>NC_140582.1:496535178-506535178 GCF_964204655.1 Triturus cristatus
ACCCAAAAGACGATAACTCTTTTCTTCCATAGGGTAACATTGCCTGGTTTCACTTGGAAATTCTTCTAAGTGTGGAGTTTCTAAACTTTAAAATATTCACCTAAAATCAACCGAGTAACGAAAACGAAAATTCTCACCTGCTATCATGAGAGATCCTGGTGCCCAGCACTGACCCTGAAAAGTAATTACAACCATACTTACCGCTAACCCAATTTTCTTCCATAGGAAACCATTGACTATTTTGCTGCAAAATTTCTTCTAAGTGTTGATTTTTGCAAACTACAAATATTCTTTAAAAATCGCACCAACTGTGAAAACGTAATTGCTTACCTGTTTTAAATAGATGTCCCAGTGCTGAACATAGGAGCCCAGCACTGGATTACAAAAGTAACGAGAACCTACTTAACCTGTACAGGGCTCGAAAAATCTGAAAAATGGTACTAGTCCTGCAGATCTAGTACCTTGAAAAATCTCCTCGACCTAACAGTAACCTACAAGACCTCCTTCTCTGAAAGCGGAGCAAATGTGACAAGATAACAAGATTTAAAGGCATCTTTATTGCTCATTTGCTTTGTGAGCAATGAAAAGGCCTTTAAATCTTGTTATCCTGTCACATTTTCTCAGTTTTCAAAGACAGAGGACAAAAGTTAGTATGTTTTCCTACTCGCCAGAAAGGGCGAGTAGGACCTAAAAATAGCTCGACCTCATTAAATTTGTGGATTTGTCGAGCCCTGCTGTAATTTGAATTACCTTCCATAGGATAACATTGCCTGGTTTTTGCTGAAAAAGTTTGTGTCGATTTTGCAAACTTACAAATATTTGTTAAAAATCGCCTGTATGACAAAAACTCATTTTTTCAACTGTTTACAGGAGATGCCCCAGTGCTGGATCCAGGATCCAACACTGAGTTGGAAAAAGTAACAATAACCCCACTTACCTGCTAAGTGAATTTCCTCCCATAGGATAACATTGGTGATTCTATGTGAAAAAAAATTTAAGGGTCAACTTTTAAAATACAAAAATATTGCTTAAAAATCACAACTGTCACCAAAACGCTTTCACTCAATTGTTTGCAGGAAATGTCCCAGGACTGAATCCAGGATCCAGTCCTGCGGTTAGAAAAGTAATCCTTAAAGTAACTAATTGCATTCAATTAGAAATTCCCATTGAGCTCAATGTATTATTGTGTTTGAAATTGTGTTGCCTATTGCAACCACTGTAACGGTTATATTCAAAAGTCTATTGCCTATTGAAAAGTATTTATCTAAAACATCTCATCCTGAGAAAGTATATGTTGATACCCATGGTTGGTTCTAAAATAAAACTATATATTTTTTATACAAAAACCATTGGCCTAGAGTTCAGTTCTTGAGTGTGTGAGACCATTTGCTGCCTGAGTGTGCACAACAAATGCTTTACACTGTCCTCTGATACTGCCTTACTGCTCGACCAAGCTACCACTTTAGAGAGTAAGGTTATATCCAACTTTAGCCTCTGCCAAACCTCTGGGGACTGTGGACTCTGTGCACACTGTACCTATTTGGGAACAGTATACACAGAGCCACTTTCTAACTGCTATTTGCCCATCTTCTGCACTTCAGTACAAAGCAGAGTTCTTTCCTTCACACAACTCTCATTGGGGCTGTTTTCAGATGCTTGTTGTTGATCATCCAGATTCCAAAAACATTTTGAACCTTCATTTTAGCACTAAGGCTATGGACATACCCCATCCTACAGTGAAACTGGACCCCCCCCCCCCTCTAAAAGCCAGTTAGCAGCTGAAATAGGCAAAGCCTTAGATTTAGTATCCTGTGTGCAATCCTGTAGGTGATCCCGCCATCACAAAATCTGGATTCAAAAGGCTGAACTAACAATTCTGAAGCCAGAGACTCACTCAGCAACTAAAGGGAAAAGCAAACCTTGAAGAGCCCCAGCCTACAGATGTTGCATTAGCAACAAAGGTTCAAAAAAGAAAAACAAAGGAGGAAAAACAACAAAGGGGGTGGCTACACATTTATTTCATGTTAAAACAGCCATTATCAGGCACAAGTAGTATGTATTTGTGTGTGAAATAAGTTAAAGGCAATATCTTGAATTTGGCAAATAATGCTTCATATAGGTCTATTATGGGATGATGTGGTTATACAGATTATGACCTCACAACCATTCAGTGTCACCCTGACAACCATGCTCAATACTTGGATTGTTTGTGAATTAATTTTTGGGTTTTCACCATTGAATTTGTGTGATTATTTTACATTATTGCACAATTCTTTCCATAGTATGAATATTTCATGAAGCAATTCAAGGGATTAAATGGCTCATAATCCTGAAGGATCAAATCCAGATTCAGGATTCTGTCCAAATAAGAACAAGCATTTGCAATGCAGGAGGTCTCGCATTTGTCAGAGTTAGAGCTATTGGCACTGTAAATGGCTATTTCTTTTATCTATGTGCTTTGGTTTGCACTGTAGTGGATGTATGAACAGAGACATAGCTGCAGCACTGCTTAGAGGATTTGAATGAGGATTTACCACTGGGACCAGAGAAGCAGCTGCAGCACTGTGTAGAGGACTTAGAATGAGAAATTACCAACAGGACCAAAGATGCGGTGGTAGCACTTTGTAGAAGACTTAGAATGAGGAATTACCACTGGGACCAGAGAAGCAGCTAGCAGCATTGGTTAGAGGACTAGGAATGAGGAATTATCAATGGAAACAGACGCAGCTGCAGCACTGCGTAGAGGACTAAGATAGGGGAATTACAACTGGGAACAGAGACACAGCTGCCACATTTGTGACCAGATAAAGAACAAGATTTACAGCCCCGTCTACAGAAATGGAGCTCTGAGCAAATGAACCATAATAAATAGAAAAAATGAAATATTGAGTTAAAGGAAGCTAGCGAGTAAAGACAAATTTCTAACATTCTAACTTTGTGACTGCTCAACTCGATCTTCAGTGATCAAGACTCTGTAGATCATATGTGAAAACAAAGGTGCGAAGGGGAGAACATATGGATGGCACCAACATCCTGTGATGTTGGACAAATTACTTAATCTTAACTTTCATACCAAATGCAGCTCAAATTAAGCAATGTGGTTTAAACAAGGCAAAGAGCACGTTCAAGTATTCTTTTTGCTATGGTGAGTTCAGCAAAATACCGTCTCAAATCAAGCAGAGCTGGAGATGGTAACAGAATATTAGACGCAAATGCAATTGGGGAAAAGGTATAGCGTAAGAAGGCGGCTTTGAAGCTGGGAAACTAAGTTGGAGTTTTGGCATGGCACCAACATCCTGTGATCCTGGGAAAATTACTTAATCTTGACTTTCGTAACAGAAGCGGCGTAAATTACCTAATGTGGTTTAAACAAGGCAAAGAGCATGTTCAAGTATGCTTTTTGCCATGGTAAGTTCAGCAAAATTCCAGGTCAAATTAAGCAGTAGTATAGAGAATGTAACAGAATAGCAGAGGCACAAATGTGCTTTAGTTGTATGGGTTAATAGTGAGCAAATTACTGCATCTTCACTTTTGTACCAGAATAAATTGCCGTGGTAAATCCCTGAAAACCGTGGCGAAAAGCAAGCAGTGTTTATACAAGACAAATTGAGCAGTAGTATAGAGAATATACCAGAATAGCGAATGCCATTGGGAAAAAGCTATAGCAAAGAGCATGTTAAATTAAGCTTTTGCCGTGGTGAGTTCAGCAAAATACCGGCTCAAATTAAGCAGTACTATAGAGAATGTAACAGAATAGCAGAGGCACAAATGGGTTTTAGTTGTACGGGTTAGAAAAGGCAAAAAGCATTTAAAAGACCGCACACGTAAATGACAAATGTGCTTTACTTCTCCAAATTATAAAAACCATTAGAAAATATCACGCCTAATAACATCGTGGTCAACTAATACAAAAACTATAGCACAAATGTGGTTAACTTCTAAGGCTTAGAAATGGAAAAAAGCATTAAAAGGACTGTGCTCAATAATAATATTGAGGTCTGCGGGATAGAAAAAGCAACAACAAAAATGCTGAAGCAGCGCATGTCGGGCCTGAACATATACAGATTAAAATGAGCAAGCTGCACGGAAAATTAAGGTGCACAGACGCTAGGTTTACCGCAAGGTGCGCTGCCAAAATAAAGCACCTAGAGAAACTCATTAAAGAGTGTTCACGGACTCAACACGTACCGTGTAACCACCGAAGTAAAGGGCCCAGTCGCCAGGGGAGGTTACAATTTAAAACAAGGCGGTACTATGGAGGGACTGAGAAGCGTACTAAGGAATCAGAAGCCAGCATTTATGAAGGACAATGCTACAAGCCAATGACCGATTTCGGAGAGCGGGCGGGGCTTCTCCTCCATATTCCAGGAAAACAAGTCTCACAGAGCAGCTACCTTAAAAGCAATTAAAAGAGTTCCTAGTATTTTTGATAATTCTGTTCTTCTAAAGTATACTTTTTTCATTGGAATGTTAATTTCCTATTCAACTACTGGCCCTTAATCTCTAAAACACTTATTACCGCAAAAGTTTGCCATCACTTAGTTCCATGATTCTAACTATGCAGTACTGCGAGAGATTGCGATCTGCAACTGTGGGCTACTTTTTTGGGGTGGACTAATTGTGGGCCCAATTAAACCCTGCATTTAGGAACAATTCTACCTACTCCACATGCAACCCAGGACTGCAAGAATCAGACAGGCACACGGAGCTATAGGGCCACAGCAGCAACGTCACGAATACAAATACTGACTTCATGTAACTGCCGGGACTTGTAGTGTCACCTTTAATTTTGTAAAGAATACTTAAAATTCACAAAAATATTAAAAGCTGGAGGTATTACTTTAAAATGATGACAATGTATGGATCTCACTGAGATTTCCCAGGTAGTTTCGTTTTTAGGTTGAGCCTGGGCAGCACATGCACTACTCTGACAGTCATGCTGTAAGGGAGTATGCATTTGAAACCCCGCCCACTCTCCGCCCATATTTGTCATTGGCTTGTGTCATTATCCTTCGTAAATGCTGGCTTCTGACTTGTAAATAGGCTTGTTAGTCCCTCCTCAGTACAGAATTGTCTTAATTTGTAACCTCCCAAGAGGTCACCTCCATTTATATGTGTTGTAGCTTGGTAGGCTTTAATTACAAGTTCCGAGCATTATTTTGTTTAATGGTTTTCACATGCCTGCTGTTGCAAGCAGGACAGGCTCTCTTGCAACAACTTTATTTTATTTTTTACATAGCACGCCACGCTGATCGTGGCAGCTGTGCCTTTGGTTTACTTGCCACACCAAACGCGGTCACGTTTTTTAAAAACTATTTTTTAAATGCCCCATGGGGCACTTATACTTTAATGTCCAACGGGCCAAGGCAAATGAAAGGGGCGTGGTCGCCATTAAAGTGAAAGAGGGGAGCTTTTACTGAAAAAAAAGCATTGGCATAGTCAATAGGTCTCGCCTTTGGGACCTTATAAGTGTTTAGCCATGCAACAGTTGATGTTGTTGCACCAAGGATATTGTACTGCATAACTAAATACTTATAAGGTTCCAAAGGCGAGACCTATTGGCTATGCCAATGCTGGTTTTATTTTATGTATTTTACTTAACCTTGCATTCCGTAAGAGTGCTAGCTAATTCCAGGGTGTTGTTTTTTTGCATTTTTTCCAGAGTAGCATATTCATCTTCTATAGTGCATACTTTGAACGCAGTGCTCCATGTGCTCATAATGGGCAACAATTGATAAGTCTGGATTGGAGGCTGAATGCAGTGCTTGTTTTGACGGTGCTGGTCAGTGGGTTAAACAGGTGTTCAGAATGCATGGTCATCCAATCCTTGGCCCCTCTGCAGGGCACACATTTTAGTCGCAATTGTGATTCAGTCCAAATGTGTGTGATGGAAGTATACAGTTGTTAAAATATTGCATATGGTGAAAGTAAAAGAAATTGCAGTGTTTCCAGGTGAGTGGGTGCGTTGTGAAGTGAAGATGATGCGAGGAAGAGCCTTTAATAAAGAGTGACAAGAGGGTGGTGAAGAGGAAATAGATGGGGAGTAAGAGATGGAGATGTGGTGGGAAAAGGGCATACGTCTCCAACACACAGTGAACAGAACAGACGAGACCGAGTCACTCTGAAGACCTCTACCCCTACCACAGTCCTCAGTAATGTTTAATTCAGTCTCACAATTTCCGGATATTAATTATTGAGAACAAAATAATTGCTATTAATAATTTATCTTAAACATCTAATTACCACTGACAATGCCAGGAGTCTTGGCTGGTTTTAGGTGTATGTCAGTTGTAGTCTTGGATATCTGGATGCAATAACAGAAAGCTCCGACAGGCTCCAAAATACTGGATGGGTGGCACGCTATGATAACCACAGAAATGTTGTTTACGTGTATAAGCCATGCAATTGATTAGCTAGGCCACTTTTAGATGCCCCCACTTATTTCATCCCACTTAAAGTTCAGGCTAAGCCAAGTGTGCATGGCCGGTGCCTACCAGGAACACAGAGGAGCCTGAAGAGGATATATACTGTAGTGGACCTGACAAAAGTAACCAAGGCATGCCAGAGGATCAAAATCCACACTGGACTAATGAGTCACAGCATGTGAGAGGGCAGAGCCAATAGCATGCCAAAACTACAGTGGACCCCTAACGCCAATGTACACAGGCAGAACCGTCTAGCAACATGGAGGTCAAGGCATGTCCATAGAAAAGAGCACTAGGCATTCCAAAAGGCATTGGCCGAAAGAAACATGGGATGGGTGTGGACGCTGTGCCGGGCAGACCGAAAGTTGTACAGACATTCCAGAGGTGCAAAAGCCTCACAAGGGCAATGAAAACGACTCACATGCACATTAAAGCCATGACATGGGAGAGGGAAGAGGCCCAGACATCCCAGACATGAGAAGACCAAGGCCCACCCAGGCAAGTAAGTTTGCAGAAGCTCTGGCATACGAGGGGTGGTACACAGTGGCGGTGCGTCCATTGGGGGTGTTGCCCCACGCACAGTCACACAAAAATAATAAATTATAATTCCCTAAATGGCAGCGCAGCGCACTAGTAGAGTGACTGTGAAGTGACAAGCGAGCGCGTGCCGTGCACTCACTCGCAGTCTGTGGGTGTGTGTGGGGGCGGGGCTGCCGCGGACGTGGGAATAGCGCAGCAGACATTGATTCAATTCACTGCGCATGTCACGTTTTGGGCTATTATTGTTGAATCCTGGCCCGAACATGCGCACACGTGTGTGTGCTGTAGTGCTATAGCACCATCGACTTCAGTGGCGACTGGGACCCGAGGGTGCTTCTCATGACGCAGCCCCCTGGGTCTCATTATGGGCAGGGAGTAACCCTGCTCTTAAGCCGCTGCTGGCGCAGTGGCACTGGTAATGCAGCGCCAGGATTGGCTGAATCTTTCACCGCGCAGCGCAGCAGCATGGTCATCATGATGACTCATGGTGCCGCGTATGGCCAATCACACTGCGGCAATGTGAAGCCCTGCAGTAGTGATTGGCCATTCCTACGCTGTCGGCACACCACGTCACCGCGCCAGTGCGCCTGCTGCCACACGAGTCGACAGTGACACTCGACACGAGAAGACACGCGGAGTCAGATCAGATCAGACTGTCAGAGAGAGTCACCAGTCAGGCAGTCACGAGCACGAGTCGTCGAGAGAGAGAGAGTGAGACTGAGAGTCAGAGGAGAGAGAGGAAGCTCAGTCAGGCAATCGTTCTCCCATTATCCATTCATCTTTAATTCTTTCCATATAATGTAAGTTTTTTTATTAATGTGTGTAACACTAACAGTATAAGGCAGTGCAGCAGCAGCGCTCGGTCGGTCCCTTGAATCAGAGAGGTGCAGGCAATGACGTCTAGTACTAGTAGTCTGTCTCTCTGCCTGATCTAAGTTGATATACGCAGGTTCCCCTTTCCCCCCCTGGTTCCGTTAGTGATGTGTTGTGGCCCCAGCTAATGAGATGATCGCCACTGCCTGGCCGACCATGTAAGTGATGGATTTATTTAGGGCCTGTTTACGGCTCCTTGTTTACTGCCGTAAATTGCAGCCGCTGACAGTTTCATCTGCATTCCGCTTTCCCACCCTACACTGGTGGTTACAGAATAGGGCGGCCCGAGAGTCGTGCGACAAGGAAACGCGAAGCCCTTGTATGCATCCAAAAACCGGGCCCTTCCGCCCATAATACACACTTCAGAATTATATTTCAAATCCAATATACAGCGCCGGTCGCCTCTGTGAACATAAAAGTCATTTATGCTGTTAAGTTCGCTGGCTGTTCCGCGGGCACTCCAGCTCACCATGAGAACCACTGGCTAAGAATGTAAATATGTTGCTCTCTACCTGCAGCGTGCCGGAGAAATGTACTGAAAGGGAGCGACGCGGGCATGTACAATTACCAGTGAGGGTGAACCTGTTACTCGTGGAGAGACCTGATCGGTTCACGGGGGCAGGTGTTGCTTTATTGCTGCATCTCTGGTTTATTGTTGATATGTGCTCCTGAGCTCTGTTTCAGAGGGCGCTTATAGGGGATTCAGTGCTTCGGAGTGCTTTGCAAGTTATGTTCCTATAATTAGATTTTAGGCGCCAGGGACTAAAACACATTATCTTACAGTAGGGCCAGAATTCTAACAGAGGGATTTCAAACGTGTCTTGCAAAGCCCTGCCAGACCACCGGATCGCATTACTTGAACACGTATTTGTATGGTTGTGGCAGTCTGTGCCAACAAGAAAGCCCCGCTACAACTGGCAACACTACCACGCTTACAGCTCGTAGAATATAACAGAACAAACTTAAGGATGTGTGTGCCTGGGAGTGCGTGCTCTACTTTTGTATTCACATTTTGGCTTGATAATAAGGGGCTCATCATTTACAAGAAATAGACACTTCGCGGTGCCGCAAGCCAGCTGGCAGCACCACGCTGAATCATAATGAAAGTGCAGGGATGTGTTATATTTACGGCAAAACAATGCATCCCTGTACTTTCCTTTGCACTGGAGCTGTGTAGATAGCCTTGTGCCAACGGAGGCACACATGCGCCATGACGCAGCCTGTTGAGCAGAAGAAGCTGGGGGACGCATGGCAGGAGTGTGAGGGGGACAGGCAGGTGATGTGAACTGCTGATGAACGGCATGGTGGGAGTCTGAAGCAAGGGGCCAGGCAGCACTGCAGCAGCCTGAGGGAAGGAACAGGGAGATACAAGCCGTCGGGGCCAGGTGCCCTCCAGACCCTTTCAAATCGTTAGGAATATGTTCCTGCCTTCCCTGCGAGCAGTTTAGTTTGATTCTTATTGGCTGATGGTCACTTACAGGAGTGACATTTTCTATCCTATTCACCAAACAAAATACACATGTCCATAAACATCAAGGAAATGCCATGGGCGTGTCCGAAATGTGATGGACAACCCATTGTCTGAATGGGGCTCGCCCAAAGAAACTTCTGACTGAAGGGGGCTTATCCAAAGCCCACTTCTCTATGTATATGTGTGAATGTGCCTGAAATCTCACTACCAACCGCACCTTAAAATATATCATAAGAACCAATGATTATTGAATGACAAAATAATACAGCAAAAGCTCCACCACACCAGTAACTCCAACTCAAAATGCAGAATAAGTGGGAAATCGTCAACAGCACTTGACGGCGGTCGAGCACAGGAGGAGGTGTGAGTCAGTAGCAGAAGAGGTGGAGTGACCCATGGGCACCACCTTTTAAAGGTGGCTGTGCCCACCCACAGCTTCCACCTGCAATCAAGGCCTCTGCCACTCATGAATTCAACTGTAAGGCAACACTTTGGCTTCAACCCCCACAATCATAGGAGGCTGGCACCCATGAGACTACCATGACAGGCCGCACCCCACGTCATCCCTTGGCATCCTCTGAACTTTGTCTCACCCCATTCAGAGTGAGCCTCACTGCAATTCTTTCAGCTATAGGGAAGTCAGTGTGTACTCAATGGAGCCACTGAAAACCACGTTTTCAGTCTTTGAGGCATTCAGTCATAGGCAGCTCTGCCTCATTAGGTTATGTATATGTCTCTTCCAGCTTATGCATTTTTTATGCTGTTTATGTCGTTGCTTGGATCAAAGTGGAATGACCGTGTAATTAATTGTTCTACCCCTAGGTTTTGGCCTTTCTCGCTGAGCAGAGTCATGGTAGTCTGGTCTTTTTATCACCTCTGTTGAACTGTGGGACTTTTCAATGTATTCAGGTTAACAGCTATTCCTACTGGATTAATGGAAGAGCCGCTTATGTGCCGTTTCTGAGTCTAAGTTTGCACAGAGTCGCTTTGATGTGAGTTTTGTATCTGAATGAGTGAGAGAATAACTGTGCCATTTCTCTTGTTTAGAAGCATTACTCAGTAGTTTGTATTGAGTTGTCGTTTTAGAGGGCATCCTGCTGCCCACTACATGGCACTGGTGATCTATTGTGTGTGAGGGTGAAATGGACTATCTAATAATGTCTGTAGTATCTTTGGGTGTTGGTGTGCATGAGGAGCATATTGTGAGGATATTGTTAATGTTTTTCCTAGAGAGAGATCAGAGTTTTGTGTAATGGAAGTTTTGACTCATGGAAAGGTAGCGCAGAACTTCAGAAGGTTAATGTGCCTGCTGCAAAGAACATGTACCTGATGCAGATCACAAAATGCACATGATGTAAATAGGTCAGTGAGTCACTGCATTTGTCAGAGAGATCATTTTGTTACTTGCAGTTTGTAAGTTGTAATCCGAACATACAACAGTGAGCTATTATTAACTGTCATCTAAGAGCTGCATGCAAACTGCAAGCAGGTAAAAATTGTAGCGTTATGTTTTTTCCCCCCCAGTCTTTGTTTGATTACCCTAATGTTTCAAAAATAAATTGTTATATTTTTATTTTCAGCACCTGGTAAAGCCTGAAACATTAACTGAACCACTACCTAATTTTTGGACAGAGAACAGGAGGACCCAACCTCCTTTGCTGCTCTTTCATCCCGTCTACGACCCAGCAAACAACAGTGTTAAAGGTAAGGAAACTGATGATATCTTTTTTTAGATTGGAATTAGGGCTATGTTTGTGGTCACTGGTCACTCTAGATGGTGGTTGGGGTGGGTGCACATTCTGAAGATTGTTCTCTCAGTGGATAGCATTTACTAATACTGAGCCTTAGCCCTGTGCTTTGGGCAATAACGGTTGTTAAAGGCACTATCTATTCCTTCCTTGCCTTGTTCAAGGCCCTCAAACAGTCTCTTTTGCAGTGTCTTCAGCAACCACTATGGCACACAAAGGCAGCAGGCAGTAAGGCTGTATTTTTAGCAGTCCTGTTGTCCAAAGGGGAGCTTTGGAGATATATTGCGATAATGCACATGATAGATGTACTTATACTGAAATTTGATATTATTGCACCAAATCTTATACGTTGTACTTTGACTATTGACAGGCTTCTTTCATATTGGTAAGGACAGCATCGACATCCATGATGAATACGGTAGAACAATTAATTACACGGTCATTCCATGCACGGCCACTACAAGATAAACTACATACAAAGAGATTAGGACCTGATCGGCCAGACCTACAACTACAACAAGTTACCCAGGACAGAGGAAAATTGAACACACGTACATTCTCAAACACCTGGTACACAAAAGCTGATTGGCTTACAGGGTGTCCGTCAAGAAACAAACTGTTCTGCTTCCCCTGCTTGCTGTTTAATGGGGATTTTCCTTGGACAAGAGAAGGAGTGATAGACTTGAAGAATCTGTCTGAAAAAATCAAAAAGCATGCACACACAAGAAAGCATATGGAAAACGTGACAAGTCTGGGAATGTTGGGCGACACACCGATTGAGCAGCACATAAACAGTGCATACCGCCAAACAATACAGAAACACAATGAAGCAGTTGATCGGAATAGGCACATACTATCAAAAATAATTGATTGCATTTGTTTCTGTGGTGCTTTCGAACTGGCATTGCGAGGCCATGATGAATCTGAAGATTCCACAAATCCAGGAATATTCAAAGGCCTTGTGGATTTAATAGCAAGCATAGACAAGGAAATGGAAGCACATTTAGCAACTGCTACAGTCTTTAAGGGCACCTCTAAAACTATACAAAATGAACTCCTCGAGTGTATGCTCGAAATTATGAGAAGCCACATTGTCCAAGAGTTGCAAAACACAGACTTTGTGGCTATTCAGGCTGATGACACCACTGATGTGGCCACACAAACACAGTCCGTATTAGTCTTTCGGTACCTGGACAATGACAATAATGTTGTGGAGAGGTTCTATGGTTTCACTCATTTAAGAGACTCTACTGCAGAAACCATTACTGCAGCTATACCCAGTCAACTGAACTTCATTTTTCCAGAGGTGCACCAAAAAAAAAAACTTATTGCACAAAGCTATGATGGTGCGTCCGTAATGAGTGGAAGCCTTGGTGGAGTACAGAAAAGAATTAGAGATGTGTACCCTTATGCTCACTACGTGCACTGTTACGCCCACCAACTTAATCTTATTATGCAGCAGGCAGTATCAAAGATCTCCGAGACACGAATTTTCTTTCAGGATGTAGGAGGCATGGCAGCATTCTTCTCACGTTCCCCAAAAAGAACGGAAGCACTTCAGGAGATTGTGGACAAAAGGGTTCCAAGGGGATCCTCAACTCGTTGGAACTTTAACATACGTACAGTCCAACTAATATATCAATATAGGGAGGACCTTGTGAAATGTTTTCATAATATAGAAGTCAATGAAACCTTTGATTTCAAAACTCAAAGTGAAGCCCGTGGCTTTGCTAGAACACTAGAAGATAGAGAGTTTCAGTTCTTTCTGTTTTTATTTCAAGACCTAATGTCAGCTGTCGAAAATTGATACAATCAGTTACAAGCACGAGAGATCGATACTGTCTCTGTGAAAAGAAATACCGCTATGTTTGTTGAGCGCATAAGCATAGTGAGAAATGAGGTTGACAATTTAGACAGCAAACTGCCAGAGGCTTCAACTTTTGCAAACCACAGGAAAAACACCACCACTCTGGTCCGAAATGCAAAGGAGATATGTGACATTGTAATTGTGCATGCACAAGAACATTTTGCTTTCACAAAACATTTGGTGAGTGCCGCATTATTGGAAAGTCAAAACTTTGCAAAATATGGTGAATCCTTCCCCGAGCATGCTCTGCATGAGGCTGTGGAAGCTTATCCTATGCTCAACCAAGAGGACCTCAAAAGTGAGTTGACTGTACTGTACTCAATGCCTGTGTACCGAAATGCCAGAGATGCCAGGGCTTTGCTGACTTTAATTCATAAACTTAATATGGAAAATACATTTACAGAGACAGTGACTTTACTTAAAATTGTCATAACCACTCCTATGACAACAGCAGAGGCAGAACGATCTTTTTCCGCCTTAAAGAGGATTAAGACATTCCTAAGAAACACCATGCTTCAGGAAAGACTAAATGCTTTGGCAATGCTCTCTATAGAGAGCAAGTTAGTTCAAAATATCTCAGATTTTAACGTTCAAGTAATTGAAAAGTTTGCTGCTCTTCAAGACAGACGTGCTGATTTTAGATACAAAAAGTAAATATGTATGTTCAATGCTGCTAGTTTCCGACCACCTGTTTAGTTGTTTGTTAAATAAAAAACACCTGTGAGGTACTCAGAAATGCATTATATCTCAAAGTCTGTTATGAAGCTCTGTGGTTATACTGAATAAGCAGCTACCTATGTTATATGACATGATCTCTTTATTACTGTAATAATTGCACTTTCTTCATTGCTTTATTAACCTTTCTGCTTTCTCAAATTTGCTTGAAAATGCACCATTTTTCCACTCTTTTTTCAAAATTTTCTCGGGGGGAGAACCCCCCCGAACCCCCCTTAGGTTGTCCGGGCTCGCTCGCTACGCTAAAGTATGATAAACATTGTACGCCGCACCACTTTCAAATGTCACCGTCCGCCACTGGTGATACAGGCCCGAGTGGGCTTGAGGGGCAAAGTCCGATTATTTTCAAGAGAAGCCTGCCTACTAGGCAAGTGAGAGCTACAATAATGCCAAGGCACAAAGATTGAGTACAGGAAACAGGCATGGAATTATTATAAGGACTGTGTACAGGTGAATACGGTGATAACCTAATAGAAAACAAAATAATGCATATTTTAGGGCTGCCTACCGGTGGGACGCTGAAAGCTAGCAACCAAAACTGTGCGTGTTTAAAGTGTGCAAAGATAATTGGGTCACACTAAGAATCGAACCATCTAGATTTGGACACTTTTTATGAGGCTAACTGAAAACAATATGTAAAGATGACAAAAAGCAGTCTTTGTTACAGTAACAAAACTCTTCCTAAAGTCAGTCTAAAATATTCACCCCAGTTTCCTTACTCAAAAAAAAACCAATAGTATTCTTTCTATAGAGCTCGTATTTTTCCGCTTTTCTTTGGAAAAACTGCAAACTCAATATTCTCCCGGAAGCCTAGCAGTCACAGGTGATCCATTAGAATATCGATTAGAAGCAACGGAGTAGACGTACACATCAGTACAATAAAGCATGCATCACGTAGTGCTGTGTGACTGTGAAGCTTTTCATTCAAGGTTAAAAGCTTGCCCAAGGGATGGCCAAAGCGGGCAACCATCCTAGAGACAGATTAGCAGTGACAGCTAGAGTTATCTCTTTACAAAGCTGGGCCATGTAATTCACCCAGTACCTTATCGGCGTAAATTGTTTAAGAAATCAAAACTTACAGATAACATTAAAGCAGCTGCAGTGTCCCGCGAGTGGTGCGAGCGCGTTCGTGTGAAATCTGACACAAAACAGATGCCACACTGCGCGCCGCTGCTCGTAACCGCAAGCCATAGGCCTGTTCACACGCATGAGCGTGTGAAAAGTCCAGAGCGATTCCAAGAAGTAGTTTTCCTAGTGCAGCGCATGCACGCTGCACTAGGCTCGACCTAATAAAGAGCTCACCTAACTATTATTTTCAGTAACATCTCAGCTGAGGAAGCATGATGAAAAGAGTGGTTGATACATTTTGTTGGACTCATTTGGGTGAAAAGGGGGGCAGGTTTTTCAAGGTAAGTGGATTTTTTTGTCCTTTGATCTGCTATCAACATATCTTTATTATGCATGGAAAGAGCCTCACCATTTTCTCCCAACATAACCATGATTTCGGAATCTGTGAATTCTCCATTAACGATCTCCAACTCAAACTCGCCAAGCTTTTTTTTCATAGAAGGGTATTTATACATGCACATCTTCTTGATTTCTTCTTCATTTGCTGTCTCTGCCACTTTAAAAACCAGTGAAGTTTCTCGAAACCGTAGATTTTCAGTTGGAACATAGCCATCCAAGAAAATGTTGATGCCTGAAGGAGGATTATAAATTGATTACTCCGGTAGAAGAAACAAAATCACAGTTGACCATTTCCAAAAAAGGCATAGCTGTGATAATGTAATTTGGAATCTCAAATCTACTGTGCCTTTGCTATCAAGATAACACTACAATTGTAAAAGAGTCTTTAATATTTCACCAGGGAATGCATCACTTAAGGTGATGGTGTGAATGCAGAAGCTTACCTTCTCGTACGCTAAAAGGCATCGTAACAACACCATAGGCACTTGGTACACCATAAAGGCAGCAGATAAAGTCAGAGAGATAGTCCAAAACACTCAGATCGTGCTCCACAACAATGATGTACCTAAAAATAGAACACAAAGGTTTCGTCACAGGACTGCGCACTTGAGTGTTTACATTGCAGTATGTTAATATAGTTGAACAACATTTTACCAACAAGAAAAAGGAAAATGTTACTTAAGTATCTGTTTGTAGCATGTAGAGCTATAGATTCACATGCTGTGCATACTCCTGCCATCTAGTGTTTGGGTCGGACGTGTACAGTTTGTTTTTGTTCAAATATGTCTTTTCAAGTCACAAGGTATCGTGACTCCACCTATCTCTGGTACTGCGGGTTGGGCATCGGCTGCATTGTTAGCTTATTTTTCCCGCACAGAGGGGAGGATGTAGATGAAGAATAAGATAGAGAAGAGAGGACCATGCAAAGCAAAGTGTGAAAAGAGGACACTTTCTGCAACAAACCACAGGCAATCAGGGAGGAGAATGAAGATTTGCGAACCCACAGCACTACACGCCATTAACAGATACTTACAGGGTAACATTTTCCATTCGTGGCATGTGTAGCTGTAGATGCACGTGCTGTGCATTAACTGTAGAGCAGTCCTCCCAAAAGTGGTAATTGAGCCCAAGGATGTTGCAGAAGATTGGAAAAGTGCTTGCAGGACAGCCTGGCCAACATTTGATTACTGGCAGGCCAGGACGCCACGCAGCAATGTTTAGTAAATGAGTGAGGGGAAGACCATGTAGCTGCTTTGCAGATATCAGCTAAACAAATGTTATCCAGAAAAGCTATTGAGGCCCCTTTCTTACGAGTGAAGCTGGGTATGGGAGGGACATGCAAGGGGTCTTTTGGCTTTGGCTTAACTGGTCTGTATGCACCAAACAAGCCAGTGTGCTACACCTGCTTTAGAAAGTGCATGTGATGTGTGGTTCAGAGAAAGATACAAACAATTGTTAAGTCTTACAGAAGGGTTTTTATATGAAAGTGGGTTTCTATTTCAGTAACCCCCCACACACTTTTTGCTAGATTTCTGATGCACTTTGAGTGTGCACTGGGTCCCTGCCAACCAGGTTCCCAGGGTCAGTGTTCTTTCCCTAATCTGTACCATTGTTTCTACAGTTGACACAACTCTGGTCTAACTCTAAGTCTCTTGTAAGGGGTACCTATGGAACCAAGGGAGTAGGAAGTTAGCTCTGTATATACTATACCAAAACGAGGTATAGTGTGCACTGAGTCCAGTGGAACCCCAAAGGGTAGGCAGAGGTAAAAGTAGATAGCAACTTACTCTATATTTGTGGTAGTGTGGGCGATCAGTGAGGCTTTATCAGATGGTAGTGTTAAGCATTTGTTGTACACACTCATATTGTACACACTCAGACATCTCTGACCAATTTGCTTTGTATAAGAGGAATATGCTACTTACCAGTATGCATCTGTTCTTGGCATGTAGAGCTGCAGATCTACACACTATGCATAGATCGCCATCTGGTGTTGGGTCCGGATGTTTGCGCTGGTTTTTGTCCTGGAAAATCTTTGGCAGTCACAAGGTATGTGACTCCTCCTTAGGATCATAGTGCGCATGGGCATCGGCTCCATCCTCAAATTGTTTTTTGCCAGCAGGGAAATGATGGAGCTTTGTAAGAAACAGGAAGATGCCCTTGTATACCGTATCTAAATAAGATAATACTGGAACAGATAAAGGAAGCCGGGGAGGCGGGTGGGCGTGTGTAGATCTGCAGCTCTACATGCCAAGAACAGATGCATACTGGTAAGTAGCATATTCCGTTCGAGGTATATGAGCTGCAGATTACACACTATGCATAGATTGTATAGCAGTCCCATTCCTTAGCGGTGGCCACCAGTATCTGTTGCAGTAGTCTGAAATAGGGTTTTGAGTACAGTTTGGCCCACACTGGCTTGTTGTTTTGACTGCACATCTACACAATAGTGTTTCGTGAACATATGAGGTGTAGACCATGAAGCTGCTTTGCAGAGGTCATCTAATGGAATGTTCCTTAAGAATGCCATAGAAGCCCCTATTTTTCTTGTAGAGTGGGCTCTAGGAGGAACAGTTAAAGTGCGTTTTGCTTTATGGTAGCAAATATGTATGCATTTAACAATCCATCTGGCTATCCCAGACTTGGATATGGGATTGCCTTTGTGTGGTGGTGAGAAAGAAACGAAAAGTTGTTTGGTTTTTCGAAAAGGCGGTGTTCTTTCAATGTAATAGAGCAATGCTCTTAACATCTAAAGTATGAAGAGCTCTTTCTGTGACTGTGTGTGGTTGCAAGAATAATGTGGGCAACTCCACAGATTGATTAAGGTGTAAGGGGGAAATGACTTTCGGGAGGAATTTAGGATTAGTACGGAGAACCAACTTATTAGGATGTATTTGTAAGAATGGTTTCTGAATCGTTAGGGCTTGTAGCTCACTAACTCATCTTCGAGAAGTTATGGCCACTAGGAAAGCAAACTTCCATGTTAAGAATTGTAGCTCACATTTATGCAGAGGTTCAAAAGAAGGTCCCATTAGTCGTGTGAGAACTATATTTAAATTCCACATAGGTGAGGGTGGAACTCTGGGAGGAATTATCCTTTTGAGTCCTTCCATAAAGGCTTTAATGGCGGGTACTCTAAATAGTGATAAATGTTGTCTATTTTGTAGATATGCTGCTATAGCAGCAAGGTGTAGCCGAATAGACGTATAGGCTAAGTTGCACCTTTGTAGGTGTAGCAGGTTATGATATGTTGGATAGACACATCTAGGGGATTGATCGTATTGTTATGGCAATATACCACATATCGTTTCCACTTGGCTGCATAGCATGCTCTAGTGGTAGGGCGTCTAGCCTCCTTAATGACGTTCATACAGTCAGAAGGTTAAGGTAACCAAATTCTAAGATTTCAGGAGCCAGATCGCAAGGTTGAGCTGAGCTGGGTCCGGGTGTCTGATCTCTCCACGGTTTTGGGTTAAGAGGCGTGGTGAGAGGTGTAATCTTTGGTGTGGGACTACTGACAGTTCTAGCAATGTGGTGTACCACGTTTGTCTGGCCCAAGTTGGAGCAACTAGAATGAAAGTCAGTGAGTGTTGCCGTAGTTAGCGCACCACTAGTGGTATGAGTGGGAGAGGCAGAAAGGCTTACGCAAATCTGCCCGACCAGTTTATCCATATTGCATTGCCTTTAGACAATGGGTGTGGGTATCTGGCGGCGAAGCTTGGGGATTTGGCGTTTTTATGGGTGGCGAAGAGGTCAATCTGTGGTTGCCCCCACATTTGAAAGTATGGTTGAAGAACTTGTGGATGGAGTTCCCATTCGTGGATCTGTTGTGTTTGACGACTTAACAGATCGGCTATGGTGTTTTGGACTCCTGGGACGTGTTGGGTTAGGAGAAATATGTTCTGAGGTATAGCCCACCTCCATATGTTTTGTGCTAGCTGGAAGAGCTGCAGAGTGTGTGTCCCGCCTTGTTTTTGGATGTAGTACATGGCTGTCATGTTATCTGTGCGGACTAAGAAATCCTTGCCCGATATTTGTTTTTGAAATGCTTTTAAGGCTAGTAATATGGCCAGTAATTCCAGGTAATTGATGTGGAATACCTTCTGTTGAGGTGTCCACCTGCCTTGCATGGTGTGATGTAATAGGTGAGCTCCCCAGCCGGAGAGTGATGCGTCCGCTGTCATGACAATCTGAGGAACTGGCTCTAGGAACGGTCGCCCTTTGGAAAGGTTTTTGGTGTTCCACCACTGCAGAGAGTGATGAGTGCGACCGTCTACCAACACCAGATCTGTTAGCTGACCTTGAGCCTGGTTCCATTGGCTTGCTAAGCACTCTTGTATGGGACGCATCTGGAGTCTTGCGTGAGGCACTATGAATATGCAAGAGGCCATCATCCCTATGAGCTGCATGAACACTCGAGCTGGGAGAGAGTGATGCGGCTGAAATTTGGGTAGGAGAGCGAGAATGCTTGCTCTATCCTTGCTGGACTGGCTAGGCTAGCGCTTTTGAGGCGTTTATTGTGGCACCGAGGTACTGTTGTGTGTGAGAGGGTTGCAGATGAGACTTGGTGTGGTTTACTGTGAACCCCAGGTCGTGGAGTAACTGGATAGTCGCGCGAGTGTGATGGACACACTGGTTGTACGAGCTGGCTTTTATGAGCCAGTCGTCGAGGTATGGGAAGACGTGAATGTATTGTCTTCTTAGATGGGCTACGACTACTGCTAGGCACTTTGTGAATACCCGTGGTGCTGTTGTGACTCTGAAAGGGAGTACTTTGAATTGATAGTGCTGCCCGTCCACTACAAACCGGAGATATTTTCAGTGAGCAGCGTGTATGGGAATATGGAAATAGGCGTCCTTGAGATCTAAGGTGGCTAGGAAGTCACCCTGTGAAAGTAGAGGGAGGACTTGTTGAAGTGTGACCATGTGGAAGTGGTCTGATTGTATGTACAGGTTTAGTGGCCTGCGGTCTAGAATAGGTCTCAGACAGCTATCCTTCTTTGGTATGAGAAAATACAGGGAGTAAACTCCTGTGTTTTGTTGGTGCAGGGGAACTAGTTCTATTGCACTTTTTTGTAGTAGGAAATTACCTCTTGTTTGAGGAGTGACAAATATTCTGCTGACATTGGACGCTGTTTGGGTGGAATGTTTGGGGGTAGAGGTAAGTTCGAGACAGTAACCTGATTGCACTATTTGTCGCATCCGCCTGTCTGTGGTGATGTTGGTCCAGACAGGAAGGAACTACTGTACTCTTCTCCTGACAGGAGTGGAATGGTCCGGGGGAAGCGGATGGAAGTCATTAGGCAGGGGTGGAGGCAGAGTGGGTGTTGTTAGTCATGCCTCTGCCCTTGTTAATGTTGCCTCTATATCCTCCTCTGTGGTAACCTCTGATGAAGGTGGGTTGGGTGGGAGCATTGTGGGAGGTGGATGGGGAATCAGACGAGTATCCCCTGGAGTTGCCCCTGTAGGATGAGCGACAAAAAGAACGTTTAGGGGGGTTGCGATTGCAAGGCTCCCATTGATTTGGCTGTGTCTGTGTCCTTTTTCATCTTCTCAAGGGACGCATCAACATTAGGGCCAAAAAGGTGTTATTGGTCGAATGGTTGATTGAGGATAGAGCTTTGCACCTCAGGTTTAAACTCGGAAATGCGTCGCCACGCGTGCCTGTGAAGAAGGACGCTTGTGTTTACTGCACTGGATGCGGTATCTGCTACATCAAGAGCACACCGGATAGAGGTGTTGGTGATAATTTTACCCTCTTGTATTAGGTCGTTGGCCTTATGTTTGTATTTGTCCGGGAGGAGTTGGAGTAGGGACTCTAACTCATCATAGTGAGCCCTATTGTATCTGGCTAACAGGGCTTGAGTATTTGCGATGTGCCAAATATTAGCTGCCAGGGACGCTGTTTTTTTGCCAGAGGCGTCCAGGAGTTTAGACTCTGTTGTCTGCGCATTAGCCCTTTTCCTAGCATTTGAGACCACCATGGAGTCTAATGGAACAGGGCCCTTAATGTAAGCTGGGCCTGTAGGGGCAGCTTTATATTTTTTCTCAATTCTAGGATTGATGATTCTAGTCCTGACAGGGTCTTTAAATACTTCTGTAGCGTGTTTAAGCACCTCTTTGAGAATGGGTAAAGTGGATGTTGACCTTTGGGTGGTGTCGAAAGTGTCCATTACAAAATAGTCTTCGACCGGTTCTGTATGCAAGTCAACCCCGTGGTACTGGGCAGCCCGGTGTATTAGCTGATTAAACCCCATGGTATCTTCTGGTGGGGAAGGCCTAGAGGGGTAGATGTCGTCTTGTGGGACATTAGGCGTATTATAGTCATCACAGGGGTCAGGGGAGTCTGGTGGACTGGGGTCATCTAGTGGCATGTTGTTGTCACCATCCCCTATGTCATCATATGTGTCGTCATCTACCGGTGTAGGGGATTGCGTAGGAGAACGAGGTTGGGGAGGTGGTGGTGGAGGAGGTGGAGAAGGTACCCCAAGAGGTGATGTGGCTATATCCCTCTTTTTAGGTGGTGGAGCTGCTGCAGGCATGTCCAGTGGTCTTTAGTTAAAGTTTTTTGTTGAGGGTCTGGTTGAAAAAGCTCTTCTGAAGAAGTTTGGGTGTTCGGTGTCGGCATCAAGGGTTTTTCGGCGCTGGCTGCGGAGCGGTTTTGGGCTTTGAGCCATGTGATTTGTCAGTCTCTGTGTGCTTCTTCGGTGTCAATGCTTTTTTCGGCTCCGAAGAGAGAGAGTCTGAACTTTTGGGGAGTGGCTTTTTCGTCAGCTCAGAGTGTTTTTTCGGTGCCGGGGAGTCACTGGTTGGAGTCTTCGGTGCGGAGGGCTTCGGGGTGGAAGTAGCGGTCAGCCCCGAGGATGGGTGCG
Organism: Triturus cristatus; assembly: GCF_964204655.1. NCBI lineage: Eukaryota > Metazoa > Chordata > Amphibia > Caudata > Salamandridae > Triturus > Triturus cristatus. Next base: position 496,557,177 of record NC_140582.1, read on the forward strand.
GCTTCTTTTTCGGTGCCGATGATTGGGTTTGGGGACTGGTGGCAGGCAGACTCGAGCCCAAGTCGCCGGAAGGCTTGGTAGGCTTCTTTGCCAGGCCCGAGGGCGGGGCATGGGAAGCAGTGTGTCGTTGTGCACCTGAGCCCGAGGGTGAAGGTGTAACCGAAGCCTTTGTTGTTGTAGGGAGGGGGTCGGGTCGACGTCTTTACTTAACGACCCGTTGAGCTGGAGCCACTTCTTCGACGTCGGAGTAATCTGCTTCGGAGGCGCTGATTAACTCTTCGACCCGCTCCTCTGGCACATCGACACCCTCCTAGAAGATGTCGTCGGGGATCGAACTTGACGAGCGAGCCATGGTCCTTCGAGCTAGTCGATCCCGGATGGTCTTCTTCGAGCGGAAGGAGGAACAAGCGGGACAGTCTCTCGCCTCGTGCTCGGGAGAGAGGCAGAGGTTACACACCTCATGCAGATCGGTGCAGGGAAACTTCGACCCACATCGAGGACACTTTTTGAAAGGCGTCCTTTCCATGAGCCAGATGCCAAGGCTCGAGTCGGCTCGAAGGCCTTCTTCGACGACCGGAATCGAAGACTGGTAGAGATGCTCGCCGATTAGGGTTCGCGTTCGATACAATACCGTCGAAAGGGTGAAGGATTGCGCGTCAAAACAGGAATCTGTAACGGTTCCGAACTGGAGCGCAAGAAACACACCCAAACCCGATGGCGGAAGAAAACAATCCGAGGATGGCGCCGATGCCCATGCGCACTATGATCCTAAGGAGGAGTCACATACCTTGTGACTGGCAAAGACTTTCCAGGACAAAAAGAAGTGCAAACATCCGGACCCAACACCAGATGGCGATCTATGCATAGTGTGTAATCTGCAGCTCATATGCCTCGAACATATTGTTTAGTTACATTTATTTCTTAGAACAAAGCAAGCCTGGCACAAGTAAGTGATTTATACTTTGCAGTAACAATACAGTTTGGATTGCAGTTGTATATATACTTTGGTTTGGTTACAGTAGAATTACTGGAAATGCAATACCTTAAAATATTGTACATATACTTTATAATGACTTTTCAATAGGATGTCATGTGAATTACTTTGCAGATTACTTTTCTTACACAGTGTAGTATACATGGATACAGCACTGGGACATTTCTTGTAAATAGGTAAGTAAATGCGTTTTAGTTATTTGTACACAGCTATTTAGATTTGATAGGTTTTCCAACTCCACACTTGGAAACTTTTTCATAGAAAACAGTCAATGTTATCCCATGGGAGGAAGGAAAATGCTACTTACCAGTATGCATCTGTTCTTGGCATGTAGAGCTGTAGAGTTGTATACTTGAGCATAGATCTCCATCTGGTGCTGGGCTCTGATGTTTGCAGTTTGTTTTTGTCGAAGAAGAAGTTGTTAGTCACGAGAAAGGGGACTCCTCCTTATGGTGACAGTGCGCATGGGCATCAACTCCATCCCCAGATTGTTTTTCGCCATGAAGGGTAATGATGGACTTAGTAGAGAAGTAGAAAGGATGTCTATGTGTAATGTATCTAAGTAAGATAATACTGCAACGGATAAAGGTATCTGGGGAGGTAGGTGGGCGTATACAACTCTACAGCTCTACATGCCATGAACAGATTCATACTGGTATTTAGCATTTTCCGTTCGAGGCATATGAGCTGTAGATTGTATACTTGAGCATAGACTATATAGCAGTTTTCCTCCTTAGCGGTGGCAACCTGAATCCGTTGCAGTGGTCTGAAAAAGTGTTCTCAATACAGCCCGGCCCACACTAGCCGGTTACTTAACTTGCACATCTACACAATAGTGTTTAGTGAAAGTGTGAGGTGTAGACCAAGTTGCTGCTTTGCAAATGTCATCTAGGGTAATGTTCCCTAAGTATGCCATAGAAGCCCCTATTTTGCGTGTGGAATGAGCTCTAGGGGGAATGGTTAGCGTGCGTTTAGCTTTGAGATAGCATATTTAGATGCACTTAACAATCCATCTTGCAATTCCTGTTTCTGAGATGGATTGTCCCTGTGAAGTGGGGAGAAAGATACAAAGAGTTGTTTAGTCTTTCTAAAAGATTTAGTTCTTTCTATGTAGTATAATAACGCTCTTTTGACGTCTAGTGTGTGAAGAGCACATTCTGCCACCAACTCTGGTTGAGGGAAGAAAACTTGGAGTTCAACAGACTGATTAAGGTGGTAGGCAGAAACTGCCTTGGGTAGAAATTTTGGGTTAGGCCTAAGAACCACTTTACTATGATGCATTTGTAAAAATGGTTCTTGTATGGTTAATGCCTGGAGTTCACTGACTCTCCTGAGGGATGCGATAGCTACCAGGAAGTGAGAAACTGTAACTCATTTGTGTAGAGGTTCAAATGGGGAGCCCATGAGCCTGGTAAGGACAGTATTGAGGTTCCAGACTGGGGAGGGAGGAACTCTAGGTGGAATTCTTCAATTAAGTCCTTCCATGAACGTTTTGATAGACGAACTCGAAATAGAGACAAGTGTTGTCTGTTTTGGAGCTAAGCGGCTATTGCAGCAAGATGTAGTCGTATAGATGTATATGCAATTACATTGTTGTAGATGCAAGAGTTAACAGATAATGTTTTGAATGGAAGCGTCGCACAAGTTACTTACTTGTGTAACGATATATCTGTAAGAGACATTGGTTAGTGATAGATTCCTTATATTAGATTATCCCCAGGCGTCAGACTGGATCCGGAAAGTTTTCGTCAGCAGTACCCCTGCGCGTCGGTAGGTGTCGTCGTGCGACTCCGCGTACGTCGCTGGCGTTGTAGTCGCCGAGATGACGACGGAGCTACTTAGACGTGCCCACGCACGCGGACGCCAGATCTGTACACGACTTTCCACGCCAGGAACGCAGAGTCATGCCAGAGACCGACTACTGGTGCATTAAAACTAGGGCCCTGAAGGGGATGCCCACAACCCTAGAGATCAGTTCGCTGAACGGGGAGGATGGGCGGGCGGTAAGGAATCTATCACTAACTAATGTCTCTTACAGATATATCGTTACACAAGTAAGTAACTTGTGCATCTGAAAGAGACACGTGATAGATTCCTTACCTTAGAATACATACCCAAGCAATACCAACCCCGGTGGTGGGTCTGCTAAGTGAGATTACACCAGAAAGTCACAGAGAACCGAACGGCCAAAGAAGCCGCTTCTCCGGACTTGAATGTCAAGGCAATGCGTAGTGAGTGCGCAGCGAGGCCCACTTGGCCGCCTGACAGATGTGTTGCAGTGGGACACCGTGTCCCAATGCTGTAGCAACTGCTGTTGCCCTGGTCGAATGGGCGCTTAACTCTACTGGAGGTTCCTTTTTAGCCTAAGAGAAATAGGCTTGAATACACAAGACAACCTAGCGTGAAATAGGTCATTTGGGCACAGCCCGGCCTTTCTTGGCACTCACATAGACAACAAAGAGCTGGTCATCCACCCGGAACTGTTGTGTGCGGTTGAGGTAGAATGAAAGTGCACGTTTTGGGTCCAGAAAGTGGAGCCTCTCTTCCACCCTGGAAGGTTGCGGAAAGAAAGTGGGCAGAGGGACAGTGTGCCCCAGATGAAAGGCAGTGACTACTTTTGGTAAAAAGGAGGGACGTGGTTGAAGCACAACCTTGTCCGGATGAACCGCCAGGAAAGGAGATTGACAGGAAAGATCCTGGAGCTAACTGACACGCCTAGCGGAGGTAATAGCTACCGGGAAGACAGTTTGTAAAATTATGAAGAGGCTCAAAGGGAGCACAAAGTATGTGAGAACCAGGTTCAAGTCCCACTGAAGCATCACAACGGAATAGGTCGGAAAAGGAGAGTAATGCCTTTGAGAAAGCTATTGACCACAGGGGACTTGAAAATAGAGAGAACTAATCAGGCAGCCAGAGAGAGAAGGAACAAAAGGACCTCAGAAAGAGGGGCATAAAGGGGATCGACAGCTGTCACTGTGCACCATGCCAGAAATTTGTTCCACTGGCAGGCGTATACAGTTTTGGTGGAGGGACGCCTGGCTGTCAGAATCATATCACAGACTTCAGGAGGTAAGTCAAAAGGAATCAACTGTTGCCGCTAAATCTCCACGTAAGGAGGTGGAGGCTGGACAGGTTCGGATGGAGGACCGTCCCCTGCTGCCGCGACAGAAGATCCTTCCGAATAGGCTGCCGGAGCGGGGGATCCACGCTTATACTGAGTAGCTTGGGATACCAAACTGTTCGAACCCAGTTCAGTGCCACAGTTGTTACACCCTCAGAGGCACAGGGGTAGCCGGGTGCAGAGTGAGTTAGGCCCAATGTTATTCTATGGGAGGCAGGGGGGGGGGGCCTTGGTTGGTGGCTCCTGGTCACTTGCTCAGGGCAAATGGGAAAGTAGATAGGTGCCAAGGTTACACTGCAAGGGCCACTCAGGTGGCTGGGTGCAGGGTGCTTTTGAGCCTTCGAGCGCTCAATTTATTTCAATAGGAAAGCTCCGGTTTAGAAAAAGACTGCAAGCTCGGGGACGAAGATTCTTCAGGTGCCACCACCCCTTCGAGAGGTAAGTTGGAGAATAGGTAGGTACCCAGGAGTTGGGCACAGGGGGCCGCAGGGCACCGGGGTGTCTTTTGGTGTCGGGAAATCTTACCCTCTGTTGATCGCGGTTGGGGGGGGTACCTGGTTCTGAGGCTGCAGGCGTCGTCAGGAGCGTCGAGGGAAGTCCTTGGGTGCAGGACTCGGGGTCACAGTCGCCGGGGGGTCGTCCTCGTGGTCTTGGTTCACTCCAGCAAAAGGGGGTGGTGATGGACGGAGCATCCGAACCAATCAAACACTCACACCCAGTCAACAGATCTGGGTTTGATCCATCACCGTTCTTTAGCCCACTCTGCCATCCCAGTTCAGACATGGCCATATGCAAATCAGTCTGACCCTGTGCCTCATGGGAACAGTCCAGCCCGAACTGCCAAGCCATGCCTTTCCTGGACCGGAAACAAGCTTCCTAGGACCGGTTTCTGGCATTTCAGCCGTCTTCAGCCAGGCTTGCTTGAATCCAGTGGCAAAGTGAGCAAGGGACTCACGTCTGAGCATACCCTGCCAACTTATGGCGAACAAAGCGGTACAAAAGGGGGTGGTGATGGTCAGAGCATCAGAACCAATCAAACACTCACACCCAGTCAACAGATCTGGGTTTGATCCATCACCGTTCTTTAACCCACTCTGCCACCCCAGTTCAGTCATGGCCAGGGTTGGTGGGTGCAGAGTGTGCAGGTTCGCGGTTCCGGACAGATGCCAGGGATTAGATGCTGAGTTTGAGCAGAGCCTCTGCTCATGGGAGTCCCAGGTGCTTAGAGCCAAAAGGTAGCCAGGTCGTCCGGGGTTTGTGAGGTTGCTAGCCACAAGAGGTTGCTAGCCACAAGAGGTGCCGGGTTGTAAAAGGAACAGGTTCGAGGGTCGACAGGCCGGTAGGGCTGGGGCCAAAGCAGTTGGCGTCTTGCTCTTCTTAGCAGCTGCACGGCAGGTCTTCTTTCTTCTTGCTCTTCTTTGTATCTTGGAATCTGGAATCCGGGGAAGGAAGGTTCAGGGTGCCCCTAAATACTAGATTTAGGGGTGTTACAGGTAGGTGAAGGGCAGGGACCAATGGGTTCCTGTCCTGGGGTGGGTACACCCCCTATCCTGCCTCTCTCCTGTGGGAGGGGGGCAGTAGCCTAGTCCTGATTGGCTAGGGCCTCATCTTCAAGATGGCGAGCGCCCGGAGATGTGCTTCACCTCGCCTCCCCCACCTGAGGGGTGGGGTTGGCAGGCTGGCACAACCCATGTCCTTATTTGGGGTTTACGACCAGGCTTCCCGCCAGAGTGGGGGCTGCCAGTGGCCTGGGGAAGCTCACAGAGGCGGCATATGCCTTTGAAGCTTCCCCCTGCCCATCCTGGGGGAGGAGATCTAGCACCTCGCCCAGGATGTGCATTGTTGCAGGCCCAGGAGAGCAGGGGCTCTCCTACCCAGGGGTCCAGCAACATGTCTGCTGTGTGGCAGCCTAGACAGCCTCCCAGACCAGACGTGGATTGTAGGTTATGTGTCAGGGGGCATCTCTAAGATGCCCTCTGGGGCGATTGGTACATTAAATCCCACACTGGCATCAGTGCGGGTTTAATGTGCTGAGAAGTTTGATACCAAACTTCTTAGTCTTCAGTGTTGCCATTATGGTGCTGTGGAGTTTGTGTTAGACGAGCTCTCAGCACGATGTACTCTTAAATGGCAGCACTGCACTTACAGTGCCCAGGAATGGACCTGGGTACTGTAGGGCCACAGGGCTCATGCTCCGTTGCCCACACCACTGGCATAGGGCACCCAGCTAGAGGGATGGCTGATGTATGCCAGGGCAGTGTAGGTGGTGGGCATGGCACACAGGGATGTGGGCATGGCACACAGGGATGTGGGCATAGAACACAGGGATGTGTGCCATGTCGACTCTTTGTTTGGTCTTGTACCCAGACACTCAGCCTGCAAGGGAAGTGTGTGTGTGTTAGGGTACAGGGCCTCTAAGGGTGGCACAAGGAGTGCTGCAGCCCTTAGAGGACTTCCCTGGTCACAAGGCCCTGGGTACCATTTACCAGGGGCTGACATGTAGCCAGGGTTTGCCAATTTGGGTTTTAGGTTTTTAGGGAAGGAACATAGGCCCTGGGCACCTGATTGGCAGGAGTCCAGGGCACACTCAGTCAAAGTACATTCAGCAATTCAGCAAAAAGTGGGGGCATACCATGCAAGAAAGATGGCACTTTCTCACAAGACCGCAACACCACAGAATGAACCAACCAACCACCCCCGTAGCTACGGAAGAAGGGGACGGTGTATTAGGGTGTGGAGATAAGTCCAGCTTGCTGGGACTCTCCGTGTTGCCAACCTAGTTTAGTACATCCTCCCACCAAGCTGCGAGAAGTCCCTCAGACCCCTCCTAGTACCCCCCTGGGACTCGAGGAAGCGGATTTTTTTTTTTGGGTGGGGAATAGGATTTGGAGTAGGCAGGCTCGATATAGTCTGTCCCTGGAGGCTACGCCGATGCCGGAACCAACGGCGGCGCCGATGCAACGGCGGCACCGATGCCGGAGCCAGTGGCGGTGCAGAGGCCGGAACCAGCTGCCGCGCCGAGACTGGAACCAATGGCTCCGCAGAGGCCGGAGCCAGCGGCGGCGCAGAGGCCGGAGCCAACTGTCCCTCAGGGCATCTTGCCGGCATAACCAGGCCCAAAGGTGGAGGGACGGGGGCAGAGCCACCCAAGGGGTCCACGGGGCCCAAAGGCGCGCCAGAGGGGCCCGATGGGGAAATAAACTGCCCATGGCCGACAGGAAGACCTGTATTTCTTTCGTAGTCGCGTACAGCCCCAGGAAAGGCAGGTAGGCCGCAGGCAACAACGGAGGCTCCACCGGAGCCGCGGGGAAGTGACCACCCGCCCCCTCCACCGTGTACCGCGACCGGTGAGGGGTAGACGAAGAGCGACGTCGCTTCTTCGACTTTTTATGGCACCTGGACTTACCTGTCCCCGATTCCGACGAAAGATGGTGACCTGTCTCCTGACCTTCCTTAGGAGCGGGATCACTAGCGTCGCGGAGCTGAATGCCGGGCCTCCACTAACTTTCGGGAACGCTCCCGCAAAACCTTTGGCGCCATGGCCTGACAATCAGGGTACGCCTCGGGAGATATGGGCGTGCCCCGAGCAGAAGAGACACACGTTATGTGGGTCTGCTACCAACATGTTCCGACGGCGGTACCAACAGGACTAAAACCCGGACATCTCTACTGCACAGGAAGTCGAGAACTCGACAAAACAAGAGAAACAAGTCTCAGAACAAAGTTAAAATATTAACTAGGAGTACCGCTCTCCCTCGGATCTGCGCTTGTAAAGAAATTACTGACGTCCGCGTAATCTCGGCGACTACAACGCCAGCGACGTATGCGGAGCCGCACGACGACGCCTACCGACGCGCAGGGGTACTGCTGACGAAAACGTTCTGGGTCCAGTCTGACGCCTGGGGATATTCTGAGGTAAGGAATCTATCACTAACGTGTCTCTTTCAGATTAGTGGATTGATTGTTATTTGTACAATAAACAACAAATCGCTTCCACTAGCTGCGTAGCATGCTCTTTTGGTAAGACGTCTAGCCTCTTTGATGACGTTCATACAATCTGGTGGGAGATTGAGGTAGCCAAACTCTAGGACCTCAGGAGCCAGATCGCAAGATTGAGTTGATTGGGATCTGGATGTCTTATCTCTCCAGGGTTCTGTGTAAGAAGTTTGGGTGAGAGATGTAGCTTGTGATGTGAAACTACTGATAGTTCAAAGAGGGTTGTGAACCATGGTTGTCGGGCCCATGTTGGAGCAAACTAGGAACATTGTGAGGGAATGCTGTTTGAGGTTCCGAACCACTAACTGAATGAGCGGGAGAGGCAGAAAAGCGTAAGCAAATTTGACCAGTTCATTCATAGCGCATTGCCTTTGGACAATGGGTGTGGAAACCTGGAGGCCAAGTTTGGACCATTTTGAGTTTTGATGTGTGGCTAACAGATCTAGGTCTGGGTGTCCCCACATTTGAAAGAATGGAAGAAGAAGAAGAACTTGAGGAAGAAGTTCCCATTCGTGAATTTGTGATTGTCGACTGAGCAGATCCACGATCTGATTGTGTACTCCTGGGAGATGTTCCGCAAGCAGGTATATCTTTTGAGGAATAGTCTATTTCCATATAGTTTGCGCTGGCTGGAAAGTTGGAGTGTGTCCCCCCCCTTGCTTTTGAATGTAATACATTGCTGTCATGTTGTCTGTACGTATTAGGACAGCTTTGCCTAGTAACAAAAGTTGCAAAGACTTTAGTGCTAAAAAGATTGCTAGTAACTCCAGGTGATTCATGTGGAGCAGTTTCTGTTGATGGGTCCATAACCCCTGAACAGTTTGATGAGCTCCCCAGCCAGTGAGCGACGAGTCTGTTGGTACTGTGGAACCGGGTCGAGGAACAGCCGCCCTCTGGAAAGGTTTTGTACATTCCACCACTGCAGAGACCGATGTGTGCGGCTGTCCACCAACACCAGATCTGTCAGCTGACCTTGAGCCTGGTTCCACTAATGTGCCACGCATTCCTGCAAGGGACACATCTGGACTCTTGCATAAAGGACGATGAGGATGCAAGAGGCCATCATCCCGATCAATTGCATAAATACTCGAGCTGGCAACGAGTATTGAGGTCGAAACTGTATTATTAGAGACTGCATGGAGTGAATCCTGCCTGGATTGGGGTATGCTAGAGCTCTTGAGGTGTCCAGAGTAGCCCCTAGATACTGTTGTATGTTTGAAGGTGAGTCTTGTCGAGGTTTAATGTGAACCCTAAGTCGTGAAGTAGCAGGATAGTTTTGTGTGTGTGGTGCACAAAGTTGTCTTGGGATTTGGCTTTTATGAGCCAATGGTCCAGATAAGGGAACACATGAATGTGTTGCCTTCGTAAATGAGACGCTACCACTGTGAGGCATTTGGTGAAAACTCTGGGTGCCGTAGTTACTCTGAATGGAAGAACTTTGAACTGAATGTTGTCCGTCCACTGTGAACCCAAGACACTTTCTGTGAGGGGGTGAATAGGAATATGAAAGTAGGTGTCCTTTAGATCTAGAGTGGAAAGGAAGTCGCCTTGTTGAAGTAGTGGTAGCACCTGTTGGAGAGCGACCATGTGGAAGTGGTCCGATTGGAGGATGTAGAGGTTTAGGGGTCTGAGGTCTAATAATATTGGCCTGAGAGAGAGATCCCTTTTTGGAATGAGAAAGTAGAGCGAGTAAACCCCTGTGCCCTGTTGGGGTAAGGGGACTGGTTCTATTGCATTTTTGTGTGGTAGAGAGAGAATTTCCTGTTTGAGGAGAGTCAAATGTTCTGTGGACATTGGACGGTGTTTGGGATAAATGTGTGGGGGAGTGGACGCGAGTTCGAGGAAGTAACCATACTGGATAATTTGTCTCACCCACCTGTCTGTGGTGATGGAATTCCAGACAGGTAGGAACTGTTAAAGGCGTCCCCCAACAGGTGTGGAGTGGTCAGGGGAAGCACAGGGAAGTCACTGCTTGGTGGTAGGGGAGCTGCGGGTGTTGTTACCCCGGCCTCTGCCCTCATTGTTGTTACCCCTGTAACCTCCCCATAAGTATCCTTTGGAAAAGGAACTCTTATTAGGGCTCTTGTAAGATGAGGATATGGTGTGTTGGTTTTTGAGCTAGCCCTATAAAAGGAGCGTCGAAAGGAGCCTCTAGGAGAAGATAACTGCAAGCTCCCATAGACTTTGCAGATTCAGTGTCCTTTTTCATCTTTTCTAAAGATGTGTCTACTGCAGGGCCAAAGAGGTGCTCTTGGTCGAAGGGCTGATTAAAGATACTGGTTAGTACCTCCTGTTTAAATCCAGATATCCTGAGCCAAGCATGCCTGCGTAACAATACACTAGTATTGACTGCGCGGGATGTGGTGTCCACGGCGTCTAGAGCACATTTAATGGATGTGTGAGTGACCAATTTGCCTTCCTGTATGAGGTCATTGGTCTGGTCTTTGTATTGGTCTGATAGGTGTAGTGAGCCCTATCGTACCTTGACAAGAGAGCTTGTGTATTGGCTATTTTCCAATAGTTTGCAGCTTGAGATGCTGTGAGAAAGTGGCTCTGTATATACTGTTCCCTAATAGGTACAGGGTGTACAGAGTCCACAGTCCCCCAGAGGCTGATAGAGGTCAAAGTTAGGTATGACCTTACTCTCAAAAGTGGTAGCTTGGTCGAGCAGTAAGGCAGTACCAGAGGACAGTGTAAAGCATTTATTGTACACACTCAGTCAGCAAATGGTTTCACACACTCAATAACTGAACTCTAGGCCAATGGTTTATATATATAAAATATATGCTTGTTTTATTTTTAGAACCACAAAGGGGGTAAAAATATACTTTCTCAGAATGAGAGGTTGAATATAAATACTTTTGTCTTAAGCAATAAATTTGTGTAAACAGTCACAGTTGGTTGCAATAAACAATCCTATTTCCTAAACATAACAATGCATTGAGCTCAATGGTAAATTCAGGTTATTTGTAATGAATTACTTTTCAGATTACTTTTGGAATTCCAGGTCTGGCTCCTAGAACCAGCCTTGGGTCAGTATTCAGAATCAAGTGATGAAAGTCGACTTAATAACTGTAATGATTTTTAAATAATAATATTTAGCTATTTCAAAAGTTAGCACTTAGAAAATATTTCAAAGAAAACATTAAATGGATCTCTATGGCAAGAAATTCAAATTGCAGGTAGAGTACTTTATCGTTACTTTAGTAATCCAGGACTGGGTACCTAGACCCAGGACTGGGGTCCTTATCAAAAACAGGTAAGTAATTTCGTTTGCAGAAATGGTACGATTTTAAAAGAATATTTCAAATTTGAAAAAATAGACACTTAGAAGAAATTTCACAGAAAAGCAGACAATGGTTTCCTATGGGAGAAAAATGAGTTAGAGGTAAGTATAGTTGTGAGTACTTTTCAAGGTCAGGGCTGGGCACCAAGATCCAGCACTGGGAGCTCACCCAGGAACAGGTGAGTAAATTCGTTTTTGTCACTTGGCTGATTTTTGGTGAATTTTTACAGTTTTGAAAAGGGTAAGTACTCGACTGGCAGAGTTGAAATTCCGGGCATAGACTCAGGGGTCCCCCAGTGTCAGGTAGGTACAGTTGGTTCACCCTCAGCGGTTTCAGGACGGCCGGGTGCAGAGTGAGTTAGGCCCAATGTTATCCTATGAGGGATAGGGGGGCCTTGGTTGGTGGCTGCTGTCTGGCAAGCCACACGGCTGTGGGAGCTGGGCTCCTGGTCACTTACTCAGGGCAAGTGGGGAAGTAAGGTAGTGTAGAGAGTGCACTGCCAGGGCCACTCGGGCGGCTGGGTGCAGGGTGCTTTTGAGCCTTCGGGCGCTCAATGGAAATCAATGGGAATGTTCCGGTTTGGAAAAAGGCTGCAGGCTCGGGGACGAGGATGTTTCCGGTGCCACCACCACTTTGAGGGGTAAGAAACGCGTTACTTACCTGTAACAGCAGTTATCCAGTATTGGTGTCTTTCATAGATTCACATGCCTGAATCATTCCCCGTCGTCGAGACAGGAGCCTCCGGTACATAAAAAAGTAATGTCCTATAGACATACATAGAGAAAAATAGGCCTAAGGGCCTCCCCTTAGCCGCCTATCATAGTCCTTATGTAAAAAGGACCAAACTCCTAGAGCCAGCCAATCAGCTATCACCTCCCTCTAGAACCTTCCTGGCAGGAGCCTCAGTCCCTCAGATTTTCGTACGCACCAAGCTAGGTAGGCGTAATACAGTTAGAGAGGCGCGAGTCCTTCCAGGGGAGGCGGGAGGGTTGCATGTGAATCTATGAAAGACACCAATACTGGATAACTGCTGTTACAGGTAAGTAACGCGTTTCTTATCCAGTATTAGGGGTGTCTTTCATAGATTCACATGCCTGAATCAGAGTAGTTAGCAATACATTATGCACATTTCTGATGTAACATGCCATAAAGGTATTTGAAATAATACAGCATTATCATAACAGTTCGAAACATTGGCATACATCAAGATAGTAAAACAGTAAAGAATGTGCATACCAGGATGGCGGGATGTTGGAAGGCTCACCTCACTGGAATAGATGGCGAAGCACCGCCTGGCCCACTGCTGCATCCCTCGTAAGCTCGGCATCCAGGCAGTAGTGTCTGGAGAAGGTATGCGGTGACTTCCACGTCGCCGCTCTACAGATGTCCAAAATCGGCACTCCAGCGAACAGCGCTGCTGATGTGGACATGGCTCTGGTGGAGTGTGCTTCCACCCTGTCTCGCAACGGCCGTCCGGCCCCTTCATGGCAGAACGCTATTGCAGAAGAAATCCACCTTGAAATGCTCTGTTTTGTGAGAGGCATACCCAGCCTTGGTCTGCTGTAGGCCACGAATAGCTGCGAAGACTTTCTGAAGGTTTTTGTCTTGTCTATATAAAACTTAAGACACCGTTTGAGATCCAGAGAATGGAGCGTCCTCTCTGCTGCCGTGGTAGGGTTGGCAAAGAAGGAGCGTAGGACCACCGGCTCGTTGAGGTGAAAGTCTGAAGGCACTTTCGGTATGAACTTGGGATTTGTCCTCAGCACCACCCTGTCCTGTTTGAACTGCATGAAGGGCTCCTGAATGGAGAGAGCTTGCAACTCGCTGACTCTCCTGGCAGATGTGAGCGCAAGTAATAGAGCCGTTTTCCATGAGATGTACTTGATGGAGGCTCGGTGAATGGGCTCAAAGGGGTGCTTCATGAGTTGGTTAAGGACCAAGTTGAGGTGCCATGTCGGTGGGACCCGTCAGGGCCTTGGAAAGGACCTATAAAGACCCTTAAGGAACTGTTTAACAAGTCTGCTGGACCAGAGGGACGGGCCTTGAAAAGTCCTGGTAAAACGTGAAATCGCCGCTAGATGCACCTTTATGGATGCATGTGCTAATCCGGACTGTGCCAAGTGCAGGAGATATGGCAATATCTGCTCAGGTGTGATATGAAGTGGTCTCAGGCCCTTCTCCGAGCACCAGACGCAGAAGCGCTTCCATTTGAGGGAGTAGGTTTTGTTGGTACTGTCCGCCCTCGCTTTTGCTAGCACATCCCTGCAGTCCTGCGGGATGTTCAAATGGCAGAACTCTCTGTGCTCAGGAGCCAGGCCGATAACCTGAGCGATTGGAGGTTCGGGTATTGCACCTGCCCGTTGGACATCGTCAGTAGGTTCGGGTGCTGTGTGAGACGAATCGGCGTCCTGATGGAGAGGCGATGAAGGTCCGAGCACCAGTGCTGCCTCGGCCAGAACGGGGCGATCAGAATTAGTGTACAGGGCTCCGCCTTCATTTTCCTGAGGACCCTGGGAATCATCGGGAACGGTGGAAAAGCGTACACAAATACGCTGAACCAGCCTATGGAAAAGGCATTTCCGAGCGACTCCGGTTGGGGATGCCAGCTTGCGTAGCTTGGGCATTTGGCGTTCTCCCTGGTGGCAAACAGGTCGATTCTTGGGGCTCCCCATTCCGAGAATACGTGTGTTAGTGCACTCTCGTCGAGCTCCCATTCGTGGGAGAGAGATTTCTGCCTGCTTAGGGCGTCCGCAATGGTGTTGTCCTTTCCCGGGACGTAGTCCGCCCTGAGCGTAATCCCCTGGAGAACAAGCCAGTTCCAGATCTTCTGCGATTCGCGCGATAGCGTGAGCGAACGCGTTCCTCCCTGTTTGTTCAGGTAATGCATCGTCGTGGTGTTGTCCGTTCTGACGAGCACCTGAGAGTTCTGGATGCGTGGTAAAAAGGCCTGCAGAGCTAGATACACAGCTCTCAACTCCAGCAGATTTATATGGAGGCGTTGCTCCTGATCCGACCATTTGCCGCTGACTCTTGAGGTCCTGAAGGACAGCTCCCCAACCCGCTAGAGATGCATCTGTGGTGATCACCAGTGGTGCTGCTGGCAGCAGGAACGGTAGTCCTCTCGAGAGGTTTCTGGTATCCTTCCACCACTCGAGACTCCTGGATATTTGCGGTGTTATGCTTATGATGTCCTCGAACGAACCTGCACTCTGAGTCCACTGGTTCGAAAGAGCCTCCTGCAGAGGGCGCATCCGCAGCCTGCAGTGAGGGATGAGTAGTATACAGGAAGACATCATCCCCAGGAGTGACTTGAAGGTGCGAACTCTCAGGGATTTCCTTGATTGCACCGTTTTGGCCAGGGATATGATCCTGTGTTTTCTCTCGTCTGAGGGAAATGCTCTTGCGCATTCCGTATTCAAGGTAGCCCCAAGGAAGGTAATGCTTCTCGTTGGGGACATATGTGATTTCTGAAGATTGAGCGTCAATCCTAGATGTTGGAAAAGATTGGTACAAGCGTTGAAGGATTTGGTTGCGCCTACGGCCGTAGGCGCCTTGACCAGCCAGTCGTCTAGGTAGGGGAAAACTTGGTGACCCATTTGACGTAGGAAAGCTGCCACAGGAGAAAGGCACTTGGTGAAAATCCGCGGAGCGGATTTGAGGCCAAACGGAAGGACCTTGAACTGGTAGTGTTGTCCTGCCACTTCGAAACGTAGAAACTTTCTGTGCCCCTTGAGTATCGGGATGTGATAGTAAGCATCCTGAAGATCCAAGGATGTCATGAAGTCTCCTTCCTCCAGAATGCCTAGGATTTCTTGGAGCGTCACCATCCTGAACGACTGACTCTTTAGGAAGGAGTTGAGTGCTCTGAGGTCCAGGATGGGCCTCCACTTCTTTTCTTTCTTGCGTATCAGAAAGAAACGGGAGTAGAAACCCTTCTCCCTCTGAGCTGATGGAACTCGCTCTATTGCTCCCTTCCTTAACATCTCCGATATCTCCCGGAGCAGCAGCCGCAGATGTCTGTGTGGAGACTTGCGGGGAGGGGTTGCAGGCGGGATGGCGGTAAATTCTAGGGAATGGCCGAATCTGAGGAGTTGGAGCACCCAACGATCTGAGGTGATGATGCGCCAATTTTTCAGGAAATGGGTCAATTTTCCTCCAATTTGTGAAGAAGAAGATGGTAGCTGGACTGGCTGGAGTAAGCGGTCACTGGCGTCCGCCGGTGCCCCTTTTCTGGTTCTTACCCCTGAAATTGGATCTTCCGTAAGATGATTGTCGGCCCTGTTGTTGCTTTTGCTGGTACTGGGTCTTATTCTGGAACGAATATGAGGACTTATTCTGGAATGATCCTCTGTAGGAAGACTGACCTCTAGACTTGTTGCCCCGAAAGGACTGGTTCCGTGCCTGTAAGGTTCCAAGCGCTCTAGCCGTGTCCGTGTCCTTTTTAATGGCCTGGAGCGCCTCGTCAATTTTATCTCCGAATAGATGCTGCCCATCGAAGGGCATATCTAGCACCTTCGTTTGCACTTCCTGCCTGAACGATGTTGCTTTGAGCCATCCTTGGCGGCGCAGGACTGCAGCCCCAGCCAGTTGACGGAAGCCTGTCATGGCTACATCTATGGCGCAGTCGATGATCTCTGCCGCAGAAGACTGGCCTTCGGAAAGGAGTGCCTTCACCTCATCCTGTACGGCACTCGGAAGTTCTGCTAAGTATGGGGCAATATCCTCCCAAAGTTGGCGGTTATAACGCCCTAAAAGGGCCATGGAATTGGCCACCTTGATGGTCATTGCCGAAGTGGTTGAAAACCTTTTGCCTATTATATCTAACTTTCTGCCCTCCTTGTCTGGTGGTGCTGACAGAGGCGAGGATGGGTTTCGAGAATTTTTCTGGGCCGCTTGGGTCACGACCGAATCTGGCTTCGGGTGGCCAGTCAGGCAAGCTGGCGCCGTGGACGGTGCTTTATACTTCTTATCCAGGCGCGGAACGACCGCAGGAACTGAAGCTGGCGTCAGCATCAACTTCTTTCCCTGGTCCCAGAGGAAGTCGATGATAGGGATGGATTTGGCCGTCTTCTTCGTCTGCTCCTTAAAGTCATGGAGGAAGCATTCGGTTTCCGTCGACTCCATGACCATATGGAACCGCGTCGCAGCCCGTTCCACTAACTTATGAAAACCCCCGATATCCACAGGTGGTGAATCCGCCTGGCGCGGTTGTGGGGAAGGTGGTGAAGATGCTACATAGTCCTCCTGCTCATCGTCATCCTGGTCCGTCAGGTCTCCCTGGACCTCACCTTCCTCCATCTCCTCAGCCTCCTCATCCGTTGAGTCTATCACCTGAGGTGGCGGCTCGTGGCAGACCTGCGTTACCGGCCGTGATTGCCTTGGGGCTGTCGCTGGGGTGTTTGTAGCTGGCACTGGGACCCCTGTATCCTGTCTTGGTGGTTCCGGGAAACGTTGTTTGTAATCCCTGATAAGGAACTTGAGGTCCTTAACTATTGCCAGAGGGAGGCAGACCATTGGGGTGACCTCCGTGCGGACTTGTTCCTGGACGGGGCGCTCCTGCGCGCCTGAATCTTCCTGCTCCTCGTCCGTGCTTTGGCATTTGACAAACAGCTCGGAAGGGGAAGTAGCCTGTTGGAAGAACTCTTCTTCGGACTCTTCACTCTGCAGGATCTCCAGAGGTAAATTGGTTTGGACCTTGCTTGGAGATGTTGTTTCCGGGGTAATCTGTGGTCTGGAAGCAGATCCTTGCACAGAAATCGCCGTGGTTTTCCGTCCCACGGACGACGACGACGTTCCCGTCGACGGCTCGGGTGTCACCAACGGCGTCCCCATCGACGATATTTTCCTCGTCGACGAAGTCCTCGTCGACGATGTGGTCGTAGACGATTCAGTCGTCGTCGACGCCTTCGTCGTCGACGCTTCCGTCGTCGACGCGCCCGTCGTCGACGCGTCCGTCGTCGACGCGCCCGTCGTCGACGCGCCCGTCGTCGACGCGCCCGTCGTCGACGCGCCCGTCGTCGACGCGCCCGTCGTCGACGCGCCCGTCGTCGACGCTTCCGTCGTCGACGCTTTCGTCGTCGCTTTCGTCGACGATGCCTTGGTCGTCGACATCTTCGTCAACATCTTCGTCGACGATGCCTTCGTCGTCGACGCGCTCGTCATCAATATCCTCGTCGTCGACTCTTCCGTCGACGGAGGGCTCCTCGTCGACGAGGTCCTCGACGGGACTATCTTCGTCGTCGACGATGATTTAGACGACGGTTTCAAAAGTATAATAGACGAGATAGGGGTACCTGCAGACGATGATGATGGAGTCGTCGTCGTCGACGACGAGCGGGCCGACGCCGCTGTGGACGTGGACACCGTCGTCGTTGCTGTGGAGACGTGTCCTGATGGCCTTTTTTGCGCAGAGGATGGTGTCGCAATTTTTGAGGCCGACAGAGTAGGCTTCTTGAAAGTGAGAGAGACTTTACCAGACGCTGAGGATTTCGAAGATCTTGCCTCTGAAGACTTTTTGTGCGTCTTCTTAGGAGGAGCGTCTGAGGGGCCAGGAGATGTCACTCTCGGCCTCTTCAGGGAGACTTCAGAAGCTCCGGAAAAGCTCGCCTCTGAGGACACCACACTGTCTTTATCCTTGAGCCTGTCCAGCCAGATAAGCAGGCGGCCCTCCCTGTCTCTCAAGGTCTTATGTGGAAAAGACCTACATATCTTGCAGTCCTTAGGGACGTGGTCCGGGTAAAGGCAATACAAGCATAGTTCATGCTTGTCGTCCACATGAAGCCTCTTCTTCCCACATGAAGAGCAAGCCCTGAAAAGGGCTTTCTTCTGGGAGTCAGACATGCCAGGAGTTGTAGATGAAATAAACACTCACTGCAGCAAAAAGAGGCCTGAAGTAGTCAGTGTTGAAACCCTGAAGAAGAAAGTCACCAAAAATCGTGAATAATCTGGTTTGAAAGAAATCCTGAGGAGAACTCAGGCTGGAGACTCCCTAGCACAACGTGCGGTAGAAAATCTGAGGGACTGAGGCTCCTGCCAGGAAGGTTCTAGAGGGAGGTGATAGCTGATTGGCTGGCTCTAGGAGTTTGGTCCTTTTTACATAAGGACTATGATAGGCGGCTAAGGGGAGGCCCTTAGGCCTATTTTTCTCTATGTATGTCTATAGGACATTACTTTTTTATGTACCGGAGGCTCCCGTCTCGACGACGGGGAATGATTCAGGCATGTGAATCTATGAAAGACACCCCTAATACTGGATAAGTTGGGTAGCTGTAGGTTAGGTGGGTACCCCGGGATTGGGAACAGGGGGCCGCAGGGCGCCGGGTGCAGGGGTGCCTTTTGACGTCGGGAATCTTACCCTCTGGTTGATCGCGGTTGGGGTGGCACTCGGTTCTGAGGCTGCAGGCTTCGTCCGGGATGTCGAGGGGGGTCCTTGGGTGCCGGACTCGGGGTCACAGTCGCCGTGGGGTCGTCCTCGGGGTCTTTGTCCACTCCGGCACTGGCCAGGCTTGGCTGGTGCAGAGTGTGTTGGGTCCGCGGTTCCGGGCTGCTGCCAGGGGTTAGGAATAGGTTTCTCGAGTAGAGCCTCTACTCATGGGAGTCCCAGGGGCTTAGAGCCAAAAGGTAGCCAGGTCCTCCGGGGGTTGGTGAGGTTGCTGGCCACGGGAGATGCCGCGCTGGTGCAGGTTCGAGAGTCGACAGGCCGGTAGGGCTGGGGCCAAAGCAGTTGGTGTCTTCTCTTTTTAGCAGCTGCAGGGCAGGTCCTTGGTCTTCTTACTCTTCTTGTAGTTTTCTATCTGGAATCTCCGGAAGGAAGGTTCAGGGGGCCCCTAAATACTGGATTTAGGGGCGTTACAGGTAGGTGAAGGCCAGGGACCAATGGGTCCTTGTCCTGGGGTGGGTACACCCCCTATCCTGCCTCTCTCCTGTGGGAGGGGGGCAGTAGCCTAATCCTGATAGGGCCTCCTATCTTCAAGATGGCGAGAGCCCGGAGATGTGCTTCACCTCGCCTCCCCCACCTGAGGGGTGGGGTGGGCAGGCTGGCACATCCCCTGTCCTTGTATGGGGTTTCCGGCCAAGCTTCCCGCCAGAGTGGGGGGTTGCAGTGGCCTGGGGAAACTCCAAATGGCGGCCTGCCTTTGAAGCTTCCCTTTGCTCATCCTGGGGGAGGAGATTTCTCACCTCACCCAGGATGTGCATTGTTGCAGGCCCGGGAGAGCAGGGGCTCTCCCACCCAGGGGTCCAGCAACGTGTCTGCTGTGTGGCAGCCTGGGCAGCCTCAGCGCAGACGTGGATTGTAAGTTAGCTGTAAGGGGGCATCTCTAAGATGCCCTCTGGGGTGCTTAGTACATTAAATCCTACACTGGCATCAGTGTGGGTTCAATGTGCTGAGAAGTTTGATACCAAACTTCCCAGGCTTCAGTGTTGCCAATATGGTGCTGTGGAGCTCGTGTTTGACAAGCTCTCAGCACCATGTACTCTTAAATGACAGCACTGCACTTACAGTGCCCAGGAATGGACCCGGGTACTGTAGGGGCACAGGGCTCCTGCTCCTGTGCCCACACCATAGGCGTAATGCACCCAGCTAGAGGGGTGGCTGACATATGCCTTGGCAGTGTAGGTGATGGGCATGGTACACAGTGATGTGTGCCATGTCGACTCTTTGTTTTGTCCTGCACCCAGACACTCAGCCTGCAAGGGCAGTGTGTGTGTAAGGGTACAGGGCCTCTGAGGGTGAAACAATGAGTGCTGCAGCCCTTAGAGGCCTTCCCTGGCCACAAGGCCCTGGGTACCTAGGGTACCATTTACTAGGGGCTGACATGTGGCTAGGGTTTGCCAATTTGGAGTTTGTGTGGTTTAAGGAAGGAACATAGGCCCTGGGCACCTGATTGGCAGGAACCCAGGGTACACTCAATCGAAGTACATTCAGCAATTTAGCAAAAAGTGGGGGCATACCATGCAAGAAAGATGGCACTTTCTAACAGATGCCATACGTTTGCCTGAGGCATCTAATAGTTTGGGTTCTTTATCTGGGGGCGGGGCGTCACCTGTACCTCGAGAGTTGGCCCTTTTACGTGCATTGGCTACTACCAGGGAATCTAAAGTAAGTTGACCTTTAATGTACATGGGGTCACTGGGAGCAGCTTTGTATTTTTTGTCTATTCTTGGGTTGAGAACCCTAGTCCTAACAGGGTCCTTAAACACTTCTGGTGCATGTCTAGTGAGCCCTTTTAGCATTGGAAGGACGTGCAAGGTTCTTTGTGGCTGAGCAAAATTCTCTAAGAGAAAACCCTCCTCTACAGGGTCAGAATGTAGATTTACTCCGTGGTATTTTGCGGCCCTGTTAATCAGTTGGGCAAAACCTACATTATCGTCTGGTGGGGATGGCTTAGAGGGATAAAGATCTGGGTCTGTTATTCAGTCGGGATCTGTGTTATAGTCCACCCAGGGATCTGGGTCCTGTGGGGATCCTCATTGGCATGATCATCTGTTTATGGAATTATGTTATTGTCCCCTTGTCCGTCCCCTATCTCCATTATCACTATCCTCTGGTTGTGAGAGTGGAAAATTGTGTTCTGGAGAGTGTACTGGAGAGATAAGTAAATTGGGATTAAAAGGTGGAGGTGTAGGAGGTGGAGAGGTGTTGGTGCCCATGTCCATTCTTTTAGCCAGAACCGGTGAATCTTGCAAATGGTCCGATTTCCTTTTTGTAACTTGTTTGGAGAGAATATGCCCAGTCTTTGGATGGATATAAATAGTTTTTTGGTTGGGATTGGGGACAAAAAGTTCAGGGCCGGTGTTTTTTTTCAGTGCCGAAGATTTCTCCCTATGAAGAGGCTCAGACTGTTTAGGCACAGGGATAATGTCCGGTTTAGAAGCCTTTTGTGGTTGCAAAGATTTCGGTGTAGACTGCTTCGGCTCCGGAGTGGTTTGATTCGGGGGTTTAGGCGTTGGAGGTCTTTCCTTTGGGTGTTTCGGCTCCAACGTCTTCGGTGTCGAAGCTTTGCCCTTTTGCTTCGGCTACGAGGGTTTGTCCTTTGGCTGTTTCGGTGCCGGAGGGTCTTCCAGTGCCGATGGAGGAAGGCATAGCATATTGGCAGCCTTGGACTTCGGTGCCAAAGATGTTTTTTCGGTACCGGAGTGCAGTTGGCTTGAGCCCGAGCCGGAAGGCTTGTCTTTGGTTTTCATAGCCGAGCCCGAGGGCGGGGCATCTGAAAAGTTCAAACGGTGTGTACCTGGGCCTTGTGGCGAAGGTGTTATCTGGGCCTTCGGTATGGGCTTAGGGGGGGCAGGGGTCTCACTACTCATGGTCCGCTGAGCAGAGGAGATTTAGTCTTTGGCGTCGGGGTCATCTGTGGAGACTGAGACCGGTTCCTCCTGGGCCGGTTCCGGAAGGCTGTCGGGGCCTGGAGGGAAGATGTCCGGAATGGAGCCGCTTCCTATTTCGTGGTGTCGAGCCCGACAATCACAAATGGTGTTCTTAGACTTGAAAGATAGACAAGCCTCACAGGTATCCTCTCGATGCTCTGGAGAGAGGAAGAGATTAGACACTGGGTGTAAGGGACATTTCTTGAAGAGAGCCCTTTCCATCGACTTCCGTCGGGATAGGCTCGGGTAGGCCCAACGTCAAGGTTTATCAAGGTTTTTTCGATTGTAGAAGATGCGCGTTGAGAAAGGGAAACGCGATCGAGACAATACCGTCAAGTGGTAGGTGATTGCGTGTTGAAGGGGGTTTCGATAACGACACCGACCTGGGGTGCAGGAAGTCACATCCAAACCTGATGGCGGAGAAAAACAATCTGGGGGTGGAGTCGATGCCCATGCGCACTGTCACCATAAGGAGGAGTCACCTATCTTGTGACTTAACAAAGACTTCTTCGACAAAAACAAACTGCAAACATCCGAGCCGAACACCAGATGGCGCTCTATGCTCAAGTATACAATCTACAGCTCATATGCCTCGAACGTGGAGTTATCGGTTAACCAGTATGTACTTTGTTGTGGGAGTTGGTTTTCTGGAGTTAGACTCTGGGTTCTCCCAGGGTCAAGGATGCACTCTCAAAGCACCCTCAGCGGCACTATGGCGGCCGGGTGCAGAGTGCTGAGGCTCAATGTTATCCAATGGGGAATTGGGGGCCTCCGGTTGTTGGCTGCTCAAGAAAAGGCCACACGGTTGTGGGAGCAAAGCTCCTGGACTTTAGCTCAGGGCAAATGGGGGTTCAAGTTAGCAGCAAAGGTACACCCTCAGCAGCACTAGCGTGGCCGGGTGCGGGTTTGTCATCGGGTGCCCCGTTACTGTCAATGGGGATTCTCTGGTTTGCAAACACACTGCAGGCTCGGGGACAAAGGTCTTCTGGGTGCGACCACCACTTGGAGAGGTAAGTTGGGATACTGGGGGTTGGCTAGACACAGTCGGTTGGGCCACCCATGGCCGTGGGGCGTCGGGTGCAGGGGTGTCTTTTAGGGTCAGATCTTCTTACCAGCTCCTGGTCGCGGTTGGGGGGACCCTCCAGATTGAGGCTGCAGGCATCGGCTGGAGGCTTGAGGCAGGTCAGGATCGCCAGGGAGACCTCCTTGTGTGTTGGGCCACTCTAACTCGGGCCACAGATGCAGAATGGTGCAGATTCGCGGATTTTGACGGGGCTAAAGTCTGTGGGTGAAAATCCGGTGTTCACAGGAGACACAATCTTTTCCTTGGAAGGAAGGAAGGAGGGTCCACGGGGTCACTGAGGTTGCAGGCTGCAGGACACACCGGGGTTTTGCTTCTGCAGGTTCGAGGTGGGGACAGGCAAGTAGGGCTGGGGCCAAGTCAGTGGGCGTCGTCCTATTAGCTTCGGCATGGCTGTTCGGTCCTACTCTTCTGGGTCGTTGCTTATCTGAGGAGGCAAGGTTCAGGGGTGCCCCTAAATACTAGATTTAGTGGCGTTACAGGTAAGTAAAAAGATTGGGACCAATGGTCCCTTCCTTGGGGTGGGTACACCCCCTATTATGCTACCCTGCAGTGGAGGGGAGCATATGCCTCACTCTGGTTGGCTGAGTCCCCCCATCTGCAAGATGGCGGTGACAGAGTTGTGCTTCACCTCGCCTCCCGGACCTGAGGGGCGGGGTTGGCAAAGGTGGTTACACCTTCCTTCCTCACTTGGTTTTCCCGCCGGTTCTACCGCCCAAAGTGGGGTCAGAACTGGTGGGGACCAGTTGCTGGAAGCAGCAAAGGCCTGGGAAAGCTCAAAGGCGGCAAGCCTTTGAAGCTTCCCCTTCGTGGACCCTGTCTCTCCTGGGGGACGAGGCTTGGCACCTCACCCCATGATGTGCATTGTTTCAGGCCCCCGATAACAGCTGGCTCTCGACCCAGGGGGTCCAGAAACATGTCTGGTGGTGGCAGCTGAAAGCAGCCACTCAGCCTGGACACTAGTGGTAGGTCGTTTATCAGGGGGCATCTGCCCTCTGTGTGCATTTTTCATTAAATCCCACACTGGCATCAGTGTGGGTTTAATGTGCTAAGAAGTTTGATACCAAACTTCAGTTTTTAGTGCTGTGGAGTACGTAATGACAAGCTCACAGCACCATATATTCTTAACGGCAGCACTGCACTTACAATGTCTAAGAATGGACTTAGACACTGTAGGGGTACAGGGCGCATGCGCCTGTACCCTCACCACTGGTACAGGGCACCAAGCTAGAAGGATGACTGATCTATGCCAGGGGAGTGGGTTGAAGGCATGGCACACAGGGATGTATACCGAACTGGAGGGAAATTACCCTCCTTGTCAAGCCGCTAGAGCCTTATGAACATTTATTAGAAAAATCTCAGAAGTTCAGCAAACGTAGACCAAGTTTTAAACAATTTACTCCATTGTAATCAATTTTATTCCAGAAGTTGTTAGAGGATTATAGGACAATAGTTTCATTCCATACTTATGTTTCTACAGTAATGCCAATCCAAGCCTTATACCATAGCACGTCAGAATCAGCTATATATCCATGGAAACCGTGTGGATAAAAACACAACATTTCATCCTTCCATTATCTCTCTGCCCGTCTTTCCACCTCACCTTTCTAGTCACTGCCAGAGGGACCCAAAGGTGGCAGCAAGAACAGCCACGGAGAAGGCGGGTTTAGAACTTGGGGGAACGTCACTTCCGGCAGCTGAGAAAACACCAATGTAGCCGGAGCTCAGTATCAGAACGCTGCATCCAAGCAATTTTAATGTCAATGTCACTTCCGGCTCGGAGTTATTGTACAACATTTTGTACGAAAAAACTTTATTAGTATTTAGGTAAATAATAAATATAGATCCGGTAGTGGCAACCGTCAGCCGTTAACACAAATTTAAAGTTTCGTAATTGTATGAGTGAGTAGCTAATGAAGGCCTTGTTTTAGTTTTCATTGTGGTATTCGTGGATTTAGTTTTGCCGCAAAATAACTGAAATCTAGAAAAATAACTGAAATCTAGTGTATTGGGCTGACTGGTCCCCGCCAGCTAGCAACCACCAGGTTTCTGACCTCATGGGGTGAGAACCTTTGTGCTCTCGGAGGTCAGAAACAAAGCCTGCTCTGGGGGGTGGTGCTTCACAACTCCCCCTGGCAGTAACAGCAACACTTGGTGGTGAGCCTCAAAGGCTGTCACGTGGTGATGTGCTGATTGGGGCAGCTCCAGCTAGTGGAGATGCCCGCCCCCCCCCCCGTCCAAGCCCCACCGTTGGCGGTAGGACAGGCAGGAAAATTAGCAAGCAGAGTAGGAGTGTCCACCTTAGCCTGGCACAACCCTAGAGTTGCCAAGAGCTGCAGTGAATCCCTCTCTTAGAAATTCTCCATCTTTAATTGGAGAATTAGGCCCAAAAGGAACAGATATATGCCCCTCTCCCCCAAAGGGAGGGGGCACCCAAAGTGTGTAATCACCCTAGGGGACAGTAGACATTGGCTACTGCCCCACTACCTCAGTAACGCCCTTAAATTTAGTATTTAAGGGCTCCTTGTGAGAAAGTGGCTCTGTATATACTGTTCCTTAATAGGTACAGGGTGTACAGAGTCCACAGACCCCAAGGGTTTAACAGAGGTTAAAGTTAGATATAACCTTACTCTCCAAAGTGGTAGCCTGGACGAGCAGTAAGGCAGTATCAGAGAACAGTGTAAAGCATTTGTTGTACACACTCAGTCAGCAAATAGTTCCACACACTCAATAACTGAACTCTAGGCCAATGGTTTGTATATAAAAAAATATATGCTTGTTTTATTTTAGAACCAACACTTGGAAATAAAATATACTTTCTCGACAGGAGATGTTTCATAAAAATACTTTTGTATATGTAATAGACTTTTTAGTAAACAGTTACAAGTAGTTGCAGTAGGCAACTATTTCTAAACACAATACATTGAGCTCAATGATAAATTCAAGTTATATGCAACAGATTACTTTTTAGATTACTTTTGTAATTCCAGGATTGGATCCTAGATTCAGTCCTGGGTCAGTTCTCAGAATCAGTTGATGAAAGTCGACTTTGGTACTTTAATGATTTTTAACTAATATTTAGCTATTTTAAAAGTTAACACTTAGAAAATATTTCAGAGCAAACAATCAATGATTCCCTATGGAAGACAATTCAGGTTACAGGTACATGGGGGTACTCGTTACTTTTGTAATCCAGTACTGGGTGCCTAGACTCAGTACTGGGACCTTTATCCAAAACAGGTAAGTAATTACGTTTTCAGATGTTATCCGATTTTTGAAGAATATTTAGAAATAAAAACAGTCAATGGTTTCCTATGGAAGAAAAATTAGTTAAAGGTAAGTATAGTTGTGGTTACTTTTCAGAGTCAGTGTTGGGCACCAAGATCCAGCACTGGGAGCTCACCTAAGAGCAGGTGAGTAAATTCGTTTTTGTCACTCTGCTGATTTTTGGTGAATATTTGAAGATTTGAAAAGCCAGTCAATGTTACCCTATGAGGAAAATAGAGTTTGCGGTTTAAGGGCAAGTACTCGACTGGCAGAGTTGAGGTTCTGGGCACAGACTCGGGGGGTCTCCCAGGGTCAGGTAGGTACAGTTGGTTCACCCTCAGCAACTAGGGCGGCCGGGTGCAGAGAGAGTTAGGCCCAATGTTATCCTATGAGGGATAGGGGGGCCTTGTTTGGTGGCTGCTGTCTGGCAAGCCACGCGGCTGTGGGAGCTGGGCTCCTGGTCACTTACTCAGGGCAAGTGGGGAAGTAGGAAAGTGTAGAGTTTTCACTGCCAGGGCCACTCGGGCGGCTGGGTGCAGAGGGCTTTTGAGCCTTCGGGCGCTCAATGGATTTCAATGGGAAATCTCTGGTTTGGAAAAAGACTGCAGGCTCGGGGACGAGGACTCTTCAGGTGCCACCACCACTTCGAGAGGTAAGTTGGGTAGTTGGAGAATAGGTAGGTACCCCGGGATTGGACACAGAGGGCCGTGGGGCGCCGGGGTGCCTTTTGGTGTCGGAAAATCTTACCCTCTGTTGATCGCGGTTGGGGTGGCACTCTGTTCTGAGGCTGCAGGCTTCTTCAGGATTGTCAAGGGGGGTCCTTGGGTGCCGGACTCGGGGTCACAGTCGCCGTGGGGTCGTCCTCGTGGGTTTAGTTCACTCTGGCACCGGCCAGGCTTGGCTGGTGCAGAGTGGGCTGGGATCGCGTTTCCGGGCTGCTGCCAGGGGTTCTGAGTAGAGCCTCTACTCATGGGAGTCCCAGGGGAGCAGAGTTCAAAGGTAGCCAGGTCCTCCGGGGTTTCTGAGGTTGCTGGCCACCAGAGATGCCGGGTTTGGAGCAGGAGCAGGTTCGAGGTCGACAGGCCGGTAGGGCTGGGGCCAAAGCAGTTGGTGTCTCCCTCTCCTTCGCAGCTGCAGGACAGGTCTTCTTTTCGTCTCGCTCTTCTTGTAATTTCGGAATCTGGGGAAGGAAGGTTCAGGGTGCCCCTAAATACTAGATTTAGGGGCGTTACAGGTAGGTGAAGGGCAGGGACCAATGGGTCCCCGTCCTGGGGTGGGTACACCCCCTATCCTGCCTCTCTCCTGTGGGAGGGGGGCAGTAGCCTAGTCCTGATAGGGTAGGGCTCCCCATCTTCAAGATGGCGAGAGCCCAGAGATGTGCTTCACCTCGCCTCCCCCACCTGAGGGGTGGGGTTGGCAGGCTGGCACATCCCCTGTCCTTATTTGGGGTTTGCGGCCAAAGCTTCCCGCCAGAGTGGGGGTTGCAGGGGCAAGGGGAAGCTCACAGAGGCGGCATGCCTTTGAAGCTTCCCCCTGCCCATCCTGGGGGAGGAGATTTAGCACCTCGCCCAGGATGTGCACTGTTGCAGGACCAGGAGAGCAGGGGCTCTCCTACCCAGGGGTCCAGCAACATGTCTGCTGGGTGGCAGCCTAGGCAGCCTCAGAGCAGACGTGGATTCGTAGGTTAGGTGTCAGGGGCACCTCTAAGATGCCCTCTGGGGTGCTGGGTACATTAAATCCCACACTGGCATCAGTGTGGGTTTAATGTGCTGAGAAGTTTGATACCAAACTTCCCAGTCTTTAGTGTTGCCATTATGGTGCTGTGGAGCTCGTGTTAATGAGCTCTCAGCACCATGTACTCTTAAATGGCAGCACTGCACTTACAGGGCTCAGGAATTGACCTGGGCACTGTAGGGGCACAGGGCTCCTGCTCCCGTGCCCACACCATTGGCATAGGGCACCCAGCTAGAGGGGTGACTGATGTATGCCATGGCAATGTAGGTGATGGGCATGGCACACAGGGATGTGTGCCATGTCGACTTTGTTTTGGTTTTGCACCCAAACACTCAGCCTGCAAAGGCAGTGTGTGTGTGTGTAAGGGTACAGGGCCTCTAAGGGTGGCACAAGGTGTGCTGCAGCTCTTAGAGGTCTCCCTTGGTCACAAAGCCCTGGGTACTTAGGGTACCATTTACTAGGGCCTGACATGTGGCCAGGGTTTGCCAATTGGGGTTTGGTTTGTTTTAGGGAAGGAACATAGGCCCTGGGCACCTGATTGGCAGGAGTCCAGGGCACACTCAGTCAAAGTACATTCAGCAATTCAGCAAAAAGTGGGGGCATACCATGCCAGAAAGATGGCACTTTCTCACACTCCTCTGTACCTTGTTCCTCAGGTTCGACAACCTACGAAGAAGGGCTGAAGAGCTGTGCAGCAGTGGAGAAGATAACGGACTTGACCGCAGCCCTCCCGGCCTGTCAACTCCAGCGATCCTGCTCCAAGAAACCGACGTGGATCGCAGCTAGCAACCCGACCCCCATACCCCCCCCACCCCCACCCCAAGTACCTGTGCTTTCTTTACCAAAGACTCAAGTCGACACTGGATTTGTCAGGCCAAGAAACCAACACAAAGACTCTGGATCCAGGCAGATGCGCAACACTTACACCACTCTGCACACAATGCCCATGGCCTGAGTCCAGGTGGCCCACCGACCCAGTGAGGTCCCCCCCAGTGAGCCCAACCTGGGATCCAGCGTTGGACGACCACTCCTGACCTCCCCCTCGACGCCTGCAGCCCCAACCTCAAGGGTCCCCACTACCGGATCTGGTGAGAAAACCAGACACCAAAAGACACCCCGGCACCCGCAGCCCACCAGCCTTGGTGTGCCCAACCGACAGTGTCCCGGCACACCCCCACCATCCAACTTACCTCTCAAGTTCCATCAATCAACCGCCGGAACTGAGCTTGGAGCCGTCTTCCCCAAGCAAGGATCTCCATTGATTTCAACGGGGCCCCTGACGCCTCCTTTGCACTCTGCACCCCGCTGCCCCTGCACCGCTGGTGGTGCAGTCTCAGTGCTCTTTGGTTACCCCTCCAGTGCTAATCTTAACCCCCAGGGCCTGTGTCGATGACCCGCAGGTACTTACCTGGAATGGTGCCTCTTTGTGATGCCCCCAGCCTCCATAGGATAACATTGGGCTTAGTGACCTCTGCACCCAGCCGCCCCAGTGCCGCTGGTGGTGCAGTTCCTACCTTGGTCCGACCCTTGCCCAGTGTTGATCAAAACCCTTGGGGACAAACTCAAAAACGCTTTCTTACCTGTAAGTTACTCACCCGTCTTTATCCCATAGGATTGCATTGGTCCATCACTGTGCTGTACTAAGTGTGATGCTGAATACAAAGTATCGTTTACTGTACTGAAAATTATTTCAGGCACATGCAAAGTATTGTTTGATACAAACCTATTGCTAGGAATTTGAAAGTATCGCATAAAAGTCTACTTACCTGTAACTGAGATCAACTTGGGTCCCAGAAATAAAAGTAACAAAAGTAATATTTTTCTACAACCATTGGCCTGGAGTCAGTCATTGAGTGTGTGTTGCTGCCTTGTAGGAGTATGTACACCAAATGAATTCTTACGACCCTCTGATAATCCTAACTCTTCAGCCCAGCTATCACTAAATTAAGAGTAAGGTATTATCTACTATAACCTCTCCCACACCTTTGGGGACTGACTAGACTCTGCACACTATACCTCTATTTGATATAGTATATACAGACCCAGCTTTCTACATTCTGCACCCAGCCTCAATGTGCCGCTGGTGGTGTAGACTTTGTGCTTACCTGAACCTTGTCCTCATGTTATCTTAAACCGTGAAGACTGGAACTGTAAGTTGGGTACTTAATCATGCAACAGTTCTGTTTTCCTCCATAGGATAACATGAAACTTTTAAAGACTAAATTATTTTTCATGAAAAATGTTCTTACTTTTTTGCGAAGATCTTGGTCTTAAAATAAAACTTAAACAAAGCTTATTTTTCTACAATTGGTGTGGATCTCCTTTTTGAGTTGTGTGACAGGTATTGGTCAATGTGTGTGCAATAAATGTCTTACACTCCTCTGTGTTAGGCCTAAAGCTGTTCGCCTACACTATCACTAATATAACACTTTGGGTTTACATTGAGCCCAGCACACTTATGGGCAATCTCTGGACTCTATGCACGTAATAACCACTGAGTGGCATACAATATGCAGAGCCAGCATCCTACACCCTCCGCAGAGAGTCATACAGCACATCCTGAGGAGCCAGACGTGCAACTCCCACAGCTGCCACCACCCCCCCAACACTCTTAATCATACGACCAGACTCACAACCTCCATTCCACAGCATGCAGGCCACCAATTGCACAGCCCTCCCAGGTCCTAACCACTCCAAGGTGACCTTTCTAACTAGGACTCCTGTAGGGGTTGCCCACCCATCAGATTCCAGTGTCAGGTATAATGTCACCAGTATTCAAAGGAGTATCAGAGTCCTCGCAGCACTGGGAGGGATCACCTCCCTGCTTTTTCACCTGCCACTGCATCTCTGCTACTTCCGCATCCATGGTGCCATTGCCCCAGAGACCTGGGCAGACCTCTGCCGCCAGTGACGTGCCCCTAACACTGATCAGATGTTGCTCCCTGCTGATGTGCACTAGCTGGGAAAGGTTCAGCTTATTTCAGGGGACGACCCCGGGTGCATCCGACATGTCCAGCCACAATCAGTCATTCTCAGAGCGATCAAAGAAGTGCAACTTGCCTACCACAATGCCCCAAAGCTGGATAAAGGGCCATTTATTTAAGATCCATAGTGCGGAGGTGCTTTTAACTTCCAAGAACATTCTACAATGCTGGATGGCCTCCAAGAGGGCAGCACATGTTGGTTCTCCCTGGTGCTCTAGCATAGCCAGAGTACCAGCCTGTTTATTCTCCGAGAGGTCTGGCACGGGGTAGTGTACTGTGTGATGGTGTTACCCTGTAACCGCCTCTGAGGCCGGCCCTTCCCCAGGGGGGAGCGTGAGCTAATTAAAATGCCAGCTACAGCCTCACTCCTAAGTGTAAAGATCTCCACACATGCGCGATCTTCACGAAGGAAAGCAGAACTGGGACCTACTAGGATACTTTCTCAAATGTCACAAGGGTCACGGTAATTCAGCGCCCTTCAAATAACTGGGGTTCTACCCCCAAAGCTAGTAGTACTCTAGGTGCAATACTGTCCCAGCTAAAGGAGGCCACCTCTTGCGGTCCATGACCTCAGTCCTCCCCGAAAGTGGCTGAACAGCAACAGAAACCCTGTGGGACAGGAGCCTCAGTCTCACTGGAGGAAGAGGCCAAACGTATACAGGTCACCAAGCCACCCACCCATCCAGGACCAGCAGGCTGAGGGGGGAGAGAAGGGGGGGGGGGGGGGGGGAGAAGATTGCTGGAACCTCCACCAGTCACCCCGACAGCGAGCGCCACGCTCCCAGCCCCTGTCGCACAGTACACAGCATCAACTCTCCTCAGCAGGTACGGGCAGCTGGTGTGCCCTGCATGTGCCGCAGGTCCACCCGGTGCCCCCACAAATGGCTGTTCTTGCCCCGTGATCTCTGCCACAGTTCAGGATGTGAGCGACACGGCATAGGCCACTACCACTCCAGGTGTGTAGGGCGTCCTACCCAGCCACTCTCAGCAACATCATGCAGCCCAAACTCACCCCCTCCCCCCCCCCCCCCCCCCGAGAAGGGAAAGCAAGCCCCACACCTTTATGGCAAGGTATCTGCTCCTCATCTCAGGATCCCGCATAGTCCTGTCCTGTAGGCCCTCTTGGTTGGCCACACCTCAAATACGTTTTTAATCTGTAAATTATGTATCACAGTTGATAAGTTAAATGCAGTGCACCAACTGATACTTTGTTGGAATTATTCTTCCTATTGATTAAATCTATCTGAAAACAACTGCAAAACGTACCCCAAGAAATTATAAACAAACTTTGTTCTATAGTCCGTGTTAAAAACTAAAAGTCCACTGATGACAAAGTAAAATACAATCAATAAAATTCTTATCGCTTATACTTTCTCAGCTAAACAGAAACTAAATGAAGCGGAACGTATGATTGACAAACTTGGCAGTAAGAGCAAAATGTGAAAGGCGGCTGTTCATAAATCACCATAAAACCCCACCAGCGGAGCCCAGAACATTAGAAATAGAAGGGCAATTCAGAATTGGCAGATGTGAAGTGTAATCCCTGATGAGAAAACAAGAACTACTAGTAAGAGAAAAAAAGGTAACAAATGGGAAAATAAGTCTATGCTAGCAGGGTGGCTGGAATTCAGCACTGGAGATTACATTTTATAGAGAACTGAAAAATGCAGACCCCTTTGACCCAGCCAGTCTGTTACGCAGACAGATGTGAGAAGTACAGAAAGGTACACCTCACGTGTAGCAAAGCGCCAGATTCACAGAGAAATAAGTTCTGATCAAAGCAGAGTACATTTACACCCATGAAGGAGGAAAGGGCCTCTGTGGGTTGCAATTAACCAAGGAAGAGGGACAAGATGAGATTATAAAGAAATGCAGAGCTACAAATAAAGCATTATTCACAAATATAATAAAAATAACATTTAACTGTCCACACTCCTTACCTATCAGGGTCAATGAGAGAGCGAATAGTGATGGCAGCCTTTAGACGCTGCTTTACGTCCAGGTAACTTGATGGCTCATCAAACATGAAACTAAAGAAACAAGATCTGAAAATTACTAGAATGCACTTTTTTCAGAGAAAGAAACATCAACATTTCAGGGGAAGAATCATGAGTGAGTCACCGCAAAAGCACTTGTTTGAAGAAAAACAAGTTGGAAATTTCCAAACCCAACACTAGATGGCAGGAGCATATTATACAGCTCTAGAGGCACCATCTAAGTTTTTTCTCTTAAATATGCCACTCTGCCAGTTTCCTCAAATTTATTGTGGTTACATCAGCACCGATGTGATGCATTTTCCAGCCTGCAACTGCCATATGGTGTATGTTGACGCTGTAGTGTGAACCTAAATATCATGCGCTGAACACTACGCGGCAGGAAGGCTGCATACCTGTGCTAAACATGTGATCTAGAGTTAAACATGCTGCCAGACATTTTCATCTAAAGTAGAAGTTATAAATGATGAAGCATAGGTGGTGCTGTAAAAGGCAATGTAGAACTCCTATTGCTTGAACAGCAACATTTGAATAGACACAAGATTTGCACTTTAGATTTACTCCCCTATTAACAGGCAAATAAAATCACATACCTCCCCAGGAAAGTTCACACACACCTCATAGGCTAAAAGCGATGGCACCAGATTCACAGGGCATCCTTCTGAAGAGTCAAACATTAAGCTTAAATGACACCCACCTTATGGATGACTCAAAAATAGGCACCCAAATGCCAAACTCATCCCACAGCCACTCTCCAGTAATTAACATTCCAGAGAAGAAATACAAACAGCCAGCCAATAAATATATATTTCACTATAAAATTCTGGACATTGAAAAAGACTGATGAAGTTTCAATGCATGCATTAACAACTTAGCACATTGAGTCATTTGCCGTACATATCTGCTTTCTGGATGCAAACAACAGCACAGGCAAATCGCTGAAGCTCTCCTCCAGAGAGGTCCTCCACGTTTCTTTCTCTAAGATGGGTCAAATCTGCAACCCAAAAAAATAAAAATTACAATATCATACATTATGCACAGGAGAACAAGCTATTTACCTTTGTTAATGCTCTTTCTGGAGGATGCTCCATTTAACTGCAGAATACTTACCTTATTATACTCCCCAGGTGACGTACTGGATCTAGAAACTTTGTCAGCAGTGCTATCGTGTGCTGCACAGCTCCCCATTGACTCCATAGCACTCCGGAAGTGACAGAGTGGAGCCGCATACAAGTACTACCACTGTGAGCGAACGTCCGTTCCATAGTTTCACTTCTTCGCCCTCATCTGCACAACATGAATATATGTTGGGACCAAGTGCGCCAAATTGGAACTATTTTAGATGTTAAAAAGAGGGGACTCCTCTGAATAAGGAAGGAGAGCAGTGAGGAATCTGCGGTTAGACAAGTATCCACCAGAAAGAGGTTTACCAAAGATAATAAACAAGTTCTTCTGATGGAAGCTTGTAACTGCAGATTCCTACCCTTAAAATAGATACCAAAGCAGTATTGCCCCAGCCGGACGGCCTGTGGAGTGGACTCAGACCAAAAAGTTGCGCAGGACCTAGCTGTCAAGGCAGTAGCGCTTCATGAATGTATGCAGTGATGTACACATCGCAGCTTGGCAGATGTCATGGACAGGACCCCACAAACAAATGCAGAGGTAGCAGTCGCAGCAGTGGAAGAATGGGCGATCAGACATTCTGGGGGCTGTTTCTTGACCAATGTGTCGCAGATCTGTATGCAGACACCTTAGCAGGGTCCTCTCTGTACAGCCTCCTGTTTCTTTGCCCTGGAAAACCTCACAAAAGGTTTGTCTACATGATGTTCCTTGGTACAATCAATGTAAAACCTCAAAGCCCTTTTGGGGTCCAACAGATGGAGCCTCCTCTTTCAAGGAGTGGCAGGGAGCAAATAATGCTGGCAGCGATGGAATTCCCAAAATGAAAAGGAGTTACAACTTTAGGCCAAAATGCTGTCTGAGTCCTTAACAACTGGTCTAGGGGAAAAGGTGGTGTAGGGTCCACTGAAAGTGCCTAGGTTTCACTCACATGACAAGCTGATGTAATTGCAATAAGGAAGACAGTCTTTGAAGTCAGGCAATACAGCAAGCAACTATAAATTCAATCTATCAGGGAATTGTGAAGCGTGCTACTCACTCGCGAGGGTCTCAAGGCGCACGCAGGGTGGGCAGGGGGGGGGGGGGGCGGGGGCTTAGTGCAGCTCCAGGTCTTGAGAGTCCTTCAGAAGATGTGCAGGGTTGGGGTGCGTCTGATGTTGATCGGGTGCTCGTTCCAGGTCTTTGCTGTGATGTAGGAGAAGGCTCTTCCACCAGTTCTGGCTCTGCAGATTGGAGGGGTTTCGGTGAGGGCGGCGGATCTGAGGTTTCTATTGGATACGTGGAAGGAGATTCTTTCATTGAGATATTGGGGTTCTGTGTAGTGGAGGCATTTGTAGGCGTGGGTGAGTATCTTGAAGGTTACTCTTTTCTCAATTGGGGAGCCAGTGGAGGTCTCGTAGGTGTTGGGTGATGCATACGTGTCGAGGGATGCCGAGGACGAGTCTGGCTGTGGTGTTCTGAATGGTCTGGAGCAGAGATTTGTTGATCCCGGCGTAGAAGGCGTTTCCGTAGTCCAGTCTGCTGGTTATGAGTACATGGGTGACTGTCTTCCTTGATTTGGTGGGGATCCATTTGAAGGTCTTGCGAATGATGCAGAGGGTGTTGAAGCAGGTGGAGGAGACGGCGTTGATCTGTCGGATCATGGTAAGGGACGAGTCAAGTATAATGAATTGACTCTAGGGTCGTACACATGAGAAGTGTCAAGACCAAGTTTAAGCACCACTGTGGCATCACAAATAGCTAGGGAGTGAACAAGTGTCTAACCTTTAATAAACCGCATCACAGCATGTGATTTAACCAAGGATGGTTGGTCCGGTAAACATAGAAAGGGCACACAAATTGTACTTACTGCCTTCCCTTGCTGGGCCAAAGATGAAACAAAAGAACGGCCACCAGCTTTGCTTTCAAGGGATCAGTCTAACGTATGCCATAAACGGCCACAAATCAGTCTCAGAACACGGCATAAATGGATTTCGCGAAAGGCCATTTTGCGGCAAAGAAGATTTCTACCACTTCAGGTGGCTGATCAAATGCAGTGAGTTGTTCAATCTCCACACACATACATGCTGACTGCACATTCGGGTGGAAGACCCGGTCCTGTTGGTACGACAGAAGATTCACCCAAAGTGATGTCCTAATCAGAGGACAGATGCTCATACCCAGAGGTTCCGGGTACCCCACTCTACTCTCTCAATTTGGAGCCACTAGGATGACTTTAGACTGGTAGTTTTGATCTTTTTCAGAACTCCAAGCAGGAGAGACAGACGAGAAGGTATACAGGAGTCCAATGGCCCATTCCAGCCAGTATGCATCTCCTAAAGTCTATTGTTGCAGAAACTCCAACACTCGCAACTTTCAACACTGCATGTTTGACGTGGCAAAAAGATCTAGCCAGGGCTCCCCATTGCCAGAAGATGCCCCGGCGCCACCTCAGGAGGTAGAAACCATTTGAGGTCTGCCAGGCACCACATGGTGATCTTGTCTGCTCTGGCAGGATCCCGACAGGTGCTTCATGATCAGGGAAATTACTTTGTGCTCCAACCAACCCCAGAGGTGCATAGACTCCTAGCACAGGAGCTCAGACCCCACTACACCCTGCTAGTTGCAATACCACAAGGCGGTGGTCTAGCCTATGAGAACCCTCTTGATAGATGGCACAAAGACCTTTAGAGCCAGGAGAATGGCCTGCAGCTCCAGACTGATCTGGAGCTGGGTTACTGACTCAGTACTGTCCTCTGAAATCCACCTCCTCGGCCCAGCAGGGACCATTGTTGAGCCAGCATACGCCATTCGGTGTAGCTTAGAAGTAAAATGTCGAGGAAACTCAGAGGCCAAGAACTTTCACAGCTGCTCTTACCGTGATCCAGGACTGACGCTGAAACATCAGGATGTCCTGGACTCGTTGCAGAGGAGGGAAGGCCCAGAATTGCAGATTTCAAAACAGCTCCCATGAATGGGAGCCTTTGCAAATCAGTCAGGTGCGACTTCAGCTCATCGATAGTTAACTTCAACATTATCAGGAAGTTTGCAGTCATCTGGAGGTGGTCTACGACTGTGACAAGATCACCCTCAACAGCCAGTTGTCGAGGTAGGGGAAGTTGGTACCCCTGACCTTCAAAGATGAGTTGCAACCACCACACTTCCTTTCATGAACACCCAAGGGGCACGTGGGCGAGTCTGTAGGAGACCAGAGCAAACTGAAAATGCACCTGGTCTATCTTGACCCGCAGAGACCATCTTTGGGGCTGAAGGCCGGCTGTATGAAAATACACATTCTGCAGGTTGAAAGACTCCATTCAACACCCATGTCCTGGGCAGACAGGATCTGGGTTAGTGTGTGAATTTTGGCTTTGTCCTTCTGCAGGAAGGCATTCAGAGGCTGAAGGTATAAAATAGGTCTGAGCCCCTCGTCTTCCTTCGGAAAAAGGGAATAGCAAGAGTAACAAACCTCTTCTATGATGGTGACAACCAGTCAAGGGACCCTTGTGGTTTTTTGGGACTCGAAGGCACGCCAAAAGGAACAAGAAGTGCATTAAAAATCTGCAGCATTGCCTCCTTGCAGGCTTCAATCTCCTGCAGTGTCAACCACGGCCCACTAAACTCTGAGGGCACTGGAATCCTTTGTGTAATCGGTGCTGTGACTGGAGACCTTGTAGATGACCGATTGACATCTTGATGCCCTAATCACTTTTCTGTAAGTTCAGTGTGGCGGCCTGGGGTCGAATCCTGCTTCCCTTTTTACAGAAGTCCTCTGGAAAAGTCCAAGTGCAAAGTTAACCACTTGGGGAAACAGCCTCAGAAGCAGGACAGAATCTGCAATCAAGACGAAGCAGGACTCTGCTTAGGCTGCAATTTCTTCTTGTGTTCGCTGACATATGGCTTAACCTCCCAGTACAGGATCGCCTTCATAAGGACACATTTATGGCAGGATTGGAGTCTGGCCCGAGACCAGACACCAGAAAGGTACCCCATGCAGGTCCGTGACCAACATCTGTTTCCTGCAATCGTGGCAGAAACCTGTAGCTTTGGGTAGGTACATTGTTCTTCAGCACACTGGAATTTGTTTAAAAAGTCTTTTGAGGATGGACAAGATTTGGAGCTGAGCTTCGAGTTGGCATTGGCACACAAAGAAATAAAGGAAAATGCATCAGCATGCAGCGGTGGTACTTGTATGCTGCTCTGCTTTGTCACTTTTTAGCAGCCCTTGGAAGCACAGCAGTGCTTGAAAGTTTTTTGATCCAGTCTGGCACCTGGGGATTATTCGAAAGTGAAGAATCTGCGTTTAAAAGTATCATTCAAAATGCACACAACAATCAAATGTGAAGCTTTACTTCTGACCAAAGATTTACCTTTAGCTGCCATTTATTGATGGCCCTGCAGCAGTGGTCTTCACAATTTGTAAGACTGAGTTCCCCCCACCCCTTTCTCTACAGAAAGTGTGTCGATATTTCCCACCAACTTTGGTGGGCTGATAGGGTTGATGGTGATGCAATGATATAAGTAATAAAATGCCGGCCAAGTTGAGATTTACAGGGACACTATGAATACAGGAGTTAGCTCTTCTCTTATTTGTCTCTTCCTTTTTCATTGTGCAATTGCTCTTGTTTATGGCACTCATAGCCTCTTCTCCAGTCACAGCCCACTCATGATTCATAGCATACCTTTCCCGTCACTGCTTACATCGGTGCCCATGTATCCCTCACAGCCCTATCACTTAACTTCTACCTCAATTATCCACTCCATACACCGTTAAAAACATTCCCCATCATTGTTCAGATCTTAAATTACTGTCCACCTCTCCCACCACTTGCCCCTCTTTAATTAGCGTCCACCTCTCTCCTG
Organism: Triturus cristatus; assembly: GCF_964204655.1. Taxonomy (NCBI): domain Eukaryota; kingdom Metazoa; phylum Chordata; class Amphibia; order Caudata; family Salamandridae; genus Triturus; species Triturus cristatus. Next base: position 496,595,961 of record NC_140582.1, read on the forward strand.
TTACTGCCCCTCCAATCAGTACCAGACTCTCCTGTGGAAGAGGTGTGGCACAGCGGCCAGGGTGCCTGACTCCGGACCACGAGGTTCGCAGTTCGATCGCCGGCGGCGGCAGTTTAGCCCAGCACCTTGTGACTCTGGGTAATAGCTCGCTTAATATTCCCGATGGCCCCCAGCACCGGGACACATCTCCGGAGGTAGCTGTGCGCTTTACAAATGTTGGTATTTCATTTCCGATCACGGACTACCTCACAACTAAATTTACGCCTCTCCTGTCACTGCCCCTCCTTTGTCAGCATCCCTCTTATTCAATGTGTTGTATTAGGGGTTATCCTTATTAAGTATTACTAGGTTGGTCTAGTCTTATTTATTCATTACCGTCGCTGCACACTTGGGCAAAATGATGTTTTAGTGGTTGTGAACAGCTTTTTATTTATTGTAAAACGTAACTAGACATTAAAATAAATCATACAATAATACATGCAATGAGCAATTGCTTATTTTTACTGGAACTACTCTGTCCCAAATTACTACAGTCTGCTCTTTACGATGTATGTGTAATGGACCTTTATTACGGATGTGCAGTCATTATATGTTGTATAAACAACGTTAATGTATCCACATTGATCCCCAACTTGCTTTGACGTCAGACATCCCTGTGATATTTCATCTAGCGTGCTTTATTAGGGGCTACCTTGATTAATTACTTCTTGGTTGGACTGGTCTTGCTTCGTCGTTGCCGTCGCGATGCACTTAGCTCGGTTGACATTCTAGTTGCTGTGAACAGCTTGCGACATACTCTATATGCAGCAAGACGTAAAAACAAATCATACTTCCGGATAGTGACGCACATAGGACGTAGTAGGTAGGGATGTGAATATATTTAAAATATCAAACATAGCGCGTCCTGCTTTAATTATCACATTTCCGTATACTAAACAGACGGATGGTGCCGCACACTATTAAGGAGTGACAATGCGCAATGATTTTTTCTGCTTTTTGATTCTTGCTGGGGAATGTTTGGTTTGAAAGGGGATTCATGTTGGGGAATTGCCCACAAGGTTATGAATTCTTAATATATGTGGGGTCTAGTTACATAACTTATGTTTAAAGAGAAATACGACTCGGTATGGTTATATTTTGGACTGATGTTGCACCTTGAGATACGGACGCATTTTGTAACTAAGATATTTTTTTGATAGATAAAGCGTAAGGGCTCTAGACTCGGTGGATAGGTTTTCAAGATGATTTTTACATACAAAAAATGTTTTGTTTACATTTTGCATAGCAGTTGTCCCCGATACTCTCGCTGTTCTACTATAAAGATCAAATGAAATAAGATGGCCTCTCTTTGTTTAAAAACAAATTTTGTTTTTCTTTTTTCGACATATGTTTTTCTGTCGTTTTTGCTTTTGGTATACACGCCTCAACTTTGTTTCGTTGTTGATTTGATTTCAGCCCTTTCAGGACGGTAGGGTGTCCTGAATTTATGTTTCTTGTAGCTACGTTTGTAGATCACATCTTCCGCAAATTACTAGAAGAAGAATACATCGAAGTTAAACTTTCAAATCTTTCTCTTGGGTGGTTTTGTTCCTGGCTGCTAGTAAGCAACATCGGCTTTCTAGTAAAGTATTTTATGTAATATAAAGCTTGACAGTATTAGGCTTAGACTGGTGTTAACTGTGTAGAACGCGCAAAACTGACATATTAATTATCCGGCTTAAAGACGGAAGTATTATCGTAGACACTATGCTAATCACTTGCACTTCTTTCTAATTTAGATTTGACCCACACCACATAATTGTGGAAGGTCATCTTTTGGAAGCAGTGTTAAAAAATCCAGCCGACTGTCTGGTGACAGTTTAATATCAGGTCTACGGATGAACCATATTAGACAAACAGGAATTCAGTTTTGATTGGTATTTAATTTTGGCCCTTGAGGAGAACTGATCTACTCTAGGCTGTATTTATGATTTTTAGTCCGCAGGATCATATAAATTAACATCTTTTGATTTCGGATATTTTCAGATGGCTACACTGTTTACTACTCATGTTGAAGAATACTATTATTTACTGCAGCTCAGTGGTATTTTTTTGTGTGTGTTAGAAACCACCACCTGTTATTACTCATGGTTGATCACGAATAGTAGTTTCAGCTTTTCTGACTGAAACCTTTTAGACCATCTTCACACGTCTTCCTCGTATGTCACGTTTTCCACTACTTCGGTTTTGCCATCTCCTTTTTTCTGGTTTACTGCATATATTAATTTTATTCTTCTCAACACTTGTGGTTTTTCTACAAAGGAAACTGGGTGTGTATCAGATTTATCAATGTAGGAAGGTGGATATCTGACTATGGTTACCCCCAACTTTTTGCCTAGTGTCTAGCTGGTTTTTCGACTTAGTTGGCCTGAGATCCTGCCATTCAGGGTCTCAGGCTGTCTGCTCTCTCTGTAAAATGGATTCCATGTACCCTAGGTACATTCCCAATTGGTAAGGATCACCTTATTGGACCCTGTACAGTGTACCCTAGGTACCCAGGGCATAGGTGTACCCTAGGCCTCCCAGGGGCTGCAGCATGTATTATGCCACCCCTGGTCTGGCCTTCCAATCAGACACAACTGGCTGATCACTCAGCTGGGGCAAGGTCGTGTAATCACCCCTTGCTTAGGTGTAGTATTCCTATACCTACCCTATATATAGACACATGTGTACCTATCAGTCACTCCTATGGCAGGCCTTAACAATCCTGGAGGCAGAGTGCTTGGTAACATGTGAGATGGTGCTCTAGCATGAGCTGAGCCTGTCTGCAGCTTTCGGAACCATGTCCTTATAGCTGTTCTATGATATAGCCTACCATATACTCTTAAAGTGCCTTATAATCTTAAACGGTTATGGTAACTATGGTTGGGCTGTATCAAAACATGTCGTGTAAGGTGTCTAACACTTTGGAATAATACCCCCATACCATTTCTGGTGATGAGGATATTATTCCTCCCTTCTAGAGGGAGAGACATGTTAAAATCATACTTTGCTGTGTAACCTCTGACCAAAGCCTCAGCATCACAAAATGGATGCTGCTGCCACGACACAAGTCTGACCTCCTGCAGCTGGGAGTGATCCCAGCCAGGGAGGCTTGGACAATAGGTTTCCTGCTTGGGGAGGTGCTAGCACCTCTCCAGACAGCCTTTAGTGTATTGGGGCAGGGTGGGCTGAAAGGAATGAGACATGCCTGGGGCACACAAGGTGTTCCTTGCATAGTCCAGTTCAAACCGGTGCTGGGGCACTCCAGCCCCAGCTCTGGCGCGAAACTGGACAAAGGGAAGTGGGTGTAACCACCCCCTCCCAGGTCCCACCCATAAGGCGTGACCTAGCAGGTAGCCCCAGCCCCCCAGATTAGTATAAGAGTGGGAGTTGGGCCTCAAGACTTTAGATTATCCTGAACCTGCAAAACTGAACAGAAACTCTGGACCTTCGACATTCGACGAAAGAAGAAGACTGAAGAATCTCCCTTGTAGCCAAGGAGTGGCTACCCTGTGCAAACAGGCACCATCAAGTGACTACCCTTTGCTTTGTGAAACGTTCGACGAGGAACCGACTGCAGAGCCCGACCAGAGCCTTGATTTCCAGACTTCTCCGACCCTCATCCACATCTGCAGCAGAGCTGAGATCCGTGGAGGCGACGAGCGACGTGGGACCGGCTACCTGGGAAAAGTGGCTAGTAACTTACAGCGCAGCTTCTGAGGTACCCTCGAAGTTGTGCACCGGGGATTGAGAAGCCCCAACCCCAAGCACCATCTGCACCGAAGACCAGCCCCCCACACTCCACGAGTCCTGCGTGGGGCCCTTCAGCATTTTCCTGCTTGCCGCGTCTGTCCGGTTGCTTGCCCGCTGGCTAGTGGCCTTTGTGACGACGCTCCCTAAAATCTTCTGCGCTGGTTTGGCTCCTCCAGACTGGCTCCCGCTTCTCTGCAAAGAAGAAGCACCCCAGACCTTCCTGGTCTGCACCAGAAGCAAGTCCCTTGTTCTTCGTGGGTTCCGCTTGCCAAGGCTTGGTGAGTCCTAGTCCAACTTCGACGCCGCCGACAGCAAGAGCCTTCGTGGGACAGCTCGCCTCCTGGTCCTGGTCGTCCTCGACGCTTCCTGGTCCTCCTGGCTCCAGCGACAAGCTTCACCTTCCCCTGCAACTCTTCACGACATCGCCTGGTTCCTTCCTGGTTCCACGTGGTCACTGGCTAGTGACCGTGACTCTGTCCCCTCTGCTTGCAGGTTTCTTCTCTTCTTGATCCCAGGCTTGGGATCCACCGGACACTCTCCCCTGACTGCCTGTCAGCATCTTTCTTCAGGCATCCATAGGAGTCGACGACGAAAACGACGCATCTTCACCCCTATGCACCCGCAGCCTGTGGGCTAGGTAACTTGGGTACTCCGGTGCTCATCAGGATAGTGACTATCCTAGTGTCTAGTTTTCAAGTCTCAACTTCCTAGCTACTCCGGAAGTGTCCTAAATCTATCTATTTCTAAACTGTAACATTGCTATTGACTTTTACGCATTACGCGTGAGTGTTTCCACTCTGCACCCGAATCCCGTGGGCCTCCCACTCCCTAACTAACGCTAGTGTAGTGTAGCCCCAGCGATTCCCTAGGCCTAGGCCTATTCTATTTCCGTGACAGTGGTTCTTATACCACTTATTTAGTATATGGTTTGCGTGGCCCCTAGGGCCTAACTGTATTACTTACCTGTGTGACTTACTGTATGCATTAATAAGACTGTGTTGTACTTACCTCTAAACTCATAAAGAGTGCTGAGGGTTTGCTTAGAATAAATACACTTTATTTTATATATATATATCTGTTGTGGTGTCCTTTCATTTGGTATTCAAGGGATTATATATGGTATCACAGCTGGCTTCACATGCCATTCAGAGTTTAGCCTAAGACTGCTCTTGTCCATGCTACCACTAGGATAGCTGGTCTATAAGGTTGACTTTACAACCAATCACCATAAGGGTATTTGGACTGATATAAGGTGTACACTATAACTAGTGACATCATACATCAGGCCAACTTCTCACATTGGTGAGCAGCGGTTGGGATCTGAGCTTGCTGTTGTAATACCATTGTAATCTTGAGATACTAAATTGAAAGATCACACAGATATTGTCTAGGTACATATAACATAGTTTAGTATACTTAAGTCCTACTGGACTTAGTGGTTGTAGGTTGAAGGGAGTAACACACCCTGACTACAACTACTAGAGAGGTTTAGTAGAAACAACTAGTGTAGGTAGGTGCACACACCACACCCTCACTAGAATCATGCCCCTGGATGGAGATCACACTGATGCTCCCTCAGGAGAGGAGAATCCTAGACAGGTTCCCTCTAGGTATGATGCATTCACATTCCAGGAGATGAGACACTTGTGTACCTCCAGAGGAATAAAACAGGGTGCAAACCCTACCCTTAGACAGCTAGTGGAGCTTCTGGAGGCCTATGATGCTGAAAGAGCTGCCAGGGATGGTGCCATAGCTGTAGATAGGGGTCTACCCACCACAGAGGAGTCAGATGGGCCTTCAGATGGGGAGGTAGACAGCCAGGGCCAAGTAAGGAGACTTAGCCAGGCTAACCTAAGCTTACATGGGAGTTTGCATGGGGTCCCCCCATACAGACCCCCAAGTAGGCTTTCACAGAGAAGCAGGAGGGACAGATCCCCTTCAAGGGAATCCATCCACTCCCATGTCTCTAGCATCTCTAATGCTTCCTCTCACAGGGGAATGACTTCACCTGAGAGAAAGGAGCATAAAGCCAGAATGAGGGAAGCTAATCTGAGGATTCAGAGGGAAGAAATTGCCCTTGCCAAAGAGAAGCTTGCTCTGGCTAGAGAGCAAAAATTGTGTGGGTCAGAACCCACTGGTGGCAGCAACATTCCTAGAGATAGGGATAGGTCTTATGACCATAGAAACCTAAGCAAGATAGTCCCCCCATATCAGAATGGGGATGACATCCACAAATGGATGACTGCTTTGGAGAGGGCCTGCAAAGTACAGCAGGTACCCCAAAGTCAGTGGGCAGCTATCTTGTGGCTCTCCTTTTCTGACAAAGGTAGAGACAAGCTCCTCACAGTCAGTGATGAGGATGCAAACAATTACAAAGTCCTGAAGAGTGCTCTGATAGATGGGTTTGGCTTAACCACTGAGCAATATAGGTTGTTGTTCAGAGACACCCAGAAGACACAGACACAGGACTGGTCTGATTTTGTGGATTGTGCCACTAAGGCTTTGGAAGGTTGGTTAAATGGCAGCAAGGTGCAGGACTATACAGGATTGTACAACTTGATTATGAGGGAGCAGATCCTTAGTAATTGTCAGAACCAGCTTCTCCATCAACACCTGGTAGACTCTGATTTGACCTCTCCCCAAGAATTGGGAAAGAGGGCAGATAAATGGGTCAGGACCAGGATTAGGCCTAAAAATCAGGGTGGTGACCAAAAGAAAGATACCACCAAGCCTCAAGAGAAGGGTGGGGATAAAGCAAAAGAGAAATCTTCCTCAGGGCCCCAAAACTCCACACAGGGTGGTGGGTCCCAAGCTCCCTCCTCTACCACAGTTAAAAAGCCTTACTGCCATGTGTGTAAAACACCTGGGCATTGGAAAACTGACAGCAGTTGTCCACAGGCTAAAAACAAAACTGTTCCTCCAACTACTCCTGTCACACCACCTATTACTGTCAGCAGTAATCCCCCAGGTGGTGGGAGTGCCCCCAAAAATTTGGTTGGGTTTTCTTGGGGAACACAGGGGGATCCTGGCTTAGCCAATTCCCCTGCAGCAGCTACTCTTGTCTGTGATGGTGGCATGGGGTTTGCCAACTTCACTGCCTGTCCCAACACTTTGGGTAGGTACAGACAGGAACCCTACATCAATGGTAGAAAAGCTGAGGCCTACAGAGACACTGGAGCTAGCATCACTATGGTGGCCCATAGGCTAGTTCCCTCTGAGCAGCTTTTGCCTGGTTTCTCATACCAGGTAACTAACATTGATGGCAAACAAAATAGTCATCCCATGGCAGAAGTATGTCTCAGCTGGGGAGGGGTCACTGGCCCTAAAAGGGTGGCAGTGTCTCCAACCTTGCCTGTGGACTGCTTGCTGGGGAATGACTTAGAACTCTCAGCTTGGGCTGGAGTTGAACAAGACACCCATTCCAAAATGGTAGGCCTTTCCAAAAAGGGTAGTGGGGTTGTGCCAGTCACAGCCCCTGTCCAAGTAGCTTTCCTCCCTGAAAAGGTTGGAAGGGCAGTGGTAGCCACAGCCCAGGCACAGACAGACTTCCCTGTAGGGACTGACAGAGCTGTAACAGTCACAGCTCAAACCCAAACTGAGGGCCTTCCTGAAAAGGTTGGCAAGGCTGTAATGGTCTCAGCCCACACTCAGACTGATATAGGTGTAGTGAAGCCTGAAACAATGGATCACTCCACACAGACAGAGAGTAGTGGGGAGGAAGAAAAGTCTCCCTCCCCCCAGACATTAGGAAAAGGTCAGCCTCCTCAGGGATCTGACCTCACCCCTTGTGAAGGAACTGCCCCAGAGGTAGCCAGGCCTGGCCTGGCAGAGCCTCTGATGTCAGTGGCCCCTTCCAAGGTGGGACCCAGTCTGGTGCAGGTAGCCTGCCTCTCTCTACCCTGCCTCAGTCAGCCCAGGGCTGCAGAGGCCAGGGAGGCCAGTGGACCCCAAGAGGGCCCCTGTCCACAAGAACCCCCCCTTCAAAAGAATGAGGATTGCCTGGTTAGTTGCCCTAGCCAGGTGATGGGTAAAAACATTCCTGAGGGATCCCCTTCACAGGTAGTTAGGGACCTCCCCCAGAGGGATTCTGTTGGGCACAGGCAAACCTGGGACCTTAGGGCCCCAAACCTGACCTGCCCCTCCAGTAAGCCCACAAAAGGGACCCAGCCTCCAGCTTTAGGTAGCCAGAGGCTGACCCTGAGAGCACAGTGCAACTCAGTTAGAGAAAGAAAGGCATCCATGGTGGAGGATGATTGGAGGAAGCTGAGGCCTCACTTTGAGGACACTCACTTCAGTACTCCATCTCAACACCAGCCTTTTTCTTTGCAAAGACACACCAAAGGTAGAGATTCCCTATGGTGGAGACCCTATGATATCTCTAGGATGAGGGATTGCTTAGTGGACCATGAGACAGGGGGTAACCATGCCAGTGCTGGTTCTTCCTTATATGGCCACTCAGGCAATAGAGGCTTACCTTGTAAAGGCCAGCCTTATCTCCTTTCGTTTGGGGGGGGGTTGTGTAGGAAGGTGGATATCTGACTATGGTTACCCCCAACTTTTTGCCTAGTGTCTAGCTGGTTTTTCGACTTAGTTGGCCTGAGATCCTGCCATTCAGGGTCTCAGGCTGTCTGCTCTCTCTGTAAAATGGATTCCATGTACCCTAGGTACATTCCCAATTGGTAAGGATCACCTTATTGGACCCTGTACAGTGTACCCTAGGTACCCAGGGCATAGGTGTACCCTAGGCCTCCCAGGGGCTGCAGCATGTATTATGCCACCCCTGGTCTGGCCTTCCAATCAGACACAACTGGCTGATCACTCAGCTGGGGCAAGGTCGTGTAATCACCCCTTGCTTAGGTGTAGTATTCCTATACCTACCCTATATATAGACACATGTGTACCTATCAGTCACTCCTATGGCAGGCCTTAACAATCCTGGAGGCAGAGTGCTTGGTAACATGTGAGATGGTGCTCTAGCATGAGCTGAGCCTGTCTGCAGCTTTCGGAACCATGTCCTTATAGCTGTTCTATGATATAGCCTACCATATACTCTTAAAGTGCCTTATAATCTTAAACGGTTATGGTAACTATGGTTGGGCTGTATCAAAACATGTCGTGTAAGGTGTCTAACACTTTGGAATAATACCCCCATACCATTTCTGGTGATGAGGATATTATTCCTCCCTTCTAGAGGGAGAGACATGTTAAAATCATACTTTGCTGTGTAACCTCTGACCAAAGCCTCAGCATCACAAAATGGATGCTGCTGCCACGACACAAGTCTGACCTCCTGCAGCTGGGAGTGATCCCAGCCAGGGAGGCTTGGACAATAGGTTTCCTGCTTGGGGAGGTGCTAGCACCTCTCCAGACAGCCTTTAGTGTATTGGGGCAGGGTGGGCTGAAAGGAATGAGACATGCCTGGGGCACACAAGGTGTTCCTTGCATAGTCCAGTTCAAACCGGTGCTGGGGCACTCCAGCCCCAGCTCTGGCGCGAAACTGGACAAAGGGAAGTGGGTGTAACCACCCCCTCCCAGGTCCCACCCATAAGGCGTGACCTAGCAGGTAGCCCCAGCCCCCCAGATTAGTATAAGAGTGGGAGTTGGGCCTCAAGACTTTAGATTATCCTGAACCTGCAAAACTGAACAGAAACTCTGGACCTTCGACATTCGACGAAAGAAGAAGACTGAAGAATCTCCCTTGTAGCCAAGGAGTGGCTACCCTGTGCAAACAGGCACCATCAAGTGACTACCCTTTGCTTTGTGAAACGTTCGACGAGGAACCGACTGCAGAGCCCGACCAGAGCCTTGATTTCCAGACTTCTCCGACCCTCATCCACATCTGCAGCAGAGCTGAGATCCGTGGAGGCGACGAGCGACGTGGGACCGGCTACCTGGGAAAAGTGGCTAGTAACTTACAGCGCAGCTTCTGAGGTACCCTCGAAGTTGTGCACCGGGGATTGAGAAGCCCCAACCCCAAGCACCATCTGCACCGAAGACCAGCCCCCCACACTCCACGAGTCCTGCGTGGGGCCCTTCAGCATTTTCCTGCTTGCCGCGTCTGTCCGGTTGCTTGCCCGCTGGCTAGTGGCCTTTGTGACGACGCTCCCTAAAATCTTCTGCGCTGGTTTGGCTCCTCCAGACTGGCTCCCGCTTCTCTGCAAAGAAGAAGCACCCCAGACCTTCCTGGTCTGCACCAGAAGCAAGTCCCTTGTTCTTCGTGGGTTCCGCTTGCCAAGGCTTGGTGAGTCCTAGTCCAACTTCGACGCCGCCGACAGCAAGAGCCTTCGTGGGACAGCTCGCCTCCTGGTCCTGGTCGTCCTCGACGCTTCCTGGTCCTCCTGGCTCCAGCGACAAGCTTCACCTTCCCCTGCAACTCTTCACGACATCGCCTGGTTCCTTCCTGGTTCCACGTGGTCACTGGCTAGTGACCGTGACTCTGTCCCCTCTGCTTGCAGGTTTCTTCTCTTCTTGATCCCAGGCTTGGGATCCACCGGACACTCTCCCCTGACTGCCTGTCAGCATCTTTCTTCAGGCATCCATAGGAGTCGACGACGAAAACGACGCATCTTCACCCCTATGCACCCGCAGCCTGTGGGCTAGGTAACTTGGGTACTCCGGTGCTCATCAGGATAGTGACTATCCTAGTGTCTAGTTTTCAAGTCTCAACTTCCTAGCTACTCCGGAAGTGTCCTAAATCTATCTATTTCTAAACTGTAACATTGCTATTGACTTTTACGCATTACGCGTGAGTGTTTCCACTCTGCACCCGAATCCCGTGGGCCTCCCACTCCCTAACTAACGCTAGTGTAGTGTAGCCCCAGCGATTCCCTAGGCCTAGGCCTATTCTATTTCCGTGACAGTGGTTCTTATACCACTTATTTAGTATATGGTTTGCGTGGCCCCTAGGGCCTAACTGTATTACTTACCTGTGTGACTTACTGTATGCATTAATAAGACTGTGTTGTACTTACCTCTAAACTCATAAAGAGTGCTGAGGGTTTGCTTAGAATAAATACACTTTATTTTATATATATATATCTGTTGTGGTGTCCTTTCATTTGGTATTCAAGGGATTATATATGGTATCACAGCTGGCTTCACATGCCATTCAGAGTTTAGCCTAAGACTGCTCTTGTCCATGCTACCACTAGGATAGCTGGTCTATAAGGTTGACTTTACAACCAATCACCATAAGGGTATTTGGACTGATATAAGGTGTACACTATAACTAGTGACATCATACATCAGGCCAACTTCTCACAATCAACACGTTTTTCACTGTATTTCACTTTGGGATTGTTTTGTTTAATTTGCTTTGGGATATCTTAGGTCATTGTGACATGTTTTATTGCTAGGTTTTTCATGTACTACACTTTGAAAACATTGGTACTTGAATTTGACCTCTGTAAAGTAACAAGAACAAAGATTGTACAGTGATGTGAAGTTTGCCCCAAGTGGTCAAGGGAATGCTGACGTGGGTCCCTTGCTCACTGCACCAGTAGTACCAAGCTGCACCAGACTGAAGGATCCCAATCAGGCCAAAAACGGTCCTGGCTTGGCAGTTGAGGCTGGACTGCTACTATTAGAGTAAGACCAATACTGATTTACACATGGCTGGGTCTAATGAGAGGTGCCATTGTGGACAGAAAAACAATGGGTTTGAATGCTACCATGAGCGATTACCAGTGATTAGACACCTTTTCTGTGTTTCATTGTTCGACACACAGGTACATTAGTTTTGATGCAGCAGGATGAATAGAATTATATGGTTTGTGCTTTCTTAGCTATGTGTGTATGAAAGTTATATGAATCCGGTACACAGGATGAAAGGGGAGGTTTCCAGTTTAATGGCACAGGACCAGGTTTGTAACACTGTTATCCCCGTGCACTCACGATATTAGTAGTAATTCACAACATTAGTGTTGGCGCTCCTTGTGTCGCACGTAGTCCCACCGTGCCTTACAATTAGAAGTATGTTGTGAGGAGAGTGCCCTTCTCACTGGACAAGTGCGCACTATATACAATGAAACTCTCAGGTTTCTTCACAAATTTCCTTTTATTGATAGAAGCAAAACATTTTCGTGATTTAAACTTCAATGATTCATTGGTTCAAAAATTATATCCATGCTTCACTTCCGACAAAGTAAATAATTCTATGTTACAGCATTAAACTTCCACCCAATGCATTTCGGGTCAATCACATCTGACCCTTCTTCAGGGGTCTGAAAGTAAATGAAACAGGACCATTAGGTTCACTTCACAGTTCAATAATGCACATGCTAAATGTACATCATGCACTGAATCATGTTAAAGTGTGAAATATCGTACTAAAGATATGGGGTAACTGAAAAAGCTTATTGCAAAAAACAATGTTAAACTGGAAGAAATCTGTCTAAAGGGTGTAGAGTGCCCAATGTAAAGAAAGAATGATATGCATAAAAGCTACCAATATCATCAATCTCAAACCTATTAGAGATAGAAACAAATCAAATCCATACTCTGAACGGAACCTCCGCATGAGTGCATATCGGGCGATATTCTGTGAACAAGATTTGTAGTTATTTTAAATTACTAAAAGTGCCGACTTACAACATTCAGTGAATTTGCATTGGCACTGTGCATTCCTTGACCCTAATATTATATGTATTCATGATGATGTGCCCTTATTAACCTCAATTTTCTATTTTTTCCTTTTTATTATTTTGTTTTTTTCACTCCATTTAACTTTATTCAGTTTCACTTGTATACATACATCCTCGGACAACAGTCGTTTTCTCTTACTTCGTAAAACACACAACACGATTGGTTGATTCACCTTCACGTAACTGTTTGTCTATTCTGATTGGTTCACTCGTCAGCACGCTTTGGGTTGTCGCCTATGATTGTTTAATTTGCCGTTATCTTATCACGTGACCATGTTCACATAATTCGACCTATCCCGCACTTAGTTGTGATTCGTCATCATTCCTGGCGCGAAATTCGTATGCCGCTGGACGGAGCTCTACAGCAACGGAGACCTCTTGGTCCCTTGTAAGTCGGCATTTTTAGTAATTTAAAATAACTACAAATCTTGTTCACAGAATATCGCCCGATATGCACTCATGCGGAGGTTCCGTTCAGAGTATGGATTTGATTTGTTTCTATCTCTAATATTTTTGAGATTGATGATATTGGTAGCTTTTATGCATATCATTCTTTCTTTACATTGGGCACTCTACACCCTTTAGACAGATTTCTTCCAGTTTAACATTGTTTTTTGCAATAAGCTTTTTCAGTTACCCCATATCTTTAGTACGACATTTCACACTTTAACATGATTCAGTGCATGATGTTCATTTAGCGTGTGCATTATTGAATGGTGAAGTGAACCTAATGGTCCGGTTTCATTTACTTTCAGACCCCTGAAGAAGGGTCAGATGTGATTGACCCGAAATGCATTGGGTGGAAGTTTAATGCTGTAACATAAAGAATTATTTACTTTGTCGGAAGTGAAGCATGGATATAATTTTTGAACCAATGAATTATTGAAGTTTAAATCACGAAAATTTTTTGCTTCTATCAATAAACGGAAATTTGTGAAGAAACCTGAGAATTTCATTGTATATAGTGCGCACTTGTCCAGTGAGAAGGTCACTCTCCTCACAACATACTTCTAACAGGACCAGGTATGAACATCCATAATAGACTAAAGTGCAGATACTAAATCTTAAAAAGGTGAACTGTTTAAACTTCAGATTCTATGAGAAAAGGTTCAAGAATTTAAACTCTTATACTATGATAGAAGTGTCACGTTGATCCGAAAATAAACATAATAGACACAAGTAAGCACTTTTAAGATCTGAATATTCACAGAACCACAGATCACAATATGTGAACAAAGGAGTAAGGCCAAAAAGTGTTTGTGGAAAGAGCAGTGATTGCATGGACAACCTTCCAGAAGCACTGGAAGACAAAAAAGCAGTAATTAATTTATAGAGGTTCAGGGGGAAAAACGGCTGGGGTAAAGGAGAGCGATTGTGCAGTCCATATAGCCGGGTTTACTCAAGGTAGGGAAACAGACACAAGGACTTTCTTTCAACTACTTATATTGGTCACGTAGGTCTGCATGGTTAAATTAAACAGATCAGAACATGCAGCCTGCTGAGTACTTTTAGAAAGGTATGTCGCAAAATGAAGCACCCCCAAAACCCTAAAATGTTTTCTGAAACTACTCACCGAGCTGGCAGCACACCGTAGTCTGGGTCTTTGTCTCATCTTTTCTGTCTAGGATGCTCCCCACACTTCCCTACCAGAACAAACCCAAAAAGATTAATTACCATATTGATAGAACTTAGGACTACATAATGGATGAAAGCAGCTGTCCAGAAGTGATACAGCTTTGACCAAAACAAGCATTGGCAAAGCCAATAGGTCTCGCCTAGGAGCTAATGGATTTGACAATATGTTTTAGGCATGTTGTACACCAGCATGGCTACAGTTCAACACGGCTAAAATTTAGTGGGACAAAGGAGAGTGACATGGTGTTGTGCAAGTGGAGTGAGATAGTGGTGTAGAGTGGTGTGGTGTCTCATGGAGTGAGTAAAGTGGAAGGGCCGCAGGGGTGTGGAATTTATTAAAATATCTACTTGTCCATGGGGCAGGTTGCTTCATAAATCTACTTACCCTGGAACAAAATCCACTTGTGCCTTTGGTGCCATGTAGTGTGGCGACAAATTATGGCAGGAATCTCATTATATAAGAGCTCTGATATAGCTTCTCTGATTATGCCTGGGCTCATACCATAGTAGTGTTTGATTACTTGCAATGTCCTTATGTTGCCACATTTCCACAGATCTACATACTGGAGCTGAAGGTAGTGGTAGGCAATATTTCCAGGGTTAGAATGCCCTTTTGAGTCTGTGCAAACCTCCCAATTTGCATGTTTTAAGGGTTTTCAACAACTCTTCTCTAATCTTTTCCCATAGTGAGAAATGTTGGAAATTGAGTCCTGATGGCAGATGTAAGCCTTCTTCGAGAGATGGGGAAAAAAGTGGTTAAATGGAAAGTGAATTTGCAAACACTCAGATTTTCACATGAGAAAATCTACACATGCATATCTGCTCATGCTAAAATGCAGTTCACAAATATTTTTTAGGAGTACTATTTCTTGTTCTACTTTTGTATATTATTGGGAATTCACAAAAGCCTTATAGCTGCACTTAATACAATGACATATACCATGGGTGCACTTTTGAGACTTTCTTTAATTGGGCCCCTAATTTAGTCTGGCCATGACCTTTTGCGCTTATTAAAATCCTGCCTCTCTCTCTGTATCAGCTGGCTTCACTGTGAGTGACAGCATTCTGCTCTTTTACAAGGAGCATATCGGCATACAAAGTAGGTTTTTTCAGTGCCAGTAACTACTGTGGCAGCGTCTGCTTTTTGAGACCAAGAACAATTTTTGCTTTTGCCAATGCTTGTTATAATCGTGAGGGCACGGCAGCTCCCACACCAATAAGGTTTTACAAAAACTATGCCAAAACAAGTCACACATTAACAAAACTAAAAAGCTGACCACCAAATTCAGACCTACTGACTTAGCCAATGCTTGTTTATTTCTGTTTCCCATAATCTTATTGAAACTGGCTATACTGATTCTCCATTATGAAATGTTTGGGAAATACTAGCATGCACCAACACATATTACTAAATGATGCTGCAAAGAAATGGTACCTGAAAGTGTACAGTAGTTTAGCTAAATGTGGTGTTTTCCCTGCTTTCATTTTTGTATCAACATTTTATTTTGAAAGCAAAGATTCATCAATCTTGCTTTCAAGCTTCTGCAAATATTTGCATCCAATCAGAGAGCATTCTGGGAGCATTAGCTATAGCTTCATATTGCTGAACTTTGAAAATCTGTGTACACACTTTTATACTGGAACCATGGTCAGTAGTGCAGTCAAGCTTACAACATTTACGTAGTGCGCTCACCCTAATAATAAAGGCTTTCAATTAATGAACCATATATACAAGTTTGAACATCATTCACATATGGACAAAAATATTACCTTAACTGCAGACAGTGCCCTTCCCGGATCCATAATTGTGGTACTGCACACTGGCAGCCAAAGGGTTTGTGCTGCAGGGGGTTGAGCCTACTTGTCCCAAGGACAAAATACACATAAAAACCTGTTGCCCTTTACCCCAAACAATATGTCCTGGGCGTCGGGCTATAGGAATTCCACATCCCTGGGCCTACAGTGTTGTGGAGTGGAGTAGAGGATGTGTACAGTGCAGTGGCATTCAAGATGTGCAAAGAGGAGTGGCGTGGAGGGTGTGCACAGAGTGGTGTGGATTGTCAGATTTGTGTGGAGCAGTGTAGTAGAGTGGAATGGCAGACTGGAGCAGAGGGTTGTAGAGTGGTGTGGAATGGCAGGGTGGAGTAGTGTGTTGTAGAACGGAGTGGAGAAAAGGGGCATGGAGTGGCACAGAGGGAGTTGCGTAGAGCGTTGATGAGTGGAGCAGTGTTGTAGAGTGGCATAAAGTTGAGGAGAGTGTCAGAGTGGAGTAAAGATTCAGTGGAGTAGAGAATCAGAGTGGAGTATCAGAGTGTACTGTCACAGAGTGGCGTAGAGTGAAGTGGTGTTAAGTACAATGGCGCAGAGAAGATTGGCGTACAGTGAGGTGGCGTAGAGTACATTGGTTTAGAGTAAAGCTGTGTAGAATGCACTCGCGTAGAGTAGGCCTGGGTAGACCAGAGTGGTGTAGAGTGCAGTGGCGCAGAGTAGATTGCAGTGGCGTAGATTGTAGGTCCATAGAGTGGAGTGGAGCAGGGTAAAAAGGGAATGGAGCAGGGTAAAGTGACGTAGAGTGCAGTGGTGCAGAACGGATTATGGTGCAATAGAGTGAACTGGTATAGAGTGCAGTAGAGTTCAGTGGTGCAGTGTAGAATGGCTTTGTATTCAGTGGCAGAGGGTACAGTCTTGCAGAGTAGAGTGTCAGAGTGCAATGGTGTCGAGTGGCGTAGCATGTAGTGGTGCAGAGTAGTGCGGAGTGCAGTCTTGCAGAGTACAGTGGTGCAGAGGGCAGTCTTGCTGAGTTCAGTGGGGCTGAGTAGAATAGAGTGGCGTAGCATTCACTGGCAGAGTGTGTCAGAGTACAGTATAGCGGTGTAGAGTGCAGTGGTGCAGAGTAGTTGGCGTGGAGTGCATGGCTTTTGAGTAGTGGTATTGAGTGCACTGGCGTAGAGTGCAGTGGTTTACAGTGGCGTAGATTAGGGTTGTATAGAGAGGCGCAGCATAGAGTGCACTGGCGCAGCGTAGAGTGCACTGGCGCAGTGGAGAGTTGTTTAGGAAGCTGGCTCTATATATGGTGTGCCACTAGGTAGTTATACCGTGCACAGAGTTCAGGGATTCCCAAAAGTGTACAGGTCTCAATGTAAAACCCAAAGTGCTCTATTAGTGAAGTGTGGGCAAGCAGCCTTAGGCCTAACACAGAGGAGTGCAAGACATGTATTGCACAACCCTAACCAATAATGGACAATCGACTAAAGGAGATCCACAACAATTTTAGAAAAAATATATACTTTGCATTTTGTTTAATACCAAGCTCTTTGCAATAAGGTAAATAGGTTTTTAAATAAAAATACTCTTCACTTTGAAAAATCGACACTTTTCAGACCAAATCAATTTTATCCTATGGGTAAAACAATATTGCGGTTAAACAGGTATGTAACACACTTACAAATCCAGTCTTGAGGACCAAAGGTCGGCAAGGGGCAAGTGTAGGAAGCTGGCTCTGTATATACTATACCAAAGTAAGGTATAGTGTGCACGGAATCCAGTGGATCCCCAAAGGCTTACAGAGGTAAGAGTAGGTAATACATACTCTCCATTTGTGGTATTGTGGGCAAGCAGTAAGGCTTTATCAGAGGGTAGTGTTAAGCATTTATTGTACAAACTCAGGAAAGAAATGATGTCACACACACTCAAAGACTGAACTCAGACCAATTGTTTGTATCAAAAATATGTTGTATTTTTTTTTTATAGAACCAAGCAGGACTTGGTACAGGTAAATATGATAGTACTTTTGAAGACAGAGTGTTAAAAAGCAAGCTGGATGAACAATTATTTCTTCTTCCAGGTTTGTAAATATGTGCAAATACAGCTGTAATTACTTCTGGATTACTTTTTTTACACAGTGTATTATGCCTAGATATCACACTGGGACATTTCCTGGATAAGTAAAACAGTTTTTCTCAAAACACAGTTTTAGATTTTCATACACTTTTCAACTCCACAATTCTATGGGAGAAAATCAGGTTATTGGTTTAAAGGCGAATAATCAGTCTAGGGAGTGGAGTTTCCAAGGTTAGAACCAGGGTTCTCCCAGGGTCAAGGGTGCACTCAAATGAGCACCCTCAGCAGCACTAGAGCGGCAGGGTGCAGAGTGCTGAGGCCCAATGTTATCTGGGGGGGGTAGGAGGCCTCCGGTTGGTGGCTACGCCACTTGGATGTGGGAGGAAAGCTCCTAGAGTTTAGCTCAGGGCAAAGGGGGATCAAGGGGCCCCCACAGCGCCACAGGGGCGGCTGGGTGCAGGGTGCTCAATTAGTGTCGTGTTGGTTTCAATGGGGTTCTCCGGTCACAAAAAACACTGCAGGTTCGGGCACGAAGATCTTTTGGAGGCGACCGCCAGTTGGAGAGGTAAGATGGGAAGCTGGGGGTTGCCTGGACACCATTGGTTGGGCCACCCAAGGCCGTGGGTGTAGGAGTGTCTTGAGGTGTCAGGTTTTCCTTACCGGCTCCGGTCGGGGGGGGACCCTTCAGATAGAGGCTACAGGGGTCCTCGGGATGCGGTAGGTCGGGGATTACCCGATCCCAGGTGTGACACCTCTGCCCAGGATGTGCATTTTGTCTGGTCCTAGAGAGCAGAGGCTCTTCACATAAGGGTCCAGAAACGTGTGTGTGTGTGGCAGGCTGCCTAAAGCCAGTCAGTGACCACACCAGGGTTGGTAGGTTTTCAGGGGGCACCTCTGAAATGCCCTGTGAGTACATGGTTTAATGAATCTCACCCTGGCTTCAGTGTGGACTTATTACAAGGAGTTGTTTGGTACCAAACACTCCTGGTTTCAGTGAAGCCATGGTGCTGGGGAACTGAGTTGTCAAGATCCCAGCCCATGTACTCTCTACGGCTTCTCTGGCACTCACATTATTAAGGAATAGACCCTAATACTGTACAGGTATATCTGCACCAGTGATATAGTGCACCCTGCCTTAGTGCTGGAAAGGCCTGCTAGAGGGGTGACTTACCCATATCTGGGGCAGTGCTAGTTGGCATGGCACACAGGCAGTGTGCCATGTCGACTTTGTTGTTTTGTCTGCAGCAAGCCATGCAGGGTGCAGTGGCAGTCTGCATGGCCTAGGTGAGGGTTCCCTAGGGGGCCCTTTTCAGTCGCAATGCACAAGGTAGCCATGTACCTTTTACTAGGGACGCACAGGGGGCCTTAAGGGCTAATTGTGGATCAGTTTTATGTAAGGAACACTGGTACTGGGAACCTAGACAGCAGGGTCCCAGTACTCTAGTGTCAAGGTTGCATTAAAAGCCAAGCAAGAAGTGGGGGGTACTGCAACAGAACCCCATTTTCTCAAACGTGGCGCAGAGTAGATTGTTTCAGAGCACAGTGAAGTGGCGCAGAGAAGCGCAAAGTAGAGCGGCGTAAAGTAGAGCGGCGCAGAGAAGAGCAGAGCGGCGCAAAGCAGAGCGGCGCAGAGAAGAGTAGAGCAGTGCAAAGCGCCGCAAAGTAGAGCAGCGCAGAGAAGATTAGGGCAGAGCGGCGTAGAGTAGAGCAGAGCGGCGTAGAGTAGAGCAGAGCGGCGTAGAGTAGAGCAGAGCGGCGTAGAGTAGAGCAGAGCGGCGTAGAGTAGAGCAGAGCGGCGTAGAGTAGAGCAGAGCGGCGTAGAGCAGAGCAGAGCGGCGTAGAGCAGAGCAGAGCGGCGTAGAGCAGAGCAGAGCGGCGTAGAGCAGAGCAGAGCGGCGTAGAGCAGAGCGAGAGGGAACACGCCTCTGGTTCGCAGGGATGCTGCGCACAGACAGGAGCAATTTGTTCAGTCTGGGGCCGTGACTCCCCAAGGATGCCCGCCAATGATGGTGGAGGGGGGCTGGGGCACACGCTGAGATCAGAAGTAATGCGTGTATTCAAACCTTCCCGGGTCCCGGAGCGACCTGCGGTGGGCAGAAGCACGCGCCACATTACAGGGTATTAACAAGTGTAATAGATGCCAGGTGGGCATTAACAAGGTATCTCCTTACACCCCCGCAGAGCACGGCTAAAGGAGCTCAGAAGACCGGGAATGGCGATTTGAAAAGAAATGGTGATCAAATAATTCTCCTTTGTTGGGTCAGACCACTGTGAAGCAAGTGTCCTGAAGGACTACAGACCGGTTGGACTGTAGACTGGCACAGGGACGGTGGTCGGTAAGGAGGACTTCGCTGCATCACAAGATGGAAGCAATTTTTTTTTAATTAAACACCCTGTGAGATGGGACTTAGACTCGATGTGGAGACGGTTCTGTCCGTCATATCTATGGCAAGAGTAGGAGGACGTGAAAGCCTACTAAAGGAGGCTTGAGCGTAGGGGTAGGTGAGACACCGCCTACATGATAGTAGGGAATAACAATGCTCCGTTCATGTCTATAAGAGAGTAGGAAGGAGTGAGACTCTAATAAAGGGCACTTGAGCGTAGGTGAGGGTGAGGCAACGCGTACATGATAGTAGGGAAGAGTGATGCTCGGTTCACGTCTATAGGACAGTAGGAAGGATTGAGACTCTAATAAAGGGCACTTGAGCGTAGAAGTGGGTGAGGCACCACCTGCCTCATAGTGGAGACACACGAGGCTCCATTGACATCATTACAACAGTAGAAAGGAGTGAGACTTTAGTAAGTGGCTCTTGAGTGTAGGAGAGGGTGAGACTCCAAATCGGTAGTAGGGAAGCATGAGGCTTCATTCAAGTCACCTCAATAGTAGGAAGGATTGAGACTCCACTGAGTGGCTCTTGAGCATAGGAGAGGGTGAGACTCCTACCCAATAGTAGAGGAGCATGAGGCACCTTTCACATCATTACAATAGTAGAAAGGAGTGAGCCTCTAGTACACGGCTCTTAAGAGTAGGCAAAGGGTGAGACTCCAGCCTGACATTAGGGAAGCCTGAGGCTTCATTCAAGTCACCTCAATAGTGGGAAGGAGTGAGATACCACTAAAGGACACCCGAGCATAGGAGTGGTGAGACTTTATCCTGATAGTAGGGATGAATGACGCTACTTTTATGTCACTATGATAGTTGGAAGGAGTGAATCTCCAGTAAAGAGCAGTTGAGTATAGGAGTAGATGGGACTCCAGACTGATAGTAAGGACAAAAGAGGCTTCATTCTAATCAATATTATAGTTGGGAGAAGTGAGACTCCAGTACAGGGCACCTGAGTGTAGGAGTGGGCGGGAGGAGTAAAACTATTAAATGATGCTGGAACGTAGAAGTGAGAGACACGCCAGCCAGATAGTAAGGAAGTAAGAGGCTTCATTCACATCAATGCAATAGCAGGAAGGCATGATACTCCAGCAGAGGGTGGTTGAGTGCAGGAATGGGTGAGACGTAAGCCAGATAGTAGGACGGCATGATGCTTCATTCACATCAATATGATAGTAGGAAGGGATGAGACTCCAACTTCTATACTGAGTACTGGAGCAAAGGAACTAGAAGAGATTATAACTTGATGGTAGCGAGGTGTGAGGTTCCAGTCAGGTCACTACAACAGAAGGAATGAGTGAGACGCTAGTATATCGTACGTGAGCATAGCAATTATTGAGACTCCAACCAAGTGTAACTGATAGTAGGCAACAGTGAGGCTCTCTTCACATCTTTACAATAGTCAGAAGGAGTGAACTTCACAACAGATTTAAGTGAAGGGAAAAAAGTCCTCTGTGCTTCCATGCTAGACAGTTATTAATAATTTGAAAATACAGTTTTAAATAGGACATGTTTAACGAGTATGGCTCGAATCCTTCTTATATCAATGTATATCAATGGGCCTGCTTCACAAACTACACTTTGTAGTGCGTTTTGTAATGCAACAGTGCTATTCACAAACTATGTGTGGAATTTACGCCTCTGAATTACCTATACTTATGTGTGCAGAGTTGTCCACCTGACTACAAAGTCTCCACACACATAAGTATACATTTTAGCAGTAAATGTAGGAAGAACTGGAAGCAATGGGTGGAAAAATGAGCAGACTTACTACAAAAGGGATGGGATTAGGGATGAGTAAGAGGGGTTTATGAAGGGTCAGAGAGGGGTTTAGGTACATATGTTACCCACCCACATAAGATTAAGCCAACTGCATTATACAGGGGGTGGAGACACGTAACTTACACTTTTGTAGTAACTTACACTTGGAGTTTGTGAATACCATAAAGTAGTACACTTACTCCAAAGTGTAAATTACTCTGAAGATTAAGTTACCTGTGTGAATCAGGTGCAACATATTAAAACAGCTAAGTTATATTACTACAGCATGTGCTGCAGACTTTGCACTTAATAGCGTAATTTGACACGCTTTGCCGTTCCTTTTTAGGTCTTGCCTAGCGAAAGCAACGCATGCGCTGCTATCGCGAGTACCTTTTGGAATCGATTCTGCCGAGGGCTTGCGTGCACGCGTCTGTATGGACAAACATGGCTGCTCTTGCCATTTGTCCATAGCAGACAGCATACGCGTGTCCGTAGGGACTGTGGACAGCCCAACGCCATTATGCATTTTGGTGTCCTAGCAACGGGAATGCTTTTTCCTGTGCCACATGACTTAAGCAACCAATAGCCTGCAGGTTGTTGTCAAAGATAGAGTGGTTCATACGCGGGCACCTGGCTTGGCGCTTTACAGCCGCCTCTGGGCACTAGGTAGTTCTTCTCAGTGACAGACTCTGTGAGCATTAATGCTGTAAGAGGCTTCTCCTTACCAGCCACAGAGAACACCGCACCCCACACATCACTGGATCAACAACCCCCCCCCTCCCCCCCTGTGGAGGAGACACTCAGGCGATCTGGCAGAAGGTGGCCGTAAGCCAGTCGGACGGTACCCCGGTGGGAGGTGTGTGTGTCTTTTTAGGGGGAGCTGCGTGTTTGGGGGGAGCTGTATATGCGCATGTTAGGGAGAGGCTGTGTGTATGTTTTGGGGGAGCTCTGGTGTGTTGGGCAGGGACAGGAGCCTTAATGGTTCGGTGAGTGTTCTGCGCCTTCACTCTTCCTCTTTGCATTCCAGTTCACGTCGTCTATATGTTCTAACCTGATGCATTCCCCGAGGCCACAGGTTTTACGTACCCAGGCAGAGCAGGCTTGGTAGCATATCTGGGCAGAGAAGGCTCGGCAGTGTACCTGGGCTCGGCAGTGTACCTGGGCAGAGCAGGCTCGGCAGTGTACCTGGGCACAGCTATTGGCTCTCATCTGGGCAGAGTATATAGGCAGAGCTGTTACTTTTCAGGTGTAGCCTTTTATCCGGGCAGAGCAGGTTTAGGAGTAAACCTGGGCAAAGCTTGGGAGAGGCTGTAGCCTAACGGCTAGAGTGGTCGACCCCGAAGCTGGGGACCCGGATTCAAGCCTCGGCAACGACGCTGAACATTCTGTGATTCTGGGCAAATCACTTAATCTCCCCGTGCCTAACAAAAATGAATGTGTCCTTCTGTAACGAAACTGGTGCTCATGTAAAGCGCTCGGATACCCGATGTCTCGGGTCTAGTTTGCGCTATATAAACGCTCTTTAAAATAAGCATTAAAAATGCATTAGGTCTCGCATTTTAAGTTAAAGCCATTTGCTTTGCTATACAATTTCATTAGCAAAGCAAATGGCTTTAACTTAACCAAAGGCGAGACCTAATACATTTTCAATGCTTGTTTTTTAATAGCAGGCAGGCCAAAGAGATCAGGATGCTACCTAACAGAGCATGGGTTTTCTGTAACTGTTAGTGTCAATAGTGACAGACCCATCTCTTTACCTGCACTACTGTGGGTTGACTACCTACCAGCTCTCTAATGAAAATGGTCTAATCATTGCCCCATAACTGGGGTCCCCTAGCTCATGTCTCAGTCATGTATGTGCATGCTCGTAAAATGTGTGAGGTTTGTTTTTGTTTGGGGGTATGCATCTAGTCTGGCAAGTACTGGTGTCTACTGAAAGTCATGTGCTAGGCAGGCAATGCCCATTATGGATACTGTAGTCCACATTTAACCTCTCAAGCACCACTTTAAATAGGTTTTTCCTGTTAGAACGAAACTCATCCCTCCAGTTTGCTGCGTGATTCAGGCACAGCAGCTGGATGAATGTAGGCAACACTGCAATTCCTAAGTTGTGATAATGTCTGTTTTGGCCCTTTTCTTTCCTCTTGCCAGTTAGACTAGAGTGTCTTGTTACTCTGAGTCACTCTCCAGTCAGCTGGATCTTGTGCAGGTCTTCGTAGGATCAGAGAACTTCCCCCTTCTGGTAGATGCAGTCAAGCTTATTATGAAGGCAGACATAATTAATATCCCCCCGGAATCCAGGCTTAGATCCAGTCTGGAGGGAGTAGAGCAAAGCAATAGAAGTTCAGCTCGTGGCAACACATGTGCTCTGCATTGGCGGCAGAGCCTCCAAAATATCCAAACAAGTACCATGTAAGCTTCTAAAGTGAATATGCATTTATTCCACTTTTGGCAGCTGAGGTGGGAAGCACATTCTCTTTGTTGCCCGCGTTTTCCATGCCAAAACAGCAAAGAGTAAGAGGTCAGTTCAGATGTCAAGGGAAGGTGATTTTGTAGACTCAGTGTTTGAGACCAGCACATGCTACAGTTTCCTTGGTGAGCAGTAGCAACACAGGAAAAGGAGTAGAAAAAGAAATCTACACTAAACAAAAGGAAAGGCTGCCAGAGTCTCCTCCTTTCCTACCAGGCAGACCAGGTTTCAAGGAGGGAGCCCAAAGCAGAAGAGTGCATAGGCTGGCTTGGCCATCCCAGACACTGGCAGACTGCAAAAAACAAACAAAAGGAGTTACCATCAGCAAGAACATGCGAACATAACACGCAAACAGAAGGACATGGAACCCGGAACCCAGAACCCAGCTGTGGGGCCTAGACGCACCATTAACTGGGAGGAGTATATATGCATTCTCCAAATTGGGATAGTGGCAAAATGACAACCATGGACACCAGTCCCACATAACTGAAGAAAAAGGGCAGCTACACCCAGGATAGGGGTTAGACCTTAAAATATACCCTTCATCAAGGCACAGCTCTAATGACATAATAAAAGATAAGAGAACTGACCTCAGACCTGCATTATTATTGGGAGAAAAAAAAATAGAGCTAGTCAGAAAAACATGGGCATCAAAGACTTTGAGAGGACTTTCAGCTACCAGCACCTTAAAACATCATAGACAAAAGGCAAAACACCTAACCAGCGATAACAGACTCCACACTTATAAGAAGCAACTGTTCAATTAATTTTCATTTGCACCATTGCACCAACCTTTGCAGCCTTTGGAATCTGGTCTACATACTGGGGCTTTATGATTGCTTTTAGGTCATCCTCCAGGATTTTGGTGAAATAATTCTGCAACTCCGATCCTCTAAAATAGGTCAAAATTTCCTGCCAATCTGGCGGATCCTACAGGAGAGTAGAAAACATCACTTTCAGAGGTAACATTCTGCATATTTTTCAAATAGCATTAACATATTTAAAATAGCATCTTTTAACAGCATGTGTGATTTGTGGACTTTATAATCTTAATTCAAATCATTTTCAAAACACTTACGAATGAAAGACTTATCTGAAGAACATAGCTGTGGATTTAAGTGTGGGTTTTCATGGAAAAATATTTATGAGAGATCACCAGGTACACTGGTGTAGCCAGGTTGATGCAAAAACGGAACCCACATAGGTTTCTAAGTGTAGATATTGGCAGAACTTGGAAAAGCAATAGAAAAACGTGGGTATCTGCGGCCCAATTATGTTTTACAAACACTGAATGCAAAAAACATAACTATATGGCACTAGCAAAACAATACATAACTGCACATACATTTTAATATGTTATATCAACTTACATCATACTTCCCAAGGTTTGGCTTCTGCTTTCCAGCTAAAATTTTCAAAGCTGTTGATTTGCCAATACCGTTGGTGCCAACCAAACCCAACACTTCACCAGGACGGGGGATAGGCAACCTGGAAAAAGCCCAACAAAACAGGTTTACTATACAGTTGAAACCCTTTCTTTCTATGCAACTGCTAGGATTAGTAAATGTAAGCTCGGACTGCACTACAGACAGTGGTTCCAGTATAAAAAAATTTACACACGTTTTGAAAGTTTAGCAATATGAGGCTATATACAATGCTCCCAGAATACTCCGATTAGATGCAAACATTTGCAGAAGCTTGAAAGCAAGATTGAGGAGTCTTTGCTTTCAAAAGAAAATGTTCACAAAGAAATGCAAGTAGGAAAAAAAACATTTAACTAAACTACTGTAAAATTTTAGGTAACATTTCTTTGCAGCATCATTTGTTAAAATGTGTTGCTCTATGCTAGTATTTTCCAAAGATATTCAAAATGGAAAATCAGTGTAACTAGTTTCAATAAGATTATGGGAAACAAAAATAAACAAGCCTTGGCAAAGCAGGCAGGTCTGAAATTGGTGGTCATCCTTTTGGTTTTGTCAATGTGTGACTTGTTTTGGCATTGATTTTGTAAAACCTTATTGGTATGGGAGCCACTGGGTCTGCACCATTATAACAAACATTGGCAAAAGCAAAAATTGTTTATGGTCTCAAAATGCACATATTGCCCCAGTAGTTCCTGGCACTGAACAAAACTACTCTGTGTGCCGATATGCTCCTTGTTCAAGAGCAGAATGCGGTCACTCACAGTGAAGTCAGCTGATTGGGAGAGAGGGACAGACAATTTTAATTAACACAAAAGGCCATGGTTAACGCCAGACCCAATTAGGGGCCCAGTTATTAAAGAAAGTCTCAAAAGTGCACCCATGGTAGATGTCCTCGCATTAAGATATACAACTGGTGAATTCACAAGAATTTACAGGAGTAGGCCAAGAAATAGTACTCTTATAAAATATTTGTGAACTGCATTTTAGTATTAGAAAATATACGTGTGTAGGTTTGCTCATGTGCAAAACTGAGTGTTTGCAACTTATCCTCCAAACGCTTTTTTCCCAACCCTGGAAGAAGTTTCACATTTGCCATTGTCAGGAGTAAAGTTCCAACCGTTCTCAGTATGGGAAAAGATTAGAGAAGAGTTGGTGAAAACCCTTAAAACATGCAAGGTAGTAGGTTTGCACAGACTCAATAGGGCATTCCAACCCTGTACCTATTGCTTAACGCTATCTTCAGCCACAGTATGTATATTGGTGAGAACGTGGCAACATAAGGGTAGGGCTAGTATTCAAACCCTACTATGGTATGAGCCCTGGCATCATCAGAGAGGCTATATCAGCGCTCTTATACAATAAGATTGCTGCCATGATTTGTCGCCGCTTTAAATGGCACAAAAGGGTCAAGTGGATTTTGTTGCAGGACAAGTAGATTTATGAGGCAACCTGCCCTATGGACAAGTAGACATTTAATTAAATTCCACACCTATATTGGCTTCTAGTAAGGTAGGATCCAAGTGGTCAAATTAAATCAGACATCATACAGACTCAGTTTTCTTACATTTTTGCTGCACTCTTTAGGTTTTCCTGTCAAAACAACCCTGTTTTCTCTGAAGCGGACAAGTTACTTGAACTACTCAAGAAAGACCAAACATGCAGCTCACTTACAGACAGTAACAACGTACATGGTCCTACAGGGAGGGGATGGGTCTGCAAAAAAATGTACTTTGGCATTTAGGTCACGCACTGGACAGCAAAACACCTAGGTACAGACCAACTCCAGTTTCCATCTTAAAAATAGAACACAGGCAGTTATGCTTTCAAGGAATGTAAATTAACATGGACACCCTCTAATGGAGCACTCTCGTGGCATGGTTTCTACTCATACATATTTTAGAAAGTATGTCTGAGAGGCAGCAAAAGTTTAATAAACAGCGCTTCCCAATGAAGAGCAAAGTACCATACGAATATCTGATAAATCAGCAAAGGGATCTTAAACTCTGGAGAGAAGAGTGATGCAGTAGTTAAGTAGCTCGATCCCTTGGAGGTAGTACACAGATAATCATCTTCGGCATTGTCCGCATTTACTTTGTTGCACCTTCACTTTTTTCAGTGGTACTCCACAGACTCTCTACTTAAGTGCTTGAATTAGGTTGGCTGCGCCTGCACGGCTTATGGGTGGTCAACAAAGACCATCTACTGATGTTAATGTGATAATGCGGTTGTGTCTGACTTCCTTTGGTTATGCAGTAACCTCTTCTGTGCAGTAAACCATGGTCCCTCTACTAAGGAATCTGAGCTTCTTTGAGTTGTGTCTTCAATGCTTCTGGGTGAACGTCACAGACCATTGGTAAGCCTTGGATCGTTTCTCCTCTGCAGACGAGTAGACTCCATAGACCCATTATTCTTGTTGCACCTATGGCTCTTTCTCAGGTCTTAACTCCACTGCTCCTTGATGGACACTATGGGGAGAATGTTTTTTGTACGATTTGGGCATTAGACCATATCCTCACTGATTTATTTCCTTGCTGCAAAAGGGGTACCCCACAGGAACACCAAGTAGGAACACCAAGTAGGAAGACCAATTGGTCTAAAAATCCTTCAGTTCTGCTATACGACAGGACAGTGCAGCGCCAAAACCTGGTCAGGCAGGGAAAACGATGAAAGCCAGACGTGGGAACAGCATTATGGCCTTGTCTACAACAAAAGGATCATCAATGATGAGATGACTCTTCAAGTTAAACCAGTCATCCCTAGTGAGCAAAAATAATGATTTTTCAGGCCTACAGTATCTAGATCACATGCAGAGAGGAGGTCAGAGCAATAAGGGGTGTTCTCATATGTACACATTTATAATGCCAGCTATTAGGTAAATGACCAAGGTCTTATTTCTTAATATATATGCATATAACTAGTGTCTACCAGGGGTTACTTCTCTGTCACTCCCGAACGGACCACTTAGAAAGTTTACACTAGCCTTTCCAGGGTCAGTGCACTCTAGTTGGCCACTCGGTCACTCCTGGGAAGCTCCTAAAGAGCATTACTAGGTCTGTGGATTACTCTTTGCTGCTCAGCGATTAACTGAAATCACTTAGCATGGCAAGACGTATTGAGTGCATAGCTTGAATGTTTCACCCGTCACTCTAGGGGAATATATAAAGCATCTACCATGATTGCCTTTATGCCGGACATGCAATAGACTACTTCCTCCTCTTAATCGTGAGTGGATTCCATAGAGACCCTTTCATATAAGGCACAGGTATACTCAGGGGAAACTAATGTAATTTGCAAGTCTTGTGTACCTTGTGCTTTTCCTGTCATCACATGCCAAGGAGCTGTGGCATAAAACAGAGCTCTAATCTGGTTTGTAACGTGTTCACTTTTTGCCTTCCAGGCAAGTAGCTTGCTACAGCCCTCCCCATGTTCAAAATGTGCCAACTGGCTAGCCTCCAACCTCTCCTTAACTCTATTACTTAAAACCCCTGACAGACATACTTTAAATTTTATTATTTCCTCCCTCTCCTTCTCACAAATTTGCTGACTTCCTGCGATTATTATAACTGCTTCTAATTTTCGAAACTGTCCCTCCAATCTTAGACTTTTTTTATAATATATTCGTCTTTTTCCTGCC
This sequence comes from Triturus cristatus, assembly GCF_964204655.1. Classification (NCBI taxonomy): domain Eukaryota; kingdom Metazoa; phylum Chordata; class Amphibia; order Caudata; family Salamandridae; genus Triturus; species Triturus cristatus. Next base: position 496,625,524 of record NC_140582.1, read on the forward strand.
GCTAGAGTGCCTAACCTACATCTTAAGAATGCCTTCTAGGCATCCCAAACAATCCCTATCTTAGCCGAACCCTGATTTTTCTATAAAAAAAAAAAAACTAGTTTCCCTAGGTGGTTCAAATGAACTCGAGGAAAAACTTCTGTCTAGTTCCGTCTAATTGCGCTTTGTTACTGGCTGGTGCTTGAAACGGAGGACAGTGCTTTTACGTTACCTGAAGATCTGTAGGGAAGATGCTTGCCGGAGACTGCGATGGAAGATCAATGGCAAGTATCTATGTCTATGCTACATAAAATAGTCAAATCTGCATATCTCAGGAGGAACCATTTCTTTACCATGCACAGGGCGTATTGGTCCCCACGAAGGCTATCGGAATTTGGGTCAGGTGGAGTGGTAGTGTGTCCTAAGTGTGGCAGTCCAAATGAAGACGACATTCACATGTTTGTACGCTGTATCAAGATTCAAGCCTTCTGGGAGGCCGTGAGTAAATGCCTGTCGAATATCTTGAAAGTGCAAATCAAGATACTTGCTGAATTAATAATATTTGGAAGATTAGATCTACAGTGTAATGTTACTATGGATGGTGCAAAGTTAGCATTTTATGCTATACTTCTGGCTCGCAGAGAGATTTGTAAATTATGGGTATCTCCTGTTTCACCAACGGAGTGTGGCTGGCTTCAATCGTTGATATATTGCTAAACTGTATACTTCGGATCAGATGAGAAAGAGATATGAATTCTGGACTCCCTTTCTGTCTTGGTGAGGTTGATGGTTGGGGAATTTTCTTTAAAAAAGTCCAACCATTAATGTCTTTCATTTGCTTCGGTTGTTTTCTAGTCCCCCCTTGTGTACACAGGAGGATTTGTCCAGTTTATATGAGGCATGAAACCCTGGGTTGGTTAAGTTTAAAAAAGGTGAAAAAAATTGGCAAAATGAGGACAAAACAAAAAAAAAAAAAAAGCTCAACATGAGCCAACCAGACAAAACATTTATCACACATGCTATAATGCAATTCAGTGCTCTTTTAATCAAGCAATCACTCAATGGACCATGTCATCAGTTCACGTTTGCATTTTATCAAGGTATGAAGCACTATATAAATGCAATAACAATTCAATAGCATCTGCCACCTTGAAGCATTGTGCCTATAAAGAAAACCTGCGCTTACTTTCACTTTATGAACACTCTTACTCATTTCACATTTCGCAAGGAAATCATTAAAGCAGGTGATTTAATTTACTGAAATCCTTCTTTTTTAAATGATAGGCAACAATCAAAAATGAGTAGCGGCAGTGCAGGAGATTCACAAAACGCAAGAGGGCTATGTCACTATTCTACTAGGAAAGGTATAATTTCAAACTTAAAATCAGCTCGATACCATTGAGTCAAAGAGGTACGAATCAAGAAAATACATACCTGTGAAGTTTAAAGGCATTGGCACAGTATCGGTGAGTGGTTTCCTTTGCCAAGTTGCTTGGCAAGTTTACAATAGACAAGGCTCCAAATGGACATTTCTGAAAAAAAGTTACAATTATAAAGAACTACAAAATGATTTATATTGTTATTTGGAGATGCTGATATAATTCTCAAGTGTCAAAAACATACCTATGCAATAGTAGTTTTCAGTTAAATTGTTTAAGAATAAACAGAGCATACTAAAAAGAAATACACGCAGCGCTTTTCTCATTTAGTTTGCTTTAAAAGTTTGCCATTTTTAACCATACAATCCTTTTTTTTACTTTTATACAAAAGGACGGTTATAAAGAACCTGTTAGAAACTATTACTTCAAGTTTCTGATACACTTAAGGGGAAAGTGTGCTTATTAAATCTGCCATACGCAATCACAGGAAATTGAAACAATATTTAAACTTAGAGCATTATATAGACGCAACAGCTAACCTAATAAATAGGAATACATGTATTACCTTAATGCAAATACCACAACCAATGCAAAGCGTTTCTGAAATCCATACAATCTTGCTCTGTGGTGTGACCTCTATGCACAACTTTCCTGTAAATAAGAGCAGACATGTGTTAACTACAAGTGCCTCTATCTTTAACACTCATTCAGCACTAGAAAATATGTTATAAAGATTCTATAAGAAGAGAACAATAGCTGTTTTGTATACATACTTGTATACCCTCAAGACATCACACACAGGTGGGAGTCTTGGATCAGAGTACTCCTGCCTTGGTCCTACAGACTACACATAGATGGAAATGCAATCTGCAGGCATGCTCAAATTCTGGGCAGAAATACAATATAAACATACGTTTTCATCACTTGTGGGTTTTGGTCTTCAAATCTGCAAAAGATCACGAGTTTATCTAGTTTACAACCCTGTTATCAAGGGAAGAGACCTAGCAGGGAGATCAACTATTCCCTCACATCAGTCTGGATGTTGTGAACTCCTGGGAGGGCAACACAAATAAAGGGACTCTTCTTCGAGGTGCACGAGCACACAATGCTGCTTCAGTATGACTAATTGTGGCAATATATATGAGGGAACAAATGCATATATCAAAAGGACTACTAAGCTGTGGCCGAATAGGACAGTCTGTGTTCCAAGGGCCTAATGAGCATTTAATACTGTGTTAGAAGAAAAAACCAAATTAATTGATTAAAGAAAAAAAGATATACAACGACACAAAGGTAGGAGGGATTAAAAAAGAAATGTAGCATGTGTTAACAGAGCTGTGGTGCTCGAGCTTCCAGAAGATTTCAAGTTGAGGGGGTCATGTTTGATCTGCTAGTGATTGCTGTCAGTTGAGTGGCCTGATCTGCTATGGATTTGAGTACCATATTCTAATTTTCTGTGTCTCTCATTTTCAGGCGGACGCATTTTCTTTTTGTGTGCTGGGAGTATACAGTGGAATCTTTTGCGGAGGTAGACTTTTGCAAAATTACGGATTAGTTCAAACTGTGGGAAGAAACGTAGGGGCAAAGAAACAAAGCAAGATTGACAAAATTGAAACCCCGAGACTTTATAGCCAAAGCTTGAAAACCTTTTATCTACTCTCAAAGCAGACGGGCTACTAGTGTAACGTAATGCAGCAATGCCCATTAACCACACCATTGAAGAGCAATGTTACACACATCTTTCCCAAATTGTACTAAATATTTAAGATTTTCCATTTTCCATATTTAATCATTCAAAGCTTCAGGAGACAATTTAGATTAATTCAATACTACACAAAATAATAAAATCTATTTGCCAAGTACAGCAAGACACTGTCCATCTGAAGGGAATACAACAATTGAATCGCGGTGGAGACAGGGAAAGAATGGCAAAAGAGACCACAAGGAATAGCAAGCAATTGCTGTGGAGAAGCTGTTCCTATTTCAGTAAGACTCTGCAAAGCTCCTCTTGATTGCTGTGATCTTGTGATCCAGAAGGGGCAACTTCACAGAGAATGAATAAAATCAACAACTCAGAAATTTAATCTGAATCGACAGCGACAGGTGATACTTCTGTTCACGGAGAAAGCCAGATTAACTGGGCATATTCCTGAGGAAGACACTGTTAGCCTGCCATTTCAATGAGGTCATCTATGTATAGGATTAGGTGAATCGCAGTCGCTTCACCACACAGATATATGTTTTATATCTAAAGCCTAACAACAAGGCTCAGGCTTGAAAAATGGCAAAAATAATCAAGTGTTTTTATATATAAAAAAATGGAATGCATCAGAACATGTACATAATATGTTGACCGACAAGGTATCAAATACTGAATATACCTGTATATGTATGTATTCTGAATGTGGAGTGTGTATGATAAGATGATTGTGGCGTGTATGTAGATGGTTTATATTTTATATTGGAGAAAAGAATATACTACTATCAATAAATAATAATTTTTGTATTTTATTGTGTATTGTGATTGTTGAAGTTGCCCCGATAATTTACAGTATGTATTATTTCCCTGTCTAGAGGAACTTCCCATTAGTAGCAGGGGGCCCTTTATCTTCACACTCAGAATTAGGTGAATCCCCTGGCTTATAAATACTCCAAAGGGCACATAAACTTTGTGAAGCACTAAGATGCGGCTGCTAGACCAAGCGTTACAGTCAGAAATTAGAACGTTCGAGTATGCCATTGAATATTCAGGAATCAATGAGGAGGAAAGATTAAGACTAATGTAGGTGTCTTTCAAGTAGAGGCACACCAATGAATCTACTCATAAAAGGTCTCTCGTAGGATGAACCCATTCCAACTTGAAGGGTCTGATATTACTAAACTGTTATCCAATTTGTTATTTTTTTACCCCCCATAAAAGCGTTGCCCATGAACCACTAGAATGGGGTTGATAAGAGTGAATTGCTCACTTTTGCAGAAAAGACTGGAGTTATTGTTCACTATGCACAATCTTGTCCTGAGAGAACGTTGGACTGAAGTTGTGCAAAAATATATTTGAAACCCCAAAACTATCTCCAAAACCCAGGATTCCGCGTGAGATCACACCAGCTGTGATAAAAGGATCGTATCCTGCAACCTAGACCCACAAAGGAAGAAGATTGGACTATCACCTCGAAAGGAAGAACTGCAACTTCTGTCTAAGATGCTGCCCCAGCACAGCCTTTTGAGAGAGAGAGAGGGAGGTGGCGTTGAATCTTTTCAGTTTGCTCAAATCACCTCACCTGCGAGATTGGCACAGAAATGGTGCTTTACAGAGGGAACCGCCAGATGATCAACTACTGCTCTGCTGGCCTGGTCGAAATCCCCTTGGCAAAAACCTTCCTGAGCTCTGACTACCTTTTGTTGAGTGAAATAAACATACTCACACATTTAGTGACTTCTTTTACAAAGCGGTTACCAAATAAAAGGCCTCCAGCAGTCGAGTCCACCTCACTGTTGGAAAGCTTAATTAGTTTTGGGTCACAGCACAAGGGAATAAAAGGCCACGACCTTGCTGGGAAGGTGCAATTCCGTTTGCACAAGAGGCAAATTGCCCACTAGGCCCAACTCACCAAAATTTCCAGCCCAACAGGCATTAATTTTTCCTTGGCCTTAAAGATCAGATCAAAATTTTCGTTAAAGGATCAGACAAGACCAAAAGCTTAACCTAGCACTCTCCTGGATCTGTTGATGCGTTTCTTATGGTCAGCACAAACTTGCCTAAAAAGGGTTACCAGTTACAGATCAATATACAGAGTTTCAGTGACTGAACCCTTTAAGGATAGCCTTGGGGCATTACGCCTTCAAATGACTCCTAATACCCTATGGAAAGGGCTTATTGAGCCTCAACTGGATATAGATCTCACCTTTGCAGATGTTGGGGTAATTGTCGTCTGGATTGAAAGTGCCACTGAGGAGGGCAGTGGTCTGGAAGTTGAAGGCAGTTGAGCGGCCTTCATCTCTTTCCAACACCTCTTAGCCGAGGGGTGTCAGGACCTATCCAAATCACCCTGATCAGAATCATCTGAATATACATCATCTCACAGGCCACCTAAAACGTTGTCACAGTTCTCCGACTGATTATTGACACTTCCCAGTTAGGGTATGCTCAAGAGAAGTTTTAGGTAAGCTGAATTCAGGCTCCAAAGCGTCTAACTTAGGGAAGGTAGATTACTCTGAGGTAATGGGTTGTGGATCTGGTGCTGTCCCTCCTTGAGCTGTAATGCAGACCTTCGTGAGGGTTCATGTGCAGGGGAAGAAACAGGTGCGCATAAAGATTGGAGGTGGTGGCCCAGGGGACGCAAGAAGACAGAAATAGGTTTCTGCACATAGGTCTGTGGCACAAAGACGTGGTCTCAAGGCCATTTGTCTTGGCCACAAATACAGGACAGCATCGACTTGTAGCAAGGTCAACGTGGGCACCTTGAGACATGGTGGCCAAGGAGACAAAATTCAGGCAGTCAACTCAAATTGCCCAAGAGGAAGATGCCCTAAATGTACTATGGCACCTTGCCTATTCCCTTATCCTAATAGCATGGAAGGAGTGGGAGATGCCCTCAGGCGAGCCCTGCTAGAGGGTTGGACTGTGGAGAATTCTCAAGGATGCAGCCCATACTATGATTATTACCCTGGACCGTGGATATGAGCTGTGGAACCCCAGCAAATATTAATTCACACCTGTTCCACTCGTGCCTGGTGAGCGTTTTTTACTGCTGTATTGGTTTTATTGCATTTACTGTATTGGTTCCTGCCTGTAGTATTGTTTTTGTCAAGTCTGCCTCTCTGTGCTCTTGTTGTGTCTTCCGTTGCCCGTTTGTCGCCCTCTCCAGCCGCTGCTGCCCCCGCGCACCCCCGCCGACTCACGCCTCCCAGCTGCGTTTCCCGCCCCCTTCCCCATTTAATGGCAGCCGCTGCTCGGGCGTGCTAGCAAGACCTCTGACCTTCTGGTCAGCGACTCTGCCCTCTGCCCCCTAACCTCTGCAGTGAGTAAGGGTTTGAGATCTGTTCCACTTGTTGTGCCTGGTGAGAGTTTTTACTGATGTATTGGTTTTACTGAATTTACTGTTTTGTACTGTATTGGTTTCTGCCTGTAGTGTTATTTTTTGCCAAGTCTGCCTCTCAGGGCCCTTGTGTCCTCCGTTGGCTGTTTGTCGCCCTCTCCAGCCGCTGCTGCCCCTGCGGGCCCTCCCCCCCATGACTCCCGCTCCTGCCTCCCAGCTGCGCTTCCTGCCCCCCCTTCCGCATCTAATGGCGGCCACGCCTAAGGCAAACCCATCTGCGCCCGTCCGCAACCCGACCACTACCAGCGCCAGGGACCTTGGCTCTCCAACCACCCTCCGCTACGATGCAGCTGCGCTACTCGCACTCACCCCTGGATGAAACAACTGCCAGATGTGCACACCCAGCACCACCCACTGCCAGTTCTCCAGCCGTCTCTGCTGACAGACCTTCACCACTGTCCGCACCCCGAGGCCACCGCCAACACGCCAAACGGCAACACCTCCGAAGCCCTGAGATGCAGCCTACTCAACGTGAGATCCCTACACAGACACGCTGTAGAGATCTGGGAGCTCCTGGACACCCTCTTGCCAGACGTCGCCTTCTTCACAGAAACTTGGACCAACTCCACCTCAGACATCACCAACGCCATCCCAGGCGGATACAAGATCCAGAGGAAGGACCGCTTTAACAGCCCAGGAGGAGGGTTTGCCATCGCCCACAAGACTCACGACCTCAAGCTCGAGCCATAGCCCGCCCACCACAGAACACTTCCAGATCCAGACCAGCCCAAAAAGGACCACAAGAGGCACACTAGCCTACAGGCCTCCCAGACTTCGAACTGCGTTCCCCACCACCATCACAGACCTCATCGCACCCCACACCACCCTCCTGAACAACCTTGCCAGCCTCGGACTGAAACAACTCGTTATCACCCCCACCCACAAGGCAGGACACACCCTCGACCCCATCTTTGCAGGAGGGAACAACATCCACTTTAGCCACACCATGCAACCCCCATGGACGGACCATCAAAGTGTACACTCCCACATTGACAAACCCACGGCACCCAAGCGCGCGCACCCCGCCCCCCACAAAGAAACTGGAGCAAAACCACCGAGGAGGAGCTCAACTCCACCCTCAACTGTGTTGCCCCCACCCGCCCGACCAACATCAACCTCGCAGCCAAATAACTCCACAGGTGGATCTCCATCTGTGCAGACGAGCTCGCACCCCCTACGCAACCCCGACAGACAATGCCCCAGAAAGGTCATCTGGTTCACCGCCGACCTCCAAGAATCCAGACGCACCTGCAGACGTCTTGAGAAGAAATGGAGAAACAGCAAACCCTCGGAAGACTGCACCTCCTACAAGAGCGCCATGACAGACTACCACCAACGCATCAAATCCACCAAAAGGACCTTCATCCAGAACAGGATTCTCACCAACACCAGCAACTCCAAGGAACTCTTCAGCATCAGCAAGAATTCACAAAACCCCCCAGCAAAACTACAAATATCACCCGATCACAGGACCTCTGCAACAAGCTCGGATCCTACTTCCATCTGAAGAGCAAGGGCCTCCACGACAATTTCAACGACCAGACACCTTACTCCGAAACCACTCCATCCTCCAACAACGCCAGCCAGCCCACCATCTCCTCCTGGACCCCAGTCACCACCAAAGACACTGCATCAACCATGAAAGGCATCCACTCAGGAGCTCCAACGGACCCCTGCCCCGCACATCTTCCAAAGAGCCGCCGCCATTGCTCCTGAACTACGACGCACCATTAACACCACCTTGGAAACTGGCATCTTTCCCGATGACTGGAAAGGCGCAGAAGAAAGACCCCTACTCAAGAAGCCCTAAAGAGATCCCACGGACCTCAAAAACTACCGACCCATCTCCCTCCTTCCATTTGCGGCCAAAGTCACTGAGAAGACCATCAACACCCAACTAACGAAATTCATCAAAGAGAACTCCTTCCTCGATCCCTCCCAATCCAGATTCCTCAGCAACCACAGCACTGACACCGCTCTACTCGCCACCACAGACGACATCCGCACCCTTCTCGACCAAGGACACACCGCAGCCCTGATCCTCCTCGACCTCTCTGCAGCCTTCGACACCGTCTCCCACCGCACTCTCACAGCCAGACTCCATGAAACCGGCATACAGGGAACAACGCTCGGCTGGCTCCGCTCCTTCCTCGTCGTAAGAAGCCAAAGAATCAGACTTCCACCCTTTTCTCCGAAGCCACGAAAATAAACTGTGGAGTATCCCAAGGATCGTCGCTCAGCCCCACGCTGAACATCTACATGGCCCCCCCTCGTCTCCATCGTCAGACCGCACGGAGTCAGCATAGTATCCTACGCCGATGACACCCAGCTCATCCTCTCCCTCACCAAGGACCCCATCAACACCAGACTCAACTTCCAGGAAGGAATGATAAGACGTTGCATCCTGGATGAAAAAGCAGCTGCCTGAAACTCCACTCAGAGAAGACAGAGGTCTTCATCCCTCGACCACGCCCCCTCTGCATGGGACAACTCCCGGTGGCTCTCCGCCCTCGGCAGGCCCCTTACCCCCACGGACCACGCCTGAAACCTCGGCATCGTACTAGACTCCTCCCTCTCCAGGATGTCGCCTCCACCTGCTTCAACACCCTCGGCATCCTCCGAAAGACCTGCAAATGGATCCCCCCCCGAATCACGGAAGACCGTCACCCACGTGCTCATAACCAGCAGACTGGACTACGGAAACGCCCTCTACGCCGGGAAAAAGGCCCTGCTCCACAAACTACAGACCACACAGAACACCGCAGCCAGACTCGTCCTCGGCATCCCTCAACATAAACACATCACCCAGCACTTGCTAGACCTCCTCTAGCTCCCCGTAGAGAAGAGAGTAACCATCAAGAAACTCCCCCATGCCTACAAATGCTTCCACAACACCAGGAGAGACCTCCGATCCGCCGACCTCGCCCTCGCTGATCCCCTGTGCATCCGCAGAGCAAGAACTGGTGTGAGAACCTTCTAAAACGCCGCCAAGGGAACCAACTGCCGATTAACATAAGATGCGCGCCCACCCTGCACATCTTCAGAAAAACTCTCAAGTCCTGGCTCTTCGACTGACCTTCAACGGATATGCTTTCCCCCCACCCCCCTCCAGCGTCATGAGACCATAATGGGCGAGTAGCGCGCTTTATAAAACTCCTTGATCAATTAATTCAGCCAGACTGTCAGAATAAGGCAGGCTATCCAAGCCACAGTGTGGCAAAGAAATAACCCTAAGGCTGAGAGCAGACACTTCCACGTCACCCAGCAGATGGAAGTACGCCTTAGCTCAAGCTACCGAGCTGAGAGGTGGACAAATAAATGGTAGTGATGCAGCAGAGACTCCAGGAGAACATAACGAGCTACTGCTTTCAGAAAAAACACTATCAGCATAAGTTGGACATGTACTTATCTAAAGCTACAGAGGAGCAAGAAAGAAGATACCAGCAGTAGCTTAGCAGAAATATAGAACATTATGAAATGCGATTGGTTATAAAGTTAAAGGTTTTGTGCATTTTATATTTTTGTGCAATATTAACAATGCGTGGAACGTGGATTTACTCTTGAATGTACACTCCGACAGGATGCTAAAGCATTTGAAACAAACTTTGCTACGCTTTATAAAAGTGTGTTTTCTGGATTATTTTAACTAGGACTCAAGTTAAGCCTAGATACCATCTTGTTCAAAATGGACGTCTCCTCCTGCATGTTCACTGTTCACAAAAGTCAAGCAAGTATATTTGTTTATTTCAGTTGACGTTGCTTTTTCTGTTAGTGTAGAAAACCTTCTACAGTAATGCTGCTTTTCACAAGGCCCTCTGCTAACTTACTGTACTCCATTCATTCGCAATAGCTAACTCTTGTTCTTTCAAATAGTTTGTCCTGCCATCTCTGGATGACATTAGTACTGAGTGGTTAGAATCAATATTTATCTAGTAGTATAGTGCTTATATGCTAAAGCAGTATGACGTTTAATGGACCTGTGCATTGATTTGCTGACATAATGATGATTTTACAGAAACTGACAATTCCTATGCAAGAAAACTGTACATAAACCCCATATTTGGGGGGTGAGCCAGAACATTCCTGAGCTTTCTTGAATGCTACTACGGAAGCTGTCTATTTTCTTATTGATTTTGCAGCTCACTTTGGGGATTAGTATTCTGATTGTGCATATTGTGTATGTCCTATTTACCAATACTTCATGGCAAGGACTTCATGCATGTCTATTTATGAATCTGTGCTGCTTCTTTTGACTTTTTGCAATAAATCCTTAAAATTGCTATTCCTGCCCTAGAACCCCTCTGAGCCTGTTCTTAGATAATTTACTATTTTTGATATGCTGCAAGGTGCCTTATCTAGAGAAAATACTGACACATGATTGAAATTTTGGTTTATCGTAACCTCTGGTCCATCGAAATATGGGGTGTGTGGTTATGGTAATATTTTAGGGGGCTTGCATTGGAACAGTTTTAGGCAGTTTAATTATTGGCTTAAAATTTCCTGTGCCCACAAAAGTAACATGGATTTGTAGTAGGACGCTGGGAAAAGTAGTTTTTATTAATGTAATATTTTTGGCTGCTCTTAAAATAAAGCAAGAAAGTGACTATAATCCTCTCCTTCGGTCCTGACACAGATTATTCAACCTCACTGCATAGTATAACTATAAATTGCTACATACTTCGGGTATTTATGACCACAGCTTAAATCACAAATTCAAGGAATTTTACATTATTTGCAAGCACTGCTCAAAAGACCTTCTCCCCGTGTGAAATTTAAGTGTAGTCAAAGGGTCAAACTAAATATGAAGAAAGAAAGATCCTAATCACTGATAAATTAATAGAAAAGACAATGCAGCATTTCCAATTCAACACATCCGCTCACCCATTCGAACAACAGGACAGCTCTTTTTGCATTCTTGACGGCATTTCTTTGGCTTGCACTTGTCGTGGCTGACGATAGCAATTCTTGTGAGCTTGTCTGCCATCCTGCTACAGTGGAACTTGCGTGCTGCACAGGAAGGTTTCAACAAAGCTGTAGGTGTGAAAGAAAAAACAGGCATATTTTCAGGGCGTGAAGAAAATAAGTCACAAAAGGACCAGACCCAGCAGCATACAAGAAGGCCCCTCTTCTGCCACGTAGGAACCTACATTTTAGCCCAAGTGGTTAATTCCGTGATGGCAGTTGTATTGTGCAGTCTTTGGGGCAATATTTTAAGTGCTTTGAGAGGAAATTGGATTTTGTAATAGCTTGCACTTCCATCTAAAAAATGTCATTACCTCACCACGAATAACAGCAGAGAGACAATATCACACAATGCTTGCGACAGGAATGTGAGGCACACTGTGCAACATTTCAATGCTAATGTGTATATATCAATTATCAAACATTTTCAAAGCCAATAAATAGGCCTGGCTTTAAAGTGCCAACACATGCATTTACACATACTATCTATCACTTAGAAGTTTGCCCTACTGACTTTACCAATGCTGGTAAACAAGAAGCAAGAAATACACTATTTTCTGTATAGAATGCATATAGTACAGCGAAGTGCTAGAGCATATTTTCCAGAAGTAAAACAGTCTCTTGCATTCAAATGGAAGCCCTTCTTTAGAGATGGAATGAAACACCAAGTTGCCAAAAGTATGATGTGAGACTAACACCCCTCTGGGCAAAGCCAACCCCATTTTGTATATTTTAAACAAATGGTAACAATATGCCCTGCAGACAGCTGCGCATTCTAGTCAGAACTAACAAATCAAGCAGTAGCAATCTAATGGCATGTTTTAAAACAGCTTATACAACTAAAGTGTAATCACTGGTATACAGCTCTACTTTAATGGAACAAATGTTTTAAACTGCAATCACCGAGAGTGGTTTGATGGACCAAATCGGACAGGTTTAAAATTCACTAACAAAAGAATTATTAATATCCAAACTCCAGTCTTTCTGCAGGTCTGTCTCATCCTTCTTGAAACAGAATGATACAAAATAAAGAGATGTAAAAAACATAAAAATCACAAAAAACGATGAACAACCACCTTTCGTTGCCTAATTGAGTCTGCGACCATCTGCAAGTAGTTCGCCTAATCTCCTCAACATTCAGCAAATGGATTTCTTTCAGGTCAGACAGATACCTTGCTTCACAACTCCTACCTAGGGTGCTAACAGTAAGACAATGGACATAATGCCAACTAAACCCACAAGAAGCCTCTCAAATCAGAGCACTGCCATTGGAGAGGGTCTGCAATACGGTGGAGTCTTCACAGATTCAATAATTGTCTGTATGTGTTTGAGATATAAGCACATCTGAATTCAAACACCATTCTAGAGGCTTAATAACTGAATGTACGGCCCAGTTGATAAAAAAAGTACATTTGGCAAAAAACACAAATCCAACCAATGTCCTGTCTCGGTCTATTGAAATGAAAATGACTAAAATGCCCTTGATGGGGATATTAGCAAGGGGAGATTTACATGTCGTTCTGAGAAATTAAAGGACGACTGTTAAATTCTGGTAAATTGCATTTTCTAATAAAGGCTGCTTGTGAAGATGTGGATTTCGGATGCTTTCTGTGGCTGTGAGGCACTTGGTGGAAGATAGTTGTAGGAAGCTGGCTCTGTATATACTATACCAAAGTAAGGTATAGTGTGCACAGAGTCCAATGGAACCTCAAAGGTAGGCAGAGGTAAAAGTAAATACCATCTTACTCTCCATTTGTGGTAGTGTGGACGAGCAGAAAGGCTTTATCAAAGGGTACTATTAAGCATTTATTGTACACACTCAAGCAAGAAATGATTTCACACACTCAAAGAATGAACTCAGTCCAATTTGTTTGCATGAAAACATTTAGTTATATTTTATTTTCTAGAACCAAGCCAGGCATGGTACAGGTAACTCTAATAATACTTTGCAAGACTTATGAATTGAATTACAGTTGAATGCAGGTTAAAAGCAGTTGGTTGATTTACAGGTAACTGAAAAGTGTATGTTACTTCTTGGATTACTTTTTAAGTTAGTCTTGCTATTCAGTGTGACATGCCTAGATATCACACTGGACATCGATGGTGGTGAAATGCACACCGGTGTACTCCATATGTACTCTGCTCAACTATATGTCAGAACTGTACAGGCGTTCTTGCTTGATCAGCGCTCCGCCCAATAGCACTTAATATGCATTACATGAAGTCTGTTACTCAGTTTCGTTTTCACATTAGGACACGTGACAAATCACCGGAGGGGAGTTTGAGGCGTGATAAATGACAGAGCAGGCCCAGAAACAGAAATTATCACGAAGGGAAAGAGGTGCAGGGGCACTCGATGGAAAATAAACGTAACGAGATGTAACTTAATAGCATTGCTGAAATCAGTTGGAACGGAGTGATTTTGGGACTTGATCAATAATGCAGTCAAATACCTGTCACGGTAAGCGTCTTGATGATCATTGTTGTAAAGGATTGAAAAAGATTTCATGAGTTAATATGGGGTTAAAAAGACCATTAAAATATTGGAGGTCTGAAATCTGAGACACAAGATGGTTTTAAAAGCTGGGATGTTCAACAGGGATTGACACAGGTGTCCAGAAATGTGCCTGGTGGTAGCAGCTGGCGAGCAGCGTCTCAGCCAGGACACTAGAGTTGGGTCTTTTTTCAGGGGGCATCTCTAAAATACCCTCCGAGCGCATTTTCCATTAAATCCCACACTGGCATCAGTGTGGGTTAAATGTGCTGAGAAGTTGGATACCAAACTTCCCAGTTTTCAGTAAACCCATTATGGTGCTGTGGCGTTCGTAATGACAAACTCCTAGACCATATACTCTTTAAGGCATTATTGCACTTACAATGTCTAAGAATGGACTTAATCATTGTAGGGGTACAGGGCTCCTGACCTGTACCCTCACCACTGGTATAGCGCACCCAGCTAGAGGGTGGCTTATCTATGCCAGGGCAGTGCATTATAGGCATGGCACACAGGGATGAGTGCCATGTCGACTCTTCACTTTGTTCTGCACCAAAACACGCAGTCTGCAATGGCAGTGTGTGCGTGTAAAGGTACAGGGCCTCTAAGGGTGGCTCAATAAGAGCTGCAGCCCTCAGAGGCATTTGACAAGGTGGCATGATCCCCTCTCTGGCTAGTACCTCCCCAATGGGGGGCTACCTGAAGTGAACATGGCTTTTACAATTCCACCATCTTAGTTTAGGCAGACTTATACTCCCTGGCTCAGGGTTATGCCTACTGCCCACAGGAAGAGGTCTTATAGACAGTGTAAAGGTAAGTAGCCCACTGGCTACAACATTTCACTCCTCGCAACGCCCTTAAATTGAGTATTTAAGTGGCACCCCCAACACTAGGAACTTAGATTGGACAGATGGAAGAGAGAGGACAAAGAAGAGCCACAAGAAAAGCGTGAACAGAAGACAGACTGTGGACTTTGCCACCAAACCTGCATGCACCAAGTCTCGACAATCAAGATCAGTGCCTTGTCCTGCAGCTGACCAGCTTCCAAGAACCCCGGGAGACTACCAGCCCTTCGCAAATTGCCGAGAATTCTCCCTTGGAGTAGAAGAACTGCTTCCAATGCAGTCCGCAGGCACCGAAGAGCAAAGTCTGGTTCACAGAGTTGCCGCTCAGCCAGACGCTGCAGCCCCCCAGTAAGCAGTGACTGAGCTTCTGAAGGTCAGATCTGCCTCCCTACCAAGTGAGAGTACACCGGGACCAATACCCGGGGTACCTGACCCCTTGCAGCACACAAAGACCGGTAGAGTCTAGTCAGGATTTCAACGACAGCTGTCCTGATTTTTGCACCCTCAACTGGCGAGACCGACAACCACAAGGCCCTAGTACGCGAAGAGCCCAGTCGACCATTTCACTATGCACCGGATTTCCCCAGCTGGGCACAGACTATCCGACTGTACCCCCTTGTTCCCAGGACCCTGATGACGCGAGACCCCTGTTGGGAGCCCACGGACTCATCCCCATCTGCAGCCTGTCTCTAGGTGATGCCTCTTACCGGGGTAAACGCGCACAGCCTTTGTGTAATCCTAGGTATTGAAGAGAACTACTTTGTGTGAATGCGCTCTTTGTGAAGGAGCAGAATGCGGTCATTCACACTTTAGTTAGATAATGGCTAAATTGGGCAGGCCCAATGAGGTCATTGGTGGAATAAAAATGTGAACGGCAGAACAATCCAATGGATCACGAGAGATAGCTAAAAGCCCCTAAAAAGTTAAACTGCATTGTTCTGTGGTACCTTGGAAGAGGCACTTGTGTGGTGTTACTGCCGGAGTACCACCCAAACAAAAAAAAAGAAAATCTAAATTGGAAATGTGGGGTGGGTCTCCTTGGGGGATTCGGTGAGCACACAATTATCACAATGCTCCACCTGCTACCACAAGCAGCAAGTCAAAGCATTTGGAGTACTTCCCTAGTAAAGGTATGCTAAACATAATATGATGCAAGATACTGTAGCAGCAATTCATGTCACAGCTGGATTTATTTGCTCAAGAGACAGGTTCAAGCATAGTATTCTTATACGCATCCACCTCAACTGGCTTCTCATTGCAGGCATATCAAACTAATGTGCTTGCAACCCTTCACTCTGATCAGCCTTATAACTAGGCTAGGAAAATGATCATTTCCTTGGAGTTCTCGCTGACTACACAGATCAGATTTCACGCATACAAAACCAGTGAAATTCAGCAGTTAAGAGTTACCTGGGCGGACTATAACTTACTACCCGCAATGCACTGCTTATGACCTCACATATTACATCATTCTTGACATGCTCAGTGACATCACTGATGAGATCCATGGAGTAAGTATTTTCTAAGAGCTCATGATTGCTAGACATATATATATATACACGAAGGTACTACAAAAAAATTAGTATACTTTCTGCACTACTCTGTGATACTATTTCAAATATTTATTATTTGTGTGAGTGGATGTCTGAGGGCCTTCACGCCTGACTAAGTGGGCGTGTGAGTAGCAGTATGAGTGGCTATGTGAGTGACTGCAGGGTGAGTGGGTGTCCGAATGGCTGTATGAGGGAGACTGGCTGTACTTGAGTGTGTTTGTGTGAATGACTGAGTGAGCGGAAGTGGGCGTGCTTGTATGGATATGTGAATGGGTATGTAAGTGGGTGTGTGATTAGCTGTGTAGGTGAGTGGGTGCGAGTGGCAGTATGGGTAAATAAGTGGGTGTATGAGTAGTTGTATGGGGTCAGTGAGTAGCTGTCTGAGCACCTGTACGGATGACTGAGCGGGTGAGTTAGTAGTTGTATAGGTGGGTGAGTGAGTGTGCGTTTGTGCATGTATGGGTGAGTGAGTGCATGTGTGGGTGTAAGGAGGAGTGACTGGTTGTGTGAGTAGCTGTATGGGTAAGTAAGTGGTTTTGTGAGTAGCTGTATGAGTGAGTGGGTACATGAGTGGCTGTATGGATGACTGAGTGGTTGTGTGAGTACTTGTATGGTTCTGTGAGTGGTTGTGTGGGTGCATGAGAGGTTGTATAGGGGTGTGAGTGGTTCTGTTGATGATGTCATGAGTGATGTAATTTGAGATATCCCTGACCTTATCACGAGTGATGTGATACGTGAGGTACCTCACTGAACGACTCAC
Source organism: Triturus cristatus (assembly GCF_964204655.1). Taxonomy (NCBI): domain Eukaryota; kingdom Metazoa; phylum Chordata; class Amphibia; order Caudata; family Salamandridae; genus Triturus; species Triturus cristatus. Next base: position 496,642,595 of record NC_140582.1, read on the forward strand.
ATTCTACACCCGAGCCGCCAGTTCCGCTCCGCTGACCTCGCCACCTTCCCCCACATCTGTTCGAGCGACCGCCGGCGGCAGATCTTTTTCCCACCTCACCACCAAGACTTGGAACAACCTCTCCCTCCACCTTCGACAGACCCAGGACCTGCTGACCTTCAGGAGACTCCTCAAGACTTCGCTGTTTGAGCAGTAGCAGCACCCCCCCCAGCGCCTTGAGACCCTCACGGGTGAGTAGTGCGCTTTACAAATGGATTGATTGAGGTCATAAGCATTTCCCTGGTTTTGTAGGAGCAAAATCTGAGCCTAACTATAATGGCCCTATAACCTTTGTTTTTTGTCAGTGAATTTCTACTGTTATTTACTTATCAGGTCTTGCAGACCTAGTGTTGCAGCGAGCATGCGCTGCTCGCTCTGCAAGGCATATTGTAGTAGGGTATGTTTTAGAAGTGGGGTGGAAGCCCCGCCCCTATTTTGCATTGCCTGGCAACATCGCCTATGGTAAACGCTGGCTTCCGATTGAAAATGAGGCTTCTTAGTCTCTCCTTGTTACCGCCCGGTCTCCTTTTGGGACCGGCCATCCAGACTGGATCGTTTACTAGCGGCATTATACGGTCCCCTTCAATTACATGTAGTATTGGCCATCTGTTTTCTTCGATCACGGTGTGGCACTTCTTTTTATTTCTGTTTCCTTGCTTTGAACAGCTTTTTGCGCATGAATTAGTGTGCTTCCCTTCATCAGCGTGGCGTGTGAATTCAACTTTACCCATGGTGGCCGCTTCAGTAGGCCCCGCGTCGTAGGTAACATTTTATTAATTAATAATTGCACCGGCCGCCGCAGCCTCAGCTAAGTATTGTGGCTGCACGCATTTGTTTTGTCCATTCCTGCATGTGTGGATCTGGAGCCTCGGAGTACGCTCCGGTTAAATTTAGACTTAGGATTCTGCTTCCTTTTATGTATTTACTAAGTCTGCTCACTGAGAGGTGTAATCTTGCGCAACTCGCTGCTTCTTGCACCACAGTAATGATGTTTTTTTAACTAGCGCCTAAAACTTTACACCAGTTACAAAGTCGCACTAATTCTATTTTGTGGTTTTGCCCCAAAGTAAGTGCAATAGTGCAAATATTACTTGTGTTTAAAATGCTATAATGAATAAAAAATGCTACTGGCGACTGAAGACAAGGATAGAATATGTAAAAATTATTGCAGAGTTATTTAACACTAGCATGATTACAAGGGAGCCCCCTTAAAATAAAGTGCTTCTGATGAAAACATCGCTGTTGGTTACAGAGTCAATGATCGCAGGTAAGAGCAAAGTATTAGTGGTCAGGATATTGCCTCTTCTGTAATGTGTGTATGTACTCACTCCTCTTCTCATATAAAGTGCATGTCAGGGGTATATTACAGTAGTTGTGCAAATCTACGACTATGTTGAGACCCTGGGGGGACTTAGTATCGAGTTCGACAATATATCTCGATTCTAATTGTCTTAGCTTTTTCTAACGATTGCCCCCTCTTTTGTTTACTGGAACAGTATCGATAACAAAATATTGGAGACAATTGAGATTATTGTCATGTTCCAATTTAAGTGTCTGGCCACCGGGTGGGCTGGGTCGCCAGTAGGTAGTTTTAGTTAGGACCCTGTTTCTATTCAAGAAGCCGTTTTTCTTTTGCCAATATCTATGATGCCATTTGCCGAATCCTCGCGAAATTTTCACGAACTAAGGATCCCCTCCGGTCAGCTCCTGTCTTAAAAGTTTCGGGGTGATTCATCAAGCAGGGGCCAAGAAAAAAGGGGGTCCCAAAACGCATTTTACCCATGTTAATTTCCATAGGAAACTTTAGACAAAGCTACAGCCCGAACTGCTGAACGGAATTACAACAGATTTGGCAAAAAGGTAGCGCTTGCTTCAGAAAGCAACCTTTTTTTTTTTTTTTTTTAAATGGTGTAAATCCGTTCAGTAGTTCTTGAGTAATGAAAAAAAAAGAAAACTTTATATATCTGAGCACGAGGAGTCGCCGCGACTCCTCCCGGGAACGAGCTTCACTCCGATTGGCTGCCAACACTCCAAACCAGGAAGTGTTGGCATCCATCTTGTGACTCGGTAAAACCGATGTCACAAGAAAAAGAGAGAAAAAAGGATAAAACACAAGAAAAGGGGTCAAGTGCTCTTTTACACGTGATCAAGGCTGTTGCCGAAACGCGTTTTGTGGATTAAATCTGGATATACTATACTGTGATTCGCCCGTTTCCTTCCTGAGAGAGTACTGAATGAACTTTTCGATATATATATATATATATATATCCCCCACAGCTAGGTAAGCAAAGCAACACCCTCGCCTTATCCCTGCCTCTTCCGACGGCGTTCCACAGAGGCACGGCATATCCCAAAACAACAATTCAAATGCTGGTTTATCCGTAAAAAAAGCAGCATGCTGTGGACCAAAAGTCGTTGCAACGCGTAGTGTGTCAGAGCTTTTCTTTAATAAATCACCTTTTGCAACGACTTTTGGTCCACAGCATGCTGCTTTTTTACGGATAAACCAGAGTTTGATTTGATAGAATACACACACACACATATACATATATGCATACGCACATACGCAAAGGCACACGCATACACACACGCATACACATACACATGCATATACACAAAGCGGCTCAGACTGTAGTAGGGTTCAAGATTCTATTAGAATTAACATGGGTAATGCACTTTTTTTTAACCCACCCTACCGCCCACCCCTTTTATCGGCTCCCGCTTGTCAGATTGCCCCAAAACTTTCCATGCACAACTAGAATCACCTGTGCAATTCTTGGGGGAAACTTTGTGAAGATTTGTAGTCATCAGGCGCCAAAGATATAAGCAAGCCAAAAAATGCTTTTTCTATGGAAACATAGTCCTAACTATAACTGCCTAACACACTATATATATATATATATATAATATCACTGAAAAAACCATAGGTTTCACACATGTTATAGTTAGCTGGACATTTCACTCGTAAAAAACCAATGAAATTCCCCCGTTATAGTTAGTGCAGGCAACTATAACTCACGCGACCGCAATCCTCTGCTGATGACGTCAGATATTACATCACTGTATTTAGACACCTATTTACCCATGTCTTCTTCCATTAATCTTTAGCTATACATATATTACAAATATTTATTTTTCATAAAGACACATATGTCATCAGTGATGTAATATCTGACATCATCAGCAGAGGATTGCGGTCGCGTGAGTTATAGTTGCCTGCACTAACTATAACGGGGGAATTTCATTGGTTTTTTACGAGTGAAATGTCCAGCTAACTACAACATGTGTGAAACCTATGGTTTTTTCAGTGAATTTGCAAGATTTTTTAAATGCTAATTCCTAACTATAACGTGTGTGAAACCTATGGTTTTTTCAGTGAATTTGTACGGTTTTTTTAAATGCAAATTTGTTTTTGAGATTTTTGGTAAACCTATGCATAAAATAATATATGTACTATATCCTGCATTATGGAATGGTTAATTTTTTTTTTTTAGGCATTTTTTCCCCGTGCGCATACGGTAAGCGCTCAGTACGTCATAAGTACGGTGCGCTTACGTGATACGATGCGCGTACGGTAAGCTGACGCTACGCGCTCCGTACGTCATAAGTACAGCACGCTTACGTGATACGTACGTGACGTACGCGTACACGCGGAAGCAACGTCGCGGTTACGCAGGGGCGTGTAATGCGCGAGTGCGTCTTACGTACGCGCTCCGTAAGCGCTCCGTAAGCGTCACGTTCGCGCATGCGTACTTGTTTCCGAGCGCGTACCGTAAGCTTACGGAGCGCGCACGGTAGGTCATGTGATCCACAAAGAACACTTTTCATTGGTTGAAACTACTTTCAGTTCCAGAAACTTCCCACACCACACCCATTCCCCTCATTACTGCTTGAGATCCCCTAGGAGAAGGAGCTGGATTGACATTGAGATACGATGGCAGAACAGCAGACCTCTTCTGAGAGTGAGGCTAGCAGCACCACCATCATCCAGAGAAGGAGGAAACAAAAGAATTCTTTTGTATGGGAGTATTTTACTTTTCCAGAGGGGGAGAAAAAGGTCAATGCTCCATTGGTCACTTGCACACTTTGTGACCGTGTTTTATCTAGAGGAAATCCAAGGAAGAAGTAACCCTTTGGAAATCACTCTATGATGAGACACCTTAGGGATAAACATCCCAGGACCTTTGCTCGACATACTGGAGAAAACTCTTCAGTAAGTCACCAGAGCCCAACCTCAGAAGCTCAGCCGAGTACATCATCGGCAGCTCAGCTGAGCCCTTCCTCTGAGGTGGGAGCATAACCTTCTTCTGCTCCTCTGGACGTTAACCCTCGATTTGGGAGGGTTGCAATGAGGTGTACAACGTGTTGTGGTCTTGTTGTTTTTGGGGAGACCAGTGTTTCCCTTATTAACAATAAGATAGACCAGCACGTTTGTAGACGCTCATAATATTCCCATTCTTTCTTTCCTCCATCCCTGTATGAACCTAACGGCTCTTTTAAGAGCCAACCTTACCTCACAATTTTTTTAAGCTTTCCTTTTTGAAAAAATTTTTTTGCCGTGCGCGCACGGTACGCGGCGAAGTTCACGGAATTTCTCCGTTTACGCCGTGCGCGTACGCTACGCGCATTCGGCGATTTTTCGGAAAAAAAATAAAGTTCATTTTTGCCCTTGGGGGTCCTTCTGGGACCCCCTGACAAAGGCTAGGGGGTCAGGAACTGTCCAGCCTGCCCCCTTTTCACGTTATCCACCTTTGTTTTTCACCCCCTCAGACTGCGAGAGACAAAATGGCGGCCGACACTTCCTGGTTTCGACCGATTCGAATGTTTACTGAGATCTAACAACCAATCAGAATCGCGCTCGCGCACGGCGCTTACGGTACGCGCTCGGAGCGCGCCCATAGATATATATATTGATTTAAATGCTATTTTCTCAGGAAATACTGAACAGATTTACACGAGACGTTCAAAAGGCACATCCCTGACCTGAGGGCTACCTCTCTGCCAAATTTCAACTAATTCTTTTCAGCCGTTCGGGCTGTAGCTCGGACTAAAGGTCCTATGGAAAAATGCATGGGGAAAACGCGTTTTGGGACCCCCCCTTGACGAATCCCCCCCCCCCCCCGAGACTTTCAGGGTAGCAGCGGAGCGCCCCACCTATTTTGAGAATTTCGCGAGGATTCGGCAATCGGCGCCAAAGTTATTCCAAATAGAATGTTGCGGATTTCCTATGGAAACACGGTCCTAACTATAACTATCTACTGGCGACCACCAGTAGACAATATAATATATATATACATAAATACATATATATACATATACATATATATTACCTACTGGCAGTCGCCAGTAGGCAGTTATAGTTAGGACCTATTTTCCATAGGAAATCCGCAACATTCTATTTGGAATAACGTTGGCGCCGATTGACAAATCTTCGCAAAATTTTCCAAACTTTTGGCCAGCTCCGGTCCGCTCCTATCCTGAAAATTTCACGGTGATTCGTCAAGCGGGGGCTGAGAAAAAAGGGGGGTCCCAAAATGCGTTTTCCCCATAGGACCTGTTGACGCAGCTACAGCCCGAACTGCTGAACGGAATTACACCAAATTTGCCAAAGAGGTAGTACTCAGTTCAGACTCGTGCCTTTTGCTTAAATGGTATAAATCCGTTCAGTAGTTCCTGAGAAAATTAGAGTTAAAAAGATAGATATATCTGGGCGGAGCCTAACCACACATCTCATCCTGAGATCTGATTGGCTGTCAGCACTTCATTCAAGAAGTGTTGGCAGCCATCTTGGGACCAATATACATGATAGCACCTCATTAAAAAGCATTGCAGTTAATAGACGCTTTTAAGACTTTAGTTACATTATAAATCATTTGTTGATGGTACCATACTCATTTTTGGAATTGTGGTCTGTTCTAAGGTGATTTTACCATGTGAAAAAGCCTTCTGCTGTGATATCATGAATCATGTTTGAGAGAAAACTATTTTCTCATGCTTTTCCCACTGAGGTTTGGAAGGTGATCTATAAGCTAAACTGAGAGCATATTTTCTGTAAATTCACATTATCTTTCTCAGTCATGTGAGAATGAAGTCTGACATTCTCAGTAAAACATGTACATCCAACAAGGGCAGAGACTGTCAGTTGATTCCTTTGTGTTCTACTGCAGCTTCCCAGAGTGTTCTAAAGAACAACTAGAGCGCTAACAGTCCTACTTATGTCAAACGTATTGCACACCTGAAGCCATCTTGATTGGAATAAAGTGGTAATACTTAAAACATTTAAATTACAAAGGAACAAAATGAGGGGGTTCATTTTGCCATAGAAATTATTAGTGCTGCAGAAAGAAAAATGAGGGCACATTTTGACTTCTTAAATCCTCTATTTCATAAAAAAATTCTGACATGCAGACTGAAACATGCACTTTGAATACCAGCAGCAGACTTCCCTGGTGAGCAGTAGCTTTATTACAGTGATCTAATGAGGAACTAGAGTTCTAACATTCAGAATTCATGGCAGATGTGTGACACATCTGAATGCCTTCTTGATGGAATCAAAGTAAAAAACTGAAAGCATTTCCTACTGAGGAGACTGCAGTAAATGAGGAAATTAGGAAACTTCATAACAAATAAATCTCCCAAGATGGCCACCAGAGACAAAAGAGCCCAAATGCAGCACAAATATCACCCAGATGTAGCCCAATGACAGAAGTGTGCAAAACTCTTATTTTTTGTGTATTTGCAGTTTTATATAGTGCAGACTTGTCAGGTATTGGAGTGCTTTACATGAGCATTGGTTACATCACACAAGATCAAATTCATTTTGGTTGTAGACATGGGGAGATTAAGTGATTTGACCAGAATCACAGAATGTTGAGCTGAAGCAGAAACTCCAACCTGGTTCCCCAGTTGCAAAGTCTGCAGCTCTGGAAGTAACCCCACATCCTCTCCCCTAAGTGCAACATTTAATCAAGTGGTCAACTGGATAAAAAAAACCAAGATTACAAATAATTTAAAAGTTATTTGTCGATATTTGAAAACTCCGAAAATATGTCCTCATTTTAGTCTTTTAGAGCGCTAACCATAATTTTGATGCAAATAAGGCCCTCTCATATATGTAATTTCTAAAGGAAATGCTCTAGGTATTACAGTTTTGATTACATCAAGATGACGTCAGGCGTTCCACACTTTTGTAATAAATATAGAATGTTAGCAATCTAGTTGTTCATTGGGATACTGTTGAGAGGCAGAGGCCAGGGGCACGGACTCTGAAAATTGAAGGCAGGTAGGAGAGTGCAGAGGCACCAATTTGACCACAATTGGCAGGCAGGAAGGGCAGTGGCAGCACAACAGACTATGGAGGGCAGTGGAAAGGGGAGCAGGGGCAACAAACCAACAATACAGGACTGGCAAGAGAGGCTGTGGCAATATAATAGACCATTGTGGGCAGAAGGAAGAGGCAGTGGTAGTACAACCATACATGCCAACAGACCCGTTTCAGCCAGGAAACGTTCAATGTTTTTAAGCTCAAATGGGCTTTATTTGATCTGTCTACAATCTCCTCTTTTTCAATGTAACAAAGGGGAAAATCAATACCCCAGTTTTTTTTTTAAATCTCCCTCTTACCAAGTTCAAAATGTTCGCAAGCATGGTACATTGGATCATGGTAGGCAGGAGGAATTGGGGTAGGGACATGGACACGGATAACAGAGGACAGGAGGGACATGGCGAGGTGCACCAAACTAACCCTACACGTCAGGCATCAGGGTTTGCAGCAGCACAATACACCACACAGGGCATGCGGGACGGGAGTGCAGCACAACAATCCATAGAAGGCAATAGGGAGGGGACAGGACAACGCACATGGACAACAGAGGGGAAAGAGGCAATGGTAGCTAGCTGACCATAATAAACAGACAGGAGAGAAAGCTGCAGCATAACAGACAATAAAGGGCAGGAGGGACGGATCAGGGGCATTACAATGAAACAGACAAGCCAGGAGGGAGGGAATAGGGGTCTGCACATGGAAACAGAGGGCTGGGGCAAGGGGGCAGGGCAGGAGCAGCAAGATGACCATGGAGGTCAGGCAGGATGGGCACTAGAAACAAGACACACCATGGAGAGCAACAGTGAGACTATGATGGCATGCACACAGACCATGGAGGGAAGGTGGGAGGGGGTCAGGGGCAGCTAGCTGACCACACAGGGAAGGTGGGAGGGGGCCATGGCAGCACAGAAGACCATGCATGGCAAGCGGGAGGGTTAGCGCGAGCACAATGGCTATGATGGGCAAGAAGGAGGGTGCAGGGGCATGCACAAAGGACCATGGAGGATAGAAGGGAGGGTCAGGACCTGGGCACAGACAAGAGAGTTCAGGGGAAGGGGCCTCCCAACAGACCGCGCGGGGCAGGCAGGAGGAGCAGTTGCAGCACAACAGACCAGGGAAGGCAGAAGGGTGTGGCAGTAAAATGGACAATGGAGGACAGGAGGAAGGTGATAGGGGCATGGCATGTGGACAGGCAGGGTGGAGGTGGTAGGGACAGGTTAGTCATCTGACAATGCTAGGCAGGTGGGAGCGGAGTGGCAGCTCAACAGAACACTCAGAGTAGATAGGAGTGGCAGGTCCATGGTGGGCAAAAAGGATGGAGCAGGGGCATGCACAAAGACATCACAGGGCAGGGGGAAGGAGAACAGGGGCAGCAAGCTAAGCACAGAGGCTAAGCAGGCAGTCAATGATGGGCCATAGAGTTGGGCAATGGAGGGCAGGAGGAGTGGACTGGTACATCATGCTAAATGGAGGGCAGTGGCAGCACATCAGACCATGCATGGCAGGAGGGAGGAGGCTACTCCATGGATTCAGACAACAGAGGATAGGGAGGAGGTGGATGGGGCAGCAAGCTAACTGTTCAGAGAAGGTGGGTATTAGGAACTTTATTGTTTTTAAAATGTGTGTCTGTGCGAACTACTTAAAATATGAACAAGTATGCTGCATAATCTCACTTTTATTCAGGAAGAAGAGGACGTTTGTAACTGACTCCGGGCTCACTTGGCAGAAACATCCCCTGACCCTCCACCCCCCCCCTCCATCGCAAAATGTAATGCCCGTGAAAAGGGTAGGTGGACGCAGTGTTATATAGAACATAGTCCTGAGAGCACAATTGAAAATGAAAACTAGATATAGTATATGGTATAAACTATGCACCAAAAAGTGTGATACAAGATGAACCGGGTGTGAAATATAATATGCAATACATTGTGCGCAATGACAGATTCATTGGAGAGTGCGAGATAGCACAGGCACTAGCGCGTGCTATGCGTTATGCGCCTTGGAGTGTAATATGCACAGGGCAGTGTTGTTTAACCTAACTAGTCTCTAAAGTTGTAATATAAAATATGTGCTGGGGAGTGTAACGTTGCATATGCACTGTGACAAAGATATGGATCCCAGATTGTAATATGTATGGCATAGCACTGTGCGTTATAACATAGGCATCGAGGAAGGCACGTTAGATGGGGCAATATAACCCGTGCGAAGGCAAGTGTGGAATGACATATTCACGGGGTGGTGTTACAGTGCACATGGGCTAGAGAGTCATAGCATACGCACTAGCTGGTGGAATACAACACAGATGTGTGACACTCTGCGGGCACTGGTGGGTGTAACACAGCATTGGGCTCAGCCAGGAGCACGCTGTGACTCTCAAGTGAGGTTCGTCTCCTTTCCAGAGAGTAAAATAAAAAGTATTACACATCCGGCGGTGGATGTGTGTTTTATTAACCGTGAGGGGAAGTTTCTTGCATAGTTTGGTCGAATTTTTGTCGAATCCCCTTTAAATGGCTTGGTGTTCGTGTGTATTAAATGTCACAGTGGGGGAAGGGAGGGGACGGGGCCTGATGTGACGTGTGCAAATACGCCCTGTGGCGCGTTTTGAGAGGTAGTTTTAATCCCCTTCCCTATTATATACTAGGGGCTTACAAAGGTCAGGCTAATCACAGGGGGACCCCAACGCATAGTGTTCCCTAGTGTATGTAAGTGTTTTCACTGTATTCTGAGTGTCTTTTAACATAGCACTGGCTCTAGGACTGGTTAGTCAGACTCAGTTACCACCAGTAGCCGTCTGAAAAAGTTGAGGGTACAGGATGATTTTGCAACACGGCTTCTTTCTGCTCTTCTGTTTGTTCTTTCTGCACGTTATCCTTCTTCCTTCAATTTTCTTCGTCTTTGAGGACTTCTGTTGCTTCTTTCTGCATTTTTTTTTTCTTTGTGCGTTTTGTCTTCTTTCTTCACGTCCTCTGTAGGCATAGTTAGAAATTAGCATTTAAAAAACCTTTGAAATTCACTGAAAAAACCATAGGTTTCAGGGGCGTTCTAGTTAGCTGGACTTTTCACTCGTACAAAACCATTGAAATTCCCCGTTATAGTTAGTTCAGCTAACTATAACTCGCGCGCCCGCAGTACACTGCTGATGATGTCACATATTACATCACTCATGACATGGTCAGTGACATCACTGATGACATCTCAAATGACATCATTCTTGTGATAGAGTGGCAGACCTCCTCTCCCCCTAATATAACCTTTGATGCACACATTCAAAAATAGAAACTAAAATTTTCAAAACAATGGACATACTAATACCAGTTACAACAACCTATTCAATAATTCTAAGATCCACATACACATCCACTCATTCAACAACAGTCCTATACAGTCACACATAAATGTACTCGCTCATCATATGTACTCATACACCTATACATCCTGTTACACAACGCCACTCATCCATAGAGTTACTCACACACATGGTCACTCATGCTAATAAAGAATGAAACATCCATTTACTTGCATATACAGTTATACATACACCACCACACTTACTTCTATCACTTATAGAAACACATACGTATTCATACAGGAACTCTTCCAATCTCTCTCACTCACATATACTCACTTATATACACCAATAGTCACATATGCTAGTTTAAAACATATGTAGTTACTCATAAAGACACTATTCACTCACTAACACACCCATGCACACACTCATCCACCCATACAGTCCTGCACACATGCGGTCTTCAACACATACAAACAGTGAGTCACTCATTCATGCACCTATGCACTACGTAATAACCCCCACCGAACCATTCAGACACTCATACTGATACTCAAAAACACAACTAATGACCTAGACACTCATGTAGCTACTCACCAACCCATGCAGCCACTTCTACACAAAGTGAGAGACTGATACAGATATTTACATATTTCAACATTACTCACTAAGCCATGTATTCACTAAGATACACTTAACCAGTCAGTTATACAATCAATTTCTCAAAAACAAATCATCCATTTAGACACTTATATACCCATTAATTCTTCCATCGACCTTGAGATATACATATATAAAACATATGTAATTTGCAGAAAAACCCACATTCACTGGTTGATGTCATTTGAGATGTCATCAGTGATGTCATCAGTGATGACTGTCATCAGTGATGTCACTGACCATGTCATGAGTGATGTAATATGTGACGTCATCAGCAGTGCATTGCGGGCGCGCGAGTTATAGTTAGCTGAACTAACTATAACGGGGGAATTTCAATGGTTTTGTACGAGTGAAAGGTCCAGCTAACTATAACGCCCCTGAAACCTATGGTTTTTTCAGTGAATTTCTAAGGATTTTTTAATGCTCATTCCTAACTACAACGTGCCTGAAACTTATGTTTTTTTCAGTGAAATATATATATATATATATATATATATATATATATATATATATATATATATATACACACACACATACACACACATAATATATATATACACGCATAAGCACATGCACAAAAGCATATACTCACACGAACATGCATATACGCACGAGCACATGCCTATATGCACACAAGCATACGCGCGCGCACAAGCATACGCGCGCACACACGCATACACACATGCACATATGCATATTCACATATGCGCACACATGCATATACGCACATATATACACAGATATGCAGGCATACAAAAAAAACACACATTTATATATACACTGAAGCAATAATTTTCCTGATTACGCACTTACATTTTGGAATTTTACGTCCCACTTTATTTGCACCCACCTAAAAAACACAAAAGATTTAACAACTGCTTCGCGATCAGCATTTTCCTAACTTTTTGCCTTGTACTCCTGAGTTCTATTAATGTATTCCCCCCATACCCCCACTCCCCCCAAGATAATTCTTCATTATACCCTTTCAGAAGAAAGTGACACTGTACATCATCTCCAAACAATTACATTGAGGTCACATATGTAAAGAAAGCATTGTCGTGTCAAAGGCAACATTCAAATGGAGCATGGGGGCTAGACGATACACATCAAAGGCATTCCTTGTAGGCGAGTGAGACCCCGATCTTGCAAGAAACGTGCAGATTTTTAAGTTGCTAGGCAGGGAAGGGAGAAGCTAAGCTATGGAAGGGTATGACTACTATCAGCAGGCAAGGGGGTAGGATCTGTGTGCAAGGATAGTACTGAGTTGGGAGGGTCTATGTAAGTGCACCCTCCACTCCAGAATAGTTACTGGAGATACACCGAGGAGGGGGCAGAGTTAGAAGTTGGGGCAACGGATTCAGAATTAAGAAGGGTGTCAGGGTTTTATGTTATCACGTACAAGATAGAAAAGCACTGTTACCTCCTCTTCTGAAGGCGTAAGAACTTGGTTCAAAGTCCAAAAAGGTGGCTAGAAGCTCTAAGTTTTAGATTGGGTTCATGAAATGTCCTTATGAGGACTTGAAGACATCAACTCAGTTGCTTAGCTTGTAGATGGTCTTTCCATATCCAGACGTTTTCATTATTTCCTTAAACCAGTGAGTGTGAGGGCATTTGGGGACTTTATTGGTTGGTGTGCATTATTTGAGACGGGCAATGCTCTAGGTGACCTTGCAGGAGAGGAATACCCTGTATAAAGGCCAGGGAACCTGACACAGGAAATGGTTACCCACAGGCTTTACACATGGCATAGATGCCCAAAGCTAGGACCAATAGTGTGAAGGTTGGAACTAGAGTGTAGGATATGAAGAATGGTGCACTCAGTATGACCATATTTCCAACAGTTTAAGTCCAGGCTCATTCAAGTCAGATGCAGCCGCATCAGACACCAATGCCAATCATGAGTATTTTACAATAAATGAATGCAAGTCTAGTCTCGCTGATCCATTTTGGTGAATAGTTTCAAAATGAATCAATGTAAAACCTTTCTGATATCTGACAGATTAATTTCATCTATAAAAGCTGGGTTCTGCTGAATGCTGAACAAGCCAGAACAGGGCCCACCCAGGAATAGATTTCACTGATATACCTAACTTGGATGTTTTTCATATACAATTATATGCTTTGCCTAGTTACACCATAAACAAGGTAGTACTTTGTATATACTATGTAAGGAGGTGTTTTGTTTCTGTATAATTATTCTATTTAACTTGTGAAATGTAGCTGCTCTATGCAAAGGGTAGCAATACACTTGGGCCCTTTACATGCTATTCAAATTTTCAACAATTACAGCTTACTACCGTAACACAGTTAACTTTCATGCTCCATAAGGTAGTAAACGTCTCATTTGCAGGCCCAGGAAAACACATTTATAAAAAAAAAAGTAGCAAAGTACTTGTTTTACACAGGTCTGAACTAGGACAAACTGAATGAAGAGCTTTGCAAAGCTGAGATTCATGTCTTTATAAATGTTTGGATTGGGATTGATTTACAGAACTGCTCTTTTCGACAAGCATTGTAGATTGTCTTCAGTCCGCGGTGCCTAGAAATGGCTTACACTATTGTGCACTATATTAATACTGGTATTCTAGCAATTCTGAGTACATTCCATAAATGATCACAACTGACAGCGTGCGTCATGAAGTGACACAATTTTTAAGGGTAGGTCTGAAATACCAGCATGATGGTCAAGATTCGCAGCATAACTTTTCAGTCAATGATCTACCACACTCTAGCGAACAGAACATAGCTCCACAAGCTTTCTAAGCTTTGTGCAATTTTTTTCCCACCGTTCTAGGTTCTGTTTAGTGTATCGATTCTCCATGAGGCTATTTCAACAGCTTTTGGCACACAACACCTAGTACCCCACTGGCCTTCCATTCTGCTGCTTGTTCTCCTGGTTTATCATCAATCCCTTGTACAGGTAGCACTGTCAAACAATAGCGCCTCATAAAGAACTTAATCATACGCTTCCTACTTTAAACAGAACTTTTTAAATGTGCGTGTTTATACATTTATACTTTGTTATTAACTTTATAGGCATTTGATCATACTGATTTTGTGTTCTGTTAAAAACAAAGTCACAATTAATGGATACATTTATGCTCAATCTTGGATGTCTGCCCCAATATGGTCAGTTATCACAGTTATTGGCCTGGCAGTCATTACTGAGAATAGAAAGCACCTCAAAAAAACAACAACAAAAAAGATTAATAATAATATATACATAAATATTGCAACAACACTCCTTTTCCAGACACAAAAATAAACCCAGCCACACCAACAAGCTTGTGTTTTTGTCATTTGTGTTTATTTCAGCAAAAGAAACAGACACGGTTCGACCTGCTTTGGTCTTTGTACAAGATATATATATATATATATATATATATATACACACACACACACACACACACACACACACACATATACACACACAATATCTTTCTGTATGTTTCACTTTTAAAAATAAGTAAACATGCAAGTGAAAACTATTTTCAGTCTATTTTCCATTTATATGTATGTTTAAAAACTGAAAGTTGAGACTAACACATAATAAGCTAGTGAAACAAATTTGGAAATGCCACCTTGGGTTTCTGGTCAACTTTAATAATTCTCTTTCAATATCAGTACTAAAACAGCACCTGACCAGGAGTCAAAATATGTTTTCATTTTTAATGTGAGAACCCTTCATCAGCTGTGTACAAATAGAAGGAGGTAGATCAATGCTGGGCATGCTATACTACGTTCAAGGTTTAAGCAGGGACTCTGGTCTAGATTACCTCAGAGTAGTGCGCAGTGACATTATTATGAAGAGGAATGGCATAATCCTTTGTGCCAGAGTACCCTGGAGGAAACCTCACAAGATTTTTGGGTGGTGCAAAGTTGTTTCCACACCTGTTGTAGACCCTCCATCATAGAAGCCTGGCACACATTCCTGTCAGCGGCGGCCCCTCCATTAGGGCAGCGGAAAAGCACGCCCTCCCACTCCTGCCAGAGCCGCAAAGGTATTTTTTCACTTTCTCCAGTCCAAGTTGTGTTTGGGGGAAGGGCCCTGCTGTTGGTTGGCAGCAAGGGAGTGGAGCTCACTCCACCAGTTTAGAGCGTGCATGGCACTTTGGCCGGCTGTCTTGAGACAGCCAGTCTGACATGCACACTTTAAACCTCTTCACCCAGCTGTCTTAGACAGTTGGGTGGAGAGCAGGCACAGGCCGCCCAGTGCCTGTGGGAGTGTTGAGACAGCCTGCTCCAGTCAATCCTGGCGCTGCTCTCATGCTGCTTAACTTTATCAGCAGCTCTGGATTGGTGTGGAGAATTGCTGCAGACCAGTGCAGAGGGACTAAATAGCGAGGACTGGAGGAGGTGAGCCAGCGCATGCAGTGAGTATGTACAATTTTTTATAACCCACTGACAAGCCCTGTAAGAGACTTGCACTGGCTTCAGCCTTAACGCCTGTGGCTCTCAGTCATGGTTCATTATAAAAAACTGTTTATAACGAGCCATGACTGACAGCATTGCCATTTACTTTAAAGGCATTGCTTGTCAGTGGTTACCCCACAAAATATTTAGGGTACCAGCCGCCACTGCTTATGTTTCCTTCCCCTCTAGGTATAGAATCCAACATACATGCAAAACTGAAGGGGTACCTGCAGTCATACACAAGTCAACATGGTCCTGTACCATAGTCTACATGGCCACGCCTACGTCTTGAGCTCTTCTCTGCCACTTTCCACTCTGCCTGCAAATCAGCCTCATATCATTACTTCTACGGATTGCCTCCATACAACAATCCCACCCTAGCTTTCCTGGCTCAAGCAGCAAAACCATGAAGTAAGCACCCAACTCATCACTTCACGCCCTAGAAATTAAACATAACATCACCAAGCCAACTCACTGGACCTCCCCTGTCTGCATCCCTACAACATTCACCACAAGTCCCCTATACTCCTGGACTGATCATCTTCATGTCAACTACATATTCATACTTGACAACCCCAATACGAAATTCAACAGGAAACGAGAAAGTTTCCTTCTGCTCCTTAAAGGACACTCACTCATGCTGCTTATTCATAAAATCACAGACTTTTCGCGAATGAGAAAACCACGTTGTATTTCCATGGCTCAAGTTGCAAATTAAGTTGTATGAAGGCAAATAATTAAATACTTCATTAGCACTCATGTCAAGTCAAACACTATAAATATGGCTCTTCCTAACTGCAAAGTATTTTCCACCTTTCCACGACTATTTTAGGAAATTAGCGTGGTGCTTGATGAGACCCCAGTCCAAATGATATTTAACTGTATGGGACAAAACTATTTTTGTCAAAGCCAATGGGTCTGGGTTTTGCAGAAGATTAGTTAAGTGTAAATAGGATACGGTCTAGCATATTTTTGCTATTTAATGTTTTATTCCGTTTAAACTATGAACATGTGTGTATGTAACTGTTTAACGAAGAGCTGTGGTGTGTGCTAGAGATAGAATCAATATGACTGGGCAATATCAAATATTTTGAGGTCCAGACAAAGTGACGTGGCAGCGAGCAACGCTGGCATCTGGGTCATAATTGACACTTCTATTGACAAGCTGCACCCAATTTTTAGTAGCTCACTAGTTGCTCATTTAATATTGCCTTGTAGTAAACCTAACCATACTTTGAAAGAATGCGAAAAGGAAGTCTTAACTGCACAAACAGCGCCAACTACTTTGATATGCAATCTCTGTACCACTAGAAGAAATTCAAGGTTGAAGTATGCTTTCAGATTATTGATGTCTAATTCGTGTAGGATATCCCGCATACCAACATCCCAGCAATAAAGTCTATTACAATGGTACCAGTAGGCAAAAACTGCTGCATTGACTTCTCCGACAAACAAGATGAGGAACATTCAGTAAACAGTCTTTAGAAGTTCTAAGGCCCGATCATACCCTTGTCCCTTTACTATATTTGAAGACAACGCCACATACTTCTACTCATAATACTGATACAAATAGCCATCTGAAACTGGTACACACGCCCAATTAGACAACATGAGCGACATACATATGCATGGACATAATGCTATTGCCATCCCTTTTAAACTAATCATCGTTATACGTCAGAGAGGTTCCAACTATTGATCTCTATAGAGCCTTGACAAAGTCCCTCGGATGAAACATCTGTTGGCTTCTTTCTGTATGGCTGTAC
Organism: Triturus cristatus; assembly: GCF_964204655.1. Classification (NCBI taxonomy): domain Eukaryota; kingdom Metazoa; phylum Chordata; class Amphibia; order Caudata; family Salamandridae; genus Triturus; species Triturus cristatus. The sequence goes on from NC_140582.1 coordinate 496,660,086, forward strand.
CTGGTATAATTAACCTATGAAAAATGACCAACCACCACGGCCTCTCGTGCTATAAATCACTAAATATCTGTATACTCTTATGTGTCCTTCAAGATCTTGTTTCTTCTATCGCTGCAATAAAGGCCTGACATACAAGCAGCATCATTGGACTAAGAACCCATGGTACACTACATACAGAGACGGATGCGTGTGACACTTTTCAAGTGGTGTTGGAGTGGGTTGTCAGAGGGAGCAGTCTTCTGATGATCACATACAGCTGAATTGCTTGCATCAATTTGCAGACTGCCCTCTTTTATTCTACATGCATTAAACTGGCAATGAGATCTACAACTGTATCCAAACCCTAAAAATACAATTAGACTACATATCCACATATTTTGAAAAGAGGAGCCCATTGGATAATCTGGAATGCTGGGCAAGCTCTAAACTGCAACTCCATACCACTCTTGTGATCCTGCTCACTAGTATTAGAGTTATGTCTCATGGAAGCAAGAATTTTCATCTCGGCACATTTTCTAGAAATTACATAGAAAATCCCTTAAATGAATGTCATATTTTGCCTTTCCTAACATCGATTTTTTTTTTTTTAAACCAGATGCAAAATGTTTAATTGTAAAGTTGGCTGTCATCCTTTGCAACAATTATTGGTTTCTCAATTAGCTTGAAATGAAACTCCAGGCTTTCTTTAATCAAATTATTCAGTGGAATTACTATAAATATTTTCACTGAAATAACCTATCTCAGAAACAAGGTAAATAAGCGCAACAGGATATCATCGTACTTAAAGAAAGACAAACTGCTAGATACAAGGGAGTGGACCCGTCATATAAAGAGGAGCAATGGGAAGCAAAGTTCGGGCACCTATGCCACAACTGGTAACTGTGCCAGAAGCCGGCGCTTGACATACCATTCAAAGAGTAGAGCACTGTCATTATCAGCGAGTATACTGGGGCAGCGACGCTCAAGTCTAAATAAACTTTTTGTTGAATGTTTGCAGCATATCCTTTGAAGTCACAACAGGATAAGAACGCAAACTCCGACGGGAACACAGCTGCTGACATCACTGAGGTTCAGGATGAGGTTGAAAAGAAAAGAACCGAATTAACTACAGACCTGAGTACAGGTCCCGTTTTCTATTTCATGGGCGCCGTACAATATGCGGAGGGAGATGGGGATAACTACGCTCATTAAACACTACTAACACTCGCTTCCGCCAACATCCTGCATATAGGTACTGTCCGTCTTTTAACTTGCACTTACCTGGGTGTGGGCGGCCTCCGGTCTGCTTGGGGCTCACGAAGCCCGATGTTTCCCAACCAGTAGTAAAAATCCACGCTGTTTTTCACAGCCTTAATCGCGCCGTACCGGCCAATATGGCCTTGCTACAGCCCAACAGCACGCCATAGAGACATGCGCATGCGTGGAAGGGCTGGACGAAGCAGCAGGTATGACGTCGCCAACTCGCTAATAGACTTAACAAAAGATTGTGGGGTATCCTATTAGCGGAACGACCATATTGAAGTGGTTATAATTTTGATACAAACATAGGTTCAACTGAAAAATTAGATAAAATAATTTTATTTTAAGGAAATTTGTGAAAATTTTATAAAATATGCAGAAATACTTCACTTTTGTACGTCGGAAGTATACTTCAAATATTGAATAGAAACTGTGTTATTCATTATTGTTTAGAAGTCGTAATGCTACATAATAATGATAGGTAGGATTTGTGTTGATTTTTCATAGTTATGGCGCCACTTGTAGGAGTTTCTCCTCATTATTGGTTCACGGTGGCCCACTTTTGCTGAGGCTGTCCTTATGCGATGTCCTTCGTTTGTTTCGCTGGTCGATCAGCTGCAGCGTCTTGTGACGCAGGGTCAGTGCGCCGCCTGCGGCTGACCCTGCCCGCGAGATTTAGATGCTGATTTAGAAAGGCTGCAGTCTTGTCAATTTCTCGGGTGTAAAGATTTGCCTGCATGTTCCAGGAATAATTTACAGGTGAGAACAAATATCTGATGGGTAACATGAATAAATATTTATAACTTAGGGACTCTCACCATCAAACCACAGGTGATTCTGCAATCGAGAGCTTGTGCTAGTTTCACGGTTTTATAGTTACAAGGTTTTCAATATACTTATGTGTGAGATTTCACGTTGTAAAAGATCTATTGTGAGTTTAGGTGCAGTCCTCCCATGACTTTCACATTTGATGATGGCTGTAGTGAGGGCGCTGAGTCAGGTAATCTGTGCACAAGCCTTCTTTATTAGACAACTGTTATTTTTCAATATTGATGTTTCACACATGATGTTATGGTTTGTTCCTCATTCTAGTTCCATTGGAACCTTCTCCTAGAACTTTGTTTATGAGCAGTCAGTTGTACTGAGACTTCATCGAGATCACACTGCTCTATGTTGCCGTGCTGTTATTTGGAATGAAATCATTTAAACTACTCTAGATTATTGATTTTCTTCAATTGGCGACGAGGGGGGGGGGGGGGGACACGTCACTCAGCAAGGAGCTGCAGCACAGAAGAGTTGTGTTCCTGAACCTTTTTTTCTGGATTTTACAGCTTTATATACAAGTAAAAGGATCTTAAATCCATTGCTCTACAGTAGAAGAAAACCGGGTTACCTTACTACAAACCCGCGTGTTCATGGTGATTTATGGACTGTTTTTAAAAGGCAAATATTCAGAAGTTATTTTCATATATTCATCAAAAGAATCATAAAAGGATTTGATAATCTCCGTGGCAAGTTAAAGGAACTGACATTTCTAAAATGAAAACCGGATAAGATTACTACTATCCATATGTTTTGGTGAGTTATGGACTGATTTAATTGAAAAATATCGCTAATCACAATGCGACTTTAAAATTTTTTTTTTTTTACATGTAATCACCTTGTACTGGTGTACTGATTTGTCGTGAGTCCTGTATTCCATTAAGCGAGTGTGCTGAATCTTCGCGAGCCGGAGGCGGTGGAGAGAGCGGCATTCGTTTCTCTGTGGACCTTGTTACGTGATCACGCTGCGCGGTGAATTTTGGGAACAATGATGAGCACACGCACGATGGAAACAACGTGGCAGCCATTTTAGTTTTCCCTAACAACCGCCTTAGCAACCACGACGCGGTACAGCAAAAAGGAAAAGAAAATCTTCATCGTTATTCAACTAAGTTCGTTTTTAACTCCTTCCCCGCTCATGACGGAACCACTCCGTCATGAGCCACGGTTGCGCTGTGTTCATGACGGAGTGGTTCCGTCATGCTGCGGCCGTTGGCGGCCGCTCCGCCCACGCGGCGCTAATTTCCCGCCTGTGCGGGCGATTAGCGCAGTGGGCGGAGTCGTGACGGAACCACTCCTTCATGAGCACAGCTCAACCGTGGCTCGAGACGGAGTGGTTCCGTCACGAGCACAGCGCCACCGCACCTGCCCCCAAACCCCCCCAGCGCCGCGGCGGAATTCCTGCCGCGGCGAAGGGGTTAGTATTCAAAGCTAGTTGAAAACAGAGCTAATGGCATTTATATACAGTTGAAAAAAAGATTTCCATCGTTTTCTACTGAGATCGTTTTAAACCGTTACACTATTCAAATCTATATTTTTTTAACCAAGTAAGTGATATTCATTTAATCCTCAAAAGAGAACATTGGGTAGTAGGAAGGTTTGTTTTCTATACTATAAAGAATTACAAAGACTACTAGTAAACCAATCTATTATTAAATAAGGTTCTTCGGTTAGGTATTTTAACTTCCACTTTATGTCTTGATGTATCCATAAAAAGATTTATTTTTATTTTTTAATTAATTAAAGTAAATTATATTAAGCAAAATGTGCTACGTTTTTGCAGCCTAAGTGTGATCCACCTTTACCATGGGCTAGATGTAAAGAAGAATTCATAAATTACATGAAAGCTATTAATGGTGAAAGAATGGGTGCGGAAAGAAAAAAAAGCATTTTGTTGCACTGTCTAGGTTCGGAGGGACAAATATTTTCAGAGCATTACCCCAAATTGTTATTACAGAAAATGGAGATGCTACTAATGTTTACAATGAAGCTTTGCTCAGGATGGAAAAAAGATTTAAACCTACAAGTAATATAGCGTTGAATACGTTCAAATTCTATACAAGAGGAAAATGAGTCTTTTGACGATTTTTTAACAGGTTTACGTACTTTGAGTATACATTGTAACTTTGGCAACATGTCGGATGAAATGATAAGGGATCAAATTATCGTTCATGTAAGATGTAGAAAAACACAAGACCAGTTACGGGTGATCCAAAATGATCAGAAGCTATTTTGAACAAACAGAAAAATGGATGCATACTGTAAAGAATATTAATAACAAGTCTCAAAAATCAGAAGAAGTTTCTGCTGTCAAATGCCATGATGAAGTTAAAAGTTACTTTTCTAATTTTAATTCACATACCACTCAGAATTCTAATTTTAATAACTTTAAAAGAGTTGATAGAATGGAAAACAATCTAGTTTGCTACAGATGTGTAAACAAAAACCATATGGCTTCATTTGTAGGATGTCCAGCTATTTAAAGAGAAGGTAGGAACTGTGGAAGGAGTGGACATTTTTCCAGTATGTGCAGAGATCAAAGGAAATATACTCCTCAAAATAGAGCTAGAATTTCGTGTACATTAGAAGGACCTGGGCAAGTTCGAAATAATGGAGAAAATGAGAATATGTTACAAAATGCAGGATTTGTTGTGTCAGTCATGGATATCCTAGCAAAGGTAAAAGATTCAGATGACATGTCCATTAGGAATTCTTCTATGTGCATTGTTCAGGTCTCAGATGTAGATTTCAACTTATGGCTGGTTCTGGTTCTCCATGGACCATTATTTCTAAGCAATATTTTGAGGAAAAACTTAGCATAGTCTTTGATATAAATAGGATTTTTCCATCTGATATAAATCCTGTAAGCTATGATGGTTCATGCATTGACATGGTTGGATATTTTAAAACAATCTTATGTTTTAAAAATAGAATGGCCAATTTACACTTATAGTTTTCTGTCAAAGGGATAAATGTACTTGGTTGTAGGGATCAATGGAAACTTTGCATAATTTTAAATCCGAGACTCAAAGAACCTGTGACTTTGGATGAATCTATGTGTACTAATTACATTTCGATTACAGGTTGTGATGACATGGAAAGAGCTTTAAAAGACACTTACAAGGATGTATTTACTGCTTCATTGGGAAAACTAAAGGATTATTCTCATCAGATCAAACTTAAGAGTAATGTCTCCCCTGTTCGACAAAAAATTAGACCAGTACCCATAAACGTCAGAGAGGAGTTAAAAGATGTTTTAACAGAGCTTGTGTCAGAAGGAATTATTGAACCAATTAATTCCTCTGAGTGGGTTTCACCCATTATTTTACTCCGCAAACTGGATAAAAAATTGAGATTATGCGTTGATTTAAGAGCATTAAATTCAGGCATTATTGTGGACTGTCACCCTTTACCCAACATAAATGAGGTAGTTTCATTATTAGAGGGTGCCAAAGTTTTTTCAACTTTTGATTTGAGGTCAGCGTACCATCAGGTCCCTCTACTGAAGATTCAAAAATGTTAATGGCGTTTATCACTCCACAAGGTTTATATCAATATACCAGAATGTCGTTTGGTTTGGCCTCTGCGGCATCGGTATTTCAAAGAGTCATGTTCAACATCTTCATTGACATTGATAATTTTGTAAAGTGTTTTCAGGACGATATTTTAATTTTTTCTACTAATGAGCAAGAACATTTCAAACATTTGTCAGAAGTTTGTTATAGGTTGAAACAAAGTGCTTTGATACTTAAAGCACATAAATGCAAGATGTTTAAGAAAATTGTTGAATATTTAGGTCACACTCTTACAGGTGATACCAAAAAAATCTAATGTTGATGGTATAGTAAATGCCCCTGCTCCTAATAACAAGGAGCAATTGTTGTCCTTTCGAGGCATGTGTGAGTATTATTCTAAGTTTGTGACTAACTTTGCCTCCAAAATGGAGCCCTTGAGGAAGCTTGTAAGACAAAATGCTGTTTTTGAATGGGGAAAAGGACCCCCCTGAGTGCATTGGAGCACCAACGCGACCTCGTGGAGCAAGCGACTGCATCACAAGGCTGAGGCGGGACTGCGAGGACCAGCGTGCAGCGCGGCGCTGATCGGCCGCAGCTGGTCCTCTTCCCGCCCCCCCATCAATATAGTCATCACGGGGTGTGTGCAGCATTGGAATCCTCACTGAGCTCACCTGCAGGGAGTGCCGCTTTGTTCTCCCTCTTACCTTCCTGCCTGTTGAACCTACGCCTCGCGGCCCCCGCTTCGTGGGTGCCGCTCGCAGGCTAAGGGTTTTGCCAAAACTTCTGTTTCTGGACCCCCCTGAGTGCATTGGAGCACCAACGCGACCTCGTGGAGCAAGCGACTGCATCACAAGGCTGAGGCGGGACTGCGAGGACCAGCGTGCAGCGCGGCGCTGATCGGCCGCAGCTGGTCCTCTTCCCGCCCCTCCACCTGACCTTCTTATTTAATTTGTGGTAGCAACGCGCACGCGGGACGCGCACGGGGCTAAGATCGGGGCGAAGACCGGGCAAAGAGCGGGCCGTTTAAGGCCGTTCAAGGACGGCTGAGGACGGCCCTGGCCTTGAACCCCTGCCTTTTCGCCCTTAATCATCATTAAACGTCCAAGGTAGGCGGAATTGTGTCCTGTACTTTCGTATAACAACATCAGCGGCCGCCCTCCAGCTATTACACCATTCTCTATTGACCCTGTGTTACAGATGTCGGCCATGCGCAATAGAACCAGAAGTTGTGCGAAAAAAGCTACGGTGGTTGCACAGGTGACAGGACCTATAGATCTTTTCATTTCCCGTGTACATGAGACTATTGATCAAAGCATTGTTTTACTGGAAAAAAGAGTCTCCATGGATCTTGCAAATGCTAAGCGCTCATCCTTGGGTTCTCTTGCTAATGCTAAATCACCCGCTTTGCAGTCTTCGAATATTTGTTCCCTACCCCTAACCATGCCCACTAATAATGCTCCGATTGTACCAAATACTGTTGATTTATCGGTTGCCCCATCAGACTCGGACCCGTCTTTTGTTGATCTGGAGGTTACACCAGATCTAGAGGCCTGTCAGTCACCTGGCAAAGCGGCTCCGAGTCTGAGCGGGTTTAATGATGTGGTAACAGCTCCTGTACCTATAGTTTCTCGGGGAAGGGTTACCAATCTCCCAAAGGCTATATCTAAGAGTAAAAACAAAGTAAAAGTAACAGTTAGGAATCATAATTTGATTTCCCCCACTCCACAAATGACATCAGGCATTCCTTGCTGGGTGCAAAACATGGTAACAGATTTAAAACTGGACCTTGAAGCCACAATAGCAACACAAATCAAGCCTTTAATCTCCAAACTGGACAGGCTTACGTCTTTAATACATTCGAAATGGCCACACAAAACGAATGGGCAAGGGCCTGATCAGCCACAAGGGATTACAGAAGCAGCCCCTAAATGTTCATCATGTATCCAGCCCCCTAAAGATGTATTAAACAACGTTCAAGTAACCGTAGCCCCCGGGAACCCAGTTGTATCTCATTTGTTGCAAACAGGGAATAATTCTGTTCAATCCACAACTATACCCACTCCGAAGGTGGTGGGTTCTATTTTGACTCACCAACACTCTGTTGTTGGCAATAATACCACCACTATTCAAGTAAAAGATGTTGTAGGGAAATCTAATACCCCTTTAGTACCTCTTCCTACGAACAAACCTGAAGGTCCTAAGCCAAAGCAGGCACGTTTTAGGTCAATTAATCTACCACCAGAGGTTTCCCCTTTTGTGGTTGTGTTGACAGCAGTCCCCCCGTTGAAGGAGGGAGTAAAAGAAACTCACGTTGAGCTAAGAAATAAATGTGCTCAATGGTTCCACTTACATAAACCTCTACCTAACAATATGAACGGTGAAATTCTTACTGTACGTAGAGGGGACTGGGTGGGCAGAAGCAAGAAAACAATAGTAGGGGATGTAATTACAGTTAATTTTAGAGATATAGGGGCAGCTAGTTATATATGTAATGCACCCAACAGTGGTCCTGCGACTCAAATTAACCCACTCCCTTTGTCTTATTTTTTACCGATGCCTTCAAGACCAAACCCTCCTTGTTCCACTTTCCAAAGTAACAGAGGATCTGTGTATCCCCCGCAACATGTTACTAAACCCTGGCAGCAACCACTACACCCTTCTTCTTTTTTTCCACATTATGTTAATTTTCACCAGCAGCCATTACATGCTCCATCTTTTCCCCTGCACCATGTTAATCCTCAATGGCAACATCCTCCCCATTTTCCACCACCCCTATTTCAGCCTGCCCATCAGTGGCAGCAACCCTTTCAGCCACTACAACCAGTTAAACCCCAGTGGCAACAAACATGGCAGGACTTGCCCCCTTCCCAAGATCCCTTGTACTCACAACTTGCCCATCCTAACAGATATGCTGTGTTGGACGAGGTAGATTGACTCAGCTCTACTGAAGCTTTGGATTTAAACATCTCTACGTCCTATTTAGATATGGCGAGTGCTTCTCCAGTTACACCTTTAGCCGCACTTCCCGAACCCCCAATGGTGTCATCGCTAATACCCCTCTCGCGTCTAGAAAATAGGGATAGCCTTGATGCATGTACAGCTACTGTTACCCCCAGATTAAGCCCAGATATCATCTCTCGGGAAAATGGTCCTACTCTATTACGAACAACTCAGCCAGAGTCGTCTGTTGTTGGCGATTCTGGTAAACCAGCAGGACTCTCTCTTGTTTCCTGGAACATCGCTGGCCTTGCCAGCAAACTAGGTACACCCTTCTGGACCAGTTTTTTGGGGGAGGGATTGGACCTAATTTTGTTGCAGGAAACTTGGTGTCTGGACCCCATTAACATCGAAGGGTACGCATCTCACTGTCTTAGAGCCACCAAATCTAGCTCGGGTAGGGCTAAGGGGGGCCTTTTGTTGCTTTTATCTACCAAGCTGTGTGATTGTATGGTTAAATACAGCACGACAGTTGGGACCCATAGCCAAGTTATAAGGGTGGAGTGTAGGAAGAATATTGATTTAGTTGTAATAAATTTCTACAACAATATCTTTGATGCTACCAGAGGGGATATTCTACCGCCTCTAGAAAGGGAAATTACCAAAGCCCTTGGTATTTCGAAAAGAAAGGCCGAGGTTGTCTGGGCAGGGGATTTTAACCTGCAGCCCTGCCATTTGTCTAACGGGAACATCTGCGGCTTTGGTGCAGCAATGAGTAGTCATTGGGGGGGTTTGGGTGTGAGGGAGGATTCTCCTCACTTCCAACATTGCAGTTATGGTTCCACATTAAACAATATGCTAGTCACACTAGACATGACCCTGTTAAACTGTAACATAAACAACCAGGCAATAATATGCCCTACATTTACAGGCAGAGATGCAGGATCATTTATAGATCATATTCTGTTGTCTAGCAGTGGAGACTTTACCGATCTGTATGTAAAAGAAGAAAGTCTCAGCGACCATAACAGCCTTCGTGTTACCCTTCTGGGGCATGGTACCTCGACAGTTTCAGGTGGAAAATGTTCAACTGACTTAGTACCTATTAGACCGAAGGGTCTAAGGATTAAATGGACTGGATTAAATTCTAAGGTTAAGCAGAAGGAGGTTCTTACTAGTTGTAAGAACCAAATTAGTTTCTGTTTGGATGATGACTGTGACTCAGGCTGCCTATTAGCTCACTTTGTCTCCATGAATAGTATTATTGATGGTATTTTTACTAAGGCCCCGTTATCCAATAGTGGTCCGAAGCAGGGGTGGTTCGATAAGACCTGTATAGTCGCCCTCCGTGATTTAAAGAATGCTTTAGGCACCAAACCACGCGATAAGACGGATATACAATATTTTAGGGCTAGATATAAAATAGCAATCAATACTAGGAAAAGGGTATTACAGATTGAGGCGTGGGATAAGTTGAAGGAAGCAGCCGAGACCAAAAACTGCAAACTGTATTGGGAAACAATTAACAGCCCGTTTCTCAATAAAGGAGATGTTCCAGAATTAACATCTTATGTGGCATGTAGCGATTGGGTCAGTCATTTTTCCAAAATTTTCAATCCAGAAGGGTTATCTCTTGAGTCACTGTCACCTGAGTCTACCCCATGGCTACCCCTCCCGTTGGGAATAACATTAGAAGAAAGCCATGAAGCAATTTCTTTAAGCAAAGGAGGTAAGGCCCCTGGCCCCGATGGGGTCCCGCTGGATTTATACAAAGATGAACCAGCTTTATGGGCTCCCATCCTGGCGAGGATATTTAATTGCGCGGCAGAAACTAATTTCCCGTCTACTTGGGGTCAATCGGTCATTATTCCTCTACATAAGAAAGGTGATAAATCAGAGGCCTCTAACTACCGTCCAATTTCATTATTGGACGCCTCTGTAAAGGTGATGAGTAGGATTTTGCTCAGGAGGCTGGAAGATTGGGCAGCTGATTTTAACATCTGAACTAGAGTCCAATATGGCTTTCGGAAAGGCCTGGGCACATTGGACCAATGTGTAAATTTGGACCTTTTAATTAACAAATATACTGTGGCTAAAAATGGCAACCTCTTTTTATGTTTTGCTGATTTGAGCAGCGCTTTTGATTTGGTTAACCACACCATTCTTTGGGAGGTTTTGCTAGATGCAGGGGCTCCGAGGGAAATAGTTTATTTTTTAGCTAGACTTTACGAAAAACTCTCCTGTAAGGTCCGCTATGGCACCCTTGGCGAATGTACCCCGTTTTTCAAAGTGTCTCGGGGCATACGCCAGGGATGCGTTTTGGCCCCGTTGTTATTTTCCCTCTTTATTAATGACGTCGACCGTTCCTTGGTTGACATCCCAGCAGATGCCCCCCTGATTGGTGGTAAACCTGTTCCGCTGTTACTTTACGCGGACGACGCTGTTCTTTTATCCCGAACACAGATGGGCCTTCAGCGCCTAATCGATAATTTTATGCAGTTTATTCAAGCTAGGCGGCTCCGCGTGAACAAAACTAAGACGTATGTTATGTCATGCGGTCGGGCAGCTAAGCAGGTAAAGCATACCTTTTTCCTGGATAAGGAAAAGTTGACTCCTGTTAAGTCCTTTTGTTATCTAGGAATTACATTTAACAATAGCGGGTCTTGGACCTCGGAATTTGATTCTATCAGACTAAAAATGCTGCGGTCTACTTGCAGTATTTTTCGTTTTGCCTCTAAACTTGGCTCACGAAGCATTTTAGACATGATGAACATATACAATGTTTGTTGCGTCTCCTCTGCACTGTATGGGGCAGGTGTATGGGGCCATAGTGTGGGTATATCCCTGCAGAAGGAGGAAAATAAGTTTTTAAGGAGGTTGTTATGTGTTCCCCCTTCTGCCTCCATTCTGCTGATCCATGAAGAAGTCGGGATCGAGTTTATTTCTGACTTAGCAGCAGTCCGGCCACTTTTATTGTGGCGTTCTATTTGGGCTAAACCAGAGACTCGATTTACTCAGGATATTATTCTTGATTGTATAGGCTTGGACCACTCTTCACGCATACAGTGGTTGAGATACATCCACCGTTGGTATCTCCTTCTTTTTAATATTGATGTGTTCCGTGAGCCTGAAGAGGTTGTTTCTATCTCAAAAAAAGAAATTAAGACAACGTTTCTAAACTTCCGAAAGGCAGAGCGAGATAAAATTTCTGGCAATCTTATTACCGTGAAATTTTATAAAGATTTAAATCTAACTTCGGGGTTCCAATCCTATCTTGTGTATGTGACCCGTCCCTCTCATCAGTATGTTTTAACACGTGTCAGATTGGGTATTGTTCACCATCTGGTTGCATTTCCAAACACAAGAACCAGTTCAGATATACCCTGTCCGTGTGACAGTATTTCTCAGCAGAATAGTTGCCACTTTTTACTTTTCTGTAAATTTTTTCATTTTCTCAGGTTAAAATACCTTAAGCCAATTTTTATTAAATATAATATCCGTACTACAGGAACAGCACTGATACTTTTATCCTCATTAGAGAACGAGGAGATCTGTTTTTTTCTGGCTACTTTTATTCTGAAGTGTACAGTTGTCAGGAAAAGTATTGTACTATAATATTTTTATACTTACCTGTCTGTACCTATGTTATACAGCTGCCAGGTATTGTATTATGCTGCTATTACTGTTTACATTCCTGTCTGTATATATACGCCTTCAAGTTTTATACCAATTTCTGTAATTAAGGTATTATTCTTATTTGTTGATGTCCATAGTATATTATGATTATTTATAAATTTTGATGTACAGCTGCCAGGAAAGGCCCATTGAGTAATCCCTACTGATCTCCTGTCTGTTCATTTATGAATGTCTTGCATTTTATAATAGTACGTTGACTCAAAATGGCAAGATTACTTATTAATTGTTGCACTTCAGCCTTTTGCACAACGTCTTACCATCTTTTCTTATAAGTGTTCATATGGTGATTTTAAACATTTTAACTATGTATCTTCTGCTTGTATGATTTGTATGTACAAATCGAATAAAAGCTTTAAATTGAATTGAATGGGGAAAAGAGCAACATGATGCATTTTCCATCATCAAGCAGGATATTGTAAATGCACCTACTTTAAGACCGTTTTGCATGAACAAACGCTGTGTCATAACTGTGGATGCCAGTTTATATGGCATAGGAGGAGTTTTGTCACAAAAATGTGGAAACGAAGAATGAAATGTGCGTTTTGCTTCGAGAACTTTAAATGAAACCGAAAGATGTTATGCTGTTATATAGAAAGAGTTACTTGCGTGTGTATGGGCAATTGAGCATTATAGGAATTTTATTTGGGGAAGCAATTTTACTTTGAGGGCAGATCATAAACCCTTGGTTAATATCCTTTCGCCAGGTGGAGGTTGGAATTCAACTGCAAGAATTGCTAGGTTAACTTCAAGATTACAAGAGTATTGTTTGTACCAGGAAAAAAAATGTTACCGCTGATTTTATGTCACTTCATCCATGTGATAAACAGTCCTCAAAAAAGGATGATGATCTTGAAATTGTTAATACTATTCAGGATGTTGTGGTTGGGGTGTTTGCTGATATTTCAGAGGAGAAATGGAAATCCAGTGAAGAGAATGATTCGTTATGGCAAATGCTCAAGAGGTATATTGTGGAAGGCTGGCCTACAAAAAAGAATATTAGTGAAGAACTTATGCCCATGTTTAATGTTGCAGAGGAATTAGAGTTGGATGGTGATTTTGTTTACAAAAATGGCAAATGTGTGCCACCTTTTGGTGTGCGGGAAATAATTCTGAGGTTAGCTCATAATTCACATCCAGGGATGTCTGCTATGAAACGTTTAATAAGATCTTATTTTTGGTGGCCAGGAATGGATTGAATGGCAGATCGCATAGTGAAAGAATGTGATGTATGTATTTCAAGTGAAAAAATGCTCAAAGTCAATGTGCCTCCTCTTAAGAATACGGAGTGGCCAGAAGAGCCTTGGAAGAAATTGGCCTTTGATATTTAGGGTCCATTTATGAATCTTCCATCTGATTCACGATGTGCTTTAGTCTTAATTGATTATCACTCAAAATGGCCAGAAGTTAAGTTTGTGCCAATGTCTACTACTAATAGAGTTTTGGATTTTTTTAAGGACATTTTTGCAAGGGAAGGTTGTCCCTCAACAATTGTAACTGACAATGGTGTTCAATTGATTTTAACAGATATGGAGGAATATCTTAAATATCACAATATAAAACATGTCACCACGTCACTGTATGCACCACATGAAAACGGTCAAGTGGAACGCTTCAATCACGTTTTGAAGGGTTACATTGCAGATGTTGTTAAACGGAGGGACGATTGGAAAAACGTATTAAGGGAAAGATAATGGATGTATAGAATTACTCCACATTCCATTATAGAGGTTAGCCCCTTCCGCTTTTTGAAGGGCAGGGATCCAGCTTCTAATATCTGTCCCTTGTGGCTTAAAGAGAAATGTAAGAATAACATAAGGAATTATCATAATATGCTCAATACCAGTTTAAAGGTAAATGAAAAACAAAATAAATACAAAGAGTGGTATGATAAAAAGTGGAATACCAAGGAACATAACTTAAAGGTAGGAGACTGGGTGAGAATTAAATAACCAGGTTTTGTTGGTAAGTGTATGAGCAACTTCGCTAAACCCATCAAGGTCACTAAGATATTTAGAAATTCTCTCATTACTCGGGATGGTAAGTTATGGAATATTAGACGTGTTTCTAAGTGTCCAGAGAATTTTAGGACCATGACTGAATTACACAATGTCAACAATTCTGATTTGGGTTCAAATGTGGACATGCCAACTATGTCAATGTTCAATCTAATTTCTCTGATACCACGTTTTCTCACAATGACTCTGATGCTTGTAGAGTTAAGGGTTCTACTCGCTCAAGATTGTTACCTGTAAAATTATTAGATTTTGTTAGATAGGCTTGCATTTCTTTTCTGTTCTTCTTAATTTTTCTTTGCTTTGTTTTCTTTTTCATATAAGGGAGATATATTATATTTCAATATTGATGTTTCACACATGATGTTATGGTTTGTTCCTCATTCTAGTTCCATTGGAACCTTCTTTTAGAACTTTGTTTATGAACAGTTAGTTGTACTGAGACTTCATCAAGATCATACTGCTCTATGTTGCTGTGCTGTTATTTGGAATTAAATCATTTAAACTACTCTGGATTATTGATTTTCTTCAACAACCTCGTACAGCTTGGTGAAGAGGTAGAAGTACAAGCACAGCACCATCTGCTGTCAACGTTCTACATCCTGATATAATTACCTAGAACAGTCTAACAATTCAAATTCTATATGACTACCACAATTCTACATATCTAACTAGACCCATTACTGCAAGGTTTATAGTCACACACACCTGCCTACTCGAACATCAAATTTACATTGTGAAAAGGGGTGTGGCTTGGAGGTGCAGGTCTTTCTGCTGTGAGCCACCTTTTGAGGCATGTGTGGAGTCAAATCGCCACTCCAGCCAGTGTGAAGCTTTCAAACAAAATAAATGAAAGCCTCCCAGAGAAGTTTACTCATCGTTGGCCAGAAACCTGCTGGTATGGCTGTGAAAGAGGTACTGTGTTACAACGCAACACTGACCTATAAGTTATACAGATCAATAACGCTAAAGGTAGCGACAACCAGGTACAGAAAAGCTCTAAAGGCAGCGATAGCGAAGTGCAAAGAATTGCTAAAGACAGTGATAGCCATATGCAAGCAAGTGCTAGAAGAGAACTAGCCTGAAGCAGAGAAACGCCAAAGGCGATGGAAAAACCAAGTACAATGCAGAAGGGTGAAGACAATGAAGAACAGGTACAAGAAACAAAATCAGCCCTTACCCTAAAGGAGGAAGAATACGCAGCATGTCCGGTGAGTGGGCCAGAAGACCCAGTTCAAGTACTGGGCGGGTACTTTTGGAAGGGGCGGAGTCAAGTGCACATCAAGCGCTGCCTGAACAGCACATGTTTTCTACAACGGTAGCAAGAGGCGCCAAATACACAGTCGCTGCCTTTCTGAAACCACCTCCATTTGATACTGCCAAAAAGCAGAATATTGGTGACCAATGTATTGTCTGGATAGAAACGTATGATAAATACACTGATGCACTGGAAGAAACAGATAAGAAGAAGATGATCAAATTTCTCAAAAATCTTGCTGGTGAAGGAGTAAAGGATGTAATAAAGAAAGTACCATATGCTGGTGAAGTATCATACCGCCGAATCAAAGAGGCGTTAAATATTAAATTCATTCCAATGTCGAATATGATAGATATATTTTCAGTGACAAACCACAGAAAGCTGGTGAAACAATCGACGAATTTGTGGAAAGACTTGATACGCTCATCAAACACAAAAGTTCAATTAATTCAGTGATGAAGAAGCCATACTCATGGAAGCTATACTCCTATGGAAACACGATCCTAACTATAACAACCTTGTATATGTGTGTGTTTTTGTGTGTGTGTGTGTGTATATATATAATATATATATCCCCCTCACCATCCACTGCTTTGTTGTTCACATTTTCTTTCTACCTACTACAGCATGGGGCAATGGGTCAGTCTACTTCAACAACTGAAGATCTTCACCTTGAGAGACCACACTCTGCTCCTTCACATGGAGCACATCTGCCCACAGTCATTCCTTTAGGTGTCAGGAACCTCTATGGCAATGTGTGTATATTGAGACCCAAAAATAACAGTTTTGCTTTTACAACTTTTTCCACCCCCTGTTTTATTTTTTATTTTAATGTTGGTCAGGGCCCATTAGCTGCCTCAAAAAGAAAGTTTTACAAGGACCGTGTCAAAATAAATGAGGCATTGACAAAGCCAAAAGTCTGTCAATCTGCATGACAGTGACTTGGTGAGTGCCTGTTTATTGCTTTTTTCCCCCTAATCTTGCTGAAATTGGTTAAACACTGATTCTGAATTATTATATTGGCATTCATCAAACGCATTTTGCTAAATGATGCTTCAAAGAATGGGAACTACAATTGCATAATAGTTTAGTAAAACATGTGAACACATTTTTCTGATTCTGCGTGGGAGGCGGCGCGCGTGCTTGTGAGCAGTGGGTTTTCTAAAAGAGAAGTGGATGCAGTGGTGGTCGGTCCAGAGCAGTTCTGTGGTGTGTCTGAAAAAGATGCTGTTTCCTCCTGCAAAGACGGTGTTGAGTGTGTGCCCTGCTGTGTGAGTAGGGGCGGAGACAAGTTGCTTCAGTCCTATGTTGGTAAGGTTCTCTAGGAGGGCTATGGTGTAGAGGTCGTTGTGGTTGTCCAGTTAGAAGTTTAGGTCTCAGAGCAGTATGTAGTCTGTGGAGGCGAGGGCGTGGGGGCAATGAGGTCAGTGATGACATGTGTGAATGAGGCACGGCAGACAGGCGGTCTGTAGTTGAGGGTTCCGCCGAGCGACGTTCTGGGGTTGGTCTGGATGTGGATGTATCCCGTGGTGGGTGAGGCGTCATCCGAGTCGGTGGTTGTCGTACGGAGGAAGCTTTCATGGATGATGGGGAGGCCTCCTCCTGGGTGGGTGGGGTGGTATTTTCTCAGGCTCTTGTGTCCGTCATGGATGCGGTTGCGATGTCTGGTGCAGAGCTGGCATTGGTCCAGGTCTCTGTGAGGGAGGCGATGTCTGGCTTGTGAGTGTTGAGGAGGTCCCAGATTTCTATGGCTTGTCTGTGCAGAGAGCGTACGTTGAAGAGGATGCAGTTCAGTGGTTTGTGTGCGCTGGCATCCGTTGGGCTGGGGGCAACAGCTGCGGTCCGGAGGTAGGTAAAGGTGCGGCGGCCGTTTTGGGAGGACATCAGTCCTTGGGTGTTGCTCGGTGTCGAGAGCTGGCAGTTTTTGTTGCGTCCAGATTTGGGAGCATGGATGGTGCTTTGGTCGTAACGGTGGGGGTTGGAGGTGCAGGGTTTCGGGTGCTGGTTGGGTCGTGGACGGGCACAGAACGGCTTGCCATTGGCTACCATTAAGTAGGGGTTGGGGGAGGGCGATCAGCTGTTAGCAGCATGCTGGGGGGAGGGACCACGGGGCTGCAGCGGCAGGGAGCGCGGTAAGAGGGAGAAAAACGAGGCAAAGAGAAAGAGGCAAAAGAGGCAAAAAAGAGAAAATAGTCAAGAGGGCAAAAGAGAAAAATGAGGCAAGAGAGAGAGAGACAGGAGAGAAAAGAGGCAAAAGAGAACAGGGGAACACAGAACAGAGTAGAAGAGCAGGGTGCTCTTCCATTAGACCACCAGGGATGAGGGGCAGACAGGAGCCTCCGGGTCTAGGAGGGTCTCAAACCCACCTGGCAAGGAGCTGTGTCTCGGGGGTAGACCCTTAACGGTGGAGCTGCATGGGGGGAGAGCAGTGACACTGACCAGGAAGGATGAGGAACGTAGGGCTAATGTAAGAATGAGTGAGTAGTGCACCTAGTCGCTCTCTTCTTCTTTCATCCATCATTTGCCTGACTCTTGTGTTTGCTCACTCACTGAACCACACATATGTCGCCAATTAATGTGACGGAGGACAATGTGGCAGGTAAATGGTAAGCCCACTGTCCCCAGGAAACTGTGATGGTGAGAGAGTGAGTACAGTGCTGCAAGGGAGATTGTTGAATTTACTGAGGCTAGAGTGTCTCTGCTCCACTTGGGTTTGGGAAACTTTGATCTCAGCAACACCTACAAAAGTATGTCATTGGAACAGGTAGGTCACTGGCCCGTGGTGAGCATGACAAGGTGACAGTGAGCCAGGTGCCCCCTCGCTCACCACATGTGGGAGCCAAATGCCCCTATTAGAATGCTACAAAAAGAGTTTTAAGCAAATTTCTCCCTGAGATTGTGCCAACAAGATGGTGAGCCCAGTATCCTAGCGAATGTGGCGAACTCAGTGTCTTACCCACAGGAGAATCTGACTATTAGAGGATGTGCCACATATCTAGTTATTTCACATAAGGAACTGCTACAGCTAGAGATTGGGGCAATGTGTCCTTGCTAAAAGTTACAAGATATTAGCACCAGAACAATGTAACATCGAGATAATGAGCCCAGTTCTGCATTAGGAGAAAGTAACTATGACAGGATAAGCCCTATGCCCCAGGAAAAGGATTATAATGGTATGATTCTTGTAGCTATTAGTAGAGGGTTAAAGTGACTTGATTTGCTCCTTGAAGGAAAGGGGACATAGCAGTCTATTGGCATAGCACGAGTGGATGTTGACAGCTGGATTCAGGTGTTTCTTGCCAGATGTGAAAGCTGCTGGAAATGCATGCTACTTTTTCAGGTGAGATGATTGGGACCTCCACCTGAGAAACACCACACTTCTTACATGGTAGAAACCCATTGAATAGAGTTTGTTTATTGCAAGATGTTATAGTAAAATATCTATGGGGTTGCAGGGTACTTCTAAAGAACGTGCTGAAACACCAAAAATTCCAATAAAAACAAAGTATTGGACAGTGGCATTATACTTTAAGAAAGGTTAGACCAGCACCGTGAACGTGCTTTGGTGCTTGTAAGGTCGCCATGGGTGCCACTGTGTTCCATGATCTATTGACTTTTTAAGCTGGTTACATGACAGTAGATAAGGGTCGTCACTGAAACTGCAGTCTGCACTGTAGCACTTTAAAAGTGCTTCTAATACCTCACCAGGACTGGAAAAGAGCTGCTGTTATGAGAATAGAGCTGCCTTGGTGACTGGACCATTACATCTGTTATCAAGACCTGTTTTATATCAGTAAGCATTATTGTACTCTCCTCAGGTCGTTATCCGGTGCGTACTATTTGCCTGGAAATTATGAGCCGCAGCCAAAGGGCAATGAAGCAGTGTTACTGGGCAAAAGAAGGTGATCCTTAATGCTGCTAGTACTCCACAATATCACCAACTACTGGCAAATGAATAAACCCACTGTGCTTCATGTCCCTGACACTGAACCTATAATACAGGCAAACAAAAGTAGTTGGTGCAGACATTCTGATTGGCGGAGACAATCTGTACATTCAACAAAGGAACCGAAACCTGTCAACGCTGTATTTTGGGTTAAATTTGTGGAATATAGAACCAGACTTTGACGAGGAATTTATACACTTGCTTTGTGTTGTCTATGTATTTTTTCAAATTAAAATCCTGATGACAAATGTGATTGTGATAGCCATCCCGGATGGCTACAAGATCACCCGGAGGGACCGCGTCAACCAAACCGGAGGAGGCATCGCCATTGTCTACAGAAACACCATCCGAATCACGACCAACGCCGACGACACCCTCACCGCCACCGAGCACCTTCACTTCCAGATACACACCGACCCCAAAACCACCCTCGGAGGTACTCTCATCTACAGACCCCCGGGATCACGCACACAATTCAGCGAAGCCATCGCCGACTTCATCAGCCCGCTTGCCCTCACCTCCTCAGACTGCATCCTCCTAGGGGACCTCAACTTCCACCTGGAAAACAACAATGACAACAACACCACCACCCTGCTAGACAACCTCGCCAACCTCGGACTCAAGCAACTAGTGAACACCCCCACCCACTACGCCGTCCACACGCTTGACCCCATCTTCTCCTCCAGCAACCACATCTCCTTCAGCCACTCCACCAGACCACACTGGACAGATCACAGCTGCGTCCACTTCAACTTAAGGAAAACCATGACCCACCACCACCCGCAACAGGCTCTCCGAAGATGTTGAGCAAGATCACCACCGACCAGCTCACCACTTCCCTGAGCCAAAAATCCTCCCGCCAACACTACGGACTCCAACAAAGCAGTCTGTAACCTCACACTGTGGCTCACCAACTGCGCCGATGCCCTTGCACCACTGAAGAATCCTCCCAGCGGACCCGGCAGCAAGAAAACCTCGTGGTTCACCAACGACCTCAAAGACTCCTTTGCCGTGCCCTCGAGAAAGCCTGGCGCCACGACCAGTCAACAGAAAACATGACAGCCCTCAAGAACGCCATCCGCAAACACCACCAGCTGATCCGCACCACCAAAAGGACAGCATTCAGAGAACGACTAGACAATAACACCCACAACAGTAAGGAAGTCTTCAGCATCGTTAAAGAGCTCTCCAACCCCAGCGCCAGCAACAACGACATCACGCCCTCGCAAGACCTCTACGACGCACTCGCTTCATTCTTCCATCGCAAGATAGCCAACATACACAACAGCTTCGGCGCCCAGACCACGCACCCAACCACCGAACCAACCCCCCCCACCACCACCCTCTGTGCCTAGACCCCCGTCAGCACTGAAGACACCACCCACGTGATGAACACCATCCACTCCGGCTCCCCAACCGACCCCTGTCCACACCACATCTTTAACAAAGCCGACTCCATCATCGCACCCCAACTCCGGAACATCATTAACAACTCCTTCGCATCTGCCACCTTTCCGGAGAGCTGGAAGCATGGAGAGATCAGCGCCCTCCTAAAGAAACCCACCGTGGACCCCACGGACCTCAAGAACTTCCGCCCCATCTCGCTCCTCCCTTTCCCACGCTAAAGTAATCGAGAAGACCGTCAACAAGCAGCTAACCGCCTTCCTCGAGACAAACGGCTCCCTCGACCCATCACAGTCCGGATTCCGAGCAAACCACAGCACCGAGACCGCCCTCATCGCAGCCACCGACGACATCAGGTCCCTGCTCGACAACGGGGAAACTGCTGCCCTCATCCTCCTCGACCTATCGGCCGCATTCGACACAGTCTGCCACCGCACCCTAACAAACCGCCTCCACCACGCCGGGATCCAAGGAATGGCCCTGGAATGGATCGCCTCCTTCCTCTCCGACAGAACTCAGAGTCCGCCTACCTCCCTTCCGCTCAGCGGCCACCAAGATCATCTGCGGCGTACCCCAAGGCTCCTCGCTCAGCCCCACCCTCTTCACCGTCTACATGAGCCCCCTCACAGCCATTGCACGCCAACACAACCTAAGCATCATTTCCTACGCTGACGACACCCAGCTGATCCTCTCCATCACCAACGACCCCCCCCCCCCCACCGCCAGGGCCAGCCTCCAGGACGGAATGAAAGACGTCGCGGAATGGATGAAGCTCAGCCGTCTGAAACTGAACTCAGACAAGACGGAAGTACTCATCCTCGTACCATCCCCCTCCGCCTGGGACGACTCCTGGTGGCCCCCTGCTCTGGGCACCGCCCCCAAGCCCACGGACCATGCACGCAACCTGGGTTTCATCTTGGACTCCTCCCTCACGATGACCAAGCAAGTCAACGCCGTCTCGTCATCCTGTTTAAACACCCTGCGCATGCTCCGAAAGATCTTCCGGTGGATCCCCACCGAAACCAGAAAGACGGTCACCCAGGCCCTCGTCACCAGCCGACTGGACTACGGGAACGCCCTCTACGCTGGAACCACAGCCAAACTACAGAAAAGACTCCAGCGCATACAGAACGCTTCTGCACAACTCATCTTGGACATCCCCCGACACAACCACGTCTCTGCCCACCTGAGAGACCTGCACTGGCTCCCCGTCAGCAAAAGGATCACGTTCAGGCTCCTCACCCATGCTCACAAAGCTCTCCACGACATGGGCCCCATATACCTCAACAGCCGCCTCACGTTCTACACACCCACCCGACAGCTCCGATCCACCAGCCTCGCCCTCGCCACCGTCCCACGGATTCGCAGAACCACCACCGGAGGAAGATCCTTCTCCTACCTGGCTGCCAAGACGTGGAACTCCCTCCCCACCCACCTCCGACTGACCCAGGACCATCTCTCCTTCAGGAAGCAACTCAAGACCTGGTTCTTCGAGTAGTAGCAGCCCCCCCCCCCCCCCTCCCAGCGCCTTGAGACCCTTGCGGGTGAGTAGCGCGCTCAATAAATGTTTGATTGATTGTCTTTTAGAGTCTTTTCCGATTTTCATGATAGTGTATATATTTTATGAATTTTGAATGTGTACTATGATGTATTTTATCAAATGTCTTTATTACAAACTTTGGATTTTTTATGAAAGTGAACATAAGTGTTTCCACATCAAGTGTAACTGTGCTCCCTTGGGTGATATATATGTGTATGCTAGTGGCAGCTGAATTTACTCTGAGAAGTGTTTCCAAAGGGTAATATATATTTGACATTTCAGTCACTTTGGTGCCCTGTCCCTTTGGGTTGTGAGGCCCCTTCTTTATATTTAAGATGCTTCATGTCCCTGCCACTGAACCTATAATACAGGCAAACAAAAGTAGTTGGTGCAGATATTCAACTCAACAAAGGATGGTAATTGTTATTACAATATGCTGTGAGAATGTTGGAATATTTCTAGTTAATAAAGTCGCCTAAAATACCAATATTAACTCTTGTTAAATGCTCACATTCCAAGAACCAAGGCTTAGGCTGGGGAGACTGCTAATATTCCCCTCGCTTATATTCTCCATTCCAATTGATGTGGTGCTAATTGGCTGACAAACGCTTATAAGGCTTGGTAAATAAATATTGAGTTGAGGGCATAAATTAACTATTGTGAGCAATGTTCACTTCTTTCAATTACTATTGTTATTCTGTGTGAATTATTGCAATTATATTTTGGATCCTTATTTCTGAATTTGGAATTGTTATTTTAAAAAATGTTTACCATTTTATTCTCCCTTTCTTTCCTTTTTATTCATTTCAGAAACTAAGTAAAGCAAGACATTGTCCTCATGCTACATATGTGATGGCGTAGTTGTGAAACATTTGTGTATTTGCCGCCACTTCTATTAGAAGGTAAGGAATTTGTTGCTGCACTTTATAAAACACATAGCTTTTCATCCTCTGGAATGAGTTGTCCCTTGCAAGAAGGCAGTTTATTTTCCCTCTTATATAGGGAGAACCTTGGCCTAAGCCTCCAGAAGTTAAGTAGGATACAAAAATGGAAAATATTTTATGGAGGAAAAACTATTCACCAGAGGGACAAGCAGAGTTAAACAAAGCAAAAGTGGTGACATTCGTCACAGATATTCAAATGTCTGTCACAGACTTTATGGAAAGTGACTTTTTGTTTACTAGTTTGTATGTAGCTTTATCCAAGATACTAAAGGTTTTCCCAAACAAGTAATTAGTTAGACAAAAGAAAATTGCGTGAAAAATGTTGAAAGTTTTCACCTGTTTCCTTTTCCACATGTAGCTGAGCCACAACATAACTACTTTTACACCTGTTAGATTGTTCTGGTTGCAGGCATGTATCATGTTTGTAGTTTGTTTAAAAGCCTATGATACTTGGAGTCAACAACCAATCTATGATTAAAAGGTTTCTTCACTGTGTATTTACCATGCAGTGTTTGATATTGAAAACTCTAATAAATGCAAATTGTGGGTGAATAATATCTATGCATTTTTAAATGTCCCTAACAATTCGAATTTTGACTTATGGCGTCATTTGTGCTCCTCTGATTTCTGGATTACCTGTGATGCCAGAGGAAGTTTTTGGAAAAGGTGTTTTTGTGGACTAAGACTTGTAAACGAAAACCAAAACTATAGATAAATTCAATAGATAATAGCAAATGCTCTACAATCCTTCTCCCGATTTAAAGCAGTACTGCAAGAGTGTGGATGCATCTATCATCTGGGGCAGGAAAGCGAAACAACAGATCACTGACATAATATTGTGAACATTAATCTCGAGAGACAAAAATATTGTGTCATAAATATTGTAAGCAAAAAATATTGCGATTTTATACTTCTAATGTAAAATACAAAAGTAATTGTGTCATATCGTTGACAAGAATATCAGCCCCAATTTATTAATTTTTATTTCTGTAAATCTTTATTGAAATTTTATTGTAGCATATAGTAACAGAAGGAAGACAGGAAAAACATAGGTAACAATAGAGGCAATACACTTCGTACATAAATTGTATGAACAGCAAAGGAAATTAGTCGGGTTGGAACGCATGCTAATCATAATTTGTACAGCAAAAGGGGTAAAGGTAACTACTAGGTACAATTGCGGGACCAAGGGCTCAAAAAAATGATGAGGCGTGGCTTGTAATAGTAAGGTCCTGTAACTACCCTACTTGAAACATGGGATACATCGGACTCTTTTGTCCTGGATGGCTTTGCCCCTTTTTATAAAATGGCCACTGTAGGACGTGCAAAGGGAGGCTTGCATACCCTGATCTCACTCAAAATAGCATGCTCAATGAAGATGTTCTGTTCCTCTCCCCATTTGCTAGCGGTGGAATTAACCTAAGCGACCTACTTTGTTGGTTATTCATTTTTATAATTCTTTTTGTAGGGTAAATGACAGCAAGTTTATTTATCGCACTTGAGGGCTTTTTGGAGCATTATGGAGAGACGAGTTGCCCCTACTATGAGGTTATTTTAATGAGGGATTTTAATGTACACCGTGTCCTTCTAACTGTACTTTAGGTAGGGGCTCAAGGGATACCTCCGTAGCATCTGTTCATTTTGAACACACTGCCCTAGGTAGTTGGCTAGGAAATGTACTTGCAACAAATAATTTATACTGCCTTGAGCAAACTGGTGAGGCGGAGCTAGTACCATCTTTTATTGGCAGGGGCTGTTCTTCAACTAGAGACTTTATCATGGTATCTGCTCCCCCTGCTTCTTGACATATTAAAAGTAAACCCCATGTGGAGCTGCTATAGTGATCCCAACCTGCTGATTTTAGAAATGATGGGAGAGCTGAAAGAAAGAGTTTATCAAATTTGGGATTTTAAACCAACAAATCAGGCCCACAAAATTAGGTGGGTGAAGATAGTGCCAGAGGCCTTTTTAGATAAGATATATACAGAGGGTGCAGAAGATATTAAATTGTGTCTTGATTCCCAGGCTGAGGCTGATGTGATAATAGAGGCTTTTGGAAATCTTGCAAAGCGGATTGCTGAAAGTTTAACGGGGAGAGGAAGGATAGGGACCCCAGAGGGGTAAAAATGGTTTGATCCAGCCTGTTCTAAAACCCACAAAGCTCTTATGAGTGCTGTAAAACATAAACCCAAGGATGAAGAACAATTTAAGGCATATAGGAAAGCCTATAAACTGGCCATAAATCAAAGGAAAGACAAGGTACGGGAACAAGCAGGGCACGATCTGAATCTAGTTGGTGTTTTGTCGAATGGTCCAAAATTTTGTAAAACCGTTAAGTCCTTTTTTTTTTTTTTTAAACCACTCCGTGAGAACAGATTGTGACATCCCTGCTGATGTATGGGTAGAGTTATTATGAGCAGATCTATAGAGGAGTGGATTTGGAAAGAAACGTCTCCCCCCTGGGAACCTTGCGTGGAGACGCGTCCGCTATGCTTTGTGGTAGCTGAGGTCCAGAAAGCCATCATGGACACATCCGGACGAAAAGCCCCTGGCCCTGGTTGGATCCCTGCAGATCTTTTTAAAGCTGACCCAGGGACATAGGCAAAGATCCTAGCTAGGGTTGTTAATGCAGCAACGGTAGGCGGTTCACTGCATTCATGGTCTACATCGGTTAATTTACCCATTTTTTAAAAGGGCGCTAGGGATGACCCTGCATGTTATCGCCCAATCTCATTATTAGACTCCGCTGCAAACATTATAGGGAAGGTGATTTTGCAACGCTTAACAATATGGTTAGATGCAAGTAATATAATATCTGACCTTCAACACTGTTACAGCAAAGGGATGGGGACAGTGGACCAATGCATAAATCTACTTATGATTATCGACAAATATTTACTTGCTAAAAAGGGACATATGCACATGGCTTTCATGGACTTAACTTCAGCTTTCGACCGAGTGAATAGGTCAAAAGTATGGCCTTTATTATTAGAGACTGGAATGGATGTTGATCTAGTGGCTTTTCTGCATTGGTCCCACCTAAATTTAACAGCCTCGGTCAAATACAATGAAGACAGTTTCCTTAAAGTATCCTGGGACATTAAGCGAGGGGTGAGACAGGGATGTATTTTGGCCCCTGTTTTGGTTATCTTATATATTAATAATGTGGGGGCTGTCCTACAAACGTTTATCACAGACATTCCTAGAGCAGGCACTAAACTCATCCTTGCTCTTTTATATGCTGATGATGCAGTTTTACTTGCAAGGACACCAATTGTGCTGCAAAGACTTGTAAATTCGTTTATTGATTTTATGGTCTCACTCGACCTCTCGATCAATTTCTCGAAGTCCCATATAATGTCATCTGGTAAAACAAAGCGCGACAAGCGTACGCTCTTAAGCACAGGTGGAGAACTGACATGTTGCTACATTTCCCTATTTGGGTATCTTGTTTGACAAAAAATGTTCTTGGGTAGCTCAGCGAACACAAAAAAACCCACCCTGTCTAGATCAGCAGGAGCGACAATGGAATTTGCCAGGAGAATGGGGAGCAAACTACTACGAGCATTACTGAGGTTTATGATGAGAAATGTATACCAATGGCTACGTATGGCAGCGAGGTATGAGGCTATAAGGGGGTTGGTGATCTGCAGGTGGCTGAAGATAAATACCTGCGTAAACCATTATCTGTACCCCCCAGCACCCTATCTTTTATGGTGCATGAAGAACTAGGACAGGGTCACCTCTCTGACCGTATAGCAGTGGCCCCTTTAATATGGTGACTAAAAATATGATCTAGCCCCACACCTACGCTGAACCAAATTGTTTTAGTAGATTATATGAGACTCAACAGGGCAGCTGACATTCCTTGGCTGGGTCACATCTCAAAGCAGCTGACGATTGTAGGGTGCCCTGATCTTTTTACACATCCAAGACAAATGCACAGTGGTGAGTTTAAAGTAATTAAAAGACAATTTTTAGCCAAAAGGATAGTGGAAAGGGAAAAAAGTAACTTACAAAACCCACAATACGACAGTACATAATCTTGAGTTCTGGGTCTTTAGAACAACCCTTCTGGTCTTATATTAAAAATCTACACCACCGTTTTCCTTTATTCAGATTTTGGTTCAGTTGTATTCACTTGTGCCTCACGAGTCCGAAGGGTTTTTCTAAGCCTGGGGCTTTAAAGCCCTGCCCTTGTGGTGATTTCTCGGACCAAGATCTCATACACTTTATGGTCTTCTGTGGATTTTATAATGATCTTCGGTCAAGATACATTTTACCACTTTTAAAACATTGTAACTTTGCACCAGTGTGGCCAGCCCTGATATATCTGCAAATGTTGTCCTCACCTTTGATATCTTTCGGGTTGCGGGTTTCTTAACCGGAGCAATACGGCGAAGGAAAAAATTTGATCACGCATTGAATTGTCTCTAGATTTGTTATATTTTAGTGGGCATTGTTTTTAATCATTTGTTAGTATTGTAACAGAATGCACTTTGTCCAGGTCTAAGAAGATGTAGTGGTTGTGACATGTAGTAGTTTTTTATATTTTTATTAAAATTAATATACACTAGGGCTTTGTCATTTAGACATGGAAATTTGTACATGAATTGTCGGTTTCGCCCTTTTATCAAGGATTGTATACATTTTTACTATTTTACTCTTGGGGTGTGCAGTTGTGCTTTTATGGTCACTATTGACCGAATAAAGTTTTATTTGACTTGACTTGAAGTACAACTGTGGGGTAGGAAAAGTGACCCAATGTATTTAAAGTAGTTTATCACTTAAAAGTAACAAACTGATTATGTACTACATTTATTGCGTTTTTTAAAATATGAATGCATGTATATATATTTATTTGAAGTGTGTGTATGTATGTGTGTGTGTGTGTGTGTGTGTGTATATATAATGTAATATCAATGTGCTACTTCTTGCCGTTCTCCCTCCTGCAGCACCAGTGCACGCGACGACAGTAGCCTCCGACTCAATTTGTTTACTTTATGGCAATTCTTGGAATTCCAGAATTATTCACTGCGGCACACCCCCAGACAGCATGAAAACATTTATTTATGCAATACGACAACGAGTTCCGGCAGAAGCCTTTTTCGAGTACCTTTACTGTGCCCAAATGCCCATAGAAAAGGTCCTGATGGATCATAAAAATGGAAGACATACTATTGTACATTTTGACGAACATTCCAAGTTAATTCATATTAATCTAGCTGTTTTATGATAGTTAATTTTGCATTTCAAATAATTACATGGGAAAAATAAAATGAATACAGATAAATAGCATGATTGGCAATAAGATGAAACTTTCAACCAATATCCATTATTCATCATGGAGTCCCGGCTTTGTACAATAAAGTAACCAATTTCAAATTCGTGATAAGGCAAACCAGTTCTAGCATCATAACACTATTTGAGTACAATTCATCCAAGAATCTTTCGTAGAAAAGTTTCCTTTACAAATGCCAGCATAATTAACAGCGGGAACAATAAAGTTGTATAATACAAAATGGACTTTTAAAAGTGCGTGTTATGTATGGACTCCTCCTGTCAAAGATAGTCGCTACATCCCAAGGACATCTGATTCGGCAAAAATAGCACCCCTTATACGTGAAAATGTACACTGATAACTGTTAAGACTGGTAAACGTGACCTAAGAATTGATAGGTCGGGTTTATCACCAATTCGCTTATTCGGTTCGTTTCTGCATGATATGTTAATCCCATTCTTATTATTTATCAAATTGAGAGCAATATGTATAAATCTATATATTGCTCGTTACGGGACAAATAGTAGTTCACAATTATATTCCCATAAGCGTTTCATGGGTGAGGGAAACTATGATCTTCCCATGCCTACATGTATCTTTAAAGCAAAAAATGTATATACAAGAGAGAATTAATGTGTATAAAGTGCTTAGTGCGGATGATAGTTACAAGATTTTAAACCACTGGGTGTGGATTATATGTAACTATCATCCGCACTAAGCACTTTATACATATTAATTCTCTCTTGTATATACATTTTTTGCTTTAAAGAAACATGTAGGCATGGGACGATCATAGTTTCCCTCACCCATGAAACGCTTATGACGACTATGGCTTTCAGATACAAGATTTTAAACCACTGGGTGTGGATTATATGTATCTGAAAGCCATAGTCATCATAAGCGTTTCATGGGTGAGGGAAACTGATCGTCCCATGCCTACATGTGTCTTTAAAGCAAAAAATGTATATACAAGAGAGAATTAATGTGTATAAAGTGCCTAGTGCGAATGATAGCTACATATAATCCACACCCAGTGGTTTAAAATCTTGTATCTGAAAGCCATAGTCCTACATCAGTTGCAAGTAATATCCCAAACTTGGATAGATATCCTGCACAGGAGAGCCCTCCTGTGGTTCCATCCCTATATGGGCAACTACCACTTTTTGATCTGTGTAATTCATTGGTCCCAATAAATCACCCAATGTGAGTGGCCAGTTCTTCTCCTCTATTGAGCCCATTGGGGATTTTTGTATTGAGATCCACAATATATCTTGATTCTAGGATATGTAGGTGTTTTTCCCTGTCTCCTCCACGGGGATGTGCCATGACTCTATCTATGCCATAAAAACTTAACAGGTCACTATTACTGTCATGTTGTTCTTAAAAATGTTTAGCTACAGGATAATTTAAAATTCCTGTTCGTTTATGACACGTTGGTGTTGTAAAATCCTACATTTTAATTGTAGTCTGGTACTCCCAATATATATGCGGCCACAGGGACACTAAAACATATACCACAAAATCGCTCGTACAACTAATGAATTGGTTGATGGATCTCATTCTCCCTTGCTCATCTTTGTATTTACTGTCCCTCCCTCTGCCCTTTATTCACAGCCTCCTGCTTTTTGTAACAGTCCACCGGTTACTTCATGTTTGAGGTAATCTCTGGTTTAGTATTTCAGTCTGACCTAGTCATCAAACAAAAATAATAAACCGAGTAGGCAGCATGTGTTTTGCCAGACAGTGCATTTTTGGACGGAAGAGCCGATTGACCAATATGCAGTTCACAGGACTGCCTTCTCATTACTATCAACACGTTCTGATGAAACCTGAGTAATTAATGAGCCCGGTCTTCGCGCCACCACTGCTTCAGAAGGCACCACGGACGCATACAAGGACATTTAATATACTGTTGTTTTTATTAGTGCTATGGTTATGATGATAGTCATTCGTATTCTTGTTACGATATATTAGTATAATGATTATTGGCATTTATTAACGTTCTCTTTCTGCAAAGTTTCACCATTCTTGGGACTCTGGTGAGCAAGAGTCCGAGGCCCCTTTTTCTGCTTTTGGAGCCCAGTGTCATGGTAGAGTTCAGGAGACAGCTGTGCGTTTCCCTTTTCCAAACATGATCTCCCACATCCTTGTTCTTCCTGCTAAAACCCAACAGAGGTCCCATTCATACGTCTGAAGAACATGGCTGCGTATAAATGAGCAGGTCCGCCTCTAACCTTTGCTTCTGCAGGTCTCACCCTGTGACTCTTAGCAGAATGGGCAGCTCGCATATAAAAATAATGCTGCTGGACACTCATTGAATGCTGCCTCTGTCTTTCCTTTTCTTTTAGAGGCATCAGAGATTACCATCTACATTCACTTTCACAGGCTTGAAGCGCTCTGGTATTTTGCATAAGTACAGGCACCTTGAGCACTTCGCCCTATGCTGTGGGTGTATTTCCATGTGCTAGAAATTTAGGAATTGTGAGAACTCTTTTCCTTACCTGTAAGTAAATAAGGGCCACAGGACCTGACTAACAAAACGTTATTTTTAATTTTTTTAAGTCGTATGGATGCCTAAGCGAAATTTTATTATCAGTATAAATTTGCGTTACCCAAGAGATGCGGAATTACCGAAAAGCGTGCGTAATTTAGAGTCATTTGTAGAAAAAATGCGTAATGCAAGAACACAGGAACAGAGAGTAAGTGGCTGCTGCTGTTCATGTTCTGTTGCTTTTAGTGCTACTTTCTTTGTGCACAATGCACCCTTTCATTTTGGATGTGAGGGTGCATTTTGCAGTACCAAAATAGCGCTAAATGCTGAGTTACACCCCTCGCTTAATACACATAATTTTGCTACAGACAATTAATTATGCAAGTTACACACATCCCTAGCCATATGTACTTCCATATGCTTATTCTGACATATAGGGTAAATTTGTGCCTTTTTTGTGTTCATTCAGAAGTCTCGAAAAACCTAGGGTACTCAAAGATGCAGAGCGGTAACAGATAATTATTATAATAACCAGTATTTTATTTGCAGCTTCATACCTCACTTCTGTCATTTCTTTTTCTAAAAAATATATTTTTAGTTTATTTTCAAAACATTGCAGCAATAGCAACTAATGGCACCGGACAGCAAATTTTGAGTCCAACCCCATTGACCACATGGTAATAACAACCTCAAACAAGCTTTGGCATAGCCAATAGGTCTCGCCTTTGGGACCTTATAAGTGTTTAGCGACGCAACACTTGATGTTGTTGCACCAAGGACATTGTGCTGGATAACTGAACACTTAGAAGGTCCCAAAGGCGAGACTTATTGGCTATGCCAATGTTTGTTAAATAAGAGCTCATCTTGTGTGCTCTTTGTCAGTTTCTCTTTGGCTCGCCAATACTTTGGTACTGTAACCCAGTTGTTTGAATCTCCTATCCATAATGGTTACCTCTTGGGAAAAACCCTTCTCTGTTACAGTTACGGCGAGCTCTTATGTATTCGCCGTATGGAATGCTGGCAACTAAGGGCACTGGATGTTTACTGAGGGAGTGGAGAATGGTTTTACCTGACGTCTTTTTCCTAAACAAACAGGTGATAATTTGTTTGTTTTCTATGGTGATTGTCACGTCTAAGAATTCATAATAATTCGTGCTGATCTTAAGCATGAAGCTTAAATTTAAGTCATTCTCTCCCAATTTGCTGATTAATTCTAGTGCTAAATTTTGTGGTCCATCTCAGATAAGAAAGAGATAGTCTATGTACCTGATTTAGATGGGGATATGATCAGTGTACATGTCATTATCGGCTACCCATACCACCTGTCCTCCCCCTCCAGGCCAGAAATAAATTCGCTAGGCTGGGGCGAAACAGGTGCCCATGGCGGTCCTTGAGATCTATCGGTACAAAGACTTTTCAAACAAAAATATATTTTGTTGTAGTCAGTATAACATAATTGTTTCTAGCATTGCAGTGTGTTTCGATAGTTCTTCGTCGTAAATAATGCATGCATGCTTCCACCCCTCTTCTCTGATCGATGCAAGTATACAGTGAACAGACATCCAACGCTATCATAGAGTAACTGTCCTACCACCTGCTATTATGTATGCGTTTTAAGAAATCTGTACTATCTTTACAATAAGATCTGAGCTAAACCACAAAGGGAGATAAGAACAGGTCCAGAAAGATGGAGGTATTTTCCAATAGTCCCCCATTGGAGGACACAATGGGTCTATCCGGTGGTCTAGTGGGGCCTTTATGGACTTTTGGAAGCAGATATAGACTTGGCGTGCGTGGATTCTCTGTCCTAAAAAATGTAAATTCTTCGTCATCCAGGAGTCCAGATGACCACCATCCCTGGAGAAGCTTATGATCAAGTACACCCAAATCGATTTAGAAACTACCAGAAAAGAGCTTGTGACTCTAAGGATAGAGTTGGATAAATTTAAGGGTTACAATTTACTATTCCCACTCCAGTCTTATCAACAGTAAGGAAAGCTTTGGATTCCACAAGTGTTACAAATAATAAAACGGGTCCTAATAATGAACTAAAAATAGATCATTAAGTAATAAAAGCAAAAATAATTATAGGACGTAGAAAAATTAATATTGTATTATATAATAAAAATATAAAAAATGTTTAAAACATAAAATAAAAACTTACAATAACATTCACTGATCTACAAACAAATAAAAAAATGTAAAAATAAATAACATTTTTAATTTAAATGAATACTATTTTTTTTAAAATATTTCCACGCTCCAAATTTTAACACTTGAAATTCAATTACTTATTAAAAAAACAAAATAATTAACACACATGCAAAATTTAAATTGTACATAAGCAATTACTCCATTGCATAAAAAAATACTCAGAATATTATAGCTTTGAAAAGTAGAAATAATACATTCATAATATATAACCATTAAAGAACACATAATAAAAAAATTAGAAATGAACTATTAAAATTGTAATTTCCATTATAAATATTCAATTTCATTAGTTTAACATTAAATATAATTTCATTTTTATCAACTACCCATTCTAGTTCCCTACTTACTCAGGATGCACTGCAAACATCAACTTTTGGTGCAAACAACAGAATTTACTCATATTTGTGTAATTGAAAGTTCTGAAATTTGTGGTGAAAAGCAAATGTTCTACCACCCAGGCTCCTATTACGATGTCCCATTGTGGGATCCGCAATTCCAATTATGATGTGACTCACATAGTGCGTTCGGAAACTTAGATTTTTCAATGGGAACTTGTGCAAGGGGTTGAAAACGCCACTTCATCCCAAAAATTTGAAGTTTGTAGCCATCCGTCCACCGTTTGGCAGGCACCTCACTGTGCCTGCCACCCGGAGGAAGGATGTTGAGCCCCCAGGGCAGTATGCCGAGGGCCAGGTGATCCTGCTGGGGGCCCCGAATGTCGCTTTTCGATGGCCTTTCCATGTCGGAAAGGCCGACATGGAATGGCTGTCGGAAACCGACACCATAATCCTGACGGCGGAAACGCCATCCTTAAGGGATTATGCTGCCTTTTCGACTGACCGATGGGCTCCTTCAGTCCGTCGGAAACACTCTGATTCCCCCGCATGCGTAAACACTGACCGCTGCCATCCTAATACGGTGGTCTGATTTTAAACATGCTTTACCACAAAGTATTTCCCACTACCGACTCGCTAATGAGTGGTTGGATCCAGTTGAACAATCCTGGAATTCTGATAGTGTGGAGATCCCTACGTGAAGTCACTATAAGACACCACTATTGAGTGGGGAAGGAGGCAAATCCTTTTGTTTTATATTCCCTCACACACCCTAGTGGTGTCATGCTTCATCATAGGGACACCCTGACGCCTAGAAGTCAGGGTGGGCTCAACCGTCTTTCAGGGAGCTCTTAGGAAGATATTTTTGGCCAGGGGGATAAAGACTAAAAGCCCACCAACAGATCCCAGTTTCCCTTTATTATTGGATCTGCTGGGGGTGATAATAAAATACAAAGTAAGGGTCAGTAGGGATATTATGGTCCTAAGACCCTATAGCCAACATGTTTCAGTCCTTGTAAGCCCCATTAAGGGTGCTGGACTTTCTTCAGGGCGGAGTAATGTGCCCCCTGGTATGAGTAATAAAGAGAAGTTCCCTATACTACTTGTAATAAGGGCAGCCAGCGCTCCTTATTGATTGTTTTAAGACAAATTAGTCTCACGTAATCACTCCATCTAGGGAGAGAAAAAAAAAAGAAAAGAAAAGAAAAAATATACCACACATTGTTGTATATAGAGTTCTAGATTGTTCATATCTACATGCGTTCGTGTTCACTGTGGTGAACAGTTTTCCCACCACACACGCGGAGGTGGCGAGTGAAAACACACTTTGTTTATCAAACGCTCGTGTTTGTATTATGCCCATTGTAGTGGCGGCATTATGCCGCATCCTATCACCTTTCACTCTTAGGTGTGCGTTGTTGATATTAATCCAACACCCGAGTCATTCCCTCATGATCAAACATGATCAAACTTGTAGCTTTAAAAATCGCCATATCTTTCGGAAGTGTAATAACGTATTCGCATGCTCTCACTTCATGCTCATTCGTATATATACCTTTCACTCTCTCTCTTTCATCCTTACCCCGTTTTGGAAGGGGTTTCAACTCCTAGTGGGGAACCAACGCTCTTCGGGGTAGCCCTGTAGTCAAACACTGTGTGTTTACAGGAGCACAATCACCAAGTTTAAGAGATGAATCAATTTTCGAGTCACCCGAACCGTCGGCCCACAGTTGTTTGGGGGAGACAAAACAAAACAAAGGACAATATCCATGAGAACAGTGCTGGAGGCTGGACCCCGAGGGAGCCAGCTCTCTTCTCATACCTTATGTTTGTGACTTGGCTTCATAGTTACTCACGCCATCAAGGGTCCTGCCCCTCGTCCCGTCCTATATAAAAGTGTAGTTTTTATATTTTCTTTATTTAAAACCCATATTCTGACATTTGTAGGGCATGCCATGTAATCAAATTTGGCTTGGATGATTCTCAGCATATCACCCATGACTCCTCTTGGTCTCCACTTTTTTGAAATATCTGGGATTGGTAGCTGTCCGTGTGTGCCCATCGACCCTGGGCCCAAATACTGATTGGCTCAGTGAGGCACTCTGAGTGTTTTCAGGTCTTGATGCAAGGACAGACAGACCTAAAAATTTACATTTGACTCCAGAAACACCCCACTGACAGGAGTTATACGTTTTTCTCCAACGTCCATAGAGCGTTCTTGAGCTGTGGGCCCACACTGTAATGTCTTTTGAGATAATGACAGAGATTCTTTCCGATCATGTCCCAGTGATATTCAACCATATTGGCTTCAACGGTGAATGAAAGATGGCATTTCGTGACACAACAATTCAACACTCAGTCAAGGAAATCATAGATCACTATTTACTTGAGAATACAGAGGAAGAGGTCACGTGTGATACTATCTAGGAGGCAGTTCTCCAGGGAGAGCTTATATCCCACGCAGCTTCCTCTTTTGTAGAAAAAAAGAATAGAAAATGGACCTAGAGCAAAAATTAAAGCAGATAAACTCCTACATGAACACACATGGTCTAGGCATACATACAGGAAACTCCAGATGGCTTGTAGCACATTTGAACAAATATTTGTTGGGCAACCCGCCCACAAAATGCTGCATACCAAACAGTATTACTACAGAGGCGATCTAGGTGATCAGCTATTGGCCCACAAATTGAAAATCCAATCTGCAAATAGGTCAGACAAATTGTAATTCCTCAGGGTGAGGTGACTGATACACCTGAACGTATAACTCTATGCTTTCAAGATTATTAAAGAAATCTGTACAGTGGTGAGGAGCTACCTGGTTTGGCCCAGATAGATCATTTACAAACTGTTAGCTTCCCTCCCTTCCCCGAAGAAGAAACTATATAGAGTAATTCAACAGTCATATTGCACCTGATGAAGTAAAGATAGCAATAAAAATGTTGCCCAATAACAAGGCATCAGGCAGATTGGTTTTCAGCAACATTTTATTAGGCCTTCCAGGAGGTTCTATATGAACCATTGTTAAAAGTCTTAAATTGTTTTCTAACTTCACCAAACATCACCAACACAATGATGGAATACTAAACAATCCTACTGCTAAAACCGATTAAGGACCCTAAATCCTGTGGGACCCATAGCACTACTCAACAATAACAGCAACATTTACTCCGAAAGTTAAAAACGCTGTTTTGAGGACCTCTGGCTATGATTCACCCTGCTCAATCGGGGTTCATAAAACAGAAGCAAACAATGGAAACTATATGATTGGCCCTGGACCTGAATGAGGTAGTACCAACTAAAACAAGATCGAACTCCTCCATGTCTCCCTTGATGTGGAGAAAGTTTTTGATAGAGTGTATTGAAACTTTTTATTGTGGGATATAAATAAGATTGGTTTGGGTTCCACTTTAGCCTCTTACAATATAACAATGTTGCGAAGCACAAGTACTAAGCTTAAGGCTAACCAAGTGAAGACTCCTACCATAGTGCTTACAAGAGGTGTTAATCTTGTCGTTATCTTTGTTTTTCCTGATCATGGATCCCCTGGTCCCAAAAAAAAAAACCAATAACCTCCCTTATTCATGGATTAACACTTGGTTCTTGTACATATAAATTGGTTTGCTTCACAGATAACATTCTGTGCTTCGTGACATTCCATACCAAATTTAATTCCTGAGATTCAGGAATTTCATACATTTTCTGGGTTACTCAAAATCAACAGGCCTAGGTGTTCCACAAGCTTCTGAGGAAAGGTTGGCTGGTTGTGGCCGTATATCCATCCTGGTCAATCAAAATTCAGCAGGTTGTTCTTTAACATAAGTTGGCTGCCACCAAAGATCTCACTAGACTATAAGTTGATGCCTTACAATAATATGAGTGCTATGACATTGTTCTGCATTCTGTCCATCAATTGTTCTTTTTACAATAATATGAAGCACAGTAGACACACCTTCCCGAATGAAGACAAACCTACTCAGAGGTTCAGAATATCCAGATCAGGTTTAATGAGAGCATCACTGTTACAGATTGTAAGCGTTAAATTTCTCTCTCAATGTGCAAAAACCGGTTTATATACATGCAAAGGACACAAGTTAGCCCTCCCCAACCTGCTTATATGGCTGTTCTATTTTCAGGCGGTGTGGTTGAGACTCTGAAACCCTCATTAGGAAATGCAACACATCTGCAATGGTTGCAAACTTTGTTCTAAAAGTCTGTTCTTTTTATGCTGTCTTAGTGTCTGAAAGATGTTGCTGGCGGCAAAGAGGATGTGTTGTAGCACACTCTCTGTTCTTGTCCGATTTATTGCCCTCAGTTGAGGGTGAGAGTATTACAACCTAACTGGGCTTCCAGTCACTTTAACCTAAACCATTCTAGAAAGCAAGTATTCTCCAACTTGGGGGTACTAAGGATAAACAAGGGTGTCTACCAGTGTTATTATCCAATTCCTTGATGCGAGTATCACTCCAGCCACCCCATCTTATCATATCTGTTACTTATCCTGGCACAACTATTCGTAATGCAGTATTCACATATTCTCTCTCTCTCTCCCCAGCTCTCTTCCTTCCCCCGTCACTCTGCACACACTGTGCTGCAGTACTCATGACGTTGTTGTTGTTCCACATTCAAGTTGTCCACTGTCAGAATATTATGGTCTTTCTTTCCTAATGATACATTGTCCTCAACCACAATTCTTTTGCCATTCAATTGAGATCTTTAAGCTCTGGGCTGTCCACTGGAATCTGCTCTATAAGATATGCTCAAACTTCCAGTAGCTGTAGCTGGTGCAGGAGTTGTCGCAGGCCCTGTTCGTAAGTCCTGTCAATCCCAGAACTCCCAGGTCTCCGTGAAGAAGTACGACTTTCTATTGTAGATTAGTTGCAGCTTGGCAAGGAAGAGGAGCACATATTTCACATTCATTGCTCTAAGCTTTTGTTTTACCTCAATGAAGGACTTTCTCTTTATTTAACTCGTTGTGTATAATCTAGGAAGATACAGATAGTCAGTCTTCAAACGTCAGATCTCCTTGGCATCTGACATGTTGAACAACAATATCTCTAGGCCTGATTACGAGTTTGGCGTTCTTGGAGCGGGCCGCCATGACAGCGGTGCGCGCCAAACCTGTAGTCCGCCAGCCTGCCGTATTCCGACTGGAATACAGGTCGGGAGGTCCTGCAGGGGCGTTGCCAAGGTGGTGCCTTTCTAAGGCTCATCGAGCCTTAGAAAAGCACCGCTGTCAAAGCACTGCAGCCTGTTCCTGCACTGGACGAAATGCATAATGTTGTGCATTTAATTCCGTGCAGAAACAGGGGATGCATACAGACGGGGGGCACACCATGTGTACCCAAAAGCCCTGAGTTATCAGGGGTCCCTGTAGGCCCGCCTTAGTTTCCTCACCGCCATACTTTTCGTGGCAGGCTCATGACCATGAAAATTGTGGTGGTGAGGAAACTCGTAATATGCTTGGTGGTGCCGCAGAGCACCGCCAGCATATTGCGACCTCAGACTGCTGCAAGACCGCCGAGGGATCAGGGATCCCCAGTAGTAGCGGGCTCATGGCGGTCCGACCGCCAAAGTCATAATACAGCAGTAGGACTGCCAGTGCGGCAGTATCAGCATCACCTCTCCTTGGTTTGGCAGTCCAGACCGCCAAACTCGTACTTAGGCCCTCTGTCTTTATAGTTTAAGATCCTCACAATTACTGCTCTTGGCTGTGCGCCGGGGTAATACATTTGTTCCAAGGCCCTGTGGTCCCTTTCGACCACAAATACCTTTAAGAGCCTGCTATGGTGTAAGGTGTCCCTGAGCCATTTTTCAATGGATTGTTCTGGTACGTTACCCTTGACCTGCTCTGGGAAGCCTATTAATCTCAATTATTGCAGCAAGATCCCCTCCAAGTCTTCAAGTCTATTTTCCAAGGAGAATTCAATTCTGACAGCATGCAGGCTACTTTTTTCATGTCCGTCACCTGTCTCCAACATGTTCACTTTCTTTTCTTTGGTCAAGCTTCTCTCACTTACTTTTCTCAATTCTACTCTTAGAAGGGTGACCTAAATTGCCCGGTATCCATTATATTTTCCAGTGTGTGCCAAGACCCCTCTGTCGCATCCAGTGTTTGTACTTCAGTGAACTGGAGTCAGCAGCTCCATAATCTCCTATTCTCTTGCCTCCTCCTCCAAGGCGGGGTCCTTCAGGGTATTCGTCCAATATATGTCTATTGCAAAGAACTCTATGGTCTTTCCTGCCCCATGGTAGCAGTGTTAAATTGTGTCACTCAAAAAAAGATCAATACCTAAAAGCGGTGTCACTAATTCAATTAATGGGAACGCAAGGATATTCTTGGCCTTGTGATGTTCTCAATCTGCATGTGGCTCAGGTGCCCCAGGGTTCTCACACAGTTCATAAAGGCACATTTTTATTTCTCTCAAGCCTGTACTGTCAATTGAACACAATGGCAATAACAAAAGAGCTGAGGGGAAGGGGGTGACCCCACAAGCATTTTCCCTTGTTCATTCTATGCAGTACTTACAGCTCACTTCTTCTCACATGGTGAGTATTAGCTAGTTTAACTGTGGTGTCCTTGCCCATTGGGGGGGGGGGGGGGGGAAGGGGAAGGGGAGCACCACCCGCACCTTAAGTCAGATCTACAGTTGGCCTAAGTGCTGTGCAAGGCGAAACCTCCATGAGGGCTAGTCCGTTGTGCTGCGCGCTCTGCCAGCTATCAGCCGGCCGCGGCCCCCCTCTCCTCACCAGACTCAGGCATTCTCTTGGAGGCTACGCACAGCCTCCACAGGGCCAGGCAACCCGCGCTCCACAGCCGACAGCCTCAGTCAGTGGCTCAGCTAAGCTCCGGTTATCTTGTCTCTAATGGCATCATGGAGGGTTCAAGGCCACAACTGCCATATTTTCCACAACATTGAGCCGCACCCCACTCACGGCCATCCCATCCCTCCGTCGTCAGTGCCACCAGGACAAGTTTAGTCGCTTCTCCCGCATATCACGGGTCAGGGATAACCACCGGGTACTTTTGTCACCCGAACTGTGTCCATGATTGTGTAAGGTTCTGATGAAGTGCTGGGGGCTCCGGCTTACAGCATGTTATTGGCCATCTTGCTTGGCCAAGAACATCCTCGAATAGAATCTTATATAATAAAAGGGTCAGCACTAAAAGGGATATCTCAAATTTGTATAAAATGTATAAAATACTTATTTAAATTTATTT
Source organism: Triturus cristatus (assembly GCF_964204655.1). Lineage (NCBI taxonomy): Eukaryota > Metazoa > Chordata > Amphibia > Caudata > Salamandridae > Triturus > Triturus cristatus. The sequence goes on from NC_140582.1 coordinate 496,700,942, forward strand.
TATTTGGCTTTTCAAATACAAAACCATAAACATTACATATGCATGAGCAGTCATTGGGTACACGCTATACATATATAATTACAACATTGTACAGAGCTACAAATCAAATGAGACATGAGACCAGCAAAAGCATTACATCAATACGAAAGGGAAAATGCCAAAAATGATGTAAAAATTGAGTAACGAGAAATGATACAGCTGGTGTCATGGCTATCAAACATCAGGTATAGTTAACAGATATGAAGTAAGGGTGCTCCATATATCAGGAGGTTTTGACGTACTGGGCAATTCTTCAGCATACCAGGTGAGTTGGTCCCGACAATAGACCATATCTTGCAACCAGCATTTGACAGTCGGAGCCCTTCTACCTCCCCAGCATATGGAGATTCTTCGTTTGGCAAGTAAGAGCGCGATCACCACCAGTCTCCTAATAGAGGCCTTACCAACTGTAACATTGCCTAGTAGACCTGTTTGGGGTGTGCAAGCTATGGGTGTCCCCACCATCACTTGTATAGTTCTTGTGACCTATTCCCAGAACAAGAATACTTTCAGGCAAGCCCACGCCAAATGGTAAAAGTCAGCATCCGGGGCACCACATCTTTTACAATTAGCAGCCTCACTTAAACCATATTTATACTACTGAGCAGGTGTATAGTACATTTGGTGTAAATACTTAAAATGTACCAGTCGTAGGTTGCCATTTGTCGTGAGCTGCCCCATCAGTTTACAGTAGGCGCCCCAGTCCTCCTCCTATAGTGGTTCAGGGAGAGAGGTGTTCCATTTTTCTAATGAACTGCCACCCACATCGGCCCTTTCTCTTTGTGAGATTCGATATAATCATGTGACTAGCTTAACCCGAGTCGAAGTGGTGTAGAGGAACTGTAGCGCCGCCAGAGTAGGGGGTTCAACTGGAAATTGAGGATATAACGTAGGTGTAGCTGAGCGCAACCTTGTGTATACAAATCTTTGAATTGCAGCATTCCTCCCATCCCCAATAACAGAAGCAGCTTCAACAAACCGATCCTGAGGAAAGGCAGCCGCCATAACAGACAGACCCATTTCATGGAGAGTTTTCAGTGCACCAGGTTCACCTGTCACCGAAAGTGCTGTATGATGCAGGAGTGGCATACTTGGCACATAGAGTGGTAGTTTACTCGCACGTTTCCCCAGTGCCTGCCACGCTCTGGCTGTGGTTTGCACTGTCTATTTCTCCCTTGTCGAAAACAGTATGTTGGTTAACGATCATGGCTTTGAGTGGTATCGGATGTACTGCCCCGGCCTCGACCGCTACGTGCGGTATATAATCAGGAGCCTGCTTCCAGTAGTAGGCATAGTGTACCTGCGCACAGAGATACTATAGCTGAAAGTCTAGTAGGGAAGAGTTAAGATTTCCCATTTAACTTGCGGCTTTTTCCCACCCCATGCGAGTGTGATTTATAAGGAACGAAGTGTATCAAAAAAGTGTTGTCAGATGTACAGGGACATTTAAAAATAAATATAAAAAACGCGGGAGAAGCACCATTTTCATCAAAGCAATCCTGTCCGCAAAGGATAGCGGTAGGGCTATCCAACGAGTCACTTGTTCTTCGAGGCTCGTGACCGCTCTACCAAAGTTTTGCTGAACGACCACCTGCTGATCCCGGTGAATCCAAATCCCCAAGTATTTCACAGGGTTGCTACACCACTCTAATGGGTAATCCAATGATATCTGTGGCGTGCAATCTGTGAGAGGCAGTATGATTGATTTAGCCCAGTTGATACCGAGGCCACAGTGCCATTCGAATCTTATGTACTCCCAGATAAGTCGAGGTAAATGGGTGTTAGAAACGGGGATTCCCGATAGGCTAGGGCACGCGTCCGAGCCAGGCAGAAACCCCCGGTCTAGTCAGGGCGAGGGAGCTACACCCTGAGGACAACTCCTGCTCACCCCCTTGGTAGCTTGGCACGAGCAGTCAGGCTTATCCCAGAGGCAATGTGTAAAGCGTTTGCACAACACACACACACAGCGGCGGCACACTACAAAAGAGACTCCACACTAGGTTATATAAAAATAGCCTTTGTATTATAAAAACACATTAGAATAACAGACATATACACTGTGCCTACAGGCATCAGGACACTATTTACAGGGGATTATGTACAGGGCAGCGCCAATCGGGCCGCTGCCAGAACCATCACACAAGTACATGTAGTCAGTATAAAACAACCAGTAATAACTGCTCGTAGCTACTGGTAAAATGATGAGCTTATCCTTGCAATAAGCATAAATCACGTTCGATCAGGCATGAACCCAAGGACCTGACGTCAGGCATCCCCCTAAGCATAAATGCACATTAGGCATAAAAATACATTATGCAACAATAATGGGGTATAAGTTACGTTTAGCAAGCATCAGCCTAAATACATCATGTACACATAATGAGGCCTAAACATAGCACAAGTAAATCATGGTAACCCCATGTATCTTCTATACCTGCGTTAGACATAACCCCCTTAGATCAGACATAAGCATAGATCACCATAGCATAATATTGGGCATAACATTAGCATTAGGTAGGATCTTAGCGTCTTATAAGGCATGAAAACACGTGCGGAACATCAGCACTATACATGAACCCTACTTAGGCATAGAATTAGCAACGCAAACCTTTAGGAAAAGCATTAGGCATAATCATGAGGCATGAAGACATTATCAGTAGGCAATAACAATGTGTAGATTGCAGCCCCACTCTGGGACTCCGCAGTACAGAATTGCCCAAACGTTGCAGCTGCCCACTGTCCTGCGGGGCAGCTGTGCAGAGTTCAACCAGTACCAGTGAAGTTGGAGTCCCCCCTGGGAATCTAAAATCGGAAATGCCCCCAAAAACGTTGCAGCGGCCCGCAACTGCGGCGCCGCTGTGCAGCCCAACAAAGAACTACTGACACCACTGTTCCCGCTGGAGCCCCACTCCGGGACTCTGGAAGTAAAGGGAAATGCCCATAAGAAAAGAAACGTTGCAGTGGCCCGCAACTGTGGCGCCGCTGTGCTGCCCAAAAACACTGGCACTTCTGGGGTCCCGCTCAGTGGGTTCCGCACCAAAATATGGCCTCCGGGGTAAAGGGCGCTGGCTCTGTGGCTCTCTGAATGCATATTTGTTCCCAAGGGTGGAGCGGCCCGCTCTCCTTCGGCACCGCCCAAGAAGAGCAGGCACTGACTATGCCACTCACCACTGCGGACCGGGAGCAAGATACCAAGTGCGGGCGCCGACTTCTGTCCCCGGTGTTCTCGGGCCACGGTGGTGCTTCTGGGGACGTCGGCGGTGCAATGCGGGGTGGGCTCCCACTTAAAATTACAAAGATGTCACCAATGCGGGGTGGGCACCCGCGAGAGGCCGCCAAATGCGGGGTGGGCACCCGCTTGTTTTAATAAGTAAAAAGTTGCGGGGTAGGCTCCCGCTGTATTTTTAAAGCAGCAGCTCTCCCTGGCAGCACGCGGGGAGGACTCCCGCTGTTCTAAAAGGCATAAAAGCGCGGCAGGTCACCAGTTCCCCTTAAAACTGCAGGCAGAGCGCAAAGTCCTCTGGGGCAGGAGTCCAACTGTAGCGCCCACGGGGCGCTAGGAAATAGGCACAGGCTGGGCAAAGGTCAGCAGGCAGTAGGGCAGCTTAGCCCAACGAAGTAGCATTTCCTAAGAACAGTCTAACTTAGCAAGGTGGCAAACCTCCCGGCGCAGCAGCCTTTACTCCAACAGGGTCTCTTCCTGGGTCCTGTAGAAGGCAGAGGGGCAAAGTTGGGCACTGGGGCCAGCACGCAGGTTCCCACTGCGGTTCCTCCTGGCAGAGTGTCTCCTCTAAGTCAGCACAAGCACAACAACCACTATGGGCTCACAGCCCCTGTATTTATACACCTCCCTGCCCTGCGTCTGGAAGGGGGTAGAAGCTTCTGGAAGGGTCTGGGGGTAGGGGTTTCTGTAAGGATCTTGGAAGTTCCAGTTCCAACTGGCACTGGGAGGGGTGTTAGTAGGGGGCGGAGCTAGCCTTGTACAGGGCAGGCAATGACCTAGTCAGGGACAGGGGATTTCTCCGCCCACTACTCCAGTTGCGTGCCTCACTCAGCCTGACCCTGCCTCCCTGGAGCCACCCACTCCTCACCAGCCCCGGTCACTTCTAGAAACAGACATGCAGACAGGCACACAGCTCACAGAAATGCCAACTTCTAAAAGTGGCATTCCTAACATAGTAAAAGTAAATCTGCGCACACCATTGCGCAGCATTTATTATTTCTATTCCACACGTACCAAACATGCCATACTTATTTTGTTTTATTTAGGAATTATCCCATAAGGGGGAAGTTCCCAATGTTAGCCTATGGAGGGCAGAGAGCGCACGCACTCTGCTAACCAGTGCTAAAGTGCCCAGAGTCCTAAAACCACCAATTCCATGTTAGAAAAAAAACTAGGAGGAAGGCAAAAAGTTTACGCATGACCCTGCAAAAAGGGCCAAGTCCAACAATGGGTTTCTGGCTCACGTACCCCGTTGTATCTGAAAAGAATCTGGCATATGGCCAATAATTCTTACTTGTGCCACAGGGTCAGTATACAGCAGTTTAATCCAATTTGTAAAAATAAAAGGGACCCCTATGTGATGTAAAATTGCGAACATATATTTCCAGGAGATAGAATCGAATGCCTTGGCAGCATCTAATAGCACCGCAATCGCTGGGAGAGATGGCTCTAGTACATGCAGCACACCAAACAACGTACGCAAATTATGCGATTTGGACCTGGTAGGCACAAATCCTGATTGATCAGGATGGACCATAACTGGCAGTAGTAGTCGCAGCCGAGTGGCTAATACTTTCACTAGGATTTTTACATCCGTGTTTATCAAGGACAGGGGCCTGTATGAATCACACCTATCGGCTGCCTTATCTAGTTTCAGTAGGGCGACCACCAATGCTTCTCGCTGTGTGGGGGGAAGAATCTTGGAGTCGTATGCTTCCATGTACATTTCAAGAAGGATAGGGGGTAAAATGTAAATGTATTCTTTATAAAATTCGGCTGGGAGGCCGTCTGTGCCTGCTGACTTTCTATTCAGAAGTGCAGTTATGGCCTCGCAAACTTCATCTAATGTTAGCGGGTGCAGGAAAAATTCTTGATGGTTACGTGAAAGCCACACCAGCGCTATGTCATCTAGGTATTGTGCTATGTCTGCTTCTGTCGCTGTCTGCCGTTTTTTCATACATAGAGCAATAATAGTTCTCAAACGTGTGAAGAATATTGGGTGTGCCATAGTGCGTAACGTCGCCGTCCGTGATAGCCTTCACTATATAATTCCGTCCTCGCGAGTCTATTATCCTACTGGCTAGCGTTTTACCAGGCCTGCCACCTGCGCCGTAATATCTAGCTATGTGTCTGCGTGACATATGTCGAATTTCTTGATCAGTTACCTCACTATATTCAGTTATCTTTGTTTTAATACTCACTAATAAAGTAGGATCTGCAGTGGTACTATATGCGCGCTCCAGCTCACTCGGCTCTCGCTCCAGTTGGCTCATGGTGCCATGCAGTGATTTTAAGACGCCGGCTTGCAATCCGATACATGCTCCCCGTATGGTCGCTTTGAACGCCTCCCAAAGTTTCCCTACACACGAGACTGACCCATTGTTGTGAGAGAAATAATCCGTGATTGCTTCTCGAATGCCTTCACAGAAGAATTGGTCGAGCAAGGAGGAGGGTTGAAGTCTCCACTGGTACTGTGGAGGATTATGTGTTGGTAAAGACATAGTGAAAAGGACCGACGAGTGATCGGACAAGGTCCGGGGTAAGTGCCGTATATGGAGGGTCCAGGACGCCACATCAGCAGTGACTAGCCAGTAATCAAGGCTGGACCACGACTGATGAACATAGGAATGACAAGTGCCCTCTCGTGCATGTGGATACCGCAGGTGCCAATATCAATTAGGTCTAGATTGTGCATACCATTGAGCACCAAGGATGACGCCTTTTTTAATGTGTGCTCCGCCGTTGAGCAACGGTCAAGGGTGGGTGTTAATACAACATTCAAATCCCCCCCACATAAAATGGTCGATGGAGATAGTTTGTATATTTTACCCCATAACGTCTCATAAAAGACAGGGTCGTCAGTGTTGGGTCCATAAACATTGGCAATAAGTATTCGTGTACCACACAGCATACCCTCTACCAGTATGTAACACCCTAAAACATCCTCTTTGACATGTATGTGATGCCTTTTGTGACCAATATCATAACGCCTCTCGAGTAAGAGGAGTATGAGGCAGCCAGTTGTACCCCTGCCCACCTGGTCGCCACTGACAGGATAGTTTGCTGAGTCAGATACGTTTCTTGTAATAGCACAATTTGAATGTTGTGACGGTCCAGATAGGATAGCACCTGTCTAAACTTCTTAGGGTTATTATGACCCCGAACATTCCAGGTCAGCAACGAAATTCCTTTAGTTTTAGCATCTGTCATTCCCTGTGGAGAATAATATAACTAATTGTCGTCTCGTATAGCTCATTGCAGTACTTGTCCATATCTGTCGATGTTGCGTTTTCCATATAGTGGTAAAGACATATAAATCCCCAACCCTCCCACTCCAGCAGCAGTAAAGTTCTGAGAATCCCACCTCATACAATCAAACAAAATCCACACAACCGCATGGAACTCAGGACGTCCCACCCCGTAGTAGTACGAAGGGAACCGTAAACTGTGGTGGGGTACTCCCTATTTGAGGGTCACCAGTGGCCATTTGCCCCCCAGGTGATATCAGGGGGAGGGGGGGGTCAAGGGGGAGAGTTGATAAACGTCCCATCCACAGGCGTATAGTGACATTAAGAAATCAGAAATAAACATAAGTAGCACCCAGATACTTAGTGACAACATTCTGAAGAGAGCTAGCATGTTCACATATATCATCAAATATATATAGAGAACATTACAGTGCGCATTTAGATGTGGCTAAAATGGCATAGCAATCGGAAATTTATAGAACAGTCAATGCTACAGTGGTGCTAAGTTTCTGTGCATCAGTAGCCTGCATGTACCCCTTATGTGCCACACATTAATAGTCTCACGTGTTCAGTCCTCAGCATCTGTCCCAGCTTCTGCAGCTCTCGTTGATTCCTGACGCTCAATCTGTTATACTTATTGTAGGGCTTCTTTAGGCGACGTGAAAATTCGAGCTTTCCCTGCATGTTGGATGCACAGCCGCGCAGGATAGAGCATAGCATAGGGAATCTTGAGCGTTTGACGTTTCTTTTTCACAGCCTGAAACATGCGACGTGCTTATTGGACAGCTACTGTAAAATCTGGTAAGAGCTCTACCTTCATCCCCTGGTAGTCAGTAATCCCTTTTTCCCTGGCTAGACGCAGAGCCGTATCTCGATAGTTCAAGAGCCTCGCTATAATGGGAAGTGGTGAGGCTCCTGGCACAGGTTTAGGCGCTAGGGAGCGGTGAGCTCTCTCCACAATGAATACTGCTGAAAAATGTTCCGCTCCGAGCATATCTTTAAGCAGGGTCTCGACGTACGTCTTCATGGGACCCGTGTTGGTTGACTCCGGGATCCCAGTAATGCGCAGGTTCTTCCTGCGGCAACGGGCCTCAAGGTCCTCATTCCGTGCTTGGATCACCGCTAGGAGCTTTTCCGTGTAGGCACACTAGCTACTAACGACCTCCATCTGATCTTCCGTTGTCTCAATGCGCTGCTCCGCCTCCATTATGCGTGATCCATGCTTATCAAGCTTTGCCGCCATACCATCCATTCGTAGGTTGAGGTGGTCTATCTTAGCATCAGTGAACTGCAAACTCTGCTGCATTGTTAACATCATACTTTCCAACTTGGTGCTAGCACCCGCCTCCAACTCTGGCTCAGTGTCAGTTGTAGCTGGAATTTTGGATTTCGTCAGCCTCTGGGACTCAAAGTTCAAATTTCGCCTGTTTGTCTGTCCAATCCATGCTGCGAGTTTCCCCTTGGGGCTGCTTGCGGGACGCCACCGCTTGCTGACTATGAAAGTCCCGTTCCATGTATAATGTATTCTATTTATGAGGCTCTTGTAGTGCAAGTGATGTTGTGGCCTCTCTATGCGCGGAATCCCTCGTAGAATTAGCATGTTACTGCACAGGTGATCAGTTCTAGGAGGGCTCAGCACTGGCCCCAGTCGTCATGATAGGGCAGCGCACGCCACTCCACGTTCCACGCACCGTGTGACGGTATATAGCCTCAGAAAAGTGTGAGCGTGTAGACACTGGGAGCGAAGTATGGGTAGGTCACTGTCCGGTATCAGCTCCCTGGGTGAACACTGCAACCACTAAGTCAGGCACCCAATTAAAACCGCTCCATCAGCAGTATCTTGGAGGAGTCAGAAGCTACTGGGCAGTGTTCTGTAGTACTCACTTTTAGACTCCCTGGGGTATAATGGCGTTCACAAAACCTCCGCTGTCGTCTAGTGGCGAAGCAGGGGACATAGCTCCCTATTTAATGGCAGCAGCAGTAGGTGAAACGCACTCCCAGCGCTATTGAACCGCATATATGGCCAGCAATCAGCAAAGTGATGAGAGGAGAATGCTGCTGTCAGCAGGCCGACAGCATATTACTATGGCATGAAGCAGGTAGCAGCACAGACCAAGAATGGGTCGCTTATCCGCGCTTTGTGTCTGCCAATTACCGCTGTGCAAAGCGGACTGCACCAGGCAATTCCAATTATCACAGGGCCCCCAAGCAGCAGTTCGCAGATTACAGCGCCTTAGGCAGGAGCAGGCGCGAGTTAAAAGCGCTCCACCGCGCGAAATCACACAGACGATCCGGGGCTCCGTGCGCCGCCGGCCAGTGCACGGGAGTTACGGGCAATGTCAGTAAGGCCCCGGTGCACCGCATCTCGAGCTGGGTAGCAGCACAAACAAAGATTGGGGCGTACCTGTCAAGAAGCAGAGCACAGCAAGTTCTCCGGCCGCATTCAGCAGTTCAGGGCTCCCAGCAGCAGTCTCCAGCGGCGGCGGTTGCGGAGGCGGGAGCAGGCCCGACACGGGCGCTCAGACGCACAGCAGGGGGCAAGTGGATCGGAGCTTTTCGTGACGCCAGCCGGTGCACGGGAAATAGTGACAACCGTGCATACATTTTAGAGCTCACAGCCTGCCCCACCAGGATATCGCATCGGCGAGTCACAGCACTGCAAAGGAGGTGGGCAGCAGCGAAAAATCGGCCATATAAGCGGCGGTCAGCATCCAGCATACCTCATGGCCGCCATTTTGTCCCAGGGAAATACCTGCAGCTAGCGGCGAAAAGAAGCCCAGGGCGTCGCCAGCAAGGTAACCTGATGTGCTGAGGTGTCAAAAACTGTAAGTGGTGCATGTGGATGGCGTCGGATAATGTACATATTGTTACCTCAATCAGCAGAACAGCACTAAGGTGCAGCCATTTTGCTCCGGGCTCTCTAGCGCCCCCAAAATGTATAAAATACTTAAAGCTTGATTTAGATCTTGACGGACGGGTTACTCTGTCAAACCGGTGACTGATATCCCGTCCGCCGAAATAGAAATCCTGTAGGATATAATGGGGTTTCTTTTTCAGCGGACGGGATATCCATCACCTTTGTGACGGTGACCCATCCGCCAAAATCTAAATCAGGCTCTTGATTCGAGATAACGAGTGGTGGTTCCCCCTTATACGGCCCCTTGGCAAGCCAACCTTGGACGATACATCTCACAAGAGTCCTGGCACAAATAAGGTTGCAGGCAGCAAAGATTTAAGTGTGCTAAAACATTAGGAGAATAGCTATAAGATTTTTTTTTTTGATAACCAATGGTATTGGTTTTGTGAGAGACCAACAAGAGATAACAATACCAGCTGTTCGTACATTTAGTCGTGCAATGCAAGTATAAGAGGACTTCACACCAGCATAGGGGAGCTGATAGACAAGGCAAAAACAGTGTTGTACCCATTCCAGTCCACGATTATTCAGTAAGCGTATTAGTCTTCCACCACCTCGACCCATTTGCCCCACATTCTACGAAATTTCTTCGGGCAACCTCTGGCATCATACAGGGGCCACTCCTGTGCGGCGCACCAATCCACCCCTCTGTGCCAGCGCAACATGGTGGGGGCAGCCGAGCTCAGCCAATTGGCCGCAATGTCCTTTTGGCCACCATCAGTTCGTGTTTAGAAAGAGTTTTTCAGCTCTGGAACCATCCATCTCCTTGGTTATACCCAGAAGAACATTCTTTGGGTTAAGGGGAACCTCCCAGCCCAGGACCTCCGTGAATTCCCCTGTTACTTACTCCCAGTAGTGTGTGATTGCGGAGCAAAGCCATACCATGTGATAAAAGTCAGCTTGTGTGTGGCTGCAGCAGGGACCTGATGCATCGGGTCGGAGCCCAGCGGGGTGAAGACGCAGCGGCGTAAGATAGGCAGTGTGAATATAGTATATTTGAACTAGGCGAAGCCTTACTGATGCTGTGACTGTTTTGGGAGCCTTCAATGCGTCCCTCCAATCGGTGTCGTCCAGGGACCCGAACCAACCCTCCCATCTGTCCCTGAGTTGTGATAGTGTGTTGGGGTGTTATTGGTAAGGGAGCAGTAGATACAGGAGATCCCTCCCTTCCCTAGGTTACCGGTCATGGTCTGGGCTTTGGGCGGGCTATATTCGGGCAGGGAGGTGCCTTCTGAGATGTGAGAGTGGAGGGCATGGCGTATCTGCAGGTAACTGATCGGAACTGGGGAATGCCAAGAATAGACCCCGTAAGCTCTTTGAACTGGTCAAACACCAATCAAATAAACTGGCTAAAACACCGAAAGAGTCTCCTGAGTCTATAATATCATCTGAGGAATTCTCCTCTTTTTTCGCTGATAGTCACGGCATTAGGAAATGAACTCAGTACCGCCACATATTCTCAACCCCCTCCTGACCTGCCCCCCCCCCCTTTCTGCGCTACCCCCACTGGTCTCACCTAAAAACCAAGTGCACTGGGCCGACTTCAAATCCTATGACGAAGACTCCTTCTCTAAAATCCTCTCTACATTAAACCCAAATAACCACTTTAATGACCTGCTACCATCCAACTGCCTCGCTGCTGCCTCCCAATGTATTGTTCCTAGCTGGACTGCAATAATCAACGCCTCTCTCCAGCAGGGATCGATTCCGGACTCCCTGAAAGCTGGCCAAGTCCTCCCTATTTTAAAAAAAAACATCACTGGATCCAGCCTCCCCTGACAACTTCAGACCTATCTCCAAAATTCCTCTGTTAGCCAAAGTGTTACAGAAGTGTGTGCAACAGCAACTAAGTCAACACATCAACAGCTTCCACCTACTTGATGACTTCCAATCTGGTTTCAGACCGGGGCACAGCACTGAAACTACTATGCTCCACATCGTGGACGATGACCTCCAGGCCCTAGACCAAGGCAAAACCTGCCTTCTAATCCTCCTAGATCTATCCTCGGCCTTCGACACGGTCAACCATGAAAAACTACTCGAACGCCTCAAACTCAGGATGGGGTTGGATGGCTCTGTCTTAGAATGGTTTAGGTCCTTACTCCACAACCGATAACAGAGATTCCTAATTAACGGCAACCTATCGGCTCCCACCCCGGTCATGGTTGGAGTCCCTCAAGGTTCAACCCTGTCTCCCACCCTCTTCAATCTTTACTTGGAGCCACTCACTGAAGTTCTTCGTACCGCTAACATCTCCTACCACATGTACGCGGACGACACCCAAATATACATTAATATTTCATCGCTCGAGGAGATCCTCTCCCTGAACGAGGCCCTGAAACTGACCGTCCAATGGCTCGCCTCTAACCAACTTAAACTCAACGCAAAGAAAACTGAATTTCTCCTAATCTCCTCTACAAAAGCCAACCCGGAGATTCAGATGTGGATCAAGGCCATCACAGCCTTAAACTGCCTGCCGACCATCGTGGACTCGGCTAAATCTCTGGGTATAATCCTCGACAGCAACCTGAACATGCGGGACCACATTAACTCGATGGCTAAATCAGCCAGGTTCCACCTGAGCTACCTATGGAAGCTGAAACCCTTCATCGATGCTCCTGACTTAAAAATGGCAGTCCAAGCACTAGTTATCTGTAGGCTGGAATATGGCTGTTCCACCCTTTTGGGATTACCCAAGATCTCCTTGGCACCTTTAAAAGCCTGCCTCAACACAGCCGCCAGTCTACTTACGGGCACTTGGAAATTCGACCACATTTCTCCACATCTGAAAGCTCTGAATTGGCTCCCCCTCGAGGCCAGAATACAGCTGAAACTGGCATGCATTACTCACAAGGCTCTATACGCAAATTCCCCTGCCTATCTGGCACAGAAACTAGTGGTACCTGGAGGAAGCCGGAACTCCCGGTCCGCCAGAGACCTCTTGCTCCAACCGGCCCGATTTCGGAAAAAAGAACCTACAATCTGGCGTTCTCCGGAGCTGCACCAAGAATTTGGAACTCTTTCCCACCCGCCATCAGAAGAATCCCTTCTCTAGCACGCTTCAAAAATGAGGCCACAACTTTTCTCATGGGTAAATGCCTCGTCTAAGTTCTGCCTTCAACCACCACAATGTGCCTGCCTAATCTAAGACTATCGCCTTTCCCTCAGTTACGGATTCGAACTGTAATTGTAACCATACACTTGTGTCCCTCTTTTTCCCCTACGGGTCTAGCACCCCTGCCCCTCACCAATCGTTTTGTATATTTCTGTACTTCTAAGCCTCTTGATTGTTCACTTCTATAAACCTTGTAAAGCACTCTGATACCCTCACGGGTCAAGTTCACGCTCTATAACACTATAAACAAAATAAAATACATAGTAATATAAACGGTAAAACTGGGAAGCGTGGAGGGAGTAGTGAGTCTGCAATTCTTGGAAAGTGAGTATGTGGCTCACACCCCAGAAATGCCAATGAGATCCCACGTTTTAAAACCAGAGAGGTTGGCAACTTCCCCGACCCATGTGCCGCACCACAATGGGGTATGTTGGGTCAATTTATCTGAACAGTGGGTGTGACTCAGAGAAGCCTGCCAGGCCAAAAGCACCCCGCACGTGACCTGAGGTAGAGTTTTGAAAATGGTGCTACCATAGAGCATCCCCTGAATGTTAGACAAACCCAGGGTGTGGAGCTCCAAGCAGTATGCCGGGTCAGACTAGCCACTGTTAAGCCAATTATGCACGGTGAGGAGCTGAGTCGCTAAATAGTAAAGGTAGAGATTTGTCATCCCCAGGCCGCCATCAAAGGGTGGGATCTGGCACTGGGCGAGGGGCAGCCTAGGCCTCCGAACTCCCCACAAGAACTTGGTGGCCATGCTGTCCAGCTCCCGGAACCACGACCTTGAGATGGAGAGGTGCGTATTCTGAAGCATGTAAATGAATCTGGCCAGGATCATCATTTTAAATAGAGCTATTCTGCCCATAGGGTTCAGTGGCAGTGTTTGCCACTTGAGGAGGTCAGCCTGAACCTTTTTCACTAGCGGGGTTACATTGAGTGACCAAGCGAGGTCAGCGAGAAGGGCAAGCCAGATTCCCAGGTACTTGAAGTACTGTCGCCGAAGAGATATCGACGACTGCCAATCAAAGCACTCTCTTGAAAGGTGAAGGGGGACCAGAACGGATTTGCCCGAGGTCAATCAAAGGCCAGAGCTACATTCGAAAAGACTCAAGGCCCGGAGGCATCAGGGCCCTGACCGAGCTGGATCTGCTAAGAATAGCAGAACATCGTCAGCATAGAGGGCGATCTTATCTTCCTCCAATCTGGCCCATCTCCATCCCGTGAGGAGCTGGTCAGATCGGACAAGACAGGCAAAGAGCTCCATCGCCAAAGCGAATAGGAGGGGCGAGAGGGGGCATCCTTGCCTCTTCTGATGGGAAAGGGGTGTGGGAAGTTGGCCTGGTATATGCTGTCCACTAGTTATAGCGGGCACCCTGTACCAGTCCAAACAACCCCTTATTGGTTATAGGTTAAAGACCGCCTTTATTGAAAGCTATCCTAGTGGTAGCTATGGAGAGCAGCTTTCAGGCTAAGTCTTGAAGGAATGTAAAGCAGCTTGTTTTACCAATCTATAATCTCTTGAGTTCCTAAATTAAAGATATCCACACCAGGTATATATAAAATATATGTATTTATTACTAAACACAGCCTCCTAGTCTCTTTATGAGACTAGAGGTCAAAACACAAGTTACACTTCAGATATTGCAGTAAAATAGCACAAATACACGTCAGGCCCTGGGGGGAGCCAAACCATATACTAAAATAGTGGTATAAGAACCACGACTTAACTAGACACAAGGCCTAGAGCCTGTAGAATCGCTAGGACCCCAAGGAACCACCCAAGGTAGTGACACAGGGGACCCACGGGGCCGTGTGCAGTGTGTGAACACAGCCGCGAGCTCCCGTTAGCTTCTATAGGAAAAGTCACGGTTAGATTTTTAAAGATTAGGGACACTTAGAATTGAGTCAGGACCAAACCCTTTTGGACTTAGGAAGTTCTAGACTAGCACCCACGGGAGCACCGGGGTACTCGTGTTACCTCACCCAGGGAAGCCGGGTGCATAGGTGTCTTTTGGTGTCTGGTCGCGTCGTCTATTTCAGTGGGAGTTGGCGAAGAAGTGCTGCTGCCGGGAAGATGCGAAGTGTGCGAAGAGATCCAAGCCTGGATCGAAGATGAGAAGAACCTGAAAGCTGGGGGGACAGAGTCTGGATCACTAGCCAGTGACCAGGAAGGCGATAGGCAGATGCCCACCGATTTCTAGTGATTTCAGGTGAAGCTTGACTCTTCAGCCACGAGGACCAGGAGGTGTCGAGGACGACCAGGAGCTGGATTCGAGCTGTCTCACAAATGATGTCAAATGCTGCAGCGTCGGTGCCCGGATTGGACACAACAAGCCTTGGCAACAGCAACTCACGCAGAAACGAGAAAGATGCTTCGGTACAGACCAGCAAGGTCTGAGGGACTCACCACTTGGTTGGGAATGAGGGCACGTCTGGAGCAACCAGGGAAGCCCAAGGAAATACAAAGATACCCCCTCAGGGACCCACCAGTCAACGGACCAGGGATTGCAAAGGGACCTCGAGACGAAACACAAAATGGCGGCCCACGGGTCACTCGGAATGACCAAGCCGACAATCTTCGGTGGATTCAGTGCTCGAGGTGGGGGCTACAAATGAGCCCAAGCACGACTTCAAGAGACGTCGAGAAGTCAATGCAGTTGCAGAAATGCACGGTGACCAGGAGTTCCGGTTCCACGCTACTCACGAGTGCTGCGGGTCTCAGCTTTGCTGTGGACTCAGGTCGGCCTCTGAGACGTCTGGAAATCCTCTTCCTGGGCTGCAAATACTTCGGAGTCCGGCGGGAGCTTCGATAATGCAGACCGGCAAATTGCTTCGCTGGTGCCTGCCAAGCAGAGGAGTCACTCCTTGACCCCAAGGGAGATTTCTTCAGTCCTCTGGTCTTGAGCAGAGAGTTGAAGGTCCAGGATTCAGTGTCAGAGTTTCGTCCAGGGATATCTAAAGTTCTGGTTACAGAGGTTCCTTACTTATACCTAAGGAAGGGGTTGGACGAGCTCTGGGGACCCACATATGGGAGGGTTTGGAAAGAGGGGTGGCTACACCCATTTCCTTCGTCCAGTTTTGCGCCAGAGCAGGGGATGGAGTCCCCTGAACCGGTTTGAGCTGGACTATGCACAGGGACACCAAATGTGCCCCCAGTGCAGGACTTCAAAGCACTCAGAGAGGGCTCCCACCCAGCCCCAATACACTTACGCCTGTCTGGGAGGTGGTTACTCCTCCCTGTGACAGGAAACCTATTGTCCAGGCCTGCCCTGCCGGAGTTTCGGTCAGCAGCAGGAGGCCAGACCCGTGTCTGTGGCTGCAGCATCCATTTTGTGATGCCAGGGCTGTGTTAAGTTTCTACCGAGTAACCCAGTACTACCATGTCTTTCCCTCTTGAAGGGTGTAATTCTACCCCCGCCGCCAGAACTTGCGGGGGTGGGGGTAGGATTCCAAAGCGTTCGACACCAAACACGACATGTTTCTGTGCAGCCATCCCAATGTTAGCGTTTACCGTGAGCTTATAATGCACTTAAGAGTATATGGTCAGGCTGCATTACAAACCGCATCAGAGAAGGGTCTCCGAACGCTGCAGAGGGTCTATGCTCATGCAGGGGCACCGTCGCACAAAAGAATCAAGCACTCTGCCTTCAGGATTGATAAGGCCTGCTGTAGGAGTGAGACAGACAGGACACAGATAGACAGATAGATAGATCTCTGTCTGTCTGTCTGTCTGTCTGTCTGTCTGTCTGTCTGTCTGTCTGTCTATCTCCCCGTAAGGGGTGCATGCCCCAGGGAGGCCTCTGGGCTACCTATGCCCTGGGTGCGATTTACTAGGGACTCACAAGGGTACCTCAGGATCCAATCTGTGGTGTACCTAAAGTACATGTAATCAATTTAGAGAGGAAGCAGCTAGGCTGGGGCCCTGGATAGCAGGATCCCAGACAGACTTAAGTCGAAAAACAGTGAAACACCAGCAAAAAGTGGGGGTATGCATGTGAAGCAGATCCTACTCTCCTACAAGGGGTGAGACAGGGCTCCGTTGACTAGTACCTGGGCCCTTGGTTTGTAATAGAGTGCCTTAACGAGGCCGCGGAAAGAGGCTCCAAAACCCATTTCCATCAATACCGCCTCCAGGTATCGCCAATCCACCGAGTCGAATGCTTTCTCGAAATCTACGAGAAGGAGAGATAAGTAGGGGGTCAGCTGTTGTTGATTTGTTAAAGCGAGGTGGAGATGTCTGAGGGAGAGCCGGTTTCCCTGGGAGGGCATAAATCCGCACTGGTCGGGGTGGACCAGTTTGGCCAGGTAGGGTCGTATGCGATTGGCTAGGACAGAGGCGAATATTTTGAGCTCCGAGTTAATGAGGGAGATGGGGCAGTAATCAGGGCAGTGCTTCGAGGGAGGCTGAGACTTGGGGATCACCACTATAGTGGCCATATCCGTCTCGGGACGGAATGAGCCTTGATCAGTCGCCTCCTGATACACCTCTAGAAGGTGGGGAATCAGCATAGAACTCCTGCGGGAGTCCATCCGGCCCTGGTGTCTTACCTGCAGCCATACGTGATATGGCAGCTCTGAGGTGACAGGGAGGTCTAGCACCTCTCTGGAGGAGTTCCGGGAGCGAGGGAGCGGGAGGCTGTGCAGAGTAAAGAGTAGTATAGTAGGTGGCGAAGCATTGGGCCACTGCAACGGGGGCTCGCTCCATCTGAGCCGATCACCTCAGGACTGATAGGGTTGGCCATCGGGTAAGTGGCCAGACGGTGAAGGAGTTTCCCATTTTTGTCTATCCACCCATGCACTCGCGCCAAGGAGGACCTCCACAGCAGTTTGGCAGCC
This sequence comes from Triturus cristatus, assembly GCF_964204655.1. Classification (NCBI taxonomy): domain Eukaryota; kingdom Metazoa; phylum Chordata; class Amphibia; order Caudata; family Salamandridae; genus Triturus; species Triturus cristatus. The sequence goes on from NC_140582.1 coordinate 496,718,320, forward strand.
TCCAGGGAGGTCTGTTTAATCTCGTCCCTCAAACGCTAGTCTCCTATCTTTGGCTTCAGTTCTCTCCTCTGGAGGTTGAGCCTCAATTAGAACAGCCTGGGCCTCCAGGAGTGTGGTGCGGGAGTCCTGCTTCACACGCTTAAGTTTGAGTTGGCCTTTGGCAAAGCCCCGGATGGTGGCCTTCCCGGCTTGCCATAGGATGCCAGGAGAGGAAACAGACCCGTGATTAGTGGTAAAGTAATAGCGGAGCTCGTCTCCCAATTGGTCCCTGAAGTCCTTGTCCTGGAGGAACCAGGCATTCAGCCGCCAGATCAGGCGCGAAGATTCAGGGAGGGTGCCCATCCGCATTGCCACTGGGGAGTTGTCAGATAAACCTCTGGGCTGGATGGTGACATCTTGAATTGCTCGACAATCCAGGGTCGGCAGGAAAATATAATCGAGTCATGCGTGCGTGTGATGGGAAGCTGATGTGAGGGTGTAGAGTCGAGTTGTCGGATGCCAGAGTCTCCAGGCGTCCCTGAGACCTAAAGTGGCAGGCCAATTCGACAGGAGGTTAGATTGAGCGACTCTAGAGGCAGAAGGGGTCTTAGCAGTGTCAAGGTCAGGGTCCATAACTGCGTTAAAGTCTCCCCAACGATGGCCGTCCCCAGGAGCAGGGCGGCAACCAGTGTAGCAAGACGCTGAAGTGTGGAGGTCAGTAGGGAGGGGGAGGGGGAGGGGGGGGGCAGTATACAGCGAGAAAGTTCAGAGGCCGGTCCCTATGGCTCACTTCTAAGATGACAAAACAGCCCTTAGGGTCATAAGTTACTTTACTCACCACGAGTGGAAGACCACGTCGCATCTGGACAGCCTGTCCTCGTGATCCCCGGTTAAAGCCGGAGTGCCAGATTCCGCCATAACCATAGCATGCCAGGAAAGGGCAATGGTTGCCTACCAGGTGGGTCTTTTGGAGCAGCAGTATGTCTATAGTGTGATGCTGGGCATAACGCAGGATTGCTGTGCGCTTGACCTTATCCAGCAAGCCGTAAACATTCCAAGACATTATGTGAAGCAACACCTTCTCTGTATAGGTGTCAGACATAGGGAAAGCGGGTGAAGGACAGGACACCTAGCGCGAGTGGCCGGTGTGGGCAGAATGGTGCATTTGCGCGAGGTAGTGGGTGCAATTCTACAATGTTGCACCTTGCTCGCTTGTTGTGTAGCTGGAAATGTATGCTGGTACATTAAACAAATGAAACAACAAAAACAGATCGGGACAACAGTCCCCCTCCCCCCTCCCTATACTTCAGGAACTGAAGCATCTGTCACCCTTACAGTGGATAACCAAGAAAGAACCAAACTAAAACGCTTGGGAATGGGGAATCGTGGAGGACCCCGCCTCACAGTACGATGTTCGTGACTCTGTCCATCTGGAGATAGAATTGGTAATAAATGGAAGTGTGACACCCGGCCGCGGAGTTAGTTGCATCCGAAAGATGAAGACTGATTCCAGCAGGTCCTGTGAGAAGCATCGGTCTGCGAGACAGATCCGTGTCAGGTAGATCCAACGGTGATGGGCGAGGTGAGACGCCCCCAGGGTCTGAGTGGCCCTTGGAACCAGATCGCTGCACAGCAAGAAGATCTCCGGAGAGCGCCCCGGACGTCGGCTGACGAAAGGGGCCCAATGGTGAGTCTGAACAAGCCCACCTCGCCGCCTGCGTGAGCGATTGCGCTGGGACCGGAGGGCAGGGATGTCCCGGCAGGCACTTCCAGCACCAGTTAAGGGAGACTGATTCCGGGTATTGAGCCTTTAGGGGCGTTCCTCAGTTACCCATGTCCATGATTCTTCAGGGGAGTCGAAGAAGAGGGTTCTATTTTAAAACGCGACCCTTAGGCGTGCCGGGAAGAGGAGCCTGGATTGTATGTTGAGAGCGCGTAGCTTCTGCTTGACATCCCCAAACGAGCGGCGTTGGCCCTGGACCTCACGGGTATAGTCAGGGAAGATCATGATCGTCTGGCCTGCACACCTGAGGTGTTGCTGCTTACGGGCTTCGGTCAGTACAGAGTCTCGATCCTTGAAGTTAAGGATACGCATTATTATCGGTCTGTGAGGCGTTCCCGGTGGTAGTTTGGGCGCAAGTGAGCGGTGCGCCTGTTCGATTGCAAACCATTAGGAGAGGGAGCCTTCGAGCATCCATGAGCGCAACCAGCGCTCCACGATGTCCACTGCCCGGCCTTGCTCCATACCCTCCGGAAATCCCACCAAGCGAAGGTTGTTACGATGGGACCTGTTTTGGGCATCTTCGGCCCGTTGGTAAAGCTCCTGGGTGTGGGACCGGAGGCGGGCGACCTGATCCTGAAGTTGCTGGACCTCGTCCTCCTCGGTGGATATTCGGATTCCGTTTCTTTAATCCGTGCCGTAGTATTGCGAAGATCCTGCCGGATAAGGGTCACATCAACACTTCAGCAATATTGCCCTCCACTGAAGATTGCGTGGCTTGGATAGCCTCGAGAATAGTGGACAAGTCCGCAGAGGAGAGGTCGTCTTTGTCCGCAGTTAGCCCAGCCGCCCCAGTGTCCATGGTAGTGAATTGGTACATTTTAGTCTGGGTGATGGTGGTTTTCGATGCTCGGTCTCTACCCATGGCCGTCGCCCAGCTAGGCAGGAGGTTTAAGTGGGACTCTGGCACCCTAGCGGGAGGAAGGAAGAGTGGAGGAGGAGGAGGGGAGAGGGCCTTGCCGCTCCGCGCCTCGCCGTCCGACCAACGGCCGATGTTCTCTTCCAGTAGGCCCTCCGGTGTCCCCGGGGCGACTTCAGGCGTGCAGTGTCTCACAGGTGGGCCTGGATCAACGCCAGAGTCAGGGCACAAGTCCAGCACAGAAGAAGGAACAGGGCGCAGCTCTCGAGGTGCGCAGGGAGAGGGCCAGCCAGCGGGTTGGGTGGAAAACGGGAAGACTCACATGCCGCCAACTGATGTGGTGACCGTTGCTCCCCCAAGAGGTTCCGTCTGCTGGGTCTGCAGTGACCTACAAGAAGGAAGCAGTCCCCCTGAACGGCACCGCTACTCGAGTCAGCAGCCGAGGCGCCCCTCACACACCACCAGTGCACCGGGGTGTGTGTTTCGGGAATGCCTACAGTCTAGAGCCACTGCTGCCAGTCAGAGTAGCGGAACATCCAGGGACCTCAGGGCACAACGGGCAGGGGGGGGGGGGTTGCGCAAATATACGGACCCCCACCGTCCGATCGACTGCTGAACCCCCACCACCCAGGACAAAGCGGACACTCCAGCTCCTCACCCCGTCAGCCTGCTGCTGGGCAATGCGGCAGTCCGCCACCAGGCCTTGCTCCCACTCCCGGCTTGCAGTGACCTCCCTGGAGGGTGGGGGAGGCGGGGGGCGGCAGAGTCCCTGCAGCGCTGGTCCGGGCTCCTGTATGATAGCGGGGGGGGGGGGGGGGAGGGATCACGCACCCCTCCCGCCGCTGTCCGACTGACAGCGGAGCTCACCGCTAATGCTGCAGCACCCGGCCGATGGACGGCCACTCCAGGCCACCAGCCGCAGGCCCAGATCTCAGGCCCGGGAACTTGTGTAGGCCCTCACCAGGGCGGAGCAGCAAGGGAGCACCGGGGAAAGCATCCCTCTCCTCTCCTCTCCTCACTCCGCCGCCCGGTCGAATGCCTCCACACCTCAGCAGCTCAAGGTCCGTCTCAGGACGCACGGCAGGCGGCGCCTCCTCAGACCGTCCCCAGCGCCTCCCATCCAGCCGGTTACAATCCGTTGCCACGGGGGGAAGGCAGCACCGCAAACACCAGTCGGGAGGGCTCCAGCAACTCTCCGGGATCCTCCTCTCTCCGGGCCACACTAGGAGGAATCTCAGAGCTCAGGGCCGTAGAGCTGGCCGGGAGATTGCCTCGACGGAGCCGCCATCTTAGGATCGCCGCGAGGCAAGATTCTCAGCAAGGGCTGCCTGTGGCGCTTGGATGCCACCCACTGATCCAGGGAAGGCTCGAGGGTTTAGGACAGCCAGGCAGTCGGGGTGCAGGGTAGGTAATCTCCGATGGCAGTGGAAGAAGGAGCGGGTGATGGAGGGTCCGGAGCACTTCTAAAGTGCGACCGCCATCTTGACGCTTCTGGCCACGCCCCCATAGCTACAAGATTGTAATGCTATTAGTACCTTATTCCCTTCAGACTGCAGGTTGTGGATGGTTCATTAGTTTTATGATGGAGGATCTGAAGAGGGAGAGTCACAATGGCACACACTGGCATTTTAATAAAGTACAAGTATTTTGGAGGAGGCTATAGATCAGATCAAATTAATTACATCCCTGAACTTACCCATGAACCTTCTGAAGCTACTCTTAGGGAACTCAGTGAGGATCTGTAATATCCTCTGACAAACCACTCAGGTAAACTGCTCACCCACTTGCTGCTAACAGCTCGTCTTACAATAGCAAACACCAAACTCCCAACCCTGAGCATAGTGGTCTAAGGTATGGAACATATATGCCAGGAATAATAGGCATACTGTTGAAAAAAAAATGTGTTCCCTTTCATATTTTAACTAAAACTACAAGAAGTCAGAGAGGAGGCCTGGAGCATATGTTTATGACTACATATGTCAGGGTTGTGTCAGCCCAGCCCTTCTATGTCATCTGGGGTTGGAGACGATGACATAAATCCTATACAGAATGTGTATTTATAAAGTTGTACAGGGCTGTAGCTAAAAGGAATGTTCCTGGGCCAATGTGTGAGAATTCAAACCGCTACAACTGTATATATGCCGGTCTGCAACTTTGGGTCTCATTCGATCTGTTAAGTATGCTGAAATGATGATTTTGTTGTTGGAGACTGCTATAATGGGTGTTGCAATTCTGAGATACTGCTTACTCCATATCCTGTTTGAAAACCTATAAATAAAATATGGAAAATATCACAAGTACTGGCATCATGTTGTGTTTTACCTTTCTTTCTAGTGAGACATGACAACACCCAGTAAAACTCCACCCGGTGCTGACCCCAAGCAATTAGAAAGAACTGGTACTGTTCGGGAAATAGGGTCACAGGCTGTTTGGTCCCTGTCATCCTGCAAACCAGGTAACTTTCAATCAAAGTTAAGAGTTGGTGATCTTTCTCCCACTTATGCAATTAAACAGAAAATCTGAGTTCGAGTATGTTAGAAATGGGGGTCTCTAGTTGGCAATGGTATACACCCTTGTCCAAATAGGGACCCTTGCTTCTAGTCAGGGAAAGGGGGATACACTCCTGAATAACCCCTGCTCACTCCCTTGGTCGTCTTTGATGTGATGCGACAACGTGGATGCGATGCGTGCACGCCCGACGGCCGTGCGGTAAAATCAATGATCTTTGGAGCCGCGACAGGCCCTGTGACACGCTTCTCCGGTGATGTGACGGCGACCTCTGCGGCGGTGGCACGCTTCTCCGGTGATGCGACACGCTTTGTCTGCGATGCAACGGCGAAACGCTGTGGTGGCGGCACGCTTCCGCGATGCAATGGCAACTGCTGCGGCGGCAACACGCTTCTCCTCGTTGCATTGCGCGTCCAGTGACAAACATTCTCTAGAGATCCTAAACAGCTGCAGGCACCTCTCTGTAGGTTAGAATTCCCAGCACGGAAATTCAGGGGGAGCTGGTGGTGAAGTGTTTGTGTGCCTGAGACTTCAAACAAGAGGCAAGCTCAGTTCAAGCCCTTGGAGATCGTCCTCAAGATGACAAAGCAAACTCCAAACAGCACAGGGGCAGTAATCCTCCTTCATCTTCTCCGGTTTCTTCTCAAGGGCAAAGGTTCCTCTTGATTTCCCAGAAGTGATCTAAAGTTCTGGGGTCTAAGTCCCCTTTTTATACACACACAAGTGCGCTTTTGCGCTGCGCCCTCACCCACATTTTGTCTCTCATTTAGTGGATTTAGAAAATCCGTGTAGAGTAGACCTCAAAACATCCCTGTGCTCATCCTACTCAGAGTGGGGGTTGTAGCCCTCAGAGGAACTAAGCTTCCTCTGAGAGGAGAATCCCAAATGATGATGCATGCCACCTTCGGTGGGTGAGGGATTTAGTCCTAAAAAGGGATCATCCCACAGTTAGAACTGTGTAATACTGTCAGTGTCTTATTCTTTTCTTTGCGTGTTGTTTTTCTAGACCCCGGGATTTCTTGTTATATTGACGTACTGAATTGGGGATGCAATCCTGTGCAGGTCTTACATTTTTTTTCCTTAGGACCCTCCTTCTGAAAATTTCTTTTTAAGTGTCCTATTCAGCCCAGCTCAGACTCATTAGACTGCTGGAGCCAAGGCCCTCTCCTGCCTCCTGTCACTCATAACCCAGACATGGAGAACACAAACCTAGCAGAGGCATGCTGGATGGTTAGGCAAGAAAATACCTTCTTTCTAAAAGTGGTATTTTCAAACACAAAATGTAAACATCACCCTCACTAAAAGATGTATTTTAACATTCTGAGTTCAGGCATACTAAACTCTAATTTCTACCTAGTTCCCTGAGTCAGTTAAGATTAGAAGATGTTATAATCAAACTGCCCATTCTGGCCTATGGGAACAGGTAGCCTTGCAATAGTGAAAAACGAAATTGGCTGTAATTCACTATCAGGTCATGACACACACATCAGGGCATGTCCTACCTTTTACACACAATGCACGCTGCCCTTGGGCCTACCTTAGGGGTGACTAATATGTATAAAAGGGAAGGTTTAGGGACCGACAAGCGGGTGCACTTGCCAAGTCAACATAGCAGTCCCAGACTGCACACAGGCTCTGCAATGGCAGACCTGAGCCACATTTTGCAAGCTGCTTCTGTGGGTGGCGCAATCAGTGCTGAAAGCCCATTAGCAGCATTTGATTTATCTGCCCTGGGCACACATGGTGCACTGTACTAGGGTCTGACAAATCAAATAACCAATCATGGAATCACTAATCCATTACATCATTTTACAATAGGGAGCACTTGCACTTTGGCACTGCACTTTCACTTTGGCACTGATCAGCAGTGGCAAAGTGCCCAAAGCATCTAGATCAACAAAAACAGATGAGGGAACAGCAAAAAGTGGAAGGGAGACTGACGGCAATGGTGCCAAGTCTAACACGTGTCCCCTCCAGCTGAAATGTGGGGAGACCTACCCACCCCTTGGGAGTTCTCTTCACTAAGGCGGAAACATCTGGAGAGACCATCAGCATTGGCGTGTTCTGTACCAGGGCGGTGTTCCACCGTAAAGTCTGTCCTCTGTAGGGAAATGGACCACCTCAACAACTTTGGATTCTCACCCCTCATTTGCATCAACCATCTGAGGGGCCTGTGGTCTGTCTGAACCCGGAAGTGAGTCCCAAACAAGTATGGTCTCAACTTCTTCAGTGCCCAGAACACAGCAAAGGCATCACGCTCAATTGCTCTCCACCTCTGTTGCCCTGGAAGTAACCTCCTACTAATGAAGGCTACAGGTTGGTCTAGGCCCTCCTCATTCATCTGTGAAAGCACAGCCCCCACGCTATGCTCTGAAGCATCTGTCTGCACAATTAATTCCTTTGAGAAGTTGGGCGCCTGAAGCACGGGAGCCGTGCACATGGCAGATTTCAGGGCATCAAAAGCTTTCTGGCAGGCATCAGTCCAGTTCACTTTCTTGGGCTGTTTTCTGGAAGTCAGCTCTGTCTGGTTCCCAAGCCAGAATGGTATCAATCTTGGGCTGTAGGGACGCCACCTGGCCGCTCCCAATCTGATGTCCCAAATACACCACGGAACCCTGCCCGACCTGGCACTTACTCGCCCTGATCATGAGGCCTGCTCTCCGCTGCGCCATCAACACTTCCCAGAGGTGGCGCAGATGTTCTTCCCAACAACGCTGAACACTGCAATGTCATCCAAGTAGGCAGAACTGAAATCCTCCTGCCCAGCCAACACCTGGTTGACCAACCTCTGAAAGGTGGCAGGGCATTATTCATCCCAAAGGGCATAAAAAGGAATTGGTAGTGCCCATCTGGTATGGAGAATGCTGACCTCTCTTTTGCCCCATCAGTTAAGGCGAACTGCCAGTACCCAGACGTTAAATTAAACGTACTGAGGTACCATGCAGCCCCCAACCGATCAATGAGATCAGCTCTGAGGATGGGGTGCGCTTCAGTCCTGGTGAATGAATTGAATCCTCTGTAGTCCAGACAAAACCGGAGTTCTGGCGGGGCACCCGGTGCGGCAGCCTTTGGAACCACGACCACTGGGCTTGCCCAAGGACTGTTTGAGGACTCGATCACACCCAATGCAAACATCTTGGAGACCTCCTCCTTGATGTAAGCTCTCACCCTGTCAGTCACTCTAAGATTTGTGCTTTACAGGAGGACTCTTCCCCAGTGTCCACATCATGGACACATCACTGAGTGACACCAGGGGTCAGGGAGAACAAATCAGAAAACTGCCCCAACAGCTGGCGGCAGTCATTCTGTTGCTCAGGGGTCAGGCCGGTAGAGAGGTTTACTCCGTCCACTGACCCATCTTGCTCCTGAGCAGACAGGAGGTCAGGAAGAGGCTCAGTCTCCTCTTCCATCCCAGCATCTGTCACTAGGAGCATGCCCACTTCGGACCTCTCCAAGTGGGGCTTCAGGCGGTTAACATGCAGGACCCGCAAAGGGTTCCTAGGAGACCGCAAGTCCACCAGGTAGGTGACATTACTCTTGCGCTCCACCACCCTCAAATGGTCCGGTCCACTTATCCTGGAGCGCACAAGGCTCCACTGGGCCCATGACCCAAACCTTTTGTCCAGGCTGAAACTCGATCAGAGTGGCATTCTGATCATACCACCGTTTCATCTCCTCCTGTCTGGCTTCCAGATTTGCCCGAGCAAGTTTTCTGAAACGCCTAGTCTTGTTTCTGAAGACCAGCAGGTAGCTATATACATCCTGGGGAGGTTTACTGGGAGTTTTTTCCCAGACTTCTTTCACCAAACTCAGAGGTCCTCTTACAGAGTGACCATACAGCAGCTCAAAGGAACTGAACCCAAAGGACTTCTGCGACACCTCTGTAAGCAAACAGAAGGCATGGCAAGAGGACGTCCCACTAAAGCCTCATGGGTTTCTCAAGACCCATAATCATGCCCTTTAGGGTCCGGTTGAGGGAATCTCTCAATCAACCCATTACCTTGGGGGTGGTAAGGAGAGGTGAACTTATAGGTTACACCACACTCCTGCCACAGGGACTTCATATATTTAGATATGAAGTTCGTACCACGGTCTGACACCACCTCTCTGGGAACCCCACACGGTAGAAAATCCTCATCAATGCACGACCCACCACGAGGGCTGTCGCAGTCCGGAGAGTGATGGCTTCCAGGTAAAGGGTGGGATGGTCCACCAAGACCAGGGTGAACCTGTTGCCCATGGTTGTCTTGGGATCCAGAGGCCCCACAATGTCAATACCCACCCTCTCAAAGGGGGTGCTGACTACAGGTAAGGGTTGGAGCGGAGCCTTGTGCTTCCTTCAACTCTTACCACTTGCATGGCAAGTCTGAAAGGTCCTGCAATGAGTATCTGAACACTTTCGCATTTGGGGCCAGTGAAAGTGGGTGACCAGCCTTTCAAAGGTCTTGTCATGCCCCAAATGTCCTGCTAAAGACACATCATGAGCCAGACCCAATACGAAGGCTCTGAAGCGCTGGGGTACCACCAGCACACGGGCTAACCCAGGCTCAGCAACCTTAGGCTCACTATACAGGAGACCATTCTCCCAGTAGATCCAATGTGATTCAGACTGATCACCTGCTGCCTGGTTTGTGGCCTGTTGCCGCAAACCCACAAGAGACGGGCACATCTTCTGCTCCTCGCAGAATTCTTCCCTGGAGGGTCCTCCTTCTTGCTGCCAATGGGTCAGTTCAGGCAGGTCCCCCAGTTCAGCTACCTGTTCCCCTGTAGGTTCCAAGGCATCCCCCTCAAAGTCTGCCTCCTCCTGGACTGTGGGAACTTCGGGGGCCAGTTTCCGGCACCCCCTGCCTCTTCTCCTTAAGGCAGGCACCTGGCCCGTTATTTCAGGCTCCAGGTCCTCTTGAAAACCCTTACTGTCTGCCATTGACCGAGTGGTCACACATGCCCACTCAGGCAGACCCAACATCTCCAAATGAGACCTCCGCTCCACCTTCGCCCAAGGGGAGCTCTCCCAATCATTGCCTAGCAGACAGTCAACAGGCATGGCTGGCCTCACAGCTACATGAAAGGTACCTGAGACCCCCCCCCCCCCCCCCCTCCACTCAAAGGGAACCTGAGCCACCTTGTAGTGGCTCTCTGTGTTGTCAGCGGCAACAACAGGGTAGAATGCATTGGGAATCACCTGCTCTTCAGACACCAACTGACAACTGACAGCTGTCACACTGGCTCTGGTGTCTCTCAGAGCCTCCGTCCTATGGCCATTGATGGTCACCCACTGCCTGTCTTTCAAAGTGTTATCAGGCAGTTGGGTCCTAGGGACCATCTCGCTCTCTCCTATAGAGACACTAGGGACATCTCTGCGGGACCCCACCCACCTTGGGCACCCAACTCCTCCCCCAGGGCTACACTAGCCACCTGTCTGGGTGGTGCACCAGTGGGTGCAGTGGTAACTGTTTTGGTACACTTAGGATCTCCTCTGAAGTGACCCTCCTGACCACAGCTAAAACAGACTTTGGGACCCTTCTGCACAGTCTTACCTGACGGGACCCATGGCCTTTTCTCAGTGGGAGGCTGGGAACCTTTCCCTTGGTTCCCTTGGGGATTACTTTGGGGCCCTTTCTGGAACTCCTTCTGTTTACCCTTGCCCCCCCCCACTCTGCTGGGGACCCTGTCCACCCTTGGCGGAGTCTCCCTTGTGGACCCTGGTACTGACCCAGCGGTCCGCCTCCTCAGCAAGCTTCCTGGACTCAGTCAGCTTACTGTCAATCAAGTGTTGGCGTAGCTCTGGAAAACAATTACTGGACAAGTGCTCCCATGCAATCAAATCATAGATTGCCTTAAAATCATTTACTTTGCTACCCTTTACCCAACAATCCAGGTCTCTGCAAAAGAAAGTCACATACTCCACCCACGTACTAGTCTCCAGCTTCCTGCTGTTTCTAAATCTCTGCCTATAAAGCTCTGGGGTCAACCCATTCCTGGTCATTAAGGCCTCCTTCATGGGGGCATAGGACGTCTGATCCTCCTTGGGCAGGTCTAACAAGGTCTCCCTCCCTTCACTGACAAAGCGGCTCCACAACCCCACTCCCCAGTCTTTCTCAGGAACTCTATGGGCAATAATGGCCACCTCATAAGCCCTTAAACCACTGCCCAATGTCCTCATGCTTCATGAACTCCTTAATGACATCCTTTGGAGTATATACTCTACTTTCTACAGGCACTGATGGTGTACTGCCACCAGAGGGACTGATCTCTAAACTTTTTGCTTTCAGATTCAACCCTCTTTCATGCTCTAAAAGCATCTTTTTCTCCTCTAGGCTAATTTCTCTCTCTGAAATGCAAACTCCTTATCCTACTTCCCCAGCTTGAGCTTCGTGAGCTCCAATTCATGCATCCCGGTTCTCTCCCTATCCCCCTGCTCTTCTGGAGACAAGCCCTTAGAAGAAACACTGCTGCCTGCCCTGGAAGGTGCTTTTCCCCCTAGTCAGGCCCAATGCCTCCCCAGCTGCCCATCCACATTATCTACCTCCCATTATAGGCTCTTCAGGGTGCTCACTGGCATCCGTAGATTCCAACCAGGCCCTCAGCGCCTTTTGGAATTCCTCTTTCTTGGTGAGGCCTCTCCTGGAGATTTTGAATTTCCTAAAAACAGCTTTAAGGTATGACACAGTGTAGGTATCAATTCTCTCTTCTTCAAAGTCTAAATCCATAGATGCATTGGATGCTGGCTTACTCATGGTAAGTATTGGCAGTTCTCAGAAAAATAGTCCCAGAAAAATTCTACCAAGTGTATGTGGCTGCGGTATGGTCTGCACTCACTAGTAGTGTATGCCAATCACTGTTTATGAGTCACAAATGCAAGTCCAGATCCTCACCGCTGACCACCAATGGGGTTCACTAGTTGGCAATGGTATACACCCTTGTACAAATAGGGACCCCTTGCTTCTAGTCAGGGAAAATGGGGATACACTCCTGAATAACCTCTGCTCACCCCCTTGGTAGCTTGGCACGAGCAGACAGGCTTATCTCAGAGGCAGTGTTTAAAGCATTTGTGAACGCATACAGTAATTCAGTGAAAACACTACAAACGAACACCACACCAGTTTAGAAAAATAAGTAATCTTTACTAGACTTAACACAAGACCAAACAACAAAAATCCACAATACTGTAATAAAAATAGGACTTTAAAATGGTAGAAATAGCTTAGTTCAATGTAGATGGTAAAAGCGACACTTTATTCTCAAAGTACCTTGGATGCGTCACGCAAAACAAACCAAAGGGTCGCCGGGAAGGTGATGCGTCGGTTCCTTGCTTCTGGGGAGGTGATGTATCGGTTCCTTACTGCAGGGGAGGTGATGCTTCGGTTCCTTACCGGAGAGGAGGTGATGCGTCGGTTTCTTACTGTGATCTGGTGTGATGCAACAACATGGTGCCTCGATGCGATGCAACGATCTGGTGCGATGCAAAAAAATGGCGTCCTTGATGCGATGCGACAACGTGGATGCGATGCATGCATGCCCGACGGCTGTGTGGCGAAATCGATGATCTTCTGAGCCGCGACAGGCCCTGCGACACGCTGCTCCGGTGATGTGACGGAGACCTCGGCGGCACGCTTCTCCGGTGATGCGACACGCTTAGTCTGCAGTGGCGAAACGCCGTGGCGGCACTCTTCTTCTGCAATGCGACAGCCACTGCTGCGGCGGCGACACGCTTCTCCTTGTTACGTCACGCTTCCAGCTCCCAGCGACAATCAGTCTCTAGAGGTCCTAAACAGCTGCAGGCAAGGAAATTCGGGGGGAGCTGGTGGTGAAGTCTTTGTGTCCCTGAGACTTCAAACAGGAGGCAAGCTCAGTTAAAGCCTTTGGAGATCTTCCTCAAAATGACAAAGCAAACAGCAAAGTCCTTTTCTCCTTTCCTTGGCAACATGTAACCTCTGCAGGCCAACCCCAAACAGCAGAGGGTCAGTAATCCTCCTTCAGCTTCTCCGGTTTCTTCTCCATGGCAAAGGTTCCTCTTGATTTCCAAGAAGTGATCTAAAGTTCTGGGGTCTGGGTCCCCCTTTTTATACACACATATCCTTTGTCTCTGAAGGCAGAGAGTCTGTACCTAGTCCAAACCAGTTCTGCCCTCCTGGGTGCATCTTCCTGGCAGGAGGTGGAGACCACATTCTTTGAGAGCAGACCTGGCCAGGTAGCTGAAAGGAAATCTCCTCCCTCTACTCTCTATTCTATGAGGGCTCAGGTCAGTGAATGGAAATCTCTGCCCCCCACACTCTCTATTCAATGCAGGTCCTATTCAGCCCAGCCCTGACTCATCAGACTGCTGGAACCAAGGCCCTCTTCAGCCTCCTGTCGCTCACAACCCAGACATGGAATACACAAACCTAGCAGAGGTATGCTGGATGGTTAGGTAGGAAAATACCTTCTTTCTAAAAGTGGTATTTTCAAACACAGAATGTAAAAATCACCCTCAATAAAAGATGTATTTTAACATTCTGAGTTCAGGCATACTAAACTCTAATTTCTACCTAGTTCCCTGAGTCAGTTAGGATTATAAGATGTTATAATCAAACTGCCCATTCTGGCCCTATGGGAACAGGTAGCCTTGCAATAGTGAAACACGAAATTGGCTGTAATTCACTATCAGGACATGCGACACACATCAGGGCATGTCCTACCTTTTACACACAATGCACCCTGGCCTTGGGCCTACCTTAGGGGTGACTATTATGTAGAAAAGGGAAGGGTTAGGGACTGGCAAGTGGGTGCACTTGCCAAGTCGACCTGGCAGTCCCAGACTGCACACCCTCTGCAATGGCATGCCTGAGCCACATTTTGCAAGCTGCTTCTGTGGGTGGCACAATCGGTGCTGCAAGACCACCAGCAGCATTTGATTTACAGGCCCTGGGCACACATGGTGCACTGTACTAGGGTCTGACAAGTAAATCAAATAACCAATCATGGAATCATTAATCCATTACATCATTTTACAATAGGGAGCACTTGCACTTTGGCACTGATCAGCAGTGACAAAGTGCCCAAAGCAACTAGACCAACAAAAACAGATGAGGCAACAGCAAAATGTGCAAGGGATACTCAAGCCAATGGTGCCAAGTCTAACAGAGTAAAATATAGTGTGACAAAACTGGTATCTTTCCCCTTCCCAATTCCAGTCCAACAGCACTGGTGAAGAACATCGGGGCAAAGTTTAGCTAATCTTGTACACCACACAGGGTGTTTTTTCCCAGGCTCTGGGAGGCAGTTATTTTTCCTTGTGAAACTAGAGGTAACTGCACCATGCAATGCTTAAAGGTGCTGTCAAGAACATATAGTGCTATTGACACTGCTCCTATAGGCACCATCAAGGTATTTAATCTCCAGGTACTGTGCCGCCCGGAGAAAATAGAGACCTACTATGAAGCCCGAAGAACTGGAATTGAAAAGTGGAATAGCTTCATTATATGGTGTGCAGGACAGGACAGGATGTAGACCCTTTGAAAGAAGTAGTTCGTTGCACCATTCTTAGTCGTCTGGACTATTGTAACGCCTTGTTGCTTGCGTCCCCGGCTTATCTGATCCGGAGGCTTCAACGCATCCAGGCAGCTGCCGCAAAACTAGCCCTTCAAAGACCGCGCTACTCATCCAGCACCAAGGCTCTGGCTGAGCTTCACTGGCTGCCTGTGCAACAGAGGATTATGTTTAAATCCCTGTGTGTAGCCTTTAAAGCTCTTCATGGCCTTGGCCCTATACCACTGCAAAGTCGTTTTGGATGGTATGTCCCCTCGCGCACTTTGCGCTCTTCTTCAGCTAGGCAGGCCTTGATTCCCAAGACAAAGAGAGCTACTTTGGGAGGCAGAGCTTTTAGCTCCGCGGCTGCTCGACTCTGGAATGGTCTTCCCTCGGAGCTACGACAGGTTCAGGATCTGACTCTTTTCCGTGGACGGCTCAAGACCTGGCTTTTCCCCAGAGTCTAACTTTCTTCTTGCTCCCCTCATTCTGTTGCTTCCCTGCATTATGTCTATAGCGCCAGGATGCCCGTAGGGTTACAGTGCGCTCTATAAATAATTATACATACATACATACAGAACACTTGTCTGACGTTCTCCTTTTCGCTCTGTCTCTAGCCCACTAATGTCTTGTGGTGGCCACCGTCAAGGGATAAATTACATTGCAGTTCTGTCAGCATTTATCTGCCTTCCTAATCAGTCATTTTTATTCACATCCTTGATCCTAATCAAGTTCTTGAGGGGTACTTGCCCCATGTTTCCACATGCACCATTTGTCATGCCTCAATGGGTTTTGAACTTTGTTGTGACATTTTTGACAGGGGACCCTTATGGGCCTCGTCACAGTTGCCAGCTCTGTTTAATTACATTTAATATTGTTTTTCTTGTGGCCATTTATTCAGCAAGATGTGCAAGTTTAGTGTGTCCATCTGCTGTTCATATGCTTCTACCCAGACAAACTCATCCTGAGGACAAAAGAGGCTTTTTTTCCTAATCTGGTTACTCCTTTTTGTGTGAGCAGACCATTCAAATTTCTATCTTTTACCTTCTAACTCCTCCTATTAAGGAGGAGGAGTGATTTCATCGACTTGACCCACAAACGGTGGTAAGTTACTATATTGACCGCTCAAAGGGAACCAGGTTTGATGACCAACTCTTTGTGAGGTATGTATGCTGCAAAAGGGCAAGGTAGTCCAGAAGATGACATTATCGTATTGTGACATTACCTGCATAAAAATGTGCATTGCACTTGCCAAGAAGAACTTCTGGGGAAATACACATTCACTCCATCAGAGCAAAGTCTTCCAAGTCAGCGCTGCCCAGTGGCAGAAATTTGTCATGTGGTGAGTTGGGCATCTTTTCAAACCTTCACTAAACATTATTGCTTTGCTTGGATTCAGAAGTGGGAAGGAGTGGCTATTTTCCATGTTCTGTGCTCCACAATTTCAGGTGAGCAATCTGCATGTAGGTTTGTGGTGTATACTCTTATCTACGTGCAAATTCCTTACCAAATGTCCCCTCCTCCCATTCTAAAGGAGAGTCCTAGGTACCATTTTACAGGGTTCCAACCTAATTGTTACACTTCACTGTCACTATTGAACTGTTCCTACCTCCTCTCTACCTCTAAGGACACTGAAAAAAATGGACTACAAACTGATGTCAGTGTGCTGCAGTGGGTGATAAAGGCGCCAGTGATGTCACTTCCTGCACTATTTCTGGCACTGGCAACAAGCCAGCACCCACTGCCAGCATAGGAGAGCTATGAAAAGATTCTGGATTCAGTCTGGAGTCTAGGGATATTTAACAGTAGCAGCTGTGTTATTGAGCTTTTATATCTCCTTTACATTGTTTTGCTGAAGCTGCATAGTTTTTGCAAAAAGCAATTGATTTTTGCTGAGGCTGTGGCAAAGCCAATAGACATTGCCAATGCTTGTTCTGATAATCATTTGGCCCCACATCAGTGATTTCCTATTGTTGCTAAGGCTTTAAATAAGTAATTGTATTATCTAGAATTCTCACATTGTAACAGATATATATAGACTTTTCAGATTCATCTGTCTCTCAAAATCTGAATGTGTTGATAGTGTAATGATTAGTAATTTGCAACAATAATTTCCAGCGTGCTACAGGTATCCAAAGTATAACACCATCCTATTATTAGTGCTGTAAATTAAATATCTGAAATGTGTTTCTAAACCTAATATGCCGTGCAATAAAACCGATCTCTAGAATATGGAGAGAAAAAACAATCTTACATATTTGGGTACTGTTGGATGTGGATTCTACAATTTCTCAAACATTTTTCTCCCTAGGATTTGGTGTGGACCAATTGCGAGATGATAATCTAGAAACCTATTGGCAGTCAGATGGGTCTCAACCACATCTAGTGAACATTCAATTTAGGTATTTATTTCTATTTTTACTTAATTGAAATTTTTGAAGAACATTTCTGTAATCGCTGCATACTTTTGTCATTTTTCTCCTTTGGTCCTACTCAGTTTTTTCTTCTGGTATAGACATTTGTTCGCCTTGACTAGAAAAAATGTGCAGTTGTTGGTGTATTTTCTACCCTTATTTGAAGACTAACATATTTCTTGAGCCATAAGTGAAAAATAAAGTATGAGGCATTATCACTCCAGACAACATGAGCTGAGAATGTATCGAACAGTCATTTTCAATTACAAAATGAATTTGTAATTTTAGCCAACTTTTTTCAAATTCAGTAAACGTTAGACGTTTCCTTTTTTTCTTTTCATTCCACGCTTTCCCAATGAGCTACAATAACCGTTTTGTGTATTTTTTTTTTTTTTTCTGGTCAAGCATGTCCGAGACTATTGTGCTTTGCTTTCCCCTTGAACGTGTCAAGGCTCTACCGGGACAAGATATTAATCGATCTTTTGCAAAAGTGTTCCTATTATTGTGACAGTTACACATTCTTTGTTTTTTAAGGATACACTGTAGAAATGTAGTCAACGCCACAAAATGGATAATATGTTGTGGAGTTACATTTGATTTCTAAATCTCTGTCCAGGACTGATCAATCTGTGATTGCTGTAATCAAAATCAACCCACTTTAACATGATTTGAAAGCATTACACCATGCAGTCATTCTCCCATACTCACTCAGGAGAAATCCTCAATTTCAAACACTTTATAATGGCTAACATAAAATGTATTGCTAAATTACGATTAAATTATTATTGAATTATCTTGGCTCAGACCTCATAATCCTAGAGACAACACGTGAAGTATACATTGTGAATATTCTCAAAAATCCTCCAAATAATACTTTCCTTTTCAGTGAATATTAATTCATTTAACACATCTAAACTAGGAGGTGTGTTGATCAACTAAAATTATTTATTGTACAGTGCCTAATTATTGGATGAACCTATAAAAGGAGAACACTTCTGATTGAGGGCTACGATTCACATAACTTTATCAGTATTTTAGTTTCATAGGTTAAAAAAATATTTTTTACATAGTGCATTTTTCAGAAAACGAATATATGCGGCTTAATTAGTGCACTTCAGCACATAGCCACATCTATTTTCAGTTATTTTTTTCATACAACTATAAACTTCTGACTTTTTATCTCCAGTCTTATTCCCTGCAAATCCTAATTAATAATTTTTACTAATGAAAATAGAATTTGGAGAGAGAATGTGGCCTAACGGCTAGGGCGGTTAACCCCGGAGCTGGGGAAACATGTTCGAGTCTCGGCAGGGATGCTCAACATTCTGTGATTCTGGGCAAATCACTTAATCTCCCAGTGCCTAACAAAAATGAATGTTTCCGTCTGTAACATGACTGGTGCTCATGTAAAGCGCTCTGATACGTTTGGGTATAGTTTGCGCTATATAAAACTCCCTCTCACCCCCCCCCCCCCCCCCCCCAAAAAAAAATCCTGTTGTGTGTGCTGTGACCACAGTTTGGCTAAAATGCAATGTTACAAGATAATTGATGTGTTGGACAAGGATACCTACAAGAAAAATACAACTGACGCAAAGCTGTATCGAGGGTAATATGTCAGTGTAGGGACTGCAAGCCCAAGAAAGAAAAACGAGATACAAGCCCATTGGAGGGCGATATAATTGCTAATTAAGAGACTGCCTCCCTACGCGTCTGCAAATAAACAAGCCACGACCCGTGAGCAAGGAGCAGGAGCTCCAAAACATGTTGGGTGAGGCGATGAAATATCCTGATGTTTTCGCTGGTTGCTGAATAAAGACTCTGCTGCGAAGGCTGGGGTCTTCCTTTCATTGTGTGCATCGCCACTGTTTGGGCAATTTTTGGATGATATATATATATATATATTTATGTTTTCAGTTTCAAGGTTTGTTATAGGACAGTACACTTTTAAGATTAATGTTATAGTTTTCTCACTGGGAGAAGTATTAATGATTGTTCTGTTTGAACGCAATGACCCTGCATTAGGTATAATGAAAACATGAAGTAAGAGAAAGTATTTGGTAACATGTTTGCAA
The DNA here is from genome assembly GCF_964204655.1 of Triturus cristatus. NCBI lineage: Eukaryota > Metazoa > Chordata > Amphibia > Caudata > Salamandridae > Triturus > Triturus cristatus. The sequence continues at coordinate 496,737,439 of NC_140582.1, forward strand.
ACCCCCTTCTAGCGCGTTCACTAGATATGATACAGTAATGTAGTGTCACATGAACTGGTATATATTGTTTAGGATTTAAGTTTAAATTGATATTTTCTTTAATTTTTGTAACATAGACAAGTGATTCTTTGTCTATTATGCTCTTTGGGCTACCATGACAACCTTTTTCAGTGTGATGTTATAAAAGTACTCACCGAATGGCACCCGATCATGTGATCAAGGTGGTACGTCCACCGAAACGTGTCCGGGCCTCCTGCTGAAAATCAACTGATGTTTAATGTTCCACAGTGTCGGCGCCTGCTTCAGAGCTTGGGAGGGGGACTGGTGTTTATATATTGAACGAGCCGTCCTGGATCGTACACCGACCTACCTTGATCTGGTGCACTTCGAATCCGGAACAAGTGGCTTGGAATTTTGACAATTGCGTGGAGCTCCCCACAGCAGATATATATGCTAAACAGCTAGGTGATGGACGACGGAGACAAACTGTCGGTATCCAGTAAGCTGGAGGGCAGATGGGACCCAGTTAAGCTTTTCCAAGTCCGTTCCGTTCACTGCAGCGCGGGTGCGGTGGCTGATGGGAGAGGTAGTTGCCGAATTGTAAGCGGCAAGTGAAAAGCATCGGTAACGGATCATTTTTCAGGATGGCCGAGGAATGGTTGCTGGAGCGCGGTGGGACAAGAGACATTGCTAGACCGCAATTACCAGGTACCAATTTGAAGATACATATGCGGACTTTGGAGAACCTTTGCTAGAACGAAATATCAAAATGGTAGGAGTGCAAGTCACTCCAAAGGTATCTTGATGTGGGCCGGATCCCAAGAGGGTTGTGAATCGTTGTGGCACCCACGTATGAAAATCCTGATCCGAATATGATGAATGAGTGGGCAGAGAACAGTGCCGAGTCATCGCAGCGCATGCTGCGCATACTTATCAAATATGCAGTCAGCGACAGAGAGGCAATAATCAGTAAAATTGAAGGCATGCTCAAAGAACTTGACCAGTTCCCTAACAAAGAAGAAACAGCAAAAATGCAGACGGAAATGACCAGCAGACTGCAGAAGTATGAACAGTCCATTAAAGATCGGAAATCGCTAACATTTCTTCGTGACAAACTAGACTACCAAAGGGGGGGAGGATTTATACCTTTTCAAAACAGTTTTGTAATATTAGATGCCAAAAACTCTCAGCGAGTGCGCAACCTACGGTGCAGCAAGCAAATGGTCATAACAGCTCAGAACAGAGCTCAGAGGTAGACACTGATTTTGAAGAAAGCAATATCACAGGTAGAGTGGGCACTGGCAAAGAAGTACCATCAGTCGTTGAAGACCTATGTTTTTTACGTCTGGACAGGACCTTCAACCTGTGGCCTCGGCCACAACGCAAACAGAAAGCGGGAAGAGGAAAAGCAACAGAAAAAACAGACGTCGGGGATGAAAGTACAACAAAACCGACACGGAGGAAGTGACAGGTCAATCGGACATTGACAACACAGTTATAAATCTTTCAGATATGGAATTGAACCCAGAAGAATAGAAGATTTTATTATTGGGACTGTCTTTGTTCAGTGACCAACTTTGACTATGCGCGAACAAGAATCAATTTTTTTCGTTTTATGAGAACTCAAATTACAAAAATACTTCAAGGGAAAGTCAAATGAGATATGAAGTGACACCGAGAACTCCACATCACCAAGGAATCTGGCAGTTGAAGACATGTCACTACTGCAAGATTCGGATGAACTCCAAGGTGGAGCACAGCAGATGATTCGACCGGTGGAAGAGCTAGCAGCAGAAATGGGTTTGGACATATATGGAAGTATACGAACTCTGCTTAAACCCAAATCGGTCTTTCTGCCTATCATGCCCGAGACTATTTGAACATTTTTGCGGAGAATGTAATTAGTGAGTTGAAACAACTAGCAATTGAATCCAGTAATACATTCTTATACACACAACACAATCTCAGAACACAATATTCACAGGTGATCAAGAAAGTCAAAGACAGACTGGACATAGTGGTGAGATGGTCCGACAAAGGGGGCAATGTAGTACTCTGGCCTCTAAACATGTACACTAAAGAAGTATATAGACAACTTCAAGATAGGGAGTGTTACTGCAGGGTTGGTCCTATGAGCCTTCAAGGGATAAAATAATTTTCATTCACAACTGTACAGATGGCGGGATCAGGGGCTGACTTTCTGAAAATCGACTGCCCAGTTACACCCATTCTGTACCTCATCTCCAAGGATCATAAAAATGCAAGCAACCCTCCTGGTCAACCTATAATTTCGGCCATTGGAGATCTATTTGAGAATACATCAAGCTTTAGTGACCATTTCCTTCAAGAACACATATGCAGTTTACCTTCATATATAAGGGACACTGGAGATTTCGTACGTAAAATATACAACACCCCATGGGAAGACTCCTTTGTCCTTATGACACTTGATGTCACAGCTCTTTATATGAGCATTAGACATGCTGACGGTCTTAGAGCTTTGAAGTACTACTTGGGTACCAGACCTATACACCTACACCAGCATACCCTTATGCTTCTGAGCATAGCTAAATGGTGTCTTGAGAACAACCTCTTCATGTACGACCAACACACCTACGAACGACTCCAAGGGACTGCTAAGGTTACCTGCTTCGCCCCCAGCTATACTAACCTGCATATGGGCTGGTGGGAGGAGAAGGTACTCAAGGTTAACCATGCACAGGAATGGTCGGAGAATGTAGTCCTTTGGACCAGATTTATCGACGACCTATTCATTTTGTGGAGGGGGTCATCAGAGTCAGCACAGAAATTCTCACAGGAATGCAACGGTGATCTGAACCTCTCCTTCACTAGTGACATTAGCACAAAAGAGGTACACTTCCTAGATCTAGTGGTATATGTAGAGAATAGCAGTATCCAGAACATACAGGAAGCCCACATCGGGCAATTCTATCCTACATGCCAGTAGCTTTCACCCCACCAGACTCAAAAATAGTATCTGTTACGCAGAATGTCTGCGCATGAAGCGCAACTGCAGCAATGAGATTGCGTTGGGGGAAGCACAAAAGGATCTATTTCAGAGACTGGAGGTGAGAGGCTACAGCCAGGAAGTGCTGATGTCAGCTTAGACGAAGACAAAAACGAAAACAAGAGAAAACTTGTTGTTTTGTACAAGGAAGAGTAATAAGCAATCTAATGACACAGACCCAGTTCATTTAACAACAGGCTACTCAGCCTACCATCCAAGACTACGCAATATCTTGCCTAGAAACTGGAATATTGTTAGAAGTGACCCAGTCATAGGCCCTGAAATTCCTCGTACCCATCTTATATCATCCAGAAGGGCGAGATCAATGCGTAGGGAGTTGGTATAAAACTCTCCACAAGTCAAAAGAGGGTCTGAGTGGTTAAAAGATAACGGGGGATTCCAAAAATGTGCAAAATGTAAGGCCTATAGGTATGGCAGCAAAATGAAAACTGTACTGTCACCCCTTAGGAAATCACTGATTACGATCAGAGGATCATACACTTGCAAAACAGATGTTGCAGTGTATGTGCTCGAATGCACATGCCACAAACAGTAGATGGAGAGTACGATACACAAAGTCCACACCAGGATCCTACAACACCTTAGAGCCATAGCCAATGATGACAAAAGCTACCCAGTAGCAAGACATATTAACGAATGTTATCAAGGAAATGCGAAAGATCTAGCATACTTTGTCATTGACTCTGTCCCTGAAAACTCTAGGGGTGGTAACAGGCAGCTCCAACTCAGGAGACAGGAATCCAGGTATATAATGATGTTAAACAGCAAAATACCGCAGGGATTGAACTCTGATGAAGATGTGATAGTTCACCTTTAGCTAGGAACTCTAGCTCTAGCAAGTAGAAGAGGTGCTTAGTAAACATATTCAAATATTATTCCCAAACTTTTTTTGGTTTTTATTAATTCATATATTTTAGAATAGTATTTTACTTGGGAATGTACGGTCATGGTATTTGATATGATGATGTGATACTCATGAGCTATGGTGTACAGTTAGCAGCGTGATGTAAGGGGAGCTTACTACTGGCCATTTCTAATGTACCCTGATATAAGGGTCTAGTCCCACTTGGGCAGGACTTCAGTTTCAACGTTTGTTATAGGACCGTACACATTTATGATTAATGTGATAGTTTTCTCACTGAGAGAATTATTAATGATTGTTCTTTTGGAACGCAATGACCCTGCATTAGGTATAATGAAAACATGAAGTAAGAGAAAGTATTTGGTAACATATTTGCGATCCCCCTTCTAGCGCATTCACTGGATATGATACAGTAATGGAGTGTCACTTGAACTGGTATATATTGTTTAGGATTTAACTTTACCTTGTTATTTGGTTTAATTTTTGTAACATAGACAAGTGATTCTTTAGGTCTATGATGCTGTTTGGGTTACCATGACAACCCTTTTCGGTGGGATGTTATAAAAGTAAGCAAGGTGGTACGTCCACCGAAATCGTCAGGGCCTCCTGCTGAAAATAAACTGATGTTTAATGTTCCACGGTGTCGGCGCCTGCTTCAGAGCTTGGGAGCGGGACTGGTGTTTATATATTGAACAAGCCGTAATTTATTTATTTATTTTCACAATAAATTTTTTTTAAACCAGTTTTTGAGTTTTATCTTAGCATCACATAGGCATATGACAACCATACATATCCATGTTGAGTACTACCTGACCATGCATTGCAAAATATCTGGTCCAACAGGAGTCATTGGTTCAAAATATGAACAACGAAACCTACTCCACCTTGTGTCAGAACAGTTACATTTTCTAATATAGAGATTCAAAAGCAATACTGTTGTCGCCCTCTCGAGTGTCCTTCCCCCACATATCCACACCCCTGTACATAGGGATAATTTTATATACTTGCAATATAACACTACTCCACAGCGTTCCTGCACAGTGTTTCTTTCATTCTTTTGGCGCCCGGGGTAAGGGAGAATCGTGAGGCCCCTGGCGCTCCGTGTCCATCAGTATCGGGGCACTATCTCTCCTTAGTCGCGAAGATCCTCTTTAAGCTCTCAACCGATTGTCCCAATTCCGCAGCTCTGGGGATCCTACACAATCCCCTGTTCTCCCGCCTAAGCGCTACTGATTCAGCATTGCCCCATTTAAGTGTCGCTTAAACCCAGGTAACTTCTAATGCATGGTGATGGACCTATGAATTAAAAGCAATGCCAGATCTTTGAAATGGTTTGTGGCACTCCCTGCTTTCTTACTCTTAAACAGTCCAGGACTCCACTAGCCATGGTGGATAGGTCTTCGCACCCGTGATATTAGTCAGTGCGTCCATGACCCCCTGCCACAGATACGATGTCACTGGACAGTCTCAGAACATGTAAGCCATATCAGCGTCCGGTGCTTACCACCGAGGGCAGTTTTAGGTAGACTCAAATACCCTGTGTAACCTCGCTGGGGTGAGATAGGCTCTGTGGAAAACGTTATGTTGAATGTATTGAAGCTTGGCATTATGGGAAAGTTTGCACGGATGTAACAGAACTGTGTCCCATTCTTTTGTGTCAATCCTCATCCTGTGTTTCACTCCCAACACCTATGGGTTGGTAGAAAGGGGTCATTTGATGTAAATGCCAGGGCTCGTGTGAGTCAAGTGATGAGTCTGCGGCCCCCGCCTATAGTGTGTAGTGTGTGAATCAGTGGGTGCTGCTCCGGCTCTGTGTCCGCAATCTGCCATAGTAGACCCATCTCGGCCAACAATCGGCCATAGTCCAAGAAATTGCCCGCCAGTAATTCACAGTCCGTCTGTAATTACTCAAAGGGTATGAGTTTGCCATTGTGGAACAGAGCACTTAGAGTGCCAACACCGGCTGCCTCCCATGTCGTTAGTCCCTCCCAGGTCCCAAAAAGATCTAATGGAACTGATGCAAATCTCGGAGTAATATTGTGATATAGTCAGCATCAGACACAGGCTCCTGCAAAAGTTATTATGTGCTACATGCAGCAAATTGTTGGTCTCGCAGGAATCCCCGCATATAGCAACAAGGCCTCCTGCACCACATGCTGTGCGCTATCTGTAAAGGGCAGTCCCAGTCCTTCCAGTAGCCATCCGGCGAGCAGGCCATTGTATTTGCGCCGTTAGAAAATGTTCGAAGTTAGGGGCCCGACGACCCCTTTCCCAACTGGTGGCTGCAACTTGTGCAGAGCGACACAACCCCTGCCTTTATTCCAAAGGAACCCCACTAACATAACCTGTAGGGCGCAAAACATGCTTTAGGGTATGTTCACTGGGAGATTGTGGAAGAAATATAGCAGACATGGGAGCATCACCATTTTAGGCAGCGATAGGCTACCCTTGGCAGTGAGAGGGGGCGTGCTCCAGAACATCATTTCGGGGCGAATAGAGGCAGTGGCCCTAGTAAGGTTGCCATCAATGAGATCTTGTGAGGTATGATAAATATTAATGCCCAAAAATCAGGTGGTGCATGGCTCCCCGCGGAGGAGGTGCGAGTCCACTATGAAGTGCTGCGGTGGGCATTCCAGGTGGATCAGGATCAGCACAGTTCACTCCCCAGCCCGAATCTGCCTGGAACTCCATCAGGATGTCTGTGATCTCTTAATGGTATGCCCCACGCTTGACCTTGTTGTCTGAGCCAATGTGCCAGTGGCTCCATCACTAAGGCGAAAAGGAGCAGAGACGGAGAGCACCCGTGGCGTGTTTCTCTGCTCACCAAGAATGGGGCAGAAATACTTTGCTCTGTCTTCATTCGAGCAGTGGGCCCTTTGTAGAAGAGTCTGGTAAGTCTTTTGTGCCTGCCAGTTATGCCAATGGATGTTAGCATTGAGAAAATAAATCCCCAGTCTACTGTATCAAACACCTTCTCCAGGTCTAATACTATACATGCCGCGTGTGGCCAGTGGATATGGGCCAACTCCATCACGCTGTGGAGCCTACGGACATTGAGAGTGATGGATCTGCTCGAGATGAAGCTAATATGGTCCTGACAAAACCAGATGGAGAAGGCACAAGAGTAGTTGTACCACAATGATTTTGCTTAGGATTTTGTAAGCCGACCTTCTGTTAATGCAGCCTGATATATTTCCAGCATCTTAGGAACCAGGAGGTCCTCTTAGGCCTTATAGAACTCGACTGGCAGACTTTCTTTCCCCTAAGTCTTACACATGGCAGCACCCCTGATGGCTCCCCAGTATTCTTGTACTGTGATAGGTGCATTAAGCTCCTCCCTGTCTAAGGAATCGATGACTGGCAGTGTAACCCTGTTGAGAAATTATTGGATGTGGGTCTGGCGGTCCTTAGGGAGGGAGGATCATTGAGGGTTTGATAGTGAGTTGTAAACGCTGCATGTATGTCCGCTTAGCTAGTGACCTGGCGAGTCAGAATTATTCTAATCGTAGTGCTAGGGATGACTGGTTCCACGCTCCTCATTTGCCATGCCAACAAGCATTGCAGCTTTTCAATCAGTTGGGCCTTACACTCCGTGGCTGTCTGTGGAGCTGGTCGTGCTATGGGATCTGTATGCACTGCCACTTCTAGGGCCCCTAAAGATGTCTCTGTCTTCACCAGGTCCCTATGAAGGTCAGCCCTTGCACCCACAACAGCAATGGATGCACTGACCTCAGAGCACCACCTTCAGCGCATCCCACTCTACTAATCTGGAGGTAGCTGTGCCCCAGTTCTCTGTTAGGTAATGAGATAGTTCCTCATGGGTTGTGTCCCTAAATATGGGGTCTTCCAGCATGGTCGGCTGTAATCTCCATTTGGGTAACAGTGAGCACAGTGCTCTCCATTCAAGATGTACTTTTAATAGGCTGTGGTCTGAGAATGTTTTCCTTAAATATCCTCCGTTTATGGCCTGTTGCTGAGAGGCCAGATAACCGAGTATACGATCCAGGTGCATGTGAAGATCTTGCAGGGGTCAATTATAGGTGTACTCTCTGGCAACTGGATTCAAGGCATGCCAGCTATCCACGGGGACCATTGTGGGAGCCATTGAGAAAGACAAGCAGTGGCCGCACAACAGGAGACGTTGGCAAAGGAGGATATGAACGATCTAGTGGCGGATTTAAGACACAAATAAAATCTCCCCCAATGATTCAGAGGATATGCACCCATCTGGTAAGGACAACAGGGGGTCTCCATGATATTTCCCAGTGGTGTTGGCGCGTAATGCAGGCAACACATGGGGCTAGACAATGGCTTACTGTATGACATTACAAACAAGAAAATCAGAACCCTTCCACCCCCCCAACTCCCAACCCAAGGCGACCAAGCAACCTCCAACTGCCTAAACAAACAACGAATAGTTCCATAGGTGGGAATCTCCAGGTCGTTTATTAGTATACAAGACATCTTCCAAGGAGAGTGTCTGGGGGGTGGCTAGTATACTGCACCCAGGTGCAGCTTGGTTTATAAAGTGCATTGGCCATGTATAACCCAAGGGTGGGCTAGTCGACCCATTTCGTCTTAGCAAAAGTCAGGAATAAGAGAAATCTAAAGTGGGTCACGCTGAAGTCGGGCACCAGTACTAGCCTTGCATCCATGAGTTGCGGGGAAGGAATGGCGGCCAAATTCACAGTATCTCTGTGAGGACGCAGGCAGGCATCCACCCCCAATCAATTGCAGGGCCATTTAGGGCAATTCTCAATCATGGCCCTACTTGTCTTACCTGCCGTCCCCTCAAAACACAGTATCTGAAGTCTGCGGAGTTGCGCCTGATAGGATTACTTATGTGGCGCTGCCCATCAAGACACTCGAGCCTGTCTCCGAGAGCTTGTCCTCAGTAACCTGGGGCTGTGGGGAGCGACACTCTGCCCACAAGGTGATTGCTGTTGACAGTGCCTGGACCTGTTCTTCCCAGGCCTGCACCATGGTGGAGGTCCCATTAACTCTGGGATCTCCATTTCCACAGTCCCTGTGTTTACCATGCCGGTGGCTCCTGTCTGTCTGGGATCGTGGCATTGGTGTGAATGGAGCCGAAGAGACTTATAGGCGCCGCTCCACCCAATCCCAGGGCGTCTGCTGGTTTGGTAAAGAAGTAGCTGGATCAATTTACCATGACCTTCAACTTTTCTGGGTATAGTAGCTAGTGGGTCAAGCCTGCGTGTCGCAGTTGTTTCTACACTCCCAGGAAGGAGGCTCTCCAGCGTTGCACTGCCAGAGTGTAGTCTGGGAAAGGAAATATCCTTGCGTTTTTATACAGAATCAGCTCTGTGGTCTGAGCCACGCATAGGATGGCCTCTTTGTCTCTGTAGTTCATTAGATTAGCCACAACCCGCCTGGGGAGGTGGGGTTCGTGCCAGTACTCAGTGGGTGTGTTCCATTAGATAATGAGCTGACAGTTTTTTAGGCGCCACTGCTTGCGCCAGCCATATCTCAAAGAATAACATCGGGTCCAACACGTCTGCCCCTCTAAGAAATTCACTATTAGAAGATTGTTGGCATGGGACCGCTTTTGGAGTCCTCTCTTCTGTCCTCTAGCCCATGGACCTTGGTCGTTCAAAACCGTATTTACCCTTCAACGTCGGACACTGTGGGCAAAGCTTGTCTAGTGTGCTCTCTGTTTTGCGTGATGCGGGCAGCGAGTTTTATTTGGTCATCATGCAGTAGTCCCACTTCAACTGCCTCTGAGTCAACCCTATTTCGTAAGTCTTTCCTGATTTCGGCTATAGCAGCAGGAAACTTGTCTAGCTTAGCGTCTGCTGCGGTTGTGGGTGGTTCTTCTGGTGGTGTAGTCTGTTCAGTGGTCCTGGCATCTGGACGCCCCACTGATTGAGAGCCTCCTCCCCATTGCCGCCCCATCACTATATGTAATATGTTGGATTCTGCACTAGGGGCCGTAATGATGTTGGGATAACAGAATCCAGGAGGGGAAGCGCTGTGTTTCGGTGGGTATCTGATACCTATGTGGACCCGCATGTCCTCCGGCTTCCACTGCAAGACCTTGTGCCGGGGCGGCACTTGCAGTCCAGGCAATTGAGAAACAACGTTGTTGGTATTTCTCAGTGAATGTCACTGGTATAGTGAAGCGATGCCATGCACAACTTGGAGTTCGCGGAGACGATAATTGATGTGCAGAGGGGGCGGGGGGCGCCGTCGGTAGATAGTCACAATCATGAGTACTGGTTGGGGCCTCCCATTGGCTTTAGCCTAACCGCTTTGTCGGCACCCGCCTCAAGCCGAGCCCAGGTGCAGCAAGGAGGGGGCTCGAGCAGTCCAGGGGTTGGGGTTAGAGCAGGGTTGGGTGAGGAAGAACATAGGCGTATGGCGACGATGTCAATCCCCAGAAGGGGGGAAAGTGAAGCTGTATTAGAGGTATTAGAAGGGGCTTACGCACTCCCTGCCACTCACCAGTCGCCTCACTCAGCAGGAGGTGCCGCACTCTCGGGGTCTGATTGTTCAGGCAGATTGTCCAGGCAATGCGCGGCGGAGAGTACCCTTCCGGGGGCTCAAGGGCGCAAGCTCGACCGTACAGCTGCCCCGCAGCGCACGCCGTTATTTCAGGTGCCTGGGTATTTCAGGGCTCATACACTGCACCTTGTGCTCTCGCCGGCCCAGGTACAGCTCCTACAATGGGCGCGGTAGCCACTCGGCGCTGGCCGCCACCGTGGCTCATCTGGGCCTTGGTGGGGAGGAAACTACTCAGTGCCGCGCGACAGCCCAGCAGCCAAACTCCAGGGGATGGGGCCTGTATTGTCGTCGGCGGTCAGAAAAGTAGCCACAGCGCCGTGTAGATGCCCCTAGCAGTTCACAGGGCCCGCCCGGGTTCCGCAGTGTTGTGTCCAGGCCGCACAGTTGGGCTAAAGGCATAATTCCAGCTTCCTGACCACCAACTCTGTCCCAGAGGCATTTCAAACTATGCTGCCTGCTTCGAGCACCACGCGCCCCTCCTGCCAAATCAGCCGCTGTCCAGATGTTGACTGTTACCGGCTGGAGCGGTCTCAAAGCACTACCGCCAATTTGCCACGGCTAGCCAAGCCCCACTTTGTAGTACATTTTAAACTACACCGGTTTAATTAGATATTGGACAATAACTATTTTAATACCTTTATTTCTTTGCTTAAATTCACAATCCGGGGGCGGGGGGGGGGGGGGGGGGGGGGGAATAAGTGTTTCTCAACATAACCGTTCTGAGATCAGTTTACCTGTTAATTTAGCTAAACTGTCAGATCAACCATTTATATTCACACCCACCCTCCCGCTTAGCAATTGAACGGTAAGTAGTTTTGTTAAATATTCTGTGGTTTATCTCTAACCCACAGGCAGTTTGAATATTGTTTGCCTTAGCAGGGCGCCCATGACAATACATGGACTCGAGGAAGTGGTGAATATTAAGACTACTCCAGAACGGCCATAAACTCTTGCAAGGTAATTTATATATGTGGGCCCGGTTTGGTTCTGAGAAGTAAAAAAAAAAGTATATCACATTTATCATCGAGACATCTAGAGTTTAAATTATAACTAGCAATTATGGTGATCAAACATAACCGATTAGATCAGGCAGTTACGACAAATGCAAACCCACTTACAAATGTGTTAACAAGAAGTAATATCCCAACTACATATAAAATACTTGTCTTTTGGAAAGCTGAAGTGAGACCACCATTCTCAGACAGCAGCCTAAGTTCATGGGCATGAGCATTGCTCAGTCTGTCAGTGTCCCGTAGAATTCATGGAATTCTGTGGTTATCATCTAAAACCTAGGTTTTTTATTCAGTGTTACATTAAAGAAATCATCTTTCACTTGTGAAGCTGATCACGAGGGGTGCATTAAGTAATGAGAAAATAATCTGCAATTTTTTTTAACTTTTCTGTATAGAATACAAACCTATGGACATCATTACTAAATTAAGACAATTGCTGAATGATGAACGTAAGCAATATTAACGTGCTTATACATGCACATTTTTTACATGCTTATACATGTACATTTTTCCAAAAATATGAACTGTCAAAAACGTTATAAAGAAGGGAACCCCCTCTAATTATACAATTTAGGGAGCATGTGTGAAAAGAAGTTACACCCATTCTCTTACTAATATGCACCACGACTACGTGATAAGGTCTAAATATACTTACGAGCCAGTTTTCATCTCTTTCCTTTAAAAATATCTCTTTTCTTTCACTAGTCTGGCCTTTCAAGATTTTTTATACGTTATTGGTGGTTTTTAAATACATTCTCACTACACACCACTTTCATATTTTCTTGCAGTGTATCACCTTTTGGAGCACTTGTTTCAATCAATCAAAAATACATTATATTAAATGTTGTATATGGGTTTACTGAGACGTGTTTTTGAAAATTACAGCTACCCCAACCACAAGCCCATAATTTGCAAACCTTGATGGTCCTGAAGTAGGTGGTCGCAACTTGGTTGTCGACCTGTTTTTCTATGTGTACCCAACCCATAACACGGTCACGGAGATTCAAACTTCTTTTTCCCTTGTATGACCATTATGTGTATATGCTCCTGGGTGGGTTGTTAGTGTGGATGGCATGAGCGAGTATGAGTGTGGATGCGAGAGGTCAGTACAAGTGTGTGGTGGACTTATAGGGGTTAGATATAAGATGATATTAGTTGTGTGCAAATATGCCTATGAATTGTATAACATATTTAAAAAAAAGAATTCTTTTTCAATACAATGTGTTTTTTTTTTACGTTTTTGATACAAATAAGATCCTAAATCATGCTTAAATATTTTTAAAATAAATAAAAAATATTTTTGATAAAGTAGCAATTGTTGCATGCATCATGTCACTGAATGTTTATAACCCATTGGAGCTTTTGCGCCCTGCTGGAAAGAAATTTAGGTCAACTGGGAGGTTTTTGATAGCACTGTCAAAAACTTTAACAATATTAACATATGTTTCGTAACGTGAAACATTAGTGACTGTAAACCATATCTAGTTATCCTGCCGTGGGCAGGCATCTAAGGTAATAGATCACGACTCATCATAATTAAAAATGCACATCTTTGTTTATATTTTCAGGCACCCGCCCTCCATGGTGAGCAGTAGCTTTTCATAGGCTTTCCTTTGTTAGCTTTGAAACCATGTTTTGCAGGCTGCAACAGCGAAAACTGCCCTATTGCACTGCTGGAGGATATTCATCTGTATAGAAAGTGCTGTACTGTAATAAGCATTTGTTCTAGTACTGCCTTGTGATTGCTTTCTCCTTTGTTACCCTTCATTATTCAACAGTGGGCTCCACATGGCCTAATCCTTTGTTGTTACTTAGTTGAATCTTTTGTAGAATGTGAAACTGGTTTGAACTGACCCCACCAGTATGGTATCTGCTTCTTCCTCAGCTTATTTTCTGTCTACCCCACTGAAGTCTCATCCGATCCTTCTGGCAGCATTTAATTTTTTATTTTGTTTTAACAAGGTTATTATGCCTTGTAAAATAAAAGTGCCTTACCAGATTGTTTGGGCACACAGAGAAGACCAAACGTGTTCTGTCCAGTTCTATTTTTGGATCATTAAAGTTTATAGAACATGTTTGAAATTGGGACTTCCATATGGCTTACAAGTTCTTTTTTAAATTCCATTCAATAAAGTTCCCCTTCTGCAAATGTTTGCCTTGAAGCTGCACTTTCTTCCACCTAGACCACTAGATAGCAGTGGAGCGATTTAGGCTGAACATTGATCATCGTTTTTGCCAGATCATGCTTTAGGGATGTGGCTTCCATCTCCTCCAGTCTCAACGCCAAAGTGGTGCGATGATTGCAGGTTGCAAAGTGCAGTTAAATTAGTGTGATTCAGATTAATAACTTAACCCCTTGGTGTTTCACCATCATCTTAAGGAGTGTTTGACATTTTTCCTCACTTTAGCTTTAGAATTTGAAAGTTCTTTAATTTTGGAGAACCAGTGTTTTTTGTTCCAGTCACTGGCTTAAATTTGCCACAAGCTTCTTCTTAATGGAACTCTGGTTACCTGTGTGCCAACTCCTCTGTTTTATCACCCTCTGGAGGGAAGGCAGGCTAGATATTCTCTCAATGTATTGGGTTTGAGTATTTTCTGTTTACCATCTTGCAGTACTTTTTCTAACTACTGTTCTATGTGGGAGACTGCTTTCTTAAGTGATGGGAAGCATACGCTGGGGCTAGTTTGATCATAGCAGCCTTCCTCCACCAATGCCATCCAGGAATAGAGGCAGTGCTCCCAATCATGCTACTCTAATTTGAATCCGCATTCTTCCTGTCACCTGATTTTGTCACCCTGGTTAGATGAGCACTGCTCCTAACTTGATTGCTTGAATGTTAAGCTGGATGGAGCCACTATGAGCTATTTGCCACCAATAGTTTATTCCCAGTGACTACTCCGAATTTCTTTCATCGTATGTAGATTAGGGGTGGGCGGAATTTGCGTAGTCTCGCTATGCAAAGCTCGGCGAAATGGTTAAAAATCTCTGCGAGCACGCAGAAATTCCGCGAACACGTGGAATTGCTTGTTCACTATGCATTTTTTCTGTTAGCGAACGCTGTTTGAGTGCTCGGGGAAAAATATCTCGCGACCACGCATTTTGAGAACACGAACAAGAAAAAAATTCCGCGAACCGTAGAATTTGTAGCAATTCCACGTTCTCCGCGGAACGCGAAATTACCCAAATTTCGCAAATTCCGCGAACGGAACGGAATTTACCGCTCCGGCCTAATGTAGATTTATTGCACACCCTACATACCCATGCCTACTTTGGAATGGCACATCCAGTCCATGTCTGTAGTGCCTAACGTCATCATATGAGTTGAGATGAAGTACGTTTTGCCCTAAGTCATTTAAATCCAAAATGTTCAAAAGGTGCACTCTGGAAAGCAAAAGAGTAGACCTTCAGTCACCTAACAACTGATAATTCTGGTGGATCTTCAACTAAGATGTCACCATTCCTTCTGACGTCTGTGTCATTGTGAGAAAGTGCCATCTTTTTTGCATGGTATGCCCCAGCTTTTTGCTGAATTGCGGAATGTTCTTTGACTAGGTGTGCCCTGGACTCCTGCCAATCAGGTGCCCAGGACCTATGTTCCTTCCCTAAAACCCCAATTGGTAAACCCTGGCCACATGTCAGCCCCTAGGTACCCAGGGCCTTGTGACCAGGGAAGGCCTCTAAGGGCTGCAGCACACCTTGTGCCACCCTAAGAGGCCCTGTACCCTTACACACACACACTGCATTTGCAGGCTGAGTATCTGGGTATAGGACAAAACAGAGAGTCGACATGGCACACATCCCTGTGTGCCATGCCCACAACCTACACTGCCCTGGCATACATCAGACACCCCTCTTGCTGGGTGCCCTATGCCAGTGGTGTGGGCACAGAAGCATGAACCCTGTGCCCCTACAGTTCCCAGGTCCGTTCCTGGGCACTGTAAGTGCAGTTCTGCCATTTAAGAGTATATGGTGCTGGGAGCTTGTCAAACACGAACTCCACAGCACCATGATGGCACCACTTTAGAGTGAGAAGTTTGGTATCAAACTTCTAAGCACATTAAACCCGCACTAATGCCAGTGTGGGATTTAATGTACAATGCACGACAGAGGGCATTTTAGAGATGCCCCCTGAACCTAACCTACAATCCACGTCTTGTCTGAGGGGCTGCCTAGGCTGCCACACAGCAGACATGTTGCTGGACCCCTGGGTGGAGAGCCATCCACTCTCCTGGGCCTGCAACAATGCACATCCTGTGCGAGGTGCTAGGTCTCCTCCCCCAGGATGGGCAGGGGGAAGCTTCAAAGGCATGCTGCCTTTGTGAGCTTCTCCGGGCCACTTGCTGTACTCAACAACTGGCCCCTACCGGTTCTAAACCCCCACTCTGGCGGGGAGACTGGCTGGAAACCCCAAGGAAGGACAGGGGGTGTGCCAGCCTCTGCCAACCCCACACCTCAGGTGGGGGAGGCGAGGTGAGACACATCCCTGGGCTCTCGCCATCTTGAAGATGGGGAGCCCTGCCAATCAGGACTAGGTCACTGCCCCCCTCCCACAGGAGAGTGGCAGGATAGGGTGTGTACCCACCCCAGGACAGGGACCCAGTGGTCCCTGCCCTTTACCTACCTGTAACACCCCTACATTTTGTATTTAGGGTCAACCTGAACCTTCCTTCCTCAGATTCCAGATTCTAAAACAGCAAAGAAGATCAAGAAGAAAGAAGACCTGCCGTGCAGCTGCTAAGAAGAGGAAGACACCAACTGCTTTGGCCCCAGCCCTACCGGCCTGTCGACCCTCGAACCTGCTCCTGCTAAATCCCGGCACCTCCTTTGGCTAGCAACCTCACAAACCCCGGAGGACCTGGATACCTTGTGACTCTGAGTACCTGGGACTCCCACGAGCAGTGGCTCTGCTCAAAGCAAGTATCTAACCCCTGGCATCAGCCAAGCACCGCGAACCCTGCACACTCTGCACCCGCCAAGCCTGGCCTGTGCTGGAGTGGACAAAGACCCCGAGGACGTCCCTCCGGCGAATGTGACCCCGAATCCGGCACCCAAGGATCCACCTCGACGCTCCTGACGAAGCCTGCAGCGATCAACAGAGGGTAAGATTTCCTGACACCAAAAGGCACCCCTGCACCCGGCACCCTGCGGCCCCCTGTGCCCGACTCCTGGGTACCTACCTATCCTCCAACTACCCAAGTTTCCTCTCGAAGTGGTGGTCACACCTGAAGAATCTTCGTCTCCGAGCTTGCAGCCTTTGTTCGTCCTTGAGCTTTTCCATTGCAATTCATTGAGCGCCCGAAGGCTCAAAAGCACCCTGCACCCAGCCGCCCGAGTGGCCCTGGGAAGTACAACTTCTACTCCTACCTACTTCCCCATTTGCCCTGAGCAAGTGACCAGGAGCCCAGCTCCCACAGCCGTGTGGCCTGCTAGTCAGCAGCCACCAACCAAGGGCACCCTGCCTCCCATAGGATAACATTGGGCCTAACTCACTCTGCACCCGGCTGCCCCTGTGCCGCTGAGGGTGTAACAACTGTAGTTACCTGACCCTGGGAGACCCCTGAGTCTATGCCCAGAACCTTAACTCTGCCAGTTGAGTACTTACCCAAAAGCCGATAACTCACTTTTCTTCCATAGGGTAACATTGACTGGTTTCTCTTGAAATTTCTTCTAAGTGTGGAGTTTCTAAACTTTAAAATATTCACCTAAAATCAACCGAGTAACGAAAATGGAAATACTCACCTGCTATTAGGAGAGATTCCAGTGCTGGATCTTGGTGCCCAGCACTGACCCTGAAGAGTACTTACGACCATACTTACCACTAACTTGATTTTCTCCCATAGGAAACCATTGACTGTTTTTTCTGTGAAATTTCTTCTAAGTGTCGATTTTTGCAAACTACAAATATTCTTTAAAAATCGTACCAACTGTGAAAACGTAATTACTTACCTGTTTTAGATAGATACCCCAGTACTGAGCCAAGGAGCCCATCACTGGATTACAAAAGTAAGGAGAACATACTTTACCCGTAACTTGAATTTTCTTCCGTAGAAAACCGTTGACTGTTTTTCTGTGAAATTTCTTTTAAGTGTCGATTTTGAAAACTTATAAATATTCGTAAAAAATCGCCTGTATAAATTAAACGCAGTTTCTCAACTGCTTACAGGTGGTACGCTAGTGCCGGATCCAGGATCCAACACTGACCAGGAAAAAGTAATCATAACCCCACTTACCTGCTAAGTGAATATCCTCCCATAGGATAACATTGGTAATTTGATCAGAAAAAGTTTGTGTCAACTTATAAAATAGCAAAATATTGCTTAAAAATCACAACAGTAACTAAAACGTATTTATTCACTTGTTTCCAAGAACTGTCCCAGGACTGAATCTAGGATCCAGTCCTGGAATTAGAAAAGTAATCCTGAAAGTAATCAATTGCATATACCTTAAAATTCCCATTGAGCTCAATGTATTATTGTGTTTGAAATTGTGTTGCCTATTGCAACAAACTGTAACTATTGCATTCCAAGTCAATTGCCTTGTGCAAAGTAGTTAACTAAAGCATCTCATTCTGAGAAAGTATATTTTGATACCTATTGTTGGTTCTAAAATAAACAAATAAACAACCATATATTTTTATATACAAACCATTGGCCTAGAGTTCAGTTCTTGAGTGTGTGAGACCATTTGCCGACTGAGTGTGTACAACAAATGCTTTACACTGTCCTCTGATACTGCCTTACTGCTCGACCAAGCTACCACTTTAGAGAGTAAGGTTATATCTAACTTTAACCTCTGCCAAACCTCTGGGGACTGTGGACCCTATACACCATGTACCTATTTGGGAACAGTATATATAGAGCCACTTTCCTACAGTCATGGGGCAGGAGCCTTACAGATTGAGACTTTAGTTTTCTCTTATCTCCTCATTGTAGGTAGCCATTTAAATGACTCCTTTGAGTTTCTTGCACTGTCTCTTAGAATGAATAACTTCTAACAGTGTTTTCCTTCCTAGTCATTACAATAATATTCAGTTAGTAATACGTAAACAGGCTTCCTTTTACCTACAATGGTCTCTGCTCGAGGACTGGTACTGTCTCATCTGAGGGAAGGGGTACCTTAATTGTGTCAAGTTTCATTTCCAAATTTGAATTTGTGCCACATGCGGTTGATTACTTCTGTTATTGGTAGATCTCTGTGAAGATTGGTTTGCGTTTCAATGATTTTTCACCAGCCATTTCCATTCAGATGACTTTTAGACTTTGCTCCATACGATTTCTGCCATGCATGATACAAGGACAGAAGAGTCATCAGCGTCTTTATCACTGAAGAGAGCAGACCATGTAGTAAAAAAAACAATCTTGCAAACGTATTGCAGTTGCCTAAAACGACACCATTTAAAACTCCCCAAATAGTCATTTGACGAGCTTCAGGATATTCCTGATAATCACTCTGAGATAGATATGAATTTGTCTCTGCTACTCTTCATTGATGAGAGTTGATTCGCTGCCATCCTTGGCCTGTCTTAACCCCTTGGGTGCGGGTTTATTTCCCGTGCTGTGCGGGAGAAATAAACGGTGGGCGGGATTACGACGGCTCCCGGCCGTCGTGCGCACACGCCCTCCGTGATGCATGACGGCCGGGAGCCGTCGTGCGCATACAAGGGGTTAAAAGGTGTTCTTAATGTTCAGTGTTTATTGTAGCAGTTACATAATGTTTTCATGGAGGAATTGAACATGGAGCCTCCCAGCTTCCCCATTACTTCCAAAGTCCATCTTTGGCTGTAAATAGGAACACGTCCTCTGTTTTGACTATCATATCTGCTAAAAGGGTTTGTAAAAGTTTTATGTCTTAAAAATCATTTCCATTTGTTTTGTCATTCTTCCATAAATTTTACTGAAGGTTAGGGTTTATAAAAAATTGTTTTCCAATCAATCCTATAACACCGTTCGAATAAGCTCACAAAGATTGTGACCCACTACTCTTTAAAAAAAAAAACCTTACTTAAAATGGCTATAGGTGTAGGTCATTGCTAATCAGTAATATATTTTTAGTAATTAAATAACATTAACTGATAAATATAGTCTACATCTAAAGTAATCAATTGTCCCACATGCAGAAGGAGCCCTGTACAATATCCCCCTTCCTAAGAATGCCTCTCTTATTTTTGATTTTCAGAAGGAAGACGACAGTAAAGACGTTGTGTATTTATGCAGACTACAAATCGGATGAAAGCTACACCCCCAGCAAAATCTCTGTCAGAGTGGGAAACAATTTCCATAACCTTCAGGAGATTCGGGTAGGTTAGACTTGCCTGCATCTTATTCTTAAAATTGAAATTACTTTTTGTTGTAATTGTAACTGCGCTTACATAGTGCTTACTACCCCTAGCGAGACGTTCAAGAGCTTTTCGCTGGCCAGCTGCTCCAGAACCACTGTTAGTGGTTATTCTAGTATTATTGGGTATTGTTGGCTACTGGGATTAATCTTGTTTGCCTAAACAAACTATTCCATGCATGTGTTTACGTTTCTTCTTGGTGGTTGAAATAATAGAAGTTCGTTGTGATCTTGGGGGACGGGGGGTACATGAGCTCATGCTCACGTTTAGTGGTATAAATAGATGACGTTGAAGAGATTTGGTATTTTTAGGTTGCTGGTATATGACTTTAAGAGGAGGAGAGGTAGTGATCTTGTAAATGAGACGTGGGCTATTTGCAGAAATACAGTAATAGAAATTAAGGAAAACATGCATGTGTCCGATGAGGTTATGCTGAGAGAGAGGAGGCATGCAGAGGATAAAAGAGAAGGGAGAGTTTTAAATAAAGGTCTGTTTTTCCTGTCGGATTATAGAAATATAGAGGACATGTTTGTGTTAGCATGCAGTTTAAGAACTGTAGAACAACAGTATCAACATGCAAAGATTGTGCTATATTAGATATTTTTGATAGGTACTAGAATCAGGATGGCAGTGTGTCTGTCCTCTGCTTGGTTCCTGCTATACAACCACTCCAGCCAGGTCAGTTGATCAGCTCAAGGACTGGAAGCGAAAAAAGTAATGACGAGATGTATATTTCAAGAAATATCGAGCTTTAGGCTGCACTTAAAGGAAATAGTCTCAAGACCATTGCAATGTGAGAAAATACATGAGCAAATGATGTACAAGATGGAGAGCGAGGACAACGTCCAAGACCGTGGAAGTGTATTCTAGTGGCTGAAGGGTGGGGATGCAGACACTGGTGTGAAGAGGATGGCAACAGGACTCCTTTTACCAATTCAGTGAAGACTTTGTTAGCAAAGGGCTGATGATTAGATTTCCTGAAGCATCGCCTTTGGTCGATGGAAAAAGCGAGGAGAGGAACTGCAGATTCTATTTTGCAGGTTGACACAAAAGAACCTATTGTGCAGGTTGACGTGGCTCTGTAGGTGATGCCAAGTCTTTTGTCTTTCTTGATCACACTTTCAGTGCAGACACCTCACAGCTCTTTGTGCCTCTGTTGTAGGTGCTCTAGGCTAGAGACTAACCTGGCACTACACAAAGGCTTTGTCCGCTTATGCTACTTAGTGCTTTGAAGCAGGAAAGGGCAATTGGGTATAGCAATACGTAATTCAGCGATTGCACTCCAATCACAGGACCAGTTCATACTGGGATCAAAAGCTGTTCTCTCATGGGGAGGGGTGCAGGGGGAGCTATAGAAATTCCATGTGCATGTTGCATAATTATCTCATCAATTCTAAATCTGCATACGGTAACAATCTGCATTTTATGCAGACAGCATTTCTGGAAGAAACACTTAATGTTTCAGTTATTTCTCGCTACTCTTGCCTTTGATATTCGTGTTTTAATGTATGGATTATGACTAGGAGCGGGCCCACCAGCGCTCCACGGGGCAAACAAGGAAAGAAATGGCATGTAAGCGAACATCAGAAAATAAAGAGAAAGTCAGGTTGAGTCAGCGGTAGGTTGTGTAGGGTAACCCAAGTGTTTTCTTCTAATAGTTAATGCAGCATGAGTTGGACCAATGGGCAGTGCAGACTACTGCCGAGATGCGGGCTGAGTTTTGCTACCCTGACTAGATTGGAGCCTCAGTCACCCTAGCGACTCTTCTGTTTCCACCCACAAATAGAACTCATGTAAAGCACTGCGTTCCCCGTATTCCTAAAAGGGTGCACACCCTCACAGTCACTACTCTGCTCCCAGGGTTCCTGATCCTGCAGCAAGTGCTCTCCTCTGATGAAACGGGCTGTAGTTACTGCGTGTGTCCATTTTTTAAATGCAGAATATCTGCAAGCTCTCAGTGGAAGCTTTTCAATGCCACCGAAACTTTGAAATACCCTTGGGGAGAAGATATGCTGTGATGACTAGATTGTCTACTGTGGAGGTTAGCGTTTCAATCCCTGCTTCTCTGCTTGACCACATTGTATGATCCTGAGAAAATCGCATAATATCTCTGTGTGGTAGGTTTCTGTTCTGCCAATAGAAATAGGCTAAATGCCAAGTGGATTTCTGCATAAATGCATATTTACATTGGTTCCCTTCAAAAGGCTTGAAGCAGGACAAGGTCTGCTCCTCCTCAGACATGTGAAATGACTCTGGATTTGGGGTGAAAATTTGAGAGTAAGCCCAGAGCCCTGCATTGAGCTTGGAGGATTTTTGCCTATTATCTTAAATGTAGAACTCAAATGGACTATCAGGCTGCTATTTGGCTACTGGATTGTGAATTTGGATATTTTTCCGATTGGCCTTTTACTTGAGAAGCACGCTTGGCTATAGGGACTTGAACTTGGCTTCTTGGTGGAAGTCATTGGTTGCCTAAACAGCAACTTATAGAATAATATCTTACCCCGCGCATCCGAATACCAGAGTCTCAGATGTATCTGAACATCGGTTTACCACCAAATATCCTAGACTTATGTGCAGTGTCCCCTGTTCAGAGAGAAGAAAAATACATTGTTACATTCTAGATGTGTAATATTATGGCATGTTTATATTAAATGTATGTTGATGACCACTTCATATTTTAATATTTTGATCAATGTCTGTAGTCACATTTTTTGAAGCATTATCCATGAAATTAGGACTCTTCCAATAAAAACTGTATTTTTGGATTATTTTTCCACTTTATTTCATTTATTGCATATGGTTCAGTGGTCTAGGAGCCACTTCCAGCAATAGTTTGCCTATTACAACTTTATATTCCGTGTAGATTTTGACCGAGATTGAGGTGACCTTGCTTTTCAAGCATTCTTCGGCAGGGGTTCCCCATAGCAGATTTGGCTACCGGCCCAGCAGTGACACAGTCCTTTCCTTCTCGTTGGCGGTGGCAGTACCAGGCGATCAAACTTGCAGCTGTCTTCAGTTAACAAGTTTCTGGTGTAAACTTGGTACAGGCTACATGCACTACGGAGAGGCTGTGGAACTTTTCACAGCACTGGTCTGGCAACACACTCTCGGGTCATCCACTTTCTCTGAAGTTTCCCTTGCTGGGAAAACACTGGTCCCTCCTCCTGGATAGTCTTACTTCCTGCAGAGTCTGACGCACTCCTTCCCTTTCTCAGGAGGCAGGGCGGCTCTATGCTTTTTAGACAGACCCCCAGCTCCTCCAGTAGAAAGAAAATAATATATATCCCTATCTATTTAGCGGGACGCCCTCTCGTTCAGGAGCTACGCGGTGTGCCTGCAGCTTTGGTCGTCGCATGGAACTGCAACGCGTCGCCCCCCCCCCCCGGTACAGCAGATTTCCACATGGAGGTTACCGTTACCTGGGAAGAGAGGAGGCAAAATTGAATTGCCTGAGAAGGGGTACAGAAAGTGGCTTGATCTTCCGGACAACTGTGGTGGTGTGGTGTTCATCAGCCACATAGTGGGACATCACATGGTGTTGTGCAATACCCCATCACGGTATGGGACTGCTCTGAGGACTCCATCTACCAGCATGCCGTGGTCTGGGAGGAGTAGCGCGAGGTGCCGCCGTATCATCGTGGCGGGGAGGGGCAAGTGATCAGCTGACTGGATGAGGTCTGACCCCCAGAGATGGAATGAGAACATGAAAACGGGCACTGAGGAAAGCTATTAAAGGCTGAAACGCGTCTGCCAGCGTTTCATGAACTCTCCATGCCAGCGCTTTTTCATCAATAAAGCCACTTTTCTGCACCCTGGAGCTGTCCCGCACTCTTTCTTACCTAGAGGGAGTATTGGTCCGATATATATATATATATCGGAGCAAGGCACTGGGTGTCACATAAAAGTGAAACATTACACGTTAGATTCAGTAGGCCACACTCACTGAAACAATTAAAAAGACGTGGTCACATTAAAGAATCACAAAAAAACGATTTGCTGCCACCACCACGCTATTTGTGACACCTAGGACAGGGACAGTAGTCCACTGTCTAATTCTAGGGGATGCTTGAGGTCACAGGACAGATCCTAGACCTTGCGTTGTCAGTAACACTCTTAGGCCTCTGTTCATGCGAGATTAGTGTGACACCAGGGCCAAAAATAAGTCAGATTCGCCTACAGTTGCGCACTTGGGGCAGGAGAACACACTTGTTTACCTTGTAAGGAACATTTCCATTCCAACACTGGGAATCTTGGGAGGTGGCACTTTAGAGGTTTGTGGGTTTTCCTCTCATGATCATTTGCCAGACATCTGTGCTATAAATGCTCCCTTTTAGAATCTGTTTTGAGCCTGAGAATGAGGTTTCTGGGTCCTTCCCTGAAATGGCCAAATGCAGCTTTATCTGAAGTAACTGAACAGAGCTCAGAGATTCACTTCACACATGGCACGTGATAGAAATATGAGGCATCATTTTTTATTGCACTGCTTTTTGAATTGTCTAGTGAGACCCCAAGTTTGATGTTGGGGATGATTCAAGCATGTGATCCTATGAAATATCCAATGGTTCAAGTCTATTAGTGTTTTATTGCACATTTATTTTCAAATCTACCAGTGGTATGTCTCTGTTCCCTTCATCTTCCATGAAAATAATCCACCATAACTTACTTAATACTAATGAAACAGACCTATGCAAGTTAAACCTGATGATCACTCCGAGCAGTCCTACACAATGCATATTGGTTTCTTCTGAAATGAAGTATTATAATCAAAGTGCTTGCCACTGAGTTCAAAGCATTTACTGGCATAGATCCTTCATACTTTGGCACAGAATTTTGCAAATGTCTCTTGCTGCTTTCCGACAGCTCTCAATTTACATCTAAACTTTGGCTGATGATCCTTAATCTGGGTAACAGAAGCACCCGGTTAGTCGAGGGGTTGGCTAGGTTAATTGATTAGAACACAGGGGTGTGGATTTTGTATCCTTCCCACACCCAGGAGTTGGTGAATACCCTTAAACATGTGAGTGTGCACAAACTTAGGACACTCCAGCCTTGGAACAACTACTTCCAGCACCTATGAGTAGTTTTGCTCAAAAGGAAATCTTCATGCTAGTAAATCCTTTTATGTGTCGAAAATCAATATTTGCAAGTGTAAGACACACTTACTTGTGTAGATAGCCCATAACCCTTTGACAAGACTTTCAGGAGTTTAAATTGAAAATATCCACTCATTGCTATAGGACTTGGTATGTGAACGCTTAAAAGTACATCTGCCAAAGCAGTTCACAGATGTTTCCTCAAACTAAAGTAGGAAAGAGAACAGTGGTGTATCCTGAACTGTGCCGTAATCAGGACTTTAACATAACACAAGTAATAACATGTTCGAGGCATGTGGGCTGCTGAATTCATATCTGTGCATAGATCGCCGCCTAGTGTTGGGTCCGGATGTTTGCACGTTGTTGTCCTGGAAGAGTCTTCGAAGTATCCTGAGATAGGTGACTCCTCCCCTGGACCACAGTGCGCATGGGCATCCTCTCCATCCTCAGATTGTTTTTTTTCCGCCATTGGGTTCGGATGTGCTTATCTTGACTCAAGTTAGGAAAAACTTTTTTCAGGCCAAAAGGCCTTTAGTTCGCGTCGGTACTGTTCCCGATCGGTATCGACAGTTACTTGTTAGTTTACTGACTTCAGCAACAACTTTTTCGCATCGTATCCGACCATCGACCCTATATCGACGATGGAATCGAGGACACCATTCAAGCGGTGTCCTGTTTGCAATGCGAAATATCCCCATGTCGACGTCCACCCGGTGTGCAACAAATGCCTTTCACCGGATCACGACGAATCCACATGTATGGCCTGTGCCCGATTCCGATCCAAGAAGACTCTCCGGAATCGACGAGCGGCGAGACTTGAAGCGCAGCAAGCGGCACCGGCCCCGACCAACATCTTCAGCGCCGAGGACGAAGATGTGGAAGGCGTGGAGAATCTACCCTCCAGCCCTGCTTCCGAACACAATTCCGGATCGGAAGACGTCGAAGAACAACTCTTTCACAGAGAAGAAGCCGACACCGAGGTAGGAGACTACGATGAGGCCTTAGGGGCCGAAGAAAGTAGCTACGGTGACGAGCAAGGCCTACCCGTACAGACGGAGGATACCACAGTGCGTCAGACAATGGCTCCGGTCGAGGGATCGCCTTCGGGCCTTACCCAAGACCTATCCCGCAGTTCTTCGGCCCCGCCATCTGGCCCGGCCTCGGACATTCAGCGACAGCCATTAGTGCCCAAAATGACTGGTTTCCCTTCCTCCAGAACGAAACCGAAAGTCGTATCGGTTCCACAGAAACCGAAACTGAAAGTGACACTGGTCGGATCGAAGCCCTCTACACCTTCGACGCCAGCCAAACCCGTCGGCACCGACCGCACCAAACGGGACTTCGGTGCCGAACTCGCAGCAGCCGACGTCGGCGCCGACACACGGAAAAAGGCCATCGGTACCGCCAAGCCGCTCGGCCCCCGGCACCGAAACACTCGGCTCCGGCCACAAAGGTCAAAATGGCCGCTGCGTCGCACATCGCTCCGAAAGCAGCACCAAAGGCCCAATCATCGACTTCCTCGACAGCTACTACCTCTCCTCGACTCGATGACCCCGTGGCCCCGAAGAAGTCCACGCCTGCCTCTGCAGAACCGCTCGGCGCCAAAGAACCGTCGGCGTTCCAGGTTCGACAAGTTGCAGCGTCCTTGCAACGCATCAAAGAAAAGGCAACCCTCCAGGACACGTCGGGCTCCGAGCCGAAAAAAGCTCAAAAAGCTTCTCCAGCAATACCCAACATCACTTTTGGACTGCCACCATCCACGGCACCCAAATTGTTTGAAATTAGGACACGTGTCACCCAAACTAGGATCACACCTGCTGAATGTTCTCCTACGGAGACGTCACCGTCTCACATCATCGATGCCGACACCGGCAGACTTATGCTCCAGAAACGGAGAATATCTTCCGAGCAGCCTTTGGACTCCTACCGGATCCCGTTAAAGAAAAAGCTGCCAGCGGATTCGGAACCAGTTCTTTACGAACGTCTCCATACCTCTTACCTAGATCCACAGCCCTTCTCTCCGACACCCTCCGAAACCGATGCTTTGGAGGACTACATGGGTGACGATGTCCCCTACCCCAGAGAGATGGACCCTGAAGGCCAACAGGACCCTGACCAGGCTTGGGATGACCCTGTAGACCCGGGTGCGCCTATGGATACACAGGACACGCAGCTATATGGCGCGAAAACGTCTCCCACAGAGGACACTGCCGCATTCAACGCCCTCATTGAACGTGCTGCGGCCAATCATGGTGTGCAACTCCACTCTGACACAATCGAGGACGATTTTCTAATGGATACTTTCGCATCCTCAGAAAGGAATATCAAAACTCTACCCATGCTGAAAGGTGTCCTTAAACCAGCAAAGGACATTTTCAAAGAACCCACTAGGGCAAGAGTAATAAACCCCAGGATCGACAAAAAATATAGGTCGGCGCCTGTGGACCCTACGTACATTAGAGGCCAGTTGCCTCTAGATTCCATTGTAGTCGCTAATGCTCGCAAAAGGGCACACTCACAGACTACTGGCGAAGCTCCTCCCCCGGACAAGGAGTCCAAGGTGCTAGAGACCTCCGGCAAACGGGTTGCAGCACAGGCAGCTAATATATGGCGTATTGCCAATACCCAGGCGCTCCTAGCTCGCTACGATCACGCCCACTATGACACATTAGAAACCCTACTCCAACATCTCCCTGACCAATACAAGGAGGGAGCAGAGATCCTCATCAGGGAGGGACAACTCCTCACGAACGCATCCATTAAGTGTGCACTGGATGCCGCAGATACAGCTGCTAGAGCAATAAATACCAGCGTCCTGTTACGACGACACGCCTGGCTACGAATCTCCGGATTCAAACCTGAGGTTCAAAATAACATCCTCAATCAGCCGGTCAACCCCGACTACTTGTTCGGACCAGAGGTTGACACCACCCTAGAAAAAAATTAAAAAGGACACAGACATTGCAAAGTCCATGGGGGCTCTCCAAACACAGTCCTTTCGGAGTGGCTCCTTTCGTCGCCCCGGAAATAGAGGAGCAGGTAGAGGACAGGGGTCACAACAAACCTTCAACAAGGGCAACACACAAAGTACTTACGATAAAAACACCCGGGGTGGATATCGTGGCTCCAGCACAAAGGGTAGAGGACGCGGATACGGCAATACCAGGTCCTCCCCCAAGAACAAACAGTGACGCCCTCTCCCTTCCTCCCGACCACACAGCACCTGTCGGGGGAAGGCTACAAAGGTTCCTGTCCACGTGGAACTCCATCACCACGGACAGGTGGGTCAAAGATATTATCAAACACGGTTACTGCCTAGAATTAACCTCCACTCCACCCACCATACCACCAAAACACCGTCCTATGTCCTCAGAGCACTTAGCGTTATTACAGCAGGAAGTGCTAAGTATGCTGGAAAAAGGCGCAATAGAGGTCGTGCCCGTCCGCGAGCAAGGTACGGGGGTGTACTCCCTGTACTTCTTAATCCCAAAAAAGGATGGGTCACTCAGACCTATACTAGACCTGAGACCCCTCAACCGCTACATTCTCTCCGAGCACTTCCACATGCTCACCCTACAACAAGTCCTCCCGCTGCTCAAACAGGGAGACTTCCTGGCCACGCTGGACCTCAAAGATGCGTATTTCCACATACCCATTCACCCCTCACACAGAAAATATCTCAGGTTCACTATTCAGGGGCAGCACTACCAATTCAAAGTCCTTCCCTTCGGCGTGACAACAGCACCCAGAGTTTTCACAAAGTGCCTAGCTACTGTGGCTGCACATCTACGGAGGCAACACATACACGTCTACCCTTACCTGGACGACTGGCTTGTTCAGGCAAAGTCAGCCCAGCAATGTGCCAGCCACATGTCCCGCACCATTCACCTTCTTCACAGTCTGGGGTTCTCACTAAATTACCCGAAATCACATCTCCAACCCGCACACGTACAACAGTACCTAGGTGCGACCATAGACACTCTGGCGGCCACAGCTCAGCCAAATTTAGTGAGGATCAACAGCATGCAAATGCTGATTTCCAAGTTCAAACCCCAACACTCCCTTCCCGCGCGAGTGTTCATGCAGCTGATAGGCATGATGGCCTCCTGCATTTTCATAGTCCTACACGCGAGACTACATATGCGCCCGCTTCAGGAGTGCTTAGCACGTCAATGGAATCAGGCTCAAGGACAACTAAAAGACCTAGTGTTGGTGAGCGGTCGGGCATACAACTCTCTGCATTGGTGGAATCCACAAAACCTTTGCAAGGGCCGACCGTTCCAAGAGCCTGTTCCACAAATAATACTGACAGCGGACGCGTCTCTCCAGGGATGGGGAGCTCATGTACTCAATTACACAGTGCAGGGACTATGGACAATACAGCAAAAGAAGATGCACATCAACCTTCTAGAACTGATGGCAATCTTTCTGGCAATGAAAGCATTCAAAGTACACTTGTGCAACAAAGTCGTGTTGATCCGGACGGACAACATGACTGCCATGTACTATATACAGAAGCAGGGAGGAACACACTCTCCACAGTTGTCTCATCTGGCTCAGAGCATGTGGAAGTGGGCCATTCAGAGGAACATATTCCTCATGGCGGAACACCTCCCCGGCAAGGACAATCAGATGGCGGATCTGCTCAGCAGACACAGCCACCAGATGCACGAGTGGGAGCTACATCCGTCAGTGCTCCAACCGTACTTCCAACAATGGGGTCATCCAGAGATAGACCTATTCGCCACAAGCGAAAACGCAAAATGGCAAAGCTTTGCCGCCAGGTTCCCACATCCGCAGTCGCAGGGCAATGCGATATGGATGAACTGGTCCGGCAGATTTGCGTACGCTTTTCCCCCAGCACCATTGATTCCGCTGGTGGCACGCAAACTCAGACAACACTCACTGACACTCGTCCTAGTTGCTCCAACATGGGCACGCCAACCATGGTACACCACATTTCTCGAACTTTCCGTGGTGCCGCATCAAAGGCTGCGGATCAAACCCGCGCATTTGACGCAGAACCATGGAGAGATTCAGCACCCAGATCCGCAACAGCTGAAACTGGCAATCTGGCTCCTGAAGTCCTAGAGTTTGGCTACCTAAACCTGCCACCTGACTGTATGGACATCATTAAGGAAGCTAGAAGACCCACTACCAGAGCTTGCTATGCAGCCAAATGGAAAAGGTTCGTCATTTATTGCAATAATAATGACATTAACCCGCTAGACGCATCCATCCAAACCATAATTTGTTACCTCTTACACCTATACCGATGCAATCTGGCGAACACCTCAATACATGTCCATTTGACCGCAATATCAGCCTATCTCCAGAACAGGCAGCACCTCTCTTTATTCAGAGTGCCTGCCATCAAAGCATTCTTGTAAGGACTCAAACGAGTAATTCCTCCAAGCCACCCACCAGCTCCAATGTGGAACCTCAACTTGGTCCTCACACGCCTGATGGGTCCACCCTTTGAACCTCTACACTCATGCGAGATTCAATTCCTCACCTGGAAAGTAGCTTTCCTAGTAGCAATCACTTCTTTGAGGAGAGTTAGTGAACTCCAGGCACTAACCGTTCAAGAGCCATTCATACAGGTTCACGCCAACAGGGTCGTACTACGTACCAACCCCAAATTCATGCCCAAGGTGATATCGCAGTTCCACATGAATCAAACCATTGAACTGCCTGTTTTCTTTCAAAACCCACAAACTGTCGCAGAAAGAGCACTCCATACACTAGATGTAAAGAGAGCCCTCATGTACTATATAGACAGGACTAAAGTCTTTAGGAAAACAAAACAACTTTTCGTTGCCTTTGCCCCACACCACAAAGGTAACGCCATCTCCAAAGCAGGTATAGCCAGATGGATCGTTAAATGTATTCAAATTTGCTATCAAAAAGCTAAACGCACATTAACGATTCCCCCACGAGCCCACTCAACACGTAAGTTAGGGGCCTTCATGGCTTTCCTGGGAAACATTCCTTTGCATGATATATGTAGAGCAGCCACCTGGTCCACTACACATACATTTCCCAAACACTATTGTGTAGATGTGCAATCAAAACAGCAGGCAGCTGTAGGACAGGCTGTTCTCAAAACTCTCTTTCAGACCGCTGCAGCTGGCACTGGTAGCCGCCGCTAATGGGAGGTACTGCTATGTATTCTATGCACAGATATGAATTCAGCAGCCCACATGCCTCGAACTGAATATGCTACTTACCAGTATGCATCTGTTCTTGGCATGTAGGGCTGCAGACATTCATATCGCCCACCCTCCTCCCCGGCGCCTGTAGCAGCTGCAGCTCTCAGAATTCCTGTATAGCATGGTCATCACTTTCTGTATCTACTCCATCACTGCCACAATGGCGAAAAACAATCTGAGGATGGAGAGGATGCCCATGCGCACTGTGGTCCAGGGGAGGAGTCACCTATCTCAGGATACTTCGAAGACTCTTCCAGGACAACAACGTGCAAACATCCGGACCCAACACTAGGCGGCGATCTATGCACAGATATGAATGTCAGCAGCCCTACATGCCAAGAACAGATGCATACTGGTAAGTAGCATATTCAATTCAGAGCCCTACTGTGATGAGAAAGCTAGACCAAACTCCACCAATTCACAAACGGAGCCTACGCAAAAGCAGAGCATGTGATTATTCAGAGATTTAAAATAACTGGGTCTTTTGAGTGAAGTGAATAATCGGATCTTTGCTAGAATCTAAAGCCCGACCTTATCCGAGCCCTGGCATCATTGGAGAGGATTTTATAATGGGTCTGTTAAATGTGTCGCCTCATTGCATGGCATTAAATGGGACAAGTGAATCTATTTGTATAGGACAAGTTAATTCTGAAGCATCTAGTCCCCTAGAAGTAGATATGTTATACAATTCCACATAGTGGTCCTTGTTCTTAAGTCTCAGGCTAGCTGTTTGTCCCTCAGGGTCAGTGATGCCTCTGTCTTCTGTAGTACACTGAGGCACATTATCTTCTTTTAGTAGCTACAAGGTAACTTGTACGCCATTTTGCTCTCTTCAAGCGAGCACGGTATACTGGGAGCACCCTGCAAGGTCCAGTCATGGGATTGGATACAGTTTTGTGACATGAACATCGATCTACGCAATAAGTGCTTCTACGTTTACTT
Organism: Triturus cristatus; assembly: GCF_964204655.1. Classification (NCBI taxonomy): domain Eukaryota; kingdom Metazoa; phylum Chordata; class Amphibia; order Caudata; family Salamandridae; genus Triturus; species Triturus cristatus. Next base: position 496,769,471 of record NC_140582.1, read on the forward strand.
GCAAAAAGGGTGATTGTTGTGGTGAAATTGTGCAGTTCATTGTGACTTTTCCCCAAAGTGGTGACAATCTGTCTATTCTATTTATTTTTATGTGCAAGCCTAGTATATGAAGTTGAAAGCTTGGTTTGCATTCCAAGAATGAGACGGCATTTCAAACCTTCGCAGACCGGTCACCACTAATGTGAATGAATGACTCTCCATGGTACCGTTAATCCTAAACGAACTGCAATTTTTTGTGCAGAATTTTTTTGTGTATCCTCCCTTTACAAACTGTTTGAAGCGTACTTTGTGGGAGCTCGGTGCAGATGTACCAGTCATATCTGTAATCCGAGGACTGCACTTGCTGTAGTGTGTTTTGTGCAGCCCCAGTTGACCACAAGGAGTTGTTCTGTGATGGGCTCGTGCCCCACATACTCTGTACAACATCAATTCTACCTTTTTGCCCAGCAGCTGCCCAAACAGATTGTGTTTTGCTTTAGTTCAGGTTCACGCAGATGCACGCTTATGATGTGTCAATACATATTTAACAGGCGATGAACTAAAAGTTCACGCTTGGTATTTTATGTGTGTTGTGTGTCTGCTGAAGATAATTGTGGATGTAGACTTGAGAAAATGAGTGGCCGTGGGATTGCCTCTGGTTTTAAAGCTAGTGATAACAAAATAAATACGGCTTCTTCAATGCTGTGTACATTCTGGGCAGCGGGGTTTAAGGTGGTATCATGGAACCTTGTAAAAAGTGCCAGTGGCCATTGTTTAACTGCGCTACGTTATGCCTCATTCTGGAAACAACCTGCCAGCCCCACTTTTGCTTTAATTGGGTTTCAGTAACACTAGTGTTCGAGGTTAAGCCTTATTTCCTGATTATCCCACTAGAGCCAAAGATATGAGCCCTCCTAGACCTGCTCTCAAAGAATGTCTACGGGCATCTTTTGTTGCCCTTTATTATGGCGTGGCCAAAAAGGCTAGCACTCAGTATGAACTGCTTGTTCTTCTAGTTTTAGGATTGTTTTTCACACAACATTGGGTCACAAATATGCTTTGTTTTTATTAAATGTGACAAGTTACACCAATATAGTTTATAGTTGTCTTTTCATCACAACTTGGTTGGATTAGTATCCTGTTCATATACATTTTCGTTTCTTTTGAGCGATCCACACATGAGTCAAACCAGTTGGTTTTAGTATTGAATCTGAATAAAGTAAGAAATTATTAATATTTTAGGGCTCTCCGGCAATAACTGTTTTTCTCTAGGGTCATTAACTGTGTCTCACCTGCAGGCTGTGGCGTTTCTTTAATTTCGCAATATTAAATGATGGTGACGTTTTTGTAGAAAAAACGTCACGCAGTGTTAGGTTTTTTTTTGTATTTTTTTTTGAGGAAGGGTTTTGGCTTTTTTTTTTTTTTTTTTTTTTGAAAACCTTTATTTCAAAATTCAGGACACAGCTATTCAGCCGACAGCCCGGAGGTTCGGCAGCATTGAGAGTTGGATACAGTGATGTGTCCCCAATACAGTTCAAAGAGTAATGCAAAGGTCCAATTTTAAGTAAATACAGAAAAAACTCACAACAAACCCCAGCAAGGCAAGGACATTGAAAGCCCATGGCGAAAGCCCCCAGGGGAGGCAGGACCCCACTCGTCTACTAGTTACAAAACTGTGTACGGAGGAAGAAGGGGGACAGCAGAGGCCCAAAAACGGTTCCTAGAACCCAACTGTGCTGGAAAGTAAGTCAGGGGGAAAGCTGTTCCTCGGGAGGTTCCAGATCCGGGGCAAGACATATTCCCCCCCTGTATTGGTTCCACCGCCCCCAGATGGCATGCCACTTCCGGGGGCGACCTCTAGAGCAGTAGACCGTCTTCTCCCTAAACATGCTCCAGTCCATGTTCTCCTTCCACGCGGTCAGTGTAGGGGGTCCCGAGGACCCCACAATCGCGCGATATCCCTTTTAGCTACCATGTTACCCAGAGTCACCCATTGGGTCTGCGCCTCATCGAGGTCAGTGGGCCCCCAGACGTTCAGGAGGCAACACCGCGCCTCCGGCTGTACCGCAGTGCCCGTCACCTCCCCCATAACTGCATGGACTCTCCTCCAGAACTCCACAATGGCACTACATTCCCAAATGATGTGCAGGAAAGTACCCACCATACCACATCCCCTTCTGCACAGGCCGTCCTCCGAGAATCCCATGTGGACCAGCCTTGGCCCCGTCACGTACACCCGGTGCAGTATTTTAAGCTGCACCAGCCTCAGACGCGACGGGATCGCAACCTCCTTAGGAGAAGAAACCGCTGACTGCCAGTCCTCATTATCCAACTCAAGGCCATCCCTAGTCCACTGCTCTCTCAGCCCCAAAAGCATGTCTGCCCGGACGTTAATCAACTTCTTATATATAAGCGAGATCGTGCTCTCGGGCATATGACCATCAAGGACTCGTCCTCAAGGGGAGAGGACTCCGGCACCTTCTCACCTTCCACGAGGACTGATCGGAGGGCGTGACGCAGCTGGATATACCTGAAATACTCTGAGGGCCCTAGCTCATACTCAGTCTGCAACTCCTCGAAGGACCTCACCCTCCCCTTATGCAGCACATCTCCCACCTTGGATATACCTATCAGGTCCACTTATCAAAGCCCTTCGTATGCCAGAGTCTTCCCAATCTTTCCGATTCAAACAGTGGGGTAGCGAGGGTGAGCCTACCCTTCCAGCCCAACGAATCAGTCGCCATCTTCCATACACGCACCGCCACACCTGTGGGCCCCGTAAGGGACGAGTCTAAGGACCGCGAATACAACGCCCTGTAGTAGTTGCCGCCACGCAGCAGCCACCTATCCATGGCATATCCAGGGCTGAGGGCAGGGCCATAAAGCCCATGGTTGATCGCGCTCAGCTGCGTGGCCCAGTAGTACCGTCGGATGTCTGGGAGCGCGATGCCCCCATCGTACCATGGTAGCGTCAACTTTGAAATAGCTATTCTCGGCCGCCCATCCCACAGCAACGTCCGTTGGAGGCCTTCGACCTCCCGAAAGTATTTGGCCGGTACCCAGTCCAAGGTGTTCTGGAGGGCGTAAAGGAAGCGGGGAAGAGACATCATTTTGAACAGGGCCGCACGCCCAACAAGGGAGAGCGGCAGCCTCCGCCAACCTTCAACATCTCGCCTCAAGCGCGCCAAAGGGGGGAGCAGATTCCTCTCATAGCGCACAGCAGGATCCATGGATATAAAAATCCCCAAATACACGAAACCCTGCTGGGCAACCTGTATCGAACATGTTCTAGGGATCGGTGGGACCTCGCCACTAAGAACGTACAAGTACGATTTGCCCCAATTAATCACAAGCCCCGAGTTCTTACCGAACGATGCGAGTACGTCACAGACCACTATAAGTGACTTCTTAGGTGAGGCAAGATACAGCAGGATATCATCGGCATAAAGCGAAATGCGGTCCTCGTGATCAGGCGACCACCGAAGGCCCCGTATATCGGGGTGCCAACGTATCCACGCAGCCAACGGTTCAAGGGCGAGGGCGAACAACAGAGGCGACAGGGGCAACCCTGCCGAGTACCCCTACCAAGCTGAAACGGAGTAGATGCCCGACCATTCACCACCACATTCGCTAGTGGCCCCTCGTACAGCAACCGAACCCAACTCACAAAACCGCGACCGAAACCAAACTTGGCCAGCACGGCCCATAAGTATGCCCACTCCACCGTGTCAAAGGCCATCGTGGCATCAAGAGATGCCACAATAGCCGGTTCACGCAGCGTGCCCGCCCTGGCGATGACGCCATGAAGACGCCTAAGGTTTAATGCTGTGTTTCGGTGCGGGATGAAGCCAGATTGATCCGGGTGTACCAAATCGCCAAGCACCCTAATCAAACGGGTAGCCAGGAGTTTGGCCAGAATTTTCGGCTCAGCGTTGAGGAGTGAAATGGGCCGATAGGAAGCGCACCTATCTCGGGGTTTACCCTCTTTATGTATGACCACGATCGACGCCAGCCGCTGATCCAACGGAAGGATCCCATCCCCCCGCGCCTCCAAAAACATGGCGCGCAGGTGAGGGGCGACCCTATCCGGGAACAGTTTGTACAGGTCGATCGGCAGTCCATTCGGTCCAGAGGCCTTACCCGAGTTTAAAGCGCGAATCGCCCCCGCCACCTCGTCAACCGTGATGTCACCATCCAAATCGTCCCTATCTATGTCAGAGAGGCAGGGCAACTCGATATCACGGAGGAGATCAGACGAGTCCTCGGGCGGCCTGTCCGACACCGAGGAATAAACCCTACGAAAATACTCAGCGAAACACTTCACAATCCCCTCAGGTTCCACAATCGCTCTCTCCCCGCTCTCCCGTCAACTCTGGCACCACTCTATTGACCCGTTCTTTCCTGTCCAACCACGCCAGGAGTTTCCCTGCCTTATCACCAACGTCATACAGGCGGCCCTGTTGTTCCCTACTGAGGGTCTTAGCGGCGTTCGTCACCAGGTCCCTATACTCCGCCTGTTTCAAGCAAAGCTCATGCAGTGAGGACTCTGTAACCTCCTCCTCCATAGCACCCTCAAGGGCCGCGATCTCCTCCTCCACTTGCCGCACCTCGCCATCCCTCCGATTCTTGGCAGCCACCACCAGGGAGAGGGCTTCCCCCCGAAGGACGGTCTTAAAAGCTTCCCACAGCGACACCGCCGAGTCCACGGTTCCCAGATTGTCCTTAAAGTAATTATCTACCTTCTTTACCAGGGCGCTGCGCATCTTGGGGTCTCGGAAATACCATGGGTTGATGGGGGCCACCCTCCCTCCTCCCTCCCGACCTAGATCCAGCCGGATCCACACTGGCGAATGGTCAGAGATACCGCGTGCCATGTGCCTCGCCTCGGATATCAACGAGGCATGTGCGGCCAGAGTGAGCAGGTAATCGATCCTGGAGAGGCTACCATGCGCCCCGGAGTGAAACGTGTATTGACTCTGTGTGGGGTGCCGAAGCCTCCAGCAGTCTATCAGACCAAACGTATCCAGGAAGTCTGGAAGCCATTTCTGAGCCCCCCCTGTGTCCCTGGGCGGGTATCTATCCAACAGTCCGGAGCCCACAGCGTTGAAATCCCCTCCCACCACCAGCATTCCCCCCGGGAGAGTCAGCAAAGCCCTGCCCAGTTCGGCAAATGTGGAGGCCTGCAGGGCCGGCGGGACATAAACCGAAACCAAAGTCCTTCCTTCCCCCCGCCACCGCCACAAACCTCCCCCTATCGTCAACAATGGTGGAGTCCACCTCAAAAGGCAACGATGCTCTAACAAGGATGCCCACACCCCTGGACCCAGAAGAGAATCCCGAGTGTGCAATGAATTTATACCCCTTCCTATTCAGGGCATAGCACGTATTACCTATGAGATGCGTCTCCTGCAGCAGGACAACATCTGGCATTGAGCGTTTCAAAAATTGCAAAACAATCCCCCTCTTGATGCGATCCCCCAAACCATTAACATTCCAGCTTATAACACTTAAGCCCCTACCCCCCATCCTCAAACGGAAAGAGGCCCACCCCACACCCGAGGAGCCACCATGGAACAGCCCTGAGGATAATCATCATGCCTTGCAGAAATAAACCCCCCAACAACAAACTCAAAATCCCCAAAACTCCCCCCACCCTGCACCCCTGCTGCAGCTTACAAAGCCCCCCCAACTTGCAGTGTGCCTGTCGCCCTACAAAAACAAAAAATCTACAAAAAGTACCCTAAGGGAGGAAAAGAGCACCCCTCGTCCTCCCGCAACCCTCCACAGTTACTGCACTCCGTTCAAATCTTCAAGTAGAACAAACACAGCAGGCTCAGGCACGAAGATCTTCTGGAGGCGACCCCTGGTTGGAGAGGTAGGTTGGGATGTTGTGGGATGCCGGCACACCGTCAGTTGGGCCACTCAAGGTTGTGGGGCGTCGGGTGCAGGGGTATCTTTGGGCGTCAGATTCTTCTTACCGGCTCTTTCCTCCAGAAAGGGCCTGCGAGTGTCGTCTGGAGAGTCAAGGCAGGTCGGGGATCACCAGATCCCACTTTTAGGATTGCCGGATCCCAGGTTGTGCTTCGCCTCGCCTCCCCCACCTGAGGGGTGGAGTGGGCAAAGGTGGGCACACCTCTCTTCCTACCATGATTTTCCCGCCTATTCTCCCACCTCAAAGTGGGGTCAGAACCAGTGGGGGCAAGTTGCTGGGGCCAGCAAATGGCTGTGGCAGCTCACAAAGGCGGCAAGCCTTTGAAGCTTCCCCTTCGTGGACCCTGCCCTTCCTGAGGAAGGAGGCTTGGCTCCTCTGCCCAGGATGTGCTTTGTTTCAGGACCTCAAGAGCGGAAGGCTCTCGACCCAAGGGTCCAGAAATATGCCTGGGGGTGGCAGCTGGCGAGCAGCCACTCAGACTGGACACTAGTGTTAGGTCGTTTTTCAGGGGGCATCTATAAGATTGTCCTCTAAGTGCATTTTTCATTTAATCCCACACTGGCATCAGTGCGGGTTTAATGTGCTGAGAAGTTTGATATCAAACTTCCCAGTTTTCAGTAAAGCCATAATGAAGCATCCCAGATCATATACTCTTTATGGCTTTACTGCACTTACAATGTCTAAGAATGGACATGTCTAAGAGGGCTCATGCACCTGTACCCTCACCAGTGGCATAGTGCGCCCACCTAGAGGGGTGGCTGACTCATACCGTAGACAGTGGGTTGTAGGCATGGCACAGAGGAATGTGTGCCATGTCGACTCTTCACTTTGTTCTGCACCAAAACACACACCTGCAATGGCAGTTGTGTGTCAGGGCACAGGGCCTCTAAGGGCGGCACAATATGTGCTACAGCCCTTTGAGGCCTTCCCTGATCACAGTGCCCTTGGTACCTATGGTACCTTTTACAAGGGACTTGCATGTGGCCAGAGAGTTGCCAATTTGTGTGTGAAACATGGCAGATGTATGGAAAGAGCATAGGCCCTGGGTACCTGGTTGGCAGGAACCCAGGGCACACTTAGTCAAAGAGCATCAACATCAGGCAAAAACTGGGAGGGGGGTGGGGGGATAACCGTGCAAAAAAAAGGCGTTCTTTCCTACACATCAATATGGTTAGTTTCAACCTGCTTCGACTATGTACCAATGCTCACACCGGATCATCTGTTTATTTTTATGGCAGGCTACTGCAATCTGGAACTGATAAAATTGTTCATAGAGAAAGCAAAGTGTGAAGTGCCAATGACCTCCTCATGAAAGCGAAACCTGCCCAAAGACTCAGGAATCGCAACCGGAGTCTCTAAGCTACATAATGAGGCTTGCCTGTCCTGGACGTGTTCTAGAAAGTGCAACACGTTTTAGTGTAACAGAACATTTGTATGGAATACAAATTTGGAAGACACTTGAAAAGCTAGGTTATTTGGCCCCAAAAGAACTTAATATATCACCCTAGTTTATTACTGAGGATTCCGATTCACGAAGATTTTGGCTGGCAGAAAGCAAAAGTGCACATGAATAAAGTAATAATGTGTGGATGCATAAATTGACCATTATTCTGTTTAATCCCTACAAAGTCGTGACTTTTGGGAGAATTTATAAATATGTTAGAAGGCACTTGCTAGTTGCTACACATACATGAAAGCAGAAATGTAACATGGAACCATTTGGACCCGAGGTAGGTTTTTCTAAAAGTGTGTTGAAGAGCAGCAATGATTCCATCTTCAAGGTGTGTACAGGGAATATATGTATGGGTGTGTGTAGGTGTATTTACCAGGCGTCCCGGATTTCCTGAAATATGCCGGGACCGTCCCGGCAGATTTTGGGAAATTTAGCTCATGTTCCAGTTTTTAGAGAGCATCAACTGAAAAGGGTAGGAGGTGCCTTTTTATGTTTTTCAAAGCAGGGATAGTTAGTTACTGTTACAAGAAAGCAGTTTCATTAACAGACATGCTACTGGCTTTAAAACTTGCTTTTTAGGTCTCGTCTGAGCCAGCGCTTTAGCGCTGCTCTGGCGAGAGCTATAGAAAACGGGGATCTGGAAGTGCAAACAGTGCTTTTCAGGCCCCCAACTACAGTGCATGTGCGCCGTCCGGGCGCGCGCACCATTTGGCAGCCTGAGTGTACATTTCGCGGGCGCTTTGATGTTCTCAGTGAGCCGCCCGGCCACTGTGAACATCAAAGCGCCCGCGAAGTGAATTACTTTCACTTTAACGTTCGCACCTACTTGTTTATTTAGGTCTTGTGCCCTGGCGATAACCTCTTTGGGCACCAGAGTCTGCGTGTTCATACCCAGCTCGACGCTGGAGGTTTGTTATTCTGGAGATTACACCGGTTAGGCAGTGTTACTCTGAGGACTGGATGACGTGCCAGGATTCGTGAAGTCTGAGTCAAAACGGGGCTCTTAAAACTAGAGTCCCCTACAACGACGTTAAAGAGAGAAAATGGCGATAATAATAATGTGATGTGCTGCTTAAAGTAAGTATTAACCACTGTGCAGCTTTACCGATGGATCTCCCCATTAGAGGCACAAGCAGATACATACCTTGAATGTATGAAAGGAAGCGGCTGGAATGTCCCTATCTAAAGACGGCGCTATTTTTCCCACAGCTTTATTTTGGGTGTGGGAACAAAAGACACACAAGATGGCATTAGCATTACATATCCATATACTTATAGCCAATCACAGTAGACATCATGGGCACACATAATCCATCGGGCTCATAAAAGGAGCCCCGCAGCTAGCCCCCCAAGTCCATCCGTACATCACCCATGCGCCCCATACCGAGGGTGCGCAGACGGCGCTATTTTAAAAGATAACTTTGTCAGCTAACTTCCAGACACCTCTCAAAGCTGTTACGAAAATTGCATACATCCTTGTTCCTTCTTTCTGACTGACCTAAGGCCTTTCATATTGGGAATATTGCAAACGTTTGCGGTTTTTGTTCCCCTGCTTTGGGCCGCGAACAAGCATAGAATCGCTTTTGACTGCGCCCCAAACGCCACCGAGCGCAGCATCTATACATCAAACACAATCAGGATCGTATGCGAGCCGCAGGGGATGTTCTGGGGCTCAAGGGATTAGGTGGGGAACGGGTCATCCTTTAGGTATTTGCGCCTCTCTGCTTGCTTTTTGAATGGTTTCTTTTTCCACAAATAGCCGATGCAGAACTCTGATATATCTCTAACTTCAAGAAAGCCGACCTGAAACTGCCATCCACAACCTTCAAATCACCCTGGACTTTCATAGTAGGAAATTGAAACCTACAGTGTGGTGCTGGACAGGCAGCCTCTAGCTTTGCCCTGCATTTAGTCTTCCTCGTGTCTTCCTCGTGTCTTGCACAGACAATATTGATTGGATCTCTGTTCTTCATTTCACACGCTTTGCTGGTCCGTGAATTCACTACCCTTAGGGTTAAAAAATATATATATATATATATATATTCACATATATACACAAACACCATTTATTCAGCACCAAGATACCCTTTGCGGTGAACGTGCGCTTCACAAATACACGTTATATATAATTCAGAATTATTCTTGATTTCAGTCAAATAGCTGTCGAAGCTCAGCAAAGTTCGAATAACATGGCTGACTTATTTTTGACACATGGTGCCAAAAGCACATTGTGCCCACTCTAATGCCCCTCAGCTGGCTACACGTGAAAGTAAAATCCCATTTCTAGATAATTGGAATGGTATGTCAACCCTTCCCCACAGCCATCGCTCTAAGAATGTCTTCTCTATAAAATGGCTCATAATTTACAGTGAACCTCTCTCAATTTCCTATTCCTGACCAGATACAAGCACTTTGGAAGAAGAACATGTCAAACCCGTGGGACAACCTTCAAAGTCCCTCCTTGTAGCTCCTTAAACTCGAAGTAGGCTACCTACAAATTGGGAGAGATGTGTAAACTCCACTCTTACCAGAGCCAAATCCTCCAGCGCTCTGACCAAACCTCTACATGCGCCCATCTAGATTTAGACTAGAAGAAGGCTTTACTTTAGTCTCTGAATGGACAAGCTGGGCTGTTTTAAAACTTCAAGACTTCCAGACAGTTTTGCCACAACTTACCCTTTTTTCTCATCCTCCACTTTTAGAGCCATAAGTTGAGCAGACTCAGCCATTGCTTGGCAAACCTACAAGTAAATAAATAGGCTTCGTCCTCTTTTAAGAAGCAGTTTCTCTATTAAGGTAAGGGAGGGCCATACGGAGCTGCTCTAAATGGCCTGTCTTATCACCTGAGCTAATTCCGGTGTTTAATGAATAGATCTTTGTATTTCTTGGTAAATCTGGTTGTGTATCATTTGAATTATTTACTAATCTCTGCAAACCCTGTATGTTTCCTCCTATCCCGTGTAATTTTCAGACTTAATCTGATGGAGGCGTCCATGTAGCTGACCAGCAGTGAAATTAGCGGTTCATTATTGGAGTTGTTTGGGGTGGGGGGGATGTTGCATTCCGATGGAACGCCCTCGCATCATGACAACAATCCCTTTTTAGGTCTCGCCTGAGCCAGCGCTTTAGCGCTGCTCTGGCGAGAGCTATAGAAAACGGGGATTTGGAAGTGCAAACGAGTTTTTTCCAGGCCCCCAACTACAGTGCATGTGCGCCGGGCGTGCGCACCATTTGGTAGCCTGCGTGTACATTTCGCGGGCGCTTTGATGTTCTCAGTGAGCCGCGCGGCCACTGAGAACATCAAAGCGCCTGCGAAAGTGCACACATTTGCCACCCCCTCCCTCATCCCACTTCCTGCTTGTTTCACAATGTTTTTTTTCTTTCTCAGTATTTTCTTTGGTTCTCTCTGTAGCGCTCTCTTCTTAGCTCTTAGTCTGCCTCTCCCTGTCTCTTTCTCCCTGCCTGGCTCTGTCATCTTTCTCTAGCCATCTGTCACTCTCTCGCTCTCTTCTTGTCTCTCCACCTTTCTTTCTCTGCCACTTCCTGTCTGTCTTCTCTCTCCCTCTCTCTGTATCTCTGTCTATTTTTGTCCCTGACTTTTTTTTTCTTCCTATCTTTCATTTTTCTCTTGCTCTCTCTGTCTGTCTCTATCGTTATCTCCCCCCCACCCCCCCCCTTATCTGGATTTCCTAATTTCTGTCCCTGATTTTCTTTCTATCTACCTCTCTCTCTCCCCCATTTATTTCCCTCTCTTCCAGGCATCCAGTTCTGGGTGTTCTTAATGTCCTGGACAAATTAAGAATGTTTGGTAATAAGTATTATTTTTGGGGTGCACGTGTAGTGAAAAACTTCTGACACAAACTGATGTCAGTGACATGGGCAGTAACTGCAGAGCGTTCAGTACTTATTTTGTGTGCCTTTCCCACTGGAAAGCTTTGCTTGTGAGCAGTCACCCGGTTGTGATGTTGGTGTTGCATGCTTCTCAAGCATTCTGCTGGATCTGCAGGACAGGAGTGTTTTTCGGGGTGCCACTGTTTGCTCTCTGCTTGTTGTAGATACCAGCCGATGTGTGGCATTGGCCACTAAATAACATTCATTCAGAACTCTGCATCATCGTATAACGCGTCTGTCCTTCATGTACCAGCCTGCTCACATTGGGTCTGAGGCTTTCTCCTTGCACTTGTATCAAATATCATTTTCTATGGGCTTCCAGAGAATGGTTGTCACTGGCTGAAGTTCTTTCCTTACTGACTCTCGGTGGCCATTGGTCAAGCTCTGGTATTAATACACGCAGTCGCGCTCTTTATTCCAGGCCAGAAGGTCCCAGCAGCAGGTTCCTTTGATAAGAGGCGGCATGAGATGGCACCAGCACAGACGACATTTATTCGGAGCACAGAACCATGTGCCATCCGCTGGATTAAAGGACAGACAAACAATACAATGCATATCTACCCTGACCACAAAAGGGCTACCAAATATTGTGATCCAATGATGTCCTGTGCAATCACTGGCACCGCCTTAGAAGGGGGCGTCCCTGCTGCAGCAGTCTTTGTTTAAGGTGCAGCGTGTGGTCTGAGCACCACTCAGCAGGTCACAAGCCCTTTGCGCCTCTAAAGGTGGATACGTATCTATCAGAAGGATGGCATCATATTAATGTCAACATTTCACTCCGTTTGCAGTCGGTTACTTTGGGCCAGACGAGAGCGACCAGTCTGATCCCAGGTACATAGCGCTCAAACGCTGCTGGAAGGCTGTTAGGAGCTGTAGCTCATCGATGTTTGTCTGCATTTAAACAGCTGCTCTTGTCTCAAGTACTTTCTGACCCTTGTTAAACTCAAAACGATGATACTTCGGACAGCAGCGAGGTGCCAAGTTTGCTCTTATCCTAATTTTACAAAGCAGGAGTTGTAGCATAACATTTTTAACTGCAGCTCTGACCGCAGCGCCACATCCTCTGCCTCTAAATGTCACAGCACAAGAGACCTGAAACACAGTGTGAGGTGAGGATTGTGACATAATGACCCCTCTGCCCCACATTTCTCAGGGCCTTACTTTATTCATTTCGGAAGTGGGAATCACCCCAATACCCCTCCCCCTCTCTCTATCTCTCTCTTCTCTCCCTCTCCCTCTTTCTCACTCTTTCCCTTTCTCCCTCCTCTCTCTTTCTCTCTCTCTCCCTCCCTCTTTCTTTCTCTTTCTCTCCTCCCCCCCTCTCCTCATTCTCTCTCTCTCTCTCTTTCTCAGTCTCTCCCACCCCCTCTTGCTCTCTCTCTCTTTCACTCTTTCACTCTCTCCTCTCTATTTCTCTTTCTCTGTCTCTCTCTCCCCTCCCGCTCTCTTTATCTCTCCTCTCTCCCTCTCCCCCTGTTTCTATCTCTCTCCCTCTCTTTCTCTCTCTCTCTCCCCCTCTTTCTTTCTCTCTCTTTCACTCTTTCTAACCCTCTCGCTCTCCAACATACACTCCACATAATACCACTCAGTGCCACATAATTACATACCACATATTTACACTGTACTCAATGCAACATAAATACACCCCGAAATCACTCAGTGCCACACAATTACAAGCCACATAATTACACTCTACTCAATGCAATATAAATACACTCCACAAAATACCACTTAGTACCACAGAATTACACACCACATAATTACACTACTCAATGCAACATAAATACACTCAACATAATACCACTCAGAACCACATAATTGCACGTCACATAATTACTGTATTCATTGCAACATACATGCACTCCACATACCACTCAATACTACATAATTCAACGTCACATAATTACTCTCTACTTAATGCAACATAAATACACTCCGTATTATACCACTCTGTGCCACATAATAACATAATTGCACTGAACTCAATACAACATAAATGCACGCCTTTGGGTCAAGTCGCGCTATATAAAAAAGCAACAAAAAAAACCTTTTGCAATGCAATAGGTCTCGCATTACTGAATGTTTGCGCTACTGGTGTTGCATTATTATTAGCAATGCCAATAGCTCAAACTTTTATAATGCGAGACCTATTGCATTGCAAATGCTTGTTATGTATGTCCTTACTGCAATTCTCTGCTGAGGAGCACCGTAATAATGTTGCAGTCCTTCTATTTTTGTGAAATGTCCCGGTTTTTTGCATTAAAATTCTTGTCCTCCTATAAATATAAAATATATTTTTTAAGGAAAAAGGTTATAAAATGACAAACTTTACATTGTATACGACTCTTGCGGGCCTTGCATATTTCACACATGCTAGGTAAGGAACACAGTTCATTCTAGTGTATATCATACAAGAGGACTCTGAGTTAAGCGCGTGCCACACGCGAAGCGATGAGGCCACTAAGCTTTCCGGGCACGTGGCCTTTCATCCTAGCAAGTTTGTTCAATTGAGTAATAACGACAACTGATATTTGGCGTCCGTAGAAAGGGCAAACCTGGCCATTAAGCTCACTGTAAAATCTAGTTATTATATCTGCTTAAATTGAACCGTGAGCCAATTATAGAAACGTGAGTATACAATCGATAGAACTATTCCTTTTCATTTGGAAAATGCTTCATGCGGCAGAAGTGATGAGGATAATTAACGTGATCATATCTGAAGACAATGTATTGCAAATACCAAATCTACTAATGTTGTTTTAAGAACTATCCACTAGATGTCGGCATTGCCTCGCAGAATAACATTTGTGACGCTGTCGCTCTGACCCGTTTTCAAATGGTAAATAATTCTGTTTGGTTTTGAGTATGTTGCTTTGTAACCAAGATCTCAAATGCTTTTCAGATGCCAAGTAATGTATGAATGATTGATTGCCTCAAAGTAGATTCGCTTTTTTACTACCCCTGGAGATGATGAAAGCCCAGAAGCGCATACCATCATGAACTATGCCCTGCCGGTCCTTTGTAAAGTAGGATTGAGTAACTCTGTTGATTTGGAAATATTTAAGTTGTATTTATTGGGAACCAGGCCCCTACAGTTAGACTCGTGTCTTTTGATACCATCGCTGAATAGAATTAAACCCACCGAAAGTGTTTACTCGCCACGCATTAAAATAGAAATACAGTTTTAGTAAAATTAGTGACACAGTTCATATGGATGTTACTATTCTGAATTCATATTGCATTTATATTTGTTAGTATTTACTCAAAGAGAAGATTCATTTGTTGAATAGTCTAATTTGTGGTTGGGATACATGCTATTTATTCGTTGTTAATTGAGGATGGAGCAATGTGTGTACAAAGGCGCCGCGCACGTCTATTTTTTCTTTCGCCTAATTTCGTTTACTTCACACCACATCACGAAAAACAAGTTGCCTGGTGGCAGTTGGACGCAGTTCCGAATCCTGCCGCCACTAAGTTGGCGTTTTTAAAACGCCTGGCAGCCTTTGTTGTAGCCCGTGCGGATTTTGCATGCAAACCACTAGTATCTGTTACTGCACGTGCAGCCTTAACGTGGCTTTGGAACCTTTGTTTTATCACCGATGGAGGCTCCTATTACTCAGCCTGTAGTCATAGTTCAGACGCACTTTGCATTGAAAAGGCCTTTTAGCCTTTAATGTTAACGTTTCAGCCTATATACGGATTTGCACCAAAATTGGTAGCTGGGGTTCGGAATGCATCTTTTTTGTGAAGATCCTCGCAGGGGAATACAAATTAAGAGGAGGTCTCAAAACAGTTTTAGCTCCTGTAAGAAACTTTGCTTACGCCTAGAGCAAAAACCACTTAACAGATTTACAGTAAACTTGCCATGAAAGTTGAACATTACTCAGAAAGCGTACATTGGTTGGTTGGGTTTAGATATGTTCAGGAGTTTTTGAGATAAAGGCATTAAAGATTGCGAAGCAGAATTTAAAAGCTTCATAATTTGTATACATGTCATCTAAATTCGCTATTGAGATAATCGTGAATCTTGTAAGTAACATTTACATTTTGTATCAAATCTGATTGACAAATGAACCATCTTGAAAATCACAATTAATAAATATTAGATTTTTACGCCCAGTGTAAGAGGGGCCGTAAGAGGTGCTAGGCCCTAGTGGAGTTGTGGGGGACCACCCAGAGACGTGAAAAAGTCTCAAAAAAGAAAAGGGGTTCACTTCAATAAAATTGCAATTTGAATGAAATTCATAATATTGTGAACAGGAAAATGGCATCATTATGGGGTGTAAATTATTAAAATCACAAGTTAAATTTGCAAATAAAAAAATAAACATAATAAACAAAAAAGAAATAAAAAAAAAAGAAAGCAACCCTAGAAATTCACTTAATAAACAGCTAAGAACTGAGGGCCTGGTTACGATGTCAGACGGACTCTCGTCCGACCAGCACCGTGGCAGAAGCAGGACTGCCCGACTAGAAGGTTGTGGTCCCTCTGCACACATTACGATGCGACTGCCTTCACTGTGGTCGCAATATGTATTTTATTTTGCATTGCGGCGTGTGCTGTGGGCTGCAGCACATGCAGCAATACAAAGTGTACCCATTTAAAACATCCCTGTACTATGTGGCAGGCACCATGCGCTCCCTGCCACATGGTGCAGGGATGTTTTACGGGGCACCGTAGGTGCCCCCCCTAGGCCCCATAGCAGAGGGCCAGGGGCCCAGCCAAGGTCCCCAAAGTCACTTTCCGCCTGCCTTTTCATGGCGGGTGAAGCGCCATGAAAGGGCAGGCGGAAAGGGACCTCCTAATCTCTACGGTGGTGCCTGAGCAGGCATGCCTCTTTGCAGGGAATTGGAGTCCGACCGCTGCCCTGACGGGATCCTTGAGCGTGTCGGACGCGCCGGTCTTTCCCCCCAACAGCCGAGCTCCGATCACCTGCATCCTAATGCAGCGGTCGGATCAATAAGATGGATGGCGGTGGGACCGCCAACGACGGCCTGGCGGTGGTCTCACCACCGCCATCGTAATTAGGCCCTGAGTTACGGTTTTTGGCTCAAATGTGCGAAACCACTGAAGTACATCCGGGTTTGCAACACACAAAACCCATGCAGTAACCCTCGTCATTCACCTGTTGAATTACCACTTTGCCAATGGCACAGGAACAAAATACATTCTATCTAGAGAAAAACATGGTGAGTTGGTGTGTCTTATATGTTTTGCACCTTATTAACCATAACTGGCGAATTTCAGTGGCATTGTGCCTTTGAGCCTGAACCATAACTCAGAATCTAACTAGTTTTTTTTAATGCATATACATTCACTAAAGCACCAACATAGATGTATAATCTGAATCTCTGCCTCATATTTTTTGTCCACAGTCCCATTCAAAACTTAAATCTGTGTTTTTTTCATCTTGTGGCAGGTGTATGAGAGCCACTGCTGTTGAAATTACACCTTTTGATAGCAGTCTCTATCTCCAAGTCTCAGGCAGGTTGGCAAGGTTGTGGGTTTGCTTATAATGCATCAATCGTCAGCCACTTTATTTCAACAGTTGCACTTCTATGGCAAAACCTACTGAGATTTAGGTCGAGAGTTGAGGAATTCAAAGGAGAAGAATTGTGGGATGCCTCCAAAATGTGGGATAGAGTAAGATTCAGTGGCATGACTGAAGTTGACAGGGCCTGGACCTTTTGTTAGCTATCCACATCCACAGGCTACAGATGAGTGTCACTTCCAAATGCTAAGTGAAAAGCCCTTCAACACTTGATTTACACAGGCTATCTAACGGGGTGATCGAAGACACTGCCCAAGGCTAAAACCAGAAAGAAGTCCTCCTGGCAATATCCTAGGTTCCGGTCTCAGGACCAGATTACGCGTTTGGTGGTCTTCCTGTGGGCCGCCACACTAGCTCCCTGCAGGAAGACTGCCAGACTCCTAGTCAGACAGCCCGCCAGATTATGAGTTGAATCCTGGCGGACAGTGTGTGCTGCAGCGGTCCCACAGTGATGCCTTTCTAAGGCTCAAAGGAGAGCCGTAGAAAGGCACCACTGTGGAAACGTTCCAGCGCGTTCCTGCCCAGGAAGAATTGCACCATGTCATGCATTTCTTCCCGTGGAGGAACAGGGGGGGCTTAATCACAACAATATAGACAACATATATATATATATATATAATCTGATTGTACGCCATCTGTGGTCATTTAGTCGACATTTCGACCCAAAGCTAAATGGATGGGGCCTCTCTGTTTAGCTGTCTGACTGGCTTTGGTTTCACAGCACTGGACACTCCCTGAATGCCACTTCAGTGGAAGCATTTTAACTATCTGAATTAACCATTCAGAAACGGTTGTCTTTTGCCATGTTCCAGGCAGAAGTGAGGCTGGTGAATTTGTGCCTCCCTTCGCATGACTCCACGACTGCCCTGGGGGTCACACCCCACAGATTTAAGACCTCTGATGTAGAGCTTTAGGGCTTTTTGTGTCGTGGTTTCTTGGCACACCCACCAAAGTGCAGTACAGTTCATATAGGGAGATATGTGGGAACTCCGGGTGGTAGGAAATGTGTGGCTCCCTGCAGATTCCAGATTCTTGTATCACAGAAATGTGAGGAAAATGTGTGTTTCTTACCAAAGTTTGACATTGAAAAGAGCTTCTGAGTAAAATTACCTCACTAGTCCTACACCCATAGTCTCCCCTGGTTCTCTAGTTTTCAAAAATGTGCACATTTGCCTAGGTTCTGGCTGAACTAGGGCCCAAAATTCACAGCTACTCACATTGCAAAAAAAAGGTGCTTTTTCACTGCATAAATGTGATGTGCCTATGTTGCTTTTTTATTTGTTTTTTAATTAATTTTTATTGCCATTTAGTCTCATATACGGAGTACATTGTTACACAGCAAGTCAATGTATATTACTCCTTATAGTTCCAGGTACATCATAGTCAATTTAAGCTGTATACATCCATTTGTTTTCATCCTTTCTTATATTATAAGAACAGTACAATAATGCCTCTAAACGGTGTATTGCTTCCCGAGTTTCCTGCCAATAGTTTGTATAACCACTAAACATTAACAATACCCCCCTTCCCGTCCTGTCCTTCGGATCGACAATTTTCCTAACTTTGTGATCACCTAATGTGTTTTGTCTCTATTGTTTGAGCATCAGCCCTTTCTGTTCTGGGCTGGTATGTGGTCTGCCCTTCTAGAGAGAGTCCCTCTGCTCAGTCTGTTGAGAGGTCGGCTCCTGATACCCCTGGAGATCTGTTCTCATGGAAGCCCACGCCATTCTGTCTTCTTCGGCCTTTTCATCCTTTCCTACACAATTCATCCTAACTAGCTCTGCCATTGCCCATTCTTTTATGTCCCTTAGTAGCCAGTCTACGTGTTTCGGGGGTTGGGGTTGCATGCATACTATTACTGTCGCTTAGCTAACACCAACCCCAAATTAACACATTTTCTGCTCAATTTCTTGTTTTTTGGGTTGGGTAGCAAGCCCAGTAACACCTGCCTGACCTCCCGTGGTATGGCCCAGCCCGGTCTATGTTGCTTTTTTAGCATTTTTCCAGGTGTAGATGCTAGGGCTGCCCACAAAAATTGGGTCAGTTTTTATGTGGAGACATGTCGCATCACTGTGTTTTTTTGTTGTTGTCAATTTGTGGATCTGAACAGATTACAGAAATCTCCAACACAAAATGTATATAAATATGTAATCTTGGCCATGTGTGGACTTTCAAGTTTTGTACGGCGTTATGGGAAAGTGAACAGAATCAAAGGAAGTTATGCCACGCTGGACTACCTCCGGGTGATGAGATTGCAAAAAAAGAAAAAGAAGAGTTCTTAGTAATGGCCAGATTTGCGTTTAGGCTGGCAGAGAAAGCTTCGTTGGTAGAGGACTTAACGTCTGCCATGCTGAGACTTCTTCGCCCACCACATATGGAAATGACTGCCAATCTTGTAGTTAACTCGAACACATTGTAAGGAGCCGCTGTCAAGACGGTTCCTTTCAATGCCTTTTTACGTTTGACGCGTTGTTCCATTACCATGGCAGAGCTGTCCAACAATCTTGTTTTTTAATTTTCAAAAACAAAATTCCTCTCACCATGGGAGTTATGTCCCATGGCAAAGGAGGCATGAAACAGTTCTCACTGCCCCTTACCACCAAGGTTTTCCAGGTGGCAGTGAAAACTGACCTGTATGTCCGCACATCTAAATTGGGTGGGAGAGCATAAGAGGTCGGCCGCAGATGGCCATCTGAAAGAAACACGTTAGTTAGATTCCTCACCTTAGAATATCCCCAGGCGTCAGACTGGATCCGGAAGATTTTTCGTCAGCAATACCCCTTGCGCGTCGCTAGGCGTCGTCTGCGGCTCCGCGTCCGTCGTCGTGCGCCGGAATGACGTCGTCGGAGTACTTAGACGCCGCCCTCACGCGCTGATGTCAGTTCTTCTTTTTACCGCGCCAGTAAGCGCAGATCCGGGAGAGCTACCCCTTTAGTCAATTTTTGACTAACTTTTTGATCCTTTTTGATCCTGTCAATCGACTCCGGTGCCGGTAGGATGCCTGGTTTTAAAGCCTGTGCTGACTGTAACCGCCTGATGTCGGTTACGGACCATCACCGCCGGTGCCTGTACTGCTTGGGCCTCGACCACGACGCGGAGTCGTGCTCGGACTGTAAGGCCCTGACCTCGAAGGCTAGACGGGAGCGGTCCCGTAAGCTTCTCGAGATTCGCCACGCGGCTCCGCGCGCCTCTCGATCCCGGTCCAGGAGGAGGTCCAAGGATCGGTCGCGGAGCCGCAGCCGACGTCACCATCGGTCGTCGGGATCCAAGTCTTCGGGTAAGTCGAAGCATTCCAAGAAGTCCAAGAGGCGACATCACTCTTCGGACTCCCCTCGCCGGTCGCGCGACTCGGCCGAGGGTCAGGGTGGTTCCACCCCTGCGGCTCCGGCGGAGCCGCAGGCGCCGCGCACGTCCCCATACCCTCGGGTCCCTGGGACTAACGCGACGCCGGCGGAAGTCAGTGCCTTCCTCTCAGCCATGAGGAACCTGGCTCCGCCGTCGGCGCCCGCTGGTGCGCCTTCGGGCCCCGCGGACCCGACTGGGCTGCCTTGCCTGCCGGTGGCTCCGGCCCCGGCGCTGTTGACGGCTCCGGCCTCGACGCCGCAAGCGCCCGAGGGACCCGTTCTCGAGTCCCCGTCGACGCCGGTCGACCTAGTCATGCCTCCTCCGCCGGCGTCGACACCGGTACCACCCCCGACGTCGACTCCACTCGACGTCGTGCCCCAGTTCAGTCCCGCTCCGGGCCCGGCGCCGGTCCGGCGTCGATGGACGCCGAGATCGACGCCGCTAGAGACACATTTTGTCTACCGCCCGGCTCCGTTACTTTCTCCTCTACACCAGGAGTCGGATGATGGGGACTACTGGGAGGGATCCGAGGATCCTATGGCCGCTCAGGCCCAACTGTCCCAGGACTGGGCAGATGAACTGGGGGAGGCCAGTGGTCTGGATACCTCGCCAGACACTGGATTCATCTCTCCTCCGACTGTGGCTTCGGAGGAGGGTGCTGCTTTCTCCGTGGTGCTACGTGACTGTGAGGACGAACGTCCTCACTGAGGTGCTTCAGTCTGCAGCAAGCTCCACTGAGCCTCTGCTGCCGTTCAATGAGGCCCTCACTGACGTTCTACAGGGCACCTGGTCCAAGCCCTCCACAGTTCCTCCTGTAGACAGGAACGTCGCCAGGCGCCACCGCCCTGCTCCGGGCGACCCCAGTTTTCTGTCCCAACACCCTACCCCTGAGAGCCTGGTTATCCAGGCCTCCACCTCCCAATCCTCTTTCCCGACTGCCCCGCCGGACCGGGATTCCAAGAGACTAGAGCAGTTTGGCAAGAAGCTGTTCTCTTCCCTTAGTTTGGGCCTGCGGTCTTTGAACACCGCTTGTCTCTTGGACCGTTATTCCCACTCTCTGTGGGATGCGGTGGAGGACGCGCTGCCCCTGTGTCCGGAGGAGGTCCGGACACGACTTACCCAGGCTCTGGCCGATGGGAGGGATGCCGCGCGACATGCTATAAGATGTGGGCTTGACACCACGGACTCGCTGGGTAGGGCCATTTCTACCTCAGTGGCGCTTCGACGTCACGCCTGGCTGCGGTCCACGTCATTTTCGGGTGATGTCCAGAGCTCTCTCATGGACATGCCCTTTGATGGCACTCGCCTTTTTGGCGAGAAAGCGGACAGTGCGCTGAATCGCTTTAAGGACTCCCAGGCTACGGCCAAGTCCTTGGGCCTCTCGGCCCCGCGGTCGCAAACTTCCGCCTTTCGCCCCTTTCGTGGCCAAGGAAGGGGTGCCTCCTCACGTACGCCTAGCCACCAGCCGCAGAACCAACCTGCGCGCGGTCGCGGACGTGGTTTCCGCCGAGGCGGTTCTGGAGGACGACGAGGTCAGTCCACATCCACCCCGGCAGCATCCGCCTCAAAACCTTCCTAGTCCGAGCTTTCAGGCCCATTCCACGCCAGTGGGCGGCAGGGTTCGCCATCACCTGCTCCACTGGCGGTCCATCACATCGGACAGGTGGGTGCTGCAAATCGTCCGAAGGGGCTACTCCCTCCCCTTCGAGACGACCCCTACAGCCATGCCACCGCAGCACCACCGTATCTCGGGGGATCATTTGAATCTTCTCCACGAGGAAGTTTCGGCCCTCTTGGCCAAGGGGGCCGTCGAGCGCGTTCCGAGTCCAGAAGTAGGTCGTGGTTGTTATTCCCACTACTTTCTGGTTCCCAAGAAGGGCAAAGGGGGCCTACGCCCTATCTTCGACCTCCGGAACGTCAATGCCTTCCTCCGGAAGGAAAGGTTCAAGATGTTGACTTTGGCTCAGGTTCTAGCTGCCCTAGACCCCGGAGACTGGATGGTAGCGTTGGACTTGCAGGACGCATATTTCCACATCCCCGTCCTGCCGGCCCACCGGCGTTACCTGCGGTTCACGGTGGGCCAAGAGCACTTTCAGTTTACCGTGCTCCCCTTCGGCCTCACCAGTGCCCCTCGGGTGTTCACGAAAGTGATGGCGGTGGTCGCAGCTCATCTGCGCAGATCAGGGGTTCCAGTCTTCCCCTATCTCGACGACTGGTTGTTGAAGGCGGGCTCGCCCCAGGCAGTCGTCTCCCACCTCCAGACTACGGCGGATCTCCTGCATTTGCTGGGGTTTTCCATCAACGTGCCGAAGTCACACCTGAGTCCCTCTCAGAAGCTCCTCTTCATCGGAGCGGTTCTCGATTCGGCGCAGTTCCGGGTCTATCCACCGGAACAGCGGGTCCGGGATATACAGGCCCTGATTCCCATCTTTCGGCCTCTATCCTGGGTTTCGGTCAGGCTAGTGTTGCGGCTTCTGGGGCTGATGGCCTCCTGCATCCTACTAGTGCATCACGCCAGGCGGCGCATGCGGGCTCTGCAGTGGGACCTGAAGTTTCAGTGGGCCTAGCATCACGGCAACCTGTCCGACCATGTCTTGATCTCGGAGGGCACTGCACAGCAGTTGCAGTGGTGGCTCACGGACCGCGATTGGGTCATGGGCAGAAGCCTCTCCCTTCCCCAACCGGAGCATGTCGTAGTGACGGATGCGTCCCTCCTGGGATGGGGTGGCCATATGGGAGAGGCGGAGATCAGAGGCCTCTGGTCTCCGGCGGAGTCTCGTCTCCACATCAACCTGTTGGAGTTGAGAGCGATCCGACTTGCACTGAAAGCCTTCCTTCCCTCTGTCCGGGGAAGTGTCGTGCAGGTGTTCACGGACAACACCACCGCCATGTGGTATTGCAACAAACAGGGCGGGGTGGGGTCGTGGACCCTTTGTCAGGAGGCCCTGCGCCTCTGGACGTGGCTGGAACACCAGGGCGTCACCCTGGTGGTTCAACATCTGGCGGGCTCTCTGAACGCCAGAGCAGACGAACTCAGCCGCCGGTGCATGATGGATCACGAATGGCGTCTGAACTCCGAAGTGGCGCAAGGTCTCTTTCAGCAGTGGGGAGAGCCTTGGTTAGATCTATTCGCCATCGAAGAGAATGCGCAATGTCAGCAGTTCTGCGCGTTGGAATTTCCAAGGCGGCACTCGCTCGGCGATGCTTTTCGTCACGAGTGGAGTTGCGGTCTGTTGTACGCCTTTCCGCCTATACCACTTCTGCCCAGAGTGCTGAAGAGGATCAGGCACGACCGGGCCCAAGTCATCTTGGTGGCTCCGGATTGGGCACGAAGGTACTGGTATCCCGAGCTACTCAGTATGTTGACCGATCCTCCGATACGTCTGCCCCTTCGGGAGGATCTTCTGTCGCAGCAGCAGGGGACGGTCCTCCACCCGAACCTGTCCAGCCTCCACCTCCATGCGTGGAGATTGAGCGGCGACAGTTGATGCCATTTGACTTGCCTCCTGAAGTCTGTGATATCATTCTGGCAGCCAGGCGTCCCTCCACAAAGTCGGTATACGCCTGCCGGTGGAACAAATTTGTGGCATGGTGCTCAGCAAAGGCTGTGGATCCCCTTTCCGCCCCTCTTTCTGAGTTTCTCCTCTTTCTTCTTTCTTTGGCCCGGCAGGGCTCTGCCCTGGGCACCCTGAAAGGTTATCTTGCTGCCATCTCTGCCTTCTTGCGGCTTCCTGATCAGCCTTCTCTTTTCAAGTCCCCTGTGGTTACACGCTTTCTAAAAGGCATTACTCACACGTTCCCTCCTGTCCCTTTTGTAATGCCTCAGTGGGACTTGAATCTTGTTCTCACATTTCTAATGTGCGCTCCCTTTGAGCCTCTTCATAATTGTCCTCTTCGTCTGCTGACTCTTAAGACTGCTTTTCTGGTAGCCATCACCTCGGCTAGACGGGTGAGTGAGCTCCAGGCTTTATCTTCAAAGCCTCCTTTTCTGTCTGTTCATCCTGACAAGGTTGTCCTTCGGCCTCGTCCCTCCTTTCTTCCGAAAGTGGTGACTCCATTTCATCTTGGGCAGTCTGTCACCTTGCCCACCTTCTTTCCGCCTCCGCATCCTTCCAAAGAGGAAGAGAGGCTCCACCGTCTGGACCCAAAACGTGCGCTCTCCTTTTATTTGTACCGCACAAAGCAGTTCCGGGTGGACGACCAACTTTTTGTTGGATACGTGGGTGCTAAGAAGGGGAAAGCGGTGCACAAACGGACCATCTCTCGGTGGGTCGTTTTGTGCATCAAAATTTGCTACTCCTTGGCAAAAAAGGACCCTCCTGTTGGGCTGCGCGCCCACTCCACTCGGACCACAGCGGCTACTACTGCTTTGGGACGGGGTGTCCCTTTGCAGGACATCTGTCAGGCGGCGACGTGGGCTTCGCTACACACGTTTGCCAGGCATTATTGCCTTGACAGCCAAGTCCGGAGGGATGGCTTCTTTGGCTGTTCTGTCCTCCAGGACTTTCTGGTGTGATCTTGGTTCGCAGACCCACCACCGGGGATGGTATTGCTTGGGTATCTATTCTAAGGTGAGGAATCTAACTAACGTGTTTCTTTCAGATGAACAAGTTACTTACCTTCGGTAACGATGTATCTGTAAGAAACATTAGTTAGTTAGATTCCTCACCGACCCACCCATCCTCCCCGTTCTGCGAACCGACATCTAGGGTTAAGGATATCCTTTTCAGGCCCCTAGATTTTCTTTTTGGCACCAGTGTCGGTTTTTGCATGGCTCTGCGTTCCTGGCGCGGAAAGCTATGTACAAGAACTGACGTCAGCGCGCGAGGGCGGCGTCTAAGTACTCCGACGTCATTCCGGCGCACGACGCCGACGACGGACGCGGAGCCGCAGACGACGCCTAGCGACGCGCAAGGGGTATTGCTGACGAAAAATCTTCCGGATCCAGTCTGACGCCTGGGGATATTCTAAGCTGAGGAATCTAACTAACTAATGTTTCTTACAGATGCATCGTTACCGAAGGTAAGTAACTTGTTCTTTACTTAGTTGGGATTGGGCGGGGGGGGGGGGGGCGATGCAACCATGCCAGAGATGGAGTAGTCTTCCCAAGTGTTACACCAATGGTCCGTCCACTTATATATTGCGCAGGCACCATTATATTCATGGTAAGGATACTCTGTCGCCATTGTGACAGGCTATTCTTACCACCACAGATATGAATCTGGTACTCATGTTTTTTAAGTTAGCCTGTAGTGAGTTCTCTCTGAATACGTACAGGCATTGTTAAGTTAGCATAACCACGTTAGATGTTAGAAAGCCATCTTTTTGCTTTTGCACACGGCACTGCGTTTACATGTTATTTCTTAAAACAGACTGTTGACTCGAGACTTGCTTCACACAAGCGCGATCTGTTGCTACTATCCCAAGCTCTGCGCAGCGACCTTGGTCTGTACATGGTGTGACAAACAGTCTGGGGTATTACACAATGCATGTTTTTCACTCTAGGTTGATCGGCCCACTATTTAGCCATAACACACGCGCAGCTGCAAATGCCTGAAAATTAGTGCTTTTAGTATCACAGACATCATGTTTATTATTCAGACCGAAGACGAGCCTTCCTGCGAGAAGTCTCCTGATGCTCCTGTGATGTGATTTCACTAAGCTGATCTTTGAGGTATGGGGTCCCCTATTCAAGCCTAAGAGACCTTCTATTAGCATAATAATAATATTAGCTTCTTAGTAAAGGGAAGGTGGTAGTATCCACTGTCATTATAAAATGATCACCCCTTTTATATTCTATGGTATTGTAACTATGTTGCTGGTTTTGATATTAATCATTTGTCTGCTTGTATTAGCCAAAGTACTGCATCTTAGGACACGTGGTCTATAAAAATAAACCCCTTTTATTTACAACGTGTCTCTGTTGATTATTGTTGTGGACTGATGTGAGAATAATATACGAACAGGTATTTCCGATTCCCACCATTCCTGAGTATGTACTGAGTCGCTTGTTCTGGGTTGTCTACACATTGGGACCGCCGAGCTAAATCTCGGATAACTAATGGGACACTTATGCTAGCCGGATACTGGGTTCTGGGTTCTGAGGTGAGTTTCTGGTACACCACAATTCACTGAGGTCCTGGGGTTCTTCGCATAGTTCTGTGTATCAGCAGAATCCCTGCAACATGGCGCACCTAACGTTTGGTCTATGAGTTGAAACGCTTTAGTAGTGCTTACATTTAGTCCACAGCACCCTCATTCTTGTTTCCGGATAACAAGTCTGACGGATTTCAAACCTACCTAGTTCTATTGATATAGGTTCCTTCAAGCTTGATTATTAAAAAGGTTATTGAACCCTTGTGCTACTGAATACTTGAAGTGTAGCTTGTCCTTATGGCAATTAATATTGCGGCGCATAGCCGTGCGGCCCTGAAACGTCACTTGACGCAGTATGGGGTGCCGGACGCGGGCATGGACGTCATCTTTGTGGTGGGAGCCGATGCGGCTCACCCCTTTGAGTTGTTCTACTCTTGGGTGACGATTCCGGCAGTCAGTGGTAATGATAATACATTTCATTCTTACACTGCCACTGCCGTGCCTGCTGCCTATGCGCCTTATAGGACACAGGAGATACCAATATCTGCTTGGCAACATCAGATTTGGTTTAATGGCGCCCTCCCCCATGTGGTTATACCGCCGAGAATGGGCCCTTTATCAATTGCGGGGGCCACTTGGCCGGTACTAGCCGGATTTACGCCTCATCCCCGTTACCTCACGGTGACGGTGGATGAATTGCGTGTACTACACACTGCCCTTATAACAGTATATAGGGCGTTAGTGCAGTATGTGTCGCGCACTGTACAGGCGGGGGCGCCTGTTAGTGCGGGACAACCTAGTGATCGCCACGCGGTGGTCATTAGTCCTGTTATGGTCAATTCTGTTGTGGGCAAGCGCCCCCTCACAAGGGATGATTATCCTTTTTGGCTTGCTGAAAAATTTGACCAAATAGAGGCGGTGTATCCGCATACAACTCCTGTGGAGAAACACAGGATCCTCACCATTAGTTTGCCTAAAGACTTAGTTCCCCATATAGATGACTGTGTATCCTGGGGTAAGATTTTTGCTGCGACATACGCGCAGTGCTTCGGCACTCCGTCTATGTTACAGCTGCCCTCCATCATTAAACAGGTTCAAGAGGACCATGGAGCGGAGTCTGCGATAGAGTTGGGGATGCGGCTCCTCGGAGATTTTGGCCTGGTGGCTACCATGATAATGGGAAACCTTAAGGGTGATGCGTTGCACTTTCAGGTTCGTAATGAACTGAAGAAGGTTGCTGAAGAGGACAAGCCGCAGGAATTTGCTAAAATAATCGCAGAAGCATATCGTGATTTGGGTCGTAGCTCTTTAGGAGTTAAGCCTGTGATCAAGAATCCCGATTCTAAGCAGCAGGGTAAGGCAGGAACTTCTGGTAAGGATGAACGACCCTTTTTTCCAAAACAAAAGTGGCCGTTTAAACAACAGGGCAAGCAGCAGCAGAAACAGGGCTCTCGGCCTGCCTCTCCCGTACAGTCAAGTAGTGAACGCACTTATGATCTGCGAGATCGTGCTACTATTAAGTCTCCTGATAGATTTCAGGTTTCTGAACCGCGTTCTCCTCGTTCTTCACAGGAAACATCGGCTACACAGTCTGGTGGCGGAGGCGGTGGCAAAGGTCGGGGTGCTCCACAACAGCGTGACCAACCCCGACAGACTGAGGGTAAAGGCAAGCAGGACGAGTTTGCTCGACAAAGACCCCCGTTTCAGAAGAAGAAAGTGGCGGCTCTGACGGCAACATATGCCTCAGATAGTGCGGACACAGCTTCGGAACCGGACATGGGCGCTGACGCTACTAGACAGCGCAGCGGAAATTACCATAGTCCGTCAAGCTCTGCGTCCATTTCTGGCGGCGACAGCAACTGATGTATTGGTTACTGTTGAAACAGCTGACACCAGAGTGGCTCCCCCTGATAGACTTTATGAAATAGTCTTATTAATAGAGGGTGACATACAACGTACTATAAAAGGGATTTTTTGGGATAATCTGACCACCACCTATGATATCCTCCTAGCGGAGGCAGATTGGCCCCCGGCCTTCATTTTGGACGCTCCTAGAGGGGAGGAGAAAATCCTCCCGTCCTTTGCGCACACGGTGCCTAAGGACCAAGCTGAAATGTACGCTGGTGAATGGGCGCTGGCGCTTGCGCCAGCGGTATATCGTACTCAGGTGGGTTGGGACCGGTTGTCCCCCTGCCATGAGATTCCATTGCGGTCTATGCCCCAGCCTCAGCCCCAATATCCCATGCGTCGTGAAGCTAGACCCCACGTCGCGGCGATCCTTGAACAATTGGAATATCAGGGTGTAATTGAAACATGTGTGTCCCCTATGAATAACCCTTTATTCACTGTGACGAAGCCTGACGGCTCGTACCGTTTAGTTTTGGATTACCGGCACCTAAACTCCCATTGCCGGACCTGCGCGGTACAAAATACACATAGCTCGGCTCTAGTCGACAGTCTCGTGCGTAAACGATTTAAAACGACACTTGACATTTCCAATGGCTTTTTTAGCCATAACCTGTCCACACTGAGTAGCCAGTGGACAGCGTTTACTTCGGGCGGTAAACAAAAACAGTTTACGAGATTAGCCATGGGCTACAAAAATAGCCCTGGCGTCTTTTCCGCACGCGTGGTTTCCCTCTTAGAAAGAATAGACCCCGAGGCATACTCCTATGTTGACGATATCTACCTCACGGATGACGAGCTGTTGCCGCATCTGTCTCGAGTCGACAATATTGTAGTGAGTTTTGCTGACTATGGCTACAAATTCAATTTTGCGAAGTCTCACATCGCGGAATATACAGTGTTGTTTTTGGGCTACGAGCTCAATAATGAAGGAAAGGGGTTAGCTCCCCACTTTCTGGAGAAGTGCGCATGCTTGAGTGCGCCAACGACACTAAAGAAATTACAATCTCTACTGGGCTTTCTGAATTTCGGCCGTACGTACATTCCTGATTATGCCCAGCGTATCAAGCCGCTTTACGCCTTGGTACAACCCACATTTTCGAAGTCTAGCTGGCAGCTGGAACATTCTAAAATTTTACAGTCTTTACAGGCTGACCTTCTTGCTTCACAATATTTGCTGACACGTGATAACCGCACCAACCTGGTAATAAGAATAGTGCCAGGCGCCGTGGGTTTCACGTATTTGACGTTTAATGAGGGCGATACAGTCCCCATTGCGTACAAATCCCACTTGTACACCTCTGCTGAATTACGTTTTTCCGCGGTCGAAAAAGTTCTGACTGCTGTACAGATGGCGATCCTTAAAGAACGCGCACTGTCACATGGGAAACAGATTCTGGTTGTAACACCCTATCCCGCCTTGGAAGCGGTGACAAAGGCAAGTGTACCAAATTCTAAAGCTTTGCATCCTCGGTGGATACAATGGGCCACAACACTGACGTCGCCAGACGTCACCTACATCTTTGATGCCTCATTACAGACTCAAGTGTTCTTGCAGTATGAATTCGTTCATCCAGCTCCTCTGTCTTTGCGCCCGCTCGAAGAATACCATTGTGTCATATACACTGACGGGTCTGCGCAGCCCGCAATTGGATCAAAGCACGCCTACTCCGCGGCTTGCGCAATTGTCGTAGGTACTTTCGTAAATGGTGAATTCCAATCTGATGCAGTGCATACGCAGTCATTGGGCGATTGTACCGCGCAATTGGCGGAGCTTCGGGCTCTAGTGCTTGCGCTGGAGTTTGCTGATCCCCGAGTCACTACTCTAATTGTGAGTGATTCTTTCTACTGTGTCCAGTCCTATAATGACAATTTACACTTCTGGTCTCAGAATGATTATCGAGACACGAAAGGTGGCACAATTAAGCATAAAACGCTTTGGGTTCGAGTGGCAGACTTTAAAGAACGTCTCCCACTCGTGAATGTAATTCACACTCTTGGTCACCAACGACTTGGTGTCCATGCTGTCGGCAACGGCTTGGCTGACGAGGCAGCAAAAACAGCAGTGGCTACATACTTAGTGGCAGCAGTAACCAGATCAAAGAGTAAGATTGATGATGACATCTTGGCAGCTATTGCTGCTACAGAAAAGGGAGGCGATTACCCGAAGGGTTTTCCTTCTCGTTACATTTACCATTTAAGTCCTGATAATGTCCCATTAGTGAGGATTAACGACGTTGGTGACAGAATTATTCCCAACGCGGACTGCAGACCCGCACTGATTCTGGCTGCTCATGAGGGGTTGGCGTCAGCCCACGCCGGAGTGTCAGCCACTATATCTCTGCTACAACAACGTTACTGGTGGTTCGGTTTATATAAACAAGCGCGCGCTTATGTTCTCGATTGTGACATTTGCCAACAGATTAAACCTTCTACTGTTGCGCGCCCATCACAAACACAGTTGTACATATCCAATAAACCATTTGGTTGTGTTTATTTGGATCACTGCGGTCCTTTTTCTTCTGATACTGCGTACAAGTACATCTTGGTTGCAGTGGATTCGTGCACACGTTTTCTGTGGGTATGGCCACAAAGGAGTGCTGACTCGCGGACTGTCATCAGAGATTTGCGTGTCTTTGTGGGAACTTTTGCGTGTGGTACCTTCCATTCTGATCAGGGCCCTGCGTTTGCCTCTAAGGCTTACAAGGAGGCTATGAGAAATTTGGGGGTCCTAGTCAAATTTTCGTCCCCCTACCGACCTGAGGGTAATAGTGTGGTGGAGCGAATGAACCGTGACTTAAAGCAATCATTGACAGCCCGTGTTTTAGGCACAGGCCGGAACTGGCTAGCCCATTTGTATAACGTTCAACGTGCACTTAATAATCTCCCTAGAAGGTCTCTGGGTGGGCGGACCCCGTACATGATGCTCTTCGGAATCAGAATGTTTGTACCAGACCTTGATGGTCTAGACATGGCGGCGTCGACCGCACCCTTTGACGTAGATGATCACTGTGCTGTTTTACAGACTCTGCAAGAAGCCAGAGACACTCTATCGAAGGAACACATGCCCTCCACATCTGAAGCTGAAGTTCAGATTCCGGTAGTCGGCTGGCTACCCCGAGTTGGTGATCTGGTCCGTGAGAAGGTGGAGAACAAGAAGGAGTTCGGCCCCTCTTATCGTGCACCAGTTCCAGTGCTTGGAGTGCAGGGTACAAGAACAGTCGTTTTACCTCCACTTCCTGGTCGCAAAGAAAACAGGTACATCTCTATTGACAATGTCAAACTTCAGCGAGTGGCCGATACTTCTTAGTGTGACTCCAGCAGTTTCATGCCAGACGCTGCAAAGAAATTCAATGTTGACTCTTGCTTCTAACACCTTGCCTGATGTTACCATCGAGATGCAATCGGTTACTGATCCCTTGTTGATACCATCGGCTGGTGGTTTGCCCGAAGAGACTGAGTATGCTTATCCTACACGTGGTCCCTCACCTGTTTTCCAATCTACGGCGCTTGGACAGTCCCGTTTCCCCTTTGACACTAACTCATTGCCCTCAAGCCCCCCATCGAACATTGCAGTTTTTTTCAGCTGGTTTAAGAGACATTTTTTGATTGCCCCTTGGACATACATTTGGCTGTTGCTTTTCAGTGTTTTTTTGTTTATGTCCCTTGGATTTGTAATAGTTTTTTTCCGTCTTGTGGATGGCCACTATCTGAGTGAGAGATCGACAATTAGACTTATCAATGGAACTTTGGCCCCCCACTCCTCGTCCCACATCATGAAGAGGGACCAGACTTTTGTGAATATTACTGCCTGGCCCGTCTTGGATGGAATCGCATGGGATGCTGTTAAATTCCAAATTCATGGGCCTACAGAGGTCATTAATGTACCTAATGTATTTCGTGTTTCTATGGGTGATGTGGTTAGGCAGAACATACGTTCTGATGATTGGGATGTACACGCCATTGAATCACTGTTTTCTGATTTGAAATATTATGCCGCTTTTGATGCTGAAGATTTATATGAAAATGCGGCTAATTATGCGGAACAGTATTGTTTTCAACATTATGGCAATCATTTCCTGCATAAAGCAAATACGTTTAGAAATTTTGTAAATTTTACCCAATGGGAACACTGTCCTACTCCCGAATTCGGAAGTTCACAAACACTGGTTAACAAGTATTCATATTTTACCGATTTCAGTGTTTCCAACCCGGCAGCGTTTTATTTTAAGGTGCTGCCTGAGTCTGCCGCAAAGGTTAGACTGACACACACGAAGCTACTTTATTCTAAGTCCTTTATGGACGAGTTGTCAATCAAAGGTTATGATGTATGGAAGGCTACTATTGATCTAAAGTCGGTTTGGGGTTCCAAGCCGTGGCAGGTACAGGGTACAGAGGCTTTACATCGTGCCTGTCTTATACCAAATCATATTTTATTTTTAAATTCATCCATCTTCCAAACCACCTGTTTCGGATTGGCTACTTCTAAACAATTAAAGTCACCTTCTGTGCCAGATCTGGGCGCTTATCCCAATTGGGATAACCACACAGATCTGTCCCGCGCTGCTTTGCAATCCTTAGTTTCAAATACATCTTTCAATATTTCGAAAGTTGATAGTGAGGGTTGGTTAATTTGGCAAAGCAGTTCGGATATCTGTCAACGACGTTTTCTGGGACTGAAACCGGGATATACTCAAGAACGTGTAGACCCTCGGTTTGAGTCGTCACATACTGTCACTACATACTCTGTGGGCAAGTTATGTCAATCTTGGCTGCGACATTCCACTTTGGCGTCTGTCACGGATCACTTATCACAATTACATGACAGAATAGATTTGAATGATTTTGTTAAGGGTCCTGTGAGCGGCAGAACCAAAAGGTGGGCGTATGCTATTTACAACGAAGTCTGGAAGTTGTCACAGATTGAGGCGGCTTCCAGATTGAGAGCTATTGACCAAGCAAACATGGAGAAGGTTTTAGCCGTTATAGATAATAGCATTAGCACTCTCTCTTCTAGGATTTATACATTAGATAATATTGTTTCGTCAGTTGTTGATATTGTGCATGATGATATGTCTGTGTTATATCATGGTCAAAACCAGTTGCGTTCTGTTATGCAGTTTGCGTGGACATTGCAGACGTTAAAGGCAGGGAGGGTCCCTTGGGACTATTTGAACACTACATCGTTATTCCTTCCCTTTAACCTTACTGACAAGCAGCGCTTTATGTCCATGAAGGATGCTACATATTCATTGTTACATATTGAAAAATTAGAGCCATTGCCCTTCTCAGTAGCGGAGATCAATTCGGCTACGTGGCTAGCACACGGATTGATAACTCTCCCTTTTGCGCTTTTTAAGTTTACGTCTTGTATGAAACATTATGCTTTAGGTAGATATGAACCGCTAGGCACCGCTTTCATACACGAGGTTTGGTCCCTCCCCTTTACGTATAGATGTACTAGGGACGGAACTGAGGTTT
The DNA here is from genome assembly GCF_964204655.1 of Triturus cristatus. Classification (NCBI taxonomy): domain Eukaryota; kingdom Metazoa; phylum Chordata; class Amphibia; order Caudata; family Salamandridae; genus Triturus; species Triturus cristatus. Next base: position 496,803,105 of record NC_140582.1, read on the forward strand.
ATTTAAAAGGCGAGGAATGCACCACGTCACCAGACCATTCCTTGGTTTGTAGGCACATTCAATTACACGGCGCGTGCAATGTACAAGCCCCGAATTTGGCCTGCGTTCTGCGAGGTATCCCAGTGCCTATGATTACCCCTTCTTTTAAGCTGCTTGCTAACGGTAGTTATTTAATTTTGAATACTGAAGCTTGCTGTGGGATGTTAGTGGGAATCCCATACATAGTAACTGTCTCGCAGAAAGTTGTCTGCTGCAATAATGTTCTCTTTCCACCCCCGCATGGGCGGCTGGATGTTTCTATCTGGCCTTCGATTCCAACCTTGAAAGCAGAGTTCAACAAGTTGAGCAGAATAAGAGCCTTATTGTCCCAAAAAGAGGTGTCTTTGACTTCCTCTCGTGAAACATTCGACCTTCACGTTGCTAATACGCGCACAGAGGTACAGGCGCTTCTGAATACTGACCTCCCCCTACATTTCGGCTCTTTGATCCAAACTATTTTCAATGCCTCGTCCACGACCGGCCTGGCTCATTTTTTTAAACTTGTGGGCTCGGGTCTCGTGACCTCTTTCCAAACTATTTTTGGTGTGGTTCCGGGCTTTTTTCATTCCCTTTTCTCGAGCATCTTTGGAGGTGTTCCGCTACTTCTGGCGCTAGCGGCAGGTGTGCTGCTTTTCCTTTTCATACTACGAAATGGCTGCTCCATCTGTGCCACTCGTGCACCTGTCCCGCCTGCAGCTTCTTCGGGATAGGATGCTTGACTTTTATGGAACTCTGCCATTGGCGACATTGAGCCTGGCGTATGGATTGTCCTTCCGGTATTGCTACTTCACCTGCGTGCAGCCTGTGCTACACTGCCTGGATTGCCCCTTTGAATGGCCTTTGGATTTGTGCTTGACCAGCCTGGTGTCTCCGGTGCCGGATTTCGATCGACTAATGAGGCCCTTAGTGTCTCACGAGTTGACCTGTTCTGGTGTCCGGATAATGGCTTGTGGAGCAGCACATGGGATCCTGGGTAATTGGGACATCTCTACAGCTGCCTACAACTTCTTGGCTATGAGCTATTTGGAGGAACATTCCGGGTGCCCTCTGATCGTGCTGGAAGCTCCGCTGATTGAAGAACACGTGTGTTCCTTCTCGTTGATGGACTGGATGGCTGAGACTTTCGCTGGCCCTGCAAATGATTTTTTGTTGGAAGCGGTTGCCACATATGCTGCCTATACATTCATGGATTGACTGAACTATCGTCCTTGGCACCTGTCGCTCCTGGACAGCACCCTGCCGCGGCATTTATTTTTTTTGCTTTCTCCATGATGGTTGTTTTGAGTTTTTTTTTTTTTTTAATTGATTATATTTTTTTTCCGGACTCCACAGTTTCCCCTGTTGCTTTTCAATTTTTTTCGTTTCAGACTTTAACTCATTCTGAACCTTTGAATTGGTTACGCCTTGTTCTGCTCTGACGAAACTGAACTCTGCGTTCTCTCTTTTCTTGCCTACTAAATAGTGCTTCGATCAAGGGGGCGTGTAGTGAGTTCTCTCTGAATACGTACAGGCATTGTTAAGTTAGCATAACCACGTTAGATGTTAGAAAGCCATCTTTTTGCTTTTGCACACGGCACTGCGTTTACATGTTATTTCTTAAAACAGACTGTTGACTCGAGACTTGCTTCACACAAGCGCGATCTGTTGCTACTATCCCAAGCTCTGCGCAGCGACCTTGGTCTGTACATGGTGTGACAAACAGTCTGGGGTATTACACAATGCATGTTTTTCACTCTAGGTTGATCGGCCCACTATTTAGCCATAACACACGCGCAGCTGCAAATGCCTGAAAATTAGTGCTTTTAGTATCACAGACATCATGTTTATTATTCAGACCGAAGACGAGCCTTCCTGCGAGAAGTCTCCTGATGCTCCTGTGATGTGATTTCACTAAGCTGATCTTTGAGGTATGGGGTCCCCTATTCAAGCCTAAGAGACCTTCTATTAGCATAATAATAATATTAGCTTCTTAGTAAAGGGAAGGTGGTAGTATCCACTGTCATTATAAAATGATCACCCCTTTTATATTCTATGGTATTGTAACTATGTTGCTGGTTTTGATATTAATCATTTGTCTGCTTGTATTAGCCAAAGTACTGCATCTTAGGACACGTGGTCTATAAAAATAAACCCCTTTTATTTACAACGTGTCTCTGTTGATTATTGTTGTGGACTGATGTGAGAATAATATACGAACAGGTATTTCCGATTCCCACCATTCCTGAGTATGTACTGAGTCGCTTGTTCTGGGTTGTCTACACATTGGGACCGCCGAGCTAAATCTCGGATAACTAATGGGACACTTATGCTAGCCGGATACTGGGTTCTGGGTTCTGAGGTGAGTTTCTGGTACACCACAATTCACTGAGGTCCTGGGGTTCTTCGCATAGTTCTGTGTATCAGCAGAATCCCTGCAACAAGCCCACCACTTAAAATGGTTGGTTTTAGCACCTCCAGAAATGCTAACTTGAAAGCACAAATTCTTGTCACAATATCTGAATATTGAAACCAAGACTATTGAAGGTTCGCCGTAAAGCCACGTCAATGCCATTCACGCACCACACACAGGACTTTCATACCACTGGTCACTGGCCCAATCCAGCGGATCAGTAAACTCACAACAACATACTGTCGCCATTCAAGGGCCCATCACTTCATACGCCAAAGGACAGAATCCCCATTCAAGTCAACCTCTCAACAAGTCCTCAACCAAATGGCACATAAATACACCACAAACAAACCTCTATAAACACATATGTACAGCGATGTTGATGGTTGTCGCATCCACAACCTTCACAAATGAATAAACAGTTATAGTAAATTTTTACCACCTGTCAAGTACCTGCCTCCATTCTGAACATTACAGAACGCATGCCTAGTCAACCTTTACTAATGGGTCCCATGACAGCCACGTGAGGCTCAGGAAGACATGTCTTGCATACGCCTTTAGCACACTCACTGTACTAAATTCAACTCCTTCCAGTTTGTGAATGCAAGTTGGGGGTGTCCAAGAATTCCTTCTGAGGCATACATTCCTTAAACTGAGTGAGCATATCTAACTTTGAAACTAAGGCAAACATGCTGGGGAATACTGCCTCAGTTCCCTAAAAAGCACATCATAAACTAGAAAGAACTTTAGTTTTTGCACAAGCTGTAGTCCGTGAGAACGTAAAACATGTTATATCCACTGTTATGTGCAGTGCTGTGAATATAATGCACTTGTCATACAGCAAACTGAACATCTACTAAGTTCTGACATAAATTAAACATGGCAAGCAGGACAAACATTTTACCGTTGCGTGTAGCATTGGGTGCAGCAGAGTTCTCTGTAATGTTATGATTTTTTTGTAAAGCTCACTATCACCCAGGAAGGTATCCTATTGCTGACACGGAGCAGTCAGGGCTGATCCATGGATTAACGTAGTCGAAGAGCTAAGTGTTTGCTTTGTGCTTAATGCAACAATTTTAGAGACCACGCATATGCGTAGGGGCAGGTCATTTTGCCCCTTTTGAGCCAATTAGATGAAGTCACTTCTCCTTGTTCTGGTGCTACGTATGCACGGAATGTGTGCAAGTAGGAGTCCGGCTGACCAAACGTGTCCTATAAGGTTTCTGAAATCTGAGGCGGTATTGAGGTATGCTGACCCAGTGCTGTGTAAGGCTTTAAACATATGTGTCAGGAGTTTGAAAATAACTATGAATGGGGAGCCAGTGAAGCTGTTTGAGTTGGAGAAATGTGCATTTTAGGATGTTGAGGGAGGAGGCTGCCTGCTGCATTCTGTATGGTTTGGAGTCATCTGCTTAGTTGAGTGAGGGAGTAATTCAGTATATGGGTGAGTGTGGCACTACTGTGTTTCAGTCCGTAGCTGTAGATGAAGCGATGGCATATGTAATTAAGTTGGCAGGGTATGCCCAGACGTGGTGCCCTTGCTCACTTTGCCACTGGATTCAAGATAACCTGGCTGACGAGGGTTATGAACCCGAAACCGGTCCCAGGATGCTTGTTTCCGGTCCAGGGAAGACATGGCTTGGCAGTTCGGGCTGGACTGTTCCCATGAGGCACAGGGTCAGACTGATTTGCATATGGCCATGTCTAAACTGGGGTGGTGGAATGAGCTAAAGAATGATGATGGATTAAACCCAGATCAGTTGACTGGGGGTGAGTGTTTGATTTGCTCTAATGCTCCGTCCATCATCCCCTTTGGTATCGCATATGTAACAGTACTACCTTAACTGCCTTCAACCTATGTGATAACCTTGTGAAAGCATACCTAGCCTAAGCTTTTCCTACCTGTTAATGTTTCTGGCCTCATCAAAGTCCTGACTAATACCGTATATTTGCCAAGTGAACCTATACTAACGCCTTTCGTTGCTAGCTACATGAAGCTCAAGAAAACGTCTTTCATGCGCCTTCAGTGCACTCGCTGTGCTAAATCCAACTCTTTCCAGTTTGTGGCTGCAAGTTGGTGGTGTCTGAGAATGCCTTCCAAGGCTTACATTCTTTGTACAGAGTGAGCATATCTACCTTTGAAACTAAGGCAAACATGCTGGAAATACTGCTTAAGTTCCCTCAAGTAATAAGCCAAACAAATGGCCTGTGGGACTCATTCACCAGCATTTCAACTTTTGCTTTGGAAGTGTGAGAACTCAATTAGTAATTTGTATCATAATGAATGTTATTGAAAAAGGATACAGAACACAATATCTTGCATGATGATGATTTTCAAATTTTTAGTACAAGAACAATATACATTTCTTATGTATCAAAATTAGTGCAGACAACGTTTGCTCAGACAGTGAACAAATATAGATAAAATAAGACACTGAACATATCCTAAGGTTGTATATGATTTTCATATCAAACAAACCTAGGTGGAGATCCTGTCTGTTAAAATATGATATCTTCTTGTGAATCATAATATGTTTTGAAAGCAACTTAGGGAGGGAAAGTCAATGTTTCGACTCGTAGTTATTTTTCGGATCTCATCAAGATAAGTCGCCTGACTAAAGTTCCTTAGAAACAGTGGAAACTTTAGACCTTCAAAAAGGCATCCTGTAAGCAATAAGTGCATGAATGCTTAAAAAATAGTCTACAATTTATACCGGGCCACTCAATTAGTCGGACAGTTCTGGTGGGGTAAACAAATTATTCGGGAGAAGTACACCTTTGTATTGTGAGGAGAAAGTGGTCGCACCTACACATACAAGCATATTCCTAGACCAAGCCAACAATGCAAAAAGGGCCACCTGGTTACTTAGGCAGTCCCGTAGAGGTAAATTGATTACTCATGAAAAGCACACCTTTGCTTTGTGTCATGCTGCCGCCATAATATGATGGGGGAGGGGAGGGAGGGTTGGAGGATAATTATCAGCCTTTCCCAGTGTCAGCCAATGGCCAAAGGACACACTGAGTAGTGGAGTGTGGTTGTATGTGACACCTGCACTAAAAGTTTTAAGCTGTAGCATTATATTGAAGAAAATGTAGACAGTGATTTGATCTTGGTATGCAGGAAACCCTGCAATGTACCACTCATCAGGTGTTAGATTAATGCATTTTGGTGCTGGTGTCAGCATCACCGCACTATCATGCATTAGTCACTCATTGTAGCTCACTGGAACCGTGTGCTGCACGAGCTGCATTTAAGCAGCGACCACGCTGGCAGTGAGTGGTCTGTGCTGCTTAGAAAGAATGCTCCATTTCACAATAAACTGGCTTCTCTCCGTCTTGTTTACTTATTTATTATTCACATTACACCTCATCAACTCTCCAGTTAGGTGTCGCACGAACCTGGAAATCCCCTCCAGTCAGCCAGCTGTGAGGGGTCCTTTGTCAGCACATTCTCTTGATGAACATTATCAGGCAGCCCTTTACATAGATCCACAGGTGGCAAGGTGCCTGCCCCACTGACCATGCCTTGTGTGATTGCACCCAAAGGAGGACCCTGAAGTGCAGGGCTGGCAGCTTTGTTTATGTGGGGCGGCGTCTTGTTAATGTGCGACCCTGGAGAAGGCGCAGTAACTAGCACAGAAGCAGTGGCGTAATGAAACTTGAGAGGGCCCTCAGGCAAGGTACATGGAGGGGCCCCCACTGGACTCAATCAGAAGCTCTCTGGTCAAGGTACTGTGCTGAGGGAACCTCTGGAGCTTGCCCCCGCCCCGCTCTGTGGGGGTTGCAGTGGCCATTTGTACGCCACTGCACTGAGGTAGGACTGTGCTGCAAGTCCTGCCGGTCTGGCCCACCTCAAGAGCCCCAGGAAGACATTGCAGCCGACTTAATCCCTGCCAGAGGGCTGGTCAGTTCAACCAACTTGTAGCAGCAGTGCACTGAGCCTTCAAGAGAGCCTCTGCCTGCCTAGAACCTGCACAGCGCCAGCCGGGAGCACCAGCAGCATCAAGGCGCAATCAGAGCACAGCAGGCCTGTCCCAGCAGCAGGATGATCAAGTGTGCGACCCATGGCTGCATGGCCAGGAATGTTGAAGTCCCTGTCCTAGGCGACTACAGTTCTTGTCCGGCGCCATGGTTATCTCTGGTACTTTACAGCCTCAAGGTACCTTCAGCTGAAAGCCCAGGGACACAACACTGTGCAAGCAACCAAAGCAGTCATGACATGCCAGTAAGAAGTGTGCCTTCACTTTACTGCTCCAGTTGTCAAACAAAACGCTCTCATGATGAACTTTTGTAATTTTGTGAGCATCGTTTTGAAATGCATGAATGTCACGTGGAGATAGACATACTTCCATATGCCATGGTGTTTGTTTATAAGCATGTTAATTCTGGAACAAATATACTCTTCTCCTCAGGCTTTTCTCTTAACGATATTTCTTTCCACACGCGCCTTTCAGCTTTAAGTGGGGAATGTACTTTTAAAGAGTAAGGGAGGGAGGTAAAGATTAAATGGGTGCAGGGACTAGAAGAACCCAGTTAATTTCGAGTTTGCAAGAGCACACCATGTTAATTGTTTGGCTTCTGGTTCCCACCAGAGTTTAAAGAAATATTATCTTTTTTTTAAAGAATGTAGCCTTGTTGGTCTGTCACCCATTTTTCAATGTGACAAGCAGGGAGAAAAGTCACAAGTCCTAGACATAACAGGTAGTTCAAAACACTTAAAAGGGGGTTACAGCAGTGATAAAACCTTTACATAGCAAAATGATGGGTACTTTCCAGACATCCCTACTTTGTTTTGCTACTAAAAAGTGTCACACATACTTCAGAAAATGTCACACATAAGCGGAATGAAAACCTGGAAATGTCATTCGTAAACACGCTGAGAGCTTGGCAGCTATGTTCAGAGGTTTGTTAAGAACAAACGAAGTGGTTTGAGAGATGGTAATTTAGAATATGACTTGAGTTTGTACAAGTTTATTCAGAAAACTCAAAAATATAAACACATATTGAGATCCTATTTCAAAAACAATCAAGCATGAGATCCTGCCTCTCAGAACACACACAGTATCCCAGAATATTATCAAGACAAAAGGGAAGGGGGGAAGGGGGGGGGGGGAGGGGGGAGTCATTGTAAAATGTAAAGTTAACCATTTGAGACTATGTACATGACCTAATCATCATGCCTTGAAATAAATGTATAGCCCCATTCTTCCCAAGGCCTATTCGAGAATCCTGCAGCATTTGTTTCATTTTCTTGGTAAAAGATCAGGTGAAACACTGCATCGCTTTCCAGACGCGAAGATTAATATCGCAGTCTGACTCTAGTGCATTTAACATGCAGTTCAGAGGCAAAATCATTCTTTCTTTTGCTGCTTCAGGGAACATCAGTTTTAACCCCTTTGGATAGGGTTACATGAAGGAAATGGGTTTTAGCCTGTTGGATGGAACATGGCCTGCTCAGTCATTCACATAGTTTTCGTACAAATAGGCGGGCTCGGATTTTGAGTATGCCAAATGGATTAGAAAAAAAGATTCATGCATTTAGGTCTCCCTGTTGGGGTAAGTTCTCAGTTAAATTCTTTGTAACTTTTATTTGGCCAACCTTACATCAAGGTTGTATAAGATCAGAAAATGAAATGTCCAAATGAAACTGACTGTGAAGATTGGCTCATATTTATGATGCTACAACGCCATACAAACTGGAGTTCCATGAAGCGGTGTTTCTTTAAAACCACATATAATGGCTAGGACCTAGAACAGAACCCTCCTTTAAACAGTTGCTAATTGTGATCCTATTTGTACATTTCCCCTCATATCTAGTTGAACCTAAACCCAACTTCTACTGCCATGGAGTCTGGTGATGTCAAGCGAGCCAATACGGATATCCAGCATCCTGAGTTTACTCAGCAATTAAACTCAGCTAGCTCAAATCAACAAAACTACTAAAGAGATGCTCTGTTGTATTTATTGATTTCTTGAGATGATAACTAGCATGAAGCACTGGCACATGCTTTCTAAGCCTGGACAGAACCTTCCTTGCGCTCTGGTTAAATGGTATTTTCAACAATCTGACCTTTTTGTCCCATCAGCACCAATCTGTAATGTATTTTGATGTCGAGTATATCAACCTCTAGAATGAAATATCGCCCTTAATGCCCATTTTATAGGTAATGCCAATTTAATAATTTAATAGGTGTGAGTAAGCCCCCCCCCCCCCCCCCCCCCCCCCCAAAACGTGAAACATACCTATTCCGTAAAATCCATTGGAACAGGAAAGGGGGAAGCTGTGCACGCCATTATGAGTTTTTCACATTCATCACTGGCGGGGTAACGTTAGTGCCATGGCCTTGTCTCCATTTCTGAGATTCATTTATTTATTTTTTATATTTCCTACAGTTATACAGCCATTCAGGTCAAGATCTGTTGGGCCAGGGAACTCGTGTAACACCTTCTAACTTGCTTCAAATCAAATCAAATAACACTGCGATCCTCTCCAGTTCAAACCCCCTATTGTTCTTTCTAGTCACTAGCACTCTTTATTTGATGCATCAGTTCTTACCGTATTGTGACATTCTTATTCCTCTCACAATTAGCCTGAATCTTCTGCTAAGTTTGTTAAACTAAATACATTATTTGTTTGCAGTGTTTAACCCTTTCTTTAAAGGGGCTTTCAATCCTTTACATCTGTGCTCAAACCAACCCTACTTGTTTGACTGGGATCTTTCTTCCAGCCTTAAGACCTGTAAGCCCCCATATAACTAAGTTATCCTTCTTCTCGATGCCATCAAACCTGTCAGCATATCTACTGAATGTTTGATATCAGTAACTGGCAGCATTTGTAACAGTACTTTTGGTAAGTCATCCAGAGTGGCCGAACTCCATTGAGTTGTACTCCTTTTTGTTAAACTGTTGGCTATTCGCTATGGACTTATATGTGATACCTGGGCCACTTGCGAGAGGTAAGTGATGATGGGAAGACCATCACTAACACGTTGTTCCTCCTCTTAGAACTTCATCCAACAAACAAAATGCCCCGCAGAAATTGAATAGCCTGTTGCGCACTCTCTCTTGCTGGAGACAAAAGTTCTTCTTCTCTACCTCCGGCAAATGGCAGTTTAGATATGCAAGTCTATTAATTCTTAAAATGTATTTAATTCTGTTTAAAAAAAGACATTTCTCCCCGCTTTCTAACCAATGTTAAACACTAGCGGAAGAAGAACGTTCATCATCCCTCTACATGACGTGATACCCATCGCTATTGCGCAGTTACACTCGAGCATTATATGCTGCATTTCCCATTCTTTTCTGTTGCCCGCATCATCATGGCCTGATAATCCATGTCCAGAAACATATTTAGGTATTATTATCAAAGTGCATTGACTCCTGGATTAGACCTGGGCAAAGTGGGAGCTGGCCCATGGCTCCAGCCTTTCAGGGCCCCCCTGATAGAGCCAGGTCTGTTGTGCTGAGTCTTTCCCGGGTGACCATGAATACTTTTTAAGCATATTGTTTTAAATACCTTTTCCATTCAATTTATTTTTAAGGTGATGATGTGTGAGAGTCTATTACAGACATTTTGCAGAGAAATGTTGTTTGTTTCATCCACCCATCCATTAAAAAAGGCTTCTTTTATATAAAAACCGAAACGGAAGGGTGTCACAGACATTATTTGCAGTAATATTAGCGAGATAAGATTACAATATTGAAAACACACATTGCTTTACCTGAATATTAGATGTAAACACATTTAGAATGTGGACGAGTGTGCCTATGCACGGTCAGTGACCAGGCCAAAGAGGGCATGGAAGAGCTGAAATTGGATCATAAATTCAAAGGTGTTCCAAATGGGGCCACCCTAATTTGATTGGCACAGGGCTCCTAAAATCCCTAAGATGTCCCTTGGCAAGGTATTAGAAAGTCTGTATGCCGCATGCATAATTTGCAAACCAGACTCGACCTGTCCATAAGTCAGTCATTTTAAATACATTACCTTCCCTTGACTTCCACGAAGAACTGTCCAGCCTTCAGGCATACACTAAAGAGCCATTACTTCAGCTTTCTGAATTAAAAGAGGGCACTTACTTGCATCAGTGACCATATTAAATATGCCAAACGATTCTGGTTTCTCTACGTTCTTATTTGAGATGGGAGTGTATAAAGTTACCCTATACAAATCATATATCTCTGATGTCTGGAGAATCTAACGGAATTTGCACTAGTAGCTTGTGTTATTTCTTTCATCATGCCCATTCTTCAATTTCCTGGCCAACTGAAATACATCAAGACTATGAAATCATCTGTAAAGATCCATAGACTTGTCCCAAGGTCCATGCAAGACCTACAGGATCTGTGTACTCGCGGAGTCAGGTTCTAGAATAAGCAGGTTGGACCAGTGCTGTCTGACATAAAGGGAAAGACATCTGGAGTTATTGTGGAGTAAGAGGACCAGGTCTGAATATTGCTTGAATGTGTTCTTTTGTAGCTTGGATAGAATTGTGTTCTTTATTTTGGAGAGCAACATTTCACTGTTACTCACAGCCCAAAAGTAGTTGGAGGCAAGAAGAGATCATCTGTGTCCACCGTATGATAGCTTACGTTTTCCAGCCATCTCTAGCTTACATCAACTACTTTTTTCTCGTGTAGACATTTCCATTAGAAAAGAGATAGACTGGCAGAAGGGGCAGTGAATGTGTGGTGTAGAGCAGTGGTTCTTAACTTTTTAACTTCTGTGGACCGGAACATAATTATTACTAGAATCCGGGAACCACCACTAAATCATTTTTGGATTTCAACCAATCAATCTATTTATTTATATATTTATTTTGTTACTCATTTTATAAAGCGCATAGCTTCCTCAGTGGGGTGTCCCAGTGTTAGGTACAGGTGTACCCAGTTTCCTAAAAACGCACTTCGACTGGGTTTGACGAATCCTCAGAGGTAGAGAGTTCCATAGTTTTGGTGCCAGGTAGCCACATGAGCTTCCACCTAAGTGTGCTCTTTTAATGTTAAGAACAGTCACTGGCCTTTCCCCAGCTGATCTTAGATTTCTAGCTGGTATATATGGTCTGATCAGAGATCGAAGGTACTGTGGTCCTTTTTTTGTTAGTGCCTTGTGACAATAGCACAAGGCTTTAGAAGAGGACGTGCATCTAAATAGCATTCAGTGCAGTTTCTTGAGTGCATCCCCCATCAACGCATACCTAAGAAGGTTCAAAGGAAGAATAGCAGCAGCGTTTTGCACACTTTGGACCCTCTTGATCCGACCTTGTCTGACCTCCAAGGCCAGCACGTTGCAGTAATCCTGCCTTGACACAATCGAAGCCTGTTTTTCTAGGTAGCTCTGGCAGGAGGCAGAGAATCGTTCTTCGCATCTTAAGAATTCCAAAACATTCCCCGCCACTGCAGTAATTTGGCTGTCAAAAGACAGCTTACTGTCCAGCCAGATGCCTAGGTTCTTAACCTTAGCTTTAGGTTCCTGTAGCGGACCTAGCTCCACAGGCCTACAAGCCATACACCAGATGTTGGCTTGCATGCCCACAGTCAGGACCTAGGTCTTTCCAGCATTGAGCTAAAGGCAGTTCCAGTCCATCCACCTTGCAACTTCTGCAAGGCAGAGACACAAGGACGAGGCCATGTTGAAAGGGTTTTGTGGCAACTTGACGATAAGCTGCGTGTCATCAGCATATGAGATTATGGTAATAAACCCATAGCGTTCGATTTCCTCTGCAAACGGTTGCATGTACGCATTAAACAACGTAGGGATCAACGACGAACCCTGCGGCACTCCTTGGTTCACAGAAAACACTTTTGATTGGTACAGCTTTTGTGCTACCTGAAAAGTGCACCCCTGCAAAAAGGATGTGACCCAGCTCAAAGCTTTATTGCCCACTCCACAGTTCCAGAGTCTCTCCAGTAGGGTGTTATGGGACACCGTATCGAATGCGGCGCTACGATATAATATAAGCAATGCCGCTGAATCACCTGCATCCAAAATCTTACGTATCGACTCTGTCGCCAGCAACAAGGCAGACTCAGTACTGTGAGATGGGTGAAAGTCTGCTTACGTCACGTGTAGTAAGTTACTCCTTTCTATGAAGGCCGAGAGCTGTCTGTTAACAAACTTCTCCATGATTTGAGAGTAAAAAGGTAGTTGTGAAATTGGACGTAAATTCTCCAGCTTAGCGCGATCTAGCAGCGTTTGTTTTAGTAGTGAGACCACCACAGCGTGCTTCCATCGCCCTGGAATCTGGCCAGAGGCCAGGGATCCATTAATCAATTCACCTACTACAGGTAGAATTACTTCCACCCCTCTTTCTGGAATGGATCGAGAGGCCGGATCCAACAGCGACCCTGATTTCACCACAGCACAAAGCGAGGGCATTTTCTCAAGCTCAATAGGCCTGACATTCAATAGCTTAGAGCTATTCTCTGGGCTGTTGAACCACAAGCTCAGGCTTGGGGCATCTCTATATTCGTCAGGAAAAGACGTATATTTTGGCCACTTTTTCCATAAGGATCTGGGACAAGACATTACATTCCTCTTCAGAGGGAGCAATTGATGTTGAAACTCAAGATAGTTTTCTGTTTCACATTAAGAAAGTGCTTCCCCACCCAACTCATTCAAAAAACCTTCCATTGGATGAGAAACATAAAGTCCCTCATTGGCCCTTGAAAAAACTGCTGTCACTACTACCCCCTTCATCACAGACCTTTCAACAACTAAACCTGCCACTCACTACAACTCAACAGTGTACTCCATCCAGGACCAAGTAGCCCAGCTGAAACTAAAAAATGTTAGAAACACACACTCGAGATCCTGGTTAAATGAAGATCTTACCACTGAAAAAGACCGCTCCGAGCAGCTGAAGGACTCTGGCGATCAAATCCATCCACAGCCCACCTCGAACAGCTAGGGAATGAACGCAGGGAATATAAATAATACATCATGGATGAAAAAGCCTAATTCTTCCGCAAAGTTCTTGACAAGACCAAACAAAAAAAACTGAGGTCTTCAACATCATCAAGCAACCAACCACTTAGCCAGCCTTACAAAACCCTCGGATATCTAAAGAACAGTGTGAAAAATTCGCCAATTTCTTCCATGACAAAATCACGAAGATCAAGCTCTCCCTTGATGAGCATAACCAGTCATCCAATGAGAACCCCCCCTCCCATAAATGAAGATAGCAACCTCCCCTCTCGCCCCACAGCCACCCCAGCAGTGGTGACGCCCCTGGACAACAACAGGTGCAATCAAATCTAAGGCACCCACATACTCCTAGAAGCTGGAAAGTATTCATCCCACTCTCGAAAAATAACATATCTGCCCTGCTGTCTACGTCTAAACATTCTACCTACCGTGCAGACCCCCTTTCAGTCTCCCTGGTAAAAAAAACCTCAGTCAAGCCCTAAACACCCTCCCCACCCCCTGGACTAAGATTATAAACAGCTCCCTCATAACTGGAGGAATGCCAGACTGTCTCAAACTCTGCCAAGTCACACCAATGCGTAAAAAAACAGGAGTTGACCCAAACAACTTCAACAACTTCAGACCTGTTTTCAGTCTCCTCTTCCTAGCCAAAACTCTAGAGAGTTCTGTCCTTTAACAATTTAACCAGCACATCGAAAACCACAATCTCCTGGACCTGCACCAATCTGCGTCAGAAAAGGATGCGGCACAGAAACCGCCATCTTGAACATAGTAGATGACCTACACAAATCCTTGGCTATAGACAGATGTTGCTTGCTCATACTCCTATCAGCGGCCTTCAACCACAAGTTTCTCCTGGATTCTCTCCAGTAAAGGATTGGTGCGGACGGGGTGATTCTACGCTGTTTCACATACTTTCTGCAAAACCGCTCTCAACAAATTAAAATAAGCAATCAAACTTCTTATGCCAAGATAATAACCCGGTGTAACCCTCAAGGCACCCACACTGTTCAATATCTACTTGGAACCCCTCAACATCATCCTCAGCCAAGCAAACATCCCCTTCCATCTATACGCAGATGACACCTAGCTCTACATGGAAATCTCCTCTCTAGACAACATACACCGGTTAAATACCACCCTCAAAGAAGTCCAACATTGGCTATCTTGCAACCACCTTAAACTCAACCAAGACAAAACAGAAATTCTCCTCATATCAAAGACAGAACAATCCCCCCAGATGCAAGAATGGATACATTCCATAGATGCTCTCAACTGCAATCGAACCACAGTTGACTCTGCCAAATCTCTAGGAATCACACTTGACCCTAAACTGATCATGAAAGATCATATGAAGAATAGTCCCAAGAACGCCTTCTACAACCTGAAACTTTTGAACAAAATCGAACCCTATTTTCCTCCAAATGATCTTAAATCTGCCCCCCAAGCAATGGTGCTGTCTAGATTGAACTACGTTGATGCCACCCACACTGGAACGGCTAAATCCCACCTCACACCCCTAAGAACCACTCTCGATGCAGCAGACAGAATGGTCACCGGAATAAAAAAAAATATGACCACATAACCCTCGCCCTGAAAGAACTGAAGTGGCTCCCAATTGAAGCTCGCTGCAGCTTCAGAACTGCTTGTCTTACTCACAATGCCTTCCACACTGGGAAACCAGTTTACCTCACCTCAAAACTAAAAACAGCAGATCACACAAGAAACCTAAGAAGCTCAAACACCCTACTTCTCATTCCGCCTAAAGCCCACAAACAAAAAACTCTGGCACACTCTTTCTCGAGCAATGCCCCTAAAATCTGAACCCTTCCTTCTTGCGCTTCAAGAAACAACTAAAGGACCTCCTCCTAAACTGGCATGTCTATCAACCAGCTTGAAAGGCTGTCAAGTTGGCCCCAGTCGTCCTTATCATTCTTCATCCCTCAACCACTGATTTTATGATACTACTCTGCTGCTCTGTATATGTTTGCTATCTTTGATGTGAACATTTACTGTTGTAAAGAGCTCTGATACCTTTGGGTTGAGCTAGCGCTATACAAAACTCTTAAATAGAGATGAGAGTGACTTCAGGATCTGTAAAGTGCGGCAAATCACCCATGAAGTTCTCATGGTACAGGAGTAGCTAGCTGTGTTGAGGTGATCTGTTTATTCAAACAGGCAGGTCTTGCGTCCTATCCTGAATTCCCGGAGCGATGAGGCAGTCCTGAGGTGTAAGGGAAGGTCATTCCAAGCATTGGCCGCCAGGTGTGAAAAGGAGCGCCCTTCACTGTTGCCTCGACAGTTCCAGAGGGTGTCTGTGAGGAAGAGGAAGACAGATCAGAGGTGTCTGGTTGGTCAGTG
The DNA here is from genome assembly GCF_964204655.1 of Triturus cristatus. Taxonomy (NCBI): domain Eukaryota; kingdom Metazoa; phylum Chordata; class Amphibia; order Caudata; family Salamandridae; genus Triturus; species Triturus cristatus. Next base: position 496,818,821 of record NC_140582.1, read on the forward strand.
GAATGCATTTTTTGAAGTCTACTGGTCCTTCGTTGTGCAGGGCTTTACATGTGTGTCGACATCTTAAACTGGCATCTCTTCTGGATCAGGAGTCAGTGTAGACACTTGAGGTGCGGTGTGATGTGGGTCCGTCTGGGGAGGTTGAGGATGAGTCTTGCTGCTGAGATTTGTATTGTCTGTAGTCTCTTCAGGAGGCATGCAATGATTCCTTCGCAGAGTGTAGTCCAGTCTGCTGGTGACGAGGGCCTGCGTGACCCCTACTGAGTCATTGGCGTCCAGAGAATGTCCTAGCCAATTTTGACAGTTGTAACTGCAGAACAAGTTTTAAATTACCTAATGGTTCCCCTGGAACATAAGTGAATGAGATTCATGACAATAGGGCCTTATTTTTGATAATTTTCTAATCAGTCATCGATCCCCCGACTAGGGGTCACCCCCACTCTGGGGGTCCCAAGAGGTCCCCGGACCACAGATTAAGAACCACTGGTGTAGAGCATCCCTGAAGTGTGCAAAAGGTTTGTAGCCTTTCCTTTTCAGACCAGATTCCCAAACAGTTAGTGATGAGGTGGATCGATGTAAGAACACTTGCATCACTTGAGTTGTAACTGATTTTTAGTTTACCTGGTAATGTTAATTTCCTCACATTGTGGGTGTTTTCCTGATGTGAAAAGTATTTGTATTGCTGATGGTGCACTTTCAAATCGATTATGCAGATCACATTTCTGCCAAATATATCAGTATTATCGTAAATTGTACTCTATTTAGTCAAACTCAGCAGGAGAGTTTGCCAAAGTCAACTCTACCAATGAGCAACATTAACCTCCTCTTATTTGAAAAAAACAATTACCCCGTTAACCCCACAGATGCCCTATTTTATTACAGGCGATATCTCAACTCTTACAAATGATTCATTATTAAACATGAGCATCAAAGTAGTAAAGATTATTGTGCAGACATTATCTGGTTATAACATCACAATGTGTTATTATCATTTGTGTAGAGCACATTCACAGAAAGATTGCCCATTTCCACCGCCCTGCCCCCGGAGACCCAACCTTCCTCAACCATCATCCCTCTCCTGAGAGCCTGGTGGTGCAGGCCTCGAGAACCAAACTTAACCTGAGCGCATGCCGTACCACTTTCCTGAGTCAGGAATGAAACAGCCTGGACACCTTCTAGGAGAGAATTTTCTCTTCCACCAGCCTGGCATTGCGGTTGGTGAACACTAGATACCTATTGGACCGACAGCTCATGCATTGTGGACATGGTTGCACAGCTGTTGCCCATGCTTCCCTAAGAGGGCCGGGCCATCTTGAACCAGGAACTGGAAGGTGGTTGGGACGCAGCGAAGTCCATTATTCGGTAGGGACTAGCCACTATCGACTCACTAGGCGGGGCCATGGCCTCAAGGGTGGCGCTCCGCCACCATGACTGGCTAAGGTCAACAGAGTTTCCCACATAGACATGTCCTTTGACAGCTCCTGCCTATTCTGCGATAAGGCAGACAGAGTGCTCAAGCGCTTTAAGGAGAGTCAAGTCGCCACCAGATCTGTAGGCCTACCACTGGATACCCGACAACAGCAGTCTTCTTTTCGCCCCTTCCGTGGCCACGGGAGGGACACAATTCCACCCTTAGCCTCCAGACCAGGAGGCTTCTCAGTCCTTTCATGGCCAGGGACGAGGTTGCCACAGAGGATGAGGACCCACACCCAGCATACTGTCTATGCCCTGTCTGCTCTGGCTGCCACAGCCTCCAGACCTCTTTTGTGGGTCCTCAACACAGCACAACCATCTCGTTTGCAGCAGGGTCAAGCATCACCTGCCCCAGTGGCAGGGGATAATCTCCAACAAGTTTGTTCTCCAAATTGTGCAGCGGGTTATGCCCTTCCTTTTCTGGAAACCCACCTACCTTGCCACTGTTCGCAGAACGGCTGATGGAGGACCATATCTTTTTGCTTCTTCAGGAAGTGCAGGCTCTGCTTACCAAGGGAGCAGCCATTGAGACGGTGCCAGCATCAGAATAGTGCGTGGTTGTTGTTCCTGCTATTTTCTGGTGCCGAGAAAGGACAGAGCCTTCTGCCTTATACTAGATAGTTGCGCTCTCAACACCTTTCTACAGAAACAGAAATTAAAGATACTCACCTTGACTTAGGTTCTGTCTGCCCTGTGCCTCAAAGACTGGATAGTAGCCTTGGACCTTCAAGACTCGTATTATCTCATTCCCGTCCTGTAGGTCAACATGGGTTGCCTGCAGTTCACAGTAGGCCAAGAGCCTTTCCAGTTTGCTGTCCTCTCCTTTGGCCTCACCAGTGCACCTCGGGTGTTCATGTGCAACACACCTTCCGAGGTCACAGATCACAGTCTTCTTCTACCGCAACGACTGGCTGTTGTAGGCGGGCTTGTCCCAGGCAGTCTTCACCCACTTCCAGACTACGGCAAACCCTCTTCACTCACTGGGGTTCTCTATCAACATGCCAAAGTCGCGCCTGACTCCTCAGACCCTCCCTTTCGTTGGAGCCATACTGGACACGGTGCAGTTCTGTGCCTATCCTACGGAGCATAGAGTCCAGGACTTTTGGGCTATGATCCTGATGTTTCAATCTCCATCTTGGATTTTGGTGAAATTGACCCTGAGGCTGCTGGGTCTGATTGCATACTGCTGGTGAAGCATGCTAGATGGCATATGCGGGCTTTGCTGTGGGATCTGAAGTCCCAGTGAACACGACTCATGTCCAACCTGGTCCAGATTTTGGTGTAGACTGCAAAATATCTGCAGTAGTGGCTGAAGAATCGCGATTGGATCAGCGGCAGACCCTCTTCCTCCCCTACCCAGAGTTGCCATGGTGACCAATGCATCACTTCTGGGTTGGTGTGGCCACTTCGGAGAAGTGGAGAGCAGAGGACCCTGGTCTCCCGTGGAAATCCCAGCTCCTTATCAGTCTCCTAGTTGCGGGCTATCCGCTAGGCATTGAAGGCTTTCCTCCCATCCATCAAGGGAAGGTTGATTAATGTGTTCACGGGCAACATAACTTCCATGTGGGATTGCATAAAGCAGGGCTTTGTGAGATTGTAGACCCTGTGCATTATTATTTGGGAGATCATAGTAGCAAGATGAGGTCTGTGATGAGTAAAAGGCGGGATGGAGGAGGGAAGAGTCTCTAGAAAGGGATTAGGGAGATTGTAGTAGTAAAATTAGGTTTGGGATGAGTCAAAGGGGGGCTACATGATGAAAGACTTTAAAAGGGTTGTTTGGAAGATCATAGTAGTAAAATGAGTTTTGAAGTGAGCCAAGTGGGGTGGAGGTGGCAAGAGTCTAGAAAGGGTTGCTTTGGAGACCATAGTAGTAGAATGATGTGTGGGATGAGTCCGAGAGTGGAGGTAGAGGGTTCATTGAGAGAAATATAGGGTGAGATAGAGTAGTGCATTGGAGAGAGTCAAAGTTTTTCTTCTTCTACAGTAGGAGTAAAGTAATAAATATGTAGATATATAACTACATAGGGCTCAATTACAAATTTTGGCGGTGCAGGGGCGGCTGGCATGCCACTGCTGCGCCCTCACACTGCCAAGAGACACCGCCGTCCACCAGATTACAGTTTAATAGTGGTCAGGTGGGCGGCGTGGCATGTATTTCCCGCGGCGGTGCCTTTGAAAAAGGCACCGCAATGTGAGCTCCACACAAGGTTCCTGCACGGCATGGACTGTAACGTTTATGCCTTGCAGGAACTGGTGTGCATTCACACAGGAGGGTCCATGTTGTGCCCCCCTGTGTACATACACATGGCATGAGGTGCCAGGGAGCCCTGTTGGGCCCCGTTGTTTCCTCTTCACCATGATTTTCATGGCGGTGTAAACGCCATGAAAACAGTGGTCGAGAAGAGACTCTTAATATGCTTAGAGGGAGCACGGCGTTTCCGGCAAGCATATTGAGGCCTCAGGAGCGCCGCGCACCTCCAGAGAAGGGGGTTCCCTGGCGGCCGCAGTCCTATGGTGGTCCGACTGCCCAAGTCACAATGGGGCAGACCTCCACCGCCTCGCTACCATAAGTCTGGTGGTCCTCGGACCGCCAAACTCGTAATTGGGCTCATAGAAACGGGTATCTGTGTATAAGGAAGATAATACATCAAGATTTAAAGTTGTATTATACAAACTCAGACTTTCAAGTGTTGCTGTACTTGAAGCTAATCTATTCTTGTATTTTTATAACTATCTTTTTTTATTTTATATTTTTCATTTTTCAAATAGTGAAGCACTTGTGGATAAAATAGTTATGATATTTACATATTGTGATAGCTAAATAAAACAGACCCATTAGCATCTAATCAAATTATATAAAAGCTATGCAGTGACCTATATACTTGTTAGGTATAGAATTTTATATATATGATCAAGATCGCGGAGGCGATCGAAACGCGTCTGAGGCGGACACTTGTCTAATGAATTAAAGAAGGATATTTGGCACCTTGAAATCGCTTGTGGTGTATTCTCTGGCATGCAACATAGGCTGTGGTCTGTACCTGTTAAAGAATCCCTCTGACATTGGAGGGTCAGATGTATATATATACATATATATTCCACTCCCGTACCAATAGAAACGGGCTCGGGTTCAATCGAGGTAAGCTTTATTTCACTTACAATGCCTCGCACAGAAATTTCACGGCACAGCTCACAAGCAGCTGGCAGACGCCTTTCAGCTGTTAGCCTTTCTCAATGCCAGTTCATTATTACAAGTTTGTTTACCAAGGGGCTTTTAAATCCACGTTTGGTGACTCCCGTTGGAGGGTGCCGCATACTCATGAAAAGAGGACTGGCAGGTTCGAGTAAGTATCCAATCTCTGACGGGTTGTCACTGCTGTCCTCTTCCATCGTACTCACACACACATTTGCCCCTGGAAACACATTCCAATGTGCCCTATGTGCAGCCAAAAAAATGATTTATGCAGTCCAAATCTGCAAGTTCTGGCTTAGTAGCCTCTTCACATGCTCACGATAATGCCCTGATTCCCATCAGCTGTCAGACCGCATTTTTACCCTTGCGGCAGGCTTCCTGGAAGTTAAACTCACACCATCAATTATATATATATATCAGACCAAAAGAATATATATATTTTTTAAAACAACAGTAATTGTACATATTTGTACAAAGAAGTACACACCAACATTTTACAAATTTTAACAAGTCTCAAATTTCTGATTTTAGCAAAATCTAACAAGGATACACACAAAGCTTGCAGGATAAGCAGACAATATGCTTGTCAAGGTCTTCAGAAACTGTTAGAGAGTCACATACCGCACAGCGATTTGTCCTTGTACTATATAGATCCAGTTTTGGCATCAGAAATGCTTGCTTTAGTCAAATATGCCAACATAGAATTTTAACTCACAGCTGATACATATTATATTATATCACATGCTACATCAGAAACCAGTGTGTATTAATTAGCTTGTTTACAAGTATTTGAATAATGTTAAAAATAACATAAGCTTAAAAAGTATTTTTTCATTCAACTTCTATAACGTTCCCTAAAATACAAAATTTGCTTCAGATCATTTATTGAACACGATCAGATTCTTAGGCAATCCCTTAGCTAGTCCTGGAACATTGAAGTATTTAAGTGTTTTAATTCAATTATGGCAAAAAGAATACTCTTTAGATATGCTCAAGCTTCTAACACAGAAAGACAACAGACTTTTGGAGTCTTGCCTGGATATGAATCTATGTGAGCAAAGTCAGTTCACTCAATTTATCCTTTTTTTTTTTTTTTTAACTCTTTTTATTATGCATCATAACAAATTGCACAGCTATGCAAAGAAGCAATAACATATGATCAAAAAATAAAAGCCAGGTAGATTGTCCTGAGCAGTTTGTACCATATAAATGTATCACTCAGGTTCCTCACTCTCGATGCCCGCTGGGTCATGCAATCTATCTATGCTGCGTTGTAGTTCCACTGCCGGAGACAAGCATATCTCCCCTCTCTACATATTCCAGATTGTCCATTTATGGTCCCATTTTTTTGGGGCATCCTCTATGTTTAAACACATCTTTTTCAGCAACCATAGCTCTGTCCATATCGGCCACCCAGTCCCTGATCATTGGTGTGTCCCCCACTCCCCATTTTTGTGCAATGTTTTGTTTAGCTATGGCCCACCCCAGTGAAGCCCACTCCCTCTCAGTCTGGGTAAGGTCCGTGGCTTCCCATATTTTTAGAATACAGAGTTTCGGGGTGATCGTCAATGTTTTCCCCCAGCACACTCCAAGTGGTCTGTAATCTTTTTCCAGTAAGTTTGAGCAACTGGGCACTTCCAAATAATGTAATAGAAGGTTCCCTCCTGGTGACAGTGCCTGAGGCAATGGGGATCCGGTCTCCTACCCATTTTGACCAGGACTCCCGTGGCCAAATAAACATGGTGCAGAACGTTTAGTTGGATGAGCCGCGGTCTCATAGGAATGGCAACCTCCTGTGGGGATGCTAGGGTGTCTCGCCAGTCCACTCAATTTATCTTTGAAGCATCTGCAACAATCGTTGCAATGATTGTTGCTTTAAGTTACTCCTATTTAGAACCCATTACCCAAGAACACCTGGGTGGCAATTGTCATATATCGCAATACAAACTGTTATTTTCTTGAATAACCACTGTACGGAGGAGGAGGATAATAATGCAGAGAGGTTGGTCGTATTGGTGTGTGAGGTAGACCCACTGGGTAATACATCTCAAACTCACAGTTATATGATGGAGACACAGGATGTCCACTAACAGTGTTTATTTGCGTTGTTCGGGGGTTCTAGATCCACTTGCAGATGGCGACTCCGGCATCACTCCCATGATGAACACAATGCTGACTATCCCAGTCCCCAGTAGCACATTCCTGATATAGGCATAGTCGGAGCAGCAGTATGGCGGTGTACCATCACAGCAGTAGGAGCTGCAATCATGGCCACACTGAGCAACAAAATCTTCTGCGAGGATGAACAGCAGCCAGAGCGCTGAGAGGAACTCTCCTTGGCTGTTTGGCTGGCTGTTTGGCTTTGGTACGTCCATTCAAGCTAGGGTCACGTCCCAGTCACCGCACTGGAGTCGGTTTTGACAGAGAGGTGAGAGAGCATCTAGCTGCATGCATTCACAAGACTGGCAGCTGGAGCCGCTACCGATGCTAAACTCTTGTCAAAGGGTGACTCGTGGCAGCAAGTGACCCATCTCCAATTTCCACAGCATCGGTATTCTCAGTTCATCCCTGAAACTGTGCATGTACTGCAGCTGTTCCCCATGCCACCACCAAAGCGCCAACTAATGTTTTCTAAACGCTTCAGAAATAAAAGCCCCTCTGCCTTTGTCTGAGAGTACGCTACAGTCCCGGGCCATCTCCTTCCCTCTGCTTTCCAGCTCAGTGTACCTCCACTATTACTTATCCAGAATGTGAAGCAGCTATTTGGCCACTAGTCCCAACTAAATGTTCTATATAACCACTCATTTACCCCGCTACCATCGCTCTAAAGTCTTGATAGCAAGAAAACAGTGGATGGTACACCAAAGCTGTCAATACCATGGAATGGCCTGTAAAAAACCTAAAACACTCCTGGTTTAAAATATGATTTGTATGAAATTAGCGGACTAAAGAAGTCTGGGCCAATAGAAAATATTGTGATGATACACTACACCAAGCGTATGGGAACTTTGCTTATACCCTTCTACTCAAGAATGATGCAAGGCTTGTTGAAGCTTGTTCAGTTTCCTTTTTCAGTAAGAAAACCCCTAGAGAACTACTATCAGAATAACATTAGACCCCTCCTGAACTTGCACGATATTGTCACACTCGAAGAACGACCTCTTGATATAGGCCACTATTGTCTACAGACCCCAGCTACTTCTCCAATCACTCGTTGACCCTTGTACAGTGCTCCGCTGCCTTTCGGCTACAGCATACTTGGGTGCATAATTCAGCCAGAGCTCCAGCCTTGTTACTGCACTGCTTAGACTTCTACACTATAAAATACTTCAAACTGTGGAGTTCTTCTGTGTACATTAGACAAACATTTGGACTATATCTTTCGAGTGCCAGACATGTTACACATTTTTTTAAAACCCCGCCCTTCATGCAGTCTCTTCATCCTCTAACCAAGCTTTTCAGATCAGGGATGATTGGGAATGAAATGATTGTGACAGGGAGACAGCAGCAGCAATCTGAAGTCTATCTTAAACTCCTGCTTTCACCTTCTCTTGGCAAGACTGAGCTAGTCGCCTTCTTCCCTGGTAACTCTTCAGTGAAAGGTGTATGGCAAGCAAGAGGCACGTTGGGAGATCTTGTTCTGAACTAGACACATTGTGAACCGTAGTCTGATTGTAGCTGACAATCTAAAGGCTATTTTTTGCGATAACACAAATTGGGGTTAAATGACAAATTGGCTCAGATTAGGAGTAGCACGGCGCAGGGACCTCAGTAATTCTGGTGGCAAGAGTCATCAGTTTGGCTGGTAATTCCTCCACTGTACTGTGCTAGTTCGGGTTTTTCCGACGGGAATGGCCAATAACATGCTGGACCCGGATTTACTGGGCCCATTAGTACTTAATTTGACAGATTCTTGCATGTTTTGGAACACAGATTCTTCCTGCTTTACATATGAAATGGAAAGGGTAGAAAAGAGTCAATCTACCTCTTGTTTTATGTGAGGATGTAACTGCAGAAATTGATTTAGAACCGAACGGGGAAATTTCCAAGATCCAGCCCAATTTAGATTTGTGATAGGACAAATAAATAGTAATTCTTGTTTTATTTGGGGGTTTTGTGAAGTCTGAAAGCTAGTGGTATGATGTGGTGTAGAATAAAAATAGTGACAGGCCTGCAACACAGTCCTGTGGGAAGCCCACAGACCGGGGTGGATCTGGCCTGCAAAGGGCACCAAAGGACACTGAGAATGAGTGGTTGGCGAGTTAAGATGAAAGCCATTCAAGCTCTGGTCCAGTAATACCAAGATAAGGAAGTGTGTTGAAAATGATCAAGTTATCACCTGTATTAATAGCACTCAGGTAGATAAGCTTGTAACATTTAGCTGGTGTGGCTTGGTGCTCTCAAGAATGGTGGCACCTTCCTGTACTCCATGGGCATCTTCTGCCTTTATTCCCCCTCCTCTGATGTAGATGTTGAGGCCTCCTCGATACTCCAGTGGCACATTAATTGCTGGTGCAGGTTTTGGCTCCCAGCAAATCAAGTCGGCCCACGTCTTTCCAATTAGAGACGAAAAAACCTGCAGCTAACACCTAAACCTCCCTACCCCCCGCATCGATATTCCAGATAGTGATGCGTCTACAGCTGTACTTTGAATATCACTAGGGAACAATGTCAGTTCCTAGGGAAAGTATTGTGAGGAGGGGCTTTTGTGGATTTCTGTTGTTCTGCTGATATCCATATGATGCGAGAACCACCTACCTTAAGAATTCTGCTGGAGGACCCTGGGACACAAGTTGAACCCTGGAGAGTGTAATGAGACACATCGGATAGTGCTTGGAAGTTGTCCCATACTGTTTTCAACAAAATAAGTGTTACTTTCAAAACTTCCACAGGACTTCCCAGTGACTTGGGATCATAACCAAGAGACAAAAGAACTAATGGGCACTATGTGGAAAATGTAGCGAGGGCAGACTGAATCTTAGAGCATGTCCCGAAACGATTTCAAGGTACTGTGTCCACCCAAAAGATTTTTGTTTTTTTTATACTTTCTACCTCATTTCCGCTCTGTGACCGGGTAGTCTGTGGAAGACAGGGACTTGTTAGATCTGACCAAAGGTGTTAATACCCTGATGGCCTCCATAGGAAGAATATGTTTGAGCAAAGTAGCCATGTATGTTTTCAAATAGTAGGCAAAGCAAATAATGTTTTATGAATCCTTTTGCATCTCGCCACCACCTTCCCTTCTATCTCACAGGCACATATTTACTCTTCTCTAGTCCCGGTATTATGATTTACTTTTCAGTTCTGTTCAAACTTTATAAGTGGAAACCTACAAGGCCGGGAATGCAAAGAAAACCAGATTAAATGAGGTCTATGCACAACTTGATATGTTTGTAATGTCTTCCTATGGCTAAGTAAAGCTTTCTAATATCAAGCAACTGGCTCAATCTCTAAAATACTGATCCTGTTTGTGTTTCTAGCATAAAGTCTAGATTTGTTGAATATTACTGTGTAGTGTTTCTGTGGCAGTAAGTTCAGTCCTTATAGTTGGGGTAACCAGGTGTCCCACATTTTAGTTTCCATTAGTACTCTATTGTCTGTATTTCTGTGTTGATGAGCACAGTAAGTGAAGTTTTTCTGTGTTGTTCGCATGGTGAATGCCAAATTATAATCCTACTTCTATGTTTGTGGAATGGCCCAGCTTTGGTTTTCAAAATATGTTCATTGTGCCATGAAAAAAAAATTGTTGTACAAAGGAAACTAAGTACTCCGGCTGATAGTGACCATTGCTAGGAGCCATCATGCATATGGTGCAGTTTCATGCCTGCCACCCCCTTTTTCTCCCCCCCCCCCTCCTCTCCTCCCACCACCCGAAGCGAAGAGCCCAGGACATGCAGGCTTTGAACCCGATGTTTCAGCATCTGTCCTGGATCTCAGTGAGGATGGCTTTGAGGTATCGGAACTATTGGCCTCCTGCATCATGCTAGTCAGCCACACCAGATGACACATGTGGGCTCTTCAGTGGATCTGAATTTCCAATGGACACAGCACCAGAGAAACCTGTTGGATTCCATCCAGGTTTCAGGGGATACTGCAGTAGATCTGCAGTGATTTTGGCCACTGTCAGCTCACCTTACCTCACCCCGAACTGATGGTAGCCACTGATGCATCACTACTGGGCTGGGGAGGCTATCTCGGAGGGGTGGAGCTCAGAGGGCTCTGGTCTTCAGCAGAAACCCACCTGAGAATTAGTTCTGGGGAGTTGTGGGTGATCTGCTTGGACTTGAAGGCCTCCCTACTATCAACCAAAGGGAGGCTGGTACAAGTACTCACAGACAACGCAACCACCTTGTGGTACTGCAGCAAGTGTGTTCTTTGGTCCTGTGCTAGGAGGCTCTGTGTCTCTGGAAGTGGCTGACTCGCCAAGGCATTTCTCTGGTCATGAACCACCTGGTGAGATCTCTAAATCTCAGGGCGAACCAACTCACTCTCCAGTGCCTAATGGATCATGGAAGCCAGTTACTCCAGGAGATGTCACAGGATGTTTTCCAGCAACCGGGAGAACCCTGGCTCAATCTTTTCACCACCGCCAAGAGCATGCAATGTCTGCGTATTTGCACTCTAGAGTTCTCAAGAAGGCTGTCTCTCAGAGACACCTTCTGCCTAGAATGGGGCTCAGGAACACTGTATGCTTTCCCATCTCTACCTCTCCCGCCTTGGGTTCTGAAGAAAATCAACACCGATCAGGCCCAAGTCATCCCTGTGGTCTGGATTGGGCCAAGAGAGTGTGATATCCAAAAATCTTTCCTCTGATCAAGCTTCTACTTTGGGAGGATCTACTAACACAGAGCAGCGTCTTGCACCCGGGCCTCCGCAATCTGCAATACAATGTTCAGCAATTGAGTGGCATCAGCTAGTTTCCTTAGATCTTCCTCCCCAAGCCATTGATGCTATTCTTGCAGCCAGGTGTACATCTACGAAATCTGTGTATGCCAGGTGCTGGGACAAATTTTTGGCTTTGTGCCGCACCCAACAGAGTGCACGCTAAGCAATCTAAAGTGTTGCTCGTTTTGTCATTAGTCGAGCAAGGACTTTGCCGCTTTTAAAGGCTATATGTCTGTTCTTTCAGCTTTTTTAAGGTTGCCGGATCAGTCTTCTTTGATTAAATCGCCTGTTGTAATGAGACGTCTTCAAGGTGCATAACATATGTTTCTGCTGAAGCCCTTTGTGATGCTACAGTGGGACTTGAATTTGGTTTTCACTCTTTTAATGTTCACCCCATTTGAGCCAATACGCAGTTGTTCACTACGTCTCCTAACTCTGAAAATGTACTTTTTTGGGTCGCAATAACTTTAGCTCATTGCATGAGTGAATTGCAAACACTCTTGGTCCGGTTGCCTTGCACAACGTTTTTTCCAGACAAACTGGTTTTGAGTGTGTGCATTCCATTTCTGCTGTAAGTAGTAACCCCTTTTCCTGTCAGGCAGACCATCACCTTTCTGGCTTTTTTTTTTTTTTTTGCCCTTCCTCACCCCTCGAAAGAGGAGAGACTACATCGTTTGGACCCCAAGAGTACCCTCAGTTTGTTCATTGATCATACCAAGGACCAATGGATGAATGATGGACTCTTTGTGCTCTTGGCAGCAAAGAAGGATAATGCAGAGCAGTAAAGAACCATCTCTAGGTGGATAGTCCTCTGCATTAGACTCTGTTCTGCCCTAGCTAAGAAGCAGTCACCTGAAGGATTAAGGGCTCATTTTGCTCAAGCCCAGGCTGCTGCTGCTACGTTAACATGCAGAGTGCCTGTCCTGAATATCTGTCAGGCTGTTACATGGGTATCAGTGCACATATTCATGAAGCACTATTACCATGACAATCAGGTCTGTCTGGATGGGCATTCTGCCAATTTGGTTCTGCAGAACTTTGTGGGTCTGAACCATTCCGTAGATCCACCACATAGGGAGGTACCGCTTTGGTATCTATTCAAAAGGTAAGGAATCGTGTTGATCGGGAGAACATGGCGGCCGGAAGCTAACGGCCGTGGCGGAGCTCCCTGACACTTTCCCCCAGATTCTCTGTGAAGCACAGTAAGATGTATTTTCTCCGTTTTTTCGGAAACCTTTGAAAGCTCTCCCCATTTTAAATTCTAGCCCTTTTTTTTACCTGGATGGTGCCTGTGGAGTCATCGTAGATCTCGCAGCTCAGGCTGGGAGGTGCAGTTCGGGAGTGGAGGAAGCCCGTCCCGGAGCTTCAGTTCCGGGCTAACCCTGGCAGAGACAGAACCTGCAAATCCGGATTCGGCGAGTGGAGGAGGAAGATCTGGTATCCAAGCGGGCTGGTGTGCTGGGGGAGACGGAAGACTCGAGGTGAGGTAGTCTCTGCTATTGAAATCCAGGAAGCTCAGGAATTCGATTCAAGGAGGAACGGTATATTTTCGACCTCCTTGGAATTTGGTCGAGTCACTCCTAATGAAGTAAGTGGAGCTACTATTCCACACATTACATATCGAGATTGTATGGATAGCAGGGAACGCAACCTCCAGAGTGCCCGTTGTAGTATTATTTCGCAGCAGGGGTTTTTGTTAAATACTAACAACGCTAATAATACAACCCCGGTCAGTAGATATACACTGCGAAACAGAGCAGCAAGACTGGATATAAATACGGATTCTGTTTACCCTAATACTGGTGCTCCCCCCGCTGTCAAGATCAAAGTCTCTGCTTGCCAGGGAAAGAAAAAAGGGACCACGGAGGGTCTCTCCATTGAAGGAGGGAAAGGACGAGGAAGGACAAAGAAAGCTCCTCTGTCTAAAGTCAGAGTGAGCCCCTCTTTAAAGTCCTTCTATAAGGTATTATCCAATCCCTTAGACAGAGGTAAAGAAGCAATCAATAAAAGTACTATGGCTTCCCCTAACAAACAGATTTCACAATCTGAGAAATCGCCCTCACCTTTATCTTCTGAGAACGATACCCAGTTGACACTAGCTGAGGGAGGTGGTATAATACCCCTAACAGACACCCGAGGCATACACCCTTCGGTTTGTGTGTCAAATAGATATTCGGCCTTAGAAACTCTAGACAGCCGTGAAAATCAGGAAATCTCACCAGGGCCAGTTAAAACAGCAACGGAATTAGACCCAGTCGCGAAAACCTCGTTGCTTGTAGCAGAAATGCCCCATCAACCAGAATGTGAAGCTCCTAGCAATAGGAATGAAGGTGTTGGGGCACTTGCAGATATCTTACTGGCCTTAAAGGAAGACATTGGAAAGAGATTCTCAATTTCCGAGTCTAACCAAGCTCATATTAAATCCTCATGTGAGGTCTTGGCACAAAAGATTGAAGAGGTCTCTAAGAGGACTGACACTCTAGAAGGGGAAATCCCCAAGTTAAGGGAAGCCTTACACAGCTCCACCGCTGAATTGGATAAGTTAGCCCTCCAAAATAGAGAATTAAAAGATAATATAGAACGGCTCAAGAACCATGCCAGGAGGAATAACCTGAAAATTTTGAATGTCCCGGAGGATCTGGAGGGTAGCGATATAAAAGAATTTGTGATAGCGCTTTTAAAGGGAACAATCCTCAAGGATGTACCAGATATGGACCTAGCCTCTGATATACAACGAGTCCACCGTGATCCCTACAGAAGGAATCCCACAAGGCCTAAACCGAGGAAAATCCTGGTGAACTTCCTTACCTATACATCCAAAGAGAAAATCATATCTCTTGCACTGAAAACAGGTCCAGTGAGGTGTAGCTTATACTCCAGCCCGTTTACTTACACCATTAGGTCCGATATTTCCCATATTACGGCCGCGAGACAATGGGAACTGGGTAAAAGGATGACAATTTTAAACACCCTGGGTGTTAAGGTTCAATTAAGGTTCCCGGCTCTCCTACGAATAATGTGGAATAACCACATGTATAATATACATCATATTGAGGAAGTAGATGACCTTATCAGGAAAATAAGGAGCGAAAAAGAGGGAGAAGCTTCATTGTAAGAATTGTCAACGATCATTTCTCTTACACATAGTCTATATATTTTTTTCTTTTTTTTTTTGTACACATAGTGTCAGGGGGATCTTGCCCTATGAGCTTATGCTCAGAAGAGAAGGGAGGGTTTCCCAGGGCAGTAAGGTAGGGGTAATGGGGCAGGATAGGAGCACGGGTGTTAGGGCAGGTAGAGGGGGGGTAGGGAGCACAGGTGGGGCTGCAAGGGGAAAAATTTTTTAAAAAATATCCTCATTCTCATAGAAACTTGGTAAATATGGTATTCAGTAAGCAACATATGGAAATTCCGAATAAAACTCGGTTAAAGGGGTAGCCACAATGAATAGATGTATACATTTTATTTCATGGAATGTTAATGGACTTAGATGCTCACGGAGGCTTGGATTGGTAATGAAATTTCTCGAACAAACCACAGCTCAGGTCTTCCTCCTTCTGTGGTAAATATTTCGTTACCGGTACTATTTTTTATGCGGTAAAGTCTATTAAGAACAACTCAGTAAAATGAGAGGCAGAATCCGTGGTATTAGAGGTTTTAAAAAGGCTTTATTCCTATACAAAGGAATACAATTCGAATTGCAGGCATTCTATTCCATCACCACGAAAGTTCAGGAAGGAAGGGCATATATTATTGACAGGTAATCATTTTTATAGAAAAGGCATTACAGTGAAACAGATACAGTAGGCGTATCAACTGATAAGACAAAATAGAATATGCATGCGTAACTAGAATAGGCGTAACTAGAAAACGTCATTATACATGATGTCACAAGTGGGTGGATCCATAAGAGAATCCTGCAATGTCAGCAGAAATATTTGGCAGAGATGCGCGCGCAGCCGCATGACGTGTGATTGACGTGCAACTAGAGGGTGAAGGGGACTTGACATTTAGCTCTACATGTAGAGACAGAAGTCTGGGGTTATGTCAACCTAATCCCAAATCATATCTAATATCCTATGTTTAAAGAACTGTGTTATCTAAAAAGAGAGGTCTCTTAGGATAGAATCTTATTCTATACTGACTATACTGACTATACTGACTGTTAGTGCGTGTACAAGCGTCTAAGTGTCTACACTAGATGCGAGGGGGTAGGAATATTCCATGGTAACAGAGCTATGAATTACTTGCATGAGGACAGCGAGGCCTAGCCCCTTTGCACGGTAGCTGGAGGAATGTTTACCTAAACTGCTAGACAGGAATGCATCGGATGAGGGGCGGAGGAGATAATCTTGAAGGTGAAATACAGTTTTTGGCAGGCGACAGGCTGGATCAGGCACCGTTAGCCGCGCAGGGAGTAAGACAAAGTTCATGGTCACAGATGCAGGCTCAGACTGGAGCTTTCAGAGGCAGAAGGCAGGAAAAGGCTTGATGACAGAATTCGGGCCTACTCGCCTGAATCTGTAAAATGTGGAAAGTGAACCACATAAAGTCGGTGGCCTTTCATACTTAGGAAAGGAATATCTGACCCATTCATGGTGGATCTGAAAGAGGACATGTTGACGGTGGACGCACATACATTTGCGTCTTCAAAACTGGAGCAGGAGGGAACATACATGTACGTATAGCATGTACATGGAGCCGTTGGGGTCTACGATAGGGGACATAACTGATCACAAAATTCATATTTCCTCATTCCCTCCTTGTCCCCTTCGGACCCTTAGGAGATATCGATCTTCATCAATCCATCGATCTGTTCATATAGCATCATTTGCTCTTCTTTCTTCTTCCGGGATCTCGAACGAAAACTTGGATGTGGGATACACGAGGTGGCACACAGACCACAAATCGCTGGCCCACATTGTAGACATAAGCAGCAACTGAATAGTATGAGAAAGCCAATACCTAGGAAGGAGAGCATTCTCTATCCCCAGGCTGACAACACGCCCCAGAACCAACCGGACCAAGTCCAGGTGCCTGGACTCTGGTGTATCTGGCTTACAATCTTATGAAGGCGGGTTATGGCTTTATATACTGACGGCGAATTTTCTGGTATGAAAATGCAACAACTTGATCCGATGACCCTACAAGCTCCGCCCCTATCGGCCAGGATGACGTCAAGGACAAGACGATTTTGAAGCACAACAATCCGCATAGCAGACTGCTCCTCTGTTAAATTGCCTAAGGCGGAAATAGTTTCGTTCACTACTGCTTCAAGGGTTCTGGTTAGTCTACGTATCAGCTTACTATTAGTGACTGTACCTATATAGGGAAAGAAACCTTTATTGAAATCTGTGTATTTTTCCCATGCTGTTTCAGTGTAATCGACAATTGGGAGATCTCTCTGCTGTCTATTGTGTACTAAATGGGTATTTCTGTGATAATCAGGAGGGGCTAGGAAAACAGGTGGTAGAAGGAATGCTATGTAACAGGTACCATCCCAATCTAAAGGTAGACGTATATATGCGGTCTGGCCACATATAAAGTAGGAATGACGGGAAGCTCTAAATGTAGACTTGCCTTGATCACTGAATTTTATTACAGTGGTGCATTTACTATGGCCCATGTGTATGGAACCATTCTTTCTTATACATAATTCCCCTTTTACTGGGAATACTGACATGGCGGGCAAGATTGGTGCAGCTTCAGATTCAACGTTCAAGATCATGAGGTTAAGTGTAAAATTACCTAATCCATATACTTCATTTTCTAGATCAGTTCCTGTTCTTTTGGGAAGTCCCTCCTTGTTAGGGTAGCAGACTTTAAGCAAAACTAAGTTCAGGTTTCCCCATACCCAGTTGTCTTGATAAACTGCGGAATTCGAATCTAGGGAATTAATCAAACTAAATCATGCTCCACAGGAGCCATTGTGTGTGAACGGATAGGGAAAGAGGGGCAAAACTCCCTTATAGTTCTGATAGGGAGGGAGTCGGCCACATATCCAACAATTTGTGGCATTGCTGGTTTGATGGGAATGATGTAGCATACTAATGAAAGTGTTATTGCGCCGCGCAAATCTATAAGACAATTCATGTGGAGGTAATTCACTAAAAGAATGTTCTGCAGTTATATTATAAGCACGTTTAGGAATAGGGTAATACATGTGCAATAGGATGCTGACAATGATGATCAGAAGACTTAGGAAAAACAAAATTAATAATGTTACTGTACAGTGACTACGAAATGATTTACAATACGCATGCTTTTTGAGCAGCATTTGATGATTTTTTTCTCTATTCCGGTCTAGAGGATACATGTCAGAGACAAATTCAACCGATTCACCTTGGAGAGGACTTAAACAATCAAATTGTCTGACTTACTAGACCTCAATTTTAGTTTATACAGTTCTGATTGTGTTAATTCAGCCAAGGGAAGCTTTGAGTCTGTCTGTGAGGGAATACAGGGTGGAGTATCTACGCTGGATGGTAGTCCATAAAATTTCTTGATATGACTCGAGTGCAACCACCCTTTCCTTCCCTCGATTTTCACAGCTGTCCTTGTGGTGAGTAGAACCAACTTCGGTGACTTCCACCTAGGATCCAGTTGGGTCTTCCGGTCGAAATTCCTGACCAAAACCAGGTCACCAGGAACCACGTCATGGGGCTTCACCTCAGTATTGTCGGGAAAAGCTGCGGATACCTGTGAACGACAAGATTGTAGTGCAGACATCAAGGAAGCCAGGTAATCTGTCAGCATATTACAGTCAACGTCAGTTATTTTACGAGGTATAGGCGTCCCCCACATATTTGGTGGTCTACCGAAGATCACCTCATACGGAGATAGCCCTGTTCGGGAATGTGCTACCATTCTCATGTAAAAGAGCGCAACTGGTAAGGCTACTATCCAATCGACTCCTTTCTCTCTTCATATTTTGGACAATCTAATTTTCAGAGTTTGATTATGACGTTCCACGAGACCTGCCGCCTCGGGATGTCGGACACAATGGAATCTCCATTGGTAGCCTAATAGAAGGGAAACGTGTTTCATTAGTTCGGATGAGAACGGCTGGCCGTTATCTGAGTAGACAACACGTGGTAAACCGTACCGTGGGAAGAATTCTCGAACTAACTGTTTGGCAGTAGTCGGGGCAGTGTAATCTGAAACCGGGTATGCTTCTGTCCAACGGGAAAGAGCACAGACAACTACGAGAACATATTTGAATCCTCGACATCGTTCCATCTGGATATAATCCATCTGGAGGACTTCAAAAGCATGATCGGGAGTTTGGAATCCACCCTGCTCTACGGGGATGCTTTTACCTGGATTAAACTGACAACATATCATACAGGTACGAACTTTTTGTTTCGCTGCGGCTCGCAAGTGTTTGTTGAACCAAATGTGTTGAATGCTGTCTAGCATAGCTTTTTCTCCTAGGTGCGCTGGACTATGTATAGTGTTAATGATGACTTGGACCATTGAGTCGGGAAGAAACCATATAGATTTTTCCTTCGTCATCCATCCTTGATCTGTTTGGATCCCTCCTAATTCAGTCCATTTCTTTATTTCTTCTGGTGTAGCATGTGTCTGTATGTCAATTATATCAAGGGCGGGATCCTTAACTGTCATGCAATGTGTTGGTGTCAGGACTATTGTCTTTGTCATGTCAGTTGTGTGAGTCTGATTCTGAGCAGTCTGTTTAGCTGTTCTGTCAGCTAGGTCATTACCCTGAGAAATAATATCGGTAACCTTTGTGTGGGCTTTGCATTTCATAATCGATATTGCAGTAGGTAAATGAATGGCGTCTAATAGGGCTTGAATGAGGGGTCCGTGTTGGATGTGGGCACCGTGAGAAGTTAAATAACCTCTCTCTCGCCACAGTACGCCGAAGTCATGGACGACTCCGAATGCATAACGTGAATCTGTGTATATGTTGACTTTTTTATTTGTGGCTTGAATACAGGCTTGTGTCAGAGCGATGAGCTCTGCTGCTTGAGCTGACAAAGTGTTAATACAATTTGTTTCAATGACTTCAGTGTCTGTTGTGACTGCGTAAGCGGCCACTAACTCTCCTGTACTTGTTCTCATACATGACCCATCTACATATAATGTCAAGTCTGGATCTGACAAAGGGATGTCTGTCAAGTCTTGTCTGGGTTTCGTCGTGATAGTAATGACTTCGACACAATCATGTGCCAATGGATCTGTTCCGCCTACTGGTAACAGTGTGGCAGGATTTAACGTATTACAACGTCTGATTTCTATGTGTGGCTGAAACAATGTTAATTCGTAACCGGTGAGTTATTGCTATAGTCAAGTGTTGTGTTTGTGTGCGGTTCAAGAGAACCTCTACTGCGTGTGGTACTTGTACTGTCAATTGATGTCCTAACACTATGGCATCGCTTTGTCTGATTGCTAAAGCTGTTGCTGCCACTGATTTCAGGCACGCTGGAAGAGCCTGAGCTACTGGATCTAATGTACTAGAGAAATAAGCACATGGTTTGTGTGATCCTGCTTGTTCCTGAGTGAGTACTGACAAAGCAGTACCTTCGCGTTCTGTAACAAAGAGTGTAAACTGTTTACTGTAACATGGTGTTGCTAGGACAGGTGCTTGACATAAAGCTTTCTTTAAGCTTTCAAAGGCATGTGTATGTTCTGGAGTCCAAGGGAGGACAGTCGACGTGGCTGCCTCCTGTGTTGTCAACTGGATGAGTGGTTTTGCTAGAAATGCATATTGAGGGATCCACTGCCTACAGTATGAAGTGAGGCCTATAAAAGCCCGCACCTCCTTTTGTGTCTTGGGTGGTGGCATGTTAGCAATTAACTGGATGCGGTCGGGTGTAAGCTGCCTTCCCTCCTTGGACAGCGAGTGCCCAAGATAAACAACTCGCTGGACACAGAATTGCAGCTTGGAAGGGGACACCTTGTGCCCCTTGTCAGCCAGAAATTTCAAAACCGTCAGTGACGCTGTTTCACATTCAGGTTCGCTTCGGGCAGTGATCAGCAGATCATCGACATATTGAAGCAAGGCAGTGTTAACTGGCATGTGGATACTGTCAAGTTCTCGTTTCAGTGCTTGGCTATAGATGCTGGGACTTTCTGTAAATCCTTGAGGTGCGCGTGTGAATTTAAAACTTCGTCCATTTAAACTAAAACCGAAAAGATATTGACTTTCCGGATCAATTGGGACACTAAAGAAAGCATTCTTGAGATCAATTACAGTGAAAAACGTTGCTTCTGAGTCAATAGCTGTGAGTAATGAGGAGATATCTGGGACCACAGGGTATTGTGGTACAATACATTTATTTAATTCGCGCAGATCAATAACTAATCGATATACTGGTGGTGCCTTTGGATCCGTTCTTTTAAGAATCGGAATTATCGGGGAATTACATACATTGGAGTCAGTTTCGACAACCACTCCTTGTGCAATGAGCTCGTCAATGATTTGCAGTAAAGCCACTACAGCATCTGGTGGTAACTTGTATTGTCGCATTCGTGGTAGTACCACTCCTGTCTTTAGTGTAACTCGATATGGTGTAATGTTCATGCAACCAACATCAGTGGGGCCTTGTGCCCATAACTGTGTAGGTAAATTCTGCAGTCGGTGATCCATGTCTCTGGATACGTAGTGACCTTTAAAGTCACGTAAAAATAGTCGTACTCCTTCCGGAGAACAACATATTATGGCTCCTAGAGCTTTCAATATTTTTATACCTAACAAGTTTTCTGGACATGATTTGGTAAGCAATAAATCGGTAGTACGTGTTAATGGACCGACTGTAAGTGGAAGAGGTTGTGTTACGTCATTTATTATCGGTTTTCCTGAGAATCCAAGGGAAATATTTTGTGAGCCTGAGAGGGGTGCCCCTGGAACTTCACTGCGTCTTATAGTTGTTCTGCTTGCCCCTGTATCAAGTAAAAACTTTCTGTCTTCCCCTAATAGTTCACTATGTACATAAGGTCCCTCTTGGTCTACAGGAACCTCAATAAGGGGTAAGCCAACTTCCCTCTCTAGGCTATCTCATGAGTATCGCTGATAATCGGGATAATCTGTTTGTGCATACTGATACATTTGTTGTGTTGTTGCTTGAGTTGCAGCAATAGGCTGCGCTTGTGGTGGTGCTACGATCTGTTGTGAAGCTGCCTGTTGCGGAGCTAATTGTTGCGGAACTAACCTAGGTTGTGCATTCTGAGGGATTTGTTGTTGATTCTGATCCTGTCTAGGTGGACGTGGTCTCTCATGCGTTCTACCTGTGGCAATATTATGTTTCAGGACTGGACAATCGTGTATATAATGACCTGGTTGTTTACAATAGTTGCATGTCCCTTTCGCAGGACTTGCGGAATCACCCTTTTGATGACTATCGGCTGGAACTGATTGTGCAACAAGCATTTTCATTTTCGTATCTTTCATACGTCTTTGTTCGTGTTCTTGTTCTTCTCTAATTCTATTGTGGTGATATTGTAACATCTGTAGCATCTGTGATGGGGTATTACCTTGCCAGGTACTTTCGAATTTCAATACTCTATTCTTGACTTGTAGCAGAGAATTTTCAACTAATTTTGTCACAAACAGATGTGGATATGACTCACTACTGGCTTTTATGCCACTATTTATACTAAAACATTTTTCAAATCGGGAATAGAAATCACTAGTGTCTTCATCTGATTTTTGTGTACAGGCTGAGATTGCACCCCAGTCTTCCTTTTTCGTAGTTAATAAACGTGGCAGTACCTGTATTAGTAATCCTGCTAGTGCTGTAGTCTTTTCCCCAAGCCCTGCTCCTGCAGCTCGGGCCTTTTCTTCGTTTTCTAATGCTGTCCAATCTATCTTTTGGTCTCCCACCTCCCATTCTTTTTCTTTGAGTTTCTCATAAACACCGGCGGGTAATAGGACTTTTAATATTTTCATAATATCGGGGTAGGTATACTCTCCCATCAGTAACATGTCTTTTATCTCACGGTGGAAACCTGCTGGGTCCTTGTCATGGCTGGGTACTACTTTCTTCATTTCTAATAATTCCAGTTTAGTTATAGGCGTGTACACAAACACGTGTGTGAAATTATCACCGGCACCTCTAATTGGGTGTACTTCGCGTAACGGGTTCTGTCTATCTATGTGATACATTTTTCTTCCCATGATGGGAACTGGAACGTGTTCTGGGCATACGAAATTTAAATATTGGTTTCGGGATTCTAGAATTTCCTTAATCAAATCAGTACCTGACCCTCTCCATATATTCGTGAGTAGTTCTGTCAATATGTCAGGTAAGGGTCCTGGATCGGAGTGTTGGCCTTTATATAATATAAGGAGGTGTTGAATCATGTATATACTAGCTAAACGCTGTTCATATGGGTCTAGATTCAGAAACGTGTGTGCAAGTACATCGTCATTGTATTCGCTGGGACTGTCAGCCCATTGTACTGCTGACCTGGCTAATTCTTGTTCGTCCATGGAATCGAGCACGTGATATCCCCTTCGATCTCGGAGTAATTTATCAGCGGCTTGGAATAAGTGTTCAGGGGATTTTGTATTTAGCATAGGATTTGGAAAATGTCTATTATATTCCGGACGTATTGGACGTATTGGGTCGTTAAAACCTCTGGTATTATTATGGGATCTTCCTTTACCTACATAAGCTATCGTGTCTAATTGCTCTGATTCTTGCTCCTCCTCCTCTCTGTTTAGGTCAGTGGCGTCTACCTCTAATCTTTCTTCGTGTATTCGTTCTACTTCTTTGCGGATCTTTCGGTACATAGCTACTATACATAACTGTTTATCATGTCTCCCTTCTGATATATTCTGGCCCCAAGTGACAAGTTTTTGCATTTCTTCCGGATTCACCCCAGGCCGGTCTTGATTTCTGATTACACAATTTATGAGGAAACGTAACAGTTGTCCCTGTACCTCCGCTTTCTGGTACTCCATGGCTCTGCTAATACTTTCAGGACCTCGTCCTGACTGGACAAAATGATATATATTTTCTAAATGTGTAGCCATTCCTGGTAGCTTCGTTAAATATATTGCAGCTCGTCGAATACGTAATGATGACAGCAACATTTCGTTCCGTTTACCGGGTACAGGTTCATATCTACAATCTACTAGAAGTTCCTTAAGCATGTCGGGAGTTGCTAGTTTGGGCGTACGTTGGTGTGCTAATTCTCTAAGGGAAAATTTATTCCCTCTGGGTGGCGTAGAAAAAATGTCTGTCGTACCTCCTGTAGCACCGTCTGGGGTGCTGGACGTGAAAGGATTTGTTGAAGGTGAGACAGCAACCGTCGTTGCGGGAAAAGCTGTAGAAACAGATGTGCTTGTCGGAATGTGTGTCGGAGTTTGTTGTTGTGGAGGTACAGACGGAGAGTCTTGGCGATGAGCACCATCGGTAAGCGGTCTATGTGGTGCGGTATTAGCATACTCGGGAGCTGCGTCGTCTAAATAAGAGGAAAGGAAAACATTTTCTGCGGTTCTGGGATGCCCCTTGGGATGTGCTTTTATCGGAAACAATGGAGGTGGCAAGTCTTTTGGTATTTCCGGAGTAGCCTTAGGTAACCCTTCGGCCAGAAGTGGATACATACCATTCATAAGGGCGTTTCTTTGTCTGTCTACTTGTTCTGATTTTACTCGGGTACCTTCCTCAAGCAATAGATTTTCTCGGACTTTATTTGAATTCTCCTTACCCTTATCTTCCTGTCTGAGTGCTTTTTCTGTACGTCTATATGATTCTTTACGCCATAATTCAATGGCATCTTTCTGCGACTGTCTGGCTTTCTTTTTCCATAATTCTTCTTCTACTCGCATGATGCAATCTGCATCCCAGGTCCCCGCTGCGGGCCATCTCTGACTCTCTGGTAATTCTTTGGTGTAGTCCACCCATAAATCAAGAAATAATACGGCATCTAGGCCATGCTTATGATACATAAAGTACCCTGGAGTGTCCCTAGGTGGGATGGGAACAGCTTCTTCGAGTACACCTTTTCTAGTTTTGATCTGTCTTAGTTTCGAAAAGAGTGGCATTTTTAGACCTTATTACTAGAACACACTTTATAAAAACACAATAATGAACAGTCATTCACACCACAGTATACAGAACGTATTTCAAAACATTTAACACTTAACAGTTTTACGAACAATGATAACTAATAGAAAACTAGTTACTGACATAATACTGACACTAGATAATACTTATTTATATTTATTTATACGCAAAAACATACTATATATACTGCTAAACAGTACAGATACACTGCTAAAACAGTGCAGACCGGATTTGTGTACCCAAACCCGTCTTGACCGGCACAGACTATGTGCACGTTAAATGCCTCCCCGGTAATGGTACTCACCGGGTAGCTCGGAACGGAAGGCCTCGGAACGGAACTGAAACTGGACCGGACTGGACTCGACTCGACTGGACTCGGAACTTCGGAACCTGGCGGGTCTCTGTATACCTCGGATCTTGCTCTCTCAGCTAGGCTCTGGTCGGAATACTTCGCACTTCTCACCGCCTCGTCTGGGTGTTGATCGCAGCCTCAGTCGTCCCCGCTTGGCCGGAGGGAGATACAGGAAATCCTGCAGGTACGCGTTTTTGTCCGTTCAGCTGTGGCAGGAGACCGGGCCTGCAACGCACCACCGGCGCGTGAGATGAGAAAGTGTCCCTGTTCGGGCGCCAATTTATGTGGTAAATATTTTGTTACCGGTACTATTTTTTATGCGGTAAAGTCTATTAAGAACAACTCAGTAAAATGAGAGGCAGAATCCGTGGTATTAGAGGTTTTAAAAAGGCTTTATTCCTATACAAAGGAATACAATTCGAATTGCAGGCATTCTATTCCATCACCACGAAAGTTCAGGAAGGAAGGGCATATATTATTGACAGGTAATCATTTTTATAGAAAAGGCATTACAGTGAAACAGATACAGTAGGCGTATCAACTGATAAGACAAAATAGAATATGCATGCGTAACTAGAATAGGCGTAACTAGAAAACGTCATTATACATGATGTCACAAGTGGGTGGATCCATAAGAGAATCCTGCAATGTCAGCAGAAATATTTGGCAGAGATGCGCGCGCAGCCGCATGACGTGTGATTGACGTGCAACTAGAGGGTGAAGGGGACTTGACATTTAGCTCTACATGTAGAGACAGAAGTCTGGGGTTATGTCAACCTAATCCCAAATCATATCTAATATCCTATGTTTAAAGAACTGTGTTATCTAAAAAGAGAGGTCTCTTAGGATAGAATCTTATTCTATACTGACTATACTGACTATACTGACTGTTAGTGCGTGTACAAGCGTCTAAGTGTCTACACTAGATGCGAGGGGGTAGGAATATTCCATGGTAACAGAGCTATGAATTACTTGCATGAGGACAGCGAGGCCTAGCCCCTTTGCACGGTAGCTGGAGGAATGTTTACCTAAACTGCTAGACAGGAATGCATCGGATGAGGGGCGGAGGAGATAATCTTGAAGGTGAAATACAGTTTTTGGCAGGCGACAGGCTGGATCAGGCACCGTTGGCCGCGCAGGGAGTAAGACAAAGTTCATGGTCACAGATGCAGGCTCAGACTGGAGCTTTCAGAGGCAGAAGGCAGGAAAAGGCTTGATGACAGAATTCGGGCCTACTCGCCTGAATCTGTAAAATGTGGAAAGTGAACCACATAAAGTCGGTGGCCTTTCATACTTAGGAAAGGAATATCTGACCCATTCATGGTGGATCTGAAAGAGGACATGTTGACGGTGGACGCACATACATTTGCGTCTTCAAAACTGGAGCAGGAGGGAACATACATGTACGTATAGCATGTACATGGAGCCGTTGGGGTCTACGATAGGGGACATAACTGATCACAAAATTCATATTTCCTCACTTCAAGAGTCACATTTGAGTTTTTCGGAAAGTAGGGCTTCTTTTAGTAAATTTCGCTGGGTTGAGTTGTATTATTCATCTGAGTAAGTAGGTCATACGAAAGGGGTAGTAATTTTAATTAGAACGGGTACTGGAGTGAGTATTAAATCAGTCTCCTCAGATCAGACAGGTAGATGGATCATCGCACAGATTGAAATAGAAGGGAGGGAGTTATCTATAGCATCATTCTACGGACCAAATCTCGATGATCCAGCATATATGTATAAACTCCAGGCTAAGCTAACAGAAACTGCGTCCCCAATTATTATAGGAGGCGATTTTAATGTTCTTCTTAACCCCATTCGAGATAGATCCAATAATAGTCACTATGTTAGAAATCCTAATATCCGCCGTGGGATGATTAATATGATGCATGAGCTCGGGTTCGCTGACGTCTGGAGGGTAAAGCAAGGAGACAAGACAGGTTTTACTTTCTTCAGTAAGAAACATGGCCATTCTTCAAGTATTGATTACGCATTAGCTGATAGGTCTGTCTTGGAGAATGTTCTTGATATCTCGATTCTAACTACCATCCTCTCGGATCATGCACCTATATTTTTTACATTTTCATGTTCAGGAGGAAGGAGAACCCCCAGACCTAGATGGACATTAAAACGGTCAATGCTTTCTAACATCGATATTATTAATACTCTCAAAGCCTCCACAGTAGATTATTTTCAACTTAATCTGGGTTCCACTTCTTTAGAATTCGTTTGGGATGCCTTCAAAGCAAACCTAAGAGGTCAGTTACATAGTTTGATTTGCTCCAAAAATCGAGAAGAAATATCAACCTTTAAAAACTTGGAAAATAATATAAGTAAGTTGGAGGACGAAAGGACAAATAATCCCCAGTACTCAAATGAAAAAATGACACAAATTAATAAAGATCTTGAACATCTACGGCAGGTCTATAGAGGTAAATTAGAGACTAAAATTAAGGCACAGTAGTCTGTTCAAAACATGCAACATTTTGAATATGGCGAAAAAGCGGGGGCTATTTTAGCTTGGAAAGCAAGAGCAGACCGCGCTAAAAATAACATAAGTGAACTAATCGTAGATGAGAGTGGGGAGAGCTCAGGAAAATGGGAGGACATGCAGAGATGCCTTGTGTCCCTGTTTTCAGATCTATATAGAGAGGAGTCTTTACCAAATTCAGACAGTATTCAGAAGTGGTTGCAATCCAAAGAACTACCTATGTTAACTGAAAGCAGCCGACTCACTATAGATGCTCCTATAACAGATTTAGAAGTAAAACTATATATTAGCAAGGTTAAGAGCAATAAAGCTGCAGGGACGGATGCCCTTCCAGGCGAAGTATATAAAATACTACAGAATGAGTTAATCCCTGGGATGTGTGAATTGTTTAACTCAATATATAGTCCAAGTGGTAGAGTTCCAAATTCTTGGAAAGAAGCTACTATTGTTCTCGTACTAAAACCAGGGAAAGATCCCCGTAAAGCAGATTCATATAGACCAATCTCCCTGCTAAATGCTGATTATAAGATCTTTATGAGCATACTTGCAGGGAGATTGGTCAAAGTAATCCCCTTTCTGATAAATGGGGACCAAAAGGGCTTCATCCCTGGCAGATTTATTCAGGATCAGACTCTCCAGTTAATTGGCAATATTGACTTAGCGATAGCAAGGACGGAGCCCCTGGCTGTTGCTGCATTTGATGCGGCTAAAGCCTTTGATCGCGTTTGTTGGATCTTTCTATGGGAACTTTTGAAATCAATGGGCTTGGATCTAACTTTTATTCAGACTTTGACCAATTGTTATCAGGGGGCCTCTGCCACAATTTTACTAAATGGCCTGCTAACATCAAGCTTTGCCGTAACTAGAGGGACAAGGCAGGGTTGCCCTATCTCGCCCCTGTTATTTGACCTGTACATAGAGCCCTTGGCTCAAGCCATAAGACTAGATGAGTCAATTACCCCTTTTAGTGTTAATTCATACAGTAGCATGGTAGCCCTATATGCAGATGACCTACTCATATATACTAATAACCCAAGTGAGGCACTCCCTAGAGTAGAGTTAATTATGGATGAGTTTGGAGTCTTTTCAGGTTATCTTTCCAACTCATCTAAAACGGAGGTGATGTGCTGGAACATCGAGAACTGGGCTGGCCGTATCAGTAAGGAATTTAGATATCTTGGGGTAACTATAGTGAGTAATTTAGATGATATCCCGAGGATTAATCTGAAAAAAGTGTCAAATGAGATTGATCATCTATTTTTAAGATGGAAGAACTTACCCCTAACCCTATACGGAAGGGTTAACCTGATAAAAATGGTAATCTTGCCAAAATTGACTTATCTATTTAGTACCATCCCTCTTAGTTTCTCTAACAAAGATATTAGTAAAATTCAAGGCAAGATTGGCAGCTTCATCTGGTCCAATAAAACCACGAGGCTCTCCTGGAAGAAGCTAAGGCGAAATCTTCTGAAGGGAGGCCTCGCTCTTCCTGATCTGTCTTTGTACTCCTATTCATTACAATTTAAAAATATTCGGGCGCTGCTTATCTCTCCGGGGGATTCAAACTGGGGGATGATCCTGAAAGAAATGGCTACTTTCGAAGGTGGAGGAAGGGGTTTTCTATACAAGTTTGGAGCTCCGAGGTTTTTCAAAAAGGTACGCTTGAAGATATTAAAAACAGCCCTAAATTGGTGGTATAAAATCAGGAAAATGTGGGGAATCTGTTATTATTCAGAGTTTGCTCCAATCTGGGATTCCCCCGGTATCCCCGCCTGCCTGAAAGACAGCCTTGCGAAACCCATAAAGGATGCAGGTCTTATGACCTGGGCGGACCTCATTTCTTCAGAAGGTGTCCATCCTTGGGAGGTGTTAAAGTCCCGAATTGGTTGCTCTTTTTCAAAGTTTAAATATCTCCAACTGGTTTCCTGGTTTGCCGCAGAGAGAGAGCATATAGGTGGAAATTGGGAAATTGAGTCTCTTTTCCAAAATACAAATCTCATCAAAAAAGAGGCAGGCCTTTGGTACAAAAGTCTTTTGGAAAACGCTACAAATGAGTCTCCCCCACAACAGATGGTTTGGAACCAGTCAGCCCTGGACAATGTTGCAGAAGAGCTATATGAACTTTCACTGGCTATATTATATAAATCTATCAAACCTGCTTCGTTAAAAAAGAACCATTTTTATGTTATAAACAGGTTATATTACACCCCCAAGAAAATAGCCAAGTTTGCTCCCCTAGTATCTGCAAAATGCCCAAGATGTGAATTCTCCCCGGCTGATGATTTACATATTTTTTTTGAGTGTGTGAAATTAAGGCCTTTCTGGCAGCAAGTAGAATATGCACTCCATGCCATTCTCAAAGCTAAGATCAACTTGAGTCTCCCGTTAGTAATTTTTGGAATTGATAAGGACTCGATGAACTGGATGTCTACAAAACAGAAAGGTCTGATTATGTATTTAATCCTTATAGCTAGAAGAGAGATATGCAGGCTGTGGAAAGATCCATCACCCCCACTGTACGAAAAATGGTTGCGGGCTTCCTTTTTGTGCAGCCCGATTAGATATCGGACAATTGGATGGTCTGGAAATTAGCATTTGGTCACCACTCTTAAGTTGGGGTAGAGATTTGAGATTGATCTAGTACCCCCAGGTCCTATGATTACACCTAGCTTCAAAAAAAGAAGCTGACCTGGGTAGGTCTATAGCTAATGCAAAATGCAGACGCCAGGGGGAGCTCAGGTCCATAGTTGGCTTACTGCTCTGTATTGCAGGTGCTATATGGTGAGATGAGGACAAAAATTTTTTTTTTTTAAAAGGTAAGGAATCTGTAGTTATCAGTATCCATCAGAAGAACAAGTTAATTACCTTTGGTAAAGCTCTTTCTGGTGGATACTCTGTATAATCACAGACCCTCCTTCTTCTTCGTTGTGTGGTATGGACTCTGTACCTTCTAAAAGGTCCCAAACTTGAGATCTGTATACTGGTCATGCCAGTTTCCAATGGGCTCTTTGTCTGAGGTCGCAGACAAGCCTTAAAAAGCAACTGACGTCAGCGCAACTGGGTGGGACTTATGCACTGCCCCGCTCATCACTTCCAGAGTGGAACGATGACCGTATATTGCGGCACAACACCACCTACTGTCACGCAGGAGTACTACTTTTGAGATTCCCGATCCAGTCTGACATCTGGGGGAATATTTACAAGGGGAGGAATCTGCCGGAAGGGTGTCCACGAGAAAGAGCGTTACCAAAGATAAGTAACTTCTTCTTCTGAATATAGGAACTATGCATAATGGCTTGCAGATTCCTTGTATGCGGTTGAAAATGTAGTGGGTCTTAGTGGTGGACACTTGGACTATGGATACAGGAGTGGTGTTATGGTATCCGATAACAAGAATGTGAGCATACCTTCGGAAACCACGAAGATCAGGCAGGTCTTTTCTTGCAGTACTACATATCCCTTTAAGAAACATCAGACAGACGAAAACCCCTCGTCCTATTGCCACTTGTTGTTATATTTCCTGTGAAGCCCTGCTTGGCCAGATCATTGTTCACCTTCTGCCCTCTCGTGCTACCTCGAGTACGCTGAGCGGTGCCACGGGGCCACAGACGGACAATTTGGTTCCATAATTACGAGCATGCATTTAAGTAATGTATTTTATAGATAGATAAATACAATTATAGGTGTGAGGCACACAGTAAACAGTTTTGTTGGCGTGAGACTAATATGTTACCAGACAGTAAGTGTGCATTGTGCCTAAAAGGGAAGCGTCCTACAATTTCAGAGCTTTGCACCTTGCATAGGGGATCTGTACTGACCTCTAACTTCCTGCTATAAATTAAGTATCACGGTGATTACGTACTTTAGTAGACAATGCTTGTAAATCGAGCGGTTTACTTGTGTGCTTTTCAGGCCATGGCATGCGGAAGTTACAAGCCAGCAGGCAATAAGCATAATAGATGAAACTTGACCACAAATGTAAACCCTCATTGCCATCCTGACATGTTTTGTTTTAATATTTTTCTCTACAAAAAGAAACGTGCGGCCTCGGTGCCGCTGCAGCTCCGTGGAAAGGGCACATTTGTAATTTTAAATAGAGTTAAAAAACGATAACATTTACTGAGAACTGTAATGGAAAAAACTAAAGATGGTGTCTTTCACCTAACATTAGAAAGACAATGTGTAATCAGGGATTTGCGGTTTTGCAGATCAGTGCATGTGTTTGAAAGCTGGGCTCTCAGCGACGTGGGTGGCAGGTTATGCTACCATATAATGTATTGTAGTTGGCCCTGCGCACTTGTCAGGGTTCGTGTGCAGCCACTCGGAAAATGTTCCCATTGTTCTTTCATGTGAACCACGGATAGCGTTGAATTCCCAATAACCTACCCAAACAGAAAGGTCTAATTAAAAAGTTCGAATTGTGATTGCTTTGTTATTTATTTGTGTTGTAGTGAAAATTTATTTCCCGAGCGGTGCCACCCCCTGCATCTGTAAACATTCAAAGCTTCAGTCAGAAAGATGTTAAAAGAGGAGAAACCGAAAACGCAGTCATGAAGCGCTTTCAGCAGTTTTGAAATGAAAAAAGGCAGCTTGTGTGCTCGATCCTGCCCTCTGCCTCCATTAACACTCTATTTCCATCTTAAGCATGTTTCCCTTAGATGGACCATAGCTTTTGGCAGCTACTGCTTTTTTCGCAAATAATACTGTTTCGAGTAGGAGTTGCATAAAAAAGAGACCTGTGTGTGAGGTCCTTGTAAAACGAGCCGTTGGAACGCAGCGTTATTTCGGTGTTTTGCCTCCTTTTGTACTCCTCCCCGGCCCAAGTCGCGATTATAAATAGCATCTCTTGGGGACGAAGAATTAAAAACATTTTATTTCGCGATGAGCATAATTGAAAGCAAGAGACTTTTTATATCCTCTCCGGCTATTTCAGGTTCTGGCATGCACCAATATAAGCAATTATGGAATGGGGATCCCATTATGCCAACACCTCCAGAGCAAAATCCACCAAAAAACCGAAATCTCGCCTGCCGAGGTCTATGCAGTGTGGCGGTGTTAACATCAGCGCCTGCTGTTCACACCTCATTCCTTACCCAAGTTCCCTCTGGAATAAAGGGGCCTGTGTTTGGGGCCTGCAGTGGAAGTGGTGTTGTTCATCACTGCGTTGTAAGGCCTTAGAGAATTCCTCTCGATAATTTAACTAGTAGTTGTCTCTTTTAGGTACATTTCAGGAGCCCTCCCTTGCAGGTGGACAGTGAAAAAAATTGGTGTTATACTCAGCATTTTCTTGTCTTTTGTTTTTCCCTTTTCGTCTATATCTACAAGGGTTCTAAATGTGTAAAAATAAATGAATAAAAGTGCAGGTGTCCCAAACATTTTTTAGGATTCTGTCGCCCACTTTTTTTCATTGGCTCTGCCCATTCCTCTACTAACTCCACCCACTGGCTCTGTCCACGTCCTCAGTCAGGACTGATCTAAACCCTCGTGTAATGCCTGATTTAAACGTCAGCCAGCGCGCAAAAAAAGCAAGTCTTCCTCAAGGAGGGATTCGAGTGCAGGCTGTACGCCTTTCTTGCAGTAGTCCCCAAACATGCCTCACGAACCAATAAATTGTCGTCAACATGGATACTCAATTATAAATACAGATACTTCTAAAGCTGATGAAAAATGTATTTTAAAACTACATTGCAAACGTGAACCATCCGTAGTTTGCTCAGTGTGACTCCTCTGCTGTCCATCCATCGGTATCCACTTATGCTTTGGTAGCAGATACACGCAGCAAGTGCTACTTTTGTTCACAAAGTCCTTAGGGAGGAGACCGCCACACATTATGGAGAACTACTGCGCACTGTAATTGGAAAGGGGAGAGAGCGGAGCCTGGACGACCTGCCTCCCTGGCACAAACACAACAGAGAGAACCTTTTCACAAATCCCCTCCCCATGTTTCAAGAACCGTTCCCAGGCCAAATAGAGAGCGCACATATTGACAATGATGTCAACTGCCTGCAGGGGCACCTCAGATACACCAGTAAAGTGGAATGGATAAGAGGCAAAAATAGCTATAAATTGTGCAGTGAGTAGAAAAATACTAAGAAAATGTAAATTAATTTCCAGTGAAAGAAGAAAAGAAGTAAAGAACTGGGTGTGAAGAGAAAAGGAGTGCAGAGGAAAATAATTGAGTGTATTGCATTCTTCATTCACCCAATGGAAACGGATGAGGCACAGCCATGGTAAAGCAGTAAAAAAAGGGGAAAAGTAAGACCGTGAAGTAACTGGAAAAAACGGAAGAGGTATGGCATCATTTCTTTTGGTTTTTGCTTTGTTCGCCACAAGTTGGCAGGGTATGCTCAGACGTGAGTCCCTTGCTCACTTTGCCACTGGATTCAAGCAAGCCTGGCTGAAGACGGCTGAAATGCCAGAAACCGGTCCTAGGAAGCTTGTTTCTGGTCCAGGGAAGACATGGCTTGGCAGTTCGGGCTGGACTGTTCCCATGAGGCACAGGGTCAGACTGATTTGCATATGGCCATGTCTGAACTGGGGTGGCAGAGTGGGCTAAAGAACCGTGATGGATTAAACCCAGATCAGTTGACTGGGGGTGAGTGCTTGCAATGTTCAACACTCCGTCCATCATTTCTTTTGGTTTTTGCTTTGTTCGCCACAAGTTGGCAGGGTATGCTCAGACGTGAGTCCCTTGCTCACTTTGCCACTGGATTCAAGCAAGCCTGGCTGAAGTCGGCTGAAATGCCAGAAACCGGTCCTAGGAAGCTTGTTTCTGGTCCAGGGAAGACATGGCTTGGCAGTTCGGGCTGGACTGTTCCCATGAGGCACAGGGTCAGACTGATTTGCATATGGCCATGTCTGAACTGGGGTGGCAGAGTGGGCTAAAGAACCGTGGTGGATTAAACCCAGATCAGTTGACTGGGGGTGAGTGCTTGCAATGTTCAACACTCCGTCCATCATTTCTTTTGGTTTTTATATGAGGAATAGAGCCACTGAAGGCTCAATCCAGAGGCCTGGCTCTGTTCAAGATCTCCTTGGGCCCTCAACCCCAAAATGAGCCGATTCCTTATAAAGCTTCATTGTAAAAGGGTCTTCACCCATCTCGGCCTCCTTCCCAGTGGTGCTGCACCAATTTTCAGAGTGGGGGTGCTGCCATCAATGTTCTATCCCTGTAGTCAATGGGGCTCTGAAAAATCCAAGCATCACACAAAAAATAAGTGTAGTAAATGTGCGTAAATGTGCCCTGCCTATTTGGCAGAAGAGTGGTAAGGGTGTGGTATGTAGCTGGTGGTGCATTTTAGAGCACTGGTGTGTTAGCGCACTATCATTTACAGACAGCCCATTTCCGTTGAATTGGTCTCTAAATGTGCATAGACATACAGTTTTACTGGTAAAATTAAATAGCACACAAATGATAATGTGTGGAAATCGGGTTTCAGTGAATATTTATCATTTGTACATCACCAATTTAAGTGTCTTGATTTGTTTTGATCCTTTTAAAATCTTTGATTACATCACACTTCAGAATTACAAAAAGATGTACTCAATGTGTTCTTTCCTAATTGCTGAGATATATATTGAAATATGAAATTGACAGCCTACAGCCTTTCCTTTCACTTTGTTTACCGAGGCAATATTGTCACCTAGATCCCATAAACAAAAATCCTCTTGCTTTGCAGTCCGGGAAATAAGAGTAAACACCAGTTTCTGAGTAAGCAGCAATTTGTCAGAAAACATTGCCTAAAATGTGACCTCTATCTCCGAATTCACAACATATGTGATCAGATAAACCCAAAATGTAAAGGCATTATTGTTCATTCCCCTTCTGGACTACCGCATGGTTATTTTTGGGAGTCCCGCACCCCTACTTCTAGAGCTTAGGTCCCTTCCTGCAGCATAAGTGCCGCCGTGATCGTTTTACAGATGGGATAGAAGTTTAAGACCAGTGTAGTACTGTGAAACTGCTTGTTATGCAATTTTATTTCCAGTTTGTTGTGAAATTGCACTATTGTTCACCCTTAAGCACTTTCACTGCAATCTAGCGGGGTTTGACATCTGACTTGGCCACCCGGTATAATACAAAATGCAGGCAAGTGTGAGGCATGTAATTCTGTCTGTAGCTAAAATCTGCATTATCCTGGAGTTGGTGAGAAGATGTCTAACTGCATTTTATTGTCCAGACCGGTTGTTTCTCTAATTGGTGTAGTTGCTTTCAATTAGGTGTTGACTCTCTGTTAAAATAGTGTTTAGGTCTCGACTAGACAGCACATGCGCTCTCTCAAAGAGACGTTTTATTTTCTATCTGTGGCCTTACAAGACACCCATGTCCTCCCATTGGTAAACTTCAGCGTCGTTCTCAATTCCTTTGATGCCATTCATCATGGCATGCGGGCATCATGCCCTCTTCTTGTGTTTGGTTCTCCCATAGGGTATGGCCCAAGTACATGTCTCCTTACAATGCTCCTGGTTTGAGAAACTATTTGTTCGAGGCATATGAGCTGCAGATTGTACACTTAGCATAGATCGCCATCTGGTGTTGGGCCCGGATGTTTGCAGTTTGTTTTTGTTCTTTGGACAGTCTTTGGAAGTCACGAGTTCGGTGACTCCTCCTTCGGTCCGTACTGCGCATGGGCTTCGGCTCCATCCTCAGATTGTTTTTTTCCGCCATCGGGCTCGGATGTGATACTTCGTGCTCCGGCTTCGAACTTCTACGGTTCCAGCCTCGACGGAAAATCCTCGTTCTTCGAGTTTCTTCATCATATCTTCATCTCTCGAAGCGGCACTTTTCTCCATTCCGTACATCGGCACCGGCCTTCGGGCCCTCCTCGACTCCGGTCCCGGCCGATGGAAAGGACTCCGTTCAAAAAGTGCCCAAAATGTGGGTCTAAATTTCCCCACACCGACCTCCATCAGGTGTGTAACCTTTGCCTCTCTCCAGAACACGAGGCTAGAGACTGCCCCGCCTGTAAGTCTTTTCGATCAAAAAAGACCACCTGGGATCGAAGAGCTCGACGCACCATGGCGCACTCATCGACCGCAGCTCCACCGGACATCTTCGGAGACGGCGCCGAAGCTTCGGGGCAACTACACACCGAGCAGGAGGACGACGTCGTCAGCGCTTCCGAGGACGACGACTCCGACGTGGAGGACATCACACCGGCGCAGCGGGTCGGGAGTACTGTACCCCCTCCCACCCCCGCGCCCAAAACCAAAGAGACTCAGGTTACACCCTCGCCTGCAGGCCTGGGTAAAACCAAGCACACAGCTTCTATCACCCCACCTTCGGGCCCGGTGTCGAAGCCTCAGAAGTCTCACGGCAGCTCGGGCTCGAGCCAGCCGACGCCTGGTGCCGAAAAACACCATCCGGCACCGAAGAAAGTGATACCCAGCTCGACTCCGAAGCCACCGGTGCCGAAGCCTGGACACTCGGTGCCGACCAAACACAAACACAAATCTGTCGGCACCGACGCTCCGGCGCCGAAAACTCCTTCGCCGAAAAAACCAGAGGCTCCAAAAAAGCATGGCACACAGAAACCATCGAAGCCCTCGGCTCCGAAACCATCGGCGCCAGCGGACGATTCGGCACCACTGGATCTGTTTACACCAGACCCTTTGCAAAAGACTCTATCTAAAGATCCAAAGACTGGGCTATTGACTTTAGTTATCAAAAAAAGACGCCTTGACACTCCGGCACCTCCTCCACCACCCAAGCGGAAGGACTCTGCTACTTCTCCTCTCAGAGTGCCCTCCCCACTACCTCCTCCTCCGCCTCCTCCACCTCCTCCACCCCCTCCCCCTCCCAGGTCTCCGCCACCCTTACATCATCACTCCCCGACCCCGTCCCCAGATCCGGATTACGGGGATCCAGATTATGACCCGGCGGACGCCCCAATGGACCCCACTCCACCGGGGACCCCAGACCCATGGGAAGACTACCAAAACCCTGACATTTCGGATATGCCTCAGGACGACCTATACCCATCCAGGCCGTCTCCTCCAGAGGACTCCTTAGGGTTTCACCACTTAGTGCAGAGAGCAGCACACTACCATGGGGTGGAAATGCATAGTGAACCAGTAGAAGACGACTTCCTACTGGATACATTTGACATTCAGGACAAGTCCACATCTATCTTGCCCATGCTTAAAGGT
Organism: Triturus cristatus; assembly: GCF_964204655.1. NCBI lineage: Eukaryota > Metazoa > Chordata > Amphibia > Caudata > Salamandridae > Triturus > Triturus cristatus. Next base: position 496,856,404 of record NC_140582.1, read on the forward strand.
GTCACCAAGCATGCTGCAGAGGTGTTCAAAGACCCTGTCAGGGCCAGGGTATTGAACCCTAGAATAGAAAAAAAGTACAAGGCGGCACCCACAGACCCTGCATACATTAAGGGCCCTGCTCCCTTAGATTCCCTAGTTGTGTCCACAGCTAGAAAGCGGGCTAACTCCCAGTCGTCAGGAGAAGCCCCTCCGCCAGATAAAGAATCCAAACTTCTAGACGCGTCTGGCAAACGCACCGCCTCCCAAGCTGCAAACATGTGGCGCATTGCAAATACACAAGCGCTACTTGCGCGCTATGACAGAGCACACTACGACGAGCTTGAGGCTCTTATGCAGCACCTCCCCGACAAACACAAACGCAAGGCTCATGAACTAATACAGGAGGGTAAACTAATTACTAACACCTCCATTAAGTGTGCCCTCGATGCAGCTGACACTGCTTCTAGAGCCATAAATACTAGTGTCCTGCTTCGTCGTCATGCCTGGCTCAGGATCTCAGGGTTCAAGCCTGAAGTCCAGGCGTCCATACTAAATCACCCCTTTGACCAACAAACTCTCTTTGGGCCAAAGGTGGACGAAGCGTTAGAAAAGATGAAAAAGGACACAGACACAGCAAAGTCTATGGGGGCACTACAATCACAGGCCCCTAAACGCTCCTTTCGACGCTCATCCTTTCGTAGCACAGGCAGAGGCTACTCCACCGATAGCGCCTCTACCTCCTACAAGTCCCCTCCTCAAAATACCTTTTCAAAGGGCTACCAAAGGGGTGGTTACAGAGGCAACAACAATAAGGGCAGGGGCAAAACTAACACCACACGTTCTGCCACCCCGCCCGCACAATGACTCCCCTTCGCTCCCCCCAGACCATCCCACTCCGGTCGGGGGCAGACTGCAAAACTTTATCCACGCATGGGAGTCCATAACATCGGACAAATGGGTGACCCAAATTATTCGGTCAGGGTACTGTCTCGAGCTAACATCTACCCCACCCAATATCCCACCAAGGCACCGTCCAATGTCTCAAGAACATTCCACACTACTCAAACAGGAGGTGCTCTCCCTCCTCCAAAAACATGCTATAGAGCAGGTCCCCGTCAATCAGCAAAATCTAGGGGTCTACTCTCTGTATTTCTTAATACCAAAGAAAGACGGGACCCTGAGGCCCATTCTGGACCTCCGGCCTCTAAATGCGTACATACATTCAGACCATTTCCACATGGTCACCCTACAACAAGTCCTCCCGCTCCTCTGTCAGGGAGACTTTCTCACTACCTTGGATCTGAAAGACGCATACTTTCACATTCCAATACACCCTTCTCACAGGAAGTACCTCAGGTTCGTGGTGGACGGTCAGCATTACCAATTCACGGTTCTCCCCTTCGGGGTCACCACCGCACCACGGGTGTTTACCAAATGCCTAGCGGTAGTAGCAGCACACCTCAGACGTCAACATATTCACGTCTTCCCTTACTTAGACGACTGGCTGATAAAAGCTGCGTCCTACGATCAATGTGTGCAACATACAAACAGCACCATCCAACTGCTCCACCAGCTAGGCTTCACGGTGAACTACCAAAAGTCCCACCTCATACCATCTCACACAAAGCAATATCTCGGGGCCACTATAGACACCTCCAAAGGTATTGCCTATCCAAACTCAGCCAGAATCGCAAGCATACAAGCCTTGCGCAAAACATTCCTTCCTCAACACTCTCTTCCAGCAAGAGTGTTTATGAAGCTCATAGGAATGATAGCGTCTTGCATTTTCATAGTGCCCCATGCAAGACTCCACATGCGTCCACTTCAAGAGTGCCTAGCAAGACAGTGGAACCAGGCCCAGGGTCAGCTGACAGATCTGGTGTTGGTGGACGGCCGCACCCATCACTCTCTGCAGTGGTGGAACACCACAAACCTTTCCAAAGGGCGGCCGTTCCTGGACCCGGTTCCTCAGGTGATTCTAACAGCGGACGCATCGCTCTCCGGCTGGGGAGCGCACCTCTTACACCTCAGAATGCAAGGTCTATGGACGCCACAGCAAAAATCGCTCCACATCAACCATCTGGAGCTCTTGGCGATCTTTCTAGCCCTAAAATCTTTTCAAAAACAGATTTCGGGCAAAGCAGTCCTCATTCGCACAGACAACATGACTGCAATGTATTATATCCAAAAACAGGGGGGGACACACTCTCCCCAGCTCTCCCGCTTAGCCCAGAGCATATGGAGATGGGCAATTCCCCAAAACATCTTTCTCCTGGCACAGCACGTTCCAGGCGTACAAAACACCATGGCAGATCTGCTCAGCAGACAAACGCAACAACTACACGAATGGGAACTGCACCCACAAGTTCTTCACCCATTCTTCCAAAAGTGGGGGCATCCTCAGATAGACCTCTTCGCCACCCATGAAAACAAAAAATGCCCAAGCTTCGCCGCCAGATACCCACACCCATTGTCCAAAGGCAATGCGATATGGATGAACTGGTCAGGCAGATTTGCATACGCCTTTCCACCTCTCCCACTAATTCCGTTAGTGGTAAGGAAGCTACAACAGCACTCCCTCACACTCATTCTGGTAGCCCCAACATGGGCCAGGCAGCCGTGGTACACCACACTACTACAGCTATCGGTGGTGCCACATCAAAAACTGCACCTGTCCCCATGCCTCCTAACCCAGAACCATGGAGAAATCAGGCACCCGGACCCAGCTCAGCTCAACCTTGCGATCTGGCTCCTGAAATCTTAGAATTTGGATACCTTAACCTTCCCCCTGATTGCATGAACATTATCATGGAAGCCAGACGTCCTACCACTAGAGCATGCTATGCCGCAAAGTGGAAAAGATTTGTAATTTACTGCCGTAACAATACAATCAACCCTTTAGATGCATCAATACAGCACATCATATGCTATCTGCTCCATCTTCACAGGTGTAACCTGGCATATTCATCCATACGCCTACACCTAGCAGCGATTGCTGCCTATCTACAAAACAGACCGCATTTATCACTGTTCAGAGTGCCCGCTATTAAAGCCTTTATGGAAGGCCTTAAACGAGTAATTCCTCCCAGGGCACCACCTTCCCCTGTGTGGAATCTACATGTAGTTCTTACACGGCTAATGGGTCCACCCTTCGAACCAATGCATAAATGTGAGCTACAGTTCCTCACCTGGTAAACAGCTTTCCTCGTAGCTATCACTTCCCTTAGAAGGGTTGGTGAAATACAAGCGTTCACTATACAGGAACCCTTCCTACAAATACATCACAGCAAGGTCATACTTCGCACAAATCCGAAGTTTCTGCCCAAGGTCATTTCCCCCTTCCATCTCAATCAATCGGTGGAATTACCGGTCTTTTTCTCGCAACCTCAATCTGTTGCAGAAAGGGCCTTACACACACTTGATGTTAAGAGGGCTTTGCTGTACTACATACAAAGAACGCAACCTTTCAGGAAGACTAAACAATTGTTCGTTTCCTTCTCTCCACCACATAAAGGCAACCCCATCTCTAAATCAGGGATAGCTAGGTGGATTGTAAAGTGCATACAAATTTGCTATCAAAAGGCAAAAAGAACATTACCTGTTCCACCTAAAGCCCACTCTACTAGAAAGTTAGGGGCTTCTATGGCTTTTCTAGGGAACATACCCTTAGATGACATCTGCAAAGCAGCCACATGGTCAACACCGCACACCTTCACAAAACATTACTGTGTAGATGTGCATTCCAAGCAGCAAGCTAGTGTGGGCCAGGCTGTACTAAAGACACTTTTTCAAACCGCTGCAACGGATACCGGTGGTCGCCGCTAAGGTTGGGTACTGCTATATAATCTATGCTAAGTGTACAATCTGCAGCTTATATGCCTCGAACGGAATATGCTACTTACCAGTATGCATCTGTTCTTGGCATGTAGAGCTGCAGAGTTGTACACGCCCACCCGCCTCCCCGGCTACCTGTATCCGTTCCAGTCCATCTTATTTAGATACAACACACATGGGTTTCTCACTGTTATTACTACGCTCCATCATTTCCCTGTTGGCGAAAAACAATCTGAGGATGGAGCCGAAGCCCATGCGCCGTACGGACCGAAGGAGGAGTCACCGAACTCGTGACTTCCAAAGACTGTCCAAAGAACAAAAACAAACTGCAAACATCCGGGCCCAACACCAGATGGCGATCTATGCTAAGTGTACAACTCTGCAGCTCTACATGCCAAGAACAGATGCATACTGGTAAGTAGCATATTCCTTTCTTTTTCAATCACTTCATAGGAGTACTTGTGGTTTCAGGCCATCTCCCTTACACACATGCCGCAAAAATGTATGCATGTATACATAAACAAATGCATTTCTTAAAGTTTGGTGTTTTTTGCTCAATCCGATGGCATTGGTGCGCTCGCGCTGTCCTCAGTCTTGCCATAGTGCGAACACAAGCTGATGGTATTGGAGTGCTTCGTCCTGTTCTCTCCCGTCATTGCTTGACTATCTCCTTACCCCCTCCGCTTCCCTCCTTGACCATCCCGCCCACTACCTCCCTCGTCGCAGCTTCTTTTATTTATTCATCTATTTTTTTTGCACGATCCAATGATATTGGAGTGCTTGTTCCATCCTCCATCTTGCAATAGTGCTAACACCATCCCATGGTATTGTAGCGCTGTAAGTGCTCTCCAGTTACATTAGACAATGACACATTCATTTTCGTAGGCAGGGGCAGCGTAACCGATTTGCCCAGAATCACAAATTGTTCAGCTGACCTCGAGATTCGAACCTGGTTCCCCAGTTGCCCTATCCACAGCTTTGGCCGTTAAGCTACATCCTCACTTCACTTCACAGCTCCTCAACTGTTTCTCACTATCACTTCCACCACATTTGTTCAGCAAGACCCCATCAACATGAACCAGCATTAACAAAGCCAGTAGATCTCAACGCTGCCCGAGATATTGGCCATGTCAATGTTAATGTCTTTTAGCCATGTTGTCTAGACACACATTAGTTGTTCAGCATGGCTGAAAATCACTGGAAAAAGTGCTATGATGTGGATAGCGTTTTTTTATTAGGAGGGGCAGGACAATAAACTCAACATGGGGGCAGCGGGCGAACAGACTTGGCTTCGGCTCAACATATGCGATTCAGGGCTTTCAGTAACTTTCAGCTATGCTGAACAGCAGATGTACTGCTAGACAACATGGCCAAAAGACATTCACATTTACAAGGCCAATAGATCGGACATTGCCAAGAACTATTGGCTTAGCCAATGTTTGTTTGTGAAGTTGGGGAAGCCACTAATATCCGCATCTAAACAGTGCACCCAGCATCCCTTATTTAATTTTCAGCAAGGCCTCTTGTGTCAACCTGATTTATATTTAGTACAATCTAGTGTCTCAAATATTTAAAAACAAATAAATAGGTTTTGATGTAAAGCAGAAAAAGAAAGAATTAACCTATTAATCTACTGTCTGAATTGCACACAGTGAAAACTAGGAAGCCTAGCATCAATCCTGGCTTCTGCTAGACTAAATTGTGCAATTGTAGGCAATCCATTTTTTTCACTGTTCCGCCTATGCTTTATCATTAAACGAAAGTACCTTAAAATACATTATTTTAGAGAGAGCACTGTACAAAAACATCTCTTGTACATGATTTAATAGTCTTATGTAACTGCATCTATAAGAGCAACATAGGCCACATATGGGGAGCTCAAGACCCCTTCATTGCCTCTGTTGTGGGTCAGCAATGGCATCGTCATCAGTGCATTGGGCCGGGGGGTATGAATGTTATGCATTTGTGTTTATAATTAATCACTTCTAATAATTGCCACTCAATGCAATGATATCTGTTATATGTTAAAATGAAATGCTTCCTATTATACAGAAATAGTATTTTTCATCAGTCCTGCCAAGTGTCACGCATCAGGCGTGACGCTAACGCATTTCAGTGTTGTGTTCCCGAATCACAGCACTGAAATGCATTGTCACGCATTTTGCCCACTCTGCTCTGTGACGAGCTGAAACTGGCTTAACACCAGGGTGCTAGTGCGCGGTGCATGCCGCCTGGCTCAGGTGGTGGTGCCTCTGACCTCTGTGCGCCGGTGGGGGGGGGGGGGCTCAGAGCTGCTCTGCTGAGTGCACTGCTCTCGCTCCTGTCTTGCAGACTCCAGGAGTAATTGACATCGGAGCACGCCCGTGAAGCGTGCCCAAATTGAAATAATGCTTCATGCTTGTGCTACATCGTTTCAGAACTAATGCTGTGCAGGCAGAGTGCTGGCTCTTGATTCCCGCCACGGTGCTGTCGCGCTGTCCACATCATGATTAGTTAATTAAATTACCGGGACCCGGGCATGCCCTCTCAGAGAAGTGAAGTCCGCGTTTTAACTGGCTGTGTGCGGTGCCTGGCGCCCAAACCTCACGTCCCGTTTAATTAACAGGAAGCAAGTCAGTGAGGCGTGTGAAGAAGGCGCGGTGGTGGGACTCAGTCGCTGCGCAGAGTCTCACACCAGTGTCATGGCTAGTCAGCGCGGCATGAGGCCTCGCCTGTGGCTGCAGCATGATGGGGCCGGCGTGCTGCGTGTGCCGCGGGGAGACTGGCACTGCAGACTTGTGCACACTGCTGCAGGCTGGCATGATCATGATGTGTGGCACGCCAGCAGGCGTCCGACGAGAGGCTGCAAGCGCAGCGCAAACAGAACTCAGAGGTCTGGCACCCCCGCCTACCGTGCGGCTCGCGGCGAGTGCCTGGTGGCCGGGCTTACTGCCCACCACGCCGTCACCCGTGGCTAGCAGAGGGTAGAGAAGTTGAAGAACTTAGAAGACAACACAGTAAGTACTAGTAGAACTTTACTAATGACGCTCGTCTGTCTGAGGCAGCCTGCAGTGCTCAGACAGTGCTCTCTGCCAGTCTGAGACTCTGCCAGTCTGTGTGTGTAGTGTGTTATGCAGTAGTTACATCGGCGGCCGGGCTAACTTGTCGTGTCGTGTGACGGGTGTCTCTACTCTTAATGTCACACAGAGCTCAGCCTCAGCTGCATGCACGGCACTGACTGACTCACACATCTGAGACATTCTCAGAGGCCCCTGAGTCCTCTCATCATCCTCTCCAGATTTTTCAGGCAGAAGCTGGCCAGGGGGCGTACTAGGGTTAGTGCCCTTCCATTTCTGGTGCTCTGCAGCAGTTTCAAGAACTTCTTGGTGTTTCTTGTTGCTCAAATGGCTGTAATTTCTGATATTTAGAAGTTTCCCTGGTCTAAATTGTATGATTTTTGCTCGCGAGGAAGTGTCAATCATAGTCGTTGAAATGTCACTCCTAATTTCACAAAAATTATGAAAACGTCACTCATGGCAATCTGAATCCTTGGCAGCTATGTTTCATATATGATTTGAGCTTTCTCTCTGTGCATCCCCATCCTTTCTCTATCCAGTATTGGTTCGTGCTCCCCTGCCTTTAATGTTCATTCCAGCAAAGTAATAGGGAGAGCCGAGCCGAGAGTATGGCATCGTGCCAAGAGCCTAAGCACGAGCCAAGCCACCATCAAATCATACATAATAAAAACTCTTAAAAAGTCAAACTTGTGTATTTCTCCTTAATGAGACACCTTTGAGCTGCAATGAGATGGGTGATGCGATGCAGGTGATTGTGGGCCGAGTGGAGAACATGTTGCAGCTGACCATGCTCGGTTTCTGGGAGCAGCAGCAGCCAGCAACAGAGGGCCACGAGGCTGTCCCTGACAGACAGATGCTGGAGCGTAGTTAAAAGTATTAGTGCGAAGATTCACACAGCTTTCCATAGTAACCCAGTAAATATAGTCCATAATATTCAAATTCTGGAAAATGCGCATAACCGATCACAGTGGCAGCAACAGTGAGGGAGTCTGAGGGCAAGACTTTATTATTTTTTTTTTTTAGGTTTTGCCTAAAAATCTATTGTTTTTAATATAAACTTAAAAGGGACTTCTATCCCGTCTCCTCTCTTTCCTGGCTTCTCATTGGTTCCTGTGCGTGCTACTTACCTTTCTTCCAATTCTATTGGCTGTAGCATATTTTCCTGTCTCTACTAATGCTTGTTCCTCATCTGCTTCTCTTATCAGTTACCAGCCACCGAAATACTGAAAACGTCCGCTAGTAAACTATATTTTCTTAAAGTTTTCCCTTTTACTCTTGCAGCATATTTATCTAACAATTCATCACCCGGAGAGATTAAAGTGATTTGTATAGAATCACAATATGTTGCGTGGCGCCGCCGAGACTCGAACCGGGATCCCCTGCTCTCGAGCCAGCATCTCTGGCCGCTGTGCCACATTCTCTCCACTCCCGTGTTGTCTGTCAGGAGCGCCTTCTTTCTCCTGGACGATGATTAATGAAAACAGCTCTTTATCACATAGGCGAAACCGATGCATTGCCAATGCTTTTTTTTTTTTTCTTTTTTTTTTTTTCTACTGGCAAAGGCATACATGATTTATTGACTGGACCCCGACTTCTTACCTCTCTCGGGCCAGGCTGCAAGTTGTGATTTCAGCTGAGCTGTTAGTTTAAGAAACATGCAAGAGGTAGTGGTTTGTGAGCACGTCAGTAGCAGTTTTATGGGCCCTGGACTAGGGCCAGACAGCAAGGCAGGTGCAAAGGCAGCACTTTCATTTGCTCCTCACATGAGATGATCGATGAACACAGAACAGTCACCCAATAAGGTGCATTTACCTTGAAAAACTATTGCGACCACCTCACATAGAAAAATAAATGTAAACTACCTGCCCTTTAAAATAAGTGCTGGTGCTGAGCACAGGAAGCCATAAGCAAATTCTCAGGGCCGCCTCTGCAGAGTCTGTGCGTGAAGTTTACACTGCCATTTCGACCTGGCAAAATAAACCTTTTGCATGGCACAAACCTTCCTGTTTTCCAGAGCCAAACCAACACCTGGTTGACTGCAAGCTTGCTGACCCCAGGGAGTGTGGTATGGAGGCAGACCTCTGGGTGAGTATCAGAGTTAGTGGGAAGGCATTAGGGAGTGATTCTAAGGAGGGTGGCTCAGATTTCCCCCATCAGAGTGAGACGAAGGTACGCAGTGACCTAGACAGGGCCTAACATGGTGAAGGGGGTTGGGGCGGGGGGGGGTCCATGTTCCTTCTAAGGATAGCAGGGTAGGTTATTGTGGGCAGAGACCTAGGGTCGCCCATTTCCAGCTCCGGTGCTTGGGTTGCTCCCAAATGGGGCACAAGCTGGGGTACCTGGTCTGGACCAAGAGACCGTCCACTGGTAGGAACTCCACAGTGTCCGGGAAACTGGGTGGGGGGTCCGCCACAGGTGCCCTAGCAGTTCTATTTTCTGGGGATACCACTCCACAGCGGAGGATACAGAGGCCCAGATGGAAGGGCAGGAGGTGTAAACAGCCCACAGTGGGAGGACCAGTGGGTCAGGGGTTGCCAGCTCTGAGAACAAGGCACCCCTAGACTGACCCTGGTGAGGCCACTTCTGACCAGGAGGGATTAATGCGCTGTCACAGCCTGTAGGGAGATGGTAGTCGTCCCCCCCCCCCCCCCCCCCCCCCCCCCTGGGAGTCCTGGCTCGCCAGTCGCATGTTCTGCCGAAGGGTACAGTCCCTGGGGTGAAGGACCAGTTTCAGGATACCACCCCAGAACTGGTGGGAGGGGGAGTGGGAAAAGGATAAAGGATGGCTAACACCTGGGGCTGTTGCCTCCCACTCAAAGAAACCACAGAGGACAGAGGTCCTTGGATGACCTGGGACCTAGATGTTGATACTGACAGCTGTCCGTGGCCTCTGTTGGTTATTGTCCTTATCAACAAAGTTTTCCTTGGTTTGGGGACTTAAGTCTGATTGAAGGGGTGGAATAGGCCACATCACATTTTCAGCCATGGTGGTGCTGTCTGCCTACTGTGATGCATCTATGAGCAAGTTCAGGTTAGGTGTAGCATATATGGGGTCCACAGATGAGGAGAAGGGTACCCCATGGGTCAGTTCAGTGGCTCAGTAGAGTATAGATGGGGTGAGGGACGGGGGGGGGGTGTGTGCAACCAAGTTAAGAGAGGCGTAGCACTGACAAGTACCCCTGCAGTAGAGGGCCATTGTTCATGTTTTATTGCCTAAGCAGGAAAGTCCATCAAGGTATTGATTAGTCTCCCCTGGCTTTAGGCTGGAGGGGGTCATGTTGGAAATTCCAACAGGGTCATCCCCAAATATTTTGCCTTCCTTCACCCATTTTTGCTGAATTTGTTTTTATTGGCTTTAGGACTCTGTTCACCTCTCCTTAAAACATGGTAGAATTGGCTTATACCCAATTGACATATTTAAATTACTTATAAGTACACTACATGTGCCCTGGGCTTGTAAATTAAACACTACCATTGGGCCTGCGGCACTGATTGTGCCACCCACTTAAGTAGCTCATTTAACATATCTCAGGCCTGCCATTGCAGAGCCTGTGTGTGCAGTTTACATGGCCATTTTGACCTGGCAAAATAAACCTTTTGACAGGCCCAAACATTCCTTTTTAATACATTTAAGTAACCCTTAAGGTAGGTCCTAGACAGCCCAAGGGCAGGGTGCAGTGTATTAAAAAAGTTGGACATTTACTTTTAAGTTTTACATGTCCTAGTAGTGATAAACTCTTAAATTAATTTTTCACTACTGTAAGGCCTGTCTCTCCCATAGGATAACATTGCAGTTGCCTTACTCCATTTTATAAGTGTAATTTTCAAACAGGAAGAGATAGCTCCTTTCATGTTTGGTGTCTCTGGAATCACAATTTAAAATCCTAACTAATGGTGAAGTCAAATTTTAAATTGCAGCTCTGAAAATGCCACTTTCTCTTTCCTTAACCATTTGGTGCCTGTACCTGCCTGGGCCACATGACCTGGTATAGTTGGCAGTTGGACTTTGTGTACTACTCCTAGACAACCACACACAATGGGAGCTTAGGTGTGGCTGTTGGGGCCATCACTGGCAGGGCGGGAGGGAGGAGCTGGACCAAGCCTTTCTTACACTTGAATAGGCTGTATGCTGCCCCCCCCCCCTTCCCCACACACACATGGCTTATCAACCTGCATTGCCACTTCAGCCAGCTTGGAGTCAAGGCAGGGAAAGGAAGAAATCCCATACACTTCAATGCCACTGTCTAGAAGCTTTCCCCACATTCCAGAACCAGGACACCAGTGTATAAAAGAAGGACCGCAGGCAGCAACTCTTCAGTACACTTCTGGGCCCGTGGATACTCTGCCAGGAAGAAGGACTGCTGTGCTGATGAAAGGACTGTCACTCTGCTGGACATCCACTCTGAAGGAGCTGCTGCCCTATTGTGCTGACCTCCTGCCCGGGTATGAATAACTGGACCTGCAACCCATCTTGAACCCAGGACCCCAGAGTGACTCAAGGGCCAAGTCTGTTGGCCTCCTGCTCTGAGCCTCTGTGAAATAAAAGGCTCCCCAACAGCTCCTGGACTCATGTTTAGCGATTTTCTGACCGCCAAGTTGTGCTTCTCAGGTCCTGGGCCCTTGATGTGGCTCAGCAAGTACTTGAATCAAGCTGTTGGGCTCTTCGTAATTGCGAGTGAGTCAGTTCGCACCAGATCCGCACCGCTTGCACCGAAAATCACCACGAGCTGCCGCCAGCCCATCTCTTCCCACAGCAAGCATCAATCGCCGTGGAAGACCGCCAACCCGTGGCTCCAGCCTGCCTGTCCGCGACGCCAGGCCTGCACCTTGCTCCACACCCACCACCGCTAGCAACGCTCTCCTTGCTTCCTACTGCCCTCTCGAATGCGAACGGAAATTTTGGCACAAAACATGAGATGGTAAACCTTCAGCAGGACTAATCTCGTACTGCATCCAACCCGCGCTCTGTAGCGGTCGGCCTGAACATTTGAAATGGACCCGGTTCAGTGCGACCAGCAAGCCGCGGTTGGCTCTTTATGCTTTCAGACAGTATATAATGGTTTATTCTTTAAAAATTCATAACTTAGGTTCTACTGATTGGAGTTATGTCATTTTGGTCTTGTTTTGGCCAATAAATTAAGCTGTATTTTTCCAACCTGGTGTGGGATCTTTTTGTGTTTTTACTGTTTTACTGTTTGAAGTATTGCACAAATACTTGACACATTACTCCTAAATTTAGTGCCAAGCTACCAAGGGCTTGAGCACAGGTTAATTTGGGGTTGCTTGTGCCTTATCCTGACTATGGCCGTGGATGCTGTTTGACCAGGACTCTCACCCCAGTCAAGCAGTAACCCAGTTTCTAACACTACCCTAACTGCAGCATGTACTCACCGCCACCTTCTCAGAGTACCTGTGGGGGTGGCACATTGCAGGGAACTCCTTCAGTATCTTGTGAGACAAATCCAAATCTGATATACCTTGCATATAAACGCGCTGGCACAGAATAATCTGCTTGGTGTTGAAGGCTGTTTTACTAAATGTGGCCTCCACAGTAGTGATGATCCACACTCAGAACAACACAATTCTTTCATATCAGTAAACAAGGAGTACCCACACCTCTCCGCTCTGCCAGCTGGCTATAGCCTTGTGGCAGTGGGTACTGCAGCTATTCTTGTTCCCTTTAGTCTCCCATATTGAAGAAATGACAGACCCGTAGTTTACAGACTAAGCAGGTATCTCCTCTCATCACATCAGTAGGACGTTCAAGGAAACCCCAGGAATCTTCAGGGCTTAGGTGCCCCTCCCATAGACCCAGTCTGCCTCAACAGCAACTGGGAGCTGCCCACATTTGGCTGAGCAGTGAACCCAGTTCACTGGTGATGGCCAGGCAGTCGACTGGATGGGGCCATGTTTTATGTTCCCCAAATAACTCTGAATCTGTTCTGTAGAGCACCGGATATAGCCCATGGTGGGCTGGGAACCTGGTGGCTCTGGTCTGGTCTCTCCAAGTTTGGCACTGTGATAAATTCTATCCTCCACAGACAAGGGACTTTGGCTGTCTTCTCTAGACGAGACCTTGTGTCCATAGAGGTAGGGAGAATGCTACAACCTCTCCTACCACCACACCAGTGTGCATCTTGGGTGCATTGTTCACACCCAAACCCCTCTTCTTCGGAGAACTTGAAGATCCTCAGGCTGTATTACAGAAGTGACCCGGGGATGCAACAGGCATTGGCGCCTGCTTTGCTCACCTCCTGGGGCACTTTGGTATTACAGAAGGGGCCGCAGACGCTTGTGTGTCCCCTTCTGTAATACCGATAGCTCTGGCACACATAAAGCGCCAGCACTGTCATCAGAGGGTGTTCCCTCATTTGCATGGGGGCGTGGCCCCATGCAAATGAGGAAATCACTTTCCCTCTGCTCCCGCGCTATAATACAGACACAGGCCCAGAGGCAAAGAAGCTGTCAGGAGGCTCACGCCCCCTGAAGTCAGCCCTCTAGAGGGGAGAAAGGGGGGTCCCCCCCGATCGGAGGCTGCTGGAACATTCCAAAGGAATCTTCCTGAGCAGCAAACAAGGCTACTAGGAGACCTCTAAATTATTTAATGCATTAATGACTTCCGATTGATCTAAATCTTATCTTGGCCCGACTGACGCACAATCCTTTTAAACCAATTACTTCTTGGAACATTAACCATTTTTTTTCCTCATGAAAACCCTTCTTCATGGTGGGCATTATGTGAGCTAGGTGCATAGCGTGCTACAATTCCTTCGTGCTTTATAGTAGACCTGGGCGGAGCTCTGCACTGCGGAACTCTGCGAAGTACCGAAAAAACTAAGCCGCTCTCCGCGAAGTTCCGTGAGGGGTGAAGTGTGTTAAATCGCGCTGTCCGCACTTATTTTTAGTGCCGGGAGTTTGTCTCGTGCAGTAAAATCGCAGTGAACGGCACTACACATTGCACCAGGGGGCGCTGTTTCTTTCTGCCGCTCGAGTAGATATTCTACTCGAGCAGCAGCTTCCTCAAAGCAAGCGGCAGATTTCTCATTGTGATCGGTCGTGACCTGCTGCAACCACCTGTGTTGAGAAATCTCGCCCGGAGGAGGTTTAGCTTGCAATATTTCACGCTTGCCAACTTAACGCTGGTGAGCCACACAAGAGAAAAAACTCCGCTCCACATCACTTTGCAAAGTCGGAACTCTGACTGATTGGGCAAACTCCACAAACTCTGCTGGCGGAGCGGAATTCTTCATCCACCCCTACTTTAGAGCCTTTCTGTTTTTTCAATAGTTTCTGTTGATTTGTAATATACAACAAAAGTGGGCATTGCCTGTGTAGGTTTCAAACATGCATCTTTTCCCCCACCTCTGATAAAATCTCCCATTGTGCTGTGTACAAACCATAATATCTTGTTCTGTGAATTTTTCAGGGTATTCCTAGCCTTCCTCCCTGAATCCCCACGTATAACCAAATGCCCTAACCATCCTCCCACACCCCAAGATAACTACATGTGTGATAAAGTGTCTTTCTCCCCGTATTGTCTCCAACATGTTTCTAGGTATCTTAAGTTGATCAGGTGGAGTTATGTGGGTGTATACTGTCACCTGTGTAGTATCATTCTTCAAGCTTCTATTTCTTCAACATTTTATATATTTTTATCTGTTTTGTTATGTGGACCCAGTCCTTGTTTGTGAGCACTATACCTATTCCCATTTAATCTGGTAATTGAATCTTATGTTACTGTTTGATTTTTAGAGGAGCTGATAGAATTTTCAGCACAGTGTGTGAGTTGTAAGCCGATATCTGTTGTAGCTTTTCAAAAGCAGGTTGTTTTTTCGATGCTCTAGGCTTTATTGTTATATGTAATATCTAGTGTCACACCTGTGTTTATCTATATCGTTTCTCTTCGCCCAACCCAAAGCCTTTTTCAACTGGTCAAATGACCCTTTTAGGTCATGCCTACTCGTATAGGTCTGTTGCGAGATGTATTGTCAGTGTACAGTGGGCATAGAGCCCGCCCACTTATTACCATTGGTTGGATTCATTGTCACTCTCATTTGCTTGCTTCTTATGTATTAGCTTATATGGGCTTTAGTACCTGTTGGCGTGTTTGTCCTTCACCTGGAGCACAGATGCATTGCTTGTGCCCTTCCACTGCTTACTTTTCAGGTGCTATTTTTTTCTTTTTGCTTAAGTACTCCATGAAATTGTCTGTGTTTTATAGCTGTATCCCTCATGTACTTCCATCGTCCTCCACACATGTGTTGCTCTTTCTCTGCCCATGTGTTTCCCCTCATCCCTGCTCCAAAATGCACTAGCCCTAGTGCGCTTCTCCCCCACATTGCTTTCTTGCCAGTATGCTTCTCTCTGCCAGCTCGATTTTATGCCCTGTCTTGTCATCTATTTGTTTCCTCCCAGTTCACATTCCTCTCTTTCTTTGCTCTCCTTCACACATCCTCCATGGTGCTTTTCCCACTTGCACCCCCATTTTGCTTCCGCCTACCTACTGAGTTACTTCCCCAATGCCCTCCCCTTGCTTCCCACCCACACTCTCCAGGAATACGAACTGTATTTTTCCACAACCATGTTATCTATCACTACCAGGTATCCACTCAATAAGCGAAAAGAAAAACAATTGTTTGCGTAATTTTGCAGGTGCAGGCATTATTTGTGTGGTCGGCTACAAAATGACAGATTTTTCAATTTTTCAGCATGGGTAGAACACTTGGCAAAGGCAATAGGTCCCAAAAGCATGACATTTTGGCTTTGGCAGGGCTCATTTTGTAAGCTGTTCAATCCTGGCCCAAAATCTGGATTCTCGTAGAAGGGTAGCTGGTGAGGGAGAGGATTACTCTTTACTGTATTGTGCCTCGAACTTGTAGAGTGGTGGTCAAAACCACTGTATTTTTAATTGTATATTTTCCATCTCTGATCCTTGGGAGTTCTGATAGGGATCTTTCCGCCTGTGCATGGTCTAGCGTACACTAGTATTTTTGTCTGTTGATGCCCTTGACCCATTCCCTCACAAAGCGTAATTGTGATGCTTGATAATACGACAGCAGATCAGGTATATCCAGTCTTCCGCTGCTCAGAAGTTTGTAGGCTTGTTTGTTTACCACTCTCATTTTCCTGCCTCCCTCAATATAGTTGTGGCAGGCTCTTTAAAATCTTTGGGATACTAGAATTTGTGGAGCTTGAAACAAAACCCAGGACCTCAGTAAAATTGTCATCTTAATTGACACTATAGTGCTTAACCTTGGAAGGTGGGTGTGCCAGCGTTGAAGTTGATTTTCAGTAGTGTGGAGAAGTTGAATGTAATCACCTCAGAAGAGGTCCTTACAAGCAGGGCTGATGTTAACTCTGGAGAACTTTGATTTCTTTGGCCTCTTGAAAGATGCATCTCTTTTTAGTTTCTGTAGAGTGCTCTGTTTCAGATAAGGTTAAGTGCTTATGTTTGTTCTAAAATAATTAAATACCCTAAGACATTTTTAATTATCTCAGCTCTTCTCATAATGACAGGATAGAGGCGATAGGGTTGGTAACCAGTACCAACATGTCATCAGCATAGATCTTAAATTTTATAGGTATCCCCAGGCTTTCATGGTCTTTCAAATGCACTCCCATCCCATCAAACACTTTTCCAGCATATAGGGGTAGCAGTACAGTTGCTTTGTTTAGTCTCAGGACCATGTCAATAATATTGATTACTTTTCTGGTGTTATCTCTGACACTTCTCCCTTAAACTCCGATTGATCCAAGGCATTTAATTGGGGAGGGTTTTGTTTAGTCTGTTTGCCAATATCTTTGCAAATATCTTGACGTCTAGGTTTAGTAATAGATTGTTCTGTAGGACCTGCAGTGTTCTCTATCTTTCCCTGGTTTCAGAATGACGGAGAGCCTACCTTCCATCATAGAACTATATCCAACCCGGTTTGCTCCCTATCATAATTTGCTAGCTATTCTTGATTTGGATCTCTTTTCACTACGACCTCCATGGGCCCCCTCTGTATGCTATCATTAAGTTGCCAGGGTTGTTTTTCTGAGTTATTAGACCCCTTCAGTTAATATGGCTTGGCAAATTACTAGAGCATTGTCTGATAATGTAATTCTGCCTTGTTTGACATGCTTTATGTTATGCTTAAGCTTGTGAGTCACTAATATCTTGTGTATTCTTGCATAAGTTTTGTGGACAGGAGAAAAATGGAAATAACTTACTTGGGTGCAGGTATGTTTTCTCCATGCGTCTAGTAAGCCTGAATCTCATAGTCCATCTTTTCCCATTTGAGATATCACTACTGTGCCACTAAACAATTGCCTGGATTGTCTGTGCCGTTTCCAGCACAAGAGTCCAGTCCCCTCTTAGTATCAATGTCCCCTTAACTAATGTTCCAATTTTTTCCAGGCTATGCTTGAGGGAGGCTTCTTTTCCTTGGACTGAGTTTTGCAGCCTGAATCCTTTTCTGGATTCACATACTGTGCATTATTCCGCCATCTAGTGGTTGGATCCGGAATAGTCTTTTTTTGTGTTTTGGTCGCCGTCCTCCACCATTTGGTGCCAGTTACATCCCTTGTGTGACGTCAGACGGTATTCTGGAGGTCGACTTGCGTGGTAGCAATCTTCAGATTCCTTTTTCCGCCTGCAAGACTGGAAGCTCCAAAGAATTTTTTTAGATTTTTCCCAAAGCATCAAGAAAACTGAAAAAAAGTTTACCGCGAAGCTCATCTCTCATCGACGTCGTAAGCGGAGAGAAGATCATAGTTCCGGCGACGCTCCGGGGTAGATACCACAGAGGACCTCATCTGTCCACAAATGGCGAGGTAGCGGACATGGAAAACACTCCTTTCAAATTTTGTCCCAAATGCCACCACAAATTCACTCAACGCGATCCGCACGACGTATGTAACCTCAGCCTACCCGAAGACTACCAGGACACAGACTGCAAGGCCTGCGCGGAGTTTCTGCCGAAAACTCTAAGAACACGCCGTAAGCAGAGAGAGGCTCACTACGCCATAATGTCCTAGACAACCAGGAAGACGCCCCTCAAAGATCTGGGTTTATGCAGCGACAAGTATGAACATGGAGTGCCAGCAGAATCAATGCACGAGTGTAGGCCGTCGAAATTGAAAAAGGGGTCTCCGAAAAGTCCTGCACCCAGAAAAAGACTAGCGCGCCAACGAAGAAGATGGATAAGGTAAAACACCACACACATCCTTCGGAACCGAAGGGCCACGAACACAAGGCGTAACCCAAGGCAGCCCCGATACTGAGCAAAAAAACGATCGAAGGTCAGCCGCGATTGAAAGAGCCCCACGGAACCTAACCGAAGGTTATCAAGGAGGTAAAATCGCACAAGACGCCGAAACAAAGGGTCGAAGCCGAACCCACGAAGAAGAGCGCCACACCGTCAAAATCGGACGCAGCCGCAAGCAAAAAGAGAAAATCCCCAGCCTCCAACGCCAAGAGGGCCCTCGAGGTCGAAAGGAAGAGAAAGAGGCTCGAAGAGGAGATGACGACTTTTCTTCAAAAGAAGAAAGAGTTCAACGAATCCCTAAAGTATTTTTGAATCCCCAATACACCGGCCTTCGAACCAAAGAACGCTCCGGTCGTCGAACCAGAGAGCATCGATGCCGAAGAGGCGGAGGACCCCGAAGGAGGAGAAGACGATATCTTCGAATCACCTGTCACACCAGAGCCTCAAGACGAAGAACCTGAGGAATACGAAAACCTTCCTGATAAGGATGAAATCTCTGAAAAGTTCGAGGATACGTGGAACGAACTTGATGCCGAAAACCCCGAAGAAGAGAGATGCAGTTATCCTTTGAGGGCTTCGCCTCCAGATGACATAGCCTTTTATAATGGCATAGTCAAGAGGGCAGCAGACCGGTTCGGAGTCCACTTCTAGGAAGAAAAGGAGACGCATGTTTCCTATTAGAAACCCTGGCCCCTGCCACTAAAGGAGTTCAGTACCTACCTATGCTTCCCTGTATCCTGAATCAAGGCAAAGAAGCCTTCAAGAAACCAGCCTCAGGCAAGGGAATCGCACCCAGAGTGGAAGAAAATACAAAGCATCCTCAAAGGACCCTAAGTACATCCAGGGGAGCACGGTGCCAGACTCCATCATTGTCACATATGCCAGAAGGAGAGCCAATGCTGTCTCCAATACCAGTCCTCCACTAGAAAAGGAGAGTAAAAGAATGGACAAGGTGGGGAGGAAAATAGAAAAAGAAGCAGCTACGCAATGGCGTATTGATAATTCTAATGCCTTGCTGAATAGATATGGCCACCAACAGTGGGAAGACATAGAAGAGCTTCTTAACAAGCTCAAAGAAGAAACAAAAGGAGAGCAAAATCCATCGTCCAGGAGGGCAAAAACATTGCGAATACTTGCCGTAAATCAGCTCTTGACGTAGCAGACACTGCCAGAAGGCAAATGTGCACAGGTACCATCCTCAAAAGACCTGCCTGGCTCAGGATATCGTGTTTCAAGCAGGAAGTTCAAACTTCCATCATCAACAGGCCATTCACGGGAGACGCACTCTTCGGAAAAGAGGTCGATGAGTCTCTGCATTAGATAAAAAAAGATAATGAAAGGGCAAGGGCGATGGGAGTCCTACAGCAGAGAGGTTTGTTTAAAAGAAGTGGTTTCAATAGCAAAAAATCCACAGGAAGAAGTGCTTTTGGCCAGGGGTAACAAATGGCACAACAGTCACAAAGTCAAGACTCAACACAACAAACAGGGCAACAAGCAAGCTACCAAGGTTGGCAGCAACAGCAAAAGCAGCCCTTTCGAGCACAAGGCAGAGGTCAAACCTTCAGAGGAAGGGGAAAAGGGTCCAACTGACTCGTTTGCAAAAAAGGACCCACACAAAACACCAGTGGGGGGAAGAATATCCTTTTACCTCGCACATTGGCAAAACATCACAACGGACAATTAGATATTACGATTGGTAAAATACGGGTATTGCATAGAGTGGACTAAGACACCACCGGCAAATCCACCAAAAGCCAGAAAATTCCCAAAATCAGAACAAACTTTGCTAAATTCGGAGATCAAAGAACTATCGCAATAATACGCAATAGAATTTGTGCCAAAGCAAGAGTGGTTCACAGGAAACGACTCCCCATATTTCCTGGTACCCAAACAGGATCTGTCTCTAAGACCAATTCTGGACCTAAGGTTCATAAACAAGTTCATATTAACACTTCAAAATGTGTACCTTACAAGAAATAATTCCACAGATACAAAAGGGGGATTACATGGCAACCATATACTCCAAGTGCGCATACTTGAATATCCCTATGAACAAAAGACACAGAAAGTACCTGCAATTCCTACACAACAGAACTTATCAATTCAAGGTTCTTCCTTTCGGAACAAAATCAGCACCACGTGTCTTCAGAGTGTCTGGCAGCAGTGGCAGCACATCTGAGAAGAAAAGGAATCCATGTCTATCCCGATCTAGACGACTGGCTCATAAAGGCACACTCAGAACAAACATGCCACAATCATGTTCAAACAACTGTACAAACGCTTCGGTTTCTCAATAAACCACAAGAGATCGTCAACAAATCCAGAAAGGGTAAAAAAACGTTCTTAGGAGCAAGATTAAACTCTATGTGCGAAAGTGTATCCAACACAAAAGAGAATACAAGCTATCCGCCACAAGGCGACCCTTTACCAGATGGGACAATCTATGACAGTGAGGAAAGTCATAAAACTGATGGGCATGATGGCATCATGCATCCCGTCGATTCCTCATGCTCGCCTACTCATGCATCCATTTCAGGAATGGCTCACCAAAAGCTGGTCTCAGGCCACAGGAAGTTGGGAAGATCTAGTGGTTGTTACACAAAGGGTGCAGGCACAGATACAATGGTGGGCATCCAAAAACATAGCAGAGGGGAGACCTTTCAAGAATCCAACTCCATCTGTTACATTCACCACAGACTCATCCCTCAACGGCTGGGGAGCACACTCCAACCAGCTCAAAGTACATGGTCAATTGAACCAACAGGATTCCATAAAACACATCGACTATCTGGAGATGAAGTCTGGCTTTCTGGTGCTGAAGGCATTGCAAAGACACATCCAGGGGAAAACTGTGCTGATCCAGACAGACAATACCACGACAATGTTCTACCATGACAAACAAGGAGATACGTTGTCCTTTACACTGAACAAACTAGCACAGGACATCTGGCAGTGGGTACTGGCTCAAAAGATCAATCTACAAGCAGTGCATTTGCCAGTAGTAGACAACATTACAGCGGAGTTGAAACAGTCAGCAGTTCAATACCTGTTCAATCACTGGGGAACTCCAGTGATGGATCTGTTTGCAACAATGCAGAACAAGAAATGCCAGTCCTTTGCCTCGAGGTTCCCACATCACCTGTCAAAGGGGAATGCACTTTCACTCAACTGGTCACAGACATTTGCTTACGCTTTTCCACCAATACCCCTAATACAAAGAATACTAGGAAAAGCAAAACACACGGGAACAAACATGATTGTCTTTGCCCCTAGGCATGACATGGTACTCAACCCTACTGTAACTATCCAATGGGAACATGATCAGGATCAAAGCAGACAAGGATCTACTAACAATGCAACAGGGCAAGATTTTTCACCCAGAACCAGTGACACTGCACCGAGCAGCTTTGCGCCTGAATACATAGAATTTGACCACCTCAAACTGCCTCTAAGAACTATGGAAATTCTAAAGGAGGCAAGGGAGCAATACACAAAAAAATGCTATGTAGCAAAATAGAAGCGATACACCACATGGTGCACTGCTAGCAATCAGTTGGATTCAATCACCACACAGGAGACAGTAAACACTTACCTAACTTATCTCCTAGACAGCAACGTAAACTACTCCAGCATAAAGGTGCACCAATCTGCTATCATAGCATTTACAAGAGGGAGAGTATGCAAAAGTTTCTTCTCAAGGCCTCTAATTAAGAGATTCTTAGAAGCAACAAACAGGATTGCCCTACCGAGGTCATCTCCTGTACCCACATGGAGTCTAAATACAGTGCTTTCACAACTAATGACAAAACCTTTTGAACCCATGCACAAGGCAGATCTTAAACACATCACTTTTAAAACAGCCTTTCTTATCGCCATTACTTTCCTACGGAGAGTAAATAAGTTATAAGCTCTAACAATACAAGAACCATACCTACACATTCATAAGGACAAGGTGATTTTAAAAACGAACCCACACTTCATACCGAAGGTAGTATCAAAATATCACTTGGATCAAAATATTCTCCTACCGATTTTCTTCAAAAATCCAAAGACTAAAGCAGAAAAAAGTATCCATACCCTGGATGTAAGGAGAGCGTTACTGTACTATTTACAAAGAACAAAACAAATATGAAAAACAAAACCATTGTTTGTCACATAAGCTCACACCAACACAGGATCACCAGTCACAAAGGCAACAATTGCACGATGTATAGTACAAACCAATCAGTCATGTTATGCCTATGCCAAAAAAGAACTGATTATACGACCTACAGGTCACTCCACTAGAAATAAAGGAGCAACTGCAGCTTTCATGGCTAATGTGCCTATTGACACTATTTCTGCAGCAGCAACATGGGCATCACCGCACACCTTTACAAGGCATTACTGTGTGGACATACAAATGAGTATGGAGGTTCAAATTGGACAGAAGGTGCTTCAACGCCTGTTTGCAAAGTCTTCCTCTCACCACAGCCTCCCAACCTCGGGAGAAACCGCTACGTAATCAAATGCACAGCATGTGAATCCAGAAAAGGATTCACGCTGCAAAACAAAATGGTTACTTACCAGTAGGAGTAGTTTTGCAGCTTGAAGAATTTTCTGGATTCACATGCGACCCACCCAGCCTCCCCTACAAGGAAAATAAACAGGTGGGAAAGCAAATTATTACATCACTTATTTAATTACCTTCTCAAGGACTACCATTAGAAAAGAAGGAAAAAAAGTCCGAAAATGGCTACCACGCACGTCGACCTCCAGGATACCATCTGACGTCACACGGGGGACGTACCTGGCACCAAATCGTGGTCGACAGCGACCAAAAAAACAGACTATTCTGGACCCAACCACTAGATGGTGGAATATTGCACAGCATGTGAATCTAGAAAATTCTTCGAAGCCTACTGGTAAGTAACCATTTCGTTGTAAACGGAGGCTTCCTTCTGAACCAGTCGTTCAACAGTGTCCATCTACCACTCATCTTTATGGATGTCTGTGACTGGGAGACCAACATGTTGGGCCACCAAAATTCCTAAACTAGCTTTTTTAGTCTTTGCAATAGGAAGGATTGTGAGCAGAGTCTCCGTATGTCTTTGTATAGTAGGTGTATCCTCTATAAAACGAATGTCCCGATTGGTTTGTTTGACATTGTTGTGTCATTATTCTCTTCTGTGGTGCATTTAGTCCTTCAGTTCAGTTCAGTGAAGTACTTTCATTTTTTTTTTTTTTATATTTTTTCTTTTATTTAATCACAGCCTTTTATACAGATATTAACTGAGACATATACATTTTCCTTAATACAATATATAGTATATAAAGTGAGCAGCATGCCATTCCTTAAGCGAGAGGGGAATAAAATCTATAATCCAGATCAGAAAGAAAAAATATTACACATACATTGTTACGTACACTAATGAGTAAACGGATTCAAAAACCCACGGGTAAAAGCGGTCAACCATCTCCATAACATACATTATTGCTGCTGATTCTCTCTCCATCTATAAATGGGGCCCCAGATGCGCTTTCCTAGTAATCTCCCCATTTTTCCCTTTCTCTCGTAGATACTTTTCTCAAGGTTATTTATAGGCAATATTCTGGCTAGCCATTGTTGAAACGTAGGGGCTATTTTGTCCAGCCAGACTGTGGAGATGCATATACGCAATACTGCCATAGCTAAAAAGAGGAAATATTGTGACGAATCTTGCCTACCCTCATTAAGTATCCCCAAGAGAATTACCATTGTAGTAAGGAAGTCTTTGATTTCCAGTGTTTTATCCATAAACAATTCGATCATTTTTCTCAAAGGTTGTAGTCACGGACATGTCGCGAACATATGTGCTATTTCCGCGTCCGTACTATCACACCGTGGACACCTAGTTCCCGTCTCCCCCCCCCCCCCACCCTCCCCACTGCACAATCTTTGCTGGTGTGTAGTACAAAGTAAAAATTGTTTTATATTGTTGGGCTTGTAGCCCAGCGGAACATAGAAAGGTATAGCCCAACTCTAAAGAAGCTGTGAAACTATCAGGATCTACTCCAAGTTTATCAATCCACTTCTTCTCATACTTTTCAGGATCGTCATTTTTTAGCAGTGAGAGTTCAGCATAGATCCTTCGGATGACATCCATAATTGTATTTTTACTATATCCATCAGGCCCCCTCTTTTTCCCACACATAAAGCTATGAATCTGTAGGTATTTAAAAAAGCTCCTATTACTAATGCCATAGGTATTCTGTATATCTTCAAACTGCCAGATTCCGAGGTGCCCCATTAAATCCCCTATTCTCTGAATCCCACGCCCTTCCCATTCTGCCATTATAGAATCCGAAAAGATTTCCACAGGGAGAGTGGGATTTCTGAATAGCTGAGTATAGCCATTAAACCTGCCTAAACCAGTGTTTTTGCGGAATGCCCTCCAGATCTTATAAGCAGCCATCAAGGTCTTGAATCTAGTTCTTTTAAAACTAACTTGGCTCGGTGAATTTAAAAAAGCAGTTCTCGGCGTCTTCTCCCACTAGTATTGCATACATTTCAATTGACTCTGACTTAACTCCGGAGTCCTTCACGTCAGCCCCGATTAGCCCACTTATATACTGGAAGGCCGCTGCCCAATAATACATTTTGAAATCGGGGACTGCCCACCCTCCTCTTTCCCTTGGCAAAGACAAATAGCGTAGTGCCCTCCTAGTTTTTCCATGTGCCCAAATAAACCTATTGATCATGTGCTCCAGTGCGGTCAACCACCTTTTCTCGAACTCAAGTGGGATAGCCCTAAAGAGGTACAGAATTTTTGGGAGAAAGACCATTTTCACCACGTTACACCGCCCGACTAGCGACAGATGTAGATTATGCGTTCTATCAAAGTCTTTTTTGGCTTTTACTAAGTACTGGCTCAATATTTCTTTCTACTGTTTTCCCCAGATCTGCTGATATAGTTATCCCCAAGTAAACAGCTGAATCAAGCACCCGCGAGTCATGACATACAGCCGCCGTATTCTTAATTATCTGCGTCTTAGATTTATTTAAAGCATGCCCAGAAATGGAGCCAAATGTTTGAGCTTCTATCTCTATTGCAGCCAGGGCTTCCACTGGATTGGGGGTGACTAGAACGATATTGTTGGACCCGGCCTCGTGGCGTGGTCCTTAACCCCCCTGGACTGTGGCCGTTCCCCGCCCCGGCCCTCACGGGCCACCCGTCTGAACTGCTCCAAGGCCCTTCACCCGGAACTGCACGTGGTCGCATGCTCCTCATGGCTCCGCCATCTTGTTGGCATCTACGTCACCCCGTGCACCAGCCGGCGCGACCCCGCTCAACCCAGCCTCGACCCCAGCGAAGCCCCGACCTCGAGGCACCACGGACTGGCCAGGGGGTGCCGCAGGAACCATTCATCGCCCCCGGCGGAGGACGGTATCGATGGGACCCCCAACTGTCCTCCCCTCTCGAGGTGTGATCGCCCTGCAAACTCCCATGGGCCTGGCGCCTCTCCTGCTGGGCGTCTGGCCACCTCCACCCGGCCACTCCGCCCCCTCGGGCGCAAAGGTCCGGACATCAAAGGGCTCCAGACCTATATCTGGGGCGACCCCACCACAGCTCGGCAGTTGTATCCCGGAGTCGAGAGCCCTGCTGATCGAATCGCGGCTGACCCTACGGAGAAGAACTCTTGTCGGAACCATCACGAGCCCTGCTGACTGCGTCGCGGCTCCCTCTTGTGAACCCTTTCTGAACCACCTGGAACATCGGAGCCCTGCAGACGCTGTCGCGGCCCCACCTCGCTGAGACCTGCCTCGGAGCCCTGCTGACGACATCGCGGCTCGAGCTGAGCAGAAACCATCTTGAGAGCCCTGCTGATTGAATCGCGGCTCTCCACGAACTGTACGCCAGAGCCCTGCTGACGCCGTCGCGGCTCGACCCCTCCGGGATCGGAGGTCCTCCAGCTTGAGGATAAGAACTGGGCCCCAGGTACCCTCGTACCGCATTCCTGCCAAAGACTGTCCCGCTACCCCTACCCTTCCAAAGAGACATTGAGACTTCTGGTGGATCCCTCGATCCCTTCGTGTAAATATTGAACTCGTAACCTTTTATTGATGATAAAGAATTGCTGTCCTTGAGTCCGGTGTGGTGGTGTTACTGTGCTAGTACGTGATAGGAGAAGGATCTCTCAGGAGACTTCTCGGCAGCGCTCGGTTACTTCGTGCAGTGCGAGGGCCCCCCCTTGGTGGTCTCACCGACTCCTCGGGGTCCGCCTTCCAACAGATATCATCAGCATGAGCAAGAGTTTTGAACTCTAGCCATGATATCGCATCGGCGTAATACCTCTGTTCACCTCCAACCTTCGGATCAGTGGATCAATATACAGCGCGAAGAGGAGTGGTGAACACGGACAACCCTGACGCGTACCACGCTTGATTGCTGAGGATGCTGTATATCCCCCATTTACTCTGTCGTGCAGTTGGGTCCTTGTATAGAGCCTGGATTGCTCTAACAAAGCTGACCCCGATACCATACTGCTGCATCACCGCCCAGAGATAGTCCCAGGAGACCCGGTCAAATGCTTTTTCTGCATCCATTAACATGACTGCCATAGGGTACCCTGAGACTTCCGCAGCATCAAGGAGGGTTATAACCCGACGGACGTGCTGCGTTGTTCCCCTCCCTGGGATGAAGCCATGCTGAGTGGGGTTGACCATTTTGCCAATTATTTTACTCAACCTAGTCGCCAAAGTTTTAGAAAAAATCTCGGCATTGCCGTTCATAAGAGTTATCGGCTTATATGATCCCGGCTCTCTTGGAGGCTTCCCTTTCTTCAGGAAGATTACTATGTTTGCCCCTGCCCAAGACTCTAGGACTGAGCTCCCTGCTTGAGCTTGAAGTACTACGTCCACTATCTCGGGTCCAATTACCTCCAAGAAGGTCTTGTAAAATTCTAGGGGTATCTGGCCAGGCCCTGTTGCTTTACCAGAGGGAAGGCTGCTTATGGCCGCATATATTTCTTCCGTTGTCAGTGGGGCTTCAAGTGCATCCCTGTCTTCATCATTGATAGGCTGTATCAACATTTCCCCGCGATACCTCTGTATTGCAGGAAGGTCCCTCGCCCGTTCTTCATTATACAGCCTACCATAAAATTGCCTAAAAATCTCTCGGACCCCTGCTGATTTATCTGCTATGTTTTCATTAGCGTCCGATATTTCCTTGATCTCTCCAGCCGCATTTTTTTGCCTTAGGCGCACCCCTAGTGTATGGCCAACCCACTCGCTAAGGTCGTGACATTGCTCCCTTCGTGTGAGGAACAGTACTGCTGCCTTGGAAGCTATACGACCTTGAGCTTCTGATTTAGCTAAGGCCAGTCTAACCAATATCTCGTCAAGTGCTGCCCCCGTAGCGATTGCCACACTCAACTCCTCCTCTATGCCCGTTATTGCTTTACAAAGCCTTTTTTTTAGCAGCATCTCCTGCTTCTGCAAGCTGTAACTCAACGTCTCCCACGCACCCCAGCTTTGAATGCATCCCACACTACCCCCAGACTAGTGCTGCTTCTATTAATATCCCCAAAACTCTCTAGCCAGGCCTTCAGATGTTGTACATAACCTTCATCCTTCAACAACCCTCTTTCAAATGTCCATACATATTCTGGTCTACCCCCTCTTCCTATGGCCACTGTTAGCACTAGAGGGTTGTGATCTGATATGATCCAGGGGAGTTTCTCGATCTGACAGCTGGTAACTAATAAGTTTGAAACTAAAAAATAATTGAGTCTTACAACCAGTTTGTGCGGGGCTGAGAAATATGTGCTGCCAGGATCGTTTGGGTGCAATCAAATCCTGGCATTCGATAAAGAGTTATTCTGTACAAGGCTAGAGATCGCACGGAAAACCTTCTTCCGTCCCACATATCTACACCAACATGGCCCTGGGCCGGTCTCCTGTACCACTCGCATACCCTTTCTTTTGAGTCAGTGGGAACCGATGTGCCCGCTGAATCTCGACCTCCCAGTTCCATGCAGCCAGCTCAGGAAATGCACCTTTCAGAAGAGATACTACGAATGCCCTTGCATCCCCTCCCTCAATGTTCTCTGCCAGGCCCAAGAGTCTAATGTTATTCCTTCTTTGCCTGTTCTCGAAATCATTGAGTTTCCACTGTAGGTCTTCAGTTAGTTTTTCTTGTGTATCCTTAAAGGCCTGCCATTTATTAACCTCGTCTTCCAATTTGCCAGTTCTAGCTTCCACATAGGTAACCCTGTCTGCCATATCCTCACACAGATTGTTGACCTTCCGTAATGAGCCCTGCAGTTTTTTAGTTGCTTGCTGTGCCCTTACGGCTTTCTAGCCTGGCCTCCTCCTGCATCTGTTTCAGCGTGGCATACACTAGATCCATTGAGGGGACTGAAGCCACTTCGGCTGAGTTGGTATGTTCAGAAATACCCCCATCCTCGTGATAGAGCCGGGTGGTGGCCGAGTAATCTCATGCTTCCGAACTGTCGCTATTGCCGCTGCTGCATCTGTTGTA
The DNA here is from genome assembly GCF_964204655.1 of Triturus cristatus. Lineage (NCBI taxonomy): Eukaryota > Metazoa > Chordata > Amphibia > Caudata > Salamandridae > Triturus > Triturus cristatus. The sequence goes on from NC_140582.1 coordinate 496,885,024, forward strand.
GATGGGCTCCCTTTAGTTTTAGATTTAGATTTAGGCCTGTACTTATGTGTTGTATTTCTGGTGACTGAGGAGGTTTCCGCGGAATCTGACCCATCTGAAAGATTCCCATCACTGGACAGCGATAGATCAGTGTCATCATTTAGTGAAAAGAAGCAGTCCCATTCAGGGGAACCAGCCGTTATCCTCGAGCTTTTGGGTCCTGGTACGTGCTCCGCTACTTTCCCCTCCAGAACACTCATACTAGGGGGCAAATTATCCTTATTCTCTACTCCCCCTTTATTTGTCACTCTTGGGTATTGGTCATTTGCTGGAGACTCACCATTTAGGGTACTATTTGGTGTCCCATCCGGCAGCTTCTGCTGTCCTGCCAGTTCTTGCTCTTTTGGTTCATTCGCCCTCTCCACACTCAACTCCACTTGTCTGCCAGCCGACCCAGGATGATGCTGCAACATTGTATCCTCACCGCAAGGATTCCCAGTGTCAATGTCTGCTCTGGTCTGGTTGCTGAATCCCGCTGCAATTGCTGACCCCACCGCTGTAACTGACAGGAAAGTCTCCGTCAGCGTAGGTTGCCGGAGGGTGCTCTCCCGAGCCTTACCTTTCCCATCAAGTCCTTCTTTCTGCTTCCCATTGTTGCCGCCATCAGTGCTTGCTCCCTCAGTTTTGTTTAGTGGGGCTCGCTGGGGCAGCACTGCGCGTCTCCCCGCTAAAGGTACGGCGGCGGCTGCCTCTTTCTGGGCATCTTTGGGGTCCTTCGAAGGTTTACTTGTCTTTGGTGCCATCTTACTGCCAGTGACCACCCTCTGGCCCTGCGCATGTATCGCGTGGCTGAATTCCAGAAACTCTGGCGTCCCAGTAATCTTAAGTACCGCCAGATCACGATGCCGCTGCAGAAGATTACCACTGAGGGAGATCCGCCGGAACAAACGGCTCAAAAGGTAAGAGCAGAGTCGCATTTTTTTTATTCCTCCATAGCCCATTTCTTACTGCAGCAGGGGGAGAGTTTGACTGCGACTACCCCCTACGGCCTATCGACGGCCATCTTGCCTCCTAAGTGAAGTGCTTTCAAGAGATCTGGTCATACACCTGATGTATTAACATCTTATTTGCAAGAAGGTCTGTAGTCTCCAGTTCCTCTGTTAACATTCCACCTCCTTTCTAGTTGTATGTAATATACTTTGTGTCTTCACTCCCTTTCTCCAGCTCCTTTCTCTTACCACCCCTTCCGTGTCAGAACTCAATTAACTACATAACAAACCCTTCTAACTGCCATAAGTTTCTCTGCCTCCCTGGGTCTCTCATAAAGTAAGGGCTACCACTAGGGGACTTAACACAATTATTTACTCCACCCAGTAGGATGTTTTAAAACTCAGTTTTCTAATCCCTTCTGCACACAGCCCTGACTTTTTGAGATACCATATGAGTGGCATAGCAAGATATTGATCAACATATCCCCCCGAAGCTTCCCATAATAGTAAATGGATAGTAGCTTGCACCTAAAGACTCATAGGGAAGGTGCCAGGAGGGGCCCAATAATGAAGCATGCCTCCCATCGGGTGGGTGAGGGCCTTCGTCCTTAAACTAGAACGTTTCCGGCCCAAGTACTCAACACTTATTGTGTTTTCCCTACACACTAAGACAGAGCACAAAGAGTGTTTTATTTAATTTATGTATATTAACTTTAAATTCCAGTCATTTGTTTTGCCTACACTTTGGGTGTCCATTCAGATGGGGATTTATTTTCTGTCTTCTCTTTTTAAGTCGCTGTTATAAAGTGTTGAAGTGAAATTGTAACGTGGCTGCTTGCGATTTAGATGCTTGGTTAAGTGGTTATATACTGTTATTGTCTTCACAAATAATAATAAAATGCAGAGCGCCACACGATAATATTAGTGAATATTTTGTAATCTTAAGATTTTCATTCTGCATCTATGGTGTCCACATTTAGTTGGCTGCATGTCTTATTCCATTTATTTTTGTGGCATGCTCGCAATTGAAAAACAATACCACTGCACTGGCCTTTTAGGCCAGACCGATTGACTTTGAAAATGCTTGTTTTAAGGAAGGGAACTGGCTAGGTTACATTGGATTGGAACAATCCCCGTGCTCTTGTCTAGAACGGCAATGGAGGCAGGTTTGGTCCGTCTACTAAGTTGCAGAGTTACCCACGGGTTACCAGTGAGGAAGAGCTGTAGTGTCGCGGTCTAGTTGACGCGCACTACGTCCGGGCAGGAATGCGAGTAGCGGCCATCTTGGACGCTACTGCGCATGCGCGAGTTAGCGCGGCGCGAGTGAAGCGTTAGGAGCGTGTTGCCCAGCGCTCTCTCGGTGATAGAAGCCTGATGGTTAATAAAGGCATATTAATACATCTACCTAGTCTCCTGCACGTCCTTGGGGGTAACCAGCAACCACACAGTGCACATAGCAACATTACAGTGGCGACCAGGATGGGACAGTGAGGACCCAGTGTTACCCAGGAGGAAGGTGCCCCCAACCTGCACATAGGAGGAAGACCTACGAAGGGGGACGACATCCCACGCGGTAAGCAGACCGAGGGGGTCAAGGACAGACGCCAACGCACCGGGAGAGCGCGGCAGTGGCAGACGGACGCCAGAGGGAGGCACGTGAGCAGTAAGTGTGCCGGCCACGAGGCGGAGGACCGTCACAGGCGGACCGTAGGGAGGCAGCAGAGACCCTGGTGGAATCGGGTGGAGACGGCGCAGGCAGCTCCAACGAGATCCCGGTAACCCGAAGAAGGGGGGAGAGAACAGAAGCGCCAGGTAGCCCGAGGAAACAGGCGGAAGCCAAGATGAGCGCGCAGGCATCAGCATTAACGACGCCGGTCCCGTTCCTTCCACGGCCAGGAGAACCCCAAATGAAATGGGAAGACTGGAGGGAGTACTTCAAAAATTACCTAGAAGCGCTGGAAGACGAGAACGAGGAGGCGTTCTCCAGTGCCAGGAGGAAGAGGATACTCTTACACAATCTGGGACCAGAAGGCATACGGGTATTCCAAAACCTTACACCGGTCACCAGACAGGCAGCGGACACCGACGTGTTCAAACACGCCATTGAAGATTTGGACAACCACTATCGCCCCGCAGTGTGCACCTCCATCGACCGCTACAATTTCCAGCAGAGGAAGCAAGAAGCGGGGGAAACGATAGACGACTACGTGGTGGCGCTGAGGAAACTTGCGATAACGTGTAAATATGGGGCGTTACAGGAAGAATTCATTAAGGACCAAATCGTAATGCATACGACAAGCAAGACGGTGCAAGATAAACTGTGGGCGAGTGGAGATGCGACGCTGAAAGACGTGATTGCCATAGTGAAAAGGGCAGAACTGACCAAGCGCTGCGCAGAGGCCGCAAAGAGAGACCAAGCCCCGAGACTCACGGTAAATAAGGTGGACGACGCGGACCAGTATGGACGAGGAAAAACAGCGCCTGGAGAATACAGAGGAACATACAAAGGGAAAGGAAAACCGGGACAACCGTGGAAGCAAGAAAAGGGAGAAACGGCGAGGTGCTACAGATGTGGAGGCTCGAACCACGCGGCGCACGACAAACGGTGCCCCGCCTTCAGAGCCAAGTGTGCGTTCTGCGGCCTGGTCGGCCACTATGAGAAAGTGTGTCGAAGGAAAGGGAAACAACACACGGTGAAATTCGTGGCGCAAGACATAGGAGAAGAAGAAGAAGGCCAGGAGGAAGACGACGAAGTCCTGTGTGTGGAAGACCAGGTACTGGGCATCTATGGGAGGAGAGCGCGCAAGCCCCAGTGCGACATGCTCATTGGAGGAGTAGGAATCACCATAGTGGCGGATTCGGGGTCTCCTTACACGATCGTCCAAAGATCGGTGTGGAACGAGAGGTTCAAACCCACACTGGGCACACGTCTAGAACCACCCGACATACGACCGGTCACCTACACGGGGGAACCCATTCCGATGGTAGGATTCAGGAGGCTACTGTTCCAGTTCAAAGAACGGAGCGCCCACTGCAAACTGTACGTCCCGGAGAAGGGACCATCAGTCCTTGGGTGGATGGACCAAGGAGAGTTGGGCGTACAGCTGAATCCAGGAGGGGACACCCCAGTGTTGGTGACTTTGGACGGAGAAGAGTCGACGGCAGCGAAATGGCGGTGCGGACACCCGAAAGTATTTGGCGGCAAAATCGGTAAACTTGAGAAGTTTTCCCACAAGATCGTCCTCAGGGAAAACGTCAGCCCTGTTGCGCACAGAGTAAGGAACATACCGATCGCAGTGAGAGAGGCAGTGCAATAGGAACTACACCGACTGGAGGACGGGGGAATCATCGAAACGATCGACAGCGCGGAGTGGTTGGCGCCACTGGTAGTGGCCATGAAACCGTCAGGCAAGGTGCGCCTATGTGTGGACCTCCGAGAATTAAACAAGTGCATCGTGGTAGAAAAATTCCCCTTACCACGCATAGAGGAAATGTTGGCCCGCACGAAAGGCGTGAAATGGTTCTCCACCATCGACCTACAATCGGCATACCACCAGGTAGTGCTGCATCCCACGAGCAAGAAACTGACGTCATTCATAACGCCGTTTGGATGCTATCAGTTCTGCCGCATGCCCTTCGGACTAGCATCGGCAGCAGCAGTGTTCCAAAAGCTGATGGCCCGCCTATTCAAGGGTATAGAGGGAGTGCAATACTTCCAGGATGATATCCTAGTAATGGGGAAGGAGCTAGAAGACCACGACGAGAAGCTGGAAGCGGTATTGAAGATCTTGGAGGAAAACGGCCTGACAGCTGAGTGGGAGAAGTGTCATTTCGGAATGACATCAGTCACATACCTGGGGCACGAGATAGGAGAACACGGGATAACACCGAAGAAAGGGAACGTGAAGGCCATCTGCGATGCACCCCGCCCACATCCAAGGAAGAAGTAAGGTCATTTCTAGGGATGGCGGAATACTACAGCAAGTTTATCCACCATTTCGCCACGAAAACACACTACATGAGACAACTCACGAGGGACAAGACTGCGTTTGCATGGACGGAAGAGGCGCAGGAAGAGTTTGACACGGTGAAACGTGAAATCAGCCAGGCGATCCCGCTGCATGGGTACGATCCCCTGGGGAGATCCATATTGATGACGGACGCAAGTGAAAAAGGGTTAGGAGCGGTGCTCATGGAAGAAAGACCAGAAGGCGGGACGGAGACGATCAGCTTCGCGTCCAGGACACTGACGTCACCTGAACAAAAGTTCAGTGTGATCGAAAAAGAGATGCTGGCCGTGGTATGGGCCATGGGAAAGTACCGCCAGTTCCTGTGGGGCACACGATTTCAAGTGAAAACTGCCACAAACCTCTAGAGAAGGTTTTGACATCCTGCGGCCATGCTAGCGCCACACCCCGGATTGCAAAAATGACGCTGAAACTCCTGGAGTATCGGTACGACGTAGAGTACATACCGGGCTCGAGAAACAAGATAGCAGATTACCTCAGCAGGGCGTCAGCAATGGAAAGCGCCACCAATAACACTGAGGAAGAAGACGAGATGGTAGCCCTGACGGACGACCCAGAAAAAGCCATCAGTAGACGGGAGTGGAAAGACGCGTACGCAGCGGATGGAGATCTGGACGACATCAAGAAGTACATTGTACAAGGGTGGCCGGAGAGGAGACGACAGAGGCCCAAGGTCCGGCAGTTCTACGAGGTTAGAGAGGAGCTTTCGGTGGGGAACGACGGGGTGTTCGTATACAGAGGAAACAGAGTGGTACCACCGGAGAACATAATACCGGATCTGCTATCCATAATACACGAAGGAAACCTGGGAATCGTGAAGACGAAAGCCAGGACCAAACAGACGTATTGGTGGCCGGGAATGGATATGCAAGTAGAGAGGCACGTAAGAGACTGTGTGCAGTGCCAAGGAGCGGACAAGATACTAAAACCAATGAGGCCGGCTCTAGGGAAGTTCACGAATCCCAGTAACCCATGGGAAAAGGTGGCAGTGGACATCTTAGGACCTATACTGGATGATCAGGGGATACCCAAATACCTATGCGTGTTAGTGGACAAGTACTCAAAGTGGCCAGAGGTACACATCCAAGAGGTCATGGACACTGACGCAATACTGCGCTTCCTCAAGGCAGTATTCCTCAGGGAAGGCATTCCCAGAACCATAATCAGTGACAATGGTCCCCAATTCACCTCGGACAAATGGGCCAAATTCGCAGAAAGGAACGGCATTCTACTCAGACACACGTCGATATATCATCCGGCTAGTAACGGACAAGTAGAAAGGTTCAATAGGGTGCTCATGGGCTCCATACAAGCTGCCATCACGAGGGGCAAAGACTGGGAAAAAGAAGTACAAAGTACAATCTGGGCATATCGCATCACCCCCACCGGTACGGGGTACAGCCCCTTCCAAATCCTACGAGGAAGGCAACCCTTCACCAGAGACAATGTTGCTTGGCAAGAGAAGACAATCACCAGCAAGTGGTCTCCAGCGGTGGTACAACACAACCTGGAGAAAGCACAACGCATTTACACGGAACACTACAACCGCAACAGGAATGTGAAGGAGACAGTATTGGAAAAAGGGGAGTGGGTCAGAGTGAAGCTGGCAGTTCTAAAGCGAAAGGGAGAAAGCAAGTACTCCCCACCCCTAAGAGTGGAAGAAGTGTACGACCGAGCAGCGTTGCTCAGTGATGGAAACGTGTGGTCCCACGATCGCATGGCCAAGTGCAACAAAATCTTACAATGGCCCCGGGAGGACACGGAAGGGGGAACACCAACAGAAGGGGCGACAAGGGAAGCAGGAGCTTCTAAAGGAGAGTGTGGAGAGAACATGGGTGAAGAACAGAACGAAGAGAGAGACATACCGGAAGGATGGGCCACGGAGGAAAGGACCCGGGAAGACGGTGAGAATGGAGAGAGAGAGGGCCAGGGCACTCTGGAAGGAAGGAGAGGAGGCCCTGTCGCAGAAGGAGGCCAAGAAGGACATACCACCCCGGTAAGACACACCCGGGTTGGGCGAGCAGTGGTGAGACCATCCAAGTTTAGAGACTACGAAATGGACTGACCATCCGGTCGGGGTACATTGTGTTGGATGGTATAAAAGGGGGAGATATGTAGTGTCGCGGTCTAGTTGACGCGCACTACGTCAGGGCAGGAATGCGAGTAGCGGCCATCTTGGACGCTACTGCGCATGCGCGAGTTAGCGCGGCGCGAGTGAAGCGTTCGGAGCGTGTTGCCCGGCGCTCTCTCGGTGATAGAAGCCTGATGGTTAATAAAGGCATATTAATACATCTACCTAGTCTCCTGCACGTCCTTGGGGGTAACCAGCAACCACACAGTGCACATAGCAACATTACAAGAGCCTACGAGAGACCATCCTCTGCGCAAATCACTTTATCTTGCTATACCGCAAATAACTCATTTATACATATGTAAAAATAGCATGTTCTGTACAAGATGCTATCTAGTACCTTCCCAGTATTACTAGTTACTGTCGGTGCACCCCAGTGTTGTGGATTCACAATTTTGAAATACAATTATTTTACATCCACAATTTAAGATTTTCCATTGTATTAGCTCTAACTTAGCATGAATCTTTTTTTTTAGTCATACATGAGTTGGGCTCTGGCTCAAACGCTCAATTCCACGGAAGTTTGGCAATTATGATATGCAACGCACACAATGAACCCCTTCACTTCATCGCCTGCCAGGTTTTTCTCTTACTAGAGAGACATTTTTGCCTATGCGTTTGCAAATGGTTTTTTTGTGCATGACCGACAATGTGAGTTATGGTGTTCATTTTGTGCTTTGCAGATCGTAATTGGTGAATGTCAGAGTTTTTTCTGTGTTGAGCCAAACCTCAATTTGTGTTTTTTCATTTAATGTATAGCTGTTTATGGTTTTTAAGATACACTTTATTCCCAACCCACATGCTGGGTGGGTGTCTATTTCCCACAACGTACAGCTTTTAACCGTGCGCAGCAGTGGCGTAACAAAACTTGACCCCCCCGCAAAGTACGAGGGGCCCCCACACACTCTGTACCCAGTCAGGAGCTCTCAGGCCAGGGGTCAGTTCCACCCGCACTCTTTTTCTGTGTTTTTTATGCGTTGTTATTAGAGGAACCTGTTTTTCGTAGTGGGGTGTTTTCATTTTTCCACAACTGTTCTGGCAAACGGGCAACTGGTAGAATTAGCCGAATGGTTCCTTCATCTGCTCCCCCCCCCCCCCCCCAAGCCTCCCATTCTGCTCCCCACATGGTGTATGCACCCTCAGGTGTGAGTTGAGTTCCTCCTGCTGCTTCTGGAGCATGTCCTCTGGTACGATCGGTCGTTTTGTGCCCACCTGCTGTACACCTTCTCATTCTTAGATTTTAGGTGTCGTCTTTTAACATCAGTTAATATTTTTTGCACAGTTTACAGTGCCTCCTTTACTTTGTTAATGTGTCTCTTCATGCGATGTATATGTTAGATGTATATGCTATTTCTCTAGCTCGAGCCTAGCCAAAAGGTAATGGATTGATATTGCAAGATAGTAGGTTGCACAAATATCTAAATAAATTGTGCCACTGTATTAATCGTAATTACCCCAGTCCAGCCCTCCTTTCCTTCGCTGTCCCATCCTTTTAGTCCCTTCCTTGCTTGATCATTGACAGGTGCCTACTGGAGTATATTGGAGTATGTGTACATAACCGGTTACTAAGGGATGGCTTTTACTATCATTGGGCTAGGTTGACATACAGCGTTCTGTCAACGCTACAAAAGTTAACTAGGGCTATAACAAGAATGCGCTGGTGATCTAGACATTCATGCACCTCTTGTGTTGGTTCATGGAGCAGCCAGATTTGACCGTCTATTATACATAATTGACCACATATGTAACCATCTCCTTCAACGTTTGTATAAATGACATATTACTGTTTAATGGGCTGGACGAGCTAACGTTCAGCAACCACCTCTTAGGGTTTTTGCTTTTTTTGTTTTGGCTTGTTTTTCTCATTCTATTTAAAGGTCCTCTTGTGGTGGCCTTCCTTTTAACTGCTTGGGCACTTTGAAGTTTATTTTGGAGCAACCTCACTTTTTATAGAGTTTGCTGGAAATGGTACATAATTTGTGTAAATTAGCTTTCCTTCCTTTAGAAACCATGGAGATGGCTGGAATCCAGATTAACAGTCTCTAACAGGTAGTGGTAGAGCTCTCTGGGGTTCAGCTCTGCTGCAATAAATGTGCTGTGGGGTCGCTTAGCATTACAATTAGATTAAATGTCTTCTTGAGCACGTTTATAGCAGAAGGATGCCAGTTCATCAGCCTTGACATTGAGAATGATACATTTAACCAGTGCATAATAAATTGACTGTCAAGAAGTCAGGATGCCGCTTAAAACTTTATACTTCACTCTTAATTACGTACCCTGACTACTTCGTCTCATAGTGTTTTGTCTGTTGGTGATATGTTCACTCGCTAAAAAAAAATTATATTTTATGTCGATCCTTTTTTCGCTTAACTTTTCATCATTTCTCTGTTAAGATTAATGAAGCAGTTGGATACTATTGTTAATCTCTGGCCCATACGTAATATATAGAAGTCGATTGGTATGCATTTATTGTTCTTCCATTACCTTTTTGGGTGACCAATTATAATGAATTATACTACTTTTGTAAACTCGTTCAAAATGGTAGAATCGAAAAAAGATATACATACCTTTTGATATTCATTTCTCAGTTTCTGTTGCATATGCCCTATTGGAAACGCTTGTATGTGCACAGAAAGACTTGCAGGAGTACTGGCATTTATGGGTAAATGCTTCCAAGTGGACACGTATCCCTAGGAAGCAATACCGAGTGGACTCCTATCCATAGGAAACATTTGCAAATGTGCTCTTATCCATGGCTGACCTATCCATCCAAACTGGCCTTATCCTTAGCAGTCCTCTCATATACAGAGGTCTGCAGGCAGCCACTAGACATCCTCTAAAAACTCTTATCAAAACACAAAGTTAATTCTCTCTAAAAAAAAAAAGAAGGAAACGGAGCATCCAATAAATTACAAGATCGTACCTACAAGTCTGAAAACAGGCCAAATTCGACAGCACCTTTCTTTGGCAGTGGCCCTACAACAAGACAGACAGATATGCTGCAGAGTAGGTAGGAGAGTATACCATGTAGCAATGAAGACGGCAAGAGTGAAATATTGAGCAATTTCTTAAGCGTGCCCTGTCCTAAATATTGGCTCGTGGATCCCTACAACATGAGTATCTATCGTCTTTCAGAATCTCAAATATTGATATTTCAGGAGAAGGCTTTCAACATCCCCGATCACTCCCCAGCCTCTTATTATTGCAACCTGCCCTACCGCAAACTTGAAACATATTTAAGAAAATAAAAGTGAGGAAGTTGGTATAATTGCCTGGCAAGATAAATGCTTTCATCATTCCTTTAGAGATTTTCCACCATTGTTGGTTTCGATCTAGTGCTTGACCCAGAATATATCAACATCTTAAAGGTGTTCTTCGTTAAGCCTGAAGTCTCTGGAAAATAATTGAATTACTATTTGGGGTGGGTGACTACCCACCTCAAGGAATAATCATCATCCTTGTCAGGGTGAATCCTCAAAGGCACTAAATTAACCAAAGCCCAGTCCTAGGTAGCTATTGCACAGAGCAGACAGGCTGAACTAAGGGCAATGTGAAAGCACTTATACAATACCAAAACTGTAATGAAGTCAAAGTGGAAAAACAAATTCCAATACAAAACAGAGTAACATTTTATAAACAAAATTGCACCAAAATGAAAAAAAATGAAATGAGGGGAACCGGAGGAATTCATTTTAAAGTTTTAAGTGGAAATAGCGCCAAGAAGAACAAAGTGCCAATCATAAGCAATGGTTGCAGTAGACCGGGAGCTAAGTGCAATTTGACACTGACTGTGATAGTGCGCAGGTGAGATACACCAGCCAGTTTCGTCCTGGACAAAGGTTTAACCTTCTGACTTAGGGCCTGATTACGAGTTTGGCGGTCTTGGAGCGGGCTGCCATGTCAGCGCCCCGCTCCAAGACTGCCAAAATCGTAGTCGGGCAGCCTTCCATATTCCAATTGGAATACAGGTCGGGTGATCCTGTGGTGGCACTCCCACTGCAGTGCCTTTCAAAGGCTCATATCTGAGCCTGAGAAAGGCACCGCAATTGGAGCGCCACAGCACGTTCCTGCACGGCATGGAATGTAAAGTACATGCCGTGCAGGAGCTGGAGGTTCATGGATGCAGGGGGGCACAACATCTGCCCCCCTGCATGCATCCCCTGGCTCTGAGGCAACACGGGACTCTGTGAAAACCCTTACTCCTGAGGCGGACAGCCGGGAGCTGTATTTTCTGTTTTAGCTGTTTTTAAAAATCTTAAACCTTTGAGTGTACAGAATTTACCTTGTCTTTCGCCTCTATTGCCCAGGAGCCTGCTGATTACGAGCAGCGCCTCCTCTCACTCTGTGTAAACGCCCTCTGGCCGCCGCCATTGACAGCGTGCAACGAGGCCACGCCCCCTCGCTGGCCACGCCCCCCCGCCGAGTACATAAGCGCTGAATACGAGCGCTGTTGTCAGAAAACCCTTACTCCTGAGGTGGACAGCCGGGAGCTGTATTTCCTGTTTTAGCTGTTTTTAAAAATCTTAAACCTTTGAGTGTTCAGAATTTACCTTGTGTTTCGCCTCTATTGCCCAGGAGCCTGCTGATTACGAGCAGCGCCTCCTCTCACTCTGTGTAAACGCCCTCTGGCCGCCGCCATTGACAGCGTGCAACGAGGCCACGCCCCCTCGCTGGCCACGTCCCCCCGCCGAGTACATAAGCGCTGAATACGAGCGCTGTTGTCAGAAAACCCTTACTCCTGAGGCGGACAGCCGGGAGCTGTATTTCCTGTTTTAGCTGTTTTTAAAAATCTTAAACCTTTGATTGTACAGAATTTACCTTGTGTTTCGCCTCTATTGCCCAGGAGCCTGCTGATTACGAGCAGCGCCTCCTCTCACTCTGTGTAAACGCCCTCTGGCCGCCGCCATTGACAGCGTGCAACGAGGCCACGCCCCCTCGCTGGCCACGTCCCCCCGCCGAGTACAAAAGCGCTGAATACGAGCGCTGTTGTCAGAAAACCCTTACTCCTGAGGCGGACAGCCGGGAGCTGTATTTCCTGTTTTAGCTGTTTTTAAAAATCTTAAACCTTTGAGTGTACAGAATTTACCTTGTGTTTCGCCTCTATTGCCCAGGAGCCTGCTGATTACGAGCAGCGCCTCCTCTCACTCTGTGTAAACGCCCTCTGGCCGCCGCCATTGACAGCGTGCAACGAGGCCACGCCCCCTCGCTGGCCACGTCCCCCCGCCGAGTACATAAGCGCTGAATACGAGCGCTGTTGTCAGAAAACCCTTACTCCTGAGGCGGACAGCCGGGAGCTGTATTTCCTGTTTTAGCTGTTTTTAAAAATCTTAAACCTTTGAGTGTACACAATTTACCTTGTGTTTCGCCTCTATTGCCCAGGAGCCTGCTGATTACGAGCAGCGCCTCCTCTCACTCTGTGTAAACGCCCTCTGGCCGCCGCCATTGACCGCGTGCAACGAGGCCATGCCCCCTCGCTGGCCACGCCCCCCGCCGAGTACATAAGCGCTGAATACGAGCGCTGTTGTCAGAAAACCCTTACTCCTGAGGCGGACAGCCGGGAGCTGTATTTCCTGTTTTAGCTGTTTTTAAAAATCTTAAACCTTTGAGTGTACACAATTTACCTTGTGTTTCGCCTCTATTGCCCAGGAGCCTGCTGATTACGAGCAGCGCCTCCTCTCACTCTGTGTAAACGCCCTCTGGCCGCCGCCATTGACAGCATGCAACGAGGCCACGCCCCCTCGCTGGCCACTCCCCCTCCCCTGCCTCCCCACACTATAACATGTGCCACTGGAGGAAGCGCAGCGGACGAGCGCAGCGGGAGCTCCGGATGCGCGCCGAAGGCGCGCCAAAGGCAAACCCAGGACCAGGGACTCTGTCTGATGGCCCTTATGACCGCGTGGTGTATACTAGAGAAGTGCTTCGCGCACTCCAACCTAAGAAGGTCCTTGCGTGCTACCACACGCACGTTGAAGGTATACCCTTCTCCAATTGTATGCGCTGCTATCCGACTCCCCTGAGCTCGACAAAACCCGGATTGAAGATAGGACTTCTTAACTGCCGCTCCCTTCCTAAACACGCGCTTGAAACCAACCTGTTAATCCAAGACCATGATTTCGATCTACTGTTTTTAACGGAAACATGGCTATCAGATAGCTCCGACTCGGACATCGTCACGGCCCTTCCCCCAGGTTACCTTTGCCAAGCCCTACACAGACCCAAAGGGAGGGGAGGGGGGGTAGCCATAATCTTCAGGGAACAATTTACTTGTAGAACCTCCAACGCCCATATTGAGGACTGCGAAAGCTGTCAATTCTCCATCCAAACTTCCCCAGCCCACTCCCTGTCAGGGCTACTGATCTACCGCCCCCCAGGTGCCCCAGGGAATTTCCTTAATGCCGTCATCGAATCAGTGTCACAACTAGCATCTTCTGCCTCCAAATTCCTTATGCTAGGCGACCTAAACCTCCACTTCATGAACCCTACGGACCGGATAGCCTCTGACCTCCTTCAAGACCTATTGTCACTCAATATCCGACTGGTCAACAACGAGCCTACTCATGAGAAGGGACATCTACTGGATCCCATCCTCACTAATGTAGCAACTATCACCACCAGTCCACCCGTGACCCTTCCATGGACGGACCATTTTCTTGTCCCTTTCTCCTGGGAAATATCCGCCACGAACCCCCAAACCACTAAAACTCAGGTCACCGACAGAAGGTGGCGTAAACTCACACCTGGGGAATGGGCGGCCGCCCTTGCAGACTCCATCCCCGAGCTCTCAAGCGATCCTTCCACGGCCGACAAGCAGTTTAATGAGTGGATTACCTCTTCTCTAGACACACTTCTCCCCAAAACTGCAACCTTTAAACATCCCAAAAGAGTATCCTCTGCTCTATGGTACACCCCAGAGCTTAAAGCCCTGCGCCAAGAGTGCAAGAGAACGGAACGCACTTGGAGAAAAAACAAATCGGAAACTAACAAAGACTTCTATTCTACCTCCCTCTTAATTTATAAAACCGCTATTCGAAAAACTAAAAGCGCTTTCTTCCAGGAAAGAATAGAGAAAGCGGGATGCTCCAGTAAGGAATCCTACGCCATCCTTAAAGAACTCCTGAAAACCCCAGAACCGGGATCGAGACACCCCACTGACCCTAAAGCTGATCAGGAAAAATGCCAACAATTGGCTAATTTCTTTCATGATAAAATTCGAAAAATTCTTGATTCAATCCCCCTTGCGAACCCGTGCGAAGAAAACAATCCCCCGCACTCCCTAATACCCACTTGTCTTTCTTCCTGGGGTCAAGTTACAACTGAAGAAGTAGGAAACACGCTAAAATCCATTAAGAGCGGATCTCCCAGGGACCCCGCCCCACTTTGGATCCTTAAGGAGGTAGCTCCCCCGATTATTACCCCCCTGACTCATCTGATGAACGCCTCACTCCAACAGGGAGTTGTACCCCCGAGCTGGAAGACGGCCGTCGTAAAAGCTCTATTAAAGAAACCTTCCCTCGACCCCGAAAATCTGGCTAATTACAGTCCCATCTCCCTACTCCCAGGAGTCAGCAAGATTGCGGAAAAACTGGTTAATAGGAAACTCTCCCAGATCCTGGAGGTCAACAACAAGCTAAAAAGCTCCCAGACGGGCTTTCGTCCAGGTCAGGGCACTGACATCGCCCTCCTGGCAGTGGTAGAGGAGGCCAGAGCACTATTAGACGGAGGAGGATCAGTGGCAGTGATCCTCCTCGACCTAAGTGCGGCATTCGATACCGTCAACCACCAACTTCTCATTAAAAGACTCAAGAGAGTTGGTGTGGAAGGCTCGGCCCTATCCTGGCTCTCATCCTTTCTAGCTCAACGGACCTATCAGGTCTGGGAGAAGAACGCCTGCTCCTCCGAAATTCCCCTCCAATGTGGTGTGCCTCAGGGCTCCTCCCTGAGCCCCACATTATTTAATATCTATATGTCCACATTGGAGGAGGTCATCACCCCATTCGGAGTGAGCGTCGTCAGCTATGCTGACGACACGCAACTAGTGGCGTCTCTATCTCACCCCAGACAACAATCAGCAGACTTATTTAACTGCCTTACGCAGGTCCACTGTTGGATGAACAACTCAGCCCTAAAACTAAACGGGACGAAAACTGAAGTCCTGCTTCTCGGCCCGAAAGGACTCTCACTCTCCCCGAACATCTGGCCAGCTTGTCTGGGCCCCCCCCCCCTGATCCAAAAGAAGAGGTAAAAAGTCTTGGTGTGTGGCTCGACACTGATCTTTCGTTCACTGCGCAGGCAAAGAAAGTAGCCGGGACCTGCTTCGGGCTCCTAAAATCATTGAGGAAAGTCCTGCCCCTCCTGCCTTTCAACTCCCAAAAATTGCTAATTCAAGGCCTAATACTCTCGAGGCTTGATTATAGCAATGTGATCTACCTAGGCGCTCCTGAAGCGACCCTTAACAAGCTTCAGAGAATCCAGAACAGTGCGGCCCGGATTATCACAAACACCCCTGCCAGAAATTCGGCTAAACCTGCCCTAAAACTCCTCCACTGGCTTCCCATAAGGGAGCGGGTCAAATTCAAGGCCCTGTGCCTAGCCCACAAACTACTACAAAATCAAGGCCCCCCTGTTCTCAGGAATCTCATTACACCCTATAAATCCGCAAGATCCCTCCGTTCGGACTCAGAAAACCTCATCACCACCCCAAGATTCAAGAAAGCCCGCATAGGAGGAAGACGTTTTTCAGTCCATACTGCACGCCTCTGGAACTCGCTCCCCCGCGACTTGCGACTCGAACCACAATACCTTCGCTTCAGGAAGCGGCTCAAGACTCACCTTTTTCCCCAATGATTCATGCTTACCCATAACCCTGATCTTCTGTCCCCCCCCCCCCCCCCTTGTTTTTTTTGCTTTGCCCTCGGCCCGCTGAACTGAAGAGATAGGGTTTCTTTTTTTAGCGCTGGGATACCTCAGGGTGACTACGCGCTCTACAAAAAAAAATTAATAATAATTGATAATAATAGGACCTCCTTAGTTTCCTCGCCGCCACATTTTTCATGACGGGCACCGCCATCCATATTGTGGGCCTCAGACCGCTGTAAGACCACCAGGGATCATGGACTCCCGGCGTTCTGACTCTGAATTCGGCTGTCAGACCTCCAAACCACCACTTCGAGTTTGGCGGTCCACCCTCCCACCAAACTCGTCCTCAGCCCCTTAGCCAAGTCCCAATCCAACACAGGAGTATTTCTAAACCCCAGGATCTCGGGGGAGGCACTTAGAAACTCACAGGCTGTCTGGCAGAGGCCAACAGCAGGGTCCAGTCCAGTTTCAGTTGCCTCTGGTCAGTGGGACAGTTGTAAAAAAGGCCTTTTGTAACTTGTTGTATCCCTGCAGCTTGAACAGATCTGCCTTATGACCTTTAGAATACACTTTTTTGTCGTGGGTACAAGAGGGAGCAGGCGACCTTCAGGGCACTTTTCAAGTCACAGACAGCAGGTCCAGTCCTCTTCTGTTTTTCTTCAGGTCCAGGTGTTTTCTAAATGGGTTTCTGGAGATACTACATTTATGCCTGGCATGAGCTTGTGGGTGAGAATGACTCCTGGGCACTCCCTGACCAATGGGTTAAAAGTTCCCAGGGCCAACCATGCCCTCTTTTGGAATTTCCAAGGTGGCAAAAGTCTTGAGCCACACTCCACTTGGGCTGTGAGAACTGGGGGTGGTTTTGGATATTGTACTGCGATAATCCAATTGTCCTCCTACATCTAACCTAAAATCCAGTCTGGGGCAGCCACTGCACCCACAATAAACCCAGAGACAGGAGTCTGGTAGAACAAAAGTAGGTTTTCCAGCAACCAGACAGTGGCTACATAAGAATTGTTTTGCCATCCTGTCCTTTCAAGTGCGCCCCATTTATATGTGAACCAAGTAGACCCGTTAAGCAGGATTTGACACTGTAATGTTAATAGGATGTTCACAGCCACACACTTCATATTCTGTGAGGGTCAAAGATGTCATCTCTGCCCATTCTGGTCAGCCTATAGTTTGCTACTGGAAAGCATTTCACACCTTTTCACAAATATTGAAATACTAATCCCTGGTTGGGAGAAGTTTGAGAGCAAATGCAAATTTGCCTCCAGGACCATCCTGTAACGAAAAGATAACTTTCTAGAAGTTATTCTTCCAAATATTTATTAAAATTCTGACTTCCCCATTAGATTGGATTTTTAACAACTATAAAAAAAAGTTGTTTCATTATTTTTCTAGCTAGTTCCATACCCAAAGTACACTATTAGAAATGTAATCTATACACAGGACAGTCAAGTCTGCCACAGGGAAGAATAGCTTTTGGGTGCTTGTCACTGTATGGACATGTTAACATACATTTTCTACATGTTCTACTTTTATATACCATGCACACTGCCTTGTGAACCACAAGGCCTACATAGGGGTGGCCTGTTACTAAGTAAAATGGAGGTTTTGACCTGTCAAAAGGGTTTATTTTGACAGTTCGAATTGGCATTTTTTCACTACTACAGTCCGGCTACAATGTTTGCCCCGAAGCAGTGTTTGCCCCACCACTATAGTGGATGGCACAAATGGGCTGCAGTCCACTAATGGGATTTAACTTCCAAGCCCTGGGTACATTGTGTACCATATACTAGGGACATATAAGCAAGTTTTATTTACCAATTAGGAATATTCCAATTCAACAGTTTTTAAAGGGGAACACATGCACTTTACCACTGGTTAGCAGGATTAAGGTGCACAGAGTTCTAACCCCAACAAAAATATAGGGTCCTGAAAACGGCGATAAATACGAGGTAACCATTCAGAAAAGGCAGATTTCCTCTATCTCTGAACTGCTAGAAGGAGTGATTTATCACCTTGCTTTTTAATAAACCCATCCTACAGATAATCGATATGCGATATGAGAGCCCACACCAGAGAATATGTTCCTTGGTGGCCACAACATTTCTCCACCAATAACAGCACTGACAATGGAATTGCTGGAGAAAAGCCTTTCTTTGGTCATTTCATATTAAAGCATTGGGACATCAAGGACAAAGTCACCAAGGAATGTTCAGTCTTTTTGTCTAGGAGTCCCTCAGCTCTGTCTTGGTAGTGATAGCAGCTTTGTGAATGGCGAAGCAATACCCTTCAGCATTCACAAAGGTTCTGGAGACAAATGGAAAGATGTACCAGTCCTGTGATGTCCCTGTGGCAAGCCAATGCCATAATGACAGCAGAGTCTTCCGCCTCCAATACGAGTTTGATCACTATGCTGCTTTGTTCATTGACTACACCCAGAAAGAAAAATGCTTTATACATACCCTAGTAGAAACTGTTGATGTCTAGGTTAGGCCCAAGTTTCCCAACCATGAGAACCATAAACATCAGTCTGGAAATGCGGCAGCAATTTTGGTTCAAGACCTTGTACCAGAAACCATAGGCCCAGGAGAAAGCCCTCAACCCCCCCTCCCCCCCCCCTCAAATGGAAAATAACTTGTTCAATCCCACGATGGTTAAGATCATCCAGCAGTACAAGACTTGGATTGTCAAGGCCAAATCGCCAAGTGCCATTCTTGTGGTTTTTGGCAGATGACCTATATTTCAGCTGGTGAAGGCCCTCCAGTCTTTCAAGGCTTGGTAGTCCTTTGGACGCAAAGCTACAGCTACAGTTACCACTTCCTAAGGAAGCAGGCGAGAGAAAAATAATCTATTCTGGCAGAAGAATAAGCCACTACCTCCAGCCTCTGCCAAGACCAAAAGGTCCAATGACTTTTCAGTAGATTAGCTGACCCTAAAGCCACTGCTGCATTTGATGTATTTCCCTCTAGTAGAAATAGAGTACACAAATAACAAAAAATGCATGAATCATGTCATTGTTAAAGAGTGACTATGTGCCACAGCTGCCACTGCCTCATCAGCCACACATAAACCTTTATAGGTAGTAGGGAGTCTTCTCCTTTTAGGATTGTTAGCTGGTCCGGCCCAAAGGAAGATTTCAGAGATAATCGTCCCACTGCTTCGCTGGAGGGAGCGCCATTCCATTCCCTACCTTGACACAGCTTGAGTTTTCGGTTCCTGAGAAACTGGCCTTTCAACATCCAAGTCATCCTACAAGAACCTGGAATTTCGGGTGGTTGCCACTAAAACCTTCACTAGGACCCAGTATAGGAGCAAATTGTTGTGACTTTGTCAATACGATTGGCTGAGACTGTGAATCATATACCTGGTGACCACAAGGGCCTACCAGAATAAGCCTGGAAGGTCCTTCACCTTGGTCAACAACACTGTCAAGAGATACCTTTCTGGCCTGATACACTTATTCCTTCCTGTATGACATCCCTGGAATCTTGTTCTGGTTCTTGCCAAGCTGATTCACAATCCGTTTGAGCTAATGTCAAACTGTAACCTAAATTTGGTTTCACGGAATACTGATTTCTTAGAAGACATAACACTATTCATGTACATAAGTGGGCTCCAGACCCTTTGGACCTCGAGATCTTGGCCATTTTTCGTGTGGAGCAGATACTTCCCTGTACTTACCCGTTATTCACAAAGTTGCTGTTGGCATGCCGTCTCAAGGCGGATATTATGTTTATGGCGTTCTATATTTGTTCCTGGGCTTCTTCGGCTGAGGAGTTTCTGTACATTTTGAACTTGAAGTGTGTCTCTGGCTCCGGTCTGAGTTTGGGACCTGTTTTGTCAGACTTAACTAGTGGTGACTTTTGAGACTCTTGGGTATCCCACTGGCATTCTGCCAACCCCCTGCTCAAGATTTGCTTCCAGAAAGATGCAGTATTTGGTCATGAACTTCTGAGAAACGCTTTAACCTGGACATAAGCTATCAGGGCCTGCCTTGCCCATACTCTCCTGTTTTTTGTTCTCAGTTGCAGTGGAATATGCTTACAGGATCAGAATGGGAAAGAACTATGTAGCAATAATAGGATAAAATTACTTTTTAGTTTAGTCCATCAGCTGTTTCCCATCAGCACCCTCCCACACATCAGTCAAAACACACACTAATTGATTTTTCATTACAATTCAATGGAAGTGGCGACGGTTTGTTTACATGCATGAAATCTACACTGTAACTGGTGTAACAGTTTCTAGTACTGTCTGTAGGTGACGGGGATACTTACAGGTTGAGAATGGGAACAATCTGTGGATTAAGGGCAACAAAGTCACCATTAATATACCTATATCACTCTACTGACTAAGTAGACAGAATCGGCTGAAACTGCTATATTTCACATAACTGGGTAGCTGCTCCTATGCAGAACTGCACACGTTGGTGGATGGGTATCATATAACAAAAAACATGGATTTGATTTTTTTTTTTAATTGACAAGTTGACTTGTTTTGTTGCTTTTCATGACTAGCAGAATTTCCATTAACTTGTATTTTTTTTTTTACATTCCACGATAGACTATCTTTGTTTTACCTGCATTATTATTATTATCATAAGCAACACATGTTGTATTGTTGTGATCAGAAGGCTAAACCCCATCCCTGCAGCATAACTGATGCCCTGTACTATGACCAAATCAACATTTTTACAGCACACTCTTTTTATTATTACATCTGGAATAGAATTGGCTGAATGAATGCTATAATATGTACCAATTAATCCAAATCAAAACATCACAAGAAAATGGTACTGCTGTTGGTTAAAATATAATGGAAAAGGTGTATGATTGTATTTAACTGGTATCTGTGTTTGTTTAAACCTAGCCAGGGGTGCAGAGAGCTTTGCAAGGTTAATGGCCAAGAGTCTAAATTGTGGTTTTTCCAGAATGGTAGGGCTAGTGAGCTCAAAGCTGAGATAGTGAATCTTCTAAGGCACAAACATACAGTGTGCTTTGAATAGGCATAATTTCCTTTCTTGAACTACATGAGGGTTTGGGTTGTCTGATGGTTACAGGGATGCTACAGTTTCTGAGTGTATAAATTGGAAAGAACTCTCTCTTGTTTTGTCCTTTTTGTATCATTGAGTATGTGGTCTGGTGGTGTTCTGGCTGCAGATGTGTCGAGAGCCACTGGAGACGGTCATTTTATCAGATAGGTATGCAGGTGCTGTAGACTTTGTGAGTACTCTTGAAGATGGTGTGGGCAGTTTAAGGGGACTTATTTCAGCGACCTCTCTCATTGTGATTTACATGCCAAGAACGGAACAAGACCCGTGTCTCATCTTAGACCTCTGCTGTTTGGAGCACCCTCTCGCTGTGAAGCTACCTGTGGCCAAAGAACCCTGCTATTCTCCGCTGACACCGCTAACCCAGCTGGTTGAGTCCCTCCCGCCGCCGCAGTTTCCAGCTCCTCGCGGCCGCAGTGGGGAGGGACGCTGGAACTACAACTCCCAGCATTCCCAGGGGCGGAAGTGACATCGTCGAGCAGCGCGTCTGGAGGCGCATAAATTAAAGCATAGCCCCGGTGGAGCGGGCATACCTCTGCTGTTTGGAGCACCCTCTCGCTGTGAAGCTACCTGTGGCCAAAGAACCCTGCTATTCTCCGCTGACACCGCTAACCCCGCTGGTTGAGTCCCTCCCGCCGCCGCAGTTTCCAGCTCCTCGCGGCCGCAGTGGGGAGGGACGCTGGAACTACAACTCCCAGCATTCCCAGGGGCGGAAGTGACATCGTCGAGCAGCGCGTCTGGAGGCGCATAAATTAAAGCATAGCCCCGGTGGAGCGGGCATACCTCTGCTGTTTGGAGCACCCTCTCGCTGTGAAGCTACCTGTGGCCAAAGAACCCTGCTATTCTCCGCTGACACCGCTAACCCCGCTGGTTGAGTCCCTCCCGCCGCCGCAGTTTCCAGCTCCTCGCGGCCGCAGTGGGGAGGGACGCTGGAACTACAACTCCCAGCATTCCCAGGGGCGGAAGTGACATCGTCGAGCAGCGCGTCTGGAGGCGCATAAATTAAAGCATAGCCCTGGTGGAGCGGGCATACCTCTGCTGTTTGGAGCACCCTCTCGCTGTGAAGCTACCTGTGGCCAAAGAACCCTGCTATTCTCCGCTGACACCGCTAACCCCGCTGGTTGAGTCCCTCCCGCCGCCGCCGTTTCCAGCTCCTCGCGGCCGCAGTGGGGAGGGACGCTGGAACTACAACTCCCAGCATTCCCAGGGGCGGAAGTGACATCGTCGAGCAGCGCGTCTGGAGGCGCATAAATTAAAGCATAGCCCCGGTGGAGCGGGCATACCTCTGCTGTTTGGAGCACCCTCTCGCTGTGAAGCTACCTGTGGCCAAAGAACCCTGCTATTCTCCGCTGACACCGCTAACCCCGCTGGTTGAGTCCCTCCCGCCGCCGCAGTTTCCAGCTCCTCGCGGCCGCAGTGGGGAGGGACGCTGGAACTACAACTCCCAGCATTCCCAGGGGCGGAAGTGACATCGTCGAGCAGCGCGTCTGGAGGCGCATAAATTAAAGCATAGCCCCAGCTCCGCGGGACGCGAGCGGGACGCCGGGCGAAGCCCGGGCAAAGGGCGGGCCCTCTGTGGCCCTCAGTGACCGAGGTAGGCCGGGCTGGGCCCGGTCCCTTATTTCTCATTTGTATACATTGTAATTACTTGTCTGCATTCGTGCCCACTTGAGTAGAAGGGTAACTTGATGCAAGTACTGTGATAGCTATACTGCACCCTGGTCCTACCTGCTTTGCCAGGGACTGACTCAATTCCAGACTTTTATACGTTTTATATTGCTACATTTCTTTTTTATTACTGTGGAAAATGTCTAAAACTTTACGATCAGGAAGGGTAGTGGGAGAAAAACCTGCCCGGAAATTAACTACCATCCGCACAAGAAACAAGTCAGTAAACAACCCACCTTTGAAAGGACAATGTCAGTTATCTGAACTCTGGGATCTATCTGGTATAAAAAAACCTAAATGTGCGACTCTACATAATCCAGATACTAAAGCCCTGGAAGTACACGTACCAACTACCTCTGTGCCCCGATCTCCCCAGGTCCAGCAGGGGGCCCCCCAAACTATGGTAGGAGGGTCTCCCTTTCGGGACCCTACAGACGGGAAACTGACGATTATAAGTGAGCCAGTGCACATACCATCGATCCCTCAGTTACCCATGAATGACAGGCCGGGGGATGACCTGTCTGCACTATCCATTGATTTGGAACTATGGGGACGCTACGTAAGCCCTGCTAAAGTGGAATCTCTGGAGCAATTTAAAGTTCAGGGGGGAGCCACCCCATCAGGGTTAATGCTGTATAGTAGCACCCCGTCGCTAAATAGCAATGAAATATCTGACCTGCTAAACTCCTCCAAGAGCCCCGACCTCAATCTCCTGGATAATATTTGCACTGCGGAAGCACGAGAAAAGCCGATCTCTGAGTCCATGATCGCGCTGGAACAACGCCTTGCTTCAATTTTGCTGCTTCTAGGGAAATTTGTAGGCAGCTCGGACTGTATCCTTGAATCAGTTACCCAGATCCTAAAGTTATTGCTGCAGAAAGTGCCGGATGCTAGTAAGGCCTTTCCCCCTAAGCCTGAACAATCTGTATCTGAGGGGAAATTCAAAGCCATTAGAAGCGAACTAGTTAGGAAAAATGAAGAGTCTTCTATGGTCCCTCATAAGGAGATGCCTCATACTGCAGCCTCTAACTGTATCAAGAATATAGTCCTGGAGATAGAGGAGGAGGATAAAGTCTTGCCAGGCCCCAAAACGGTTCAGGAATTATTTCCTATCTTTGTCCCGGATGGCGGAAAAGACCTCCTGGCCGACAAATCTGAGGTCAATGAAGAAAAGAGAAAATATGGTAAACAAAAAAGTACCAAAGCCAGTAAGAGGAAACCAATTCGAAAGTATAGAAAGAAGAAGCAACGGAGGATCATTTTCCAAAAATGCACAGAGACAAGGGAGAATGAAATAAGGAATGGGGAATCCTTATCTACTTCCTTAAAAATGGACATGGATGTGAACTTAACCACTTCAACCTCAGTGGAGGAGGAAAATGAACAAGGCAGCCTGCCTTCCCAGAAAGATTTACCACAAATTGGGGGCTCTCTCCCAGGCTCTCCTTCTCGGAGTGCACTTGGAGGACCAATTTCTTATCCATCCGGGATTTTAAACCCTTTGGCCCCCCCCCTTTGTGGTAACAATTGACTCTGAAAATTCTCGCCCTCCGGCCCGGCCTGTAAGTACGTCAAAGGCCCCTGTGGATGTGCGTGTACTAGATTTTGTTCCATTATTTGATACTGACCTCTTATTAAATAGAGCCTGGCTTCTCAAGCGTTTCAGTGAGGTTGAATGTCTCTACCACATTCAGTCCAGAGACATTGAACTGGTGACTCTGTTGGGTGGAAGTTGGGTTTTGAGTATTCGGGTGAAATTTTATTCCCCTATCATAACAAATTTGATACTAGAACAGGCTGAAAATTTTCAACGCTTAGGTATTGATATTCTACCTATCTCTACCCCAGGCAAGCCAAACTCTTTTGATAAGCAGGGGTTGAGGGGTGGTGAGCAAAACGGGGTAACCTCTCCTCTGAGAGACCTGAAAATTTGGGTTTCCAGGGGAAAACGCTCAGTATCGCACGTGAAGCCTCTCCCACTAGTTGAGAATTCCACACTCAATGATGACAATAACCGGTGGAATTGGCTCCATAGTGCATTATCAACAAAAAATAAGGATAACCCCAAATTGTTCCACCATCTTTAACCCAGCCTTAAACATAATCTCCTGGAACGCGGCCGGATTCCATAGCAGCCCGGAGAAAATGACCTTTTTATCCACTCTGGAGGCTGATATATTGTGCATCCAGGAAACATGGTGCATAGATAGGTTAACGCCTTTAAAAGATTTTTATGTTTTGGAAGTTCCGGCTGCGCCCTCTAAGAAAGGGCATGCCAGGGGGGGGCTCGCCTGTTTACTGTCAAATAAGTTTCAATGGAGATTTTCACATTATATTGACTCCAGTAGACTTTTCCACACAATAACATTAGAAAATATGTTCCATGACAATGTAAAATACCCCATGGTAATTTTCAATGTGTATATTCCGCCTGAGGAATGTTTTAATGATAAATTGCAGCGGGTTCTCCAGTATATGGATAAGATAAAAAATTCACCTCCTTTTCCTGTAATCTTGCTTATCGGTGATTTGAATTGTAAAGTTTCAAACGCTAGTCTAAAACTCTTCAGGGATAAAGCTAAGGAGGAAGCACATTGCATCCCCCAGACGCTCTTCCCTGAAAACTTAAGGACAAATAAAAGGGGGAAGATCTTGTTAAAAGAACTAGCGATCGGGGATGGTATTATCTTAAATGGAAGATTTCCATCTGACGTCCCCGCAAATTATACCCACAAATCCCCCTTTGGGTCATCAATTTTGGACTATGCTATCGCCAGCTACAGTCTGTTTCCCCAGATTCTTGACTTAAAGATCACACCCACGACTCTGAGCGACCACAGTATATTGTTACTATCAATTTCGTTAAATTCTATGAATACGGCATCCTGGTCGCTAAATGGCAGGGAGGCTACCTTCCACTCGACATCTGGAAGATGCTTCTGGAATAATGCTGCCATTAATGGGGTGCAGGAGCTGCTGACCGATACCCTTAGGGAAATAGAAGAGTGGAACGGAAATGAAATAGTTTGTTTTGAGGAATTCATGGTAAAGATCCTATTGAATGCTAAAAAAACTGTCCCCCCTAGGAAAAAAGGAGAGGTAGTTCCTCTGACTCTCCGTAATCTGAATAGGGAATTAAACAAACTAATCCGTGCACAGTACGTTGAAAGGGTACCGGAACGTGGGAAAGATATCGCTAGGTTAAAAAGAAAGAGATGCAGACTCAAGCTAAAAATTAAACGGGACAGGGAGGATGAAGTATGGATTAAATTAAGGGAATCTGCTGCTTATGGCAACATTAAAGATTTTTGGGCAATAATCGGGAAAGGATGTGGTACACGCCACTCCCCTACTCCCACAGCTATACCAGAAGATCTATGGTCCTCTCATATCCGAGAACTATATGCAGGGAACGGGACCACAGGTGTGGATAACTTCATATACGCAGCCCCTGATGACTCGGTCTTCTTTCCCTCTGAGAAGGAAATCGAGTTGGCTATAAAAAATATGCGATCCTCTGGGGCCATGGGACCGGATGAGCTTCCGATGACGGTGCTAAAACAAGACCCTTTAACCTGGAGTAAAATCTTGTACCCCCTGTTTAGGGCATGCCATCTTTCCAAACGTGTCCCTGCATCGTGGAGAGGAAGCATTCTGGTCCCTATCTTCAAAAAGGGAGCAAGGGACAGCCCTAGTAACTATCGCATGATTGCGCTCCTCGACTCCATCGGAAAGGTCTTTGCGAAATGCCTCCTGAGATCTCTTTCTGATTGGGTCGAGGAGCGCAACATCTTGCCGTTGGAACAGACTGGCTTCCGAAGGGAACATGGCACTCTGGACAACCTGACTGCCCTTCAGGTTATTACTGATAAATATGTCCAGGTGAGAGGGGGTGTTGTATACGCCGCCTTCATTGATTTCTCCACAGCGTTCGATAAAGTAGATCGGGGAACGCTGTGGAGAAAATTGGCGACGTTGGGTGTCCCTACTCCCCTGCTGGAATTGGTGCGGGCTCTGCACACTGAGACCTGGTGCAGGGTCTTAATGGGGGGCGAAAGGGGGCTGTCGGCCAAAATACCATCTCAGAATGGCCTTAAACAGGGCTGCTTATTGGCGCCCCTGTTGTTTTCCCTATACACAACTGACCTCCCTGCTGCTGTGTCCCATAGTGAGGGGATCGCACCGTTGATAGGAGGGGTGCCAATAGCCTGTCTGATGTATGCCGATGATGTGTTATTGCTTGACTTAACTCCCGTGGGTCTGGCAAATCGGCTTCAGGCTCTTCAGGACTTTGCTGGGGAGCATCATATGAAGATCAATATTAATAAAAGTAAAGTGATGTGTATTGCTGGTAGGAAGAAATGCCGCTCGACAAATTTTGGTTGGGCTATTGGAGGGCTTAGATTGGAGGTCGTAACTTGTTATACCTTTTTAGGGAAAATATTCTCGGCCAATATGAGCGAGAATCTTCATATAGAGCATTGCTTTCGCAAAGCTCTTGCCCATGGCAATGGGTTAAAGTCCCTATACCTGGCAACGGGGAAAAGACATTTTTCTAGCCTTCTAGAAGTATTTAGAGCTAAAATCCCCGCAACCATCTTGTATGGTATAGAAATAATAGAGATAAAATATTGGGACTTTTGCCACAAGACTGAGGGAAAACTCCTAAGATCCCTCTCGACTCTTAACAATGCCTGTCCACTGGCTGCCTGCAGGCTGGATTTCGGACTCAGGAGTGCCTGGGTTCAGGGGCTGTGCGCCTTAATAAGGTGGGTAGCCAGCTTAGCCAGAGCGAGAGAAGGAACCCTGCGAGTTTTACTCAAAAATGAACTTTTGGGCAATTTTAAGGAGTTCTCTAAACTTGTTAGTAATTTTAGAGGGGCTGTGAAAATCCTTAGACTGGATGAAAGCGCTCTTTTCTCCTATTCTCCCACGCAGTTAAAGCAGGTCCTTAAGGAGGCTTCGTGGGAGTATTGTTTTCTATCCGACAAAAAAACAGTTGGAGATAAAAGGAATGTGGAGCCGCTGATCTCCTCCTATAGGTTGAAACAGCCCCAACCGTATGCCCTGTGGAACTTGCCACATGGGATACGTAGGTTTTGGTTTTTATTACGTTATGACTTAATCCCTCTTAACGTGTTGCTGTCCAAATGGCATGGCACTTCACCGTTGTGCAATCTATGTAAATTAAATAACCAGGACTGTATGCATGTACTTTTGATTTGTCCTATGTTACGTAGCTTGCGCAAGCGATGGCTTAAAGTAATCTGTTTACGCCTCAGCATTGTCACTTTACAAGATTTTCTTCATGCACTTTATTGCCCACCAAATGAAATGTTCTGTGCTTATGTTTTTAACTTTTTTAAAGGATTTTTAGCTATTTATTAAATTTTCTGGAAGATTGTGCCGGCCCGGCCTTGTGGGACTGATGGTTTGCAGTGTACCTATTACGGTTCGAATACTATGTTTTTATAATTCTTGTACTTTTGATGACTGTGTTGCTTTGTCTGTACAAGTTTATGTGGCCCTCTTTGAGAGCCAAAACATAATAAATAAATAAATAAATTAGACCCTTATCAACTAAACCAATTCACCCCTTGCAAAAAATCAAGATGCTCACCTTTGGCTTAGATTTTGTCAGCTGTCAAGAGACATTCTTGGATTGCTCATTTGACCTCCAGGATCCCATCTTCATGTGCCCATTGTGAAGGAACACTAGAAGTTTACATTATAGGATATTACAATTCTATCTCAGTGCAGCCCCTTTCATTTTTAACAAGATTCTGGCCCCAGTGGAAACTGTTCTGGCACAGCAGAAATGCCATTGGCATTTGTACCTAGATAAGTGTCAGGATTGGGTCAAAGGAGGAAGCATTCCTACATTCAAGATTCTCTTTAAGTTTGGGTTCGGAATGATCTAACTCAAATCCTTCTTGCTTCCCCCTTGGAGGGGTCAAATGCTGGCCTCCCACAGTTAGAGGGTGATAGCCATCAGTCGTGCACTTTTTAACCAATGTCGCCATAACATCTTGGTTGTTCCAGAGGCTTCTGGTACTCGAGGTTTCCTTCAGGGTGGGTGGAACCCCATGACAAACCCCACCTGAATTCCTTGCAACTTCCTGTGGTAGAACGTTTGGTTCAGTTTCAGGACGGCCAGTTGAAGCTCATTCCAGTCCATGTTTCCCAGTTACCAATCCTGAAATGGTGGGCTTATGTTCTTAAGCTCTTGGTGGGATGCCTTTTCTGCAACCATAGCTCATGGACATAGCTCAAGGGTGTGCATGGAGGTCGGCATTTTAGAAGGATCTCTGCTTGTGCTTTTCAGCACTAATATACACCGTTGAACGTAACTATATTGAAATTGAGGTATTACCTATATTTACTCAGGTCTGCTGTGGCGCACACATACAACACCACAGGCCTCTTGAGCAGGTCTTTCCTCATTTCGTGAACGAGAGATTCTCCAGGTTGTTCTCAACACTGTCTTTAGAGCTTGGTGTTTGCCATTTAAGCATAAACTGCTATAAGTTTCTTTCTTGGGTGGGAAGGATGCCTTATTCCATTTGGCACAGTCTGATAATGAAACTTCAATAATGGGGATGGGATGCACACCATTTCTTTACTTATTTTCAAATTTTCTCCTTCATTCTCCTGATATTGCGTGCAGACTGGTGAGGTGCCAGCCCATATGACACCGATCAAGAACAACTACATAGGAAGGGGCGTGCCTTGAGCCCCAAACCAAACGCACAGCTGGATTGTGCCACTTTGGCAAACATTACTCATTTGTTTTCACCAATGTATTCCATCTTCTTTTTAATATTTTAGCTGGGTTTATATTTTCCTCCACACGTGGAATTTTTGCCGTTTCCCAAGTTTCTAATGTCCAAAATGTGTCCACCCGGACCTCTTTATATGAACACGACTGAAGCAATAATTCGTAAAAGGCAGTGTTTATTCAGAAAATACCCAATGCATTTCGGGCTTCAAGCGCCCTTCGTCGGGGGTCACTATAAATAACAATGAGACAACAATCTGTTTTTGTTTCTTAATTAAACATATTGCACTGAATTGATGCATGATTATCACAATTACACTATACATTACATGTAGCTAGTATAGCCTTTCTAAAAAACATAGCATGAATAATAATGTAAATAATATACCCTCCTTCTACTGAACAGACCAATATTTCCCTTGACGTTGCCTGTTATTCCCTCACCCAATCACCATTCCCTACTAGTTCTCAACAAATTCACATCCATATGCGCCATACTACCTCTCCTCTCCCCTTGTGGCCATCATCATCATCATCCCTCTTTTCCAACAACGTCCTACCCACAAATGATTAAACAAAATAGTTATCACCTTTACTCTCTCTCGCAGCAATGAGCTTTCCTTGCCTATTTCCAACATTCCTTACACCTGTTAGTCTAATCGCCTACCAAGCTCTATCCCTGCTTCCTCCTCCCTCTTTTCTATCTATGTTCCAAATATTAGTCTGATAATGGCCATAAATGTGCATTTCTTTATGCTTTTACTCTGAAACCCTGTGATGTAGCCTTACGGCTAGAGCGGTCAACCTCAGAGCTGGGGAACCAGGTTCGAGTCTCTGCAATGACGCTCAACATCCTGTGATTCTGGGCAAATCACTTTATCTCCCTGTGCCTAACAAAAATGAATGTGTCCTTCTGTAACGAAGCTGGTGCTCATGTAAAGTGCTCTGATACCCGATGTCTCGGGTCTAGTTTGCGCTTTATAGAACTCTAATAAAAATAAAATAAAAAAACTACGATTTCTCTGGTAATGCAGAAGATCAGAGAACATCCCATGCTTTGTGATCTTGGTGGGTTCTGATAAGATTTGGTACTCTGACCTCTATTTGGTACCAAGGCATTATTTGTGCCATTCTGCTTTTTGAAAAAAGGTGCTGGGCAGGTATGTGTGTACCTGCACATGCATTCTGTCAACATTGTTCCCTCTATGATTCATCCCAGACTGGTGCAATTTTGGCCATGAAGGTCTACGAAACATCTTTGCTTAGGAGTAAGATGCCCAAAGTTGCCTTTCTCCTCCTTTCTTTCTTGGTCTCAATTAAACCTACCCACAGACAACGTGGATACGATGCAAAGTGAAAGGCTTGAATAAACTTAACTTTATGGCAACTGTTATTACTAATCCATAGGCTTTTTTTTCATTATCTGCACCCTCCCGCTAGTACATTAGTCATCGTTCAAAAACAATCACTTTTTTTAAATTGAAAGGAGATTTCCTAGTGCACCCACCCATACAGGAATGGGGAGCACACCATATATGTTATACATACATATGTGGTCCTGGTGCCAAAAGCTGTATTATAACAACTATAGAATTAGTGGCCCATCCAACCGTTTGTCAGATTTCTTTGATTCTCAAGGGTCGATGATGGGAAAAAGGCTACAGACTAAACATAATGCCACTGTGTAGATCCTATTTTCTCCTCTCCATTGATCTCTCAGAATAATCACAGTGCAATTTTAATGGAGTGACCAGAAAAAACTTTGGGTTAAAATTAATTCACAATTGTACAATATTGGTAGTCCAAATTCCTTTGTTGTTAAAATGCCAGAACTCCGTATAGTTTAAAATGCATATTTTTCCTATCTTCCCCAATGGAATTAATTTTATTTTTCAATGTCGAAGCATGGGTTGTGCACAAGGAAAAATCAGAGCCATGGATACATTTTTGGCACTAAGTAACCAATGTTATGAAACAAACCAGTTATGTTGTGTAGGTTTATGACCAAAATAGTCTGGTGAATCTCCTAAGAGATCATTTGGCACAGATGCAAACTTTGTCAACAATTTTCACAATTATTTTGGCTATCTTGTAAATTAATGAAAAGTGTGCATTAGGACACTTTGTAATCTACATAATTGCCCCTGTGTTCGATTTGGAATTGTCCAGTTTGTTTTTAGAAATTTTACTTTTGCGGCATTATCCAAGGTTTTCTCATCCATTTCTTTCACAAATTGCAATCATGCAGGGAGCCTCTTGCCTGTGCTGACTCTGCCCACTGGCCTGGGAGGAGGGGCTGCTAATGCCTTCTGGAGGCACTGGTGTGCCATAAAAACTTGTGAGGCGTCCCACAGTTCTGGAGCCTCTTGCCTGTGCTGACTCTGCCCGCTGTCCTGGGAGGAGGGGCTGTGGACGTCTTCTGAAGGCACCGGTGCGTCATAGAAACACGTGAGGTGTCCTGCTGTGTGGGACGCGCACGGGGCATGCCCGGGCCAAGACTGGCCCGTCTTAACCTGTCATAGACCGGAAGAGACTGGACTGGGCCCCTCCTCTTGGTTTTGGCTTCTGGACATGCGCTTCCCTTGCACAAGGTTGTTTCTACGGTTTTTGAATGTGCACAAGCAACAAGCCTGCACCCCCAAGGTCCGCTCCTTACCTGTACTGGAGTGGATGACGGCAAGGACGATTTGTAAGTGATTTTTCTTTTTTCCTCGCTTGATTGTGTCCAATCTTCCCTGTAGTGCCACTGTAGTACCATCCTGTCACCGTTTGGAGCCCTTCCCTTAGAACGATTCCAATAGCTTTGTTGTGTCTGTGTGGCCAACATAGGAGTTAGGATATCCTTTTGAAGTTTGCTTAATTAACGACTAACAATGGGGAGGTGAACCAACAACGACAAACAGCAAGCGCAGCCCCAACCAATACCCCCAACGTTGCCACAAACCTCCATTGATCGGATGCTCTAGAGGGCCATAGGGTTAGTGGCCACAGAGATCGAATCAACTGAAAGATGGTTGTCGCTGACCCCGGATCTTCGCTGCACTCCGATAGATTTGGCCACACCCACAGCTAGTAGTGATATGGAAAGTACCCCTATGCTGTCTCTGCAAGACCCAGGTACCGAAATGGGAACAATATATGAATCACCCATGCGGATGGGTGTGGGAACAAGGGACTAGTAAAGAACAATAAACCTGAACAGTCAACAAGGGTGGGGGCAAAGCGGGAACATTTTTTATGACGGGACTTCTGTAAGCTTGGATACATTGAGCAACCAGGCCCGGACAACGGTCAAGGTATGCAATCGAATAGAGTATGCCCACCTTGGGTGGCCACCCTGATGAAGGATCTACGAGGCCAGATCAGAACCATCGTGAGAGACGGGCTTGCCCCTCTGGTAGCCTGACTAGACAAGCTGGTTAATCTGACAACAGAGACGGAAATACCCCAGAAACACCTGCGCTGATCAGAGCAAGTGAAACCGACCCCTGCCACACAGACACTGGTGTTGTAAAGGTTATGGAAAGGCCCAAAGTACCACAGGAGGAGGCCTCTATCTCGGCTTCGGCCAATAATAGCACAGACTCTGGACCCAAGGGGGAGCGGGCGGTATTAAAGAAGGGCACCCTGAATAATAGTATGGCCAGATGTAGGCCTCAGGACAAGGGGGGTGGGGTAGAGGAAGATTTGCCGATCATAGATCTCCCTCCAGCCTCATCCCCATATGTCATTGTACTGGCAGGCGTTCCTGAAGTCAAAGCAGGACTGAGAGAATCACAGTTAGAACTCAAAAACAAATGCCTGTACTGGCAGGCAAGATATCGCCAGTTTGCCTACTCACATGCAGGCGAAATCCTCATGACCTGTAGGGTCAGCTGGGTGGGTAACAGACCAAAGATCTTTGCGGGGATTGTGTTGTAATTAATTTTAAAATTCCAAGGACATTCCAACATCTCTGCAATTGAACCATCTCGCCCAAGATGCGGGGACATCAATTAGGCCACTCCCGCTCACCTACTTTTATATCCCAAGGCCCATGATCCAAACCAGGGCCAGTAAAAGATCAATACAGGATGAGTGGTACCAAAAACGGCCATTTTTGGGGTAATGTTTTCAACACCTGATACCATTTATATTCAGAATTCCTGTGGCAAATAGATTTGGGGCAGTCGAAGAGGTTAATTGACTCGCCTTAAAAAACAATCCTTATCAGGAGATTATTGGTCAAAGGGTTTTGGTGGAAAGGGAAACAAGGCCACATTCGCAGTACAAAACGGCCATCTTGCATAGGGCAGGGTGGAAAAAAGAGCAGGCACAAACTAGAGCGACCCTAAGGGGTAGGGATAAGGGTGCTAAATTGTAAGGGCCTAGGTTCAAAAGTCAGTGTCATAGAGACAACCTCGTGAACGCACATTTTGACTCTATCGATTTCCACACACAGATTAATATATCAGGACTACCAGAAACCCTAAGCTCCAAGCCCAACATGGTTCCACAGGGAAAAGCTCATCCTAGTTTTACAAGTCCCTATGATCAGACCCACTAGAAACTCCTAGTTTTGAATCTAATAGGGTGTCGCAAGAAACTTCTAACAGACTTTTGGGCAAACGCTCCAGCAGCCAGTCTGGGAAAGACTTATCATTGGAGCCCGAAACCCGTGGGGGCATCCCAGTTAGACAGCAGGAAATGAACAAACTGAGGATATTATCTTGGAACATTGCAGGCCTAAAGAGCAAACTGAGTTGTCCCGACTTGGGGGGATCTTGTAGATGTATTTGATATATGCATGTTCTAGGAGACGTGGGCAATGGAGGAGACGTTGTATACAGGGTTTGCACCATTCAAAATAATAGCCTCCTCAAGGGGTAAGGGAAGGCCCTCTTGTGGGGTGGGGTGGGGTGGTGTATCTGGGTGGGTTCCCATCTAGGCTGCACGGCCACTCAGCTGGAGTTCCTTTGTGATGATATCCAGTGTATCATGCTCACTGTTTCATTAAAGCTCAAAATAGCCCTGGTTAACGTTTATTTCAAGCCGGTGAGGACTGGCCAAGAATGAAAAATTTCCTAGCTATCGTAACGGAAAGTTTCAATTCTATCAAGGACTCGGAGGCGAGGATTATGCTATTCTTTCTCTACTTTATTGAATAGCAGCCATTCAAAGAAACTGGTAAAAACTACTATTCCCACGAAACATAGGGAATAACAAGGTTTTAACAATAGAGTTTAAGTATAGAGTGTCCATGTAGAACCATCAATCACGGAGTTCCCTGGGTGTCATTGTCCTCTGTCAACCTCTATTCCCCCTCTTTCGTCGCTCGTGGTCAGCCAGGTCGAATGCTTCAGGAATCCTGTTTGTTGGAGTCTCCTGCTGGAAGCAAACAACACCATTAGGCGACCACATTGGCTAAGGATTAGCCCTGTAGGGGAAAAAACATGAAACTGCATTTGACAGTATGTGCAATCAAGTCAAACCTGAGACAGTTAAACAGTTTACTTACTCTATTACGAGGGAGAAAAGTTACAAGACGTTGTACACTGGGTGGGATAATCCTTGCCTTCGAGTCCTTAAAAGAATTTAAACTTTCCGTTACGATAGCTAGGAAATTTTTCATTCTATGTCCGGACCGGAGGCGAGGATTATGCTCGTTTAAAGCTTACTCACCACCAAGTGAGCCATATCAATCACCGGTTTCAAGTAAAACCGTTTGAAGGTAGAGTCTGAAGACCAATCTGCTGCATTCAGAATGTCTTCAAGACAAGCTCCCAGGGTAAAAGCTTTAGAGGCCATAGCCCCCTAGTAGGGTGAGCACCGAGGGCTCTAAGGTCAACTCCAGCCTCTTGCATCACCCAACGGGCGATTGTGGGGGAGGAGGCTGCCTTATGGGGTTTCTTGAGCTCAATAAGCAACTGTTGTTCCCCTGGCAGGCGGAACTCCTCCGACATATCCTCGTAAGCTTTGAGGCACGAGACCACACATAGCTTTAGAGAATCCGGAAAAGCCGGGTAAGAAATAGACTCCGTTCCTCACTTCGTCCGACAGTGAATATTGAAAGTAACCCCGAAGGGGGAGAATATCCTGCTGGTAATATCCAGGGATTTAACATCATAAACCCGTCTGCAGGAAATAAGGCAGAGAAGCATGGCCAACTTGGCCGACAGCTCCTTCCGAGAGAGCAATCTGTTCGGCTGCCAAGACGGGAACAAATTCAAGACCTGATTGACATACCAGAGCTGAGAATAACGAGGCTCGGGAGGTAAGGAGAGGCAGATGCCCCGAAGAAGACGGCAAACCAAAGGATGCTCACCCACGGGAGAACCATCCACAATGTTATGACCCGCTGAAACGGCGGAACAGAAGGTATTGATGGTTCTATAAGCCAAACCGTCCTCCGCCAAAGAGGCCAAAAAATTCAGGATACTAAGTCGCATTGGTCGCCACGGGATTGAGACACCGTCGCATACACCAACGACACCACCGTCTCCAGGTGGATCGATATCGTTCGACTGTACTACTTGCCCAGGCCTTGGACATGAATTTCTCAGCTGCTCCCGAAAGGCCTGGGACTGCCCATTGTCCCCTGTAATCCTCCACACCATCAAGGTTAAGGAACCTTGGGCGATCAATGAGTGAGGAACTGAGAAGGAGGATTGGGAACCGGGGGAGTGGGATTGGAGAATCCCAAGAAAGTTCCAGAAGAACTGGAAACCAAAGCTGAGATCTCCAAATCGGCGAGATTACAACCACATCCACTCTCTGGCGAAGCACTTGGGCCGAGACCCTGGTTATCATGGCGAACTGGGGAAAGGCATAGCCCGTTTCGCCCGCCAATCCTGAAGCAACTCATCCATCCGGGCTGCCAAGGGATCCGGTCTCCAACGGAAGAACCGGGAAAGCTGGTGGTCTAGACGAGAGGCAAAGAGATCCACCGAAAACGGGCCCCAGACACTCTGCGGGTCCGCAAAGACGCCCGGATGCAGCTTCCAGAGACTCGCGTCGTGGAAATTACGAGAGTGGAAGTCCACTACCTGGTTGTCCTGACCCGGAAGGTACTCCGCCGTAACGAAGATGTGGTGATCTAGGCAGTACTGCCAGAAATTAGCCGTCAAATCCGAGAGTGCTCTCGATCGCGTGCCCCCTAGATGGTTGATGTATCGGACTGCCGATACGTTGTCCATCTTGAGGACGACGCAGGACCCGATCGAGTCCTTGGTCCAACACTGGATCACAAACAATCCCGCTAAGAGCTCTAGACAGTTGATGTGCAACTGTTGTTCCTGAGGTGACCACACACCTCCTGTAGTGTAGTCGCCACACCTCGCGCCCCAGCCGGATCTGCTGGCGTCGGATTTGATAACGATATCTGGTGTGGAACCGAAGATTGCACGTCCATTCCAGGCTTCCATGTTGGTGAGCCACAGGTGAAGTTCCTCCCTGGCGTCCGCAGAGAGGCTCACTTTCTGTGAGTACGAGAGGCCTCTGCGTAAACTGTGCGCCTTGAGGCGCTGTAGAGCTCTGTAATGGAGCGGCCCCGGGAAGATAGCCTGGATTGAGGCCGTGAGGAGACCCACTATACGGGCTAGCTGTCTGAGAGAGAGTTGGGACTGTGCGAGAGCTCTCCTGATCTCGTGATGAATTTTCACCAATTTGCGAGCTGGGAGACTGAGAGTAGCATTTACGGAGTATATCGAGAAACCGAGAAAAACTACCTTCTGGGCTGGGCTGAAGTGGATTTCATTTAGATGGGGTGTCCTTAACACCCCAAGCCAGGCGCACAGCATGATCGCTTCGTGTTACTGCTTTTATCCAAATTGGCGCAATTAATCATCAATTTATCTCTTCTCTGCTCAACTCCGTATTGATCCACACAAAGAATAATGCCATTTTCCAAGTTTCTTATACTTGTGATGAGACCATCCGGACTTCTGTCACAAATACGAACGACGCATAATTCTTCTCAGGCGTGTTCTTTATTAAAAAAAACCAATGCATTTCGGACTACATGAGTCCTTCTTCGGGGGTAACTACAATTAAAAACATTATACAATTAATGTCCACTTCATACAATCTCATAATGCTTTAACATTGCAACACATTTGGTCTTTGATCAACAGCGCTACTGAACTGTGTACTGAACGTTATTCTCCTTAAAAATATACATTGTTACGCTTGCTAACAGGTCCCCTTAATTTCGTCTTTCACTCCCCAGAGCCTGACCCTTGTGCAATCTCAACCGTCTAAACTCCATGTTATTACGTGAACCACCCACATATCCTGGTTTACTAGTGAACATCATGCCATACTTCCCTGTCCCCCTGTTACCCTCTGTGGAAAACTAACGTCTCATCAACACATACCTGCCCAAGAAATTAATCGATTCCACTTCCTTATCGCGGAAAAAGTGTTTACCCGACCATGTCCAAGCTCGGTTTTTAAACACAGCCCGTGAGCCCTCCCTCATGATCACAGGTTAAGATTAATCACCTGAAGTGGATTTCGCCTCGTTGATCACAAAGCCCAGGCTTTTAAGAAGGTTGACCGTCGTCTGGAGCTGATGTGCTAAGGAATTGTGGCACTGGGCCATCAGAAGGATGTCATCCAGATAAACAAGAAGTCTCATACCGGACGTCCTCAGTCGCTCTATGACTGCCTTGAGAACCTTGGTAAAACATCAAGGGGCGGAGGAAAGGCAGAATGGTAGAGTGGTGAATTCGAACACTTTCCCCTGCCCGAGGAATTGCAGGAATCTCCTGTGAGGAGGGTAAATGGGTATCATCAGATAGGCATCCTTGAGGTCGAGGCATGCCATCCAGTCGTTGGGTCTGAGAAGGTCGCGAAGGAGATGGATCCCTTCCATCTTGAAGTGGCGGTAAACCAGCCACTCTAATTTGTGAAAGTTGATGACGGGCCGTTGGCCCCAGTCCGTCTTGTCCACCACAAAGATGTTGCTGAGGAAACCTCCGGGGTGGAGGAGAGACTCCACAATCGCCCCTTTGTCCAACAGAGAATGGACCTCCTGGTCGACCAGCGCGGCGTCTGTGGATGAAAAGGAGAGTGGGCGTGGAGTGACTGCTTGTGAAGGTTCCCCGTGAAACTCTATGTGGAACCCTTGGACGGTCTGTAGGACCCAGGCGTCCCGTGTGACAAAAGTCCAGGCCTGGAAAAAAATGCGCCAGACAGCCCCCCACCTTTAGAAGGGAAGAAGGGGAAACACTCATCGGAAGAGTTGGAGGTGCCACCGCCTCTGCCCTTGCCCCGGCGTCATCTTGTCGGATATAAATTTCCGAATCTGGCCTGATCTTGATTTTGTCCATGGTTGGAGCCTTCACCTCTGTGTTGATTAGGACGGCTGGATGAGCGGCCTCTGCCTCTCCGGCCCCTCGGAAAACCCGAGGGTGAAATACCTTTCTGATGGAGGCTTGCACCTTGTCTAAAGACGTGAAGGTGTTAACAGACCTTCCTAATTCTTTAATAAATGGCTCGCCAAAAAGGCCACCTTGCGCTACAGCACCCGCTTCAAAATTGGCTAGATCATTAAGTTTGGGGTCCACCTTAATCAAAGACCTGCGCCGCTCGATGGAAAGAGCGCAGTTGGCATTACCTAAAAACACCACCACGCGCTGGGCCCAGGAGGAGAGGTGTTCGGGGGAGATCAGGGACCCTGACAGCTTGGCTTCTTCTGCCATGTCTAGGATTTTGGTTATTGGTCCTAGGATATCAAGGAGCTTGTCTTGGCTAGCACGCCAAGACCTGTCAATACCCTTCTTCGGGTCCTTGAAGAATTGTCGCCATCCGGGAGTCAATCTCGGGGGTGGCAGCTACTTTCCCCTCCAAGGAGGGCCGGGGGCATTCCGCCCTGAGACAGTTGCGGGCTGTAGCCTTTAACGGCCAGCGGATTCTGCTGGCGATGTATGGGGCGACCTTGTCCGAAGGGGCCCAATCCGAGGATCTAGGATAAAGAATGTCATCCTGATCCAACATGTCGGCACAAATGTTTTGGGTGTCAGAACTAGGTGCCGGGTGGGAGGGGCGCCAGGGACGGGAAGGGCCAGCGTCGT
This sequence comes from Triturus cristatus, assembly GCF_964204655.1. Lineage (NCBI taxonomy): Eukaryota > Metazoa > Chordata > Amphibia > Caudata > Salamandridae > Triturus > Triturus cristatus. The sequence continues at coordinate 496,924,567 of NC_140582.1, forward strand.
TGTCCTGATCTCCTGTACTGTCGTCCCCTGGAGCAGTGGGTGTCGCTGGTGGGGGATTACTCGCCAGGAAAGCCTGCTTAAGGCGATCAAAAGCATCCATGTCCACCCCAGTGTCCCTAGTATGTTGAGGAGGAGGTGGCTGGGGGTCAGCGGGGGATCCACTGGGTGGTGGTGAGTTGGTTTGGAAGTCCTGAGATGCCTAAGCGAGCTTATCGCACGCCTGCTCAACCAGCGGGACAGGCGGTCTACTAGGGACACCATAGCCTGTTCCACCGCCTTATGAATGAACGCGTCTACCGCGTCATAGAAGTCCTCGTCCAGTTGGAGAGCAGTAAGGGGATCCTTCTCCCACTGGTCATCCTCATAGGCATCCTCCTAGGCATCCTCCTGGAAGGACTCCATTAGGGCAGGAAAGATAGTGCTACACAGGTAAGTGGGTAAGTATAGAGAGGGTGTACCTCAGGATATGGGGGGATGGGTGTCAGCCTGCGCTTTATGCGGGCAGAGCTCGCGTTAGTTCGGGCAGAAACCCTGTGATCAACAGCCCTGGTGCAGAGTATCAAGAAGGGCAGCCTGCTGGAAGAAGGTCCCAGCAGGGATGACATCTGCAGTACAAGACTCTGGTTCAGAGCGTAAACGAATGCCTATACGGACCCCCAGGCGTTTAGAACAGCTCAAATCACTACCTACGGGCAGGTACTGACCCACTTCAGCGTGGGCGTTCAAGAGGGGGGCGTGCGCCAGGGAAGATTGCGTCAGTGAAACAGACCCAGAGGATGTCACCCGCAGACAGGGCTCTTGCGGCGGTGCTTCTTGAGTGCCAAAAAATGTGTGGTATGCACAGAATGTCAAGAAGCACATTGCCGCAGGGAACGCACACGGGCGCCCTCTAGTGGTGGGAGGTGAGCACCGCGAGCCCGCACCACAACGCAACCGCTAGGAGCACAAAGGTTCCCACGGTCAAGCCCGAGTCAGCCGAGTAGCGGCTGACTCACGGGAGGAAACCTAATAGGGAAAAAACACAGCACACAGCAAAGTCAGCACAGAATGACTACAATTTAAAAGGGGGACAGGCGCGCACCGGCAATGAAACGCGGCGCGCACGCGCCTAATCCCGAACGTTCGTGAGGCACAATGTATTTGAAGAAAACACCTCAGCAAATGCAAACAGGCAATGAAAATGCGCAATCAGTGCGAGTAGCGGCCCTAAGGCCGCAAAGTAACAACCGAAAACACTAATAATGACAGAAACAGCAGTCAACTGTCAGAGAGGCAAACACAGTCACTTATCTGGCTGCAGCAGCGATGAAAGAGGTGGAATAGAGGTTGACAGAGCACTATGACACTCGGGGAACTCTGTGATTGTTGGATCTGCATGAACACTCTGTTCTTGAACTCTCGATTGTTAAAACCTTGTTCTTCCCTATGTTTCATGGGAATAGTAGTTTTTACCAGTTTCTTTGTATGGCTGCTATTCAATAAAGTGGAGAAAGAATAGCATAATCCTCGCCTCCGGTCCTGACATAGAATCTCTGACACTAGATCAACTAGACCGCCTAATTTCCGGAACGGCCATACCAGATCTGATTCTCCAGGGAAACACACCTTTAACAAGGCTGGCCACTCTTCTATCCTAGACTACATCCTAGTAGAAACTAGGATGTGGGGTAGGGTTGTTGACTTCGCCGTCTTGCCACGGAATGATTGTGATCATAATGCCCTAACTGTGGAGCTGCATTTGTCAGCCGCAGGGGACATCCTTGATTATTCCACAAAGATAGATGATAGATCATCACTCATCAGTGGTAGGCGGAAAGTAAGATGGGCATGGACCGAACAATCTCCTGAAAGAATGGCCTTTTTATATGAATCCATTATACCAACCCTTCTGGAATTAGCAAAGCTCACAACTGCAGATGGTATTGTTGCATCTCCCCCCGAAGTTGCCAAGATGCATGAGGCACCGACCGCGGAAAGGCGGCCCTAGAGCCCAATATAGCGGCTAATAGTTGGAACGAGCACTTCCAGGCCCTCTACGCCCCGCCGGAGGCTGAGATTAGTACTCAGACCTCAGTAACTCAGCTACCACAAAATCTCCACGTAGAGACCCCTCTGCTGACCCTGACAGTGGTTGTTAGAGCCATAAGAAAAATAGCCCCCGGTAAAGCCCCAGGATTGGATAAGATACCTGGGTATCTTTTCCGTTTTGAGCCCACTGTTTAGGGGCCATACCTGTGGGTGTTTTTCATGCCATTTTACAAGGAATGGCATTCTGTGCAACCTGGGCTGGAGTGGAGATTCTTCCAGTGTATAAGTATTGCCCATCAACTATAGACTAATCAGCCTGATTGATGTAACACAAAAAATCTTTGCTAGGATTCTATTGGATCGCTTCCTGAATTGGCTGGAGGAATATAAAGTCATGAGCGCACTCCAAACTCGCTTCAGGGAAAAAACATCCACAATTGACCAAATATTTAGGCTCCAACTCCTCTACTGGAAAACGGTGCATTTGGAAGGTGGTAGCCCATATTTGGTCTTTGTGGATCTTTAAAAGTGCTTTTGATCTGGAGCCAAGAGATGCTCTTTGGGCGGTATTAAGTGACCTTGGAGTTCCCCATTATCTCCTCAGAAGACTGCACAAAGGCAATTATGCCCAAATTAGGTATGGGAAGCAGGGGGAACTCACTCTGCCCATTTTACAGAGGAGTCAGGCAGGGCTGTGTGCTTGCTCCCACCCTGATTTGTATTTACATTAATGGATTGGTTGATGCACTGAGCAGATTGAAGGATATAGACGCTCCCAAGTTAGCGCCCAAGTTAATCCCGGAAGTGATGTTCGCAGACGATACTGCTTTCTAAGTCACTGATGGGCATCCAGAGAATTCTTGAAGGTTTTAGCGAGTTCTGTAGAAACAGGGGGTTGAAGATCAATATACAGAAGACAAAATATATGGTCTTTAACCCTGCTCGCACAACCCTCCCAAACCTGCTCATGAATGGTATCCAACTTGAGCGGGTATCTGTTTTCAACAATCTAGGTCTCACTCGAAGAGAAAAAATGGATCGGGGGCCACAAATGGACGAGTCAAGTTTCAAGCTAGCCCAGACCACAGGAGGACTGGCCAAGATATACATAAACTCCGTTCATAAGCCCATAGGACCGGTTATAGAGATCTATAAAACCCAATTAAGGAGTGCTGCTATGTATGGGGCCGAAATGTGGGGGCATCATCTTCCTAAGACCATCATCAAGGCCGAGAATAATTTTATTAGACCGCTGTTCAGCCAACCAGTGAGCTCCCCACTTGTTCCACTGCGTCTGGAGCTAGGGGTGAGACCAATTGTAGAGGAAATTGGCTGCAGACCCCTAACATTCTGGCAGAAACTATGGGTGACCCCTGAATTGGCTGAATATAGAATAGAGTTGCAAGCAATCTTGGGGTTTCCGGGTATAAGTAAGCTGGCATGGTTTGCACACATCAAGGAAGGTCTCCGCACTATAGGTCGAGACAGTCTATAGAGTAACCCGGAGGTAGCATGTAATGCAATCTCGCGTATACAATTAATTAATAGCTATGGGGGGGTAAACTTGTCCAACTCCATGAGAACTCTGCTGTCGGCTGTCTTACAGTTAATTTCCTGAAAATAAAGGACACCTACAATCTGGAGCCTTGCTTAGACGACATACAACCGGCCCAAGCTAGGAAGCTTTACCTACAGTTCAGGCACGGCTCCCTCCCTCTGCGTGCATTTTCCAATAAATGGTCTGGCAGTTCTGCTTTTGGGTGTCGGCATGCAGATGGGAAGAGGAGACCGAATTCCACATATTTTTCTTTTGCCCTGGATACAAAAAAATAGACAAACATGGTTGGTACAATTGTGTGGGAACCTAGGCACAAGGCGCTATGAAGAAGCTTTTGGGCTGCTGAAACATATTACCCAAATGCCACTTGCTTATGCTGTATATCGTTTTTTAACTTCAATGTGGTGGGCACGTTAGGCTTTTTTAGAAACTAGTAATGGACTTAATGTTGTTTTGATTCTTTTTAATCTGAGGGTGTATCAATTTTATCAATTTTGTTTTAGTTTGTTTTTAAATCTGTTTTTATCTATTGTATGTTTTTTAACAATGCTCTTTTATGGTCCATGGACCAAAATAAAGAATATTGGATTTGATTCGCAGTCATTTAGAAACAGCAAAAAAGTATCTATCCAGGTTTTTGTATTCCTACTGCAAAAATGAATATAGTGAAAATATATTATTCTGACTCTGCTGTTTTAGAACGCTGTGAGCAGATTGGAGGGCACGAGAGGCTCCTTCACTCCCCTCTGAAGCCTCAAATCTCAGTGCTGTCTTTGGTGCATACCTTGGGTAACTCATCGGCCAATTGTAAGACAAATAAAAAGAAATTCCCATCATTTATCTGTTAGAAAACAAGGGGTTGCCTAGTTCCTGTAGCTCTGCCCACCGGCTTTATGGAAGTAGACTTGAACATGGCATGTTCCTGCTACACTTCAACATTGCATGGACTTCCTAAGAAATGAAGTGAAAGGCATTAATAGAGCACGCGCATACTTCAGGCAGTGTCCCAGCGCTGAAGATAGGGAATCGTGCCAGCATACAATGATCATCTTATTCAATTTCTTGGAAAAGCCAGGTTTTTAGCTTCTTATTTATTTATTTTATTTAAAAGATTTATAAAGCACGCAACTACCCAACAGGGTTTCACGTCGCTGAAAAGCGGGACAAGCAAGGTTAGAGGTAAGTTAGCATTAGGCCTGACTAAAAAGAAAGGTCTTTAGCTTTTTTCGGAAGGCAAGGAGAGATTGACAGGTCCTGACTTCCAACGAAAGGTAATTCCACAATTTTAAGTCTAAGGAAGAAGAATGAGCGGCCACCCATACGGGTCCGCCACACTCTGGGAACTGAGAAGAGAGAGAGGCTGGCCGATCTCAGTTTGCGAGAAGGTTGATAAGGCTTGACAGGGTTTCATATGTACAAGGGGACCAAGCCATGCTGAGCTCGAAACATGTAGCAAAGGGCTTTGAACTCGATACGCTTGCTAACCTTGAGCCAGTGGAGATGATGACGCAAAGGGGAGACAGAAGCGTGCCAAGGTTGCCGCATTCTGAATGAGCTGGAGACGGCGGACGGAGGTCTTGTCCGCACCCAGATACAGTACATTACCATAATCAAGTCTGGGGATCACCAAGGCCTGCAAGACCACCAAGGCCTGCAAGACAGTTCTCTGACCAGCCGGTGGAATTAGCCCGAGGATTTTCTTTAGCCGCTTGAGGACCACAAAGCAGGCAGCGATGACCCCCCGACACATGGGATACGAGAGAAAGCTTACTGTCGATGGTAAAACCCAAGTTGTTAACCTCAGGGCCCGGAGCTGGTAAAGGTCACAAAGAGGCAGACCAATGGCTGGCTCCCCAAAGCTCAGTATTGTTCCCCAGGATGAGCACCTCAGTCTTGGAGCCGTTCAGCCTTACAGCATTTCTGTTCATCCACAAGGAGATGTTACGCAGACCAAGCTTAAGTAGTGAAGGGTCCTGATGTTGGGCAGGTGATAGAGAAAAAATAATCTGCGTATCATCTGCGTACGAAAAGATGGTCAGTATAGGTTTTTCTGCAATGTCCCCTAAGGAGCAAACATAAAGATTAAAAAGCAGAGGACTCAGGATTAAGCCCCGCGGTACTCCAGATGTTAAGGCTACAGGATTCGATTTAGCAGAGTGAGAGAAAACATGAAAGGAGCGATCCTTTAAAAAGGATATCAGCCACTGTAAGGCTACACTGACAATTCCTGAGCTTTCGAGGCGATCCACCAGAATGGAATGAGAGACCGTGTCGAAGGCAGCGCTCAAATCCAATAAGATGAGCGCTGCCGTACCACCACAATCAAGCTGCTGCCCAAGGTCCTCCACAGAGCAGATTAGGTACTATGACCAGGAGGAAAGCCAGACTGTGATGGATGAAATAGCTTATGCTCTGTCACATGTGCAGAAAGTTGAGAATTAATGTGTCTTTCCAATATTTGGGAAAAGGTGGAGAGAAGAGATATGGGCCTGTAATTTGACCAGCAGAGGGGATCCAAACCAGTCTTTTTCAGCAAAGGAAGCACAAGAGCGTGCTTCCAAGTGCGGGGCAACTGCCCAAGATTTAGAGAGGAGTTAAAGAGATTAAGAATCACCTCAAGGGCAGACTCATCCAGACATCTGAGCTTCAATGGAAGGAGAGGGTCAAGTGGGGAACCAGACTTGATGTTTCCCAGAGCGTTTTTCAGAGAGATTAAATCAAGTGGGAGCCAGGCCTTAACTTGGCAGGATTCAACAGATGCGAGGTCAGGGAGGGCAGTCTTGACCTGTTCAGAAAGTTGAGTGGTGGGAAAGATGAAGTTGTCATGAGGGGAGGAGTCCAACTCAAGCTCGCGGTGGATAGACACAACTTTATTGTGGAAAAACAGCGCAAGTTTGTTGCAGTGATGTAGTGAAAGGGAAAGTGACGGCAAGAGAACGTGGTAGGCGTGGAGAGTTCTGTCAACTTTAAATAGGGATTTCTGGCAGTTTTGGGCAGTCATAATTTTATCTGTGTATAAGGAGGCACGAGTTGATCTGCATAGAGTGTGGTATTTTTTCAGTGCTTCCAGATGGCCGACGGTCACCTCTGGCGCATAGTGCTTTCTCCACAGTCTCTCCAAAGCCTTACATTGGTTTTTTTTCAAGTCTAAGAGAGTCAGTAAACCACCGAGCAGGGGGAAGCACTCTTGGCTGAGATTTGGTGGAGGGAGGAAGAAAAGAATCAATAGCCTCTGACAACCAGTGATCTACTAAGAGCTGGTCAGAGTCCAGTTGAGGTGTAATAGAGGGATTGGTCTTCAAAAGCTGCTCATTAAGAGCCTCCCTAGCAAGTTGAGACCAATTCCTCGGTTTTTTTGGCGAGACAGAAGGACAAGGCAAGGGAGCCAAAGAGGAATCAATTAAAAAGGAATAGCAAGGTGATCCGACCAGGCAAGTTGAATGGGAGGTGCAGTAGACAGTCTGGTGAGATTAGAAAAAATAGGGTCCAGGAGATGCCCTGCTGCATGAGTGATACCAAAGGGGATGATGGACGGAGCGCTTGAGCAAATCAAACACTCACCCCCAGTCAACTGATCTGGGTTTAATCCATCATCATTCTTTAGCTCACTCCTCCACCCCAGTTCAGACATGGCCATATGCAAATCAGTCTGACACTGTGCCTCATGGGAAGAGTCCAGCCGAACTGCCAAGCCATGTCTTCCCTGGACCGGAAACAAGCATCCTGGGACCGGTTTCGGGTTCATAACCCTCTTCAGCCAGGCTATCTTTAATCCAGTGGCAAAGTGAGCAAGGGACCCACATCTGGGCATACCCTGCCAACTTAGGGTGAACAAAGCGATACCAAAGGGGATGATGGACGGAGCGCTTGAGCAAATCAAACACTCACCCCCAGTCAACTGATCTGGGTTGAATCCATCATCATTCTTTAGCTCACTCCATCACCCCAGTTCAGACATGGCCATATGCAAATCAGTCTGACACTGAACCCGAAACCGGTCCCAGGATGCTTGTTTCCGGTCCAGGGAAGACATGGCTTGGCAGTTCGGGATGGACTGTTCCCATGAGGCACAGGGTCAGACTGATTTGCATATGGCCATGTCTGAACTGGGGTGGCAGAGTGGGCTAAAGAACGGTGATGGATCAAACCCAGATCTGTTGACTGGGTTTGAGTGTTTGATTGGTTCTAATGCTCCGTCCATCACCACCTCCTTTTGTACCGCTTTGTTCGCCATAAGTTGGCAGGGTATGCTCAGACGTGAGTCCCTTGCTCACTTTGAAACTGGATTCAAGCAAGCCTGGATGAAGACGGCTGAAATGCCAGAAACCGGTCCTAGGAAGCTTGTTTCCGGTCCAGGGAAGGCATGGCTTGGCAGTTCGGGCTGGACTGTTCCCATGAGGCACAGGGTCAGACTGATTTGCATATGGCCATGTCTGAACTTGGGTGGTGGAGTGAGCTAAAGAATGATGATGGATTAAACCCAGATCAGTTGACTGGGGGTGAGTGTTTGATTTGCTCTAATGCTCCGTCCATCAACCCCTTTGGTACTGCTGCATGAGTGGGTAAGGAGGTGATAAGTGAGAGATTCAGGGTCATCAGATCATCCAAGAGGGTTAGGACGGCTTAATTACTAGGATCATAAAAATGAAAATTCAAGTCATCGAGCACTGAGAAATTTGCCGCCCGAAGAACATGAGGGGTAAGTAATTCAGTCAGCATAGAACCCCAGTTGTGAGAAGGCCCAGGGGCGGTAAATGAGGGCACCAGAAAAGGTGAATTTAGGGGAGAACGGAATAGAAAAAAACAGGACTTCACAATTAGGGATCGTGAGTGCCTCAATTTTACAAATATTGAGGTTTTTAAAGACCCTGGCAATCCCTCCGTCAGTTGTCTGTGGCCTGTTGACACCTAGTGGTGCAAAGTTCTGCGGTAGCGCCGCAATCACATCCGGCATGGACCCATCGTGAAGCCAAGTTTCGGTTAAAAAATCCACATCCGGATCCATGTCAACCAGGAAGTGAAATAGGTGCAACTGATGTTTGGAAAGAGAGCGACAATTAAGACTGAAACAGCGTAAAACCTTGGATGGATGTGGAACAGATTTATCCGCTACGGAAATGTGGAGTACCTCCCTACCAGAGGGAAGGTGGGGGCCAGGCCAAGAGTGAGTGGGGAGGATATTGTTAAATGGGCAATGCGAACAATACCTAGTGTCAGGAGCGAGGACCTGGCAAGAAGTATTAGGGGTAGGTTTAAGACTACGGAGGGCTTGAGAGGAGTAAGTAAGACAAGGTTGCAAGATTAAAAGGGGCAGGGGTCCTGGTCCCTGGCCCCGGCCGGACGCGTACGGGGCAGCCGCGGCTCACCCGCTGCGCATCCACCACGGCATGGGTTTATGTAGAGAAAACCCAGAAGTGCCATGAGACGCAAGCCTGGCTGGTTTGGTGACGCCCTCCGCCCAATTAGCACACAGCTGTGGTCAAACCAGGGAAAACAGGAGAAAGCGCAAACACAGTGCGCAGAAGGCAGAGACAGGTAAGTGAACCCTGCACTAAGAATAGCCCAAGACTTTCACCCCGTCAACAGCCACCAAACTGTGCAAAATGCGTAAGAGTTAAAGCCCACAAGTTAAAATATTTATATTCAAAATAAAAGAATAGCATAAAAACAAATAGCGTTGAGGAATGAAGAGTGAATGCAACTGACCTCACTCGGGTCCACTTCCTAAAAACAGGAAGCTCTCGGAAACTGCGTTCCATGTCAGATAGTTTATTCCAGGCCTTCCAACCAAGGAAAGAGAAAGATCCCCCACCAATTCTGGCCTGCGAATTTTAGGAATGCTGGCTAAATGGCTGTGTTGTGATCGTACCCACATATCCTGTCCTCTGGTATACAGCTCCCTTCTCATGAAGGGATTTATGGGCCAGGACCAGTGTCTGAAAAAGAATGCTCTTTTTGATGGGGAGCCAGTGAAGCACCCTCAGGTGTGTGGTCATATGAGTTCTTGGAGCAATATTAACAATTATTCTGGCTGCCTCATTCTGGACCACTTATAAGCGACTTTGAGGGTATTCTGGAAGGCCTAGATCAAGAGCATTTCCCTAGTCAAGGCTGGAAGTAATCAGGACCTTACCCACCGTTTTCCTAGTTTCAACAGATAGGAAAAGTAAGAATCTTTTCAAAGAGTGTAATAGCCCAAAACGAAAACCCACCAGTGCCTACATTTGGGGTTTGAAGGAAAAGGCACTGTCAATTTTGATTCCCAGGTTTTTTGCCGAGCTCTGTTGCGTACCTGGGGGAGGGACGTCTTGAGGCCACCAACACCAGAACAGAATAGATCACCAGAATAGACTTTGTTAGCAGAAAGTCCTCACCCACAATCCCTCAACCAATAAACTATTCTGAAGACATTGTGGTTGTCTTTTCTTTGATGGGCTGATGAGCACAATCCCTACAAGAATGTGTGATGCTAGATTACACTGGAACATTTCAGTTCCCTTACTTCCCTTCCATACCAACTTCTCCAAAGCTAAAGGCCGCACAAAACGCCAGGGACAGACTTGATTTCTGAGTCACCCAGCTGGCTTCAGAAACTCAGATCTGCTCCACCTACTTAACACTGACCACTCTACCTTCCCCAGAGGAAGTCATCATATCCATGAAAGTATGGACAGTGCTCCAATCCTGCCCTACAAGCTTAGCTCGCGTGCACATTAGAGGAGCTATCCATTTATCATCTGGACTTCTCCCCAAAAAACTTGGCAGAGCTGGCAGCTGCCATAAAGTTCTTGACCAGAACCTACCAAGTCTAAGACATAATGGCTGAGATTATGTCACTGGATCCTAGTGAAGGATTCAGACTGATCACATGCCTAATGGATGATGTGATGTCTTTAACGCTTCACCTATTTGAGATAGGAGCACAGATTTACACCTGAAAGCCTACTTAGCAGCCATTTGACGTGCTGAAACATGCTTGAGGATATACAGTGTTGCCAGGAAGCATCTAATAAACCTAAGCATGTGTTCCTGTAAGGCAATCCACGACCCGTGGGGACCTGAACCTGGTCAGGTTGATACATTAAGCTTCTGAATAAGTGACCTCCCTTTGCATTACTCTTCTTTCCTGGTAGCCTGCTAAGCACATACATGAGCTGCAAGCCCTTTGTGCCACTGAAGCTTTCACAATATTCAATATTAACAAATTGGTTCTCCAAACTTACCCCCTTTAATACCAAAAGTATTGTCAGAAAATAATCTGTACAAAAAAATCCTATCCTTACAAGCTTCCTGTGTTGCCATAGCTCATTGACGGAGAAGACTTTGCACAGTCTGGGCCTCCAGCATGCTACCTGCCTCTATTGAGACTTAACCTTTGAAATGGTCATTAGACCTGCTTTTTAGTTTATGTCTGCAGAGTGACTGCCAAAGCTGCTATTGCTAGATCAGTTGCATAAATCACACACACACACACACACACACGCACACACACACACGCGCGAACACACACACGCGCGAACACACACACACACACGCGCGAACACACACACGCGCGAACACACACACGCGCGCGAACACGCACACGCGCGCGAACACGCACACGCGCGCGAACACGCACACGCGCGCGAACACGCACACGCGCGCGAACACGCACACGCGCGCGAACACGCACACGCGCGCGAACACGCACACACGCGCGAACACGCACACACGCGCGAACACGCACACACGCGCGCGAACACGCACACACGCGCGAACACGCACACACGCGCGAACGCGCACACACGCGCGAACGCGCACACACGCGCGAACGCGCACACACGCGCGAACGCGCGAACACGCGAACACGCGAACACGCGAACACGCGAACACACGCACACACGCGCGAACACACGCACACACGCGCGAACACGCACACACGCGCGAACACGCACACACGCGCGAACACGCACACACGCGCGAACACGCACACACGCGCGAACACACGCGCGAACACGCGAACACGCGAACACACGCGCGAACACACACGCGAACACACGCGCGAACACACGCGCGAACACGCGAACACACGCGCGAACACGCGAACACACGCGCGAACACGCGAACACGCACACACGCGCGAACACGCACACACGCGCGAACACGCACACACGCGCGAACACGCACACACGCGCGAACACGCACACACGCGCGAACACGCACACACGCGCGAACACGCACACACGCGCGAACACGCACACACGCGCGAACACGCACACACGCGCGAACACGCACACACGCGCGAACACGCACGCGCGCGCGAACACGCACGCGCGCGAACACGCGCACGCACGCGCGCGAACACGCGCACGCGCGCGAACACGCGCACGCGCGCGCGAACACACGCACGCGCGCGCGAACACGCGAACGCACGCGCGAACACGCGAACACGCGCGCGAACACGCGAACACGCGAACACGCGCGCGAACACGCGAACACGCGCGCGAACACGCGAACACACGCGCGAACACGCGAACACGCGCGCGAACACACGCGCGAACACGCGAACACGCGCGCGAACACACGCGCGAACACGCGAACACGCGAACACGCGCGAACGCGCGAACACGCGCACGCGCACGCGCGCGTGCGCGCGAACACGCGCACGCGCGCGAACACGCGCACGCGCGCGAACACGCGCACGCGCGCACGCGCGCGAACACGCGCACGCGCGCACGCGCACGAACACGCGCACGCGCGCGAACACGCGCACGCGCGCACGCGCACGCGCGCGCGAACACGCGCACGCGCGCACGCGCACGCGCGCGCGAACACGCGCACGCGCGCACGCGCACGCGCGCGCGAACACGCGCACGCGCGCACGCGCACGCGCGCGCGAACACGCGAACACACGCGCGAACACGCGAACACACGCGCACACACGCGCGAACGCGCGAACACACGCGCGAACACGCGAACGCGCGAACACACGCGCGAACACGCGAACACACGCGCGAACACGCGAACGCGCGAACACACGCGCGAACACGCGAACACACGCGCGAACACGCGAACGCGCGAACACACGCGCGAACACGCGAACACACGCGCGAACACGCGAACACGCGCGCGAACACGCGAACACGCGCGCGAACACGCGAACACGCGCGCGAACACGCGAACACGCGAACACGCGAACACGCGCGCGAACACGCGAACACGCGAACACGCGAACACACGCGAACACGCGAACACACGCGCGAACACGCGAACACACGAACACACGCGCGAACACGCACACGCGCACGCGCGCGAACACGCGCACACGCGCGAACACGCGCACGCGCGCGAACACGCGCACGCGCGCGAACACGCGCACGCGCGCACGCGCACGAACACGCGCACGCGCGCGAACATGCGCACGCGCGCGCGAACACGCGCACGCGCGCGAACACGCGCACGCGCGCACGCGCACGCGCGCGCGCGAACACGCGAACACACGCGCACACACGCGCGAACACGCGAACACGCGCGCGAACACGCGAACACGCGCGCGAACACGCGAACACACGCGCGAACACGCGAACACGCGCGCGAACACGCGAACACACGCGCACACACGCGCGAACGCACGCGCGAACACGCGAACGCGCGAACACACGCGCGAACACGCGAACACACGCGCGAACACGCGAACACACGCGCGAACACGCGAACACACGCGCGAACACGCACACACGCGCGAACACACGCGCGAACACGCACACACGCGCGAACACACGCGCGAACGCGCGAACACACGCGCGAACGCGCGAACACACGCGCGAACACGCGAACACACGCGCGAACACGCACACGCGCGCGAACACGCGCGAACACGCACACGCGCGCGAACGCGCACACGCGCGCGCACACGCACACGCGCGCGCACACGCACACGCGCGCGAACACGCACACGCGCGCGCACACGCACACGCGCGCGAACACGCACACGCGCGAACACGCACACGCACACGCACACGCACACGCGCGCGAACACGCACACGCGCGCGAACACGCACACGCGCGCGAACACGCACACGCGCGCGAACACGCACACGCGCGCGAACACGCACACGCGCGCGAACACGCACACGCGCGCGAACACGCACACGCGCGCGAACACACGCACACGCGCGCGAACACACGCACACGCGCGCACGAACACGCGAACACACGCGCGAACGCGCGAACACACGCGCGAACACGCGAACACACGCGCGAACACGCGAACACACGCGCGAACACACACGCGAACACACGCGCGAACACTCGAACACTCGAACACTCGAACACGCGAACGCGCGAACACGCGAACGCGCGAACACGCGAACACGCGAACGCGCGAACACGCGAACACACGCGCGAACACGCGAACACTCGAACGCGCGAACGCGCGAACGCGCGAACACACGCGAACACACGCGCACACACGCGCGAACACGCGCGAACACGCGCACACACGCGCGAACACACGCACACACGCGCGAACACACGCACACACGCGCGAACACACGCACACACGCGCGAACACACGCACACGCGCGAACACGCGAACACACGCGCGAACACTCGAACACGCGAACACGCGAACACGCGAACACGCGAACGCGCGAACACACGCGCACACACGCGCACACACGCGAACACACGCGCGAACACGCGAACACACGCGCGAACACGCGAACACACGCGCGAACACGCGAACGCGCGAACACGCGAACACACGCGCACACGCGCGAACACGCGAACACACGCGCGAACACGCGCGAACACGCGAACACTCGAACACGCGAACACGCGAACACGCGAACGCGCGAACACGCGAACACGCGAACACGCGAACACGCGCACACACGCGCGAACACGCGCGAACACACGCGCACACACGCGCGAACACGCGCACACACGCGCGAACACGCGCACACACGCGCGAACACACGCACACACGCGCGAACACACGCACACACGCGCGAACACACGCACACACGCGCGAACACACGCACGCGCGCGAACACACGCACGCGCGCGAACACACACACGCGCGCGAACACACGCACGCGCGCGAACACACACACGCGCGCGAACACACACACGCGCGCGAACACACACACGCGCGCGAACACACACACGCGCGCGAACACACACACGCGCGCGAACACACACACGCGCGCGAACACACACACGCGCGCGAACACACACGCGCGCGAACACACACACGCGCGCGAACACACACGCGCGCGCGAACACACACGCACGCGCGCGAACACACGCACGCGCGCGAACACACGCACGCGCGCGAACACACGCACACGCGCGAACACACACACGCGCGCGCGAACACACACACGCGCGCGCGAACACACACACGCGCGCGCGAACACACACACACACACACACACGCGCGAACACACACACACACACACGCGCGAACACACACACACACACGCGCGAACACACACACACACGCGCGAACACACACACACACACGCGCGAACACACACACACACACGCGCGAACACACACACACACGCGCGAACACACACACACACGCGCGAACACACACACACGCGCGAACACACACACACACGCGCGAACACACACACGCGCGAACACACACACGCGCGAACACACACACGCGCGAACACACACACGCGCGCGAACACACACACGCGCGCGAACACACACACGCGCGCGAACACACACACGCGCGCGAACACACACACGCGCGCGAACACACACACGCGCGCGAACACACACACGCGCGCGAACACACACACGCGCGCGAACACACACACACGCGCGCGAACACACACACACGCGCGCGAACACACACACGCGCGCGAACACACACACGCGCGCGAACACACACACGCGCGCGAACACACACGCGCGCGCGAACACACACGCACGCGCGCGAACACACGCACGCGCGCGAACACACGCACGCGCGCGAACACACGCACACGCGCGAACACACACACGCGCGCGCGAACACACACACGCGCGCGCGAACACACACACGCGCGCGCGAACACACACACACACACACACACGCGCGAACACACACACACACACACGCGCGAACACACACACACACACGCGCGAACACACACACACACGCGCGAACACACACACACACACGCGCGAACACACACACACACACGCGCGAACACACACACACACGCGCGAACACACACACACACGCGCGAACACACACACACGCGCGAACACACACACACACGCGCGAACACACACACGCGCGAACACACACACGCGCGAACACACACACGCGCGAACACACACACGCGCGCGAACACACACACGCGCGCGAACACACACACGCGCGCGAACACACACACGCGCGCGAACACACACACGCGCGCGAACACACACACGCGCGCGAACACACACACGCGCGCGAACACACACACGCGCGCGAACACACACACACGCGCGCGAACACACACACACGCGCGCGAACACACACACGCGCGCGAACACACACACGCGCGCGAACACACACACGCGCGCGAACACACACACGCGCGCGAACACACACACGCGCGCGAACACACACACGCGCGCGAACACACACACGCGCGCGAACACACACACGCGCGCGAACACACACACGCGCGCGAACACACACACGCGCGCGAACACACACACGCGCGCGAACACACACACGCGCGCGAACACACACACGCGCGCGAACACACACGCGCGCGCGAACACACACGCGCGCGCGAACACACACGCGCGCGCGAACACACACGCGCGCGCGAACACACACGCGCGCGCGAACACACACGCGCGCGCGCGCGAACACACGCGCGCGCGCGCGAACACACGCGCGCGCGCGCGCGAACACACACGCGCGCGCGCGCGCGAACACACGCGCGCGCGCGCGCGAACACACGCGCGCGCGCGCGCGAACACACGCGCGCGCGCGCGCGAACACACGCGCGCGCGCGCGCGCGAACACACACGCGCGCGCGCGCGCGAACACACACGCGCGCGCGCGCGCGAACACACACGCGCGCGCGCGCGCGAACACACACGCGCGCGCGCGCGCGAACACACACGCGCGCGCGCGCGCGAACACACACGCGCGCGCGCGCGCGAACACACACGCGCGCGCGCGCGCGAACACACACACGCGCGCGCGCGCGCGAACACACACACGCGCGCGCGCGCGCGAACACACACGCGCGCGCGCGCGCGAACACACACGCGCGCGCGCGCGAACACACACGCGCGCGCGCGCGAACACACACGCGCGCGCGCGCGAACACACACGCGCGCGCGCGCGAACACACACACGCGCGCGCGCGAACACACACACGCGCGCGCGCGAACACACACACGCGCGCGCGCGAACACACACACGCGCGCGCGCGAACACACACACGCGCGCGCGCGCGAACACACACACACGCGCGCGCGCGCGAACACACACACACGCGCGCGCGCGCGAACACACACACACGCGCGCGAACACACACACACGCGCGCGCGCGAACACACACACGCGCGCGCGCGAACACACATACTCACAGCTACCCATCCATATGCACAGTCACCCACTACAATCCAATCACAAGGGCACGCACATACACCCACTGTAAGAAAACAGGGATCTTTGTCGATATTCCCCCACGTTTGTCCCCATTTGGACTACTAGATGCTAGCGTTCGACTCTGGTAGTGCACTGAGGCCTGCTAACCAGGCTCCAGTGCCACTGCTCTCTCCTTAAAACTGTTGTGTGAATTTGGAATCCCAATTGACAAGGACTTTTTACCCCCCCTTATAAGTGCCTAGTATATGGTACCAGTGGCACCCAGGGCATGGGTGGTAAAGGGGTCTCCAGGACTGCAGCACAGTTTTGTGCCACCCTGAGTGACTCAAGTAAACTGTGGACAGCAGGCCTGCCCTTGAAGACTGCAGGAGCTGTGTAAACTGCTAGAACTTAACTGTGACCTCACCATATTCGGCACAGTCAACACTATTTTTAATGCATGTTGGACACCTCTAAGGGAGGCCTCCTGAGCCCAAAAGGCAGGTTACAGTATATTAAAGGTGAGAACATATAACTGCAAGCCTGTATGTCCCTATAGTGGCATTCCCCATTGGAAACTACTATTCGGGTCGGCGGTCCATAGGATAACCTGGGCTGCTACCCAGGCATTCCCGAGGTTGGCAGCCGCATTATTGTACCACTCAAATATATGTCATGTTTGGTATCAAACAATGTGCCTTCTCACCCCTGACACCAATCTCGTGCCTTGGGTGATGTGGCATGCACCCAGGTGGCTGTCTTAGAGGCCGCTTGGTTGCCCCAGGTTCTCTGTGCTCTGGTTTGCCAGCCGGCACTTCCAGCATTTGCTGCCACCAAGACTGGATTCTGACCTCCTTCCAGGCAATGTGATCACTCCCAGGAGTCCGGAACAAAGACTTGGGTAAAAAGGAAGTCACACCTCCCTCCTCCCAAGCAGGCTAGTGAAGTGGCACATCAAGGTGGTGAGCTTCAAAGGCTGCCCCCCTCCTGTGATATGCAACAGGGCTCACTCCCAGTGGGAGAAACAGCCCTTCTCCTGCCCCATGCGCATTTGCACCCGAGCAGGCAGGAAATTAGTTATATAGGGAGGTGTACAACCCCAGAAGGCTAGCTACACCTCCAGGGTGAGCAACCTGGTCTGTACACAAAAATTTGATTTGTGCCATCTTTAGGAGTGACATTCTTTAATTATTCATGTTCCTAAACTCATTACCTAGAGCACAATTGATAAATGCATAGATTTACTCCATTCTCATTTTTCGTTCATTAGATTTTACCATATGAATTGATGTATGGTTGGTACACAATAAAAAAAAATATATATAAGCTACAGTTTATTTGGCTCATGTTTTTGGACAACCCACATACACTATACATTCCTACAAGTAGAAGAGACTGATGGATGGAACAGTATATTACTTTTGTAAATCGCCTATCAGGGTAAACGATTCCAGATGAAAACATTGTTCGCTATTTCAGGTTTTATTCAACTTAATTTCCTTATTTTTGTATTTGAATGATTAGTTTCTTTGTGAAAACCATGCGTGATCTACACAAGTGGCTCCTTGATGAATTCGGAATTGTATTTACCACTGAGAAATGTATAGCTTTCTGAGTTTACCCATGGGTTTGGAACCTTTTTCCATTACTAACTGCAAGTGGGTAGGAGCCACCAAGAAACGAAAAAATAGATTATCGTTTTTTAAAAAAATGCAAAAATTGGGGGATTTATGGGGGTTTTTCTTTTTTTACAAATTTGCTTGTCCTAAAAGCCAAGAAGATAGTGATCCGAGCATAGGAAATCTTATGTTGATGCCATTTTTAGAACAAAAAAGACATACTGTTGCAGAGCCTTTTTTCCCATTTGACCAAAAAAACAAACCTTTTGCTATCAGTTTTCTTTGGTGCCTCCAGGAGAATCCACTAAACCTGGATACCTTTAGAATCCCCAAAATGTGAGGGGAAAAGGATGCAGATTTGGCCTGGATACCTTTTTGTGGAGAAAGGTTGGGCTGGAAAACCTCATAAGCTTAGGGGTTAAAAGCAGACCTGTTGGTTCTGGCGGTGTTCGTTTCCTCTGGCTGTGGCAAGGTCTAGGCACATCCTTTTGCATTGCTTATACTGTGTTGCCACTGACTGCCTGCTTTGCTACTGGAAATACTTATTGCTGTGTTCACAGCTCACCCCTTCCTACTGCAGTGATACCGGCCTCTGTTTCTGGGTATCACCAGTTGTCCAGCAGTTAATGAAAGAAACTGTCAAGCACTGCATATTCAGCAGGGAGTTCAATTTACCGACAATATAAATACCACAGAAACCTACACATGTACTGTTCCAAGTAATGGCAGAATTAAGTGGCTGCAAAAAGGCTTATCTGGTATGATAGATGGGGAGCTGTTATTGCCTACACATGGGAACGTTATGAAGCAAATTCCCAAAACCTTTTGTGTACCCAAGTAATACTTAGATGTGACTCACTTTGAAAAACTATAAATACAAAGCCTTTTATCTGGGGAAGTAATAAATGTACGAGTATTTCTGTAAAATCACACCTCATATTGCTGTTCAGGGAAAACACCTCGCAAAACGAAGTAGAGTGAAAGGCCTAGTGCTATTCAAGAAGACATTAAACATTTGCAAAATATTGTTACTTAAGTAATGCGTGTTATAGAATTTAACACACAAGCACTTTGGAATGAATAGAGAAAAAGAACATCATTGCCTACACGTAATTTAAGACCGAGATGTTCCAAGACATAAATGAGAATGGGGCAGATTCCTGAGCCATGGGGTGAAGCTATCAGTTGTCTAGCAGGTGCATTGGGACCAGGACTAAGGTGCCTGGGGGGTTGCGGCAAACCAATAATGGTTGTTTTTTAAATTTCCAAACCTATGGTTGTTTAGGCATTTTGCTTGTCTGCTTTGGGGCCCATGGCACCTTTGTTAGTCTACTTTCTAGAAAGGAACCACTCATCAAGAACTTTTCTTATACTGTGTGACAGGTTTTATCATGAAGCTTACTGGCTGGCTTTGCTTTTAAAAAAGAAAAGTGGATCTGTTTTCCAACTTTACAGACTTATTTAGTTTTTTTTACCCAATGTGGCTAAAAATGTAAAGTGGTACAGTGACAGGCCAGCAAAGTCAAACATACAAAATTAAATAATTGCTTGCAGACTGTTTCATTTCGTCTTGGGTGTTCTTATTTTTTCAGTATCTTGTAATGCTAGCGCCACTGGTAAGCAGAAATATTTACTTTGAACTGTTAAGTTGTGATTGGCTGCGGGCTGACCCATCAGAAACCGTAAAGCCTTCTTGTAAGTTTTTTTCCAAAGATGTATCCACTGCAAGAACTTTTAAATCCCCAACAGGCTCAATCAGTGAAATCATGTCTCCAGTTCTCTGCACAGAGATGCAATTTCAATCCAGCATGCTTGGAATCAAACGATTACCGGCAATGAAATCGCACATATTTTTTGCTTAGTTTCTCTCTTACTTAAAAACAGTTGTTTATCAGATCTATTGAAAACAAATTTACACCCGTTTTGTGCCATTTAGCATTTACCACTCTAGGAAACGTGGTACGTATTCAATCCTTTCAAACTCACAAACCTGCCCACTTGTATCTTGTATTTTCCCTTATAGCATGCTTCATGAAACTGACATAATTTAGTTATTAAAAACACACTTGCCCTGTGTGGGCCTTATCTTGTGCAGGTTAAATCCAGTTCATCCTAATTTGTTTTTTCGTGGTTTCCCTGTAGGTCCTTGAACTTTCTCAGCAATTGAGCACTGCAGCCTCTGGAAGTGTTTCTATGCAAAGCACACAACGTCATATAGTTACACACCACATAAAGCATTTAGGAGAAGAACTACTCTAAAAGTGTAAGACCTCCCTTGAATTGAGGCACATATCTCCCTTTGCTCAGTCCTCCACATCCATGGCCAAGTATTGTCTAGAAAATTACCATAAAGTATGTTCTGCACAACCGATGTGCAGGGACGTGTTGTACCATGGCCAAACATGGACTAGAAAATGACCATAAACTATATCCTGCATAGCCAATGTGCCGAGAAAAGAGTCCTGCCAGTTTGGGTAACACCACACATTTGAGCAAAGACTGGAATTTCTTGTGGGATAAGCATTCAAGTTTTCAACTCGGGTAGACAGCCTCCAGACAGTGTGACTGGCACCAGCCCACACTCACAAGGACAGTTCATTTGGAGAACATGTTCATGGCTGGTAAACACTTGGGGCCCGATGGACAAAAAAACAACCTATATCTAGACCTGCAAGTCTGTATTCTTGCATGCAAGTTTCATTACGATGTTATGGTAGTTGCGGAGCTTTCACTAGTCTCAGCTTTATAGGCATATAACTGCCTGTTCAGTGAATTATTTTTCTCTCCACTTGCATTATGTTTTTTTTAACTTTATCATTTCTCAGCAAATACAGACAGTGAAGCCAATTACTGTAATCTCAGTAAGGAAAAACGTGATTTATACGAGGTACAACTGGTTACCCAAATAAGGAAAAAAACAAAACATCTGAAGTAAAGAGACACAGGCAGAGGGAGATGCATAAAATAACAGAGCATATCATATAAGGGTAAATAAAAGCATATTCGCATCCATACAATGATGTAGAGGGATGCCAAATATAACAGATGGCACAGGATTTATGATTAATCCGTTGATACATCATCTGCAGAGTCAACCATGGACAACAAATAACTCCGCTATGGTTTCCAAATATCTTTAGGCCTTCATGTAATTGGCTGCAGTGAAGCATATAATTCGGAAGTAGTGTCACAGTTAGACAAGTCTATCCAATGTAGTGAAATTTGTCGCTTGACTAAAAGCAAGGCTATAGCAGTAAAATGACGCAGCCCCAGTGGTAATGATTTAACATACCCCAATAAAGCCATAAGAGGGTCAGCTGGAAGTGATCACTCGATCATAAGAGATAGAATGAAAAATATATCCTTTCAGAAGGCTTCTATCGTCAAAATTCCATGTCAAATGGGAAAGTTCTGTGTAATATGTCTGACATTTCAGGCACTGGTGAGACCTAGCAGGGTCGAACTTCACCAGTGTGGGGTGGTAGTATAGGCTATGTGTAGTAATTCAAGACGCTCAGCTTACGATTTAGGTAGTTTATTTCACATGAGAGAAACCCCACACCACAGTCGTGCCAAGCGCAGCTAACTACCATCTGTTAACTTGAGAACGCGGAGCCCCGATGACACCACATTACTCCTGAGCATCATAAGGGATTCCGGAGCTTCAGCTTATCTAATGCAGCTAAAGCACACAATAAAACATCTCCCTCTCTTATAAAACAAAAACAAAAACGTACCCACCCCAAGCCATGCTCAATACCCCCTAAACCCCACTACATAAAAATGGAAAACAAATAATGAGCGAAGCAAAACAGTAACAAAATTCAAGACCGTGAAAAAAAACAAGGTAAGACAAATCACAGTACAACAAAATACATCGCATTGAGAAAAGAAAATGGTGAGATTAATCACACATGTACTCCTGTAAATATGTTGGTTCGCTCCTCATCCTTACCACTCTCCTGTCCAGTGATTCATCTGCAGGTGATCCAGCTGCAGGTATAGAACACTTGGACCCATCTCCCCTTTCCAATCCACTCCCATCTTGTTCACATTGCTCCTCCAACACAGACTTCCACGGCAACCCAGACTCTTTTCACAACCATATTGAACTTTTCCTCACCCTGTCTATGATACAAAGCCACCCGTCTGAGATTCCACATCTGTCCATTTTCCAACTTGACCCAATTGCCCCCCACGGCCACAAATTCTTATGTAGATATCCCAAGCAGTTCCCAGTTGCGCATTAAAATGCCCTCCCTCACCCCCTGTATCCATGAAGGAACTAGTTTGGTTCTGGCCTGCCTACTCGGCATCATTTCAAACAGAGTCAAACCAGTGTTGAAATTCACCGTGATCCGGTATGCCCACAGCATGTCCTTAACTGCACCCAGAACAGACAAGCCAGCACTTTCCGCAAACTGCATGGTTCCTTTCACCAATTTATTAAGTCTTTCCACCAATCCATTGCCTTGAGGATTATACAATGAAGAGCACACATGCCTAATCCCCAATGTCTCCAGAAAACGTTCATGTCCTGCAAAACGAGTTTAGTTCCATTGTCTGTAAGTAACATGGAAGGTATCCCTTCCCTCCTAAAGACCTCACCCAAAACCTGAATAGTGTTTGTCGTAGAAATATTTCTCCTAAAAATCACTTCTACCCATGTTGATTTTGCGTCTACCAACACCACAGCAAATTTCTCATCAGTTAGTGTAGAATCCTTTTCCATAGCACTAATCCAGTCTTTCTCAGATATAGAACCCAGGTACTCCTCAGTGACATCCTCAATACCAGCCACTACCTCTTCAGTCTGTAACTCTTTGACCTCTGCTGCTTTGTCCGGCAACCTGGACAGGCAATCAGCCACCCTATTCATCCACCCAGGAACATAATCTAATCTACAATCAAATTCCTGTACCCTGACCGCTAACCTGGCCAGTCTTCCAAAACAATTCTTTGTACCTCCAGGACTTTGAGAAGGGGATTATGATCCATCCTCAAAAGAAATACAGAGCCCAACAAAAACACTCTGAAATAGTTTGTGGCCCATGCCGCAGCCAGCTCTTCCTGCTTAGTGACGGAATAATTGCTTTCAGTCTCTGTCAAAGAACGTGATGCAAAAGCCACCGTCGGTTCCAACTTTCCATGCACCTGTGCAAGAACAGCTCCAACTGCACTTGTGTCCATAGTGACAATGGTCCTCATTCCTGATTGATAAGATACTAACACATTCGCCTGAGCAATGGAATTCCTGACCAACGTAAATGCTGCTTGTTGCAAGTCACCCCACACAAACTTCTTCCCCTTTCTTAACAACTCTCTTAATGGCTCAGTCTTATGCACAAAATCTTTGACAAATTTGGAATAATATTCCACAAGACCCATGAAAGTAGTGGGGGCAGCCCTATCCTGAGGAATCTGGGAGCGTACAATGGCACTCACCAGATTGGTATATTTAATTACAAGAGATGGTGTGAAACCGAAAGCCAACTACTCCACCGCTTTAACCAGAAACACACATTTCTCCTTGCCTAGTCAAACCAGCACAACCAATTTGTGTCAAAAATTCATTCAATATTCTATTGTGCTCAATGACTGTCTCAGCAAACACCAGAATGTCATCCTGGAAGACCACCACCTTATCCATACCTGAAAGAATTATTGTCATTAACCTCTAAAAAACACTTGCAGCAGAACATAATCTGAGCAGTAATCTAGTATTTTTTTAAAGTTCCCTCAGCTGTTATCAAAAGGTTACGATGTTTGGATTCCGGCTGAAGTTTGACCTGATGGTATGCACTCCTCAAGTCAAGTTTGGAGAAGTATTTCCCCCTTGACACCATCAAAATCAGCTCATTAATGTATGTCATACTGATGTGACCATCCTAGGATTGAGGTGGGGGGGTGGGGGGGTGGGGGGATTCTGGGCATCCACAGGCACATAAACGTCCCCAGAGTTTCTTCCAGCATATTTGATCTGAGAAGTCAAATAACCTATCACCCCTATATTAGCTCCTTGATACCCTATTAGTATGACATCAGATGTCCCCAGTTTACGCTCAGGCCATGTGGCAAGAAACAACTCTCTGGGGATGATGGTATATAACGAACGTGTGTCAACCATCAAAAACACGTCCTTGTCATTAATGTCAAAATTAGCGCTGGGACATACCCTCCTCTTTTCACCACCCTGATCAGTTTCAATATTTACACCATCATTATCCTTTTCCTGCACCATAAGGACTCTGACCTGAGATTTATCCTCTTCAACAACCATAACTTTCCTGTCTATCACCTTACAAATGGCCCTTTTTGCCACAGTTAAGACAGTCTTTTCCTATAACAAAGCAAAGCTTTGAATCAGCAAGGTGATAATTGCTTCCGCACCTATAGCAACTGCGAGTAAAAGGCTTTCCCCCATTTTCGCGATTGCCACAGCATCCTTCAAAGTGGGATTCTTTGCAGCCCACAGTCTCTCCTGTATGTTTTTTGCTGTTGCATTGCACAATCAGTTGGTCTCTTATCATTTCCTGAGTCATTAACCCAAATTGACATTTTGCAGAAAGTTCCCTTAAATGTGCAACAAAGTCATCAATAGACTCTTCCGCACATTGTGGCAGCGTGTTAAATTTAAGGCGGCGCATAACCACATTAACTTGTTTGGCAAATCTAGTCTGCAAACGTAACACAGCTTCCTTATATACATCCTCCACTTCTTCTCCTAGATTATTTCTTGCAGGTGGCAAATATTTGAATAAGTGTTGACCTTCTTTGCCCAGATACCCCAATAACAATACCTTCTTCCTTATGGCCGAGAATCTAGAACCATCTAAAGCTAGTAGGTAATTTTGGAAGCAATCAATCCATTCCTCCCACTCAATAGGAGGATCACCTAACATCATGAGAAATGGTGGAGGCGTAACTATAGTTGAGTTATCACTCCTTTTCCTAAGCTGTGGACAAGTATACTCACAAACCCTTTAAATGCACTAACAACTTCTACCCCAGACCAAGTTTTATAAATTAAACTGAAAAATTGTCAAACGTGTGCATGCCACTGACTTCCACCAGTGCAAGACACACTCAAAGTGTGAGTGCAAAGTGAAAATCATACAAGAAGTGGTAATCTGTAACTGAGTGGTAAATTGTCACCATGTACAGAGTGTGCGCATCACTGAACAAGCAACAGGACATGCGTTAAGCAACAGGACACACGTTAATTTTGCACATGTCACCTTCTTCAGGATAAATCAGGATAGTGAGCGTATCACTTACTCACCACCCCAGGATAGGCACGGCAAAAGGGTTGTGCGTGAAACTGAACTTACTCCTTCCTGAAATGCCTGGACATGCGGCACACACGTAGGGAGAGATTCCACACCCGCTAGCGAGTCTAACTGAAAGGGCCACGCCTATTTCAGTGACTAAACCAACCCAGGAAAGCGGCGGGCAGAGTTTAGTGCGGCGGTCGACGTCGTCAGGAAACCTCCCACACTCAAGTGAGCACTTCCGATAAGCAGACTGACAAACTCGCCGTGAGCGACTGTGCGGGAAAGTCACACCACACAGTAATAATGGTGAGTCACCACGCGTTCAGCCAACAGGAGTCGTGATTGTCGTGTTGCTCTGACAGTGCAGACAAGCTGTCATAAAATGCCGGCTCTCCTTATAGTTCAGTACATCCCGCGCCCTTGCAAACCTCTTTTCCCTGTTCTGGCGTTGTCGGACGGTTTCCTCTACTGGAGCTGTGCTGTACCTCTCTCTCTTCCACTCAGCTCTCTCCCCAGTGCATCATGGGTTCGTGTCTGGGGTAGATCTCTCACTGGACCTCTGATGCTTGGCATGTTCAACTCCGAATGTCGCCAATAATGTAGTAATTCAGGACGCTCTGCTTATGATGTAGGTTGTTTATTTCAGATCAGAGAAGCCCCCCACCACAGGCGTACCAGGCGCAGCTAGCAACCAACTGTCAACTTGAGAACCCGGCACCAAGATGACACCACAGAATACCTCGGCGTCATAAGGAATTCCGCTGCTCCAACTTATCTAATACAGCTTAAGCACACTAAAACAATACTTATAATGTAATATCTTATGTCCCTCCACTTGCATTCTAACAGTACACAATGGAATGTCTTCTACTATTTTTCACAATGGAGGACTCTTTTGACGCACACCCCTACAAATGTGTTGTACCCACTCCGACCCTGGAAAGGAAATTACTTCTGTCCATAACAAACTCTGAAGGTGAACCATGCCTTGGAGCCCCCAGTCCATACCCCTGCGGTTAAGATGCACTCCCCTGCAATTTCACATTGTCATAGGTTATTTTGCAGAAGTAAAAATGGTTTCTGACTACAGGGTCACCATATGTGAATTCCTTGCAGTCAGAAACCAATTATTTATGATTATAAGTCAAACTTAAACGTTCAAGTGGCTTTGTGGATCTGGCCCTCTGTGATACTCTTTTGTTCAAGGAGCATTGCCATTAACCTCAACGTGGAGGAGGACAACCATATTTATAAAAAATCCTAGTCGTAGCGCAAAGAAATGCTTAAAGAGAGTCAAAAACACCTGTGTCTTCCACTGTGGTAAGGAATGTTGTGTTGCACGTAAGTCAGAAGACAGGTGGTCATGATTGCTTTCACAATGGTTACCCATGAATTCATACATGATTGAGAGTGGGAAAATATGTTTCACGGTTATGAGTTACGAGGTTAGATGTCTAACCAACTTGCAGAAGAGTGTGCCCAGCTCTTTGAAGGTTTGCCATGTTTGAATTATAGGAGGCATATGACAAGAGGCATTAAGAAGAGGATCGAACTGTTTGACTTTTGGCCTGGTTCAATAAGCTTGGTCATGGGAGAGGCTCCAACTACCAGTATTAGTACTAAACAAGAGGAGATAGAGTACACTCAATAGAGATAAACAGGTGCTCTCAGACTACTACTCTGAATTATGTGGTGATCTGGTTGAGGCTAGGGATAACGAAGAAGAAAGCTACTTGGGGCTAGCGGCGCTGACAGCTTCATCTCAAACCTATATGAAGGAATTGGAATCACCATTGATGGTTAGCGGTGTCAAGGTGATGATTTTGACTTTGCTTAACTTTGTTGGAGCTGATATGGGGGCACATATCCAGAGGGTGGCCCTAAAAAACCTTAATCTATCGGTGACAGAATGTGGATTAGGTGCCTCAGATTATGATTCTTATAACTCATTGGCATACCTATAGCGGCAGTGGGATGGGCAATCCATTTGAGTGGCCAGAAGGCCCTTTATTTACAGGGAATTGTGGTAGAAAGGATGCTTTTAAAAGCCTTTCTTGAGTGGCAGACAAGATACTGCTGGAACACTCCTGGTACTTAAGCTGCATACTCACTGAGATTGCCATTATGCTGTTACTGTATATTTAGAGTAATAGCAAAGATGGTTAAAGCCACATCTTTGTCAAGGACAGGGATTTGCAAAGCATGAGCCCTGTTTCAAGGAGGCCCCCTGCAACTGTTCATAGACATGACACAGACCTGTCAGGTACCGATGGCCAGTTCTTTATTGCATGGTTTCCTTACAGGAGCGAAAGGAAAACATGGGCATGCAGCTTGTTGAAACCACAAACATGCTTGGCTGTGGAGAGTGAGAAGAGAGATCGCAATGATGTATTAGGACACGCAGGGGATGAACGCACTGAAAGACAAATGAGCCAGAGATTTAGGAAGAGACCAGACAGAAATGGAATTGATGGCACTTGCATTCTTCATCCCATTTCTAGAATTGCCTTATTTAAGGTGGGCAAATGCATTATATTAGACAAAACA
The DNA here is from genome assembly GCF_964204655.1 of Triturus cristatus. Lineage (NCBI taxonomy): Eukaryota > Metazoa > Chordata > Amphibia > Caudata > Salamandridae > Triturus > Triturus cristatus. The sequence continues at coordinate 496,953,172 of NC_140582.1, forward strand.
TGTCATGCCTTACTCCACGCAGTTTAAATAAAATGTACCCTGAGGTATCTGACAAATGCCTGGGATGTAAACGAGTGAGACTGGTTTGCTCCCCATCTTACTCCTAGAAGGTCAGCAATACATACACAGCAGTCCTGTTTGGAACCATCAGCCCCTACAAAGAGATAAAACTCGTAAATACCTGTTTTTGTAGATCTGTCATCCAGCATAAACTTGATCATCAGCACTGTGACTTCAGCATAAACTGTACCGCTACAGAATAACCACCATTAAACGTAACGTTAGACTCAACTTTGAGATTTGCATGGAACTTCGTAGAAACAAGCATAAATTGGTTTACTTACCCAAAATGGGGAAGGGAATACAGCTGATACTGTTCGTCAAGTGGGATAATCGTTGCCTCTGAGTCCTTAATAGTTAAAACTTTCCATTACAGAATCGAGGAAATTTTTATTCTGTGTCCGGAGCAAAGGTGAGGATTATGCTAATGTAAAGCTTTCTCACCACCAAATGAGCCACATCCAGCACAGGCTTAAAATAGAATCTCTTAAATGTGGAATCTGAGAACCAATCCACTTCATTCATAATGTTATGCAACCGAGCACCTAAGCTGAATGCCTTCAAGACCATCGCTTCTCTTGCTGGTTGTTCCTCAAACACCCTGGATTCTATACCAGCTTCCTGCATGAACCATGTGCCCAACAGGCTACAGTGGGTGAAGAAACCGCCTGATGTGGTTTACATAATGCAATGGTTGTTGCTCGCTCGGGGGTGAATATCCTTAGTCATCTCCCCATAAGCTTTGCTGTACTGTACCACACACAGCTTTGAGACATCTAGGAATGCTGGGTAAGAGACCCCATCTGCGAAAACACCCTACCTGTCAGGTCATTGGCTCTCACACCCAAGACCCATCTGCAGGACACCAGGCTTGGAAGCATCGCCAATTTGGCTGAAACTTCCTTCTGTGACAGCAGTCTGTTAGGCTGCCAAGACAGGAATTGGTTAAGGACCTGATTAACGTCCCAAAGGACTGAGTAGCGAGGTTCCGCTGGAAGCGAGAGACCGATCCCTCGGAGCAATCTGCAGACGAAAGGATGCTTTCCCATCAGGAAACCATCAATTGGAACATGACCTGCCGAAATAACGGAACAAAAGCATTAATAGACTGATAGGCAAGATCATCCGAAGCCAGGCTGGACAAGAAATTTAGCACTGGTCTAAATCGACCCTTTTTCTGACCACAATTGTAGAGAAATGCATCAGCCGCCACTGCTTGGGAATCCGGTCTCCAACCGAAGAACCAGACTACCTGGTGGTCCAGACTGGAGGCAAACAGGTCTATGGAGAACGGACTCCACTTGTCTGAGAGCATGGAGAAAGCCTGAGGGCTGGAAGTGGGGAGACTGTCAATCCACCACCTGGTTTGCTGTATGTGATGTTCCAGGCAGAACTGCCAAACGATCTTCGCCAGATCTCAAAGTGGTTTGGATGTCGATCCTCCCAGATGGTTGATGTAGCGCACCGCCGGTACATTGTCAATCTTGAGGAGGACACAGTATTGGTCTGTGGTCCAACGGCGAACCGTGAAAGAGCCGGCGAGGAGTTCCAAACAGTTGATATTTAACCTCTGTTCTTGTAGTTTCTAACTTCCTCCAGTGGAGAAGTCCCATCACCTTATGCCCCTGCCTGAACTGCTGGCATCTGACTCTTTGACGAGGTCGGGGTGGATCCGAAGATTGCTCTCCTGTTCCATGTGGGAAAACCACCGGCTTGTTTGCTCCTGACCTCTTCTGACAATTGCACAGACTGAGAATAAGTTAGGCCCTTCTGCAGGTGGTGTGCGTTGAGGTACTGTAGCGCCCGATAATGTAAAGGGCCCCAGGAAGATCGCTTGGATAGAGGACGACAGTAAGCCTACTAGACGAGCAATCTGCCTGAGGAACGTGTGCTGTTTGGATAGCGTTTTCCGCAATCCATGCCGGATCTTCGCCATCTTCTGGGATGGAAGGCTCAAGGAGGCCGTGGTAGAATCATCATGAACCCCATAAAGGTTGTTCTCTGGGTGGGGGTCAGAAGTGACTTCTCGTTGATGACGAAACCCAAACCTTCTAGGAGGTTCACCGCTGTCTGCAGTTGGAGGGACAGTTTTTAGGGGGATCGGCCCAGTAACAGAATTTCATCCAAATAGTCAATGAGCTGTATTCCCTGCATGCGCAGGTGTTCCGCCACTGGCTCGAGAACCTTTGTGAAGCACTAGAGAGCCAACGTGAGTCCGAATGGCAGACTGTAGAATTCAAGCGTTTGTAGACGCCACACAAGCTGGAGAAACCGATGGTGAGGAGAGAATGCAGGCATTGTCAGGAATGTGAATGAATTCCCTGAGGTTGATAACCAGTCTCTGGCCTCCGCCGCTTTTTTTGACCAAGAACAGGTTGCTGATAAACCCGTTGGGATTGGTCGCTAATGGGCAAGTGGCCCCTTTGGCTAAGAGGGCTTAGACTTCCTTGTCATTCTTCAGCATTCGTCCATCATTTGTTCTTTTTGCTTTTGTTTCCCACCGTGGGAAGGGTATGCCCAGACGTGGGTCTCATGCTCACTGTGCCATTGGATTCAAGCTAGCCTGGCTGATGAGAAGTGGTACCCCGAAACCGTTCCCATGATGAATGTTTCCAGTCCAGGGAGAACCTTGCTTGACAGTTTGGGCTGGACTGTTCCATGGGGAGCAGGTGCCAGACTGATTTGCATATGGCTGGGTCCAAACTGGGGTGGTGTGGTGAGCAAAAAAACAAGAGATTTAACCCAGATCTGTGACTTGGGGTGAATGTTTGATTTGCTCAGCATTCCGTCCATCCTGGGTTCTTTTTGCTTTTGCCACCCTAAGTGGGAATGTTATACCCAGGCATGTCCCGTGCTCACTGTGCCACTGGATTCAAGCTAGCCTGGCTGATGAGGAGTGGTACACCAATATCGTTCCCAGGATGCTTGTTTCTGTTCCAAGGAGGACCTGGCCTGACAGTTCGGTCTGGTCTGTTCCCATGGGGAACGGGATTAAGAATGATTGGCATCGGCTGGGTCTAAACTGAGGTGGTGTGGTGAGCAAAAAGATAGATTAAAGCCAGATCTGTGACTGGGCGTGAATGTTTGATTTGTTCAGCATTCAGTCCATCATTTGTTCTTTTTGCCTCTATTTTAAAATGACGGTAAACCAGCCACTCGATGAACTTCTTGAGGTCTCTAGACGCTGTCGCTTTTGTCGACTAAGAATAGGTTACTGATAAACCCGTTGGGATGCTTCACTGACGGGCAAATGGCACCTTTGACTAAGAATGCTTTGACTTCCTTGTCGATGAGTCTGGCCTCTTGCCCGGAGAAGCTAATCAGATGTGGATGGCACTCTTGGTGGGGAGAAACATGAAACTTGATCTGAAAACCCCATACCATTTGTAGGACCCATCCTTCTGTTATGATAGAGACCCAGGACTGGAAAACAATTCTAGTCGGCCCCTACACTTCTTCGGGAGGAAGGGTTAACGCTCACCGTTGGTGGGGGTTGGGCTGGCTTGTCCCTTAAAGCCACCTCTGCGGAGGAACCACTGGCCTCTGCTGGGGTAGAATGACATGAAGTGAGTGCTGTCCTGTCATCTGTCACACTTAGAGCCTTATCTCCTGGAGGGGTTGTGGGAGGAGAAATGGCCGGTTGAGCGGCCCCTGCCACAACCGGCCTCTTGGAAAATCCACAGGTTGAAAATCCACTTAATGGAAGATTGGTATTTGTCCAAGGATGTGAACGTCGCCACAAGCTTTCCCAACTCCTAAATGAAGCGTTCGCCAAACAGACCACATAGGGCCCACCGCCCCTGCCTCTAAAGAGGTGAGATGCCCTAGCTCAGGGTCTAGTTAAAAAAGTACTGAGCGGCAGCAGTCGTAGCTAGTGCGAAGATAGCATTACCTAAAAAGATAACCACACGTTGTGCCCATCCGGAGAGGACATCAGGAGGAATTAGGGACCCTTAGCTTCCTTTGCCATGTCTAAGATCTTGGCAATGGAGCCTACAGCATCTAGAAGATTGTCTTGGCAGGAGCGCCAAGACCTATTGATGCCCTTCATGGGGTCCTTCATGAACATTTGACAGGAAGGTGGCCATCCGGGGATAAATGTCTTTGGTAAGGGCAATCTTTCCCTCCAGAGGGGCGAGGGCACTCCGCCCGGTGATGGTTGCAAGCTTCTTTTTCTAGGGGCTTACGCTAGCGCCTTGCCACATACTGTAGTGTAGTTCCAATAGTACCCTTTATGCAGGACTTACGCATTTGCGGATAACAAACTGTGGGTCTCGTTGCAGACTGACTCTGTACACCCCAACCGAATATGTTAGCCTGTTTTCGCATTAGCTAGCTCGTAGTGCAACTAGAATCTCCTGTTATCAGAGAGATTAGTTTTTGCAACCTCAGAGCACAATAATCTCAGTCTCGTGGAAAAAATATACTACTTTTCACCCAGTCACTCGTACTTGCTTGTTTTGGTCGAGGAGAGATACAGAGAAGGAACTGTCGAGCCTTTTTATAATAAGAATTTATTGTACTGTAGTTCTTCTCGTGTAGAATGAGTGCACTGTTACAATTGTTACAGTAGCATGAATATAGAACCAGCAGTACAGTAAATAAAAAGGAATAGTATTGTTCTACCATTTTGCAACAGCCACAAACATATACATTAATATGAAATGCATTTATAAAAATAAAGTGCGTACTCCTAAGATGCCTGACTAGATGTACCTGAGTGTACTTAGCATGTAAGTAGGTGTGAAAGAACTACTGAGCCTAAAATCCTAATAGTCTAGAATCTAGGAGCCAAGAATCCCGCTAGGATTGAGTCGAACCCCCATACCTGGATAGTGAGAATGTGGGACTTCGACCTGGACTTGAGCTGGACACCCCGCAAGGGATAGTTAGACCACTGTCAGCTGGAGCAATGTCATGCTGGAGCCGCAGCGTCTCTGGTCAGTGTGTCGGCCTTGAAGTCTCGGGTCCCTCCTGCCTCCTGATAGCAAGAGGTGCTGTATTTATACAGTCTATGTACGTGTGTTATCCATTGTTTAGTATTAGGATGACGTTGGGGATTAAACCTTGTGTGTCGATGGGAGAGGTGAAGTATACCTCCTGGAGAGTGTACTCCTCAATTATTCATATGTGCTAAGGATGACGTCTTAGCATGGAACTAGGTGAAAGGTTTAGTCCATAAAAAGCTACAGTCCCTTTAAGGTGTGATGTCCCTATAAGGCATTCTGTCCTTATTTGGAGTTATGTCCTTTATAAGGCTCGTTCATGTGAAATAACGGGAGCTGATGTAGGGAAAGTGTACGATGTTCCGTGGGTCTATATTAGGGCACCGATATGACATATAACAATACTTCGTAACCTTATCTGCTGGGACCCAGTCTGCGGATCTAGGGTGTATGAAGTTGTTAGGATCTAACATGTCTAACACAGCATCCAAGGAGTAATGTCCCAGGGAGGGGACAGCATCAGGCGCAGGCCGCCAATGCCTGGAAGCGCTCGCCTCATCGTCTGAATCAGCATGGTAATCACCTCCATGTTATCCAGTGAGCCGGGTTGTGAAATCCCTAGATAATCGTCAGAAGTCTCAGAGGGCCTTTCTGGGGAGGCAGCCAGGGCCAGGAGGGCACTCTTTAGGCATGCAAATGCTTCAGTGGTCCACCCCTGTGTCACGTTTCCTCTTTTGGGGTGGGGAGGATGACAGATAATATCCAGAAACACGTGTCTAGAAATTCACAGCCCTAATCTGCACCAACTTTGGCGAAACACTTCAGCAAAATTCAAGTAAGCATTTAAAGTGAACTGCATTTGCCAAAATGCTAAGGGGTAAACAGTGTTAGAACGTGAAGCAGTGTGCTCCCATCCCCCTTCATTTATCCAGTGAGCCGGGCTGTGAAATCCCTGGATAAGCGTCAGAAGGCTCAGGGGGCCTTCCTGGGGATGCAGCCTGGGCCAGGAAGTCCCTCTTTAGGCAAGCAAACGCTTCATGGTCCACCCCTGTGTCACATTTCCTCTTTTGGGGCGGGGGGTGTCTGGTCTCTGGGGGCCCTGATGAGGGTCTGGGAACCCCGAGGGTCCCAAAGCTAGTAGGTCTGGTCTGGGCATCTTTGCGCATTCATGCTCAGTCTGTCTTGAGTCATTTTTCGAGAGGTTCTATAGCCTCAGAGACTGCCCAATAAATTGAGGCATCCAACGCTTTGTAAAATTTTGCATCACACTGGAGAAAGGACAGGGCGACGTCCTCAGCATAAGTGCCGTGGGACACCTGCATGACACCTCCCCTAGAGCTAAACCAACAGGCGCGGCGCTGCTTCTTGTGGAACTGGTTGTCCCATTGAGTATGGGGTCCAAGGGCCTCAAATGTTGTAAGGGTCTAAGCCCTGGTGACACACACAAGCTATGTGTGTTATCTTTGGGACTGGGGGACCCAGTGGATATGTATGGAGGGACCAATGGCCTCACAATTTTAAGGGGCATAGCCACGAGGACACTCGCCCAATTAGTTTACCTGGGGATGCCTAGGACTGTTTCCCCACAAAAGACCTGCATAGCCTTGCTCAATTATACGGACCCCGCAGGGCGTTGGAGTACCTGCAGCAATACCGACCTCCGAGGGCATCAAAGCAGGGGTGGAAATGATTTGACAGTCGCCAGGCTAGGACATGGTTCAATGAGCTGTCACAGCACGTGTCTGAACAACAGCTTGTGAAATTTGAGACATGCGTGTCGCTGAGCCACTGAGCTCGCTAGCGGGTGGAGCACCGCGCTACGCCATCCATAAACTGAGGGAAATTAACCTATAAATAAGGAGCGCATTAGGGGGGTCCGTGACACATAAGCAAATAAAAACTTGCGGAGCACAATGGGCACTAATTACACCAGTATCACAACCATTAAACTATAAAACAAGGAGAGAGCATGAAGCATAACTTAACTGAGGCTGCTGAGCAGCGAAGAAAGAGGGTACTTCAACAGTGACAAAGGACTTTATTGGGATTGTTAAATTATGATTGGCTGTTAATGATGTGGTTCCCAACTGTTTCTGGGAACATTCGTTTATTCTTGTTGGATACTAACATGGCTGCTGTTTAGAAATAATGTAATAAAAGCGAACAAAATAGATAATTTACATCAACTCCGGCCGTGACATATAATCAGTAAACCTCTCTTGCTAATCCCTTCTAGCCAATATGACCATTTCAATACTCACTGTGGGAGTTGATCCTCCAAATCCAGCAATGTCTGATAAACTGTGGTTATTTTCAGTGTGAGATCATTTACTAATATAGCACACATTGAGACAGAAAAACTAGAGCCATCTCTGTCCTAATCAAATTAAGAGTTCTCTGATTTTTAGGTATTTGAAGAATTGTCGATCAGGGATATGAAACTCTACCTAATTCTGAGAAGGATTTTAATGTATTGGGGAAATATCGCTGGCATAAGGATTTTACATTGACTCACAAAGAGTAATTATTGAACTGAAAGCTCTCCGGTAAATGCGAGTTATGCCATAAGAGTAGATTACCATGTAGTTTCGGCAGAACCTGGAGACAGATACAGATGAACCCCGGGCGGGGAACTCCGCTCCGCCAGCGGAGTTTTGCCTACTCCACGCTCCTCTGCGAACGCGGAGTTTAGGCAAAACTCTGACTCCGTGGCGGAGCTGAGTTAGCCGGCCCCTCCACCCTCCCTAATTAATTCTATTTTAAAAAACAGGCACTTACCTGTTGTGGCTGCCTCCTTCTCGCCATGGCCGCTCTCGTTCCTCGTTGTCCATTTCTATTGGAAACCCCTACGTTGTACGTCTTGCGTGTGCAAGACGTACAACGTAGGAGTTTCCAATAGACTAGGACGGCGAGGACGAGCAAGGAGCGCGGCCATGGCAAAGAGGAGGCAGCCACAGCAGGTACGTGCGTTTAAAAAAAAATCTATTTAATTAGGGAGGGGGGAAGCAGAGCGGAGTTCCACAGAGTTTTTTCCAACTCCATTGAACTCCGCATAGAGGCAGTATGCCAGCTCCGCCCAGGCTTAATACAGATATCATGCTATAGTATGCATAATACCAAGGAAACCATGATTTTTCACATGGCTCTGGTGTCAATTGGGGTTGAATAAACCCCCCCGCCCCCCAAAAAAAGAGGTTAGTGGATACATCCTGTACTAGTTGGATTAATCCCATGCCTGATACCAATCATTAGTAAAATTGGAAATTCAGGAGTATCCTCCAAACCACCCCGTCAGTGTTGCATGCAGTTTACACCTAGATCTTTTATGCCCCTATATAGAAAAAGATGGGTACATCTAATTTCTGGAAAAAAATACCATTAAATATACTGGGATGGCTCAAAACTATATTTTGGCAGCCATACCATCTTTATCAAATTAGTGAATATTAATAGAGGAATGTGTTCCCAGTTGTTGAGTAGTCGGCTAGTTTCCTTGAGTACAGATGTTTAGTTTGCTGATCTCAAATTATCATATATAGTAGTTATCCAAATATTCAGATATTTCAGGTTTGGTACTACATAGATTTCATATGGGTACATTTGGCTGCAATTCAGAATCTGGGTTTTTTCCTTATTTAATTTAGAGTCCGAAATTGATCAAAGTAGTTTTTAACTCAGTGGGTAACATTGCTCATCCGTGGGTCAGAAGTGACTATCAAATGGTGGTTGGTACAGTGAAAGACCTTGATTTCTGCTCTAGGAAATAGTATTCATGGGCTATTTGGCTGACTAAGGTGAAGTGGCAAAAAGGTTTCCATATACAGAGCATAATGATAGGAAGAGAGTGCACACCCTTTCCAAGAATAGCTGGCAGTTTTAAATGCGGCTGATGAGTGGCTATAAACAGTACCAACTGCTCACAAAGCCTGATGTGTAGCTCATATCAATTTAGTTACTTTTGTTGGAAACGCAAAGTGCTGCCTAGCTGCCCAAAGAAATTACATCTTCACCCAGTCAGATGCTTTCCAAGCATCTAAAGCTATAAAAGATATTGGGTGTCGCCCTATCTCTGCCCAGTCCATCAGTAGTACTGCAAATTTGGTAGTTCCTGTAGCGTCTCTCCCTGGCATCAAGCCATTTTGTAATGATGTCCCCAAAGCAGTTATTGATGATATGTGGCGGTGTCAATTGATAATGGCAAAGCTAGTGAATTAAAACAAGTGTTGGACAAGGACAGGAGAGAGAAACATTCTATACAAAGGGTTAGTCTGTGTTCCAAACCAATTTCAATCGAAGCCTTTTCACAGGGGTCTTGACTAACTGTTCGTAGGTGTCCTCTTTCAGGGTTTAATAACTTTTTATTGTAATGTACTCAGGGCAAATCCCTCAAGTAATAAAATGCCCTGTTTAGCCTTTCGTGATCAAGGTTTCTATAAAGTATGGGACCTCTTGCTATACAAAGTTACTAAACAACCTGTACTACCAAAGTTTTGTTTGGACCAATGATGGTGAAAATTGTTGGATACTTGACATCCACTTGCCAGTCGGAATCTGTGTTTGAATTGCAGTTCTGACAGTCAGTACAATAGCAATTTCACCTTTATCTTTAATATCTAACCAAGTATATGCGTAGTCTGAGGGTTGGGTAACAGTACATCTCGATACCTCCTCCAACTAGTAAGTTAGTATTCTCCGCTATGCCCAGCGAACATGCAATCTAACCTAGTTGGTCATTTCATGTTTTTTTATTTGTATTTAAATGTATTAATTTTTTACTCTGGCGAGTACTTTCCCAAGCCGTTGGTGCCCCCCCCCCCCTCCCTCCCAGCTCCCCTGACATGAGATGCTACAGTATGGGTGATAGTAGTTCAGCAAGTTTAACAGTGGGTGTGGTAAAACTGAGCTCCGGATGTTTTGGAAGAGGTTACACTGGGTGCTACAAAATAGCCACCTACATTAGTAATGGAGAAATCTGACATCTCTGGATTATTTCGGTCTACCCTGCGAATACTTTTCTATGGTTTTGGTTCTTTACACTGGGATCTTGGACTTTTGTAGAGAATTATCACCAGGTGGCATGGCCATTATTCCCACACTAAGCAAATATGGCCTGCTGTAGCCACATGCAGATCTTCTCTTTTGTAGGGAACAACAACGTACAGTTGCCCACAAAGCAGCTGTGTTGTTGTTGCTCTCTTCAGCAGTCTTTGGCCTCATCCAAGCTCTGCAGCAGTCTCTTTTACCTCAAGGTTAAGTTATTCGATCATGCTATTTTTTATTTTTTCCTACATTGCCCTGTATAATTGTGTTTCAGTAGTGGTTCCTTGAATGATGGAACTCCCAGTTGCCACGGATACCAGTTGAATTGCTTGGGGGAAGATTGGCTTCAGTGAGTGCAGGGACATAAGGTAGGGAAGGTTCATTCTGAAGAAACACCCGCAAAATGTATTGTAGCACTGTAAATGCACACCCAAAGGTTCTTCATGCTGCTTTAATACTGCATCCTACCATAATGGCCATACCTATTGGGTAATATAACGTTTTGGGTTGGGGTGGGGAGGGGAGTTATCTTATTCTAGGCAGTGTTGGCCACAATATAATTGTCATTGTACGATCACTCCTCGCAACACATATAGAAAATGTCAACTGATTGAGGTTTATGATCATTTACTTAACTGATAGCTTAAGTGTCATGGCTAGTGGTACAAAATAATCTCTTTTGGGAAACATCCATGCCTGTCCCTAGTATGGGTCGAGCCTGAGTAGCAGAAGGCAAGAGGCCTTGCCTTAAGTTATGAGTCGATATTGTTTTGTAATCAAACGCATCCAAGTCCAATAGTTGTTTCTTGACCTGTCGAAGGATGTGTTCTTGCCATTACTTAAGGGGCACAGCCCTTGGAGGGAGGGCATAGGGTTATATTGTTATTATTGACTGGATGCTTTAATGATTGATAAAATATTTTCTAATATATGTTAACATTTTAATATATTTTTGCAGCAACTCGAGCTGGTGGAACCGAGTGGTTGGATTCATGTGCCTTTAACAGACTCTAATAAGAAGCCCATCCGCACATTTATGATTCAGATTGCAGTTTTGGCCAATCACCAGAATGGAAGAGACACTCACATGAGACAAATTAAAGTGTATACTCCAGTAGAGGAGAGCTCGATTGGCAAATTCCCCAGATGCACTACTATTGATTTTATGATGTATCGATCTATTAGGTGAAGTATTGCAAAAGAATGTTTGAGATTCTAATATCTTACTGCATTATGTATTGACCTGTTTTAATATGGAAATGTGGTTTGTTTCATTGAATAAATGCAAAGCATATTACCACAATATATGTCTTCCTCTTTTTATTTTTTAACATAATACAGATTAGTTTCAGAAATCTTTTGCCTTTTATCAAAATATTTTGGGGCACATATTCAAACTTTGGTAGTAACTTACTTGGTCTGTATGAATGCATTCTCCAGAAAAGGCTCATCATATTGGTTGGACTTGGTAGAATTGCCCTTCAAGCTTTTATACATTTACAGCTACAGCTGATCATATTTGTAATTCGTAATATACGTTCAGCGTCATACTTTACCTTAGTTTATATTTTGTCACGTTTAAAGGAAGGATCCAAACCCTCATCACATGACCAAACGAATGCGCCAATTAAATTAAAACACTAGCGACTTTCATTTGAAAGGCCTCATGTTGGATACACTTAGCCTATATTTGGCATAAACTGCATCACCCTTTTCCCTCTGAACCGATTATGTTTGTGATGTGCAAAAGAACATCTCAAATCACATCTCGCCCTCACTCACAATGTACCATTTCAGTTTCTCATATGAGCTAAATGTAGAATATAAATCAACTCCCAACTACATATCGGCTTCAGACACTTACTGAATGGTTCTAGGAAGCAATATGTATGCTGCCACTTGTCAAGGTATTTATGTAAAGGCTGGTTTGCAGTTGGTTGAGCACTAACTCTGGGCTAGCCTTTACATTTTTTGCTGTAAAGCTAAGTATTTCATCTATCGCTTGGAGCCAAGGCTTGGGGGCTGGGCAAAGGTGATGATTGTCTGGAGGTGAAGTGTTGGGCACTGCTAGTCAGTGCACATGACGGTCCGGCCGGCCGTCTCAGGCCGGCAAAACCGTTATGCGTACTGAAGTTTTCCAACCCCAGCTGCATTGCCGGTTTGGAGAGAGCAGGCACAGGCTCCCAGTCTAACTGGGAGTGCAAATCATCGGCGCTCAGGCCAAGCCTGCCATTGCTTTCAGCAGCATGAAAGCAGCACCAGGATTGGCCGCAGTGCACTCTGGGACCCTGTACCTGCAGAAGAGAGGGGCAGCGATGCAGCAGGTAAGTGTTTTTGCCCAAAAAAATGTTTTATTTTGTCTCGTCCCTCCGAACCTTTCCACCACTCTCTAAACACACCGGCCGCTACTGGTTCCAAACACTGGGAACTCTGCTATGTGGAAGAACATCTCAGAATCTGTTTACTTACAAATATGGGGGTGTTGCTTCAATTTTTTGAAAGTTCACTTACAGATTCCTCCAGTAACCCACCTCTAATTGTTTTTATTATTTTACATCAGTTCCTCCCTTTCTAAGTGAAGGTTCAGGACTGCTCTTGGTGTCTCATTTCCTTTTTAATTCTTCCCTAAAGACAACTTAAGTTGTTTTGCTAGCCTCATGTTTTCTAAAAAATATCATACAAAAAAACATACAGATATAGTGACTCCCAATCAACATTCTTTCACCATTAGTCTGTTGATCTGTCTCTAAAATTATACTCCCACCCACCCTAGCAGAAAAAGTATAGGTCAAAAGACCAGCCCACTCGAGCCAATGGATGCCTCCATTTTAAGTGACTGCATTATGCCCCTGCACAAGTACTCATACATCTAACAAATGGTTCTCAAAAAATAGTTAAACACTTGCACTACCCAATAACTGATAATCCTTATGTATAGTAGGATTACATCAACTATTTTCATACCTCTCAAGACATTTATTGCAAATTATAATGTTCATTCTTCATTATAAACCAACTTTGCTATATCTATTTATGCTACTAAAAATTAGCACAAGTCATTAGAGTATCTAGAGTGTATATGAAGAATTTTAGGTTGAAGTCCCCTCTCCCCCACAGTATTGTGATTAACGTTTCAACCCCTTGCATCTGACTTGGGAGAGCCCTCTAATATCTACTTGTGGACCTGATCTACCCTATTGAAGTGCTGTACAAACACTTTCAGTATGCAAAAAAACTCCTCCCAAATCAAAGACAATGCCTACACCCACCAAAACATAAACAGCTGAAATGAGCTTTTTACTCGATTTACCAATGAATTAAAGTTCCTATAAATAGTAAAGTGTGATCACAACCTTTTATAAATCAAATGTTGTGGCGGGGGGAGAACATGAGTCTGACCGTCTGTGCTGTGCTCTTATTGCTGACGCTCTGTCTGAATATGGAGCATAAGTCTGGAGCACCCTCCCCCGCTAGTGGTGCATTGCAACAGTGGTCTCTGTTCATCCTGATGCTTGTGGCCTGCGCCGCGTTCTAGTGGCGTTTCTGGCTGGCCGACTCACTGAAGGGTGTGGAATTGTTCACTGGTGCAGGGTCACACTTTTGTCCACGGGTTCAAAAACCAACAAAGTAGAGATCAGCACTGGAGTAAGAATAAATAACAAGTTTATTAATCACTCGTGAGTGGGACCACATCCACACAGCACTCTCACATGCTGCCTGAGGTAATTCACTGGAGTCACAGAACACAGATGCTTTTTAAATTGGTTTTCTGCTGTGTAAGCATGTGAACAGAAATAGGGAGAACAATTTTAGAAATAGTTTTCAGCAAACAAGGGCAGATGAATATCCACTTGGTCAGCAAAGTGGGAGGGGGAGCAGGAGTGCTTATGGCAGCAGTAAATGATTGACAGTTAACAGGTGTACTAGCAGCTACAAACTCTCAGCACGTACATTGCTTTTAGCTGAGTCAGGAAGTCAACTAAAATAGATAGCACAGGCAGAGTGAAAAGACAAAAGAATTACGAAGGAAACTTAAATGGACACCACAGCCAAAATGGCTGCAGCTTATGCCAAGTAAAATATTACACGTTTTCCACAAGGGGTCAGGCCCATCGTCAACAACTGTTGCTGCTGACATTCTATTCCGCCTGGGGCTGTCCTTGCCATCCGGCCACACAACTGCAATGGTCAGAGATAAAAGGAATAAAACGACCCAAACAAATAAGATCTCCAATTACGGCCAGCCGTTGCCAATGAAACACGGGGCCACCATGTTGCTGCAACCTGCGGTCGCAGAGGCACCAGCGCAGAATGCTGATCAGCCCCCATACATAAGAGGTCCTCACGGCTATCCATTCCACGAGTGTTGAATTAAGCACCAAAATCGACTCCGTGGCTATAGATTTGAACCTGCTTAGATGCGATCTGCGAAAGGTCGCGGACCGCGTGACAACCACTGAACAGAACGTGGGTGCACTACAAACAGAGGTGCACACGTTCAGGGACACGGTGATCAGTGTGCAGCAGAAACTGGTACGACTGGATGCACAAGCCGAGGACGCAGAAGGACGCTCCCAATGCAACAATCTTCGCTTTATCGGATTTCCGGAGAAGGGGGAAGGCCCATCGCCGGAGCTGTTCCTGGAGGACAGGCTGAACAGCATTTTCGCACCGAAGCAACCTTCCTGCTTCTTTGCGGTGGAAAGAGCTCACCGGGCGCTGGTCCTCCCTGAAACCGGGGGCGCCTCCAAGAGCTATAATTGCCTGCTTTCTTAATTTTCAAGATCGGGACTTACTGTTGCAATTGTCGCATAACAAAGGCCAACTGCAATATGAAGGGCACCAAATATCCATCTACCGGGATTACCCACAGAGGGTGCAAGAGCAAAGGCGGTCCTTTTTGACTGTCAAATGCCACATGAGAGACCTGAACCATCGGTACAGCCTATTTAATCTTGCGAAACAACGAGTGGAGCATGGCAGCAAAACATTCTTCTTTTTCTCGGCAAGAGAGGTGACGGATTGGCTGGATGCGAGGGGCTCTCCGGGGGCCTGTCTGGTCCCTTCCACGAAGACGCCAAAGAAAACTGGAACTTGTACCCAGTCTCTGGGATGCCGTCGCCAAGGACAGTCGCTGGACGCGTTGGGACCCGCAGCCCTACCAGGATCCGGGTTTGCTCGGATGGCACACTGCAGGCCTCCGACTTTGTGACTGACTCATGTCCATCATCACCGTGGCAAACGTCCAGCACCAACGTGAGCGAAGATACAGATGCCAAGAGGAGACTATACTAGGATACCTGAACTGCTTGAAATCCCACGGCATATATGTGATACCTGCTTGGTAAGATTGAACTGTTGTGGGGAGGGGACATTTGCATACTGTGGAGTTTGTCACTGTTCTACACATGATGGCGGGGGCTTGAGGGACCCCTTCTTTTTTTAGAGGCTGGTGCCTGTCGTTGGAGGCATGTCCTCACACCTCGACAGCCAACCACCCACTTATCTCATTGGGGAAGGGTGGGAAGGGATGATATTGACATGTTCTTGTTCTGTACATTCATAAAGTTATAAATTGTGGAGTTACAATCGAGAATGGAGCGACACCTACATACCTACACCAGGCTACACGTTGCACAGGGGGGAATGTGGTATTTCCCAAGGGGTGTGGGAAAGTTGGGGTACCAATGTTTGATCATCACTAGTCCGTCCCTTGTAGAGCTCACTACGCAGCAATATTGTACTGTACCAGTTGTGGGTAGGGATCACCTTTCTCTGTGACTGCTTACACTGGGTACGATGGAGAGTCAACAGAAAAGTGCTGGGGCAGCCACCATGAGTAAATGGCTTACGTGGAACATGCGAGGTATTGCCACTCTTGAAAAACATAGGCGAATATTTGCTTACTTGAAAAGATATAGGTGGCGGTGGCATGTCTCCAGGAGACGCATGTTTGGGGAGATTCTGTGAAATATTAGAAGAAACGATGGAGGGGCCAAGTCTACGCCACTTCCTACTCTGGCTTTGCTTGGGGGCCCTTATCTGGATAGCACCGTGGTTTCCGTTCCAACACTTACACCATGTTATAGATCCAGATGGAGAATGTATGGGACAGATATATGTATAATTAATGTGTACGCTCCAAATGATGACATCGCTTCTTTTTTTGGGGATCTTCCTGCGGTGGCCTCCCCCTACTTGGGAGCTCTAACACTTTTGGCTGGGGACATGAACTGTGTACTAGACGGCATCCTAGGTAGGGAACCTCCAAAGCTACACACTAAACCAACAAGCATTGGCATAGCCAATAGGTCTCGCTTTTGGGACCTTCTAAGTATTTAGTTATGCAGCACATTATCCTTGGTGCAACCACATCAACTGTTGCGTGGCTAAACACTTATAATGTCCCAAAGGTGAGACCTATTGGCTATGCCAATGCTTGGTGTGGTTGTGTGTGTGGTTGTGTGTGTGTGTGTCTGGTTGTGTGTGGGTGTGGGTGCAGTTGTGTGTGTGTATGTGGTTGTGTGGTTGTGTGTGGTTGTGTTGTGTGTGTGGTTGTGTTGTGTGTGGTTGTGTTTGGTTGTGTGTGTGGTTGGGTGTGGTTGTGTGTATGGTTGGGTGTGCGTGGCTGTGTGGGTGTGGTTGTGGGCGTGGGTGTGGTTATGTGTGTGATTGTGGGTGTGGTTGTGTGTGTATGTGTGGTTGGGTGTGGTAGTGTGTGTGCGGTTGGGTGTGTGTATGGTTGGGTGTGGGTGTGTGGTTGTGTGTGTGTGGTTGGGTGTGGTGGTGTTTGTGTGTGTGTGGGTGTGGTTGGGTGTGTGGTTGTGGGTGTGGTTTTGTGGTTGTGCGTGTGGTTGTGTGTGGTTGGGTGTGTGTGTGGGGTTGTGTGTATGTGTGTGGTTGTGGTTGTGTGTGTGTCTGGTTGTGTGTATGTGTGTGGTTGTGTGTGTGCGGCTGTGGTTGTGTGTGTGTGTGGTTGTAAGGTAGTACTTGTGGTTGTGTGGTTGTGTGCGCAGTTGTGGTTGTGTGTGCGGTTGTTGGTTGTGTGTGTGACAGTAATACTAAAAGCATCTCAAAATAAAGGAACACAAACATTTAGTTTGTGGAAAGAGAAAGCACGTTGTAAGTCAAACGGGCGCAGCAAAGCATTAACACAACAACAAAACAAACAAGATCACTTAGCGAAGACTGAGTGCTGATAATGGATACACACAGCCCATTATCTAAAGAGTTCAATTGCAGCCAATGTGCACTCAAACCTGCCCCCTCCTTGTGAGTTGCACCCCATATTGCATGAGTTGTAACTGCTGCACCCACCATAGCGCTTTGAGATCTAAAGCGCTACATAGGTCTAATCGATTAACCAGTCGCCAACATGCTGTGCTTTTAAAGAGAATGTGCCAAAAGTTTCCAGCTTCCTCTCCATGTCCTCATGAAAGCGCCAATGAAAGGACTCCCTGAATGGTGCAACGGACATGAAGCAGCTGCTGCGAGCAGAAATAAACACTGTGAACTTTGTCCAGTTTCACAGTAACATTTCCTTAATGTTCTTTAAGTCACAAAACAGTAATAATAAAAGCATCTCAAAATAAAGGAACACAAACATCGAGTTTGTGGAAAGAGAAAGCACATTGTAAGTCAAACAGGCGCAGCAAAGCATTAACACAACAACATGTTCTGTGATGTTTGATGTTCTTTGAACGAGAACAACAAAGGGGCGCCGTGAAAGTGACCGCAGGCGAAAGTTAAAGTGATCGCGGGCGCTTAATGAGCATGACGAGGTTTGCCAGTCTCTGGTCCTAAGCACGCGCCCGCGCACATGAAATGTAGCTCTAGGCTGGCCATGGTAGCATTTTTTGAGCCCTCACAAAAAGTCTCGCCAAACCAGCACATGCGTTGGGTCAGGCGAGACCTAAAAATTACCACAGTTCTCCATGGGATGATACAGGGGCTACGATTGGGTGATGTGTGGAGGGAGCGTCACCCCACTATGAGACACTTTTCCTCTGATACACACCGGCTACATAAACTTCCAATCGACTAGATTACTGGTTCCTGTCTGCAGACTTGGGTTGGAGTGTGGGAGGGATAACATATCAGACGAGATACCTCTCCGATCATGCCCCGGTCCTGTTGGAATTAGGGACTAACAAAGTGATGCCGGACATACCCCTTTGGTGACTTAACGCCGATGCACTTACGGACCCGCCCTTTGTAGTCACAATTTCCACGCAGCTAGGTAACTACATTCAGGAAAATTGGGGTTTGGCCTCAAGACGCGCTATGGAGTGGGAGGCCATGAAGGTGGTGATCCGAGGTATATGCATAAAGACCACATTTCGCGTCTGGACGCAGTTGGAAAGGGATGTTGCTCAACGCGAGTCTAGCCTGAGGAAGCTGGAGGCGGAGATTAGTACAGCCCCAAACAAATTGACAGAGTGGACTGCGGCTAAGGAAGCACTTCTGACAGATGTCCGTAAGTCAGAAAATTACACGTACACAAACTATAGGCAACGGCTTTATAGGGAGGGGGATAGAACTGGAACGCTCTTGGCACGGTTGGTCAAACAGGAAACATCTGCTACACGAATATTACCGATGAGGGACGAGGCTGGGGGCCTAGTGTACACGCAACAGGCTATTACAGAGGCACTGGCTATCCATTTGGAGCGAGTATATACTAACTGTCCTGACGTAGACTCCGGGGCACTGGGAAGGTACTTTGCTGCGCTGGGGCTCCCCCACCTTACTAGGGAAGAGCAAGACGCCCTGGATGCCCCGGTGACTAAAGAAGAAATACAAAGCGTCATTGGTCGGCTCAAGACGGCCAGAGGCCCGGACTCCGATGGCTTACCCGCGGAGTTCTACAGGAGCTTTGGGCCACTCTCGGTGGATAAACTATTTGAGGTCTACAATGAGGCATTGGATAGAGCTGTACTCCAGCCTACCCTGAGTGAGGCACTTGTCATGACCTTTAAACAGGATAAAGACCCTGACCTCCCTAGCTCCTATAGGCCGATATCGTTACTGAACATTGATGTTAAAATATTGAGTGGCATCCTAGCTGAGCGCTTTCTCCCACTGCTGAAACGCCTGATTCACCATGATCAGTTAGGGTTTATACCGGTACGGAACATGACTTATAACTTACGACGGCTTGCGCACGTATGGCATGCTCCTGCTCTCCTGGAGGTTGACGCTGCCATTGCGTCATTAGATATAGCGCAAGCATTCAACTCGGTGGAGTGGCCGTATATGTGGCACGTTCTGAGAACGGTGGGAGTGGGTGCCCAATATCTGCGGTGGAGTCACTTTCTCTACTCTGCCCCTATGGCCAGAGTACGGGTGGGAGAAACAGTGTTGAGATCCATTCTAATAAGGCGAGGCACCCGTCAGGGGTGCCCTTTATCGCCGCTCCTATTTGCCATTTTTATGGAACCCATGGCTGTACAGCTGAGGACGGTTATGGATCCCTGGGGTATACGGTTGGGGACGACTAACCATGTGATATCGCTCTATGCTGATGATACCTTGGTTTATCTAAGGCAACCGGAGCACTCAGTCCCACTTCTTGTGGCAGAAATGACTGCATTTGGCAATATCTCAGGATTGAATGTCAACCCTGCAAAATCTAAACTGATACCAATGGGTAGGCTGGTGGTGGTTACCCCGGAATCAAGGCCTCCCCTGAATATCCCGTGGACGAAAGAAGGTTCAAGGTACTTGGGGATTTATCTAGCGGGCTACGCCGACTCCTTCCACAGACTAAATATCAACCGGGTGGTGGAGCGTCAGAGAGGCTCCATTCACTTCTGGGCAGATTTACCACTGTCATTAATGGGGCGCATCACTAAAATTATTGTATTACCACGCTGCCTCTATACGCTGCAGCACTCCTTTTTCATGATCCCGCGATCCTTCTTTGATACGTTGGAAGTTTTGCTGGGCGATTTATTGTGGGGCAAGAAACGTAGGCGTGTGAGCTTATGGACATTGCAGAGGACTTGGGGGACGGGGGACTCGAGGTTCCAAAACTAGAACTCTACTATATGGCCTCCCAGCTCCAGTTTGCGGTACACTGGCTTGATGATGAGGACAATTGGGAAAAATCCCTTTTAGCGGGACGTACCGAAGGAATACATTAGCAGGGCTTTTCATGATGGGAGGAGCGGTTCCTGAAGGCTACCCATACATAATACGCCATGTAGCTAATCTCTGGGAGAGAGCAGTTCGCCGAGTAGTCCGTCACGCCGCATATGCGCCAGACATGCCCCTGTAGGAAATACGACCCTTTGCCGCAAGTGCCGACTCTGTCGATCAGGCGTTGGAAGGAGGGGAGTTGTCTACTTCTAGGAGACCTTTATACAAATGGACAATTTATAACACAAGCAGATGTGCAAAATGAGTTTGGCCTGGGAACGGGACAGTTCTTGCAACATGCCAAAATTTCAACGGCGGCCTGGGAGCTGTGGCCATACTTTCCCTCCGAGCCCCCTCCCACTAACATACTAGTGACAATGTTCTATATGGCACAGGTGCGACGCCTCGTATCTCACCTCTACCGAACGTTACGAGAGGACGTCCCGCAAGAGCCATTGGGACTGCAACATAAGTGGGACTTAACACTGCCCTCCCCTCTGACAGCGGCAGAATGGGGGAAGGTATAGGAAGGGGTTCATAAGTTAAATGCGAATGCAAGATTTGAACTACTTCACTAAAATGTCATTGATCAGGTGTATCTGACCCGCACACCCTCCACGTGATCTACCCACACCGCACGGACGCTTGCCCCAGATGTGCTGCTGGGGGAGCGAACTTTCTACACATGATCTGGCAGTGCCCCGGACTCCAGCTTTACTGGGACAGTGTTTTGGCACACCTGGGGGGGCTGCCGAGTGGGTTATACCACGAGAGATCAGACAGGTGCTCTTGGGCCTACTACCTAAATCCAAGAAAAAGGCACTGAGTAGGAAATTTGTATATCTGGGATTTTGTGTTGGCTAAGCGACGAGTAGTTATACGGTGGATGCAACCCCAACCACCGACCCACACTGACTGGCTAAGGGATATGAAGGAGTGGGCAATGGCGGAGCTCATCGGAATGAAATTTGTGAGAAGAGATGACAAGGCAGAAGAGGATAGGACGGCGTGGAATGCCATGATAATAGACCTCCAGGGGGACCCTGATCAGACCTCCCAACCAGCTGAACAGGGGGACACAACTCAAGGTAACATGAGTATTGCTAGCCTTGACCTGGAGGGGCAGTATATCAATAGGTGGCGTAGGCTACATGGAGGGTCTACCTGCCGTCATAATTCATGTTGCTCCAAGGGACTGGACAGACATATGGGGGGGTTACTGTTTAAGTTTAAAGAAGTTTTTTGTCTGTTTGGCATTGAAGTTGATAAACACCACAAATATTTTAAATGCTTTTTCCGTTGTTTCCACAATGTATGAGGGTGTCCTCACATGGTTCTACTCCGCTTCAATTGACTGAATTGTGCTTGGAATTTTGAAGATTACTGTACATTACTTTGTGGTATA
Organism: Triturus cristatus; assembly: GCF_964204655.1. NCBI lineage: Eukaryota > Metazoa > Chordata > Amphibia > Caudata > Salamandridae > Triturus > Triturus cristatus. The sequence continues at coordinate 496,974,763 of NC_140582.1, forward strand.
ATACTGTGTGTTATTGTGTTATAACTGACACTAAATGCTAATAAAGAGCAAATAAAAAAATAATAATCAAAAAATGTTTTGAAATTTGTAATTTTGAGTCATTATTATGAAACCGATTTGGCAAATAATTAATCCTATGACAACCCAGCACAAATGAATAAAATAGCAAAAGCATGTATTCAAATGTATATGTTGAAGCTGCATCCCCCCCTCCCCAGCTTGTTACAGGTCATTTGAAGCACCTGCTTCCAACTGAGCTGTACCTCTATTAACAACAAGTGGAACTGCAGCTTCATGAAAATATTTCAATGGTTTTGATTTGTGAGGGACACCAAACAATTACTACTGGAACTGCACTTTCACAAAAGAATATCAATGCATTTTCATTTGACTTGACACGGGCCGGAGGCAGAGCACTCGCGTTACAGAGTGAGTCTGCAGGTCAGTGTTCTTGTGCTGCTGTCTATTTCATTCGGATTTTATTCTTTTAAAAACTTATTTTTATCTTTGTGTGTGGGTGATAGAGCTGTGTTCTATGCTCTAGGGTCTCGGGGGCACTCGCACTTCCACATTACTCCTCGCCGGGTCAGCAGTCTAGTTGCTGTTCCCGGCGCAGCCTGATTCCGATAAATTGCGCATTATGACGCGACGCGCTGAATTGACACGGGCCGGAGGCAGAGCACTCTCGTTACAGAGTGAGTCTGCAGGTCAGTGTTCTTGTGCTGCTATCTATTTCATTTGGATATTATTCTTACGTATTTTTATCTTTTGTGTGTGGGGGATAGAGCTGTGTTCAATGCTCTAGGGATTCGGGGCACTCGCACTTCTGCATTACTCATCGCCTTGTCTGCAGTCTAGTTGCTGTTCCCGGCGCAGCCTGATTCCGATAAATTGAGCATTATGACGCGACTGCGCAAGTCAAGGCAAGCCCGTTTGCGCCCGGCAGGGCCCAGGGGCCAGAACCCCTGCATCTCTCCCCTCAACCCAATCCATCTACTCTAGTTCTTAGCTCAAGAAATTAAACGGCGCCCCAAGGACCATTTGTGGTCATCCATTCCCTTCGGATACATTTCCCAAACAATGCCCATACTGTAAGCATGACCTCACTCCCAATAGGCTAGAGCACACCTCACCCAAGGACCAATTCAGAATCTTACTTCTTAACTGCAGATCCCTGCCCAAACATACTGCAGAGATCTGGATGCTCCTTAGAGACTATGACCCTGATGTACTGTTCCTCATGGAAACCTGGCTCAGCGCCAGCTCGGAGCCCGATATTGTGCAAGCACTCCCTCCTGATTTCGTGATGCAAAGAACAGACCGGTCAACAGGTAGAGGTGGCGAGATCGCCATTATTTATAAGGAACAGTTCATCTGTCGCCTGTTGGGGAACCCTCTTGAAGACTGTGAGAACGCTCATTTTATCATTGAATTTTCCCCACTCCTCTCATTCACGGGCATTCTTGTCTATTGGCCCCCTGGATCGATAGGAGCCTTCAATAGATCTCTACTGGAGGCGACGGTTAACCTTGCCAGATCGGCGGCTAACTTTACTATCCTTGGAGATTTTAACCTCCATTTTGATGATCCGCAAGCAGTAAATGCAGGCGAGCTGGCCAGAGACCTTACGACACTCCAATTATCCCCAAAAATCGGACATGCTACCCATGCCAAAGGACACCTCCTCGACCCGGTGTTCTCCAGTTTAGATGACCTTAAAGGGACTGACCCGTCCCACTTCCGCGTTTGGATCATTTCTTGGTGACCCTTTCTTGGTCACCACAGATTATCAGACCTACGACTCAATCTACCTGGGCCCTCGGTCGCTCCTGGAACAAGCTACCCCTGGAGAAATGGTCCCAGGAACTGGAAAGGACTAAACCTACCTAGAATTCGTGCCCAGTCAAAGCCAATGAGAATTTTCTCAGTTGGATAGCGGAGTCACCAGACTCTGTCCTTCCAAAGACCAGGATAAAAAAGACGGTTGGGCCTCACATCTCCCCATGGTTTTCTCCTGAACTGCGCACCTTAAAGCAGCGCTGCAAGGTTAAGGAAAGACAGTGGAGGAAAGGCTTTCTACCCTCCAAAAAGCTGGATTACAGGGCAGCCATCCATGCCTATAAAGCAGAACTAAGAAGAGACCAGGCCTCCGATTACGAGGGTAGGATTTTATCAGCTGCCAACTCGCCCAAAGAAACCTTTACTATTATCAAAAAACTACTCGAAGCCCCCGCCCCACGAATAGCTCCTGACCCTTCTGGTCAACGGTGCAACAAACTAGCCGAGTATTTCACCACCAAGGTTCAGCATATCTTGGAATCCCTGCCATGTAAGGATGATGAAGGCAAGTCCTCGCACATACAGACTGACTCCTACTCTGGCCCCCTCGAACACATTCTCGAGGTCTTTCCCCCTCTGTCCCAGGAAACTTTTCTCACCCGGTCGTCCTCGGTAAAGAGAGGTTCTCCTAATGATCCCGCTCCACTTAATATTTTGAAACAGGTCACCTCAATTATAGCCCCCAACATGACAAATCTGATTAATGCCTCACTGTCCACTGGGATAGCTCCCATTAAATGGAAAGGGGCTATGGTAAAAGCCCTACTTAAGAAGCCCAATCTGGACCCGGCAGATCTGGGTAACTACCGCCCCATATCCCATTTGCCTGCAATAGGCAAGGTAGCGAACACGTTAATCAGACCCTCTCCAGATTCCTTGAAACCCACTACCTGCCACACTTCTCTCAAACAGGGTTCCGACCGTGCCAGAGTACCGAAACGGCACTACTGGCAGTGGTAGAGGAAAGCAGAAAAATTATTTACTCAGGAGGTTCGGCAGCCATACTACTCCTAGACCTGAGCGCAGCATTTGACAAGGTGAATCATGCGACTCTGATCCGGCGTCTCAGGAGTGTAGGAGTAGATGGCACGGTGCTTCAATGGCTATCCTCTTTCCTGGAGGGTAGAACCTTTTAGGTATTTGAAGAGAATATTGCATCTAAACCCACCTCCCTGCTGAGTGGTGTACCGCAGGGCTCGTCACTTAGCCCAACGCTTTTTAATGTTTATATGGCTCCTCTAGCAGCCATTGTAGCCCCCTATGCAATCCGGATGATTACCTATGCCGATGACACGCAACTGGTGGTGGGATTAAACCAAGCAGACCAAAAAACTCATGCCCTCTATACCTGCCTAGAGGACATTTCAAACTGGATGGCCACGTCCCAGCTCAAGCTTAACGGAGGAAAAAACGAGATTATGATACTGGCAATACCCTTAGTTTTAAGTCCAGTTCGATGTGTCCTTCCAGCATGGGTCCAGCCCCGGTCCTGAAGTCAGAAATTAAGAGCCTGGGTATATGGTTCGACCAGGACCTGAGCTTTAGAACGCAGGCTAGAAAGACGGCAGTCCTCTGCAATGGCCTACTTAGAAAGGCCCGAAAAGTTCTGCCCCTCCTCCCCTCCCAGGCAAAAAAGTACTGGTCCAATCACTCATACTCTTTAGATTGGACTATGGGAATGTTTAGTATTTGGGCGCCCCCACATCAGTAGTCGCTAAACTCCAATTGGTTCAAAACAGCGCCGCCAGACTTCTGACTGGAACCGCCAACAGACAATCTGCAAGACCTGCTCTTCGCTCCCTCCATTGGCTTCCAGTGGAGGAACGCATTAGATTCAAGGCCTTATGTCTGGCACATAAGTCAATGCAGGGGATCGGTCCGCCCATTAACTCAACCATGATACACCCTTATAAAGCAAATAGGAATCTCCAGTCAGATGACCTGCATCTAGCAGAGATCCCTAGGATCAAGAGGTCCAGAAGTGGTGTTTTCTTATAACGCCTCCAAACTCTGGAACTCTCTGCCTTTACACCTTCGCACAGTCTCCAATCATCTGGCTTTTCGTAAGCAATTAAAGACGGCACTGTTTCCTTAGCTTTCTGTCCCTCCGTGTCAGTTCATAGCGCTGGGACGCTTCCGGGTAGCCATGCGCTCTACAAATGTCTTTCCATTCCCTTCCACTTGAGAGACCCCTAGTAACGAATAGTGGAACTGCAGCTTCATAAAAGCATGTCAGTTCTCTTGCATTCTCCTTTTGTGCAACACCTAGTAACGACTTGTGAAAATGCACCTTAATGAAAGAAAATCAATGTATTTGACTTGTGAGGGGCACCTAGTATTGACTAGTGAAACCGCAGCTTTATGTAAGAATTTCAAACGCTGTTACATTTGACTTGTGAGGGACACCTAGTAACCATTAGTGGAACTGCAGCTTCATGAAGGTGTTTCAATGCTTTTGCATCCGACTCAAGAGGAAACTCTAGCAACCCCTTAAGGAACTTCAGCTCTAGGATTTTTTTTTGATGATTTAGCATTTGACTCTAGAGGACACTGTATACTCTCTCTCTCTCTCGCTCTCTCTTCTCCTCTCCTCTCCTCTCCCCCCAACTCTCCCTCTTCAGACAGGGCTAACAATGGCACTCCAAGAATAATGTGATAAATCACAGATTTTATGAATCCATTACATATTGAGGGAATAAAAGAAATAAATTAATTGCTGACCTCCTCATGTAACACGTTATTGACAACGTCCTCATCACAAACTTTGCTCTCCCCTACATCTTTGCACATCCTAGACGTCCTACTTCCTACAGAATCCATAGTATGGACCATGCACATCAGAGGGAGGAGGCCTCGCTGTCATTCATAAGTCCTTCAAACACCCAGTGCCAGGAAACCTGGGCCTCTTGCCACCCACAGATACACTGCTGCAGAGCTTCAAGCCCTGTACCCCAGACACCACCACAACAATTGCCTCATCGCATCTCCTCAACTTACAGCCAGACTGTTTACTTGCCACCGCTGCCTCTTCGCCTGCAACCCAGGACCTCCAGCCCTCATGAAAACTCGCATCACACCCACCTCACCAACTACGACCACCCCAGAACTATTACACTGCCTTCTGCTAAACATCCAATCACTCTGCAAACACGCCACCGAAATCTGGGACACCATCACCACCCTCACCCCTGACATTATCTTCATCACAAAGACCTGGCTCAACCTTTCCTCCGCACCCAACATCCCACTGCAACCTCCATTGACTACAAGGTGATACACTGTGACCACACCAGCAAGCACGGAGGAAGCATCGCCGTTATCCACAAGGAAGTCATCCGTTGCACCACCACCGAAGATGACACCACACCGATCATGGAACACCTAAACTTCCAACTCCAGACTGACTGCAAAACTACCAACAGAGGCACCCTCGCCTATAGACCCGCTGATCCACACCCGGCATTTGTGATGCCATCTCCCAATTCATCGCCATTGACATCAAGAACTAAATCTTCCTCGTTGAATTAAACTCTCACCTCGACGACCCCAAAGATGCAAACTCCACCAACCTCCTGGAAAGCAGGAGCAACATCATCCTCACCCAACTGGTCATCAACCCCGCACATAGCGCAGGACACATGTTCAACCCGATCTTCACTGCCACCTATAGAGTAAAGTACAGTCATGTCAGCTAACTCACTTGGACCGACCACACCATCGTCCACTTCACCATTGCAAGATCCCCATCCACCACAACCTGGCACCCCAGCTCATCACACCATAGCTGGAAGAAAGTGACCGGGACTCAATGGAAGGATACCCTCAACAACACCCAGCCCTACTCTTTAACCAACTTTGATCAGGCCATCCAGAATTTCTCTGCCTGGATCATCAAATGCGCCGACAGTCGCCCCCATCAAGCCAGCTAAGAATCAGAACATCCACCAAAGAAGCCAGGTGGTATACACCAGAACTCAGGACAAAGAAATGCAACTGCAAACGGCTAGAAGGAAGATGGCATACCAACAGAGCTGCCTCAGACACTGCCTCTTTTCATGTCGTTTAGAAAAACACCTAAAAGACACGAAAAGAAGTGCCCTAGCAGACAAACAAAGCTAGCTCCAACCATAGCAAAGGAACTTTTCAGCATCAACAGAGTTCTCCCACCTGTCAGCCACCAGAACACTATCTCCCCTTTCCAGGAACTCTGCAAAAACCCTGGTGGACTACTTCCACAACTAGATATCCACCTTTTACAGTGACTTTAAAACCCCAGCCCACCAACCTCTACAACTTCCTCACACCAACCAATTCCAGCCACAACCACCCACTCACTGCATAGGAACAGATCACCACACAGATAATCACAGCCATCAAGAACTGCATCCACTCTGGTGCATCCACAGACATTTGTCCCCACCACTACTTCAACCTCAGAAGCAAGGAAATCAGCTGCAAACTAATCTTCATTGTCAATGCATCCATCACCACAGCCACCTTCCCCGACGGATATAAACATGCAGATGTCAGACCACTCCTCAAGAAACCCTCCGCTGAGCCTAGAAAACCCAATAACATCAGTCCCATCTCTCTGCTCCCCTTGCCCGCCAAAGTTTTTGAGAAGGCCATCAACCTCCAACTCACTGAACACCTAGAGAGAAACAACCTGCTGGACACCTCCCAATCTGGTTTCCACACCAACCAGAACACCGAGACAGCATGGACTGCTGCCACAAATGACATCAGAACCCTCCTTGTCCAGGGTGCAACAGCGGGCCTGATCCTCTTTACCTCTCAGCAGTATTCGATACAGTATCCCACCACACGCTCATCAAGAGACTCCACCACATTGGGATCCAGAGAGATGCCCTCAAATGGATCTCGTCCTGTCTCACAGGAGAACCCACAGAATCCGCATACCACCCTTCACTTAGTAACCTAGGAGCACTACCAGCAGTGTCCCTGAAGGTTCATCCCTCAGTCCCACCTTGTTCAACACTTACATGACACCCCTGACCGACATCGTCAGAACCCGTGGCCTCAACATCATATCCTACGTAGACGACTCCCAGCTCATCTCCTCGCTATTAGCAGGCCCCTCCACCACTAGGACCAACTTCCACAACTGCACGGCGAGTGTTGCCGACTGCCTGAAGCTCAGCATGGACAAGACGGGAGTGCAGATTTTTGGGATCGACACCTCCCCGTGAAACAACACCTGGTGGCCCTCCAAATTCAGCCACACACCGACAAAACGTGCCCACAACCTTGGCATCATCCTGGACAGCAAACTCACCATGAAATACCACATCAGCACAGTGTCGTCCTCCTGCTTCCACGCCCTCCGCATTCTCCCAACGCTCTTCAGAGGGCTCCCCGTCAGCACCAGGAAAACTGTCACTCAAGCCCAAGTCACTAACTGGCTGGACTACGGCAACGCCCTCTATGCAGGAATCACCACCCAACTCCTGAAGAGACGCCAGACGATACAGAACTCAGCTGCCAGACTCATCCTCTACCTCCCCAAATGAACTCGCATCACACCCCACCTGTGGAACCTCCACAGGCTCCCCAGCCAGAAAAGATGCCAATTCGAGATGCTGATACATGCCTACAATGCCCTCCATGACTAAGGACCAGCATACATTCAGAAGCAGATCCAAGACCTGGGTCTTCAACTGATCCCAGCAAGAACCTAGTGCCCGCATACCCTCGCGTGTGGCTAGCTGCGCTCTACAAATCTGAGTTGATTGATTGATTGAAGACTGTGTTTCACATTGTCATCACTTGTTTTTGTTGCACCTGTGAACTACAGGCATGCAGTCCAGCCCACTTTTACCCTGACAGGTTGGTGCTTCAAGCAAAAAGAACAGATGATGGACAGAATGCCAAGGGTATGCCCAGATGTGGATCCCTTGTTCTCTGTGTCCATGGATTCAAGGTCACCTGGCTGACAAGGGGTGATACGCCGAAACCAGTCCCAGGATTCTTGTTTCCGGTCCAGGGAGGACCTTACCTGGCAGTTTGGGCTGACTGTTTCCATGAGGAGCAGGGTCAACACTGATTTGCATATGGCTGGGTCCAAACTGGCATTAAACCCACATCTCTTGACATTGGGGTTGAGTGGTTGAAAAGTTTCAGCATTCCGTCCATCATCTTGTTGTGTTTGCTCAATTGGTGCTTTAGAAATGCACTTTTTTTAAATGTTAGTCCTTTGTGCTCCTTGTGTTCTTTTCTCTGCAACATCTCTCTGGCCCATAGGACTAAGCAGTGCTTATCGGATGATCAGCTTTTTGTCAGATTTGGTGGTGCATAGAAAGGATTGATTGTTCAAAACTCAACCCTATCACAATAGATTGGCCTTTGCATCAAACTGTTATGTGTTAGCTAAAAACAACCCTCCTGAGGGCCTTCAGGCTCATTCCACCACAAAGAAGGCCACTAATATGGCCCTGGGTCGGGTTATCCCTGTTTCGAACATCTGCCGAACTGGCTCATGGGCATCCGTCAGCAAGTTTACCGGGCACTACTTTATTAAATTTTGGGTCTGCATGGAGGGTCATTTTGCCTGCCTCGTCAAGCAAGACTTCCTGTTATAACGTCCACTTTTCAGATCCTTCTTGAGGTGAAACCTATGAGGTAAGATTATAGTTATGTGCGTCACCCAGTACTTCATACAGATAATCCTCAGGATCATACCCAGATGCAAACAACCCAGACCCTCACATAACATTCGCACAACACATAAACCCAACCTCATATACATCCCACTAACTTCCACACACCCTCAAACTCCAGAACTCCTATTCCAACTTGTGTTCATTAATGCTCACTTGGCTGTACTCATGCACCAAACATCGCTGACCTCATCACGTAGCACATTCTTGATGCCCTCCATCACAGAAACTTGGTTCTCCCCTACATCTTCGCACATTCTAGATGTCATCCTTCCTACAGCATCCATACTGCGGACCATGCACATCAGAAGGGAGCAGGCCGCGCTGTCATCTGTAAGTCCTGCACAAAATTCAAGAAAGTAACAGTTAGCTCCATGTAGCTCCTGACATGCCATTTTCCTCTCTGCAAATCAGACCACCAACTTCCATCTCATCTACAGGCCTTATAGGCAGAACAAGGACTTCATTGATGAATTCTCATATCTCCTCACCACCTCGTCCATCCGACCTGCCCACACCACCCTCTTGGGAGACTTCAACCTCCCAGACGATGCAAACTCTAAAAAAACAGGAGACCTAATCTTCAACCTCACCGATACACTCAATGTGGTATAGCATTTCACACAACCAACATACCCCAAAGGCCTTAACCTGAACACCGGACACCGTCCAACTGGACACCGATCACAGCCGAAGACACCACCTTGACCATGAAAAGCATCCACTCGGGGGGGCCCCCACCAACCCCGGCCCACCTCACATCTACCACAGAGCCGTAGCTGCCATCGCACCCAAACTACAATGCACCATCAACACCACCTTCAAAACAAGCACCTTCCCAGACGACTAAGCGCTTTGAAATCAGACCCCTGCTCAAGAAGCCCACAGCTGACCCCACCGACCTCAAGAACTATCGGCCCATCTTGCTCCTCCCCTTCGCAGCCAAAGTTGCAGAGTCATCAGGAAACTGACACGATTCATTGAAGAGAACGCTGTCCTCGATCCGTCCCAATCCGGATTCCGAAGCAACCACAGGACAGAGACCACCCTACTCGCCGCCACAGATGACATTGGCACCCTCCTGGACCAAGCCACTCTACAGCCCTCATCCTACTCGACCTATCAGCGGTCTTCGACACCATCTCCCACCGCACACTAGTCCCCAGACTACACGACGCAGGCATACAAGGAACAGCCCTGGACTGTATCTGATCATTCCTCACCGGAAGAAGCCAAAGGATCAGACTCCCAACCTTCCTCCCCGACCCCACGAAAATCACCTGCGGAGTCCCACAGGGTTTATCACTGAGCCCCACCCTCTTCAACATCTACATGGCCCCCCTCGCAGCCATCGTCCGACAACACGGACTCAACATCGTATCCTACACCGACGACACCCAGCTCATCCTCTCCCTCACCAAAGATCCCACCACTGCCAAACTCAACTTCCAGAAAGGAATGCAAGACGTCACAGTCTGGATGACCAACAGCTGCCTGAAGCTCAACGCCGAGAAGACAGAAGTCCTCGTCCTCGGTACCAACCCTTCTGCATGGGACAGCACCAGGTGGCCGACCATCCTCGGAAGCCCACCTACCCCCTCAGACCATGCCAAGAACCTCAGCATCGTACTCGACTCATCAATCACCATGAACCGACAGGTCAATGCCGTCACCTCCAGCTGCTTCAACACCCTCCACATCCTCCGCAAGACCTTCAAGTGGATCCCCCCTGAGTCAAGGAAGACAGTCACCCACGCACTCATCACCAGCAGACTGGACTATGGAAATGCACTCTACGCTGGCATCAACAAGTCCCTACTCCGCAAAGTCCAGACAATACAGAACACCGCCTCCAGACTCGTCCTCGGCATCCCCCGACTCAAACACATCAGTCTACACCTGCGAAGTCTCCACTGGCTCCCCGTGAAGAAAAGAGTGACGTTCAAAATCCTCACTCACGCCTACAAATGCCTACACAACAACGGACCCAAATACCTCAACTACAGAATCAACTTCCACGTACCCAAAAGAAACCTCCGATCTTCCAACCTCGCACTGGCCGAAACCCCGCGCATCCACAGAGCCAGAGCAGGCGGAAGATCCTTCTCTCACATTGCAGCCAAGACCTGGAACGAGCTACCGGCAGACATCAGACACGCCCCCTCCCTGAACACCTTCAGGAAGGCCCTCAAGACCTGGCTCTTCGGCTAAACAGATCTGTGGACCACCCATCAGTGCCTTGAGAGCCTCACAGGTGAGTAGCGCGCTTACGATTCCCTGATTGATTGATTAACCTCTAACTTGTTCTCAACATCACCAGATTTCCAGTGCAAAGCACCCATAACTTTGGACTGGACCGGCCACTCTTCCATTCCTATCTGACTACTCAGTGTACTATCAACAATCCAAGGTGAACACAAAAGAAAAGGACCAAACCTTCAGATCTTTCAAATACTTCTCCATATGTTAGCTACTGCTTAAATGCATCTTTTACCCCACCCACTTCACGTTTGATGGAAACACTGTTCTAAACAACTTCAACAATCTTTTGGAAAGCTATGTGAACTTCCGCTGCCCAACTACAACATGCAAGAACAAGCCAAAGCCTTCAGTACACTGGTATTCTAAAGACCTTGCTGACAATAAATTATCCATTTGCAGAGAGTAAATGGAAGGGAAACAGAACTTCGGAGGCTGTTGTAATACACAGGATCCTTTGCACAACACGCATATAGCTCATCACATCAACCAAAGCAAAGTACTCTACCATCACTGTTAGAAATTGGGTTTCTAGTTGGTATAGGTATGCATCCTGTCCAAGAAGGAATCACAACCCTAAGCAGGGTAAGCTATATACACACTAAAAGATAACCTGTGCTCACCCTCTGATAGCTTGGCACAGAGCAGGTAGGCTTCTCTTAAGAGGCAATGTGTAAAGTATTTGTGCAACGCACACAGTAACACAACCAAAACACCACAAAAAGACGCCACACCAGGTTTGAAAATGGACAATTTTATGAATAAAACAAGACCAAAACAACAAAAATCCAATAAGTAAATCCAGAATTAGGAATTTCTAAAGAATATTTGAATATATATATCTTAGAGTCTCAAAGCGCCAACCGGAGATATCTGGTTGCATTTGACGAATATAAATCCAAAAGTACAGGCCGACCGGGACGGAGCGTGGGTCGGATAAAGGGACCAGCCTTGGCCCGCTGAAAACTGTACCTTCGGATGGGTGCTGCGGCCATGCCGAGGATGAGATGCAAGGAGCAGGGAGGCGATGTATTGCTGTGGATCCAAGGGATTCATAGGTGATGCATCGTCATCAAGCTGCGCACTCGGGGAAAGCATCGTAGTCGAGCAGCACTGGAGATGGGCGATACGTCGTCGAGGAGCCGTACACTCAGGGAAGCTTCAGCATTGAGCAGCACTAAAGACAGGTGATGAATCGTCGTTGCTTAGAATGCGCCGGTTCAATCAGTGCAACGGCTATGATGCGTTGGCGGCGAGATTTGCAGCACAGAAAACCTCCCTTCCTAGGGCCCAGGACTGGATTGGCAGTGCTTGGCAGGGCAGGACTCATAGATGACGGAGTCCATGTGCTGTTGCAGGACTGTAGGAAGTCTTTAATGTCCCTGAGAATTCAGAACAGGGGGATAGCCAGCATGTTCTTTGAGTCACTCTGGGTTCAAGTGAGATAGGTTTGTTCCTTTTCCTCGGCTGGGCAGAGGGTAGCAGGGCAGCAGAGCAGAGCATAAAAGCAGTTCTTCCAGAGCAGCAGTCCTGTAGAGTGGCAGTCCTTGTAGCATCACAGCAGTCCTTTCTCTTGACAGAGTTCTTCACAGGTCCAGTAGTGTCTGATTTGGTGGGGTCTGAAACCTTGTACTTATACCCAGTTGTGCCTTTCAGTTGGCGGTGACTTCAAAGAAGGGTCTCTGAAGTGCACAAAGGTCATTTCTTCCCAGCCCTGGCTCCAGACTATCAGTAGGGGGTAATCCGCCCTTTGTGTTGGGACAGGGCACCGCCTATTCACGTGTAAGTATCAGCCCCTCCCTCACCTTCCCAGGAAGAACCATCATAATGCAGAAGAGTACTCAGACACACCTAACTTCCTGTGTTTGTGGCTGTCTAGAGGGAATGCACAAAGTGTAGCTGTCACCTACCCCAGACGTATATTGGAGACAGGTTGCATGCACACAGAGCTGTGAGCGCAGAGAAATGTCCACTTTCTAAATGTTTATACCAATGGGGGGTTGGGCCTATATTCACGCCCAAGGTGTGCCGCCAATCAAACTAGTAACTATTTACTATTTGATGTTTTGTCGAATGGTCACATGTATGTCTCTTTTCTATTACATGAATTTAATGTTTTTTATGTATGCATTACAAACAAATGTTTAAAGTAAAAGGTGAAATAAAAATACCAAACCCACTTTATGTGTTGAAAGGTGTTTGTCCAAATAGTTATTCAAAGAACACGTCCAAACAATCTTGTTACCATTGTACAAATGTGGCATTTCTAAAAATAGTAATGTTAAATCCAGCTTTACCAGTAATGATAATTTAGCATTGCCATTCCAAAAATATTAAACATGACTCAGCTACTCCTTTCTAATAATGAATTACAGCTTAAAAGGGTTTTAAGGATTTCCAAATGTTAACCTATGGGAGGAGTAGGCCTCACAGTAGTGAAAAACAAATTTAATAGTTTTTCCCTACCAGGACATGCAAAACTTAAAAGCGCATGTCATACCTTTTACTTATGCAGCACCCTGTCCCATAGGCTACCTAGGGCCTACCTTAGGGGTGACTTAAACGTAATAAAAGGGTAATTTAAGGCTTGGCAAAGTACTTTAAATGCAAGTCGAAGTGGTAGTAAAACTGCATAGGCAGGCTCTGCAGTGCCAGTCCTGAGATATGTTTTTCTGACGACTTGTGTGGGTGGCACAATCAGTGCTACAGGCCCACAAATAGCATTTAATGTACATGCCCTGGGTATATGGTATATCACTTTACAAGGCACTTACAAGTAAATTAAATTTGCTAATTTTGTGAACACCAATGCCACCATGTTTAGGGGAGAAGCACATACACTTTATCACTGGTCAGCAGTGGTAAAGTGCTCAGAGTCCAAGGGCCAACAAAAATAATCGGCAAAAAGAGGAGGTAAGCTGGCAAAAAGTTTAGGGAAAGACCACCCTAAGGCTGATAGGTCTAACAGTCACCATCCTTGAAGTCACCAACAGAAGCAGAATGCTGTCCAAGACAATCAAGCACTGGAGCAATTTCCTGCCAGACCCACCTAATACTCCACAGAATAGTGCAATGCCATTAGCCTCTTCTTCAGTGAAAAAATACAAAAGTCAGACTGCACATTGGCAATACAAACCCTACTTCTTGTCTCACACCCACCCCTTCCTGTAGAATCCTGCAAAGGTCAGCCATCAAAGCCTTATCTCTCCCAGATCTTGTGGACATACTCAAACCCATCAAAGCCAATTGTTATGAAGATGATGTCATATCTTCCTTCATCAAAGTTCTCTGTGAGTATACTCTCTTATTCCCACTGTCAATACCTCCCTCACTCAAAGCATCTTCCCAAAATCTCTTAAGACTGGTCAGTTTCTCCCACTCCTACAGAAACCTGCCCTAGTCTCATATGACCCAACTATCAGCCCTTCACTAACCTACTGTTCCATCAGCAAGATCATTTAAAAAGCATACTTTGTTCAACTTCAAGATGGCATCAATGCTAACCATCTCCTGCATGACTACCAGTCTGGTTTCAGATCATGCTGCAGCACAGTCATAAACCAAAAACTGGTTCAGCTGGTTTTCATACAAGTAGTTTTTTTGAATCCGCAAAATAATATTCTGAACAGCCTTTCAATGTGAAAAAGATAAAGAAACAATGTAACAGACTAACCACTTCAGTACTATCAGTGATTTAAATTTTTCACGGTGTAGGCAGTCATTATATCACATCACTGTACAAAATCTATATAGAATTGGCCAGTACAGAGATACTCAATGCGGTCAAAATGCAAAGCACGAGAGTGCTTAGTGTCCCGGTGTCCCGATGTGGAGAAAACGCATACAAGTGATCGGGTCATGGTTATACAAACATCTTTGGAGTATGTTTTTCTTGAAACACATGTATAGTGAAATGTTTAAATGGCAATTTATTTCAGCCTGTAACTTTTAGTGTGCTGTGTGGTCGACGATGTTTTGAACACGTTTAAAAAATTGAGTTCTCTTCAGGACAATGTGGTGGTAGTTGGGACCCGAGTTCAAGAGGTCCATAATGGTCTCAAGAGAAGCATGTCACTCACGGATGACACCACATTGTGAAGAATGAATAAACAAGCATTTGCAATGCAATCGGTCTCGCCTTTGGGACCTTATATGTATTTAGCTATGCAGCTCATTAGCCTGGGTGCTGAAACATCTACTGTTATTTAACATGGAGGGGAAGTAAGCACCAAACTGCATGACACGCCAGGTATGGAAACACATAGAGAGAAATATTGCCTTTCAGCAGGAAATGGTATAGTCCAAAGCTCAGTTTTTAATATAAAATCAGGGCCTTCAGTGGTCATATTACTGAAAATACAAGATTTGAAAAATAATTGTCTACGGGTGCCCTTGGAAGACAATTTCTATGGACTGGAATCTAGAGAATGCTAAATTGATTCTGGTATTTTACTGACCTCAGCTGGTTATTTTCTATCGAAGTCAAATAGAGGCAGTTGCCAGAAAAATAAAAAGAAGAAAGTCTCTCAGCAGAAAGCACTTCTGGTATTTTACTGACCTCTGCTAGTCGTTTTCTATGAAGAAAGTTAAATAGAGGCAGTTGCCAGAAATTTTTTTAAAAAGAAAGTCTCTCAGCAGAAAGCAATTCTGGTATCTTACTGACCTCTGCTGGTCGTTTTCTATAAAGACAGTTAAATAGAGGAAGTTGAACAGAAAAACAAGCACTGGCATATCCAATAGGTCTCACCTTTGGGACCTTAAAAGTGTTTAGCCAGAGATATTGACTTTGCCTATTTCTTTAAGCTGTGCTGTACAGAAGTCTGCAGCATGCTGAAAAATTATAATAAAGAAGTGTCAGAAATATTTTTGTTACCGTATATATGACCAAGAAAGCATTATGTACAACTGAACAACCATATTAAAAAAGTATTAACAATAAATAATGTCTTGAGGGTTTTTTTGTCTTTTCAATGCTGCTTCTATCTGCCTGTCCCAATGGTTGCTTGTTATGTTTTTTTTTATTATGGGGGCATATATAACATAAGGGTGAAGGTTGGGAAATAGTAAAAGTATAACAGTCAGTGAGAGAGTCAGTCAGTGAGAGAGTCAGTCAGTGAGAGAGTCAGTCAGTCAGTGAGAGAGAGAGTCAGTGAGAGAGAGTGAGAGAGAGTCAGTCAGTGAGAGAGAATGAGAGCGTCAGTCAGTGAGAGAGAGAGTCAGTGAGAGAGTGAGAGTCAGTCAGTTAGTGAGAGAGTCAGTTAGTGAGAGTTAGTCAGTCAGGGAGAGAGTCAGTCAGTGAGAGAGAGTCAGTCAGTGAGAGAGAATGAGAGCGTCAGTCAGTGAGAGAGTGAGTGAGAGTCAGTCAGTTAGTGAGAGAGTCAGTCAGTTAGTGAGAGTTAGTCAGTCAGTGAGAGAGTCAGTCAGTGAGAGAGTCAGTCAGTGAGAGAGAGGGAGAGAGTCAGTCAGTCAGTGAGAGAGTCAGTCAGTGAGAGAGATTGAGATTTAATCACCAAGAGTCAGACACGACTAAATGGACAAAGACAACTGTGATTTTGAAAAGTAACCACTACGCACTTTTAACTGATAATATATGCTTAAAACAGGCGACACAACAAAACATCTAAAGTCCAACATAAGAAGTATGCAAATATTTAGCAGTAGCGGTTACAAACATGCCACACATATTTGGAGTTCTTTTTACAGATCTGCAAGGCACAAGGAAGGAAACATTAAAGACCTACGTATCCTGGTATCCCTAAATCATAACATTAATTTGGGACCTCAAGGTACCAGCTGGTCATGAACAAACTTTTCACAAAAAACCTGATGGCAAAAGGCCTCTACAAAAAACAGGAAATCCAATTCCTATAAGTCAGAGGAAAAAGATGACTACACAATCAGTAACTTATTTGTGTTTTTGATAATTAAGACAAAACAGCTACAATGGAAATTGAATTTTTTCGTATTCTACATTTCTATGAAAAATAGTACTAGGATGAGTTTTCGACGAATATTCAAGAGTCTACCAAAAAATTTTTAAAACTTCAACAAAAAGAACAATTAGGAAGAGATAGATATGTGTCTTTATTTTAAACTTATTCTTTATTGCTGTTATTGTGGAGCATCGATCAATGCGCACAAACACTAACTGTACAGAAACTGCATCTTTTTAAAGTATTGCTGTGGCCAAAAGAACGTACTAAACGTTGCTTGCAACGCCGATAATCAAATGTTAAGAACTATTTTTTTTAAACTACCGCTAAAATATAATAGTAGCTCTGCAACAACTTTTAGATTCCCAGTAACAGTGGTCCACAAACTATCCTGAGCCTACAAGCAGGTATGGATAAAAACATGTTTACATTTTTTAGATCAGAACTAAAAAAAAACAGTTTTGTAGAATTGGCTTATGTACTAAGGGCATAAATCAGTGTCCGATTAATAATATCAGAATTCAAAATGGCGGATGTTATTACAGAAAAACGGTTGTGCGCAGAAAGTGCGATTTACCCATCACTGAGTCTCAGCTGTTTCCTCTCATTCATTAACATCAATGCCCTGCATGTGTGTGGGAGCACACAGGGAGGGGAACCGGTTTCTGCGGCCAAGGGGTCGCAGCGTTAACGGGGCGAAGAGGAGTGGGGCGGGGGGAGACGGGTCTGTTACAGGCATGAGCGCTGGCTGTCTAAAAGTGAATGAAATCTGTTTCCGATTAACGCAACCGCAAGACAGGCAAAAGTAAACAAGCGCAGGCACGATAATTGGAAACAGATGGCGCCGTTGCTCGCTCCCGAGACACATAGGCTATGGGAGGGGACATTTAAAGATAAGGCGGGACATACCCGAGCCTTTGGCTATTTGCGTGCTTTCGTTTGTGGAAGCCTTACGCATTGGCCAATCAAAGGCGTGGCAGTAAAAAAAAAAAAAAAAACACGAGCAAAGCTCTGGGAGTTGGAAGTCCTTTTGGAAGTCCTTACAATAAGCCTCGCAGGGCAGCGCATGCGCGCTGGCTTAGGCGAGACCCAAAAAGTCCCTACGCGGAAGCAGATAAGTTCTAGGGCTGATCTCCAGAGCTCACAAAGTACATACACATATAAGAATATAATAAGTATATACAAGAGGTCTCGGGTGCTCGACCTAAAAAGGGAAAACAAATTACTCACTCATTTGAGAGAGGGTAACCATCTGAGCTTTCTGTGAGATACGTAGAGGAACACTTCAGCTCTTAAAACTAGAATTAGAGGAGCCAGAGCACCATCAAATCTCACACCGGCCGCATCAGTCCAATGTGCAATGTTGGCAGTGCGGGTTACCATCACTGTCTGGAAAGCATAGGGGTGAGCATAGATGACGCATTCTTGATCACAAATGAAGGTGACCCCAGCCTCCTGTTATTGCTGGACCTCTAAGCTACTTTCAACATATTCAACCATTCTAACCTAATATGCACCCTCGAGTTGCGAATAGGATTCACCGGCAATGTCCACTGGTTTTCCGCCTAGCTTTCCACATGTGCATCTCCAGGTCAGAAAAGATCCCTGTCACATGTGCAGTCCCCCATGGTTCCATACTCTCTTCTGTCATCTTCAATCTTTACATGGAGCGCTTGGTGCTCTACTAACAGTTAACTGCATTTAGACTCACCAGTATGCTGATGATATCAACTTTGCTTGAAAGTCTCCTCAACTTCAGACATCTATGCCCAAAACACTGCTTGGACATCATCTAGGCCTGGATGCCCAGCACCTACCTGAAGCTCATTCCAACCAAGACAGAATTCCTATTATTTGACAAGAAGCCCCAACAAGGAACAGTAGAAATCTGGCTCAATGACATGAACCTTGGTGGCTTCAAACCCCAACTGTCACTGAATGCAAAATGACTCGGATTCACCCTCGCCACCAACCTCTCCCCAAAGGAACACATTGCCTAGAAAACAAAGATGCACTAGTACCAGCTCTCACTTCTAACAAAAGTCAAACTATTTTTTCCAGAAAGTGACTTCTGAGTTGTTCAAGCCCTTGTACTCTTTAATCTCATTTCTGGCAATGCCCTACTCCATGACTTACTAGACTCAGTACTGGAACCCCTAAAGTGCATCCTACATGCTGCAGAATGCCTCATCCAGTGCGTGGTGAAATATCACATGACCCCCACCCTGATGGAGCTCCATTGGCACCCTTTGCCAGCCCACACCATTTTCAAAACCATCTGCTTAATTTATAAAGCCATCACAAACGGCACCCTCACTTATTTTGCAGGCAAGTTCACCATCTCTAGTGGTTCTTGGCACACCCGTAGACAGAGCACCATCAGACTGCAGCCTAAGAATAGTAAAAAAGAACAATCAAGACAGCATAACTTTTCCTTTAATGCACACATGATCTGGAACAGTATTCACACAGCCATCAGGACAGCTCCAAAGCTGCTCCAATTTAGAAACGAGTTGAAAACTCACCTCTTCAAAGAACACTACTCTACAATGTATTAACAACTGGCAGCTCAGCTTCCTCTTTTATTTCTTGCTGACTTTAAGCTTGCCTTTGATCATGTAGTGGTCTCTTCTGCCTTTTGGCTAAGTTCTGATACCAAAATCTGCACCAGTCCCTTCGATATTGACGCCGGTCCTGATGCAACCATAGTCCGAGGAGGATTTTTCACCTAAAGTGGTACCAGACTCTGAACCAAATTTGTCCCGACCTTGTCTGAGGCTGTGTCATGAATCAACTTTAGTGCCCCTCTCCCCATACAGTGTGACTCTGATAAAACATTGACTTTACCACAGAGCCACTCCTAGGGACTCCTTTAACTTTTTGGTTATCTGTCAGTCTTTTGGAAATGCCAATGGGGATGATCGGACTGAATTTCCCCTTCCTATTATGATGACAACAATTTGTACATGCACCTACAAGTGGCCAATAGGTTTGACATTTGGTAACCCCTCTACTCCCCCCCCCCCCCCCCCGGTTCACCTACAGAAGACAGTACATACTTTGCTGTTGTGACAAGGTGTGTAGCTAAAGTCCTAGATCTACAGCTCCCCTCCATGGAATTCAAAACTAATGTGCTCACAAAGATACTTCAAACTGTGCAGGCTTTCTCTGAACCTCTTTTACCTTTGAATGAAGCCCTCATGGATGTGCTACTGGGCACTTGGGCAAAACCATGTTCTTGTCCTCCAGTGAACATGCAGGTTGCTAGACACTATAGATAGAGGCCAGGAAACCCAATATTTCTGAAGCAACTTCCTACTCTCTAGAGTCTTGTGGTCCAGACCTCCACCAGAAAAGTGAACCCAAATGCATTTCTGATGACTACAAGAATAAAGAGAATTCTGATATTGAGTCCGACTCTACCAGACAGAGAATCGGAGGATTAAGCCATTTGGAAAACATGAATTCTTGACGACCACCCTTACCTTGAGGTCGGCCAACACCTATTGTTTGCTTGGTCATTACACACGTACCTTTTGAGACCTGTTCGGCAAGATCTTGTGGCAGTCCCTGACGTCTTACATGCCTCTCTGGCTCAAACTATGCTAGATGGCTAGGATGAGGCCAAATACATTATACAGTCTGGATTTGACACTACTGATTACTTGGGCCGAGCAAACAGCACTAGCTTCTTGCTCCGTTACCATACTTGCATAAGGTCTGTGGGCTACGCAGAAGATGTCCATGCATCCCTTACAGATATTTGATGGCTCTGGCCTGTTTGTCGAGAAAGCGGATTTTGCTCTCAAGTGATTCCACAACCTCACATTGCCTCAACAGTTTTGACTTTTTCTGGGGTTCTCCAGAGGGTTGGCATATGGACAGCGTCAGGGCCCACTGTTCCCACAGCACAGGCCCCCAGCCCAGGGTCAGAACTGGGAATCAAGCAGACAACACATAGGTTCCGGACAATGAGCTTCCCCACCCCTATGCCTCAATCTCCAAGATGATTTAGTTTTCCCTTTGTGGCACACCCCCAACCTGTTGGGAGGGCAGAGTCAGATATTTCCTCCAAGTGAGGAACAATATAACATCCAGCAAGTGGGTCCTTCAGACTGTTCAGCTACGCCTTGCCATGTCATTTTGACCCACCACACCTTCCATCTACATCATAGCATCTTTTAAAAGAGCAGCACTTCATCTTGTGCAGGCTCTTTTTGCCAAAGGAGCCATAGAGAGGGTTCCGGTCTTAGAAAAAGGAACCGGCTTTTACTCGCAATGTCCTCGTGCTGAAGGGGGACCGAGGGCTTTGTCCCATTTTAGGTCTCCTCCCTCTGAACGCGTTCTTGAGAAAAGACAAATTTACGATAGGCATGTTGACCTAGAATATGTCTGACCTAGTTACAGGTGACTGGATTATGGCTTTGGACCTGCATGATGCCTCCTTTTATCTACCTGTCATGCAGTTCCACAGACGCTACTAGCTTTTCAAGGTGAGCCAGCAGCATTTTTAATTTGCCATGCTCCCCTTCAGTTTCACTGGTGCTCATCGGGTGTTTACAAAACTGATGGCGGTGGTGCAGCACACCTTCGGACGTTGGGGATTCCAGTTTTTCTCTGCCTCTACAACTGGCTATCGAAGGCGGGCTCGTCACAGTCAGTCATAGACTACCTTCAGATGATGGCATCGGTGGGGTTCACTATTAATGTGCCGAAGTCACATCTGACTTCTTAGCTGAGGATCCCTTTTATTGGAGCCATCTTGGTTATGGTGCAGTTTCATGCTTTCCTTCCACCACAATGAGTCCAGGACATTTGGACTATGATCCCGATGTTTCAGCTTCAGTCCCAGGTCTCGATGAGAGTATCTCTGAGACTTCTGGACCTCTTGACACCCTGCATCCTGCTCATCAAATATACCAGATGGCATATGCGGGTTCTGCAGTGAAACCTGAAGCTTCAGTGAGCCCAGCACCAGGAGAACCTGTTGGATTCCATCTAGGTTCCGGAGTAGACTGCAAAAGACCTGCAGTTTTAGCTGAACACAGTTGTACTGGCGGCAGATTCTTCTCCCTGCCCCACCCAGAGCGGACGGTGATGACGTATACTTCACTGCTGAGATGGATAGGTCATCTGGGAGAGGTGGAGATCAGAGGTCCCTGTTTGGGTTACAAGCCATTCTCTTGGTGATGAAAATCATACTGCTGTCCATCAAAGGGAGGCTGGTTCAGGTTTACACAGCACCACAGCCATGAGGAATTGCAACAAGAAGGGCACGGTAGGGTCCTGGGTCCTGTACCGGGAGGCACGTCGCCTCTAGAGCTGGCTAGATTTCCAAGGCATTTTCCTGGTTGTAAACCACCAGATGGGACATTTAGAACACAAGGCTGGATGAGCTCAGCCTATTGGGCGTGGTGGATTACAAATTGTGGTTACTCAATAAGATGCCACAATACATCTTCCAGCAATGTGGACAACCTTGTGTAGAACCCTCGCTAGATCTTGCCGCCACCAAGAATGCACAATATCAAAACGTTTGTGCCCTGGAGTTTCCTCTCTCTCTGAGATGCGTTCCAGATAGAGTGGGGCATGGGACTCTTGAATGCCTTTTCTTCCACTGCCTCTCCTGCTCTGAGTTCTGAAGAAGTTTACGAACGACTGGGCCCAAGTCATCCTAAGGGCTCTGTACTGAGCAAGGAGAGTTTGTGTTGTACTTAGCCCTCTCTGCAGGGTCATCCCCAGACTGTTTGCCTTCAACCTCCTGTTTTCTGAACCTGTATTTGTTGGCTTTTAGGACTTTGCTAACCAGTGCTAAATTGCATCTGCTTAGGACATGGTAACATGGTAACATGGTAACATTGGCTTATCTCCATTTTGTTTATTTAATGTATTTGTAAGTCCCTAGTAAAGTAGTACCACCTGAACCCAGGGCCTGTAAATTAAATGCTACACATAGACCGGCAGCACATATTGTGCCACCCACTTAAGTAGCCCTGTCATTGTAGCCTGTGTCTGAAGTTTTTAAACTGCCATTTCGACCTGTCAAAATGTTTTTTGCCAGGCCCAAACCTTTCATTTTAATACACATAAGTCACCCCTAGGGTAGGCCCTTTACATCCCAGAGGGCAGGGTGCTGTGTATTCAATAGGTTGGACATGTACTTTTAAATTTTACATGTCCTGCAGTAAAACACTCCCGAAATTCGTTTTTCCGTACTATGAGGCCTACTCCTCTCATAGGTTAACATTGAGTATTTCTAGTTACATCAAATAAGCTGTGATTCCCAATTGGAAGGAGGTAGATCTGTCACGTTAAGTAACTTTGGAATTGTAATGATAAATCCTCTTTAATGGCAAAGTCGAATTTATCATTATCATTTTAAAAATGCCACTTTTAGAAAGATGACGCTTTTCTGCTCTTAGCCATGGTGTGCGTGCAACTTGTCTGATTCACATCTGAGGAAGGAGACAGCTAGACTTGGTGTATTCCCCACACAACCACACACAAAGGGAGCTTAGGTGTTACTACTTGATGGGCCATCCTGGCAGCATGGGAGGCAGGAGCTGGGACAGCCTCACACTTACACATGAATAGTTTGTGTCCTGACCCCACGCAAAGTGCTACATACCCCCTGGTAGTGATCCTGGAGCCAGGGCAGGAAGGGAGTACCTCAGTGCACTTCAAAGCCCTTCTTTGAAGTCTCCCCCACCTCAAAGGCACCACTGAGTATAAGCACTGGACTTCGAACCCTACCTCTTAAGTACACTTCTGTACCTCAAAACCAACTCCCAACTGCACGACGCATCCTCAACTCCGGACTTCAAATCACAAGCCCCAATTGACGGGATCTTGGACGACAATGAAAAACCAACACCCCACAGCCTCACCACATCTCATAACTGATGCATCACTTCAGCTGTGCTATGCATCTTAGACGCAGATCCTCGCATTGCTCTGCAAACCAGGATTTAAGGTACTCTGTTCAGCGGTTATAACTGGTTCCCTGGAGCTGGCCCACGCTCCACGGCGGTCAGCCTGAACATGTGACTTTGTACTGGTCCGGCTCAACCAGATATCCACAGTTGACACATTATGCCTTTTGCTGTTATTTTTACTAAAATCCTTCAATTTGAATATCTCTGGTTCTACTAATTGGATTTTTGTAGTTTTGGCCTTGTTTTATTTATTAGAAAGTAGTCTGTTTTTCTAAACCCTTCGCAGGATCCTTTTGTTTTGGTTTGTTTTCACTGTGTTACTGTTTGAAGTGTTGCACAAATACTTTAAGAATAAACAAAATGGACAAGTCCTTTTATGAGTTAACTGTGGTCAAAAGATCCTTGCCACTACCTTCAAAAGAAAGGAGTGCAAACAACTGTAGATAGTTTTTAGGAAACCCCTCACCCACCTACCTGGTAGGTGGCATGCTTCATCATCGGGCCCAGCTGGATCACCTAGTGCAAGCCAGCTGTGCTTCAATGCCTGAGTTACAGCGGAGCAGGTTGTTTGTGAAGGAAAGTGAAGGGATATGTGAAGTGCAGTTATGAGTTAAAAATGTCTCTAGGAATAACCCTATAAAAGTTTTAATAAGAGGGTCCTAGGACATATGTAAAAACAGCATCAAGATCTCTAAGAGGTATAGTATGTACCTCGGTATCCCTATGATTTTAGGTCGTCTAGTTTCAGCCTTTGGATTAGATCATAAGGCGTTCGTCAGGACCAAATTAGTGAGTGACCAAAAATGGCGGCCACGTGGGTGTAAATATCAGCACACACCCTAAAGTGTGCTGTGAGTGTGGTGGATTGTGGTGTTACTCACAAATCCTCTGGTCGGAGTACTTAAACTCTGAGTGTGTAATGCCTCATGGATCCGATCGGTCTCTGCTGTACCCCATGCTGACCGTTTGTCAGGGGAAAAGAGGCGATATGACCTACGCAGCCAGTCGGATCCGCTGGCTGCGTAGGTCATAGCGCCTCTTTTCCCCTGACAAACCACCACACTCACAGCACACTTCAGGGTGTGTGCTGATATTTACACCCACGTGGCCGCAATTTTTGGTCACTCACTAATTTGGTCCTGACGAAAGCCTTATGGACTTGTCCATTTTGTTTATTCATATGCTACTCAGGGAAAAGGACAATTTAACTTTTTCCTTATTCTCTAGTTGTTTACATATGCACAAATACTTTACACATCACCTCTGAGTTGAGCTTGACTGCTCTGAGCCAAACTACCCTAGGTTTGAGCACAGGTTAATATAGGGTTTGCTTGTGACTTCACTCTGAGAAGAATTAAGGTTGCTCCTTGAGAAGGGTTTCATGTCCCTCAACCCGTAACCCAATTTCCTACAGTTTGGTACCAGGAACGTTTGGGCATAAGCATCTGTCCTCCGATCAAGCCTCCATGTGTGGAAATTGAGTTTGCCTATGCTGGGCGCAGACAAATGTTTGTAGCCTACTGTGCAGCTCCCAATACTGACCCTCTACCGGCCAAACTGCCCTATATCTTGTTAATTGTTTTGTCCCTGACCCAGCAAGGACTTGCAGTGGTCACCGTTAATGGGTATTTGTCAGCCCTTTGTGTCTTTTTATATTTACCGGACCAGCCGTCCTTGTTCAAATCATCTGCGGTGATGTGATTTTAAAAGGGTTTGACTCATTTGTTTACTCCCAAAACCTTTCTGATTCCACAGTGGTAACTTAATTCCATCTTCATTTTCCTCGTGTGCGTGCTTTTCGAACCAATGCACAGCTGTCCAGTACATCTGCTGACTCTGAAGACCTTATCTGGATGTGGTGACTTCGGCCCATTGCACTTCAAGCACTCTGTGCAGCCATCTTACACCACATCTTTCCCCAGACAAAGTGATGTTCAGGATTAGAATGGTCCTTTTTCCAAAAGTCGGGACTGCTTTTCTTGTTGAACAAACCAGTACTCTCCCAACGTTTTTGCTCCACCTGTCATTTAAAAAGAGGAGAGACTCTATCAGCTGGACCCCAAACAAGTTTTAAGCTCTTACATCAAAAGCACCAAAGACTATCGGATGGACGATCGTGTTTGTGGGGCTCTCTGTGGCACAGAAAGGCAAAACAGTGCAGAAACAAACTTTGTCACGGTGTAGTCCTCTGCATTAAGATCTACAACTCATTGGCCAAGAAGCAGCCTTCAAAACAACTGGCGGCCCATGTGCTTGGGCTAAAGCTTCTACCACAACATTGGCACACAGAGTGCCTGTTCTTGATGTTTGTAAGCCTGGGACGTGGGCATCAGTGCACATGTTCACAAAGCACTACTGCTTTGACAGGTGTGGAGTCAAGGTCTCTTTGCCCATTCTGCCCTTTCAATCCGAGTCACTCCACAGACCCATCACCTTGGGCGGTATTGCTTTAATATCTATTCTTAAAGGTGAGGAATCTGCAGTTAGAAGTATTCATCAGAAGAACAGGTTAATTACTTTTATTATCGCTCTTTCTGGTGGATACTCTAACCGCAGACTCCTCACAGTCCTCTCACCTTCCCGTCTCTTTCTCTATCTAAAAAAGTCCCAATTCGGAGATCTGCACATGGGTACCTCTGTTCATATTCGAGATGCATGCTGGAAACAGCGTTTTGCTTAGACCGACTTTTTAAAGGAATCTACCCCTTTGGGGACTGAAGCCTGTCATACATATTGACTGCAACATGTCGATGAGACAGAAGGTGAGTGTCCCATGTTGAGGGTCTATTTCTGGGAGACACCTGTACAACTTTTCAAGAGGCACTGGATTTGCTGCTGAAAACGACTATTTTTTTCTGTACATGTTAACTTACTGCCTTTCCACTGTCTTCTTTTTCCCCTGCTGATCTCCTTGATACTAGATACATTTTACTTGCTACAGGAACTCGTTAAAATAAATATGACTTTAACTTTGGCAACCAAAGGGGTCTCTGGCCCCCATGAACTCACCGGGCCGCAGGGTTCTTCATCCCCCACCTAAATACGCGACAGGAGGCGCGCCTGAAGAGTCAGCCCAGGAAGGGGCAGGCAGTGGCTTAACGAAACTTGAGGGGGCCCCCCTGCAAAGTACATTGAGGGGGCCCCCAATCTCCATGCCAGTCAAGAGCTCTCAGGCCAGCAACCCGCAATATTGCCCATGAAACACATAAAAACGTGCCTCCCTATGTCTTTAGTCGACCCTCTCTGAAAACCAGGACATGTACTAAAATTGCTGAAATCTAATGGGGCAGCTGGTGAAAAACCTGGAATGTCCTGGCGAATCCAGGACACCTAGTCATCCTAGGCCCTCCAGAGGTTGGTGGCTTGTGCTCTTCTCTAGTAGTCAGTGCTAGCTGCGAGGCAGGGGCTCCTAGTGAGGCACTGCAGCAGAGGCAGGTGCCTATGAAAAGTACCAAGAGGAAGGATGCAGCCATGTACTATCATTTTGAAGTCACCAGGGATCGCTCATGCGACACCTTGCTACCAATGGCACTCCCCATGCGACCCATGGCACTCCCCTTGCGACCCATGGCACTCCCCTTGCGACCCATTGCAGGTAGATCAAAATGAAGAGCAGAAGGCAAACAGGATGCCGATAAGAATAAGAACTGTTTACATGAAGAAATTTCTTGTGTCCGACGCTTTCTGTTTTGTGAAATAAATATTTTCATCCTGGCAATGTATGCTCTGAAAAACTTTCCTTGGTTGTCTTGATTGCAAAGATTAGTACAATATACGATCCTTAAAATGTAAAGCCTTATTTCTCTATTCTGGCCAGATAGATAGATTCCAAGTTACAATGCTATGTAAAAGGAATAGATGGTCCTGAATAGGGTGCCCCTGGTGACATGGCCTATCTGGTAAATTTATTATACATTAATACCAGCCTAAGGGCCTGATGAAGAGGTGACTGTATATCTGATAGATATTGAGAACAGAGCCAAAGTTTGTAATTATAAAAACTTTTTAAAAATAAATTATGTGACACCTCACCAAGTCAGCTATGCCAGGTTTGACAAACTCCAGACAGTCCTGACCTGCAAGCTAATAGCATGTTGCATTTTTGGAGATGTTATTCATTTCCCTCATGTATGAGGTTGGAAATCCCACCATTCAGTGTGCTTAGCTGGAGAGCTGCAAATGGCTGAGTGTATCACACTTGCTATATATCAATCTCACATAGATGCACATATTCACTCCCTGGCTCTCTCTAGAGTACGCACACGCACAACCTGGCCATTTGCAACTTCATGATTCTGATTGTGCGGAGTCAAGGGATGCCTACCCGGGCTTGAGACTAGGCTACTATGCTTCACAGGTAGGAAAAGACAATGAGGAGACGGTGAGGCAAGGGGGAGGGAAAACACGTGTGGCAAGTAAAGAGCATAAGAGAGAAGCTGAGTGAGACAGAGATAGAAGGACAAAGAATGGAATAGACAGGTAAAGAGAAAAATAGAATTATATAGGCACATTGAGGAGAACAGTAAAAGAGAAAGAGAAAGTGAGTCAGACGACTAAACAGAGAGCCAGAGAGAGTATGAGAGAGAAAGAGGAATATATATGGAAAGACAGAGAGGGCAAAGCAAGGTATGAAAGTGAGCCTGGGTTAAAGAACAAGAAAGTGGAAAAGATAGAAAAAGAACACAAGCATGAGAGAGAGGGGTACACGCAAGTTTCTAAGCGCTGTTATTAAGTTCCAACTCAATGCCAGTATTATTAATTTTCAGTTTTGTAAACTCTTTTGTTACAGCGCTGGCCTTTCTAGGTGAAATAAGTGCATAACCTTTAGATGAGCAACAAGAACAAGCACACTGATACACATAAGAGGGGCAATGAGGACCAGCGTGTTTTGTGCATGACTAATAATAATAATAAATGAGTTTCTAAAGCGCATGGTTATACTACCCAGTATGTCCCCGCGCTGCAGCTAGTTACCCGTCACTGGACAGGATGCGCAGGATGAAAACCGTACCTCGAAGAGGCATTATATGTGGAAGAGCCATGTTTTTAATTTTTTTCGGACGATCCCCTCCGATGGTTCAGACCTGAGTGACTGCAGAAGGTCATTCCAGAGTTTAGCAGCCAGCCATCTGAAAGATCTTCCCCCCCATCCGTGCTCTTTTGATTTCTGGTAGTTCTACCCTTCCTGTTCCCACAGATCTCAGAGCCCTGGTAGGTATGTAAGGGGTCAGTAGATTGTGTAGGTAGCTAGGGCCCTCTTCCTGCAGGATGTGGTGACTAATGCGTGAGCGTTCTTGTATGGCGCTCTTCTGGGTAGCCTCAGAACAAGGCGAGCTGCCGCATTTTGAATGCCTTGCAGTCTTTGAGCACACCTCCTATTTGCCCCAAGGTACAGCACATTCCCGTAGTCCAGGCGCAATGTCACCAGTGCATGGACCAGCGTTTTTCTGGCGGCTGCAGGGAGCACATCTCGTGTCTTCCGGAGGACCTTCATTATTCCGAAACATTTTTCGGCAACCACCCTGGTGTGGTGGTCAAAGGAAAGTTTCGAGTCCAACCATATCCCCAAGTTCTTAACCTGTTCCTTGGGAGCGGGGGTGGAGCCCAGGGACTGAGGCCACCACCTTGAGGTCCATATAGACGGAGTCCTGCCAACTATTAGAACCTCCGTCTTGTTTCCATTCAATTTAAGGCAATTGCTAGCCATCCAGAACTCTAGATCCTGTAAGCAAGTGGAAAAATTGGTGGCTGCCTTGTCATGGGCTTGCGATAGGGATACAACTAATTGCATGTCATCCACATATGACACAACACTAATGTCGTATTTTGCAATTAGGTCTGCTAAGGGGGACATATATAAATTAAAAAGGGTGGGACTAAGGATAGACCCCTGGGGTACTCCTTGTGTCAGCCTAATGCTTTTTTGTAGAATGGCCTCTGAGACACTTGGAAGCTCCGATCTTGTGAGAAGGATCTCATCCATTCCAAGGCCCATTTGTCCAGCCCTCCTTTTTTGAGGCATCGCAGGAGCAACAAGTGATTGACGGTATCGAAAGCGGCGGTGAGGTCAAGCAGCACCAGCGCCACCATCTTGCCGTCATCTACATGCCTACGTATTGTTTCAGTAGATACCAGCAGAGCTGACTCCGTTGAATAAGAGGCCCGAAAGCCTGACTGAGTGAGATGTAATAGGTTGCGCTCATTCATATATGAGGTTAGTTGTATGTTAACCACCTTCTCTGTGATTTTGGCAAAGTATAGAAGGAGCAAGACTAGTCGGTAATTATCCAACTGGCTTGCCTTCACCCCTGTTTTTTTCTTAATTGGGATGACGACCGCCTCCTTCCATTGCCTAGGGACCGCCCCTGATTCATAGGAGAGTTGCAGGAGGTGACCAATATAGGGAGCCAAGATTTCTATACTCTCTCTTAGGGTCTTAGGTTTCGTGGGGACTTGATACTTAAGGAAATGTTTTTAAGCTCCTCCAATGATGGGGGGACAAATCTAGAGAGGCTCGGGGTCTTCTCTATGCTAAGCTCTTCATCTCCCACCCCCCCAACCCGTTCCTTGCCTCGTCTGGGAAGGTGGAATACATTTTTGCTACCTTGTCTGAGAAAAAATCTGTGATCAGGTCGCAGGTTTCTACTGAGCAACTATTTGGCGGCGAGGTTCTGGTAAGTGACGATATGTCCTTGAAAATTCCAAATAATTCTCGGGACGAGTTTTCCGCCTGCTCAATTCTCGAGTTATAGTAAGTTGCTCGAGTCCTTCTAATTAGTGAGTGATAGGTTCTAAGTTTTGTTTTGTAGTCGGCCTTCTTAAGATCGGAGGAGTCTCTCCTTCAGACCCGTTCAGCGGTTTTACACAAGGACTTCATTCTCCAAGTTCATCATTGAACCACGGCGCAGATTTTGTCTCTTGGGGGCATTAGTCGACCAAGACTCAACTTGATCTAGTGCCTTGGTGATCTGTTGTCTAGAGCGGTGCATGCAGTATCAATGTCATTGCCACCTGGTGGACCTCCCAACTGAAGGGCAGCATTGAAATTGGCCGTGGAGATCTTCGCCCCCTTCCTCTGTAGGATACCAGTCCCCACCTTCATACGGGGAGTGGGCTTTGAAACTGCCACACTGAAGGGGATCAGATAATGATCTGACCAAGGCACCGCGGTGGGTATCACAATTGTTAGCCCCCCCCCCTAGTTGGCGAAAATGGGGTCCAATAAATGGCCCTGTTGGTGGGTAGGGAGGGAAGATTTCAGACCCATCTGTAGTGTAACCATTTCTTGACAGAGTTCTTGCGCTGCGGAGATCTCCTTATCATCAAAGTGTAGGTTCAAGTCCCCCAGCACCAGCAATTTGGAATACCGGAGTGCCGGTTGTATGACTTGTTCCTTGAGGCTGGGCACAAACAATGTGCTCGGCCCGGTGGTCTATAAATTAAGTATCCCTTAATGATATAACTGTTGGTTGCCCTAATTTTGAAGAAGCCTGCCTCACTAGTCTCAATTTCCACCAGCAATCCCTTCCTTGTTTTATGGTCAATGAGACCCTCAGCTGTCTCCGGCTGTGCGCCTGATAACCCTTAAACTAAGTGCCCACGTGCTGCTCTCAAGCTGAACAAGTGTAATACAAAAAACTGGACACTCTGACAAGTCTGAATCGGAGCTTTAAGTACCAAGATATTAGTAAAGGAAAAGCCAATAGAGCACATTGTATGTGGGAGCTATTCTGTTGCTGAAATCTGCCATGTATCTGCAGAAGCAGTCAATAAAACCTTATTGATAATATTGTCCAAACTTGGACCCCGTAGACTACTCAAGTCTGAAACCAACTCACGCATCCATGACGTCACCAGCAGGTGGTTAGCCAAAGTGGAAGTGCGCAACGATCTTAGGAGCATCTGGTGACAGTGAGCTCATCCAATCATGTTGGACGAGTCCCTCGGGCGCGTGCTGAGATAGACGTCACAGGGGGTTGACTCATGAGTGGTACGAGGTCTTATTAGTGAAACTGCACTTCAACACTTGTTTACACGCTTTCATTGCTGACCACAGGGCAATGACTTCTAAAAGAGTTCCTGCTTTTATTATTTGTTTAGTACATCGTTTATAGGTGTGGGTTTTTAACGTGGTGCGAAATAAGCTTATAGTTCTATTTACAATCATATATTGAAAACTGAATTTAAAAAAAACGAACTGGTCGAACATTTAATTTGGCTGGTAGGAGCCAGAACCCTGCCTGCTTGATGGTATGTCCCTCGATTGTCCTGCTTCTATTTCTCTACACAGTCCTTCTGTACCCACTCTTCAGTTTCCCCCCTCGGCCTGACCCCTTCCCTTCAATCAGGTCTCTTGCATCTTCTGTTCCTCACTCTCCTGGCCTCTTGGTCCACTAGTGAAAGGGAGTCACCGGCCCTGGCACAGAGATGTGCCCTTTGGTCCATGAGCCCTGCAGGAGAGGCCTTACTGAGACACCCCTCGCTCACCCCCCCGCTCACCCCCTCTAGTGACACTCGTTTCGGGATCAACTGCTTATTCCTGTATTTTCATCCAGCCCGACAAAAGCCGTTTAATGAAAAGTTCCAATTTGACCAGAATTGCGTTATCAGGCAGCATGACAATACAGCGCTTCTTTCCTCACTTCGGGTGTTTCTAAACGCTGTAAATAGTGGGTGATGGCATTATCTAATGTCATGATTCTCAATTTACAAGCCTCGGAAGGATGTAGAGACAAGTGGGCCTCGCATGGATTCAGGCTATGAACTCTAGGTCACCGAAGTACCATTGAGAAAGAAGATATAATAAAATTTTGTTATAAAAACTTGATACTTTTAAATTATTTTTGAACCTGTAAATTTCGAATATCCCTTTTTCAACGTGGAATACATATTCAATAATCGTATACCGTAGTCGGCTGTATGATCTTTTAATTAAAAAAATAAAGCTAAAAAGACATGGACAATGCCTCAGAAATATGTCAAAGAAGCACTTTCCCTCCAGGTTTGTATGTGTTGTTTCGGAACTTTCAACATTTAGGCCTTGAATACGAATGCGTTGTTATTTTCCTATCCCTGCGCAAACACCTGTTTGCAAACATTGAAGATACAAGAATTCTGCCTCTCTGAGTTTTGCCTCCATTATGTTTAAGCAAATAAGACGCGCATAAATGCCGCGGGTGGAGACGACACAGTGAATAACTAAATGTGCAGATTTTAGTTCAGAAAGGTTCAAAATCCACAGTTATTTCCTATTATTGGGGGAGAACTTGTAATCGGTGCTGTTTGTCACAGCTGCTAAAATTAATCCTCGGGACCCTGTGGCTGTACTCACAGGTTGCCGATAGCACTGTCCCATGGCCATTGGGGTACTCACAGGCTGCAGACACCACCCCTTCCCTCCCCTCCCTTTCCCCTAGCGGAAGCTGCACCCACAGGACACCCACAGGACACCTTCCTTTATCCCCTGTCTCGGCCGTACTCACATGGCCCCAGCCCCCAGCCAAAGCTTCTGTCTGTAACCGCGTCTGAGCCAAAGTAGGGCTGTTGTGGGTACTCACAGGCGGGCAGTGAGCGTCCTCTGGGGCCCATACCCCTCTGTCCTGCTATGGAGCAGTGTACAGGACTGAGTGCAGAGGTGCTCTCCCACAGGGGGAGGGAGAGCAGGGAGGAATGCCCGGCATCGTGCAGAATAACTTGCCCTGTCTTGACGCAGAAGGGAGTGAAACTTCCGCATAATCAGTCTTCCACTGCAAAATAATCCTGGTCCCCCCAAACCCCCCCTCCCCGCCTCCACCCCAGGCAGAAAGATCACTGGGTTAACACGCCTACCAGGGCCGGCTTTAGGGTGGTGCGACCGGTGCGGTAGCACCGGGCTCCAAGCCTGGGGGGGCGCTATTTGCGCTCTGACCAAACGTGGAAATAAAAGACGGACACTGGAGCTCATATGGTTGCAGTTGGAGAGGTATGACATTCCGAGCGCATCGGGCGTACATCCATTCTGGAACCAGACAGGCCCTCAAAGACATCTTCTCTGACTCAGGTGATGTTGGACGGCCCTCCCCAGAGCAGTTTACAAAACAGGAGACAGCACTAGTCTTTACTTAAGCGATGGTCAAAGAAAACAGAGGAACAGCACCAAGTAGGACAACAGTGCTTCTGTCTCTTATGTACAAGCTTTCCTTGTCGCTCTCCAATAGTTTCCTCTTGTGAACAACCTTCTCATGGATGTATGTTTTCATGTGCACAGTCTGCATGGCTCTCTTTTTAATGTACAGCTTTCCCCTTTTTCACTGCTGTACGGATCTATTGTGTCTTCATTTACAGTGGTGCCCTGAAGAGCACAGTCTGCTAGTGTATCCCCTCTCATGCTGAAGTGTAGTCAGGGTGTTCAGGGCCCTAATCTGAGGAAGGAAATGGGCCTGCCAGTCGCTATATGAACTGTAAGCTATAATATACATTCCAACAGAGATGATTTTTCTCCTGAGACTGGCTTCATTTTAGCAGTCGTCCACCTAAAATATTCTGTTTCAATGTATTTTAGTGGGGAAAATAAAGTCCCCCGATTTATTTCTCAAAATTCCCCTCTGTAGCGTTGAAATGGTGGCATGTATCGGGGTTCACTTGCCCTTTGGAAACTGGTGCCAATGCATCTTCTGCACCACTGAAAGCTATGCCCCTGCCTGTTGTGTTCAGTCTGCCCCCCTCTGTACACTGTTGACCTCATCTGTACAGAATGCCCCCGTCTCTCTTTGTAGTCCTCTTCTGGTGTACTGACTGTTTGTGTGTCTTTACACTGCTATCCCGACATATGCAGTCTGCTTTTTATACTTCTGTGCTGGTTGGTACAGTCAACTGGTATCTCTTTAGATGGCTGCTCTCGTCTGTACAGTGTGTACAGTCTGATCTATTTATGCTGCTTACCTGGTGTGTACAGTCTGTTCTGGCATATTTGACACAGCTGTCCATATGACACAGTCGTGCCATTTGACAAATCCGAGTGGCCAGTATAGAAGATGCGGCCTAACAGAGCTGCCAACTTTAGGAACTGGGGAACCACGTTCGAGTCTCCAGCTCGTTCTAGTTCTCTCCTTAACTCACGTCTCTCTATGTTCCTTTTGGGGTCTGTGGTCGTTTTTGTAAAGTTCTGATGCACAAGGGCCTAGGCTTCTAACACTTTCACTTTGGGACTTGTATGCTCGGAATGTCATTTTTTTGCATTTCGTTTTCAAAGTCTTACTGTTCCAAGCAGTCTGCACTTGGCTTTATTTCACAGTCTTGCTCCTGTAACTGTGTGCCACACAATGCCTTGCAGCAGAGTGCGCTTATCGACTCTTCTACTCTATGTTCTACTCCTTCCCCCTGTACTGTGTGCCTCAAGATTAAATGTGTTTCCTATTTTAAGGAATACAGTAAATACTACATCTTACATGTTATCCGCTCGGAACAGCATACATCTCAGCCCACAAATAAGCATGAAATCAGCACTGTTTTACTGCATGAGTTTAAGGTAGGAAGAAAATGGTGTGTGGAGGGGGCTGGGGCGCCAACAATGATTGTGACACTGGGAGTCACCACCAACTCTAAAGTCGGTTCTGACACCTACTTACAGAGATCCCTGTAAATTCACATCCCAGGCCTGTAACTTTAGAGGGCCCCACCCCCATCCTTGTTCCGGGCCTGGCTGGTGGCTCTGACTGAAGAGAAACAATGTAACTTGTTACTTTGTTTCTCGTCAGCCCTGGGTCAGCGAGAGGAGCTCAGAGCAGGCTGCAGACTGCAGCTACCTTAGAGCAAGCCTCTCACAGCTCTCTGGGGAAGAGCAGAGGGGGCCCCCTTCACATACTGAAGAATGCCCCCCCCCCCCCCGCACCACGGGGGCTGCAGGGGTGTTTGTTACACCCCTGGGAGCAGTGCCAGTGGATTTTAAAGACAGACAGTTTCAACTCTGGATTGAATAGACATGAGGATTGGTCCACGAGTTTCTGAATTTCAAAACTGTCTTCAATTGGTGCATTGAATATGTCTGCATAAACCCTAACTCTACCTTCCTGCTCCATGGCTTAAGTTCCCAATAATGTTTTTAATATTAATCATCTGTCCTCACTTAATGTAATGAATAATTTAACACTTATTTCCATGTGCTCTATCCTATTACTATCTTATTTCTAATTATCCACCGTAAGACAATCACCCCTTCTCTCTTCTCATTACCCATTCCAAGATGGCTCCCATCCCCAAGCTCGTAGTCCCCTTTC
Source organism: Triturus cristatus (assembly GCF_964204655.1). NCBI lineage: Eukaryota > Metazoa > Chordata > Amphibia > Caudata > Salamandridae > Triturus > Triturus cristatus. The sequence continues at coordinate 497,010,660 of NC_140582.1, forward strand.
CCTTCTCACTCCCCAATCGTGAATGACCAATGAGCACTCACTTCTATCCCTTATCACATGCCCCCTCTTCACCCACGACAGCAGCCGTACTACCGGTCCCTGCCTCCCGCATTGCCGGTTTCCTCCATTCACCTAATCATGGTAAGCTCCGCCAATTCTTCACTCCGCTTTTCCTCAGGTTCCCCCGCCCCCGCTAACCATCATGTTTCCCCTTGTAGCGCATTGTCGCGCCTTCAATTGATGCCTCCAAGCCCCATGAGCGGTTATCCAGTCGAACTACCCTGTCGACTCTAATCACCTATTCTCGGTAAGTTCCGCTACTTCCTTACTCCGGTATCCTCAGGGTCCCCCCGCCCCCGCTAATCACCATGTTTCCCCTTGTAGCGCATTGCCGTGTTATCGTCTGAGCCCCCTGAGCTGCTATCGAGTCGAGCAACCCTGCCGACTCCAATCACTTCAAACGATCTGCAGCCCTCAGCCCCATTCTGGTGAGTTTATCCGCCGTACGGCAATACTGCCCCTCAGTTACTCCCTGGGTCCTTCACTCCCAATTCTATTCACTTTGCCTCCACAGCACTCCGTCGCTGATTTGAAAATTCCAAACGCCAGCGGATGCCTTCGCCCCTCATTGTAGCCTTGGCGCCACTCCGCCCTCTGACCCGCAACACGGCCTCCGTACCTTCCCCGCTGCCGGTTAGTCTCATGCCGTTACTGCCTCGTTCCCCTGCTCACGACGTTACAATTACTCATTTTTCATCGGCTCACTGCTCCACTTTCACTTATCGTCACGCTAAATAGTTACAACGGTTCATTACAGATTAATTCACCTGCAATTCTCCACATTGCACTTCCCCAACATGCCTTATTATTCGCCGGACTACCGCTCCACCCTCACTCTCCGGTCTTCGCCGATTTAATTTTCTATAATACCTTGCATGCAACAATTACGGGCTTGCATATCTACGCCTTGTCCCTCCTTCTATGGTTTTCCGGATCAACAGCAATAATTGAACACCTATTCTTTGTATTATGCCATAGTCTCACTCCACCCTCCAGTAGAGTTCATTCCTTTTTACCTTCACTCTTGCTTCACGGCGGCGATAATTATTCCTTCACACAAGCAGAGTCACAGTGTGCTTAGTCAGACCGTTTGGTTATTAATTTCCCTTCTCAATTTATAAATCCTCTTTTTTCTCCTCTCTTTTCCCTTCTTTCATTTTAGTTATTCAGGTTCAAATTGTACAGGCCTTATGTATGTTGTCCTGATGATGATCCCAATATTACGTGTGAGGATCGAAACGTCGTTGACATTTGAACACACCCTATATGTTCCTAACGACATTATGTTATACACATAAGGGTGCTCTATGCAATGTTTGTTAATTCCATTTTCTATTTCTTGTCAATTGCTACAAACATTTTTTTGCCTGAACCTTGTCTTTTGTAAATATTTTCTCCCCTATTAACTGTACGGTACACAGGCTTGTGTCCAACTTTGAGGATTCCTTTGTAAATTGTTGTTTAAACTATTATATTAGTAAAAACTTATGACCACTGTCCGGCTGGACAAGTCTCTGGAAAATAAGCACTGATTGGGTCCTTATTTACTCCCTTCTCTATCTTATTTATGCCTAGGGACCTTTGTTGTTTATAATCAATTTCTGGAATCCTGCAGCGCAAGACATAACTTTGGCAGCAAAAGGAGTCTCTGGCACCCACAAACTAACCAGGCTGCAGGGGATTTCATCCCCCACCTCAACACGCGGCAGGTGACATGCCTGCACAGTTAGCCCAGGAGTGGGTGAGGTCATCTCCCGATGCGCTGAAAAGCGCCTTCTGCAATCCTGTAGTGCGGGGCCCGCCTGGGCAAAGGGCAGAATCGTCTGCGCTTGTCAGCGGCCAGAGGAGGCTTGGCTGGCCCAGCCTTCTTGGTCCCAACATTTGATGCACCACAACGTTTCTAGTGAGTTAATTCTTGCTTTATATTGTCTGAAAGACTGGTTATAGCTATGCGCAAGCGCAAAGTTGTCCCAGGGAAGGCCAGTAGCACGGTCAATCATCGAGCTGGTACCACTCTGGATTCCTTTTTGGATCGAGCAGTTAGTGTTATCACCCAGGAGATAGAACTGGCAGAGAGACGTTTATCTCTTAGACTTAGCCTTGCTACATCAAGTGTGGAGTCATCATCAACTGGTCCCGCGTGAGGTCGCTCCTGTAAGCTGCTCTGCCCTAACTGTCCCTGAGGCCTCGAGCCACGCCGCCTTGATAATTTTGGTCAAGGAGCCAGCTTTAGACATCCCTAACTTGCCCTCACCACTAGTTTTTGTGAACCCTCTGCGAGGAAAAAAAACAGGAAAAGAAAAGTTAGGTCCTGCTCTGGCAATTCTAAGAATCAAAGGTCTGTTGCCCGCCTAGCTACTAGTGTATGGGAATCTGCTGGTCGCGATTTTCTGCAGGCAGTGACGGCACAAGTTACTATTCTTTTTTTTAAATATCTTTTTATTGCTTTATACAAAAGAAAAACAAATCAACACAACATAAAAGACAGTCGGCAAAAGAACGGTCATAGTGTGATAACACAGTGGTGACAGTAGCAAAATAATATACACTACTCAATTGATGACAGTTTATCCCTTGAGTTGGGTCAGGGGGATAGTGGCTCCTCCTCCGAGGAATGTACCGGGGCCACACAGATCCCTCCCCTATATGCATTCCACCCAGACCACACTGCGGACCATTTCCTGGGGCATCCTCGTGCCACATATACCGTCTTTTACCTGAACATGCACCAGTCCAGACTTCTCTCCCAGGAGGCCAGGGTAGGCAGACAAGTTACTATTCTTGATGTGACAAGGGAAGGCCCCAGACCACCTTGGGAAGCTGTTCTGGACCAAGTTTAAATTATTGAGGAAATATGAATTTTGTGATCAGTTATGTCCCCTATCGTAGACCCCAACGGCTCCATGTGCATGCTATAAGTACATGTATGTTCCCTCCAGTTCCAGTTTTAAAGACGCAAATACATGTGCGTCCACCGTCAACATGTCCTCTTTCAGATCCACCATGAATGGGTCAGATATTCCATTCCTAAGTATGAAAGGCCACCGACTTTATATGGTTCACTTTCCACATTTTACAGATTCAGGCCAGTAGGCCCTGAATTCTGTCATCAAGCCTTTTCCTGCCTTCTGCCTCTGAAAGCTCCAGTCTGAGCCTGCATCTGCATCCATGAACTTTGTCCTACTCCCTACGCAGCTAACGGTGCCTGATCCAGCCTGTTGCCTGCCAAAAAACTGTATTTCACCTTCAAGATTATCTACTCCGCTCCTCAACCGATGCATTCCTGTCTAGTAGTTTAGGTAAACATTCCTCCAGCTACTGTGCAAAGGGCCAGGCCTCGCTGTCCTCATGCAAGTAATTCATAGGCCCCGTTACCATGGAATATTCCTACCCCCTCGCATCTCATGTAGACACTTAGACGCCTGTACACGCACTAACAGGCAGTATAGAATAGATTCTATCCTAGAGACCTTTCCTTTTGGATAACACAGTTCTTTAAACATAGGATATTAGATATGATTTGGGATTAGGTTGACATGACCCCCAGACTTCTGTCTCCACATGTAGAGCTAAATGTCAAGTCCCCTTCACCCTCTAGTTGCACGTCAATCACACGTCATGCGGCTGCGCGCGCATCTCTGCCAAATATTTCTGCTGACATTGCAGGATTCTTTTATGGATCCACCCATCATGTATAATGACGTTTATTAAATTACGCCCATATGACCGCCTCTATTAGTTACGTATGCACAGTTTATCTGTATTATCAGCTGTTACGCCTCTTGCATCTGTTTCACTGTAAATGCATTTTCCTATAAAACCGATTATCTGTCAATAATGTATGCCCTTCCTTCCTGAACTTTCGTGGTGATGGAATAGAAGCCTGCAATTCGAATTGCATTCCTTTGTATAGGAATAAAGCCTTTTTAAACCTCTAATACCACGGATTCTGCCTCTTATATTTACTGAGTTATTCTTACTAGACTTTACCGCATAAAAAATAGTACCGGTAATGAAATATTTACCACATAAATTGGCGCCCGAACAGGGACACTTTCTCATCTCACGCGCCGGAGGTACGTTGCAGGCCCGGTCTCCTGCCACAGCTGAACGGACAAAAACGCGTACCTGCAGGATTTCCTGTATCTCCCTCCGGCCAAGCGGGGGCGACTGAGGCTGCGATCAACACCCAGACGAGGCGGTGAGAAGTGCGAAGTATCCCGACCAGAGCCTAGCTGAGAGAGCAAGATCCGAGGTATACAGAGGCCCACCAGGTTCCGAAGTTCCGAGTCCAGTCGAGTCGAGTCCCGTCCGGTCCAGTTTCAGTACCGTTCCGAGGCCTTCCGTTCCGAGCTACCCGGTGAGTACCATTACCGGGGAGGCATTTAACGTGCACATAGTCTGTGCCGGTCAAGACGGGTTTGGGTACACAAATCCGGTCTGCACTGTTTCAGCAGTGTATCTGTACTGTTTAGCAGTATATATAGTATGTCTTGCATATAAATAAGTATTATCTAGTGTCAGTATTATGTCAGTAACTAGTTTTCTATTAGTTATCATTGTTCGTTAAAACTGTTAAATGTTAAATGTTTTAATACGTTCTATACATTGTGGTGTGAATGACTGTTCATTATTGTGTTTATTGTATAAAGTGTGTTCTAGTAATAAGGTCTAAAAATGCCGCTCTTTTCGAAACTAAGACAGATCAAAACCAGAAAAGGGGTACTCGAAGAAGCTGTTCCCATTCCACCTAGGGACACTCCAGGATACTTTATGTATCATAAGCATGGCCTAGATGCCGTATTATTTCTTGATTTATGGGTGGACTACACCAAAGAATTACCAGAGAGTCAGAGATGGCCCGCAGCGGGGACCTGGGATGCAGATTGCATCATGAGAGTAGAAGAAGAATTATGGAAAAAGAAAGCCAGACAGTCACAGAAAGATGCCATTGAATTATGGCGTAAAGAATCATATAGACGTACAGAAAAAGCACTCAGACAGGAAGAGAAAGGTAGAGAGAATTCAAATAAAACCCGAGAAAATCTATTACTTGAGGAAGGTACCCGAGTAAACTCAGAACAAGTAGATAGACAAAGAAACACTCTTATGAATGGTATGTATCCTCTTCTGGCCGAAGGGTTACCTAAGGCTATCCCGGAAATACCAAAAGACTTAACTTCTCCATTACTCCCGATAAAAGCACATCCCAAAACACATCCCAAAACAGCAAAGGACGTTTTCCTTTCCTCCTATTTAGATGACGTAGCTCCCGAGTATGCTAATGCCATGCCACCCACACCGCTTGCCGATGGTGTTCAACACCAAGAGCATCCGCCTGTATCCCCGCAACTACAAACTCGTACACAAGTTCCCACAGGTCCGTCCGTTTCTACAGTCTTTCCCGCATCCACAATCTCTATCCTACGTCCAACGAATCCTTTCGTGCCTAGCGCCTCAGATGGTGCTACAGGAGGTACGACAGACATGTTTGCCACCCCGCCGAGAAATAAACAGACCCTTAGAGATTTAGCACTCCAACGTACACCCCAATTAGCGACATCCGACATGTTTAAAGAACAGCTTGTGGATTGTAGATACGATCCAGTGCCAGGTAGACAGGACAAATTGCTCATATCATCACTACGTATACGACGAGCTACATTATATTTAATGACGATACCAGGAATGGTTGAACACCTAGACAATATATATCGCTTTGTCCAAACAGGGCGAGGTTCAGAAAGTATTAACGAAGCTATGGAATACCAGAAAGTGGATGTACAAAGACAACTACTACGTTTTTTCATAAATTGTGTAATTAGGAATCAAGACAGGCCCGGGGCAGATCATGATACCATGCAAAAACTTGTCAAATGGGGTCAGAACATATCAGAAGAGAAACATGATAGACAGGCGTGTATAATCGCCATGTGTCGAAAAATCCGCAAGGAAGTAGAACGAATACATAAAGAAAGACGAGAAACAGACAGAGTAGAATCAGAAGAAGAGGAGGAGCAAGATTCAGAACAATTGGAGACGATAGCTTACGTAGGTAGAGGAAGACCCCATAATAATACTAGAGGCTTTAATGATCAGATACGTCCAATACGTCCAGAATATAATAGACATTTTCCAAATCCTATGTTAAATACAAAATCCCCCGAGCACCTATTCCAAGCCGCTGATAAATTACTCCGAGATCGAAGGGGGTACCATATGCTCGATTCCATGGACGAACAAGAATTAGCTACGTCAGCAGTACAATGGGCTGACAGTCCCAGCGACTACAATGATGATGTACTTGCACACACGTTTCTGAATCTTGACCCATACGAACAGCGTTTAGCTAGTATATACATGATTCAACACCTCCTTATATTATATAAAAGCCAACACTCCGATCCAGGACCCTTACCTGACATATTGACAGAACTACTCACGAATATATGGAGAGGGTCAGGTACTGATTTGATTAAAGAGATTCTAGAATTCCGAAACCAATATTTAACTTTCGTATGCCCAGAACACGTTCCAGTTCCCATCATAGGAAGAAAAATGTATCACATAGATAGACAGAACCCGTTACGCGAAGTACACCCAATCAAAGGTGACGGTAATAACTTTACACGCGTGTTTGTGTACACGCCTATAACTAAACTGGAATTATTAGAAATGAAGAAAGTAGTACCCAGCCATGACAAGGATCCAGCAGGTTTCCACCGTGAAATAAAGGACATGTTACTCATGGGAGAGTATACCTACCCCGACATTATGAAAATATTAAAAGTCCTATTACCTGCCGGTGTTTACGAGAAACTCAAAGAAAAGGAATGGGAGGTGGGAGACCAAAAGATAGATTGGACAGCATTAGAAAACGAAGAAAGGGCCCGAGCTGCAGGAGCAGGACTTGGGGAAAAGACTACCGCACTAGCAGGACTACTAGTGCAGGTACTGCCACGTTTATTAACTACGAAAAAGGAAGACTGGGGTGCAATATCAGCCTGTAAACAAAAGCCAGATGAAGACACTAGTGATTTCTATTCCCGATTTGAAAAATGTTTTGGTATAAATAGTGGCATAAAAGCCAGTAGTGAGTCATATCCACATCTGTTTGTGACAAAATTAGTTGAAAATTCTCTGCTGCAAGTCAAGAATAGAGTATTGAAATTCGAAAGTACCTGGCAAGGTAATACCCCATCACAGATGTTACAGATGTTACAATATCACCACAATAGAATTAGAGAAGAACAAGAACACGAACAAAGACGTATGAAAGATACAAAAATGAAAATGCTTGTTGCTCAGTCAGTCCCAGCTGATGGTCATCAAAAGGGTGATTCCGCAGGTCCTACGAAAAGGACATGCAACTATTGTAAACAACCAGGTCATTATATACACGATTGTCCAGTCCTGAAACATAATATTGCTACAGGTAGAACCCAGGAGAGACCACGTCCACCTAGACAGGATCAGAATCAACAACAAATCCCTCAGCATGCACAACCTAGGTTAGCTCCGCACCAACTAGCTCCGCAACAGGGAGCTCCACAACAGACCGTAGCACCACCACAAGCGCAGCCTATTGCTGCAACACAAGCAACAACACAACAGATGTATCAGTATGCACAAGCAGATTATCCCGATTATCAGCGATATACATGAAATAGCCTAGAGAGGGAAGTTGGCTTACCCCTTATTGAGGTTCCTGTAGACCAAGAGGGACCTTATGTACATAGTGAACTATTAGGGGAAGACAGAAAGTTTTTACTTGATACAGGGGCAAGCAGAACAACTATAAGACGCAGTGAAGTTCCAGGGGCACCCCTCTCAGGCTCACAAAATATTTCCCTTGGATTCTCAGGAAAACCTATAATAAATGACGTAACACAACCTCTTCCACTTACGATCGGTCCATTGACACGTACTACAGATTTATTGCTTACCAAATCCTGTCCAGAAAACTTGTTAGGTATAAAAACATTGAAAGCCCTAGGAGCCATAATATGTTGTTCTCCGGAAGGAGTACGACTATTTCTACGTGACTTCAAAGGTCACTACGTGTCCAGAGACATGGATCACCGACTGCAGAATTTACCTACACATTTATGGGCACAAGGCCCCACTGATGTTGGTTGCATGAATATTACACCATATCGTGTCACACTAAAAACAGGAGTAATACTACCACGAATGCGACAATACAAGTTACCACCCGATGCTGTTGTGGCTTTGCTGCAAATCATTGACGAGCTCATTGCACAAAGAGTGGTTGTCGAAACCGACTCCAATGTATGTAATTCCCCGATAATTCCGATTCTTAAAAGAACGGATCCAAAAGCACCATCAGTATATCGATTAGTTATTGATCTGCGCGAATTAAATAAATGTATTGTACCACAATACCCTGTGGTCCCAGATATCTCGTCATTACTAACAGCTATTGACTCAGAAGCAACGTTCTTCACTGTAATTGATCTCAAGAATGCTTTCTTTAGCGTCCCAATAGATCCGGAAAGTCAATATCTGTTCGGATTCAGTTTAAATGGACGAAGCTTTAAATTCACACGCGCACCTCAAGGATTTACAGAAAGCCCTAGCATCTATAGCCAAGCACTGAAACGAGAACTTGACAGTATCCACATGCCAGTTAACACTGCCTTGCTTCAATATGTCGATGATCTGCTGATCACCGCCCGAAGCGAACCTGAATGTGAAAAAGCGTCACTGACGGTTTTAAAATTTCTGGCCGACAAGGGGCACAAGGTGTCCCCTTCTAAGCTGCAATTCTGTGTCCAGCGAGTTGTTTACCTTGGGCACTCGCTGTCCAAGGAGGGAAGGCAGCTTACACCCGACCGTATCCAGTTAATCGCTAACATGCCACCACCCAAGACACAAAAAGAGGTGCGGGCTTTTATAGGCCTCACTTCATACTGTAGGCAGTGGATCCCTCAATATGCATTTCTAGCAAAACCACTCATCCAGTTAACAACACAGGAGGCAGCCACATCGACTGTCCTCCCTTGGACTCAAGAACATACACACGCCTTTGAAAGCTTAAAGAAAGCTTTATGCCAAGCACCTGTTTTAGCAACACCATGTTACAGTAAACGGTTTACACTCTTTGTTACAGAACGCGAAGGTACTGCCTTGTCAGTACTCACTCAGGAACAAGCAGGATCACACAAACCATGTGCTTATTTCTCTAGTACATTAGATCCAGTAGCTCAGGCTCTTCCTGCGTGCCTGAAATCGGTGGCAGCAACAGCTTTAGCTATCAGACAAAGCGATGCCATAGTGTTAGGACACCAATTGACAGTACAAGTACCACACGCAGTAGAGGTTCTCTTGAACCGCACACAAACACAACACTTGACTATAGCGAGACTCACTGGTTACGAACTGACATTGTTTCAGCCACATATAGAAATCAGACGTTGTAATACGTTAAACCCTGCCACACTGTTACCAGTGGGCGGAACAGATCCATTGGCACATGATTGTGTCGAAGTCATTACTATCACGACGAAACCCAGACAAGACTTGACAGATATCCCTTTGTCAGATCCAGACTTGACATTGTATGTAGATGGGTCATGTATGAGAACAAGTACAGGAGAGTTAGTGGCCGCTTACGCAGTCACAACAGACACTGAAGTCATTGAAACAAATTGTATTAACACTTTGTCAGCTCAAGCAGCAGAGCTCATCGCTCTGACACAAGCCTGTATTCAAGCCAAGAATAAGAAAGTCAACATATACACAGATTCACGTTATGCATTCGGAGTCGTCCATGACTTCGGCGTACTGTGGCGAGAGAGAGGTTATTTAACTTCTCACGGTGCCCACATCCAACACGGACCCCTCATTCAAGCCCTATTAGACGCGATTCATCTACCTACTGCAATATCGATTATGAAATGCAAAGCCCACACAAAAGTTACCGATATCATTTCTCAGGGTAATGACCTAGCTGACAGAACAGCTAAACAGACTGCTCAGAATCAGACTCACACAACTGACATGACAAAGACAATAGTTCCGACACCAACACATTGCATGACAGTTAAGGATCCCGCCCTTGATGTAATTGACATACAGACACATGCTACACCAGAAGAAATAAAGAAATGGACTGAATTAGGAGGGATCCAAACGGATCAAGGATGGATGACGAAGGAAAAATCTATATGGTTTCTTCCCGACTCCATGGTTCAAGTCATCATTAATACAATACATAGTCCAGCGCACCTAGGAGAGAAAGCTATGCTAGACAGCATTCAACACATTTGGTTCAACAAACACTTGCGAGCAGCAGCTAAACAAAAAGTTCGTACCTGTATGATATGTTGTCAGTTTAATCCAGGTAAAAGCATCCCCGTAGAGCAGGGTGGATTTCAACCTCCCGATCATGCTTTTGAAGTCCTCCAGATGGATTATATCCAGATGGAACGATGTCGAGGATTCAAATATGTTCTCGTAGTTGTCTGTGCTCTTTCCCGTTGGACAGAAGCCTACCCGGTTTCAGATTACACCGCCCGACTACTGCCAAACAGTTAGTTCGAGAATTCTTCCCACGGTACGGTTTACCACGTGTTGTCTACTCAGATAACGGCCAGCCGTTCTCATCCGAACTAATGAAACACGTTTCCCTTTTGTTAGGCTACCAATGGAAATTCCACTGTGTCCGACATCCCGAGGCAGCAGGTCTCGTGGAACGTCATAATCAAACCCTGAAAATTAGATTGTCCAAAATATGTAGGGAAAAAGGTGTCGATTGGATAGTAGCCTTACCAGTTGCGCTCTTTTACATGAGAATGGTAGCACATTCTCGAACAGGGCTATCCCCGTACGAGGTGATCTTCGGTAGACCACCAAATATGTGGGGGACGCCTGTACCTCGCAAAATCACTGATGTTGACTGTAATATGCTGACAGATTACCTAGCTTCCTTGATGTCTGCACTACAATCTTGTCGTTCACAGGTAGCCGCAGCTTTTCCCGATAATACTGAGGTGAAGCCCCATGACGTGGTTCCTGGTGACCTGGTTCTGGTCCGGAATTTCGACCGGAAGACCCAACTGGAGCCTAGGTGGAAGTCGCCGAAGCTAGTTCTACTAACTACAAGGACAGCCGTGAAGATTGAGGGTCGTAAAGGGTGGTTGCACTCGAGTCATATCAAGAAATTTTATGGACTACCATCCAGTGTGAATACTCAACCTTGTATTCCCTCACAGACAGACTCAAAGCTCCCCTTGGTTGAGCAGTCAAAACCAGAACTTTACAAACTAAAATTGAGGTCCAGCAAGTCAGACAATTTGATTGTTTAAGTCCTCTCCAAGGTGAATCGGTTGAATTTGTCTCTGACATGTATCCTCTAGACCGGAATAGAGAAAGAAATCAGCAGATGCAGCTTAAAAAGCATGCGTATTGTAAATCACTTCGTAGTCACTGCACAGTAACACTATTAATTTTGTTTTTTCTAAGTCTTCTGATCATTATTTTCAGCATACTATTGCATATGTATTACCCTATTCTTAAGCGTGCTTACAATGTAACTACAGAACATTCTTTTAGCGAATTACCTTCGCATGAGTTGTCCTATAGATTTGCGCTGCGCAACAACACATTCATTAGTATGTTACATCATTCCCATCAGACCAGCAATGCCACAAATTGTTGGATATGTGGTCGACTCCCTCCCTATCAAAACTATAAGGGAGTTTTGCCCCTCTTTCCATATCCGTTCACACACAATGGCTCCTGTGGAGCATGGTTTAGTTTGATTAATTCCTTAGATTCAAATTCCGCAGTTTATCAAGACAACTGGGTATGGGGAAACCTGAACCTAGTTTTGCTTAAAGTCTGCTACCCTAACAAGGAGGGACTCCCCAAAAGAACAGGAACTGATCTAGAAAATGAAGTATATGGATTAGGTAATTTTACACTTAACCTCATGATCCTGAACGTTGAATCTGAAGCTACACCAATCTTGCCCGCCATGTCAGTATTCCCAGTAAAAGGGGAATTATGTGTAAGAAAGAATGGTTCCATACACATGGGCCATAGTAAATGCACCACTGTAATAAAATTCAGTGATCAAGGCAAGTCTACATTTAGAGCTTCCCATCATTCCTACTTCATATGTGGCCAGAACGCATATATATGTCTACCTTTAGATTGGGATGGTACCTGTTACATAGCATTCCTTCTGCCACCTGTTTTCCTAGCTCCTCCTGATTATCACAGAAATACCCATTTAGTACACAATAGACAACAGAGAGATCTCCCAATTGTCGATTACACTGAAACAGCATGGGAAAAATACACAGATTTCAATAAAGGGTTCTTTCCCTATATAGGTACAGTCACTAATAGTAAGCTGATACGTAGATTAACCAGAACCCTTGAAGCAGTAGTGAACGAGACTATTTCCGCCTTAGGCAATTTAACAGAAGAGCAGTCTGCTATGCGGATTGTTGTGCTTCAAAATCGTCTTGTCCTTGACGTCATCCTGGCCGATAGGGGCGGAGCTTGTAGGGTCATCGGATCAAGTTGCTGCATTTTCATACCAGAAAATTCGCCGTCAGTATATAAAGCCATAACCCGCCTTCATAAGATTATAAGCCAGATACACCAGAGTCCAGGCACCTGGACTTGGTCCGGTTGGTTCTGGGGCGTGTTGTCAGCCTGGGGATGGAGAATCCTATCCTTCCTAGGTATTGGCTTTCTCATACTATTCAGTTGCTGCTTATGTCTACAATGTGGGCCAGCGATTTGTGGTCTGTGTGCCACATCGTGTATCCCACATCCACGTTTTCGTTCAAGATCCCGGAAGAAGAAAGAAGAACAAATGATGCTATATGAACAGATCGATGGATTGATGAAGATCGATATCTCCTGAGGGTCCGTAGGGGACAAGGAGGGAATGAGGAAATATGAATTTTGTGATCAGTTATGTCCCCTATCGTAGACCCCAACGGCTCCATGTGCATGCTATAAGTACATGTATGTTCCCTCCAGTTCCAGTTTTAAAGACGCAAATACATGTGCGTCCACCGTCAACATGTCCTCTTTCAGATCCACCATGAATGGGTCAGATATTCCATTCCTAAGTATGAAAGGCCACCGACTTTATATGGTTCACTTTCCACATTTTACAGATTCAGGCGAGTAGGCCCTGAATTCTGTCATCAAGCCTTTTCCTGCCTTCTGCCTCTGAAAGCTCCAGTCTGAGCCTGCATCTGCATCCATGAACTTTGTCCTACTCCCTACGCGGCTAACGGTGCCTGATCCAGCCTGTTGCCTGCCAAAAAACTGTATTTCACCTTCAAGATTATCTACTCCGCTCCTCAACCGATGCATTCCTGTCTAGTAGTTTAGGTAAACATTCCTCCAGCTACCGTGCAAAGGGCCAGGCCTCGCTGTCCTCATGCAAGTAATTCATAGGCCGCGTTACCATGGAATATTCCTACCCCCTCGCATCTCATGTAGACACTTAGACGCCTGTACACGCACTAACAGGCAGTATAGAATAGATTCTATCCTAGAGACCTTTCCTTTTGGATAACACAGTTCTTTAAACATAGGATATTAGATATGATTTGGGATTAGGTTGACATGACCCCCAGACTTCTGTCTCCACATGTAGAGCTAAATGTCAAGTCCCCTTCACCCTCTAGTTGCACGTCAATCACACGTCATGCGGCTGCGCGCGCATCTCTGCCAAATATTTCTGCTGACATTGCAGGATTCTTTTATGGATCCACCCATCATGTATAATGACGTTTATTAAATTACGCCCATATGACCGCCTCTATTAGTTACGTATGCACAGTTTATCTGTATTATCAGCTGTTACGCCTCTTGCATCTGTTTCACTGTAAATGCATTTTCCTATAAAACCGATTATCTGTCAATAATGTATGCCCTTCCTTCCTGAACTTTCGTGGTGATGGAATAGAAGCCTGCAATTCGAATTGCATTCCTTTGTATAGGAATAAAGCCTTTTTAAACCTCTAATACCACGGATTCTGCCTCTTATATTTACTGAGTTATTCTTACTAGACTTTACCGCATAAAAAATAGTACCGGTAATGAAATATTTACCACATTATATTGGCTTCTTTGATTTCTCCCCTTGTGGACAGTGTAAGTACCCGGGAAAGAGCTCATACGGGAACTGTCCAATAAGGTGAGTCACCTGCCAATACCTGCAGTCCCTATGCAAAAACATGTCCAAGCATTCGTTAGAAATTGACCCAGAACTATTCTTAATACTTGTAGCACAGATCGGAGTTTCGTATCCCGAGTGGAAACAGCTGCTCTGCCTGCAATTGCCCCTCCTCCAGCACCAAGGGGGGGGGGGGAATCTTTTCCCTCAATCAGCCATGCCCCAACTGGACTTGGGTCAAAATGGCCTTCTGGGGCTAAGATTTCAAGCAGGCTCCCTCTTTAGCCCCATTCCACAGGAGGTGAACACTCCTTGGACCTGCCTACCGAATGCTGCCTGTATGTGGCAGTTTTGGTATGAGTACCCTCACCCACAGGGAGGAAACAAAGTCTGCTACTAGCTTTCACCGAACTCTGCATTTGCAATGTCAGAATATGATGATATTTTATTGGTGAGGAGAACTGGTTGGATAGGTCGATCACCCAAATCGATTGAGGGCGATTGTGTGGTCATACACTGTAGGATCCCAAGCCAGGTGCACCATCTGATTAAATTTTGGTATAGGCCTGGTAAGGTAGAAGAAAACCCAGGCATTGTTCCATTGGGTTATTTCTACAAACACAGACCCTCCAGCTCCCTTAGTCCGCTTGCAAGGAGGGGAATTGCCTACCATCAATCCGAAGCATTGGTTGTCTCCACCGTCCCGACTTCTAACAGATATTTGCCTCTCTCTGGTTTAGACGCCAGCAACTGACTTGTTAAATCCTTGGTCCGACAGAGGGTGCCTGGTATACTGAGTGACTTGGAAGCTGGAACTGTTTCTTCATATCTTGAAGTGGCGGTCCATACTCATCCCGTACTCGGGTCTCCCGGGTCCTCCTGTGGTAATCTGCTGCAATCTCATGCATCCAACAGTTCCCAATTTCCAACAATTGCCACTCCTTGTGCCCTTTCCCAACTCCGATCCGCTGCCTAAGGCCCCTACTAGGCTCGTCTCCTGAAATTTGGCCCGCATTAAAAACAAACTGGCACGTCAGGAGTGGTGTGATTTTGTGCGACCATTTTGACATATGTATGTTCCAGGAGACCTGGGCTGTTATACCCTACTGTCGATCTGAGTTTGCTAGCTTTGACTAGCCTGCCCGATCTTCTGGAAAGGACAGGCCATGGGGGGGGTTTCAATATAGGTAAAAACAACCTGTTCATCCAAAGTCATCGATCTGGGGTCTTCCGATGTTTTGTGTATAATTCAGCATTTTTCCAATGGGGTTTCGTTATGCTAGTTCAATGTTTACTGTAGTCATGAGGGTGGCTCATCCAACCTAGCTGTTATTGATGTAATTACTGCCTACTTGCAGCCTACGGCAGATGTTTACAGGCTTGTGGTGGGTGATTTTAATTGTAATTCAAACACCTTGGTATTGTATGCGACACAATCAGTGGGTATGAAAATGAAGTGTGGGCTATTGATGCTTTTGCTCAAAGCGGTAGAAAAAATGGTCTGCTGTAGCCTTGCAATTAAATGTCTTCACCCTTAAGAACGGGTGAGAGCCTTTAATGGAAGAACCCCCTCAGACAGAGAAGGGAAGGACACCTATAATCATCTTGGAGGCACCAGTTGTATAGCTTGTATATTGATCGACATCAGGCTCTGGCCGCAAGTAATTGATATGGTGGTGGTCCCTAGGCAGGACAGTGACCATAGCGCTCCGGATCTCTCCCTGAATTTGTGGGGTCTTAATATCCCCTCCCAAGATCACAAATTATTCGACAGGAGGCTTCTACCAACTAGCAACCGTCATAGATTGAAATGAAGTACCATCACTGCCAGCTCCAACTGTATGAGGCATTAGTCTCTGCCCTGGAAGCTGTATTGGTTATGGGAGGGAACTCTCTTGCAGAGGCTTCGTGGGAGAGCCTTTCAGCCATACATAACTCCTTGTTCAGCTCTTTAAGGGAGCTGTGTATGGTGGCGACTAGGTCTCTCCCCAAACTGGCCAACATGGCCCAATGGTATACTAAGGCCTCCAGGGTAGCAAGGCGCACCCTGACGGCTGCCATAAAAGGTTAGATTAGAGCCACAATACAGGAAGCCAGGGCCTCCTACAAAGCTGCCTTAGTCACAGCAGTGCGAGATTATGAAATTGCCAAATGGGAGGCGCTACTACTTGCAGCCAAAGAGAAAAATCCCTGCTCCTTTTGGCAAATAGTGGCCAACAAGGGCCCAGAATCTGCCCCATTCCCCCACCCAGCCTTGTAGCGTTACAGCTGCTGCTTGGGTTGATCATTTTACAGGACTTTATGAGTGTGATATGGGACCAAATGAGCTGCACACACTGCCACCTTCTGGACTTGTAGGGAGTCCTGCTAGTAGGGTGTCAGAAGGTGTGACACTATCCTGCCCTGTAGGTGATACAGCTGGTCGAGCTATTTTGGCAGAGGAAGCTCTATCATTGAGTGCTTAATGTGGGGCAGTTTTGTCCATCCAGGATGACTGTGCTTTTTGCCCTATAACTGTAAGCAAGGTTGCCGACGTCATAGACCGGATTAGCCCAGGGAAAGTGCCAGGGGGACCTGTTTAAAGCTGAGAGGGAGATTTGGAGCCACTACTTCACCCTGTATTTTAATAGTTTTATGAATGAGCTGGCTATGCCGAAGAGATGGGCAGGGGCTGAGATCATCCCTATCTACAAAAATGGTTTAAATTCCCTACCATCCAACTACCTGCCCATTAGTCTCATTGACTGCTCGCAGAAGCTCTTTAGTCGAATCCTTTTGAGCAGATTACAAGGCTGGCTGGGGGATGCAGGCATACTGTCCCCCCGGCAAGCTAGGTTTAGGGCTAGGACTAGCACCACCAATCAAGTTCTTCAACTTCAATTGATTTATTGGAAACACGTTATGTTGGGAGGTGGTCTCTATGTAATCTTCATCAACCTCCTTTTGGCGTTTGATCTTCTCCCAAGGGAAGCCCTGTGGAAGGTTTTGTCTGATACGCGAGTTCTGACCGATTTAGTTAATGTCACCAGGAGGCTAAACCTGAGAAGTTAGGCACAGATTACGTTTGATTCATCTGGGCAGGTCAGTCCATATTTCTGTGTCCCAGACTGTAAGACAGAATCCATTTTAGCTTCAAATTTGTTTTTGCTATTAAAGATCTTGTGACCCACCCGGAGCCATGCAACCACGACACCCCATGTCTGGCCAACAGGAAGGTCCCCGGCCCTCCTGTTCGCGGATGACACCCTGCTGGTCTTGAAATCCCCCATAGACATCCAAAGTCTGCTGACCTGTTTGGTGTCTTCAGGGTGATCTTTGGGACGGATCACCAAGCTACAGGCAGTCCGCGGATGCAGTGATACTGACGATCGCAGTCATCACTGGGACACTTGACCATTTGGCGCGGTATTCCCTTAGAAGTGGTTCGCAGGTACGAGGGATGACAGCAACCACTGTGATTCACAAGTGAGGTGAAGACTGCCATGATAAAGTTGCCTAAATTGGTTGGCGACGAAACATGTCGACCGTTCGCTCCTGAAAATGACCTAACATATGCCATTTTTTTAATATGAGGACGCTCAGGGCACCTAATAAAATTACGTTTTGCAAGTGAGTCGTACCCCATTTTAAACTTTGAGAACTGCATTTCTTTTCTCACGAGGACCAGCGGACACTTAGTGACACAAGCACTGACAGTACATCTATATACGCTTTCACTGTTTTCCTTTCTTTTGATTTCTCACCTCCGAGAAATTTGAAAACACACACTCTTTTTCTTTTCGGTCAAGAAAGCTACAGATGATGATAATGTGGGCAAGCTGGTGAGTACCAACCAGCAAGCCCCCCTTGGTGATACTACCGTGAGGTACTTTCTGACCTTTCTCAAAGTTTTTGGGTCACAAATCTTGTGTGGTTACAAATTTCCTTTTGATGTTTGTATGGAAGGTGGTGTATTGACACTCCTCAGTGAGCCTATCCTGTGAGGAAGTTTTAGGGCTTCCAAAAAACTCCCCAGATGTCTTAAAAATACAGTTAATTGTTCAGTGCAATTCTGGTCTTTTTGTGCTTGTATATTACTGAGTGGGGGGCCACCTGACTGTTTACTCCTTTTGTGTTGGTGTCTTCTGCAGACAGCAAGAGCTGGAGATCAACCTTAGCAAGACCAAGTATATGGTTTTGAACCAGGGGAATTCTACACGGTCGCACCCAGTCTTTAATAGCGTTCCATTGGAGAGGTTTTGCACCTTTGAATATCTAGGGTTCACACTCAACAAACATTTTGGATGGTCTACCCATATCAAAAAGTGTAAACTTAGGTTGTAGAACAACACAGGAGGCATTTAGAGAGCCCTACAGCTACAGTGCTCTAGCTTCCCGCCCAGTACTCCTGCCTTGCAAATCTACAATCTTCAAAGCTCTGGGGGGAGCATTATAAGGTGGGGAAATCTGGGGCTATGACAATGTCAATGCTTGAGTTGGTGGAAAACTGCTTATTACGTCTCCTTACCAACCTCCCAGCCAATACCCCACTTGTACCACTCTGGCTAGATCTGAGTATTAGATCTCTTGTCCACAAGGTTAGACTAAGACCCTTGCTGTACTGGAGGAGGATGTGGTCTTCAGTTGACTTAACACCCTATTGGCTGGGACTAGAAGAAAGTTTAAAGCTCCCTGGGTCTGTTTGGATCCCATGCTTGGGGTATATTAAATGTTGTTTAATAGAGATTGGGTGTGACAATCTTTGGGTGCACCCTGGGACTGCCCAAAGTATATCCATTTTCATTAGGAGAGGAAGATGCCAGGAAGCGCAACCAGTGGGAAGAGCTGTGTGAACTACAAGATTCAGTATCAAATCAAGGACTTGGTTGTGTATGAACCATGAAGCCCTGAGTAACTAGGGAGCTTACCTGCTCCCAGCTTTTGGAGGCGAACAATTGGTTCCTGAAAGCAGAACCGAGATGCAATGTTGCAATTAGAGTTTTGTTGAATTATTTTAGCATGTGTTCCTTAGACTAGAGAGTGATCTTAGAGGGATGTATTGGACCCGTGTAAATGATGGTTTCCTTAGGACTGGGAGGGAAGGCTCCTTAACTTCATCCTTTCTGGAATTTAAAGATGGTTACCACCTGGAGGAATACATGGATGAAATTGAGCCCCCGGCAGCCAGAACTCTGTGCATTAAATTCCAGATAGGGACTTTGCCTCTCCTAACATTTAGCGCGAGATGGCATTGTCCCTTTTCAGAACCAGAGACGAGCTGCCCCTTTCCCCCAGAAACCAAGGAATCTGTAGACAATATCCTGTTCTTTTTCCCTCTATACCACACTCCTAGGAGGTCTTGTTTTTTGCAGATGTGCCGTAGTCTGGGTGATAGGGACATTAGATCTGCTTCAAGGATCTTAAGATCCAACACAACCCAACCAATAGTCTTTCCTGTCTCCCGCTTTTTACTGAGTATGTGGAGATGCAGACAGAAAAGGGTTGCTCTGTTGTCACCAGCTTAGAGTTGGGAACTTGTTTGCATTTTACGTCCTATTCTGCAATTGTCTCTGAATATACGAATTATGTATCCGCATATCATCCGCAAGGTCCCTATACGCCTTCACATTTCCCCTCATCTCAGACAACTCCACTGGCTTCCGGTAGCGTGGAGGATTGAATTTAAGGCCCTCACACTCGCTTTTCGTGCCCTCCAGGGTAAGGGCTCCAGCTACCTCAAGCAGCGGCTTAGCCTGTATCACCAGGAACGGACTCTAAGATCCAACCATTAGCGTTTCCTAGTTCTCCCTCAAATTTCTAAAATGAGATGGGGGCAGGTCTTTTACAGTTAGGACCACCAAACTCTGAAATGCCCTACCTCTCCACCTATGTATGCTGAACTCATAACAAGAGTTCTGAAAAGCACTGAAAACCTGGCTCTTCAAGCAAGGGCAATAGTGGTGCGAGCTTTCAATCTTTCTGGTCTGCTTTGTTAGCGCCGGGACACCTCTGCGGAGGTAGCTGTGTGCTTTAATACGTTTTTTGATTGATTGATGTGCTGTTTGGTACTTTCGACTTGGATCCCCAGTTAATATATGTTTTTAAACATTTTAATTCTTGGTCTTATCGAATGACTATAACTCGTTGCTGGTATTATAGCATATTTCTATCTTGGATTTCTTAATTGTATTTATTGTGATGTTTTAATGTTTTATCGCACTGACGTGTTCGATTTTATATGCTTTAACGGCAATGAGCCGAAATAAAGTTGATATGATGAATATGACTTTAAAGCGATTTTCCATCTATCTCAGATTATACTTTGAATCCTTCATCCCAACTAAAATTAAATGTAATTCAGCACTACCTCTGGATATTGTGTTTACGCTAGGGAACAAAATCTTAGAATACATAAATAGACAATGTAGACACAGCACCCAGTGAACACCCTGTTCAGGGAGAAAGAAGTAACAAACCAAATGTAACTGAAATTATTATCTGGTGAATATGGCAAATCTCTAGTTCCTGGCATGACAACATGTAGGAAATGTAATACAAGTGGCACACTCAGGATCACCAACACAATAAATGCCTGCAAATTAAAATGCACCCCATGACAGACAGACAGACAATTCTGCATGGCAGCAGCCATGTACAGCTGTGCAGCCATCCACCTATGTGTGCAGCTTTTCCCTCAGTATTTCACATATGCATAACAATATGCAGTAGGTAGCCAGTTCTAAGATACACCATTTCCCATCAGAAAGCTAACAGATGCCCACCAAGTAGGAAACCCACAGTACTTTTCAAAGACTAACATTTATCAACCGATCTAGTTCCTTGATGACCACCATATACTGTGGCACGGCACAGAACACTGTGCTTAAGCCATCAACACCATTCCTTGAAGCATGTCAACTTAAAGAAATGACAATATACAGCCAGCAGCATGAAAAACACTTCTCCGGACATCCACTGTTATATGAAAGGAATCACAATCCAACCAAAACTAACCCCAGTCACAGCAAACGTAAGATTACATATAACCAAATACCCAAGGATCGAAACCCTTGTCGGCCAGCAATCTAAACGTACTAGTGTCTACACATGCCTTATGTCAGCTGGCTGTGTAATGACTTAATAAAATGTGTGTATACCACCATCAGTAATGTGCTTTTTTAAAGGCGTGCCTGGCTAACATACAGAGTAAGATGCACTGATCCTGCCGGAGATGTTGGATTTCATCATTCGGAAGAGTAGTCCAGGTGGTCAGCATACCAGTACAACCAGCGGGTGTGGTACCTAATATCTTTTACCTGTTGATATACCAGAACCATCTCACTCCTCTCCTGAGACACTTCTCTGTAGAGGTCTAAGAACAGGACCTTCAAGAAATACCCCTGCTATGGCTAAAAGAGTCCACAGCAGCAGGACCCCTCATAGAAGTTGGGAAACAAACTCCAGCAACATTAAGGAATCTAGGAAGGAAATATGAACAACCAAGAACCCGACATTTAAAATCTCACCCTGTATTACGTCCATGGATCGCACTTCTCTGAATAAGCTAATAGTTACCTGACAGGGGCGCAGCTTTACCTTTCTCTCTTGGTAACTTCCAAACAGTGGAATCAAGTAATCGGGGAAGGAACTTCCCAGTTATACAGCAGGGAAAACGGGTTCAAGATCTACAAGAAATCATTGGTAATCTAGCAGAGTCAGTCCACGCATCAAGTAAGGACAGTAAAGCCAAGGTTAATCCCACTAGAACATCAAAGCAAGAAAAGAAAGTATTTTCAGAAAAAGAACGTTCAGGTCAAACTAAATACCCAAGTCCCGCAGCAGTCAGTAGAAGTCTGTAGTTTTAGAAAAAGCTTGGTTGGCAAAGATTTCCGGCCAGTAGAAAAAGTTGCAAAGACACACATTCCTTTTACATTACCCTATTATACCATGTTTGCTGGAAGAGGAAGATGAAGATAAACAAAGGATGGCTGTCTACCTGTATGATTCGAGCCTGTCCTGTGTGTTAGGGGCCTGATTCGCCACGCTCTAGGTCAGAATGGCAGGAGCACTCTACCCTTCATTTCAGACGAATGTTTGGGTAAGTGCTTTTTAATACGAGGTCCAGGTGGCTTAATGCGATTGTTAGGCTGGGCATGGATAGTGAGAACCCTAACAGGATATCCCTTTCCCTCCTCAGAAGATCTTGGAATTCGGGGATTGGAAGCATAATAAGCATGGACTAGTCTAGGAGCATGAACATTTTCTCTTTTTCCAATGAACTGTCTTACATCCCTTCCAGTCAACTTAGAATTGTACTCCACGAACTTCACACATCTGTGATTTTCTGGATTTCATAGTCATCACGTTTTTACACTTGAATGGGAGGTGGATGAACTGCACATCCCTCACCTCAGTATACTCCCCAGGAGTAAGACTGGATCTGGTAACTTTGTCCGGTAATACTGCAGTACTCCTCTGTGCCGCTAGATAGTTCCCCAAAAGTGATCTAGTGGAAATGCGTGGAACACCCTTGCTCACTGACGTCAGTTCCTTTACTTTTTGCTTTCCGGTGTGGATCTGGAGCTCTGCTCCAAAATACACCTGCCTCCTGACAACTCCTGAAATGAAATCCAGTGTGCTAGGAGACAATATTCCCTCCTAAAACTACACGTTTCAAACCATGGTGTGACTTTAGAAACAGATGTTAGTCTAGGTGTGCCTTTGGTTTTCAGGCTTGGGACACAACTCTAAGTTGTGCGATAAGTGGTTCTTCAGGCCCCTACCTGAAGGTGATCCAGAATCGAGAAGTGAAAAAGTATGTTACCCAACATAAGCAGTTGCAGCCCAGGTTCTGGGCGCAGACTGTGTCCCGCATCCACAGTTAATCCCATGACAGGTCCAATTTGCGGTCAAAATTCTCAAGTAAGTTAAAAAAAATACACAAAAAACTAAGGCGGACTCAACCCCATCCTGCCACTCTGTATCATAGGAGAAAATGCGAGGGCGTCACGTTGGATGATGGTCTCCCTCGGAGTCCTGGTTAAGAAGCTGATTCCCCAACTGATCCCAGTACGCCCTGAGTTTTCCTGAGCCATTAGCGATGCTGCAGCAGACAGAGACTTTAAAAAGGCCATGCAGAAGATCTCGGGTTACTTCCGGCTCCTTCGGGCATGCTTTCGAGGCCCAAGGAACCACAGGGACCTCCAGTGCGGTTCCCTCCTGCGGGTCCATCCCTTAGCACCCTTTTCAGGTCCAATACCGACTCTGGTACATATGTCTACTCTGACTCCAGGACATGTGCTGGCCGATTCCTAGTTAACAACAGATACCAACATCACTGGAAGAAGATCTGATGTCTGACCCTTAACCAATTAAAAAAACATCAAAACCGTAACCTATTTTTGCACAATCTTAAGCAATATTGTGCTATAAAATTATAAAAGCGTAACAGGTCGTCCTACAGTGTGACTGTACCAATGCCTCTACCAGGGCAGTTGCAGCAGCAGAGGCTTCATTGTCCTTTTGGCTCTGACTCTAAAAAAAGTAAAACACCAGAGGGAAATGATGATTATGATGGTGGTGATTAAGTGAATGGAATGGAATGGCGATCTCCCCCATCATTATGACAATGAACATTTTTAGATGGACTTACGTGAGGCCCTTGGTACAAGGTTGGACCTGCCTTTTTGGCCACCAATAGAAGAGAGTGCAACATGTGCAGTTGTTGTTCAGTGGGCAGCTGAGTTCTAGTCCCAGAAGATGTTAGGCAAAAAGACTTTGTAATATTCAAGATGCAGCCAAAAGCGTGATCTGGGCTCTCCTTGATTCTATTGATTGCCTCGAAGAAGGTTTGGCACCTGTGTTGTGCTTTGCCTTCACATGTGAATGCATTCCATAGGATTTTCTGGAGATGTGCAAACCTCCCTCATGGAAGTGCCTCTGCATTCTGTTACAGGTGGTGCGAGAGTTGCTATTCAAGGGTGCTAACAAGAGGTTTCTGGGCTTGGGAGAAGGAGAGAGTCGCTAATATTGTAGTGGAAAAAAAACAAAGGCCTCTGGTCTGTATTGGATCTTTGACCTCAGAATGCCTTCGTACGGAAGGACAAATTCATAATGCTCCCACTTGCCCTGATCATGGCTGCTCTGGTTTTAGGAGACTGGATAGTATTTTAGGAATACAGTGAGTGTATTTCCACATACCCGGCTTGAAGTCCCAAAGATATTTCCTGTGGTTCCGGGTTGGCCAGGAGCATTTTCAATTTGCAGTACTCCCTTTCAACCCACCAGCACCCTTCGTGTGTTAACAAAAGTGATAGCAGTGGTCACAGCACATTTCCGGAGTTTGGGAATATGAGTTTACCCCTAAATCGGTGAACGGTTGTTGAGGACGGGCTTGCTGCAGTCCGTCTGTGGTAGGCCACCTCGAATTGATGGTGAACCTCTTGACATTATCGGGGTTCACCGTCAACAAGTTGCACCAGACTCATTCACAGAGTCTTCCATTCATTGGAGACAATCTGGATACAGTGTAGTTCAAGCCCTTCCGTCTGCCAAAGCGAGTCGAGGACATTCGGGCATGATCCCGCTGTTTCAGCCTCAGTCCTGGAACTCAGTGAGGCCAGCTCTGAGGCTTCTTAGCCTCCTAGAATCCTGCATCTTCCTAGTCAACTACGCCATGTGGCACATGCGAGCTTTCCATTGCAATCTGTTGTTTCAGTGGGACCAACACCAAGGAAATCTATCTGATGCCATCCAAATTATGGAAGAGACAGCTCTCGAAGTGTAATGTTGGCTGCTCAAATACAGCTGGGGTTGTGGTAGGCCCCTCTCCCTTTCCCACGCAGAGCTGAGGGTGATGACAAGATGCATCTCTGCTGGTTTGGGAATGCTACATGGGGGTGCAGGGGTAGAGAATAAAGGATTCTGGTTTCCGACTGACTCTTGGCTCCGCATCAGTGTGTTAAAGTTGCAGGCCATACGTCTGACTCTGAAGCCCTTCCTGCTGTTCAACAAGGGGAGGTTGGTGTAGGTTCTCATGGACAACACCACCTTCATGTGGTATTGCAACAAGCGGGGTACAGTGTTGTCCTGTGTCAAGACACTCTGAATTTGGTGGAGCATTAGGGCATTTCCCTGATCACAATCCACCCTGAGCCATTCTTTAATGCCAGAGGAAATACGCTACACAGGCAATGTATGGCAGATCACAAATGGTGTCTACATCCTGAGATGATGCAGGTCAGTGGGGAGAATTCTGGCTAAATATTTTCACCACCATCGAAACCATAGTGTCAGAGCATTGGAATTTTGGCGAGAATAGGACACTGGTCTCCTTTATGCCATCCTGCCATTGCCTCTCCTTCCACAAATTCTGAAAAAGATCTGGGGCAACCAGATGTTCCTACGAGGAGCACCACATGGATGATCAACTTTTTGTGGTGCTCTGTTCAGCGAAAAAGTGGAGGCTGTGCCAAAGAGGGACCTGTTGAGGTGGATAATCCTCTGCATTAAGATCTGCTAAGCACTGGCCAAGAAGTAGCTGCCAAAAGGTCTGAGAGTCCATCCCACCTGGGTTACAGCTGCTCCCACTGTTGGCATATAAAGTGCACGTCCTTGATATTTGCCAGGCTGCAAATTGTGTGTTGGTGCATATGTTAACGAAGCACTACCGCATTGATAGCCAGGTCCAGCATGAAGGACATTTCAAACACTTGGTCCTTGAAGACTTTTTGGTGTGATTCAACTTCACAGACCCTCTATCTGGGCAGGTACTGCTTTAATATCTATTTATAAGGTGAGGGATCCACAGTTAGAAGTAACTATAAGAAGAACAAGCTACTTACCTTTGGTAATGCTTTTTCTGGGAGATACTCTTTCTTATCGCAGATTCCTCACTTCCCCCACCTTCCCCCACACTTCCTGGTTCTGCAGAGTGGCTCTTTTTGCCATGTCAAAAGGACTCAAGTTAGGAATCCGCACAATAGTACTGCCAACTGTTCTCGCTCCGCCTCTGAGAGAGGAAAGAGGCAAGTTAGAAACTCACATCAGCACGAAGGGGTGCCACTCATATGCGACTCTACTCCGTCACTTCTGGGGTGGCATGGAGGCAGCGCGGAGCTGCATGGCACAATATAGCAGTGCACTGGAGTATTGCTGGAAAATGTTTTTAGATCCAGTCTGGCGAAGATTCTAAGGTGAGGAATCTGCAGTTAGAGTATCACCAGAAAGAGCATCACCGAAGGTAAGCAACTTGAACTTATGAGACATATTATGAAATGTGAACCGGGTTTGAGAAAGGAGACAAGAAGCACAGGATGGATACGAAGTTGACTAAACAGCACTAATGTCACAACAAGTTGATTTGTGCTCTATTGCCCCTGATAGGGGCCAATATATTCGCACTTCAGTTTAGGAGGTACTCCAATTACTTTCAGGTTAGATATGGCTAAACAAGCGGGTTGGCCAGGAACAAATACAAGGAATTCACTTCTGTGATTATTAGAAATTGACTGTCCTCCTCTTTGGATTTCAATAACATAGTATTCGTGCACACTCTTTTTGAGTGCTGAACCAGATCTTGTTAGTCTGGTATTAAGAAGATGAAAATTAGAAGCGTGTGTGAATGATAGGCAAGGACCTAAGGAAAGGGGATACTCCTGTGAAAGTGCGAATCATGTGGATGCCCATACAATGCAACTAGTAACATATTTCTGCACATCCTTCTTCATGTTGTTCAATCATGCATATCATATGAGTAATCTGAGTTTTCCTTGAGCAAAAATGTCCTACTGTCAATTCATCATGACCCATTGTAACATGATCTGTTGGGTTTTCGCTCCGAGTAAACATATTTGACATCCATGAAAATACATTTGTTTGTCAGAAGAATGGTATGAATCCACAGCCAGGAAATCTGAATCCATATTTTGATGCAAGAGGTAAAAGGCATCTTCAAACTCCATAAAGAGGGACTTTACAACCACTACGGTTTTGTAAACGGGCAACAAACATAGCTCTTTAACTACTTCCTTCTTTTCATCAATATACAGACGAGAGACAACATAAGCCTTGTAATTCTCAGAACCTGATTTATAAGGTATCAACAAGTCAGATCTAGAAAACAAATTACTCCATCTAGTGTGTCTCTGTTTATTGGCCATAGCAGTTTTCCGGATTCACAAATGTTTATGATCAGTGAGGAGAGTGATTTTTTTAGCTCCTTCTAAGTAGTTTCGCCATGCATGGACAATGAATGGATTTGTTTGGGAAGAATATGTCTTTGGAATAATAACCACCTAGTGCACTATTAGATGTATCCATTTCCACAATGTAATCTTCTTTGGGGTTTTTATGTTTCAAAATTGGACCTCTTGAAATTGTTCCTTTAGATCTTGAAAGTCAAGGAGTTGCTCCAAAGGTAGGGTTTATCCTGCTGAAATAGGTTGGTAAGTGGTAGAATTATTCAATAATAATTACGATGCAGCACCTATAAAAATATGCAGATCTTAAGAATTGCTGCCAGTCGTTGAGATTTTGAGGAGGAGGAGGCTAATACCTTACTGCTTGGAATTTGGTTTGAACCATGTCACGATCCATTTCACGATCCATTTCACAACCCTGGGAGTATAAGACATTTGAGTCTAATGGAATTCACATCCGAATTGTGTAGCATGCAATTTCAATTGTCTCAAGCATTTGAGAACTTCTTGTGCATGCATAGTGTAAGTTTGAAATGATGTAGAAAATATCAGGATGACATTAAATAAACTGCAACATATTGATCCAGCTAATCATGAAATAGGTCATTCAGGAATAGCTGGGAGGAAGCAGAAGCATTACATGGGCCAAAAGGCATTACAAGTTATTTGTAATGCCTGAAATGATTAAAGGAAGCTTTTTTCCATTCATCTGCTTCTTTGAGTTTCAGTTTACTGTAAATTGTAGTAGACTTGATTTTATCCCAAAAAACTTGTATTAGAGGCAAAAAATATCTGTTTTAACTGTAATCTCATTTAGTTGTCTCAAGTATATGCATAGTATTACACAGTTTATTTTTTCTTAGAAATAAAGAAAATCAAAGTTCTTGTTTTCCTAATATAACTCTCTTTTGCAAACACAGAAATGCCTTTTGGTATGCACAAACCACAAATTATGATTCTGTAAAATGTTACAGAACCGTTATATGGGTTTGTGACCCAATACAAATGTAATATTTGAAAGGGGTGTGTTTAGAGAATCTCTTCCAAATACCTATTCTGAATGGTATGTATTAATTTTTAAAATCGAAATCTGGTCACACAACATTAATACTTTGTCGACTACAAACATGTAGTGATAAGCCATTTGCAAATGAGAAGGTGTGCCTAAGGGACAGCTTCCCCTTTGAGAATGATGAAAAAATTAATGTTTTGGAAGAGTAGGCAGAGGCTCTATGGACCATTACCTACTCTTAAAAAACAAATCATATTTTTATTTACGTTTTTTAAATGTATCACATTTTCCCTTAAGGTAAAGAGGTTGCATTTGGAAAAAAGATTGCTTTATTTACATGCAACCACACACATTGTGGTCTGCTGACCCAATCAGGCCACCATCTTGTGATTG
The DNA here is from genome assembly GCF_964204655.1 of Triturus cristatus. Taxonomy (NCBI): domain Eukaryota; kingdom Metazoa; phylum Chordata; class Amphibia; order Caudata; family Salamandridae; genus Triturus; species Triturus cristatus. The sequence continues at coordinate 497,039,476 of NC_140582.1, forward strand.
TCTTGATTCCTAGTGGGTTGCAAATTGCGACCTATTTCATTCATTTTCATGAGGTAGCTCGATTTGCGACCCACTAGGAATCGATATTTTGCAAACCGACCTATTAGCATATGGTCAGATTTACCAAATGCTTCACTGGTCGCAAAAATACTGGTCTCAAATTGCAACAAGTATTTTGTGACCGGTACCTCATACATATTGCCCCTAGCAATACCATTATGCCCCATGACCTGAGCACCTGTATCAGCCAAGTACATTTTTCTTGGTCTAGGGAAAGGGTGTGAAGCACCTGGGAACTGATACCTACATTCTCTCTTGCATCTAAGACTGTTGCACCTTTAGTTGAGCCCTGCATTTTGTCTTGGTGTGGAGGTCTCAAGCTGCTCTTTTAGTATGCGATCAAGACTGTCTCTCCTGAGGCGTGGCTAGCTGCTGATGGGAATGGCTGCTCGGTAGCTTTGCTCCGGAGCGCGACCGATTTTCACCCTGGTGCCCCTCGGGGGACTGCTGTGGTGCCCAGTGTTGTCCTAGCCAAGTTTGGGGCGAATCGGTGAACCTCCACTGGGCAGGCTCCGTGGACTGTGCCATTGCCGGATGCCCCGCCACTGAAGGTGCTGTGTGCGCGGCGGGCTCGAGGTACGCGAGACCGCGACTCTGGCCTGTCCCGCCGAGGTTCCGTGAGTTCACCGCCATTGACCCAACTGATGCGGTGCTCGGATCGGAGCAAGAGTGCTGCGGAGGCAACCTTCCCTTTGGCCCCTGGAGTGACGGGGGCGGATCGCTCGCAGCGTGGGACTGCGGAGATTACTTTGGCGGCACGCTGAAGGAGGCCTGCGTACTTGGGCAGGTGAAATTTCTGGGGCCGGTGTGTGCTCTCTGGGGGCTGGACTGTGGCGGACCCCCTATTCTTAGTGAGAATTGCGGTGGCCCTGGGATCCGGCGCTTCGTGCTGTTCTGAAGTGCAGGGCGTGGACTGGAGTGTGCATTGCGGTGCAGTGGCTCCCGCTGGTATGCCGTGACCTGGGGTGTGCCCTCTAAGGCAGGGCGGCATCGTTGGTGGTGAGTGCGATCGAGCCGGGGGCTACCCCGGGTTGCGGGCTGGGATCGGCCCTGGGAACAGATTGCCGCCTCTGGGACTACCACCTGTTGCAGCCCACTGCATCGGGGTGGTGACCCTGGGACCCAGTTCTAGTCTATTGCCCCTGAGGAGTAGCACAGGACTCAGGAATTGACTGCATTGACCTCGAAGGGACACGGCCTGAAAGCTGTATCTTGGCTGGACATCCTGCCCTGTGGTGCGATCTTGGACACTCTGATGGCCCAGTGTTACGCCCTTTTCGCTAGCTAGTTTTGTTTACTGGGGGTGCAAAGACTGTTCTGGCGCTGAATTCATCGCTGCCTTCGTTCCTCTATGTGGAGGACCGGCTGCCCTGGAGGTGTTGTGCGATCTCCCTGGCTGATCTGGATGTACGAGCTGGGCGAGTAAAGCGGTGGTCTTGACTACTGAGGCCTGCTTCTGTGTTGGTTGGCCACCTTTAACAGACTTGTACGCGTGGTCTCCATCGCGGATCTCACGGTGGAGTGGGACCCGTCATATACCCTTCGGGGAGGGGTGCTAGCGGCGAAAACCGACAGGCCGGTGTAATTTTCACTGCAGGTGGCGGGGAGCAGCTGTTGCGCCCGAACTCCGAGCGGGGCTGTGGTGAAAGGAAACATGGCCACCGGGCGCTCAAATTAGACGCCGGCCCAATCCAAGCTTGAGAAATTCGCTTGGCAGAAGCAACAGGCCGAAGACCGAACGGAGACATTGACCCCAGGTGGCGCAGCGGAACCCTCGAAAAAGGATCTTCTCGAGGCTATCACTGCAATACGCACCTCCCTCGAGGTCAGAATTGATACGGTCACAACTGATGTGGCGCTGATCCGGGAAGATATGAAGAAAGTGGTGGAGAGAGTAGCCACTGTTGAGAACACCACGAAGGAACTGGTCGGTGATACCGCTCTGCTCAAAACCAAAGTCACGGAACTGCAAGCTTCCCACGAGGCAATGGTCTTGCAGTTGGACGACTACGAAGGAAGAATGCGGCGAACCAATGTCCACATTATTGGTGTGCCGGAACGCGCAGAGGGACAAGCGGCGTACCTCTTCGTCGAGGAGTTGGTTCTCAAACATCTTCAACCTAGGGGCCTCTCCAAATGTTTCATAATTGAAAGAGCCCAACGGGTGCCGTCCAAGGCCGGGTGTGCTCCCTCGTCCTCTCCTCGCTCGGGTGTTTAATTTCTGGGACCGGGATGTGATACTTCAAACGGCGAAGGCGGCCCCACCACTTACCTTTGAGAAAAGCAAGATCATGTTCTTCCCAGACTCCACTCTGCGAGTACAGAAACAGCGGTGTTGCTTCCTGGACGTGAAGCGGGCCCTCAGGGATCAAGAAATAAAATACGTCATGATGTTTCCTGCCAAGCTGCGAGTGGAAGCCAATGGGAAATCGTGGTTCTTCACACGTCCAGAGGAGGCCTGGGACTGGCTGGAGGGCTGGCGCACAGTCGAGAGGAAGACGAAAAAGGGGTCTTCGGCGGCTGACGACACAGCGGATTGGTGCCAACAGAGGCGCTCTCCTCCACATTCGGACACTGATTCCCAGGGACATACAGGTGAACGCTAATGCTGCAGTCTGGTAAGATGGTGAGGGGCTGGCCCTGGCCCCGGCCCCTGGGGGTTCTCGTGACTCTGCCATGAGGGGTCTCTGAGACATGGCCTCCAGATGTAGAGATCGCTGAAGCGTTTGTTTGGGTGGGGGACGAGGGGGGTATCCTGATCCACAAGTGATGTTACTGACACGGGTCCAAGTGATTGCCCTGGGTGATTGTTCGGACTACCTGTGATTTAGATCGAAGGGCTTGCCTAATCGGTTCTAACAATATGAGGTTTATTGTTTTCTTTGGAGACATGCTATCGCAATGCTCCGGAACATTGACATGGCAGACTAGCTGTTTCTGGGGCCACATCAAATCACTGTATTAAACAATGTTTTGGGGGGGTGGAGATTGGGCCGGGGGATGACGTAATTCCTAACTGATTGTGGCTGGATGGGGAGGGGGTTAGCGCACGTTCACTGAAGTTGTATATGGGTGGGCGACAGACACTCTGCGTGTTGGGGGTGGCAGGCGGTTCTAGTCCCACTCAGCAGGGAGGCAGGGAGGGGGGCGTGTTTTTGTGGGAAAGGGTATGTTGGGGGGGTTTTGTTGTTGGTGGTGTTAGTTTGGCAGTGTTATTTCCGGGACTGTTGATATTCTAAGTGGCAATGGTGTGATGGACAGGGGTACTCAGTCAAGAGGTGGGAACATCGTAAAGGATTGCCTTGGATCAGCATTCACTGATCGCTGGTGTGCAGTGGGTGCAGCCTTCCAGTTCATTTTTGTTGATGGTTCGCTTTTTGTGTCCTGATATACCTGGAATGTGAATGGCCTGGGGGACAAAATTAAACTTGGTATAGTCCTGCAGTATATCCACCGCCAGGCCCTAGACATAGTGATGTTGCAAGAGACCCACTTGATTGGAAATGAATGCATGGCAATCAATAGGAAGGGATATCGTATGATTGTGCACTCAGGGTTCACGGCTGGTTCTAGGGTGCGGGGATACTCTTGCGTAAGGGTTACCCATACGTGGTACAAAACACCTGGACAGATGTGCAGGGCAGGTATGCAGCAGTTACGAGGCTCTGGGAAGGGAGAGTCGTCAATGTTGTGTCAGTGTATGCCCCCCCAGGCATGCAATGCCCAACCTTGCAGGAGATAGGGACGCTGGTATTGGCCCTGCCGGAGGGCTCCCTGATACTGGGGGGAGATTTACACCTCACTTTAGATGGCCTTCAGGACAGACTTCCGCCTAGACCTGATCCTCTGTGGAGCTCCCACCTTCAGGGGTTTGTTGATGCGCTAGGGGTCGTAGATGTATGGAGGTGGTTACACCCTCAACATACACACTATACACACCAGTCCGGTGTACATGGTAGCCAGTCCCGGCTCTACTATATATTTTTACACATGCCCAAATTATATACGATTTCACTGAACCAATGCTGGCACATGGTATATCTGATCACTCCCCTGTTATGGCGGTTTTCGGAGTGCGGCAACTCCGACATCCTGGTGCAATAAGAATAAGAATACACCCGTGGGCACTGAAGATACCCCAAATCCGCGAAGGCCTCAAGCAAGACACAGACTTTTTCTTTGAAGAAAATGTGGGGTCGGTCACGTCGGCGGTCACACTATGGGGCGCATATGGTACGGTCATCAAAGGGAGGGCATTGTCACTGATGATAGGCCACAAGGCAGAACGTAACAGGAGAGTGATTGAACTGGAAACTGACATTTTACAATTGGAGAGGGCTCTTGCCCAAGACCCGAACCCGGATACACAACACCGTATAGGCATAAAGAGACATGATTACAAACAACTTCTGCTGGAGGATGCTACTCTGCATTCCCTAGCTACGCGACACCATATCTATGAACACTGTGAATGCACGGGTAAACTCCTGGCATGGCTGGAACATAAGGAGCAGGCAGCGAGATGGGTTAGGGCAATAGCGGGTCCCAATGGGAGTTGATTACGGATCCTCAGGGGATTGCCGACGCGTTTGCTGTGCATTTCGAAGATGTCTATCGGGTCCCACAGAATTCGCAGTCCTCGAAGGCGATGGACCTCCTAGCTACTCTCGGAGTGGCGTGTATCTTGCCGCACGATAGGGAGAACTTAGATGCAGACCTCTCGGTGGACGAAGTCCAAAAAACAATTTCTGACGTCCGGTCGGGTAAAGCTAAGGGCCCTAATGGCATTCCTATTGAACTTTTTAAAACCATGGCGCTGAAGTTGGCGCCCCACCTATTGAATTTATATCATGAATGTTACGAATCGGTCTGTTGCCGTCCGACATCCGCAATGCAGCCATCGGGGTGATTCACAAATCTGGCAAACCGGCGGAAGCGTGTAAATCATACTGTCCTATCTCACTGTTGCCGGTGGAAGCGAATATCCTAGCCAAGCTTGTGGCCAATCGTCTGCTCCCATACCTCCCCGATCTTATCCATCCGGATCAATCGGGCTTCATGCCTGGTAGGAATACAGCCAGAAATCTCCGTCGCGTCCACGGGGTGTTGGGCAGAATTGACACGGTCAAGGAGGATGCAGTCTTGCTATCACTTGATGCCACTATGGCATTCGATACGGTAGACTGGGACTACCTCTTCTCTGTCGTGGCCCGCATGGGGCTGGGTCCCAAGCTGATCGGGTGGGTCAGGCTACTATACGAGCAACCCACGGCGCATGTCCTGGTTAATAACCACTGCACTTCCTCTTTTCCCCTCCAACGTGGCACAAGACAAGGTTGGCCATTATCGCCGCTCCTCTTCGCCATGGTGTTGGAACCCTTGGCTGTCTGGGTGATGAGGGACCCCGAAATAAGGGGTCTCCGGTGGACTCACGACCATGAGGACCATATATCGCTCTATGCAGACAATATCTTATTGTATCTGGCCTCTCCTGCACGATCTTTGCGTCGAGCTCTTCACATTTTCCACATTTTTGGGGCACACTCTGGTTATCAGATCAACTTGTCCAAGTCCCAAATGTACGCCCTGTGGGGTGAACCCCCTTCAAGCCCTAGAGAGTATGACATTCCAGTTGTCGACCAGGGCTTCAATTATTTGGGTATTTTTCTCACTCCAGATATGCATCTTTTCTACGAACGGAATCTCCTGAAGCCCCTGCAACGTCTGAAATCTGATGTCACGCATTGGAAGTCGCTGCCCCGCACCCTTTTGGGACGCGCCTCCTTATTCAAAATGCTCGCCCTCCCTCGCTTCCTCTATGTCCTGGAGAATGCTCCTCACTCAATTCCGGACTCTTACTTCTCACAAATCGAAGGGGTTGTGTGAGAGCTGCTTTGGGACGGTCACCCCCCAAGGATTGCTGTTACTAAACTAACTATGGGGTGGTATGACGGGGGTATCGGTCTGCCGGATCTACGCCTTTATTACCAGGCGTCACAACTGGTTGCCATCAATAGATGGGCATTCGGCCCTCATGACGACCCTAATTTCAGTATACCACACAAACTAACAACTGAGGGGGAGAAGGGAACACCCTACCTCATCCTCCTCATGTACCATGTCACAACACACAAAAGAGGTAGGGTAAGACTTCTGTCGTTTCCGTATGTTGGACGTTATACACCAGGGGAGAACACTGTACTTGTAAAAACTGCCCTCACCCACAATAAATTGTGGCATGCTTCATCATAGAGCTGCTACTAACGTCTCTGCGCAGACCAACGCTAGAGACGGAGCAATAGGGAGGGGTAAACAATACAACAATGATAAAGACATACACAGATAAGGAAGGATCCTGAATTAAGTGCAGAAACTAATAATATTAAAACTAACTGAGGGATATCTGTATAACAATTTTATTCCTGGATTCCCTAGTCAGAACTAAAAAAAGGAGATATACGACTGATGGTGGTGTGAGTTAATTATGTACTCCCCACCCCCCCGTTTGCATAGAGGTCAACATGTTTCAGCTGGTTATAGCGTCTTTATCCAGCTTTCATCAGGACTATATGGATCCCTATGCTCTTATCCTAGTTAGCCCTTGTACACTCCCCAGCTGGGGTTCTTACTCCACTGGAGAATTTTTTTAGTTGGTAACTTTACTCTTCAACTGCGGAAAAAAAAAAAGAAGAAAAAAGAAATCAAACTAATACACTACATTCCACATTCTCATTTTACCAATACCACATAAATCTACAAGTACTACCAGTGTGCTCACCCCAGAAACGCATACATACACATAACCCAATAGGTACGACTTCAAATGTTCCCAATACTAAGGGGTATCATTTATCACCCCAGCGGAACAGAGCATTACTAGCTCTCATCCTGGTGTGTATCACATAATTCATGTGAACCCCACACCAGTTGCCATTTGCATATTGTGCAAACCGACCAACCACGTGCGAAAACCCGTGCAAAGAACCATCCACCCCAAGCCAAATTCTGATCTCTCGTGATCCATTCCCCTCATTCTCTTACCGAGTTTATATCATAAGGCGCTTGAACAGGCAGAGGAGAAGAGGGCGACCCCCTGTAGTCACACACTGTAAAAACAAATGTTCAAACATAATACTAATCATGCTATTCATCTTCTAAAACTTAAAGCTCCAGGGTCCACGGAGCAATGCCATGTATACCTAGTCGAACGCTTATGTATGTCCCTACTCTCTCAAAAGGACACAGATATGTCTCAGTACAAGTGTACCCCCTCATTCGAAAGTCACAATCGTATGCCCAATTTCCAAAAACTATGGAATACATCGGACAGCCTTCCACACACTCATAGTTCCAACGATCCTTCCATTTATAAGGATCCCAAACGTCCGTATATCACGACTCGCACCCCGTGAAAGGTAAATAAGCAATCAGTGGGTATTCAACCCTTCCTTTATCCAACATTTCTAAGGAGCATCGTGGCATTGTGTGGATGGCCCCCACCCCGCCTTGGTACCCCCCTGGTACCTTACTTCGTCAAGGGTGGTGCGCTGCTCGAAACACGTAGGTCTCTCTCAGGGCCGCGTAAAAGCCCGAGTGGTTCTCCTCTCCTACTTTCATCTGTTCCTCCCGGTCACGTGATCATTATGTGACCGCACTGCGTCACGCAGCTAAAACAAACACTAGAGCGCTCACCCATTTCGGGAATGCAGGTGCTCTAACCACAATCACGGAGCCTGCCTCCGCCCATGCTCAGCTTAACCGTTGAATTGGCCATACTCGTGATTCCTGTTTTCAGCGCCACCATATATAAATGCTCCAAGAAATATTCAAAAGCACTTTACTATATTAGAAGATATGCCAGAAGAAAAAATCTTTTAATATAAATGCCTGTAGATAACATTCTTACGTGCTTAGTGGGACCTCCCACCTGACCCAACCGTAATGATGGTTACTTAAACACATCAGTGGTATGAAAAATATATATATATATTCTTTCCACTGTTAGCTATGTGCATGTTCACTAAAGCATCCCCCTATTCAAGAGAGATTGGATCAGAGCCTTCACGTATTACTTCTTGCCCAGAGCCAACCAGGGTATATCGTCATTCAGCCCTGTAATATGACTGCCAATGCGATATACCCATTTTTGTTCACGTACAAAGAGTGCGTGCGCTACCTCTCTCACTGAAGGTGGGAAAACTGGTTTATCCAAAACTGTCCAATATATCTCATCCACTGTATGTTTGTATTCCGCATAGTGTGTCGTAAGGCGTGTATTTGTTCTGGCGCATCGGATGTTGCCCCTATGTTCCATGATCCTCACTTTAACTTTTCTACACGTCATGCCTACGTAGATTAGATTGCACGGGCATTTAATGATGTAAATAACATTAGGGGAATTACAATTTGTGTGTACTCTCTGTTGCCACGGATAGTGCAATCCAACCTCCACTTCTTTGATGTTTCTCGTAAGTTTACAAACATCGCATGATCCACATCGTGTGTGGCCCATAACTGGTACAAGAGTATCACTTACTTGAGGATCCCCTCGAGTATTCTTGTGAGTCCGGGAATGAACCAATTGATCTTTAATATTCTGACCTCGTCTGAAGGAAAATAAAGGTTTTTCAAGTCTTAAGACACTTGAATTAAATATGCGCCAATGCTTCAAAATAATACGTTTGATCGCCGTAGACGATGTATTAAATGTCGTGACACATATTGTATTCTTATTCGATGGTCTTTCTGACTTTTCCAAGAGTACCTCTCTCGGGCAATTATAAGCTCTTTTTTGTGACCTACTCACCACTTAGGATAACCTCTATCTCTGAGTTTTTCAGTCAGACCACGAGACTCTTCCCTGAATTTCTCAATCTCAGAACAATTTCTGCTCAATCGCAGAAACTGTCCAACCGGAAGGTTATCTTTGTGGTGAACTGTAGTAGACAGTTTTCCTTCAGAAGGATAGACGACTAAATCCAAAAATGGAAGCTCTTCTCTAGTGATCGTCATAGTGAAATGGAGGAACGGGTTCTGTGTATTCAACCAATCCAGATACTCCTTAATAGATGTTTCATTGCCCCTCCAAATCAGTAGGACATCATCTATGTACCGTTTCCAGACACGAATGTTCTGTGTCCATGGATTGTTAATATTGAAAACATATTTCTCCTCAAAAAAGGAAACATATAATCCCGCCAGACTCGGCGCGAATGCACTCCCCATAGATGTTCCATGGGTCTGTAAATAAAAGATGCTTTTATGTTCAAAGAAATTTTTTGTGAGTGCCAATTCGGCCAGATGTAAAATGAATGGTGTAGGGGTTTGATATTGCCAATCCTGTTCAAATAAAAGTTCCTCAATAACCCTCAAAGTTTCCAATTGGGGAATATTGGTGTACAAGGATGCTATATCTAACCCCGCCAAATATTCCTCCTTCGGATCAAAATTCATGTTCGTGAGGAGATTGAGGACCTCAGTCGGGTCTTTTAAGTATGTCCTCCTACTCTGGGCTAATGGTTTCAAGAAGAAATCACAGAATTGAGCCACAGGCTCAAATATAGAGCCGATAGCCGCCACTATAGGTCTTCCTGGAGGGGGTCTAGCAGCTTTATGCACTTTAGGTATTAGATAAAATGCCGGTGTGGTAGGATCTTTTTTAACTAAAAAGTTAGCTTCATGTTCCGTGATCCAATCATTGACAAGAGCTTCCTCTACTACCATTCCTATCGCTCTACTCAATTCTGGAGCTGGATCTGTAGGAAGTATTTTGTAATTCCTTTCATCGCTTAACAGTCTTTGACATTCATGGTCATATGCGTCTCTCGTGAGGACAACAATTGCACCTCCCTTGTCAGCGGGCTTTATGACCAGATTTTGATTATTTTTAAGTTCTTGTAGAGCTTCCCTTTCTCCTCTCGTCATATTATTAAAGGAGTGCTTCTGGTTTTTACCCAGTGCCTCAACATCATGAACCACTGCTTTCTCAAAGGCAGTCACTTCTTGTGGTAAGGCCGAGCTCATGGGGGTGAAAGTTGATTTAGGGCGAAAATCGGTATCTCCCTTATTTCTGTCTCTATCCTCTTGATCATTGAAGAAAACCATCAATCTGACTGATCTAAAGAAGTCTGATAGCTCTTGTCGTACCTTAAAACCATCCATAGTGTTAGTCGGAACGAAGCCAAGTCCCTTGTTTAGCACTTTTAACTGTGCTTTCGTGGTAATTAGTAAGATTCATCACTAAGTCCCCTCCCTGCTCTGTCTCTAGCGTTGGTCTGCACAGAGACGTTAGTAGCAGCCCTATGATGAAGCATGCCATAATTAATTGTTGGTGAGGGCAGTTTTTACAAGTACAGTGTGCTCCCCTGGTGTATAACGTCCAACATACGGAAACAACAGAAGTCTTACCCTACCTCTTTTGTGTGTTGTGACCCTAATTTCAGGACAGACCGTTGGCTTCTGGGGAAGGGGGGTACAACAGGGCGCTCTACACAAACTACCGTAAACTACGGTTGACCGGTCCTATGGCTCGCACGGTTGAGGTATGGCATAAAGTCCAACGTAAGCTTGGGTGGCATAATCGCCTTACCAAAGGCTACCCCGCTATGGGAACCAGACATCTTAGGCCATCTTAGTGCATGTCCGGGGTTTTATAAGTGTGACTTGATTGGGATCTCCAGGGTCTGGGACCTGTGGGTCAAGGGTAAAATGGCCATGTTTGCAGACCTACGAGCGAAATATCAACTTGCCCCTATGGAGACCTTCAGATATCTACAAATTAGCAATGCCATTGACTCAGCCCTCCCCAGGGATGCCCCCCTTCCAGAGTCCTCCCCCTTGGAAGATCGCCTGTTGTTAGACCCTATGGATCGCAAAGCTATATCCCTCACATACAAAAAATTAGTAAACACCCGGACGGACCCTATGCTGAAATTTAAGGGAAGTTGGGAGAGTGACCTGGGGGAGATTGACGACAATGACTGGCGAGAGGCGCTCGCTTCCCCTCGGGAAGTGGCGATTCTGCTGAGACACTGACTCATTCAGCTCAAGGTGCTCCACAGGGTCTACTTTGACGCAAAGTTATTGTTCCGACTGGGTAGGAGACCGGACGCACTTTGTTTAGGACACTGCAACCAGACTGCTACCTTTACGCACATACTCTGGGACTACCCTCACATCCAAACTTATTGGACAGATGTCACTAGGCAACTTACTAGGGCCTGCGGCAAACCCATCCATCCCTCCCCCAGGGTCTGCCTTCTGAATATTTGGGACACCACAGACCTCACCCAGATGGAACAATCATGGACTACTATGGGGTGGACCATAGCTAAACGTAATATCGCTCAAAAGAGGGGATCCGACGTGCTGCCACGGATGAGAGACTGGGCGTCCGATATGGACTAACTCATGGTAGCTGAAAAAACAGTGTTTAAGGGGCGTGGATGTCCCAAAAAGTGGCATAGTAAGTGGGGAAAGTGGAATAAATATCGGGGGGCATATGCATTTCTCCCACATTGGAATTGAGAAGGGAAATGCAGACACTGATGGAACTACGGGACGGGGTGGAGGGGTCGTAATCATCGTGTGACTACTCCTATTATTCTGAAGGGTATTATTATGCGCACCTGCTCTCCATTGTTTCTGCTCTCTGGAAAGAGGGAACCACTGTAATGACTGCTATAGTCACCGGACTGGACAGAATGTCCAGTGTACTTTTAATTTGCATAACTGATACTGTATCCTATTGTATCCTCTGCCTTGCCACTGCTAATGCTGTATCGCCTGACATGTTGTCGTTTATTATCAATAAAATTGTTTAAAAAAAAAAAAGACTGTCTCTCCTGGGAGCAATGCTGCAGGCCCATTGTAGAAAAAAGTCAAAGAGTCAAGCAGGTGTTCCCCTCTACCTGGGCTTAGGTTATTTAACCAGGTGTCAGTTTACTCTAGAGGTTTGCCTGTAGAGTCGAGGCAACATGCTCCTGTGGGTAGTCTGTCGCAGTACCAGCCAGACCAGGTATGCCCAGTTACTCACTCCGCTTACCCTGCAGGTTAGCTCAGCTTCTCCTCTGAGCAGGGTGCACAGGCTTATTATTGTGTAAAAAGTGTAGTCAGTCATTTGCAGTAGTATTGTGATGTCTTTTCTATTGGGGTATATTTTATAGCAGGCTAGAATATTGTATTTGCATCATTTTTATATTATTTCATTTATTATCATGTTTTAAATATTGTATCTAATATGGTTTATTTAATGTCATTTTTTAAAAATGTATTTGTTGAATGATGTTAACTTTTTTGATGTATATATTTTTTTGATTGTTTACGACAAAAATGTTTTTTTGTTTTGTTTTCTTCTTTATATGCACTGTTGTGAGATATTTGTGTGCTTTTTTTTCAAATTCTTTGTATAAATTTCACTATAAAGTATTTAATATATTTGTATTTGTGACTTTTTTTTAAAGATTTTGAATTATAGTTTAGGTTTCGTATTAAATGTTTTAAAAATTTCATTGTATTAGTTTTTTCAAGTTGTTTAACTTTTTTATTCTATTTACAAAATGTGTCATTTATTTACATTGATACACATTTTTAGGACTTTATTTAAATGAATGTATTAGTAAGCATAATTGTCTCACGGCTTTCTTTATTTTTTAAATCTGTTATTTTTCGTAGTATTAGCTTCAGATTGTAATTTAAATGTTATATGTAAACCTCTTCCCCATCATAGTTTCATATGTGCTTAGGTTTTGAGTGGAATCTCACCCATCTCTATCTCCAACACTTTCCCCAATGTGAATAAGTTTAGAGTGGGAATAGTAAATCTGACCCTCCAAAAGTCGAACACTTTTCCCAGTATAGTCAAGTTTTATATTTTTTACATTTTTTATATATTACACAAAACAGTAAATGAAATATTTTGCATTATGAACAATATTTTTATTATATAGTTTTTATAAGATCATTTTGTAAACATTTTTATATATATATTTACATTTTTCATATATTTTTTACTTTTCTTTATAAAAGAAATACATCATTTTCATGTATATAGTCAATTGGTTTGCATAGTAAGACAGTGTTTTCTCATTTCCATTATTCTACTATCATTTCTTTACTACTTGCTTTATTTTAGTTGGATTTGTTGCGATATTTTTTGTTTTACTTTGATTAGTGATTGTTCTCGCCTAAATCTTGATAGCTTTGATCATTTTTGGTAGTGTTGAGTGGCTTCTTCCATGTCTTCCTTAGCAGGAATTTTGCACTCTTCCATTGTTTTGTTAGGATTTCCTTCTTCAGATATGCGGCTTTCGTAGACATTCCATCATGGGATATGAAATTTAGGTTGGTGCATGTGTCCTGATCATTATATGTGACCAACCCAAGTATCTTTGAAATAGTCCCTTAGCTGTAAGAGTTGTCTGTTTCATTGGTAATATGGGGATTCTATTAGCATATCGTAGTGTTGGTTACTTCGGTCACTGGGACATGAGCTAATGCTATTATTTTCTATTGAATTTATAGCCCAGGCCTAAACTTCTGTCATATTCGGTGGTAATTGTAGGTTTTTGCATGTGCCTCCATATACTCTTATTTAAGTGGTAGTAGCATCCTTGTATTGCTGTGTTTGGGTAAACTTTTGGGATAGTTGAAATCATTGCTTGTTCAAAATCAATATTTGCTTTTTAGGGATTATAATTATTTGGTTATTGTTTGATTAGTGTTTGGAGTTGGTTACTTGTTTGGTGCCAGAGACATTTGTTTTATGATATTGTCAATTAATGATATATGTTTCCTTAAATGGTGGTGGCCATGACTTAAATGTGCCGTCCATCATCCATATGTTGCACTGTGTTAGGGTTACTAAATTATTGCTAGTTGCATTGACAATTAATCTTTTGTCATTATTTTCATTGTCTTGCTGTTAAAAATCTTTTTCTGAAAGAGACTTCAAACTGAAGATTTTTCACCTTAGAATATTCTCCAGGCGTTCGACTGGATCCGAAAAATCTAGAGCAGCTTGTCTGTGTGCAGGTATGTGGTGGTGAATGTGTCTGCTTTGGTAGTGATGCAGTAGTAGGGGTGGGCAGAGTTCGCGTAGCCGTGCTATGCGGAACTCGGCGACGTTGTAAAAAAAATCCACTGTACTAAGCAGGGTTTCGCGCTCAGGCTGTGTTCCGTGTCCCGCCCGTTATGTGACGTTTACGTACGTTTTACCTTCCTTCCTTCTTTTATGTGTTTCTTTTTTTTTTCTCTCCCCCCCAGCACCATGGTAGAGCAGGGTGCCAAAAAAAGCAAGAGCAGCAGTCACCTTCCTTGCTGAAGGCGGCGCCTGGAAGGGGTGCAGCCCGTGCCGTATTTTCAGAGGTGGAGTTGGCAGTGCTGGTCTTTTATGTCCAACACCACCTTCCCTCCATCCTGGCAGCAGACCGCAGGCCTGGGTTCAGCTACGGACTCTGGGAGCGCCAGCAGCATTGGGCTAGGGAGCGCCAGGCAGTGTACCACTGATGTGGGGTTTGGTGCACCCAGCAATAGCTGATGCACCGGAGGTCCGACGTCCTGAGCTGAGACTAGGACCTGATAGACCTGCTAGGGGTTGAGGACGCTATGCTCCGTGAGTGGTTATTAATATTACTACTGCTCTATGCTAATATTTTTTCCCAAATAACAAGCATGCTGCTCACACGCAGGTTAGGTAAGTTTACAAATATTATTTGATCGTTATTCTAGACAGATGCTAGGCACTACCTAATCACACTTGTTGGTGCTCGCCTGGCCTGATTATTTAAGAAGTATTGCAGACTCCTTTGCCATGTCACTAAGATAATGGTAGTGTTTTAGCACGTCCTCTCACTTCTTAGAGACTTTATTTTTTTGTAGCTCGTACAGTATCAAGCAATTTCCCAGTGATGTATATGCATGCGTCCATGTATGCATTGAAAGAAAAATGCAGACTTAGTAAATTGACCCGTCAAAGGGGGTTGCCAGATTACAAATGAGATGAAAAGCAAACACCATGTGTTGCAATTTATTAGTAATTCCAAAATCTAGTTTAGTAAATTTGGATATATTGTTAGGTAGGTTTAGGAAATTTGGAATAGGACGGTCCGCAAAACTCTCAGTCGATCTGATTTTTAAAAAAAGTTCAATGTAATTGTGATTGCCTTTTCCTGCCCAAAAATATTTTTGGAGAGATTATTTATTTTCTGACAATCTTCTTTCGTCTTTATGTCTTACATCAGCATCCAAGGGCAAGAAAAGGGCTGAGGCGGGTAAGGGAGCTGGGGGTGCCTCCCAGTCCCAAAGTTCCTCGGCCGATGACTCTGCTGGCCCTAGTAAGCCCTCCTGTTGTTAACATTAATATGTATTTCCCTAACTTTTACCGCTCCTTATTTTTAATTATTTCTATCCGTTTCCTAATTTTTTTCAAAATCCTCCTCAATCTATTTGTTTCTAACTTCTTGTTATCCCTGCCTTATCCTATATACCTATTTTCTATATTTCAGGTTTCTGTACTTTTCTTCAAACTGTCTGTAGCTTCCTTTCTGCTGCTTTGTCAGTCAATTTTCCCTTTCCCCTTATATATTTTGTGGACTGCCTAGTGGTGGTACTGTACGATTCAGAGAACCCATTGGTCACGTACTACTACTCTGCTGTGAAGATTGCATGTCCAAGTAAGTATTCTACGCATGTTTGTTGAGATGAGAAGGCTTTCTTTTGCTCATGCTCAATCAGTAAAATGAGAGAGTGGCCATTTTCACGTTGGACACCCCGTCCCCAAAGTTGTGTATGTTTTATCAGCATGGCTGGAAAGAAGTATGAGGAGGACAGCCCCATTGCATTTGCGAACCAAGACCATATGTCTAGTTGTCCACCCTTTTATTTCTTTTCAAAAACTCAGATTCATCAATAGTTCTGCCACACCATTACAAAAAGTTGCTTGTCTTGATGCTTTTCAAAAATTTCCACCAACAAAATGCCCAACCTGATATTTTTGATAGAAGATACTGTAACCAAATTGTAGTGATGTTTGTGGTTGTATTTTGCTATAAAAAAATTAATAGGGGGAGGCGTAGCTTGAATCTAAAAAATGCGTAATGTGTTTTCTAGCCTCACTGACCACCAGTGCCGTGGTCAGCAGTGACAGCGCTAGCCAAGCAGTAGATGCGGCAGCTGTACAAGGGGGGTGATCCAGCGGCAGTGGCGGGCATTGGTGAGTTATATTGCTTGCTTTTGGACAATTAATAATATACTCACTGCAAGGGTGTACTGTTGCTTTGTGAACAGTTGAACACACCCCGCTTTAGCAGATACAGCAGGAGTTGAGAATTCAATGGCCTCTTCTATCTGCAACTCAGCAGACACATTTTTATAAAGACCTTTAACTATGATGGGTTGATGGAAACGGAAAGAAGGCTGGAAGGAGAAAAGATGGGTGAAATGTAATATGAGTGAAAGAGAAGGATGCGTGGGTGAAAGGATGCATATAGGTGGGTGATAGGATGCATGGGTGGGTGAATGATAGATGAAAGGGTATATGGGTGAAAAGATGCCTGCCTGGGTCGGTGAAAGGATGCCTGCCTGGGTGGGTGAAAGGAATCCTTGGGTGGGTTTGATCGGTGAAAGGATGCAAGAGTGGTTAAATGTATGTTGGTGAAATCATCGTTGAGACAGAGAGCCATGTTTGGATGGATGGATATATGGATGGATGGTTTTCAATGGTGAAGACTGGATGAGAGAATATAAAACTTAAACGGTGAGTAGCAAAGCTAAGTGTGAAGAATAATAATGCTAGAAGAACAATACAATGATGAATAGAAAAATCCTTGGAATGAAGAAGAAGCAAAGGACTAGGGAGCTCCTCTGGAGGGGTGTTCTTCTCACCTACTTTACTTGCTTGGAATGTTTCTATCAAGGATTTGATTCAAAGGGTTGAGTGGTATTTCAGACTACTCCCTTGACTCACAGTAGTTTTCAAGCGCAATATATATTGTGTATCATTCCTACCCACCCATCATCAATCACCTCCCTCCCTCCCTAACCATGGGTTTTCGTCAGTGATACTGATGGTGACCTAACAGCTGCATGGTTTAATTCGGCGGCACTGCATTGTTGGCAATGCAATGTGCGTCTGCTTCAGTTAATGTGCAATATACAGATTTCATGGCAATGCGAAAAATAAGTGTGCTCCGTTCCCTCCCAGTGTCCACTCAGTAACTTCCTAATACATAACATAACTCCTTTCCTAAGTTCTCTCCCAGCGTTCTGTAAAATTTGAAAAAAACATTCTTTACATGTGTCACATTCTTCTGGCCAAGTTATATATTTTATTATGGCTTCCATAACAGATTACGTCTGTTCAAATTTTTCCCTTTCAACATTTGCTGAACAAAGTGACTCACTACTAGCAAATGCTTAGGTTCCTAGTAATGATGACCAGTGAAACGTCTACCTACCCGGCCTCAACCCTCTAACTTACCTGAAGTAGAGTAAGTTAAGAATTCTTTTCCTTACTGCCAAGCAAATCTATTTTATTGGAAGAAAGTAATTTCAAAGTGTGGTGATGGAGGGTGAGGCAAGGGAGTAAAGTGGGACTCAGAGTAAGTGCCTTGACTTTTGTGGATGGGATAGTCTGTGACGAATGTGCCAACTACAATATCCTTAATCCTTTCCCTGTACAGTAGTACATTTATTTTTCCCACCGTCTACTTAGGGGCAGACCGGAGGATATCTGCATGACTGATTTTATAGTACCTTACGTGACGTATATCATTCATAGTATTCATCTGCCTTGTAGTCAGAGTGAAATTGAAAGGCATTTAACAGAGCATGGCCATGATAGGAATAAGATAATTGTCAAGTACAGCTGCCCTACTGCTGCAAAGTAACACAAGTATGACCAGGGCATCAGTTGAGCTAGTATGCCTCCATTAATCTAGCTCAACAAGAGAGAAAAGAATACTTGTGTACTCCATAGTGCATAATGTCTTAAAGTTTTATCACATCAAAACTGAGTGGCTGGTGGTCCAGGAGGAGGAGGAGGCGGCAGCAGCAGCTGCAGCAGAAGACCCTGGCCCCAGTCATATCCCAGTGCTTCCAGTCTACTGGTGCCGCAGTCCGATGGCAGTCACCCACCGCCGCCATTCCATCACTGCTTAGTGCCCTCTTCTGTCCCTTTTTTAATCTTTCTTTTTGGTGGGTGGGACTTGTTGTGGGGAGAGGGTGGGAATGTAGAAGTAGGGGCATTCTCTTTTTTTTATGGACAATTTCATTTTGTGACTTTCTTCAGTTACTTTGGACATTTTGGGACAATTGGTTGGGGACGGGGAGAGGGGTGGGCCAGTTGTGGGTTTAGTTTATATTGTTAGGGGAATAACTATTTCATCATTTTACATTATGATTGAAATCTTTTTTGGGGTATTACTGTTTTACTGTGCACTGCTGCTTTTGCAGCAGCCTGTTTTTAAAATCTTCTGATAGTGTATAACAACAAATTAGTTATGCAGTACCCTCCCTTGTCCTTCTACTATCTCCTCCTAGTCTGCAACTATATTGACCCCTAAGGAGTGGGGGGGATTTCCATTGTATATATATATATTACAGTACAACAATGATGAACCCCAATTCTCTTACCTGAATGGATGAAACAAGGGCTGCTTGGTTTCCCAAAGGGCCGTGGTGGTGGTAGTAGTAGAATGCCAGCCCACTAACACAGTGAAGGTATCAGAATCGAGGTCCCACTACCTCCTAGGTGAACTTAGGATAAGGACTATTCATCGTAGGGAACGAACTAAATTGAAATAAAAACTGAGTTAATGCCATTTTTGCTTTAAAACAAAATTGAGACATTCACCAGAATAGACTACTACTACACAAGAAGAGAGACAGTAGAGAAAATATAATAAGCAATCATAAATGTAATTATTCAGAACTATGGTGAGCTAGTAAAAGTTACAAAATGAAGTGGACTCGAACTCCAAAGTGGACAAGGGTAAGCTTTGACGCACCACAGTGCCTGAATGATGATGCTGGCAATGATATCCCTCTGAAAATATCGAACACTGTTTTTATGCGTGGGTGGATAAATGTGGTCCGTGTGGGCTATACTTAGAGCTGAAGATCCTGCACTGATTTGGCGTTGCTTTCACCACATTCGTCCCACCATCAATTAATAGTGTAAATAATTTTCGCACCTCAATAAATCACACAGCCTGGAGAAAGAGGGTTAGGGGTTTGATGAATGGATGGCAAGGGGGATATGGGCAAAGGTTTGACAAAGACAAATACTACACAAGGACAACATTCACCTGGGCATTGAGCAGCCAACCATCATAAATCTGTTATGGGAGGAAAAGGAAACGAAGGAATGAGTACAGATAAAGCAAACCAAATTGTCCGTCTGTCCCCAGAGACACCCAAGTTACATTATATCTAAATGTTCTGCGTTACCAAGCTTTGAAACATAGCAAATATATTGCAAATTATCTAGGAGTCAAGCAAACAACACACACAGTTCTAATGATTATTAAAAGAAAAAATGATACTGTATTGCCAAATTGGGAGTTGCATTTGCAATGCATTCCTCTTGACTGTCCGTCAGTCTTTGGGGCCAGGCAAGGTAACTGTGAGTGTTATGTTGCTTTTCCAGTTTGGTGCAGGGTAAGAGGGCCTGCGGAATGAAAAGCATTTTTTTTATTGTAGAATCAAGGAGAAAGAAAGAAATTAAACTTCATAAGGAGTGCACTAAGAAGACTCAGAGGCAGTGCAGGAGAGAAGAGAAGAATAGTTCTTTTTGCACTCAGTCATTTTATGCCTGGTGTGTGAACAATTAGGTGAGGGCAATTTTACAACAACCAAAAATCACACAAAACTGGCTGCATGTATCTATTGGTATCTGGCTGATCAAACTTGCAACTGTCATGATCATCAATTCATCAACATGAATCATAACAATAATATGTAGCCTAACAACACATGCATAATGTGATGGTCATTCATGGCTAAATGCCTGTCTCCGGTTACCTTCAACAACAGGCCCCCACCCAAACACCACTTAGCTTCAAATTTGAGCCAGACAGCACTGAGCAACATTGCATTTTCCAAATCAAGTGAAATCAATGCACTGCTGTCACCACTCACCACCACTCCACAGAATTGTTTAGGCCAGTTTAAAGTCATCCCCAAATCGGTTGATTTCAGTGAAGTTGTAAACTTCCTTCTTCTGGTGGCAGTTGTTAAAGTAGTCATGGTCACTCCCTGAGTCCTTCCATCATTCCTGATCCTCCTGACTCAGAGTAAGGTGTCCAACTCCGTACCGACTATCCAGACTCAAATGCAATTGACCGACCTGTAGTACAATGCTATTTATGCACAAGAGAAACATTGAGTCATTTTGTGTATTGAATAGATTTGTGTTTGCGTTTTGAATAGATTTGTGTTTGCGTTATCTATTCTAAAGGGACTGGTCGGGTGTGACTGTTTGAGGAGTATAAAGTAGAAAACAAAACAGTGTGGAGTGGAGTGGACCCGTTGAACAAATCTCGCTAACTCTCAAAGGGGAAGGAAAAAAATCCCTTTCGGGGAAAACATGATCAGCCGCTGGTTGGCCACCAACATTATAAATCATCACAAACACATTTAAGCATAGTAGTTACAGATAAACAAATACCCAGTGTCACTGCCTGCAACCACATGAATCAGCTCAACACACTCACAAACAACAATCATTCAGCATGCAATGGATGCCATTTAATTGTTCTTCTAATTCAGGCGTGTTCACCGTGGTACATTGCCAATCCATTGTTCACGAAGCAGACATTTTTCAGTCTAAATCAAATCAGGTGAGGCAGTCCGGCTAGGGGTATAAAAACTAGGAAAAGATAGATAGATAGATAGATTGATAGATAGATAGATAGATAGATAGTCATGGCCAAGGGTCGGAGGCAGGCACACATTTGTTTGTATCTTCAATGTCCTTGAGTGAAATGGGTGAGGGGGCTCTTCACTGCACACTGTTGCAACTCCAATCCGGTAATAAAATGTGTCTAAGAGTAAGACTGTGGGGTTGAATTAGTCAACCAGTGTCAGGATTACAAACAAGAAGCCCAAGTCAAGACTCTCTGTGAGCGTTTTAGCTTTAAGGCGTAAGCTGAGACACCGAACCGAGAAAAGGGTCACAGGCAGTTTCCAAGATGGCGGTCCAATTAACCGCGGTAGGAAACTACGTGGCGCGTTCTAGTTCTGCGGTGCAATCATTGTCGAGCAGGTGTCAAGCGCGAACTGAGGCGCACTTCACCTGAACCGTGAGGAGGACAGTACGCACTAGAAAATTCCTCAGCAAATTTGAACTTCGAAGGCCAACGCAGTTTCAGAGATACTTCGGCTTCTAGCAGAGAAGCTTCAGACTACAGTAAGACTGTTCCGAATTAATTCTCCAGCAATGTACTAGCGAGTGCTCAGGCGAAATTTTCAAGAAGACGCTTGAGTTTAATTGTCTGCTATTACCATTTTAAGGAAGTACAATTATCCTAAGTGTGAAGAGACCAGAGTATAGGGCAAGAGCAATACCAGTCAGAAGGAGTACACGTTAACAAATTAGGTCGGCTAGGACAAATCACTAGCGGATAGCCAACCAGTAAAGAGAAGGTGATGCTAAGTCAGGACAACACTAATAAGAAGATTTCAACAACCTAAAGAAAAGACAAATCATTAATAAGACCAACTTGACCTAGGAGGTGAGGAATAGAGCAGGTAGTATACACTTATCCAGAAGACTAGAGGCAATAGTTTGAGAATAGTATTAACCCCAATATGTCGTTACAGAGAAACCAGGGTCAAGAATCACACAACCAAAAATAAGAAGAGGAGCAAGTTCACACCACATCAGGGTAGGTAGAGTTACAGAGGGGGAGTTGTGGGAGGGGTTAGGAGGAGTTCCAGCAGTAAAGTAATTAACGCATTTTTTACAGCAATATCTATTACAAGAAAGAACCAACAGCAGACGCCTGACGCTGAAGCAAGAAGCAGACGGTGTGAGCAGTCTCTTCTCTGTCCAATTCCCCTTTCCCCCTCTGGGGTTTCAGCATTGCGCGACTAACTAAAAAGCGCTTGTGGGAACACCTAGAAGGGGCATTGGGAGCTAACGTCCTTCTGCTCCCGTGCAAGTGGAACACAGCCTCTGACAGAGTGAAGTGCCCACGTTTTTAATCGCACCTGAGCAGAATGGCTGAGGGACTTGACCTCAAAAAGTTGGGGGAGGTTTTAGAAGGAATTCAGAGGGAGTTAATATCAGTGAGAGAGGAGAACAGTGAGCTTAGAAAGGAAACCGTAGACTTGACTTTTAAAATGAATAATTTCCTGTCAGCTCCTAGTGTAAAATTTCCCACTTCTCAAGAAGGAAACTCGAGTGATGCTTCAACCTCTCAGCCTAAAATTACAACTCAAGTAATTCATTCTTTATCACCTGTAATTCCCTTAGCCCCCCCAGAACGTTTTAATGGGGATCCCCAGAAAGCTCAAGTTTTCTTGACTCAGTGTACCCTTCATTTTATGTGCCGCCCCGCACTTTTCCCAGATGCGCAGTCTCAAGTGGCATTTATACTTTCGTACTTAAGTGGAGATGCAGCTTCGTGGTCAATGCCCATGGTGTCCAGAAATGACTCCATTTTGTATAACCTAGATGAATTCAAAAAAGAGTTCCTGAGAATATTTGACAGACGAAAGGCCACGCAGGCAACAGATAACGAGTTGCTGGAAATGAAGCAGGGAAACCGCGACCTAATTTCTTATTTGGCGCAGTTCAATAAGCTGGTGGTGGAGACGGAGTGGCCAGAAAACAAGAGGGCGGCAGTGTTCTACCGAGGCTTAAAAGATGAGTTAAAAGACGCTTTGGCTCAAGTACCAAATAGACCTTCGGAAATTTCGGCACTCATAGATTTAGTACTAGAAATAGACTTTCGTCAAAATGAGAGGAGAGGTGAGAAAAGGAAGGAGTTTCGCTCCAGTGTTCCAAGATTCGACCGAGTCAAAATAGAAGGTGGGAAGGAAGCGGATTCGGGTCGGGGAGGAGAACCAATGCAAATTGGAACTATTCGAGGTCCCCTCACAAAAGAGGAAAAGGAACGAAGAAGAAATAATAAACTGTGTCTCTATTGTGGAGGCAGCGGTCACTTTGTTCGAAACTGTCTTAAGAAACCTAAGCAATCACCGGCGGAAAACGCCTTGCACCACCAGTAAATGGAGTTGGACGGGTGGTTGCGAGTGAAGAAACAACTCCAGAGGCACATACTTTGGCCAATACCTTACAGTCTGCATCCCCACATTTAATTATTATGATGACCATGCGATTCCAAGAGAAGACCTTAACTCAAGTAGCCGTGATGTTGGACTCAGGAGCTACTGGCAATTTTTGCGATTTGAAGTTTGCTGAAGGAATCGGGTTGAGAGCCATCAGGAAGGAGCGCAGTGAAGCAGTTCGCGCAGTAGATGGTACCAACCTTTCATCTGGCCCCATAGTGAGTCATACAGAACCTGTAGAATTGGAGTCAGACGAAGGACACCTGGAAACATTGCAGTTTAATTTGATTGATGCTCCACAGTTTCAGTTAATCTTAGGCTTGCCATGGCTCACCGAGCATAATCCGGCAATAGATTGGGGGGCCCGAACCGTAGTACTAAGATCAAAATATTGTGAGGAGAATTGTTATAAGAAATGTTTGGGTGAATCCACGAATTCTCCTGCGACATTTTTGAGCGAGAAAGAAGCAACGATCTGTGTTGTTACGACTACCGAATTGCCCGAAGAGTATTCTGAATTCCAAGATGTCTTTAGTGAGGTAGAAGCCGACAGACTCCCTCCACATAGGGACTACGATTGTAAAATCGAATTGGAGCCCGGCACAAACCTTCCGTGCAGTAGAATTTATGCTCTAACTGAGCGAGAGGACGCTCACCTGAAGGAATACTTGGAAAAATATCTCGAAAATGGGTTCATACGACCATCTCAGTCCCCAGTCTCTTCACCACTTTTTTTCATCCCCAAAAAGAATGGGGAATTAAGAACTTGTATAGACTATCGAGCCATCAATCGGATCACCGTGAAGAACAGGTACCCCTTACCTTTAATCTCTGTCCTATTGGATCAAGTAAAGGGAGCACAAGTATATACCAAATTGGATTTAAGGGGGGCTTATCACCTAGTGCGTATACGAAAAGGTGATGAGTGGAAAACCGCCTTCCGAACAAAGCATGGACTATATGAATACCAAGTGATGCCCTATGGACTGTGTAATGCTCCTGCAGCATTCCAACACTTCATAAATGATGTGTTAAAGGAGTTCATAGATCAAACAGTCATAGTGTACTTGGATGATATACTGGTCTATTCCAACTCAGTGGAGGAGCACGAAGAGCAGGTGAAAAAGGTGCTACAAAGGTTACGGGAGAACAAACTATATGTTAAGTTGGAGAAATGCGCCTTCAAGGTTTCCTCTGTGGAATTCCTAGGCTTTGTGCTCTCCCCTGAAGGAATCACCATGGATGAAAACAAGATAAGAGCAGTAATGGATTGGGAATCCCCGAAATCGGTGAAGGAGATACAAAGTTTCATCGGTTTTGCCAACTTCTATCGAAGATTCATTCAAGACTTCTCTAAGAAATTGATTCCAATAACCAAGATGTTAAAGAAGGGGGTGAGTTTTGAGTGGTCAAAGGAGGCAGAAGAAGCATTCATGCTATTGAAAAAAGACTTCACATCAGCACCAATTCTGCTTCATCCAGATCCTTCCGAACCATTCTATGTGGAAACGGATGCCTCTAACTTTGCCTTAGGAGGGGTATTATCACAAAGACACAAGACAACAGGGCAATTGCATCCAGTGGCCTTTCGATCACGAAAGTTGACCTCGGCCGAGGTTAACTATACCATCACGGAGAAGGAACTATTGGCAATAAAAGACGCCTTTAAAGATTGGAGGCACTACTTGATGGGCGCCAGACATGTAGTCACTGTCTATACGGATCATCGGAATTTGAAGTTTTTAAAATCTGCCAGAACGTTAACTCCCAGGCAATTGCGATGGTCCCTATATTTCGCAGACTACGATTTCATCATCACTTATCGGCCTGGATCACAAAATGGTAAGGCAGATGCCTTATCAAGATTGGGTTCAGAAGAAAATTCCGAAGAGATCCCGAGTCAAGAAATAATACCTGCAGAACGGGTGATTGGTGCGGTCTTAAAAGAATTCCCTGAAGGAGAAAATCAGAAGGTAATGACCTCAGAAGAAGTAGCTGAATGGTTAAAAGAAGATTCCAATCGAGAAGTAAAAGAGGGGTTACTGTATCACAAAGGAGCCCTATATCTGCCTACCCTGGAGATGCAACAAAAGGCCTTACAGGAATGTCACGATAATGTACTAGCAGGTCACAAAGGAATATCGAAGACCGAAGATCTGATCCGAAGAAGATTCTGGTGGCCAAATATGATCAAAGATATACATCAATATGTAGCCACATGTGAGACTTGCGCAAGGGGAAAATCGGAGAGACGAGCTCCACAAGGGTATTTGCAGCCTTTGCCTACTCCACCTTATCCTTGGCACACAGTCACCTTAGACCTGATTGTAGAATTACCCTCTAGTCAAGGTTTTGATACAATACTAGTTTGTGTAGATTCCTTTTCCAAAATGGCACATTTTATACCTTTGAAGGGAATACCCACTGCCAAGACACTAGCTCAAGTATTCAGTCAAAATATAGTTCGAGCTCATGGGATACCCAAGGTTTTAATCTCAGACAGGGGCTCCCAATTTCTTTCCCATTTTTGGAAATCATTCACTGAGAGGTTGAACATCGAATCCAGGTACACCACTAGTTACCACCCAGAAACAGATGGCCAAACTGAGAGAGCAAATCAAGAACTGGAACAATACCTTAGATTATGTCTGTTAGAACAAGAAGGGGAATGGCCAGAATATTTGTGGGCGGCTGAGTTCGCACATAATAATGCAAAAAATGTATCCACAGGCTATTCACCCTTTTATCTGAACACAGGTAGACATCCCAACCAATCTTTAAATTTTCAAGAAGCAGATGTCCCAGCAGTTACAGACTTAGTGGAACACATGACTAGGGTACATAGTTCGGCCATTAAAAATTTAATCTTAGCAAAGGAAAATTACAAGCATTATGCAGACAAAAAGAGAAGAAAGGAACCAGAGTTACGAGAGGGTGATAAGGTTTGGTTGAACACTAAGAATCTAAGATTAAAAGGAAATAGGAAGTTTCAACCTAGGTTTATTGGCCCATATTCCATTGAGAAAAAGCAGAGTGCCTTGACTTATCGACTGAAGCTACCAACGGGATTATCTGTTCATCCAGTGTTTCATATTTCCTTATTAAAAAAGGCATCAAATGAGGTGCGCTTAAATCAACCACCTAAGCCAATTCAGACCGAACAAGGAGAGGAGTTTGAAGTGAAGCAAGTGTTAGACGCCAAGATTCGGAGAGGACACTTGTATTACCTTCTGGACTGGAAGGGTTTTGGACCCGAGGAAAGATCGTGGGAGTTGTCCACAGATGTCCATGCTCCAAGATTAATAGATGAGTTTCATAAGAAATTTCCAGACAAACCCAAGCCGAGAGGAGCTACTTTGAGGGAGGGTACTGTCAGGATTACAAACAAGAAGCCCAAGTCAAGACTCTCTGTGAGCGTTTTAGCTTTAAGGCGTAAGCTGAGACACCGAACCGAGAAAAGGGTCACAGGCAGTTTCCAAGATGGCGGTCCAATTAACCGCGGTAGGAAACTACGTGGCGCGTTCTAGTTCTGCGGTGCAATCATTGTCGAGCAGGTGTCAAGCGCGAACTGAGGCGCACTTCACCTGAACCGTGAGGAGGACAGTACGCACTAGAAAATTCCTCAGCAAATTTGAACTTCGAAGGCCAACGCAGTTTCAGAGATACTTCGGCTTCTAGCAGAGAAGCTTCAGACTACAGTAAGACTGTTCCGAATTAATTCTCCAGCAATGTACTAGCGAGTGCTCAGGCGAAATTTTCAAGAAGACGCTTGAGTTTAATTGTCTGCTATTACCATTTTAAGGAAGTACAATTATCCTAAGTGTGAAGAGACCAGAGTATAGGGCAAGAGCAATACCAGTCAGAAGGAGTACACGTTAACAAATTAGGTCGGCTAGGACAAATCACTAGCGGATAGCCAACCAGTAAAGAGAAGGTGATGCTAAGTCAGGACAACACTAATAAGAAGATTTCAACAACCTAAAGAAAAGACAAATCATTAATAAGACCAACTTGACCTAGGAGGTGAGGAATAGAGCAGGTAGTATACACTTATCCAGAAGACTAGAGGCAATAGTTTGAGAATAGTATTAACCCCAATATGTCGTTACAGAGAAACCAGGGTCAAGAATCACACAACCAAAAATAAGAAGAGGAGCAAGTTCACACCACATCAGGGTAGGTAGAGTTACAGAGGGGGAGTTGTGGGAGGGGTTAGGAGGAGTTCCAGCAGTAAAGTAATTAACGCATTTTTTACAGCAATATCTATTACAAGAAAGAACCAACAGCAGACGCCTGACGCTGAAGCAAGAAGCAGACGGTGTGAGCAGTCTCTTCTCTGTCCAATTCCCCTTTCCCCCTCTGGGGTTTCAGCATTGCGCGACTAACTAAAAAGCGCTTGTGGGAACACCTAGAAGGGGCATTGGGAGCTAACGTCCTTCTGCTCCCGTGCAAGTGGAACACAGCCTCTGACAACCAGACACAAACAAATAAAGTTGAATAATGTTCCCCTAGCTATATCTTTTCTTTTTTTCGGCGTCAAAGCTTATCAGCGATGAAGATAGAAAGTTCTATGGTTGTTGGCCCAGACCTAGTAGTCAGGGAAGTAGAGTTCACCCAGAAGTAGGTAAACACACTACTACCATGACCCGAGTCTCCCTTATCTTCCTCCTGTCGTACTTCAGATATGGAGTAATCCGATGGTATGAACTGCTGATTCGTTTAAATCATGGTTAATCTCTCCATGTTTTGGGGCGAGAGACTGGTCCTTCCCACTGTGACAATATCACCAGCAGCACTAAAAACATGCTCAGTGGAGACACTTGCTACCGGGCACACCAGATAGTTTATTCCCAGCCTGCTGAGCACTGGCCTTTGACTCCTCTTCCCATACCAATACACCATTGGGTTTTGATCAAGGTAGACCTCTGTTGGGTTATCCAGATAGGCCTGGACAATTCACTTAATGGTCATTGGTGCACCTTGCTCAACCTCTTCTTTTGCCTTCACCTCTGCACCGGACTTCAGCCCTGCCAGTAGAAACCATTAATTTGCAGATTTCGGGGCTGATGCTCCTGTTCTTGTTGTTGATGGTGTTCTTGTTGTTTGTTTTGGCCTCTTTGAGCCAACAGCTCTGCCCTCAAGCTCTAAACTTGAAGGCTGCCCGCAGAACTTGTGCAGTGGAGGAGTGGGCCTCTAATTCCCAGCAGTTATTTTTCTAGCTCACTGGCTTGCTCAGCTATCCATATTTAGTATTTTGCAACATCCCGTCTGAAAAAGGAATCAAAGTGGACAGTAATGGTTTGTACCGTAAGAATTGTGGCACAGATATAATGTTTGGATGACACAATGTGTCTTTACACCCTTCTATTGACAGATAAGCAAAGTACTAAGCACTCCACCAACTCATATGCATCTTTTTTCCTCCACACCTGCGTACATTTCAGACACCACCTTTAGCTGTTCCTGTAGCATGTGCAACAACGGAATAGCTTGGCCCATGGTACTGTCCTTCTTGCTGACTTCCCATGTGAACACCTAAAAAGGAAGCAGCATCTTTGCCATCTCTGCCAGGCATTTGACTAGACCGCTTTGGTCTATCTCAGTGATCATGCCTTTCACAGTTGCATCCCCTCTTTGCATGACATTTTCATTGATCGGTCTGTACTGCTCTAACAGACGTTCAAGCATGTAATAAGTTGAGTTCCAATGTGTTGGAACCTCCTTTATGAGTGCTTCAACTGGCATATTATTATCATGCTGAGTGACCCTCAGCTGTTTCCGGACTTTAAATGAATGGATGAAATTAGTACAGATTCTTCTGCAGGTGGACAGTAAGTTTCTTACTTGGTGTTCTTGTACATTGATGCAGTGAGCAGTATGGGATATCTCCATGGCAAACATGGCTACTGTTGCATGCTTCCGAGCGCCATTAAAAATCTCAGCAGTGTCGACACCTGCAGATATTTTTTCTCTAACTTCCACAGAAGAGATCCAGTGTGCATTGATGCACATGTAACCATGGCTCGGCAACTAGTCCATATGTCTGTTGTGAACTGGATAGTGTGAACAGCATCCTGCTGCAAAACTTGTCCAAGCAATTCCAGCACATCATGATATCACGCAGAAACAGCAACTCTAGCGAAAAAACAACCGGCTGGGAACCTTCCATTTTGGTCAGATGGCTGCCACAAATAAAAGGAAAAGGGAGGGTGTCCAGTGCTAACATTTTAACCAGCTTCGATTTGTACAAACGTACCGTTGGGTGGTTGCGTTCATACTGCTCATCCTGCCTAAACATGCCAGGAATAGTAGACTGGATTTTTTTCATTTCTGGTGCCACTGATGCAGGTGACTTCTCAAGAGTAGATGTTGGTAGGCTCAATGTGCGTTTCAGCAGGGCAGTCACTGCCTTGGTGTCTCGACCTGAGTCTTGTGCTATTGCTATGTTGCTGATGTGGGTGATACTACTGCACTGCTGGGGACAGGGCTGCTGTGCGTAACAAAAATGTCTTCCTCTTCTTCACCTTCAACCGTGATCAGATTAGATTCCCTGCTCAGCCTTTTACCCCCTTCATCAACAACGCTTGCAGTTTTTTGGTCGCTAAGATGCACCTCCCACTGGATCATATGGTGCTTTCTCAAATGGGTTGTGTGTCCCCCGGAACCATGGTTTGTACCAAGCTTACCTCGGCTTCCTCTGAAAATGGAGCATATGGCAATGTTCACCTCCTTGTTGCTAACCGTAAAGAAGTCCCAAACTCTGGAGGTCACCTTTCTGACGCTGGTGCCACTGCCAATGTCAGATGAACTGGCAGTAGGTGGGCGTTTACATGGTTTACTCTCTGCAGTACCTACTTTTACTGAGGTGGTTGTGGATGTGGGTCACTGCCGGGACTTTGCAAATACGGCAGCTGGCGGAATAGGTATATGTGGTGCCACATCCCTCACAGCAAGTTGAGATGTCGGTTTCCATGGGCTGGGCTAACATCTGGCTCATCATCATCCTCCTCTTTTGCATCCATAACTCTAAGGCTTTCAGGAATCTTCCTTTTGTCTAGCCTCTCATTGCGTGTCCTACTCTTAGACTGAGGCAGGATCCACGTGGTGTCTAGATCATTAGAAGGGGGCTTTGAGAAGAAGATGATGCACTAATCCTCATTTTTCTTGCTGGAGATCTGGAAGACAATAGATCTTCTGAAAGAGTGGCTTCCTCTACTTCTACAGCATGAAGCACAATCTCCGGAACTGCTCCTACTTCGGGAGAAACTACTATTGGTGGCTGCAGCTGTTGATTGCTGTTGTTTTCCACTTCTCTGAGTTTCCTGCAACGATTAGGTACTACTTTGCGATGGAAATAAGTAAATTTCAAAGTCACTGCTCGACGGTGTTGCCGTGATTAGACTGGCTGCCTGTGTGACAGACACAGGCTTGGGCCTAGGTTGGGGTGGGTCTACTGATGCGAGGTTGCTGCTCCCAGTTTGCTCCCCAGGGGCCGGTGTGGCAGGCAGTTTTTTTCCCTGAAAAAGGTCTGGGTCAACATACCAGTGGTGGCTAGCTCCTTCTTCTCACTGGTCACTTTCATTGTAGCACCTTTCTTTGAAGGTGTCAGTTAGCAGTGGCACTTAGCTTCAGCTTGAAGAGATGTCTGTGATGTGTAGTCATGTGTCACGTCTTACACAGGCCTTCTGTCTGGCAGTACTGTGGGTGATGTGTCTCTTGTGCACTTAAAAGCAAAGAAGCAAGAAGAAAATCAGTGAACCATGGCATTGTTTCAGTTCAATTAGTAGTACAGACACATAATATCATTTAGTGTGGTCAATAGTTACTTAAGCTATTATAAATAATTAACAATACAGTGTATCCATTCGTAAAACGGAAAACCACACCAACATAAACTTTCATGGTGTACACTCAGGAAGGATGAGAAAGAGCAACAACAATAACATACATATGTAACTGTTTGCTTTACGATTATGTGCATGACGTGGGAGGTGCAGCTAACAAATGACAATTAAATAATCCTTAGACAATGAATGCAGTTGTGAAGATATAGCAGACTTGGGGTTGATTCATTGTTGCCAGATGTTATGAAAATGGTTAAGTTAAAAAAAATCAACAACAAAAAATCAAAAAAATATAATTTGAATTTTAAAAAAATTAATTAAAATTAATCAAAAATTACAAGAATTCACAAAAAAAAATAGTACAAATTTACAAATTGAAAAATCTAAAATTAAAAACAAAATGTCAAAAACTAACATTGAAAAAAAATGTAATATTAAAATTATAAATAAGTGAAATTATCCTTGAGCATATAATTTTAATTTATTAAACTGCTATCTCATTGCTCAACCATCCATCAAGCATATGGCAAAGGTCCACACTGGCTGGATGCATACAATGGCAGCCTGGCATTGCCACATGACAAGACATGCATGATGCAGCCATATGGCAAAAGCACTCTGGCTGGTTACACAAAATGGCGACCAGCCAGATGGTCCCAACAACAAGCACGAAGGCATGGGGAACAAACTAAGAATAACACAAACAGACCTATAGGAAACGCTCACTGGCTGGTTACACAAAATGGCCACCAGCCACATGGTCTCAACAAAAACAACCAGCAAGTAGGCATGGCCACAAACAAAAAACTCATGCAGGCCTATGACGAAAGCACACTGACTTCTTACACAAACTGGCCGCTAGCCACATGGGAACAAGAAGCAGGAGGTCTGGAAAGCAAAGAACACTTGTAGAGCTATGGACCGTGACTATACAAAATGGCCCCTGGTCACATGGCACAGGGAACAAAGGCAAATGGTGGTCTATGGCAAACACACACAGGAGACATGGTAAGACAGAAAGAACACAGCATTGATTAATTCAGCAATGCCAAAAACGAAAATCAACAAGGCAAAACTTTTTTTACAACAGCACACATCCTCCAAAGGCATTACTCCACCTATACACTGTTTGTAGGGAAAAACGAGAAATACCACAAAAAAACACTTTTTGAATTTGAATACAATACCATCCATGGCCTAGATGTTTCAATTTAACAGACACCACACAAACAGTTGTTTTTCATGCATCCATGGCTAGCACTAGGCCTACTGGCTGGAAGGCCCATTACATTGACAGACTAGGCCACATAGTGAATTAAAAGAATATAGCAAATTTATATTAAAAAATTGAAAAAATGTACTAAACTGTGCAACATTTTTCCTTTACAAAAGAAGAAAATTCACATTAAAAAAACAACAACAACACGCAAGAAGGCATGGCCACAAACAAAGAACTCATGCAGGCCTATTGCAAAAGCACACTGACTGCCTACGCAAAATGGCTGCCAGCCACATGGTCAGAACAACACCAGCCAGCAAGAAGGCATGGCCACAACAAAGAAGATATTCAGGCCTATGGCAAAAGCACACTGTCTGGCTACACAAAATGATTGTCAGCCACATGGTCACAACAACAAGCAAGAGACCTGAAAAACAAAGAACACATGCATGCTTATGGCAAACGCTGCCTGTGAACACTGACTATACAAAATGACCCAGGGCCACATGGGGAACAAAGACAAATGGTGGCCTATGGCAAACACACTGGCCAGACAAAGGAGGCATGGTTGGTAACACAGAGAACACAGCATAAATTCAGCAATGCCAAAAACGGATATTAACAGGGTTAAAAACGTTTACAACAACACACATACGCCAAAGGCATTACACTATCCTATACACTGTTTGCAGGAAAAGAAAATGTGAACCCCCACAAAAAACACTTTTTGTATTTTAATCCAAATCCATCCATGGCCTAAATGATGTTTCAATTCAACAGACACCACATTTATTTTAAAAAAACATGCAGAAAATGTAGTGGACTGTGCAACATTTTTCCTTTATAAAATAGGAAAAATTACTTGCAAAGAAATAACTAGGCCCCTACTGAAACTCCAGGCCACCCACCACAATAAATTTAAAACATCGATTAAAGGTACAACTAAATCCAGTTGCATGGCCCCAATCAAACAAAAAACACCAGTTTTTCAACTTACTTGTGAACTCTCAAATACAAAGTCCTTAAATCCAATGATATATGCAGCAGACACAAAGAGTGTTCCTTCCAGCTCTAAATCCAAATGAAAGGTGACCAGGAGATAGACAAAGCACTGGGAGGAGCCTGCTGGACATGAAAGGGAGTTGGAGACTCTGGGGCACTTCCTTCCAGTTGGATTTTAAATTTTTTTTAAAACGACTCCTCACAAAAAGAAACTAACGCAAAAGGTCCATTTGATGAGGTTTTTGACCCCAAATCACCAATTTGGGAAGATTTTGATACTTCTCGAGGAGAAAATCGTCCCCAGTTAAAGCCATGGCAGATCCTGCGCATTCGTGATCATGTAAATCAGAAAATCTAGTTTATTCCCAGCCTGCTGAGCACTGGCCTTTGACTCCTCTTCCCATACCAATACACCATTGGGTTTTGATCAAGGTAGACCTCTGTTGGGTTATCCAGATAGGCCTGGATAATTCACTTACTGGTCATTGGTGCACCTTGCTCAACCTCTTCTTTTGCCTTCACCTCTGCACCGGACTTCAGCCCTGCCAGTAGAAACCATTAATTTGCAGATTTCGGGGCTGATGCTCCTGTTCTTGTTGTTGATGGTGTTCTTGTTGTTTGTTTTGGCCTCTTTGAGCCAACAGCTCTGCCCTCAAGCTCTAAACTTGAAGGCTGCCCGCAGAACTTGTGCAGTGGAGGAGTGGGCCTCTAATTCCCAGCAGTTATTTTTCTAGCTCACTGGCTTGCTCAGCTATCCATATTTAGTATTTTGCAACATCCCGTCTGAAAAAGGAATCAAAGTGGACAGTAATGGTTTGTACCGTAAGAATTGTGGCACAGATATAATGTTTGGATGACACAATGTGTCTTTACACCCTTCTATTGACAGATAAGCAAAGTACTAAGCACTCCACCAACTCATATGCATCTTTTTTCCTCCACACCTGCGTACATTGCAGACACCGCCTTTAGCTGTTCCTGTAGCATGTGCAACAACGGAATAGCTTGGCCCATGGTACTGTCCTCCTTGCTGACTTCCCATGTGAACACCTAAAAAGGAAGCAGCATCTTTGCCATCTCTGCCAGGCATTTGACTAGACCGCTTTGGTCTATCTAAGGGATCATGCCTTTCACAGTTGCATCCCCTCTTTGCATGACATTTTCATTGATCGGTCTGTACTGCTCTAACAGACGTTCAAGCATGTAATAAGTTGAGTTCCAATGTGTTGGCACCTCCTTTATGAGTGCTTCAACTGGCATATTATTATCATGCTGAGTGACCCTCAGCTGTTTCCGGACTTTAAATGAATGGATGAAATTAGTACAGATTCTTCTGCAGGTGGACAGTAAGTTTCTTACTTGGTGTTCTTGTACATTGATGCAGTGAGCAGTATGGGATATCTCCATGGCAAACATGGCTACTGTTGCA
The DNA here is from genome assembly GCF_964204655.1 of Triturus cristatus. NCBI lineage: Eukaryota > Metazoa > Chordata > Amphibia > Caudata > Salamandridae > Triturus > Triturus cristatus. The sequence continues at coordinate 497,074,322 of NC_140582.1, forward strand.
TGCTTCCGAGCGCCATTAAAAATCTCAGCAGTGTCAACACCTGCAGATATTTTTTCTCTAACTTCCACAGAAGAGATCCAGTGTGCATTGATGCACGTGTAACCATGGCTCGGCAACTAGTCCATATGTCTGTTGTGAACTGGATAGTGTGAACAGCATCCTGCTGCAAAACTTGTCCAAGCAATTCCAGCACATCATGATATCACGCAGAAACTCCAGGCCACCCACCACAATAAATTTAAAACATCGATTAAAGGTACAACTAAATCCAGTTGCATGGCCCCAATCAAACAAAAAACACCAGTTTTTCAACTTACATGTGAACTCTCAAATACAAAGTCCTTAAATCCAATGATATATGCAGCAGACACAGAGTGTTCCTTCCAGCTCTAAATCCAAATGAAAGGTGACCAGGAGATAGACAAAGCACTGGGAGGAGCCTGCTGGACATGAAAGGGAGTTGGAGACTCTGGGGCACTTCCTTCCAGTTGGATTTTTAATTTTTTTTAAAACGACTCCTCACAAAAAGAAACTAACGCAAAAGGTCCATTTGATGTGGTTTTTGACCCCAAATCACCAATTTGGGAAGATTTTGATACTTCTCGAAGAGAAAATCTTCCCCAGTTAAAGCCATGGCAGATCCTGCGCATTCGTGATCATGTAAATCAGAAAATCTCCGCCGGAAGTCACTGGTGCATCTGAATGACGTGTTTCCGACTGCAAAATCTCCACGGGAGCATGTGGTCAGCTAGGAAATCTCGTGGCACTGGCGAATGGCTCTTTATCGGTAACTCTGCATTCTATGTGGCATTGCCAAACTCCTTGAGCGGAGTTTTAGGCCCAGGCCTATGCAGTGGTGCCTACATAAGTGCCACCCTGGCACTCTAGCATCAGTTCTTCTTTTCTCACCAACAGTCCGGATCCAGAGAGCTAGTTCGACCCCTTTTTTGGACAACTTTTTGGGATATTTTGTCAAATCTTAAATTTTTTGAATTTGCTTCCTGTTTGCTAGGGCATGTCCCCTGCAAACCCTCTGCTTTCAAACCTTGTGAGGATTGTCACCACCAAATGTCAGTGTCAGATCTCCACCTCATTTGTCTCTGGTGCCTGGGATCGGGACATGACCTCAAGGCCTACACTGAGTGCAAGTCAATGCACCCAAAGGCAATTTGTTAGCAGATGATGCTCCTGGCAGACCCGCAAAAGAAGGCATCAGTTCTGATCTCCTTTCTGTGGACGTTCTCAAGGCTGTTCCAGGAGTCGTTCCTGGTGACGGTCGTGTTAAAGGTCCAAGACCATCTCATCACAGTCGTGTAATTCAAAGGAGCATAAGAAGAAGAAGAAGAAGCATTCTTTGACTTCACCTGTTTGACCTCATGCTTCTAGGCCCTACTCCTTCACTCCACCTGCGGGGCTGGCATCAGTGGCTGCTTCGTACTACCCTGAGTTTCCTGGTGGCAGAGGGATGACTGTACAGTATGTGATTACTACTTTGCCATGCATGCCATCATTGAGGCCCGACTCCCTCTGGTGCGCCTTTGGGTCCCAAGGAGTTGAGAGCTGCTCTAGCTGCATAACCACCAGCGAGTTCAGCATCAATGCCAGCCGGACCCTCAAGATCCAGCCGTAGATCCAGGACAACGCTTCAGGTACCACCACCTACCCCTGATCCTTACTGCCCGGCACCTGCCACAGTGCCAGCAGTTCTGATTGAAGACAAGCCCGTCGTCATTCCCAAGTTCGACCCTGGGCCGTTCGATGCCGAGCCCGGTGGAATCCAGGTGAAAACTACCCCTGAACTTTCCTCCATTAGAGTTACCCTATGACCCCCAAGGGGGCGATGAGGAGGAGGCATATGGTCCTGTGAAGAAGGACCCGGCTGATGAGGAAAACTTGTGTAAGGAGTTGGGAAATGCCAGTGGCCTAGAGATGTCCCCAGACAATGGCAGGATTTACCCTTTGGGCCACGCTTCAGAGAAAGGTGCATCATTTGCCCCCGTCATGCACTAGGCTGCGGAGGTCCTTGACCTTCTGCTTCCCTCTGTCAATGTCAAGATGAATGTCTGACTGAGGTACTTCAGGCAGGGGCTGGTGCCCTAGAACAATTGCTGCGCTTTAATGAAGCCCTCACCGACACTCTCCTGGGGGCCTGGGCTAAACCCTTCACCCCATTATTACCCGACTGCATCATCTCATTCCTGGGGACACAGCCTTCCTTTTCCAGCACCCCTCCCTGGAGGACCTCCATGGCCAAAATCAACCCAAGCATTTTCTCTACCACACCACTGGATAGGAAATTCAAGTGGCTAGATATCTTTAAGAAGCGTATCTTTTCTTCCACCAGCCTTGCATTTCAGTAGGTGAACACTGTATGCCTCTTGGGCTGCTATTCCCATGTGTTGTGGGATTCACTTGCTCAGCTGTTTCCCATACTGCCTGAGGAGGGCAGAACCATCCTCAACCAGGTTTTACTGGATGGCAGGGATGCGGCTAAGTTTGCCATAAGATGTGGACTGAACACTATGGACTCCCTTGGTAGGGCCATTGCCTCTACAGTGGCGCTGCGCTGCCACGCTTGGTTGCGGTCCACTGGGTTCTCAATAGATGTTCATTTGTTTCTGATTGACATGCCCTTTGGTGCCTCCAGCCTATTTGGTGAGAAGGCTGTGAGAGCAGGGTCACTGTTTGACCTTTGGGCCTCTCTCTTTGGACCCATCCACAATAACGGTCCTTTCAGCCCTACTGTGGACACAGAAAGGGCAATTTTTGGGTGCCCACAGTACCAGCCATACCTGGTACAACAGCCGGCCCAGTGCTTTCGGAGCAGGGGCTGCTGAGCCTAAAGAGGACTCTGGAACCATACCCAATGAGCTGCCCAGTTTCCTGCCTCTCTGACTGCTGTAGTCTCCAAGCCTCTTTAGTGTGCCCTCCACCCAACACACCCAACCTGCAGGGGGCAGGATCAAACATCATCTGTCCCAAAGGTTCAGCATTACATCTTCCCGGTGGGTAATCCAGATGTGGACCGGACACCATGGACTCCCTTGGTAGGGCCATTGCCTCTGCAGTGGTGCTGCGCTACCATGCTTGGTTGCGGTCCACTGAGTTTTCAATAGATGTTCATTTGTCTCTGATTCACATGCCCTTTGGTGGCTCCAGCCTATTTGGTGAGAAGGCTGTGAGAGCAGGATCACTGCTTGACTTTTGGGCCTCTCTCTCTTGACTCAGCCACAATAACGGTCCTTTCGGCCCTATTGTGGCCACAGAAAGGGCAATTTTTGGGTGTCCACAGTACCAGCCATACCTGATACAAGAGCCGGCCCAGTACTTTCGGAGCAGGGGTTGCTGAGCCTAAAGAGGACTCTAGAACCATACCCAATGAGCTGCCCAGTTTCCGGCTTCTTTGGCTGCTGTAGCCTCCAAGCCTCTCTAGTGTGCCCTCCACCCAACACACGCACCCTGCAGGGGGCAGGATCAAACATTATCTGTCCCAAAGGTTCAGAATTACATCAGACCGGTGGGTGCGCTAGATAGTACAGAAGGTGTACATCCTGGAATTCCTGGACACTCCCCAACCTTTGCCACCATCTCAAGAATGGCGGATGGAGGACCGTTCCGTTTTTCTCCACCAGGAAGTGGGCACCCTCTTAGCCAAAAGGGCCATTGAGAGACTGCCCGTGCCAGAGAAAACAAAAGACACACAATTGATGGACGGAATGCAGAACAAATCAAAACATGCACCCCCAGTCAAGAGTTCTGGGTTAAATCCATCATTCTTTCGCTCACCATGCCACCCCAGTTTAGACCTGGCCATATGCAAATCAGGTGAGGGGAAAAAGATCCACATCCCTTACTCATCATATAATAAGCATATGTTGTCTTCTGTTTATTCTGGCCCAGAGACAGGGGGAGAAACCCCTATCCCCCTAAAATGAAGTAGAACGAGTTTTGGTGTGTCTGGGCAAGATTCTGGATTTTTTTATGATTGATATAAATATCCAATTGATGCAAGTATATCAAGCGATGCCGGTGAAAAGTTTGTGCTTTTATTTGTTTGGCAGAAAAGAAAAGGGATGGCACAGCCAACACGTGTTTCGCCCTCTAAACGGCCATCAGGCCTAGGGCTTCTTCAGGGCGGGAGGTCAGGTAATGAGATATCAGTTTGGTTGCGAGGGTTTGTCAACCCGAAGATTCTATTGTCTTGGCTAATGCCGGTGGCGAAGGGTTTCTCAGGTCGCGCCACGACCTGAGAAACCCTTCGCCACCGGCATTAGCCAAGACAATAGAATGCAGAACAAATCAAAACATTCACCCCCAGTCATGAGATCTGGGTTAAATCCACATTCTTTTGCTCACCATGCCACCCCAGTTTAGACCTGACCATATGCAAATCAGTCTTGACCCTGTGCCTCATGGGAACAGTCCAGCCCGAACTGCTAAGCCAGGTCCTCCCTGGACCGGAAACAAGCATCCTAGGACCGGTTTCGGGGTTTCACCCCTCTTCAGCCAGGATAGCTTGAATCCAGTGGCACAGTGAGCCCGGGACCCACGTCTAGCCATAGCCGGCACACTTAGGACTGTGCCTCATGGGAACAGTCCAGAGCATGCCAGAGAAAAGGCATGGTTGCTATTCTCTCTACATTCAGGTACCAAAAAAAGATGGAGAGCTCTGCCCTATTTTAGACCTGCGGCCTCTCAGTTACTTCCTGAGGAAAGAGAACTTCAAAATGCTCATGTTGGCTCAGGTTCTGTCTGCCCTTGACCCTGGAGACTAGCTGGTAGCATTGAACTGGCAGGACCCCTACTTCCATATCTCCATCCTTCCTGTCTACAGGAATTACCTGGGGTTCAAGGTGGGCCATGAGCACTATCAGTTTTCAGTGCTCCATTTTGGCCTTACCAGTGTCCCTCTGGTGTTCACCAAGGTGATGGCTGTGGTTGTAGCACATCTGCAGATGTTAGGGGTTTGAGTCTTCCCCTACCTCAATGACTGACTCTTAAAGGCAGACTCATCCCAGCCACTCGTCTCCCACCTCCAGACTACGGCAGACATCCTGCATTCGCTGAGGTTTTCAACGTGCCGAAGTCACACCTCTCAGTTGCTTCCTTTGATCTGAACATTCTGGACACAGTAAAGTTTCAGGCCTATCCTCCGGAATGCCGAGTCCAGTATATTTAGGTAATGGCTCTGAGGCTGCTGGGCCTCATGACCTCCTGCATCCTACTAGTAAAACATGCCCACTGGCATATGCTGGCTCTGCGGTGAGACATGAAGTCCCATTGGGCGCAGCATCAAGGGAATCTCTCCGAACTGGTCCAGATATTGGCGTGAACTGAAAAAGACCTGCAGTGATGACTAACAAACCCTGATTGGATCAGCGCCAATTCCCTCTCCCTTCTCCACCCAGGACTGACAGTGGTGACATATGCGTCACTCCTGGGTTGGGGCAGCTATCTGGGAGAGGTGGAGATCAGAGGAATCTTGTCTCCGGCAGTATCTGCTTCACATTAATTTGATGCTGCTGCAAATGGTCCAACTGGCGCTGACATCCATCCTACCGTACATCAAAGGGAGGCTGGTTCAGTTGTTCACGGACAACACCACCGTCATGTGGAATTGCAACAAACAAGGTGGTGGGGTTGTGGTCCCTGTGCCAGGAGGCTCTTTTTCTCTGGACCTGGCTAGAGTGTCAGGACATTTTCCTGGTTGTTAAGCAGCTGGCAGGTTTTTTGAACACCAGAGTGAAAAAGCTCAGCAGACCGCAAATGGTGTCTGCATCCAGAGGTGCCACGTACTCTTTTTCTAGAGTGGGGCAAGCCTTAGCTCGATCTGTTCGCCACCACTGAGAACTCTCAATGTTACTAATTCAGCACATTGGAGTTTCCAAGGCGTTTCTCACTTGGAGACGCATTTCATCTCGAGTGGTGCTCTGGGCTCCTGTACGCCTTTCTGCAGATACCACTACTGCCTGTGTTCTCAAGAAGATTTGCACCAACCAGGCCAAAGTCATCCTAGTGGCCCCATATTGAGCTTCGAAGGTGTGGTATCCAGATCTCCTGAGATCAGCTTGCCCCTTCGGTAGAACCTTCTGTCACTGCAACAGGTTAGGGTGCTACACCCGAACTTGCGCGTTCTTCAACTTTGTACGCAGAGATTTATCAGCAACAGTTGAGAATATTTGATCTTCCCCCTGAAGTATGTGATGTTATTTTGGCAGCCAGACATCCATCTATCAAATCCATCTACACCTGCCATTGGGAAAAGTTTGCGTTGTCTTGCCAGCTGGAACCCTTTTCTGCACCTCTGTCAGAGGTTTTGTTGTTTGTAATTTCTCTTTAGGTTGTACTTTGGTTGGGCAGAGTGACGCTTTTCATCAGTGGTGGCTTCTTCCACAGCAGTCAATTGGTTGTTTTCTTTTCCTTTTTATACAATTTTTTAATTGGCAAAATGTTCCTATTTAATAACTGTTTTTAAGTTTATTTTTATTGGTTATTGGTATAGTAGTTTGAATTCCTTTTACCTTATATGGTAAACGCTACTTTCTTTCTATTTTTTGTGTATTTTTCATTTATTTGTTCATATGTATTTATTTAAATGAATAAATATGAATTTCTAAAAAAGATTGTTAGTGATATTTTTTTCCGTGCTTTTGGTTATGATCTATTGTAATCTTATTTGATATTTTGTATTTCTATATTCTTGATTTCGATATTTAGATATTTTTGACTGCAATGTTTTTGTAGACAATATTTGTGTTTTCTGTACAGGGTGGCTATATTTGTATTCTCAGTATGTTTTTATGCTATCTTAGTATGTTGATGTCATTATGTTGATATACATGTTGATATGTTATAGAAGCCTGTACAAGGGGTGGTTGAGTGGTTGCGAAATGCAAAAAAAAAAATATATACACTTACCTTGCTGCCGGGTCCCGCGTCTCTGCTCCTGCTCTCCTCGTGGCTGTGGGACTCGAGGAACAGGAAGCCAGGAAGTACAGCCGTGCAATGCAGCATTGTGATTGGTTTGGAGCGTCCTAGTTTGATGCTCAACAAGAGCATGTTCTCCATGCAGGCTGTAATGCAGCCTGCATGGAGAACAGGGAAAATGCGCATGACTGTTGTGGGCGGCCCGAGAGGGCCGACCAAACAGTCACTGTGCACTTAGGAGTGGGCAAACCACTCATGCCCCGCCCTGCCCCGCCCTTCTCCGAGAGTGAGCAGCCTTGCCCGCAAAGGAAACATATAATTCAAAGTTATTATCATTTTATTTTTCCTTTACTTTGCACTGCTCAAAAGCAGTGGAGCGATGCTCCTCTGCCATAGCTGAGGAGCTGCTACTGGTTGCTAATCTAGACAACACCAGCGGATCTCTCCCCACCATTGACCGCATCACTCGACCTCCGGCCTAGGTCGGCTCGACCCTTTCTCGAGCATGGCACCACCGGCTTCAGCCTTGGAGCAACGTCCGACACCTGGCAGCAGCTCCCCCCTCCCACCCAGAACTAAAGGTCATGATAGATGCATCATTGCTATATTGTGGAGGTCATCTGGCAGAGGTGGAGATCAGAGGACTCTAGTCTCCAGCAGAGACTTGCCTCCACATCAGTTTGTTGGAGTTCCAGGTGATTCATTTGGTACTAAAGACATTCCTCCGACCATCAAAAAGGAACGCATGCAGATTCTCTTGGACAGCACATCCGCCATGTGGAATTGCAACAAACAGGGCAGCGTGAGGTTGTGACTTCTGTGCCTTGCATCTTTGGAAGTGACTGAATGCTAGGGAATCTCCCTGATGGCCCAGCTAATGGCTGGATCTTTTAATGACAGGACAAACCAACTCTGCCAGCATTGCCTAGCAGATCATGAATGGCTGTTACACTCAGAGGTAGTGCAGGGCATCTTTCCTTGGGAGAACCCTGGCTCAATGTATTCGCCACCCTAAAGAACATGCACAATTAAAACTTTTTCTTATTGATGTTCTCAAAGCAGTCCTCCCTTGGAGACGCTTTCTTCTAGCATTAGGGGCTTGGACCCCTGTGCACCTATACGTCCTTTCCTCTACTGCCCAGGGCCCCGAAAAAGATCAATGGAGACCGGACCCAAGTCTTCATAGTGCCTTCCGACTGGATGAGGAGAGTGTGGTACCTGGAACTTTTTTACATGAGCATTTGTCCTCTGATCCTGCTGACCCTTTGGTAGGCTCTCCCAGCAGAGGTTGCACTCAGAGGTGGTGAAAGGCCGAGTCCTGCATCTGAGCCTGCACAACTTACACCTCTATGCATATAGATTGGGCGGTGACAACTGATGGCTTTTGATCTTACTCCCGAAGTGGTTGGTGTAATCTTGGCAGTCAGGCTTCAAATCAACGAAATCAGTTTATACAAGACAGTGGGAGATGTTTGTTTCCTTGTCGGTCTTCCATCATTTACTTGATCAACCATCCCGTTTCAAGTCACCTACAGTGACCTGAGAACATGTGAATCTGTGTGAGTGTGTGTATTTGTTCGGAAGTAGATATGTGGTGTATAGAAAATTGTGGTTGTGTTTCTGTATCTGACCATGGGTCATCTTTGGGTTTGTAGATCTGTATGTACAGAAGAAATTGATAGCCTGGAGGACTAATCAGTACGTTTCCAGAAGAGGATTTGTCGGTACGTTACTTGATTGTTAATAATTCCTGGATATCTGGATCGGAGAGAGCAGGGATCATGCACACCTCTGCCCACGCACACCCCTTGTGTGCACATTTCTTCTAAGCCTTTCTATGGTGAGTGTGAGGTTATGTCTGTGTGTAGGTCAGGATCTGTGCATGTTTCTCTATGCTTGAATTCTGCACAACTATTCTGTGCCTTTCTGCAGTGGGAGGGGTGACTATGCCTGTGTGCGGGGCAGGATCTGTATGTTTGAATTCTCTGTAAATGTCTGTGACACAGACACGCGTTTTGTATGTGCCCATCTGCGGTGTCTTTGTGTGTTTATGTATGAAATGAGCTCACGCAAATCATATTCACAACAGATGTCCAGTGTGCGTTTCTGGGGGGTCGCTTTACACGTTAGATGAGGATATTCACGTTGGTTGGTCTGCGTGTTTCTTCTCTTGTGCACTCACACATGCAAACAATAGCTCTCATCAGCTGCATACCGTCAGATGTAAGACTGTGCATAGGAAAGGAGGGGTGCTTTTTTGTTTTTGTTGCTTAATACTGATGTTTACATTGGCCTGTTTCATTATAAAATAACCATTGTAAAACGTGTAACCCCCTTTTTATAATAATTTGACCTAACATAAAATATTCAGATTGGGGAATTAGCTTCAATTTGTTTTCTTTTCTTTTTCAACAAAGGCTTAGAAGCCGAAATATTTAACCATAAACTGTATGATAGCAACATTTATTATAGAATGATAAGTCATCATCAGTTTTATAAGATAATCAACAGTTTCATGCATCAGATAAGAAATAAGAAGGCAGACCAGTGCCTAATATGAAGTGAGGAAAGTGCCACAGAAAGACCCTTAGTCAAAATTACTTTACAATGTTTGGGAACATTGAAAAACGTTCAAAGCCAAAAGAAACAAGTGCATTTTGAAAAAAGTAAGATTTTGGAATCTCTGGGATGTCAAACCACACAGTGTGATCTCCAAGGAGGGTGGTTTTATCAGCCGCCATTATATAACTTATTAAGAAGTGAGAAAGGATTTCTACAGAATTAGATAATGGACTGGGTGGTCTATAAGAAAAGCAATAATTTGATACATACCGTGGAAGATTAAAAAAGGATGATGGCTAGAAATTCAGCTGGAATGGTTTCAGCAGCGGAACAGCGAAGTGCATGCATTTTAATATTTAAAATAACGGTAACTCCCTGCCACCATCAAGAGTAACTATATCATTTTCAGAGCAGCCTTGTATAATATTTACTCTAGTACGAATGGGTAACCCACAGCTCAGTCTTCTTATATATGGTGCCAGTTATGGGGGGGGGGGGGCTATAGGGGGTCACGATTGGGTGTTGAGGCAAGCCTCAGACCTATACGACGCACAATGAATAGCGAACAACCACACCATTCACTTGGTCTGTGCGGTCAGCCACGAGCGCTGACGTCATTTTTTTTTATACTCCCTGGCCCTCGCCCGGCCCAGGAAGTTGAATGTGCAACATTGTTGGGGTCCAGCCGGGTAGCTCACTACACCAGTCTCCTTGCTGTGCTGCTTGACAGGGAAAGGGCAGGCAAGCGCTGTACTTAACAATATTCGGCACATTCCTGTCATTTCCCAGCGCTGCTGCACAATGTGCTGCCTAGCACCAATGCAGGCACCTTCCTGCACAAAAACAATCCCCTCAGGCATTTTCCTCTTTCAATGTGTGCTGCAGAGCACAGCACACATAGAAAGAGAAAAAAACAAGGAGAAATAAACATATTTCTCCTCGTTGCGCCTCACCTGGGGAGGCGTAGCAGTTTTGGTTAATTCCCAGGTCTACCATGTTTGGTAAATCTGGGAATGCGTCAAAATCCAAGGGTGTTGTGTGGGAACACCCTCGTACCACCCATAGAAAGCCTCCCTGGGGCAGAATAACGCAACGCAACAATTTGCACTGCGTTGCGTTACTCCAGATCTATCAAGCCACACAGGGCCATCAATACAAGGCTGGACTTGTGTGGCTTGATAAATCACATCTAATCGTTGTGTCACACAAGCACCCTATTGCGTGGTGCAAGTGCAACATAACTACTTGATAAATAGGGCCCTTCATTCAGAAATTCAAATTTAAAGGTGATCATGGAATTATTTTTAATGTACAATACGCCTAAAAAAATCTCCCTTTCTGAGTGCACAGAGCCACATTATAGAGTCACTTTCTAATCTCTTTTAGTAGATGTGCAGGAAGTAATGTGAACTGGCAGAAAAGTGTTGAACCTGTAGACTTCAGTGTGGAGGACCTGCAGCAGATGATGAATGAACCAGAGCCGGCTCATAGCATGGGTAGGATGCGTGAAGTGCTAGGCTGGGCCAAGAGAGGCACCATCTGTTGGGCAGAGTTCTGCCTTAGCGATGAGGGCAACAGCCATGATTGAAAGAGCTCCATGGATCACAAGAACTCATACCTTCTGGAGCTTGTGTTCAGGATAAGAGGGAGAATGCAGGCGCAGGGACTCAGACTTTGTGCCATATCTGGCTGTGACTGTGGGCGCATCATAACTAGGACCGACTTGTGTGGCTCGGTGATGAAAAAAAGCTGCATTCTTGATATTTCAAGTACTTCTTAGACCAATGAAGTGGATTGTAAGGTGACTGGCCAGCCATCTGAGCACTTAAAAATGGAACCCTCAACCATCTCTGCACCAAGCCTTCTCCAAAATGTCTTCACCCCTGGCCTGACCACTGAAAACATCCCTGACTGACTTCCGAAACTGAAGGTTCGCCGTAGGGCCAATTTGATCTGCACTATCACTTTAAATCCTGGTCATGTGGTGTTCATATCCCTGTTTTTTCAAAATAAACCGAGTACTAATCTGAAATCAGTACAGATAGCATACTGAATTGCAGCTATCTGTGAATGCTAAACACTTGTTTAGTAATCACGACATCGCTCTTCCTTGAAGCAATCATTAAAGAGGAACAACTACACTTTCTTAGGATCTTAAAAATGAAAAAATGATTGAGATTTACATTGCATATGTAGCAAAGGCCCAGGGGGTTTGCTTTCTGCGCATTCTCTAAAGACATTGGACTCTAGGGAAATTTGTACATCTATGCCGGCTGCTTAACTAAGGTGATGAGTTTGCACAGAAAGACTGTGCTTATTTGTGGCCACACAGCGCATCACAGGACTCTGCGCTCAGCACGTGACTCTACGAGTTCGCTTAGACTACACTGATGTTTTCAGGGTCATTGTACCTGTAGAGGTGCATTGAACACACAAAAGTGATAGAAGGAATGTTTGCAATAAGTCTAATCACTGGCAATTGCTCAGAGTAGCATTCCAAGCCATCGATCTTTTCCTCACCATGCCACCTCAGACTAGACCCACCCATATGCAAATCAGTCTTGGTCCTGTGCCAATAGCAACAATCCAGCCTGAACTGCCAAGCCAGGTTCTCTCTGAACCAGATCACAAGCAACCCTAGATTAGTTTGCCATGATTGGGACTCCTCAGTCGGGTGCAGTTTGGCTCCTGTAGGGGTGCTCCATGATTTGCAAGGAGCGTTGGGCAGGAAGAGCTGCAGCAGAATTCTGAAGATCAGCATTAGACCAAAGATGTCAAACCAGATGCTATTCTTCATACACCTGGTGGACACCAGAAGTGGAAGAATGGGACATGTCCAAGCCTTATGAAATTCATTTTCCTAGATGGTGGCCTATCCAGCGGTTAGTGTTTGAGCTTTCCAATCCAAGGTGATGCTGTATATTTCGCTATGATGTTAGTCCCTGTTTCAGCCATATATAAAGGTCCTGCTGGCAGATTCATTTCTGCATAGTGCACTTTGTGTAGATAATTAAGTTGCCTGTGTTCACGCCTTATGCTGAAATACCTTGAAAACTGCAGACCTGTTGCAACTGATGGCAAGTCCAATTGACCTCGTCCTGATGATGACCCTCTCTGATCTAGACATTTTAGGGTTGAAGTGTTGAAACTATAAGGCGAATAGACTGTGATTATAATAATCTATTAATATTCATACTGTTTAGAAAAATGTGTCTTCATTGTCATCTTAACCCTTATACACTCCTGTTCTATGGCTTTGCTGTGCCGATTATACATTTGCACTTATTTGTTGCCTCTGTCATTGTTTGTATGAAAAATTGTTTTGAAAATGAATTGTGGTAGAAAAAGAAGGATAGATAATAATTCAACAACACATGCCTTCTGGCCTACTAATGTACGGATCGCTGCATTTTGCAACACAGAGACTTGAAAATATGTTTAATTTTTTTTAAATGGTTTCCAGGTGGAGCACTGTCCTGTTGATTCATACACTCAGTTCCCATATTGAATTTGGGCTCCCCTGTCTACTCAATACATCCATATGCAAAGGAGGCATTTCTGATAAATGTATCGTAATACATTGGTTCCCTTTTTCTCCTTGTATTCATTGACCATTTGGTTACATTTTTGCTCCTTGAATCCCGGTTTCCCGTTGAGTCTTCTCCTGGATGTCCTGACATAGCTCTATTCTCTGAAGTCAGGGAGGCTTTTGTGCTTGCTTACCCGTTTTTACACAAAATATTCATCTTTAGTCAATAGCTAAAACATTGCCACAGAGGTTTTTTGCCTCTGCAGCTTTTTTCTCCTAACTTGGATTCTCTAAAGGAGACACTTGACCACTTTCATTGGTACCATTAATTATTATTATACTCATTTGTAAGGCGCAACAAATCATCCCCAGGGGGATCTCTCGGTGCCTGAGAAGAAGACACCCAATGAGCAGTATAATCTTAAAACAGCCAGGTCTTAAGCATTTTCTTGAATCAAGACAGGTCGGTGCAGGCACGGATCTCCTCAGGGAGACTGTTCCAGTGGCTGGGGGCTAGATGAGAAAAGGCCCGACCGCCCATTTTGACCTTCTTAATTTTCCGTGTGCAGAGCAGATTGCAATTACTAGATCTCAACTGGTGCACGGGACGATACAGTTTGTTGTATCCCGCATATGTTATCAGTAACGAACCAATCAGATTACTATAAGTTCACTGTAATCTGATTGGTTAAACATGCTCACGTCAGGTTGGAATGTGGGGGTGGTATTTATTTCACGTCATGGTCTGGGCGTGACCTTTTCCCTGCGGCAAGCGTTCTAGCCGGATCCTTTGGTTCGTGTCACCATTTCCCTTCAGCTGTTCGTTAATAAATAATTAATATATAAACGAGCTGATTTGGTGCAAGAAGTCTTTCTTTGGCGTCACACAACACAGTTCAAGTTTCTTCTTAAAATAGGCTGAGCCTGTCCCCTGGAGAGAGTTAAAGACCATACATAACGGCTTGAAAATGGCTCGTTTCCTAATAGGAAGCCAGTGTAGTTGGCGTAGGAGTGGTAAAGAAGGGGTGCGCGCCGGTTTATTGAGGGCAAGGCGGGCTGCTGTATTTTGAACCACCTCCATTTTTGATAATAGGTCTTCCCTTATTCCAACCAGCAGAGAGTTGCAATAATCCAGTCGGCTGACCAGGAGCGACTGAATGAGGGTTTTTCTTGCTGAGAGTGGGAGCCAAGGGAAGATCTTTCTAAGCATCCGCATTGTTCTGAAACAGGTGCCTGACAACGTCTTCACCTGTTCCTCCATCGAAAGTTTATTATCGATTCTAATGCCTAGATTCTTGGCCCATCTTTTTGGGGAGGGCGCCTCTCCTGGTTCTGATGGCCACCAGTCTGGGCTCCACAGTTCCTCAGCTTTACCAAACAGCAGTATCTCTGTTTTGATGGAATTAAGCTGAAGGAAGTTCTTCCTCATCCATCTCGCTATATTTGACATACAGTCTTTAAACTTTATTTTGGTTGCTGCAGCGTCCTCCTCTATAGGGACTATCACCTGCATGTCGTCTGCATACGATATGGTCTCAAACTCCCAACCTCTAATAACTCTGGCTAAGGGGGCCACATATACATTAAACAAAGTGGGACTTAGAATGGATCCCTGTGGGACTCCCATATCCACCAGAGTGGTTTGTGACACAAAGGAATCCATCTGGACACATTGTGTTCTGTCGGACAGATAGCTTTGAATCCATTTAAAGGCCATGCCTCTGACGCCAATCTCTCGCAGCCTATCCAGAAGGATACGATGAGAGATGGTGTCAAAGGCTGCCGACAGGTCGAGGAAGACTAATGTCGCTGGGGTCCCATTGTTCAATGACATCCTTATGATGTCAGTGACCTCCAACAATGCGGCCTCAGTGCTATAGGAAGCACGGAAGCAGGACTGGGATGAGTCCAGTAAGTTATTTTGTTCCAGATAGCAAGAAAGATACTGATTGATTAATGTCTCCATGATCTTTGAGCAGCAAGGGAGGAGAGAGATCAGCCTATAGTTTTGTAAATCGGTGGGATCAGCTAGCGCCTTTTTGAGCAATGGTTTAATGCGTGCGCTTTTCCACTTACGAGGAAACGTAGCTGTAGCTAACGAGGTGTTACGAACTTCGGGAAGCACATCAGCTAAGACCTGGGGTAAGTTCTGACATAACGGCAGGCGGTACCGGGTCTAATGGGGATCCTGATTTCATGTGAATTAGTAAGGAGCCCACTTGCTCACCCGTGATATCAGGGAAAAATTCTAAGCTAGGAGGGCGGGGATTTTCCTGAGGAGGGGCTCCCGCATGGTCTAACTCCTCAAGCCCAAAGGAGTGATAGATTATGTCAATCTTGTGAATGAAGTGACTTGCTAGGTCTTCACATAACTCCTGGGTAGATGGCGGAAGCGGGTTATTGGCCCTCGGGTTCGTGAACTCCTTCAGAATCTTAAAAAGCTCCCTCGAAGAGTTCTTCACTTCCGTAATACGGGAGCCAAGATGTGCTCTTCTGGCTGAATTACAGCTATTTAGTTAAGCTCTGTGTGCCATTCGATAGAGCGATTCATCTAGCTCAGCTTTGGATTTCTTCAATTTCCTTTCCCCAAACCGGCATAGGGCTTTTTCTCTCTTGAGAGTGTCTGAATACCAAGGGACTGAGGCTGCCCTGTCCTGAATTGTTACCCTCTTAAGCGGTGCAATGGAGTCGAGGGCCTTTGTTATTGAAGCCTCGAACCTCCCTAAGGCTGTATCACAATCTTCGCAGTTCGTAAACGAAGGGGCGATGTATGCTCGACTAAAGGTGGAAGATGTCACCTTTCTCCAAGATCTGCGGAAGTCTTTACGGATTTGTGGGTGGGCGGACGGTTTGGTGAGCGCCCAAGAAAAACCTAGCACCGAATGGTCAGTCCAGCCTAATCTCTGAGGGGGTTCTGCTACTAGGTCCGAGATGTTAGAAAAGATAGTGTCCAGCACATGACCAGTGACATGTGTGAGACCAGCAACTCTTGAAGAAAGGTCAAGTGACTCCATAGCTGCCACTAGTCTGGCAGACTCTACGTTGGAAAGGGCCTCCAAATGATGGTTAAAATATCCCGCAAGTAGTAACTTGTCCGTATGCAATGTATATGGGGCCAACCTTTCTAATAGCGTTGTGCAAAACTCTTTCTTACTTCCTCCTGGTGGATGATACACTTAAGCTCCCGCCCACTCAATCGCTTGGGCTCGTTCCACCCTAAGGATCAGCAGCTCTAAATTGGGGGAGGAAACAATATCCAAGGTCTTAATATGATAAGGAGGACGCGTGGCAATAGCTAGACCTCCGCCCCTTTTTCCTGGTCTATCCAGACGGACAACGGAATATTCTGCCGGAAATGCCATTGCCAGTGCCGGCGTGGAATCATTGTTCAACTAGGTCTCAGTGAAGGGACACATATCAGGGTTTGCATCATCTAACAAGTCCCAGATTTCTGCCACATGCTTTGGAATGGATCTAGCATTGAGGTATAGCCCCTGGAAGTGAGCTGCCTGCCCTCCCCTGGTCTGCTTCTCTGTCCCAACATACTGATCCTTACATAATAGAATGTTACTGGGGAGAGAATGTATGCTGCAGGAGGCTTGCTTTTGTTCGACCACAGACCAACCACAGCAAGAGCTTTTACCCAAAATGATGGCGTCCTCTACTCGTGGATTGTCATTGCACCCATACAAGGGGACAGGTGACCAAGCCTCAACAACAATTCTCTCTACAGTAACCTATCCTGGGTGGAGGACATACCTGAAAGAGAACGGGCAGCATCTCCTGGCAGCGTCCAGGCGCAGACGGGCCTGCCTTAGGCGCGCCTTCAGCACGCCAGCGGCGTGCCCGCTGAGTGGCCGCTAGCGTGGTTGTTTTATGCCCTAAGAGTGCCAGCCACAAGAGCGCTAACCGCTGCAAATGGCGCCCAGCACGCTTAGAAAACTGAATAGGCAGCCTCTCTCCACTCAATCGACAAACACGATTGCGGTGGACCGGAGAGTTGCCAAAGGCTAAGCGGCAGAGTCAGGTGAAATTCAAACTCCTTTCAGCCTCCCAGACAATATACAGTTGGTCACAGTTAAAAACAAAGATTAAAAATGATCAATTCCAAAAACAAATGATAAAAGATTTCTGCAGCTTGAGCGCCTGCTTCTCTCCTGCGCGGCCGCTAGCGTGGTCGTTTTATCCCCCAAGAGTGCCAGCCACTAGAGCGCTAACTGCTGCAAATGGTGCCCAGCACGCTGAGGGAAAACTGAATAGGCAGCCTCTCTCCACTCAATCGACAAACACGATTGCGGTGGACCGGAGAGTTGCCGAAAGCTAAGCGGCAGAGTCAGGTGAAATTCAAACTCCTTTCAGCCTCCCAGACAATATACAGTTGGTCACAGTTAAAAACAAAGATTAAAAATGATCGATTCCAAAAACAAATGATAAAAGATTTCTGCAGCTTGAGCGCCTGCTTCTCTCCTGCGCGGCCGCTAGCGTGGTCGTTTTATCCCCCAAGAGTGCCAGCCACTAGAGCGCTAACTGCTGCAAATGGTGCCCAGCACGCTGAGGGAAAACTGAATAGGCAGCCTCTCTCCACTCAAATAATCGACAAACACGATTGCAGTGGACCGGAGAGTTGCAGATTCTAAAAACAAATGATAAAAGATTTCTGCAGCTTGAGTGCCTGCTTCTCCTGTGCTGGGTTTCACAATGACTATAAGTAGGAGTTGTCCGTGAAGGGGCATGGCCAAGATGGCTAACGGGATGGATGCGCAGTGAGAAAGCTCCGTGCACCTCATCCGCACTACACCATCAAAGGCCCCCATACTTTTTCATGAGGGGTTCCTCCGCAGTGCGGACCATCAGCGGAGTATGGATACGAGTCAGGAGTGGTGTGTGGCCCTGTGGATGGGGAAAGGCCCTCATACATCTTGATGCCAAGGCCTGGCATGATCCTGTGGGCCCGAGCACTGCTGGGGTGTTGGCTCTCAGTCCCAGCGAGTGCCATAGTTCGGCCTCTGAGAACGGCCAGCGGGGCCTTGCTGCTTTGCCCCTCCTGAGTAGGGGCTCTACATTTGGGGCTCTACCCTCCACTCAGGGGCCGTGGAGGTCAAACTTTTCTGCCCCAATGGCGGCAGTGGCCTGACAGGACGGTTGTCGCACATGCCCTGACTTGAGGGACCCCAGCATTTGCAGCACTGGACAGTGGGGACAGAGCTATGGCCGCCAGTGGAACATAGAGATGCCAACCTGACTGGGACTGGGGCTCAATGAGGTCCATTGAGGAGTGTGCACAACATGAGGGGATGGCTCCTAGCTTTGCAAAGATGGCTCATTCATGATGGGGGAGGCATGTAGACAGGGTGCCAGCCCCCCAACTTGGTACTGCTGGCCCGAGAGCTCCCCCCCTTCGATTATTGTCAGATTCCTCAGACCACATGCATACTGAACTTTCCTTCAAGCGGTTGGGCCTGGTCTGCTGGGCACAGGCATACCTGCTTGCAAGGGCCTGGCATGTGCTGCCCTTCATTCTTCAATGCTGGCTGCTGGAGGATGGTGCCTTGTGAGTACAGGGGTGGCACTCCTGCTGCAAAGACTAGGGGCTCTTAATCCTGGTTAGTGAGGCCGGGGAGACCTCCCCGCACCAGCAAGAGTGGAGACTGTATCCAACACTGTGGCCATTGGTTTGTGCTATATTATGCTGACCTCACCTACTGGGTTGCCCTCTCCCCTCCGGTTGAGAACTGCAGGAGCGGTGCATATGTTAAAGTCATGCTGACCCCTTGGGACCTTGTCCTAGGTGTGTGGTCAATACACTTCCCTGTGCTATCCTGAAAGTGGAATTTTCTGATACCGGAATACCAGCAGCTGTGTTTGAGCTGTATACTGCTGTATTAACTCGAGGTTTTTTCCCTGATATCGGCCCTTGTAATCTTCGGGACCTGATGTGCGGAGCTTGCCTGGCTCCAAGATGGCCGCAATGAAGTAAAGCTCAGTCAACCAGACTGCCAACAAAGCAGAATCCTGGCACCCACAGTGCTAAATTGTATCAAATAAGCAAAGCATAGCACCACAGACAGCCCGCATTAAGAATTTGGCCCCGAGATCTGGAGCAGAGCAGCTACAGTGAGTGAACTTGTCATCGATATGGGACGCCAAAGGCTAACATGGCAGATAGGACAAAGATCCCGGTGCTGTACGCGTATCGCTGCGCAGCTTAGAACTGTAGTGAGCAGCTGTAACCGGAGAGGTGGAACGAAGGACATCGCTTCTCAGCTGACATCCGCAGCTGGTATCCCACCGGCGAGATCACAGGGACCCTGACGGAACAGGGGACTGCAAGCACAACAGGTACTATGGCGGGCTATGGCCACATATGCGGCCCCATGCAGAAGGCTGGAGTGATTGAACCGAGAGGCGCGGTGTGGCAATAGAGAGCGTGCTCTGATCAAGTTCACTTTAAACATCAATAGCTGTGAACCCCTAATACTGTTAACGTAAGTGGTGTTGGGGGCACAGTGTGAAGGGAAAGGTTCACGCCTGGCTGTACAAGAGAGAATCAACATAAGCTGAATGCACATGGGCAGAACACGTGCTGATGAGACACGCGTTGCCCCAGCTCAGGGAAGAAAACCATGGACACGAGCATTCTAACATACAAGACAGAAGAGAGCACTAAGGCAGAGCACAGGGCCAGAACACAATCAAAGGCAACTCGTGGTGCTGAGCGCCACAGACCTCGTGCAGCCACAAACGTTGAGTAGGGGGGACATCTGCACATAAGCCACGAAGAGCGGTGAAGCAATAAGGAAAGCGCATCAGACCATAACTGCTCCTCATGCACAAGTGATGTTCCTGGTTACTCCATGTCTCCACCACTCTGCGTTCATCACCATCAGTACACTTGTTGCTCGATGTCCTTATCGCCATTGGTGCCTGAGCTTAATGAGGACGACCTGCAACTGAGTTACGGTAAAAAAACCACCAATCCCAAGGCAATGAACCCTAACAAGATCTCCAGTTCAGACATTTACCCTACCCCACACCAACACCTTAACTGATACTTTTGATGGAACTTTTGATGATGCCTCCTGGGCGGTAACCAGAACTTGTCTTTATTTTCCGCGGTGCGCGAGCAACCTTAGCTGATGCCCGGTGGAGCTGTCTCTTGCAGCTAAAGAGGAGTTTGGCTCTGGTTCACCCCTTGGCTGGTACCTACCCAGCCTGACATTGTTCTCCTCGCCTCCCCGTTGTGTTTAATATTTGCATTCCTTACCCCTGTTCGCCTTCTCCCCTCTACCTTTCCACCCCCCATAAGACGGGTGTACGCGTTAATAAGTAACTGATGTAACTATGTAACAATGTTCTAATTCAATGTCCTATCTCATGTAAAGCGCTCTGATACCTTCAGGTCTAGCCAGCACTATTTAAAACTTTTCAAACTTTCTCTCTTTCATTCTTTGTCTTCCTCCCCGGATCCTATCCTCCCTCACCTGAATCTCTCCCTTTGCCTCGTTCTTAACGCATGCAACTGCGCCCCAGCAACTGGTTACTATGCTCTGAAACTGTGTATCTTGTAACTATTGTTAGCCATGTGCCCTTTACCAAAGCACTCCCTTTCCCCTTGTTGGGGAGGGATCCAGTATTTATGCCCTGGAGTCTCAGTGAACCCTCTGAGAGAGTCCACAGCCTATAGGGAGCCACACACAGCGGAGGTGTGGGAACGGCACCTTTTCCACTGGGATCACAGCACACCGGACGTTGGACACTGTTGTTCCGTGTCTCCCGGTTAAGTTTCCTTCTCCCTCCGCCACCTCTTTCCCTCTTTCATTCTTGGTCTTCCTCTCCTGCTTCTATCCTCTCGCCCCAGAATCTCTCCCCTTGCCTGCTTTTTCCCTTAGTATTCATTTTTTTTTTTTTTTTTTTTAAACCTTTATTCGTGCATATTGAAAGAACAAATACGGGCCTACAACCTTCAGGCTCCTGTGCTTCAAAGGTCAAGAGTAGCGACGCTATATGAATTATACACTGGAGCGATCCTTGACCCCAGGGAAAGGAGAAGTGAAGGTTAATTTTAAGGTTTTCGAAATAATTTTATCAGGGAAAAAGTCATTGAAGAATAAGAACCAAGGAGATTCGAGTCCGCACGATATCTTCACCACACGGGAGAGCAGCAACATCATTAAAACAGCAATGGAAGTAAAATCTCAGGCAGTGAGGCAATGCAGTTATATAACAGGATAGTCACATGAGCAGTTACGCACCCCTCCAGTGCCGCCCCCACTCGGTCAACCCCACGCCCGGACCCAGAATCGAAACAAGTATAGCGCAGAAACATAAAAAGAAAAAAAGGCCCATAGAACTAATTAGAAACAGTAAATTACCCCCCCACCCTACACCAATGCGGAGGCTACGGCCTGCCCCCCCCCCAGCATAGTGCCTGTCGCCCAATAAACCCGAAATATAGACAAGAAAGAGAGTAAGAATAGAGTAAAGAAAGATAAGAAAACAGTACACCTATGATAAAGGGGGTGAGAAAAGAATAGGACTATTCTAATCTAAACTCCCAAAAAGAAGAAATTGGGGAGGAGCCTACGTATCATCAGAGCGCCCTTAACCATCGGCCATCTATAGCTTCCACACACTGAGAACCCACTACACCAAAAGCGGTCGTGTGAAAATGAATTGTCACAACAATTTAAATGAAGGAAGACAGATTGCGACGAGTGCGCACAAAGTATACATACAGTTCCAGTCCCAGTCCAGCCCATCCGTGAAACCATGGCGATATAAATCAGTCTAGCCCTGGCCCGATCGCGGGCTTGAGATTAAGCCAGCCCCTACATGAAGGCCCCGCATCCCGTGCAGACAAAGACAATATGGCCGCTTGGGAGAAGATGGTGAAGTAGAATCACAAAATGGCCGCCGACCATCTGTAGAGGTCCCTTTGTGCACCACATAAAGTCCAGACATGGCATGTAGAGTACAGGAGTTCCACAGAAAAGAAGCAGTAGGCCACCGTGAAC
Source organism: Triturus cristatus (assembly GCF_964204655.1). Taxonomy (NCBI): domain Eukaryota; kingdom Metazoa; phylum Chordata; class Amphibia; order Caudata; family Salamandridae; genus Triturus; species Triturus cristatus. Next base: position 497,096,354 of record NC_140582.1, read on the forward strand.
GATTCCTCGAGGATGTTAGGTGGTGCTCAGCTGGATACTCTTGCAAACGCGGTGAGGCAGGCAACAATGAAGCAGGCAGCAATGAACTGGGAAACAAAGTATCCGCTGTTGAGCTGGAGAGCAATTGATCCTGGGTGCCGGGAAAGCCAGATGCAGGCACCAGTGTAGCACGATCACACACAGCCGTTGCGTCCCCGCAAGAGGACAAAAGCACTGGCAGACCCACGCCGTGTTGATGACAAACGGAGCGCTCACGGCCCGCAGCCGACAGCATGGAGTCAAACTGCTCACTCAGCGCCTGAAAGCGAGCACACATTTGTAGACGAAAGTCCCGCAGGACGGCCAGAACTGAGCCGCATGTCAGCGGAGGCTGCACCCCCACATCGGCAGCAATCCGGGACGGCACTGTGGAGCTGGTGTCTGGTGGAGGGAGGGCGAAGCGGGCAGCGGGCAAGACCGGAGTATCACCCCCCAGCCGCGAGCAGGCAAACAACGCCATGTTTTACCGCCGGACGGTACAATGGCCAGGGGGGGAGGTCGTAGCAAGGAGTCAGTCACCCTCAGGTCTGCGCCGCAACTGGAAAAGCCAACAGTCGCCTCCCTTCCCTCGGGTTCTCTTTGCAGCCGACTAGGCAATGGAAGAAGGGGGTCGGCAGCCTCCCACAGCGGGGTCCACAGATCGGGGCAGGAGACCCGCCGCACCAGGGCTTACCTTACAGCCCCAGCCCTTCAGGCGCAGGGTGCAGGAGGTGTCTGGCCGTCCCTCCCCAGGCTCATCTGGCGACAGTCCGTGGTGTTAGGTGAGGTCGGGACCGCGGGGCTCGGGTTTGCGCTAGCGGGTCCGGTGACTGCGGAGCTTCCGGGGGGCCGGCAAAGGCCACAATGGAGCAGGGGTCCAGGGCGGAGAACAAAAGCACCAAGAACTCCGGCATCCGGGCGGGCCGAGACTTCGGGGAAGCGGCGGCGTGGACAGCGCGCCGTCGCACACGTTTCACCTCGAGAATCGGCAAGGATAGGAATCAGGATAATAGTCCGGGGCCAAGGGCCGACGGAGCCGGGCGCTCAAGCGTCTGCTCCGGTCGCCATCTTGGCTCCTCCCCAGTAGTATTCATTTTTAACGCATGCAACTGCGCTCCAGCAACTGGTATCTATGCTCTGAAACTATGCATCGTTCAACGATGTAACTTGTAACTATGCTATGAAACAATGCTTATCCTCATGTAAAGCGCTCTGATACCTCCGGGTCTAGCCAGAGCTATATAAAACTTTTCAAATAAAATAAATAAATAAACAAAATAAATAAATAAAAAAGTGGAAGCTTTGCCCTGATGTCATAGTCAAACAGCGCTGTACAAAGTGGGGCCCAGAACCAGGGGGAGCACCACTCCATCCTATGCCAGAAGCTGCAGCTGATAGGAGGGCCCCAGGACCAGATGTTGGGTCCACCTACCACGGACAGGTTCGATGAACTGCTGGGGGGCATCAGGTACTTTAAGGTCACATTATAACCCAAATTGGATGCACTGACAGTGGAGATGATCCTACTTAGGGCAGACCTGGCCAAATTGGAGGACAGTGTGGAGTCCAATGAATGAGCTATTGCCGGATTGCTCCCCTCCATGGTGGATGTGCAATCTCAGCTAAAGGCACTATAGGAGGAGCTGACCTTGTTACGCAAGCGAGCAAATGACGCAGAGGGCCATTCCTGGTGCAACAACATTCGAATAGTGGGTCTCTCTTAGAAGATAGAGGGCCTCAATATGACCCTCTTTCTTAAGGATTGGCTACTCAATATGGTGCTTGAGGGGCAGAGGTCCACATTCTTCTCAGTGGAGTGCTCACACAGAGTGACTGGTCGGCCTCTCTCGCCTAAAGCCGTGCCTCAACTGGTGGTGGCACTGCTCTTCAATTATCATGACCATGATCACATAATACAGGTAGTGTGTACCAAAGGCCCCTGTCGAGTAGAGAATAATCTTGTGAACAAGTACCCCAACTACATGGCAGAGGTACATTCTCAGTGTAACTCATTCATGCAGATCAAGTGTCAACTTCACCAATTGGGCCCATACAGGTTGTGCGCCAAAGGGTCGACCCTGAGGGACGACATGTGGTAGTTGAGGGATAGTTGGACGGGGCACCTATTGCCCTTGTGGCACTTTATCCGCCTAATGTAGATCAATCCCATTTTTAGAGTCCCTCTCCCCTGTCATGCTCCATGTCTTACATGCACCGAGTTTTTGAGTAGCGATTTTAACTGTGCCTATGACAGAGATATGGACAAATCTATCCCTCCGCTTCCTGGCACACAAGCAATCTGAATGGCACACTCCTTTGCCAATTGGCTGACACACAACAGGTTCCAGATGTCTGGGATTCCCTGAACACTGTTGCCCATGTCCATCAGCTCCACACCCGAATTGATCTCCTCCTGGGCAATTCCCCTCTTCTGGTGGCATTGGCTTGGGGTAGGTCCCAAACCCTGATCCCCACCTGGAAGATACCGCTCCTGCGTTACAGGGCACTGTGTTCCATGTGACAGTGGGTACCCATGTCACCCAGTACTTTGAGTCCAACAACAGCACCGAGGTTTCTGACCGGAGAGAAGAGTGGGACGCCTTCAAATTGGTTTTGCATGGCCTCTGCATCAAAACCAAATACGACATGAAAGTGTCCTTGTGGCAGCAGAAGAAGCTAATCGAGCATCCAGGATCTGGCTGGGGGGGGTCGGCTTGAGGAGCTAACTTCCCTCAGAGCAGATAACAGGGCCTTGGCAGACAGACTGGGGAGCCTGTATTATGCAGAATACACCACTAAACAACATGTGGAGGGGGACAAAGTGGGCGTGTTCTGGTGTGGTTGCTGTGCTCTAAGATCTAGATGTCCCGGTTGACAGCCATTAGGTCCCCGATAGGAGACATGCTCACAGAGCAATTGGCCATTAATATGACCTTCTTTCAGTATTATAGCTCTCTGTACCAGGAGGTTGGCGAGGTGGGGGAACCTGTTTTTATCGACATATCTAGATGGTTTGCCATTCCCTTGCTTGGACCCTGTACATAGCTGGGCTATTGAAGCTCCATTGACACTCTCAGAGGTTTGTCTGGTACTGGGCAAGATGGCACATAATAAACCTCCCCAAATCTCCTACAGGTGTTTCAGTCAGCAAATTCTACTGGTGTACTCTCGCCATATATGCGAGAGGCGCACAGCTCACTGACTTTTTGGAATACTCTGTCGCTTTTTGGGCAGGGTATCCATTGCCAAGATGCTACTGCTGCCCTAAGTGCTATATCACTTTTTGCCACAACCGGTCCCTCTACCTCAGTGTTTTTTTAAGGAACTGAATGCCTTTCTTTCTGTCTTGATTTAGGGCTTCGGGAGGAAACGAGTGGCCATACATAAATTAATTACGAACTGGAAAAGGGAGGTTTCGGCACCCCACACTACGAGCTCTACTATGCGGCCGCCCAACTGCACTGGCCTATGTGTTGGCTTGCTGCGGGTCCTAACCCGGAATTGAATTGTGTCATATGAGATTTAAGGGGGCCGGACATTCTGGACTGGCTCATGAGCCGGCGACATGGTGCTCAATGGGAGGGCTGCCTCATCAGGGTGGCTGAATTTTCCTGGGATAAATATGTGACCCCTGTCGCAGCCCGTTGTTCTCTGCTCCTGTCCTGCTGTTGTGGGTACTCCCAGCGTTTTGCGAGATTTCTGCTCCATACAACATGGGTGTATGGTCGGAGGTGAGTGTTCTCACATTCAGAGATTATTATGAACACTAACTTCTGATGTCTTTCCAAGACTTACTGGAGAGACGCGAGATTCATGAGAGCCAATTTTTGACATACAGCACCTTGGTGGCAGCTATTGGGGCCGTGTGGGGGCCAGAACGCCCTGAACTGGCCACGTACTCAGTGCTTCAGGTGTTTTTAGGGCACGGATTTGGTAGTAGTGCAATCAGGCTGCTTTACAAACCATTGCTGGAAATTCGTATGCCACCTCTCAAGGCCCTTAGGGACAGATGGGCTTTGTCCCTTGGCCAGAAGTTGACAGATGCACAGTGGGCTCGTGCAATGGAACAGGTATGGAGCATCTTCAGGAACTACTGCCTGAAGTGTAATCAATTTACCTATGTCCACCAAACATATCTGATCCTAGTTCACCTTCACCGCATCTTCCTGGCTGTCCTTTCAAGATGCACTCAAGGCTCTTGTCCTGAAGTCGATGTTTACCACATGGTGTGGGACTGCTCGCAGATTGCCCGGTACGGGGGGGGGGACATTGTTCAAGCCTTGACTAACGTTATGGACCATCCACTTCGGTGCAATCCACTGCACTGCCACCTTGAGCTGATGACATGACTGCACAAGAATAGGTATACTGTCAAGTTTCTTGGCTTGACGTTCGCTCTCCTGAAGCGCCATATAGCCAAGGCTTGGAAGTTCACTGCTTGGCACTTTGGATGAAAGATTTTCTTAAATTGGCGGCTGCTCAGACGGTGATATGCAGAACGCTGCCCGTGCAGTGGGGTGGCACCCCAGCTGGATGCCTGGGATGCCTACATTGATAAACTGATAGCCAAGACAGACGAGAGACCCCCTTGAAGATTGAATGGATGCTTATGAATATTAGTTGGCCTTATGGGATGGGTTGGTCTCAAGTTTCCGTCTGCGCTGTCCCTGCGATGTTGGGAGTGGGCCCCCACCTGCACTGCTCCCTCTGTTGCACTTCAACTGACAGCGAGGTGGAGGTTGTTCCCCCTTGTCAGTGTCTGCTTCTCCCCCACCCCCATGACTTGACAGTAAGGGAATCCTTGTTTGCCCTCCCTGCTCCCCCTCCACCTCCTACCCATCCCTGTTCGAATCTGGCACTATCTTGCATTGCCCCACTGGACACTTCAAATACACAGGCAATCTTAGATTGTATCACATGTTTGATTATGCTGTAACAATACAGCACTTTTTTATACACACCTGGCCTCTTCCAACAACCCCACGAGGTCCTTCTTCACCCTGATGCCCCTGTGGGTTCTGGTAGAGGAGAAGGAAATTAATTAATACTCTCTCTGTTTAAGTTAGGCAATATTGTCATATGTCAGAGATCCATGTTTTATTATGTCATCTCAATAATACCACCTTACATGGGTGCCTCTTCTTTGTCTGGATATGTCTAATGGATGTACTGTATGAAACTGTTAACAGACGTTGTATTGATTATGACATTTGCATAAATATCTAAAACCTCAATAAAGAGATACTTGGAAAAAAAAGGAGTAGTTGTCTGTACCTCTGGCAATCAAGAGAGAAACTTCACAGACATTCACAGTGGCCAGTCCTGGACAACACTCTGTGTGCAGAGATTTCCTCATATGTAGATTTGTGCCTTCACCCGTATGGAAATCCTTCACCCCGCATAGTATTCACCATTTCGGTCTGGAAATATCCATGAGTAGTAGGATTATTAGTCTTCACACCCTTACATGAGTATATGGAGACTCCTCGAATTGAAATTATGATTACTACTAGTAACTTTACAGCTGTATCTCAGCCTTACACCTATAGATGAAGATCTCTGTTTCTGCTATGGAAACGTTCAAATGGAAAATAACAGGAAAACAATGTTGAACTGACCTAAATTCCACACACTTGACAAAGATTTGCCATGCAAGGATAAATACAACCCATACCTTGGGCTCTCCCACTTATCTTTAATCTGCATAATTTTGCTGACAGCACCCCACATCTACAATCTATAGGATGCACCCCACTTAAGAAGAGGAAGTTCACTATACTGGAGACAGACCTTGTAGTTACCTTTGTTGTAGATGACTACAGGGAACTCCGTGGTCTGGCTCCATCCTCCTTCAGTGGAACAGAGAAGACGGCTTGGTCAAATGACTCTGTCTATGCATTGGAGTGTAGGCATGCACTGAGGGGATCTCATTACGAAATGGCAAGGTAGTGGATACAGGTGTAAGAGAAGCTTTCCAGGATACAGGTAGTCAATGATCTTTTCAGAGGAAGATCCAGAGTGCATCTTCAGCTCACTTTCCACCATGGACACTGATGTGATATTTGGTTTGCTTGTTCATTAAAATCCTAGCGTTAACCTGCTTAAGAACTAAAATGCCTCTGTCTTTCCACTGTAACTCCATATTCGTGTCAAACTGCCTTCTCCGTCGATAGGGACACTTTTTTCACATATCAGTCTGACTTTGCTTTACACCACTCTTGAGTGTAAATTCAATATACTAATCTTCAAGTGCTGTGCCTTTGTGTTATACAGCTCGAATATCAAGTCAATTGGTAGCAAAAGTTGGAGTGAGAATAGCCCCTAGCTTGCCCAGCTGACAATCAGGCCCTGCATCTAAAGGCATCCCTACCACTCACACAGATATTCCACACTGCTTTCAAAATCACAGCCACGCTCTAGAGAATTGTAGGTCTTTGTTTGTCAAATTGCAACACTGCCATTAATGTATCTTCTTGTTAAGGCAGAATATTTTACACATACTTATCTTGTGATTAAATAGACCTCAAATGTTCAAATCCATATCATATCATTTACTTTGGAGGTCCTGTTTTGTCAGTCGATCTACTACCTGCCTCCACCTCTTCTATTCCCACCAGGACACCATGTAGACTGGCCATAGATACCAGATAGAAGGTAAAGCCTAGTAAGTCAACAGCCTGACTAATTATGAATTGTCCAAACATATCTGCTTTATGTAAGTGTCAGGATGTCCAATTTATTATTCATGGAAGATGTCCAATATTACATTCTGCTTAATTTTTACAGAACTCCTTCTGTTGAAGTGCTTCTGTAGTTAACTGCTGCACATGATTATTAGGCATGGTTTATTGCAGTTGCTGGAGTACACAGCGGTACAGCATGTTCGAACAGTGAAACAAGGTCTTAATTCTATGATTGAGGATGTCAGAAGTTAAAGTGTGTGATGATTTTTGTGTATAGCTTCTGATGAGGCGCAACCAACTCTAGGTACCAACAGTGGAATGGTGTCTTGATCACACAATGTACGATGTCCGATATTACCTGTTGCTGGTTTTCACACAACTCCGTCTGTTGAGGTGCATCAGATTCTGTGCTTCTGTAGTTAAGTGCTGCACATGGTTATTGGGCTTAGTTGACTGGTATTGCTGGAATACACCGTGGTCGAGCAGGTCCAAACAGTGAAATGGGGTCTTAATTATATGATTGAGGATGTTAGAAGTTACAGTTTGTGATGATTTCTGTGTACCCCCTCCGATGAGGTGACTCTAGGTCCCAACATGGTGTGTTGATCTCACAATGGATGATGTTAGAACTGTATCTGAGAGTGGAGATGGAGGTATTCCCTTCTACCATCTGCAACCAACTCTAGGTTCCAAAAGTAGAACGGTGTGTTGACTCCACAATGGACGATATTAGAACTGCATTTGAGAGTGGAGATGAAGGTACTCTCTTCGATCAGGTTCATCCAACTTTAGGTCCCAACTGTGGAACGGTGTCTTGATCCCACAATGGATGATGTCCGATATTACCTGCTGCTGGCTTTTTTCAGAAGTTCATGTGTTGAGGTGCATCACAGTCTGTGATTCCATAGCTAACTGCTGCACATGATTATTGGGCTTGGTTGACAGTAGTCGGTGGAGTATACTGTGGTACAGCAGGAGCAAACAGTGAAATGGGGTCTTGATTCTATGATTGAGGATGTCATAAGTTAAAGTCTGTGATGATTTTTGTGTACCCCCTCTGATCAGGTGCAACCAACTCCGTGCTTCCGAATCCAACGGTATGTGGCTGTGAGTTGTGAATGACCACTGGATTTGGTGTAGACTGCAGTTCGCAGGGTTCACAATTTAGATTGCGTGGTGATTGTTTAATTACAGAATCCAGTAGTTAAGTAATTAGAACGTCTATTGAAACATACACAATATTGTTTTAGTATACTTGTTTCAAGAAGTTTTTTATATCAGTTATAGGTTTAGTGAAATGACCAAATTTATCTTGGAAGTCCAAAGGAACAGTGAATAGTGTAGACTGTGGAGAGATGAAATCCCAATTCGAATTGTTTTGATTTATTCATTGTAGAGTTCTCTGTAATTTATGTTGTTTTATTTTGTAAAGAGGGAGTGAGAAAAAGTATTGATGGTTGTGTGTGCGAGTACTGCTTTTAATTAACAATGCAGACAGTAGTGTTCACAATTCAGATCGAGTTGCTATTGTAGATGATGCAGTCCTGTAAGAGAAGAGATTGCTGTAGTGTGCTCTGTCTGCACCACTCATACGCATCATTGCAGGCTCTGCACACGTTTTCTTTGCTTCGTGTATTGCAAACTGTAGAGCTCAAGTCAATGCTACATGACTGTGGGCCCTTGCTGAACGCTCTCTCTGGCCTATACTGCAGACTTCAGTGTTCACATTTGACATTGAGTCGGTATTGTAGATGATGCAGTCCTGTAGGAAAAGACATTGCTCCAGTGTGCTCTGTCTGCACTACTCATACGCATCATTGCGGGCTCTGCACACTTTTTTTTTGCTTCGTGTATTGCAAACCGTAGAGCTCAAGTCAATGTCACGTGGCTGTGGGCCCTTGCTGAACGCTCTCTCTGGCCTATACTGCAGAGGTCAGTGTCCACATTTGACATTGAGTCGGTATTATAGATGATGCAGTCCTGTAGGAAAAGACATTGCTCCAGTGCGCTCTGTCTGCACCACTGATATGCATCATTGCAGGATCTGCACACATTGTTTTTCTTCGTGTATTGCAAACTGTAGAGCTCAAGTGAATGCCAGGTGGCTGTGGGCTCTTGCTGACTGCTCTCTCTGGCCTACACTGCAGACAGCAGTGTTCAAAATTCAGATGGAGTCGCTATTGTAGATTAGGTAGTTCTGTAGGAAAATACATTGCTCCAGTGTGCTCTGTCTGCAGCACTCATACCCATCATTGTAGGCTCTGTACACTTTTTTTTGCTTCGTGTATTGCAAACTGTAGAGGTCAAGTCAATGCCACGTGGCTGTGGGCCCTTGCTGAACACTCTCTCTGGCCTATACTGCAGACAGCAGGTTTCACAATTGAGATTGAGTCGCTATTGTAGATGAGGTAGTCCTGTAGGAAAAGACATTGCTCCAGTGTGTACTGTCTGCACCATGCATATGTATCATTGCAGGCTTTGCACACTCTTTTTTGTTGCTTCGCTGACGACAAACTGGGTAGGTGAAGTCACTTTACGTATCTGTGGGTCCTTTGTGACCGCTCCCTATGGCCTACACTGCAGACAGCAGTGTTCATAATTCAGATAGAGTCGGTATTGCAGATGATGCAGTGTTGATGGCAACATATATTGCTCCTAGTACGGCCTGTCTACAGCACGCATTATCGGTGGCTGTGCACATGCTGAATGCTTTTGATGTGTTTATGTGAGTGCACTAGAACCGATGGAGCGTTTATGATATAATCTTTTTGTGTATTATTTCAGATCTATTGATTGTGTGTCAGTATACCACAAGTTGTTGTTCTTTTACGATGGAATTATTTCTGTATTATTTCACATCTACTGTCCCTACCTTACTGCAGCATACATTATTGATTCTTTTAATATTGAATCTCTGTGTTTGATCCAACGATTACTGTGTAGTTGATGCTAGCAGCAACCATTGTCTGAAGGCTGGTTTAGACTTACAGCAAACACATCCAGCACAGTCGTCACTGGATATGTCACCATGGTAACTAAAAAGGAGCCGAGCATACGTGCCCATATCCACTTCCACTATCTATTTGTGTCTGTGTGTTCATTATCTATGCATGATACTGTCTCTGGGCCGTACTATCTTACGTTGTGTTGTGGACAGCGTATGAAACCATGTTACCTGTGGTATTGGAGAAAATTTCGGTAATGTAACTTTTAGGTGTATGGGTATCATAGGTGGAAGGCTACTTTACAGAAAATGAATATTGAGGAAAATTATGGTTGCATGTTGTGTGTAGTGTAAGATATGTGTATATTGCAAAAAGTTTTGAACAAAGCTCTCTAAGCAGAAGAGGTGTGTCTCAGGAAATGCAGCACAGATATTGACTAAAATGGGTGGCGTTTTCGAACTGTTACAATGGGAAATGTTATGAACTAATGAAATGCTTTTTTTTATGGTTACATGGCAATTGCGCAGCCAGTGCGATGTGATTTTGAGAAAATATATTTATTATAATATAAGTTTATTAGAGCTAGAAATATAGAACTGTTTAAAATATTTTCAATTATCGCTTGCTCTCATATACACCTTAAAGTTTTTAGATATAGTTTTGAGACAAAAAAAATGAGGGACTGACGTATGCGGCAAAACATCGTACGTCTATGATGTAACACAGAGCGTGTCAGCGCGCACTCGTCGCATACGAAACATGCAGCGGGTGCGACCCTATACGTACATGACGTAACGCGCGGCTTGGTAGTGTGTACCCGTCGCATACCAAAGTAACAGCTGGCGTGACCTCATATGTACATGTTGTTACGCGGGACGCGATGCCACAAACCCGTCGGATACGAAATGCGCATCATTTAAATGTGGTGGATAGGATTCGCGTGTTGATCGAGCTTGGTAGACTATCGGTACGGGACTGTAGTTTTCTCTAATTTTTTTTTTTAGATACATATTTTGTGGGCATGATATAAAAGATTATATAATTTTTAAAGTTTAAAAAAAGGATGATAGAGTTGCAAAATATTAAAAAACAATTTGCAAAAATATAGGTTTTATAAATATTAAAATATGAAATTAACATTTAAAAAACTTTTGAAATTCACTGAAAAAACCATAGGTTTTACAGACATTATAGTTAGGTATTAGCGTTTAAAAAACCTTAGAAATTCACTGAAAAAACATAGGTTTCAGGGACGTTAGAGTTAGTTGGACTTTTGACTCATATAAAACCAGAGAAATTCGCCTGTTATAGTTAGTTGAGCTAACTATAACTCGCGTGCCTGCAATGCACTGCGGATGACGTCACATATTACATCACTCATGACATGGTCAGTGACATCACTCATGACATCACTAATGACATCTCAAATGACATCACTCATGACATCATCCACGTGATGGTGTGACACACCTCTTTACACTGTAATATAACCTTTGATAGACGCACTCTAAAATACAGACTACCGTTTTGAAAAGCATAGACACACCAATACCAGATACTAGATATCCATCCACTGATTCCTATCTATATATTGTGAGCCAGATATACAATGATACAGTCACTTATACATGGTGTCACTCATCATTACATCAGTATAATATCCACTCATACACGTATATATACATTTAAACAGTGCTACTGATCCATAGAGTTACTCACACATCTATTCAGTCATGCCAAAAATCAATCATACAGCCATGTACTCACCTATGCAGATATATACACAACACCTGCCTTATTTATACACACATCACTTTCCTTATTTATATAGATACTATCACATACTTACTCTCTTATACAATCACTAATACATGTACACATTTGTGTATGTAGACACTCTTGCAATCACTGTCTTTCACGTAGTTAATTATACACCCCAACATATAGTGTGTAAAAACATATATAGTTACTCACATATATACAACTGAGACATCAATTAACTAATGAACACACCTGTTCAGACAGTCAGCTATCTATACAGCCCCTCTGAGATGCACTTTTGAAATTTTAGAACCAGTGAATCAGCCATGTATGCACAGAGTCAGACAGCACCCACACACCCACATAGACAGTCAGACCCCCATACAGATACTCACACAATCAATGAAAAACACATATACGCACTGATGTAGCTACTCGCCAAGCAATGCACCTGCTTACACACCAAGTGAGAGACTAAGAGAGACATTCACACAGTCTAGTCACTAATCCATGCATTCAGTAACATACATTCAATCAGTGACTTATAGAGTCAGTCATGCATCTACTAAATAATGTATTCAGGTACTTTTACATCCACTTATTCTTGAACATACCTTGGCATAGATATATATGAAAAATATTTAAACTTTACAGAAACACACATTCACTGGATGATGTCGTCAGTGATGTCATTTAAGATGTCATGAGTGATGTCATGAGTGATGTCACTGACCATGTAATATGTGGCGTCATCAGCAGTGCATTGCAGGCGCGCAAGTTATAGTTAGCTCAACTAACTATAACAGGCGAATTTCCCTGGTTTTATATGAGTCAAATGTCCAACTAACTATAACGTCCCTGAAACCTATGGTTTTTTCAGTGAATTGCTAAGGTTTTTTAAATGCTAATTCCTAACTATAACGTCTGTAAAACCTATGGTTTTTTCAGTGAATACATATATATATAAACAGACATGCTTACATACAAACATACATACACACCCACCCATACAGGCATTCAGACACCCACTCACACATGTATACATACAGCTACTCGCATAATATATGTTTGAAATAGTATCACGCATTAATAGTACAGAAAGTATACTATTTTAACTTGGTATATATGTTTAACACAAAAGAAATTGAGAAAACACTCCCACTCACTAAATGATGTTGTCAGTGATATAATTTGAGAATTCATCAGTGATGTCACTGACTTTGTCATGAGTGATGTAATATGTGAGGTAATAAGCAGTGCATTGCGGGGGCATTAAGTTATAGTTAGCTCAGGTAATTATAACTGCTGAATTTCACTGGTTTTGTATGAGTGAAAGGTGAGTCTGACTATAACGTCCCTGTAACATTTGTTTTTTTTTGGTGAATTTCTGAGATTTTTTAATATTCTATTTCCTAACTATAACGTCCCTGTAACCTTTGTTTTATTTCAATGAATTTCTAAGGGTTTTTTAATGTTGTTTCCTGACTATAACGTCCCTGTAACCTTTTTTTTAAAGTGAATTTCTAAGGTTTTTTAAATTTAATTTCCTTACTGTAACCACGAACCTTTGACAGTGAATGTATGAATGAGTTCATGAGTTTCTCAGTAGGTCTGTGAGTGGGTGTGAGAGTGTCTGAGTGGGACTGCCAGTGGGTGTGTGAATGTCTGAGTAGGTCTGTGAGTTGGTGTGTGAGTGTCTAAGTGGGTTTGTTAGTGAGTGTCTGAGTGGGTATGTGAGTGGGTGCATGAGCTTGAATGGGTCTGTGAGTTGGGGGCATGAATGTCTGAGTTGGTCTGTGAGTGGGTGCATGAGTGTCGAAGTGGGTCTGTCAGTGAGTCTCTGATTGGGTCTGTGAGTGGGTGCTGACACCGCTCTGTATACTTATACTCAAGTGGTGGCAGAGCGGATGCTAGGGAGAGTCAGTCCATGCTTCCCCCATTACAGGTAGGTCACGACCCTTGTTGGATAGTGACCTGTTCTGCAATGCAACCTGACAACTCATAGTGAAATGTGCAAATCCTGTGCAAGTGGCATGATTGTCAAATACCTCTTGTGGGATAGAGTGTGGCTTGACACCACTCAGAATGTCTCCTGGCAGAGTGATTTGCCTGGCTAGAAAACATTAACGTTTTAAACTGTATTGCACTAACTCAAAAACAGTCAGTAGAAGTAAAAAAAAAGCGTGAACAGAAAATATGTTTCCGAATAGGTTTGTAAGAATTAGGCATACAAATCTTGCAAGTCTAAAAAAAAATTAAGGAAAGGCAGTTCTCCTTTCCACCATGCATATGCATACTTTTGCTAAGCATAAACTGAAAAGCCAGAAGAAAGAATGCATAAGACTACTGAAGCATTCTAAAAACATCATGATCATACATGCTTTCACAGTCTAAAGTAATTATACAATAAAATCTACATTATGTGTCCCTAAGCACAGACCGGGGCTCAACATCACAGGCCTCAAACATTGGGTCCAAAATCACGCCCATAACTCCCCCCTGAGGGTTTGTAAGATGAAAGATCTACTATAATAAAGATTTTGAACTGGATGAATAAAAACAAAACTAATATAGCAGTTTCGCAATGCCCCAAACATAACTGTTTTGAACTGTATAGAGAATAGTGAAACATATTATGCACTTTTATATGCCCTCAAAAAGATGTGCAATTGAATTTGCCTATAAACAATAAGAACAATTAAAAATAGAAGCTGCAAAAACAAATGTTCTGCAGCTGAAAAAAATCAGTGGGCACCAAATAGTGTTATAGAATGATCACAGTTTTGCCAGCGTGTGCAAAAAATTAAAAGGATCAATCCACTGGATTGAAATAGGAACTCTGACAACATGAAAAGGGGGACACACATGAAGGTAGAGATGAAGTTGTGGAGGAGACGCCTTCGCCATTATTGAAGCTGTAACCGGTATTGAAATTTGTAGATCGAATCCTGGTTTCCCAAAGTAAGTAGAATCAGAATAGAGTGGATGTGTTTGGAGACTGTCATACAGTCACTGATCAGTGCAATTAGGATTCACAAAGAAAAAAGGGAGCCATTGTAGAATATGCTCTTGAGAAACCATCTTATGCCTTAGACAGCAATGAATCTGATGAAATGACAATTTCTATAAGGTGAGGGGTGCCGCAAGGAGATGCCGGTGAACGGGTAGAACTTCACTGTCACTTTTAGGGATATAATGCAGATTATGCACCAGACAAGGGCAAGAGATGAAGATAGGTCTAGCACATTAAGGCAGTTGGAGTTTCCCAAAGGCCACCATATCATATCATCAAATAATCTCCATTATGGTAGCCATCCATCAGCTGGCAGTACCTGGGTTTTCAGTATGAAGAACTAATTTTCTTAACTTAAGCCCAAGAAGCACTCCACTTGCAATTAGCAGAACAACCTTAAATACTCAAATAAAAAAAGTCAAAATTCCAAATATGGAAACAATGACACTAAAAACATCTTAAATGTAAAGGTTCAGTGCCAACTGCTATAAAAGGCAATGAACATCCTATGGTGTTTGATGTCCTAAAAACAATCAATAATAAGTCAGCAAAATGAGTCAGGTAGGCAGTGTGAAGATTTGTTAGCTTCAGGACAATTTTGCAGAATTGTATGGAGAAGATATCTGAAGACAAATTAAGAGAAAGGTCTCTTTCAGTTTACAATGTCACCTTTTTTCGTGAGTTCATCCCAGAGTGTAGGTGCCAAATTACTTTGATTCCTATTGAGAAAAGAACAATATTTTTCTGGGGTAGTAGCAAGTGAAATCCGAAGCAGGTAAAGACTGCAACATAGAGATAATGTCTAATATTGAAATATGAAGGTCACAACAACATTTTTCCACATGGAGGAGATATGAACAATTAGATATAAGAAAAGAGCTTTGCTGAATCCATGAATGTGAGGTTGCCTATACTGGCGTTGCCCCCAGGCTTGCTGACCTGACAGTCAAAACGAACAGTAACCTCATCACAAATCAATGTATGGCTCTGAGGTTACTCATGCCGGTTGTATTAAAAGCATATGATATCAAGCAAAATAATATGGGCATACAAAGCTGATGATGTGGACAGGTATCAGGAATGATTTCCATTTAGATAAACCTATGTATTTAAGTGTAAACACAGAAAACAATATGGTACCATGTGTAAGCTCTGCAATCTGGGGATGTTCACCAGGTATGTGTGAATCAAAATCCAATTGCTGTACTGATAGTCATGTAATAGCATTTCATTGAGCTACATTTCTCTGATTTTCTATAAAGTATATGGTGCAAATCAGAATCTTTGATTAATGTCTAGAGAATTGTGTCTCTTTGCAATATTTGTGCCGGCTCTGCCTTAAGAACCTGCAAGTGTCCTTTTTATCACAATGAGAACCAAAGAGATCCTAAACCGATTATATGAGCAGAGAGTAGTTCAGATAATGTGATAGTAATTAACTCATGTTTTCATTACACTGGTGAAATAGGGTTATGTCCATACTTAACACCCACGATGCCATGTTTTGTTTTCAACTCTTGCTCGCTCGCTCTTTAATTCCATTTGTTTCGGGACAGAAGAGATAGAGAATTAAATTGCGCTCCATGGCAGTCAAAGCTTCAACTAAAGTATTTACAGCAAATGCTGGCCCTCTGTCTGAATAAAATGTATGAATAGTGCCTATCGCTATGAAGGGCAGCAAATATTTTGCAAGGCAGTGAGGATCACATTGCACTATAGTCACACCCATAAAAATCTTGACCAAGAGCTTGAAGCAAACTAAACGTACTTGCATTGACAAGCAGGAGGAAGTGGGCTAATATGATCTAAGTGCACCACCTTGAAAGGCAGGGAAGCCTTTCTGAGAGAGGCAGGAAAATCTGTCACAATGGAAAACAGGTTTATTAACTGACAAACTTGACACTGCAGCAAATGTTGCTTATCCTGTTTTGTCATCAACAGCCTCAAATATCTTTGCTGAAGCAATGTTCAAGTAGTAACTATATCAGAGCTGAGCAGTAGACTTAGTTGAAGTTGATCTACATTTTATCGTACCTCTTTAGCTTTAAGCAGTCTTCCTCTTTAACCATTTTGCTGCTGTATTTTAAGTCCACATTACACACTACAAGCAATCCGACAAGAAGCTTTTGAAATGCTGATGAAAATGTCTATGTCTCACTATTTGGGTAGTGGAGTGACCTAATCTCTTGGTGTATTTTTATGTGCCTTATATTTTGAACAATTACATTTTCCCTACACAAACAGTAGAATATTTGTGTTTTGTCCTAGTTGTTCTCTGGGCTGACTCTTCAGTGTAAAAAACGGTTTGTTCTGACTCTAAGGGCATAATATGTGAAGCGGCTGCAACTACTTGCTTATTAGTACCATAATGACTCGGTTCCTGAGAGAAGTATCATACAGAAATTGAAGAGGGCCTGCTGAGTGGATGCCTGCTGCACCCATGTCATGTTTAATGCTTTGGAAATATGTAAGTTATCCTTTGTAGAAACTTCAGAAGTTCAGAGTGTAGTAACAGTGACCATCCTTTTTCTTTGGACTGTTGTTCTCTCTGTCATCATGGCTGTTAGCACTGCTGTCAGCATTTTTTCCACAGTTGCAATTCTTTTCTTCTGCCTCTTGATTCACTTTGATTAATATACAATGGGTGTTGTTTGACTTTCATAGTAAAGAAAGTAGAAAATCAGACTAGCCTGTTGTACTGGGAGCCACCCACATAAATAAATTACATATGATGCTATTTCTGAGTCTTCATGCAGGACTGTTCTTATAGCCGTTGGGTAAATGTATGAACACAGGCTAAGACCCTGCAAGTGTAAAAGCTGTCAAATATTCTGATTCTGGGGCTATAGGCTAGCTGAACTAGATTAGTCATTAGCTCTGTGCTACATGCACTTCATATGATCTAGTAAACCTGTTAAGATTTCTATAATCTAATTGCAATGTGAGCATCATGCTTGTAGACTGGAAACATTAGTGTGATCATGGAGGAATAACAGAGAGTGATGTTGGGGCTCAGTAATATGTTTTTCATATACCACTTAGCCCGCTAAATATTGGGGTATTTTGGATAAACCAGAGGTTCATCTATTATGGGAATAGTGAATGGTGTTGCCCCATGATGACAATTTGTATGATTTCTTTTTGTAAAAGAGCTGGAACTGATTTCCATTCATTTGTATACAAATCCCTAGTGCCATGCTGCCTAATAAATCGGACCAGAATCACTTTCCTGGTAGATTTATTGTCATTCGCCCTGTGCTCGTTTTAATCTTTGTATTTGATCTAGAAGTTCCTTGTTGTTCTCCTTTTTCATTCATTGTATCTGTTTTATTCTTGTGAATTCTCAGCTGTTTGTCTTTTTTTAAAATTAATGTTACCCTCCTTTAGAGAAATTGGTTCCTTCCGGTTGTTGTGTGGCTTGTAGCCACCCTTGCTGTGGCAGCCATTTTAAACTATGTGTTAGGCTGACTCTCAAATGTAAACAGAGGAATGTGTTTGGCATGTGAAAGATATGCTCGTCAAACCCCCAGTAAATACCTCACAGAATAAATTTCCCCTTATTATGCTCTAATTGCTCAATCAGTTTGGACTTCAGAGAAGAGCCCTTGCTCGCAGGCTAAGATTTGCTTCCACTTTACCTCTAAACATCACCCTCCTTCTCAAACAACCATCTGAGATGCCTTAATTAATTATTGGTCTGCAATAAATAATAGAAATGCTGTAAAATCAGAAACATTTATTTGTTAGCCCTTACAGAACATTAGTGGTCTGAAGACTGTGCAACACTAGTCGAGGACCAGGTTACTATTAATTTTAAACTTCTTAAATAAGATAGAGCAGACAGGAAAAGCGGAAGAGTTATGTTAATTTATGAATATATTTTGCCTATAGATTTGCTACCAAAAGTCAGTTTCCTTGGGGTTTATTTTTTGTCTTTCTGAATGAATGAATGAAATTGAATTGAGCGCGAACTTAGCCCAAGTGCGTCAAGGCGCTAGATGCAAACCATCAGAGGACGAGAGAAAGAGAACATGCTCATACTGAAGGACTACAAAAGAGCCAGGTCTTTAAGACCTTACGGAATAGAGGTCGCGAGGCCTCCCCAGAGATGTTCAAAGGCAGGGAGTTCCACAGTTTAGGCGCCATGGAGGAAAAGACTCTACCGCCCCATTTAGCCCTCTTAAACCTAGGCACAACAAGAAGATTTTTCCGCAGACCGAAGAGACCTAGCGGGGGCATAATGACAGACAGTCAACTTTATACCCTCTGGACCAGCATCATAAAAGGCTTCATGGGTCAGACAAAGGATCTTAAAAATAATCCTATCATTCATTGGGAGCCAGTGCAGAAGCTTGATCGAGGCTGTGGCTGAATGAGATCTAGAAAGATTCAGGACAAATCTGGCCGCAGCCTTCTGCACCATCTGCAACCGATGGATGAAACCTTTATTAATGCCCAAATAAAGGGCTTTACAATAATCCAGTCTTGAGGTTACCAAGGCCACTACAGCCTGCTTACGTGATTCAAAAGAAAGATAATAGGAGATCTTGCTAAGAATCCTAATGATACCAAAGCAGGTGGAAACAGTCCTGTTTACCTGCGGCCTCAGACAGAGCACGTTATCCATGATCACCCCTATGTTTTTCCCATGGGAAACTGGACAGGGACAGACCCCCAGCGATGTCGGCCACCAATCACTAGACCAGATTCCCTGATCATTCCCGAAGATCAAGACCTCTGTCTTCTCTCCATTCAGCTTCAGAAAATTTTCCACCATCCAAAGAGAAACTTCCTCCATGCAACTCCTAAAATTGAGGGCTGCGTCTTTAACGGTATGAGTTCTAGAGACCATTATTTGGGTGTCGTCCGCGTAGGACAGTACCTCCAGCCCAAAGGATCTTACCACCTCTGCAAGTGGGGCCACATAGATATTAAAAACTGTAGGGCTCAAATAAGAGCCCTGGGGGACACCACACTGCAGAGCCTTAGGGGCAGAGAAATACTGACCCCATTTCACCTTCTGTTCACGATCCCCCAGAAAGGAGGCAAGGAGGCTCAAATCTGTACCCCCGACACCCATATCTCAAAGGCGCGCCACCAGCCTATGAGGAGATAAGGTTGTTGAAGGCCGCAGTGAGATCCAGAAGCACCAAAAGCGTAGTACGGCCAGCATCGACCTGAGTCCGAATATTATTAAAGACTACCATCAAAGCTGTCTCTGTACTATGATATCTCCTAAAACCATGTTGAGAGCCATCAAGAAGATGATGATCCTTTAGGTATGTGCTGAGATGGAGATTTAGGTGGGCCTCCAAGATCTTAGCAATGATCTTTCTCAATGAAAGTCTCAATTGCCATCTGTATAATTCTTCACTAACCTTTTTTTCAATGGCCTGATGAAATAGGTATGCATTACTCTACCTTATTTGATGAACTAGCCATTTTATGTAATTTTATTGTATGTTTCCTCCCCACTATTTTACATTATGTTCCAAAGCATGAAGGCATATGATCTCATTTAAGGGTAATTGTCTCTTCATATTCCTCTGGACATACCATTGATATTCCGTTCAGCTTGAAGAATACGCTTACTATTAGGCATTCCGTCCCTATGACCCAGAATGACCATTTCTTAAATCTCTTTTCTATTATTAGCTATCGGGAGCCCCAGATCACTGCTAACAATTCTTTTAAGACAGGTACCAAACCACCGAAAAATGTATTGCTGCAAGACCTAGTTGTCCATGGTAACTGTATCTCTACATATCAAATTTAAGGCCTATTCAACCGGTTGAAGAATAGGAAAAGACACCAATACCTAAGTAAATAAAAACTATCTTTGGTTTACCCCTTATTTGTTGCATACAAACTAAGAGACCCATTAGGATGGCGGCGGATGGAACCCTAGCGGGGCTGGGACCGGCCGCCAGTGGTGCGGTGGTCCCGCACCGGCGATTAGGATGCCTCCGCCACCTTGGCGGTGGCATCCTCCATTCCCAGCATTGTGGCAGGCGGTGCTGTGAGCACAGCCCGCCACAATGCTGGGAATGCACTGCGTGCATTGTCATGCACAAGGTGACAGGCACCGTGAGGTGCCTGCCACCATGTCCATGACAATGCAGGGGGGTACCATAGGCACCCCCCTGTGTACCCCCCACCCCCAATACCCTGGGGGCCCGCAACAGGCCCCCGGAAGACAATTCCGCATGCCTTTCCGTGGCGGAAAGGCATGTTTCCGCCCCCATGCTAATATGGTGGTCCCGCACCGGCAATTAGGATGCCTCCGCCACCTTGGCGGTGGCATCCTCCATTCCCAGCATTGTGGCAGGCGGTGCTGTGAGCACCACCCGCCACAATGCTGGGAATGCACTGTGTGCATTGTCATGCACAAGGTGACAGGCACCGTGAGGTGCCTGCCACCATGTCCATGACAATGCAGAGGGTACCATAGGTACCCCCCTGTGCACCCCCCAATACCCTGGGGGCCCGCAACGGGCCCCCGGAAGACAATTCCGCATGCCTTTCCGTGGCGGAAAGGCATGTTTCCGCCCCCATGCTAATATGGATGGCGGTGTCTAGCAGACACCGCCACCATATTGAACCCTTCCCGTCCGCCGCGGTACCCCCCGCCATACTAATATGGCGGGGGTAAATGGGTGGCGGGCGGGGAAGGATGTAGGGTGGATCGCCTTCGCCATGCGGGCAGAGGCGATCCGCCCTACATCCTAATGGGCCTCTAAGTTACAGAGACTGCACAGTGTTTGGTGGGGGTCTTATGGCAA
The DNA here is from genome assembly GCF_964204655.1 of Triturus cristatus. Lineage (NCBI taxonomy): Eukaryota > Metazoa > Chordata > Amphibia > Caudata > Salamandridae > Triturus > Triturus cristatus. The sequence goes on from NC_140582.1 coordinate 497,117,556, forward strand.
CAGAGCTGAATCACTCAGTACAAATACAGTCACCTTAATAGAGCTAAAAAAGTAAATTGTATTGTGCAAAGATTGACATTGGAAATTAACTCCAGTGCTTTGTTGAAAACAGATCACCAACAGACTGTTTTATGACCTAACCCATGCAATGAGGTAGCAGTGGTCTCAGTCTTTAAAGAACTTGAAATGGTGCGGGATAATGGAAATGGGGAAGCCCTTATTCTGTTAGATCTATCAGCAGGCTTCAACAACTGTGATCATCAGACTTTACTCCATTGCTTAGCTGAACTTTCCATTAATTTTCTGTTTTAAAGCGGATTTGTTCTTACTTTTCTGATAGGTCCCAAGTGGTTCAGAAGGGTAAGTTTACTTCAACGGCTAGGCCCTTGCCCTGGGGAGTTGAGCTCTCTTGTACTTAATCTCTACCTTTCTTATTTGATTTGTCTACTTGAGGAGATGGGTATACTATTTTTCATTATTGCCAACAAAACCCAACTTCTTTTGAAAATTGTTATGTTGCTAATATGAGAGTGAATTGGTACCCTCAGACATGGAAAAAGTCTGATATTTGATGACTCAGAAGCACGTCAAATTAAAATTAAATCTGAAATTTGCAGTGCTCCTAAAGTAAGGGCAATGTCTTAAGGCCGACTTCAGTAGGCATCTGCCCAGAACCTGAAGAGTAAGAAATCTCAAAGTCCATTTCAACTCTAATATTTCTTCGGATGAGCATCTTCTAACACTTACAAAAAAATGATTCATCTGTGTGTGCTTTGATGTATTTTTCTTTTTCTGTCTACGGCTGATAGAATTTCTGTAAACAATGCTTTCATTGAGTCTCGGAATGATTACTGTAATGTAATTCTTAAACACTAAAGCAAAAAATCATATTACACTCCAGTACATTCAGAATGCTGCTATTCACGTACATTAGATCATGACTCAGGAAAGCTCCACTCACTGTACTGGTTGCCCATAAAGACACCAAATGCTTTTAAATCACTCTGTCTTACCTATAGAATGGTTATCCTTGGCCTTTCTAGCTGTCTTGTTTCTCATTTCACTCATTATGTACCCATGTGTTCCTGTAATGATTTCTTAACGTTGTTGTCCCTCATTTTAATCAAGTATCTTTTGGTGGTTAAACTGTTAGAGTCCTACGAGTTTCACTCTGGAATAAACTTCCTAAGGAGCATAGAGGGTAAAGAAATCTTTGGGGGTGAACGATTGAACTCTACACATCTCCATATAGCTAGATATACAATGCTTCATTTAGGTCTTCCTTACCTGTGGGACCACCCATTATAAGCTGTAGGAACATTATGTCCTATGCCTTTGATAAATGTGACTATAAGATAATTTCTATAGCACTTTCTCCACCCCCCTTACACTTGGATTTGAGTTATGTTAATTTAATCTGGTGGATTTACATATATATCTGGAGTCTTTGCCTGATTGTATTTAGTTCTCGAAATCATTTCCAGAAATGTCAGAAGAGTCTTGCAGTCTATGGTAATTTCTGCCACACAGACAAATAATGCCACTGCCCAAGTCCAGACTTTCATAAGAACTCTTTTATCTGAGGCAGTTTGCTTTTTAGTTACCAGTCTTTTCAAAGTGTTTTAGTTATCATACCCCCTTCTCTCTTTTACTAGTTATAAATGGGTCTCTCGTCAGATTTGTCATGTGTGGAGTTTTTTTACCTAGAATGATTGCTTTCTTCTGTGAAATTCTGTTGGGTCTCTCCATATGTCACCAAAGTACCTGTGTGAGCATCTACTATACCCTTAATCCTGTGAATACAGGAATAGCACTCATCTGAATACCTATACATTTTTGCTAGTTTTAGTGATTTAATGTGCCGTGGTGTGCAGTTCTAAAGCAACACTTCTTTCTATTTAAATCTGAATCTACTATTAGGAGATCTTCGACTAGTTCTAGTTGAATATTTTACTTCTATGTCTGGTTTTAGCTGAGGCTTGGATGGTTGTGTCCCAAGTTGCTCTTCCTACTGAAATGTAGATTTGTGATATAATTAGTGCAACACTGCTCTCCTAGGTGTGAAAGATGGTGCAGTGCGTGCCTCGGTCATGTAGTTAACAGGGCTGCCTCACTTTTTAGATTACCTAGGGGGATTTATGAAACTGTCTTATAGTTCCCAGTTCATTTAATTCAATTCCTAGGATCAGGGTGGGGTATGTCCCATATTCCATCTGGATTTGGCCATCCCAGTATATCCAACTTTGCCCCACATTCATGGAGATAGCCTATGAGAAAGTGGAAAATTGAGAATAGGCACAGGTCTCTGATCCACTCAAATGCTATTTCACATAAGGTTTCAGTATGTAGGCTGTATGGACTCTAGCAGGATTGTTTTAGGTGGGCCTCCACTTTGATCTAAGTCTAAGAAGTCAAGGAGTGCAACAGACTTAAATTTTAGTGCGGCAAAAATGGTAGGCAATTATTGCAGTGATAATAAGAGTGTTATCCCATACAAATAAAAAAGAGTATGCAAAGAAAATGTATAACAATATAAAGCAGTTTAAAAAAATCCTTCCTATTTTCTGTAAATGTTTGAAAAAGTATATCCAGCATCACATACTTCTTGTGTGGTGCCTTCTGTGAACTCAGCTCTCACATTTTTTCCAAGTTCAAGCCCATAAAATGTGCCCCAACCTAGCTATTCTCTTCTCTAAGTTAAAACAGGAACATTTTATAATGTGTGATACTAAAAACAGCTGTGTGAATAGCCACAAGGAGTAAACAAAAGTGTAGGAAGACAATAATTCTTTCCCAGGACTTTTATAAGAATAAAGCATAGAATTTTACACGTCTAAGACTCAATGCTAGGAGTGAAAATTGATGTGTATACAGCGAAAATCTGTGAAGAATAATCAAACATCCATCATGGCACATCAGGTGATCAAATCAAAGATTGTAATATTTAGGGAAACATGATAAATGCCTTTTTGGTTTAACATTTGTTGTGCAACTAATGGTTTCTAAGGAGATTACACCTCATTATATACATCATTTTGTTACTGTATCGTGTTTGTCTCAATGGCAAGGCTACCTACCTTTCTCCTGGTGGTATCTGCCTGGGAGCAAATCCCATGACCAAGCTTAACCACACCCCTCCATGACACATATAAACTTAGAACTTGGCAACCCTGAGTAAGGCTACAAGGATAAGGTCACCAATAGCTCCAATCCAAAATCAGTCCTCTAATGTACAATAAAATGTCCATACAAACCGTTCATCATACTTTCATTTACAGACTTCGTGCAACATTGTGTGGAGTGTATCAATCAACACCCCCTTCCTACCATTCTAGGCGGTTTAGAGTCTCTCTGCTGTTGCACCCAAAATTGTTTATGTACATATATCCATGCCTTTAACAAATATGTGGACCCGATCTAGTGGCACCAATTGTTGCCTTGCAATTGAAAAAGACCATGACATATTTTGTTGACGGATCAGCGAAGGAACATCTTTTCCAGCCAGCAACTCGTTTTTTTGAGAGATTTGTAAAGTGCTATTGGAGATTCCTTGTCAGTCTTTGGAATGCTTGCCTGGATCCCACTTAAAAATAACATTTCTTTGAATCAACTCCTCCCCCAGGGTGGGTTGTACTTGCATCCACTTTGACCAAGATGTTAGAGTCTAGGATCTTCCCCCCTCCCAGCATCCTCGCCAAACACCACCCAGTTAGCTGCCCCATCTTCAATTGCCGCCTTCTCAGCCAGTGATGCGCAAGGCCTGATTTCATTACCAAAACTTACCACCCACAACGATGAAATCTTTCAGGTGCAATGTGAATAAAAGGGTGCCCACACCAATGCCTCCTCATTGTAGCTCTTGATGACTACATTGCAGGAAAAAAAGGTAGTGGCGTATCTCCTCCCAGCAACCTTCTGGATCAGGTTGTGTCTCACATAGAATTCAAAGTAATTAGAACTCCATCGTCCAGTGCCTTTATCTCATCTGGATTCAGCCCATATCCTGCTGTTGGGATCTATAGTTACCCCTGCAACAGGATTGGGGCTAAAGCGAAGGAGTGAGATAAGAAACCCTCCAATCTCACTCTCAATGTTTCACAAAGTACTACATATACCTTGATGAATTGAAAACAAGTAACAGGTCTCCCTTCAGCATGAACTAGCAACTTGACATGCACCCTTGAGTCCTGGTCAGCAACAATTATCTAACCAAGCTAACTATGCAACCTTGAACCCCTGGCATACATCAGCTATACGCACGCCCCTTTATCTTCTCTGTCTGTTTTAAAGACAGCTTGCACGTTTGCACATTTGATCCTGTTGCTGATGCTACAGAGTCCCCCTGCAACCAAATCCAATACCCTAAAGGCTGCCAGAAATACCAGAGAATATGGTTACTGTAAATACAAACTTTTTGATTGCAAGAAGCAGACCCCTGAAAGAACTCATGTTATATTTTTTTCAGCTAGACACAGCTAAGGGACGCATAGCCCTTTCAAGGTGTGGGCAAAGTGGTAAATTGCTCTGGGCGCTACCGTCCAGTGGGAGCCCTGACAAAGTGCAAAGGGTGTACATAAAAATACAGATTCCTTTTTAATTTGACAACTGATCATGCCTGGCCTCCCCATCCTAATCATTGTGCTCTCTGGTAGTTGGTGGCAATCAAATTTTAAAAAAAGTTTCTTTCTCTGTCCTTACCTCGCCTCACGACGTCAACCAATCCTCTCTTTACTCGGCTGGCTGTGCATGTTTATTCACCTGTTTGCCTCGCCCCTCCCTCCCCCCCTCCTATGCCTACCCAACTTCTCTCTCCATAATCCTCTTGAAACCTCTTTGCCTATCACAACCTCATCTCTCTTTACCTCTCTGTGTCTATCTCTAAATCTCTGCCTCCGCTCACTGTACCTCAGTGCTCTAGTTCCATCTCACCTATGTATCTTCCCTCTATTTGTTTACAGCTCTGAAACTCACCTCTCATTACCTCACCTTTCTCTCCATCTCACTATGGGGCCCATTAGGATGGGAGACGGACTTTTGTTCGCCCGCCACCCGAGCGGTGCTGGGACCGGCCTCCAGACGTGCGGCGGTCCCGCACCACTGATTAGGATGCGACCCCCACCCTGGTGGTCGCATTCCGCTATCTTGACATTGTGGTAGGTGCTGCTGTAAGTAGCACCCGCTGCAATGCCAAAATGGCATGTTGTACATTGCCATGCACAATGTGGCAGGCACCGCGCGGTGCCTTCCACCTTGTGCATGGCAATGTAGGAGGGTACCATAGGTACCCCCCAAGTGCAGCCCTCCATTCCCCCCAACCCCCGGAGGCCCGCAACGGGCCCCCAAAGCAATTCCCATTAGACTTTCCATGTGGACATCGCCGCCATGGAAAGGCCTTGACAACCCGGCATCATGATATGGACCATATCATGCCCCAGCTCAACCTGGCCTGCAATCGTAACGATTGGCAACCGGCGGAAAAGCGGCGGACGGACTTTCTGGGTCGGCTGGGCGGTGGCGATCTGCACGCCATCATAATGACCCCCTAATTCACCTCTCTCAACCCTCTCTCTATCTCACTCCTGTCCATCTAAATTCTCTCCCTTCCTCCTTCACATCACAAAAACTACGTTTTTGATCTCTCGCTATGTTTTTGATCTCTTAAGTCACCTCACCATTTGCTCACTTCTTCACTCCCTCTCTTTCTAACTTTATACAAATGACCTCACCTGCCCCACTATCTTAAGCCTTGTTGCTTCTCGTTCCCTGTCTCTAGCAGACATCGGAGCTCTTTCTTCTCCAGATTTTTTTATTTGATATTTAAACAGACATGCCATATAAGGTACTAGGTTGAAGAAAGTGTAGGAGCATTACTGTCAATGAAGACTCAAGCTAAGGGCTGGTGATATATTGGTAATAAGTGAGCTGGATAAATCAAGTGCACTAGGCTGCAAAGGTGACCTCACCTGTGAAATCTGGAGAGCCATACCCCTAGAAGGTCCCGCCTGTGACTCAAGAGCTGTGATACCCTGTGTCTGTATACTTGTCCATTTAAGAGGCTACTAGGAAGCTATGGGCATATGTATGAGTTTTGTGGCACAAGACAGCGCAGCAAGTCACCTTGTTGCTCTGCCCTGCGTCACAGGGAAAGGCTAGGAATGCACTATATTTATCCAATACACCGCATTCCTGTCCTTTTCCCTTGCCCTAGTGCCAATGTAGGCACCTGTATCAGTCAGTCAAAAATACTTTTATTAATTCTTTAAAAATCATAAAAGGATGGCAAACCATCATAAAATACTGATTCTGAACATTAAATGAGCATATGTATATTAAAAACGATTATTACTTAAAAATTCTTTTTTTTTTTTTTAAGACATTAATCAGGAAGAAAACCGTAGAAAACCATGATAACAGTAAAGAGTCAGTCAACGGGTTGTATAATTGCTACTTGGCTTGAGGAAATTTTGTCCAATTCTTTTGCTGCTGTTTTCCAGAATTTTATGGCGCTACAGGAGAGTGGAGTAGAAAGCCCTCCAAGACACCTAATGACAGCAGCTCTACATGTTCTGATCTGTTCTTTCTTTAAAGTCTCCCGAAGAATGGATTTGCGTTTTTTCAATAAAAAAGGGCATATGCATAATAAATGTAATAGTGACTCCTCCCCTTGACAGCAAAGGTGATATTCCTTCGATGGCCATACGAATTTCCATTGCGGAGTTAAATCTTTTGAGGGGAAAGATCCCAGTCGTAGCAACATCAGGTAATGCTTTTTATGGTAAGAGATATGTTCGGTCAGGTACCGTTGCGGTTTTAGCCTCTGATATGTCTGTATCACAGCCCAAGCGTGGTATTTTTTTGAAAAAGTCTTTTTATCAGAAAGTAGGGAGTTCCTCTTTATTGCGGAATTTACCGCATTTTTAAATCCAAAATTTTAAATGTAGGCACCTGTGTTGCAGGCAGGATTGTGTTTTGTGCAGGAAAGGGCACCTTCCTCTTTCTATGTGTACCGCAGAAAGCAGCACACATAGAAAGAGAAATAAACGAGGAGAAATAAACTTATTTCTACTAGTTACAGCTCTCCTGGCGAGGCATATCTTTTTGGAACATTCTCAGGTTTACAAGGTCTTGTAACTCAGGGAATGCATCAAAAACCGTAGGAGTTGCATGGGAACACCCACATAATGCCCATGGAACGCCTACCCAAGGCAGATGATCGCAACTCACTGATTTGTGCTGCGTTACTCTATTTTTTTGGAGCCACTCAAAGCCACGGAAAGTGACTTTACGTGGCTTCAAAAATATGACTTAAGGTTTGTGTCGCTCTTGCACCGCGGAATGCAAACCGGGTCATAAATATGGCCCCGAGTGTGTGCAGACTGATTGAGATTCTTCCCCCCCCGACCGCTAATTGGGAAGAGTTCTCGTGTTTCTGCATCACAGTCAACAACCTAGCCACCAATCAAGTGGCTTCACTACAATTGACAGTCTTTCAGGTTAATTGGATTTTCATTCTGAGATTGCACAAGACACCTATATCATATTTTGGCCGATGCTCAAACCAGACAATAGAAGAATTATCTTTTTTTTTTTTAAATCTAATCCTCAACACGAAATTCTGTAAACTTGGCTTGGAAAGCTGGAAATGTCCAGCGCCTAGACGCCGGCATGCAAGATTACTCACTCTACTTAGCTCTTAGGAATCCACGCTTCTTTCACAATACAACTGCAAACCTGACTCGTAGAGACATCTGGGACCCTGCCCAAGGCTCAGCTAAACAAGGTCATCTGGCAGACCAAGATCTAGGCTGGCTTCACTGTGGTGTCATGGCAAGCCAGGCCTGCTGTCTTATCCATTCACTCCTTTTGATTAAAGAATAGACAGCTGCCTCTTGGCCATGAGATTTCAACATGTGCCACTGAAGAGCTGGTAATTTAACAAGCGCCTGGCTAACACCTTGCACTTCTGTCTTCATATTGTTCTGTTCAACTCCAATTAACTCCCTTCCCCACAGACTCATGAACAGTGTTTTTGCAGGTCCTGAGGTTAGACAGACACTCCTCGAGCTCTGGAATTCACTTACTTCTGCAGAGCAGGAATATAACAGATAATTTCCTGCTATTACTGTTACAGGATCCGCATGGGATCATTCAACAAATACAAACCGTCCAGGAAGCTGGAGGGAAAGCTCTGGCAGCTGCATGCGTTCTGAGTGTTATTAAAGCTTGTAAGCGGATTGGCTACCCAGGAGATCATTGTGGTTAAATACAGTGGTTTGGACTGGAGAGCATAGAGAAAGGGGAGCAGAGGCCACCTATGTTGCATGATGATGTTTTGCAGACCCATTGAAGCAAGCCCAATGTCTTATGCACCACAATGACTAATCTATTAGTAAGGAAAACATAGACCATGCAGAGATATTTGTAGGCAAAAATAAACTATTGAACCTCAAGTGGGCACTTGAGAAATAAAGATAAAAAAAACAATACAAACATTAACTGTAAGTAAGTAAGGAATCTTTATTGCTTGATTATTAAAAACGGTTGCAATACAATACAAAGTAAAAGCATACACAAATATATTAAAAGAAATAAATAAAACAGACACGTAATCCCATCACAGTTGACCTTTAAAAGTCAGAACCCATCTGGATGAATGTTTTATGGAAAGGTTTTAAAGGGACTCACTTCCTCCAAGCCCATTAGTTCTAGTTGTCTGTACCAGGGGAGAGTATAAAATGTAAAACGTGTCAGTAAAGTTTGGCCAGTTTTCTAAGGGTACTCTTTCTACCCAATGCGTTACGGATTCACATGAGCAGATATTGTAGTCAGTGAACCCGTGAAAGTGCGGTAGATAAAGTGCAATGTGCCAAGGATGAGATAACTGCATCAAAGCACCAGATGATTAAGGTGCTTAAGCTGTTGTCGTTAGAAGGTGCATTTGCAAGGGTCTAGGCGTCTAAAGAAATTAAGCCGACTGGTGGACCTACGTGATGAATAAAGTACAATGTGCCTAAAGCAAGGAAAGAAAATAACTGCATCAGTGCACAGGGTGGTTAGGGTGCTTAAGCTGTTATCGTTGGAAGGTGCATGTGCAAGGGATGGTTCGAAGCAGGCCAACACTGCCTCCCTGCAAGACATTATGCACCGGGCATTCTACCTTCTTTGTAGTAGCTCCCGCCAGTCCTCCATAAGGGTGGGACACACACAGTGAATGGATAATATCTTCATAACCCTAGTTGCATACCCAACAGTTCACCTGTTCCTCACATCTTTTCCATGTAAGATAGTAAATTGAGGTCGTTCTGATCCACATCCTGAGTTTTATGAGCTGTACTTTGGTCCAATCTTTATAAAGTTCGTTTAGATAGCACTGTGGTTTCAGACAAATAAAAGTATGGAGAGTCATCCAGCCATGTTTGCATTGAGACAGGCAAGCCTTGTCCTCTAGTAGTGAGAGCTGTTGTGTGCTTATTTTTGCCAGCGTTTTGAACTCCTAATGGCTAATGAATAGTTCCCATGCCATCGTTAGTCCAAGGTGCTTTGGGCCTGAGACAGGTAAGACCTTCCCGGGGAGCTTTGCTTTGTTTCCAGTTCGGATCAAAGGTGATGGCCCAGTGAATCTTCTTTTGCTGGCCTGAGTTTGTGTCAACATATCATAAAGGTCACCTTCCATGTCAGTGTCTGCTTAGCAATGCCAAACTCCAGCCTTATCTGGGCTGGAGATAAATGGGAGGGCAGCTGAAAAATTGTTCTATAGTTCTTAAGAAGCATTTTATCAAGTATTACGCTGTCCTGTCCCTTAAGAGCCTCGCTTCCAAAGCTAGGGTCGGGAGGACCTTTGCTTGGGCTACCTGGAGGATCAGCGTAAGTGTAGGACCTTTTAGTTTTGTATACAAAGATTTAAGGGCAAAAGCTAAGGCTATGCCTCTCTTCCTGATTGCGTTTAATTGGTTGCTATATCTCCTATTATCATTAAAGTGGACTCCAAGGTACTTAAATCTTTTAGTTGGCCCTAACTTTCTTTGGTCCAGAAACCATGTTGGTTTTTGTGATCTACTTCCTTGAACCACCAGTGATTGTCAGGCCATTCCTAGTTGAAAAAGCTAAGGTAACGTCCAGAAGATGCTGCAGGCCAACCTTGGTTCTACTAATCAGGACTAAATTGTCCACGTACAGCAGGTTCGAGAGCAGAAAGCCCCCCCAGTGTGGATGGATGGGAATTGACTGTAGTGTCCAGGAATCCATGTTTTGGGAACTAAAATGTTCGCTCCTAGGCAAGGTAAGGGACAGCAGTCTGCTACAGAATAAATAAATCACCACGCAGGTCCAATAGAATAAAAATTGTTCCACAAGTTGCCCCATATTCTTTTATGCTTCCCTGGATGGACCCGGTGTTTGTAAATTGATTCTTCTGAAAGAACCCATATCCCTAAGCCATTCGGACATCGTAGGAGCATTAACAGCTTGCCAGAGCTGATCGATGTCCCTTTGGCCTCCAGGAAGCCTATTGTTAACAGCATTTTATCCCTTTTGAAGCCATTCCAGTCTATTTGTATACCCAGGCTAGCTCTCTTGGGGTTCTATACATTTGGAATACCAATAACTTCCTGCAATTTGTGGTGGATCTGGGTACAGTTGATCTGAACCCGTGGGCAATACCATATTGTGTGCATAAGCTTGTCCACCGCTGTATGACACCTCAAGCAGAAAGGAGCAATGACTCACCCTATCCTGTGTAATCTGTCTGGTGTGTAGTACACCCTGTGAAAGATTTTCAGTTTCAGTTTCAGTTTATTTTATTTGTTTTGGTACTCTACTGAGGACCACAAATTTTATACGATAAAATTCAGTTACATATACTTTTAGAATTTCATATTAATACAAAGCTAAAAAAGGTTTTAAAAATTTATAAAAGTTATAGCAAACTAGTTCATTAGGAGGAAATTTGCATACTGTGATCAAATCCTTTACGGTGGTGATACGGCAGTTAATGTATATAAGATACAGATGTTTTGTCCTGGCTGCCACTACTTTTGGGTTAGGGCATATGAATAAAAGATGTTCTACATCCTGCTCCCCTCCGTGGCAGAAGTTACATAATGAAGATCCGTTTGGGTGCCATCTTGATGTTGTGGTTAGCACGGGTAAAATGCCGAGCCTTAACAGGATAATTTATCTCCTTGCTCCGTGCAAGAGATTGAAGTATATGTATTGTTGTACTTGCTTAGGTGCGATTGTTTCCGTGAAACTTTTATACAGGGTCAATTTCGCACATTGTGAAAAATCAAGGTCAAAACTGAGTCTGGGGGTGAAACATTTTAAAAAGAGTTTCAATTGTGACGGAGTCCACGTGAGCAACAGGTTAACATTAATCTCAGCTAGTTTAAATACAGTGGACATGTTGCTGAAGAATACTTGTTTCGGAGCGTCACAGTCAAAGGTCTCGATTTTAAGTAGTGAACGGAGAGTTCCAGCCTTTGCGTGCAGCAGATTATATGCCCACCTGATGACGTTTGCGATAGCTCTTGAGTAGGAGCTGGTGATAGAGAATTCGAGGCGAAGAGCTTGCACCGGGGTGGAATGTGATACCTTCAGCATTTTCCTCAGTATCTTCCCTTCTTTTTGGTCCAGGAATGACCACTGTTTTATTGGAATATATTCCAAAGCAAATGATAAAACTGGAGGTATCTTTGTACTGTATACTTTGAGAAGGGATGAAAAATGTCTGTTGCCTGAAGCCACGTATAGTCTTTGAAGGGCTCCAGCATGCACCTCGGATTTCCTAGTCAGGTTATTAACCTGTAAATTGTTTTTTAATGTCTTAGTGAAAATCCTTCCCAGGTATGTGTATTCCTCTGTCTCTTCTATTGTTCCAGCGCCGAGTCTCCAACAGAATTTGGTGCTTCTTTTTCTTCCTGAGAAGGAGACTATTTTTGTCTTGGTGAGATTCGGGATTAAGAAGTTTTCCTGACTATATTTGTTCAGAGTGTCTAGAAGTCTTTGCAGGCCAAAGGGCGTAAGATCTAACATTACGATATCGTCTGCATATAAGAGGGCGTGAATATTATGGGCTGCGATCTTTGGAGGCAGACTTGGCGTTTGTTGCAAGTGCTGAGGCAAATCACTAAGATATAGTGAGAATAACAAGGGGGCTAGGAGACACCCCTGCTTAAGACCATTTGCTGTTGGAATTATATTGGTCAGGCCCTTTTCACTCCCCATTTGCACTTGACACCACGTATGCGAATGCAGTGTGATTATAATTTGTAATAATTGTTCAGGGATTCTTAACTTCCTCAGTTTTTTCCAGAGTGATGGTCTGTCTACTCGATCAAATGCGGTAGAAAAATCAATGAATGCTGCGTATACCGGTTGGGATTTTCCTACAACGTATTTGTCGAGGATTGTTTGTAGTATCGCGATGTTATCGATAACCGAATGGTTAGGCCTGAAGCCGGCCTGATATAAGGGGATTAGATCCTGAGAAAATGCCCAATTTTCAAGTTGGTCCAACACTTCGGCGGCGCAGATTTTCCCCGTGGCATCTAGTAATGCTATTTGGCGATAGTTGCCAGTCTGATGTCTTGACCTTTTTTTGAAGATCGGTATTATGATACTCCCCTTCCAGGATTTTGGCACTGATCCTGTTTTAAAGATGAAATTAAAAAGGGGAGAGAGCATCTTACTCCAACCCTTAGGATCTGCCTGCAGGACCTTGATAGGGATTTGGTCTGGGCCGGAGGCTCCTGTGGATCTCGCCTTTCGGATGTGCATTTCTATTGAGAACGGGGAGGCGGTTCCGATCAGAACGTTGTTACCTTCGCTGTTACTCCCGGTATTTACAGCCTCTTCATTACTCGTGTTTGCTCTGTACAAAGCTGTCAAGTAGATTTCCCATTCTTGAGGTGGAACTGGAATGGGGTGCAGGGCCTTTTTTGTTCCGGTTTCCTTTGCGATTATTGACCAGTATGATCGTTGGTTGCGCTGTTTTGCCGCAATTTGTAGATCGACCCAGTTTTTGTCCTGTGTTATTCTTTTTAAGTGACACTTTTCTCGCTTGAGTTGGTTTTTCAGTTTGTTAATTTCTGACTGTCTTGTGATTGAGCGGTCCACATATTGCGCTCTGATGAGTTTGTTTAGTCTTTTTGCAGTTACAGAATTTGAGGTTTTATTTTTGTTTTTATTCGTTACTGGTACGACTTGTTGCAATTTGTTTCGAAAAAATTGCTTTAAGTTCTCGATAATGGATTCAAAGTTTATTATTACATCAGCGGAGAATTCTGTAGTTAGAAGATGTTTTGTATCGATTAGGGTAGTTATTTTATCTAACATAGATGAATTCCAGTAGAGCCTCCTTTGGTTTGTTTTTGCCTCCACAGTGCTATGTTTATACATAATTTGACTAGGAGAGTAGGTGCTTATCTTCCATTGCGTATGTAATAGTAGGATTGCGTGGTCACTCTCTTCAGTGAAGTAAATGCGGAGATGTGAGGCAGACTCAAATGATTCCATACTGCTGATCATATAATCTAGGATTGAGAGGGTACTATTTCCCCGTCTGGTATGCGATGCTGGAATGTCACCTTCCACGTTCCCATTCAAAATAATTCCATTTAGTATTGGAAGTGACGCTAATAGCATTTTCCCCCTTTTATCAGCCCTGCTTCTAGTCGGGAATGTCGGCGCCGGTATTTCTAGAGCTTCATCTTTGTACCAGTTTGCCCAGTTGGAGATTTCGTTGTTTGATATTTTTCCGTTGAGATCACCCATTATCAGGAATGGCGGGTAAGATTGAGCTTCGATTATTTGTTGAATGGTTTCAAAGGTTTCCTCAAATTGGACATCGTTCTTTGGTCCGGGGGGGACATATACGTTGAAGAGTAATAAACCTTTTTGGGGGTCTGAGGAGTGAATCTCCAACCTGACTTTTATACACTGGAATTGCTTAGAATTGGTGTCAACGATCTCTTGAGCCCAGAGATACTCTTCCCTTAGTAGGATAGCTATCCCTCCCTTAGCGTGTCCCCTTTTAGCTTCCTGCGCAGGGGTGTCATAAACGGAATATCCGTCCTGGTGAAAGGTTTTTATGGACCAAGTTTCCTGTAATGCCAGTATGTCCGGTCGATTTTTTGTGACTTCCGTCATTTTTTCTGTGGTTTTCCCTGCCATATTCCAGGATATTATCGAAAGGCTGTTGCTAAACGGGTTGAGTCGGGTACTTCGCATTTTTCCTACCGTTAAGTGACTCTGAAATCCATGACCATGACTGGAACGATTTTGCTGCTTCCTTTGCTTCTGCATCATGGCTCCAAACTTCTCTTTCTCCGTTCTTTACTGAGATCCTTAGATTTTGGTCTGAATTTGGGTTTGTTTCTGAGTCTTCAATGCTGTAGGTAGTTTTGTATTGAATTTGGGGGTTTTCCCATAAGGATCCTTTGGACAATTTTTTCGGGTGGTTGACTGTGGTTTCCTGTGTAGGGACCAGATCATAGCCACATTTTTGTAAGGTCTCTTGTTCTCTTAGGATGATCCCTGGTAACACCGGTGACCGAAATGCTACCACCACTATTTTGGTATTTTCTTTGTTTGGGAATATTACTAAGTCGATCTTGTTTCTTGTTAAGGTTTGTAACGGAGTTATGCGTTGAAGAAGGTTGACTATTCTGCCTCGATTTAGTGGAATGCTGTCTGTAGGAAAAAGCTCTGTTATTTGTAAAAGTTTTGATGATGTTTCTTCCCCTAAAGGGGCTTTTTTGTCGTGATCAACTGGCCCTTTGAAGCGCTCCCTTGACCCTGTAGTTGTTAGATTGAGGTGAAATTTTTCAGCTCTTGGATTTAAAGTGATATATTGTCGAGGAATTTTATTGTCTGTGTTTTCCGCCGCGTTTCGGTGTGTTCCCTTTTTGGGAGTCGGTGTTTTTGTGCTTTCTTCGTGCTCGTACTGGGATACGGGGGGAGTTATTGCTTTCTGGAATTTGAGTCTACGCGCTTTCTTCTTTTTGATTCTACGTTGCGGTTTTCCTCTTTTTTTCCTAGCTCCTTCTTGGTTCTTCTTGATTTCTTGTGTGCCTCCCGCTTGTTCACCGTCGAGGATGATGTTTGCCTTCTTTCCTTGGTCGTTCACCGAACCGGACGTTGATGATTTATTTTTAGTGTTTGTGAAAATAGGATATAGGTTGTGGGCGTCAGTTGTATCTTCTCTGAAGAGTTTCTTTAGGGAATATATAGTTGGTTCCTGGTGGTTATTCTGGGTTCCCTTATTTGGTCTTTCTTTCGTTTGAGTACCTTTCGTTTGAGTACCGGTATAGTTTTTTCCCTGGACTTGCAGCATGTTGGTAATATTATTATTATTACCTGTTGCCTCTTGAGAGTTTACTGGCTTTTCTTGTGTTTTTGTTGACTCGGAGTGATCTTTTTTTCTTTTTTCTTCTACTAGGAATTTTAGTATTCCTATTTGAGCTTCAAGGGTTTGGTCTGAATTCTCCAGAATATGGCCTAAGAGTGAGAGGACTGATTCTAAAATTTCTTGCAAGATAAAGAGTGATTTGGACACAGGAGTGTTGTGGTTGGTTATGCTGGAGGATTTAAACATGTAAAGGTCTGGTGAGTATTCGAGTTCAACTACTCGGTCCGGAGATTTTTGTAGTGTACTAGTAAATATCTCCTCTGGCCTTATTTGCGGCTCGAGCTTCTTATCGTCCTCCTTGACAATTATTTCTGGGCATAAGTTGTTACAATCAGTACTGCGTTGGATGTTTAATAGACTCGGAGTAATTAGACCAGATAAGTCTGATTCCAGCGGGGAGTCCTCTATAACAGAAGGGCTAGAATTTTGTTCTGGGTCAAATTCAGGATTTGTTAGGTTTTGTTCACTTGATGGGTCATATAATACCCCCGATATGTCTTTACCACCCTCCTTAAATTCGGGTTTAGTTCCTTTATTTTGCAGTTGACTTTCTGTTTGATCTTTGGTGGTAAGTGTGGAAAAATAATTAGTTATTGCGGGAGTCCTTGTTATCCGTCCACTTTTCACCGCTTTATTGGAGGACTTCCTGATTGCCTCTTCAGTTCCCATTCGTTTCATAAAAATGGTTTGTGACCTCAGTTTCTTAAAAGCCATATCCTTATCCTGGGGCGGTAGACTATTCCGCCTTCCCGGGGGGGGGGGTAGTTATTTTGGGCTTCCCCACGTGTTACGAGGCGAAGTGCGGGCTGTGAGGAGGCGTCAAAATCCCTCTTGGCGCAAGACAAATTGTTGGATGGACTCTCTTTCGAGGGCGCAGGGCGTTTTGGGGGGGGCACTGGGGCGGGGAATGGCAGCGCTGACCGCTCAAATCACCACCACCACCACCCCCTTCCCCGAAACCCAGGCACCCCTCTCACCGTCCCACTGCCGGAGGCCTCCACTCGAGCTGACCGCCTCCTTCCTCTGAGTCCACCAGTTCCCGGGGCTCCTCACCGACGCCTCTAGCCACTCCGGTGCTGGGGCTCCGTTGGCGTCTCTGATCCTCTGCTCACACTCTAGTCCACCTCAGACTGTTCCCTGATCTCCTCTGCTCCGCTGGTCGACGGCGGGCCTATAGCTGGTCAGGCCGTATTCGCCGCTGCGGCCGCCGCCATTCTGCGTTTCACTCTGTTGAGACCCGAGTGCTCGGTCTCGCCTTAGGGGTTATCAGGAAATTGGTGGTTATTTTCTTCGCTTGGGCTGCCGGCTGCGCTTCAAATCGCGCTGCGGGAGCCCAGCGGGTGGCGGGCGGGCGGGGTTGCTTTCGGGCGCGGAATTGCCTACTAGCTTCCTGGTCCGCTCCACTACGCTCCTGCTCCTGCTCCGCTCCTCAACTTCCGGGTCCTCGCTTTCTAGAAACCAAGTCTTTCTCAACAACCTCTCCTCCACTTCTGTGCAAGATCCTGTAAGATCCTGTAAAGCGCCACAAAAGAGTGTAACAGTGTGACAGTGTGTACCAAACACACTGCACACCGTGTGCCACACTCGATACACCGGCCCCCTCGGCGTTCCTGGTACCTTGTGTCTTGTACCTGCTATCGGAGTGCTGCAGACCTCTATGCCGCCTGCTGGCTCCCTTACTTCCTTGCTAGCTCCTCACTGTTTGCAGTTAGGTTTTCGCTGGCTCCTCGCTGTTCGCATTTCTGGTGCTCTGCTCGCGGTTCCGCAGCTCCGTGGCTCCTCGCGCTGCCCACCTCTCAGGGACTCGCAGCCTCGCAACTCCGGCAGATCAAAGTGGGCTCAGATGTTTGGCTGGTTGCGGCTGGTTGCTGTTCATAGTGGGACCGCAGGACCTATTCAGCTCCGATGGCAGGGACACACCTCCCGGGCTTACTGCACCGCACAGACTTGCTGCCCAGTCAGGTCGATAGGTTAATTTGCCCCACGCCAGTAGGCTTCGACCTCGGACTTTGGATCGCGGCTGCCGTTCACAACCGCAGCTCTTGGCGTCTGCTGCTACTCCGCTCTGCGCTGCTCTCACCTGTACTCGCGATACCTCTACCACCTAGCAATGCGTGGATAACCTGCAGAGTTAATTGAATTGAAGACGGCTCAATTTAGCCAAAATTGATGATGCTCCGGCAGCCATTTAGAGTCCAGCCATTTGTTATCATCCACTGCACCCAAGTCCCCGGTCCATCTGTCTATGAGGGTCCCAAGAGGGGTGCTTGGTATAGCTTAGACATACCATCTTTTCTGCTTGTTCCCGAACGAGGTTGGGCTCTAGGGATTAAACTCAGGGATGAGGTGCAGTCTCTTTTATTGTCATCCAGATCATGTCATTATTGTTAAAAAAAAATTGGACTTCTGGAGTTCATATTCATTGCTTAAGTCCTCTTTTGCATCAAAACTTCATGCGTCCCAGTTTGGAAAAGTCTATTCTAATTTCAGAACTCTTCCAAGTTTGTTACTGCAAGGATCCCGCTGCCCGACCACAACAGTGTTTTCCTGGTCAGTTTCCTCCCCCATACCGTCCATTTCAATACACTGTACCAGCACTCTGTGGGTATCCACGTGATGGGGAGCAGTCTTTACAGGTTTCCTGCTGTACAGTTGTGATGAAAGTTCCTGTTTCTCCAAATGCTTCAATTCTTTTCTGATTGACAGGCCATCACAACCTCTAAACAACCATTTGTTGATAAGAATCATTTGGGTCACCAAGCTATAGAGCTTAACAACTGCTATGCCCAACCCACCATCATACTGGGTGACTGCACTCATTTGTTAAATGCTACCCTCAGGGAGCTCTCCTCATGGGTGAAATGTCAAGATACATTGTGCCATTTTGAGGAATGGAGTGTGAATGGATAGTTCTGCAATATATAAAATAACTATGGTAGTGTTATAATTTTGAACAGGCAACTTCTGCCCATTACAGAAATTGGGAGTTAGCGCCATACCTCCATTTGGTCTTTAGTTTTCAGTAGTATTGTAGCGATATTAGTTTCAAGCACTCTTCTGGGTTTTGTGTGATATGGATTCCTAGATATTTAAAATGGCCCTGTGTAGTCAGAAGTGTGGTAATGTTTAGAGTGTTTTCATTCTTCCCTGTCAGTGGCAGGAGCGTGGATTTGTGCCAATGGACTTGAAGACCAGATGCATCACCTTAGACCTTGACTACATTAATGATTTGGGGGACTGACAGATGGGGATTCTGTAAGTATAGTAATATGTTGTCTGGATAAAGGGCTATATGATCCTCCAGTCCTCCTCCCAGTCAATGCTCCAGACATGTGCATTCCCCAGTATCCAGCCCACAGGGGGCCTTCATAACCAAGGTAAGGAGGAGTGAGGAAAGGGACAACCCTGCTGTGTCCCCCTCTTTATCAGAAAGGATCTTGCTGAACTCTGTTTATTCAGGCTCTTGCCCATGGGGAAGAGTAAAGTAATTACACATAAGCCCAGATTTACTAAATACTTGCATTGTCCGGAGTCGGAGCAGAGGCAAGGCAATACAAGCGCTTAAGGGACATTTAGAAAGCCAAGCAAACCAATATTAGCGTGGCCTCCTGGCACTTTTCACCTGCAAAGTAGCACAATGCAGCGCCTTGCATTGTCTTGCTTTACCCTGTGATGGGGAGGTGTTAAATGGGTGGAGCATGAGTGTTCCCTTGATTCCACCCATGTATTTTTTTTTAAAACAATCTTTTTATTAAACATGTTCATCACATAATACCAGAATGAACAATGCATAGCAGGTGCGGAGATACATTGCATCGTAATTTTAGCAAAAAAGTAGATTCTTGCCATTGCAGGTCAGAACAGGTGGATCATTTGGAATCTGAATACACAGATAAACAGTGGGTACACTCTTCATTTACTCCTCGTCCCATTAACAATGACCACCCATGTATTTTAAAACAAACCCGGATTTACTAAAGTCAGTAAACCTGGTCTGAGCCAAAATAGTGTGCCTACCCGAGGCTGCCGTAACAACGAGAAATATCTTAACTTCTCCTCGCTATGCCCTCTTTGCAAGTGTGCTGCAGCACACATACGCAGAGGAATAGGTATCAAAAGATAGTTTTTGATCAGAAAGGTATTTCCTGCACAAAATCAAACCTACGCACAACACAGGCACTCTTGCACTGTGGTGAAAGGGTGTCTGCATTCATGCTAGGCAGCCACCAGTGTGCCAGCGCAAGCTGAGAGATGAACAACGCTATATCTTTGTGTATATGTTGCGCTGCAGCACTCTTCCCTTCACGTAACGCTGCGCAGCAACCTGCATTGCTGCGATGCATGAAAGAGTAGTAAATCTGGCCCATAGGCTCTAAACCGGGGACTGAAGTACATTTTTCCATTATCTGGTGTAGGAATGTCAATGAAAGTGAATCAGATGCTTTTTCAAAGCCTACTAAGACCAATGCTGTAGGTTCATTTATCTTATAAAGATTGGCCAGTGATTACCTAATACAGTGTGTGGTCCCTCTTGGCAGCATGATGCTGGTCCAAACCTATTAGAACCATATGATCTAATATGATTATCATAATCTGATAGCCAGGACTGTAGCCATAATTTTTGTATTAATTAACAATTTAGGCCTATAAGAGGCACATTTTGTTGGGGGGGTCTATCGGCTTAGGTGCGCCCCCCACACATTGTATGGTCACTCATTGGATTGTAAATACAAATTATGACCTTCAGGGTCTCAGTCAACAAGGTGGCATTCTTTTTATAAAACTCTAGGGGAAAACCATATGGGCCTGGAGTTTTCTCAGATGACATCTGTTCTATTGCTTCTATTATTTCTTCCTCAGATATTGGGAAATCCAGTGCCTTCATAGCCACTTTTTGAAGTTTAGACACTAGTAGGCCCTTTATTATAGGATTTTCAGTTTTGGGTGGGGTATTCTTTTATATAGGGACCAGTAGTAATTTAAGAAGGCCTTGCATTGGCCTCAGGGCTAGTGACAAAACGCTGTATGTGATCATGTATTTTGGCAATCACACTGGTTGCTGTCCCATTATTGACCAATCAATATATTCATTTTCTAATTTGGTCCCATGTCATATAGTCTGTGCTGTGATGCAACCCATGCTAATTTAAGCAAGTAGCCTTTCCTTGAGAGTCAGTCTCACAGCCACCAGTTGTTGCTGTGCCTCCACATCTAAGTTCACTAACTATTGACTTTCTAATTTAAAAATCAGTTTTTCCAACTCTCTATTCTTCTAGGGCCGATTCACAGAACTAATCTGAGACAAAATCCTAAACTTACTACTTTTGGTATTCACAGAAGGCATTTAGTAGAAGTAAAGTTAGTATTTTGTCTTACGTTAATATTTTTGTCTTAAATTAATATTTTGTCTTAAATTAGGATTCTGTTTTAAATTAGTATTTTGTCTTAAGTTAGAATTTTGTCTTAAATTTTGGTTTTAAGGCAAAATCCTAACTTAAGACAAAATCCTAACTTAAGACAAAATCCTAATTTAAGACAAAATACTAACTTTACTACTACTAAATGACTTCTGTGAATACCAAAAGTAGTAGGTTTAGGATTTTGTCTCAGATTAGTTCTGTTAATCAGCCCCCTTGTCTTTGTCTCTAAATTGTCCTGCTATGTGTAAGATTATTTTGTCTTGTATCATAACCTTTAGTGCTTTCTATAATGTTCTTGCAGAGGGGACAGAGAATTTGTTTAAGTACAAAAATGCCTCAATTTCTTCTTGGACCTAGTCAGAGAAAGGCTCATCTAGCAACCACCAGGAATTCAGGTGCCATTGGTCAATTGTCACCCTCAGTAGTCTACCAAATGTTATTTCTATAGGGCAATAATCCAAGAGGCTCCTGGGTAGGGTTTGGAATTCTCGTACTCTTGGCACCTCCACTGCCAGGACAAATTGTCCATCCTGGAATGTGACCAGTGCTCACCAGAATAGAACTTGAAATCATGGTTCATTGTGCGTTTTACCTACCAGATATCGCTCAGCTCCAAAGAGGCGCACCAACCAGGTATTGGAGTCTGCAATGTGGAGTTCCCATAACCTCTCGTATTGGCCAGAGGGTCAAACACCAAATTAAAGTCCACCCTGATAATTAAGATTCTAGTGCGGGCAGCCAGACAAGATCATTTAGTGTGGGTGGGACATATATATATACTTATGATGGCCCGGAAGCGGCTCTCTAGGCAGCCTAAACCCATCACGTAGTGCCCCAGAATGTTGTTTAGAACCCCCAGAGGGGAACAATCTTTGTATCAGAATCACTACCCGTCTAGAGCCCCTTCTGAAACACGAATAATACACTCTGGTACAGCCTGCTGTCCTAAAAATCTATATTGAGTGTGCAGTATGTGTGTTCTCTGTAGGAGGTGCATTCTTGGTGCTTGTTTATTTCATTCTGTAGTACGGCTCCTCTTTTAAACTTGTTATTCAGGCCATTCCCATTCCATGAGATTATATTAAGGTCTAACGGTAATCCCATACCTATTACGATACCAGATTCTTGTGTATTTTTCTGCCATGTCTGTCATGTTCCCAATGTGCTAAAACATAACAACAGCCAACTATCCCCAACACCTAGCTACCCTAACCTGCTACTTCCCAATGTAAAGCATCCGTCGCACCTGAAAGTCAGAATGTAAACTTCAACTTGGGTTAAGTGGCCTACCCAGCCGCTTGGTTTAGTGTTATTGTCACTTGACCAGTTATGCAAATCTGATGCTGCTGGCTGTGGGTTTGATACCTAGCCACTGCTTCACAGATCTAGCTACTCAGCAGATCTATGCTCATTTATAAGGAAACTGCCAGTCAGTTGTGGCCCTGCCATCTCTGTCCTTCATGGTCGATCTTCGGTCGTCGTCATCACAGCACCCTGTGGTGAAGGTGCAGCTGCCCTGTTCTGACTTGTGTTCTTTTGAGCTAGGCAGCATCTATGTCTGTTCCATAGTCGTCTTTCTTTTGGGTGGGTGGTTCTGGGCGTCTCTTTAGGCTTTCCACCCAAGGACCAATGCTCACTTAATTTTGCCCAGATATCCATTCATTCTTCTACCTATTCCCTTGCACTTTCAGATGTTTCTAAGAAATGTGACTTTCTTTGGTGAAGTACTTTGGTTATAGCTGGGTGTAGTAGCATTTCTTGAAGTTGCATTGCTCTCAGTTTTTGTTTCACTTCATAGAACGTATGTTGTTGTTGCACCTTTGCTGTATAGTCAGGAATATTAATATCTTGAAAGACTCACACTGAACTACTTTGCGTGCTCACACTATCTTAAGTAGCATGTCTTGGTCAACAAAGTTCAGAGCCCTGACTATCAATGGATGAGGCGGTGTTCCAGGTGGTGGCTTGGGCGCCAGATCCTGATGGGCTTTCTCCAGAATAAAGCTTGTAAATAATTCCCATTCAGGTACCTAGGATTTAAACAATTCCAGCAAGGATTGTGTGGCCTGTATTCCAATAGCCCTTTCGGAATCCCCACCAGCTGGAGGTTGTTTCTCTTAGCACTACCCCGCCACATCTTCCACTTTCCATTCCAACAGCACTGTCATGTCTTTAAGTTTCTTAAATTCCATACTTAGAGTGTGGAGCTTGTCCTCAGCACTGGATGTTCGATTCTGTGCCTTTTTAGTATGGTCTGACAGGTTTCAGACGTCTTGACTTAATAAGGAAATAGATGATGATGATGATGATGACAAAGAAATGTCAGTATTCAGAAACATCAGTGATAAGCTTTTAGCAGTACCTAATGGCATCATACAAAAAAAAAACTGAAACAGCAAATCACAGCTCCACATCATGAAGCACATCAAAGATTTATAGCCCTCAATAGAACTTTGACAGAGTGCATGTGGGTTCCCATGCTTGACTTAACGTGGGGTCCAAAAAAATCCATTAATGCTCAGGATTTTAAAGTACCAATTGGAGAAACATTATGAACTCCTACATTTCTTCGTATCGCCAGGCAGAGGAGAGCCTGTGCTGCTGCCAAAATAGTGATTCTCACACTGATCCCTTGCAGGATTAGCCAATTTAGGAGTTCATAATGTTTCTCCATTTGGTACTTTAAAATCATGAGAATTTATGGATTATTTGGTCACACACAGCAGCAGCCCATGCAGGTATGTGCGGTGGGTTGGGTGGGGGGGATTTCGACAGACGACGACAAGGGAAAATTAATTACTTATTTAATTTTCCCTCGTGGTTGTCTGTTAAATCCCACCGGCCCCACCGCCACACCACTCTTACCTTCACAGGCCACTCCTGGTCTCACCATTAGGTTTGCAACCACTGTTCATTGTCCTGATGAAGACCCGGGTGAAGTAATTATATGGGGTTGAAATGTTGACATATTGCACTGTTTTCTGCCATCTAACTGGGTTCTTTCGTACAGTATGCTTCATATACAAATTCTCTGCCACCAAACATGTATTACTAGTCAACAGTGTATTACCCTTTGTAAATATTGCACACCATTATTCATCTATGTTACAACTCACTTGCACTTCTTTTAGGAGCACCCATGTGGTCAATTCTGATTATTATTATAATTATTATTGTTAATATTATTATTTTTATATCTAAGTAAAGAAATCTAACGTTGAATATACAACAGTATCTGATCCCTCAAATAGTGTGTGCCAATGGAGCATAGGCTGCACGCTCTCTCCGAGGGAGCCATGCGTTCTTGCTGACAGTTTGCTGACCAGGTTCCTAGGAATACAGGGCGGACCCGTATTTGTTTTGAATCATCTGAGGTAGGAGTAGAGCTAGCCATTTTGCTTCTTTCATCAACACAGACTTATTTTCCAGGAACTCTTAATCCAAGGAAAAGAAGGACAAGTCCCTCAGCTTCTCAAAAAATACTCTTTTAGTAACACCTGGACATCAGAACTTTAAGTGAGCATTGAACATCTCCAGTCAGACCACTGTAGAATCACCATCTTCCTCCATCTCTAGAAATCAAAACAAACATCAGCAAGTTTACTAAGTTTGGCTCCACAATTTGCTCTGGGTTTGGAACCGTAAAAAAATTCTCATCCATGATATATGGAATTTCTTTACCCTTAGGAAGAACAAAGAACATATTGCAGCCTGCACAATTTGTCACGCTGAAGCGTGTAATGGGAAGCTGGCCACATAACTTAGCACTGGTAGCATAGTGGCCCATTTGCGAACCAAACATGTAATAAAATGAGCGGAACTGCTGGAATTGCTCCAGAATCTGTGGTGGCCAAAGGATATGATGAAGATGGTGGTTCAATGCAGCTGGCCCGCTCCAGATGTCAGGACACCAAACCTGCCACTGATAACCTGCTTTCAGCATCTGTAGCCGCTAGCTGACACAAAGAAAAGCGATTACTTTCATTCCAAAGAATCATAACACCTCACCTTTACAGAAGTTAATTCCAGTTCATTCTGAACTGAGCCTTATGACGGCTCCATTCACCATGGAAACAGGGTGTCATTGAAACCATTGACCTCCTCCCATTTTCTTTCATGGAAAGAGAGAGGTTACTGGAATTTGTAGTGAGCATTTGTCTGAAATGGAAGGGCCAAAGCGGAACCTATTTTTCAATTGTCACTGTGTCAAAGCTGCACAGGCAAATGGTAGGACTGCGTGCTTAGGCATAGAAGAAGCAAAAGACACAGATGATGGACGGAATGCAAAGCAAATCTGACATTCACCCCCAGTCAATAGATCCGGGTTAAATCCATCGTTCTTTTGCTCACCATGCCACCCCGGTTTAGACTCAGCCATATGCAAATCAGTATTGACCCTGTGCCTCATGGGAACAGTCCAGCCCAAACTGCCAAGCCAGGTCCTCCCTGAACAGGAAATAAGCATTATGGGACCGGTTTCGGGGCATCACCCCTCATCAGCCAGACTAGCTTGAATCCAGTGACACAGTGAGCCCAGGACCCACGTCTGGGCATACTCGGCACACTTATGGCCAGAAAGCAATGGACACACAGATGATGGACGGAATGCAGAGCAAATCAAACATTCACCCCCAGTCAATAGATCTTGGTAAAATCCATTGAATGATGGATTTAACCCAGATCCTTTGACTGGGGGTGAATGTTTTTATTTGTTCTGCATTCCATCATTCAATTGTGTATCTTTTGTAGACATAGAAGAAAAGCATTGTGCACACTGACCATCCACAACAGACATGGTGCAGTGGTAATGCCACAGGTTATGGCTCTTATTGCAAGTTAAGCAGGTAGGAAGTACAATCAGTCAGTCATGAGTGGGTCGATGTCCCCACACCTAGATTTCCGAGGTGTGGTATAACCCTACCCAATTTTACCAACTGAAAATTCTGGCTAGTAAAATTGCCTTAGAAAAAGGTTGCAGTGCACCCTCGCTCCGATTCCTGGCCCCCATTAGACCCTCTACCAAGGCACAGTGGGAGAAAGTAATGCCTCCACCACAAAGATACATGCACCCCTTCATTTCCCACAGTACTCCTATCCTTCTTCCCCTTTCCTGCATGGCCGATTCACAGACCTTTACAACTTGCACAGTTGAAAAATGTATGTGTAAACCACACAGAACTGGATTATCTGTGCAGAATTCTGCTTGGTACGTATGTATGTATGTGATCTTTCTATAGAACAAATCTAGCCAAAAAGCAGTGGAGCACTATATTGGGTGAAAGAGAGGAATAAAGTCAACAAGACATACCTAGGTGCATAAATAGAAAATACCTGTTGCAGTTTTTTCTTTCCTACAGTTAGGTGCATATTTATGACTTCTGTGGCGCAGGGCAGCCAAGCAAGTCACCTTTTTGCGCTGGCCTGCGTCACAGGGAAAGGGCAGGACTAAGCCATGCTTATCCAATACGGCTCATTCCTGTCACTTTCCCTTGTGCTGATGCTGTTTTGGCAGCCAGTGCCAACAACACAGGCACCCTTTCACCATGGTGGGAGGGTGCCTGTGTTGTAGGCAGGATCGTTTTTGTGCAGGAAGGTGCACCTGAGAGGCTTTTTCCTCTTTCTATGTGTGCTGAAGAATGCAGCGCACATAGAAAGAGGAAAAAACAACGAGAAATAAACATATTTCTCCTTGTTACGCCTCTCCTGGGGAGGCTATCTTTTTGGCATATTCCTAGGGTTACCTGTTCTTGTAAATCTGCGAATGTGTCAAAATCCATGGATTTTGCGTGGGAACACCAATGCAACACCCATGGAAACGCCTCACTGATGCAGACTAATGCAACGCAGCGATTTGAGCTGCATTACATTACTTGATATTTATGAAGTCACAAAGGTCCATGCAAGGTGGCTTCATAAATCTAATTTTACCTTTGAATCACTCTTGCACCACGTTGCGTGGTGTAAGAGCGACACAAAGGGGCTCATAAATATTACCCTTAGTCTGTAGTCTGATAGTGTCCTGGCTGCAGATGTGCTGAGAACCACAGGATATGGTGAGCTTGTCTTCAGCAGGGGTACTGGTCACAAGAACTTAGTAAATGATGCAGCTGGTTTTGAACATGGTGCAGGCCTGTAAAGGGAGCCAATAGAGTTCCATCAGGATGAGGGAATATGATCATATTTATTCAGGCCCTGGATAAGTGATGTTGTGGTGTGTAGGATGTCAGTGTGGAGTCTAGGATGTCATGGAGCAGGGCATAATGAACATCCAGATGCAAATGTACAAGGGCTTGAACAGTAGTTCTGAAGTCATTTTTTGGAAGAAACAATTTACTTTAATTCAAAGACAAGAGTACCAGTCTGCACTGTGCTTCCTGAGGGTGACTTTGGTATCCAGGGTGAATTCCAGTGATTTGACAGTCAGTGTAAGTTTAAAAAATATGGATGTATTTACTTAACGGCTGCATCGAACGTAGAAGGCTATAAAGGGAGTGACAGTGCTGGGAGTTTTGTATCTCAGTCCTCGAGTATATAAATAACTCCCCCTCCCCCATTGGTCATATGGACCTTTATTCATTGACAAGGAGAACTGAGAGGGAACAATCATCTACATAAAACAACAGGAACAGTGAAGCCCATTTAAGAACTCTCAAGAATTTCTAGAGAGTTGATGTGCGTTAAAGAGTTTTATTAACAATTTTATTCAAATTGATTAATTTATTCAGAAATCATTAATCTTTTAGTTATCATTATTACAGGTTCAAATAATCCATTAGTGGGTATTTCAAAACAAGGTAAAATACCAAGTTAGTGAGTATCACAAATAAGGTAGAGATAATACAGCAGGCGTGTTCCGGAAAGGAATTCCATATTCTAGAATGAGCATTGGAATGGCAATTTCTTCAATAAAGAGTTCTGATGAGAGAATAGAAATAAGGTAGGTGGTATTTATTTTTTTCGCATTTGAATAATAAAGAATCATGCAAGCTGGAAAGTATTCTCAGCAATAAATCAAGAGAAGGACAGAAAGGTGATATCTTCCGAAGAGAGATAATCCATAAAATCCCAGAAAGATTATCCTAACCTACTCTAGGAACACACTCTGATATGAATTCACAAAACATGGTTTGTACCAATTGCTACATTATCTGCACTCAGCATCCAATCGGATTTCAGCAAAACCTGAGAGCAGGTAGACTCCCTAGTTTCTCACATCTTCACAATAAACCACAGAATCATATCCTTGAAAAGATTCTGCGTCCACATCTTGTGGTTCAGACAGATCTTCCCACAAGTCATATTTCTTGCGACCTCCTTTCCTCACGCTGAGTACCTCACTATAAGTTGTCTAACACACAAATGTCTATTCACTAGCTAACAGAAGGATTCTTGAAAATTACAGCATCTGCAGTGCAAGAGAAAAAACATCTTGTGCAGAACGACAGTTTAATGCGAAAACAGGCCTTTCAATCCTAATGTATGAATTATTTTTAATATGGCATCAGTAGTTAGACTAACTTAAATCACTATGTTAATATTTCTTTTGTATGCTTGCAATGCCTAAATATGATGCCCTACTACAAAATTGCATTTAGTATACATATGTTAATTAGCATAAACTTTTGCACTTTCTGCTTAAGTGTGTTTTTGCTTGTAAATGAGGAGAATTCATTCCATCAGGAGCGTGTGTGTGTAAAGTGCAAAACTATAACCATGTTTCTCATCATGTTACGACATAGGGATCATGCAACGTGGCCCGACGTGCCACCATCTCAGCTGATGCACGACATCAATACTGAAGTGTTTTCAGAATCACCAACACTTGGCCTGCATTGAGCTCTTCATCTTACTAACGGATTGTGGAGAAAGATGTATTCCACAAACATACCTGAGGGTGTTTTTTTTTTTTTTTTTAAGTATTTCACACAGATTTACTTAATGTATACTGAGAAATGCCCAGGCTACTGAGGACTCTGCTTCTGAACGTGGAATGGGCAGTGACGATGTTGGACAGCGCGGCAGAAGTCACCATAGCTCGCCAGAACCTGATGGACTTTCTGGGGGTAGTAGAGCTGAGCAAACATATCACTGTGGAAACACATGATACAAGAGTAAGTGTCCCACATTGTTTATACGAAATAATGCTCCAGGTAGAGGGAGACATTCCCAGGAAAGTGAAGGGTCTCTTTTGGGAGAACCTGACCTATGGTAACAACATTCTTTTGGCTGAAAAGGATTGGCCACCTCAGTTTGTAATGGATTGCTCAATGGGAGAAGAGGTTATTTTACCTGCTTTTTCCGACCTCATACCAGAATCAGTTAAAAATTCATAAGCACAGGAGTGGGCGCTAGCGTTAGCTCCCACACTTTACTGCAGTCATGTCGGGTGGGATGATGAGTCACCTCATCACAAAATCCCATTAAAATCAATTCCTCTATCACAGAGACAATATCATATCAAACATGAGGCAAAGATACAAGTCAATGAGATCTTAGATCAACTTGATTATTAGGGTGTGATAGAAAATTGCACCTCATCCATGAATAATCCCTTGTTTCTAGTAATGAAACCTGATAATCAGGGTTTTAAGTGGGCCGGGTCTGTCTGGGTCTGAGCACCGGCAGTTATTTTCAGGAGGCCTCGAAACGGGTCTCTATCGGGCTCTATTTTCGGGCCTCGCAAAGGTAGTCCGTTTTCTTTTTTTTAAATTGGACTGCAGTGTGAGAGCATGCACATTGCTCACTACTGAGAAGTGGAGACGTCATGCCAGGGGAGCTGCGTTGTAGGGGAAGGGAAATCCTTTAAAGAGAGCCATTTTCTCTCAGGATTTCCCTTCTCTTTTTACAGCGCAGGAGCAGCAACATCATTGTGGGATGATTAGGAGAGAGACGACCCGGCGCGCAGCGCCCATTGCCCCGGGCTGAGACAGCTTCCCGGGCGCACAAACACAGCCACACCCGAGTACTTCACAGATCTTTAAAAGACCATTTGCTTTTAAATGAGGCTCTGTTGTTTTTCACCCCTTTTTAGAGCCCCTGCATCCCCACTCTGCCTATTACTGGAAGAATTAGCCTCCCCCGAAATTTGGCTCTAGTTGCGCCTCTGGAGATGACCACAGGCAGCCAACTCCAGCACGATCCTTCTCTGACCTTTCACAGTGTCTTGTTTTAGTGCTATGAAAACACATGCTATGCCTGGCTCACTTAGTTCTCACACCCACTCTTTAATAGGAAGATAGTAGCGTTGGAATTACCTTTATATTCCTATACTGTGCTTCACATGGAAATATAGAAGGGCAGGTTCTCACCACCCCAAATGAGCTGGTTGGTATACTCTCTCAAATTAAAGAACTACAGGTATTCAGTATCTGTCAGTCACGGCCAATTTAAAGCAGTGTTCCTATATAGAAATGGACAAAAGGTTATGTTTCTGAATTAGCTTCTTACACTGAAAAGCTGGTTTACATTTTTTCGCTGGATCAACCTTTGTTTAAAACACCTCCAGAGAAGGGTGGTGAACTATGGTCCACAAAGAACAACTGAAAGATCTCTTGTTCTTTATCAGAAACATCTGCCTGTGTCAATGGTTATCACCAGCCTTTTCGGCCCATTAAGAGGCTGTGTGGATGAGTATAATACGGGGTGTTTAGGATCGGGGTGGAGGGTGCACGGAAAAAAGGACGGATAGGTGAATAAAGGGCAAGTGGATGGATGGACAGATGGATGAATGGATATCTAGATGGATGGATGGATGAATGTATGGATGTGTGGATGGATGGAAGGATGAATGGATGCATGGACCAGTACTTAGGATAGGCGGGTGGGCTGATAGATGCTTAGAATAGGTTCTGGGACAGATGCATGTATGGATGTCTGGGCGTATGGATGGATGGCACAGTGCTTAGGATAGGCGGTGGGCTAATAGATGCCTAGGATAGGTCCAGGGACACATGTATGTATGTATGGATGGATGGCTGGATGGATCAATGAATGGATGAATGGATTGCTAGCTGGATCGATGGATGGATGGATGGAAGGATGAATGGATGAATTGATGAATTGATGAATGGATGAATGAACCAGAACTTAGGATAGGCGGATGGGCCGATAGATGCTTAGGATAGGTGCAGGGACAGATGTATGTATGTATGTAGGTAGGAATGTATGGATGGACTGAAAGATGGTTGGATGGCGCAGTGCTTAGGATGGATGGATGCAGGGCTGAAAGTGGGACCGGGTCAGAGCACCGGCAGTTATTTTCAGGGGGCCCCAAAACGGGTCTCTATCGGGCTCTATTTTCGGGCCTTGCAAAGGTAGTCCATTTTCTTTTATTTTTTATTGGACTGCAGTGTGAGCATGCACATCGATGTGCGCATTCTCATTTTGCTCACTGCTGAGAAGTGGAGACGTCATTTTAGGTGAGCCGCGTTATAGGAGGAAGGGAAATTCTTTAAAGAGAGTGTTTTAAAAGGTAGGATAATTGGAGGGGATTTTCTTAAGCACACAATGCCAGTTATCTTGATTTAGACCACAGCTCTGCTTGGATAGGCCACACCCCTTTATGAGGTTTGCCCCGCCCCTTTTAGAGTCACCCCAGGTTTTTCTTCCCACTTAAGCCCTGCTGATTATCCATATTGTCTAGTCTTGGATTACAGACATTTAAATGCATCCACATGCAAATTTGCATTACAGAATGCACACAGTGGCGCACTAATGAATAACATTGTGCAGAAGATATATAAAACAACACTAGACATCTCAAATGGATTTTTCTGCCAAAATAAAGCACCTGGAAGCAGATATTTGACCACATTCTCGGCGCTAGGCTCTCTACACCAATTTTGTTGATTACCCCAGGGGTATAAGAACAGGCCCGGGTTCTTTTCAGCCAGGGTAACAGAGTTACTTCAAAATTTTGATGAGGATACATTGTCTGATGTAGATGATATCTATCTGATGGATGGTGAATTAATAGAGCATTTGGCCAGAGTGAACCACATAATTCTTGGGTTTGCTCACCTGGGTTAAGAATTCAATTTAAAAAAATAACTAAAAATTGCCCGCCTCAGTGTCCTATTTATAGGGTACGAGTTGTCGAGTATAGGCAAAAGCCAGGTGACACATTTTTTAGAAAAATGTGCACTACTCCAACTTTTAACAACTCTGATAAGACTACAAGCCAGGATTTTTGAATTTTGGCAGGACGTACATTTTGGATTACGAAGAAAGTGTGAAACCTTTCTACAAATTAATAGACCTGATTTTTCAGCACACTATTGGACACAGGAACATAATGATAATTTACATTCTGTACAAGCTGACATGCTAGCTTTAAGGCATTTACACGCACATGTTAACACAACTAACTTGGTGATCCACGTAGTCGCTGGACCAACTGAGTACACCGCATTACTTTTAATGAATGCGATATAGTACCTATTGCATACACATCACATTTGTACACGAACTCTGAAATGCATTTTGCACCAACAGAAAAAATACTCACAGCAGTACAGACTGCTGTAGTAAGTGAGGGAGAGCATCAGCACAGGGGAAATGCATAATTATCATCACCCCGGCACCAACCTTAGAGGCCGTTACAAAGGCAAGCATTCCGAATGCTAAAGCACTGCTTCCAGGATAGATTCAATGGACTAACTCTCTCACTGCAACAGAAGTAGATTACAGATTTGATTCTACGTTACAAACACAAGCATTCCTGCAGTATGAGCAAGAATATCCTCTACCAAATTAAATAAAGCCTCTAGATCGATATGAATGTATCGTTTATCCTGATGGATCTATCCAGCCAGCTGTAGGAGCGAAACAGCAATATTCCGCAGTATGCGCAATCTTAAAAGGGCGCATTTAGGATGGGATGTTTCTTCCTGGAAAAAAATACCCTAAGTCTCTAGGAAACTGTACGGTGCAGCTGGTGGAACTAACAGCCCTGATACTGGCACTACAAAATACGGATCACAAATTCCCCGCACTATGTGTGATTCATTTGACTGTGTTCAGTCCTATAACGAATATTTACATTATTGGTGCCAGAATGGATTTAGGTATTCCAAAGGTTGCATAGTAAAGCACAAGATGCTCTGGGAACAAGTGGTGAAGCTTAAAGAAGGCCTGCCGTGGGCTCATGTTATTCATACATTGAGTCATCAACGTGTTGGCATTGACGTTGAAGGGAATTCAATGGTGGATCAAGCCGCCAAGGTGACAGTTCGT
Organism: Triturus cristatus; assembly: GCF_964204655.1. Taxonomy (NCBI): domain Eukaryota; kingdom Metazoa; phylum Chordata; class Amphibia; order Caudata; family Salamandridae; genus Triturus; species Triturus cristatus. Next base: position 497,150,616 of record NC_140582.1, read on the forward strand.
ACTGCTGCAGTTGCTGCAATAACTCGCTCTAGCACGAGAATAGGCGGAGCAACTATGATAGCTGTCAATGCCACGCGCAACAGCTCAGCCCTGCTGAAAAGCTTTTTACTCAAGCACTCCTAAAAATTAGATGCGCAAAACATTCCTTATGCTCGAATTCCAGGAGTAGGTGATAGAGTAATATAAAACACTGATCGCAGATTGGGATTAATACTATTTGCACATGAGGGTCTGTGTTCAGCACATGCAGGGATCACTGCTACAGTTTCACTACTAAAGCAGTGCTATTGGTGGGCAGGTCTTATGAAGCAGACTAAGGACTTTGTTCTCAAATGCGACATCTACCAGCAGATGAAGGGCTCCACCGTAGCATGTCCACCACAAACACCTTTATTGATCTCAGAAAAATCTTTTGCATATGTCTATTTGGATTACTGTGGCCCCTTACACTCTGAGGGGCTTACAAGTACATCTTGGTGGCAGTGGATTCATGCTCTAAATTCCTGTGGGTTTGGCCCCAGCGCTCGGCTGACGCTCGAACTGTTATAAAGGATCTGCTAGTCTTTATCAGGACATACTCAATTGGCGCACTACATTCCCACCAGGGCCCGGTGTTTAGCTCTCGGGCTTACAACAAAGCCATAGGAAGTTTGGGTGTGGTCTTGGGGTACTCTTCCCCCTATCATCCTAAGGGTCATTCTGTAGTAGTGAGGAAAAAACATGACTTAAAGCAGTCTTTAACAGCGAGGGTATTAGGCTCAGTTGCTAGTTGGGTCAATCACCTATATGGGGTCCAGAAGCCACTTAACAACATGCCAAGAAAATCCCTAGGGGGTCGTATTCCTTATGAACTCCTGTTTGGTGTGAAAATGTGGGTACCAGACCTTGATAGTGTCAGTACAGTGGTGGCTGAAACACCATTTGACATCAATGAACGTTTGGCTGTTTTATAGGAACTCAATGAATTCCGGGCTTTACAAAGCAACATCCAAGTAAAGAGCCCCACCACTGAAGGTTGTGCTGGCAAGACCTGCCTGGGTCCCAAAGATTGGGGACCTGGTCCAAGAGAAAATAGTGGACTAGAAAGAATGTGGACCATCTTACAAAGTGCCTGTATCTGTCCTAGGTGGCGAAGGCAATTGCACTTTACTTCTTCCGCCCCTTGCCGGTCACCGAGATAAGAGGTTTGTCTTTATTGATCTGATCAAACCACACTATGTGTCCGATTCTCAACAGTAGGCCACGTGGTCTCCCAGGTAGTCTCCACCTTCCTCTTGCTACTGTATGGGAAGTTCAGATGGAAGCCTTAATAATGACAGAAGACTCCACTCTCCAAAGAGAAGCTGTAAACAACAATGAAATGATACTTCGCCCTGTTAAAACAACTACAGCTGTGCAATCGAAAAGTACAGAAATATAAATTCGAAAAATTGACAACGTCTATGTGAAGATGCCACATTCTACAAAACCTGATGAGCTGTCAAAAATAGACCGGACGGTGTCTGGCTACTTAGTACATTATGATGCCTTCTTATCGGATTCCAATGAACCTGAGCTGCCACCGCTGCCTCTCCCTTTCAAACTGTGAGTTTATACTCTCTATCTTTGGCTGAAAAAGGCATACTTTGTTGTTCCATGGATACATCTCTGGATTGAAATTGGATTACTTTTCCTGTTCTCTGGATTGGTCTGGTGACTGTCTTTTTCCAACCTCTGAGTAGACACTATCTCCCAGAACGCTCCACAGTAAATCTTGTGAACCTGGTTCTTAAACCACATGCATCATCACACCGTAAACAAAGGGACCTGTCCTTGGTGAACATTAATGCAGTTGCAGTTCCTGAAGGAATAGTGTGGGAAAGGGTATCGTATGATGTTTATGGTTCTAATGAACTTTTGTAATTTCCTTATTTGTTTAAATTTCCCTTAAATTATATCATCACCTCTAGTACTTTCTCTGATGATTGGGACATTGAAACTGTGCACAATATGCTAGCAGATCTAGAGCAATCAGCTGCATTTTCTCATGGTGAATTGTATGATGGTACATCTAATTATGGAGACATGTTCTGTTATCGACATTATGGTCACTATTTGTTACACAAAGCTAGTATCACATGTGCTGTTTACACTTACACCCAATGGGAACACTGCCCAACACCACCTAAAGGTAGTTCAAAAACATTTGCAGAAAAATGTGCATATTTTTCTGGTTTTGACACATTGGACCCAGCTTATTACTATAGGCTTGCACCTAGAAGAATATGCTAACAAACACCAAGCTGATATACTCTGCTTTCTTTAGTTTCTAACTTCTCTATGCAGGGTTTCGACTTATGGAAAGACACAATAGACACAAAGTCTATATGGGGAACAAATGATTTTCCGGAATAAAATAATGAAACAGACTTCCTGTCTTGGCAATAGATTTGAGCACACCTCGCATTCCCAGATTTGCACGTTTTTAACATTGGCAACAATACACAAAACACAGTGAGGATAAGCTAGATGCCATGCTCTGCAATGGATCATACAATACATCAGACACGGATCTACAGGTTTGGTTGTTTTGGCCTCTAGACACAGATAAATGTCAGTCTAGATTCCTGGGTAATACCGGAGGGTTTAAGATCAACTGGCCTGGCCTACGCTATATACAATCAGAATACGCAGGGGTGGTGACATCATATAGTGTTGGGATGTTATGCCTAGATTGGCTAAAGACCTCAACACTTTCCCAGGTGAAGCAACACTTGTCCCTTCTTTCTGATGACCTGGACCCCAGGGAGTTTTTACTAGGTCCCAAGAACCCACGTCAAAGGCGCTTCTTGTATGGTATATACAACGAGCTATGGAAGATTTCTCAAACGGAAGCTACAGAGAGATTGCGCGAGATCAACAGGGTTAATATGGAAAAGGTTTTCGCTGTGGTTGACAACGGTATGACCACATTATCATCCAGAATGTTCTCACTGGGCAAGATTGTGTCTTCTGCAATCGACATAATTTACCAGGAAATGTCTATTTCACAACATAGACAGTCACAATTATGATCAATCGTAATACTGAGCTGGAAGTTACAAATACTACTTTCTGGCCACATGCCGTGGCGTTACATCAACACTACAGGCCTGTTTTCGGAAAATGATCTGTCAGAAAGGCAAATAACTATGGCTTGCAGGGATGCAAAATACACCATGCTGCGCATTGAAAAATTACCTTTTACCGTGGCTGAGACACCACCCACAGACTAGATTATCCATGGTTATAGCACCCTACCAGTCACAACCTTCCAATTCCAATATTGTCTCCAATACCAACAGGTAGGCAGATACGAAGCGGTAGGAAAAGGTTATGTGCACGAGTATTGGGAATTTCCATTCAGGTTTAAATGCAGGAAAGGGGACAAGGAGGTTTTCCTTAGTAGTTCCGACTGTGAAGACACTTTGAGCAGATCCTTAGTTTGCAAGGACATCTCTCTTCATGGGTCACATAAGGCTTCTGTTGCAAACTTGTCTGGTTATCTCAAGGGTTCCCCAGCTGCTGTGATACATCCAGTTTTCAAACTTCTCTCAAATGGGAGCTCTTTGATGCTGAATGGTCAAGGTTGCTGTGGAATGGAACCGGACATCGCTTATCCGGTGGCGGTTAATTCCTTAGTCACTTGTTGTACACAAGTACTGTTTCCACATGCCTGTAAAATTAGGGAGGCAACACTGTGGCCTTTGAGAAATGTTTCCAACATACGTTTTGGTTCCCTTAGCAGACTGAAAGCCACGCTTTTTCAATAGGATGTGGCCAGAACTTCGGCCAGAGTGACATTTGATCTCCAGGTTGCCAGGTCCTCGTCTGAGATACAGGCATTACTCCACACTAACCTCCCGCTGCATTTTGGGGAGCTAGTCCATCGTATCTTTAACTTTTCTGATACACAGAGAATAGTGCATTTTTTAAAAATATCAGATCTCGACTGGTTAGCACCTTTCAGACAATCTTCGAAGCTATTCCATTATTTATACACTCCGTGCTGGGAAGCGTTTTTGGAGGGCTCACGCTTCTCCTGCTACTTTTGGCAGGAATTCTGATTTTAATTTTTCTGCTCCACAATGGACGCCCCAGTTCGAATCAGAATAGAGTCAGTACTGCTTGTGCTGCGATGCTGTGAGCACATGTTTCACACATTTTGCACACTTTGACTTCGAGGACTGGAGGAGCAATGGTTCTTGTCCTTCAGGCCTGTCTGACTTAACTGCATAAAACCTGTATTCTACTGCCTGCTTTGCGGCCTCAAATATGTATTGGACATATGCCTAGGATCACAATTGGTTGGGTTATTGGACATTGAGGTACTGCTGGACCCGTTAACGCCACATGGGTATTTTTGTCCCCAGTGTCTTCCATTGCTGATAAATGCATTTCTTGAGCCACCCTGGGATGCTTCGGCTCCTAGTGACTAGGAAAATGGCTCTACGATACACACACAGGATGCAGACCCTTCCTCAGCGGCTGCTGTGGGAACTGGATGGAATCACCTTTGCTCCATAAATATGCTTCGAGGTGTGCCTCTGGGAACGTCGTCTGCGGTTATGGACAACAGCAATGTTGCGTCTGTCACTCGGAACACATGAAACGATTGGCCTTTTATGTGTGGAAACAAATCGGCTTGATTTTAAAAACAAATGTATCCAAAACAATTTTGTTTTATTTTTTTCTTCCAGGCACCATGTCTTGTGGCGGGCTTAGGACTTCAAACAAGTATACTCACTATACCCTTTTAACAGTATAATGACTTTAAAGGCTTTTTTAGGGATATTTTAAAGGGAAGATTGCTTTTAGATGATTTTAAAAGTAATGTTTTAACCTTTTATTCGATTTATAGTATACTGGCTATTTAGATAGCTTTTATATCGAGCCATAGGGCTCGATCAAGATGCAGTTCGGAAGGGCTCCAAATCGGATTTGGGTTTCTGAATCAGATTCGGAATGCTTGTTTCCAACCGAATCGCAAACCTTTCCGAACGAGCATTAACAATGTTTGGACTTTCTGAATCGGTTCCGAATCCAAACCGAATGGCATTCGGAGATTCCAAGTCATTCGGAGCTGAAACGGCCTGCGTTTCCAAATGACTCAGAAGCTTTCCGAACAAACGATTACGATGGCAGATTCGGACAGTCCTTCCGAATCGGTTGTTCCGACTCGGATCAGCGGTCAGAAGCTGAATGTGGTGGCCCGTAGCAGGCCCCCCTTCACCGGGGGCTTTTCGAATCGGGCCCGTGGGGGTACCCAAGGGACCTCCCCTTTCCAACCATGCACATTATGGCAGGCACCAAGGGGTGCCCACCACAGGGTATACGATTTTCCCCAGCCATCCCTTTGTTCAATGGGAGCATGTGTATTCAGTCGGAACACAGGCTCCCATTGAATTCAATGGGATTCTGACCGAATTGCATCCAGAAGCATCCGGATGCATCGTAATCGTTTGCTCGGACTCCCTGGATCCAAGTCGGTCGGAAACCATTCCGAGACCGATTCGGTTGATATGCTTTCCGACTGAGATCGTAATCGGCCCCTTATGCTTTATTCCCCCCCCCCCCTTCAATCCTGTAAAGCGCTCTGATACCCTCACGGGTCTGGTTCGCGCTCTATAAAACTATAAAATAAATAAGTAAATAGTATGAAGAGTGGGTGTTATATTCCTGAGTAGACCCATGTTACGAATCGGCTTATTTCTTACATTGCACTAGAAAATAAAATTTCAGCCATGAACTCTTGCACACGTTTGCATGCACGACAATGTTGGATTAGTTTCTCTGAAACTACTTTGTTTACACATTCAGCTTTGCACATTATCACGACGCCTTGAACATCATGTACTAGACCTCTCTATGCACTGGATACAAAAGTTGTCCTATCTTCATCCACCAGGCGACAACGTTATCTACATATCCATAACATTACTAATCGAATGTGTACATCACGAGGCCGCCTTTTATTATAAATAATAGGCATCCCGGTAGAGGAGGTACTTCCGCTGACACCGAGGGTCCTTGCATGCTGGGAAATCACCACGCAGCAATCTGACATCTTGTGAGAGGTGTCCAGTTCGTGACAAAGATGATGTCCTTTGCTCTATTCAAACAGGCAATGGGGTTGGATCATCCCTTGGGGAGATTCTTGGTTCTACACCTACACACACTCTAGGTATACTAGCAGTATGGACCGCATAGTAGGAGTACGCTAGATTACTGCCTTGTTTATATGCCTGCATATAAACAATTGTTCCGCACCATGGTAGAACTATATCTACTATTTACGCTATTGGTACTTGTATCACGTTTATCTGCTTCTGTCTAATAATCGTTGCAGCACACAGATTTTATGCAAGAATAACATTGGTTCAATAAATATTATTGAAAACGTCCCACTGTGTATTCTCTGTATATTTCTCTGAGAATAAATGAGCACGAGTGACTGAGTGAAAGGTTCTCTACTGTTTCCACGATTCCTGAGGAATCAGGGTTGTCATGTTTAGTGGTTGCCAGAAACCATTCGCTCCCTGGTAGATGAGGGGGGCTTACGGTGGCAACTGTGAGCTAGCAGGTCTATAGGCCAACATATCCTGTGTGGGTGTCTGGAATCAGTCTTGACACCAAGCCCTTAGTTTATGTTGTCCGAACAATGCGCTGGTCCTACGGATTGGTAAGAACTACACAACACCACCACATAGCTGGGCTCCAAATCCTTTGGGATTCTGACTTTTGTTTCTGTAGCAGACACTTCAGGTGTGCTGCCACCATTACTGTTGCTGGACCCCACTTGCTGGGGTCTAATGTCCAGCTCTCTGAGACTAAGCTCATGGGAAAACCTGCTCTCCTTCATGACTAGTCTCTTCTCCAGAACCTGTTTCTTCTCAGCCAGAGCAAGTTTCTGCTTCTATTCCAGCTTGGCAAGCTCTCGTTTCAATTTTTCTCCTCCCTCATGTCCTCCAGCTCCTCTTGGGATAGGTACCTTGAAGACAAACTGCTGCCTGATCTAGGGAGGACTTTCAGTCCTGGGAGGATTGTATCCTCTCCCTCAGTAGGCTGCATGACAAGACCCCCAGACAGGTCCTGCTCCAACCCGTCCTCAGACTCAGACCCCTACTCCTCATACTGTGAACCAGCTTGTTGGGCTGCAGCCCATGCTCATAAGGCTGTTTGAAGCTCTGACTTCTTGGCACTTCCCTTAATGAACAGCCTCTTCTCCTGGAAGAACTCCTTGAGTTGGACCACTGGGTAGGTATCCAGATTAGCCAGCTCGAATTCCATCTTACCAGGGAAAATCAAAGATGTCAATTTTGGGAGAATAGAAAAAAGGCTCGAATTGGTCTTAGTATAGAGTTGTAGTGAACAATGAGTCACTATATGGTTTTGCACAAACACAAGTCCTATCCTCACCCCTGATCACCAATGTTAGATCTGGGATTCCTGGTTAGCTGAGGTATGCACCCAGGCCAGGCAGGAACCACCACTCTAGTCAGAGTAAGCTAACTACACACTAAAAGATAGCCTGTGCTCACCCTCTTGTAGCTTGGCACAAAGCAGTCAGGCTTATCTAAAGAGGCAATGTGTAAAGTACTTGTGCAACACACACACACACTTACACAATGAATACACCACAAAAAGACTTCACACAGGTTTTAAAAATAGATTATTATATTCTGAACAAAACAAGACCAAATAAAAAGAATAAGTGAAAAATATATTTTAGAAGCAAATAGTGCTTTAAGGGTTACTTGCGGTCAAGTTGGACAGGGGCACAGTCAAAGTTCGGGCGACTGGATATAGGACTCACACACGCCACGGTGAACAATGTACCTTTGCTGGTCACAATTGCGGGATGCGTCGGGAGATGTGTCGATGTTGATCCCGTAGCTCGAGGATGTTATGTTATGTTATGTTAAAGACACTTATTAAGTGCACGTACACCAAACGGTTTCATGGCGCTGATGTGTTGATCCTTCTCCATGCAGTGATGGTGATACATTGGTTCTGAAGGTGAGACGCCGGGCTGAGATGCATTGGTTCTATAGAGTGATGCGCCGGGATTCTCCATGTAGTTGAGGGATGCACTGATCCCGCCGAGCTGCTGCGGCAGCAAGGCACAGTTCCCATGCGCCGGGCTCTCGAGAAGCTGCATTGCTTCTGAGAGCGAAGCAACGATTTAACACCTGCAACCAGGTACAGGCTCTGGTTCTGCTACATGCAGACAGGAGATGAGTCAATGTCTGTGTTGCAAGTATCTGGGTCTACTTACAGTGAGGCAAACACAAGGAGATGATGGACGGAGCCCTATAACTTTGCAGACACACACCCCCAGTCACAGATCTGGGTTGAATCCATCATCGTTCTTTAGCTCACTCTGCCACCCCAGTTCAGACACAGCTATATGCAAATCAGTCTTGACCCTGTGCCTCATGGGAACAGTTCAGCCCGAACTGCCAAGCCATGTCTTCACTGGACTGTAAACAAGCATCCTGGGACCTGTTTTGGGCTAACAGCCCTCATCAGCCAGGCTAGCTTGAATCCAGTGGCAAAATGAGCAATGGACCCACGTATGGGCATTCCCTGCCAACTTAGGGTGACCAAAGCAAACACGAGGAAATGATGGACGGAGCCCTGAAACTTTTCAGACACTCACCCCCCAGTCACAGATCTGGGTTGAATCCATCATTGTTCTTTAGCTCACTCTGCCACCCCAGATCAGACACAGCTATATGCAAATCAGTCTTGACCCTGTTCCTCATGGGAACAGTCCAGCCCGAACTGCCAAGCCATGTCTTCACTGAACCGGAAACTATGATCCTGGGACAGGTTTTGGGCTAACAGCCCTCATCAGCCAGGCTAGCTTGAATCCAGTGGCAAAGTGAACAAGGGACCCACGTCTGTGCATACCCTGCCAATTTAGGGTTAACAAAGCAAACACAAGGAGATGATGGGCGTAGCCCTGAAATTTTTAATACACTCACCCCCAGTCACAGATCTGGGTTGAATCCATCATCATTCTTTAGCTCACTCTGCCACCCCAGTTCAGACACAGCTATATGCAAATCAGTCTTGACCCTGTGCCTCATGGGAACAGTCCAGCCCGAACTGCTAAGCCGTGTCTTCACTGGACCGGAAGCAAGCATCCTGGGACCGGTTTCGGGCTAACAGCCCTCATCAGCCAGGCTAGCTTGATTCCAGTGACAAAGTGAGCAAGGGACCCACGTCTGGACATACCCGACCAACTAAGGGCAAACAAAGCAAACACAAGGAGATGATGGACGGAGCTCTGAAACTTTTCAGACACTCACCCCCAGTCACAGATCTGGGTTGAATCCTTCATCGTTCTTTAACTCACTCTGCCACCCCAGTTCAGACACAGCTATATGTAAATCAGTCTTGACCCTGTGCCTCATGGGAACAGTCTAGCCCGATTTGCCAAGCCATGTCTTCATTGGACCGGAAACAAGCATCCTGGGACCGGTTTCAGGCTAACAGCCCTCATCAGCCAAGCTAGCTTGAATCCAGTGGCAAAGTGAACAAGGGACCCACGTCTGTGCATACCCTGCCAACGTAGGGTTAACAAAGCAAACACAAGGAGATGATGGGCGTAGCCCTGAAATTTTTAATACACTCACCCCCAGTCACAGATCTGGGTTGAATCCATCATCATTCTTTAGCTCACTCTGCCACCCCAGTTCAGACACAGCTATATGCAAATCAGTCTTGACCCTGTGCCTCATGGGAACAGTCCAGCCCGAACTGCTAAGCCGTGTCTTCACTGGACCGGAAGCAAGCATCCTGGGACCGGTTTCGGGCTAACAGCCCTCATCAGCCAGGCTAGCTTGAATCCAGTGGCAAAGTGAGCAAGGGACCCATGTCAGGGCATTCCCTGCCAACTTAGGGCGAACAAAGCAAACACAAGGAGATGATGGACGGAGCCCTGAAGCTTTTCAGACACTCACCCCCAGGCACAGATCTGGGTTGAATCCATCATCGTTCATTAGCTCACTCTGCCACCCCAGTTCACACACAGCTATATGAAAATCAGTCTTGACCCTGTGCCTCATGGGAACAGTCTAGCCTGAACTGCCAAGCCATGTATTCACTGGACCGAAAACAAGCATCCTGGGACTGGTTTCGGGCTAACAGGTCTCACCAGCCAGGCTAGCTTGAATCCAGTGGCAAAGTGAGCAAGGGACCCACGTCTGGGCATACCCTGCCAACTTAGGGCGAATAAAGCAAACACAGGGAGATGATGGACGGAGCCCTGAAACGTGCTCTCCATGCCACTGGAGTCAAGCTATCCTGGCTGATGAGGGCTGAAAGCCCGAAACCGGTCCTAGTATGCTTGTTTCCAGTCCAGGGAGGACTTGGCCTGGCAGTTCGGGCTGGACTGTTCCGATTGGGCGCAGGGTCACGACTGATTTGCACATGGCTTGGTCCAAACTGGAACAGCATGGTGAGCAAAAAAACGATTTAGGCCCAGATCTTTGTACTGGTGTGAATGTATGACATTGTTCTGCATTCTGTCCATCAATTGTTGTTTTTCCATTTACAGTGAACCAGGCCCAGGAGCAGGTGTAGAGACTTTGATATCCCTGAGTCTCAAGCAACATGAGGCAAGCTAATATGCCCTTGGAGCACACTTGGAGAAAAGGCAGAGTCCAGCTCTTCTTCAGCAAAGTCAGAGAGCAGCAGGCAGCAGGGCAACAACAGAAAAGCAGACCTCCTAGATCAGAAGTCCAGTTGAGTCTTTTAGGTAGCATGGCAGTTCTTCTGGCAGAGCTTCAGTTACAAGTCAAGTAGTGTCTCACTTTAGGGGGTCAAAGACCAAGCACTTATACCTAAAAAGTGGGGCTGACTTCAAAGACTGATCTTTGAAGTGCACAAGCATCCTTGAACTGGGGGTGACTTCAAAGAGTGATGTTTGAAGTGCACAAGCATCCTTTCAATCCAGCTCTGTCTGCCAGGCTATCTTTGGGGGGTAAATTAGCTCTTTGTGTGGGGACAGGACCCTACCTATTCAGTGAACTGTTAGCCCCACCCTTCCATCCTGCCCAGGCAGGCAGGACCATCAGAATGCAGATGTATGTAGATGGGTACTCAGACACACCTAGCCTTACTGTGTTTTTGGCTGTCTAGAGGGAATGCACAATGTTTAGCTGTCACCCACCTCAGACGTGTATTGGAGGTAGGCTGCAAAGCACACAGAGTAGCAAGTGCAGAGAAATGTAAACTTTCTAAAAGTGGCATTTCTAAAATGGTGATGCTAAATCGAACCTCACCAGCAAGGAGAACTTATCATTACCATTCCAAAGATATAAATGATGCAGCTACCCCTTAAAATCAGAAATTACAGCATACAAGTGTTCTAAGGAATTCCCAATGCTAATCTATAAGAGTAGTAGTCCTCACAGTAATGAAACACAAATTTGGTTGCTTGTCATTACTAGGACATGCAAACTTTAACAGTACATGGTCTACCTTTTACTTACACAGCACCCTGCCCTCTGTGATACCTAGGGCCTACATTAGGGGAGACTTACGTGTAATAAAAGAAGAGTTTAAGGCTTAGGAAGTAGTTTTAAATACCAAGTCAAAGTGGCAGTAAACTTCACACACTGGCCCTTCAATGGCAGGCCTGAGACAGGTTTGAAAGGCTACTTGTTTGGGTGGCACAATTAATGCTGCAAGCCCACTAGTAGCATTTATGATGCAGGCCCTGGGTGCAAGAAAATTACAAGTAAACTAAATATGCTAATTGTGTATACACCAATGTTACCATCTTTAGGGAATAAGCATGTGCACTTTAGCACTGGTCACTAGCAGTAAAGGGCTCAGAGTCCTAAAGTCAACAAAAGGAAGTCCAGAAAAAGAAGAGCAGGAATACAACAAGTTTACGGTGACCCTTCAGAGAGGGCAATTTTCCAACACACTTTCATCCAGTGTTGGCATCTGCTGGCATCCTTCATCGACATGTTAGTCTGTCTTTGCTAAGACCTCATCTTCTGTCATCAGGAGGTTTTTTGACTGTTTATCTCTTTATGGCTCCTTCCCGAGGGCACCTACGGCTAGCGCCTGTCTGTGGCACCGTGTCTACTGGAAGGGGTAGCCCTTACCTCTGGCAGACGAAGACTGTTAAGATCAGGCCCCCCAGGCAAAAAGCACCTCCAGAAACATTTCTAAATGTCTAACCCTTGACAAATGTAGATTTTGAAAACATTTCAGAGTAGAAGAACTACATTGTAATGCATAAACACATACTAAACCATTTCTAGCTCTACACGGTATCAAAATGTATATTTCAGATATAAATGTATTTCTTCTTTTCTTATACTTTCATTCTTTCGATTCAGGTCAAAATAATCAGGCATCATGTCTTCACTGGCTCTATTTATGGGACAAAGTACCCTCTGCCCTACATAATAGGGATATTGCATAGTACCGAGGAGTTCTGTGACAATGAAGAGAAAACCAATTGTAATATCTTATGACAGTTGAGCAACTACGTAATTTCTTTATTACAGGAGACTAGATGCACCGCACGTCGTCTGTAATAAGGAAATGAAAGACTGGCTTTTATACAGAGATTGTAGGCTCATATGTATTCAATATATATATGTATATATATATATATATGTGTCCAATCCCTCTCTGCAACAGAAGGGTACGAGCTGCACTCCTTTACGGCGAGAAAAGCAACGTTGGCGTTTCCTGATATATTTCGGTCACATTGACCTTCTTCAGAGGAGGGGCCAAGGCATCTCGAGGCTGAACAACACACCCGCTCTTCACTGGCAGCTTTTAAGGTGTTTGCCCCCTGGTGGGCGTCTCGATAGACGAGAGTCGAGCATGCTGGGTCATGTAGTGCGTTGACAGTCTCCCAGTTATGACCCTTTGGTGGGCGATGCCTTCTGCTTCCCGATCACCGTAAGCCCCACACAGTTCATTTTTTCACTGCTGGGGTCCAACCAAAGTCCGGTCCTTGGTGGCTGCCAACTGCCCTTATGCTTTCGCGGGAGAAGATATTGGTCCGATTTCGGGCAGTATATTGGCGCTCTTTGCGGCGGTGCAACACTCCGGCAGAACCAAGCCGTTTTTATGTGTCCAATCCCTCTCTGCAACAGAAGGGTACGAGCTGCACTCCTTTACGGCGAGAAAAGCAACGTTGGCGTTTCCTGATATATTTCGGTCACATTGACCTTCTTCAGAGGAGGGGCCAAGGCATCTCGAGGCTGAACAACACACCCGCTCTTCACTGGCAGCTTTTAAGGTGTTTGCCCCCTGGTGGGCGTCTCGATAGACGAGAGTCGAGCATGCTGGGTCATGTAGTGCGTTGACAGTCTCCCAGTTATGACCCTTTGGTGGGCGATGCCTTCTGCTTCCCGATCACCGTAAGCCCCACACAGTTCATTTTTTCACTGCTGGGGTCCAACCAAAGTCCGGTCCTTGGTGGCTGCCAACTGCCCTTATGCTTTCGCGGGAGAAGATATTGGTCCGATTTCGGGCAGTATATTGGCGCTCTTTGCGGCGGTGCAACACTCCGGCAGAACCAAGCCGTTTTTATGTGTCCAATCCCTCTCTGCAACAGAAGGGTACGAGCTGCACTCCTTTACGGCGAGAAAAGCAACGTTGGCGTTTCCTGATATATTTCGGTCACATTGACCTTCTTCAGAGGAGGGGCCAAGGCATCTCGAGGCTGAACAACACACCCGCTCTTCACTGGCAGCTTTTAAGGTGTTTGCCCCCTGGTGGGCGTCTCGATAGACGAGAGTCGAGCATGCTGGGTCATGTAGTGCGTTGACAGTCTCCCAGTTATGACCCTTTGGTGGGCGATGCCTTCTGCTTCCCGATCACCGTAAGCCCCACACAGTTCATTTTTTCACTGCTGGGGTCCAACCAAAGTCCGGTCCTTGGTGGCTGCCAACTGCCCTTATGCTTTCGCGGGAGAAGATATTGGTCCGATTTCGGGCAGTATATTGGCGCTCTTTGCGGCGGTGCAACACTCCGGCAGAACCAAGCCGTTTGTATGTGTCCAATCCCTCTCTGCAACAGAAGGGTACGAGCTGCACTCCTTTACGGCGAGAAAAGCAACGTTGGCGTTTCCTGATATATTTCGGTCACATTGACCTTCTTCAGAGGAGGGGCCAAGGCATCTCGAGGCTGAACAACACACCCGCTCTTCACTGGCAGCTTTTAAGGTGTTTGCCCCCTGGTGGGCGTCTCGATAGACGAGAGTCGAGCATGCTGGGTCATGTAGTGCGTTGACAGTCTCCCAGTTATGACCCTTTGGTGGGCGATGCCTTCTGCTTCCCGATCACCGTAAGCCCCACACAGTTCATTTTTTCACTGCTGGGGTCCAACCAAAGTCCGGTCCTTGGTGGCTGCCAACTGCCCTTATGCTTTCGCGGGAGAAGATATTGGTCCGATTTCGGGCAGTATATTGGCGCTCTTTGCGGCGGTGCAACACTCCGGCAGAACCAAGCCGTTTTTATGTGTCCAATCCCTCTCTGCAACAGAAGGGTACGAGCTGCACTCCTTTACGGCGAGAAAAGCAACGTTGGCGTTTCCTGATATATTTCGGTCACATTGACCTTCTTCAGAGGAGGGGCCAAGGCATCTCGAGGCTGAACAACACACCCGCTCTTCACTGGCAGCTTTTAAGGTGTTTGCCCCCTGGTGGGCGTCTCGATAGACGAGAGTCGAGCATGCTGGGTCATGTAGTGCGTTGACAGTCTCCAGTTATGACCCTTTGGTGGGCGATGCCTTCTGCTTCCCGATCACCGTAAGCCCCACACAGTTCATTTTTTCACTGCTGGGGTCCAACCAAAGTCCGGTCCTTGGTGGCTGCCAACTGCCCTTATGCTTTCGCGGGAGAAGATATTGGTCCGATTTCGGGCAGTATATTGGCGCTCTTTGCGGTGGTGCAACACTCCGGCAGAACCAAGCCGTTTTTATGTGTCCAATCCCTCTCTGCAACAGAAGGGTACGAGCTGCACTCCTTTACGGCGAGAAAAGCAACGTTGGCGTTTCCTGATATATTTCGGTCACATTGACCTTCTTCAGAGGAGGGGCCAAGGCATCTCGAGGCTGAACAACACACCCGCTCTTCACTGGCAGCTTTTAAGGTGTTTGCCCCCTATATATCCAAAACACTTTTCCCAGCTCTTCCCGCTTCCCATCCGGCGAGACAGCGAAGAGAGAGTCACGGACACCCGTTTTCTTTGTGGCAAAATCAGGTCTTTATTCAAGTTGCAGTTTACGACGCGTTTCGGATAACACAGTATCCTTGTTCACATGCGGAAGTGCAGTCCACCAACAGTTTTTATATCCAAGTGGCTTTTTTTTGTGTGAGTGCATTTTTTTACTACTGAGTCACGTGATAATAGACATAAACAAAACCTTCATTTAGCGCTGGTTTGCTTCCATTCGATTGGCAAATTCACAATCATAGACATAAATGTAGTTGGAATCACAATCGACACATTGAGTCGTCTACATATATAAATATATTGCATATATTGTCAAAATAGATGCGTAAATGCCTGAAATATAAAACACCATGTATGAACATTGATTTTGTATACATATTGTATTATTTCCATATAAAATTCCAGTAATGTATGGGATGTTAAGTTAGTGTGGCATAGTTAGGGTAAATCCTCTGCCACTTGAAAATTTAAATGCTCAACAATCCATCTTAATGTTGACTAAAATGGTTTGACAACATGAATGTTGTATCTCAAACAGACCATAAAAACAATTCATAAATACTGGAAAGTTAGTGCAATAAACAACCGTTTGGTAATCTGCCAAAATTGTGCAAAAATGCATGTTTATGTAAACCATTAGAGGCCATCATAACATCTAAGTTAGATGTTTCAAAGTGCAAAGCGCTAAATTGATAAGGTGCTGGAGAATATGTGCAAATAGTGCAAATACTTTGTGATATACACAAAGTTGTAGTGCAAAAAAAGGGGAAAGGGGAGGATAAAAAACAGGGGGAAGGGGGAGGTTACATGTATTAGCAGCTAAGGATATATCATAATGTTGAAATATAGGATAACCTAAGAAAATACAATATAAAAACCCACTGTAAAAACCCTTTATAAAAACTCCTCAAAGAAGTAAAGAATCATTATAAAACATTCCCACAATAAGTCTTCATATAAAAACGAAATGTTAAAAAGTCCTATAGAAAGTTATGGAGATCTTCAGTGTTGTTGAGCCCATTGGGATGTTTGGTATCAAGTTCAACTATCATTCTAGATTCAAGTTGCCGGAGCAGTCTTTCCCGGTTGCCTCCTCTTGGGGGATTTGGGACAGCGGCAATTACAAAGTATTTCAGACATTTAAGGTCATTGCCGTGGACTGCTTTAAAATGTCGGGCAACCGGGTACGTTGGATCATTGTTGACGATTGCACGTAAGTGTTGCAAAATCCTGACATGCACCTGCAATTTTGTGCTGCCTACATATTTGAGGCCGCAGGTGCATGTCAGGACATACACAGCGTACTCGGTTTTGCAGTTGTGATTGCCTTTGATCTTGTATTCAATGGGGCTGAAAGGAGTCATGTATTTAGTGGTTGTCTCTCCAAATCTACATGCTCGGCATGAAGTGCATTTATAAAACCCTTGTCTTGGTTGTAGCCAGGTGGATTTTTTGGCTATGTATTCCGGGCTTTTTCTGACCAACTGGCATCTCATGGACATCCCTCTCCTATATGTGATGGTAGGATTGTTGGGTAAGTCTGGGGCTATAACAGCATCAGTTAAAACAATGGGCCAATTGCGTTTGATGATGGACCTGATTTGTCGCTCCTGCTGGTTGTAGGTAAGGATCAATCTCGGGGTGTTGGTTTCTGATACTTGCTCAGCTACAAGGTTATTATTCTCCAACAATGATTCCCTGGATCTCTGGGCGACCTTGCTAACTGCTTGTTTGAGAGTGTGTGTGTCATACCCTCTTTGTTTAAATCTTATGAGTGCCTCATTGGTGCATCTCTCTTGTTGTTCCTTGGTGCTGCAAATTCTTTTTAACCTAAGGAGTTCCCCAAATGGGATACTTTGTATGAGGTGTCGTGGGTGGGCGCTTGACGCATGTAGCGTCGAGTTCCCTGCCGTCTCCTTTCTATGTAGGGTAGTGTTAATTGTGCCCTCATGAATAAACAGTTTCACATCAAGGAAATCAACTTCTCTTTCATTTATATGAGAAGTGAATTTAAGGTTAACATCATTATTGTTAATGTTCTCAACAAATGAAATAGCCTCCTCATCATTGCTATATATATATATATATATATATATATATATATATATATATATATATATATATATATATATATATATATATTCACTTAAAAAACCATAGGTTTCACACATGTTATAGTTAGGTGGATATTTCACTCGTAAAAAACCAATGAAATTCCCCCGTTATAGTTAGTTCAGATAACTATAACTCGCGCGCCCGCAATGCACTGCTGATGACGTCACATATTACATCACTCATGACATGGTCAGTGACATCACTCTTGACATCACTGATGACATCATCCTTGTGATAGAGTGGCGGTCGCGCGAGTTATAGTTATCTGAACTAACTATAACGGGGGAATTTCATTGGTTTTTTACGAGTGAAATATCCACCTAACTATACCATGTGTGAAACCTATGGTTTTTTAAGTGAATTTGCAAGGTTTTTTAAATGCTAATTCCTAACTATAACGTGTGTGAAACCTATGGCTTTTTAAGTGAATTTGTAAGGTTTTTTAAATGCTAAGTTATGTATGTATTATTATATTTTTTTATATATTCATGTTACAATAAACTACGTATTAAAATGTTTATTTATTTATTTATTTATTTTTTTTGGCACCCCCGTGATTTTTAAAATATATATATTTTTTTTTCTGACTTCGGGGTCCTTCAGGGACCCCCTGACAAAGGCTAGGGGGTCAGGAACTCTCTACCCTGCCCCCTTTTCACGTTCGCCACCTTCCTTTTTCACTCTCGCACTGAAAACAAACAAAATGGCGGCCGACACTTCCTGATTTCGACCAATTTGAACGTTGACTAACATGTAACCACCAATCAGAATTACGCTCGTGCACGTTAGGGTGCTCGCACGGTGCTCGCACGGTGCACGCACGGTGCGCGCACGGTATGCGCTTATAGATATTTATATGCTTTTAAATGCTATTTTCTCAGGAACTACTGAACAGATTGACACCAATCAAAGCAAAAGGCACTTCCCTGACCTGAGGACTACCTCTCTGCCAAATTTCAAGTAATTCTGTTCAGCCGTTCGGGCTGTACCTTCGACTAAAGGTCCTATGGGAAAATGCATGGGGAAAACGCATTTTGGGACCCCCCTTTTTTCTCGGCCCCCACTTCATGAATCGCCCCGAGACTTTCAGGGTAGGAGCTGAGCGGAGCGCCCCATTAGTTTTGAAAATTTCGCGAGGATTCGTCAACCGGCGCCAAAGTTATTCAAAATAGAATTTTCAGATTTCCTATGGAAACACGGTCCTAACTATAACTATCTACTGGCGACCGCCAGTAGATAATATATATATATATTATATATTGTGTAAAACCATTTTTTATTGCAAACAAGCATTTCAAAGTCGCAAGTAATCCTTTTCTTTCCTTACGCGTTTCAAAACCATGCGGTTTCTTCTTCAGAGGAAGTTATGCTAATGACGGCAGCGCTTGCTCGCAGGTACTTGTAACCGCATGCGCAAAGTTGACTGTCCACACCTGGGCTTTAATGAAGGCATGCTGGTACCTGTAGTCATATCAAAGAGCATAGTGTTACCCCAGTGGGTTCCGTCGTCAAAAGCAACTATTAAAACATCAAATCATTCCCAAGTGGGCCTCCGGGCCTTGAATGCAGGGAAAATAAGCTTCTACCCTGCTGCACCCTTAACCAGACACGAAAACTTTTCCTGTCAAGGGCCCCACAAACGCCAGTCAGTGGTGGCAGGGCAATTTTTTCTGGATGTTTTTGCGGCAGCCCGGTCGCAGAGAGTTGATGCCACCACTGACTGGCGTTTGTGGGGCCCTTGACAGGAAAAATCAGTAGGTAGTTATAGTTAGTACCTATTTTCCTTAGGAAATCCGCAACATTCTCTTCCCAATAAGTCTGGTGCCGGTTGACGAATCTTTGCGAAATGTTCCAAACTTTTGGCCAGCTCCGGTCCGCTCCTATCCTGAAAGTTTTGGGGTGATTCGTCAAGTGGGGGCCGAGAAAAAAGGGGGGTCCCGAAACGCGTTTTCCCCATGCAATTTCCCATAGGACCTTTTGACGCAGCTACAGCACGAACTGCTGAACGGAATTACACCAAATTTCGCAAAAAGGTAGTCCTTAGTTCAGACTCATGCCTTTTGCTTAAATGGTGTAAATCCGTTCAGTAGTTCCTGAGAAAATTAAAGTTAAATGTACATATATATCTATGGCCTTGGAGGATCCGCACACCCTATGCGCACCCTGAGCGCACCCTCTGTGAACCGTGCGTGCACCCTCCCGATCACGCGCTGAATGCTAATTGGCTGTCAAGTGTCTGTCAACATTCAAAACCAGGAACTGTTGGCAGCCATTTTGTGCCTCGGTAGAAGCGAGGCTGAGGAAGTAAGGGAAATAAGTGTGTGAAAGATGTAAAGGGGGCAGGGTAGAAATACTCTGACCCTCTAGTGTTGCTTAGGGGGTCCCAGAAGGACCCCCCCAGGGCTCCCTTTTTTTAAAAAAATGGCAAAATGCATGCAGGGTGCACGGATCCAGCTGTAAAATTTTAAAAAACGAAGTGTGGGCTTTCGCGCTTCCTTAATAATTAGCCCCCGGGGTGCCAAATCCCGGGGGCAAAATGCATAAAAATTAAAAGGGGGGCCCAGGGGGGCCCCCCAGCCCCGGGGACCGCTACCCCCAGGGCCGGCTCCTACAGTGTCCTGGGGTGCCCACCCCCAGGACACTGTTGTTTGCTATGAGAGGGCGGGAGTCTCCCGCCCTCTCATAGCAAACTTTGTTTGGATTTTGAAAGAGAGAGCAGGGAAACCTGCTCTCTCTTTCAAAACCCAAACCATATTGCTTTTCCACACGGGGAGCTGCATGTCAGCAGCTCCCCATGTGGAAAAGCAATGCCGGCTCCCGAAGGACGTGGGGAGCCGGCTGGGACCGTGGGGGCGTTGGGGCTCCCCCCACGGTCCTCAACATGTTTTTATAAGCCCCGGGGGATGAGGTCCCCGGGGATAAAATTAGTGATAGGGGCTATTTATTTTTTTACGGTAAAATTAGGAGTTGCGCATCCTATCGAGTTGGGTGCATGATTTCTCTTGCATAGGGTGCGCGGTTCCTAACGCGTTGGGTGCGTGACTCCAAGGGAAAAAAAATGAAATTTTTGGGAGATAAACATCAAGATTAAGTGTTTTGTTCTTGAGTGGCTCTAAAAAGAGCGTTTTTGGTACTTATAAGTAAGTACCTGTACAGAGTCTAAAGTTGTTGAGGAAGACTCTGTTTCCTTTATCAGTAAAGTGTACTCCAGCTCTCCTATACATCTCCTATACATCTCTTGCATATGAAAGCACAGATTGTTATTGTAAATGGACCCCATTCTATAGTCTCTGAGAAAAGCAGAAACAGATTTATTCACATGTTTCCTAGCTTTCTCAATCTGTGGACAAAAATTATTGGACCAGTTCCATTTCTGCCTTTCGCATATGTTAGAATACACAAAGGCAGTTTTGGGAAAAAGTGAAATCAATTCTGCAAAGGTGTCCTTCATAAGCATTTCCAGACCTACCCCAGTCAAAGTGCCTAGGTCATTGCCACCACAGTGCACCATTATGAGGTCAGGGTGCTGGAGATGCATAAAGGATTTTACCAAAGGCATCAATTGGTGCCACTTTAACCCTCTCTGTCCAATCCATTTAATGTCTATATTTGGCAAACCTAGGTCTTTGTGAATGCCTTTGTTTTCTGCATACCTTTGGCTCCAGAAAATATAGCTGTGTCCCACAATCCATACTCTAAGCATCTTGAAGGGAGGTCTGGATGCACTCAGATGGTCTCTGTAAATGAAATGGCAGTTTGAATAGTACGATTTTTCTACAATGGTGGCTAAGATGCAGTTTTGACAAAAGACAAGAAATCATTGGTTGTTTGACAACCTTCTACACTCAAAACTAGGGTGCATGTTTCTGTTTATTAAACACATGATTCTTATTGGTTAACAAAAACTGATTGAAAGGAACATTATATAGGATAGGCTGATATGTTGAAAAGTCAAGCACACTTGCTGTTTTGATTAGCAACATTGTGTGCTGATGAACTTGTGACCTGTGTGCTCAGTTAAGTGTTCCATGACCTGTTTCTATGGTAACAGGCAGAAGGCAGATTGGGGGTAGGCTTCAAATGTATGTCATTTGGAAAGGGTTGAAATGTTTAACCAATAGAAATGTGTGTTAGCTTTTGAATTAATGTGGGAAGGTTGGTGATTTGATGTTTACATGCATATGTGTGCAAAATGAGAGGGAAACTTTGCCATTCTTTGGTTTTGCTGACAGGTGCACAGTGCAGAGATTCTGTATAAGAAAATCTGGTGGGTGACTGACATACTTCTTAATCTACAAAACAACTTGAAAGGTGAGTTATTTAATTGTGAGGGGATGTATGTGGTCTATTTTGAATTTAATCAGACTAATGTATTTCTCCTGCTAAAGTGCAGGGAGTACTTTTTTTGTCAACAATATTATTGTCAGTGTGTGTGCATGTAGAAACCATTCTGTGATAAGCATTTCTGTTTTTCATGTGTTTACAGACAGATAACTGTGCTGTTTTCATGTTTTGGTAGAATTAGAAACCAGTCATTGTTTATGTATTTGCAAAATGAGTCATGTATCTACACTAAAATGTAGTACTCCTTCTAGATTAAGAAATGTGTTTTGGTGCAGTGCAAGGGATAGTGTTGTTTGTCTAGAATCACACAGTGAGTCTGTGTGCATTTAGGAATTATTTTGAGAGAAACATTTTGGTACTAATGTGTAGTCGAAAATGTTCTGCACTGTGTGCAGTTACCTTACATCTTGTAGACTAGTAACTGTATTTTGTACAAGGGAAAGTTGGCTGTCTACAATCACACTGTGAGTCTGTGTGCATTTGGGCAATTATTGTGAGAAAAGCATTTGGTAACATCATGTATTTGCTTGCAGATTACTGCTTTAAAATTTGGTTTGTTGTCAAGTTTCAGTAGCATTAGAGGCCAGTCATTGCTTATGGAATTGCAAAATGAGTCAGGCTTTCACAGTAGTGGTCAGTATTGAAATATGTAGAATGTGTGCAGTCACCTTACCCTTTCCAGAGTAGTGAATGACTTTCGGTAAACTCCTAGAGATAGTGTTGCTTGTCTAGAATCACACTGAGTCTGTGTGCATTTGGGTGAGCATTGTGAGAGAAGCATTTGGTAACGTTGTGTATTTGCTGACAGATAACTGTTTTAAAACCTGTCATGTTGTCAAGTTTTAGTAGCATTAGAAGCCAGTCTTTGCTTATGCATTGATAAAAATGAGTCTGGCTTTGACACTAAAGTGCAGTACTGAAATATGTAGATTGTGTGCAGTCCCCTTACCTCTTCCACAGTAGTGAATGAGTTTTGGTAAACTCCTAGGGATAGTGTTGCTTGTCTAGAATCACACTGTGAGTCTGTGTGCATTTGGGTAACCATTGTGAGAGAAGCATTTGGCAACATTGTTTATTTGGTGACAGATAACTGTTTTAAAATCTGTCATGTTGTCAAGTTTTAGTAGCATTAGAAGCCAGTCATTGCTTATGCATTCATAAAATGAGCCAGGCTTTGACACTAAAGTGCAGTACTGAAATATGTAGATTGTGTGCAGTCCCCTTACTCCTTCCAGAGTAGTGAATGTGTTTTGGTAATGTCCAAGGGATAGTGTTGCTTGTCTAGAATCACACTGTGAGTCTGTGTGCATTTGGGAATCACTGTGAGAGAAGCATTTGGGTACTTCATATCTTTGCATACACATAACTGCTTAAAACCTTTCCTGTTCTCACGTTTTGGTAGAATTAGAAGCCAGTCATTGCTTATGTATTCACCCAGGAACTCTCCTTGCAGTACTGTAAACATTCAGTTAATATCCAAGTAGTAATCGAGTGAGGCAGGCCTTAGCACACGGATTGATTCAAATGCCTATCCAGGATGCATGCAGTCCTCTAACCATCTACACACTTGTCTTTCACACCTTCAATTCCCCAGTCAATATCCATACACTTCCAGGAAACACCCTGTCACTGCCCTTGCACTCCTCTACTGATCCATTCAGCACCATGTACTAATCCATTCACTGTGCGAAAACCCAAACACTTTTAAATTCATTCATGCACTCTCCTTGCAGTACTCTAATTATTCAGTCAGTACCCAAGTACACATGCAGTGACCAGGCCTTAGAACATGGACTGCTTCAAACCCCTATCCACTATGCAGGCAGTCCTCTAACTATCTACACACTTGTCTTTCATACCTGCAATTCCCCAGTCAGTATCCATACACTTTCACCAAACATCCTGTCACTCCCCTTGCACTCCTCTAGTGACCCATTTAGCACATGTACTAATCTATTCACTGTGCGAAAACCCAACCACTTATAAATTCATTCATGCACTCTCCTTGCAGTACTCTAATTATTCAGTCAGTACCCAAGAACTCATGCACTGAGCCAGGCCTTAGAACATGGACTGCTTCAAACGCCTATCCACTATGCAGGCAGTCCTCTAACCACCTACACACTTGTCTTTCACAGCTTCAATTCCCCAGTCAGTATTCATATAGTTCCAACAAACACCCTGTCACTCCCCTTATAGTTCTCCAGTGACTCATTCAGCATCATGTAGTAATCCATTTACTGCGCCAAAACCTAAACACTTATAAATTCACCCAGGAACTCTCCGTGCAATACTGTATACATTTAGTTAATATGCAAGTTGTAATGGAGTTAGGCAGGTCTGAGCACATGGATTGATTCATATGCCTATGCACTATGCATGGAGTCCTCTAACCACCTTCACAATTGTCTTTCAGACCTTCAATTTCCCAGCAGTATCTATAAACTCCAGTAAACACTCTTTCAGTCCACTTGCACACCTCTAGTGACTCATCTGGCACTGTGTACTAATCTATTCACTGCACCAAAACACAAAAACTTAAAAAGATTAATCCAGGCACTCTCCTTGCAGTATTGTAATGATTCAGTCAGTACTCAGGTAATCATGCAGTGTCTGAGGTCTTAGCTCATGGACTGTTTAAACGTCTATCCACTATGCATGCAGGCCTCTAGTCACCTACACACTTGTCTTTCACTTCTTCAATTAACTAGTCAGTATCTATATACTTCAATAAACACCCTGTTACTCATCTTGCACTCCTCCAGTGACTGACCCAGTACCATGTACTAATCTTTTCACTGCGCCAAAACCGAAAAACTTAAAATTTTCACCCTAGCAGTAGTTTAATGATTCAGTCAGTACCCAGGTACTCATGCAGTGAACCATGCATTACCACATGGACTGCTTCAAAGGTCTATCCAGTATGCATGCAGGCTTCTATCCTACTATACACTTGTCCTTAACAGCTTGAATTCCCCACTCAGTATCCATGTACTTCCAGCAAACACCCTGTCACTCCCCTTGCACTCTTCCAGTGACTTATTCAGCACCATGTAGTAATGCATTCCCAGCGCCAAAACTGAAACACTTATAAATTCACCCAGGCACTCTTCTTGCAATAGTCTAATCATTCAGTCAGTACCCAAGTACTAATGGAGTGAGGCAGGCCTTAGAACATGGATTGATTCAAACACATTTCCACTATGCATGGAGGCCTATAACTACCAACACAATTGTCTTTCAGACCTTCAATTTCCCAGTCAGTATCTATAAACTACAATAAAAACCCTGTCACTCCACTTGCACACCTCCACTGACTCATTTGGCACTATGTACTAATCTATTCACTGAGCCAAAACCCAAAAACTTAAAAAGATTCACCCAGGCTCTCTCCTTGCAGTACTCTAATAATTCAGTCAGTACCCAGGTAGTTTTGCAGTGATCCAGGTGTTACTCCATGGACTGCTTTAAACGTCTATTCACTATGCATGCAGGTCTCTAGCCACCTACACATTTGTCTTTCACACCTTCAATTCCCCAGTCAGTATTCAAACAGTTCCAGCAAACACCCTGTCACTCCCTTTATACTTTTCCAGTGACTCATTCAGCACCATGTAGTAATGTATTTACTGCGCCAAAAAACAAATACTTATAAATTCATCCAGGCACTCTTCTTGCAATAGCCTAATCATTCAGTCAGTACCCAAGTACTAATGGAATGAGGCAGGCCTTAGCACATGGACTGATTTGAACGCCTATCCACTATGCATGTAGGCCTCTAACCGCGTACACAATTGTCTTTCACACTTTCAATTCGCCAGTCAGTATCCATACACTTCCAGCAGACACCCTGTCAATCCCCTTACTCTCTTCTAGTGACTCATCCGGCACCATGTAGTAATCTTTACTGCACAAAAACCCAAACCCTTAAAAGATTCATTCAGGTACTATCCTTGCATTATTCTAATGTTTCAGTCAGTATTCAGGTACTCATGCAGTGAAGCATGCCTTTTGACAAGGACAGTTTGAAGTAACTATCCACTATGTATATAGTGGTCTAACCACTTTAACACTTGTGCATCAGGCCTACTTTTCCACAGTTACTATGCATACATACAGCAAACACACTGTGACTGCTGTTGCAAATCCATAGTGAGTCTTTAAGTAGCATGTAGTGCTCTATTCAATGAAGTAAAATTCAAACAACTGTGATTTCACTCAGTGTCTCTCCTTATAGTAGTGTACTCATTCAGTGAGTTAGCATGTAGTCTTTCAGTGAGGCATGCTTTAGGCATGAACTGCTTTAAAGTAGTATGCACTATGCATGTAGGGATTTAACCATCGTCACACTTCTGCTTCAGGGCTATAATTTCTTAGTCAGTATTTATATAAAATGTGTTTGTATAGTAATAGAAAAGTATACATTTTAAAGTTATTAATATACATTTATTTGTGATTATTTTTTACAGATACTGTTTTTCACCATTAAAATAGAGAAATCATGCCAGAAAAAGAAAAGAGCAGAGAAAGGAGAGTTACTTGAAGAAAAATCAACCACAAGTATTGAATGAACAACATAATGTGGCTAAAAAGAAAAAATCTTCTGGTAAGATAACAAAGCAATTTATTAAAAATGTTTGTAGGACCAGACAGAATGTACAAAATGCTGAATCCTCTGAGAATGCTTCAACTAGAAACAATATTCAAAATAATAGGAAAAGCAAAAAAACAAATGGACAGTCAAAGGAGATGAAGTATGGTAAAAGAAGGCAAAATCAGTATAAGGAAATACGCAAAAAAATATTTTACAAGAGAGTAGTACATAATTTGCTGAAAGATGTGAAGAAATATAAAAAGAGAGCTCTATTTTATAAAAAGAAGAAGCATATTGAAACCATTGTTGAAAAGGCTTTTGAAGTAAAAAGGAAACTATTCATTTTAGTATTAAACAGAATTCGATCACTAGATAAACCAATCCTTTTAATGAAGGCCAAAAGTAGGAGGAAAAGAGTAATTAATAGAACACATTTTTGTGATTTTTTTTGGGAGAATGGAAACACAGTTCAAGTTCAGAGCCTTTCTTTAATGAAGAGAGTTATTTACAGAGCAATAATGTATTGCATGCAGTTGACACCAGTGGTCGAGGTTATGAGGTTAGAGATGGTTGTCCAATTGACAAAGAGAAAATAGTTGAAAGAAATGCAGAAGAAGTGATAGCTGATGAAGTTCCAGGGAGACGTCCTAAACACCCTGTGTACACTTGGGATTGCAGTAGTATTTGTAGTGTACGACAAGAATCTATTGATAAATTATGTAGTTTCTTACGAGCATATAGTAAAAAAAGTGTAAAATAAAAGATTAAGGTGTTGCAAGGACTAGACCCTTGCAGAGTGAGAAAAAATACTGGTTTGCAAGGTCATTCTCTGGCTTGTCTTTCTAGGAAAGTTTGTCAAAGTGTTTTTTACCATTTCAGGATGTTGGCAGTACATCATACTCAAATGCGTAAGTTAGTGAGAAGATTGTATTATGCAAAAAGTCCAGCACTAAAGTTAAATGAGTTGAACAGTGCTCTTTTGCGTGGGTCAGTATCAGATGTGAAGAAGGTTTGTGATGATATTGAGTTTTGTTACTTTGGTCCTCAGCAAGAGAGTGCAGAAACTGACACATTAGTAGAACAAAATGTTGAAGACAATGTAGAACCCGTGATTACAAAAAATTTTGAAGATCAAATCACAAAGTTTAATGTCATTTCAGGTGAAAGACCAAATGTTTCTTGTATTTGTTGTCGGCGAAGTCACTATAAAAATCAGACTAGGAGTGTCAATCTGTATTTAAAAAGTGAAACAGAAAATTATGATACGGGAAGGAATTTGCAACTTATTTGTTGGTAGAGGATTGTTTTGATTTGGGATCTGAGCAGCGTATTTGCAAATATTGTTATAACAAATTAGATGAGAATAAAATGCCTGCTAGAGCTGTTCATAATAATCTAGAGTTGGTTGCTATTCCTCCAGAGCTGATAGATTTAAATACGTATGAGTCTATTCTCATTCAATGTGTGCACCCGTTTCAGGCTATTGTTCGTATGGAGCCTAAAACAGGTAAATTGCCTCCATCAGAGTTACAAAGAGGATTGAAAGGAAGAGTTGTGTATATACCGTTAGATTTAAAGAAAAACATTGAAACTGTTGGTGTAGACCATGCAGAAAATGAACCACTAGTTATTCTAGTTAATGGTGTTCCTACTAAGAATAAGAAAATCTGGAAAGAGTTAGTGGAGGTTAGAAAAGTGCAAAAGGCATCATTTTATCTGATAAAAAATAATGAGTACTATAGAAATGTGCTTGTAGGAGAAGAAGAAATAGATTTAGCAGAAGATAATGAAACATTAAGTGGACAAATTGAAAAAGTGGACATGTCCAGATGTGAAGAAATCTATGAACATTACAGTGTACATCCACTTCATTCCAAAGAGGTGATGGGGAATACGATTGAGTTGTTCCAAATGAAAAAAGCAAGAGGAAGTCCCATGAGTGTATGGGAAGAGAGCTTGGAAGCTCGTTGTTTCCCGCAGTTGTTACCAACAGGAAAAGGTGGGCGATATAATGAACGTCCTGTGCAGATTCCTGCATCTGAATATAGGACAACAAAAATATATGCAGAGGGTCCAAGATTTTGACAATGTATCCCTTATATGTTTCATCTTCTGTTTGAAAGTGACTTGTCTGGACTTTCATATGCAGTAAATCACATTTTAAAAACTGGAATGCATCTGCAAAATGTAACTGCAAAGGATTTTATGGATAAAGTGCATCAGAGAGATGATCATTTAGAATCTCAGTTGATTAATCTGATGGCATGTCAGCGTGGGACTAATGAATATTAGTACCGTCGTCATGGAGAACTGAAATGTATGCTACGGAACTTAGAAACTCCTACATGGTTCGTTACACTAAGCTGTGCTGAGTATGCTTGGGATGATTTACTTGAATTTCTTCGAGAGGCAAAATCCAATATAAAAAATATTGAATACAAGACACCTGGAGAATTGTGCTCTTTGGATCCTGTTAATGTATGCAGATATTTCAATCAAAGATTCGAAGCTATGATGTCTTTTATCTGCAATAAAAAGAATCCTCCTCTTGGGGAAGTTGTGGATTTCTTTTGGAGAAAGGAGTATCAAACAAGAGGTGCTCCTCATATACATATGTTGTTATGGATCAATGACGCCCCCAAATTTGGAACAGATTCAGATGATACTGTTTTGTCTTTCATTGAAGATTATGCCACATGTGCTGTACCCAATAGCAGAGAAGATAAAATTTCAAAACAACAAGTCTTACGATTCCAAAGCCATAGGTGTGGAAAATACTGTCGACGAAAGTACAAGTCAAATGATAAGTTCTGTACCAAATGTCGTTTTGGATTTCCACGTCCTGTATTATCCAAAGGAAGAGTGAACAGTTTTATGTCAGCTATGCGACATACCATCACAAGAAAGTCTTAGAAAAATACCTACAACTTAAGAAGAAGCGAAGAGTCAAAATACATAAATGACTACAATCCAGTTATTTTATCCATGTGGAACGCTAACATGGATATTCAGTATGTTGTGGACAGTTCCATTGCTGTTGCTCGATATGTAACATCCTACATTACTAAATCAGAAAAGACAGAATTGAAAGAAATGTGGGAAGAGACTTCTCACGAGAAGACTCTAAGTAAGAAATTATACAGTTTCAGTTTGAAGATGTTATTGCATCGTGAAATTGGAGCATATGAATGCTCAGATCGGTTATCATCTGCAAGTCTATACTCCAAAAGTAGAAGAATCATTTGGGTGAGCCTAGGTCTTGCAGCAATGTGAAATCGGTTACTGAAATCTGTTCAAGAAATTGAATATTTAGCAGAAAAAGAACCAGAAAGTACAGATATTTTGAAAACGAATATGTTGGACACATATTACCCAAACAGAAGTCATCATCTTGAGAACATGTGTCTCTATGAAGTGCTGCAAAACTACACTTTTAAACGGAATACTACAGAGAACATCAATGATGGAAAATATGCAATGATTGGTTCTGAAGGATGTTTGGTGAAACAAAGGAAAGGAAATGTAATTAATCACAGGAAACTGAGTTGCGACACTGCTGATAAAAGGGAATTTTACTATTTAGCCCTTTTGCAAATGTTCAAACCAGGGCGTTCAGAACTGGAATTACTTGGAGATTTTCAGAGCTATGAAGATTCATTTAATGCTTGTAAAGATAGCATACAATGCAGTGCTTTTGCAAATTTTGTGAAAATGTTGAATGATTAAATTGATCAAGAAGCTACAATTGCAGCTGAGATTGCTAGAGACAGTTCTCAAGACAGTCAAAGTTCTGCTGCACTGAGTCAAGATCCACTAGGACAACCAATTGTTGAAAATGAAGCAGCAATTGCCGTGAATGAGGTGGAAACAGCAATGCATCAAGCTCAAGAAGATGTAATGCAGTTAGGAAACTTGGAAGAACAACTAAATGTTGAACAGAAACAAATATATCAACAAGTGAAAGAACAAATTGACTATGGATTACTTCATGAAAAGAAAGGGTGCTCATGTACATCATTTCAACCTATCCGAATGTATGTGAGTGGTCAAGCTGGAACAGGAAAAAGTTTCTTAATTAAAGTAATTACAAGTTATCTGCAGAGAACAACTGAGTCGCATATGTCTTGTGTTGTCACTGCTCCAACTGGGTTGGCAGCACATAACATTAAAATAAATACTTTACATCGTTTACTAATGCTACCAGTAGAGCATGAGAACAAATTGGAAAACCACAAGCTATCTGGAGAAGCTTGTTGTGAAGTTTCAAGAGTCCTGAAGGAAATGAAACTTCTCATGATTGATGAGGTAAGCATGGTCTCAAACTTGATGCTTGCCTTTGTGCATTTAAGAATGCAGCAAATTCTTAAAACAGAGTATGACATTTTATTTGGAGGAAAACACGTCATAGTTTTTGGAGATCTACTGCAACTGACTCCGGTAAAAGGACAACCGGTATTTAAAGCACTTGCACATGAAGATACTAGAAAGTCTCTCGGTAGTTTTGGTAACGTGAACATTTGGACATATTTTGAATACAAAGAACTGACAACAAATATGCGACAGGCAAATGATGTTAAATATGGAAGTATTCTTCAAGATATAAGAATTGGACTTCTGACAGAACATGGCAAACAAGCTTTGCAGAGTCGATTACTTTCCAATTTGTTTCCAAATGAAAATGTAGTTCCTGAGAAAGTGTACATGAAAATTGCAGAAAATAAATCAGTGATCTGCTTAATGCCAACACTGCGCGAGTGTTCTATATACAACGAAGAACTATTGAAACTGGAAAATGACGAAATTATAAAAATGGAAGCCATCGATAAAATAGAGCATGAAGGAATCACTATTATTTTGATGGGAAAATTGAAAACAAAACTGGATTCTTTAGAAAAAAGATATCTAAAACGGCTGGTTTAGAAAAGACTCTATATGCATGTGTAAACTGTCGGGTAATTTTAAGGCGTAATTTGGATGTAGAAAAAGGTTTAGTTAATGGAGCAATGGGTAAAGTGGTGGATTTTGTTAATTATCAGAAAAAAGAAGGAATTGAATTTTTAAAAATTAAATTTGATCAGATTGAAGAAGTTAAATAAATTGGTCGGTGTTCAGTTCGTTTTTTGCTCCTTAAAGATTTATATGTCCGTAGGAAACAATTTCCATTTTCTCTGGCATACGCAGTGACTATTCATAAATCTCAAGGATTAAGGTGCCGATTCCGATCCGGTAAAATAAATTTGCGTATTACTCGTATCCGTATATTTTCACATATGAATCGTACAAGTACCGTACAAACGGCGAAGTACGATTCGTACGTGAAAAATATATACGAATTGTGTCGGGAAAAGGGTACGAGAGGGAGCCGGACATTTTTACGTCCGAATAGCGTCGGGAAAAGTGTACGAGAGGGAGCTGGACATTTTTACGTGCAAATCGTAAAACAGAAGTCCGAGCGCGCAAGTACGATCCGTACCGCCAGTCCGAATACACAACCGCATGTAAAAGGCCCCGTACGGAGCTAACGCAGTAGCACACATGTACACGGGTAAACTTGTGTCCGGATACGAGTCGTACAGCCCCCCCTCCCCCCGCATATGTTAGCACCGTACCCCATATGTCAGCACCGTACCCCCCCTCTCTGCACTTTACCCCAGCCCCGTACCTGTACGCACCGTACCCCAGGCCCGTAGTGCCTGTATGCGCCGTACCCCATGCCCATACCCCAGCCCCGTACCTGTATGCACCGTACCCCAGGCCCGTAGTGCCTGTATGCGCCGCACCCCAGGCCCGTACCCCAGCCCCGTACCTGTACGCACCATACCCCAGGCCTGTACCCCAGCCCCGTACCTGTACGCACCGTACCCCAGGCCCGTACCCCAGCCCCGTACCTGTACGCACCATACCCCAGGCCCGTACCCCAGCCCCGCACCTGTACGCACCACACCCCAGGCCTGTACCCCAGCCCCGTACCTGTACGCACTGCACCCCAGGCCCGTACCCCAGCCCCGTACCTATACGCACCGTACCCCAGGCCCGTACCCCAGCCCCGTACCTGTACGCGCCACACCCCAGGCCCGTACCCCAGCCCCGTGCATGTACGTGCCGCACCCCAGGCACGT
This sequence comes from Triturus cristatus, assembly GCF_964204655.1. Classification (NCBI taxonomy): domain Eukaryota; kingdom Metazoa; phylum Chordata; class Amphibia; order Caudata; family Salamandridae; genus Triturus; species Triturus cristatus. The sequence continues at coordinate 497,183,027 of NC_140582.1, forward strand.
ACCCCAGCCCCTCACCTGTACGCGCCGCACCACATCACCGTACCCCAGCACCCTCACCCAGCATCGCGTATGAACGGACCTCACCTACGCGAAAAAGACTCGTACAGAACCAGGACACTGTAAAACAGCACAAGGAGGGTCAATTTGACTCGCACAACACCACAAAACACGTCTACATGACAAAATACATCTCAATGACTGACCTGGCACATCCAAACAGAGGCCCAAAATCACAACCACCTCTTATAACACACCCACCAAAATTTCAAACCCAGCCACACCCACAAATGGACCAATAAAAAGGGCCCATACACACAACCCATGAGCCTTTGCAACAGACCCACTGCTGACAGACCCCACAGACAAACAACTGCACCTTACTTACACCTTAACTACACCTTAACTTACACACCTTCACACAACCTCCTTCACAAACACCCCCTCTTCACATTCACACACACACCGTCACATTCACACCCACACACCTACAACCATCCACACCCACACCCCACACCATGCCCACAGACAAGAATCCAAAGTTCGCAAGGGCGGAGCTGGTCCTCCTTGTCAACGAATTCATCAGAGTCGAGCCACAGCTGTTTGGAACATTGGTCAGACAGACCAGCATAGCCCAAAAAACTAGCCTGTGGCAGAGGATCACCGATAAGGTGAAAGCTGTTGCGCCCATCCGAAGGACCAGGCATGAATGCCAAGCCAGGTGGTATGATCTGCGCAGGGCAGTCAAGAGGAAAATGAACAAGGAATACGCCCAGAGTAACATCATTGAAGGTGGGCTGCCCCGCAGACCCGTACATTACCATCCCTGGGAGTAGAAGGTGATGGCCATGCTTCCGCCGGTGGGAGTACACGGAGTCGAAGGAGTCGCAGAGCCTGGTGAGTACACAAACAACTCACGTAACATGGGGGGAATGGCATCCACACCACAAATACACCAAATGCACGCAACTTCCCCCAAGCCCTCACCGCACACAACCACACTCAAAAACCACGCTCATGCCACTAACGTCTCCATGCCCAATTCACAAATAAAGGCAATGCCATGTCCCAGGCCACACCAACCACAAACCCAAGACTGGATGTCCGGGATGCTGGGAGGGTGGGGCTCACACAACACATTGTGCAACTCAGAAGCAGACACCAATGCCCTCAGCCCATATGGCCTAGGTACATACCCATGCACCATGCCCAATGCACAGAGACTGGCAAAGTACTGACAAGGTAGCTGACACTTGGCCCTGCTGTATGCAGCACAAGGCCTTCCTGTGACATTTTCTTTTCTTTCTTCTTTCTCATTGCTGTAAGCTCTAGACACTTGGTTGGCTAAAAGCTTCTTTTTCCATCTCAGTCCAAGCGCCAGGATTCCCGTAGGGTGACAGCTGCGCTATATAAGAACGCAATACGATACGATACGATACGACCACTGTACACTCAAACACCAACTCCACAAGCTCAGATATCTATCACAGGAGCTCACACTCACTGTCATGCCAGCATGCACCATGAGGGGACAGACACATCACCTGGGAGACCCAATGACAAATCCCACTACACCCAACAGCAGCCCCGGTCACACCCCCCCCTTACACAAGCACACACCCCCGGGGCAGGCAACGGATTTACCCACTCTCACAATGGACATGTGACACAACAAGACCAATCCATAGCCAAATAAGCATCCTAGCCAAAATTCTACTGGTCAAACACTCATATCAATCTGTCCCCCGCAACATACCCATCCCCAAGTGTACAGTAAGAGGAATGCTAGGCACATCCAACTACCTGGAGGAACTGTGACAACTTGAATATGTATGAAACATGGATGTGGCATGGAACAGCATTAACATTGTCTCTCTCTCTCACACACAGGGCAACGTCATGGACCTCCCCCCAACAATGGGGGGGAACAATCACAGTCCCAGGCTCAGCGTGAAGATGATCCCACCGGCAGCGACGACTCTCACCACTCTGTGGATGACCCCGACCAACCCGGCCCCTCTGGTGCCCAAGCCCCTGCAGCACCTGCGTCAGGTACATCTGTGCCAACCCCCACCCCCATTCCTGCCACATCCCAGGAGACACCCAGGAGCCCTGCTCGCACAGAACAACAGAGCCAGTCTGACCAGGAGGGACAAGGTTCTCCGGGCACCCAGGAGGAGGCAGGCAACCCCGCAAATGCCATCCCTCAGGGGTCCCGTAGACCCGATGTGCCCACAACGGCAGGCCAGGCTCGTGTGGGCAGGGGTGGTGGGAGTGGAGGCAGGCGGAGGAGCGAACTTGACCAGCCAGCTGAGGGAACCGGTATGTCACACATACGCCACATCCTGGACACATACCGGCGTGACACCAGGGGCATCAGCCAGGTAGTGGCGAGCCTCACAGAGATGAAGGGGAGCCTCGATGAGATGAAGAACCTGCAGGCCGAGCAACATGCCAGTCAACAACAACACCAAGGATGGATGGAGGCAAGACTGGCTGAGCTCCTGGCAGTGCAAACGGACATTAGCCGTTCACTCCGTCGGATCGACGACAACATGGGCAACCCTCCCTGTGCCACCAGGCGAAGACCACCACCAGCCACAGGGAGGGAGGAGGAGGAGGATTCATCCGACGGAGCATCACAAGCATCATCAAGGCCTGCATCTGAGGGTCCCCCCAGGAAGGTGGGTCATCCTCGGAAAAGACCGTAGGAGTCAGCGGACCATCCACATCTCCCAGGTCACCTGGCCTGGCACCTGGCCCTCTGGCGCAACAGCAGCACGTCATCCAATGACATTCTCTGCCACATGGACTTGCTGGTCACAGTCTGACCAATGATGACCAACAGTGTGGTCTGGACTCTGATGACTTCCAAAGCAAAGGATCCCATCTCCCCCTGTGAACTTTGGATTCTATGCACCCGGTAGAGCACCTTAGTTCATCTACCAAAACACGTACCCCACCGTAAATAAAAACTTTATTTTTTCATGATATGTTGCTGTCATTTTGCATTAGTCCACAACATATGTGTGTGTAAATGTCAAACTACGCCTGTGTGTTGAACTAACTCTACCCATCCATACCCTGGGATCTGAGTCTGGTACAGGACACACATGGGTCACAATGTATCATTCAATGCAGACATGGAGCACAATACTCACCTGTGATGTCCTCAAGCTGCTGAGGGGGGGCTTGCAATAGTGTGCGGACAGACCTATTTGGAAGAGTATCATTAAGGCACAGATGTCATGGCTCATGTGGAGGTTCCCGGGGAGGGAGTCCCAGGTATGTGTGGCCAGGTGGGAGGACTATGTCCTGCATGCTGGAGTAAGGTGGATGTGAAGAATGGTGTCCAGGGCAAGGTTGGATGCACGGAGATGGCCCAACGGGGTCTCGTAAGACAGTGGTACAAGGTTGGTTTTGGTTCGGGGTTGTGGCCTGCCTCCTGAGTGTGGGTGTGTAGTGTGAAGGTCATCCTGCAGCAGACAGTTTTCCATTGCAGCTATCTCTGCTGGACGTTGATGTGGCTGGTGCGCCGGATGTTGAAGCTGAGGTGTGCAGATGCACCCTGGATGTGGACAAGTTTCCCGGGAGTTTAGATGTGCCTGCTCCATAGAGGGCAGGGCAGTATTTGACACGGATGTTGTCGTGGACCTGGGGGATGGTCCGTCTTTCCTTGGAGTGGATATATCTGGGGATCATGTGCATAATGCAGAGGGTGTTGCAGTCTAAGGCACAGATGCTGGTGATTACCATGGCAAATGTGAGCAAGCAATCCATGATGCACACCATCTTGTGTGCGTGGACACTGGGTGCTTGTGCAGGGCTCTTGCGGGTGGGACACAAGCAGTTAACCCAGCTGTAAGGGGACAATCCTCAGATGTTGACCTCAGTCCTGTACAAGTCCAGCCTCAGGTGGCTGATGTTCAGCCATTCATCAATGGATGTCATGCATTCTTGAATATTAGAACTGGCAATGTCTGCGTCCTTGGTGAGGGTGAGGAGCACCTGGCTGTCAATGGCATACGAGCTGATGATGAGGTGCTGTGCGCATGTGATGGTGGAGAGGGGGTTCCTGGACACATTGTAGATTGACACGCTGAGAGATGATAACTGTGCCATGTGCCTGACGACGACACCATACTACATGCAGAAGCCTTGAGTCCCACTCCCATGGCCTTGCTGGGGTACAGAGCCGGTGGGGAGTAGGAGGGACATGACCTGGTTGGTGTGACAGGGCCTGGAAGGCGTGGCAGCGCTGTGTAGGCAGTTGGAGTTGCACACTCATCATGCTAAGGAGTTGTGTGTGCGCTTAGTGTATGCCTGAGAGCAGGCGGTAGATTTGTGGATGGACATTGCTTGGAGGGTGGCTGCAACATCAGACTGTACAGTGATGTGGGTCATGCAAGGACCCGAGGGTCGTGCAATGTGCACGTTGCATGTGCAGACGGTCCAGCCTTTGGCACCGCGTGGCCGCACCTGTGGCACAGACAAGCTGATGACAGCCAAATGAATGGATTTAGGGAGGAAGGGAGGAGCATCTTTGATGTGTGTGTGTTGCCAAATCCAGAAACTTCGTGTGCCCTTGCTGCAGGGGCTGCAACAGCAGGTGGCATGTCCTGGAAACTATGCCACAAGTTCCACACAAAGACTAGGATGTCAGAAAGGACAACTGCAACAGGTGTATGTAAAGGAAGGAGTGTCCGGTTTTCCATGGCACACCCAAGGACAATGGATGCACAATCACCAAAGATGACTGACACCGGATCAGGAAACTGAAGGCCGAGCTGCACACAGGAAACACACCCTCAGCAGGTGTTGACGGCCCGTTGTGGGGACCAACATGCCAAAACACATACACAGCCATGGACTTCATGCACAATAGAGAATCAAATACATGAAGAACAGCATGCATGTTGCTAATCTACACATAGACTCAAATGCACAATATTTGACAACTATGCCAGAGATGCCGCATGCACAGTGGCAAGAGACCTGCATTGACAGAGATGAGGCACCTTGGAGGGTGAGGAACACCTTTATTACTCAGGCTCACACCTATGGAAATGCATCAATATGAACAGACTCACAGGTCTTTTGGATGAACATGTGGGACCTACACTGGACACCCCCTCCACACAACAGATGGTGTAAATCCATTGAACTGGCACACAAGTGAAGGGGGTGAGCCAAACACCCCCTGCTGCACACGGAGAGGCTGCAATTCCCCATTGAGCCTCTTATGGGGATGTCCCACACTATGTCCACCCGTAGAATCCCGTACGTTTCAGAGGGAAGTTTTACACACATTGATGCCTTCATCACAATCCACAATCCCATTACAGATGACTGTCACGAAGTGTGACTATCAATTCATGTGAGTCATGCTACATGTCATGTGCCCCATGGTGAGTCGACATGTATGCATAGTAACAACACCTGCACAGGAGCAGTGCCCACAGGTTACAAACAACTGCCACACCCAAAATGCCTTGCTGCAATCCTTACCCAAAGGAGACTTTTCACCATGTCCGTGCATGTAACGCTGATTCAGCACACGTTGCAATACTCATGAGGAATAACAGGAGCACAACGATGCCACGAGCAACCAGCATGCGCAATTACCTGGGGATGACAGACACACAAGAAGTCAGGAAAAAGATAGTCATCCGCATGCATTGTCATGTACTCTACATGAATAAGGTTAACACCATGCTAGTTGAAAATTTAGTGTGTCAGCTAAAATGTGTGGAATGACATCATCACTCGAGTGACACATCAGAACACACCTCTAAGTCACTTATCATACAGTCAGCTGGACACACACATTGCAACGCATGCCACACAAGGCTCCAAGCATGCACACTCAGACCCAGGGACTCACCATTATGAGAAGAAGTTGCGTATGAGCTGACTCCGGATGTCCTCCTCCTCCTCCTTCTCCTCCTCACTTGCCTCGTGACCAAGGCCTTCATCCTCCACGGGTGGATGTTCCTGCTCATCGGGATCCAGGATGAGTGGCACAGCTTTCTCCACTGCCATGTTGTGCAGCATGCAGCACACAAGGAAGATTTTGCAGACCTTCACCAGTGCATATGGGAGGGACCCGCCTGTCTTGTGGAGGCACCGAAAGCGGCTCTTCAGGAGGCCAAACGTCCTCTCAATCACTCGCCTGGTCTGCCCATGGGTGTTGTTGTAACGGTGATCTGCAGCTGTTCTGGGGTTGCGGAGAGGCGTCATCAGCCATGGCATGTTGGGATAGCCAGAGTCCCCTACATGGAAACATCATGTAAAGAAGTGGGTCAGGAGATGCCGTAACATACAAAGATACAGCTAAATACAGGACAAACAGAGTATACCCACCAACAAGTCATGCTCGTTCGTTGTGCAGCCGCAGCATCATTTCTGGCACCCTGCTACGCCTCATGATGTAGGCATCGTGTGCTGACCCTGGAAAACGTGCACAGACATGGGAAATCAGCATGCTAGGTAGACACACCACAAGGGCATTAATGGAGTGATAATGTTTTCGGTTTCGATAGACTACCTTCTGTGCCTGTGGTGGTACCAAAGCCACATGTGTCCCATCAATGGACCCAATTACATGGGGCATCCCTCCCAGGGCATAGAATTCACCCTTGATACCTGTCAACTGCTCACGAGTTGGAAAATGGATGAATTCATCCAGGTGCTCCAACATGGCTTCTAAAACATCATGCAGGGCACGGCTGAATATGGTCTGGGACATGCCACCCACATCAGCTATGGTGAATTGAAACGTACCGGTGGCAAAAAAATGTAGGGCTGCCATCACCTTCATCTTGGGGGTCAGTGCAGTAGGATAACTGTGTCACGGTTGGAGGTGTGGTGCCAGCCTGTTTGTCAGGTCCTCAATTAACTGTTGGGTGAATCTGTAACGACGTATGCAGTCACGTTCCCTCATGGCATTGGTCGGGGGAGAGGCGGTGCCCTGCAGAAATTTGGAAGGAATAACGAAGATGGAGTACATTACAACACCAATGTCAATGAACTGAGCACATGTTCAACAGCTAATACACATCTGCTAAATACAGAGTCTGGTCTGTGCAATACATCCAGGACACGTATGCCAGCCAGGTGATACTCCTACTAAGAGCCAGCTACAAACGTTGATTGTCAAGGTCTTAATGACATGTCAAGAAACTAGCTGTGGCCCAGTGTAAGTGAACAGCCAGACACATTACAGGAGTGACATACATCCACATATCTGCATTAGAAGGATGTTATCTCATTCAGACAGCTTGCGGCAAGCTAGACGCACAGGTCACATGTCATTTAAAAAGTACAGATCACACACATTGCCATAAAGGGGTACATATCAAAACTGATAACACAGACATTGAGACAACGCAGATATGTCCTCAGGTCGAAACACCATGTTCGATGCATACAGACACACGTTACGTGGGATTCCACATGTGGCATGGTGTGCGTAATTGTGTGCCATGCCCATCTACACGCAGACACATGTTGGATGCAGAAACAGCAGATGCTGTTGACGGAACACCAACGTTGGGGACTGTGCCATACCAGTGATGCAGTGCTTGACACGTATGTACTACATGCAGACATGTGCAAAGTGTGAAGGGGAAGTGTGCAACATAGTGCCCCATCACACATGGCATGTGTACACAGGTCACCACACATCTATTGAGCTAAAACATGAGGAGACACGTGCCACATCACTGCCTGACACACCTAGGCCCTGCACATGAAGTACTGCACTGACAATGACTTGACGTACAGCCTTGTGCGAGTCTGACACCTCCATTCCTATCGTGTGCGCCTCCTATCACCAGTGTAAGCTGTGAAACGCACCGTACACACGCTCTGAGGGCGTGTGTACGGTCGTATCACTATATTGGGTTTGGGTAGGAGTACGCGTGTGTGTACGGACCGTACACACGTACGTGTACGACCAGTGTGTACACGTACGTGTACTACAGTAGTACACGTACGTGTACGACCAGTGTGTACACCTAGGTGTACACACTGGTCATACACGTACGTGTACTACTGGTCCTATCCCCATAGTAGTGTTGCCGTAGATGTACGCCATAGTGATACGGCCCGTACACGCGTGTGTATGGGTCGTATCACTATAGCGTACACCTTCGGCAACATTTCTATAGGGATACGACCCCTACATGCGCGTGTACGGGTCGTATCACTATGGCGTACATCTACGCCAACACTACTATAGGGATACGACCCCTACACGCGCGTGTACGGGTTGTATCACTATGGCGTACACCTACGGCAACACTACTATAGGGATACGACCCCTACACATGCGTGTACGAGCCGTATCATTATAGTAGGGGTGCCCTAGGGGTACTTGTGAAACGCACCGTACCTGTGTGGGGATTTGAAAATTACAATGGGGACACATAATGGACAAGTATTAGGGCCTAAATGCATGCTGGTTGTCATGGATACCGAGTTTCAAGATCAAAATTTTCCATCATGTGGGCTGGAAAAAGCAGTTGGCCACATTATACATTGTTGCAAAGTGGTTGTTGACTTGACATGCTGCTGCAAATTTGAAAGATGCTAATGCTGTCACTGGTGTATGTTTAAAGGGATTGGAGGAAACGTAGGATGCAAATGAGTCTGACCAATCACTCTGTACTCCTGTAAATTAAATAGGCCAGCAAGGCAAATATAAGTCAGGCAGAACCCATGAGAGGGCACTTGCCTGCATAACATGTCAGTCGACACCACTGCTGCTGTCTTGTCTTCCTCTGGCACCATGTCAAGGTCTGTGGAGAGGGCCCAGCCATTCACACAGGAAGAGAATGAGGCGTTGCTGGACGTCATCCTCCCACAGTACCCCAGCCTGTATGGTAGACCAGGGGAGCAGGTGAGTGCTGACTCCACAATCTTTGACTGTGCCCCTTTTTTTGTGACTGTCACTTCTGGCATTGTGTCCAGGTGTGACAGACATGCAATGTTGTTTAGAGTGGGTCGAGGGGGGAATGGCTTATGTCTCTCATGCAGAGCATGATGTGGTTCATGTGGGCGCTCCTCACTTGCATTGTGCTTACTGTGACATTCACTGGATGGTGCATGGCACATTCAGCATGTCTAATCCTCTTGGGCATTCTTGTTCTATAGTCCTGAGGTGAATCAGTGGTCCCCCCGGTGTGACACGTGACTGTACCCACAGATGTGTGTGAGTTGAGTGGAGCTGTGGTGAGAGTGTCCAAATGATGTGTACGCCCCCTGGACATTGATGTGTGTGAATGTTCCTTGTCATGTGGGTGAGTGTCTATGTGGAGTGTTGCACCACAGCTGCATGGAGGAGGCAACTGCTCTACCCATCTGATGTGAGAAGTAAGCCGTGCTGTGTGTCTGACTTGCTGGGCTAGCCCCATGCCTGTGACACCCCCCAGGAAAGTGGCACAGGTGCAGAGTGAGGTTTGTATCCGCTGTTGCCAATGGCAGGTGACAGATCTGTGCCTGTGTGTGTCTGTGTACTCTGCTGAGGTTGCGTCAGTGGCCTGGGGCATGTGACTGCTTGGAGGTGCTGTCCATCAGCCTTGTGTTGCTTGTGATGCACAGTGTCTGCCAAGATCAGGGAGTGTGTCGAACCCCTCATGCCACCTGTGTACTTTCAATGCCATGTAGTGCATTGGCTCTTACACAGAGGCGAATGTCCCTATGACAAAGGTGCTATTAGTTGGCAGCATACTATGCCCTGTTCAACAAATCAAAGATGTTAGAATGTGTGTCTCTGTGACATGGCGCAGGTGTAGTGATGTAGTCTCACTTTGTCATCCTCACAGGTAACCGCCTACCAGAAGGGGAGAATTTGGAAGAGGGCCGTCAGGGCCGTGAATACTGTGGAGGGTCGCAGTCGGCGCCTGCCCCAAGTGAGGAAACGCTGGCAGGACATCCGGTGCTGGACCAGGAGGATCGCCCGGGTCCTGCTGGAGGACTCACCACCACGCCCCCACGGCGGGCTCCGGCGCCTGACCCACCAAATGAAGCGTGTCCTAGCGGTGGTCTTCCCTGAGATGGATAGGCGGTTACAGGAGAGACAGCAGCAGGAAGGGGGTAGGTACATGTGTGTTTGTTTTGTGTCACCAGCTTTTGGAAGTGCTCAGTCGCCTGGATACACTGCCAGGGTTTATATGTGCAGTGCATATCCTGTTCCCCCAAGTCAACCGGTGCTGTTCTTCCTCCCTTCCCCTCCTTGACATGTGTTCCCTGGTCTGTGTGTAATCACTATTGCACATGGTCATCTAGGCTGCAAGTTAATCAAGGTGCACACTGCTTTCAGCATCATGGGTGGGGGTGGTCTGTGACATGTGTTGGTACCTTGCCTGTGCCCTGTCCTGTTCACTCATTTGGGGGTCCATAATTGTTGGCACTGTCCTGAGTCTCAACATAGGAGTGTGAGGTTTCAAATAAACAGACTTGCAGCATGCATGACCGATGTAGTGGCCTCAGACATGATGTGCATGAGTGGGAGATATGCATAGTGCCGGGACGGTTGCTCCTGTTACAGTCAGATCATTCCAGGACCATGGAGCAGTGTGCCCACTACAGTCCCCTGAGACACCTTTTCCTAGGAATCATGTGTGGCATCAAACACTGTGCCCATTCACTGTGTGTTCAGCATAGGTTGGCCTCTGTGGCATTGTTCCATGGCCTCATTTGTATTTATGCAAAGTGTGCTACATGTCTCCACTGTCCATGGTGACCCCATTAAGCTTATGCATCCTCACACTGGGCAGTGCCTGTGTGTCTATGTACAACTATCTGTTGATGGTTGTTTGTCACAAATATGTGTGGTCAGCCTCACGACGTGATGTTGAGTACATTTAGGAGTTCTTGATGCACATTTTGTTAATCCCAGATTAAGAGGTGTAACTACTTGCTCTGTCTCAATCACATTGTCTCAGGTAGGGGGGGTTTGTGCAGGCAAGGCCTACATGTCCAAACCTTATGTCTCCTTGCCAGGTCTGACCTGTGTGTGATAATTGTCTGGACAGACACTCAAGGTGCAGTGACCCAGGCATGTTGTGCAGGGGGTAATGTTTGTGCTTTGCAGCATGTGTCAAAAGTTAAAAGATATGTTTCCTGCTCATCCATTTTTGGCACCGGTGTGTGCTCCAGATGCTACGTAGTTTGGTCTGTGTGTGCTGACATCTGTGTGGACATTCTTGGTTCCCATGAGGGTGTCTCCTCAGTGCAGGTGCTCCTTATTCCGACACAATTGCAGGGCCATTAGCTAATGCATTGTCCTGTGTCTGGACATGTGTGCCACTCCACATGATAGTTAGTGGGTCAGATGTGTTGCCAACTGTGTCATCATGGTACGGATGGCCATGTGACAGGTGGCATGATTCAAGTTGTTAGTCAAGATGTCTTGTACCTTGGCACTGACTACACTTGTCAACATGTCCCAATAGTTTTTATGCTTGACTTTGATATTTTGTTGTGAAGGACAATAATGTGCCTGCATGACAGATGTCTCCCAAGGAAGTGCACAAGAAACCACCTTTACACTTTTAGGGGACACGCTGGCACTTTTAAAACAAAGGCACAGTTCTGTAATGAAATTGATTAGAGATTATACATATACATGTTCCCACAGTGTGGTTGCATTTGGGTTAGTCCTCGGTTATTGCTGATACCAACTTACGGGTGTCAAGTCATCCAGACCACCGTGGTGCCATGTATATGTACTTCCTGATACCACATTTCTTCTTAACAGTGGCTTATTTGCATTAGGCTGGCAGCTCATACAATGACTGTGTAAAAGTAGTTTTGTGTGCACCTCCTTGTGTGACTTCTGTTATCCAGGCACATGTGTGTTCTGTTCCAAAAGTGGCACATTCACACATTCCAAACATGTCGATTGTGTAAAGTGTTGTGATTCCCAAGGGATCACAATGTATTTCTTTAGGGTTTACAAAGTACTCACAGGTCTCTGAGTGTGGGGAAACCTTCAGCATTGGCGTCTGTTATTTGGCCTTGGGTGCACCAATACTGTTTCTTTCACTGTGAACAAGAGGTGGCATGCCTTCATAGTCTGGCTGTGCTCCACTGTTCACAGACACTAGCTTCTCAGTATAATTGGATATCGAGTTATTTGCTGTTGTGTCCCTATGTTCATTTTTTCAGGTGGCATGGTGGGTGAACCAACTGGGGAGTGCATGGCTTACCTATGTACGGAGTATTCTAGATGTTACTCATGATGCATTTCCTGATATGCACTGTGACCTATTTTGTTTGGACTCATGTGTCAGATGTACACAGGTGACTGATTATTTCATGTCTCTTCACCTTGCACACAGCATCATCGGGGGACACCGAGGGAGACACCTGCACGGACCAGGAGGAGGGATCGAGCACCGGTGCCACCACTGCTGGGGAGTCGGCGGAATCAAGTGGCACGGAGGGCGAGGGGAGTCAGGCGGAGGACCTGTCTAGTACCAACACCGACTACGACGCTGACGGGTCCGAGGCTGAGCTCCCTGAGGGGGCGGAGGCTGCTCCAACAGCTGGCAGCAGCACTACAACTGTCACCGCCCCCTCCATTCCCATCACCGCCCTCCCACTTGCTCGGGTCCCTTCTGTCCGTGTAGGGCAACAACGTGTCTCCTTCGTGCCAGGCACCGCACCCCATGCCCCTGTCTCCCATGCTGCGCTCACTGCCGAGTCTGTGGACATTCAGCAGCAGTTGCAGGTTGGGTAGACATCGATCCTGACTGTCCTCCATGGCCACACCAGACTGCTGACACAGATGTGTCGTACATGGAGGGCATGTCATCAGCGATGTCTGACCAACGGATGTTGCTGACGTCCATGGACTCGTCACTGACGGCAGCAGTGAGTCTCCTGCAGTGCTTTGTCCCCCCCTACCCCTGCAGTATCCACACTTCCCACTCCCATGCCTGTCCCAAGCACACACAGACATTCCCAGCCATGCACCCCACCAGACACAGGCAGCACACCAACAGGGAAGGGCAAGCGCACACCTCCTATCACCAGTGTAAGCTGTGAAACGCACCATAACACACCCTATGAGGGCGTGTGTACGGTTGTATCACTATATTGGGTTTGGGTAGGAGTACACGTGTGTGTACGGACCGTACACACGTACGTGTACGACCACTGTGTACACGTAAGTGTACTACGGAAGTACACGTACGTGTACGACCAGTGTGTACACCTAGGTGTACACACTAGTCATACACGTACGTGTACACACTGGTCCTATCCCCATAGTAGTGTTGCCGTAGATGTACGCCATAGTGATACGGCCCGTACACACGTGTGTATGGGTCGTATCACTATGGCATACACCTACGGCAACATTACTATAGGGATATGACCCCGTACACGCACGTGTATAGGTCGTATCACTATGGTGTACACCTACGCCAACACTACTATAGGGATACGACCCCTACACGCGCGTGTACGGGTCGTATCACTATCGCGTACACCTACGGCAACAGATTACTGCTTTAAAATTTAGTTTGTTGTCAAGTTTCAGTAGCATTAGAGGCCAGTCATTGCTTATGGAATTGCAAAATGAGTCAGGCTTTCACAGTAGTGGTCAGTATTGAAATATGTAGAATGTGTGCAGTCACCTTACCCTTTCCAGAGTAGTGAATGACTTTCGGTAAACTCCTAGAGATAGTGTTGCTTGTCTAGAATCACACTGAGTCTGTGTGCATTTGGGTGAGCATTGTGAGAGAAGCATTTGGTAACGTTGTGTATTTGCTGACAGATAACTGTTTTAAAACCTGTCATGTTGTCAAGTTTTAGTAGCATTAGAAGCCAGTCTTTGCTTATGCATTGATAAAAATGAGTCAGGCTTTGACACTAAAGAGCAGTATTGAAATATGTAGATTGTGTGCAGTCCCCTTACCCCTTCCACAGTAGTGAATGAGTTTTGGTAAACTCCTAGGGATAGTGTTGCTTGTCTAGAATCACACTGTGAGTCTGTGTGCATTTGGGTAACCATTGTGAGAGAAGCATTTGGCAACATTGTTTATTTGGTGACAGATAACTGTTTTTAAATCTGTCATGTTGTCAAGTTTTAGTAGCATTAGAAGCCAGTCATTGCTTATGCATTCATAAAATGAGTCAGGCTTTGACACTAAAGTGCAGTACTGAATTATGTAGATTGTGTGCAGTCCCCTTACTCCTTCCAGAGTAGTGAATGTGTTTTGGTAATGTCCAAGGGATAGTGTTGCTTGTCTAGAATCACACTGTGAGTCTGTGTGCATTTGGGAATCACTGTGAGAGAAGCATTTGGGTACTTCATATCTTTGCATACACATAACTGCTTAAAACCTTTCCTGTTCTCACGTTTTGGTAGAATGAGAAGCCAGTCATTGCTTATGTATTCACCCAGGAACTCTCCTTGCAATACTGTAAACATTCAGTTAATATCCAAGTAGTAATGGAGTGAGGCAGGCCTTAGCACACGGATTGATTCAAATGCCTATCCAGGATGCATGCAGTCCTCTAACCATCTACACACTTGTCTTTCACACCTTCAATTCCCCAGTCAATATCCATACACTTCCAGGAAACACCCTGTCACTGCCCTTGCACTCCTCTACTGATCCATTCAGCACCATGTACTAATCCATTCACTGTGCGAAAACCCAAACACTTTTAAATTCATTCATGCACTCTCCTTGCAGTACTCTAATTATTCAGTCAGTACCCAAGTACACATGCAGTGACCAGGCCTTAGCACATGGACTGCTTCAAACCCCTATCCACTATGCAGGCAGTCCTCTAACTATCTACACACTTGTCTTTCATACCTGCAATTCCCCAGTCAGTATCCATACACTTTCACCAAACATCCTGTCACTCCCCTTGCACTCCTCTAGTGACCCATTTAGCACCATGTACTAATCCATTCACTGTGAGAAAACCCAACCACTTATAAATTCATTCATGCACTCTCCTTGCAGTACTCTAATTATTCAGTCAGTACCCAAGAACTCATGCACTGAGCCAGGCCTTAGAACATGGACTGCTTCAAACGCCTATCCACTATGCAGGCAGTCCTCTAACCACCTACACACTTGTCTTTCACAGCTTCAATTCCCCAGTCAGTATTCATATAGTTCCAACAAACACCCTGTCACTCCCCTTATAGTTTTCCAGTGACTCATTCAGCATCATGTAGTAATCCATTTACTGCGCCAAAACCTAAACACTTATAAATTCACCCAGGAACTCTCCGTGCAATACTGTATACATTTAGTTAATATGCAAGTTGTAATGGAGTTAGGCAGGTCTGAGCACATGGATTGATTCATATGCCTATGCACTATGCATGGAGTCCTCTAACCACCTTCACAATTGTCTTTCAGACCTTCAATTTCCCAGCAGTATCTATAAACTCCAGTAAACACTCTTTCAGTCCACTTGCACACCTCTAGTGACTCATCTGGCACTGTGTACTAATCTATTCACTGCACCAAAACACAAAAACTTAAAAAGATTAATCCAGGCACTCTCCTTGCAGTATTGTAATGATTCAGTCAGTACTCAGGTAATCATGCAGTGTCTGAGGTCTTAGCTCATGGACTGTTTAAACGTCTATCCACTATGCATGCAGGCCTCTAGTCACCTACACACTTGTCTTTCACTTCTTCAATTAACTAGTCAGTATCTATATACTTCAATAAACACCCTGTTACTCATCTTGCACTCCTCCAGTGACTGACCCAGTACCATGTACTAATCTTTTCACTGCGCCAAAACCGAAAAACTTAAAATTTTCACCCTAGCAGTAGTTTAATGATTCAGTCAGTACCCAGGTACTCATGCAGTGAACCATGCATTACCACATGGACTACTTCAAAGGTCTATCCAGTATGCATGCAGGCTTCTATCCTACTATACACTTGTCCTTACCAGCTTGAATTCCCCACTCAGTATCCATGTACTTCCAGCAAACACCCTGTCACTCCCCTTGCACTCTTCCAGTGACTTATTCAGCACCATGTAGTAATGCATTCCCAGCGCCAAAACTGAAACACTTATAAATTCACCCAGGCACTCTTCTTGCAATAGTCTAATCATTCAGTCAGTACCCAAGTACTAATGGAGTGAGGCAGGCCTTAGAAGAATGGATTGATTCAAACGCATTTCCACTATGCATGGAGGCCTATAACTACCAACACAATTGTCTTTCAGACCTTCAATTTCCCAGTCAGTATCTATAAACTACAATAAAAACCCTGTCACTCCACTTGCACACCTCCACTGACTCATTTGGCACTATGTACTAATCTATTCACTGAGCCAAAACCCAAAAACTTAAAAAGATTCACCCAGGCTCTCTCCTTGCAGTACTCTAATAATTCAGTCAGTACCCAGGTAGTTTTGCAGTGATCCAGGTGTTACTCCATGGACTGCTTTAAACGTCTAGTCACTATGCATGCAGGTCTCTAGCCACCTACACACTTGTCTTTCACACCTTCAATTCCCCAGTCAGTATTCAAACAGTTCCAGCAAACACCCTGTCACTCCCTTTATACTTTTCCAGTGACTCATTCAGCACCATGTAGTAATGTATTTACTGCGCCAAAAAACAAATACTTATAAATTCATCCAGGCACTCTTCTTGCAATAGTCTAATCATTCAGTCAGTACCCAAGTACTAATGGAATGAGGCAGACCTTAGCACATGGATTGATTTGAACGCCTATCCACTATGCATGTAGGCCTCTAACCGCGTACAAAATTGTCTTTCACACTTTCAATTCGCCAGTCAGTATCCATACACTTCCAGCAGACACCCTGTCAATCCCCTTACTCTCTTCTAGTGACTCATCTGGCACCATGTAGTAATCTTTACTGCACAAAAACCCAAACCCTTAAAAGATTCATTCAGGTACTATCCTTGCATTATTCTAATGTTTCAGTCAGTATTCAGGTACTCATGCAGTGAAGCATGCCTTTTGACAAGGACAGTTTGAAGTAACTATCCCCTATGTATATAGTGGTCTAACCACTGTAACACTTGTGCATCAGGCCTACTTTTCCACAGTTACTATGCATACATACAGCAAACACACTGTGACTGCTGTTGCAAATCCATAGTGAGTCTTTTAGTAGCATGTAGTGATCTATTCAATGAAGTAAAATTCAAACAACTGTGATTTCACTCAGTGTCTCTCCTTATAGTAGTGTAATCATTCAGTGAGTTAGCATGTAGTGTTTCAGTGAGGCAGGCTTTAGGGCATGAACTGCTTCAAAGTAGTATGCACTATGCATGTAGGGATTTAACCATCGTCACACTTCTGCTTCAGGGCTATAATTTCTTAGTCAGTATTTATATAAAATGTGTTTGTATAGTAATAGAAAAGTATACATTTTAAAGTTATTAATATACATTTATTTGTGATTATTTTTTACAGATACTGTTTTTCACCATTAAAATAGAGAAATCATGCCAGAAAAAGAAAAGAGCAGAGAAAGGAGAGTTACTTGAAGAAAAATCAACCACAAGTATTGAATGAACAACATAATGTGGCTAAAAAGAAAAAATCTTCTGGTAAGATAACAAAGCAATTTATTAAAAATGTTTGTAGGACCAGACAGAATGTACAAAATGCTGAATCCTCTGAGAATGCTTCAACTAGAAACAATACTCAAAATAATAGGAAAAGCAAAAAAGCAAATGGACAGTCAAAGGAGATGAAGTATGATAAAAGAAGGCAAAATCAGTATAAGGAAATACGCAAAAAAATATTTTACAAGAGAGTAGTACATAATTTGCTGAAAAATGTGAAGAAATATAAAAAGAGAGCTCTATTTTATAAAAAGAAGAAGCATATTGAAACCATTGTTGAAAAGGCTTTTGAAGTAAAAAGGAAACTATTCATTTTAGTATTAAACAGAATTCGATCACTAGATAAACCAATCCTTTTAATGAAGGCCAAAAGTAGGAGGAAAAGAGTAATTAATAGAACACATTTTTTTGATGTTTTTTTGGGAGAATGGAAACACAGTTCAAGTTCAGAGCCTTTCTTTAATGAAGAGAGTTATTTACAGAGCAATAATGTATTGCATGCAGTTGACACCAGTGGTCGAGGTTATGAGGTTAGAGATGGTTGTCCAATTGACAAAGAGAAAATAGTTGAAAGAAATGCAGAAGAAGTGATAGCTGATGAAGTTCCAGGGAGACGTCCTAAACACCCTGTGTACACTTGGGATTGCAGTAGTATTTGTAGTGTACGACAAGAATCTATTGATAAATTATGTAGTTTCTTACGAGCATATAGTAAAAAAAGTGTAAAATAAAAGATTAAGGTGTTGCAAGGACTAGACCCTTGCAGAGTGAGAAAAAATACTGGTTTGCAAGGTCATTCTCTGGCTTGTCTTTCTAGGAAAGTTTGTCAAAGTGTTTTTTATCATTTCAGGATGTTGGCAGTACATCATACTCAAATGCGGAAGTTAGTGAGAAGATTGTATTATGCAAAAAGTCCAGCACTAAAGTTAAATGAGTTGAACAGTGCTCTTTTGCGTGGGTCAGTATCAGATGTGAAGAAGGTTTGTGATGATATTGAGTTTTGTTACTTTGGTCCTCAGCAAGAGAGTGCAGAAGCTGACACATTAGTAGAACAAAATGTTGAAGACAATGTAGAACCCGTGATTACAAAAAATTTTGAAGATCAAATCACAAAGTTTAATGTCATTTCAGGTGAAAGACCAAATGTTTCTTGTATTTTTTGTTGGCGAAGTCACTATAAAAATCAGACTAGGAGTGTCAATCTGTATTTAAAAAGTGAAACAGAAAATTATGATACGGGAAGGAATTTGCAACTTATTTGTTGGTAGAGGATTGTTTTGATTTGGGATCTGAGCAGCGTATTTGCAAATATTGTTATAACAAATTAGATGAGAAGAAAATGCCTGCTAGAGCTGTTCATAATAATCTAGAGTTGGTTGCTATTCCTCCAGAGCTGATAGATTTAAATACGTATGAGTCTATTCTCATTCAATGTGTGCACCCGTTTCAGGCTATTGTTCGTATGGAGCCTAAAACAGGTAAATTGCCTCCATCAGAGTTACAAAGAGGATTGAAAGGAAGAGTTGTGTATATACCGTTAGTTTTAAAGAAAAACATTGAAACTGTTGGTGTAGACCATGCAGAAAATGAACCACTAGTTATTCTAGTTAATGGTGTTCCTACTAAGAATAAGAAAATCTGGAAAGAGTTAGTGGAGGTTAGAAAAGTGCAAAAGGCATCATTTTATCTGATAGAAAATAATGAGTACTATAGAAATGTGCTTGTAGGAGAAGAAGAAATAGATTTAGCAGAAGATAATGAAACATTAAGTGGACAAATTGAAAAAGTGGACATGTCCAGATGTGAAGAAATCTATGAACATTACAGTGTACATCCACTTCATTCCAAAGAGGTGATGGGGAATACGATTGAGTTGTTCCAAATGAAAAAAGCAAGAGGAAGTCCCATGAGTGTATGGGAAGAGAGCTTGGAAGCTCGTTGTTTCCCGCAGTTGTTTCCAACAGGAAAAGGTGGGCGATATGATGAACGTCCTGTGCAGATTCCTGCATCTGAATATAGGACAACAAAAATATATGCAGAGGGTCCAAGATTTTGACAATGTATCCCTTATATGTTTCATCTTCTGTTTGAAAGTGACTTGTCTGGACTTTCATATGCAGTAAATCACATTTTAAAAACTGGAATGCATCTGCAAAATGTAACTGCAAAGGATTTTATGGATAAAGTGCATCAGAGAGATGATCATTTAGAATCTCAGTTGATTAATCTGATGGCATGTCAGCGTGGGACTAATGAATATTAGTACCGTCGTCATGGAGAACTGAAATGTATGCTATGGAACTTAGAAACTCCTACATGGTTCGTTACACTAAGCTGTGCTGAGTATGCTTGGGATGATTTACTTGAATTTCTTCGAGAGGCAAAATCCAATATAAAAAATATTGAATACAAGACACCTGGAGAATTGTGCTCTTTGGATCCTGTTAATGTATGCAGATATTTCAATCAAAGATTTGAAGCTATGATGTCTTTTATCTGCAATAAAAAAAATCCTCCTCTTGGGGAAGTTGTGGATTTCTTTTGGAGAAAGGAGTATCAAACAAGAGGTGCTCCTCATATACATATGTTGTTATGGATCAATGACGCCCCCAAATTTGGAACAGATTCAGATGATACTGTTTTGTCTTTCATTGAAGATTATGCCACATGTGCTGTACCCAATAGCAGAGAAGATAAAAACTCAAAACAACAAGTCTTACGATTCCAAAGCCATAGGTGTGGAAAATACTGTCGACGAAAGTACAAGTCAAATGATAAGTTCTGTACCAAATGTCGTTTTGGATTTCCACGTCCTGTATTATCCAAAGGAAGAGTGAACAGTTTTATGTCAGCTATGCGACATACCATCACAAGAAAGTCTTAGAAAAATACCTACAACTTAAGAAGAAGCGAAGAGTCAAAATACATAAATGACTACAATCCAGTTATTTTATCCATGTGGAACGCTAACATGGATATTCAGTATGTTGCGGACAGTTCCATTGCTGTTGCTCGATATGTAACATCCTACATTACTAAATCAGAAAAGACAGAATTGAAAGAAATGTGGGAAGAGATTTCTCACGAGAAGACTCTAAGTAAGAAATTATACAGTTTCAGTTTGAAGATGTTATTGCATCGTGAAATTGGAGCATATGAATGCTCAGATCGGTTATCATCTGCAAGTCTATACTCCAAAAGTAGAAGAATTATTTGGGTGAGCCTAGGTCTTGCAGCAATGTGAAATCGTATACTGAAATCTGTTCAAGAAATTGAATATTTAGCAGAAAAAGAACCAGAAAGTACAGATATTTTGAAAACGAATATGTTGGACACATATTACCCAAACAGAAGTCATCATCTTGAGAACATGTGTCTCTATGAAGTGCTGCAAAACTACACTGTTAAACGGAATACTACAGAGAACATCAATGATGGAAAATATGCAATGATTGGTTCTGAAGGATGTTTGGTGAAACAAAGGAAAGGAAATGTAATTAATCACAGGAAACTGAGTTGCGACACTGCTGATAAAAGGGAATTTTACTATTTAGCCCTTTTGCAAATGTTCAAACCAGGGCGTTCAGAACTGGAATTACTTGGAGATTTTCAGAGCTATGACGATTCATTTAATGCTTGTAAAGATAGCATGCAATGCAGTGCTTTTGCAAATTATGTGAAAATGTTGAATGATTAAATTGATCAAGAAGCTACAATTGCAGCTGAGATTGCTAGAGACAGTTCTCAAGACAGTCAAAGTTCTGCTGCACTGAGTCAAGATCCACTAGGACAACCAATTGTTGAAAATGAAGCAGCAATTGCCGTGAATGAGGTGGAAACAGCAATGCATCAAGCTCAAGAAGATGTAATGCAGTTAGGAAACTTGGAAGAACAACTAAATGGTGAACAGAAACAAATATATCAACAAGTGAAAGAACAAATTGACTATGGATTACTTCATGAAAAGAAAGGGTGCTCATGTACATCATTTCAACCTATCCGAATGTATGTGAGTGGTCAAGCTGGAACAGGAAAAAGTTTCTTAATTAAAGTAATTACAAGTTATCTGCAGAGAACAACTGAGTCGCATATGTCTTGTGTTGTCACTGCTCCAACTGGGTTGGCAGCACATAACATTAAAGGAATTACTTTACATCGTTTACTAATGCTATCAGTAGAGCATGAGAACAAATTGGAAAACCACAAGCTATCTGGAGAAGCTTGTTGTGAAGTTTCAAGAGTCCTGAAGAAAATGAAACTTCTAATTATTGATGAGGTAACTATGGTCTCAAACTTGATGCTTGCCTTTGTGCATTTAAGAATGCAGCAAATTCTTAAAACAGAGTATGACGTTTTATTTGGAGGAAAACACGTCATAGTTTTTGGAGATCTACTGCAACTGACTCCGGTAAAAGGACAACCGGTATTTAAAGCACTTGCACATGAAGATACTAGAAAGTCTCTCGGTAGTTTTGGTAACGTGAACATTTGGACATATTTTGAATACAAAGAACTGACAACAAATATGCGACAGGCAAATGATGTTGAATATGGAAGTATTCTTCAAGATATAAGAATTGGACTTCTGACAGAACATGGCAAACAAGCTTTGCAGAGTCGATTACTTTCCAATTTGTTTCCAAATGAAAATGTAGTTCCTGAGAAAGTGTACATGAAAATTGCAGAAAATAAATCAGTGATCTGCTTAATGCCAACACTGCGCGAGTGTTCTATATACAACGAAGAACTATTGAAACTGGAAAATGACGAAATTATAAAAATGGAAGCCATCGATAAAATAGAGCATGAAGGAATCACTATTATTTTGATGGGAAAATTGAAAACAAAACTGGATTCTTTAGAAAAAAGATATCTAAAACGGCTGGTTTAGAAAGGACTCTATATGCATGTGTAAACTGTCGGGTAATTTTAATGCGTAATTTGGATGTAGAAAAAGGTTTAGTTAATGGAGCAATGGGTAAAGTGGTGGATTTTGTTAATTATCAGAAAAAAGAAGGAATTGAATTTTTAAAAATTAAATTTGATCAGATTGAAGAAGTTAAATAAATTGGTCGGTGTTCAGTTCGTTTTTTGCTTCTTAAAGATTTATATGTCCGTAGGAAACAATTTCCATTTTCTCTGGCATACGCAGTGACTATTCATAAATCTCAAGGATTAAGGTGCCGATTCCGATCCGGTAAAATAAATTTGCGTATGACTCGTATCCGTATATTTTCACGTATGAATCGTACAAGTACCGTACAAACGGCGAAGTACGATTCGTACGTGAAAAATATATACGAATTGCGTCGGGAAAATGGTACGAGAGGGAGCCGGACATTTTTACGTCCGAATAGCGTCGGGAAAAGTGTACGAGAGGGAGCTGGACATTTTTACGTGCAAATCGTAAAACAGAAGTCCGAGCGCGCAAGTACGATCCGTACCGCCAGTCCGAATACACAACCGCATGTAAAAGGCCCCGTACGGAGCTAACGCAGTAGCACACATGTACACCGGTAAACTTGTGCCCGGATACGAGTCGTACAGCCCCCCCTCCCCCCGCATATGTTAGCACCGTACCCCATATGTCAACACCGTACCCCCTCTCTCTGCACTTTACCCCAGCCCCGTACCTGTACGCACCGTACCCCAGGCCCGTAGTGCCTGTATGCGCCGTACCCCATGCCCGTACCCCAGCCCCGTACCTGTATGCACTGTACCCCAGGCCCGTAGTGCCTGTACGCGCCGCACCCCAGGCCCGTACCCCCAGCCCCGTACCTGTACGCACCATACCCCAGGCCCGTACCCCCAGCCCCGTACCAGTATGCACCGTACCCCAGGCCCGTACCCCAGCCCCGTACCTGTACACGCCATACCCCAGGCCCATACCCCAGCCCCGCACCTGTACACGCCGCACCCCAGGCCTGTACCCCAGCCCCATACCTGTACGCACTGCACCCCAGGCCCGTACCCCAGCCCCGTACCTGTACGCACAGTACCCCAGGCCCGTACCCCAGCCCCGTACCTGTACGCGCCGCACCCCAGACCGTACCCCATCCCCGTGCATGTACGTGCCGCACCCCAGGCACGTACCCCAGCCCCTCACCTGTACGCGCCGCACCACATCACCGTACCCCAGCACCCTCACCCAGCATCGCGTATGAACGGACCTCACCTACGCGAAAAAGACTCGTATAGAACCAGGACACTGTAAAACAGCACAAGGAGGGTCAATTTGACTCGCACAACACCACAAAACACGTCTACATGACAAAATACATCTCAATGACTGACCTGGCACATCCAAACAGAGGCCCAAAATCACAACCACCTCTTATAACACACCCACCAAAATTTCAAACCCAGCCACACCCACAAATGGACCAATAAAAAGGGCCCATACACACAACCCATGAGCCTTTGCAACAGACCCACTGCTGACAGACCCCACAGACAAACAACTGCACCTTACTTACACCTTAACTACACCTTAACTTACACACCTTCACACAACCTCCTTCACAAACACCCCCTCTTCACATTCACACACACACCGTCACATTCACACCCACACACCTACAACCATCCACACCCACACCCCACACCATGCCCACAGACAAGAATCCAAAGTTCACAAGGGCGGAGCTGGTCCTCCTTGTCAACGAAGTCATCAGAGTCGAGCCACAGCTGTTTGGAACATTGGTCAGACAGACCAGCATAGCCCAAAAAACTAGCCTGTGGCAGAGGATCACCGATAAGGTGAATGCTGTTGCGCCCATCCGAAGGACCAGGCATGAATGCCAAGCCAGGTGGTATGATCTGCGCAGGGCAGTCAAGAGGAAAATGAACAAGGAATACGCCCAGAGTAACATCATTGGAGGTGGGCTGCCCCGCAGACCCGTACATTACCATCCCTGGGAGTAGAAGGTGATGCCCATGCTTCCGCCGGTGGGAGTACATGGAGTCGAAGGAGTCGCAGAGCCTGGTGAGTACACAAACAACTCACGTAACATGGGGGGAATAGCATCCACACCACAAATACACCAAATGCACGCAACTTCCCCCAAGCCCTCACTGCACACAACCACACTCAAAAACCACGCTCATGCCACTAACGTCTCCATGCCCCATTCACAAATAAAGGCAATGCCATGTCCCAGGCCACACCAACCACAAACCCAAGACTGGATGTCCGGGATGCTGGGAGGGTGGGGCTCACACAACACATTGTGCAACTCAGAAGCAGACACCAATGCCCTCAGCCCATATGGCCTAGGTACATACCCATGCACCATGCCCAATGCACAGGGACTGGCAAAGTACTGACAAGGTAGCTGACACTTGGCCCTGATGTATGCAGCACAAGGCCTTCCTGTGACATTTTCTTTTCTTTCTTCTTTCTCATTGCTGTAAGCTCTAGACAGTTGGTTGGCTAAAAGCTTCTTTTTCCATCTCAGTCCAAGCGCCAGGATTCCCGTAGGGTGACAGCTGCGCTATATAAGAACGCGATACGATACGATACGATACGACCACTGTACACTCAAACACCAAATCCACAAGCTCAGATATCTATCACAGGAGCTCACACTCACTGTCATGCCAGCATGCACCATGAGGGGACAGACACATCACCTGGGAGACCCAATGACAAATCCCACTACACCCAACAGCAGGCCCGGTCACACACCCCCCCCTTACACAAGCACACACCCCCGGGGCAGGCAACGGATTTACCCACTCTCACAATGGACATGTGACACAACAAGACCAATCCATAGCCAAATAAGCATCCTAGCCAAAATTCTACTGGTCAAACACTCAGGAGAACATATCAATCTGTCCCCCGCAACATACCCATCCCCAAGTGTACAGTAAGAGGAATGCTAGGCACATCCAACTACCTGGAGGAACTGTGACAACTTGAATATGTATGAAACATGGATGTGGCATGGAACAGCATTAACATTGTCTCTCTCTCACACACAGGGCAACGTCATGGACCTCCCCCCAACAATGGGGGGGAACAATCACAGTCCCAGGCTCAGTGTGAAGATGATCCCACCGGCAGCGACGACTCTCACCACTCCGTGGATGACCCCGACCAACCCGGCCCCTCTGGTGCCCAAGCCCCTGCAGCACCTGCGTCAGGTACATCTGTGCCAACCCCCACCCCCATTCCTGCCACATCCCAGGAGACACCCAGGAGCCCTGCTCGCACAGAACAACAGAGCCAGTCTGACCAGGAGGGACAAGGTTCTCCGGGCACCCAGGAGGAGGCAGGCAACCCCGCAAATGCCATCTCTCAGGGGTCCCGTAGACCCGATGTGCCCACAACGGCAGGCCAGGCTCATGTGGGCAGGGGTGGTGGGAGTGGAGGCAGGCAGAGGAGCGAACCTGACCAGCCAGCTGAGGGAACCGGTATGTCACACATACGCCACATCCTGGACACATACCGGCGTGACACCAGGGGCATCAGCCAGGTAGTGGCGAGCCTCACAGAGATGAAGGGGACCCTCGACGAGATGAAGAACCTGCAGGCCGAGCAACATGCCAGTCAACAACAACACCAAGGACGGATGGAGGCAAGACTGGCTGAGCTCCTGGCGGTGCAAACGGACATAAGCCGTTCACTCCGTCGGATCGCCGACAACATGGGCAACCGTCCCTGTGCCACCAGGCGAAGACCACCACCAGCCACAGGGAGGGAGGAGGAGGAGGATTCATCCGACGGAGCATCACAAGCATCATCAAGGCCTGCATCTGAGGGTCCCCCCAGGAAGGTGGGTCATCCTCGGAAAAGACCGTAAGAGTCAGCGGACCATCCACATCTCCCAGGTCACCTGGCCTGGCACCTGGCCCTCTGGCGCAACAGCAGCACCTCATCCAATGACATTGTCTGCCACATGGACTTGCTGGTTACAGTCTGACCAATGATGACCAACAGTGTGGTCTGGACTCTGATGACTTCCAAAGCAAAGAATCCCATCTCCCCCTGTAAACTTTGGATTCTATGCACCCGGTAGAGCACTTTAGTTCATCTACCAAAACACGTACCCCACCGTAAATAAAAACTTTATTTTTTCATGATATGTTGCTGTCATTTTGCATTAGTCCACAACATATGTGTGTGTAAATGTCAAACTATGCCTGTGTGTTGAACTAACTCCACCCATCCATACCCTGGGATCTGAGTCTGGTACAGGACACACATGGGTCACAATGTATCATTCAATGCAGACATGGAGCACAATACTCACCTGTGATGTCCTCAAGCTGCTGAGGGGGGGCTTGCAATAGTGTGCGGACAGACCTATTTGGAAGAGTATCATTAAGGCACAGAGGTCATGGCTCATGTGGAGGTTCTCGGGGAGGGAGTCCCAGGTATGTGTGGCCAGGTGGGAGAACTATGTCCTGCATGCTGGAGTAAGGTGGATGTGAAGAATGGTGTCCAGGGCAAGGTTGGATGCACGGAGATGGCCCAACGGGGTCTCGGATGACAGTGGTACAAGGTTGGTTTTGGTTCGGGGTTGTGGCCTGCCTCCTGAGTGTGGGTGTGTAGTGTGAAGGTCATCCTGCAGCAGACAGTTTTCCATTGCAGCTATCTCTGCTGGACGTTGATGTGGCTGGTGCGCCGGATGTTGAAGCTGAGGTGTGCAGATGCACCCTGGATGTGGACAAGTTTCCCGGGAGTTTAGATGTGCCTGCTCCATAGAGGGCAGGGCAGTATTTGACACGGATGTTGTCGTGGACCTGGGGGATGGTCCGTCTTTCCTTGGAGTGGATATATCTGGGGATCATGTGCATAATGCAGAGGGTGTTGCAGTCTAAGGCACAGATGCTGGTGATTACCATGGCAAATGTGAGCAAGCAATCCATGATGCACACCATCTTGTGTGCGTGGACACTGGGTGCTTGTGCAGGGCTCTTGCGGGTGGGACACAAGCAGTTGACCCAGCTGTAAGGGGACACTCCTCAGATGTTGACCTCAGTCCTGTACAAGTCCAGCCTCAGGTGGCTGATGTTCAGCCATTCATCAATGGATGTCATGCATTCTTGAATATTAAAACTGGCAATGTCTGCGTCCTTGGTGAGGGTGAGGAGCACTTGGCTGTCAATGGCATACAAGCTGATGATGAGGTGCTGTGCGCATGTGATGGTGGAGAGGGGGTTCCTGGACACATTGTAGATTGACACGCTGAGAGATGATAACTGTGCCATGTGCCTGACGACGACACCATACTACATGCAGAAGCCTTGAGTCCCACTCCCATGGCCTTGCTGGGGTACAGAGCCGGTGGGGAGTAGGAGGGACATGACCTGGTTGGTGTGACAGGGCCTGGAAGGCGTGGCAGCGCTGTGTAGGCAGTTGGAGTTGCACACTCATCATGCTAAGGAGTTGTGTGTGCGCTTAGTGTATGCCTGAGAGCAGGCGGTAGATTTGTGGATGGACATTGCTTGGAGGGTGGCTGCAACATCAGACTGTAGTGTGATGTGGGTCATGCAAGGACCCGAGGGTCGTGCAATGTGCACGTTGCATGTGCAGACAGTCCAGCCTTTGGCACCGCGTGGCCGCACCTGTGGCACAGACAAGCTGGTGACAGCCAAATGAATGGATTTAGGGAGGAAGGGAGGAGCATCTTTGATGTGTGTGTGTTGCCAAATCCGGAAACTTCGTGTGCCCTTGCTGCAGGGGCTGCAACAGCAGGCGGCATGTCCTGGAAACTATGCCACAAGTTCCACACAAAGACTAGGATGTCAGAAAGGACAACTGCAACAGGTGTATGTAAAGGAAGGAGTGTCCGGTTTTCCATGGCACACCCAAGGACAATGGATGCACAATCACCAAAGATGACTGACACCGGATCAGGAAACTGAAGGCCTAGCTGCGCACAGGAAACACACCCTCAGCAGGTGTTGACGGCCCGTTGTGGGGACCAACATGCCAAAACACATACACAGCCATGGACTTCATGCACAATAGAGAATCAAATACATGAAGAACAGCATGCATGTTGCTAATCTACACATAGACTCAAATGCACAATATTTGACAACTATGCCAGAGATGCCGCATGCACAGTGGCAAGAGACCTGCATTGACAGAGATGACGCACCTTGGAGGGTGAGGAACACCTTTATTACTCAGGCTCACACCTATGGAAATGCATCAATATGAACAGACTCACAGGTCTTTTGGATGAACATGTGGGACCTACACTGGACACCCCCTCCGCACAACAGATGGTGTAAATCCATTGAACTGGCACACAAGTGAAGGGGGTGAGCCAAACACCCCCTGCTGCACACGGAGAGGCTGCAATTCCCCATTGAGCCTCTTATGGGGATGTCCCACACTATGTCCACCCGTAGCATCCCGTATGTTTCAGAGGGAAGTTTTACACACATTGATGCCTTCATCACAATCCACAATCCCATTACAGATGACTGTCACGAAGTGTGACTATCAATTCATGTGAGTCATGCTACATGTCATGTGCCCCATGGTGAGTCGACATGTATGCATAGTAACAACACCTGCACAGGAGCAGTGCCCACAGATTACAAACAACTGCCACACCCAAAATGCCTTGCTGCAATCCTTACCCAAAGGAGACTTTTCACCATGTCCGTGCATGTAACGCTGATTCAGCACACGTTGCATTACTCATGAGGAATAGCAGGAGCACAACGATGCCACGAGCAGACAGCATGCGCAATTACCTGGGGATGACAGACACACAAGAAGTCAGGAAAAAGATAGTCATCCGCATGCATGGTCATGTACTCTACATGAATAAGGTTAACACCATGCTAGTTGAAAATTTAGTGTGTCAGCTAAAATGTGTGGAATGACATCATCACTCGAGTGACACATCAGAACACACCTCTAAGTCACTTATCATACAGTCAGCTGGTCACACACATTGCAACGCATGCCACACAAGGCTCCAAGCATGCACACTCAGACCCAGGAACTCACCATTATGAGAAGAAGTTGCGTATGAGCTGACTCCGGATGTCCTCCTCCTCCTCCTTCTCCTCCTCACTTGCCTCGTGACCAAGGCCTTCATCCTCCACGGATGGATGTTCCTGCTCATCGGGATCCAGGATGAGTGGCACAGCTTTCTCCACTGCCATGTTGTGCAGCATGCAGCACACAAGGAAGATTCTGCAGACCTTCACCGGTGCATATGGGAGGGACCCGCCTGTCTTGTGGAGGCACCGAAATCGGCTCTTCAGGAGGCCAAACGCCCTCTCAATCACTCGCCTGGTCTGCCCATGGGTGTTGTTGTAATGGTGATCTGCAGCTGTTCTGGGGTTGCGGAGAGGCGTCATCAGCCATGGCATGTTGGGGTAGCCAGAGTCCCCTACATGGAAACATCATGTAAACAAGTGGGTCAGGAGATGCCGTAACATACAAAGATACAGGTAAATACAGGACAAACAGAGTATACCCACCAACAAGTCATGCTCGTTCGTTGTGCAGCCACAGCATCATTTCTGGCACCCTGCTACGCCTCATGATGTAGGCATCGTGTGCTGACCCTGGAAAACGTGCACAGACATGGGAAATCAGCATGTTAGGTAGACACACCACAAGGGCATTAATGGAGTGATAATGTTTTCGGTTTCGATAGGCTACCTCCTGTGCCTGTGGTGGTACCAAAGCCACATGTGTCCCATCAATGGACCCAATTACATGGGGCATCCCTCCCAGGGCATAGAATTCACCCTTGATACCTGTCAACTGCTCACGAGTTGGAAAATGGATGAATTCATCCAGGTGCTCCAACATGGCTTCTAAAACATCATGCAGGGCACGGCTGAACATGGTCTGGGACATGCCACCCACATCAGCTCTGGTGAATTGAAACGTACCGGTGGCAAAAAAATGTAGGGCTGCCATCACCTTCTTCTTGGGGGTCAGTGTAGTAGGATAACTGTGTCGCGGTTGGAGGTGTGGTGCCAGCCTGTTTGTCAGGTCCTCAATTAACTGTTGGGTGAATCTGTAACGACGTATGCAGTCACGTTCCCTCATGGCTCGGGGGAGAGGCGGTGCCCTGCAGAAATTTGGAAGGAATAACGAAGATTGAGTACATTACAACACCATTGTCAATGAACTGAGCACATGTTCAACAGCTAATACACATCTGCTAAATACAGAGTCTGGTCTGTGCAATACATCCAGGACACGTATGCCAGCCAGGTGATACTCCTACTAAGAGCCAGCTACAAACGTTGATTGTCAAGGTCTACATGACATGCCAAGAAACTAGCTGTGGCCCAGTGTAAGTGAACAGCCAGACACATTACAGGAGTGACATACATCCACATATCTGCATTAGAAGGATGTTATCTCATTCAGACAGCTTGCGGCAAGCTAGACGCACAGGTCACATGTCATTTAAAAAGTACAGATCACACACATTGCCATGAAGGGGTACATATCAAAACTGATAACACAGACATTGAGAAAACGCAGATATGTCCTCAGGTCGAAACACCATGTTCGATGCATACAGACACACGTTACGTGGGATTCCACATGTGGCATGGTGTGCGTAATTGTGTGCCATGCCCATCTACACACAGACTCATGTTGGATGCAGAAACAGCAGATGCAGTTGACTGAACACCAACGTTGGGGACTGTGCCATACCAGTGATGCAGTGCTTGACACGTATGTACTACATGCAGACAGGTGCAAAGTGTGAAGGGGAAGTATGCAACATAGTGCCCCATCACACATGGCATGTGTACACAGGTCACCACACATCTATTGAGCTAAAACATGAGGAGACACGTGCCACATCACTGCCTGACACACCTAGGCCCTGCACATGAAGTACTGCACTGACAATGACTTGACGTACAGCCTTGTGCGAGTCTGACACCTCCATTCCTATCGTGTGCGCCTCCTATCACCAGTGTAAGCTGTGAAACGCACCGTACACACGCTCTGAGGGCGTGTGTACGGTCGTATCACTATATTGGGTTTGGGTAGGAGTACGCGTGTGTGTACAGACAGTACACACGTACGTGTACGACCAGTGTGTACACGTACGTGTACTACAGTAGTACACGTACATGTACGACCAGTGTGTACACCTAGGTGTACACACTGGTCATACACGTACGTGTACTACTGGTCCTATCCCCATAGTAGTGTTGCCGTAGATGTACGCCATAGTGATACGGCCCGTACACGCGTGTGTATGGGTCGTATCACTATGGCGTACACCTTCGGCAACATTACTATAGGGATACGACCCCTACATGCGCGTGTACGGGTCGTATCACTATGGCGTACATCTACGCCAACACTACTATAGGGATACGACCCCTACACGCGCGTGTACGGGTTGTATCACTATTGCGTACACCTACGGCAACACTACTATAGGGATACGACCCCTACACATGCGTGTACGAGCCGTATCATTATAGTAGGGGTGCCCTAGGGGTACTTGTGAAACGCACCGTACCTGTGTGGGGATTTGAAAATTACAATGGGGACACATAATGGACAAGTATTAGGGCCTAAATGCATGCTGGTTGTCATGGATACCGAGTTTCAAGATCAAAATTTTCCATCATGTGGGCTGGAAAAAGCAGTTGGCCACATTATACATTGTTGCAAAGTGGTTGTTGACTTGACATGCTGCTGCAAATTTGAAAGATGCTAATGCTGTCACTGGTGTATGTTTAAAGGGATTGGAGGAAACGTAGGATGCAAATGAGTCTGACCAATCACTCTGTACTCCTGTAAATTAAATAGGCCAGCAAGGCAAATATAAGTCAGGCAGAACCCATGAGAGGGCACTTGCCTGCACAACATGTCAGTCGACACCACTGCTGCTGTCTTGTCTTCCTCTGGCACCATGTCAAGGTCTGTGGAGAGGGCCCAGCCATTCACACAGGAAGAGAATGAGGCGTTGCTGGACGTCATCCTCCCACAGTACCCCAGCCTGTATGGTAGACCAGGGGAGCAGGTGAGTGCTGACTCGACAACCTTTGACTGTTCCCCTTTTTTTGTGACTGTCACTTCTGGCATTGTGTCCAGGTGTGACAGACATGCAATGTTGTTTAGAGTGGGTCGAGGGGGGAATGGCTTATGTCTCTCATGCAGAGCATGATGTGGTTCATGTGGGCGCTCCTCACTTGCATGGTGCTTACTGTGACATTCACTGCATGGTGCATGGCACATTCAGCGTGTCTAATCCTCTTGGGCATTCTTGTTCTATAGTCCTGAGGTGAATCAGTGGTCCCCCCGGTGTGACACGTGACTGTACCCACAGATGTGTGTGAGTTGAGTGGAGCTGTGGTGAGAGTGTCCAAATGATGTGTACGCCCCCTGGACATTGATGTGTGTGAATGTTCCTTGTCATGTGGGTGAGTGTCTATGTGGAGTGTTGCACCACAGCTGCATGGAGGAGGTAACTGCTCTACCCATCTGATGTGAGAAGTAAGCCGTGCTGTGTGTCTGACTTGCTGGGCTAGCCCCATGCCTGTGACACCCCCCAGGAAAGTGGCACATGTGCAGAGTGAGGTTTGTATCCGCTGTTGCCAATGGCAGGTGACAGATCTGTGCCTGTGTGTGTCTGTGTACTCCGCTGAGGTTGCGTCAGTGGCCTGGGGCATGTGACTGCTTGGAGGTGCTGTCCATCAGCCTTGTGTTGCTTGTGATGCACAGTGTGTGCCATGATCAGGGAGTGTGTCGAACCCCTCATGCCACCTGTGTACTTTCAATGCCATGTAGTGCATTGGCTCTTACACAGAGGCGAATGTCCCTATGACAAAGGTGCTATTAGTTGGCAGCATACTATGCCCTGTTCAACAAATCAAAGATGTTAGAATGTGTGTCTCTGTGACACGGAGCAGGTGTAGTGATGTAGTCTCACTTTGTCATCCTCACAGGTAACCGCCTACCAGAAGGGGAGAATTTGGAAGAGGGCCGTCAGGGCCGTGAATACTGTGGAGGGTCGCAGTCAGCGCCTGCCCCAAGTGAAGAAACGCTGGCAGGACATCCGGTGCTGGATCAGGAGGATCGCCCGGGTCCTGCTGGAGGACTCACCACCACGCCCCCACGGCGGGCTCCGGCGCCTGACCCACCAAATGAAGCGTGTCCTAGCGGTGGTCTTCCCTGAGATGGATAGGCGGTTACAGGAGAGAGAGCAGCAGGAAGGGGGTAGGTACATTTGTGTTTGTTTTGTGTCACCAGCTTTTGGAAGTGCTCAGTCTCCTGGATACACTGCCAGGGTTTATATGTGCAGTGCATATCCTGTTCCCCCAAGTCAACCGGTGCTGTTCTTCCTCCCTTCCCCTCCTTGACATGTGTTCCCTGGTCTGTGTGTAATCACTATTGCACATGGTCATCTAGGCTGCAAGGTAATCAAGGTGCACACTGCTTTCAGCATCATGGGTGGGGGTGGTCTGTGACATGTGTTGGTACCTTGCCTGTGCCCTGTCCTGTTCACTCATTTGGGGGTCCATAATTGTTGGCACTGTCCTGAGTCTCAACATAGGAGTGTGAGGTTTCAAATAAACAGACTTGCAGCATGCATGACCGATGTAGTGGCCTCAGACATGATGTGCATGAGTGGGAGATATGCATAGTGCCGGGACGGTTGCTCCTGTTACAGTCAGATCATTCCAGGACCATGGAGCAGTGTGCCCACTACAGTCCCCTGAGACACCTTTTCCTAGGAATCATGTGTGGCATCAAACACTGTGCCCATTCACTGTGTGTTCAGCATAGGTTGGCCTCTGTGGCATTGTTCCATGGCCTCATTTGTATTTATGCAAAGTGTGCTACATGTCTCCACTGTCCATGGTGACCCCATTAGGCTTGTGCATCCTCACACTGGGCAGTGCCTGTGTGTCTATGTACAACTATCTGTTGATGGTTGTTTGTCACAAATATGTGTGGTCAGCCTCACGACGTGATGTTGAGTACATTTAGGAGTTCTTGATGCACATTTTGTTAATGCCAGATTAAGAGGTGTAACTACTTGCTCTGTCTCAATCACATTGTCTCAGGTAGGGGGGGTTTGTGCAGGCAAGGCCTACATGTCCAAACCTTATGTCTCCTTGCCAGGTCTGACCTGTGTGTGATAATTGTCTGGACAGACACTCAACGTGCAGTGACCCAGGCATGTTGTGCAGGGGGTAATGTTTGTGCTTTGCAGAATGTGTCAAAAGTTAAAAGACATGTTTCCTGCTCATCCATTTTTGGCACCGGTGTGTGCTCCAGATGCTACGTAGTTTGGTCTGTGTGTGCTGACATCTGTGTGGACATTCTTGGTTCCCATGAGGGTGTCGCCTCAGTGCAGGTGCTCCTTATTCCGACACAATTGCAGGGCCATTAGCTAATGCATAGTCCTGTGTCTGGACATGTGTGCCACTCCACATGACAGTTAGTGGGTCAGATGTGTTGCCAACTGTGTCATCATGGTACGGATGGCCATGTGACAGGTGGCATGATTCAAGTTGTTAGTCAAGATGTCTTGTACCTTGACACTGACTACACTTGTCAACATGTCCCAATAGTTTTTATGCTTGACTTTGATATTTTGTTGTGAAGGACAATAATGTGCCTGCATGACAGATGTCTCCCAAGGAAGTGCACAAGAAACCACCTTTACACTTTTAGGGGACACGCTGGCACTTTTAAAACAAAGGCACAGTTCTGTAATGAAATTGATTAGAGATTATACATATACATGTTCCCACAGTGTGGTTGCATTTGGGTTAGTCCTCGGTTATTGCTGATACCAACTTACGGGTGTCAAGTCATCCAGACCACCGTGGTGCCATGTATATGTACTTCCTGATACCACATTTCTTCTTAACAGTGGCTTATTTGCATTAGGCTGGCAGCTCATACAATGACTGTGTAAAAGTAGTTTTGTGTGCACCTCCTTGTGTGACTTCTGTTATCCAGGCACATGTGTGTTCTGTTCCAAAAGTGGCACATTCACACATTCCAAACATGTCGATTGTGTAAAGTGTTGTGATTCCCAAGGAATCACAATGTATTTCTTTAGGGTTTACAAAGTACTCACAGGTCTCTGAGTGTGGGGAAACCTTCAGCATTGGCGTCTGTTATTTGGCCTTGGGTGCACCAATACTGTTTCTTTCACTGTGAACAAGAGGTGGCATGCCTTCATAGTCTGGCTGTGCTCCACTGTTCACAGACACTAGCTTCTCAGTATAATTGGATATCGAGTTATTTGCTGTTGTGTCCCTATGTTCATTTTTTCAGGTGGCATGGTGGGTGAACCAACTGTGGAGTGCATGGCTTACATATGTACGGAGTATTCTAGATGTTACTCATGATGCATTTCCTGATATGCACTGTGACCTATTTTGTTTGGACTCATGTGTCAGATGTACACAGGTGACTGATTATTTCATGTCTCTTCACCTTGCACACAGCATCATCGGGGGACACCGAGGGAGACACCTGCACGGACCAGGAGGAGGGATCGAGCACCGGTGCCACCACTGCTGGGGAGTCGGCGGAATCAAGTGGCACGGAGGGCGAGGGGAGTCAGGCGGAGGACCTGTCTAGTACCAACACCGACTACGACGCTGACGGGTCCGAGGCTGAGCTCCCTGAGGGGGCGGAGGCTGCTCCAACAGCTGGCAGCAGCACTACAACTGTCACCGCCCCCTCCATTCCCATCACCGCCCTCCCACTTGCTCGGGTCCCTTCTGTCCGCGTAGGGCAACAACGTGTCTCCTTCGTGCCAGGCACCGCACCCCCTGCCCCTGTCTCCCATGCTGCGCTCACTGCCGAGTCTGTGGACATTCAGCGGCAGTTGCAGGTTGGGTAGACATCGATCCTGACTGTCCTCCATGGCCACACCAGACTGCTGACACAGATGTGTCGTACATGGAGGGCATGTCATCAGCGATGTCTGACCAACGGATGTTGCTGACGTCCATGGACTCGTCACTGACGGCAGCAGTGAGTCTCCTGCAGCGCTTCGTCCCCCCTACCCCTGCAGTATCCACACTTCCCACTCCCATGCCTGTCCCAAGCACATACAGACATTCCCAGCCACGCACCCCACCAGACACAGGCAGCACACCAACAGGGAAGGGCAAGC
Source organism: Triturus cristatus (assembly GCF_964204655.1). Lineage (NCBI taxonomy): Eukaryota > Metazoa > Chordata > Amphibia > Caudata > Salamandridae > Triturus > Triturus cristatus. The sequence goes on from NC_140582.1 coordinate 497,219,747, forward strand.
GCACACCTCCTATCGCCAGTGTAAGCTGTGAAACGCACCGTACACACCCTATGAGGGCGTGTGTACGGTTGTATCACTATATTGGGTTTGGGTAGGAGTACACGTGTGTGTACGGACCGTACACACGTACGTGTACGACCAGTGTGTACACGTAAGTGTACTACGGAAGTACACGTACGTGTACGACCAGTGTGTACACCTAGGTGTACACACTGGTCATACACGTACGTGTACACACTGGTCCTATCCCCATAGTAGTGTTGCCGTAGATGTACGCCATAGTGATACGGCTCGTACACGCGTGTGTATGGGTCGTATCACTATGGCATACACCTACAGCAACATTACTATAGGGATATGACCCCTACACGCATGTGTATAGGTCGTATCACTATGGTGTACACCTACGCCAACACTACTATAGGGATACGACCCCTACACGCACGTGTACGGGTCGTATCACTATCGTGTACACCTACGGCAACACGACTATAGGGATACGACCCCTACACACGTGTGTACGGTCCGCATCACTATAGTAGTGGTGCCCTAGGGGTACGTGTGAAACGCACCGTACCTGTTTGGGGATTTGAAAATTACAATGGGGACACATAAGGGACAAGTATTAGGGCCTACATGCATGCTGGTTGTCATGGATACCGAGTTTCAAGATCAACATTTTCCATCATGTGGGCTGGAAAAAGCAGTTGGCCACATTATACATTGTTGCAAAGTGGTTGTTGACTTGACATGCTGCTGCAAATTTGAAAGATGCTAATGCTGTCACTGGTGTATGTTTAAAGGGATTGGAGGAAACGTAGGATGCAAATGAGTCTGACCAATCACTCTGTACTCCTGTAAATGAAATAGGCCAGCAAGGCAGATATAAGTCAGGCAGAACCCATGAGAGGGCACTTGCCTGCAAAACATGTCAGTCGACACCACTGCTGCTGTCTTGTCTTCCTCTGGCACCATGTCAAGGTCTGTGGAGAGGGCCCAGCCATTCACACAGGAAGAGAATGAGGCGTTGCTGGACGTCATCCTCCCACAGTACCCCAGCCTGTATGGTAGACCAGGGGAGCAGGTGAGTGCTGACTCCACAACCTTTGACTGTGCCCCTTTTTTTGTGACTGTCACTTCTGGCATTGTGTCCAGGACAGTCCCCCCCTGTCCACCACCTCCCCCAGTAGCGCTGCAACCCATCCTTCCGACCCCCCCCTCCTTGGGGCCTGTGGTTCCTTCGGGTGCAGGGGAGACGCTGGACGAGCTTGCGTACGTGTGCAGCACCATGCTAACCGCCACCTTTGTCGCTGCCCCACCCCCTGTGGTGGAGTCGTCCGTCCCTGCTCCCACAACACCTACCCTTCCCCCTCCTGTCCCTGCGGTGCCTGGTCCTTCCCCACATGATGCCCCCCCCAGTCGCTGAACCAGAGGCTTATTATGTGCAGGCAAGCTCGGGGAGACACGTGGACATGTGTCCCCCCCAGGACTTCACATCTGGACTGGCCTATGGCCTTTGTAAATATTGTCCTTTTATACATTTTAATTTAATGCTGAATAAAGCATTTTGGTTTTCTTTTGACCACGATTGGTTTTCAGGTATTGATGTTGGTGCTGATGCTCCATGAGTTGGGGTGGTGATCATGTGTTAGGTGTCTGGGAAATGTTGTAGTCTGCTGCTCATGGGGTGGACCCTGGTATCTGCGTGCCATCACAAGGTATCAGAAAAGACTATTTGGTCGTATATGCTCTTTGTGTTTGGAGACATTGTCCCAAGGAGTGTTCCTTCCTCTGTGGCACCTGACATCTTCCCTGCAGGGAGTTGCACAATTGTTGTGCTGAACCTGTGTCTACATTTCCTTTGTGGGTGACGGATCCCTTCAACTATGGCCATGCCTGCTCATCAATGTCTACGGCTGCATCGTCTGTGCCATCCTTGGTAGTCACTGTACTTGTGTATAGAGTATGTTGCCATGCCTTCATGTAGAAATTGTCCCTTTTCTGCACTATGCAAGTGTGTACTCCCAGCCTGGCACATATATGGTACTTGTTCTGCAGGGTATTTGTTCACCTGACTCACAATTGTGGGCATTGTATCTGTGGGAAGTCCTCCCTATTCCTTCCATGGGAGACAACAACTTGGTGGCTGTCCCAGGACCTGTACATTCCTATCAGTCCTGGAATGTGCGCGACAGTGTGTGTTCCCTTTGGCTCTCTTAGTTTAGTAGGCTTTAACATAACTATACAGTCTTGTGACATGATCTCAGTGTGTGTATTGTGCTGCATCCGCCAGGGGTGGGTATGCATGTGTCATTTGTCCTCACACCCACATGTGGTGTGTCATGCAGTGGGGAAAAGACATACATCCTCATGGGAGTGGGACACTGCTGTCAGTGATGTGTTGTTATGGCACTCTCAACATAGTCGCACATTGGGGATGCGTTCATACTCCCATGGAGTTGTGGTCATCTGAGGATAATGTACACACCCCCATGTCTCTGTCCACTGCTGGTAGTGCTATGCACCCACTCCTCATATGTATGTCCACTGTTGGGAGTCCTCTGCACCCACCCCTCATATGTCTGGACACTGCTGGAAGTCCTCTGCACCCACCCCTCATATGTCTGTCCACTGCTGGGAATACTCTGCACCCACCCCTCATACGTCTCTGTCCACTGCTGGTAGTGATATGCACCCACTCCTCATATGTCTGTACACTGCACGGAGTCCTCTGCACCCACCCCTCATATGTCTGGACACTGCTGATAGTCCTCTGTACCCACCCCTCATATGTCTGGGCACTGCTGGTAGTGATATGCACCCACCCCTCATATGTCTGGGCACTGCTGGGAGTGATATGCACCCACCCCTCATATGTCTGTTCACTGCTGAGAGTGATATGAACCCACCCCTCATATGTCTGGGCACTGCTGGGAGTGATATGCACCCACCCCTCACATGTCTGGGCACTGATGGTAGTGATATGCAACCACTCCTCATATGTCTGGACACTGCTGGGAGACCTCTGCACCCACCCCTCATATGTCTGGACACTGCTGAGAGTCCTCTGCACCCACCCCTCATATGTCTGGACACTGCTGGGAGTCCTCTGCAGCCACCCACCCCCTTGGTGCAGTACACTGCTGTCCTGGGCATACACCCCCCCAAATTTACTGCTAATATGCTGCACCAGGCCGTAGTCTGACATTTGTGGCGTGTGTACGCCTTGTATCCATAATGTACTGGTGCCGTAGGGGTACGTGTGAGACGGACCGTACCCCTGCATTCATAGGGTGTGTACGGTCCGTACCACGGTGCCCCTACATCACCACGACAATGGTGGTATGGACCGTACCCACGCTCTGGGGGGCATGGGTATGGTCCGTACCACGCGTACCCACGCCCCCACGGTCCATACCACCATTGTAGTGGTGACGTAAGGGTACGCATGGTACGGCCCGTACCCATGCCCTCAGAGCGTGGGTATGGTCTGTACCACGCATACCCCTACGTCACCACTACAATGGTGGTACGGACCATACACACGCTCTGGGGGGCATGGGTACGGGCCGTACCACCATTGTAGTGGTGACGGGTACACGTCCACGTCCACTTCCATTGTGGCGGTACGTGGGATTGGTGGACACGCCCCCGAAGTGACCAGACCATGGAGGTAATTTATGTGCAGGATATATATGTTTTACATTGGGTGGGGGTTATGTTTCCTGCCCCTCGCCCCCCCCCCCTTTGCCCCTGGGTGTTGTTCTGACCTTCTGCGGCATCTGCGTCAGTTTCTGTGCACCAGGTCGTAGCCTAGGAGGGCCGGGATGACACGTAGGATGGGGTCCATGGCTGTCCGTCGCATACCGGTGCTCCTTCTTCGCGTCCCGGTGCTCCTTCTTCGCGTCGTCCTCAATTTCCCGGGAGTTTTTGGCTGCCGTAAAAAATGAGCGGTGCGGAGTGACGTGGGCACAGATCGTACTTGCTGGTCCGTAAAACGCTGCCTGACTCCATCCGGACGTCACGTACGCGATGTCCCGGATCGGAATTGTGGGTATTTTTTAGCCGGTCAGTGTTTTGTATGACTCGTACGGAAATGGTATTTCTGTACGAATCGTACTTGCGGGTTTGTAAGGTGGTTTTCCCGGGTACGAGTCGGACGGAGAATTCGCTCCGTACGACCATTCGTACCCGGGTTTTACAGGATCGGAATCGACACCTAAGTGTAGACAGTGCATTGGTGAACATTGGATCTACTGTGTTTAAAGAGGGTATGGCATATGTTGCTTTGTCGCGAGTCAGAACATTATCTGGTTTGTTTTTGATTGATTTTGATGACAGATGCAAACTGTGTAAAAGAGTATAATAGGTTAAGAAGGGCGTATGCTCCCAATTTAGGTCAATATCCTGTATTTGAAAAGCGTGTGGTTGGTCGAAAAAGAAGGTTTGAGAATATCTGTACTGAAGGTGTAGAGAAGGCAAAAGAACAAGATAATGTTGTGATAGCAAGTAAAAAGAAAAAGGACACTATTGAAGAGATTGTTGGTTATCAGTTTGAAAATAGTTCAGGTGTCAACTGCTATGCTAATGTAGTGGTCAATGTTGTTTTTTATCTTGAAGGTTTGCTAGAACAAATTATGCAGAATCGGGAAAAAAGATTTTGGGCTATATGTAGGTAATTTCTATTTACTGATTCCTAAATACCGAATTTTACCGATTCGGTATTTAAGAATCGGTAAATAGAATGTAGGTAAAAAATCGGTAAATGTTACCGATTCGGTAATATTCGTTATTACCGATTCGGTATTTACCGAACCGGTAATAAGGCATACCTTCCCATTCATTCCTATGGGCCTGGAGGCCCATAGGAATGAATGGGAAGCCATTCACTATTACCGATTCGGTAAATATCGAATCAGTAATAGGGGAGCATATTCAAGGGTGGCAGGGTGTCACATTGACACCCTGTTGCACCCCTGAATCGTGCATGTGTGCACATGTGGCACACATACATGCCCTAAGGGCATGTATGTCTGCCACATGGCACTTTTAAAAAAGCACAAAATTGCTTTTGAAAAGGTATTCGGTATTTACCATCAACTTGTAGTTGGTGGTTAATAACGAATCCTTAAACAAAAAATGCACTCACTTGAGTGCTCCCTACATAGGATTTAAGGATTCGGTAATTTACCAATTCGGTATTTTACTGATTTCTTAAAATACCGAATCGGTAAATTACCGAATCCTTCAATCCAGCCTCTTACATCTCAAAGGGCTAAATACCGGTCGGTAACGGGAAATATACCGATTTTCGGCCGTTACCGACCGGTATTTAGCTACCTACATATGGCCCTTAGTTCCTTGTTGCATTCTGTTTATGAAAAATTGACATAGTAACAATGGATGGTGTCAGTTCCTTCAAAGAAAGGGAATTACAGCAGGCAGATAAGCTGTAAATAATGGAAAGTGTCTGCATGGAATAAGTGAGTGTACGGAGAGGAGAGAAAGTACTCCTATGTATGGTACGTGGTGCCCTGTTCAGGGGCTCTCTGGCGGAGATCTTTTCAGGAGTTGCCGCATTTGTGTCTGAGGGTGTGTGGGTGGGGAGTGGTAGTGAGTGCAATTTAAAATGAGCCAAGAAGTCCTAGTTATTTTAAAGGGCCCCTTTCTAAAAACACTCCAGTTACACACTACATGGGTTGAGAGAAGCGGGATTCTATTTGGTCTTGTTTCCCCTCTCCAAGTGGCACTACAGTGCATCTCCATCCCCGTGGTTTTTTACTCTGAACCAGGGGTCCTCCGAATAAAATAACTAGGACTTCTTGGCTCATTTTAAATTGCACTCACTACCATTCCCCACCCACATACCCTCAGACACAAATGCGGCAACTCCTGAAAAGATCTCCGCCAGAGAGCCCCTGAACAGGGCCCGTGAGGGACTGCAGCGCCACCCCCACGAGGAGCAGTTTTGCCCAATGATGATGCTATACACTCGCAAGGGTGTGTGAGGGCACCACGTACCATAGATAGGAGTACTTTCTCTCCTCTCCGCACACTCACTTATTCCATGGAGACACTTTCCATTATTTACAGCTTATCTGCCTGCTGTAATTCCCTTTCTTTGAAGGAACTGACACCATCCATTGTTACTATGTACCACTTTTAGGAGCATTGGTTCAGGACCTCTTTCTAATTAGCTCCTTGTCCCCCTTCTGCTCTCTGATTTGATATGAAAGATACAAGTAAAATACAAAGTGTTTCAGATGTTCGTAATCTTTTGGATGTGTGTTCTGGTTCTACACAATTTACGCAAAATATCCAACAAGATGTTCAGGAATTTTTAATGTATATGCTTACCATTTTTGAAAATAAAGGTGTAGAAATAGAAAATATTTTTGGCCTTTGTTACAAATGGGAACTTCATTGTGAAAATTGCATGTATACATCTAGCACTAATGTAAACACTGAAAGATTTCTATATTTAACATTACCGGACTGTAAATCAGTGTCTTTCAATAAATTAGTTAAAGGTGCAAATCAAAACATGGAGTGTAGCCAATGTAAATCAGGAATGTTATCCACATTATTTAAAAAAAAAAACATGGACAATATATAATTTTAATGATGCAACGTTGTACAGCTGATGGAAGAAAATTGGATACTTTAATAAAGCAATTTGTAGCAACACAACTGTCAATATCAGGAAGGACTTTTGTAGCAATTGCAATAATGTTCCATGATGGTCCTTCCACTACATCTGGACATTACACTGCCTATCTAAAATGTGACAAAGGCTGGACAGTTTGTAATGATGCCCAGTTGGTTTTCAAACAACGTTTGCCTAGTGAATTACCAAATTCCTACCTAATATTTTTAAAGCCAAAGTTTTAGGAAGATAATTCACTCTCTGAGGAATTTATTATTATAATTTATTAGGATTACCATTGGACAATTTACATAAAAAACAGTGCAAAAATACCATTTGGCCTCAAGGAAAGGTATATGTTTGAATTATGGACTTTTTCGTACTCATTGACTCGGTGAATATTTTAAAGCGACTACATTTACAGTTTTTATAAATTAAAGTTATAACATTTTGTTAGCAATAAGCATTTCATTTATGTGTGATTTGTATTTTCTGGTATTTTACTGAGAATAGTATGTTGGGTTTTTTTAAACAATCTTTTTGATTGTTTTTTTTATGCCCGCTGTTATGTGATGCGTACGATTGAAATCACTATTTCTAGTGAAATTCAATATGTTCTGAGAACAGCAAAAAAGGCAAACAAATTACTTTGTTTAAATTATGCTGTGTTGTTAAAAATGTATTATTACATGTTATAACTATTTTTTCTTTTATTTCACAGATCCTAATTCTAAAATAAGCAATTTAACCCAATTTACATTACAAAAAACATCTGAAAAAAATGTGTACCATTTTTTATTTCTATTACTGTGAAGGTAAGTTTAATTAAGTATTAATATCCACAATGGGCAGATCTGCAAGAAGCAACAAAGTTTGAATACGTTTTTCAAAACACCCTGTTTATACCTATGTAGTTTTGCAATCTCCCTGTCATAGGATATCATGTGACCTGCAAAAAAACAGATTTGAGGGGTTCATAATATTTCTCATTGTACCTATTGAAGGATCGCAATGATTTCAATCATTCTTCTTTGAGCAACTTTGCAGACAAAACTCTGTGTTTATCGCCTATCATTTGCAAGCAATTTTCCAAACAGAAATATGTCACTCTTTGTAACATAGTTATAGCGCAAGACACTCTTTCATATTTACAAAGAGAGGAAAAGGCACTCTGTGTACATTTTCTTCTCCATGTAAATATGACCTTATCATACACACCACTTTGCGTTGAAAGGGCGTTCTATAAGTGTTGCTGTGCGTGATTGCACAGAATGCTCATAGAACAAGACACATCTCCAGATTTATCAGAAATCATAAATCTCTACATGTGTGTGAATGCTGCACCATTCTCCAATTGGTGTAGCAAAGAACAACAAGGAGAATTGTTTTCATTTCTCCTCATGTTTTATCTTTCAATGCATGCTACAATGCTCAGCATACATTGAAGGAGAAAAATGCCTTTACTGATTGTTTTTGTGCAGGAAGGTGTGTCTTTCTGCACAAAAACAAACTCCACATGACACAGATATCCTTGCACCATGGTGCAAGGGTGCCTGTGTCACCACATGGCTGCAGTTTAAGCAGCCGTGCAGAGAGAAGCATAGACTTGCAACATATTTATGTACATATGTTGCATCCCTGTGCTTCGGAAGTACTACAGCACACTGCAGCTAAAGAGGTTATAGTGTGATGCTGCAGCACTTCCTTATAGTTCTGCACTTATACATTCACCATACACTACTAATACATTCTTTCAGTCAATTATACACTACGCATACATCCAACCAAACTTTCACACACGATCATATAAATATAGCTCTTTTTTTAAACAGAGAAATGAGTTCTGAAAAGAACTTTTATTCTTCATCTTTTTTGTTTTTTATTTATTTTTTACTTTTTGGAACAATTTTGTTATTTTTTTGTTTTTTTGGAAAAGAAAAAAAGACAACAGGAGGAACAAAACAGTCAACTTCTGCAAAAAAAAAAACCCACAAGTTTAGCACTTGTGGTTTTGCTGCGCTCGACAGATAAGTTCAATTGACTGCTCGCCATAACAGAGCAGTGTAGTAACTGAGTCCAGACGTTTGAAGGATCTTAGGATGTTTATTGGCAGATAGTTCAAGGTAATCCAGATAAAACCATAGCCTGTAGTCAAGACCAGTACAGAGACCAATAGTAGGCCCATGGTAAACCCCACCAGGAGCAGCTTGTCTCTTGCTCAGCCCTTCCCAACTGACTCGCTGGCTCCCAACATTCTGTGATACCTCATAAACTGAACATTCCACTGGCTGAGTGGGAGATCACATGCATAAAAACAAAGCCAGGATATAACATATCCCCTTTTCTTCCATATAAAACAAATATATTGCTTCAAGTGAAAAGATAAAGTAAAGAAGAAAGACAAAGAGTAAGTCGGAAACACTGTACGCCAATGAAAAAACAGAAAAACCACAAGAAGATGCAAAACATAAGATGCAAAACATAACTGAAAATGACAAAAGTGAGAAGACCATCCTCCCTTCTAGGACAATCACAAAAACAAAAAGAGAAAACATCAATGACTACCCCAAAAAGAATAACACCATTAAAGAAAAACAGAGAAACACAGAACGAAAGAATCCACAATCCACAAATGACATCAGAAAAAGATATCACAAGGAAAACTGGGGTATAACAGGAAAAAGTGAGACGATAAACAAATGAATCACTCACACTTCCCATTAAATAACAATTTCAAAAACAAGAATATAGATGTTGAATACCAAATGAAAATTTGTAAACAAAGCACATTAAATTTGAGAAAAACAACAGATGGTATTCAGACCAGATACCCTGTGAAGGTAACATAACAAAATAAACAGGTGGTGAACAGGTGCAGACTGTGCACTAAACAGATGAGCATAAAACCCAATAAACACACCACCTAAAAATATATTGTGCACTGTTGTGAACCACGGGTAAAACTAAAAATGTTGTGCACTGTTGAGAAAAACGACATATCTCCTCTAGAGGTTAAATGTCATACACTGCAATGATAGGACTATAACCCACATTGCTCACCTCGAGTGGAGGTCAATTGTTGTGCACTAAACAGGAATATAACCTATTTAAAACACCTCATGTAGAGGCAAACACGTTGTGCACCGTACAGATGGGACTGAGACCCATATAAAACAAACCATGAAGTGGTCCGCATTGTCCACAAGTAAAAAACAAAATACTTGCGAAACACCTATTGCAAAGGTAGCGACAGTGTGCACTAAACCAAACAAACTAAACCTTAATGTTAAGGTAAAGAGATTGTGCACTGTGCTGGAAAATGAAATTTAGTGCAGCATGTGACCGTATAAAAACACTTGTTAACAAAGCTCACTAGAAATATACATTTGTTTTTATAAAAAAAAACAACCCTAAAGGTCACATTAAAAACTTGACTTGTCACGCATTTGATAGGTCACTAAGCAGTGACATGCACAAAAAAAAAAGTACATTTTAAACATTATAAGTAAAATTACACCATGAGAAATATACATACCGTGAGCAGATGGGACTTAAACCCATTGCTGGCAAATGGGACTAAAACCCATTGCGAACCTCCTGTTGAGGCAAATATGTTGTGCACTATAGAAGATGGGAAAAAGCCTGATAAGAAACACCGATAAGAAACACCTCACCTAGAAACAAACATGTTGACGGAACTCAGAACCTTTGAATGTCACCTCGTGTGGAGGTAACCATGTATGTATAATAATGACGCTACTAAAAAAAACCCTGTGGACTAAAAAAACGTGTGCACAATTGTAACGGGACTAAAAACCCTAGTAAAATACCTCGTGATGAGGAACCACCTTGTGCACTGCGTCAGTCAAAAAAACAAACTTTATCCAAATACCTTGCTTGGTTTTACATACAATGTAACCAGGTGGTAGCGTAACTCTGGCTACAAGAAGAAAAATGTGAACAACAACATCTTAGCCCACAGCTAAAATCCAGTCATCTGAAGGTGGAGAACACTTTTCACTCACTAGACTCACTAGATAATCATAATAATCATTTGACACTCTGTAAAAACAATCTCACCAAAACCATAGACTAACATAAAATATCCATTAGAACGACGTAGATAGGTGACCCACTCTCTACTAACTCATGGGACCTGTACCCATAACCAAAAAAACCAGGAAAATATAGTACCCATAAAAATGAAATAGGTGGGACTAACACACCCTACAAACACAGGGGACTGAGTAGATGGGTCTGACATCCACTACAAACACATGGGACTAGTACCCATAAAAACCATGCAGATGGGACTAACACCCACCACAAACCATGAAACTAATTTCCATTAGTACTTGAAAACACAAACCACTAAAATGAGACTGATGCCCATTTGAGCATAAATGAGAGCACTGCATAAAAACAAAGTGAGGAATGCTTGATATAAGCCAACCACAAAATAAATGTCCATGCCTCTGCATAAAATGAAATCTAGTCGTTAAAAGAAGAACAGGCAGCAGCAGGCAGCAGTCAAGACACATACATGAGCATACACAATTCTTCCCCAGACAATATAAAAAAAAATAACAACAGCAGGCTTTCAGCACAAGACGCAGGCATTGGCCGACGCTGGCATAAGCATTTTAACGTTAACTAGATTATATGGGTGAGTATTCATCACTAAAACCTAGAAATAGAAATGGTTAACAAATGCAAACAGATTGATTCATACATAAATAAGCAGATGACTAAGGCCAATAACGTACACGACTAATACTTGAAAAAAAGACGTGCTGTGCACCAAACTGGGAGTGCTCCCCAAACACATATAAGTGTAAGAACAAACACCGTGCACCGTAGTGATGTAACTGTGTTAAAACAGCATATATGAGTAGGTACTCATGATATGTTCCGAAGGAATATTTGGGTAGAAACCCCTGGTAATGCTTAAGGACTGTAACCTTAGCATAAAATCCCTGTAAAAAGGAAAAACTGACAATGTTTGGGTCGGAACCCACACTTATGCAATAGGAATGTACCTGTACCCTTTGCATGGGTAGCTTGAGCTCTGCGTGAGAAAGAAAAACTTGAAACCCTGTGTAGGGTAAAATGTGCACCGTCAAAAGGCTACACCCTTGCATAGCTCCCCAGGAGGAAGATTGAATTGAATTGCGCACAATAGAGATGGGACTGACACCCAAACTGTACAGCTTAGAAACAGGACACAACCTAAAACTGTATATCCTGTATATGTGTGTGCGAACAAACTAGAAAATTGAAATAATGGGACAGGAACCGTTCTCGTACTCCCCTTAAAGGGTAAAGTGTACTAGATATAAATGCCGCTTGAACAAGATAACAGCATACATGAATATGATTCAAAACATCAAACCTAATATGGGCAGCAATATGAAGTTGACAAATATATTTGCAAAGCTAGGACGTAAAAACATGTGTGCCTGAATATAATGATAGTACTTGAATCTAGTAAACCCATATCATTGATGTTAAACATGCCTTGCACAAAACCAACGTGGTAAAAACATTTTGAAAAGAAAATGCAGAACCTTTCAAAACTAAAAATATTACTAATGCCATACATGGTCAAAGTCATCTTGTTAAAAAGAATTAGACGTCTCCAAATTAACTTAGCCACTAGATGACAGTGTAACCCAATACCACTTTGCACTAGCGAAAGAAAAAAAAAAAAAAGTTCTGTGCCAAAACTTAGAAAAAACAGTCACATCACATGGTGTTAACAGAGACAAACCCTCCTGCAAACTTCACAACCATAGTTCTGTCAGACATCAGCTGGAGATTGCAGAATGAAATGCTGCATAGCGTCTATAATGACATACATAAACCGGTAAATTGCTGGAGGCAAAGAATTCTTTCTACTCCACTCCAAATCTTGAGATTGACACCAAAAAAAAATGAAAGAAAAAAAAACAAGAAGTGACAAACCATGTGCACTCAATACCGCTGGTGCGGATTCATGACAAACGCGTAACTTCATTGCACGCACAACACGTGGTTGTCAAATGTTATTCAGCAAAATGCTTGTAAACCAAAGCAACGAAGAACCACAAGATGGCGCCACGTTTTGAGCGCCGTACCGAGTGGCTTCCAGCACGCTGAAGCAGTTGAACGTCTATGGGCAGTAGGTCACCTGTGCGGTGACTTGAAAAGGAGGACTGATAAACTGATAAGTCTTTCAAAGTTGACACGAAGCACGAGATGGTTGTCTGTGAGCCAACGTACAACACTAGTGCAATGTACAATAAAGTACATGAATAAAAAAAAACGTGGTTGGCAAAACACGCGTTGGATCCAATGCCACAATGTAATGTAAACGATTTTAGCCACCAACCACAAGATGGCGGCACGCACAGTGACGCTCTGCTGGGAGGCTCAAGGCACGTCGGAGCATTCGTGAGTTGACAGCAGACAGGACACGGAATGACGGGCGTCACAAAGAACTGAAGAAATGAAGACACACTGCTTGCACGCGACGCTAGTAGGTAAGGAACGCGCGCATATATTTTAAATTTGAAGGATGCGCTTGCGTTAAACTGTAGAGTAGCGAAGATGACCTTAGGGCTTAAAAATAAAATATAAAATACAGGCTCACAAAAAACGAATAGTGCGCATAAGCTCAATCAAAGTACCAGTACTCACATTGAAAATTGCATGGCCAGATCTTAAGTGTTAAACTGTCCCCTTGAAATCCAAACCACAGAGAGACAAATAGCCGGGTGATTAGGCCTGGGTGGGTGGTTGCTATAATCGAGGCTCTTAGAAAGGATCTTGATGCACACTTGAATAACTTGTAAATTGTTTTGAAACGCTGTAGATAAAATTGAAAGCAGGCTTGCTTGAAAAACGCATACAGTTCACTGTTAAGCAGGCAGATAAATTATTTTGTTAGTAGACATATTAGAGTTACATTGAAAACCGGAGCTTGTTTGTAGGAAGTGTTGGGCAGTAGTTGAAAAGAATAACTTCTGTGCTGGATGCTTTAGAAGAACAGAGCTTTTCACACGCTTGCTGTTACTTGTAGAGACGTTGTAGACAAAATAGGAACACGCTTGGGCTGCAGTTGAAACAGAAAGACCATTTGAGATGCAGCTTGCAGCAGCAGGAGCTTGAGATGCTTCAAGAAAAGGCAGTAGCTGTTTACCAACATGAACCGGCACAATGCGTTGAGGGCGACCGATGGGGGTCACTGGTGGGGTTACGAATGTGAGTTGAGAAAGGTGCCAGTTAGATGCTGTTGAATTTTGTTGAAGTGGTTACTTGAAGCTTGACAAGGTTGAAATTGTAGGTTCATTAAGAAAAATCGTCGCCAAAAATTGTAGTAACTGAGTCCAGACGTTTGAAGGATCTTAGGATGTTTATTGGCAGATAGTTCAAGGTAATCCAGATAAAACCATAGCCTGTAGTCAAGACCAGTACAGAGACCAATAGTAGGCCCATGGTAAACCCCACCAGGAGCAGCTTGTCTCTTGCTCAGCCCTTCCCAACTGACTCGCTGGCTCCCAACATTCTGTGATACCTCATAAACTGAACATTCCACTGGCTGAGTGGGAGATCACATGCATAAAAACAAAGCCAGGATATAACACAGTTTGTTGCATTTAATGCAACTAATTCTCAGTTTTCCAAATTCTGGACGTATGTCTGGGTGAGTGGTCGATGGTGATGCTGCAGAAGTGCTTGCCACTGCTGGCAGAGGCTGCTCTCGGAGTCTTCTGCATTCCTCCTTGGCCAGGTTCACGGGATGCAGAGTCTTCAGGTGTTTTTTCATACTCACAGTCCCACAAGAGTATTTTTTCGATGGATCCCCTCTGGAAAGCACTCTTTGACATATTTTGCATGTCAATCAATCAATCAGCTTTATTCGGCAATTAAGTCATAAAAGCACATTTACAAGCATTACATAAATTTTTTTTATAAATTACCTAAAAAAGGATAAAATTGCAATTAAATTTACAAACAACCGTCAAGCTAAGTGTTTATAAAAGGATAAAAGTCAGAGGCATACAAGTGAGTCCAGCCCGTATCGACTTGTGTTACACAGAGAATGACATCGTGTGGCTTAATGGTCACATTACTTAAATTTACTGCATATGGTAGCTACATCAAATGGTATTGGCCAAAGATATTAATATTTTATGGCGAAAAATTTAATACAATTTCAAAGCTTTTGATCTTATGCCCCATGCCCACCCTAGGAATTTGGCCACCGCTATACAAATTGGGGGTGCGGGATTGGTGCATAGGATGCGGAGCGCGGTAGAATATCTTCTGATACCCAAGGATCTACAGATTGGTTTTATCCACTTTTTCCGGGGAGCTACATACATTGGACAGAAAAATAGTACATGTCCTATGTTTTCGCATTCTTCTACACATCTGTGGCACCTATCACTTTTAGTACCTTGCCCCCCCCCCATCTAGAGGTAAATTCTGCGACAGGTAATGTTCCCACACGTAATTGAAAGTATAGCTTACGATCTGAAGATTTTTCAATGAGATCCCAGAACTTCTCTAAGAAGGGATGGGCTTTTAGATCAAGGAAGCGACCTGTTAGATGGGTGGAGAGACCTTGGGTAATTTCCAGCTTGTAGACCCATTCCCAGTACAGTGTTTTAAGCTTTTCTTTGGTGGGGAAGACAACATTTACAGGGTTTTTCCAAAGTTCGATCAGGCCTATGCTACCCAGAAGAGATTTTATCCCAGACAGCCATGTTATTTTTTGGGATCTGTCAGATTAAATTAAGTCCAAAAAGCCTCTCCTATAGTGGATAAGTTCGTCAGTGCACCAAAGTCGGCGCCAATATAATATTGGACGAAGCTTTGCCAGATGTTCTAATGGTTTTTTGCCTAGATCCAACAGTAGGGGTCGCAGTGGCGTACTAGAAGGGAGATTTGTAACCTTGCGTATAAACGCATTTTCTAGGACCTTCAGACTGTTCAAATTACTGAAGGCCCAAAGCTCAGCCCCGTAGAGGCATGAGCCAAGGACCTTCGCCCCGTAGATTTCAAGAACTGGAGAAATTGGCTTAGTGAATGAAGATTTGAATCTAGACAGGAGAGCACCTGTTTTTTGCTTGTGTTGCAACACGGCACGGTCTAATTGGCAGCCCCAACGCATATCTTTTTGTAGTGTTATCCCCAGATATGTGAATGAGGTAACCTCCTCCAAGGGTAACTTATTCATATATATTTTCCCTTTGAAGGATTTTGATCCGTTAAATGACATGAACTTTGTTTTTCCCGTGTTAACTTCCAAGCCTCTTTCTATACAGAATTCTTCAAAACATCCGAGGGCCTTTTGTAAACCACTCGGGGTCTTCGAGATAATTAAGGTGTCATCCGCGAACATGAGGATAGGGATGCGTACACCAGCCAAGGTAGGGGCATCAGTGGGGGTCAGTGAGAGGCGACCGACCACCCCGTCGACAAAAAGGGAGAACAGGGTCGGTGCCAAAACGCACCCCTGTCGCACTCCCCTGCCAACCGGGAAGTCCTCGGTCACCTCCCCCCCACCGCACCCTAGCAACATTCTCCTCATGTAAACGGATAATCACGGTGAGAAGCTCGGGTGCCATGCCCATATCCCTCAGAACCTGCCAGAGCCTTCTCCGTGGGACCAAATCGAAGGCTGCTTTTAGGTCCACGAATACTGCATATAGGGTACCATTCCCCAGGACCACCGTCTTCCAATATAGATTAGCAAATCAGAAGACTTGGTCGATTGTGCTTGTCCGTGATCGGAACCCTGCCTGCATTGGGCTTAGGATGTCCTGATCGTCTATCCAAGTTTGGGTTATATGCAGGAACATTCGGCCTATTATCTTTTGGATCGAGTCTATTAGACTGATTGGCCTATAGTTACTTGCGATTGATTTGTCCCCCTTTTTAAATACTGGGACAATTTCTGCACCCTTCCACGAGGGAGGGATGTCAGCTTCCTGTGCTGTGCAATTGCATTAGTGAGTCGCACGATATAGCTAGACCAGAGACTTCTGTCATTGATAAACATGTCCGCGGGAATACCATCCATACCAGGAGCTTTTCCCCCAACCACTTTGTCTAAGGCTCTGTCCACATTTTTTTCAGAAAATATTGCCTTATCATAGTATACGTGGCTGGGGGTCTCACTGGGGGTATTTTCACAGGGTCCGGCATACTGAGGTTTAAAATGAGCAACCCATGCGTTCTGCGCCACATTGTTTTGAGGCCGCTCTGCTATGCCGCCCCTGTCCCACTTATATATGTTCCAAAATTCTTTGCTATTCTTGTTCCTACAAGCATCAAGGAGATCCTTCCACATTTCGCTATCCCAAGTTTCCTTAGCCTCCTTCAATGTCTTTCCATAATGTGACCTAGCGGATCTAACAAGTAGGGGATCTTTCTGTTTAAGTGCACTACCAAGTTCAACCCAGGCTTTCCTACAATCGCTATTATACCAACCCTCTTTTTTATGAAGCTTGGGATTTCTTTTAGAGATGGGCTTTAGAAAATATTTACGCAGGCCCGCAAAAAGCCTGTTGTGAGTTTCCACCACTATCTGGCTGGGGCTTTGGTCCACTAGCAGGCTATCCCGTGGTGCTAGTGCAGACATGACTTCTTTCTTCATTGCTAGTAGGGCAATTGGGTCTTCGGCTATCCGATCCCATTTTAGGTGGCGCATGTTGTTGGACAGAAGATATTCAGGCTCGCGTGTGCCTAGCTGCGGTGGTGTGTAGCCGAGTAAGGACATATTAAATAATGAAACTAATGGGTGGTGATCACTCTCTAAACGAATAACTACCTTCATGTCAGTAAAGTGGGGCCAAAGCTTCATATGGATGAGCAAATAATCTATGCTACTTGCCCTGCGGCCATTATCAAAAGTATTTGTCCCGAATTTATCAGACAAACTTCTGCCATTAACTGCTCTCATGTGGTTACCTAAACATAGTCCATTTAACTGGATTGCCGCCTCCGTCCACCTTTCTACAGGCGCGATCTCGAGGGGTGGAATTCCCCAGCTAGCGTCTTCTTCTAAGGTAAGTTGGGATATGTCATAGTCCAGAGGCTCAAACGAAGTATTAAAGTCTCCTGCTATGATGGGTAAAATATTCAAAGGCAAGGAATCAATTATTTCTTCCAGTAACTTTACAACTGGAGACCTTTTTCCCCCCAGCAGACCTCGTGCATAAACATTAAAAATTTCTAACTTGATCCCAGACTTTGGAACAATCTTTACAGATAGGATGTCGTTGCTGACTCTAGGTCCTTGAGTGACTCGACAACCTAGATCTTGCTTTAGCCATATAGTTAGGCCGCCAGACGGTCGACCTCTTACGTTTTTTAGGGCTGGGATATAATAGTTAAGGAATCCATTACATGGCGGGGGATCTAATGACCATGTCTCTTGAAAGAGGCATATGTCAAATTGGGATATAAAACCAATCCAGTCCGGGTCTACAATTTTTGAGCCTAGACCTGCGATATTCCATGATATTATTGTTATTGAGCCGCTCTCGTTGATTCTTCCCTTGTTAGGTCTTGGGCTCCATCGTAGAGGGCCTAGGCTTTCCCTTTCTAAGTGAACCAGATTGTTAGTGGAAGTACTCACGTGAGATATGGCTTCACAGTTTTGTTTTCCAGCTAGACCATCTAGGACTGTGACACGGCTCGATGGAAATGTTGCCCCAGTCCTTGCTATTGGTCGGCTTTTCCCCCCTTTCTGGTGCTGATCTAAAGTTGTTATCCCAGTAGGTTCATTTGCAGCTTCACCAACCTCAATTGCAGTGGTACAAGCTCTACGTCTTCCTATAGTAATTATATCTGGTTTGTTTGTTTTGCTCCACTTGCTATGGGGGTTTAATCGTCAATCACAGTCTTCCAATCCGGAAGACCCGTTTGCCTCACACTGCACTTTTGGTCCTCTACTAGAGCTAGGCCAGATGTCAAAGCCTCTCTGGCCATAGTCCACTGGGTAGGGCCGTTGATATTCGCAATAGAAGAAGGACAAGGGCAGGGAAAGGATGGGAGTACGATGGTTGGAATTCTGCCAATTGCAGATGTGCTCCACTGCCCTAATATCTCTAAAATTGATTATTATACAATCTCCCTCTATTGTTTTTCTCTTTGGCCCTACCCAATTGACTTGACGCACAAAAAGAATTTCTGTTGAAACATGCTGAGGAAGGGGGCGATTGGAGTTTAACCAGTACACACATTTATTCTTCAATTCCCCATAGTCTTCCCTACTATCAAGTCCCAGAGGCTTAACTCCAGCCAAAATTATCACATATGGTCTCGACTCTAAGGGGAGGTGTATACTTGGAAATTTTCTGATTGCCGGGGTATTAGATGCATCCCTTCCTACTTGTTTTACTACTGGACTGTCACTAGTTGACATCACTATACTCCCCCCACTCGCTATGTTGCCTATTATAGTAGTCTTGGTGGTATCCCGAGTTAGCTGACCCAACTCTGGCGAAGTTATTTTAGTTGTGGTTGGAATAGAAATAATAGCCTCATTGACAGTTACGACACTTTTGTTAGAAGACGTACCAGGTAATTTAGTGCACACCTGACACTTACTAGCATTTTTCTGTCGAGACTGAGCTGACGAATACGACAACTCCAAACAAGTCAGTCTACTTTCGATACCATCCAGTCTGTCATAACTAGGTTGGCAGGTTTTGTAGAATATTGTCTCAATTTTTCCCCAAAAATCCTCTCCTGCATTTAGCAGATCCTTGGGTGGGGCTAGTGTAGGGGGTATTGGTGCTCCCTCCTTTGCACATTCTACAATTACTTCTGGGAGAGCAGGGGACTTCTCAGGAATGTCCACAGGGATAGTTCTCCTTACTTTCGCGGTTTGTCCACCGTTTAACGGTTCTTTGCGTTTTCTTTTCAGTCTCGAATTTTTCATGTTCTCCTTATTATTCGGTAGAGGCATTTTTGCCTTCCGGTTCGTGGCGGACCGGGTCTTCACACTCTCAGGCACACCTGCGATTTGGGTTAGATTTGATTGTCCCATTTTTGATCTAGTGTTAAGGTTAGCTCCTTCAGAGTCTGGGTTACAATTAATTGATCTTTCGTGGAGGGGAGAGTTATTTCCCGGCGCGCCTTTTAGGGGGCATGCATCATTAGCAATTCTTTGTTCCATATTGCGAACCGGAGAGTGTACATGAGTCAAAAGACCCAGAGAGGAACGTCTATCTGCGAGAGAACCCAGCGACAAGCGTTTCTCGGTGTAGTCAATTTCTTTGTCCAGAATAGATGACACTCTTACCAGAAATTGGTCTAATGTGCCGACCAGGGACTTCCGTCCCGTGTTAGGGGCAGCAGTCATTATACAAATTAAGATTGTTTTATACTTATACTTAACTTGTGGCCCCAAAACACGCTATAGGGTGATTTTACTTCGACCAGGTATACAACAGCCCCTTTGGTTACAGGCAACAAGTAGGTGAATAGTTATGGCTGACCTTGATAGTTGTTTCACAGAGGGTGGGCCCGACCCGGCCTCACTCGGTCTCTAACGGGCTCAAACGGGCCCGCCCTTGGTCCGGGCTTCGTCCGGCGCGTCCCGCTCGCGTCCCGCGCAACGGCAACCAAGATGTAAAATATAGGCGTGGTCCGATAGGCGGGTGGGCGATACCGCAGCGCAGCTGAATCCACGCACGGACTCCTGGTCTGTGGAGTCCCGTGCACCAGCCGGTCAACACCAGCAGCAACACCCGTTTGCCCCCGCAGTTCTTCCTTATATGGCAGCACCTCACAGCAAATTCCAGCGTCTCAATGCCCTTCTCCACGAAGCGGGACCCGCGCCAGCGGGTTCCGCGAGCTTTTTTCAAAGAAAGGTGGGCGGGTGGGCGGGACCGCAGCGCAGCTGGATCCACGCACGGACTCCTGGTCTGTGGAGTCCTGTGCACCAGCCGGTCAACACCAGCAGCGACACCCGTTTGCCCCCGCAGTTCTTCCTGATATGGCAGCACCTCACAGCAAATTCCAGCGTCTTAATGCCCTTCTCCACGAAGCGGGACCCGCGCCAGCGGGTTCCGCAAGCTTTTTTCAAGGAAAGGTGGGCGGGTGGGCGGGACCGCAGCGCAGTTGAATCCACGCACGGACTCCTGGTCTGTGGAGTCCCGTGCACCAGCCGGTCAACACCAGCAGCGACACCCGTTTGCCCCCGCAGTTCTTCCTGATATGGCAGCACCTCACAGCAAATTCCAGCGTCTCAATGCCCTTCTCCACTTTAGTTGAATTTGTTTTATTTTGTCCTTCTGGGAAGGAAAAAAATTTCCACACCACAGAAGTGTATCTTTCTGGGCGTGGAGGTTCTTCAACAAATCCCTCATCGGAAGAATGGTCTGAATCTGATGGTGGCTGCTGTCCAGAAGCCATTGTATTCAGATAATGAAAAATTGCAGCTGTGGAAATCTCCCCCCAAATTTTTCTTCTAGTTCTATGGTGTGAGATGTTCCTTCAAAGAAGCTCAGAGAAGAATGATGGAAATGGGTGGGGTCCTTCAATAGTTACAATGGGAACTGTAATGAACCAATCAAATCTCTTTTTTTCAGGTCACATGGGGTCCGCGCACCGCGTGCATAGGCAGCACGCACCCAACACGACTTCGCGAAATCGCATTAAAAAGTAATTTAAGTTTATTAAAACCAAAAGTATACTATTTTTATGATTAGCTTAGATAATGTCTTGCTCTAATATGTGTGTTAAATACTTATATATAGAATTTAAAACATTAAGAAATTTCATGGAATTCGCGCATCCACCGCGTCGAGCACGTATATGACGTCACGCGGAAGCACGCAAGCGTCGCGTAACTTACCTTGTACGTGTTGCGTATGGGCTTGGAGTTGCGGACCGGTCGCATAGCAATCGCGCATGAAAATACGTACCCAACGCATACCGTACGCGGATCCTACACTACAATCGTAAAATGGTGACTATGTTCCGCGCAGGGATCGAGAAAGGTGCGCATAGGGTGCGCGAATCCCCAAAAAATTGTAAAAAAGAAAAACAAAGTATTAAAAATATAGTTTACAAATATACAAAAATATTAAAAATAGTCTAAAAAATGTACAATTTAAAAAAAAAATCATTAAAAACAAATAATATTTTTTCATTTTTAAAAGATTTAATTGAAAAAAAAACTTTAAAAAATGGTGAAAAACAATATAAAAAACATAATTAAAGGAATTGACACACTGAAATATAAAGATTTAGAAATCCTATGAAAATCATTAAACATCATAGCTTTAGAGATAAGTTATAGATAGGAATTAGCACTTAAAAAACCTTTGGAATTCACTTAAAAAACCATAGGTTTCAGGTATGTTTATAGTTAGGAATTAGCATTTAAAAACATTTGAAATTCACTGAAAAAACCATAGGTTTCATGCACGTTATAGTTAGGAATTAGCATTTAAAAAACCTTAGATATTCACTGAAAAAAACATAGGTTTCAGGGGCGTTATAGTTAGCTGGACATTTCCCTCATACAAAACCCTAGAAAATCCCCCGTTATAGTTAGTTCAGCTAACTATCACTCGCGCCCCAGCAATGCACTGCTGATGACGTCACATATTACATCACTCATGACATGGTCAGTGACATCTCAAATGACATCACTGATGACATCACTGATGATGTCATTCATGTGATCATTTGATGCTTCTTGTCACACCCTAATATAACCTTTGATACACCCACTCTAAATTACATACTGCCACTCTCAAAACCATAGACACTCCAACACCAATAAGTACATACCCCCTCACAGAGTCTTAGGTCTAAACACCCATCCACTCACTCACCCGTACAGTCACTCATACTTATGGTCACTCAGTACAGGACTATCATATGCACTCAAACACCTATATAGACACTCCCACACCGCTACTCATCCATAGAGTTACTCACACACATACTCAGTCATGCAAGTAATTAATCACACTGCTATTTACTCACCTATAGAATTATACACACACAAGCTCAATTACTCATACAAATACTAGCACATTCTTATGGTCTTATACAATCAATGATACAAGCACACACTCATCCATACAGCCACTCACACTATCACACACTCTCAGTTATAGTCATTTCTGTATTCCAACATACATATATACTGCCGTTCACATATGTAGTAAATTACACATGTACTAATGAAATATATATTCACACACTAACGCAACCATACAGATATTCACCCATCCATACAGTCCATTACAGACCTAGTGTTGAAACCATGCACCCAGTGAACCACCGACTGACACATCTATGCACAGAGTCACACACATCCCACCCACACAAACACTCAGGTACCCATACAGATACTCAGACAACCAATCGATAACTTATATAGACATTCATGTACCTAGTCACAAAACCATGCATCTGCTTACACACCAACAGACACACGCATACAGTCATTCACACAGTTTAGTCATTAACTCATGCATTCAGTAAGATACATTTAATGACTCACTTATAGAGTCAGTCACGCACCTACAAAATCATCCATTCACACACTGATACACTCACTCATTCTTCAATATGCCTTTCCCTATTTATAATAAACATATTTAAAGTTTATAGAAACACACAGACACTGGAGGATGTCATCAGTGATGTCATTTGAGATGTCATCAGTGATGTCATCAGTGATGTCACTGACCATGTCATGAGTGATGTAATTTGTGACGTCATCAGCAGAGCATTGCTGGGGCGCGAGTTATAGTTAGCTGAACTAACTATAACGGGGGAATTTCTAGGGTTTTGTATGAGGGAAATGGCCAGCTAACTATAACGCCCCTGAAACCTATGGTTTTTTCAGTGAATATATATATATATTCAGAGTGATCTATACTGGAACTGCTTTCCACCTAAACTTGAGAACTACCCAGAGTTCTTTGCTTATTTTTTGCATAATTTATGCGTCACTCTATGCCTGAAAGGGTTTCATTTTGACTTATACTGGGTGCTCCCAGTGAATTTTAAAGGTTTTTTAATTGCTAATTCCTAACTATATCAAGCCTGAAACCTATGATTTTTGTCAGTGAATTTCAAAGGTTTTTTAAATGCTAATTCCTAACTGTATCAGTCCTGAAACCTATGGTTTTTTTCAGTGAATCTCAGAGGTTTTTTAAATGCTAATTCCTAACTATAACATGTCTCAAACCTATGTTTTATTCAGTGAATTTCAAAGGTTTTGTAAATGACAATTTTTAATGTATTAATTGTTATACTGATTTTGTTTATACTGATTTACTAAATTTTTTTAACTATTTATTTTTAGATATTTTATTTTTTGAATTACATTACAATACAAATATACTTTCACAGAATGAATTACTTTAGTTTAAATACTTAGCAAACAGGCAATAGACTTTTAAGTACAGTAGTTACAGTTGTTGCAATGGGCAACACAATGCAATTAGTTACTTTATGGATTACTTTTCTAACCACAGGACTGGATCCTAGATTCAGTCCTTGGACATCTGTAAACAGTTGAGTAAAAGCATTTTGGTTACAGTAGTGATTTTTAAGGAATATTATTGTATTTTAAAAGTTGACACAGAATTTTTTCCACATAGAATCACCAATGTTATCCTATGGCAGAAAATTCACTTAACAGGTAAGTAGTTTTATCGTTACTTTGTCTTACTCAGTGGTGGATCCTGGATCCAGCACTAGTGCATCTCCAGTAAACAGTTGAAAGAATGTGTTTTAGTCATACAGACGATTTTTTAGGAATATTTTTAGTTTGTGAAAATAGACACTTAGAAACTTTTCTGCTGAAAACCACACAATGGATTCCTATAGAAGGAAATAGAAGTTACTGGTAAGTACGCTTAGAATTACTTTTCAGGGTCAGTGCTGGGCTAAAAGATGCAGCACTGGGTTCTCTCCTGATAACAGGCGAGTAAATCAGAATTCGTAGTTCGGCTGATTTTAGAGGAATATTTGTACATTTCAAAAATCGACAGATACTTTTCTGGTGAAAACCACACAATGGATTCCTATGGAAGGAAATGCAAGTTACTGGTAAGTACGGTTAGAATTACTTTTCAGGATTAGTACTGGGCTCAAAGAGGCAGCACTGAGGTCTCTCCTGATAACAGTTGAGTAAATCAGAATTCGTATTTCGGCTGATTTTAGAGGAATATTTGTAAGTTCCAAAACTCCACACTTAGAAGAATTTCCAAGTGAAAGCAGTCAATGTTAGCCTATGGAAGGAAATTTAAGTAACTGGTAAGTACGGTTAAAATTACTTTTCAGGATCAGTACTGGGCTCAAAGTTGCAGCACTGAGGTCAATCCTGATAACAGGTGAGTAAATTGGAATTTGTAGTTCTGCTGATTTTATAGGAATATTTTAAAGTTCCAAAACTCCACACTTAGAAGAATTTCCAAGTGAAACCAGTCAGTGTTAGCCTATAGAAGGAAATTCAAGTTACTGGTAAGTACGGTTAGAAATACTTTTCAGGATCAGTACTGGGCTCAAAGATGCAGCACTGAGGTCTCTCCTGATAACAGGTGAGTAAATCGGAATTCGTAGTTCGGCTGATTTTAGAGGAATATTTACATAATGGTCAAGGAAGGGGGCGGGGCCTGAGGTGACATGTGTGCAAACTCGCCCTGTGGTGCGTTTTAAGATGGGGAATTAATTCCTCTTCAATCCTGAGGTCCCCTGGGGGCCAACTAGCCCACCAGGTACCTCCAGTATGTGCCAGGGAGCAGCGTTGCAGAGAGGTGTTCAGAGGCCACGCCCCTTTTTACAACACTCTGCAACGCAGCTCCGTGGTGCTTAGTGGAGGTCCCTGGTGGGCTAGTTGGCCCCTAGGGGACCTCTGGATTGAAGAGGAATGAATTCCCCAACTTACAACGCGCCACAGGGCATGTTTCCACACATATCACCTCAGGCCCCGCCCCCTACCTTCACCACTGTGCAAACACACCCCTTGGCGCATTGTAAGTTGGGGGATTAAGTCCCCTTGAATACTGAGGTCCCATGGCGGCTTTAATTAACTGCACCCAGAATGAATCTCAATTTGCACTTTTTGTATTGCATGCAAACATACAGGGGACTACACAAACAGGAAATAATGCAAGGCGCTTTTTTGCTGAAAAGCACGCTGCAAGAGTGCGACCCGTGTCTCTTCAGAAATGAGGGGTTCTGCTTGATGTTTAGCGGTTTGGTTCAACCATAAGCCTAATAAGCCTAATAAGCCCTGCACGCGCCTTGCACCATTAATTTATTTTAGCTGCTCACTGGTTTTAACATTGATATAATATGCTGGGGAGGGTTTCTTGCTGCTAAGGGGTGTTATTAACTTTTTTTACATTGCTGTTGTGACTTACTTTTAATCAGTTGTGCCTCGCTCCTCTTTACGCTGACTCGCACTATCCTTGCTGGTTGGTTTTAGGGCCGCCCCGTTCCGCCACGGCTGACGTGCCGATTGAGCGGAGGGCGGACCCTTTAGCTTACAGTACTTGGCTCACTCACTTCCGGGGAGGACGCACTCTAGACGTCCGTCGGAAGGTATTTAAATCCCTCATGGTGCGGACGCACGGAGCGGGCGCGCCACTGGCGCGCCGATGGCGCGCCTAATGCAAGCCCGTCTACGCCCGTCTGCGCTCAGTCCGTGCCAAGGGCCTACAACTCTGATTCTCGGTCCTCACCAATTATTAGATACACCAGTGGTGTCTTGCATGCCTTTGGCAGGCAACTTAGGGAAAATTGTTGTGTTATAAGTTCCGGGGCTGGCATGGCAAGCTGCGCCTGTGGTTTTGCTCTCCCTCATCCACAACTAATCTCGGCTTTGCAATTATCCCGGTCTTCAGCGAACAATATCGCCCATGAAAAATCTATGCTTTTTGGTGGCCTTATTAATGCCAGATCACTGGGTAAGCATAGATACAAAATTGCTCACAGCATAGAAAGTCTGGGACTAGATATATTATTTATAACAGAAACCTGGGCAGATGCCGCATCAGACCCCGATTTTATCACTGCGACACCCGCTGAGGTTAGAGTGATCAGAGTGGACAGGTCATCCAAACGAGGTGGCGGAGTGGTTATTATTTTTAGGGACCATTTTTTGGTTACCCACCATCCCGTGTCCACCTCTTCCTACGAAGCTCTTCATTTTTCGTTCCATCAATCCCAAAGTTACATTTAAGGGAATCCTTTTATATCGTCCTCCAGGTACTCGTAGTACTTTTTTAACCAATCTCGACACTTTGCTTGAGCCAGTTTTTTTAAACATAGATTTCACTATTCTTGGAGACTTTAACTTCCATTTGGAAGAGTTAGAAAATAAAGATACAATGGGACTATTAGATACACTAGGATCGCTAGGTCTCACTCAATTGGTGCAGTCACCGACTCATATAGCTGGACACACGTTGGATGGTGTTTTCTCCTCAGCTCACGGCCTCATGGTAAAGGAAATCTTCCCGCTGCCGTGGTCTGATCAATCACTTATTAAGTTTTACCTTCCTTATTTTATTGTAGGAGAGAGCTGCATCACCAAACGGCCAGTTTCCACTTGTAAAGCCTGGAATAAAGTGGACAAACTAACCCTTCATACCCATCTGGAAACCTTTCGTCCTCTTTTTCAGGATCAAGTGGACTTAGCCGTCACCAATTATACTAATTGGATTTTGGGCGCAGTTAACGCCTCGGTACCCTTAAAAACACTTTCAGGCAATAGAATTACGCCTTCTGCCCCCTGGTTTTCCGAACTTCTACGGAAGGAAAAACAGATTTGTCGCCGTTTAGAACGGCGTTGGCGTTTAAACTACGACGAGCCTGGTAAACAAGCTTACAAAACAGCCTTACTGAACTACTAAAAAATATTTTACACAGCAGATTGATTTGGCTGTCAATTCACCTAAGGAATTGTTTTCGGTGATTAATAAACTGGCTACACCCAACAACACAGGCTGGAGGATCAATCAGAAATTCTGTAATGACATTGCAGCCACTTTTAAATCTAAGGTTCTAGAAATTTTTAAAGCCTTCAAGGATGCTCCTGATCCCTATTCTTTGCCACACTTTTGTGGCTCAGATGTAATTAATCACACTTTATATGCTTTTTCCCCGTTCTCCATAGAAGAAGTAAGAAAACACTTAAATCAATCTAAGTCAGGGTCACCTCTGGACACATGTCCACCGACATTTCTTAAAGGTCTGGTAGACTTTGTAAGCCCAGGGCTCACAGAAATTTTTAATCTGATGTTTACCTCTGGTACCTTTCCGACCAGCTGGAAGGAGACATCCATTTTGCCTTTATTAAAAAAAAAAAACACACAAGATGCCACTAATCCCACTAACTACCGACCTATCGCCAGACTGCCTTTGCCTGCGAAAATAGTGGACAAGATTATGAACACCCAATTGTCGCAATTTATCAACGCAAACAGTCTGCTGGATCATACCCAGTTCGGTTTCCGCAAGGATCACAGTACGGAGACCGCACTCATTAAAGCAACAGAGGAGATCAGAGCGGTGATGGATGGAGGAGGCGCGGCGGCTCTCGTGCTTCTCGATCTGTCTGCCGCTTTTGATACGGTCGATCATTCCCTCTTGCAAAGGTGTCTGGAGAAGTTGGGAGTAGGGGAAGTGGCTCAGGCACTTTTAGCCTCCTTTTTAACTGATCGAAAATCCAACGTATCTATCGACGGCTTTAACTCAGCCCCCTATATTCTACCTTGTGGCGTCCCTCAGGGTAGCTCGCTAAACCCCTCATTGTTTAATATCTACGTCTCCGAACTGGCCCCTCTTATCCGGGAATTTGGGTTTAGCCTGACCACATATGCCGATGATACCCAGATTGTGGTAGCGGCACATAAACTTCAAAACTCTCCTGCTCCACAGAATCGATGCTGCATGAGTGCCATCAGCAGATGGATGACAGCACACTGCCTTAAACTCAATTCCAACAAAACTGAAGTTTTGATTTTCGGCAGTCTGCAGCCCTCATGGAACAATCTGTGGTGGCCAGCGGAGATGGGTCTACCACCAAAGCCAGTGGCAAAAGTAAAAAACTTGGGTGTGCTGATGGATAATAGATTGACATTTTACCAACAAACGAATGCCGTGGCCTCTGCTTCACATTACCTCATAAAGAAAATAAGGAAAATATTTCCGTATATCCCGGACAACACCAGGAAAACAGTAGTTTCTTCCCTCATTCAATCCAAATTAGACTACTGCAATGGGCTATATCTTAATGCCCAGAAGCAGTGTCTGAAGAAACTTCAGATGATTCAGAATTCAGCAGCTCGCCTTTTGCTTGACATTCCCAGACACAGTTCAGTTTCTAATGAAATTCGCAATCTGCACTGGCTCCCGGTGCCTCAGCGTATTGAATTCAAGACCTTATGTCTTGTTTTTAAAGCTTTGCACCACCTAGGCCCATCATTTCTGCAGAATCTTTTCACATGGTATCAACCGACCAGACACCTTCGGTCAATGGGGGCACGATTATTGTTGGTACCAAGAATTCGTACGGCTCATTGGGGAGGCCGTAGCTTTTATTATAGTGCATCGAAACTGTGGAACTCCCTTTCTTTTCAACTTAGGAATGTCAGTTCTCTAACTGTTTTTAGAAAGCAATTAAACACCTGGCTCTTCCAGTACTAGGTGCGAGTCTGCGGCTTGTATTTCCCAGCGCCAAGACACCTCTAGGTAGTTGAGCGCTTTTATAAATTTCATTAACATAAATTTCATTAACATAACCACGAAGGTAACGCACCTTACAGAGCGCCGGTAACTTGGGGAAAGTGTGCAAAATTCGAAAAGATATATATATATATATATATATATATATAGACCGTCCTTACCGTCTATGAAACCTTGTGTTGAATAAAGCACTTTAGAATCAATTGCCGGCTGTGGTGCTGTGATCCTTCGCCGAAGCTCCGTGAGATTGGGAAGGTGGTGGAAGGAATATTGAGCATATATTATCTACTGGCGGTCGCCAGTAGATAGTTATAGTTAGGACCGTGTTTCCATAGGAAATCTGAAAATTCTATTTTGAATAACTTTGGCGCCGGTTGACGAATCCTCGCGAATTTTTCAAAATAGGTGGGGCGCTCCGCTCCGCTCCTACCCTGAAAGGCTCAGGGTGATTAGTCAAGCAGGGGCCGAGAAAAAAGGGGGGTCCCAAAACGCGTTTTCCCCATGCATTTTTCCATAGGGACCTTTAGTCGAAGGTACAGCCCGAATGGCTGAACAGAATTACTTGAAATTTGGCAGAGAGGTAGTCCTCAGGTCAGGGATGTGCCTTTTGAATATCTGGAGTTAATCTGTTCAGTAGTTCCTGAGAAAATTTCAGTTAAAAGTACATATATATCTATAAGCGCGCACCGTGCGCGCACCGTGCGCGCAAGATGCGCGCACGGTGACGTGCGCGAGCGCAATTCTGATTGGTTGTTATTTGTCAGTAAACATTCGAATCGGTCGAAATCAGGAAGTGTCGGCCGCCATTTTGTCTCTCACAGTCTGAGGCAGTGAAAAACAAAGGTGGAGAACGTGAAAAGGGGGCATGGTGGACAGTTCCTGACCCCCCTAGCCTTTGTCAGGGGGTCACTGAAGGACCCCCAAGGGCGAATTTTTTTTTTTTTTTTTTTGACGAAAAAGCGCGGGGTGCGCGCACCGTGCGCACACGGCACGCATAACGCATCGTGGGCCCACAGCGCGCGCACGGTGCGTGAAGCGCACGGTTCGGGGACGGTGATAAACCTGAAAAAAATATATATTAATAAATACATAACTTAGCATTTAAAAAACCGTACAAATTCACTTAAAAAACCATAGGTTTCACACATGTTATAGTTAGCTGGACATTTCCCTCGTAAAAAACCAATGAAATTCCCCCGTTATAGTTAGTGCAGGCAACTATAACTCACGCGACCGCAATCCTCTGCTGATGACGTCAGATATTACATCACTGATTACATATGTGTCTTTCTGAAAAACAAATATTTGTAATATATGTATAGCTAAAGATTAATGGAAGAAGACATGGGTAAATAGGTGTCTAAATACAGTGATGAATCTGACATCATCAGCAGAGGATTGCGGTCGCGTGAGTTATAGTTGTGACTATTGGTGTATATAAGTGAGTATATGTGAGAGTGAGAGATTGAAAGAGTTCCTGTATGAATAAGTATGTGTTTCTATAAGTGATTGTTTAAAAGACTAAGTATGTGTAAGTTTCTGTAGAAGTAAGTGTGGTGGTGTGTGTATAACTGTATATGCAAGTAAGTGGATGTTTGATTCTTTATTAGCAGGAGTGACTATGTGTGTGAGTAACTCTATGGATGAGTGGCGTTGTGTAACAGGATGTATAGGTGTATGAGTACATATGATGAGTGAGTACATGTATGAGTGACTGTATAGGACTGTTGGTGAATGAGTAGATGTGTATGTGGATCTTAGAATTACTGAATAGGTTGTTGTAACTGGTATTGGTATGTCCATTGTTTTGAAAATTTTAGTTTCTATTTTTGAATGTGTATATCAAAGGTTATATTGGGGGGAGAGGAGGTCTGCCACTCTATCACAAGGATGATGTCATCAGTGATGTCATCAGTGATGTCATTTGAGATGTCATCAGTGATGTCATGAGTGATGTCACTGACCATGTCATGAGTGATGTAATATGTTACGTCATCAGCAGTGCATTGCGGGCGCGCGAGTTATAGTTAGCTGAACTCACTATAACGGGGGAATTTCAATGGTTTTGTATGAGTGAAAGTCCAGCTAACTATAACGCCCCTGAAACCTATGTTTTTTTCAGTGGATTTCTAAGGTTTTTTAAATGCCAATTCCTAACTATAACGTGCCTGAAACCTATGGTTTTTTCAGTGAATTTCAAAGGTTTTTTAAATGCAAATTTCTAACTATGCCTGCAGAGATAGGACATGTGAAAAAAGAAGAAAAAACTCACAGAAAGAAAAAAAAGAAATGCAGAAAGAAGCAACAGAAGTCCTCAAAGACGAAGAAAAGTGCAGGAAGAAGGATAACGTGCAGAAAGAACAAACAGATGAGCAGAAAGAAGCCTTGTTGCAAAATCATCGTGTACCCTCAACTTTTTCAGACGGATACTGGTGGTAACTGAGTATGACTAACCAGTCCTAGAGCCAGTGCTATGTTAAAAGACACTCAGAATACAGTGAAAACACCTACATACACTAGGGAACAATATGCGTTGGGGTCCCCCTGTGATTAACATGACCTCCTCTGTAAGCCCCTAGTATATATTAGGGCAGGGGATTAAAACTACCTCTTAAAACGTGCCACAGGGCGTGTTTGCACACGTCACCTCAGGCCCCGTCCCCTCCCTTCCCCACTGTGTAAACACGCACTGTGGCCGTTTTAAGTTGGGATATTAAGTTCATTTGACTCCTGAGGGTCCCTGGGGTCCAACTAGCCCACTAGGTACCTCCAGTAAGCGTCAAAGAGCTGCGTTGCAGAGAGGTGTAAAAAGTGTCACGGCCTGGACCACCTCTCTGCAACGCAGCTCAGTGGCGCTTACTGGAAGCACCTGGTAGGCTAGTTAGCCCCCAGGGGCCCTCAGGATTGAAGGGGAATTATTTCCCCAACTTAAAACGCGCCATAGGGCGTGTTTGCACACGTCACCTCAGGCCCCGTCCCCTCGCTTCCCCACTGTGTAAACACACCCTGTGGCCATTTTTTAAGTTGGGAGATTAAGCCCCCTAGAATCTTGAGGGTCCCTAGGGTCCAACTAGCCCACTAGGTACCTCCAGTAAGCGCTAAAGAGCTGCGTTGCAGAGAGGTGTAAAAAGTGTCACGGCCTGGACCACCTCTCTGCAACGCAGCTCAGTGACGCTTACTGGAAGCACCTGGTGGGCTAGTTGGCCCCCAGGGTCCCTCAGGATTGAAAGGGAAATATTTCCCTAACTTAAAACGAGCCACAGGGCGTGTTTGCACATGTCACCTCAGGCCCCGTCCCCTCTCTTCACCACTGTGTACACGCGCCCTGTGGCCGTTCTAAGTTGAGAGATTAAGTCCCCTTGAATCCTAAGGGTCCCTAGGGTCAAACTAGCCCACTAGGTACCTCCAGTAAGCGCCACAGAGCTGCGTTGCATAGAGGTGTAAAAAGGGGCGAGGCCTCAGAACACCTGTCTGCAACGCAGCCCCCTGACGCATACTGGAGATACCTGTTGGGCTAGTTGGCCCTCAGGGACCCTCAGTATTGAAGGGGAATTAATTTCCCAACTTACAACTGGCCAGTGGGCGTGTTTGCAGAGTGCTGCAAGGAGGGGGCGTGGGCTCCTGCGCGATGCCGGTCTTTTATTTATTTTATTTTTTTAAGAAGGAGGGCTGTTTTTCTAATTTATTGGCCCTGGGGACCCCATCCCCCAGGGCCTGCACCCTAATTTTTTTTGTCAAAAACATTAATTTGGCCCTCCCAATGCCTTAATCGGCCCCCGGGACCCCAACCCCCGATGGCCTTTTTTTTTTTAAATTCTTTAGGAGGGGTCTGCGTTGCCCCCCTCCTCAGGCCACTTATGGCCCCGGGGACCCCATCCCCCGGGGCCGGCCTTTGTTTTTTATTATTTAAAAAAATATATATTTATAGAAACACCTAGGACATGCTGGACAAACAGTATGTACCTATCACCATGACGATTTGTGTGATATTAAAAGGTGACTATGCATACAATGAATCCACGTGGAATGTATTACACCGCTAGTGAAGCTCTGACGTATCTGATGCCCTACTGTGCCTAATCCCGGCGCCCCCGCAGGTGGGTGCTCTCCAAGTAGACACCCTTGTCGTTTAATTATACAAACATGGGTAGCTATTGACGGGCACATTTAATACACACGCACACCAAGCCATTCAAAGGGGATTCGACAAAAATTCGACCAAACTATGCAAGAAACCCCCCTCACGGTTAATAAAACACAAATCCACCGCCGGATGTGTAATACTTTTTATTTTACTCTATGGAAAGGAGACAAACCTCACTTGAGAGTCACAGGGTGCTCCTGGCTGAGCCCAATGCTGTGTTACACCCACCAGTGCCCGCCGAGTGCCACACACCTCTGTGTTGTATTCCACCAGCTAGTGCGTATGCTATGACACTCTCTTGCCCATGTGCATTGTAACATCACCCCGTGAATATGTCATGCCACACTTGCCTTCGCACAGGTTATATTGCCCCATCTAACGTGCCTTCCTCGATGCCTATGTTATAACGCACAGCGCTATGCCATACATATTACAATCTGGGATCAATATCTTTGTCACAGTGCATTTGCAACATTACACTCCCTAGCACATATTTTATATTACAACTTTAGAGACTAGTTAGGTTACACAACACTGCCCTGTGCATATGACACTCCAAGGCGCATATCGCATAGCATGCGCTAGTGCCTGTGCTATCTCGCGCTCTCCAATGAATCTGTCATTGCGCGCAATGTATTGCATATTATATTTCATGCCCGGTTCATCTTATATCACACTTTTTGGTGCATAGTTTATACCATATACTATATCTAGTTTTCATTTTCAATTGTGCTCTCAGGACTATGTTCTATATAACACTGCGTCCACCTACCCTTTTCACAGGCATTAGATTTTGCGATGGGGGGTGGAGGGTCAGGGGGTGTTTCTGCCAAGTGAGCCTGGAGTCACAGTCACAAACGTCCTCTTCTTCCTGAATAAAAGTGAGATTATGCTGCATACTTGTTCATATTTTAAGTAGTTCGCACAGACACACATTTTAAAAACAATAAAGTTCCTAATACCCACCTTCTCTGAACAGTTAGCTTGCTGCCCCCTCCACCTCCTCCCTATCCTCTATTGTCTGAATCCATGGACTAGCCTCCTCCCTCCTGCCATGCATGGTCTGGTGTGCTGCCACTGCCCTCCATTTAGCATGATGTACCAGTCCACTCCTCCTGCCCTCCATTGCCCAATTCTATGGCCCATCATTGACCTCCTGCTTAGCCTCTGTGCTTAGCTTGCTGCCCCTATTCTCCTTCCCCCTGCCCTCCGATGTCTTTGTGCATGCCCCTGCTCCATCCTTTTTGCCCACCATGTTCCATGGACCTGCCACTCCTATCTACTCTGAGTGATCTGTTGAGCTGCCACTCCCCTCCCACCTGCCTAGAATTGTCAGATGATTGTAACCTGTCCCTGCCACCTCCACCCTGCCTGTCCACATGCCATGCCCCTATCCCCTTCCTTCTGTCCTCCATGGTCCATTTTACTGCCACACCCTTCTGCCCTCCCTGGTCTGTTGTGCTGCAACTGCTCCTCCTGCCTGCCCCGCGCCGTCTGTTGTGAGGCCCTTTGCCCTGTACTCTCTTGTCTGTGCCCAGGTCCTGACCCTCCCTTCTATCCTCCATGGTCCTTTGTACATGCCCCTGCACCCTCATTCTTGCCCATCATAGCCATTGTGCTGCCACTAACCCTCCCGCTTGCCATGCATGGTCGTCTGTGCTGCCATGGCCCCTCCCACATTCCCTGTGTGGTCAGCTAGCTGCCCCTGACCCCCTCCCACCTTCCCTCCATGGTCTGTGTGTATGCCATCATAGTCTCACTGTTGCTCTCCATGGTGTGTCTTGTTTCTAGTGCCCATCCTGCCTGACCTCCATGGTCATCCTGCTGCTCCTGCCCTGCCCCCTTTCCCACAGCCCTCTGTTTCCATGTGCAGACCCCTATTCCCTCCCTTCTGGCTTGTCTGTTCCATTGTAATGCCCCTGATCCGTCCCTCCTGCCCTTTATGGTCTGTTATGCTGCAGCTTTCTCTCCTGTCTGTCCATTATGGTCAGCTAGCTACCATTGCCTCTTTCCCCTCTGTTCTCTGTTGTCCATGTGCATGGTCCTGTCCCCTCCCTTTTGCTTTCTATGGATTGTTGTGCTGCACTCCCATCCCGCTGTGCTGCTTCAAACCCTGATGCCTGCCCTGTAGGGTCAGTTTGGTGCACCTCTCCATGTCCCTCCTGTCCTCTGTTATCCGAGTCCATGTCCCTACCCCAATTCCTCCTGCCTACCATGATCCAATGTACCATACTTGCGAACATTTTGAACTTGGTAAGAGGGAGATTTTGAAAAAAAACTGGGGTATTGTTTTTCTCCTTTGAGTTACATTGAAAAAGAGGAGATTGTAGACAGGAGACAGATCAAATAAAGCCCATTTGAGCTTAAAAACATTGGACATTTCCTGGCTGAAATGAGTCTGTTGGCATGTATGGTTGTACTACCACTGCCTCTTCCTTCTGCCCACAATGGTCTATTATATTGCCACAGCCTCTCTTGCCAGTCCTGTATTGTTGGTTTGTTGTCCCTGCCCCCCTTTCCACTGCCCTCCATAGTCTGTTGTGCTGCCACTGTCCTTCCTGCCTGCCCAGTGTGGTCAAATTGTTGCCTCCGCACTCTCCTACCTGCCTTCAATTTTCAGAGTCCGTGCCCCTGGCCTCTGCCTATCAACAGTATCTCAATGAACAACTAGATTGCTAACATTCTATATTTATTACAAAAGTGTGGAGCGCCTGACGTCCTCTTGATGTAATCAAAACTGTAATACCTAGAGCATTTCCTTTAGAAATTACATATATGAGAGGGTCTTATTTGCATCAAAATTATGGTTAGTGCTCTAAAAAACTAAAATGAGGACATATTTTATGAGTTTTCAAATAGCGACAAAGAACTTTTAAATTATTTGTAATCTTTATCTTTTTTTATCCAGTTGACCACTTGATTAAATGTTGCACCTAGGGGAGAGGATGTGGTGTTACTTCCAGAGCTGTAGACTTTGCAACTGGGGAACCAGGTTGGAGTTTCTGCTTCAGCTCAACATTCTGTGATTCTGGTCAAATCACTTAATCTCCCCACGTCTACAACCAAAATGAATTTGATCTTGTGTGATGTAACCAATGCTCATGTAGAGCACTCCAATACCTGACAAGTCTGCACTATATAAAACTGCAAATACACAAAAAATAAGTGTTTTGCACGCTTCTGTCATTGGGCTACATGTGGGCTACATCTGGGTGATATTTGTGCTGCATTTGGGCTCTTTTGTCTCTGGTGGCGATCCTGGGAGATTTATTTGTTATGAAGTTTCCTAATTTCCTCATTTACTGCAGTCTCCTCAGTAGGAAATACTTTCAGTTTTTTTACTTTGGTTCCCTCAAGAAGGCATTCAGATGTGTCACACATTTGCCATAAATTCTGAATGTTAGCACTCTAGTCGCTCATTAAATCAGTGTAGTAAAGCTACTGCTCACCAAGTAAGTCTGCTGCTGGTATTCAAAGTGCATGTTTCAGTCTGCATGTCAGAATCTTTTTATGAAATAGAAGAGGATTTGAGAAGTCAAAATGTGCCCTAATTTTTCTTTCTGCAGCACTAATCATAATTTCTATGGCAAAATGAACCCCCTCATTTTGTTCCTTTGTAAATTAAATGTTTTAAGTATTACCACTTTATTCCAATCAAGATGGCTTCAGGTGTGCCATACTTTTGTCACAAGTAAGACTGTTAGCGCTCTAGTTGTTCGTTAGAACACTCTGGGACATTCTGTCATTGGGCTATACTTGGGCTACATCTGGGTGATATTTGGGCTACATTTGGGCTCTTTTGTCTCTGGTGGCCATTTTGGGAGACTTATTTGTTATGAAGTTTCCTAATTTCCTCATTTACTACAGTCTCCTCAGTAGGAAATACTTTCAGTTTTTTACTTTCATTCCATCAAGAAGGCATTCAGATGTGTCACACATTTGCCATAAATTCAGAATGTTAGCACTCTAGTTGCTTATTAGATCACTGTAGTAAAGCTACTGCTCACCAGGGAATTCTGCTGCTGGTATTGAAAGTGCATGTTTCAGTCTGCATGTCAGAATTTTTTTATGAAATAGAAGAGGATTTGAGAAGTCACTCAAAATGTGCCCTAATTTTTCTTTCTGCAGCACTAATCATACTTTCTATGGCAAAATGAACCCCCTCATTTTGTTCCTTTTTAAATTAAATGTTTTAAGAGTTACCACTTTATTCCAATCAAGATGGCTTCAGGTGTGCAATACGTTTGTCATAAGTAGGACTGTTAGTGCTCTAGTTGTTCTTTAGAACACTCTGGGCAGCTGCAGTAGAACACAAGGGAATCAACTGACAGTCTCTGCCCTTGTTGGATGTACATGTTTTACTGAGAATGTCAGACTTCATTCTCACATGACTGAGAAAGATAATGTGAATTTACAGAAAATATACTCTCAGTTTAGCTTATAGATCACTTTCCAAACCTCTGTGGGAAAAGCATGAGAAAATAGTTTTCTCTCAAACATGATTCATGATATCACAGCAGAAGGCTTTTTCACATGGTAAAATCACCTTAGAGCACACCACAATTCCTAAAATGAGTATGGTACCATCAAGAAATGATTTATAATGTAACTAAAGTCTTAAAACCTTCTATTAATTGCAATGCTTTTTAATGAGGTGCTATCATGTATATTGGTCCCAAGATGGCTGCCAACACTTCTTGGATGAAGTACTGACAGCCAATCAGATCTCACAATGAGATGTGTGGTTAGGCTCCTCCCAGATATATCTATCTTTTTAACTCTACCTTTCTCAGGAACTACTAAACGGATTTACACCATTTAAGCAAAAGGCACGAGTCTGAACTGAGGACTACCTCTTTTTCAAATTTGGTGTAATTCCGTTCAGCAGTTCGGGCTGTAGCTGCGTCAACAGGTCCTACGGGAAAATGCATGGGGAAAACGTGTTTTGGGACCCCCCATTTTTCTCGGCCCCCGCTTGACGAATCACCGTGATATTTTCAGGATAGTGTGGTAAATAATTTAATTACCGGGACTTAATTTGATACAGAACATAATAAAAATAGCTCAATAAATAAGAGGCAGAATCCGTGGTATTAGAGGTTCGGAATGGGCTTTATTTCAATGGACGATTCGGAATCGTGGCCTCCAGGTTCCATCACCACGGAGGTTCAGGAAGTGAAGTACATACATTATTGATAATTAATCACTTTTATACAATAGGCATTACAGTGAAGCAAATGCGAGAGGCGTAACAATTGATAAGGAAGATAACATTATACATGCGTAATGAAAAATGGGCGTGATTGGGCGTAACAAAGGAACGTCATCAGGCATGATGTCATAATGGGGTGGTTCCATGAAAGAATTTCGCAATGTCAGCAGAAATACTTGGCAGAGATGCGCGCACAGCAGCATGACGTGTGATTGACGTGCAGCTAGGGGGTGAAGGGGACTTGACATTTAGCTCTACATGTGGCGACAGATGTCTAGAGGGTCAACTCAACCTAATCCCAAATCATATCTAACATCCTATGTTTAAAGAACTATGTTATCCAAAAGAGAGGCCTTCTTGGAGTAGAATCTTATTCTATACTGACTTATACTGACTGTTAGTGCGTGTACAAGCGTCTACACTAGATGCGAGGGCAGGAATCTTCCATAGTAACAGGGCTATGAATTACTTGCATAAAGACAGAGAAGCCGGGCTTTTGCTCGGTAGCTGGCAGAATGTTTACTTAAACTACTAGACAGGAATGCATTGGGCAGGGAGCGGAGCAGATAATTTCGAAGGTGAAATACAGTTCTTGGCAGGCAGCAAGCTGATGTCAGGCATCGTGATCCGCACAGAGGATGAGACAAAGTTCATGGTCACAGATGCAGGCTCGGACTGGAGCTTCAGAGATAGAAAGCAAGAAAAGCTTGATGACAGAATCAGGGCCTACTCGTCTGAACTGTAAAATGGCATAAGTGAACCATATAAAGGCGGTGGCCTTTCGTACTTGGGAATGGAATATCCGACCCATTCATGGCGGATCTGAAAGAGGACATGTTAACGGTGGACGCACATGTATTTGCGTCTTCATAACTGGAACTGGAGGGAACATACATGTACTTGTAACATGCACATAGAACCGTTGGGGTCCAAGATAGGGGACATAACTGACCAGAAAAATCCATATTTCCACATTCCCTCCTTGTCCCCTACTTGCCCGTCAAGAGATATCAATCTTCATTAATCCATTGATCTGTTCATATAGCATCATTTGTTCTTCTTTCTTCTTCCGGGATCTTGAACGAAAATCTTGATGTGGAATACACGATGTGGCACACAGACCACAAATCGCTGGTCCACATTGCAGGCATAGACAGCAACTGAATAGCATGAGAAGGCCAATACCTAGGAAGGATAGAACTCTCCATCCCCAGGCTGATAACACGCTCCAAAACCAACCGGACCAAGTCCAGGTGCCTGGATTCTGGTGTATCTGGCTCACAATCTTATGAAGGCGGGTTATAGCTTTATATACAGATGGCGAATTTTCTGGTATGAAAATGCAACAGCTTGATCCGATGACCCTACAAGCTCCGCCCCTATCGGCCAGGATGACGTCAAGGACAAGACGATTTTGAAGCACAACAATCCGCATAGCAGACTGCTCTTCTGTTAAATTGCCTAAGGCGGAAATAGTTTCGTTCACTACTGCTTCAAGGGTTCTAGTTAATCTACGTATCAGCTTACTATTAGTAACGGTACCTATATAGGGAAAGAGACCTTTATTGAAATCTGTGTATTTTTCCCATGCTGTTTCAGTGTAATCGACTATTGGGAGATCTCTCCTTTCTCTATTGTGTACTAAATGAGTATTTCTGTGATAATCAGGAGGAGCTAGAAAAACAGGTGGCAAAAGGAATCCAATGTAGCAGGTACCATCCCAATTTAGAGGCAAACGTACATATGCCATCTGACCACATATAAAATAGGAATGGCGGGAAGCTCTAAATGTCGACTTGCCTTGATCACTGAATTCTATTACAGTGGTGCATCTACTATGGCCCATATTTATGGAACCATTCTTTCTTACACATAATTCACCTTTTACTGGAAATACTGACATGGCGGGCAAAATTTGAGTAGCTTCGGATTCGATATTTAGGATCATAAGATTAAGCGTAAAATTACCTAATCCATATACTTCATTTTCTAGATCAGTTCCTGTTCTTTTGGGAAGTCCCTCCTTGTTGGGGTGGCAGACTTTAAGTAAAACTAAGTTCAGATTTCCCCATACCCAGTTGTCTTGATAAACTGCAGAATTTGAATCTAAGGAGTTAATTAAACTAAACCATGCTCCACAGGAGCCGTTGTGTGTGAACGGGTATGGAAAAAGAGGTAGAATTCCTTTATAGTTCTGATAGGGAGGGAGTCGGCCACATATCCAACAATTTGTAGCATTGTTAACCTGATGGGAATGATGTAACATACTAATAAAAGTGTTATTGCGCAGCGCAAATCTGTATGACAATTCATGCGGAGGTAATTCACTAAAAGAATGTTCAGCAGTAACATTATAAACATGTCTAGAAATAGGATAATATATGTGCAACAATATACTTGCAATAATTATTAAGAGACTTAAGAAAAACAAAATTAATAACGTCACTGTGCAATGACTACGCAGTGATTTACAGTATGCATGTCGTTTCATCATTTTTCGGGTTTTTCCTCTATTCAGATCTAAGGGATACATGTCAGAGACAAATTCAACCGCTTCACCTTGGAGAGG
Source organism: Triturus cristatus (assembly GCF_964204655.1). Taxonomy (NCBI): domain Eukaryota; kingdom Metazoa; phylum Chordata; class Amphibia; order Caudata; family Salamandridae; genus Triturus; species Triturus cristatus. The sequence continues at coordinate 497,261,043 of NC_140582.1, forward strand.
ACTTAAACAATCAAATTGCCCGACTGATTAGATCTGAGTTTTAGTTTATAGTGTTCGTGACTACTTGATTCAACCAAAGGAAGTTTTGAGTCAATGGGTGAAGACACGCGAGGTGTAGCTTTTACATCCGATGGTAGTCCATAAAATTTCTTGATATGACTTGAATGTACCCAGCCTTTCCTGCCTTCGATCTTCACGGCTGTCCTTGTGGTGAGCAAGACCAATTGCGGCGACCTCCACCTAGGATCCAGCTGAGTCTTTCGATCAAAGTTCCTCACTAAAACGAGATCCCCCGGAATTACGTCATGGGGTTTCACCTCAGTGTTGTCAGGAAAAGCTGCAGCTACCTGTGAACGACAAGATTGTAGTGCAGACATCAAGGAAGCCAAATAATCTGTCAGCATATTACAGTCAATATCAGTTATTTTACGTGGTATAGGCGTCCCCCACATATTTGGTGGTCTGCCAAAGATCACCTCATACGGGGATAGCCCTGTTCGAGAGTGTGCTACCATTCTCATGTAAAAGAGTGCAACTGGTAATGCTACTACCCAGTCGACACCTTTCTCCCTGCATATTTTGGACAATCTAATTTTCAGGGTCTGATTATGTCTTTCCACGAGACCTGCTGCCTCGGGGTGTCGGACACAGTGGAATTTCCACTGATAGCCTAACAAAAGTGAAACGTGTTTCATTAGTTCGGATGAGAACGGCTGGCCGTTATCTGAGTAGACAGCACGTGGTAAACCGTATCGTGGGAAGAATTCTCGAACTAACTGTTTGGCAGTAGTCGGGGCAGTGTAATCTGAAACCGGGTATGCCTCTGTCCAACGGGAAAGAGCACAGACAACTACGAGAACATATTTGAATCCTCGACATCGTTCCATCTGGATATAATCCATCTGGAGAATTTCAAAAGGGTAATCAGGAGGCTGAAATCCACCCTGTTCTACGGGAATGCTTTTTCCTGGGTTGAACTGACAACAGATCATACAGGTACGAACTTTTTGTTTCGCTGCTGCTCGTAAATGCTTGTTGAACCAAATATGTTGAATGCTGTCTAGCATAGCTTTCTCTCCTAGATGCGCTGGACTATGGACAGTGTTAATAATGACTTGGACCATTGAATCAGGAAGGAACCACACAGATTTTTCCTTCGTCATCCATCCTTGATCCGTTTGGATCCCTCCTAATTCAGTCCATTTCCTTATTTCGTCTGGAGTAGCATGTGTCTGTATGTCAATTACATCAAGAGCGGGATCCTTAACCATCATGCAATGTGTTGGTGTCTGGACTATTGTCTTTGTCATGTCGGATGTTTGAGTTTGAGCAGTCTGTTTAGCTGTTCTGTCAGCTAGATCATTGCCTTGAGAAATGATATCAGTAATTTTCGTATGAGCTTTGCATTTCATAATCGATATTGCAATGGGTAGATGTATTGCATCTAATAAGGCATGAATGAGGGGTCCGTGCTGAATGTGGGCACCGTGAGAAGTTAAATAACCTCTCTCTCGCCACAGCACGCCGAAGTCATGTACAACTCCGAATGCATAACGTGAATCAGTGTATATGTTGACTCTTTTATTTGTGGCTTGAATACAGGCCTGTGTCAGAGCGACGAGCTCTGCTGCTTGAGCGGACAAGGTATTTATACACTTGGTTTCAATAATTTCAGTGTCTGTTGTGACTGCATAAGCGGCCACTAACTCTCCTGTACCTGTTCTCATACATGAACCATCTACATACAGCGTCAGGTCTGGGTCTGACAATGGGACATCTGTCAAGTCTTGTCTGGGTTTCGTCGTTATTGTAATAACTTCAATACAATCATGAGCTAGTGGGTCTGTTCCATTTACAGGTAAAAGTGTGGCAGGATTCAATGTGTTACAACGTCTGATTTCTATATGTGGCTGAAACAATGTTAATTCGTAACCTGTAAGTCTTGCTATGGTCAAGTGTTGTGTTTGCGTTCGATTCACAAGAACCTCTACTGCATGTGGTACTTGGACTGTCAATGGATGTCCTAACACTATGGCATCGCTTTGTCTGATTGCTAAAGCTGTCACTGCCACTGATTTCAGGCACGCAGGCAGAGCCTGAGCTACGGGATCTAATGTACTAGAAAAATAAGCACACGGTTTGTGTGATCCTGCTTGGTCCTGTGTGAGTACTGACAAGGCAGTACCTTCTCGTTCTGTAACAAAGAGTGTAAAATGTTTTCTGTAACATGGTGTTGCTAAAACAGGTGCTTGGCATAGAGCTTTCTTTAAGCTTTCAAAAGCTATTGTGTGTTCCTGAGTCCACGGGAGGACAGTCGATGTGGCTGCCTCCTGTGTTGTCAATTGAATGAGTGGTTTTGCTAGAAATGCATACTGAGGGATCCACTGCCTACAATATGAAGTGAGGCCTATGAAAGCCCGCACCTCCTTTTGTGTCTTGGGTATTGGCATATTTGCAATTAGCTGGATACGATCTGGTGTAAGCTGCCTTCCCTCCTTGGACAGCGAGTGACCAAGGTAAATAACTCGCTGGACACAGAATTGCAGCTTAGAAGGGGACACCTTGTGCCCCTTTTCGGCTAGAAATTGTAAAACCGTCAGTGATGCTTTTTCACATTCAGGTTCGCTTCGGGCGGTGATCAGCAGATCATCGACATATTGGAGCAGAGCAGTGTTGACTGGCATGTGTATACTGTCAAGTTCTCGTTTCAGTGCTTGGCTATAGATGCTGGGGCTTTCTGTAAATCCTTGAGGTGCGCGTGTGAATTTAAAGCTACGTCCATTTAAACTGAATCCGAACAAGTATTGACTTTCTGGATCTATTGGGACGCTGAAAAAGGCATTCTTGAGATCAATTACAGTAAAGAACGTTGCTTCGGAATCAATAGCTGTCAGTAATGAAGAGATGTCTGGAACTACGGGGTATTGTGGTACAATACATTTATTTAATTCGCGCAGATCAATAACCAATCGATATACTGGGGGAGCCTTTGGATCAGTTCGTTTAAGAATCGGAATTATCGGTGAATTACATACATTGGAGTCGGTCTCCACAACCACTCCTTGGCCAATAAGCTCGTCAATGATTTGCAGTAAAGCCATTACAGCATCTGGGGGTAACTTGTATTGTCGCATTCGTGGTAGTACCACTCCTGCCTTTAGTGTGACTCGATATGGTGTAATGTTCATGCAACCAACATCTGTAGGGCCTTGTGCCCATAAATGTGTGGGTAAAGTCTGCAGTCGGGAATCCATGTCTCGAGACACATAGTGACCTTTGAAATCACGCAAAAACAATCTTACTCCTTCCGGAGAACAACATATTATAGCTCCTAGAGCTTTCAGTGTTTTTATACCTAACAAGCTTTCTGGACATGATTTAGTAAGCAATAAATCTGTAGTTCTGGTCAAGGGTCCTATCGTAAGTGGAAGAGGCTGTGATACTTCATTAACAATAGGTTTTCCTGAAAAACCAAGGGAAATATTCTGTGAGCCTGAGAGGGGTGCCCCTGGAACTTCACTACGTTTTATAGTTGTTCGACTTGCCCCTGTATCAAGTAAAAATTTTCTATCTTGGCCTAATAATTCACTATGTACATAAGGTCCTTCTTGGTCTACAGGGACCTCGATAAGGGGTAAGTCAACTTCCCTCTCTAGGCTGGTTCATGCATATCGTTGATAATCAGGATAGTCATACTGTGCGGTCTGGTACAGCTGTCGTGTCGTGGTTTGTGTGGCAGCAGCAGGCAACGCTGGTGCGGCTGGCACAAACTGTATAGACTGTTGTGGAGCTGGCATGGACTGTGCATGCTGCGGTGCTCCTTGTTCATTCTGATCCTGTCTAGGTGGCCGTGGTCTTTCTTTTGTAATACCTGTGGCGATATTACGCTTCAGGACTGGGCAATCGTGTATGTAATGTCCTGGCTGTTTACAATAGTTGCATGTCCCTTTTACAGGTCCTGCTGAATCACCGGACTGTGTCGTACCCTTTTTATGTCCTTCAGCTGGAACTGTCTGAGAGACTAGCATTTTCATTTTCGTGTCTTTCATGCGTCTTTGTTCATGTTCTTGTTCTTCTCTAATTCTATTGTAATGGTACTGTAACATTTGTAACATTTGTGATGGGGTATTACCTTGCCAGGTACTTTCGAATTTTAATACTCTATTCTTCACTTGGGGCAAGGAATTTTCAACTAATTTTGTCACAAACAGATGTGGGTATGACTCGCTACTTGCTTTTATACCACTATTTATACCAAAACATTTTTCGAATCGGGCATAGAAATCACTAGTGTCTTCATCTTGCTTTTGTTTACAGGCTGAAATTGCACCCCAGTCTTCCTTTTTCGTGGTTAATAAACGTGGCAGTACCTGTACTAGTAAACCTGGTAGTGCTTTAGTTTTGTCCCCAAGCCCCGAACCTGGACCTCGGGCCTTTTCTTCATTTTCTAATGCTGTCCAATCTATCTTTTGGTCTCCTACCTCCCACTCTTTTTCCTTGAGTTTTTCATAAATGCCAGCAGGCATTAATACCTTTAATATTGTCATAATGTCGGGATAGGTATACTCTCCCATGAGTAACATGTCTTTAATTTCTCGGTGGAAACCCGCTGGGTCTTTGTCATGACTGGGTACCACTTTCTTCATTTCTAACAATTCTATTTTTGATATGGGCGTATATACAAATACACGTTTAAACTGATTGTCCTCGCCCTTTATTGGGTGTACTTCTCGTAAGGGATTCTGTCTGTCCATGTAATACATCGGTCTTTCTTTGATGGGCAGTGAATCATGTTCTGGACATACAAAAAGAATGTACTGCTTTCTGGATTCTAGTATTTCCTTAATTAACTTAGTACCTGAACCTTTCCATCTATTCGTGAGTAATTCAGTCAATATATCAGGTAAGGGACCAGGATCTGAATGTTGGCTTTTATATAGTATAAGAAGTTGTTGAATCATATAAATCCCAGCTAAACGCTGTTCATCTGGGGTGAGGTTCAAAAATGTGTGTGCTACTGTATCATCACCATATTTTCCGGGACTGTCAACCCAATGAACGGCTGACCTGGCTAATTCTTGTTCATCCATAGAATCGAGTAAATGATAACCCCTTCGTTCTCGCAGTAATTTATCAGCGGTTTGGAACGAATGCTCGGGGGACCTCATATTTATTATAGGTGTTTGGAAATTCCTGTTATTATCTGGACATATCGGACGTATCGGGTCAGTAAAACGTCTAGTACTATTACAAGATCTTCCTCTATCTACATAGGCTATAGTTTCTGACTGTCCTGTGGACGGTCCTGATCCTTCCTCCTCCTCGTTTTGTTCAAACTGGTCTACCGCTAATCTCTCTTCGTGTAGGCGTTCTATTTCTTTACGGATCTTTCTGCACATGGCTATTATACATTTTTGCCTATCATGTCTCCCTTCTGATATATTCTGGCTCCATCTGGTAAGAGTTTCCATTGTTTCCGGGTCTACCCCCGGTCGGTCTTGATTTCTGATCACACAATTTATGAGGAAACGTAACAGTTCCCCCTGTATCTCCACTTTCTGGTATTCCATAGCTCTGTTAATACTTTCAGAATCTCGCCCTGTTTGGACATAATGATATATATTGTCTAAATGCATAGTCATTCCTGGTAGCTTTCCTAAATACACCGCAGCTCGTCTGATACGTAGTGATGCCATGATCATTTCGTCCTCTTTGCCGGGCACAGGGTCATATCTACAATCTATAAGAAGTTCCTTAAGCGTGCGGGCATTTATGAGTTTGGGGGTACGTGGATGTGCTGACTCTTGAAAGGTAAGTTTATTTATTCTGGGTGGCGTAGAAAAAATATTGGTAGCACCTCTAGTAGCCCCGTCTGGGTTATCAGGCGTGAAAGGATTTGTTGAACGCGATACAGCAACTATAGGTGTGGACACAGCTATAGAAGTAGCTGTAGGAACAGATGTGGAAACGGACGTGCTTGCCGGATTTTGTGTCACGTTTTGTTGTTGTAGAGATACAGATACAGGATCTTGGCGTTGAACCTCCCCGGTCGACGGTCTATGCGGGGCGGGGCTAGCATACTCGGGAGCTGCGTCATCTAAATATGAGGAAAGAAAAACATCTTCTGCGGTTCTAGGATGCCCCTTAGGATGTACTTTTATTGGGAATAATGGGGGTGGCAAGTCTTTTGGTATCCCCGGAGTAGCCTTAGGTAATCCCTCGGCCAGAAGGGGATACATACCCTTCATAAGGGCATTTCTTTGTCTGTCTACTTGTTCTGATTTCACTCGTGTACCTTCTTCAATTAATAGATTTTCTCGGACTTTATTTGAATTCTCTTTACTCTTCTCTTCCTGTCTACGTGCTTTTTCTGTGCGTCTATACGATTCTTTACGCCATAATTCAATGGCGTCTTTCTGTGACTGTCTGGCTTTCCTTTTCCATAATTCTTCCTCTACTTTAACGATGCAATCTGCATCCCAGGTCCCAGCTGCGGGCCACCTCTGACTTTCTGGTAATTCCTTAGTGTAGTCTACCCATAGGTCAAGAAATAATATAGCGTCTAAGCCGTGTTTATGGTACATGAAGTACCCTGGAGTGTCCCTAGGAGGAATGGGAACAGCTTCTTCGAGTACCCCTTTTCTAGTTGTGATCTGTCTTAGTTTCGAAAAGAGCGGCATATTGAGAACTGGTCTGATACTTGGTCTTGAACAAACTTAATACAATAAAAACACAATAATGAACAGTCATTCACACCACAATATGCAGGACGTATTAATACATTTAACATTTAACATTTAAATGAGCAGCGATGATGATGACGATCTAAGAAAACTTAATCATAAAACATAATTCTCGACATTAACGGAATTATTCTGAACTTATATACTTGATATACTAGATATACTGCTAAACAGTACAGATACACTGCTAAAACAGTGCAGACCGGATTTGTGTACCCAAACCCGTCTGGACCGGCACAACTTATGTGCACGCCAGAACGCCTCCCCAGTAATGGTACTCACCGGGTAGCTCGGAACGGAAGGCCTCGGAACGGAACTGAACTGAACTGGACCGGACTGGACTCGACTTGAAAACTTCGGACACTTCAGGACATCGGAAACCTGGTGGGCCTCTGTATACCTCGGATCTTGCTCTCTCAGCTAGGCTCTGGTCGGGATACTTCGCACTTCTCACCGCCTCGTCTGGGTGTTGATCGCAGCCTCAGTCGCCCCCGCTTGACCGGAGGGAGATACAGGAAATCCTGCTGGTACGCGTTGTTGTCCGTCCAGTTGTGGCAGGAGACCGGGCCTGCAACGCACCGCCGGCGCGTGAGATGAGAAAGTGTCCCTGTTCGGGCGCCATTTATGTGGTAAATAATTTAATTACCGGGACTTAATTTGATACAGAACATAATAAAAATAGCTCAATAAATAAGAGGCAGAATCCGTGGTATTAGAGGTTCGGAATGGGCTTTATTTCAATGGACGATTCGGAATCGTGGCCTCCAGGTTCCATCACCACGGAGGTTCAGGAAGTGAAGTACATACATTATTGATAATTAATCACTTTTATACAATAGGCATTACAGTGAAGCAAATGCGAGAGGCGTAACAATTGATAAGGAAGATAACATTATACATGCGTAATGAAAAATGGGCGTGATTGGGCGTAACAAAGAAACGTCATCAGGCATGATGTCATAATGGGGTGGTTCCATGAAAGAATTTCGCAATGTCAGCAGAAATACTTGGCAGAGATGCGCGCACAGCAGCATGACGTGTGATTGACGTGCAGCTAGGGGGTGAAGGGGACTTGACATTTAGCTCTACATGTGGCGACAGATGTCTAGAGGGTCAAGTCAACCTAATCCCAAATCATATCTAACATCCTATGTTTAAAGAACTATGTTATCCAAAAGAGAGGCCTTCTTGGAGTAGAATCTTATTCTATACTGACTTATACTGACTGTTAGTGCGTGTACAAGCGTCTACACTAGATGCGAGGGCAGGAATCTTCCATAGTAACAGGGCTATGAATTACTTGCATAAAGACAGAGAAGCCGGGCCTTTGCTCGGTAGCTGGCAGAATGTTTACTTAAACTACTAGACAGGAATGCATTGGGCAGGGAGCGGAGCAGATAATTTCGAAGGTGAAATACAGTTCTTGGCAGGCAGCAAGCTGATGTCAGGCATCGTGAGCCGCACAGAGGATGAGACAAAGTTCATGGTCACAGATGCAGGCTCGGACTGGAGCTTCAGAGATAGAAAGCAAGAAAAGCTTGATGACAGAATCAGGGCCTACTCGTCTGAACTGTAAAATGACATAAGTGAACCATATAAAGGCGGTGGCCTTTCGTACTTGGGAATGGAATATCCGACCCATTCATGGCGGATCTGAAAGAGGACATGTTAACGGTGGACGCACATGTATTTGCGTCTTCATAACTGGAACTGGAGGGAACATACATGTACTTGTAACATGCACATAGAACCGTTGGGGTCCAAGATAGGGGACATAACTGACCAGAAAAATCCATATTTCCACAATAGGAGCGGACCGGAGCTGGCCAAAAATTCGGAAACTTTCACGAAGATTCGTCAATCGGCGCCAACGTTATTCCAAATAGAATGTTGCGGATTTCCTATGGAAAATAGGTCCTAACTATAACTACCTACTGGCGACTGCCAGTAGGTAATATATATATATATATTACCTACTGGCGGTCGCCAGTAGGTAGTTATAGTTAGGACCCCTTTTCCATAGGAAAACCTCAACATTCTATTTTGAATAACTTTGGCGCCGGTCGATGAATCCTCGCGAATTTCTCAAAATAGGTGGGGCGCTACGCTCCGCTCCTACCCTGAAAGTCTCGGGGGGATTCGTCAAGCGGGGGCTGAGATAAAAGGGGGGTCCCAAAACGCGTTTTTCCCATGCATTTTTCCATAGGACCTTTAGAACGAGCTACAGCCCGAACGGCTGAACAGAATTACTAGAAATTTGGCAGAGAGGTAGTCCCTAGGTCAAGGAAGTGCCTTTTGTAGGTTTGGTGTAAATCTGTTCAGTAGATTCTGAGAAAATAGCCTTTAAATCAATATATATATCTGAGCCCGCTTACGGTACGCTTACCGTACGCTTACCGTAAGCGTACGGTGGCGTGCGCGAGCGCGATTCTGATTGGCTCTTAGATCTTAGTAAACATTCGAATCGGCCGAAACCAGGAAGCGGCGTCCGCCATTTTGTCTCTCGCACTGAGTGTTGTTTATCAAACATGATGGCCAAAAACATGTTACGGGGCTGTTTTGACAACTCCCTCCCACATAGTCATGTTGAGGGAGTCCCCAAACATCCCCCAAGAGCAAAAACGGTTTTATTTTTTTTTCGGCAATTTCGCCGAGTACGCTTACCGTACGCTTACCGTAAGCGTACGGTAAAAAAAAAAAAAAAAAAAAAACACTATCCACACTTACCCCACCCCCTGTGCTTTTGGTGGCCGTAGGCCACCAAATGTACAGGGCTTATTAATAGGTAAAAAAAACTAAATTTTGGCAACATGAAATTATAAAATCGAAATAAAAAAAACACTATCCACATTGACCCCACCCCCTGTGCTTTTGGTGGCCGAAGGCCACCAAATGTACAGGGCTTATTAAAGTTGATAAAAACCGTGCACGGAACGAACTGCGTTAAGTGGGCGCGCACGCCTCGAATGGCGTAAAGTAACTTAGCATTTAAAAAAACGTACAAATTCACTGAAAAAACCATAGGTTTCACACACGTTATAGTTAGGAATTAGCATTTAAAAAACCTTGCAAATTCACTGAAAAAACCATAGGTTTCACACATGTTATAGTTAGCGGAAATTTTACTGATAAAAAACCAGTGAAATTGCCCCGTTATAGTTAGTGCTGGCAACTATAACTCACGCGACCGCAATCTTCTGCTGATGACATATGTGTCTTTATGAAAAAAAAATATTTGTAATATATGTATAGCTAAAAATGTATGGAAGAAGACATGGGCAAATAAGTGTCTAAATACAGTATTAGCATCAGCAGAGGATTGCGGTCGCGTGAGTTATAGTTGCCAGCACTAACTATAACGGGGCAATTTCACTGGTTTTTTATCAGTAAAATTTCCGCTAACTATAACATGTGTGAAACCTATGGTTTTTTCAGTGAATATATATATATATATATATATATATATATATATATATATATATATATATATATATATATATATATATATATCTTATATATATTCTCTCTCAACGATGTCTCCACACATGAGAGTGCTCTATACTGGAGCTGCTTTCCACCTAAACTTGAGAACTACCCAGAGTTCTCTGCTTCTTTTCTTTTTTACATATGTATAATATATATATAATTCAAGAAACTAAAAACATTGTTTGATAATAATATGGTTTGATAAAGAAAGCCCACTTGGGCACTATTCCCAATCTATAATCTATAATAGATAATCAAACAATGTTTACAATAGTGAAATCACTGCCGGTCACGATTTACTATTTTAGTTTAATGTTAATGACATAGGACTGTGATTCATGTTGCCAACAGCATACTATTGCATATGTATTCTAAAAACTACGAGTCTGTTTTACTATACACTCATTTTGTAGTTGTATGGTCACGTGTAAAGCAAAGTTAAATGGCCGCAAAAAACTTTACTCAGCGTCAGTGAACAAGGGTGCCATGCACTCGAAACGCGTTTGGCGAATGGCTGACTGAGGAATAAAGGATTTATTTAACCGCACAAGGCTTCGTTTTTCTTCCGGATATACTGGGGAAGATCTTCCAAGCAATTGAGCAGAGACCGGCTTCCGTGCGGTCTATCGACAACGAAGCAACTCTCGTTTAGGAGGAGGCATCTCATATACGGAAGACCTCAAGGCAACCATTGCTGCCTCCCCCCCGAAACGTGCAAGAGACTCGTCAAGACTCTCAGCAACTTGGTACACCAGCACGAGAACGCGACGCGGAGCCCGGAGGAAGAATTCGCCAACGCGGGAACTTCTCGGTGAGTCTGGTTCCGAAATAATAAGCACAGAGGGAGAGAGTGAAGTTTGGCGCACATGTGTATTTGTAACACTGATTCGCAAACGGTTGCGGTTAACGAGAAGTTCTCGAAATAAATAACCACATTCCTCAATATGTCAGCCATAGAGATGCAGGAACGCGAAGAAGCAGCTTCGCAGATATTCAATGATGCGTATACCAATCCGACTAATGCTGTGGGGGCAACGGAAACTAGTAAAGCAGTGAATGATTTAAATACACGTTTGAAACGTCTAGAAAAGCTTCAACGTTTGGAACTCTCAAAATGGTGGGAGTCGAAATCGCTACAAAGATACTTGGAAGTACAGCGAGTGCCCAGAGGATTACGAATAATGGTTACCCCAACCTATGAAGAACCCAATCCAGATATGTTACGCGAATGGGCGGCTAACAACAATGATGCCTCGAGAAGAATGTTGGCGATTTTAATCAAGTACGCCGACATCGATAGGAGTAAAATTCTATCCGAAATAGAGGGTCTACTCAGTGATCTCAGCAAAGAAGAAAATCAAGATCTGATTTCCGAGTTCAAGTCATCAATGAAAGAAAGAATGAAAAAATACGAAACCACCATAAGAGAAAGAAAAGCACAAAAGTTCATTAGAGACAAACAACACTATGACAGGGGCCAGATCTACACCTTCGCAAAAAAGTTTGATACCATCAGACGAAACAAGCTAGCTCAAACGAACAAACCCAATCCAGAAGAACACTCTGAACAAAGCAGTATACACAGTTCAGAAGTCGACACTGATTTGGATGAAGAAGTAACCCCACAAACCTCAATACCATCAGTAATTGAGGAGTTCGATTTTTTATGCGAAGAACGCAGGTTCAACCTGCGACCAAGACAACCGGTACAAATACGGTCGCAAAGGCCTCCAAGAGGAAGAGGCAAAGGGCAGCGAGGAGGAAGGGGGCAGCCTGTCGGAAGAGGACAACAAAAGCAAGAAAAGAAAACGAACAAATGATAGCAGGAAACAATGAGGCGATAATTAACTTGACAAAAATAGTCCTCACTGACCGAGAGAAAGAAATTTTACAGTTGGGTTTAACATTCTGCCCTGAATCTAACCTGGATTATGTACAAACGAGAATAGATCTCTTTAAATTCATAAGAACACTCAAATTGAAGAAACACTTTCTTATCAATCCTGTGCAGAAAAGTGCACCCACTAACAGAAGAGCACAAATCATGGAAAGCCTCACAACCACAGCAAGCGGATTACAAGTCGATAACTTTGATTTAATGATGGAACTTAAATCAATGGATACGGCATGCGCATCTGAAATAAATACAACGGATGTGGAAACAATGGCACAAGAAGAGGGTTTATCCATTGGGCAAGGAGTACCAACTGGCTTCAGACCCACTTCATGATTCATTCCCATGTCAGCAAGAGATGGTATTGACATTTTTTGCGAGCTTGTTACAAACGAACTTAAAAAATTGAGTTGTCAAACAAATGTGAGAAATAAATATACTAAACAAACTGAGTATCAAGCCCTATTAAAGAAATTGTCCGAGAATGAAAACTGCATTATACGCAATGCGGACAAAGGGGGCAATATTGTCCTATGGGACAAACAGAAATATCTGACTGAAGCTTACAAACAACTCAACAACAAAAAATGTTATGTACGAGTGGATGAAAAAGTTATGCTTACCAGCAATGATGAGTATAATGTGCAATTGAAACATTGGTTTGACCAGGGTTTACTCAACCATGATGAGTATAATTTCCTAAAAATTGATCATCCAATAACGGCAGTTTTTTACCTAATTCCCAAGGTTCACAAAGACATTCAAGAACCGCCAGGGCGCCCAATTATTTCGGCAATAGGCAGCGCCCTGGAGAATACCTCAAAATATGTAGATTCCTTCATCAATCCCCTAGTTCAAACTCTACCTTCCTATATTCAGGATACAGGGGACTTTTTGAGGGGTATCTATGACCTACCATGGGAAGACGATTATCTTTTAATAACAATTGATGTGTCAACACTCTACACGAGTATACGACACACCGATGGGATAAAGGCTGTCAAATATTTTTTAGGTTCAAGACCCATTGCAATGTGGGCTCACACTCAAATGCTCTTGTCAATGATTGAGAGATGCCTGACGAATAATTACTTTATGTTCAATAATGAACTGTTCCACCAAGTGTGCGGTACTGCGATGGGCACCTGCTTCGCCCCCAGCTATGCTAATTTGCATATGGGCTGGTGGGAGGAGCAGGTGGTCAGGTCGCAGTACCAACAACAATGGGAGAATAACATTTTGCATTGGAGTAGGTTTATCGACGACCTGTTCGTCATATGGAAAGGTACAGAAGAGGAGGCAAGGGCATTTATCAACAGTTTACAAAATAATGACCTTAACTTGAAATTCACTTGTGAAATGAGTAAGACCAAAATTAATTTTCTGGATCTGACAGTGTATATCGAAGGTGGTAAGTTAGAAACCAAGTTATACCGTAAACCTACCTCCAGTAATACTATCTTACATGCAAAGAGTTTCCACCCCATAAATCTTAAAAAGAGCATTCCATATGGTGAATGCATACGCACAAAACGCAACTGTAGCAAAGATCAGGTAATAGAGGAAGAACTAACAGTACTAAAAGAGAGATTCCAGGAAAGAGGTTACCCGGATGATTGGATAGACAGTGCAATCCATAAAGTTCAGAGAAGGAAAAGAGAAAACATTCTATTTGATAAAAAAGAACAGGATCTAGGGAAAAATAAGAAAATGCCTTTAACCCAACCAGGTAGATTCATTACAACTTACAGTACACAGCACATTAAACTAAGAGGCATTTTAAACAAACACTGGCATGTGATTAAGAATGACCCAATCCTTTGAAAAGTTCTCCCTCGCAGGCCGCAGATCACATTTCGCAAAGCAAAATCGTTCAAACAAACCCTGGTTAGAAACAATTTTAAAAAATCCAAACCAAAAACAACTTGGTTAACGAAGAAGCAAGGATTTGTAAAATGCACCAAGTGCAAAGCATGCACATATGGTGTCAACACAGATAAATATGCACCATGTTTAAACAAACAACTGCGGATGGTTAAAGGAAAATTCTCATGTAAAACTGATTATGCTGTCTACGTGCTTCAATGCCCTTGTGGCTTGAGGTACGTGGGCAGCACAATCTTAGAAGTACATAAGAGAGTGCTTCAACACTTGAGAGCAATAAAGAACGGCGACAGATCATATTCTGTCACACAACACTTCGAGAAATTCCATAATAAGCGACCTGATGGCCTAACATATTTTGTGATAGATGCCGTTGAAAAAAATCCTAGGGGAGGCAACAGGGAAAAACAACTAAGAAGATTGGAGTCACGTTACATAATTGAATTAAATTCCAAACAGCCAGATGGTTTGAATGTTGAAGAGGATATGTACACGCACCTTTAATAATCAGTTTTGAATAATCTGTTCCTAACAAATTTTCTTTTATGAAAAGCTTTCACCGTATTAATTGACTTAATTTGTTTATAAATTTATGCATTGTATTGGCAATATAGCCCACTGGGGCTTGAAGAAATTCAAGAAATTCTTTAAAAACATTGTTTGATAATAATATGGTTTGATAAAGAAAGCCCACTTGGGCACTATTCACAATCTATAATCTATAATAGATAATCAAACAATGTTTACAATAGTGAAATCACTGCCGGTCACGATTTACTATTTTAGTTTAATGTTAATGACATAGGACTGTGATTCATGTTGCCAACAGCATAGTATTGCATATGTATTCTAAAAACTACGAGTCTGTTTTCCTATACACTCATTTTGTTTGTAGTTGTATGGTCACGTGTAAAGCAAAGTTAAATGGCCGCAAAAAACTTTACTCAGCGTCAGTGAACAAGGGTGCCATGCACTCGAAACGCGTTTGGCGAATGGCTGACTGAGGAATAAAGGATTTATTTAACCGCACAAGGCTTCGTTTTTCTTCCGGATATACTGGGGAAGATCTTCCAAGCAATTGAGCAGAGACCGGCTTCCGTGCGGTCTATCGACAACGAAGCAACTCTCGTTTAGGAGGAGGCATCTCATATACGGAAGACCTCAAGGCATATATATATATATGTATATAATATATATATATTCTCTCCCAACGATGTCTCCACACGTAAAAACAAAATGCTGCGCACTCGAGCTCGATATGCTTTTAAATTAGTTTATTCCAGCACGCTTCGGCAATCAGGAAGCTAACACGCGCGTTCCGGCCACCTGGCCTTCGTCAGTGTTAGTTAATTCATAAAATATCACCTTTAAATAACAGATTGTTTCATTTGTCAAGGTGCAAAATCAAAAAACAAACAAAGGACTTACATGAATGATCGCTGATACTTGTTCACACGGCGGCCATCTTAGCCTTGCTATTGAACAGGTCTTATATAATGTGAGTAGTCAACATAATACATCGATGTTGCAGTTCATAATCCATACAAAAATAATTACGGGGTATTTATCCATTGAATAATTGATTGATGTACATACATTCAGATTAATCAAAGGAGATACAATCAAATACTGCATATCAACATTGAGCCCTGTATGGGCATTATTCTTCAATTAATCGTTTGATCCACCGGGCAGTTTTTCAAAATTAAGCTCTTGATGAGCACACTGCCCCCTTCCGGATATTCGTATATAAAAACTGTTTTGGCATATGGAAAAATCCAAAAGACATTACAAAATTGATCCCTGAATGGGCATCAATTTTCAATTAATCCCCTGCAGAGCTATGTCGGCCCCTCCCTGACATTCGTTTATCCAGTCTGTTTAGCATAGGGAAAAATTTGAAAGACCAATTGATTTACAAAGTGATTACAAAATTACCAAATTTCTTTATCACTCAATATCAAAAATAGAAAGGACAGATATATTCTAAAATAGATCAAAAAGCTCTTTCCAATAATCTGACTGAATATCATCAGAAACAGAGAAGAGAGAAGAAAAGAAAAGCAAAGAAAAGACCATCCTTGTAAATACTGCAGCATTGTTGCCGTTACTGAGCCATATATTAACACAACAACTCATCCAATAAATGACCAGAGCTCCTCTTCGCTATTGAGTCCCCAGGGGGCACGGGTTTGTAGCTCTATGATATATCTTACTTCCAGCTGCCGCAGCTGCTTCAACCTATCTCCTCCCCTATCTGTTGCCGGGACATGATCTAAACAAAAGTAACACAGTTTGTCACTGCGTGACTCATGATTTTCTACGAAATGTCTGGCCACAGGGTAAGCACTGTCCTGGTTTGTTATTGCCCATTTTTGCTCCAGTATCCTCTTCTTTGCTGGGTGAATAGTACTCCCAATATACTGGAGATTACAGCGGCACACCAGGCAATAGACCACAACACTAGTGTTGCAATTTAGGTGTTTGTCACTGGCATGCTTTGCTTTCTTGCCAGGGATTGAGTTTTTCTTGACCTCTACACTATTTTTACATGCTTTGCATGAAGGTGCAAGGAAAAAATCCAACTGCTGGTGCTTTAGGTGTCATCTCCACGAAATGACTGCGCACAAGCATGTCTTTTAAAAAGATTTGCTTTTGCGATAGGTGACGTCAGGCCTAGTGGGTAACAATCTACCTATGATGTTATCTGTCTGAAGTACTTTCCAGCTCCTTTCAACCAGTTCTCTTATTTTTGGGGATTCAGAAGAGAAACCTAGAATAAGCCTGACCGTATCTATGTCGTTATAGCCATCTGATCCTTCCGTCTCTTTGTGTCTTAGCAAAGTTTGCCTCTCCGTGGATTGCACCTTCATTGATGTATTGTGTAATAACAGATTCTGATATCTCCTCTGTCTAAACTAACTCAAACATTCACTGGCAGATTTAGTATGATCATCCGGGAGTGTGCAGCTCCGTTTTAAACGCAACAATTCCCCATAAGGGATACTGTGAATCAGACGACGAGGGTGCTGACTCCTGAAGTGCAATACCGAGTTGCCCACTATGGGCTTTCTGTACAGCTTTGTGCAGATCTTCTCTTCTGCCACAAACACTAGGAGATCCAAAAAAGGCACTTCTACTTTGCTAATCTGACTAGTAAATTTGAGATTAAATGAATTATCATTCAGAATTCTGATGTATTCATCTGCTTCTGCAATGGTCCCTCTCCAGACAATGAAGAGGTCGTCAATATATCTCGCCATAGGTCAATTTTCTCGACCCACCTCTCATTGTCCTCCACCCAGGCCACGTGCCCATTGCGGTCCCCTGTGTCTGCAGGTAGAGTTGACCCCAAAAAGAAATATATTGTTCCGCAAACAGAATTCTGCAATCTCAAGTAACATGTTATTATGAGTCTGGAATTTTAAGGACCTAGTTCTTATAAAGTATTTTAAAGGCATTAGACCCTGGTCATGTGCTATGCAAGTGTACAAACTCGTAATATCCATTGTAATGTAATGTAATGTAATACGTTCTTGTTGAGCGCAACTGCCACCCCAAGGGTATCCTGGCGCTATGACCTTCACAGTTCATCAGATCTAACACACTACATTGCTCTTGGAAAGAGGTGGGTCTTTAAATCTCTTTTAAAAGAGGTTAGATCTTGCTTACTCCTCATCGACAGGGGGAGGGTGTTCCACAATTTAGCGGCTGCAAAGCTGAAAGCACGGCCGCCCATCCTCACTCTATTGATCTTAGGAACTTTTACCAAAAACGCCGAGGAGGATCTCAAAGGTCTGGCAGCCTGATACCAAGAGAAAAGATTTTGGAGCGGCAAAGGTCCTAGCCCGTGCACAGCCCTGCAAACAAGGCACGAGGCCTTAAAGAGGATCCGCTGCTGAACAGGCAGCCAATGGAGATCGAATAGGGCCGCCGAAGACGACGCAGAGCGTGAATGAGCTAGGGCCAATTTGGCTGCCATGTTTTGAATCCTCTGCAACTTAGATACCAGAGTGTTAGGAGCCCCCAGAAGCAGTGCGTTACAGTAGTCTAACCTACTGAGGATGGTACTACGCACCACTTCTGCTCGTGCTCCCAAGGGAAGTATCGGCAAGATTTTACGTAAGGCTCGAAGCAAGCCCATACACGTTGCCGTGGTCCTGTTTACAGAGGCATCGAGCTGCAGACTAGGCTCAAACATGACCCCCAAATTGCGAGCCGACTCGGCGGCAGTCACTGTGCCCAAGATAGAAGCCGGCCAAAAATCCTCTGGCAGCGGGCGGGGGGCCGATCCAAGGAGCAGTGGAGAACCTCGGTTTTTGACCCATTAAATTGGAGCGAATTAAGCCGGAGCCATTCTGCTGTTGCCGACATGCACTGGCGAAAGGTGTCCCTCAGAACCACCTCCTTGCCCTCAAAGGAGAAAATCAGTTGAGTGTCATCGGCATAGTTGATGACTGAAATGCCGAATGACTTTATCAAACTGATTAGGGGTCGGAGGTAGAGATTGAAAAGGATCGGGCTAATCGCAGACCCCTGAGGCACACCCTGCTTCACCTGGCGTACGGCTGAGCGAAAAGGTGGCAATGCCACTGCTTGTTGTCTATTGCAGAGGTAGGATGTTAACCAGCTTAGGGCCGAACGAACTACGCCCGCTCTCTGAAGGCGGTCCAATAGGACAGCATGATCCACCGTATCGAACGCGGCCGACATGTCAAGCAGCACTAAAAATGCTGCCTTACCCGTGTCGACACACGTTCGTAGATCATCCAATACGGTGATCAAAGCGGTCTCAGTCCCATGGGCCGGCCTAAATCCAAATTGGGCTGCATCCAGGCATGAGCTGGTTTCTAGGAAGTTGGATAAGGTTCTTGTGACTAACTTCTCTATGACTTTTATAGGGAATGGTAACAACGAGATGGGCCTATAATTGGCAGGGCATAGAGGGTCTAAAGAAGCCTTTTTTAGCAGAGGTGTCACTACTGCCAACTTCCAGCTGTCTGGAACCACGGCTGTCGCCAGTGACTGGCAGCAGATGGTATATAACGGGGGCAGCAGCTCAGACTGAAGCGCTTTCCAGATCTTATGTGGCAAAGGGTCAAGTGGAGAGCCCGAGGATACACCATTAGCCAATGCATAAAATTCCTCCAAGGAAGGGGTGGGAAAACAGAACAATTGAAGTTGCCCCACTTTAACCTCGATCCCCTCAGCACCCGAAAGATAAAGGGGTTCTGGTGGAGAGAGCCTTGCCAAGGCCGGCTGGCCCGAAGTCGAAAGGCCGGTTAGGATTGCCTTAATTTTTTCATCGAACGCAGAGGCCAAAGAGTCGCACAGTTCCTGAGATGCTACAGTGACTGGTACTGCACAGGCTGGATTAGCCAAATTATTCATCAGTTTGAAAAGGGTCTGTACTTTATTAGAGGCCTTAGCCAGGGAAACTTCCAAAAACTTCGCTTTGGCCATCCTTAGATGGACTTTGTATTCCTGCAAGGCCTGTTTATAAGCCACACGGTCCGGTTCCCCGTATCCTCTCCTCCAAGCGCGCTCTGCCTGTTTACAGCGAAGTTTTTGCTGACTAAGATCGCTAGTGAACCAGGCATTAACTCTCAAGGGTTTGTCCTTCACCCTCCTTAGGGGGACCAGTTCATCTAAGGATGTCAAAATTTGCTGACTAAGGGCAGCATAGCTCTTATCCACAGTATCCCCCACAGAGAATGCTTTGGGCAGTAGTGTAGGTAGACTTGACCCCCTTAACAGGCGAGACCATTGCCTACTGAATTTAGGCCTATCCGGACCACCTTCACTTCGCAGTCCTCCCGGCAAAAAGATAGACATGACGACCAGAGCATGGTCAGTCCAGCATTGATCCATGACCCTATTAACTACAACCAGCTCCTTGTCAGCGAATACCAAGTCCAGTGTGTGCCCCTTCGCATGAGTAGGAGACTGCACCAGCTGCTCTAGCTGTATATTACTGGAAGGACGAAGCGGTTCCGGAAGGCGGTCTGTAGCATAGAAGACCTGCTAATACTGTACCACCCCGAGCAGTTAGGGAGAAGCCCATGAGCTCAAACCCTATCACTTCTTTTACTTCAAGCTGTGAAAGGGAGAGCGTGTCCCTACAGATTAATCCTACTCCGCCACCCCTCCCCGAAGTTCGGGGGATATGTCTTATGAAGTAGCCCGGTGGGCAAGCCCAACCGAGCTCCACTCCACTGTCCGTTCTAGTCCAGGTCTCGGTAATGAATAAGATATCCAATTTGGAGGACTTGACTAGCAAGGCGATCTCATCACGATGTTTAACAAGAGAGCGAACGTTGAGCAGACCACTAAAAAGAGTGGTCTGAGTAGGTGACCGCGTGGTAAGTTGAATATCTGGAGCCGTGAGGCAATTCAAAGCGCACAGTTCCTCCCGAGTGTATACCAAGTGCGGAGTAGCCGCCATTGTCGAACCGGGAGCAACCGGGACGCAAACGGGCTTACCTCTGGCGCACCTCCGGTGCGCCCACGGCGCGCCCGCTGCGCGCTTACGCTGTGCGCCTGCTCACCCATTCCAATTAGTAGTATTACGCCACGCGTTGTCCGCCTAGTAGAGCCGCTGGACCCAACCAATATGGCGCCTGAAGTGTCCCAAAGCCTTCACTCACCCACCCAAGATGGCGGTCGGAGCGCCGCAAGCCAGGAACCCCCACTGACTAAATCCCGCCGAATGCGGGTGCAACACCAATTACAATGCAGGTAAGCCTGACTATCCCCCAAGTAGCAAGCGCCTAGTGGCTGGCAAAGAATTTAAGGCAACACGAGCAGCGCAAATTTAAAAGCAAGTGCCCAGTGAACGAGAAATAATTAAAATGACAATGCGCGCGATGACAGAAGGTCTGCCTATCGTACCGGAAGAGCGGTTTAAATAGCTCTCCAATACGCGTGGTCCGCCTAGTAGAGCCGCTGGACCCAACCAATATGGCGCCTGAAGTGTCCCAAAGCCTTCACTCACCCATCCAAGATGGCGGTCGGAGCGCCGCAAGCCAGGAACCCCCACTGACTAAATCCCGTAATCATTGTAATGAAGACAAAATCTGGCTCCCATCGGATATTTTGTATCCGTAGTATAAAATCAGTGGTGTCCTGTATAAAAGAACTAAGATCTTTTACCAGCGGGAAGAGAAAGTGATCAACATAAATGGATGCCTTTTTCAGCAGACTTTCCTTACTCGAGACAATAGGACGTCCTGGTGGATTCAGAGCGTCTTTATGTACTTATGGTAAGTGGTAAAATGTGGGGAGCACTGGATAGTCTACTTTGATAAATTGATATTCGTCTTCCTCCAGCACTCCACTTACTCTCCACTTCTCGAGAAGATCATAGAAAGATAAGACACTGATGTTGTACATGTCTCTCTTCACTTTCATTTAGCTGGTCCTGTCTCCCAAAAGATCCAATGCTTCATCTTTGAATAGTTCTTTAGCCATCACCACAACATTGCCGCCTTCATCAGATTGTTTTTTTATGATAGAGGTGTCTTCCTTCAGGTTTTTCACTGCTGACCATTGTACTTTTGTGAGATTAAATTTACGTCTCTCATTTATTTGGGGTTTCACTGTTCGCATTGCATTGAGATCCTTAATCACAGTCTTGTGAAAACCTTAAACTTACTTTTCCGACTGCTTTGATCAATACCTAGGTTGCCAGTCTCATTTGTCACAATGGTCTCTTCATTCAGTCCAAGACCTTGTTCATCTGTGTGCAATGCATGTAAAGCTTGTAGAGTATCCAAATCATGTCCTGTAAGGATGTCAGTTGTAACTGGTGTTGTCATGGCTCTAGAATCAGGTCGTCTTGGATGTAAAATAAAAGTATTTTTCAATTTCAATTTCCTTTTAAAGCGGTAAAGGTCAATCCGCATCTGGACATAGTCCCACTCAGTTGTTGGGCAAAACGTCAGCCCCATTTAGAGAACATGGGTTTCTGTGTTGGACAATGTTTTTGACGACAGATTAATAACTGTTAATGAGCTTATTTTTTGTTGGTGCTCTTTTTGCTCCTCGTGACACGCGGGGCGAAGTTGCCTCCCCCTGTTTTTGCCCCTCGCCTGATTTTGCGGTGTTTTGCTCTGGTGGGCGTGATCTCTGAGGATACCTCCTCCATGGTTCCTTGATTAGTTGGTATTCCTTGGGAAAATTTGGTTCGCAGGTGGCACTCGTTCCTGCTTCTCTCCCAAGGTTTTCAGCTTCAGATAAATCAGTCTCTACCTCCGATTCTGATGTGTCTCTGGTATCACATATTTTGGTGTTCCTTGATTCCATTGTTATTTGGAGGGCTTTTCAAGCTGCATCGTATTTCTTTGCGAAAGTAAGCACCCTGCCAGACTCATAGTCCTGTTGATCTCTTGCAAACTTATTTTGTTTGCGACGTATGATGTCATTCTCGTACACAATAAGTCTGGTCTTCATCTTCGCCCTGAGACTTTCCATCTGTATTTTGTGTTTGAAGGTTGCAATTTGTTCTTCAATATCATTGATCTCGCTTAACAGCGTAACTCTGTCGCTTTTTGCGTACCTTATTAGAATTTCCACCATGCCTTTGGATGACATCACCGTATGGTCTGCCCAATCTTTCAATAAGTTGGGGTCTGGATTTTCGAATGAGGGAATGGTGTAGATTCTAAGTCCCCATGGTATGCGTCCGACATCCAGATATCTTTGTAAGGATGTGGCTTCCCACCACTCCCTTATTTCCTTCTCATAAGTAAGTTCCAATTTCGTAAACCATCCTTTTACGCTGTCTGGTCCTTTGCCAATACTTGTGTCTCTGTCAGCTTGCTGCTCAAACGGAGCGCCCTTAAACACAAAGTCTGCCGCTTCTTGTCTTTCGGCACCGCTGAACATTTCTGATCCCCAAAGCAAAACTTGCCGGAATTATTAAACTGAGATTGATATTATTCGTACAGAGCCTCAACGCACTTGCCGCCAATTACCATACATCACAATGAAGACGCCGCCGTTAAAAGTGCTCCCCGGGCAGCCGCTGCAACGGCCTTCTGCTTCGACTGCGTCTCAGCGGTATCCCTCAATGGCGATTTGTGGTCTTCTCAGTCCCACTTGTATTATATATATATCTCTATGTCTGTGAGATGTTAGGTTGGTAAAAATTAATATTGCAAACTACTCTCTACTCTGTTTCAGTGAATTTTAGTTACTTTCATTAGATAAATATACATATGTTTTACTTGTCTACAGGACCTATATTGGCTAAACCTGTCAATTCAGATAGAACAATATGTACTTGGAATTATATTTTAAATAACACACTTCATCCTTCCAAGGTAGCCCGTGTTATTTCATGGTCTTCTTTTGCATCCCAGGATAAATCGGGATAGCAGGATATTTCACCTGTAAGAAAACCTGCAGGCTCTCACTAAGTACTCAACATGCAAAACATCAGTTAGTTAAGACACCTTGCGATATTTAGCGTTGATTGTTTTCTACTCCTGCTTCTCATTTGAGGTCTACATGCACCAGTTAGCATTTTACTATAGTGTCATTTCAAAACCCCTATAATTAAAGAATACATTTCTCTACAAGAACAAAAAATGACACAGCCACACATGTGACCTTTGTTTATTCCATTCCTTTGCAAGAGTGTTTCCTCTGTTTTTAGCGCGCTCGCTGGCATAGAGATCCTTGCCCCTCTTCAGTAGCTTGCCCTACCTGGTTGATGATGAAGATGAAAGACACCTTTGCGTCCTATCCGTGCCTGAGAGCCAGTTTGCATCAACGTCCTATTCATCTGCTTCTAATGAAGAACATTTGCCATGTTTCGTTTAGATTTTTCCTTCTGGTCATTTGTGGTTTTCTTCAATCTTGCAAACAGGTGACTAACCCTTTTCAGATAGTAAATGTTCCACCTCAGTGCCCTTAGATACATTACTGGATAGTTCACTTGCATCATTGATTGCATACCTTTCACTGAGGGTCTTCAGGGTGGCACTGTGTGAGAGACTGTCCAAAATGTCCTCTTCTTATCGTGCGTGCCCATCAAGAAGCTGCTCATGAGCTTTGACTGCTTACTTATAGCACTCAGATTGGCATGGATATCTGCTAGCCATTCATGCGAATCTCAAAAGAATATGGGTCTAGCACTCTAAGATCTTCTTGTCAAACTGTAGAATTTTAACTGAATTGTCAAGGGAAAACATGACAACATTAATTTTGGTGGTTGTATCTTTTGGTAGTGCAGAGGTGTCAGTACTTCAGATAATATTTCCATAATCCATGTTATCTTTGTTAGCTGAGACGGTGCTTTAGTAATACCATCCAGCAATATCATAATTCATCATTCCTGCATGGCACGGCTGTGGTCTGTGTTATGGCAACATGAAGAGGTTTGAGGTTGTGTTTCCACCTAGCCTGTGAAGTGCGGATACATCATGCACATATTCTACAACTGTGTATTGCTGCACATTCCTTACATTGAAATCAACATTAATTGCACTTTTGTAACACATTACTGTCACAGTATCTGATATATCACATGGCTATGCACACTGTAATCAAGGTAATGGTATCTCTCCTATCCTTCCCCCATTTGTCTGGATATGTGTGTCCAGTTTTTACCTGTGGAGGGAACACGTCCTACGTGTGGGAGGGCATGGAATTGGACATGGCCTGAAGATCATCCACACACATTGGCCATGCAGGGTCCTACCTACATATGGGTATCTGCTGATTTGCTTACCTTGAGCTGGCTCTTCCTCAAGGCCAGCTGTGTCCTGGCCTTGAAGTTTCTGACGCTGCAACAGCGCTGCCTGCCCGCTGCAGTAGGGTGTTCATTGGATGTCTGTCATCCATCTGCTGCCTGTGCTCTCTTCCTGTAATGGGCCAACATTTTTATTGTGTGGCACATCATATCATGCCAGCAGTACTTTATCTCACCTATGCTTCTTCTTGCTGGGACCAAGGCATTCATTTCCTCCACAGTGCTCTATCAGATGGCAGCTTTTATGGATGCTGCGATTTTGTTGACAGACACAGTTTTTCCCGATGTGTGTTGGACTCCCTGATGAGGAGTTCCACCTTAGTATCTCTTTTTATCTTCCTCTTGCTTCCGCCCCTAATTTGGGCTTCTGGGTCCCTGGGTTATCCTGTTTTTGCTGGCGCACTAAATGAGCCATTTTGATGGGAGGCGGGTCCCTTGAATTTCTCCTGGCATTCCCCAACTCTCAATCTGCTTTTCTGCACTTTTGCAAATTCTGTTATTTGGGCAAATCGTTGTTGTACAGTGCAATCTATCATGAGAATGATGCAAATATTGTGTAATGTGGCATTTTAATGTCATTATTATAGTGCTACGCCCCAAAAATTTGGCACCACGTAGAAACAGTGACTTTGCACAACACAGCTGTTTTTTAGGTCTCGCCTACGCAGCGCGCATGCGCTGCTTAGGAAAAGACCTTTAGAAATCGATTCAGTTTTGCTGCCAAAAACGTGCACGCATTGCATTGCTTTGAATGGCAACGTATGCACATTTGGCGATTCCCTTGTGGGAGTGAGCTTTCAATCCATCTGTTTGTAATTAACTTACAAACAGATGGTTCCTGCTCGCTCCCGCAAGGGAAACAGGTGCAGGCCCCCTCCTCTCTCCCCTCCTCCTTCTGCCTCCTCCTCTCCTCAACTTTTTTTTAACCTTCAGCGCCAGGCGCGCGCGCTTGTTCAAGATTGAAACAGCTGTAGAATTGTCCCTTGCGGCACTTCTTACCTGGGCGATGTTTGTTGGTCTGAGATGGCAGGTCATAGGTTCCAGGCCCCATGTTAGGATCCGTGCAGCCCACGTGCAGGGTGAGCTCCAGGGGGGCGTGGTCATACATCCCTGCAGAGTGAGAAGGCAGAGGCACCGCTCCGAGCATGAGCCAGCAGGCACAGCAGGCGAGCGGCACGAGCGGGCAACGTGGCGGCACGGACAGGCAGACTTCAGGGGATCTATCCGATACCTGCTCCCCTGCAGATATCACTGCCTGGCTGCCGGGGTGCAGACGATGTTCCTCGTACGACACTCAAGGGGGCCGGGGTAGGTGCCAGTAGGCATGAAGTTGACAGAGCGGTGAGCAGCGAAACACCGGGTTGTTTTTTAAAAGGAAGCGTTGGGCACTGCATCTGAGGGGTACTCTAACGTGTGCGCACCTGCACTAGCCTCCGCACTCCCCCCTTGCCAGGACGGCAGCTTGTGCTTCTCTTGTGTTTGAGCTTGGCATGTGTGTGTTTCTGTGTGCATCCTGTAACCCTGGCGACAGCGGCAGCCGCTGGGACAATAGTGCGACGGGCTCAGGCTCTTCTGTCAGCAGCAGAGCTCCGGCTTGTTCTTTCTGCTGCTGTTTCTCTCTCTTCCCGCCTATTCTCTGTTTTTCCCATCTCTCCTTGCTCTAGAAGTTTCTAATGACGTGGAAGAGGTTCACTTGTGTGGGTGTTCAATTCCATGCACAATGAAAAGTCTCAGCTCTGACACGCTATAGATTTCCTGGTGATAGAAGTGAAAAACTTTTTTTTAAAAACGTTAAAATGAAATTGTAAAGCTTTATCTGTGAAATGCTGTG
Source organism: Triturus cristatus (assembly GCF_964204655.1). NCBI lineage: Eukaryota > Metazoa > Chordata > Amphibia > Caudata > Salamandridae > Triturus > Triturus cristatus. The sequence goes on from NC_140582.1 coordinate 497,287,637, forward strand.
ATTAGACCTGGCCTTAATTATAACTGCCTGCTGCGTGACGGCATCATTAGAGTATGGTTTGGGTGCCTTCATCTCAGCATCTGCGGGACAGCTGACACTGTTTCAGTAAAGCACGACACGAGATTTCGATTCAGAGTTTCCATCCTGAAAATCTACACCAAAAACACAGCGTATAGTGTTTCCGGACTGCTCTCTTGTCTCGTACATATACTCTCTAGTACGAAAAGTGGTCTCTTCCAAAAAGAGTCCAACCCCTTCACCCTCCACCAGCTTTAATTCACAAGAGCTACCAAACGGAAGGGACACGCCCAGGCGGCGCCTGAAGCCGCAAGGAACTCAGCTCAAGGCGGCATGGGGCGGTTCCATGTTTCCATGACATAATTATCAGCATAGGTAGGGTGCGCCTGACCCTAGAGTCAAGGAGGGAGGAGGGCAACACAGGTGTATGTTGGAGAGCTCGCTATACCAGCAGACAGCTGCAAGGGTCACTGGCAGAAGCCTAAACACACCTGAGCAATTGTTTACACATACAATTACTCCAGCATGGTGTACTTCACATGGGAGTAAATCTCACAGGGGCAGGGAGTGGATTGCCAAAGTTTAATTTGTAGGCAGCCACAAACCTTTTTGAGGTGCGTTATCACCATGGATGTGGCTGTAGATTTGCTCCCATCAAAGGTAGGAATGAGTTGCTGTCGAGGGTGGATACATGGAGGGACTACGTAGTACCCAAAATTAGCGGGGGCTGTCCATGAGAACAATATTTTCCCTGTGAAATACAAAAAAGGAGGAAGATTTAAAGTGCAAGTACTTACTCATGTGTGAACCTATCCTTGCTATGTTTACTCATCCATGTGTGTAGTTCTGTAAAGCTGCAACTGTGGAACCTTCACAGTTGTAGTCCTAAAACTGTCAGAGGATCACACAAAATATGTACATATACTCCAAACATAGGGATAAACCTACAGAAGTAATTTTTTTTGTATGAAATAGGGCATGCAATGTTTAAATGCAATGTGTTATAATAGTATGTGTGACACATACTCTCTGTTTTTCTGATCACCATAGCACATTCTTGTCCATCATCCTGGATAATAATACAATAACAAAGGAGCTTGACAGCTGAGATGTTATTTGTTGATGACAACTTCCTGGTCGGTAACACTGGGTGAATAATGTATTTAAACAAGCATTGGCATAGCCAATAGGTCTCGCCTTTGGGACCTTATAAGTATTTAATTATGCAGCACAATATCCTTACTGCAACAACATTAACTGTTGCATGGCTAAACACTTATAAGGTCCCAAAGGCGAGACCTATTGGCTATGCCAATGCTTGTTTACAATGTTGCAGGAAGTTTGGCAAATCTGGGACTCTGTAGTATAGTGTACTCAACAACTGCACCCCAGTACATCTGTCTGAATTCTTCACACCCTATCAGACACCCGCATTTGACTTACAAAATCTTGTTAGCTGCCACCAAGTCTACAGCCTCATTTCAATGTTCATGCTATTCAGGCGCAACTGGGACACACAGAAGTCACCAGGTGTATTGGATAAGCTAATTATCTAGGAGAGAAGCAATTTGCCCATTATGCCAAGTTGCACAACTCAAAATGAGGCATCTGCACTATTTGCTCACAAGATTTGTATTAAATTTAAGCTGGCACAACTTAGGATGCACAGTTCCTAGGTATTCACAATTTGCACCTAAATTGTGTTCCTGTTTTCAGAGCAATCTCCAGTTTGGATCCATAACAGGATTAAATTCCCACAATGAAATGAGCGCTTTGACAAAAAAACTACATTATAGTTGGCAATGTTGGTACATAAAACAAAAGGCAAGGCAGTTGCATAGACCAGTATGATCTGGTAGATGGGAGAGGGGAGCAGTAGATGATACAAACTTTTATCAACATAATTAGCATTAATGTGCTGGTGGTGGGTCACAGAAGATCAGTTCAACTGGGAGAGTTAAAGTTAGTGCAATGCACTTTCCTCTGCCAGAAAGTGAGCCATGAGGGCATTCCGGACCGTTTCTCATCCACTACAGTGAGCTGAGGAGTGTCAAGAGGACGGCCCCAGCTAGCTTTCATAAATACCTTCATCAGGAGGTCCCTTCAGCCCAGTGTTTAATTTGCAAGTGCCGGGGTCCTCTCTTTTGGGCAGAGGCCCGCACCATGTACTGTTGAATGTCAGTGTGCCGCATACCAAAGCTGCATAGTCTTAATTCCACCTCAGGCCTCTTTAATCCACCACCAGGCACTCCCTGCCTCTTTATCTCACTCTTACAGGTTCTGTTTTATCCCTGCGTTCTACCTTTGCCACGGATTTGCCATCTTTCTGTTCCTCCTTCTCTCCCTCTTGTGTGTTTTTTTCTCTCTCTCTCCTGCTCTGTGTCACAGTCTGATTAGGTGAAATATGTAACAGTCTCCAACACCCAGAGCCCCACCGCCCCACCTGCAGCCACTGGCTCAAACTGTGCATTGCTTCAGCCCACTTTCTGCACAAAGTTGACTAATACCGTCGCTCCAGTAGGTGAAATCCCCTTTCCTAAAATCCCACATTTGCCCTTTCCACCTTTCTACCAATAAGCATACAACTCCTGCTTTCCACCCACCGATTTTTAACGTCGTTTTCCACCATCAGTTACGCAATAAGACTACATATTAAAAGTTTTGTGACAAGCAATGCATGCTTCACTGCCAAAAAAGCCCTCTTGAGTGAAAAGCTGGACCCCAGGAGACCGGACGACAGTTGACGGTAAATCTTTTCAGGAGATAGATTAATTCCATGCAAACGAACAACGCCTCGCCTACCGCCTCCTACTGACCGTTTAAAACCTCGAGGTCAGTTCAAATCTCAACATTCTAATAAAGCATCGCTGCCCTCGAGGAGCCAAAACACTACAGTTTGTTTGCAGCTTTATGGAAAAACAAACTTTTCTTTTGCTATTCTTTTGTAACATGGAATGTGAAAACCCCCATTTGAGCAGCTACGTGGCTGTGCGTCATAACGCTTGGTGGAGCATTAAGTAAAATCTCACAGGCTCATCAGTGGTAATGACTCTCAGACGGCAGCAGCTGCAGACACTCGGGCCCGAGTTCCCTGGTGTTATTCTAGTGAAGGTGACCTTCACAGCCTGGAGCGGGGACTTCCTCGCCCTTTAACACCACTTGGCGCGGGTTTGACCGGTGACCCATGTGTCTTAGCCCCAGGCGTTTCTCAGCTGTGGGGGAGAGACCTGATATTGGTTTTCAGTCCAAGCCCAAGGTCCGGAGAGTCACTTGGCCCTCCCATTCCTTCAATGAAAAAAACACACAAGGGTTGGAGGAAGCTTACGGCCGCTTAACAGTCTTCAAGTGTATGGCTACATCTTCCGTCTTCATCCCTCGAGAGGAGTGTGTGGGGTTTTGGTGGAGCGCAGCTGGACCGGCTGATGGAAACGAGACTACTGAATAAACACAGGCATGGTTCTAATTCTGACCCACCCCTGAGGGAAGCTCCTTGGGCCGCTGGAGGATACATTAAAAATATTATTGTAATACGCATCAGAAAAAAAAGTGTATTACATGTTTGTTTAAGGACAAAGAAATATGACCTATTTCTTTTGGGATGCCAAATCTTACATTAAATATTCTGAGAGTGCATTATAATCTCTGGTTTTCCGCCCATTACATCATGATCGCTCTTGGCAGACCGTGTCGCGAGCCGTGGAGGTTCTGTCAGTTGTGATCTGTGTTTGGGTAGCCTTACTTCTTTTAAACATGCTCAGTTTGTACACAATGAACCCATAGCCCTTCAGAACGCAGAGAGGTTCAACCATCCACATTACATCATATTGTAGGGATTAGCCAGATTTCTTAACAGCATGTGTTGTTATTTCCAAAAGCATTAGGGTGTGCACAGCAACACCAGACTACGGTTGGATGCTAATGGAAAATCCTCCGATTTGAGGAGAATGTGGAGGAGAATAAATGGACAGTGTTTCTTCAAGTATAGGAATAGTATGGTGGAGAAGAGTCAGCTTGTGGACTTTCCTCTTGATTTAACATGCCCTCCACAAATCGAAGAATTTTCCATGACATCGTACACCATTTCCATTTTATACTACTACCTACATGTTAAATAGTGTGCTGCGTACACAACAGCAACATTGCACATTCCTCTCTTTCACTGCATGTTTGTTGAAAGAGGAGAATACAGTACCACACAGAAACACAAAACTACATTGGGAAACCATATTATTTATGCTACAAACGGGGGGCGTGGCCGGGCGCCCAAGGAGTATGGACGCGTCTATGTAGAGCTCCCGGCTCCGGAGCGGAGAAGTCCGATTCCGTGGTGTTTTACGTGAAGCGGCAGACAGGGTTTTGTATCGGAAGCGCTTCTGCATTGCGCATGATGTCACCCGAGCCTGAATGAAACGAAATGCCCTTCCTTTTCAGGTAACGAGCTCCTGAACGCTCCAGTAACATCGCGGCCGCCATTTTGATTTTCGGGGGAATCGACCCTCTCCTCACAAGTTTTAAACTAAATGGCAGTATACACGCATACCTTTCATTGGAACATGTTTCCCTACTGCCCATATTGATTGCGAGACTGTTTTTATTGGGATTTCCATACTGAGACTCTGATTTTTCTCTCAGCTTATGAGGATGTTAGTAGCGGCCGCCATTTTGTGTGATGGTTTTCCTCACAACTTCTTCCTGATATGCTTTTTAATTCCTGGCTTCTTAACTGTACGTGCTGGCTGTGGCTGTAATGCTTCATTTTGAATTTACGGATGGTCCTTAAAGTTGTTTTGAATGGCACTTATTTAATTGACTGTGGTCTCTAGTGACCCCATTGGCAAAATAATTATCGAGTGCTCTCCTTAACTTTTACTAATATTCCTGCCTGTGAACTATTTTTTGACCATTGCGCACCCCAACTGGAAGTTTCTTATCTTTTGTGCCTCCATATCAATCTTATCAATTCATGGGCAGGACAAGGGGCGCTCATACTAGCGCGTCCTTACCACAGCGCTCTTTTATTAAAAACTCTACTCTTTTTTCACAACTTTCTAAACTGGAAGAATTGCAATCACCTGAGGAAGAGACCACGCATTTGGCGATGGATCCTGTACCTGCTGCAACCGGCAAGTCAAACGTGAAAAGGTTAAAAAAAGACCCTCCTTCGCCTCCCAAGCCATCTTCGGATGTTTCCATGGAATTATTGCTGCATGAGATAAGGGCCAACAGACCCTTAATGGAGGAAACTAATTACAAATTACAGACTCTCTCAGAAAATTGGGTGCAACTTGATACAAGGCTTACAGCGGTCGAACACAATGTTGTTTCCCTCAGGGATACCACTAAGAGTGTCCCTTTTCTGCATTCACAAATTACAAGCCTTCAGAAGCAGGTCGAGGACCTTGAAAATCGCAATAGGAGGAATAATTTACGCATTTTTGTCCTGGGAGAGGGGATCGAAGGTAATGACCCTATTGCGTTCTTCAAATCCTTCCTCCCTAAGATCCTTCACATGCCGGAAGAAACTTTGTTAAACATCCAACGAGCTCACAGATTAGGGCGCGCTCCTTCTGCTGGTTCTTCTTCGCAACGACCGAGAGGTGTCATCATTTACTTCCTAGAGTATACGGATCTGCTAAAGGTGTTGGCAGCAGCCAGAGCGATTCAATGTGTTACATGGTCAGGCTCCACACTGTTTCTTGCGCAGGACTACTCTAAGGCTAAAGCTGATAGGCGCAAAGCTTTTCTAAATTTACGACCTGATCTTCGTTCTATGGGGGCCAGATATGGCCTTTTTCATCCGTGTCTTTTCAAGGTCACGTACAACAACAGAACTACGACTTACGAGGAACCAGTACGCCTGCAGAGCTTTATCAACTCCCAAAAGATGGATGCCACGACCTCCTCAGGAAACGCCTCCTCACATATCACTTAGTCAATAACCAACATGTTTAACTTTCTGTCATTCTTCTTGTTCTTATGGATTTTTTGAAGCCAGTTGAGTGGTTATTACTATTTTATTCTCTACAGCAGCGTCAGTTATATGTGCCCTTCACCATTGTACTAACGGTTCAGAATTTTTGCAATGATGTTCTTTAATGCTTTTTTGTTCACAATTTCCTGATGTATATTTTTATAGCTTCCTATTGAGACTAACTTTCATCTTGTGTTCTTGCTTCACAGTTCTGACTTCTTGTTACAAGGTCTTCCCCGACCCCTGCTGGACCCTCCCTGGACGTGTGTCTGCTCCATGTGGTTCCACCTATCCTCCCACCCATTCTCTCCTTTTGTAGGTATGTTTTATGTTTTGCTGTACGTTCTTTCTGTTGTATTGTTTGTGCTTCGGCAATTCATTCCCCGATTCGTGTTATATTGCTTGTCTGGTATCTTTACTACTCCGACTTTTTCTCTTTTATCTAATCTTATTTTTCTGTGCATATCTGATTCATCTTTCTATTCTGCCTACGTCTTTAGACAAAGTGTTTCTTTTTTGCCATACTTCCTTTATATTTTATACTGTTCTTGTATTGCACTGACATCTTGCTTTATGATTGCATTTTGTACTATTTTTGATTGCTCATGTCCTTAAAACTGGTTACATGGAACGTTAGGGGTTTAAACTCTCCTATTAAGCGGCAGAGAGTCCTGACCCACCTCGCTAAACTAAATGCGGACATTGTCTTCTTGCAGGAGACTCACCTCTCCGATGCTGAATCGTTAGAGTTGAAAAGGGGTTGGGTAGGGGAAGTTTTCTTCTCTCCTGGTGATGGTAAGCGGAATGGGGTGATGATTCTTTGCCGCAAATCCCTTCCGCTTATGTTAATGGCTCAAGACTCAGATGTCAATGGACGATGGTTAAATGTTAAATTGTCTTTGAAAGGTGTTCCTGTTTCTCTTTTCAACGTCTACGCCCCAACATGCGGAGAACCCTCTTTTTGGTCCACCTTAGCTACACAGATTGCTTTTGGCATGGAGGAAAATTTTATTTTGGCTGGTGACTGTAACCAAGTCTTTGATCCATTTATAGATAGAAATTCAAAAGTTCCCTATATTCCTAACAAACCTCAGAAATCATTTGTACGAGTTATATCCCAGCACAAACTTTTGGACGCCTGGCGTCTTTGTAATCCAACTGCCAGAGAGTACACTTTCTATTCCCCATCACATCAAACTCAGTCAAGAATTGATTATGTTTTTGTCTCCCACTCCATCTCACAAACCCTTACACACGCGGAAATTGGTCCTATTTTACTGTCAGATCATGCCCCTGTTTCAATTGGTCTAGAAATTTTGCCTAAGGTCACAGGTTCCAAAAGATGGTGTTTCAACAATGCTCTCCTCCTTGACCCAAAATTTACTGCCGCTTTTACCACTTTTTTTGATGAGTTTTTTGTGTTCAATAACACCCAATCTCTACCCTTCTCAACTGTTTGGGATGCTTTTAAGGCTTAGGCGAGAGATTTCATTATTGGCTTTGTTGCTAAGAGGCGGAAACTCTCCCGCAAATTTACTGAGGACCTTTTACAGGACATCAAAAAGTTAGAGCACTCTTTTTACACCTCGCATTCACAACAGTCCCTCACGGCTCTCATTACTGCTAAATTGAAATTTAACAAGATATCGACGGAGGATGCTTCATTATATTTGTTAAAATCTAGTGCTAAATTTTATGGGGGCAAAAACAAGGCAGGGAAGATACTAGCTAATTACTTGAAAGTCAAACATAATAGACTTAATATTGAATCCATTTATGACGACCGCTCGGATTTAAAATTCAAAGATGCTGATATTCTGAACGAATTTTCCCTCTTCTACAAATCCCTCTACGCCTCGGAATCACAGCCCTCTGATCACTCTCTTTCTCAGTTTTTCTCGACTCTCCAGACGCCTTCTCATCATCTGCCAGATCTAAGTCCTCTGGAATTGGACTTAACACAACAAGAATTATCAACGGCTCTCCAGCTGCTCAAAAAAGATAAGGCGCCGGGGCCTGATCGTTTTACAGTAGAATTCTTTCAGCACTTTTCCAAACTCCTGTTGCCCAAGTTACATTCTCTCATAACTGTCTTTAATACCTTGGGCAGCTCCTCAGGATCTTTTTCGGAAGCACACATATGCCTCATACCGAAGGAAGGGAAGGATCATAGGTATTGCAAAAACTATAGACCTATCTCTTTGGTAAATATTGATTATAAAATTTTCTCCAAAGCCTTGGCTATGCGTCTAGATTCCTACTTGCCTGATCTATTAGGTACGGAACAATCTGGTTTTGTCAAGGGCAGATTTATCACGGATAATACAAGACTCCTTTTCGATATCTTATCTAAATCTTCATCCTTAAAACATCCCCTAGCGGCAATTGCGCTTGATGCTGAGAAGGCGTTTGACAGGGTTGAATGGACTTATCTGTTTTATATTCTTCGTTGGTTTGGTTTTGGTCCCAAGTTTGTATCCTTGATCTCTCTGCTTTATTCCAACACGCGTGCGGCTATCTGTGCCAATGGTTTGATCTCCTCGTATTTTGATTTAGGCAGGGGAGTCCGTCAGGGTTGCCCTCTCTCTCCTTTCCTTTTTAATTTAGCCTTAGAGCCTTTTCTTTCTAAGCTCCGTCAGAATCCAAATTTACATGGCTTTCAGTCAGCAAACATTCACCTTAAACTGGCTGCTTATGCGGATGACATCTTACTTTTTATGTCCAACCCTAGTGCCTCCATTCCTGCCTTTTTGGCAGAGGTACAGGCATATTTCAAAATTTCTGGTTACAAGTTAAATAATGACAAGTGTGAGATTCTTCCCCTGACCAAGTATACCTTTAAAGCAGATTTTAGCGCCTCAAATGTCACATGGAGCTCCTCCCATATTAAATATTTAGGCATGTACGTCACCCCCTCAATATCAGACACAGTAGCGTTATGCTTAAACAAATGTATACAGAAAATTGCTGACTTAGCGGCCAAGTGGCATCCACTTTACTTATCATGGTGGGGTCGATTAGACACTATAAAGATGATGTTGTCACCCATTGAAATGTACACCATTTCTAATATTCCAGTCCCCATCCCTGCCAAGTTCTTTAAAAAGATTAATTCCACTCTTTCCTCATTCTTGTGGAATTCAAAGAGTCCTCGAATGTCTCTAGCTAAATTAATTCGTCCCAAGACAGAGGGAGGAGTTAATTTTCCTGATTTTCAGGTCTATCAAAGAGCTTTCCTTCTACGACAGGCTTCACTTTGGATGCTTGACCCCTCGGAGAATTGCCCTTTATGGCTTAGAACAGAGCGTCTTTTCCTCTCTCCTTTCTCCTTCTCTGAATACCTTTCCTTTTCGCGTAAGCCGCAGGCGGTGTCCTCTCCTATAATTAAACTGACCTCCAAGCTTCTGGCTTTTGCACCCTCTCCCCCCCCGGACACTACTGCTTACTTCCTGAGTTCAACAATATGGCATAATAAAGACTTAGTTATGCGCGATAAACCAATCTATTGGAAGACCTGGCGTCGAAAAGGTTTAATATGGATACCCCAGTTATTCTCAGATTCAAGTTTTTTGCCCTTTCATTCACTTAAACAACGTTTTGACTTACCTGACTCATTCCTACACAAATATATTTTACTCAAGTTGGCTGTGATGGATAAGTTCGATCGAATATCTGCTACGTCCCATGCCTCCACCTTCCCAGACTCCCTCTTCACAACTTTCCTCCCTACTTAAGACTAAACCCTCGGCCTCTAGTATATATAAGTATTTACAAGGGAAGGATATCGTTAGGCAGAAATCTAAAGTGGAGGAAGCCTGGGAACGAGATTTTCAGCTCTCGTGGCCATTATCTCTCTGGAATAATATTTGGCTTAAGTTACGTAAGTCATCCAGGGCAGCTAATCTCACACAAACGCTGTTCTTTGTGTATAACCGACTTCTATTCACTCCAAGTGCTCTGAGCAGAAGATTCGCGTCCACCCCAGATACTTGTTGGTCATGCTCTTCCCCAAATGCTGATATAATGCATGTGTTATTTTTGTGTCCGCTTGTACACAGTTTTTGGAAGCAAGTCTGGTCCCAAATTAATTACATTTTTGACACTACATTTCCCTTTTCTATCACCCATATTTTCTTGGGGAGTCTCTCACCATGCTGGGAGAATGTTTCAGTTAATACTAAAATTATTGATTTGTTGTTAGCGGCTGCTTTTCAGCAAATCACTGTTAATTGGAAGGATTTTACAAAAATTTCTTACAAGGCATGGTGGTACGTAGTCTGCCATAATCACAGATTGGACACCTCCTTTGTATATCCTATACAGATGGCAACGAAACGTCTGGACCTGTGGTCCCCTGTTACACTTAACCTTGACTTGTGTGCCAAACAATGCTCCCAGCCAAAACCGTCCCAGCAAGAGGTTTTGAAACCTCCTTGAATCCCGTGTGCGTTCCCAGATTTATTTCCATTTCTAATACTGTTATGACTTAATCTTTATGTATTAATGGCCTTTTTCTGATCCATGAGCCTGTTTTCATTTTGTGCAATATAATCTATTGTGTTGTAGTGGCATGAACTTATTTATGCTACAAACTACCATGATTCAATGGTTACCACAAGCAAAACATGTACTTGTTAATAACAAACAAACAAAAAGATTTAAAAAACAGTATTGGTTTGTCCAAGTCTTAAACTGAATGTGAACTACATTACTGGGAAAAATTATTTCTTAGCATTTTTACATTTTTTATTATCGTCACTTGTAAGGCATTATAACTCACTAAAGTATATAGATTATGTTTTTATTCAACCATGTCATTGCCCATGTGTTCATAATAATGAAAATCGGCAAAATCTTGTTTTAAAATATGTGTTTTTATTTAGTTATTTTGTTCAGGAGAGTTTGCACTGATGTAGTACTTTGTTTTATGGAGCTAAGAGGTTAATGTCCCAGGTCGCAGTTAGAGGTGCAGAAAGTAAGCAGTGCACATCTGAGCACTGTTTGCATTCTGTTCTTGGCAATGCATTTGCCACCACTGCCGGCACGGTTCGCACAGGCAGTGTCAGGCATATTAGGGGGCAAGCCAGGGGTTACTGCAGCGACTCCTGGCAACCCATCCTTGTGTTTGCTTTGTTCGCCCTAAGTTGGTGGGCTATGCCCAGACGTGGATTCCTTGCTCACTTTGCCACTGGATTAAAGCTAGCCTGGCTGATGAGGGGTGTTACCCCGAAACTGGTCCCAGGATGCTTGTTTGCGGTCCCGGAAAGTCCTTGCTTGGCAGTGTGGGCTGGACTGTTCCCATGAGGAACAGGGTAAAAGACTGATTTGAATATGGCTGGGTCTGAACTGGGGTGATTAAGTGAGCTAAAGAACGATGATGAATTCAACCCGGATCTAATAGTGACTGGGGGTGAGTGGCTGAAAAGTTTCAGCTCCCTGTCCATCGTCTCCTTGTGTGTATGTTTTCACCTCTAAATGGCATCCATATCGTGCAGGGCCAGTTGGGCTTTTCCATACTTTCATACGGGCTCATGACATACTTGGTATGCCACTGCCGGTGGATGCGCAAATTGTCAAACGGCAACCTGTACCCAACACAGAAACATGCACTTTTTATGTTGTAAATATCTGTGCCACATTTTAGTCATTCATGTTATTTTGGGTGCTTCGCTTTGTACCACAGAGGTGGTTCCATGAAAAAAACACACTGGAAACAAATGAATTGTCACTAATGTTTTTAAAACATTTTACAATATATTCAGCGTTAATGTACACACTACTAGAGAAGTGACAGTTATTATGATGTCCTCACCCTGGGCTCCACTCCCACTGCTTGGGATGACTCCTTGTGGCTAGCAGCACTCAGAAACCCCCCCCCCCACATCCACCGACCACACATGCAACCTCAGCATAATCCTCGACTCCTCACTCTCTATGACCCGCCAAATAAACACTGTATCGTCCTCCTGCTTCCACATGCTCCGCCTGCTCAGAAAGATCTTCAAATGGATCCCCACTGAGTCCAGGAGAATGGTCACCCAGGTGCTCGTCAGCAGCAAGCTCGACTACGGCAACGCACTCTACGCCAGCACGACCCAAAAACTCCAGAAGAAATTGCAGTGCATCCAGTACGCCTCCGCCAGATTTTCCATGGACATCCCTCACCAGACCACATCTTTAACCATCTAATAGACCCCCACTGGCTTCCAGTCAACAAAAGAATCACCTTCCAGCTCCTCACGTATGCCTACAAAGCCCTGCACAACCCTGGACCCGAAAACCTCAACCACTGCCGTTCCTTCTAACCACCGACCAGAAACTTCCACTCCTCCCATTTGACCTTGCCACTATCCCAGGGATCTGAAAAACATGAGCTGGAGGAAGACCCTTGTCCTACCTCGCTGCAAAGACCTGGAACTCCCTACCACTGCACCTCAGGCAATCACCACCACTAACCTCAATTCAGGAAGGGCCTTAAGATCTGGCTCTTCGACTGAACTACTAATCCCCCCCCCACACCCCCAATACCTTGAGACCATTATGGGTGAGTAGTTGCGCTTTATAAGAACCCTAATTGAATGGTTTATCCTGAGCTCTAGGCAGGTGCGCAAAGCCCATTGGGCTGAAAGGACTTTAGACCCTCGTTGTCTGCTGTAGCCCAGGCTGTGCAGCTTCAGCTTTTAGGACACAAGGACCCACATCAAATACACACTCAGGGCCTTAATACGATGGTGGTTGGATGAGCATCCAACCATCATTGCAGTGGTATTGGGACCACCCAACAAGTAGTCGGTGGTCCACCGGCCATATTAAAAAGCCAGAAATGGGCTGCAGCACAAGTAGAAAAAGGGATGTTTTTGAACATCCATGCGCCTTGTGCCTGGCACACGGTGTATGGATGTTTCGGGAGCACCACATGTGAACCCCCGGCCACATAGCAGTGGCCCACAGGGGATGAAAAAGTCCTTTTCCGACAGTCTGTCCATGGCGGTGGGCCACCATGAAAAGGCTGTGGGAAATGGACATCATAATTCCTACGACGATGCCTGCACAGGCACCGCCTTCATTGTAGGGGTTACTGTCCAACTTGTGCCCCGACGGGCTCTTTGAGCCTGTCAGAAGCAATGGTCTTTCATCCCCGGCCGCTGCGCTCTGACCGCCAGTATTGTAGATGTCAGGCAGACCGCCACTGTTATCAGCCTTTGCATCCGTTGCGGTCATACTGTACGCTTGAGCTGCACGCCTGGATCTACTCTTTTGAGGATCATTTCAACCTCATCTCAGTTACCCAAGGGACTGGCAGCTAGCCCATTTTAAACTACATTAGCCATAAAAAGGGTACCTGCCGTATTTGTGCTCACAGAACCTTTCCATCAGGATTCTTCCTGCAATTTTACACATCAATCGCCATGCATTTTACCATTATTTGGGACCTTGCATAGCTCTTAGGACGTGCTTAGATTTGGGCCACGAGCGCCGTTGGTAAGACGCTGGTCTTATGCTTTGGTACATTCTCATTCGAAACATTTATTGGAGGTGGCTCTCCTCAGGAAGGCAGTTCGCTGTCGAAACGCGCTTTGAGACATCTTGGAAACCACCCTACTATTACACTAATCCATGAGATTTTAAGTTTCAAATATCATTATGTATTGTAAAGTGGTCAGACATTCAATCAATTTAATATGCTTACAATGTATTTATAAATTAAAAAAAAACCCTAGTGAGGCATGCACGAATGGATGATTGTCTGTAGCTAACACGTTGTGTAAATAGCCATCTTTCTGTAACTAAATGTACACGAGACTTTAAATTTTAATGAACTTAATCCATAATAAATATTTTTGTATTTTTTCATTCTCAGTGTCACTACTATTATTCAAATAAACATGTTTTAGCATTTTTGTTGAAGTAGCCCTAGGAATTTCACAGCAGGCCCGCCACTGACAGCCTGTCGGAGGCTGTTCGCCGGAAATCGTTATGAGGGCCTCAGTGTTGAAATCAGAAACACAGTGTAAGCCAGAGGAGGCCTACAGTTACCGACCAAAGTTTTCATTTTCCAGCCCAAAAGTTCTTTAGTGGATATACACCAGTTTACATATATGACATAATTCACTGAAATTAAAAAGGAGAATTTATGAAAATATTTATAGGCTGTGAAGCTCACGTACACAATTGTATCAATATTATTAGAACATAGTTGTTCTTAACTGAGATAGCTTAAGCAGATCAAAACAGTTAATAGAATTGTGTACCAAGCCTTCTACATAAATTCAGAATAAAAAAGGGAAAATAAAAAAGACCATAGTAAGATAAAAGCAGGAGGTATACAGGGATAGCAATGAAAGACGAAGAGAGAGGGGAAGGAAAGAAAAATTTGCTGCACATACTTGTATGTATATAAAATAGGAAAATTAATTGTCTTCGGAGTGCACAGGCTGTAGGTACTTGTAAAAGTAGAATGGGCAGAACTAAGAATAAATTGAATGCTCAAGGAGGTTCGTTTTTCTGAAGGTAAGTATCTGAAGCATCCCATAGTTTCCTAGAGGAAGATATAGGGGCCGATTACGATGGAGCCTTTCCGACCCCCATCGTCGGTTTCAATTCTGACAGGCTGATTATGTATCAGCCAGTCGGAATTGAAATCGGCCGGTCATTCTGGCTGAATTCCAATGGGATCAAGGAGCCCTTCGGCCAGTCAGAACCAGCTTGCAATCCCAAAGGGTGGGCCTTTCTGCCCTTGGGATTATGATGCACGGTTTCCAGCATGTTTTCCATGCCGGCCTGTTCGCCATGGAAACCATGTTGGAAATGGTGATTGGTGGCCCCCAGCAGGACCCCCTTGTGTCTGCGTCCTCCGGTTGGGGGCCAACCCCCTGTTGATCCCTGCACCTCGTGGCAGGCACCTTGAGGTACCTGCCACGGGGTGTAGGGATGAACAGCATCTTCCATTTCCCCTATGGGAGCATGTAATACGGCTGGTTTATGGCCGTAATGCATGCTTCTACAGGGGAATGTAGGAATGCGGCCGAACAGTGTCGGTCGCACCTGATTAGGTGGTCGGGACCACCTACCGGAGGTCAGTCCGTGCCAGGACCGAGATGGTGTTGGTCAGACTTAAGTTCGCTGACATTGTAATTAAGCACTTAGTATGTGATTTTTGAAAGCACTCGTTATCTGCGCTTCTAACTAAATATATCCATTCCCACCATGACTGATACGATAGCT
This sequence comes from Triturus cristatus, assembly GCF_964204655.1. Classification (NCBI taxonomy): domain Eukaryota; kingdom Metazoa; phylum Chordata; class Amphibia; order Caudata; family Salamandridae; genus Triturus; species Triturus cristatus. The sequence goes on from NC_140582.1 coordinate 497,302,851, forward strand.
TAGAAGAACTCTCCCATTCATGGAGAATCTGTTTTGTACCTATAGCAAGCATCGAATCAATTATCAAGCAATCTGTCGGAGCATTAACATTTGCCTGGGTAGATGCAAAAAACCCTAGAATGGCAATAATTGCATCAGTATCCCAATTATAGGCAAAAATCTGATGTATCATACCCTCAACCCATTGCCATAATGGCTAAATATGAATGTAAACACATAGAGGCCCATTAGTATAACGGGCGGACCGCCACCGCCGGTTTTCCGCAATTGCCTACTGGGCGGAAAGCAGTTTATATGGTGGCGGTGTCTGGTAGACACCGCCATCCATATTACTATGAAGGCGGGGACCTGCCTTCGTTGCTGCCACGGAAAGGCAGGCGGTGTTTGACATTGGGGGCCCGTAGCGGGCCCCCAGGGATTCTGGGGGGTAGGGGGTGCACATGGGGGTACCTATGGTACCCCCCTGCATTTCTAATTACAACGTGGCAGGCACCGCGTGGTGCCTGTCACGTTGTGCATTGAAAGGCACAGGCTGCTTTTGTGGCATTGCGGCGGGCGGTGCTCACTGCACCGCCCGGCGCAATGTTGCAGATGAGCCATGCGCGTGCTAATCAGGAGTGCGGGACCGCCGCACCCTCAGCGGGCGGTCCGGTTTCCCGAGAGTATGGCGGGGGGACAAAGTCCGCCCGCCATACTATTGGTGCCCATAGTATATATACAGTATCTCCCATTGGAAGTTTGTAGTTCCAACACACATTTGTTTCCGAAAGTCATAATTTATAAAGCTTCGTAGAAGTCCAGTAAACATTGTGTAAAATCCGGAAACAAATTTGTGATGAGGCAGATGTAATCTTCCCTTTAAAGGGGAAGTTCCAAATGCTTAGCCACGCAGTGGTTCAAATATCTAAATCAGAGTACTGTCTAATGACCGTGCTCCTAAAGTGGTTGGTTTTCTTTGTCAGTCAAGGACAAGGTTTCCCCAAGGAATTTATATTCCCTAGATGCAGTGTGTCCTAGTTTGGTGAAATTGCCTACAAGGTATGGTAGCAAGGGAATATAGGGTGTTTGGACCAAATATTGAATAAAAAATATTGTGATTCAAAAATATCATGTCAAGAATATCGGTATGTCAAAAATTCCATCAACAGGAATATGGAAGTTAAAAATATCGTTTTAAGTGTTGCTTCTAACATTGCTTCAAAAAAATATCGATTTAGAAAAGATTGTTGTATGTAATAGTGTTTGTAAGTGTTATTTAATATGTATTTTATTCTAGAGCGTTGGATTTTATATGTTTAATATTTTTTGCTTGTTTAGTAAGATAATTTATTAATCATTAAATTTGTGAAATTTGTCATTTTAATTGTATTAATGTGTACAAATAATATATGTATCATTTATAATTAGTAGCAGGATTTGGGGTTTTTAGGAGATAAGAGTGAAAAGATTTATATAAAGTGAAATTTTAATTTAAATTAAATGTTAATTATTTAAATGGTATGCAAATAAATATTGTGAACTTTATAAGTTAATTTTGTTACAATAATATATTTTTCTAAATAACAGTTCAGAATTATTTTGAATGTATTCAAATATTTTATTAAATGTAAAAACATTTTTTAGTGTATATATTTAAATAATTATTTCAATTATAAAAGAATTGGTAACATTTAAAATATATCAAACATAAATGTAGTAATGTCAAATATTTGTCAATTTCTTTTTATTAAAAAATGTATTTATTTTTTTGTTCAAGTTTTTAATTTTACAATATTTTTAAGGATTTTTTCAATGTTGAAAATTATAATGTCATTGTAAATAAACTGCTGTTGGAAAATATTTATTTTTTTATTTAAATATTTTTGAAATGTGAAATTAAATTACAAAAATATAATAAATATTATTTATGATGTATACATTTATAGTTAGTTGTTTATTTATATTTTGTCAGTTTGTTTATGAAACATTTAGTCAATAAAATTTTAACAATGACATTTGTAATATGTGTATTATTGTTGGAATAAGTTCCTTTGTTGGGAAGATATTTGTTAAAATGTATTAATTTAAATGTAAACACACATTTTTAATATTTATGGGGTCATTACGATGTTGTGCGGAATCACTTCTGCCCAACTCAGCATCGGTCATGGGACCGACCGTCACCCGGTCGACAGTCCCGACCGCCCCATTAGGATGCAACCGAAAACTGTTTGGTCGCATTCCTATATTTTACTATGGGAGCATGCATTCCGGCTGTAAACCGGCCGTAATCCATGCTCCCATAGTAAAATGGGAGGTGCAGTTCATCCCTGCACCCCTTGGCAGGCACCTCAAGGTGCCTGCTACAAGGTGCAGGAATCATCAGGGGGGTACCATAGGTACCCCCTTGGCCTTCAAACAGAGGCCAAGCACCAAAGGGGGCCCTGCTGGGGGCACCCTAACACACTTTCCAACATGGTTTCCATGTCGGAAAGGCAGGCATTGAAATCATGCTGGAAACTGTGTATTGTAATCTCAAGAGCGGCAAGAGACGCCCTTGAGTTAACAGGCCCATTCCGACTGGCGGACGGGCTCTCCGAGCCCATCGGAAGCCAGCCGGAATGACCTGCTGGTTTAATTTCAGTCCGTCTCCATCGATGGAGGCGGTCGGAAAGGAAACCGAATTGCTCATTACGATACGGCTGTAACGGCTCTGACGGTATGTCGGAGCCTTTACAAGCTGCATTGTATTCTGCCCCATAATTTAAAAATGAGTTTCATCTGTTTTTTAATTTTATGATTTTTATTTTTGGAGAATGACATTTTTAAGGTTATGTTTCACAGTTTAGGAATATTAGTAAAATATATTAATTATTAGTAGTGATAAACATTATTTTATAAGTTAATGTTTAATTATAAATATGTAGGGTTTTAGTTTGGGTTATTTACTTTTTAAGTAATATTTATTATATTTGATAGCTTAACCCCTTCGCTGCTAGGCCTTTTCCCCTCCTGTGCTAAGACTTTTTTGGGCTATTTGGGGTAGTGCGCGCTTAGGCCCCTGTAATTTTTTTACCACATTAGGTATCCACGCCAAATTTGCGCCCTTTTCTTCCAACATCATGGGGATTCTAAAGGTACCCAGGGTTTGTGGATTCTCCTAGAGGGTCCCCAGAAATTAGTCAAAATACAGCAAAATTTGGTTTTTTTTGTGAAAAATGGGGAAAAGTGGCTGCAAATGAAAGCGTCTGGGTTTTTCTCTGCAAATGATATCAAAAAAGGGTTTGTGGGGCTGAAATCACAATTTCTCCAGCTTTTAGGGAATGACAGATTTTTGTCAGAAATCCAACATTTTTTACACAGTTTTGACATTTTTCTGGGACATACCCTATTTTTGCTATTTTTTGTGCTTTCAACCTCCTTCCAGATAATGGTAGAAATGGGTAGAAAAGCAATAATGGATCCTGGAAAGCTATACATTTTTGAAAAGTAGACAAAATTCTGAATTCAGCAAGGGGTCATTTGTGTAGATCCATCAAGGTTTCTTTATAGAAACTAACAGGTAAATATAGGAAAAATTAAACATTTGTTGAAAAAAGCAGCCTTTTGAATCAACGTTTTCACCTGTAACTTCTTCGAATTATGACATCTCTTTGAAAGCAATGTACCGTTACATCCGGTGGACGTTCCTGGTTGTGGGGATATATAGGACTTGTAGGTTCACCAAGAGCCCAACGAACCCAGAGTAAAAAACTGAGCAGCATTTTGTAATGTTTTTTTTTTTGTTCCGGGTATATAGCAATTATTGTGGGAAAATGTGTACATGGAAAAATCGGTATGAAAGACACCTATGTATTTCTGAAATGGGAACAAATTACAGAGTTTAGAAACTGCATTTTTGGACATTTTCGAAATTGGGAATACTCATACTTGCATGACAATTATTGGTAATTTTTCAAAATGACTTTTTTTTTACACAATGTCTTTCATTTGGAAGGGAGAAATGCATCAAAAATCAATAGGTAATAAGAGTTGCTTTACAAATCTGAACTACCCTAAGTCTCCCGATAAAAATGGTACCTCACTTGTGTGGGTAGGCATAGTGCCCACGACAGGAAGTGGCTCAAAACCTAAGGTGAACACACCACATTTTCACACTGCAAATTTACACTTTTTTTGCGAAGAGTCCAGCTGTAGTTTTTTAACCCTAGCCATGCCGGCACCTAAAGAAACCTAGCAAACCTATACATTTTTAAAAACTAGACACCCAGGGGAATCCAGGATGGGGTGACTTGACTGCCTCCCACCATGGTCTGTTACCCAGAATCCCTTGCAAACGTAAACAATTGACAAAAAAAACAAATTTTCCCCACATTTCTGTGATGGAAAGTTCTGGAATCTGCGTGGATCCACAAATTTCCACCCACCCCGCGTTCCCCAAAGTCCTACGAGAAAAATGGTACCTCACTTGTGCGGGTCGGCATAGTGCCCGCGAGAGGAAATGGCGCAAAACGCAACGTGGTCACACCTCAATTTTGCAGTGAAAAATGAACCCTTTTTGGCAAAGTGACTAGCTGTAGTTTTTGAACCCTAGCCCTGGCAGCACCTAGGGAAACCTAGCAAACCTATACATTTTTGAAAACTAGACACCCAGGGGAACCAGGATGGGGTGACTTGACTGCCTCCCACCATGGTCTGTTACCCAGAATCCCTTGCAAACGTAAAAAATTGACAAAAAAAACACATTTTCCCCACATTTCTGTGATGGAAAGTTCTGGAATCTGCGTGGATCCACAAATTTCCACCCACCCCGCGTTCCCCAAAGTCCTACGAGAAAAATGGTACCTCACTTGTGCGGGTCGGCATAGTGCCTGCGACAGGAAGCGGCGCAAAACGCAACGTGGTCACACCTCAATTTTGCAGTGAAAAATGACCCCTTTTTGCAAAGTGACTAGCTGTAGTTTTTGAACCCTAGCCCTGCCGGCACCTAGGGAAACCTAGCAAACCTGTACATTTTTGAAAACTAGACACCCAGGGGAATCCAGGATGGGGTGACTTGACTGCCTCCCACCATGGTCTGTTACCCAGTATCCCTTGCAAACGTAAAGAATTGAAAAAAAAACACATTTTCCCCACATTTCTGTGTTGGAAAGTTCTGTAATCTGCGTGGATCCACAAATTTCCACCCACCCCACGTTCCCCAAAGTCCTACGAGAAAAATGGTACCTCACTTGTGCGGATTGGCCTAGTGCCCGCGACAGGAAACGGCGCAAAACGCAACATGGTCACACCTCAATTTTGCAGTGAAAAATGACCCTTTTTTGGCAAAGTGACTAGCTGTAGTTTTTGAACCATAGCCCTGCCGGCACCTAGGGAAACCTAGCAAACCTATACATTTTTGAAAACTAGACACCCAGGGGAATCCAGGATGGGGTGACTTGACTGCCTCCCACCATGGTCTGTTACCCAGAATCCCTTGCAAACGTAAACAATTGAGAAAAAAAACACATTTTCCCCATATTTCTGTGATGGAAAGTTCTGGAATCTGCGTGGATCCACAAATTTCCACCCACCCCGCGTTCCCCAAAGTCCTACGAGAAAAATGATACCTCACTTGTGCGGGTCGGCATAGTGCCCGCGACAGGAAACGGCGCAAAACGCAACGTGGTCACACCTCAATTTTGCAGTGGAAAATGACCCCTTTTTGGCAAAGTGACTAGCTGTAGTTTTTTAACCCTAGCCCTGCCGGCAGCTAGGGAAACCTAGCAACCCTATACATTTTTGAAAACTACACACCCAGGGGAATCCAGGATGGGGTGACTTGACTGCCTCCCACCATGGTCTGTTACCCAGAATCCCTTGCAAACGTAAAAAATTGACCAAAAAAACACATTTTCCCCACATTTCTGAGATGGAAAGTTCTGGAATCTGCGTGGATCCACAAATTTCCACCCACCCCGCGTTCCCCAAAGTCCTACGAGAAAAATGGTACCTCACTTGTGCGGGTCGGCCTAGTGCCCGCGACAGGAAACGGCGCAAAACGCAACGTGGTCACACCTCAATTTTGCAGTGAAAAATGACCTTTTTTTGGCAAAGTGACGAGCTGTAGTTTTTGAACCCTAGCCCTGCCGGCACCTAGGGAAACCTAGCAAACCTATACATTTTTTAAAACTAGACACCCAGGGGAATCCAGGATGGGGTGACTTGACTGCCTCACACCATGGTCTGTTACCTAGAATCCCTTGCAAACGTAAAAAATTGACAAAAAAAACACATTTTCCCCACATTTCTGTGATGGAAAGTTCTGGAATCTGCGTGGATCCACAAATTTCCACCCACCCCGCGTTCCCCAAAGTCCTACGAGAAAAATGGTACCTCACTTGTGCGGGTCGGCATAGTGGCCGCGACAGGAAACGGCGCAAAACGCAACGTGGTCACACCTCAATTTTGCAATGAAAAATGACCCTTTTTTGGCAAAGTGACTAGCTGTAGTTTTTGAACCCTAGCCCTGCCGGCACCTAGGGAAACCTAGCAAACCTATACATTTTTGAAAACTAGACACCCAGGGGAATCCAGGATGGGGTGACTTGACTGCCTCCCACCATGGTCTGTTACCCAGAATCCCTTGCAAACGTAAAAAATTGACAAAAAAAACACATTTTCCACACATTTCTGTGATGGAAAATTCTGGAATCTGCGTGGATCCACAAATTTCCACCCACGCTGCGTTCCCCAAAGTCCAACGAGAAAAATGGTACCTCACTTGTGCGGGTCGGCATAGTGGCCGCGACAGCAAACGGCGCAAAACGCAACGTGGTCACACCTCAATTTTGCAGTGAAAAATGACCCCTTTTTGGCAAAGTGACTAGCTGTAGTTTTTTAACCCTAGCCCTGCCGGCACCTAGGGAAACCTAGCAAACCTATACATTTTTAAAAACTAGACACCCAGGGGAATCCAGGATAGGGTGACTTGACTGCCTCCCACCATGGTCTGTTACCCAGAATCCCTTGCAAACGTAAAAAATTGACAAAAAAACACATTTTCCACACATTTCTGTGATGGAAAATTATGGAATCTGCGTGGATCCACAAATTTCCACCCACGCTGCGTTCCCCAAAGTCCAACGAGAAAAATGGTACCTCACTTGTGCGGGTCGGCATAGTGGCCGCGACAGGAAACGGCGCAAAACGCAACGTGGTCACACCTCAATTTTGCAGTGAAAAATGACCCCTTTTTGGCAAAGTGACTAGCTGTAGTTTTTGAACCCTAGCCCTGCCGGCACCTAGGGAAACCTAGCAAACCTATACATTTTTAAAAACTAGACACCCAGGGGAATCCAGGATAGGGTGACTTGACTGCCTCCCACCATGGTCTGTTACCCAGAATCCCTTGCAAACGTAAAAAATTGACAAAAAAACACATTTTCCACACATTTCTGTGATGGAAAATTCTGGAATCTGCGTGGATCCACAAATTTCCACCCACCCCGCGTTCCCCAAAGTCCTACGAGAAAAATGATACCTCACTTGTGCGGGTCGGCATAGTGCCCGCGACAGGAAACGGCGCAAAACGCAACGTGGTCACACCTCAATTTTGCAGTGGAAAATGACCCCTTTTTGGCAAAGTGACTAGCTGTAGTTTTTTAACCCTAGCCCTGCCGGCAGCTAGGGAAACCTAGCAACCCTATACATTTTTGAAAACTACACACCCAGGGGAATCCAGGATGGGGTGACTTGACTGCCTCCCACCATGGTCTGTTACCCAGAATCCCTTGCAAACGTAAAAAATTGACAAAAAAAACACATTTTCCCCACATTTCTGAGATGGAAAGTTCTGGAATCTGCGTGGATCCACAAATTTCCACCCACCCCGCGTTCCCCAAAGTCCTACGAGAAAAATGGTACCTCACTTGTGCGGGTCGGCCTAGTGCCCGCGACAGGAAACGGCGCAAAACGCAACGTGGTCACACCTCAATTTTGCAGTGAAAAATGACCTTTTTTTGGCAAAGTGACGAGCTGTAGTTTTTGAACCCTAGCCCTGCCGGCACCTAGGGAAACCTAGCAAACCTATACATTTTTTAAAACTAGACACCCAGGGGAATCCAGGATGGGGTGACTTGACTGCCTCACACCATGGTCTGTTACCTAGAATCCCTTGCAAACGTAAAAAATTGACAAAAAAAACACATTTTCCCCACATTTCTGTGATGGAAAGTTCTGGAATCTGCGTGGATCCACAAATTTCCACCCACCCCGCGTTCCCCAAAGTCCTACGAGAAAAATGGTACCTCACTTGTGCGGGTCGGCATAGTGGCCGCGACAGGAAACGGCGCAAAACGCAACGTGGTCACACCTCAATTTTGCAGTGAAAAATGACCCTTTTTTGGCAAAGTGACTAGCTGTAGTTTTTGAACCCTAGCCCTGCCGGCACCTAGGGAAACCTAGCAAACCTATACATTTTTGAAAACTAGACACCCAGGGGAATCCAGGATGGGGTGACTTGACTGCCTCCCACCATGGTCTGTTACCCAGAATCCCTTGCAAACGTAAAAAATTGACAAAAAAAACACATTTTCCACACATTTCTGTGATGGAAAATTCTGGAATCTGCGTGGATCCACAAATTTCCACCCACGCTGCGTTCCCCAAAGTCCAACGAGAAAAATGGTACCTCATTTGTGCGGGTCGGCATAGTGGCCGCGACAGCAAACGGCGCAAAACGCAACGTGGTCACACCTCAATTTTGCAGTGAAAAATGACCCCTTTTTGGCAAAGTGACTAGCTGTAGTTTTTTAACCCTAGCCCTGCCGGCACCTAGGGAAACCTAGCAAACCTATACATTTTTAAAAACTAGACACCCAGGGGAATCCAGGATAGGGTGACTTGACTGCCTCCCACCATGGTCTGTTACCCAGAATCCCTTGCAAACGTAAAAAATTGACAAAAAAACACATTTTCCACACATTTCTGTGATGGAAAATTCTGGAATCTGCGTGGATCCACAAATTTCCACCCACGCTGCGTTCCCCAAAGTCCAACGAGAAAAATGGTACCTCACTTGTGCGGGTCGGCATAGTGGCCGCGACAGGAAACGGCGCAAAACGCAACGTGGTCACACCTCAATTTTGCAGTGAAAAATGACCCCTTTTTGGCAAAGTGACTAGCTGTAGTTTTTGAACCCTAGCCCTGCCGGCACCTAGGGAAACCTAGCAAACCTATACATTTTTAAAAACTAGACACCCAGGGGAATCCAGGATAGGGTGACTTGACTGCCTCCCACCATGGTCTGTTACCCAGAATTCCTTGCAAACGTAAAAAATTGACAAAACAAACACATTTTCCCCACATTTCTGTGATGGAAAGTTCTGGAATCTGCGTGGATCCACAAATTTCCACCCACCCCGCGTTCCTCAAAGTCCTACGAGAAAAATGGTACCTCACTTGTGCGGGTCGGCATAGTGCCCGCGACAGGAAACGGCGCAAAACGCAATGTGGTCACACCTCAATTTTGCAGTGAAAAATGACCCTTTTTTGGCAAAGTGACTAGCAAACCTATACATTTTTGAAAACTAGACACCCAGGGGAATCCAGGATGGGGTGACTTGACTGACTCCTACCATGGTCTGTTACCCAGAATCCCTTGCAAACGTAAAAAATTAACAACAAAAACACATTTTCCCCACATTTCTGTGATGGAAAGTTCTGGAATCTGCGTGGATCCACAAATTTGCACCCACCCCGCGTTCCCCAAAGTCCTACGAGAAAAATGGTACCTCACTTGTACGGGTCGGCATAGTGCCCGCAACAGGAAATGGCGCAAAACGCAATGTGGTCACACCTCAATTTTGCAGTGAAAAATGACCCTTTTTTGGCAAAGTGACTAGCTGTAGTTTTTGAACCCTAGCCCTGCCGGCACCTAAGGAAACCTAGCAAACCTATACATTTTCGAAAACTAGACACCCAGGGGAATCCAGGATGGGGTGACTTGACTGCCTCACACCATGGTCTGTTACCTAGAATCCCTTGCAAACGTAAAAAATTGACAAAAAAAACACATTTTCCCCACATTTCTGTGATGGAAAGTTCTGGAATCTGCGTGGATCCACAAATTTCCACCCACCCCGCGTTCCCCAAAGTCCTACGAGAAAAATGGTACCTCACTTGTGCGGGTCGGCATAGTGGCCGCGACAGGAAACGGCGCAAAACGCAACGTGGTCACACCTCAATTTTGCAGTGAAAAATGACCCCTTTTTGGCAAAGTGACTAGCTGTAGTTTTTGAACCCTAGCCCTGCCGGCACCTAGGGAAACCTAGCAAACCTATACATTTTTGAAAACTAGACACCCAGGGGAATCCAGGATGGGTTGACTTGACTGCCTCCCACCATGGTCTGTTACCCAGAATCCCTTGCAAACGTAAAAAATTGAGAAAAAAAACACATTTTCCCCATATTTCTGTGATGGAAAGTTCTGGAATCTGCGTGGATCCACAAATTTCCACCCACCCCGCGTTCCCCAAAGTCCTACGAGAAAAATGATACCTCACTTGTGCGGGTCGGCATAGTGCCCGCGACAGGAAACGGCGCAAAACGCAACGTGGTCACACCTCAATTTTGCAGTGAAAAATGACCCTTTTTTGGCAAAGTGACTAGCAAACCTATACATTTTTGAAAACTAGACACCCAGGGGAATCCAGGATGGGGTGACTTGACTGCCTCCTACCATGGTCTGTTACCCAGAATCCCTTGCAAACGTAAAAAATTGACAAAAAAAACACATTTTCCCCACATTTCTGTGATGGAAAGTTCTGGAATCTGCGTGGATCCACAAATTTCCACCCACCCCGCGTTCCCCAAAGTCCTACGAGAAAAATGGTACCTCACTTGTGCGGGTCGGCATAGTGGCCGCGACAGGAAACGGCGCAAAACGCAACGTGGTCACACCTCAATTTTGCAGTGAAAAATGACCCTTTTTTGGCAAAGTGACTAGCTGTAGTTTTTTAACCCTAGCCCTGCCGGCACCTAGGGAAACCTAGCAAACCTATACATTTTTGAAAACTAGACACCCAGGGGAATCCAGGATGGGGTGACTTGACTGCCTCCCACCATGGTCTGTTACCCAGAATCCCTTGCAAACGTAAAAAATTGACAAAAAAAACACATTTTCCACACATTTCTGTGATGGAAAATTCTGGAATCTGCGTGGATCCACAAATTTCCACCCACGCTGCGTTCCCCAAAGTCCAACGAGAAAAATGGTACCTCATTTGTGCGGGTCGGCATAGTGGCCGCGACAGCAAACGGCGCAAAACGCAACGTGGTCACACCTCAATTTTGCAGTGAAAAATGACCCCTTTTTGGCAAAGTGACTAGCTGTAGTTTTTTAACCCTAGCCCTGCCGGCACCTAGGGAAACCTAGCAAACCTATACATTTTTAAAAACTAGACACCCAGGGGAATCCAGGATAGGGTGACTTGACTGCCTCCCACCATGGTCTGTTACCCAGAATCCCTTGCAAACGTAAAAAATTGACAAAAAAACACATTTTCCACACATTTCTGTGATGGAAAATTCTGGAATCTGCGTGGATCCACAAATTTCCACCCACGCTGCGTTCCCCAAAGTCCAACGAGAAAAATGGTACCTCACTTGTGCGGGTCGGCATAGTGGCCGCGACAGGAAACGGCGCAAAACGCAACGTGGTCACACCTCAATTTTGCAGTGAAAAATGACCCCTTTTTGGCAAAGTGACTAGCTGTAGTTTTTGAACCCTAGCCCTGCCGGCACCTAGGGAAACCTAGCAAACCTATACATTTTTAAAAACTAGACACCCAGGGGAATCCAGGATAGGGTGACTTGACTGCCTCCCACCATGGTCTGTTACCCAGAATTCCTTGCAAACGTAAAAAATTGACAAAACAAACACATTTTCCCCACATTTCTGTGATGGAAAGTTCTGGAATCTGCGTGGATCCACAAATTTCCACCCACCCCGCGTTCCTCAAAGTCCTACGAGAAAAATGGTACCTCACTTGTGCGGGTCGGCATAGTGCCCGCGACAGGAAACGGCGCAAAACGCAATGTGGTCACACCTCAATTTTGCAGTGAAAAATGACCCTTTTTTGGCAAAGTGACTAGCAAACCTATACATTTTTGAAAACTAGACACCCAGGGGAATCCAGGATGGGGTGACTTGACTGCCTCCTACCATGGTCTGTTACCCAGAATCCCTTGCAAACCTAAAAAATTAACAACAAAAACACATTTTCCCCACATTTCTGTGATGGAAAGTTCTGGAATCTGCGTGGATCCACAAATTTGCACCCACCCCGCGTTCCCCAAAGTCCTACGAGAAAAATGGTACCTCACTTGTACGGGTCGGCATAGTGCCCGCAACAGGAAATGGCGCAAAACGCAATGTGGTCACACCTCAATTTTGCAGTGAAAAATGACCCTTTTTTGGCAAAGTGACTAGCTGTAGTTTTTGAACCCTAGCCCTGCCGGCACCTAAGGAAACCTAGCAAACCTATACATTTTCGAAAACTAGACACCCAGGGGAATCCAGGATGGGGTGACTTGACTGCCTCACACCATGGTCTGTTACCTAGAATCCCTTGCAAACGTAAAAAATTGACAAAAAAAACACATTTTCCCCACATTTCTGTGATGGAAAGTTCTGGAATCTGCGTGGATCCACAAATTTCCACCCACCCCGCGTTCCCCAAAGTCCTACGAGAAAAATGGTACCTCACTTGTGCGGGTCGGCATAGTGGCCGCGACAGGAAACGGTGCAAAACGCAACGTGGTCACACCTCAATTTTGCAGTGAAAAATGACCCCTTTTTGGCAAAGTGACTAGCTGTAGTTTTTGAACCCTAGCCCTGCCGGCACCTAGGGAAACCTAGCAAACCTATACATTTTTGAAAACTAGACACCCAGGGGAATCCAGGATGGGTTGACTTGACTGCCTCCCACCATGGTCTGTTACCCAGAATCCCTTGCAAACGTAAAAAATTGAGAAAAAAAACACATTTTCCCCATATTTCTGTGATGGAAAGTTCTGGAATCTGCGTGGATCCACAAATTTCCACCCACCCCGCGTTCCCCAAAGTCCTACGAGAAAAATGATACCTCACTTGTGCGGGTCGGCATAGTGCCCGCGACAGGAAACGGCGCAAAACGCAACGTGGTCACACCTCAATTTTGCAGTGGAAAATGACCCCTTTTTGGCAAAGTGACTAGCTGTAGTTTTTTAACCCTAGCCCTGCCGGCAGCTAGGGAAACCTAGCAACCCTATACATTTTTGAAAACTAGACACCCACGGGAATCCAGGATGGGGTGACTTGACTGCCTCCCACCATGGTCTGTTACCCAGAATCCCTTGCAAACATAAAAAATTGACAAAAAAAACACATTTTCCCCACATTTCTGAGATGGAAAGTTCTGGAATCTGCGTGGATCCACAAATTTCCACCCACCCCGCGTTCCCCAAAGTCCTACGAGAAAAATGGTACCTCACTTGTGCGGGTCGGCCTAGTGCCCGCGACAGGAAACGGCGCAAAACGCAACGTGGTCACACCTCAATTTTGCAGTGAAAAATGACCTTTTTTTGGCCAAGTGACGAGCTGTAGTTTTTGAACCCTAGCCCTGCCGACACCTAGGGAAACCTAGCAAACCTATACATTTTTTAAAACTAGACACCCAGGGGAATCCAGGATGGGGTGACTTGACTGCCTCCTACCATGGTCTGTTACCCAGAATCCCTTGCAAACGTAAAAAATTAACAACAAAAACACATTTTCCCCACATTTCTGTGATGGAAAGTTCTGGAATCTGCGTGGATCCACAAATTTCCACCCACCCCGCGTTCCCCAAAGTCCTACGAGAAAAATGGTACCTCACTTGTACGGGTCGGCATAGTGCCCGCAACAGGAAATGGCGCAAAACGCAATGTGGTCACACCTCAATTTTGCAGTGAAAAATGACCCTTTTTTGGCAAAGTGACTAGCTGTAGTTTTTGAACCCTAGCCCTACCGGCACCTAAGGAAACCTAGCAAACCTATACATTTTCGAAAACTAGACACCCAGGGGAATCCAGGATGGGGTGACTTGACTGCCTCCCACCATGGTCTGTTACCCAGAATCCCTTGCAAACGTAAAAAATTGACAAAAAAACCACATTTTCCCCACATTTCTGTTATGGAAAGTTCTGGAATCTGCGTGGATCCACAAATTTCCACCCACCCCACGTTCCCCAAAGTCCTACGAGAAAAATGGTACCTCACTTGTGCGGATTGGCCTAGTGCCCGCGACAGGAAACGGCGCAAAACGCAACGTGGTCACACCTCAATTTTGCAGTGAAAAATGACCCTTTTTTGGCAAAGTGACTAGCTGTAGTTTTTGAACCCTAGCCCTGCCGGCACCTAGGGAAACCTAGCAAACCTATACATTTTTGAAAACTAGACACCCAGGGGAATCCAGGATGGGTTGACTTGACTGCCTCCCACCATGGTCTGTTACCCAGAATCCCTTGCAAACGTAAAAAATTGAGAAAAAAAACACATTTTCCCCATATTTCTGTGATGGAAAGTTCTGGAATCTGCGTGGATCCACAAATTTCCACCCACCCCGCGTTCCCCAAAGACCTACGAGAAAAATGATACCTCACTTGTGCGGGTCGGCATAGTGCCCGCGACAGGAAACGGCGCAAAACGCAACGTGGTCACACCTCAATTTTGCAGTGAAAAATGACCCTTTTTTGGCAAAGTGACTAGCTGTAGTTTTTGAACCCTAGCCCTGCCGGCACCTAGGGAAACCTAGCAAACCTATACATTTTTTAAAACTAGACACCCAGGGGAATCCAGGATGGGGTGACTTGACTGCCTCCCACCATGGTCTGTTACCCAGAATCCCTTGCCAACGTAAAAAATTGACAAAAAAAACACATTTTCCCCACATTTCTGAGATGGAAAGTTCTGGAATCTGCGTGGATCCACAAATTTCCACCCACCCCGCGTTCCCCAAAGTCCTACGAGAAAAATGGTACCTCACTTGTGCGGGTCGGCCTAGTGCCCGCGACAGGAAACGGCGCAAAACGAAACGTGGTCACACCTCAATTTTGCAGTGAAAAATGAACTTTTTTTGGCCAAGTGACGAGCTGTAGTTTTTGAACCCTAGCCCTGCCGGCACCTAGGGAAACCTAGCAAACCTATACATTTTTTAAAACTAGACACCCAGGGGAATCCAGGATGGGGTGACTTGACTGCCTCACACCATGGTCTGTTACCTAGAATCCCTTGCAAACGTAAAAAATTGACAAAAAAAACACATTTTCCCCACATTTCTGTGATGGAAAGTTCTGGAATCTGCGTGGATCCACAAATTTCCACCCACCCCGCGTTCCCCAAAGTCCTACGAGAAAAATGGTACCTCACTTGTGCGGGTCGGCATAGTGGCCGCGACAGGAAACGGCACAAAATGCAACGTGGTCACACCTCAATTTTGCAGTGAAAAATGACCCTTTTTTGGCAAAGTGACTAGCTGTAGTTTTTGAACCCTAGCCCTGCCGGCACCTAGGGAAACCTAGCAAACCTATACATTTTTGAAAACTAGACACCCAGGGGAATCCAGGATGGGGTGACTTGACTGCCTCCCACCATGGTCTGTTACCCAGAATCCCTTGCAAACGTAAACAATTGACAAAAAAAACACATTTTCCGCATATTTCTGTGATGGAAAATTCTGGAATCTGCGTGGATCCACAAATTTCCAACCACGCTGCGTTCCCCAAAGTCCAACGAGAAAAATGGTACCTCACTTGTGCGGGTCGGCATAGTGGCCGTGACAGCAAACGGCGCAAAACGCAACGTGGTCACACCTCAATTTTGCAGTGAAAAATGACCCCTTTTTGGCAAAGTGACTAGCTGTAGTTTTTTAACCCTAGCCCTGCCGCCACCTAGGGAAACCTAGCAAACCTATACATTTTTAAAAACTAGACACCCAGGGGAATCCAGGATAGGGTGACTTGACTGCCTCCCACCATGGTCTGTTACCCAGAATCCCTTGCAAACGTAAAAAATTGACAAAAAAAAAACATTTTCCACACATTTCTGTGATGGAAAATTCTGGAATCTGCGTGGATCCACAAATTTCCACCCACGCTGCGTTCCCCAAAGTCCAACGAGAAAAATGGTACCTCACTTGTGCGGGTCGGCATAGTGGCCGCGACAGGAAACGGCGCAAAACGCAACGTGGTCACACCTCAATTTTGCAGTGAAAAATGACCCCTTTTTGGCAAAGTGACTAGCTGTAGTTTTTGAACCCTAGCCCTGCCGGCACCTAGGGAAACCTAGCAAACCTATACATTTTTAAAAACTAGACACCCAGGGGAATCCAGGATAGGGTGACTTGACTGCCTCCCACCATGGTCTGTTACCCAGAATTCCTTGCAAACGTAAAAAATTGACAAAAAAAACACATTTTCCCCACATTTCTGTGATGGAAAGTTCTGGAATCTGCGTGGATCCACAAATTTCCACCCACCCCGCGTTCCTCAAAGTCCTACGAGAAAAATGGTACCTCACTTGTGCGGGTCGGCATAGTGCCCGCGACAGGAAACGGCGCAAAACGCAATGTGGTCACACCTCAATTTTGCAGTGAAAAATGACCCTTTTTTGGCAAAGTGACTAGCAAACCTATACATTTTTGAAAACTAGACACCCAGGGGAATCCAGGATGGGGTGACTTGACTGCCTCCCACCATGGTCTGTTACCCAGAATCCCTTGCAAACGTAAAAAATTGACAACAAAAACACATTTTCCCCACATTTCTGTGATGGAAAGTTCTGGAATCTGCGTGGATCCACAAATTTCCACCCACCCCGCGTTCCCCAAAGTCCTACGAGAAAAATGGTACCTCACTTGTACGGGTCGGCATAGTGCCCGCAACAGGAAATGGCGCAAAACGCAATGTGGTCACACCTCAATTTTGCAGTGAAAAATGACCCTTTTTTGGCAAAGTGACTAGCTGTAGTTTTTGAATCCTAGCCCTGCCGGCACCTAAGGAAACCTAGCAAACCTATACATTTTTGAAAACTAGACACCCAGGGGAATCCAGGATGGGGTGACTTGACTGCCTCCCACCATGGTCTGTTACCCAGAATCCCTTGCAAACGTAAAAAATTGACAAAAAAAACACATTTTCCCCACATTTCTGTGATGGAAAGTTCTGGAATCTGCGTGGATCCACAAATTTCCACCCACCCCGTGTTCCCCAAAGCCCTATGAGAAAAATGGTACCTCACTTGTGCGGGTCGGCCTAGTGCCCGCGACAGGAAACGGCGCAAAACACAACGTGGTCACACCTCAATTTTGCAGTGAAAAATGACCCTTTTTTGGCAAAGTGACTAGCTGTAGTTTTTGAACCCTAGCCCTGCCGGCATCTAGGGAAACCTAGCAAACCTATACATTTTTGAAAACTAGACACCCAGGGGAATCTAGGATGGGGTGACTTGACTGCCTCACACCATGGTCTGTTACCCAGAATCCCTTGCAAACGTAAAAAATTTACAAAAAAACCACATTTTCCACACATTTCTGTGATGGAAAGTTCTGGAATCTGCGTGGATCCACAAATTTCCACCCACCCCGCGTTCCCCAAGGTCCTACGAGAAAAATGGTACCTCACTTGTGCGGGTCGGCATAGTGGCCGCGACAGGAAACGGCGCAAAACGCAACGTGGTCACACCTCAATTTTGCAGTGAAAAATGACCACTTTTTTGGCAAAGTGACGAGCACACGACTACCGTGACTCATGACGGCCGGGAGCTGTCCTGAGCATCGATGTGGTTAAATGTGAACTGTCCAAAACAACGCAAGACTTACTGGTGATTAAATCCCTACAACGAGAGTATAAGATGGCTCTAGTAGCCCCGAAAAAGGTATTACAAGAATAAGCGTGGGAATATCTGACCATTTCCTCAGAAACAGAGAACAATAAACTCTTCTGGGACACAGTAAATGCCCCATTTCTAAAGCATGATCATTTACCAGAGTTTGGTTCTTTTATCTCGGTGGATAAATGGGTGACACATTTTTCTGGAATCTTTATTTACAACGAGGAGACGGTGGGGGGATTAGACCAGGAACCCCACGAAGAGAGGCCCTGCTTCTTAGACATTACATGTGAAGAAGTCCTCCAGGAGAGTGCTGGGGGGTGGGCACCAGGTCCCGATGGTGTCCCAGTTGACGTTTTTAAATCCGATCCGGAACTATGGGGACGGTCTTTACTCAAAGTCAGGTTTTACTCAAAAGGCTGGAGGAATGGGTTGAGGAGTACCATATTATAATGCAGTACAGGTTTAGGAAACGCCTGGAAACAATTGAACAATGTCTTAATTTGGAGCTACTCATTGGCAAATACGCTAGGGCAAAGACGGGTACCTTATATTTATGTTTTGCAGATTTGAGTAGTGCTTTTAACTTAGTTGACCATAGTTTACTTTGGCAAACTTTGATCTACCTGGGAGCCCAAGGGGGTTATCAGTTTTCTTTCCCGCCTATATGAAAAATGAACTAGTGCGGTCTGTTTGAGTCCCAAGGCCGAATGTACACCTAAATTTAAAGTGGGGTGGGATATACGACAAGGATGCGTGTTAGCTCCAATTTTATTATCCCCTTTTATCAATGAGGTTGATATTTATTTACAAAAAATACAGGCTGATGCACCGAGGGTGGCTGGTTGTCCGATACCCGTATTACTATATGCGGACGACACAGTACTATTGGCACGGACCCCAGAAGGCCTCCAAAGATTGGTGGATGGTTTTTCAGGTTTTATGAAACAACGGAGGATGGTAATTAACAAACTGAAAACATTCACCTTGATAGGTGGGTCCAAAAAGAAACCCTGTAAAACCTTTTTTATAGATAGTACCCCAATATGCACAGTGAATTCTTTTTCTTATCTTGGTATACTATTCTCAGGCAATGGGACATGGTCCCAACACATCATAAATACAAGAGCAACAAGCATTTGCAATGCAATAGGTCTCGCATTTGCGAGAGGTTAAGGTATTGGCATTGTAAATGACAATGCGTTTTATTTATATTTTAAAAACCAACAGATAAGTAAAAGGCATTGTCAATTGCAATGCCAATAGCTCAAATTCTCGAAAATGTGAGACCTATTGCATTGCTAATGCTTGTTATTGGTGTTGTCGTCTGACAATACAGAAGCGGACTGTTAAAATGAAATGAGAAATATCTTTAAACTGTACCTGTACGAGTTCCATGGCAACAGTGGCTGTCAGTACTACCTTCCTGAATCTCCAGAAAAACCAACAGTGACTTCCGAGACGCCTAACGCCTCTTAGATAACACCTCCAACCCTGTGGTCTACTTCCTACAAGTCACTGTTGTGTGGACATAGAGAGAGGACGTGTCTCCGCCCCCACAGCAGTAAGGGTCAGAGTGGCAATACTTGTTTTTTAACGTACGTCTAGTGCTGATAAAGATTATACAACGGTAATTCCTAATCAGCAGTAGACGTACATAAAAAAAAAGTATTGCCACTCTGACCCTTACTGCTGTGGGGGTGGAGTCAGTGAGTATAGACAGTTTATTTTGCCGCCGGGGTGGGGGAAGGGCAAGCAATGAGGAGCAGTCATCAGAGTGGAAATGCGGGTGCCGCGCTGCAACCTAAAGCGTGGCGCTCCTGTTGCCAGAGAGCTGAAATTAAAATCTGACTCTCAATTGCCGTTCTCCCATCACTATGAGAGTTGATGCCAGCTGGCATTTGTCTGCGTTCAGAAAGCCCTTTTACAGCACACAGCACCAGACTTCGACGCACGACTGAAGTAATTAGCTGCCTAGCGGCTGAATGTACCCCGCAGAGCTCTGGCGTATTGTCTGACACATCTGGGCACCAAAAGAAATTGAAACAGCTGTTTTTACCCATATGGCAGTGAAATCTGGTGCTGGCATTACAGCCACCTGGACCATACCAACCTCGGGCAAATTAGCCATCATTAATCCCGGAATCTGACCAGCATACGTTGTGCCACTAATCAAAACATCTGGGGGCGGCAGCAAATGAAGCTTCCCATTTTTTCACATCCTTAAATGGCAACGGAGTTAAAACACCGTGCCAGGTGTGCTTGAACTTCAACCCCTTTCTTTGCCCCATCAGAAAAGCGTTTTATATTTAAAGGCGTTGTTGAGACTCCTTGTTAAAACCAGCATTGGCAAAGCCAATAGGCCTCGCTTACGTGAGGGATGGGCTTTGTCAATGTTTTTTTAGGCATTATGTACAGAAGGATAGCTGCCTGATAAAGTTCCCCCCCAAAAAAACACCTGCTATGTCGCATCCAGTGCTGTCCATGTTATTGCATTTTTGTTTTTATTGCGTGGGTGAGGGCAGGGCAGGAGGTAACACAGAAGTGGATGGAGCCAACAAAAAGGTTGGGTGGGAGGGAAGTTCTATAACGCAACCAGTTGTGTCCACACCATATTTTTTATGGGCAGGGGTGGCAACACGGACAACGGAGGGCGGGCTTGTGGGATAGGCAACACAGACAGCGGAAGTAAGGAGGGCGGTGGAAAAATAAAAATCACTATCACATGTCCAGCGGTGTCTGCATCATAGCACTTTGTTTTAGATATGGAGCATAGGGGGCAGCACGCACAATGGTAAGGCAGTGGGTGCTAGGGGCAGTATGACCCATGGCAGGGAGGAGGGGGAAACAATGACAACGAGAAAGGATACAACATGGACATCTGGAGGGGCAATGGTGGGAGCAAGGAGGCAACACTGACAATGGGAGGGTTAGCATGGGAGCAAGCAGCCAGCATGAGCAACAGGAGGGCGGGAGCAAGCAGGCCACACGAACAGTGTGAGAATGGAGGCAACATGCACAACGGGAGAGGAGAGGGCGGGAGCAGGGACGCCATGCGGACAGTGGGAGTGGGGAGGGGGGTGCAAGGAGGTTTCAAGGACAGCGGGAGGTGGAGGGTGGGAGCAGGCTCACACGAACAGCAGGAGGCAGGATGGTTGGTGGTAGGAAGCTGACTTAGAAAATGGGAGGAGAGGGGGCAGGGGGGGCAAACAGACAGACAGGGGAGAACACGGAGAGGGAGAGATGCATGAAGGAGCTAGCTAAAAACAACAAGCACTCGTAGAGTGCTTAAACACATGAAAAAAATAGCGTCTAAAAACAAGCGCTGGACCAGTTCAGGCTTCGAAGCGCTGTAGAAAAGTAATGTTGCCAGTTGTGGGTGTGCCGGCAGAGGAGGCTGGGTCTGCGCAAGTGAAAGTGAAAGTGATAGCGATCGCGATCAAAGCGGCTGTGCGGCCGCGAAAGTGAAAGTAAGCGCAGCGCGCGCGCACGTGCACATGCACTGTAGCTCTAGGTTGGCCTGGTAGCACTTTTTGGAGCCCACATACAAAATGTCTCTTCGAGCCAGCGCATGCGCTGGGCTCTGCGAGACTTAAAAATGAGTAGGGCCAACCAAGGGATTTTTAAATTTGCGGCCAAATTGGGTAACCGACCAATCAAGAAAATGTTAACTATCTATAAAGCTAAAGGAGTAAGTACTGCTACATATGGGGCAGGACTTTGGGGTTACACAAATAGTGTGGCCCTGCAAATAGAAGAAAATTGTTTCTTAAAACGCTTGTTATCTTTACCATCATCTGTATCGAATTCCATCGTACACCAAGCGGTGGGGTTGCAATTTTTGGGGTACACCTTGATAGTAGGGCCTTTGTTATTATGGGAATCAATCTGGAGACACGAAGAGATTGTTTTTACTAGGTCTATTATTTTAGATTGTTTAAACTTGGATGATGCTCTGAAAATTCCTTGAATGTTTTATATTAATACCACATTGGGGAGTCTGTTTAATATGTCTGTATGGTCGCATCCTGGAAAAATATTAACTATTACCAAGAAAGAGATCAAGGTTTCCTTCATGTAATTAAGACAGAATCTCAGAGCAAAATCGGGCTTAAACCGACTGTGGTTTTATATAAATCTTTTGTGCTAGAAGAGGGAGTTAATAGTTATCTGCTGCACGTGACCCGTGCACAGCATCAATTTGTTTTACTGAGGCTAAGATGTGGTATTGTACATTATTGTGTTGCTTTTCCAAAAATGAAGATACTTCCTCCAGACACGATACCATGTCCGTGTGACAATAAGAGTAAACAAATCATGCTGCACTTTCTATTATTTTGCAAATTCTACTGTAATTTTAGATGTTTTTATCAGAAGCCCCTGTTTGTTATGCAATTAAATTTCTTGTAACTCTAGAGGACCCATTGACGTGCTATAATATTGCCCTGTTCATTTTGAAATCGATCAACGCAAGTAAAAGCATTGTGCTATAAATTAGAAACGAATGAACTTAATGTTGGTATCTTTTAAAATGTCCAAAACTTGTATTGTATGATATTGTGTGTGCTTTTATGGCTGTTTGTTTTTAACAGCCGAATAAAGATTTTGATGATCATGAGTGAATGGTTTGGGACACATTTTGAAGGTCCTATCCATTGTCCAGTATAAATAATTACAATCTAAAAATGTTTATAAGTTTGTTATTTATATATAAATTTATGCAACTACTTTTATCATTTATACTTACATTTATGTTCTTAGATGTTTCACACTTTTTTGCAGCTTTTTCGTTGGAGTGTTTCTAATGTGGAGCAGGTGCTTTCAATTCTGTTGAAAGAAAAAAGAGCATCAGTTTCACTTTAAATGTTTATCTGTTGATAGTTTGTAGAGGTTGAGGTTGTTAGATTTATTTTAACCCCTTAAATTGCTTATCCCCCTTTTCCCCCTAAAATGCTTAGCCCTTTTTGGCTATTTGGGGTAGTTTGCGCTTAGGCCTCCATAACGTTTTTTCCATTTAAGGTATCCACACCAAATGTATATCCTATTCTTATAATATCCAGGGATTCCAAAGGTACCCAGGGTTTGTGGATTCCCCTGGAAGGGGCTGAGAAAATAGCCAAAATATAACTAATATTAGTTTTTGGGGGGATAAATAGGAAACAAAAATGCTCAGAAAAAAGGGTCTGTTTTTTTCTTCTAAAAATGTCATCAATGAAAGGTTTGCTTTGCTATAGTTACCATCTTCCCAGCTTTCAGGAACATGTGGAGCTGAATCAAAAAAATAATTTTTTATGACAGTTTTTGTCCTTGTTTTAAGAGGTAAGCCATTTTTCCTAAAATTTGTGCTTTCGTCCTAATTCCAGTTTGTGGCGGAAACCGGGGGAAAACCAATGAGTGATCGCAGAAAGCTATAGATTTTTGAAAAGTAGACAGACTTTTGAGTACAGCAAGGCACCATTTATGTAGATCCTTCAAGGTTTTCCCAAAGAAACTAATTGTTGAAATAAAAAAATATTGAAAATGAGTAGGACAAAACGTCCATTTGTGACAATGTTTTCATTTGTAACTTCCTGTCACAATAGCCATTTTACAAAACCAATATACCATTATGTCTACTAGCCCCTTTTTGTTGTGCAGATATATAGGATTTGTACATTTTCCAAGAACCCGAGGTCCCCGGAGCCAACAACTGAACCGCACCTTACAATGGGATTTTGTTGTGTACCGGGTATACAGCAATTTATATGGGAAAATATAAAGACTGAACAATGGATATCTAGGAAACCTGTGTATTTCTGAAATATACATCAGATATGGAGTATGGAGCAGTGATTATTTGTTCATCTCTGAATTTGTAGGTACCCATACTAGCATGTGATTCAGAGGGCATTTTTCAAAATGTCTTATTTATTACAGACTGGGCTTACATATGGAAAGCACAAATGCAAAGAAATACAATGGGTAATAACAGACATTATAATATTTTGGATTCCCACATGTCTGCCAATAAAAATGGTACCTCACTTTTGTGGATAGGCCTAGAGCCTTCAATTGGAAAGGGCATAAAACACACCATGGAGACATCACTTTTTTTCATTGAAAACTGACTCTTTTTTTCAATGTGGCTAGCTGTGAATTTTGGGCCCTAGCGCAGCCGCCACATAGAGAAACCTAGCAAACTTGTAAATTTTTAAAAACTAGACACATGAGGGAATCCAGGGTGGGGTGACTTGTGTGACTCCCACAAGGTTTTCCTACCCTAAAGCCCTAGCAAAACTCAACGTTTGACTATAGACACACATTTTCCTCAAATTTCTGTAAGGGAAACTTTTGGAATCTATGGGGAGTCACATGTTTACTACTGCCTAACATTCCTCCAAGTACCTGATAAAAATGGTACCTCACTTGTGTGGGGTAGGGCTAGTGCCCGTAACAGGGAAGGCCCTAAAAAGCAGCATGAACACATCATATTTGTCCACTCAAAACTGTCCTATTTTTGCAATGTGGTTAGCTGTGGATATTGGGCCACAGCTCAACCAGCACCTAGGGAAACCTAGTAAACCTGTAAATGTTTGGAAACTTGACACCTAGAAAAATCCGGGGTGGGGTGACTTGTGTGAATTCCTTGCAAACCTCAAAGATTGACTAAAACCGCATTTCTCTGAGGAAGACATCTGGAATCTGTGGGTAGTCACACATTTTCTATCACCCAGCATTTTCCCAAGTCTCCAGATACAAATGGTACCTCACTTCTGTGGGTAGGGCTAGTGCCCGTGACAGGAATGGATCAAACCAAGGTCAGTGAGTGTCACTTTGTGAGGACTCCCATTGCCCTTAGTTTGATCCTTTTCTGCAGCAGGAACTAGGCCCAGCCACACACATGGGGCAGCAATTGTATTGGGACAAGTGTGTGAATGCTGGGTGGTAGGAATTTTGTGGAATCCTTCTGATTCTTGAAGAAAACGTCACAGAAATGCAAGGAAAATTTGCAATTTTAGGCAAATGTTGAGGTTTGTAGGGCATTGTGGGTAAGAAAACTTTGTGTCAAGAGTCACATCACCCTGTACTCCCCTGGGTGTGTAGTTTTCAGAAATCCCTGGGTTTGAAAGGTTTCTCTGGGTGGCCATCAAGCCCAGGTCCAAAACTGCAGCTGCTTCTTTTGTTGTTGTTGCCACATTGCTTCTTGAACCCTGCCCTTTTGCAGGTGCTAAGCCCACCTACACAGGTGAGGTATTATTTTTATCGGGCGACATGTGGGAATACTGGGTAGCAAGAAATGTGTGGCTTCCTGCAGAGTCCAGTACTCTGAGGTGTGTTTTAGCCTATGTTTGAGGATTGCAAGGGCTTCTGGGTAAGAAAACCTCTTGGGATCAAAACAAGATACATCAGCCTGGAGTCCTAATAGTTTATGAAAATATCTGGGGTTGGTAGATTTTCCCTAGAGGCAATGTACACCTTGGCTGAGAAAGAAAGAAAAGATAGATATCAGTGCACAACCATCTACTACTCAAATATGCACACATACTGGCTGGATTTGGCATGAGGGTGAGTGCAAAGTTAAAAATTTAAATTTCATGAACAAAACATTTAATGAAAATGGAAAAGTAGAAATTGATGTTAATAAGATAATTATAATTTTGCGATGCTGAGACAGTGACTCATAGCTCGTGAGATGTAAAGCCACGACGAGGCACCAACCGCTTTACAAGCCATTCAAACACCGTTCATTTATCACACACACAAAACCATTCACACCGCCAGATTCAGGCCCAACACATTACAACACTTTCATACATCAACAGAACTGACACACCAATCACACCACCTGGTGGGTGGCATAATGTGTGGACTGGATTTTGGGTGGTGGTGTGTTTGGACTGTCGTTGCACTGGTAGTATGTGTGTAGTGACCAGTAGCAAGTCACTATACACACACAAACTGCTAGCCAGTTGCTACTACACACACCTTCAGTCAACCCCAGGTAACACACACCACCAACCAAATGCTAGTCCACACACACACTGCAAGCCATTTGCTAGTCCAAATACACTTCCTGCTAAATGCCAGTTTACAAACACACCGCCAGCCAAATGCCACTAAGGCATCATAATGAAACACCACAACATGTTAATTTTTAAAACACTCCCACAATGAACAGATTACACAAACAAAGCAAAGACAGGAAAAAATAACACATCCAGCTAGTAAAAGTTGAAAAAAAATCAAATAGAAAAAACAAGCTATTGGAAGAAGATGAAATGCCAACTATGATTGCATACACAACAGGTGTAACTGTACACATCAAACTTACTCTGCACATCAAACTACTGCCAACCAGGTGTCTGGCAAAACAGACCACAGTCAGTTCCCCTTGACTCTCAAGGTTGCACCCAATACTTGAGTTGCGTATGGTATAATTTAAAACCTTGTAGGCACACATAGGCCAGGAGTAGAAAGACACTCTGGGCAATACATACAACTCTCCTCTCATACTCCTCTCCATACACAGACTCTACATCTCCAACAAGGAAACTCTTTTTTGAGTGTTCGAAGAATGCATTCAGGAAAGCAGCGGTCTTTAAATCTAGACACATCGTCAACCACTCCAATTTTAGAAACACTTACTTGCTCTACTGCAAAAATGCTGCCTATCACATACTGCTGAAACTGTACAAAACTCATCATGGAATCTGGAGAACAATCTTTGAAAACACTGTAAGCATTGAAGGATGCTAAATGAAATAGAGGAACAGCCAACTTCTTTTACCAGCTATATGACTTTTGAGCAGCATTGTAAGGCTCCAACCTTTGATCTACTCTTTCTACACCTCCCGTGTGCTTGTTGTAGTCTAGAATGTACACTGGTTTTCACACTTCTGCTACCTGACCCCAAACAGTCACAGGTGCGCTACTTTCATCATTAATAGTTGTGAGTATGTGGACATCTCTCCTGTCTGAAAATTTCAACGCGAGTAGTTCATTACTACACAAGGTACTGCTCTGTTCCCTCTGAAGTTTCTTACACACAAGCTCTTTAGGGTAACCTTTACGGTTAGAGCTGATTGTGCCTCATGCCACAGTGCCCATCTCCACAATTTTTTTAATAATTGCACACCTGTGTAGAAAGTGTCCACTTATGAATGGTGGCCTTTGTGAAAAGGGCTCTGGCAAGGTCCCACACATTGTTTTCAATGACTCTAAAAGTGGAAGGACAACCAGGGAGGTTAATTGAAGAATCCCTACCAGTGTACACCTTGAAATTATACATATATCCAGTGGCACTTTCACACAACATATACAGCCTAATATCATAACGTGCTCACTTACTGGGTACATAATGTCTGAAAACCAAATGGCCCTTGAACAGGACCAGAGACTCATCCACAGATATATCTTGACGTGTAACATAGATCTCTGAGAAATGATCAACTAAATGGTGAAGAGCAGGCCAAATCTTGAAGGATGGTCACAAACAGGGTGATCTTGTGACAATGTTGTAGCATTTTCCACAAAATGCAGCATCTGCTGCAGAAGCAAATACCGATCTCAACTCATGAGAAAATAACAGTTGCCATGTAGGGACTAGCAGACCGATATAAAGACAATGATGGCTCCCTTAGCAATCCCACCATGAAAAAAGGTAGACCCCAGAACTGCTTTATTTCATAGAGATATGTAGGAGTCCACGGGTAGCTCTAGAGTGGGTATTAAATGTGACGCTGTTGTCTTAAAAATACTGTTCTGCATACAAATTGATCTGCTCAAAACGTCATCCAAAAACACGTCATCAATAAAGAGCCGGAAAAAATTGAGAGGCAAAAAGTTCTCTGTTTTAACTCTACACCCTGCAATACCACTAAAGGCAGGCAAAACAGGCTATACCATGATATGGACATCCCAAGGTTTAGAACTTGTAATTGAAGCCTTTCAGCTACTGGCTGCAATCCAGCTTGTTCATGCTGCACTACAGGCACATCAATATCCTCCTTTAAAACAGGCTCTTCATCTTCACTAATAGTGGGTTAATCATCAGATGATTCCCCTTGGGAAAAAAATTCACTGCCTGAATCTTGAAATTGGTCCTCTGCATCAGATGCAGGGTCAGCCTCAGAGCCATGATCAGAGGCAGATTAAAAAAGCAATCCAACAACCTGCTGGGTGAGCAGCCATAATGCTTCCTAATAAAACTATCACAAACAAAACAGACAACTATAAACAATACTGGGTAAAATTAGAACTCAACAAACTGTCGCACCAATACCAAAACAGCAAGTAGGATATGCCACAAAGAAAAGCAAAAACTTTGCACTACCATAAAAAGAAAAAAAAAACTTTAAGGTCACACAAACACATGATAAGTAAAAAAACAGCATAATAAAACACTGTGAAGTCTGCTCCGAGGGGCACATCAAAATAAAAAAGAAGGCTGATCTACACTCAAGGGGGGGGGGGGTCACAAAGTGGAGCCAAATAACTGGCATCCTAGAATGGAACCAGCTCTCCCCAACATACAGAAACTTTAACCTGGTGTCTAGTGTGTGTTCACATCCCACCCCCTGGAGCAGATCGGCCTACACCATGGCCAATGTCATCCCAGGGAGAGTGGAAACAATAAAAGCACCCCCTTCAGGGGAGGGACCCTTGGCCAAGGGACCACTCCCCATGAAATACATATAAGCACAAATTCCCTCAAGTCTAGTGGGTGTCCTCCCCTACCCAATGGCTAGATTGGCCTACAAAATGGCTGATCTGCACCCAAGGGGTTGGAAACCAAAGATGATTTACTCTTTTGGGAAGCAACCCTTGCCCAAGGGGTTAAACACCAGAAAAATAATGTAAAATATAAACCTCCCTGGTGTCTAGTGGGTTTACACCCATCCCAAGGAGCAAACCAGCCAAAAGAACTGACTGATCTGTCCCAGGGGAAGGTGGAAACAAAAGATACTCTGCAGAAACATTGTAAAAAATAGGTATTCCTGGTGTCTAGTGGGTTTCCACCACCCACCCCACAGGGGAAGCAGATCAGCCTAAAAACTGTCCGATTTCCCCCAGGGTTGGTAGAACCAAAAGATGGTTGCCCCTTTAGAGGAACGACCCTTGCCCAATGGGTCATTAACCAGACACATAATATAAAATATAGACATCTCTAGTGTTTAGTGAGTTTCCACCCCGGTGAAGCAAATGGGCCCAAAAAACAGCCGATCTGCCACCTGGGAGGGTGGAAACAAAAGATAATTGCTCCTTTTGGAGAGTGAACCTTGCCCAATGGGTCACTCCCCAGAAACAATGGACAAAAGAGTCATCCCTGGCATATAGTGGGTTTCCACCTCACCCGAGATAGCAGATCGGCCTAAAAATTGCCAATTTGACCCCAGGGGAGGGAGAACCAAAATCCCAATTGATGCCTTGCATTGGGGAGCGACCCTTGCCTAAGGGGCTGCTCCCCAACACAAAAACAAACCTAGTGGGTGCATTCCTGCTGCATGATCA
Source organism: Triturus cristatus (assembly GCF_964204655.1). Classification (NCBI taxonomy): domain Eukaryota; kingdom Metazoa; phylum Chordata; class Amphibia; order Caudata; family Salamandridae; genus Triturus; species Triturus cristatus. The sequence goes on from NC_140582.1 coordinate 497,332,210, forward strand.
CGGTCCCAGTCATGAGGCTGCAGACATGCACTCAAGAGAGATAGCGGGGGAAAGGAAAAACTCTTTCATTAACCCAGTGTCTCTCCTGCTGCCCGATTCCCCACCCCGGCGAGAGGACTCACCAGAATGTCCTCCTCGCCTGACGCGCAGGAAGAAAATGGATTCAAGCATGTCCCCGGTAAATGATGACGTTGGCACGCTGTGCACACCCTGATGTCATCAGAACATTGGGGGATGGGTTGAGAGTGCAGCAGAAGCACTTCCACTGCCTTCCCTGGTTGGAGGTATGTAGCGGGTGCCCTCTGGAGGAGCGCCAGCGCTTCCTCTGCGGGTGGGTGCTAGGACTTCCCGGACATGTCCTTAGCAACTGAACACCGGAGCTGAGGACGTGTCCAGCCCATCCTTAGCACCTAAGGGGTTAATGACTTTTGGTGTGAGTTTCTATTGTCTATTAATTCATTTATACTTACTTTTTATGTCTTTTCTCTGGTTTGTGACTGGTGTTGTTTTTCTGCAGGTTAGCACTTTTTGAAGTTATAGCATTTTAATTGGTAAGTACATGTAAAGAGATAGAGTTTGGACAGTGTTTTTTGTTCATTATTTGCTATTTTACAATTTTAATTTGATTTACAAGCAAATTTTAGTTTAATTATAAGTTTTACTTACTTTGCAAGGTAGCTGTCCAGATGTATGTATTACTTTTTGTGCATAGTGGTACGATGCAAGTGCTATCAACGCATTAAAACATGGAAGGCTACTAAAATGGAATACCATCACTGAGATGAAATGTCATTAAGATTGCACTAAAGCTGTGTAATGATGGTGGTGCTATGATCTGAAGGTACTACAGCGAAATCGTAGTCCTTTCTTGTTGGCCACTATGCAAGGGGAGTAAAGCGGACTACATAACCACCTTCACGATAATGACTTTCATCTATAGCATTTGAAAAAGGCTTGGTTGCCAAAACGCGTCATGCTGAGTGAAAGAAAAGCATTTTTTAAAGTCTGAGCTGCATAAATGCATTTTTAATTACGTAAGTGTGCTTCGGTGCTGTTCCTAGTGGAGGGACATTGGTGATTTTATATATATATATATACATATATATATATATATTCACAGAAAAAACCATAGGTTTCAGGCACGTTATAGTTAGGAATTAGCATTTAAAAAACCTCAGAAATTCACTGAAAAAACCATAGGTTTCAGGGGTGTTATAGTTAGCTGGACTTTTCACTTGTACAAAACCATTGAAATTCCCCCGTTATAGTTAGTTCAGCTAACTATAACTCGCGCGCCCGCAATGCACTGCTGATGACGTCACATATTACATCACTCATGACATGGTCAGTGACATCACTCATGACATCACTGATGACATCTCAAATGACATCACTGATGACATCACTGATGACATCATCCAGTGAATGTGTGTTTTTCTGAAAATTAAATATGTTTTATATATGTATATCTCAAGGTCGATGGAAGAATAAATGGGTATATAAGTGTCTAAATGGATGATTTGTTTTTGAAAAATTGATTGTGTAACTGACTGATTAAGTGTATCATAGTGAATACATGGCTTAGTGAGTAATGTTTAAATATGTAAATATCTGTATCAGTCTCTCACTTTGTGTATAAGTGGCTGCATGGGTTGGTGAGTAGCTACATGGGTGTCTATATAGGTTATTAGTTGGTTTTTTGAGTATCAGTCGAGTGTCTGCATGGTTCGGTGGGGGGTATTACGTAGTGCATAGGTGCATGAATGAGTGACTCACTGTTTGTATGGGTTGAACACAGCATGTGTGCAGGACTGTATGGGTGGATGAGTGTGTGTATGGGTGTGTTAGTGAGTGAATGACTGTCTCAATAGTGTCTTTATGAGTAACTACATATGTTTTAAACTAGTATATGTGACTATTGGTGTATATATGTGAGTATATGTGAGAGTGAGAGATTGAAAGAGTTCCTGTATGAATAAGTATGTGTTTCTTTAAGTGATTGTTTAAAAGACTAAGTATGTGTAAGTTTCCGTAGAAGTAAGTATGGTGGTGTGTGTATAACTGTATATGCAAGTAAATGTATGTTTGATTCTTTATTAGCATGAGTGACTATGTGTGTGAGTAACTCTATGGATGAGTGGCATTGTGTAACAGGATGTATAGGTGTATGAGTACATATGATGAGTGAGTACATGTATGAGTGACTGTATAGGACTGTTGGTGAATGAGTGGATGTGTATGTGGATCTTAGAATTACTGAAGAGGTTGTTGTAACTGGTATTGGTATGTCCATTGTTTTGAAAATTTTAGTCTCTATTTTTGAATGTGTGTATCAAAGGTTATATTAGGGTGAGAGGAGGTCTGCCACTCTATCACAAGGATGATGTCATCAGTGATGTCATCAGTGATGTCATTTGAGATGTCATCAGTGATGTCATGAGTGATGTCACTGACCATGTCATGAGTGATGTAATATGTGACGTCATCAGCAGTGCATTGCGGGCGCGCGAGTTATAGTTAGCTGAACTAACTATAACAGGGGAATTTCAATGGTTTTGTACAAGTGAAAAGTCCAGCTAACTATAACACCCCTGAAACCTATGGTTTTTTCAGTGAATTTCTGAGGTTTTTTAAATGCTAATTCCTAACTATAACGTGCCTGAAACCTATGGTTTTTTCTGTGAATTTCAAAGGTTTTTTAAATGCTAATTTCTAACTATGCCTACAGAGCTAGGACATGTGAAGAAAGAAGAAAAAATGCACAGAAAGAAACAAAAGAAGTGCAGAAAGAAGCAACAGAAGTCCTCAAATATGAAGATAAGTGCAGGAAGAAGGATAACGTGCAGAAAGAACAAAAAGAAGAGCAGAAAGAAGCCTTGTTGCAAAATCATCCTGTACCCTCAACTTTTTCAGACGGATACTGGTGGTAACTGAGTCTGACTAACCAGTCCTAGAGCCAGTGCTATGTTAAAAGACACTTAGAATACAGTGAAAACACCTACATACACTAGGGGACATTATGCGTTGGGGTCCCCCTGTGATTAGCATGACCTCCTCTGTAAGCCCCTAGTATATAATAGGGCATGGGGATTAAAACTACCTCTTAAAACAGGCCACAGGGCGTTTTTGCACACGTTAACTCAGGCCCCGTCCCCTCCATTCACCACTGTGTAAACACGCCCTGTGTCCATTTTTAGTTGGGAGATTAAGTTCATTTGAATCCTGAGGGTCCCTAGGGTCCAACTAGCCCACTAGGTACCTCCAGTAAGTGCCACAGAGCTGCGTTGCAGAGAGGTGTAAAAAGTGGCACGGCCTGGACCACCTCTCTGCAATGCAGCTCAGTGGCGCTTACTGGAAGCACTTGGTGGGCTAGTTAGCCCCCAGGGGCCCTCAGTATTGAAGGGAAATTATATCCCCAATTTAAAACGTGCCATAGTGCGTGTTTGCACACGTCACCTCAGGCCCCGTCCCCTCCCTTCACCACTGTGTAAACGCGCCCTGCGGCTGTTCTAAGTTGAGAGATTAAGTCCCCTTGAATCCTAAGGGTCCCTAGGGTCAAACTAGACCACTAGGTACCTCCAGTAAGCGCCACAGAGCTGCGTTGCAGAGAGGTGTAAAAAGGGGCTTGGCCTCAGAACACCTGGCTGCAGCGCAGCTCCCTGGCGCATACTGGAGATGCCTGTTGGGGGCGCGTTTGCAGAGTGCTGCACGGAGGGGGCATGGCCTCCGGCACGATGCCAGTCTTTTATTTATTTTAGTTTTTTAAGAAGGGGGGCTGTTTGGTTCCCCTTCTTATTCTAATTTATTGGCCCTGATGACCCCATCCCCCAGGGCCAGTCTCCTAATTATATTTTTTTGACCCCAATCCCCAGGGCCGGCCACTGTTTTTTATTATTTTTAAAAAATATATATTTATAGACACACCTAGGACATGCTGGACAAACCGTACGTACCTATCACCATGACGATTTGCGTGATATTCATTAAAAGGCGACTATGCATGCAATGAATCCACGTGGAATGTATTTACACCACTAGTGAAGCTCTGACATGTCTGATGCCCTACCGTGCCTAATCCTGGTAGACACCCTTGTCGTTTATTTATACAAACATGGGTAGCTATTGACGGGCACATTTAATACACATGCACACCAAGCCATTCAAAGGGGATTCGACAAAAATTCGACCAAAACTATGCAAGAAACCCCCCTCACGGTTAATAAAACACACATCCACTGCCGGATGTGTAATACTTTTTATTTTACTCTCTGGAAAGGGGACGAACATCACTTGAGAGTCACAGCGTGCTCCTGACAGAGCCCAATGCTGTGTTACACCCACCATTGCCTGCCGAGTGCCACACACCTCTGTGTTGTATTCCACTAGCTAGTGCATATGCTATGACACTCTCTAGCCCATGTGCACTGTAACACCACCCCGTGAATATGTCATGCCACACTTGTCTTTGCACGGGTTATATTGCCCCATCTAACGTGCCTTTCTCGATGCCTATGTTATAACGCACAGTGCTATGCCATACATATTACAATCTGGGATCCATATCTTTGTCACAGTGCATATGCAACGTTACACTCCCCAGCACATATTTTATATTACAACTTTAGAGACTAGTTAGGTTACACAACACTGCCCTGTGCATATTACACTCCAAGGCGCATATCGCATAGCACACGCTAGTGCCTGTGCTATCTCGCGCTCTCCAATGAATCTGTCATTGCGCACAATGTATTGCATATTATATTTCACGCCCGGTTCATCTTATATCACACTTTTTGGTGCATAGTTTATACCATACACTATATCTAGTTTTCATTTTCAATCGTGCTCTCAGGACTATGTTCTATATAACACTGTGTTCACCTACCCTTTTCACGGGCATTACATTTTGCGATAGGGGGTGGAGGGTCAGGGGGTGTTTCTGCCAAGTGAGCCCGGAGTCACAGTCACAAACGTCCTCTTCTTCCTGAATAAAAGTGAGATTATGCTGCATACTTGTTCATATTTTAAGTAGTTCGCACAGACACAATGTTTTAAAAACAATAAAGTTCCTAATACCCGCCTTCTCTGAACAGTTAGCTTGCTGCCCCATCCCCTTCCTCCCTATCCTCTGTTGTGTGAATCCATGGACTAGCCTCCTCCCTCCTGCCATGCATGGTCTGATGTGCTGCCACTGCCCTCAATTTAGTATGATGTACCAGTCCACTCCTCCTGCCCTCCATTGCCCAATTCTATGCCCCATCATTGACCTCCTGCTTAAACTCTGTGCTTAGCTTGCTGCCCCTATTCTCCTTCCCCCTGCCCTCCGATGTCTTTGTGCATGCCCCTGCTCCATCCTTTTTGCCCACCATGTCCCATGGACCTGCCACTCCTATCTACTCTGAGTGTTCTGTTGAGCTGCCACTCCCCTCCCACCTGCCTAGCATTGTCAGATGACTGTAACCTGTCCCTGCCACCTCCACCCTGCCTGTCCACATGCCATGCCCCTATCCTCTTCCTCCTGTCCTACATGGTCCATTGTACTGCCACACCCTTCTGCCCTCCCTGGTCTGTTGTGCTGCAACTGCTCCTCCTGCCTGCCCCGTGTGGTCTTTTGTGAGGTCCCTTCCCCTGAACTTTCTTGTCTGTGCACAGGTCCTGACCCTCCCTTCTATCCTCCATCGTCCTTTGTGCATGCCCCTCCACCCTCCTTCTTGCCCATCATAGCCATTGTGCTGCCACTAACCCTCCCACTTGCCATGCATGGTCTTCTGTGCTGCCATGGCCCCTCCCACCTTCCCTGTGTGGTCAGTTAGCTGCCCCTGACCCCCTCCCACCTTCCCTCCATGGTCTGTGTGTATGCCATCACAGTCTCACTGTTGCTCTTCATGGTGTGTCTTGCTTCTAGTGCCCATCCTGCCTGACCTCCATGGCTATCTTGCTGCTCCTGCCCTGCCCCCTTGCCCCCAGCCCTACTCCCTCCCTCCTGGCTTGTCTGTTCCATTGTAATGCCCCTGATCCGTCCCTCCTGCCCTTTATGGTCTGTTATGCTGCAGCTTTCTCTCCTGTCTGTCCATTATGGTCAGCTAGCTACCATTGCCTCTTGCCCCTCTGTTCTCTGTTGTCCATGTGCATGGTCCTGTCCCCTCCCTCTTGCTTTCTATGGATTGTTGTGCTGCACTCCCGTCCTGCATGCCCTGTGTGGTGTATTGTGCTGCTGCAAACCCTGATGCCTGCCCTGCAGGGTCAGTTTGGTGCACCTCTCCATGTCCCTCCTGTCCTCTGTTATCCAAGTCCATGTCCCTATCCCATTTCCTTCCATGATCCAATGTACCATACTTGCGAACATTTTGAACTTGGTAAGAGGGAGATTTTGAAAAAAAACTGGGGTATTGATTTTCCCCTTTGAGTTACATTGAAAAAGAGGATATTGTAGACAGGAGACAGATCAAATAAAGCCCATTTGAGCTTAAAAACATTGGACGTTTCCTGGCTGAATCGGGTCTGTTGGCATGTATGGTTGTACTACCATTGCCTCTTCCTTCTGCCCACAATGGTCTATTACATTGCCACAGCCTTGAAGGAGGGTAGATTTTGTATCACAGGGGGCCCCTGGCCCGTTCTGTCCACACCTGAAGTATGAGACCCTTGTCCTTGCCCTGCCAGCTGCATTTGTAGGCCGTATTAAATTGACCAGCGGGTCCTGTGTTGCTATATAATTATCCTGAGACATCCTTACCACTCAGCCAGCATAAAACCCCTGTGTAGGCCCTTCTGTTCAATATGTAGGCCTCTTTGTTAAATTGACCATAGCTCTGCAATTTTAGTGTATAGCAGTCTGAAGGCAGGTCTGCGAGGCCTTCTGATCCAAACTAGTAGCCCCCACCCTACCCGAGTGCTCCGTTCTCGGTATCAAAGTTCAACATCCCCCTGAAGCTGTCGACATACAGTAGGCTGCATCCTAGACTGGTACTTGCTTCCTGGGCAGGTTTCCCGCTTTTAAGGAAGTGGCAACCGCAGAGCGTCAAGTTAGGAGAACTGAGGAGATTTTATACATGAATATATTGAATTCCCGTACAATACCCATTATTTTCTGCTTGCTCTATGGAACTTACGATAAGCGATTGGCCTGAGAGACTGACCTTTTCACCCAGTCCATTGTCAGCATTAAGTGGGTAAATGACGAAATGTCTGGTAAAATCTGCAGACGAAGCTTTTGGGTAGCATACGTAGGTAGATGTAGCGTGCAAAGGAGCCCACAAAATGATATAAAAAGGGAGCACCCACAGATATCGACGGACTACCTCGCCGTCTGTATGTAGGTTAACAGGCAGTGCAGGTTTTCCCCAAGAGCTGGGAGCTCTTGTCTTCCTTTGCTTAAAATGTCTTGCTCTGCTTTGCTTGAAGTATCTTATTCTATTTTACCTATATGAAATGTCATTTTATGTTTAACCATTGTTCTCTTTACTTTTGCATTTAAAAGATTTTGTATTGTAATTGCAGGAATGCTTGCTCTAAGAGTAAACGTGAGTGTTCCTAGGTAACATTTTCCTTGGTGTAACTTGTTTCTCATGATGCATTTATAGATGTGTTTTCTCTCTCTCTCTGTCAGTACATTAATTGAGATACAGAGAATATTATGACAGCTGTATGATTATCTGGATTCTGTATTTTGTACTTTATGTCTCTATTCTGCGGTTTCTTTGAAGTTGCATCTTCTCATTAAACTGCCATTGTATTCTGCCTCCAATTCCATGTCTCATATGTCTGTTTTCTTCATTTTTGGAGCAAGCGTTCCTAGGCACCCCGGCTCAAATTAAGGTGCCCCTTTTGTCCCTGACTCACTCTCCTGCTCAGTTCTGTGGTGGCTCCCGGGGATCTGGGGACCGCCCCTAGCTTCCTTGACCCGTAATAGATCTTCCCTCCAACAGCCTCTCTTGCAAGTCCTGTATTGTTGGTTTGTTGCCCCTGCCCCCCTTTCCACTGCCCTCCATAGTCTGTTGTGCTTCCACGGCCCTTCCTGCCTGCTCAGTGTGGTTAAATTGTTGCCTTTGCACCCTCCTACCTGCCTTCAATTTTCAGAGTCCGTGCCCCTGGCCTCTGCCTCTCAACAGTATCCTAATGAACAACTAGATTGCTAACATTCTATATTTATTACAAAAGTGTGGAACGCCTGACATCATCTTGATGTAATCAAAACTGTAATACCTAGAGCATTTCCTTTAGAAATTACATATATGAGAGGGTCTTATTGGCATCAAAATTATGGTTAGTGCTCTAAAAGACTAAAATAAGGACATATTTTCTGAGTTTTCAAATAGCGACAATGCACTTTTAAATTATTTGTTATCTTTATGTTTTTTTATCCAGTTGACCACTTGATTAAATGTTGCACTTAGGGGAGAGGATGTGGTGTTACTTCCAGAACTGCAGACTTTGCAACTGGGGAACCAGGTTGAAGTTTCTGCTTCAGCTCGACATTCTGTGATTCTGGTCAAATCACTTAGTCTCCCCATGTCTACAACCAAAATGAATTTGTTCTTGTGTGATGTAACCAATGCTCATGTAAAGCATTCCAATACCTGACAAGTCTGCACTATATAACACTGCAAAAACACAAAATAATAAGTGTTTTGCACACTTCTGTCATTGGGCTATATTTGGGCTACATCTGGGTGATTTTGGGCTACATTTGGGCTCTTTTGTCTCCGGTGGCCATCTTGGGAGATTTATTTGTTATGAAGTTTCCTAATTTCCTCATGTACTGCAGTCTCCTCAGTAGGAAATGCTTTCAGTTTTTTACTTTGATTCCATCATGAAGGTATCCAGATATGTCACACATTTGCCATAAATTCTGAATGTTAGCACTCTAGTTGCTCATTAGATCACTGTAGTAAAACTACTGCACCATGGAAGTCTGCTCCTGGTATTAAAAGTGCATGTTTCAGTCTGCATGTCAGAATGTTTTAATGAAATAGAAGAGGATTTGAGAAGTCACTCAAAATGTGCCCTCATTTTCTTTCTTCAGCATTAATCATAATTTCTATGGCAAAATGAACCTCCTCATTGTGTTCCTTTTTAAATTAAATGTTTTAAGTGTTACCAGTTTATTCCAATCAAGATGGCTTCAGGTGTGCCATACTTTTGTCATAATGAAGACAGTAAGCGCTCTAGTTGTTTTTAAGAACATTCTGGGACATTCTGTCATTGGGCTATACTTGGGCTACATCTGGGTGATATTTGGGCTACATTTGGGCTCTTTTGTCTCTGGTGGCCATCTTGGGAGACTTATTTGTTATGAAGTTTCCTAATTTCCTTATTTACTGCAGTCTCCTCAGTAGGAAATACTTTCAGTTTTTTACTTTGATTCCATCAAGAAGGCATTCAGATGTGTCACACATTTGCCATAAATTGAGAATGTCAGCACTCTTTTTGCTCATTAGATCACTGTAGTAAGCTACTGCTCACCAGGGAAAACTGCTGCTGGTATTGAAAGTGCATGTTTCAGTCTGCATGTCAGAATTTTTTAATGAAATAGAAGAGGATTTGAGAAGTCACTCAAAATGTGCCCTAATTTTTCTTTCTGCAGCACTAATCATACTTTTTATGGAAAAATGAACCCCCTCATTTTGTTCCTTTTTAAATTAAATGTTTTAAGAGTTACCACTTTATTCCAAGCAAGATGGCTTCAGGTGTGCCATACGTTTATCATAAGTAGGACTGTTAGCGCTCTAGTAGTTCTTTGGAACACTCTGGGAAGCTGCAGTAGAACACAAAGGAATCAACTGACAGTCTCTGCCCTTGTTGGATGTACATGTTTTACTGAGAATGTCAGACTTCATTCTCACATGACTGAGAAAGATAATGTGAATTTACAGAAAATAAGCTCTCAGTTTAGCCTATAGATCACCTTCCAAACCTCTGTGGTAAAAGCATGAGAAAATATTTTTCTCTCAATCATGATATCCCAGCAGAAGGCTTTTTCACATGGTGAAATCACCTTAGAACATACCACAATTCCTAAAATGAGTATGGTACCATCAACAAATGATTTATAATGTAACTAAAGTCTTAAAACCTTCTATTAACTGCAATGCTTTTTAATGAGGTGCTATCATGTATATTGGTCCCAAGATGGCTGCCAACACTTCTTGGATGAAGTGCTGACAGCCAATCAGATCTCAGGATGAGATGTGTGGTTAGGCTCCGCCCACATATATATATGCTTTTAAATGCTATTTTCTCAGGAAATACTGAACAGATTTACACCAGACCTGCAAAAGGCACTTCCTTGACCTTATGGCTACCTCTCTGCCAAATTTCAAGTAATTCTGTTCAGCCGTTCGGGCTGTAGCTGTGTCTAAAGGTCCTATGGAAAAATGCATGGGGAAAACGCGTTTTGGGACCCCCCTTTTTTCTCGGCCCCTGCTTGACGAATCCCCCCGAGACTTTCAGGGTAGGAGCGGAGCGTAGCGCCCCACCTATTTTGAAAATTTCGCGAGGATTCGTCGACCGGCGCCAAAGTTATTCCAAATAGAATGTTGCGGATTTCCTATGGAAACAGGGTCCTAACTATAACTACCTACTGGCGACCGCCAGTAGGTAATATATATATATATATATATCACTATTTAGATTTTTGAATAAATGTTTTTAGTTTATGTAAAACGCTTTTTACTTATATTGCTATGTATTTAGTTATATATTTTATTTGGAGAATTAGGATTATTTTGGTGATGTAATGCATTTTTTTTTTCTTCAAACATGTATATATTGTTTAATGTTTATTGTAATTATTTGTTTAAGATAAAAGGTAGTTTTTTAAAGTTTATTAATGATAATGCACATATTTTGGTGATATTATTGTAGTTGATGTTGGATGAGGTGATATTTTCGACATATATGTTTATTTAAAGGTAACGATATTTTTGATTACGAAATTTGTGTTTTCGATATACGTAAAAATCGCTTTTTTTTAGCAATGATATTTGTGTTCTTCATTTGTGTGGTTTTATTCGTTAAGTATAGGAAGGTGATATTTTCATTAATGAGATTTATTTTCCGAAATTTTTGTGTTTCTATATTGTCTGCATTGATATTATGTCAGTTATCCAAATATAGCTCTAGAGATTATTTTGTTTTCGTTCAACGTTAAGGTTTCTATTAGGTCCCGCCCAAACCAGACACCTAGGTATTATACAGGTTTGTTTTGCCATTCAAGGCCTGTACTGTGGTTCGTAAATGTAAATTTTTTCTTTCTTGTTGAAGTAGCCTGAAACATTCGCAAAAACCCAAATTGTTTTTTAAATTTGTGGGATGGAGCAGTTGGCTTTTTTAGTAAATATCATTACATCATCAGCGTATGCTGCCACCTTTTTTGTTCAAGATGTGAAGATGGTACCTGCAATATCATTTTTGAGACAAATAGATTGAACCAGGGTTACAATGGAAAGATAAATAGGAGTGGAGACATGGGGCAGCCTTGTGTTGTGCCTTGTTTCAGTGAGAAGGATTGTGATATACACCCATTAACTCTAACAACTGGTTTTAGATTAGAATGTAATGCGAACACCATCCTAATGAAGTTTTCTCCTATGACAAATTTCTGTAAGGTGGCTCTCAAAAAAGGCCATGCTACTTTATCAAAAGATTTCTCCACATCTAAAGTGATGGCAGCAACAGGAGAATTAAGTAATCTGGCCTTTTCTTTATCATGACACAGTAATCTTATATTATCACTTAATTGTACCTGTTGTGGAGAAGTTATGAAGTAAGTTATGTAGAGAATTTTGTATCTAATCTGGAAATATCTCGTTGAACTTGTTGAACATTAGGTCCTGGCGCTTTCCCTGGCTTCAAACCTTTGATTGCAATAATTGTTTCCTCTTGTGATATGCTCTTTATAAATTGGTGTCAAGATTAGATAGAAACTCTTACATTTTTGGGGTCAATAACATGATGAGATGTGTAAAGGTTTTCGTTAAAGGTCTGAAATACATCTAAGATCAGTGACAGCTTGCTTGGAACGGGGTGGTGCTGTCGGGCGTGGAATAAAAACAAATGAAAACAAATAAACGTACCTTCTTTGCAGCGCCGCCACGCAGCCTCTCCTCTGTCCTCTTCAGGTCTGCTACAGCACCAGAAGCACTCAGGCTACTGGGCTCATCCTGCCAATCACGAAGCTGCAGGAGCAGCGTCGTGATTGGTCTGAGCATCCTGTTTGGATGCTCAGGCTGTGCCTGGGGAGGCTGGGCATGTTCTCCACAGGACTGTGCAACACACCCTAATGGAGAACATGCCAAGTGCACATGTCGGTTTGGCCGGCCCTAGAGGGCTGGTCAAACTGTCATGTGCACTTAGAGGAGTGCAAACCCCTCCTCCCTGCTCTGGCATCACTGAGCCAGTCCCGCCCGACTCAATTTTCTGGAGGTTAATGCCAGATGCTGAATTTTAACTAATTATTTTGGTGATGTCCTACCTTATTTTTTTCAATAATTTTGGCAGCTTTCTTTATAGAGACCCACTTGTGTGCCCTGATGCTAAAAAATTTATTATATTCGTATTTAAGAAGATTAATTTCAGCCATTTCAGAAGAACCTTTTGAGTGATTAAGTTTGAATTTAAGATTTTTTACTTAGTGTCTAGATCGTCTAGTCATTGATGGTCCTTTTTGTTTTCAGTCACCATTAAATTGATCATACTACCTGTAATAGTGGCTTTAAGGGTGTTCCAAAAGAATTTGGGTGATTTGTCTTCTATGCTGTTCTCGGTCTCTATAGTTTGCTTCATACCTTCATTATCTGAAAAAAATATCAATCATTCTCCATTTCCTAATTGTCGGGGTTGATGTAGTGAGGTTCAAATCGAGGAAGGTACAAGCATGTTCAGATATCATAATGGGTTCTATTCTGGGAGAGCTGGCTTGTTGGAGAAAGCAGCTCTGTACCAACATGTAATTAATCTGGCAGTAAGAGTCATGTGGTTGTGAATACAATGTATGTTTACTGCCTGTAGGGTTGTGAATCTTCCAGATGTCCAGGTGTGAGTTACATAAGTTAAGGAGCTGAGCATGCAATTCATTTAGTCCAAATTTTACACTGGAAAGACGGTCAAGAGTCCCATTCATAGGTAAATTGAAATCCCCTACCAAAATAATATCCATGTGTTACGGTACGTCGAAAATGGTTTTGTTGAGGTCCCACCAGAGAGCTGGATCATCGTAATATTGATTATCGAAAATTCAGTATTTTCATTTTTGGCTGAAGCGATAACCCATTTACCTAATTGAACTTGTTGTTTCAGGGAAGCAGCTATGTTAGACTTTTTTAGATATTAGTGTAATAACTAGGGGTGGGCGGAATTTGCGAAATTAACTTTCGCAAATTATCGCGAAAATGCTAAAAATCTCCGCAAACACGCCGGAAATATCGCGAAGACGCAGAAGTTTTTTTCCCGCCTGTTCGCGATATTTTTTGCGTGATTGCGGGTCGCCAACTTACCCATGCGGTTGCTCATGGGTACGGCCATCTTGTTTTCACTTGTCCCGCCCTCTCGCGATGCTTACTTCCTGCTCCGGGTCGCGCAATGCATGTTCGCGCCCGTTCGCGGTCGATATTTCCTGTTCGCGACCGCTTTTACTTGATCGCGTTGCTTTTTGCTTGCTCGGTGAGAAAATATTGCGCGAACTTGCGCACGTGGTCGCAATGGGCACGGCCATCTTGTTTTTCACTCTATTGCATGGTTCTGGGGCCTGATTTTGAATCCTCCCAAAATCTTTTCAATCCTTTGTTTATAGCCACTTTTTTGGGATCTTTATTACTTATTATTTCTCTAACTATTTTCCTGCTTCTATATTTTTGGTTTTTGTCTACTTTTTTTTTGTTTTTTAGCTACTTTTTCTCTTTCTATTGCCTGCTATTTATTTCCTTTACTCCTTTATTTATTTTACGTTTTCTTTCCCGCCCCGTCCCCAGAACCATGTCTAAGGGATGGGCTGTTCGCCGGCGCAGCCAGAGCCGCGACCGCCTTCCTTGCGGAAGGCGGCGCCCACAAGGGGTGCAGGCACGGGACTTATTTGGGGAGGTGGAGTTGGCTGCACTAATTTTCTTTGTGCAGCGCCACCTCCCCTCAACCCTGGTAGCAGGTGGCAGGCCTGGGTCCGGGTACGGCCTCCGGGAGCGTCGGCAGCGGTGGGGGAAGGTGCGCCAGGCAGTGTCACGCTTCTCTGCTGTCCGGCGCACCCAGGCGCAGCTGACGCACCGGTGGTCCGACATCTTGGACCGTGAGCAGGACCTGCTGGACCTGCTAGGAGTGGAGGTCCCGGGGCTTGGTGAGTACCTATTTAATTATTACTACTTTGTGTCTGTTCTTCTGCTCTGTGTTATATATTGCGAATATCTTTTTTTTCTTCCAACCAGCTAGAATGTTGCTGCTTACATTCCAGGTTTATTACGTTTAAAAGTCTGTGATTTTTTTTGACACAGTTGCTCTTCTGCGCTACTACTAATCTTACTTGTTTGCAGCTTTGCGTTTGCGCTTGCTTAGCGTGATTCTTTACGAGTTTATTTTAGAGAAATTAAGTTACGTAATGCTACAGTGACTCTAGTCCACTCCTTACTTTGTCCTGTCACTAATAGATAAGGGCGGATTGATACTTAGGTTTAGGTACTTTGTATGAGCTTCTAATTTGTTAGTGGTATGCGTGATGCCCCCTCACTCAGTTATGTGACGTGCTGCTAGTACGGCAGTCTTTATTAGAACCTTTTCTAGTTTGTTCAATGAGTGGTGGTAGGCTTAGCAGTTACTTAGCACTAGCAGATCAGCATCAATCAATCAAACCAAAATTCTGTGTATACAAAAAATGTAGTCATGTTCATGTGTCCTCCATGATTTTACCATATGCATTGTTGAGGAATACAGTGGAAATGCATACTTAATGTACAATTGGCATCCCTGGAATAGGTGGGTTAGGTTGGGTGGTATGTTGTACTTAGGCTTAGTTGTAACTTAGTATTCTGGAATCAGAATGGAAGACTGGATTACTGTTGATAAATAGTAACTTAAGTAGTCGAACTGCGAATCCCCCGATATTACTTGTTGACCAGATGAGATCGGTCAATTTAGTTATTGCAATTGTTGTTTACATAGGTGTTTTTTGACCGTTGTTGAAAAATATTGTATTTGTTTGACACCATCCATCAATGTTTGTCTCTTTCTTATATCTTTCCTGTTCATCAGCACCCAGGGGCAGACCGACAGGGACTGGACAGTCGGCGGGACAGTCAGAACACCACCAGGAGGACACCGCTGAGGGCTCCTCTGCTGGCCCCAGTAAGTCTTCTTGTTTTTAATAATATTTCTTATTCCATAACTTTTATTGCCCCATATTTTTCACAAACTATTGTTTGTTTCCAAATGCTATTTTTTCACCACCAATTATCCTTCGATCTGTACGGTTTCAAAAATCTTATCCCTGCCTCCGCTATGATGACTCTCAGTACTACTACTACTACATACTATCAGTCTGTCTGTACTGTAGTAGCTAGTCTTGCCCAGTTGGCCAGTGCCACTCTTTGTGAAAGGTTGTAATATAAAACTCATATTCACCAGTAGCTCGAGCCATTGAGTCCAATCCGTTGGGTCGTCGTCTTGTACTACTTTTACTCTTATTGATCTTGAGGCTTTGAAAATTCACAGCAACAACAGCCCTACCAGATTTATTACTATTTTGATATGATACCCTATAGGACATACTACTGTTGTAGGGATCTTGCACATACACAGACATTTGCACCAGGAAATAGGATGTTGGTGATGGTAGGTTGGACCTTCCTCGCACACCTCAATCAGAAATTCCGCACCCACCACAATTCGACTGTCTGACTATAGTACTGTCTTGTCATAACTATTAGGTCTCGGAACCCTCCCCCCCAAGATACCCAACAAGTAGACAACCCAGAACATAACACACCCAACCTCTCAGTCGTGGAAGCAATGCACATGCACACCCTTACTTTAATTTGCTCACTCGTGTAAGTTAGTCCACACCAAATACCACCAAGTCTATGTAAGTTCAAAATGTTTATTTCAATTTGAGAAGGTCTGTACACTGTTTTCTTATAAATGCAGCACCAACCGGAAAATCAATAACATTAAAACAATATACATTGTTACACTTATACAGTTGGGAATTAAATCATGATAACTGAACAGTGGTGGAAGGCAGCACCACCATCCCCTAGGAATTTAGTTTATATACATTTATAAATGAAGATGTGAGTGAAGGGACCCCTCACCTTAGAAGAACCTAGTACTGGTAGTTGTTGCATCATTCAGAAGCTCTGGTTCATAGAAGGGAATCTTGCGTCTGTAATGCGAAAAATGAAATGGTGTGCGTTAGTATATTGCAACTTGCAAGCATTTCTCAGCCGTGCCAAAAAGTGTAGCATTTATGGATAAGCAATATGGACTAACAGTAACAGTAGTACACCAGTACTTCCTAAAAAAGTGGCTTGTTAATGTTTTTGTTGACCGCTTGTACGCAGCGCGTAGACTAGACAGTAGCAGTGTCAGGCAGGTCATGTGGGCTCAAAGGTGTCTTAAGAAGCTGCAAGGTAACGTCACATGTGCAAAAATAAAAGACACAAAGGTAAAATGGTAGCATGGCTAGGGCTAATTAAGCAAAGGCTACAATGATCATATATAACTATTAGTGTCTACTCTACTACTACCTGATTTGTACTAGTGATGTATGTTATTATTAACTCATTTTTCAACCTTGCTACTGATCAATAGGGGGAGGTGTATATGACGCCTAATAAATGTGTAATGTTTTCTAGGCGCACTACCGACAACCATTGCCGGGGCCAGCGAACGAGGCGACGCGGAGGGCGAGGATGCGGCAGTTGCTGCCGATACCGACGATGGAGCGATAGGGGGAGTGGCAGCACCAGTGGCAGGCGGTGGTAAGTTAGATTCATAATCCTTAACTATTGTTGAACTTGACAGTACACTCACTGCAAGGGTGTACTGTATGTATATGTATACTGTACAGTTGTGACTTAGGGCCCCATTAGGATGGTGGGCATATTGCCCCCGCCGGACCGGCTGGAATTCACTGCCGACACCGCAGGGGCAAACCTCCCGCCACCCCTGTAGAAAATATTCAGACCCCCCACATGTCGACCAGGCGGAAAAGGGTTCAATATGCCGGTGGTGTCTCTCTGAACACACCGCCAGCCATATAATCTGCATTTTGGAATGCCTTTGCGTGGCGGCATTGCCGTCCGCCACAGAAAGGCATGCAGACATTGCATAGTATGCTTGGGTGCCCCCATGGAGGGTACCTACCTATGTTATGGTACCCCCCCGCCTTTCAAACAAATGCAGCACAACATTTTAGCATTGCTTTCGGCAACGCCAACCAGAATGTAAAAAAAACAGGATGCGCCCGCCACTGTGCCGGGCGCATCATCCTAATTAATTGTCCCCACGGGACCCCCACCCTTTTTAGCATGAGGATGGCGGGCGGACAAAGTCCGCCCGCTATCCGATGTGGTGAGTAAGTATGAGTTGTTAGGGACGTTTGAAGAGTGAACTAGAAGGCTAGAATTCCCTTTAATTGGCATAGGAGCGGGAGTATTGAGTAACCAATGGCCTCATCTATCTGATTTCAACTCTGCTTTGAAAGTTTTATGGAGAAGAGCACCTGGTGCACTGTTCAACTAAAAAGTGAAAGACGGGTGGAAGGAAGAAGGACGGGCGACATTTAAAATGTTATGTACTACTGTGCTTTATTTTATAGTGCTACTCTACCATGCCACTATGTGTATAAATAATTACCTTGTCCTACTGTTTTTCTAAGAGTATATTTTACAATTGTCTTGTTTTTTGCTTTTTGATACACAGCTACTCTGAAACAAAATCGGAAGGAGTTGGCCGCCAAGGCACGGCGCCAGAAGCTGGAGGCAATCCAGCGAGAATACCGGCGGCTGGTGGTCTTAGCCGAGGAGGAGGAGGAGACTGCGGCTGCAATTGTTGAAGCCTCCTCCAGTGGCCCGGGCCCCAGCCACCGCCCTCCAGCGGTACGGCGCCACCGTCTGGCGGCTGCCCGCCGCCACCGTGCCATCTCCGGTGCCCCCCCCACTGTGGCTGCAACTGCCGTGGCCTTAGACGCCACGTCGCCCGTTTAGAGGGCCAGATGCGTGTCCTCCTCGAGTCCCGCCCCACCACTTAGTCCCTGTCATTCTGTTCTGCCCCTTTTTTAATTCTTGTTTTAACTTGTTTGGGCGTCACAGACTTTTTTCTCCTATGGACATTGGTTGGGGTTAGGGAGGGGGTGGGTCAGCTTTTGTGGGTTTAGTTTATTTTTGTTAGGGTAAATTAAATATATTTTTCTATGTTACATGCAATGTTGTTAATGTTTTGTAGGTGGGGAACTGTTTTACATCACACTGTTTCCTTGCTGGTGCATGGCCGCCCATAGCCTGTGTTTGATTTAAATAATTGGCTGACTGTATAAGACACAAACAGATAGATGCGACACACCACACTTGTCCTTCCAGTACTTTCAGTCTGTCCTCTAGTCTATGCATTCTTTGTACTGGTGTGTGAAAATGAAATCATTGACAACATGTCCATTATTAATTCTGCCTCCCCCAAACTTCTCTCTTACCGGTGCTTGATGTTTATGTCCAACTGTGGCACAGCACTGGCTGCATGGTGAAGATGGTTTCCTTTTTCATACATGCCCTGATTGGGGTGGTGGTGGTGGTGGTAGCATAGTAGTAGTAGTAGACACTGGCAGGGCGGCAGCATTTGCAAAAAAAGAAAAGGAGACAGTCAATCGCCTTTGAGAGACTGTTAGAGGAGTAGTAGAATGAAGTACAGTACAGAACTTACCGAGCAACAATAATATGCTCAAATATTTGACAAAAAAACAGAATGGTGGTTGGGATAGCCTACTAGACAGAGTTACAAACTATAGTTGTGTCTAGTCACTTGACTAGGCCTACAGCCTAACAGTTAGTGCTGTATATGAGGAATGAGAACAAACAAATCCAATCAATGCCGGCAATTCATGCTGAGGTATGTGTTCCTTTGTTAAATAAAATAACCTCTGAAATATCCTACTCATGGGTGGGCAAGCAGAAGAAGATCATCGCTCTGCCTTGAAATTGAAGTAGGGTTGCTTTCACCACATCCGCCCCAGCAAGTGTGTGATTAAGTATTGGTGTACATTTAATTTAGTTACACCTTGACAATAAGTCACACAGCCCGGGGGAAGAGGGTTAGGGTTTGTTGAATGGATGGGAAGGAGGTTTTTGGGAAAGGTTTGACATAGAAAAACAGTATGCATACATAGACAAACAAACGACAATCATTGAAGACTACCATATCCATATGTTAAGGGAGAAAAAGGCAATGCATGCATGATGATTAGAACCCGGATTACATACACTTTTAGTTCTTGTTCTGTTCCGGCCTTAATACTTTTACAGATAGCAAATAGAAATTTTAAATATTGGTAGTGAAGAATCGTAAACACAGAGCAAACCTAATGATGACAATAACAACTCCAAGAACACACTGTTGTAAAGATTGTATACAAAATATTAATCAAATTATTTAAAAGAAGATAAAAGTGGATACTGTTACTGTGTTATCCTGGTCAAAAATGTGGACTGGATTTGCATCTCGGCATTCCTCTTGCTCCCCTCGTCCATCAATCTTGGGTGTGTCGCCTCGCGACTCGCCACTGCCCGGCTGGAAAAAAAAAGGTGATTTATTGGTAAGGTAATGAATATGCATTGTAATGTTTTACAAAGTTTAGGGCAAGGCCCGGCCTGTAATTGTAGATGGAAAACCAAAGGGGATATAGAGAAAGAAAGTTAAAACAAATGCACAAGTGATGGTGTAGTGCAACAAGAACACTTTCCGAGGTGGCATGTATGCATCATCTCTACTACTCTAGTCTGTTTACAGCATTGACCTTCAACAGTAACAGGAGAGAGCAGGCCCACAGTGCTTAGCAGTAGCACATCCTACGTTAACACTTTAGAGTCCTTTTTTTTTCTCTCAAAGAGTTGGACAAACGCAAAGCACATTATCCATTCCAAACATTGCATTTTACAGTTTCAGTTAGTAAAATCAATGCACTGCAGTCATCCCACCGCTACACTCTATTCCACTTCTACACAGACATTTGTGTCTGCTGTGGTTGTTGTTGACGAGTTTACCTTTATGCTTTTCCATTTTATGCCACTCATGAAACGTCCTCCTGACTTCATTATCATCTCCGATACTTTTACTGACTGACTGTGAAGATTGGCCTGCAGTATAAGTAAAATTTTTATGACACAACAAGAGTAGAAATATAAATATTACTGACTTGAGTCATTCTTTATTGTGTACAGAAAGATAGATTACTAGTACACTTTGACATCACTTTGTGCACAACAAACAAACAACGGAAACACAAAGACCAATCGCTCAGAGTCAGGTGTCCAATGCATGCCATTAATTGTCATCATTACCTGTTCCTTCTCATCTTAAGTTAACGGGCCGTCTATTTCGCCATCATCATGATGGACGGGTCTGTTGTGTCAATCATACTGTATCACAAGCTGCAGGAGAAGTACAAATTTCATTTTTGCAAGAAGGGGAAAATTGAATTCACCTTGAGTTAAGTTTAGTGTGTTCTGTAGAAAGTTGATTAGTGGCAGTGCACAATTACATAAATTCATGCACAACAAACACAACAAAATCTAAATCATTCAGTCTGCGACTCTGCGTCCAATGCATGGCATCAATCATTACCTGTTCCATCTTATTTTCAGTTAATGGCCAGTCTCTCTCGGCTCTGAAAGGAGGATAGCTATAGTAGTCATCTGATTCATGCTCCACTTCTTTTGGAAGGACTAGGAAAGTTTAAATTTGTTGTTACCATCATCCAATCATCATTCATGAGGGAAATGGAATTGAGCAGGAGATTCAGTATGATGGAGCGGAGGAGCTGGATTCGGAGAACTGTACTGTCAAATAGCAGACACCTGAAACTTGTATATTAAATTAGAAGAGTAGAAGACGGTGGTAATGGATTTGTTGTGATTCACAAGTTTATAACCGGAACGACAGACACATAAACAAAGGGGGAAAAAAGGGAGGAAGACAGTAAGTGCAAGCCTAATTGTCAGGGAAGTATAGCTCGTCCTCAAACTCTGGGGGTTCAGCCAGTAGTAGGTAATCATCTGACACAATACTTCCATCACCTGAGCCGCTGTCCTCATCTTCCTCCATTGCTTCATGTATTGTGTAATTCGGTGGTATGAAGTGCTGATTCATTTTGATCATTTTTAACCTCTCCACGTTTTTTGGCGATAGACTGGTCCTTCTCAATGTTACAATGGAACCAGCAGCACTGAAAACACGTTCGGAAGAGACACTTGCGACAGGGCAAGCCAGATAGCTTATCGCCAGCCTGCTGAGCTGTGGCCATTCAGACCTTTACCTATACCAATACTGCAATGGGTTTTGATCAATGTACACCTCTGTTGGGTTGTCCAGATAGGCCTGGACCATCCGCTCAATGTTCAGGGTTGCTGCTGGTAAGCTTTTGTGCTGTTTTTTCTGTGCATCAGCACTGTGCTTATTAAAGCCTAACTTTAGATACCAATCCTGTAATGATAATGATTGTACTCGGCCTAATGATCCAGTTATTGTTTCTGTGGTCGATAGTGATGGTGAGTGTTGTGATTGTGATCCAAACGCACTGCCCTCAGCCGACGAAGTTGCACTTGATCCTGCATGGCCTGCTTCAGTACTTCTTGTGGGTTGATCTTGCGGGCCTTTAATTAGCTGCCGTTCATTTTCCAACTTCCTGGCTGCTTCATCTATACAACTTTTGTAGCGCGCAACATCAATGTGGGAAAAAGCAAAGAATGTCTTCAGTGCTAATTTTGCACGTGGATCCAGAATTGTGGCACAAATGTAATGTTCTTGTGACAAAATTTTATTTTGTATCCTTACATTTTCAGCTAAGCGCCGAGATAAGCTCTCCACCAAGTCATGGGCTTGCCTGCTGTCCTCTATACCTTTGTATGATTCAGACACATTATTCAGCTCATGCTCTAGCATTTGCAATAATGGGATAGCTTGGCCCATTGTACAGTACTCCTTGCTGACTTCACGTGTGAAGACCTCAAAAGGAGACAGCATCTCAGTCAGGCATTTAATTAGGGTCCATTGATCCATCTCAAGGTTCATGCCTTTAACACTAGCATTCCCGCTTCTGTTCCAGACATATTCATGGAGTGACCTGTACTGTTCGTACAGACGATCAAGCATGTAATATGTTGAGTTCCAACGTGTTGCCACCTCCTGGATGAGTGCCTTGACTGGCATCCTTTGTTCACGTTGTATGATCCTCAGCTGCTTCCGAGCTTTAAAAGAATGGCTGAAATGAGTGCATATTCTTCGGCAGATGGCCAGTAAATTGCTGACTATGGGTTCTTTTTTAAGAAAGTCTTGAACTATAATGTTTATGCAGTGCGCAAAAACACGGAACCCTGAAATAGGAACCAAGTTCCATGGCCTTAAGTACATTACTGCCATTGTCTGTGGCAAAAAAACCAATACCAAGCCCTCTGGGCCGCAGCCATTCCAAAACCTTGGTGCGAAACTCGTGTAAAATGTTTTAAGCCGTATGAGATTTCTCCATGGCGAACATGGCTACAGTTGCATGTTTCCGAGTACCTTCAAAAATCGCAGCTGTGTCAACAACACCTCGTGCAGATAGCTTATCTCTAACCCCCACAAAAGAGATCCAGTGTGCAGTGATGCACATGTAATCTGTGGCTTGGCAACTGGTCCACATGTCTGTTGTCAGGTGGATATTGTGCACAGACCGCCGACAACATGACCGCCCTCAAACTCGCAACTCGCAGACATCACCAGCTCATCCGCACCACCAAGAAGAAATCCCTGAAGGAACGACTGGACAACAACGCTCATGACAGCAAGGAGCTCTTCATCATCGTCAAGGAGTTCTCCAACCCCAGCACCGGAAGGAACGACATCGCCCCTTCACAGGACCTCTGCGACTCCCTCGCCTCATACTTCCACCGCAAGATTGCCGATATCCACGAGAGTTTCGGGACTCCACCCCCGCACCCATTGGAGGAACCTTCGCACACCACCGTCACTCTCCAGACTTGGACCAAGGTGACTCCCGAGGACACGGCCCGCATGATGAACAGCATCCACTCGGGATCTCCAACGGACCCGTGCCCCCACCATGTCTTCAACAAAGCAGCCTCTATCATCGCACCCCACCTCAGAGACATCATCAACATCTCCTTCGACATAGCCACCTTCCCGGAGAGCTGTAAGCACGCCGAGCTCAGCGCACTACTGAAGAAACCAAGTGCGGACGCAACCGACCTCAAGAATTTCCGCCCAATCTCGCTCCTTCCTTTCCCTGCCAAAGTCGCCGAGAAGATCGTCAACAAGCAACTGTCCGCCTTCCTCGAGACGAACGGATCCCTCGACCCATCGCAATCTGGCTTCAGAGCCAACCACAGCACTGAGAGCGCCCTCATCGCAGCCACCGACGACATCCGGGCCCCACTCGACAACGGGGAAACTACGGCCCTCATCCTCCTGGACCTCTCCGCAGCATTTGACACTGTCTGACACCGCACCCTAGTCCAACGCCTCAACAACACCGGTATCCAAGGGAAGGCTCTGGAATGGATCACTTCGTACCTCGCCGGCAGAACACAGAGAGTACGCCTCCCTCCGTTCCGATCTGAGGCCACCGGAGTCATCTGCGGCGTCCCGCAAGGATCGTCGCTCAGCCCCACCCTCTTCAACGTCTACATGAAACCCCTTGCGGCCATCGCACGCCAACACAACCTCAACATCATCTCCTAAGCCGATGACACCCAGCTGATCCTCTCCCTCACCAGAGACCCCGACAGCGCCAGGACTAACCTGCACGAAGGGATGAAAGACGTCGCCGAGTGGATGAACACGAGCCGCCTGAAGCTGAACACGGACAAGACAGAAGTCCTCATCCTTGGACCATCACCCTCCGCATGGGACGACTCCTGGTGGCCCCCAGCCCTAGGCACCGCACCAAAGCCAACGGACCACGCACGCAACCTGGGCTTCATCCTGGACTCTTCCCTATCAATGACCAGACAAGTCAACGCCGTCTCCTCATCCTGCTTCCACACCCTCCGCATGCTCCGCAAGATCTTCCGATGGATCCCGACCGAGACCAGGAAGACGGTCACCCAGGCCCTCATCACCAGCAGACTAGACTACGGAAACACCCTCTATGCCGGAACAACAGCCAAGCTTCAGAAAAGACTTCAGCGCATCCAGAACGCCTCCGCCCAACTCATCCTAGACGTCCCCCGACGCAGCCACATCTCGAGCCACCTGAGAGACCTACACTGGCTCCCTGTCAACAAGAGAATCACGTTCAGACTCCTCACCCACGCACACAAATCTCTCCACGACCTGGGCCCAAGATACCTCAACAACCGCCTCGCCTTCTACGCACCCACTCGCCAGCTACGATCCGCGCGCCTCGCCCTCGCCGCCGTCCCTCGCATCCAGAGAGCCACCTCCGGAGGAAGATCCTTCTCCTACCTGGTGGCTAAGACATGGAACTCTCTGCCCATACACCTTCGGCTGACCCAGGACCACCTCGCCTTCAGGAAACAGCTCAAGACCTGGCTGTTCGAGCAGTAGCAGACCCCCTTCCCCAAGCGCCTTGAGACCCATCCGGGTGAGTAGTGCGCGATATAAATGCCTTGATTGATTGATTGATTGATTGACAGCACTCTGCTGCAAAGCTTGTCCAACCAATTCCAGCACATCATGATGTAGTGCCGGAACAGCAATTCTTGCGAAATAGGACCGGCTGGGAACCTCCCATTTAGGGCAGATGGCAGACACAAATTCAAGAAAACCCACCCCTTCCACAAATGAAAAAGGAAGAAGGTCCAGCGCTAACATTTTAGCAAGCTTCGCATTGTCCAATCGTGCCGTTGGGTGGTTGCGTTGGAACTGCCCCTCCAACCTAAACATGCTCTCAATGGTAGGCTGGATTACTTTCCTTTGTGGTGCTGTTTTCATTAACCCTCTAAGGCTCAACGACACAGATTGTCTCATTGAGGTAATCGGTCGCCTTGGTGTCTCACCCTGACTCTGAGTATGGCTCTTACTGCGGTGCCACTCTGATGTTACTGAGGAGGATGTGGGCGTTACCAATCCACTACTGGGGATAGGGCTAGAAATGCCTCCCTCTTCTTCACCTGCCACCACAATAATATCGCTCCCTGATTCATCCTGACCAACTTCAATGGGTTGAGTTTTTCTACTTTCTTTTATCTTAAGTAGGTGATCCTCCCAAACGATAGTGTGGTGTTTTCTTAGATGACTTGCTTGTCCTCCAGTACCATAGTTTGTACCAAGCTTACCACGCCGGACACCTTGACGACAAATTGAGCAGATAGCAACGTTCTCCTCCTTGGTGCTAACAGCAAAGAAGTCCCAAACTGGGAAGGAGAACTTTCTGCCACTGCTGGATGTTCCACTTTCAACACCAGATGAACTGGAGGGGGTGCTTGAAATGTGACCCTGTGCACCTAGACTGTGACTTTTACTACCACTACCTACTGAGATGCTTGAGCTGGATGTAGGTCCCTGCCGGGCCTTGATAAATATGGCAGTTGGAGGTAGTGGTGGTGTAACCTGTGTTGGTGATATCCATGCTACACCGGTCCTAGGATGCTTGTTTCCAGTCCAGGGAGGACCTGGCTTGGCAGTTCGGTCTGGACTGTTCCCATGAGGCACAGGGTCAAGACTGATTGCATATGGCTGGGTTCAAACTGCAACGGCATGGTGAGCAAAAAAACGATGGATTTAGGCCCAGATCTCTGTACTGGGGTGAATGTATGACATTGTTCTACATTCTGTCCATCAATTGTTGTTTTTGCATTTGTCACCCCGAGTGGAAAGGGTATGCCCAGACGTGGGTCCCTTGCTCTCCATGCCACTGAAAATCAAGCAAGCCTGGCTGAAGACGGTTGAAATGCCAGAAACCGGTCCTAGGATGCTTGTTTCCAGTCCAGGGAGGACCTGGCTTGGCAGTTCGGTCTGGACTGTTCCCATGAGGCACAGGGTCAAGACTGATTTGCATATGGCTGGGTTCAAACTGGAACGGCATGGTGAGCAAAAAAACGATCGATTTAGGCCCAGATCTCTGTACTGGGGTGAATGTATGACATTGTTCTACATTCTGTCCATCAATTGTTGTTTTTGCATTTGTCACCCCGAGTGGAAAGGGTATGCCCAGACGTGGGTCCCTTGCTCTCCATGACACTGAAAATCAAGCAAGCCTGGCTGAAGACGGCTGAAATGCCAGAAACCGGTCCTAGGATGCTTGTTTCCAGTCCAGGGAGGACCTGACTTGGCAGTTCGGTCTGGACTGTTCCCATGAGGCACAGGGTCAAGACTGATTTGCATATGGCTGGGTTCAAACTGGAACGGCATGGTGAGCAAAAAAACGATGGATTTAGGCCCAGATCTCTGTACTGGGGTGAATGTATGACATTGTTCTACATTCTGTCCATCAATTGTTGTTTTTGCATTTGTCACCCCGAGTGGAAAGGGTATGCCCAGACGTGGGTCCCTTGCTCTCCATGCCACTGAAAATCAAGCAAGCCTGGCTGAAGACGGCTGAAATGCCAGAAACCGGTCCTAGGATGCTTGTTTCCAGTCCAGGGAGGACCTGGCTTGGCAGTTCGGTCTGGACTGTTCCCATGAGGCACAGGGTCAAGACTGATTTGCATATGGCTGGGTTCAAACTGGAACGGCATGGTGAGCAAAAAAACGATGGATTTAGGCCCAGATCTCTGTACTGGGGTGAATGTATGACATTGTTCTACATTCTGTACATCAATTGTTGTTTTTGCATTTGTCACCCCGAGTGGAAAGGGTATGCCCAGACGTGGGTCCCTTGCTCTCCATGCCACTGAAAATCAAGCAAGCCTGGCTGAAGACGGCTGAAATGCCAGAAACCGGTCCTAGGATGCTTGTTTCCAGTCCAGGGAGGACCTGGCTTGGCAGTTCGGTCTGGACTGTTCCCATGAGGCACAGGGTCAAGACTGATTTGCATATGGCTGGGTTCAAACTGGAACGGCATGCTGAGCAAAAAAACGATGGATTTAGGCCCAGATCTCTGTACTGGGGTGAATGTATGACATTGTTCTACATTCTGTCCATCAATTGTTTTTGCATTTGTCACCCCGAGTGGAAAGGGTATGCCCAGACGTGGGTCCCTTGCTCTCCATGCCACTGAAAATCAAGCAAGCCTGGCTGAAGACGGCTGAAATGCCAGAAACCGGTCCTAGGATGCTTGTTTCCAGTCCAGGGAGGACCTGGCTTGGCAGTTCGGTCTGGACTGTTCCCATGAGGCACAGGGTCAAGACTGATTTGCATGTGGCTGGGTTCAAACTGGAACGGCATGGTGAGCAAAAAAACGATGGATTTAGGCCCAGATCTCCGTACTGGGGTGAATGTATGACATTGTTCTACATTCTGTCCATCAATTGTTGTTTTTGCATTTGTCACCCCGAGTGGAAAGGGTATGCCCAGACGTGGGTCCCTTGCTCTCCATGCCACTGAAAATCAAGCAAGCCTGGCTGAAGACGGCTGAAATGCCAGAAACCGGTCCTAGGATGCTTGTTTCCAGTCCAGGGAGGACCTGGCTTGGCAGTTCGGTCTGGACTGTTCCCATGAGGGACAGGGTCAAGATTGATTTGCATATGGCTGGGTTCAAACTGGAACGGCATGGTGAGCAAAAAAACGATGGATTGAGGCCCAGATCTCTGTACTGGGGTGAATGTATGACATTGTTCTACATTCTGTCCATCAATTGTTGTTTTTGCATTTGTCACCCCGAGTGGAAAGGGTATGCCCAGACGTGGGTCCCTTGCTCTCCATGCCACTGAAAATCAAGCAAGCCTGGCTGAAGACGGCTGAAATGCCAGAAACCGGTCCTAGGATGCTTGTTTCCAGTCCAGGGAGGACCTGGCTTGGCAGTTCGGTCTGGACTGTTCCCATGAGGCACAGGGTCAAGACTGATTTGCATATGGCTGGGTTCAAACTGGAACGGCATGGTGAGCAAAAAAACGATGGATTTAGGCCCAGATCTCTGTACTGGGGTGAATGTATGACATTGTTCTACATTCTGTCCATCAATTGTTGTTTTTGCATTTGTCACCCCGAGTGGAAAGGGTATGCCCAGACGTGGGTCCCTTGCTCTCCATGCCACTGAAAATCAAGCAAGCCTGGCTGAAGACGGCTGAAATGCCAGAAACCGGTCCTAGGATGCTTGTTTCCAGTCCAGGGAGGACCTGGCTTGGCAGTTCGGTCTGGACTGTTCCCATGAGGCACAGGGTCAAGACTGATTTGCATATGGCTGGGTTCAAACTGGAACGGCATGGTGAGCAAAAAAACGATGGATTTAGGCCCAGATCTCTGTACTGGGGTGAATGTATGACATTGTTCTACATTCTGTCCATCAATTGTTGTTTTTGCATTTGTCACCCCGAGTGGAAAGGGTATGCCCAGACGTGGGTCCCTTGCTCTCCATGCCACTGAAAATCAAGCAAGCCTGGCTGAAGACGGCTGAAATGCAGAAACCGGTCCTAGGATGCTTGTTTCCAGTCCAGGGAGGACCTGGCTTGGCAGTTCGGTCTGGACTGTTCCCATGAGGCACAGGGTCAAGACTGATTTGCATATGGCTGGGTTCAAACTAGAACGGCATGGTGAGCAAAAAAACGATGGATTTAGGCCCAGATCTCTGTACTGGGGTGAATGTATGACATTGTTCTACATTCTGTCCATCAATTGTTGTTTTTGCATTTGTCACCCCGAGTGGAAAGGGTATGCCCAGACGTGGGTCCCTTGCTCTCCATGCCACTGAAAATCAAGCAAGCCTGGCTGAAGACGGCTGAAATGCCAGAAACCGGTCCTAGGATGCTTGTTTCCAGTCCAGGGAGGACCTGGCGTGGCAGTTCGGTCTGGACTGTTCCCATGAGGCACAGGGTCAAGACTGATTTGCATATGGCTGGGTTCAAACTGGAACGGCATAGTGAGCAAAAAAACAATGGATTTAGGCCCAGATCTCTGTACTGGGGTGAATGTATGACATTGTTCTACATTTTGTCCATCAATTGTTGTTTTTGCATTTGTCACCCCGAGTGGAAAGGGTATGCCCAGACGTGGGTCCCTTGCTCTCCATGCCACTGAAAATCAAGCAAGCCTGGCTGAAGACGGCTGAAATGCCAGAAACCGGTCCTAGGATGCTTGTTTCCAGTCCAGGGAGGACCTGGCTTGGCAGTTCGGTCTGGACTGTTCCCATGAGGCACAGGGTCAAGACTGATTTGCATATGGCTGGGTTCAAACTGGAACGGCATGGTGAGCAAAAAAACGATGGATTTAGGCCCAGATCTCTGTACTGGGGTGAATGTATGACATTGTTCTACATTCTGTCCATCAATTGTTGTTTTTGCATTTCTCACCCCGAGTGGAAAGGGTATGCCCAGACGTGGGTCCCTTGCTCTCCATGCCACTGAAAATCAAGCAAGCCTGGCTGAAGACGGCTGAAATGCCAGAAACCGGTCTTAGGATGCTTGTTTCCAGTCCAGGGAGGACCTGGCTTGGCAGTTCGATCTGGACTGTTCCCATGAGGCACAGGGTCAAGACTGATTTGCATATGGCTGGGTTCAAACTGGAACGGCATGGTGAGCAAAAAAACGATGGATTTAGGCCCAGATCTCTGTACTGGGGTGAATGTATGACATTGTTCTACATTCTGTCCATCAATTGTTGTTTTTGCATTTGTCACCCCGAGTGGAAAGGGTATGCCCAGACGTGGGTCCCTTGCTCTCCATGCCACTGAAAATCAAGCAAGCCTGGCTGAAGAAGGCTGAAATGCCAGAAACCGGTCCTAGGATGCTTGTTTCCAGTCCAGGGAGGACCTGGCTTGGCAGTTCGGTCTGGACTGTTCCCATGAGGCACAGGGTCAAGACTGATTTGCATATGGCTGGGTTCAAACTGGAACGGCATAGTGAGCAAAAAAACGATGGATTTAGGCCCAGATCTCTGTACTGGGGTGAATGTATGACATTGTTCTACATTCTGTCCATCAATTGTTGTTTTTGCATTTGTCACCCCGAGTGGAAAGGGTATGCCCAGACGTGGGTCCCTTGCTCTCCATGCCACTGAAAATCAAGCAAGCCTGGCTGAAGACGGCTGAAATGCCAGAAACCGGTCCTAGGATGCTTGTTTCCAGTCCAGGGAGGACCTGGCTTGGCAGTTCGGTCTGGACTGTTCCCATGAGGCACAGGGTCAAGACTGATTTGCATATGGCTGGGTTCAAACTGGAACGGCATGGTGAGCAAAAAAACGATGGATTTAGGCCCAGATCTCTGTACTGGGGTGAATGTATGACATTGTTCTACATTCTGTCCATCAATTGTTGTTTTTGCATTTCTCACCCCGAGTGGAAAGGGTATGCCCAGACGTGGGTCCCTTGCTCTCCATGCCACTGAAAATCAAGCAAGCCTGGCTGAAGACGGCTGAAATGCCAGAAACCGGTCCTAGGATGCTTGTTTCCAGTCCAGGGAGGACCTAGCTTGGCAGTTCAGTCTGGACTGTTCCCATGAGGCACAGGGTCAAGACTGATTTGCATATGGCTGGGTTCAAACTGGAACGGCATGTTGAGCAAAAAAACGATGGATTTAGGTCCAGATCTCTGTACTGGGGTGAATGTATGACATTGTTCTACATTCTGTCCATCAATTGTTGTTTTTGCATTTGTCACCCCGAGTGGAAAGGGTATGCCCAGACGTGGGTCCCTTGCTCTCCATGCCACTGAAAATCAAGCAACCTGGCTGAAGACGGCTGAAATGCCAGAAACCGGTCCTAGGATGGTTGTTTCCAGTCCAGGGAGGACCTGGCTTGGCAGTTCTGTCTGGACTGTTCCCATGAGGCACAGGGTCAAGACTGATTTGCATATGGCTGGGTTCAAACTGGAACGGCATGGTGAGCAAAAAAACGATGGATTTAGGCCCAGATCTCTGTACTGGGGTGAATGTATGACATTGTTCTACATTCTGTCCATCAATTGTTGTTTTTGCATTTGTCACCCCGAGTGGAAAGGGTATGCCCAGACGTGGGTCCCTTGCTCTCCATGCCACTGAAAATCAAGCAAGCCTGGCTGAAGACGGCTGAAATGCCAGAAACCGGTCCTAGGATGCTTGTTTCCAGTCCAGGGAGGACCTAGCTTGGCAGTTCAGTCTGGACTGTTCCCATGAGGCACAGGGTCAAGACTGATTTGCATATGGCTGGGTTCAAACTGGAACGGCATGTTGAGCAAAAAAACGATGGATTTAGGCCCAGATCTCTGTACTGGGGTGAATGTATGACATTGTTCTACATTCTGTCCATCAATTGTTGTTTTTGCATTTGTCACCCCGAGTGGAAAGGGTATGCCCAGACGTGGGTCCCTTTCTCTCCATGCCACTGAAAATCAAGCAAGCCTGGCTGAAGACGGCTGAAATGCCAGAAACCGGTCCTAGGATGCTTGTTTCCAGTCCAGGGAGGACCTGGCTTGGCAGTTCGGTCTGGACTGTTGCCATGAGGCACAGGGTCAAGACTGATTTGCATATGGCTGGGTTCAAACTGGAACGGCATGGTGAGCAAAAAAACGATGGATTTAGGCCCAGATCTCTGTACTGGGGTGAATGTATGACATTGTTCTACATTCTGTCCATCAATTGTTGTTTTTGCATTTGTCACCCCGAGTGGAAAGGGTATGCCCAGACGTGGGTCCCTTGCTCTCCATGCCACTGAAAATCAAGCAAGCCTGGCTGAAGACGGCTGAAATGCCAGAAACCGGTCCTAGGATGCTTGTTTCCAGTCCAGGGAGGACCTGGCTTGGCAGTTCGGTCTGGACTGTTCCCATGAGGCACAGGGTCAAGACTGATTTGCATATGGCTGGGTTCAAACTGGAACGGCATGGTGAGCAAAAAAACGATGGATTTAGGCCCAGATCTCTGTACTGGGGTGAATGTATGACATTGTTCTACATTCTGTCCATCAATTGTTGTTTTTACATCCCGCTCAGTAGCAGCCTTTCTGGATAGGGTGAGAATGTTGGTCTCCAATCCCTTTGGGGCGGGAGTAATGTGCGTGATGACTGGCTCGTCTTCATCAACATCAGCATCACCCCCCTCTTCTACATCTACCTCCATAACTCTAAGTTTTTCTGGGACCTTCCTTTTCAGAAGCATTGTCTTGTGGCGTATATCACTCTCAGACTGAGATGGTGGTAGCCAACTGGCAGCACGATCATCAGAAGCGGGGCTTGAAGAAGAAGATGATGGACTAAGCCTCCTTTTCCTTGCTAGTGGTCTGGAAGACAATAGATCTTCTGAAACAGTGGTTTCACTTTGCTCCACTTTGTCTGCAGGAAGCTCAATTTCCTGAAATGCCCCTACGTCAGGAGCAACAACTACTATGGTTGGCTGTTGTGGCGGCTGCTGCTGTTCTTGTTGCGGCGGCTGCTGCTGCTGTTCTTGTTGTGTGGCGGCTGCTGCTGCTGTTCTTGTTGCGGCGGTGGCTGCTGCTGTTCTTGTTGCGGCGGCTGCTGCTGTTCTTGTTGCGGCGGCTGCTGCTGTTCTTGATGCGGCTGCACACTGATCTGCTGAGTTTGCGCCTGCGTTGAACTTGATTGTGTACTACTTTGCGGTAATGACATTGCTTCAACATCGCTGCTCGTTAGTAGACTGGCTACCTCTGCGACACTAAAGCCCTTGGGCCTAGGTTGGTGGGGTTGGACCGCTGTGCTGCTCCCAGCTTGGTTCCCGGACAACGCTGCTGCAGGCATAACTTTTTTGGTGCCAAAAAAAACATTGGCCGGCACACCACCAGTCGTGGTTAATGGCACTTCCTTTTTCTGTTCCTTCTTCTCACCGGCAACTGTCTTGGTACTGGACCTGATACCTTTCTTTGAGGCCATCTTCTTCAGATGTCAGGCAGGATGCAGATGCACAACAAGTTCTGGTCACACGTGGACGTGATGCGCAGCAGGACTTCTGTCTGACTGGCAGTACAACGGGTAGCCGGGTGATGCTGATGACACCTCCTACTCTGTCATTTGTGCACCTAAAAGCAAATAAGCCAGGAGAAGAACATCAGTGAAATGTTGCATTTGTTGTTGTGGTTCAGTTACTTAGTACTGTACTAGTGCAAACAAAAGATAGTCTAGCCATTTATGACTTTTTTTTTAACTAGGGCTATGTGATACTACTGTGTACAGCCACACACTACACTCTCAGGAAGGATAGGAAAGTTAATAATAATAACCACCAAAATAAAAATGTAATGGGAGTGGGGTGGACCCTATTTGCCAATAAATTATTTGAGCATCTCAGCATCCATGGAGCTGCTGCTGGCAAAGGGGGTGGATGGATGGAAGCAGTAAGCCAAATAGCCAATAGGAAAACCATGCAGGCCTATGGCAAAAACAGGACACTAATAACTCCCAGTCCAAACACAAAAAAGGCCACCACCCACATGGACACTCACAAATCACAAACAAGCCGGGGGCCTGGGAAACACCCTGAGCTGACAAAAGGCCTATAAAAGCCAGGTAAAGGATGCATGCTAAAGCACACTGCTCTGCCTTTTTAATGCAACAAAATGTAAATACGAACATTCACAGGCCCCAAAAAGGTCTGCAGGGTGCATGCATTGCACACCAACACACCAGTGACCAGACACATACAACAAAAGCATGTCTTTAAGACAATCAACATCAGAAAGGCCACCCCCAAAAAGCACACTTCCCCAACTCAATCCAATGCCATCCATGCCCTAAATGAAGTCTAAAATAAATTCAACAGACCACACAGAAAACACTTGATTAATAAAGCTGTGGCTACCTGCTCTGATCCTAGTGGATGAAAGCAGGCCTGTTGGCAGACAAGGCCAGGCAAGCTTGCAGGCCTAGGCTTCACAATGGCCACCAGCCACATGGCCAGGCCCAACAACATCAGAAAGGCCACCCCCAAAAAGCACACTTCCCCAACTCAATCCAATGCCATCCATGCCCTAAATGAAGTCTAAATTCAACAGACCACACAGAAAACACTAGATTAATAAAGCTGTGGCTACCTTCTCTGATCCTAGTGGATGAAAGCAGGCCTGTTGGCAGACGAGGCCAGGCAAGCTTGCAGGCCTAGGCTTCACAATGGCCACCAGCCACATGGCCAGGCCCAACAACATCAGAAAGGCCACCCCCAAAAAGCACACTTCCCCAACTCAATCCAATGCAATCCATGCCCTAAATTAAGTCTAAATTCAACAGACCACACAGAAAACACTAGATTAATAAAGCTGTGGCTACCTGTTCTGATCCTAGTGGATGACAGCAGGCCTGTTGGCAGACAAGGCCAGGCAAGCTTGCAGGCCTAGGCTTCAAAATGGCCACCAGCCACATGGCCAGGCCCAACAACATCAGAAAGGCCACCCCCAAAAAGCACACTTCCCCAACTCAATCCAATGCCATCCATGCCCTAAATGATGCTTGAAAATGAAATACATTCAAAAAACACCAAAAGGAACAGTTGCTTCATCATGCACACACCCATGAGGCCATGCCCATGGCTAGCTCGGGCCTACTACTACTACCCACAATTTTTTTTTTTTAAAAGGAATGATGATAGTTATCAAAAATAAATTGTAGTTACAACTGCAATGCCCACAATCAAATAGACACAACAACCACTTACTTGTAAAATATCCTATTCCAAAAATCCTCAAATCCAATTGCAATGATGCAGCAGACAAAAAGAGTGATCTTTCCAGCTCCAAATCCAAAGGCAGAATGAGCAGGAGATGGACAAAGCACTGGGAGGAGCCTACTGGACAGGAACAGGAAGTTGGAGATTCTGTGTCACTTCCTCCCTCTCCCCACCTTTTTAAAAAAGGACTCCTTGCACAAAAAAGGAAAGCCAAATGTCAATGTGAGGAGTTGTTTTCATCCAAAATCAGCATTTGCAGAAGGTTTCATGCTGCTAGAGCTGATATTCCTCTCCAAATTGAAAATTTTACTTGTTCGAGTTCTCGAGCTTCACATTACTTCCACCGGCGTGTCGAAAATGACATGATCGTGTTCTCTTCTTCCCTGTCGTGTTGGATATGACGTGTTCGGGGTCTCTTTCTCCTGTTCGCGTTCGATTAGACGTGCCCGCGTCCTCACCCTCTCGCTCGCGATGTAGAATGACGTGTTCGAGATCTCAATCTTCTCATACTCGCACGGTGCATGATCGCGAGAAGAATGACGTGTTCGCGCAACAAATGACGTCATCGCGCGACAATGCGAGTGCAAACTGTTGCGAGACAGCGCAAAATGGCTACCAACAATCCAATATCTCGTGAAGAACGCGACCGGGTCGGGAAAACTTGTCAGCGAACGCGGGGATTCAGGTAAGGCGATCGCGCGCACGCAAGAATGTATTTTTTTACAGCGCAAGCAAGAAACAAATTATCGCTAAGCTGCGGAATGCGGAAATTTTGACATTTTCGCGCTTTCCGGGGAACGCGAAAATGCCAAATTATCGCAATTTCCGCGAACGGAACGGAATTTTGGCCCAGGCCTAGTAATAACCCTATTTTTCTTATGCTGTGCTGGGGAAGTGAAACAGTGATTGGTCCATGAGTACTTTTTTTGTGCTTCTCTCTGGCTGATCCTCGTCTTTAGAAGGAGGATAAGATCACCTTTTAGCCTATGGCAATAATCAATTATTTTCTTCCTTGTAACATGATGGTTGATCCCGTTCCTATTCAATGAAAGTATTTTCAGTGCTTGCATGTTATTATTCATGTGAATATTTATTAAAAACTATTGTTTATTGCATTAGAGCCAAAGGAATATCTGTCCAGCAACATTCCAAATCACTCATTCTAATCACATTAGAGAATCCACAAAACACGTTATCCTATGAAAATAATTGGGTGTGCACATTGAGCTTGTGTGTGACCACTAATGGGTTATAACCGATCATGCCAAAAGGTCTACAAGAGAGAGATAAAGAAGGGAGAGGGTATAGGAGCAGAAGCAATACAATATAGACAACATAAAGAAAGAACCCACCCACCACATCCCACCAGAGTCAACAAGCTCAGTGACCCACCCGACGTTAAGAACAAACCAGAAGTGACACATGAGGGTCTCCCGGTAGTAATCATTAAATAATGGCAGCAAATGGAAG
Source organism: Triturus cristatus (assembly GCF_964204655.1). Taxonomy (NCBI): domain Eukaryota; kingdom Metazoa; phylum Chordata; class Amphibia; order Caudata; family Salamandridae; genus Triturus; species Triturus cristatus. The sequence continues at coordinate 497,368,566 of NC_140582.1, forward strand.
AGGCAAAGTAATTAAACATTTGAAACAACACTCACTTGAGTTCTTAATAACTGCAAAGAGTAAAATCACAAAGGGGCCGATTCCGATCCGGGTCGGAAGGGCACCGAACGCGATCCGGCCGGAAAAACTATGCGCCGTACGCGTGTTTTCCGCCCGACTCGTACAGCTGTACGAGCGAGCAAGTACGATGCGAGCTACATGACATTCACCGACCGACTCGTTTTCCGGGTCCGAACCGCTCCGTACCTCTCGGTCAGAAGCTAACCGTGGCGTGCAATGGATGCGATTCACGACCGAGCCAGTACAATGCACGCGCGGGAGTGTCCGGCTCGCAAATCGTCCGGGTGGTTGCCTTTGGGTGGTCCGCGTCGGACCCCATGTCACCCGCAGCCCTACGACTCGGACACAGGGGGAGACCCATGGGTCTCCCCAACACAGGCATGTACAGTGCGGATAGCACCGATGCGTACTCATTGTAGGGGGCGCATTTGTCCACGACGTACCCATTCAGTCAATGGGAGCCCATGTACGCGTCGTACGACCGGCTCCCATTGACTTCTATGGGAGTCCGACCGAACCGAGTCCGACAGCATACGGCCGCATCGTACTCGGTCGGTCGGACTGCAGGACTCCAGCTCGGTCGGAAAACACTCCGGATCCGGCTCGGTCGGAGTGCTTTTCGACCCGGATCGGAATCGGCCCCAAAGTAGTATAAGTTAGAAATTAAGTATCAAATGAGGAAGAGACAGAAAGACGGGGTCTTGTCTGTCGTTAATCCCTTTCAGTTTCAAGTCTTAGTTGTGACCCATTGGGGACCTTAATCAACTTTAGGTTCCATGGCAGAGCTATGTTATATTTCATGATATAGAAGTTATTACTATAACTCGTAACACAAACATAAGTATCGAAAAAAATCAAGGGTGAACAATACCAGTAGCATCTGGTCCTCCTTCATTACAATAAATGCCTAAGGTATATTCCAATACCACTAAAAAAAACATTGCCCCGTGATGGTCTCTGCCTGGCTTCCCTCTCACTCGAAATATTCTACCAGATAATAGTTTCACAATATACAAACAGGTGTAATCTAGTAATCTTTGTTTCTCTCTGATCCTGAGAGACTGGGATAGCAACAATTAGCCAGTGGTGTATATTATTCACTTTTCTTTGATTCCAAAAACATGCAGACATTTACGTATGAATACAATTGATTACAGGCTATCATTTTTCTGATCGAGACTAGTAGGCTGCACTGGTTTTACATGTGTTTAAATATTTATGGCCTGATTCACAAAAGTAACTTGCACTTTTGAGTAGGTTTTCCTACTTATCGGTATTCACAAACTCCGATTGTAGGCTACTACTAAAGAAAACAGTGGTAAGTCCAGTACTACAAATGGCCAACCACTGGCACTGCAACATTCTCTCAAAGAAAACATTGAAGGTAGAGAATTACAATAAAACCCCATGGGAAATAATGTTAAATAAAATAAAATAATTTAAAATAGTTAAAAATATAAACATATATAAATTAAGCTTAAAATGATATATATATATAGTACACCTTTCTTCTTTAATATAAAATACTGTAATAACCTATTAAAAAATAATGTAACAATAATTTTTCTTTTAACAAAATATTAAATTAGTTATATACATACAATTTAATAATGCACATTGATGCACAATAAAAATGTTTTTTTTCTTTAGGTGGGAATTAATTTTTTTATGTACACTTAAATAATTTTAATTTCATTTATTTCTAATAATTAATGTCTTGATTCAAAATTAATGTAATCGTGCTGCAGGATTTTTTTTATCTTGGTCTGAAAGTAAAGTAAATATATTCGATGATTTTACATTAATATTTAACATTAGAATATTTTTAATATTTATTTTTGAGTTAAATAAACTCTTTTATTTCTCCCTTTACTTTACTATTTTGATAGCGCTAAATCTCTACATGGAATTTAAATCATTATTAATTAATTGAATATTAATGTAAATTAAAAGTAAAATTCTATAGCACTATTAAATTAATTTGTCCATGCCATTCTCTCTGTAAGGGATCTACTGTTCCATGTAGACCTTTGGCTCTGTAATTACAGCCATTTAAATGCTTGAGAATATATGAGGTAGGCTGGATGAGACTTAGTGCACAAGGACACTTTACACAGGGCTAGAAATACTGGCTCCACACAGTACAATGAGATACACAGCCTTTTGCTGTGACTACAGCACTGCATGCAGCCTCTCAATGATTGAGCATCTGCCACATGCATGTTTTGGAAAAAAATATATTTTTCTGTGTCTTGTGAAAGAATCTTTTATTATGCTTCTTTGTCCTCTTATGTAATGTAATGTAATGTAATGTAATTGTGTATTTATATAGCGCGACTATCACTCCGAGGAGCATCTGGCACTGAGAACGGAAAAACCACGATGGAAAAGATAGGTGGTTTACTGCAAGACGGTAGGGATGGGAGGTTAGATTCGCGTTTTGCATAGAGTGTCCGGAGCACTGAAGATCCAGGGTTTTAGTGCCTTCCTGAACTGGGACTCTGATGTCATTTGGCGGAGTTTTGGGGGGAGTTTATTCCAAGCCTTTGAGCCTAAGACCGTGAGCGATTTTCCTCCCTTCAATACCAATCTAAAAGCAGGTATTGTTAGCAGATTGTCATTAGCTGATCTCAAGCATCGGGAGGGAATATAGCGCTTAAAACCAGTGCGAAGTTATTGGGGGCCTCGAGAATGGAAGGCCCTAAAAGTGATAATGAGGACCGAAAACAGAATGCGTTTGTGAATTGGTAGCCAGTGTATGATATCTAGTGCCACTGTTGCGGACGATCGCCTGGGACATTTCAGTACCAGCGGTGCAGCCCCATGCTGGACCATCTGGAGTTCTCTTAGTTCCTGCATATAGACTGTTACAATAATCTAGCCTGGAGGTGATAAGGGCAACAGCGACAGTTTGTCTTGCCGAGAAGGGAATTAGATCAAAGAATTTCTTGAGGCTTTTTATGATGTGAAAACAGGTCCCGGAAACTGTCAGGGATTGCTGTTTAAACGACAGGGTAATATCAAATTTTATTCCAAGATTTCTGACCATGTTTACTGTATTTGGAGTGGGGGTAGTGTTTCCTGGCCTCCAAAGGTTGGGCAAAAAAATATTTAGTTGACCAAGTGGTAAAATTGTTTTTTTCCGAGTTACACCTCAGGTGGTTATTGTTCATCCAGCTGAAAGTTGCTGAGAGACAGTTATGTAGGACAGTAAGTAAAAACGTTCATCCACAGTATGAACCATGTGCTGAACCAGTCAAGTTTATCAAAGTCTCTGCTCCTCTGCGAGAAAGCACAGACTCAAACAGTAGCAATTGAACTGCCTTCCATTAAGACTTGGGGAATTGGATAGAGGAATTGATGAAGAAGAGAAATTACAAAAAAAATGACAGTGTAACAAAACCACAAAATAGAGTATGCATTTTTAGCAAAGTAGCAATTTTAAAGGGAGTAGGAGAAGCAACGAATGTAAAAGCCGAAGCCGTGGGTGGACTACTATCTAATTCTTATAAACATTGAAATATTAGCTTATGGAGAAGATGAACAGCTTAATGAAAAACGGATTTAAAAACAGTTATCATGACAGAAACATGGAGGAAGGTGAAAGCCTTCATATTCTGGAAAGAATAGAATGACCCAAAGTTGTGCAGTTCATTTCATGGTTTTTTTCAACCCATATCTTTGCAGAATGTGGATTTGTCCTTATACTAAAGGATCTTTGTAGGGGTGGGAAAGAATGATAAAAGGCTTGATGAGATAAATTCACAGCAATGTAGTACTAGGGAAGAGCTGCACCCACAACAGCCTCACCAAACATTCCACCACTCAAACCTACACATTCCACTGAGAAAAATGAGAAAACACCACAATACTAAATGTATTCCATGAAAAAATCATGCAACCATTTAGGCAAACACACTGCTATGGTTCACATGGCCCTATAGTGATCTTCCACCAACCGATTCAAGAACAGCTTCAACATTGTATTCGATCAATTCCTGACACACCTGATTCATACTTATTTGATCATCCCCCAGCGGGAGGAGAGATCACACCAGGAACAGATTTCACTTCCTTCAATGCAATATTAAGGTAAATATTGTTGGCCCAAGATACCTTGGAAACATGATGTTGGACATGTAAATCCACCATACCTTCGAAAACGGACACTCTAAACAAATTGCACAACTTTGCTCCTTGCACTTTCACAACATTTCTAAAAACAGCAGTAAAACTTAACAAATCAGACCATTGGGATGACCCTTTTCCCAACTGAACAGGCAATTTGAATCTACCAAAATCTCCAGCACAGTCATTTAGTTACTTTTCCAGCTTCTTTTCTTCATAAACTCCACCATCCTTCGTTTATATGCACTAACTGCTACTCTTATCTCTCTGACATTGACAGATTATTCAACACCAAGGAACTAGCCCACAGTGCAGCTTGTGCCAGCTAAGTAGCTCAAAACATCTGTGCCGCTAATGAGAGAAGTCCTGAAGGAAAACAGCGATGCTTGGAGGGCCTTCATCTACTTGATTCCACCCCTCACTGCAAGCTGAATCGAATCATTGACAACTTTATAAAATCTTTCAACCTGCCTGTTGGATTCAGTTAGTAAACCACAGTTCCCTTGTGCCCAACAGGTATGCCTGAATAATTCCACTGAATAATTGTTGACCATTGTCAAAGACAATCTTTTAAGAAATAACCTCAGAACAGAAAGCATAGTGAAAAAATCTTCCTTTTACAGAAATCATTCAAAATCCGTTCAAGTTTCTCTCTCTTATTCAGGGGTACAATTTTCAATTTGTGTCTGACAAAGACAGCATTTTGTTTCAGCACGATGAAGTAATTGTATCCCATTTTCTCACCAAGGATATAACTGAAAACACGTCTGAACTTCGTAAAACTCATAACTTGTTCCATCGGGCAATTCAAACACATCAAGTACTTCCACTTTCAAGGAGTTAGCACTCTGACTAAACTTGACCACAAACACTGGAAGACCAGACCTTGGATCTAATATTATCCCCATTTCTTCCTAATGTGACCTGCAAAGAATTGTTTCTTCTTTATCCACCACATATATCTTTCCTCTGGTACTTATACCTTGGAAGTTTATTTCACCCCAAAGGTAACCCAGCAGATTAATTCTGTAGCCAATATACACTTCAAGGTGCACATCTAGCTTATACAATATCCGATCCTTATGTAGTTCATCTACCAGAGACTTCCCTAAAATGGCACACCATGTACATGAATCAGTTATTAGGGAAACATTCTTCCCATTTTAGAAATAACCATAGGCAAACCCTTCCTCCTGTTCACTTTGTCAGACATTGTGAAAACCATACTAGGGTTCATCAACTGGGACTCTTCTACCCCCTTCCAACACAGGATTTACGTTCTTACTACTCTTACATTCAAGACTGAAACAGCACAGATTGTTTTTTTTACACTTTAAGCAACATTTATCTTCCGCTGGACACCCTTTCAAGTTTCCCATATGTGAACCGCTACCACAAGCAGTAACAAAGATGACAATATTTACATGGAACCACCTGTGCCCCTAATTTATTGAACAAAATGTGGGCAATATTGATAGCAACATTTAAAGTTTCACCAGCATTCACCCATAGGAAAACTTGGACTTTCCTACTGTTCGTCTGCACGAGAATTTGGTCATAGATAACTTATCACAATTTATATGTTTGGAATCACATGTATTGGCTACAGATCTGAAAGTAGCGACATAATTATCCATGCTTTCACCCTGATGCTGTTTCATGGAAAAGTCGCTAAATCTTCCTACATCTTATCTCTGTTTGCTTCACAGCATATCTGAAAAACTTCAGTGTTTCCTGGGTTCACCAATGTAGGAAAAGTTTTAAATTCCATCTTGACATGCAGAATCAAACAATTGTGTAATAAAGATGTTTTCTTCTTGGAAATGTATTATTCCCCTACCAGCACCTCAAAATAAGCGAGGGACACGTTTAATTGCTTATGCCAGTCCATGGATGGATCTGCGGCACATGCAGAAATGGTGGTAGTGAGATTATGCTTGACACACAGGGGATTGGCGAAGCATGGCATTAAGCAAAAATTGCTAACGCCACGCCATTCTGAAAACGCAGGGATGATATGGTGCATCCCTGCATTTTCCCTAGCGCTAGGGCACCTGCAGCCACCCAAGATACAGATCAGGACGATGCCGTGCACGTAAGAGGCAGGGAAGAATAATGTCCCCGGCTCACCTTTATTGCTGTTTAAAACCCTTCAAGAGATACGTATTGCAACATTGACAACTTTGATGTATAAGTTAATATAAGAGCCTTGAGAAAGCCCCAGGCCAATGAGCCACTAAAAGGTGAAACACGTGTAGGCTGTTCCTACAACTATCAAAATGTGAAACTGTGAGGAATATGATGGAAACATCTGATGTAAAATAAAATAATAAAACTACAAAAGAAGTAGTATACAGACTCATTAGACTGTATTACATTCTATCACTGGAATAAGAAATTACTTCAAACTAACAGTAGGACGCACTCAATCTCTTTGTTTCTTTGTTTCAATCTCAATGTTTCTCTTCTTTTGCTAATGGCCCTTTACACTTCCAATTTGCATTGCTTTTTCTCAAACTTGTGTTCCGTTTTAGTTTAGGGAACTTCAAATCTCATTTCTTTTTCTCTAATTTACTTTTAGTTAGCTTATGATCTAATCTCAGAACCAGGTCAATCAAAGCCACACATATTTGCTGCTGTGGTTCAGTACGTGAAAGAGAATCCTCCTGCAGACCCCGGTAAAAGACTGAAGCCTTTTTCATCTGGCCAATTTCAATCCATAACTAATCAATTAAAATGTGTAAATATGATAAAATGTAACGGTTTACCTGCTTCAACTTCATGAACTCACTATCGACCAATTGCATCACTGTCCAATGAACAAAACTTCTGCTAAACTAGGTCATCATGGCTTGCCAATCATACAGGGTTGGTGCATTGGCCTGTACAAAAGGAAATGTCTCAGAAGCAGTGACCCCTGTTAGTCAGATATCAGAAAGCTCACTTAAACTGTATGGAAGGAAAGGTTATAAGCCAGAAAGAATGTTCATCTGCATTTGAGTCAAAAAATGCAGGACTTCTTTGCTTCACCGGCATACCATTCTGGAGGAACTGACAGAACAGGGGGAAGTCCTATAATGACATCACTGGTTGGAACTCTATCAGCAGGATTTGACCCCCCTGTCCTCCCACTCCCAAAGATGTAGGCAGAGGAAAACAAACAGATTAGGAGGTTTTGGAGCCTTATCTGGCCCCCGACACAGGAACCAAACGTGAAGGCAATGGAGTAATTCAAGCCGGAAAGTCTTCAAAATGGTCTGTAAGTGCGAACTCTTGACATGGAAAGTGGCCAACCCTTCTTGGACTTTCTCTACTGTCGCTACTATGGAGGCTAGGAAGGAAAAGAGGGTCTTAATTCTGCTTGGGCTTAATTTTTAACATAGGACATTTTCCTTGCCCCTTCATCATTCCCTCTCATTGTAAAATTAATGGTTGCACTTACTAATGTTGACTGAGCCGTGTTTGCTCCTTACAGTTAACATGTCCCCTGCAATGCCAATCTGTAGAAGTCGCCACCTGCAATAAAGCTGCTGCTTCCACATACTTTCTACTTGGAGAAGCTCTCATTTAAACAGTTGGAACCCCAAACATTGAAAGGCACCATTTGAGCTCAATACTTGTTCCCTGAACTGTGTCAGACAAACCAGTTTCTTGCAACGGAACCTAGAGGCTAATTCAATGTGTGTTCAAGGCTCATCCCTCAGCCCAACATTGTTCAACGTCTACATGGCACCGCTCACCCACGTCGCACAACGGCACAACCTCAACATCATCTCCCATGCCAACGACACCCAGCAGATCCTCTCCCTCACCCAAGACCCCCTCACCACCAAAACCAACCACCACGAAGGAATGAAGGCCATCGCCGACTGGATAAGAAACAGCCGACTGAAGTTGAACTCAGACGAGACGGAGGTCCTCATCCTCATCCTCGGATCCACCCCCTCGGCCTGGGACGACTCCGGGTGGCCGACTGCACTAGGAGCACCCCCCACACCCACCGACCACGCACGCAACCTAGGGGTCATCCTCGACTCCACCCTCTCCATGACGAAGCAGGTCAACGCCGTCTCCTCCTCCTGCTTCAACACCCTCGGCATGCTTTGCAGGATCTTCAAGTGGATCCCCACCGAAACTAGAAGGACGGTCACCCAGGCCCTTGTCAGCAGTAGACTGTACTAAGGCAACGCACTCTACGCAGGAGCCCCGGTCAAACTCCTGAAACGGCTCCAACGCATCCAGAACGCCTCAGCACGCCTGATCCTCGACATCCCTCGCCGCAGCCACATCACACCCCACCTGAGAGACCTGCACTGGCTCCCCATCAACAAGAGGATAACCTTCAAACTCTTCACCCACGCACACAGAGCACTCCACAACACCGGACCAGCGTACCTCAACAGCCGACTCAGCACCCCCACCCGCCGGTGGCAGATCATTCTCCCACCTCGCCGCCAAGACATGGAACACCCTACCCATCCGCCTGCGACAGACCGAAGACCTCCTATCCTCCAGGAGACTCCAGAAGACCTGGCTCTTCGAACAGTAGCAGCGTTCCCCCCCCTTAGCACCTTGAGAGCCTCCCGGGTATGTAGTGCGCTTTATAAATGCTATGATTGATTGATTGATTGTGTTGTTGGCACAATCCAACAAATCGGCTTCAATGGCCCTTCATCTTCTCTGGTTCCTCATTAGCATATACCTCTGCTCGTAAAAAAAACCCTAAAAGACTATACGGTAAATGCACAAATTGCCTATTGGGGTAAATTGGACGAAAGTCAAAGATGGAGATCACTCTTTGACAAAAAGATGTGCTTGGAAACAAGACTGCATTTAACATTTCACTTATATCGCTTCCTCATTGACATATGAAACATTCAGAATACACAAAAAGGTTTGAACTAATACAATATCTTTTTCTATGGTCCTGCTCATCGAACAAAATGTGTATACTAGTATGGTGGCCAAGTCTCATCTCATTCATGCATTAGTGAAGAAGCAGAAATATTGTGAAAAAGACCTTTAAAGCCCAACCTCATGAATTTGGCAGCATAAAAAGATGATTACATTAAGTGTTGGTCCCCAAAGCCAATTTTACTGGCAGACCCTTAGGCTTGAGGATTTGTGTCGCCCTTGCACCGTGCAAGGGCGACACAAAAGCTAAGTGAGATTTATCACGTCATGCAAGACCCCTTTGCACTGCCCTGCATGGTTTGATAAATCAAGAGTAACGCAAGGCAGCCCAAATCGCTACTTTGCATTACTCTGCTCCAGGGAGGCATTCCATGGGAAGAGCATGGGTGTCCCTACGCCTCACTCATGGATTTTGGCGCATTTCCAGGTCTACCATTAGTGGTAGACCTGGGAAAGCGTCAAAATGTTACGCCTCTTTAGGGGAGGCATTTCCTCTTTCTATGTGCGCTGCTGCAGCACACATAGGAAAGATGAAAATGCCTCTCTGGATTGTTTTTGTGTAGGAAGATGTCCCTCTCTGCACAAAAACAATCCTACCTACAACGCAGGCACTCTTGCAACATGACACAAGGGTGCCTGCGTTGGCGCTAGGCAGCCAAAAGTGCACCAGCGCTAGGAAAAGACAGGACTGCGCCCAATAATGTTAAATATGCCCTTTCACGCAGTGCAACAAGTTGGCTTGCTGCGCTGCGCTGCGTTGCGCTGCATGAAAGATTGATAAATCTGCCCCTTAAAATTTAGAAGCGAGGTGTGAGTCCCGCACTTTCCAAATGAGCGAAGCGTGTAATACAATGGGAAACATGGAATACACAGAACCCCTCTTTTCCACCCAGAGAATGTGTAGGAGCCTATTTTGATACGACCAGTGCACATTTTAGGAGACTTGGACTGCCCAATTTTGGGAATGGCTGATTTATGAACTCCTTCATAAATCTGGTCAGACGGTAATATTCTTGGACACGCTCCCCATAACTAGGTGGCAGTGGTCCACAGAGGGCACTCTGTCTTTCAGAGTTTGAACACGTGTCACGCCTCCCGATTTGACATCGTGAATAGCCATGCACATGGAAACAAATGGCACAGGATGGCTGCGAGCTGGGTGGAACACAGAGAGTGCACATAGAGTGCTCTCAGTCCCGGGGCCGCCTCACCTGGCCGCGTGCAGTTCTGCCGTGTGTTTCTTGCGTGAGTCAGCTCACTAATGTATGATGGTGCAATACCGGGACCTCCCAAGAACTTACCGTTTTTGTGCCTCTGCACAGATGGCGAGTAAATGGCAGCCTTGCTTTCCTCACAGCATCCTCCTTCCATGACTAAGAATGCCACCGGCACTGCCGTGTGACACATCATTTCCCCACTCTATCTGGCAGTGGGCCTCGTCAAATAAGTGATAAATTGCTTTTGCAAAAATTGAGCCGCCTTATTTGCAAGCCACTTCCAGAAGCCTGACTGGTGGTCCGTCAGAAAATATCACAGGGAGAGCTGGGCCTGTCAATGTCCCTTTTCATTTCTTTTTCCTAAGCAAACCTTTTTCTCACCGAGGGCGTTACACTTGCCTGAAATACCCTCAACCTGTTCTTTTTCTGTTTTAAAAAGCATTATCAAAGCCAATAGGCTTGCTATTTCACACAGTGCGTGTTCTTAAAGGCACACAGTATAGGGCACACGTGTGCACATTCACACAGATAGTTCCATTCACGCACGCACCACACAGGTACTCAGGGCATGTAGACATAAGCAACATACTTACAGGCACCAATATAAACAAACAACATAAAGTACCCATCTACAGACCCCACAAACTCAGACGCTCCCACATTACAGGAGTAAAACTCCATAAATGAAGGAAGATGTCTACATACCTTTCTTGCTACATACATTTCCGTACCAAATGGCAAAGTTTGAATTAGTATCTGCTACAACCCATGCCCTTTCTTACATTTCCAAGTGCTGACCATGAATGACTATGCCAGGATGTAATCTGTATTTCACTAAAATGTTATTTTTGGGTAGTGTAAATAAGACGAAGTCACATTTTTCCTAAATGTCGGGAAACTCTTGCCTACATTAATTGATGCAATTCCAAAACAACTTTATTTGCATAGTAATAAAAACAAATATCTGATATAATAGACCATGATTTATGATACATATGCATCTGTACTCCTCGGCGCGTTGGTCAACAGAACTTGCATATGCATGCATGAGGAGCTATGTAAGTACTGGAGCCATGTAAACCTAATGGATCCATGCCTAAAATTGTGCAGTTGCAAAAACAACAGTTGATGGACATAATGCAGAACAATGTCATACATTTACCCCAGTACAGAGATCTAGGCCTAAATCCATCGTTTTTTTTTTGCTCACCATGCCATTCCAATTTGAACCCAGCCATATGCAAATCAGTCTTTACCCTGTGCCTCATGGGAGCAGTCCAGCCCGAACTGCCAAGCCGGGGTTTCACCCCTCTTCAGCCAGGATAGCTTGATTCCAGTGGCATGGAGAGCACGGGACCCACGTCTGGCATACCCATCCCACTCGGGGTGAAAAATGCAAAAACAACAGTTGACGGACAGAATGCAGAACAATGTCATATATTCACCCCAGTACAGAGATCTGGGCCTAAATCCATCATTCTTTTGCTCACCATGCCGTTCAAGTTTGAACCCAGCCATATGCAAATCAGTCTTGACCCTGTGCCTCATGGGTACAATCCAGCCCGAACTGCCAAGCCAGGTCTACCCTGGACTGGAAACAAGCATCCTAGGACCGGTTTCGGGGTTTCACCCCTCTTCAGCCAGGATAGCTTGATTCCAGTGGCATGGAGAGCACGGGACCCACGTCTGGGCCATACCCATCCCACTCGGGGTGACAAATGCAAAAACAACAGTTGATGGACAGAATGCAGAACAATGTCATACATTCACCCCAGTACAGAGATCTGGGCCTAAATCCATCATTCTTTTGCTCACCATGCCGTTCAAGTTTGAACCCAGCCATATGCAAATCAGTCTTGACCCTGTGCCTCATGGGTACAGTCCAGCCCGAACTGCCAAGCCAGGTCTTCCCTGGACTGGAAACAAGCATCCTAGGACCGGTTTCGGGGTTTCACCCCTCTTCAGCCAGGATAGCTTGATTCCAGTGGCATGGAGAGCACGGGACAGGAAAAGCTTGAGTTTATTAATCATCTCGCAAATAATGGGGTGATCATCACTGTATCTTACCTGCCAGCATGTTTGTGCCATTTTGTCTAGTTCTGTTGTGAAGTGCTCTAACGCCAGCGGGCCAGGATTACACTATAAAAAAAACTGCAAAATATAGTAGGTTTTTGTAACCTAAAAAAGAAGCAGGTACGCAGAATACTCATAGTTAAACCGTATGCAGAAGAAAGATTCTAAGATATACATTTATGAACCTATGCATTCATTTTAAAGCAAAAGTGCACACGCTCTTGATTAAAATAAAAAAATTAAAATGATTATAGTTCTGCACTGGGTCTTCCTCCAAAGCCATACATAACCCACTTCATAGCCACTTACAAGCAGCGTGAAAGGGGTCTGCCTTGTTTGCCTCTTTTTTTTATTTTATTGCAGATGATAAACAGATCCTCAGAACCCCCAGAGAGGCTGACTTGTATTGAATCGACTTCTGGTAGGATGCGCGCCCTGGAATAACGCTGGTAATTCCGGTCATGGAATGGTAACACATTAGCATGCAAGACAATGCATTCGTGTGCCAGTGGTACCAGTGACTACGTACTGAAAATAGCAAATAGATACTTTGTCACCAAACACACACAAACAAACACAAATTAAAAAGCTGGTGTTTCAGGAACCCTAATCTGTAAGACTGGTACAACTGTCTGTTGTCTGACACTTTCAATTCTTAATAGTCTGAATGATAGCACTGCTTTGTGAAACAGTATGGCCTCTCTAGCTCTGCTGGGCACTATTTCAGATTGTAAGACTTTGTACTATAAACCCTGCCTCACTAAGGAGCTCGTCAATTATTTCAGTATGATTGAGAGGATATACTTGAAATGGCGGGATGAAAAATGAAAGGGAGTGAAATGCAGAAGAGTAGATTCTAGATGCTATGAGAAATCGCAGGCCATGTGAAATTGCTTTTTGTGAGCTGCCTTCATCACCAATAGCTTTCCAATCATCTTGAGAGAGATTATGCTAGAAAATGCACAGCTTTGCTGCCATTTTCTCAAAGTCTTCTTGGGCGTGTGATATTTCAATACTACTTGGGAGGCTCAGGCTGGAAGGAACACTGCAGCAACACTTCCGGATTATCGCATTACAATCTATGATTTATTTGGCAGATGTAGGTGGGGTGGGCATTTACACCTCACCACTTTCAAGCATAGCCAGGTGCCACTGCAAGTGATGGGCGAGAGTTGCTGTAGAGCAGCGAATCCTCATTGCCAAACGATCACTTCTCCAAGTAATGAATGTCAAAAATGTGTTTATGAGAAGAGACCTCCAAGACACTCCAAAGCAAAAACATTATGTATGTGGGTACATGACCAATGGCATGCTCGAAATTCCCAGGACAGGTTATATGGCAGAGAGAGACAAAGAGCAGCACCTGCAGAAAAGAATACAGTTACCAGGAGAGATGTGGGGAGAGTCATGGCATGCCATCTAATTTACCAAAATACAGCCAAGCACTGATCCTCTATCTGCATTCATGGACAGTGTTTCAATTTCATGTTCAAATTTAAATTATCAACCATAATAAAACGTATAAAGGCCGACAAAACTCTTTCACTTTGATCGACATCTGGACTGTAATTACGTAAAAAAAATCTACAGCAGGTCTTGAATGTGGTGCTTTTTTTTATTAATTAATAGTACTGCGGACCTAATGCTTGCCCTGCAATCTTTAGCCATTTAACTTTACTTCCTCATCTGTATGGTGAAGATTTTGACTGTTGTCATACCGTGCATCCATAGTCCGCATCTAGTGCCATGACCTAGCTACATGACCTGGCCAAAATTAGCAGAGAGCGGTGCGCTGTAGAATGCTCTTCCGCTTCTGGTGCAATGGGAGAATGGCATATGTCGCGAGACGACAGCCTCATGCACGGCACCGAGTCCTATAACGACCGTGTACATAGCAAGCTCTCTGCTGTCCCTAACAAGAAAGACTTGAGTTCCCTGGGTGGTGCCTTAGACCAGCTTCGATCCCGCACAGCACATTTCATCATCTCTTCCGAGCTCGGGGCAGGACGCCATCTTGGACTGCGTGCTTGTCACCATCCTCTCTTTGTGATGGCTGCTCTAGTCTCAGAGCATATCTATATTGGTTGTAATATCTGCGCAACGATCAGCACGTTACCACATCTTTGCTGACAGCTTCACCCCTCGCTATGTTCTTTCTTTGGACCATTATTCTCTTACAGTTCATGAGAGGGAGGGAGATTGATTTGGGCGGTGAGAAAGCAGTGGCCAAGCACTTAAGGCTCACAGCGTGTTTTAGGTTTGTTTGCCAAGTACCTGCAAACCGAGCTTTCTGATTTCTATCATTCTGTTCTGTGCTGAGGAAAATAATATCTTATTTGTGAATTTTGGACCCAAGGTCTCTTCTTGGGAGGGATTCTCTAGGTAAAAAATAGTGATGTAGTGCTGGGTTTTTCTTTTCTTGTCGTCTTTCTGTACCTCCATTGACGCATTATTGAATATTACAGGAAAACAGGCTTTTTTGCAGGCGCCCCCCACCTCCCCCAACACTTTTTGGCTCCATTTGAACTACTAGCTGCTGGTTTTTGACTCTGAAAGCGCATTGGCACCTACTAACCAGTGCTCTCTCCTGAAATATGATGTATGTGAATTTGTAACCCCAATTTGCAAGGATTTTAACCTGTTTCTAAGTAGCTGGTAAGTGTTACCCAAAGGCTTGGGAGTTAAAGGGGTCACCAGGGCCTGAAGCACAGATTGTGCTCAACACTGACAGTTGTCATTAGCCCAGTGCTAAATTTGTGCCGGTTGTTTCCGGTGCTCGGCACCAGCACTTACTCGTCAACACCGGTGCTTATAGTGCAAACTCGACCCAAAGGTATTGCAACACTTTTCATGAGCAGCAGTTAAAGACACTCTCATTTTTGTAGGTACAGGGAGATTAAGTGATTTGCCCAGAATCACAGGATGTTTGAGCCTATGCTGAGACTCGAACCTGGTTACCAAGCTCCAAAGCCGGCAGCTCTGGTCATTACGCCACATCATCACCCCACTTGTAGGGTTTCATGGTTAGTAGTTGGTTCTGTTATAGGCGGCGCTAATAGGAGCAATGAGCTGGTGCAAGCTGCCTTCTGACGAGCGCCCCAGCACTTACTTTTTCGAAATCTTTCTACTGTAGTAGCCTATATCTGGGTGCTAGCCTTCATTGCAGCACTGTACTTGACATGGAAGGCAGACAAACACAACACACGGTAATTAAGGCCACCTGACCCTGTTAGTCATAGTGGGGTTGCTCAAGTGTTGGGTGACCTCTTTGGGTCAGTTAGGGGCTGCCCTAGCTAAGGTTGGGTTAGGATAGGTGGGCACCTCACTACCCAAAGCAGAAGAGGAGGACGGTAAAAACACAGCTTCAGCTAAGGTCAAGTTTAAATTGGGTCCTGTCATAATTGAGGTAGGCCAGCTGCCTACAGGAAGTGACCCTGACAGAAGGATGTGATGCAATAGGTCAGCCAGTTTTTCCTACATCCTTCCTCGCTGAACAAGTCAGGAAAACTCACCTAGAGTGGGCTTGAGTTTCCTGAACGTGTTAGTTGGGGGGTAAGGGTTGTATAGGAAAACAGGCCATTTGCACCCCTCCCTCCCCCAATTTCTGCCCCCATTTGGACTACTAGCTTCTATTTTTTGACTCTGAAAGTGCACTTGACCTGCTGAACAGGCCCCAGAGCCAGTGCTCTCTCCTTAAATATGGTTTGTGTGAATTGGTAACCCCAATTGGGAAGGACTTTAACCCCCTTATAAAATCCCTGTAAGTGGTACCAGGGGTACACAAGGTGTTAGAGTTAAAGAGGTGATCAGGGCCTGAAACACTGATTGTGCCAACCTGAGGGAACTAAGTAAACAGATGACAGCAGTCCTGCCATTGCAGACTGCATGAGCAGTGCCAACTGCTCCAACTCGACTTTGCCCTCACCATGACTAGCAAGGTCACAACACTATTTTTAATATATGTCAGTCACCCCTAAGGAAGGCCTCCTGAGTCCAGGAGGCAGGGTACATTATATTAAAGGTGTGGACATATATGGGCAAGCTTATGTGTCCCTATAGTAGTCTCTTTCCATGAAGGACTACTATACGTGATCAGGGAGTCATAGTATAACATGGGCTGGCACCTGGGCACCCCATGGTTGCCAGCTCCATTATAGTCCCACTGAAAAGTTTTATGTTTGGTATCAGACAACTTGTCTCACCAAACCTGACATGATTCTCATGTCGGATTGATGTGACATGCACCCAGGTGGCTACCTTAAGGGTTGCCCACCTGGTTGCCTCAGCATTCCCAGGACAAGGAACAAAGGCCGCCTAGAAAGAAGGGGACACCTCCCTCCCTGACAGGATGACTAGTGAAGTGGCACATCAAGGCAGTGAGCTTCAAAGCTTACATCGCCTCTGATATGCAACCAGGCTGCCTCCCAAAATAGGAAACAGCCAATCCCCTGCCCCAGGCACATTTACTCCTGGCAGGTGGGAAAATTATGTAGTCAGGAGGTGTACACTCCCAGAAGGCTAGCCACACCCCTAGGGTGGTCTGTACACCCAAGAAAGGCTTATGCCAGTTTTAAAAGTGGCAGAATGGAGGGTTCTGGGTCAAAAAGGTGGCACACACACCCCGAATATGGTAACCTCAAGGGAAAATTGGCTGCTGGGGCTAGTAGCCCATTGTCCAATTGCACTAACACCCCCTAACATCATTGAATCTAGGATTTAAGGGGCACCCCTGGCACCAGAAACTCACTTCTGATTAGACTTGCAACTAAGGACAAGGAAGAGACCCAGAGTCTGTGACGTCAGGACCTGCACAAAGCAAAGGGGCGATAACCTATACCTATGACAACCACCCTGTAAGTTCACGACTGCAACTTGACCCGACCAGAGCCTGTTTCCCCAGGAAAGAGAACCCCCTCTGAGAGCCAAAGGCAACTCCAGAACTCTCTTGAACTAGAGGCACCAGTCTCCTGAAGCCAGCAGGTAAAGCACGCTCTCAGAACAAAGGAATCTCTGGAAATCAGGCCTGCGGAGGGATCGCCCAAAAGTCATTGTGCATTGCAGGGCATGTAGTCCTGACCTTCAGCAAGTTTCAGATTTCTACCATTTTCCCCTGGACTCCAGGACGTTGAAGTAACCCAAGGCTGAGCTTGCCACTGCCGATGCTTGTTGGTAGCCAGTCCAGCTATCACTACCTTTGTTCGATGCTGTGCCTCAAGGGAACCCCACAGCACCTTCAACCCACCATCTCAGGGTCCCCGTTTTCGAGTTTTTGCATCTGTTTCCTCACCAGCACCGTCTAAGCAGTAACACCAGCAAACCTGAGGCTCCTGCTTCAGCACCAGTGCTTAATTTGAGCCGGTGTTTTCTGAAGCTCGGCACCAGAACTTAGTTGTCAGCACCGGGACCTGTGACAGTCTTGCTAATTTAGAGTTGACCACAACAATAGTTAATTATTAACTCAATATTCATTAAAAAAAAATTACCTGCCTCCCAAGCCATTCTTATAGCTCTGGGGGCCTGAAATAGTCTGAATTTTTTCACTTGTAGGACTGTGAATGTTGGTACTTGTATTTTTACTATCATAGGCAGCATGCAGGGGCAATGTGTGGTACAAGCTGCAGTGGACGCCTGACGAGAACCCTGGCACTTATGTATTTGCAAATTAAGCACAGTTCCACACCAGGGACAGCCAGGACAACTCTGCACCCGGGCCCTACGAGCAAGGAAAAATTCAACTGATTGTCATGGCCTGTTCCTGGGACCCCCATCACCTTAACCCCCACTGGTATCCATTGGACTCGACCTGCATTGGACCGATTGTCTCCTCTAATGTTTTCATTTTGGTATCTAAATCAATATAAAAAGCTGCTTTATTTTTATAATTTGGTGTCGAATTTCTTTTGCATCATGTCAATTACTTATCATCCATGTTGGTACTCTCAAATGCTCAACACATGTTCCTCTAGTGAAGCCTGACTGCTCTGTGCCACACTACCAGGGCTGAGCTAGGGATTTATTAGTGTGAATCCAAAGGACCTATTTTGGGTTATTGTGAGAGTATTGCACAGTGAAGGCAATCAGCCTCACTCCATAAAAATCAACTTCCCTACAAATAGGTGGCATTGTTAACAATTTTCTGCTTATTAGCATGATGATTACCAGGCTTCCAGTAGGGGCTTGTTGGAGGAGACAAGTGGAGCTTCCCCTCTTGACTCTTTGAGTGAGTTGGTGCGGCTCAGGGCATACAGGAACAGGACTGGAGAATACTAATTGGGGGTGGGCTTGGGGTGGGATCATTTTGGTGGGTGCTGTGCTTAGTTGTTCCTCTTTCTGGTGAGTAGTGGTGCTGGAGGAGCATCTGCTTGGAGGTTAAAATTAAAGGTTAGGCCTAGTATGTTTAGATGGGCAATTGGTAAAATGGCAGCTGGTAAGGCTAAGATGGTGGTGGAGGCATTGATTATTTTGAGGGAAGCGGGTCAGGAGGATCTATTAACGCTGGCCGTGCTAGATCAGGCATGGTTCCCCAAAAGTACTAATAATAATGCTTTCACTAAGATTCAATATACATGCTCATATTCAGCAGAATAATTGAAAATCACTTCCACGTTTACTCATACTGATATACTACAACATGTTTCATATACATAAACATTTAATGCTTACGGAACAACAGATGGTAACACTAGGCTACACACTGGTTAAGCGGGAATTGGCGAAAGGTTGGGGGGGGGCCGCAGTCCACTCTCCACATCAGTGTGGGCGAAAGAACTAGACAGATGCATGCTGGTGGAGACGGAGGTCTTTGTAGCCAAGGGGTGCCCCAAAAAATGGGATAAGAAGTGGTCCAAATGGAACGTCTATCGCGGTGATATATGTGTGTCCCCCATGGTAGAGTTGGAAATGCGCAGAAAGGCAGATCGAGAAAGAATTGATTGATGTATATCTGACAATAACCCTTGTAAGAATTGTAATGAGATGGTTAACCCGATGATTACTGCTTAATGGTTTGCTTGTAAACATGTCACTGAAATCAATAAAAAAACATTTAATGCTTGTGGTTTTGATTGGGGTTTTTCTCTATGTTGAAACCATCATGGTGAGCAGCAGACAGCCAACATGTGTTTCGCCTCTTGATAGCGCGCAGGCCTGGGGCTTTTTCAAGGCTTCAGTGTTGAAACAGAAACGTTATGCCTTGATGATATTAGGGGTCATCGAGGCACTAGCAGTGAGGGGAGACCAACTATCTTTCGTAATCTTAAAATAGTTCATTAGTGTAATGAAAATTCTTTGCCAAGTGGAGGAGGTTAGTTTCCCATAACCGGGATATCTGAGGTCCTGCAATTGTGTCTGAAGATGTGGTCTGGGTCGCCAAACGGGATTGACGAAGGGTATGACTGCAGCCATTTTGACTTGCTCGCCACCCTGCCATAAAGTTAAGAAGGCAGTTGGTAAGAGGGATTTGAGGAGGGTAAAGGGCCTTGGAGAGGGGAGGGGGGTGATAGATCCTTTACACAGGGAACATCCTCTGAGAGCAACTCTCCTTTCTCAACAAAAAATTGGAGGCAGGACTTACCGTTTCTGCTGTGGCAGCCGTCAGGCAATCTGCAGGGCAGGCAAAAGTCAGACAGGAACCAGCAGAGGCAGGTGTGATAGCCACAGATGCAGCATGTGGTGCTTTGGAGCAATGTAGCCAACAGGACTGGACACACTCCCACAGGGGTCACTGATGACTTTGGCAATGGGGCCGAAAGCAAGGCTTGGAATGCAGAGGGCACATCCACGTGCCATGTAGGAAAGCAGAGGCAAGGTCCATGCAGCGAGCTTGGCTAGAAACATAGCGCAGTCCCTGCAAGACTGCTTGGATAGAGACAACAAAGCAGAGGATGTGGGAGGGGAAGAAATGAAGAAAATAGAGGTAGCCCATGTTACAGCATTTTTCTAGACAATATTTGAATTAATAATGATTTTTATGTTAGATCCAAGTTGAAAATAATGAATTAATATGATTGTGGTTAAAACTAGTTTAAATGGTCTTGAAGCAGTGTGTTTATTGTTACTTAGTTGTGCTACATTTTTATAAAATCGCTGTATTAGTTAAAATGGATGCAGTTTTGATGCTGCTCATTTCACTACTGCTTTTCCCCCTCCCATCTTGTCCCCCTGCGTATCTTCTCTCCCCACAAGCTCCACAGAGTAAAGACCTGCTCGTGTAAAAGCAACATTCTTCATGTTTGAAATGCTTTATTGAGAAAATTGTTAATACAGAGAGATACCAACCATTACAAACAATATTATCCAATACGTAAGTAAGATGACAATAGGTTAATACCGCATAGCCAAAAGACAAAAGCATTTTATAAAATGTTATAAGTAAGAGGGGAAGAAAAGAGAGAAGGGAAACAAAAGGGGAGAAGTAAAAGGAAAAGAAGGAGTGGAAACACTACAAAAGAAATATGAAGAAAATAGGGCCTATTGAATAGGCAAATAAGAAAATCAAAAACATATTAATCAGTTAAATGTAGGAGTAATAAGAGAGGCATGACAAATTAATAAAAAGGAGGACAGAGCAAATATCATTCAAGGAGGTTTAAAATTTTCAGAAGAAAAATGTGTATTGTTCTTCAAGGCCATGCGATCAAGGTATGTTGTGAGGGGTAACCAGAAGAGATCTCTGTTGAGAGTGGGAGTGCAGGAGGAGGCAAATGCCACATCAAGTCTATGAAGGTGACAAAGAGAATTCCACCAACATTGTATAGAAAGCTTGTTGAGAGTTTTCCCATTAAAAGATATGTGTTGGAATGCAAGAGCAAGCATAAGGTCTAATAGACCAGAGCAATGCGGGGGAAGATCTAAGGAATCAGAAAGGCTGCCTATAAAGAGAAGAGGTATAGAATAGGGAATAGATATTGCAAATAGACGAGAGATGTAGGACCAAACTTCATCCCACAATGTAGCAACAGGAGGGCATAGAAAGAAGAGATGGAGAAGGTCAGCACCAGGAAAGCCACAGGTCCAACAGTTAGAATCTTTAGAGAAAGAAAAGCGAGAAAGAGAAACTGGGGAGAGATATAGTCTGTGATATAGAAAAAACAAAGATTGGGTCAAAGAAGCAGAGCGGGAAATTTTTAGAGATCTGGACCAAATTTTATCCCAAAGAGCAACAGACCAATCACATCCCAAATCCAACTCCCAAGCAAGTTCTAGTTTAGATTTGACGCGGTTTGGATTGAGAGATAAGAAAAATGTATAAATAAGAGAAGCCTTAGGAAAGGTAAATACAATTTGAAGAAGAGAAGATTGAGAAATAGGAGAAGATGAGGAAGGAAGGGAATAGTAAACGTCGAGAATAAGTGCCATGAGAACGGTGAACTTACGTGAAAAGGATTGAGGACACTGAAATAGGAGTTGAAATCGAGGAAATGAGCAAGGAAGAAGTCCATCGAAGAGTTGCTTAACCTATATGAGACCCTTTGATCTCCAAGAAGTCCAACAAATAGGTCTGTTGTTTAGGAGAATAAGCGAATTATGCCAAATGGGGGTCTCCAAAAAAGATTCGCGAGTAATTGGGGCAGATTGGACCAAAGGTCTCAGAAGGGAAGAGGTATATCTAAATAAGGTAAGGGAAGTATTTGAATTCTTGGCAGAAAAACGTATAACTTCATTGAGAGAGAAGGGTGAAAGTAGCGTACGTTCTATAGAAAGCCAGAGAGGAGTAAAAGGAGAAGGTTCTGATGCGAGCCATCTGGAAGCTTGACGTAGAGAAAAGGATTTATGATAGAGGCGAAAGTCTGGGAAATTGACTCCACCATTCAATTTCGGTTTACGAAGAGAAGCTAAAGCAATCCTAGACTTTTTATTTTTCCATGGGAATCTTGAAAGGCAGGAGTCAAGGCGTTTAAAGTGAATATCGGGGATATGTACAGGGAGCATAGAAAAGGTATATATAAGGATAGGGGATATCATCATCTTAATCGAGTCCAGCCGACCCCACCACGAAAGATAAAGAGGATTCCAAGAGGAATGTGATTTATCAATACGGGAGAGGACTGTAGACATATTCAATTGAATGGATGAGGAGATAGAGTTAGAGAACCATATACCCAGGTATTTAATTTTTGAAGATTTCCAGGCAAATCCAGTGGAGGAAAAATTATGAGGAAGGCAGAATTTTGAAAGAGGGAGAATCTCCGTTTTATCAGAGTTAATCTTATAACCAGAGACTTGTGAAAAGGAATTAAATTCAGATAATAAGGCAGGAATAGATGTTTCGGGAGCAGAGATAAATAAAAGAATATCGTCCGCATATGCAGAGAGTTTCAATTGATTATTACCATATGGAAAACCAGAGATGGATACGTTATTCCGAATAGAAGTCAAAAAGGGTTCAAGGGCTAGAACAAAGAGAAGCGGAGATAAAGGACATCCTTGACGGACACCGCGCTGGAGAGGAAAATAAGAGGATAAATGACCGTTAACTAGAACTGAAGCTTTGGGAGCAGAATAAAGTGGGGAAATAAAGGAGATGAATTTAGGACCAAAACCGTGCCAGCGTAAAGCAGCAAACAGAAAGAACCAATCTACTCTGTCAAATGCCTTCTCAGCATCAACAGAAATAGCAGCAAGAGGGATGGAAAGAGATGAGACTTTATTTAAAACGTTGAGGAAAAGACGAGAATTGTCAGAGGTAAGTCTGCCTTTAACAAAGCAACATTGTTCTTTACCAATAAGATGGGGCATAAGAGGATCTAAGCGAAGAGCGAGCAGTTTAGCAAATAATTTATAGTCCATATTTACTAAAGATATCGGTCTGTAATTTTTACAAAATTGAGGATCACGACCTTCCTTGGGTATAAGGCAGATCGTGGCCTCATGGAAAGTTCCTGCCGCTTTACCAGAAAGGAAGAATGATTGAAAGAGTGTTAGAAGTTTAGGGAGTAAAAGATCAGAAAAATGCATGTAGTATTCGACAGAAAAACCATCAGGTCCCGGCGACTTACCTTTAGTAAGAGTATTTAAGGCACTATCAAGTTCAGTAAGTGAAAATTCGCGTTCAAGGCCAAGAAAATTGAGATGAGAGGTAGAAGGGATAGGGAGCTTCTCAAAATAGGATTGAATAAGAGAGGCGGAGGGAGGAGATTCGGGTGTGTAAAGGGATTGATAAAAAAGCTGGAATTGGGTAAGTATATCTTGCTCTTTGTGTACAAGTAGATTATCTGAAGAATAGATAGAATCTATAGAAGTACGTTCCTTACGCGATTTGAGATAGTTAGCTAAGAGTTTACCCGATTTGTTGCGACCACCATAGTAACGGGCACTACTCCGGAGAAGTACTGAGGAAGCATTATCAGTTGTAGATTTGTTAAAATCAAGTTTAGCACGTATGAGATCTGGTAAGACAGAGATAGTAGAAGAGGTGTAAAATCTATGTTCTAAAGACTTAATATGAGCCAACAAAACTTTCCGTTTGTTAAGAAAGAGTTTCTTTTTCTTAGAAACAAAATCAATAATGAACCCTCTTGCCGTCGCTTTAAAAGAATCCCAGACAAGATAAGGGGACAGAGAAGGATCAGAATTGAGTAAAAAGAATTTGTTGGCAAAGGAAAGAAAAGAAGAAGAGAAAAGAGGGTCCGTAAGAAGAGAGTTATTGAACCGCCAGCGAGAAGATTTAGGGTGTGAAGGAAGAAGATCAAAGTCTGTTACAATTGGAGCATGATCAGAAATAACTATGGGTTCAATAGAAGAGGATAAGAGATTTTGGGAAAGGGATTGAGAGAGAAAAATGTAATCAAGACGAGAAAGAGAAGCATGAGGGGGAGAGAAAAAGGATTAGTCCAGAGTATCAGGATGTGAGAGTCTCCATGAATCAATGAGATGTGATTGTGAAATAGTGTCAAGGAATTGTTTATGGGATTTGTGAGGTATAAAGCGGACAGACGACTTGCGATCAAGAAACGGATCAACAATCTGGTTACAATCACCACCTACAATACAACATGGTATCTCTGTGTTGAAAACATTTCGTTGTAATTAAAGGACAGAAATTACAGTCAGGTTGAGTAGGACCATAAACATTAAAAACAGTTAAAGGTACAGAATTAATTAATAACTTAGCTAGTACCTATCGACCTTCAGTATCTTTATCTTGGGATACAACCGTACATTTTAATTTCTTGTGGCATAGAATAGCAACACCATTTTTTTTATTGGAAGACGGGGAGAATAGGACCGTACCCACCCAGCCTCTTCTCAACTTAAGCGATTCGGCTTTAGTAAGATGAGTTTCTTGTAAAAGAATTAAATCAGGAATATAAGAATCCAGGTGGGAAAGTATTCTCTGTCGCTTAATAGGATTAATAAAACCTTTTACATTCCAAGAAATAACTTTGAAAGTAAAAACAGTAAAAATGTAATAGAAAAAAAGCCATAAGAACAAAAAGATAGAGAAGAATGCCAATAAATAAAAGAGAAAAGAAAATGAGAGAAAAGAGAAATTTTAAAGAGGAAAACGTAGGAGCACAAAAAAGAGACAGTGGAAAGCGTATGTATAGGGAAAGAAATAATGAGAAGGAACAAAAGAGGAGGGAAAGGTACAACCAATAAATAAAAGGGACAGAAGGGATAACAGGGGAGAGGAAGGGAGAGGGAAAAACAAGAAGAGACAGTACATATCCAAAAAGGATGACTGAAGACAACATACCTGAGGGGGAGAGGGGAACAGAGAGCGGTGGGACAATGGCGACACTCAACAAGACGAGCCCCCCATATGCGGGATTCCGAACCACACCAGGACAGGGAAAATGCAGAAGAGGAGGCACACAAATTGAAAAAGACCCAGCGAACCTATTAGAATAAAACAAAGAAAAGCAATTAACACAGAAAAAATTTAAAAGGATAAAAATAGTCAGCAATCATTAAATATAAAAGATAATGAGTCCTAAGAACAGTGATGTCTAGAAAGTAAAAACAAGAAAAGAGGTAAGGCTTGAGAGGAACATTATACTAAAACAACTAGTATAGCATCAAAACAATAAGACTGTAATGAAACCGGAGGCAAGAAATGTAAATTCAGGAACACGAAACCTGTAAGGAAAGAAGGTTATATGATCAACCATTAGAAGAGGTGGAGGTGTCCATGCCATTGGGAGCGTGAATATGAATAACGTTTTTAAGTTCTGCAGGATTTTGAAAAGTCCATGTTTGATTTTGGTATGTGACTTTGAAAAGACATGGATGGAATAAACCATATCTAGCGCCCAAAGAGCGAAAAGGAGCCCGAAGATTCAGGAACTCCTTCCTTCTGGTCGCAGTAGCATTGGAGACGTCCTGTGAGAGAAACACTTTTTGACCCATCCAGGAGATCTGACGTTTGGATCTGGCAGCCGAAAGGACTGAGAGAAGATCTGTAAATTTCAAAAAGAGGATGATGACTCCATGTGGCTTGGTTGAGGAAGATGTACGAGGACCAAGTCTGTGTGCTCTTTGGATACTGAGAGAAGTGGTAGATGGCATGTCCAGAAGTTTCGGGAGTAAGGAGGTGAAAAACGAGACAGAGTCGTCTCCTTTCAGAGATTCCGGCAGACCATAAACGCGAAGGTTATTCCTCCTGTTGCGATTTTCTAAATCCTCGGTGTGTGGCTGAAGAGCGAGGACCGACTTTCCCAAAGAGGAAATTCGCTGTGACTTGGCTGGAATATCTGTAACTTACTGCTCCATCAACGAAACTCTGCTCTCCATAGCGGACCACTTCTCCTCAAGAAATTGCATCTTGTGATTAGTTTCTTCAACAAACGGCCGTAAAGCGCGTATCTCATCCAGGAGACGTTCCAGAGAGACAGGGGGTGTCGTCTTATCTGGAGAGGGAGGATCTTGCTTCAGGCGCTTAGAGGAAGTAGTAGGTGAAGAAGCCTTACCAGCCGATGTTTGCGCCGATGAAGGACGATTGGAAGAAACTCCCGCCATTAGGTCTGCAGTAGAAGAAGAGTCCGCAGTGGAGGAGGGTGAATCCATTGCCACAGGACGCTTAGAGGGGATAAAAACAAACTTTGGACTGCGCAGTTTTCCCATAAAGAAGTAATAGTCCTCAGTCCTCAGGGCGTCCAGTAGATGGTGTTACAGTCAACACAGGGGAGCATGGACGCAAAACAAGGCGGGGGAAAAAGGAGCACTCCTCACAATACCCCCTCCTCCAGGCAACAATGCAGCTCCTGCGAAGCGTGAAAATAACAAGAGTCTACAAAGTTATAGGTCCTTAGTGCCAAGAAAAATAACCATTGCAGCTGAGATAAAAACAGGAGTCGTTTTCATACAGAGGAGCCTACAAAGCATAGTATGTAAAATAGAAGCATTCCTGGTGTTAGTGGTAATTAGAAATACCAAGTCTTTAGGGTCATAGAAGGTGGCAACGTGAGAAAATCCCTTCCGTGTAGGTAGTATGACGCATTTCAGAGCACGCAAGAATCACCTCAGCAGAGGCAGCAGCTTGCTATCTCGAAGCGCGCATACCTAAGATGGCGGCCGCTCAGAGGGAATCTACACAATAATCAAACGGTGGAGCACGCGGCCTCCGACATCCACAAACAACCTCACCAGAGGCACGGAGTGTTCCCTGGAATGATGCGGGCGACCGACGGGCAGTTCCGAAGGGAAATCATGCCGGTCTCGTCGGAAGAAGGTCCCGGTGTGGAAGAGCGGAGACCCTAGGCAGCCATCTTGCGCGGCGCCGTAGCCACGCCTCCTAAAAGCAACATTCTTAATGTGCCTAAATTGTGAATGAACTTACTGGCATTTCTAACTGTTGCAACCTCTCAAGGTCCTTCCGCTGTTCAGTTGCTGGGATTAGCAGGCTTCCACTGGTGTATAGTGCAGTGTCTAGACATTTTCTACATTAGTTTAACTTCCAATGATAATGTGATATTGAAGATGCTCAACTCTGTCTTGGATAATGGGATAGTGTTAATATATAAAGTGATTTGTCAAAAGAAATGAGCCATGGTGAATCTGTGGTTTAGCTAATTTTCTATGCCAGAGCCCTTGTTTGTGGGGGTGGGCCAGATTACTTTCCACCCCACTAGAGGTTTGTTTAATTTCTTTATGATTCTGCTGCTCATTTGGGACTTAAAATATTTCTGATTATGTACTTGCATTTGAGCCTTCATGGCAATTATTATGTACCGCCTGATTCTGAGATATGGTCAGAAAACCCTTTAACTTATCTCGAACTCAGGGGCTTATTATAATGGTGGACAGACATCAGTCCGCCCGCCATCATAGCGGAGATGGGACCGGCCACCAGACATGCGGCGGTCTCACTTGGTGCAGGGAACTGCAGGGGGGTACCCAAGTGCACCCCCACACTCCCCCGGGGGACCGTAATGGGCCCCCAAAGCCAATACCCGCCAACCGTTCCATGGTGAAAGGCCTGAAAACACCCACATCATATTATGACTGGCAGTGCCTGCTAGGCACCGCTACCATATTACTGCCGACGGGCAGAAACGTGGCAGACAGACTTTGCGTCCGCCCTGATACCCACCGCCATCATAATATGGTGGGGGGTATTTCTCGTTGCGATGGCATGATGGTCGCCCACCACTGGCTTGGCGGTGGTGATCGTTACACCATCGTAATGAGCCCCTCAGTTATTGAGTGGTCCACATTATTTATTTGCATCTCTGCTAACTAATGTTGGGTTTAATGTTGAGGAGGGTCCCTTTGAGTGGAAGATCATCCCCCTAGAGCACACTGTCAGAGGTAAATTTTGAGTGATCTAAACTTTGGGGTGTCTTGAGTTTTGGGGTTGGGGTTCCGCTCCCACACCCAGTTAGCAATTGAAGAAGATGTTATGGATGCTTGGGGACAATTATGGACAGGTCTTCATATATTAAAGCTGCTATAAAGAACAGGAGCATGGAGATGAGGGAGGATACTGGGGGAAGCAGTGCCATTCTGGTAAGTAATGATAGCCCGGCAGACAGGGGACAATCAAGAAAATGTAAATGATGGCAGCTTCCAGTGGCAGCAGAGGATAGTGGGTCTGGGTTCTGGGTGTGGGTGCACTTAAGAGAGGACAGCACTTTAGGACTTCAAAGGGCACCTCCGAGTAACCTGGTGCCAGGGGTGGGTGATGAGGGCATGCAAGGGCTGTTGGGATTATATCAGTTGCAACAACAACGTAGGTTTAGTGTGGCCCTGCAACCCAGTTTCAAAGTAAGGGCTCAGTTATGTGCCCTGGCATACTGAAAACATGTACACTACAAAGGTATCCTTTCCTGTATAGCACTGTGGTTTCTAAATCTGAAGCCTAACGGAATGGCCCAAAGCAGGACCACTATGCTTTGTTTTGAAAACCATACAAAAAAGTGATGGATGGAATGCTTGAATTAATTTCAGCCACTGGTAATGACTTGGGGTCACATCTCAGTCCATTGTTATTTTGAACACCATGCCACCTCAGCTTGGGCCCAGGCATATGCAAATCAGTCTTGACCCTGCTCCAGTGGGACCAGTCCAACCCGAACTGCCAGGTCAGGTCACCATGAACCGGAACACAAACAACCTAGGACCAGTTTCGCCCTAGTTAGGGCTCATCAGTGAGTTATAGCTTGGTTCCAGTGACAGTGTACACAAGATCTCTGACTGGGCATGCCCATCCCACTTAGGGCGACAAACTAAAGTTTACAAAAAATGATGAATGGAATGCTTGAATTAATCTCACCAAATGGTAATTACTTGGGGTCTCATCCCAGTCCATTGTTATTTTGCACACCATACCACCTCAGCTTGGACCCAGCCATATGGAAATCAGTCTTGACTGTGCTCCAATGGGACCAGTCCATTCCGAACTGCCAGGCCAGGTCCTCCCTGAACCAGAACACAAGCAACCTAGTATGAGTTCCGCCCTAGTTAGGGCTCATCAGCCATGTATGGCTTGATCCCAGTGGTCTATTTAGCTGCAGAAAGTGTGAATCAAAAGGTCAACATGTTCCATGTCTATTACATTCCCTGGAGGATCATGGCATTTCCTCAGGACCAAGAAGATCTTATTCTCCTCTAACAGGGATGGATAATTAAAGTGTGTATGCACCATGCCCTGTATACTTTACATAAACTTTCAGAATATCCCCTAAGGATAGACCTGGAAAGTCAGGAGAATACGGCCCCAATCAGACCAGTCAAAGCGTACGCTGATTAGCATGCCGTCAATAAACATCGGAGCGCAGTGCGTCTGCTGACCTAACCCAGGCCCTGCTAGAGATTGTATAAGTAAAAGGTACTAATACTTGTAGATTGCAACACATTTAGTTTTAGAATAGCTTATACATATATCATCTTTTTCCGCCCAACTATTTCCTGATTTATTTTCGAAGTATATATATATATTTTTTTCTTTTTTAAAATTTTTTTTTAAATTAAAAAAAAAGAACATTCCAGCTAATAACACTTAAACCTCTCCCCCCATCCCCAAACACAAAGAGGCCCACCCCCCCCCGAAGAGCCACCATGGGACAATACCGAAGATGATCACTACGCCTTGCAGAAACAGACCCCCCAACAACAACCCCAAAATCCCAACCATCCCCCCCACCCTGCACCCCTGCTGCAGCTTACAAAGCCCCCCCAACTTGCAGTGTGCCTGTCGCCCTACAAAACCCAACATCTACAAAAAGCACCCTAAGGGAGGAAAGAGCTCCCCTCGTCCTCCCGCAACCCTCCGCATTTACTGCACTCTAATCAAGTCATCAAATAAAGTCAAATCGAGTCAGACCGGCTCCGAGAAATCAGCCTTGCCCATCCCGGCCACTGTCCCCTACCGCGGCAGTATCCTCTCCCGTCCGCCGCCGGGGCAAAGCGTCCAGCCATTCATCGGCCATAGCAGGAGACTCAAAGAAGAATGTCCGATCTTCGTACACCACACGTAGTCTGGCAGGGAAGAGCATGGCATACTTCAGATCCCTCTCCCGAAGTCGCCTCTTCACCCCCAGAAAGCCCTGTCTCTGCCTCTGCACCTGCTGGGTGAAGTCCGGATAGAAATTCACCGACGCGTTCTGGAAGGGGACCGGGCCCGTCACCCTCGATGCTTGCAGGATAGCGTCCCGATCTCGAAAATGAAAGAGCCGGGCGACAATCGGCCTCGGTGGGGCTCCCACCTTGGGCCTCCCACCCGGCACTCTATGGGCCCTTTCAACCGCAAAGAACTTCCCAAGACCCTTAGGCTGCAGATGGTTAAGCACCAAGTCCTCGACGAGCAGGTCAACCGAAGCCTCATCCGAGGACTCCGGGACCCCGATAACGCGCACGTTGTTGCGCCTGGCCCGGCTCTCAAAGTCCTCCAGCCTGCGGGCGGCGAGATCACTCTCGGTCCTCAGCTTACGAACCTCGGTCTGCAATTCCGCGACATCATCGGAGAGGCCCGTGGTCTTGAGGTCCAGGGTTTTAACCCGTTCATTCGTTTTGCCCAAGTCCGCACGGATCAGGTTGACATCCACCAAGATGGCATCCACCTTATGCGCCAGGGCATCAAACTGCCTCCCAATCGAAGTCTGCATCCCTTCAAGCGCGCCCATGACATCCTGCAGCGAGAGCTCCGGGGCCAGGGGCGAGGCCTCCTTCTGGGTATCTGGCGACTGGCTCGACCCACTCGGTGATCCCTTCTGCAGAGCATAGCGGTCCATATTATTGACCTGAGTATAGGCACCCCGCCTGGTAGATTTAGGCTTCAGCCGATCCACCTCTGCTTTGCCCGACATGGTTGGTACCAAGCAGGTCGGTTCAGATAAGACGGCCCTCTCTCAACGAGAGGAATCAGGAGTGATCAGTTCTGCAATGGGCCGCCAGAGTAGCATGTAGAGCGTCCAAAGGATAATGAAGCCACCAAGAGCTCTCCAGGGGCAGGGCAGACAAAGGGAGAGAAAGCGAAAGTGAAAGGACGGGGACCTCCATCCGACAGTTCACACCTCGCCTGGCCGTTGTTGTTCAACTAGAAGTCGGGCGTCCTGCCAACTCTAGCCCCTGGCATTCCTCGGAGATAGGCCGCAATCTTCCGCCATGCATAACTCCGGTTCCCGGTGGGCGATCCGACCGCGGGTAGCATCAATCGCCTCCCTGGCAGGTCATCTACACGATGCCATGCATACAGACAGGATTAGAGACAGGATAGTCGACGGAGGGCGCGAGGGTCTCGGGAGCTCAGAGCTCACGCGGCCATCTTGGTCAAGCGCTAGGCTCCTCCCCCGTCGAAGTATATTAAAAAACACAATCATACTTGGTTACAAAATAGTTCATAATTAGCAAAGAAATGGAAACAGCTAAGTGTTTCAGGTAGTGTTAATTAGTCTATGCTTAGACAAGGTAGTGACTAATGCACTCAAGAGAGAGGATGTAGTGGGTTCACAGTGTTCCAGTAGGAAAGTATCATATCCAGGAAACACATTAGTTTACATTTTTTGTACCAAAAATCATTAAAGGAATTGTGGTTCTGACAGCTATTAATATGGCTCTTAGATGACATTATTAATCATATTATCAATTTATTGGATAATCTGGCAAGTCATGATCTGAGACAACTAGTAGCAGATCCAACACACATAGCCGGCCATACATTGGACGGCATTTTTACTAATAATGAACAGTTTAAGATTGAGAGTGTACAACCTACATTATGGTCAGACCACTCCACAATTCATTTTAGCATAAAGCTTCCTCCAACAACTAGAGGGCGTTGCCTAAGGTCAGATTTATCAAAATCTCGTTCCTGGAAATCTATCAAGAAGAGTGATCTGATAACAACTTTGGAGAATAAGCCCCCTAAGGTGACTCTTGATGTTAACACCTCAGCCACAAATTTTGAAGGCTGGTTAAGATCAGCTGTTAACTTGCTTCTCCCGGAAACTACAAAACCATCTCTCAATAAACGGGTAAGCTCACCTTGGTACACGCAGGAGCTGCGGCAAATTAAAACAATATGTAGACGCAAGGAGCACATCTGGAGGTCAGATTATAGTGCCGAGCATAAAAAAGGCTATAACTGTGCATTAGAAGATTATAAGGCAGCTATAAAACTGGCTAAATCTGTTTATTTTACCACAAAAATTCTGGAGGCAACAAACTTCTCTAAGGAGTTATTTAAAACAGTAACAGCGCTAGCAAAATGTCCAGGCGACGGAGGATTTTTGCCAGATCAAAATTTTGGGGAGCAAATGTCCCTGTTTTTCCAGAATAAAGTTTGGATGGTATATAACACGTTAATTACTACTGCAGGTGCCGAAAAACCCAACCGTGCGGTGTCTCTTGATCACCGGATAACCTCACATAGGCTGTCCCGTTTCTTGACTTTGGATGAGGATCAAGTGGTCAACCTGTTGCTACAAACAAAATCGAGCTCCCCACTGGATCCCTGCCCGCCTTACATATTACATCTAATACCGCGCGAAATAAGTTCTACACTGACACCTCTAATGAACGCTATTATTACCACCGGGGATTTTCCCACCTTGTGGAAAAAACCATGTATCAGGCCCATCTTAAAGAAGCCCTCCTTAGATCCTTCGGACTCAAAACACTACTGCCCAATTTCCTGTCTCCTTTTACCATCTAAGATTCTGGAGAAAGCCATGAATCTACAATTGACAGAATATTTGGATAGTAGTAACTTGTTGGACTCCACACAGCATGGTTTCCGTTCACGGCACTCCACTGAGTCACCTTTAATCATGGCCACAGAGCAGATCCGTAAAGTGATGGACGGTGAGGCAGAGCCACACTCATTCTATTAGATCTGACCGCAGCCTTCGTCACCGTAAATCATGCGGTATTGCTGCAATGGTTGAAGGACGCGGGTATTGAAGATGTGGCTCTGACCTTACTCACATCCTTCTTGACATCTCGAGAAAAACTGATTCACCGGGATGGCCTGCAATCGGGATCATTCCATCTTCCTTGTGGAGTCCCACAGGGCTCAGCCTTGTCACCAACACTTTTCAATCTATATGTCAGCCCTTTGGCACAGGTAATCAAAGATCATGGCATAATGTTGGTATCTTATGCTGACGACACTCAATTAGTGGTTTCTATGTCCCAAAGTGTCGGGTTAACAGCTGAGCGGTTCCGCAATTGCCTTACAAATGTAATGGCTTGGATGACTGCGAACTTTCTAAAGATAAATACAGAAAAGACTGAGGTCTTAGAGTTTGGTCAACTCCCCTCAATCTGGAGCCAAACCTGGTGGCCCCCGAGGCAGGCACCTGTCCAGTTCCTGTACCTAGGGCCAGGAATCTGGGAGTTGTGCTCGATAAAGATCTTAAATATGCCTACCAAATTAATCAAGTTACCTCTGCCTGCTTCTTTACATTAAAAACCTTGTGGAAGATTCTTCCCTTTATTCCGCTGTCACGGAAAACTGTGGTCGGAGCTCTTGTTTTGTCCAGAATCGATTATTGTAAAGCTCTTTATCTGGGAATAGGCAAGGGATAGATTAAAAAACTTCAATCACTCCAGAATGCGGCAGCTCGTATACTTTATGACTTACCCAAATACCACCCGACGTCGGTAGTGATTAAGGAATTGCATTGGCTCCCAGTCCGTCAGAGAGTGAATTTTAAAGCTCTCTGCTTACTGCATAAGGCAATACATAGAGGCGGAGCGATGGACATTCAAACTCTGTTTGCCGTGTACCAGCCCCGACGTGTGCTCAGGTCAGCTAACACAGGACTGGTGTGTGTTCCCAGAATTAAAAGAGTTAGATGGAGAGGAACAGTTTCACCTATCAAGCTTCCACTTTGTGAAACTCCCTCCCTGAGTCAATCAGGCTTGAACCAAACAGGGCCTCATTTAGGAAAAAGATAAAGACCTGGCATTTTCCAAGGGGTTAAGATCCGTCGTTGTCTGCTTCACAATCATCCAGCGCCAAGACGCCACGGCATAAGTGCGCTTTATAAATGTTTCAGTCAGTTAGTCAGTCATAATCCTGATTTTTTAGCCTGCAGGGACCTTCAGTGTCAGCAGAAGTGCCTCCTCTACCAATCTTTCGAGATGCCTATTATTTACAATAAAAGGCAGCCTTCGCGATGTGCGTGCTAGATTAGTGGTGTTATAGATATGTAGATAGCGCTGTCGACCCGTGGATGAGGATAGGACAATTTTTGTATCTAGTGAATAGAGAGGCCTAGTACATGATGTTCAAGGCATCATGATAATGTTGTGTGAAGCTGGATGTGTAAACCAAGTAGTTTCAGAGAAACTAATCCAACAGTGTGGTGCACGCAAATGTGTGCAAATGTTCACAGCTGAAATGTTATTTTGTAGGACAATGTAAGGAATAATCTCCCTCTCTACATGGGCCTAACTAAAAAGCCAGTATATCAGCATATCATAAAATGGAATAAAAGGTAAAAACCACTCTTAACATCGTCTAATGGCAAGCGTCCCTTTAAAATATTTATAAAATCCTTAAAGTGATTATACTGTCTGAAATCCTAAGCACTTCAAAAGCCATGGTGCCTAGAAAAATAAAATAAAACAAAATTGTTTTGGACAAATTTTGTTTCTAAAAATAAGCCGAATTGTTCCCACACATCAAAGGGCCAATTATTTCATGTGTTCCAAGTGGCAGACACAACATTGCTGCTGTTGTCCAGAACCGCAGACGACGATCCCAGAGGCTCACCTCGAGGCACATTTATGGAGCAAAGGTGATTCCATTCAATCCCCACATCAGCCACTGAGGGAGAGACTGCATCCGGTATGTGTATCGTAGAGCCGTTGTCCAAGTCACTAGGAGCAGAAGCATGCCAGGGTGGCTCAAGAAATGCATTCATCAGCAATGGAAGACGCTGGGGACAACGATACCCATGGGCCGGTAATGGGTCCAGCAGGACAGCAGTGTCCAGTGGTGAAAACATTTGTGATTCTAGGCATATGTCTAATATGCATTTGTGGCCGCAAAGCAGGCAGTAGAATACAGGCTGTATGCAGTTAAGCCAAACAGGCCTGAAGGAACCAGTGCTCATCCAGTTCTCGAAGTCGAAGTGTGCCAAACATGTGAACCATGTGCTCACGCCATCATAGTACAAGCAGTGCTGCCTCCATTCCAAATCAAACTGAGATGTCCATTGCGGAGCAAAAAAATTTTAATTAGGATTCCTGCCAAAAAGAGCAGGACCAGCATGAGCACTTCAAAAACGCTTCCCGGCATGGAGTGTATGAATGATGGAATAACTCCGTAGATTGTCTGAAAGGTGCTAACCAGTCCAGAGCCGATACATTTATAAAATGCACTACTCCTCTAGTATCAGAAATGTTAAAGATACGATGGACTAGCTCCCCAAAATGCAGCAGGAAGTTAGTGTGGAGTAGTGTCTGTATCTCAGACGAGGAATTGCAACCTGGAGATCAAACATCTTTCTGGCCGAAGTTAAGGCCACATCCTATTTAAAAGGCATGGCTTTCTGTCTGCTAAAGAAATCAAAACGTTTTGTATAAACTTTTATCGAAGGCTACAGTGCTGCCTCCCTAATTTTGCGGACGGGGGAAACAATACTTGTACAACAAGTAACTAAGGAAACAACTGTCACCAGATAAGCAATGCCCAGTTCCATTCCACAGCAACCTTGATCATTCAGCATCAGGTAGCTCCCATTCGATAGCAGTTTGAAAACTGGATGTATCATGGCAGCTGGGGAACCCTTCAGGTAACAGGACAAGTTTGCAACAGAAGCATTGCATGCCCCGTGAAGAGAAATGTCTTTGCAAATGAAGGACCCGCTTAAGGCTTCTTCGCAGTCAGAACCACTCCTGCCTGTGGATGGTGTCTCTGCCACAGTAAAATGTAATTGGTCTAATTTTTCAATGTGCAATGTGGTGTATTTCGCATCTCTGCCTGCCATTGTTATCTGACTTTCCGTCAGATCATATTAAAAAAAGAGACTGGTACTGTTGATGTAACGCCATAACATGTGGCCAGAAGGTAGTGTAACATCCAGCTCAGTATTATGATGGAACGTAATTGTGACTGTCCATGTTGTAAAATAGACATGTTCTGCTGGATTATGTCAATTGCAGAAGACACAATGTTACCCAGTAAATAAATTCTGGATGATAATGTGGTCATGCAGTTATCAATCACAGCCAAAGCCTTTTCCATATTTACTCTGTCGATCCTGCACAATCTCTCTGCAGCTTCCTGCTGAGAAATCTTCCATAGCTCGTTGTATATTCCACACAAGAAGCGCTATTTACGTGGGTTTCTGGGATCTAGTAAACAATCCCTGAGATCCAAGTCATCAGAAAGAAGGGACAATTGTTGTTTCACCTGGGAAAGTGTTGAGGTCTTTAGCCAATCTAGGCATATCTTCCCAACCTTATATGACGTCATCACTCCTGCGTGTTCTGTTTGTGTATAGCATAGTTCAGGACTGTTGATCTTAAATCCTTCCGTGTTACCCAGGAATCTAACTGACATTTATGTGTGTCTAGAGGCCAAAACAACCAACCCTGCTGATCGGGGTCTGATGTAATAAATGATCAATTGCGGAGCATGGCATCTAATGTATCCTCACTATCCTTGTGTATTGTTGCCAATGTTCAAAGCGTGCAAATATGGGAATGTAAGGTATGTTCAAATCTTTGACCTTAGCTAAACCAAGACAGGAAGTCTGTTGCACTGTTTTATTCAGGAAAATCATTTGATGTGGTATGAGGCATGCTCTAAATAAGGCCTGTTGTCCCTGAACCTGTCAATCTCTTGTTCCCCAGACAGATTTCGTGTTTTCCCAAAAGTCGAAACCCTACATAGACAGTTGGGAAATAAAGGAAGCAGAGTAAATCAGCTTGGTGTTTGTGAATAAATTCTTCGTTTCCGGTGTAGGTGCAAGCATATAGTAATGAGAGGCTGGGTCTGATGTGTAAAAACCAGAAACATATGTACATTTTCTTGCAAATGTATTTGAACTACCTTTCGGTGGTGCTGCATAGTTTTCCCATTGGGTCTAATTGTAAACAGCACGTGAGATACTAGCTTTGTGTTACAAATGGTGACCATAATGTTGGTAACAGAACAGGTCTCCAAAATTACTTGTGCCGTCACAAAATTCATCATTAGAAAATGCTGCTGGTTGTTCTAGGTCTGAAAGAAAATTATGCACAGTTTCAAGGTCCCAATCATCGGAGAATGTACTAGCGGTGATTATATAATTTGAAGAAATTCCAAACAAATATGGAATTTGCAAAAGTTCAGTAGGACCATATCATCGTGCAATACTTTGCCCCACACTATTCCATCAGGAACTGGAACTGCTATAATGTTCACTAGGGACAGGTCCCTAAGTTCACGGTGCAATGATGCATGTGGTTTTAGTACCAAGTTCACATGCAGAGCATTCTAAGAGATAATGTCCATTCAGAAGTAGAAAAAAGACAGTCACCAAACCAATTCAGAGTCCCAGGAAAAGTAATCCAAATGTAACACAGAGATGTATCCAGGGAGCAACCAAGTATGTCTTTTTTAGCCAACGATAGAGAGAATAAACTCGTAGCTTGAAAGGGAGCTGCAGTGTTGGCAGTTTAGGTTCACTTGGATCCGATGAAAAATCCTCATAATGTACAAAGTAGCCAGATGCCATCCAGTCTATTTTTGTTAGCTCAGCAGGTTGAGTAGAACTGGGAGATGACTCAATCTGTGGCATGTTTACATAGACGTCATCAATTTTTCAAATTGAAATTTCTGTACTTGTTGTATCATTTAATTGTTGTTTACTGCTTCTCTGTGGAAAGTGGAGCCTTCATTTGATATTAAAGCTTCCGTCTGAACTTCCTGTACGGTAGCGAGAGGAGACCGACGGCTACTAAGGAGCCCATGGGGCCTACTGATGACAATCGGCCACATAGTGTGGTTTGATCAGATCGATGGAGACAAACCTTTTGTCTCGCTGTGTGGCAAGAGACAGAAGAAGTACAGTTCTGGTACCTTCAACAGCCAGGACAGGAACAGGCGCTCTGTACAATGGCCCAAATTCTTTCTTGTCCACTATTTTTTCTCTGACCAGGTCCATAGTCTTTGGGACCCAGGCAGGTCTTGCCGATACTGCTTTCACTTCCCCAGTGGCGATGCGTTTCACTTGGACGTTGCTCTGTATTCTTTTAAGTCCTGCAAAACATCACAATGATCATTGATGTCACATGGAGTTTCAGCCGCCACTGTGCTGACACTAATGAGATCTGCTACCCAAATTCTCACCCCAAACAGGAGCTCATAGGGTGTACGCCCCCCCCCCAGGGATTTTCTTGACATGTTATTAAGTGCCCTCTGGCCCCCTTATAGATGATTGACCCAACTGCCACCTGAGCATAATACCCTAGTTGTTAAGGAATGCTGTCTCTGTTCTTCCTCTCAATCACACATTTCCCTTGGGTGTTAGGGGGAGGAGTACCACAAGGCCACACCCAAACATACCATGGCTTCTTTGTAAGCGCGAGAACTAAGCGCCGGACCTGGTCAGAATGTAGTGTGCCAATTGCGTATGTCCCAATAAAGACTGGCAAATCCTTTATAACAGTTTGGGTATAAGCCGAGCACTGAGGCCACACCCATAGGAATCTAGAGCATGAATTCACTGCCACGAAGATGTACTTGTAAGCCTTGTCAGAGTGTAAGGGGCCGCAGTGATCCAAATAAACACATGCAAGATGTTTGTCTGAGATCAATAAAGCTGTTTGTGGTGGACTTGCTATGATAGAGCCTTTCATTTGCTGGCAGATGTCACATTTGAGGACAAAGTACTTGGTCTGTTTAGTGAGACCTGGCCACCAGTAGCGCTGCTTCAGTAGTGAAACTGTAGCAGCAATCTCTGCATGAGCTGAACCCAGACCCTCATGTGCAGCTAGTATCAATCCCAATCTACGATCAGTGTTTGGTATTTCTCTATCCCCCACTCCTGGAATCTGAGCATACTGAATGTTTTGTCCATCTAATTGGTATGAGTACTTGAGTGGAAATATCACTATCAAAGGAGAGAGAGAGGATTAGGTAGCTAGTCCATATCCTCGGGGTTTATATGTGAGATCAAAAAGGACTAGACTATTTGTGAATTTACATAGACTCAAGACTGTAAGGCAGGGTACAAACCATTTTGTTTGTTCATGAAGCCCTCACCCACCAACCTAGTTGGTGGCATGTTTCATCATCGGGCCCACCCAGTGACACCGAGTGTGTCCCGGGTGTGCTTCGACGCCTGGATACAGCGGAGCAGGTATGTATCTGAGTGTGCAGTGTAGTGACGTGAAGGTGACGATTTAAAAGCTATGCAGGGATCCCAGTACCCGAGGGTAAATTATATTTTAATAACTGGGTCACTGCTAGCATTAAAAAAGGCTGTTGGATGTTATAGGAATGTTAATTAGGGTTTCCTACATCCAGGTGTGGTCTACATGTTTCAGCCAGGCCTTTATGATTAAAACTGGCTTTCCTCAGGACCAAAGTGTGTAGGTGCAAATTACTTAGATTTAAGTGATTGTGTAATTTTGAGAAATGTATAGCACTCGCTAAGGTGCTTTACATGTGAGAGGGGGATTCCCTCTTAGAGCATTAGTTGGCTTGTTGCCAAACATGCCCCATGGAGTAGTCCGGCAGAGGAATGGGCCGATACTTTCGGTCAGTGTCTGCGTTGAGCCTCCAGTCGTCTCTGCAGCCTCTGGACTCCTGCATAGCTTTTAAATCATCACCTTCACGTCACTACACTGCACACTCAGATACATACCTGCTCCGCTGTATCCAGGCGTCGAAGCACACCCGGGACACTCTCGGTGTCACTGCGTGGGCCCGATGATGAAGCATGCCACCAACTAGGTTGGTGGGTAGGGGCTTCATGAACAAACAATATGGTTTGTACCCTGCCTTACAGTCTTGAGTCTATGTAAATTCACAAATAGGCTAGTCCTTTTTGATCTCACATACTTGAGTGGAAAGCCTTTCGGCGGTGCTGAGCTGTTGCCCGTGGCATTGACAGCTATCATAGTTGTTCCATTTATCCTCGTACAAGAATGGGAGATTGCAGCAACTGCAGCAGTACGAACTGTTGCCTTGTCGGCTTCATCCACCTTCGAATTCCCTTCAATGTGAACAGCAATATGCTGATGACTCAATGGATGAATCACATGAGCCCGTGGCAGGCCTTCTTTCAGCTTTGCCACTTGTTCCCAAAGCATCTTGTGCTGGATTATACAACCCTTGGAATCTCAAAACCCATTTTGGGTCCAACAGTGAAAGTATTCATTGTAAGACTGGACACAGTAAAATAAATCACACACAATAACTATGGGGAATTCGCGATCCGTATTTTGTAGTGCCAGCATCAAGGCTCTCAGTTCTGCCAGCTGTACAATCACCTAGGGACTGTGTGTGTGTTTTTTCCAGGAAGAAACTTTCCATCTCACATGCGCCCTTTTACTATTGCGCATGCCATGGAATATTGCTGTTTTGATCCTACGGCATGTTGAGCAGATCCATCGGTATAAATGATACATTCATATTGATCCGGAGGCATAATTTCATTCGGCAGAGGATATTCTTGTTTGTACTGCAGGAATGCTTGTGTTTGTAGTGTGGCATCAAATTTATAGTCTACATCTGTTGCAATGAGAGAGTTAGCCCACTGAACCCATTTTGGATGTAGAGCCTTAGCATTCGGAATGCTTGATTTCATAACGGCCTCTAGGGTCAGTACTGGGGTAACGACAAT
This sequence comes from Triturus cristatus, assembly GCF_964204655.1. Lineage (NCBI taxonomy): Eukaryota > Metazoa > Chordata > Amphibia > Caudata > Salamandridae > Triturus > Triturus cristatus. The sequence continues at coordinate 497,409,685 of NC_140582.1, forward strand.
AATGCGTTTTCCCTGAGCCAGCCCTCTGTCTTACATTAAAGCAGTCTGTACAGCTGTGAGAATTTTCTCAATGGGTGCCACATGCATTTTAGCATATACAAATATGGTTTGCTACAGGTGCCGTATTACCTTCATTGAAAGTGATATAGGTGTACCCGGTTGGCCAAGCGACTACACAGATCACCAGGTTAGTTGTGTTGCTACGTGTGTATAAATGCCTGGAAGCTAGCATGTCAGCTTGTACGGAACACAAAATATCAGTGTGTATCTGTGTCCAGTGTTACACTGAAAAGTCAGGTCTAATTAAGGCATAGAATTCTTTTACCCTTTCTGTGTCATCCAAAATGTACGTTCTGCCAACATAAAAAAATCCTAAAATGGAAGGAAGTCTTTTCAGAGTTGTTGGAGGTTGGAGCAGTGCAAATTTTTCAAAAAAATGTGTCGTCAGGGTTTTGCCTTCACTTGATAACTCATATACCAAAAACAGGACACTAAGGTGGGCTATTTTAGATTTTTTAAACTAAATTGGTAGCCCAGGTAAGCAAACCCTACTATTACGTTGTTCACTCTAGCCAAATGTTCCATTAATTCGTCTTGTGTCAGATAAATATCATCTACACAGGACATCGCCTCCTCATCAGGGCTATTTTCTACCCCAGTGGTAAATGAAAAAATTGCAGCTGAGACCCTAGTGCCGAGAATGCGGTCAAATATCTACTGCCAGGTGCTATATTTTGGCAAAACAAAATTGAGATGTTGTTTTGTATTTCTTCCGCACAATGTTATTCATCAGTGAGGCACTGTGGGCATTCTGTACTGCAAATGTGTGTGTGGATGCATTTAAATGTCTATATTCTAACACTAAAAGGTATGAATTGTCGGGTTTCATTATGGGAAACAAAGGATTATTCATAGATGAGGTGCAATTCTCTATTACACCCTGGTACTCAAGTTGATCTAACATCTACCTGACTTGTTTCTTTGCTTCATGTTTAATTGGGTATTGTATCTGCAGTTGAGGGATCATTTGTAACAGGATCTCATGATGAGGAGACACATCATCCCACCCAACATGATTACATTATAGAGCAGGTGCTAAACCTGACGCCCACTCCTGCCGATATACGTTTCTAACTGATTCTGCTACGAGGTCAGAGAAAGCAGGCAAAATTACTATTTCTCCCATTGGAAAGAATGTTGAAAGAATGTCGTAACCATGTGTCAGGTCCTCCCAAAAGAGACGCTTCACCTGTCTTTGTATGTCCCCTTTTATCTGGAGCATTATTTTGTGTAAACAATGAGGGACACTTACTCTTGTATCAGGTGTTTCCACCGTGATGTACTCACTCAGCGCTACTGAAAATCCATCAGGCTCTGGTGAGTTATTGTAACTTCTGCTGCGCTGTCCAGCATCGTCACTGCTCATTCCCCGTTCAGAAGCAGTGTCCTCAGCAGCCTGGGCATTTCTGATCTTAATCCCTGCTATCTTTTTATTTCTGAATTGAGGTTTTGTGGATTTTTGTTTATCCTTTTGTTTGATGATGTAGTCGGAAGTGCGATGTGTCTCCCGTTTCGGCTTGACTCTCTCTTTTGATCTATGCTCTGACCGTCCTCCTCTCTCCGAACATTTCTCAGATTGATCCTGAAAGGACGAGAGGAACGTGTATCAGTATCCTGATATCTACCAGGCTTTCTAATATTATCATGGTTTCTGAGATTGTATCTATTTTCAGTGTGCTCCTGTTGAGGAGACCCACCCGTGATTGTTGTTTATTTTGTTTATTATTTTTTTGTTTATTATCTCATTTCTGTTTAGAAGAATCGGGTGCTTGCTTAGAGTTATCCTTTTCAGAATTACCCTTAACCACCTGTTTCCCATGTCTGGCTCCCAGACTATCTCTTCCCAGAGAAACGTATGTTTCTGAGATAATCTTAGTTAAATTCCTCTCCTGTTGTTTAGGAGTGAATTCCCTCAGGCAAAATTAGTTTCATCCTGAAGTCCAGGGCAGGTTCTGCCCCAAACTCATTCTGCATTTGTTTCAATACATCTGGTATTACCGCTATTGAAGGGGTACCATGAGTTCTGGTGTAAATTGCAGCGAAGACTGTACCCCAAGTGGCACAATCTTCTATCGGGGGAGCCATCCCCATTGGCAAGCAAATTGTTAGAATTTTGTGTTTTTCCTGTGGGCTCGTATGGGGAGAACCGCTTCAAGCTGTGCTGTTTTTTGTGCTATCCAGAACGTACTTGCTCTCGACTGGTGGGAACCTTTCACGTAACAGCATTCAGCATTTGAGGGCTGATACCCATAATAGCCAATTGAGGTTGTGTAGACTGAGCAGCTCACACAGGTTGAACTATAAGTGTTTGCATTATGAATTGTGTAATATTTCTGTAAATTTTTACTAAATCTTCGTATAGTGTGCACATTTATGCTGCTAGTAACCTGTGAATGTCTGGGTTCGGTGGATACGAAGCTAAGAACGGCCAGGTTGCTCTTTCCTTGCTGAGCGGACTGAGTCTCACGTTTTTACAGTGTGGGGGAGGATGCCTTTAAACCAATTTATATGCTCTTGGGACTTTTATGTCCACGTATGAAAAGTATTCTTCTGGTGTCTCATCTTCAATATAAGTGTGAAACAATTTTGTGTGTGCGTCTGCAGCTGGGAAACTAACCCAAGAATAGAATACCTCTGTCCTGTATGCTTCGTGTGCCTCAACCTCAAAGGTAACATCTCCACCCATTGCCGGGAGGACATGTTGTAATAATTTCATACTAACTGCCTGTGTACAATTTTCTGAAATATTTAGAATAGCTACTTGTACTTCAACGTCCTCGCTATGTGCGAACATTGTAAACAATGCAACAGTATTTTATGAAAAAAATTTAATTATTGAGATTTAGTTTGTACAATATGGGAATATTCTTTAATCCTTCAAGCTTCATAAAACCTACAGCCAATGCATAAGACATACCTACTCAGCCGAGGCAGATTCCCTTTTCTCACTACGGATGTCTCCAGGTTAATGTGGGGTCTCTGAGAAAGCACAACTGAACTACTCAGATTTGACCATTAAATAAGTGCCTAACCAATGTTGTCGGTGCCATGTTGTGTAGTTCCTACTAATCCGTAGCATCTGCGCATTGTTTGGACAAGATAAACTAAGGGCTTGGTGCCTAGACTGCTTCTGGACACCCCTGCAGGATATGTTGACCTATAGACCAGCTAACTCACAGTACCACTGTAAGCCACCGCTAACCTACCAGGAGCAAACAGTTTCTGGCAACCACTGAACATGACAACCATGATCACTCAGGGATCGTGGAAACAGTATAGAATCTTTTGCTCAGTCACTCGTGCTCACTTATTCTCTGAGAATTATACAGAATACACAGTGAGATGTTTTCAATATATTTATTGAACCAACGTTGTTCTTGTATAAAATACATGCGCTGCAATGATTAGGTGACAGAAGCAAATAAAGGAGATTTCAAGCACCAAAAGAGTAAACAGTAGATACATTTCTACCATGTTGCTAAAGCAATGAATATATGCAGGCATAAATGCAAAATGGTAATCTAACATACTCCTACGATGCGGATCATACTCTGAGTGTACCTAGATTGTGTATTGGCGTAGAGCCAAGAATCCCCCCAAGGGACAATCCAACCCCATTACCTGGTCTCGAGTTTAACACCCCTTCACGGAGTGTCAGACCAGTACGTGAGGATTTCTCAGCATGCAGGGACCTTCAGTATCAGCAGAAGTGCCTCCTCTACCAATCTATTGGGATGCCTATTATTGATAATCATAATCAGCCTTTGCGATGTGCACACTAGATTAGTGATGATATGGATGTGAGGATAGTGCTGTCATCCCGTAGATGAAGATAGGACGACTTTTGTACCTAGTGCATAGAGAGGCCTAGTACATGAGGTTCAAGGCATCGTGATAATGTTGTGTGAAGCTGGATGTATAAACAAAGTAGTTTCAGAGAAACAAATCCAAAATTCTTGTGCATGTAAATGTGGGCCGGGTCATGACTGGTGCTGAATGGGGGAGGGTGCTTGCTTATCCACAGAAAGTCTTGCGCAATACGCATCTTAAATACATAAAATCCAATTACACTCACAGGACGCACCTTACTCCTCAAGAGATACAAACTATCTATTGCGGGAGCCAAGAGGTTGCCCTCCCTGTGTGACACTGGATGCTGATTTCGGTCACATGACTTGGGGTTGCCCTGGGCTCACAGGTTCTGGGGGGAGGTAATTTTGCGTCTTAATAAGACCCTGTCTTGGTCACTTGCAAATATGCCTGCAGGTTGTCTATTGGACCTCTTCTGGAGGCCGGACCTCAAGAAGGTGGGGAATAAATTCATGGACTTGGCCCTGGCTCTGGCCAAGCGACGAGTGGCCATGGCCTGAAAATCACCCAGGGTACCTAGTGTGGAAACATGGGTGACTGATGTCATGCACTGGGCATGGGCTGAGGAAAGGGCGGTACAGAGGGAGATAGCAAGGGGCGTCTGTCACAGACCATTTGAACTGCTCTGGAGCAAAGTGGTTGACGAATGTGAATCCCCTGGGACTGCCATTGATTCTGAGGAGGGGCAGATTGTAGGGCTAAGTCCTGGCTGTGAAAATGAGGCCAACCCTGATAGGACTGAGGGGGTGCGGGTCCTGGTGCTGCCGTAGGCCTTGCCCTCCTTCCTCCACAAATGATGTTCTTCACATATTCTGTGACAAGATTTAGGCATGCATGGACATGGTTATACTTAGTTTATTAAATTAGTACTTTTTTAATTTTATGACATCTAATCCTCCTAAAAGTGCGGCCATAACCCCATACCTTGTGGGTGTTCACTTGCTACAGTTTGTACAGCGTTGACTAAAAATTGTAAACCCAAGTTACTGATTCAGTGTTAACATTGTACTGTATTGTTGTATCATTTGAAATGCTAATAAACAAAAGCATTCATAATAAAGAAGCATCTTGGCAACTTTACCTGGGTTACCAGCAAAACACTTAACCTGCACACGTTAGACATAGCAGTGTACCCTTGAGACCTGCACACTTTAGATATAGCAGTGTACCCTTGTGATTTCAGATTAAACATGTGATTAGTGCCCATCTAACATGACATCATTTACTGGTGATGATAGTACCAACTTCATAACAGGATAACCTGCTCAGTTAAATGTATGTTTTATAGTTTGTGAGTCTGCAGTGCTTTGTTATGTGTTGGTTGTGTGAGCTTGGTCTATTTCCTGAAATGTTCTGTTCAACATTTGTTTGGTTTGAAGAGCGCAATAATTGTCTGTTATTTATTTATACTTATTCCTGTGGTATCAGGGTAGAAAGGGGCAGATAGGGAGAGATAGTTTACATCAGAAATGAGACGACATGTAGCACTAACCAGCACAGATGTGGACAGGCACCGATGTGGCCTTAATTGCATATCACTGGCAAGATCCACAAGCTAAGTAATGCCCTATTACTTGCTGGTAATCTTCATTACTCTCAGTCCTACTCGTCCTTGCACCAGTCACTAACAATGAGGAATGTCACAAATCACAGAACAGGTAACAAAACCGGAATGCTTTCACTAATCCCACCCACCCTAAGTTAGGCCCTAAAATAGAATAGCATTTCATCACCTAAGCTCTGTTAAAGGCCTGAACTTTGGGGAGGGTGGGGACTTACTGACTCGGTGGAGGATGAGAAGAACTTAAAGTACTGAAGATTACCAGTATGTAATCAGTGCATTTTCTCTACATCTCTCATCTTTGACCCAGTCATTAACAATTAGGTATACCGAACCATTAAGGCTTTTGACAACATCAGTTATAAAACATGACCACCAAATAATGAAAACCCTAATAATTTAATTGCAAAATGAAGTGGACAAAAAGAACTATAACAGACTTGTCATGTCCATTATGGTTTCACAGACTGCACCCTGAACCAGATTTTGTTCTGAACATTTTGAAGTCTGTGATGTCTTATAGAGGTGTGCACCAAAGCCCAAGTAACTGCTCTGCAAATCTCATCCAAAGCAGCTCTTTAAAATCCTGCTTAGTCCACATTGGAATGAGCAAACACAATTGTATACTTTATCCACCAACTCACAGTTATCTTAGAAACCTTCTTACAAAAGTAACAAGGAGTCTGTCTTTCTGAATTCACTGGATCCTTTAAGATACAAAAAAAACCAGGGCATTCTTAACATCCAAGAAACTTTACTCTTGTTCCTCTTCAGAAGAAGGAGAAGGATAGAAAACAAAAAATAATAAGTTCCCGAGCAGTCTGAAACCTTGAGTTACCTTTGGGTAAAAGGCAGAATTTAACCTTGTTGGACTTGGTCCTTTTTGCAGGGTTATCCCCAAACATTTGGTTTCTTCCTACTATTTCTTTTCCTGACCTGTTGTTATAGGACTCTGGGCACTTTACCACTGCTAATTAGTGCTAAAGTGCATATGCTCTCTCTGTAAATTGTTGTTACAATAGGTTCTCCCTGATTGGCATATTTGATTTACTGATAAGTCCCTAGTAAAGTGCACTAAGTGTGACAGGGCCTGTAAATCAAATGCTACTAGTGGGCTGCAGCACTGATTATGCCACCCACATGAGTAGCCCTGAAAAGGTATCTCAGACCTGCCACTGCAGTGTTCGGCACAGTTTTAAACTGCCATGTCGGCCTGGCAAGTGCACCCACTTGCCAGGCCCTAACCTTCCCTTTTCTTACATCTAAGGGACCCCTATGGTAGGCCCAAGTTACCCCCATGGGCAGGGTGCAGTTTCTGTAAAAGGCAGGACATGTACTGGTGTATGTGACATGTCCTGATAGTGAAATACTGCCAATCTAGTTTTTCACTTTTGAAAGGTTATCTGTCCTATAGGATAGAATGGGAGATACTTTGTATCATCTTACCATCTAACATCTAACTTCCCATTGGGACAAGATAGAAAAATAAAGTTTAGGCTCTCTAAACTCAGAATTTAATAACACATCTTTTAGTAAAGATGGTTTTTAAATTGTGTGTTTGGAAATGCCATTTTTAGAAAGTAGGCATTTTCTTGTTTAACCATTCCGTGTGCCTCTGCCTCTTTGTAGATTGACTGTCTGGTTTTGGAGTGACAGGGGCTGGAGATGTGAATTCACTATAGATAGCCACTGGGGGGTTGAGGTGTGCCTTGCCCTTCCTGGATGACTCAGAGCTGAACTGAATAAGGCTTGGCTGCATTTCGAGTAGTGGGAGGACATTTTCTTGCACCTGAATAGGGCCTGTCTCTCTTGTACAATGCTATCTCCACCCCCTGTGGTCATATTGTACCAGCGTGGACAGAACTGGTATGGACTGGGCTCAGGGGCCCATGCACAAAAAGAACAAAAACAAAATGGGGTATAAGTAGTAGACCTTAAACCCCAGAATTTTAGATTACTTCTGGACTCAAGAGGAACCTTTGCCAAGGAGAAGAGCTGTGAGGAGGACTACTGCCCCTTTGCTGTGTGCTTTGTGGGGTTGGCCTGCAGTTGCTGTTTCTACCAAGGAAAGGACAAAGACTGGATCTTTGCTGTGAACCTGCTTGAAGAAGAAGCTTCAATGGCCTGAGAGTGCTGGCCTCTTGTTCTGAAGTCTCAGGGACACAAAGACTTCACCCCCAGCTCCCCTGAACTCTACTGCTGAGAGTTCTGACCTGCCAGGAGGTACCTATTCTAGTTTAGGGCCTCTGGTGATTATTCCTGCTGTTAGGAGATGGAAGAAACTGAATAGAAGTAAGAAGACCTGTCTCCGATGTTGTCAGCGATGCCGCTGTGACGCCGCGACCAGCACCGATGCCCGGGGCACCGCTCGTTAAGTGACCGACTCACCAACCGGCCTGCACCGCAGCTCCGACGCCCTTCAGCACCTGCCGACGCTTGCAGTTATTGGCATTTCCCAACAACAGCGCTCGCACCGACTCCGTCATTGCCTGCATTCTGTTATCGCGGCACGGATAACCGCTGAGGGTAACTCCACAAACTTGCCCACTTTGCATTGTTACCGGAACCGACACCTCATCGTTGACGCAACCGTCTTTCCCTGTCCTGGTCACGACACATCGCCTCCTGGCGGACACGACATCTTGCCTCCCTGTGGCTGCCAGGGAGCCGGGGTCGACCTCGGCACAAACGCTCACCTCCTGGACGCCGTGCATCGTCATAGACTTATTTTTCAAGATACTGTTTGTTTGGGGGTCCGTGCGACTCCATGCCCGACACTGCGCTCCTTGCGGTCGGTGCCGTACTTTGGATTTATTGCTGTCACAACGTCGCAATAGCCCCATGTAGAGCTATTTGTTTTCTACAACCTTTATTTTTGCAATAACTGTTCTAAAAGTCATATCTTTTTTCCTGTACATTGCATTTTTGTTGTTTTGGTCTTGTTGAGTTTAGCTAAAGATACTTTCTTTTTCTAAACTGGTGTGGTGTCCATTTGCGGTGTTATCACTGTATTACTGTGTGTTTTGAGTACAAATACTTTACACATTGCCTTTGGGATAAGCCTGTCTGCTTGTGCCTAGCAACCCAGGGGCTGAGCAGGGGTTATCTAGAGTGTGTATCCCCCTTACCCTGACTAGAAACAAGGGTCCCTACTTGGACAAAGGTACCTACCTCTGCTACCTAGAGACCCTAATTTCTAACAAACCTCAAGAAAACTGCAACATCCAGCAACCTCAGGAAAGGAGGGCGACAAAATAAGGCAGAAAGTTCTTACAGTTCTTTGGGCTGAAGTGATTGGTACCAAAAATAGAACCTTATGAGTGAAAACTTTTAAGTCCACAGTGTCAAAAAGGTTCAAAAGTGGCAGACTGTAATGATCATAAACCCAAAGGCAAATTCCAGTGTAGAACTGAAGAATGACAGACAGGAAGAAAGATGGGAAAACTCTTAAACATTCTCAATGCCAAAACATTTACTTCTTTTATGTTATTGTCAGCCTCCCAGAAAGATTTAATAGCATGCCACTGCACTTCAGAGTAGAAAAAGACATATTTTTTATTAAATCCATCTAGCAGATATTGAATAATATCTGAAACAGAGGAAGACACTAAAGAAAGATTGTGAGCAGAACACAAAGAAATAAAAATTCCCCAATGTTTAGAGTAAGATTTGAGAGAAAAAAAACTTCTAGAACCCTCTACCACAACTATTATATTTGGAGTCAACCCTTATTTCTCAAGACTCAGCCTTTCAACCTCCAAACCAAGAGGTTGAGGGCTGTGTGTCTTTAAAGGAAGAGAAAAGTGAGGTAAAACCCAAGGAGTTTGAAATGCCATATCCTTGAGAAGTGGTTACCAGGTTCTTCTGGCCCAAAAGGAGAAGAACTACCACTATATGGATATTGACACAAACCACTGAATCAACAGGAATGGATCAGAGGCAAACACCAGATTCTTCTGCCATATTAAAGCCAGAGCATTGGCTCCCCATGCTCCTTTACTATGGAAACCCAGAAAAAGACCTAGGGAGAAGAGAATTCATACAGGATGCAAAGTGATCTGTTTACTGGTTCCCAAACATTGTTCGGAGCAGAGTTGGGTTTTGAGGGGAGGAAAAGATGTTGCTCAAGCGATCCGCCTCCACATTGCCCACAACCTTGATGAGCCGTAGTTGATCTACCAACCAGACTTGCAAAGACAGAATTTACATGAATAGCGTCAGGTAATTTTTCCTTCCTTCCTTCTAAATGATATAACTTTGCCATAAACCTGGGTAAATTGATCTTGTCCGGGTCTCTCCATTTATTGAAAATGACATCCATTACAAACAGATGGATAGGCACATCAATTCTTGCAGACTAGAATTGTCTTATGACAGAGTCTTTAAATGATTTAGTCACCACGTCCAGAGGAAAACCCATATTGTATCCGATGCGGTTCAATAATAGTAGAATATCCTTAGAAAGGAATTTCCCATTCTCGTCTAGAGGCGGGAAAGAGGAATGATCAGATAACGCTGATGCCAAAAAATCAAATTAAATGCTCTTTATTCCAACCCCTCTAAGGAATTCCGCATCTTCTTTTTGGGGGAGACTAAAGTCTCCAGGATACATTTTCTGATAATTTCATATTCCTCCTTACCTCCCTTACTCCTCTAAGGAGGATGAGGAGGAGAAGGAAATGTGCTTGCATATGAAGAAGATGGTTAGCAATGTCTCCTCTTATGGGAATGTTTTCCCATCTCTAAGAGATAGTTGAAGGACAGGATGAATCCTCCACAAACAAAGGCACCTAACCTTAATACCACCTTCCATTAACTAACTTGTTTCATCCATACTGGAACTCTGAATTGCGTTTAAAAACTCTGACGCATATTTGTGAACCAGGAATTGTACAATCTGATAGTCAGCGAATGTGCAAAAATCTTTTCTTTCTAAGCACACTAAAATAATTCCACTAAGAGTGAATGGACTTTTAATGAAATTTATCGGATGGGGATTAACCGCAATCCAGGTAAATTGTTTATCTTTTTAATACGTAAGGACTAATAGCAAAAAAAAACAGGGAAAGACCTTCAGAACTTTAATGCACTTCTATTGAATATATAAAATCATGCTCTACCACCCTAACATATATTCAAGGCATAAACTTATAGCATTATCAATCATACCTTTACCATGCAGGACACATCTGAAGAAACCAATAAGCTTTGCCCATTTATTTATTATTTATTATTTATTAATTTCCAACGCTCCCCACAACAAGTTGCTCTCTCTTTGGTATAAGAGTTCTCCCCAACCTGTCAGGGAGAGATACTCTGATACATGGTGGAGATTAGAGCCAGGCTACCTGTTCTGCTTGGGTTTTCGGATCAGATAGAACCCGCTCATCAGAGCCTCACTAACCCAGCCAGAACGTTACCCCCTCCCTAGAACCTATTTACAATAGTGCAACTACATATATCTTACCACCTAAGGACAGGGAATTCCTACTATACATACCAAGACCTCTTATAATCGGCGGCCTCGCGATCCCATACGGATCCAGACCTCTCTGCCCATACGACAGTATCACAAGTGGCGGCCTCACGGTCCCATACGAACCCAGACCTCTCTACCCAGACGGCAGTCTCAGCACAATCGGCGGCCTCGCGATCCCATACGGATCCAGACCTCTCTGCCCATACAACAGTATCACAAGTGGCGGCCTCGCGATCCCCTACGAATCCAGACCTCTCTGCCCATACGACAGTATCACAAGTGGCGGCCTCGCGGTCCCATACGAACCCAGACCTCTCTACCCAGACGGCAGTCTCAGCACAATCGGCGGCCTCGCGATCCCATACGGATCCAGACCTCTCTGCCCATACGACAGTATCACAAGTGGCGGCCTCGCGGTCCCATACGAACCCAGACCTCTCTGCCCATACGACAGTATCACAAGTGGCGGCCTCGCGGTCCCATACGAACCCAGACCTCTCTACCCAGACGGCAGTCTCAGCACAATCGGCGGCCTCGCGATCCCCTACGAATCCAGACCTCTCTGCCCATACGACAGTATCACAAGTGGCGGCCTCGCGATCCTATACGAATCCAGACCTCTCTACCTAGACGGCAGTCTCATACGACAGTTCATCCTATGATCACCATAACATACAAAAAGGGAATCAGTCTCACTATTCATCAGATCACACAAGGATTGCCAGTTCAAGCATAGCCTGTTCTCAGGTTCGAGGGGCTTCTCTTTCCCTTATTCAGTTACCACTTACCTGATCAGGGTTAACATCTGTTCATGTAGCCGCAGCTGACTAGAAGAATAGGCTACCCTCTCATACAAGAACACGCAGCACATGTTGGTTCACTACAAACTGGATACTTTATTACTCATTACATACACAATCACATAACATTACGATATAACACATAACCTGCAAAGAAAAGTGAAAGATTAAGTTGTACACTCTAATAAGAAAGGGTCGACATCACCTTAGTAGTATGTAGCCTGCACTCGGTGGTCATCTAGGTTCCCTTCTCGTCTGTGCCTCGGCTCGCCTGGAATCACCCTTCTCCGAGTCACTGGGACCTCTTCCTTATCGGCTACTCTCTCCTCTCTGGCTATTCTGCTAGGAAAGCATCTGTCTCTCGGTTCTTCTCCGCCTTCAAGATGGCGTCTGTCTTCCCTGGAATAAGTAGTAGCTTTACTGCTAACGGCTAGATGCCGCCTACGGACTGAACATGTAACTGCCTCAGACTTTCACTAATATAGAGGTGCGTTTCCTCATGGAAAATTCCGGCCCGTAACCTGCCGCCCACCAAATTCTTGTACCTCCCCGTACCAAGGACACGTTCCCAGCCGGCCGGCCTGATGTAGTGTCTTCGGCATGAAGAAAAATACAATCCTTCGATAAGGGCCGGCCTGAACCGGTTCTCTCCAAGCGAATAACACCTCATAACTAAAACATTACGTTTGACCTAGAAGCATCCCAAGCTGCCGGAGCAGAAAGAAAGATGGAGTCTCTCCCGTTTGAGGCCTACCAGGCCTGAATTCAGCACAGCTCCATGAAATACCCTCACTACAGGACAGGTTATCCCTAATACTAACGAATCTATCCCCTAGGCTATGTGTGCGAGCCCTGATCTATGGGGAAGAGCACAGAATCATGTCGAAGTGCCTAGTAAATAGGCTCCATTCACTACTCTAACCCTTAGACTTGAATGGTAAGAGACTGAAGTCACATTTAATCATCTTTTCCTCACAAGAAGGCCGGGAAAATCGAGCAGAACATTTCACCCTTGACTTCAGTCTATTATACATTCATTAAACGGAACTAATATCTGTGGAAGAATAATATGAAACAAGACTAACTGATCTATGTCTAGTACCAGGTGTGCAGAATTGAAGTAGTGAAGGAATACACTGAATAAAGCAACAGATAGAAATCAAAATGCCGATAGTAATCAGAATACCTCCTAATATTTGACGTAACATATGTAAATCAGGTAACCAATTAAAGAGCCAGTCAAACCAGCCCTGGTCAATGTGTTTTCTAACTTCTTCTGTCAAGTCATGTAATTTATCAATGTGAGCTTGAATGGATTTTGTATGATCCGACAAGTTAAAACAACAAAGACCCTCAAAATCAGAACAATCGTGTCCATGTTTAAGCAAAAGATAATCAATGGCCGCTCGATTTTGCAAGATAGCCCTTCGTTCACCCTGGGCGTCTAATAGCATGTCAGACAGGACTGTAGAAGTATGATTGATGGATTTTACCATCCAGCAGGCCATTTTCCCAATAGATTTGGCATTATAAACTGCCAAAGCAGGAACACCAACAATTGAAATAGCCAGGCTAAGGTATTCAGACTTGGAATATAAATGCAAAGATGAGTCACAATCCTCCTGTAACCTCACTGTATCTCGAATCACACGAGAGTTGGCATTCGGATGTGATGAGAACATGAGCAAGCTCAGTCTAGTAATGGCACAAGGGCCTCCAGAAATATTCGCGGGGATATATGGCCAGGAAGTATTACCACATGAGAAAAGCCATCCGGCAGGTAGTAACATCGTGCGATAGTGACTGGGGGTAACTACCATACTCTTGCAAGTCATGTTATTCTGAACAGAAGTACATGTTTTCGGTGTCCTTTGAAGGCACAAAGTTCGTTCATGAGCGGTGAATGAAGTGGCACCTTTCAATTTTAAACGCATACATTCAGAAATCGCACTAGGATCACAAGTAAGGAAAAAACATAAATCACCCTGTGTGATATTATAGGTAACTATTTGGGACTGGATGGGCGGTATCGGGTCTGACAGTACAGTACACAAGGGGCAATACTCATGGGCAGCGAAATCGCCCAGAAGAACATTGGGGCGAGCATTTGATATATTAAAAATATGAGTCAAAGTCTCCAATGAAGCAGGGACAGCAACTAAACAAGTTGCCAGAATGTCCGTCACCGATCTCATCGGTGTCAAGCAGAAATGAGGGGCTTTAGTCACTTGCTTGGCCAATGTAATCCAAAAGTTCGGCGACGAATCCCACGCAGCGAAGGAACGCGACACTCGGGTTCTCAACTCAGCCCGGGTTGATGGGATCCCTCCTCTCTCGTCGTACCAGCCCAAAAGGAGTCCAACGCCGACACATCCTGCAGCAACAGTCCAAAGAATGATCTGAAAGAGAATCAAATACAGGCATTATTCATTCTCGTAAGTAACATTTGTCAGCCGGGACTGCTTCCCAGCTATCTTTCCCTGGTCTCATAACTAAAATGGTGTTGTCTTGACCGGTTGCAATGACTTCTGCTTGTTCAGGGGGATTCTTAGGCGACTGCACCCAAACTCTGGCCCCAGGATTATCTGTGGAGCCAAAACCTTTCTGGCCTCGTACAGTTAGCAACATTGGGGCAGTGCCTTTTGTCATCTCACCACTGAAGACAGGCATTATTAGCAATTGAGCCACTCGGTCAGTTTGATGTATCAGTAAGTCAACCTCACTGCTATTCAGCAGGAGCACCTTAATCTCTCCCTGATAATCACTGTCAATGATTCCTCCAAGCACCTGAATGCCTTTTACAGCCAGCCCCGATCTAGGGGCGATTAATCCGAAATTTCCAGTTGGTATATGAACACCAACACCGGTTTCAATGATGACTCGATCCTTACTTTTTATAACGGTGTCATTCATGGCATGCAAGTCTAAACCTGCCGACCCTGGGGTCGCTCTACATGGAGCCAAAGCTCCGGGAGTAATCTCCCAGTACATCACAGTCTCTCTGATCTCATTGGGCTTAGCATCAACATTCGGAGGAAACAAACGCATAAGTGGGGATTCAGCATTTAGAAAAGGACGGTTATTTAAAATCAATAACGCTTGAGGCAAAAAGTCTCGCCAATTCTTATACTTGTCATCTGTTAATTTGCGCAATTGGTCTTTCAGCAGGCCATTCAACCTCTCCACAAGACCCGAGGCCTGTGGATAATATGGTATATGAAACACCCATTCAATATTGTTTCCCACACAGAATTCCTGTACCAATCTTCCACGAAAATGGGATGCATTATCAGATTGAATTTGGAATGGCACACCATAATACATCATAATCAATTCCAATGTTTTAATAGTATTCAATTGGGTAGCTTGCTTACAGGGAAGGGCCACCAACAGGCCACTGTATGTATCAACAATGGTGCAAACATATTGACAATTCCTACTCATAGGAAGTGGACCAATGTAATCAATCTGCCAAATTTGAGCGGGCAATTTCCCGCGATGTAAATGACCTTTAACAATTTGGGGCACTTTGCGCTGCCTGATATGCTGACAAATGGGACAATGTAGAATAACATTTTTGATTAAATCTAGGGGAATATAAATTCCTCGATCAGCAGCCCACCTGCTAGTGGCTTTCTCTCCAAAGTGTCCTGCTTTCTGGTGGGCCCATTTCGCCAATCCCGCAATATCAGAATCTTGCGTATCCACCACTGCCTCAGCAATTTTAGATTTCTCATCTGCAATATTATGAAAGAATTTGTCAAGAGAGTCTATCGGGGTATGAGCATCCACATGGAAGATTGTAACAGTACTCTGTGGGAGCATTTCCCAAATCTCCTGCCATAATTCTTATCCCCACAGTTCTTTTGAATGGATTTTCCAACTATGGGAATGCCAAGTCGGTAACCAAACTGCCAGTCCATTGGCAGTAGACCAAGAATCGGTAAAAATATGACATGTGCCAGGTAACTCTTGTTTCAGAACTTGATAAACAGCATAGAGTTCAGCAAATTGACTGCTCTTACCCTCACCAGTTGTACTCAGCAATTTTTGTGTGATCGGATTATAGGACACTGCCTTCCAATGCCGTTTCGTCCCTATGAACCTTGCTGAACCATCGGTAAACCAGACATGGTTTCTGTCCTCTGCGGACAAATCATCAAAAGGTTTACCCCACTTAACAGGAGACTCCTGTACTAAAGGTACGGAACATTCACTCTCAGTCTCAGTTGATGGCGCCCGTGCCACCTGCTCATGCAAAGATGCAACTCCTTTTTGTCCCACACGTGCCCTGTCTTGTATATACCATTTCCATTTAATCACACTCGCCTCTTGAGCGTGTCCAATTCGGTGAGTTTTCGGCAAACTCATAACCCACTGCATGATAGGAATTTCAGGTCGCAAAACTATATCATGTCCCAAAGTCAATTGCTCGGTATCCACCAGAGCCCAATAACATGCAAGTAACTGTTTCTCAAAAGGTGTATAACGCTCACCAGCATCAGGTAACTTTTTAGTCCAGAAACCTAACGGTACTCTACTCTTGCCTTGTTTCTGCCACAAACTCCAATTCGCATAAAGGCCTTGTACAGACACATTCAAATCCACATCACCATCACATACAGGCCATAAATCCAGAGCATGCTGAATTGCTTCTTTTGCCAGACTGAACGCATCTTGCTTTGGTTTACCCCATTCAAATGCATTCTTTTTACGAGTGACCTGGTACAAAGGGGCCAATATTTGACTCAAATGAGGAATATGCTGGCGCCAAAAGCCAAATAAACCAATGAAGCTTTGGGCTTCTTTTCTATTTCTCGGAACTGCAAAATCAAGAATTTTCTGTTTAACCTGAGGGATCACTTCTCGGTGCCCTTCATGCCAATTAATACCCAAAAATTTCACAGCCTGGGACGGACCTTGTAATTTATCCGGGTTGATTTCCCAACCTTTCTCACGCAAGCACTCAATGACTCTATCCAATTGGGTCTGAACTTCCTCTTGTGATTCGCCTTGGATCAAAATATCATCAATATAGTGACATATCTGAATTTGCGGATGAACCGGTACCTCAGCCAAATGCTCTGCCACCAGCCGGTGACATATCGTAGGACTATGCACATAGCCCTGGGGAAGACTTCTAAACGTCATCTGACACCCGTTACACGTAAAACTGAATTGTTCCTGGCACTCAGGGGCAATCGGAATCGAAAAGAAAGCATTAGCAATATCAATGGACGCATACCATGTACCTGGATGTTTTTGGATTCTTTCAATTAGGGTAATAACATCCGGTACTGCAACAGTCAAAGAGGGTGTGTGTCTATTCAATTCTCGATAATCAACAGTCATGCGCCAAGAATTATCACTCTTACGTACAGGCCAAACAGGATTATTCCAAGCAGAAGTAACTGGGGTTATAACTCCTGCATCCACCAACTCCTGAATAGTGGTACTAATCTCTTCATGACCACCTGGAATACGATACTGCTTCTGACGAACCACTTTTGTCGCCTGGGGAACTTTTATGGGGGGCATTCTTAAACGACCAACCCGTACAGGCCTGGACGATATATAATGTTTAGTTCCAAATTGGTAACATCCATCATCTAAGTGCAAAGTCATTCCTTTCAAAATATCAATTCCAATTATGAATTCTAAGAGTGGCACCACTAATACAGAGTATTCTTTTCTAGGAATTCTACCTATTCTCATTTCAAGTAAGGTTTGAACTGCGGGAGTTTCCTTTCCACCTAACCCGGTAATTGTAAAAGGCTGACCTTTAAACTTCTTTGATTTTCCATGAATAAGAGTGGCCTCCGCTCTTGTATCTACCAATGCTCGGGCCCTTTGGATATTACAATGTCTCCAATAAATATCAATATCTACATAGGGTCTATTATCTCTGTGAGCCCATCTGTGTACTGGAGCTTGACCTATTTCCTAGTCCTTTTTACTGTGTTCTGTGTACCAGGATAAATCAGGATAAAGACTCTCACGTTTCCCAGGTATCGATACCTCCTGTTCATATCCATCTCCATTACGAAATGGATTACTGTTCTCTGCATTGTACTGCGGGTTTCGATCGGCCAATATGTGTCGATCCTCTCTCCTTCTCAACTCAGGGGATTGATCCCTATCATCTCTACGTCTGCTGTTAACATAATCATCTCTCCCCCTCTCTCTTTCCCCCTCTCTCTCCCTGTCTCTCACACGACGGGGGGACAAATCACGTACATAACGTCGATCATCACGACGATCAGAGCGCCCACGGCGGTCGTCATCACCGCTACCGTCAGAAAAACCACGATCACACTCAGTTGTCCGAACACGCCGGGCACCCTCCTTTCGATCCAAGCCACGTTTGCGAAACATTTCCCACAAACGAGAAGTAGTCTCACCATCAATGTCCTCCTTCCGCACACCATCGGCCATAAGACCAAAAAACATATCACGTCTAGTAAGTTTATTGTCACCAGGAGTATGAGTGTCAGGCCGGGACTGCCGTTCAGGTTTAAACCACTCACCCAACTCACCGAGTTGGCGTACCGATTCCAGCACCACAGATAACATGTTACCAGTCTGATTAATCAATAAAGTCATCATGACCTGCTTATAAGCAACAGGGGAAGAACGAATAATACGATTCCGCACAGAAGATGTCAAGAAACCATCAAGCAACCTGTCGGCAGTATTTAGAAAAATCGCCGTTTTCATCACCTCCTCTTTGAGACGTTGCGCAGCATCGCGCAAAGTATACCACGGTTTGTCATTCATAGGCCAGTCAGACTCAGTAGGATATTTTTGATTACAACCCTCAGTCGCCAATTGAAGCAAAGAAATTTGACCACCAGCATTAAAGTTACGAAAATGATCCTGTACAGTAGAATCCGAACTCAAGGAACAAAACTTCAAACAATCGCCAGCATCCAACATAATGCCAGCAGCGCCCAGTTCATAAAGGCGCACCATCCATGTGAGTAAGGTCTCACCAGCTCGCTGCCGAAATCGCTGCAAAATATCACTAATTTCTTGTTGAGTAAAATCCTCCAAAGAGTCTAAAGCAATACCATTCGGAGCACCGGGAGCCTGCTGCACCTTCCGCCGAAAAACTGGATGCACCGAGACCGCGGGACGAGCATCACAAGGAGCTCGACCAGTACACGTAGAGGAACAATCAGTGGAAGAAGCATCGACCCCGCTCGAAGGACGAGCGCAATCACGGGGTGCACCATCAGAGGCGCAAGAAGCAGATTTACAAGCACGGCCGGAGCGAGAGGACTCGCGCTTGGCAGACTCCTCACCCGAGGAAGGAGAATAACTCGAGTTCCAGATATTACCATCCCATTCATCAGGATTCCAATCCAGTCCGGCTTTCGCCACGACCAGACGCACCTTTCGCGTCGAAACCCGACCACGCCGATTCTTGTATTTATAACGAGCAATTCGCACAGCCGCCCTCTCGGCAATAGTTTGGTACGTCTCAAGTTTATCAGCAAGCAACTTATTTTGACACCGCAACAAAGTATGAGCATTCTGAATCTCAACAAAGTTCGATTCCAAATCCTTATGCAAGTTCTGTAACTTCAACAACCTCTCATGCAGAATTCTGTACGCAGACAGAACAATCCAACCTCTGCGTCCCAAAACGGGAAGCTCATCACCCTTAGATACCGGCGCCTTCTGTAAACAAGTAATCACATTAGCCGGCTCCGCCAGCTCCAAAAAAGAATTCCAATTCTCACTCAAACCAGTAGAATCAGCCCACTCACGGGCTAAGGCTTCATAAGGCGTTGAATCCCAGCCGGGAATATCAACGGGCAACTTAAAAGTAGATTTCGATTTTCTAGAAAACATCTCGGAAAAGAAAGAAAAAGAGAAAAAGAAAAAGAAGAAAGAGAAAAGAAAACTACACGCAGGTAGATACAAATAATATACAAACAAAACCACGCACGCGCCGAAGGCAAACACGATACAACCACAACGCACACAGGTTTCGTAAACGGTTTGTGACGCCAAATGTTCTGCTTGGGTTTTCGGATCAGATAGAACCCGCTCATCAGAGCCTCACTAACCCAGCCAGAACGTTACCCCCTCCCTAGAACCTATTTACAATAGTGCAACTACATATATCTTACCACCTAAGGACAGGGAATTCCTACTATACATACCAAGACCTCTTATAATCGGCGGCCTCGCGATCCCATACGGATCCAGACCTCTCTGCCCATACGACAGTATCACAAGTGGCGGCCTCACGGTCCCATACGAACCCAGACCTCTCTACCCAGACGGCAGTCTCAGCACAATCGGCGGCCTCGCGATCCCATACGAATCCAGACCTCTCTGCCCATACGACAGTATCACAAGTGGCGGCCTCGCGGTCCCATACGAACCCAGACCTCTCTACCCAGACGGCAGTCTCAGCACAATCGGCGGCCTCGCGATCCCATACGGATCCAGACCTCTCTGCCCATACGACAGTATCACAAGTGGCGGCCTCGCGGTCCCATACGAACCCAGACCTCTCTGCCCATACGACAGTATCACAAGTGGCGGCCTCGCGGTCCCATCCGAACCCAGACCTCTCTACCCAGACGGCAGTCTCAGCACAATCGGCGGCCTCGCGATCCCCTACGAATCCAGACCTCTCTGCCCATACGACAGTATCACAAGTGGCGGCCTCGCGATCCTATACGAATCCAGACCTCTCTACCTAGACGGCAGTCTCATACGACAGTTCATCCTATGATCACCATAACATACAAAAAGGGAATCAGTCTCACTATTCATCAGATCACACAAGGATTGCCAGTTCAAGCATAGCCTGTTCTCAGGTTCGAGGGGCTTCTCTTTCCCTTATTCAGTTACCACTTACCTGATCAGGGTTAACATCTGTTCATGTAGCCGCAGCTGACTAGAAGAATAGGCTACCCTCTCATACAAGAACACGCAGCACATGTTGGTTCACTACAAACTGGATACTTTATTACTCATTACATACACAATCACATAACATTACGATATAACACATAACCTGCAAAGAAAAGTGAAAGATTAAGTTGTACACTCTAATAAGAAAGGGTCGACATCACCTTAGTAGTATGTAGCCTGCACTCGGTGGTCATCTAGGTTCCCTTCTCGTCTGTGCCTCGGCTCGCCTGGAATCACCCTTCTCCGAGTCACTGGGACCTCTTCCTTATCGGCTACTCTCTCCTCTCTGGCTATTCTGCTAGGAAAGCATCTGTCTCTCGGTTCTTCTCCGCCTTCAAGATGGCGTCTGTCTTCCCTGGAATAAGTAGTAGCTTTACTGCTAACGGCTAGATGCCGCCTACGGACTGAACATGTAACTGCCTCAGACTTTCACTAATATAGAGGTGCGTTTCCTCATGGAAAATTCCGGCCCGTAACCTGCCGCCCACCAAATTCTTGTACCTCCCCGTACCAAGGACACGTTCCCAGCCGGCCGGCCTGATGTAGTGTCTTCGGCATGAAGAAAAACACAATCCTTCGATAAGGGCCGGCCTGAACCGGTTCTCTCCAAGCGAATAACACCTCATAACTAAAACATTACGTTTGACCTAGAAGCATCCCAAGCTGCCGGAGCAGAAAGAAAGATGGAGTCTCTCCCGTTTGAGGCCTACCAGGCCTGAATTCAGCACAGCTCCATGAAATACCCTCACTACAGGACAGGTTATCCCTAATACTAACGAATCTATCCCCTAGGCTATGTGTGCGAGCCCTGATCTATGGGGAAGAGCACAGAATCATGTCGAAGTGCCTAGTAAATAGGCTCCATTCACTACTCTAACCCTTAGACTTGAATGGTAAGAGACTGAAGTCACATTTAATCATCTTTTCCTCACAAGAAGGCCGGGAAAATCGAGCAGAACACTACCACCTCAGCATTCCTGGCACTCGTCCCATGAGTATGTGGCATGGTTAGTGACATCATTCATGTTTTGTTTACTGTCCGGTGAATGGTGACAATCCTAATTGTTCTAAACACTTTATTTATACATTTTGTTCTGCACAAGTGAGATGCAACACACTCTAGTGAGCTTATCGTAGCATATATTACATAGGTTTCATTGCAGCGTTTGCAACCATTTCACAGCTAAGGCATAATGTTCGAGCTATTTTCTTTCTCTACATAGTGGCATTTACTCCACATATGTGACTATCTGTGGGTCACCTCTGTGCGTCCAATCTACAGTCTCTGACGTGGTTGTGTGGAGGCCTGCAATGCAAATAAGTTTGGGTGGGCGAGCAGCTAGAGGGTCCATCTCCCTGTCCCTTGCCATGTAGGTCTTGAATGCTTTCCAGACTTTATCAAATTTCACCTGTATATCATGTATTATGGACGAAAGCATTTCTGTGGCGTAAATAGACAATATCTTACTCCACCTCAAGTGTATAGGCGGTGTTGTATGTTGTCTCCATCTATATATGAGAGGACGAGGAGATTTAAGGTCCAGTATACAGTCTCCTCTAATCTTGAACAGTAAAACGGGGAGTATACTGTTCCTCACTGACTACGGCAGACTTGCAGTGAAGTCTGTATCTAGTCACTGGGAGAAACCAACGGGACGATAACCTTCCCCAAACGATTGGCAAGAATTTTAGAAAAGATCTTACTGTCAGTATTTATTAGAGAAATGGGACGATAAAATGAAAGTTCCATGGCGTCCTTACCTTTTTTCTGGAACACTACAATTGTGGTCCTAGACCATGATCTTGGTGGCACACTGTCAAATGCGCCCTGAACTATGGAGTGCAATTCCGTTTTTAGAGTGTTACGAAATGTTATATAAAATTCGAGGGGGATTTTATCTGGGCCCATTGCCTTTCCACGGGAAAGAGATAGGAGCGCCAGTTCCACTTCTTCCCAGGTAATTGAAGACCATAGATAATCCTTGTTGCTTTGGAATAGCACCGGCCCCTCGATCCCCGCTAAATAGCCTTCGGCTGCTACGGTTTTATCATTCGTATAAAGTCTTTGATAAAATTCCCTAAATGCCTGTCTAATTTTCGAGGAAGATGTCTGTAGCTCTCCATGGATATCTTTAATCTCCAAGATTCTGTTCTGAGACTCCCTCTGGCGTAGTCTATTGGCTAGCATCTTGCCTGTTTGCTCCCCAAATTTGTAGCATTCGCTCTTGTAAGTCTCAAATTTTAAAGCCACTTCCTCTGCAAAGTATTGATAGACTATTGATCGTTTAGCTGCTAGTTTTGTCTGGAATTCTGCTAGATCTAATTTGTATTTGATTTTATATGTCAATTCTTTCTCTGTTTCCGCTAAAGTAATCAAGCTCTTATCAAGTTCATCTCTTCTTTTTTTCCTTTTTTGCGTCGCAAAACTCAATGTTTCGCCGCGAACCCCAGCTTTAAAGGCATCCCAAACTATGGAATCCAGAGCAGACCCTTTGTTGATAGAAAAAAACATTGTACTCCACTCTTCCATATGAATACAATAATCTTGATCCAGGAGAAGTTTCCTATCAAACGACCAATTATTAATAAGAACCGGAGAGTCAGTGCCCGAAATTTCCAAAATAAGAGGGTTGTGGTCTGAGATAATTCTCGGTAACATTTTCACAACTGCCCTCGACAACAAAGAGGAGGAAACCATAAAATAATCTAAACGTACCAGCTTGCTGTGGGGTGCCGAAAAAAATGTGAACCCGGGTTGGTTAGGCCTTAATTTGGCCCAGGCATCACATAATCCCTGATCCTGCATTAGTATCTGTAAGCTTTTAAAAACCCTAGGTTTTCTCCCCACATAGGGCTGGCCAGTATCGACATTGAATCCAGTCTCCAAGTGAATGTTTAGGTCTCCACATAAAACTAAAGGTTGAGACCAGAGTGCTAGTTCATTATTGATTAAATCGAACAATTCAGCATCATCTAAGTTAGAACCATAAAGGCTACAAACTGTGAGATGCTCCCCCTTCAACCTCACCTCGACTATCACCCACCTTCCCCATGGATCCTCCCTTTTCCTTATACATTACAATAGTCCTTTTCTCGCCAATATAGCGACCCCCCTAGTGTTAGTAGTTTGCCTTGAGCAGCCCAATAGCTCCATCCCGAGCATACCCAACCAACCTCTATGAGCCCATGGAATATAGGTCTCTTGGAGACACACCAAGTCCCAACTCTGAGACTTCATCAGCCCGGCTAGAACCTTTCGCTTTTTTGGGTTATTTAGCCCGGAAATATTGAGGGTACACAAAATCAATTTCCTCATTTTAATAATAGGATTTTCTTATAGCCGAAACCATTTGAATATAGATATATATAAGAGCACTGATATGCAACAGAGAGCACAAAGATAATATTAGCGACACATATTGCTGAATATAAAAATATACGAAAGACATAATAATCAAAGACAGAAGTTCATGGATACATTTTCCTTCCCCCCCCACACCACCCCCCCTCTGCCAGCACCCACACCACCCACATCCCCAGTCCTAGAGACCAGGTCCCCTCAGAACCCCCCACACCCACACCCACCCCATCACCCCCTCCACCAACCCCATGGAGCTTGGGGACAAAAGTCCCCTTTGATGTAGAACCCATCTCTCACGATCCCCCCCACAACGATCCAGCGTAGGCCTCAACTTAAAATAAACAAGCAGAAACAGAATCATGTCTAGCTCAGAGTAAGCCCAACAATGGCGTGTAGAGGTATATATATAGCTTTATAGCACAAATTAGAACCCCCTGCCCAGAAGCCCACACTAGAAGTACCCTTAAGAGCCCATAGTTTGAAGAAACTCATTGGCTTTGATCTCAGAGAAGAAGAACTGTGTATGGCCTTTAAAGATTACTTTTAGTCTAGCTGGATTTGGTAAAAAAATGTGCGCCCCTTGGCCTGAAAGAGTGGAATCATCTGGCGCATTCTCCAATGGGTCACAACCGTAACCTGGCAAAAATCCGGTCTTACAAAAAATTCATAGCTCTTCCCATAAGCTTTTTTTTGAGGATGTGCCAAATCATATAAAGCCTCTCTTGCTAAGAAATTGTTAAGTGAAATGAGAATAGCTCGTGGTGTAGCAGCTACCTGCCCCTTCCTTTTCCTTTGATTAAAAGGGAAGCGATGTGCCCTCAACACCTCCTTTTGCCAATCCCACTCGTCCAAGCCTGGGAAAGCCTCACTAAAGAGCTCGATCACAAATTTCCTTACATCGGGGCCCTCACTCCCCTCCGGGACCCCTAAAATGTGGAGATTGTTACGTCTAGCCCTGTTTTCTAAATCTGTCAGTTTCCATTGAATATCTTCTATCTGAGACAACAAAGAAGCTGTAGCTTCTTTTTGAGCAACTAAATCATCTTCTAAAGATGAGATCCTGGTTTCGGTCTCTCCAACCCGTGTTGCGACCTCGGCGCACGACTTGGAGACCTTTCGTATAGCATTCTGTAGCCGCTTGCATGCGCTCTGAACACGATTACTCTCAGCCTGGGTTTCGGCTCTATGTACCATTATGAGGTCATAAATAGTAGCAAGCGTAATGCCCCCCGAACCTACACCGGACCCCACATTCCCACCTGCATTCCCACCAGGAATAGTCTCAGCCACTTCAGAGTTAATGTCTATATTCGGAGAGTGCTGATAGTCCCAAGATAGCGAAGCATCAGATCCCTGTTGTTGGGTCAGCACGAGAGTTCTCCTGTTGCAAGCCACCCGTTCCTCTGTTGTGGCAAGGTCTAGCTTGTCTGATCCCCCTTCCTCCTCGTCTGGATTAGAGTCTTCCAACCATTCTTTAGCTAGACTTTCCACCGGGGAATGTTCAGATAGAGAAAAAAAATCATCAGCATTAGAAGCTTTATCAGGAATATCAAAATTATTGGGAATCCCTGGATTTTCGTTAATTCTATGCTCAATATTGTGGCTCACTATCCCCATTTCTATTGGGAGAATCGACTCCTGCTGGAATGAGCCCGAATCAAGCAATTGTTCTCGAAACTGAGCAGATTCCTGGAGGGTGCCTACAGTTCCCAAAATGCATTGCTTTGGTGGGTAGTTGCTCAGATTCTCCGGAGCGAGTCCGACAGACGAGAGTGCCGTTGCTTCATCCAAACCCAAGAAACCCTGGGACCCGTTAGCAGACATTGACATTGACTGAGTCGGGGGGAGAGTTACAGACTCACCAGCTGCGCTTTCCACGCCGGCATTTGGCTCACTGCTTCCCCCGCCACCTTCTTCCACAGAGGCAGGCACCAACTCAACGGCGCAAAAAAATTGCCGGCACCAGTGCAGATGCACTGCGCATCCCCGTCTGCTTCCCGACTGAGCCTCCGAGTAAAACTGAGTTGGAATCAGCCCCCGGAGATGGCAGGGTCGATGTCAGTGAACCCCTTTGAGCAATGCTGGCTCCACCTCCTGTGGTGCATCTGATGACCCTGGCCCACCCTGCCAAAGTAAAGAAGGAGTTCTGTAAACAAAGTGCTCCAGGACTGCACACAAAGGGCCCGATTCACAGAACTAACTTAAGACAAAATCCTAAACTTACTACCATTTTGGTATTCACAGAAGGCACTTACTCATTTTGGTATTCACAGAAGTCACTTACTCATTTCGGTATTCACAGAAGTTAGGAGTCCTAACTTTAGGACTCCTAAATGCCTTCTGTGAATACCGAAAGTCTTAAAATTAGGATTTTTCTCAGTTTAGTAGTAGTATAGTTAGGACTCCTAACTTTAGGACTCCTAAATGCCTTCTGTGAATACCGAAAGTCTTAAAATTAGTATTTTTCTCAATTTAGTAGTCCTAAATTTAGGACTCCTAACTTTAGGACTCCTAAATGCCTTCTGTGAATACCGAAAGTCTTAAAATTAGGATTTTTCTAAGTTTAGTAGTAGTATAGTTAGGACTCCTAACTTTAGGACTCCTAAATGCCTTCTGTGAATACCGAAAGTCTTAAAATTTGGATTTTTCTCAATTTAGTAGTCCTAAATTTAGGACTCCTAACTTTAGGACTCCTAAATGCCTTCTGTGAATACCAAAAGCCTTAAAATTAGGATTTTTCTCAGTTTAGTGGTTGTAAAGTTAGGAGTCCTAACCTTACACATAAACAATCCTCCCCTGCACGCAGACACCCTTGCACTATGGTGCAAGGGTGCCTGCGTTGGCGTTAAGTAGCTAAACTTAACGCCATCGCAGGGGGAAACGCATGGCTGCACTACATTCTTGTAAATATGGTGCAGCCTTGCGTTTCAGAAGCGGCGGAGCGCGGCGTTAAGCCAAGGAGGCTTACGCCGCGCTCCGCCACTTCCTTGTACACATCCCCCTATGTGTCTAGGACTGACTAAAATTAAAGACATGAATGCACCAAACATTCCTTCCAGTGCCCAATTTGACAATTGGCAACATTTGACAAATTACACAGAGGAACATTTTGATAGTATGTTGCAGAATGGTACATTTAACTACACACTTGCAGGTCGTGATGGATGGTTATTGTGGCCAATGGACACAAATGATTGTTATGCTCCTTTTCTGAATTTCACACTTGGGTTTAAGGTTAGCATACCCGGCCCTCCCAGTCTCAACCCTCAGGAATGGTCACAACCTATTCAGTGGGGAAATTATGTCAACAATGATGGAACATTCCACAGTGTCTGCAGTAAAACAACCTCTTTCCTTCCTGTTGGAAGACATGAACATATCAGATTTCTTGTTGGTTCCTAAGTCTCAACACTCAAAAAGATTTATTTATGCCAAACACAAAGAAAATTGGAAATTATCACAAATGGATGCTACGCACGTTTAAGACAAATTGATCAAGATAATTTGGGAAACGTGCTTGCTGTTGTTGATAATAGCATAAATACGTTGGGCCCAATTCACAAAGGTAGACTGAGACAAAAGTCTAACTTTACGAATTTACTACTTTCGGGATTCACAAAGGACATTTACGATTAGTAAAGTTAGACTTTTATCTCAGTTTAATGTAAGTTTTGGTCTTAAGTCTAACTGAGACAAAACGTAAGTTAATCTGAGGCAAAAGTCTAACTTTACAACTAGTAAGTGCCCTTTGTGAATACCGAAAGTTGTTAAGTTAGACTTTTTTCTCAGTTTAGCTTTGTGAATCAGGCCATTGTCTTCTAGCATTTACAATCTGAATAACGTTGTGCCATCTGATATTGCTATCATGCAAAGTGACAGGTCTACACTGTACCATGGGCATCATCAGCTTAGATCTAGCATTCAATTTAGCTGGACACTTAAAGTCCTTTAGAATGGCAGAGTACTTATTTCGACCCAGCTAGTCTTCCATTTCAACCTGACACATAAATCATGACTCATGGCCAAAAAAGATGCCACATACACAATGTTACATCTTGAGAAGTTAAAACAGCTCCAATTCACAATAGTAGAGACACCCTCCACTCTCGGGTTAATACATGGCATAATGTCTTTGCCAATTTCAGCATTTCAGTTCACAGCAAGAATGAAACATTTCCCTGTCGGTAGATATGAACCTGTAGGAGGCAGATCTATTCATGAGTTATGGTCACTCCCATTTTCCTATCTTTGTGAATGAGCCAACAAAGGGGTGTTCCTTACTGGAAAGGAATGCAACTCTTCCGTCGGACATTCACTCGCTTGCAAACATGTTTCCAATTCATGGCGCACGTAATGCATAGGTAGCTATTTTAGCCCTGTTTTGTAAACAGTCTGCCAGTCCCATCAGTTCTCCCCCTCATTACAGTCCTTTTCATATGAAAGCTATCTAATGTTAAGTGACCAGGACTGATAGTGACCAGATAGTGGCCTGCTGTAATAACATGCTGCTCCCTCCCACTCAGGGGGGTTGTGATAGCTTGTTGTGGCCTTCAATTCCAACTTTGAAGGCAGATTTTAACAAGCTAAGCAGATTCAAAGCACTATTGTTTCAAAACGATGTGGCATTAACATCTGCCTGAGAAACATTTTAATTGCAAGTCACTAGGCTGCCCAGTGAAATACAATCCTTGTTACCGCCCAATTGTAACAACCATAGGGTTGGTCACTGAACCAATCACTAAGTATATTGACTGCATACTGCGTGCATATATGCCAAAAACCACCTCTCACATTAAGGACACCAAAGAAATGATCAATAAGTTGGAAGGTCTTCCATTCATTGCTACCAGAGATACCCTAGTCACCCTTGATATAGAGTCTCTCTATAGCAACATACTGCAACAACGGGTTCTGTGAGCAGTTGAATGGTTCATCACCCATTACCACACAGACTGTGATTTGTATTTTATTTTAGACATTCTTCACAACGTCCTGGAAGAAAATACCTTGGAATTTAATTAAAACCTCTTCAAACAAGTGAAAGGGGTCAGCATGTGGGACTCCTGTGCTCCCACCGTGGCAAACATCTATATGGCCCATTTTGAACATCTTTTCATTTACAATGAGATTGCCCCTTTTTACGAATCCATAAATCATTGGTCGCGATACACTGACGACGTGTTCTTTGTATGGTTTGGTGAGCCAGACGCTCTCACTTGGGGGCATATTAACAAGCCAGGCGATAACATTATCGCCGCTTTAGCGGCAGAAAACTGCCGCTAAAACGGCGATAATGGGCTTGATAATATGCTCTATGGAATTCCAATTGAAGCCCATGTTAGATGTCCTTCACATCTAACATGGACTTCAATTGGAATTCCATAGAGCATATTATCAAGACCATTATCGCCGTTTTAGCAGCAGTTTTCTGCCGCTAAAGCGGCGATAATGTTATCGCCTGGCTTGTTAATATGCCCCAGAGTTTCTTGAGTGGATCAACTTTTGCGATGAGAATCTTCGCTTCACTGCGAATACAGGCACACATAAAATAGAATTTCTGGATATCAAAATTAGAGAGTGTGACCCCAAACTGGAAGTGGAATTATATGTAAAACCCATGGCAAGAACCACTCTCTTACACTTCAGTAGTTACCACCCAAAAGGTCAAAAAGAGAGTATACACGTGGGCCAATTTTTGCGCTTGAGGTGAAACTGTATTAACCTCAAAGACTATGATAAGGCTTTCCTGTTTTTAGTTTCTATTTTTGGTAAATTCTGGTAGTTTTTTTTCAGTGTTTTCAAGTGATTTCAAAACCTTAAAAACAGTGGTTATCAGTGGTTACACATTTTCGCGCCATTAAAGACAACAGAAACAGTGTTTTTCTGGTGTTTATGAAACTTTTTGCTTTTATTATTGCTTGCTTTCTGCAGTCATAGTGCATGGTATATAGACGGTGTACATACAGTGTATATGAGGTCCAAATATAATTTTATAAATCAAACTTATCGTAGTACACCATACAATACTTCTTCAGTGAGTCTTTGGTCATGCATGCTCGCTCTTTCCTTCCCATGTAAACTTTTGTCTGTGAAAAGGCCCTCTCAATATTGGCACTTGAGACAGGCAAC
Organism: Triturus cristatus; assembly: GCF_964204655.1. Taxonomy (NCBI): domain Eukaryota; kingdom Metazoa; phylum Chordata; class Amphibia; order Caudata; family Salamandridae; genus Triturus; species Triturus cristatus. The sequence continues at coordinate 497,439,879 of NC_140582.1, forward strand.
ACCAAAATAGCCAGTACACAATTTGCCAACTCTGGCCACTGACATAGCTTTCCATGCCAATACGGGTGCACCTGAAGATTGTGATTCTCTGTGACAGGTTCTGCAACATATGCGTTGAACTGAGCGCATATGCCCTCAGAGTTATTGAATAATAATATATTATAGCAACAATGGGGCGAACCTGTGTACCTCAGAACCTGGGGATGTATATTATAGGATACACTGGTTCTTTGGGGGAGAACCTAATTGCTTTGCAACACTCCTCGCGTGTTGAAGGATGCAACACGCGTAGTGATGAAAGCCGGGTGATTCAATCCAACCACCGCGGTCGCAAGAAAATTAAGAAATAGTCAGGTGGAGGTCATGTGACAGGTCACATGCTTCCGTCTCAGGCTTTAAAACTGATTTAGATCTCTTGGAAACTATGACGGCCATGATAGAAGGGTACATTTCCAAGGGAAAAGGACAGAATTAGATATGAATTAATGAAAATTGGACAAATCAGAAACCCGATGAAAGAAAGATTCAGAAGTGGTCAAGCGGACGTCATGTAACAAATTCCATGCTTCCGTCTCAGGCTTTTGGTTCATGCTTAAAGCCTAAAACTGGTTTAGACACCATGGCAACTGTGCCACCAACATTCCAGATAAATAATAAAGAGGAGTTGGCCTAACAGCTAGGGCGGTCAACCTCGAATCTGGGAACTGGGTTCGAGTCTTGACAATGACGCTGAACATCCTGTGTAAATCACTTAATCTCCCCGTGCCTAACAAAAAATGAATGTGTCCTCATGTAACACAACACCGGTACAGCTCGATCCCACCTAGCCCCCTTCAAAACAACTCTCACTGCAGCTGCCAGAATGGTCACCGGAGTCAAGAAATATGACCACCTATCACCCGCACTCAGGGAACTAAAATGGCTCCCAGTCAAAATGCGTGCCAGCTTTAGAACTGCCTGCCTCACGCACAAAGCCTTGCACACAGAGAGGCCGGAATACCCGGCCTCCAAACTCAAGAAAGACGGCCAGACAAGAAACCTCAGGAGCTCCAACACCCTGCTACTCATCCCCATGAAAACACCCAAACAAAAAAACGCTGCACGATCCTTCGCTGGAAATACACCAAAAATCTGGAACTCCATCCCAGCCGATATCAGGACTATCCCTTCCTTTATAAAATTCAAAAGACTCCTAAAAGACCTCTACCTCAACCGTGCCTTCCTGAACCCAGAGACGCCGCCGAAATGCACAAGCCTGCACTCTGCAGCCCCTTGACAATGTGCCACTACAACCTACCTCTTCCTGCGCTCTGCAGCCACTTGACAATGTTCCACCACAACCTACCTCTTCCGGCACTTTACAGCCCCTTGAAAATGTTCCACCTCTACCTACCGCTTCCCCCTCCCCGACCCCCTCCTCGTTCCCTCCTCCCGGAATGAGGTTGAGCCCAAGACACTGTGCACTCATCAAGGCTATCTCAGGGCTTCCCCACCTCAATGACGCTCAGCTCACTGGGTCTTCTGAACATTTATGTTTGCCTATGCTTTTTTTTTCTTTTTTGTGTGATTTCTGCTTAAATATGTTGTAAAGCGCTCCGATACCCTGGGGTCTGGCCAGCGCTATATAAAACTTCTTAATAATAAAATAATAATAATAATATCCTGTAAATCCAAGAAAAGGGATCCTAAGAAGGATTCCCATGGTTTTTATCTTCATTTCCAGGTATAATCAGAATCCTTATGTTGTTCCAGTGGCTCCTAATATACAAATGTACAGTGTTCTTATGGAGTGTCCACAGTTTCTGTGCTAACTCTGGCAACTGAGCCAAATAATCCAGTTGTTTCTTCATCATGTTGATACGTTTCTTTTAAGAGTTCAGTTTGGTCTCAAATGAGTCAATATCTGTGGGAATGGATTTTATCTCTTTAGTTTCAGTGGTGCTCCATTGCACAGGTACAATGGATGATTTAACGAAGGAAAGTTCTCTAATGAGCATCTCTAGCAATTCTTCTGGAATGTTGTGCCCCTCCAAGGGTAGCTGTCATTTCATCACCGCCTCAGTAAAAGATGGAGTGCTAGTCCATGTCACAATGGGAGGAAACGGGGCCTTTAAACTCTAGCCGTATAAGTACCAAATGTATCCCTCACTGCCACAAAGCATGAAAGGTCAAAGAGATAGCTGCAGGAGCAGTAATTATAAGGATTTGTGTCTGGAAGCAACGAGTGCCACTAAACCAGCATATTCTAGTGTAGAGAGGTGAGAACAGGGCTCTCATTAATAACAGTCTTACTGTTTAACCAATGGATTCTATAGAATGGAATGACATTAGAGGACATTTAAGAAACTTCAGTCCTACACACATGTGAAGCTACTGAGAAGCATTGAACTAAATATCGAAGTATGGGCCAGACTCTCACTGACGATCACCAGTAGAGGCAGTGGCAGGGTAGTGGTGCACAATGAATTTCCTGTTAATCTTTGCATCAGTCACAGAGTGGAAGAACACCCTGGTGCATCTAGAGAAAGTGTTCTTAGCTACCATGGCCTTGATAAAGTGATGACGCAGCACTGCAAGTACAATGACTCCAAGCCTCTCATGCCATGATGGCTGCATTTTAGATCTCATTGGAGGACTAGGAAATATGGTGCTTACAGCTGTAGTTGTCTCTGAAACTCCACAGTACAGTGCTCTATCATCAGGGCTGGAACCCTCTGCTACCACTGCTCAGGTTCTGCTGAAACCTCGCTCCTGGTACATGATCCTGCTGTGGCACATTGCTCAGTATCTCGGAGAAGGGTGCTGGCCTGTTGACATAGCCAGAACGTCTGTGGCTCTATTGAGGCAACCTGTATATCCACTACTCATATTACCTCTGCTGCAGGTCCAGCATCTTCCACAGGAAGTTTAGCATGCATCCCGAAAGACTATTGATAGTGCTTATATAAGGGAGGGTACCTCAGTGCTTAATTTGTACAGAAATAAGTGCCAGGGCCGTTATCATGAGACCACTGCAGCTCACATCACCCGTTGTCATGCAAGTGCTGCTGATGGCAATATCAACACAACTGGTACCCATCACACCCCTATAAGTGTGACAATTCTGACTACACAGGCGCCCAACTCTATGAAAAAGGCTTAGACGACAGGTATAAGTCCCTTTTAATGTCTATTGAATTAATAGACTACTGTTGTTGTGCTCATTTCTAAATTACACACACAGTGCCACCATGTGGCGGACTGTCATAAGTGCTGGTGTTGACAATTAAGGGCCAGTACCCATCACCGGAAACCACCGGCTCAAATTAAGCACTGCAAATGCCATACAGTATACACCACAGAGGCACAGAAGTTACAGACCATCATCCTCCTTCTACCCATTAACACACATTGAAGGCATCAGTAGATGCTCAGTGGCAAGTGAAGGCAAGTGAAGAGTGGGGCATGAGGGTGCCATAGTAAGTGTTGGCCATTTTCATGGAAGCCAAGTCCTGCCTTATTTACCTTGATTGAGTTGACAACCAGAACAGAAATTAAGTTCAGTTGTACCAACACCCCCTAGTGGTCCTTTTTAAACCTGCTGATTGTAACTCAGTGCAAACCCTTTTATTTAAATACAAGTTTCAGTGGCCTTGTACATCAGTGGGAAGCTCTTCATGTAGCTGTGAATTGTGGGGAGTGGATTTGTGCCCCTTAGCACCCATCTCCCATCAGAGACCCCTTATTGGGGAAAGTCTGTCCCCATACAATTGGGAAACTTCTCCTGCTGGCACCCAGGAGAACTGACTTTACCCAACTTTGCAGAACAAAAATTGCCTTCACTAATTCTAAGTAATACATGCAATCAGTCAATTTGTCTTCACCCAGCTCTTAACAATGCTCAGAGGTCTTAATTCTGCTGTGAACCATTTTAGTGATTATTTAGATTTCTTTCTATGCCGAAGCACTAACCTCACAGGCTGTGCACCTCCATCTGGTGGCAGATATACTCTGTAATACAGTCCTGAATTCATGCTGTAACTTCCCTCTTCTTCGTGCCGAACCGTACTTGTAGATCTTCACCATAATATCTTTATTGACTAGCAGTATGCATATCGTTTTACACTAGAGGACTTTTTCTGGAGGCTATCATCAAGGGTGTTAATAGGCCTCGACATCAGGAGCCCAATTCACTAAGCCACTTATGAACCTACATTTACAGTGCAAGTTCATGTAAGCAATTCATAAAAAATGATTTACACTAGTAACTTGATTAACTCACTATGTCTTCCTAGGAAAAAGTCCCAAGTGATTCAGAAGCACATCCCAGTGTGTCAGATTGATTAGATTACAGAGCATATATAGAAAGTAGTGGTTAATGGGAATGTATAAAGATAGTTGTGAACTCGGTGCACCTTCAAGGATGCTCATTGTCTCTAGTTCTAGTCTTAATGTATATAAAGACAGCATTATTACAATTCATGCAGATACTGAGCTGAGCAGGATTACATTTGATGGATACAACATAAAACAATTTCTGTACACAAGTGATATCACTCACTTTTCTTAAAGCTATGAACTTGATAATTTGTCATTATTGCAAATATTGGAGGCCGATTGTAAAATAGCAGGATACAAAATCAATAGGAAAAAGACCACCTAGTACCTTGGGATACTCCAGAACAAGAATAGCTTAATACAAGTAGCTTGCAATATCTGGGCAACCAGTTTGCAAATGATTTTGGGAAAGTATTTGAAGCTAACTATTGATCTGTTCAATTAATATTGAACTTAAGAAATCCATGCACAACAGTTTGTACACTGTAGAAAAGAGATACAAATTAAGTACTCCAAATGGCCAAAACGTTTCTATCTTTTATTTTTACAGAAACATTTTCCATGAGTAAAGAACTAGCTAACATGTTGAAGGATTGTTGGTTGATGCGCTATTCCCTGATTTTTCTGAAGTATCATCCTTCCCATTTATTTTAGGATTTATTTTCTGACCTGAGAAGAATCCCATTTTTATGCAAGTAGCAAGAGTTATTTGAGCAGAGTAACTAGTCCACAAAACTGTTTTGTTTGCTCTGACTTAGTCCATTAAAAGCCTTGTGTAGAGGAATAAAACCCCAAAAATGTCTATCTCATAAGATTTGTTAACTTATGAGCTGCCCAAAATCTTCCATACGAGAATTTAATTTAATTCCAACTGACAGAATGGGAGAAGTATTGATATTGTTCCGCATAACAGGCATTTGTTTTGAAGGCCACATCATTACTACACTAGTTCAACTGTATTTCATGACCTCACCACCGGTTCAAAACATTTGGGGCCAGATGTAGGACCGTTTTTTGCAGTCACAAATGGGAAATTGTCCCATTTGCGACTGCAAAATAGGTCTGCCCTATGTACAAACCCTATTTTGCGAGTTGGTAAACTATTACCGAGTCGCAAAATAGGGTTTGCGACTCGCTATTAGGAAGGGGCGTGCCAAGGGTGTCCCTTCCTAATAGCAAGTCCCACTTCTATGTACAATTGTTTTGTGACTGAAATTGCGGTTGCAAAACACCCACAGTTAACCACCTACTTCAAGTAGGTGGTAAGCCAGTCGCAAACAGGACTGACCCTGCCTGCAGGTAGGTCGCCCCCCCAGCCGCCACACGGTCCTCCTGTGCCCTGCTGCTGACTGCCAGCTCTCGCCGCTGCCAAGTGAGTCCCTGCGCCCGCTGGCGCCACGTTTCTGTTGTGCCCCAGTGACCCGTTTATCTGTTCTGTACCCCGTTTCTTTTCCCCTGATTGTGCCCCAGTGACCCTTTTCTCTGTTCTGTACCCCGTTTTTATTCCCCTGCTTGTGCCCCAGTGACCCTTTCTCTGTTCTGTACCCCGTTTTTATTCCCCTGCTTGTGCCCCAGTGACCCGTCTATCTGTTCTTTACCCCGTTTCTTTTCCCCTGATTGTGCCCCAGTGACCCTTTTCTCTATTCTGTACCCCGTTTTTAGTCCCCTGCTTGTACCCCAGTGACCCGTTCTCTACGTTCTGTACCCCGCCCCCAGTCCCACGCTCCAGCCCATGCCCCCCTCCCCCCGGTCCACCTCCCGCCACTGCACCCTGCGACCACGCCCCCCGCTGCCCCATTCGCCACCCCGCTCCCGCCTCCCAGCTGCTCCTCCCTCCCACTCCCACTTATATGGAGGCCGCGCAGCGCTGAAGGGAGCGACCTTTGACCCTGCCTGCAGGTAGGTCGCCCCCCAGCCGCCACACGGTCCTCCTGTGCCCTGCTGCTGACTGCCAGCTATCGCCGCTGCCAAGTGAGTCCCTGCGTCCGCTGGCACCTCGTTTCTGTTGTGCCCCAGTGACCCGTTTATCTATTCTGTACCCCGTTTCTTTTCCCCTGATTGTGCCCCAGTGACCCTTTTCTCTGTTCTGTACCCCGTTTTTATTCCCCTGCTTGTTCCCCAGTGACCCTTTCTCTGTTCTGTACCCCGTTTTTATTCCCCTGCTTGTGCCCCAGTGACCCGTCTATCTGTTCTGTACCCCGTTTCTTTTCCCCTGATTGTGCCCCAGTGACCCTTTTCTCTGTTCTGTACCCCGTTTTTAGTCCCCTGCTTGTACCCCAGTGACCCGTTCTCTACATTCTGTACCCCGCCCCCAGTCCCACGCTCCAGCCCGTGCCCCCCTCCCCCCGCTCCCCCTGGTCCACCTCCCGCTGCTGCACCTTGCGACCACGCCCCCCGCTGCCCCATTCGCCATCCCGCTCCCGCCTCCCAGCTGCTCCTCCCTCCCACTCCCACTTATATGGAGGCCGTGCAGCGGGCACGCCGAAGGCGCGCCTAAGGCAAGCCCGTCTGCGCCCGTCCGCGGCCGGCCAGCGCCCAGCGCCAGGACCCCTGGCCCCCGCCGACACCAGCCCACACGACGGACCTACGACGCCGCCACCCTCAACGCACTCAAACCCAGCTGGAACCCCGCCTGCTACCAAGCCACCCCAAAACACACCCACGGACCCTTCACCTGCCAAGCCTTCAACTTCACCTGCCTCCGGCCCTGCACCACACCTAGTAGGCCAGACACCAGCAACAACCACCTCAAATGCATCCTGCTCAACACCCGCTCCGTCCACAAACACGCCGTCGAACTCTGGAACCTGCTCGACACAACATCACCAGACGTCGCCCTCCTCACGGAAACCTGGATGAACGCCTCCTCAGCCCCCGACATCGCCATAGCCATCCCGGACGGATACAAGATCACCCGGAGAGATCGCGTCAACCAGACCGGAGGAGGCATCGCCATCGTCCACAGGAACACCATCCGCATCACGACCAACTCCGATGACACCCTCACCGCCACCGAGCACCACCTTCACTTCCAGATACACACCGACCCCAAGACCACCCTCAGAGGCACTCTCATCTACAGACCACCGGGACCGCGCACACAATTCAGCGAAACCATCGCAGACTTCATCAGCCCGCACGCCCTCACCTCCTCTGACTACATCCTCCTGGGAGACCTCAACTTCCACCTGGAGAACAACAATGACAGCAACACCAACACCCTGCTGGACAACCTCGCCAACCTCGGACTCAAGCAACTGGTGAACACCCCCACCCACCACGCCGGCCACACGCTCAACCCCGTCTTCTCCTCCAGCAAACACACCTCCTTCAGCCACTCCACCAGACTTCACTGGACTGATCACAGCTGCGTCCACTTCAGCTTCAGAAAAACCACGAGCCACCACCACCCGCAACAGGTCCCCCGCAGGAGCTGGAACAAGATCACCACCGACCAGCTCACCACGTGCCTCAGCCAGAACCTCCCCACCAGCGCAACGGACCCCAACGAAGCAGCCCGCAACTTCACACAATGGCTCACCAACTGCGCCGACGACCTCGCACCTCTGAGGAACCCACCCAGTAGACCCGGCAGCAAGAAAGCCTCATGATTCACCAACGAACTCAAAACATCCAAGAAAAGCTGCCGCACCCTCGAGAAAACATGGCGCCACGACCAGACTACAGAAAACATGACAGCCCTCAAGAACGCCACCCGCACACACCACCAGCTGATCCGCACCACCAAAAGAACAACATTCAAAGAACGACTGGACAACAACACCCACAACAGCAAGGAACTCTTCAGCATCGTCAAAGAGCTCTCCATCCCCAGCGCCGGAAACAACGACATCACACCCTCGCAGGACCTCTGCGACTCACTCGCTTCATTCTTCCACCGCAAGATCGCTGACATACACAACAGCTTCAGCGCACAGACCACGCACCCATCCACCGAACCAACACCCCCTACCATCACCCTCTGCAACTGGACCCCGGTCAGCACCGAAGACACCACCCGCACAATGAACACCATCCACTCCGGATCCCCTACCGACCCCTGCCCTCACCACGTCTTCAACAAGGCCGACTCCATCATCGCACCCCAACTCCGGGACATCATCAATATCTCCTTCACCACCGCCACCTTCCCGGAGAGCTGGAAGCATGCCGAGCTCAGCGCCCTTCTGAAGAAACCGACAGCAGACCCCACCAACCTCAAGACCTTCCGCCCCATCTCGCTCCTCCCTTTTCCTGCCAAAGTCATCGAGAAGACCGTCAACAAACAGCTCGCCGCCTTCCTCGAGACGAACGGATCCCTCGACCCCTCACAGTCTGGCTTCCGAGCCAACCACAGCACCGAGACCGCCCTCATCGCAGCCACCGACGACATCAGATCCCTGCTCAACAACGGGGAAACAGCCGCCCTCATCTCCTGGACCTCTCGGCAGCGTTCAACACAGTTTGCCACCGCACACTAATACAGCGCCTCAGCAACACCGGAATCCAAGAGAAGGCACTGGAGTGGACCAACTCGTTCCTCGCCTGAAGAACCCAGAGAGTCCGCCTCCCCCCGTTCAGCTCCGCGGCCACCGAAGTCACCTGCGGCGTACCCCAAGGATCCTCGCTCAGCCCCACCCTCTTCAACATCTACATAAGCCCCCTCGCGGCCATCGCACGCCAACACAACCTTAACATCATCTCCTACGCCGACGACACCCAGCTGATCCTCTCCCTCACCAACAACCCCGCCAACGCCAGAGCCAACCTACACGAAGGAATGAAAGACATCGCCGAGTGGATGAAGAACAGCCGCCTGAAACTGAACTCAGACAAGACAGAAGTCCTCCTCCTGGGACCGTCCCCCTCCGCCTGGGATGACTCCTGGTGGCCCCCAGCCCTGGGCACTGCCCCCAAGCCAACGGACCACGCACATAACCTGGGCTTCATCCTGGACTCCTCCCTCTCGATGACCAAACAAGTCAACGCTGTCTCCTCATCCTGCTTCAACACCCTGCGCATGCTCCGAAAGATCTTTCGATGGATCTCCATCGAAACCAGGAAAACAGTCACCCAGGCACTCGTCACCAGCCGACTGGACTACGGAAACACCCTCTACGCGGGAACCACAGCCAAACTCCAGAAAAGACTCCAGCGCATACAGAATGCCTCCGCACGACTCGTCCTGGACATCCCTCGCCGCAACCACATCTCCGCCCACCTGAGAGACCTGCACTGGCTCCCTATCAGCAAGAGGATCACGTTCAGACTCCTCACCCACGCACACAAGGCTCTCCACGACCTGGGCCCAGAGTACCTCAACGACCGCCTCACTTTCTACACGCCCACTCGCCAGCTGCATTCGACCAGCCTCGCCACCGTTCCGCGCATCCGCAGAGTCACCGCCGGAGGAAGATCCTTCTCCTACCTGGCAGCCAAGACATGGAACTCCCTCCCCATCCAACTCCGGAGGACCCAGGACCATCTCTCCTTCAGGAAGCAACTCAAGACATGGCTTTTCGAGCAGTAACGGACCCCCTCCTTCCCCTCAGCTCCTTGAGACCCTCGCGGGTGAGCAGCGCGCTCTATAAATTCCTTGATTGATTGATTGATTGATTGATAGTGAAAATATTTTTTAAGATCAGGCAGTGTTGCAGCGTAAAGTGTGGTAAAAATATTTATGATATGCTTCCTCTCATTTACTCCTCTAATCGTATTTGGCCCTTTACGGTTGAAGAAACTGTTGTGCTTCTGTTTACCACAATGGTACTGGTGACTCTTTCTCCGCCGTTAGGAGGGGTGGAAATTAGGGAGACCATACAACACGTTAGCAGTCCAACAAGGACCATTAATTAACAGCCAACTCACAAATTAGAGATCAAATTTAGGTACACTGCTCTTAAGACTATGTTGTAGAAATAAAGGATAGCAACAGGAAGTCCCAACCTCCTAAAGAAGATAAAACGAGTTAGGATTATACAGACCAAAAGGCGCTGCAACAGCAACACTAAAAAAAAAAACACCTCATGTTCTGTCAGAGCTTGATGACTCTCCCTACAAAATATTTAAATTATCAGGAAAAAGTACAGTTTGAATGGAAGAATCAACAGGATTCAATAATAGAATCAGACAGAGATTTTGATTAATTTGGTTATTGTATTAAAGATTCTGTTGCATTGAACAATTTCATAAGAAGTTCAGTTGAGAATATCAAAGCTTTTATAGCAATGCCACACATTTAAGCAGGCTTTCTGGAATGAATACAAATCAGAATCAACTACAGAGTTACAGAGTCCTAACACCATTAATGCAGAAGGATAGTTCATTGTCTCACAGCTCAATATCATAAAGGAAAATAGAAATTGGTTCAGGTTTAGAGTCCATTAGGGGTAAGTCTATTAGCACAATCAAACAAATAAATGAAATGGAAAATTGGAAATGGTTCAGCAAAGAAGGTTCAGTCCATAAGCTACAGACTGTAGCTTCAGCAAAACAGTCCAAATAAAAGGATGGTTCTTAAAGAACCTCAAAAATCGACCAGCATAGCGTTCTAGTCCCAAAGCAAGAAAAATCAGAATAGCGTTCGTCGAGAAGTAAAAATCCAAGGTGTTGCCCCTCCTTTTGGGTTTCTTCTTTTATAATGTCTCTAAGATCGTTCCAGTGAGGTGGCATCATACCACCATTGAAAGGCTTTCACATGTCCATGTTCTGATGGTGCCACCTAGGACACTGGCCACATCAAGATGGTTTCCCATGCTAGGCATGGGACATGGAAGTTCGATAGTCCGCATAACCCTGCTATCATTAAAAAGGATACAAAGTATTTGTCAATAGCAATAGCTGAAATTCTATTCCCACAGCAATATTTCAGTGTGCACATTGAAGAAACATTCAGGAATGCCAGGGTGCAGATGTGTACAGGACAAATAAGCAACAATTCACTTGTAGAAAATGACCCATTGTATTAAATCAGGGGAAAGGCCAACACTAAAGTGAAAACATTTTGAAAAAAGGCCTTTAAGTTAGCATCGCACATTTAAATGAAATGAGCTTTAACCCAACATCAAATATAATGAAATCAAATCAATTCAATGAAGAAATATATAGAACTTTCACAAATCATTATTACATGAAAAAAGTTAGTGTGACAAATACCCTACTACCCCATTTTTTCTCAGCATTCATATAAATGCATATTTTTCTAAAATCAAACCACAAATATATGTTTTTGTTTTTCATCAACTATAGAATCTTTAGTATTACTGTGCAAAGTTGCAAGCCTGTACTTCATTACTACACATTTTTACTCCGACTTTTCTAAATGGTGCACACTTGACAGAAAGCATCCAAAACCCTAAGCCACTTTACTTAGCACCAAAACGTAATCAGTATATGTTAATACACAACATGTGCATATGAAAATTATTAGTGCAACTTCAATTATATGTATATTAATATTACTTGCATTTATGCTTTCTTCATCTCACGTTTAAAGCAGTCGTTTACAGTCCTTCTACTACACTTGTCTCAGTTTCATGAGTCACTGAATCTAACATGTGCAACATGTACTTTCAGCTTTTCGTGTATTCTGTTAATAAATGTGTTGTCATTTTTTTTAATTGTGCTGCATCAGATGCACCATTTGTTTAGGTGGCATTATTTTCATTAAAAGTCAAAAGTTCCAGCCTGCAGTTGAAAAACCAAAAAGTCTTTTGTTTCATATTCATGAAGTGCATGTCATTGTGGGTTGGTGTGCTCAATTTATACTACTTCAATCAACCATGCTGAATTCCTCCCAATCACCATTCTCTTCTCTTGCCTGAAAGCAATGACAACACCCACCCAACACCCATAAAGCAACAAATGTATTGAATATAGCAGCTGAAAAATTATGGAAAGAAGTTGTTGGATAGGAAATTACAATTACACTTTAGGGACCTGAGAAAACCGACTATGACATTTTCTGAGAGAAAATTAATAAACGTGCACCAACCTCACATTATAGAAAAGATGGAGAAAAAAAATGATTTTTTGTTACTGCATTGTAAAAGCATGCAGAAAAAGTGTCGTTTAAATGGTATCCTTCGTATAAATAATATAGATTGTGATTTATTAGAGAAACGATCTTTATTCTATTGTGTGTGCAGAAATTGTGTTAATGGTACACTCTCAAGTTATGGAGTTTATCTCTAATCATATTTTAATATCATTCATGTGTTTTTATAACTAATGAAAACTAGTTAATCATCGATATTTAACCTGAATATGATGAAGAATTCAAAATAAATTAATCTTTTATGTGTAAACGTGTGCACCGAAATGACAAAAGAAACGTAGGTGTCACACATTCCTAATTAATGACGCCTTCATGAAACTTTCATAGGTTGTATTTCATACATCTACTAATGAAGTGCACTCATAATGATTTACATTTATGTACATTTTAAATGTATTAACATTAGTACATTAGAAATACATAGAAGTCTGTCATACTGACACGTATTATTTGCAACCAACTAAATGATTTCAAGTGCATCAAAGTCGTACTAGAATCAGGACATCTTTATATTTCTTATGAATGTATGCTTAATGATTTTATATATTCTTCGTTAAATTAGCTTGATTTAATGTAGGCCTAACTGTAACTTGAAGTCTTTTTCCTTGACTTGCTGAATCTACTGCACGTGAGAGAATTCCTCAATATAACAAAATAGTATGAAAATGTTTTCTTTCCTGAGTTCTCAGCTACTGTACAAGATATTTTGCTACATTATTTGTTACAATCCTAACCAGCTACCGGATAAACTGTCCTCTTGAACTCGCCTATGTGTTTTTCTAAAGAAGCATTGTTCTAACAATTCACAGCCTGGATATCTCAAGGACTGCGTAATTGCCCCACCTATTTCTCCACATTAGGAGTGTCATTTGCATGGCGGGTGGACTTTGTCCGCCCGCTATACCCCCGGGAAATGGGATCGCCCGCAATGCATACGGCCGTCCTGCACATCGCATCCCGCATTTCTAACATTGCGGTGGGCGGTGCTTTCAGCCAGAAATGCAAGTTGTGCATTTGACAGTACAACATGACAGGCACCGCGCGGTGCCTGCCACGTTGTACTGTCAAATGCAGGTGGGTACCTATGCACCCCCCAGAATCCCTGGAGGCCCGCTACGAGCCCCCAATGTTGAGAACCGCATGCCGTTGCCGCCACGGAAAGGCATGTCCCCGCATGTATACTAATATGGATGGCGGTGTCTACCCGACACCGCCACCATATTAACAGCTTTTCCGCCCGGTCGACTCATCGACCGGGTGGAAAACCGGCGGAGGGTCTTTCCATCCGCCGGGGTCCTCCCTGCCATGGTAATGTGGTGGGATAAATTTGCATGCGGGCGGGGTATATGTCGGGCGGATTGCCACAGCCATGCGGGCGGTGGCGATCTGCCCGACATATTAATGGACCCCTTTGTGTCGTCTTTATGTCGCCTGACAACTCATCCTGTATGAACTGACCAATGGTTTGAGTGGTCTGACCAGATGAGGTGATTCCAGACGGTGTCACACCCAGAACTTTATTTCATCTGCTGCCTGATTGGAGCTAGCGCTCTTAATGGTAACAGATTCTTTGTGTAACTTTCCTTAGCTATCTTGACTTGGCTGAAGCAGACTCACCTGGCTTCCTTTATGAACTGATGCATACGCTGTGTGCCTTGAGTTGTATCTTACTTTCTGGGAGACTGCTTGAATTGGCATGTTTCATGTCACTTCCTGAACCGTTGAGCATTGGTATCCTAGTCCAATGCCTTATTGGAATCTGACTAAATTGTCTTTATATCTGATTTATTAATGCACTTTTTTACCTTAAATTCTGATAAACTAAACTAAATCGCCATAATGACTCAGCTATCATGATTGTCTCTCTTTAATTGAGTGTGCATTCCGAATTTGGGATCACTAACTAGAGGAAATTATAATAGAGATATTTCAGAACATCAAATACTAAAGCTGTTATTCTGTAAAGCTTTGACTGAACTCTAAGGGTCCTATTATCATGGCGGGCTGAGGCACCACCGTGGTGCTGGCGGTAGCGGAAAATTGAATTTTCCGCACTAGAGCAGCGGTCCTCATGCCCGCCATATTACAATGGGCAAACACAGCCCATTTCCCGTCCGTCGCGGTGTGACGTGAACCGCCATGAATATGCACCCGCCACCCCAGCGGTGGGAGCCAGTAGAGACCCACCGCCGTGCGGAATAACGTCCTGACCGCCGTACAAATCAGGATGCCCCAAACAGCCAGTCACACCGCAGCAGAGAAACCGCCCAACCAGAGACGGCGGAAGCACAAAAGCGGAGCTCGAAACTAGACTCCCGTCCCCACCACCCAGTCCCAACCGCAATGGATCCAGCTCTACACGTCTTCCCGGTGCTGTACCTGATACACTACCAGCAGGTCATGCACCGTCGCGGACAACGCCGCAGGTACGCAATGATACAATTCTGCACACAACCACAACACACACCTCCTGGGCTGATATATGGTTCCTGTCCACACCAGACACTCTCGTGGGGCCAGGAACACATCTACAAGTGTACCCACACACGTCCTACCTGTCACTAAATCACCCCTTCGCATCCAGGTCACCCGTCAAACGTGAAATCAATGCAATCTCCCAGTCACGTCACCGCAGCAGTGAAGACACGTGTAAACATGCACACAATGCAGTAGTCAGGGCCAGTGCCAGGCATGGGAAGTCCACAAAGACTCACAGGGCCACAACTACACACTTCACACACTAGGCCCCCAACACCCATTAGGAGACATGCTGTGTGCCCCTCCCGTGCTCCCCCCTGCACAACTAACCAGCCAGGTGAACCCAGACCCTGCACCACACACACCAAACAACCAGGGAGCCAGTCTCAGTCGGTGGGGCTGAAGAGGAACGCACAGCACAGACGCTCAGGGCCAGGGCAACCCTCCTCCCCACACCCACACTCGACTCATGTCAAGCAAACTGAGTCTAATCACAAAATGAACACTCACACTGAACATGAACAATCACCTAACTGTACACAATGCCTGTCAAGTCACCAAGACACACCACACACTGATACACAGCCACATACACATACCAGATGGCAGCAGCAATGAAGGACAAGAAATGGGATTGCCAAAAGTGAGGTGAACAGTTATGGGAAGACAAGGAGCCAGCCACAAAGCATGTGTACAACACACGCAAGAGAAAGAACATATCACAACACCCTTAGGCCAACAAATCACACATGGCTGGCACAGTGAGTGAAATTAAACCACAGTGACCTCTGTGCAACAACTCATGGAGACAGCAAGGCAGGCCATGCACAGGCACAGGGATGATAGGAAGTGTCTGAAGTCTAACAGTGATCAGCCACACATCTGTATCTACTTAATTGACATGTGTATGTCATCAGCACAACACACAGGGTGCATTGACACACTCCATGAGTGTCAAACACAACTTTGGCCCTCCTCCACCCACCTCACACCTGCACCACTCAACACTAGTGTCAAACACACAGAATGGTGCAAATAATGTCCTGTGAATACACTGACAAACAATCACACTCCCTGGGGAGCATCCACAAACATCACACACACACTCAGGGATGCCTGAACCAATGCTGGCACAAATACAATAGCCAAACACAAACCTCAAAGACAACATACACAGAAGTACAACAAGCCCACATATGGCCAGCCAAACAGTGGAAAGCCAATGGGAGCCTATACAGAACAGGAGTACACAACATCATCACTCAAGACCAATGCACAGACACCATACTCCAACACAGACAAGAAGTGCATCATCTCAAAACAATCATGGACACAAACCGGGAGCAATGGTCCAAAAAGAAAACACAGACAGATATACCACACCACCCATCAAGTCAACATGGCGTAATAGTCTACCACATGCATGCACATGCACAATCCTGACAAGTGACAGGTCAAATACGAGGGGAAAACCCACCAAGGTGCACTCAAAGCAAGCTCAGGAAGTGCATGTGACAGACACACAAGTAATGTACACTACACTTGCAACACACATCTGAATGTATCACAATGCACAAACAACTCACACACAATGACATGCAAATAGAACATCACACACAGAACATCTGTCATCTGAAAGAGACAACACAGGCCAAACACTGCACACATCCACAGCAAACACACAACACATGCACATGCCAATCCATCACATTGCAAACACAGCTGTACCGGAGGGATGCACACCAGGCAATTACAAGGCAACATACACTCACAGCACTGCATGCACAACAAGCAGTGTGTGCACAACAACCAAACCAGTAGCACACATCTGAGTGCCACAACATGAACCCCAACAACACAAATCACCACAGCACACAGACAACATCACACTCAAGAAGGGTAGCAGTACCTCAGCAAACACACATACAGCTCACCCATCACCCACAGATGCACAAGTTTGGGACACCCAGGTGCAAACAACATGACCAGAAGACTGAGCAGCACAAACAGTTACACTGCATATGAGCAACCCTGACTGCAGACCAGTACAAGAAAATCACACCTAACCAATTGGGAAGCTGTCCTGAGTGGCACATTGGTCCTGTGCACAGATCAGCACCACAAAGCATAGTGTAACAAATGAAGTGGTGGGGAGGCACACACACAGACAACCCAAGGGGATAGGTGACATGAGAGTGAAGTGTTGTGTATGTCAGTAGTGGACATGTCTGGAGTGCACCATACACAAATAGATGGAGTGCTCACTCACAATGGGTAGGCATCAGAAGCACATATAGGGGATGTTTTAACTCCACATCCCACATGCCATACGGGAGCAACAATTGTCTCAAGTGACAGCAATGCATGAGAAAACACACCCACAATGTCAGTGTGGCTGAGCAGGTCTGCACAGTGAGCACAAACAGTATCAAGACACAAGGCTGTTCAACAAAAAACAACCCTGACTTGCCAGTCACACACTCTGCAAACTCACAATTGGCACCAACAACGAGTAGGTGTCCCCCAGAAGTGCAAGGACACGCCAACACACTACACAGTGCACAACCTACAGCTCCCACATGTGCACACAATCACAAGCACAGGGCTGACAAATCCAACTAACAGTCACTCAAATCCAGGTTGACACATGTGTGCAGTTGCCATCGCAGGGGCACACACACATCAACGCTACTGACAAAGTCACCCCCTTCACACTGCACACTTCATGACCACACAAGTGCACACATTGAAATCTACCCATGTGACTAGGATGACTGGTCATCACAAGATGAGCATACACCAACACTGCTGGTCACACATCAAGAAAGATCACACAGACATGATGGACCCTGGCCAGCCTGCCTGCAATACTGTGGATTGAATCCTACTCTGTGCTGGCAGTGCACCCAAATATGCCATGTGTACAGTTTAGCTAACATCACCATAGATTGATTAGGATAACAGTAGCTCATCACAAACAACAATCCTTGCTCCCCCAAGCCTCAGAGTCAATAAGAACTGAAGTGCCTGTCACCTGTGGAAAACCCTGAAAAAGCTAAATCAGCCATTGGCAATGTTAAAGTGGCAAACAGAGCATGTGTCACATTAAAGCATACCCACACATAAAACCCTTTATTTAGCAAAGACACTGACAAAGCAGACAACAGGAGTAACTGTCTTTATTCACATATTACACCGATAGGCATCAAAAGTAGACAAGAGCAAGACCAGTGGCCAGTCCAAAGTGCAAAGTAGGTACATGAGATCCTGCACAAGGAATGGGCAAACACAGCAAGGCCAGTGGCCAGTCCAAAATGCAGAGAAGGTACATGAGAAGCTGCACAGGGTATGGGCAAACACAGCAATGCATAGCAAGGCCAGTGGCCAGTACAAAGTGCAGAGTAGGTACATGAGAAGCTGCACAGGGAATGGGCAAACACAGCAAGACCAAAGGCCAGTACAAAGTGCAGAGTAGGTAAATGAGATCCTGCACAGGGAATGGGCAAACTCAGTAATAAACAGCAAGGCCAGTGGGCAGTACAAAGGGCAGAGCAGGTACATGAGATCCTGCACAGGGAATGGGCAAACACAGCAAGGCCAGTGGCCAGTCCACAGTGCAGAGTGGGTACATAAGATCCTGCACAGGGAATGGGCAAACACAGCAATGAACAGCAAGGCCAGTGGCCAGTACAAAGTGCAGAGTAGGCACATGTGTGCATTAGATCCTGCACAGGGAATGGGTGAGACTGTACACCGCCATGGTCAGCAACACAGTTAGGGGGATAACAATGGGCAGTCCAGGCACTGCTGTGGGAGAGACAGGTGTGTGAGGGGGACTTTGACTCAGTCTTGGCTGTCAGTCGGACTGGGAGGTGGCTGAGTGTTGGGCCATTTGGAGGACTGGACCTGGGAGAGAGAGGCCCAGCTGAGGTAGAGGCATCAGTGGCTTTGGAAGCCGGAGGGCTGCTTGGACCAGGTGGTGTGGTGGCACGTGGAGGTAGAGTCATGCTGCCGTGAGACACAGTTTGGGTTGGAGATTATGGAGGGGTGCTTTTCACTTCTTGGGGACTCAATGGGGAATCTTGGTAGGAGTGGTAAGTGTGGTGGGCACTACAGGCACCCTCACCACCAAAGTTGCATCAGGTGCAGCCGGTGGGCCTCCCTCTAGGGACCTGCTGGACCCAGAAGCACGCTTGGCCTGGCCTTCCCTATTCCCCTCCGCCACCTGTTTACCAGGTGAGCCCCCTACACTGACCTCCTTCCCCTGCTTCACAGGGCTCTGGATGGGAGTTGAGGTTGTGGTGAATCTGCCTTAGCGGGCTTTTATGTGGACCCTTAGCTGGCACCAGCTTCACAGCAGGAACGGGAACTGACTGCTTTTCTTTGCGAGATGCTTTTGGGACAGGAGAGTCCTTGGCTGGGGATGCCTCTGAGGCATGTGATCCTGAGGCCTGCTTCTTGGCTTTATGCCCCTGAGTGTCGCCTGAAGGGCTTTTGCCTTTGCACTCTGGGTGGCTTTTTTTTTTTGGGGGGGATGGTGACTGCGCTCTGGCCCGCTTGGGCTGCTGCTGTTGTGTGCTGCGTGTGCTGTATCTGTCCTGAGGTCTGTGGTCACTATTGTCAGATGTAGCCACTGGCAGGGGGGTAGCCAAAGGGACTGAAGCTAGACTCTGAGACTGTGCCAGATGAATGGCTGCTGTCACTGCGGAGGATAAAGACTGGACAGTCCGGTGTAGCCCACACACGTCTGAATGAATGCCCTCCATGAAAGCAACTACCTGTGCCAACTTTTTGTCGTCGTCTAGGAAGGCATTGAGGAGAGTTGTCTGGCCCACACACAGCAAGCGCAAAAGGTCCACAGACTCAACACTGATGGCAGCAGGGGAGACAGGGGCAGCGGTGCCTGGGGCAAAGGACACTCTTCCCTTCTTACTGGTGCGAACACGGGCAGCACTAGTGGGAGTAGCTGGGAGGGTGGGAGCTGGACGCTGTGTGGTGGAGGAGGAGGCAGAGTTCCCGCTCCCTGTGCCTGTCAACATAGATGTGTCACCGCTGGGGTAAGATGACGTTGAGGTTGGTGTCTCTGGCTGTGATTCCTCAAGCAGACTCCTGCCCCCCTCCGAGGCGCTGGTCACATCAGTGTCAGTGTGCTCGTGTGTAGCAGTCGTGCTTGATGCTTCACCACTGGTGTCAGTCCCCTGTCCTTCTGTGGCCACGGTAGATGCTGTAAGAGACAGAGATGTAGGGTAAGTTCTGTAGCATTAACACAAACATCATATGCAAGCAAAGCACCAAACAAGATGATGATATCCCCATGTTGCACACCACCCTGTGCGGTAACACCGTGCAACCTCAATTCAAAATTCGATTTTGGCATGTCATCATTCAAACTTGGCATACGTGACCCATGTGATGCCCACACAGCCAAATAGCCTGCCGGTGGCTCAGTGTAACCAGACACACAGATCCCTCTAAGCACACCTAGGGCCCTGCGGGGGAAAAAGTTGTACCTCCCAACATGTTGCCACAGTCACATCTGGAGGCAGCAGAAGGGGACAACACAGATACAGACTCCAACATTTCAGTCCACAATGGCCATTAGCTCATGCTATCCACCATGTCGTACTTTGGGGCACAACTACAGTTGCATATTGGTGTCAGATGTGTAGTCCTCACAATTCTGACGTCAGGCAATGCACACATTGATGAAAGCGCACTCAGATGATGCGCACTGCCGTTCCCTTCCATGGGATGTCCTTGACTACCCCAATGCAGACGATGCCAGAAGGCCACAACTCAGAATGCAATGTCAAGGGCCATTACTCCAATGACATGAGAAAGTACAGGTAGGGAAAATGCATGACAGCTGCACCCAGCACAGAAGCCACTTGCAAGTCATTGGATCACACTAGCAGCGTCACAGAGCCCAGCACTGGCCCAGGCTTGTAACACATGCAGCCACTCACAACTAAAGTCACCCTTCCCAGAATATTCACCCCCAGCTTGCTGCTGATGCTCCTTCAAACGTGCATCCACCTCAGGCTGTGTCACAGCTAAGATGCGGCCCATTAGTGGTGTCATGCTCGTGCGCGCCAACCTTCCAGTCCGAGGGAGCAGCCCCAGCGTCATCTCTGCCACGTTTTTGCTCAGCCGGCAGATGTCATGCCACCTCTTGTGACAGTGTGTGCGCCGTCGGTTGGAGACACCCAGAGCCCGCACCTTTTATTTTTTCAAAGTTTTAAATAGCGCGGACTTGACCCGAATCCAATCAGGTATCAGAGCGCTTTACATAGCACCAGTTACGTTACATCAGGACACGCATTCATTTTTTTTGTTAGGCACGGGGAGATTAAGTGATTTGCCCAGAATCACAGGATGTTCGGTGTCATTACCGAGACTCGAACCTAGTTCTCCAGGTCCGAGGTCAAGCGCCCTAGCCGTAGGCCAACTCCTCTCCCAACTGGCCCTCCACACGGCCTTACGCTGGTGGACTTTGAGCTGCAGGCATGGGAGACAAGAGGGGGAAAAATCAGTGACACAGGGTTATGTACCACTATCTCTCAGTACAGGAGCATGATACTAACTCAGCACTTCTTCACAGATATGTCTAGCAGAGACAATACAGCATCTCACATAGTACATTAGTATGGGAGAATCATGCGAAAATGCATGCAGGTATGAGGGTGGACACAGTACCTGCCCATCTCATACACATGCAGGATGCCAGCACAGGAAGCTATGTGTAGGGTGTCCACATCTACTATCCAGTTTGTGGATGAGCAAGACATACATTACATGGAAATTATGTTTCAGGGCAGACTTGCTGTGTCCAACACTGCACAGCACTCAATGTCCTTGCCCTGTGAATGGATCACTGTGTCATGGAGGTCACATTTAGGGATATGATCTCACACCCTTCTCACAAGGCCGGTTGTGTGCAATCTACAGGTCTGAGATGGCTCTTTGATGGATAGTCTAGCAGACAACCCATATGTTTCACTCTGTACATTCAGTGATGTGTCCATGTCAGATTAGGCAGTGACTGTGCAGGCCAGGTGGGCTCACACTGAGGTCCAACGTGGGGCATCAGAAATGTCACATGAAGGGACAATATGAGAGCGTAAACAGTGCCTACACATGCAAGTCAGTACACATGCTGGTGGAAAAGGAAGGGGCTCTGTACAAAAGTACAACAATCTGCTGTGTCATAGGTGAATTACCACCAAGAGTGTCACCCTCTGGCATTTAAGTCCTGAGCATAGTGCTGACCTATACATGATGTCGATATTGAGTCAGACACACTTCCATCAGTACCCTCCGGACGTAAACCCTTGGTAAGGCTCACAGATGAGCCTGGAAGAACATCTGGAACCCACATATCCATTCACACAGGCAATTTCTGTCCTGACTCCTGCATAACCAACTTGCTGCGTCACTGTATGCCTGACAAAACAATGCATGTCCCTCCAATTTTGATGTGCAGGCAGGGAAACGTGTGAAATAGGCTACACACCCCTTCTCCCTGGAGACAGCATGCTAGGCAGTGTATGACACAAAACACACTCTCAGGCACATACTGCAGCAGATCAACTTCATGTGTGCACTCCCTGCACTCTCACTTCCACTCTGAAACACTTACCATGACATCTGGAGCACAATATAGCCTCCCATACTGTATGAGCACCTCGTCCACCAGGACCTCCAACTCCTCGGTGGTGAAGGGACAGGCCTTGATCTTCTCAGTCCTCACCTTCACTGGGTCCAGGAGACAGGAGCAGTAGCAGTTGGTGGTGAGGGGTGTCAGGCAGCAGGCTCTGAAGACAGGAGCAGCAGCAGTTGGTGGTGAGGGGTGTCAGGCAGCAGTGAAAACGTGAGGCTCTCTCCCACACATATATAGCCCCCTGGGGTATTTTCAGTGGTTCTGAGCTGCTGCAATTGGTATTCCAGGTCAGCTTCCCGTGCTCTCCATGGCACTGGAATCAAGCTATCCTGGCTGAAGAGGGGTGAAACCCTGAAACCGGTCCTAGGATGCTTGGTTCCAGTCCAGGGAGGACCTGGCTTGGCAGTTCAGGCTGGACTGTTCCCATGAGGCACAGGGTCAAGACTGATTTGCATTTGGCTGGGTTCAAACTGGAATGGCATGGTGAGCAAAAAACTATGGATTTAGGCCCAAATCTCTGTACTGGGGTGAATGTATGACATTGTTCTGCATTCTGTCCATCAACTGTTGTTTTTGCTCCTCAACCTGGCCTTGCGCAACGAGATCCCCCTGCTCCTGGATGCTGATGAGCAGGCGAGGCCCCCTCCCATGTCCAGTGATGAGGATAGTGGAGAGGAGGAAGGTGTCGACCTGTGTCAACAGCTCATCAACCGCTACTTCACTTGAAGGTGAGTGACAATGTTCAGTTCAGTTCAGTTCAATCTTTATTTCGGTTAAAAAAAAAAACATAAAAGGTTAACAATAAAAAGTACAATACAAGAAGTGAGCATCATTTCATGACAAACTTAGGGCACAATATCGCCACACACACTGGGCACTCTATAGAATAATCGACCATTTTTTAACATTAAAATAGTAAATATATCTAAAATTTCGCAATTTGGCATTTCAGTTTTTAAAATAGATTAAGAGAAAATAGATGTGAGGAATATTCATTTCAAAGATTCAACTATACAATTCAATAAATGGATCCAAGATAACGTGTAAAAAAAAAAACACTTATTTCAATAGTAAGTATAAAGACTAGTCTGTAGGTTATTATACATTTGTATGTACAACGGGGCCCTTGTCTGCTGATGTCGTTGTTGGTGAAAAGGTCTATGTGAGCTTTGTGACTGCAGCCTGTTGTTAACTCAGTGCTGGCTGCCAATGTTTCTGGTACAGAGTAGTTTGGCACAGATACAGGATGTCTATGTCGGTACTGTTGCTCATTGTAATGAGTACCATGGTGACATGCGTTGTGTGATGGCTGTGAGGCCACCGCCTGACTAGTGAATATTGTTCTGTTGTGTTTTCCTAGGTCCCTTCAGCCTCTCCTTGCCTACAAACAATCTGTGCTCCTGGTACATTCTAATCATGGTGAACATTGCACATCCTGTGATAAACACGGAGCAGACACAACGACATAGGTGTGTACGGAGTGTTTATTTACAATGGGTACATGTGACAGGGGAGTGTATATTTACAAAAAGGTGAATTATGAAGCAATGAGTTGTCAGTGATGGTAGATGGTAGATGAGACAATCGAGTAGCCACCACATTGATTTTGTGACCCAGTCCAACAGACGGATGCCAATAACAAGGCAGTGTGGGGAAGGACAGTCAAGAAAGTCAATGGCAAGGTGAAGAGGGTTGCCATCATGGCTGGCTCCTTGACTGGCGTTTGGCAGGTGCTTTGCCACAGTTTCCTCCCTTGAATTTCTTCGGACGGCCCCTTGGTCGTTTGGCAGGGGGGGCCTCTGCTGCAGGGCCAGTGGGGTCTGAGGAGTCCCTCCTCTCCGTGGCCACAGGGGAGTATGTGGAACTGTCACCCTGCTGGCCACCGGAGGGAGGTGGAGGTGTTGGTTGTGCCGCAGGCCTGTCCCTCAGAACCGCCACTAACTGGCCCAAGAGGTCCACAATTTGGCCCATGCGGGTGTCTATGGACCTCAAGAGCAGGCGGAGCTCACGGGAATATTCCTGACCCCGGACCGTTTGTCCCTGGGCCCGTTCATAGGCCCCAAGAACTCTGGTGATGTTGCCCAGGGCTTCGGTCCCAGTGTCCTGTTGGCTTAGACTCTCCCTTGCCCTCCCACCTGCCCTGCTGTCATGGACCTGTTGCCTCACCACTGTAGGCACCCGCCTACTCTCCCTGCCCTCCTCAGTTGGTGGGGTGGGGTGGTCATCCTCTGGGGCAGGGAGAGTGTTGCAGGCAGCACTGGTGGTGGTGGTGGAGGCCACACCGGTTGTTCCAGCAGGGGTCAGCGTAGTTGTTGTTGTTGCTGATGTGGTGGTGGGGGGACAGTGGGGTCCTGGGACCTGTTGTGCCCTGGCATACCAGATGGGCCGGCTTCAAGCTCCGCATCCTCGAAATCCAGGGAGTCCTCATCAGAGAGTCCATGTTTCGGGGGTGGAGACTGGCTCTGCAGGTTGGTGTTGTTGTCCTCTGCAGTCATTTGTTGGTCACCTGTGGGACAGAGGGGAAATGGTCATTGACGTGCATCCCTCAAGCTTGGTGTTCGATGTCTCTTATTTGCAGGTTACGCAACACACTGTTAACTATTTCGCACATTGTATGTCTGCACAGTAATGTGCATCATGACATGATGTGGAGGTACATACATTATTTGTCCATGGTGTGACATGTGAATGGATACCAAGCCCCACGTGAAGATTTTGTGATTACAATGAAAGGTTGTCATCTGACTACTGGCGGCAATACAACTTGATCTGAAGCATCTTTGCTGATTGCTCTGCCTGGCAGGCGTTACATCTGAGCATGAACTAGCCATTGTCATCTCATGCATGACTTTGTCATGTCCTGTGCTTTGATTTATTTGTTCGACAGACCATGCTTGTTTAGTTTTCATTTGGTCCTTCAAGCTCAGCCCCCATGGAAGTTACAGATAGCATTCAGTGCTGTGCATGTTTATGCCATAATGTGCTTCAACATGGGATTTGGTGAGTCACACTTCTGTTTCTGTGACAGTTACATACGCTTAGCTGTCTGCATACTGTAAATTGATATTGTATCTGTGTCCATTTTGGTGGGATGTGAGGGCTTGTGTTGTCATATGAGAGGAATGGTGGGGTGCATGCACTGTCTACTTACCTGTTCTGTTGTCACATTGGGGTGGACGTTCTGGCACATGCTTCTGGGTGTGTGTTTGAGTGCTCCATCCTGCTCAGGGGTGGGACAGGACTGCCTGGTGAGAGTTGTAGTGCAGGCCTCCCACCCCCAAACAGCCCTTCTTGGGAAGATGGCTCCCTGCCTGTTAGTTTGGTTGTTGTAATACAATGGCTGCCACATGCTTCTGGCTGAGGGGTAGTGCTCCATCCTGCTCAGGGGTGGGACAGGGCTGCCTGGTGGGGGTTGTAGTGCAGGCCTCCCACCCCCAAACAGCCGTTCTTGGGAAGATGGCTCCCTGCCTGTTAGTTTGGTTGTTCTAATCCAATAGCTGCCACATGCTTCTGGCTGAGGGGGGTGCTCCATCCTGCTCAGGGGTGGGACAGGGCTGCCTGGTGGGAGTTGTAGTGCAGGCCTCCCACCCCCAAACAACCCTCCTTGAGAAGATGACTACCTGCCTGTTAGTTTGGTTGTTGTAATAAAATGGCTGCCACATGCTTCTGGCTGAGGGGTAGTGTTCCATCCTGCTCAGGGTGGGACAGGGCTGCCTTGTGGGAGTTGTAGTGCAGGCCTCCCACCCCCAAACAGCTCTCCCTGGGAAGATGGCTACCTACCTGTTAGATGAAGGTGAACAATGCAATGGCTGCCACATGCTTCTGAGTGGGGGGGTGCTCCATCCTGCTCAGGGGTGGGACAGGGGGGCCTGTTGGGAGTTGTAGTGCAGGCCTCTCACTCACAGACACCCCTCCCTGTTAAGATGGCTACCTACCTGGTAGGTGAGGGTGAACAATACAATGGCTGATACATGCTTCTGGGGGTGTGTTTGAGTGTTCCATCCTGCTCATGGGAGGGACAGGGGGCCCTGGTGGGAGTTGTGGTGCAGGCCTCCCATCCCCCATACACCCCTCCCTGTGATGATGGCTACCTACCTGTAAGTTTGGTTGTTGTAATACAATAGCTACCACATGGTGGTGGGTGGGCGGGGGTGCACCATCTTGCTGAGCTGAGTGACAAGGGGGCCTGGTGGGAGTTGTGGTGCAGGCCTCCCACCCCCAAACAGCCCTCCCTGGGAAGATGGCTACCCACCTGTTAGGAGAAGGTGAACAATGCAATGGCTGTCACATACTTCTGGTTGGGTGGAGTGCTCCATCCTGCTCAGGGGTGGGACGGGGGCCTGTTAAGAGTTGTAGTGCAGGCCTCCCACACCCAAACACACATCCCTGTGAAGATGGCTACCTCCCTGTTAGTTTGGTTATTGTAATACAATGGCTGCCACATG
Organism: Triturus cristatus; assembly: GCF_964204655.1. NCBI lineage: Eukaryota > Metazoa > Chordata > Amphibia > Caudata > Salamandridae > Triturus > Triturus cristatus. The sequence continues at coordinate 497,466,835 of NC_140582.1, forward strand.
CTTCTGGCTGGGGGTAGTGCTCCATCCTGCTCTGGGGTGGGACAGGGCTGGCTGGTGGGAGTTGTAGTGCAGGCCTCCCTCCCTCAAACAGCCCTCCCTGGGAAGATGGCTACCTACCTGTTAGATGAAGGTGAACAATGCAATGGCTGCCACATGCTTCTGGGTGGGGGGGGAGTGCTCCATCCGGCTCAGGGGTGAGACAGGACTGCCTGGTGGGAGTTGTAGGGCTGGCTGCCTGTAAACATGCAACCCTGGGAATGTTGCAGGCTACCTTTGGGGTGATTTAGATGGTGTGGATGTTACATCTGTGAGACCTGTGTTGGGTATTGTGGTGCAGATGAATGGACTTGGGCCTAGGCCGTGTAGCTTTGTGGTTGTGCAAGACAGTACATAGCAGTGTAATGGTTTATATTTGTTTTTTCTTACCAGCCTGCACTCCCCCTGCTATTCTTGTGAGACTCTCTGGGTGCAGTATGGCAAGCACCTTCTCCTCCCATGCAGTGAAAGTTCTTGGTGGAATGGGAGGGCCACCGCCAGTCCTCTGAGCCAGCTCATGGTTCCTGTTCTTTTTCTGTTTCACAACCCTCTTCAGGTCATGCCACCGCTTTATGATTTGCGGAGCCAGCTCATGGTTCTTGTTCTTCTTCTGTTTCACAACCCTCTTCAGGTCATGCCACCGCTTCATGATTACCTGCTTGGAGCGCGGGGTGGTCCCTACTGCATTGACCTTGTTGACTTTCCTTTCCCACATTTGTGCTCTTGTGGCTGATGGTGTCTGTTGGACCAGGGTATCAAACAATTGTGGTTCTACTCTGGTTATCTCATCTACCATGACTGACAACTCACTCTCTGTGAATTTGGGCATTTTCTGTGGTGCCATTGTGTTATGTGCTAATGTTTTGAGGTGCAGTTGTGAGGGTGATGGGGGTGGTGTGGGGATGTGTATGTGTGTTGTTGTGCTGGTGAGATGTGTGGTGTTTTGCCTATCCAATGTGCTGCAGGGTTTGGTTCCTTCAGTGGTGGAGTAGTGCAAAGGATTCTGGTAAGGAAAGGGGCTGGTTTTATACTCAGCTATGTGGGTGTGTCAACATGTGGTCAGGTGTGTTGTGTGGGTTGTCCTGGGATTTATATTTTTTAAGTTGCCATGGGGGTTTGTCGTTGGGGTGTGTTGGGAGATTTTGGGGGCAGGGCTAGTTTGCTGTGTGCACTTGGGGGCCTTGTTGTTTTTTTTCTCGACCGCCATATTTGTCACAGAGCGCCCGCAGCGGTGGCTATGCTACAGCCCTTCCGCCGGCTCTCCCATTCATCACTGTTTGCGACCTCGGCGGTCAAAAACAGCAGAACTTCCCCCTGTCACATCGGGGAAATCCTAATTTTACGTGCGGTCACTCCGCTGGCATGGCAGCGTTTTAGTGTGTTTCTGCCGCAAATCCAAGTGCCGCAGGTGGATTTTCACCAGCTCCGCCCACTACGGGTGGTCTTTCGTGGCCTCGTTCCGGCGCGGTCGGGACTTTTTGGCGGTTGATCCTAATCAGACCGCCGGTTTTACCGCGGTACGGCAGACGGTTGATTTCCGCTACCATGGTGGTGGGGTGATTTTCCGACCGCCATCGAAATCGACCCCTTTGTGTGTAGGATTTTGCCCACCTATGTTTCTTCAGGAGATTTGGGCTCGCTGTGGCAATCTTTTATCTCTATAGTATTGTTTTAACGGTAATTTACATGAGTCTGATTTCTAGTTTATAAATTAGTTATCCAATTCCTGGTCCTCATTGGATGACTATTGGGACCCCTTTATATCCAACCCCTCTCTGCACTAAGCAAGATTCATCAGAGGGTCAAGAGAGTGGTATGAATCTGGCAGGGAAAAAAGAAAAATCAATCAAATTTGATGGGCCTAGTAACGCTACAACAAAATTCTGTCGGATGGTTTCCTATCTAGTGAAGTATAAGCAGGAGTGGACGGCAAACTCCACTCGGCCGGTGTCAGACTTGAGGTGAGAGTGCTGCGCTTTCACAATATAGAAATAGTGAAGAGTGTGCAGCCTCTCGGTGTGTTTTCATTCATTCAGCAGAGCGTGTGCAGTCTTTCTGCCTGTTCTAAGGCCACATGACAGACACGGAAGTCAGGAAGACGCGATTCGAAAGACGAAAAAGCTGGACGAATAGAGAGCAGTATCCCGAATTGGCAGAATTATACCATACAGTGCATAAGACTTTACCAGCAAATAAAGAGTAAAGAATGTGTCCCCTTTTGGAGAGGCGACTGTTCAGCAAATATAAAAAGACTTTCTGTCCCACAATAGTGTCCTACACTGAAGATTCCCTGTCCTGAGGAAGACCTTCCTTGAATCCTCACGGTCCCCACACGAAGGTCGAAATGCGCCGGCACACCCACCATACCTTCCCTATTCCTTTAATGAGGCCAAGAGTATCTACGCAATAAAAACGAAAAAGACAACAAGGACGTTTAAGTTTAGCCAAATATTCAAGCGTTCTCTGCCCTCATCGCTATTCGGACCGTTTGATATATAAGTACAGAGAATAAATATGTCACAAACATCCCGTTACATGATAATGAAGAAGTAGGACTGTCTTGACTTATAACAAATGTGTTGATGCAATGTCGGTATAAATAGTTTTTTGCACTTTCCTAATTATGCACTGTATATAGAGTTTTTAATGTATTACAATTAGGTCCCAATCTGTAAAAAACAGTACCATTGTATAATCATGTTTGTGTGAACAAAAAATAATATGAAATACACAAAAAAATCTAAAAAGTATGAAGTAAATACTTACTAGTAAAATATTGTGTTTGAAATATTTTTGAACATGGTGAGAAATGTTTGGCATCATTGACTCATTGTTCAAAATAGAATCAAAATAGTCACAGTTCATTGGTTGAACAGTACGGAGGTAAAAAGCTTAGACCTAAGTAGTGAATAAGAGGCACCTTCCTAGTGCAACGTTTAACTGATTCCAGCCTCTATGGTCCAAAACAGGATCACTCCCCTGTATTTGGAATGTTCTAAGAACACGGCACAAAACACTGCAGGTTTTAAAGTCTGTGTGGATGGCTGAATTCAAAACATACTTCAAAATGGCTGTAGTTCAGTGTGTGACATGAAATGTGTTTGAAGTGGCAGCCAAGGTTATTGCATTCCATGCATATAGTAGGCCTAGAAAAAGATATAACATTCAAGACCTTGCAACTTGGAGCTATTTTTGTTTGTTATTTTGACATCTTTGCAAACCTCAAAACTGACTTAGATTTTTATAATGGTGCACGGGATGATTAATGGGCGCTGTTCTAATGCGGAAATGTTCCTGTCACTGCTCCGCCATTTTCGATGTCAAGCAGGGTCACGTGTGCTTCTTCATTCTAGATTTTACATGGTGGGATATCTCTCAACAAGGAACATGTAGCCAAGAGGTGGCTATTGTATGTGCTGCTTACTGTCACCCAATTCCACATAGCCATCTTAGGCAGAAGTTAGGCTGCTATGGAAAAGGAGGGGCAGGAAGAGGAGTCGAGTGTGGAACTGTGGATAAGGGACGGCCATACTTGGGCCATTAGGATGAGTGAGTAAACACAAATCTAGAGGAGGGTGTTATGAACCCCAATGTACCCCAATATAGGCCTAGGTAGTTGCACAACCGTTTACCTACAATTGTGCTACCTTGCTCTACATAGCCGCTCTGGTGCTGGCCTTTTACCTAGTTAGGCGCCGAATAAATGTTGTGTGGTTTTCTTTGAAAACTAGCCTCATTTATTATGCATGAGTATTCTTAGTATCACAGTAGGATTACCGTCTTCTTCATGATAACTCTGTACAAGATTCACCACTATCGTGATCCTTGGCCGACAAGCCCACAGTACCATGACACATCTCGGTAGAACCCCTGAGGGTACCTTTTGGGTAGATAACTACCACATCTCTGCTGAGCAAACCAGAGGGGAAAAAGAACTTCCATGCTGAGACAAAACACTGAAGTCCCTGCCCGCAGACACTCCAGCACACAGTTGTCTGACATCCCTTGGGGGTGTCTAACATGAGATCAAGATGGGGTCCTTCGTTCCCTCCCATCAGGTAATGGGGTTGGCTCTTTCCTAGGGGGATTCTTGGCTTCTACACCTACATACATATAGGCACACTTAGGGACATCTAGTTAGGGTTTGCATCTTAGGAGTACTGATAATTACTACCATGTATCTCTATGCCTGCATATATTCATTATTCTAGCACCATGGTAGAATACTACCTGTTATTTACTCTGTTGGTGCTTATAACTGTATATATTGGTTCTTGTCAAATGGTTGTTGCAGCACACGTATTTTATACTAGAATGACGCTGGTTCAATAAATGCTTACTGAAAAATGTCCCCACTGTTTATTCTGGATATCTCTCTGAGATCGAGTGAGCATGAGTGACTGAGCGAAAAGTACTGTACTATTTCCACGATCCCTGAGGGGTCAGGGTTGTCATGTTCGATTGTTGCCAGAAACTATTTGCTCCTTGGTAAGGTTGTGGGGCTTATGGTGGCACTGTGAGCTAGCTGGTGTACAGACTAACATATCCTTTGGGACTGTCTGGAATCAGTCTGGACACCAATACCTTAGTTTATGTTGTTGAAACGCGCAGATCCTATATAGATTCGTAGGAACTACATGACAAGGGAGAGGAGAGCATAAAGGAAAGGACTGCCAACTGCCATGGTGTTGTTTGGCCTGCCCTGAGCCTGCCTCTGTGCTCCCTGAGTTTGGCCTTGGCAGCCTCTGAACTGCTGGTGACCTTTCTCTGGTGAGGGACTAAAGGCACAGATTATTAAACCCAGGTCCTCGCAAGCTGCCTCTGCTGCTACTACACTGGGTAAGTTGTCTGGACTGGAGCCAGGCTGGTCGGTGGGGGGCGAGAGCACAACACCTGTAGCTCGGCTGCAGTGCGCAATATAACCAGCAGACACAGCAGCTCATGCACGTCACCAAAATGTGCGATCTTGTGTAAATTGTTTTACTGTCGGAGCCATAATTATCAAAATACGGAAGCAACTAGAGAGATTATTAAAAGCTGTCCTTCAACAATTGCATCGTCCAGCCTGCAAGAGTAAAGCTTTGATGGAAGTTACTTGTGGTGTCTTTTAAACATGGTCCTTTCATCATTCTGTGTACCATGTCAGTTCTTCTAATTGATATCCCTTCTTGCAATGTATGGCCAGGTGCAATGTAGGACTGGGTGGCGGCATTCCATTGCATGCGAAACTCAGCAATATTTCACAGAGTTTTTAGATAACTCTGTGGAATTCCGCAAAGTGCAACTCCGCCCACTACTAGATATAAGGGGGATTTCTACTGAGACCCCTATTCGGGCCTCAAATAACATTAGATCAAATCCAAAGCTCTACGTTCAGTCAAAGGTGACCAAGTGGCAGTATTGGAGGAGTACAACGGAGGCAATAAAACTGTATTGTGTGTGTATTAATAGGGTTGCACAGTGCTATTGCTTAAGCTTAGATTGCAGTGCTTTGTTTGTGTGAGGTCATGCGAAGTGTCTAAAGTTATGTTTGAAGTGCTTTGTACAGTAAAGTTGAAGTTGTTACCGGGTCCGAAGTGGCCTTAGATCCCAGGATATACACCTACGGTTGGTCTCAGTGTGGCATATACTGAGCAAAACTGTCTGCCTTGGTTTTGAAGGTGCTGTGCGTGAGACGTCGTCGGCAGTACCATTAACCCCTTGTGTGTTCATGATGAGCCCAGCTCGTCATGAGGCACAGTGGAGCTGTGCTCATGACGAGCTGGGCTCGTCATAACGGTCGCGCCACTCCCACGCGTAATTGATTCCCCGCCTGTGCGGGAGAATCAATTAGTGGGCGGAGTTGTGATGAGCCCAGCTGGTCATGAGCACAGCTCCACTGTGCCTCATGACAAGCTGGGCTCATCACGAGCACAGTGCCGCCGCCCCCCGTGCCGCGGGGGAATTACCCCTGCGGCGAAGGGGTTAAGTGAAAGGAATTTTCCATTTGTGAGAGTAAAACACGATCATTACAATTATTCTCAGTGTACAGGGAATGATTGTAACGATTAGAGTGAGGTCGCACTGGTCAAGACTTCACTTGTAGTGGGTGTTAGAGATAAGTAAATCAGTGAGTTTATTGAACCTTATGAGTGAGTGGGTCCTATCTTTTCTTTTAATGGAGCAGACAGGAGTTTGTGAAAACGTTTGCATTTTTGTGAACATTGCTTAGAAGAAAATGAAAACGGAGGATTGACAAGAAGGCGTAGTTTTTGCGAGGAGTGAGGTGACATCACAGAGTGCTACGCTGGTATTGATCTGTTGTTGTAACGCCGCACTGGGATAGGTTGACAACATCATATAGGAGTTGCACTGGCATTGGTTGGTTCAAACTAAAACAAGAAGGTGAATATTGCAATTGACAAAACAAAATCATTAGTCAAAGACAATATTAAATTTTAGGAAAAAAATAAGATTTTGAAAAATTTAAAGAGTTTGATGCAAGGAGATGTGCCTGTGCCCACTAGAGAAGAGGTCCTGATACCACCGAGGGCACACCAGCTTTATACATGACACAAGAGAGAAGATATCACACATGTACATGGCTTGAGAATTGGATGAAATACATTGAGCAAGACGGACCTTTAGCCTTTCCACAATATGAAAAATTTGACATTCAAATTCTTGAGAACTTACGAAGATATCTATAGGAGATCAAACCACCTCTGAGACCCATGCAATTTGAAACCCTTAGTGGATGGGAACACATAGTGCATCAGAAAGAGAAACAAACATTGCAAGGAAGATACAAAAATACTTTAAATCGATATGTTATGATATGTTGAGGCTATTTGGGATGCAAAACAGAAAGCTTGGAGAACAGACATAGCTGAGGGAACTCATATGTATCCTGTATTAGTTGCAGAGAAAAAAGAAGGGAAGAAATGTTAGAAAAAAAAACCTTGAGGATTCCCAGACACTAATACAGATTGATGATAGTGAGAATAAGATTTATGATTAATTTTTAAATTAATTATTATTAAATCATTCACCGCCCTATAATGAGGAACATTCTTAGAGTATAGCAAACCCCTATAATGGGAAAACCCCAATTGCACGAGCCATGCTCAAAGCCCAAATTCGCACAATCCTTTCCGGCCTGTAAACGATACTGCAGGAAGGCCTGAAACAAATAAACAGACTGTCCCTTTGACAATAAGTCTTGTGGTTCCTTTATACCAATCTGGGGGTAGGCGACAAAATACACATACTTTAGCTGCCCCATAAATGGTTCAGCTCCTACATCGACTGACCTGAGATCAGGTCAGACAAATCCTGAGCAATTAATACAGATTTCAATTAATCTTCCTAGTGAAATGAATGCAGGTTCAAATATAGATTCAGCTCAACAAATCACTTCAGGCGGGAAATCCAGAAAAGGCCTAGATTCCCCCAAGGCGTGGATCCCAAACCTTAGGAGGAAGAATTCTTCAGTTAGGATCACCAAATTCTGATGTGCCTTTTTTACCATCTACTCCTGTAACATGTGAAGAAGGACGAAGCGAAGACTTGCTTGGGAATACCCCTGAAAGACAGATAGGCCCTACACCCAGGGAACTTGATGATTGGATCAAAGAAATACCTGTTTCATTCGGTGAGAGTGCAGAGGCACAAGGAACTACTGCAACAAAAGCTAGTAAGGACAAGGCTTTAGATGTAGCAAAACTCACGGTGGAACTAGAAGAAATGAAAATTCATCATCATAGTCTTTATTCGAAAATAGCATTTCATAAAAGACACAAACATCAAAACACACTAAAAGATACAAAGTCCATAAAATACATCAAGTCATAAATACTAAAAAGATTAAAAAGAGCATTAAACAGGAAATCGAACGACTAGATGGAGAAATATCGTATAAAATACAACAGTATAAAAACAAGGAAGAAGGAATCCATTGCCCAGCATACCAAAAGCTCAGTTAATAACTAACAAAGTATGTGTGGCAGCTTTATTCCTTAAATACCATGCCCAACCCAGGTATTTAGCGAGAGCAATAGAAATAATCGGTAAAGTATTAGTGCGTAAAATCCTTAAGGCAACAGCACTACTCCTGATGCCTAAAGCTCTACACAATGGCGACAACCAGACTCGTCTTGGAACAACATAGGCAGGACAAACAAACAAAAAGTGGGCAATTGATTCAGTTTGCAAACCACAAGCAGGGCATGCATCCATACCCACGCTTGACCACCTACTTGTAAGGGACCTGAGCGGTAGAGAACCAGCTCTCAACTGGAAATACAGTTTCCTATCACTAGGTTTGGTGATCAGGTCCCAATAGGGTTCCAAAACTGGTGTAACTTTCGCCTCCAAGTACCAACTTGTCATCCAAGAACGATTTACTTTACTCCAGGTCTGATAATCAATGTGTTCCCAATAGATTGTTCTCAAAGAACTCTTGGAAGGGAATATAGCAGATGTTGGATCGCTCCACAACCCCTCCAAACCCAGGTCAGTCAGGGACGCTCGCAGGTTCTTTAGCCAGCCGATCTTGTGGAATGTATCAGACTTAATAACATCCAAAAGCCCGCTGGCATAAGAAGAAAGTTCCGGGGTAGTCCGCAACCTCCGCCAGTATAAAACCGGACGGAGTTTGGCTAGGTCCAAAATGGACTTCCTACCTAGGTCATATCTAAGGGGAACCAAAGGAGTACTCTGGGGGAGGCCTGTAATGCTACGGAAGAATTTATTCTCAACTATCGTTAGAGTAGTTAACGCGTCGAGACCCCATAGCTCAGCCCCATACAACACAGAGCTTAAAGCCTTAGCCTCATAAACTTGAAGCACTGGTTTAATTGGCTTAGTGAGAAATGTTTTAAACTCACTAAGTAGAACCCCAGTAAACTGTCTAAGTTTCAAAGAGGACATCATGATATGCTTACTCCACGTATTATCATTAGTTAGATGCATACCCAGGGAAATAAAATTATTAACCTCCTCCAGTGGCTGGCCATTCATAAAGAATGTCCTCGTTCTATAGCTAGGGGGTGGCTTAAAAACCATAAGTTTGGTCTTTGACACGTTAACTTCCAAACCGTGTTCAAGACAAAAATCGTCAAAGACAGGCAGGGCTCTTTGCAGACCACTTGGTGTTTTAGACACAATAAGAGTGTCGTCCGCAAACATAAAAATTGGAGTAACTACCCCTGCCAGCTTTGGAGCGTCAGTAGTGACATTTAGCATGCGTTCAACAATCCCGTAAATATACAAAGAAAAGAGCGTGGGGGCCATGGTACAACCTTGGCGCACACCAGGCTCAACAGGAAACTCAGGGGTAACTTCCTCAGGACCTCCCCACTGGATTTTAGCAAAGTTAGGCTCGTGCAATCTCATAACCAGGGTTAGGACTTCGACCGGAAGCCCCAACTTATCAAGAACGAGCCACAGTCGTGAACGGGGAACAAGGTCAAAAGCAGCTCTTAAATCTACAAAAGCAACAAAGAGACTGCCTTTCCCCAGAGTCACAACCTTCCAGTGTAATCGAATAAAACGAAAAACCTGGTCAACTGTGCTAATTGATTTACGGAAACCAGCTTGAAACGGGGATAGAATCCCATTATCCTCTACCCAATCCAGAATTAAATTCAGGACCATCCTCCCGATGATCTTCTGGATTGTGTCTATCAGACTACTAGGTCTGTAGTTAGATGGAAGTGCCTTATCTCCTTTTTTTAAAACTGGGATAATAATGGCACGCCCCCCAGGATTTTGGAACTGGGGCACCTTCAGCCAAAGAGTTGGCCACTAATGCAATGTACTTGCTCCAGCAAGTTCTATTGTGAAGGAAGATGTCTGACGGGACCCCATCTGAGCCTGGTGCACGGCCAGTAGCTACTGAACCCAAGGCTGTTAGTACATCTTTAGGACTAAAAGGACCTTTACAATAGAAGACGTAGGGGGTATTTACCAAGGGATTATGTAAAAAGCTACATGCATATTGAGGCTTAAAATAGTTAAACCACTCATCTTGGGTGACATGATTTAAAGGACTGCCAGGCAGGCCACCCCTATTCCATTTAATAATGTTCCAGAATAATCTGGAATCCTTGGCATAACTTGCTCTCTTCAGGTCTTCCCAGAAAAGCTCATCCCAGTTCTTTTTTGCCTTGTGGAAAATTAGAACTATAAGCCCTGCTAGGATAGCTACTTATCAGGAAAACAAACTGCTGTTCGTATGCAAAGACATTATCAGACGTGCCAGCAACACACATCTATCTGAATTGGAATAAAAATTTAGGGTGGAAATGCAAAAATCAAACACATTACAGAAATCATACAGATTAGACTTCAGTGATAGTGACATTGAAAACATGTATCCACCGGAATGAGATTACAGATCAAAGAGTTGTTGACTACACTTAGGAAATGGGGAGAATTTGAAAAGTGGGAAGGAAAATGGGCTAAAAAGAAGGAAGCAATGAAGATCCAGATGCCAAGGTTCTCAGTCTTTGAGGATGATGGAGGGGAGGGAGTAAGAATGCTTCCTATGAGACAGGTACCTGGAGGAGGGTATGTACATGTTCCATGGACAAGACCAGATATGCTGCCCTTTACAAATGATTTCCTGAGATTGAGAGAAAATCCAGTTGAATGGTACAAGCAGGTTGAGAGATTTGTGAAGGTTTCAAAGGTTCTGTTGAAGGATTTGGATACTCTATTTGACATTGTGGTTCCAGGTGATTTGTGAGCAGAATGTAAAATTGCTACATATTGGCCTGATACTGAACCAGCTAGGAATCCATGTACATGTACACCATCACCTGAGGTAATGAAAAATTATAATCAATCCATTACCTATTAAAAAGGAAAAATCTCTCCTAAAGAAATCGATTGTGTGAAAATTGACAAGACAACACAGGAATTGAAGGAAACAATGCATGCTTATTATGAAAGGTTGTTGAAGGCATTTAAACAATACAGTGGAATGAAAGATGTCAGAGTAGGATATCGGACATCTCTTCTACCGGTTTGTATATGGATTGAGACCCGAAATCAGTAACATGATATAGCAAAACTTGATTTGCTGGCAAAGCAAGCCCATAGACGAAATTCTCAGCTATGCCAAGAATTGTGGATATAAACTTGAGTCTAAGCAAAAGAAACGGAAGGAGAATTTGATGATAGCTCAAATGAAAGCTGCAAAGAAAGGGTACAGTGGTGTTGGTGGTGAGTTCACAAATATGGTACAGGGAGATTATCAGTCGAATTCTCGAATGCAAGGAGTAGGCGATGGACAGCAGCAGGGTATGCAACCACAAGGTAGAGGTGTTTCAATTGAGATGATGAAAAAGACTAATACATGTCACATTTGCAGCAGTTTTGGGCATTGGAAGCGCGAGTGTCAATGCAATCCTCTTAATCAGGTGAATGGACAGGGTCAACAGATTGGGAATGCACAGTCACAAGGAGGTAACATGGTCAGCAAAATCAGAGACTACAAAATCAGAATCCAAATATGCCTGAAGCACCGAATCCTCAAATAAATGGCCAGACTCAAAAATACAATTTAAACAAAGGATTTCCCACAAATGCTCAAGCAGATTAAAATCAGAATGGAGCCCAGAAATATTTGATTCAGATTGACGATACAGATTCAGACATGTTACAATGAGGGTGCCTGAGGGGGGGAGGAGGAATGCGTGCCTGGTGCACCCTTAGAGGTAGACCAAGTGGTCCCTATGTGGATGGCAAGGTAAGTGGGAGTCTAATCTTGTTCCTTGTTGATGCTGGTGCTACCCATTCCACTGTGAGAACAGCAGAAGTTTCAAACCTAACCCTCTCTGGAGAAAGAAACCAAGTTGTAGGAGTTTCAAATTGATTAATGACAAATCCGGTAACAAAACATTTACCAGTTCAAATCGGGTCCTTTGAGGCGATTCACGTCCAGTAAATTTGTTGGGATGAGACGTGCTGTGCAAGTTCAATTGCTCATTTCATTGTACACCAAAGTGAATATAATTCCATACTAATGACAAAGAGATTGTTTTTAAATAGGCTAAACAAAATTCTGAAGGATTGTTTCCTTTGTTGACAAGTGATGATTTGCCCCTAGAACGGAGAGATGCTGTGTCACAGAAGTTTGGGATTGTACAGGAAAATACATTGGTCTGATCAAAGGAGTGGCTCCAGTACGGATTATTGAGAAGCCCAATGCTGAATTTCCTCAAATTCCTCAGTACAACCTGAGTCCAGAAATTATTTCAAGGATTACACCACTTATTGAATCATTGATTCAGCAGGGAATTCTAAAGGAACTCAGGGGAAGTCAATGTAACTCTCTGATCATGGGTTTGCAGAAACCCAATTAAAAGTATTGGATTGTGCAGGACTTGCATCGTGTTAACCAGATTGTGGTTCCATGCTGTCCTGTTGTACCAAATCCAGCTGTGATTCTTTTCCAGATTCCATGCGAAGCTGAATGGTTTTCTTTCATTGATTTGTGTCAAGCCTTCTTTTCTATTCCACTCCATGAGGACAGCCAATTTATATTTTCTTTCCGGTTTGGAAATCATGTCTTGGCATGGTGCCGTGTCCCTCAAGGGTATATGGAAAGCCCCTCAATCTTTAACCAGATCTTGAAAAAGAATCTGGAGTCATTAGTGATGCCTAATCATTCTGTCCTCGTCTAGTACATTGACGACCTGCAGGTAGAATCAAGTATGCAGGAGGCTTACATATGCGATACCATCGCACTACTGAATCATTTGGTAGATAATGGGCATATAGTGTCACCAATCAAATTGTAGTTCTGCAAGAGGGATGTTCTATATCTAGGACATCACATTGAGAAAGGAGCCAGAAAGGTGTCGCAAAAAGGGATAACTGTGATTCTGAAAATGAATCTGCAGAGTACACAATAAGAAGTCTGCATGTTTTTGGGAATGGCTGGAAATTGGCGACAATGGATTCCCAATTTCTTTTTTTTTTACAGCATAGCTTCTTCAAAGGCTTACCCACAAAGGTGTGTCAGATCCAGTACCTTGGAATGATGAATGCATGCGTACTTTTACTGAACTGTGAGAGAGTCTTTGTCAAGCTCCAGCTTTGGGAATGCCCAACTACAGCAAAAGCTTTACTCTCTTTTGCAGAGAGCGCAAAGATTGTGCATTGTCAGTGCTAGCCCAAATACATGGAACTGCGCGTAGACCTTGGCCATATTTTTCTGCTATTCTTGATCCCATAGCTGCTGCTTTGCCTGGATGCCTTAAACCTGTTGCTGCGACTTATGTGAGCATGGAACAAAGTGAGAGCATTGTGATGGGACATCCGTTGAAAGTGCATGTGCCTCATTCTGTCAAGACCTTGCTAACTCGTACTCGAACGCAACATCTCACTAGCAACTGATGGAGCACGATTTTTGTAAATAAAATTTGCTTGATGAAATCCACTCTAATGCATGCTTTTTAATAAATATGTGTGACAACTAATAATATACAATACAAGAATGTACAACACGTAAAATGTGCACAAGGCACAATAGTTGATTTTCTTAGTCAACATAATGAAAATAATGCAAATTGAATGTTATTCTGTCTTCCTAACTGCAGAAAATAAACGACAAAAGAATCTGCATTTATTCTTCGTGAAAGTAGTGTAGGCTTTTAGAAATAATTTTCTGTTTTGTAAAATATTGTAGGCCCCAAGAATTGCTAGGGGATGTGCCTCCGTGCTAGTGTGCTCCCGTACCTCAAAATATTTCCTTAGAGTTTCGGTCCTCCAAAATGTTTCAAATACTTCCTTAGAGTGTAGATTTTTAGCCTATTTCTGAATAAACTTTAGATTTCTTTCCTGTCTAGGCGAGGGTTGTAGATGAAGAATGTAACAATTGCTAGATTTAGTATACAAATGTATCTAGGGGGCTCATTACGATGGCGGAGGGACCGCCAATGCCGGACCAGTGGGGGCGGTCCCTCCGCCATCTGTCTCCCATTTCCCCCTGCCGCATTAGAATGGAGGGGGGAATCGTTACACAATCGTGGCGGGTGCAAAGAGCGCCCACCATTCTTCCGCCACAGGCAATCGTTGCGATTGCCTGGCGGAGCAGTTCAGACCAGGGATATGGTGGCGGTGCCTTGCAGGCACAGCCCACCCGATCACAATGCTGGCGTCAGCCAGATTTTCCATGTCGGTGGAACCGCCATGGTAAGGCTGGCAGAGGCTAGCTTCGGGGGGCCTGTTATGGGCCCCCTCTGTGCTGGGGGTGCCCATTGTGCACAGGGGTGGTACCCATGGTACCCCCCTAAATTTCCATGCACAAGGTGGCAGGCACCGCACGGTGCCTGCCACATTGTGCATGGAAATGCACATCGTTGCATTTTCACACTGCGAACGGTGCTGCAGCCAGCAGATCCATCCGCAATATTAAAAGGCCAGAATGCGCCCGCCATACTGGCGGGTGCATCCTAATTGGGCTGGTGGGACCACCGCATGTCTGGCGGGCAGTCCCAGCACCGCTATGATGGCGGGCGGACTGATATCCGCCCGCCATCCTAATGAGCCCCTTGGTTCTTCCTTCTTCCTCTCCTGGAAGCTGTACAGTTTTTAGACAAAGAGTGTTTAGAAATTATCAGTAAAAGTCACTGTCAGTAGATGATCATACCATCTCAAATAACCAATAGTGAGGCTTACTGGTGAGAGAGAGTGCAACATTTTGTCTAGAGAAAGGAAGTAGCGTATTATAAAGATTCCTTTGGGAAAGTATTCCTTGTCTCGTTCACAAGATTCGGGACCTGTCCTGCGTTCGTGATATGCTGCATGCCATGCTGATTCCTGATTCTGTGGCTGGCAGATCCTACTGTACCTGAGAGATCTGTCCTAGAGACTTTGCACATCATCGGCTGGTGATGCTGCTTTTGCTAAACTCTAACGGCTGTGGAGTTAGCTTTTCAGACTAATTGCACGCTGTGCATTAGTATTTTCATCCTGTAAGTGAATCGTTGTTTCATTGATGTTTTCTCTCTCTCTCACTCCTCTATACCTGAATTCTGATGTTTTTGTAAATGTTCTGTGGTGATTATTGTGAATCTATTCTGTAATTGTGAACCGAATTATGACATTATAACTTGTATTTTTTTATCTGACCATTCACTTTATGTAATAATAAGAAAACGAATAGAAAAGAATAATGTTTGTCTTCATTACTGAGTTATTTGGATATGTTTATAATGACCAATGTTTCGCATATTTCTTCATTGTAGGTCTTCATGGAGAATTAGCATTCTGTTTTTCATTATTTAGTCTCTTTTAGCTCTACCAAAAATGAATCGGAGGAACTTTGATATTGCTAACTGTGTGATAATGACTTATGGGCCTGTCATTAGAGTAACGCTTCCGAATATTGTATAGTGGTTGGTTGGATAGGTAAACTGAAAAAAATCTCCCAACGCTTCCACTGCATCACAACTGTCTCACAAAGTACAAACAGGTTATTTGGGGAGTGGACAACTTAACTCTGATGAGGTGTACGAGTCTGAATGCTGCAGCTTTGATGCCTTTGACTGGAAATGAGATTGTGGTTGATGAAGCAGATCATGATTGCCTGGATGTGACTGAGTTGTGCACGAAGTCCATGGCAGACATACTAGATACTCTTTTCCCTGAATCTGATCATGGGTTCAGAGACAGAATATTGAATCACAAATATCGAGTTGCACAAATATCGAGTAGCAAATATCGTGGGTCAGAAATATCACCAGCAAGAATATTGTGGTCAAGAATATCGACTTAAGGTAAGTAATATAGATATAGAAAATATCAAAGTGTTTAATATCGTTTGCAAAAATATAGTTGTTAAAAATATTGTTTGTTTATTAATGTTATGTATTTTAGTATATATTTTATATGTATGTGTTGTATGCTTTTTTGTATAAGAATTGTTTGTATTATTAATATATGTGTTACATTTTTTATAATTATTAAAAAAAAGAACCTTTGAATTTTGCCTTTTTAGTTCTGTAGCGGGTTGTGGGTTTATAGGGGAATAGGGTGGGAAGTAATTTAATTACATTAAGGGGCCGATTCCAATCCTGGAAAAAGGCCGTACGAATCGTCGTACGGAGCGTTTTCTCCATACGACTCGTAACCGGTAAACTGTCCCTACAACCTAGGAAGTACGATTCGTACAGAAAGCCTATTTCCGTACGAATCGTACAAAAGACCGTACGGGTAAAAAAAACTACGATTCTGATCCGGAACAGCCTGTACGCGACGTCCGGGCATATTCAGGCAGCGGTTTCCGGCCCAGCAATCGTCCCTACATCACTCCGTACGGCTATTTTTTTTAAGGGAGTCAAACACAGCCGGAAAAGCAGAGTCCGATGCGAACCGCTACGCAACGGAGCCCCGGTACGCGACGCACACGCCATGAACCCCATCGTACGTGTCATCCCGGTCCTCTTGGCCTACGACCTGGTGCACCGCACCCGACGCACACGCCGCAGAAGGTGAGAACAACACCCAGGGGCCAGGGTGGGGGTGAGGGGCAGGAAACAAACCCAATACTCAAAGCCAAACCTATAATATGGAGGCCATACATTACCACCAGGATCTGATCACTTGGGGGGGCGTGGCCAGCAACCCCTGCGTACCGCAACAACGGAAGTGGACGTGTATGGTGCGTTGCACACGTACCCCTACGGCACCATTAGAACAGTGATGCGGACCGTACACACGCAATGAATGCGTGGGTACAGTGCGCACCACACGTACCCCTACGGCACAGTAGAACAGTGATACAGACCGTACACACGCAATGAATGCGTGGGTACGGTGCGTACAACACGTACCCCTACGGCACAGTAGAACAGTGATACGGACCGTACACACGCAATGAATGCGGGGGTACGGTGTATACCACATGTACCCCTACGGCACAGTACAACAGTGATACAGACCGTACACATGCAATGAATGCGGGTGTACGGTGCGTTTCATACGTACACTACGGCACAAGTACAATGGTGAAACGAAGCGTACACATGGGATGATAGCGGGTGTACAGTGCGTTTCACACGTACCCCACCGGCACAAGTACAATGGTGAAACGAAGCGTACACACACGATGATAGCGGGTGTACGGTGCGTTTCACACGTATGGGTACACACTAGTAGTACAGTGCGTTTGACATGTACGGGTACGCACTAGTTCACACGTACGGGTGCGCACTAGTAGTACAGTGCGTTTGACACGTACGGGTACGCACTAGTTCACACGTATGGGTACGCACTAGTAGTACAGTGTGTTTGACACATACGGGTACGCACTAGTTCACACATACGGGTACGCACTAGTAGTACAGTGCGTTTGACACGTATGGGTACGCACTAGTTCACACATACGGGTACGCATTTCACACGCTTACAATGGTAATACAGGTGCACACATGCCAGGAATGGAGGGCTACGAGTCGCACAAGGATGTCCATCAAGTACTTGTCATTGCATACTGTCATGTGCAGGCCCTAGGTGTGGCAGCCAGTGATATTGCACAGGTCATCTCATCTAGTTGCACAATTGATGTGTGATGACCTGTGGACACATGTCATGTGTGATGGGGCACTATGTGGCACACATCACCTTGACACTTGCCACATGTGTGTCTGTAGTCCAACTGTGTCATGCACAGCAGCAGTGGGATGGCACAGTCATCAACACACGCACCTGTCTCCTGATGCCAGGGACAGGGACACTCTATCAACTGACATGTCACGATCAGCGTGCCCCTTTATGACTATGTCAGGTGTGTGTCATGTGTTCCCATGAGCTGGATGTCAGTGTTCCGTCAACTGCATCTGCTGTTGGTGCATCCAACATGGGCCTGTGTGGAGATGGGCATGGAACACATCTACGCACACCATGCCACATGCAGATTCCCACCGCTGTGGGGTCTGTGTGCATCGGACATCATATTTTCCCAGTCATACATGTCTGCGTTGTCCCAATGGCTGTGTCTTTCTCTTGTCACGTGTACCCCTTCATCGCAATGTGTTTGATATGTACATTTGACATTCCATGTGACCTGTGCGTGTGCCTTGTAGTCAGCTGTGTGGATGAGATGACCTCCTTCCAATGCAGCTATGTGGTTGTGTGTCACTCCGGTGATATCTGGGGCATGTCATGTAGACTTGACAATCAACAGGTGTATCTGGCTTTTTGTAGGAGTGCCAGCAAGCTAGCATATGTGTCCTGTATGTATTGCACACACCCGACTCCATAGTTACCTGATGTGTATTAGCAGTGTAGCATGTGCTATGTTCATTGACATTGATATTGGCAGACTCTCAATCTTCATTCTTACAAACAATGTCTTGCAGGGCACAGCCTGTCCCAAGAACAATGCCAGACTTGGGTGCCATGAGGGAGCGTGCCTGCATCTGCCGTTACAGATTCACTCGCAAGTTGATTGAGGACTTGACAGACAAGCTGGCACCACACCAGCAACCGTGACACAGGTATCCTACTGCACTGACCCCCAAGATGAAGGTGATGGCAGCCCTACATTTTTTTGCCACAGGTACGTTTCAATTCACCATAGCTGATGTTGGTGGCATGTCACAGACAATGTTCAGCCGTGTCCTGCGTGATGTTTTAGCAGCCATGTTGGAGCACCTTGATGAATTCATCCAATTTCCTACTCCTGCGGAGTTGACAGATGTCAAGGGTGATTTCTATGCCCTGGGAGGGATGCCCCATGTAATTGGGTCCATTGATGGTACACATGTGGCTTTGGTACCACCACAGGCACAGGAACAAGCCTATCGCAATAGGAAACATTACCACTCGATAAATGCCCTTGTGGTGTGTCTTGCTAACATGCTGATTTGCCATGTCTGTGCACGTTTTCCAGGATCAGCACACGATGCCTACATCATGAGGCGTAGCAGGGTGCCACAAATGATGCTGCGGCTGCACAATGAAGGAGCATGTCTTGTTGGTGGGTATACTCTGTTTGTCCTGTGTGTTGCGGTATCTTTGGCTCTTACGGCATCTCCTGACCCACTTTTTTACATGATGTTTCCATGTAGGGGACTCTGGCTATCCAAACATGCCATGGCTGCTGACACCTCTCCGCAACCCAAGAACAGCTGCAGATCACCGGTACAACAATGCACACGGGCAGACCAGGCGAGTGATTGAGAGGACGTTTGGACTCCTGAAGAGCCGATTCCGGTGTCTGGACAAGACAGGCGGGTCCCTCCCTTATGACCCGGAGAAGGTCTGACGAATCTTCCTCGTGTGCTGCATGCTGCATGGCAGTTGAGAAGGCAGTGCCACTCATGCTGGATCTGGATGAGCAGGAACATCCACCCGTGGAAGATCAAGGGCTTGCTCACAAGGCTAGTGATGAGGAGGAGGAGGAGGATGATATCCGGAGTCAGCTCATACGCAACTTCTTCTCATAATGGTGAGTCACTGGGTATGAATGTGCAAGCTTGTAGCATTGAGTGGCATGTGTTGCAATGTGTGTGTCCAGCTGACTGAATGCAAAGTGACTTTGATGTGTGTTCTGATGTGTCACTCGAGTGATGATGGCATGCCACACAGTGTTGCGGAGAGACTTTCTTTGAAATTTACATGTGTCCAACATTGTTCATGTTTTGTAAATGTCCATGTGTGCGGCGAGAATTGTTTTAGGTGACTTCTTGTGTGTCTGTCATTCCCAGGTTTTTGCGCATGCTGTCTGCTCGTGTCATCGTTGTCCTCCTGCCATTCCTCATGAGGATTGCAACGTGTGCTGAATCAGCGTTACATGCATGGACATGTGGAAATGTCAGTTTGGGTACGGATTGCAGCAAGGCTTTTTGGTGGTGGTACGGGTTGGGAATGTGTGGGCCTGCTTCTGTGCATGTTGTGGTACCATGCATACATGTCTTCTCACCATGGAGCATATAACATGTAGCATCACTCCCATGACATGATAGTCACCCTTCTTGACAGTCATCGGTAGTGGAGTGTGGCGTCTGATGAAGGCATCAATGTGTGTAAACCTTGCCTCTGAAACATTGCGGATGCTACGGGTGGACATAGTGTGGGACATCACAACAACAGGCTCTATGGGGAATTGCAGCCTCTCTGTGTGCAGCAGGATGTGTTTGGCTCATCCCCTTAACTTGTGTGCCAGTTCATTGGGATTGACATCATCCATGTCGTGAAGCGGGGGTCCAGCGTATGTCCCACATGTTCTGTCAACTGACCTGTGAGTCTATTCACATGGATGCATTTCCCTTTGTGTGTGTATGTGAAATATAGGTGTTCAGCACAATCCAAAGTGCCTCATCTCTGTCACTGCAGCTCTCTTGCCAGTTTGCATGCGTCATCTATGGCATACTTGTCAAATATTGAGCATATGTGTATGTGTACTTCGGCAACATGCATGCAGTTCTTCATGGCTAATAATATCTATTGTGCATTAAGTCCCTGGTTGTGTATGTATTTGTGCAGGTTGCTCCCCACAACGGGACGTGAACACATGCTCATGGTGTGTCTCCTGTGCACAGCTCCGCATTTTGTTGCCTGACCCTGTGACCGTCATTTTTGGTGATTGGTCATACATTTTCTCGTAGTGACCCATGAGTTACCTGACACTCCTTCCTTTACATACACCTGTTGCACTGTGCCTTTCTGACCTCCTTTTCTTTGTGTGCTACTTTTTGCCTAGTTTCTCACCCCTTCCGCCTGCTGCTGCCTCACCTGCGGCACCGCCCCGAGTGCCCTGATTCTGCAACCCACACGCCTCCAAAATGCTCCTCCCTTCCCCCCTCCACCCATTCTTAATGCAGCCAGCAGCTTGTCTGTGCCACTGTTGCGCCAGCGCCATGAAAAAGGCAGGACCGTCTGCGCCTGCAACGTGCACAGTGCACGAGCCTCTGGTCTTTGCATGACCCACGTCACACAACAGGCTCATGCTGCAGCCAACCTCCAAGCAATGTCCTCCAGACAATCATCCGCCTGCTATCAGACAACCCTTAAGCGCACACATGACACCTTCGCATGCTGAGTCTGACACCCAACTGCCTACACAGCGCTGCCCAGCCTACCAGACCCTGTCAGAACAACCAGGTCATGTGCCTCCTACTCCACACCTGCTCAGTCCACCAGCATGCAATTGGACTCTGTTACCTCCTCAACACAACAGCCCCACACATCACCTTCATGACAGTAACCTGGACATAAGCATCCTCAGCACACAACTTCTTCATTGCCATCTCAGACGGATACAAGATCACCCGCAGGGACGGCACCAACAATCCCGGAAGAGGAATTGCAATTTATTCACAAGTACACCCTCAGAGTCACAAATCCGGGTTTGAAGCAACTCCCTGGCAACCCTCAGAGTCATCTACAGATCTCCAGGCCTACATCCACAATTGCGCTAAGCCATCAACACGTACATCTGCACGCACGCCCTCACCTCCACAGGCTACATGTGGCTGGGAGCCAGTAACTTCTGGCTGGAGGAGAACCACACCACCATCCATCATTGGTCCATCAACATTTTAATCGACGTCTCCGACAAGCAACACACTGCCCCACACCCCGCTAACGATCCCCCAAAGATGCTTGATGTAAGTCACCACAGACAAGCAGTGTGGGACACTCAAAACAACAACAACGCAACACCCTGAAACCTCACACACTGGACCAGCAACTGATCCAACAATCTTGCCACATTGACGGACTTTCCTGTGAAGCACAACAACAGTTAAGGCACCTGGGACAAGGCAGACCTACTGGACTTCTACAGACCTAGCCGGACTCTTGTGCAAACCTTGCAACACAAAGAGCCATCATTTACCTTACAGACCTGGAAAAGACCACACACAGACATCACCATATCATCAACAAGGACAAGTGGAGATCCTTCAGATAGTGCCGAGACACCAAAACACACGACATCAAGGAGCTCATCAGCATTGTGAGTGAACTGACAGCAGATCTCCATCCAAGACACCCCACTCTTGCAAGGCAGATCACATCCCTTGCAACTTTGTACCACTGCTAGCTCATGGCCATACACAACAGCCTTGGCATACAGAGGCAGACAGCACTATTATCCGCAGGACAAACCCCCCTCAGGTTCTGGACTCCCGTCAGCAGCAAGTACACCACCTGGCTCATGTGCACCATCCACTCTGGCTCTCCATCAGGCCCCTTCCCACACAACATCTCAACCACATCATTCCCCATCCTTGAAGCCCACGTCCAGCGCGTCATGAATGTCTCCTTTGAGTTAGCCACATTCCATGGGTGCTGGAGGCATGCAGAGACCCAGGCCCTTCTTAAACAACGGACGGCAGTACCGCAGGATCTCCTGGTACATCACCCTGCTTCCCTACCCAGCAAATGTCATCCGGAAGACACTCAACAAGCATCTGACAAATTTCATCCACGCAACCAGCTCCTGGCAACCAGCACCAGGCCATATTCCACAGTAATCACACCACTGCAACCGTCATCATTGCCACCACCAACGACAACTTTGCCCTGCTCAACAATGGTGAGACCACCCCCCTTGACCTCTCAACGGCATTGTACACCATGTGCTACCATACTGTCAGCTCACACATCTCCAACACTGGTATCCAGAGGAGGGCCCAGGATTAAATCAGAAAGTAGCTCACCAACAAGGCCCAGGGAGTCGGCCTCCACCCTGCAGCATGTAGTACACTGGGGTCATGTGGCACATGCCCCAGGGCTCTTCTCTCAGCGTGATGATCTTCAATGTCTCCATGACCCCCCACACCACCATCACATGCACACACAACCTCATCATCATCTTGTATGCCATTGACACCCAGCTGCTCCTCAAACTCACCAAAGAGCCAGCCATTGCCAGATCCAAACTTCAAGACGGCATGAGATCCGTTGACGAATGGCAGAACATCAGCCACCTGAGGCTGGACTTGGACAGGACTGAGGTCATCATCTGAGGATTGTCCCCTTACGGCTGGGTCAACTCCTTGTGTCCCACTGGTCTGGACACCGCACCAGCACCCAGTGGCCACGCACGCAAGCTGGTGTTCATCATGGACCCATCGCTCACAATTACCATGCAACTCACCACCATCTGTACCTCATGCTGCAACACCCTCCGCATGCTGCAAATGATCCACAGATAGATCCACTACAAGGCAAGACAGACCGTCCCCCAGGTCCACGACACCAGCCGGCTCAACTACAGCACCGGCCTCTACATAGAACAACAGCAAAACTGCAGGAGAACTTGTCCACATCCAGGGTGCATCCGCACACCTCATCTTCAACATCCCCAGCCCCAGCCACATCACCGTCCACCTGAGATAGCTAGAATGGCTCAGTGTCTGCTGCAGGATCACCTTCAGACTCCTCAACCACTCAGGAGGCAGTCCACAACCCCAGACCCAAAACACACCTTGGACGTCTGTCATCCAACACCCCGTTGGCCCAACTCCATGCAGCCCACCTTGCCCTGGCCACCATTCATCACATCCACATAAAAACTGCATGCAGGAGTTAGTTCTCCCACCTCGTCAAACAGACCTGGGACTCCCTCCCCGGGCACATCAACATGACCCATGACCTCTACACCTTCATGATACTCTTCCAAATTGGTCTGTCTGAGCAGTATTGCAAGCCCCCCCTCAGTAGCTTGAGGCCATCACGGGTGAGTATTGGGCTCAATGTCTGTATTTGGTGATACATTGAGACACATGTGTGTCCTCGACCGGACTCAGATCCAAGTGTATGGATGGCTGGAGTTAGTTCCACACTCAGGCATACTTTGACATATCCCCACACGTATGTTGTGGACTCGTGCTAAATGACTGCAACATAAAATTTCACGTATTAATTATTTAATCATAGCTCTGTGGTGTGATTTGTGCACTGAAAAAGGTGCAATGCAGGGACCATAGAATCCAACGTTCACAGGGGGAGATGGGATCCTTGCCATTTGAAGTCATCAGAGTCCAGACCACAGTGTTTGGCATCATTAGTCAGACTGTGACCAGCAGGTCCATGTGGCAGATGATGTCAGTCAATGAGGTGATGCTGTCGCACATGAAGGCCAGGTGCCAGGCCAGGTGACCTGGGAGATGTGGATGTGCCGCTGCCTCTCACGGTCTTTTCCGTGGACGACCCACCTTCCTCGGGGGAACCTCAGATGCAGGCCTTGACGATGCTTGGGATGCTCCGTTGGACAAATCCTCCTCCTCCTCCCTCCCTGTGGCTGGTGGTGGTCTTCGCCTGGTGGCACAGGGAGGGTTGCCCATGTTGTCGGCGATCCGACGGAGTGAATGGCTTATGTCCCTTTGCACCGCCAGGGGCTCAGCCAGTCTTGCCTCCATCCGTCCTTGGTGTTCTTGTTGACTGGCGTGATGCACGGACTGCTGGTTCTTGATCTCTGTGAGGGTCACCACTACCTGGCTGAACTCCCTGGTGTCACGCCGGTATGCATCCATGATGTTGTGTATGTGTGACATACCGGTCCCTTCAGCTGGCTGGTCAGGTTCTCGCCTCCGCCTGCCTCCACTCCCACCACCCCTGCCCACACGAGCCTGGCCTGCCATTGTGGGCACATCGGGTCTACGGGACCCCTGAGGGATGGCAGTGGCGGTGTTGTCTGCCGCCTCCTGGGTGCCCGGCGCTCCTTGTCCCTCCTGGTCAGACTGGCTCAGTTGTTCACTGCAGGCAGGGCTCCTCGGTGTCACCTGGGATGTGGCAGGAATGAGGGTGGTGGTTGGCACAGATGGTCCTGAACCAGGTTCTGCAGGGGCTTGGACACCAGAGGGTCCAGGTCGGTCAGGGTCATCCACGGAGTGTTGAGAGGCGTCGCTGCCAGTAAGATCAGGTTCCTCCCGGGCCAGGGAATGTGAATCTTCACCCCCGTTGTTGGGGGTAGATTCATCACGTTGCCCTGTGTGTGAGAGACAGACAATGTTAATGCTGTTTCATGTATCATACACATTCAAGTTGGCACTGTTCCTCCAGGTAGTTGTATGTGCCTAGCATTCTCCTCAATGTTCACTTGTGGATGCGTATGTTGCGGGGGACAGATTGATATGTTCTCCTGAGTCTTTGACATGTAGATTTTTGGCTTGGATGCTTCTTCGGCTATGTATTGGTGTTGTTGTGCTACATGTCCATTTTGACAGTGATTAAATCCATTGCCTGTCCCGGGGGTGTCTGCTTGTGTAAGGGGTGTGTGTGACAGGGCCTGCTGGTGGGTGTAGTGTGATTTGGGACTGGGGCTCCCAGGTGATGTAGCTGTCCCCCCATGGAGCATGCTGCCATGACAGTGAGTGTGAGTTCCTGTCCTAGATATCTGACCTTGTTGTCTTGGTGTTTGTGTTTGCACTGGTCACAGGAGGGCCTTGTGCTGCCTACACCTGGGCCGAGTGTGAGCTATCTTCTCATTACTTTCCCAATCCCTGTGCAGTGCACATGGTGCATGGGTATGTACCTGGGCCATATGGGATGAGGGCAATTGAGTCTGATTTGGAGTTCAACAATGAACCACCCACCCTCCCAGCATACCGGACATCCATTTTGAGGTTGCTGCTTCGTGTAGCATGGGACATAGCATGGCCTTGCTTTCTCAATGGAGCATACACGTTAGTGGCATTAGCGTTATTTTTTACTGTGGTTCTGGCCGGTGAGGGCTTGGGGGTAGTTGCGTGCATTTGGTGTAGTTGGGGTGTGGATGCCATTACCCCCATGTTACCTAAGTTGTTTGTGTACTCACCAGGCTCTGGAAGTCCTTGCAGTACATGTACTCCCACCGGCGGAAGCAGGGCCATCACCTTCTCCTCCCAGGGATGGAAATGTACTGGTCTGCGGGGCACACCACCTCCAGTGATGTTGCTCTGGGCGTAGTCATCATTCATTTAGCGCTTGACCGCCCTCCGCAGATCGTACCACCTGGCTTGGCATTCATTCCTGGTCCTTCTGATGGGTGCAACAGCATTCACCCTATTGACGATCCTCTGCCACAGGCGTGATTTTCAGCTATGCTGGACTGTCTGACCAATGTTCCAAACAGCTGTGGCTCGACTCTGATGACTTCATTGACAAGGATCTCCAGCTCCTCCCTTGTGAACTTTGGATTCTGGGCATGATGTGGGGTGAGGGTGTGGATGGTTGTGGGTGTGTGGGTCTGAATGTGACATGTGGGTCTGAATGTGAAGGAGGTTGTGTGAAGGTGTATATGTTAAGGTGGATGGGTGCAGTTGTTGGTGTGTGCTCTCTAGATGCAGTGAATCTGTTGCAAAGGCTCATGGTTTGTGTGTGTGGGCCCATTTATTGGTACATTTGTGGGTGGGCCTCAGTTTGAATTTTTGGTGGGTGTGTTATAAGGGGTGGTTGTGAGTTTGCCCCTCTGTTTGCCTGTTTGGATGTGTCCAGGTCAGTCATTTCCATTTTTTGTGCACTGTAGACATGTTTTGTGGTGTTGTGCGAGTCGAATATACCCTCCTTGTGCTGTTTTACAGTGTCCATGGTTCAGTACGGTACAGGAGTACGAGTCGTACAGGCACACACCCCCATGCGTTGTGTATGTATGGTGCGTACACGGACATTGCTATGTACGGTGCGTACACCGCCATTGCATATGTACGGTGCGTACACCACCATTGCTATGTACGGTGCGTACACCGCCATTGCGTATGTACGGTGCGTACACTGCCATTGCGTATGTACGGTGCGTACACCGCCATTGCTATGTACGGTGCGTACACTGCCATTGCTATGTACGCTGCGTACACCGCCATTGCGTATGTACGGTGCGTACACCGACATTGTTATGTACGGTGCGTACTACAACATTGGTGCGTACAACAACATTGCGTATGTACGTGCGTACACTGCCATTGCGTATGTACGGTGCGTAATACAACATTGGTGCGTACAACAACATTGCGTATGTGCGGTGCGTACACCGACATTGCATATGTACAAGTCATTCCCCGTGTACGGGACGTTTTCCGTACAAATCGGAAATCGGAAATCCGGTCCGGATCGTACTTGTACGCTCGGACTGTATTTGTACGATTCGGACGGAAAAGTGTCCGGGTCCGTCTCGTACAACTTTTCCCGCTACGATTTGTACGGATCGGGCCGATCCATATGTACTTTTTCCCGTACTAATCGTACTTCACGGGCCGGACGTGAAAAAAATACGGATACGAGTCGTACGGGAAAAAAAAATACAGGATCGGAATCGACCCCTAAATGTATTTATTTATTAATATTTGTTTGATTAAGATGTTATAGTATTAAATGTATAAAGAAATGTATTATTAATTAATTAATAATTGGTTGATAATTAATGTAAATTAATTAATTGGTAATTAATTATGGTAATTGTGTAATTAATTTTAGTTGAGTGTTGTGGTGTTTATAGGTGTTAAGAGTGGGAAGTAATTTATTTTTAATTGAATTAATAATTTGATGTTAATTCATTTAAATTAATTGGTAATCAATTTGGGTAATTGTTTAATTAATTTTAGGTTTGTGTTTTGTAGTGTTTATAGGTGTTAAGGGTGGGAAGTATTTTATTTTTAATTGATTAATTAATAATTGGATGTTAATTAATTTTAATTAATTAATTGGTCATTAATTATGGTAATTGTGTAATTAATTTTAGGTGTGTGTTTTGGTCTTTATAGGAGTAAAGGTTGGGAAGTAATTTGTATTTAATTAATTAATATATAGTTGTTAATGAATGTTAATTACTTGATCTGTATTTTGAGTAATTGTTTATTTATTTTTATTTTTTTTGTCTGTTGTTTTTACTTTTAAAGGGGTAAAGGGTGGGTATTAAATACATTTTAATTACTTTATTATTAGTGGTTAATAGTAATAGTTTTTAATTTCTAAATAAGTTTTAATTGTGTTTTATTATTTTTGAGTTTAATTTAGGTGTGTTATGTGGATATCATAGTGTTAAAGTGTGTGTAAATGTGCATTAAAACACTCCTTACCAACCCCATCTCAGCAGGAAGTACTTAAACCCCCTTGATTTCCATTGCTGTTTTTTTTCTCACTTTTCATTTACATATGCATTATGTTTCTCCTTGTTTATCCTTTTGCTGTGTTTTTAAATTTTTTATCTTATTCTTATATCTTTGCCGGAATTTGTACAAGATGTATTGTTTTTGTTTTGATCAGTAATATGTATTGTTTGTTTCCACCTCTTTACCTTTAATAAACTTTCATTCTGAACTAAAAAAAAAGTGTGTGTAGTCAATTAATGTTTATTAGTTTTTTTATTAATAATATTTTTTACATTGATTATTAATTATGTTAATTTTAGAGAGAAAAATAATTTAAAATGTTGAAGTGTTTTGTTATTCGTGTGGTGTTATGTGGTAGGAAATATAATAATATATTTATGTATTAATGAATTTATGTGTTTGTAAATATTTTCTAGTTTAAAAGTTTTTTTTATAAATGTATGTATTATGTTATATTATTTGTAGTTTTTTATATGTAATTAATATTATGATCTATGTTTATATTTAATATATTTGATTTTTCATTTCTAAATATTGTCTATTTATTTTTATGATTTTTATAATTTTTAATGTTTTTTCTTTTCCCTTTAACTGTTTTAGTGTGAATAATAATTCTTACCTCTCTGCTATCCAGCACTTTCCCTACTGTTCCACTCACTGGAGTGGGAGTAATAATTTTTACCCCCCCGCTATCCAACACTTTCCCTACTGTTGCACTCACTGGAGTTGTAATAGTAATTGTTACCCCTCCGCTATCCAACACTTTTCTCTACTATTGCACACACTGGAGTGGGAATAGTAATTTTTACCCCTTCCCTATCCAACACTTTCCCTACTGTTGCACTCACTGGAGTTGGAATAGTAATTATTATACCTCAGCTATCCAACACTTTCTCTACTGTTGCACTCACTGGAGTGGGAATAGTAATTTTTACCCCTACACTATCCAACACTTTCTCTACTGTTGGACTCACTGGAGTGGGAATATAATTTTTACCTCTCTGCTATCGAACACTTTCCCTACTGTTGCATTCACTGGAGTGGGAAAACAATTTTTTACCAATCCGCTATCCAACAGTTGTTCTACTGTTGCATTCAGTGGAGTGGGAATAGTAGTTTTTACCCCTCCGCTATCGAACACTTTCCCTACTGTTGCATTCACGAGAGTGGGAATAAAAAATACTACCAATCTGCTATCCAACAGATATTTTACTGTTGCTTTCAGTGGAGTGGAAATAGTAATTTTTACCCCTCCGCTATCCAACAGGTTTCCTACTGCTGCACTCTTTGGAGTGGGAATAGTATTTTTTCCCCTCCGCTATCAACACTTTCCCTACTGTTGCTCTCACTGGAGTGGGAATAGTAATTTTTACTCCTCCGCTATCCAGCACTTTCCCTACTGTTGCACTCTTTGGAGTGGGAATAGTATTTTTTAACCCTCTGCTATCCAACACTTTCCCTCCTGTTGCACTCTTTGGAGTGGGAATAGTAATTTGTACTCCTCCGCTATCCAACACTTTCCCTAATGTTGCATTCTTTGGAGTGGGAATAGTAACTTTTAACCCTCCTCTATCCAACACTTTCCCTACTGTTGCACTCTTTGGAGTGGGAATGGTAATTTTTACTCCTCCGCTATCCAACACTTTCCCTAATGTTGCATTCTTTGGAGTGGGAATAGTAATTTTTTCCCCTCCGCTATCCAACACTTTCCCTACTGTTACTCTCACTGGAGTGGGAATAGTAATTTTTACCCCTCCTCTATACAATACTTTCCCTACTGTTGCACTCACTGGAGTTGGAATAGTAAATTTAATAATTTTGCTATCTAACACTTTCACTACTGTTGCACTGATTGTATTGGGAAATTATACAATGTTATTTTAAATTATATATATATATATATATATATATATATATATATATATATATATATATATATATATATATATATATATATTCACTTCTCTTTTCCTCGGTACAGCCGCCACTCTCCAAACCAACGGGTGTGTCGTCGCAAAGGACCACCCAGGCAAGGTCCGTAATATTCTTTCTTTCTCTCTCGTAACGATAAAGATTGACGACGCTGTGTTCTGGCCAAATATTTTATTGGGACAGCTTAGAAGGACGCGTTTCGCCTGTCTAGCAGGCTTGTTCACCAATAGTTTAACCATTTTGAAATCGGTCATTTTAAACCGCAATGCATGAACATACAGTCACGTGATACAACTACAATTGCAGTGTGTTAAACAAAAGACTCGTAGTTCTCAATAACGAACATCTATAATCTCGGCTGATCATTTGATGAAAAATATATATATATCTCACATGTAACAATACATTGATGTTGATGTTTGTTTGATACATTAACAAATATTAGTTAAGGATCTGAGCAGATCGTAAAATACACTTTTAAAATTCATTTACTAATTTTCAATATAACTTTATGCAAAGGTTCAAGTCACGCGTGCTCCTCTTTTTTATGTTTGCACAGGTAATCAACCCTAGTGGGAATGCCTAACTCAGGACAAATTGCACAATTCAACCCTAATGGGTATGACTTTTTTAGTTTTGTCAATAAAACTTTATGCATTCATTTAGGTCCTCTTCTTATATGTTTACGCTAGCATACGCAATTCAACTCGAGTGAGTATAACTTACTACAAAGAGTGCAGGCACGTCAGCCCTAGTGGGTATGAGAAATTCAATTATCCGTTGTCTTAACAGAAGTATCATTCAACCGATTCCGCCCCTGTGGGCATATACTAATTTCTGCTAATATACAGACAGTATCTGACCATCCTTAAACTTATATCAAAGTCACAGTGACCTCTGCTCTAAATATTTTATTGTTTTTAGACAAATTTCTACTCATAAATCCGCCCAAATAATCAACTGCCATGCATGAGTAATCAAACTCATGACTTGTATCTTACCGTGTACTGACTAAAAATTATTAACAAATTTAATAAACAAAACTTAAAAAAGAAAATAGTTAAAACCAAAATTTTAGAGATAAAACGACTCCAGTGAAGAACATTTTCTTCCCACTCTCGTTGGTACTCGACCCGGACCACCTGCTCCTCCCACCAGCCCACATGCAAATTAGCATAGCTGGGGGCGAAGCAGGTGCCCATCGCGGTACCACAGATTTGATGGTAAAATGTTCTTCACTGGAGTCGTTTTATCGACGATCTGTTTATCATTTGGAGAGGGACAGAGGAGTCTATAAAGAGTTTTGTCAAGAGAATACAAACTAATTCTCTAAATCTACAATTTACCAGCACAATCAGCAGTATTTCAGTCAATTTTTTAGATCTGACTGTTTACATAGAAAACTCCAAAGTCCATACAAAGTTGTATAGGAAGCCGACAGCGGGGAACACGTTGCTGCATGCAACGAGTTTCCATCCGCGAAATTTATTCAAAAGCATTCCGTATGGTGAATCGGTTGAATGATACTTCTGTTAAGACAACGGATAATTGAATTTGTCATACCCACTAGGGCTGACGTGCCTGCACTCTTTGTAGTAAGTTATACTCACTCGAGTTGAATTGCGTATGCTAGCGTAAACATATAAGAAGAGGACTGAAATTAATGCATAAAGTTTTATTGACAAAACTAAAAAAGTCATACCCATTAGGGTTGAATTCTGCAATTTGTCCTGAGTTAGGCATTCCCACTAGGGTTGATTACCTGTGCAAACATAAAAAAGAGGAGCACGCGTGACTTGAACCTTTGCATAAAGTTATATTGAAAATTAGTAAATGAATTTTAAAAGTGTATTTTACGATCTGCTCAGATCCTTAACTAATATTTGTTAATGTATCAAACAAACATCAACATCAATGTATTGTTACATGTGTGATATATATATATTTTTCATATAATGATCAGCCGAGATTATAGATGTTCGTTATTGAGAACTACGAGTCTTTTTTTTAACACACTGCAATTGTAGTTGTATCACGTGACTGTATGTTCATGCATTGCGGTTTAAAATGACCGATTTCAAAATGGTTAAACTATTGGTGAACAAGCCTGCTAGACAGGCGAAACGCGTCCTTCTAAGATGTCCCAATAAAATATTTGGCCAGAACACAGCGTCGTCAATCTTTATCGTTACGAGAGAGAAAGAAAGAATATATATATATATATTACCTACTGGCGGTCGCCAGTAGGTAGTTATAGTTAGGACCCCTTTTCCATAGGAAATCCGCAACATTCTATTTTGAATAACTTTGGCGCCGGTCGACGAATCCTCGCGAATTTCTCAAAATAGGTGGGGCGCTACGCTCCGCTCCTACCCTGAAAGTCTCGGGGGGATTCGTCAAGCGGGGGCTGAGATAAAAGGGGGGTCCCAAAACGCGTTTTTCCCATGCATTTTTCCATAGGACCTTTAGACAAGGCTACAGCCCGAACGGCTGAACAGAATTACTAGAAATTTGGCAGAGAGGTAGTCCTCAGGTCAAGGAAGTGCCTTTTGTAGGTTTGGTGTAAATCTGTTCAGTAGATTCTGAGAAAATAGCCTTTAAATCAATATATATATCTGAGCCAGCTTACGGTACGCTTACCGTAAGCTTACCGTACGCGTACGGTGGCGTGCGCGGGCGCGATTCTGATTGGCTGTTACATCTAAGTAAACATTCGAATCGGTCGAAACCAGGAAGCGGCGGCCGCCATTTTCTCTCTCGCACTCTGAGGGGGGGGCTGTAAATAAAGGCAAAAAACATATAAAGGGGCTGTTTAGACAGCGCCCATGCACATAGCCATGTTAGTTGAGTCCTCAAAGGCCAAAAACGGTAAATTTTTATTTTTTGAAAATTTCGCCGATTACGCTTACCGTACGCGTACGGTGCGCTTACGCTAAAAATTTTAATAAAAAAAACAAAACACTCTCTGTGCATGGCATATTATTGTCATCACTTACAAATTAAATTTAACAGATTACCTATCACAAGGAAGCGCATAATATGTCCTCCATGTGCGCACGGTGCGTAACGTGGGCACGCGGTGCGCGTAGCGCACTGCGTGCCCACCTTGCGTGTATGGCACTAACTGCGTAAAGTGGGCGCGCGGTGCACGAAGCGCACCGCGTGCTCACCGTGCGCGCACGGTGCGCGAAGCGCACCGTGCGCGCACGGAACGAACTGCGTTAAGTGGGCGTGCACGCCACGAATGGCGTAAAGTAACTTAGCATTTAAAAAACCGTACAAATTCACTGAAAATACCATAGGTTTCACACACGTTATAGTTAGGAATTAGCATTTAAAAAACCTTGCAAATTCACTGAAAAAACCATAGGTTTCAGACATGTTATAGTTAGCGGAAATTTTACTGATAAAAAACCAATGAAATTCCCCCGTTATAGTTAGTGCAGGCAACTATAACTCACGCGACCGCAATCTTCTGCTGATGACATATGTGTCTTTATGAAAAAAAAATATTTCTAATATATGTATAGCTAAAAATTTATGGAAGAAGACATGGGCAAATAAGTGTCTAAATACAGTATTAGCATCAGCAGAGGATTGCGGTCGCGTGAGTTATAGTTGCCTGCACTAACTATAACGGGGGAATTTCATTGGTTTTTTATCAGTAAAATTTCCGCTAACTATAACATGTCTGAAACCTATGGTTTTTTCAGTGAATATATATATATATATATATATATATATATATATATATATATATATATATATATATATATATATATATATATATATATATATATATAGTATTGTTACATAATTTTTAAGTTTTAAAATAATTTAAAGATAATAGTTTATTAATTATTTTAAAGTAAATATATATGTATAGAATATTAGGTTTGTGTGTTTATCTTTTTTAATTAATTTTATTTCTTTTATTTTGTTAAAATGTATATTACATTTAATTAATTTTGTTAAAATTAATATTAATATTTAATATATTTAATATATATTATTTTATTTTATATATATATTTAAATCGATATTTTACAACTATATTTTTACATCGATATTTTTGCTTCGATATTTTTGTTCTTACCTGTTTAGGTATGGGAGTCAATATTTTGTAGTCTATATTTTGTTTCTCGATATTTTGAACATCGATATTTATGTCGTCGATATTCTATCAGTGAATCCTGATCATGTACTATTTGTGGTTGGATCTTGTTTGTATGATGCAGAGGGTAATCTGAAAGCTACGTATGCTGTATGCATGGTTGCAGTTGTGATTGAGGCTTCTTGGTTGCAGGGTATATGCTCTGCACAAGTTGATGAGTTGGTTGCCTGGATGCAAGCATGCAAATTATCTGACAAATTGAGAGTTACCATCTTCACCGATAGTCAGTATGAATTTGGCGTCATACATGACTTAGGGCAATTGTGGTCACAGAGTGGGTTCATGACCTCATCAGGATCCTTGGTCTGAAATGGGTAAAGCGTGAGGAACCTTCTGCTGTCATTGCAATTGGCTGCCCAAATTCCCATGGTGAAGAGCATTGCCCACCGGCAGGGATTATGTCACAGTTGGCAACTGCTATGCGGATGAGACTACGCGCTATTGCATTCTAAATTCTTACACCTTCAATGGAGATCCCCTTCCAGAAAATTCTGATGTCACTGAGTGTAGACTATTGTTGTCTACAGTAGAGACCTGAGAGGAAGTGAAGTAATTACAGAATGAGGTACCAAAAGAAAAAAGACATGGATGGCTAAGAGCAGGTTTACCAAGAGACAAGAAGATGAGATTTGTGTATCTACAGATTGAGGACTAAGACTACCAGATAGTCTACTGCCACCTATGTCACACCACTATCATGGTCCTGCACACATTGGAAGGGATGCAATAATGCGTCTCTTTCGACAGGCATGGTTCAATCCCCCATTCAGAGCTGTAGCGGAGGCATTGTGTCATTGGTGCATAGTATGTCATCAACAAAATGTAGGCAAAAGAACACCAGTTGTGATGAGTCATGTAAGAAGATCTGGAGGATCATTTAAAAGGATGCAACTCGATTGAAATGGTCTGAGATACCTCCTTGTAATTGTGTGTATTTTCTCGCGGTGGGTGGAGGCTTATCTCACACGAAGGGATGACAGTTTGACAGTGGCCAAACTGCTGCTAAGGGAACTTATACTGAATTTTGGATTTCTGAATTCTTTGGAATCAAAGAGAGGGACGCATTTTATTAATGAGGTCCTAAAGATGTTATGTGCAGCATTACAGATTGATCAAAAGCTACTTACTGCTCCAGAAGCCTCAGGCATAGTAGTGCAAGTGAATGGAACATTAAAGTCCAGGTTGGCAAAGGTGTGTGCTTCAACAGCTCTGCAATGGCCTGATGTTTTGCCTCTTGTGTTGATGAGTTTGAGAAGTACTCCAGACAGAAGGACGGGACTGACCCCCCACAAAATTAGTATGGGGGGGGCTATGAGACAGCCTGCAGTTCCTGTGACTAGACTTGTGAATATTACAGATTATTTGGTGCTCGATTATTGCAAAGGACTGGCTGACGTGGTATGTTCTGTGTTTCAGAAGGTTGGGAAAGCTGCAACTTCACCTCAACAGGAGCAGTGCCTGTTTCGAATGTGCTGGTGGTTACAATGAGATAGCTGTCTCAGGTTGGCCAAACTGTCGATGGGGCTCCAGCTACTGGGACTCCTAGCACTGGTTCTGCAAAAGGACCCAGGGAGTTAGCGCTTGTGGGTACAGAAGGGTCACAAGAAGAAGAGCTGACTAGGAGAGAAATTGTCCTATGCGAAGGGAACAGTGCAGCTGAATTGCGAGTAGTAAATGGAGACCATTGGCCCAAAAGAACAGACAGACTGAAACACATTCTAACTGAACACCGTGTACCACACACCATCACAGAAGCCTCTAGCCAGTCTGAACAAAGCAACAGTGATGATGAGGGGCCGTCAGTGAGAAGGTCCAAAAGAGCAAAGACACCGAGTCACAAACACCCTGCACCAGAGTGGACATACCTAGTATCGAACTATTGGGAAATAGCATAGCACGCCTTTTTGCTTCAGAATCCACACTCTGATGAACCACCCTGAGAGATTGTTGTGCTCAAAAACTGAACTTTGCAACAAGGAAAGTAAATTGAAACCAATACAAAAGAGTTGGGAGTACAAGCATCTGCATGATACTGCAATAGCAAAGTTAAAGGTGAATGTGCGCTGTGATAAAAAGGAACGCAGCTGATGCAAGCTTCTAACTTTTATTTCTGCTGCAACTCTACTTCTAATCCAAATCGAAATTTCAACAAAGTCGTGAGGTCTGGTTCTATAGAAGTAATGGATCCAAATCTGGTACAGTTGAAACGCAAACGTGTATGTGTATGTATACTTGCTGCATTCTCGATAATTCTTGTATTTCTAATAATTTTAAATTTGCCTCATCATGCGTATTTAGAAAAGACTAAACCTACTTCAGTTCCTAAATCTCTATTAAAAAACAGTGACAATGGGCTAAGCATGTTAGTGGATAAGACTTTGCACAGAGATCAGTCTACTAGTGATTTCTCATTGAACGTTTTTACTAAACTCTTATGTGAATATGTAGAAACCATGGATGCTAGTAATTACTATGTATGCTTACAGTGACCTACTTCAGTTTCAGAGGGAGTGACTTAATACCACTTACCTGCTACATATGCAATTTCTGGAAGTGTACTAACTGGCTTGTTTTATTGTAAAGGAAAATTTCAATATTATTATTCTAATTATGACTTAGTCTTTTCTGAAGTGCCTATTAGAAAACATTTAAATCCTGTGCCTGACACTCAGACTGCCAAAATGATGGGGGAAGTTTTCAAACCCATTCAAAGCTTAGATGTTTCACATGCACACCAACACAATCTAACATGCCTCTTACATAAAGTAGAAGAGGAATTCATAGACTCAGTTGAGGATAGACGTAGAGATATCATGAGTAAGGTTGCAAATCATATGAAAATTCCACCATGGGCTCTTAAAGAACCTGAGCTTAAACAGACAGGAACATCAGCTGCTATTACTTAAGTTTGGCAACATAGAGGAAAGCTAAGTATATTACAGCGTAGAACTGAAAACAGTAACAACTTTGTTGGTTCCAGAGAATGTGACCACACTTTCCAACTCATAGGTGGTTGGGGACTCTATCTGGGACGTATAGACTCTGTGTTTCCAAGGATTTACTACATTTGTGAGAAAAAGGCCTATTAAAGGCTACCTAAAAAATTGTATGGATGTTGTTACATGGGAAAAGTTTTTCCAATCATTTGTCATGTGGCTCAATCTGCTGAAACCACTAAAGCACAACATACTCAACTAAAAAGTGTTGCTAGTGCTGCTGCAATCATAGGAGATATATTTGGCACAAAAATTCCACCAGTTGGAGTGATACTAAATTCTCAAAAAAATCTGAGTCTCAAATGTAGTTTATAGACTGTCAACTGACACTACGGAGGGTTTTTGACCATAGATACTTCAATGATTGCTATGAGATCTATGGTGGTACAAAATCGACTTGCATTAGACGTCCTCCTCACAAAAGAAGGCGAAGTCTGTCAAATGTTGAAGGTTCAACAATGTTGTACCTAAATCCCAACAAGACTAAAGATCTGAATGGATATACTACTAACATTACGCACCTAGAAAATGATTTGAGTGGATTAAAAGCTGATGATGCGTGGGAATCAATTGGCAAGCATCATCAGCTTTTAATCCACTCAAATCATTTTCTAGGTGCGTAATGTTAGTAATATATCCATTCAGATCTTTAGTCTTGTCGGGATTTAGCTGATGATGTGTGGGAATCAATTGGCAAGGAAGGCAAATATGGCGGCCAGTCCTATGGCCGGTTGAGCTGGATTGAGGCTCCGCTCCGCCCGACCTCGTTGTCCGACCTCGTTGCATAGCTAGCATTGACGGATCCCATTTAGTGAAGTTTAAAATACGCTGCTAATATTAAATGGATTTAATACCTATTCCAGAATGCTGTGGTGGCGTGTATCGTATCTTAAATCGTCGCTACTTGTGAACAGGATCTTGTTTTACCGCCTTGATTGTGTGGCGTGTAGCTCCTGGGTCTGCCGGGCTCTTCTTCTCTACTCAGGACTCCAGCCGCTTTCGATTGAAATGCAGCTGAAAAGTGCCAAGAGTCAGCCACAGGCGAAGAGTGCTCCGGTAGCAAGAGCAGCAGCGGGTCGAGGCTCAACCCGTTCCGGAGGACCTCCCAGGGCGGCCAGCGAGCTTGACTCTACCTTGACGACCGTTATTCCGGGAACTGCAACAGGCGGTCTGCAGGCCGATGCGGATCAGCCGATTAAGGGGAAAACATTTCAAACTGTGCCATCAATGTTTCGCAGACCTCCAGAGAAGGCTGGCTCACCACAATCTGTAACAGGTAAAAGGGAACGTGCAGAAGCAGTTGCTGCAATGGTGCTTATTACCAATTCAGTTAAGAAACCTGGTATTAATTCATTGACAGAATCTAGTGTAAGAACTGCCGTTTCTGAAGTTAATGCAAAATCTGCTCACCCAGACGTTAGTCAGCAGCACAGTGGCATTCTGGGAGAGGTAGTCCCGGATGAAGAATCTACAATTAGTAATGCCGGGAACGTAAGTGAAGCAAGCAATCCTACTTTGCAGTGTATGACGCAAAGCATGCGGTATGATGCAGAAGGAGGGGATAAATTCTATTCCCTGTCAGACCACACAGTGTCCTCGGAGGAAGATCTTGTGGATGGAAAGGAGTGGTCAGATGATAGCGAGCCCGGGGAGTGGGGAAGCACTGAGATGCTACCCTCAGGTATTGGAACAGTTCAAAAATCTACAAAAATCCTGACTTTGTGCACCCTGATGTAGAATCTTTGGCTTGGGACTATTCTTTTTCTGGGCAGGCAGATCTTGAAGCTCCTTCTACTGATCCGGGGGTAAATCAATCTGTTAATGGCTCTGCACCGTTGGGCCCTCCTTCCAGAGAAATAACACTGGCAGTGATTTATCAAACTATTATGGCCCACCGTGAAGAGACTCAGCAGGAAAGTGCCCGCACTCAAGGGGTGTGTCGGCGAGTGCAGAACTCCATACGGAGGGTTGCTAAGACCTGCTCGGATAATGCTTCTAGAATGGGAGTGGTAGAGGAGCGAATTTCTACGTTGGAGGACGATATGGCTGCACAAAGGGGCATCACAGAGAGTCTAAGGTGCAAAGAGAGGACATTGTCTGGAAGCTTACAGATCTCGAAAATAGATCACGTCGGAATAACCTTCGAGTTCTTGGTGTTCCAGAAGGAATGGAAGGATCAGACGCAAGGCTGTTCATCTCAGAGTTGTTCACGGAAGCATTTCCTGAGGTCAAGCAGTGGGACTGGCAGATCGAGGTTCAGCGTGCGCATCGTTTTCCGTTCAAGCAGAAGCCCGGTCAAACTGAAGACAAGCCCCGTGCCATTCTTATTTGTCTGAATAATTTCTTGGCCAGAGAAAAGATTTATGACTTGGCCAGACCGGACAGGAAGAGATCTGCAAAGGGATGCCAATTTTTTGTACGGCCCGACTTATGCCCAGCCACTGTTGAGCGGAGATGGCATCTCCGTCAACTAATTGCTCAATTCTAGTCGAAGGGGGCCCAGGCTTTCTTGCTCTATCCTTCTAAGCTTAAGACAATCCATCAGGGTCAAGTACAATTTTTCATGTCGGAAGTTAAAGCTAAGGACTATCTGAATTCACTCTGAGAGAACCATGATATAGATAGGCGCACAGTAACCTGTCCCCTTATGATTATTTTTGTTGTAAGGTGATCTCGAACTGTTGCAGCATTTATGGAGGGGGCGAGCCTGCTAGGGGTGGGGGAGGAGGGCATTCCTTCTGTGTTTTCTTATGATCTACTTTTTAGTCTGCTGCCTCTGCACACCTCGGGAGGCCGCCCCAAACTTGGCTAGCGGTACGGGGTTGGGGTCGGGAGCTTGTGGGTCTTAACCAGCTCCCCCATCACAAGGACTTTGGTCCTGTTGCCTTTTGTGGGGGGTGGTAGGGCAGGGGGGTGCTTTAGGGGTTGGTTCCAGGGGGGTTTTGGCTGGGGTGGGGGAAGGGAAGGAGGGTGAGGGGTGGAACAAAAGGTTAAAAAAAAAAGCTTGTGCTTAATTTGCAATGGTGGCACTCTAGTTTTTAAGCTTGGTCTCAATGTAGACAACTGTTTTTTTTTCTATTTAAGAAATTTACACTATATAGACATATTCTACGAGTATATCAGCAAATTGATGGCGCAAACTAAGGTCCATATAGTATCCTGGAATATCTGCGGGCTGAACGATGGGAAAAAAAGGGCATTATTTTCTAGAATAGTTCAGGCTTTGTATATAGACATGATTTGTTTACAGGAAACTCATGTTGCATGGAATGACCGTGGCTTTTTGCGTATACCATGATTTGATTTAGTGGGTTGTTCACATCAGACATCCAAGATTAGGGGGGTAGCTATTCTTTTGCGGCGCGGGGTAGGCTCTTGCAAGAAGACTAGTCAGGACAATGTGGGGAGGTGGGCTATTTCAGAGGTAGTTGTAAATGATAGGCCTTTCACAATCTGCACTGTTTATGGCCCAAATTCAGACGATCCTGAAGTACTGCATCATTTGAATGTCGAGTTAGCACTATATTCTCATCCTATATTGTTGTGTGGCGACTTGAATATTAATCTAACTGCTAACTTTGACTTATCCACGGATCAACCTTATGTGGGCAAGAAGCCTAGAGTTTTCAGGGCGTTGCGGGCTCTGGCTCAAGAACATCTCTTGATTGATTCCTGGTTTTACCACAATCGTTTGCAGGATGGATTCACATACTATTCGGCACCGCATTACAAAATGGCTTGCCTCGATTATTTTCTTCTATCTGAACAGTTAATAGCAGCATCTTCCGTCTTAGTCTACCCTAGAGTACTTTCTGACCATAACCCTCTGATCATTGAATGCTCTATCCCCTACATACCTCCGAGTATAAGGGAATGGACATTTGAGCGGAAACTTTTGTTAGAACAACCCCATTTAGATCATATTAGGAAGTGGATGGAGGAATTCTTTAATTTTAATATTGGGTCAGCTTCTGATTTGCTGGTTTGGGATACATTCAAGGCTGCTCTGAGAGGTGAAACAAAGAGTTTTTCATTCTATTGGCGAAAATCTGCTCATCAGCAAGTAATCCAACGCTTGGCTGAACTTAGCAAAGCCGAGATATCATTAATAGATGCGGTCAAAGAGGGACGGGACACCAACTATAGTCAGGCAATAATTGCTAAAATCAGGTCATCCTTGCTGGAGTTTTTTGGTCAGGATCTTGCTGCTAAATTTCTGCAATATTGTTCTGAGATATTTGAGCTGGGGGAACAGTCGGGCAGGGTTCTGGCCAAACGACTCCAGCAGAAGAGCCTGGCTAACGGCGTCCCTAGGATATGCAATGCCCAGGGTCAGGTTCTGGAAACACCCGAAGGAGTCCTAGGGGTATTTCATCATTTTTATATTAATCTGTATAACGAGGATAGTACAGCGGGTCCGGACTTGGCCCAACAGGCGGCATTTTACCTGTCAGGCATTGCAACGGCTCAACTCTCGGAACAGCAGAATGAAATCCTTGCTGCTCCTATAGAGTGGGAAGAGGTTGATCTTGCAATTAAATCTCTGGCCAATGGTAAAGCAGCCGGCCTGGATGCCGTTCCGATGGAATTTTATAAAACAAATTCGCAGGAGATCCAACGGGTTTTTCTACCAGTTCTTAGAGCAGCACAAGAAGGTTCAATACCTGAATCCTGGTGTTACACTAACATCATTCTCTTTAGGAAAAAGGGCAAACCGGAGCTGGACCCGTCTTCCTTTCGGCCAATATCACTTATTAATTCGGATAATAAAATATTTTCAAAGATCCTAGCATCTAGACTGTCAGCTGTAATCACCCTTTTGGTATGGCTGCGTCAGCATGGCTTTATCCCCGAGAGAGATACAGCTAATCATATTTCTCGTGTAGTTGCATTACTGGACTGGGCTCAGGCCATTGAGTCATCTGTCGGGGCGATCCTGTTGGACACCGAGAAGGCGTTCGACAGGGTCTCCCGGGCTTTCCAATGGGCGGTAATGAAGTGGAAGGGATTTAGCTCGGATTATATATTAGCAGTTCAATCTTTATACATCTC
The DNA here is from genome assembly GCF_964204655.1 of Triturus cristatus. Classification (NCBI taxonomy): domain Eukaryota; kingdom Metazoa; phylum Chordata; class Amphibia; order Caudata; family Salamandridae; genus Triturus; species Triturus cristatus. The sequence goes on from NC_140582.1 coordinate 497,509,056, forward strand.
TCCTAAAGCAATAGTTTCAGTATCTGGGCTGTCTTCAAAACCATTTAGTATAAGCAGGGGGACTCGGCAAGGCTGTCCGTGCTCCCTCCTCATTTTTGCCTTGTATATTGAACCTTTTATAAGTTCAATAGAGAGCGCCCAGGGTATCTTACTAATTAGGGCAAATTCTACTGACTATAAGGTGTTGGCTTACGCTGACGATATTGTAGTTTTAACTACGGAGGTGGCGTCTGCATTTCCTGCAATTAAAATTTTAGCCGATCAATTTGGCCAGCTTTCTGGCTATAAACTTAATACATCTAAAACTCAGGTAATCCAATCTGCAACTATACCCCCTTCAGACGCCCCGATAGTTAAGACTGCTATGTATTTGGGGATTAATATCACTTCACAGGTAGATCTTATTCCAGATCTGAATATCTTACCTGTAATTAACTCAGTCAATTTAACACTAACACGACTGGATAATTTACATCTCTCTCTGTATGGTAGGTGTAACGTCCTTAAAATGCTAATTCTTCCTAAATTCCTATACTTGTTTCGGACCATCCCTTTGGAATTCTCCCAATCAAGCCTAGCCAAAGCGGACAGAATATGCAACAGGTTTCTCTGGGGTTACCACCGGCCGCGCAGGGCGGCAAAGTGGATGTGTCTACCCCGGCAAAGGGGTGGTTGGGCGGTTCCCAACCTTTTATTTTATTTTTGGTCCTCCATAATTCAATATTTTGGACTACCACTGTTTGGAGACACTGCTGGGCCTCCTTTACCGTGGGGGCACTCAATTTTTGAAGTAGGACTTGGTGAAAATGCAAGGGGGATTTTATTACGAGTACTGGAACCTACCTATTACAAGAAAACCAAGTTTAAGGTAGCTTGGTCCATGTTTTCAGTATGGCGTAAGGTTCGTCGAAAATGGGCGGTTCCCAATCTGAACTATTATACGCCGTTTTCAGGTTGGTCACTACCCTCAGTCTTCCGGGATCAGATTACCTTTAATTGGATGGAACGAGGGTTGGTAAAACTGGGGGATTTAGGTCATGATGGGCGTCTCGCATCTTTCTCATGGCTTAGGGACAGGTACCAGCTTAATACGCAAGATGTTTTTAAATACCTACAGCTCCGGAGTTTCTTAGATAGAACTAAGCTCAACTCAGAGGCATTGTCCGGCAAGATAACATTGGTGGAGTTGATTTCCAGATGCTCGAAAACAGGGGTAATTTACCAGCATTTACTCTCAGGCCTGCCAGATGATATTGCTGTTTATACTATAAAACGTGAGGCCAAGCTGGGGGTAACAGGGTTAGATCTAGTAGCAGCTCTTGAATTGGCCGGGAGTGTCTTAATTTCTGGGAGTTTACGGTCTCAGTGTTATATGGCCATGTTTGATTTATACTATACCCCGGCCAAGATATCTAAGTGGGGGGTAATGATCTGCATGGCTGTCCCAAATGTGGGCTTCCGGCTGCAATTGATGTTCACATGTTTTTCGAATGTGTAAGACTACGTCCCTTCCTGGGTGATGTTGAGCAATTTATCAACTTAAGGCTTCAGATACCCGTTACTCTTTCCTCTGAATTAGTGATCTGTGGGCTCGAAAGCAGTATGTTGCATGAAAGATCTCGTTATACCTCTGCTTTTGTGTTAATTGCAATGGCTATGATTCGTTTATGTATAACTCCAGACTGGATCAACCCCGAGGTGCCTACGTTTTTTTATTGGAGAGCAAGAATGCTGGCCTTGCATAACGTGGAGACTGCAGTGTGGGTAAGATGGGGCAGACGGAGACGCGACCTGGGTAAAAAGATTTGGGCCCCATTCGAAGATTGGTTAGCCCAATAGGGGAAATAGCAAGGGGAGGGGAAAGACTGATACCATTTTCTCTCCTTTTTTTGGCCCAAAAGAACAGACAGACTGAAACACATTCTAACTGAACACCGTGTACCACACACCATCACAGAAGCCTCTAGCCAGTCTGAACAAAGCAACAGTGATGATGAGGGGCCGTCAGTGAGAAGGTCCAAAAGAGCAAAGACACCGAGTCACAAACACCCTGCACCAGAGTGGACATACCTAGTATCGAACTATTGGGAAATAGCATAGCACGCCTTTTTGCTTCAGAATCCACACTCTGATGAACCACCCTGAGAGATTGGTGTGCTCAAAAACTGAACTTTGCAACAAGGAAAGTAAATTGAAACCAATACAAAAGAGTTGGGAGTACAAGCATCTGCATGATACTGAAATAGCAAAGTTAAAGGTGAATGTGCGCTGTGATAAAAAGGAACGCAGCTGATGCAAGCTTCTAACTTTTATTTCTGCTGCAACTCTACTTCTAATCCAAATCGAAATTTCAACAAAGTCGTGAGGTCTGGTTCTATAGAAGTAATGGATCCAAATCTGGTACAGTTGAAACGCAAACGTGTATGTGTATGTATACTTGCTGCATTCTCGATAATTCTTGTATTTCTAATAATTTTAAATTTGCCTCATCATGCGTATTTAGAAAAGACTAAACCTACTTCAGTTCCTAAATCTCTATTAAAAAACAGTGACAATGGGCTAAGCATGTTAGTGGATAAGACTTTGCACAGAGATCAGTCTACTAGTGATTGCTCATTGAACGTTTTTACTAAACTCTTATGTGAATATGTAGAAACCATGGATGCTAGTAATTACTATGTATGCTTACAGTGACCTACTTCAGTTTCAGAGGGAGTGACTTAATACCACTTACCTGCTACATATGCAATTTCTGGAAGTGTACTAACTGCCTTGTTTTATTGTAAAGGAAAATTTCAATATTATTATTCTAATTATGACTTAGTCTTTTCTGAAGTGCCTATTAGAAAACATTTAAATCCTGTGCCTGACACTCAGACCGCCAAAATGATGGGGGAAGTTTTCAAACCCATTCAAAGCTTAGATGTTTCACATGCACACCAACACAATCTAACATGCCTCTTACATAAAGTAGAAGAGGAATTCATAGACTCAGTTGAGGATAGACGTAGAGATATCATGAGTAAGGTTGCAAATCATATGGAAATTCCACCATGGGCTCTTAAAGAACCTGAGCTTAAACAGACAGGAACATCAGCTGCTATTACTTAAGTTTGGCAACATAGAGGAAAGCTAAGTATATTACAGCGTAGAACTGAAAACAGTAACAACTTTGTTGGTTCCAGAGAATGTGACCACACTTTCCAACTCATAGGTGGTTGGGGACTCTATCTGGGACGTATAGACTCTGTGTTTCCAAGGATTTACTACATTTGTGAGAAAAAGGCCTATTAAAGGCTACCTAAAACAATGTATGGATGTTGTTACATGGGAAAAGTTTTTCCAAACATTTGTCATGTGGCTCAATCTGCTGAAACCACTAAAGCACAACATACTCAACTAAAAAGTGTTGCTAGTGCTGCTGCAATCATAGGAGATATATTTGGCACAAAAATTCCACCAGTTGGGGTGATACTAAATTCTCAAAAAAATCTGAGTCTCAAATGTAGTTTATAGACTGTCAACTGACACTACGGAGGGTTTTTGACCATAGATACTTCAATGATTGCTATGAGATCTATGGTGGTACAAAATCGACTTGCATTAGACGTCCTCCTCACAAAAGAAGGCGAAGTCTGTCAAATGTTGAAGGTTCAACAATGTTGTACCTAAATCCCAACAAGACTAAAGATCTGAATGGATATACTACTAACATTACGCACCTAGAAAATGATTTGAGTGGATTAAAAGCTGATGATGCGTGGGAATCAATTGGCAAGCATCATCAGCTTTTAATCCACTCAAATCATTTTCTAGGTGCGTAATGTTAGTAATATATCCATTCAGATCTTTAGTCTTGTCGGGATTTAGCTGATGATGTGTGGGAATCAATTGGCAAGGAAGGCAAATATGGCGGCCAGTCCTATGGCCGGTTGAGCTGGATTGAGGCTCCGCTCCGCCCGACCTCGTTGTCCGACCTCGTTGCATAGCTAGCATTGACGGATCCCATTTAGTGAAGTTTAAAATACGCTGCTAATATTAAATGGATTTAATACCTATTCCAGAATGCTGTGGTGGCGTGTATCGTATCTTAAATCGTCGCTACTTGTGAACAGGATCTTGTCTTACCGCCTTGATTGTGTGGCGTGTAGCTCCTGGGTCTGCCGGGCTCTTCTTCTCTACTCAGGACTCCAGCCGCTTTCGATTGAAATGCAGCTGAAAAGTGCCAAGAGTCAGCCACAGGCGAAGAGTGCTCCGGTAGCAAGAGCAGCAGCGGGTCGAGGCTCAACCCGTTCCGGAGGACCTCCCAGGGCGGCCAGCGAGCTTGACTCTACCTTGACGACCGTTATTCCGGGAACTGCAACAGGCGGTTTGCAGGCCGATGTGGATCAGCCGATTAAGGGGAAAACATTTCAAACTGTGCCATCAATGTTTCGCAGACCTCCAGAGAAGGCTGGCTCACCACAATCTGTAACAGGTAAAAGGGAACGTGCAGAAGCAGTTGCTGCAATGGTGCTTATTACCAATTCAGTTAAGAAACCTGGTATTAATTCATTGACAGAATCTAGTGTAAGAACTGCCGTTTCTGAAGTTAATGCAAAATCCGCTCACCCAGACGTTAGTCAGCAGCACAGTGGCATTCTGGGAGAGGTAGTCCCGGATGAAGAATCTACAATTAGTAATGCCGGGAACGTAAGTGAAGCAAGCAATCCTACTTTGCAGTGTATGACGCAAAGCCTGCGGTATGATGCAGAAGGAGGGGATAAATTCTATTCCCTGTCAGACCACACAGTGTCCTCGGAGGAAGATCTTGTGGATGGAAAGGAGTGGTCAGATGATAGCGAGCCCGGGGAGTGGGGAAGCACTGAGATGCTACCCTCATGTATTGGAACAGTTCGAAAATCTACAAAAATCCTGACTTTGTGCACCCTGATGTAGAATCTTTGGCTTGGGACTATTCTTTTTCTGGGCAGGCAGATCTTGAAGCTCCTTCTACTGATCCGGGGGTAAATCAATCTGTTAATAGCTCTGCACCGTTGGGCCCTCCTTCAGGAGAAATAACACTGGCAGTGATTTATCAAACTATTATGGCCCACCGTGAAGAGACTCAGCAGGAAAGTGCCCGCACTCAAGGGGTGTGTCGGCGAGTGCAGAACTCCATACGGAGGGTTGCTAAGACCTGCTCGGATAATGCTTCTAGAATGGGAGTGGTAGAGGAACGAATTTCTACGTTGGAGGACGATATGGCTGCACAAAGGGGCTTCACAGAGAGTCTAAGGTGCAAAGAGAGGACATTGTCTGGAAGCTTACAGATCTCGAAAATAGATCACGTCGGAATAACCTTCGAGTTCTTGGTGTTCCAGAAGGAATGGAAGGATCAATCGCAAGGCTGTTCATCTCAGAGTTGTTCACAGAAGCATTTCCTGAGGTCAAGCAGTGGGACTGGCAGATCGAGGTTCAGCGTGCGCATCGTTTTCCGTTCAAGCAGAAGCCCGGTCAAACTGAAGACAAGCCCTGTGCCATTCTTATTTGTCTGAATAATTTCTTGGCCAGAGAAAAGATTTATGACTTGGCCAGACCGGACAGGAAGAGATCTGCAAAGGGATGCCAATTTTTTGTACGGCCCGACTTATGCCCAGCCACTGTTGAGCGGAGATGGCATCTCCGTCAACTAATTGCTCAATTCTAGTCGAAGGGGGCCCAGGCTTTCTTGCTCTATCCTTCTAAGCTTAAGACAATCAATCAGGGTCAAGTACAATTTTTCATGTCGGAAGTTAAAGCTAAGGACTATCTGAATTCACTCTGAGAGAACCATGATATAGATAGGCGCACAGTAACCTGTCCCCTTATGATTATTTTTGTTGTAAGGTGATCTCGAACTGTTGCAGCATTTATGGAGGGGGCGAGCCTGCTAGGGGTGGGGGAGGAGGGCATTCCTTCTGTGTTTTCTTATGATCTACTTTTTAGTCTGCTGCCTCTGCACACCTCGGGAGGCCGCCCCAAACTTGGCTAGCGGTACGGGGTTGGGGTCGGGAGCTTGTGGGTCTTAACCAGCTCCCCCATCACAAGGACTTTGGTCCTGTTGCCTTTTGTGGGGGGTGGTAGGGCAGGGGGGTGCTTTAGGGGTTGGTTCCAGGGGTGTTTTGGCTGGGGTGGGGGAAGGGAAGGAGGGTGAGGGGTGGAACAAAAGGTTAAAAAAAAGCTTGTGCTTAATTTGCAATGGTGGCACTCTAGTTTTTAAGCTTGGTCTCAATGTAGACAACTGTTTTTTTTTCTATTTAAGAAATTTACACTATATAGACATATTCTACGAGTATATCAGCAAATTGATGGCGCAAACTAAGGTCCATATAGTATCCTGGAATATCTGCGGGCTGAACGATGGGAAAAAAAGGGCATTATTTTCTAGAATAGTTCAGGCTTTGTATATAGACATGATTTGTTTACAGGAAACTCATGTTGCATGGAATGACCGTGGCTTTTTGCATATACCAGGATTTGATTTAGTGGGTTGTTCACATCAGACATCCAAGATTAGGGGGGTAGCTATTCTTTTGCGGCGCGGGGTAGGCTCTTGCAGGAAGACTAGTCAGGACAATGTGGGGAGGTGGGCTATTTCAGAGGTAGTTGTAAATGATAGGCCTTTCACAATCTGCACTGTTTATGGCCCAAATTCAGACGATCCTGAAGTACTGCATCATTTGAATGTCGAGTTAGCACTATATTCTCATCCTATATTGTTGTGTGGCGACTTGAATATTAATCTAACTGCTAACTTTGACTTATCCACGGATCAACCTTATGTGGGCAAGAAGCCTAGAGTTTTCAGGGCGTTGCGGGCTCTGGCTCAAGAACATCTCTTGATTGATTCCTGGTTTTACCACAATCGTTTGCAGGATGGATTCACATACTATTCGGCACCGCATTACAAAATGGCTTGCCTCGATTATTTTCTTCTATCTGAACAGTTAATAGCAGCATCTTCCGTCTTAGTCTACCCTAGAGTACTTTCTGACCATAACCCTCTGATCATTGAATGCTCTATCCCCTACATACCTCCGAGTATAAGGGAATGGACATTTGAGCGGAAACTTTTGTTAGAACAACCCTATTTAGATCATATTAGGAAGTGGATGGAGGAATTCTTTAATTTTAATATTGGGTCAGCTTCTGATTTGCTGGTTTGGGATACATTCAAGGCTGCTCTGAGAGGTGAAACAAAGAGTTTTTCATTCTATTGGCGAAAATCTGCTCATCAGCATGTAATCCAACGCTTGGCTGAACTTAGCAAAGCCGAGATATCATTAATAGATGCGGTCAAAGAGGGACGGGACACCAACTATAGTCAGGCAATAATTGCTAAAAACAGGTCATCCTTGCTGGAGTTTTTTGGTCAGGATCTTGCTGCTAAATTTCTGCAATATCGTTCTGAGATATTTGAGCTGGGGGAACAGTCGGGCAGGGTTCTGACCAAACGACTCCAGCAGAAGAGCCTGGCTAACGGCGTCCCTAGGATATGCAATGCCCAGGGTTAGGTTCTGGAAGCACCCGAAGGAGTCCTAGGGGTATTTCATCATTTTTATATTAATCTGTATAACGAGGATAGTACAGGGGGTCCGGACTTGGCCCAACAGGCGGCATTTTACCTGTCAGGCATTGCAACGGCTCAACTCTCGGAACAGCAGAATGAAATCCTTGCTGCTCCTATAGAGTGGGAAGAGGTTGATCTTGCAATTAAATCTCTGGCCAATGGTAAAGCAGCCGGCCTGGATGCCGTTCCGATGGAATTTTATAAAACAAATTCGCAGGAGATCCATCGGGTTTTTCTACCAGTTCTTAGAGCAGCACAAGAAGGTTCAATACCTGAATCCTGGTGTTACACTAACATCATTCTCTTTAGGAAAAAGGGCAAACCGGAGCTGGACCCGTCTTCCTTTCGGCCAATATCACTTATTAATTCGGATAATAAAATATTTTCAAAGATCCTAGCATCTAGACTGTCAGCTGTAATCACCCTTTTGGTATGGCTGCGTCAGCATGGCTTTATCCCCGAGAGAGATACAGCTAATCATATTTCTCGTGTAGTTGCATTACTGGACTGGGCTCAGGCCATTGAGTCATCTGTCGGGGCGATCCTGCTGGACACCGAGAAGGCGTTCGACAGGGTCTCCCGGGCTTTCCAATGGGCGGTAATGAAGTGGAAGGGATTTAGCTTGGATTATATATTAGCAGTTCAATCTTTATACATCTCTCCTAAAGCAATAGTTTCAGTATCTGGGCTGTCTTCAAAACCATTTAGTATAAGCAGGGGGACTCGGCAAGGCTGTCCGTGCTCCCTCCTCCTTTTTGCCTTGTATATTGAACCTTTTAGAAGTTCAATAGAGAGCGCCCAGGGTATCTTACTAGTTAGGGCAAATTCTACTGACTATAAGGTGTTGGCTTACGCTGACGATATTGTAGTTTTAACTACGGAGGTGGCGTCTGCATTTCCTGCAATTAAAATTTTAGCCGATCAATTTGGCCAGCTTTCTGGCTATAAACTTAATACATCTAAAACTCAGGTAATCCAATCTGCAACTATACCCCCTTCAGACGCCCCGATAGTTAAGACTGCTATGTATTTGGGGATTAATATCACTTCACAGGTAGATCTTATTCCAGATCTGAATATCTTACCTGTAATTAACTCAGTCAATTTAACACTAACACGACTGGATAATTTACATCTCTCTCTGTATGGTAGGTGTAACGTCCTTAAAATGCTAATTCTTCCTAAATTCCTATACTTGTTTCGGACCATCCCTTTGGAATTCTCCCAATCAAGCCTAGCCAAAGCGGACAGAATATGCAACAGGTTTCTCTGGGGTTACCACCGGCCGCGCAGGGCGGCAAAGTGGATGTGTCTACCCCGGCAAAGGGGTGGTTGGGCGGTTCCCAACCTTTTATTTTATTTTTGGTCCTCCATAATTCAATATTTTGGACTACCACTGTTTGGAGACACTGCTGGGCCTCCTTTACCGTGGGGGCACTCAATTTTTGAAGTAGGACTTGGTGAAAATGCAAGGGGGATTTTATTACGAGTACTGGAACCTACCTATTACAAGAAAACCAAGTTTAAGGTAGCTTGGTCCATGTTTTCAGTATGGCGTAAGGTTCGTCGAAAATGGGCGGTTCCCAATCTGAACTATTATACGCCGTTTTCAGGTTGGTCACTACCCTCAGTCTTCCGGGATCAGATTACCTTTAATTGGATGGAACGAGGGTTGGTAAAACTGGAGGATTTAGGTCATGATGGGCGTCTCGCATCTTTCTCATGGCTTAGGGACAGGTACCAGCTTAATACGCAAGATGTTTTTAAATACCTACAGCTCCGGAGTTTCTTAGATAGAACTAAGCTCAACTCAGAGGCATTGTACGGCAAGATAACATTGCTGGAGTTGATTTCCAGATGCTCGAAAACAGGGGTAATTTACCAGCATTTACTCTCAGGCCTGCCAGATGATATTGCTGTTTATACTATAAAACGTGAGGCCAAGCTGGGGGTAACAGGGTTAGATCTAGTAGCAGCTCTTGAATTGGCCGGGAGTGTCTTAATTTCTGGGAGTTTACGGTCTCAGTGTTATATGGCCATGTTTGATTTATACTATATCCCGGCCAAGATATCTAAGTGGGGGTAATGATCTGCATGGCTGTCCCAAATGTGGGCTTCCGGCTGCAAATGATGTTCACATGTTTTTCGAATGTGTAAGACTACGTCCCTTCCTGGGTGATGTTGAGCAATTTATCAACTTAAGGCTTCAGATACCCGTTACTCTTTCCTCTGAATTAGTGATCTGTGGGCTCGAAAGCAGTATGTTGCATGAAAGATCTCGTTATACCTCTGCTTTTGTGTTAATTGCAATGGCTATGATTCGTTTATGTATAACTTCAGACTGGATCAGCCCCGAGGTGCCTACGTTTTTTTATTGGAGAGCAAGGATGCTGGCCTTGCATAACGTGGAGACTGCAGTGTGGGTAAGATGGGGCAGACGGAGACGCGACCTGGGTAAAAAGATTTGGGCCCCATTCAAAGATTGGTTAGCCCAATAGGGGAAATAGCAAGGGGAGGGGAAAGACTGATACCATTTTCTCTCCTTTTTTTTTTCCTCTCTTTTTTGTATGCTCCGCCCTGTTATCATTGTCTGTTTTTCAGTAATGTAAATAATTGCTTGCCTTCTCCATCATTAATGCTTTAATGTTAACTTTATATAGCCACCATGCTAAGTGTAAACCGTCTCATCTTATATATGTAAACAAGCTTTATTTAACCCCTTGCCTGCTCATGACGGAACCACTCCGTCATGAGCCACGGGCGCCGTGTGCTCCTGACGGAGTGGTTCCGTCATGCTGCAGCCGTTGCGGCCGCTCCGCCCACACGGCGCTGATTCCCCGCCTGTGCGGGCGAACAATGCAAGTGGGCGGAGTCATGACGGAACCACTCCGTCATGAGCACAGCGCGCCCATGGCTCATGACGGAGGGGTTCCGTCACGAGCATGGCGGCGCCGCGCTCACCCCGAACCCCCCCAGCACCGCGGCAAAATTCGTGCCGCGGCGAAGTGGTTAAATAAAAAAAATTAAAAAAGGGAATCAATTGGCAAGATGGGTTACTAACCTGGGAAGTGCATTAGTGGCACAAATTTTAAGGCCTGCCCTAACAATTCCTGCTTACATACCAGTACTAATTATTGGTCGATAGATATTATATTTTTTATGAATGTATGCTTAATGATTCTATATATATTCTTTGTTAAATGAGCTTGATTTAACGTAGGCCTAACTTTAAAGTGAAGCCTTTTTCCTTGACCTGCTGAATCTACTGCTCATGAGAGAATTCCTCAATATAATAAAACAGTATTAAACGTTGTTTCCTTTCCTTAGTTCTCATGTACTGTATGAGATATTTTACTACAATATTTGTTACTATCCTAACCAGCTGCCTGGGAAACTGTCCTCTTGAACTCGCCTATGTATTTTTTGCTAAAGGAGCAATGGTTTAACGATTCACACACTGGATTTCTTAAGGAATGCGTAATTGCTCCACCTATTTCTCCACATTTTGGTGCCGATTACGATCCGGTAAAAAAATTGCCCGTACGACTCGTATCCGGTCTTTTTACCGTACGAATTGTACAAGTGCCGTACAAACTGCCAATTACGATTCGCATGGGAAAAAGACCATACGAATCGCATTGGGAATAATTCCCCACACGTCCTCGGGTCGGAAAATGTGTCCGACACGTCCCCGGACGATTTACCGTACAAATGTGAAAAGTGAAGTCCGACCGCGGAATCACGATCCATCCCGTGCGTCCGATGTTACAACCGTATGGAAAAAACACCGTCCGCACCGAACACCCATAGCAACCATGGAGACATGTGCCCGCATACGCGCCGAACCCCCCCCCAGCCCCCGTACGTTCGAGTCGTACCCCCCGTGTATGTACACCCGTGTACGTGTCGTACCCCCCGTGTATGTACACCCGTGTACGTGTTGTACCCCACGTGTATGTACACCCGTGTACGTGTCGTACCCCCCTGTGTATGTACACCCGTGTACGTTCGAGTCGTACCCCCACCCGTGTATGTACACCCGTGTACGTGTCGTACCCCCCGTGTATGTACACCCGTGTACGTTCGAGTCGTACCCCCACCCGTGTATGTACACCCGTGTACGTGTCGTACCCCCGTGTATGTACACCCGTGTACGTTCGAGTCGTACCCCCACCCGTGTATGTACACCCATGTACGTGTTGTACCCCCCCGTGTATGTACACCCGTGTACGTACGAGTCGAACCCCCCGTGTATGTACACCCCCACCCGTGTATGTACACCCGTGTACATACGAGTCGAACCCCGTGTATGTACACCCCCACCCGTGTATGTACACCCGTGTACGTACGAGTCGAACCCCCCGTGTATGTACACCCCCACCCATGTATGTACACCCGTGTACGTTCGAGTCGTACCCCCACCCGTGTATGTACACCTGTGTACGTGTCGTACCCCCCATTGTATGTACACCCGTGTACGTTCGAGTCGTACCCCCACCCGTGTATGTACGACCCGTACCCTCACCCGCGTACGTATGGAGCGTACCCCCCACCCCAACAGTGTAAGTACGACCCGTACCCTCACCCGCGTACGTATGGAGCGTACCCCCCACCCCAACAGTGTAAGTATGACCCGTACCCTCACCCGCGTACGTATGGAGCGTACCCCCCACCCCAACAGTGTAAGTACGACCCGTACCCTCACCCGCGTACGTATGGAGCGTACCCCCCACCCCAACCGTGTATGTACGACCCGTACCCTCACCCGCGTATGTATGGAGCGTACCCCCACCCCAACCGTGTATGTACGGACCGTACCCCCACCCCAACCTTGTATGTACGACGCGTACCCCCACCCGCGTATGCATGGAGCGTACCCCCACCCCAACATTCTAAGTACGGAGCGCACCCCAGGCCCCAACATCACCACCTTCACACAACATCACGCATGTACGAGTCGTACCAAGCCAGACACAAGGACAGCACTGTACAACAAAATGGCCCATGTACACACCGTACACATGCTAAAAACGCACGTACACAACCAGGACAAAGCAAAACAACACAAGAATACACCATTCGAATGGCACAAAGCCACAAAATATGTCCAACAACCACAAAAACAACACATTCACTGACCTGCAACTGCCAAAATCCAAAACAGAGGCCCAAAACACAACCACTCCTTATAACACACCCACCCAAAGTTCAAACACAGCCACACCCACCAATGGACCAATAAAAAAGGCCCACAGACACAAACCATGAGCCTTTGCAACAGACTCACTGCTGCCAGACCCCACAGACAACCTACAGCACCATACTAGAACCTTTACTACACCTTACACTTGCACACCTTCACACACACACCTTCACAAACACCCCCTCATCACATTCACACACACACCTGCACAACCACACCCACACACCCACAACCATCCACACCCCCCCACCATCCACACCCACACCCCTCACCATGCCCACTAACAAGAATCCAAAGTTCACTAGCCGAGAGTTGGAGGTCCTTGTCGATGAAATCCTCAGAGTTGAGCCACACCTCTTTGGAACATTGGTCAGACAGACCAGCATTTCAGAAAAAACAGCCATGTGGCAGACGATCGTCGATGCTGTGAATGCTGTTGCGGACACCAGAAGGACCAGGCATGAATGGCAAGCCAGGTGGTACGATCTGCGGAGGAGGGTCTGAGCCAAAATGACCGACGAACACAACCAGGCCAACGTCACTGGAGGAGGGCCGCCCCGCAGACCCGTACAATACCATCCCTGGGAGGAGAGGGTGATGGCCATACTGCCGGTGGTGGCAGTGGACGGATTAGAAGGACTCCGAGACCCGGGTGAGTACACAAACAACTCACCTCACATGGGGGGAACGTCATCCACAACCAAACTCACAAACAGGCACGCAACCACCCCAAGCTATCGCATGACTCAACCACACTCCATGAACACGCACATGCCACTGGCGCCACCATGCCCCATGCACCCAGCTGGACAATGTCAAGTCACAGGCCACAGAAAACACCAACACATGACACGGTAAGCCGGATGGCGGGAGTGTGGGCCCCAAAAATCACATAGTGCAAATCAGAACCAGACAACAATGCCCCCTGCCCATATGGCCTAGGTCACAGCCAGACAAACAGTGTGTCCCCACACAGGAAAGACTTGCCAGCAAATGGCGGACGCCTTGCATCAACACATGGGGGTGACGGCACGTTCTTGCACATGACAGCAGCTAATGAACAGCCAACACTGTGAAAGAGTGGCAGCACACACCACCACAGCAGCAGTGCAGACACAGACACTACACCCAATGGGTGCCTGGAGATCAGAAACAAACTCACATCAACAATCCAAGGGCCATTCAAAGATCTGCTAACAGTGTGTGCCCAGGACGCTGGGCTGAGGTGACAGAGGGTGACACACAGAGGGAGGGAGAGGGGGACAGAGAGGGAGGGAGACACAGGGAGACGGGCAGAGGGAAGAGGCTGACACACAGAGGGAGGGAGAGGGGGACAGAGAGTGAGGGAGACACAGGGAGACGGACAGAGGGAGGAGGCTGACACACAGAGGGAGGGAGAGGGGGACAGAGAGGGAGGGAGACACAGGGAGACGGACAGAGGGAGGAGGCTGACACACAGAGAGAGGGAGAGGGGGACAGAGAGGGAGGGAGACACAGGGAGACGGACAGAGGGAGGAGGCTGACACACAGAGGGAGGGAGAGGGGGACAGAGAGGGAGGGAGACACAGGGAGACGGACAGAGGGAGGAGGCTGACACACAGAGGGAGGGAGAGGGGGACAGAGAGGGAGGGAGACACAGGGAGACGGACAGAGGGAGGAGGCTGACACACAGAGGGAGGGAGAGGGGGACAGAGAGGGAGCGAGAAAGGGACACACAGGGAGAGCAAATCAGCCTTGTGGTGTGTGGGAATGTCTGCTCGTCAGCAGGTGGACTGCATGCATGTAGACAAGGGTTGCCAGTGCCAGAACCCCCCCTCTTCTCCATGGCAAAACACAGGGCCATGTCACAACCTGTGCACGAGCACAACGACAGCTACCTGCATCATATAAGTGTGTGGAACAACTCCATGTGCCCACGTACAGTGCTACACGGAAGGCGCCAATGCATGGCTCGCCACACCTGCCCACTCCACTGCTGACTGCAGTCACAATTGACGCAGCAAGTAAGACTGTGCCACACATAGGTAAAGTCGCAAAAGCTGTGGCCAAGGGACATACCCATGCACAAGTGCACTGTGAGTGGAATGCAAGACATATCCAAATTCCCAGAGGAAATGTGCCAACTTTGAAACCAATGAAACATGGATGTTGCATGGAACAAAATTAACATTGTCTCTCTCACACAGGTCAACGTCGTGGATCACCCCCCAACACTGGGGGGGAAGACTCACAGGACCCGGCTCGGCGGGATGACGGAGCCACCGGCAGCGACGACTCTCACCACTCTGTGGACGAACCCGACCCCGACCAACCTGGCCCCTCTGGTGTCCAATGACCTGCAGCACCTGCGTCAGGTACAACTGGGCCAACCACCACCCCCACTCCTGCCACATCCCAGGAGACACCCAGGATCCCTGCCCCACCACCACAATGCAGCGAGGCTGGCCAGGAGGGACACGGTGTCCCGGGCACCCAGGAGGAGGCAGGTGACAACGCCAATGCCACCCCTCAGGGGTCCCCGAGACCCGATGTGCCCACAAGGGCAGGCCAGGTGCAAGTGGTCAGGGGTGGTGGGAGTGGAGGACGGTGGAGGCGCGAGCCTGACCGGTTGGCTGGGGAACCGGTATATTCCCATGTCCGAAACATCCTGGACACATACCGGCAGGACACCACGGGCATGGCCCAGGTTGTGTCCATCCTCAACGAGATGAAGGGGACCCTCGATGAGATCAAGACCCAGCAGGCCCAGCAACATGCGGAGCAACATGCCTGTCTACTGCGACACCAACGGCGGATGGAGGACAGACAGGCTGAGCTCGTGACGGTGTTCACGGGAATTTACAGTACACTCCGTCGGATGGCCGACAACATGGGCAACCCTCCCTGTGCCATCAGGCGTAGAACATCACCACCCACAGGGAGGGATCAGGAGGAGGAGGAGGAGACATCCGACAGAGCATCCCAAACATCGTCACGGCCTGCTTCTGAGGGTCCCCGCAGGAGGGCGGGTTGTCCACGGAAAAGACAGTGAGGGTCGGCGCAACAGCACCATCTCCCAGGACACCTGGCCTGGCACCTGGCCCACTGGAGCAACAGCAGCACAGCAGCAAAAGACATTCTCTGCCACATGGACTTGCTGGTCACTGTCTGACCAATGTTGACAAAGACTGTGGCATGGACTCTGAGGATTTCAAATGGCAAGGACACCAACTCCCCTAGTGAACTTTGGATTCCACACACCCGGAAAGCCCCTCATGTCAACCCCCCCCCCCCCACCCCAACCAAAATAAAAAGTCACACCATAAAGAGAAGATGCCTACTGATTGCATTATTACCTTACATGTGTCTTGTAAAGTCTAACCATGCCTGAGTTCTCATTTGACTTCAACCATCCACACCCTGGGGCCTGAGTCTGGCACAGGACACACATGGGTCACATTGTATTAGGCAAGACAGACATGGAGCACCATACACACCCGTGATGGGCCCAACCAGCTGAGGGGGTGGCCGCACAACCGTGCCGACAGACATATTGAGTACAGCGACAGCCATGCGCAGAGGTCAGGGATCATGTGGAGTGTCCTGTGGGGCACCCAGGTATGTGTGGACAGGTGGCAGAACCATGTCCTGCAAGCTTGAGTCAGGTGGATGCAGAGAATGGTGGCCTGGCCAACGTTGGATGCATGGGGATGGCACATGTCACAATACCCACACAGTCATGGACATCATGCACAATACACAGTCTAATCCCACACAAACAGCTTGCATCTTGCTACTCTACACATAGACACATAGCCACTATCACGGAAAACCATGCCAGACATGCCGGATTGTTAGACGGACCGGGAGGGTCGGCCGAGGACAAGGGGAGAGGTCTCCGGGGAGAGCCGTCTCCAGCGATCGTACAGACAAGTAACTTCCCCCCCACAGATGTACACCACACAAGGATAGGTTTTGACACTCTTTATAAGCAGTTTCTTAAGGTACGATGGAATGGTACAAGGAGGTCTGGACTCCGGGGTCCCCTCGATTTTAGTCTCTGGGTTTGGGAAAGGGGGTAGCGGGATAGTCTGGTTACCAATCTGGTAGATGCAATGATGGATAGCTCACAATCCTCGAGCTTGGTGTTCTAGCTTGGACGGTCCGCGGCAGCGCCAGCAGGTCCCGGTGAAGATGGTCGTTACACGGTCCGCGGCAGCGCCAGCAGGTCCCGATGAAGATGGTCGTTACACGGTCCGCGGCAGCGCCAGCAGGTCCCGGTGAAGATGGTCGTTACACGGTCCGCGGCAGCGCCAGCAGGTCCCGATGAAGATGGTGGTTACAGCGGACCGCGGCAGCGCCAGCAGGTCCCGACGAGGATGGAGGATGTAGAAGGCCGCGGCAGCGCCAGCAGGCAGGACGATAGTTCACAAGGCAGGGCTACGGCAGCGCCGGTAGTCCGTCAAGGATGAGTTCTTCGCGGTGTCTCTCGACTCCAGGATACAACTGCCTCCCTGCTCTGGAGCTGCCCTAGTTATAGGTCTGGCGCCCTTTGATGTCCGGACCCTCGCACTTGGAGGTCGGGAGGTCCGGGATGAGGGAGTCCAGACACCCAGCAGGGGGTGGAGCCAGCGCCCGGGGGAGCTGGAGGGCGATCGGCACCTGGCGGGGGAGAGCCATCGGCACTCCTTTCTCCCATCGACCTGCCAAGTGGTCCGTTCACCTCCTGGGTGGATGGTGGTGCCGGGATGGCGGGGCCTGGCCAGGCCCAGGGTTAGGGTCGAGCTGAGGCCACGCGGCCTCGTGGTGCAGTGTCCAAGATGGCGGCTGGTCCGGACGGGGGAGCCGGGAGTGGGTCGGCCCCATGATACACAGATGTCCGGGGGCAGGAGTTCCGTCTGGAGACGGGTGGCGGGCTGGTCCTGCGGGTCACACCTGGAGGGCCGGGGCTTGGGCCGTGTCATGCGGGGAGGGAGCAAGCCCTTCATGTGGCCTGTCCAACATGCGTCCCCCCCAGCTGAAGGCGGGGAGAGTCACCCATCCTCTTGGGGACTTTCCTCGTCGAGGCGGAAAAAGCGTGACAGGCCATCTGCGTTGGCGTGGTCTTGGCCCGGCCGATGTTCCACAGTGAAGTCCATCCCCTGCAGGGAGATGGACCAGCGCAATAGTTTGGGGTTCTCCCCCCGCATCTGCATTAGCCACTGCAGGGGTCGATGATCTGTCTGCACCCGGAAGTGGGTGCCGAAGAGATAGGGCCGGAGCTTTTTGAGGGCCCACACCACTGCGAAGGCCTCCCTCTCGATTGTGCTCCAGCGCTGTTCTCGGGCCAGGAGGCGTCTGCTAATGAAGGCCACCGGGTGGTCCAGCCCCTCGGGGTTCAGCTGGGAGAGGACCGCCCCGATGCCATGGTCGGAGGCATCCGTTTGCACAATGAATTCCCAACTGTAATCGGGGGCCAGGAGCACAGGGGCAGTGCACATGGCGGCTTTCAGCTTCTCGAAGGCCGCTTGACAGTCGGGGGTCCAGTTAACCTTCTTCGGTTGGTTTTTGGAGGTGAGTCCCGTGAGGGGCCCCACAATGCTGCCATAGTCTTTCACGAACCGCCGGTAGTAGCCGGTGAGCCCCAAGAAGGCTCGGACCTCGGTCTGCGTGACTGGGGGCTGCCAGGACTGGATGGCAGCGATTTTGAGTTGCAAAGGGGCCACCAGACCGCTCCCCACCTGGTGTCCGAGGTAGGTCACGGATCCCTGACCAATTTGGCACTTGCCGGCCTTGATTGTGAGACCGGCCCGCTGGAGGGCCTGCAGGACCTCTCGGAGGTGGTGGAGGTGGTCGGACCAGTGGCGGCTGTACACAGCGATATCGTCCAGGTAGGCGGCGCTGAACTCTTCGAGCCCCGCCAATACCTGGTTCACTAGTCGCTGAAAAGTAGCTGGGGCATTCTTCATGCCGAAGGGCATGACCTTGAAGTGGTAGTGGCCATCGGGGGTAGAGAAGGCGGAACGTTCTTGGGCCCGGGGGGTGAGGCCGATCTGCCAGTAGCCCGCTGTCAGGTCGAAGATGCTGAGGTAGCGGGCAGCCCCCATGCGGTCGATCAGTTCATCCGCTCGGGGGATGGGATGGGCGTCGGTCCTGGTGACAGCATTCAAGCCCCGATAGTCGACGCAGAATCGGAGTTCAGGAATGGTGCCGGGGGCAGCAGCTTTGGGGACTAGCACGACCGGGCTGGCCCAGGGGCTATCCGAGGGCTCGATGACCCCGAGCGTGAGCATCTTGGATACTTCTTCCTGGATGCAGGCCCGCACCCGATCTGGTACGCGGTAGGCCCGGTGTCTGACAGGGGGACTGTCCCCAGTGTCCACGTCGTGCAAGCACCAGGGGGTGACCCCTGGGGTGAGGGAAAACAAGGTAGAAAACTGCAGCAGGAGGTCCCGGCAGCCTTGGCGCTGCTCTAGGGTGAGGGCGTCAGAGAGCCGAACCCCGTCCACGGAACCATCCTTCTCCTGAGTCGTCAGGAGATCCGGGAGAGGCTCGGAGTCCTCTTCTGCTCCACTGTCTGTAGCCATCAGGAGGCTGAGCTCTGAGCGCACAAAGTGGGGCTTGAGTCTGTTGGCGTGGAGGACCCGGAGGGGGTTCCGGGGAGACTCCATATCGATGAGATAGGTGACGGGACTTTTGCGTTCGACCACTTTGAAGGGCCCTGTCCACTTGTCCTGCAAGGCACATGGTTCGGTGGGGGACATCACCCACACTTGCTGGCCTGGTTCAAATTCGATGGAGGAGGCATTGCGGCCGTACCATTTTTTCATATCCTCCTGACTGGCCTCAAGGTTTGCTTTGGCCATCTCCCTGAACCGCCGGGTCTGGTTGCGTAGTGTCAGGAGGTACTTGAAGACGTCTGGAGGGGTCTTTAGGGGGGCCATCTCCCAACCTTCTTTGACTAGGCTGAGGGGCCCTCGCACCGGGTGCCCGTACAAGAGTTCGAACGGGCTAAAGCCGAGGGACTTCTGGGGAACTTCCCGATAGGCGAAGAGGAGGCACGGAAGTAGTACATCCCACTGGCGACGGAGGGGCTCTTCCAACCCCCCAATCATTCCCTTGAGCGAGCGGTTGAACCGCTCGACTAGTCCGTTTCCTTGGGGGTGATAGGGGGTCGTGAATCGGTAGGTGACCCCGCACTGTTGGCAGAGGGACTTCATATATTTCGAGATAAAGTTCGTGCCTCTGTCGCTGACGACTTCGCGGGGGAAGCCCACCCGGGAGAAGATCCCCATTAAGGTCCGGCCGACCACCGGGGCTGTTACCGTTCGCAGGGGCACAGCCTCGGGGTAGCGGGTGGCGTGGTCCACCAGTACCAGGATGAACCGATGTCCTTGTGCTGTACGGGGGTCCAGGGGCCCCACAATGTCTATTCCCACCCTCTCGAACGGGGTGGTGACAACTGGGAAGGGTTGCAGAGGTGCTTTGAGTTTGCGGCCGCTCTTCCCGCTGGCCTGGCACGTGGGGCAGGACCGACAGTGGTTGAGGACATCGTTTCTCATCTTCGGCCAAAACAAATGTGTCACCAGGCGACTGTAGGTTTTGTCCTGGCCCAGGTGTCCCGCCAGAGGGACATCGTGGGCCAAATTTAGCAGGAAGTCTCTGAAACGGAGGGGCACGACCAACACTCGGCTGGCCCCTAACTCCGCGATTCTCTGTTCACTGTATAGTAGGTCGTTGTCCCAATAGATCCAATGGGCTCCGGTGGTGTCCCCTGCGCTTTGGGCGAGGGCTTGCTGGCGGAGTCCCTCGAGGGAGGGACAGGTCTTTTGCTCTTGACGGAACTGTTCCTGGTTGGGCCCCCCTTCTTGACGCCACTGAGCTAGGTCGGGCAGGTCCTGGGGCTGGGCGACCCCTTCGGGGGTTTGCTCTGGGGGGTCGGTATAGTCGGTGTCCTCTACTGGAGCGATCGGAGGAGGAGGTGCTGGCCATTCTGGTTCTTCTGGTCGGGGGATGGTACGGGCGGCCATGGACCGGGTGGTTACGCATGCCCAGTCCGGGAGGCCCAACATCCCCAAGTGCTCTCTCCTTTCGACGGCGGCCCACGGGGAACTCTCAAGATCATTCCCCAGGAGACAGTCCACGGGGGCATCATCTCGGACCGTCACCTTCAACATGCCGGAGACTCCTCCCCATTCGAAGGGGACGCAGGCCATCCGACATAGACTTTCGGAATTGTCGGCCGAACGGACGGGACAGAGAATGTTCGGCAGGATCTGCTCTGGTTTTACCAGGTGACAGCGGACGGCCGTCACACTGGCCCCTGTGTCACGTAGTGCTTCGGCCCGGCGCCCATTAATGTTCACCCACTGGCTATATTTTCTGGTGATGGCGGGTAGGGGAGCCCGCGGGACCATGTCTCTTCCCCCTAGGCACGCTAGAACCATGGCGGCCGGTTCCCACTCTTGTTGTGCCTGCTCATATTCTTCTTGTTCCTCGGAGATTTGTTCTCCCCCCAGGGCGGCGGCAGCTACCTGGCGGGGTTTTGGTGTTTGGTTCTGCGGGCAGTTCGGGTCATTGGCGTAGTGGCCGACTCGCTGGCATCGGTGACACGTGACGTTGGCTCGGAACCCCGGGCGCATCGGGGGGTTGCCCCAGCCGGCCGGGGGCGGGGTGCTGGCAGCGGGAGTGGCCGGGGCGGTGTCTCTCCCTCGCCCCTGGCCTCCTCCTCCTCCTCGGGGACGGTGCTGACCTTGGTGGTTCCGGTTCTGCTCGTGTGGCCCTCTCCGGCCCACTCGGGTGCTTTCCCACCGGTCAGCCTCGGCAGCGAGTTGCCGGGGGTCAGTCAATTTACTGTCGAGGAGGTGCTGCCTGAGCTCGACGAAGCAGTTGTTAGAGAGGTGCTCCCATACCATAAGATTAAAAAGTTGCTCGTAGGTCGTTACGTGGCTTCCCTTGATCCAACCCTCGAAGGCTCGGCTGAAATAGTTGACATATTCCACCCAAGTTGTACCCGGGATCCGGGTGCAGTCTCGAAACCTCTGGCGGTACATTTCGGGCGTGAGCCCATATCGGGTGAGGAGGGCAGCCTTCATGTGGTCATAGGATGACATCTGATGGTCTGGGAGCTGCAGTAGGGCATCGCGGCCTTCGTTGACGAACCTCCCCCATAGGCCGGCTCCCCAGTCACTTCGATCGATCCGGTGGGAGGTCATGGCGATCTCGTAGGCCTTGAACCACTGTTGTATGTCGTCCTCGCGGACATACTCTCGGACAACATCCTTGGGGATGTGGACTTTCTTTTCTGTCGCTCCCGGGGTGCGCGGTCGCTCGGGCACCTCCGGTTCTTTGTTCTGCTTCCGTAGTTCTATTTCTGCCAGTTTGCGCTCGTGTTCGTATGTTAGTCTTTTTTCTTCGAGCTCCCTCTGCCTCTGTTTTTCTTCCCGTTCTTCTCGGAGCCGCAGATGTTCTAGGTTCAGTTTTTGCTCTGCTAATTTTAGTTCACCGTCCATTTTGAGTCGTGCCATTTCTAACTCATGTAATCTGTTTTTTTCTCTTTCTTGGATCTCTTCCTGCGAGAGGCCCGTTCCTCGCTCCTCGGGAGCCGTGGCGTTCCTCTCCGATGCTGTACCGTTTTGGTCTGGGGATCCGGCGACCCCGGTTTCTGCCCACGACTCAATGGCGTGCTTCAAATCGTCTTTGGTACTCAGGCCGGTGGTAGCAATGCCTAGTTCCATGCAGAATTGTTTCAGTTCACGATGGCTATACTCTTCCAATTTATCCATCTGGAATTTCTCGGTGGATCCGCTCTCTTTGGTTGACATCGTGGTTTTGTCGTGGGGTGAGCTACTCTCTGTACGATTACGCGTTGATTCGGATCGCGCCGCTGGCCACCAATGTTAGATGGACCGGGAGGGTCGGCCGAGGACAAGGGGAGAGGTCTCCGGGGAGAGCCGTCTCCAGCGATCGTACAGACAAGTAACTTCCCCCCCACAGATGTACACCACACAAGGATAGGTTTTGACACTCTTTATAAGCAGTTTCTTAAGGTACGATGGAATGGTACAAGGAGGTCTGGACTCCGGGGTCCCCTCGATTTTAGTCTCTGGGTTTGGGAAAGGGGGTAGCGGGACAGTCTGGTTACCAATCTGGTAGATGCAATGATGGATAGCTCACAATCCTCGAGCTTGGTGTTCTAGCTTGGACGGTCCGCGGCAGCGCCAGCAGGTCCCGGTGAAGATGGTCGTTACACGGTCCGCGGCAGCGCCAGCAGGTCCCGATGAAGATGGTCGTTACACGGTCCGCGGCAGCGCCAGCAGGTCCCGGTGAAGATGGTCGTTACACGGTCCACGGCAGCGCCAGCAGGTCCCGATGAAGATGGTGGTTACAGCGGACCGCGGCAGCGCCAGCAGGTCCCGACGAGGATGGAGGATGTAGAAGGCCGCGGCAGCGCCAGCAGGCAGGACAATAGTTCACAAGGCAGGGCTACGGCAGCGCCGGTAGTCCGTCAAGGATGAGTTCTTCGCGGTGTCTCTCGACTCCAGGATACAACTGCCTCCCTGCTCTGGAGCTGCCCTAGTTATAGGTCTGGCGCCCTTTGATGTCCGGACCCTCGCACTTGGAGGTCGGGAGGTCCGGGATGAGGGAGTCCAGACACCCAGCAGGGGGTGGAGCCAGCACCCGGGGGAGCTGGAGGGCGATCGGCACCTGGCGGGGGAGAGCCATCGGCACTCCTTTCTCCCATCGACCTGCCAAGTGGTCCGTTCACCTCCTGGGTGGATGGTGGTGCCGGGATGGCGGGGCCTGGCCAGGCCCAGGGTTAGGGTCGAGCTGAGGCCACGCGGCCTCGTGGTGCAGTGTCCAAGATGGCGGCTGGTCCGGACGGGGGAGCCGGGAGTGGGTCGGCCCCATGATACACAGATGTCCGGGGGCAGGAGTTCCGCCTGGAGACGGGTGGCAGGCTGGTCCTGCGGGTCACACCTGGAGGGCCGGGGCTTGGGCCGTGTCATGCGGGGAGGGAGCAAGCCCTTCATGTTGCCTGTCCAACACGGATGCACCGTGGCAACACACCAGCATTGACTGAGAAGAGGCACCTTGGAGGCATAGGGACACCTTTATTAGTCATGTATTCGGGATTGCAGAGGCAACTCGGAGTACACATGAACGGGTCATGTGGAGTAACATGTGGGTCCAACACTGGCACCCCCCTTCTGCAGCACAAATGCGTGATAGCCATGGAACTAGCACACAAGTGTCGGCTAACAGTTAAACACCCCCTGCTGCTCACAGAGAGACTGCCATACACCATTGATCCGCTGATGTGGAAGTCCCACACCATGTCAAGCCAATGCAAACCGTATGTGTCTGAGGGCAGTGTAACACACATTGATGCCATCATCACATTCCACAATCCCATCACTGATGACTGTCAACAAGTCTGACCATCTATTCAGGTGTACCCAGCTGCATGTCATGTGTACCATGGTGATGCGACATGTCTGCAGAGGAACCAAACAGCGACAGGGGCAGTGTGCATACATCGTAAACAACTGCCACACCCAATACACCCCTGATGCATTCCTTACCCTAAGGAGACTTCCAAACTTGTCCGTGCGTGTAACGCTGAGTCAGCACACGATGACGTGTCCATGAGGAATAGCAGTGCCACAACAATGCAACCAGCAGACGGCATGCGCAAGTACCTGGGGAATAGAGACACACAAGAAGTCAGCCACAAAAAGCACAGCCACTTGCATGTGCATGTACTCGACACATGTAAGTATGACAACATGCCAGGTCACAATTATGACTGGGGAAATACACATCACTGGCACCATCACTCCAGTGACACATCCACACACACCTCTGACTCACGTGGCATACATGCAGATGGACACACACATCGCAACACATGCCACACGGGGACCAATGCGTGCACACACAGACACTGGTACTCACCACTAAGCAAAGAAGTCGCGTATGAGCCGAGTCCGGATGTCCTCTTGCGGAACCACATCCTCCACATCACTAGCCCCATTGCCAAGACCTTCGTCCTCCACGGGTGGATGGTCCTGATCATCTTGATCCAGGATGAGTGGCACAGCTTTCTCAACTGCCATGTTGTGCAGCATGCAGCAGACCATGAAGATTTTGCAGACCTTCGCCGGGGCATATGGGAGGGTGCCGCCGGTCTTGTGGAGGCATCGGAATCGGCTCTTCAGGAGGCCAAATGTCCTCTCTATCACTCGCCTTGTCCGGCCATGGGCGGTGTTGTAGCGGAGCTGGGCCGGCGTGATGGGGTTGCGGAGAGGTGTGATCAGCCATGGCATGTTGGGATAGCCAGCGTCCCCTACATGGAAACCACATGGACATAAGTAGGACAGGAGAAGCGGTCGTGCTGGAAGTCTACGCAAAATACAGGACAGACAGAGTGTACCCACCAACAACACATGCTCGTTCGTTGCGCAGCTGCGTCATCATTTCAGGCACCCTGCTACGCCTCATGATGTAGGCATCGTGTGCTGATCCTGGAAAACGAGCACAGACATGTGAAATCACCATGTTGGACAGACACACCACAAGGGCATTGATGGAGTGGTAGTGCTTGCGATTCCTGTACGCTACCTCCTGTGCCTGTGGTGGTACCAAAGCCACATGTGTCCCATCTATGGACCCAATGACATGGGGCATCCCTCCCAGGGCATAGAATCCACGCTTGACACCAGTCAACATTTCAGGGGTTGGGAAATGGATGAACTCATCCAGGTGAAGCAACATGGCCTCTAAGAAATCATGCAGCACACGGCAGAATATGCTCTGGGACATGCCACCAACATGAGCTATGGTATTTTGAAAGGTACCCGTGGCAAGAAAATGTAGGGCTGCCATTACCTTCAGCTTGGGTGTCAGTGCCGTAGGATACCTGTGCAGCGGTTGCAGGTGTGGTGCCAGCCTCGCCGTCAACTCCAGAATCAACGGTTGGGGGAAGCGGTAGCACCGGATACAGTCATTCTCCCGCATGTCAGCCAAGTCCGGAATTGCTTGGGGAAGAGGCGGCGCTCTGCAGTAATTTGGAAGTGACAAGGAAGAGTGAGTGCACTACAACAACAATTTTTTGGTGCTGAGCACATGTTAATCTGTCAATACACATATGCGACACACGGAGTCAGGTATGTGCCACATGCCCTGGACATGTATGGCTGGCAGGTGACACTCCTACCAAGACCCAGCTACACACGGAGATTGTGAACCTCCACATGCCATGGCATGGGATTAGCTGTGTCCCAGTGTAAGTGAACAGCCAGACGCAACACAGGAGTGACATACATCCACACATCAGCAGAAGTAGGATGTCGATTGCAGAGACTGGTAGCGGAACACTAGAGCCACAGGTCACATGACATTACACTAGGACAGCCCACACACCTTGGCATGAAGGTGTACATGTGATGACTCACCACACATTCATAGAGAGGAGGCAGACATGTCCTTGTTACGCTACTCCGTGTCCCATGCATACATACGCACCTCACATCCGATACCACATGTGGCCTGGTGTGCGGAACAGTGTGCCATGTCCATCTACATACAGACACATGTTGGTTACTGCAACAGCTGATGCTTTTGAGGGAGCTCCAACATCAACCTAATGGGAACCCCCCACACATACATGACATAGTCACATCGTGCACCGTGGGTAGTGACATGTCTGGTGTGGTAACCCCTGTACCGGGCATCAGGGGACACTTGCGTGTGTTGTTGACCGTGCCATGCCAGTGACGCTCCTCCCAAGTGTGCAGTACGACATGCACACATGTCAAAGGAGTTAAGGGCATGCCTGGCACACATTGCACCATCACACATAACATCTGTACACATCTCATCATACATCTGGTGCCTTCTCCACTCAGGAGTAATGTGCCACGTCACAGCCTTTCACACCTGTGCCCCACACATGTAGTACTGCCCAGACAATGCCTTGATGTCCATCCATGGACAAGTATGTCAGCCCTATTCCTTCCTGTGTGCTGCCTGTCACCACTGTGATGTGTGAAAGGCACCGTACTTTCGCTAAGAGGGCCTGTGTATGTTCCCTATCACTATGGGAGTGCTGCCGTATGTGTACCCATAGTGATAGTGAGCGTACGCACGCGTGTACGGTCCGTCTCACTATGGGTGTTCTCGCGTATGCGTACTCATAGTGATAGTGAGCGTACAGGCATGTGTACGGTCCGTACCACTATGAGTACGCATACGCGAGAACACCCATAGTGATAGTGAGCGTACAGGCGTGTGTACGGTCCGTCTCACTATGGGTGTTCTCGCGTATGCGTACTCATAGTGATAGTGAGCATACAGGCGTGTGTACGGTCCGTACCACTATGAGTACGCATACGCGAGAACACCCATAGTGATAGTGAGCGTACAGGCGTGTGTACGGTCCGTCTCACTATGGGTATTCTCGCGTATGCGTACTCATAGTGGTACGGACCGTACACACGCCTGTACGCTCACTATCACTATGAGTACGCATACGCGAGAACACCCATAGTGAGACGGACCGTACACACGCCTGTACGAGCCGTTGATATGCATTTGGGGTGCCCTAGGGCCCGGGGACGCACCGTACCTGTGTGTGAAGCTCCAAATTACATAGGGGACACATGAGGGACAAGTATAAAGGCCTACATGCATGCTGGTTGTCATGGAGACCAAGTTTAAAGTTTGAATTTTTTTAAGCAGGTGCACAGCAGTAGTCAGTTTGAATGAATCTACTTTGTTGCAATGTGCTTCTGGAGTTGACATCATGCTGAAGAAAAAAACACAATAAGAACCCACTGACTGTGCTAGGTTTGAAGGGATTGGAGGAAACATAGGATGCAAATGTGAGTGACCAATCACTCTGTACTCCTGTGCATGAAACAGGCCAGCAAGGCAGATATAAGGCAGCCAGGTCCCATGAGGGAGCACTTGCCTGCACATCTTTGTATTCGACGACCCAGCTGCTGCTACTGATTCCCTGGAACCATGTCAAGGTCTGTGGAGAGGTCACAGCCTTTCACCCTGGAGGAGAACCTGGCTTTGCTGGATGTGATCCTCCCACAGTACCCCCTGCTGTATGGGCGACCAGGGTATCAGGTGAGTGCAGAGTCCACTAGCACAGACTGTGTCCCTTTTTTGTGAGTGTGACTTCTGCCATTGTGTCCAGGTGTGACACACATGCTATGTACTGTAGGGGGGGTCCCAGGGGGGGAATGCCTGATGTCTCCCAGCCAGAGCATGCTGTGGTGCATGTCTGCCGTCCTCACTAGCATTGTGTTTACTGTGACAATCACTGCATGGTGCATGCCACATTCTGCCTGTCTTGTCCTCCTGGGAATGTAGCCTCTACAGTCCTCATGTGATTATGTGGTCAGCCCAGTGTGACAGGTGACTGTACCCACAGATGTGTGTTAGTTCTGTGTACCTGTGCTGAGAGTGTCCACATGATGTGTTCGTACCCTGGACATCGGTGTGTGTGTAAGTCCCCTGTCATGTGGGTGGGTGCATATGTGGAGTGTAGCACCCGGGCTGCATGAGGGATGGATATACCCTGCCCATGTGATGTGAGCAGGGAGCAGTGCTGCGTGTCTGATGTGCAGAGCCAGCCCCACACCTGTGAGCCCCCCCCGTCAAGTGGCACATGTGCAGAGTGAGGTTTGTCGCTGCATTTGGCAATGGCAGGTGAATGTCCTGTGCCTGTGTGTGTCTGTGTACTCTGCTGAGGTAGCGTCAGTGGCCTGTGGCATGTGACTGCTTAGAGGTGCTGCACATTATCCTGGTGTAGCTTGTGATGCACAGTGTGAGCCTGGATCATTGATTGTGTAGTTGCCCTCATTCCACCTGTGTACTTTCAATGGCACGTACTGCTTTTGCCCTTCCCCAGAGGATCATGTCCCTATGACAAAGGTGCAATGCGTTGGATGCATACTATGCCTTGTTGTAACCAGCAAATTTGTTCTAATATGTCTCTCTGTGACATGTGCCTGGTGTATTGATGTAGTGTCACTTGTTCATCCTCACAGGTAGGCGCCTCTGCCAAGAAGCAGATATGGCTGGCCGCCGTCAGTGCCGTGAGGAGTGCGGATGGTCGCAAGCGGCGCCTGGCCCAGGTGAGGAAACGCTGGCAGGATATCCGGTGCTGGACGCGGAGGATCGCACGGGTCCTGCTGGGGGACTCACCTGAGACCCATAAGAACCGCGGGCGCCGCCGTCTGACCCACATCCACAAGCGTGTGCTGGCGGTGGTATTTCCAGACTTGGAGAGGCGCTTACAGGAGAAGCAGCAGCAGGCAGGGGGTAGGTACATGTGTGTTTGTTGTGTGTCACCAGCATTTGTAAGTGCACAGTTGCATGGATACACTGCCAGGGTTTAAAGGTGCTGTGCAGATCCAGTTACCCACAGTATAGCTGTGCTCTCCTGCCTCCCTTCCCCTCCTTGCAATGTGTTCCCTGGTCTGTGTGTAGTCACTCCTTCACAAGGTAATGTAGGCTGGCGCTTTCTCCACGTGAACTATGCCTGTAGCATCATGTGTGGGGTTGGTGTGTAACAGGTTTGGGGACCTTGCCTGTGCCCTGTCCAGTTCAGTACATGTGGGTTCCATGTCAGTTGGCACTGATGCTGAGTCCAGACATGGGAGTTAGTCTCTCAAGTGTCATGCCTTACAGCGCGCATGTCCTATGTTGTGGCCTGTGACATGATGTGCATGAGTGTGCGATACGCATAGTGCAGGGATGGTGGCGTGTGTTGCAGTCATTCCCATTCAGGACCATGAGCGTACAGGCGTGTGTACGGTCCGTCTCACTATGGGTGTTCTCGCGTATGCGTACTCATAGTGATAGTGAGCGTACAGGCGTGTGTACGGTCCGTACCACTATGAGTACGCATACGCGAGAACACCCATAGTGATAGTGAGCGTACAGGCGTGTGTACGGTCCGTCTCTTTATGGGTGTTCTCGCGTATGCGTACTCATAGTGATAGTGAGCGTACAGGCGTGTGTATGGTCCGTACCACTATGAGTACACATACGCGAGAACACCCATAGTGATAGTGAGCGTACAGGCGTGTGTACGGTCCGTCTCACTATGGGTGTTCTCGCGTATGCGTACTCATAGTGGTACGGACCGTACACACGCCTGTATGCTCACTATCACTATGAGTACGCATACGCGAGAACACCCATAGTGAGACGGATCGTACACACGCCTGTACGGGCCGTTGATATGCATTTGGGGTGCCCTAGGGCCCCGGGACGCACCGTACCTGTGTGTGAAGCTCCAAATTACATAGGAGACACATGAGGGACAAGTATAAAGGCCTACATGCATGCTGGTTGTCATGGAGACCAAGTTTAAAGTTTGAATTTTTTTAAGCAGGTGCACAGCAGTAGTCAGTTTGAATGAATCTACTTTGTTGCAATGTGCTTCTGGAGTTGACATCATGCTGAAGAAAAAAACACAATAAGAACCCACTGACTGTGCTAGGTTTGAAGGGATTGGAGGAAACATAGGATGCAAATGTGAGTGACCAATCACTCTGTACTCCTGTGCATGAAACAGGCCAGCAAGGCAGATATAAGGCAGCCAGGTCCCATGAGGGAACACTTGCCTGCACATCTTTGTATTCGACGACCCAGCTGCTGCTACTGATTCCCTGGAACCATGTCAAGGTCTGTGGAGAGGTCACAGCCTTTCACCCTGGAGGAGAACCTGGCTTTGCTGGATGTGATCCTCCCACAGTACCCCCTGCTGTATGGGCGACCAGGGTATCAGGTGAGTGCAGAGTCCACTAGCACAGACTGTGTCCCTTTTTTGTGAGTGTGACTTCTGCCATTGTGTCCAGGTGTGACACACATGCTATGTACTGTAGGGGGGGTGCCAGGGGGGGGAATGCCTGATGTCTCCCAGCCAGAGCATGCTGTGGTGCATGTCTGCCGTCCTCACTAGCATTGTGTTTACTGTGACAATCACTGCATGGTGCATGCCACATTCTGCCTGTCTTGTCCTCCTGGGAATGTAGCCTCTACAGTCCTCATGTGATTATGTGGTCAGCCCAGTGTGACAGGTGACTGTACCCACAGATGTGTGTTAGTTCTGTGTACCTGTGCTGAGAGTGTCCACATGATGTGTTCGTACCCTGGACATCGGTGTGTGTGTAAGTCCCCTGTCATGTGGGTGGGTGCATATGTGGAGTGTAGCACCCGGGCTGCATGAGGGATGGATATACCCTGCCCATGTGATGTGAGCAGGGAGCAGTGCTGTGTGTCTGACGTGCAGAGCCAGCCCCACACCTGTGAGCCCCCTCCGTCAAGTGGCACATGTGCAGAGTGAGGTTTGTCGCTGCATTTGGCAATGGCAGGTGAATGTCCTGTGCCTGTGTGTGTCTGTGTACTCTGCTGAGGTAGCGTCAGTGGCCTGTGGCATGTGACTGCTTAGAGGTGCTGCACATTATCCTGGTGTAGCTTGTGATGCACAGTGTGAGCCTGGATCATTGATTGTGTAGTTGCCCTCATTCCACCTGTGTACTTTCAATGGCACGTACTGCTTTTGCCCTTCCCCAGAGGATCATGTCCCTATGACAAAGGTGCAATGCGTTGGATGCATACTATGCCTTGTTGTAACCAGCAAATTTGTTCTAATATGTCTCTCTGTGACATGTGCCTGGTGTATTGATGTAGTGTCACTTGTTCATCCTCACAGGTAGGCGCCTCTGCCAAGAAGCAGATATGGCTGACCGCCGTCAGTGCCGTGAGGAGTGCGGATGGTCGCAAGCGGCGCCTGGCCCAGGTGAGGAAACGCTGGCAGGATATCCGGTGCTGGACGCGGAGGATCGCACGGGTCCTGCTGGGGGACTCACCTGAGACCCATAAGAACCGCGGGCGCTGCCGTCTGACCCACATCCACAAGCGTGTGCTGGCGGTGGTATTTCCAGACTTGGAGAGGCGCTTACAGGAGAAGCAGCAGCAGGAAGGGGGTAGGTACATGTGTGTTTGTTGTGTGTCACCAGCATTTGTAAGTGCACAGTTGCATGGATACACTGCCAGGGTTTAAAGGTGCTGTGCAGATCCAGTTACCCACAGTATAGCTGTGCTCTCCTGCCTCCCTTCCCCTCCTTGCAATGTGTTCCCTGGTCTGTGTGTAGTCACTCCTTCACAAGGTAATGTAGGCTGGCGCTTTCTCCACGTGAACTATGCCTGTAGCATCATGTGTGGGGGTGGTGTGTAACAGGTTTGGGGACCTTGCCTGTGCCCTGTCCAGTTCAGTACATGTGGGTTCCATGTCAGTTGGCAGTGATGCTGAGTCCAGACATGGGAGTTAGTCTCTCAAGTGTCATGCCTTACAGCGCGCATGTCCTATGTTGTGGCCTGTGACATGATGTGCATGAGTGTGCGATACGCATAGTGCAGGGATGGTGGCGTGTGTTGCAGTCATTCCCATTCAGGACCATGGAGTTGTGTGGCCACTACTGTCCCCTGGGGCATATTTTCATAGGTGTCATGTGTGTCATCACAAAACGTGGACACTCTCAGTGTCTACAGCATAGGTTGTGCTCTGTGCCATTGTCCCCTGGCACCATGTATATTGACGTGAAATGTAGTACAAGTGTCCACTGTACAGCCTGACCTGATTTTCCTTGTTCATAGTCACAATGGCCAGTGCCTGTGTGTCTTGTTACAATCATCTGATAATGGCCATTTGTACATGATTATTTGGACAGGCGCACCTTGGGTATTTGGCGTCCATTCTTGCATTTATGCAGCCCCTGTGTATTTCACCCAGACTAAGAGATGTAAGTGCCACCTGTGTCTCAACAAATTGTTTCATGTAGGGGGTGGTTGGTGCGGGCCAAGCCTACATGTCAAAACCAGAATTCTCCTTGCTAGGTCTGGCCAGTGTGTGATGTTTGTCTGGACATACACTCAAGGTGCAGTGAACCAGTCATGGTGGGCATGTTTTCAGTATTACCTATGCAGCATGTGCCTCAAGTTCATGGATATGGTCCCTCCTCATCCCTATTTTCGGCAACGCTGTGTGGTGCAGATGCAGTGCTGGATTGTCCCCAGGGCCTGGCTCCTATGTCAAACTCCATTTCATGTCATTTGCTATTGTGTCATGCTCTCCATGGATTTTCATTGGCATGGTGGGTCAACCAACTGTGTGTTGCATGCCCTACATCTGTACCTTGTTTTGTAGATGTTACTGATCTTTCTTTGCAGGCTATGCACTGTAACCTATGTAGATTGGACTCATGTGACATATGTAAACAGGTGTGTGATTAATTGCTGTCTCTTCACCTTGCCCACAGCATCGTCGGGGGACACGGAGGGAGACATGAGCACAGACGGAGCGGAGGTACCGAGCACCAGTGCCAGCGTTGACATCGTGGCTGGCACATTGAGTGGTACTGAGGCGGAGGAGAGTGAGGCCGAGGACCTGTCCACTGGCACGACAGAATATGAAGCTGACGGGTCCGAGGATGATCTCTCCGAGTGGGCGGAGGCTGCACCAGCAGCTGACAGCGGCACAACATCGCACCCCGCCCCCTCCATTGCCATCAGCCGCCTCCCACTTGCTCGTGTCCCTTCCCAGCGTGCCCGGTCACCACATGTCTCCTTCCTGCCAGGCACCGCACCCCCTGCCCCTGTCTCCACTGCTGCCGCCAATGCCGAGTCTGTGGACATCCAGCGGCAGTTGCAGGTTGGTCAGGCTGCGATCCTTAATGTCCTCCATGGCCACAGCCAAGTGCTGCACAACATGGAGGCACACTTGGAGGGCATTTTTTCATCGCAGGCTGACCAACGCAACTTGCTGAGGTCCATAGACTCGACACTGACTGCAGCAGTGGGTCTCCTGCAGCGCTACGTCCCACCCCCTACCCCTGCCCCATCCACACTTCCCACTCCCATGCCTGTTCCACGTACACCCAGACGTCAGCATGCACCCACCACAACAGACACAGGCACCACACCAGCAGGGAAGGTCATACGCACACCTCCTGACACGCACACACAGGGTGAAGTAGGCACACCCACTGGGTCGGGGGGCAAACGTAAGTCACGCAGCCAGAGTGGGAGTCCGCATTCCACCCAATCCACTCCCTCCAAATCCCCTCCCCTCAGCTCTCCTGGCCACATATCCGGCAAGGACTCCTTCATGGCCGCTCTGTCCCTGAGCCCCACTGTGACACCACCCCGCAAGCGGTCAAGGGAGTCCCCGGTCAGGGTGGTTGAGTCCCCCCCTGTCCACACCCTCCCCAGTGGCGCTGCGACCCATCCCTCCGCCCCCCCCCCTCCTTGGGGCCTGTGGTTCCTTCGGGTGCAGGGGAGACGCTGGAGGACCTTGCTAAGGTGTGCAGCGACATCCTGGCCTCCGCCTTTGGCCCTGCCCAACCCCTGTGGTGGAGTCCTCCATCCCTGCACCCACGACGCCTACCCTTCGCCCTCATGTCCCTGCAGTGCCTGGTCCTTCCCCCCCACATGATGCCCTCCCCGCTGTGGAAGACGAAGGAGTCTGACTCTGCAGGCAAGCTAGGGGACACGCGTCCCACTGTGCCCCCCATCCAGCTGTGACTCATGGACTGCCCTATGGGCTTTGTAAATATTGAACTTGATCCACACACACATTATTTGGAAATGCTGAATAAAGTCTTTTTTTTCCCTTAGAACACTACTGCTTTTGTGGTGTTGCTGTTGGTGGGGCTACATGATTTTGGGTGGTGATCATGTGTTGGGTGTGTGGGAAATGTAGTAGTGTGCTGGTCATAGGGGGGACCCTGGTATCTGTGTGCCATCACAAGGTGTTAGCTAGGTTTCTCTGTTCATGTAAGCAGTTACTGCATGGTGAAATTGTCCCAAGGTGTATTCCTTCCTCTGTGTACCCTGACATCTTCCCTGCAGGGTGTTCCCAATATTTAGCACTGAGCTGTGTGTACATTAGCTGGGTGTGTGACGGACCCCTTCAACTTTGGCCATGCATGCAGAGCGATGTCTCCACCTGCATCATTCGTGGCATCCTTGGTGATCACTGTACTTGTGTATGTAGTCTGTTGACATGACTTCATGTGGACATGTTCCCTTTTAGGCTGTATGCATGTGTGTACTCCCAGCCTCGCACACATGTGTTACATGTACTGCAGGGTCTTTGTGCACCTGACTGACAATTGTGGCAATTGGATCTGTGGGTACTCCACCCTTATTTTTTTCCATGGGCAATGCTGGGGGCCTCTGCACCCACCCCTCCTGTGTCTGGGCACTGCTGGGAGTGATAGGCACACACCCCTCCTGTGTCTGGGCACTGCTGGGAGGACTCTGCACACACCCCTCCTGTCTCTGGGCACTGCTGGGAGTGATAGGCACACACCCCTCCTGTGTCTGGGCACTGCTGGGAGGACTCGGCACCCACCCCTCCTGTCTCTGGGCACTGCTGGGAGTGATAGGCACACACCCCTCCTGTCTCTGGGCACTGCTGGGAGTGATAGGCACACACCCCTCCTGTGTCTGGGCACTGCTGGGAGGACTCTGCACCCACCCCTCCTGTGTCTGGGCACTGCTGGGAGGACTCTGCACCCACCCCTCCTGTGTCTGGGCACTGCTGGGAGGACTCTGCACCCACCCCTCCTGTGTCTGGGCACTGCTGGGAGGACTCTGCACACACCCCTCCTGTCTCTGGGCACTGATGGGAGGACTCTGCACCCACCCCTCCTGTCTCTGGGCACTGCTGGGAGTGATAGGCACACACCCCTCCTGTGTCTGGGCACTGCTGGGAGGACTCTGCACACACCCCTCCTGTCTCTGGGCACTGCTGGGAGGACTCTGCACCCACCCCTCCTGTCTGTGGGCACTGCTGGGAGTGATAGGCACACACCCCTCCTGTGTCTGGGCACTGCTGGGAGGAATCTGCACACACCCCTCCTGTCTCTGGGCACTGCTGGGAGTGATAGGCACACACCCCTCCTGTGTCTGGGCACTGCTGGGAGGACTCTGCACACACCCCTCCTGTGTCTGGGCACTGCTGGGAGGACTCTGCACACACCCCTCCTGTCTCTGGGCACTGCTGGGAGGACTCTGCACCCACACCTCCTGTCTCTGGGCACTGCTGGGAGTGATAGGCACACACCCCTCCTGTGTCTGGGCACTGCTGGGAGGACTCTGCACACAGCCCTCCTGTCTCTGGGCACTGCTGGGAGGACTCTGCACCCACCCCTCCTGTCTCTGGGCACTGCTGGGAGTGATAGGCACACACCCCTCCTGTGTCTGGGCACTGCTGGGAGGACTCTGCACACACCCCTCCTGTCTCTGGGCACTGCTGGGAGTGATAGGCACACACCCCTCCTGTGTCTGGGCACTGCTGGGAGGACTCTGCACACACCCCTCCTGTCTCTGGGCACTGCTGGGAGTGATGGGCACACACCCCTCCTGTGTCTGGGCACTGCTGGGAGGACTCTGCACCCACCCCTCCTGTGTCTGGGCACTGCTGGGAGGACTCTGCACCCACCCCTCCTGTGTCTGGGCACTGCTGGGAGGACTCTGCACACACCCCTCCTGTCTCTGGGCACTGCTGGGAGGACTCTGCACCCACCCCTCCTGTCTCTGGGCACTGCTGGGAGGACTCTGCACCCACCCCTCCTGTCTCTGGGCACTGCTGGGAGTGATAGGCACACACCCCTCCTGTGTCTGGGCACTGCTGGGAGGACTCTGCACACACCCCTCCTGTCTCTGGGCACTGCTGGGAGTGATAGGCACACACCCCTCCTGTGTCTGGGCACTGCTGGGAGGACTCTGCACACACCCCTCCTGTCTCTGGGCACTGCTGGGAGGACTCTGCGCCCACCCCTCCTGTCTCTGGGCACTGCTGGGAGTGATAGGCACACACCCCTCCTGTGTCTGGGCACTGCTGGGAGGACTCTGCACACACCCCTCCTGTCTCTGGGCACTGCTGGGAGGACTCTGCACACACCCCTCCTGTCTCTGGGCACTGCTGGGAGTGATAGGCACACACCCCTCCTGTGTCTTGGCACTGCTGGGAGGACTCTGCACCCACCCCTCCTATTTCACGATATGTACGCTTAGAACATACACGGGTGTGGGTTCGCTCCATGCATACGAGGTGGGGGTACGTGTCGTACATACACGGTTGGGGTGGGGGTGCGCTCCAAACGTCCGCGGGTGAGGGTACGGGTCGTACTTACACTGTTGGGGTGGGGGTATGCTCCATACATCCGCGGGTGAGGGTACGGGTCGTACTTACACTGTTGGGGTGGGGGTATGCTCCATACGTCCGCGGGTGAGGGTACGGGTCGTACATACACTGTTGGGGTGGGGAGTACGCTCCATATGTACGCGGGTGAGGGTACGGGTCGTACTTACACTGTTGGGGTGGGGGTACGCTCCATGCATACGCGGGTGGGGGTACGTGTCGTACATACACGGTTGGGGTGGGGGTACGCTCCATACGTCCGCAGGTGAGGGTACAGGTCGTACTTACACTGTTGGGGTAGGGGTACGCTCCATACGTCCGCGGGTGAGGGTACGGGTCATACATACACTGTTGGGGTGGGGGGTACGCTCCATACGTACTCGGGTGAGGGTCGTACTTACACTGTTGGGGTGGGGGTACGCTCCATGCATACGCGGGTGGGGTACGTGTCGTACATACACGGTTGGGGGTACGCTCCATACATCTGCGGGTGAGGGTACGGGTCCTACTTACACTGTTGGGGTGGGGGTACGCTCCATACGTCCGCGGTTGAGGGTACGGGTCGTACATACACTGTTGGGGTGGGGGGTATGCTCCATACGTACGCGGGTGAGGGTACGGGTCGTACTTACACTGTTGGGGTGGGGGTACGCTTCATACGTCCGCGGGTGAGGGTACGGGTCGTACATACACTGTTGGGGTGGGGGGTACGCTCCATACGTACGCGGGTGAGGGAACGGGTCATACTTACACTGTTGGGGTGGGGGTACGCTCCATACGTCCGCGGGTGAGGGTACGGGTCGTACTTACACTGTTGGGGTGGGGGTACGCTCCATACGTCCGCGGGTGAGGGTACGGGTCGTACTTACACTGTTGCGGTTGGGGGTACGCACCATGCATACAGGGGTGGGGGTACGGTCCGTACATATGCGTCCCCACGCTATGTGATGCTTATGCGGGCCGTACCCAGGCCTTTGCCACGTGGGTACAGCCGTCCCGCCATTGTTGGGATGACGTAGGTGTGGGCGGGGTACGACTCGTACCCACGCTCTTAAGGCGTGGGTACGGGACGTACCTGTATTGTTGTGTTGCCGGTTCGCGTCGTCAAGCACTTCCGTTGTGGCGGACACTGGCTTTGCTGGACACGCCCCCACCCCCTCGTAGTGACCAGGGCCTGGGGGTCAGGTATGTCCAGGGCATGTGTGCTGTGTGACTTTGGTGGGGGTTTTGTGGCCTGCCCCTGGTCCTGCCCCCCCCTTCCCCCCTCCCTTTGTTGTTCTGACCTTCTGCGGCGTCTGCGTCCGAACCTGTAGAGGAGGTCGACTGCTATGAGGGCCGGGATGATACGTAGGTTTGGGTCCATGTCTGTCCGTCGCGTACAGGTACTCCTTGTTCGCGTCGTCCTGATTTCCCGGCAGTTTTTGGCAGCCGAAAAATATTCACCGTGCGGGATGACGTCGGTGCGAATCGTGATTCCTGGTTCGTGAATGGCAGGCTGCGTGCGTCCCGACGTCACGTCGGCGCTTTCCCGGATCACATTTGTATGATTATTTTCGTCGGTCGGGGTTTTGTACGATTCGTACGGAAATGGTGTTTCCGTGCGAATCGTAATTCCATGTTTGTATATTTTGACGACCGGGTACGCGTCGGACGGAGAATATGCTCCGTCCGACGGTTCGTACCCGATTTTTACCGGATCGTGATCGGCACCTTTGTGTCTCTTCATGTCTCCTGACAACTCATCAAACTCATACAAACTGACCAATGGACTGAGTATTCTGACCAGATGTAGTGATTCCAGGAGGCGTCACCCCCGGAACTTCAAGAATATAATATTGCCCAATTTTGCAGAGAGAGGGGCCATTGTTTCACTTGCTGCCTGGTTGGAAATAGCACTCTTAATGGTGAAGGATTTTTTGCAGAACTTTCCTTGGCAATCTTGACTTACCTGATGTGGACTCACCTTGCTTCCTTTACGAACTGACGCATATGCTGTGTGCTCTTTGCCTTTCTGGGAGACTGCTTAAACTGGCATGCTTCATATCCCTTCCTGAACTCTTGAGCTTTGGTATCCTATTTCAATGCCTTATTAAAATCTGACTAAATTGTATTTATATCTGATTTATTGATGCATTTGTTTACCTTAAATTCTGATAAACTCTACTAAATCACCATAACAACTCAGCTATAATGATTTTCTTTCTTTAATTGAGTGTTCATTCCTACTTTGGGATCAATAACTAGAGATCATATTAGAGAGATTTCAGAACATCAAAGACTAATGCTGTTATTCTGTATAGCTTTGACTGAACTCTCAGGGCCTGATTCCGATCTCGCTAGTAAAGCCCTCCTTACGACTCGGATCCATAGGGCTTTACAAGCGATTTGTGCAACTGGAGTTCGAACGAGCGAGTACGATGCAGTTTATGCTTACGGACTCGGTTCGCTCGGACTCCCATTGAGCTCTATGGGAGCCAGTATACTGGACGCATGCACAGGCTCCCATAGCAAAAAAGGGTGAGTGGGGAAAAGCGTAAACCCTGTGGCAGGCTCCCCATGGTGCCCACCACGCTGTGCATGCATGGGAAGGGGGGATCCATGGGTACTCTCACGGGTCTGAATCGGAGGGCTCCAGGAGATGGTGGGCCTGCTACGGGCCCCAAAAGAATGATTCCAGCAGCGTTTTCGATCCGGACATACCGAATCGTACATGGTGTCCGAATCGTGCATCATACTTGCTCGCTTGGAAACAGAGTCTATAGAGCTGTACAAAGCATTTGCGTACGAGTCTTATGGACTGGATCAGGTTGTAAGGCGATTTGCTTGATGCATACGCAAACTTCGCATCGTACTTGGTCGTTTGGACCAGCGTACGAATCGGTCGGGAAAAAGGGCTACGAATCGGATCTATTAAAGCCAAATCCGATTCGTAGGCCTTCTGAGCGAGATCCGAATCGACCCCTTAGTGTGTATGCTTTTGGCTTGCCCACGTTCCTTCAGGAGATTTGGGCTTGCCGTGCTAATCTTTTATCTCTATAGTATTATTTTGAGGGTAATTTACATGAGTCTGATTTCTAGTTTCTAGTTCAGTTATCTAATTCCTGGTCCTCATTGGATGACTGTTGGGACCCCTTCATATCCAACCACTCTCACCACTATGAAAGAATCATTGGAGGGTCAAGAGAGTGGTGTGAATCTGGCAGGAAAAAATTAAGAAATAAAATGTGATGGGCCTAGTAACTCTACAACAAAGTGAGACATTGAGTGGTGAGGTGTTCTTATTTTTGTAGTGAAAGAATCTTACATTCTTCTCCCACA
The DNA here is from genome assembly GCF_964204655.1 of Triturus cristatus. Lineage (NCBI taxonomy): Eukaryota > Metazoa > Chordata > Amphibia > Caudata > Salamandridae > Triturus > Triturus cristatus. The sequence goes on from NC_140582.1 coordinate 497,549,361, forward strand.
CTTTCCAAGAATTTGTTTCAACATTCAAAATGGAAGTAGCCAGGATGACCCTGCCGTACATGTTTCTCGCTCCAGGCAAAGAGCTTCTTCACTTTGGCACAGATTAATAGAATAGTAGGAAAATTAAATACTGAGTCCGTATCATGATGGGCTTTTCCGGAGCAGAGCGTAGAGGGCATAAAGTGGATTAATTTAACCTGATACTTCTATGAGTTACTGCTTCATTCTCAGACAGCACAGTTTGAAAACAGAAAGAGGCTAGCCTTGGCCACTGTTTCTGCGCTGTACTATCAGAAAATAAAGCACTAACTCAAAATTATATCTTGTTAAATTAATCCACTCTGCAGGCACTTAAAACAGGATCTCAGATCCGCGTCAGACAAGCCCCTCATGAAACAGCTCCTGGAGTATTTGCCTTACTGTGAACAGATTCCTATGTGTTGTGCTTTAAACATTGCATTTTAGCTTGCACCTGGTTTTATAAAATATATCAACACAAACTTTTAATACTCTGCTATACCTAATATTACATCATTTCGTCTGCAATATCTTAATTTATTGCACACTAGTGTGCATGATTAATTTGTTTGAATTATTCACAAACTGCATTGAATCATTATTGATTTCGCCTTGTCAAAGTCTTCTGTCAACTAGGACACTGGTAGGTGTTTATGTCAGTCAAGAAAGTTCTAAAACATGTCTGAATATTGTTACCAAAACATTTCTAATAGAAATATTGTGTTCTAAATATCATTACAAAATATAATATCTTCATATCCTTAACTGCCCGATAAAAAAAGATGTGCTGCGGCAAGAGGCGAGAAATAGAACTTGCCCTGCAACAGGTGGTAGGCCAACACAAACAATCCCCAACTAATAGACACTGGTGCATGGTCTACATTTATAGGGAGCCCTACTGAAAGCTCTGGACTGGGACAAGATAGATTATGACTTACTACGCACATAACAGAGGTACTATTCCTCAGCCAATAAGTAATGAAGGTCCTAGCTGGACAACTAGATGGCAAAGTCAATACAGAGAGGATCCATAAAATTGTTAACAGCGAGGGGGCCACAGTCCAAGATGACATAGCCACAGCAGATTCATCTTGAACCTTCAATCGGATGTTATATTCCAAAGAGCCAATGTGCCAAGATGCAGTCTCTCAATACCTAGAGGACCATATTATTTGGTCCATCTGCATGACTGGCAACAGAACAGTCCCTATACAAACCCACCTCGAAAGAGGAGGTCGTAACAGCAATCTCAAAACTTAAAGCTGGGAAGTCTCTGGGACTGGACAGCTACTCTGCCAACTTCAATGAGCTATTCTACGTAAACAGGCCCTGGTTCTACCAAGATATTTAAATGACATAACCAGGTCATTTATACTCACCAACATGATGTGTAAGGTGGCAGTGATGGTCATTCATAAACCAGGAAAGAACCCAACCCCATGCATGTCATACAGACCTATCTCCCTTCTGAATATTGATCTAAAAGGCCTTACCAGCATCCTGACCAATAGGCTGGAGTGCTTCCTCCCTGCAAATAATAGGTTCAGATTAAGCAGGCTTTGTTCTGAGGTGCCAGTGTGGGGACACCACAAAAAAGTTACTTAATATTTCCAAAAACACTCAAAGGAAACACAAAACATCTTACTCTTATCTCTTGATGCCAAAAAGGTGTTTGATAGAGTCAATTGGACATATATGATAGGAGTCTTGCAGAGATTGGGCCTAGGCTGCCACTTCCTGACCTGGTTCATGGCAAGTTATTGATGACCCACAGACTGAATATGGGTAAATGGCACAACATTCTTTCCGATTGCCATGGAACAAGGCACTGGACAGGGTTGCATTCTTTCACACCTCATCTTCGCCCTCACTCTCACGCTATTTGCCAATGCAATTATAAGGAACAGGGTAATCAAGGGAGTCACACTTGGCAAATACAATTTCAAACTTACGATATTTGCAGATCATATCATGCTCTCCTTAGTGGATCCCTTGATCAAGGAACCTCATGTGGTGGAGAAGCTCCAGAGATTCCAAAGAGAATTTAAGTAGTACCTAATTTCAAAATCCCCTCACTAAATCGGAGGCACTATTAATAAACCCCATGCCAAGCCAAGAGTCAGTACTATACATCCTCATACCTAGACCATGGTTTAAGGATAGTTTAAGGATTTGATAACATGCCTAGATATTATACTAGCTCATACTACAACACAAGTAGTGACACTAAATTATTCCAAATTACAAAAGGTCTTCCCGCAAGATTTCCTAAGGTGGTATACCAAACACTTTTCTTGGTTGGGATGATTAGTGGTTAAAATGTGGATTTTGCGCCCAGATCAAGCTCCTACTCCCATCTACGATGATTAAGCAAACACAAACTCAGATAAACACATATCTGGCAAAATAAACCACCACACATCACCAGCAAGATCCTATACAGACCGGTCTAGCAAGGAGTGTTAGCACTAAAGTTTGTTCATTAACCAAGTGATGTAATATGTATTCACAAGCCCCTCAATGACCAAATGGTTGAAGGATATACTATGTGTTTGGTTGCAAATAAAAAGAATTCAGTTAAGTCAAAAAATGTAATCTTATTGAATGTAGCATTTCTATTAACTCCAATTGGAGGATATTTTTGTACATAATATCTAGGGCATAATATTTCAGTGATATTTTGGTTAGACAATCTGGTATAATAACATGACAACCCTAGTCAAGTCACTGTGTATTAGGTGACATTGAAAATGCCCTTTTTCTGATTAGAATTGGACGTTCATGACTTTAAAAACCATAATTTCATTGTGATTGAGGCTTAGGTAGATCAATGAGCAATGATGGATCAGTAAATACAACTTATTTTCTGAAAATGTTGCATAGGGGCATACTTTTAGCTCTTCATAACCATGAGGAGGCCATGAAGTGCTATGATTTGCATCCGTTCCAGCTACCATTTGCATGCATGATTGATTTGGTGTTAAATGGAGTTTAGCCTCTTGGGAGGTGTTAGAAGCGAGTCAAATATTTTGTCACCTATGTTTAAAACAATACTATGAAAGATTGAAACATGGTAAAAACAATGCTTTTAATATTTTACGCTGAGCAGTTCCAAACATATTTAGTCTATACGTACAACCATATTTCTTGCAAATATTTTAAAATCCACAGTAAGTGCTACACATTTATAAATACAAGGCTAGAAAGTTTAATTTACATGTACAGTTGAAACTATTTTACATATGTAAATAGGAAAGTATGAGATATGCCAAAGATAAAATAGAAACTTTACAGTTCATTGAAAAGGCAGTAAACAAAAACAAATGTGATCAATTACCTGGGTTCAAATATGTGTACATTTCTAGCCATTGCATTCATTTTAAGGCATTGTAGGCAGTATAATTCTGTGATAAATTATTTTTCTAGTTTGTATGAAAATTGGCAACAATAGATTGATTTGTGCTAAAAAATAAAAAGGAGTAAAATAACCATCTTGGCAGCCATTTGGGTGGTAGAAAAAAAGTTTAAAAAATCCTGGCCCATAGGAACAATGATAATTAAGCACATAAATAACAGATACAAAGATGTATTCAAGGTATTTATCATTAATAATATGTTGTACCCACAACGCCATCTTTGACAATGGAAAAGGGTAAAGGTTATTGGGACAATAATTTTACAACGGTACAAAATGTTTCTGTTAACATCCTTTCACACAGTTTACTTGTGTAAATATGTAAGTAAGATAATCCGGTAAACAGTGAATTATGCTCTTATAATGCCAAAAAGAAATTCTAGTGACAATAACAGCTGTGGAATCGGAGGCTGAGTCACTTGTAAATGTCACAAGAACTCCAAGATCTGAATATTGAGACCATATTACACACATTATCAGTTATAAATTTTCCTACATTCAATGTCAAATACATTCACAGGAATTCATGTAATTTATGGGTATGATGTCATTTTCTTGATGTAGAGGTTTTGAAAAGATTGTGTAATAACCAAAAGTAGCCGTTATATATATATATATATAATTACGTATATATATATACATATATGAATATGTATATACACACACATATATACACACACACACATATATATATATATAATGCCTACTTTTATATGTGTGTGTGTATCTTTTGTCTTCATGTACGAATTCTTCAGTGAAACAAAGGTAGTTTGTGATCTCCTGAATACAGCCACACAATAATGCAGTAATAGTACTAGCTCACAAAGCGTTACTTTTAAAGGAGACCCTTTATTTTAATATGCTTTTTACGGTTATGGTTATTTTGTGACCTTTTAAAACCTGAATTAGATCACTATGGTTTTCTGTGCATTGCAATACCAGCAAGTTGTTTTTTTAAACAAATGAAGGCACTTCAATAATTCCAGGCTCTATGTGTTTTTTGAAACTGACGGAAGACCTGAAAGCTTATCGTGAACCTCAGTAAACTCATGTATGTAAGGCACTTATTTTGGAGGTAGGCTTTTTGATTTCATGTCCTCACTCAATTAATCTGCAAACTGTGTATCTATGCACGAAAACCCTTCCAAATGTCCTGCCATGAAGTTACTTTACTTCAAGTGGGCATACACGATTTTGACCACTATATCCATCAGGATTAGCAAAGGCAAATATGTGACCATTAAAATCTCATTTTAGGTGATGTGCTGAGGTTTGCTCATGAGTGTAAATATGTGCTTTTACAGTGGTGCATTATCTGAAGGATTCCTACTGCACTAGTTTGTGATTAATATTAGACACCTGTTGGTGTAGGGGGAATTGTGCACAATGGCTAACAAACTAGATTGTAAAAGGATTGCTTTAATTCTAGACAAGACGCCATTTTCATTACTGCCCTTGTACCTGGTCAGAAAGGCAATCATCATTTGCAGGTCAGAATAAAATAATGAATATCCCTTTTTCACTGCAGGCTACTCATAACGTGGCACTGTCAACTTGTGTATTGTGACAATACATTTGTTCGTTTAAAGGAAATAACAGTTGTAATACAGGTTCCTACGTAGTATCAATATTCCTTGGAATGTTTTGTCATGCCATTTGTTGAGCTACAATAAGAACCAAGAATTACATCCATGCCAGATTTTCAGGATAACCTCTTGTAAATTAATTTCATTTACATCACCTGTGTGTAAATGTGTCCTTTGTGGATATCTTGACAATATGCCATGGATCCACCTTACCTTGACCTCTCTTACAATATCTAATCGCCAAACTTGGAGCTTAGAGAATAGATACTGTAACACTGCCTTATCACTTTTTCCATACTGCTATTTTTACTGGGATCCAGGAGTGTGGTATTTATAGAAGACGTGCATAGAACCTCTACTCCACCCCTCCCCACAGGCAATACATGCTCTCTTTGAGTATTCTAAATACAGGTAATTGAGATAAGGTTTATTTTGGTGAAGAGTAATCAGAGAGGACAAACTCAATGTGATTATAAGGGGCACACAAAAAATATATTAATACATGGAATTTGGTCCTGTCAATGTGCTTATCTTATCATAAATGTGCCTACGATTCCTGCAAGCTCCAGGAAACTATAGACCCCACATAAGCAACAAAGGAGCACAATATCCCAAGACATCCGAGGCAGTCTTTTCAGCCCTCTCTAGTACCGAGACATAAGTGCAAGGGAGGAAAAGAGAGAAAGAGAGAGATGATATATTAATATGTACTAGTAACCATGTACCTTTGCTCAGTAAGGAATGTAGTATATTTTCTTTTAGCACTGCTGGTCATGACTGATAGAGGAACCATAGAGAAATAGCATTGTGAGCTATGCAACGTCTACTGTCAAAGTGTCCAATGATAATTACCCTCTCATTCATTACTGGGATTGATGAAATACTGTGGTGCCTCGATATCTCAGCTTTATGTCATGCTCGAAGTATTATACGCTCCCTTTCTTAAACATGTTTCACATATGGTTACATTGGAGAATGATATGACTGATTTTTTAACAGTCATATTTGAATTATAGAATTATAGTATACACAATATCTCATGGTTTCAATACTGCAGTTAAAGCACTACACTAGTTCAATATCCCAATAATTTAATCAGAGCAAATCACATTCACAATAAAGGAATTCTATTATTGATGAGATCGCCAGTTATTCTCTAGACTTCAATTTCATAAAATAATCAAATGCCATTAAGTAAGATGTGATGCAAACTTGTGTTTACACATTGCTCTTAGAGCAGATGAATTAACATACACGTTCTTTTAAGATAATTGAAAATATTTTTAACAGCAGCAGATACTCTGGGAGCAGCATCACTTTACTGAGAGTGAGCATAGGCACTCTATCCATAAAATATTATTGCTTACGCTGCAGTGTGAAAGACATTATTGCTAGCATGCTTCCATAAAAAATATGGCTACCAAGAGATATGTACATGAGCTTGGGGTATACACTAAGGCCTCTTAATTCAATATTATTTTCAAAGCAATCAATAACATGGAAAACTGTTTTTCAGGATCACAAAGGTAATGTAGTAATTTCAGTTTTGACACACAGTGGAAGGCCAAATCTTCATTTGTAGTGCATTTTCAGTTTTATCGTAAAAATTCAGTCTTTACCATAACATTTTTGGCAAATTATGCTGCTCACACACTTTAAAGAGTGTGTGTGTGTACTGATGAATAACTGTTGTTGAATGTATTTATTTTTCACAGGACTGTTGTGATTGTAGGGTTGTATTAATAGATCTGAACCTGCTTCTGGTAATCGGAAAGCCTGTTTCAAGCAAATCATACTATAACACATAATGATTTTTTCACATTAGTGTTCAATATTTCCAGAAACAAAAGGCAATGATTTTATTTGGTGGAATTAGGCACAATGATTATGGACATGGCCTCAATGGTATCTTCTTTTGCATGGTGCAGGGCCCTGACAGGGAAAGATAGCCTTATGAGTGTTAATTTAGTATTCCATTTTTTTTTAAAATCATTTTAATGTTTACACTAATATCTGTTTAACTTAAATATATTGATTTAAAGGAGCATACATGCCCCATGCCAATTCCATATTTTCTGAAATGTGGACAGCTTAATGGGTTGTATTATACAAGGGTATGATGTCAATCTCATAAAGTATGACCTTTGAAGTCACTAGGAAAACACATGCCTCTACTTTTGCTGCTGTTGATAGCTCAGTGGATTCAGTGCTGAACATGGGGTGCACCTCATTTTATAGAGTCAGAAGAAGCATTGAGGTATGCTTTCACAACTAATGGCAATGCATGAGCTGCTGCAACCCTGCTTATGGACAGCGCAGTTTTGATAAAACAATGTTCGGGCACACGTGAGTGAGCCTTACAACAAGTAGCAGTACAGGGTGCTATAATGATCCTTCTATAATGATCTCCCTCTTCTCACTACACAATGTTCCCATTATTACACTTCAAATGTTCTCATCACAATAGCGCTAATACTCCAAAATGTAAATAGGAAAACAATTGCTAATCTTTTGCTTATTTTTATCAAGACAACACTTGCTGCACGTAGGCATTTGAAAACATATGTTTTTCAGTATGTTGAAGAGTTGAAAATATGAAGGATAAAGGCTATATATATGTATTATTCATTTCTACTACAGTATCGAAAGTAATCCTTTAAATGAGAAATACTATTCCCTGATAAAGAATTTAGTACATTAGGCACATAAGATGTAACAGAGTCTTTCATGCAGGTTCTGAATTCTTGTGACGTCTAGAAAGAAGTCATTTGGTACCGCTGTGTCACTGAAATGCATTAATGGCACTTTAGGAAAGGGTTCGGCTCATCAAGCTGCCAAAGATGAAACTTTTGTTGCATTTTCAACAGTTAACAAGCATGAAAATCATACACACTTAACTTCCAGACATATAACTTGTCCCATAAATATTTATAGGGGATAAATTGAAATTTTGTCTGGAGTTTACTGTTCAGTAGCTCATCATAATCATCTGTGGCTCTGTGAGCTTGGGTCTACTTTAGGAATGTATTACAAGTTTATTTCCTATTTGTTTTCACAGAGAGTAGAGTGATGAAGAAACCAAGAGAATGAAAGAGGTAGAAAGTTTAAAGACAAGTTAAAGTATGTTTTAGTTTCTATGTCCCTTTAATCCCTGAAAATTTCTGCAAAGATTCTCTTGCAAGACAGTGTATTATAAAAATAAAACATTGTCTCTGAAGATTTGTTTGTACATTAAGATGGTGACAGATATGTCTATCTGATGAGTTTGAGCTGCAACTAATTATTTTGAAGTGCTCACTGCTTTTCAACAAAAATGTAACGTAACTATGTGTTCAATACCCCATTATCAGTTTGTGTTTTACTTTTAAAATTAAACAAGTAGGGTTATTTACAAATGTATAGTGAACTCATAGACCATTAGCAGCTTTGAATTACATTTCACAAAACAACAGATTACACATTATACATTCTGAATTTAGCTAACATTTTTGATATCCTTCTTTGCAATCATTACTAGCTAAAATTACTATTTGGATTTACTTCCATATTTTCCTTAATTTACAAGTTTTCATGCTACTGATCCAGAGTAAAAAAATGTTCATTGGACACAGAGTCATAGCAAAAAGTTAAAAAAATAGTGAAACAATCTTTCAAAATTACACACATAAAGTAGTTTGTTTAAATCATAGACAACAGTTTTATAGACCATATCAGTGTAAGAGACATAAAACACTGATTTAACCAGAACTTTAGCCATGCTTTCACAACAAATATATTAAATTAAGAAAACAAAAGAAACTATACACTTAAATGTCTTTTTGTGTAAGAATAAAAAAATCCACAGATAAAAATAAATCCAATTCTATGCATTTACAACTTCATTATGATATAATTATTCTGCTTTTCACATCATAGAGAAATACGTTACAATGCATATGCATTATACAGAAATCCTCTCTTACATACAGAGTGTGTTTGTTGGCATAGGTACACTTATGCAAAAGTGGTTACATACACAGTCAAAGTCAAATCATTGTATAAGAATTCAGCTGAATATATTTGAAGGCATTCTCATTTCTATGACCACTTTTGAAGAAAATATAAAGTTTATCTGCCCATCCCTTATAGTTGTCCAGGAGTAAGTTTGTCAGGCACGTTACCATCTACCACGTGAGACATATTATTTTTCAAACCGCTGTTTCTATATCTAGATATATAACATTGATCAGTAAAATGTCAAATACAGATTTTACATTTTGGGATCACTGGATAACTTTTGTATCCAATTGTTAATCCCATAACATTCATTCACATGCTCTTAACTAAGATTTTATTATGCCTTTTCACTGCTGTGTTTTCTAAGTTAAGCCATTCAGATTCTAAAGTTGATTGCACCTGTGAGATACAGAACACTGTGATAAAGTAAACATAGTGTCTATCCTATCATGAATTTGTCTCACCTGTTCCACTTTTCTTAGCTATTTCCTGCCTCAATGTCCTGTATTCTGCTTTCACTCTCTTTCTCCAACTCCAGCCTCTCGCTTTTTTCTAACATGCCTCCTCCCCTCACTATCTGACATTTGCCTCACATTTTGTGTTTTAATGGTGGGAAGCAGTTTGAAAATGGTTGTTGTTTCTAAGAAAGTAAACAATTTAACATGTAACTTTAGAGTTAGCTCTAAAGGATCTGAGAAGAAAGTCAAAACAGGCAAAAAGAGAAAAATACTTTTAATTTGAGGAGGATGATGAGTCAAGGGCTTAGACAGGGTTGCCATAGTCTCTGCATCTGCATTTAGAGTCCAGTAGCAGCATGAAGAAGTGCAAGGTAGATACCAGAAGGAAATATGACAGCAAACTAAAAAGAGGGCTATGATAAAGGCAGATGCAAATACTAATTCAGATTTCATTTAACAATATGACAAAATGTATTTCCATTAAATGCAGAAATAGAAATACATCTTTTCGTGTTTCAAATAATTTTCAATCATGGGGTTTGCGAGTGTTATTGATGCATAGGAAACTGAGTATAAAGGACTTTGTCACGTGGCCTGGTTGGCTCATGTTTTGCGATGAACAACGAATATTCACATTTGTCTAATAAAAGCTTACATATTTTATTGTACAGCTTTGTTAGCAATGCACGGCACACTTTTTTGGAAACAAGTGTTTCTTCAGGAGGCATGTGGGAGAAACATTAAACCATGAGAAGTAGTGAAGTTCCTATTATCTCATTGCCAAACTGCTAATAAGATGACTGATTACTTCATTGAACCAACAACCATGTTGTTAAAATGCTCCATTTAATAAAGTATATTATTAAGTTGTACTTTTATCACTCATCCTAATTCTTTCATGAAGGAATTACACAATAGCATATCTTTTGAGGATAAAGCCACTACGAATTGCTGACCATCCAAAATGGAATTGTTTATTGGGAATAACCTGAAAAGGCACTGTGGCCCTTTGGATATCCTTGAAGTGAATGTGCAGTTATTTTGCCAAGGGGTGAAGGCGAAAGGGTGATCATATGTCCTTCTTTCATTTATTTTTTTCTGATCAGACAGGTGTTACTTCTGTGAGCAATAGTTTAAATCGGTTAAATTTGATTACTAAGGCCAACATGCAACGTTTGGCATCCCCAAGAACCAAAATGTCAATCTGCTTTTTATTACACCCAAACATATTGTTGTCAAATTTCAAATCAAAGGCTGGCGTGATGTTGGTAGTTATTATATTACCTGATGCCATCTTGCATCATTTAGGTCCAGTGCCAATCCAAGACTGGCTAAACTCAACCTGTGCCCCATCGTTAACCACAGAGTACATTCAACAAGTTTCAGGGTGGGGAGTTGTAGTGGCGCTCTGCTCTGCTCTGCTAAACTGTTTTGGTGGCGGAGGAGCATCAAAGAGTCTGGGAAAGGTGTTTAGATTGAGCATATGCTTTGAAATTTTCAGGCCACACCCACGGCGCTTTAACTAGCTGTGTTATTGACCACAAGGAATGAACATAGGAAGACATGTGAAAGGGTATTGAGCTCAGGAGATTGCAGTTTGGTGTGAACGAATATATGTTATCCTGGTTTGCCATTTATACTCTATAATGTTTGTTGACTGAACATAAACAATGTTTAAATATGCGTAGGCAGACAAATGTACACACCTATAGGAGGCAATTCTATATATGCCTTCGGTATTAAGAGCCATTGCAGACAAGAAAGCTGACCATGTTTACTGACTTATTATGATTATATGACTATGCTTTAAATGTTAGGAAATTTAGTTGGTGATAACCCTTAGTATTTCAGAAAGTGGCGAATTATTAAGCAAATTGTCTGTGCCATGGACCTGTTAGCAGTATGTCTGAAATATAAGCACTGCACAAAATGCACAAAAGTTAAACCCAAGTAAAGAATGTATAGTCAGGGTCATAACCAAGGTGTACATTTGCACAGATTTGAATATATTGTAGGTTCAATGGGGTCTCTCCAGCTGTATCGAATGTTTTGTGAACCTAAGACTGACATTTACAAGTGTTACAAGTTCCCAGGTTATGCCTTTGGAAAGGGTGCTAGCATGTGGTTTGTCTATTGATACCTCTGGCGACAGTCCAAAAAGGACTAAAAGGACAATCTTGCAAGTTTCCTGGTGGCTGGAGGTGGACAGCCGCCAAACCTTACTACCGCATATAAGTAGTGGTGGAGTGTTAAAGGGGTGTGACGTGGTGTCCGTAATGAGCAAGTGGTCTAATTTTCCAATAGAAAATCTCTTGACAAATCCCCACTTGTAGTTAAAAAAGGTAGCCATCCATTAGGTATAGTGAGTAGCGCAGAGGTCAGAATCCTAATTCCAGTAATATTACATTGCGGGCAGGATTCCGTTGTTTATCAGCTTGAAGACCGCAAGGGTTATACAAAAATAATTGCAATTTTGATGAGAACAATAGTTGTTATGGAAACAAGGGCACATAAATACACTGCGTTTGCGCACTGCATGTAAAAATAATCCAGGTACTTTGTGAGAAAGAGATCAAATTGGTGCAATAACAAACGGACTTAAGCTATGGTTTGCTTTGCTTTTCACATATCAAAGTTCACTGTAAGGGCATCCGGAGGACTGCCACTGTAGATGCAAGGTTTGTCATGGGGTCCGATTATTACTGAGTTACTATCTGCCTGCATGCAGAACCAACGCATAGGTAAGACTAACACGCAAAAATCACAGTATAGACAGGTCAACGCTTGCATGGATTGCACCACATATCTGGTTTGAGGAGAATAATGAATTTATATGCAGCCTCAATAACAACCTGATAGCAATGATAAACTGTACATACACACACAGTTGCTACAGGCGTTTTCAGCACAGATTGAGAGGCGGTCACTGTGCTTGATATGTGAGCCTATTGCTGCCTGTCATTTGTGAACAGATCTTCGATTAAAGGTCCCCGGATTATATGGCCTAAGGCATACATGTGGAACTGAGAAGTTTGCCAATAAGTTGGATTTAAACTTTGACAACAAATTAACATTTTAAATTAAATTCTGATCCTATTTCTAAACTCTTCAACTGGATATTGGTGAAAATGAATGCATTCTAAAAACTGAGTTATCATTCCAAAACGTCATATATCTGACCTGTGCTTTTTTGTTTTTGCATCCCATAAACATGCATAGCTCTATAATCAATACAGAATATTAGCGGAGGGGAAGTTAATTTAATAATTTACGTTTGGATCTATAATTGTTGATGTTAATTGAGCGGTAGCGCACTGTAGCACTATAGGTGTGTGTGATATCTGTACATAAAGAACGGTATGGAATGTTTTAGTTGAGGCGTTTGCATGATTGCATTGCACTTCTAATGGTTGAGTGGGGATCAGAAAGCTGGTTTAAGTACTTCGCAGCCCTCCCACTGTTGTTGCAGAATGCACTGAGAGTATCTTGAGCTCCCTGGCTATGTGGAAATGACCCACGGCTTGTGATCTCTCCGAGGGGCTTGTGATCTATCATGGGGGCTTGTGATCTATCAGAGGAGCTTGTGATCTATCAGGGGGGCTTGTGATCTCTCCGAGGGGCTTGTGATCTACCATGGGGGCTTGTGATCTCTCAGAGTGGCTTGTGATCTATCAGGGGGGCTTGTGATCTCTCCGAGGGGCTTGTGATCTACCATGGGGGCTTGTGATCTCTCAGAGGGGCTTGTAATCTATCAGGGGGGCTTGTGATCTCTCAGAGGGGCTTGTGATCTACCATGGGGGCTTGTGATCTCTCAGAGGGGCTTGTGATCTCTCAGAGGGGCTTGTGATCTATCAGAGGAGCTTGTGATCTATCAGGGGGGCTTGTGATCTCTCAGAGGGGCTTGTGATATCTCAAAGGGGCTTGTGATCTCTCAGAGGGGCTTGTGATCTATCAGGGGGCTTGTGAACTATCAGCGGGGCTTGTGATCTCTCAGAGGGGCTTGTGATATCTCAAAGGGGCTTGTGATTTCTCAAAGGGGCTTGTGATCTCTCAGGGGGGCTTGTGATCTATCAGACGGGCATGCATAACACAGTGCCAAGGGCGGGCGCGCATATAATAAGGTGTACACTAGATTGGAACTAGATTTTTCGCCAACTAGATAAATGAATGAAACACAGCCATGAAACCTCTCCACCATCGCAGAAGACAGCAGAGTGCAGTTTCAAGCTGTGATTGTTATTACGATTTCACAAAAAGCGTGAACAAGGCAGATTTCAGCCGTATGGCATTCCGTCCATATGCGGCCTCGCGCAGTGTGAACCTGCGCTGACAGATTCAGACATCTGGCTCGCTCAAAAGAAACTCACGTTGCGTTAGTGTCACCCACGTTGAATAAGTGAAGATTAGATTCTAGGGTCATTTTACAAAATAGTTGTCAGGGCATTTTTTTAAAATTGTAAAACGTTTTGTGGTGGAATTCAGCAAAAAGACTAAAGGCAGAAATCAATGGAGACAAAAGGTGGCCAGTAACCTACAGGCGCGGACTGCCGCCGGTTCACTGCTAGATTTGTCACACTGCTCAGCCAATGAAGGCCTGCCCTGATTAGAAAGGACCACCTTTTTCTGGGGTGTGAGGGCAATTTGGTCTCCATGCTCATTTAATCCCGAAGCTCTTGAATAGGCTGCCAATTGAACCTACATTGTGCCGCATTATCCATGCAGTTTTTTTTTTTAATGCAGACCATTGTTTGCCAAAGACTGGAGAAAAATCTCTCAACCTATTTCCATTTCGCATGAGGTCACGCTGAACCCCAGTACTAACTCGAAGAGGGCTGCTGCATTGTTCCCAACCCCCACCCAGCCTGTTTCAGTGCGCACGGCCTTGCAACAGAATCAACACTCTGTGCGCACAGCCCGCTTTTTTGCTTCTGGGGAAGTGCGCATCAGTTCCAAAAGGCCTTTGTTCTGAGAAGGACAGACATACACTGAACAAACAGGTATCCCCACCGTGGTGTGTAAAGGTCGCATCATTCGGGTAGAATAAAAGGGGCCAGATAGGCTGCCTTGTAAACAAAGCTCCGCTGGTCTCTGTGGAGAGCCCGCCGAGGCTGCTTCACTCTGGCTGGCGGGTGCTCTATGCCTGACGTGCAGAAGCAATGTATTCCTAGTGATGAAAGGAAACTCATGGCACTTACACAAGAAATGGAAGACCTTTCTTCATGAGAAATACTCCACGTGCCTGTAGACCTGTAAGAGACGCACGTTGAAAGTTCCATACAGCTGTGGTCCTTGCAAGTCTTGCACTGCTGGCCTGGCATGAAAGGATGGTGTTTTCTTGTACAGTGTCACATCCAAAACGCCTTCTACTGAAGCTCGCAGGCAGGGCTCGGTCCTTGGATAGTGAATAACACTTCATACAGGGGCGTCTTACAACATTTTGCTCTTTTCTGCTTAAGGCCATCTTGAACAAGACCAAATTATACATTTTTGAAATTAATAAGCTGCACATAAAACAGCTCAATTGCTTTCCTCTTGCTCCATGTAGATGGTGAAAATGTCACTTTTGTGGGTCAAAGAAAGCAAGACTTGACTAGGTTACAGACACAAAACACAAAATCAATAGGTAGCATGAACCCAGTGCCTACTGTTTAACCACAACCGTATGCCATCCCCTGGGGGGGCGGAGAATCCATGGTGACGGTTTCAGAAGAGTGCCTGAACAAGAAGTCCTGAAGTCCTTCATCTTAAGATGGTATGACTCCATGAGCTCCTTATCGGAAGTGAGCTTGGTGCACTAGGAGATGGCGGGAACAATCTCTGCGACTTTATTTTAAGAAATGGAAGCTTATTTTTTTTAAGAAAATGCACATAAGAGTTCTGGAACACGTTTGATGATCTGGCCAAGCTTTCCTTCAGAAGAAACTGGGTCGTCTGTCCATCCTGCAGATTATACTGCAATGTCTTAGGAGTGTGTGTGAATGCTGTGGCTCAGTTTTAACCAGTCGGCATTCTTGATGGCAAATAATCCTTTATGATGTCATCGGCCCTGCGTCGAGGATGCGGTTTACACTGGAATCGCCGTAAACTGCAAAGTGACCCATAAGAAAAATAACATCTAGCGTGATTCCATGAAAGACACTTGTGGTAAGTGTGTGTATGCACATATATATATATATATATATAGATAATTTCCCTAGAAACTACGTTTAAATTAATAAAGTTAACTGGAATCACAGGAGTTGTAGAAAGATAAAGTCTTAAAAGGGATGTTTCAGAATAAATGCCCATTGAATATGCTGTATATCCAAATATGAGGTTTCCAAGAACTATACAATGTAGGTGGTTAGATCCAGCAAGTAGGATGTTACATCTATGATCTGATCAAGAATACCTGCCCGTACCACTCTTCTGATGTTTCTGTCCACTTGTTCACACTGTTGGCCCAAATATCCTTTTTTACACAAACACTTATTGGGCCTGACACAGACACCTCCATGGCGGCACACTGGTTCGCATTTGGCTGAGAAAGAAAAACATTGGAGTTACTCTTTTCAGTTCAGGGAACTTTACTTTTTATAACAAACTAATTTACATAGAAGCTCAATAAGCATGCAATGGCCTAAAATTTAAAAAAGATTTTGCTTGGCTACAAAACTCACACTTGTTATTTTGTGTGCACTTATGAAATAACCCCTTAACGTAATTATCAGCTGTATGAAATATGCAAGTCATAGATTCTGATCCCAGCATAATCACTCAACATTCATTCTTCTTCCATTTCTAAAATGAGGGCCATTCCCTTTGGAGGACTAGTACCAATGCCTATGATGTACAGCAATTGGACGCTCCAAGGAGGATTAATGTTAGAATTATCAGTAGCAAAAATATTGTCTGACAGAAATATTATATCCCATATATAATTTGCAAACACATTGTCCCGCTGGGTGTAGATGTTCTGTTATTAACTCTAATGGGTGATATTTCTCTAAACAATATGGTGGGAGAGGTGTGGCACAGTGGCCTGAGTGGCTGACTCCGGAAGCACAGGGCTTACGGTTCAACCTCAGGCTCCGGCTGCACCTCAGGTCAGCATAATGTGACTCTGGGCAATAGCTCATTTAATCTCACTGAGGGCCCCCAGTGTCCTGAAACCCTTAAGGGGGTGAGATTTTCGCACTTTACAAATAGGAAATATTATTATTATAATATTTAGGACATAGTACATTTGTAGGATGACCCTATTCAGCCCAAAACCTACGAATATCTGTGAGAAATGGGCATATCAGGGGCCCTTCACCACATTCTGGAGGGCACCCCCTTCATTCTGCCTTACATCACTGTATTGTTGGTACAGTATTTTGGTGCCATAACCTCCATCTCTGTTTTTGTTGTCTTTATAGATTAAAATCTCATAATGCGTCAACTCTGAGTACTAAGGTTATGTGTTACTCACTTTCAGTGAGTAAAGCATAATCTTAGTGTTCACACGCCTTGGTTTTTTTAAATGGGAAAAAATAAAACATGAAATTAGTGGTGTATTTAGCTCTAACCTTCCGTGCTAAATGTGTCCTAATATATAAAGAAATAATGTCAATCTTGAAGTCACATGTTACTTTTAATGGTATAAAGAGCACGCTACTGTAGACTCAATTGCATTTAGATGATTCAACAGATGACAAAACACATTAGAAAAACAACCTAGCTTTCATCCCCATCCAGACATCAGCTTTTTTTTCTCTATTTGTGGTCCAGAGTGGAGATAGTTACCATCCAGTTTGGCAACAGTCCTCTGCAACCATTACATCATGCAAATGTCGTATGATCCTCAGTGTCAGCAGCTCAGCCCTTTGAGACTGTTAATATTTCTACCCACCTCCCTTGCGTGAAATCGTATTAGAAGGGTACGAGGTGACTTCACTTTAAGGCACAACCTATGTCCCAGTACCTCTCATACTTTTTCTTGCTTGGAAATGTAAGGCTTTCTCTTTAGCGAAGACTGTGTTTAGTCAAATAGTTTTTTGCTAAAATTTAAGGACAGGAGTTTCCAAACGTATGTTCAAGAGTCTCCAATATTATTGCAGTAGAATGAGCTATAAAATATAGGCAATACATTTTTGCTAAATAATTCAAGTTAAACATTGTTTGGGACCAACTTCATCTTCTGCAAATAGTTCATTTGACCTAAACAGCTTTATCCTCTATATCAGTAATGTCCTGATTACTTACTGGCAATCCACATTACTTCTACTTCCACTCATCCTTCTCACAGTCATTAATCACAGTGTGTTTCTCTGACAAGAAACCTCCAGAACTGGGCTGAAATTTAAGGGCTAGCCACCCAACTGGGCACTTAAATGAATTAACTTTACCAGCATACTCTGACCAAAGCAAAGGCATGGAGTCCAAGTGGATGGGCAGGCCAAATTACTGTGACCAGGATGAGTAAAACTATAAGTAATGACGATTGCTAGCAAGGAATCAGACCAATATAGTTACGTTCCTCATCCCAGTCATTACCCTTGTGTAACACCAAAGCTCTTCCTGCCTTCATTTAAGAAGAAACACTCATAAATGTAAGCACTCTGATGTGCACAAATGACTTTATTAAAATGTGCAAAAAGTTTCAATATCTAATATTCATTAGTTAAAATCAATATTAAATATTCATGTCAAGTTGCAACTGGGCACACCCGCACCAAAGTCCCTTTTATCAGATTCCAAACTCTGCAGCCTATACTGCTGAACAAACATAATAGAGGAAGATCAAATTGGCTGCTCTGCAAATCTATATTAAGGGAGCTCCATTCTCTCCTCAGTAAGCAGCTGCAATTTTGGTCAACCTTCCATCTGTAGCTTTCTTTTTTTTTTAAGTGCTATTTAACAAAATATTCAGCAATACATAGATGAACATATAAATGCAAATTTAATTCTAAGAAATATCATAGGAAATAATGAAAACATCATCTAAAACAATATATATATATATATATATATATATATATATATATATATATATATATATATATATATATATATATATTCTTAATAAATAGGAACAAACTTCATCTTATTGTAATGGTTTTTAAATACATTTTTCCCACAGTCTGACAACTTTTTGTGTTGCTCCTAATAAAGCCACATACAGCGTTATGTGCATTTGTATTTTGGCGGGCGTTCCTGAATTGTTGGAATAAAATTACACTTCCATTTATACAATAATAGTGATCAGGCTACTAGCACAGAGATATATATCACCTTACTATACTTGTTTAATAATCACACTGAAGATGAATACCCAAGTAAATTATTCCATGGTCTCACAATAATTTCATATCTAATTTATTTTCATAATATTCAAAGACTGCTTTCCAATAAAGGTATAAGCTGGAACACCACACTATAGTGGGGGACCAATTTCCCTTTTCACCTGAATCACATCTCAAACAACTGGCTGAAAGTTCAGGGTTAATCTTATTTTACACATGGGAGTATAATAAATTAGCCATTTTGCTTAAATCTGCATCTCACAATAGTTGGTACCCCTTAAAGCTGAAAATTAATCTTATTAACTTTATTTCATGTATTAGGTATCATTATAACATTTTCCTTGCTCACCCATTTACCAGAGACTCTCTTAAAAAAAATATGTTTCTTTTAGAACAGCCAAATAAATCTTCTAAGAACCAACAACTCTCACATTTGAATTCTCTATTACATCCTTAATCAAATCTAAATTTAAACTCATAAGACTAGGGTCCATACTGAACAAAAAAGTATGTATTATATTGCAAGACCAAATCAGCCATCTGTTGAATTTATTTGTCGAAGATTATAGACTTGCCCAAGATCTCCTTTGTCCATTAGTTAAAGTTTCTGACAATTGATAAAAATAACTTTAATTTGCCATCTAGCTAGTGTTACTTTATCTAAGAATAACTTATCTTTTGTGTTTGTATCCTTAAGTGGAGTAGCAGCATTTATACATGGAATAGAAGCATTCTTTTAAAACTGCTCTTTTCTTTAAAAAAAAAACAACTTTGCAACATCTTGTATCAAACTCTATTTAGTGATTTTACCAACCTAATAATGTTGTCATTCTTATTTTCCTTAAGAATTACAACCATCAAATCGTTATCAACATTTTTGTGTGCATGAGGCATATTTTTGTACCTTGACGATATATGTACAAAAGTCACAAAATAGTATGTTTTAATATCCTACAGGACTAGTCAGTCAATTTACTAGATGCATTTTCTGACGCCTATAATAAATGATTTTACAACAATCCAAAAACTGTTCTTTATTATATCTCTATCTGTGATCCTACATTTTATTTCTGGAGAATATAACATCTTAATAGTTCTTTGTGTGCATTTCTCTTAGGTCTGCCAAGCGATGACTTTCCCTGAGAACTTGCTTTCTTCATCGTTGTTTTTAGTATGTTGCATTGCTTTAAAAGACCTCCCCATAATATTGTTCACATGGTCTTGTTTAATCTTCTCTATTTAAATAACTTTTATAATTTCGATATTTATCATAAGCATGTTTAACCTGTTTTTCCAAGTTTTTTTGTGAACTTATCCTCCTCTTTCAGCAATGTTCCAAGCTATTATCTGTGCTCTCAAAGATTGAATTTTTCTTCCTTCTTCACCTATGTCCCAATCTGTTATCTGTGCTCTCAACGATGTCCTGAAGGCATCTAAGACCAAAGCAACTCTAACTGTCTGCCTATTCTGAGAAAACAACCCAATGATCTGTTCTGAGACCCATGGCTTTTCTTCCTAATGGATGTTAGCCTTCCTGAGATGCATGTTATATTCCTTTTTATCCAAAAACCTAGATCTCTATGAATCTATCAAATCTAAGCCCTTCTGATATAAAGCCAGACCCTTTGCTTTTTTTTGTTCTGCCTTCGGCTGGACAATGTAGAATCTATATCTGCTGCTGCAAAAAATGAAACTCACCCCCAACAATTATCTTGCCACATAGCGGTAAAAGTGATTGTAAAGGTATATTAATGTTTCCGGATTATCTTCTATGAGACGTGTACAGTAGCAACGTCATTATTTCAGTCAATAGTGCAAGTGCCCAGGCCCATCAACCTTCTTTATCCGTTTGCCAACTATGTATTTCAGCCTGCAGACCTTTTACCTATCATTTGGCTAACCCTCTATGGGCCATCCCGTTTGAAGAATAGCATTCAAAACTTGACTATTTATTAAACATAGCAAACTTTGAAAGTCTACATTTGGAAATCGGGTCACCTGTAAAAGAATGACAGCCAGGCCATGTTTTAGAACCCATATTTCAATAGCCGGTAATGTATGTCTATTGTTGAGCACATTTATCTTCGATTAGAATTTTCTTAAATTATCTAATGCCACAAAAATGATATAATCCTTTATGGAAATATGATGGTCCATTGTTATAAATATGAAGAATGGCCAAAGAGGAAGAATTGCTACATTCTTCTATCCTCTACCATTTGTAGAACTACATTCCCCAACTATCTAGCCATTCAATGCAAGCAGACATAAAGAGTGCTAAAATGTACTCCCAAACCACATCTCAAACCGCATCACAAAAACAGTTGACCTTCTCTAAGGGATTGAAGAAGAGACCCATTCTTATACAGTACTAAGTGCTTGCTGCTTAAATAATTTATAAAGTGCATCAAAGAGAGCACTTCTCTAGACCAACTGGTCGGTATACATCAGGTTATGGTTATTATGGAATAAAAGTGTGAGTGTACAAATATGCATCTTGTTTGAATGTGCAAAAATACAAAAATAATAAACGCCTTAACCACATACGATAAATCCAGATTTGCCTAATTCTTATGATAACACAATATAGAAAACAACATAAAACGTATATCGCCCTGTTTTGAAATGCTTATACCCCTCACCCAGTGTGTTATTACAGGTTGTCCCTGCTCCAACCCCAGAACAGGATATCCTTGCATATCAATTTGCAGCATGACTCAATATGTTTGCTCCCTGTGTTCTCTGTTTATCTCCTCTCCCTCATTCTTTGGGCCTTCAAGTCTGTTTGTAACATAATCATCAAACACAGGGGTGACTACCATCATTCAAACAAGTATTGGCATAGCCAATAGGTCTCGCCTTTGGGACCTTATAAGTGTTTAGCCATGCAACAGTTGATGTTTTGCACCAAGGGTATGGTGCTGCTTAACTAAACACTTATAAGGTCCCAAAAGCGAGACCTATTGGCTATGCCAATGCTTGTTATTGTACTTGACAAGCAAGATGTGTTACTTACAGAATTAAGGCTGTGGGTGGTTAATGTGCATCTAAAATACTGTAACCTGACATATACATTGTAAGAGTTTGATTCTTTTTTTCTTGACATCAAAGTCTGATGACGGAGACTAGTTTCTTTTTTATTTTCCATTACAAAGGCTCCATGTAAATTCCTCATTCAACCATTTAATGGAAAATCTCTTGAAACAGAGGTTTATTGTCTGTAAACAGCACTAAAGTATTATGAGATTATTCTCCATATGATCAGGTTATGCCTAGCTTGAGCGGAATAAACTAAGCTATATTCATAGAGGTATCCTCTCACCAAGAAATAAATTAATCTGGTCCTATTTTCCATCATTGAAATTTTACTTCCACAACATTTACAAACAAGGAAACTGACCTGAAGGTAATGGACCTTAGGAGTTTATGGATTCAATGTTTTATTTGTCACTTAAAAGCTCCTAATGCATTACTTTGAGTCTGGAGAACGACAAGTTGCTGGCTCTTACCAACTCCTTCTCCCCCCAGTGACTTGGTTTTGGAAAGTTATAAGGTCAGTGGAGCACTCCTGAAGGAAGCAACTCCCACCCAGTTCTGTCGATCTCTCTAGAGTGCTTTCATTGTCATTTACTTTTCTGCTCCCCTGCTCCACAGTTGAGCACTGGGCAGTGTATCCAGAAGCCTCTACATGTTTTCAGGATGAGTTGTCCCCTTCCTTTCTGACCCTTTTGGTATGGGCTACAGGCAGAAGTAATCATTAAGGGTGGGGGAGATAAAATAATAACCCCATAACATACCCCAGCCTCCCCCTTAAAGCGGCCACGTCGCTCCTTTTATTATGGATTCTTTTCGAGAACTGGGTTTTCGTCCAGCAAAAGAATGCATTACCGGTGTGGTAGCTGGTTTGCTTCAATGGGCGAATCTCAACGAATATCTCTGCTTTGTAGCTGAAAAGCCCAGAAACCACATTCTTGATAACCTGCAGTGTGGCGTCCACCTTGCCGCATATTTTAAGATTGCAAAACTACATGATAATTATGAGTGCTTTATAAAAAAAATAACAGATTTTATAGGTGCAGCAGTTTCTGCTTTTCTAATGCTATAACAAGTGTTAACATCATCACCCACATCCGATGTACATGAGGCAAACTCAGCACATCCATGTGTAAGCATCTCACCACCAGCTTGAGAAGACATGGCTAATCACTCATCCAGGCCCCTAGAGTTTCGAACCATGCAAAACAGTTTCCTAACTCACTCTACTCTGCTACTTACTACCTCTCAGGCCCCGCGACACTGGCGCGTTTGGTGTAGTGTGATTAATGTAGTTTCGTCTAAACTCTATGAGAGGATGTGGTCTCACGGCCAGAGCTGCCGACTGGTTCGAGCCTCGGGGTCGACGCAACATCCTGTGATTTTGGGCAAATCACTTAATAGCCCCGTGCCCACAAAAAATGAATGCTTCTTTGTGTAACGTAACTGGTGCTCGTGTAAAGCGCTCCAATACCTTGAGGTCGAGTATGCGCTATATACATCTGCAAAAAGAAGAAGAGAGATAGCAGTGGTTTTGCTGCCACCACTTACTGCTGCGTACCCTTATAGGAGGTAGGCTACAGATAATAAAAGAGAATACAATGACTCTCTCCCAAGGGCGATCTAAGAAGATGGCCCCTGCCCTCAAATGAAGAGATGCATCCTGCCAGTAACTCAATGCTGAACGAGAGGAATCACATTTTGTATTTCACTTGAAGGTCAAAATAACAAATACATTTCACATTGCAACACGTGGAGCATCACTCCGGAACAAATCTTCAAGCTAGAGGGGCCCCCAACCCAAGCAGTACGGAAACGGTACCTAACTGGACGTGGTATTACAAAGTTGATGTCACCCCAAAAAATATTTCGTACTAAAGACCCCATAGCAGTTCCTTGCACGAACTGGATAAGCTGGACCCCTTAATCGGAGATATGTAGAGAGCAGGGCACACTAATCTCTAACAACAGACGACACTTTACAGGTACACCTTCCGAAAACCACCACTGTCCGAACACGACCCTGAACCGGGAGCCAAAGCGGGAGCAGAAGGCAGGTTGAATCCCGAGGGAAGAAAGCACTTACTTCGGTCTTCGGGTTGTACTGCAGGCCAGAATCGAAGGACTGCATCCCCATCGTGTGACTGAGGGGGCTGGGTGGGGGGGTTATTGATCACAGCACTAGAACTGCTCCCGAGGGCCGGGGCAAAAAGAAGAAACAGGGGGTGGGTGAGAAAAAACGGGAGAAAATCAGAAGCTCATGTTGAGTGGACTAAAGGCGCCGTGGGTTTGAGGTGGTCAGTGGTGCAGGGCGCAGATCCGCCCTACTGGGCTCGCCTGTCATCTCTTCTCTCTCTGCCCAATTTCCTGCTTGACTGATACTGAGAACAAGCAAAAGCAAAAGCACGGCACGTTGTAACCTGACCTACCAGGAATGCAATCCACAACAACAAGGAAGGTATGCAGCTGCCATCCTGCGCACCGCTGCTCACTCCCGAGACCCAAACACCATGGGAGTGAACATTTAGAAAAAAGGTGGGACATGCACCAGCCTTTGGCCAATTGTGTGCTTTCATTTTTCAAAGCCACACGCAAAGGCCAATAGAATGTGTGGAAGTTAAAAGACCACAAGGAGAAAGTTTGGAGTGATTCCAAGAGGCCTCCCCATAGAGCAGCGAATGCGCGCTGCCCTAGGCTCGACCTAAAAAGCCTATGCTTCTTGCCCATTATGAAGAAACTTTAAATTGCGTGGTTGCACTATGGAAGCTTTGACACCAACTCTACGAAGCTGCAATAATATATTTTTAAACTCCCTGCGACTGCAGGCAGTTTCCACAGTCATGTCTGAGAAAATTAGAACGGATAACGCTTTTTAAACTTCGATTTTCTCCAATTGCTTTTGATAGTATCAATTCTGTGACCCTATAATCAGAAAAATTAACCAGAATTGTTCTGGGATATTTAGTACAAGACAAAATCTGTGAAGGCACTCTCTGTTCATCTACATTATTGTAAGAACTTCGGAGCACTCTCGAAGTATGTATGTCCTTATCAATGCTTATCTTTGAGCAGTTTATCTTTACAGTGTAAGATACGTTGCTCCATTTCCTCAACCATATCCAATATCTGAGTCATTTTATCATCCATCTTATGTAAATGCTCCTTGACCTAGACTGCAATTTCTATCTGATGCTGTATCATTTGTATAGTCACTCCCAAAATAACTTGTAACATTGCAAGGAACTTCTCATCTGTATTCTCGAGTCTTTTCAAACCAGCAACTGACTCAGTGCCCTGTACACTACTCTCCACCAGATGCTCTGCCTGGCCCTCCGTACTCAAAGTCTGCAGATGTGGTGATCGTGGAGCCACATCTATCATCACGGAAAAAAGCATGTCCAGTGGATTCTCTTTTCTGGTCCTTTTTCATGGTTCATCTTTTGATGTGCTTTAGCAAGATTGAAACAAGGGAAAAATGTAAAATTGAGTTTTTACTATGCTTAGGCATAACAACGTGAGCAGCCATTGATCAGGAACTGTTAGCATCCATATTCATCCCTTGGAGTTCCTCACAGCTAGTAATATGAATCGGACAACTACAGATTTTGGCAAGGCCCTCTATCTCTGTTTAATTTCCCTGAGTACCTTCCTGAAGAGAAAGTTCAGCTAGAGCAACAGCAAATATAATCCATATCCTGCTAGGCAAAGAGGAAGCCTTCTTACTCTGACCTGCTTCCCTAAACTTGACAAACAAGAGATAAGACCGACAAAAAGGATATGCTCTTTCAATGTCAATTAATACACCGCTTTTAACATCAGGTAGATGTAACAAATCCACTCTTGAGAGACAGAAGAGGTAGAAATACAAGTGATACCACCTCCTGCTTTTTGTGAAAGAAGAAGCCATTTTAGTAATAAAAACCGGGTGATGCATGACACAATAAACCCTCAATTTCAAAACTCCTTCTGGATGAGGTTATAGCCACCAGGCAGGTTACTTTCATAGTCAGGACCTTCAAATCTGTAGAGAAAAGAGGTTCATATGGATATTTTAAAAGCCAAAGCAAATCCAAAGGGGAAGCCAGAGTCCTTACTGAAAGATGAGCTGGAGAAATGTTCCTTTTAGAAATAGGAAGTAAACACTTTCTCATCCTTTACATTACTCCAGGAATTCCTAAAAGCTTTAATGGCTGTCCCTTGCACTTTTAATGTTGAGAAAGAAAGATCAAGGCCAAACCCTTCCCACAAAAATTGAAGAAGAGAAGGAAAGGAACAGCCTATTGTGGAAAGAAAGTGAGTAAAAGTCAAAGGTCAATGACACTGCTGGATAGCCACAGCTTAGTGAGATGTTCACCCTTTCTTCTGTAGACCTCTCCTCTCAACTTCCTTTCCAACTGGGACAGTCTGGCCTAGTCATGAGATCCCAAGGGAAAAAGAGAGAAGGGAATATGTGGAATGGCCAAAGAGAAAGAAGTGCTAGATTTTTGAGAAGGGGAAACCAAGTTCTGTGAGGAGAGACAAGAACTACAGCAATCACTTCTCTTTC
The DNA here is from genome assembly GCF_964204655.1 of Triturus cristatus. NCBI lineage: Eukaryota > Metazoa > Chordata > Amphibia > Caudata > Salamandridae > Triturus > Triturus cristatus. The sequence continues at coordinate 497,575,679 of NC_140582.1, forward strand.
CGCTTTTTGGATTTGAGCTGATAATGTGGAAATAGGTGGGAAGGGAGAGAAGGCACAGAGAGGTTTCCTGGGTCATTTCACTGTCAACGCACCTATTCCTCAAGCATCTGGAACTGGACTGTGGTAGAAAAGGAAAAGCACTTATGCAATGCTTTGAGTCGAATAGGTTGAGACATTGGGTTCCAAAGCTCCTGTATATCTCCTTGAACACATCCTTGGACAGAGAAACATCCTTGGAGAAAGGGAAGAAATTGCACAGCAGATCTGCCTGAACATTAACTAGACCTCTGATAAACACTGCTGTGAAGGTCAAATGTGTTTCTTTGTTTCAAATGGAGAGTAACATGCCTAGAGACCAGGATCCATTTCCTTCTTGGCAATTCACATATGCCACAGTGACCATGTTGCCTGATCTCACCAGAACATAACACCTCTGTATCTGATTTCGATATCGAAGCACAGCTCTGAAAAGAGTAGTTCACCCCCTCCTTTTTAAGGATCATAGACTCTCCTTGAGGAGCCAACGTAGCTGAGTAGAGCAGCTCCCCATCATGGTCTCCCAGCTTGACAAACTGGCATTTGTTGTCAGAATTATGGGAGGTTCCATCAGCAGATACTTGGAATATACAGTGGGATTCAGCCAGAGTGGCAGTGACTGAGAGATGACCCAGAGGGTGGTCTCCTAGTTGCTAAAGATGGATATGGACCCATGGAACTGTGAACACTGATGAAGCCATATGACCTTGCTCCTGAAGTCACATTCTGACAAGGGGCTTCTTCAAATCCAACAGATTTCTATTGCTCTGGTTTCTGGAAGGATCACAACATTCAGGTCAGTTCTGAACTGTGGCCAGTAAAGATCAAATTCTGGGAACTAGCTGACACTTTGAGAGGTTGAGTAGAAATTGGTGCTAGAAAACATAAGATCTTACTGCCGCCAGCTCTAGAGCCTTCTCTATTTATGATACATATAGTAACCATGCAGTACTCAGTCATTTAGTGCTTCGTTCGTAAGCGCCAGGGCCCAAGATATTCCTCAGGAGGCCACTGCAGCTTGCACCACTTACAGGCTCAGCCGAAGCTGCCAAATACCAGTAATAAATGCTACCATGATACTTCTACAAATGTGACATTTTGGATTATACCGGGTGATAAAAAGGCATAAGAATAGTCTAGACATTCTGATATTATTATGAATTGTATTGACATATTGGATTGTTAAACAATCTGCTTCTGTGCTCTTTTAAAAGCAGACTGGTCTGTCAGCACCACCATGTGGTGGACTGTGATAAATATGTACTGTGTTAATAAATAAATGTGTTAATAAGTTAATAAGCTGAGCACTGGCACACAGTCATCTAGATGCGAGAATGTTGGCCAACGCTGGAGATGCAGCTATATCACTATCTGAACCATGAGTAATCCAAATGCAGGATCTCTTTTGGATGCACAATGTAAATGTTTTTATGTTCCTGGGCCACTGGTACATGGAAATATGCATCCATCAGATCAACTATTATCATTTTGTGAGCTGCTGACACCAAGGGAATTATCTACTGAAGTGCATTCATCTTCAAAGAGGTTTGTTTTAACCAAGGGTTTAACTAATTTTAGTCTGTTACAACTTTATAACCCCCTGTCATCTTGGGCACCAGGAAGATGACACAGTAGTCTAATCTCCTTTCTTGGGATTGGGGTTGTCACTTTCTTGTTCAGAAGTGATTGCAGGCCCTTAGATAAGGCGTCTCTCTTCAACTGCATCATGGTTGTGGTGTATTGCAATTTTAATCTGATAGCCCACCCAAACAATCCAAAGCACCCATGCACCAAAAGATGATTTCTCCCATGAAGTAATGGATTTGACCTCCAACCAGATAGTCTAGGACTAGGCAGACCGGATATTGGCAGGACTTCTTTTGTTTTCCCAGTTAACCTTGATCTTTATTTTTTAGTTGAATGTCCAGCAAAGGTATTCCTTTTCTGTTTATGGGAGTTAGAATGTTGTTTTCCTTCTAGACAGTTAGTGGAGTCATGATTTACCAGAAACAGCCAGAGATGAGGATTGTTGCTGCATAAAGAAGGATCAGTGTTTCTTCCCCTTGAAGAGGTGGCATAACATACCATCTGATTCTGAACCAAAGAGAGAAACACCTTGGGAAGGCATACACAAAACAATGTGTATGTCAATCTTCCGGCAACAGATTCCTCCTTGCATCCACAGCAGTTGCTCCTCACATACTGGGAGCCTGAACAACATCAACAGTTACTGTGAAAGAAGCTTAATTTGATGTACTATGCCCTCCAACAGTGCAGGACATCTGGTTCCCTTCTCAAGAGTGTTGAAAAGAGCCTTGCATACTAAAACTAAGCACTGAGTTGAATACGCCCCATAAATCCCAGCCATCAATGCTAAATGAGTCTCGGAATACGTATTCCTAAGGGCTGAATCCACATAATTATATGTGGCATCCTTCAGAATGCCCTCTTATGCATAAATAATAATATGCGACAGACAAGACTGTCTGCCACAGAATTACCAGTCACTGAATCCAGAAGTTTAGACTCCATGTAGATAAGGGGGTAGAGTCTTGGCATACATCTGGGAAGAACTATCTTATCTGGGTCTTTCCATTCATGCAAAACTACATCCCCTACATGAGGAGTAACTGGAAGACCCAAATGAGGAGCCCTCTGGAGTCTCAATATTGTATCCGCAGCGGTACATGGGGTATTATGATCTAGAAACCCCAAATTGTCTTTCATATGAGATAACACAGAGGGAAGCACGTCTTTAGTAATGCACTTTCCTGTTTTCTTGCCAGGCAAGCAATCCTCCTTCCCCTCTGAGGAAGAAACACGTCCAGAGACACCCAGAGAGTCCACCCATTTATGAGATCAAAAGGATTTCAGCTTTTTATGAAGAGATTGCCTCAAGAACAATCCACTTAATCTTTCCTCCACATTCAGAGGAGTGATGGCGCTTATTGGAAACTGGGGGGCGGGAGTATGAAGAGGAATAACTAGTGATCTGCAGATTACAGAATTTCCTCTCGTGTTACCCCATCACCACCAACAGCTGAAATAACTCCAAATAAAAATAAGAAGACAAGTTACCCGATCCACTGCTCATCTCTAATGGAGAGGAGGCTACAACAGCATTGGCAAACTGGAAGTATTCACATCCACAGTTAACCAGACAACGCACAGGCACAGGGAAGCAAACACGCGTAACCAGACATCGAACCACTTATCTCCAAACAAAAGGAAGGACATTTTTTATTTTCACCTTCAACAGAGATATCATGGAAAATGAAGTATGTTTCTCTCAACAAATCTAGAGAAATCTTCAATAAATATTCAAAATATATGATATTCAGCTCCAACAGTGTCACACTTTTCTGGCACGTTACCGTTGATGGGACATCATCAAACTCCCACAAACCACTGCCATTATCTCCTAAGCTCAGTCAGTGAAGGACTGAGTGGTTAGGATGAGGCTCACACCCAGCAGAGGCCGCAGTAGTTGGAACTTTCTTTTAAACGTAAAGATATTGTCGTATTCAGTAGAAATATATCCATTCATCATAGCAGGTCCGCTCATTTGAACAAACATCACATTATGTGAGACACACAGAGAGCTGCAGGATGAGAGAATCATCTTAGCCATGCATGTACGAAACCAGAGGAGACCTGGCCATGAAAGGGCCATCTGAGTGAGGCTCATGCTGCTCTGAGCCGGTTAGAGATGACCAAAAATACACCTTATCCTCACCGACTCCATGCTCGTTCAGGGCTGCCACAAGGACGGTCACAACATTCATGCGGGGAAACTGAGCATGCTAAAATGACTGCTGACTGTGAAAAGTTATTCATCGGAAAGACTAGTCAACAGCAAAAGCAGGGCTTATTCTGAGCGTATCCGACAAACAAAGTGCTGACTGCTTCTGCCTAACAGATTAAAGGCTGTGCTGGAGGCAGAAGGTGTCATCTTTCTCATTGTTTCCGCCATTAGGGATAAGGATCTGCCGTGAACTTTGACCCGTGCCTGTCTGGGCCTGTCAGCTCACCCATGCACACCGCCAGACCTGCTGCAAGCTTCTGGCCATGAGAGCGCCACAAAGCCGAGCCTTTAATGAGGCCGCAGAGTTGTGTCCATCGAGGGTTACTGAGAGAAGTGCCTCGAAGGCACGATGATCCGAGCACGCTGTCGTTTAAAAGGAGCCAGCATCTGACAGTGCACGGCCCTTTACCCTGCTGGGTGTCAACGGATGACTGATGGAAAAGTCGACCCCTCAGGGGAGACTGCAGGAGAGCACGTATGTTCATCTGATGGCGAGTTAAAATATGCAACTTGTTAGAAACTGCAAGTGTGCTGGTCGTTGAGCTCGGAATTACCAAGTTTCTCTGATTTTGGGAGAGTTGTAGCTGCGCCAGGAACTTCAGCATTGCGCCTCAAACACCAGACACATGTTCCTGCTGCAGCAGCGATGCTGTCATCCTTAAAAGTAATTTCGTGTAAAAAAAACCACACAGGAACTAGTTTTTTCTACAACCATGTCTGAGAAAATTAGAAAGGAATACGCTTTTTGAACTTCAATGTTCTCCAATTGCTTTGGACAGTATCAATTCTGTGACCCTATAATCAGAAAAATTAACCAGAATTGTTCTGGGATATTTAGTACAAGACACAATCTGTGAAGGTACTCTCTGTGTGTCTACATTATTGTAAGAATCAACAGTTCTAACCTCCTTCCTTAACACAATACTTTTATTTGAGTACACATTACACTAGAGGACTGTTTTAGAGTTTGGTGGACAGGTTACTGGGTCGTGATATATATTCCTTCCGCCTTATTAAAAGTGCACTATATCCAATGACGCCTGCATTTAGGCGGACTGGATGTCCGTCACATTTGTGACGCAGTGACCATCTGCCAAACTCCAATTTGGGCCCTAAGTAGAGCATTTTTTTCTTCTGAGAAATATTTTTCTGTGTGGAGAAACCCTTTCTCCTACATCCCCACCAAACATGAGGTGGATCTATTTCCCTTTCCTCCCTGGACATTAATTTATACCAGCATGAGCTGGAAAGTGTATCTCACGCTTTCCAGGCTGCAATGGGGAATGTAAGGAGTTTGTGAAAGCTCACAAAATAATTTGTGGGTATCCACAAACCTCCAAAGCTTCCCATGCCTTGGAACACCCTTAATCTCAGCACTCGAGTAGGATTTATTGGTGCGGAGATCTCTGCATAGGTAAATGGCCTTACGCTCGCCAGGAATACATTTATGCATTTCTAGCAGATGTAATTGAGGTAAATTCGTTCATAAACTTGATTTTACAGCTGAATTTATTTTTGTAAATAGGCCTGACATGTCCATGTTCAAAAGTTATGGGAAGTTTCAGAGTAAGACTATTATAATAACAAGTGACCCAAAATAAATGGTATTTTAAAAAAAAATTAAAGATTTTATGTCTCATAGAGTTTGATGCACAGCTTATAAAATCAACTGCTTCCTTTTTGGTCTGTTCACAAGTATGCTGGAAAGGATAGTTTGTTTACTCTAGGCATTACAACTTCCCATGCCCTGCCCCTTCATGCTTTTTACAATGCAAGTGTATGTTCCTGTTTTGCCCATGTGCTTTGTGATCCATGCAAAGGGAACACATGTAAATGTTGAACTCTGTATGAATTCTGCGGGAGGAAGGTGGAAACTATTCCAATAAAACCCTGCACATGGTTTACAAATTCAAAAACTCCTTTCCTTTCATCATAAACACTACAGTCGCTAGGAAAAAATAAATACAAATCTTAGGAGATTTAAAGTTGTAAGTTAATGAGGACTTGACGTTGATCACACCAGGTGGTGCAGGCACATGAAATGATCCAGTGAAGCGAGCAAATTTTAACCTCTATGTATTTCCCCATCCAATTTATAGAATGGCTATCACTTACCTTGAGGGTGGCATTGGCACTGAAAGGCTGCAGCTTTCTTTCTTTATGACCCATACTACTGTGCTTGTGCACAGTAACTATTGTGCCCAAGAAACAAAAAAATATGCAAAAGTCACGACTAACCCATAACACAAATGGGTGGAAAGTGTGAAATAGAAAAACCAATGTTAAGAGTATGCTGCATTAAGTGAAGTTTTTCACCAATGCAAAAAACAGAACAAGTACATTTTGTACAACATTTGCTGCTTTTCTAAATGTTTCCACTGGAGCAAAACATTGAATCAGCTTATTACATTTTGCTCTCCTTAAAAGTGGAGCAAATTCATTTTTCTCTGCTGTTCAGATTTAAAAGGATGGAACTAGGTTTGAGACAACGTCAAATCTTCCATTTCATATTAGATAAGCAGCACAAGTTAAACAAAAGGACTTAACTTTATTTTTTATTGATGGCTTTTCTTTTTCCTGGAGCAGGTTATCTTTACCTGAAACTATGTAAGACACATAAAATGATTTCCATGTAATAAATGTGCAATGTGTTTTAAATATCAGAATTAGTACCCCCTTTTTTGCTCTGGTGCAAAAATCTTGATGTAATATGAAAGGGGGAGGGCGATTTTTTTCTTCAATATCCTAGCACATAAGTAACAAAAAGGCACAAAAAAATGTTCTGTGTTTTTTTGGCCACTGTGCACATTTTACGCAATGTGGCCCTACTCTGTGATGCAGAACATTCTCTACCATGCTTTGGCTGTGGAGAGATGTTTGGTTTTGCCAATGCATGTAGTTAAAAACATTATTCAGAGAAACGATTGTGATATTTAAAAAGGTTTGTATGCATTTTATTTAGTTGTATGGTTCCATCTGGATGTATTTCGTTTATATTCGTAAAAGCGGGTATCGGTACATGTTCTTGATATATAGTGAATACCCTGAAAGGTTGCTCCAGGATTCGACTCCTCTTTGTAATACACTGTGCAAAGGACATACTTCTTTTAAATGTATATGTGTTCATACAGCTTGGCATTGCAATATCTTCTCTTCCATAAGCTGTCTTCCATTATCCATTCTCTTGTGAAGGCACTGTGTTTTGAGTCAAAGTGGGAATGGCATACCATACCTGCTTGTAGATATTTCAGTTGCAATGTTTTGGTTGTTGAGAGATTTCATAGAGCCAAGATAGATATTTATTTTGCTGACATGCACAGATCTCTAGTGTACAGAGATTTATAGGAGTAGCTCGTTGCTCTATTTTGTTACTGGTTATAATTAGACCACTATGAAGTGTTTTTTAGATTTTTTACATCTGTATGCTTTTATGTGAATTTTGCTTAGTGCCACTAAAGCAGCACAGCATGTGTGTTTGCTATGAATTTCATCTTGCTGGTATACATGCACATCTTTACTGCGCTAAAATGAATCTGATGCCAGAAGCGGGCAGATATGAAACTGACTGGCACTGTATTTAAAATAAAATTTCTTCTGTTTAATGAAGAAATTAATTTTGAGAGAACTGAGCAGATTGATACTAATGTAAGAAAAGGTAATACTAACCAGTTCGGCAGAATTCTCCTTCCCAGCCTTGGTTACAGCAGCACTTTCCTGTAGGCGTGCAGTGTCCGTTCCGGCACTGCCGCAAGCAGTCAGATGTTAGGGGCTCGGCTGGATAAATTGGCCTTTTACATTCCTCTGGCATTAAAGATCTGAGTAAAAAAATAGCAATGGCACTCTTTAAGTCCAAATGTACAACAAACAGCGTGTAAGACATATTACGCATGCAAGTACTCAGTATGATGCAAAAGGGACCCATAGTTCAATGGTGAACCAAACAAGGACTTCTTCACTCGGATTCTTAGACTCTGCCTCCTTGTCTTCATTTACAGATGTGAGTAGTTGTACGCCGCCCCCACTTACAGGAGAATTGGTGGGCAGACTCTCTGAATTGCCCTATTTATCTGTAGAGCATCAGGGTGCAGATTCTCCTAAAGGCTACTCACTGTGCAAAGCATTGTACTGGGAGTGGCCTTTTATGCATACAGAGCGAACCTATGGGGCGCTGCACAAAAAGTGGGAATACATTGGCAATGCAAAGTGACGAGAGGGGGTGGGGCAGTTCGTACCTGTGGGTGGTAGACAGTGGGAGCAGGGGTTTACTGGTAGAGGGAGGCAGGGGGTTAGTGGGAGACAGCGAGAAGAATTTGCCAGGGGAAGGGGTGGGCATTGTCACCAGTTAAATAGAGATGAAATTGCACAAAGTCCCAATCAGAGAGGGAATTTGTTGAAATATCAGGGGGGACCTTTGTGGACATGGCAATCGGACGAGTGAATCTAACGGAAAATATCATTTCTATTTTTCAGAAGACCAGAATGATTGAGAGAAGGTCAAACCCATTTCAAAGGGTTGTCAATTTCTCCAAGACACAAAGGGGCATATTTACAAGGGCTTTATCTCCGCTTTTTTGGCTTAAAAAGCCAAAAAAGCGGAGATAAAAATATCGCCCTATTTACAAGAGGGTGCTAACATGCATAATCGCATGTAAGCACCCTTTTTCCCAATGCCTCCCTTTGCATCTCTAATGAGATGCAAAGTGGGCGTCACTGGGCGTTCCCCGGATGGACTACCTTGCAAATATCGCTGATGTTTACATCGCGATATTTACAAGGCAGCCCACATGATTTTAGCACACGTTAGATTTTGGCGAAAACTGCAGTTTTCGCCAATAACTAACGTCTGCTAAAATCCAGACTTACCTATGCTTTACATAGGGGGTGGATTATGCTGATATGACCACAGGGTCGTATCAGCAAGGTTATCGCCGTTTTGCAGGGAACATTGCTTTCCAGCGATGTTCCCTGCAAAACGGCGATAACCTCTCTATCTCTGGAATTTTTATCGCCCTGGAGAAACACGTTGTTAATAACGCGCTACCAGGGCGATACATTCCAGAGATAGCCTGAGATAAATAAGTTATCGCTAAGCACGGCCAGCGATAATTATCGCTGGCTGTTGATAATATGCCCCAAAGTCTGATGATTGGGAGGAGAAGAGTGGATTGAAAAAAGGATTTTCATGACATCTGCACAAAGGTAATTTGAAAAGTGAAAACAGGAGATGATGTTACCAGGGGAGGTCATTTAAAAGAAAGAGGAGGGGGCTGAGAACAACGTGTTGCTAGCTTCCTACCCATAGGGGGTTAGACAAGGAGTTGGAGAAGGCCATTCTAATAAAGTAACGAACAATTAGGGAGAAACGATGAGAACACGCTCACTGTTATGCTGGAGAAATAACTAGAGACGTGGGTGCTGTAGTGTTGTGGTCAGGGCTTTGGGCCGGGTCTCACCGGGTCTGAGCACCGGCAGTTTTTTAAAGGGGGCCTTGAAACGGGTCTCTATTGGGCTCTGCTTTGGACCCTGGCACAGGGGGTCTGTTTTTTCCAGACTGCAGTGACAGCTGGCACATAGATGTGCGTGTGCTCACACTGCTCACTTCTCACTAGTGGAGAAGTGACAGCATGACGTCATGCCAGGTGAGCGTTGTAGGGGAAGGGAAATCCGTTAAAGAGAGTCATTTTCTCTCTGGATTTCCCTTCTCTTTTTGAAACTCAGGAGCAGCATCATTGCCGTGGTGTCACATGCAACTAACAACCATTGACAAAGCCAATAGTCCTGAATTGTTGTAGGTATGATGTTACTTGTTGTAACATATATCTATTTGAAATGACAGAAACCGTAAAATACAAGTCGGGCGGCACACTATGCTAAGCACAGATTTTTAGCTTACGTGTTTTAAGCCACGCCCTAATTACATTGATCACTCCCCTTTGAGAGACACCCCCCCACCCCCCCCCCCCCCAGTTTTTTCATCCAAATTAAAGCCCTGGTTGTGGTGATCTTCAATGCTGAATGCAGTTGAGCGGTCAAACAGAAGAAAGATAGAACGGTGGTGATTGGGATGAGTGGAGATGGTAAACTTTGATATATGTGTTAAAGCAGTTTCCTTGGAGTGCTGCACACAAAAGCCATATTAGAAAAGACTAAGAGAAATGCAAGTTGAGGCAGAATGAGTAAGTCCATTGAACAGTAGTCTGTTAAGTGAATGAAGGGGGTTTGGGTGACATGATAAAAGTTGCATGAGAGGAAGGTTCAGCTGTTGTGTTTGAACAGTGAGGTGAGTCAAGGCAGGACACTCGGAGCCTGATGAACAAAGGGTTCTGAGAGTGCAACAAGCAATTGCACCTGCTTTTTGCTCCCCTGGGACATTTCTGTATTAAAGAAGGGGCTGCAGGTGCGTGCCCCCCCCCCTTCTATATTACCTAGCGTGGATGTATATTTTGCCCTTAAACAGTCAACATTGGTTATTCCCTAATTTGTGATTTTCACATTTGCCCCATGTGCTCTTGCTATACTCCCAGCTTGGGGGCAGAGAAAACAGGCTCTTTGGAAGCACACTAACAGGGCACACCTGAGGGTAACTCTTGGGAGTAGGCACGGTGGTCTAGCAGAGACACCCTAAAGACCTTTCACCTAGAGGTGCTGGAATGCACTGCGCCCACCCGAGTCTCTGTATCCATTCCTTAACACCAGGTCTGTCATCTGCATTGAAGACAGTGGTGGATTGATACTGAGGCTCCCTTTTTCAGGTAGCTGCCTACCCAATGCAGGTGAGGTTGTGCCTGCACTTGTGGCGCTGCCTACCCAATGCAGGTGAGGTTGTGCCTGCACTTGTGGCGCTGCCTACCCAATGCAGGTGAGGTTGTGCCTGCACTTGTGGCGGTCCATTTTTTTAAAACTGAGTGCGCAGTGTGGTCTGGGTGCACCAGCGTCGACTGGAACTGGTTTACTCCTTACTGTGTTTTTTCATAGATATTTTTCACTGAGCCTCATTATATAAAAGTAAGGCATTTCGTCTTACAATGTAGGCTTTATAATTCCCTTATTCAAGTTCCCCATATTATTCTCTCCCCACATCTCTCCGGGTCTTTCTAAAAGTTATACAATTTGACCAGAGGGGCCCATATTATTTGGCTTGATTCAGTTTATCCGAGTCAACAGGTAGAAAAAGGAAACACAGTTTACTGATTCTGCAAACACAAAACTATTTGCTAAATATTAACCTTAGTATTTGTCAGATTTACTTTATTGTTAAAATGCAAAACTCTGGTTTGGGGGATTTTTCCCAGAGCCTTTAGCACAGCACTGGAACATTGATAGCAATTTAAGGTTTCAGCAGCATACACTTCTCACGTGTTACATCTGTCCTTGACCCCCAAGGTTGATAGATGTGGTCCTGTTTGAAAACGAGTCCCTGGTGGAAGCCTGTATAGCTGTTAATAGGTGCGAGGTCAATGCAATCGCTAAACAGTTTGTGTTACTGGCAGGGTGGTCGTGAAAACAACACCTGCTGCATAAGCACTTGGCAGCTGAGTCAATAAGCAGTGTGGGAATTTATCAACTTTGGAGGCTGCTTGCACACAAGCCTTACTGATGAATTGAGAAACTTTGTCTCATTAGACCAGATCAGCTATACTTTATGCATGTTTGTTTTGTGTGGCACAGAGACTGACTGCTATCAGATCCCAAAACACTGGCACAAGAGACACAGATCTGCTGTGTCGTACAAAGGAATGCATAAGATGCTCACACAGCCAACCGGCACAGACTAGGACATTGAAGCCATATTGCTGCTGGTTGACTATGTTAACAATAAATCCATCTGGATAATTCACAATTCTGTACTCGTTTGTCCCTTCAAAGAGAATCGTTGCTGTGATATGCGGCAGGCGCACTATGTGAATTTCAGAGAGGGCTGCACCTAGGTAATGCATGTTGAGTTATCAACTTTACGGTTTCCAAGTTGCACTCTTGAGGAATCCCATCTCCTGCCATTTCCTTGCCAGCGGCCCGAAAGTAGGTGTGTGAACGGTCGAACCATATATTCGTCTTGCTTCATTTGCTTTAGCAGCAATTGACAAGTATATTTTTATCAGTAGCAGCAAAACAAGACATAACCCTTAAACAGTAACAAACAAATCAACTTACCTCGCTTAACCACCCTCATGGAGCATTAAAAAGATAGCTTGAGCCTTGACTTGAGATCTGCGTACAGTATTCCTTGGTAATGGTGTTGTTTTACCCAAATAATATTTTAGAACGGCTTACTTTTTAGGTCTGGCATTAGCCGAGATCTTTTGATTTGAGTAAAATTATATGCATGTTATACTTATTTATAGGGCTTTCAGCTAGCCCTCTCCATCTTTTGGGATATCATTGTATCATTTACATTTTTCATCCACCCACTAAAGCATACAGCATTGTGCAGTGGGCCAGCCCACCTCAGCCGTTGGCTAACTTCACTGTGAATGACGAGATTCTGCCCTTTCACAGTGAGCACAGTGAGCACATCCAAACACTAAGTAGTTTATTTCAGTGCCAGAGACTACTATGGGGATGTGTGCTTTTTGAGACAAAATTATTTTTTGACTTTGTCAATATTTTTTTATATTGACGAGGACTTGGCAGCTTCCCCAACAATAAAGTTTTGCAAAAACCATAGCAAAAACAAATAAGCAAAAAAATTTTTCTTTTTGCATTTGTCACCCCGAGTGGGATGGGTATGCCCAGATGCGGGTCCAGTGTTCGCCATGCCACTGGATTCAAGCTATCCTGGCTAATGAGGGGTAATACCCCGAAACCGGTTCTAGGATGCTTGTTTGGTCCAGGGAGGACCTGGCCTGGCAGTTCGGGCTGGACTGTTTCCATGTGGGACAGGGTCAAGACTGATTTGCATATGCCTGGGTCGAAACTGGAGTGGCACGGAGAGCAAAAAAACAATGGATTTAGGCCCAGATCTCTGTACTGGCGGTGAGTGTTTGACATTGTTCAGTATTCCGTCCATCAATTTTCCTTTTTGCATTTGCCACTCCGAGTGGGATGGGAATGCCCAGACGTGGGTCCTGTACTCGCCATGCCACTGGATTCAAGCTATCCTGGCTGACGAGGGGTAATACCCCGAAACTGGTCCTAAGATGCTTGTTTCCGGTCCAAAGAGAACCTGGCCTGGCAGTTCGGGCTGGACTGTTTCCATTGGGAAGAGGGTCAAGACTGATTTGTGTATGGTTGGGTCCAAACTGGGGTGGCGTGGAGAGCAAAAAAAGGATGGATTTAGGCCCAGATCTCTGTAGGGGTGGGTGAGTGTTTGACATTCTTCACCATTACTTCTATCAATTCTCCTTTTTGTGGGAGTGGGAGCAAGGCCTTTTATATTTCTACATTATTTTGAAACCCTGATACTAGTCTAAATTTTTCCAGTTTATCTACCGGCAGTTCTACCGAACTCACTGGATTCTAGATCATCACCATGATACTACCTGCAAACGTTTTTAATTCAAATTCCTTTTTCCCAATCTTGGTCCCTATTATATCAGGTCCTTTCCTAATAGCATTGGATAGGGCTCCAGAGTGAGCGCGAAGATTGAGGGGGGAAGTGGACAGTCTTGCCTGGTGCCCTTCTCAATATTAAACAAAGCAGATGCCTGTGTACCTTTGGTATGGCCCACATCAAAAAGTGCTGCCCAAAGCCCACCATCTGAAGGGCCTGTTTCATCCAAGACTAGACAACCTGGTTGAACGCATTCTCGGCATCCAATGAGAGAAGTATATTTTTGCATTAATAGAGGACATTTTATATGATGTGCAGCAATTTCTTGATGATATCACTACATTGCCTGCCAGGTATGAATCTTGATTGATCAGCATTTATCAATTTTGGCATCAAAGTACCAAGGCGTGCTGACAAAATACTGGTGAAGATTTTAACGTCAATATTGGCCTCTATGAGGTGCAAAGTGTCAAATCTTTCAGTGGCTTGGGAATACACTCTATGGTGAGGTATTTCATTGAGTTGCTTAGCTCTCCTTTATCTCCAAAGCTATTATACAGTTTAGTAAGTAAAGGCGCTAATGAAGAACAAATTCATTTATAAAAGGCAGCTATGTAGCCATCAGGTCTGGTACTTTTCCCTGCTTCAGTCTATGAATTATGTTCACGACCTCTGCCTCTTACATAATTTTATCCTTTATGTCTTTCAGTCATTTGGGATTTTATATTTCAAGTGTTCTTGGAGATATTTGAAAATATCTAGTGACACTGTCTCTTCTCTTCTATATAAGGCAGTATAGAACTCCCTGAATGTGCTGTTTATATCCTTATCTTCAACTACCATATGCCCCCTAGTATCTTTGACTTTGTGTGTCCTTTCATATGCGATCTTTGCCTTTAATTGTGAGGCTTACAGCCTCCCAGCTTTCTTGCCAGACGATTAATATCTTTGTTTGATACGCAGTAAAGCTCATTACCCATAATAAAGTCAAGCGCTTTCACTTGAGCATGCACTGCTAACACCTGTCTCCAGGTTTTATTGATCCTGTCATCTTGTGATGTCATTCTAGCGCCATCAGTTGCCGTTCTAGTGCTGCCCTCACCTGTTTCATATTTTTCCTTATGTAGGATGCTGCTGAGATGATATGACTCCTCAAAACCACCATTACAGTACCTCAGAGAAGTCGGGTAGATACATCTGGGGAATTATTATCTCTTTTAATTTTTTTTGCCTATGTCTGCTCTAATGACCGAGTCTTGTAGCAGGAATTTGTTTAACCACCACCTATGTAGATTGGTATTCCGCGCAGTGTATTGCAGGTGGATGCTAATTAATACGTGGTCAGCAATATATTACCAATATTTATGTCCTATACTTGTGTAATGGTCGATTAGACAATAAATAATAGTCTAGTCATGCGTAAGTTTTGTGTATTGCTCAATAAAATGTAAAATCTATTTCATCCATAAGTTAGTGCTATCAATCACACACCAACCCAACGTCTGTTAACCAATCTGCAAATTCTATAGGAGTCACCTGTCCACCATTGTATCTCTGCTGGGACCAGTGTTTTGTTGAGTCTAGTGCCATGTTTATTTCCCCACCAAATAGTATTTCCCCTTTAGCTAGCTCAAAAAACTCTGCGATGCAGTTTTTAAGGAAAGGATCTAGTTTATTGATGGGAGCTTAAAGGGGCACAATAATATAAATATGACCATTTATTTGGGGCATTACTCCCGGCCTCCTAAGCGCCTTATCTGCATGTGTCTTCAGGATGTGCCCTTGGATTGTGTTGCTGTGCAGAAGTACCACTCCAGGATATTTTGATCCCGAAGAGGCAAAAGAACTGCTGTGAAAAGTGTTTGGAGTATATTCTATTGCAATCTCTTTTCAATAGATCTGTCCTCATGGATCTCAGAAAGTTCAGTACTTCCAACTTCTTTTTTTCTGGAGAATTCACTCAAGCTCCTTATGCTGAAGTAAATTGTCTTAAGTGACTCCTCCAATTTCCTACAGATTGTACGGAATTGGCTGTTATGCATTGCCACCCAGGCACTCCCCTTTGATGGGTTTCTCCCCTATGCTAGTCCAGACTAAGGGTGGGCGTAGTTCGCGAAGTAGCACTTCGCGAAGCTAAGCAAAGTGAAGTTCGCACTACGCGAGCTACGCGTAGCACTTCGCGAACTGCGAAGTAACATGTTCGCACTGTGCAAGATGTTGTTTTCAATGATTGCACAGTGCGGACAAGCAACCGGCACTGTGCAATCATTGAAAATGGCATCTTGCACAGTGCGAGCTGTAGTTTTCTGCTGCTCGAGTAGATTTTTCCTCGAGCTGCAGCTTTCTCAACGCGAACTGGTAGTTTCTCATCGCGAGCGGTCGCGAGCATACGCGACCCCTCGCAATGAGAAACCTGACCTTCTCGCGTTGGGAATCTCGCCGGGAGGTTTATTTTCCAGGCTCGCGATCGCGAACAAGGAAAAAGTCTCGCCAGGATGTCATTTTGCTTGCTCGCGGTCGCCAACTTGACGTTGAGGACCGCGAGCAAGCAAAAAATGACCGCAGCACTACGCAACACTACGCTACGCGTGTTCGCACTGTGCTACGTGCAGTTCGCGTAGCGCGAAGTAGCGCGAACTTCGCAAACTACGCGAGCGTAGCGTAGTGCTTCGCCCAGGCCTAGTCCAGACCTGAACAGTGCATATGATCATGCAGAGTGCGGGTTTTGACTCCTATTCCCCAACAGAGTAGCTGATAACTCTAGGATAAAATTAATAAGCTGTGAACCTATGGCAGCAGAAAGCATTTCCCAAAGTTCTCCCCAACGTTGTCATTTTACAGTTCAGGAGTTTTATCAGAGCCCTCCATCTCCATAGCCCTTGACCTCCTCGACTCTCATCCAGTATGCGTGTTGATATTAATTGTGACACTTGGATATGTCCTCCCCCCAATAGCAAGTCTTGGTCTAGATGATGAGGCCTATATTTAAGTTTGCCCACTTCTTTTATCGCTTCCCGCTTGGCTTTCTCTGTTTCAATCTTTCACAGTCTCTTTTAACAGCCCATGCACTATCTATCCTGTTTGCATGGAACAATTTCACCGTTGCTATCTATGAGAGGGGGACAAACTTGTAATACTGATTCCCAAGATGTCGAGCCTGGAGGCAGCGCACATGCGCAGTCGCTTAGCGACGATCTGTTGAATCTAAAAAAATCTTACCATTTGTTGGGCTCAGTATCACCCTTCTTTGCTGCCTTTTAATTCAGCAGCATGTGCATAGAATCACTTCCCTATCTTTGTGTGGAGCATGGACCAAGTACAGTTGATTTAACTTAATTAGTGCCCGTCCGCTGCGATTGAGGCACTATTTCTTCTTTTTTTGCATTTTTAAATAGCACTAAGTTGACCCGACCGGAAGATATTGGGGTGCTTTACATGAGCACCAGTTCTATTCATTTTTTTGTAGAGAAGGGGAGATTAAGCGTTTTGCCCAGAATGAAAGGATGTTGAGGCGACGCTGAGACATAAAATTGGTTCCTCATTTTGGACGTCAGCATCTCTGCCCATAGTGCCACATTCTTCTTATTGCCATTTGTGCTTTCTATCCAGAGAAGCATGTATGGGGCCAGATGTACACCTATGAATGGCACCTTGTTCCCTGTCTTTTGTTATGTGATCCATTTCTGATTATGTGGCAGTGCCTGTCTTTGACATGATTTTGTGTTGCACAAACCCTTTGTTCGACTGCATTCACTGTAGTTTAAGGAAGAGCTTTGCAGGGAACAAGGGGGTTGCTTCAGTTATGGATTACATAATCGTCTGATCTTGCGTTTGTCTTGGCAGTGTGTGCAACCCCGACATGTCTTCAACCCTCACCTTTTCCGGCAGCGCTTCAAAACGCATCTGAAAGCTCTTGCAGCCACTGATGTCACAGCCTGCAACTGCCACAGCCTGGATCCTTTGTCTTGTGTAACACTTGGCTCTGTCTTTTTCTGCCTCTACTTCTATTACACATTCATCTCCCCTAGTGGTTAAAGTACAGACCCCGGCCCCTCCACATGCCATTACTGCCATAGTCTATGAAATCTTTGTTGACAGGAACCCTATGCTCTTGAGTGGGATTTTTGGTGCCGGTCTTGGTGCCAGAGACAGTGGAATGGCCATTGTATTCGATACGACAGTGGGGGAAACAAGGCAGTTTTGTGAGATGGCCAAAGCACTGATAATAGCGTAAGTTCCTGTTTCTTCTCCCCCTGTACCTGTTTTGTCTCCCCCTACTCAGTCCCCGTTTCAGCTAATCCCCTGTCCATTTCCTTTCACTCCCCCCAACAGACAAAAGAAAAAACTACTATAACGCGGCCAATGCTGGTCACTTCATACTGCTTCTTTTACCGTCCTGCTCTCCACCCACCCTCCTGTTCATCACCTCAAATCGACTGACAAAGCCAATAGCTCGCCCATAGGCAAGACCTATTAGCTTTGCCAATGTTTTTTTTCTGTTGGGTAGGGAATCTTGCACTGCTGATGCACATGTAGATTCTCTCCTTTGAGGCAAGCTTGAATAGCTATTGCATATGGAGTATCTGTTTTGTAAAGGTAGCACACACACATTGCTGATTCCATGCAGTTAATGTTCTGTGAGGGATGGCACCTTGCATTGCCGATGTCCATATGAAACCTGTTCAATGTGTGAGCGAATTTAGCATTGTTGCTGCTCAGACTGCTATGCTTCTATGAGGGAGAGAAGCCTCAAATGAAGATGCCATGCTGAGCTTTTTCGAAAATGAGATATGCGTGCTGTGCTGAAGATGTTCTGTGCAGGATTTGTGAAGGAAGGTAACTTGCATTGCGGGTGGCCATGTTGTACATGCTCAACTGGCGAGTGAAGCTTGCATTACTGATGTCTAGGCTGTAACTTTATATGTCTGCAAGTGAAGGTTGCACTGGTGATGCCCATTGATACCTACGTCTTAGTGAAGTTTGAGGAACGTATGCTTCTGATTGCCATTAGCCCTGTAATTTCATCTTTATGAATTCAAGTGAATGACACGGAGAGGCCACAACAAATGCTAGACTTATAAATATGTGCAACATAACATAACAGTTAGTGTGCAAAAAGCCTTAAAAAAAAAGGGAGTTCCAACCATGTGAGAAATCTGGATTCGTTAGAGGGCATGCAAACCACACAGAGCTCGCCCCTCAAAGACAATCTTAATATCGCATAAGAGATGAGGCCTCTTGCAGAAGAATTGTTGTATACAAGTAGATAATGCGAGGGGCTGAAATATCTAATTAAGAACTATTTGGTAGAACAGTAAAAAGTTACAAATAAGTTAATTATTTTACCTCATCTCACAGTATCCTCTTGCGTCGCTCTTTCTGCCTTCACCAAGTTAGGGTAAAGCACACACAGAGATAAAAGCCATAAAATTCTCATGGGTGTTAGGATAGCAGAGTTTAATATCAGGGTTGCTCCCAGCGTTGAAGTGAGACACCTGACCTGACCTTTCCACTATCAAAGGGCTCCTCCATGTCCAGAGGCTTCTAATGAGCTCACACCCGGGTCCTTCTCGCGCGATGCGGGTCACTGAGCTGCTCTGTGATGTAATCTGAGGATTTCCACACCTTGGCCCGGGACTCAGTGTCCCCTTTGTCCTGAGATCTACGCAGGCGAAAGCACCTGTCAATATGACACTTTAAATGGGACAGGTTAGCACTTATTCCAGCAAAGGCATGAAAGTGATACTGGGCGCGCTAAAGCGCTGGTGCAGTCTTATCTGTTAGCCGGCCTGCTTGAGATGAAAAAATGGTTAAAGTAACGAATGGGGGCTCTCTACCAAGATAACAACTCTAGATTACATAAATATCATAACATGTCCAGCAAACCTAAGCGAGAACCAGCAAGAGGTTTATCCGTAATGTGTACGGAAATAGACAAAAAGTACCTTTTCACCATCTGCCTCCGCCTCAATGTACTTCCGCGGGCAGTGTGTGACCCGTATGACACGCGCTCTTGGACTAGCCTGCAGAAACCGAACGCACGGCTCTTCCTCGCCCACACGCAAAGCATATCTCAGCCAGAAGCAGCCATGGGAGGTCTGCCCTTTCAGGTATATCATTTCGAGACCACCTAACATGTTGAGGCAACACGAACACAAACGAAAGGCCAGCTAAGACAGACACTTGTAATCGGATACGAGCGACGGGCCGAAGGTGTAAAACTCACTCACACGCATACACCAAATAGACTAAACAATCCGACTGAAACTTACCCGGTTTGTGCAAGAAAATGATTTAAAACTCAAAAATATAAATACAGTGCTCAGAGATTCATCTAAGTGGATGCAATAACATCTGTTAAACAAGGAACTGTTTCATTGCTGGGCAGCATTACCGTTATTATAAAACTGTTAAAACGTACGTTGTCATTAACTACTGAAGGAGACGGACTTTCCCCAAATTCGTTCTAGAGTATTCTCATAAACTGGTGAATAAATAAACGTTTTGTCTGATTCGAGCTAGTTCTATTGAGGGTGTTTTCTTTGTCTCTGAAGTCTACATCCGTCATAAATTGTAAGTAGCAACAACAATTACAAATACTCATCACACCACCATAGACAAAAGCAGTCAAAGTGAAAAACAGTAGAAGACTCAATTAAACAGCCAAACAAGTAAAATGTATACACCAAAGTCTCTGTAGAATATAAAAAACACACAAATAAATATTTAGGTTGAAAGGAAACAAAAATATGAACAAGTTACGGGCATGCAAAGCTAGATGCTGATTGGTTGAACTCCATACTTCCAGCTGGGCTTGGAAAGTTTTAAAATATACCACCAAATAACAGCACAGGGCTTGTAAAACCACGACTACATTTACTTTAATAATTTCATCAGGATATGCTGAGAATAATGGCTACCCCACCACTTCTGGACTATCGGTGCCCGCCCAAAGTACAAATCAATGTTAATCAAAATGTTCTCAATTAAAAGTGCCCCAAACTGTGCTGTGTACTTCCTAAAACACTTACCAACATTTGCATAAAACGTGCAGTCTAAAACAGCTCTAGCAATTGTTGTGAAAATACACTGTGTCCTGAAACACCCTGAAGCAACTCTCCAGAGTGATCAAAACAATTCTTTACATTACTGAAACTTTACCTTCTGAGCAGCTATTCAAATTAATGAAGAAGTATACTGCATAGGTTCTCCCTCAAACAGGTCTCCAGATTAATGTATCAAAAATGTAATTTAACACTGAATTCAGCGCTTTAATTGCGTCAGGCAATCAGAATGCTGGAAGTAAGTTCCCATATTTTTAGGCACTGTTGCATTAACACAACACCTTAAGAAACAATGAGAAGGTTTAGCTGCCCATGTTCCATGAAGGTAATCAGATGAGTACTAACAGCTGATTGTCCACATGCTGGTGGACGTTTATAGCTTTTAATTACCCTTACACTTGTTATGCTCTATACTTTCAGTTCGAACTCACAATGAGGGAGTAGGCAATTAACAGCAATTAACGCCTTTAGCCGAGGCCATTAACAAACAGAGCAGAAGGCCCTTAACCACTGTTAAAGCAGCAAGAATGAGGGAATAGCACTTAATTATTGACTGGCTTCAAGCGAATGCTTTTTGTGCATAAAGCTATAGGAGCTGTCACCCCTTCCCCTATGCTTCTTAGTCCGCTACCTCATGTAGTTGCTCCTCTGCTTACCTCATATGCGTACAATGAGCTATGTTGAGAGAGCTTATGAGTGGTACTCCAGTGACAGCCACTTCGGACTCTCAAACTGATTGTGCTAATTGTGTTACAGAAAAAAAGTAGTCAACAAGTGATTCAACAGATTAGTGGCCACATTTAAAAGGAGGAGCTACTAACTTGAAAGACTGTAGCAAAATATTTATGCATTTCAGATAAAGTACAGTGCAAGACACAATGCCCTTAATGCAAGGCATTCCCAAAAATACAGCAACCATCTTCTGTCCTTCTTGTAATCAAAAATCCTAAAGACCAATGGGCCAATGCTCTTTTAGCATCTCACCCCCCTCGACTTGACTGTCAATTGCACAAAACCCATTTTGGCACACATATCAATGGAAGAGGAAGAAGTAGTAAGGCAAGTGTTGAATGTAAAAGCATCCAGTTCATTAGTGGAGCCATGTTGCGCTGCTTACTTGACAACATTCATCATGCCCCTACACTGGACACACAGATAAAATTCATGAATCACTCATAGTATGTTCGTTCTTGAGACAACTGAAGTGTGGCATCATTGGGCGACATCCAAATACACCGGGCAATTACAGTCCAATTTCCAACCTGTTATATCCAACCAAAATCTCGGACAGCAAGATGACACAGCAATTGCAAACTATGTGGAAAAGAATTACCTCCTCCATCGCCATCAATTGGGGTTCAGGCCTGGTTGCAAATAGCCCTTTTTGCAGGTTTATCCCCAAACTTTTTGCTTCTTCTGTCTATTTTTCTTGCTCGGTTTTTGTTGGCTTTAGGGCTCTGGGCACTTTACCACTGCTGATCAGTGCTAAAGTGCATATGTTCTCCGTGTAAATTATGATTATGATTGGTTATCTATGATTGCTATATTTGATTTACTGGAAAGTCCCTAGAATAGTGTACTGTATGTGCCCAGGGCCTGTAAATCAAATGCTACTAGTGGGCCTGCAGAACTGATTGTGCCACCCACATGAGTAGCCCTATGAATGTGTCTGAGACCTGCCACTGCAGTGTCTGCGCGCACAGTTTAAACTGCCATGTCGACCTGGCAAGTGCACCCACTTGCCAGGCCCCAACCTTCCCTTTTCTTACGTGTAAGGCACCCTTCGGGTAGGCCTAAGGTACCACCATAGGCAGGGTGCAATGTTTGTAAAAGGTAGGACATGTAATGGTGTGCTTTACATGTACTGATAGTGACATACTGCCAATTTTATTTTTCACTATTGAAAAGCTATTTGTCCCATAGGCTAACATGGGAGTTGTTTGTAACATCTTACAAGTATAACTTTCCATTGAGACAAGATATAGAAGTAAAGTTTAGGCTCTCTGAACTCAGAATTAATAACACATGTTTTTAGCAATATGGATTTTAATTGTGTGTTTGAAAATGCCAGTTTTAGAAAGTAGGCATTTTCTTGCTTAATCTTTCTGTGTGCCTCTGCTGTTTGTGTATTGACTGTCTGGTTTTGGAGTGACAGGAGCTGGGGATGTGCATTCACTGTAGACAGCCACAAGGGGAGTTGAGGTGTGTCCTGCTTTTCCTGTGTGACTCATAGCTGGACTGAATATACCTTGGCTGCATTTAAAGTGGTGGGAGGAGTTTCACCTGCACCTGCTTAGGGTGTGTCTCCTTTGCCAATGCTGTCTCCACTTCCTGTGGACATGCTGCACCAGAGAGGACAGAACTAGTTTGGACTGGGCTTAGAGACCCTTGTCACAAAGAGAATAAACAGAAAATGGGGTATACGTATTATACTTTAAACCCCAAAGAATTAAATCACTTCTGTACTCAAGAGGAACCTCTGCCAAGGAGAAGAGCTGGAGAGCTGTAAGGAGGAGTACTGCCCCTTTGCTGTGTGTGCTTTACTGGGTTGGCCTGCAGTTGCTGCTTCTGCCAAGGAGAGGACAAAGACTGGAACATTGCTGTGACCCTGCTTAAAAAAGAATCTCCAAGGGCCTGTGTGTTCTAGCCTCCTGTTCTGAAGTCTCAAGGCCACAAAGACTTCACCCGCACCTATTGACCAGCACCTGGGCTCCTCTGTGGACGCCTGTATTCATAAGGGCACCAATTCCAGTTCCTGGTACGAGAATTGTGTGGTTGGTGCTGCAAATCAAAAAAACAACTCCAACACTGTCAGCGCCGCAGCCATTGACGCGGCGACCTGCACTGAGACCGGAGGGCACCACTCGTGAAGTGCACAATGCACCACCCCATCTGCACCGCAGTTCCAACGCCTGCAGTTATCGGCCTTCCTGATGCCAGCACTCGCACCGACACGGTCACTGCCAGCGCCAGCATCACGTTATCGCAGAGCTGATTACCGACATGGGTGACTTCATGAACTCTTCGATTTGTGTTGTTTCGATCTTGTTTGGTTTAGATAAAGATACTTTATTTTTCTAAACTGGTGTGGTGTCCATCTGTGGTGTTTTAACTGTGTTACTGTGTGTTTGGGTACAAATACTTTACACAGTGCACTTGGGATATGCCTGTCTGCTTGTGCCAAGCTACCAAGGGGGTGAGCAGGGGTTATCTAAAGTGTGTAACTCCCTTTACTTGGCTAGAAGGAAGGGTCCTACTTGGACAAAGGTGCATACATCTGCCAATTAGAGACCTCCAATTCTAACAGGCCCTCACAAGGAGGAACTAAAATCACATTGGCTAACACCAGAGAGGAGATTCTCACTGCAAGGGAAGATCAGTAATCCTTTAGCACATTAATTGATATCTCCTAGATATATGAAATGATTAACTAAATAATACTAATGATCATGCTCAAAGAATGGTCAAGGAAAACAGGGTGGGCACTGGTTTCAATCCGATACTTCAGCTGAAGCCAATAATTATAAATTGGGTCCAGAAATTCAGTCATTTGAAAAGTATCTTATGAAGTGCCACACAGTTTAATGTATGACATTACAACGGATGCCTTTACCATGCATGCATTTACCATGCAGCCTTCACCACGTCTGCCTTTACTGCCACATATACCTTTAACAGGCATGCCTTTACCACACATGGTAAGTATATTTAAGGTAAGTAAAACCCATATATTTCTTTTAATTTACTTCTAACCATCCTTTACCATGACACGCCCCAAACTCCACAAAAAAGGGCTTGCACTCCATACAGCTGTGCTGATTTTGTTTATTTATCCAGCTCCCTAAGCTTGAACTTTCAGAGACACACACATGACATTGGAAGGCTATTAAAGTGTCTTAGATAACCAAATAATTTATGTTGTTTTTCTCTGGCAGTAGCACAAATGGGAGAAGGGTGGTCATTAACCTACAAGGATTTTTAGATCTGGCATGACAGTGCAACTGTCACATGATATTTTAACCTACACCAATATTATTCTACAGTTTGTTGCTTCCACACAAATACATATCTATTTCCATGCTATTTACTTGTAATGCTTTGCATTACCATGCAAACACAACAAGATGATGGACAGAGTGCTGAAACCTTTCAACCACTTACCCCAGTCACAGATCTGGGTTTAATCGATTGTTCTATTGCTCACTATGCCACCCCAGTTTGGACCCAGCCATATGCAAATCAGTCATGACCCCGTTCCTCATGGGAACAGTTCAGCCCAAACTGCCAGGCTGGGTCCTCCCTGGACCGGAAACAAGCATCCTGGGACTGGTTTCGGGGTTTCACCCCTCATCAGCCAGGCTAGCTTGAATCCAGTTGCACAGCGAGCAAGAGACCCACGTCTGGACATACCCTTGGCCACTTTGGGCAAACATAGCAAACACAACAAGATGATAGGCGGAGTGCTGAAACCTGTCAACCACTCAGACATGGGTCCCTTGCTCACTTTGTCACTGGATTCAAGCTAGCCTGCCTGATGAGGGGTTACCCCAAAACCGATCCCACGAGGAACAGGGTCAAGACTGATTTGCATATGGCTGGGTCTGAGCTGGGGTGGCATAGTGAGCAAAAGAATGATGATGGATTGAACCCAGATCTAATAGTGACTGGGGATGAGTGTCTAAAATGTTTCAGCGCTCCGCCCATCATCTTTTTGTGTTTGCTTGTTCGCCTTAAATTGGCAGGGTACGCCCAGACATGGGTCCCTTGCTCACTTTGCCACTGGATTCAAGCTAGCCTGGCTGATGAGGAGTGTTATCCCGAAACTGGTCCCAGGATGCTTGTTTCCAGTCCAGGGAAGATCTGGCTTGGGAGTTTGGTCTGGACTGTTCCCATGAGGAACAGGGTCAAGACTGACTTGCATATGGCTAGGTCTGACCTGGGGTGGCAAAGTGAGCAAAAGAACAATGATGGATTCAACCCAGATCTAATAGTGACTGGGGGTGAGTGTCTGAAAAGTTTCAGTACTCCGTCCATCATCTTTTTGTGTTTGCATACATTATCATGGGACATTTCTTTAAAGCCAGTCCATTGGCATTGCCAATGCTTGTTTAATTTACTCCTAACTTTCCTTTACTGCTACTCACCCCTAAACCCTCAATTTACCCTTGCGTCCCTTTAGCGCTTCCCAACCCTAAATCCTAAAATTACCCATAACTCCCTTTACCTCTACTCACCCCTAAACCCCACAATTACCCATACAACTATTTACAACTACCCACGCCTAAACCCTAAATTTAGCCTTACCGTTATTTGAAATATATATATATATATGTATTTACATTACCACTACTTACTATGCATGGTAAAGGCATGTGTGATAAAGGCACAAATACTTGCGTGGTAAAGGCATCGTTGTAGGGGCTGTTTCCTTACACAGTTCAGCTGACCCACTCCTGCCATTACAAATTTGCTTACGTCATTTGGTTCAGCTTCTTGAACACCATTAGTACACTCCCAATGTATACAGATGACACCATAATCGGACATAGGAGGCCCAGGGAGGAACCAGACAAAGTCACAAATGGTTTATAAACTGGTACTGCTGATTAGCTAAAAACATCTCACACGATACAGAAAGCAGTGGATTTAAACAAAACTAAACAGCATTTGGCCCATGATCAAAATAAATCTAAATGGGTTAATAAGTCGCAGATTAACACCTCTAAACAATTCTAAACTTTCACCATAAAAACAGGTGTTCTTACTTTCACCTTCATCTAGTGAGCAGCACAGAGGACACGAGCCAGTGAAGTGCAAGAACAATGCACACGAAGAATGGCCCCAGCATGTTTGAACTCATATGTGAAACCTGGACATGAAAATGCGAAATTGATCGCACAGATATTTAGAGCTTGATAGAAGTGAGGGGCACATATTTGTGGGTTCACTGGATAGAGGTCTATATGAGGGTTCCAGAAACTACTTGTTCACCTTGCCTGCAAAAGTAAGATCTACAGCGTGCCAACATGTATACATATTCTATATTTGAGTTGTCCTGAAGTTATGCATTTTCTTAGTGAATCATGGAGTAGCCCAATTTGTAAAATCACTTCAAACTGGTACAGTGCAAAATAGTAGAAGGAAATAGGAAACCTTAAACCAAAGAGTAAGTTATGTAACAGTGGAAATTAATATCCAGGAAGGTAGCTATTATTATCATACCCAAATTTCACAAAACATATCTAGAAAATGTACACTAAAGATACAATTTAGTACTTGCTTTAAATACTTTCAATGGCAAGCTGCTACTTAGTGGCTCTGTAGGATCTACCACTTTGCAAGGGGTTCTAGTTTACATGCATAGCAAATGTGTAAGGCCTTTTTGCACATTTCCCCCAATAATTTTGGCCCCATTTGAACTATTAGCTGCAGGCCAGCTAACCAGACTCTAGGGCCAGTATTCTGATGCATTACAAAAGTTATGTCGATTTGGCTATTCCCAATTGGCAAGTGCTCACTTACTTATAAGTCCTTGGTGTATGATACACAGGATACCAAGGTCATGCAAGGCAGAGTGTCCACCCAGGGCTGCAATACTGTTTTTGCCACTCTGAGTGTGACAAACAACAAAATGGCTACCAGCCTGCCACTGCAGACTAGAAGAGCAATGTGTGCACTGCTAGTTCGACTTTGCCATTAAATCTAATGGCAAAGCCACCCTTTCCTTATCCATATATGTAAGACTCCCCCAAGGAAGGCCTATAGAGCCCTATGGCAAGCAGCAGTAAATTGTTAAGCAGATACCAAATTAATTGTGGCATTAAATCCAATTGGATGCCCAAGTCGAGATTTATTTCATTTTTAAAGCTAAGCAACTCTTAGAAAGCTGCCACTCTGTGCCCCAGTTAGTACAGTGGCCTCACAAAGGCCCTGACACGCAGACAGCTTTTTGCTCGCCTGGGGAGACGTGTGAACAATTCCCAGGCTCAAGAACAAAGGCAGTTGTCGCAGATTGAGGTGTGACCTCCTCTCCCAGGAAGACTGCAAGGGGTGTTAGCTCAAAAGGCGAGCTTCAAAGGGGAAGCCACCTTTGAAGGTCTGCCTGTGACAACACACCCGAGCAGGCTGCCTTTTGTTCCTGTAGACAAATTGGAGAAAAGGCCAGAGAGGGAAGACCCATCCCCAAACAGTTTTTCTCGTGGGCATATAGCCCTTAGGTAGCCATACCTCTGGTTGAGGAACAGTTCAGGCCTCTTGAGAGTGGCAAGTTCACTGCACTCTGGGATTGCCAAATGCCACAAATCACTGGAACTTTGTCACCAAAGAGGAGGGGCCCTACTAGCCCATTGGCTAGTGACCACATTGTCCCCTCAGGGCACTTTCCCAGGATATAATGGGCACCCTGGAACCCCTCCATGGATGTGGAGAGAGGACCATGAGAGGAGTGTCCTTGTGCCTTTGAAGCTGCACCATCGGAAGGACTGCACCAGCTGCGCTTTGGGCTAGCGAGTTTGGAGTGTGCCCATGGCTCCTGGCTCGGGGAAAAGTAGATCGCAAGCCCCAGATTGAGCATTGACTCCAAGGGTCAGTTGGCTGGCCCCCTGGAACAGCACCAGCGACATCAAAGATGATTAATCCCAAACCAAGAAAGCAGTAGCCACTCCTGAGGGATCGCCACTGGCCGTTGCCGGGAATGCCAAGAGACAAATTTGAGATAGCCAAAAGCCGCACCTCTGTCTGCCGTACCCAGGAGCGTTATCTGAGAGAGGATTCTTTGCCCAAGAGGGACATTAGCCCCCACCAAGGATATTCACTGTGATCGTTGTGTCCCAAGATTTGAAGCCCCGCTGCAACAGGACTTTTTCTGTCTCAGACATGGCGTTGTGGGACCCCAAGCTCCATGGTCAAAGTCACCTCAACCCACCTGTGGACTGAGGAATCAACCACACTCCACCTCCATCGACTGCACAGCTCCAGGAGCATCATTGAGCAACTTTTCTGCCTGCATCCCCCGCATCAGGACTACTCCATTGTCATCTATTATAGTTGTTTCTTAAAAGATTGAACTTGACTGGAAAAGGCTCTGGTGGCTAGGTGTCTGTTCAAAGTAACCCTATTAGACTCTTAGACCTCCGCCCTGTCATATTTGGTCACCCAAGCTGGGTTAGAGTTGTCGAACTGATTCAAACTATTCAAAAGTTTGCAAAGTTTTCATTGACCAATACTTGTGTGCAGTTGGATTTATTTCTTCTAAAATCTGTATCTCGGGAACCCTCTGGTGTATTTTGATGTTCAAAGACTCTAAATATTCATTAAAATATGCTCTATTTTTATAAATTGTTGTCTTGTCTCTTTCTTGTTGTGTGACTTTCTTGTTCCATTGTTTGGTGCTGTTAAATGCTTTCCACTAAGTTTGTTTGTCAAACCTTGCTGCACGAAGCTACAGCTACCCAGGGTCGAGCTTAAGTATTACAGACGAGCCTGATTGGATCCAAGACAGTTTTTGCGAATGTATTAAACAATAAGGCCAGACAGTCATATCATGTAATACACCCAAATCCTCACAAAATGAATGCACTGATAGACTGAAGCAGTCAGGAGGTGGGGCTAGTCTAGTGGTGCAGGTGTCACTCGCCCTTCTCCCTGCAACTCGGATGTAATTACATGGTTTCCCATGATGGTGGAGGAGCAGTGGCAGTCCTCTGCAAAGATGCAGGGTTTGTACATAGTTGCCATTTTCTGGACATAGCCCTGCTCTCATGACCTTCATATTCTGGTTGGGTATGCAGGCATTAATATAAGTCTTGCTGCATGGTCACAGCACAAGGAATGACATCAGTGTACAGGTAGCATCAGCACTGAGTGATAGTGGTTACAGTCACTTTGCATGCCCCATTTTTAGGTTTCACCTGTGATGGAGAAAGGACTTGTATAAAAGAGACTTGCTCAGATGCAATCCTCTCATATAACTTCTAACACTGTATTAATAAAGTATTGTGTAAATTAATATGCACCACATTACATTTTAGTAAAGATGAAGCTTGCTTACGTGTTTTACTAACAAGTAACCCGAGTGAAACTTAAAATGGGTGCTAACTCAGGAAACTGTACTGCGCATGCGTCAACTGCATCTACGTAGAATGACGTTCTTTCGCTTGGAGGGAAATTTCTGCACCTGCGCAATGCATCTAAAATGGACGCTTGAAAGCTCACATGCTAAGCATCTGCTTCACCGAAACTAAAACACACTGTTTACTAAGTGCTAATGCAAGGAGAACTTTATAAGTAAATGGGATTAGAGTAGAGATAGGTGGTATACAATGATATCATTTTATTTTTCATCATAAAGGAGGCAGGTGTTTTCGGTGGTGGGATAAGAATTCCCACGCTAGTCTTAATGGGTTTATCTTTCTTGAAGTAATTTTTAATTTTCAGCATAAACGACATTTTTCTCTTTTCTCCGTACATTGTAAGTGATGATCTTTTTATATTTTCGTCTCTTGCAAATCCTAACTACCTACTGTCTGGGCGATTCCCTATTAATGTCGTATCGTATTTCCACATACAACTCCACTGTCCAATACTATTACAGCTTCTATTTTTGACAACCAAATAGATTCTTGCTAACACTCAGGGTTTCACCAATCCCAGTGCGGCTTCTAATGATTCACAACACATGTTGTGCTGGCAGGGAAAATCTATCAATGAGATTCTAAAATATGCCAAGTATTGCGGAGATGATATTGAAAATAGACGTGAAAAGTTGGAAGAAAAAGTGATGTGGGCACAAGTGAAATTGGCAGAACATCAAGAGCTTAAATTAAATAGTTAGAATCATGATCAAGTGAAAGGACAGGGTCAGAATGATAGTAATGGGGGAAAGCCAAGAGGACGAATGAGTAGAGAGGAAATGTCCTTGTCATAGGTGTGGAAAATTGGGGCATTGGAAAAACGAGTGAATAAATATTCAGAATAATAATGGCCCAAGTCAAAATTTAAATCAACAGACGCAGAATGAGGTGATAATGAGTCAACCGCAGCAGGTTGTTAATCAACAGAGTCAGTTGCCACGTGCCCCTATGAAAAATTTTGTGAACAGAGCAAGATACAGTGCGGACACCGGATTTCCAGGAGAAAGTGGTAAGAAAAATTCTGTGACTTCACAGTTTCTTTTGCAGAATAGTCACCTCCATGGGGATGATCAATGACGGTGCCTGAGGGGGGAGGAAGAGGAGGGCGTACTTGGCGCATCCTTACCGGTAGATCAGTCAGGTCCAGATATTGATTGGAAGGTTGAAGGAAAAAATATTACCTTTCTGTTGGACACTGGTACTACCCGTTCTACTGTGAGAACAACAGACATCCAAAACATACCCCTCTCGGGAGAAGCCATCCAAGTAGTAGGCGTTTCAAACAAACAGATTAGAACCCCAATAACAAAACCCATGGAGGTGCGCATTGGCAATTTCAGAGAAATGCACAAATGTGTGGTGTTCGACTCTAGTCCAGTAAACTTGCTATGAAGAGACTTGTTGTGCAAAATGAACTGCACAATTTATTGCATACCGGATGGTGTTGCGATTCAGACCCTTGATGAAGACGGTGTCTATAAAATAATGCTGGCGAAACAAGGCACAGAAGTAGACGAGATGTATTCAATAATGACAAAAGATGATTTACCAGATGAATTAAAAACAACTGTGAATCCAGAGGGGTGGGATTTCACTGGAAAGGAAGTAGGGTTAATGACAAATGTAGACCCAGTAAAGGTGACTGTAAAGGAAGGTGCAGTCTACCCAAATACTAGGCAATACAAAATGAGCCCTGAAGTTAAAGCAGGTGTTGCAACAGAAATTGATCGAATGATTAAACAAAGCATTCTAAAGGAAATAATGAGCAGTCCTTGTAATTCACCTATAATTGGCATTAAAAAGCCTAGCGGAAAATACCGGATAGTGCAAGATTTAGGAAAGATTAATAAGATTGTTGTGCCTTGTTGCCCAATAGTGCCAAATCCAGCAGTGATTCTGTATCAAATACCATGGAATGCAGGATGGTTTACTGTAATTGATTTATGCCAAGCATTTTTCTCTATTCCTTTACACCCAGACAGCCAGTATCTCTTTTCATTTAAGTTTGAGGACTGTATTTTAGAATGGAATCGAGTTCCTCAAGAATATACAGAAAGTCCTTAAATTTTTAATCAAATTTTGAAAAAGTGTCTAGGAACATTAGTGATGTCCAGAAATCCAGTTCTGGTCCAATATATCGACGACTTGCTCATTGCATCAAAGTTGCGAGATGATTCTGTTAATGATTCAATTGCCTTGTTAAATCATTTGGCTGATGGAGGACAAAAAGTGTCTCCAGAGAAATTACAATTTTGTCGAACTGGAGTCAAATATTTGGGACACGAAATAGAAAGAGGAGTGAGAAAAGTGACCCCTGAAAGAACAAAGATAATAAAACAAAAGTAGTTACCATAAAGCAAGAGAGAAATCAGAATGTTTCTTGGGGTAGTGGGGTATTGTAGGCAGTGGATTGTAGGTTTTTCTTTGTTAGCTAAACCACTAATACAGATGACATGGAAAAGGGCAAAGGACCCAGTAGTTTGGGATGATGAAAGCATGGAAGCTTATGTGAAATTACGAAATTGTTTGTATGAAGCTCCAGCTCTAGGTATGCCAGACTATACAAAATAATTTGCACTATTCTGTTGTGAAAGAGAAAATTGTGCCCTTTCAGTGTTAACCCAAAGACATGGTTCGATTAGACGTCCAGTAGCGTACTTTTCTGCTACCTTGGACCCTGTAGTGTCAGCATTACCTGGCTCCTTAAAAGCAGTAGCTGCTACTTGTATGAGTCTTGAACAAAGTGAGTCCATTGTGATGGAACATCCTGTAAAAGTATTTGTTCCACATTCATTGGAAATTCTTTTGACTAGAACACGAACACAGTATCTTACCCCTAGTCAGATGACTAAGTACGAAAGAATCATTTTAGGAGCAGAAAACGTGACAGTGGTCAGGTGTACTATACTAAACCCTGCTACTTTATTACCAGATGTATGTAGGGAAGAAGTAAGAGATGAAGTTGAGCATGACTGTCTTGATGTCACTGAGTTATGTAGCAAGCCCCTTCCAGACATACAGGAAGAGCCCCTGAAAGAAAGTGAACATGAGCTATTTGTAGATGGCTCGTTTATTAGACATGAGGAAGGAAGATTAAGTGCCGCTTATGCTGTATGCACATTGGCTGGAATAGTCGAAGCATCCTACTTACCAGGAGTCAAGTCTGCACAAGTAGCCGATTTGATAGCTTTAAGTAAAGCATGCAAAATTGGGAAAAATTGGAAAGTAACCATTTACACGAATAGCCAGTATGGTTACGGGGTTGTGCATGACTTTTGCCAGCTCTGGATGCAGAGGGATTTCATGACTTCTTCAGGATCCCCTATTAAAAATTGAAAATTTGTGAAAGAACTGTTGGAAGCAATACAATTGCCAAAAGAAGTGGCAGTGGTCAAGTGTGCTGCACATCAGTCAGGAAATGACTATGTGGTAGCTGGTAATCGATACGCTGACCAGATTGCCCAGTATTCTGCCAGAAATAAAATGGCACTAAACAGGAAAATTGAAACAAGTGGAATCAATGCCAACTTATGCTACTCTCAGCACTAGAAACATGGGATGAAGTGAGACAATTACAGGATGAGGTGGAAGTGAGTGAAAAGGAGGAGTGGATAAAATTAGGGTGTCAAAGGAGAACAGAGGATGATGTGTGGATTTACCAAGATGGCAGACCAGTAATGCCAAATTGTTTACTCTCTCAAATGGCTCGAATGTATCATGGAGACATACACGTAGGCAGGGACGCCATGATCATACTTTTTAGATAGGATTGGTATAATCTGAGATTTAGGGCTGTCGCAGAAAGTCTTTGCCAGAGATGTTTAATTTGTCAACAAATAAACCCAGGCAGGAAAACAGTGGTCAGTTGGGGAAGAATTAGGAAGGCAGAAGGACCATTTGTGAGGTTGCAAATAGATTTTATCCAATTACCACCATGCAGGGGATTGAAATACGTCCTTTTCATAGTTTGTTTATTCTCACGGTGGGTGGAGGCATACCCTACTACAAGAAATGACAGCATAACAGTTGCCAGACTGCTGTTGAGGGAGCTAATTCCGCGGTTTGGTTTTCCAGTAACTGTGGAATCAGATAGAGGATCTCACTTTAACAATGAAATAATTTGGTTAATCTGTGAAGCATTTAAAATTGAACAAAAACTGCACTGTGCATATCGCCCTGAGGCTTCTGGGGTGGTAGAACAAATGAATGGCACAATCAAATCAAGAGTGGAAAAGGTGTGTGCATCCACATCACTGTGTTGGCCAGGTGGATTACCACTTGTTCTGATGGGCGTCAGAAACATTCCTGATAGAAACACAGGATTGAGTCCCCATGAAATTCTCATGGGAAGAGCAATGAGACTAGCATTCATACCAGGACACAAAATGTTGAGTATAACTGATGATCTGGTACTAGATTATTGTAAAGGATTGGCTGACCTAGTGTGTTCTGTCACCAGGTTGGAGAAGACGCAGTTGCCAGGCAGCCGGATCAAGCACATGATCTAAATCCTGGAGACTGGGTGGTAGTGAAGAATCACACCCGAGAGTCATGCCTAGCACCCAGGTGGGATGAGCCGCGACAGGTCATACTGGTTACAACAACAGAAGTGATATGTGCAGATTTGCCTAACTGGATCCATGCCAGTCATACCAAAAGAGTACCAGCTCCTGGTGAAAGGGAACCACAACTGACACAAGCAGTTGAGGGAGCTGAAGGTTGTATATCTGATGAATCTAGGAAAACAGATTCTGAAGTAGCTGATCAAGAACAACCGAGCACAAGTCAGGAAGGCTGGATACCAGTGGTCGACATACCTGAGGTGATTAATAAAACAAGAAGCAGGACCAGATTAGAAAGGCATGAAACTAGAGAGGATCAGACAGGTGTAGAAGAACACGCTCAGGAAAGGGAGAATAAAACTGTTGGAGACCCTGAGCAGGATCAGATAGGGAGAGAGAAATATACTCAGACAGAGATGAACCAACATATTCACGGATCTGAGAAGGGAAAGATAGGACTAGAAGAACACATTCAGGCTGCAACAAAGCTAAATTGCAGTAAGACCTGAGCAGAACCAGTTAGGAAAAGAAGAACAAATTCAGGAAGAAGAAGTTGAAATAAGAACTCAACCAGACCAGATAGAGGAAGAAGAACACATTCAGGCAGATGAAGTCACAACAATAAGCCCTGAACAAGGACAGATAGAAAGGGACTCTGAAGATGAAGATAATCAAATTGTGCCACAACATAACAAAATAAAAGAATACTTGAAAGAGACAATGAAAGTGGAAGTGCAGAGCAAGCTAAAAAGGTCAGAAAAGGTGATAATTGGCCAGGTGGTGTTAGAAGATTAAAGTATCACTTAAAAACAATAAGTGAAGAACCTGAGCAAGTAAATGAAGTCTCTAGTTAGTCTGGGGAATTGACTGAAAACCCAGGCGAAGGAGTCAAAGACTGCGAATTTTGAACAATAAGTTCAAAGGTCCTGAATGGACCAATGTGATTCTTGAAGAATTTGAGAATCTAGATTTGAATGAAGAAAGTGACGAAGAAATAATTATTGAACAGATTGACGAAGGAGAAGTGAGTCCCCCTTGAAGATCAAATAAATAAAAATTCACAAAGTAAAGCAAAGAAAAGAAGAGAAATCTTCTTAAATTAAAATGGTTGATGATAGGGTTGCTGGAAGACCAAAACAAAATTGTATAAAGAAGTGTTGTAGAATATGTATATGTAGCATATTTTTAGTACTCATATTTTGGTTAGTTTTAACTATAGCGATCCCTTATTTGATGGTAGCAGAAAAGAAAAATAACAGATACTAATGAAAGGGTGGCTAATAGAAAAAGGGAATTAGAGTGGAATCAGAAGCACAAGAGGAGATAGATTTATATCACACTGTGACAAATAATGACACTCCTTTAAATGTATTCACAAAGCTATTAGTTCAGTACGTAGACACCATGGAGATTAGTGATTGTTATGTATGTATGAAATTACCAGCATCAGTAGCAGAAGGTGTCACCTATCACCATTTACCATTAACATATTGTATTTCATGTAGTATATTAACTAGTCTATTTTATAGAACAGGAAAATTACAGTATTATTATTCAAATGTAGATGTGATATTTTCAGAGGTTCCTATTCGCAAGAATACGAATCCAGTTCTTAGTGCTAAAGATGCACAGTTTATGGGTGAATATTTCTTAACTATGAAAACAATAGATATAGAAGAAGCACACAAAACCAATTTAACATGTTCATTACACGAAGAAGAGAAGATATTTTTGAATTTAGTGGAGGAAAGGAGAGAGGACTTCCAAAGAAAGGCTTCTGAAAAGAAACCTCAGATTCCTCAGTGGGCTGAGAAAGATGAAATATATACAGCTGGCAAGACTCATGCTGCGATGTCCCTAGATTTTGAAAAGAGAGGGAAGATCTGCCTCCATAGATTAAAAACTGACTATAACAATGTATTTATTGGTTCCAGTGAATGTGAACATAACTTTTTGGTTATTGGAGGATGGGGACTAAAAGGAGGAACAGATCCAGTATTTCCTGGAGTTTATTATGTGTGTGGGAATAAAGCTTATTTTAGGCTGCCTGCACGATGGTACAGGAGTTGCTATTTTGGAACAGTATTCCCTAAAGTCTATCATGTGAAAAGAATCACAGGAAGCAATGAAAACACAAACAAACTAACCCGTAGGAAAAGAGCTAGTTTTTCAGAAATAGTAGGCGATATATTTAGTGCATTGATACCTTCAGTGAGAGTAATTCTGAATTCACTAAAGATTTGTCAGTTATCCACAGTAGTTGATCGTCTATCGATTGATCCTGCTGGAGGGTTCCTAATGATCAATACTGAAATGGTTGCAATTAGATCAATGGTTTTACAAAATCGACTTGCTCTTGATATATTATTGGCAAAAGAGTGCGGAGTCCGTAAAATGCTGAAAGCACAACATTGTTGCACTTATATTCCAGATAAAAGTGTAGAAATTGGGGGATACATTAAAAATATTTTGAAACTGGAAGAAGATTTGAAACCACTGGAAGGTGATAGTGTATGGATGAAATTAACAGATAGTTTTACCTCAATAGGGACTTGGTTTGCTATTAGAGGCAAAGGTTTTGTAGGCCAAATAATACTACCTATACTTGGAATAATAATATTAGTCTTAGCAATAATGACATGGTTCAAATGTTGTAGAAAGAGATATGAAGTAAATGAAAAGGGAAAGAAAAGAAAGTATGAAGAAATTCAGTTAGAAGAAATGAAAGGCGAACTATATAAAAAGATGAAAAATTTAAAATATAAAAATTAAGAAGGAAATTAAAAGATCGGAAAGGGAATTGAGATGTGTTAAAGTTTGGCATCTGATTTGGGGATGGGTAATTTTGTGATGGCACAAATGCCATCAGAGAGGGGATTGATGGAGCAAGGACTCGTATAAAAGAGACTTGCTCGGATGCAATCCTCTATTTATAACTCAACTCGTAACACTGTATTAATAAAGTATTTTGTAAATTAATATGCACCACATTACATTTTAGTAGAGATGAAGCTTCCTTACGTGTTTTACTAACAAGTAACCCGAGTGAAACTTAAAATGGCTGCGTCAACTGCATCTACGTAGAATGACGTTCTTTCGGTTGGAGGGAAATTTCTGCACCTGCGCAAAAATGGACGCTTGAAAGCTCACATGCTAAGCATCTGCTTCGCTGAAACTAAAACACGCTGTTTACTAAGTGCTAATGCGGGGAGAACTTTATAAGTAAATGGGATTAGAGTAGACATAGGTGGTTTACAGTGAAATCATTTTATTTTGAAATTAATGTTTCTTTTTTTACCTCTCTATTAGTTTGTATTTGGGCCTCCGAGTGAGACTGAAGCCTGTACTACACATGACTTTCACGCAGGCGCAGTAATAACAAGCCGGGAAGCCATGATGTCGATTTTGAAACCTATCCAAGGCCATCATTGTTACATGTCCTGGGAACCTGCTGGGCATCCTGCATATTGAACAGACAACTGTTATATGTATTCATTTTTATTGATAAAGATGTGAAATGCAGGTTTTAAGAATTAAGGGGCAGGAACATTACACAAAGAACCAAAGAAATTATTAAACTTAGCATGCTGTGATGATCATCTCCCCCTTGCCTGTCCAATCAGAATTAGGAGTTTCATAAAGTTGAAACATTAATGGTTGGTACATGAGCAATGAAAGGTATAATTGAGGTAGTTTAGTTAGTTAGAATACATGAAGTGATGCTGAGATGCTGAGAGACCGGGATGCTGTCCGAGAGCTGAACAAATGCTGAAGAAGAATCGATTTGCAGAATTAGAATTTAAGCCAATTAATTAGAAGAACATCGCGGAAGAATCGAGGAGGGAAATAAGGCAAATAATTAGAAGAAGATCGTGGAAGAATCGAGGAGGAAGACAGTGTCAGAGAGGGGTGCGACGCAGGCGTCAAATCAAGAAGAGGTCATCTACCCTGTCCTGAAACCTGTCCTGAAGTCTTTGTCACCTGTTCTTTCCCAGGGGACCCTTCCAGCTTCTTGGCCAAGGGGTTGGTTTCCACACCATTCTAGGTAAATGTATTTCTGTGTAGTATGTCATTGTACTGCTCTCTCTATCCTCTCTTTTCTGAGTACTGTCATTGTGAAACTTCGTTCTAATATAGGTGACCGATTATTGAAATAATTGACTTTTCCTCCTTGGAGAAACGGAGTTCGTGCTGTATTTCTTGGTTTTGGCTCACAAGAATTTAGTTAGATAAAACATTTAAACTTTTCCCGAGTCTGTGGTTAGTTCAAAAATAATAAAAAATATAATTCTATGTCATTTCACCATCAACTAGTTCCAACTAATAGGTACTTTGACCAGAGGAAAGAACTTTTTGATCAGTGAAAGATTAGTTCAAATTTGACAGGTAACTAATCTCATAAAAAGGCATTTATAAAAATTGACCCCCAGTGGTATTCACTTGCCTAAGTGAATGTGTGTTTATGGGCCCTGGTGAGTATATGGTGTTTGAGTACCTGAGGTTGGTAACCCGCTGGATCACCTGCACAGTGATTGCACTCTATTAAAATCTAATTCATTTAATATATCTTAAACAGGGCTTACATCCTGCCTTCATTTCTTATTGGTCTGTGTGCTTGTCACTTTACTTTTCCTCATTTCTATTGGTTGAAGGCCTTCTATTTCCTGTTGCTCCTTGTCTGTATCCTATCAGTCTCCCGTGGCCCAAGTACTCATTCTCATCCACCCGCTTTGATGGGAACCTCTTTTATTTGCTTAAGGATGCACAGCGTTTATTTGCTTTGTCTGATGACTGCACACATTTAAAGCGTGCTTTCTGACAGTTTTTTTCTGCTTTCTCTGATGTCTTTTATTTAAACTTGTTGTGTTAGCACGCATTTCAAGCGTGCTTGTGAACTGACACCAAGATGACCCCGGCTCCCCAGCTCCAAGGTTGACAGTTCTGGCTGTTACGCCACATCCTCTGTCCTGCCCCATCCCTCTATTTTCAATACTCTTCTTAGTTTGTCCTAAAGTGAACTCCACACTTTGTAAATGCTGCATCTGAACAGAGTAGGAGTGACTGGTATACTTGAGGAAGGAACTCTGTATGTAATATTTATGATTTGTTGTAAAACTTTTCACAGCAGACGGGGGTGGCAGCTGTCTGGGGAGTGAAAGCTGTCAAAATATTAAATACTGCATCTAGCCATCACAAAACACTCTGCCAGGTTAAAAAGTCCCCAGGTCCGCTTCACCCAGTGTGATATTATCGTAGTGCCAGTTAATAGGTGCGCTTTGTGTTTTTGACATCATTTATGCTTGTTGTGGCTGGTGTTCTTTCAATAACTGGCTTTTATTTCAGATGCTTGCATTTTGTAGTTGAAAGTCAGCTACAGAACTTTCTTAACTGCACTCATTGGATGTTTGCTTTAACTTATGTGCCTCACTGCCGTTGAAAATAGAGCACACTTCCAAACTAACCCTCCTTTTCAGGTAAGCCCCCACCTCTCCCCTTTTGTTATGCTCATCTTCCTGGAGTTTAAAGTAGACTAACGCCAGTGGATATTTTCATTTGAAAGACAGGAATATACATTTCATGTGCTTCCCCATAAACATAACAATGCATTCACTATGCACATTGGGTTTGCAAAGCGGCACTAGCTTGTTTGTTTTGTTTCTTGTTTTGTTTTGTTATAATGTGGTTGTGCGGGAGAGGTCTTTGAAGGGGAGCTAGTGCTTAGGGTCTGTTTAAAGCTTCCTTGCTCTGTCTGGAGACCAGCGAGGTGCTGCCTTCATTAATTAAATGTTTATTGTTAACACTTCAGTGAAGGGGGGAAAGTCTTTTGTAAGTGAACAGGGGCATAGCTTGGTCAGTAAGAATTGGCGAGTGAACTGCAGATTTCCAAACAATCTCACTGGTACATAAATTTAAAAAACATTATGCGAAAAGCAGGGTGCACAAGAGGGGCTTAAGGGGCAGTGGGAAGGGAGAGGAATGCGGATTGGTTGGGGTACTAAGTGAGAGAAAACACATTATTTTGTGAAATAAGCCACATTTTTAATGTATTTTCCAACAGAAAGGGAAAGAGTGTGTGTGCGCATGTTTGTCTGTGTGTGTAAAAATTCCTGGTGAAATCTGACAGACACCTCTCCATGCCCAACTGAAAGCACCTGTACCCAACTATTTTACATAAAATACATTTCTCAGGGGGGTGTAACGCCCCAAACACCCCCACTGGAAGCTAAACCCCTGAAAGTGAATTTCTTTGACTGGGTGCTGTCAGCTCTGTTTCTGTATGATCAATGCATGTGAAAGCTTGTACACGTTATGTGACGGTGCGAAAGCGACGCTGCTGCTTTGGTAATTTCTGGGACCGGGGACCACTTTTGTGCGCAGTGTTTCAGCGCAGTGATGGCCTTTGGGGTGAGATAGAGAGAGACCTTTTAGGCTGGCACTATCTCTGGGTGACTACTGTATGCAGGGCATCCCGCTTTCAAAACGAGTTGGGTGGCTCAGTGAGCTGAACTTCGCTGCTGACTAATAGGGTTAAGTTAAGGTCATAAATCCCAGAAGGGCATTCTCAGCCTTCCATCTTCTGGAGATTGGCAAACCGAGTAGCATGCAGGGCATACTGCTTTAAAAACCTGTTAGGAGGCTGAGTGAGCTAAACTTCGGTGCTGATTAATAGGGTTAAGTTAAGGTCACAAATCCCAATCCCAGTAGGGCTTTGCTCAGCCTTCCTATTTTCTGGAGATTGGTAAACTGAGTAGCGTGCAGG
Source organism: Triturus cristatus (assembly GCF_964204655.1). NCBI lineage: Eukaryota > Metazoa > Chordata > Amphibia > Caudata > Salamandridae > Triturus > Triturus cristatus. The sequence continues at coordinate 497,616,527 of NC_140582.1, forward strand.
GCATACTGCTTTAAAAACCTGTTGGGTGGCTCAGTGAGCTGAACTTAGCTGCTGACTTATAGGGTTACATTAAGGTCCCAAATCCCAGTCCCAGCAGGGCATCCTCAGCCTTTCATCTTCTAGAGATTATTAAACAGAGTAGCATAGAGTCGGTAACAGTGGTACATATTATTTACAGCTCTAAGAAATGTTTCAAAAACCTCCTGCGTCCTCCCTCGTGTCCATGAAGGGATTGGGATGCTTTACATGAGTACCACCTACATTATATTGACACTTTCATTTTTTTTCTATTACACACCGGGAAATTAAGTGTTATACCCAGGAACATAAGTTGTTGAGTGGACGCTGAGACTTGAACCTAGTTCCCCAGTTGAAAGGTCAGGAGCTCTACTTCGACATGCGTTAGTTGTGTTGATCCACCACTCCCTGCCTGCCGTCATTGTTTTTAACAAATCCCCCTGCTTTTAAACCACTATCTCCTCCTCCCATTCTCTTTTGATTTAACCAACCCTTGCTAGAAAAAAAACATTGAAATCTCAAAATGCACTGTTCATTTCAATGCATTCATTGTTCTATTGAATACTCCAAAGCGATATTAATACAAGGATCGACAAAGCCAATAGATCTTGCGTAGGCAAAACCTATTGGCTTTGCCAATGCTTGTTCCTTTTGCCTCAGTCCAATGCTCTCAGATGTGATGTCTGCGCTGCAATTGCATGGTATGCTATTGACACCCAGGCTGATGGTAGCTCTGACTGACTCTTAATGAGGAAACACCATGTAATGCTTTCTTTTGCCAGACCTAAATCACCACCCGTGAAAAGTTAAACTTAAAAAACAAAGGATCATAGCATCAATATGTGTGATACATGCAATGCTTTAATGAGAAAACAGACACATTTCGGCTAAATGTTGCCATTCAACATCTAACACCAGAAAATGAGAAACCCTAAAGTGAGTGGGGTTTGGGAGAGAGAGAGAGAGAGAGAAAGCGATGGAGAGGAAGAGAGTGTGTGTGTGTTTGTGTGCGCATGCGTGTCTGTCTATCTGTCTGGCTAACATGGTACCTACACTTGACACTGGCTATCACCACAAGGTTTGTTGAATAGGATCTTTATTAAATTAGCACAACATGCTTAACACATGAAGCAGTGCTACGTGCTAGGAACGTACACTTAGTAAATGCTTCGTCCAAAAACTTAAAACAAAAAAATACGTATAAATCAAGCGTGGACCAGACCACCCATAGACTACTAACAGACTTTAGCTATCTAAAGTCATCTGTTATTACTAGAAAAACATCAGCTGGCAACCAGACATCTCCACATCAATGAACACATTCAGGTACTGTACACAAGAATATTTTCCTAGAAGATAAATATCCCACAATATCTGTTATTTCAATCTCTTAGGCAGTAGGCGCTATTCCATCAAGAGAAGAATAAAAGAGTCGTGTGACAAGCATCTATCTTAACTTCACAGCTTTGCATGGGGAGATGGCAGAACACTGGAGGCTTTATATCCAGCTGCACCTCTACGAATTTGGAACGCAAGGCATCCCTCCGCGCGAGGCTCCCGCAGGTCAGGCCCTTTCACGGTGACGTGTCCAGCGCGCGCCTAGCGTGGCCGCAAATGTGACGTGCGGTGTTATTGTATGGAACGCCGTGCTATGCTTCCTCCTGACCTTTCCCCCTTGCCCCCCCCCCTGTCCTCTAGCAATGTTTGTGTGACCTGCCAGTTTCATTGCTTCTTAAAGCTTCTCCTGGGGGACCGGAGATTTAGGGTGAGGGGAAGAAAGTGGCGCGGGTCACCACGGAAACGCCCGCATGCTACTCCCAGTTTTCGCCTTTTAAGATATTCTTATTTTGTCTTTATCCCCACCGTCACCGCCCCGGTAACACGCCCTGTACGGGCCGTCGCTGCCCACAAGGAACAGAAACAACGTACTTGGCGACAAAAAAAACGAAAATATTGTTAACAGATATAAAAACGGTATTATTGAGAAGTGAGGAAAAATTGGTGAACTGCTGACAAAGTTTCACCATAAACTTTAAAGTGCTATGTCTGCTGGGCCTCACCAAGGTTTTACCAATTTACAGTAGCCTCCTCAATGAGAAGTCCTAATTGCTGTACAGTAGCATGTATTATTGACTACACTGCATGATGGGGCATGCACACAGTTGTAAACTCGGACTATAAAATGCAGGTGTTCCATACTCATAGAAACATTTCACGCTCCGACTGTACATCTACTTAATTTGCCGTATTTAAGGAAAGGGATATGTACAGTGCTCTGCACTAGGTCAGGAAAATTTACCTTTTTGGGTCAATAATCTTGTATAGCTTCCCACTGTGAGACTGTGTCATGCTTTTACTGCTTGTTAAAATGTAGATCTCACCTGTTGAAAAAGACCAATGCAGAGAAATAGGGTCACAAACGGAATTATTGTCCACGCTTAATTTTATACAAATTCGTTTTACAAAACCTAAAAGAGAAACGAATATTCTCAAATTCTTTCAAAGACAACGCCATAGATTCATGCATATTCCGTACAAGGAGAAATCATATTAGCAGTCCAATTCTCGCATTAGGGACTCAATTTTTTGCAAAAGCGAAATTAATTCTCTGATTATACAGAGCTCTAATCACCCTCATAAATGTTACTTCTGAGTTTGAAGCAGAATTGTGACTTTTCAATTATTTACAAGAAATACCAGCCATTGTTTATGAAATGTATGCCAACCTCATGTACTGCGGTGCATGGTGAATAAAACATACATATGCAGAACTTGCGCCTGGTGGAAAAATTAAACACACATATACATTAGCATATCTAACTCGTTTCCTCCAAAGGATAAGGTTCTCCATAAAGGGAAAATCCTTCCCCGTACATCCTCATTAAGTATGAGAATATCCCATTAATGTTTTCCCCTTATAAAAGCTCATGTGCCTGGCTTTGGCAGGATCAAACGTATTTTTGTTTACAGAGTGGAAAACTACCTACAAGTTTGTGGATGTTAACCTACTTCTGCTGAGTGCCCCCAAGGAATGCTCACAAGCCTGCTTATATGTATCCCTAAAAGAGCTAACGCAGCCCATCCACAGTGCTTTCAGATTGTCTCATTCATTAGTGGACATTACAAGTGCAAAATTCCACCAGTCGTGATTCAAATCAAAGAGTCTTTATTTGGCTATAATTCTATAGCATATAACGTACATCAAATATAAACATCAAATAATGTTAATACAGATAATAACAAAGCTAAAAACGTATTATCAGAAATTATGACAATTTAGAAAACCTCCCACATAAAAAATAAATTTCAAATAACATTACTCTGTCACAGTAAAAATCATTGTGACACAAATTCATAAACCAACACAGTTTTATATGTCAGGTTGTAATCTCCTACTCTTCAGGGAGGACCATAAACATTACACCAGGGAATAACATACAAAAGGATCTGCTAACTGTTGAATAAAATACAAAGCTACCAGTCATTGTATAAAATTATATTTACGCAAAAGGGGTCAAATGAATCTTTTCCTCTGGACATGATAAAATCTACAAAATAATAAAATATGTAAAATTGTTTGTGGTGACAATTTATCACAAGGACATAATGGCAAATCTCCTACAGAGTGGACATTACTTGGATAACCCAACATCAGCGGGATGTAATTTAATTGAAACCTCGCTAAAATGATTCAATGAATGAGGATGCGGAATTTAGTTTTGCAAAATGCTTTTTTGCACATCTAAATTACACGTAGGCGCAAAATGCTTTGTGAATCAGAGCAGCGATTAACACTACATAACCACAATTACTGTGTTGCTGAATGTGAAGTGTCTGTGGCTATGACTCAAAGCTATTCTGCATACTCTTAATTAAGGCCTCATGCCTTTGTCAATATCCAAACATAGCTACACACACGTTCATTTTGTAAGAAAATGCAATTAAAAACTGGCTTTCTTCTGGAGAGGCAAAACATTTAGCTACTGTGTGATGCTAATCATTGTTCTTAAAATGTCTTAACTTTTCCAACTATTTTGTTAGCGATCGCAGAATATTATTTACACACTAATATTAGGGGTCTCTCAATTGGCCATCTATTGATTCAGCAGAGACTTCAGCTAAGACTGTTCATAAACATTAGGTCATTGATCTGTCACTTGCTGCTCACTCTAGTCATTTAATGAATCGATTGCGGAAATGCACCATTAATAGATCTTCCACTGAGAAGTAGAAAATGTTTTTTTATTCATTGGATCGTTTTTTTGTCTTCCACTAAAAGGCATGACCATATCACCTGGATCCTCACCTCCATGAAATGGCTTCTGAGCCTTGTAGCATCTGTGAGAAATTGGGTTAATGGTTTAGGAGGGTGAAACCCTACTCAAGCAGCAACTACAATCCTTGTCAGGGTGAGGCACAGGCAAACCCCAAATTAACCTGTGCTCAACCCTCAGCTAGCTTGACACAGAACAGTCAGTCTTAACTTTGAGGCAATGTGTAAAGGTTTTATGCTGCCCTTCAAACAGTATTAAAGTGAAAACACAACCCAAGACAAATCCCAAACCAATTCAGTAAAATAAATTAATTTGTAATATATAAAACAAGACACAAAACACAAAAATTCGATCGGTACAACCATATATATGCAAGTTTAAAGATTTTAATGAAAATAGTGCCAAGAAGTACAAACTGTGGATATCTGGTCGCGACGGACTGGGACAAAGTCATAAGTTCAGGCTTACTGTCAGAGCACGGGACGGCTACAGGGACCCAGTTAGACTGGCTGGACAAGAGTACCTTAAATTCTGGTAATGGAGAGTTGTAAGGACCAGCACAGAGGATACGTCGTACAGTCGAGAAGATGTGGCGGTTTTGAAGAGCTACAGAGTTGCGAAGTGAGGTCCTGCATCATCATTAAGGATCCCATTAAAGAGGGCTTCCAATGCGAATTCCGGAGTCGAGGATGCGGAGCACGGTCGAGGCGATGTGTCGGTTCCAAAGAGCTGAAAGGTTGTAATGCGAGAACCTGCATCGTCGTCAATGGCTGCCATTCATGTGAGATTTGAGATGCGAGGGCCTGCATCAGTAATGCTTCGCACAGAGGCAGTTCCGATGTGGCCTGAATGGTTGCTGCAGAGTCCTTGCACTGGGAGAACCCTCACAGCAGAGTCAGTTCTGTTCGGGATTGCTCCGCACAGCAGAGGAAATGCATTGGTTGTGCTGGATCCACTGATGAACTGGCAGAGCACCTTTAGGCCCACTTCCAAGGGGTGGCACCTCTTGGAAGGGTAGGACTCACATATGGCTGAGTCCAGGTGCTGGGGTTAAAGTGGCTGGAGCCTTCTGTCCCTGAAGCTCTAGTCAGGAGGCCAGCCAACTAGCTGTTGAAGTCAGTCTGTGGGTTCCACAGATGCAGGTTCCATATTTCTCAACCAGGCAAGAGGGCAGTAAGTCAGCATAGCATGGCAGCAGTCATAAAGAGCAGCAGATCAGCAGAGTGGCAGTCCTTTCAGGAGCACAGCAGCCCTTCTTCGTGACAGAGAATCCACATGTCCAGAAGTGTGCTGAGGACTTGGTGTCTGGGGTCCAATATTTGTATCTTGAAGTGGGAAACGGTTCTAGAGGTTTCCCCTTGAAATCCCAAGGCATCCTGCCTTCCTTGTCCTGGCTCCAGACTAACTACAGGGAGTATGCAGCCCTTTGTGTGGAGGCAGGACACAGCCTATTCAAGTGTAAGTAGGGCTGTGCCCAGGTATGCCCTCCCATCCTGCCAGTGATGGTCCATCCAGACACACCTAATCTCTCCATTGTGTGTGGATGTCTTGGAGGAATACACCAGTCATGTAACCCAGAGACAGGCTGGAGGTACTAAATGGCTAAGGCAGGGAAATGCCAACTTTCTAAAAGTGCCATTTTCAAAAATGTTATTTAAAATCCGATATCGCCATAAGAGAGTATTTTTCACTGTAATTCCAAAGACACTAAACATGAACTAGCCACCTACTTCCTTTTAGAAATGATCACTTATTAGATGTAATAAGGTAACTCAAATGTTAACATATGGGAAATGTAGCCTTTGCAGTAGAGAAAAACGAATATTAGAGTTTTTCCATACCAGAACAAGTAAAACTAAAAGAGTACTCGTCCCACTTTTTTAAATACACTGCACCCTGCTCTCTGGGCTGATCAGGGCCTGCCTTAGGGATGACTTATGTGTATCAAAAAGCAAGGCGTTTGCACAAACAGGCTGCAATGCCATACATGAGACATGTTTAAAGGGCTGCTTAAGTGAGTGGCACAATCAATGGTGCAGGCCCACTAGTAGCATTTAATTTACAAGCCCTGGGTACACATTGTGCCACTTTACTAGGGACTTAAAAGTAAATTAAATATGCCAGCTGGGTATAAGCCAATTCTACCATGTTTTAAGGAGAGAGTACAAGCACGTTCACACTGGTTAGCAGTGGTAAAGTGCTCAGAGCTCTAAAGTCAGCAAAAACAAAGTCAGCAAAACAGGAGGATTGAAGGCAAACCGTTAGGGAGAAAACCACACCAAGGATGCCAGGTCTAACAACATGTATAACATTTCTATACAAACCTCTACACCCCTTGTTATAAAAAATATCAAGTGAATTGAATACAAAAGATCAATTGGCCAAATCGAGTATATGCTACTGAACTGACATCTAGAGGGTAATGCTTATAGCAACCTTATACTATGGGTGACACAGTTTCTCTACATAGTTTGGAAAAGTGAAATATGTTTTTGAAGAATCAGAGGTGCTGCTGTTGCATAGACGGTATGACTAAGCATCGTGAGAGGAAAAGGGAGCCCATTGGATGTGTTAGTAAATGAGACAATCCAAAGAGAGATGGGGGTCTTTGGAGCAGGCATGGTATGTATTTTTAATAAGTAACATAAAACAATCATCAGTGTACATCACTAGACTAAGGGATGCAAAGCTTAAGAGCACACTTGGCATTCATGCTATGCAGTTATGCTTTGATATGTAGGCTGAACGGTCCACCAACATGAGACCAAGGTGTTGTTTTAAATAAGCGGGACTGAGATACTTCCTGGTCTATGTGGACTAATTGAATGCCATTAGAAAGAAAGTGTGGTGTCCACTTTGTTGTTATGAATAAACAAATATGTTTATGGAAATAGACAACATGGAGTTTATGTAAATAACCAACTGGAGCAATCACCTTTTAAAGTGTAGAAGTCAAATAATAAGTCATTACCTCATGTAGACGGAATACTTTGATCTCAATGAAGTTGTGAATCCCTCTCCCAATTAAACAAATGGAGTATATTAAAATAACTCTTACCATGTCCATAATTTGTTTGTGAACATTAAATGGCAAAAAAGTATACGAAATGGAAGGAAAGGACAAAACATTGACAATAGAGTTACTGAGAGGATAGAACTCGGCCCATTAACTCTGGGATTGGAATATAATGGAGAGCTTACAGGATACTTTCAGCAGTTTGCAGGTAACGAATTCAGATTCTCAAAAGAGACTGTAGTTTATTAACATTAATCCATTTGTGTCAGGCATTTTTAATGATTAGTTGTTACTCAAATTGCAAGGGAGACCTATTGTATTTGCCAATGCTTGCACTTATTTTAGATGTGGCTACCATTTTTCCTTTCTTCTATGCCATCCAAACAACTTTTCATTTTCTGTGGACTGTCTAGCCTCCTATGCCTTTCTCATTCACTTGCTTCCTGGGCACTTTACATTCAATTTACAGTTTTAAGTAGTTTACGTGGCTTGTGTCATCCCTTATGCATTTGGTTGGCCTATACCCAGCTTTGCAAACTATTAAAGCGCTCATCTTTAAGAGTAGACAATAATTGATCCATGTACAAGAAGGCAAAATATCGTATGGCCTCAATTCCACGTAGTTTTAGTGTTGCCAACTTTTCCATCATGAGCTGGAAATTTGTAAGAGCAATGAGCAAAGAACAGCTCAGAAACCTGTACGTTGCAGTGGAAGCACTATGAACCATATGCGGTACATTCAGGGCTTTAAGTTCCGAAAGGTCTCACCGGGTCTGAGCACCGGCAGTTTTTTTAAGGAGGCCTCGAGACGGGTCTCTATCGGGCTCTGTTTTGTGCCCTGGCACAGGCGGTCCGTTTTTTCGAGTGTTATAGGAGAAGGGAAAATCTTTAAAGAGAGTCATTTTCTCTCTGGATTTCTCTTCTCCTTTCGGAACTCAGGAGCAACAATATTGTCGTGGTGTCACCAGGGCTTTATGTGGAAGCTTTTTCAATATTATAAACAAGCCACAGTTGCTGCTTATTTATCTTATACAACGAACAACCATTGACAAAGCCAATAGTTCTGACTTGTTGTAGGTATGATGTTACTTTTTGTATCATATATCTGGATGCAATAACAGAAACAGTAAAATACCAGTAGGGCGGCACACTAGCCTAAGCACACATTTTTAGCTTATGTATGTTTAAGTCACGCCCTTCATTATATTGGCCACGCCCCCTCGAGAGCCCCCTAGTATTTTTATCCCACTTAAAGCCCTGGGTACATTATTATATAAAGCAAATGTTATGTTAGTAGCAAATGGCTTGTGATATACCTAATTCATCTTCGCCAAATCCCAATACGTGACCTGAGAAGAAGCCTCTGCACGAACCACTACTTCCGAGAGTTAGTGGTTTCTCTTGCCATACTTTTGTCACCGGATGTTGATTAAATGTGAAAAAATACCTGTCGTCAAAAAATATGAAAATGAATTATTACTAGCTTGTTATAGGATGAAAAACAGGCAAAGAGAAAACATTTTCTTTTGGAAGTAACAATATATTCAACCAATATTTATAAGTTATCATCTGATTCAATGGTAGCTAGCACAGGTGAAACATCTGACACCAATACATCCAATTTTTCATCAAGTCTCATAGGCATTGAATGGCTAGTAGCAGGATGGCTCGAGCAGGGATATGCACCATGATCTCATTGCTGCATCTGCCACATGAAACAAACTTCTGCCGTTCTTGGTGCCACTGACTATATTTAGATGATTAAAATTTCACCTTTTTCCTGACAGACCGTGACTACAGGCACCCCCTCCCGCCGGGATCCATGATACGCTAAATTACCGTAACTAAAGTAGGTTTTATCCACTAGTATGTACATATATGGTAATATAGGGTAACCACGAAACCCCGAACATCAATGGGTGTTTTTTAGCCCGGACTCTCAGTTTTCTGCATGGCTGCATGATTGCATGGAGAACTCTACAATGAAACGCTCACAGTCACCAAAACTCACATGTGACTAGTTTGAGCATAAAGAACCCCAACGCTGGGGGTAATCTTTACATAACTAATCGAATGCTTGCGGTCACAAAGAATGCGATGTGACATGCATGAACACAAAACCCCTACCATGGTTGGCCCGAATGGTATGAGTGCTCAGATTACACTAAAGGCCTGCGTTCACAGCACGCACGATCACCAGACCTTTATACAAATGGCACTGGGTCATGGGCGCAGGACAAATCGCATGCTGTACCAAAATCTGCAACCACCATCAAGTGTCTAATGCAAGTCTAGGTTACATGTATGTTTTGTCTACTTTTCTCTTGCAGAAACCTTTTTTGTAGGTGGAAATCGTAAGTTACAAAGCCACTTTGCACTTACCCACACCTTAGAGTGTATGTGTACACAATACCTGCTCAGGGTGACACTGGATTGTTTGGCAGAAACATGTAGACCACTTCACTTCCTTGGGATGTGTGAGATGATTTCTCCTCTTTTATGTCCACTATTGATTTTAACCCTGACCCAGGAACTCTTTAATAAAATATTCTCCTACAATTTGGTTTCGTTTCCTGGAGGTAGTTTTAAGGTTTGCACTCACTATGTTCACCTATCCACCCCCAAACAAATCCTGCCCTGCTGTAATCAGGATTTGAAGCACACCTAGGAGCATTTGGTCCCCTAGGTGGGAACCCAATTATGAAGCATGCCACCGACTAGGTTGGTGGGTGAGAGTTCTTTTAAAAACCTAATGGGTTTTCTTTAAGAGAGACAACTTCCGTGACCTATGAGATGTTGGTCGTTTGAAACCACATGTAGCTCGTTCTTGTTGTGTATCTAATGTTCAGTGCCTGCAAGATGTTCAATCAATTTAAGCTGGATGTACTTTAGGTGTTGTAAGGAAACAATCATGAGGTAGGTACTACAGGTGATGCCGAGTTCCTCTCTTGGATATAGTGATTTCCAAAACCCTCAGGCACATGCACGGAAAGAAATCTCAAGCTTTATTAACTACTCTGGAGTCGAGACAAGCCTGGACGTTTAATTTAATGAAATGGGTTCAAACTGGAACAAAGCTAAAATAGATCCATTCAGGAGGTTTACAGATACTGTTTGAAAGGATTCAGGTGGGACACTCATAGACTTGAAAGCACCTCCAAAGATGAAGTTCTGCTTGTATAAAGGAGCACTAGTCTAATAATCAAGTAAACAACTGAGACTATGAAGAATAAAGCATTTCTTTTAGGATTTAGATGTGACAGATATATTTGTTGCAAGTAACATCACAGAAATCGATTTACAGAAAGAGGCCTAGACTCTCGATACCGCACCTATCCAAATGTAGGGTATATAAAAAAAAAGTGGTGGGGAGTACAACCTCTTGGGTCCCCATAAGTGGATACAATCCACACATTTATACACAAAAAAGAGATCCACATCCACTATCTATTGTTTTTTTGAATGGTATCTAATCTCATCAGAAGTCATTTGATTACAAATGCTGGGTTCAGACATTATTTAGTGAGCGTGGTTTACTTCCAGAATTTTCAAATTCATTAAATTTCTTCGGACATGTCATATGTTGAAAATTCTTTATTGCCAGTATACAAAAATTGTTCACATCAACGTAGCCAACGTGTTTCATCTCTTTTCCTCAAGACTTCTTCAGGGCATTGTCCTTCTTGAAAAACGTTACTCAGGACATCTGCTCTCATTGATTTGTCCAAAGAGATCCTTAGCCAATGAAATCGAGGCCTTCAGTTGAAGCCTTCAAAGTTCAAGACCAGCAACTTTATAATTCAGGCACATATCAGCAATGGAACCAGGTCAGTATTGTGGTGTATGTGCACCGTCTGGGATATCGTTTTTGTGTATAAAGGCACCGAAATTGCTACAAAATAGACCAAAATGCTTGACATAAAAGAAGACATTCATTCATTTTTAAATAGATGCATATTGCGAAACATTGTGGAAAGATGTAAATTCAGAGCAATGGAATGCATATCCTTGGTATCAGATTTTGCCAATAACATACCATTTGCCTTGACAAGCTTCAAAGAGTCTGACATCAAAGAAACACCATTGGTCCAATGAACACTAATAACAGTCTTTTAATAACATGCATTGATGGAGGAAATGAGATTGCCGATATCTTAGGTATGAAGAGCATAGTCCACAAATGCATAGAGGACTAAGCAATTGGGCTGAGTCGCTTGCTGCATCTCAAGGCAAGTGAGTATTTCAGAGAGGAGAGCTGAAATGTCAAATTTATATAAAATTATTTCTTTTTCAGTGCCATGGGAAGAGCAGTGTTCCACAATCCTGCGCCTGTATTTATCTGTTAGCCAGTTTAAAAATATGTCTGTTTGTTAAATTGCAATAAAATTTGAAACAAAGAACAACTAGGGAAAAGAAGTAACGTTAACTGAGAAACAGAAGCTCCAGCATTCGTCAATCTTAGGGCATTATACAAAATTAAGGGGAAATGTGGATATAACATTCTGGATGAAAAATACAAATCAACAAAAAGTAAAAAGAGGCAGCTACGCGCTGAAAGCAAAATAACACCTCATGTAATCGAAATATTGCTCTACCATAGTACACGAAGATATTCTACTTTTGGATTGCTGAAGCATTCCTTATGTAGGCAGTGCCATGACTAAACGAATTAAGCTCCTCCCTTATAAACACAATTAAGTTGACAGAAATTGGGGGAAATGAAAGCAAATCAAATTTTTTTTCACACCAGAATTATTTTCTAACCTTGAGTCCTGGCTTTCAGATAGACATAAAGTGCCTGATTTACAGAGCTTTTTTTCTAAGAGTCGTTGTCCCGTCTTAAGAGTTAATTACTTGTGAATTTTCATGCAAGAATCACAAAATATTTTTTTCGAACAGTTGTATCTTATTCGAGGCTTAAGAGTTACAAAGGACAGTGCTTAATTTGAGACAATGGTTGCAAGTGGGGCCCACTGGCACTCAGTTTTTAGGGACTTATTTTCCCTCATCAGACTTTGATCCAGAGCAAGACAGTAAAAAAGGGGGGAAAGAAGGAGGAAGAGAGAGACCAAACAACTGTGACAAAGAAAGAGTCATGGATGAAAAAGAACCTATAAGAGTGACATAAAGGGGCAGAGGGTGTTTTAGTGGTGGATGAAAGTGGCTTTAGGTGAAAGCAAGCCAACACAGCCTGCTTCAACCCTGACAATCAATAGCGCCAGCCTCCGGCTTCTGACCTAAACTTTGGGCCTGGCCTATATCATTTTACAAATGTAGCACTGATTAAGGACCTGAATACTTGCACTAGCAGGTCATGTTTCAGACCTCAGGATATTACGCTTTATGGCTCAAGTTTGCTAAGAATCAACACGTCTGAATAATCCATGACATTTCCAAACTCTGAGTTAACTTGTGGGGCTTGCAGATTTCTCAGAGCAATTGTATAATTGGATGCTAAAGAGCCAGTTCTTCAAGAGACAACTTTAATATCATTTAAAGCTTGTGTTGTTTATGCAAGATTTGTTCTTGCATCATGCGTCATGAACTATCTCTAAATGTGCTTAAACATTTACTGTTTTTTTTATTGTCTTCTAGTCATCTTTCTTGCACTCAGTAGTAATAGCCTGGGCCATTCTTTGCACATTAAATGCAGAAATTATGGCAGACTGTATTGTCGTAAACTTGTAGTTAATGAATAAACACATCCATAAATATTTGTCTGTATCCATACTTGCCAACGAAAAAATTAAAACGTTTCCCTCTTAATGTGTTAATTGTGTTGTTATCCATAAGAGTTTGTACTTCTCACTAGTGTGAAACCAAATACCTTTCAATTACTATCTGTATTCGAAGTGCACAATGAAAGGCAAGCTATAAACACATATTCTAAAAAGGATTCAATTATTTTTGCATTAGTAAGAGAAATTACATTACATTTTATTAATGCTAGCCGAACAACATCAATGGTGCTCTCTGTTGTGGAAAAATCATTGATGTGTCTGTTATTAACTATGTAACACAATAAAGGTAAAGTTCAGACCTCAATGATGTGATATGTTTCTGCCGTCTTAAAGTTTATATATGTTATTATGCAACAGTAATATTTTAGATAGCAAGAAAGTATAGTAAGAATTTCAAAGTTCGATGGATCGTTCCAATTGATTAATTGACACATGATCATTATTTTCATACCTACCCATTCCGGTCTCCAAATACGTAGCTTCCATACAGCCTTTCTGACTGGCAGCCTCTATATAAAAATCCGCCAACCATGTTACTGCTGCTCAGGGGCTTGAACTCGAAGAGCGACGGTTCACTTTCTAAAAAGGAACTACCACCGCATTAGGTCAACACAATTTCACTTTAGAGTTATAAACCTCAAAATACAATAACAACGTTATGAATACTTTGTAAGTGCTATAAGAAGGACACATTGCCCAAGCTAGGCATAATGGAGTACGGTTGCACTGGTCTGCTGTGCCTAGCTCTCATTAACTTTACAAACAAAAAATGATGCATTACTGTTTGACTCACTCCATGGAACAATAGTATTGAATGGTGATCCTACATCGATGTTCTGGAGTAATTCACGCAATAAAACACGAGAAAGATGGAACTATTTCAGAAAAAGCTTGTTTTAGGAATCAGACCCAATTTGTCTACAGAAATGTCTAGTAAGTATTGTATGATACAATATTGTATATGAAAGTGTAGTTATCTTATACACCGGCTCAGAGAAGGTAGAGGTAAAGTAGAGGCATAGAACTTACCTGGACTATTGACTCTTTAAGTCTATTTTTAAAAACGTACCACAAATAACCACTATAGCGTATCAAAGTGATATATAAGTGTCCACGTTTCAGAGAAGAGGTTCTGCCTGCATTGAATGAATTGAAGTGTTGAGCATGCAATCCAGGAGAAAGTTGCTGTGCACTAGAAAGGTTTTTTGTTACTCAGACCCAGACCTCATTCACAAAGATTTTCTTGTGAATAGTTCTGGCTCAGTACAGATATATGTTTCCCCTAGTCCAGTATTTAAGGGGCAAAACATGCTTTGTCATGGGATAAAAGCTTTTTAATCTGGTGAGTCAACAAGCATGCATTATAGCTGGAAAATGAAGAGTAAATCAGACCTAAGCCTCGTGTATAATACAAGTACTCATGAAACATACTCTGTTAAAGAGCCCCTTGAGTCTAAAAGTGATACACAACACTTAAAGAACTTACCATAGTCTTTGCCCCTTAATATCTGTATGATTCTTGCAGAGGACCTGTTTTTTGCATTTAGATCCGGACAAAGTATTGTCAAGTTTATATTTTCATCTCTGGGGTGGAGATCCACAGCACATCTGCATAAGAGAAAGCATAGCATATCCAGTTTAGAAAAAGCTTAGATTTATAGTATATTGTTTAAAAACGGCAAATATACAATTTTTTAATCAATTGTTCTTCAGAGACTGGGGTAAGGGATTTTAGACCTGACTTGACAGTGCATCTGCTTTGAAGATTGTTGCAGGTAGATTGTTACCAATTCTTTGAAATATACATTCACATGGTTTGGCTGCACTAGAGAATCACCCTCTTACTTTATGTTGTTGACTATTTGGTACATCAATCCACCTGCTATAGAGCAGTTCCATTGGAATGCATGAGGGGCTATTTTACTTCTGAAAAGAACCCTAAACCATCACACTGTTTATGAAATTCAATTGTTTATCTCCAATATGCATTCTGTACACAGAGAATTCGATTGTTGCTACTTTTCCCTCAGCATTGGCAAAGCCACTAGGTCAGGCTTTAATTTGATAGCGAATACGTGCATGCAATCCACGTAAACAGCATTTATGTATGGCTGCTATGACATACATTGCCACATTAGGCCAGACTCATTGGCTTTGCCAGACTTTCTTATAACTTACTTTGCTAGCTTGTCTGCTATTTTATTATTCTTTCACCTTATCTCATGATGAATTTGGACAAGTTCTTATTAATTACATTCCCAAGATGTTATAATTCCTTAGCACTGTTGCCAGCGATAAGATTTTCGTAACTGATTAGCTATGCATCATCATTCCAGAGAATTAAGATGAAATGTGACCACATTTTAATAACATATTGTTTTAAAACTGTACGAAAAACTAAGGCATCTTACAACACTTTACAATACTGAATAGATTTCTGTGTCCTTTTTACATTTTTTCTGCTAATCAGATAAAGTTTCAAAATAAACACTGGAGAGGAGGTTCATTTCTGAAATAAACGTTGTTTATATAAGCCATCTTTCTCCTCATTGACCTTAAACAAAGTACACAGTAGGATCCTAATTTACTTTCTCATTTGTAAAAGAAATAACGTTTCCCGTATATATTTTTGTTGCATAACTCATCTTTTAAAAAATGTGAGACTTTCCAGTAAAAACAAAGGTGGTTCTGGCCTGTGTTTCTACTCAGGTGGTCTTGAACAATACATTCTCTCCCGAAAACTGTTCGGTGCGTGAACTCAGTTTCATCAGGCAGATAGCTCCCCTCCGCCATAGATGCAGTGTTCATAAAAAGACGTCATTCCACTGACATAAACTATCAACATGCTGCATTAGATTACATTACACTGCTCTGGGGCCTCATTATGAATATATGCACTGTATAAACACAGGGCTCAACCATGGTAACTATCAGTTTTATGTTGAGACACACATCAAAATAATGTTCCCTTTGTCAGATTGAAACTGTGCAAGACTGTATGTGAGGCCTCAAAATCTGAGTGATAATCTGTATAGTAATGCAACAATAATCATGATCCCAGGCCAATTCCCAGAGAGCCCAGTTAGAAAGTCAGAAAATTGCATCCATAGGATTACGACTATATTTGACCACTTTTGTTTTTCTGAGTACTCCTGAATATCTGAAGCAGTCATAGATTTCCTCGAGTACTAACATTTGTACGTGTGGAAAGCAGTGACTTACACCTGTGGAAACAGAAACAACTACTTAATGACAAATTAGTAACAATGAGATACCGTTATACCCCAGTCTAAGTTAGCATGAGTAATATTGGTATTATTGTCACCATTTGTAGCGCTGTGTCATGAATAGCCTAGGGTTGTATGTCATGATGCCACTATAAACCCTACAACCGCACAATATTGGACTTTTCAGTTGAATGATCCTTTACTTTCTGATGTTTTGAAATGTTGTCCGCGCCATGTGATTATTTCACAACCAGTGCCGTAGCAAGCGTACCATCAGTCCTAATGCAAGCAAGAAACATAGGTTCCTTGACTCCTTGTTGGGAAGTAAAGGACAACTATAATTCGCATCTGAAAACGAAATCCACAATTCGCCTCTGAAAACGAAATCCATAAATCGCATCTGAAATCCATAAATCGCATCTGAAAACGAAAACCATAAATCGAGTTTTGCCTGAATGTGAATCCTATGGCTGCCTGTGCATGCCACTGTCCCCAAGACTAGGTGCCTCTTATTTCAGATCAGTTTCTGCTTTCTCAGTAACACTCCTGACGGTTTCTGTTACTCAACAGGAAGGGATACTATTAGTGTGTCCATTTGTTCCCATTGATCTGTGTCAACATAGCAGCGGAAATTAGCTGTTGTATGGGTTTGAGCTGCAGTAATATGTACTTTTCTTCTCCATGCATTTAAGTCTCTTAGCATCTCTTTCAGCAGGCTTTGCTTCTTGGAAAGCAGTCGCCATGTTCTCACTCTGGTGGCTGTGAGAGGTAGCTCTATGATCTGCAAACTCGGATATTTACTTGAGAAGGAAGTGAATGCACCAAACCTCTTCCATCAAAGATATCCAATTTATCCAAGTTTGACGGATTTTATTGCTATGACGTCTTTGTCTCAAAGAACATGCGAAAGTGATCAACATGCTGAACAATGCTCTGAAAAGCAGGCTTCAGCACTCTTATCCGAGTAAATAAGATGAGCTGCTTGCATTTTTGCAAATGTATTTTTTGCACCGTTCCTCACTTTTAACACAAAAAAACATTAACTTTCTAAAAACAATTCCAAACAGTAAATGTCATTGATTCAGGACAGCGAAAAGTGTGTGCTTTAAATGCACTAACCAATGACTTGCTCAGTGCGTTAAATGTTTTATACTTAGAACAAGTTCTACGGTAAGTGATTTCTCTAAATACGAAACAGATGCATTTAATTTACAAGAGGTCAAAATGGCAATGCATTAGCTCGTGTGTGAGTGAGTGTGTGTGTGTCTGTCCGGAAGGGGGCATGTCATGAGGTTCTTTGGAATTTTTGCCTGGGACAGTAAAAATTCTAGGGCTGGCCCAGTAGCTAGCATATTGAGCTATCTTGAATTATTTTACGATGACCTACATTTCTGCTGAGACATTGCATATACTGTGATATACATGAAAGGGGTAGGGTGGAGAACATCTGAGTTCTCAAGAGAAGTCAAGCGGTGGCAATTCAAATGTGGTACACAACAACAGAATTGTAGATTTTTTGGTTCTCATTAATATTTTCAGTGGATTTCCTCACCCTCGTACATGTCTATAACTACTCCAAAATGTTAGAATTATACATGATGTGCAGAATATCCTTTAACGCCTCTGTCTTTACTGAGGATGCAGCCAAATTAATTTCCCACAGTGAAAAAATATTTGCCTATTGGAAAAAAAAAAAGATAAAAACTAGATTTTTGACACTGGTGATGCATGTTTACTTGAGCTCATTGACTTATTTGCTCCCATAGATACAATCAATCCCTCAATTTTTAATCAGTGCTCCTAATGATTGTGCGATCATTAATGGTGTGGTCCTTAATTGGATCGCTTCATTGCTGAATAATCGTTCTCAGCAGATCCAAATCAGCAATTTCTTTCTGAGGCCAGTTAGCTAACTGCAAGGTGAACCTCATGATAACACAGTTATGGTGAATCATTACCTTGAACTTCTTGGGATCATCTTCAAGCACACCGATATCCTGTGTCATCTTGTATAAGATCTCTTCAGCTGATATCAACTCAGTCTTGGTCCACCTCGTAAACATCATTCAAAACGTAGGGGCCGATTACGATACGGCCCGTAAAGGCTCTGACCTGTGGTCGGACCTTTAGGGCCGCATCATAATGGGCCGGTCAGTTTAATTTCCGACCACTTCATTATGTTGGAGGCGGTCATAAAGTACACTGGCTGGGCATTCCGGCTGGCTTCTGACGGGCTCGCCAGGTCGGAAGCCGGCAAGTAATCTCAATGCCTGCTACAGGGTGAGGGATGAAGTGAACTGGCTGGTTTACGGCCATAACACTAGCTCTCATTGAGGGGCGGCAAAGTGCAGGGTTCAAATTCAGAATCTGACGTTAATGTTATCCAGTGGAGAAAGGGGGTAATTGAAGAGAAGCTGCTCACAGGTGAGTAATGCAGTTTGGTATCCCAGTCTCTGGGGTTTACGGTAAGCACAGAGGGGCCACAAGGCAGCAGCAAACTCACACCCTCAGTGGCCAAGGGGCAGCCGGGTGCAGAGTGCCAACACAACATCGGGCACAATGCAAACCAATGGGGTAGATCGGTTTTGAAGAAAGGCTGCAGGCTCAGGCCAGGAGACCGGTCGAAGAAAACCCACAGCTAGCCAGGTAAGTCAAGATGCCAGGGGACGTTGGACACAATCCTCCAGGCCCAGGGGCTTCGGATGCAAGGGTGTCCTTAGGCATTGGAAAAGCCTTACGGGTAGGTCGCGGTATAGGGGAGTCTTTGAGTTGAAGCTACAGGTGTTGAGGTAGAGTCCAGCAGGAGTCAGCCCATGGTGGACTCTTGCTCAGAAGCTTTGGGGAACCTTCACAGGACCGGTGGGCCACTTGGACTTGGGCCGTGGGCGTTGGGTGAAGATGGGAGTCCAGAGGTGGTTTCACAGATCCTCAGGGCAGAGTTCTTTGTTCTTTAAAGTTGATTTCTTCTAGACAGGTCTGCTGTCCACAGGAGAGCTTGATCTTTGTCGAAGGCAGGTAGTCCTCCCAAGGCTTTGTAGGTTGCTGGATTACAACACGGGTCGCCTTTTGGCACAGGTTTGTCGAGAGCTGCATTCAGGCTGATAGGACTGGGGCCAAGTCAGTTGGTGTCTGCAGTCTTCTCTGCTGGTGCGACACTGTAGTGTCCGCCTCTTCTTAGGTCATCAGGAATCTGATTTCAGCGTCTCCGGGTGCCACCTAAATACTAGCTTTAGGGGCGTTTGAGGGGAGTGACAGGTAGGGACCAAAGGGTCTCTCACCTGGGGTGTCTACACCCACTATTATGCCACCCTCCCCTGGGAGGGGGCATAGCCCTTGCCCTGATCTGACCAAAAAATGGAAATTCACTGGAGGTCAGCATTCACTCTGTAGCAGTGAATGACTAGAAGTGGAAACCCTGCTTTTATAAAAACAAAACTGATTCTCTCTTTGGTTATGCTACCAGAATTTGAACTCTCTCACTCCTCTTCGCACCATGCCTTAACATGCTACATCCAGAGAGCAACACAAATAAATACATGCAATACATAAATGTTCAACATTGTGAGAGGGAAGGGGAGATAGGGCACCATTGTATAGGGTTTACGTATGGTCCTTATTCACAGGAGTTTGCTCCTTTTTCTGTCACTATTCTTTACTTTCCTTGGTAATAGCATATATAGTAGTTTTTGCACTGTTAAGTGTGGTTCAAGCTTCTGCATGCTAATTAAGGAAAATGCATATGGTGTTCTGGTTGGGAATTAACTTTAATAAGAATATCACTTTTCAAATTTAAAACTGTATGCATTGTCTTGTGCTTACTAAGAAGACATCAGAAATAACTGAAGCCTGTTCAAATTGCACTACATGATCTAGTTGTACGAAATGTTAAGACATTTTTTTTTTACAGCAGATTTTTACTGATTTGCCAAGGTGCCAAAGGAGCAAAAACCCAACAAGCATTATACATGTAACAGACATATTGTAGAAATTCTCCCAAAGAGGGTCTGCAAAACATCAGACATTTTGCTTCAATACCAGGAATAAAAGTTTTACTGTTGCAAGAGAGGAGAGTTGTGGAAGCTATCATTTGGTCTTTAATAGATCACATACTATCTCTTCCAACGTAACGCCTATTGGCACCAGCACAATATTGATTTTGAGATTTTGAGGGAAAAAGATCCCTCTTTGAGTTACCAAAACATTTTGCCAAGTGCCATGATTTCTTTGTGTCCCTTGACCAAGCACACTGACCCTAAGTTAACAATATATATATATATATATATATATATATATATATATATATATATATATATATATATATATATATATTCACTGAAAGAACCATAGGTTTCACACACGTTATAGTTAGGAATTGGCATTTGAAAAACCTTGCAAATTCACTTAAAAAACCATAGGTTTCACACATGTTATAGTTAGGTGGATATTTCACTCGTAAAAAACCAATGAAATTCCCCCGTTATAGTTAGTTCAGATAACTATAACTCGCGCGACCGCCACTCTATCACAAGGATGATGTCATCAGTGATGTCATGAGTGATGCCACTGACCATGTCATGAGTGATGTAATATGTGACGTCATGAGCAGTGGATTGCGGGCGCGCGAGTTATAGTTATCTGAACTAACTATAACGGGGGAATTTCATTGGTTTTGTACGAGTGAAATATCCACCTAACTATAACATGTGTGAAAACATATGGTTTTTTAAGTGAATATATATATATATATATATATATATATATAATGACAGCCCTTTAATTAGCATATATTAAAATGGCGGCCCAAGGGTACCGCCTGCAGCACGTGCAAAGCAAAATAAGATCAGTTGACTGCCGTTAGTAGTTGACATACCTACCTGCCGGGGTTATGAAGTCCATGAGCAAATATTTCAGGTGGCTGATTGGTGCTGTTGAAGTGCGGGTTAGTTCGTGGAATGGAATAGGGTGCGCTGCACAAATCTGTATCGACGTCGATTCTTAGGACGGAACCTGTAAAATCACTGAAAAAAAATAAGAAATTCATAATAGCATGGATTAAAAAATGACAGACAATATCAGATAATGTGCTTTGAGATTAATATAGCATACATGCTCTTTGGTGGACATGATTCATAACACCAGGATATGGACGTCGGGACTCATGAACTTTGATACCCTAGATTCAGAAAAAAACGTAGTAAATTTGTTTCAATGATCGCTTTTTTACCCCTTGGCTGCCCTGTCAGTGTATACACATGTCATAAAAATTAATTTGCAGAGCGCCTTTGTGGCGTGTGTCTGACTTTGTTATTTTACTCACCTCAATCACTGAGTAGGATTGACTGATTTCTTATATTAGGTTTGTGGTTGTTACCACGTTTATTCCCTCCAGCGTATTTCTACAAAACGCAATGGGTTTATGAAATTATGACAACATAGGTTATTAATTGATCATTTTGTTTTATATTTCCAGTGCTCGTGTCTGTCTTATGATGAAGGTAAGAGATGTCCTTTTGCATACAGCACACTGCAGTTGCATAATAATATTCAGTTACATTAATAGCCACAGTAAGCTCAGGCCTGTTTGCTTATGTGGCTGACAGATATTTCAGCTGCAAATATGTGCTAGAACCTTATGGGGCAGTTTTCAAATTAAGATTGACTAGCCTATCAGCAGCTTATCCAAAAACATCCATGGAGAAAGGGAGCCAATGGGCCACCATCAGACTAAGCTACGGATCCAGGGAAAAGGAATAACTATAATTTCTACACTACATCTAATTTCAAATCCACTTATCTGATCCCTAGACCACTGCCACAGACGGACCCTTTCCATACACAGCCGCAGCAACAAGATCACCGCCTTGCTCTAGAGCAAACAAGAACCTTTATTGACCATCTGACGAAAGTCCCTTTGCTTCAATGTGATACCACACACCAAAAAAATGGCTGCCAACATACCACTTAAGGAGGGCTAACCTTTTCCAATTAAAACCCTTCATTAGACTAATACAGTCATTAACAGGGGTGCTTTAGTTTAAATAGTATATGTTGCAGGACTCCAGCTTTCTGCTGGTGATATAATCTGGGGTTCAATCAATCAATCAATCTGTGTATGAAACTGCGGATTGACTACAATAAAATGCTACAAAACTCTACTCAAAAGTGCATAATTACAGTCGCAATCAAAGTAAAGAGCACACTAAATGTGCCAGAACTGATCCATTTTCCATTGTGGGACACAGTTATAATTAGACTGCTGCACGATGCACTGCTATGCAAAATACACAACAAAGACTGTCTGCAAGCAGTCCAGAAGGCCAAAGAGCCCATTCAATATATGAATACTAGAATCACAGCATACTGAACACGCCTAAACCACAGTAAGGCAGGTAAAACATGAAAAGCAATGGGAACATTATCTAAATCATGTGGAGGAAATGACAAATGCATCAGCATTGTGTGACCAGAGTCATCCCTCCAAACAATTCTAGGAGATGAGATGGTAAAGGTTTTCACACTATTAAATTGAAGGACATTTTTACCAAACATTATCTTAAGTGTCGTAGTTTGGTTCTGCATACCTGTTTTGCTCAAGCCTACCTACGTCCCTCCTACCTGTGAAGTATATTGCTTGTACTTTCATATTGATTCTATGAAATATTAACATACCAGAAACAGCTACTTTAAATATGTTTCAGACTTGCAACCTCTGGCAAGCGTGATTGTAATTAATGGACACCTGAGAGGCACATCCACCGTCAGTACGATGGTCTAGTGTCTTGAGGGTTGGGGTGGTACACGTCTGTGTGTGGGAAAATCTTGGGCATGTTTGTGGGAGCATGAAATGCGTATGCATACATTTTTTACATAGTTTCCTTTTTCACTGCATGTATCTAGATCTGTTAATTGTCTTAATGTTATTATGAATTTAGGATGGTTTGGGAGATCTAAAATTGTGAATCTATGCTTGAGGTGCACTATTTGCCACAATCCTACAAACTGAATTGAATACAACATTATTCAAATGTGCTCTTCGTGTGACATTTTCGGTTTACCAATTGTTATTCTCAATCTTAAATTAGATTATTTACAAGACCTTCTAGTTCACAACACATACATTTAAATCTGCATTTAAATGAAACTATGGAAAGGTTGTTCTGGGCAATAATTCAAGTTTAGACAGCTAAAGGCATTCAACAGATTGCCCTTCCTACTTAAAAATCTGCCATCGCCATGATAGCACACATCAAATATAAGTCATATAGAAAATGTGTCTTTGAAGTTTTATGTTGATTAAAATGTCATTTCTACTAGTATTTGCTGGTGGGATTGAGAGGTATTAACTATATCTATGGGTATTATATATGTGCTACTTGCGTGACAAAATCCACCTCCCATATCGCTCCAGTACACACACATCCATGCATCGAATAAATCTTCACAGTAAATACTACAGCTGCAAAAGCTAGTACACAGAGGCACCACACAGCCTGAACACCCCCTTGCCTTTAATAATGCCGGTGTGCACCAAGAGGTACACTCAAAGTGCACTGGATTTGCTTACATCGTTTTGATATCAGGATCTATATCTTTTCCCCCATGTGGGACGCAGAGCTAGCCTTCAAGCATATATTCAATTAAATAACAAGTTTGGCCATAAAAATGATTACACTGCAGCAATTCATGTAGGACGTAACTTGCAAAGTAAGGCAATGCTGTGTATTTCACTGTAGTAGAGTTACTCTAATACCACCATCTGGCCAATGCGTCCGTCAGAGCACCAGCCGCGGCCCGTGCAGGTAAGAGTGGTGGGGTGGAGGGGCCTGGTGTGTGGGATTTCGACAGACGACGATGAGGGAAAATTATCTATCTATTTAATTTTACCTCTTCGTCTGTCTAAATTCCACCCCCCACTACCGGCCCCCCCACTCTTACCTGACGGGCTGCTGCTGCAGATCACCCAGAGGTCAGAAAAGAAGCAGCACTCATTGCTTGTACCTTAGACCGTCCATCTCTTCCATGTCGTCCAGAGTGATCATCCCATCTCCAAGGAAGACGAACAAGTAGCCGACGGGCCCGAACAATAGCTGCCCCCCCAAGTGCTTTCTGTGCAGTTCTGCTACTTCAAGAAACACTCGCCCCGTTCTCATGTCCACTTGATTGGCATTCTTCCTGCAATGAACAAAGGAAAATATATCGAGAAGCACACCACAGTCAAGATGTACCTCGCCTTTAGAGGGATCCGGATCCAGCCAAAGGAAGAGGACAGGCAGGTTTAACTCAGTTCTAGAATCCACAAAGAGAAATTAAATAGATGTATAGCACGGAGCTAAGCCCTTTAAAATTGAGTACAATGATGAAAAAAAATCAGGATTTTTTTGTGTAGAATGTGGCAATAAAGGCTAACTTAAAGGGTCATACTGAAAAAACTCACTGGTCTCTTTACCGAGTCCTGCAACAATAGACATTCTAGAAAGTTGTGTTTTTTCATGACCTTTGCTTGGATTTTAAGAGCAACTGTGAAATTATTCACTGGCATGCTCCTTTTAAGGGGTCATTGGGTGAATAAGGCCATAATACAGCTCAACTCAAGCTGACATCATCAAGGTGATATTGTACAATGCTTATTCTTGGTAATTGTTAGAGATGAAGGACTGGGTGAAGACAGCTGTTTTTTTCTTTACACTCTATGCAAGTTTTATTTTCATTACACTGAATGCCGCCCTTAAGTTTTAAACAAAATCAGCCATCCCATTGAAAACTGACCACAGTTCAATTGCTTGAATGTTATTTTATAAATAGAGAATGCCAACAACTGTGAATTTCATTTCAAGGTAAAAATATCTTGTGGGTGACAAGTACCTGGACACGGTATATTCGACGACTCGAAGAATGTGGTCGTGCGGCCCGCTGGCCCACCGCTCTAGGTTGGTGGTATAAGACACATAGAGCTTTCCATTTTTCTTGTAATTGGGATGGAATGCGAGGCTTAGCAGGCCTCTTTCATCTCCTCCCTGCAGTCAAATGAAAAATACAAAGAATTGTGAAGTTAATTATGTTCTTTATTGTGCTACAGCTGGAGCTCTCCCTAAAAAAAAGTCGCTTTCTTTCTTCCCGGTGGATAATCTTTGCCCAAACTCTTTTCTTTCTAGCGCACAAAAAGGATTATAAAACATTTCCCTTTGGGGGAATGTTTAAGAGTTGGGACAAGACAATTGTCTAGTGTGGTTATCTATGCGCAAGCCCCACTACGCTACCTTTGTGCAGTGATTTGTGTGTGTAATCTTTTGGTAGCCATGAAGACAAGTTTAAGTGCTGTGAAGGATTCTTTCCCGGGTTACTAGGCTGCTTGCAGTTCGCAGAAGACAAATAAAAGAGACCCGTAATCAGCAAGTCACTTTTAATACAAGGATCCGAAACCTAAAACACAGCGCGCGCTGCCAGCTCCCACTGTCTTGGCATTATGTTTAGAAAATAGCTAAATTGCTTGTGTAATATGTAAACCTTTGTTTTACCCTGGAGGCTGCTACATCAGTTGTCACGACCACGGTGGTCCGGTCGTCATGCCGCGCGCGCACGGTCGGCAGTAAGCGGCTGGATCCTGCCAAAGGCCCTTTACAGAAGACCTGGATTGCACTGTGGGCGCTTCAGTGCGGAGGAGTAAAAATAAAACCCTGAAACAACTGTGTGCTGTTATGAGATGCGCCACAGAGGTCTGTACCGCGCTGTGGTAGAAGTGCACACGTGACAGACAAACGCCCCTTCTGCTGCCGAACGTGGTCGATATATTTTCTCCTATGATTTTCTGTAAATACTATGAATATATTGAAACCATACCACCCGTTCCACGCTGACGAGCTGCGCAACGCCCTGCGAGCGAAAACCTGGAAATCACGACATTTTTTCGCAGAAAGTGCACTGGGGGTTTAAAAAGCACATACGTTCACAATACAGAACCCAACAATGTCGGCATGATGTTACTTCTACCCAAAACAGTGCGTGAGCATAACACTCTTGGCACCCAAAGTACATGCAGGCACGTGCAAGGAGCAACAGCAAACTAATGCAACACAGATACAGGTCTTCATTCTCAGTGTCCACAAATCCATTCTACGGCGGAAATGGGATTTTGAGCTCAAGCAGGATTTTGAGTTTTGTGGGACATCTGCAATTTCCACCAGATACATTTCACCAATAAAACTTTTTTAAATGGTCTGCGCAAAAATGGTCGCAAAGAGGTAATGCATTATGTAGTCACCAGAACAAGCTTTGATACTTACTGCATTGCATGCCCCATTAAGACCTGCGGAACTTGGAACACGTGGACAATACTCCACCAAGTAATTACTGCAAACTGAGGTATACCGATAGATAGATAGATAGATAGATAGATAGATAGATAGATAGATAGATAGATAGATAGATAGATAGATAGATAGATAGGTAGGTAGGTAGGTGGGTAGATAGGTAGGTAGATAGGTAGATAGATAGATAGATAGATAGATAGATAGATAGATAGATAGATAGATAGATAGATAGATAGATAGATAGATAGATAGATAGATAGATAGATAGATAGATAGATAGATAGATAGATAGATAGATAGATAGATAGATAGTTGGATAGATAGATAGATAGATAGATAGATAGATAGATAGATAGATAGATAGATAGATAGATAGATAGATAGATAGATAGATAGATAGATAGATAGATAGATAGATAGATAGATAGATAGATAGATAGATAGATAGATAGATAGATAGATAGATAGATAGATAGATAGATAGATAGATAGATAGATAGATAGATTGTTTACCACGGAACCGGAACACTGCATGCCATTAGAACACGATTGTTAAAACGACCGCGTTGTTCCAACGCAAGCCATTACTCCGCAAGTCGGAACAACAACTTGCTCTAGGAGCCAGAAGGTGTTGGATTTAAAATCCAACACCTTCTCTACTGTTGCACAGACTGGAGTTGGAATAGTAAATTATGCTATTCCAACATCCAGCCCCCCCCCCCACTGACCAAGTCATTGTTCCGACTTGTGGAGTAATGGCATGCGTTGTTACAACACAGTCGTTGTAATGACCACGTTGTAATGGCATGCGTAAAAAAAGGATGCGAGGTAACAAGGCATATTCAGATAGATAGATGAATAGTGGGGTGTGACCACCCAAATACAGGAGCGGATGGACCAAAGCCAGAGAACTCATCTTAATGCCAAAAAACACATAGTTGACTTTATCTTCAAGACTCTGCTCTCTTTGCGGCATGAACAGATCTAACACCTAATTTTAGCAGTTAAGCTTTGGATCCGGTGTAAGATGATCTATTTGGGAAATATTGATAATACAGCTCTTTGAATAAATGTTGATAGCAGTGTGCATGCCAACTTTTCATTCGATTGCTAAAGATGAATGCAGTTCTTCCACACCATAGCACTGCAATAACCTATTGCAGTCTGCTACAAGACATCATTTTCACAAAAGTCATGCACCCAGACCAGAGTTTTATGGTAATTAATTCTCTTTGTAAGTGGTAGGCACTGGAAGGCTTATAAAAAATAGCTTATGATATTTACTAGTTGTTGGACCTGTAGGGGTGCCTAAAGCACTTTCCTCATAGAATTCAAAGGTCTCAGCCTTTGCCAGGGCTCAAGTAGCACAAGAACGGTGGTGGCACAATACCATGTAGTGATCAGTAGAAGTTAACAGGCCTTTTTACTTGTGTCACTGGAGTGAGGCCTAAAGGCTCGCTCATGTAAAGTTCTGCTGCTGAGTGCTTAACTCACCCTTGGCCTACATCAAGTTCGTATACAGTGCTGTGCAGCACAAGTGTGTTGTATGCATGTACTGGGTGTATGTGTGCCTGTGAATGGCACAATAAATCGAAATTCTGGGTTCCAATTTGGGAGACCTAACGCTGCCTGGAGGATCATGAATGCATCGTCCTCCCCAGCTCGCCTGAGTACATGTAAATGATCATGCCACACACGGAGCTCGGTAATAAACATCTTTATTCTTCAGAGTGTAACTGAACATAGTACATCATGATTTTTCCTAACTATACCCAATCACTTACATCACTTTTCTATGGAGTCCGTCAGGGACCAGAGGGGTCCCTCTATCTCCAACACACACAAAACTACATCTTCCGCCATGGTAAATAAAAAGTACACATCATAACTCCTCAATGAGTCAACAAAGTGCTTGAATCAATCTTCCAATATCTCATTGCGTGAGTTGAGGAGACATAGGAGAGGCATCCATGACAGGCACAGGTGATTTAGACACAGGTGCAGCCTTTGGGCTCTCTTGACTTCCAGATGGAAGGGTCTCACTCTGAACATCTGGAGTCAACAAGCTAGGTGTTTAAAATGAGAAGAATCTCTTGTGATGGACTTTCCAGGATCATGAGCAGTCACTATCTGTATTTTGCTAGTCACAACCCTCAGTGGGTCAGAATCAAAAGGAGCATCAGACTTGTGTTTCTGTTTCTGCCTGACAGTGATTTGGTCTCCTCCTTTGAACGCAGTACTCCAAGCACAGTGGTGTCTATTCGCACAGGTCTTGATTTGGTGTTTGTGAGACAAATCAGTAGTGCGAAGTTTATCAATGTCAATAGATCTTTCATTGGTCCATTGTGGTCATTTGATTCCCATGGCTCTCCCAAACATTAAGGTGGCAGGACTTTCACCTGTGTTAGAATGGGGAATTGGCCTGTATGCATGAAGAGAAGAGTGAAGAACTGATTTAAGTTCAAGCCTTTCCAGCGCAGCACACTGAGTGGTCTTCTTGAGGGTGGTCATAAATTTCTCAACAACACCATTTGTCTGGGGCTGGAGAGGTGTGCTTTTCTGATGCTTGACATTTAGGTGATTAAGAAAATCTTTAAATTCTCAACTATTTAAAGGCGGGCCATTGGCAGATTTCAAAAACATCCTATGTTGCAAAAATACTTTATAATCTGTCAATGACGCTGTCGTGAGTAGTTGACGAAAGATCGTCCACAAGGGGAAAACAGAAGTATTCATCAAGAATTACTAGTAGATGATGTCCATTTTCAAGGGGCCCAAAGAAATCAATTGCAATCTCCACCCATGCATGCTTTGGAAGATCAGACATGTTTAACCCCTTCCATGCCCATGACGGAACGGTTCCGTCATGAGCATCGGTTGCGCTGTGCTCATGACGGAACCGTTCCGTCATGGCCCCGCCCGCGCTCGAACCCTTCAGCACCGCGGGGGAATTCCCGCCGCGCTGAAGGGGTTAATGTATGCAGGGTTGTTTTAGATGACAAGCAGTTGCACAAACAACATGCCCTTAATTACTTTTCAACTCTTTCATCAAGACAAGGGAACCACACTCAGTCCCACATGGCTTGCTTAGTAGCAACAACTCCACGATGTCCCTCATGTGTCAGTTCAATGATTTATTGTGTCAGGCATGACAATTTTCAACCCATTTAATATATTGCCTTTTGGGGTAACAATATTCTTCCTGCACATTTTTGAATTTCTGGTATTCAAAGGTCATCATGAATGAATGAATCAATCAATCAGGATTTATAAAGCGTGGTTAGTCATCTGTTTAGGGTATCAAGG
The DNA here is from genome assembly GCF_964204655.1 of Triturus cristatus. Taxonomy (NCBI): domain Eukaryota; kingdom Metazoa; phylum Chordata; class Amphibia; order Caudata; family Salamandridae; genus Triturus; species Triturus cristatus. The sequence continues at coordinate 497,646,416 of NC_140582.1, forward strand.
GGCTTGCAGGTCCCGGAGGCTTATTCGAACAGCCAGGTTTTGAGAGCCATTCGGAAATCCTTAAGTGAGGTGATGGTTCGGAGGTGCAAGGGTAGGCTGTTACAGGTCTTTGCTGCAATGTGGGAGAAGGAGCGTCCTCTACTTCTGCTTTGGTAGATGTGGGGAGTATGGGCAAGTGAAGATATCGAGTATGTTTCCTCCAAGATTGATATGTAATAATGTCTATGAGTATAAGCAATTCTCTGTCAGTGGTCATGGCAGCAATGATTTGTTCCACTGATATGGCAGCAGGGGCACTGGATTTTACGATGAAGTTAACATAAGCATCAGCTGCTTTAGGAATGGTGCCATGACACAATATTGGTACACCTGAGAAGAAGTCAGCAGGATTTTGATCTTTTTCATGGACGTCGCACAATCGAATAATCATACTTCTGCAGTTGCAACCCCCACCTCTCAATGCAAGTGGGCATCTTGGCTTTAGGATTGACGATAATGATGAGTAATTCTTGGTGGTCGGTGACTACCATGAAGTGTTTTCCATACAGGAGCATATGAAAATGCCCACAAGCCCACACCACAGAGAGGCTTTCTTTTTCAGACTGTGAATAAGCACGTTACATCTGTGAAAAACTCCTGCTGGCATAAGTCATAATGTGTCTTGGTGAATTAGGATGTCCATTGTGTTGGGCAAGTATAGCACCTAACCCTACTGGGCTAGCATCAACAACAATCTCCGTTTATAGTTTCGGATCAAAGTATGCTGTTTCAGTGGCATCCTCAATCGCATGTTTGATTTGCCTGAAGCTTTGCTCACATTCATGTGACCATCAAAAAGGAACATTTCCTTTCGTTAAGTATCTCTCAATGGGGCACTTACAGTTGCAAAGTCACGTATGTCCCTTGAACAGTAACTGGCCATACCAAGGAAGAATCAAGGCATAGTTGCATCGTGTGGAGGAGAAGTGGATGAAAAATCTTGTACTTTATTTTGATCTGGAGTCATTCCTCCATCAAAAAGACATGAACAAAAAACTTGGTTTTTGATTTATGAAAATCACCCTTTGCTGCATTTAAAGTGGGACCTGCATCAACAGGTATATGACACACACTTGTCTAAGAGCATTATCATGTTCCTTACATGTGGCCCCAAAAACCAGAGTTTTACCACAGTAATTGAAAGCATTGGTGGCTGGCTGTATCATGCAATGAATGACATCCTGAAAGAGTTCTGCAGCTGATGACACTCTGAAACTCTGTCTTTTATAACTAAATAAACCAACATAAGTCGAAAAGGTAGTAATGTACCTGCAATTTTTTCCAACTCGAGTTGGTCTTACCCTTTGTTAAAATCAAGGCGGGAAAAAACTTTTGCTCCATTCAGCTGAGCAATCATGTCAGCAATATGTGGATCTGGATGTTGTTCTCTTTCAATCGCCTTGTTAGCTAGCCATCTATTAACGCAGATGCGCACACCTCCTCCACTATTCTTTGGCACTGCGACTATGGGTGACACCCATGGCGTCAGACCAGTGGATCGGTCTAATAGTGTCTCAAGTTCTTTCTCAAAGGGTTCTTGTAAATGAACCACAATTTGACTATGTCATTGAGCAACAGGATGGACATTCTCATTTATGTGAAGTTTCACTTTCATTGTCTTAAGTGTTTCTTGTCCATGAAACAAGGATGGAAACTGATTCACTATCTCATGATAGGCAAGTGACATTTTAGTTTGCAGAAATCAGCCCCTTGTCAGCAGCAGAGGTGAAAGTGAGGAAACATGCACTCGATGAAGTGCATTGCAGGACATCAATTTGTGCTTGTACTTTCGTCTCTTTATGCTTCACAGTTGCTATAAAGGAACCTTGACTTTACAGTGGCATTGAAGCAGCCCACGTATACACTTTAGTTTTCAACGGGGTTAAATAGGGCACTGGAGACATTGTACTTATCCATTAGCATAATATTTATCGATACACCACTGTCTATGATAAATGGTATGGAACACCCATTCACCTTCTGTGTAAGATTTTGGGACAGCGCCCAAATGAATTTCGCAGTTTTACTTGTCGATCTCACTTCGACTGGCATTCTTCGTTGCAAGAAGCTAGTCCTACATGCGCACGTTGTCCATTGGTCAACATTGGCATTGCACTCCCATCTTCCTCACTGCCGCTTGACAATGGCGGTGACAAACTTTAAGATGAGGAAATTGATTCCAATCAACATCGTTCTGTTTGTACTTGCCTCAAATGAGGTTGCTGCTTGCCCTTGTGGGTTTGGCTGGAACATCTCTGGAACTTTCTGGCATCCATTTTGTTTTCTCGATGTGAACCACTTGATCTTTCCTTTGCTTCGCAAACCATTACAAATTGGTTTTCTTTCCTGCAGCCTCTGCATATCTGTCCAATGGCAGGACATTTACCTTCATGTGGAAAGGAAAATCCACATCGAAAACACAACTTTAACTTTGGAGACAGTACTTTGTGGCCTTCTACCTTGCATTTCAGCTAACTTTTCACACTGAGCACTGATTCATTTTGGGCCATTCTGGCCTCCATGTTCGCAATTTGTCTGTCAGTTCTTTCTTTCGCTCTAGCAGCCATGAGTACTCGCTCCAAGCTGAGTGTTTCTTTCAGCATTCGTCGTCTGAAGGAATCGGAAAGACAACCATCTATTATTTTGAGACGTATGGCCTCTACATCATTGAACTTGCAATGCTTGATGAGTGAATCAAATCTTTCTAAAACTCATCCATCGTTTCACCACCTGTCTGCTTTTCTTGACTGAAAGTGAACCTTTCATAGTAAACATTTGCCATTGGATTAACCTTGGTATTTAATGCCCCTTTGATTTTCCGATATGTTACTTCATCACTGTGTGTTTTTTTCTTTATCACTTCTTTTACTTCTTCACCCACCCATTCTTGAGATATTTAATGATCTTTTTGTCATTTACTTCTTCCAGTGCATCAATGAAATCATCGAGGGATTAATTGCAAGCAGTTCATCTGTCACCAATATTCTGCTTTTTCGTGGTATCGAAGGGAGACGGTGGTCTTAGGAATGCAGCATCATAACCTGTGGAACTTTCTGCTGTCGAGAGTGGAGCCCAGTCCGGCAGTGTCTGCTGTCTACTTTGTTAAGCATTAGCTGTATGCTTAAATTTGGGTCATCGCACCCGCTCTATGATTGTGAGGTGCTGTCTTCTTCTTTGGAGGTGAGTAGCAGCTTTGTTTCTTGCACGGATCTTGACCACTCTCACCTCTTTGCATTGTACGTGGTTTCTACTGTCTTTAGCGTTTCTTTGAGTCGGAAATGTTTCCGCTTTTAGCGCTTCCTTGCCCTCGGCTATCACTGCATTTAGCGCTTCTCTGTAACTTGTTGACACTGCCTCTAGCGTTGTTGTACTGTATGAATGACAGCTCTGTGTTAGGCTGTGGCACAGTATCTCTTGTCTTGACTTTGCCAGCAAATTTCTAGCCAACGACGAACAACTTTCTGTAAAGTCTTGACTTTTTTCACAGGCCTTGCCCTGGCTGAAGTGACGCTTTGACTCCACATATGCCAGCTGTTGATTTTTCACTTCGACTGGGGCACCCTTGGCAAGCACAAGCAATTTGCTGAACCTCCGCACACTCTCAGGGAGAACACACTCAGTTCTTCGGGTTGTGGGGTGTACATAATCCCCTATCTCATCACCAGTTACAGCATACTCCCTAGCCTGGGTACATGTAAATGATCACTTCACACATGGAGCTCGGTTTTACACCTCTTTATTCTTCAGAGTGTAACCATTAATTGAACGTACTATGTCATACATTTTCTTAGCCACATCCAACCTCTGTCATCATTATTTTACAGAGTTCGTCAGAGACCAGAGAGGTCTCGCTATCTCTAACACACACAACACTACAATGAGGATGCAAAGGAATTCCCCAGACAGATTTGGGCATTGCTACATTCCTATGAGCTGGTTGGGACTTACACTGGAGGATAAGAGCCAGGCACTTCAGTACACTTCAAAAGGTTCTCTTTTGATTCAGAGAGAGGTCACTGGATGGTGGCCTGAGCACATCTTGAGAAGAAGGTGGGACTGACAGGACAATCATAAAGAGTAGGGATGGATACCTTGGGGTCATCTTTTGATGCATGCATCACTGTGGCTGACACCAGGTGTGAACGTCTAGTCACTCCCATGGCCTTTGTTGGAGGGCTATCAGATTTGGAGTCGATCCTACTGTGACAGACTGCTTGCTGGAGAAAGAGCATGGCAGAGGAGTGAGCAATTCAAAAGAAAGGAGATCCCCAACACAAACTTCAAAGACTCATATCCTAAATCACATTTGGTGTTTGGAAATTAACTTCACGAAGGGGACCTAAGTCCCCCAAAATTGTTAACTGTCAAGCAGTCAGTCGGGCTGTGCGAGGAGGAGAAGCTCTGCAATACTTCTGCCTGAGACCAGGACAGGAGGCAAAGGCCTGCCAGTCTTCTAGCTGGTGAGAGGACATCAACTAGGGACATCCAAGACCACCTGCCCCGGAGTGTGGAGCATCAGTGCCTGCCTGCTTGCCAATTTCAGTGTGCCTTGTGAGGAAGAGGAGAGCGCTGGAGGGATTGAGGTCCATTGGGGGATCCTGGTGAGTGGATCCCTGTAACTAGGTGTGAGGAGGTGACTGCTGCACTGATCAGGTCGATACCCTTGTGCAGGTTACATGCCAGCGACCCCATTATGCAAGAGGCGGCTACCATGAAGTTAGCCATGAAGACCACTGCCATGCCGATCGGGCCATTCCCCGTGTGCGGAGTGAAGTTTGTGACACCGTATGCCAAGTGGGACCACTGTGAAAATTACTGCTATCCTGATCAGACCACAGCCCGCGTGTGGATTAAAGTCAGTGACCCCGTATGCCAGGTGGGGCAACCCTGAAGATTACAGGTGTGCCAGAAGGGAAGTTGCCCATTCTGTGTGCTAGGTGGGCCCGTCATGAAGATTACTGCAGTGCCGACTGGGCATAGCCTATTTGCAGAGGAAAGTCAGCAGCCCCATATGCCATGTGGAACATCCATGAAGTTTACTGCCGTGCCAATCAGGCTGTCACCCATGTGTGGCATAAGGTCAGAGACCCCATATGCCAGGTGGGGTTACCAGAAAGGATGAGAACCATTGCCTGGTTCAAGCCATCATTGTGAGGAGAGCCCTCCATGGTGACACATGCGGGCCCAGGCCCCGACTGAGGATCAGAACCAGACCAAATTACCAACCACCTGTCATAAGGATTAGAAGAACTTACCATCTCATTGGAGGTAGTGCAGTTGATATCCAGCAGCTGCCCCGGCCTAGCTGCTTCTTACTAACAACAGTCGGTGCTGCTCCTCGCAGAGACTTTGGTGGCACCATCATTGGAGGGGTGGGCAAGACTGATTTCAGTGCCGGCAGGCCTGGGAGAATTTGTATTGCTACATAGCACTTCGGGCACTGGAATACTTTTGCCTTTTATCAGAGGTGAGTGGGACTCCTGAGACTCGAACTACTAGTGGGGCCTAACCTGAATGTTGGCTATAGTGAAAGGGGAATACTGCTAGTGAGAATGAAATTGGATCAATGGACCTGCCTATTGAAAACTAAAGCCCTGACCTGAGGGGGCTGTGCACATTGTTTGTGTAAGACTTATTTCACTTTGTATTCGTATATAAATACTAGTTTTGTTATAAAGAAAAGTATTTGACTGGGTAATCATGTATTGCTGTTACTGAACGTACTTTGAGTTGTGCGCCTGTATTCACCCCGCGGTATCTACCTCCCCCCCTGAGAAGCCTTGGACTGTTCGAACCGCACTACCACTGAGAGTCAAGTGCCAAAGGGGAACGTGGCCCAATTGCTCAGGACCCATAGTAGGTCGGGCACTAGGACAACAGGAGTAAATTGCCTCAAACCCCACGGTTGAGCCCAGCAGGTCCTGCTTGCCCCAGTGCCCTATGAAGGTGGGTCTGACAATCAGTATTTCCTCCCACAAGTGGGGGCAATTCGTTGTGGTTTCTGCTCTGCAAAAAGTGCCTCTTCCTCACAAAAAATACCCTTGAAGCATAAATCAAACCAAGAAAGCAGTTTACAATCTTTGAGAAACTAAAATTCTCTATCATGGAAATTGATCCCTTAGCACACATTAAAACCCCCATTTTCACATAGTGACTGCAAAGCCTTTTTAATTGAATGCACATAAGAGAATAGATTCATACTTCCCTTCTCGATCATAGACGTGATTTGAATTCGTAAGTCATCTCCCCGATCAGACAAGCTCTGCCCAGAGTGAGTAATCAAACTCTGAGCGCTTAGATGCGGCAGTGCTAATATCCATCCCTGACAGCTTTATCAGGAAAGGAAGGACTCATTAGAAAGCATTAAGGTCAAACCCTAAAAAGGTATCGATACTGCCTATGCATAATTTGACAGCTATTGCCAAAAGCAATCACTAATCATCCTTAGCTTTATTTGGGAATCCATCAAGTATTCTGCTTTCAGCGAAGCTTAGACTCAGTCCATGAAACAGACTATGTACAACAACAGGCCTTTTCGAATGCTGAGAAATCAATGTGTCTATCATAGAAAGAATAACTATAAACCTATGGAAGGTTGGGGTCCAAATGCACACTAGAAAGGACCATAATACTTTTTTTGCACAAAAGGTTTCTAGTGACACAAGTTGAATGCACAATTGGACTATGGTTGATTCTGGAATAAGGCTCGACGAAATGTTTTGAAAGCAGAAAATAAACTGAACGAAGACAGACACCCGCATTATAACAACTCGCCTCAACAGCTGACGCAGGCAACCAATCGGCTCTTGCTTCATCATCTCCCCATTCAAGCCACAAGGGAAGAGCAGCTCCTACATAAGATACCACAAAGTCCAGGTCCTGACGAAAACCCCAAAATCAATGTGGGGTTGGAAACGCGTTGACCCCGGCCTCTGGGACAAGATACTTTTACAAGTGCCCGTGGAGAAAAGTGCACAAATAATTATTCTCCTAGTGTGAACACTTTCAATCACAAAATCCCAGGGCTGCACACATAGGCAGGCGACTCTAAAAACTTGATGTCTGTATACTTATCTCCGTCCCAGTGTGTTTACATATCAATATAGGACTGGTGATCTGTGTTATGTTCAATTGTGTTCATTCATGTTGACCAATTGTGTTATCTCATTTTGTCGATTTTGTTTAGTGTCAAATAATTCTTAACTGTTTGTGTATGCAATGTTAAACCGTGAAGTTGTGTTCTTTAACATGACACACTGTTTATGTGTATATTGGTTTTCAAAATATGAGAATAATTGTGAAATAAATCACACAAGCTTGTGGATAAATAACACCGGCTCGTTCCATGTTAAATTGTGCATTCAACTTGTATCATAGAAAGAAGGCATTGAAAAGTTATGATGCTGTAGCATAAGAGTGGGAGCTCTGTTCTCTGCTGTGGGTGAAGTCTATCAAAGATGCAGTTGCCCGTCTTATGAACATGACCTTGGTGCTACTGTTACTGCATGCACTACTATTCCAATAGATGAACACAGACGGTTCAATTCTCATGTATTTTGTGCATATTGTTTGACTCGTGCTACAATGCACTTGGGTCTCATTCACTTGACAGGCTAAACCTCCTCCTGACTCTGGTGTTGGGCTCCTGTCTACCATCACAAGTCCCATCACCTCAGTGATACTGACCATGTTTGAAAGTCACTGGCACAGTCACAACCATCACCTACAGGCAGAGCTCTACATGCCACACCCTTTGGGTGACTTAGGGTGAGGCAATGCACCAATGACGAGCAAGCAATCTTCAATTGCTATTATGTCAGATGCTTGTTTTACCATTTTACCAAGGGCACTGAAGTGGCCATGAAGCATATCAGAGAGCTGTACAAAAGTTACTAAAGCCATTGTAATGCGCAATGGCACCACTCAATCTATACATTTATTTTGCATTCAAAGTAGCTGCGCTTCCACAGTCATTTATGAACAATTCTGATAAGCAGATACAAACACACCCAGCATTAATGCATTTTCTTTTTCCTCTTACACCCTTGCATTTTTCATTTCCAAGCCTTCGTGTCCATTAACACGTTGTTACTCATGGAGCTGTTATGTGTTGTGCAAAAACACTCCCAGTGGCATCCCAAAATAGCTTAATATCTACAGTACAAACACATTAGACATGTTTAAAGAATGGCCCGAAGGCGTGGGTCATTAAATTCTAGGTGTGGGGCCAGAACTCAAAGTGCTCACCGTTTATGTCAATTGTCTGTCACATCATTAAAGGCTTTCACAAAAGGGAAGCAAGAGAAGGATCAAGACGAAAAGGTAAACATGCAAAACAGCCAATTTAATTCAATTCCAAACTTTCTCAAACACCAATTATCCTAGCATTTGACTTATGATATGGCATTTGTTAAAGGGAAGCTGTTTCATATGGAAATCTCACACATGCATCCCTCACATGTTGAGGGTCCCTTCAATTATCACTTCATTTTGAGTTGTTTCAAAACTATTTGTGGGTGAGGGAGAAAGAGCGAGAGGGATAGAGATGCAATAAAGCACTTGCGCGTTTTCCTGGATTATCTTTTTTCCCCTTGTGTTCTCTTTCTTATATCCTCTGGCATACAACTACCCTGATAAAATGCATCGGATGGACATTTTTCCTCAGCTGTCAACCATCTTAGAAAAGGTCCAAAATACACATGTGGCTCTATTAGATTTCACAATTTCCTTTGATAATAGGGAACACTGGCTGGCTTGACCTCATTCATTGAAAATGTAAATGTAAATGTAAATGTAAATTCATTCATTGAGTGGGCCGTGACCTCATTCATAGAGGGTGGAAGTGGTGACGATTGCGAGACATTGTATTTATGAGAGGATTGAAGTTCAGTGAAGAGGGTCATCTCCTTAACCTCTATATCTTGCCCTTGGCCACAGAGAAAGTAGAGTCATGGTGTCAAGTGTGTGCTGTCTGGTGGTGACAGCCAGATCTTGCTATGCTCAGCTAGGGGGCAGTTGATAATTCAGACATTATGGCATAGATGGCCACGGTGCAGGCCTGAGCACAAGAAATCTGTGCTTCGTAAAGGGTAGTTTGTCCCTGCTCAGGTACCAGTGGTGGACCCACAGTCACTGAAGTGGTCAAAACAACTTGTTTTCCAGCAGCTACTTCCTTGGTACAGTCTTGATAAAGCACCTTGTCAGTATTAGGTGTGCTGGATGTTCCAGAAAAAAAGAGGAGCTGTCTTCAAAATTAAAATGATCAAGAGCAGCAATTGTAAATCTTTTCCTGGTAAAGTGACTTGGAAGTGGCGTGCTGTCGGATTCCCAAGATTTTACAGCATGAGCTGCTAACAGGTTCCTACTCCATACTATGTCATTATAACTTGTAACTTGTTGATACACCAATCCTATTCATTGAAGTGAATAGCTCTCTACTTTTGCACTTGTCATAGATTGCGTGTGCAGTCATGTGTAGTGAAGTTTTCTTTTTGCTGTGATGTACTTCATAAAACATGATTTGGAAAAACAGTAATTTTGCACAGCATAAGACTGTTTGTTCATGAGATTGTCTTCCACTTCTTCACATATATCTTCAAAGCCATCATCAATGTTATTGGCTTCTGTTCCGAACTTAAGAACTTTAGTTTGTAGCAATTTTGCTTTGTAAATATTAAACAATGATCGAAAACATCTTTAGACAATATCAGGCATTCTTGTTGACACCATATGTGGCACATTCTTTTTATTAGACTTACAAAACCGAATTCTGTCATTTTATATTCTCACCAGAAAAATCATAATTTCGTTATTATGGATCAATACAGTTTCATCACTGTTGACCATTATTTCTCTATCTTACTGAGGGTGAACCCGTAGCCAGCACTCAAGAGTGGCTTTAACACTTCATTTGCTTTTTCAAAGAGTGCAAACTTAACTGAAGGCTGGCAGTTATGTTGCTGCTGGGAGCTCATTGTATATTCATATTTTTTAATGTATGCACGCATGCAGCTCAGGTAAGCACACAAATCCTCTGCAAATACATTCACCTTGTTGTCTAGATCAGATACTCGGCTGAAGACTTCATCTTGGAAGAAACTAGCTACAGATAAAAACATGTTTGCCCTTTGAGACTCACATACTTCGTCAGTCCCTTTGGCCCTTGTTCTGGCTAAACCACAGATAACACATTGAAGATCCTTTGCTCTCTGATCAGTTGTTGGAGGTGGATGAGGGGTAGCCATCGATCTTCTAAGTAAGCCTGGGCAAAGCACTACGCTATGCTCGCGTAGTTTGCGAAGTTCGCACTACTTCGCACTACGCGAACTGCACGTAGCACAGTGCGAACACGCATAGCGTAGTGTTGCGTAGTGCTGCGGTCATTTTTTGCTTGCTCGCGGTCCTCAACGTCAAGTTGGCGACCGCGAGCAAGCAAAATGACATCCCGGCGAGACTTTTTCCTTGTTCGCGATCAGCAACATCAAGTTGGCGATCGCGAGCATGGAAAATAAACCTCCCGGCGAGATTCCCAACGCGAGGAGGTCAGGTTTCTCATTGTGAGTGGTCGCGTATGCTCGCGACCGCTCGCGATGAGAACCTACCAGTTCGCGTTGAGAAAGCTGCCGCTCGAGTAAAAATCTACTCGAGCAGCAGAAAATTACAGCTCGCACTGTGCAAGATGCCATTTTCAATGATTGCACAGTGCCGGTTGCTTGTCCGCACTGTGCAATCATTTAAAACGACATCTGGCACAGTGCGAACAAGGTACTACGCAGTTCGCGAAGTGCTACGCGTAGCTCGCGTAGTGCGAACTGCACTTTGCGTACGCCCAGGGTTACTTCTAAGTAGATGGACATTGGGTTTGGTTGTCGTCGCTTTCTCAGAAGACCCGGATTCTTGTAGTGATTCACTGGTTTCTGCTATATTTTGACAAATGTGAACTTCATCTTGCCGTATTTCTGCAGCACCTGAAACTCTTCTGTCCAGCTGCAGTTGATGTTAGCTTTTATTTTGGATTAGTTTGATGTATGACGTGTGCGATATCCTGGGGAATGTGCCAACGCTATATGGTGTAACATTCACTGCCAGTCAGGGACTTCAGATACTTACAGTGTGTTAATAGTCTTGGGTGTTAAAGGTAAGGAGGGGAAATCAGAAGCACGTTCCTGAGGGATGTCAATGAGCAATGCATGCTAAAAGATAAATTCAAACGACGACAGTTCTCGCCGCAAAGACCTACCTGAAGCCATATAGCATGCATTGTACCAGTGACTAAACAAGTTTTTGCACTGACCAGCTAGTTCAAAACAACATTTGACTGAAAAGTGTCAGGGGACATTTGCACCAGCATTTTGCACTAATCTGTCAGTGCAAATGTCAATGCATAATTGTCCACCTGCCAATGCAAAACTGCTCAGCTACTTATGCAATGCATTTAATCCCAATCCCAGAACACTCCTAAATTGCATATTTTTTATATGAAAGAAATGTATTGAAGAAATAAAGCCCAATAAAGAGGATTATAAAACCCTTCACTGACACAATCAATTAGAATATATAGGGGAGAGGATGTGGTCTAACGGCAAGGGCAGTCGACCTGAGGAATCGGGTTCGAGTTACGGCAATGACGCTCAACATCCTGTTATTCTGGGCAATCACTTAATCTCTCCATGCCTAACAAAAAAATGAATATGTCCTTGTGTAACGCAACTGGTGCCATGTAAAGCATCTGATACCTTCGGGTCAAGTTTGTGCTATATAAAACTCTGAAGAAAAGAAGAAAAAAAGAGAAAACAACGCAGGACCACTTGCATAGGTCTATCTAGCCATGCCCAAGAAATCATTGCATATACTGGAGCTTGTGCACTACAGACGAAAAGAGACTGACACGTGCCCTATAATGGCAAACATATATTGCGGGAACCACAAAAGAAATGTGCATGCTTTTTACTCCAGGGAAGGTGAAGCAAAGAAATGCCTCCTTAAGTCAGTAGTTCTAGTACAGGCCTCAGTACCTGGATCCAGCAGTGTATCATGGGTTGCCAGCACCCGGGGCAAGGCAAGTATTGCGGCCCCTAACCTGTGGACCATTAGCACTTCCTGGCTCAAAATGTTAAAAGAAAATAAATTAGTAGTAAGAATTTTGTTTTCTTGAAAAATTTTGCACCCCCTAAGAATTTTGCGCCCGGGGCAACCACCCCTGTGACCCCCTCCCCCCAACCCCAACGCTACGCCACTGCCTGGATCACACTTAGTCATGCATTGCACTCGCAGAGGAATTATATATTCTGTACTTAGGACTTGATAGGGGCTCTACCTTGTTAGAACAAAAATTGACTCCTGGAACTCTCTGTCCCAGGAGCTGCGGGTGAGTTTTGGAAAGCCATTTTAGTGCTTATCTGCCAAGTGACTCTTGGGCGATTTTTAAATTCATACAGTAGTTGTGTTTCCGCAACTTTAACCTCTGGTGGCTTGTGTTTTTTTCGTTGTGGGGTATTGCTTAACTATGCCCAGAGGTGCTGTGTGCTATGAAGTTTGCCATCGGCGGGTTACTGGCATCTCAGAACTCAATAAACCTAAACTTTTAGGGGGTCATGCTCCACAGGGGAGGTTCCTAGAGGAGTTCAAGAAAGTCTAATTTCATGGTTAAAAAATGTATACAGCCTGAAGACACAGCATTAGTGTGTCAGAGCGTAAAACTACAGGAAACAAACTGTTCTGGTAACAAATCCCTTGAGCATTGCATCATTCACAGCCTCATCTTAAAAACATGAAACTCTGTGATTAATTGTGTCACTCAAAGACAGCATCTTAATGAAATGAGTATAAACAGAATTATCACGTTATGGAAATCTCGCGTGTTTAATCTATGTTTCTATAGACATCATCTCTTTATTTGCAATTCTTTTCCATCCTGTTCGCCTGCAGGTTTGGTGTGGCAAGGCACAGTCCCCTGGGCACGGTGGCCCGAGTCTGTTCAATGTTTTTCCTTTTGCTGCACAGGCCTCTCATCTTTGAAGAAAGCGACTGTGATTTAATACATCAGAAACAACAGATCAAGCTGAAAAATTATAGGCCCTGTGAGAAGTTGGCCTGGTATATGCTGTTCACTAGTTCTAGTGACCACCTTGTACCATGCCAAGCAACCCTTATGGTGTGGTTGTAAGTCAACCTTTTTGGACTAGCTGCCCTAGTGGTAGCGTAGGCTAAGCAGTCTTTGAGGCTAAACTCGTGAAGCGTGTTAAGCAAGCTGTTTTACCAATAGTAACCCCCTTTTATACCAATGAAAGGACACCACACAGATATATATTCAAAATATATATGTATTTATTTCTCAAAGTAACCCCTAGTCTCTTTATGAGCACAGGAGCACAAATCGTCAAACAAGATTATCACAGAATACACAGAAGTTGCACGTTATATGGATAGGCCCTGGTGGCCACTCAAACCATATACTAAAATAGTGGTATAAGTACCACGAACAGAAAAGGGAAAAGGCCTAGGGCCTCTAGAATCGCTGGGCCTACAAGGAGCTAACGTCAGTTAGTGACCAGGAGGTCCACGGGTGGCGTGTGCAGAGCAAATAGTCACACGCGTGCTCCCATAGGTTTCAATGGGTGCGTAAAAAGTACAAAGTTACTGCAAAAGGAATCTTCCGGATGACCTAGGAACTTAAGATTTGGAACACAGGCACTAGAGATGTATTACTACACATGGGCACCGGAGTACCAGCTTTACCTCACCCACAGGAAGCGGGTGCATAGGCCTCAAAGTGCGTCGGGTTTCTTCTATCTGTTCCGTTGAGCCTGGGACAAAGATGCTGCAGGCGGTCGGTCGGGAAGAGATGCAGTGGATCCAAGAGTGGATCGGAGATGTTGAAGACCTGTAAGCAGAGGGGACAGTGTTCACAGTCACTAGCCAGTGACCAGCGTGGCACCAGATGGGTACCAGGCGATGTCGGGTGCAAACAGGTGATGAGGGGTAGCTTGTCTCCGCAGCCACGTGGTCCCTGAAGGTCGACGACGTCCAGGAGTCGGCTCACGAGCTGTCCCACGCAGGCTCTCGCTGTCGGCGGTGTCGGCGACTTGATCGAAGCAAACAAGCCTTGGCAAAAGCAATTGTAGGAGGATTCGGAAATCAGCTGTTGGTTCTGACCAGCAAGGTCAGAGGGATTGCTCCTTTGGAGGGGAGCAAGGGCCAGTCTGGAGCAACCAGACCAGCGGTGTTTGTCGTAGATTTCGTCGCCAAGATGGCCACTAGCCAGCGGGCCAGCAACCGGTTAGGCGCGTCGAGTGGCAAAATGCAGAAGGGCCCCACGCAGATCGTGGAGATGCTGGAGGGCTCACCTTTGGTGCAGATGCTGCTCGAGGGTTGGGCTTCTCAGGACCCAAAGCACAACTTGGAGGGAGCCTTGGTTGTTGCACTTGTCAGCTTGTCGTAGTCGTTCCAAGATGGCTGGCTCCACGTGTCTCGGTGCCTCCACGGGTCTCCTCTTTGCAGGGACTGTGGATCGGGCGGTGAGAGGTCTGGAGGTCCAGGTCTTGTCAGTCTCTGGGCTCGGGCTCCGGCGGGAGGCGGCGGCAAAGCAGACGGTGATTCGCTGGATGGTGCTTGCGTTAGCAAGGTGGTCACTCCCTGACCACAGGGGAGATTTTCTTCAGTCTTCTGTGCAGCAGAATGTCGAAGTTCCCGTCTTCTTCTTAGTTTCAAGTTGATTCCAGGATGTCTGAAGTCTTAGGACACAGCTCCTACCTTTATTCGGATTCTAGGGGCCGGACTACCTGCTAGGTCCCTCCCTATGGGTGGGACCAGGAAGGGGGGTGGTTACACCCCCAATCCTTTGTCCAGCTCGCCCCAGGCCCGGGACTGGTGTGCCCCAGGACCGGTTTGAACTGGCATATGCACCGAGGCTCCTTGTGAGCCACAGGCATGTCTGGTTTCTTTCAAGCCCTACCTGACCAATACACAAAATCCTGTCTGGGGTGGTGCATGCACCTCCCCTGGCAGGAAACCCTTTGTCCACACCTCCCAAGCTGGAAGGACTCCCAGCAGCAGGAGGGCAGACTTGTGTCTGTGGTGGCAGCATCCATTTTGTGGAGCTGAGGCTATGTCTGATTTTACCCGGGTTTCAGGTACTGTACATGTCGTGTCCCTCTAGAAGGGTGGAATGCTAACCCCGTCGCCAGAATTGGCGAGGGGTTAGTATTCCAATTCGTATGACACCTTACTCGACATGTTTTGATAAAGCCAAACCAAAGATAGCATTTAACCGCGAGGTTCATAATGCACTTAAGAGTATATGGTATGACGATATCTGGAAACAGTAGAAGGAAGTTGTTCCGACCACTGCAGACAGGCTCAGCTCATGCCAGAGCACCATCTCACATGGAACCAAGCACTCTGCCTTCAGGATTGTTAAGGCCTGCCATAGGAGTGACTTATAGGTTACCAGGTGTCCCATTTAAGTTTAGGTATAGGTATACTACACCTAAGTAAGAGGTGATTACACCAACTTACCCCAGCTGAGTGATCAGCCAGTTGTGTCAGATTGTTAGGCCAAGCCTGGGGTGGCATAATACATGCTTCAGCCCCTGGCAGGCCTTGGATACACCAATGCCCTGGGTACCTAGTGTACACTGGTACAGGGGCTGACAGGGTGATCCAACCAATTGGGTATGTACCTAGGGTACATGGAGTCCATTTTACAGAGAGAGCAGATAGCCTGAGAGCCTGAATGGCAGGATCTCAGGCCAACTAAGTCGAAAAACCAGCTAGACACTAGGCAAAAATTTGGGGGTAACCATAGTCAGATATCCACCTTCCTACACAACCCCCCCCCAAACGAAGGGAGATAAGGCTGACCTTGACCAGGTAAGCCTATATTGCCCAAGTGGCCATATAAGGAGGAACCAGCACTGGCATGGTTACCCCCTGTCTCATGGTCCACTAAGCAATCCCTCACCCTAAGGGTATCAGAGGGTCTCCACCATAGGGAATCTCTACCTGTGGTGTGTCTTGGCAAAGTAAAAGGCTGGTGTTGAGATGGAGTACTGAAGTGAGTGTCCTCAAAGTGAGGCCTCAGCTTCCTCCAATCATCCTCCACCATGGATGCCTTTCTTTCTTTAACTGAGTTGCACTGTGCTCTCAGGGTCAGCCTCTGGCTACCTAAAGCTGGAGGCTGGGTCCCTTTTGTGGGCTTACTGGAGGGACAGGTCAGGTTTGGGGCCCTAAGGTCCCATGTTTGCCTGTGCCCAACAGAATCCCCCTGGGGGAGGTCCCTAACTACCTGTAAAGGAGATCCCTCAGGAATGTTTTTACCCATCACCTGACTAGGGCTACTAGCCAGGCAATCCTCATTCTTTTGATGGGGGGGTTCTTGTGGACAGGGGCCCTCTGGGGGTCCACTGGCCTCCCTGACCTCTGCAGCCCTGGGCTGACTGAGGCAGGGTAGAGAGAGGCAGGCTACCTGCACCAGACTGGATCCCACCTTGGAAGGGGCCACTGACATCAGAGGCTCTGCCAGGCCAGGCCTGGCTACCTCTGGGGCAGTTCCTTCACAAGGGGTGAGGTCAGATCCCTGAGGAGGCTGACCTTTTCCTAATGTCTGGGGAGAGGGAGACTTTTCTTCCTCCCCACTACTCTCAGTTTGTGTGGAGTGATCCATTGTTTCAGGCTTCACTACACCTATGTCAGTCTGAGTATAGGCTGAGACCATTACAGCCTTGCCAACCTTTTCAGGGGGGCACTCAGTTTGTGTTTGAGCTGTGACTGTCACAGCTCTGCCAGTCCCTACAGGGAAGTCTGTCTGTGCCTGGGCTGTGGCTACCACTGCCCTTCCAACCTTTTCAGGGAGGAAATCTATTTGGACAGGGGTTGTGAATGGCACAACCCCCCTACCCTTTTGTGAAAGGCCTACCATTTTAGAATGGGTGTCTTGTTCAACTCCAGCCCAAGCTGAGAGTTCTAAGTCATTCCCCAGTAAGCAGTCTACAGGCAAGGTTGGGGACACTGCTACCCTTTTAGGGCCAGTGACCCCTCCCCAGCTGAGACATACCTCTGCCATGGGATGACTGTTCTGTTTGCCATCAATGTTAGTCACCTGGTAGGAGAAACCGGGCAAAAGCTGCTCAGAGGGAACTAGCCAATGGGCCACCATTGTGATGCTAGCCCCAGTGTCTCTGTAGGCCTCAGCTTTTGTACCATTGATGTAGGGCTCCTGTCTGTACCTACCCAAAGTGTTGGGACAGGCAGTGAAGTTGGCAAACCCCATGCCACCATCACAGACAAGAGTGGTTGCTGTAGGGGAATTGGCTAAGCCAGGGTCCCCCTGTGTTCCCCAAGTAAACCCACCCAGATTTCTGGGGGCACTCCCACCACCTGGGGGATTACTGCTGACAGTAATAGGTGGTGTGACAGGAGTAATTGGAGGAACAGTTTTGTTTTTAGCCCTTGGGCAACCGCTGTCAGTTTTCCAATGCCCAGGAGTTTTACACTCATGGCAGTAGGGCTTTTTAGCTGTGGTAGAGGAGGGAGCTTGGGACCCACCACCCTGTGTGGAGTTTTGGGGCCCTGAGGAAGGTTTCTCTTTTTCTTTATCCCCACCCTTCTCTTGAGGCTTGGTGGTATCTTTCTTTTGGTCACCACCCTGGTTTTTAGGCCTGATCCTGGTCCTGACCCATTTATCTGCCCTCTTTCCCAATTCTTGGGGAGAGGTCAAATCTGAGTCTACCAGGTGTTGATGGAGAAGCTGGTTTTGACAATTACTTAAAATCTGCTCTCTCATCATCAAATTGTACAATCCTGTATAATCAGACACCTTACTTCCCAGCAACCAACCCTCCAAAGCCTTAGTGGCACATTCCACATATTCAGACCAGTCCTGAGTCTGTGTCTTCTGGGTGTCTCTGAACATTAACCTGTACTGTTCAGTGGTTAAGCCTAACCCATCAACTAGGACACTCTTCAGGACTCTGTAATTTCTGACATCCTCTTCTCTAACAGTGAGGAGTCTATCTCTGCCTCTCCCCTCAAAGGAGAGCCATAAGATTGCTGCCCACTGGTCTTCAGGAACCTGCTGCACTTTGCAGGCTCTCTCAAGAGCAGTCATCCATTTGTGGATGTCATCCCCACTTTTGTAGGGGGGCACAATCTTGGACAGGTTCCTATTGTCAAAGACCCTATCTTTGTCCCTAGGGACATTGCTGCCACCAGTGGGTATAGACCCACTCTCTCTATGCTGCCTAGCCTTGCTCAGTTTTTCTTCCATCAGGGCTACTTCTAGCTCCTGCTTCCTGATCCTCAGCTGGGCTTCCTGCATTCTGGCCTCATGTTCCCTCCTCTGAGGGGTGGTCAGTCTCCTTCTGGAGTGACCTTGAGAGCCTCTAGAGCCATGGGAAGCATTGGAGTCACCTGAGCGATTCCTTTGCCTTCCAAGCCCTGTGTTAAGTCCACTGGGGAGATCCAATGGGGTGAACCCACTGTCAGTCCCCAATAGCCTTAGTTTAGCTGGGCCAAGTATAACACTTGGCACTGGGCTAGTTCTCCCTTCATCCCCACTCACATCTGTATCCCCATCACTTTCTTCCTCTGTGGTAGGCATCCCATCTAAGGGGTGACTATTGGGAAGGGGTACTTCAGTGGCATCTTCAGAAGGGGGGCCTCCTGTTCCTGTCCCTAAGGGGGCTAACTGGGAAGCTTTCTTGAGTGCTCTCTGATTCTCATCATTCTGTAAGAGCTCTCTGAGCTCAGCAGAGTTTGGGTTCTTGGGCTGTTTAAGGCCTCTAAGAGTTGCCAAATGCCTGAGCTCATTCTGATTAAGGGTAGCAAAGCTGGTTGGTGCCCTCTGGGGGTCACTCTCGACAGAGATGGGTACAGTGGACCCCTCTGCCCCGGCCATTGCTCTTAAGTGTGGGTGGATGTGTTGCAATCTACCTACACTTGGGTTTACCTACTAAACCTATCTAGTAGTTGTAGTCAGGGTGTGCTACTCCCTTTGCTCTACAACAACTAAGTTCAGTAGAACTTATGTATATCTAATCTTGTTTTATATGTACCTACAGGTACCTATGTGATCTTTCAATTGGTAACCAAGAGATTACAATGGTAAAACACAGCAAGCTCAAATCCAACCGCTGCTCACCAATGTGAGAAGTTGGCCTGGTATATGCTGTTCACTAGTTCTAGTGACCACCTTGTACCATGCCAAGCAACCCTTATGGTGTGGTTGTAAGTCAACCTTTTTGGACTAGCTGCCCTAGTGGTAGCGTAGGCTAAGCAGTCTTTGAGGCTAAACTCGTGAAGCGTGTTAAGCAAGCTGTTTTACCAATAGTAACCCCCTTTTATACCAATGAAAGGACACCACACAGATATATATTCAAAATATATATGTATTTATTTCTCAAAGTAACCCCTAGTCTCTTTATGAGCACAGGAGCACAAATCGTCAAACAAGATTATCACAGAATACACAGAAGTTGCACGTTATATGGATAGGCCCTGGTGGCCACTCAAACCATATACTAAAATAGTGGTATAAGTACCACGAACAGAAAAGGGAAAAGGCCTAGGGCCTCTAGAATCGCTGGGCCTACAAGGAGCTAACGTCAGTTAGTGACCAGGAGGTCCACGGGTGGCGTGTGCAGAGCAAATAGTCACACGCGTGCTCCCATAGGTTTCAATGGGTGCGTAAAAAGTACAAAGTTACTGCAAAAGGAATCTTCCGGATGACCTAGGAACTTAAGATTTGGAACACAGGCACTAGAGATGTATTACTACACATGGGCACCGGAGTACCAGCTTTACCTCACCCACAGGAAGCGGGTGCATAGGCCTCAAAGTGCGTCGGGTTTCTTCTATCTGTTCCGTTGAGCCTGGGACAAAGATGCTGCAGGCGGTCGGTCGGGAAGAGATGCAGTGGATCCAAGAGTGGATCGGAGATGTTGAAGACCTGTAAGCAGAGGGGACAGTGTTCACAGTCACTAGCCAGTGACCAGCGTGGCACCAGATGGGTACCAGGCGATGTCGGGTGCAAACAGGTGATGAGGGGTAGCTTGTCTCCGCAGCCACGTGGTCCCTGAAGGTCGACGACGTCCAGGAGTCGGCTCACGAGCTGTCCCACGCAGGCTCTCGCTGTCGGCGGTGTCGGCGACTTGATCGAAGCAAACAAGCCTTGGCAAAAGCAATTGTAGGAGGATTCGGAAATCAGCTGTTGGTTCTGACCAGCAAGGTCAGAGGGATTGCTCCTTTGGAGGGGAGCAAGGGCCAGTCTGGAGCAACCAGACCAGCGGTGTTTGTCGTAGATTTCGTCGCCAAGATGGCCACTAGCCAGCGGGCCAGCAACCGGTTAGGCGCGTCGAGTGGCAAAATGCAGAAGGGCCCCACGCAGATCGTGGAGATGCTGGAGGGCTCACCTTTGGTGCAGATGCTGCTCGAGGGTTGGGCTTCTCAGGACCCAAAGCACAACTTGGAGGGAGCCTTGGTTGTTGCACTTGTCAGCTTGTCGTAGTCGTTCCAAGATGGCTGGCTCCACGTGTCTCGGTGCCTCCACGGGTCTCCTCTTTGCAGGGACTGTGGATCGGGCGGTGAGAGGTCTGGAGGTCCAGGTCTTGTCAGTCTCTGGGCTCGGGCTCCGGCGGGAGGCGGCGGCAAAGCAGACGGTGATTCGCTGGATGGTGCTTGCGTTAGCAAGGTGGTCACTCCCTGACCACAGGGGAGATTTTCTTCAGTCTTCTGTGCAGCAGAATGTCGAAGTTCCCGTCTTCTTCTTAGTTTCAAGTTGATTCCAGGATGTCTGAAGTCTTAGGACACAGCTCCTACCTTTATTCGGATTCTAGGGGCCGGACTACCTGCTAGGTCCCTCCCTATGGGTGGGACCAGGAAGGGGGGTGGTTACACCCCCAATCCTTTGTCCAGCTCGCCCCAGGCCCGGGACTGGTGTGCCCCAGGACCGGTTTGAACTGGCATATGCACCGAGGCTCCTTGTGAGCCACAGGCATGTCTGGTTTCTTTCAAGCCCTACCTGACCAATACACAAAATCCTGTCTGGGGTGGTGCATGCACCTCCCCTGGCAGGAAACCCTTTGTCCACACCTCCCAAGCTGGAAGGACTCCCAGCAGCAGGAGGGCAGACTTGTGTCTGTGGTGGCAGCATCCATTTTGTGGAGCTGAGGCTATGTCTGATTTTACCCGGGTTTCAGGTACTGTACATGTCGTGTCCCTCTAGAAGGGTGGAATGCTAACCCCGTCGCCAGAATTGGCGAGGGGTTAGTATTCCAATTCGTATGACACCTTACTCGACATGTTTTGATAAAGCCAAACCAAAGATAGCATTTAACCGCGAGGTTCATAATGCACTTAAGAGTATATGGTATGACGATATCTGGAAACAGTAGAAGGAAGTTGTTCCGACCACTGCAGACAGGCTCAGCTCATGCCAGAGCACCATCTCACATGGAACCAAGCACTCTGCCTTCAGGATTGTTAAGGCCTGCCATAGGAGTGACTTATAGGTTACCAGGTGTCCCATTTAAGTTTAGGTATAGGTATACTACACCTAAGTAAGAGGTGATTACACCAACTTACCCCAGCTGAGTGATCAGCCAGTTGTGTCAGATTGTTAGGCCAAGCCTGGGGTGGCATAATACATGCTTCAGCCCCTGGCAGGCCTTGGATACACCAATGCCCTGGGTACCTAGTGTACACTGGTACAGGGGCTGACAGGGTGATCCAACCAATTGGGTATGTACCTAGGGTACATGGAGTCCATTTTACAGAGAGAGCAGATAGCCTGAGAGCCTGAATGGCAGGATCTCAGGCCAACTAAGTCGAAAAACCAGCTAGACACTAGGCAAAAATTTGGGGGTAACCATAGTCAGATATCCACCTTCCTACAGGCCCTCTTTTAGTAATCAAGCAGTAATCTTGTTTCTGTAAAGACTGGTGTCATTTCATGCCAGTGGCTAATATGGCCCTCATGCAACAAACTGCGTGTTCTTCACTTCATTGTAAGGAAACTTAGCACTGAGAACCTGGACTGCACGAGACAGTTTTCACTGTTATCTGATATTTCATATTTCCAGCCATTAATCTAAATGAGAACGTATGGTGACCTACAATTAGAGCAAACATTACACAATTTAACAAGACCACTGCTCTAATTTGCCCCCTTTCAAAACGTGGGCTAAGAATTCCAGACCACCAAAGAACAGTCATAAATTTAGAAACAAATCGAAGTTTTCTATGATCTGACTTTGCATGTGGAGTTTTCCAACAGATTGCCGAGACTTAAGGTCACATGTGAAAAAAACAAAAACATACATGCCAAGCTTTTTAAAGTGATTTATAGAGGTACTGTTTGTGCAACATATATTTCAACAATCTAGAGGTGTACTTTACTAAAACAACAATTTAACACGTAATCCTTATAAACCACTGATTAGGTATAGAGTGACAGCAATCATTCTGGAAAAGCCAAGCTGTCATCACTCATCCGTGTACCAAAAAGTGAAACTATGCGGCATTGAGATTTAAAGTTTAAATCTAGTAGAATAAAGTGCCATTGAGCAGTAGATTTCTATTCTGCCCAAGGTGCAGAAAACCAAACTTCAACTGAAGGCTCAATACTCCACTTTGATAACTGAGGTTAATGTTGAATGATTTATATAAAATAGGACAAAGTCTTAGTTAGATCCTTATTTTAACACAACCCAATTTAGTGGGCGAGAAAGTGGCAATGATAAAATGAATAATGGAAAGGAGCTGCAGAACCAGCACTTAATTTAAGCCAGTGGTTTCCGATGCTCAGCACCAGCACTTAATTGACAACACCAGCACTTATGACAGCCTACCACATGGTGGCGCTGTTAGTCTAATTTACAGATAGAACAACAGTTGTTTATTAATTAGTTATACATTAAAAATGATTGATGCCTGCCGCCCAAGCCCTACTTATAGCTCTGGGGGCCAGAAATAGTCTGAATTGTCATACTTGTAGGAGTGTGATGGTTAGTAGTTGTGTTGGTACTGTCATTGGCAACACTGTCAGGGGCAATGGGTGGTGCAGGTTCCAGTGGCCTCCTGGCGAGGGCCTTGGCACTTATCTTGCTACAAATTAAGCACTTCGCAGAACTGACATCTTGGCACTGTGAACTCACTGGATGCACCCTCTGAGGGCTGCGGGCTCTAATTTATGATTATCTCATACAAGCCATTTTTTGTGGTTATTACTCTGGATTTGTAAATGTAAGGCTGTCAGAATTTGGCAATACTCGCATGCACCATGAATTAAGATGCTCATAACACCACTCCTTTGTCAGTATCATGGAATACACAAGGTGGAATATATTCTTCTCGGTTCCATTCCACCTACACTGACACCTATAAAATGCAAGTGGGTTTCTGTTTACAGTACATCTTATCTTTGCCCTATGGTATGGTTACCGGGTTATGGATATTTGTCTTCCCTGCCATTGCCATATTTGTGGGAAGATTTCCTCGCCTGAATCTTAGCCTACCTACATGTTGATAAACTTTGCATGCTTCTCAGAGAGGCACATTAATTTATTCTTGTTATTTCTCTATAACTGCAGTACTCTCTTGGTGGTACAATAATTTGGTTACACCTTTATTAATCCTGCAAGCTTAGTTTATCACTAGCTGGCACGGTTCAATCACAATGATGGCACAACATTGGTGTGATGGCTATGAGCTGCCTGAAGTTATGGGGCCACTTTCCTGGACACTGTCCTTTTGTGAATCTTACTTGAGCGGTCTGATGGATTAGAGACAGCTGATCTTTCTCAATATGTGGTGCCCAACATAGGTTTGGTGTTTAACCAATGCCCAGGTAGTCAAAAACAGAAACTTGTTCTTGAGTACTATTCCCTACATACACACTTCTATTGGGTGGCTTTGCAATCCCTTTGGAAAAGATCATATATATGTGTTCTAGCCTAATTTAATTCCAGGCCTGCTCAATACAAAAGAGTATAAAATAATTTAGTAGCTGTGGGAGGCCTTGTGCGGTCTCAGATATTAGTAGGGTCTCGTCAGCGAAGAGATGTGCTGGCACTCTTCTCTTCCCAACTTTAGGAGCCACCCCTGTTGATGAATCCTACTACCCCATTGATAAAGAGTAAGAATAGGGTGGGCGCTAAGACACATCCCTGTCTCACTCCCTGATTTATCGAGAATAGCTCGGTTAGTTGGTTATCCTACCCCCACCTAACTTGGGCTTTATTTGCTGAGTGCAGGTGGATTAAAAAATCAAGCAAGTTTCGTGGAAGACACATCTCTGCCAACACCCTCTATAATTTGGGTTGAGGGACTAAATCAAAGACAGGTCGACAAAGGCGACATTTAACTTCCACCCTTTAATGGCAACCTCTCTCCAATAAATACATAGGAAACAGAATACCTGATCCAGAGTGCTAATATTGGCACGAAAACCCACCTGAAGGTCAGTCAGGACATTAGACTCTGAGATCCAATCCTGGATCCGAGCCAATACTTGCTTGCAGAAAATGTTCAACAAGGAGTAGATTGGACGGATTGGTCTATAACTGGCCAGATAAGCCCTATCACCTTTTTTTATAGATTGGTATAATCTCAGCTATATTCCAAAAGGGAGGGACTTCCATACCTGACAGGATGGCATTAGTTAATATATTAATGTAAGGGGCCCAGACTTTTATATCCTCTCTATATAGGTCGTTTGGAATTTGATCAGGGCAAGAGTCTCTAGCTGGAATACAGGAGCGATTGACTACTTGAGTTTCTTCGAGAGAAATGACTAAATCTTCGACATTTCCAGACAGGGCTTTCTCACTTGTGCCTGTATACCCCTCTTACTCCATATTACCTAGAGCATAAAGGCACCCAAAATTAATTACCAACTCTTCTGGCTGGACTGTGAACTCTGAAAGCCATCTGTGGTCCGTTCAAACAGTAGGCCGCTTTTCTCCAGAAGGTCTTTCTTATTACATCTCTTGGAAACTCAGTCATATCACCTTCCCATTTCAATGCCTTGCTGGGGGCTTTCACAAAATTCTCAGTTAACATGGCCTACAATATTCATGACTTCATCTTAAAGAATGGCTTCCACCTCACGGTCATCTTGGATACTTTACTCACCTCCTAGGGACATAAAATACTGCTCTCTTCCCCCCAAAACTGCAACATCCTGACAAAGAACAGAGATCACAGTAGTGGAAGCGTGATGGTTTTAGTCCATCTGTTCCCAGTTGTACTCTTCTCCATGACTGCTGACATATCCTATTAAGGATTTCTTCTCTTGTAGCTCCAAACAAAACCATGTACAAAATAATCCCCACATTCTAGTCGATTTCTCTGATGATAAAGTAATAATATTACACTTTATTTAGCAGCATTTTATAATATCTGTTTTCAACATTTGCTGAAGCTCAGAACATTGTGGTGTTTCCAAAATATGCAGAACATAACCTCAATTCCTTCTGAAGTTCCAAGACTCCTTTTAGTATCTTCTGACCAGACCACCACAAGGCAAACAACCCCTTTTGTCTGTACAGTTATCTACCACCTGCCTCAGAAATGCCTTGCTACCGACCAATCCGATCTTCTTAAAAAAATTCGAACTATCTCTGATCTGGCATTCTTTTATACTGGGTGATCGGAGTGTCTGGACTGATGACCGATCTAATGAATCTCTACCTCAGGTAGCAGTATTGGAAGGGCGTTTTTAACATTGTCATGGTTTGTTTACTGCCTGCAAAACCAGACTCATCAACCCAAACTAGGCACATGCCGCTCCAGAATAATCAACATCAAATGTTGAATATCTCAAAATGCTGGCCTGTTTACAATGCTAATAAACATTTACATGATCTCATCCCCCCCATCTGACATTCTTGGTTCCTACAAGACTTGATATGATATTTATGAGGACGGCACACAGTTCCACCTTAGGCTTGAAGACAAACCTGATAACATTCTCAAATTCCTCTCTCTGATTTATAAGTAGAAGCAGTGTGATTGGCTGTGCTTCAATGGTGATAAATCTGTAACACTGTTCCTGGGTCCTGCCAATCCTGCTCATTCACCCAAGTTTGGTCAGAGGAACTTGAGACCCCAAACCCTGTGGATAAAACTCATAACTTGAGTGTTCTCTTTGAAAGGGTTCTAACATTTACTGTCCAGATATATACGGTCCTCAAAATATATAGACAATATACTAAAAGGGGTTCTGTGTAAGCTATACTGCTCTCAGAAAATATCCCTACTCCTCACTGTGGTCATGTCACACCTGGATTATTGTAATAGCCTTTGTACTGATCTCCCCAACACATCTTTTACAAAACTCCAGCGGGCTCAAAGTTAACACGTGTTGTTTGGTCTGAAAGAACACAAACACATCACACTTCCGAAAATTCCTCCATGGGCTCCCAGTAAAAGAAAGAGTGAGCATTTAAACACTTTGCTTTTCCTTGCACCCAAGGAGTTTCATGTTTGCTCACTGAAGTACCTTACAAACATGTTTGCCCTTTAGCAACAAATCAGAAGCCTCAGGTCGACTATTGTATGTCAATGGGTGACTCATACTTCCAGATACAGAGGTTATGGCTGTCATTCTCTCCATGTCCAGGGACACTTCCTTGGTGATCCCTCCTGCGTTAAGACTGGAAAAGGACTCATTTAATATAGAATATCCTTAAAAGTTAATGTCTTTGCTTTGGCATTTGTGTCATCAAATCCTCCAATGATAGCCCTTTCCAGTGGGATCTCTAAATTCTGACTTGTCAGGTGCCACATATCAGCTTTCCCTCACCACAAAAGTTGTCAGGACTTAAGCTCAATGCTTTGCCATCAAGTCGGGCACTCTATTTACCCATATCCCAATGTGCTTAGAAAACTGGAGGTTCATTGGTAGTGCTTTACAAAACACCCAAAGATTATTAAAATGACTCAAAGTTAAGTCTAGTATTTCTAACACCAGCTACCTTCCAAATACTTTTCATTAGAATTGACCCTAATGAGGGGTCATCTATTCATTTCTGGTACAGGTTTTTCATATTCACCATCCAATGTGGCCATGTTTACTTCTGACTACCTACTGCTGGTCAGTATTCTTCTCTGCCTCAAAGACATGTCCGCTTTTGAGTGTTTTTGAATGTTTAGTAAATCTGTAGGTATTTAGATTCTCATTTTTTCTTACGTACAAAAGTGGAAGAGTGGTAAATCCGGACTTTGTTGGTGGAAAAATCACCAGATATATGATAAAGGGAGATTGATGATGCAAATGAATAGAATCTCCTGGCATATGAATTCTGGTCTAAAATAATTGAAAGAGTTGCATGCATATTATCAGGGTCAATCATGCTTGTTAAGAACTAATAACACTGGGTTGAGACACACAAAGCTAAGTAAGAGATTGCTCCTTTGCATTTTATGTGAACTCTGTTACTAGGTTATGTGCTGCAGATTTGGGAAACATTTCCATGTTCTGAACTTCAGCAGGTGTTAAAAACAGATATTATAAAATGCTGTTATATAAAGTGCAATATTATCACTACATCATCAGAAAAATCGACTAGAAATTGGGGATTATTTTAGACATGGTTTGGAGCTACAAGGGAAGAAACCCTTAATAGAATATGTCAGAAGTCATGGAGAATATTGTAACTTGGAACAGATTGAAATCATGGGCCTTATAATGAACAGACCCAAGCACCAGCTATGGCGTGTTTCCAGAGTGTAAATACACAAGTTTATCTCTGAATTTCTCTAATTTAATGTGTTAGCTGCAGACAGCAATCCTTAGCAACAGAGAGATGAAATCACTGCTCAGTGTTTTCAAGATGTGCTTGTGAGAAATTCTGAGTTAAATGTATATGCTTTAGACACCGAAAATGCATGGAAATATGCGACTGGCTATGCACTGAGCCAGTGCTACTGTTTATGATACAGCCCCATGAAACACTGGCTTTAGGAAAACTGATTGGGTATTTGCTTTAGAGCTGAACTAAAATGCTGTTCTGGAAGAGGTCCTAGGATGCTTGTTTCCAGTCCAGGGAGGACCTGGCTTGGCAGTTCGGGCTGGACTGTTCCCATTGGGCACAGGGTCAAGACTGATTTGCATATGGCCGCGTTCAAACTGGAATGGCATGGGGAGCAGAAAAACAATGGATTTAGGCTTAGATCTCTGTACTGGGATGTATGTATGACAATGTTCTGCATTCTGTCCATCAATTGTTCTTTTTGCAGAGATCATATCATGCATTGACTCACTAGGAGCAGTAAGTGCATATTATTAGTTGATTATTTGTCATGTGTTTTTCCTTTTGCTCATGTAACTGTAATTGTGCAGGATAGGATACCTTTTGCTATCTTGCCTGGATGAACTTATGTTTTTACTTATTTCCTTATGTTGTTTCTCAATAAAAGAAGGACACAGAATTTCTATTTGAGCCACACTAAAGGGACTTCTTAAGAGCAACTACTCTACTACTTTTAGTAAAGTGTTTATGCCTCTCTTTCCTGGACAATTTTAGGGCTACCTTCTTGTCTTTAGGCACTCCCAGGCCTCTAAACACTTGCAACCAACTGTTACCAACAATATAAGAAGAATGTTTTCCTAATCTCCATTATATATATATCAGCAATTCCAATACACGGTCAGAAAAAAATACTTACATAACTTTAATGTCAACAACGATTTTTGAATGGGTGAGCATAAGTTAAGATTTTAACTTCAGAACGTGATGAGATAGTTGGATGAAACTGCGGACCTGCGCTCTTTGGGATATAAAGGCTGCTTTCTGAGTTCTACACTGTAAAGAATATCAAATGGAAGCACATAAGAATGGTATCTAATTAGCTAAAAGTACAATAGAATTGTAACATATCCCTGGCGGTACAAGACTATGGTATTATATGTTTCTTTCTGTTTCCATTTCAATAAATGAGTGTAGAGCAATGGGGCAGGAGACCAAGTCAACACCGAATCAACTCTCCCGCCAATCACGTCCACTTATCCTCAACTAGAAAATCGCCAAGTTCCTAAATGATAAAGGCACACATCTGGAGGTGAAAGTCGCAGAAACATGTAAACATTTGAGTGTAAATAGGATATTAAAATGTATACCTGTATGGAAAACTGCTTAATTTCCTCTAGCACTTCCAACTCAGTTTCAACCTTGAAATTGTTGTGGATTATTTTATAGTAAAGTACTTTAATAAGGAAAGAAAAATTTCATACAAATAATTTAGGTGGTAGAATTCGATAAATTCAAGGCCAACATTTTCAAAACATCCTGAACCTTAACCTGAGGACAGAAAAAACTATTGGCACTTTAGGAAACTCTTAAAGCTAAGGGAGTGATGCATCAACTGATGGATCCGGAAAAGAAAATGTAGATGTCCCATCTTCCAACGGAGTGCCCAATCACTCTGCTTAGAGGTGGGGGAACAACTGGGTTTCTGCCAGGGGACCGCCACTGTCACAGTCAGTGTAAACCCTTAACCACATAGTATGTTAGCCATAGGACTGCCATTTCACTGAGGGGGTAGCCCCACCTATGAGGGGGGTGACCCTCACATATTTTCCTCTCCACCAGGTCTGCCATAAGATGCATGGTGGTCATGGGTATGGAAAATAAACAATGGCTCTGATCTGATATGCAAGGAGAAATCTCCCTTTACGTCAGACGGATAAATTAAATTTTTGTTATTCTGAAACAAATTTCTCATTTGGAAATTGTTCTAGAAAAAACAAAAAATAATGCTCAGTGTGGCTAAGCAAACTTGTGCTCACATTGCATTCTCCTCTGCCTTCAGTGTATCTGCCCTGTTGTTGAATGCATAGAAATCCCTCAGGCAGGGATCGCTAATCATGGTGGCTGGATGCTCCCAGGGGAGCGAAGACCTGATGGCCGGGAGCTACTCAGTGAGCTCTAAATTAGCTCCTGTTTTATTCCGACTTGCCTTTACTAAGTGATAGACCTTATAGTAGTGGGTTAGGAATACTGTATAGGGACCATTTCCCAAATACTGTTGGAATCCTTTCGCAGCAAAATCACTGTAATTTATTTTGACCTGCATAGCACTATGAAGTATCTGCGAGGAAACATGCAGCACTAAATGAAATACTTAAATAAATAAACAGATCACTGTCTAGATCAGTACATAGAAAAGGCAATTAGAGGATTGAGTTGAAAATAAAAGGATCAGCAGAACGGAATGTCTTCCTCTCAAGTGGCCCTGCTAATTGCTACACCACACTCTATTGGCAACCCAAACTATCAAACTTATTTTAAAAATTCACTTGGGCCAATAAGGTTCTCTAATAGAAGGGAGCCCTATAATTAAGTTATCAAATTAATAAATCATAACCCTCATAGATACGTTTTTTTCAGTATACCACCTTTTTATTCCAAATGAAAATGAACCATGCAAAAACATCTAAATATTACATATACAGAAATACACATAAAATATACAATGTACAAATAGTACCATTATTTGACATCATTAGCTACTATTAAAAAAAATAGACATCAATAATGATGGTCCCAGAAATATTGCCTTGATTTGTAGAACAGCCTTTACTTGTTTTAGCAACTTTTGATGCACTCCACAAAAAACAGCCAACACCTGTTTGCCGGTTGCGAGGTTCCACGTCTTCAGGGCCGATTATGGCTTAATTGACAAGATGTCCAATTGTATTCAGTTATTGCTCCCACATAGTTGGGGATCCACAAAATCCTACTGGACATCCTTTAACATATTTTTGGTTTTCTGACCATGTTTACAATAATCAACATACTAAGATAACACCTTGAGCCACTGGGGTTCCTGGATTGGTTGGATTCAATTCTCATTGTGCTTCTATCCCATTCTTCCTAATTCTGTAGTAATAATGGTCTGTAAGCCTCTGATAGGGCCATTGGCCTTTGGGTGCAGCCGTTTGGGGTGTGCCCCCTGGGGAGATAGGGATAATGAGCCAGCCCAGGCTACATATGGGCTGTATTTGGGCTACAAACTTTTGGGCTGCCAGTCCAATATATATGCGGCCATTTTATGTTGAAGGGCACCATTTTGGCAGATGACATGGTTGGCGCAATGTAGCAAGTTGTTTTAGAGTGAATTGTGTACGTTAGTGAGCTTTAGAGGATGCAAGAAGCCCGGGTACAAGAAGCCATGGGCCTACTCGCAGCGGCAAGGTGCATGCATCTCCTCACACCGGGCGTGCAGGTCGCAGCACGCCTGCTGTGGCATGCGACAAGTGGTGTGGCCTGCTCGCCACCACGTATGACCTGAGGAGGTGCAGCCTAAGGTAAGCACAAAGGGCCGCTCGAAAGGAGGTAGCGGCTCCTAGCAGTGCGCGAGGCTCGCGTGCTGTGTGAGGCACATAGCTGCGGCCCACACTTGAATTTATGGTCGGGAGGGGGGCAGGGCAAGGGCACAGCCAAAGCCCTGCAGGCGGTTGGAATGAAGGCAGCTAGGGAAGTGACATCTGGGCCAAGCGGGCGCACAGGAGAAGTGCATCGCAATGGGGAAATGAAGCAGGAGGGTGAAAAACAGGAGGAAAGGCAGGTGTGGCAGTAAGTAGGGTCAGTGCAGCAAGGCAATGTTCAGAAGGGCTGTCCTTGGGGCCCAGGGCCTTTAATACTGAGGAAGGGGGACACAGGCAAGTTCAAAAGGGTAGTCCTTGGCGGCCAGGGCCATTCATACAGAGGAAGGGGGACACAGGAAGCCACAGGGGGTTTGGGGCAACAGGGTAGATGCTGTGGGCAAGAGTGGGAAATCTGGGGGGGGTATGGGAGGCAAAGAGGGAGCAGGGGGTACCCAGGGAAGTGCAGCAGGCTCCTGTGGATGAGGAGAGCTGCATGCTTGGATGGAATGGTGGGGTAGGGCATGTGCAGGATAGAGGGGAGCAGGAAGGTAGGGGATGGGATAGGGAGGGCGGGGTTCCGCAGCAGTGTCCCCCAGTGTCGCTGTTGACGGGTGATGGTTGGAGAGGGCACCTAGAGCATTGCGGTCCCAATGATTAGAGGAAGGTGAGTGGACCAAGAGCCCATCCTGGTTTAACACTTGCAGGCAGGCAGAAATTTCTCAGGGATGTCAGAGGGCAACGCCAGAGGCTATGTGGTGGGCCCGCGACAGCATTGGCGGTGGCAATGCTAGAGTGGAGCGACAAGGAGAAGCAGGATGATAGGGAAAGAGAGGGGATATGAGGAGGGGGTGAGCTGGAGAATTGAAGTAAGGCCACCTCACAAGGATATATACGCACCAGGGTACCGAGAGAGGTGCAGCACCGGTATGGAGGGGGGCACTAGGCAGGAGTGAGTTGGGCCAGGGTGGGGGTGAGCTGCGTGGGATGGGTACAACAATACCACATAAAGGTTTAGTGTGACCTCAGCAGAGCATCACCCAGGATGGCTCAGTGTGACCTCCTGGACAGCAGGAAAGTATTGGTGCCCACAGGGCTGTGGAATTTAGTGGAAGCTCCTCCCCAGTTGGAATGCGAGGAATTGAGTCTGGAAAAGGTCAAGTGGTGAATGAGGAGGCTCAGGAGAGGAGATGCACAGTTGGTGGCAAAGCGGTGCAGGTGGGGTTTCAGAGAATATGGTTGTCAGGACAATCGAGGAGCACGTCATAAGGCAGTGGTTGGTGGTGCCCCTTAGTAACTGGTAAGTTGGGTGGATCCGCAGCAGAGGCAGACCGTGATGCCAGGCAAGGGTGCTAGAGGTTACAGGGCTAAAGAAGTAGACACAAAGAAGGTGTCCAAGGGGGTGGATGTGGGAGGAGAGGGGGACAGCGGGGACTACGTTTAAGGGAACGTTTGTATGTCAAGGATACTGGGATAGGTACAGAGGTGCAGTATTCTTAGGGAAAGTCAGAGGTCGGCCGAGTGCTGCCAGAGGGGGTGGTGGGGTAGGCACCACAGACAGGGATGACCAAAGCAGGGGCAAAAGACTCACCACAGGCAAAAGGAGAAGTGGAGGCTGGACATGATAAGGCACACAGGAGCACAGAACATGGGAGCGAAAGAGGGTAGGGAACTCAAGATTAAGAAGTTACCTTTTATGGGGGTGACTAAGCCCATTGGTGCTCATTTAATTTTGGCAACCAAGGAAATGATATGGAAAGGGGAGTATGTAGAGATGCTAAAGCTCCTATATAGAGAACTTAGGGCGAAGGAAGGTTCCAAGGAGGAGAAATTTGAGTTGTCAAAATGGCCTAAGGTGCCTACGACACTTGAAAACTGGATGGTGGCGTTTTTAATTTTCACGTGTATACTGTGAAAAATACCCAGAATGGTGCATGTCGCTATTCACATATATGGATGTGATCAGAAGATCGCAGATCCAGTAGAGGGGTGTGCCTTGGCACATTTTGATGAGGAGTTTTGTGCGAGGCTAGCATGGGATCCTCAGGGAAAATGAGAAATTGACACCGATCTCTATCAGCAGACGATGGGTTCGGTCAAGTTTGGCAAAAGCACATTTACAGCAAGTGGCCTTCCATTGGCATACTGGCCCTTTTAGCCCTGCCCCACCCAACCAGGGGTGTGGACTGTGGCCAAGATGCAGGGTGAAGTGATTGGTACATGCTGGGATTTTAACAAAGCGTTACAACAAACAAATGATGGACGGAATGCTGACAATGCATACATTCTCCCCCAGTCAAGAGATCTGGGTTAAATCCATCGTTCTTTTGCCCACTACACCACCCCAGTTTAGACATGGCCATATGCAAATCAGTCTTGACCCTGTGCCTCATGGGAACAGTCCAGCCCGAACTGCCAAGCTATGTCTTCCCTGGACCGGAATCAAGCATCCTAGGACCGGTTTCTGGCTATCAGCCGTCATCAGCCAGGATAGCTTGACTCCAGTGGCGTAGTGAGCATGGGTCCCACGTCTGGGAATACCCATCCCACTTAGGGCGAAAAGCGTTACAACAAACAAATGATGGACGGAATGCTGACAATGCATACATTCTCCCCCAGTCAAGAGATCTGGGTTAAATCCATCGTTCTTCTGCCCACTACACCACCCCAGTTTAGACATGGCCATATGCAAATCAGTCTTGACCCTGTGCCTCATGGGAACAGTCCAGCCCGAACTGCCAAGCCATGTCTTCCCTGGACCGGAATCAAGCATCCTAGGACCGGTTTCTGGCTATCAGCCGTCATCAGCCAGGATAGCTTGACTCCAGTGGCGTAGTGAGCATGGGTCCCACGTCTGGGAATACCCATCCCACTTAGGGCGAAAAGCGTTGCAACAAACAAATGATGGACGGAATGCTGACAATGCATACATTCTCCCCCAGTCAAGAGATCTGGGTTAAATCCATCGTTCTTTTGCCCACTACACCACCCCAGTTTAGAACGATGGATTTAACCCAGATCTCTTGACTGGGGGAGAATGTCTGCATTGTCAGCATTCCGTCCATCATTTGTTTGTTGTAACGCTTTTCGCCCTAAGTGGGATGGGTATTCCCAGACGTGGGACCCGTGCTCACTACGCCACTGGAGTCAAGCTATCCTGGCTGATGACGGCTGATAGCTAGAAACCGGTCCTAGGATGCTTGATTCCGGTCCAGGGAAGACATGGCTTGGCAGTTCGGGCTGGACTGTTCCCATGAGACACAGGGTCAAGACTGATTTGCATATGGCCATGTCTGAACTGGGGTGGCGTAGTGGGCAAAAGAACGATGGATTTAACCCAGATCTCTTGACTGGGGGAGAATGTCTGCATTGTCAGCATTCCGTCCATCATTTGTTTGTTGTAACGCTTTTCGCCCTAAGTGGGATGGGTATTCCCAGACGTGGGACCCGTGCTCACTACGCCACTGGAGTCAAGCTATCCTGGCTGATGACGGCTGAGAGCTAGAAACTGGTCCTAGGATGCTTGATTCCGGTCCAGGGAAGACATGGCTTGGCAGTTCGGGCTGGACTGTTCCCATGAGGCACAGGGTCAAGACTGATTTACATATGGCCATGTCTGAACTGGGGTGGCGTAGTGGGCAAAAGAACGATGGATTTAACCAAGATCTCTTGATTGGGGGAGAATGTCTGCATTGTCAGCATTCCGTCCATCATTTGTTTGTTGTAACGCTTTTCGCCCTAAGTGGGATGGGTATTCCCAGACGTGGGACCCGTGCTCACTACGCCACTGGAGTCAAGCTATCCTGGCTGATGACGGCTGATAGCTAGAAACCGGTCCTAGGATGCTTGATTCCGGTCCAGGGAAGACATGGCTTGGCAGTTCGGGCTGGACTGTTCCCATGACGCACAGGGTCAAGACTGATTTGCATATGGCCATGTCTGAACTGGGGTGGCGTAGTGGGCAAAAGAACGATGGATTTAACCCAGATCTCTTGACTGGGGGAGAATGTCTGCATTGTCAGCATTCCGTCCATCATTTGTTTGTTGTAATGGATTTTAA
This sequence comes from Triturus cristatus, assembly GCF_964204655.1. Classification (NCBI taxonomy): domain Eukaryota; kingdom Metazoa; phylum Chordata; class Amphibia; order Caudata; family Salamandridae; genus Triturus; species Triturus cristatus. The sequence goes on from NC_140582.1 coordinate 497,681,878, forward strand.
CAAAGGCCTTTGTATGAGGGAGTACTGTAAATTCTGGCACAAATGATCCAAGAGGACAGTTAGACATGCAGTTCTTTGGGGTAGGGCAAGGGTACTGGGTGACAGGCAGGCTAATGGAACCAACACAAGGGGTCATATAGTGGGCAGGAGGGTAATCAGGTAATAAGCAACAGGGGAGGGAGCGGGACACATAGAAATATGGTCAATTGATGTAGAACGCTTGGAATTTTGGTTGCCACACGTTCATGACAAGGGGGATGCAAAATTGTTGATCAAAGGTTTTCGGGAAGGGTTTAGGTTGGTGTATAATAGTTTGAGAGCATGTAGGTGGCAGAGAAATTGAAGTCAGCACAGCCACATAAGCAGGTGGTGCGGGCAAAACTAAAGAAGGAATTTCAGGATGGCCAAATAGCAGGGCCATTTGGTAAATGGCAGATGCCCGAATTGATCATATCACCCATTGCAGTAGTGCCAAAAAAGGAAAAAGGTCAGTTTTGCTTCATCCAGCACTTGTCATGGCCAGAAGGAACTTCCATCAATTATTTCATTTCGGAGGAGGACACATCGGTCTCCTATTCCTTGGTGGAGATGGCCATGGCCTTGTTGGAACAGGTGAGAAAGAGTACTTATATTTCAAAGTGCAATATTAAGTCAGCTTTTGGGGAGCTGCGAAGGAGACTGCTAGAAGGGTGGGTGAGGGAAAGGGATTGCCAGCCACAGGTGAGGAGTCCTTTATGAAAGGCATTTGTTCGGCAAGGCTTTGGAGGTGCTGCCGACGTTATGAAACAGAGAAGAGGACACGGTTTTGTTTTCAACATTGATGTCATGGATGTTTTCGGGGTGTTCAGGGTGTTCAAACTACTGGGGAGGAAAAGGGTCCCTGAGTTGGACTGGGGGGACGTTGGCGGGCATGAGTGGCAGTTTAGAGCTGCACATTTGTCAATCAAAGATGGATCAAGGGGCCACGGGGAAGACCGTGATGTTACAGGCCCTCCCAGTTCCAGGATTATGCCCAGTGCATTGGGGCACAATGCTGAGGGTGATTAGCAGTGTCTCTCAGGGATCGTTTTTTAGCCAAGGTAATGGGGCGCAGGTGACTTCTTACCATCTATCGTAGGTGCTGTGGAAAGCTTTGTTGACTCTGGGGGGAAGCCCCAGGGGATTATGGAACACATTCCTTCAGGATTGGTGTGGCCACGAAGGCCGCACAGCAGGGCTGTGGCAAGGGTAAGATCAAGCAGTTAGGGCGTTGGTCGTCGGAGTGCTTTTGTCAGTACTTGAGGTTGCATAAGGGGGAGATTTATGATATGACACATTTTGGTTGTATCTCACATATGTTGTTCTTTTCAGGTGCAGTTGCTGTGCCATAGGCAATTGAACTCTTTATATGGATCGTAGGACATTCCTTTATTTAGTGGGTGGAAAGGCACAAACTTCAGGAAGGCCAAGGGGCTAATCTTGGGCTTGACGAACGCTTGTTTAAAGTTACTTGACATGGGAAAGGTGGTATGAGATTGCGGGAGCTGTTACAATGCTTGACTATGTTATTGAAGAGGCATAGATATACAGATGTTCTAGTCTTGCAATTGGGTGAAAATGACTTGGTAGTAAGCAAAGGACTTGCTTTATTAAAAGAGATTAAGAGGGATATGCTGGAAAGTAAGTGACAGTGCCCTGGAACCTTCGTCCTGTGGACAGAATTCATTCTGAGGAGAGAGTGGAGGGGGTGCCGAATCCCACAGCCATTGGTAAGGCCAGGGACATGCAGGTTTTTTGTAGGGACAATGTCTTTGGTTGGGTAGAGCATCTGGAGTTGAAATACGCTTCACCAGATTTTTTTAGGGGGGATGGGGTTCATTTTTCTCATTACGGGCTAGAGCTCTATTTGATGCAAGTGAGGGAAGTGCTGCAGAGAACACTGATTGTGAACAGGTGCGACAGAGGCTCCTGGGGTGGGTGGGTCAGAAAAGTCAGGGAAAGGCCTTTTCTGAGTGGCTGTTGACAGTTCAGTTGCCATGGTTCTAGATTAAGATTATTGTTGTGAACAAAGGTGAATCAGGGAAAATAGTGTTGGCAATAAAGTTACACCTAGAGGAAGCAACAAAGTTAAAGTTAAGATTTATGATACTTAGAAAGTTAAATGTTAATAGTTGTAGGTTAAAGTGATAAGGGATATAAAGATCAACAGTTCAATAACAGGGGAGTCACACAGCTGCAAGCTAAAGATGTAAAGGGGGCAGGAGTTTTAGGGGTGGGGAGGCAGGTGCCTTAGGGTTAGGGGTACGTGAAAATAGGCGAACTATTGTATAGTGAGGTTTTGTATGGTGAAGTCCTAGGGTTTTATTGTTGTGATGTGCACCTGTATTCAATACAGCGGTCCTTTTCACACAATAAGCAAGTAAATGGTCTGTGCTGCTCCCCGTTGGCACAACTACTTGTTTGAAAGAAGAGTAGCATCAGAGAAGACTGTGGAGTAGACTGGGATGCGCTTTCCATCATTTTGATTTGTTAATTACTTTTAGGCTATTGCAACATTGGGTTTTTAAGTTGCAAAGCCAGTGGTTTCGCAAAGCATAGGCTATGTATCCCCAAATCCAGCGACGGCCCGTATAGGGCGTGTTACCGGGGCGGTGACGTGGGGCAGAGGAGGGGCAGGGTGGGGGGGTTGCACAATGCGGCATACGGTCGATTGCAGGTAAGTTACGAAAAAAATAAAGAAAACGAATTTTGTTGCGCGCGCTGCATCGCATTTGGCGTATGCCGCATTTTGCAACCCCCCACCCTGCCCCTCCTCTGCCCCTCGTCACCGCCCCGGTAACACACCCTATACGGGCCGTCGCTGCCCAAATCCCTTTCCTTCATCAGAGTGATGGCTCTTTTACACCCAGTTTGCACTCCTGTGTCAGAAAAGTTGGACTAACTTTAGGAGCGAAAATTGGGTGTGAAAAATATTTGAACAATTGTGAATACCCAAAATCTCCTGACTGTGTGTGGGTTCATTGCCTTTTTCATGCCGCCCGCCCCACTCATATGGGTGGTCACAACCTCACACCATGGCATCAGACTACTGAACTATCTGAGCACAGAAATGTACATCACAAATTAATTATTAGCAAATAACTGCTTAGTAATATGGAAAGAGATATTAGAAAGCATTTATTTCCTGAAGATTTGAAGGCCTATTCAAACATTGTTCAATAATACCATGTAAGATGTCATTTGTAACTTTTTATGACCTATGGATGTTAGATTTTTATCAAAATTACTCATTTAATTGAAAGTGAGTCATACACCATGATGGAAGCCAGGTGTGACTGCATGTATGTTTGAAAGATATAACTCAAAAAAGAAATCAGAGAGGTGCAATAAAATGGATTATTGCTGCACTGAGGGATTCGCCTTTTTCCCTGAATCGCGTTTGGTCCAGAACTTTACAGTGAAAGAAAAACTAATAAAATCCCAATCGCCATATGATGTCACCCATTTCTCATGAAAAAATAGCAAGTACAAATAATATTTGTAATATACGACATCATCCGAGAGGGTTTCCATTGCTCAGACCTTCGGCTTTCTTCAGTGGTGTTTCATGTTCATTAAACAGTAATAAAAACATCAGAGTTTCTGGGTGAAATTAGCACATTTCCTTTAAAGCTGAGCCGTGCTTGCATGAAAAACACAGTACAAATTAATTAGGACAACCCTTACAAATAGGACAGTGAGTAGTTCAGAAAAACTGTTTATTACCCTTTTAAAAAACCGTCAGGTGAACACGTCGGTCACCTGATTAAGAGCTGGTCACGTATATGTGTACTTTTATTTATGTCCCCTTACGCTGAAGAAACCTCATTTTGGCTTTTATTTAATGGAAATAAGCTGGCGTCCAAACGGAGAAGGCCTGCAATATGTATTTCGACGGCTTATATGTCGTATTTATGCAAATAAATCCTTCAGCTGTCCTGTAAGGGGGTCCCTGCTGGCATGGTCTTAGGAATCGAGAAACATCTGGAAGTGGAGACGGGGAACTCTCCGCTCATTGGCACAGAGGAGAATCCAACATGACCGGGAGGGGGCAACTTCCAGGCAGGTGATTGATGGGGCTCAGACTTCACCTAAAATTGAAAAGGGCACTTCAAGTGCTTATTTTGTCTTGCCTGCCACAAGGGCTTCTTTCATTTGGTCTGTTGCTTTGGCACAAACATCATATTCGGAGCATGCCACGAGCACCGACAGTCCGGGGCCACACACAAACTCACAGCTTCCCCGAAGTACTCATTTGGATTATCCCTTTCTCTCCGGTTACTGATTCAAATTGGAAGTGACAGTTGAAGCTCTGTACATTTCAAAGTAATGGTGGATGCAGTGTGCGCGCGCCTCTGTGGATGCAGGGCTGTCAATCATTTGAAATTATTTTATACAAAGCGCCTACTAAGGGGTTACACTTTTGTAGGTTTTCAGAATTTGGGCGTGGCAAACCAAAAATACACTCAGCCTCCATAAAAGGCTCTCAAGCTTTTGCAGCTCAAAACTTCCCAGGATGAAGTGTGGTCAAAAACACGGCTAGTAACTCATATGATGTGCATGAATGAATGAAGGTGTCATAGCCTTTGGCTGCATGTGCGATCCTGGGCATATCTTCATGAACACAAGTGTCAGCCGAGGCCAACCAAGATTGATTTCATCCCAGGGCTAACTGGTCTCAACTGGCCAATGGAGGTTAGAGTAAATTCTTCTTTAATATGGAGGTCAAATCCTACAGGTAAACCAATAACAGGAGAACGGATGATTTCAGATAAGGGTGATGAGCTGTGTATATATGGCGGCTCGCAGAGGTAACGCTGTGGGGCGGTGAGGCGGGGGAGGGTCTGGGTGGGCGGGTAGTGGAGTCCAACATACAACGGCAAAGGTGAACATAAATAAATATCTGCCGTTGTATGTTGGACTCCACTACCCCCCCCACCCAGTCCTTCCCCCGGCCTGCCTCACCGCCTCACAGCGTTACCTCTGCAAGCCGCCACTGGTCTATGGTGTTAAAGGTCATCTTTTTGTAGTATAAAGTGAGCGTCTCAAACTGCTGCACATTATCCTGCAAAATCAGTTTGCAATGAAAAGCACTGATAAACTGAAACATTTGAAAATCAGCAAATTTACATAATATTCAAATTCCTTTTAATGATAATCTAGTGCTGAGGATGCGAACAATGGAATTTGTACAGTCTAAAACAAGATTGTGGAAAATATGACTGGGCTAATGAAATTAGCCTAACGGTGCATCACCCCAACAAATCCTCATCCCCAGTATGAAGCTTCTGTCCTACCCAAACCAATGTGCCCACTTGCTCATTCCAGATGACAAGCATAAGACTCACAGCACAGCCCCCTGTATTTTTATTTCCTGATGCAATATTAAAGAGGGAGCTGTTTGAAATCTGAAGTTTCTGAAGTCTATGTGTAAATCGTTAATCCAGTCCATGTCTTTATTCACCAGTTTTCTGAATTTATAATGGAATAAAACAGAACTACAAGTCCCAGAATGCAAAGAAAAACCTGGGTGCAGTGAGCTACTCATGCATGGACCTAGGAAAGTCCATGCATGAGTATGGAACTCTGTGTCTGCTGTTCAACGATGTGTTGGCTCACTGACTAATACAACTTTTGTATGTTCTACAGACTGAGTAACAATACTCTGCTCTAGGGGGCATCTATTGGAAGCCATTCATGTTGATCAAATATTTGAAATATGCTGTTTCACTGCAATTACATTACAGCAGTATAGTTTTTCACGGCCGTCAATCACATCCCGCCTCCCCCCCCCATTGTTCCCTCCGCTGACCAAAGATCCAAGTAAAACCGTGCATTGATGAAACGCAATCCACCATCTTGCCTGCCGTTTCACGCCTCATCCACAGACTAAAGAAGGTATGGAGAAAGCGGGTGTTTCTATGGTGCTGCCAACCACCATCCTTTCCTGTCAGTCAGGATTCTTTGCAGACCTCTAATTGACAGAAAATGGCTCTATGTGCTGGCAACAACTTTCTCAGAGCCGCTGCCAGCACTGCACCTTCTCCCCTCTCCATTGTTGTAAGTGGAGAGCCTGTCATGGATAAGACAAGATCAGAGGTCGGTAATGGATACTGGCAGAATGGCAGGAATTAATTTCTTTGATATTTGGACAGGGTGGAGAAGGAGGATTCCAATTATAGTGGGATAGGCTGGAACAATGCCAAGTGTTTATAAAAATATTGAGCAAGTGGGTATTGTGGTGGTGAGGGTGGTTAGGGTGTTTGGTAGGATGCCAGGTCCTTTTAGGTCTCGCCTACCAACAGCGCATACGCTGTCACTGCGAGGGATATTGATTACAATAAAGGGCTTGAAGCACACCCACTGCTTACCATTTGTAGGATTCATTGTCAGTTCCTCTTTGCTGCCTCCTAATTGGGTAGTGCTTGCCAGGTGTCACTACTTTTTATTTCTATAGAGCATGGATTAAGCACAGATTGCTTCATCTAGATTAGTATCCATCTGCTGTGAGTGAGGCTATTTCTTTTTTCTCTCCCACCCATCACGTCTCTGTGTTGCTGCCCTCGAACCTCCAACCCTCCCCATCGTCATTGCTTGCCAGTATCACTTTTCCCTGTCCTTGCTTGTCCTTTCTGCCTGCCCAGTCAGCACAAACAAAAGTGCTATGACGCGGTACCATCTCTGGTACTTTTTGACAAACTTTACTTTTAGCCATCCTGCACAGCCACACTGCTGTACAACATGTCTAAAATACATTGGCAAAGCCAATATCTCTCACATAGACAAGACCTATTGACTTTACCAATGCCTAAAAACTATATGGGCTGTGGATAGGTAGTTAGTGTAAAATGGTTGCAGGACACACATGGTGTTTTTTTGTAATACATTCGGTAGAGGATATGGCTGAGATTGGTATGGAGGGAATAAAGGGAAGAGATCCTGAATAAGGTGGGGATCAGGAATTCTATTTTTGTGCATGTTTGCTGTGACTCCTATCCCTCTGCACTGCTGATCCACGAGATCAATTCAAAGTGCTGAGTCATACACAACATGAGATTATATACTGGTAAATACCAATAACAGGAGTTTTCCCCTTCAAGTGCAAGTGACATCATAGATAACTCAAATTCTGGTAACTATGTCTAAATGATGTCACTTGGAACCTTTCAGTGGAATACAATCTCTTTATTGATATTTGCCCATCTATATATTTCAACAGCTCTTGTCTCACACAGTTCCTGTAGCCTGTCAAAGAATTGCAAACTTGGTAAAATGATATTGTCTTCTATGCAGATGCTGAATTCATTGAAGTTGTTATGTTACAAGCCTTTATATAGCACATTCTGACCATTAATTATATCCTGTAGCGAACTTGTCTTGCTGTGTATATGATTTAATAGCTATCCCCAGTTTGGGAAATTTCCATTTTGTTACTTCCATTGCTAGGATTGTTCCACTTCAACCATTAACAATGTACCTGTTCTGGGGGCGTGGCTCACTGAGGCAGCATGGCTGATGTGTAATCCGAAAGCTCCCAGCATCGGGCCCACCATCCTGCATCATCCTGTGGAATAAGCGAGTCCCAACTGCCGAAGATCATGAGGCCATGGATGGAGTGCTGTAGGGCATCTCCCGGAGAGGCGACGAGTGCAGGAATGCCCTTGGTACAGCAAGGCATGCTAGAGGTGAGCGAGAGAGTGGCAAAACCAGCCAGTGAGCAACAGGCCTGGGCTAGGCTTTAAAAACTCTGGGTTGCCTAACCTGGCGCCCCTCATGGTGAATGGCGGTTCATGGGGCTCCGGGGCTGTGGCCTGTGAGGTGGCAGAGGAGAGAGAGGCTTCTGTGCAGCCACGCAGCTGGGGCACCCCTGAAAGCCAGGGGCCCTGCAGTCATGTGTCAGACATTCAAGGAGCTGTTTCTCCCTTGAGCACACAGGAAGAGAAGTGACTGAGGGGGCCCGATTCCCATGGCATGGTGAGCGGCCCCACCATCAGTAGCTCGATTGCTGCTTAATTGGGGTGTGGCAGATTTAGCAGGTGCCTCCCGATGTGGTCGTGAGCTGTTGTGGGACAACCCCTGGATGGTGTGGTCAGCGCCCAGACATAGGTAGGAGAGACTGTGATCTCCCTCTTCCTTGGGTCCATAGAAGGGGCCCTTTGGAGCAACTGGCCTGAAGGGGAGTCCCTATCGCGGACAGGCAGAAGTCAACACTTTGGACCACATGGGGACTGCTTTTGCTGCCTCCCCTGCTACTTTCTGGCCACAGGTGGGGTAAGTGGGCCCCCACACTGAACACACATCTATAGCTAAAGAGGCAGAAGTCAACACTTGGAACAACACAGGGCTGCTTTTGCTGCCTCGCCTGCAACTCTCTGGCCCCAGGTGATGCAAGGGTTCCCACACAGAACCCACATCTACGCCTATGGAGGGTGCCACTGAAGGTTCTCCCCCCTTTTTAGGTCTCGCCTGACCCAGCGCATGCGCTGGTCTGGCGAGACTTATTGAGAGGGCTCAAAAAAGTGCTACCAGGCCAGCCTAGAGCTACAGTGCATGTGCGCGTGCGCGCGCTGCGTTTTACCGCAATTACTATCACTTTCGCGGCCACAAGGCCGCTTTGATGTTGATCACGATCGCAATCGCGATCACTTTAACTTTCACGGCCGCAAGGCCGCTTGGCATAGCCAATAGGTCTCGATTTTGGGACCTTATAAGCATTTAGTTACGCAACTGTTGCATGGCTAAACACTTATAAGGTCCCAAAGGCGAGACCTATTGGCTATGCCAATGCTTGTTGGTTATTCTTTGGGGACTCACTGCAGCCCCGGGAGCTGGCCCATGCAGTATCCTACTCATTGGCGGACTGACTGACAACCCCCTACAAAGGGGGACACCAGTGAGCATGATCTCTGCGGCTTCAGACCCAGAAGCAGGGTGATGAGATGTACTAAGCCAGGCAGGATGATTGCCTAGTCTGCGTGCTCCCTGGAGAGACACTCGGAGGGTGTGGCTGACATATCTAAAAGGGACAAATAAACGTTATTTTGGCTGCCATCGAGACACCCAGGGTCCGCCTAGGAACAAAGGTGGATGCAGTGGCAGAGGAAATTAATCTGCTCCAGCATAGTGATAAGAAACTCTCGGCATGGGTCACTCTCACGGAGATGTCACACGCCGATCTTCAGCCTCAAGACTTTGTCTTTCAAGAGCAACTATTGGATCTCATGGAGAGGGTGAATATCCTGGAAACAAGAGATGAAGATGCAGAGGGGAGAGCCAGGCCCAGTAAAACATATGCATTTTAGGCATCCCAGAAGGCTGCGAGGGATCCAACATGGTGGACCTTCTGGAGCAATGGTTTAAAGAGCTGGTCTCAACTGAGCAACTCACCCCCCTTCTGCTCCACTGAGCATGCCATCAGGTCCCGACACGGCCCCCTCCCATTGTGGCCAAGCTCCTACACTTCAAAGACTGCAACACAAACATAAAGGTGGCTCGCTGGGCTATTCTCATTCTCCGAGACAATCATCAGTTTCTCCTGTTTCTGGATTATACCCTTGCAGTTCAGTGCCTATGAACCTTTTTTGGGGGTGAAACGCAAGCTGAGAGACTTAGGCCTGCAGTATGCACTTCTTTTCTTCTCCAAGTTGAAAGTTATCTGCGACAATGAGTCTTTGTTCTTTTGTATTTCCATCCAGTGAGGTGTAAGGCAGGAGTGCAGTCCTGCACCAACTCTACGTACCTTTATATATATGTTGTGGTGCAGACACTCCTTGCGTGTCAGAATGTGACTCACCTATCTTAAATAACAAAAAGATACCCATATTGCTTTTCGCCAATGTTCTCTTCTTATTTCCAAGACTCCAATGGGGCTACAAGCCCTTATTGACAGCTTCTTGGAATTTTGCAAAATAAAAGACTTGGATCTGAATGTATCCAAAACCACGTTCACTGGGTTTAATCCTGGAGAAGTTAAAATGGTATAGTAAAGGTGGGTAGTGAACCTTTAGAAAGAGTTCATAGCATCAACCACTTAGGAGTCACAGTTTCTGATAAATTCCTATGGGAACCTCAACTCAACAAAGGCTATTTAGTGTTTTTACAAGGGTTAATGGATGGTGTCTACCACTGGAGGCTTACTCTAGAAAGGCCCAAGTGCTGCAACATTTGTAGCAGAGGTGTTGGGGCATTCTAATGTTCATCCATTAGTTTTAGCAGAAAACCCCTTTGCTAGATCCCTACCTGCATGCCCTATGGTTCTATTTTTTCTTTTTACGTAGGCCTAAATCAGATTCCAGATTTGATAGTGTGGGAAACCTTTAGTGTATTGGGTTTGTATCCGGAATACGTCACAACTTAGAGAATATAGGGATTCCCTTAGGGACCTATTAGGGACCTATTGGCACAAAAATATGCACTGAAAGGTCAATGGCTGAAATTCATCTTTAACTAATTTCAGAAGCTTGGGCTCCAAAGTTGGTGGAACAACCCTCCCAGCATTAGCAAGCCACAAGCCAATAATTTTAAATATCATTATTGGTCGTCTGTGCGAGAAAACTTCACTGTCTGTGTGTCCAATGGGCACCTTTGTAACCAGTTTTTTTTTAGCTTAAAATGACTCTACAAATGAAGCCCTTTTTTGAGTTGTATCCCCTCGCAACTCGCCAAGAGTTTGTATGTACGTTTGCGTGTTGGCCAGTCTATGCCCTGCTTGTGGCTTAGCTCCTGAGACCAAGGAGCATATTTTGTTCTTTCGTTCCTCATATGCTCCTTTTTGACGTAAATGGATACGTCCAGTATGTATAAAGCTTAGTGTCAAATAATTTTGCATTGCTTTTAGGCTTCTGAAAAGTGATACTTCCAATGTACTTGTGTATGCTGTTATCAGATACCTGGTGGCTGTCTGCCACAGGCGAAATACTATTTTGGCTGTGGAAGATGCCCAACCCTGATAGCACCGCCTCGTGTACCAAGAACAGGAATGAAACATCATCACAGCTTGTGATATTGGTCTTTTATGTAAAAGGGTTCAATTTTGGATGGCAAGACAAGCTCAGCTTATGTATTCTATTGACGCTTTTAACAGGGCTTTCTGTACAGTAATGTTTTGGAACTTTGACAATCCTGTGTTGTGCTTTTAGAGCAGAAGCGAAAGATTAATTCTTCCTACGATGATTTTCAGTGCCCTAGAGCCTAAGAACATGTACGACAAAATGTTGTACTAGTGATTATGTGTATAGGCTGATATGCAATATGTGATGTTGAGAACTGAATTAAGAACAATGCTACAAACATCTCTTTATAGTAAATGGTCCAATGTTTTTTTATGTATTTTTTATATGCGTGCTTTGATGGTTTATCAAAAACCAAATACAGCTTTTGTATTTCGACTCCTTATTCTTTACGGAACCATCTGAGGCCTGGGCTTGGCTGGAAGCCATGATGCAAGGTGAGATTGCGCCAGTGGACAGACAAGTGCTTCCCCGCCGCAGGCACGGCCGCCACCACTGAGAGCAGAGTCACCGGCCCAGTTGAGCACCAATATTGAGCAGATCCGAGACGACCGTAAGTCTGTCCTGGAGTTAGCGGCCTCCCTCAGCGTTGCCCAAGGAGATCATTCGGACTCCTCTTCGGTGGCCACGGGGGCGCAAAGCTCTTGTGGTTCTGCTTGATCAGAAGCGGGAAGGTTCATGCAAGTGACTTTCCAGACTGTGGATGGCATTATATGAAACAATGATATACTTCTGCAGGGGGATCTGTGGAGCAGTCCTGGCCGTGTCTGCACTATTGGCCAGAGACGTTTTAAATCATGGGCAAAGTGGGCTCTGGCCCAGGGGCCCCACCTTTCAAGAGGCCCCAACATTAAGCTTTAGGACAGTTCCATACAGTGGCATAACACAAAAAATGATGGGACTCCCTGCACAATATGAAAAGGGGCTCCCAGGTATCAAATAGCTCATAAATATTCAATGGCTTTTGCACTAAGTGCAGGCCCCTGAACGACTGGGGTCCCCTAAAAGGTTTAGGGACCAGCGAAGAGGGTTGTGAATGATCAGATCATAGTTGCTGAGGCATGAATGAGCTGAAAATGGATAATAAATTCTGTGTTTATCTGAGCAGGGGGCCCTAACTTATGTTTGGCCCGGGGCACCCAAAATTCTTAAGATGTCCCTGCTATTGGCAGCTCTCTGGACTACATGGGGTTCGCGCTCCGTGTCCGAATCACATCAATGGGGAATAGTCCACTGGTAGATGATGTACAGCACCAATGATTATGCACAGGGGATCCAGAGAAAGAGCAGACAGTGGTCTGACTGATAGATGCAGAAAGGATGCATCCTATGCAATCTTCTTTCAAATCAACATGTCAAGGTTGCACAATTAAAGAATGTGAAGTTTTTGAAGCCACATTGAGGCTTGTGCACATCCCTAATCTGACATGTCCTCAAACATCTGGTTTGTGTCTGTGCTTCTTGAACTCATCTCTGCACGTGTTAGGTACTTGGCCTAGACAACATTTAAATTAAGTTGCATAATTTGCGTAATCTATAAATTTTAGCATTTCCCTTGTTACGCGTTATTACCAAAATGTACCAAAATGCGCAATTACGTGCCAGCTTTTGTAAAAAATTAGTGAAAAAGCGCCATTCATAGTAAATTTTACAGTAAATGCAAATTAAAAACAGAATGTGAGTGGCTATTGTTTGCAGTACTTTTGTACTATTTTTTTAGTGCGTAATGCGTCCTTGTGGCAAAAATTGACGTGAGCACATATTTTGTGATAAAATATAGCGTGAAATGTCAGACTTGCAATTCCAGTAATAATAACACAGATTTGGCGTAATTTAATTTCACATAAGTATGTGAACACTAATTTTCAACGCACCTTGAATAGGTACAATATTTGCGGTTTCACCCACCAGCTATTTTACATAATGCTTTGAGCATTCAGCTGGAGTCCCCTTCTTCAATAATTCCACCTACTGTTGTCCCCCTGCGATCTATCTCTGTTCAACTCTACCTTGTTGCGGTTCTGCGATCATTCACCTATGTTACACTATTCTAATATAGCTGTGTTATGTTGTGTGTAGAAAACTCCCATGCCCTTGTGGCTAGCTCAGAACTCTATAAATGCGAAAATGATAACAATAATAATTGATAGACACTACAGCAATGATCTTGTTAGAGACCATAGCTGTGACGTGATACCAAACTCAAAGCCACTTTACTCGCAATGTGTGCATTTGTACTAGTCAATGAGTAAATGAGTCTTGGTAGAGCAAAGCACCAAATAATTTCTTCAGAGTAAACATCTTCAACCTCTTCAAAGACAGAACTGATTTAAGCAATACAAATCTTGAATGTAAATAAATATGTCTTGTTCTAGTTATAACAAAAAAGTAGGCTATGCAAACATTGTGGCATGTCTGACAATCGTTTAGAACATGTTTCTAAACGATGAGTTTCAAGCATTAAAAAAATATCTGAATTGAAGAATCATGTACCAGTCTTACCCATGGGTGATAAAAGAAGAGAAGTGAACCGCACTATTTTCTAAATAGATGAAAGACCCAATGACACCAGGGTGAAACATATCAGAAAAGAAGAATCACTTTGTTTGGCTTCTGCACACTCTAAGAGCAATACTTTCTTCTACTTAGAGCCATTGGTTACTAACAGTCTCAACTCTGGATAAAGTAATTCAAGACAAGATGGTATTCTCCCACTTGAAGGTCTAGAGAAGCAGAGAAGAAGGTGATATAATTTAAAAGAAAGAATGCTGAATAGATGGAGGCTAATAGAGCAAAGGTCCCCAAACCAAGTGAACTTAAACCGCATCAATTTCATTTAAGGTGTCAGAAGGAGCCATATGACTATTTCACTAGAATTGTCCAAATCACACCACAGTTTCAAAGTCTAATTATGAAATACAATGTTTGTCATCTTTAAACCCTTAACTGCTCGACCTTTCCTCTCCAGGGCTGAGACTTGTATTTTGTAGCTATTTGGGGTAGTTTGCACTAAGGGCTCCATAACTTTTTTTCCACATGAGGTATCCACGCCAAATTTCAGCCCTCTTTTCTAATATCCTGGGGATTCCTAAGGTACCCAGGGTTTGTGGATGCTAAAGTCACCATCTACCCAGCTTTCATGAACATAAAGAGTTTAAAAAGAAAGCAAATTTTTTACCACAGCTTTGCAATTTTTCAAAAAGGTAGCCAATTTTTCCTATTCTTTGTGCTCTCAACCTGCTTTCAGTTTGTGATAGAAACCAGTGTGAAACCCATGGGTGATCTAGGAAAGCTATACATTTCTGGAAAGTAGACAAACTTCTGAATTTAGCAAGGGCTCATATGTGTAGATCCCTTAAGGATTTCTCAAATAACCTAACTGTAATAAATATATATTGAAAGTTAGTAGGAACAAATGGCAATTTGTGACAAAGTTTTCATCTGTAACTTTTCTGTCCCAGATTTACAAAAGCAATATACCATTGCATCCACTAGACCCTTCTGGTTGCAGGGGTGTATAGGGTTTGTAGGTTCTCCAAGAACCCAAGACAGCCAGAGCCAACAACTGAGTTGTTAACCTTTTGACTTCTGTGGCTCCTCACTTAATCATTACTGTAGTCCGGGTACCCCCACTGACTCATTATTGGAATCCCGAGACCACAGCACAGCATAAGAAATTTTGATGACTTGAAAGGCAAAACAATACACAAAAATTATCCATCATCCATACTATATTCTGTTCAATACACTTGCATTGCTCCCAAAAAACATCTGGGAATACAACTTTATTTTTAGCCCCCAATTTCAAATTCCTTCACATTTATAGAATATTTAAAAACTTTAAATTTTCAATTTAACTTCTCTATTTATGTACACTTTAGCAGTCTTTTAATATTATTTACTTTTTTAAGCAGCTGCTGACCCCCTGAGTAGCCGTATCGGACCTCAGGGGGTCTCTGGACCACAGGTTGGGGACCACGAATATAGACCAATTCATATAAATATGAAGAGTGAAAATGGGTATCAAGGAACCTATGTATTTCTAAAATGGACATAAGACATGAAGTTTAGAAGCAGTAGTTATTTATACATCTCCGAATTTGTTGGTACACGTACTAGCATATGATTTAGAGAGAATTTTTCAAAATGTCTTCTTTCTTTTACAGTGGCTTACATTTGGAAGGCACAAATGCAGCAAAATTCAATTGGCAATGACAAATGTTCTACTATTCTATACTTCCACATGTCTTTTGATGAAAATGATACCTCACTTGTGTGGGTAAGCCTAGTGCCTGTGACAAGAAAAAAGCTAAAAACATTTGGCACCTAGGAAAACCTAAGGGAACCTAGCAAACTTGCGCATTTTGGAAAACTAGACAACTCGGAGAATCCAAGGTGGGGTGACTTGCATGATTCTCAACAGGCTTGTTTAGCCAGAATCCACTGCAAACCTTAAAAAAACACATTTATTGCCAAATTTCTGGGATGGAAAGTTCTGGAATCTGTGGGGAGCCACAAACGTCCTCCCACCTAGCATTTCCCCATGTCTCCTAATCAAAATGGCAACTTACTTGTGTGGGTAGGCCTAGTGTCTGCAACAGGAAATGGCCCAAAACGCAACATGGATACATCACATTTTTCCGATCAAAACTAACCCTTTATTTGCAAAGTGGGTACCTGTGACTTTTGGGCCCTAGCTCAGCCGGAACCTAGGGAAACATAGCAAACTTGTGGATTTTTGAAAACTAGACACCTGGGGGAATCCAGAGTGAGGTAACTTGCATGGCTCTTGCCTGTTGTTTTGTTTTTACCCAGAATCCCTTGCAAACCTCAAACCTTGACTGAAAAAAACACAATTTCCTCAGGTTTCTGTGAAGGGAAGTTCTAGAATCTGCAGAAAGTTACAAACTTCCTTCCACCCAGCATCCCTACAAGCCTCCCTATAAAAATGGTGACTCACTTGTGTGGGAAAACGGACGAAAACGCAACATGGATACATCACATGTTTCCGCTCAAAACTGACCCTTTTTTCAAGTGGGTAGTTAGTTGTAAATTTTGGGCTCTCACTCAGCTGGCACCTAGGGAAAAACAAACCAACGTGCACATGTTTGAAAACTAGACACCTGGAGAAATTCAGGGGGGAGTGACTTGCATGGCTGTAATCTGCAGAGAGCCATAAACGTCCTTCCAACAACCATTCCCCTATGTCTCCAGATAAAAATGAACCTTCAGTTGTGTGGGTGGGCATAGTGCCAGTGAAATGGCCCAAAATGCAACATTGATACATCACATGTTTCGACTCAAATCGGACCCTTTTTTGCGAAGTGGGTAGCTATAGATTTTGGATTTTGGACTATAGCTCAATCACAACTAGGGAAACCTAGCAAACCTGCAATTTTTTAAAACTTAGACTACTAGGGTAGTCCATGGGTGCATGACTTGCATGACTCTCACTAGATAATGTTACCCGGAAGCCCTTGTAAACGTTAAAATTTGGTTAAAAAAACACAATTTGTCCTCTTATTTCTGTGACGAAAGTTCTGAAATCTGTAGGAAGCCACACATTTTCTACCACCCTGAGTTCCCACATGTCCCCCGATAAGAACAATGGTACTGCCACTTATGTGGGTGGGCCAAGGGACCATGACACAAAAGGCCCTAAATGTCTACGTTGATAGATAAGCAATAGAATAGCTGCAGTATTTGGGGCCGAGCTGTGGTGCCACACAAGCAAACCTATGAACCACAGACATTTTTTAAAACTAGACAACCAGGGGATTCCAGGGTGGTTTGCCTTGCATGGATTATACAAGGCTTTCTTACCCACAATGATCTGCAAACCTCGAAAGTTGGCTGAAATAACGCATTTTCCTTACATTTTTGTGAGGGAAACTTCCGGAATCCACAGGTATCTACAAAATTCCTACTACCCAGCATTACCCCACATTTGCAGATAAAAATGTTTCACCACTTGTATGGCTGAGCCTAGTGCCCCTGACAGGAACGGATCAAATTAAGGTCAATGGGAGCCCTTGCGAGGGGACTCATATTGACCTCGGTTTGATCCATTCCTGTCCTGTGCACTAGGCCCAATTACACAAGTGGCACAGTGTTTTCATCACCAGAAGTGGGGCAACGCTGGGTGGTAGGAATTTTGTGCATTCCTACGGATTCCGGAAACTAAAACTAAATAGAGGAGAATAGTATTAACCATGGCCAAAAATCATCTACTTGTCATAGTGAAGATTATTCAGCATCTCTATGTTTTCTTTCATGTTGTTACTGAGGTAGACCAATTACTGCAAAAGGTCATTATATCTTTGGTACAGCATGACAAATTTGCACAAAGGAAACTCTGAGCAAACGTTTGTGTTAGTGTCAAAGAATTTTGAAATAATTACTGATGAACTGCTAAGGCCAAAGGGTTTAGCAATTTAACTTACCAAGTGAATTACTTACTATTGCATGTATGACTACTTTGCAACACCTTACACAGTTCAAAGGTCTTGTAATGCACTGATCAGCTCTTTTGTTTAGTTGTAGCAATGAATAGAGCAACATAATAGAGTACCTGTGTTTTCAATAATCTGAAATGTAGCAAAAACTGATGTCCTTTTGCACCTATAGGGGGCTAATTGCATGTTTCTGTGTGACTCGCTTTGCTTGCACTGCACTAGGTTTTGTACACTATGGTGTATTGTTTGACCACTTGAAATGGCAGTGGATAGTTGATAATACTTTGACATGATTTTGACAGATGCAGTGGGAGTTTGTCATCAAAGATTAGGGTTTTTGTGAAGCTGCAGTTTGGGACACTTACAATAGTTTATTGACATACTATTTCAAAAGGTATGCTTGATGCTACCATATGTTGTACCAGTTTAATACAACGTTAAAGGAGTCCTGCTCTGACAAAATACGTGGATCAATGATTCAAAATCAATAGCACCCTCGCGTGAATGTAATCAGCCTGGCAATTGTAAAAAATAAATTAACACTCCATATTGATTGAAACTGTAACATGGCTCTCCATGCAAACACTTGTTTCTTAATTAAACTGGTATTCAGCTATCGCTTATCCCACAATATCGTATTGTCCCAAACCAACAATCATCATGTCCAGTTTGTAAGCATTGTGCTTCAATAGATCTACTCGATCCGTGCAGACAATTCAGTCACGCGCTTTCCTCAGTTGTAGACAGTCTCACCCTCCTCTTTAGTAAATGACATGGAAGAGTCCTTACGTCCTATTATACTGTAGCCAAAGATGGTCCGTTCTACTGATCAACTGCTACCAAGTAGCATGCCAACATATCAACAAGTTTGGTGTTGTCCATTACCAGTGGAAGATCAGCTACTTTGCTTAAATGCATGGTTAAATACATAGTTAAACCACAGTTACTGATGACTGACCATGTTCAGAGCAAAGATGAGTATGGATGGTCCATAAGAGAAACACTATACCTTCTTATATCTATTCAAGGTATTGAATTACTTATAGAGTCAGATTTGTGATGACCACGTTCCATGGCCCTTAAAGTTAATTTCAAAGAATCCATGGGTCTCATGTTCAAAAGCCACTTTTAAATGTACTTTGATGGCACCTCAATAGGCAGAGCTGGTTATTTTATCAGTCGTCTTGTTTTTTTTAAGGGAAATATGATTACTGGAATACATATTAAAAAGTTCTCTCTCTCTGTTTGGTATCTCTGACACAGAAGCAATGGTTTCTTTAATTGTCAGGTTTATGTGTATGTGTATTGCTGATAAAAAACGAATCCCTTCTATTAAGCAGTATTTGCAGTACTGATGAATTAAACAATTTTCAGAACAAATAAAGGTAACAGTTTTACAACACATACTTCCAGTGCGTGATGAAGTGATCACTTCCTAAATATAAAATGTCAAACATACCCAAATACTTTATACAAAACAGCTGAATATATATTCTCAGATTCTTTCTCTAACTGTCTAGACCTCATGCTATTAACATACTATTATTTCCCTCAACAAAATGGTGAGGTGAAAGGGCCAAAACAACTGGTGGTGTGTCTTCATAAACACAGGGCAGACATACAGCAGGTTTGCAATAGGACACAATCAACACGGGTACAGCGCTCAGCCTTCCCTGTGTCAAAGCCCATAGCAATGCAACATACTAATATCAAGAGAGCCGTGATAATCCACTGAGCTGTTATACACTCACTGAGGGACTAGTGCCATTTCTAACATTTAGCCATTCGACGTCTAATAAACATTGCAGACAATTTCTTCAGCTTTCTGTAGTTTGCTGTTATAGGGTAATGTTTCAAGTTGAGTAACTTCCTCACTTCAAAGCAACATACTCAGATGTGGGCCAGCATTCTGGAAAATTATCTTAGGTAGTATTTCCCCAGATTGGAGGAGAAAGTTCCGACATTTAATCACGATTACCAAATCCGGCTCTCCGATGGACCCAGCACCCCCTCGTCTCCTAGCGGATGCACTGGAGATCCTTTTTTCCATCAGTGACTGAACTACTTAATCTCTTCCTAGATTTGGCCTTAGTCCCCAAATCATGGAAGCATGCAATCAATAAGCCTCTACAAAAGAATTCCAATCTCGACCCTACCATTTATAATAACCTCCATCCCATCTCCCTCTTACCGTACCATGGTAAACTTTTGGAGAAGCACGTTAATCATTCACTGACCAATTTCTTGGAGATCAATGGCATCCTCCATCCCACCCAGATGGGTTTTCGAGCCAAACACAGCACTGAGTCGGGACTATTGACTGTCACTGTGGAGCTAAAGTCGATACTCGATGAGGGTGAGTGTGCCGCCATCCTGCTGCTGGACCTCAGCGCTGCCTTCAACACCGTAGATCACACCATCCTAAAATGGAGATTAGGGGAAGTTGGCATTCAGGGCAAAGCCTTGGATTGGCTTGCCTCCTTCCTGGAGAACAGAACTTTCCAGGTGATGGAAAGGGACTGTGTCTCAGAACACCTCCCTATAACATGTGGTGTCCCGCAGGGTTTGTCCCTTAGCCCGAACCTATTTAATATCTATGTACGACAGCTGGCCGAGGTAGTGCAGGAATTTGGAATATCAGTAGTGTCATATGCTGACGACACCCAGCTAGTTGTGTCTTTTACAAACAGCTCCAACCCTAGCAATTATCAGCTGCCCGCTTGTCTGGAGAAAATGGTCAACTGGATGTCCAACAGCTGTCTGAAGCTGAATGGTGGGAAAACAGAGCTCATGCTGTTGGGAAACATGGACATTCACTCACCCATGACACACTGGCCCAACTGTATAAGGGATCCACCTATCCCCAAACCAGCCATAAAAAAACTCAGAATCTGGCTGGATGATACCCTCAGACTGGATTGCAAATCCAAGAAGCTTTCAGGGACCTGATTCACCCTTCTTAAAATGCTAAGGAAAATCAGTGATGCTGAGCACCTGAAGAAAACTGTGATTCAATCCCTCATCTCACGACTGGACTATGGCAATTTGCTGTACCTTGGATCCTCAAAGTATGTTTTAAAGAGACTCCAAGTGGTACAGAATTCAGCAGCTAGACTCCTGCTAAAAAATCCCCAATTGTGTCTCTGCAAAGGAACCACTTAAACAGCTGCACGGGCTGCCAGAGTTAAGTTTAAAATCCTCTGCATAGCTCACAGAGCCATTAATAACACTGGGCCGGAAAAGCTGAGGAAACTAATATCTAGGTACACCCCGACTAGACACCTCAGATCCTCCCAACAACAGCTTCTTAAAACAAACAGAATTAAAAGAGCTAGATGGGGCGGCAGATCTTTCGCCCATTTGGTACTCAAGTTGTGTAATGCCCTCCCACTTGAAATCCAAGCTGCATCTAACGAAACCTCTTTCAGAAAAGAGCTGGAAACGTGGTTATTTTCCCTCTAATTATGCGGTGGCATATCACTTCACTGGTAGAATTCTCCTTTAGCGCTGGGAAGCCCTTGGGCAGCCATGCACTCTACAAATCCCTTAAATAAAAAAATTAAATAAATTGGTCAAGTAAACCAGGCACAATGTAGGAGACAACAAAGCACAACTAGCATTGGTAATGCATCGGTTTTGCATCTATAATGAATAAAGAGCTGTTTTCATCAATCATTGTACGGCAGAAGGACACAGCTCCCTGACAGATAACACAGGAGTGGAGAAGATGTGGTGCAGTGGGCAGAGCTGCTGACTTGAGAGCTGGAGATCCCAGTTCAAGTCTCTGTGGCGCGACACAACATCCTGTGATTCTATGCAAATCATTTAATCTCTCCAGACGATAAATTGTTATTTAAATATGCTGCCAGAGTAAATGTCAAAATTTTATGAAAATATAGTTCCCCAAGTGGAGGTTAACAGTATTTCGGTGAAGGGAAACTAATAAGAGAAGCAGACAAGGAACAAGCATTGATAAATGCAGAAAATATGCTACGGTCAATAGAAATGGAGGAAAGGTAAGTTGCACGCACAGGAACCAATGAGAAGCCAGGAAAGAGAGGAGGCGGGATGTAAGTCCCTCTTAAGTTTTTATTAAAAACAACAGACTTCTCAAGCACAGCGCAAGTGCTGTGGAGGTGAAACCTAAAATGAAACTGTAGGTTGTGATCCCTTTTCCAACTCAAGTTTTGTTGCCTGAACAGGCACACCGGTGCCGTAGAGCATAATGGCCATTTGTGAATATCCCCTTTCAGTCATTCTCCCTCAATGCTTTAATCATTGACATTTGTAGTCTGCAACTGTTAGTTGTAAAGTAAAAACTTAGCATGAAGGAAGAAGTTTAAAAAAAATGGTCATTTCAGAAACTGTCTAATAATGTTGTGTGCCATTATGTATATTCTTACTGAAACATGCACCCTACCAATGATTACCCGCCCTTGCCATGAAAATTGAAAGGTTCCCACTAAATTAAAACTCTACCACTGAGAACGCATGCTAACCATAAGATGTTTACTGTAAAATAAATTAAATATATGTGTCAGCTAACATTCAAACTTAGAAATAACTACAATACCAATATGTCTAGAATGATGGTGTCTCAAATTATTGTGAACATCTTACCTTCATTTATAAAGATAGCAAAATGTACTAATATATTGCCATTTTTGAGCGAGGGGAAAATATATTGTTTTACTGGGTATGCAAATATAAAATTACCATATCCTTCAGCTGCAATGGAAAATAGGTATAAACACAAGGAAAATTGGTGTGGCCATTAGTTTCAATCGACTTAATGCACAACATGAGCTCGCCTCAGGAAAGATATTTGAAAGCCTAAAGTCATATGGAAAGTTCAATGCGGAAATATCGGCTGCAGAGTGCATCTCTTGAAAACTTTGTGGGAATTTGCAATAAGAGGTTTTCTTCGGAGTGAGCTTTTAAATTGTTCTTTACATGGCATAACTTGCAAATTGGTTTAATTTAAATCTAACTTTAAAACAGCCATAGGTGGAATGTTCAGTGAAACAATCAGTAAGCAATATAAACTGAAAACGTGTTGAAAATTGTTGTCCACAGTAAATGGTCGTTTATTCTGCAAGAACTCAGTTAATAGCAAAAGCCATTAGGTCTCACGTATGCAAGAGCTATTGGTTTGCCAATGTGTTTAGCCATGCTGTTCGGCATGGCTAAAAGTTAGTGACGTAAAGGAGAGTAGCATCAAGTGTCATAGAGCGGTATGGCGTAGTGGAGTTGCGCAGAGTATTGTGGAGTGTCGTGGAAGGGGTAAAGAGTAGTAGAGTGGAGTGGCATAGAGTTATGTAGAGTGGAGGTGAATTTTGTGTTGTAGAGTAGAGTGCCATAGAGCAGAGTAGAATAGTTTACAGTGGAGTAAAGTAACATGGAGTAGCATAGAGAGAGTTGCATGGAGTGGAGTAGAGTGGCACACAGTGGAATAGATTGTCATAGAGTGGAGTAGTGGAGCAGATTGGAATGGCAGAGTGGAGCTGAGTGTTGTGGAGTTGTCGTGGCATAGAGTGTTATAGAGTGAAGTTGCATACAGTGGCATACAATGGAGTAGTGGAGTGGAGTAGAGAGGAGTAGTGTGTTGTAGAATATAGTGAAGTCCGATGGAGTGGCATAGAGGGAGTTACATTGAGCATCACAAAGTGCAGTAGAGTTGTAGAGTGGAGTGGCATAGAGTGTTGGAGAGTGGAGTAGAATTTAATGGAGTAGAGTGTCATAGACTGTAGTATCGTGGCATGTAATGTTGTAGAGTGGAGTGTCATAAAGTGGAATATAATGGTCTATAGTCAAGTGGTGCAGAGTAGATTGGCGTAGAGTGCAGTGGTGTGGAGTGCATTGGCATAGAGTGCAGTGGCATAGAGTGCAGTCATTTAGCATAAAGTGTGTTGGCATAGAGTGCAGTGGTGCAGACTAGATTAGAGTGTCTGAGGCTGGAGTGGCATAGAGTGCAGTGGTGTAGAGTGCATTGGCGTAGAGTGTAGTGGTGTACAGTGCATTGGCATAGAGTGGAGTGATGCAGAGCACAGTGGCATAGAGTGTTGTGGTGTACAGTGCAGTGGCGTGGAATACGGTGGCATAGTGTGTGGCGCAGAGTAGAGTGGTGTGGAATTTAGTGGCAGAGAGTGTAGTGTTGCAGAGTAGAGTCTTGTAGAGTGCAGTGGCATAGAGTGGTGTTAAGTAGAGTGGCATAGAGAGCAGAGGCATAGGGAGCAGTGGCATAGAGTACAGTGGTGAAGAGGAGAATTAAGTGGCATAGAGTGCAGTGGTGCAGAGTAGACTGGTGTGAAGTGCAGTGGCACAAACTGCATTGATTTGAGTAAAGTGGTGTAGAGTAGAGTGGCGCAGAGTGCAGTGGCATTGTGTAGAGTGGTTCAGAGCAGAGTAGAGTGGCGTAGGATGGAGTGCTGCAGCATAGATTGGAATGGAATAGAGTAGAGTGGCGTAGAGTTGAGTGGCTCAAAGTGGAGTAGAGTGACGTAGAGTGCAATCGCGTAGAGTAGATTGTTTCGGAGCAGAATGAAGTAGCGTAGAGAGGAATGGTGCAAGGTAGAGTGCAGTAGCGCAGAGTAAAGTGGTGTAGAGTGCAGTTGTGCAGAGTAGATTAAAGTGGAATAGAGTGGATTGACATAGAGTGTATTGGCATAGAATGGAGTGGGACAGAGTAGACTTCATTGATGTAGAGTGCAGTGGCATAAAGTGCAGAGTTGCAGAGTGAAGTGGCATAGAGTGGAGTGGTGCAGAGTGCAGTGGTGCAGAGTAATATGGCGTAGGATGCATTGGCACAGAGTAGAGTGGCGCAGTGTGGAGTGTTGTAGAGTGGAGTACCATAGAGAAGAGTGTCGCAGAGTAGAGTGCAGTGGCGTGGAGTGGTGCAGAGTAGAGTGGGGTGGGGTAAAGTGGAGTATGCATACTGTAGTAGCACACTGCCATTACAGACAACACATCTTCAATTGAAATGGCAACTACATTTGCACAGACATAGAGTTTTACTGTGCACAATCGATAATGTGTGGAAATGTCATCACCTAGTATATTGATTTGTTTTGATTATATAAAAATATTTTGTTTCCACCACACTTCAGAATTACCAAAAATGTGCTTCATGTGTGCTTTCCAAATTATGATATATTCTTAAATATCTGCACAGTTAACCTACAGACATTTTGATGTATGCTACACAAAATAATATCCTCCAGCCTTCCCCCAGCACAGCCCAGTAGCCAGCATGATTGTCACATAAATCCTCTCACTTTGAAGTCAGAGAAAGAAAAGTACACACCAAGCTCTCTCTGAAGACAGAGCCTGACATGTGGCCACTGCCTTTGAATATGCAGCAAATGTGACAAAATAAGAACAAGATTTAAAGGCCTGTTTACAGAAATCGAACACTTGTGGAAGGATACTGTAAGTAGGGTATGGACCACGGAAGGGATGAATTCTATCCGGACAGCCTAAAACAAATAAGGCCAGCAAATAGAAACCAAGCACATGTGAGTTGCAAACCACAAAGCCAATAGTAAGACATTGTGGAATTCATTCCCACGGAAGCTTACTAAATGTCCCCACAATGTCTTCAGGGAACCAGACAGCTGTGCTGTATGGTAGGGCTTCGATCTAAAAAGGAGAAGCTGAGTCTGACTTACCTGATCACTCTCAGTCCTATACAACCCTCTTGATCACTATTGCCTGCACATCTGTGCATCTATGTCTCCATACCTTCACTCATCACACCTTAAGTTGCTACTTCCAATAACATGATAACTGCACCTCAGTGGTCATCATGCATGACATGAAAACACTTACCAAGTAGGCTCAAAACAAAAACAACACACTTGAAACCATACACCCTATATGGTGTAGCTTGCCTTCAGTGTGAGTAAGGGCTTCAGCTGCCCACACCAGGGTAATAAGTGCCATGTAAATGCTACAATACAAGACAATACAATATAATATATCTCTGTTTCAAACCATTGTGTGATTTGTGTAATTGAACTTTTCATCCACTCCTGCCATGGACTGTGCCAAAGTAATGGAGGGAGAAAGAAAGACAAAAGTCAGAAGGAACAAATGAAATTACGGCCATATTTCTACTAACTGTACCAACAAATTAATCACTTGCAATGAGGGTGATAATCACATTATGTGTGTTCTTGATTCTGAACTCAAGGTTACTCACGATATATAGGTGGCATGTCCAGGGTCAGTAGCGAAGTGAGAATAAAAAAACTGCTTTTTGATTAAAAACATGGCGACCACAAGCACAAGCCATGATGTTCATGTTGTTTTCATGACTAACATGCTTTGTCCTTGGACATGATTCAAATGTTGGCAGACTTAGGGGGAATTTTTGCATGTGCAAATACACTCTCCATCCTAAATATTACAATCACAAATGTTATTTACAATTAAGAAAAATCTACCAGTATGGAATTCTGCCATTGTATATTTAGGGCTACGGGAGGAAAAGGTGACATAATATTTGGGTGGTTATAACGACTGTGAACATACACATGCCTTTGTGGGCATTCACGAACATTTTAGAAATATTCACAGACATTTTACAGATAGCTTCTGCCCTCTGGGAACAGAAGTAAAAATACTCTTGCTAATTTATGAATAACCCTTTTTCCATTGTAGGACTAGGGAAATAACAACCATATATTGTTTAGGGGTGTCACAGAAGTTTGATCCCTGCGAATAAAAAAAATAAAAATATACATGTGCAAATTCAAATGTTTGCGTGGCTTGGCATCCGTAAATTTTGTCCAGCAGTATTACTCCTGGAACTTTACGGTCCTTCTGGATTTCAAGGCGTTATTCTTTGAGAATGCCTAAGAAATTAGAAGTCTATTCAAAATATAAGAAGCAACCCACGCAAGTAGATGTTAGACTTCTGCAATTCCAGATTTGTGAAGTAATGCAAGCAGAGGAAACCATTAAGCAGGCAGTCAGAGATCCTTCCTTTCAAGTACCTAAAGGCAGTAAATGTTTTGAACTCAATAGAAATGTCCACATTCACCCATTCTTTAATACAACTTACATGTGATTGTTTAACATGTTCTCACTGTTATGTCGTTTGACATAATTTACAACAGAGAAACAGTTGAACTATGCAAGTGCTTAGTGTGCCGAACACAAGTGTATTGTCAGAAAAAGACATACAAGGGACATGTTTGAGTTATTAGTGCCAAAGCGGCATTAGAATTGGTAACTAGGAACACAAATTCTCTCCATAGTGACCTACGGAGCTCCAAATGTGTTTGAATACCGAATAACCAGTACAATCTATGGAAATGGCCATCCAGTGTTTTCTTCTGCAACTCTGAAGGTGCCTGTTTACTACTGTAGTGATATTTCTCAATAATTTATACGTGTGGAGACAGATTAGGGTTTAAGACAATGAATGTACAGTCCACCAATGACAACATCTATTGGCTTCTGAAAGTATACTTCACAACAGCCATCCACAAACCATTCACACAATCCAAGCTTACCCCAAACACATACACAACCACACAACCCATTTCTCCTCTCCACACTATTGAGACATGATATCCCCTTCAACACACAGCTTCGTCATTGCACCACTTCAGCCTATGCCCAACACATCCCTACTTGTAAATCAATATGCCACATTAATAAATACAACTACAAAACATCTCCTCAAATCCCCACACATGTGAACTCACACACACACTAACGGTCCAATCTTTAATCCTCAGATACACAATTCTCTTTGATCCCCACTTCCCCACAACTCCCGAGCCCATCTTGAACACAAATCTAATTCAACCCCAATAATGAACAACACAGTTAAACACTTCCACTGACATCTCATTAGACTCACACATTGGAAAACAGAAATAGGCACAAACACACACACACACATGCCCACACACAAACAATTCCACATGCAATTTTCAGATGAAAAATTCTGTTCCTTGCCTCCGAGGATGAAAATTACTCGACCCTCACTAGAGGGCCCATCCTAAACACAACACTGGTTTGAACCCATTATACAACAACACAGTTTAACACCTCCACAGAACATCTCATTAGACCCAGAACATATAGCTGACAGAACAAACGTACACTCACACACCAAATGCTTAAACAATGCCAGCTAAAAGCTCAAAGCTCATCATTTTTTGTCCCAGACACAGATCATTATAGATAAGTAAAATGCACAAAAATAACTCTCATCCTTAGAAATGTTTAACCTAAAACTTGCCATGGTGGTGAAGGCAAGCAGAACATAGTGTTCAACAGGAATACAATCACCACTGCTACCAACAGACTACGATCATGATATTTGGTCAAATCTCCGCCCTTTGTCTCACTGGAAAAGTACCTATTACCATGCTGGGTGTAAACGTCTTGTGGGTCTGAACTCCCGGTACAGAACAATCTCATTATCTCAAAATACAAATCACCTTAGTCTGGAATTAGAAATCCAACCAAAGCCTCCGGTGCGACACCATGAGAAATGTCAAAAGACTGACTCACAGGAACCATGAAGAAGGGGAATGCAACAGGTCCCAATCTTAGTAAGGTACCACCAGACACTCAGTATCCAAAACAAGCATAGAAATAGCTACCATTCAATCATAAAAATCAATAATCATGAGATAATTGCCAAGGCTCCCATTTTTTCAATTTTTATTAATTTTTTACACATAGAGACAGTTGTAAACTATCTATCTAACTGTCTGTATTTATTTTTACATATGGAAACATACAAACAATAGGTTTTCTCCTGGATAATTCTCTGCAGATAGAAAGTGGCATTACAATTTTTTCAAAAAATCCTAATAAAACTTAAATAACTGCAGAATTGCAGTTGTTTAAGCTGAACTACAATGCAAATAATTTCAGAATAATATATTGTACTGTACATGGATAAAACTCATTGGACATTCAAACAAGCAAAACATTTATTGGTAAACTAAACGTGGAAATATATCCATTGCAGCTTCATTCTTTAAGCTAAGCATATAGTAAATATGGATAAATACAGACAAAATTAGCAATAAATAAACATAGATAACTACAGAAGGGAACGTAAAAAAAAGAAAATACCATAAAACCCGGAGCCCTATTCATAACCCATGCCACAGATTATAAAGTTATTACAACTCCCAGTACCTGCAAAAGGTAGGTCAGATAGGAACTCTTGGCAGGTGAACACTACTGTCATAGGATAGGCAGAATGCTGCAATATCCAAACCCCTACAGCAAACCACTATGTAAGGGCAACCAACTACACATTCTACATTCACTTGGACTGCGTTGGAAGGTTGAAAAACCTACACTCCATAAAGATGTCTCACATCCTTTAGTCTAAACCAACTACAGATATTAATCTGTGATTCAGATAGGAATCTGGTCATTTAGGAAACTGACTCGATGAATCAGAACCATGGACCTAAGATACAAAGCTTGAATATTGGTGAATATTTGTAAATATTGTGCTGTACACACACCAAGCAACATTACAAGATACAACATAAATCAACACAACATAACAATAACAGGCATGTCGATTTATTTCTATTCAACACTCTTTTTGCCTATCATTGGTGAAGAATACGCATGCCACCAACAAACCTTTTCCCTATGCAGGCTCATGAGGATGAACTGAAAGTTACAGAGACCTCTGAGTCAGTGTTCAGCAAATGGAATGTGGCAACTGCGTCAATGATTTGATAGTCAAATGGCTACAAATGACGTCTGCTTTTTGCCAGGCTTCGCAAGTTAACCATTATTTTGATTATTTTTTTTATAAAAGACTGCTATGGCAGGTGCACTCACACTCTACTCTTTTGACAGATATGATAATAGTGAAATCTGCCAAAAGACAAAAACTATTGTATAATTTAAAAGTAAGTATATTAAAAAGATTATTAAAGCATACAAGATTTCGGCCCAAACATGGCCTGAAGTAGATGATGTCTGTCACACTGTGCCATCACATTTTTAGCTCCGCTGCCCACTATTTTACAATAGCACTGAAATTCTTGCCACACATCAAAAGTTGCCAAAAAAGCAGTCTGGTCTACTTCTCAGCAGAAATCTCTCAACATATTTGAAAACGTTTTATTTCCAGAAATTGCATGGTGCAGATGTCAAACGCACGAACACACTGGGATTTATATATCCCCAAAAATATTGTGTCCGAAAAAAATATATATATTTTAAAAAGAGTGCATGAGCGGATGAGTAAAGGGACTGAGCTTTGTATGAGTTTACCCTCACTCTTTCCACCCTGTCTTCAAAAGTTGTGGCTGGTGAAAATCAAAGCATCTGTCGACGAGGGAGTGATTTTTGTGGTGCCTCTTAAGGGTGAGTCCCCTATGGTGCACTACAGGACTGTGATGGAGGTCCCACACGCAACCTCCCATAGTGGTGTCTGCGGAAAAACATTCATTGTAAGACCCGCAAAAGAATAATCAGTCCTTAAGAAGGTTTCCATCTGTGTCTACTAGGAGCAGAGATGGAGTCTGTAACGGAAGCCCATATGGAAACGTGGCCCTGCCCAGCCCGCGGACCTAGGGGATCTCACCCATCAATAGAGGAAACCCGCTGCCAGATGATACCACAGAATCTGCTGCGGCCTGTTTAATGATTAAAGAGTACCACATGGTGGTCCATACGCCCAAGGCCTGGCAGCAGTCTCGACATCAATACCAACGAGGCATGTCTGCTCGATGGCACTAGGAGGCCGATTTAATGTGGGATGCAGCATATCTTTACATAATTCTCAGCAGTACTGGTGCAACGCGCCTCTTCTGCAAGGCCCATTGAATTGCAAAGTGCTGGCTACAATTATAGCTGTGGCAGACCGATCCTAAGTACTTATGCTGCAGAGGCCATGGAAATTGTCATAGTTTGCCTGTAATTTTGCGTTGTAAAGGTATGCACGTGTGGAAATATGAGACAACCTTTGTCTGGTGGAAAGTGTCTGTGTACGGTAGCAGGTCGATGTCTGTAAATAAGATTTGGCTGGATTTAAAACGTGGCTGTCAGTATCCCTAACCCTAAATTTACAGTGGTGATAATATGCCATATTTACACAATGTTGCTAAAGTAAATACTAATTAAAATTAAAGTGTCTTTAAATGTGAATTTGTTCACTTACTTTAAAGAGATTTGGGGGAGCAGGGGCGGCCGGGAGGTAAGTGGGATTATTTATAGTTAGGTAAATATGTTGGTGACAACATTAATGTTTTGAACTAACAAAACCACAGAAATTCACCAGTTATAGTTAGCAGAGCTAACAATAACTTGTGCCCCCGCCATGCACTGCTTATGACCTGACATATTACATCACTCATGACGTGTTCTATGACATCATGTATGACATCACTGATGACATCTTACATGAACCCCTTCCTTTCAATTAGTTTAGCGACTCCAGGAGATGGGGTCCCCAGAAGCCTTTGGAGGCTTGGGGAGGAGAGTCATGAGGGACCCTCCCCTTCAAAAAAATATGTTGGGCCCCAGGGGATGGGGTCTGTGTGGCTGAAAGCGACCCAGGGAGTAGGGCCGCATGCCCCTTAGCCCTAAAGAATACATTAGGCCTCGGAGGATGGGGGTCCCTGGGGCCAAAACCAGCCCGAAAAGGGGGCTCTGCGAACGATCCAGGGAGGGGGGTGCGTTTGCTCCCCTTCCCCTAAAAAATACATCAGACCTCGGAGGATGGGGTTCACGGCACCAAAAATAGCTAAACTTCCCATAAGTTATTTTTGTAGCTGGGGGGGGGGGACTATATTAATAGAGCTATAATTGCCCTCACAATAGAAATTCCAAAAAGCAACAGTGTATTTCCTACAACTTTTTTAAATGTATTATTGTTAAAATAACAGAAGAATCAAGCCTTTTTTTTGTTTTTACAAAAAAAGATTAATTTTGGACATTACCATCAAATATTTAAATCACATGTAAAAAGTCACTTTTGATCCTTTTGCCTGACGGATCCATGTTATTCATAGAGTGCAGTCATATTGGACATTTCCTATACTTGGAATCACAAATATAGTAGACTTCATAACAGCCAGAGAATACAGGTTTGGAGGCTATCCATATAGAGCCATGAAATGTACCAGTACGATCACTAGGGAGGAGCTTTGAGGGAATACGGCAAAAAGGAAACAGTACATGATACAAGCACCAGATTCAGCACGGCATTGTGTTGAGGATAGGAAGTGCTGTTGTATCAGCTAAAAGCACTGGAAAATATTGTTATAAGAAGAACTTAAAGCGATAGTTAAAAGGTCGACCTCAGATTACTTTAGGATTGAGGACATACTACAAAAATTGCTAAATCACAAAGACTCTATTAAGTTAATGAAAACAAATTCACTAGGGCACTGGCTCCCCAGTGCACAGAAGGAATGATATGGATGTGGCATTTGTATCAGGGGCAGCTCCTCCGCAATGGCGGAGGAGAGTCGCCCCACTGGCTCAGAGGCAGCAGGTAAAAAATAAAACAATATTCTTTCATCGTTTTATTTTTCACCTGCTGTCTAAGGGGCGGAGGAGGAGGAGGACTGGTTTGTGCACTTCTAAGTGCACATTTGTGTTTGGCCGGCTGTCTTAGGCTGACCAAACACACATGCGCACTTAGGTTTCTCTAACTCGGCTCTAGTGAACATCCGGGTTGGGGAAATAGCACAGACTTCCTGTCCTGAGCGGAGCATCAACCCAGCCCGCTAAGAACAATCCCTGCGCTGCTCCCATAGCATGAGAGCAGCGCGGAGATTGCGCAGGGAGCCCCCGCTGCTGTACCAGTGTCTGCTGGGACCAGGAAGCAGAAGAACACGGAGGCGCGAGGAGCGATATGGCCGGCAGCTTCAGGTAAGTGTCATTTTTTCATTATAAACCCCCCTGCGCTCCCCCGCGCCTCCTACACACGCCTCACCACCTCTTCATTATGTTGGCAGCCACTGATTTGTATTCATTGTATGTGTGTATCGAATGGCCACGGATGCAGCTTGGTCAGTAAGATTGGGGGTGGGGGTGCTCTTCACATTGTCCAACAATCAGCGGGCATATAATGTAAAAATACATTATACTAAGGCAGGGCGCATGAGAGGGGCTTAAGGGGCAGTGGAAAGGGAGAGGAATACAGATTGGTACTAAGCAGGGCCGGACTGGCCGTAGCTGGCAACGGGAGTTTCCCGGGTGGGCCTCTAGGGTGGGGGCCGGTTTTGAGCCCCTGGGGGCCGTTTTTGTTACCGGGGATCGGCAATATTGCTCCCCTGCAACAAAATCGGCCGATACCGGCCCTCCCAAACTGCTCGGCTGACTCCCCCTTACCCGAGGGAAGGGGAGGCATCCGAGCAGTTTGCCAGGGCCGGTTTTAGTTCCCAGTCCGGCCCTGGTACTAAGTGAGGGAAAACACAATATTTTGTAAACTTACTAAAATTTTTGAAGACTTTCAAAACAGAGAAAGGGAGAGAGTGTGTGTGTGCGTTTTTTTAGTGTGTATGTAAAAATTGAAATCAGATAGACACCCTACCATACCTAACTGAAAGCACCTGTACCCGACTATTTACCAGAAAATACATTTGGGGGAGGGGAGGGGAGTGTAACACTCCAAACACTCCCCCTCCACACACAAGGGCTACGCCCCTGCGAGAGCCATAAAACACACACAGACACATGTGGCCCTTGCGGGTTAAGCTGGAGGCATACAACATCCGTAGACACGAACGTCAAGGCACTAACAAAAAAATAAGTAGAATTTCCTTTTCTTAAAGCGCCTAGAAGTTGCGAACTGAAACAGATGGTGTGAAATGCTGCTGAGGACAAATTACGATTTATGCTATGCGTTTCACCTGCGTTAAAACAGACACTGCCAAAGGGAAGAGTTTATATTGCAAATTGCGTTTTGTCCAGCTCTGCCCGGCCAACGGAAATTAAATAGTACATTTTAGCATTATAGTTTTACATATTGATGTGGTATATAGAGATGGGTTTTCAACATTTTTCGAATAGCGAAATGTTCAAAAGGGATTTGTTCACATAACAACATTAGAACAGGGATTATCCCGCTCTGTGTGTGGGATACGGCCATAGTGCGTGGAAGAGAAGCTGGCACTCTTGAATGCGCTACACACATTTCAGTAATAACAGGGTCTGAGGCATGCCATTTCAAGGAACACCCACAAAGAACATTATTCTTTCCAAACAGAGAATTGTTTTGGAATAAGTTAGGTTAATTGGCACCATGGGATTCCTCTCAGGAACCACAGGCCAGTAACATCTACACATGTGCACGTGAATTGATAAAGCATTATCTGCATTCCCGTTCAGTTCCTTAAATCTCCAGCAATCTGCCCCCAAGTGCTACAAATTACCCTGTTTACTTGATCCAGATATAAACAGCCAGATTCTTGTCTGCCTTATCTGCAAACAGTACCTCACTTGCAGACCGTCGCAACCTTTTTTTGCAGTCATAAAATGGTCACTAATTCTAGAGCACGTGGGCTTACCTCACGTAAGAATGACATCACAGTGATCGTAGGTGGCACAGCGAGCCAGTCACGACACTTCCTATCTGGACTTTGTTCTGCCTGATGCAGTTTAGTTAAACTCTGAGCTTTCAGGTCAAGGGAAACTCGATTCTGGTTCAAAGAACCGGGTCAAACAGACCCAGCCTAGGAAATCAGGAAGCAATTAAGGTTCACGAAACCAGCTGTCTGCTAATTTACATCAGCAGCCCACTTTCTCCGAGTTAAGGGAACTACCGAACATTTACTTATTCAAAAGTTTTTGTTCCATGTCTCTGCTAATGTTGTACTGCCTCTGTAACTTGCTTTCTAATTCGTGGTTTCTCTCCATGTCATATATTGGTTTAGCCCTGGGAAGGTCAAATCCGCAGCAGAAAACGCATAAAGCAATGTCAACCCTCTGAGTGGTATCCAGTGAATAGTACGAGGACGTCTATTGTTTTAAAATGCCACACAAGGTAGTGGTGGAGACGTTGTCGCACTTCAAAAAATGTTGTCAAATATTAGAAGTATTATGATCAATTAAAGAAGGTCATGTAAAAAATCAAACGTATGGTAGGTGCCACTCAGGGTGAGATACCCCACTACCCAGAGAATCAATAACACAAGGCACCAAGTGACTTGTACAATGCGTACAAAAATAGAAACCCCGGCACTCTAATTATTTACAAATACAATTTTTGTATGTGAGTATCTCAAAACAACAAAACACCATTATGTAGGGAGATACCTCCTGCTACAGGGAACATCCAGGAGAACATAAGTTGATCCTTCACTAATTGATATCAAAAAGCATGATCATTAGCACTACATCAAGTATCAAAACATTCATGAAAATGATTATTTCTATGAAGTGCTTGGAAATCCAGTTCTTGTCATGTAGAACATCAGAAACAGCCAACGCGCGTTTCGTCACCCCCGTGACTTCCTCAAGGCTTAAATGATGCTCGCACGGGGGCCTGAAAATATTTTCTCCCCTATTGACTCAATTGTCCCGTATATATGAAGACTCCTGGTCCTTCCAGACACTTGATATTACGTCTATATTTTCAAAGTGCTAAATCCTTTGTCGCATTGTCTGGAGTCGAAATTAAGTAAAAATAGGAATCAAATCCAATCACCATTAATCTTGTGAAAATATCTTTGAAAATATAGACATAATATCAAGCGTCTGGAAGGATCAATCTTTTGTACTAAAGACGTGACAAGGAAAGACAAGGACCAAAAGCAGTCATCAGAAGTGTACTTTTAGTCTGTTCAAGGATTCGAGTATGGACCCAGGAGTCTTCATATATACGGGACAATTGAGTCCCGTAATATTTCTATTTTTGTGTACGTCTATTGTTTTATTAAACTACGGATAATGTATTCAACAATTAACCAATACGCCCCACTTCTTGACTGACTCCTGCAGTTATCTAACAGCTTTTAACAGTGTTTGAATGGAGAGGGTCTCCAGATGCTGATGTTTAAGTCCTGTTTCCAAACACGATTTTGGTGTCCTTTTGGTAAGAGAAAGCTGTTTTCATCATCCACAGTAAGTCCGCTAACACACGACAACACGTTAGACTGGCAACACCTCCTCATACAATTTAATTCAACTCAATTCAAATTCCGTTCAATCACCCTGGACAGTGCAGGCGAGAAAGTTTCTCAGTTTAATTTTTCTTGTGTCACACGCGTCTCGCGTATCCATGTGTCTCTCAGTTTTCATTTCATTTTGTGTCACCTACGTCAATCTTCAGTTTGTGGTCAACATCCTTGTACATGGCAAGCATCCATATGTATGTATATGTGTGCTATTTCTATTGGGCAAACCTAACTAAAAGGCAGCCGAGAGCTGTACAAGGTGAATGACTAGCATCGTCAACGAGTGTTAGGGAGGGCTCGGTCTTGTGGACGGTTAATGCATTGTGATGTAGTGGTCTTTAAAGAGGTGGGATTTCAACTCTTGCCAAGATTGGAGTAGCGTTAGAGTGGTCCTGATGGGTGCGGGATGCTATTCCAGGTCCTGGGTGCATAGATGAAAAATGCTGCTGCCTTGTGTTTTACTTTTTTACACCACGTAGTGTGCAGTCTAATGGTGTCCTGGCTGCTTGTATGCCAAGATCAGCCAGAGATGGGGAGCTTTTCTGCAAGATAAGCAGGGGCTGTGGATGAGATGGTTTGATGCAGCTGGTTTTAAAGATGGTGTGGCTAGAAAGGGGATCTAATGGAGTTCCATCATGATGGTGGCGGGGGGAGTCATGTGATCATATTTCTTCATGACCTGGATGAGATGTGCTGTGGCATGTAGGATGCCTTCAAGGGGTGCCAGTGGAGTCTGGGAGGCCATAGAGTAGGAAGTTACCACCATCCGCATGCAAGAGTACAAGAACTTGAAAAGCAGTTCAGAAGTCACTTTCTGGAGGAAACTATTTCACTTTCTTTAGAAGAGAGAGCTGGTACCAGTGTGTCTTTGTTTTGTTGGGAATGTATTCCTTGAGGTTGAAGTTGGTACCCAGGGCGAATCCAAGTGACTGGGCATACAGAGAACGTTGGGGTTCAAAGATGTAAAGTCCCATGTCACAGAGTCAGGATTGCACTGTTTGTTTTTTACTATTGACAAATACCAGGAATTCTGTCTTAGTTGAGTTGAACTTCAGGTAGATGATGGACATCCAGGTCTGGATGATTTGCAGGTAGTGTTTGAGGCATTAAAAGTCTGAAGCATAGGATACTTTCAAGTAAAGGTGCATATCATCTGCATATTGGTGAATCTTGATGCTGTTATCTGTGAGTACATCACCAAGTGGCTCCATGTAGAGATTGAAGATGACAGGAGATCGAGTGTAACCCTGGGAGACTCTGCAGGTGGTCGGTATCTTTTGGGACATGGAGGTGACCATGTTAGCAACCTAGTTTGGTTAAAAAGGTAGGAGGAGATTGAGAGAAGGACATTGCTGTTGCTGCTTGTTGTTTATGCTGATTATCTCTATAAAGTTGTGAAATTAGTTGTTAGGTCTAATTTCTCTGCAGTATTCTACAATAATCCATCTTGATGTCCATCTCCAGATGAGTTTACTCATGTTTTTTTGGTCTGACTCTTGCTTTGCTGCAGTGATATGCTAGACCTGCATGTAGATTCTCACTTAACCTAGCAGGTTTGCTATGTAATATTTTAAGACTGGTCACCAGCAGCAGCAGTTTTAATTTGTTGAGTGCCGGGTCATGTAATGAGTTTGTTTCACTTTTATATACACAAATCCAGAATATTATGGTCCATTTTTGGATGCTTAAGAAAAGGAGTGGAGAGACACCTATTTCTGATCTACACCCATTGTTAGAACAGTTTTTGTATATGATACTATGACTTTGCAGAATTCTGTGAAGGATTTCTATGAAAGTGTTGTCAAAATCTGTGACCTTATTGGACACTGTTTGTCCCCAAATGTCAGTTAATATAATTCATTTATTAAGTTAGGGAGTTTTATTTCAGTTTAGGCCATCATCTTTTGGTTACTTCAAAGGACTAAAATATATTGTGGGTCCTTAGTTGGTTAGAGTGGACATCAGAGGAGTACCATAATTGTTTCCTAAATAAGGTTTCATCACTACCTTGTAAGGCACAGGAGGAGATCAGGATTATGTGAGGCAGAGTTGGTGATGTTCCAGGCTGGGGGAGGTGGGGAGGTATTGTGACTGAAATGGCTATAATGGCATGGCCTTTTCCATAGGGCCTATGACTGATCATGGGAGTGTTATTCATTTTTATGTACTTTTTCAAATTTACTAAGAAGAACATACTGCCAAAGTCTCTAGGCACCTGCTGCCCTTTCGGTTACAGTGATGCTACTGGAGATTTTGGTCAGAATGAATTGAAATTTAGTGATCTTGTTCAGTCTGGGATGCTGGTTGGTGCTAGCAGATTATAGGGTGATGGAAATTGTTCATTGTTGTGTAAAACTCCCTTACTCGAAAGGCCACCTAAATGCTGTTATTCTCAGGTGGTTCCTGAATCAATACAGGTTGGGTTTGGCTTCCAAGGTTCACTTTAGGGTGTTCCAAATCTTTGACCCTTGAACTCCCAGAATTCTGCCTTCATCTTTTAGGTATTCTAAACTATATTGGATGATCTTGTGCGAGATTGTTGATATAAGGGATCAGGCTGTTACATGGTGTTTTGCTAGTTTCTGAAGACATACCAAGTGTTTCTTGCAGTACATGGTATGCATTGTTAGTAAGATCTTGAATCTGATCTTTGTCTCTACCTGTGAGTAGCCAGTCGAGCATCTTCTAAGGTTGATCCTGCGCACGGTAGATCTTGGGCCAGTCCCACCCACACAAGCTAGGTTCTGTATAGGTGCCTGTCCTACGCAAATTACAATCTCACTTAGAACTGTAAAGTTCCAAACACTCGCTTCATGTTTTTTAAGCCAATAATAGAGCAAAGAGATTAACTTAAAATATGGACAAAACATGCACTGTCATTTTTGGCTGTAACCTGTGTAAGGCAGGTAAATGGCAGTTAAGTAATTAAAAACTGTCAGGGCGCTGTTTTATAATTGTCTTGGGATAGGATTCGAGTAATGTGGTGGGCATAATATAAAGCTAGCTGCCCTGAAATGCAAAGTATTCATTCTGGTATATGCAAAGAAAACGCCCTTAAAGTATTTATTCAGGCCTTTGAGATGCACATTAACTACGTTATTCAAAACAAGTTTCTCCTTTTACTGATCTAGATCTGGGCCACTCTTCTCTTTCTAAGCCTTTATTTTCTCTTACACCTACAACTGTGTAATCTGAATTACGACTGGAGTTCAATCTCACATTGCAATCACTGGATATGAGGGTGAACATTTTGGGAGCCATTTTCAAGCTTCTGAAATCTTTCCCACTCTAGCGGGATCAGTACCACAACCACTATACCATGCAGATGTTTTTCTTCTATTCAATAGTTGCTCAATTCTGTATTTAGATGTTAATCTTGCTGTGGAAATTATATTGGCTTCTTGGGCTGAGAATGTATTCGGCAACTTGCATCTTGGAGTGATTTTAAATGTTATGCTTTTGTTCTCTGTGAGTCAGGTGCTTTTAAACTGCGAATGATTGCGTATTTGTTTTAATGATTTTAATTTATTGACAATACATTATTTTACCAATATGATTTTGTAGTTTAACCTCAACCTTGCCGCAAGTGTTTGGACATGTTAAAGTCTTCTAATTAGTGAGATTTCTGAATCCGGTAGAGAAAATAGTGCAGTGGCTCAACCAGGACACCGTCACCTAAGATTTAATTTATGCCTGGTGGGTGGGAGGAATCATAAAATCTTTCAAAGCACAGAAAGTTGTATTTTTGACACTCAAATCTTTGAGAATAAAATATTTGAGGGACAAAAAAAAATTCAGGTTGCATGTGACTTCTGGGTCCAGCTCCAACCTTATTTGGGAATTGACAGATAGAATTTTCTTCATTCAAGGGATAAATGTGATGCAAAGCTTTAGTGGTCTCATCTTGAAAATTTGAAATCTGAAATGTGCAATTAGATCACGCAGCATAGGACACAAGCAGATTAACACAGGTAGATATTTCTTTGAAAGTGACATCCAGAAGATTACTGTGATACACAATTGGAGGCTTTATGACACGTGTACTTGGGATCCTGCATTTTATACATTAACTGTGGTTCTGGAGAAAGGAGTGGATCGGTTCAAGGGCCATTCTCAATTTTCCCATCTACTTCTAGAGTTTGCTTAGCAGAATGTTAAGAGCGACTATTTCATATAGCATTCAGAGGCGGTCTAACACAGAGCCAGACAGACAGCCAATAGAGACTGCTAAGTTAAGTATAAATTATCCCACTCTTAGAGTAAATGACATCCTCTCCTGAACTGAGAACATCTGAAGATCCCATAAGTGGTGGTTGGCGCTGTGACTGCCCTGCATAAAGAGGCATGGCAGCGAATGTAAAGAAAATGAATATTTTGTAAACATATGATGATAACTGTATGCCGTTTTGCATGACTTTTGAATTTGTCACAGAAAAAAAATTCACACATTAGACAATCTGACATGTAGTCCTGGACAAAGCTAATTCGAAGATAGCGTTGCTCAAAAGTGACTCTAGAGAAAATATAGGTAAACCTTCTGTGGAATCCGAAAGATCTTCTAACAAAATATTACCGGTTTTGTAAACATTGGTAATACAAAGGTCTCTGTGCATTCTTTCCACCACCCAGTGCTTAGTGCTCCTTGAAAATTAGTAGCTGGCAGCAACAGAGTACTAGCTTCATTTACGTTGGAATGCCCCATGCAAACCACACCCTTATACTTTCTAGGCACCACTTCTGTACTGAAGCAGCCATGCCTTCGAATAAATGGGATGACCACGTTGTTACGTAATGGAGCCGAAGTGTTAGTGCTGTTTATTTATCACTGGCATTTTAAGAATAGACAACCCTTCCTTGATGAAGAAGATTGTTGCTGTTACTGCGGTTATCTGATTCAATCACACAAGAAGGGGGATCAATCCCTGCTGGAAAATGTCAATGTATAGTCTATTTTGAAGCCAGATTTTTTATCTTGGGCTAAGGGGAAGGATATTTTCCTATAGACTGCAGACAGAGTGTGTACGCCTATAGCTCCTCATTGACACCCATCACTTTAACCCCAGAAGAAAGTGACATGTCAACGAGTCTAGTCCAGTTCTTTCAGAAACAGGGTTGTACTTGAGACCATACACCTTTCACTAGGATTCCTACTTTACCATAAAACGTGCAACGTTATAGAAAGCTCGTTGACCCTTCCCCATTTGCATCAACAGGGAATGAGGGTTAAAGCGAAAACTATCAATACTGTGAGGGCAAAATGCAATGTTATTCTAAAATCACTTTAAAATATGTCTTAATAGAGGAATAGACATTATGCAAGCTACTTATTTGGAAAAGAGACCCTGCGGATGAACTGTACCAACCGGTCACTTCACTCTGGAGTCTATGTCACACTATTGTGTGGGCTATATTTGTAGAGTGGTCAATTATTGTGTCTGCAGTTCTGTTTGGATGCATCTCTCAAATACATAGCTATAGAAAAGTGGTTCTTAAAAAAATACCCTATAACTTTAGATCTGTGCTTAGGACCCATCCTAAAATAGTACACAATATGTAATTAAATGACTTAAACCCCTGTCTAAACCTCTGAGAGACACAAACTACAGGTTAGTCAAAGATGGAATTTCAAAGTCCTCTTGGTACTGAGATTATGACGTTCCATTTTAAGAAGAGAGCCTGTGGAGACTAGGAAAATAAATTAGGAGAAGGCGTCTTCTGGTTCTAGCTGTGAAATTAAGCTTTAGGCAAGAAGCAGTGAGACCTTTAGAGAACACACACTGTTATAAGGATAGGGTTTAAAAGTGTATAGAGCACATCGTGTATTTATCATATATCTCCATTTAATTGCTAGAAACAATTATTCTGCGCATGCAGCTGTGCTAGATTATGGAGGATTCGGTCCAGATTTCATTCAAG
This sequence comes from Triturus cristatus, assembly GCF_964204655.1. NCBI lineage: Eukaryota > Metazoa > Chordata > Amphibia > Caudata > Salamandridae > Triturus > Triturus cristatus. The sequence goes on from NC_140582.1 coordinate 497,723,404, forward strand.
TAATGATTCACTGACATCTGGATTTGATTAGTGGCAGAATTCTGCAGCTGTTTGATGCACCTGTTCTTTGTGCTTCTCACGTTTCGTCCATCAATTCCACCATGTTTTGGAATACCCATTAGAATCTTATCCGAGAAACCACCAATATACTGCAGTGATCAACCCAGCAGCACCTGGGCTACTGATGGGAGAAGGGGGACCCAAAAGTGTCCATTATTCAGGAAGCACTCTGACTCGACCCTCTTTTACGGTGATTGGTGACTGTGATTCGCGTGGTTGGGCATGCTTTTACCTCAAAGGCAAAGTTTGTAGACCCACCATGTAAAATCCTCGAAGCTTCTATTACAAGACTGATCTTTTTCCCAAACCAGTGTGTATACAAGAAAATATCAGTCTGAACAAAGGCGGCATTTAAACAGTACCATTGGTGTGACACTCCACCTTCCCCAGTTTTCGGAGTCCAGCCTTTTATGCCTTTCAAAATGGACATACTGGGATGAAAAAAATAATTTACTACAGTGGATACGTACAAATGCATACAGATGCAGAAAACTGCACCAGACCTCTTTTAAATATACTGAAGAGTCGTCAAACGAAAGGCCGCGTAACACAACAATCCGTCTTCACAAGAATGTTGCAACAACCCGCACCTCTCCTTTAGGGATACAATTCTAGCTATCATAGAGAGCATCAAGAAGAATCAATCGCTTGACACCCACTCACTTTCAATTGAATTCCCTTTTGGGCCACTGAACACTGATAAGGTTCATAACCCCATCAAAAAAGCAGTCCTACCATTCTCAACACTGGACATTTACAAGCCACTGATTTCTGATCGCTTGAGCAAGTGCTAGTCTCAGAATTCTAACTAATTGTTAATAAACTCTTTAAGGAAGCCAAACAAAATATTTGCCTGAAACACACTTTTAGTAAGCAGTGTGAACTACTTTATGAAAAATGATATTCACTTAACCCATATCTCTGAGCTAGTTTCTGTCTGTTCTTGAATTACTTTCTTCCTGCAATGGCAACTATCAATCAGGTTTCAGTACAGGTCTTGGCTCCTTCTTTGCAGGAATTCTCTGCTGTAGAAGAGGATTTTTGCCAGCCAGTCATGTCCATCCTCTTGGCCACCTTTTATATGGTAAGTACCGCCTTCTGCTTGTTGGGCTAAGAGACAGGATTGCCGTCATAGGGCTTACCCTAGCATTAAGTAATGTCTTGCAAACTAGCCACAGGAAGTGAAAATGGGTTTAGTCTTTCCCCATAGACAACTTCTTCGCTATGGAGAAGTTCTTGAGGGTTAGCTGCTCACTAATCCTTTTCAACACGAACCGAAGGTACTCTAAGAATTCCTACAACTTCCATTTTGAACATCACCTGCACAGGCAAGAAAGAAACCTTGCGGTACACCCCACGATGCTAAAGGATTCAAGCACCTCCAGTGTTTAGATAAATCATGTGAGAAAGTATTTTGTTAGTGTTAGACTGAGGTCCACCACAAGTAATAAAGGCACTATCATGATGGGTCCAGTACCAGGTTTCAATAATTTAAACCTGAACTCAACCGTTGGTAGGCATGGCACAGAGTAGACAGTCTTAACTTCGAGAAAATGTGTAAAGCATTTAGGGGCACATGCATCAAGAAATGCTTTTGCGAGTCCTTAACCCCTTTCGCCGCGGCACGAATTTTGCTGCGGCGCTGGGGGGGTTTGGGGTGTTTGCGGCGCCACCATGCTCACACGGAACTACTCCGTCATGAGCCACGGGCGCGCTGTGCTCATGACGGAGTAGTTCCGTCACGACTCCGCCCACTTGCATTGTTCACCCGCACAGGCAGGGAATCAGTGCCGCGTGGGCGGAGCGGCCGCCAACGGCCGCAGCATGACGGAACCACTCCGTCATGAGCACACGGCGCCCGTCGCTCATGACGGAGTGGTTCCGTCATGAGCAGGGAAGGGGTTAATTGTGATTGTTAAGGAATCGCAATTAGGGACTCTCAAAAGCCTATGCATGTAGAAATCACTATTAAAATAGCGATTTCTAAACAGTCCTTAATTGCGACTCGCAAATTGCGACTCGCAATTAAGGAATGGCTTCCCATTCATTCCTATGGGCCTACAGGCCCATAGGAATGAATGGGAAATTGCATGCGCAATTTGCAAGTACCAATAGTTACTCGCAAATTGCGCATGCAATTTCAAGGGTGCAAAGGTGCCAAAATGACACCCTGTTGCACCCCTGAAATTGTGATGTGCACCCATGTTGCGCACACACATGCCCTAAGGGCATGTGTGTGTGTAACCTGAAACCTTGAAAAATGCACTTTGGTGCATCTTTCAAGGTTTTTGCAAAATGCAGACCAGAGTGATTTCTCTGTATTTTGCGGCCCCAAATAGCGCATTCGCTATTTTTAAGGGGTACATGCATTGCATTTAAGGAATTGCAAATTGCGATTCCTTAAATGCAATCACAATTTAAGAAATCGCAATAAATCGCGATTTCTGAAATTGCGAGTGCTTAACACTTTAATTGCATCGCAAAAGGCCTTTTTGCGGGCGCAAACGGATGATTTTTGCAAATCGCACCATTTGTGCCCGCAAAAACTGTTGATGCATATGCCTATTAGTTAATACCAAAAGAGTAAAATTCAAATATATAACACAATAAAAATCCCTCCTAGTTATAAAAATAGAGAATAATTTAATGAAGAAAATGACACCAAACCTCCAAACATCCAATAACAGGAATGGGAAATATGAACTTTAAAAAATGTAGGAAGAAATTGTGCCAAAAACAATAACGGCAAAATGTACGAACATTAGGAATACTGATTTACAAATTGCAATTATCTCTGAATCGCAATTAGGAAATCGGTATTCCTAATGTATTCATTTTTTTCCCAAATAGCGATTCCTAGTAGTTCGCAAATCAACCGACCTCATGAATATTAATAAGGTAGGTTACAATTTGCGACCCATTAGGAATCGCAGCCATCACAGGGATGGTGGCCTGCTGAGGTCAGAAGACCACCAAATCTGTGATGGCTTTTTACAAAATTCCTCAAAGGAAAACGGGATGTGTTTAAAAAGAAAAAGAGTAAACTTTGAAGTGCAGTGGTAAGTGGGACCACTGCCTGCTGTTAAAAAAATATTGTTTCAACATTCTCAAATGGGGAGGGGTCCCAAACGTACCCCTTCCCATTTGCAAATGGGTTACCACCACTTTAAAAATGGTAGTAAAGTATTACAGTTTTGCAACCAGATTTCAGCCAAAAAAAAGGTAATGCATACCATATCGATTCAGTATTTTGAAGGGATGCCCAAAACACACCGCTTCCAAATGCTGAATCGCAAATGCAAATTTCAAATCGGTAACAAGTTACAGAATCGCAGTGTGCATTTTGTACATTTAAAAAAGCATTTTTCCAGTTGCAATCAGCCTGATTCTGTGATTTGGGCCATTTGTGACAGGAAAAATGCTTTCTACATCTGGCCCTACGTGCCAAACAGGCCAACTGGGTCCTATGCTCAATTTCAGGCCAATCGTGATATAGCATGGGTTGGATACACCAACCAGGTTCAACCCTGTCGGAGGTTTAACTTTGGGACTTAGTATTTTTTCTGGCAGTCCAAATCTTTCAGTGCGGCAAGGCAGAAGGCTGTTTATGGGGAGAGCTCCACGATGTGAGAAAGGAATTGGACGAGGTTCCAGTAAAGCTGTTGGTTTTGGCTGGAAAAGCATTGAACTGGGAAATATCCATTTTGTGTCAATGTAATTTCTCTCACTTGTCAAAAATGTTTTGTGCCTTCACTCGGTGAAGATATTTACCTTCAGACTTTTCTCTTTTTTGGAGCATAAACTCCTCCGGCAGGGCAGGGCTGCAAAGTGTGTCTAACAAGGGCTCCAAAGGACCAGATACCTTCTCACTGAGATCCCGCTGAAAATGATTTATTTCTGTGGAAAATCTCAGAGCGGGGTAAATCTTTTCGTCAGCCCAGCGAGGCTGCACCTTGGCTGGATCAGCTTGGCAAGTTTGTCCTGGTTCTATGGAGGTCATCAAGTCCAAAATATTTCTAAGTCCCAGGTTTTTACCACTGATAGGAGGAATGTTCCAGATAAATACAGCCAAGGGTTCCAGTCCCTCAGGAACAGCACTTAGGGGTCAAGACTCACTCCAGCAGATGCCTTCAGTAGGGTTCACATCAAGTCAGTTGGTACTGCTCAGTGGGGCACTTTAGAAAAACAAGCATTGGCAAAGCCAATAGGTCTTGCCTATGCAAAAGCTATTGGCTTTGGCAATATCTTTTAGCCATGTTGTACACCAGGACGGCTGCTGTTCCGCATGGATAAATGTTATTGGTGTAGAGGAGAGTTGTGGAGTGTTATAGAGTGGAATGGCAAAGAGTAGAGTGTCGTAGAGTGGAGTGACAAAGTGTAGTATATTGGAGTGGCATAGAGTGGAGTCGCGAGGAGTGCAGTAGAGTGGACTGGCGGCGAAAGCCTTGGCATAGAGTGTTGCAGAGTATGTTAGCACAGAGTGCAGTGCCGTAAAGTGCAGAAGCATAGAATTCAGCAGCGTACAATGCAATGGTGTAGATTAGAATGCAGAGGCATGGATTGCAGCAGCATACAATGCAGCAGGGTACAATGTAGCATCATAGAATGCAGTGGCGCAGATTAGAGTGTTGCATAATAGAGTGCAGTGGCATAGAGTGCATTGACTTGGATTGCAGTTGCAAAGAGTGCAGAGGTGAGGAGTGCAGTGTAGTAGAGAAGATTGATTCCGAGTAGAGTGAAGTGGCAGAGTGGAGTGATGTAAGGTATAGTGGCGTAGAGTGGCGCAGAGTATACTGGCGTAGAGTAAAGTGGCGTAGAGTGCAGTGCCACAGAGTTCAGTTGTTCAGAGTAGATTAGAGTGGCCTACAATGGATTAGCATATAGTGCAGGGGCATAGACGGAAGTGGTACAGAGTAGAATTCATTGGTGTAGAGTGTATTGGTATAGAGTGCAGTGGCATAGAGTGCGATGTTGCAGAGTGACATGAGCACTGGTGGAAGAAAATAGTAAATAGGGTTTGGGCAACAGAAGGGACAAGCTCAAGCTGGACAGCCTAAAACATGCTAAAGCCAGCAAATAGAAAGCCAGAAAATGTGAGTTACAAACGACAAAGCCAATGGTAAGCATTGGGCAGAATGCATTCCCAGGGAAGATTTCAGAATGTCCCCAATGTGCCTTTAACAAACCAGGGAATTGTGCTGGCTGGTAGTCTTCGACCTAAAAAGTCCTCTTGCAGCTTGGTGTGTCCCTGTAGCCACACAGGAGGTCAGCAAACTGACTTTAGGAGTTAACTTCCTTGTCCTGGGTACAAATGGGAGCAGATCCAGCTGTTCAGGTCTCCTCATATGTCTCAAACAGCAGGTGCAGTCCTTTGTCTGTTCTTCCTCAGATCCAGAGTGTTCTGAAGTGCCACATTTATGCCTGGCACTAGCTTTTGGGTGATGGTGACTCAATCAATCAATCAATCATAGAATTTGTAGAGCGCACTACTTACCCACGAGGGTCTCAAGGCGCTGGGGAGAAAAAGGGGGGGGGGCGCTACTGGTCGAACAGCCATGTCTTGAGTAGCCTCCTGAAGGTCAGCAGGTCTTGGGTCTGTCGTTGGCTGAGTGGGAGGGTGTTCCAGGTCTTGGTGGCGAGGTGGGAGAAGGATCTGCCGCCGGTGGTTGTTCTTCGGATGCGCGGGACGGTAGCGAGGGATAGGTCGGCGGAGCGGAGCTGGCGGTTAGGGACATAGAAGAGGAGTCGTCTGTTGAGGTAGGCTGGGCCGGTCTTGTGCCTCCTGGCCCCTACTTAACCAATAGGGTAAAAGCTCCCACGGGTAACCCTACCCACTTTTGGAGCAGTTCCTGTGTGACCTACTGCAAACAACCCCACAGTGCCCCTCACTCATTAAAGCCAAGATGGAGAAACCATTTCACCTTGAGCAGAGCCTGTGGGCCCACCCAGCGTTGGGGTTGTGGTAGTGAGCAGCCCCTCTTCTTTGTAGTCACCCAAAATCAGTTCTGAGGGTAGCTTACCCACTCCCCCCTACTGGGTTTGGTGCCTCTCTGACTGGGAGGACAAAGGGAGGGCCTGTGCATGTATTATCTGACATCTGCTTGCAACCAGGGAGGACTCTTTGAAGTAAATTAAGCTCATGAGCGCAGTCCAACTAGTGTTCCTGCCAGAGTAACAAAAACAACTGCCCAAACCCAGGCCATTGTCTCTGCTCTGGAAGCAGTGTTTACACCTCAAGAGGGCTAATCAGCAGCTAGGTGACAGTTGGAGGCTAATGCGAATTCTCCTCCAGGAACTTTGGGCAGGGAAAAGTTACCTTTCTAAAAGTCCCTTTTCCTGAAAATTTATCAAAAATATGACTTCACCACTAAGTTGGGCTTATAATAAATGTTAGAAATAGTTTTTTCATCATTTTTCTAGCCTGTCCCTAGCCTGAGATAGCAGAATTAATATTTAAAAATACTTTCCAGTGTTTTTCTGTAGACCAGACAGCCTACCCACAGTGAAAATAGCTTTTGGGTGCTAGTCATGGTAAGGACATGTTAACTTTCAATTTATGCATGTCCTACTTTTAAATATGAGGCACACTGCCTTGTGGGCAGGGCTACATATTGCTGGTTTATTAATATTTAAAAGGGAGGATTTCCCCTAAAACAATTGTTGTTTTGACAGGTTGGACTGTAGTTTTAAAACTGCAGCATTCAAGCTATAGTGGTAGGCTTGGAGTCATGTTTGTATTGTCACACTAGTGGATGACACAGTAGTACTGTATTCCATAGGTGGCATGTAACTTCCCATGCTATAAGTGTCTTTTGGGGCACCATATACCTTGGCCTTATAGGAAAGTTAAATGGACTAATTAGGAATATGCCACTTTCTACCTGCTTTTTGAGCACATGTACTGGGGGCTCATTAGCAATGTCCCAGTGCAAAGAGTAAAAACAATTAGCAACATTGGTCCTTAAAATTTGCGGGAAACCACATAAAAAGAGGCACTTTCTCACAACTCATATCTTCCAAAAGCACTTTCCTGGAAGCCTTGAGATTCAGAGACGGCAACAAGGTAGCAGCTTCTTTGAAACTGAAGCAGAGTTATAGAACTCTATCTCCCACCCATCTCGGAAAGCCTAATCTTCAGAGGTTCTGTGAGAATTTCAAGATTTAGCTGATGGGTTAACATTCTGCTCTGTGAAGAATTCATATTGTCCCTCTCCCTTTGAATGTTCCATGTCAAACTTGCAAGTGTTGTGCTCCAACCACCTTTAGTTTCTCCTATTTTTTTCTCAATAAATATAAAAATATAACACTGGAGGCTGGGCGGCCCTATTGTGGATGTTCCAAATTCTGCATTGACCTTAGGAATGCTAACCTTCCTGACGCTGTGTGTGGGTTTCATGGGCATTGGAATATTTTCGAGTTGGGAGAATAGCAAGGGGTTGCCTTGTTTTTAAACAGAATCAGGAAAGGTAAGCAGGGTGTAACACAGGCCCCTGCAGCCCCTGTGGTGCAGGGGTTCCTGCAACGCTACAGGAGGCCCTCAGCCCTTTTGGGGCCTCATTCAACCCTAAGTCCATGAATATTTGTCAGATGAGACTCAGGGGCCCCTGAACACATTTTGCAGGGGGAGCCCCATCAGTTTGCATTACGCCCCTAAGGCAGCCATGTCTATCCACACGTACGCAGTTCAGCAGAATACATTTCATGTGACTCGTGCAAGATTTTTTCAACAACAATGTAAATGTACTACACACGAGGAACCATTAGCCTGAAAATCGGTCAAGAAATTAACACCGAGAACTTTTAAGTTTTTGCCTAAGGGCAGCCATTTATTCTTAAAAACACAGCCACTTTCCCCACATTCTGGGCAGAACAGATTATCACCAATTAGCCAAAGTTTAAATCATTTCCTTAGCTGGTCTTGTTTTAGAGATGATCCAGTACAAAAATGGCAAATGCATAGCAGAAGAAAAAACACAGTCACTCAATGGGGAACTTCATCAATCTGCAAAGTGGATTGGATTCATTGTTTGGCATGCACACTTTAACAGTTTAAACAGTATTAATTAAATAGGAATGTATTTAGACACAGTATGATTGCGCATACAAGATGTGAGGTGAGAGGTGACTATTTATATAAACAACATCTAAAGTATTTAGAGTAAGCCATTGCACAAGCAAACCTAGAACACTTGAAAACCCACTAAAATCTACAAAACAACCCTGAAAGTTTACATTTGCTTGACTTGCAAGCGAGCATTTATGCCAAGAACCCTTGACACGCATTTCGCCCTGAAAAATTGCAATAATGATAACTGAGATATTATTTAGGTTTAAAAGCAGTATCGTATTTACGGTCAAAGTGAAGCATTTATGAGAATCAGCCTTTTTGTTGTGCTTCCAAGTTCTTATTGCATTGCAGTAGTGCCACACGCACAGAGACACACAAAATTAAATGCAACAAATCACAGATCAAGAAACTGTGAGCCACCATTATATATAAGGAGAATCCGTGCGGGAGCAGAGGAACATGGAGAGGTGTTTAAAGAACCGGCTGACCTCTGGCTTCACGATAAGCCGCTGTGACAGTCCAAAAGCCCCGGAGCCTGCGGTGGGAAACGAGGTAGCTGGGGTCAAGCAGCAGAGATTATGTATTCTTAATGGCTTTTCTCCATGCCCCTCTCACTAGCATCATGTTCCTTTCATCTTGTCGAGCCAGAAGTCTGTCACTTTTAAGTCTGTGGAAGAGTCATGTTTTCTTAAAGAAACACAACGTTGTTCATTCCTTCCCATCACAAAGCACAGTACTGCCCAGTCTGTTCAAGCTCAACACCCCCAGTCTCTCAAGCGCATGCGAGAAAGTATTGCACGCATGCGCAGTGACATGATGAGATTTATAGTCTCCTGATTTTCCGAAAGTCTCGCACTTGCACTCCAAACCAGTATTGTGGACTGCTTTTGCTGGACTGGCTGTAGTGGGCATCGGGCATTTCCCAGGTGGACCTTCAGGGTCGCGGACGGTTTTGGACCCCTGGGGGGGGCGCTTTTGTTACAGGGGGCCGGTTTTGAAGGATAGTTGCAATATCGGCCCTCTGTAACAAAAGCAGCTGCAGGGTTTTTCGCGCGCACATCCCTCCTCCCCGCAGCCAGTCCAACTCAATTGCCAGGGCCGGTTTGCATTCCCAGTCCAGCCCTGGTGAACTGGAGTTGGAATAGAAAATCATTCTCTCTTAACATTTTGGGGACATTTCTACACCTCTTTCTAAGTTTCAAAAGAAGCATGGAAATATAGGCACTTCAATGCGGCACAGACAACAGAGCTTGGATGGTGTAGTGTCTTAAGACTATCAGTGTCAGGACCCCACGGTTCTGGGCGGACTCAATGAGAGAATTAAGTAAGCATTTGGGGAGGTGTTAAGGTGTGGTTATCAACTGTTAGGAGATATTGAGAAGTTGCTTTGAGTGTGGCATGTTCACTTTGCATGTGCCAAGTCTGGGGAGGACGCTACAACTAGCAACGAGTATGGGATCTGTGCCCCAAAGAAACGAGACAGCTCTCCCTGAGAGTTTGCAATGCTACAGCAAATTGCTTGTGTGTGCCATGTGCGCCTCTTCGAGGAGAAACAGTTCGAAGTTGGTGTGTGTGGATTCGAAACCTCGATCCAGCCAAAATACATCCCTCAAAGAAGTTGAATGCCTTGCAGAGGAGAACACTCAAAACCCTGCCAGAAACCCACTGGCAAGGCCGAAAGACAAGGCACTGCACCACAACCTAACACAGAGCCATCATCGATACAAAGCAAAGCACTAAAGTCAGCCACAACCAGCGCATCCCCGTCAGCAGTCCCACCGGTTCTATATACTGTCCGAAGGTGAATCTGAAAAGTCATCAGTATGTCCATTTGCCCCGTAACAGTCCCACCACAGGGCCTGCAGGTGCACTACAAGGGATGCCTTCTGTTCTCGCCTTAAACTCCATGCCAGGAGTTCCCCAGACTTGTCCCCCTCTCTGTGTAGGCATTGCCTGTGCTGTGTGAGTGTATACATGTCCATTGTATTCGAGAAGCCTTATAACCTGTGCTTCACTTCTACAACCCCCCATCTGGCCTCAAGGTAGTCCTTTTCCCCCCTTTGATGTTCTGCTGTCTCTTGCTGTGCCACATCCGCCTCCAGGAGTTTGCATATTCTAATGGTGGATCCAATGCAAACACCATGCAAAACCGCTTTCAGAGCCTCCCATACATTAGCTGTAGTAGCCGTTGCACTCCAGTTGTGCTCCAAAAACTCTGTCAGCACATCGGCCAAAGATGCCCTACATGTAACGTATGTTAGGCTATCCGGAGGCAGACGTCAGCTCCTCCCCTGCACTGCCTCACCCTTCCACTGAACAAGCAGGCGAGCCATGGCATGATCAGAGAGAAACCTCCACAAAGGCACCTCCATCTTCCAGGCATGGTGTGGGAGCCCTGCTACCAGTATGCAATCCAAATGACTAAAGGTATTGTGCATCAAGGAATGACAGGTATAGTCGCACTTCTGTGGGTAAAGTGCCCTCCAAATATCCAGGAAGCCCAGATTGTGCATGACCTCTGTGAGTGACCTAGTCAATAGCGGTTTCGCCCCTGCACGAGGAAGTAACGATCTATATCACCATCAGAAACACAATTTAAATTCCCCGCCCAAAGCATAAAGGGACCCAGTGCTATCCTGGAGCAGGTCCTTCATCCCTACAAAGAAGTGTCTTTCATCAATATTAGATGCATAGGTATTCAAGATAGTGATAGCGTTTCCGTCCAGTGTACATGGCACTAGTATATATTGGCCCTCTGCACCCACTTCAATGTAAGTGTGATGGAAGGGCACTTCTGGGGCAACCCATATAATCACCCCTCTAGGGTAGGAAGAGTATGCACCGGAATAAAGGTGTCCTCTCCATTTTTTTGCCAATTTTTGTATTTCGCTGGCCATGGGATGTGTTTCCTGCAAACATGCGACGCGGATTTTAGTGAGCTTCCCGGTATCTTTTTGCGTAGACCCATAACCCACAGACATTTCAGGAGATCACATTACTGGAGACCATCATGGGAGGTCATGTGAACTATTTTCTCATGCCCTCTTCCCCGATGCACAGGCAGCTCCAAACATCAGTTTCCCTCCCTGTGTCGTGGTGCAAAAAGGGACAAGGAGTAGCAACCAAATTCTAACAAACCCCACATACAGCAGTGGCAAACCAAACAATAACCAAACCCTCCCCCATGGCAAGCAATCCAACAAAAAACAATCATGTTCATCTATCAATATAAAGCTGTAAGGACCTACAGCATGAACCAAAACATAAAGAACAGGTCCTACCACCAATAAAGTCGGAGGGAACACCCTGTACACAAATACAGGTTCAGAAGACATATGAGATTTCACTGTTTTACCTGCTCCCCAACAATCCAGAAATGATGCATCACACAACACCATGCTCTTCTCCCCAAACAGTAGAAGATCCATATTACAATGGGCACACGAGGCCACCAGACTGTCGCCTCTCCACAGACAGCCTGGATCACATTGCCAGCCAAAAGTACACGTGCCGTTCGCAGTCCAGAAGGCAAATACCACTCTGTCCCAGTGGACCCTCTACTCCAGCTCCTCCATCTCGACCGAGGACCCCTCCTTCCCCCAACTCCATCGAAGCAGGATTCAATGCCATGGAGTCACCCGGCTGGATCACTATTCTGGAGGTCGCTGGTCCCCCACCAGGACAGAATTACAGCTGCCTCTCCTTGCCTCTGGTCCTCCAGACACGGCGGGGACCCCGCTTCCCAGTCGGCTGACTCCTCCAAGACCCAGTCCTGTCTTGGGGCACCTTAACCCATATCTCCAGCCATCTCCAAATGTCTTCTGGGCAGTTGAAGTAGTGTGATATTCCATCCTGGATCACTCGCAGTCTGGCCGGATACAGAAGCATATATTTGAACCCCATAGCGTTCAACTTTCTCTTTATTTCCATGAATGATTTACTGTCCTCTGCAATCGCTGTGTGTAATTAGGGTTAATGGAGATTTTGTGGTGTCATAATGGGCGTCATTTGTTTAATGGGCAACCCGAAGGATACTGTCATTGTCTTTATAACTAAGGACACGGGTTATGATCGCCGGAGGGGACACCCCAGGTGGAGGTGGGGCAGTCAGCGCCCTGTTACAAAGGTAGCGTAAAGGTCTGTTGGTTGTAGGACATCCCACACCCATTTTCAGAGAATTGTTCTGTAGATATCCCTTCAACATGTTCTGGAAAACCCAGAAGTCTAACATTATTGTGACCTCCCCTCCTCCAGAATCTCTGTCTTGGACAGTACACCAGTCATTTGCTTTTTCAGAGTAGCCCCGATGGTCTCCTCAGCTGCATATACCTTCTCAGAGACTTTGCGTAGGTCTGCGCGGAGTAGATTGACCTCTATTGACACTGTTTCAATCTTCCCCTCCAGCGCAACTCTGGAGCCCTGAATTGCTGTCAACCGTTCTACTCTGGAGGGCTACTCCGCTGGCTGATTGAGGCTAGTGTCACACCAAGAGCCCCGATGGCATGTCTGTCTGCTGTTACCCTCCTGGGGCGCAGCATGGTGCGCTATGGTATTGCCCTGGACCTGCCCTTCCTTATGGTGAACAAGACCCACAGTGAGCGGTGACTCCAAAGTGAAGAGGTAAGGGGGGACAGGGCAGTAGTAGCTCGCCCTGATAGTGGATCAGTCTCATCCAGGGAGCAGCATGAAACAGGCAGAATCGAGCATAATGTTCATGGCGCCTGGGAGGAGCTCCTGAAGGGTGAGACCTGTCTGTCATCTTGCGTGGCCACACCCGACTCAATTTTTTAAGCTAAAAATGATTTTATTTTAGCTGTCTCCTGCCTAAAATTGCCTCAACAGAAGTCAATAGGGAAAATACATTCCCCTGATTTTGTTTTAGAAATCTGTCACTTTACAAGTTTAAAATGTTGGCATGTATGTTATATGTGGTCACCTACAATTACCCTGCACATGAACAAGCCCTGGCAATGGCCAATAACAGTGATTATATTTTCAATATCAATACGGCTAACTGAAATTATTCCTTTTTGAACTATTTCAGTGTAACACCTGGTCTTCTTCAACTCCATCACAATCAAACGAAGGAAAAATAAAAGCGGGTGGGCTATATTTAACGAGGTCCAGTATACAAGCCCTGAAGTAGTTATACGAGAAGGGTATACAGTTCCTCTAGTTGTACAAGAGTGTGAAGAGTACACTCATCCTTGGAATCAAGACAAAGTGGGGAGCAATGTCTAGTTAGCCTGAAAGTGTACTAGCATGTGTAGGGTGGGGGAACCCACATTGGTGGAACTAAAACCCTCACACACCCAGCAAGCTAGGTGTCATGCTTCATCATCTGGGTTTTGCTCCTCGTCGGGTCGGCGCTGCAATTCCCGACGGGCACCCAAAGATGGGGCTCTTTAGCGGAGATCTTTTGTTCCTTGCCGAAGGTGAGTGCAAGTGAGGGCCAGGTAGATGTAGATGTTAGTGAGTGTGTTTTAAAACGGGGTTGGTTAGTCTGAATAATGGATTTTATTCGGTCAGTAAACCACCCTATTAAAAACGAAATGAGAGGCGGTGGTCTTGACTATATGGGTCAGAGACTACTCTGCTCTGCTCAGGTGGTCAACATGTTTCATGCCTCAAGGTCAGGGGGATCCAGCGGCAATTCATCAGGACCGGTGAAACAAACTATCTACAAAATTGTGAGGGTGTGTAACTAATTATTTACAGTGGTGTCTGGATAAAAACTACCCTAGGGAAGTGTCAGAAAAACTAAACACTTCCGTTATGGATTGGCCTAGAGGAAAAGGAAAGAAGAAGCAAAACAGGCCAACAAAGTACATTAAAAACACACACTTAGTCATATATATACAATTCGTAGTATGGAGCCAAGGACTCCTCATATGCATGTCCACTATAAAAGCAATTGCGCTAAACAGGAGTGATCATGCATAGGTGGATGCATTGTGCAGGTGCGTGTCAAGTGATGAACATCCGAACCACTCAGATTCTTACGTTATGAGGTCTGGTTATGCTCACCTAACGTTATAGAAAGTGCCGCTCCAGTCGGTACATGGCGAGCCTCTTGGGGTGGTGTGTTAGCCTACTGTAAATAATAGTACAATAGTGAAAAAGCAAGTGGCTCACACAGGTAGGTGTGCCCGAGTAACACACTCACTGGTGCTATGTCTAATCAGGGCAAGGATAGCAAGGTCCCCCGAGAAAAAGGTGATCGGAAACCGCAGCCCGAGGAGCGACTCGACCCCCGGCCCCGAGCGTCTCGCAGGAGAGAACACGAGGAAGCCTAAGGATCGGTCCGCTGCCGCAGCCGCGGTCAGCCGTCTACCGGAATAGAGGGGATCTCTGCTCGTTCAGTCTAGCGGTAAAAACGGGAAGCAACTACTTACAGTTCTGTCGCCCAAGGGTGGTTTGTAGACCTACCCCGCTCCGCCGAAACCGGGAAGTGTGGTTTGCTTCCCGCTGATCAGTTAAAAACCAATCCGGTCAGGTGTAGGCGAGTTCTGATTGGGCATTTGAAAGCTGACGAATTAGTTCGGAAAACAGCCTCGTCTTCATAGGGTGACTACGGGCGCCATCTTTGAATGGGGTATTACGCTAGGTAACAGATGGTGTAAGTATACCTAAGAGGTCAGAGGGTTCTTAGAAGTGATCAGTGAGCTACATAAAGTCCTCATCTGATGTCTCCCTGTCAAAGCCTAGAAAGGTCACGCATTATATGTAATATGTCATGAATTGGAAATCATATATATATATATATGAATGGATAATTGGTGTTAAAACAGGCATAGCGGGAGGCTTCGAAATGTCAGTGTATGTCAGTGATATCTTATAAGGGTTGCAGGGAATGTCCGATCACTGTCAGTATTGTGAATCTGAGCCCCTCCCTTGTATCCTTCGTCAGGACAGGATTGGTGGTTAAACTCGGGCATGTATCCAGATCTCAATGTGTCAAGGTACCCCATGGTATGTCGTCATTCAGACCTCGTGTGTCAGATGCCAATTTGTGTACCCATCTTTGTTCTAATCTGAACAGTGCTTGTGATGTCATGCCTGGATGTGATTCAAGAACGACCCATCTTAAGGAGTCTGCTGTGTGGTGGAGACTTTTAAAATGGCAGTACAGTTTTGTGGTCTCCTTTAAGCATCTGATGTTACTTTTGTGCTCTGTAATGCGTGTCTTAATGGGCCGTGTCGTCATCCCTATGTAATTCAATGTACAAGGGCACTGTAACAGATAGATACAATTCTTAGAGTTACAATTTGTATGACGTACCAATTTCCAGGTTAAGCTATCGGACAGAGTCAATTCCTTGGTGGTCATCGTCTGTTTGCAGGATGTGCAATTTCCACAAGGGAAATGTCCAGTGACTGGTGGAAGCCCCCATAGAGTGACCTGGGGATTCTGCGCTACTTTTTTAGGTCTAGTGTGGATCAAAATGTCTTTAAGGTTTTGCGTTCTTTTAAAGGCAAACCTGGGTTGGGGTAGAGACAGGTTCCCAGCAGATAAAATGCCCCAATGTTTCTTAATTACTTTTTTCATGTTGTTAGAGGACGGGGTGAACGAAGTGACACATGTCAAGGTTTCGGTTTGTTCACGGGTCTTGGTCTCAAGTAAAACCTCTCTGGGGTTGTTCCTAGCACGTTTCATGGCTTTTGTGATGGTAACGGTGGGGTACCCTCTCTCTTTTAAATTGTTTGCCAGAATGTCTGCCTCTTTTTTGTAGTCCGACACAGAACTGCAATTTCTCCTCACACGGAGAAACTGGCCAAAAGGTAGGTTGTCCCTCAGTGCTTTGGGGTGGTGACTACTATACAGCAACAGGCTGTTCCTGTCTGTTGGTTTTTTGTAGAGGCTAGTTGTCAACACCCCGGACTCTAATCTGATGTCTAGGTCCAAGAAGGCAATGTGGGATGGAGAGATGTGGTTGGTAAATTTTAAATAGGGGTTCTGGGTATTGATCCATCGACAGAACTCTTCACATCTGCTCAAAGACCCCTTCCAGAGGATGAGGATGTCGTCAATAAAACGCCTCCACATAATCAGACTCTCGTCAAAGGGGTTGGTAGGACTCTGAATGATCTCTTCCTCGAAAGCTGCCATGTAGAGGCAGGCTAGACTCGGGGCAAATGTGCTGCCCATAGAAGTCCCTTGGCATTGGTGGAACAGTTCGTTCCTGAATTCAAAGAAATTCTCCGTTAATGCTAGGGATGCTAGGTCCATGATGAAAGACACAGGAGTGGGTGATGTCCAGTCTTCCTTACGAAGGGCCTCTTCGATCACAGTTAGGGTGGCTTGTTGTGGGATATTTGTGTATAACGCCTCCACGTCTAAGGTGACCAGGAGGCTGATCTCCCCATTAGGTGCAAACCCTTCTACTGTTCTTAGGATGTCACTGGTATCTTTGATATAAGACGGTATTCTCTGGACCAGGGGTTGTAAGAAGTACCCCCAGCGCTGGTATGGTTCCCCCAGAAGTCCTAACCTTTGAAAAAGCGATACTCAAAGATCTTGCCGTGACACGAGACAGGTCCAACACTTTCTATAATCTCTCAAAAGAGGAAATGAATGCAGCCAGGGCCCTGGCTGACGACCACTCAATCACAATCAAACAAGCAGACAAGGGTGGGGCTACAGTCATCCAGTCCACCCTTGACTACGAGAGAGAGTGTCGGAGACAACTAGGTGATCGGAAATACTATACACCTATTACTTTAGACCCCACTCCTAGGTTGAAGGACGCTATCAATAGCCTTACCCTGGAGGCTGAGACCAATGGGTGGATCACAAAGAAAGAGGCCGATTATCTTAATACACGGAATCCTGTAACACCATACTTTTACACTTTGCCAAAAGTCCATAAAGGAACCTTTCCGACCCCAGGTAGGCCCATTGTGTCCGGGATCGGCTCCGTCCTAGAGCCACTGTCCAGATTTGTGGATCACTTCTTACAACCCCTGGTCCAAAGAATACCGTCTTATATCAAAGATACCAGTGACATCCTAAGAACAGTAGAAGGGTTTGCACCTAATGGGGAGATCAGCCTCCTGGTCACCTTAGACGTGGAGGCGTTATACACAAATATCCCACAACAAGCCACCCTAACTGTGATCGAAGAGGCCCTTCGTAAGGAAGACTGGACATCACCCACTCCTGTGTCTTTCATCATGGACCTAGCATCCCTAGCATTAACGGAGAATTTCTTTGAATTCAGGAACGAACTGTTCCACCAATGCCAAGGGACTTCTATGGGCAGCACATTTGCCCCGAGTCTAGCCTGCCTCTACATGGCAGCTTTCGAGGAAGAGATCATTCAGAGTCCTACCAACCCCTTTGACGAGAGTCTGATTATGTGGAGGCGTTTTATTGACGACATCCTCATCCTCTGGAAGGGGTCTTTGAGCAGATGTGAAGAGTTCTGTCGATGGATCAATACCCAGAACCCCTATTTAAAATTTACCAACCACATCTCTCCATCCCACATTGCCTTCTTGGACCTAGACATCAGATTAGAGTCCGGGGTGTTGACAACTAGCCTCTACAAAAAACCAACAGACAGGAACAGCCTGTTGCTGTATAGTAGTCACCACCCCAAAGCACTGAGGGACAACCTACCTTTTGGCCAGTTTCTCCGTGTGAGGAGAAATTGCAGTTCTGTGTCGGACTACAAAAAAGAGGCAGACATTCTGGCAAACAATTTAAAAGAGAGAGGGTACCCCACCGTTACCATCACAAAAGCCATGAAACGTGCTAGGAACAACCCCAGAGAGGTTTTACTTGAGACCAAGACCCGTGAACAAACCGAAACCTTGACATGTGTCACTTCGTTCACCCCGTCCTCTAACAACATGAAAAAAGTAATTAAGAAACATTGGGGCATTTTATCTGCTGGGAACCTGTCTCTACCCCAACCCAGGTTTGCCTTTAAAAGAACGCAAAACCTTAAAGACATTTTGATCCACACTAGACCTAAAAAAGTAGCGCAGAATCCCCAGGTCACTCTATGGGGGCTTCCACCAGTCACTGGACATTTCCCTTGTGGAAATTGCACATCCTGCAAACAGACGATGACCACCAAGGAATTGACTCTGTCCGATAGCTTAACCTGGAAATTGGTACGTCATACAAATTGTAACTCTAAGAATTGTATCTATCTGTTACAGTGCCCTTGTACATTGAATTACATAGGGATGACGACACGGCCCATTAAGACACGCATTACAGAGCACAAAAGTAACATCAGATGCTTAAAGGAGACCACAAAACTGTACTGCCATTTTAAAAGTCTCCACCACACAGCAGACTCCTTAAGATGGGTCGTTCTTGAATCACATCCAGGCATGACATCACACGCACTGTTCAGATTAGAACAAAGATGGGTACACAAATTGGCATCTGACACACGAGGTCTGAATGACGACATACCATGGGGTACCTTGACATTGAGATCTGGATACATGCCCGAGTTTAACCACCAATCCTGTCCTGACGAAGGATACAAGGGAGGGGCTCAGATTCACAATACTGACAGTGATCGGACATTCCCTGTAACCCTTATAAGATATCACTGACATACACTGACATTTCGAAGCCTCCCGCTATGCCTGTTTTAACACCAATTATCCATTCATATATATATATATATATGATTTCCAATTCATGACATATTACATATAATGCGTGACCTTTCTAGGCTTTGACAGGGAGACATCAGATGAGGACTTTATGTAGCTCACTGATCACTTCTAAGAACCCTCTGACCTCTTAGGTATACTTACACCATCTGTTACCTAGCGTAGTACCCCATTCAAAGATGGCGCCCGTAGTCACCCTATGAAGACGAGGCTGTTTTCCGAACTAATTCGTCAGCTTTCAAATGCCCAATCAGAACTCGCCTACACCTGACCGGATTGGTTTTTAACTGATCAGCGGGAAGCAAACCACACTTCCCGGTTTCGGCGGAGCGGGGTAGGTCTACAAACCACCCTTGGGCGACAGAACTGTAAGTAGTTGCTTCCCGTTTTTACCGCTAGACTGAACGAGCAGAGATCCCCTCTATTCCGGTAGACGGCTGACCGCGGCTGCGGCAGCGGACCGATCCTTAGGCTTCCTCGTGTTCTCTCCTGCGAGACGCTCGGGCCGGGGGTCGAGTCGCTCCTCGGGCTGCGGTTTCCGATCACCTTTTTCTCGGGGGACCTTGCTATCCTTGCCCTGATTAGACATAGCACCAGTGAGTGTGTTACTCGGGCACACCTACCTGTGTGAGCCACTTGCTTTTTCACTATTGTACTATTATTTACAGTAGGCTAACACGCCACCCCAAGAGGCTCGCCATGTACCGACTGGAGCGGCACTTTCTATAACGTTAGGTGAGCATAACCAGACCTCATAACGTAAGAATCTGAGTGGTTCGGATGTTCATCACTTGACACGCACCTGCACAATGCATCCACCTATGCATGATCACTCCTGTTTAGCGCAATTGCTTTTATAGTGGACATGCATATGAGGAGTCCTTGGCTCCATACTACGAATTGTATATATATGACTAAGTGTGTGTTTTTAATGTACTTTGTTGGCCTGTTTTGCTTCTTCTTTCCTTTTCCTCTAGGCCAATCCATAACGGAAGTGTTTAGTTTTTCTGACACTTCCCTAGGGTAGTTTTTATCCAGACACCACTGTAAATAATTAGTTACACACCCTCACAATTTTGTAGATAGTTTGTTTCACCGGTCCTGATGAATTGCCGCTGGATCCCCCTGACCTTGAGGCATGAAACATGTTGACCACCTGAGCAGAGCAGAGTAGTCTCTGACCCATATAGTCAAGACCACCGCCTCTCATTTCGTTTTTAATAGGGTGGTTTACTGACCGAATAAAATCCATTATTCAGACTAACCAACCCCGTTTTAAAACACACTCACTAACATCTACATCTACCTGGCCCTCACTTGCACTCACCTTCGGCAAGGAACAAAAGATCTCCGCTAAAGAGCCCCATCTTTGGGTGCCCGTCGGGAATTGCAGCGCCGACCCGACGAGGAGCAAAACCCAGATGATGAAGCATGACACCTAGCTTGCTGGGTGTGTGAGGGTTTTAGTTCCACCAATGTGGGTTCCCCCACCCTACACATGCTAGTACACTTTCAGGCTAACTAGACATTGCTCCCCACTTTGTCTTGATTCCAAGGATGAGTGTACTCTTCACACTCTTGTACAACTAGAGGAACTGTATACCCTTCTCGTATAATAACTTCTTCAACTCCATGCCTGATACATTACTCTCTTATCTCCATCCTCCTCAACCCAGCTTAACTTGTGAGGAGGCATTTCTGGCTCCTCACAAGTCAGGACTGGGACGAGGAGGTTTCCGTATCAGGGTAATGAAGATTACAGGTAAGTAATAGGCCATTACACTCAGCTTCCCACTACTGCACAATGACTGTGCGTGAGCTGACAGGGTGCAGTATTACTTCTCTTACAGTCCACCTTCTGTTTCCTTAGGAAGAGGGGCTACCGTTTTTTCCCCAAGGTATTCTGATTTCATGCACTGCTGTTCCGCCTTGCTGAGCACTTCTGCTGTTGCTGCCTCTATCACTTCACCCTATTACTGCAACACCACTCAAGCATGCATATTGTTAAAAGCACAAAAATGTGCAATGTGTGTGCAGCAGTACCTTCGGACACAATACACTGTGTGTGTACAGTGACAACACCATTACAAACAGTTGCTGCTAGAATTCCTACCGGGTGCAGAGTGGTAGAAATTCTACATCGTACAGGAAGAGATAAATGAATGTGAACAACAATGGCACCTCAACAAAATGCACAGTAGGCTTTACAACAGGTGCACCAGTGCAAGCAGGTTGAGTCTGGGCTTGGTTGTGAAATTTCGATCCGCTCGCGGAGTTTGCAGAGTTGTTCCCACTCCTCGTAGCACGTGGAGTTCTAAAAAACTCTACTCCGCATAGTGGAGTTTATTCCTCACTCGCACTTGCCAAGGTTAAGTTGGCGAGCATGAGCGAGGAAAATCTAATTCAAGACCTATGGGCAAGATTTCTCAATGCTGGTGGTCGCGGATTGCTGCTACCGCTCGCAATGAGAAACCTTCCGTTTGCATTGAGGAAGCTGCTGCTCAAGTAGAACATCTACTTGAGCGGCATAAAGAAGCAATTTTCTCTTGCGCTGCGCTGCGCATGGTGCCATTCACACTGATTTTCCAGCGCGGTACAAACACCCGACGCTAATGTTGCAATCTAACACACTCTGCCGCTTGCGGATCTTCGCATAGCACAGTGGAGTATTTTGGTCACTTCGAGGAGTTCCGCATAGGAGAACTCCGCCGACTCCACCCAGGCCTAGTTGAATCTCTGGGCACTGCACAACAACTCAGATCTGCCATCTACCCTTTTTCCAAGGTTGTACCGATGTGTACATTCCTTCCAGGCTCAGCAAAGTGTGCTAGTCTTGTATTCCAACTAGATTTCATTCACACAGAGTCTGTAAAGCGATGCCAAAAATAAAAAACACTTTCATCCATTCTCATTTTGGTTGACGTTGTAATACCCCTACTCCTGCTATATCCAAACTAATTTCTAACTGGGTTCCCAGGATTTGAGACATGGGTCCAGGATCCCAAAGTTTGGACACGTTACATGGTAATTCATGACAAAACATGCATGATCTTCATACAGAAATTCAAAATGTAAGCAGTTTTATCTCAGTGCCATATGAAATTGACATCCACATACCGTATGCCCATACAGTTATATGACTTCCCAGAAAGTCTGATTCTACAGTGCTCCTGAGAGTGCATCTGGATTCATCCAAGAGAATGGATGCTCACAACAACATTAGGCGAAAGTGTCCTGAACATGTACATGAACATGTACATGCAGTTCAACTGTTTTTTGTTTTTTGTTTAGAATTATATAGCGGGAACTCGATCCAAAGGTATTAGAAGCGCTTTACATGACCACCAGTTGCCTTACAGGCAAACACATTCATTTCATTTTGTTGGGCACGGGGAGATTAAGTGATTTGCCCAGAATCACAAGGTGTTGACCGTCCATGCCGAGACTCAGACCCAGTTCCTCAGCTTCAGTGTCGACTGCTCTAGCCATTAGGCCACATTCTCTCCCCTGATTGCATGTCACTTGAAATTCCAAAACAAAGCAGTGTTAGTACAACAATGTGCTTTAAATCAATGAACAGCTCTCAAATGCCTGTGCCTTGGAAACATCGAAAATGAACCTCTTTGAAAAATCTACATTCCAATTTTAACATTGCTGATGTCAAGAAGCATGTCAATAGCCCAATTTGCTATGCGCCATTTGACAGCACGATTAGTATTCAGAGAGAGAAAATCTTATTGTAAAATGTCAATTAAGTCAATGCTACTAGATTCAGGCAGAGATGTTTGGGGCCATACATAGCAGCATTTTAAAGTGGCACACATGGAGACAACTATTGCACTTGTTCGAAGATGGCATGAACCAGCAAGCCGTGTTCTTGATCTGCTCACCCCTTCCCATACGACACACCCTTAACTTGTGATAAACCCCTAGTATTGCTTACTGGCTTACTGATATTAAAGCAACTCTGACACAATGTGTGAACAGCACTATCAGCCACACTGGAATTTGCAGCACTCACCGTGTCAATAAGTTTAGAACCAGCTTAGCAAACATCTCTTCTTTGCATATTGAGCTTTTTAAAGGTTAAGTCAAAGTAGAGGCAATCTGAGTATGATCCGACAGGAGGAAAAGCACACTTTAGGGCACTGATTCTGGAGCTTCATATTAACACTCCCACAAACATTAAATGTTTCTGTTTTCTGATTGGGTCAGAAGCCAATATGCTAAAACCATTCATAATCCTGCAATGGGTAAAGTAGTGCAGAGTGGCTCAGGAAACAATACAAGCAATATTAGCTCCTTCTCCTTAGTGACATCACATAGAATCTTTGCTTGAATGCATGCTCAAATGACTATGCATGTGCTCCATCGTCTAGATTAGTTCTTAGTCTCTTGGAGCAGTATGAGGATGTTGTAGGCAGTTCCCAGTTTCAAAAAAACATATTACAGAATCTAGACTTCTAGGTGTGTGCTAGGTCGAGGTGTCCCTTGAGGAGTCGTGAGAATTACAGTGATTTAGTCGATGAAGAATTTGATCTGGTTACACGTCCTGCATCAAATCTATGCACTCCTTACTTCCTAGCATTCATGCTGCTGTTGTGCTTGTGAAGTTGGCAGTGTTGCTGGTTTATGTGCTACTGGTAACTTCAATCTCTGCCTTTCCTCACAATCTTGTTCAGTAGGCTGAGCTTGTGAGTAATATAAGCCAATCTCCTAGTGTCGATGGTGGTGAGGGCTATCGTGCAGAGGCTGCAAATGTTTTTCTGTGTTTGCTTTGCTTTTAAAGAATGAAAAGCTTTTGTACTGTGTTCATTTATGTTGTTAAGTTCCCTTTTAAATTCAATCAATCAATCAGGGGGTTTAAAACACGATACTCACCCGTGAGGGTCTCAAGGTGCTGGGGCGTGGGGGTGCAGCGCCGGATGAGCCGAAGAGCCAGGTCTTGAGGCTCTTCCTGAAGGCATGCAGAGTAGGGGAGTGTCTTATGCTGACTGGGAGCTTGTTCCAGGCATTGGCTGCGGTGTATGAGAAGGCTCTTCCACCCATTCTGGTTCTGCGGATGCACGGGGTTTCTGCCAGGGCGAGGTCGGCGGAGCGGAGGTTCCTTTGGGTACGTGGAAGGAGACACTTTCGTTGAGGTATTTGGGTCCGATGTTGTGGAGAGATTTGTAAGCATGGTTGAGTAGTTTGAAGGTTTCTCTCTTCTCGACTGGGAGCCAGTGGAGGTCACGCAGGCGGTGGGTGATGTGCTCATGTCGTGGGATGTCGAGGAGGAGTCTGGCTGTGGTGTTCTGGATGGTCTGGAGTTTGCGTAGTAGGTATTTGTTGATTCCAGCATAGAGGGCGTTTCTGTAGTCCAGTCAGCTTGTTATGAGTGCGTGGGTGATGGGCTTTCTGGCTTCGGGGGGGGATCCACTTGAAGGTCTTGCGGAGGATACGGAGGGTGTTGAAACAGGTGGAGGGGACTGCGTTGATCTGTCTAGTCCGGCAGAGTGACCATATTTGGTGGATTACTGAGTAAAAACATGCTTTCAATGTGTTTTACATTTTGTAAATGTCTGTATCCATGAGTGGTTCTTCATATGTTTGGTATTTATGTAGCACTTCTTGTTTTGCTTGATTGAAGATTCTAAGTAGGCATAGTCATGTAAATTAGATGGTACATGCAGATATTAGTTTCCCATTTTTGTGGCAAAGATGGTGTAATCAACTTTTCCAGGGCTCTTTGCTCACATCACACCTTTGTTTCTGTTGGCAAAGATGGACTGTTATTTCTTCTTAGTCGAAAATGTTGGCTCGCGCTTCATTACAATTGGTGCCAATGGAGGCCCTCTGGCTTAGCATTAAAGCCACTCAACATACAGTTTATAATAAAATATTAGAAATATTTAGCGGCTTTTCGTTATAACTCATAGACAAATGTGAGAACACCTACAATTCAAACCCTGTTTCCTCTCAAAGGATATCTTGGATTGGATGTGTACATGAGTTTGCTAATGCTGAAAGTATCTCCATGTCTGCTTTATGAATAAATGCAACTCCAAAATATTTAAAAAACAATATAATATAGAAATTTTTGAAAATGCACTGGAGTGCACCAAACCCAAAGGTGTATCACTGCACTCTGGTGTATTGTTAACTCTTATAATGCAAGTGTCTGTGTAATTTATGACAAACGTGCATGCCAACCATATCTGATATGTAGAATTTTTTAAAAGTGTGCTAAAAACATAGTAGGTCTATTTGATGCAAAATTTGATAATTATTCTATACCTTAATATAGGCGTTGCTAAGAACTAATTTATGAACAAATGTGATAATGATGGGTCCGAAAACGGTAATTAATGTAAGTCCATATAATATATGGCAATATTAACCCGGACACAAAACGCACGGGAAGACGTAGCGGTATTCGAGAGGGTCATTCCGAATCAAGTTACGAAGGTTGAAGTGGAATACATACTATTCACAAGAAGATTCCATCAACAAATATAAATATTGGTACATTTCTGCGAGTACCTCTAAATAATCTGGTTGGATTTATACATATAGATGTACATATGTTCTATACCACAGTGAGAACACTGAGGACCCAATAGTTTGAACAAACCGATGGACCAAGATATTCCATTAGGAATATATTCGTAATAGGAACTAGCAATAAGTCTGTTCCTCTGATTGGATCTAACCCATAGAAGGGGTTATTTTATGCTTTTATGAAAGTTTGGAGAGATTTTATTATTCTTGTCCTGATGAAGGTGGAACCTAAATAAGCAACTACCACCGAAATGCATCGACGCCTGTGCTATTGAGAATTGGTTATAAAATCCAGGAACTGTTGCATATCAATATCTATTGTGAAAATAATAGACTAAATGATCCCTATATATTGATTTATACTGGATTTATACCTTTCTTTGATGAATATATTGATTTCATATCACATTCTTGCTCTCTAATTTTTTAATGTATGCTTATATGTTTTTGGTGTATTTTATTTTATGAGGTCTATATGAATCTGCCAACTATCATTGATGTAGATATGTGATTATATAATTGTTAATAAATTGTGATAATAATTTTTAACTGATTCAGTTTCTTTATCATTTAGTCATACGCGGTTGTTATTTGGTGATCCACATTTTAGCTTGATGCTGGTTTAGTACCAGGATGTGTATAACCCCATTTGGATATAAGAGTGATTGATATATGCATTATTTGATATTATATATTTGAGGACAAGGTGGCTAACTACACCCAAGAGAATTCTTTTTCTCACATACTTGAGGTACCCTGTCTCTTGGGCAGTGGGGTCGCTCCCGATTGTTTTGTATAATATTAACCAAAAGAGAGTGTTAGTTATTACTCATTAAAGCTTGTGGGCATATGCTACAGGATCAATAATTTAGTGAATTTCACAAATGGAAGTCAAGCCTGAGCATCTAAATTGCGTATCAAAAGGCAGGTATGTCCTAATTATTCAATGGCGTAACAAGAAATCCAAGACAGGGATAAATACATGTTCAAGGCAGATTACCGAGAATGAGGTGAAGCAGCGAGGAATCAACTGACTGCAAAAACACAGGGCACCACGTTCTGTAGCCTGGATTAAAAAACACAGGGCTTCTGTACACTAACCCAAGACTGGGTTGCCCTAGTGTGTTTACATATGCTATTGTGAATAGTGGTATAAAGCTGATGCCTTGAATACATACCAAAAGACTTATTTGTTGGGTACTCTATAACGGAGCAATGAGATACATGTATATAAGACCCTAGAGAGCACTCTGGATGAGCTGTCTGGATAGGTCAGTACATGCAATAACTGGATCTTGAATAATAACCTGTAAAACTAACAAGTATGTGTACAGGTAGAGATGAGTGCTCCCATACGCCTGCTCTCATAATAGGCAAGCCTTTAGTAACTGTTACCAGACATTCTTGGCTCAGGTGGGCACCGTTTTCACCTGCCTGAAAAGGAAACTCTGCCAAGCTGTGCACACCAACAGTTGATTCAAGTGCAGCACTCTTTATCTCCAGAGAAATGGTCTCCACAATAGCCATGCAATGTCCTGCCCAGGATAATGCAGTCCCTTCACTGACATCACCACCATTGGAAGTGAAACCTTATCCAACACGTTATGGAGTATAACTTCTCATGTTCATTGGAAAGAGGACTTATTGAAGGCTAATACTTGACTAGGTCAACCAGGAGGTTCCCTTTCCTAAAGGTGCATGACTCCACCCCAACGGAATGGTAGGCAAGGCACATACTCCTCTTGAGATCTGCTGTTATATTTTTGGGGACTGGTCCTTGGACTGAAAGAATACGTAGCAATATACTTATTGCTGATGGTAGCATTTAGGTGGCGGGGGATGCCTGAACTGGAATTCCCCCATTCAGAGCGCAAGAGTAATGAAAAGTGGAACAGTGAAAGGAGATGCTATGGCTACTCAGAAGACTGAACAGCAACCAGGATACAACCAAGGATCCGTGACTGGCTGAGCACAATGCACCAGATGGAAATTTCTGACCAAACAAGAAGAGGCAAAAACATAAAATCATTCAGAATATAGAAAGAAATGACCAGGCAGTCAGTACAGGAGTTAGAGACCTAGGCCCTTTTAGGCTGCATTTTGAGCTTTTTACAAGATGTAGCTTTGCTCCTTCAAATAAATCCTGCAAAACGTATTAAGATACAATTTAGCATTTTTATTAAAGTATTTGAAATGCTTGCTTGGTAAGCTGCACGGGAAAGAGACGGTCTGGCTTACTAGATGTCTGTGTCTCCTGTTTTGAACATTAAAAGGATATCAATGTAAAACCCTGTGCAGGGACCCCCACCTTTGAACAGGCCTAGAACACCTGAAAAAGAAACACTGGGAGGATAAAATACAAGTTCAGACCACTGGCCCCAGAGCTCAGCATTGCATTGGTCCACATGTAAATCATTGTCCTTGCAACAAATAACAGGTTTACATATCAGTTGGCCGAGTATTCCCTGGGACAGAGATGATTTTTTAACCAAGTGGAACAGAAAGCCACAGATTGGTGTAAAGCTGGGAAGTAAAGGAGAGGTACTGAAGAAGTAGAATATTTACACAGATAAATATAATCATAATGTAATCCTAAAATATAGTTGCTATTTTAGGGAGCGACTGTTACTCATTTGAAAGGATGCCGAGGCAAGCAGGCTGTCTTGCTACCTCTGAAGGACACAGAGACTTCCAGGGGCCGGATTATATAAAAAGCGTTAATACAATTATGCACTGCTTGGACGTGCAAATGTTGGAGACAATGCTGGTCCAAAAAGATAGAATAAGAATGCATTTAATATAAGTAGGGAAATGTATTTGTGAACAGCCGCTGAATCTGCAAAAAAAAAAAAAACGTCAGCGCCCGCTGTGATGTCCTGTCTCTTTTAAGAGATTTCCTTTGTAGCAGTAAAGCATTCTTACCACTCTTTATAAGAAACACATCTTAAAATCTAAGCAGCTCTTTGAAAGCTGCTCCAAGCAGTCTCGTAAAATATGTGTTGTTCTCGAGAGAACAGGCCCTCGCCTGTTCAAGGACAGCATTAAACAGGGAGACATTGCTGGGCCCCAGTGATATCAGCGGTGACTGTGGCAGTAAGTGCTACATAAACACCAGTTATTATTATTATCGCAAGCCCAGCAGGGCACGGTCTGCCCCGGAGAGCTGTGTGGTCTCGCGGGCTTCTGTGGCGCAGTGTCTCGTGTTCTACAATCTATCATGTCGTCTCTCAGCCCTGTCACGGAACAGCGCGCGGCGCTGGCGAGCAGCGGGCGCGTTTAATCTGCTGTGCATACAACTTCTCTCGTTTGCACGTTATCCTACACAAATCTCCACCTTCTCTCATGCTGGAGGGAAATATACTCGGTAGCAAGCTTTAGGACCACCGGAAGTACCCGCTCACCGCACTGTTGTCTTATCTCAGGGGCGGTGGGTGAGATTTTAAAGTGGTGGGGCGCAAACGAATTAGCATACAGCACCGTAGCGAGCGAGCGCAGCGAGCGAGCCCGAACCCCAAAAGGGGGGTTTGGGGGGGTTACCCCCCCCTAGAAAATATTGAAAAAAAAGAAGAAAAATCAGGCATTTTCAAGCAAATTTGAGAAAGCAGGAAGGTTAATAAAGCAATTGTGAAAGTGCAGTTATTACATTAATAGATGGCATAACATAGGTAGCTGCTTATTCAGTATTACCACAGAGCTTCATACATTCTGTCCTATTATGCTCAGGTGCTGAATTCAGACTATAAGACTCATGGAAATCTCAGCTCTAAGAGTAGAAGAAGTTGCACAGCAGTGTAATTGGAGTAAGTGGGGTAGATTGGAGTAAGTGGGGTAGATTGGAGTAAGTGGGGTAGATTGGAGTAAGTGGGGTAGATTGGGGCGGAGTGGGGTAGATTGGGGCGGAGTGGGGTAGATTGTAGTAGACTGGAGTAGATTGGGGTACATGGGTGTGAAGTGGGCTAGAGTGGGGTGGGGTAGACTGGAGTTGAGCGGGGTAGACTGGTGTATTGGAAAGGGGTAGATTGGAGCGGGGCAGAAAGGGGTGGGGTACATTGGAGTGGAGTTGGGGTAGTCTTGAGAAGAGCGAGTGGAGTTGGGGTGAAGTGGAGTTGGGGTAGACTTGAGAAGACCAGAGCGGGGAAGGCATGGGGTGGGGTAGTTTGCTGTGGAGTAGACTGGAGTGCAAGATTGTGGGAGAGTGGAGTGGGGTAGATTGTAGTAGAGTGGAAAACATTGAGAGGATTGCAGTGAGGTAGATTGCAGTAGGGTAGATAGGCAGACTGGACTGGTGTAGATTGTGGTTGAGTGGATTGGAGTAGATTGTAGTGATGTAGATTGTAGTGGAATGAGGCAGGTTGGGGTGGATTGGCCAGGAGTGGAGAGGGGTAAAGTTGGGTAGACCCTAGTGGGGTAGACTGTAGTGAAGTGAGATAGAGTTGACTGAAATAGATTAGTAAAGAGTGGGGTGGGTAGAGTTAAGAGGGTCAAATGGTGTTGAGTGGCTTAGATTGGAGTGGCATAGAGTGGCATGTCAAAGTCGAGGGGCATGTCTCTGAATCAAAGGGCATAGACTGAAGGAGAGTGTTGCAGAGTGGAGCGGCGTAATGTGGAGTATCCATCGTGTGGTAGCACACTGCCTTTACAGACAACACATTTCCAATTGAAATGACCATAACATTGGTACAGACATGCAGATTTTTAGCGCATAAATGATAATGTGTGGAAATAGCATTGGCTAGTGTATTGTGTTTTCATTGTATTCAAATATTTGTTTCCAGACTCCAATACAAAAATTAACTTCATTATCTATTTATAATTCTAATATAGTGTGAAATATCAGCACTTTTCATATTTGTTGTGTGCTAGAAAAAACCCTTTCCATTTCATAGCAAGATTTCACATAACTCTCTCACTTCGAAGTCAGAGAAAGAAAAGTAAACACCAGGCTCCCAGAATGAAAGCGGCTGACATTTGACCTTTGTATTTCAATAACCAGCAAACGTGACAAGAAAACAAGTGCAAAAGGGTAATAGCTCAGTTCATCACCCAATGAGACAACTGCAAAGCAGAAGCTAAGGCAAACACAGGCAATCACAGATATTGAAGTGCAGTGTCTCACAGTATGCATAATATATCAGAAGCCCACTAGGAAAGGTGCAATAAAGCACACAATACTAGAGATTCATTGTCGACAATCCTAGAGTCACGGAGTAAGTCATTTTGATTACGCTGCCATCAGATTGACCCTAATCATAAAGTGTACATTTTGAATGAATCCCATTCAGCAGAGATTTAGAATATAACATATTTAACACATACCTAATCCAGTATAAAATATTCTCTCATTCGCAAATCTAAGAAAGGTACCTTAAGACATGGAAATACATAAATGCATGATATATGTATTGTATCACAACTAAAGCATTACCCTAAAGTGCTTAAGTGCAATCATGATTATGCGGTGTCAAAGTGTATTCTTCGCTTCTAGCCACACCTTCGCATGACTGCTCTCAGTTCACCAGTCTGTGTGTTTTAATTACTACAGGCCCCCCTGCTGTCCCTGCTCTTGTTAAGGACCCTTGATGCCACAGTGGAAGAATACATTTCAGGAACAATACAGAGCTAGGCAAGCAGAACATTAAAAGAGTGCCGAGCCAGAGTCCAGGCAGTGCTCTGTGTGGTGTATAATTTGCCATGTAAACCTATGCTAAAGGCTCAAATTTTAAAAAGGTAGATTTGTTTAACTTGGATGCGTTTTAGTTCAGAGACCTAGAATTAATTTCTGCATGGACTGGAATTTATGAGAAGTTATTGGTTCTAAATGTCAACTTTGAAACATTCATGCCTGCGAGGACGATGCTTTTAGTGAACCAAGAGGCAAGTCAGCCGTCATGTGAACACTGCATAGGTTTTTATAACATAGGGGGTATTATTAAAGTCTTTTAAACAAATGAGGTTGTTGATGACACATCCTTAATTGAGTTTTAAGGTAGGATGATAACAGAAAAGAAGGCACAGTGAAATAAGTTAATGGGCCAGGGAAACACACATTTTGCCAAGCAGATATACCATTTGAAACCAGGTTTCTTGGTTTTACGTTGCAACATTTAGCCTCTCGATGAGGCGGCGTAGTGACAAACATAAGTGTGTGGGTGACAGAAACCACAAGAAGACTTGGCGTGAAGTTCCAAGAACACTTCTTTCAGAGCCAGAGCTCAACATCTGGCTCTGGCCTTCAAAGGCTCACCTACCTCTACAAAAGTAACTTTGAAATATCCAAAATACTGACATTTTGTTGCAGGATCAGCTTCACAATCATTATAATTATAGTTCCAATTACACCTAAACTGTCAATGACGGTTTCTTCCTGTCGAGGGATGAATCCTCCTGCATGGACACAGCTCCACGAATGACCCTACACTCACACTGGTTCACGATTCCCCCAGCACTCGCACTGGTACTTCGGTTACGCATTTCTCACACAGCTCATCTTTCACGCTTCCCGTCCTGAGACAAGACCACACTGGTCACCCAGTTCTCACATGGGCACCCTATTCACCCTGCACTCACTACTCACCCTGTACTTCCACAGGCATACCTTTCACCCTGCACTCACACTGCTCACTCCGTGTCACCCAGCACTTACACAGGCACACCTAACACAGCATACATTTAATTACCCAACTCTCGTGAAAGTGTACATACTTTGAATATCTGTTCTTCCTGCATTAGTGCATGCCTACTCTCCGTAACTAAAATACCAGTGCAAGAGGGGAAGAGTGCGCTGAGGAATAGCACAGGAAAGAAGACTGAGTGGGAACCAGAGGTGGCTGAGTGGGAGGTGGGATTAGTCTTAGGCCCTGAGGAATCAGCCAAAAGGGAGTAGATAAAGCAGGCAAAGGCTGCTGGAGGGCAGCAGCACAACAGATGAGGTTCAAGCACTGCAACTGTGGCTGTGAGCTTGTGTGGGAATCGAGCAGGGACTGATCGCTAAGGGTATAGCGCAGGTGGGGTGGAAGAAATCCCATGCCCAACACTGAGCCCCAATGGATTTCATAACGACCACTATGAAGGAAGGAATAGGTCACCTACAGCCACAAGTGCTGTT
This sequence comes from Triturus cristatus, assembly GCF_964204655.1. Taxonomy (NCBI): domain Eukaryota; kingdom Metazoa; phylum Chordata; class Amphibia; order Caudata; family Salamandridae; genus Triturus; species Triturus cristatus. The sequence continues at coordinate 497,755,818 of NC_140582.1, forward strand.
TTGCAGCTTTTGAAGAAATGATGTAGACCGGCATCTAGGCTGGTTTTCATTCTTTTCCTTTAATGCCTTTAGTGCGGCATTTCTACCTGCACACACTGTGCCCTTGACTTCCAATGAAATGTAGAATTCAGTGAATAGTGATTAACGGACTATATAGACTTGGGTGGCACAACGAGTAAAGTTGGTCACTCTGAATACATAACCTTTCTGGTTGAAGGCATGTGCCAGACCCAGTTTAGGGGCTGAGCCACGGCCATAGGGCAGGGGTGGTTCACCTCAGATCTCCTGTAATCTGTCCTACTATGGCTTCGCAAACTAGGCCAAGTACAACCCCTTCAACACGAATTTCAGTGGTACCGCTGGTGAACAGCCACAGGCTTCTCAGGAAAGTAGGGCAGGGGTGTACAAACTGAACGCTCCGCAGCACAAAATTGTAGGTCCAACTCACTGCTTTAATTTGATACGAAAAGGACTTTAATAAACACTTAAAACGGTATATGACAGCAGTTACAAATCAGCCGGCCCAGCATTTCCCCATGTTTCCCCAACCGATCCTACCTGTGTGTCCTCAGTCCTCAGCCACCGTCCAGTCCACGAGTCACGACGACCACGAGGCTCAGGCGACGCGCACGAAGTGAACCCGACCGTTACCGGATCCAAGCAGCACGCTTACCTTACGTCAAGCTCGGCATCCAATCAGGATTGCCCCTGCTCATGCTGCGCGGTGACCGGCCAATCCTGGCGCAGTGGCGCTGCATGCAGCGCCAGGATTGGCTTGGAGGGCATAGTGACTGCTCGCCCTGTCGCCCTTTTGCTGCCAGCGCTGCCGCCAGCAGGTCCTGCACCCCCCCCCCCCCTACTAGCTAATGGGGCCGGCCTGGGTGCGCATGCTCGGGCAAGTTGCTGCCCGAAGTATACATGCGGGGAAAGGGGAAAAAAAAAGTTTTTAGACCTGTCAATCATCCGGCTTCAAATCAATGACCACACCAGCCAGCCCGCCCCCCTGCACACTCCCGATAAAGTCGGGTGCTGCCCGGCGCCGCCGGAATAATGTGCGCAGTAAATGGTAATTTGGACATTATATTTTAATTATTTAACGCGGGTATTATTTAACGCGGGTCCAATCAGCAGGGCTGGTGGGGCTACGCCCCTACGCCCCAATGGACGCACCGCGGCTGTCTTATCTAAGCTCACCATTAGCATTCAGACGACTTCCATTAACCATTTTGTGACCGGTGTTGCGTAGGCAGGGACTGGTTACTTGTGTCGATTTGTAAGTAGAGTGTAGTTTTGTCAAAGTGACTGAGCTCCAGAGTTGAATGAATGTGTTCGTCTAATGAGCAGGGGCGTAGCTTCGGGGCTGGGGTGGGGGGTATTTCGGGTGTTACACCCCCCTAATAAAAGTATTTTGTAGTAAATTGTTGGGTACAAGTGCTTAAAGGCGGGTATGGTGAGGTGTTTGTCGGATTTCACGTGGGATTTTTATACGTACAGACAAACACGCACACACACACACACACACACTCTCTTATCTCTGTTTTAAAGGTCTTAAAAATGGCTATTTGACCAAATATGGAGTTATAAGTACCCTTCACAAACCATACTCCTCCTCCCTACCTACTGCTCCTTAAGCCCCACCCTCCTGCATTGGTCCTCGTATACTGTATTTCAACTAGACCTGGGTGGTGAACTTCGCACCACTCGCGCGGAGTGCAGAAACCTCCGATGTGCAGCAGAGTTTTTTCCCCGCTCGCGATCGCGAATAGAATTTCTACCCGAGCAGCATGAATACCAGCACAAACTGCAGTTCGCACTGCACTCCACCACTCGCGGAACTTCGTAGAGGTTTTTTGTAACTTCGCAGAGTTCCGCGTAGCAAAACTCTGTGAACTACGCCCATGCCTGATTTTAACCAGTGTGCTTGTTGAGAAATGTGGAGCTCTCCCACCCCGCATCCGCCATCTTACTGACCAATCTACTCCATGCTCTAGGACTGCGGCTGCAGTTTAGGACTGCGGCTGCAGTGTAGGACCGCGGCTGCAGTGTAGGACTGTGACTGCAGCCAGCATCAGTGAAGGATTATCCGTTGGACAGGCTTTAGCCACGCTGCACTGGCACTAATGCAAGCAAGGAGAATGCCTTCGTTGCCTATGGTTGGATACCAACCGACAACCATGCACCCATCCGTAGAGAGCACGGGGCCCCCAGATGTGGGCCACAGGGCCACGACACATGATGCCCTTATGATAGGAAAACCCCAGGCAATATTCCCTCAAAGCAGGGTCATATTTTCAGTCCCCTGGGGAGCTTTTGCCCTCTCTGATTGCGACTCCATAGGTCGACTAGCCATATAGATGGGCGGACCCTTCTGGTAACATCGCTTACATTTGCATCCTGAAGAGATACAAATGCACAACATTCACATTTCTCAGTGCATTATTTGAATCCATTTCTTTCAGCTATGCCCCAGGCCTGGCAACTTTTCCAGCAGCTGGGTTGGCATGATGGACTTGCAAGTGGCAAGCCAACCAACTAAGTGGGGGGGCGATGGTAAAGGCAATTACACCAACTAGGGGCAGCCATAGTCTGGAAATAGTTGCTGTCCAGGTGACATTGTGGGTTTGCACAATGTTACTTTCCGTCAGATGGAATAGATGCTTTAAAGTCGAAACTAGCCCTGATCTTAAGTAGAAACCAGCGTCAGCCATAAACCATAACCAGAGGGGCATGTGGTTCCACTTTCCAAATATAACTAAGTACAGATTTGAAAAAAGTAAATTTGCCTTAATATTCCCCAGCCAGTGTTCATTATCTTGCTCGAGTGCCTTTGCGCCTGAATTTTTTTTTACTCTTTCACCAGAACTTTTTAAATATTTCCCGCTAAAAAGAAGTATTTGTAATCCATCTTAAAGCCCTTCTTTATAGGTCCAAAGAATCTACAAAGTACTGTGGACAGATCAGCCCGTCTTCAAAGTCGACTGTGAATTCTGTGGTCCAAGAGCAGCTGGCTAATTTGGCATTAATGACTTACTCTACCTGGGTAAATCCTGGAAAACTGGCTGGAGACTAGCTCGAGCAATTTGTAGCCGAATTTGATTTGCTAGACGACTTTTAGCCAGGTTTAAAGTATGACACCAAAACTGAGACAGCAATGATACAGTATATGACAATTCGCTCTGCTTTTTAAGTCTGGCTTAACAGTGCAACTGTCTGCAGACATATTGTTAACAGTTCGTTAAAATTCACGTAGTGTAGGCTTTGGCTCCACCCAGAAGAGCATTACTTTGTCACCTTATGCTATGGCCTATTCAGTATATAATTCCACCTTCAACTAAGTACTTCAATTAGAACTCATGAGGAAGTATTTTACATCTGAAATGTACGCTCAGTCATCACACTTTCTCAAATTCAGTTCTTTATCTCCTATGTGAATTCTATACAGAAAGCAATAATTCGTTTTATGCTAGTTTTTTTTCCAGCATTAGCAGAGGTAATATGGAAAGTTTTAATGTGGCACATGCAACACTTGTAAACAGCATTTAGGAATGGTTATTTGCATGCCATGGCACTTTAAAACCAGACCTACTTACTGCCTTTGCCAATGCTTGTTAAGCAATGCCAGCATTTACCTTCTCCACCTCTTCGATTTGTTGGCAGTGTTTGCCATAGTAAATTATCAGAATCTATAAAGCATTCTCAATGAAAGAATGGGAATAAAAGGTGCAACCTTATACAGGTTTGCATCAGACATCGATAATCAACGTCAATTTATCAAAGTCACCTGTTCCTTCCCCGATTCCACCCCTCTACAACAATAAGTACCCTAAGGTCCTGTTCTATCTTCAACTCTCTTCTATTCAATTAAATGCAAGCATGGAGCCAATTGGTCCAATTCTAAACCACTCCAATATCTTCTACCATTTCAACGCTGACAAGTATGATAAATCTTCAGCCATGGATGACTCATTATCATTTTGACCGTGAACCCCTTGAAAACAGAATTACGGCTGATCTCCATTCCCAAAGTGTCAGATTGGTACAATCGTGCCAGAATGTGCTAAACACCCAGGATAATTGCCCTACTGCTATTAAATGTGTCAAATAGCCATACTTTAGGTTAGACAAAAATCTCAACCTCCACGCTCACATGAATCCTTTATTTTTTCCATGAGGTATCAAACCTTTCCTTCCTGTTGCAGAACTTAAACTAGTGGTTCAGTCCTTCGCCTTGCCAGGATTCGGCTGTGGTATTTCTTTGCTCACTGGAATCCCAAATTTGCACCTTGCTCCTCACAGAGCAGCATTGCATGCAATAGCTAGACTGGTCTTTCCTACAGGAAGTATGACCACATTACTACAGTCTTGATATCCCTGAAATGGCTCATCTTTGAAGCAAAGAATTTTCCAAGCCGGCATGCTTCATCCACAAAACTACCTTGTGCACACAAACAGGCCATCTCAGGTGGGCAGACCCAATGGAGGAGTTTGGATGTCTTCCTACTTGAAGAAAAGAACTATGAGGAATCTCTCTCAAACAGCGCACCCAAATGGTCAAACTCCATCCACTTTTAATTAGAATAAACCCTTCCTACGAGGTCTCGAATGGAGAGAGTACATTTTCCTGTTTCAACATTAGTTCTCCATTTGATCTGTATTTTTGATCTCTATTGGAAGAGATTACGCCTGTTAGCCACCAAGTATCTCGTCCCAGTACTCCCACACACTGAGAGAGATGGGCGATTAACCCTGGACCCCCCAAGCTTCGGCCTGGCCACGGCCCTATATCGATAGGTCTGGCGGGATCGGCGGGGTCGGCTCTAGCACTCTAAACCTTCAGCCCGCCGCTGTCGTTTTTCGCTGCTCTCGCTGCTCGCTGCTCTCGCCACTTTCCACTTTCCACTTCCACTTTCCACACACTGGAATGGAGGCAGGCATGAGTTTCTGTCTCAGAATCACCTACCACTCCCCCTTACAGATTTAAATCAAAACCCACTATAGAATTTAAGTGGCCCACTCTGCTTGGGAAAGGAAGATCTAAGATAGAAATCATATTCAAGTTCCTCCCTCAAGTTTATTATTGTGACTACACAAGCTCCACGAAGAGCCGCTTTCTCTCTCAAGGGTTAGTGTTAGAAACAATGCAGTTTTCTTGTGCATGGAACACATAAAGAGTTTAGCTTTATTAACATTAAAGAGAAGATATATTCACCTCTTATTAATCTTCAGGAACAAGACTGCCGCATTTAAGCCCTACGCAATGACTCCTGCAGACATCTGCGGCAACGCTTTGTGAGGAACATTGTGTCACGTTCTGGGGCCACATCTCCAGAAAGATAAAAAACACGGTGGAGACAGTGTCTACCAAATCAATTCTTGACATAAGTCATAGGGTTTTTGGAAAAGGCTCAAGAAGATACAAAACATACCCAGATGACGGCAGACGTAGCCCACACACTTAGGCGCTAGCGCTGCTCAACACACCTGTGCCCGCCCCGCCCACTTCCCTGCTTCCTGTTGCCTGCTCCTGCCCTGGCGGCTCTTTGAGCAGAGCAGGATTGAGATGGCTGCCCCGTTGCACATTGGATTCGGAGAGGGGAACGTGCTGTAATGAAATGAAATGAAAATCAGCTAACAGTCATTTGCTGTTTTCCATCTGTCGCCGGACGCTGCTGCTTGGCTCTCTCGCTCTCTCGCTGTCTTGGAGGCAGACGCGGAGTCCTGTGAGCCAGACACGCTGTAGCTGCAGCTGCAGCTGCAGCAGCTACATTTCGGCTGTTATGAGCTAATAGGTACTGCTCGCACACGCTGGAAACGCGCTGGAAACTGGTACTGGTAAAGACTGTTAAAGACGCAGATGGCATTGATCCTGCGTGCTGGAAACCGGTACTGGTAAGACGCAAATGGCACTGTGAGCCCCTCCCCCTGATTCTATGCAAAGCTGAGCTGAGTGAGTTGAGCGAGGAGGACCCCATAACGGGGAGGGAAAAGGAAGGAAAAGAGGTTTAAGACATTGGCAGTACCAGCAGAGGGGCAGAGAATCAGCCCCTACGCCTCAGGTGTTAGCGTATTGTAATCTCTACCTTCTACATCCTACCAGGACTATGAGGACAATCAGAACTTCTGTGGAGTTTTTTTTTCTCTTTCCGCCCTCTCTTAGTATTTTGGACTGGGTTCTGCAGACTTACAGTCTCACATATAGCTCACATACAGCCCTTAATACACCTGCCAGCTGGATTTTTGGGTCGCTCTCTACCATCTTCTAGATAGACTGCACTAAGTGAAAATCATAGTCTATTAATAGTCCATCATTAGTTCAACATAGAACAAATTGGAGTATTATCGTCAGTATTATCATCGGCCTCCGGATAGGTGGTTACTTGCTCAGTGTGGTGTGGTCTCATGTTTGAGTCTCAATCAGGGGGGTCCCCCTTAAACTCTGCAAGGCCAATTTTGAGATTTTGATGATACTAGCCTACGGAGGCACTTAAACATATATATCCCTGCTTGATTTGTCTGTCTCTTTCTTCGCCTGCCCCACCTGTCCCACCTGCTCCCTCTATACCCTCTATACAATCTATATATTTATACAATCAGAGATGCACACGGAACAAACTAAGGCAGGTGAAAAGAAAGAAACTTCAGAAATGTCAGGGCAAGTAACAACACCCTCTCCGGCTCCAAGATGGATGCACAGGGGTCAGAGGAATGCGCAGCAGAGGATGGAACTGAAGGCTAAGGCTTTGGCCGAGAAGGAAAAGCAATCTGAACGGAATGTGCTTAATGACACATCGGACGATGATGAGTGCATTCCAGAGCAAGTAGTGGAGGAGAATATGATCAGCCACTTATCAGAGATATCAGAGAGCAGAATGGTGGCACAGACCTGCCCAGACCAAGCTGCGGATGGAGAGATGGAAAGTCTTAACAATGAGATCTTACTTAGCCCTAAGCAATACACTCTTTTTCATAAATATCCGTCACATCAGACTAAGACTAAGACTAAATCAAAAGACGCTATGCAGGTCAGCTATGAGGAGACAATGAGCTCAGCTCTACCAGCTCTACCGGCTCAACCAGCCCTGCCGCAAGTTCTGATGCAGGAAGTGACAAACTCCCAGAGCAATCAGAAAAAAGAGAGTTCTTATGTATGTGCTCAAACCGTCTGTTGGGGGAGTCAAAAGATTACAGTTCCTTATTCTTCAAGAAAGGAAACCAAAGATTGTTTGTCATAGCACAGGACACTTTATACAGTAATAAGCTAGATGTAATTTGTGCCAGCACAAGTCACTTTGTGTCACAAGTCACTTTGATGTTATATAGGTACTGTTTTCACAAGCACGAGTCACTTTAGATTTCGTAGGTACCGATTTCACTGGCACTTTTGACATTCGACTGTTTAGGCGACTATTGCTAAAGAGACTACTACATAGAGATTACATAGTTAGTAGCTTTATAATCACTACTACTATTTGCTTTAGATCGTCCAGGTACCATAAAAGCTACTGCTATGTATTCTATAGATGCTGCATTTTTAGAGTATATCATTCAGTTTTTAATACCATTGTTATTTGTCATCTTAAATAGGTATATAGCAATGATCATTGTTATTGACTATTATCTATAATTTTTTGGACCTTTTTGACTCTCTTGAGCTGCACAGAGTAGAAAGGGGCGTTCATTCAACATTCTTAAATTATGAGTAAGGAAAATATTACGGTTCTCTCCCTTAACACTAATGGCCTGAATAACAAACGCAAGACTCAGGCCATTGAAAGCTGGCTTAGAAATCATAATCCAGATATTATTTTCCTACAAGAAACACATCTCCAGACTGCATCTGATGCAAGTAAAATATTTCAGAAATGGGCTAGCATCCGATGTTCAGCAAATGCAGGGTGCGCGCAGAAGGATGTAGGAATCTATATAGGGAAACATATACATTTTCATGTAAAAAATACCCAGTCAGATCCGGGAGGCAGATGGGCTCTTGTTCTTGGAATTTTAAATCAGTTAAGTATTACGCTAGTTACAATCTACGCCCCAGTTCTAGATAATCCGCTTCCCCTCCTACAGTTAAAACAGGTACTCTCATGCTATCCGGGATCTATTATATGGGGGGAGATTTTAATTTCCTGCAAGACCCAGCAGTAGATTCCTCAATGAGAGACCATAGGCAAAACAAACCACAGGTAGCTATTGCCCTGGCTAGCTGTAAAAAAATCTCTTGACTTGGTAGATCAATGGCATTGTCAACATCCAGAAAAGCAGGAGTTTTCGTGCTTCTCAGCAAAATATAAAACATCCTCAAGGATAGATTTCTTTCTGACAACTTATGGCCTTAAGGCTAATAAATATAATCATATCGCGAATGTATTTTCAGACCATGCACTAATTAAGATAGAAATAGGGGGAATAGGTGCCAAGACTGAAAGACCAATGAGATGGTATTTTAATAAATTGAACTTGGAAGATGAGGACTGGTGTGCCGAAACAGCCAATGAGATCAAAGCTTTCTTCTCTCATAATGAAGACTCAGCATCAATAAATATAGTCCGGGATGCATTTAAGGCTACCTTACGCGGCCTGATAACATCTAAGGAAATCCCGAAGCAGAAAGTCAAAAAGGAAGAAAGGCTCAAAATTGACAAGCGTTATGCGCAGGCAATCAATGAACATATGAAGTTTAGGAATTATAAAACTAAACAAGAACTACTACAGGCAAAATTACAGATGCAGGAGTTCTATTACCAAATGGGAGATTGACTAAATAGGGCATACCTTCAAAAAGACATATGAGGAGAGCGAGTACACTGGGAAGCTACAGGCATGGCAGGCAAAGGAAAAGCAGGTAAAAAACAGAATTGAATGCATCAGAGATGAGATAGCCAAAACACAAATAGTAGACATTAAAGAGATTGGAATTGCCTTTTTGGAACACTATAGGGGAATATATCAGTCCCACATACAACCACTGCCAGAACGCATTATAGACTTCCTAGATACGCTGCCGATCCCTTTACTAAATAATGAGTTTAGAGAATTTCTATTAACAGAATTCACACTTGAAGAAGTTGAAACAGTAGTAGGCTCACTGGTTAACTGTAAAGCGACTGGGGAAGATGGGCTACCACCAGAATTATATAAAAGATTAGCTCCTACCCTGGACGCATATTTTTTTAAATTAGCAATCCATATATTGAAAGGATGAGAACCGCCAGCCACTTTTCATATAGCAGTACTAGTCAGTATTTTAAAAAATGATAAGACAGGGAAAATGTTAACTCTTTTAGACCTATCAGTCTTCTCAACGTTGACTATAAGATTTTTACAAAACTTGTAACAAATAGGCTTAATAAGTTTGTAGGTTCTCTTATCCACACAGACCAATGTGGATTTGTGGCGGGAGGCAGCTCTCGACAAATACTACATTTTTAATAGAAGCGCTGGACTATCTTAATAAGAACAAAATTACAGCACAGATTTGGCTTCTAGATGCTAAGAAAGCCTTCGATCTAGTTTCCTGAGACTGTCTTTTTATTATTTTGGAAAAGTTCGGATTCCCAGAAGGTTTTATACAAATAATAAGAAAACTTTATAAAGGCTCTCAGGCACAAATATTGATTAATTCTATAAACGTAGTTTCATGTTTTATTAATCCGGGCACAAGACAGGGATGTCCCCTTTCTCCCATTCTGTTCGCCCTTTTTATTGAACCTTTAGCAATAGCTATTAGACAAAAGAGAGAACAAACGACGCCTTCACAAGATATGACTAATATAAAATTATATGCAGATTACATTGTCCTTTTTTAAAATACTAAAGACAGCACCCAGGAAGAGATACTTGTTTTTTTTTTTAATTCCAAGAAATAGGAGGATATAAAATAAATAAGGCAAAGACGGAAATTATTTTATGTAATTGTTCCGTAGATACTCTATTGCCCAATTTTAGATTAACGTACAATACTCGCCCGAAAAGATACCTAGGGGTATATGTGACAGAAAAAGTAGAGCAGCTATTTCAGTTAAATTATATTCCCTTGAAACAGAAAATTAAACACCTTTTAGCACGATGGAGTCAATAACCTTTATTGATTATCGTCCGACCAGCACTTATTCGAATGTCTATTTTACCATTGTTCAATTTCTTATTCGCAGCGGCACCATGCGTTTTGCAAAAGTCTTTTCTTAAGGAAATAGATAGTCTATTTTCTTCTTTTCTATGGGCCAATAAGGCACCTAGACTAGCACTTAGCGCTTTATATTATTTAAAGGAAGAGGGAGGGTTATCCCTCCCAGATATGAGAGAATATTATTTTGCGAATTTTGCACACAATAAATATAGATTCTTTGCCCGATTTGACAATTCGGAAATAGATTGTTTCTTTATTAATAAAATCTTAATAGAGTATAAAATAAAAGACCCCACTAGAATAGTGAAGGATCCAAAGTAAGTGAGGTACAAAGTACTCCAATGGATTCTTAAACAGTGAGCCCAAATATTGGCCTTTTACAAGATCCCTAGAATCCATGCTATGACAGCTCTGTCAGACCTATATACGGGGGAGACGGAACTACTGCAGCCCGCTGAAGTGATTAAGTGGGAGGAAAATGGATATAGGCTAATAAAGGACTTCCTTAACTTAGATTTATGGAAAGAATGGTCTGAGATAGTAATAAGACCATCCCATTGCAAGGACGTGCTTAAATGGTCTTATATTAAAATTAAAATATTTCTTAGGAAAGATTGATATAGTGGCCTCTACAGTAAGTTCTGGAATAACTGAAGCTCTAGAAAATTCTGTAAAAAGGTCAGTAAGTGCATGGATAAAAATTTTTAATGATAACAAACTGGTTCCTAGCTTGGAGAAATTGCAAGATAAATGGAGTAAAATAGAGGGAATGCAGATCCCAAGAACAACCTGGAGAAGAATTAACAAGCTTAATGCCACATTAATTCGAGGAGCTAATTTTAAAAGAATGCAACTTTATACAAAAAGGTTACTTTACAGGACCCCGGCATTCTTACATAATATTTATCCTATGATAGAAGATAGATGCTTCCGGTGTGCGGAAGAAGGAGGAGGCACATGGTCGCACATTGTCTGGAACTGCCCAAAAATAAAACAATCTCTGGGGAGAAATTGAAAAATGTCTTAGAAATACCCTTGACCAATCTATAGTTATTGATAAGCATATTGCAGTCTTAGGTAGCTCTCCGAATCAAATGCTGAGTAATGCGCAAGAAGAATGTCTATTTATATCTGCCCTAGTGGCAAGATCTCTGATCCTACAAAATTGGCGTAGTAAAAATATACCCTCATTTCAGACATGGAGAACTGAATTTAGTAAAGTCAAAGAATTGGAAAGGAGATACGCACTTAAAACGTGATCCCTTAGGAAGTTTGAAAGATGCTGGGGTTCCATAGGAAATTAATGCTCTGTAATTGATGTAAGTGTGGCCGTATTGTCGTCGGTGTATTTTATTTCCAAATATATGCACAAGTCACTTTATAATATTTATTTATTTACTTACTATGTGAAGGGGAAGTGTGCAATATATGATTATCTATATATTGAAATTATTCTTTTAAAATGATATCAAGTGTAATGTATGTAGCAGAATATAGTTATATATTTATATATATATTTGCATTTAAGTACTCTTGAACAATTGTAAAATAGGATAATGAGTACTGCTGTATATTGTATCTTGTATTGCTACTTCTTTTTTTCTTCTCCCAATGTACAACGACTTGAACTCTCAATAAAAAAATTTAAAAAAAGATACAAACATGCGTCCATTGAAAGAAAGAGCTTCTATGCCTATATCAATAATAGAACTTTCTCCGGCGTTCCCAACATTTGTTAGTGATTACCACAAGAGAGGTGTTTCGGTGTTTCGTCTGGATACGCTCCCTGCCCCAAAGTGGTATCAGTCCCACTGGCACAGCATGAAGTATACCATGCTCTTACTAGGTTTATTTCAAATTGCACAATGTTCCCTCAATTTCGTCTTTACTATCCTAACAAATTGAGGGTTGCCAGGGTACACATATTCCATGCGCCCAAAGCATTTAATTACGACGCACATATATACAATCAATAAATTCGTAGACGCTCCACCTTTTCCTTTTTACTTTACATTTTCACAGTGCACAACTTTACCACAAGGTGTCAGGACGCTGAAAATAACAACAACATCGATGACTGGTGTTACCTCCAGAGACTCATCACATTTAATGTCTATCTAGCAAACAGAAACCTTTTTGTGATTATAGCATGAGCAAAACAAATAACAGGGGTTTTGGCAAAAAGTGAGACAAGAAGTAGATAGTCAGGTATCTAACAAGGGAGAATTAGGTAAAAACTCAGGATTATAGGTGAGGAGCTGGGCCAAGAAATCCCAGAGGGAGGAATGGTGTCCCCAACTAATAAATCCCACTGCAGGCCCAGACCTAGGTATATCTAGCATTTTTCTCAAGCTCCTTTGTGTGATTTTCCATTAAACTGAATCTTTTGTTTCCAAGTTTCCGCAAGATGATTGCTAGTTTCCCTGCAGTTTATTTTTGGTGGATTCTGGTAGTGTATTATATGTGCCTTGACGCCAACAGATCACGCTCTGCGCTCTAAATTATGAGGCATGGAAATTCATCTTTAATAAGGTTGATTTGATTGTTCGGGGTAGTCTTATGCACTTCAATGACAAATTACAGCCTCAAAAAAATGTTTAGCATACATTTAAAGAACCTTCTTCCAGAAATTGTTGAAGGTACCTCAGCATCTTATCCTACATGGCTAATAAAAGCACTGCTATTATTACATCTGTTGGAACATATCATGATCATTTTAAAATACGAATTGTATACAAAACAATTTAGGCTAAGAAAATAATTTTCTACACTGCAGTATTTTTGGATGCCAAGAAGAAAAATATCATAACCTCATATTATAGATTATAAGTAAGTGCACCTGAGCAACAATTAATAATTCATATCTTTGGTGCTTACCTTTATTCCACTTTGAACCACCTTATGTATATCCAAGAAGGGCTCTTTCATTAACTCTCCCTCAGGAGTAAATATCTTGACATATCCCTCTTTCTCAAGGATGAAGAGGCGACGGGAGCCATCCCCACAATGTACCGCTCCCACGGGCTGCCTCAGCCCTCGTACTACCTCTTGAAGACAAAAATAGTTGTGTTTGTGTTTCCTAGGAAAGAACATCATGACAGTCAGGGAATACGTCCCAAGTAGTGTATGTATCTGACTTTGAGGGTCATGCTATAAAAATAATGCTCGGTCCCCCATTCCCCAGAAGGAGACACAATATGAGGCATCAAAGAAGAAAGAGCAAGAAAAGATAAACCAATGTCACATCAATTAAGGGGGAAGTACACAGAAATCTTTTCAGTACAAAAACATTCAAAATATGCAGTTTCTTCAGTTCGCTTCTAAGGAAAAGTCATTACGTCTTGAAATCTGTTTCTGACTGTGCCACAGGGCACAGTAATGCCAAGCCACAGCTATTCCTTCCTCTCCCTGCAAGCCAGGCTACAAACAACCACCATGGGATTGCTGTGAAAACTTGGCAGATTGATCCAGTGGAACCAGGGTTAGTCAACCGGAAGAGAACAGTGAGAAGATGTTGGGGACTGTGAGAGCACCCAATGAAGGTATAATTACTTATGTCGCTAAATGGGTTTTACATACTCAAACAGTAATAATGAGGCAGAAAAGCACACTGTGAGAATTCGAAATTAAACGAGAACCTGAAGAGGGTTATCATATGAGGAGATGTTAGAATGTGTGACTCCTCATGTGGGTTACACTTTAACATAAGGTGAAGGTCGATGGCTCTACCTTGCCCCACACTCCAGTTCGTGAAGCGGTTGAACATGGGGTCATGCACTGCACAGGGATTTCCTGGATCACCTTGCTTGGATTTGCAAGGATTTGAGAAGGGACATCCCAGTACTTGAGTTAGAAGACAATAAAAGATTGTCCACTGCAACCACAAATGCCAATGCCCTGTAAGACTGGCATATGAAGAGGTTGAATATAGGAATTTTGTTGTGGATGTACTTAGTACAGGTAGAATTCTCAATCAAAAACGATTTATATCTATCTGATTTTTAACTTTTTAAAAACATTTTTCTCAACAGGACTTCCCTTTATTTTGTGAGTTGCATTCAAACTCCTGAAATAGGAAGGAACATCAGAAAGGGACTGGTGGTTAGCCCGCAAATCTTTAGACATACAGCGCCAATAAACTACCAAGCCCCACTACCATTAGTTTTATTATTAAGGGAAAGGGTGGGCAGACTATGTATATTGGTAACTTTGCTCTGTAACCAAATGCAGTCCAAGTGCTAAAATTCGGGTTGCATCAACAAATGATGCTAAAGATTTGATAATTCACAGAAACACAACAAAATCTTTATAGCCAATTATTAGAGATGGCAGAGTACTTGCATTTCCATATTCAAAATATAATCAACATCTCATTATCATCATATATTGGTGGATACATTTTAATCAAATCTTGTGAACATACGTGGAAGCATCATTGGAAAAAAGCCAAATTCATATATTGTACAAATCTGGGACCCACACAATAAATAATAGAATCACAGAAATAGTCCATGATAACTTAAAAACACGACATTTTGTTTTGCTTCTGTGTTGGTATGTGGGTTTCTCTACTACACCTTATAGAAATTTGAATGGTTTTTCCACACCCTATTAGTTTTTTAGTTTTTAAGGGATTCAATATCTTCCCAATTCACCCATTTTTTTCACCTGTGAAAATTGATAATTGCACAAGTGAAAATATTTTTGCGCGGATCACTTCACAATATACCAGAACGAAAGGTGAGTCGCTATGTGACCCTATTAATGACAAAAGTCTGTGTGGGAACAAGAAATGAAAGTTGTGTGGATGGAAGGCAAAGCAAAGAATCACCCACCATTTCAAAATATTAATGGGTGAATTAACCTACAAGACAGAAAAGTCTATTCACAACAGAAGCTTTGTGATTTACTTGCGATCACCATGTTATTACCAAAAGTACACTTCGAAAAGCAGCAAAACCATAAAACATGTGGAGAGCTTAAGGACAATTACAAACTACATTGACACAAAATAAATCAAACAAGGTTAAATCGTTTTACATGAATATAGAAGTATCAATGTGTGAACCTGTTGATCTCTTCCACTTTGACATAGTCCTCCATTTGGTCCAGGGAGTTGGAAGCCGGGCCTCGAACTTGCTTTCTGGGGAAGTCTGGAAAGCATATCCCACCATCCTTTCTGGCATAGTAAAAGCAAAACTCCTCAGCCGTAGTTTGAAGAAACCCTACAGGGAATAACAAGAGTTGATCAATATTCTGCCACGTTTTGTCCACAGGCAGCAGTCTAATATCTTGTCTATGTTGACGATAGTTCCAGCTTTATGCTGAAGAAACAGAACTACAAAACAACCGAGTTTTCTCGTGGTTGTGGAGGTATTTTGTAGATACCATGGTCATTGCATTGCATTGTAATTGCATTTATATAGCGCTTACTACCCTTGACGGGGCGAGTAGAACGCTACTGCGGAACCAAAATAGGATTAGTGGTGAATTAGTATAGTGAAATATGAAATTATTTTGATTGGTCATGCCTAATGTCTGTTTGGTAATGTATTATTTTTAAAAATTGTACTCACTATTACTTACTGGTTTGTGTGCTCATGAGTGTTTTATTCATGAACCTAAATCGCATTTCTCAATCCCACTGCTTATCTGTATTCATTTGGTAAAATAAACACTGAAAACAAAACCGCTGTAGGCACCTGCTACTTATCAATGTAGCTATAGGACACCATACTGGCAGGGCAAAGACACGTTGATAATGGTTTAACACTACACATACGTTGAAGGTCTATCTGTTTTACCTGGCCTCTGGGTTTCTCTAATCTATACTGCTTTGCTTAGATATCAGTTACTAGAAGTAAGTTCCTTTTTGGTGCTGCACTATATACACATTCATTTACTTATTTTATAACCAACAAGAAATACTGAGTGAGTGTATATACATCGGAGACATTAACTTCTTTAGTAGAAGAAGCAAGTGATTTAAAATGTATGTTTGCAAAGAGTTTGTATTATTCTAAATCATATGTAGGAGTGTTATAATCATCTATGGCATTGTCCTATAATATGTGATTTCATCAGTGATATCATCAGTCATGAA
The DNA here is from genome assembly GCF_964204655.1 of Triturus cristatus. NCBI lineage: Eukaryota > Metazoa > Chordata > Amphibia > Caudata > Salamandridae > Triturus > Triturus cristatus. Next base: position 497,772,053 of record NC_140582.1, read on the forward strand.
GTATGTCAGAGGTGACACTAAGGGCCCAATTATGACTTTTGGTGCAGTCAATCAATCAATCAATCAGGGGAAGGGTCTCAAGGCGCGGGGGGGGAACAGCAGTTCCGTTCAGTCGAAGAGCCAGGTCTTGAGAGCCTTACTGAAGGAGTTCAGGGAGGGGGCGTGTCTGATGATGATAGGGAGCTCGTTCAAGGTCTTGGCTGTGACTTAGGAGAAGGCTCTTCCCTCTGTTCTGGCTCTGCAGATGCACAGGGTTTCGGTGAGTGCAAAGTTGGCGGAGTGGAGGTTTCTGTTGGGTGCGTGGAAGGTGATTCTCTTGTTGAGGTATTGGGGTCCTGTATTGTGTCATGTGTTCGTGTCGGGGATGTCGAGAACAAATCTGGCTGTGGTATTCTGTATCATCTGGAGCTTGCGGAGTAGGGACTTGTTGATGCCAGCATAGAGTGCATTTGCGCAGTCCAGTCTGCTTATCATGAGTGCGTGGGTGACTGTTTTCTTTGACTCGGGGGGATCCATTTGAAGGTCTTTCGGAGGATGCGGAGGGTGATGAAGCAGCTGGAAACAACAACGTTGACCTGTTCGTTCATGGAGAGGAAGGAGTCGAGTACGATGCCGAGGTTTCTGGCATGGTCCGTGGGAGGGGGCTGCGATGGGCGCTGGGCCACCAGATGCTATCCCATGCTGACGGGGTGGTTCCGAGCATGAGGACTTCCGTCTTCTCCGCGTTGAGCTTCAGGCAGCTGTTGTTTATCCAGTATGCAACGTCCTGCATCCCTTCTTGGAAGTTGAGTCTGGTGGTGGTTGGGTCCTTGGTGAGAGAGAGGATGAGCTGGGTGTCGTCCACTTAGGATACTATGCTGAGGCCATGCTTTCTGACGATGATGGCGAGGGGGGCCATGTAGATGTTGAAGAAGGTGAGGCTGAGTGACGATCCCTGGGGCACCACCACAGTTGATTTCCATTGGTTCGGAGAGGAAGAGTGTCAGTCTGATTCTTTGGCTTCTGTTGGTAAGGAACGAGCGGATCGAGTCGAGGGTGGTTCCTTGTATGCCGGCGTCGTGAAGTCTGGCAGCGAGTGTGCGGTGGGATACGGTGTCGAAAGTTGCTGACAGGTTGAGTAGGATCAGGGCTGCGGTGTGGCCTGGGTCGAGGAGGGTGCGGATGTCATCTGTGGCGGCGAGTATGGCGGATTCGGTGCTGTGGTTGCTGCGGAATCCGGATTGGGAGGGGTTGAGGATGGAGTTGTCTTCGATGAACTTTGTTAGCTGTGAGTTGACGGTCTTCTCTGCGACCTTTGCCATGAAGGGGAGGAGGGAGATGGACTGGTAGTTCTCGAGGTCCATGGGATCTGCTAAGGGTTTTTTAAGCAGGGGTCTGATTTCTGCGCATTTCCAGTTGTTGGGGAAGGTGCCGGTTGTGAAGGTGGTGTTGATGGTGCGTGGCAGTTCTAGTGCAAAGGCGGCGGCACCGGCTCTGTGGTAGATGTGTGGTGGGCATGGGTCCGTGGGGGCCCCTGAGTGGATGCCTTTCATGGTCGTAGCGGTCTCTTTGGTCGTTACCAGTGTCCAAGTGGTGATGGTGGGCTGGCTGGTGTTGCCGGAAGGCGTGGTGATTGCAGAGTCCGGAGTGTAGTCGCTGAAGTTTTCATAGAGGTTCCTAATTTTCAGATGTAAGTACGATCCAAGCTTGTTGCAGAGGTCCCGAGATGGGGCGATGTCAGTAGTTTCGCTAGGGTGCTTGGTGAATTCATGGATGACGCTGAAAAGCTCTTTAGAGTTGCCGGCGTTGGTGAAGATTTTGTTGTGGATGAAGGTTCTTTTAGTGGTTCTGATGTGTTGGTGGTATTCTGTCATGATGTGTTTGTAGGTGGTGTGGTTCTAGGGTGTCTTGTTGTTTCTCCAGTTCTTCTAGGGGCTTCTGCAGGTGCGTCTGGCTTCTTGGAGGTCGGTGGTGAACCAGGTGACTTTCCTGTGGTGCTGTCTGTCGGGGTTGCGTAGTGGGGCGAGCTTGTCTGCGCAGCTGGAGATCCAAGTGTGCAGTTCCCGGGCTGTGAGGTTGCAGTTGGTAGTGGTGGTTGGGGTGTTGCGGGTGGAGTTGAGGTGTTCCTCTGTGATTCTGTTCCAGTTTCTTCGCAGAGGGCGCTGAGCGGGTCAGGCGGCTTGTGTTTGTTGATAAAGAAGTGCACGCAGTGGTGGCCGGTTCACAGGGCTGCGTGGTGTGGCTGGAGTGGGTCCTGTTCCCTCCTGCGAAGATGGGGCAGAGGGTGTGCGCTGCTTTGTGGGTGGGCATGGTGACAAGTTGTTTCAGTCCGATGTTGGCGAGGTTGGCGAGGAAAGTGGTGGAGTTGTGGTCGCTGGGGTTGTCCAGGTGGAAGTACAGGTATCCGAGGAGTACGTAGTCCATGGAGGCGATGGCGTGGGGTGCGATGAGGTCGGTGATGGTGGAGACGAAAGGGGTGCGGGGCACAGGCCAGGAGGTCTGTAGGCGAGGGTGCCATGGAGCATGGAGTTGGGGCTGGTCTGTATCTGGAAGTGCAGGTGTTTGGCGGCAGCGAGCGGGCAGTATGAGCCAAAACTGTGGTCGCACCACCCACCAGATTATGAGCTTTTTTGGCTGTTCCCACGGTGGTGCCTCTGAAAATGGGCACTGCAATGGGAATGTCAAAAACCAAAAACAGTTCCTGCACCGCATGGCCTGTAAAGTCCATGCTGTGCAGGAACTGGGGTACATGCATACAGGGAGGCCCCAAGCAACAGAGGGCACCCTCAGCACAATACTCTGGCTAGACAGCTCCTGATTGAGTTCTGTTACGCCAGTGTGGCACTGTACCATGTGAGAACAGCCATAAAGGAATGTAATGAGTTCCCGGTGCAGACCTTTGTTTTATTACCTGAATGAGAGGTGCAGTGGGACCTACACCTCATATAAACATAGTTCCAGCTCCTAGAACATATTTTGCACCAGGAAAAATAGGTGTACTTTTACAAAATGAACACTACATCTCATTGGCTATGCTTTGCAAATTGACTTTGAGAATTTCCTTTTTCATAAAATGTGTATTTTCCCTCATCTTTATTCGTGCAGATATTTAAAAAAAATCTGAATATGCCTCTAATTACTATCTGTTTTTTTGTCAACTTCAATAGAACATAAACCTTCTCACCTGAGCCAACGTTCACCTTTGTAGTAAAGTGGGCAATAGGGATAATCACACGATTCACCATCTTGTCTTAAAAATCGCTGGCTATGAGCTTTCCGGCAAGGTGACTACTGGGAGCCTTTTTAGGGATGATTTTTTTATCTTTCATCCTGTTATTTTAAAGAAACTGATTCCCGAGTGTTAGAAAGTTGGCATAGAAGCAACATTTTAGCTTGGATTCACTCCGCGAATACGGTATGATTGAACTGAGTAATACAAAAGATTTCAAGCATTTTACAACAGAGATTATATATCTGCAGGACACCAAAGCATGGCCCCTTGTGGATTTCTAAAAGGGAGTCGGCAACAGATATTAATGTTTTTATAAATCTATAACATATAAAGGCCAAAATAGTATAACCAACAAGGAAGTTGTTAAAAGCATAACATTTCTAATTAAACAAACTTGCTTTTAAAAAATCTTTGAGGAAAATCATAAATGAATTAGTATTTTTACCCAAAATTACCAGGTGACCGTGTGATGGGAGCTGAGATCGCGTGTCACATGGTGGCACCATGTGGATTGGCAGGTCTACTACCACCAAACTTAGTGATACACAGTAAAATCTCTAATGCAACAAACAACACATTGATGTAAGCTCATTTGTCACTCTTGCCGGAGACCATCCATATATATGCCATTCTTGGTTTTGCTCCTATAGGAACAGTTTATTTTAAACAAACAGGCTGGGTTGGCTCCAGAATTGGGCACAAGCGATCTCGACTAGTTTCAGCCTATTTAGGACGCATAAGTGAAATGTAACTTGAGTCCTATGGCACAGTGAGGTGTTCTACTGCTATACTGTGTTCGAAATATCAACTTTCAAAAATATTGCATTCACCAAATCCACCTTAGCACCAGATTTTGAGGGAAGCCTAGGTAAATGGTAAATTCAAGCTCAGGACCCAAGTCTGGGCATACCCATTGCACCTGTCATAGGCCGAAACATGTCAGCGGTTTCTTGTATTCGTGTTCAGAGGGGTCAGGCCTAACAAGTAACAAACAGAGTGAAAAATAGTTGGAGCATTTTGGACAAGTACAATGTACTGAAACAGTGGTGTCATGAAAAAACACTGTCAGTACATATGTGAAAGAGGAGCATTTCACTCTCTCCCTCCCTATTTCGTCCCAGATTGCTAAATCTGGTGGCATATTTAATCTCGCTCACCAGCGTAGGTACTCAGGGACAGCATGGACATTCAGCACAATCAGCAGATGTACAACTTCAAACCATGACAATACTTGAGTTGATTTTAAAATCCCCAAGAGGGGGAAATATGGGAAATATATTTGAGAGAGGAAAATAAAATGTTGGTGGATACATTCATTACATTATATGAGTCCACAGAGTATAAATAGAATTTCTCAATATATATTTGGCAATTCTAAAAGACTTAATATGAAGTGTGGATGAATAAGAACTGTGATGATGGGAAGAAAAACAATATTTTAACATCACATGAATAAGTATTAACCAGAACAGATGGGGAATCAGGAGCAGTGTTTTTTTGCAGACTGGGCTGAATATGATATAAGGAAAGCAACAAGGGATTTTCTAAAAGATACTAAGAATCAAACACAGGGAAACATTAGTGAATGTTGATGTTGGGCATACAGGTGAATGTTATTAAGTTATATAAAGGTATAAGTAATTAATGATTACTCTTTGTTTAAGGTGTTATTATAAAACTATCTCCTGATGCAGCAACTTTGAGTCCAAACTCCTAGAGGAACCAGTTATCTGTAGTGACCAATGAAATAATTTAATCTGAAGGAGACACGAAAGAAAGTGGAGGGAATAAAAGAAATATTGTAACACATCGAAGAACAATAGTGTCCACCTAATTGTGTAGAGGCTGGGAGCAGGAAAATGTCCCTGACAAACAGAGAGGTGACATCTACGGAGATCCATATAATCAGACAGAACCCCAATAAATACGTGTAAAATGCCTGCACTCCCTTTCTGTTTCCTCTTCATCCCATTACACACATACCAAGGGTAAGCCAAGTCAAGTTAAGAGCATCACTCTTTTTTTTTATAACTCTTTTTATTAAATTTGCTCAATAGACCTTTACATACATGAATCACTTCACTTTACATACATGAATGTTCGTACATGATAAGGCTTCAATATTACAACTATTATCTGCGGAAGTGGGAAGAGACTGTAGATCACTGGCGACTTCAGATACATACTTATACCGCAAAAACATTTTCACAAGGAATAAGCTTAAATCAGGTGCCTACCTTGCTAGGCCTATTACACCCCAACATGGCTGATACATATCTTGTCAATCAGGCGCTACGCCTAATCTTTGCCACACAGGCCACACGGCAATTCAACATGCTTACAATCAAGCACTACCCATGTGTAGTGTGCCACCCATTCTCGGAAGCGACTTGAAGTGCTGTCATGGGTATAACGCACCATACAAATGCAACTGCAATACAATCTGACAAATGCACTTGTTAATGACAAGGTTGTAAGTGGGCAAATGTTTAAATGCACGGAAATAACTTTTGATTCTAAAAAACGGTTTTGACCAATTTTCCAAGAGACATTAATTTCCATCTTATCCTACAAAATATCCTACAAACATCTCCAGAGTACGTTATCAGTTCTCATGTGCACACTATTGTCCATGCATTACTTAATTGCTTCTTAAATGGCCTTAAGTGCAGTCCAATTGCAAGCAAAATTCTGCAGTGTCCCCTTGTGATACTCCACCTGTAAAACTGTAAAAAGAGGCTTGCACCTGAAGCTTTGCATGCAGCACCTACTGCTCTGTTTACAATGTCAGTGGCTTCCTATCTATTAAGCAGGTCTGCAATGCATTCCAGGTGTGCGCAGAGCCTGTTGACACTTTTGCCCAAAACATCTGAAAGTTCTGCTTGGTTGGTGGCTTGGCAGCGCCCTGGGAAAGTTTTGAAAAAATGTAAACACAGTGGGCTGAAATCTTTCGAAATTATTCACGCTGGCACAGGAAACCTGCGCGGCGGCTTACCCCATCACTATCATTGCCAAGGAACAGACACTTAGTGATCTGCAGGCTGGCAGCACTGCACTCTCTGCACGGTGGGAGGTATGGTGTTACAGCATGGGAGGATCAACGGCTCTCTTTAAAGAGCCACTCCAGAGAGGCTACGAGAGGATATAGGAATTTATGAGCTTCTCCTCAAAACCCGGCCAGTCCGCCAGGGGTGATAAAATGGCGATTATACAAAATTCCTAGAGAAATGCTGCCTTCGGGGCTGAAATTTCACTGACACATTGGCCTTCCTGGGGTCTTTTGGTAAAATAATCGCCTTCTAACACTAGACGTGGGACAACACCAAGAAGAGGCTCTGGAGGCTAACAGGGGGCATGTAATGCGTGATGAGGGCCATCCTGATGCTTACTCGTGCAATCCTGATGCTTACGCGGGCCATCCTGATGCTTACTCGTGCCATCCTGATGCTTACGCGGGCCATCCTGATGCCTACGCGGGCCATCCTGATGCTTACTCGTGCTATCCTGATACTTACGCGGGCCATCCTGATGCTTACTCGTGCCATCCTGATGCTTACGCAGGCCATCCTGATGCTTACGCGCGCCATCCTGATGCTTACGCGGGCCATCCTGATGCTTACGCGGGCCATCCTGATGCTTACTCGTGCCATCCTGATGCTTACGCGGGCCATCCTGATGCTTACGCGGGCCATCCTGATGCTTACTCGTGCTATCCTGATACTTACACGGGCCATCCTGATGCTTACTCGTGCCATCCTGATGCTTACGCAGGCCATCCTGATGCTTACGCGGGCCATCCTGATGCTTACGCGGGCCATCCTGATGCTTACTCGTGCCATCCTGATGCTTACGCGGGCCATCCTGATGCTTACGCGGGCCATCCTGATGCTTACTCGTGCCATCCTGATGCTTACGCGGCCATCCTGATGCTTACGCGCGCCATCCTGATGCTTACGCTTGTGCCCGGTCCTCAAAGTCAACAGTCATAATACAGAGCGCAATCTGCAGATTTTAGGGTTTGGAAAACATGGGGGCTTTATAAAACGTATTATAAAAAGGCCAGTGATAAGTGGTAATCATGTGATATAGCTACTGAAACTACTGGCACCAGTCAGACTGTCTCCCTCTCCAAGTGCAGCAAGTGTCCTTTAAACAGGCCTTGCAATGGGAACTGCTGCCTGATCTCCATAGGGCATGGACATGCAGGGTTACAAATTTACCTAATGGGTATGTTAGGCATATGTATGTGAATAAATGATCACCTTTTGTCAATTTGCAAAGCTATACATTGGCACCTAATTTACACACCTGTAATGTATGTCATGTGAAATTTGCCCATTTTAAAACCCATGGAGAAAGGTAAATTATGCCTTTGGTGCTAAAAATGTTTTTGTGACGCTAAAAATGCATATTTCACAAAATGGATACATTTTGAGTGTGTAAGGTTAGAACATTAAAATACTGGCATTTCATTCTGTTTCATTCGTCTTTACTCAAATAACAAAAAAATTGCCTTCCATGCCTTGCCTTCTGGTAGATATATTCTGATTTTTAAAATCGATTTGTGCATTTCATATTTCATTCAGCTTTTCATGCACACACTTTAGAACTACTCCACTTTTGTGGAACTTGGTGTCTCCTAAACAGCTTCAAATATATTTTAAGCCTTTTGTGAGTGTTATTAAGTCCACTACTTTGCGGACATTAGCCAAATTTGCATTGTGTGTTGAGTATCACCTCTGACACCGCTGCCCATCGAAATCTAGTTCTTTCACATTGGCTGACAAATTCACATGAAAAAGGTATGAAATAATGTGTAAATTACACATTTTAAAGCGCCACATAGAGCTTTGTAAAGCTTGTTCATGTTAAGACTGTGTAAATTATGACTTTTCCAGAAGTTAGTCAAACTTATGTTTGGGAAAACTTTGGGACTGAGCCCCAGAGAATTGAAGACGGGAAAAGTTAAGCACAAGTATAACAATTTATACAGTTAGGCAGACTTGTGCCTGGAAAAAAATATTCTGAATTAACACCAAAGAATAGAATACAACCGAAAAGGACGATCTGCTGAACATTTGGCTTGAATAAATATGGAAAGATATGAAAGAAATAGCTGCAGTTTTAGAAGGGCAAAGATGTTTTTTTTTGGGTTTCTGTGCTGCATCCAACTTCAAGTCTGAATCTACAAGCAACCCAGTAGAAAGTGTTTTTATGAGCCATGGACCTTGCAGGCTCTGTAGTCCATCGGGTACAGATAACAGGTAGTTGGAGCTCAAAGTAGAAAGAGGTCGCATGGTTGAAGCTGTCCATCGGGTATAAACAGAGCATCGCGACAGGCACTGACTGCCACCGACAAAGAGATAGTCTTATTGCAAGTTATAGGAAAGGCAATGCCATTTAACACCTGGCTCAGAAACACTAAATACATATAATATATCACTAAGTAAGCTGAAGCAACTCAAGACTGCCCAGGAAGCCAGACGTACAACCCCAAAAAAAACACATATTACATATTATGGGCTATATTCCCAGACTCTTTCCAAACACAACTCGAGCTCTTTAAGGCATAGCCAGAAGATGGGCAAGCCAGCCAACATATCATGAAAGGATTTACTACTATAAATACGAAATTTGCTACCATGCTTTTTCAAAGAATCTTTGCACCAGGAAGAATAATCACACCAAATGAGAGCACACAGGCTCATTTTCATTTAATTTCCTGGAATAGTGCATGCATCGACAGGATATATACCTACCATTTCATGGTATAATGTTCTACGAACCCAGAGAGCCCATGAAAACGATGGGGAGGGTGAAATCTAAGACTCCAAATAATGCACTATATTTTAAGAGTTGTACTTGTGTTGCCAATGGCAGGGAGCCAATGAACAGCACCTACAGAAAGAGCAATGGAGACCAAGCCTGCAGTTTGACACTACTGATAACAATGCTCTGATAGCTTAGCTCGAGGCAGGATCTCTTAATAGATGGATGGACTGGGAATCTTCAGGTGTCTCTAGAGGACAATCCGAGTTCACGGGTTCTTTCTCTGTTTGGAAGCCTGGGTCAGAGTGCTAGAATTACACGTAGACAATTGCCTTGAAGCCATTCTCAATCTATTTAAATGCCCCACGGGTGAACTGTGACACCACCGGACGCCTGAGCCACACAAAGCTGCAGGCTCGTTTGAACCTCACAGTATTCAGCTCATTGCGAGCTAGATCATTGCCTCGTGTGAGTGTCCATGGGCGGCAGATGCTGGAGCACAGGCGGTGTCTGGCACAGCTCACTTTCAGCAATAAGTGCACATATAGAGATGATAACAGAGCAAGGGGTGCATCCTATATAGCAGTGGCCCAGCCCACTAGGCTTTGATCCAGCAGTTCAACGGGCATTTGCCCTATTCTATTCATAGCAAGCCCACCCATTGCACGCTTGCCTGTCAAATAAAGGCAATTTGTGCAAGCTGTCAAGAGACTGGATGCAGGACCCTTAAAAGATAAAAAGAAATCAGTGATGTTGGCTGCTTGTCAACCACTTCTATGGTACAGTCAGGAATTCTTAATAGGAAAATGTCAGACTTGTACGACAGAAACCTGAATCACAGTGTCAGAAGATACTATTGCTGTTGACATCATTGCAGATTCTTCCGTCATTTACCCGCTCCCCAGGCCACTGCTAAATTATGACTGGTACAATTATACATTTAAAAAATGGATAATTAAGTAAGAGATCATAAAAGTAATTATTACATTGGACATAAATATTAGGCTTAGAAACACAATCTTTAGCACCTTGAGTTTGCATTCTGTAAAGTGCTCCACAATGGTCATTAAGCAAGCTATTGGCGCTATGTAAAACTCTGTAAAAATAATAATAATAAATAAATAACACCTAGAAAGGGATGCTCAAAAATCAACACATTGAAGGAATTGGGAGGAGGGGGGGAGCAAGATGGCAGACTGACGCTGCTGGGGAGAGCAGGCACACGAGAGGCTCCCGTGCTCCCACACTCTGCGTTTTGGACAATTTGAACCAGCGTTAAACATGGCAGTATGGTAAAAGGAGGCAAACGAGATATTGCTCCGCTTTATAGATTTACCAAGACTGGGATCTGCTGAGAAGTAACGAGGCAAATGCAGGCAGCAGTATTTGGCGGCATTGGGCGGTGGCTGTTCGCTTACCGGATATCATGGCTGGTGGGCGTGCGTCCCCCAGTGGCTTGTTCACACTGATTGATCTCGGGAATATTTGCGGCTTCTGGCTACAGTCTGGGCAGTGTCAGTAACATGGCTCCCCTGAAGACAACGACCAGGGGCACTCAGGCAGCAGGTCGGCTGCCGGTCAATATTTCAAACACAACAGGTATTGGGCAGATTAATGAAGCTGAGGAGGCAGCAGCGACACAACAAAGAGACGCTAGTAAAACTGCACCGAGACTTAGTAAGCCGCTTTTGCGCCTCTTGCAGTCAGGGGAAGCTGCAGAGTTATTAAATGTAGGCTCAACAGGGGAGCAATTTACTGGCGAATTAGCAGCAGATATTATGTTACAAGCCTTATCTTTGCAACAAAGTAACCAAGAGAACACTTCTAACTCTCCTGGGCGTATTCAAAATGCTTTCCCTGACACTCCCAAGGGTCTGATTAATGTTGATAATGCTGATAATGGGCACAATATTGGCCAAGCTGATAACGTGGACAATGTTGGAAGCGGTGTAATATGCACATCTGAGCCAATAGCCCAATTAGCAGTGGCAGTGAATGCTTCAGCGCTAATGGGTGCATCGAATGAGCGCAATTTGGAGGAAGATGGGGCAGCCAAGCTGCCACAAAATGATTCTATTTTACTTGGCAGCGCTGTCAGCATAGGTAGCAGCAGTGGAGAAAATTCAGCTACTGATGATCTTTTTGGCTTAACACCAGATCAGGGGGGCATGGACGGTTTTTCTGCTACAATTCCTGCTCCAACGATAGTTATAATTCTCTCTAATTTGAACTCTGATAATGCTGTGGACTCGCAGTCTATATTCTCCATACCAGTAGTGGGCAATGAGCCACGAAAAGCTCAAACTGCACATGAACTACAAGATGCCCCACAATTCTCTGGAAAATCTGGCAAGGTTTTGGAAAAAAGGGCCTCTCCAGTATTTAATCCATCTGCTAAAAAGAAAAATACTAAATCTAAGATAACGAAAGAGGAAAAGAAAATTCATACTGTGCCGGAACTACAGCAATGTCTGTCATCAATCATACAGGTTAAGGATGTTTTATCGGATAGCCCCCCTGCTTCGGTGGGTACAAGCGAAAGAAGGAGTTAAGTCTATGATATCACGATTATCAGGCGCTATCCCAACAGATGAGGGATGTGGCAATATGGGGGAGGTAGGAATAGGGTCTGATAGCCCGGAATTAGGTTTAGTATCTTCCTCTGGTCGTTTATATATCCTGTGCTTCTTTGGCCCGTTAATGACATCTGGGTCTCCTCAAGGGCCGCAACAGGCTGCAGCGGAACATCAAGGGGAAAAGTCACATGATCAAGATGTACCGACTCTTGCTTTGATTCTTAATCCCTAAAAGATCAGAGATCGGAGGCACAAGAGCACTATGCCCAAGCTAAGGCTGATAATCATAGCGTTCAGCCGTCATTGAAGGAAATGTCACTCAAGGTTGGGTCATTGGCCACTGATGTTCTGGAACTACAGCAGAGGGTTGCCAACACAGAGGAGATCACGGCTAAAACAAGTAGTTCAGTCCAGCTGCATGATGATCAAATTACAGCTATGCAATCTAAGCTGGAAGAACTTGAAAATCACTCGCAACATCATAATTTAAAATTGTTTGGCATTCCAGAGGGACTAGAGGGCTCGGGCTCCAGAGCCTTCATAGTCAAAATTTACCAGACGGCCTTCCCAGATCTGGGGGATTGAGAGTACCAGCTGCAAAGGGCTCACAGACTTCCATTGGTACAGCAGAAACAGAGCTCTCGGTATCCCATGCCATTTTTTATTATCTATGGAAACTTTCTTCTGCGACAAGCTGTCTCCCTGAAGGCTCGCCCTAGCTCTCCGGTCACATTCGATTCTTTTTCCTTTTTTGTTTGGTCGGATCTTTGCAAATTGACAATAGATGGACGTTGGAAATTACGGCAACTGATTGACCCGCTGAAAGCTACTAGGGCGCAGGTATTGTTACAGGTGCCTGCTCGTCTGAAGGCTCTACGGGGAGGCCAATCTCTTTTTTTTATACAGAACAGGAAGCAAAAGTAGCTATGAGTAGATGGCAAGCAGGGGCTTTGGATAAAGACTAAAATACTTGCCTTCTTTTCAAATTTTCTTCTTTATTTTTTTCTTCCTTGTTATAAATAACAATGTTTAAAGGGTTTGCTGTTGTTGGGTGTGGGCTAGGTCACGGCCGCCGTGGTGCACTGTCTCCAGGAAGCTGCCTATTCAGCAGCAGCTGTTGAAAGGGGATGATTCCTTCTTCAAGATGCAGGGAGGGTGTAGAGTTCGCTAAGGGCGAAAGGGTTGGGGCAGGGCAAAAAAAGGTCAACACGGGGACATATAAAGAATTCAGATTTAAATTTACCGATGGAGATAAAGAGAAGGGAACTTGCATGGCAATAAGAGCATATTCAATATTGGGTGGCAATCTATTTTCAAGGAATAATCTTGGCAATGGCTCAGATTAAATGTTTAGCTTGGAACGTTGCTGGTCTTAATAGCAAACTTAAGAGACAACTTGTGCGTGAAGAGTTAAAAATGTATAATCCGCAATTAGTTCTGCTAAAAGAAACTCATCTTTCTTTTAAGGATCGGAATCTCTTGCAACACTTGGGGTATGACATAATTGTTTATACGTCACAGACTTGTTCAATAAGGGGGGCCGCAATTCTAAAACATAAACGTTTTGTATGTGTCGCACATAAGACACTGGCCGATCAGGCTGGCAGGTGGGCAATAGCACAGCTGGAAATAGGGGGGAAGAAATTTTTCTCTGCTCTATATGGTTCTAATGTGGATGACCCTTCAGTCATTGGTTTTCTGAACATGGAAATGCTGAATTGGGAGGGAGAAAGGGTGGTAATGGGTGATTTAAATTGCATTATGGATTACAGCATCGACACTACTAGACGGGGCTACTCATAGAATGCGAAAGACATGGGCTGCAATCGCAGAATTAGGTCATCTGCAGCTAATCAGGGATATATAGAGGTATTTATATCCAGCTACCCCAGTGTATACGTACTATTCTTCCCCGCATCAATCGTACACGAGAATCGATATGGCATGGGTTTCAGATCAGATAATATTGACATCAGATCTTGAAGTTTGCCTACGTGTCACGTCCGATCATAACCCTATAATGTTATCATTTCAGACGTTAGCAGGAGATAATATACCTAGACCCTTTTCTTTCCCAAGATACTTGCTTATGGACAGTGTAAATATAGCTCTTACTAGGAAACAACTAGAAATATTTTTTAAAGAAAATGTCGGGTCTGCCTCTCCATTGGTGGTTTGGAATACCTGGAAAGCAGTAATCAGAGGCACAATTCAACAATATGTATGGCAACAGAATAAAGTAAAGAAAACTGCAACCAAGGAGGCTGATGGGTACTCAGAATCAAGAGCAATTGTTTTTTTCTCTAATCGATCTTAGAGTAGCTACAAAAAAAGTATTTAGAGAAAGAATAGCGTCTAGATTCAATAAATATCGCTTTACACAATACGAGCATGACGAGCAAATAGGCAGAATCTTAGCTCATAAGGTTGCAGATGACTAAAACTTATATCAAAGGAGTAAAAGGGGCAAATGGCATATCTTATGCACAACCGCATGAGATTTTAGAGCAATTTTCTATATACTATCAAGAACTATATACTTCAACTATAGCACCAAAAGAGGAAGATATCCAGTCTTATGTGCAGGGCAGATATCTATCTATTACAATAAGCAACAGAGCACAGCACCAAAAATCATTTCCTTTCTGATCAGTTCAGGTCGGATATATGTTTTAATGTCCCATGTACAACATAACATGTTCAAATCCAAGTAGCAAGAATTTATGCAGCAGATATTCTCTATCCTTCTTTTCTAAACAGGAAGTTATCCCTCAGTATCCGGCCTTCAGCGAGACCGGGAAGTAAGAATAGGGGGCAATGGATTGAATGTTCCATACTTAGGAACCTCGTATGACAATTTTGGATCAACTACTTAGGACTACGGTTACTACTACTTGGACCCCTTTCAAAAATAGAAGAAATTTGCCTGAGCTACGCTCCTCATGACTGAAATAACAAAGAGAGAATTTTATTGAGAGCTTATTTGGAGATCCTGACTACCAAATACTTTTTAAGATTTGTTTGACTTAGCCGTGACTAGAATTAAGCACATTTCGTGACTCCTGAGAATACATTTGTACTAATTATACGGACTTATCTTATCAAGCCTTGAAAAAGTCGCTTTTGTGACGAAACACGTGTCGGCTGTGGAGTTTCAACAACGTTGTGTCAACTCTTTTTCACAAATATCTGCTGCATAAATTCTTGCTACTTGGATTTGAACATGTTATGTTGTACATGGGACATTAAAACATAAGTCCGACTAGAATTGATCAGAATGGAAATGATTTTTGGTGCTGTGCCCTGTTGCTTATTGTAATAGATTGTATGTGCTAGAGGCGTTGCTTCTGCGAAGGGGGACATTGTGGAATGCACAGTGTTTTAACATTGAGCACACAATAAGACAAGCTATCTCAAACTCTTGCTAAACTCAACAGAGGTGCTGACTGTTGTTGTAGTTACCATTGCCATCATCTATATTGCAGATATCTATCTACTCTAAGTGAGGCGACGGCAATCTCCATTGAAAAAGATATTACAAGGGAAGAGATAGAATTGGCAATATCAACCCTGCAGTCGGGCAAGGCGGCCAGGGAAGACTCCTTACCCCTCGAATGCTATAAATCATTTAAAAATCTATTGATTGAAACATTCAGATCGGTTATACAACACATTGGTGCCAAGGGTAAGGTACCCGAATCATGGAATATGACTCAGATAGTGTTCTTTTTGAAGAAAAAAAAACTCCCAATGAGTGTGGGTCATATAGACCAATTTCACTCATAAATGCGGATGCCAAAACCTTTTAAAAAATACTTGCTAATTGCCTGGCCCCTGTTATGGCGACGGTGGTTTCTCCTATTCAACATTTGTATTTATTTATTTATTTGAAGCTTGTAGAGCGCACGGCTACCTCCAAAGAAGGTGTCCCGGTGCTAGCAACGGATACAAAGGAGGTATGGGCCGAACGCCACATGCTACTGGTGCTAAGGAAGGCTAAAGGCCAAGTTTTTAGAAATTTCCGGAATACAGATTCTGAGTTGGCCTTCCTAATTTGTTCGGGCATGGAGTTCCAAAGAGAAACCGTTCTCACGGTGAATGACCAGCTACCTAACCTAGCTTTTGCAAATATGGGGGTGACTAGGAGTTCTTGATGATTGGACCTTAGGACCCTCGTCTGATGGTATTTACGGAGTCTCTTCATCAGGTATTGAGGGCCAGTATCTCTGACTGCTCTATAGTCGAGAGTCAGAGCCTTGAATTCTATCCTCCTTTTAACTGGCATCCAATGCAGGCTGCGTATGTGGGGGGATATGTGGTGTCGTAGCGGGACATTTCTGATGAGCCTGGTGGCTGCATTCTGTATAGTCTGTAGCTTCCTGATCAGGTAAGCTAGCAGACCCGAGTACAAACTGTTTGCGTAGTCCAGCTGAGACGTGATCAACGCATGGACCACCGTTTTCCTAGTCCATATGTAGGAGATAAATAAATCTCCGTAAGGACTTCATTTTCCAAAAACATGACGAAAGGACATGGCTTATCTGGGTCTTGCATGAGAGGGTAGAGTCAAATTTGAACCCCAAATTCCTAGCTGAGGAGACAGGTTGAGGGGGAGGATTGAGCTCTGACGGTCACCATAGGTCAGATTGTGGAGGGGATGGCTGATTGAAGAACAGAACCTCAGTTTTATCAGTGTTTAGCCTCAGACAGTTGTCAGTCATCCAAGCTGCGATGTCAATCAAACACAGTTTAAAATTGGTAAATGCTGCCTCAGAGTAATCCCTGAAGGAGAACACAAGCTGGGTATCATCAGCGTATGAGACAATGCTTACACCGTGCTGCTCTACTAGTGGGGCAAGGTAGATATTAAAAAGAGTCGGGCTTAAGGTCGAGCCTTGAAGGACTCCACATACCAGAGGGCGAGGAGATGAGATGTGGGGATACAGCAGAATTAACCAAGATAAGGTGGTCCCCTTCACTCCCAGCTGCCTGAGCCTGTCCAGAAGGATCTTATGTGACACTGTATCAAATGCTGCAGACAGATCCAGCAGCACTAGCATTGCAAAGTGACCATTATCCAAGGTCTCCCGGACTGTCTCAGCTACTTCAAGCAGCGCTGTCTCTGTGCTGTACCCTGTCCTAAAGCTAGACTGGGAGTCCTGGAGTAGCCTGTTGGACTCTAGGAATTCAGATAACTGTTTCTGCACTTCCTTCTCGAGGATCTTAGCTGGAGCTGGTAGGAGGGAGATGGGCCTAACGTTTTTCAATTCTGCCGGGTCTGCATCCTCTTTCTTGAGGATGGGTTGGACGAGTGCAGTTTTTGCAGATAGAAGGATAAATTCCTGCTTTCAGAGAGATGAATTCCAAAGTAGGTTTAGAAAGGGGTTCAGTAGTGGGGCCAGTAGTTAAAAAAACTAGCTGGAAATCCGGATTTCGTTTTTTCCAATTGAGTGAGAGAAGCCTTCAGGCTGAAAGGGCTAAATTCTGACCAAGTATTTGGTAGGCGAGAAGAGGGCAAAGGTGCTGCTGGTGTTTCCGTCAGAGAGAATGAGGAGTAGATGGCTTGAATTTTCTCTTGAAAGAAGGCTGAGAGGTCTTCACAGAGGGTGGCAGAGGAACTATGTTTCAAGGGCGAGATACTACTGCTCATATTAACATGGCAATCTCTGCTTTTGATATGGCAGCAAAGCGATCAATCCCCCTCAGTATGAATCTCTTAGATGCTGAAAAAGCTTTCGATCAGGTGGGGTGGGACTTTTTATGGTCTATACTGTCAATGGTCAGGGTGAAGGGACTTTATAAACAATGGATTCAGGCTTTATACGACAAACCCCAAGCCAAATTAACATATCTAGGCTTACAATCACCAACTTTCCCAATCTTGCGTGGTACACGACAGGGCTGTCCTGTTTCACCCCTGTTATTCGCCCTCTATATTGAACCATTTGTCAACGCCTTACAGTCTAACTCTCAAATTACGCCATTGATGTCTGGTGTTATTCCTCTTAAAGTTATTGCCTATGCAGACGATATTGCTGTCTTTACAACAGAGACAGCTAGAGCAATCAAGCTAATTGAGGATGAGGCAACTAGGTTCGGTTCTGTCTCTGGGTATAAACTTAACATAAAAAAAAACACAAATAATTCTCAATTCTAAACCCAGTGCCTCAATTTATGGGGTCTGCTCTGTGGCTACCTGTCTTGGGATCAAACTCTCTTCACGCATAGATAAGATATTCTCTCTGAGATATGAGTCTCTACTTAAAGATACAGTTACGTCACTAAAGAGATGGCACAAATGACCTATAGGTATTATTGGACGTTCTAATATTATCAAAATGAAGATACTACCAAAGTTTCTGTATTTATTTTGATCTGTTCCCCTGCGGGTTCCCAATATCTTTTTCAAAAGATTAGAGGGGCTCATGCAGGGGTGCAGGGAGGGGGGAGTTTTGTTGGGGCGGTTGGGTTGGGGTGGGGTGTTGTTCGTTTACACCACAAGGCAAATGTATCGGTGTGCTATTTCTAAAGTGCTCTCTGGGGGACGAGTGATTGCTTTCGTTTATGATGGGGGGTAGGGGACTGAGTCTTTTGTCCTGGAATGTTAATGGACTGGGGGACAGGATAAAACGAGGTGTGGTCCTGCAGTTCCTGAAATGAATTTCGCCCGATATAGTTTTTCTGCAGGAGACACACCTCATTGGTAACTCCTTTTGTGCTATGAATCGACGGGGCTACCGCCTTGTGGCCCATTCGGGCTTCACGTCTGGTTCAAGGGGTGTGGGCATCATGGTCAAAAACTCGCTCCCGTTGGAAATTGATGAGGTGCTCCATGATGACAGGGGACGTTACACGGTTCTGGTGGGTAGAATGGAGGGCAGAGTGGTCGTTTTTGTGTCTGTCTATGTCCCGCCAGGGTTGCAGACGACCACCTTTGCGGATTTGGGACGCCTCCTCCTTGGCCTTCCGGAGGGGATTCTAGTGGTTGGGGGGGATTTTAACGCTGTGGTTTCCGGAATGGAGGATCGTCACCCCCCTAGGGATCTCCCCCGTGCCCAAGCGTGGTTGTCTGGCCTCTTGGATACCTTGGGACTGGTGGATTGTTGGCGTTTAAAACATCCCACGCAGCTACAGTACACCTTTCATTCTGGGGCCCATGGTAGTCTCTCAAGGCTAGATTATGTCCTGGTGCCGGCGGCGCTTGCGGGGAGGATAGGGGAGGTGCGCCATTTGGCGCGGGGTATTTCAGACCACTCCCCACTCTTGTTGCACTTTGATATTCTCCCGAGGGGAGAGGGTAGGGTGGTCCCGATTAATCCTTGGTACCTGCGTGACCCCACCATTCGCGCAGAGTTGGTTAAATCCCTTAAGCGATTCTTTGACGATAATGTGGGGTCTGTGTCATCGGCGGTCTCTCTGTGGGAGGCGTTCAAGACGGTACTCCGGGAGGAGGCCCTGTCCCTTATTTCCCATTCCCGGAGGCGCGAGCGGGAGGAGGTGACCCGTATTGAAACTGAGATAACCGAGTTGGAGGATGATCTAGAATGTGGGGTGACGGATGACAAATTACATGTTCTCCGACTCAAGCAAGCGGCCTATAAGGCCCTCGTCACGGAGGCGGCCAGGGGCCTCAGTAGAGAGCAACAGGGGAGACTGTATGATGTGGGTGATTAGGCCGGTAAATTGATTGCGTGGCTGGACAAAAAGGAGAGAGCGAGTCGAGTTGTCCCAACGATTGAGAAACAGGATGGTGTGTGTGTTACTGAGCCGGAAGAAATTGTTGACTGCTTTGCAGAATATTTCCGTGGGGTGTATTCCCCGGTGTCCTCCCGCTCGGAAGAGGATTCCCATGCCCTGCTCAGAGATATCGCGCTGCCTTCCCTTTCGGAGGAGGACAGAGTGTCGTTGGACGCCGCCCCAACTTCTGAGGAAATTGCCCTCGCCATACGTTCGGTCGCTTCCGGCAAGGCCATGGGTCCTAATGGTCTTCCCATCGAGTTGTACAAGCTGCGACCGGATATGCTGGCGCCACATCTCCGTGCTATGTTCCTCGCGGCCCACTCGGCGGGTTCCCTCCCGCTAGACCAGCGTCTGGCTACTATTGTGGTTATTCATAAGGAGGGGAGGCCGCGGGACCGGGTCACATCTTATCGGCCTATCTCGCTGTTGAATGCGGAGCCCAAAATTCTCACCAAGGTGTTGGCTACTCGGCAGGTTGGCGTGGTGTGCGACTTGATTCACCAGGATCAATCCGGCTTTATCCCTCATCGCAATACTGCGCTTAACCTGCGGCGCTTGCATGGGGTGCTCGCACGTGTCCCGTTTATACGGGAACCGGCCATTTTGGCATCCCTGGACGCCACTATGGCGTTTGACACACTTGAGTGGCCATATATTTGGGCGACACTGGCGAAGTTTGGGTTTGGCCCGGGATTCATCGGCTGGGTGAAATTGTTGTACTCGGGACCGCTAGCGCAGGTGGTTGTGAAAGGTAGAGTGTCGGCTCCGTTTGAGCTGGGCAGGGGCACGCGACAGGGCTGCCCATTATCACCGCTCCTCTTCGCGCTTGCCCTGGAGCCCCTGGCGGAGTGGCTGCTGTGGGAACCTTCTATTCGTGGTCTCCGCTGGTCCCCCGAGTATGAGGACCGCGTATCTCTTTACGCTGATGATATTCTTCTGTACCTGGCTTCCCCACGTAAATCACTGATAGTACTGGTTGATGTATTGCACTCATTTGGCCTCAACTCCGGCCTGGTCATCAACTGGGCTAAATCGTGTGTATATGTCCTTTCTGGGGAGGATCCTATCCTTCCGCGGGGTTGTCCTATTCAGATCGCCCCGCGGGGATTTAGGTACCTGGGTGTCTTCATTACCCTGGACGCGGAGGCCCGATATAGCCAGAACTTGCTTCCCCCCCTCCAGCGCCTGAAGGAGGACGTCGCGCGTTGGAAGCGCTTGCCGCTCTCGCCGCTCGGCCGAGCGGCATTGTTTAAGATGATGTCGCTGCCACGTTTCCTGTATGCTTTGCAGAATACAATGGACGTTGTCCCGGCGCGCTACTTTCGCGAGGTGGAGAGTTTGCAGCGCCGACTGTTTTGGGAGGGTCGGCCGCGTATCGCCCTGGCGAAGCTGACGCTCCCGTGGTATGACGGGGGGGTTGCCCTCCCAGATATCAAGCGATATTACTGGGCCTCCCAGCTGGCTGCGATCAATCACGGCCTTTACGGGCCCGCCCTGAACCCGGCCTTTGAGATGGATAAGCTCTTGCTGCCGGGCGGTGACTATAATCGGGCGCTTTATTCTAGCTCGCATGACGCGCGGCTGATGGGCCCCACGGGGGTCATGGTACGGGTGTGGCACACGGCTAACGTGGCGATGGGGTGGAAGGATCGCTTGACCCGGGCGACGCCATTATACGCATCTGAGCGGCTAGGCTCTCTGTGGACCTCGAAGGGCTTTGAG
This sequence comes from Triturus cristatus, assembly GCF_964204655.1. Taxonomy (NCBI): domain Eukaryota; kingdom Metazoa; phylum Chordata; class Amphibia; order Caudata; family Salamandridae; genus Triturus; species Triturus cristatus. The sequence goes on from NC_140582.1 coordinate 497,793,071, forward strand.
AAATGGGACATGATAGGCATCAGCAGGGTGGGCGACCTCTGGACGAGGGGGGGATTCAAGACGTTCGATGTGCTGCAGACAGAATTCCAGCTGCAGGACAGGGAGTATTTTCGATATCTGCAGATTCGTCATGCGTTGTGCTCCGTTTTTCCGGACGTCGCCTCCATCCCGGAGTACTCCCCGCTAGAAGATAGAGTGCTGGATGGGCATGTACCGGACGGCACTATTTCATTAATTTATAAAAAACTTATCAATGACCGTTCTGGACTGCTGACTAGCCTCCGTGAGGCATGGGTTGCCGATGGACTGGAGCTGGATGACGAGGACTGGGTGTCTGCGGTGGCCCCCCCGAAAGAGGTGGCCATACCGGCCCGCCTTCGCTTCGTCCAGCTCAAGATACTCCATAGGGTCTATGTTACGGGGCCGAGGCTGATGCGTATGGGCTATACTGTGGACGGGTTGTGTAAGCGTGGGTGTGGCTCTTTGGGGACCTTTCTCCATATTTTGTGGGAATGCCCGGATGTGGCGCGATTCTGGAGTGGAGTGCATGAGGTTTTGCGGGTAGTTACGCGTGTGCCGCTGCTGCCCGAGGCGAGGAGATGTCTTCTGAATGTGTGGGAGCCAACCGACTACTCGGTGCCGCAGACGTGGTGGGTGACTCTGGGATATATGGTGGCCAAACGTGACATTGCTCAACTGTGGGGTTCCCAGAGGTCGCCGACTGTCTCGGCGTGGAAGGATAACATGGATTGGTGCATGTTCCGGGAAAAGGTGGTGTATGTTGCGAGAGGTAAGCCTGGGAAATGGGTGAAAGTGTGGGGCCCCTGGAACGCCTACCGTGGGGGAATTTGTACCCCGCCGGTATTGCCCGATCCGTCACCGGCTCCGTCTCCTTAGCCAGTTTGTCTTTCCGGTTCTGGGTAATGAGTTTACTTAGTCCCCGTCCTGACCTTTTCCCTCCCTCGATACTCCTATGGACTAGTGGGGTCCCCCTCCTCGGGGAGCACATGCTGCTGTTTCCGATTGTGGGTTGCCTTGTGGATTTGTTTTTTGTTGTTATTTATATTAAAAGAAACCGTTATGTGGGGTCCGGATGGTGTGGCTGCCACCGCTTTCCAACTCCCGTGACTTTCTCTCTGCCGCAGCATGCGTGCTATTGTCTGTATCACATGCTCCTTCTGCTTGCTAGCGGCCGGCCTGAAGGTTGTAGGCCCATCTTTGTATATTTTTTGGATTCTGTAATAAACGGTTTCAAAAAAAAAAAAAAGATTAGAGGGGGCTTTAAGCAGCTTTATCTGGGGTTACAAAAAAGCTCGGAGAGTTATTGATTTGGGAAAACTCCCATATAAACAGGGAGGGGTTGATTCCCCCGATTTTAAAATGTATTTCTGGTCAGCCTTTGCTGGTCGCTTTCTGAGTCTTTTAAATCCCTTGTTTACTACCTTTTTCCACCAATTTATATTGGCAGAGGACAGCGGCATGTATTTATACAGAATCAACGACCCAAATTTTTACTAAAGACTTAAGTTTAAGACTATAAGAGATACTATATTCATATGGCGTGCCATCTCCTCCAGGTGTAATCTATCATTTTATCACGATAGACTCCCTTCATGGGGTAATCCGATCTTCCCAGAGGTATTTTAATATGCTCTCAGCAAATGTTGGGCCACCTTTGGGATTATCTCTCATCGGGGATCTTTATGATCATAGTGGCCTAGCATCTTTTGAGAATTTACAGCTACAGTTTAATCTACCAGATTATATGTTTTTTTAAATATCTTCAAATTAGGGACTATCTGGTGAAACATCTAAATCTGACAAAATATCTAATTCAGAGGTTTGGGACTGTTTGCATAAGGAGAAGACAAAATCTCTTTTAAGGTACATGTATAAATGTTTTATTGCCTATAGACAAGGCGATGGTGAAAGACTGGCGGAACCATGGAGTAAAACTCTGGGAATAGTTGTTACGGCAGGAGCTATTGAATAAGCTTTAAGCGTCATTGGTGATTCAGTTCACTCAATTAACTTGCGCTTACAACAATTTCGTACTGTATGCCTGCTTTATTACACGCTGGAGAAAATAGCCAAATGGGCTCTGCCTGGCTCAGTCACTGTTCGGACAAATTGTCCTAGATGTGATTTGTACGCAGCATGCATAACACATATGTTCACCACATGTCCAAAACTGGGTATATTCTGGCAGCAGATGGGCCAAATATGTTCTCAGAGGCTGGGGATAGATTCATCTTTCTCCATTAGGGAAATTATGATTGGCCCAGAGAATATGAGTTATAGACTCTCTCGCTTATTTTTGATCCTAGTTGTTGCTGCTAGGCTGGTAATTGCCCGTCTATGGATTAACCCTTGTCCTCCTTCAATAAGCGATTGGTGGATGTTGGTTAAGGAAACGTATGAGATGAAAGTTGCATTGGCAAATGCTAGGGGTGCTCAATCTATGATAAAAACTAAATGCTATATGGGGGCTTTTATTCTAGTGATCAGCATCTGTGATACTAATGAGGCTTGAAATTGATGCTTGCTTTTTTTTACTATATTTGTAATGTTGTACTATCTAAGGTAGAGATATCCTAATGTTTAAAACTGCTATTGTGAAGCTCTCTCTTCTTTATTGAGATCCCTTCTTGTTTTTTTCTTCTTTTTTGTGTGCTTTGTATCTGTAAATATCTGTGATACCCTCTTGTTGACAAATAAAAATAATAAAAAGAAAAATGAAGGAATTGGGAGGTCCGTGAATGCAAAATATGTACCAAATACAAAAGGAAATGGTGACGGCAAGTTGCCAAAGGAACCTGTTATAACAAACACCATAGAACCAGGAGAAATGTGGAATGTGGGATGTGGTATGGTAACCAGCTGGTGGAAAACACACATTCGGGTAATTAGGGAGTGAATAATTTAACCCTCTGGACATCTTCTGTTAATGTTAATGAGGCCTTATGAGCCCAAAAAGTCTGATTCGGACTTGATGTCAGCTGAAATATGCAGATTTCAATTAAACTGGTCCATATTCTGAATATTATAGTAGAAATGTTCTTGGGAGAAGTGAGAGTCTGACATTGCGGATAATTTGCATGATCTTTTACATCTAAAAAGATATGACAGGCAGTTCCTGAGAGAAGGTTAAGGCTTCATTTGAGGCAGCATACATAGTAAACGGGGAACCTGGCCACTCTTGACAAATCCTTAGTGCCCATAAGAGGTTAACAAGAGTATTACATATAGTAGTACATGGCTTTTAAGGGCAAACACCTATAATCATGCTAGTTAACTTAAAAGAAGCGCTCTGCAAAATGAAAAATATGGGTGCTATCTACCTCAGCAATAAATGGGAAAGTCTTTTGGCACACTCATCAACTCTCGTAAACACTATAAAGATCTTTAGCAGGATCAAACTCATTTTGCTTACCATTAATTTCCATTAATCAGAACAAACCTTTACTAAAATAGACAATTAAGAAATCGCTACGCATACACAAACAGTCATACACTACTGATGGATAGAAACAGGGTGGTCCCCGTCACTTTAGGCCATCACCTAAACGTTCTCCAGTCCTGAACCTTTCACCTTCAAATCATTGATGTCAGTTTATTTATTTATTTAAGAGTTTTATATATAAGAGTTTTATATAGTGCTGGCCAGACCCGAGGGTATTGGAGCCCTTTACAACATACGTATCAAGGAATCACACAGTAACGTAGTAGTATACCTAATGGCTCATGGCTCTTCGGAGATCTGAGCGCGCTGTACAGCATTAAGGCAAGGAAGTCAGATAGAGTTCTAGCAGTGTGCACGTTGGCTCAAGCCGACCTCCTTCAGGGAGAGGGGATAGAGGGAGGGGTCCGGTGGCTTGGCTGTGGTAGAAGTCTTAATATCAAAGTATCTGAATGCTGCCATGTGCCAGCTTGTGTGCTCCGGCGGCAGCTATCGATTGGGGAGCGAACGATTGAGGAAGAGGTCTTTGAGCTACCTTTTAAAATTTGAAAAGGATGAGGTATCCTAATATGGACTGGGCTGGAATTCCAGATTTTGGGCGCACTTCCAGAGAAAGAATGGGCTGCGTTTTCTTGTTTACGAGTTTTCGGCGGGATGAGGAAAAGCGTATTGGAACTCCTGAGGGTCCTTGTCTGACCGGCCTTCTTAAGTTTGGAAGCCAGGTAGGCGGGTTTCCCCTGTGTGCAGGGCTTTGTGAGTGAGGCAGGCAATTCTCAAGTTGACAAGCATTTCGACTGGGAGCCATTTTGGCTCTCTGAGTGCGGGTGAGATGTGATCGTATTTCTTTACTCCTGTGATCATTCTGGCTGCTGCATTGAGCGTTGTTCTGAGGGGAGCTAAGTGGAATTTAGCTGTACCTGTGATGGCTGCATTCCCGTAGTCGAGTCTAGACAGCACCAGTGATTGAGTAGCTTGTTTGAGGTCCTTGGGCGGGATGAAGGGTTTTATTTTGTTGAGTAACTTCAGGTTGAGGAAGGCTCTCTTTGCAGAGTTCTTGATGTGCTTGGCCATGTCTAGTTTTGGGTCAAGGATCATTCCCAACGATTTTATGGAGTCAACCAGGGTGATATTGCCGTTGAGAGCATCTATAGCTTTTAGCCATTCTATGATTTGGGGGTTCTCTTCTTTGTTAGCAATGAGGAGGAATTCCGTTTTGTCTTGTTTGAGTTTCAGGTGATTTAGTGATAGCCAGTGTTGGACTTCACTAAGAGTGTCGTTGAGTCTTGGAATGTCATCGATGGAGGAGGTTTCGAGATAGATCTGAGTGTCGTCTGCATATAGGTGGAAGGGGATGTTGTTGTTTTTTAGTATGGTGGTGAGGGGTTCCATGTAGATGTTGAAAAGTTGCAGGGAAAGAACTGACCCTTGGGGGACACCCCTGCTGACAGGGTGTAGGTCTGACGAGAAGTTTTTGATTTTTATTCTTTGTTTGCGGTTCTGGAGAAAGGAGGAGAACCACTGTAGGACCACCTCTTCTGCACCTAGCCTTTCTTAAAGTACTTTGATGAGTAGCTTGTGATCAACCGCGTCGAAGGCTGCGATAAGTCCAGAAGTATGAGTAAGCAGCATTGGTCTGTATCTAGTGGTTTGTGGATATCGCATATGACATTATGGATTGCTGTCTGTACTGCAGCCTTTACGGAAGCCCGATTGGTGGGGGTCCAGGAGGTTGATGCTGTCCATGTGTTGAGTCAGTTGTAGGAGAACACACCTTTCCAGAATTTTTAGATAGGAGAGGAAGATTGGAGACGGGTCTGAAGTTATTCAGATCGTTAGTGTCCAAGCATGTTTTTTTCAGAAGTGGCGTGACTTGGCCGACTTTGAAGCAACAGGTATGGTACCGGTTCTCAGGGAGCTGTTTATGATCTTGCTCCAGAGCGGGCTAGGGAGAGTTTGAGTTTTTTGGCCAGTTGGGTAGGTATAGGATCATGGGCTTGTGATGAGGGTTTGGAGGTGAAGATTAGTGTAACTATCACCGATTCAGAGATGGAGTTGAAGGATTTCCAGAGTTTAGGTGGATGATTAGGTGCGATATCTTCTGTCCTTGGGGACGGGCTCAAGTGGGGGGGACTGCGGTTGACATCCAAGGAGAGCTCTATCTTGGTGATTTTGTCGTTGAAGAAGTTGGTGAAGTTATCGCACAGGTCTTTGGAGGCCAAAACTGAGGATGAGGGGGGCTTGGAAGTTCGTTGCCTGATGAGGTTGAAGAGTTCTTTGCGCCTGTTTTTTGCGTTGTCAAGAGCAGTGCAGAAAAAGGACGTTTTTTCATTTATGATGTGCTTTTTGTACTTCATGCTAGCTGATTTGAGTTGCTCGCGTAGGATTGAGGATGGGTTGTTCCGCCAGAATCTTTCTGTGGCTCTTAGTTGTCTTCTTTCGGAGTTTATGTCTGTATTGAACCAGGATCTATATGGAATGTTTCTGACTTGTTTTAGTTTCAAGGGGGCTAGTTGGTCCAGCAAGGAAGTCATAGTTCTGTTATAGTGAGAGGTGAGTTCTGTTATGGCGATATCATCCGTGGAGATGGGAAGGAGAGATCTCACCTTTTCCTCTAGGTTTGCCAGGGGGATCTGAGTTAGATTTCTCATCCATTTGGGGGCGTCCAGCGTGGGGGGTTGGCATAGGATCGGTTGGCTGATGCGGAATAGGATGACGTGGTGGTCAGACCAGTCAACAGGCAGGATGTGGTCAATAAGGATTGTGTCACGTTGGGCAATAATGGCATCCGGGATAGTTCCTCTGTTGTGTTTCTTCTGAGCAGTGTTGGGTAAGGTTGTTGTTATTTAGGAGATCGTTCAGGGATTGGATTAGAGGGTTGTTTTCCTCATTCCAGTGTAGGTTGAGGTCACCTACAATCAAATAGTTTCAGTCTTGGAGTGAGCTGTGAGTAATCAGATCGGACAAGTGTTCCCAGAATGCTGTGGTGTTGCCTAGCGCATGATAGAGGAGGTGGCAGAGTAGAGATTTGTTGTCACTTGTCTTAATGTTGACGGTTATGCATTCAAAAGTGTTTTATTTGAATGTGTCGGTTTCCATCACGGAGATGTAGATCTTGTGTATGATTGCTATGCCCCCTCCTCGTTGGTCTTTTCTGTCTTTCTTGATGAGTGCAAAGCCTGGGGGCACAAGCATGTCCAAGAATGGGGAAGAGAGTTCATTAAACCAGGTTTCAGTGATGAAGGTGATGTCTATGTCATGGGTGAGGATGGTTTCCACCAGCTCAGTTGCATGTTTGGTGGCTGATCTGCAGTTTATGAGCATGCATTTGGTGGAGGTCACCCCGTTTTTGTGTTTTTTCATTAGGGGGGCCCTGGGAATATTGGTGAGGAAGGCAGGGGGTCTTAAGGGTCTCGGAGGGGAGCGGTCTCTTCTGAATCCAGTGAAAACCTGGATCCTGGATTTTGGGGTGGGAGAAGTGGGAGTGTCATAGGAGGAGGTGAGATCCAACGCTTCACTCGAGGACATAGATGCTCTTGTTCTTTTGGGTCTCTCTGATTTGTTTGAGAGGAGGAGGGGTTGAGATCCAACTGGGATATAGAGCCTTGGAAGGCCATTGCTGTCTAGTGATGTGAAAAGTGGGTGTCTAGTGAGGGGGTTGGCTCGGCTCTCGGAGTGTGGTAAGGTTTAGTAAGATTACTTTAAGGCCCAGTATTACAGGTCCTAGCTGGCTTTCCAGCAGAGCGAGACGTTGTCTCGTCTCCTCAGAGGAGAGGGTGGGGGTGTTCTGGGCAGGGTCGTCCCATGGGGGAGAGAGCATGTCATTGATATGTTGGCTTTTGGAGTTCATGATGCCGGTGTTGTCTCTGTGTGGAGCCATGGACAAGGGGTGTGAGGGATTGCATCATGATTCAATCGTCCTCTTGATTGTGGTAAGAGAAATGATGTTAGGTGTCGTAGATAGCAGGTTGGGGTCGTTAGTTGTTAGTTCGGTAAGGTGGAATGGGGAGGGAGGGGGTAAGTGGCGATCTTCCAGGGAATGCAGAGCATCCTTGGTGTCGTACCTCCTGTATGTATTGAAAAGGAAAAGTGTATTGTGCGTGTTTTGTGTGGGGAGGATGGAGGGGAGGTTGTTGTCCAGGGGGGAAAGGATGGAGGGGTTGACGGAGGGTGTGGGATTGGTTTGTGGGATCTCCTGGCGGGTCAGTCTGTCAAGGGATGGGGACTAGGTTGGGCGTGGGCGATGTGTCTGAGAGGGGGCGTTTCACAGCGAAGGGAAGAGGGTGTGGAATGCTTCTAGGTTGTTATTGTTGGCTTGAATCAAGACTGTGCCGTTGGAGTAGATGGTCACAGAGGTGTCAGTTGCTTTAGTCTAATTAGTTCAGTGGAAGCAAAACATGACTGCAATACTCAGAATGCTTTAGGCTATCACACAAAAGTCTGGGACTGAAAACAGAGGGCCTGATTTATAATGTGGTTTTTGTCGGGCCTCTGCTAGAGTGAAGGAGTAAATTCCTCCATTGCCCTGACTGAGTTGCTGCCTATATTGTGAAATGTGTGCTGGTCCAGCGGACATTTCAAGCATTAACAGGAACCGCCAATGCATCGTAACTTTGCCGAAGGGCTCTCTCAAACATGATGGAACCGTACGTCAAATGTTACATTTTTCACAGAGAAAATCCCAAAGCAGAATTTGTTTTCTTTTTTAATGCCCCCCTTGCTTTGGAAGTTTCCTCCCATGGTGAAAGGGGCATTGAGCAATTTTCAGTGCCTCTTACCACTAGGTTTTCCTGGCGGTGCACATTTAAATTAGGAAAGTGGACTCTTAGCCAAACCTGCGATGGCCCTCACTCTGTCTTACTCTAAAGTTTGACCAAGGCAGAGACACCGTGGTCAAACTATAGTCTGCTCAAATTTAAATAGGGCGGGAGGCCATAGTCTTGGCAGGGAGCAAACTCTGGCACCGTTGCAACAGAGTTCCCTCTCTGCCAACATATAAATCGGGCCCAGAGAACTTAATGGCCTGGAAGGAGGAGGTCAACCTTGATGGAAATATCAAAAATGTACGAAAAGGGAGTCCACATTAAGACAGCACCTCTGTGCAATAATAATGTCCTGGTTACTTGCCGGCAATCTTCTTTACCCCCTAGGCCTAAACATTCTCCTCAGTCATTGCATATGAGGAGGCTCCCACTTCATACAGGAAACAAACAGGTGGTAGAAGCAGAAATGCTATAGGCCCGCTCGCCCAAAGGGTGGTATAAGGCGTGGCCTGCCCACAATCCTTCCTGAACTTATGTAGACCCACTGAGGCCAGCAGCATTAGGGAGGCGGAGTTGGGCCATGCGGACTGCGAAAAGGTTGTGAGGGCTAAAGATATTGAAGATTACCGGCAGGGAAGAGGGGCATAATCCATATAATTTATGACTTTGTCCCAGTCATTACATGTGAAGAATACCAAAGTACTGCTGGCTTAAAGAAATTATATATTCAAGAACTGTCACTATTATGCATACACCAAACCCATTAATAGTGAATACACGTATTCAAGACATGAAACAAAGTTGTCAACAATATCATTTTTGTTGTCACTAATTCCAACACCTTGTGACCAAAACCTTCATCTGAAATTCCTACACCTTGAATTCTATAATTCTTCAGAAAGAGGTGAGGAGTTGCCAATGTACTAGGTCTACAGATTTCTGTTAAGGAGATTCCATTGAACCCAGCCCAAAAGGCAAGAACACCCTTGGTTGATCCCCCGGACTTTTCTGGATAGGGGCGCCGTGGCTGGTTCATGTGCAAATTGCAATCGTTTCTCTAATCCTCTTGCTTATGGAAATCTAGAAGCCTTACTACCCTGACTTACTCCACCAAAGGAAAAAACAAATGATCTGACTTCCTGCAATTTCTAGTGCGCTCCGGATATTGCCCTTTTAACATCCAGGGTATGTAACAAACTTTCACCCTGAGAAGAAAGGTAAGGAAAGAAAGATGGAAAACAATCTCCTGTTTGCCATGAGCTGAAGGAACTTTAATAAGAAATTCTGGATTAGTCTACAACAGTATGCCATCTTCCCTTGATCTCTGTCCAGGAGGCTTGCATAGTAGGGCCATAATTCTTCTATCCAATGTTATTGCCACAAGAAACACAACTTTAAATATTAACAGTTTCAATGCCAGTGAAGTAATCGGTTTAAATTGAAATTTTGTAAGGCTTTAAGAACCAAAGGTAAATCCAAAGGTGGAAAGAAAGGCCAAAGGCAGGTCTACATTAAGAAAAACTTCAGAGATGCCTACATCTTAGACTTTCATTGTCAATAAAACTTCACCTAGGTGCACAAAAGGCTCTAATATCTCCCCATTATGCTCTTAGTGTAGACACTGTCAACCCCTTGTTAATAGCTCCAAGGAAGAAATTAACAATTGGATTAATGTCACAATTTCCAGACAAAACATTTTTTTCAGAGCACTACCATAGAAACCTTTTCCAATGCCTTGCATAAGCTTTACTATTAGAAGGATGTCTAGATTGCTGAATTGCTAAGGCTAGGTGGTCAGGCACCCCCTTGTTCCTAACACCAACCCTCTCAACTTCCAAACCGATAGCACCAGACATTGAAGAGAAACTCACCTTTGATATAGGAGGACGGGTGGGAGAGGAATCTTTCTGGGTGGCGAGAGCTATAGAAAGAAGAAAAGAAAACCTACATCTCCTCTGCCACAACGATCACCTCTGTCACTTCCATTTGTGTCTTCAATAACAGCTGCAGTATTAGAGCAAGCAAAGTGAATGCACAAAGGAGCACAAAGAGGCACAGAATAGATAATGCATCCACTCCATATGCCCTTAGTGTGAGAATCTGTTCACAGAACCTCTCAACTTGAGGGTTCTTGTGGGACGCAAACAGAGACAAGCAAGGTTCTTCAAATTTTTGGAATACCTCCCTGAAAATTACTGGAGAAAGTCACAGGTCCTGAGATGTTCCAATTTCCTTCTCAAGAAATCTGGATGAACATGATACTTTCCCCTGATGTAGCTAGCTGAAAGAGACAGGAGACGTTTCTTTTCCTAAGTCCCTATCCTCATTGCCACTAAATTCAGAGAGGAAGATCTTGAGTTCCTTGACTGTGTTAACACGAGACATCGCCACTTGGTTGTCAGTTTTGACCAGCGCATGATATCATTTGAGAATGGCTTGGAAAATTTTGAGAGACTTCCAAATTGTTGTTAATTCCCTTCAGTTCAATGATGGTTATTTCTATTTTGTTGTCCAATACTTTTGCACACTCTGATCCAACAACGTTGCCCCTCTCCCCCTCATCATGCCAGGCTGGCATCTGTGGTTACCACAAAAGGGCAACCAATTTTGAAAGGAAATACCCTGGTCAATGAGTCTGATTTTATCCCCGATAGAGTTTAAGGGAACTCTGTTTTGTCAGATGAATATTCTTCTCATACTCCATTGAAGAAGGTTTCAAATACTTTAGGAGATGGATCAGGGGTGATATTAGATGCAGCCTCCCATGGGACCAAAAACATACAGGAGGCCATTTGACTCTGTACCCTCATTCAAATCTTGCTGTTGCCTCTTTCTGCTTCAGAACAAAGTCTAGTTGTTGCCTCTTTCTACTTCAGAAGACAACTCCGAACTTCCTAGAGTTTCCACGATCTTCCTTTTTGAAATGCAATATTCCCTCTTACGTTTTGAAATTTGCCCCTAACAAAATTCTGGTTCATGATGGTATTAGTTGAAAAATTGCATATTTCAATATCAAGCCATGATATTTAAACCATTCCCTCATTATCTTCACTCCTTTGAATTTCATTGCCTCTGAAGTGAGAGGATGTGGTCTGACGGCTAGACTGCCGACTTTGGAGCTTGGAAACCAAGGTTCGAGCCTCGGGTCGACTCCACATACTGTGATTCTGGGCAAATCACTTAATCTCCCCGTGCCCACCAAAAAATGAATGTGTCCTTGTGTAATGTAACCAGTTCCCATGTAAAGCGCTCCAATACTTTTGGGTCGAGCTCACACTATATAAATCTGCCCCAAAAAAAAGAGGCAAATACGATCCAGTCGTCCAAGTATGGGAACACATGTGGACCCCAAATGTCAAGTGAGGAAACCAAGGGAGACACCATCTTTGTGAAGACTCCTAGGGCAAACCAGATTCCAACAGGTATTTTTGTATAGCTTTAGCTGTGCACCTAAAGGAGAAAGTTGTTTTTAAATAGAATGCTTATGCTACATTATTGTGAATTGACTCTGCCAAAAGTTATTGTCAATAGGGAGGGTCACACAGATTAAAACAATCTGCGTACGGCTTGGTGCTTGGACATTGTTGTTGAATGTATCTTAGCTTTTAGTTGTGTAACACTTTTCCCGTTGATGTCATGCACTTTACAACTCTAGTTCTTATTTTGTTTTATGGTTGTACCAATTGTCTGAAAGAATTGCTGAAAATCTGTAGTCTTTTTTCTTCTATTTTATAATTGCAATAGTTTTAAATAACTGTGCAATAAAGTTTTGATTGATATTCCAAATCGCAACACCTGAAACTTATAGTGTGTCCCAAAAATGCAGAATCTGTGAAATCTTTATTGCTCTTCTGAAATCTGAATATGGCAACCCAGTGTTTTCTTTACATACTCCTTCAGAAAAGAGTGGAATCATTTTCTGCAAATTATTCATCTTGAAATGCACCTTCTTTGTCTACCTATTACGATTTATTGAGTCCATTTCTAGACAAAATCCTACTGTTGGTTTTGGAACCAGGGCAATTCTGGAGTACGTGCATCAACCCGCTTTTAACTACAGCACTAGTTTTATTGCCCCCTGTTACAGCAGGTTTTGAATTAATGATTTCAGCACATCCCTCTTCTCCTTGTTGGCTGGATCTTGCATAGAAATGGTCCCAGTCTCCAGTGAGATTGCAAGAAACTCTATTTGATAACCTTTCCTCGCCGTCTTCCGGACCTGGGAGTTCAATGTAGATTGCACTCATTTCTCCAGAAAATGTTTTTAAGTAGATATAAATAGGCCTAAATCAAGATCTTACCTGATTGTAGAAGGGCTCAGAGACCACTGCACACCTCTACCGCTACTTTGCTGCACAGTCTTACCCCTCCCTGACCCCTGCTGTGCCTGGTACAAAGAGGTCCTGGGCAATGTTGATATGGGTCAAAGCTCGGCAGGGACTCCTTCTCCTACCTCCTAGTCTCTGTGGGGTTTTGCAACCAGTGACATCATAACTGGTAATTTTGAGAACTTGGTTTTATGCTTTGAATAATTGTTTTCACTAGTTTGGTTTGAGTTTGGTATATACATAATAGTATGTATAATTTATTTCGGTCAGCCGAGCTTTGGAATTCTTCACAAGTAATGACAGGGATGACGACATAGGATGCAGGGTTAATTACAGGTAATCTTCAATTTCCTTAGTTCTTTACGCCCTGGTCACAGTCATTGCGGCCCTGTCTTCCTCCCTGGAGCTACTGGCCACAGCGATGCTTGCTAAATTCAGGAAGTACTGTGGGTAGGCTATGCCCTATACCACTGCTTGGGTGAGTAGGCCTAAGGCATAGCTACTTCTTGTCTTTCGTCCTACATGAGTTAGGATCAACCTCACATATGCAGCGCGCGCTACGAAATTCGTTGTATTTATTTAATTGTTTACTTACCTCCAATTATCCATATTCCAGTTTTTAGTACCCCCCACCCTGCCCCTCCTCCGCCCCGCCTCTCTGCCCCACGGAACTCCCTCCACGGGCTGCGTTTGAATTACCCTTTTGGGTACCATAGAGCTGTACATCACAAAAGAAAACAAGTTAAACAGGAGCAGTGGTGTAACTAAACTTGAGCCCCCCTTCTGCAAAATACACAGAGGGGGCCCTCCTGGCCCACCATCTACAACACGACCTGCCAACAGGCCCCATGGAGCTCGGCCCCCCTCCCCCCCCCCACCCCCCCCCCCACCGAGGGGGCTTATGTTACGTCACTGGATAGGAGTTTACAATTGTCAAAGAGCAAAAAAGTCAATATAATGCAGCAGCGGCCCATGCAGGTAAGAGCAGTGGGGCGTGTGTGTGTGTGGGGGGGGGGGGGGGGAGGGGGGGTTGAGGGACGATGATAAGGGGAATTTAAATAAATAATGAATTTCCCCTCGTCATCGTCCTTCGAAATCCCCCCCAACCCCACCCCACCCCGCCGGTGCACATAAATTGTCATTCCTAGAGTTTGGATTCGGAGTGGATATTAAATAATGCGTGGTGCTGGTGTGGCATCTTAGAAAACGTACGGCTGAGCATGCAGTCGGACCAGAGAGTCTCGTGGAAGGGCAGGCCCCGGGTTAAAGTCTGGAAGCGGAGCGCGCAGGCGCGAGCGGAGCCCGCTGCCGCTGGAGGGGCGGGCGCAGACGCTTGCCTGTCCAGCCGAGAATGATGCTTTCATCTGCTTATCTTTCAAGGCTGCCTGGGTGGCCACAGAAAGCACTTGACATCTTGATGCACTTCAGCGGTTTTACATATACACAAGCTTAGTAGAAAAATAAATGTGTCATTCGTCACCACATATGTTGGCCGGGGGGGGGGGGGGGGGGGGGGCGTGGAGGAGGGGCCGCTGCGGCTCCTGTGCTGCTGGCCGAGAGTAAGGCCTTCTCGTCTGTCCTTACTTCTGCCTGGCGCGTGCTTTTCTGCTCCATCTCGCCACGATGTTAGAACCACAAATGACTGTAAATCGACTTCATAGAAGAAGCTAACCCGGGATGCCGATTATGCACCAAAACAAACCTGGCTCCCAGCTAAGGCCACACATTCGCACACTGCAATCTGTTACCACCAGTCGGCGGGCAGTCTTGGCAAGGGGCAGCTTTTGGGAGGGTGAGAAAGAGGCTGAACAGCTGCTTTCGAACAGCCTTCAGAGGCCTTCCGCAGTTTACCAAAGCAAGGCTAATATTTTCATATTCGGATGGGCTTAGGTACACGCCGAACCGCAGCAAAGGCGACCAGCCACTGCGCGCCAATGTTTGTCTTAGCTGAGGAGCAAAACACACTCCTTTTCTGTTTAGATTGTGCGCGTGATAACTGTCCCGGGGCCGCACTCCGGGTCTAATAGTTATAGCTCCAGACACAACTACTTACTCTGAATGAAATCCTGTAAAAAAAGCCATATTTCGTGTAATGTTACAGGGGGAGCTGTCGGTGCTTTTCAATGAGCAGTGGGGTTGGGGGCAGTGTGCATGTCTTGTGTGTAGAGAACAGTGGCTGAGAGGAGGATTACAAGAAAGGCTTCAAGAGGACGCCACGTTTCCGTACCAGGTCTGCATAAAGGCAGTGCATTCTGGTAGTTGTAGTCTTAGTGTACAACTCGTGAACCAAATGGAGTAACGGGCCTTGTAGTTATTGTTAAAGAATATCCAGAGACTAGAAATGTCCTATTCTGATGACATGGAGTTATATAGTGTCCATCAAAGTTGTCGAGTGGCCACGTGAGTGGCACTTTCCGCCAACAGGGCACTCTGGGACTTGCAGTTCCTCTCTGATCGTTACAACTAGGGATTTAAAAAAAAATCCCAGCATGCAAACTGCTTTTGGTCTTTTAGAAAGCCAGGAGTGGCTGAGGTTGCCACATGTGATGGGGGCAGTAGGAGGGGTATGACAGCTGTGAGTGACTGCGTCCGTGGCAGGGCTTTGAGGTGTCATGTGTTTGCACAGACACACACCTGTGTGCATGACGGATTTACTACAGGACAAAGCGCCCCTTTAATATCTGCTCATTAGCGCTATCTGAGGCCGGATCTGTGACTTCCTGCACAAACCCGCGCCATTAAAAGAACGGACACTCTCGCTTCACTCTCAGATGAAGGCCGAGTTAGCAGTTTCCGGGCCGGCTCTTTTCCCACGTTGGTTCTTCAAGGAGACGGATAAATATAGCCATAAACATGCAGTTAGTGTTGAAAATGATAAAGGCCCTTGGTGTTGTCAAAGCCTTCGGTGGGATAAAGAGAGCTGGTCAGGGGATGGAGAAACAAGACGCAAGTAATGGTTTCTGCAAGTTTACATTACAGCCGATAGATGACCCGTGTCATGAAGGACGCGATGCTCCAGTTCTGGGCTTTTTTTATTTACAACTAGATGAATCCTAGTGGTCGCATTTTTGATTCTCATCAAAGGAGCTAGCCGACCTAAAGTTCCGCTTTGGATGGTTAGAAAAAAGAAGGCTGGGGACATAGTCCCCTGGTAAACGGATTAACTTGTTACGAGATGGCTCTGTGTCACCAAGAACTCTGAGCCCAACTTCTTTCTTTTTTTATTGTTTAAAAACCTAATCCCTAGATTTGTTTAATGTTGGTTGTTTCAATTAAACTCACACACCTGAAAACCATGTTTTGTAAAGGAATTGCAGCACAACATTCTTGGTCACATAGTGTTATTTGGTATTCCTAGGTAAGACAAATGCTGTAGAAAAAAACATTGATTTTTAATGATTCAAAATATTAAATCTAAAAGATGTGATAAAACAGCGTAACCACTTTCAAGATGCAAAGAAACTCTACTACAATTTTCTCCGCCACTTTTTTTTAGATATACAACGTATCCATATGTCATTGACAAGCTACTGAAACCAAAATAATGTATATAGGGGCCTGGCTACCCACAGTGCAGCCGGAAGAGTGGCACCAATGCCCAGGTGAGAAGGGCCAAATCCATCCAATTAATTTTTATTTTTTTTAATAGACGATATGGCATTTTACTCGTTTGCAGTACAGTACCGGGCACCATCGCGACTCCACGGCATTTATCCCTGGTCAGCTGGAATTTCCAGCGGTGAAGGCGTGCTTGCTTAGGTAAGTATAAATCCATGACCACCCTGGGCTGCAGCAAGTATACCAACTGTTGCAGTCTGTGAGGCATTGCTCTTACCTGGTATGTGCCCCCTGCAGGTGTAATAGAACTCCTTGCAGTAGTCTCTGCACAGCACCGGCAGCACCAGCTCTCTCTCGGCCGCCTCCACTCTCTCGGGCGCGTGGAAGAGGGCCTGTGCTTGCGGGGAGCAGTAGGCACACTTCAGCTCCTCCAGCAGCTTGCCACACTCTGTGTTGTTGGTAACAGAATAGATCTGCAAGCAAAATAAAACAGAAATAAATGATCAATGGAAGCCCAGGCAGCAGGACAGAGAAAGAACTGGAGCCTTCAACTGACCCATTTTCTAAGGGTGACATTAGGTCAGTTCTGGATTTTACAAGCGCAACTCTATCCATAGAGGGACTTACCGTCTTGCTATTCCGCTTATAAATATGGGCTTACAAATTTCAGTATGCTTGGTGTAAAAATCAGAACTGACAGGAAGTCACCAGCATGAAATAGGCCTTGTTAACAGAAGAAGGGATCAGCTCCCTCCATTTTGCACAGACAGGGCTACTGGAATTATGTGGCGGAGAGGATCAAATGACACAGTAGTGTTCACTACATTATACGGCAACAAAAAGGCAAATTATGCTGCATAATGTGGCATATTTTGTGATACCACTTCATTATTTTATTTTTATTCATGTTAACACTGTATGGGCAAAGATTTCACCTCATTATTAGCAGTTTAATACATAAACACATCAATAAGCAACTGAAAGATGACCTGACAACCTCTGTGAAAGGCCTTCCACGCGAGCAGCAACTTGCATTGCTGCGTTTTCAGAAATGTATCAATTTGTGCTAGAAGCAAGATTTTTGGGTAAAATCCCCAAATTATCCAGCAGATGATGGGTTATGTGGCAAATGTGTAAAATTTGTAATCACGGGCAAAACACTGTGGCTGCAGAATTGCATGATTCTAGCGTTCCTGTGTACAGCTCACTTTCAGTCAGGCCTGGTTGTGACTGAACAGTAATTCATAAACTATCACAGGTAGTATTTTTTTCCTCCATTAATACAGCCAGTGGCTAAAAACACATTCCCCCTCAACTTTCAGAACATGAGGCCAGGTGGCACCTATTGTTGGCGGATAACTCAACCCACTTCATGAAGAACACCTTACACCATCTATGACTTTTGGGCGTAGGCTATTTGGATTCTAGCGCTCAAGTCCCAGCATGCAGAGAGATTTGGGCTAAATATTCAGTACTGGGCCGAAGGTGACCCTCAGGCAATGGGGCCAGTTGCAAGCTACGCAATGACAGTTACATGTCTACATGTCAGAGGAGAGGGCTGGCTTTAAAAGAATTCGTGTTATAGGCCTGGCTTGAGAAAAACCAAAGACGATCATGTCTACTACTTGGTCCAACAAAATAATGACTGTCTTGGGCACTGGTTTAAAAGTCAGAAAGCCTGCTGCAAACTTTAGAGAAAAAGGTGTGTATTGATATATGGCATTTTAGATGTATTGCTTCATCTATAAATGCATAGTGTTTCTCTTTCCATTAGAACATACTTCAAGTTTGCGTGTGGGAAGCTAATGTTAGTGTGTGTAGTAGCACACATCAGTGAAGCACTGTTGCTCAGGCTGCACCCAGTACGCAGTGATATTTTACCACATGTTCAGAAGGAAGTCTGTGAATTAATCTGTACATTTTCAAAATCAGAGGCCGTGATTTTGTATTTACACATGCAAAACCAGTTTTCAACATGTATATACAGTTTTAAGCAGACATGTGTTTGCTTACATTTTAAAAGTATTTCACATATGGACCCAAATATGATGTTATGAATGTAGGTAGGGAGGAAAGCGATTCCTTTTTCTTCAACAAGCAAACAAAAGTCCAAACCAAATGGAAGTCTGTATTAAAATACATCTGGGGCTATTCACAAAGGCATGTTGGAGTATGTAAAGTAGGCCTCCTATAGAACTCTCTTATATACTCTTAAATGTCTGTGAATCGGTCCCACCATATCTAAAATGTGAAAATTCATGTAGAAATAGAAAGGCTCACATCCCCTTTGCGCTTTTACTAATAGGGAGTTGGATGTTTAGGGACAATTCGCAAAGGCATGTAGGAGTATGCAAAAGAGTACTCCTGTAGTTCTACTTCCCATGGTCATAGATTAATCCAAGCCACTGTGGGTTCTAGGTACATCTGCTTGCTCTTTGGATGAGGTAATAAAGCTATCACACACCTGGGTCTACAAACATTCGGGTCTCTTGGGCTCTGCCGCGTGGAGCCGGCACCAGGAGTTCAGCCAAGAATGCGCCATCAAGTACTGCGTGGATCTATGAGGCTACGCGCTGTTGTAGCCCAGCACGCAGCGCCATTGGGCCCAGGGGAGGCCCATAAAGGCCTATTGTAGCCTGGGCTTCCATGAGCCCAACTCTCACTGAAGTAATCTCTTAGACACAGGCTTCCTATTGGTCTGTCAGAACATTGCTTATGTGGTGAGTGTGTCCCCACGAGTGACTCTGGTTAGTTACTAATGCTTGTCCACATCCATATTGGCAAATTTTGAATGTTTGAATGATTCTAGAGAGTCTGATTATAATCGGTGATCTCTGTAGGTAGTGTGGTACTTCTGCTCCCCGTGCCTCTTTTTTTGCAAAAATGCACCCTGCCCCCCAAAGTGTCCTGTATTACAGAAGTATCCTGTATTCCTCGTGCTAGGGTGGTGGTAGCAGTGCTGGTATCGGAATATTGACACTTTCTCTGCTAATAACATAACAGGCCCATTCATAGAGCGCTCCATCACTCCTGACGGGCCTCTTGGTGCTATTGACAGATAATGGGTGGTTATTGCCACCCAACTCAATGATACTTATTTTATCCGCCTCCAGATGATGAAAGGCTAAGTAGACTGTCAGAGATAGGAACCTTTAACCCTGGAGTCAAACCCAGATACATGAAGTAGATGCATTTATCCAATGAGCCATCAGTCAGTGAGAAGATAAAGAAAGGCAGCGAACGCACCCCAGTTCGGTTCCTAAACTACCCAGCGTTTGTCTGGAGGAGCCCATCGACAGTTGTATGCGCAGGCTGCCGGGTGTGAGATGCCACACAGCGAGATTGCGTGTCTAGAAACAAACAACGCACTCTGCTAGGAACGAGCAGGCGGCCCCTGGAGCCCGCTTCCTCTGCACGCTGGGACCGGAGGCCGTCGCTTCTCGAGTTCAGTGGCACTCCGAGGCGGATATGTAAATAGATCATTGTAGGAACAAGAGCGGCAGCTGTTAAAGGGACCCAGCGTGAGGGGATGAGGTATTTGTTTAGTTGGATGTGTCCGACAATAGCCTTTGTCCGCCTGAGGGCCGGAGCAAACAAATGATTGTAAAAGGGCACACTTGAGGACAATTACTCCTCACCGTGCCCTGACATCCCCGTGGCTGTGAACCCCTCCGAGGTGGGCAGGGGCCGAGCGGGCCTGGCTCTGAGCATCGCCTCCCTCCTAGCAGCTCTGCTGTGGGCCTAGTCCTTTGGCACGGCGGTGGATTCCCAGCAGATCGCCACAGTGCCTTTTTGGTTGACGCAGAACTGATGGCACGTTCTGTTTGAGGGTGGTTGCACCCAGTCTATCAGCAACCCACCCCCACTCCACTGCAGCAGCACCACACAGAATGCTGGCACCGAAAACCACAAGATGGGTGGAGGAATTCTTTGTGGGTGAAAACAGACCTTGCAGCAGAGTTGCTCTCTTGGGCAACACAACAAGATAAAATGTTACACATCACCTGGGCGAACTTGGAAAATACCCCACTGTGATTTTAAGACAAAGCAAAAACGCCCACTGAACACAACTGAGAAACACCAGCTGACCGAGTACAGTTCAAACTACAAACCTATAGAGGACAGAATCTTCAAAAGTGTGTGAAGGAACACACAGAGTCTCTGGAACTTTCCCCCACTCTGCCCAGTTTACAGACCTCCGTGCGCAGCGTAGGTAGGAAAAGGAGTATTTGCTGGCGGTACGAAACGAAGAAACGTGTGTAAACAAACTGCGCCCTGCATACCCCACAGGCGGAGACACCCTGAACACAGCAGCAGTCGCCTGGCAGCTGGCACTGCCAGCGCTGGGGACACAGCAACATGCTTTGCATCCCCGCGATTGCATCTGGCAGCTCCTGTCACGCCAATAAAGCGCCTTGTGTTGTAAATCTGGGAGCACGAGGGCGCATCTCGGCTACTACTCGTCGGAATAAAGGCCGGGCTGCAGCTGAGCACCCCCCTCGACCCCCACAAACCAGCGGCAGGCCCCGCTCCCTCTCTGGGAGGAAAGGCAGGACAAATGCCTTCTTAAAAGGCATGAACACTTGGACAGCGCTGGGGGGCGGCGGGAGAGTGATGTTCCCCAGTCCCTCCCATTAGTGCACTAACTAACACTGCACACAATGCTGTTGTTGTTATTCTTTCGCCACAAGCAACCGGGGCTCCGTGTGTGGGCAGCAGTTTAGTGGGGAGGAGGAGGAGAGGCCGACCCCTTTTTGTCCTATTCATTTTTTTTTCTCTCTCTCTCCATTTGCATGACTTGAGCAAATTAAATGATGCAATATGGCTTTTTGTTACCAAACAAAGTGGGAGATGCCACCCAGACACATATGTTGATTCGGAGAAGCTGTTTACATGTGAATGGGGAGGGAAATCTACCGTGAACCGAGCATAAAAATCCGACGAGGCAGCGGCTGTTTTTTTCTGCTTGAGCCAGCCAGAGTGAACGGGCAGGTTTTTTTTCCAGGAATAACTCACTGCCTGACAATTGCAGAGCTGTGAGTGAAGAGTTGTTAATTAAATCTGAGTCCCGCGCCAGGGCTGGGAGGGAAGCGGAAGAGAAGACACCTGATCATTGTTTATTTATTTTTGTGGATTTTGTTTTTGTTTTAACTGCACCAGCCGCACTATGGATATGGCGGGAGGTGTGCTGCTCGCCATTAGCATACCACCGAAGGACAGGGCTCTAATCCCGGCTCCTCAATTGGACAGCACTGTGTGATCCTGGGCGTATCGATTTACGTTTATAAGCCTCGTATCCCCTGCCAGTGCTTGACGTGTTGCGCTATATCACCATCCCAACCCCTACTATGCCAGCGTCGATGGGAAGTGAGACCTTGATTTGACACATTTGGAGATCGAGAGGTGGGCATGGGACTGATAGAACGCGCGGGGATGCGCTCGACGGGGCTGTGCGTGCAGGGGAAGGTGAGAAAGAGGCGGAGCTCGTGCCCGGGGAGTGGGCAGGAGAGGGGTCCCGGTAAATGTTATCTTTTGTCCTAGAGTTGTCTGGTGGTTTTGTGGGTGAGGGGGCACCGTTGTAGGCTGGAGCACGCGAGGGTATGATGTGCCAGAGTAGTCTGACACCCACCAGCTCTCTGCCCTGGCAGTCCCTCCAGGTGGCATGCGCTGACTTCCAGCAGGCACGCCCCGCTAGCTCTACTGAACCCATCCCTTGTGCCACCTAGGGATGCCACCAAGGGAAGGACCCATCCTGACAACGCGTCCGCCCCTGCTAACGCCAAAACTCCAGAGCCCACACCGGGCAACAAGGGTCCCGGCTCTTTACAGCGCCGTGAAGTTGGCATTCTGAGGAATGAAGCGCTATGGAAAACTCATTGCTATCAGTATCCTATGCACCCTCCCGCACTTACAGTAAAGCACAGTGGTCCGAAAGATGCATGGTTTCCCCCGACACCCTCTTTCGAACTGAACATAACATTCCTCCTATAGCAGACAGCCTTCTCCCCTTACCATCCAATGTCCACTTTGTAAACACAACCTCCTGCACCGCGGAAAGCCCAACGGATGCAGCCGGGATGGACATCCGTGCGGCCAATGGCCATCAAGCTTAGAGTTAATCAACACCTTCCTGCACCCTAACACACACTTTCTGCAGGCACAATCCTCCCTGTCTGCCCCGAGTTGCACAGGATGACAGTGTGAGATACGTATTCTCCGTGCACTTATTGCACATCACGTTTGCATATAATAACACTGTTCCTGCATGTAAGCAGGTTTCCCCCGTCACATATTGAATGTGCCCAGTGACTGCATATGAAAATCACAACTGGAATAAGGGTCTGCCCTGCTGCGAGTGTATGAAGCGGCCACCAGGGCTTCACCATCCCTCCTGTGAAGAGCACACGGTCTCCAAGACGAGAACTAAACCAGGCATTTACAGTAAGGAACCCAAGACACAGCACACACACCTGCTGCCAGCCCCATATTCACCGGCTGCCGTTTAATGTCCAATTCCACCTTCTATCCATTTACAGCACCATTCATTCATTCAGTCATCACTATTTCGTCATTTCCCTAGTTCCTTCATCCAGGGAGAAACCTTTCTTCGTGTTCACCCTCCCTTCGCACAGTGGTCGTTATTTCTTCATTTTCGCCTCCCTGCATCCAGAGAAAGAAGGGCCAATGCCCCCGACCCTTCCCCAAGTCTCCATTATTTCTTCATTGCGACCATTTCATATCAAGTGATCCCCGTTTCTTTATGTTTGCCACTGCTCCAGTCAGAGTCCATTATGTGTGCGTTCGCAGCTCCTCTGCTTGTGGTCAGTCTTCCTTCATGGTAGGGTTTACAGCGCCCAGCGTTCGTTCCTTGTTCACTTGCCCTTCTTCCATTGGTCACTGTTGCCCCAGTTTCATCGTCCCTTCACCCCGTAGTAGTTGCACATTTGAATTCATCAGGTGTCCACTATTTCTTCACTTTCACCATCTGCGTATTCTGTGAGCATCCCTTCTTCGTTCAACCAATTCCTTTATGTTGTAGTCACTAGCTCTTCATTTTCACCGTCCCTTCATTCAGTGGTGATCCTGTCCTTGTGTTCGCCATTCCTTCATATGGTGGCCATTCTTCCTCCACGGTCGCCATCCCTTCATTCATTAGTCATTATTTCTTCGTGCCCCGTCTATTCGTTCTTCGCCATCAGTATCCATGTGATCCGTAATCACAATTTCTCCATCGTCACTATCGCGTGATGTAGTTGTTTCCTTTCCACTATCCCTTGATTTAGTTGTGTCCCCTGTCCGCACCCCTTGGCGTTTCTATTCACACTGATATTAATTTCTTTCTATTTATTCATAGTTTAATACTAGTTATTTCTGGTTCTTTACATTTACCATCAAACTAGCCGCAGAACTTCTTCATAGACATTCAGTAAGCCTCTACAGGTCACCCACTCTCCGATACACCCTCCCTGGCATGCAGTACCCACTGCCCCCTCATGGTCCCTCCCGGCACAGGTGGCACTGTGCCCTGTCCCCCCAGGGCGGGGCCTACCTTGGGCTCCCCGTGCAGCAGCAGCCCCTGGCGGCTGTCGGTGCGGGAGCAGCAGGAGAGCCGGGGGTAGAGCCCGCGGCAGCCCTCTGTGCCCGCAGGCTCCCTGCGCCGGCTCCTCCGGGGCGGTCCTCCGTTCAGACACCGTCTCCTCCCTCGGGACTCGCTCCTCTCTCCGAACTTGGCCTCGCACTGCAGGAACATCGCTGCCAGCAGCAGCAGTGCCGACCGGTGGGGCCGCATCCCGGGCTCAGCTTTGCGGGGACTCCGAGGAGTGGCACGGGGTCAGCTGGTGCCACCGGCAGGTCCTGGCTCTGCAGTCACGCAGCTCCCAGGGGGAGGGCGGAACGGCTGGCTGTGGAGGGCTCAAGGCAGGTCCGGGTGCTGATGCAGGCACAGGGTGCTGGCCGGGGCAGAGCTCGTAAGTGCACCGGGTCGCTCTCCAGGTGCTGCTAGCAGAAGGCACGTTTGGGTGCTGCTCGGGGTGGTTTCTCTGGCAAAGGGTAGGTCCGGTGTTAAGTGTGCCTGCTGAAAGAGGGTAGGTCTGTTGGTGAAGATGCTGGTGGCACAGGGCAGGTACAGGAGCAGGGCCGGTGCCTAGGTAGATACCAAGTCTGGTGTGATGCTGGTGCTGCTGGCAGAAGGTTGGTGTAGGAGGGATGCTAGTGGCAATGTGGAATTTGATGCTGAGTCTCCCTGCACAGGGCAGGTCTACGCTGATGCTGCTGGCAGACACAACGTCTAGGGTGATGCTGGTGATCTGGGTGATGCAAGTACCAGATGGCAGGTCTGTGTGATGCTGCTTTGCAGAAGGCTGGTCTTGGGTTGCCACTGTTAGCAGAGGGAGGTGTGTGAGCTGCTGGTGCCACTGGCTCCTCTCCGCAGGTCTACCTCCTCCTCTATCGTGTTCTTTCAGTCCTTCTTTTTTTGCTTCTTCTTTTTAACTAGCGCGCGCGGGGAGGTTCTCCACGCGCGGCCCCTGACGTCACTGGCAGCCTGGGAGGCGGCGATGCTGGGCAGAGGCCGAGGGGCGCGCGCCAGGCTCGGGGCAATGGCACGAGCTGCTGCCTGCAGACCCGGGGTGGTCTTCCCTCCCCCCTCCTTGGCAGCCGGTGCTGTTGGTGTCACGTGCCCCCGCTTCGGGGGCTGCACGCTGCACAGGTGCGGTCTCAGGCTCACGCACCCCCACCTGAGCGGAATGCGTGGATTGTAAGGGCAGCTCTCGTCAGCCCCATTAAACTACACACTCTTTCAGCGTTTATTGATTACTGGGGGGCTGGAGGCTTCCGCCTCTGGGTTTATGGGGCGCACCTGGCTTTACCAGCCAAGTCCTAATTTAACCTGCCGAGGAAGAATTTTGCTCACACCAGCGGAACGCATTCTCAACCCCTAACATTTTAAACACGCAACAAAAAAGCACATAGTAAAGTACACCTCTGGTCACTGTGTAAACGCCCCCTCCGAAAGGTGGTGAACCTAGGGCCATATGAAAATAGATCAATTCCTTTCCAACAACGCTGCTGACCATGGATAAATATTCACAGCAAGACATTCCAAATATTATACATGCTTTAAGCTGAACTCGTTTCAGCTACAGGCTTTACTGCAGAATTATCACTGCGCCCCTGATGAGCCGTACATCCCGACGGTCCATGCCCACTGCTGAAAATACATCATTTTACTTTACACAATTAAACCACTCTGGTCCAATTGGATTTGAATCCTTTACAAGTTTTTGTAGAAATTTCGGGGCTGGAAAAATGTATCAAATGTTGTAAAAAATAATCGAAATTGAAGAAAACCTATCTTCACACACCCTCTCCCCTTTTTTTGCAACTTCCTTCCACTACTTATAATTTGAGGAACCAATAATGACATTACAGTTAAATAGCCGTGTAAAAGCTTTTTGATCATATTTTTTTGGTCTCGAAAAAAGACATTGAAAGGACTTTTGTTAGGATACATCTTGGAATCCCACGTCTAAACCAATTTAACAGTTCACATTTGTTGTCCTGTTGTATCCTGAAGTGTATTGTGCTCTGACAGGTGGCTGTGGGTCAAATGTTAATTTCTGTTTTTGTATAAAGTTAGATCTGGTGTATATTGCTATTAAGTGTCGCATCTGATGTCAGCACCACGCGCAAAAGCACAACCTGCAGCCTAGTTCATGAGGGGCTTGTACGAAGCTTTTAAAATTTCTAAGACACGATGCCCAACAACTGTCTGATCCATAAAATCAGAGTCAGTGTCTCAGGAAAGCTTATCCTCTAATGCAGTGGTTCTTAACGTTTGACTTCTGTGGACCCAACTTACATTGCTAGAAATTAAGGACCCCCACTAAATGATTACTAGAATCATCAGACTCCAACTCAGGGCCTCATTACGATGTCGGTCGGAAAACATTCCTGGTCGGAATCGGTTCCGACCAACTCGGGTTTGGGGAGTCCGACTGACCGAATACAATGTTTCCGAACAACGTTCGGTCAGACTCCCATTGACTTCAATAAGACCTTGTGTTCCGACCAACAACACAGGCTCCCATTGAAAAAAGGGGTGGTTGCGGAAAACCTTTCACCCTGTCTGTGGCGGGCACCCCACGGTGCCTGCCACACTGGGCATGGTTGGAAAGAGGGGTCCCATTGGTACCCCCACAGGCCCCAACCAGAGGACTCTGGGTGAAGGGTGACCTGCTACAGGCCCCCAAAGTCAGATTCCGACAGCCGTTTCATGTCAGACAGACCAATTCAGAACGGCTGTCAGAATCTGACATTGTAATCGGTCGGTCAGAAATGCAGTCCATAGACCTTTATGATTCAGCTTCGACCAATTCGGAGTCTCCGAATGCCGGTCCGAACTGAGTCGGAAAGACCGAACGGTTACCTTTTCGTTGTAATCGGTGGGTCAGAAATGTTTAAGAGTCTTTCGGAAACATGGGTTCCAACATGGATTAGGAAAATCCGAATGCCGTTCGTAGCCTTTCCGAACGACATCGTAATGAGGCCCTGAGTCTTTATTGGATTCAAACGGCCTGACCTAAACGATTTTGATGATTTGAACTGCAAAACAAAATTAAGGAAACAAACATTTGTCAAATAAACACTAATTATAAAAATATTTGTTTAGTTCATAAGTAAATATAAAAAAATATAAATCTTTTAGGTTCAAAGGGACGGTTGGTGCTTTTCTAATTTCTATTGAGGCCACACTTAGCCTATACTATATTCTGTTTGATGCACTTGCATTTCTAGCCTCCAATTCCAAATTCCATCACTTTTACAGAACATTTAAAAATTCCCAGGTTTACATTTTTCTTATTGATTAACACAGGTTTTATTAATCTGTTATTATTTAATTTTGTAAGCAGTCGATCCCCTGGGTAGGCATCACGGACCTCCAGGGTCCCTGGACCACAGTTTAAGAACCACTCACTGCTTTAGTGGAGAAGAACAAAGTGCAAGTCCACCCATTAAGTTAAAGTATCCAGTCTCAGCAAATGTCCCTGAAAGAAAACCACCATCTAAATAATTAAGAATTGGGCAAACTGCAGTTCACAAATAAGTTTTGCAGTTGTGGCTATCTCTAACAATGTGTTCAGTCCCTGTTCCACAGCCAGCTCTATTTCTGGTCAGGAAGCCTTGTTACTTATAATATTATCTATTGTTAACAAATGTACTGTTTTATAAAACTGGTAATTTTTCCTACTAGACCTATTAAAATCTAATAATTTCCAAAAGATAAATCTACCTACAGATTCAGCACCTTAAGACTTGTCTCCACAGGTTTCAGACTCGTTCAGAAAAACTTAACCCTAGCAGTAGCTCACCGCTAGAGGCACCACATGGCTTCAGTCGCGACTCTACTTAACGCAATTGGGCTGTAACAAGTTTAGTTTTGCACACTGAGGTCACTTCCTATTTATGTGTCTCATTAACGTGGTCTGGAGCGCTCTTGTGCTTCACCGACAAAATTTCTTCCAGCTTCAACAGCAATTAGGTCAAATATCGTCACAAAGGTTCCAGCATTCAAACCCTGCCATAAGTGCGGCATGTGAACATCTTTATCGGATACACAACATCTACATGTGACATTTTAGATCTGGTAATAATGAAGGGGCCTGACACTCATGCCACCTGATACACCCGAAAGCCATCAGGATGGCAATTGTTTTTGGCCAAGGCGTGGAGGGAAATGTAAAAGCATAATGATTCTTCTACAGATAAGGCACTTGAGAGGAGATGATCTTCCAAGAAATTTGAAAAGCCCAATAGGAAGAACAAATCCTTTTCCTCAAAGAGACAATCCCGTTTCTGGGCCCATTCTGAGTCACAATGCAGTTCCCAGATGCTTCCTTGGAGCCAGTTCCAAAGCTACAGAAGGTAGAACCAGAATTTCTGATTCCATCTGCGGACCCCACACAAGTGGAAGTTTTCTATCTGGCTGTATTGGACACCTCTTATGCGGCACTCGCAGGAGTGAACCTACTCCTTCAGACTTGGCAACTCTGGAGGTTCAGACACTTTCCGCCTTCACACCTCCGCAGGCTCGGGTCCCTAACAAGAAGTTACGGTAGCAGCACCATCTCCTGCCCATTCAGTGGCATTCACAGTGGCCACCTGCTGCCGGTGACGTTGTATTCTGAGCTATTACTGGCTCCGTCCTTGAAATCAGCTAAAATTATCCAGTTGGCTCTAGAGAAGGTCAGAACATAACTTGAAAGTCAGTCTCTTGTTAGTGCCCAGAAATTTTCAGAATGAATACATGATGACTAAGATCACTCAATAACTGAGTTCTAGATCAATTAAAAGTTAAAGGATTTTATTGCAAATTAACAAAAAGTCAATACAGAAATTTTTTAAAATTATTTGTCATGAAGGCTCAGATACAGAGTATATAATCTGAAATCAAAATTATACCAACTTCCAATAAGCAGCAAACATATAATTGGAAAAGACAGCATCCCAAGATGAATAGGAAAGTTATTAAAAATAATCGGGCACAATCCAGTGAGGAAAACAAAATCCGGCTCACCCTCAAAGCCAGTGGTATTTATACATATATTATGCATAAGAAATAATCAAATTTGTAAATTCAGAATGACATGACTAATGATAACCCATATTGGATACATCAGAAATACGACCATCATAGAAATATTTTAGCACTTACTCAGTTCCAAAGAGATCTTAGAGAAAATCTTCAATTAGCTTACACAGCAACAACAGTCTGGAGATGTACAACACAATGTGAACAATTTTCAAAGATTCATACACTAGTGTGCTTGCAAGCCTACATCAGAATTTCCAGTGGAAATGTCCTTCAAAAAGTTAAATTAGAAACACATGAAAAACTTCATTCTAAATACATGCTCTCAAAAGGAAAATAACCAATTGTGTCACAGTGTCCTAAGCTCCGCAAAAACTGTGGTTAGAGAATACTTGCATGGGGAAATTGATTGGGAGGGGTGATGAGCAAGAGTAAGTTGAATAGAACTACACATACAGCATCCATTTTAATAAAATAGCGTCTCTATGAAAACTTGACATAATTAAACTACATTAAAAAAGATTTTGGGGGGGAGGAGCTAGCCGAGCTGAGAGATGGTCGCACCTTAAGCGAGCTCCTCTCGGACACCAGAACATACGCTAAAAACCACGCGCACGAAGACCTCAAGTGCCAGAAAACGAGACAAGACACACTGGGACCAGTCCTGTCCCATATGAGACGCCACTTCAAGGTCTAGAAAAGCCCGGAGACTGACGTGAAGTGCCCTGCTGCAGCCGAGGCCTAGCTCGGCAGAAACGGAACGTGAGCACCAGACCAGAGTACGGGCATACGCCGTGACTCAAAGCATGCACGCCGGCGAAGACAGGGCGGCGGCCGGGTCTGGAGCGGGGAACTGCCGCTCGGGACTCGAGAAGATCATCGCCTACGACGTCACCTCTGCTGACCCTGTCGAGCTCCTTTGACAGTGTTGGAGATGAGGTGAGAAACGGCAAAGACAGTAAGGCCCACCAATAGCGATTCATCACTGCCGCGCGTCAGACCCGCAGTCGGCGCCATTGCTCAGACCCCAGTGGAAAGCGCCACACTTACACAAAACCTCGCAGACTGAGAGACACTTCTATAGAAATCCACGGGGATGGCCATAAATAAAAGAGAGAACAGCAAGCCGATGTGAAGGCTCTAGCTTAAATGGAAATACGGGAGGCCATCGCTGCGCCATAATTGACCTGCCTGCTGAGAGACACAAGGGGATCCCCCCGCACTGCAGCCTCTGGATAACGCACTGCATCGGAACCAAATTGTGTACGAGCAGAAGCCACTGCAGCGAATAGCCAACTCGCGAGCTGCCTGCGACGCACGTGCTGGAGTGTAGAGTGCGGGGGCTTCGGCGGTTGGCGCTACAGGCTGGGATTGCAGGTCACGATTGGCTGGGTTTGCTGATACGCCAATGCAAGTGCGAACACAACAAATGCCCACATGTGCACTAACCTGAGACTTGGCCACCGCTGTGGGGGAGAACTACCTCATTAAGTGAGGCCCACGGTCGGGAGGGGAAGCAGGATCCCAATTAGCGGTGTTAGGCACCGCCAACACACGACAGCCAGACGAGCAGTGCTCCGAGGCCCGGCGCAACCTGCACGCATACATCCCTAGGAGCATCGGCGAGGCATTGGTGGATGGCGGCTGCTGACCAGCAATAATCTGCGCAGCGTCTACCAGGAACTCTGTAGCAATTACAGCCAGATAGAGACCGGGCTAGAAACATGGGCAAGCCGGAAAGAAACCATCCCAAGCTAAACTTTGATCAATCCAAAAAATCAACCGACAGCACCACGGATGATCAACAGCACACAATGCAAACAGCACCATCTACCAGCAGCGCTGCGGGTGTCGATGAACAGGGCACGTATACCACAATACAGGCGGCATTAACTAGCATCAGCTGCATAATTGACTCTCTAACGCATAGGTGGACCGTATGTCCAAACGTATGGACCGACATACAGAGAGAATTGATATGGCTGAACGTCGCATATCTGAAGCTGAGGATGCCCACAATCAAATGGAAACCAAACAAGGGACGATTGATAAACAATTGGCGGCGTTCACCGCAAAAGCAGAGGAACTGGACGCGAGATCTCGAAGAAGCAATGTACACCTGCTGGGAATTGCAGAAACAACAAATACATGACCAATGGAACAATATGTGGAACAGTTGCTAATCAGCCTTCTGGGAAGAGACACATTCTCGGACGTTTTCATAGTAGAGAGGGCACACCGATCCTTAGCCCCGCCACCACCAAAGCCCATGAACTGGGCACTCTAAAGCATGAAGGCATGGAGATATCTCTGTACCCAGATTTGACACCAACTGTACAAGAAGCGAGGAAAAAATTTGACCTGGCCAAACGGAAGCTGTGAGTCCTGAACATTAAAAACGCCATGTTGTATCCCGCCAAGCTCAAAGTGAATGAGGATGATAAATCCAAAATCTACAATGAACCTCAGGACATCCTGAAGTATATCCAACAGAAAGGATCGCATAGAACACGTAGGAAATCTCAGAGAGACCGACAAGAAGACCATGCACCCACGTCAGATGTGGAGTGAATATACATTGCATCAAAACAGTCACTGTAAATATTGCCTCACTAGACCTTCAGATATGTTGAAAAGAACTTGGACCTATGCGGACAATCATGAGAAATTTAGCACTATTGTAGTCCAGACCTTGCCTACCTGGTTTATACCCAAGCATTGGAACTGCTCTGCATATATTGATGCATTACTCTGAGTAGCAGAGACTGCTACAGCACACAGATACAATAGGGTACTGGGCGTACATAGGTAATTACTGAAGGTGTATATTATTGCATATATGTTGGTACAGTTTACAGGCTCGCTAACATTTCGCCCTGTTTTCACGTGACAGATAAATCACTGAAGTAAGTGGTGTTCTATATTGCAAATGGTTAATGTTGCTGGAAGTGCAGATGTGCATTGCAAACACAAGGAAATGGTGTCCCCCCTGTACCACCACAGGGGTATCTGAGTTGGCAGCTCTCGCCCTCTCGTGTGAACCACCCCAGTAGTTTTTTTCTTTTGCGGGGAAGGGTGGGGAGAGGGTTTTAAGGGTATGTCGCATTTGCTGGGGACTGTCTCTACTTATGGTGTTCAGGTGGAGTGGGAGGGGGTGGCGGGGTTACAAAAAGGAAAAATACAACCAGTAGCGGGAAAGCAGACACAAGCACACATGGCACTATGCAATTTAACAGATATCGGACACTCATTGGAAATAACATGCTACTACATGGTCACCAACCCGAAACACCATAGAAAATTGACGTTCATGACCTGGAACATTCAGGGACTCCAAAACCCACAGAAAATACACAAAGTCCTTGCTTACTTGCACAGACATAAGATAGATGTCGCCTGCATACAGGAAACACACCTGACAGACATTAGAGAGGGCAAAATTGGAAATAAATGGGCTATATATAAGGTGGCATCCTCCTACTCCTCCTATGCTAGAGGGGTACTGTTATTGGTCAAACGAAACACCCCATTTACGTTCATTAATTCTATCAGAGATGACCATGGACGTTATGTCATAGTACAGGGAAACTTTGGAGGTACTGCCATAACAATTGTCACTGTATATGGCCCCAATATTGATGACCCAACTTTTTATACACAAATTTGGGCTAAACTGCGGGATCTACAACCCACAGCTCTTGTTTGGGGTGGGGATTTCAATACAACCCAGCTTTAGATAGATCGACTGGGAATGAAAGATTTGGCAAGCAATCCGCTAAAGTTTTGAGGGAGGGTATGGCAGAATGGGACATGGTCGACATATGGAGACTGAGACACCCAGGCCGCAAAGAAGGCACTTGCATGTCATCAACACATCATACATGGTCCAGACTTAACTATTGGCTGATCACACAAGAGGTTTGTACCTGAACAACCGAAGTGGAACATTTGCCCAAAACACTGTCCAACCACGCCCCAGTATGCTTGTCACTGGCCATACCCACACACACTCCACGACAACTCACGTGGAGGATGCAGCCAACTGTTCTTTTAGATCAAGTATATCGCAGCGAATTACACCAAGCGATTGTGGAATACTTTGAACACAATATTGGTACTGTTGGTAGTGCGGGGACACTGTGGGAGGCCTTCAAGGTCACTATCAGGGGCCACTGCATTAGTAAACATGTTGGCATACTGCGCGACATACAACAACATCTTAAGAGGGCAGAAGATGACATTAGGAGCCTTGAGGCAGAATACACAACGACGCAAAATAACACAATATTAGCGGACATTTCACAAAAGACGGATATATA
The DNA here is from genome assembly GCF_964204655.1 of Triturus cristatus. Taxonomy (NCBI): domain Eukaryota; kingdom Metazoa; phylum Chordata; class Amphibia; order Caudata; family Salamandridae; genus Triturus; species Triturus cristatus. The sequence continues at coordinate 497,826,085 of NC_140582.1, forward strand.
CAACGCGTTTGCGGATGACAAGATTAAATATATATCGCGGAGATACACGGCTAGGAACTATGGAGAGGGGGGGAGACCTGGCCGAGCGTTCTCTTACAAAATTAAACCTGCACATGCAACGACGTACATAACACACCTCATTGATGAACAACAACAACCGGTCTATGACACTGCCAAACTATACACTACTCAGTCAAAAGTGTCCAAAGACGAAATAAAGGACTACCTAGATGACATAGCACTAGCATGGCTTTCTGATAGACATAGTGAGTTTTTTTGTCACCACATCACGAAAGATGAGATCAGAGAGGCGATCAAGTCCCTCCCAAACAACAAGGCACTTAGCACTGATGGCCTGCTGGGAGAGTTTTATAAAGAATACTGTGATCTACTGATCCCACATTTGACTGAAATGTACGAAGAGGCATATGAAGACGGTAAACCACCAGCATCATTACGAGAGGCACTCTTGATACCACTCCCCAAACCAGACAAGGACTTGACTAAATGTGACTCCTACTGTACGTTATCCCTAAAAAACATAGACGCCAACATTTTAGCAAAAATTATAGCAACAAGGATACAACTGTTATTGTGTAACCTAGTGCTGCCAGACCAAGCAGGCTTTATGCCAACACGTTCCACCACGCAAAATATACAAACAATTTTTGCATTGTACCATCAGCTAGATCCGGATACACCAGCTGCTGCGGCCCTATTGGACGCAGCTAAGGCCTTTGACTCGGTGGAGTGGGTCTTCATGTTTACAATATTGCTCAGAATGGGCTTCCTAGAGCCATTCGTGAGATGGATAGCGCTATTATATACAGAACCCAAGGCACGTGTCAGAATAAATGGGAATGCATCGGACCCGATTGACATACATCGCGGGACGAGACAGGGCTGCCCGCTATCACCAATATTATTTGTGTTAACCATAGAAGCCTTAGCTTGCAAAGTTCGCCAAAAACCCTACCAGTCCGCCCTACAATTTAATCTCTGACCTATAGGCATATCACTATACGCAGATAATATGGTACTATGCACAAGCTATTCGGACCAAAACCTAAATCCGCTTATTAGAAAATATATTAGATTCGAACACTACTCAGGACTTCGAATTAATTGGGACAAATCAGTAGTTATACCCCTCACAATAGCAACAACACAGCCAAATCTGGAATACCCCTTAAAGTGGCAAACAAATGCGGTAAAATATCTTACATATGGATACATAGCGACCCAGACACGGTTATTAGGGAGAACTATGGGAGGGCACTACTAAAACTTGAAGAACAAATAGATAAGTGGATTAAAATGCCTTTCTCTCTAGCAGACAGGATAGCTCTACAGAAAATGATAGTGTTGCCCGAGTTCTTATGCTTGTTTTGGAACATACCGATCTGGCTACCACAAGCCCCATCTTACTATTATTATCTCCCAATAAACACTTTCTAGACTCTATCCCCCATTATCATTTTCAGTCCAACTAACAGACTCACATGTCCACTACTCTATACTAATTCACCACTTATCCTTTTTGGATTCCGGAGTAGCGTGCTACTCACCGAAAAGCACTTTGACACCTTGTCAGGGATAGAAAGCGCTATGTAAATAAAATTACAATACAGTACACTACAATATAAAAGCCCATATTTATCACCCTTGTTGTGCAAACAGCCCATGCAAAATACCTCTCCCCCGGTGCTTTTTGATAATTCTTTGGTAAAATAACGCATCAGGTTATAGAACTAGTAACCATGCAGAATACCCCACAGTAACGTGCACTGAAGTTTTAATTCAAAAGAAAATGTTGAGATGTTTGCATTAGCCTTCTTTTCTACTCGCACTAAGTATCAATGGAAATAGGCCAGAAGATTTCGTTTGTAAAGGAAAAACGAAATTTACACTAACCCCCAGCTCATTTATTGATACCAGCCTGTAGAGGTCAAAGAGCTTGCCTCCTTGGCCCACTCAAGATACTGTCCTTTCATTAAATTCGTTTTCCCTAAATCCTCACACCATTTTCTTTGAGTAGCCGATACTGCAATTAATGGGACAAAAATACAAACAAGAAAGCAAGCTCACTAACGAGTGGTCAATAAAAAATTCACCATCTACTGACAGGTCTTGAGCTCTGGAATCTTTGGGGCAACCCCGAATTCCAAAAGAAAAACGCTGGGTCAATCTGATTTATAAAAACAAAAAAACACTGGTTACATTAGAGTGATTTTGGAGAGATATTTCAGTTTTGAGGCTAGCAGAAGCAAACTGTCTGGGGTCATAAGCACAATAAGCACACAAGAGATTCCTCAAGAATTTTATAGAAACAAATAAGTGGCACCAAAGCCGGAGTTTAGGAATATAATTGAATAACAAAATCCAGTTTCAATATTTCGATTTCCAGGCAGGTCGGTGAATCTGCTTCTGCCCGCATTTTCACTGTGCTCATCGGCCCACCTGGGGTGGGACTACCAGGGGAGGGGGAGGAGCGCTGCCCCACTACTTTCAGGGCAGTGCAGAGGAAAAAATGACAATCACGGGACGTCATTGTCATTTTATATTTCCTGTTCCTAGGTGCGGGGAAGGCGGGGCTGGCCAGAGCAGGGGTCAGGGTGCAGAGTGGTGAGCACACTTTTAGTGGCCATGACCGTTTGGCAAGCCGTCTTGGCCTGATCAAACAGTCCTGCGCACATTACATCTTCCCTACCAGGCTACATTACACAGCCTGGTGGGGAACATGCAACCATGCCCAGGCTCCTTCTTCCCATCTGAGTGCCGAACTACGGCGCTCAGACCAATCATAACGTTGCATTGCAGCATTGTGAATAGCGGGGAGCCGGGTGCTTCCTGGTGCAACGGAGGAGAGGTGGCAGAGAGGCAGTGGCTGGCGACATGAGGAGCAGGTAAGTTTTATTTATTTATTTTCAACCCACCTCTCCCCGGCCCCCGCTGCCTACAGGCTGCCAAGTTCCCCAGCACACCACGGAGGAGGAGGGGCTGGCAGACTGAAAATGTGCTTCAAAAGCACCCGACACCTCCCGCGGTGGGGGATGCTTTTCCAGGCAAGTCGGTAAACCTGCCTTTGTCTGCATTTTCACTGTGCTCATCGGCCCAGCTGGGGTGGGACTACATTCCCCAGCACACCACGGAGGAGGAGGGGCTGGCACACTTACAACATGCATCAAAAGTACCTGACACCTGCCGCAGCGCGGGATGCACGAAGAACGGGCCCGGGTGCATCCAGGCCAAGACCGGGCCCATCTTAGCCCATCATAGACCAGAGGAGGCTGGGCCGGGCCACCTTATTTCGCTCCAACTTGAAAGGCACCTCTACTTAAGCAACTTTCTACCAACATGTGGCACTACCCTTTGAGACTATAAAGCCTGGGAATGGCGAAGAAACTGCCAGTGGGGGGGGTGGGGGGGGGGGCTGCCCGCTACTCTGGCAAACAAATTTTCTTCCATTGTCCGAATGATCAAGAGGGCAATAGGGGTGGGATCATCTGAGATTGCTATCTCAGAAAGGAGATTATCTCTGAACCTTGATTCTCCTATAGCCCCTCTTCCCTCATTTACGTGAACTATTCCCGAATCTCAAGTGATGTCTTCACCACTTCAAGATGTGTCCCATAAATCCAATACCACTCCATGATTTTCTCGCCAATCTTGTTTAAGAGATTCCCACCCACTAGATGGTAACCCCTTGGTGTCTAATTTAAAAGTGAAAAAGGTAACGCGCCCGAAACAACAAAGAAAGAGAACAAAGGCTGCTGTCTCTTCCTCTCCCTCTGTTAGTCCCCCTGCCTCACCAATTGACAAAGCCCCACAGGGCATTGACCTGCGTTCCCAGCAAGCCATGCAAGCAACAAGTGAAGCCATTCTTGGGTTTACTAAAACCTTTATTATGAAGATAATGGTGTTATGTATTAACCAATTTAAAGAGATCCCAAAAATTGAACTTGCTCCATTAACGGCCCGATTAGATAATTTGGACTTGCAGATAAAGGCTCTAAAGAACTTGATACTTCCAGCCGAAGGAAGAAGCCCTCCTTCACCATCAGTTACTGTCCTTCTGCCTATTCAACTGCCACAGACACAGGCTAAAGTTTCCCTTGGTCCTTAAATTACACATAGTCCTAAAACCATTCTTGGCGATCATGACCCCCAACAGGTAGAAGCTAGTAAACCCAAAACAACCTCAAAATTCCCTCAACTCCCTCCGGATTGTACACACTATATGATTGTCCTTAGGAATGTCCCAGTAAAACCTACAGACACCCTAGAAGATCAAGTGGACCTGAAAAATAAGCCTGTTCACTGGATAAAAACCAGTACCAGATGTCCATATGATATATCTCAAGACATCATCTCAGTAAGAAGCGCTCCATGGATTGGCCCCTACCCAAAGGAATGCCCAGGCGACCATGTATTAGTGAATTGCAGATCACCTGCAATCAATTGTAGACATGCTTCTAAGGCGCCTCTCCAATCTACAAACGTTGCCTGGGAAAATAAAGGCACTCCCATTGGGCTACTTCTACAGGCCCAAGTCTTTTGTATCATGCTTTAACAAGGGCGATTACCATAGTGATGTCCCCGTTTCTAACCTTGGACAAGCTAAATTCAATATCCCTACACACAGTTTCTTTGAACCATTATCATCATTGGAAGTGCAAGGTTGACTTACCAAGGCTGACAGTAAAAGGGCTCTTGCTGGGGGAAGAGGATCACTAACAAAAATGGGGGCCAAAGAAAATGCACGGACTCTCCCCTTATATTAGTTTTACACCCCCTTTCACCAAAAGAGGGTTATAGCACTTGCCCCCCCCTTCACCGGGAAACATAGCATCTGGCGTTTCGGGACACCCTTTACGAACTGGCCATCACATGGATACTCCAGTCTTTCCCTACACCTGCTTCTCGGTCACTGACCCAAATAGATGAGTTTGGTCCTCAATTTAAAGACCCCGCTCGTTTAAGGACTTCCTTGCCTGTACATGCAGATGTGGAAGTGGATTGCACTTGTACCAGTCTTAGTAATAATCAGTGCTTAATTTGAGCCGGTTGTTTCCGGTTCTCGGCACCGGCATTTAAATGTCAGAACAGGCGAATGTGACAGCCTGCCACAAGGTGGCTCTGCCTGGCTATTTTAGAGATGACCACAACATCAGTTGATTATGAATGCATTATACATTAAACATGACTATTACCCGCAGCCTAAGCCATTTTTGTTGCTTTGGGGGCCTGAAAGAGTCCGATTGTCAAATTTGTAGTAGTGCGACGTTTAGTAGTTGTGTTGTTTGCTATCATTGGCAGCATAGCAGGGGCAATGTGTGGTGTATGCTGCAGTGGCCTCCTGATGAGAGCCCTGGCACTTATGTTTATACAAATTAAGCACTGGTGATAACCCCAAAGGAGTAACCGAAGTTCTCTGTTGAAAAATATTGCAGGTATCAAGTCCTACATGTTAGCACCAGATTGGATGAACTATATAGAAGGACTTGACATCTACATCTTTCAAGAAACACTGGAGGGGGTGGGGTCTGTTGATCTGGACAACAATTCATTTAAATCTCAGAATTTTGTTTCTGAACTTTGCATCACCAGATATTTTGGGTCTTAAAATTCACCACCTGAGGGGACCTGCATGTATCTATTTAATGTTTTCTGTAGGCCTAGGAGCGGGGGTAGAATCACCCACTTTAGCCATTCTACAACTATCTGTTTCTTTAATTGATTCAAAATACCAGATTGTTATGGGGGAGACTTTAATATAAACTACAAACCTGTTTATGGCTATGATATGCTTCTTGAAGAGGAAGACGAGAGCTGGGACATACCCACCCTAAACGCTAAGCAGTTCGTCCTGTGCACAGTGGCCGCAATGCAAGTTGTCCAATTCACAGTAACAAATGGGTTGAGAGCATGCAATGGAAGGCCTCCATCTGATAAACGGGGAGAACCACCTCTAGGAAAGGCCTATTTCTATCTAAATTAGACAACATCTTAACTAAGACTCAAAGTGGGATATTCTGGTAGACTTCTGTATTGAGCATAGGGAGGAGAGTGATCACTGTCCCTACATTCCAAGCTCCTGTGTCAGCTTCCCAATCCACCCTGTACTTTAGCACCTATGCCCATTCCCCAAATAATGGCGAACAATCGCAGGTCTATTAAATGGCCTGTTGAGGTAGAGAACCAAGGCACCCTTACTAAGGTTTATTGTATTGTATTGTAATTGCATTTGTATAGCGCTTACTACGCCTGGCGAGGCGTTGAAGCACTTTTTTCGGCGAGTAGCACGCTACTCCGGGACCCATAGAGGATTAGTTTTGAATTAGTATAGTGAAACATGCAAGTAAATCTTAAGTAGTGGATAGGTTAGTCAGTTATTTGGATTCGGAAGGATAGCAGAAGGATAGAAGAGGAAAAAAGGTTTGTATTTATATAGCGCTTGTTACCCCTGATGGGGTGTTGAAGCACGCTACTCCGAAAACCCATAAAGGATTAGTGGTGAATTAGTATGGTAAAATATGAAAGTAATTTGAGTGGTGGATATTAGTCAGTTATTTGAAGTGAGAAGGATAGCGGAGGGATAGAAGGAGAAGAAAGGTTTGCATTCATATAGAACCTGTTACCCCTGAAGGGTGTTATAGCGCTTTTCTGGCGAGTAGCACGCTACTCCGGAACCCATAAAGGATTAGTGTTGAAAATTAGTATAGTGAAATATGAAGTAATTTGAGTGGTGGATATGTTATTCATTTATTTGGATAGAGAAGGGTAGGTGGCGGGATAGAAGAGGGAAAGAGGTTTGTATTTATACAGAGCTTGCTACCCCTAATGGGGTTTTGAAGCACTTTTTTGGAAAGTAGCACGCTACTCTGGAACCCATAACGATTAGCATTGAATCAGTATGCTGAAACATGAAATTAATTTGCGTGGTGGATATGTTAGTCAGTTATATGGATTGAGAAGGGTTGAGGAGGGGTAGAAAAGGGAAAAAAGGTTTGCATTTATATAGCGCTTGTAACCCTGATGGGGTGTTGAAACGCTTTATTGGCGAGTAGCACACTACTCTGGAACCCATAAAGGATTAGTGGTGAGTTAGTATAGAGGAATATGGAATTTGAGAAGTGAACATGTTAGTCTGTTATTTTGATTGAAAAGGATAGTGGAGGGATAGAAGAGTGAAGGACTTTATTTATTAATTATTTTTATTTATTTATTATTTATTGTTTTAGGTCATAGCAGTAGGAGGAGGCTTTTGGATGAGTAAAAAGGGTTTTTGGAGAGGAAGAGTCAGAGGGAAGAGTTTAGAGATGTTTGTTTTGGGGGATCGGTATAGTAAAAGAGGTGTCAGATGATGCAAGGAGTGGTAGAGTAGGAGAGAGTCTAGAAAGGGTTATTTCGGGGATCATAGTAGTGGTATGAGGTTTGGGACAAATGAGAGAGTGGATGTAGAGGATATATTGATAGATGTATAGGGTGAGAGATAGGGTAGTGCATTGGAAAGAGTAGTAGAAAGTAGTTTGAGATGAATCAGAAACTTGGGTCGAAGATATATTGAGAGAAGTATAGGCTGAGAAATAGGGTAGTGCATTGAAAATGCCAAATTAGAAGAAAGTGATAAATATATAGATCCATAAGTACATTGAAAGTATATAGATGCATAAAGGAGGTAAGTATATGTAGATTACATATATTGATAGAGGTACAGGATGAGAAATGGGGTAGTGCATTGGATATGCTTTTTCAGGAGAAAAATAACAGACACACAGATCCAAGTACATGGAGGTACATAGATGCACAATGGATGCAAGTACATGTGGACCAAAGATGATTTTTTATTTTTTAACAACATAATTATTCTACATGTTTCTACGAAGCAATACACAAAGATTGGTACATCTCTATAATGAAAATAAATTGTGGGTGGGAATTACTGAATGGGAACATGGGCAGCATTTCGTCCAGTCTCGAACAGGCTCAAACAGGCAACTACCCTTGTCCTCTCTGCCCTTAGCCTCAACGCCTGGGTTGAGACGCCCTAACGCTGGCCTTTTATAGCCCTAGTAATCAGGTGACCGCTCCAGCCAATAGGAACCCTAGCCTAGCCCCTAGCCCTAACACTATCCAATCACAACACTACCCCTAAAATCTAGAACCAGTAGGAGACCAGGACCTTACAGCCAATCTTAGCCCTAGTCCAAGCAACCAATCAGTTTAAAAAACCCTGATCTCTACGTCCAATAGAGGGTTTATAGCTCATTTGTGGAATTCCTATTAGATTCAGACACTCTAGCTTCTGCTAAAACTTCTATAGTAGATATACTTGCCAAGGTGGTATCTTCTCTGAAATTGATTTTGACTAAACCATTCTCAACAAAAAATTCAGCCAGGTTCTATTGCAATGAAAGTAATCTCTGGTATACAAAGGTTGTCGTAATGCTAAAAAAGCATTAATAATAGCATCAAAAAATAAAAACTTGCAGGAGGTTTGTGTATTAAGGGTCTTCAGGGGCGTAACACAGGCCCCCGCAGTGTGGGGGGGAGGGCCCAAGCTCCAGGGCCCCCCTCAGCACTGCACTTCAGCCGAGGAGCTCCTGAAAGAGTCTGGAGGGGGCCCCTCCATGTACCTTGCAGGGGGGCACCCTCAATTATCGTTACGCCACTGAATGTCTTATACAAGAAAACAATTAGAATGGCCAAGACAGTTTGAGAGGACACATGTTGGGGTGACTTAGTGATGGCTGCTAAAATGGGGGACAACGCACTGTTTTGGAAAATAATTGCCAATGGGAGTAGGTCCTTGAACCACCAGATAGAGTTCTATGTGAACCCAGGGATCTGGGTAGATCATTTTACCTGTTTGTATTAGCTCCCTCCAACTGATATAACACCACAGGTTTTCGCACCACCACAGTATATCTCTTCTGAACCCTACTTCTCCCTTGAGGATACTCAGTAAAACAGGGCAAAACCCCACGTCCAGACAAAATTCCTGGTTACTTGTTTCTCCACAACCTGTCTGACCAATGCCAAAGCGGAGGGTGCCCCCATTCCTGAGACATGGAAAGGGGTGGAAATTATCCCCATTTTTAAAAAGGGGAATCTGGGGATTCCTGCAAACTATAGGTATAGATAAACCTAATGATTGGTTTGAGTGAACAAAAATTCTGACCCCTCATCAAGCAGGATTTAGACCTAAAGTGAGCACCATTGATCAAGTGTTAAGGCTGTTGCTCACCTTTTGGAGATGCATCAAACTTAGAGAAGGACATATCTATATTGCATTTGTCAACCTTAAAGCCACCTTTGACCTTGTCCCCAGGGGCTGTTTTGGGAATCTATAAAGGAACTGGTGATCCCTGAGGTCCTACTTGCGCAAATAGTAAACCTGCATCAGATTAGCTATGACCTAGTCCGCTGGGGGCTTAAGGTCCAAATAACCAACAAGATCCCAATGTATAGAGAAATTGGGCAAGATAGCAGCCGCACAGTTGGCCGAGTGAGCACTTGCAACTGATCGACCCCCTCCTCCCAGTTTTACAGAGTGCTTTTGCAGCGATGAACATATGAACCAGACTGCTTTTAAAAGAAATCCGTCCTTTGCTCTTTTTCTGCATTAAAGAGAGATGCTCTGGGACATTTATCTCTTTCAGTGGTGTTTAGTCCCGCTAGTTCGTCTTACTCTGTGTCTCCACTCGTTCTCTGCCGAGGCAGGGCGTGGCTCGGCTTCCCGTTCAGCTGCAATGCCGCCGAAGAACTCCAGAGGGGCCAAGGCGTGTGCTACAGTAGACTCTTCCGGTTCAGGGAGAGTCCTTGAGGACAGACAACAAATCGGTGCAACGGCTATTGGAGAAGGTGCCGTGGCCTCTGAGAAGACGCGGGCTGCTCGATCCTTTAAGGAGACTACTCCCGTGATTTTTCTCCCTGCTAAAAAAGGAAAGAATCAACGTATGTCCAGTAAATCTGGAAACGTATCGGTTCCCACTACTGATACCAGGCAGGAGGAACGACTGCAGGGAGAGGCTGCCAGGACTGGGCAAAATAAGGAGGTGAGCTCGGTCAATAAGGGGGCTCCAGTATAAACTCTGCTTCTGGTTCTGCTGTTATTCAAGAGGGGGTCTGGGGGGGATCTGATTTGAATGTTGTAACACCCTCATCTGTTCTGCCATCAGGGACAGATCCGTCTGGGGAGCAAATTGGGGGGCAAAAAGAGCAGGTATCCCCCAGGGAAAGCAATCCTGTAAGTGCTGTCACGAAAGACTCTAAGACTGATGGACGTAAATCACAGATCGCGGGGAGCGAGATGTTAGCTCTGTTGACCAGGCAGAGATTGATGCTGTCGAACACTTTTTTTCCCTGTCAGATCCGTCTAACTCATCGGGAGACAAGGTATTTCATTTGCCTGAATTGCTCTCAGGGCAAGAGTCACCAAGTTATCAATGGAGTGAGACTAGTAGAATACAATTGGAGGAAGAGGAGCTGGGCAACTTAAACACTGTATCCAGTACTGTTACTGTGCACAAGAAGAAATTGCTATCTGGCCTAGGGGATCAAAAGGAATCATTTTCCTCTAATTTGTGGGCTGAACCGGGGGATACATCAAGACAGGTTGCTCTTATGACATTGGAGAATCCAGAGGATATTTCGCTCTCTGTTATATATCAAACTATAATGGCATATAGAGATGAAACTCGCACAGAAATCCAAAAAACGCAGGAATTCGTGGAAAGAATCACTGAAGCCAAGAACAGAATCTCCATGTTGGAGGACGAGATCATAATATAAAAGGTGCTACTGCTACTCTGGAGTTTCTGAAGAATGACATGGCACGAAAACTCGAGGACATGAAGAATCGTCTTCACCGCTATAATTTCATTGGTTTACCTGAGAGTGTGAAAGAGACCGATCCTCAGAAATTCATAGTTGAACTTTTTTCAGAAGCATTCCCTGAGCTCACTCAATGGTCCTGAGACTTGGAGGTTCAGAGAGCCCATCGGCTCCCTTTCAGGCAAAACATCTGTTCAAGGTCAGATCATTCAGCCCCTAGACCTAGGGCAATCCTGATTTGTATAAATAATTTTCTATCTCAGCAGGCTTTGTATGATCTGGCACATCCTGACAGGAAAAGAAGGGGGAAAGGGAATGAGTTTTTGTTCGACCAGACTACTGTCATATGACAATTGAAAAACGCTGGCAGCTTTGGCAGCTGATTACAGAATTTCAGAATAAGGGGGCTCAAGCCTTCCTTCTCAATCCTACCAAACACAAGGTCATACATAGATCAAACCCAGTTTTTTACCTCTGAGGCAAAAGCCAAATAATTCTTACAGGCAATTAAAGTTTAAACATTTTGTGATCGGTGTTGAGTAGAACGGGACGGGGGGGTTATATTAGATGTATGGCGGTGTTCTTTTTCTGTTATTTTTCCCCCTTTTTTTCCTACTCAATGGGACTGGTTAAATGAGGTGGAGGGGAGAGGTCGATCGGCAGGAGTTGGGAGGCTCTCCATCACAATAGAACTTCGGGTCTTTTTGCCTCTATGATTGTGGTGGAAGGGGGGCTCCCAATTGTAGGTGAAGCTCTACGGTGGGTGTGGGAGGGTCTTCTAGGGGGGTAGGGTGGTTGGAGCATTGTGGGGGGAATTAAAAATAAGTCAATTGATGAGGAAGTGCGAGTAGGAACTATGCATTGTGTTGATATAGCTACCATCAGAGGGGTTGCCATTCTTGCAAAATCAAATATACATTCCACTGGTAGAGTGCTTGTTGACAAATATGGTTGATCCAGCACGAACCCAATAATTTGATCAGGGATAAATATTCAATAACAGCTAATACTTTGGCCCATACACATTCACCCAAATCCCTGATGGGATGGGGCCAAGTTTGTTAACTTTACTTCTATTTACTCTTGTTACTCAGAAACAAAATTTAAACATCCGGTACTTTTGCGTATTTTAAAAAATAAATAATAATCGACTTTTCATCTACTTGGTCGATGGACAAATTAGTTGAAGAGTTGATGGCAATGGTAATTCGAAAAAAAAACCCATTAATCATAGAACTGGGCGAAAATACCCACAGACTCTCAGTGAGATGTAATAATTTTATCTAGTAATAATAAATGCTCATAGCGATTACATTCATAAATTCAAATACTGGAAACCTCATGAGAGAGCAACAATCTAATCATAGCAACAACGGAACTATAAATTCAAATATACGTTGCAAAGAGTGGATAGATGAAGAGACATTAGATGCAAGTAAAAATATATTGATTTTAAACAAACAATTCGGAGGGGATAGATGAAGAGACAAAAGGTTTCAGAGACAAGAATACGATTGCAAAATAATTTCTACAATGCTAAGTTAGATCAGATACAAACCCAAGGGATCTGTAAGGGGAAAACTACCACCCAGGCCTAGGCAGCAGTGGGGGACCCCTCAACCAAGAGTCAGGGATCAAAGACTCAAGAACCAGGACAGGGACAGGACAGGAACATCTAGGCCTCTCAGCAAACCGACAAACAGCGACGCAGCCCTCACTCGTACACCTTCAGCCTAAACGACGTAAACCACACCCCTAAAGTACTTATTCTTATACCCTAAAAGTACATGTCCGTCCCACAATCGTTGCCAAATTCATATTTTCTAGCTAAGGGGTTGGTTAGGTACTAGGGGTGGGATGTCACCCACTATGAAATCATCTACTTTTGACTACACCATTGTTCTAAATAATTTTTCATACAGTCATCAATACCTCGTCTCTCTTATGAGTACGTATGTAACAATTTATTGTACATTTTAATAAATTTGACATCTACAGGTTCCGTTCCCACAATGTCACTGGCTTTGGCTGTCTTTCAATGTTCCGTCCTTCAACAGGTCAAGCTTTCTCAGCTTTGCATAGCAGTTCAGTCACATGGTCACATGGTTCCTGCTCGCTCCTAATTCCACCCGCCCTCAGTAAAGCCAACTTTAAAAGATGAAGGACTCGTTAATTACTAAAAGAACGGAAAACAAACATTTATTAATTTTGTGATAATGTATTTTCACTGTTTACCACCCACCTTAGCCTTACTTCATATTATATGTTAGTCTAGCATAGCATAAGCAGAAAAGCTGCATTATTTATTAGGATAAAGCAATACACACCATGCCTTTTACTAAATACACATGTGGCCTTTCCATGCAAATCTTCTTGATTCATTCTAAACACAAGATTATTACATTTCCGGTTATTTACGTATTATTTAGGGTTAGTTCATGCATATTGCAAAGCAAACTTCCTGCGTGTAGTGTAAATGTGCACGTTAGTCGTTCTAACACTACTTACTGTTAGTACGTATTATAGGGGTGTTCAATTGAGCAGGTTTCTTTTCGTGAAATCCTGCTCCATCATGGTCATTGGGCAATAGTGGAATGTGTGGCTGGTAATAGTAAATTTGTAATATGCTCCATTTATGGATCTAACATAGACGAAGCACAGATTTTAGACTTCCTCAATCTTGAGTTGGCTTCCTGGCCCATGCCGTTGGTACTGTGTGGGGATTTTAATATCCAGCTGGAGGATACTGCCGTACAAGTGGGCAGAGATACATAGGTTGGTCGAAAACCTAAGGTCTTTAGGACCTTGCAGCACCTTTTAGGTGATCATTGTTTAATTGATGTTTGGGCCAAAAATAAAACATTCAGATCCTGGCTTTACACATTATTCATGTCCACATCAAAAGTTTGCCAGACTTGATTTTTTTTTCATAACTACGACATATGTAGCAGAAGCGCATATACAGGTTTTCCCCAGAGTCCCTTCGGATCATAACCCTCTGTTATTGGATATTTCAATACAAGGTTTGGTACGACAACTTGGGTCTTTTTCTTTTGACAGGAAGCTATTGCTCAATGAGTCCTTTGTCAGTCACATCTGTCAGTGGTTAAATACATTTTTGGCTATTAATCGGAACTTTGCAGCTCATTCGGTAGTCTGGGATGCTTTAAAGGCAGGGCTCAGGGGGAATTTTTTTTGCTTTGGTCTAAATATTCAGAGACAGCAAAGGCAGTTAATGCAGGGCCTATATGAAGATCTCCTGTTCAAGGGAAATTAGATACTACCCAGGCGCAATCTGAAGTTGCCCGTTGCAAGGCCAGAATCAATGTGCATTGGTCCAAGGAGAACGCTAATAAATACCATCTCTTTAATAGGGAATGTTGTGAGTATGGGGAGGCAACTGGTAAATGTCCGGCAAAAATGGATAAGGTGTAAGGAGGTCCAGTGTGCAATTGTCGCTATCGAAGATCCAGCTGGGAGGTTGGTTGAAACACCATTTGAGATCCTTAAAGTGTTTAGGGCATTCTTTGAAGACTTATACTGAGGGCCCGAATGGTAATAAGGGACATGAGTCTTATATAAAGGATCCATACAGAAGGATTCTTAGCCCAGAAGATAGTGAGTATCAGGAAGATCCTATTACATCAGAGGAGCTCACGGAGGCCATTAGCACTTTGGCAGCCGGTAAGGCTGCAGGCCCAGATAAGTTGCCTTTAGAATTCTATAAAACTTTTTTACAAGAACTAAAATCAAATATGCTCAAAACTTTCCAGGAGGCACAAAAGGGGAAAGCTCCAGTATCTTTGAGCCAATATTGTTATCTTTAAAAAGAAGGATAAGCCTCCCATATTACCTGGGTCTTATAGACCTATTTCTTAATTAAATTGCGATGATAAAATCTACACAAAGGTTATGGCCACACAGCTAGCGAGAGTTATTTCTCTCTTAGTCTTAGCCTACAAACATGGTTTTATCCCAAGAAGAGGCACGGTCAACCATGTTAGCAGGGTGGTCACCTTGTTAGACATGGCAAGTCCATCAAGCTCCATTTGTAATGGTGGTACTTGACGCTGAAAAGGCGCTTGACCGTGTCTCTTAGGAATTTTTATGGGCAACCATGCACTGGCAAGGCTTTGGACAGGGCTTTATTAACGCAATAAGAGCTATGTACAGATCTCCTGTGGCTCGAATCTGTGCACTGGGGTTTGAATCTGATCCAGTACTGATTTCCAGAGGGACCAGGCAAGGTTGCCCATGCTCCCCTCTATTGTTCCCGCTACATATCAATTCATTTTTGAACATGTTGGAAACTAGCCCAAATATTAAACCGGTGAAAAATGGACAGGAACAGTTTAGGGTCCTAGCCTACGCTGATGATGTAGCCATTGTCACCCCTGAATCAGCTTTAGCAATATTAGAGATTGAACGGTTAGCATTTCAATTTGTGCAGGGTTCTGGTTATAAATTAAATATAGCCAAACCTCAAATTACGTGCACCAAGTAAGCTTTTTTTAAGGATTCTAGGGTCACTGAGGAAGCAGTGTATTTCGTTGTTCGGATTAAAACATGACTGGACAAAATGGTATCTGCTAACTGGGATCCCATGTGACAAAAAATCAAAAAGCGAGCTTGGTAGAATGGAAGGTGTAATGTATTAAAAATGAATATATTACCCAAGGTACTTTACTATATTAGATCTGTACCCTTGGAGCTTAATAGAAATCAGCGTAAAAAATTACATTCGATCTGCAGTAACTTTATATGGGCACAGGAGAAACCACACCGGGCAATGAAGTATATGAATTTACCCAGAAGTCGTGGGGGTTGAGCTGTACCTAATTTTACATTTTATTATTGGGCCTGCTTTCTCCAACATTTGCGTATTTTACTTATAGGTGAGGGAAATGCTGAGGTGGCAGAGGCTCCATCTATTTTTCCAAATGCTGCTGGGCCCTGATGCTAAGATAGGCTTTTTTCAACTTCTAGAACCTAGCTACTACAAGAAAACTCGATTCAAGTTTGTTCAAGCAGCCAGTAAAGTATGGCAGCAGGTTCGAAGACGTTTGCACATCAATCACATCTGCCACTATACGCCTACTTCAGAATCACTATTACTACCATCTCTGTTTTGGACACTACTATGGCCAGATGGAGACGAAAGGGTATAGTGATATTGGGGGATTTTTTAAAAATAAAGTTGGAACCATCCTGCCTTATTCGAGCTTGGCAGCAGAATACTCATTACCAAAAATGGATTTATTTAAGTATCTGCAGATTCGGGACTACTTACAGAGGAAATTAAATCAAGTAACATTAGCCCCCAAAAATTATTTGATTGAGGCAGTTAGAGGTTATGGGAGCATCGCCATTCTTTATCAAGATCTTATCGTAACTCAGCAGGATGACTTGGAGGTACAAAACCTCAAATGGAATACTCGATAATCTCAAGGAGGTGACATTCTACAGGACTCCATCGCATTAAGCGAGAACATTTTGATTTCCTCCAATCTTAAAGCACAGCACTACAAGACCATCTTTAATTTATGTTATACTCCAGCTAAAATCTCTCAATGGGGCAGGTTAAACAATGGTAAATGCACACGGTGTGGGGCTGATCAGGAGGATAGCCTCCATATGTTCTTCATGTGTCCAAAGCTGAGACAGTTGATTGAGGGGATCGAGACCTTTCTGACAGTATATGTAGTGAAGGTTGTTGAGGATGCTAATTAAAGTGGAGACACCATGAGCTGACACATGACTGACTTTATCATTTTTACTTGACCTTATTGATATTTATGGGAAGGAAAGACAGTTTCTGTCCTGACCACTAGCATATCTTCTATCTCTGTTGCACCTATTAAGGACAGATTTATGGAAGGGACAATCTAGGTATTTGATTTTTATGTCAGTAGTAGTGGGCCGGCAATGCATAGCCTCATTCTAGCGGGAGAAAAAAACTCCATCATTTGAAATATGGAGAGGAAGGTTTTATGCTATATGTATTCTAGAGTATAGCCTGTATGCCCTTAAAGGGTCCCAAACACGTAGACTTGACAGAAAGGACATTTAGGATATACTGAGGCATGAAATTCTTCATCGCTGTCATTAAATCTGTATCTACTTTGTCATGCTTAGGTTGATCGCATGATTTGTATGATGCATGATTTTTTAGGTAGTAGTGATGGCACACAATCCTGATGTCTTTTTATGGATTCGGTCTAAGCTCAAATACTGAATTTTGTACAAGTGTGTTATTTATTGGCTTAATAAAAATAAAAATAAAGTAATCTGGTATACAAAGGCTGTCGTAATGCTAAAAAAGCATTAATAATAGCATAAAAAAAAACCTTGCAGGAGGTTCGTGTATTAAGGGTCTTATACAAGAAAATAATTAGAACGGCTAGGACAGTTTGAGAGGACAAATGTTGGGGTGACTTAGTGATGACTGCTAAAATGGGGGACAACACACTGTTTGGGAAAATAATTGCCAACGGGAGTAGGTCCTTGAACCACCAGATAGAGTGCTATCTGAACCCAGGGATCTGGGTAGATCATTTTACCTGTTTGTATTGGCTCCCCCCAACTGATATAACACCACAGGTTTTCGCACCACCACAGTATATCTCCTCTGAACCCTACTTCTCCCTTGAGGATACTAGAACAGCAATTACCTCAGTCAAACAGAGCAAAACCCCACGTCCAGACAAAATTCCAGTTGACTTATTTCTCCACAACCTGTCTGACCAATGCCAAAGCAGAGAGTGCTCCCATTCCTGACACATGGAAAGGGGTGGAAATCATCCCCATTTTTAAAAAGGGGCTCTGGGGCTTCATACAAACAATAGGCCTATCAGACTCATAGATACTCTCCAGAAGGTGTGCGCCAGACAATTGTTAGATGAATCTAATGATTGGATTGAGGGAACGGAAATTCTGACCCCTCATCAAGCAGATTTAGACCTAAAGTTAGGCCCATTGATCAAATGTTAAGGCTGTTGATCACCTTTTGGAAATACACCAAACTTAGAGAAGGACATATCTATATTACATTTGTCGATCTTAAAGCCACCTTTGACCTTGTCCCCAGGGGGCTGTTGTGGGCATCTTTAAAGGAACTGGGGCTCCCTGAGGTCCTATAGTGCAAAAAATAAGCCTGCATCAGAATAGCTACACCCAAGTCTGCTGGGGGGTTAGGGGCCAAATAACCAACACAATCCCAATTTATAGAGGAATAAGGCAAGGGTGTGTCTTAGCCCCTACCCTATTTTCCTTGTATGTGAACAATGTAGTGGGTGCACTTACAAAGGGGAATATAGATGCACCAAAATTGGATAGAGCAGGGGCCCCCGCACTACTCTTTGCTGACGCCCTCCTAATCTCTCAGACTCCTATGGGACTCCAACAGCTCATGGTGAACTTTAACACCTACTGTTTAACCGAGGGCCTTGAGATTAAAATCTCTAAAACAAAAATGTATGGCAGTTAGACCCCATAAGTCACTTAAGCAAGCTTTGACTCTGGCTAACGAAAATGTTGAGTGAATACACAGATTTGAGTATCTGGGAATAATCCTCGATAGCAAACTGACGTGATTACCTCACATTGAGAAGAGAAGGGCAGCGATCCAGCATCAAGCCTCAGTGATCTACAGGGGGATTCATGAGCCATCCTCCCTGCAGTAGAACTAGGTAAATTAAAAGGCCCAATCCGCTGCTTTATACGGGGCTGAATAATGGGGCTATGTGAATTCAGAATCTTTTACTATAAGCAAAAACAAGTTTGTTTGCTCGGTTCTTCACCTCCCCACGAGTACTCCTTTAATTCACATGTTCTTGGGTGTCGCTCTAAAAAGAGTGCAGGTTCTTGCTAGACTTAGGCCCACATTATATTTGTTAAGGTGCTGGACTACTGAGGTGCTGCGGCCGTATCGGAGGGCAGTAGAGTAATTGCTTGCCCTCGATACAGACCTCACCTTTCTGTGGTTCAAACGTTTCCACCAGTGGCTTGATAGACTGGACCTTGGTTGATTTTGGATGGACCCTGGCTTATTGATGAACGTGTCAAAATCGCAACTAAAGGTCCGTTACTAGAAGTTTACTCAAGCTAGTTTTTTTTGTTCCTCTACTCAAGGCGCAATTTCCGTCCATCAAGGACACTGCCTGTTATGAAAATTTCCTTGATCTAACGTAGCGTAAAGTTACTATTTGTGAAGCGCACGTTCACCCCAACGAGGTATCTTGGCGCTGAGGGACAGATGTTTATTGTTACCCAACTCAAGCAACTGGCAAAATAGCTTTATCTAAAATTTCCCTATGACACAATTGAACTAGGGTCGCTTTTGATGTCATGGGACATTACTGGGTGTGTCGGTCACATGCCTATATGTATGAGAGTACTGTTTGTTAAGCTCTGCCTCACGTACACGCTGCACTTTTAGCTTTTTAATAAAATTGCACTCATTATTTTACTGGGGGAATTGTACTTGAATTTGCACGTTTTTAAATTGGCAGTTAGAATTAGGGAACTAAAAACCTCCCTACCGTGTCTCTGGTTTGGATCGACATGTAGGGATCATAGAGAGCAACTTTGCCACCTAACCATAAAGCACTAGGAGAGGAGGGAGTTTGGTGGTCTAGTTGCCGACTCCACCTCTACCTTAAATGACCACTGATGGCCAGGCATGCAGTGGACGCGTGCAGCGTACACACCACTGGCACGCCAAAGGTGTGCCAGGGGCAAGCCAGTCTGCGCCCGCCTGCTCCCGAACAGGACCCGGGACCAGGAACCCTGGTCCCTGCAACCCAGGTAAACATAGATACTCCAGTAAGCAGCTACTATCTATCAGACGCCGACACACCCAGCCTGTGTCCCCCAGCCAGGAGCTGATAATAAACTAATTCCTACGAAAACCTGCCACCAATGTAGTTATGAGCCACATAGAAACCCGATTAGGCAAGCCATGACAAACAACTCCCAAGGGCCCACATGGAAGCTGGGAGTGATTAATGCCCGCTCAATCCCAAGACACATAAGAGCCTTTTTAGAGGAAGACCCACTAGACATATTGTTTGTGATGGAAACATGGCTCAACATTAGTTCAGGTCCAGACATCCACCTCGCCCGCCTCCTGAGTTACCAGATACATAGGCTAGATCGGCTAGATAGAATTGGGGGCGGGATAGCTATTATCCTAAAGGACGCACTATACCTCAATTCCATCTCCCGGAATGTGAAAGCGCCCAGTTTCACGTTGCGCTCCCTCCTACCCACACCTTCTCAGGGGTACTTATTTATAGGCCCCCAGGCACAAGCAGCAGATTTATGGACGCACTACTCGACTCTATAACCAGTCTTGCAATGGAAAAAGCCCATATGACAATTCTTGGTGACTTTAATCTGCATTTTGATGTACAAGACACAACCCATATCAAAAGGTTGCAGGGTGATATGGAAGCAATAAAATTAATCCAACATGTGACATAACCTACTCACGAGAAAGGGCATATATTGGATCTTATTTTTTCCAACGGTCCACAGATCACAGTATTAGAAATGATCCCAGTCACTTGGTCAGACAACTCTTTAGTCATTTTCAGCCTACCAAAACCTATGCAACAGAAAGAAGCTAAAGCCCAAACTATCACTACTAGAAGTTGTCAGACAGTCCTGAGGGACTCCCATTTTTGCCGGTAAATTATAAGAGAAATACCAGCAATGGGAAAACTGGATCACCCAGTCAGCTGACATATGTGCTCCAAAGAGAACTATAAACAGTAAATCTCATCCCAGAACATCTCCATGGTACATTGAACATCTCTCCGCACTGAAAAAACGATGCAAGATATTAGAGAGACTCTGGATAAAAAATGATGACCCTGCCCTCAGATCTGAATACAAACTGCTAAACAGGACTTATCATAACGAAATGAAGAGAGCCCATGGCTAAATATTATGAGGATAAAATCTCCCAGTCAGCCAACTCACCTAAAGAGCTATTTAAAATGGTCAAACCCCTGACTAGTCCCCATGAAAGCACCCCCACATCGGTTGTGAAATGCAATGACATAGTAGCTTTCTTTTAAAAAAAGAGTGACAGAAATATATGAACGATTCCGGAGAAAAAGGGTATCTGATTTAGATAAAGGAATCAAGATAATATCCTCCCCAACATTAGCTCAATTTCCCAGACTGGAAGGCTCTGGTCCCCAAACCTTGGAAGCACGCGATCATCAGGCCACTACAAAAAATAAGCCACTCTTGACCCTACTATATACAACAATTTGCGTCCTATCTCCCTTCTACCGTATCTCAGGAAACTTTTGGAGAAGCATGTAAATCACATACAGGCCAATTTTTTAGAGAACGATATCCTTCATCTCACTCAAATGGGCTTACGAGCCTCTCATAGTACAGAGTCAGCACTACAGATGGTCACAGAGGAGCTAAAGGAGATACTAGATGAGGGTGGCTCAGCTGCTATCCTCCTACTGGATCTCAGCGCAGCATTTGACACCGTAGATCACACTATCTTAAAAAAGAGACTAAGGGAAGTAGGAATTAAGGGCAAAGCCATGGACTGTCTTGCCTCTTTCTTGGAGAGCAGAACCTTCTAAGTGATGGAAAGGGACTGTTACTCAGATCGCCTCCAATCACATGTGGTGTCCCTCAGGGCTCATCCCCTAGCCCTACTCCATTTAATATCTATGTACGACAGCTTGCCAATGTAGTACAGGAATTTGGCATATCAGTGGTATCATCTGCTGATGACACCCAGCTGGTAGTGTCTCTGACAAACGGCTCCAATCCAAGCAATCATTAGCTGATCCACTGTCTTGAGAAAGTGGTAAACTGAATGTCAAACAGCTGTTTGAAGCTGAATGGTGGGAAAACAGAGCTTATGATTCTAGGAAATCTTGCCATTCACGCACCCCTGACACAGTGGCTCAACTGTATGGGAGATCCACCGACCCCTAAAGCAGCTATAAAAAACCTGGGAGTCTGGCTGGAGGACAAGCTTACTGTGGACTGTCAATCTAAGAAGCTATCAGGCATTTGCTTCTAGCTTCTCAAAATGCTTAGGAAGATTATTTAAGTGATTCCTGTGCACCAGAAGAAAACTGTGATTCAATCCCTTTTAATCTCATGCTTGGATTATGGCAATTCGCAGTATCTGGGCTCGCCCAAGTATGTAACAAGGAGACTCCAAGTGGTACAGAACACGGCAGCTAGACTCATATTAAACATCCTCAACCACGTATCTACTAAAGAACCACTCAAACAGCTACACTGGTTGCCCGGCGACACCAGAGTCAAGTTCAAAACCCTCTGTATGGCACATAGGGCCATCAATAATAAAGGTCCTGTAAAGCTTAGGAAACTGATATCTAGGTACATATCGACCAGACACCTAAAATCCTCCCAACAACAGCTCCTCAAGACAACCAGAGTCAAAAGGGCTAGATGGGGTGGCAGATCATTTGCTCATCTAGTACCAAAGCTGTGGAATGCTCTCCCACTGGAAATCAGAGCACTGTTCGCAATGTTAAAATGGCATGCACCACATTTCCCTGCACTGCGTAGCAGGCACCACGCGGTGCCTGCCACGCAGTGGAGGGAAATGCAGGGGGGTTCCATGGGTACCCACCCCAGTGCAGCAACAGCCCCCCCAACAAGGGGGGCCCGCAACAGGCCCCCAATCCTCAACTGCCTTTCCATGGCGACGATGACTTTTCCCGCCCACATCCTAATTTGGTGGACATTGCCTGCTAGGCACCGCCTCCATTTTAGTGGTCCTGCACCGTCCGTCAGGCAATCGGTACGATTGCCTTTGCCGGTGAAGCGGTGGATGGACTTTGCATCCGCCGCGATACCCACCGCCATCCTAATTGGGCAGTGGGTAATATGCTTAGTGATGGCGGAAGGACCGTCACCGCCGGCCCAGCGGTCCTTCCGCCATCCTAATGACCCCCTAGATTAGGTGTACCAGTTTATAGCTAATTTGCACATATATACATTTTTTTTTTATATAACTGATTTTATGATTATATTATAATGGTATGTTAATGTAAATATTTTATGCTGGTTCAAAAATGGTTATAACTTTTTATTAATGTTTAAAAAAATGTCTTTATGACTAATTTGCATGGATTCATTTTGTTGAGACAAAATCATATATTTGTATGTATTTGCTACAAAGGATTATTTTGTAATAGCAAGTTTTATGGAAATAATTTTCTGAAATAAATGTTACTATTACTGCTAGTTCTATGTGAATCAAATGGTGCTGCGTACAAATATTGCTAGCAATATGTTCCATGCTCTTGGCGATGACAAAACGTAGTGATTTTCAGAAAAAAGCAATTGTTTACAAACTAAAATGGATTATGTGGTTGTTACATAGATACAGAGAGAGTCCTTATTACAAAACACATAGGGTTAATAGGACATAGAAAAAACTGACTATGGTGTAGTTGAAACAGAAATATGCTGATGTTTCAACAATGTGTTAGATGCCTGCGCCTTCATCCTGGAAAAATAAATTAGAGGAATGCCTTATTTTGGAGCACCCTGGAGATACCAAACCCAATAAAAATAATGCTAATAATTTTCACGAAAAAACATCAGTTGCCACAAAGGAAGTTACCAAAAGAAACTATTGCATACAGTTGCAGGCCAACTTGTGGTACAGGATAAGGAAATATATCAAAAAGGAGGGACTTGGAGCGCATCATGGTTCAGCATACGTTCTCCTGATAATATAGGTAAGGTATAAGGGGTATGCTCGGCCACTGCCTCCTCTGTCTGCTCCCTTGCGCACTCGCTTTGCCTCCAACGTCCTCACAACCTCACGTCAACCACCTCCATCACCATGCAACACCAAAAAAAGAAGGCTGAGTACTAAGTTACTGATAGATTTTTCAAAGCCTCTGGGTGGACTATAGACATAGGCTATCCTTATTCTGTAAGGTATAAGGGGTATGCAGTTCTAGTAAAGAGTGTATGTCTGTTCAGGTCAATGTCGGTTCCACAGGGTATGCTGGGAGCATGACTCTGCAGGAACAAAAGTCCTCACACACCTAAAAAGGTGTCATGCTTCATCATTGGGCTTTTGTCCATGTTGGGCCAGCGCTGCAATGCCCGACGGGCACCCTCGATGGGGACTCTTTACCGAAGAGCTTTTCATGTGCTGTTTGGTAAAGTGTGGGTGTGAGGTTCTAAAAAGTAGATTGGTGTTTAAGTGTAGGAAGTGTAAAGTTAAAAATAGGATAAGAGGTACTTCTCAGGAAAAAATGTAATGAACAAGTTCTCCTCCCTATATTTAAACATGTGGTGCTACCCACTATAATTTATTATCTATGATAGCTGTAGGTCAACATGTTGACCTTCGTTTGTTGGAGAGAGGTGAATATCCACCTTCTCTATTGTTAAGGAACAGTCGGCTATGCCGTACTTACAGTTTTTTAGGAGCGACACTCTGGACGACCTACCCTCGCTGACTGACTAGGAAGTGTCAGTGTTGGGGCTGCTTTCATATATAACCTGTTCTGGTTGGTTTGAATTGGAACAAGTGTTGCGGAAAAAGGATCCACCCTGGAGATTGTTGGTAGAGCAGAAAGTATCTTGATGGGCTAGTATGTCAGTTTTCTATCTCAGTGGAGAGGTTAACTAATTCCTTACAAAAGTTCAAACTATCAATCTAAAACAGTTCTACCACTTAGTCTGAACCATAAATCACTATGGATGAAAACCTAGGCGTGAGCTTTGGGGACAAATTAGTTAATGATATCCTGACAACACCATTGTTGCTAGAAGTAGATGGATCCATTCCTTACAACAGCCAATCAGAGGATTGGAACAGTCTTAATGCAATGAAAAAACAACAGATTACAATCATTACACGGAGCAATCATGACCGAATACCTAAGGGCAAATATTTGCCCGAACGGACTGGTAGTGAGCAACGTACCAAGGAATTTTCTTGAAGCTGGCATCTTCAAGGAAAAATGGTCCCAGGTGGCGTGGAACTGGTTAGTGTTAATTATCGAAACAGCAAAACGCCTCGCTGATGCACTGATCATTAAGATTAACTTTGCCAAAAGAGCTCTCAAAACCAGCATCCAGCTAACCTTCTATAAAACAAGACTAGAATAAATCAACAGCGAGATTACAGAGAGCAGAGAGTACTTGACTAAACAGAAAATAGCAAAACTACAGAAGGATGTTAAGAAATCCAGTAAAGAAAAAAGATACCCCTCTCTGAAGGCTGACTATGTCAGAAACATGGGAGAGATCCTTTCAGACAACAGCCTACCATCCTATAGGAGAAAGAATTCCTCCAACAGTAATTCCAGCTCGGATAGTTGGAATTGTAACCATAGTTGGAACAGCAACCAGAGTGGAAGGATTCCTCCCTCTCCTCGACAATATGGGCATGGACTGATGCCCTTTCAGGGGCCACCAATATGGCAATATCCGATGTTTGCCCAAGGACCACCTCATCCTTTTCAACCCTCCTTTTTTACACAGAGGTTAGGGCAAAGGGCAAGGAAGAAGAAGAGGACAACAAAAACAGGTACAATGGCAGGAACCTCCAACGTCACATGTGACACTGAAGAGCAAATCGGGGAAGAAAGATTAGTTGTGAAACTTTCCCCTAGGAAACATCAAAATCTAGGTGGAAGTTTTACAAAAAGGACTGGGCTATGTACCGACTCCTAAAATTGATCAATTCCAGAGAAGTTGTGAATTACACAATTTCTTTCTCAAGATACGTCTTAAAGCATTTTTACAAGGCAAGCCAGCACCTACACATACAGACTCGGGACTACATAACCTATCAACTTTCACTCCTGAAATGGTCATGGTGCCACACAAACTAGTAACATTTGAGCAGGTTGTTCAATAGGGAACTATTGTCACCCACCAAGTTTCCCCACAATATGTCTACAAATAAACTTGAAGCAATTAAAGCTCTAGCCAATTACAAAGAAATTACGATCAAACAGGCTGACAAGGGAGGGGCTACTGTAATTATGGCCACCACAGATTACGATAATGAATGTTGATGCCAACTGGCTGATTGAAAATACTACACACAAAGGCTGAGAACACATATAGTCTCCATTGTATCCATAGCTGAAACACAAGGGTGGATCACGAAGCACGATGCAGACTTTTTAATGAACTAACAGGCACTTGCATCAAACCTTTTTGCGATCGCAAACGGTGCGAATCGCAAAAATTGGCCGTTTGCGATCGCAAAATACCGTGTAGAAATGCATCAACTGGATATTTGCGAAAACCCAACTTTTCGCAAAAATAAGGAATCGCAAAAAAATCTGCGATTAAAATTGCGAGTCGGTAGTAGCGTCTTCCAAATTGCGATTCGCAAACAAAGAATCGCAAAATGAATGCATAAAAAATCGCAAATTGCGATTTCCATGAAAATCGCAATTTTGCGAGAGCTAAATAAGAAGGATCCCAACCAGGTGGTAATCATGAGTGCTAATCAGAGACAGCTGAAAACCAAATAAAACCCATTTAAACACAGCCAGAATGAGCTAGCACTTTTCACAATGGCAGGGATTTACCTGATGGCGAGGAGGATGAGGCTGCAGGCTGCCGGACAGAGACGGAGGCGAATAAATGAGCGCATTTTCAGAGTCCGCATAACTTTGCTAGGACAGCAAGAAGATGAGATATACGATAAGTATAGGCTCAATGCAGCAATGATCCATGATCTAATCAATAAATTGGACCCCATTCTGCAACGACAGACACGTAGGACCAATGCTATCCCAACGCATGTGCAGGTCCTATGTTGCCTACACCTACTGGCATCACGCAGTTTTCAGGGGGTCATTGCTGTAGCGGGAGGTGTGTCACAAAGCGCACTTTCAAGAATATTCAAAGCATTCCTTGATGCCATGATGGCCTTGATCGGGTCTCACATCAAGTTCCCTACCACCGCGCTTGACCTTGCAAAAACAAAACAGGAGTTCTACCAGATAGCTCGCTTCCCACATGTTTTGGGTTGTATTGATTGCACCCACGTGGCAATATGTCCCCCTGCAGCACAGGAATATTTATATAGAAATAGGAAATGTTACCATTCCCTCAATAGTCAGGTTGTTTGCAATGCCAAAAACATCATCACTGACATAGTTGCGCAATTTCCCGGGAGTGCACATGATTCTTATATTTTCAGGCAAAGTGGCATACACACCCGTCTTGTCAGGGGAGAATTTGGAGAGTGACATCTGCTTGGTAAATATGTGTAATTGTTTCTCACTGTCATTGTACGTATGTCAATGTCAAACTGCCACTGACCCTTTCCTTCCTTACATGTAGGTGACAGCGCATACGCCTTGCGTAATTACCTCATGACGCCTTACCTCAATCCCACAACTGCCAATCAACAGAGGTACAATGCAGCACATATTTCAACAAGGAACATCATAGAGCGCACATTTGGCCTGCTGAAGAGCCGATTCAGATTTCTACATAAGACCGGTGGAGCACTGCAGTACAACCCTGAACAATGCTGCAAGATAGTAGCAGCATGTGCCATGCTGCACAATATTGCGACAAAGGGAGGAATGGAAATCGAGGTGTCTGACAGCGAATCGGAGGATGGGAACCAGCAAGTGCCACACCACCATGCAGCACAAGGGGCAAACGCAGCAGAAGGGCGTAGGAGAAGATTGGACATCACACAAAACTATTTCTGAGGTGAGTACTGATGACACAGACACGTTATATTGCAATCAAAGTAATCTTTAATTAAATAAAAATGTCATGAGTGTTGAAGCACACTTTTAATCTGACCAGTGTAATGGACATAAGTGGTTTGCAAATGAAAATGTACTTGTAAGTCAGTAAAAAGTCAGATCCCAACTATGGTTACGTCACCATGGTGGAATGTACTTGTACATGCCAGTCTAGCGCTTTCTACCACGAACACCCAGACGCCTGTCAGAGCCAGCATGGTCATCCCCAATGTTGGAAGCGGCTGTGGTACTGCTGCGTGTGTTGCGTCTTCCTGTAGTGCCGACTGGAATTGCCAAACTACTTAGGCTTGAGGCACCCTCACTACCCTCTTCCGGCGTGGAAATGTTTGCCGCAATTGCGGAAGCATTAAGCAATTCTACTGCATTGGTCACCTGGTCCAGTGCTTTAGCCACATCCCCGCTCCAATGGCACATTTCAGTTTGCATGGTCACAGACCTACGTGCCAGCAGTGCAGTTGTCGTGGCCAGCCTATTGTTTGATTTTGCAAACAGTTTGAGGTGCGCATTAGTTCACGATGCGGTCTCTTCTGGGATACATTTCCCTCCTGCATCACCTTGCTCAGTTGCTGCACACTTTCAGTTAGTACTGCTATGTTGCTTGCCATCCTGCCTATTTGGAATTGCACTGCACATGTGTTTTTTGTCTACAGGCGCTGCATACGGAGCATCTGTCCCTCAAGACCACCCCAGACATCAATTGGTTGCTCCTCCTGCTGTGTCCTGAGTGCTCTCCCTCTTCTACGCCGGACTCTGATATTGGTTCTGGGGACCTGTGGTTGTGGTTGTTGGATGGAAGTGGCCTGTCCATGGCTGGCACCTGGTGTTGCATCAGGCTCATCATCACACTCCATGGTGACTAGGGATGGGACAGTTGCCCTGCGTGAGTTTGTGGCACGTGATGGATTTATTTGCACCACGGGTGTGTCCATATGTTCACCTGCGCTGGTGTCCTGCATGTCTGGGGAATCGCTATCCACAGCTTCTACACGTTGAGCATCTGTGAGGTGAAACAGTGCAAAACTGCATTATTTAATGTCTGTGATCAAAATGTCACAGTAATACATTTTTGACTTTGTTAATGAATTTATAATCTATTAAACTATTTTGGGTTGTTCCTCTGAGATTTGTCATTGTAACTGCTTGACCTGACTACATCTCCCATAATGCACCTCCCCTAATGAATACATTGTGTACTGGATGTTCAAAGTGTGCACTTGGGCTGTACTGTGGTCATGTTCTACCTTTAAATTTTGGGATAATGGTAACATGCATTCATCTTACCTTCAGATGTGTTTGCTGCTCCGGACGTGTCAAGCTGGGTCACAACTACAACAGCTTCTGGCTGGATGGTGGATTCCACCAAGTCCTCCATGGGAGTGGTCCCAGTGTCTGTTGGTGTTCCCCCTCCTGTCTTTTTAGCCTCCTTGAGCCGGTCAGCAATGCGCACCCTAGCCCGACTGCGCAAGCCGTACCATCTTTTTTTCAGCTCTTCAATGGTGCGGTGTGTCACCCCAATGGCATTGACCCTGTTTTGGATCCGGAGCCAGATTTTCCTTTTCTCCTGCTCTGCCACTTTTAATGATGCCTTTCCAAACAGCTTATCATGGCTGTGGACTACTCCCTCAATGAGGGTGTCAATTTCTTTTTCTGCAAACTTTATTTTGCGCTTCCTGCCTGTTTGGCTCTCCTCTGCTGTTTGTGAGGCTTCCATTTGGTTGAGGAAGTTTTTCTAATGTCTCTGTCCCACTCCTGTTCAGCTCCCAGAGCCAGCTCCCTCCTCTCCCTGAGACTGTACACTGGAAATGAGGCTGGAGCTGCTCACTTCCTGGTTGTGATGTCATCAGGATGCATCAAAATGCGACTTCGGTAATTGCGATTTCGCAAATAGCGTAATCGATATTAGCGAGTTCGCAATTACCGGACTCGCTATTATATTTGCAATTTTTAGCGATTCTTTATTTTCTCGCAATTTTTTAGGTGCATCGCGTTTTGCGAGTCTTTATTTGCGATTTCTTAAAAATCGCAATTAGGAGCTCGCAATTTTTCTATTTGATGCATGTGCCTGTAAGACCCCAAGGTTCCATATTTTTACACACTGCCACAAATTCATAAAGGAATCTCTCCTCCATCTGGCATACCCATAGTTTCAGGGATTAACTCTCTTTTGGAACAACTTTCAAAGTTCTGTGATCACTTTTTACAACCCTATGTCAAAAAGACTCCTTCCTACATCCAAGACGCAAGGGACATATTGAACATAATCAAATCCACATCAGATAGACCTATTGGTCACCTTAGATGTGGAGGCGCTCTTCACAAATATAACACAAAGAGCGACCGTGGAAGTCATAGAAAATACTTTACTGGCAGAGGAGTGGACCTCAGACACACCCGTCTGTTTCATCATGGAATGCGTCGCTTTGACTCGTCACGCTTTGAGGAACATCACATCTATGACACCAACAACCCATATGAGTCCAACATCCTTCTAAGCCGGGTCTTGTGGCTCAGTGGACTAATGCGCCCACTGCAGGGGCCTGTGTTTGACCTCATGGTTACAGGTTTGAATCCCGGTGGGTCCACTCAGCCTTTCATCCATCTGAGGTCAATAAAATGAGTATGAGTTGGGTAACAATAAATATCTGTTAATCAGCGCCAAGATACCCAAGGGGTAATGTGCGCTTTACAAATACATTTGTTATGTTATGTTTATGATATCCTCATCTTTTGAAAAGGAGACATAACCACTTATGGGACTTTCAGCTCTTGGGTCAACACTCTAGAGTCTAGACCCCTATCTGAGATTCTGTAAGAACATCACAGATAAGGAACTACTATTCCTAGATCTGATGATTAAGAAAATAGACAGGAATAGCCAGCTACTTTATAGTGGCCCTCATATAAATGCCCGGTGTGTTAATTTACCTTATGGTCAATTCTTACGTCTACAACGTAATTGTTATATGGTTAAGGACTTTGATATGGAAGCGCAAACACTAGCAGAAAATTTAGAGACCAGACAATATCCCTAACATTGTGACAGAACAGCATGTAAACATGCACAGGACTGTAACAGAGGGTTCGGTACTCGAAACAAGCATAAGACAACGAGAAGACACATTAACTTGTGTCACTACTTTCACACCACAATCTAACCAGATATGCAAGATCATTACTAAACATTGGCCCATCTTACAAAGAGGGCAGTTATCCTTCCTGCCATCTAGGTTAGCAATTAAACGGACCAAGAACCTAAAAGACATGTTAATACATACACGTACACAAGATATGAAGGGTCAGACCAAATGCCATTGCGGGACCTCGCCCCTGTGGTATGGCATTTCCCTTGTGGATCATGCCTGGCTTGTGCCTCCACAGTAATTGCCAAAGAGGTGCAGCTCAGGACAAACTGGATATGGACACAAAAACCCATACAGCATGCAATACAAAATATTGTGTCTATCTAATCACCTGCACATGTAATAAACACATTGTGGGAATGACCACACGTCCTGTGAAGCTAAGCATCAATGAACACAGCAGCACAATTCTCTGCAAACAAATCAAATACAAAAATTAGTATGCACTTCTAACTGACGGCCACACACCAGATGACCTACGTTGGACCATGCTAGAAGCCAATCCTAATATGAATCAGAAGATTCTCTTTAAAAGAGAACAACAATGGATATTTTGCCTTTCTTCTAATACTATTGGACTCAATGATGATATTCCTTGACATGAGATATAAAAATTGTGACCCTGGTTAAGACTTGACACAAGCCCTGGACATCATCTATCATTATGAACTATCACCCATTGAGCAATGGACTTTCCAACTAACACATTAAAATTTAGTCCTTGCGATTACCCCATCAAAAACTGCATTGGGTATACAGATGAGTAATTTAAAAAAACAATATCACCCCTTATATCCTTCCAACACATTGAAAATTACAGTTTACTGGTCTGTCAATCTAGGCACCTAGTAACTAACATCGTGCCTAATCGGTAAAAATTTACTAATAAAAATTAATTCTAAGCAGATTAAACAAGAGGAACTACTCAACTGTTCCTGAGCTTGGCACAATATCAAATTGAAAGGATGGGGAACAGCGGATAATTTTAAACCAACTGATGCTCAACAACAACTGCAATATACAGAGCCCCCGCTTCAGCGATAAGATGGCCGCCATGATTTTGAACCTTTGAAAGGAAGTAGTTCTCCTCTCCACTGAGCAAGAAAATGAACATACAAGCCCAACGAGATACCTTCTGCTCTAGCGGCAATCTCCTGGGCACATCTTTTTTTCGCATCACCTGTACCTAATTAAACCAACTGGAACTGGTTATAATCCAAAAGCAGCCCCCACACCGACACTTCTGAGTCAGCCAGCGAGGGTAGGTCATCCAGAGTGTCGCTCCTAAAAAACTGTAAGTTCAGCATTGCTTACTGCTCCTTAACAATAGAGAAGGTGGATATTCACCTCTCTCCAACAAACGAAGGATAAATGATTGGCCTCATTGATATTTTTTAGTGTGCAAATAGTGTGCCGGTGTGCACGACTCGAGGAGTCATGAAAATTACCCGATTAGGGTGAGTTGTTACCATGATCAACTACATGTGCTGGACTTTTAAGAATATATGTCATGTTCTTCATGTGGTGTTCGTTTTTCTGAAAATATGGGACACACCTGCGAACAAGCACAAAACACAAAGCATGCAATTGGTATTTTTTAAAGATGTTTGTTTATTTTCATTTTATTTTTTGCCTGCAATGTTGCAGCAAATAAATGCAGATTGTTACTGTGTGTCTTTATGCTACAGGTCATCCCCAAAATACATTTCTAAACCATGCCCACAAAAAGGTATTTGAGATTGGAAGTAGACTCATGAACCTATATATTGAAACTCCAGTCACAAAGTAGATTAGGTAACATCGGTCCTGAAGAATAGCTACCACATCATTGATATGACTAAACTGCAGCTTGAAACGTGTTGACCTAAAGCTATCATAGATAATACATTCTAGCAGATAGCACCACATATTATAATAAATGTAGGAGAACTTGTTCATTACTTTTTCCTGAGAAGTAACCTCTTATCCTATTTTTAACTTCACACTTCCTACAGTTAAACACCAATATACTTTTTAGACCCTCACACCGACACTTCACCAAACGGTGGATGAAAAGATCTCCAGTAAAAAGCCCCCATTGAGGATGCCTGTCGGAAATTGCAGTGCCGGCCCGACGTGGAGCAAAAGCCCAATGATGAAGCATGACACCTACTTAGGTGTGTAACGTCATTTGTTCCTGCAGAGTCACACTTCCAGCATACCCTGTGGAACTGACATTGTCCTGAACAGACATACACTTTACTAGGAACTGCATACCCCTTATACCTCACAAGGATAGCCTATGTCTATAGTCCACCCAGAGCCTTTGAAAAATCTATGAGTAACTTAGTACTCAGCCTTCTTTTTGGTGTTGCATGGTGATGGAGGAGGTTGACGTGAGGTTGTGAGGACGTTGGAGGTGGAGCGCGAGCGCGCAAGGGAGCAGACTGAGGAGGCAGCGGCGGAGCAGCTTCCATGAGGAGGAAAGATTGACGGATTCTGGCCATTGGACACCAGATTCTGGGTGCTGGGTGCTGAAGTGAGGTGCAGCATTTAGGGGAGCCTGGGGGTCAGTGACAGAGGTGGAGGACAGAAGTGGAGGCCAGAAAGGGAGGAGGTGAGCTCGATGCATTAGGTGCCTGAGTGAAGGAGTTAAGTGCTCCAGGGCTGCGGAGGTTAAAATGGCTTGTGTAGCTCCCGACGCGCCTGCCCTCTACCCCCAACCCCCTCCAGTATCACCCTAATTCTTACACCTTCTAGCCTGCCTAGCCCAGCTATTCTTCACAGTCCCCCTCCAGGGTCGAATCTTGTTCTTCTTTGCCGCCTTTAGATTTGGTACTCTGCCCTGCATCGGATTTAGACTGTTGTAACGAAGTGAGGCTGCTGAATTGAGCATTGCTTGATCTATCATCGTGGAGTGTGGTTTGAATGCCAGAAGGACCTTTGCAGGTTGGCTGAATCAGAAAGACGATTCTGATGTCGATGAAGTGGCTGGTGTGCACGTACCCTCACTTCGGGCCTCAGCAGTTGTGGACCTTCGCAGGGGCTATTCACCCCACCGACTATTCCACCGGGGAGCAGATGACAGTAGCGTTGAGGAGGAGGAGTCTAGAAGGGGTTGGCTTGCAGAGTATCCAGATAGGGAAAAGGCAGCATCAGTGCGGCTTTTGGCCAAGACTTGCCTGTTTATCAGGACAGGATATTTTATCTGGAGTGGCAACCGCAAGCAGCTATTTACACGGGAAGCCCTAACAGCTCGCCCGGATTCCCCAGGTTCTCTGAGCCCCCCCAAGATGCATGCAAAGTCGTTGCAAGAAAGGTCGGTGCATTCAAGTGCTGGGGAGGATCTTAGGCTCCGTGATGGGGACTTTGTTCTACATCACGTTGACACCAATTTCATGATCAAAGTTACAATGGGCCAAGCTTTTTTGGTTACCTCATTTTGCTGTACACAAAATCAGCACTGAAGCTTTTTAGTGGTACGCCGTCTGGGCTATTGTTAGCTTTGCCAGTGTCTTCGACCACACCTGAGTTAGGGCTACTTGGGAACTCTTCATGTAATTTACCCAGTCATTACGTTCATTACCCTGAGTCTCTTAAGTTCCTGGAAAGAATAATCTGCCCATTCTAGCCCTCTTGGAGAAAGCAGTAAATAACTCGGATCATATGCAAGACTCATTCTTAGCAATATTAAAGCTATTGATGGATATAAAAAGTGACGGGGTTGCTACAAATCGGATTGCACAGAGGTTCAATAGAAAAGGGCTGCAGCTAGTCCCTCCAATTTAGAGGCAGATCTTTATTCCCCATTGCCCCTAGTAAAACCTGTTTGCAGAGACTATGGTTTGCAAGTGAGCAAATCCCATCTCAAGATGCCAGAAAAGAAGATCAATATTCCTGGGAGCAAGGATGGCCTTACCTATTCCTCAAACAAATCTTTTTGATTCCTCTTCTATAAGTTTAGCAGATGTGACACCTGCAGATATATGCTCATGCCCTAGGAACGCTCTGTTCCCAATCTTTAAGAACCAAGAGTCTTCCATGCTGGGCAAACTCTGATATGTCTGCTCCCACCAAGAATAAAGAGAAAACATAGTATTCCCCTCGATGAGAGGCTATTAGAGGCAGGTTTTGCCTCGTACAATTAAAAATCCTACACCACATATATTTTGCATGTACTACCATGGCAAAGATGGGTAAGGCGGCAACCCCACAAATTAACCGAAGTTGTAACCTAGAGGGTACATTTTTCCACATGATCTGGAGTTGCCCTGCCATTCTGCAATATTGGAACTCTGTGGTAGCATGCCTGAATGAGGTGTGCGGGGGCAATATAGAGGCCTCCGCGAAGTGGTGCCTACTTAATGTCTGGGAGGCCATGGACCTCCCAGGCATGGACCAGATTTACATGACATTGGGGTTGATTGTGGCGAAACGCAAAATTGCTCATCAATGAATGGCTGCCCTGGTGCCACGACTGAGCGACTGTAGAAAAGACATGGATTGGTGTATGTTGGCAGAGAGGACAGTTTACGAAAGAAGGGGTTGTCCAAAAAATGTGGCAAAACATGGGGGAAGTGGAATGACTTCCTAGGGGGCTTATGTACCCTGACCGCTTCCACTGAATCTGATGTTTTTGTTTGGTACAACCTATTGGTGGTATGGCCTGATGTCTCCCTGCAGGGACAGGGTGCAGGGAAGTGGAGAGTAACAGGACTTGATGTACTTCAGCGGATTCATGATTGTGAAGTGATGCTACAATGGTTGTGATTCAATGATATTGAATGAATGCCCTTTTCCTGCAATAAAAAGATTTTGCCAAAAAAAGATTAAAGAGGAGAAAAAAAATTAAATTGCAATTTGCGGAAAAAGAAACAAAGGCTTTTAAAAAAATGACCAAGAAAGCTTTGTTTTTATGAAACAGTGGAGCACATCTTAGAGAGAAATGAGACAGATAAGAATGGCAAAGGCGGCTCAGCGGATCTACCACCCCAGGAGAAACACTCTCTAACCCAGAACAATTTTCCCCTTATTTCCCCAGTTGTAAAGATTGCAGAAGTTAATACAAAAAGTGGATCCTATGCCTCAGGCCTTTTGTTAATCCTTTAGCTACACCATTTTCGGATGCTATTGTACAAAATGCAAATCACAGATAGAGCTTTGGGGGGAAAGGATCGACCTTGTCTTGGGCCTATTGCATCCACCACACTTGATTTTGGGATAATGTTCGATCATGAATTAATTTTGAATCGTTATGGTTTATTATCATGCTTTGCTGAGAACAAAAATCTCAAGATGATTCGAAGTAATGATATTTCTCTTGTACACATCTTATGCTCCTGTCAGGTAAATAAATTAAGAGTAACATTCCACTCTAGATTTTGACTAATTTGATTCTACATAATAATTAATATTTTCTATGTAGAGCAATTTATATAATTCTTGCATCACAGGAGCAGAAAAGAGATGAGTTCAACCTGGCAAATGTGGTTCGAGATAAGGGCTCCTTCTGTTCAAGGAAGAGAAGCCAAAAAGTTGTTGGTCTCTTTAGAGAGGGGCAGAAGGCAGGTTGCTCTGTTAGACCTAAAGGGGGTGGTCCCAGAACCCACTAGTGAGAATGAGTTGAGTAAATGGAGTTGGTTGGCTGGCACCTTTAATGGTAATCGCACTCTGGGCCAGATGATTAAGACATCTAACTAATAATAACTTAAAAGTGATCTCCTGAAATGCAGCGGTGTTGTTGTCTTTAAGTTTAAGAGGATTTTATTGAAAGAACGAAAGAAGTTGCAGTACAGTAATAATATAGACTTGTGATAAAAAATACAATGTAAAACATTCCAAAGTAATAGAAGAAATAGAGAGAGAAAGAGAGAGAAGAAAAGAAGGAAAGAAAAAGGGATATCATCAAAAACATATTTCAACACTATTATAAATAAGTGGCAGTATAAAGAGCAAATATGGTTTCACAATGCAAGAATTAATAATTAACAAGAGATAGAACAGATTGACAAAGGTACATATGTTGATACCATCAGAATCATTAATAAAAACAAGAACATCAAGGAGGCTTAGGTACTTCCTCCCTGCAAGGGTTATGTAAGGGAATGGATTGGGCAGATACATTTAAAAAAGAAGTAATGGGTAGCCATAATAAGTCCCTTTTAATCGCAAGGGAAATAGGGTAGACATATGCTCTATCTAACCTATGGTTATAACAAACCCCATACCACCATGCTTGGTAGGAAATAAGAGAAGTATCTTTCCAAGCTTTCGTGATTTGTTGAAACGCCACAGCAAGAAGGAGATCAACAATGGAGGTATCAGTACTGAAGGAGGACCACATTTGCGAGAGACTCCCAAGACAAATATGAGAAAAAGAAAAGGGGAAATTGGTGGAAAAAATGGAATTAATTTGTTGCCAAACTTTGCCCCAAAAAAGGTGAACATCAGGGCAAGTAAACAACATGTGTTTAAGATCAGCCACTAAAGCCGAACAGGACCAACAGATGGCCGGGATGGAGGGGTCAATATGGTGTAGTTTGGATGGGGTGATTAAAAGTCGATTGTATATAAAAAATAGCGTTTGGGTTGTATTTGCCGCTCTAGACGATTTCCTTATTTTGATCCAAATGTTATCCCAAGTAGTGAGAGGAAAACAATCCTCTAAATCTGATTCCCAAGCACATTCCACAGCAGATTTCACTCGATCAACAGGTGAATCACGCAATTTTTTGTAAATTTGAGAAGCGGATGGAGAAGAATGCAAAAATGGCAAGGAAATGAGAGAGGAGGTATATTGAATGGAAGCACCCGTAAGAGCATCAAAAGTAGTTTGAGCCGCCGATTTTAATTGAATATATTTAGGATAAGAAGAGAGGGGAAGAGAGAAACGATCCTGAAGAACAGAAAAGGGGATAAAAGAACCATCATGGAAGAGTTGATGAGTCCATTTAAGACCTAGAGATAGCCAATCATTCCAAAAAATAGATCTATTTTTAATCTTGACAAGAGAGTTATACCAGATAGGGGATTGTAAAAAACGAGCACGGTCATCCAGGTTATATAAAGTAATAGGTTGAAAAGTTTTGTAAACATGTTGAAGAATAGGGAGAGAAAATTTCTTTGGAGCTTGTGACAATGAGACAAATTCTTCAAACGTAAAGGGTTGAAAAAAGGAAGTCTCAACCTCTACCCACAGAGGACAAGAAGAGGGATCGGGGGTATGATCAGAAATGAGAAAAGCAGAATGAGTAAGAAAAAAGGAGGTATGATACGACGAAAAATCAGGAAAATTGACACCACCCAAGTGTTTAGGAGATTTAAGTCTAGAAAAAGACATTCTGGCAGTTTTGTTTTGCCATAAAAACTTAGATAAAACGGAATAGATATTCTTGTAATAGAACTTAGGAATGTGAACCGGAAGATTTGACAAGAGAAATAAGATTAAAGGAACCAACATCATCTTGATAGAATCTAACCTACCCCACCAGGATAAGAACAAAGGGTGCCATTGTTTCGTAGAGGTGGTAAGAGCTGTTAATAAATTTTTAAAGTTCAGAGCCACTGTGTCCTTAATAGAAGGTGTAAACCAAAGACCAAGATATTTGATTTTGTTCGGACTCCAATTAAAGGAAGAAGATAAGAAATCGGCATGAAAGCAAAATTTATTAAGAGGAAGAATTTCGCACTTGTCTACATTAAGCTTATAGCCAGACACTGATGCATAGTTCGAGACTTCTGATAAAAATGCCGGAAGAGATGTATGGGGATTCGAGAGAAATAACAAAATATCATCTGCGTATGCAGAAATCTTTAACTGTGTAGAGCCATAAGGGAAACCAGAAATATCAGCGTTCATACGAGTTTTTGTTAAAAAGGGTTCTAATGCTAATATAAATAGGAGGGGGGACAGCGGACAACCCTGTCGAACCCCACGAAGAAGCGGAAAGGAAGAGGAAACAAGGCCATTGGCTAGAATAAAGGACCTGGGAGAAGAGTAAAGCATTGAGACATAAGAAAGAAATTTAGGGCCGAAACCAAACCAAGAAAGGGAGGAAAAAATAAATTGCCAGTTGACTCTATCAAAAGCTTTCTCATCGTCCAATGCAATAGCTGCCAATGACGACTTATGAGAGTGTGATTTACTTAAAACATTAAAGAAAAGACGGGTATTGTCAGATAAGTGACGCCCTTTGATAAATCCACATTGTTCTTTGGCAATTAATTTTGGAAGAATTTTTTCTAAACGAAGTGCAAGGATCTTGGCAAAAATTTTATAATCTAAATTAATTAAGGAAATGGGCCTATAATTCTTACACAGGGTGTGATCCTTACCATCTTTGGGGAGAAGACAAATAAGGGCCTCCTGAAAGGTACCTTCTGATCTTTGGGATGATATAAAGGATGAGAATAGTTGGTGAATTCTAGGAAGGAGTAAGGAGGAGAAATGGGAATAAAATTCTATAGTAAACCCATCAGGGCCAGGGGCTTTACCCCTCTTCAGAACTTGGATAGCCTCCAGAATATCTTTGCGAGTAATGTCAGACTCTAAAGGGGAGAAATCAACCCCTGAGGGGGAAGGTGGGGCAATGGACGATAAATAACGAGTAATATCGGATATGTCTGGGGAGGATTCCGGAGTATATAAACGCTGGTAGAAATCCGTAAATTCAGCCAAAATATCTTCGTCTTTATGGACCACAACATTAGAGGAAGTAACAATGGATTCAATTTTAGTACGTTCTTTCCTGACTTTGAGGTATCTAGCTAAAAGATTACCGGCTTTATTTTGGGCAGTATAATACTTAGCACTAGACTTAAGTAAAAATAAATTGGCAGAATCAGTGGAAATTTTATTAAAGGAGAGCTTAGCCTTAATAAGACTATCTAGGTCGGATTGCTTCTTAGAGAGGTAAAAGGAGTGTTCTAATTGTTTAATTTGCGTGTTAAGCAACTGAGTCGATTGAGAAGCTTTACGACGTTTACGGGCAACAAATGCAATAATGAAGTCTCTAGAGGCGGCTTTGAATGTATCCCAAATAAGGGAAGGAGTTGACTGAAGTGAGTCATTGTCTACAAAAAACGAAGAGGCAAACTCCATAAAAGCTGGTGTAAATTGCGGGTCCAGTAAAAGAGAGTTATTAAACCTCCATCTCCTAGTGCCTTTCACTGGGGGGAGTAATTCCAGGCATAAGGAGACTGGAGCATGATCAGAAATTAAGATAGAACCTATGTCTGAGTGAGTGATAAGCTGAGTGAGGGCTTTGGAAATGAAAATATAATCTAACCGGGACTGGGAAGAGTGAGGAGGTGAGTAGAAGGTGTACTCTCTAAGAGTAGGGTGGCAAAGCCTCCACGAATCAACAAGGGCTCTTTGGGAAATAGTGGAGGTAAACAAAGAATGCATGTGGGAGGGGGAGAACCTAGAATCAGATCTTCTGTCCAAAAAGGGGTCTACAACCATATTACAGTCTCCACCCAAAATCAGATAATCATCGGTGACTTGCATAAGCAATGAGAGAATATGGGGCCAAAAGACTTTATCTGGAACAGTGGGAGCATAAATATTGATAATAGTCAGAGGAATTTTATTAATCAGCAAAGAGACTGCTACCCACCTACCATCTGCATCATTATCTTGATTGACAAGCTGAACGTCTAACTTCTTATGGCACAGAATGGCAACACCGTTGCGTTTCCCAGACCCAGGAGAGGCAAACACATGACCAACCCAATTACGACGCAATTTAGGAATTTCAGTATCTTTAACATGAATTTCTTGTAGTAAAACAATATCCCCTTTTAAATTTGCTACATGAGATAAAACTCTTTGGCGTTTAATAGGTGACCCAAGACCTTTAACATTCCAGGATAAAATATTCAAAGTCATTCATAAATGAGGAGGAAAATGTAAATAAGAGGAAAACAGAAAAGCATAAGTAGAGAAAAACTGGATAGTAATCCTTACATTAGTAAAAGAAGGAAAGACAAAGCATTGCAGGGAGGAAAAATAGTGTCAAGTACAAGAAAGAAAAGTATATACATAATTTAATAAATACGACCAAGGTACCACCATAAAACACATTATATTGAAAAGGGAAGAAAATCAAAGAGTACAGAGTTGAAACGAGAATGAAGTAGGAATAAGCAAATAAGGGAAAAGAGTAAAAAATAGATTGAAGGAACTGGATCAAGAGAAAGAGAGAAAGAGAAAGAAAGGAGCAGTAGGTAAGAGTAAAAGAAAAAAGAATGAAACAATGGTAATGAGAAAAGAAAGAAGGAGTAAGAGAAGAGGGTAGAGTAAAGAGAAGAAAGCAACAAAGCAAAAACAACCAATTCCATAATCAGAAGAACACAATGGCAAAAGACATACCACAGGAGAACAAGAAAGGATGAGGGTGTTGGAACCACATCAGGGAAATGGAACGCCGAACGGGAAACCCCAGGGCAACAACGGCAGGAAGGGCGGCAACCAGGAAAATTGAAGAGGACAACAAACAGGGGCCCAAGTATCCAAAACTAAGGGGAAAAAGAGCAAATACAAATGTTAACAATGTGGAACAATAAAACCATATACAATAAAACGGCAAACATTCTACATGAGGGAGACAGAATAATTATAATCTGGAGACATCCATGGACTCATGACGACAGGTATTCAGAAATTGTTGGAGAACAGCCGGATCTTCATAAGAGACAGTCTTGTTATTATATGTCACTTTAAAAAGGCATGGATGAAAAAGGCCATATCTCGCATTAAGACTCCGGAGAGCAGGTCTCATTTCCAGGAACTTTTTCCGACGATCTGCAGTCACTTTGGCGTAGTCCTGGGTAAAAAATAGATTGGAGCCATGCCAAGAGATCTTTCCTTTTTGTTTGGCAGCTTGGAGTACTTTGAGGAGGTCCGTATATTCCAGAAAATATAAAATAGTACCTCTAGGTCTCGCTGAGGAGGAGGAAGAAGCAGACAACCGGCCCAAACGATGAGCGCGTTGAATGTTCAAAGGAGGAGATTCAGGGAGACCAAGAAGAGATGGTAGGAATGACTGGAAAAATGAAAGTGGATTGGAACCTTCAAGGCCTTCAGCCAGACCATAAATACGCAGGTTGTTGCGCCTGTTGCGGTTTTCCAATTGTTCGACTTGTTGTTTAAGACGATCAATTTCTGTATGTAAGGTGGGTACTTGACGTAAGGTATCTTCAGACACGTCAACTCTTTGTTCAAGAGTCACAACTCTCTGGATGGTGTGAGACCAGTTGTCTTCAAGGCTTTGTAGGCGCGAATTAGTTTCTTCCATATAAGGCTTCAGAGCACGAATTTCATCAAGGAGAAGCTCCATAGAAACTGAGGAGGGTGGATTAGTAGGAGAAGGGGGGTTAATTTTTGCCCGTTTGCCAGAGGACGAGGCTGCTGGTAATTTGGAGAGTTGTTTGGGGCGAGTATCCGCCGAAGAGGAAGTTTTGGGATCAGAAGATTCCGGAGGAGCTTCATCCATATTATCTCGAAGGACATTAAAAGGATTGTTATCAGCCAATAGCGGAGAGATAGCTTGATGAGCTCCAGCGCGAGCGCCACTGCGAGCACCACGCGGCATTGCCATGAAGAAACGGAAGACAAAGTCTCTTTTGGTGACGGAAGAGACGGTCAGAAGGAGAGATGATTCAAACAACAATACCTGTCAAAGTTGGGAGAAGTCCGCAACAGAGCGTTGACAAAAAGAGAACGAAAAACTGAAGAAAAAAGGTTCTGTAGGAGGTACTCCAACAATTGTCCCAAACAAGACCAGGAAATTACACCGTAAATGAAGAAAAATCCCTGTTCATGTGATATATTATCAGTCCCGAAGTGACTGGTACTGATAAAAAGGATAGCGAATGCATCAGGAAACTATTGTCACAGAAAACAAAATGGCGCCCGTTGTTCTGACTGACCGCATTTTCGAAATAAAATCACCTTAACGGCATGGAAACTCTCCGCAATTCCTCACACCGCTAGCTGAAGTATTCCGACAGAGGACATGCCGATTTCTGTGACCCAGTACAGAAGAAAAGAAGCCTGGAAGCTCTTCACTGTCTACGTCGCCGCGGAGCTCCCGAAAACAGCGGCCATCACCAACGGCTCCGAAGCCACGCCCCATCAGCGGTGTTGTTGTCTAACCCAGACAAACTGGATAGTCTGAACCCTGATGTGATCTATATCCAGGTGTTCTAATGACTTTTACCTCGATGGACACTTTGTTCTCAGCTGTAATGTTGCACCCTCTAGGAAGAGACATGCGAGGGGAGGGTTGGTATAGCCATTCTTTTGAGTACTGATCTTAAATGGAATTACAATTGCTATTCTGATGGTTCTAACGTGTTTCAAGCTGTAAAAAGGAGTCCAATGCTGGGGATGACTTCCGGAGGGTCAAATTTATTGATAAATGTGTATGTTTCTCCTGACCTTGTGTAGCTCAAATTGTTATCTTTATTGTTTGTTTAATTTAATAATATAATAGAACATGAGGAGATCTCCCAGAATATTTTAGTCGGTGATCTAAATTGTAACGTTCCCAATCATTCAGCCTGTTTGCCAATCTATAGAGAAAAGAAGCCTTAAAATTACTCATATATGTTTGTCAACACAAATAAAAACGGATAAAAGAGATTGGAGACTACCTGATGTACCCAGAAAGAATGATTGGTGATTGTAAATGGCACATCTGACTCTTATTCTCCTGCTCATTTTACTCACAAAGCAATTGCTGGCTGCTCAATAATCAATTACCTAATTGTCTAGTATATAGTCTTTCCTCTTATTTCTGATATGGAAATTATTGATAACACTCTTAGCAACCATAGACCCCTCTCTTTTACTTTAGAGTCTTGTACTGTTCCAGTTGGGTCTTGGAAATGTAATGGTTTTAATTCTAATTGTGATAAGGTTACTGGAAGAACTCACCGGTATTCTGCCAGGATTCAACAACTGTAAGGGTCCCTGGAAGCTTTGCTTAATAACAGGGGTTCTTGGAACTCTGATAGAATTCATTAATTTTCCCAGTTTATGAAACAGATGGTGCAGGGGGAATGCCATATACCTTCTCAGACACAAAAAAAACCTACACAACCCCTCCTCACTCTATATAAAGAGATACATATGTAAGTTAGACTGTGATTTGCCTTTTTTGTGGCAGAAAGAGGAAAACGTATGACTCTTTTAAAGAGGAGAAGAAAACGTTTAAAAGGCAGTTTTAAAAACACGAACATGATAGTAAGTGAATTGCCCTTAGAGAGGTGACATTTAGTAAGAATATTACAGATTTCTCAGGGACAAGAGTGAGATCTCACCCTTCTCCAATTAGAGAAGATCAGTGGAAATATTTGATTTTAGTGTTATATTAGTCTAACTCTGAGGCAGTTGTCATTAATAAGGAAGAATTCTTCCCCCACTCCCAGAGTCGGAACTTACTAAATATGGATCTCCCGCTACGAAAGACATTGAGTAATTCATTAATTCAATGAGGCCATCTGGGGCAATGAGACCAGATGAAATTCAGATCTCTGTTATACAAAAGAAGCTAAGTTATGGGCTACCCTTCTTACCCCAGTATGTGAACACTGTTATTTCCATTCTGCAATCCCTCTATCGTGGACAGGGAGTTTTATAATCCCTTTATATAAAAAGGGGGCATGTAACCTGCCTAATAATTATTGAGAAAATGCTCTATTAAGTGCTGTGGGAAAGTTCTTTATGAAAAGCCTATTACGCCATCTTAATTCCTGGGTTAGCGAAAAAAGGATTATCTTGT
This sequence comes from Triturus cristatus, assembly GCF_964204655.1. Taxonomy (NCBI): domain Eukaryota; kingdom Metazoa; phylum Chordata; class Amphibia; order Caudata; family Salamandridae; genus Triturus; species Triturus cristatus. The sequence goes on from NC_140582.1 coordinate 497,870,620, forward strand.
TGTAACAGTCTGACTTTAGGAAAAATCATGGCATGGTAGATAACATCACTGCTCTCCAGCTTATTACAGAAAAATATGTACCTATCAGAGGCTCTTCAGTATTTTCAGCTTTTATTGACTTTTCCACAGCATATGAAAGAATCTACTTGCCAACCCTGCGGAAAAAAAGACAGTCTTGGTATGCCAGGGATATAACGCCTTACAGACTTCAACATGGTGTCAAATGCTGTTGGGTGAGGTTCAGGGGCTGTCTGATGTAATCCCTACAAATAGTGGCTTAAAGCAGAGTTGCCTGCCTGCTAGGCCCTTTATTTTCCCTATATATTTCTGACTGACCTACTCACTTGAATACAGGGGGTCAGCGACCTGCTGTCTATAGGGGGCCGTCCAATGTCTTTTCTGTTGTATGCATATGACATTGTAGTCCCTGATTTGACCCTGAAGGGTCTGAATAGCCGTCTTGCTTTATTACAGCAGTACTCCGATATCCACTTAAAAAAATTAAAATCACTACAAGGTAAATTGTGTGCTTTAAGGGTAAAGAAGCATGCAATTATTCTGATTACATGTGGTACGTTGGTAAGGAAAGATTAGAGACTGTTAAATCATGTATGTTTTGGGGGAAATTTGCGACCAATTATTTAAATGATGCGGATCACATTAGCACATAGTATTAGTATGGCTAAATCTCAGTGAAACGTTTGAGTGCCTTATATAATGTAGTTAGCCATTGGCACTTTACCCTTCTTTTATTGATATATCAGGTAAAAATACCTGCCACTCTATTATACGTATTAGAATTAAGGGGTGTGGTGAAATGTTTTTTTTAGACAAGTATGAAGAGCAAATCTTGAGGAAACTTTGTGGTTTTAATACCTAGGTGGCCATTTTGGCCCTAAGATTAGAATTTGGGCCACATCATGCATTTGTACAATGTTTCACTCCAATAATTCGATGGGGCTATCGGCCTTTGAGAAGCAAATAAAACTCACAGCAGAATTATATTGTACTGAGATTTTTGAAAGGAAGAAAGATAAATCATTGCTATAGGAATTCTAAGTATTCTTTAAGCTTGTTGGAGTTAAATCAGGGTTGTGTATGCTCTTGGGCTGAAGCCCAATTACAATCTAGTCTTAAGCAAGCTTCAATTAATTTAAGTATGCACTTAGATATGGACTTTTGTAAGACAGAAGAAATATTTCAGATTATAACGACCTTGTGCATCCCGAGAAAGCCTCAATTACGTCTAAAATGAAACATGGATCATGGGGTGAGACGATTTTGAACCACAGTTTGTTTAAATACTTTGCCTTTAAAGGTTTTAACATTCTAAATGGTATAAATTAGCAAAAACAGACAATGCCTGTAATTCATGTAATAATGCGGTCCAGGATCTGAATCCTGTAGTTTTTGATTGCCCTGCATTGATAGTGTATCGCAATAAGCTTTTAAGACCATTATTCTTGAAATATCATATGCAAATGACTTCTGAAGCTCTTCTCTTAATTTGTTTTCTCCTCCAAATTAAATGTTTGGCACTCAAGCATTTACATTTTTTAATGCTTTTTAAATTTGCATTGAATATTTTGTTTATCTTGAATAGGTTCTATTGTATTTTATCATGTATGAATGTTTGCATTAGTTTTTTTTAATGTCATCGTTATTATATACCTTATAATTGTATGGGTATCAAGTCATGTGGATCTCGTATGAGTTCCAAATCTTGAATAAAAACTTGGCTTGACATATATGTATATTGTTTTGTTTAGGAACAGCAAAAAAAAAAAAACAAATATGCTTAATAGAGCCAGAGCTGCCTGCCAAATAAATTTCCTTTCTACATCACTAATTGCCCCTTTTCAGTAGCTAATAAGTTAATTTAAAACTGATGTTTTTGGGAAAGAAATTCACCGCACTGCAGGAGTGATGCCTTCAACAATATAATGTATTTATCTATATAGCTATACATACAGGTAAAACAATATATTTTGTTGCATGGTTCCACGTGCTATAAAACAGTCACTCACTGCACATTGGGACACACATGAGGACAAAAAACGACCTTCCCCAAAACTATTCGAGCTAATTTCCGTAGTTACACACAACCTCTGAAAAAGTCACAGCAAGAGGAAGCGGGACGTTATAGGCCAGGATGGCATTTTTCTCTCTCTGATTCTTTCTTTTCCAGAGTTTTCTTTTTTTAGTGAGATTTGAGACCTAACAATAAATACTTTATTTAGTATTTAATATGATATCTGATTACTACTAAACATTCTATTTCTCCCCTTATTCAATACCCACCATGAATTTAAGATGTTGGTGTAATAAAGAGACTTGGATTAGATCCAGCAAAAGTTTTTTCTTTTAGTCTCTACTTTGTACTTACTTCTACACTCATCCTCATCAAAATCTTTATTCGGCTATTAAAAAACAACCACAAAAGCACACACAGTATAATACAATAAAAGTTTTAACGCATATTATGAAGTACAAACATTGAGGTCATTCGTTTCTAATTTATAACACAATGCTTTCCCTTGCGGTAATCGATTTTAAAATGAACAGGGCAGTATTATAACACGTCAATGGGTCCTCTAAACTAACAAGAAATTTCATTGCAATTTTATAAGACCTAAGTCCATGATTAACAAACAGAGGCTTCAGATAAAAATGTCTAAAATTACAATAACATTTACAGAACAATAAAAAGTGCAGCATGCTTTGTTTACTCTTATTGTCACACGGGCAAGGGATCGTAACTAAAGGGCGTGTCTTCATTTTTAGGAAAGCAACACAATATGGTACAGTACCACATCTCAGCCTCAGTAAAACAAATGGATGCTGTGCATGGGTCACGTGCAACAATTAACCATTAGCGCCCTCTTCTAGCATGTAAGATTTATATAAAACCACAATCGGTTTGCTCAGTTCCAATTTTGCTCTGAGATTCTATCTAAATGACAGAAAAGAAACCTTGATCTCTTTCTTTGTGCTAGTTAATATTTTTTCAGGGGCCGACCATATTGACATATTAAACAGATTCCCCAATGTGGTATTAATATAAAACAACCAAGGGATTTTCAGAGCATCATCCAAGTTTAAGCAATCTGAGATGATTGACCTGGTAAAAGCAGTCTCTTCAAGTCCCCAGATTGATGACCATAATAACAATGGCCCTACCAATAACCTCATGATGTACGATGGTATTCGATACAGAAGATGGTAAAGACAACAGGTGTTTTAGAAAATAGTTTTCTTCTATTTGCAGTACGACACTGTGTATGTAGCCCCAAAGTCCTGCTCCATATAAAACAGTACTTACTCCTTTGGCTTTATAAATGGTTACCATCTCCTTGATTGGTCGGTTGCCCAATTTGACTGCAGACTTAAAAATCCCTTGGTTAACCCTGCTTATTTTAGCTCTTGTATTTACAATGTGTTGGGACCATGTACCATTACCTGAGAATAGTATGCCATGGTAAGAGAAGGAATTTACTGTACATATTGGGGTATTATCTGTAAAGAAGGTTTTACAGGGTTTCTTTTTGGACCCACATATCATGGTGAATGTTTTCAATTTGTTAATTACCATCCTTCTTTGTTTCATAAATCATGAAAAAACATCCATCAGTCTTTAGAGGTCTACTGGAGTCCGTGCCAATGGTACAGAGTCGTCCGCATATAATAATACAGGTATCGGACGACCAGCCTGTATTTTTTGTAAATAAATATCGACCTCATTAATAAAAAGGGAAAATAAAATTGGAGCTAACATGCATCCTTGTCGTGTACCCCGTCCCACTTTAAATTTAGGTGTACATTCGATTCGGCCTGGGGGCCAAAACGGACCACACTAGTTAGTTTTTCATATAGGCGGGAAAGAAAACTGATAATTGCCCTAGGGGCTCCCAGGTCGGTCAGAGTTTGCCGCAGTAAATTATGGTCAACTAAGTCAAAACCACTACTCAAATCGGCAAAACATAAATATAAGATACCCGTCTTTGCCCTAGTATATTTGCCGATGAGTAGCTCCAAGTTAAGACATTGTTTGATTGTCCTCAGGCATTTCCTGAACCCGTACTGCACAGGCGTTAAAATATCATACTCCTCAACCCATTCCTCCAGCCTTTTAAGCAGAACCTTTCTCATAACTTTTAAAGAGGTATCCAGGAGGGAAATCCGGCGGTAATTTTTAGGGTCGGTTTTGTCCCCCTTTTTATAAATCGGGACAATAATAGACTCGCCCCATGTTAGTGGTGTTTGTTCCGTTACAGCTGAATTGAACACTCTTGGTAAAACAGGTCCCCATAATTCTGGTTTGGATTTATAAACATCAACTGGAACTCCATCGGGACCCAGTACCCACCCCCAGCACTCTCCTGAATTGCCTGGAGGACTTCCGCACATGTGATGTCTAGGATGCAGTGCCTCTCTTCGTGGGGTTCCTGATCTCCTCCCCCCACCGTCTCCTCATTGTAGTTAAAAATTCCAGAGAAGTGTGCCACCCATTTATCGGCCGGAATGAGTGAACCAAACTCTGGTAAATCATCATGCTTTCGAAATGGGGCATGTACTGTGTCCCAAAAGAGTTTGTTGTTCCTGGTTTCTGTGGAGATGATCAGGTTTTCCCACGCTTCTTTTTGTAATACCTTTTTCCGGGCTGATAGAGCTGTTTTATACTCTTGTCATAGGGATTTAATCGACAGTGCATCTCGCAGTGTTTTAGACAGTGCATATTTAAGCACCTGAAGTGCTTTAGTGCAAGTACTGTCGAACCACCCCTTTTTATTTTTGGGTATTTTTATCAGTCTGCCTAGTTAAAAGTGTTTTAATAAACTTGGTAATACGATTGAAATTTCTAATTAGTATGATTGGGGAGATCTCATCCTGGAGGCAATTTCACACTGATTATGTGTTATTATTTCCTTTAATGTCCTACTTGGATCAACGCCTGTCCCCTTTATTCTAATTCAATTTTTCCTAGATAGGGTAATATTGTCAGCCAGAGTAAAACTTCGCTCTTGGGGACCCAAAAAAAGAGAGATAGGGCCTGTAAATTGTGGTCACTCAAAATGGTGGGAACAGCAGTGGGGTTATCACACCTTAGTATATCTGGGGTAGACACTAATATGTGGTTGATAGCCGAATACATATTTCTTCCTATAAAGGGTGGGAGTATAACCTCGTTTTGGCCACAGCCTCCTCTAAGTAGGAGGAGATCATAATTGGATATCATCTGGTTTAAGGCTTCCCCATACTCATTATGGCAAAAGTGGTCAATTCCATCCCCGTCACCAAGGATGGGGCTGCATGCCTGAAAAGTGGGCATATCGCATGCCTGTATATTGAAATCTCCTTCCCACAGTGGGACATAATCTGTACTAATTAGAGCTAAAAAGGTTTCTAATTGCCGGTCAAGAGCTGTTACCACATTAATAAGACTCGAGTCAAAAATGTTATTATAAAAATTTACAAGGATAAGATCTTTCCCTCCCCTCTTACTTAGTCATAAGATCTGGCCATGAGGTTCCACTACTACAACTTTTTTAACCCTTACAGATATTTTATTGTAGATGAGTATCTGTAGGCCTCCCTTTGCTCGACCTGACTGTGAGCCAGTTGCTGGAAGGAAATGGGAGGAAAATCTATCGATATGTACAGGATTTAAGCACCAGGTTTCCTGAAAACATACAATATCATAACAGGAAATAAAATTAACCCAGTCGATGTTCTCAACCTTATCAGCCCATTACCATTCCAGGTTGCAAGAACAAACCCTTCCCCACAATGTTGTTCAGATTGCCCGGTGCCTGTCTCTCTAGTTCTGAAGTCATCTTTTTCTGGTTCCTCATATGCCTCCTCTACATCGGACACCAGAGTTTCAGCCTGCCCACCCATGTGAGAGATCTTAGTTATATATGGGCCATCGCTGGGCCCTTGTTTGCTTAGTTGACTATCAGTAAAGGATAGAGCGGGCGACCCTTGCTTGTACTTCTACATTCATTTACTCCACCAATCTTACCGGACACTTTTATCACATTCCTTTACTGGTTTCCTCACAAACCTGTATTCTTCCCACTAATTTATTCCCTTAAGCAATAAAAGTTCTGATTATGATGCTCTTCTATACTCACACTTAAGTCAAAAGACGTTTACGATTTGTAACACAATTTTGGCATGTAACAAATCAGCCTAAGGTACTAAATGCAAAGTTTACTTGAAAACGTGCACCTTCAAGGAAAAGCAAAGACAAGAAGAAGAAAAAGAAAAATCACCCACTGAAATTTCAAGAGACTGTCTGTTTTATTCACAGAATCATATTAAGCATGTAGATAATTTACCACATTATACAATAGTTGTATCGAGGTTGCTCCAAAGAAGGGAGATGTGAAGAAGAAGGGTTCATGTGTGACAATAGATATAAGTAAAATCCCCAAACCAGTATTAATTGCTGGCCATGACTGGGTTGTGAATACCCTCAATATGGATTAACCACAACCACACCGCATTCATGATGCGGGTAAGGAACCTTTGGGTTCAATTCTTCTTTCTTATTTTGAATGATTACATTTTTGATATATAAATCTAAAACGCAACCTTCCTCTTTACAGACAACCCAACCGCGGGAGCTGTGATCAGGGCCATTGACCTACAGGCACCCACAGTAGGTTAGTAACCAAGGCACCTTCTAGTTCTTCTCATCACCCACTGGAACTACATGCTTTTAAATTCGATTTCATGATTCCTCCTATAGGTTGCCTCCAGCGCTTACCCTGTCCTGAGGAAGACCTGCAAGCTCAGGATAGAATTACCCTCCATGCATTAAGTCGGGTTGAAACATCGACATTCCGCCCCCTAGTGGGCCTGTAGCTTAGGCCACCATTAGCCCACCCAATCGAACAGATGATACCTCTCTACATTTTATGGAAATGATCAAGATTAAATATACGAATGATCAATCAAGGGCAGGCCATAACCAACTGGTTTTTATGTTACTTGTAACCAGTTCTGATTTAAAATATTGCAATTTTTCTTTACTGAAATATCTTCACTCTGTGATTTTCCCCCTCCCTCTCTTCACTTATATCTATTGTCAAACATGAGCACTACTCCTTCACACCCCCCTTCTTTGGAGTAACCTCGCTCCAACTATTGTATACATGCTTAATATGATTCTGTGAATAAAACAGTCACTTGAAATTTAGGTGGGTGATTTTGCTTTTTCTTCTTCTTGTTTTTGCTTTTCGTTGAAGGTGCACGTTTTCAAGTAAACTTTGTATTTAGAACCTTAAGCTGATTTCTTACATGCCAAAATTGTGTTGCAAATCGTAAACGTCTTTTGACTTAAGTGTGCGCTAAATAAGTCTAGGACCACTTGTTCGCTATACAAGATATGGAGGAAGGTCTTTTTCCTATCTTGCCCCTGCGCCCTAGAATAAACTCCCTCTTAACCTACGCACCATTTCAGATCATAACTGTTTTAAAAAAAAAATTACATCTTGGCTATTTGACAACTAAGCAAGTGTCTTATCAGAGCCGTCTGCAAGCGCCATGATACTTCTGAGTGATATGTGCGCCAAACAAATGTCCCTTATATGATTTGATTTGATTTATACTACATGATACCTAGGTCGTGGACAATAAGTGGGTTACCCCATTAGTTTATAATGGCTCTTCTATACTTGGCTTACATCTATATGCTCAAAATGCTATTATGATAGTTAGCCTGTGTTCTGAATTTGCCAAACTCTTCACAGGAAATTCTAGATTTAATCCTGAGTTACATACTCATTATCAGTACCTCACTCAGGTATTTCTAATCTCAAATTCTCTCCTTCAAAGGTTATACGTTACTACGAAGGAGATAATTACACAAAGACATAAAAATTGAGGTCTAACTCTAACCTTCTGAGACGTAAAAAATGTATTTCCACACAACATAACAAAACTGCCAGAACCGTAAATGAAAAAGTCTCCAACAGCCAATCTGACAATGGGATAAGAACAAACAATGACAGAGGCAGGAGCAAGCCAAAGTGGCTGGATGCAGGTGGCAAATTATTTTGTCTTAACTAAGATGTGAGACATCTTGCCTCTGCAAATATCAGAACTTCAGATTGTTTTTCCAAAACCCCACTCCAGCCAACCACTACCCTCCTACAGTGTCTCCTGGACTAGTGGGACTACAGTAAACCGTGCCAAGACATCAGTCACCTGTGAACAGATCCCTGGTCTACTAGAGCGGTGTCCTCACTAAGGATGGGAGGGCACTTCAGTTTCTTTAGGTGGAGGGCTAAAGGGCTGATCAAGAACATTTGACTTCACATCAAATACTGACATTACCTCATTTCAATACAAGGATTGGTATCATGGCTATAGCGAATAAGATCAACCTTGTGCAACATAGTCTGTAATATGCAATGCTAATTGTGTGTCCACATGTTAACTGTGTTCTTATAGTGCTTAGCGTCTAGGTACTATAATACAGTTTGGGGTCTGAACTCTGGCCCAGAGGGTTGTAGAGACATCTGGTTTTCAATGTTTATCCCAGTTTTATGTGTAGTATATTTTACTTGTGTGTATTAAAGTACTTTACTTTTACTAAAAAGCTTTGACTGGACATTGATTTTCTCAGCTGGAAGTATGGTGTGCACTGTATTCTAAATGTCTAACACCACCTCACCTCCTTGAATAAACCTTAGACTGCTCTGTATCACTACCTTGAGAGAGAGTCAATTGCTGGAGAGAAGTACTTGGTTATCCAGTTTTGGATTCACTACTACTGAGGCTCCAGGACACCTTCGGGGAACACTCCAGTTGAAGCGATTGTATCACAGTAACCCCTGAGAACCCTCGTACTCAGGAAGTCAGTTCTAACAGTGAGGAAGGAGGATATCCACTTGAGGGCTGGTCCACCGATACCCAAGTGCTGAAGCTCTCTAATGTGTGACTTGAATGAGACTTCTGAATCATTATTCAAGCCTGGTCCTTTCTCATGTTGAAGTCTGAACTCACCTGGCCAGCATTCTATAGATTCACCTGACCCCTAAAAGGAGTGTCCTACATATTGGAATATATTTGCTTAAAGGATTTTGGAAGCACAACCCTTCAACTTTCTCAATGTTATGTGAATTTGTAGATCCTGGCTAATCACCCATGATGGTATCCAGGTGCTGAGTAGGACAGGCCTGAGGTGAGTAGAAGGACATCATTCTTCTAAAAGAACCCTGTCTTGAGATTCCTTCAGAAGTCTATGAGAAAGGGGGAGGCTCTGAGGTGTTTTGGTAGGTCATTCCAGGTCTTGGCTACGAGGAATGAGAAGGATCGTCCTCCTCTTTTGGTCTTCTTGATGCAAGGGAGGGAGGTGTGCTCTTGCCTGGGATGCAGATCTAAGGTGTCTGGTGGGTTGGTAGAAGTTGAGACAATGGTTGAGGTCAACTGGACCGGTGTTATGGAGAGCTTTGTAGGTGTGGGTGATTAGCTTGAATGTACATCTTTCCTGGACACAAAACCAGTCAGTGGAGGTTGTTGAGGTGTGGAGAGATGTGGTTGTTTCGTGGGATGTTCAGGATGAGCCTAGCAGCGGTGTTCTTGGTGGTTTGGCGTTGGCGTAGGAAATGGGCTGGGATTCGATAAAGAGGACATTCCATAATCAAGTCTACCAACGATAAGAGCCTGGGGGACCGCTCGTCTAGTGTTCAGTGGGATCCACTTGAAAATCTTGCATAGCAGGATTCAGAGGATGTAGAAGTATGATGAGGATATTTCATTGATCTGTCTGCTCATGGAGAGGTTATTGTCCAGGATGATCCAGAGGTTCTTTACATGGTCCGCAGGGATGGGTGGGGAGCCTTGTTCGGTGAGCCTCTGATGGAGCGGGTTGTACAAAATTTTGTATACCTCCCCCATTCTGCATGAAAATACTAATCATAATATTATTAAATGAGTTTGCATGAATATTAAACCAACATTACTAATATTCAAATTACACGTAGGATTGCATATTGCATGGCTGAATAACCTTTATGACTAAAATCCGTACGCATACTAACAGTAGTATATGCATGATATATGGTGCTTTTGAGATGTCTCTGTAATGTTGCTCGAGAGGAGGACCAAAAGGGTGAATAGAAATGCTTTAACCCCTTCGCTGCTGCGGACATTCCGCTGCAGCGCTGGGGGGGGGCAGGGGGGCAGCGCGGTGGGCCTGTGCTCATGACGGAGCCGCTCCGTCATGAGCCACAGTTGAGCTGTGCTCATGACGGAACGGTTCCGTCATGACTCCGCCCATTTGCGTTGTCGCCCCGCACAGGCGGGGAAACAGCGCCGCGCAGGCGGAGCGGCTGCCAACAGGATTGTCATGACGGAACCGTTCCGTCATGAGCACACGCCAACCGTGGCTCATGACGGAACGGTTCCGTCATGAGCGGGGAAGGGGTTAAATGTTGCTATACGCTAGATAAATACAAGCACATAGAGGGATTAGTGAGGGGTTAACATTAGATTTATTATTTCTATGTATTAATTACTCTTTTGTGTTTGTTTCGCTTAAGTTGGCGTTTGGGCCTAAATCTCAAAATGGCCGCCGACGTGACACGACAAAGTGGCCACTGTCCCATGAGGCTTTGAATGAAGTGCGCAGAAGCGACAAAGTCTTCCAGACCTCATCATGAACCATGATCCTAGTGTTCTCAAACAAGATCACTGTGGGATGACGGCCAAGACGAAAGACAATGGGCGTCCACAGAAAACCAGAATGGACCGACATTAAATGAACGTGTGACATCACCCCTTGAACTGTACCAATATACCAAAAAGTTCATGTTGGACGATCTCAACCAAGCAATCACGACTCTATTAAAATAACTAAATGTATCTTCTTGCTTTGATTTTATTATAAAATACGCGGTAGATTAGAGAGGGAGGCAATGCGATCGCTCTTTCTGATGACAACGACGACGGTGACGCTACGCGAACTCTACTACTTAGGGTGACTGCTGTGTTCCCTGAATCCTAGATGGTCCGGATGCTGCCCAATTATTTGATGACTGCAAACTTTTCCTAATTCTATGGGCACTGACAGATGCTTGCATGTCTCTGGTCTTTGCTGATCTATTGAGACTGTAGCGTGCTGAGCAAAGAACTTTGAACTTTGACAACTGACTGCCATATGACCGATGACTTAGAGGACTCCGAATAGCCAGATTAGGTAAATATGATGTTCTGCGATTTACTTGAAATTTGATATAAACTTTCAAAATGCAAACCTATCCTTTCAAGAAATTTTAGATAAACAGATATTGATTAACAAGAATTGAGTTTGTGGTTTATTAAGAAGGATAAGATCTAAATCTTTAAATGTGTTTTAGCTGGTTCTAGATCACCATCAACCAATCCAACTATTTTGGTCCATTGACCACGTGGGAGGAGTGCCTTGATGATCAGGATTGAGATCTGTAGGTGGAAGGGGTATTGATGTATAATTTGTAAATTAATTTTTCTTTCCCTATAGGTTATAAGGTGTTCTCCTGCATGTTGAGCGCTCGAACCGCTCATCCCTCCAACTGCGTGCAGATCGCTGAATGGTTAGTGTGAGCGTTGGTGTTATGGGCTCCACCAATGACTGCATGTGTGAATGAGTTAGTGTGACGTTGGGTCTGCGACGCAGGGGAGGATACTTGTACGGGGTTTGTTTTCCCCGTTACCAGGGTTTCGGCGCTGCATCAGTTTTTCTGGTAGCAAGAGGATGGTTATATTGTTTTGGTTTGGTGATTGTTGCTTGTAAATTACTTATTGATTATTGATTAATATTGGTTTATGTATTAACACTCTATGTTGAGTCACGTTGAGTTTTATGTTGTTTGACGGCTTCTGGGATGTAGGAAGTCGGAGGTTTGTAACGGTTCCGTAGTAGAGCAGAGGTAAGCGCTGCTCTCAGGAAAGACGGAATTGTTGTTGCCCTATACACAGGGAAAACGTGTGACGATTGGAGTTGCACGACGCATTGTCTGGGTTCGATCCGGTAACATCGTCGTGTGTTGCCAATAGGGACATTTTCTGTATGAGAGAAGTGTATGGTAGCGAAGGTCACTTATGAAATTTTGGTCTTAAGTACCAGGAGTCCAAAGGGAGCTCTGATAACGCTTATCACTGGAAAGGTAATAGGTGTTCCCTAAGCTTGTTAGAAGGATAAAGTAGAGGGAAGTGCTACTTTATTAACGAATGTCATAATCCTGTAGTAGGACAGACTGTTCGCTGTTCTCGGGAAAGACAGAATTCTGTGTGAATGTACTACATTTTCTGTGTGTAAGTGCGTGAATGAAAAGGCATTCAGGTTAATTGTGAAACTCTCGTTTTATTTCTCAGGAGCATTACGTCTCCAACTAGGTGTCTTAATTCTGGAGAAACAGTTAGCTAATGCCTGTTAGAAGGGTAAGGTAGAGGGATGTGCTACTTTATCAACAGAGGTAACAATTTCGTAGTAGGGCAGAGGTAAGCGCTGCTCTCGGGAAAGACGGAATTCTTGTGAAAAAGGTAATTGACTGTTCTTTGTTTAGCGAAGCGGATAATGGTGGTGTTTTTATGTCGTTACTAACAGATTTTGAGTAAAAGAGAACGTAAAGAAAAGTTACTGATAAATTTTGTAAAGGAGGGTTCAGCAGAAGCAGGAGCAGGGGCTGCGACAGCGAGAAAAGCTGACGTCAGAAAGACCGCGCTGAGATTGGCTAGTCAGTAAGAAAAGTAGACGCCCCTGATTGGTGCGTTAGTGTATGCCGCGCTAGGAGTGGAGAATTACAGGGTGACGTAGACGCTGCTGATTGGTGCGTAAGTGTGACACGCGCTGGGATTGGAGAAAATTGCAGAAGTAATATAGACGCTCGGGATTGGTGCTTAAGCGTGAGTCGCGCTACGATTGGCTAAAACAACAGAATAGTAATAGGGAGAATCTAGCGATATACGGAAGACAAAATGATGTATTACGATCCACCAGATAAAGAGAAAAATCCTGGTTTGGGAAAATTAAGAGTTTATTTAAAAAGGACAAACCGATTAAGACTAGAGAGGGACAGTTGCTTCCTCCACCGAAATCGCCTGCATGCTTTATGATTGCGAAATATGGATATCATACATGTATTTGGTTGGACAATTGGGCGAAGTACAAGAAAGATTTTTAGCATTTCCAGAGCATGGTTCATTTAATTTAGCGGTTTTGAGAAACTTGAGAGAGAGAATGATGAATCTAGAACCGCGACCTAGACCGACACAGTTTGAAGCATTGACGGAATGGGAAGATGAGATGCATGACAGAGAAAGACAGAGGAGTGGCAGAAGGTAAAGGTACATGTTTGGTAGATCACATGGACAGGAGAATCATGATGACAGAATGAGAAGATGGCGAAGTGCAAGTATGACTGATGGTTTGTTTCCTGTGAGACATATTGAAGATGTTAGTGGTAGAAAATGTACGGAAAAGAGACATAATATAGAGTCAGGAGGGTATGGAGTGAATGAATCGGAGGATGATGTTCTTGACGACATGTTTTATAAAAATCCACCCCCGTATCAACCAGATTCTGACATGTTGACACCAAGTGCCCCAATGAGAGGGACTTTGCGACGCATTAAGACTGAACCAGTACCCCAAGAGTTAGGGAGAAATAATTCTTTCAGAGAAGTAGAGAGAAAACAGGATAATAAGGTAAGTAGTGAAAATTCAGCAGAATTAGCAAAAACAACTTTAGAGTTAACCGAAAAGATTAGGGAATTGACTAAAAACTTAGAAGCCGTAACTGTTCCCATAACCATAGGTCCAGTAATGCCTATTTTTGATAAGCAAAAAGATAATGAAAATTGTTTAACGGTTCCTTATAACAGTAATAAACAGACAGAGAGGCCAAGGATAAATTCAGAAGAGAACACATGGAGACAAACAGTAAGTGCATCAGAACAGAGTATGCCTAAAAATTTGAAAACGACTACAGATTCCATATCAGAAATCCCAAGAGACTCAGAACGAAGCAATGAAGAAAAATCAGTAGGTCCTACTTCAGAAGAATTAAGTGAATGGTTAAGGAGCTTACATAGAAAAGATCGAGAATTTCAATCTATAGATGTGGCCAAATTAAGGATGGTTTTGGAATAATTAATTGTAGGGACTATCCCTACAGAAAAATTAAAATCCTATCAGGATGAAGAATTACTCTTCTTGTGCAAAAGTATAACTTGGAGAGCAAAGAATCTACATGAGAGACTAGAGGAAGTAGCAAATGAAATGGGTATAGACATTGAAAAGGTAAAGGCTTTGCAAAAACCATATCGAGTTGATTTTACTGAGAAAGATATTGAAAATTTTGAACACCACAGGACGGATAATCCAGATTAAAGACATAATCATTTTGTTGAGGAAATGGGGAGATGTGGATAAATGGAGAAGTAGGTGGTTTAGAAAACAAGATGATGCCTCAGAGAAGACGTTTGCAGCTTTCCCCGTAGGAGAAAAAGACAAGATAGTGACAGAATGCCCTATGAGAGAAATTCCAGGAGGAGGATATGTACATGTTCCTTGGACTAGGCAGGATATTTTGTCATTTACAAATGATTTCCCTCGATTACGCGAGTAGCCAGTCGAGTGGTATAGACAAGTGGACAGATTTGTAAAATTATCAAAAGTTTTGTGGATTGATTAGAATAGCCTATTTGACATAATAGTACCAGCAGATGTATGAACAGAGTGAAAAATCGTAATAGACTGGCCTACAAAAGAATACCCTACAGATCCAAAGACAGGTGCCCCTGATCCAGAGGTGATGAAAAAATATGAACAAGTAATTACCTTTTTGAAAAACAAAGTACCTCCCAAAGAGACCGATTGGGTAAAAATAGACCGAACTCATCAAGAAACTAAGGAGTCAGTGCATGCATATTACGAAAGGTTAATTCTTGCCTTTAAGCAATTTAGTGGTGACGAAAATTTGAGTGAAAAGGATTTAAGTCATTTTGTATACAGATTTGTATATGGACTACGTCCTGAAATTAGTGAAATGATTAAGCAGCATACAGTGGATTGGCAGAACAAGAAAATAGATGAAGTACTGAGACATGCAAAGTATTTTAGTGATGAAATTGAGGCCAAGCAGCGTAAACTAAAAGAAAAGGCTATGTGGGCACAAGTAAAAGTGGCAGAAAGACAGGAAGCACAATTGATTGGACAAGCAAATAATGCAGGACCAAAACCTAGATTTAATACTGGATAGGGAAAGGGACAATTCAATATTGAAGAAGCCAAAAAGAAATGGCCATGTCATAATTGCGGAAGAATAGAGCACTGGAAATCCGAGTGTAAATTTCCCCCGAATACTAATGGTGATAATGCATCATTGAATCCGCAGGTGCAGAAAGAGGTGAGTGGTCAACCGCAGCGACAGCAGCAGGTTGTTACCCAACAGAATCAGGTGCCAAAACCGCTTATTCCACAGAGTGTAAATTCACAGAAATACAGCAATGAGACAGGATTCTACAACGATGAACAGGTAACTAAACTGCTGTGCGCTAGTGCTGTTTCGCAGTATTGGCTACAACGCGATGAGAGTGAGTCAGAAGAAGGTTATTGACGGTGCCGAAGGGAGGAAGAAGAGTGCGTACTTGGCGCAACTCTAGAAGTAGACCAGACAGGCCCTTTTGTGGACGGAAAGGTAAATGATGAAAATATTACTTTCCTAGTAGATACTGGTGCTACTCGATCAACTGTTAGGTCAGCTGATGTTAAGAATCATCCTCTCTCGGATGAAACAATTCAAGTGGTTGGAGTATCCAACAGACAGATCAAAACGTATCTCACAGAAGCAGTAAAAGTCAATATAGGGAAATTTTCCGAAATGCACCGCTTTATTGTGTGCGATTCAAGTCCCGTAAACCTATTAGGACGAGACCTGTTGTGCAAAATGAATTGCACCATATTTTGTACCCCTGATGGTATAGCGTTTGAGACACCGGATGAAGACGTACTGTATAAAATGACTATGGCTAATATGGAAACTGAGATTACTGAAGCCTATGCTGTATTCAACCCTGACGAATTACCAAAAGAATTGAAACAAACAGTAAAAGCAGAGGATTGGGATTCTCATTTTACAGGAGAAGATGTAGGATTAATGAAAAATGTGGATCCCGTTAAAGTAACAGTGAAGGAAGGAATAAGTTACCCAAATGTTCCTCAATATAAATTGACACCTGAAATAATTGAAGGAGTTACCCCTATAATTGAGAAAATGATTAAACAAGGAATTTTGAGAGAAATAATGAGTAGTCCATGTAATTCACCAATTATGGGACTGAAAAAGCCTAATGGAAAATTCAGGATAGTGCAGGATTTGAGAAAGACAAACAAAATTGTTGTGTTGTGCTGTCCTATAGTACCAAATCCATCAGTGATTTTGTATGATATTCCTCATGATGCAGAATGGTACACAGTAATTGACTTATGTCACGCTTTCTTTTCCATCCTGTTGCACCATGATAGCCAGCGAATTGTTGCGTTCCGTTTTGGCGAACGTATTTTGGCTTGGTGCCGAATCCCGCAGGGGTATACAAAAAGCCCCTCGATATTGAATCAGATATTTAAAAAGTCTTTGGAAGATTTAGAAATGCCCGAGAATTCAGTGCTAGTTCAATATATCGATGACCTGCTTGTGGCGTCGAAAACTCGAGAAGCCTGTGTAATGGACACCATAGCCTTGTTAAATCATTTGGCAGATGGAGGACTTAAGGTATCCCCATCAAAATTGCAATTTTGTCAGAAAGAAGTTCAGTATTTAGGACATAAAATTGAAAAAGGACTAAGGAAAATAACTACAGAACGGATCAAAATAATAAAAGGAATGAGAGCTCCAATGACGCAAAGAGAAGTGAGAATGTTTCTTGGAATGGTTGGATATTGTCGTCAGTGGATAAGTAACTTTTCCCTGATCGCAAAACCATTGGTACGCCTGACCAGAAGTTATGTGAGAGATCCCATTGACTTAGATAGGGAAGAACTAGCAGCATTTAAGAAATTGAGAGACAGCTCGTGTGAACCGCCAGCGTTAGGAATGCCTGACCATGATAAGAAGTTTGAGTTGTACGGCAGTGACAGGAATGTATGTGCACTTTCTGTATTAATACAGAAACATGGAAAATTGAGAAGACCAATTGCATATTTTTCAGCTAGACCCTGTAGCTGTAGCCTTGCCAGGTTGTTTGAAAGCAGTAGCTGCTACTTGCAAGAGTCTGGAACAGAGTGAGGGAATTGTGATGGGATATCCTGTGCGAGTGTATGTACCTTATGATGTGGCAATCCTTTTAACAAGGAGTCGCACTCAATTCATGATGCATAGTCGGCTGACTCAGTATGAGAAAGTCATATTAGGTGCAACGAATGTGAGCCTTGCAAGATGCTTAAATGTGATACCTTCAACACTAATGCCTGATGCTGAGAATGTCGAAGTCAGGGACTAAGTGGATCATGATTGTTTGGATGTATTGGATTTCTGTACCAAACCACGTCCTGATATAAAGGATGTACCCTTGTCTGAGAGTGACTTTGTGATGTTTGTAGATGGGTCATGTTTGAGAACAGACAAAGGAAATCTGAGTGCAGCATATGCAGTGTGCACAGTTGCAGAAGTAATGGAGGCATCCTACCTGAAGGGAGTAAAATCAGGTCAGGTTGCTGAACTGATAGCCTTAACTAGAGCATGCAAGATTGGAAAGAATGTGAGAGTGACTGTGATAACTGATAGTCAGTATGGTTTTGGTGTTGTGCATGATTTTGACCAGATATGGCTACAGAGAGGATTTCTGACTTCACGTGGAGCTCCTATAAAGAATGCTGAAGTGGTTGGAAAGTTGCTTGAGGCGATACAGCTGCCAAAGCAATTGGCTGTTGTGAAGTGTGCTGCTCATGTACAAACCGCCGATTATATCGCGGTTGGAAATAAATATGCCAACGATATTGCCCAATATTGTGCTCGAAATCAGAACTCAGTCAACAGGGCTAAAGAGAGGGAAATGAATTCTTACCCCCTACTGTTTACTAACACTGTGGGTACCTGGGAAGAAGTGAGGCAATTGCAGGAAGAAGCAGGAGATGAGGAAATGAGACAATGGGTAAAAGCAGGATGTGCACCAAGAGAAACAGTTCATGTGTGGGTTTATCGAGATGGAAGACCACTCATGCCTGATAGCATGGTGTTTGCCATGGCACGGATGTATCATGACAGGGACACTCAGGGAGGGACGCGATGATTCGGTCCTTCAAACAAACGTGGTACAGAGCAAAATTTAGATTGGTAGCTGAGAGCCTTTGTCAAAGATGCCTTGTATGTCAACAGTTCAATCCTGGAAGACAAAAAAAAACAGTGGTAAGTCTAGGAACGATAGGTCGAGAAGGAGGACCTTTCACCAGAATGCAGATTGATTTAATTGAAATGCCGCCCTGTAATAGGTTGAGGAATGTTCTTGTAATGGTCTGCTTGTTTTCAAGTTGGGTAGAAGCATATCCCACAAGAAGGAGTGATGGAATTACTGTAGCAAAACTGCTTTTGAGGGAATTCATCCCTAGATTCGGGTTCCCAGTTACAATTGAATCAGATAGAGGAAAGCATTTCTATATTGAGATCATGAAATTGATTTGTGAAGCATTGAATGTACAACAGAAACTACATTGTGCCTATCGCCCAGAGGCTTCTGGTGTGGTGGAACAAATGAATGGCACTCTTAAAAATCATTTGGGAAAAATGTGTTTAGCCACAGGTTTGAAATGGCCTGATGTCTTGCCTCTGGTACTCATGACTATTAGATCAATTCCAGATAGAACCACGGGTTTGAGTCCACATGAAATTATCAAGTGAAGAGCAATGCGCCATGTATTCATACCAGTCAACAAGCTGTTGCCTATAACTGATGACTTGGTGTTGGATTACTGTAAGGGGCTGGCTGACGCAGTTCATTCTGTGTTTCATCAGGTTGGAGTGGCTGCCACCACCCTTGAAAAGAAGCAAGCTCATGATCTGAGCCCAGGAGACTGGGTGAGAATCAAAGTACACAGAAGAAGAAACTGTCTGGTCCCACGTTGGGGAAAACCACGACAAGTGATTTTGACCACAACAACAGCTGTGAAGTGTGCTGGAATAAAGAATTAGATACATGCTAGTCACACACTAAGAATCCCAAATCCAGTGGATAACAAAGAAGGAGAATATTTTGAAGAGTCAGAGACTAGTTCTGAATCGGATGCGGAAGAAACAAGAACAAGAGAAAATCCTGAAAGGGGGGAAACAGAACCAAGTTTGATCATTGCCCCAGAAAATATTCCCTGAGAAGAAGATTACAGATTTCTGATACCAGCTCAGACTCAGAGACAGACAAATACCGGAATGCTCTGGAAAAGAGAAAAGCAGTGAAGAAACAATCAAGGAAGTTATTGATCAGGAGATTCCTGATGGAAAACTGAGAGAAATTCCACCTGAAATAACAAAAGTAGATTAACAGGTGCAAGATACAGAAAGAGAGGGAAAGATTCTTGTGGAAGACCCCCGAGGAGTTGTAGGGAATTCCAATATCCAGTTAGAGGAAGGGATAATTAGTCAGCAGGAAGATTGTGTGCAAGAACCACGAGGAGGGACAGAAGTAGGGAAAATAAAAGAAGTGGTGGAAAGAACAGCTGAAAGCAAAAAGCAAATTGAAATAGAATCAGAAGAAAGTGATGAAGAAGTACCAGAAGGTCGAGTCTTGGGAAAAAGAGCATGGAGAGCTGAAAAGAAAAACAAAGGAAATAAATCGAAAAGACCAGCAAGAGATGAAATCTGACCTAATAAGATAAAGAGATTAAGATATTGACTGACACGAGTGAATTCACCAAGAGCAGAGCAGGTGAATGAAGTATCAAGTCAAGAAAAATCGAAAGATGAGAAAATAGTTACAGCAGAGGAAAACAAAAGAACGAGAAAACCCAACCAGAAGTATAAGTCGCCAGAATGGTCGTATGTGGCCCTGCCTGAAATAAAAGAAGAGGCAGATAGCCAAGAAAATCCAGAGGTGACTGTACCGGAAGTGGTTGAGGAAGACCAAGAATCGGAAATCCTGAGAGTTATCTTGTCCGATATTGGAGAAGAGACGGATGTTCAGGAAGTTCTGTATCAAGATTACGAGAGAAAAGTAAAAGACGATCAAATGCCAAACTGAATACGACTAAAATGCTGCTAATGGAAAGAAAATAGAATACTGGAAACTACATAACCAATAGAACCAAGTAGGTGCTTAGAGCCTTGGGTTAGACAAAACTAGTTGTGAAGTAGAAAGAGGCTAAGTCAAAAGACACTGATCATTTTGCAAAAATGGCAAACACAGAAAGTAGAAAGGCTAAATGTGTGTTCCTAAAGCGATGGTTTAAAATGTGTTGTTGTTGTACAGGATTACTAATGCTTCTATGGAGTATATTAGCTTTGATGATTTCATTTAAGGTTACAATAGACACAATAGAAGGACATAGTGAAAATAAGACTAATATAGAAAAGATTCAGAAAGTATATCCGACTAGAATAGATAGAAATTACTTACATAAAGACAGGTCTATAAATGATTTCTCTAACAATGTGTTTTGAAAACTTTTGTATGAATATGTAAAGACAATGGATGTGAGGGATTGCTACGTTTGTATGCAGTTACCTGCATCTGTATCGGAGGAGTGACCTACCATCACCTCCCAGTAACATATGGAATAACATGTAGTGTAATAGCTAGTCTGTTCTATCAAATAGGGAAATTAGAGTACTATTTTTCAGATGTGAATAACATATTTTCACTAGTACCTGCAAATAAGAAGTTGAATAAAGTAAAGCCTGCTAAGGTGTTAGGTGAATTTTTCTTAGAAACTAAGGAACTAACATTAGAATACATATTTAGGAATAATTTGACTTGTAGTTTAAAGAAAGAAGAAAAGATGTTTTTGCATATGGTTGAAGAAAGGAGATTAAAATGCAAAAGAAAGCAACTGAGAGAAAAGAGGAGAAGACAGTCTGGGATGTTGAAATGGAAAAACATTTGAAGGGAGAAGCTAGTCCGACTATGGCTTTAGATTGGCCCCAGAAAGGGAAACTGTGTATTAGAAGGAATCAAACTGCATATGATAACTACTTTGTAGGTAACAGTGAATGCCATGATACATACCGAATCATGTGTGGATGGGGATTTAAAGGAGGAAATGATCCCGTTTTCCTGGGTTATATTTTATCTGCGGGACCAAGGCATATTATCATTTGCCAGACCATTGGTATGGCACATGTTATGTAGGTCTGGTCTTTCCAAAGATATTCCACATGGGAAGAGGAGAAGATGGTGTACATAAGTTAGGTAGTCTATTAGCTCATAGAAAGAGAGAATGTTGGTCAGAAATTGTAGGAGACATTTTTGGAGCATTGATACCAGCAGTGGGAATATCTCTAAATGCACACAAAATTAGAAAACTATCAACAGTAGTGGATCGCTTGTCAACAAGCACCGCTGGAGGATTTTTATTGGTAAATCTGAAATGGTTGCCATGCGTGCTATGGTAATGCAAAATCGACTTGCCCTTGATATATTATTGGCAAAAGAGGGTGGAGTCTGTGGAATGCTGAAAGTTCAACATTGTTGTACTTACATTCCAGACGAAAGTAAAGATCTGAAAATTTACATCAAAAATATAACTGAATTGCATGAGGAAGCCAAAGTGGCTGGATGCAGGTGGCAAATTATTTTGTCTTAACTAAGATGTGAGACATATTGCCTCTGCAAATATCAGAACTTCAGATTGTTTTTCCAAAACCTCACTCCAGCCAACCACTACCCTCCTACAGTGTCTCCTGGACTAGTGGGACTCCAGTAAACCGTGCCAAGACATCAGTCACCTGTGAACAGATCCCTGGTCTACTAGAGCGGTGTCCTCACTAAGGATGGGAGGGCACTTCAGTTTCTTTAGGTGGAGGGTTAAAGGGCTGATCAAGAACATTTGACTTCACATCAAATACTGACATTACCTCATTTCAATACAAGGATTGGTATCATGGCTATAGCGAATAAGAGCAACCTTGTGCAACATGGTCTGTAATATGCAATGCTAATTGTGTGTCCACATGTTAACTGTGTTCTTATAGTGCTTAGCGTCTAGGTACTATAATACAGTTTGGGGTCTGAACTCTGGCCCAGAGGGTTGTAGAGACATCTGGTTTTCAATGTTTATCCCAGTTTTATGTGTCGTATATTTTACTTGTGTGTATTAAAGTACTTTACTTTTACTAAAAGTAAAGCTCTGTCTGGACATTGATTTTATCAGCTGGTAGTATGGTGTGCACTGTATTTTAAATGTCTAACCCCACCTCACCTCCTTGAATAAGCCTTAGACTGCTCTGTATCACTACCTTGAAAGAGAGTCAATTTCTGGAGAGAAGTACTTGGTTATCCAGTTTTGGATTCACTACTACTGAGGCTCCAGGACACCTTCGGGGAACACTCCAGTTGATGCGATTGTATCACAGTAACCCCTGAGAGCTCTAGTACTCAGGAAGCCAGGTCTAACAGTGAGGAAGGAGGATATCCACTTGAGGGCTTGTCCACCGATACCCAAGTGCTGAAGCTTTCTAATGTATGACTTGAATGAGACTTCTGAATCATTATTTAAGCCTGGTCCTTTCTCATGTTGAAGTCTAAACTCACCTGGTCATCATTCTATAGATTCACCTGACCCCTAAAAGGAGTGTCCTACATATTGGAATATATTTGCTTAAAGGATTTTGGAAGCACAACCCTTCAACTTTCTCAATGTTATGTGAATTTGTAGAGCCTGACTAATCACCCATGATGGTATCCAGGTGCTGAGTAGGACAGGCCTGAGGTAAGTAGAAGGAGATAATTCTTCTAAAAGAGCCATGTCTTGAGGTTCCTTCAGAAGTCTATGACGAAGGGGGAGGCTCTGAGGTGTTTTGGTAGGTCATTCCAGGTCTTGGCTACGAGGAATGAGAAGGATCGTCCTCCTCTTTTGGTCTTCTTGATGCAAGGGAGGGAGGTGTGCTCTTGCCTGGGATGCAGATTGAAGGTGTCTGGTGGGATGGTAGAAGTTCAGACAATGGCTGAGGTCAACTGGACCCGTGTTATGGAGAGCTTTGTAGGTGTGGGTGATTAGCGTGAATGTACACAGAGCCAGTCAGTGGAGGTTGTTGAGGTGTGGAGAGATATGGTTGTTTCGTGGGATGTCCAGGATGAGCCTGGCGGCGGTATTCTTGGTGGTTTGGAGTTGGCGTAGGAAATGGGCTGTGATTCGATAAAGAAGACATTCCATAATCAAGTCTACTGGCGATAAGAGCCTGGGTGACCGCTCGTCTGGAGTTCAGTAGGATCCACTTGAAAATCTTGCATAGTAGGATTCAGAGGATGTAGAAGCATGATGAGGATATTTCATTGATCTGTCTGCTCATGGAGAGGTTATTGTCCAGGATGATCCAGAGGTTCTTTGCATGGTCCGTAGGGATGGGTGGGGAGCCTTGTTCGGTGAGCCTCTGATGGAGCGGGTAGTACAAACTTTTGTATACCTACCCCATTCTGCATGAAAATACTAATCATAATATTACTAAATGAGTTTGCATGAATATTAAACCAACATTACTAATAACCAAATTACACATGGGATTGCATATTGCATGGCTAAATAATCTTTATGACTAAAATCCGTACGCATACTAACAGTAGTATATGCATGATATATGTTGCTTTTGAGATGTCTTTGTAATGTTGCTCGAGAGGAGGACCAAAAGGGTGAATATAAATGCTTTAAATGTTGTTATACGCTAGATAAATACAAGCACATAGAGGGATTAGTGAGGGGTTAACATTAGATTTATTATTTCTATGTATTAATTGCTCTTTTGTGTTTGTTTCGCTTAAGTTGGCGTTTGGGCCTCAATCTCAAAATGGCCGCCGACGTGACACGGCGAAGTGGCCACTGTCCCACGAGGCACGGAATGAAGTGCGCAGAAGCGACAAAGTCTTCCAGACCTCATCATGAACCCTGATCCTAGTGTTCTCAAACAAGGTCACTGTGGGATGATGGCCAAGACGAAAGACAATGGACGTCCACAGAAAACCAGAATGGACCGACATTAAATGAACGTGTGACATCACCCCTTGAACTGTACCAATATTCCAAAAAAGTTCCTGTCAGACGATCTTAACCAACCAATCACGACTGTATTAAAATAACTAAATGTATCTTCTTGCTTTGATTTTATTATAAAACACGCGGTAGAATAGAGAGGGAGGCAATGCGATTGCTCTTTCCGATGACAACGACGACTGCGACGGTGACGCTACGCAAACTCTGCTACTTAGGGTGATTGCTGTGTTCCCTGAATCCTAGATGGTCCGGATGCTGCCCAATTATTTGATGACTGCAAACTTTTGCTAATTCCATGGGCACTGACAGATGCTTGCACGTCTCTGGTCTTTGCTGATCTATTGAGACTGTAGCGTGCTGAGCAAAGAACTTTGAACTTTGACAACTGACTGCCATATGACCGATGACTTAGAGGACTCCGAATAGCCAGATTAGGTAAATATGATGTTCTGCGATTTACTTAAAATTTGATATAAACTTTCAAAATGCAAACCTATCCTTTCAAGAAATTTTAGATAAACAGATATTGATTAAAAAGAATTGAGTTTGTGGTTTATTAAGAAGGATAAGATCTAAATCTTTAAATGTGTTTTAGCTGGTTCTAGATCACCATCAACCAATCCAACTATTTTGGTCCATTGACCACGTGGGAGGAGTGCCTTGATGATCAGGATTGAGATCTGTAGGTGGAAGGGGTATTGATATATAATTTGTAAATTAATTTTTCTTTCCCTATAGGTTATAAGGTGTTCCGCCGCATGTTGAGCGCTCAAACCGATCATCCCTCTAACTGCGTGCAGATCGGTGAATGGTTAGTGTGAGTGTTGGTGTTATGGGCCCCACCAATGACTGCATGTGTGAATGAGTTAGTGTGATGTTGGGTCTGCAACGGAGGGGAGGATACCGGTACGGGGTTTGTTTTCCTCGTTACCAGGGTTTCAGCGCTGCATCACCTCCAATAGGTGTCCAAAGGGGAGTGGTTGTTGCCGAAGAGTAGGACTTCGGTTTTGTCTGTATAGAGCAGGAGACAGAAGCTTTTCATGCAAACAGCGATATTGTTCATGTAGTTGGCGAAGTTTGCTTTGGCGGTGCTGGTTGAGTCGGAATAGGATACTATTTTGATGGTTTGGGCTCTGACGATGTCCACGAGGGACATCATGTAGAGGGCTGAACGACAATCCTTGAGAGACTTTGCAAATGAGTTTCTTTGGTTCTGAGGTGTAGGGGGGGAGTCTGTCCATGAGGAAGGAGTATATCTACCTGAGGGCTGGTCCGCAGATACCCAAGTGCTGAAGCTTTCTGATGAGTGACATGTGGGAGACTGTATCAAAAGCTGCAGAGAGGTCGAGGATGATGAGTGCAGCTTTTGATGTCTTCGGGGGCCGGAATGAGGGCTGCTTCTGTGCTGTGGTTGGTCCAAAAGCCTGATTAAGAGCTGTCTAAAAGTTGATGGTGTTCTAAGTAGTCTGTGAGTTGGGTAGTGACAGCTTTCTTCATGACTTTAGCTGGAAGACGTAGGAATGAAATGGGCTAATAGTTGTTGAAGGTGCTGGGGTCCGCTATTGGTTTCATCAATAGGGCATTGATTTCTGCATTTTTCCAGCAAGACGGGAATGTGTCGGTTGTTATGGAGGTGTTGATGATAGCGGTGAGTACGGGTGAGATGATGGTGCGTCCAAGATTGTAAATAAAGTGGGGACATGAGTCTAAGGGGGCTCCTGCCTGGAAGGTATCCATCAGGGAGGTGCTTTCTTCATTCAAGAGAGTCTTCCAGTTGCTTAGCTGCTGTTTGGTGCTGAACGAGGTGTCTGGCTGGTCGGGGAAGTTTGTATTCGTATGCAATGGGTCAAATGTGTTGTGTTGTAGATCTTGGCAATCTCCTGTTTGAAGAAGTTTGAGAGGTCATTGCAGAGTGCTTGGGATGAGATGATGTCAGAGGCAGGATTGGAGCACTTCTTGATGATGGTGAGGAGTTCTTTGCCATTGTTGGAGCTGGCTTTGAGTCTGAGAGTTAGACCCTTTTTCTTTGCGGGTGGTAGAGATTGAGGGCGGCTTTGTATGTGCATCTTGCGGTGGTATTTTTTATTGAATCAACATTTTCTCTTAGGTTTTTGCAGTGGTGCATGGACTCCCTGACATCATTCGTGTACCAGCTGGGTCGTTTGTTGTTTTCATAGGTTGAAGAGATTGGTGTCGACATAGAGGTTCCCGGTGTGGTTGGGTCTGTATGGTATTGGCCCAATTTTCTTCGACTACTTTGCCCCAGTGTCTTGATGGTGATTTGCATTTTTCTGGTGGGGTGGCTTGGTGGACGAGTATTTTGAAATGTAAGATGTAGTGGTCGGACTATGTGAGCAGGGTAGTGTGGATGGTTATGATCCTTTTGTTGGAGGAGAAAATAAGGTCGAGGGTGTGGCCTGCTGTGTGAGTTGGTCATCTCTAGATTACTTCACCTGCTGTTCCATCCCACATCTTTAAAGAAGCTTCCTATATCATCTACTTTGTAGTAAATCAGTCATCCTACTGTGCCTGACAAACAAGATCTATTTCTTTGCTGGGTTTTGAAACACCCATAGCAGAAGCATCCCCTTGCTTGAGATCAGAAAGGTCAGGAAAGAGAAGACAAGAGCAGAGGCATTCTAACGCAACACAGAATATCTAGAATCGCATACCCAAGCAGATCTGGCAAACTCTTTCGCTAATTCATTTCCCATGGAAACAGAAGACCTGTTTCTTCAAGTCACTTCCCAGTGACAGAGCAACCCTTGAAGAAAGATTTTATTCCAATCGGCTACTAGTTCCATGCTCCAATCTTCCAAGCCCTCTTTCTTACTTGGATCTATTTTAAAGCATCTGTGTACAAAATGCAATTGCTTTACAGCTACATACATATAGGCATTCATAAATAAAACCCTGGCCCTAAGCACAAAGGTAGAAACTGTGAGTAACATCCACTGCCGGTGCTGACTGTGTACACATGTACACTTCCACAGAAGTAGTGATGTGCAGCTCTTAGGAAAGATTGGTGTCACTAAGGTCATATGTGGGGGTTGTCCATTGTGACATGACACACATCACATTTATATTTTCCATGTGCTGTGCTTGACTACCACAACCTTCGACCTTCCTCTATCTTTTATCCCTATATCTCATGGTATATTGAACCTGCCTGCTCTGCTTGATGGTAAATAACCTGTCAACCTGACTCTGAATGACACTGCCTCTCCACTGGCAGTGATTTCTGTGCCCGATATACCCTCAACTCAGCCACCTCAGCCATACAAGGAGACCCATAGATAATCCGGTAGCACATATAGGGAGGCAACAGAACAATTCAATGATAGTCATGGTCGTGCTTCTTGTACAGAACAATTCATGAGTGGCCTAAATGCAATTGAGGGGCATCAATTTCCATATTGGATTGTGATAATCCATAATCAGAATGTCAGAAGACAAATACCAAGGCAGAGCAGAAGTGCTGAAGCAAACACCCACATTTTCAGTATTCCAGTGGGTCAACAAGCAACTACAACTTCTGTTTGAATTGTATACCAGTCAATCTCCATGGGTGATGGTCCATTCCTCTGCACATATGGCAAGGGATTTGGCACTGGTTTCAACTTTAAATGTAATGAATACATTTCCAGCCAGAGTAGCTTGTCTGTCAGCAAAGCTATGGTTGAAATAGACACAGTCATCCTTTGTTTGCAAAGCCATTATAGGGAGATGTCTGCAGTGTGAGTGTCTCTGGTAACAGGGATAACTCTGGAAGATGGACATTTGGACACTGTAGAGTAATATGTAGGTGTCACACGTGTCTCTAGAGTTTGTACCTTTAATTTGGCAATAATGTTTCCAACGCCACGGAAATGTTTAATGGATACTGGCCATGGCTGTTTCCATATATTTGCACATATATTCTATATGCTCTATCCTTACAATAGTTTACATTAGGAAAAGGTACTAATGTATAGAATTACTCTTTATTGCAATAAATCTCAGCAGGTATGTCATGAAAGTGTATGCATGCATTAATTCTCATGAGCATCGCAACTTGCAAATGAAGCAATGCCAGTAAGCGATCATGTGTGAGTAACTCTGTCTTTCATATGGAAGATAGGCATGGTTGACCTCAGATTCAACCCCTTTGCCCCTAAACCTTTTCAAATCCGTTCAAAATGACATCCTGAGATCCAGTTTGTTGTTTAGTTAGAGATTCAAATTTCAGGCCATATTTATTACACAGTCATAACTTGCAAAAATGCATAACTCTACATAGCACTCATAAAATAAATGGTTGCAGCAGAATGCTTTTTGCACACTCATAGTCCTCTAGACTCGAGTCACCGCTTCCTCCCTGTGCATCAAAACATCTTATGAATTTATAGCTTGCCCTTCCACCAGGTCTTCCTGGCATCTCTGACCTCTTTGGGCCCTCTGGTGGGCCTATTTCAGAGCAGAAAAGGACAACCACTCTTATGCGAATCCCTGCTCTCTTCATTGTGCAAGAGGCTCACTCAACCTATCTGGGATACCCCCAACATCCTCCGGAGAGTTAATCTTGGCAACTCAGCCATGACCTGGTCCTCATTCTCCAACCACACCAAAGGGCCATTGTCCCTTTGCGAAGGTGAGTACGCATTGTAAGGTGAGAAAGGGCCTTGTAAGAAACTGACTCAAACCCCTGCAAAGGTGCAGAATCTTTAATGATTGCTACAAGCATCCCCTTTGAGGTCCATGTGACACTGGAGTTCTCTGTGCTTATTCTCTGTGAGATGCTATGGTGACCTGAAGTGACCCATCTGACCATTAATTCACCCTGTCCCAGGTCAGCATGGATCACCTACCATCTGTTCCCCACACAACAAGCTGCAAGAGATATTGACAGGCAAATAAAAACAAATTATTCACAAAGATGTCATTACCCCCTAGGGACAGGTGAACCCCTTAAGGGAGAAAGAACATTCCCTCCTCTGATACCACCATGGGGATGCACCTTAACCTAGGTTATTTGAGAAGCATCCAGGCTTTTCTGTTTGTTAACAGCTCAAACCAACAGTCCTCTGCACCGCTCCTGCCTTGGCACTATGTGTGACAATGCAATCACTGTTTCTGGGAAACACTTAGCCAACCAAAACACTTCAGCGACCAGAAAATCAAATAGGTCCCCACACACAGGTTCTACAATATCTTTGCCCCCCAAATGCAATATCCCAAAGACCGGAGGCAGAAGCTCCCTTGGTACCATTTTTTTCCATGACCGCCCTCAAATATCTGACACGCAAACTTCCTTGTCTGTAACATTTTATGTTGTAACCTACATTGCGGGTGTACTTGGTGATGCCACTTGTCCAATACACCTCGCAAATTCTTTGTATGTAACAGTGGCCAAACCACAATAGTTCGTGAGTAAACATCACACCTGATGCACAGACTAGAAAGTTGTGGGAGGAATAACTGTGTGTTGCTTAAGGGCCAATGACTAAATCATGTGATAACAAACACACTGTTTGAAACACCCCAATCTCCACCTCCCTATGCTTTGCACTATCTGGTCATCAACACTCAAACCAGTAGTGCATGTGGCTGCCCTAATGCAGAAAGAGTGGGAGCTAAAGTCTGCTGTGTCAATCCCTACCACACAATAAACCAACTTCAACACCATTGTGAATTGAAGTTTTGACAGATGAGTTCCATCAGTGTGAATAAAAGTGCTCTAGCCAGGCCCCATGGGCAGACTGAGACATACCTCTCAACCACTGTACTGGTCAGCAGGGGGACCCAGGGACCCTATTGAAGATAATATGCTCGCCCTGTCTGCTTTAGTACATCTTCAAAAAAGGCAAGGTTACCAGCAATGACCCTCCCAGCCAACTCGCTCCCTCTTTAGAGAAGCACCTACCTTTTACTCTTGGCTCTAGCTCTCCCAATCTAAAAGCCCTGCAAAGAGTTAAACAGAAGGCTACCCAGTAAAACAGTCCTTCAAACATTGAGAAACCTATCCTTGGCAGCCCAGCTTTTCCATATCAATCTGGTTGCCTAGAATTGTGTTTGACTCCCTTAAGTCTTTGTAAGCCCTTCAATACCGCACTAATGTGGTAAAAGCTGGCCAATTCTCTATGACCCATCATCTTGGCAAAGAAAGACAATGCTGACAGGTGCCATCTTGGGTAAGCTGTAGACCGTCCCTACTGCCTCACAAAGTTGAGGAATGCCACCCAGGATACCTCAGACAAAAGCTACCCCTTGACACTTAAAAGATCTCTAAAGATGAAATGCCCCCTCAAAAGTTCTTTTGGACTGGAGTGTTATGCTGCCTGCCACGAGGTCTGATAGGACAGGGCACAAGGCCTCCGCAGATGGTTTGAGATTGGCGTGGGGTCTTCTGCAGCTTCTGGATAGAAGTGACCTCAGTTTCTGCAGCTTGCAGCAAGATAGAGAATCAACAGCATTATTCAACACCCCAGGTACATGACTTAAATGTGATGTTATTCTTTAAGCAAATCAGGATTATCTAATTTAACAACCTAAGAACCATTTTGCAACTAGCCTGTCATTAGTTTATGAACTCAACCTCTGCCATATTTTTTGACCAGAATTACACTGACTGATCATGAAAATGGCAGGCCACATGGTCAAAGCTACCAAGGTGGGAAACACTTCTAAGAAACCTATATTCTTCACCAAGCCAGATCTACACCAGCCAGTGGGCCATTTCTGCACACACTATTCATGGCTAAGGTTTCACCGAAACCTACATTCCCAGCTGCATCAATAAACAAGTCCAACTCCTGGCTAGACCTGAGAGCAGAAGGACAGACTATATATCCATTGAAACACAACAAAAAAGCACCACAGATTTGCAAATCCTTCTTCACCTCTCCCAACATCTTTGTTTGGTGATGTCTTTGCTTAAGGCCTGATATTGCCTGTGCAAGTGATCTTGAAAATGGGTGTCCCATGGAACAGATGTGGAGCCCAATATCTATCTGCCCCAACCGAACCTGCAGCTGACAGTGTCACCTTCCTAGCTACTGAACAATTCCTTATAGATTCCCTGAAAGCCACCACCTTCTCATGTAAAATCCTGCACACCCCTGCCTGAGAAAGGTAAGCTTCGTGATGGGCCTGCATGATCTTTTGCACCAAGGGGACACCTAGCTGGTTAAGAAGCTTCAAAAGCACTGCCACGGTATACCCACAATGTGGAATTGGAGCGGGCCCCAAGGATAAGATATTATCCAAGTAGTGCAACATCCATTCCTGAAATGAGTTGAACTTCTCAAAGTATGAACATGATACTGAGTACCCCATTGGCATGCACTTGTCATATTCCCATAGACCCCTCAAACTAGAAACCCAGCAGGTGGAATCTTATGGATGAACTGGCAGCATTTTGAAAGGAAACTCAATTTCTGCTCTAGCCAACAATGTCACTGGACCCAAAGTCCAACAACATGGCGATAACTTTGTCAAAGAATGTATATTTCCCTGAGCATAAAGCATGATCAATTGCTTCATTAATAGTATTCCCTGGTGGGGGAGAGAGATTGTGGAAGATGTAAAACTCTCCTGGCTCCTTCTTGGGTACCACCCCTAGCGGGGAACAGGCAAACGTTTCCAGTTACACCGTTCTGAACAGGTCCGCTACTCAGCCCAGCTTCCTCTATTTCTTAATTTTTCGCCTATCTACATTCATGTTAACCTGCAATGACTGCTAATGGCTGCTAGATTTTGCCCAATGAGAGCCCCACTGCTCCTTGTGCTGGGATACTAAAACTGCATCTGTTCAACCAAGGTGTCAAAACCTGCAAATTAACTGGGGAATGAGTGTTTGTTAAGAGAAAATGCTCTTTAGAGCTTCTGGTAGCCCTTATCTCTTCCTTTGTTCAAACCCTTATATTTGGGATGGGAGGGCATCCATGCTATTCTCAAACTGCACTTCTACAGTTAAAAAGGACCCAACACAGTTGTAAATGTATGTCAGCTCACAGCAGGGATAAGTCCAACACCACCTATAGCCACTCACAAGAACTGCAACATCCTCCTACAGAAAATAATTGAGGTAGTGACTTAAAATAAAACCGGTAGGAAACATTTTTACAATAAATTACCTATCATTCATTAAAAAAATATATATATACATAAACATATTTTATATAATTATTTTAATAAATATAACATTTTCTTTTAAAATATTGGAACCGCACTAGACATGCATGTTTAAACCTGCAACCAATCTGGCAAGGCAACGCACTGAAAAATCACACTGGTGTCATAAGTGTGCTTTCAAATGAATGAGCAACAGTAAGTCTTATGTTATTTGCTAGCTGTGCTTACCAAGGACACCCCTATGCACACTATAAAACTTTGAAGACCCTTTTACTTGTCTTTCCTGAAAACAAATCATTGGGTTACAATTGATAAGCAGGGTCCAAAGTTATAGAACAAGTGTGCCTTAGAGAAAAGGTCTTCAATGTCCCCTTAAGCAGGGATTAGCTCTGGCTGATTCTCTAAGAACTGTGGCTTTGACATTGGTGAGACATGTCTTCCATACCTCCTCCCCGTGGGGAAGACCAAAGCTGTCAGTTTGGCAGCAGAACTGTGGTGAAACTATTGCCCTCTTTTCAGCAGGACATCCATTCTAGAGCTCTCCCTGCTCAAAGCCACTTCATGCTGTGGAGAACGATCACAGTTTTGCTTTTCATTCTAGGTTAGGTTTAAACAGTGGTGCCATTATCAAGTATTCAGATATCAGATCAACAGTAGTGCCTCGTGGAATGTGCATTGTTAACACACAGTGGCCCTACCTTTTGAGTTAATTGCATTTATCCTTGACAACGGGCCAGGAATGTGGGAAAAACATTCTTTATATCAATGAGTAAACACCGATTCTTGAGGTTATTCACAATGCTAGGCCACAAACTCCTAAAAGTGTGGCAATGCTACACCTGGAAATTACAACACTCCCCCCCACCTACCCCATATATCGTGAAACCTGATGGGCGATTACCACTTTTGAAGTCCCGCATAACTTGTAATGGGGACCTCAGCCAGCAAGATACAACATGTAGTCACATGATGTAGTTAGAGCAATCACAAACAAGTTCACATATACCCCAGGATTCGTTCCTCTACTGTCTAGGGCCCTGATTTCCCATTGCCTGCTTAGTTTGTACTAATTGTTTTCCCGGTATTTACCCTGTCTGCATCTTGCTCACTGGCTTGTGCAATTTAGCTGTTTCATCGCCACTCACCCATGAGGTATGCGACGGCACGTGGGTGGTGGTAGGGAAGAGTTGCAGACGACCTGGTCATCAGCTTGTTATTGTTTGTAAGAGAGATCAGAGGAAGGACTTTTCTTAGAACTGGGTGGGCTATCATCCCTGAAGCTTTATTTTGCCCTGCTAGTTGGTTGCAAGGTCTGCTTCACATTATTTTGTGTGAGACTTAATTACAGTTTGTGAAGAATTAAAGATAACAGTAAGTCTATAATTATTTTAACGATAAATATTGTCAACAGAGTGCAACATCTTAAGGAGAAATATTTACATTTAGCACTGTTAGATAGATATACATAACCATGTACGATAATAGTGCAGGCGTTTTGCTTATATTCATAGCTGACTTAATTGCTAATTTGTGCATTTTTTAAAGTTCACAGATTAGATTAAAGTATATTAAACTTTTACCGTTTAGTAAACTGCCTGCACGTAATGCATCTTCTTTTCAAGCACATGGCAGACTTGCAATTTGGTAATTCATTGTCAGTAGTTTTACTTGAACTGATGTGAAAGCCATTTCTGTCGAATCAGCTGTGCTTTGTGATTGGCCATGAGAAAGCTCTGGCTCACTTAAACATCCCTGCTCAACCAGAGGGTCTTTTTAGCTGCTTGAGAGGTAAGAGAGAGGAAACAATCACCAATAAATCTTAATACAGTGACAACAATCGGTTCCACAATAAATACTCGACAACTACAATTGAGATTAGTAAGGTTTCATTATAAATTCAGAAATAGATTGATATAAATCAGTCTCAGTGTTACAGTATAGAAATATTGGACAAACAGAACGTGGTTATGCTAAACATGGTATGCCTATGTTGGCAATGGTAACAAGCCAATGGTTAAGTATCTAGGCCTTATTGGTACATTAGAAAATAGCTTTTATCTGTAATTGTTATTCAACCGTATTAAGGCCTGTAGACCAATATTTTCTAATACAAACCCCAGGCTAAATACAGTAAGAAGAGCTTTACATGATGTAATCCTATGACCAATACAGTAGGAATAGGTATCACATTGTGAACTCCCTGACAAATATTATGGGAAGGAGTTTTACTTTGAAAATGTCCAGCCCCATACAAAGTGGGTTTTACGTTGTTAACTCTCTGGCAAATACAATAGGATGGGTTTTACATTGTGAACTCTTTGCCAGACACCATAGACAGGGCTTTTATATTGTGAATCCTTTGACAAATGAAATAGAAAGAGGTTTAACCTTGTGAACTCTCTGACAAATGCAATAAGAGGGGGTTTTACATTGGAAACTCCATGACATACACCATAGGAAGAGGCTTTTTATTTTGATCTAGTTCAGAAATACAAAAGGAATTAGTTTTACAATGTGAACTATGTGACAAAAGCAATAGCCAGTGATTTTACATTGTAAAACATCTGTCAAATACAATCAGACAGGGTTTTACATTGTGAATGGATTGACAAAGACCAAAGGAAAGGACTTTACATTTTGAACTAAGGAACAAATACAAAAGGACGTTTTTCATTGAGCGCTTTCTGATAAATGCAACCAGAAGGGGTTTAGTACCGAGTTTTCTTTTTATGTCTGGCGTATCGAGAAAATTACTTAATGTTCACTTGAATGCCTACTTTCGGTCTGCATAAAATGTTTCATGGGTTTCTGAGCAAGAACAACTTTATCATGTTTATTTTCGTATTAAACTCAATAGTTGATTTCTTGATTTTTAGAACCTTTGGTGCGGATATTGTCAAATGGTACCTCAGAGGTAATGTGAGCAGACTATATTTGCAGTGTTAGTTGTCCTTTGTGATATTTCTTTAAGGTATGTTATTTACACCTGCTTTAATCTTCAAGACCCTTATCAAAGGGATTCCAATTTGTAATTTCACAAGAAATCTCATAAATATTTGTCATTTTAATTTTAGTATTTAATTGTATGTGAACTAAGGATGGTTTCTGTTAGAAATGGGGGTCTCTAGTTGGCAGTGGTAGGTACCTTTGTCCAAATAGGGTCCCTTGCTTCTATTCAGGATAAGAGGGATACACACTTTAGATAACCCCTGCTCACCCCCTGGGTAGCTTGGCATGAGCAGACAGACTTATCCCAAAGGTAATGTGTAAAGTATTTGCACTCAAAACAGACAGTAATACAGTGATGACACCACAAATGGACACCACACCAGTTTAGAAAATTAAAGTATCTTTATCTAAACTCAATAAGACCAAAACGACAAAAAACCAACATACATGTAATAAGAATATGACTTTTAAAAGGTTTCAAATAACTGGGTCCATAGAAAACTATGCATGCTTGATTTCTCTCAAAGTACCTGAAGTTACGTCAGAATTCACAAGGCCAAACCGCTGCAGAGATGGGAAGCGTCGTGAACACAAAGAGATGCGTCAGTTCCCTAGACTATGGGGAGGTGACGTGACAGTTCTGTTGCACGCAGGAGAAGTGATATTTTGTGTCCGGTCTGTAGGGGTAAGTGATGTGTCGACTCCAAGACGATTCTGATCCGTGGGTGATGCGTCGGGAAAACTTGCCGCACAGGTACGATGCGTGGAAATCCAGGATGTGTCGGCGAACGATGCGGTGGTGTTGAGTGGTGCTGCGTCGGTTCCTTCAGCCACGATCCCGTGATGCGTCGGTTCTTGTAGCGGCGACAGGCGCTGCGTTTGTTTAGGCAGTGGTGCAGCGACGCGTGGAGGATTCTTCTCGCACAGTGGTGCTGCGTCGGCAAAACAGCTGCAAGAAGAGCGATGCGTTGATTTTCTTAGTTCTTCAGGTTTCTTCCAGCTCCCAGCAGCAAGCACAGCCTCCAGAGGCCAGGAACTGGAACAGGTACCTTCTGGCAGGTCAGAACTCGCAGCAGCAAAGTTCAGGGGGGCTGGGGTGAAGTCTTTAAGTCCCTGAGACTTCAAAACAGGAGGCCAGCACACACAGGCCCTTGGAGATCATCTTCAAGCAGGTTCAAAGCAAAGTTTCAGTCTTTGTCCTTTCCTTGGCAGAAACAGCAACTGCAGGCCAACAGCACACAGCAAAGGGGCAGTACTCCTCCTCGCAGCTCTTCAGCTTTTCTCCTTGTCAGAGGTTCCTCTTGATTCCAGAAGTAGTCTTTGAAGTCTTTTCTGTCCCTGAGACTTCCAACAGGAAGCAAGCTCTAATTCAAGCCCTTGGAGAAACCTCTAACAGCAGGATGAGGAAAGCACAGTCCAGTCCTTTACCTACCTATAACAGAAGCAACCACTGCAGGCCAACCCCAACAGCACACAGCACAGGGGCAGTATTCCTCCTCCAGCTTTCCCGGTTCTTCTTCCTGGTAGGTTCCTTAGTTCAGCAATGATCTAAAGTTTAGGGGTCTTGGCCCCACTTTTTATAGCACAAATTCCTTTGTTCTCTCGTGGCAGAGAAGCTCCTTGCCCAGCCAAACCCAGTTCTGTCCTCTCTGGTACAGCTGCCCGGCAGGAGGTGGAGACAGCATTGTCCAAGGCAGATTAGGCCCATTCACATGTAAAAGAAATCTCCTCCCCCTACTCTAAATGCAGCCCAGGTCTATTCAGCCCAGCTCTGACTCATCCAGGAAAGGCAGGTCACACATCAACCCCCCCACCCCAGTGGCCGTCTGAGAGAATGTACATCCCCAGCCCCTGTCATTCAAAAGCCAGACAGTCAATCCATAAACCAGCAGGGGCACACAGGATGGCTAAAATCAATATAAAAATCAACTTTACTAAAAGATGTATCTTCATATTCTGAGTTCAGGCATAATAAACTTTATCTTCCTATCTTGTCCCAATGGGAAGTTATATTTATAAGATGTTACAAATTAACTCCCTTGTTATCCTATGGGGCAAGATAGCCTTTCAATGGTGAAAAACGAAATTGGCAGTATGTCACTATCAGGACATGTCATACACACCAGTACATGTCCTACTTTTCACATACACTGCACCTTGCCCAGGGGGGTACCTTGGGCCTACCATAGGCATGCCTTACATGTGATAAAAGGGAAGGTTAGAGCCTGGCAAGTGGGTGCACTTGCCAGGTCGACATGGCTGTTAACAAACTGTGCACAGACACTGCTGTTGCAGGTCCGAGATACCTTTTCAGGGCTACTCATGTGGGTGGCACAATCAGTGCTGCAGGCCCACTAGTAAAATTTGATTTACAGGCCTTGGCACAGTCAGTACACTTTACTAGGGCCTTATCAGTAAATCAAATATGCCAATCATGGATAACCAATCATGTTCACAATTTACACAGAGAGCATATGCACTTTAGCAATGATTAGCAGTGGTAAAGTGTCTAGAGTCCTTAAACAAACAACAACAGGTCAGGAAAAAATAGGAGGAAGAAGCAAAAAGTTTGTGGATAACCCTGCGAAAAGGGCAAAGTTCAACACAACCCCCTTCCAGCCTAAAGCTAGGGTAGACCAATCCATACCTTGATGGGCTTCCCTGCTTGGGGCAATAGAACATGGAACCCGGCCCACAACAGCAGGAGGCTATATCGTTCTACACCTTCCTGAACCTAGTTGGATCCCTCTATCCATACTCTCAGGGCCAATAAAGTTGACCCATGGTGAACCCTTCTCCTCAACTCTGGGCCCCATCTGTGCAACACCTAGACTTACTTTGCTCACAGATGTGTCCCAACAGGCAGACAGTGCCCACATAGCCAACACAGTAATGTGGCCCAGTCCACCCCAGGGTGTGACTCCTGACCCCTTCCGAGGGGCAACTCTGTCCACCAGGACAGCAAGCTGCAGTGGCCACTGACAACTGTCAGTGATGACAGCCAGGTCTCTTGCCTCTCAGGGCTTTTTAACCTCTGTGGAATCAGAGAGTGGGGGCAGTAGCCCCAGGTGCCTGGCGCCCTTTGTCCACTCTCCCTCCTGTCAGGTTAAGTATGACATCCTGACACTGACCCACCGGGGTCTGTACCCTGACACTGGACAGGAGACTGTGGTGGGCTCTCCTACACCCTTTCATCCTCCCCAGTGCTCTGCACCCTCCCACTGGGAGAAGTATCCCTCAATTCCAGAATTGTCAGGGCACCTGTGGCAGGTGTTCTGCACAATTCTCCAACCAGTTCAGGGTTCTATCATGCAACTGGTACACCAGCCCAAGGTCTGTACCCTAAGGCTGGACAAAGGACTGGGATGGGGTCTCCCACACCCTGTTCTCCTCCCTGGGGCTCTGCACTCTCCCACCTGGAGCGGTACCCCCAGACTCCAGAATTGTCAGGGCACCTGTGGCAGGTGTACCACACAATTCTCCCACCAGTTCAGTGATGTTATCCTGCTACTGGTACCCCAGCTTAGGGTCTGTACCCTTAGACTGGACAGGGGTCAGGGGAGAGGCTGCCCTCTCCCTCCTCCTGGGGCTCTGCACCCTCCCACCTGGAGCGATACCCCCAGAAGACAAACTGATAGGGGTACTGCTAGCAGTTGCCCCTTTTTCCAGGTCAGGGGGGACATTCTGAACCTGGTCCTCCAACCCAGGGTGTGTACCCTTAGGCAGGACCTGTGCCTGGCAACCCAGGACTTCTGGGGGAGTACACCAACCCCCCACAAGGGAAACACACTCCTCATGAGTTGTGCGAGAGTCTGCCTGGCGCAGGTCTCAAGCCTCCTGTCCATGTGACAGAGCATGAAGACCCCCAGGACAGAAGTGGCCTCACCAGGATGTGTCCCAGGATGCTATGACCTCAGAGCTGGCAATCCCTGACCCACTGGTCCTTCCACTGGGGTCTGCATCCCCCCTCCCCCTTTTCCCTGGAGTCATGCACCCTCCCAACTGGAGCAGTGCTGTCAGACACCAGAACTAGTGGGATGCTTGTTACAGCAGTCTCCCCAGTTCACCTGACACTTTGGGATCCCCCTCCGGGGATGGATTCCCGGTACAGACTAGGCCCCTCTTCTGGTGCTTACTCTATGAAGGAACCAGTGCAGGAGACTGGGTTTCGGGCACCTTGGGACACAGCCCACTCCTTCTCCTCTGAGACAGGACATGGGACCCAACACCCCTCCTACTACACTGGGACCTATCTGGGCTACCATAAACTGCCCCTACCTCACTTGTTTGGGGAAAACGTGAGCCACCCCCTTCAGGATCACTCCCAAAACCTTCTTCAGACCCTCTAGAAAGCACCAAAAGATCTGTCTCCAATGCAAGCTCCCTGGGGTCAGAGAACTCACACTTCACCAGCTGTTAGCATAGCTCTGGAAAACAGGGACTTAAAATAAATTTGCTCTCCAACAATTGAATCACAAAGCTACTCTTTGCCTCGCCATCCAGTGTCTCACAAAAGTACTTCACATCACTCTCTAGAGACTGGCAAGACAGTGTCTGACTGTTTCTGTCACTCAACCCATACTCTTCTGGGCGGTCTCCATATTCACATACCAAGGCTTCTACCATAGGGGAACCCCTCTCCCTGCACCTCTCATCCAGTCAGTAGAGTGTCCCTCCCACCACAAGAAATATGAACCCCTGTACCAGTTCCCCAATCCACCTCAGGGACACTGCTCACCACTGGATCTACCTCATAACCCTGAACCCTTGCTGTATGTCAATCCCCTCCTTTAAGTCAGGAGTCACATCTCTGGGTGTGTGTACTTCTCCCTCAGCACTAGATACTACATTTTTTCTGCCACCGTCTGAGCTGGACTCCACCTCCAACCCAGCCAAGCTCACTTCATAAGCTGCACACAGTTTCTTTTCAGCTAAGGTTCGCTCTATCTCCTTACACTCCCAGTCCAGCTGTCTCAGCCTCCGGTAACAAGCGCGGTTCTGATTCCTTTCCTCACGAGCCAATCTTCCCCACAATGTTCCCTACTCAGGGCCAAAACCTTCTGGATATTCTGGATGTGGATCCTACCCCTCAGATTCATCATCAGACATGACAGCGTTGCTTCCCAGTGTGTTACTTCATAACTATGCAGGGCTACCTCCAGATCCTGCCTTTTGGATCTCCTCTTCACAGGTAGGCCCCTCTGCTTGCAAAATAAATTTAGTTTCCTCATTGTGTAGATGTACAGGTGCCAAAAGTTGATTTCCATTTTGACAAGGCCCCACAGGTGCAATAACTAACCAGAGTTCCAATCACCAAGTTTAGAAGGTAATCAGGGGCAAAAAATAGTATGTGGTTGCGTAAGGGTCTGCACTAGTCCAGTGATGTACACCAATCACTGTGGATCAAGTACAAATACAAGTTCAAATTCTCACAGCTGACCACTAATGTTAGAAATGGGGGTCTCTAGTTGGCTCAGGTAGGTACGTTTGTCCAAATAGGGACCCTTGCTTGATTTCAGGGTAAGGGAGGGTATACACTTTAGATAACCCCTGCTCACCTCCTGGGTAGCTTCGCACGAGCAGACAGACTTATCCCAAAGGCAATGTGTAAAGTATTTGCACTCAAAACGCACAGTAATACAATGATAACACCACAAATGGACACTACACCAGTTTAGACAAATAAAATATCTTTATCTAAACTCAACAAGACCAAAACGATAAAACTCCAACATACATGTAATAAGAATATGACTTTAAAAAGGTTTCAAATAACTGGGTCCATAGAAAACTATAGATGTGTGATTTGTCTCAAAGTACCTGTAGTTGAGACAAAATTCACAAGGCCAAACCGCTGCAGAGATAGCAAGCGTCGTGAACACAAAGAGATGCGTCAGTTCCTGAGACCATGGGGAGGCGAGGCGACAGTTCTGGTTCACACAGGAGAAGTGATGTATCGTATCCGGTCTGTAGGGGGAAGTGATACGTCCACTCCAAGACGATACTGGTCCGTGGGTGATGCGTCGGGAAAACTTGCCACACAGGTACGATGCGTGGAAATCCACGATGTGTCGACGATCAATGCGGCAGCATCGAGTGGCGCTGCGTTGGCTCCTTCAGCCATGATCCCTTGATGCAGTGGTTCCTGCAGCAGCGACAGGCGCTGCATCGGTTTCGGCAGCAGCGCAGCGATGTGTGGCTATTCTTCTCGCACAACGATGCTTTGTCAGGAAAACAGCTGAAAGAAGAGCGATGTATCGATTTTCTTAGTTCTTCAGGTTTCTTCCAGCTCCCAGCAGCAGGTGCAACCTCCAGAGGCCAAGAACTGTAACAGGCACCTCCTGGCAGATCAGAACTCTCAGCAGCAGAGTTCAGAGGAGCTGGGGGTGAAGTCTTTATGTCCCTGAGTCTTCAAAACAGGAGGCCGGCACACACAGGCCCTTTGAGATCTTCTTCAAGCAGGTTCAAAGCAAAGTTCCAGTCTTTGTCCTTTCCTTGGCAGAAACAGCAACTGCAGGCCAATCCTACACAGCACACAGTAAAGGGGCAGTACTTCTCCTCACAGCTCTTCAGCTTTTCTCCTTGTCAGAGGTTGCTCTTTATTCCAGAAGTAGTCTTTGAAGTCTTTTTCTATCCCTGAGACTTCCAATAGGAGGCAAGCTCTACTTCAAGCCCTTGGAGAATACTCTAACAGCAGGATGTTAAAAGCACAGCCCAGTCCTTTCCCTACCCAAGACAGAAGCAACCCCTGCAGGCCAACCCCGACAGCACAGAGCATAGGGGCACTACTCTTCCAGCTTTCCCGGTCTTTCTTCCTGGAAGGTTCCTTAGTTCAGCAGTGATCTAAAGCCTAGGGGTCTGTACCCCACTTTTTATAGCACACATTGCTTTGTTCTCTGGTAGCAAAGAAGCTCTTTGCCCAGCCAAAACCAGTTCTGTCCTCTCTGGTGCAGCTGTCCGGCAGGAGGTGTGGACATCATTGCCCATTCACCTGTGAAAGAAATTGTGTCCCCCTACTCTAAATGCAGCCCAGGTCTATTCAGCCCAGCCCGGACTCATCCAGGAAAGGCAGGACTCACATCAACCCCCTCCGTGGCCATCTGAGATAATGCACATCCCTTGTCCCTGTCATTCAAAATCCAGACAGTCAATCTACAAACCAGCAGAGGCACACAGGATGGCTAATATCAATATAAAAATCAACTTTACTAAAAGATGCATCTTTATATTCTGAGTTCAGACATAGTAAACTTTATCTTCCTATCTTGTCCCAATGGGAAGTTATATTTATAAGATGTTACAAATTAACTCCCATGTTATCCTACCAGGCAAGATGGCCTTTCAATGGTGAAAAATGAAATTGGCAGTATTTTACTATCAGGGCATGTCACACACACCAGTACATGTCCTACCTTTCACATACACTGCAACCTGCCCAGGGGGGTACCTTGGGCCTAGCATAGGGTTGCCTTACATGTAAGAAAAGGGAAGGTTAGAGCCTGACAAGTGGGTTCACTTGCCAGGTCGACATGGCAGTTAACAACCTGCGCACAGACACTGCAATGGCAGATCTGAGATGCCTTTTCAGGGCTATTCACGTGGATGGCACAATCAGTGCTGAAGGCCCACCAGTAGCATTTGATTTACAGACCCTGGCACACTCAGTACACTTTACTAGGGCCTTATCAGTAAATCAAATATGCCAATCATGGATAACCAATCATGTTCACAATTTACAGAGAGAGCTAATGCACTTAAGCACTGATTAGCAGTGGTAAAGTGCCCAGAGTCCAAAAACCAACGACAACAGATCAGGAACAAATAGGAGGAAGAAGCAAAAGCTTTGGGCATAAACCTGCAAAAAGGGCCAAGTCCAACAGTTTTCATTCTAAAGAAAAATCACGGGTAGGGCATTTATGTATTGAGTGTGTAGATGTTTTTGTGTATTTCATATATTAATTTTACATTATTAACGATATGTAGGACAATAATTTACACTTAAATTATTCTATTGCTTTTGAAACAATTGTGGTTCCTTTTATAGGCTTGTGCAAACTAGGCCACTGTTAGGCCTCAACACTGTCTTGTTTAAAATGGGTTTCTCATTTTGTCATTGTTGGATTATTATTTCTGCTGCTCGTAGCAAAGCAAGTCATGTTTTGTTTATTTATGACTGACACTGTTCTTGAAGAAGACTCTCTTTTATGGACTCGGTGATGTAACTTTCCTTCAAGATTTCCTTTGCCTGTTAGCAGGATGGTATTCATTCACAATTGTTTACTGTTGTTTTGAAACTAGTTTATTCTGACATCTCTGGATGACATTAGCATAGAGGGGGTTGAATTAATAATCATGGAGTGGGATAGTGCTTAGGTGAAAAAGATGTATGATGCTCTTAAATTCTATGTTCTATTTAAACACTCATAAGGCAGATCTTCCCCTGGAGGAGGTCCTAGTGCTTCTGCCCTTGTTGACTTGACGCATGCTTCGCCTGGCGCACACTCGTCTTAGCTTGCCCTCACAATCTTTGACACATAGGCATGGTCGCCCTCCATAGCTCTACAGATATTTCTTTAATCTAATATGTACATGCCTGTTGACCCGCATTTTATTATTTTTTTATATATTCTTTGACATTGCTAACTTGCTCAATGACTTATACTGTTCATATACTTATTGCTTTCCTGGCCTTGCTCCTCTGAGCGTTGTCAACCCCCTGAGGTGTGTACCACTATGTTTGTATTTTTGTTTTATTTTGGGTCGATTGTGTTCTCCAGCTACTGTTTTGGCTGGAATGGGTGGGGTAACGGTTGTTTGTGTGCTTGTTCTTTTGCTTGATGAAGCCTTTTCATTGCTGTGGTATGTACGAGATCTACCTTTAAAAATGTTCCTTTTATATTATACCATTCTCAGATATCACACCTTCACACATTACTAGAGACTCATGGGG
The DNA here is from genome assembly GCF_964204655.1 of Triturus cristatus. Lineage (NCBI taxonomy): Eukaryota > Metazoa > Chordata > Amphibia > Caudata > Salamandridae > Triturus > Triturus cristatus. Next base: position 497,914,812 of record NC_140582.1, read on the forward strand.
GTGCGGCAGTGGCAGTCTCCTGACTGCCCTATTAAGATTCGGGTGGTCGGACCGCCACAGCCCGCTGCAGCCGACAGGAAACCGCCATTCCCTAACATTGTTGCGGTGATCAGGAGTCTGCAATATGCTTGACGGGACCCCCGCGGGCCGGCCAAGCATATTACGAGTTTCCTCTCCGCCAGCGGTGTCATGGAGGATCCTCCTCCATCAATGCTGTGGCGGAGAGGAAACAAAGGGGTGCCTCTACCACAAGGGGATGCATTCAGGGGGGCACAACATGTGCCCCCCTGTGTACATGCCCTCCAGTTCCTGCACGGCATGGACTTTTCCCATTGCAGTGCCCATTTTCTGAGGCACCACCGTGGGAATGCACAAAAACAGCCCACCAGACAGAAGGAAACTCCTAATCTGGCGGGTGGTCTAACCACAGCATTGGCGGTGTGGCGGCGGGGCCGACCCGGCGCCGCACCACCAAAGTCGTAATCAGGCCCTCAGTGTTTTTCATCTGTCTTGCATGACATGGAACATCAGAGGTTTGAACAATCCCTGAAAAGGGTAACAGGTCCTTGCTTACTTACGTTGACATGGGGCTCAGCTGGCCTTCCTTCAAGAAACACACCTGGCACCCAGACGAGACTGCAATTATGCTTCCTCATGGGCTTTCCAACAATATTTCTCTCATTTTAGTTCCTATTCATGTGAGGTGTGCATCTTGATACATGGTGGTGTCCCCTTCAAGATGATAGAAATTACCTCTGACCTCTCTGGTCGATACTTGATTGTCATGAGGTAGTTGGTGAGTCGGTCCCTGCTCCTTCTTAGTGTGTATGCACCAAACACTGACTCCCCTGACTTCTTTACTGACCGATCCTCACAGATAAGCCAATACCAGGCCAACTATATTATACTAGGGGGGACTTAAATGTTACCTGCCAACCTGAACGTGACTCCTCTGACTCCACAGTTGTCATTAAACGTAATTCCCTGCAGACATCTTCTTGACATATTACATTTGTCACACGCATGGTGGCATAAATTCTGACGTCAAAGTGATTATGCTATCTAATCTGCCCCGCACAATGTGTGGATTCGCATCGACCACTGGTTATATTTCCAAATGTGTTCTTTTGTGGCTACACATTATCGCAAACTTTCCCTGCACACTGTCGGACCATGCCCATGTAAGTTCTATATAAGAGGATAAGGTATCTCGAAACATGCAGGAGTTCTCAACAGTATTGGCAATGATCTTGCCAAGGTAGAGGACAAGCTTCGTGCATTGGACTCCGATGATAGAGTCTCACTGCATGCACATCATCTACACGATAGGTAAAAATACACTAATTTCATGACCTCACCAAACAAGAAGTTGCTTATTGGGGAAGTATGCTAGAGCATGCTGGTATGGTGAAGGTGAGCGCCCTGCTCCAACACTGGCTCATTTGCTGCGTCCCCATTATCATGCCAGATATGTTACTCACTTGCGGAGGCTCAATGGCACTGACGTTACTGACAGCACTACCATTCTGGCAGAATGTACAGATAACTACAAAACACTTTACACGTCTTGCCCGTGGAACGGCGATGATGCATTGGTCGGTTATTTATCTGAAATCACTACGGTTTGGCTCCAAACCGACCAACAGCAATTTCTCGCCTCTCCATAACATGTAAGGAACTCTCAAAGGCCATAGATGATTTAAGTGGCTCCAAGGCTCTTGGTCTGAACGGATTCACTGGTGACTTTTATAAAGCTTACAAACCACTCCTGGTCCCTCATTTGTTGAAGATGTATGCATAATCTCTTGACTGTGCCTCCCTCCCTCCCATGGACAGTTGAGGACTATGGAGAGATTTACATTCCATCATTTACACAGTACTGTGGTAAATATTTCATTACCGGTACTATTTTTATGCGGTAAAGTCTATTAAGAATAACTCAGTAAATATAAGAGGCAGAATCCGTGGTATTAGAGGTTTTAAAAGGCTTTATTCCTATACAAAGGAATACAATTCGAATTGTAGGCTTTCTATTCCATCACCACGAAAGTTCAGGAAGGAAGGGCATACATTATTGACAGATAAGCAGTTTTATAGAAAATACATTACAGTGAAACAGATGCAAGAGGCGTAACAGCTGATAGTACAGATAAAAGGTGCATACGTAACTAATAGAGGCGGATATATGGGTGTAATTTAATAAACGTCATCATACATGATGTCACAAGTGGGTGGATCCATAAGAGAATCCTGCAATGTCAGCAGAAATTTTTGGCAGAGATGCGCGCGCAGCCGCATGACGTGTGATTGACGTGCAACTAGAGGGTGAAGGGGACTTGACATTTAGCTCTACATGTGGAGACAGAAGTCTGGGGGTCATGTCAACCTAATCCCAAATCATATCTAATATCCTATGTTTAAAGAACTGTGTTATCCAAAAGAAAAGGTCTCTAGGATAGAATCTATTCTATACTGACTGTTAGTGCGTGTACAAGCGTCTAAGTGTCTACATGAGATGCGAGGGGGTAGGAATATTCCATGGTAACGGGGCCTATGAATTACTTGCATGAGGACAGCGAGACCTGGCCCTTTGCACGGTAGCTGGAGGAATGTTTACCTAAACTGCTAGACAGGAATGCATCGGATGAGGAGCGGAGCAGATAATCTTGAAGGTGAAATACAGTTTTTGGCAGGCAATATGCTGGATCAGGCACCGTTAGCCGCGCAGGGAGTAGGACAAAGTTCATGGATACAGATGCAGGCTCAGACTGGAGCTTTCAGAGGCAGAAGGCAGGAAAAGGCTTGATGACAGAATTCAGGGCCTACTCGCCTGAATCTGTAAAATGTGGAAAGTGAACCACATAAAGTCGGTGGCCTTTCATACTTAGGAATGGAATATCTGACCCATTCATGGCGGATCTGAAAGAGGACATGTTGACGGTGGACGCACATATATTTGCGTCTTCAAAACTGGAGCAGGAGGGAACATACATGTACTTATAGCATGCACATGGAGCCGTTGGGGTCTACGATAGGGGACATAACTGATCACAAAATTCATATTTCCTCATTCCCTCCTTGTCCCCTACGGACCCTCAGGAGATATCGATCTTCATTAATCCATCGATCTGTTCATATAGCATCATTTGTTCTTCTTTCTTCTTCCGGGATCTTGAACGAAAACTTGGATGTGGGATACACGATGTGGCACACAGACCACAAATCGCTGGCCCACATTGTAGACATAAGCAGCAACTGAATAGTATGAGAAAGCCAATACCTAGGAAGGATAGTATTCTCCATCCCCAGGCTGACAGCACGCCCCAGAACCAACCGGACCAAGTCCAGGTGCCTGGACTCTGGTGTATCTGGCTTATAATCTTATGAAGGCGGGTTATGGCTTTATATACTGACGGCGAATTTTCTGGTATGAAAATGCAGCAACTTGATCCGATGACCCTTCAAGCTCCGCCCCTATCGGCCAGGATGACGTCAAGGACAAGACGATTTTGAAGCACAACAATCCGCATAGCAGACTGCTCTTCTGTTAAATTGCCTAAGGCGGAAATAGTTTCGTTCACTACTGCTTCAAGGGTTCTGGTTAATCTACGTATCAGCTTACTATTAGTGACTGTACCTATATAGGGAAAGAAACCTTTATTGAAATCTGTGTATTTTTCCCATGCTGTTTCAGTGTAATCGACAATTGGGAGATCTCTCTGCTGTCTATTGTGTACTAAATGGGTATTTCTGTGATAATCAGGAGGAGCTAGGAAAACAGGTGGTAGAAGGAATGCTATGTAACAGGTACCATCCCAATCTAGAGGTAGACGTATATATGCGGTCTGGCCACATATGAAGTAGGAATGATGGGAAGCTCTAAATGTAGACTTGCCTTGATCACTGAATTTTATTACAGTGGTGCATTTACTATGGCCCATGTGTATGGAACCATTCTTTCTTACACATAATTCCCCTTTTACTGGGAATACTGACATGGCGGGCAAGATTGGTGTAGCTTCAGATTCAACGTTCAGGATCATGAGGTTAAGTGTAAAATTACCTAATCCATATACTTCATTTTCTAGATCAGTTCCTGTTCTTTTGGGAAGTCCCTCCTTGTTAGGGTAGCAGACTTTAAGCAAAACTAGGTTCAGGTTTCCCCATACCCAGTTGTCTTGGTAAACTGCGGAATTTGAATCTAGGGAATTAATCAAACTAAACCATGCTCCACAGGAGCCATTGTGTGTGAACGGATATGGAAAGAGGGGCAAAACTCCCTTATAGTTTTGATAGGGAGGGAGTCGGCCACATATCCAACAATTTGTGGCATTGCTGGTCTGATGGGAATGATGTAACATACTAATGAATGTGTTGTTGCGCAGCGCAAATCTATAGGACAACTCATGCAGAGGTAATTCGCTAAAAGAATGTTCTGTAGTTACATTGTAAGCACGCTTAAGAATAGGGTAATACATGTGCAATAGTATGCTAGAAATAATGATCAGAAGACTTAGAAAAAACAAAATTAATAATGTTACTGTGCAGTGACTACGAAGTGATTTACAATACGCATGCTTTTTAAGCTGCATCTGCTGATTTCTTTCTCTATTCCGGTCTAGAGGATACATGTCAGAAACAAATTCAACCGATTCACCTTGGAGAGGACTTAAACAATCAAATTGTCTGACTTGCTAGACCTCAATTTTAGTTTGTACAGTTCTGGTTTTGACTGCTCAACCAAGGGGAGCTTTGAGTCTGTCTGTGAGAGAATACAGGGTTGAGTATTCACACTGGATGGTAGTCCATAAAATTTCTTGATATGACTCGAGTGCAACCACCCTTTCCGTCCCTCGATCTTCACGGCTGTCCTTGTAGTCAGTAGAACTAGCTTCGGCGACTTCCACCTAGGCTCCAGTTGGGTCTTCCGGTCGAAATTCCGGACCAGAACCAGGTCACCAGGAACCACGTCATGGGGCTTCACCTCAGTATTATCGGGAAAAGCTGCGGCTACCTGTGAACGACAAGATTGTAGTGCAGACATCAAGGAAGCCAGGTAATCTGTCAGCATATTACAGTCAACATCAGTGATTTTGCGAGGTATAGGCGTCCCCCACATATTTGGTGGTCTACCGAAGATCACCTCGTACGGGGATAGCCCTGTTCGAGAATGTGCTACCATTCACATGTAAAAGAGCGCAACTGGTAAGGCTACTATCCAATCGACACCTTTTTCCCTACATATTTTGGACAATCTAATTTTCAGAGTTTGATTATGGCGTTCCACGAGACCTGCTGCCTCGGGATGCCGGACACAGTGGAATTTCCATTGGTAGCCTAACAAAAGGGAAACGTGTTTCATTAGTTCGGATGAGAACGGCTGGCCGTTATCTGAGTAGACAACACGTGGTAAACCGTACCGTGGGAAGAATTCTCGAACTAACTGTTTGGCAGTAGTCGGGGCAGTGTAATCTGAAACCGGGTAGGCTTCTGTCCAACGGGAAAGAGTACAGACAACTACGAGAACATATTTGAATCCTCGACATCGTTCCATCTGGATATAATCCATCTGGAGGACTTCAAAAGCATGATCGGGAGGTTGAAATCCACCCTGCTCTACGGGGATGCTTTTACCTGGATTGAACTGACAACATATCATACAGGTACGAACTTTTTGTTTAGCTGCTGCTCGCAAGTGTTTGTTGAACCAAATGTGTTGAATGCTGTCTAGCATAGCTTTTTCTCCTAGGTGCGCTGGACTATGTATTGTGTTAATGATGACTTGAACCATAGAGTCGGGAAGAAACCATATAGATTTTTCCTTCGTCATCCATCCTTGATCCGTTTGGATCCCTCCTAATTCAGTCCATTTCTTTATTTCGTCTGGTGTAGCATGTGTCTGTATGTCAATTACATCAAGGGCGGGATCCTTAACTGTCATGCAATGTGTTAGTGTCTGAACTATTGTCTTTGTCATGTCAGTTGTGAGAGTCTGATTCTGAGCAGTCTGTTTAGCTGTTCTGTCAGCTAGGTCATTACCCTGAGAAATGATGTCGGTAACTTTTGTGTGGGCCTTGCATTTCATAATTGATATTGCAGTAGGTAGATGAATCGCGTCTAATAGGGCTTGAATGAGGGGTCCGTGTTGGATGTGGGCACCGTGAGAAGTTAAATAACCTCTCTCTCGCCACAGTACGCCGAAGTCATGGACGACTCCGAATGCATAACGTGAATCCGTGTATATGTTGACTTTCTTATTTTTGGCTTGAATACAGGCTTGTGTCAGAGCGATGAGCTCTGCTGCTTGAGCTGACAAAGTGTTAATACGATTTGTTTCAATGACTTCAGTGTCTGTTGTGACTGCGTAAGCGGCCACTAACTCTCCTGTACTTGTTCTCATACATGACCCATCTACATACAATGTCAAGTCTGGATCTGACAAAGGAATATCTGTCAAGTCTTATCTGGGTTTCGTCGTGATAGTAATGACTTCGACACAATCATGTGCCAATGGATCTGTTCCGCCCACTGGTAACAGTGTGGCAGGATTTAACGTATTACAATGTCTGATTTCTATGTGTGGCTGAAACAATGTCAATTCGTAACCGGTGAGTCTCGCTATAGTCAAGTGTTGTGTTTGTGTGCGGTTCAAAAGAACCTCTACTGCGTGTGGTACTTGTACTGTCAATTGGTGTCCTAACACTATGGCATCGCTTTGTCTGATTGCTAAAGCTGTTGCTGCCACCGATTTCAGGCACGCAGGAAGAGCCTGAGCTACTGGATCTAATGTACTAGAGAAATAAGCACATGGTTTGTGTGATCCTGCTTGTTCCTGAGTGAGTACTGACAAGGCAGTACCTTCGCGTTCTGTAACAAAGAGTGTAAACTGTTTATTGTAACATGGTGTTGCTAAAACAGGTGCTTGGCATAAAGCTTTCTTTAAGCTTTCAAAGGCGTGTGTATGTTCTTGAGTCCAAGGGAGGACAGTCGATGTGGCTGCCTCCTGTGTTGTCAACTGGATGAGTGGTTTTGCTAGAAATGCATATTGAGGGATCCACTGCCTACAGTATGAAGTGAGGCCTATAAAAGCCCTCACCTCCTTTTGTGTCTTGGGTGCTGGCATGTTAGCAATTAACTGGATGCGGTCGGGTGTAAGCTGCCTTCCCTCCTTGGACAGCGAGTGCCCAAGGTAAACAACTCGCTGGACACAGAATTGCAGCTTAGAAGGGGACACCTTGTGTCCCTTGTTAGCCAAAAATTTTAAAACCGTCAGTGACTCTGTTTCACATTCAGGTTCGCTTCGGGCGGTGATCAGCAGATCATCGACATATTGAAGCAAGGCAGTGTTAACTGGCATGTGGATACTGTCAAGTTCTCGTTTTAGTGCTTGGCTATAGATGCTAGGGCTTTCTGTAAATCCTTGAGGTGCGCGTGTGAATTTAAAACTTCGTCCATTTAAACTGAATCCGAACAGATATTGACTTTCCGGATCTATTGGGACACTAAAGAAAGCATTCTTGAGATCAATTACAGTGAAGAACGTTGCTTCTGAGTCAATAGCTGTGAGTAATGAAGAGATATCTGGGACCACAGGGTATTGTGGTACAATACATTTGTTTAATTCGCGCAGATCAATAACTAATCGATATACTGGTGGTGCTTTTGGATCCGTTCTTTTAAGAATCGGAATTATCGGGGAATTACATACATTGGAGTCGGTTTCGACAACCACTCTTGTGCAATGAGCTCGTCAATGATTTGCAGCAAAGCCACAACAGCATCGGGTGGTAACTTGTATTGTCGCATTCGTGGTAGTATTACTCCTGTTTTTAGTGTGACACGATATGGCGTAATATTCATGCAACCAACATCAGTGGGGCCTTGTGCCCATAAATGTGTAGGTAAATTCTGCAGTCGGTGATCCATATCTCTGGACACGTAGTGACCTTTGAAGTCACGTAGAAATAGTCGTACTCCTTCCGGAGAACAACATATTATAGCTCCTAGAGCTTTCAATGTTTTTATACCTAACAAGTTTTCTGGACATGATTTAGTAAGCAATAGATCTGTAGTACGTGTCAATGGACCGATCGTAAGTGGAAGAGGTTGTGTTACTTCATTAATGATAGGTTTTCCTGAGAATCCAAGGGAAATATTCTGTGAGCCTGAGAGGGGTGCCCCTGGAACTTCACTGCGTCTTATAGTCGTTCTGCTTGCCCCTGTATCAAGTAAAAACTTTCTGTCTTCCCCTAATAGTTCACTATGTACATAAGGTCCCTCTTGGTCTACAGGAACCTCAATAAGGGGTAAGCCAACTTCCCTCTCTAGGCTATGTCATGTATATCGCTGATAATCGGGATAATCTGCTTGTGCATACTGATACATCTGTTGTGTTGTTGCTTGTGTTGCAGCAATAGGCTGCGTTTGTGGTGGTGCTACGATCTGTTGTGGAGCTCCCTGTTGCGGAGCTAGTTGTTGCGGAGCTAACCTAGGTTGTGCATGCTGAGGGATTTGTTGTTGATTCTGATCCTGTCTAGGTGGACGTGGTCTCTCCTGGGTTCTACCTGTAGCAATATTATGTTTCAGGACTGGACAATCGTGTATATAATGACCTGGTTGTTTACAATAGTTGCATGTCCCTTTCGTAGGACCTGCGGAATCACCCTTTTGATGGCCATCAGCTGGAACTGACTGAGCAACAAGCATTTTCATTTTTGTATCTTTCATACGTCTTTGTTCGTGTTCTTGTTCTTCTCTAATTCTATTGTGATGATATTGTAACATCTGTAACATCTGTGATGGGGTATTACCTTGCCAGGTACTTTCGAATTTCAATACTCTATTCTTGACTTGTAGCAGAGAATTTTCAACTAATTTTGTCACAAACAGATGTGGATATGACTCACTACTGGCTTTTATGCCACTATTTATACCAAAACATTTTTCAAATCGGGAATAGAAATCACTAGTGTCTTCATCTGGCTTTTGTTTACAGGCTGATATTGCACCCCAGTCTTCCTTTTTCGTGGTTAATAAACGTGGCAGTACCTGCACTAGTAGTCCTGCTAGTGCTGTAGTCTTTTCCCCAAGTCCTGCTCCTGCAGCTCGGGCCCTTTCTTCGTTTTCTAATGCTGTCCAATCTATCTTTTGGTCTCCCACCTCCCATTCCTTTTCTTTGAGTTTCTTGTAAACACCGGCGGGTAATAGGACTTTTAATATTTTCATAATGTCGGGGTAGGTATACTCTCCCATGAGTAACATGTCCTTTATTTCACGGTGGAAACCTGCTGGGTCCTTGTCATGGCTGGGTACTACTTTCTTCATTTCTAATAATTCCAGTTTAGTTATAGGCGTGTACACAAACACGCGTGTAAAGTTATTACCGTCACCTCTGATTGGGTGTACTTCGCGTAACGGGTTCTGTCTATCTATATGATACATTTTTCTTCCCATGATGGGAACTGGAACGTGTTCTGGGCATACGAAATTTAAATATTGGTTTCGGGATTCTAGAATTTCCCTAATCAAATCAGTACCTGACCCTCTCCATATGTTCGTGAGTAGTTCTGTCAATATGTCAGGTAAGGGTCCTGGATCGGAGTGTTGGCTTTTATATAATATAAGGAGGTGTTGAATCATGTATATACTAGCTAAACGCTGTTCGTAGGGGTCAAGATTCAGAAATGTGTGTGCAAGTACATCATCATTGTATTCGCTGGGACTGTCAGCCCATTGTACTGCTGACCTAGCTAATTCTTGTTCGTCCATGGAATCGAGCATATGATACCCCCTTCGATCTCGGAGTAATTTATCAGCGGCTTGGAATAGGTGTTCGGGGGATTTTGTATTTAACATAGGATTTGGAAAATGTCTATTATATTCTGGACGTATTGGACGTATCGGGTCATTAAAGCCTCTAGTATTATTATGGGGTCTTCCTCTACCTACATAAGCTATTGTTTCTAATTGTTCTGATTCTTGCTCCTCCTCCTCTTCTGATTCTACTCTGTCTGTTTCTCGTCTTTCTTTATGTATTCGTTCTACTTCCTTGCGGATCTTTCGACACATGGTGATTATACACGCCTGTCTATCATGTTTCTCTTCTGATATGTTCTGACCCCATTTGACAAGTCTTTGCATGGTATCGTGATCTGCCCCGGGCCTGTCTTGATTCCTAATTACACAATTTATGAAAAAACGTAGTAGTTGTCTTTGTACATCCACTTTCTGGTATTCCATAGCTTCGTTAATACTTTCTGGACCTCGCCCTGTTTGGACAAAGCGATATATTTCGTCTAGGTGTTCACCCATTCCTGGTATCGTCATTAAATATAATGTAGCTCGTCTTATACGTAGTGATGATATGAGCAATTTATCCTGTCTACCTGGTACTGGGTCGTATCTACAATCCACAAGCTGTTCTTTAAACATGTCGGATGTCGCTAGTTGGGGTGTACGTTGGAGTGCTAAATCTCTAAGGGTCTGTTTATTTCGCGGCGGGGTGGAAGACATGTCTGTCGTACCTCCTGTAGCACCGTCTGAGGTGCTAGGCACGAAAGGATTCGTTGGGCGTAGGATAGAAATTGTAGATGCGGGAAAAACTGTAGAAACGGACGGACCTGTTGGGGCTTGCGTAGGAGTTTGTGGTTGCGGGGGTACAGACGGATGCTCTTGGTGTTGAACACCATCGGCAAGCGGTATGTGTGGTATGGCATTAGCATACTCGGGAGCTACGTCATCTAAATAGGAGGAAAGGAAAACGTCCTTTGCTGTTTTGGGATGTATTTTGGGATGTGCTTTTATCGGGAGCAATGGAGGAGGTAAGTCTTTTGGTATTTCCGGGGTAGCCTTAGGTAACCCTTCGGCCAGAAGAGGATACATACCATTCATAAGAGTGTTTCTTTGTCTATCTACTTGTTCTGAGTTTACTCGGGTACCTTCCTCAAGTAATAGATTTTCTCGAGTTTTATTTGAATTCTCTCTACCTTTCTCTTCCTGTCTGAGTGCTTTTTCTGTACGTCTGTATGATTCTTTACGCCATAATTCAATGGCATCTTTCTGTGACTGTCTGGCTTTCTTTTTCCATAATTCTTCTTCTACTCTCATGATGCAATCTGCATCCCAGGTCCCCGCTGCGGGCCATCTCTGATTTTCTGGCAAATCCTTGGTGTAGTCCACCCATAAATCAAGAAATAATACGGCATCTAGACCATGCTTATGATACATAAAATACCCGGGAGTGTCCCTAGGTGGGATGGGAACAGCTTCTTCGAGTACCCCTTTTCTGGTTTTGATCTGTCTTAGTTTCGAAAAGAGCAGCATTTTTAGACCTTATTACTAGAACACACTTTATACAATGAACACAATAATGAACAGTCATTCACACCACAATGTATAGAACGTATTAAAACATTTAACATTTAACAGTTTTAACGAACAATGATAACTAATAGAAAACTAGTTACTGACATAATACTGATACTAGATCATACTTATTTATATGCAAGACATACTATATATACTGCTAAACAGTACAGATACACTGCTGAAACAGTGCAGACCGGATTTGTGTACCCAAACCCGTCTTGACCGGCACAGACTATGTGCACGTTAAATGCCTCCCCGGTAATGGTACTCACCGGGTAGCTCGGAACGGAAGGCCTCGGAACGGAACTGGAACTGGACCGGACTGGACTCGACTTGATTGGACTCGGAACTTCGGAACCTGGTGGGCCTCTGTATACCTCGGATCTTGCTCTCTCAGCTAGGCTCTGGTCGGGATACTTCGCACTTCTCACCGCCTCGTCTGGGTGTTGATCGCAGCCTCAGTCGCCCCCGCTTGGCCGGAGGGAGATACAGGAAATCCTGCAGGTACGCGTTTTTGTCCGTTCAGCTGTGGCAGGAGACCGGGCCTGCAACGCACCGCCGGCGCGTGAGATGAGAAAGTGTCCCTGTTCGGGCGCCAATTTATGTGGTAAATATTTCATTACCGGTACTATTTTTATGCAGTAAAGTCTATTAAGAATAACTCAGTAAATATAAGAGGCAGAATCCGTGGTATTAGAGGTTTTAAAAGGCTTTATTCCTATACAAAGGAATACAATTCGAATTGTAGGCTTTCTATTCCATCACCACGAAAGTTCAGGAAGGAAGGGCATACATTATTGACAGATAAGCAGTTTTATAGAAAATACATTACAGTGAAACAGATGCAAGAGGCGTAACAGCTGATAGTACAGATAAAAGGTGCATACGTAACTAATAGAGGCGGATATATGGGTGTAATTTAATAAACGTCATCATACATGATGTCACAAGTGGGTGGATCCATAAGAGAATCCTGCAATGTCAGCAGAAATTTTTGGCAGAGATGCGCGCGCAGCCGCATGACGTGTGATTGACGTGCAACTAGAGGGTGAAGGGGACTTGACATTTAGCTCTACATGTGGAGACAGAAGTCTGGGGGTCATGTCAACCTAATCCCAAATCATATCTAATATCCTATGTTTAAAGAACTGTGTTATCCAAAAGGAAAGGTCTCTAGGATAGAATCTATTCTATACTGACTGTCAGTGCGTGTACAAGCGTCTAAGTGTCTACATGAGATGCGAGGGGGTAGGAATATTCCATGGTAACGGGGCCTATGAATTACTTGCATGAGGACAGCGAGGCCTGGCCCTTTGCACGGTAGCTGGAGGAATGTTTACCTAAACTGCTAGACAGGAATGCATCGGATGAGGAGCGGAGCAGATAATCTTGAAGGTGAAATACAGTTTTTGGCAGGCAATATGCTGGATCAGGCACCGTTAGCCGCGCAGGGAGTAGGACAAAGTTCATGGATACAGATGCAGGCTCAGACTGGAGCTTTCAGAGGCAGAAGGCAGGAAAAGGCTTGATGACAGAATTCAGGGCCTACTCGCCTGAATCTGTAAAATGTGGAAAGTGAACCACATAAAGTCGGTGGCCTTTCATACTTAGGAATGGAATATCTGACCCATTCATGGCGGATCTGAAAGAGGACATGTTGACGGTGGACGCACATATATTTGCGTCTTCAAAACTGGAGCAGGAGGGAACATACATGTACTTATAGCATGCACATGGAGCCGTTGGGGTCTACGATAGGGGACATAACTGATCACAAAATTCATATTTCCTCAGTACACTGCGGGATGTATTACACGCCTATCTGACTGAAACTAAAGATTTCCCACCAATCACATTGGAAACCGATTCCTCAGACAACAGCCATCTTGTTTCTAAATTATATCACACTTCCTCACAACCGAATCCCACTGGTGTGGAGGGAGCCAGGGCTGTATGGGAACATGACCTTGGCATCTCTATTTTAGATAAGACTTGATATTACTGCTGTACGCAGACTAAACTCATTTCTGGCAAGAGCCTTTATAAACGGCTGCATTATAAGTATCTCCAAAGGACTTACACTACCCCTAGAGCATTGGCAAAATTTGACTCTACTAGATCCCAATGCTGCCCTAAGTGCCAGGTGGACCGTGCAGATTTCCTCTACTTGGCAAGGACCTGTGGGGTGATAGCATCCTTTTGGGGGGACATATATTCCTCTTTGTCTCTCATGGTTGGACAACCGCTTTCACCTGACCCCCTGATAGCTTTATTGGGGTACACAAGCCATTCCCATTAGGATTACATTGTTTTACTGCTATTGCTTTACTTCTAACCAAATTACAAATCTTGCTTCACTGGGGTGCCTGCACCCCCCTAACGGTGGCAGCCTGGCTGGACACCTGTCCTATTGTGATACTAACTCTGAATTGTATGCTTCTCTGAAGCCAATTACATCCAGGACAAAGGACGTCTGGCAACCACTGCGGGGCTATTTGTGTCAGTGAATTTGTCCTACAGACAATGAAATAACAGGTTAAACACTTGTTATTTGACAAATGCTGTATAAGACACTCTGCTCTATGATACCCGATGCACTATTCTGCCTTTGAAGTGTACCTTGTCTCTATAATTTCTCCTTCTTTTTTTGTCTCATATTTATTTCGTTATCATTTTCTCTACAAGGTAACCTGCTTATCTCACATGTAAATGTTGTTTCATATTTTTAGTTCTTGGCTTCATTGTATGTACTGGTTGTTGAAACGATGAATAAAGATTTTTTTTTTTAATCTATGTTCTATTTTTGCTGTAAATGTATTGTTTTGCTCACACCATGATGAATCTGCAGTTTCTATTATATTCTATGTGAAGATTTCTTATATAAACCCTCAAATTTGTGGGTGAGCCAGATGAATTTCCCATTATGCTAAGTATGCTGCCTGATTTCTTTTTGATTTTGCTGGTCATTTGGGACTTTAAATTTTTTTGATTTTGTTTATTATTCTGCCTTACCATTTTACCGAGGGCCTTTGTGGCAATTACTTCATATGTGCACTTTACAGTTTCTTTATTGTATCTTTTGAATTTTAGTAATAAATCCTTATACAATTTCTAATTGTGCCCTAGAACTCATTTTTTGTGTATGTCCTTAATTAATGGACTTCTGTTTGATAAGTTGATTTGAACTGTATCTTGCGACACATTTCCTCATAAAAGTGAGGATTAACACCATCCCCATCCACCCATGTGTGAGTGTGTTATTGAGATTTTTCTTGGTGTGTAAGAATTTAGTGGTACCAAGCTCCCCCAAGTGTTATTGGCTGTATTCAGAGTTTCAAGCACATAGCACCCTTCTAAGTCAGCCTGGAGTACGGTCCAGCTTGCATTAGAGACAAGTGTTAAAAGTGGCACTTGGCCCCAAGATTAAGGGTCACCTGAGGTGAAAAATCCACATTGACATACTTGGGGCTAGTCACTTCTGACTGCCATGGGATCTCCTGAAATAGATCCCTCAAATACAATAGGAAGGAGTTTGTTGTGGATTCCTTAACAAATACAATAGGAGTGGATTTTATATTTTGAACTTTCTGACAAACTCATAACAAGAGGTTTTATATATAACCCTCAGTCAAATTAAATAGAAAAGTGGTTTAAATTCTGAAAGCCATTACCAACAGGTGTCAATCCCCATTTCAAAGGCTGCAGTCTACTGGAACTCAACCGTGGGGTCTCTTCCTTCTATGGCTCTGAAAACAGGGTCAAGTATAACCCCTTCAACACCTAACTCTCATTGGTAGCGATGGTGAGCAGCCACAGGCCTCTTAGGGAGATAGTGTGAGGGTGCTCAGGATAAGAACTCAAGAATCATGCAGCAGAGCAATAACCGATTTACACACCAAAACGAAATGCTACATAACTATTAATGATCAGGCACAATTTAGTGAACTGAGCACCTGGCTAACTATGCCTCAATTCTCTATTGTAATCCTCCCCCCTGGGTACCCTCCCTTCTTCTGGAGTAGGTGTTTTTCCCCCTTGTGGTAGAAATTTCTGCTTTTGATCAGATGTGGCCTCCTCCTGCTGCAGTAGGGTTGTGGATCTGGATGGCAGTGGGAAACAACTTTGGGAGCCCTCTGGGTCAAAGATTCTGGTCTTCTAGAGTCGCAGATGTTCCAAGAGGGCAGATAGCATCACAGCCTCATTCCTAACTGCTTATGGATGCTAGGCTGCCACTCAGGTCCTTCATCAGGGTGCTAAGTCATGGTGTAGCAGCGAAACATAGTCACACCAGTCACAAGCTCACAGTGGGGATGAGGCATAGTTTCACTTCTTCGGGTCAGGCTATCATGAAATAAGCTGCAATCACACGTCTTTGGGTCACAGCAGCACAGGTCCAGCGGCAGTTCTTGAAATAGTAGCATTGAATAGCTCTGATTCCACGGTTCTCACCTGGAACCACAACAAGAGAATCTCATTCATTTTTGGCATTCAGATCGCTCTCTTCCACCCTCTTTCCTCCAGCAGAAGCCACTGGAACAGATGTCTCACTGCTTCAAGTTCATGCAGGACAGTCACACCACCTGCAGGTTTGGCAGGCTCTTTAACTCTCCCAGCCGGCAGGTTGGCTTCCGTGCATCCCAGGTCAAACAAACTTCTTCTTCCAGCAAGGTAAGACTTCAGGTGATGCCGGGAAGCTGGCTGTCAGGCACACACCAGCCATCTTTGCCTAGCTGTTCTCTGAGCACTATGCAGAGCCCTCCCTTCCATGTCATAGAGAATTTGGAAGTGTAACAACAAGTGGGTCAGTGAATCCAACTTTTATACAATCAAAGCAGATAGGAGATTAGGATCTCCTGTCTACACTCTCAGAAGCAGTTTAGAGTGATTGTTCTTTCAAGTGTCCACTCCAGGTATGCAGATACTGCCTTTTTATAGAGCGATGCTCCTCACAGGGTAGTATACAGCCTGGATTATGGAACAATACATGAACAAAGAGGTGTGAGCATCTGTACCTGGCTGACAACAGCAACACTTGAGAGTGATCAGGGGACAGACAAAAGACTGACCTCATAAAGGGTTGCTTTCACCTTGAACAACAGAGATTGTAGTCCCACCCTTGACCTCCTCCAAATAGCAGTGATACAGGAAGCCTAATCAGCCGCTCCTCTCAACAAAAGGCCTAAATAAATTTTTTAGGAGTCTTGTCTCCTCTTCCCCTAGTTCAGTCTCTCGTTCTCCTACCAGCATTTTCAGTAATGTCAGTAAATGCACTTCAATTGTGTGAGAAAACAACATTACCTTCATCTTGTGCACAGGGCTAGGCCAGGGAAATCCATAACCCCGGTTCACTCATACACACAATGCATGTATCATGCAGGCCACATACTGAAACATGCACAACATACACTTTGGATGTCAACTCTAGAAGCTGGGTTAGGACTTAGAAGTGGAACTTTACATGAGTGTGCCAATGGGCCTCCACTCCAGTGACACAGATAAAAAGCTCTGGTCACAACTAATGATTCACACAACACAGGACATTGCCACACACCCTTCTTTGTGCTAAACCTATGGCAGGAACAGATCTTCAGGTTCAGGACCACACACATCTCAGGGGACATGCCTAGGTCTATTTACACACACTAGATTAGTGATAGGCTAGGGCCATAATCAAAACCCAGGATACAATATATATGCTGTCAACCACTCGGGCATGGGAACATTACTTTCCACAAGGCAGGGTACATGTCCATCCCAACGGAAAGGTTTTTCCATTGTGAAATCACTAACAGATGCAATAAGAAGGGGGTTAGTAGAGCAGCCCCTATTTAGGTGTGGCCACAGTAAATGTTTGGCATCTTAGATGGAGAATTTATGTTACATGCTGATCCATCGATCAGGGATCGATAATTTTTCACAAACAAAGGCCCATTTACACTACCCAACGGATCCCTTCATGCTGGGGTTCAGTGTGATGCAAGTTTACACCTAATTTACCAATTACACCAATAAACCTGCATTTCTCCTTACAAAATGTATATAAATGTGGCAACGTACCTTGAGAAGTTGAATAGTTGATAGCAATAATATGCACATATCAATACTACTAAATAATAACAGGCTCAGTGTATAATTTATAATGTTTATTGAAAATAATGTGAAATAAGTTCGCGCCAAGTACCGCCATATAATGCAAATCTTTGAATTATCACAAAGAAAAAGTATTAGCAATGTACAGAATCAAACTCATATCAACAAAATAATGCATTGAAGGAGTGGATAGGCGAAGAGAGAAACGTTTCAGAGACAAAATACATTTGCAAATGATTATGCAAATTCAGGATATTATCTATACTAACCCAGGTAAGAAAATAAGGGGTATCTACCCTCTGGCCAAAAGGCAAGTAAAGCCCCCCGAGAAGAGTCGAGTGGCAAAGATTGTCAGGAATCAGGAAACAGGTAGGCCTCTGGAAACAGCAAACCGACGACAGCGATGATCTACCACTAGCTGACCAACACCTACAGCCACCCCCGCCCACCGGGCACCTCAATTATACCCTAAAACCTAAATGTCCAACCCACATTTGTTTCAATATGAGAGCGAACTCCATCTCTCATTGGCTAAGGATGGGGGTGTACTGTCACACCACTCTCATCATGACCATTTTATTCAATTTCCTTTTGTATTTAACTTTCAGCATTGCAACAGATTCTTCCCAGGAAACAACTTTGAACACAATCATAGTACATATTTCCTACAGCACACTACATGTTGCAAGTCTCTGCACTTCCATTGTTTGCCTCTGCCAACTCGAGAAGGAAGTTGTGCGCTTCCACTGATTATCACAATTTCTTTTGCGTAGCTTGGCATTCACACAGCACACTATGAAGGTCACGCACAGCCTTTGCGTTTACTCTTCTCTCTCAAAACTCTCTTTTGGTCATTTTTTTTCCACCAATTATTGACCCTAGACTGGCATGCAGAGAAGTAGGTCCATGCACAAAAGCAGCATTAGTCTTTTAATCAAAGCACTTGCGGCCTAGTTTTCATGCATTAGTACACGCCTGCGCAAAAGTATTTCCCCTTATTTTAGCATTCTTTAATAAAATATTCACAGCACACTGTTAATATATGTTAATGAGAGGTTTCATCCGAGCAGGTTTTATTTTCGCAAAACCCTGCTCCATCAATGCCAATGTATACTTTGGATCTGTATAAAATATTTGATGGATCTCTCTAGGCAGAAACCACTTGGTCAAGTTTATGTCAAAGCCAATAGTCTCAATGTAATATTGTGACAAAGGCAGTAGGCATCTAATTTTACTGTATAAATTACTTGAATTACTTGACAAAGCTTGTACATCTAACCTTGCTGATCATGAAGTTCTTTATGTGTTGAAATTGGACCATATATGGGCTTTGCTGATTATTAGGGTTTGAGCCTGTTAGTGTGCAAATTACCACCACAGCGGTAACAGGACCAGATTAGATGTTAGTTGCCCCTGTGATATTTCTTTGGGACACTTGATTTGCATTCTGAGCTTTTGTAAAACAGATTTTCTTTAGGGCTTTCAATTTACAATAATGCTTGCAGTCTTTAAACATTTGTATTTTTGTGCACAATATTTAGTTGTGTGTTCATATACTTTTTTTCTTTTTAAGAAAGCATATGCTGGATATTGATTCATTATTATTGTTGTGTGTTGCTGAATTTGAATTTTCTAGCCACATCCTCACCCTTAGTCAGCCCTGAACTGCTTCTCTACATTACCATGAGATTTTATAGCTAAAAGACATACTTGGTCCCCAGCTTGAGGGACGGAAGTAAAAAGAGTCCAGGACATCAAAGAAGAAAGATCGCCCATTGGCACAATCGGGGCCCAGTAATGACTGGCTGGCCTTTTACATCCCCAATTGAATTTCTCAGCTGCAACTGGAAATTTGAATTCTTTGTTAAATACAATAAGAATTGAATTACATTACGAACTCCTTGCCAAGCACCATATGGAGGAGGTTTACATTGTGAACTCTATGGCAAATACAATACAAAGGTTTTTTGCAATGAATTCTCTGACAAATCCAATGAGGAGGGTGTTGTCAACTCTGATAAATACAATAGGAATGGGTTTTACAATGTAAATACCATATAAAAGAGCTTTAGATTGTGAATTGTCTGACAGATACAGTGGCAATGGGCATTAAATGGTAAACTCTGACACATACAGCAGTAAGTGGTCTCATATGGTGAGGTATCTCCAGAATTCAATATGAATGGGGTTTAGATTATGAACTCCAAGACAAACACCATAGGAAGGGCCTGCACACTTTTAATTTTCTGACAAATACAATAGGAAGGGTATTTACATTGTGAACTCTGATAAATACAACAGGAAGGTGTTTAATACATAAGTGATTTTTCTTGGACTAGCTCTAGAAAATGCTTGCTATCATCAGAAGGAGATTTAAAGGCCATTTTAATGCATGTGTTTGTTGATCACTCCTGGCAGAGACTACATATTACTTTATTTGTTTTGCCATATAAAGCTTGCTTTATTGATTATTAAATGTGGTAACAAAGGCTTAACATTTTTTATTGTGAAAACACGCATATTTTCTAGTAGGCCTGAATAGGAGCATTGCTGGGTCTTAAGATTAAGGCTTACCAGTGGGCAAATTGCTACATGGTACCTAACAGACAAGGGGAGCAGATCACATTTACAGGGTTAGTTCTCTGTGGTTTTTCTTTAGTGATATGCACAATGTCTAAACTACGAGGACCCTAAAGGAGGGGTCCCAATTTGAAAGTCTTTTTTTTTTTAAAAAGATTACATTGTGAACTTACTGAGAATTGCAAGCGGAAAGAGCTTTACATTGGTAAATATGTAACAACTATAACTGGAAAAAATCCTGCAATGAACGGCATAGGGAATAGCTTTACATTGTTTAACAATAAGAAACCTTCTGCCACAGATCTCTAGTTCAGGTGGGACCAGAGTGGTCAATTTCATTGCGTCCATGTGAAATTGTATGCTTAGTACTTTACTGTGTGTGAATTAAAATACTTTTTTATTTTTAAAAGTACTACACTGGATATCGATTATTTAAGAATTACTCTGCAGTTTCTGGAATTAGCGTTTATTTAACCTCTTTAGTTACTTTAAATCCTTCTTATGGCTTTACTTTTTTTTTTATTGCGCACTCAATATTCTATTCCTGATACAACCGAATGGAAGAACTCTGCCATTCCCCTTAAATTGCGGGAATGTCTTGATTCAGTCACATGTTGAGGATTATTAAATAATCATTTAAAATTGAATGCTTAAAAAACCTGAGGTTTTGCTTCAAGGGAATCACCCTGAGTCCTGTACTTCCATTTGATAGTCACTGGCTTTTGGCCTACTCCCAGCCCCTGCTCCTATGGCAAAAAGTATTTGTGTTACTCTCAACACTGGCCTTACCTTCTGCTCGCATGTTGCTGAGTCGCTGGTAGATGCTACTGCCTATTAAATTGCTTAAGGAAAAGGAGTTTACAGGAGAAGTTTGGTGATCCAGGCAGCTATCTTGACCTATTTGGATTACAGGAATGACCTTTTGCTTGGCTTATGGACATATCTTATCATTGACCTTCAGATTGTACATAATGCAGCTGCCGCATCTGTTACGTACCGTACCTCACCACACTACCATTAAAACACACCTTCGGTAGTGCACAAGTCACTTCCTGACACTTGTCCGGACTGCCTCAGCTCTTGGGTTGAGCTCTACATGCCTTCTCACATGCTTTGGTCCTCTTCTCATGTCCTCTCGGTTGTGTCCATGTTCTATCTAACCATAGCAGGCACACTCTTGGCTCTCTGTACTATTCCCAGTACACCAGATGTAAAAGTCTCTGCCCATGTGAGAACATGGTAAACTGTGTCCCTGTGAGAGTGTAGTTTGCCATACATTAAGCCAGACCTATTGGCATTGTAAATGTTTTCTTTTTTTGTGAATTGTAAGGAGAAGCTAAACTCAAAAAAAGGAGCATTTGCCTTGAGATTGGCTTCTGCTTACCACAGAATGAAAGAAAAAATCGTCTAGCCTTATTTATCGCTCTCCCTGGTATGCAGTAGGGACAAATATAATTTTTCAAAGTTTCTCTGGAATACTCCAGTCATCTCTTACCCTATATAGCAAACAATTGCAGGTAAAGGTTTAAGATAAACGTGCAATTGCACATTAATTTGTTTTTCCTTGCTGCCTTCACATGTGAAGGACTCCCTTTCCTTAGACCCGATAAAAAATCGGGGTTGTAAGTGCACTTTTCTTCACTTATTGTGTCATTATGCCTACTTGAAGTAGGTGCAAGTTTAGGATTACAATAAGTGTTGGGAGAGGCATTGGGAAAGTTTGTGAATAGTCATAAAGGTACAACGTTGGGTTTGTGGGTGCTCATCACAATGGCAATGCTACATGCTACGATATTGCCATGGAGTTTGTAAATACACACAAAGCTAGGATGGATTTTAACTTTTCAGGTGTTCATCACAATGGGAATGCCAAGTGCCATGGTGCTCCAATGTGAACACGAGGCGCTGCCCCTACCTTAAACTAATAACTGTGAAAAATCCACTGCCAAACAATTATCCACAACTGTAGGTTCCAGGTGTGGTTGGAGATTTCAACGTGTACTGGCTCAATTGATTAAGAGCTATGATTTTTAGTTATAGACTCAATTCTTTGTGCATGCAAACTCAACCTGAGTCTTTAAAAACTGATGTTAAAAAACCTTGCTTTCTGTTGAGTTGCAGTTGTAGATCAACTCTCCCCAAAAATACAGCATGCTTTCCGAACATGTTAAGATCCTTATGGAAGCATTAGCATTTTTTTAAATCTAGGTGGTCATTTCGGTAGACATGGTACAGATGGTTTCTACTCCAGCTAGTTGTAGAAGATAAGTTTTTGACGTTTGACTCTAGAGGTCCCAGCCACACACTCTGCTGAAAAAACAGACAATTACTCTCTTATGCCTGCAATTAAATTTTGAGTATGTTTCTGGATCTTATGGAATTTAGAAAGCATTCTAGGACTACTCCTGGGAATCAGAGACTATTGTTTATTCTCCAGAGAGCTGACCTACATAATCATTTATATATATGGAAATCTACAAGTATACATAGTCAAATGCAGAAAACATGCAATTACAATTTTACATTGTTCTAAATTCACGCCGAATGCTTTTTTACTGCATAACCCTCCCCTTTTCACAGTGTTTATCATATGCATGTACGTTTTCTCTTAGCAAGTGTTATTTTACAAGTGTAGTCGGTGGTGAGAAAGTACTTGTTGGTGAATTTTCAATAAATAGGAGCATGTTGGTGTACACCAATGTTACAGGTGGAACCACTGGGAAACACCCCTAAACCCACACCAATGATAATAGAAATTCCACTATATTTGCAGAATTTCCATTTGAGTAAAAACAAAATTTACCTGGGCAAAATCCCACAACTCCTAATTCCTTGAATGCCTTTGTTGTTGCACCTCAGTTTCGCTTAGGTAAGCAAAACAGGACTGTGAGTGGGTGAAGGTACACTATTAGCAAGCATTGGCCAGGCCTTGGCAAGCCTTCCATTTTTTTAATCTTCTTTGCAGATCGGGACTGGAAGTGAATGTCTGATTTGTTCAGCATTCAGTCCCTCATTTGTTTGCGCTGCATTTTTCACCCTAAAAGGGATGGGCATACCTAGATGAGGGTCCCTGGCTCGCTTTGACACTAGATTCAATCTAGCTTGGCTGATGAGGGGTGATACCCCGAAACCGATCCAAAGATGCTTATGTATGGTCCAGGGAGAACTTGGCATTTCGGGTGGGACTGTTCTCATGAGGAGCAGGGTCAAGACTGGTTTGCACATGGCTGAGTCCAAACTGCGCTGGCATGGTGAACAATAGAACAGTGGATATAACCCAGATCTCTTGACTGGGGGTGAATGTTTGATTTGTTCAGCATTTCATCCATCTTTTGTTTGTGCAGCACTATCTAAGGTGGGGCATATGCGTGCAAAGAAAAATAAGTGAAACAATAAACAACTGTGGTGGAGAACCATTTTTGTAATGATATCCTGTATACTTTATCATTGTTTTGAAATTCCAAAATGGCCACTCTGTTTGAACAAGACATTGGCCATGTTGGAGAGGTAAGTGTGCTCGAAACCATTCCAAGATGGTTACTCTGTAAACAACTGAGCAGCCGTCTTGGAAGTTCACTGTACATATTGTATCATTGTTGTACTTCTCCAAGAAGCTGTCCACTTTGTTAATTCTAAAAGCAGGAGCCACATAGGTGTGATAAAACAGTGAATAATGATAGTGAATACGATTACATGATGATGGTCCTTTGAAGTAGTGCCTACAAATGATGACGTGCACTGCAATCAACAGCAGGGCAAGCAAGCAGTCTTTTAGCAATGTGTAGTTAGCTACCCAGGAATTGCAACACACAAAAAAATTATGAACTAAAAAAAAAAGAAATTAAAGGAGCGATTGGTCAAAAATCTCTGCTACTGGAATGCAAATATTTTTAGGTACATGTGATCAGGCTCACAGTGGAAGGGACCCAGTGGCTGAAGCAGGCTGTCACATTGCCCCCGTGCTTTATGCTGTGATGGGTGGTTGCTAAATGTTAATGGCACTTTAAGAGCTACATTGGATGAAGTATGTAGTTCAAACTTTTGCTCATGTGCCACTATTTTTATCCTATAATAATCCTAAAGTGAAAATAGATATACAGTCCATCAATCTAGTCTTGTAGTTCTAAAAGTGAATCTTAGCACCCTAGTTGTTTATTAGTTCACTGTGGGAAGGGAGGGGGAGGTATAGAGATGCAGACTCCGGACAACAGGGGCAGAGGAAGCAAGTGGACCACTCTGGGCAGGCTGGAGTGGCCCAAGCAGAAAAACAGTCTTCGGAGGGCATGAGAGATGGAGTAGAGGTATGGACCGAGTACTGAAAGGTGGGAGGAGAGGGGCAGGTACAACAAGCCAACCATGCAGGATGGGCGAGAGAGACTGTGGTGACTTGATAGACCATTGAGGACAGTTGGGAAGGGCATTGACAGCACAATGGCCCATGGAGGGCAGGAGGGATGGGGTCGAGATCGGAGTCGTACAATGGAATGAAGGATGGAGGCAGCAAGATGATCAATCTGGACAGGTGGCAGGAGAAGTGGTAGCACAACAGACCTAACAATGCAGACAAAAGGGCAGTGAAAGCACAATGGACCATGGAGGTCAGGGGGTAGGGTGCAAGGGAATGCACACGAAACAGAGAGAAGGAGGGGAGGGAGGAGACCAGTGGTAGGAAGCTGACCACATAGGGTAGGTGGGAGGGGCAGTGGCTGCACCACCGACTATGGAGTCCAAGAGGGAGTGGGGCAGACGAACGCCAATGGACCATGTAGGGCAGGAGGGAAGGATAAGGGTAAAAACTCAGACAATTGAGTTGCTGGCAGAGGGGGGCCAAGGGCAACCAGCTGACCATGCAGGGCAGATGGGAGGGCCAGTGGCAGCACAACAGACCACACAGGGCAGGTGGGGGGAGTGGCAGTACAGCGGACCATGGAAGGATGGAGGGAGGGGGCAGAGATCCTCACAAAGACAACAGAGGGTAGGAAGAGGGGCAGGGGGAGGAGTAGCAAGCTGACCATGCAGGGCAGTGGAAGCACAATGCACCATGGAGGACAGAAGCAAGGTTGGGGCACACACAGATAATGGAGGGAAGGTGAGACAATGGTAGCAAGTTGGCTCTGCCAGGCAGGTGGGAATGGACCAAACATGGTAGGCAGGAGGCTAAGTGGCAGAACAATGGAGGGAGGAGGGAGGGACCATGAGGGCAGAATTGAGGGGGTAGGGGCTGAACTCAGATAGGAGGGAGCAGCAGGGGCTGCAAGATGACAATGCAGGACAGGCAGGAGGGGTAGTGGGAGCACAACAGACCATGCAGGATAGGCAGGAGGGGTAGTGGCTGAAAAAATGAACATGGAGGGTTGGTGAAAGGGACAGATAATGAGACATGGAGGGCAGGAGGGAGGGAATAGGGGCAATGATGCTGAAAATGGAAGGCAAAAGGGGAGGGGGCAGTGACAGAGACAGCAATCTAACCATGCTGGGCAGGTGGGGGAGACATTGGCAGCTCAATGGACCATGCAGGGAAGGCAGGAGGGGCAGTGACAGCTCAATAGCTATGAAGGGAAGAAGGAAGGGACCAGGGGGAGAATGGGCAACTAGCTAATCATGCTAGGCAGGACAGAGTAGCCGGGGCAGAGCTATGGACCATAAAGGGCTGGAGTGACGGGGCAGGAGAATGGACTCATACAATAGATAGTAGAGGGAGGGGGCTGGGGCAGCAAATTAAGTGCAGAGAGCAGGCAGGAAGGGCAGTGGCAGAAAATCAGATCATGTAGAGTAGAAAGGGGCAAGAGCATGGACTTGGACAACAAAGGGCAGAGAGTAGAATTGCAGGGGCAGCAAGATAAGCACAGATGGAAAGCTAGAGGTGCAGTGGCAGCACAGTGGACAACGTAGGGCAGATGGAAGGATACAGGGGCATGGACTTCAGCAAAGAATGGCTATGGGCTGAGCCAGGGGCAGCAGGTTAACCGCAGATGGCCCCCTCCCTCCTGCCTTGAGTGTCCCCACTCAGGACAGGAGGTAGGGGGCAGGGACACATACTCAAACAACAAAGAGCAGGGGCCAAGGGCAGTGGCAGCAAGCTAGCTGCACAAGACAAGCAGGAGAGGCAGTTGCAGCAAAAAAGACCACTCAAGGCAGGAGTGGGGGGCATCGGCCAATAAGGCAGGGAAGAGGGGGTGCAGGGGCAGTAAGCTGACGACAGAGGAAAGGCCAGCATGGGCAGGGTAGCACAACAGACCATGAAGGGCCAGAGGTAAGGGCCAAGGGCATGCACATGGAGAATGGAGGGCAGGGAGGAGGAAGCAGTAGTAGGGGCAGCAAGCTAACTACATAATGCAGGCCAGCCTGGGCAAGGGAAGCAAGCTGTCCACAGAGTACAGGCAGAATGGCGCAGTGGCAAGCAGATGGTTAACAATGGCTGGAAGAAGGAGGTTAGGGACACAATCTCATTACAGCAAGCAGGCTGGCATGTGTAAGGTCAGCACAATCGACCATGGAGGGCTGGAGGGAGGGATAGGGGCATGCACATGGGTGAGGGGGCAGTAGCAGGGGCTGCAAGCAGACCACATAAGGCAGGCCTGCCTGGGCAGGGGAAGAGGGCTGGAAGATGGTCAGCAGAGGCTGGCTGAATAGGGGCAGGGGCAGCAATATGACTACAGAAAGCAGACTGGCATGTGCAGGGTCAGCACAATGAACCAATGAAGGGCTGGAGGGAGGGGTAGGGGCATGCACATGGAGAACGTAGGGAGGGAGGATAGGGAACAGCGGCAGCAGTAGCAGCCGCAAGCTGACCACAAAGGACAGTCCCTCATGAGCCAGGGCACCGCAACAGACCATGGAGAGCAGGTGAGAAGGGGTAGGTGCAGCAAGCTGACCACAAAGGGAAGGTGGGAGGGTCCAGGGACATGCAGACAGACAACAGAGGGCAGACAGGAGGGGCAGCGGCAGCAAGCTGACCATGGAGTGCAGGAGGTGGGGGCAGGGGCATGCAGATGAAGAATAGAGGTTGAGTGAGAGTGGAGCAGGAGCAGTGGGCTGACCACAGAGGGAAGGCTGCAGTGTGTTGGCCGCCCGCAGGGGGTGGGCCTGTGCCAAACCCCTGCTGCAAATGGTCAGAGGTCAAAAACACTAGACATTCACTGAAACAAAGGTTAAATAGACTTTATACTGAGGTATGGTAATATGATCTTTCCTAGCATCAAAAAATGAACCCAGAAATTCAATGAAAAAAACAAAGGTTAAAGTGACGTTATAGTTAGGTGTTGAAGTGAATCAAAACATTATTGGTGAAGAACAAAAAAAAATGTGAGCTAACTACTACTTGCTCAGCACCATCACTGCTTATGACCTCACTTATTACATCACTTGTGATAAGTTAAATAACATCACTGATGACATCATCCAAGCTACTGCTCCCCAAATTACTCTACAATACGCTCAATAATATACAGCATGTATTTGAACTGTGTGTACATGTGTGCATCAATGAAATACAATTACTGTAGTCATATCAGACCAAACCGTAAAGTTTTAAGTGCAAATGGTGTTTTTTTAAACATTAAAGTGACTGATGTAAGCCACAACCTATTTGTAATACACAAAGTCCTGTTGCTAAAAATGTGAGGAAAAATAAAACTTATATTTGTAATACATAATTCACCTGTGGATCTATATTCACATGCTAAAATTTAAGAGTTGTCATGTATTGCTATCGAGAGATTCTATATAAACTGGAGATTTAAAAGGTACATATATTTATTTACCATAAATTCAGTGAGAATTCTGAGACAGTATACATTATTGAAGAATCTGTCATCTATGGATGACTCAAAAAAGGTTCAAGTCACAGAATAATGATGAGTTGTTTTAATGGTGTACGTCATTCTGCTCATTAAAAAAATACGTATGAAATATTTCTACATACATGCCTTATCAATGGCTAGATGTGAATCAACAAACTTGAAATTCTATGTAAGATTAGGTATTGAATAATGACCAAAAACTTTGAATGGTATTTAAGGCTAAATAAATTGCTGCACGCATTAATGTCCACAGAAACATTATGTTTCTATGCATCTGAATAACAGTCAAAAAGAGCATAATCTCTACTAAGTGAGGGTGCTGCTTTAAGAGATATGCTTGATTTCTTGGATGTTTCGAAAGGTTACAGCTATTTGTACAACAGCGGTATTAAGAAATGAGGTCTAGGTGTAGCTCACTGATACCTTCTGGTATGAAAAGTGTTTACCAAACTATCACATTTATTTGGTAATTTAGTCAGTGATGTCATTTGAGATATCTTCAGTGATGTTATCGATGATGTTGTTTAACTTGTAAGGAGTGATGTAGTATGTGAGATCATAAGCAGTGCATTGTGGGAGCGCAAGTTATAGTTAGCTCACTCAACTGTAACTGGTGAATTCCACTGTTTTTTGGTTTATTTTTTTAAGCACTAGTTTTTACCTCGATTCAATACCTAACTGTAAAGTTACTTTAATCTTTGTTTTTTTTCTTTAGTGACTTTATATTTATGCTCATTACAGTCATTACATTCACCATGAGCACATGAGATCCCTTTACATCTCAGAACCAATTGTAGTAGTACTTAGTTGTGCACTGAGCAGTTTTGAAGGTTCAACCTTGCCCACAAAGTTACATAATATGGATGTTCCTGGTGAAATATATTATGGCGTTTGTCTTGAAATGAACGCAATAGTAAGCAAATAAGATATGTTAGATAACTTTGCACTTTTTATTTTTCTTGAGTCCTGCTTAAGACCACTGATTGTTCACCTCATTTAACCTCATAAGTGGGTGCATCGCTCACCGGCCGACACCCACACGCTCTTTCCGGTCCATTTGTCAGTCATTTGTCGGCTGATGCTGGGGGGGGGGGGGGGGTTAAAGGGCCCTGAGGTGCTCGGACCACAGGGTTTCCTTTTTTCATGTTAAAGGTTGGCCAGCTGGGGAAGAGCTTCCCTAGCACACCAATTCTTGTTTTTCTTCTGAAATGACAACCAGCGCACATGGTATGTTTTTACATCCTTTAAATGAAAGTTGAAATAAACCACCCACTTGTGGGTCATAAGCCAATTTTTGGTGGGTCAGGAAAGACCAAGCAATAAATAAAGATGCCTTGTCACATTTTCCACTGTTTCAGAGACAAATGTCAGGCTATGTCTTTTGACTAATTGCTGCTTATTCTTTAACACGGGATTGGTCTTTACTATTCTTTCTCTGACGGCAACATGAGAGGAGTTTTTAAAGTGGATTATGTGACAATCTTTCTGGAGTGCAAGGAATGTCAAAGGATAGGTTGTGGGATGTAATTTTGTTGCAACACACGAAATGTAAAATACCTGTTGATAAATTGTGTGCATTCTATGCATTCAGCAGTTTGGAAAGCAAAAATGAAGTACATTTTCTGTAATTCTGAAGTGTCTTGGAAATAAAGATTTTAATAGGATAAAAACAAAGTCTGGAAGTCAAGACACTTTACGTGGTGATGCACAATACTATTCACAGAAACCAGATTTTTCACAAATCATTTGTGTTTATAGTTTACTCAGTAAAACAGTATGTCTATGCAAAGTTAGTGGTAATTTCTATGGAAAATATGCTGCCTGTAAATGACAATGCACTACCACATGATGCTTTAGTTGCATCACAAAATTGCCCATCCTCATGCAAATGTTTGTCGTACTAAAAAGTGGGTAATTATTCTAAAACATTTGGGAACCATTGGTCTAGTAATATCGTTCAAGTTAACGGACTACTGAGCTCTGCTTTGGAGTAGCTGCTATAATCAAAAGAGGAAATAGTGAAATAGGCATGTATTGGTCAGCTAAATTAAGTATAAAATCAGCTATGCAAATGTGAGCTACCCCATTGTTCACATAATAAAAGACTCCTTTTGATAGCGGAAAATTAGATTCGGAGGCAAATTAAATTTTATATAAAACTACTTTAAACCTTAGAATTAGTATGTTGCAGTATTATTTGGCAGCAAGATTTGGTACTGCTATAAGATATTAAATGTGTTCTTTGAGTACTGTTGGTGTTTAGACTATTCAACATGCATTGTTAGTGTGTTCTGCATTAAATGTAATCTGATAACTAGATATTAAGCAAGTATATGCTGCTAAACACATCCTGTGAATTCGTCTCATTAGCTTTTATGGTTTTTTAATGTTTCCTAGATATTTCACATGTTAAATAGTCATGCTATTGTGAATGTTGAAGTTGTACCTGTAAACAAACAAGTAAATACAATAAATTACAGGTTTCTCAAGCCAGTACAGAGTGCACATATGCGCATGATGCTAGTGTGGCCACACAGACATGCTTGCACATGGAATATCTCAGCCTGTGGAAAGGATCTAGTCTGAAAGTATATGAGACACTCTATGCTCTGTCTCAGGACGTTACATGATAGCGTGATGGTGTCCACCATATGTCAATAAGTAGGTTGTCTGTGTGCATGCTTTTGTAGTAGGAACATTTCAATTGCAAATGGGATTGCCGCATTTTTATGGGACACATCACACTGCGAATAAGGGAATACTTCTGGGCAATGCAGCTATTGCAACAGTGACTACACATAGATTAAGGAATGGGATCAAGAGATCTTCTATACAATCGAGTGTAATGCCAGGGCAAAGTGAATGTCTTTTTCTAGAGGAAAAAGGGATTTCATTACACTCTTTATGAGTGGAGATCGGCCTGTGTATGAATTACAGGTGCCATGAGAGAGACAAAGCAAGGGTGTGAAAATGTGCTACTCTGCAGAAGAGGTCAGGAGAAAAAAGAGAGAAATTATATTTATGTCAGACAGTATTTAAGTATATAATATTCTGACTTACAACGACTTTTGCCTTTGTTAATGTGGTGCTAAAACGAAAGTGACTCTTGAAAAAGGAGAATCGCAAAGAATCTCGAAATGCATTGGAAAGAGTAGCACGCCTTCAAAAAAGCACACGATCTAAAATTTGTCATGCAAAATTAGTAGAGCTGGAAATCTTACACTGGTAACTTTTACATCCCTAGCTCTGATATCCCACACAATGCCTAGATATAATGTGTTGTGTTTATTTGTAATCTTGAAATATGCTACTGCCGCCCCTTTCACTTTATAATATTCTGCTAGCTCTGGGCTGTAACCAGGTTGCGTATGGAAGCAGAGGTGGACTTTTGAACCTCATGCTGGCTCTCTTTGCTCCTGACAAATGAATTAGAGAGCACATGGTGGTTGCCTGGCTGAGCAGGTCAGCTCGGCCAAATGGTCATGCACTATCTAAGGGCCTTTCTGAGGCCACCCATGCAGTACCACATAGCGGGGGGTAGACGATACAGGTCCCCACTCTTTGTTACAACCTCTGGTTTGCCTTACTATGAGACAGTAAGCCAATCCTGTAGCTGCTGTTTATTATAAATATGGGCCTTGGCATTTGCACTGCTATTACTGACCAACCATCAGCAACAGTAGGCCAGTGGTCATGTTGGGCTGTAGGCGAAGTTGAGACTAGCAACAACAACCTAATCACTATATACCTTTATTACAAAGCACCATCATTATTATAAAGACACTGGGCAATTGACACTTTGCTGTGCTGCCCTCAAGCCCACAGCTCTCTCTAGTCCTTAATTTCAGTCATTGACTGTACGTGTGAGTGTGGTGTTGGCTGTCAGGACGAAAGAAACATGCACACACTGCTCTTGAACATAGGATAATGTGGATTTAAGTGGTGTGCTGCATGTCTGACTAGTAGTGGAGTATGCTCATTAACCTCCAACCCAGTAGTCCTATTGATGCCGATTCACCAAAATGGCAGAGGAGTGGATGTGACATCGCATGCCATTTGACCTTTACTTTGACTCACACACACATGCTTACACATACTAACACATTCACACATATAAACACTCTCACCAACAAGCATGCATAGGATGTACATTTAACAGAATTTTTGACTTACCTTAGCTTCGAAATAGGGCCATGTTTCAGCTTATGTACTGCATTTTCTATTACACTAATAGTGAATAATATTATTCACTATTTGTAAAATTGACAGAAACCAGACAAGTGGAGCTTTAACCAGCGTCCATTAGGAAGTGCTGCCCTTGTGTTACAGGCACTGATTTTGCCACCTCTGAGGTCTGGAGTTGCAAAACCAGTGCCAGGGGTAGCAAGCGGCAAGCCAGGGGTCGCAGCTGTGACCCCTGGGGAACCTTAAATGACGTCCATGAGTAGTCCGTCCGTCACAGGACATTTGGTTGGCAGCTGT
Organism: Triturus cristatus; assembly: GCF_964204655.1. NCBI lineage: Eukaryota > Metazoa > Chordata > Amphibia > Caudata > Salamandridae > Triturus > Triturus cristatus. Next base: position 497,947,133 of record NC_140582.1, read on the forward strand.
CCCACCCTATTAAGGGCGAAATGATGGTCCGACATTTTCCGTTTTTGCCATGCAAGGCATGGCGGAAACGGACATGGTAAATGTTAAACGGCACCCACATACAGTGAAAAAGCACCCTGCATGTCAGGGACATTTCATTTTTGTTAATGGAAAACAAATTTCCAAGCTGAGCATTTGTTTTCTCTGACCAAAAATAGTTGCTTTAAACATGCTTTAAACATAGTGCCATGCAAGCAGGGATCTCTACATAAGTCAGGGTGATGAAGGTCTTGACAACTGCCTAGCTTGTGGGACAGTGGGATGTGTGTCAAGGCCTAAAAAAGTCACTGTGTCTAAAGTCTTGAAGCAAACAAATGTCTGCTATGCTGCAATTTCCATTTTAAAATTTCAGCAATTTACATTGGCCATTCGTAATTTAATCTTCAGACTACTACATTATTTATTTACTTACCACTCTGAAATCACACCAGCCGCAGCAGACGACTCACTTTAATATTTTTTGTACTAAAATGTCTGGTAGAAGAGTCTGTAGATTTTCAGAAAATGGGTTAACAGTTACGGTGGATAAAATTGTAAGGACTGAGCCACAGTTGTTTGGGGCCGTGGTCCAGACGAAAACACATGAGTCATAGAAGGCAAATGTGAAACAGAATAGTTGATAAGATGAATGCTGTCTTCAAAATCAAGTGCTCACAGGAGGACACTCGTATGCGCTGGAATGATCCACAGAGAGAGAACATTCCCTTGCTTCCAGGGCACACAGAAATGCCCGTCAACTGGTGGTGGTTCTCTCAAGCCCTGGGACAAGAAGGTGTTGTGCGTACTCCACACTGAAGGCATTACAGGCAGAGTGGAGATTGGTATGTCCAAATAATACTTTTCTAAGCCTAATTCCCCCTAAACTCTGGCATCCCCTATTCTACACCTCAAATATCTCCAATGATGCAAACCTATTAACACAACTTTCAAACATGATGTCAGTCACTACTAAATACATACCTGAACTATTCACTGTAAGTGAATGCAAAATGGTATTGGGTGATAATTTACCACAAGTAATAAAGTCACTTACCTATTTGGTGCAGTCAAAGTTTTCATTAATGTAAATGAGAGCTCAACCCCTGGTCACTATGGTACAGCAAACACAAGTAGATCATGGACAGAGCGCTGAAACTTTTCAGACACTCACCCCCAGTCACAGATCTACGTTGAATCCATTATCGTTCTTTAGCTCACTTTGCCACCCCAGTACAGACCCAGCCATATGGTATGGCACAGAGCATGTAGGCTAAACTTTTATTTTAATGGTTTGGTCACTTCTAAATCCTTTACACATTATCTTTAAAACACTAAAAATCACACTCCAATTTTTAAAAATAGTCAACAATTTAATAAACAAATCGACTTCAAAGTAAGAAAAAGTCCAAAAAGAAGAGCCAGATATATCATTGTTTTCTTTTTTTTAATTAAAACATAGTGCCAGAAAGTCCAAAATGTGACCGAACGTGATGTACCCTGATCGGCTACACCAAGTCCTGGATTGGTACTGTTGAAAGTCGGGAAGTCAAAATATACGAAAAATGTCTAAGTCTCAATGCAGGAATGAACTTTAAAGATATTTTAGCATTGTTGCTTAAAAAAAAGGGAATGTCCCTTCCTGTGTTGTGACTTACATTTTTTTTTTAAATACTCAAAAGCTCCAGAGCCTCAAGAGGGCCTGCCACAAAAAGTATGCAACTGGTAGTTCTGCGGCGTTGGACTGATTTTTCACATTCTTCCTGCTCAAAGTTCCCCTCAATCAGAAAAAATGACATAGTCCCAGCGTTGAGACTTACAAGTATTTTCTATACAAATTTACTGATTTACTTGATGTATATGACCAAGTTTTCATTGCGGTCAGCTTCAAATTGCACCTAGGTCCCACTTCATTTGCAACTCTGCCCTTTTTAGTGCAGTACTTATCCAAAACTTTAAAAAAATCATATCTCCTGTTCCACATATTGTTTTTTTTTTCATTTTGATCTCACATTATTAACCAAATTTTACTCATTTTTTTAAATTGGTTTAGGATTTTTCTAAATTAAAGTTTTGACTTTATTACTCATTTGGTACTGCATAACTACTTTACACCAGTATTTCTTAAGCTGTGGTCCCAGTACCCCTGAGGGGTCCACAAAGCCTACTCAGGGAGTCTGCGACTGCTTAGAAAATTAAATAATCTTAACAGATTAATGAAGTGTCTACAGATTACTGAAATGGTATAAAAAAGGGAAGCAAAATGTACAACTGCACATTTTAAAAATTAATGTGAAGAAATTTGAAACTGGAGGCTACAAATTTAGTTAGTATCCTCAGAGTAGGTGATTCGTGAGGGCAGTGCAAGTGAACCAAACAGAATACAGTATGGACAATGAGTGTCTGAGTTGAATTAAGAAATATTCCAACCTTCCTATTAATTCTTTTTTTATATACTCGTTTGTGACTCAAATAAATATTTCATCATTTGTGTATTTGCTTGATGACTGCTTATTTCTGTATCTTTTGTGTGTTGTTTTGCGGTTTACATGATCAAAATTCTTAGGACAGGGTCCCCGGCTTCCAGTAATGAATAAGTGGGGATGCCCAGATTCAAAGAACGATTCAGTGGGGGTCCCCAGGTTCCAGCAATGATTTAGTTAAGACCCTCTGCAGTCAAGCGGTTAAGAAACACTGCTTTACACATTGCCTGATGCCATAGCTATATGGGGAGTTGTGATCTGATGGTCCACCCTGATGCCAGTTGTTATTGTTTCTTGAGGTGTGGAGTCATCGACCACAAATAATCATCGAACATTTTATAGTATTCGTGAACAAGAGTTTTCAATTCAGAAGCTAAGATCATGTAGTCTCCTCTTTTTATTCTCACCAAAATATAATGTCTAGTAAAGAAATATAAATAGAAACACTACAATACCCATGAATACAAAGAAACTAAAAATCCCAACAACAAATCAGCACTAAGCTTTGCATAGAAATAATCATGTCCAATAGAAATCCTCCTCCTCTTTCTACGAGGTAGTAGAGACATCAGAAAGTTGAAGCCATCAGAATTATTTTTGTTTTTTGGTCTGAAACTATAATAACTGGCATGTTAAGTAACTGATATCAACAAATAAACAGAATATGGAGTGTAAAAGTTAAGATTTCCATTTTGCATTTAAAAATTAACACATCACAACATACTAAAATGGGTGGCATATTCTTCGCCTCCGAGTCCTTAATAGAATTGAACATTCTTGTTCACGAATGTTATAATATTTCCAATTCTTTGTCAAGACTGGAGGCTTCAGATTATGCAGGTTTAACGCTCTATAGCGACTAAAGAAATTGATTACTTACTGGTTTATATTTGATCTTCTTAAACCTAGAATCTGATTACCAGTCTGTCATATGAATGATATCTTCCAAATGTGCATCCATATTCATATATTTAGATGCTATTGCGCCCCTCACAGAATGAGCACCGAAAATCGAAATGTCAATAACAGTTTCAGATAAAATCAAATGTATCCATCTAGCTTAAGTGGGAAAGGAAACAGGTGCATGATGATATGCAAAATATATTAATTATTGATCTGAAGGGGATGATCTGAATTCTTCAGTAACAGTATCATATGTTATTAGGCAATTGACTGCACACAAGCTTTTGTCTGCGGGAGAGGCATGATAAGTAATCTGCTAGGAAGCACACTTTCTTTTTTTACAGATGAAATAGTAGCTCCTTCTGGAAAAAAATACCTACCTCTAAGATCCAGAGCTCCGATATACGAAACTCTTTTACAAGAGGCTAAGCAAAGTAAAATAGATAGTTTGGTAGACAATTGCTTTCTGGAAAGATGTGTTATCTGGCCAAACCTGCAGAAATTTTATAACCGCAGAAACATCCCATAAATATGAGCACTTGGGACTATGTGGATAAGAAAATCTAAGACTGCTCAAAATTTTGTAATGAGAGGATGTTTACCAATGGGATGGTTAGCTACTGAAAAATGACACGCTGAAATTGCAGAATGATGAGAATTCATTGTTCTATAAGAAAGTCCTTCAGAAGCACGTTAGGCTAAAACATGTACTACAGAGGTGACATTCAGCGCCATGGGATCCAAATCCCATTCCTAGTACCAGTCATACCATCTGGTCGAGGCTCATCGGTATCTTGTAAGGGTTGAATTTGAACAGGTTTTGTCAATGAGATTAAGAGCTTGTTCTGAAAGTCCGGGAACTTGCCAACGTCTCCGTAAAATCTCCAAGCCACCAAGCACAGCAGATGTTGAATTATTCATGGATGGGGTTGATCCATTTGGATCCAGAGGAAGAGTGGGGAAAATTGGGAGAATGAAAGGAAATTGGCAAGCTAATTCCGGAAAAATGTTAAACCAACATTGATTTCTCTATAGTGGGGTTATTGAGATCAGATCTGATTTCAATTTTCTGGTTCATAAAGCAACTCTCAAGATCATCAAGGATGGAAGGAAAGCATAGTTTAAGTTATTCCATCTGTCGAATGGGCAAATGGGACCGGTTTCCAGCTGAAAAACACAGGGCGTTGAAAAGTCAATTGAGAGGCAAATGGGTCTATTTGACAAGAACCCCATTTCTGTATTATCCTGGAGAATATTGTAGAATTGAATATCCATTCACTAGAATCTCTGAGATCTTTTGAGTTCCAGTCCGCAACTTTGTTCATTTTGCCTGTAAGATGTACTGCTAGTATTGAGATGTTGTGAGTGAGGCAATAATGCAAAAATTATTTGGCTATTTATTCTAACAGATGAAATTTCATCCCTCCTAGGCAATTCACATATTAAACCTCAGAAATGTTGTTGTTTTTGAAAAGGCTCCGACAGAGGGATTTCTGAGGGGAAAAAGAACGAATTGCAAAAGGTCCTGCTAGTAGTTCTAGACAGTTTATGTGAAGGAAAGACTCCTGAAGGGAACATCTGCCACCTTTAGTTATCTCTTCATATCTTGCACCCCAACCGTATCAACGGGCATCTGATTCGATCACCATGTCTGGAATGAGACCGAAAATGGCCCTGTCATTCCAAGCTTCCATGTGACTGAGCCACCATTGGAACTCCTGATGAACTTCTGTGGAGAGAAGAATTTGGTCTGAAAAAAGAAAGATATTTTCTTAGATGAAATATTTTTAATCTGTGGAGGGCGCAATAATACAAAGGACTGGGTAATATAGCTTGAATTGAAGAAGCTAGAAATCCAATTAATCTGGCTACCCAATGAAGAGTGGTCAAGTTCTTTGTGGGAACTTTGTGAATTTCTTTCTTGGTGGCTCGAATGTTTTTAACTGGTAGAGATAGGATAGGGGATTCTGAATCTATTGCAAAACCCAACAAGATCATTTGATTTTATGGCAAAAGGTCTGATTTCTTTTTATTTATGATAAAACCTAGGTTTTGCAGTAAAAAAATTGGTTAGATTCAGATACGGTTGAAGTAAAATTGGGTCATGAGACATTATTAGAATATTATCAAGATAAATAATTAAGTGCATTCCTCAGGCTCTTAGAAATTCTACAATTGGTTTAATCAACTTGGCGAAACACCTAGGAGCTGAGGACAAACCAAATGGAAGAGACGGAAATGACTCCATTTAATATCTCCATCGGATGTGAAGGAATCGTTGATAAGGTGCATAAATTGGAACTGTTAAGTGGGTGTCCTTGACAAGGTCCCTCAAGGCAGAAATTACTCCACTTTGAAATATCTATAAGGGATTCAGGAGTTGAACTCCTTGAGATTTATCACTAAACAAAAACCTCCTTTTTTGTGTACAATGGAGAACCTTGCTGAGAAATCCTTTGGAATGAAGGGTGGTCATGGTGGTTGGGTTTTGTGTGAATTAGAGAAGTAATTTCTTGATCTGTGAAGTTTTGTTTTGTTTCATGGAATGTATCTTTTTGGTAAAACTGTTTGAATGGGGGTTGAGTAAAATTCTAGATGAAAACCCACAGTTTGTAGAACCCAAGCATCATTTATCAACATTTTACAATTGTTTATACAATATTAAATCTCCCATTCTAAACTTGGTGGGGAAGGAAATTGCTGACTCACCTAGAAAGGAAGAGTTCAAAGAGTTTCCACTGAACTTTCCACATGGATTGGGTCCTCTGTCACCTCTGCCTCATCTGAGCTTGAATCTTCCACATTATCCTCCTCTTGACCTGAAATGTCAGAAAAAGCTTCTACATATTCTGTTATTAGATTTTCTAGAGCATCATGTTTTGAAGCAGAGATTTTTAAAATGTTTACGATCTTAAATTTGGATTCTCACTAGGGACAGGTATAAATGATAATACCTTGGTCATAATGCATTATGTATTGTTTTCTCTAAAAAGTATTAAACTATTTTATTAAACACTGACTTGTCAGGACCAAAAACATAGTCAGTTACATTATCTGAAGTAGTTTAATTTGAATTTGTTGAAGTATATCTCCGAGATATCCTTAGTATAGGTAAATACTGTAGCGATAGGCAGAATCAGTTTAAGCCCTCAAATATATATTTTCTTTCACCCTTTCATTTATAGTATACTCGCAATTGTCACTGTGAATATTGTTTTACTTCTGCCTGCGAGAAAAATTGATTTATATAAAACAACCATTAAAATAATGGATGACAATGATTTTTTCAACCCTGAAATTGCAGGGTGTTTGTATAGAGATTTCCATTAAGCTGTGCAATGGTTGAGAAACAAATGGGGAGAGAATAGAGGTGGGGTTGAAGGAGTGTACTGGGGAGAACCGAGGTGGTGCCCAATTGAGCTGTCAGGAAGCTTCAAAAAAGGCGAAAGTAGCTAGTGGTTTTGAGCATGTCCACTAAGGAAAGAAGACAGTGATAAACCATTTGAAGGACAGCACAGGTATGAAAAATGACCACTAGAGATACGACGTCTGAGAAAAATGTTTTTTTGGAAATAACGGCATCGCAAGAGGTTGTTAGAAATGAAACAACCAATCAAGTGCACATAAAATTCAAAAGTGAGCAAAATCACTGGCAAATATCTGTGCGATTCAATTCTCTCAATCTGTAGAGCAAACATTTATCAATCACATCACATACAATAGAAACAATGAGCTTTGAAAAACATGAACAAAAAAATTGTACTTATCATGGCTGCCAAGCAGCAAAGAAGAGGATGATTTCTATTGGACATGATGATTTATACTCAATTCTTACTGCTGATTGACTGTATTATGGAGTCAGTTGGGATTTGCAGTTTCTTTGTATGCATGGGCATTGTAGGTTTTCTGTGAATATTTGTTATATTTTGGCTGCTGAGAATGGAAAGTGATGAGGAAAACTGCAAGGATGGATAAATATTATTACTGATTTAACCATTTTAAAAGAATTCTACTTTGCAGACTTTTGCTAAGGCACACTAATTTAGAGGCTGGAACAGGAGAGTCAACAAACTGCCTTTCTAAAATCCTAACACATTCTTACAGCCCCAAAACAGTAAAACTACATTTCAAAACATAACACTCGATATAGCCCTAAATTGTAGTATGTTGGATGACCTTGTGTGTGAAAACATGAGGGATACCACTTCTACATTATCAACAGTGTATTTTATTCTATGACACTTGTGGATAAGATACCTGTTACGTTTGTAAAGAAATAACCCTGCACCCAACTGGAACTCAGTCCATATGATTTTATATTAAGCATGTTAATAATGATAATGTAAAAAAAACAGTAAAGCTACTCAATGTGATCAGTTGTGGTTATTTATTCTGTTAGAGATGGGCTTATATATTTGCCAACTGTAAAGGAGGCCACAAATGTTATGAAGTATAAGACATATTTTGATAAATAATAGAGTGTCATTTGATCATTTTTCTATTTTAGATATTAGATCGGATTAGAAGATCATAAACAACTTCTAATCTGGTAGCCACTCTGCCTTAAGAAATGTCATCCGACTCCTTCAGTTGCACCAGTTCCCTTGCCAATGAAGAACATCTGGAAGAGCAGCCAGGCCCGTCATTTGGTCAGAGTCCTATGTCTACCATCCTCCACACATAATACAGGCAGACCAAAACCTGATGGGGGCTGCTTCACAGCAGGAGGTACAGCTTGGCCAGATTATATAACTTCTTAGGGCGCAGAATCATCCCCTGTGGATCCAAAATGAAATCCAGGGGACACAAAATGATCTACTGGAGGGACACATGAGTGTCTATACTTTACATTCAAGGGTGATGCAAGTTGGCTTTAGATCATTATCTGCAGCAGTGTCCAATTTAGCTAGTTATTTCCGTGGTTAAGCAACATCTGCTTTCAGCTTGGTTCCAGGATCATTTCCAGCTGGCATCACCATGAAAAAGGGACACTGTTGCACATGAAGCCACCTGTCACCACCCCCTCAGTTGGCACTCAGCCACTCTGAAGCCCCATACGAGGGGTTGTTCACCTGGTCCTGTTGAGGACAACACCCAACAATCTACCACCAAGAGGCAAAAAATATCTCCTTCTATGAGCTTCTGAACTATTCACCCTATCCATCTTCTGTCCCCACATTTCCAATCCACTCATGGACTGTTACCTAAAAAAGGACCCCAATCAATTGGAAACGTATCTTTCATTTCACATACATCATACCTCAACTAATTTTCTGAAACTGATAATGTTCTTCTAATCTTTTTGATCAAACACAATATTATAAATAATGTGTGTTGGGATAGTACTCTACTACCATGAAATTACCCAGTTAATATTATTTTACACAAACCAGTGTGTATTCTAGTTCTGAATTGAAACACATTTATATTGGATACACATAATACACATTTCACCACCAGTAACAACACACTAAATATTTTGAATTTAATTTGTTATAAGTTCAGATATATGATTTTTTTTCTCTCCAAAATATAATGCTGCTAGTTGTTCAAATATCATAAGCAAGAGAGGTGTCTATCATCTAAGGCTACAAACACTCACTGAAATGGAAAGTATGCAGAGCAGACACAATATTAGGAAGTACTCAAGTAGTGATGGAGCAAGGTTTCGCATGAAAAGAAACTTGCTCGTATGCAATCCTCTCGAATAACCTGTAACCTTATAATCAACCCGTTGGTGAGTACTAACAGTGCACCACATTTTACATTATTGTTTCTAGGGGACGCTTTTCTATGTACCTTACTAATGAATAACCCGAGTGTTCTAAAATGGCCTCCGAAAACGCGGGAACTCTTCTGCGCATGCGTCTACTACATCTACGTAGTATGCCGTTATCTTTCGCTTGGGGGGAAAACTTTGCAGCTGCGCAGTAGCTTCTAAAATGGCCTAATGCACATGCTGAGCTGAAACTAACCCATGCAAGCTCTACTAAGCTATTAATGCAAAAGATGTATTAAGTAAATGGGGTTAGAGTAGAAGTAAGTGGTATACCATGAATTCATTTAAGTTTGTATTCTAATGTGTTCTTCTTTGACTTTATTAATAGTTCCCATTTGGGCCTTGGAGGGTGACTGCGTCTCTGTTTCCATGTGACTTCTATACATGCGCAAAATGTCTGCTTGCTCTGAACAAGTGAACTGAAATTGACTGGCTGCTAAACTCAAGCCCAGCAAGGACATGGGAACCCAACTTTTTGACCCTACAAGAGGAAGGAGAAGAAACATTGTAAATTAGACTTACTGATCCATATATGAAATATATGTGGGAAAAAAGCTTGTGGGTATTAAAATTAAGGGGCGGGGAATTAGACAATATACTAAAGAAAAGTATTGCACTTGGTATGGTGTGATGTCCTCACCCCACTGCTTGGCCCAATCAAAATTGTGGGTGAACATGGAATTGAAACATTTGGGGGTGGACCATACATTTGAATTGGTATAACAGAGGTAAGCTCTAGATAGTTAGACACACTTGATGCTGAGATGCTGATGCTATGCTGAGATTCTGCCCGATTTTGCTGCAATCTGACTGAAGAAACCAACACTAGGGAAAATTTGTGGAACAACCGAGGAGGCACATCTAGGAAGGGGTCCGGACGGGCCCGAGCCGTTGAGAGTAGCATCAGAGAGGGGTGTAAGGCTGGCGGTACACTAGAAGAGGTCACCTTTCCCTGTCCCAAACCTGTCCTGAATCCGTGACTCTTTGATGTCGGAGACCTCACACCATACTAGGTAAATATATTTGTAGGGTTAATACTCCGTACTTGCTCTCTGTTCTTTCTCTCCTCGGGTGCTGTCATTGCAATAATTTATTAATGCAAACTGATTATAGGCTAACTGTACTATTTTTCCTGATGGAGACTTCTGGTATATTCATGTGTATGTTGATTTGACTCACAAAATTGTTAATTTAGATAAACCTTTAAAACTCCTTCTGAGTCTGTGGTACTTTAAAATACTTAAATGTATTATTGTCTTTCCTCCCTATTCTAATCTACTACTAGATCTTATCGAACGTTCATTTACTCAGGAGACAGGAATGGTAAGAATACTGGTGTAAAGGTTTCCTAGGGTAAAATAAAATTGATGACCAGTGGATATTTGCCAGCTCATTGCGTGTATGAATGAATATGGGCCCAAATGAGTGTTGTGTGTATGAATGTGTAGAGCTGGTAAACTCCGCTGCATCAGTTTTACTTGGTAGCAGAGGCATGGTTAGTGTAGTTAGTTAGGTGAGGATTGTATTTGAAATTTGAAATATTGATTTATGTTTTAACCAAAACCAGTTATGTATTGTTTTACGTTGTCTGGAAATTCCCGGGAATATTGAATAGCGGGTGGCGAATGGAAGCCACACTGCAGTGAGGTTATTGGTCTGGATCGAGAAAGTGCTGAAAGTTACGCAGGACTGGAAGCACTAAGTTAGGGAAAATATATTGTGTGTTAGTGAGAATAATTGGTAGCGAGGAGTCCGCTGGTGAAATTTTGGTATTATATCACCTAGGAAGGGTAATACTGAAGTAGTAGCAGGTTCTCTGATGCTGGTGTGAAGAGTAAGCGGAAAGGTTTTACTCGTAGTGTGTGAAGAGTAAGCGGAAGGGTTTTACTCACAGTGAAAGAAATCTTACTATTCTTTGAATTAGTGGGTCAGACACAATAGCGAATGTTTATACGTTGTTAATTAACGATATTGTGTGAAAAGTTTGTGAGAAAATAAGTTTTCGCATTACCTTGTGAAGGAGGGGTCAGTTGCGGGTGCTGCTCTGATGTCACTGAGAGCCGCGCTGGGATTGGTTGGAACAGCGGGCGTGTAGTGGATGTGAAATTGTAAAGGAGGGGTCAGTTGTAAGGAGTGATACTGACGTAACAGAAAAGCCATGCAAGCATTGGCTGAGCGAGCGAGCAGAGTAAAAGTTGATTGGTCCGCAGACTGGAAAACACGTTGGTATTGGAGAATTATTAGAATTAAAGCAAGTGTTTGATTAGTCCTCAAAATAGAGATCCCAGGAATAATAATAGATAGTGGAGTTTGCATGTACGATCCAACCTTAACTGGGACTCGACTAGATAGAACATTTGTAGGGTTTGCTTACGAGCAGTACCTTAAGCAGCACAAGCACGCAATGTACAGAGAAAAGAGAAAAATTACTTTCATACAAAAAGTGAAGAATTATTTCAAAAAGGACAAACCCATTAAGTAGAGAGGGGATTCTCATTCCTCATCCAAATACACCTGCATCATACATGATGGTGGAGAGAGGCTATCATACTTGTGTGTGGTTAGAAAATTGGGTAGAATACACAAAGGATGATGGTATATTAGCATTTCCTGAGTACAGAAGCTTTAATGTAAGAATATTGTACAATTTAAGAACACAAATGAATGAATTAGAAACCAGACCTAGATTGACTCATTATGAAGCTTTAGAAGAATGGGAAATGGAAGCCTTTGAGCGTTACAGACCACGAAGTAACAGGACTCTAAGCAAATTTCATCTGAAATTTCCCCGAGAGACTAGAGATAGTCAAATGAAACAATGGAGACAGGCCATGGTGGCAGAAGGCTTATATCCTGTATTAACATCAGAAGAGCAGATGGGAAGTAAATGTACAGAGAAGACCAAGCACTTAACCATGATTGATAGCGGAGAAACAGAAGAGGGGTATCTAGAGGACGTATTGATGAAAGTCCTCCACCTTATAATGATGGATTCAATAGAATGACCCCTAGTGCCCCGATGATAGGAACACCTTTGGTTCCACAGATAGTACATGACACTGCAGACAGGGTACTTCAAGAAAAGGAAAAGGAAGCAATAAATAAAAATAGAGATGAATTGATTCAGAGGATAGCTCAGCTAAACACACATCCTGAAGCATTGACCATACCAGTTACAATAGGTCCGGTAGTTCCATTATATGAAGAGAAATCCAATTGTCCTAAAGTTCCTGTAATGCCTACTCCAAGCATAGAACCTAGAAAAGAAAAGGTAATAATAGATGATCAAGCCAGTGAATGTGAATCAGTAATATCATTGATGGATTTGCCTATAAGGGAGCCAATGATGGAAAGCCCGAAAATAAATGTGCCCAGTTGTTCAAAGGAAGTTAATTTAGAAACATCATCAGGAACTAGAAGTGCCACCATAGTAACCCCAGAAGATATAGAGAGATGGTCTCAAGAAATAGAGAAGCCAAAGTCATAGCCTAAAATATTAGACATTTTTAAATTGAAAGTAGAATTGGAAGAAATGGTTGCTGGAAATGTGGGTCTAGACAGGGTAAACACATACAGTGAAGAAGAATTACTGTTTATTTGTAGAAGCATTACACGAAATACACAGGCAATCCATGAAAAACTGACTAATTTAGTATCGGAAATGGGAATTGCTATAGGGAAATCAAAAGTGTTGCAGAAACCATGTAGAGCAGAATTCTCTGATAAGGATTTGGAAAACATGAATGTGTCTGGAAGAAAGTTGCAGATCAGGGAATTGTTATTTCTGTTGCGATAGTGGGGAGATCTTGAAAGACGGAAAGTTAGATGGGCAAAGAAAAAGGAAGAAGCACAGGTAAATCGAACGACATCTGAATATGTCATGAGAGAAACAGAAAACGCTGAGAAGTTGTATCTGATGAGGGAAGTACCCGGAGGGGGGTACGTACAAGTGCCTTGGACTAGACAGGATATTTTGTCTTTTACGAATGATTTCCCAAAATTGAGAGAAAAACCAGTAGAATGGTACCGACAGGTTGAGAGGTTTGTGAAACTTTTGGAAGTTTTGTTGAAGGATCTGCATGGTCTGTTTGACATAGTAGTACCTGCAGATTTGCGGACAGAATGTAAGATTACTGTGGATTGGCCTAGTGAGGAATATCCAAGAGACGCAAAAACAGGAGCCCCGGCAGAGGATGTAATGAAAAAGTATCATCAGGTAATCACCTTTCTGAAGAGTAAAATTCCCCCGAAAGAAAGCGATTGAGTAAAGATAGACAGAGCAACTCAAGAAAAGGATGAGTCTGTACATGCCTACTACGAACGTCTTTTACAGGTGTTCAAACAGTATAGTGAGTTTGAAAGTTTAGAAAATAAGGACATGACTCATTTTGTGTATCGATTTGTATCTGGGCTGAGCTTGGACATATCTCAAATGATTAAGCAGCACATGCTGTGCTGGCAGTCAAATTCCATTGATGAGATTTTAAAATATGCAAAATATTGTTGGGACGAAATTGATAGCAAACGAAAAGCGTTAGAAGAAAAAGTAATGTGGGCTCAAGTAAAATTGGCTGAACAGCGAGAGCTCCAACTAAGTAAACAATCAGAAAATCAAAGAAGAGCACAAGGTCAAAGTGACAATAATGGGGGAGAGCCACGGGAATGATTAAATCGGAAAGAGGCAAAGAAAGAATTCCCTTGTCACGGGTGCGGGAAGTTGGGGCATTGGAAGAACGAGTGTAAAGCCATACAAGTTAATAACGCCCGAATCAAACTTTAAATCCACAGACGCAGAATGAGGTGTTAATGAGTCATCAGCAACAGGGTATAGATCTTCAGAGTCAATTGCCACCTGTCCCTAAATCAAATTTTGTGAATCAAGCCAAGTACAGCGTGGACGCCGGATTTCCAGAAGGAAGTGGTAAGAAAAATGTTGTAACATCTCAGTTTCTTTTGCAGGACCCACTGATTGATTATGATCAAGAATGACTGTGCCCGAGGGGGGAGGAAGGGAAGTGCGTACTTGGCGCATCCTTACCGGTAGATCAGTCAGGGCCTTACATAGAGGGTAAAGTAAAGGGAAATGACATTACCTTCTTGTTAGATACTTGCGCTACCAGGTCTACTGTGAGAACAGCAGACATTCCTAAGTGCATAAGTTCGTGGCTTGTGATTCAAGCCCTGTAAACTTGCCTGGAAGAGACCTGTTGTGCAAAATGAATTGCACTATATTTTGCACACCGGGTGGTGTTGCAATACAAACCCCAGATGAAGATGGAGTTTACAAGTTCATGTTAGCTAAACAGGGAACCGAAGTAAATGAATTATATTTGATGATGACACAAATTAAATTACCTGCAGAAGTCAAACTGACTGTAAATGCAGAAATATGAGATTTAACTGGAAAAGAAATAGGATTAATGGCAAATGTAGATCCCGTAAAAGTGACTGTGAAAGAAAGTGCTGTTTACCCGAACACCCGACAATACAAAATGAGTCCAGAAGTAAAGACAGGGGTCACAGCAGAGATAGAGAGACTGGTCGAACAATGTATCTTGGAAGAAATAATGAGTAGTCCTTGTAACTCACCCATAATTGGCATTAAGAAACCTAACGGGAAATATAGGGTGGTACAAGACCTCAGGAAAATTAACAAGATTGTTGTACCATGCTGCCCAGTAGTGCCTAATCCAGTTGTGATTCTTTATCAGATACCATGGAAAGCAGGATGGTTCACAGTGATCGATTTATGTCATGCATTCTTTTCCATTCCACTGCATCCAGATAGCAAGTTTTTATTTTCGTTCAGAGCATGTTTATGTCTGGAATCGTGTGCCTCAAGGGTACACAGAAAGCCCTTCAATCTTTAATAAGAGTCTCAAAAGAAGCCTTGAATCTCTTGTATTGCCCAGACAGTCAGTCCTGGTGCAGTATATTGACAACCTATTGGTGGCGTCAAACACTCGAGAGGACTGTGTTATTGATTCAATTGCATTGTTAAATCATTTGGCAAAAGGTGGACATAAAGTGTCCCCTGAAAAACTCCAGTTTTGTAAAAATTCAGTTAAATACCTGGGACATCAAATAGAAAGAGGAGTTAGAAGGGTGACCTCAGAAAGAATCAGAATAATAAGACAAATGCAATTGCCATGAACCCAAAAAGAAATAAGAATGTTCCTCGGAGTTGTAGGATATTGTAGGCAGTGGATTGTAGGGTTTGCTTTACTAGCAAAACCTCTGATACAAATGACCAGAAAAAGAGCAAAGGATCCTATAGAATGGGATGAAGAAAGTATAGAATCTTTTAGGAAATTGCGTGAATGTTTGTGTAAAGCCCCTGCTTTGGGCATGCCCGACTTTTCAAAAGAAGTTGCATTATTCTGCTATGAGCGGGGTAATTGTGCGCTTTCAGTCTTAACACAGAGACACGGATTAATGAGAAGGCCAGTGGCATATTTTTCTGCTACCTTGGATCCTGTGGCCTGTGCATTACCAGGGTGCCTGAAAGCTGTGGCTGCAACTTGCGTAAGCATAGAACAGAGTGAGTCAATTGTGATGGGACACCCTGTCAAGGTGTATGCTCCTCATGCAGTGGTGATTTTACTGACCAGGACCCGAACACAGTACCTAACTCCCAGTAGGCTGACAAAATATGAAAGAATAATACTAGGAGCTGAAATGTGACAATTCTGAGGTGTACTATTCTTAATCCAGCTACCTTACTACCTGATCCATATGCAGAAGAAGTGAGAGTTGAGGGTGAGCATGAATGTATTGACGTGACTGAACTTAGCACCAAACCACGTCCTGACATACAAGAGGAACCTTTGAAAAACGCAGAACATGAGCTGTTTGTAGGCGGCTCCTGTGTGAGACATGAGGAGGGAGGATTAAGTGCTGCCTACACTGTATGGACATTAACTGGAATAGTCGAATCATCCTATTTACCAGAGGTCAAATCTGCACAAGTCGCTGAACTAATAGCTTTAATTAAAGCATGCAAAATTGGGAAAAATTGGAGAGTAACCATATTTACTGACAGTCAATATGGTTATGGGGTTGTGCATGATTTTGGCCAACTGTGGATGCAGAGGGATTTCCTGACTTCTTCAGGGACTCCTATTAAAAATGGAAATTTTGTGAAAGAATTACTGGAGGCAATTCAATTACCAAAAGAGGTAGCCATGGTCAAGTGTGCTGCTCACCAATCAGGAAATGACTATGTGACAGCCGGTAACCGATATGCTGACCAGGTTGCCCAACATTGTGCAAGGCATAAGATTCCCTTAAAACAGAAAATCGAAACTTGTGGAATCAGCTGCCAACTTATGCTACTTGCAGGAGTGGGGACCTGGGAGGAGGTGAAAGGTCTGCAGGATACAGTAGACATGAGAGAAAGGGAAGAGTGGGTGAAAATAGGATGTCAAAGAAGGGCAGAAGATGGTGTGTGGGTCTGTTATGATGGCAGACCAGTCATGCCAGACAGCATGCTTGCGCAAATGGCTAGAATGTACCATGGAGACACACATGTGGGCAGGGATGCAATGATTCGACTCTTTAGACAAGAGTGGTTTATCGCAAAGTTCAGGAATGTAGCAGAGAGCCTTTGCCAGAGATGTTTAATATATCAACAAATGAACTCTGGCAGGAAGTCTGTGGTCTGCATGGGAAAGATTGGACAATCAGAGGGACCTTTTGTGAGACTCCAGTTCGATTTTATTCAACTGCCTGCTTGTCGAGGGTTGAAATATGTACTTGTTTGTCTATTTTCAAAGTGGGTGGAAGCATACCAGACCCGAAGAAATGACAGCTTGACAGTGGCCAAACTTTTATTAAGAGAACTCACTCCTAGATTTGGTTTTCCAGTAACAATTGAATCAGATAGAGGGTCACATTTTAATAATGAAATACATCGACAAATCTGTGAAGCGTTCAAAGTCGAACAGAAATTGCACTGCGCTTACCGTCCAGAGGCTTCTGGAGTGGTAGAACAATTGAATGGCACAATAAAGTCAAGACTCGGAAAGGTGTGTGCATCCACCCCACTGGAATGGCCTGATGCTTTGCCTCTTGTTCTGATGGGATTCAGAAGTATTCCAGACAGAAATACTGGATTGAGTCCTCATGAAATACTCATGGGAAGAGCAATGAGACATGCATGTGTACCTGGACACAAGCTGTTGAATATAACTGATGACTTGGTTTTGGAGTATTACAAAGAGTTGGCTGACAGAGTGCGTTCTATCTCTCCTCAGGTGGGGGAAGACGCTTTCAACAGACAGCTGAGCCACTCACATGATCTGAATCCCGGTGACTGGGTAGTTGTGAAGAGTCACACTCGAGAATCGTGCCTAGCACCAAGGTGGGATAAACCGCATCAAGTTATTCTGACTACCTCAACAGCTGTAAAGTGTGCAGGGTTGCCCAATTGGATTCATGCAAGCCATACCAAAAAGGTGCCAGCTCCTGAAGAAGAAGAATTACAATTGAAACCAGAAATCGGTGGTGCTGAAGGTTGTGCATCTGAAGAACTTCCTATAGAAGATCCTGAAGTAGCTGCCCAAGATCAACCGAGCACTTATCAGGACGACTGGATCCCAGTGGTGGACATACTTGAAGTACTTATAAGAACTAGAAGTCAAACACAGCTAGATAGAGAGGAGGAGAGTAAGGACCAGACAGGTATAGAAGAAGTCGCTCAGGAAAGTAGGGAAACGACTGTTCGGGAGCCTGAGCAGGAACAGATAAGGAGAGAACAATATACTCAGACAGAAGAAACTCAAAGCACTGTTCCAGAGTTGAAGGGGAACAGATAGGACTTAGAGAAAACGTTCCGCCAGAAGAAGGTAAAGAGGTAAAAAGACCTGAACAGGACCAGATAGGCATAGTAACGCAGGTTCAGGATACCGAAGAAAAACCAGACATCACTAATCCTGAACAGAGTCAGATTAAGGTAGATGAATCCATCCAGGCAGAACAGGCCAAAATTATAAGCCCTGGACAAGGTCAGATAGTGAGGAAATCTGAAGACGAAGCTGATCAAGTTGTGCCAAAATCTAAAGAAAATTGGAGTCTTGAAGAACCTGGCAGTACAGTGAAGTTTAAGAAGAGTCGAAAGGGTGATAATTGGCCAAGAATTATCAAGAGACTGAGATATCAATTTAAGACAATCAATGAAGAACCTGATCAAGTAAATGAAGTAAGTAGTCAATCTGGACCTTCCAAAGTAATACCAAAGCGAAGGAGTCAAAGATTGAAGACATTGAATAACAAGTTCAAGGGTCCTGAATGGACATATGTTATTCTTGAAGACTTTGAAAACCTCAATTTAAATTAAGAAAGTGATGAAGAACTGTATGTTGAACAAATTAAAGAAGAAGTGAGACCGACCTGAAAGAGAAAGGCACCTAAGGTGTTATCTCATACAAGGTTCTGAGTTATGAAGATATAATCTTCTTGCCCAAGATGTCTGATAATAATGTTGCTGGAAAACCAAAACAAAGCTGTATAAAGAAGTGTTGTAGGATCTGTATATGCAGTTTATTATCAGTCCTCATAATATGGGTGGTATTAGCAATAGCTATTCCCTATCTAATGGTTACTGACAAACAAAATAGTACTAACACACCCACAGAAGTTGCAAACCTTAAAGGAGATAGAGTAGACTTAGAAACACCAGATGAGCTAGATTTACACCACACTGTAGATAAGAACGAAACTGATTTAGATGTATGCGCAAATCTCTTAGTACATTATGTAGAAACTATGGAAGTTAGTGATTGCTATGTTTGCATGAAATTGCCAAGCTCAGTAGCGGAAGGAGTA
Organism: Triturus cristatus; assembly: GCF_964204655.1. Classification (NCBI taxonomy): domain Eukaryota; kingdom Metazoa; phylum Chordata; class Amphibia; order Caudata; family Salamandridae; genus Triturus; species Triturus cristatus. The sequence goes on from NC_140582.1 coordinate 497,966,138, forward strand.
GCTTATCATCATTTACCATTGACCTATGGTATTTCATGTAGTGTACTAGCTAATTTATTCTATAGAACTGGAAAGCTGCAGTATTATTATTCAAATATAGTTGTAATATTTTCAGAAGTTCCCATGCGAAAGAGGATGAACTCTGTCCTTAGTACTAGAGACTCACAATCCATGGGTGAATATTTCCTAACAATGAAAACAATAGATATAGCTGATGCACATAAACACAACTTAACCTGTAAATTACATGAAGAAGAAAAGATATTTTTGAATTTAGTAGAAAACAGGAGACAGGATTTCCAATGAAGAGCCTCGGAACCGAAACCTTAGATACCTAAATGGGCTGACAGGGAAGACCTTTTAGTAACTGGCAAGACTCATGCTGCTATGTCTCTGGACTTTGGAAAGAAAGGGAAAATCTGTCTCCACAGACTTATAACAGAGTATAACAATGTATTTATTGGTTCCAGTGAATGTGAACATAATTTCTTAGTGGTTGGGGACTAAAAGGAGGATCTGATCCAGTATTTCCTGAAATTTTTTATATTTGTGGGAACAAAGCCTATTTTAGGTTACCTGATCACTGGTATGGGAGTTCCTATTTCGGAATAGTATTCCCTAAAGTCTATCATGTTAAGAGAATCACTGGAAGCAATAACAACAGTAGTGGACTAACTAGATATAAAAGAGCTAGTTTTTCTGAAATAGTAGGTGATATATTTGGTGCATTGATACCTTCAGTGGGGGCTCTGCTAAATTCTCGAAAAATGTGTGAACTGTGAACAGTAGTTGATCGGTTATCTACTGACACTGCTGGAGGATTTCTACTGATCAATACAGAGTTAGTTGTTGTCAGATCTATGGTTTTGCAAAATCGACTTGCCCTTGATATCTTATTGGCAAAAGAGGGTGGAGTCTGTAAAATGCTGAAAGCACAACATTGTTGCACGTATATACCTGACAAAAGTGTTGAGATTGGAAGATATATTAAAAATATTACACATTTGGAAGAAGAACTGAAACCACTGGAGGTTGACAGTGTATGGAAGAAAATAACAAATAGTTTTTGCACCATAAGTAGTTGGTTTTCTAATATAGGTAAAGGTATCTTAGGTCAAATATTATTGCCAATCATGGGCATAACTTTGTTAGTTCTGATGATAATGTGTTGTCGCAAATGCAGTGGGGAAAGAAAGAAGTACGAAGTGAATGAGAAAGGTAGAAAAAGAAAATTAGAAGAAATACGACTTGAAGAATTGAAGGGAAATATCTACAAAAGAATGAAAGAATCTCAATTCAAGAAAGATGAGGGAAAGAATAAAGGATTTGAAGACATCGAAATGGTAGAATGCTAAAGTTGGCATCTGGTTTAATAAAATTTAGTGATGGCATAAAATGCCATCAGAGAGGGGATTGATGGAGCAAGGTTTCGCATAAAAAGAAACTTGCTCGTATGCAATCCTCTCGAATAACCTGTAACCTTATAATCAACCCGTCTGTGAGTAGTAACAGTGCACCACATTTTACATTATTGTATCTAGGGGACGCTTTTCTATGTGCCTTACTAATGAATAACCCGAGTGTTCTAAAATGGCCGCTGAAAACGCGGGAACTCTTCTGCACATTCGTCTACTACATCTATGTAGTATGAGGTTATCTGTCGCTTGGGGGGAAACTTTGCAGCTGCGCAGTGGCTTCTAAAATGGCCGATTTAAAGTAACGCACTAATGCACATGCTGAGCTGAAACTAACCCATGCAAGCTCTGCTAAGCTATTAATGCAAAAGATGTATTAAGTAAATGGGGGTAGAGTAGAAGTAAGTGGTATACCGTGAATTCATTTAAGTTTGTATTCTAATGTGTTCTTTTTTGACTTTATTAATAGTTCCCATTTGGGCCTTGGAGGGTGACCGCGTCTCTGTTTCCATGTGACTTCTACACATGCGCAAAATGTCTGCTTGCTCTGAACAAGTGAACTGAAATTGACTGGCTGCCAAACTCAAGCCCAGCAAGGACATGGGAACCCAACTTTTTGACCCTACAAGAGGAAGGAGAAGAAACATTGTAAATTAGACTTACCGATCCACATATGAAATATCTGTGGGAATAAAGCTTGTGGGTATTAAAATTAAGGGGCGGGGAATTAGACAATAGACTAAAGAAAAGTATTGCACTTGGTATGGTGTGATGTCCTCACCCCACTGCTTGGCCCAATCAAAATTGTGGGTGAACATGGAATTGAAACATTTGGAGGTGGATCATACATTTGAATTGGTATAACAGAGGTAAGCTCTAGATAGTTAGACACACTTGATGCTGAGATGCTGATGCTATGCTGAGATGCTGCCTGATTTTGCTGCAATCTGACTGAAGAAGGCAACAGTATGGAAAATTCACGGATCAACCGAGGAGGCACATCTAGGAAGGGGTCCGGACGAGCCCGAGCCGGAGAGAGTAGCACCAGAGAGGGGTGTAACGCTGGCGTTACACTAGAAGAGGCCACCTTTCCCTTTCCTGAACCTGTCCTGAATCCTTGACTCTTTGATGTCGGGACCTCACACCATTCAAGGTAAATATATTTGTAGGGTTAATACTCCGTACTTGCTCTCTGTTCTTTCTCTCCTCAGGTGCTGTCATTGCAAGAATTTATTAATGCAAACTGATTATAGACTAACTGTACTATTTTTCCTGATGGAGACGTCTGGTATATTCCTGTGCATGTTGATTTGACTCACAAAATTTTTCATTCAGATAAACCTTTAAAACTCCTTCTGAGTCTGTGGTTCTTTAAAATAGTTAAATGTATTATTGTCTTTCCTCCTTATTCTAATCTACTACTAGATCTTTTTTTTTTTGGTCCTCATTTTTCGCCCTTGGTTCCCATATAGAGGCGCAAGAAGAGAGACTTACTGTCGCAGAGAAACTGGTAGAGTCGCAAACCTGTTTGTAGGATATCGCGTCTCAGTATTGTCTCATTACTTCCATAGCACCTCCCCAAGACAACCAATGAGAAAGAAGGGGTGATATTGCTGCAGTCAAATACCCACTGCTATTATCGAGAACGCCCTGATGGATATACAGCACATAGAGTTCCCCAAGCAGCTTAATCATTGGACCATGGGGGGGAAAAAAAAAAAAAAAAAACCACCGCCCGATGTACCAATTACGCCCAGTTCAACAGAAGCCAAAAACTTCTCTTGTCGGAATTACCATCTCTTATTAAATAAACTTTAGAAGTTTGTAGAACTGAAGTGCGCCAGTCCAGCAATGTGGGTGGAGTCGGGTCCTTCCATTTTCTACAAATTTCTCTTCTAGCCAACAATATGCAGTAGAAGAGAAGATTTTTCGCCAGACCCCGAACCTCAGGTGAGATTCCAAAAATTACGAGAGGAGAGGTTATCAGGACTTCAAAACCCAAAGCAGTTGAAAGTGATAGACTTATCGCATTCCAATAGGGGGACAGAAGGGAACACTCAAAGAACATATGTATATCTGAGGCAGCTAACAGCCCACATTTAGGGCATGCCACTAACGAGTCCTTAGAAAATTTTGAAAGTCTCTGCGGCGAATAATAGGCCCTATGTAGGGTAAAAAGATGGTTCCTACGAAGACAAGCAGGTTTCACTATATCCCACATGATCTTAAAAGATGTAAACCACAGATTCTCGATGTTCTGGTCAGTAATGGTGGAAGCCCACAACAACTCTGGCAGTTGGAATTCGCCATCCATCTCTTCTAGTAGTAGTTCATACCATAGTGAAATCTCCTTTCTGGCTGGTGGCTTATCCAATAACTGCATCACTAGATTACTATCTCCTCCTAACACGCATCTGCCCCTAGCGGAGATCTGTGAGTGTGCCCAACTTGCAATCTGAAGGAACTTAAACATAGAGAATCCCGGCCCTATTTTAGATAGCAGACCCTCCCATGGAAGCAAACAACCTTCCACAAATAAATCCCCCCAGAACTCCAAACCTGCCTCTCTCAATGGTATTGCAAGACTATCCAAAAGCCAATCTGGGCTACCCGGTGAGTTCCACAGTGGTGACCTACTTGTAAAATGACCAATCTTTAAAGGACACCTACGTTTACCCCATGTTCTTGCCATGTCTCGCAACACCTTCAATTTCACTTTTAAAAAAAATTTCGGATCTCCAAATTTAAACAAAAAACTCAGCTGGGTCACACCCTCTCCACTAAGTAATGCTGCAAACATACATCCAATTCCAGAATTTGTGGGCATTTTTAGCAGCATCCTGACATGGGAGAGTTGAAATGCCCATGCATATAATTGTATATCAGGCGCCGCTAAGCCCCCCTTCTCTCTACGCCGCCTAAGTTTTTTCCAGGCAATCCTGGGTGTATGGTCATTCCATATGAAAGAACTAATATCACTCTGAAGTTTAGTTATCAAAGAGGGTTCAAAAAATAGGGGAATGGTGTTAAACAAAAAAGATATTTTTGGCAAAATAGACATTTTTATTAAGTTTATTCTGCCCAAAATTGTTAGAGGAAGTGAAGACCAAGATCGCATAAGTCTTCGACATTCCTTGGCAATATTGGAAAAATTTAATAATACAATTTTATTTATATCCTTGACAATATTGAGGCCTAGATACCGCAAACTAGAGCTCAACTGAGCCCCTGCCACAGGTTCAGGATCATTCCAAACCATGATGTCAGTTTTGGAGGCATTAATCTCATAACCTGATACTTTACCAAAGTCAAGAGCCAAAGCAATCACTGAGGGGAAAGCCGTATATAGCTCTGAGGAAAAGACAAGAATATCATCCGCATAGAGGGCTACCTTCTTTCCCCACCCCCCATAAGTGAAGGGCTTAATATTACGCTCATCTCTCAGCCGTTGAGCGAAGGGTTCAATATATAACTCGAATAGGAGAGGGGAAAGAGGGCAGCCTTGACGCGTACCACGCGAAATGTTAAATGGCATGGACAACTCTCCGTTTACCAACAAAGAAGCTGAAGGATTCTGATATAGGAGTCTCACAGCTCGCCGGAATCTCTCCCCGATGTTAAACCTACCCAGGACCCTCGACAGGTACACCCAATTCACCCTATCGAAGGCCTTGGTGGCGTCCAATGTAAGTACAGCCAGTGGGAGAGACTCTACAGTTGCCATATCAATGGCTGCTATAAGATTATATGTCAACTCATGCAGCTGTCGGCCCCTCACAAAACCCTTCTGATCTGGATTTAAGACCCCCGTTACTACTGCTCCCAGCCTATCTGCCAAAACTGACGTAACGATTTTATAGTCAGAATTTAAGATGGAAATCGGTCTATATGAACAGCAACAGGTAGCTGGCTTTCCTGGTTTCAATATGAGGGTTATGGAAGCTTTATTCCATGAAATAGGAGGAGACAAACCTTCCCGAAGAATCTGATTGAACAAAGCTGTAAGAAAAGGGAGTATTATTGTCTCCAAGGCAATATAGATTTCAGATGGCAAGCCATCTGAGCCGGTTGCCTTACCCTTCTTGCAGTTTAAGATAGCACGCCTAACCTCTTCCTGCGAAATCTCACGATCCAGAAAGATACTCTGTTCAGACGTCAGTTCAGGAAGGGATATATCCTTCAGCTAGTCTTCCACTTGCACTTCCTCAATATCTTTGTCTTCGTGATATATGTTGCTAAAGAAATCCCGAAATGCTCCTCTAATATCTTCATCGGAAGAGTATGTTACGCCCCCAGAAGTAACTGAATCTATATTGTTTCTAACCTGGTCGGTTTTTGCCTTCCAAGCTAACAACTTCCCTGCCCCCTCTCCATATTGGAAGTGAGCTAACTTGCTCGCCTCCCACCTCTCAAGGACCCGTGAATTCAAGACTGGACCCAGTTCCCCTCTCAGGATAACTAACTTGTTCTACCACTCCTGTAGAGTGTTAGCAGGGACGTCCGGGTGTGACACTATTTCTGCTTGCACTCTAACCATCTCAGCTTCCAATGAGGCTACTAATTCTCTATAGATCTTTTTCTTGTATGTGGCCTTGTTCGTTATCAGGCCCCTTAAGAACGCTTTAAATGCATCCCAAACCCACTCAGGGGAGGCTGAGCCAATGTTGTTATCCATAAAATTCTGGACTTCAATTTTAAGAGAGTTAATAACCTCTAACGACGAAAGCAAAGAGCGATCTAAAGTCCAGCTTCTCGTGGGGCTTTTAAAAAAGCCCCCCAATTCTAAATAAACTGCCGCGTGGTCCGAAAGATGAAATGGGAGATAAGAGATAGTTTGCGTCGAGTTAACCAATTTTTGACTAATCAAGATATAGTCAATTCTCGACTGATGATGGTACTTATAGTTACGAAATGAAACAGCTCTTTGTTGCCCAAATTTTACCCTCCAGATGTCTACATAACCTAACTGTTTCATGTTATCAAGCAAAAAGGACCTGGTTTTAGACAAAGCTATAGCTCTACTGGTCGGGGACTTATCCAATATAGGATCTAAAACAATATTAAAGTCTCCTGCTACAATGGTTGGCTCTGGGAACAAAAGCAAGTGGGAAAAGATAGTTTTCAGGACTGAAGGGTCATCGCAATTAGGGCCATAATATCCTACTATATTAATAGGAGATCCAGCTATAATTACAAATACGATAACCCATCTACCCCCTGAATCCACCATCTTAGAAACTAATCTCACGTTTACAGATTTCTTAAAAAGAATTGCTACACCCTTAATGTGTGCTGTTTGCGAGGTCATTACACAAAGGTCAATCCATCTATTCTTTTTAACCACTGAGAGCAACTCACATTCCATTAGATGAGTCTCCTGGAGTATAATCACCTGCGCATCAGAGTCGCGAAGATATTGCATTATCTTATTTTTCCTGGGGCTAGTGCGCAGGCCATTAATATTCCAAAAGATAATCTTCAGCTTACTCATAACAAAGAAATCCTCCCACCATCAACATCACCATCCTCATACCTGACACCCAACAATCCAAAAGCAAAAAACAAAACAGACCCAGTAGCTTTCTTAATTAGAAAATAGAAAGGTGACCCTTCAACACTACAACAATAGCAACTCTTCAGAACATAAACTAAAACAAGGACGAAAATGAGGAGTTTTTTTGTTTTTACCCAATGCAACCCTTCCCTGTGCCCTACCCTTCCCCTCACCCTCCCATGGGAAACCCTTACCCTAACTATCTGGAAATTCCAGAAGGTAGTACCCCCTCACTGAGTCCCCGTCCATCAACTCACTATACAAAGTAGCCAACTGCTTATTACGTACTACCAATAGTGCGCCCGTACATATATAACCATGTATTACTAAGTGTCTATTCTCGGAATAGTTTCTCATACATTCTCGGAATAGTTTCTCATACAATGACACTACGCTTGCCCTGATGCCCCCTTATCTTTCCCCATAAACATCAGTAGCTCATCTGCTGCCAGCACCGGTGTAATATTATGCATTTTATTTTTATACATAATTTTCAATGCAGCAGGAAAAACTAATTGGGCCACTGCACCATAGCCTCTGAAAGCTTCTAGCCTTCTTCCAAACTCCCATTGTTTATCTAGGGTGGTCCTGGAAAGATCAGACCGGATCTGAAAATTATATCCCTTCCCACTCACAGATTTCCTGCTTAAGGGCCAGATTGAGAATAGCCTCCTTAAGAGAGTATGTATGAAAATTCACCAAGATCTTCCTTGGCTTGGTTCTTTGGGGATTTTCCCTAAAAGGATCTCTATGAATGCTTTGAATGTCTAAGGTTAGCTCTTCCACTGATTGATCTAATCTTAAGACTCTTTCAGCAGTGAGATGATATATTTCTTAATATCTGAGCCTTCGCTATCTTCCGGGACATTCAGAATACGGAGGTTGTTGCGTCGAGCATGATTTTCTAATGTCTCCATCCTCTCGGCCAACATCAGATCCTCTTTTTTAAGCTTAACAATGTCTGCCTTAGCTTCATCTAAATACAGAGACAGTTCTGTTACAGTACTTTCCAATACTTCTGTTCGTGTAGACAGACCGCTGATTTTACTATCGAGGGACTCGCAGAAGCTTCTTATTTCAGACTGGTTCGCTGCCGATGTTTCAAACCCTTTTTTAATGTCTGCAGACAAAGATGTAAACATACCCTGTAGGGAGTTAATTAATGATGCACTATCATGACCCTCGGCTAGAGGGCCGGAGAGAGCAGACATGCAATCTTGCAAAACTTCATGCTGTAATGCCCCACTACCAGATGACCCCAATAAGGAGTTAGGAGGAACCACTAAAGGTGACGGTTCTGAATCTAAGGCGGGAGGGGGAAGAGGATACAAAGGCTCTGGATTTTCTGGAGTGCAAGTAGGAGACACACATGCTCTTAAAACTCCATCTGCCCTTACGTCCCCCCCTCCCACCGTCTGACCTACATCATCCAAAGTAACCCCATCTACTGTGACTGGGCTGGTTTCAAAACCGCTAATATACTGCCAGATATAATCACAGAATTCACGGGAGTCACCTCATTGGGGTCTAATGATGCCATAGAGATCAGCGCGTTTCCTGAATACTCTTTCCCAGGGTACTGCTCCGCAAGATGTAAAACCTGTGGAACTACTTTAAAATAGGATCGAAGGGACGGGGTTATCTTTGCCCCAGCGTTGTTAATGGGTTTAGGATTTTTAGAGGCCCTGCCTGTTTTGTTTGTATATGCTCTCTTAGCTTTAACCTGCCCAGTCAAAAAAGATGAAACTTTCTTTTTGTTCGATGGACACGTAGAGTTTGACTCAGGAAGAGATTGCTCGGGCTCTTTATTTAAATCCGAACCAGGGCCGTTCTTACTTTTTGCAGCTTCTATGTTTTTTTTCTTCTTAGTCCCCTTACAAGTTAGTCCACGTTTGCCCTTTACTTGCCCTGGGTCTTCCACTAGAGCTCCGTAACCCACAGGTTCGAGACAAACCACAGCGGCATTGTCAACCCCCCTGGAACCACCTACCAGCGTTGTTGCCGCGCTAGTGATCTCTCTCACCCCGTTCGATGCACTAATGCGGGCATTGGCAGCTACACCGCGGGAATCTCGGATGAGGCTGCGGGTCTTTCGCCCCCGTTGCAGCTCCAGGGCGGCTAGACTCCAGCGCCGCAAGCATGTAACAGCCCGCAGCGGCTCCGAAGAGATCGAAGAAGGCTGTGGGAGACGCTGTGGGAGACGCGCCGAAGAAACTCGATCTGCCGCTTCAGAAGAACCGAGACACGCCCCGTCCACACACATGGGGCTCAGCACAGGAATACAAGGTAGACAACAAAAAAAAAAGAGAAAAAATATCCACAATATCCGAAAATGCTAAACTTCAAGAAAGATACCTAAAACATAAAAAAAAAAAAGGGCCGTCTTCAATTCAATTCATACAGACGGCTGTATTTAGCAAAAAAAAGAACGCTGGATGGGAGCCCATGAGCGGAGCACCGCTGCAGCTCAGCTCACCGCCGCCATGTTTCCCCTATGATAATTCTTGTCTTGAGCCTGTCACATCTTATTCCAAAAGCCTGAAACAATGTCAGGCCTGTCTACTACTAGATCTTATCGAACGTTCATTTACTCAGGAGACAGGAATGGTAAGAATACTGGTGTAAAGGTTTCCCAGGGTAAAATAAAATTGATGACCAGTGGATATTTGCCAGCTCATTGCATGTATGAATGTATATGGGCCCAAATAAGTGTTGTGTTTATGAATGTGTAGAGCTTGTAAACTCTGCTGCATCAGTAGGAGAGGATTTGGATGCATAATGAAAAAGAAAACGGTCGACAATACAAAAAATATGTAGCTGCCTATGCAGAAGAAACTTGACATTGTTAGATTATTTCTTTTTTTAACTCTTTTTATTAATTTTGCTCTAAAGACCATATAATACAAAGCTCTCCTATGCATGTACATTGTTAAGTTTCGTCATTGCATTAATAACACTTGAGGGAGGATCGAGACAAACCGTCTCCCGCAGATGAAAAGGGCATGGAATCACCCCAGAACACAATTCCCAAATACAAATATAGATATACTTTAACGAATCCCCGCACCCTCTCACCTCAATATGGCAGGTGTGATTCATGTTTCCCCTGCAGTCATTCTGTATCTGTGCCATGATGCCCATATCTTTTCTCACTTTTTCGCGCACACCCTGCTTTTATATACCGTCTCTTCAGCTCGTTGGCACCAGTCTAGGTCTCTGTCATTGTTACATTATTGAAGCAATTGGTCCTGCAAATCCATTGGAATCACAAATGGGACTCTTCAGCCACTCTTTTGGTCTGTCTTCCTGTTATGCACACACATTATACATAGACATAGTCATAAAATGCATCCAATTTCTGCAGATATGCTACAGATGACAATTCAAGAACCAGATCTATAGCTTGAGGCAGACACGTGTCAGTCCCTTTAGATTAAGTTCACTAACATTGTCATCACTCCATAACTGAGAGAAGTGTGGAGATATTATAAACAAAAGCATCACACCAATATTGAGGCAACTTGCATCATTATTTTTTATGTAAGAGTACACTATACCGACCAATGACTTGTTAGTGCTGCAGCAGATGATAGAATAAGATGAGCTAGAACGGATTAAACAGACATTATGTTCGTAAAAATCTCTTGCCTAAAATTCAGAGTAATTCGTTTCAAACATTCTTCATCAAAAGCTGTAAGATATATAATGTCAAATAACATGCACAACCTTATACCTCACATTTCAAGTACATCATATTGATCTTTCATGACAATTGAAATACAGATTTCTTTCTTTTATATAACAAAAAAGTTTGCTACATAACCTGTAATAACATTATAGCATTAGTAGCAAATATTGTAAAAGATGATACGTACATTTTGTAGTTATATATTGGCATTGTACTTCAGTGCACTTACCATCAGGCAAAGATAAGTTCTATGAGTTCACAGCTGAGTTCCCTGCCTTCATATTCATCAATGTTAATTTGTTGCTGCACCTCAACATCACCACCCTGCAGTTCCCAATGGCAGTCATCATCAGGAATTAAGGAGCTGTTCCTCAGCTGGGCAATGTTGTGCAGCGTACAACACAACTATTTTGAAGACCTTCCTAGGAGAGAAGAGGAGGGCCCTTCCAGATGCACAAAAATCCACTCCCCAGCCTCTTTGTTCACAAAAAGGTCTCATTGAAGTGGACTTCTCCTGACATTGCTGGGTTTTGCAGTGGTGCTAGAAGCCATGTGTGACTATGATATGCTGTGTCACCTGAAAAATCAAATTACAAACATAATTTTAAGTATGTCTGAATGCCAGCATCTAAGAAAATAATAATGCAACAAAATTAATCTTAAAACTTACTAACAAGCCAGGTTCTTAATGCCACAAGGTCTGCCATCTGTTGCAGTATGCAGCTGTTGTATAGTACTAGCGAGTCATGGGTTGAGCCAGAAAATCCTACACACACTGGAGATGTAGAGATATGGTGCGCAAACTGATGGGGTAGAAATATTTCCGATTGAGATACGCTTGCTCCGGTCATGAAGCGGCACCAATACAGCATGAGTTCCAACTAAAGGCACAAACAATATGTGGCTTGTCTCCTAAACCATAAAACTCTGCCTCAATATTGTTCTGTGTGGCATTATCTACAGGAAATGTGTTGTACTCATTCATAACTTTAAGGATAAAATCCATAACGTGGCTGACGACAGCAGAAAAAGTCAGCTGCAACATCCTGTTGGAATCACTAACAATGTACTGCAAAATCCATTTGCACAGAAATCCAATTGCCATTATCTTCACAATAGGCATCATGGCAGTTGGATTTCAAATATGCGACAACAGTTGTAATTTTAAATGTATTTATATAGCACTTACTACCCCATATGAGGCATTGAAGCACTTTTCGCTGAGTAGCATGCTACTCCGGAACCCAAAGTGGATTAGTGGTGGATTAGAATAGGGAAATATAGGTTGTTAATTGGAGCAGTGGACATGTGAGTCTGTTAGTTGGATTGCATAGGAAAAAAGAGTGAGATTAGAGAGAATAGTCTAGAAAGGGTTATTTGGGAAATCATGTTAGTAAAATGAGAGTTGGGATGTGTCAGAAAGAGGAGGTAGAGGATATATTGAAAGAGGTATAGGTTCAGACATAGGGAAGTGAGTTGGAGAGAGCTGAAGGTATTTGTTTCTACACTGGGAGTAAAGTAATAAATAGATAGATACATAACTACATACGAAAGGTATACATGTATATGGAAAATAATAAAGGGATATAAAGTTGTATTATATAAAGTCCCATATATACATGTATGGATACATATTTAGAAACTCAGACTTTCGAGTGTTGGTGTACCTAAAGGTAATTTATTTATTTACTTTTATTGAAATATATATTTTTTGTTTTTGGTAAATTTATGTTTTTTATTTGTTTTCTTATTTATATTCATTTTATATTTTTGCCAATAATTCGATATTGAAGCACTTAAAGATACAATTAATATCATCATATTTACACATTGTGATAGATAAAATAAAACAGAGACCCATAAGCATATAATCAAATAACATATATAACATCTCATTTTGTGACAGATTAAATAAAATAACAACAGAGACCCATACGCATATAAATAACCTATATGTAAACTATGTGGTGACTTATATACATGTGAAACATAAAATAATATACATATATTTTAACCATAAGTAATGTATGCATTTGTTAGGTAGACCTATAAGAATATTCATATATTTTTAAACCATAAGTAGTATATACATTTGTACAAAGAAACACACATCTAAGTACAAACATAATAAGCAAATGATACATGTTTAGATACACAAGCATATGCTGTACATTTGTGTTTGAGTATGGTGGTCATGTAGGTAAGAGCCAACTCTTGAGTAGTCTTCTGAAGATAAGATAGTTATCCATGGATATTATGTTTGAGGGTAATAAATTCCATAGTTTGGCTGCTTGAACAGAGAAAGATGCACTACCCATGTTTTTTCACTTGTATGCTGGGGTTTTGAGGTGGGGTGGCAATCTGGAGCGGAGGTTCCTTTGTTGTATGAATTTGCTGATTTTATTTCAGATGAAAAGTGGTCCTGTTCCATTTATTGCTTTGTGGGTGATACATAGCAGCTAGAAGGTGGATCTTCTGGCGACCAGTAACCAATGTTGGACCCTCAAGGCAAGAGAGATGTGGGCTTGTGGCTTTACATATAGGAATAGCCTGGCATCAGAGTTCTGAATTTGTTGTAGTCTTTTCCTAGTTGTTAAAGATGATCCATGGTAGAGTCCATTGGCGTAATCAGGTTTAGACAGTACAAGAGAGATAGTAGCTTGAAAATTGTGTGGAAATTGTAGGTTGGGAAAGATGCATTGCAGAGTTTTCAAAGTAACGAAGCTTGATATTACTAACTCATCCCCTTGGGCACTCATTGATAGCTTTGAGTCTATGGTAATTCCAAGTTTTCTTACTTCCTTAGATACTTTAGGAGGTAGTCCCAGATTGTCAGGCTAGGCACAAAGTGGCTCATAATTTTTCCAGTCTCCACTCATGAGTATTTCAATTTTGGACGCATTCAATTTGAGATGCTTCCATGTCATTCACTGATCTATGATTGTGAGGCAACTGAAGATTTTTGAGTTTCCGATGCCTTTGGGGCTTTCCAGTTTAAGAAGCATTTGTGTCATCTGCGTAATTATAGCATGTGAGCTGAAATTCATTGATTATTGCTAGTGAGATGTACATGTTGAAAAGCATGGGTGAGATAATAGAGCCTTGACGAATCCTGCTTTTGTAAAGTAAGATTTGGATGAAAAAGGGGGAGTATGGATGACATTTGTTCCGTTTTGAAGGTAGGATGTGATCCAGTCAAGAACAGTCCTCTCTATTATGGCTTTGTGACAGCTTTGGATTAGAGTGTCATATTGAACTGTGTCAAATGCAGATGAAAGGTCCAAGAGACGTAGTGCAGCAACCCTGGTCTGGTCTACTGTATTTTTAAGGTAATTCCAGATGGCGATGAGGGCAGATTCCGTATCTCTTTCTGGACGGAATCCTGTTTGAAAGTCGGAAAGTATGGAGTTACCTTCAATGAATTGTGACATCTTGGTGAATGCTGCTTTTTGTATCAGTTTGCCCAGGAAGGGTCCATTTCTAATCGATCTGTAGAAGTTTGGGTCATGTGGGTCCAGGTTTGTTTTCTTTAATAATGGCAATATGTACAGATGCAGTGTAGAATATGTACAGACATTTATCCAACAATTGATTCATTTTATTTTATTTTTTATTTTAAAGGTTTTATATAGTGCCGGCTGGACCCAAGGGTATCAGAGCGCTTTACAAGGGTCACATGAGTAGATATAAAAATAGCAAAAACATACCATGAGGTAGCAGACAAGTCCAATTAAAACCATAGGTAACAGCTCCATTTATACGATCTGGTTACAACAAATTGCGATATTCAACAGCAAGTCAAAAGAAGAGGGGTAGTCGTGGAGAAGGGGGGATAGAGAAGAGGGGGCAGGATGTAAGAATGGTGAAAGGCTGTGAGGGGGGAGGTAAGGAAAAATCAAGTGTATCAGCCTATGAAAGGGATTAGTGAGATAGTGGGAGAAGAAAAGAAAGAAGTGAAAACAAGGGGGTGGAGAAAGGGCGTCCGGAGAACAGAAGGGGGGATCCTCTAAAGTAGGAAACCGGGTTGGGATATGAGCCCAGAGAAGGGGTTAAGGACCCCAGAATTTGCCGAGCAGGTGTAGTTTGAGGTCTTTTTTGAAGCTGAAGTAGGAGGGGGTGCAACGAAGTTATTTAAGGAGTGCATTCCAGATGGTAGGCGCATTTCTGGAGGAGTGTGATTGAGTGGATTTCTTGTTTAACAGAGGAGGTACAAGAACAAGTTTGTTTGAGCTCCTCAGTGTTCGAGAGCAGCCCGCTTTGAGGAGTTTATCTGTGAGGTACAGCGGGGTGTGTTGATGCAGGGTTTTGTGCGTAATGCAGGCGGTCTTATAGGTAGATCTGCCTTCAATGGGAAGCCAATTTAGGGCTTTAAGGGTAGGGGAGATGTGATCGAACCGTTTGAGGTCGGTAATGAGCCTAGCAGCTAGGTTAAGAACATATTTGATTGGGGCTAAGTGGATTTTACGTGTTCCATGAGAATGGCGTTACCATAGTAGATTTTAGACAGGACTAGTGATTAGACAGCTGATCTAAATTCATTAGCAGGAATGAAGGGTTTTAGTTTCTTGAGGTGACAGAGAGTGAAGAGAGCACTTTTGGCTGAGTTTGTTATGTGGGAGATAAGAGAAAGTTTCTGGTCAATGTCAATTCCGAGGGATTTAACTTAATTCTATAAGGTTAGAGAGCAGCTGAGAGCTGTAAGGTCCGAGATCCAGAATTGGATGGGGAGCGAGCTGTTTTTAGGGGAGAAAAGAACGATTTCAGTTTTTGTTGGGTTGAGTTTGAGGTGGTTGTAGTGGAACCAGGATTGGATCTTAGTCAAGGCATCATTGAGGTGTAGCACGTCAGAGCGGGATTGAATATTATGATAAAGTTGAGTGTCATCGGCGTAGAGGTGATACTTGATTCCCGCATGCTGAAGAATAAGGGTGAGGGGTTCCATAAAGAGGTTGAAAAGAGGGAGAGAGAATAGAGCCCTGGAGGACACCCAGCGAGACAGGCACTGGTTTAGAAAGGCAGTCGTGAATTTTCATTTTCTGGGATCTGTGTTGGAAAAAGGAGGAGAACCATTTGAGAACTGAACCGTTGAGGCCAAAACGATCTTTAAGAGTGTTAAGTAAAGTAGAGTGGTTCACGGTGTCGAAAGCAGAAGAGAGATCAAGGAGAATGAGAAGGGAGGATTCGCCCTTGTCGAGGGAGTGATGGATGTCATCAATTATATTGAGCATGGCCGTTTCCGTACTACAGCCCTTTCTGAAACCTGATTGCAAAGAGTCCAATAGATTGAATGTGTCGATGTGTGTGTCTAATTGGCGCAGGGCACATTTTTCAGGGGCTTTAGAGAGAAGAGGAAGGTTAGAGATAGGCCGAAGATTATTTAGGTCATTAGGGTCGGCAGCAGAATTCCAAAAAGGGGCAATTATGTGTTTTAAATCTTGGACAAGGTTGGCAGGGAGAGGGTCTCTAATGTGAGAGGATGGTTTAAGTCTGGCAATGACGTTGAGGACTTCGAGCTCAGTAACTGGATGGAAGTGATGCCAGGAAGCATTTTTTTTTTCTCAAGTTTGGTGGGGTCGGATTCAGGAAGAGAAAGGACTAGAGGCAGAGATGAAGGGTCGCGGGGAAGAGTTAAGAGGGTCGGAGAATTGGAGGAAAAATCTTGGGGGGGTGGAGTGCAATATGGAAGGGGAGTTAAGACGAATGAGTGATCGATTTTGGAGATTTTTTCAGAGAAGTAGTTAGCAATTTCCTCACATCTCTCGATAGTGGCCGTCACTTTGGGTGGGGCAGTGGTGGTTTGGTTTTTAATAATGCTGAATAATCTATTTTTGGCCCGGTCCAGTTGTTAACGGAAGAAGGCAGCCTTAGTATTAAGGATATGCTTTTTGTAATTGAACCTGGCGGATCTGAGGAGGGCGAGATTTGGGGGGGAAGGGTTTTGTTTCCAAATGCGTTCAGTCGACCTAAGGGCACGCCTCTCGTTGTTGAGATCCGTATTAAACCAGGATTTGGAGGAGGTGTTTTTCTTAAGTTTAAGTTTGGCTGGAGCAATTTGGTCAAGGACAACCGTGATGGATTTATTAAAGTGCTCAGTGAGGTCATTAGCATTTTGGGAAAGAGGAGGAAGTTGAAGTTGCGCTTTGACTTTAGTCTCAAGTTTGCCCGGGGGGATAAGATGGAAATTTCTAGTCAATTTCTTCTGTTTGATGATTTTGGGTATAGGGGGTTGCATCGTGTTAGAGATCATGAAAAGATGAGGTGATGGTCAGACCAGTCAATGGGTACGATGGAGGAAAGGGAGGCAACAAAGTAGAAGGTACTAATTAACCAGAAGAAAGTATCAAATATAAACACGACAGCGCGACCTCTAATGACAACCGCACCTAACCTGTCATCTGCAATATATTATTTTAAAAAAACATTGTATGCCTAAATTGTGCACTCACTTATGCACTTGCTGCCAAGGTGCAGTCCAACAACAGGACTATACAAATTTGAATAAGATCAAATGGTGCACCATATGATAATTATGACTTTTACATGAAAATAGTCAAATAGTCCAACGTAATTTTCAAACAGTGCGTGCAAATCTTCTTTTTTTCTGTCAAAGTTCATATATGAAAGATATATAAAGCACATAACAGCCAACGCTGGACTTCTTCAGGGCAAGAATCACAATGATGTCAGTACTTTGATTCTGCTAATTCACTCGTCCCAGGAAACAGATCGGTCTACTGTCTAGGTACATCTTATTGGTTTCATCCTACATAAAACAAAGCAACTAGATTAGTGAAGCCATGTATGTAGACAACAAATAGGACAAAGGTTGAGTAGGTGTCCGCTCCTTACAATTCTAAATTAGGAAGCCACGAGGTACATGCACTCCAGTGAAGGCACCGGAATCCGTGCCGAATTGAAGTTAATGCCATCGTATGGAAACAGGCTAAGTGAGTAACTCAATAGAAAGAAGTGCTCTACCGCAGTAGATAATTTGGCCAAAACTGTGGACGCTTGTTGGGTAAAGGGTCTAGTGCGGTTCTGTTGTGGCCCAGACAATCACACAGCTACTGACACACCCACAGGGATATATAGATACCCACTCACACACTCGGGCACTCACACACCTACTGACAGACCCACTCAGACACTGATATACCCACTCACAGACCCACTCAGACACTCATGCTCCCACTTAAAGAACCACTCATACTCTCACACTCCCACTTGCAGACCTACTCAGAGACTCATGCACTGATTCACAGACCCACTCAGACACTTACACACCCACTCACAGACTCATTCAGAAACTCATGCTCTTACTCACAGACTGACTCACACACAAATAGAGGCACTCGCAAACTCATTCAGATGATCTCATACCTACTCACAGACCCACTCAGAAACTCATGCACCCACTCAGACACTTATGCACATACTCAGTCGCCCACTCAGACACTCACCCATTTAAAGACACATATATCCACTCATCACTCATACTAACAAAACCACTCACACAACCAGTCACAGACCCATACATCCACTCACAAACCCATTCACTGACCTAAACAGCCAGTCACACACAAAACTCTCAAAGGTTACAGGTTACAGTTAGGAAATAAAATTTAAAAAACCTTTGAAATGTACTAAAATAAACAAGCTTCCAGGGACATTATATTTAGGAATTAACATTAAAAAAGCCTGAGAAAGTCACTGTAAAATCCAAAGGTAACAGGGACGTTAAAGTTATGAAATAGAATTAAAAGAACTTAGACATTCGCTGAAAAAAACGAAGGTTAAAGAGACGTTATAGTTAGGCTCAGATTTCGCTTGTACAAAACCATTGAAATTCAGCAATTATAGTTACCTGAGCTAACTATAACTTATGCCTCCACAATGTAGTGCTTATGACCTCACATATTACATCACTCATGACATGGTCAGTGACATCACTGATGACATCATCCACAGAACCATTCACACACCCATCCAGCCTCTCATACACCCACTCACACATCCACACAACCACTCACATACCCATTCACAGACCCATACAACTACTCACACACTATAGTCACCACTGGGAAGTTCTAGGTAGGTCAACTTTGAAAAAGGGGGAACATTTTTTGCTTTGCACTTAACTTTGATGCCATTTGACGTGTTTGCGAAACCTTTAAAAAGAAGTGAATCTACCTCAGCTCTTTCCTGAAAGTTTCAATAAGTGGAGACAGGAAAAAAAATAGGTCCCAAAATGCAATTTCCCCATGCATTTTCCATAGGTAGCTTTAGACATTACTACAGCTCAAATGGCAGAACAGAATTACACCACATTTGGCAGAAAGCTAGAACTCTACCCAGGAAGTGTGTTTGTGATATTGTGTAAATCTTTTCAGAAGTTTTGAGAAGTGAGGGTTTGAAATGAATAGGTATTTGGACTGTTGAGCAGAAATAAAAAACAATTCAAGCCTTCTGATTGACTGATTGAGAGTAAGTGCTCTGTTTGGCTGACCACAACATGAAAAGAGCCACTCATTTATATTTCACTGCTCCCAGCCAGGAGCTCCCCATAATTCCTTTCATGGCCTAATTTGCATATTACCAATCTGGGGAGGGCACCATGAACATGTTACAAACCTTTTGTGGGGGCTGCAGGCAGTGCAGAGCCCCCCCAGAAATTATTGATCAAAAGTAACCTGATTTATCCTGCAGTGTACACATTGTAACCCCAGGAAAAATTTACGATGTCTCAAATCATTATCAGAGCTGCAGCTTTTGACATTATTGATGAAATTTCATCATTGAATCCATTGATGTCATCAATGATGTCATTGAACACATCATAAGTAATGTAATATATGAGGTCAAAAGAAGTGCATGGCGGGTGCAAGTAATAGCTCAGATAACTAGGATTTTCAGTGTGTTTCAGCTGTAGCCAATCATTTTAACCTTGTGGATCATTTAGTATCAGATTTGAAGATTTTCCATGTGGAACATGTCTTAACGGAAGAAGTACTGGACTCCAGAGAAAACGTCTGGATGTACCATTTAAAATCACTGCTTCCAGATGGACTGAACATTACTGACAATTCCACCTGATTACTGCATACCTAAAGAGCACTCAGGACTGTATTGATTCCGCATTCCAAATGGAATCTTCACTTATGATGCTTTTTGAAAATGCAGCTGTGTCATCGGTGCAGCCCCTGAGCAAACCATCTTGTACTACCTGAGGAAGGCAGAAGCTGAAACCTTGTAGTGGAAATACATTCCATCTGTTTGGGTGTTTGAGTCCATAGGAAAAGCTTTTTTGACTTGTCTATATCTTTGGTGCTGTTTGACTAATCTTCACGAAACTTTCCAAACAAAGTGTGCCAGTGATTCTAGTTGTGCATTGAAAGTTTCGGGGTGATCTGTCATGTAGGGGCTGAGAAAAAGAGGGGTCAAAAAAAGTGTGTTTCCCATGTAAATTTCCTTAAGGATTTTGAACACAACTACAGCCCGAGCCGCTGAGCAGCATTACACCAAATTTGGCAGAAAGGTAGCACTTGGTCCAGAAAGCATGTTTATTGTTTTTAGTATAAATCTATTCAGTAGTTTTTGAATTATTAAAGGAAATTCAAATGTATTTATCTAGGTCACGACTAATTTGTGGCTACTTCACGATGAATCGTGAATACGTGCGCCAACAGGACTGCCATGATTGGCTGGCCACAACCTGAGCAGTATTTTATGGCCACCATTTTAAGTAAAGGGGACACCGTCCCTGGGGCTGAAAATAAAGAACAAAGTTGTATAAGGTTTCAGGGTATAGGCACTCATACCCCATGGCTAGAAGATAGGGGTGTTTGTGTAACACCTTATGCGTTCAAAACATCAAAAAACTGCTTTTTACCCCTTGTACGATATTCACAAATGTGTTGTGATGCTCAGCGTGGTCCCCGCCATGTAACGTTACAGCAAATTACAAATATCACCCAAAAAGTCTACCACATTGGGCTTCTTTACTGGAGTGCAAGAAAGAGTTAAGAAACACTCACCATTTAGAAGTGGGTTAAGAAAAGTAAAATATGAGTGGTTTGATTTGCTATCTTCGTCAGTATAACTGAGAGTAAAGTTGCAAAGGTAGCCAATAATTGTTGCTATGCATGATATTTATGTACCATTCGTATGCTTAAGTTTACATTCACACTGAACTACAGTGTAACTGAGAATATAAAAAAAAGCTGATCAACCAACTCAATTTACAGGTCTGCGTATTGCAGTGTAGTTAAAAAAAAATATGAATTTAAAGTTAAGTGTATAGATGAAGTTAATAAAAGTGTGTCTGATATATATTTAGTTTTATGAGTGTATTAGAGAACCAGTGAGTGGGTGTTTTAATGTTTTTGTGTGGGTTTATGAATTTGTGTGAGTGTCTCTATGGGTGTGTGAGTAATAGAATGTGAGTGCCTGTCTGGATCTGAGAGTAGGTATGTGAAAAGTCCTTTACTCATGTATTGTCCTGGAACTGTAGAGTGTGTGTGTGTTGTTCTACTGCATGGCCGAGTTGGCATTAAAACTCCCTGCTGAGCTTTAATCTTCTATTTTACTGTGCACAGCTTTAAATGGTCTAGTTACCTCTAAGGTAGGGTGTATGTAAGTAAGTCGTAAGGCAGAGTAGTATGTGCTTAGAGAGTTAGAGGTGCACTTTAAGGTTTCACTGACTCACATGTAGTTTAAGACCCCTAGACACATTTAAATATGCGATTTTTCACCTATACTGCAATTTATATACATATTTACAAAAACAGGGTTACTTATCTTCCCTGTAAGAGAGAGACCGAGGCATGCACGTATTCAGTGACATACCCATATAGCACATATGTATACAGCAGTAACAGAGGCAGTTGCATACACATTTATAAAAACCAACAGTCAGTAATAGAGGCAAGTAAGTAATATGTATGTCTACATGGCCCCCCTCGCAACCATGGTCCGAAACCATGGGCTCAATTATGCTGGTGACACCCAACTCATCCTCTCCCTCACCAAGGAACCCGACATCACCAGGCACAACTTCCAAGAGGGGATGGAAGCCATCGCAACCTGGATGAAGAACAGTTACCTGAAACTCAACTCAGAGAAAACAGTAGTCCTCATCTTCGGCTCCACCCCCTCCGCATGGGACGACACCTGGTGGCCCCCGCAATCAGAAACCCACCCAGACAGACCATGCATGCAACCTAGGCATCATACTGGACTCATCGCTCACTATGAATCGCCAGATCAAAGCTGTCTCCTCCGAATGCTTCAACACCCTCCACATACTAAGAAAAACATTCAAATGGATACCCTCCTACTCCAGGAAAATGGTCACTCATGCCCTCATCACCAGCAGACTTGACTAAGGCAATGCCCTCTATGCTGGAATCAACAAAAAACTCCTCCGCAAACTCCAGACCGTCCAGAATGCCGCAGCCAGACTAATCCTCGATATCCCCCGGCACAACCACATCACCCAACACCTCCGTGACCTCCACTCGCTTCCTGTCGAAAGAAGAATAACTTTCAAGTTGTTCACACAAGGCCCTCCACAACATTGAACCACAATACCTCAACAACCGCTTCTCCTTCCATGCTCCCAAGAGAAAACTCCGCTCAGCCGACCTCTCCCAAGCCACTGTACCACGCTTCTACAGGAACAGAGTGGGTGTAAGGTCCTTCTCCTACCTCACAGCCAAGACCTGGAACGATCTCCCTTATCACCTCCGATGAAGCCCAACACTGAACCAATTAAGGAAAGACCTCAAGACCTGGCTCTCTGAATGACCCCTTGTGAGCTGCACACTCTCCCAGCGCCTTGAGACCCTAGCGGGTGAGTAGTGAGCTCTATAAACCCCTGACTGATTGACTGATTGATATGTACAGCCATTTATATAGATATGAAAACATTGTGACTTAGGTACTTTCACATCTAGTGACACAGCCATAGAGGGACTGATACACTTATTTAGATGTGTACTGAAGTAGTGATACTCCTAGTTACTCATCGAGACTAGTAGACCTTTAAATAGGTGGTGCGCTTGCATCTGTAGAGGCTGTCTATGCAGTTTGACTGCCAGGTTCCTTTGGCACTTTAAACTACTTACCACCTATACTTTGACTCACATACCTATTGACAAAAGCATAGGCACTCACCACCCAGTCAGAGGCACTTATAGATTCAGTCACCTGCTCATACAGCACTTACGTATGCCACAGTAACATGGCTAGTTCCACACACAGTTGGATACTCCAATGCTCACTAATACAGCCAGTAAGCAATCCATATATCCAGTTACATACACATATAGAGACTCATAGAAATACTAAGACAGATAGTCATATAGCAACATAGTCACTTACACATCCAGTGACACACCCAGAGAGGGACTGATATAATTATTTATATGTATTGAAGTATTGACACTTCTAATCACCAGTGCAAACAAGTAGCCCTAAAAATATGTGTTGGTCCAGCTAATAAAGAGCATGTGTGTGCAGTTTTGCTGCCAGGTAGTATTGACATTTAAAACTCCTTTCCAACCTTTAAACTTTGCTTGTACTACATATAAGTGACTCCTACGGTAGGGTGTACATAGGCCATAGTGCAGGGTGCTTTGTGCTTTGTGCTTAAGAGGTAAGAAAACGTTTATGGTGTACAAGTGAAAAGCTGGGAACAGAAAAAACCCAGAAAATTCAATGTTTTACTATAATGTGATATACTATTACAGCATAAGCAATGCGTACTGTTTTTATTCTGGAATTTTGTAAATACAATACTAACTTGTTTTTATGTTCTTTTTCAATAGTGCTTGGAGTTGTATGTCTTTAGATGTATCAACATACTCGTGACCCATGACTATTTGTGAGACATACCCTTGGAGAGGGTTTTGTCACATAAAGAGCCCTTCACAGGCTTTGCCACCACTTTTTTTGCCTGGAGGGGATGATGAAATCTGCCATGCAATTGATTGCCACTTTGCTGGGGGTTGCTCTTCCAAATAATGGTGTTCAACAAGGTGTGGCAACTGATCTTCACTGTCACTAAAAAAGAAAGGGAAAAGGAAATGCTTTACTATAATATGAAATACTATTACAGCATAAGAAATGTCTGGTGTTTGGTTAATAGTATGAACTTCTGCATTGCAGAAACTAAACGTTTTTCATGGAATTTTACAAAAAGTAAGACTAACTTATATTTATGTTCTTTTTGTTTTTAAACAGATGAATGACACCATTTATTTGAGTAAAGTATTTTCCACATTACTTCTCTCTGTGTAGTTCTACAAACTCAGTGTCATGGTATGCACCAAGGTACAGTGTCATAGAGCCACTGAGACATCCAGACATACACTGACAGAGCCACTCATACGCCCAGTCACCCACCTATTCAGCCACTCCCACACCCACTCACTCACCAAAATGGTCAATAACACACCAAATCAGTTACCAACACATATACTACCACATGCACAAAATCACCCATACAGGCACTCACACACCCATTCACAGACCTATACAGCTACTACCACAGCACATCACTCACCTATACAGCCACTCACATACCCAGTCATACACCTATACAGTCACTCACACACCCAGTTACCCACCCATACAGCTAGTAACACATGTACTTACTCGACCATACAATGTGTCACTCATACACCCACTCACACACCCATACAGCCACTCACACAATTATCCACTCATTTATACAGCCCCTCACACACCCAGTGACTCACACATAACAGCATCTCACGCAGCCAGTTACTTACCCATACATTTACTCACAGAACTGCTCCCTCACCCATACAGCCACTCATATACCCACTCACTTACCCATACAACCACTGTAACACTCACTCACTGACACATTCACTCACTGAAACACTTACACATCCACTTATTCACTAATAGAGAAACTCACTCACTCATAC
Source organism: Triturus cristatus (assembly GCF_964204655.1). Taxonomy (NCBI): domain Eukaryota; kingdom Metazoa; phylum Chordata; class Amphibia; order Caudata; family Salamandridae; genus Triturus; species Triturus cristatus. The sequence continues at coordinate 497,990,750 of NC_140582.1, forward strand.
TCTTTCATATACATACACACACACATACAGTTTATCTTTTTTTAAATCATGAAAAGTGGTTCTAACAAGGAATATTTTGTTTTCGTTTTTGTAACTTTTTTTGTTTTTTAACATTTTGTATTTTTTTTTAATTGAACTAAAATGGCAACTGGGAAAAGTATTAGCTGAAGGCACTCTAAAATAGAGTAACAAGTGTCATGTTTGGAGTAATAAAAAAGAAAATATAATAGCATGTGTGGTTCTTTGCTGCTTGCAGAACTGCAGCAACTGATTGTTCCAACACTGTGAGAAATATTTTGCACTTCAGTCAAAATGTCTCTGTTTTTCTTAATTCTGGGGACTTCTGTGGCAGATGTTGCTCCACTTTGGTGGGAATTGGCTCTCCTGGTGCAATTGGAGTTGTAGTAGAAGTAGATGGTTCTCCAGCACTGCACTCCCTCTACGCTCTTGCCAAGTGGTTTCTGTGGTATGTCTATGGATGGTTCAACATAGTTGTAGTCCCACAAGAGTATTTCTTAGATGTTCCCCTGGAAAGAGTTTTTTCACAAAACACGTGCTTCACATGCTTAGCCACTGTTTTTTTCTCCCCAGCGGGAATTGTAAAGAAATCCTAGGTAATGAATTGCCACTTTTCTGGGGGCTCCTCATCAGACAAATTCTCCTCTTCAGGGTGTGGCCCTTGCCAATCACTGCCACTAGATTCCACTTTATATGTCAAATAACGAAAAATAACTCAAAATGCACTTCTAGCATTGGAAAATACAACACAGTTCCAAAGAAGCTTCTAATCTCTCCACTGGAAGTGTGAAAAAGAAAACACTGGTTGGGGACTTACTTTGTAGATTAATGAAAAGTATCTTTTCCAATGAAATCCCTTTGTTATTTAGGCACGTGTTATTTGTCGTCGTCGTGGCAAACACATGAAATAGAATAAAAAGTGATCAACAATAAAATTACTTACAAAAATGTTACTTTACACATTATATTAGTAAACTACTGACTTCAAACATTAAGTACAACATGTGTATATATATATATATATATGGTATACACTTTTCTAAAATCCTGCTGAATTTGTGACTAATCACCATCTTTGGTGAAAAATAGTAAAACTATTTAATTAAAAAAAAACAAAGAATAAGCAAAACACTAAATAAACTCTTCTGGTACACACCTGAAAGCAGTGGCGACTGGTGACATTTGAAAGTGGTGTGGCATAAAATTAGTGGTGTAGCACACTGCGGCATCCTAAGGAGGGTTCAGGGGGTTCTCCCCCCGAGAAAATTTAGAAAAATGAGTGGGCAAATGGTGCATTTTCAGGACTTTTGGAAGACACTGTGCTAAACAGAAACAGGCCACTGCCTTCCCTCAAACTATCGTCAGTTCCAAGGCCTCATTAATGAACCATTGTAAATTGCAATTACATATGATTGCCGCTCCGTTTTATTCAGATTGCATTGTGCTGCTTCTTTATACTTCTATGCAATATGTTTTATGGCACTTCACAGTAAGGGACCCTTGTTCCTCTAAAATACTCACGCCCATGGTCCCCTAATATTCCTGGGGTTTCCTTTGTCTCAAAAACACATTGTTATTAGATGTCAGCCCATTTGGGTTATACAACCTTTTGTCTACCATATACAAACAGAAATCTCTCAATAAATTAGTGGCCAGTTCGATCATATATAGAATCCCGGAGGTGTCTGGATGTAAGAAAACAAAGAAATGTCGATGGAAGGGGGGACATGGAGAGCCTGGAGCTTAAATGAGCCACATTTTACAATGATCTGGGCATGTGGATAGAGGAAAGGGGGGTTGTAAATGCCATCAAGATAAACTAAAGATCAAACCTGGCATACTTTAGATTGATGCACTTGTGTCACAAGCTTGAATCACTGAATACCATACCAGGCTTATTGGCATAGTACAGGCATGTGTTTAATGAACCAATGCCATCCTTTCTAAGCCATAAATGAGTGAACAGCCGATGTCTAAATGTGTCCACTCAGTGGCTGAGAACGAGGCAGCTCAGTGAGCTGAAGTGCCCATGCAACAGGCTCTATGTGTGTGATATCCATAAACTGAGTACCACTGATATGCGTCCAAATCTTTTTCTCTCACTAAATGCCAAACTTATAAAATTAGTTATCAGCAGAGGCATGCGGCACCTTCAAGGAGATGGTGCACAGTTTCCTTATACCCATGAGCCCTCAGTGCCCAGTTAGTCGCCACTGGGTGCAGACCTTGTGATGCTGCAATTTTGAAAGCGATTGAGTGTATGGCAGAGACTGTGTCCAAACAGGCCTTTTGTGTATCTGCAGCAGCAGACTTGCTTCACAAGTTTTCCACAAGACTGACTATGTAAACTAACAGCCTGTCCAGTGTGATACAGGTGTAAGCGGCCCGAGAGGCTAGGGAAAAAGTTTCCCATGTGGAACACTCCTTCGTGGCCTGTGCAGGCCAGGTGCTCAGCTCACTGGTAACGTGGTGACAAGGCCTAGAGTAGTAAGTAAGGATAAGAAAAGCTGGTGAATGGGGGCATGGAAATAAAGAAAAAATGCTTGACAGGAAATATGTGGTAGTGGTAGCCAGCCCTCCTAGAAGAATCTTACTGTGTGGAAATGGGCAACTGATTGGATGGTAGGGAGAACAATCTTATCGCAAGGGCCGCGTATTGCAAAACTGGAGTGATGGGAAAGAGAGTAGAAGAAACGAGGGAGAAAAATAAGTTAGTGTTTGTTTGGAGAATAGGGGGACGAAGGTCTCGCATTGAAAGGGAGACCAAGGTACCATGCCCTGCAACCGTATAGCAAGGCACAAAACTTGCTTGGCAGTCAGCGTGAAGCCACTTGTTAATGGATGTGCACTGCAGCAACTTTAAAAAATGCCCGCCTGGGCCTTACCTGGGCAGGGGCTGTTGGTGAACTGCTGTGCCGATGGTGCCGACTACTCTATGGAGATAAGTTACAGAAATGATGGGCCAGTCTCAATCAATCGGGGGACTGAAGTCCGTGTCCGACCGTAATCCTCCTTCCAGAAAGTTCCACCACAGGACACGCGCAGGAAGGGTCGAGTCTGTGCAGACTCGAATCCTCGGCTTCCTGCCGGCCACACCCCTTTCCCAACTCATCACAGGGTGGGTCCCACCAGGCCCTGTAATGAGTTGGGAAAGCTCTCCACTCTCTGATTGACGTGGAGATTTAGCGATACTGGGCTTGGACACTAAACACCCGGGGCTAACTTTGCCTCCACGCCATCATCGGGTGGAGACTGGGCACTGAAGCTAGGTCTTTGCTGAGCTGATGACATCACAGCTTTCAGGGCAAACACTTAGGCTTCTTTGGGACTGCAAGGGGGAGCATGCAAGGGGAGAGTCAAGTGAGTGCGTGACATGCCTCCAGCCAGCCACCACAACGAACGGCCACAGTCACGGCGCGGCGGCAATATAGACTTACTATTATTTATTTAGATAGAAGATAGAAGACAGAAGACAAAATAAATACAAAACGGATTTTAAAATTGAGCACGCCACTTTGGTAATGGGGCAGAGCTCCGACGCCCTCGGGGAGAAACCGCCACTGCCTGAAAGGTACCTAACACCAGTAGCCCAAGATAAGGATCACTCACAGGGGTAATAGTGGTTACAGTCACTGACAATCCAGGGAACATCACGGGTATATAACTTGGTAACATTTATTAATATCTTTAAAAGTTTTTGAATATTGTATAACACCCTGTTTTATAACGTAACTATTGTAAGTGTAATATAAGGAATTAGATAGTAACCACTTTCTCTAATACAATGAAAAATATTAGTACTAAACACACGCAGGAAAGTATGTTGAAATGCTGCAAATTATATTTAATACTATGGCTGTCTGATGACAGAGACATCTGCAGTGCAGTAGTATCTAATAAACAGACATTATAGTTAGGATATAGATAATACAAAACTATAGAAATTCACTGAAAAAGCAAAGGTTACATGGACGTTATAGTTAGGAAATACAATATAAAAAAAACCTTAAAAATTTACTTAAAAAACCAAAGGTTACAGGGACGTTATAAATAGGCTCAGATTTCAAAACCAGTGAAATTTGGCAGTTATAGTTACCTGAGGTAATTATAACTTACAACCCTGCAATGCACTGCTTAAGCCCTCACATATTACACCACTCATGACAGGGTCAGTGACATCATTGATGACATCTCAAATGACATCCCTGAAGATATCATCCACAGAACCACTCACACACCATCTCACACCCCCAAACAACCTCTCAAATACCCCCACACACACCCATACAACCACTCACACACTCACTTTCTCATCAACAGAGCCACTCACCCATAAAGGCACTCACAGTCACTCGCTTACCCATGCACTCACTCACACAGTCATTTACTCACCCATATACCCACTCACTCACCCATACAGCTCTCAACAGCGCTACTCACACATCCAAACAACCACTGACATACCCATTCAAGCATCGATACAAGCTCTCATGCACCCACTCATTCACGAGTACAGCTATTCACACAGCAACTCACTCACCCATACAGCTACTCACACCCACTTATTCACCCATACAGCTACTCACACACACCCACTTATTTACACATACAGCCATTCACACACCCATACAGCCACTCAGACACCCACTCACACATGGATGCATAAGGTCACACAGCCACTCACATAATATTTGTTAGAAGTAGCATAGGTCATTAGTAGGACACCTAGTATACTATTTTAACTTTTGTGGTAGCTTAGTTTATATGTTTAACAATCATCAGTGATGTCCTCAGTGAAATCACTGACCATGTCATGAGTGCTGTAATATGTGAGGTTATAAGCAGTGCATTGTCGAGACGTAAGTTATGGTTAGCTCATACTAACCTGTAGCATTCATACTGTGGTTAAAGGTTACAGATCACCCATCTTCTGAAACAAAAGAAGCACATGTACTTAGGTTAGTACCTGGTGCACACAGTCTTCTATGTTAAGTAGAAATTGTCATGCTAAGACGATGCTGTCTAATAACAGGGGAGAGTAGTCGGCCTAATGACTAGGGAGGTCGACCTCAAATCTGGGGAACAGGGTTCGAGTCTCTGCAAGGACAAGCAACATCCTGTGATTCTGAGCAAATCAATTAATCTCCCCATGCCTAACAAAAAATAAAAGAATGTGTCCTCATGTAATGCAACTGGTGCTCGTGTAAAGCGCTCTGATACCCGATACCTTCGAGTCAAGTTTGCGCTATTTAAAACTGCTTACAATACTTGTTATATAGTATGTAAAATCTTTGACCTGCTGAAACCTTTTCTGCATTACCAAAAACCTTGTGTGGAACATAATGAGCACAAGTTGTCAACTGTCACCTGCACACAGAGTTACTCTCCAATACAAAGATTTATAACGTGTTCAATACCTCTACACACCTATGGTGCATTAGGAGCAAATCCGTTTTGTAAACACTTATACCAATTAGCTGGACACACACTGTACAAAAATAGGTAGAAAAGTAGTATGGTAGTTACCAGCCACTATGTAAACTTGTAAACAAACTAACACACTCATTGAATGCAGTCATGAGTGATGTAATCAATGATGTCATTTGAGATGTCATCAGTGATGTCATAAATGATGTCATAGAACATGTCATGAGTGATGTAATATGTGAGGTCATAAGCACTGCATGGCGGGGGCACAAGTTATAGTTAGCTCTGCTAACTACAACTGCCGAATTTCTGTGGTTTGTTTTCAGAATGTTAATGTTGTCACTGACAAATTCACCTCAATGTAACGTAACTTTAACCTTTGTTTTGTTCAGTGAATTTCTAGGTTTTTTAAAACACAAAGTAAGATGTCCATTGTAATGCATGGCAGGGGGGCTGTATGCAGGGTCTGGACTGGTGTTGTCCATTGTGCTTTTCCCATCCATGCTTGCTGCCCCTAACCCCCTCCTCCTTGCCCGTCATTGTTCAAGTCCATACCCCTTTCCCCTCTTTCAGCCTGTGTAGCCATTGTTCTGCTACTGCCCTTTCTGCCTGCACTGCACAGTTAGACTGCTGCTCCTACACACCTCCTCTGTGCCCTCTATTGTCTGAGTCTATGCACCTGCTCCCTCGCTCCTGCCCTGCATGATCCGATGTGCTGCCACTGCCCACCAGATAGCTTGATGTCCATACCTACTCCTCCTGCCCTCCATTGCCTGAGGCTGTACCCCTATCATTTCCCTCCTGCTTAGCCTCTGTGCTTAGTTTGCTGTCACTACCCTCCAATATCTGTGTGCATGCCCCTGTTCCTTCCCCTTTGCCCACCATGTTCCATAGACCTGACACTTCCCTTCCTGTCTGAGTGTTCTGCTGTGCTGCCACTGCACCCCCTGCCTGCCCAGTCAATCAAACAATCAATCCGTATTTATATAGTGCATTACTGTCACCTTTAGGGGTATCAGCACGCTGAAGTTGCTGCATCTCTGTCGAAGAGCCAGGTCTTGAGATGCTTTCTGAAGTCCTCCATGGAGGATGCTGTTCAGAGGTGGAGGGGCAGGTCATTGCAGGTCCTGGCGATGATAGTCCGATGGTCAGATGGCTGCTGCCTGTCCCTGCCCCTCTATCCTGCTTTCCATTGTCTTAGTTCCATGGTTCTATTCCCTCCCTTCTGTCCTCCTTGGTCCATTTTGCTGCCAATCTCTTATGCCCTCCATGCTCTATTGTGCTGCAACTGCTCTTCCTGTCTCCCCTGAGTGGTCTGATGTGAAGCCTTGCCCCTTCTCATGCCCTCTATTGTTTGTGTCTTCTGCCCTCCATGGTCCTATGCGCATGGCCCTGCGTCCTCCCTCCTGCCCACCATGGCTGTTGTACTGCCACTAACCCTCCGGCGCGCCATGCATGGTATTTTGTGCTGCCACTGCCCCTCCCACCTACCCAGTGTGTTGCTCCTGACCCCCTCCCACCTTCCCTCCATTGTCTGTGTGTATGCCATTATAGTGTCCCTGTTGCCCTCCATAGTGTGTTGTGCATCCAGTGCCCATCCTACCTGACCTGCATGGTCAGTTTGCTGCTCCTGCCCTGCCTCCTTGCCCCCCTGTCCCCCTGCCCTCTGTTTTCCATGTGCAGGCCCCTATCCCCTCCCACCTGCCTTCCACGGTCCACTGGCATGTCCCTTCCGCCTCCTTCATGCCCTTCAGGGTCCACTGTGCTGCAACTGCCCCTTCTGTCTGTCTGGTATGGTCAGTTTGCTGCCCTTGCCTCTCCTCCCTCTGCTCTCTACTGACCTTGTGCCTGGCCCTGTCCACTGCCTATTGCTCTCCATGGTCCGTTGTGCTGCACTGCACTCCTGCTTACCCTATGTGGTTTATTGTACTGCTGCAACCCCTGGCTCCTGTCCTGTAAGCTCAGTTTAATTCTCCTGTCCTTCTACCTCCTCTTCTCTATTGTCTGTGTTCATGTCCTTACCCCATTCCTCCTACCCTTCATGGTCCAATGTATAATACATGCCAACATTTTGAACTTGTAATAGGGAGATTTTGAAAATAAAGATTAGGGGTATTGATTTTTTCCATTGACATACATTGAAGAAATTGAGATTTTAGATGGGAGACGACTAAAATAAAACCCCTTTGGGTTTAAAAAATCTGGAAACCCCTGCCTAAATTGGGTCTGTTGGCATGTATGGCTGTCCTGCCACTGCCTCTCCCTTCTGCCCTTAATAGTCTGTTGTATGGCCACAACCTCTCTTGCCTGTCCGGCATGGTTGGTTTGTTGCCCCTGCCCCACACTCTTCATGGTCCGTTGTGCTGCCACTGCCCCTCCCACCTGCCCAGCATGATCAACTTGCAGCCTCTGCCCCCTCCCTCCTTCCTGCCCTCAATTGTCCGAGTCCATGCCCCTGACCTCTGCTTCCCCACAGTGTTCTAATGAACAACTAAATTTCTCACATTCTACATTTATTACGAAAGTGTGTCATGCCTGAAGTCATCTTGATGTAATCCAAACTGTAATACCTAAAGCATTTCCTTTAAAAATTATATACATGAGACGGGTCTTTATCCCATAGAAATTATGGTTAGTGCTCAAAAACTAAAATGAGGACACATTTTCTAAATTCTCTAATAGCGACAAAGTGCTTTTAAATTATTTGCTTTATTTATGTTTTTTATCCAGTTAATCACTTGATTATTTGTTGCATTTAGGGGTGAGGATGTGGAGCTATGGCTAGAGCTGCTGACTTTGCAACTGCGCAACCTGTTTCGAGCTTTGCCGTTGGCTCAACATCCTGTTATATTTGTCAATTTACTTAATCTCTCCATGGCCAAAACCAAAACGAATGTGTCCATGTGTAATGTAACTAATGCTCATGTAGAGCACTCCAATGCCTTTAGTTCAAGTCAACGCTATATAAAACTGCAAAAACATAAATAGAAATCAAGTGTTTGGCACACTTCTGTCATTGAGCAATACTTGGGCTACATTTGAGTGATATTTGTGCTACATTTAGGCTCTTTTATCACTGGTGGCCATTGTTGGCACCTAAAGGATTGGCCAAAGTGGTCGCCAAAATTAAACACCCCAATTTACAAGTTGACTATTGGAAACCAGATAGCGCTTGACAGGTCAGATGGACCTTTGCCACCTTATTGCGAATGGAGCTAAAACAAAACACAGATCATACTTGTCTCATCAACTGCTAGATCATTAATATTTAGTCAATGATGTGAGGTTGAAGAAGTTTTCAAAATCTTTATTTATCTTCAGGATTTGGTAGGTTTCTTCATCTTTATTCAGGTTAGTCCAGTTTACAGAAATAATGAATAAAAGGTTGATTGGTGACAACATAAATCGATACAGCGCGTTCCCTAAAGGAAATTGTCACTAAACTAGCTAAAGGACCTAAACAATGAAAAGGATCCGTAAGGAGTCCCTTCTAGAAAAAAGCAAGATTTTCGTAGCATAGATAGAGATTAGAACTTCCCATAAAACTCGGTCTGGAAAACTCAGCTGAGTTTCCCACAGCTGCAGTAGCAACCATCAGAATATCAGCAATAGAGGTTTGATCATTGCAATAGCATTGTTCGGAGAAAAGCAGGACAAACAGAACAGACTAAAGTCACCTTTAGCAATAGCTGTCAGTAACATGGGGCAAGGATGTAAAAAGTGACTCTCCCGTAGTAGAGTCATAAGGGGTCTTGCTTTCCTAACTAGGAACACATATTATAATATATAAAATCACACAATAATGTAACAAAGATTAGTAGGTGTCTAAGACTTTTGTCCAATGTAAACCGTTAATCCGATGGTGTCATCAACATCCGTTGCTTCTCCTCCCAATTCCCAAGGTAAACCTGCATGATAGTATAAAGTAAAACTATTTTGCAAGCACTCGAAACATGGAGGAAAGTTCTCATGAGAACCTTCTTACCCAAACTAAAGCTATGTTCAATGTCTTATTGTGAATAAAAAGACTAGTCAGATGCACTGAAACAAATCTATCAATAATGTTCTAGTTAAACATACACATAAAATATACCTAACTTATTTTTCATTTTAGCAGTTTATTAATTATAAATTCACAGCAAAGTTCATTGTTAATACGAGATGATCTAATATGGTATGATGAGGCAACGGGAACATAATCTTGAAGTCAGCACGTTCTCAAGGAAGTTGCTGGTGCTAGGCAAAGTGTCCTGTGAACATCCATTGAGCTAAGAACAAAAGTTGAAAGAAAAGGATTGGGCCTAGATTCAGAGGCACATTTAAGAATGATAGCCTAGTACAAAAAAAGTAATACTCCATGCTATGTTTCATAAGCACTTTAAGCAAGCACATTTTTCCTTTCTGTGATCTACTGTGTGAAAACATTCTTTTATCAAAGCTGAAATGCATTCTAAAGTGATTCATTACATGTTTAAAGTAAGTACATTTTTTCTAAGTGTCATTTTTCTATGTGAAAACATTTCTGCAACTTTTTCAATGCATTCAAAGGTGCTATTTTAATATGGTCTGCAAGTTGAGATTTGCTTGTAAAGATTAATTCCTTACACCATCTTAGGAAACCTTTTTGTTAAGACGTTCCTAATGTCCTCATTGTTAGACCTGGCATTTTTGGAAGGTTTATCCTGAGACATTTTGCTTTTTGGCCTCCTGTTTTTGACCCAGTTTTCATTGGTTTTAGGACTCTGGGCACGTTACCACTGCTAATCATTGCTAAAGTGCATATGCTCTCCATGTAAATTGTGTTATGGACTGGTGTTTCCATGATTGGCTTATTTAATTTACCTCTAAGTCCCTAGTAAAGTGCACATGTGTGCTCAGGGCCTGTAAATCAAATGCTGCTAGTGGGCCTGCAGCACTTGTTGTGCCACCCACACAAGTAGCCTTTCAAAGGTGTCTCAGTCTTCCCACTGCAGTGTCTGCATGCAGTTTTTACTGCCATGTTGACCTGGCAAGTGCACCCACTTGCCAGGTATTAACCTTCCTTTTTCTTACATGTAAGTCAACCCTATGTGGGCACCTAGTAGCCCCATGGGCAGGGTGCAGTGTATGTGAAACCATAGACATGGTTTAGGATATTTTACATGTTCTGATCTGTGCATTTCGTTTTTCACGATTGAAAGACTGTCCCATAGGTGAACATGGGAGCTGCCTTGTAACATCTTGAAAGTGTAACTTTCCATTGGGACAAGATAGAGCAATGCAGTTTAGGCCCTCAGAACTCAGAATTTAATAACACATCTTTTAGTAAAGGTGGTTTTTAAGTTGTGTGTTTGAAAAAAACACTTTTAGAAAGTGAGCATTTTCTCACTTAACGATCCTGTGTGCCTTTGCCTGTTTGTGTATGCACCGTCTGGTTTTAGAGTGACAGGAGTTGGAGATGTGCATTCAGACTAGACAGTCAGAAGGGGGGCTGAGGCATGTTGTGCCTTTCCTGGGTGACTCACTACCAGGCTGAATCGACCGTTCTGCAGTTAGAGTTGTGGGAGGAGTTTTTACTAGCACCTGAATAGGCTATGTCTGCTCTGCACAATACTGTCTCTCACCTCCTGTAGGGAAGCTGGACCAGGGAGGACAGAACTAGTTTTCACTGAACTCCGAGCCCTTCTGCCTAACACTTCAAAGGGAAAAGTAGTGTAAATATTGGGACCCTGACCCCAGAACTTGAGAACTCGTTTGGACTATGGACCTGCCAAGAAGAAGAGCTGGAGAAGCTGTGAGGAGGAACTGTGTGCTTTGCTGTGTTGGCCTGCAGTGACTGCTTCTGTCTTCGGCAGTGAAAGAACTTGACTGGACTTTATGAAACTATTTTTCCTGAGTATTTTTAAGGGCTTGAGGGAGAGCTTACCCCCTTTTCAAGAAGTCTCAGGAACAGCAAAGTCTTTAGGTTCATCTGCTACCAGCAGTGGGAACTGTGTGTTTTCTGCTGCAACAGAAGAAAAAGCAACCCGACGCCGTCAGCGACACCACTGCCGGCTCCGTGACCTGTTGGCACCACAGAGAGCACAACCTTGCTTTTCACCACAACCTTGGTCTCATTGACGATGCGATCTGATGCTGCCACCGAGCCGCTGCTTGCACCGTGACCTGAGGGCACTGCACTTCGCACTGCCTTGCTTCACATCACTGCCCTGGTATCCCCAATAACGCCTCTCCATGCCGACATCAATGCCGCTGCTGCAACATGGCCTGGGGGCACTGCTCGTAAGTTACTCGACGCACTGCCCCATCCCACATCGCAGCCTTGGCCTACCAATCCAGTGCTATCGACTCCAGATAGTCTACCAATTACAGCGCTTCAGCAACAATGACACCGCTGCTTGCACTGTGACCTGCCAGCACTGGAAAAAGCACTGCCCCACTTTGCATCGACGGTGCTGGATGATTTCACTGAGCCGTTGACTGCACTGCAACTTAAGGGCACCGCATGCCGCACCGATGCATTTCTGACCACAGCCCTGCTGCCTGCCGACAACGGCACTCCTGACTTCAACCTCACGGAGTTTGACCTTCAAAGCGTGTGACTGCAAAGGCCCAACAAATCCTGCACAGAACTCCAGGACTGCCGCCGCCTCTTTAGAGCTCATTGAAAGGTCCACGGCCCTCTGCATTTCTAAGGTACTGTTTGCGGGTCTTCCCAACACTGTAGCTGGCCTGCGATGCCGTGGTCGGCCTTGAACTGTTGGATTTGTTTGTTCACGAGGCTGTGATAGCCCCAGACTGAGCTATTGACTTCAAGGAACTGTTTTTTAAGGTTATTTTTGCAATCTTCATATTTTGATTAATTTATGTTGGATTTTTATCATTTTTGTCTTGTTTTACACAGATAAATATCGGCTATTTTTCTAAAACTGGTGTGGTGTCCTTTTGTAGTGTTTTCACTGTATTACTGTGTGTTGTGTGCAAATGCTTTATACATTACCTCTGAGATAAGCCTGACTGCTCGTGCCAAGCTACCAAGGGGGTAAGCAGGGGTTATTTTAGGAGTGTAATCCTCCCTACCCTGACTAGAACATGGACATGGACATGGTGCATATCTCTGCCAACTAGAGACCCCAAATTCTAACACTCATTTAGTGCAATATCCTCAGTGGAAAATGCTTTCAGTTTTCCACCTCAAATCCATCAATATGTCGTTCAGATGTGCCTCACTTTTGGCATAAATTCAGAATATTTGCACTCTAGTTGCTCATTCAAACACTGTTGATCACCAGGGAGTGTACTGGTGGTCTGCTGCTGGTGTTGAAAGTGCATATTTCAGTTTGTTTGTCAGAATGTTTTAGTGAAATAGAAGAGGAAGATATTTGAGGACTAATTTTGCTTTCTACAGCACCAACCATAATTTCTATGACAAAATGAACTTTCTCATTTTCTTCCATTCTCAATTAAAGGTTTTAAGTTTTACCAGTTTGTTTCAGGCTTCAGGATACAAGATGGCTTCAGGTGTGCCACACTTTTTTCATAAGTAAGACTGTTAGCACTCTGGTTGTTCTTTAGAACCATTTGGGAGGCTGCAGTAGAACACAGGGGAATCAAGTGATAGGTGCTACTACTGCAGGAAGTACATATTTTACTCAAAATATCAGACTTAATTACCAAATGGCTGAGAAACAGTGTGAATTACAGAAAATATACTCTAATTTTAGTTCCGGTGCACCTTCCATAATCTCTGTGAGAAAATCATGAGAAAACAGTTTTCTCTCAAATATGATTCATGAAATTCCAGCAGAAGGTCAGCCTTTTTCACAGGGTAAAATCATCTTAGAACACACCACAATCCTAAAATTAGTATGGTACCACCAACAAATGATTTATATTGTAGCTAAAATCTGTTATCACCCTTTAAACGTGTTCCTTATTGAGACCCTCAAAACCTGCCATTCACTACAATGCTATTGTGTTTAAATTTAGCATTTTTTATGACGCCCTTAGGGTGCTATTGTTATGTGTGTATGCCGTTTAGGCTAGCTTTCACGCCAGCATTTTTTCAATAGCTAATGCAGAAAGTGAGTAAGGATAATGCTGGTACAATATTTTTTCAAGATGATATCTTAGTCATGGGTGATAGTGAGAAACTGCATGATATTAGATTGAATGAGGTGTTAGAGAAAGTGTGTGAAAATGGATTAACAGCTGAGTTTTCAAAATGTAAATTTAAGGTAAAATCCTTAAATTACTTGGGTCATGGAGTTGCAGCTGATGGGCTACTACCAAAAAAAGAATTATTGAAAGCAGTAAGGGATGCCCCAGGTTCCACTAATAAGGATGAGCAAAGATAATTTCTACAGTTGGCATTGTTTTATGGTTGAAATCTTTTATTGAGATTTTATCAACAAACAACATGTTCGAGACCTTGAAATATATAGAGTAGCAGGGGCGATATAAGCCCTGGGTAGCTAAGATACAAAGTCAGAGGAGTCGGAGCATACAAACAAAATACCTGAACATGAAAATGAGACTTATTCTAATCCCGCCCGCCCACCCCCCTTCCCTTCCCTCGTCCACTCGGATAACGTAGGATATGAGAGCTGTCTGGGTCCCAGTGTGTGAGTAGGAGCATTATGTCATTGTTGGCTGCTGGTCGGAGAGCCGAAGGAGGCGCAAATACCTGGGGCAGGTTACTTCTCAAAATTCGGAGGCGAGAAGAGACATGAATGGCTGCCAGAGCTCTCCGAAAGTGGAGCCTTTCCCAGCTAGCGTGAGGGTCAACTTCTCCATCCCTAGAACATGCCACAGACGATGTAACCACCCCGTGAACGTGGGGGTCTGCGAGGTACGCCAATGTGTTAGTATGTTTTGAATCACTGAGCCTAGAGTAATTGCAATTAAACAGCCTCTTCGGGATTGAAGAGGGTACGTCAGGGGGTTCGGGAGACCTAATAGGATTTATGTGGGAAACCGTGGCAGTTGTGTGTCTAGGTGTTTGTCCACCTCATCAAGAACCTGAGTCCAGTACGATTGTAAGTGTTTGCAGTCCCAAAGGGGGTGCACCAAGGTGCCTACGTTCCCACAACCCCGCCAGCAGTCAGCGCTCTGTTTTGGGTCCGCTAAATGGATGAGCTCAGGGGTGTAGTACCAACAGGTGGCCATCTTGGTCAATGTTTCGGTCAGTCCCGTGTGGTAAGTGGAGTGATGAGCCCTGTAATATACACCCTCCCTCCCATTCCTTAATACTGAGTGACCTACCCAGGTCTCGCTCCCATCGAGGATGACTGGCGTTATGCATATGTGTGTTCCTGCTCAGTAGCATTTTATACAAGTCAGAGATGAGTTTTTTGTCTGATGTGCGAGTAAGGAGTCATTTTTCGTATGCGGAGAGGTGTCTGTGAGTGTGTGGCTTGATTTGAGGGTGTAGTGCCCAGTGACGAATCTGGAGGTATCGTAGTCGTTCGGTTTCGGGGATCCCGTACTCCGATTTGACCTGCTGAAACGGTATAACCCCGTCAACATCGAAAAAGATGGCCCAGGGACGGGCATTCCATGGATCGCCACCGTACAGCCTCGCCCATGCCCAGCTGGAATTCGGGGTTATCGAATAGCGGGGTGAGCGGAGAGGGAAAGGTAGTCAATTTATGTTTAATGTTAGTTCGATCCCAGGCCTCCAAGGAAACCCGGGTGATATAGGATGCATAAAGATTAGGTGGTCTGTGCACCTTTTGAAGGAAGGGGACCTTCTGAAGGGACGTAGCCCCTACTGCGCGGTCTTGGAACAGCCAATGTTTCTCCGATTCCGGCCGATTCCACTTAACCAAGTGATGCAATTGTGTCGCTTGGAAATAGAGCTGTAGGTCAGGAACACCAAGGCTGCCTTCCTCTGGTGGGAGAACTGCTATAGCATGCTTCATCCGAGGTTTGCGACAGTGCCATATGAATTGCGCACGGTCAGATTGGGTTTGTTGGATCCAACCAGAGGGAGGACGCAGGGGGAGGGTCTGGAACAAATATAAGATCTGGGGTAGGATAGTCATTTTAGTTGCTGCCACCCTGCTGAGCCAGAAGAGTGGGTAATGCTTCCATTGACCCAGCTCCTTTCGGATTCGCGAACGCAACCGAGCATAGTTTATAGCGGCTATCGCTGGAATGGAGGGGGCTAGATGAATCCCTAGGTAGGGAACTGCGTCTACTGCCCATTGGATAGGGTGTTGTTCCTGAAGACATGCCTGAGTGGAAGGTGATAGGGAGAGGTCAAGCGCCACGGACTTATCCATTTTGACTTTGAGCCCGGAAGCCTGTGCAAAGCTTTCCAGTTCCAAGAAGCAGGCTCGCAGCGAGGGGACCGAATTTGATCGTGAAATCAGGACGTCGTCTGCATATAAACTAATTGTGTGGACATCCCCCCGAATTTAATCCCTGTTATCAGCGGGTTATGCCGGACTCGGTGGGCCAGAGGCTCCATCTAGAGCACAAAACGGAGGGGTAGAGAGGGGACACCCCTGTCTAGTACCCCTGCCTATAGGGAATCGGGACAACGTGTGGCCGTTCACCCGGACAGTGGCTGTGGGGAAGAGGTCGCAGTTTAAGATGTGTGTTCTGAGATTATCCCCCATCCCTACGCACGTGAGTACCTGCTCCAAATATGCCGCAAACTCAGCCCTGTCCTGGTCCAGCGTTGCAAGCTGCTGTCTCATCGCTCTCAACTGGCACCACACCCTGGGTGCCCCTGTCCTCTGGTGCATCTGCTCTAACTCCCTCGTCCTCTGAGTGAGATCGTCCCTTTTACGTCTACGCTCTGCATTGTCTGCTGTAGATACAGCCACGAATTCCCTGCATATGACTGCTTTGAGTTCTGCCCACTGTGTCGAGAGGGAAGTGTCGCGGATAGCGTTATGTGAGAGGTAGTCCTTTATGGCACGCTGTATCTGCTCGACAACCTCCGCACGGTGTAAAAATGTATCACGAAGGCGCCCGCCACTAACGGGTGGGACACTACAAAGGAGGGAATGTAAAGGTAGCGATTACTTGGGCATGGTCTGACAGGGAGGCAACACCTATCTCTACTTCAGTTGCAAGCGCGAGCATAGGCCGATGAACCTAGCGTATGTTTTGTGCGCACTAGAATAGTACGAATACTCGTGGCTATGGGGATGGGAGTAGCGCCGGAGATCTTTGAAGCCTAAGTCCTGTAATCGTGCTAGGGCTGTTGCAGAGATCGCACCCGTCTGGGTCATGCGCTGGCATGATCTGTCCATATTATTGTCTAAGACCAGGTTCAGGTCGCCCCCCAATAAAATCCTGTGCTCCGTCGTCGCTGTAGCCTCGGTGAGCGCTTCATGCAAAAACTTCTCTTGTCCCTTGTTAGGGGCATACACCAACCCTATGGTGAATGTCAGGCTGCCCAGAGTAAATTGATAGGTGAGGAGCCTCCCTTTAATTTCGGCCTCTTTCTGAAGGACTTTACCCTGGAACGTGCGGGAGACAAGGATGGCCACGCCAGTAGATTTACCAAGGCCGGATGAGAACATCTGAGTCGGAAACATGTGGGATTTTAGGTGGTGGCAGTCCTTCGACAAGAGATGCGTCTCCTGTAAGAGGCATCTATCAGCTTTGGCATTCTCAAGACATGAACAGACCGCTTTGCGTTTGACGGGATTATTAAGTTTTTGCAAGGTGAGGATTTTAAGAGTAGTAGGGGGCATCTACTTGTTAGTAAGTTGGTGAAAGCAGTAGCAAGGGGCAGAAACTGCCTCAGAAGCTGCAAGGATGGGGCATTTACGCCAGAGGGTCGTCCCCCAGTGGGCATCTGTGTGATCAACAAAAAAGGTGGACGAGGGAACCCAGAACCAAAAGAAAAAAAAAACAAACAATCAACCAAGTTCAAAACTAGCCGCACAAAACGGAGTTGAGAGGAAAACAGTTGAAAAGTTGTATTTTAGTCCGTCATCCATAGATGATCGGTAATAGGTCTTCATGGGGGTCATGTTGTGGCCGAGGACGTCCCTCCGCCCCCCCCGCCGGCAAGGTTAGAAAGGTGAAAAGTCAATGGACCATGCAACTTTCATGCGGGCTTGGTCTTTGCCAGTGCTTCAGGTAGGGCGTCCAATGTAGCCTGTTGCCCTTTTGCACTTTCTGTGGGATTCGGTCGTTTGGGTGGGAGTAGCCGTCCTTGCTGCTGCCAGCGCGGCTGTGCGTCCTCCGGCCCACAAGTGGGGCTGCCGCTACTATCCTCTTCATCTGGGATGTCGACTCCTAACAGCCGGCTTGCCTCTGAGAGGGAGCGGAGCTGGTAAAGTTTGCCCTCCAAACGGAATATGAGTCAAAAAGGGTGACCCCAGCTATAGGAAATGTTGCGTTAGTGCAGTTGCGCAGTGATGGGCCGGAAGGTCCTCCGCTTTTGCAGGGTGAGCGCAGCAAGGTCTTGGTATAGAACAGGGTTTTGATCCCGAAACTTGATCGGATGCTGCAATCTGGCCTTGTGGAGGATTTCCTCTTTGGTGCGAAAGTCTTGGACGCAGACCAATATGTCCGATGGCGGGGCTTTGTCGAAACGTGGTAGACCAACTCTGTGCGCTCTGTCTAATTTGAGATCGGCGTTGGGCGGGTTACCCAGGATGTGGTTAAAATGTTCTTCGACATAAGTGAAGATGTCGCCAGTCTTCTTGTTGGCCCTCACCCCACGAATTCTGATGTTGTGGCGGCGAGAGCGGTTCTCCAGGTCCTCGAGATGTGCCTTCAGGTCCACCTGTTGGTCGTGAATACGGGTGACCTCTTGTTGAAGGGTCGTCATTTCCATGTCCCTGCTGTCATCTTTATCTTCCAGTGCGGCAACTCTCTCGCCAATACTGTCCATATCTGGGCGGACATCCTTCATTTCAGCAGTGAGGTCGCATTTGATTGTTTGCAGATCATCCTGCAATGCCATGAATAGGGACTCCAGGAATGCTCTTATCACTGGTTCCTGTTCACTGCCGCCTATCTGTGAGGAGGAATCGTCGCCCTGCAGAGCGGGATCTGTCAGGCCCCCGCTCTGGGCCCGTGTGATTAGTTCCTTTAACGTTTTGTCCTTTTTCCCTTGATTGGAGGACATGCTGCCTCCCAACAAAAGGGGCCTTGCAGCAGGATGTCTAGTCGTTCAGGGCCCCTGCCCAGCTCCCTGGGCAGTAGTGTGGACGCAGAGCAACTCTTCATGGTGTTCCCCTACTGGCACGATGTGCGCTGGGTCGCCGCCTGTCTCAGGGTGAGGTGGGTCGTTTCCTTGTGGGGCCTAGTAAGTCCGGTGTGGGGTGCCGGGAGGCCACCAGGAGCAGCACCCACTTATGTCCCTCTGCCCGAGGGCCGACGATAAATGCTGCAAAGCCTGCTGGACGGGCCGCTGGGTGTTGCCCTTCCTCTGTGCCCTCTGTTTTCGGCTACCCAAGTCATCAGTGCTTCTCGTGATCTAGGTTATGGCCTGCCCGTGTGGTGCTTGTGGAGGTGGGCCTCCAGCTGCCCCAGTTTGGCCCATGGAGGAGAACACTGTGACTCCGGTAAAGGCTGCTTGCCGCCGCTCCCAGCAGCCTTGGCAACCCGGTATGCCACCAGGGCCAAGCTGGGGGGCTCGCGGCACACCCACAAGGTGTACCCACGCCTAGCCGGGCCGCCTTTGTGGGTCACCGGGCCCCACCCTTGGCGGTCACCCCTAATGGCGGCCTCGCTTGGTCTCACCTGGTCTCTTCTGTGGCTGGCCGTTGCTCTGCTAAGGCCCAGTGAGTCCAACTGCCTCCCTGGTTTCCTGGTATGGCCCCTGCGACGGCCGCTGAGTGCAAGTGTCTCACCCACCTCTCTGTCCCTGGGTCAACGTGGGGGCCGCGCCTCTGCCCATGTGTGTGGTGGTTGCTCTCCAGGCTCTCCGTGATATGTTGTGGCACCAGCTCGGCTCCCACTGCCAGGTGCTCACTCCGGGTGCGGTCACGCACCACACGTCCTCCCCTTGAAGCCCTCACGTCCTCGCACTGTCCCAGTGCTCGGATGCCTCAGGAAAGCAAGCTCGGGCCCAGCCGGCCCCGGGATTTCCAGTCTGCTGTGAGTCTGCTCTCCAAGATGGTGGGCGCGGCCTACCCTGCGCCTCTCCAGTAGAAGTACTCTTGTAGGTGGGAGCGTCCAGGGCTAGACCGGAGGACACGCTCCGAGCCATGCAGGCCACAACTACTCCCCGTGCCTCCCGGACCGCGTTGCAGGGCTGCCGGGGCTCCCGCCACTCACCTCGCCCTCCCAGTGCCGATAGTGCACTGCGAAATTCCCTTCTGGGCCCCCTCACTTGGCTGCTCTATCTCGGAGCGCAGAGGTCTCCAGAGGCACGCCTGGAGCCCAATCGCCCCCTCGATCACCATTCCGTCGCAGGGCCACACCCAAGAATGGCGGGCGCGCCACATCCAGCGCCTCCTCGGTGGGAGCCCGTGGACGCAAGACCCGGGCCCACTCTTGCTCTCCACCCTCTGCCTGTTGCCAGGCCGGCAGCGGGGCCTGCCCCCACCGCCCTGTCCCACTCAGGCGGAGCGGACTGCTCTCGGGTCTTGTGCCCCCGATCCCCACCTCCGCTCTGCTAGGCCGCAACCACGAGGGCAGGGGCCCAGCGTCAACGCTGCATTCAACGTAGGGAGCGGCGGCTCCGGTGGTTCTCAGCCGACCGTCTCACCATTCCCCGCCACAGCCGCTGCTCTGGGGCACTTCTCCCGGATAGTCCTGATGCTGTAGGCGGCTCAAGGCCGGTGCTTTGCCGGGCGGTCGACAGGAGAGACGGAGCAGTTGGCAATGTTTTACAAGAAATTTGTACAGCACTTCTTGGAAAAAAGTACAATTTGCTCCAACCTTTAAAAAAAAAGGTTACATTTATTTGGTCAAGTGAGTTGCCAAATGATTTAGAATTTATTGAGGAAAATACTTGTATGGCAAAAAACGTACATGGATTTGATCCCAAACTTGATTGCATTTTGACTGCAGATGCTAGTAACAAAGGTATTGGAGCAGGGCAAATTCAAAAAGACATCAAAGGTAATGAGTGTACCATAGCATTTGCATCAAAGGCTTCATCTCCTTCTGAAGAACAATATTCAGTGATTGAGAAAGAAACTCTTACACTTGTGTGGAGTTTGGAGCATTTTAGAAACTTTGGGGTATGAGGTTGAAGGAAGATGTGACCACAAACCTGTTGAAGGTTTTGACCCCTGAAAGTCTATTCAATGCCACTCACAGAATTGCAAGAATGCCCATAAGATTATTAGATTGTTGGTACAAATTGAGTTTTTTTCCTGGTACCAAGAATAGAGTAGCAGACTTGTGTTTGGTTTGTTTAAGTAGGTTACCATTACCCCTGGAAGATATTTCTATGGGGATTTGGAAGGATATGAGTGTTGAATGGGCTTGTAAAGAAAAACTAAATGCTATTACTAAAGAAGAATTGAAGAATGCTTGTAAAGAAGATTCTCTCTTGGAAATATTTGTGATTGAAGGTTGACCTGAAAGGAGAAATGAGTGCTAAGGGTGAGTACAACTGACTTGATGAGTTGTGTCAGGAATGCAGTTACAATGTGAGCTTTGGTGGACAAGCGAAGGACGTTGGAAGTGAAGAAGCCATAATGGAAGTTAAAGAAAATAAGAATGAGGGTGGAGACATAGATGAGAATGCTGTTCGGGATGAAGGGAGCAATTGTATTAATGCAGAAATTGGTCTACAATCTTTTCGCAGGCCAGGGTCAGAAATTAAACATCCTGCACATTTATAAAATTATTTCGCTTGACATAGTCGCATGTGCAATACATGTGATAATTGTTTCACCTACTGAATAGATTTAACTAAGGGTTCGTTTCTTATTGCAATTGTTTTTGACATGTTTTGTTTTCATATGAATAGATATTAATTACTTAGGTTTTGGCGTTGTTTATTCCTAGCAAGTTTTGAAGTAATAATTTTAATTTTTTCATTTTTATCATTGCGTAAGGAAGGATTTGTGTTTACATTTGTATTTCTTCTCTTGACAATACTTGGAATGTTAATAGTGTAATAGAAGTTAGAAAACATTATAAATAAGGGCAATTGCTGCTTGGATTTTTAGGCAGTTGGACGTGTTGGGCCTTCTTCCTCTACTAATCTTAATAAAGAAGTACTTACCAAGTCAGTTCTCTGTAGCATTGACACACCAAATGCATTTCAATGGGGACCATGTCCCAGAGTCCTGTAACGGCTGTCACAGCATAACCATACAGCCACTGACACATCCACTCACACACCCATACAGCCACTCAAACACAGATACACACAGTCACACAACCACTCCAATAATATATATTAGAATTAGTATCACTCAGTAGTACACAAAGTATACAAAGTAAACTTTTGTAGTATATCCGTATTTATGTCATCAGTGATGTCACTGACCATCTCATGAGTGATGTTATGTGTGAAGTCATAAGCAGTCCATTGTAGGGGCATAAGTATTATTTAGCTCAGGTAACTATAACTGCTGAATATCTTTGGCTTTGTATAAGTGAAATTTGAGCCTAACTATAACATCCCCATTACCTTTGGTTATTTCAGTGAATTTCTACGGTTTTTCAAATTTCTATTTCTTAACTATAACTAAGGCTTCCTGATTTCTGTTTTTGCTGATTTTTACAAGTAAATACAGACAAAAAACATACATTTTTTTGGCTCTATTTATTTTTAAATGTGGATAAAAACGGAAGTTGGGCTGCTTTTTTAGTAATATTGTCTGCCATGACTGCCAGGCCAATAGATGTGTGGATTTATAGATAAGGGGGTTAGAAAAGAAAGGTCTTTTAGTAAAGAGGCTTTAACAGTAGTAGGTATGCACAAGGTTGATACTGAAATGTGCATATTTTCATATAAGTGCACTGATTTATCTTCTGTGGGTGTTCACAGCAGTGAAACCTGGCAGACAGTCAAGCATGAGTGCATATTTATTGGTTAAATAAATGTGGAAATATACTAATTTCAGCTTACTTTTTCCACGAAATCCCCCCAAAATATGGATAAATAAAGATAAAATCAGCAAAAAATAAATGTGGATAAATACAGACGGAAATGTTAAAAAAAAAAATATCAGAAACCGGGAGCCCTAACTCTAACGTCCCTGTAACCTTTGTTTTTTTTGAAAATTTCAACGGTTTTAAAAACTGTAATTTCCTAACTGTAACCTTTGAGAGTGGATGTGTGAGTGGCTGTATAGGTAGGTGAGTGGGTGTGTGAGTGGCTGTATAGGTAGGTGAGTGGGTGTGTGAGTGGCAGTATGGGTCTCTGAGTGGGTGTATGACGAGGCCCACAGGTTGGATGCCTTTTGGATGTTGGCCACCCAGGCAAGGCCATGTGGGCCACACCCTGACGAAGGCCTTGTGCAGTGTAAGGTTGGCTGCATGTGGGGAGGTTGGCTTCAGAGCCTGGCCCTGCGCAGTGGCGGTTGGATTAACATATGGTAATTAAATATTACTTTACGTTGAAATAAGCCTAGAAATTCACTGAAAAAAACAATGGTTACAGGGACTTTATAGTTTGGTTCAGAATTTACATGCACAAAACCATAGAAATTTAGCAGTTATAATTAGTTATCTCAAGTAACTATAACTCATGCCCTAAGGTAACAATAACTTCTGCCCTTGCCATGCACTGTTAATTTGTAAATAAAAAATGAGGGCCGCTGTAAAAACTCTAGATATAGGCAGGAACACAAGGGTAAGACATACCATGAACAACAACAAAAAACAACCTGCCTCCAGATACCAAAAAGCAGAGTAACTCACTATAATTTAGGGACATCTGAGGGAATCCATTGAGCCATGTGATTCAAACCATACATACAAAAGAGCCATCAATAATGAAACTATCTTCTTATTTAATGATAAGCTCTTTGGTATTTATTACAAAACATGCATATCCACAAATTAAATACATTCATTTTTTTACCAAGTATATCTCACTCTGGATATCCCCAAAACGTTTTTTTATAAATATATAATAAATACTATCCCCCTACAATCACTTCATCTTATACACCAAAGTTGAGATTCTATCATGTAAAAAATAAACTTGATGAAAAATATTGGAGTGACTCCTCACACAATTTTAGGTTAAGCCTACCAGACAGATCAGCTATCTGTTGAAAAAGACATATTGTGAGATTACAAGGAACATATAGAGGGTTGGATCCCACCCACTGCTTACCATTGGTTGGCTTTACTGTCACTCTTGTTATCTGCTTGTTATTATGTAACAGCTTGCCTTGTTTGTCCCTTTCATGAAGCATAGGCTCTTTACCGTCTGTTTTGATAGATTGTCTTCTTTTCAAGCATTATTTTTTTTTGTTTTTGGTTAAGCACTCCATGAGAATGCATGTGTTTTCCCGATGTCTCCCACATGTAATTCTCTCCCCCTTCTGTCTGTGCTGCTCTCTATCACCTGTGTGCTGTGTCTTGCCCCCTTTAATGTTGTGCTCGCTCTTGTGTCCACACTGTTGCTTTCTCGCCATTGTGCATCCCCGCCGCCCATTCCATGTTGCGCTCTCACCCATTTCTTGTTTGTTGTGCCCACCCTGCACTGTGTTGTTTCTGTCCCCACACCCTTCATGTCAATCCCCCCACCTGCACCATCCTTCTCTTACCTATTGCTTCTCATCCCCACCCCTGCCCAGTGTTGCTTCTGACCACCCCAACCTCTGTGTTGTTTCACCCCACCTACACCTTCGTTCTCAATCGCCTATTGCTTCTCCTCTCCACCCTTTGCATTGCTCCTCTCCACCTGTGCCTGTGTCCTCCATGTTATTCACCCCTGCTTAAACCCTCCGTATCACGCCTCTGCACAAGTGCTGCAAAAAATGCTTTTGTGCATTTTATCCTTTTCATTTTGAATCGGCAAATAAAACGAAGATAAAGGGGCCTCATCATTTTGTAGGTGTGCATGTGTGGTGCATGAGCCTAGGATATTATGTGGCCAACCAAGTCATAGGCTTCGTTTTCTTATTTACCTATGTTGCACAGGAAAAAAGACATTGACAAAGTTAATATGTCTGAAAGATTAGACCAATTGGCCTTATCAATGCTTGTTTGGATTTGCTCTTAATATTATATAGAAAAGATGTTATTTTAGAATGTATAACACACAAAATGGATGAGGGGGGTCCAAGGGAACAGATTTAAAGACCTGCGAGAAGTTTCATTCCCCTAATACGTAATATGCAACACACAAACATAAACTCTCGGGTCTGAGCAACTTTAGAACTAGAGCATGAAAGGAGAGATACTATAGTCAAGCTTTCTCTAAAATGACAGTGAACAAATCAGAAAGGAAAGGAATCCCTTTAAGGATGAATGCCCTCACTCACCCGAAGGTGACATGCTTCGTCATTTAGGCTTTCTCCTCTCAGTGGGAAAACCTAGTCCCACTGAGGGCTACAACCACCGCACTGAGAAGTGGGAGCTCAGGGATGTTTTTGTTTAAGATTTTAGGATACTCAGATCCCAAAGATGAGCACTAATGTGAGAAGAGGGCGCAGCGCAAAGAAATTCAAAAGTGTGTGAAGTGTGAGCTAAAACTGGCTAGCGCTATTGAAAAAATGATTTTTATTGACTCATTAGCCCTGCCAGAGATAAAAATCAGTGCAAAGCAGTTACTATTGAAAACTGCTAGATGACAAGGGTCTCATCCTTAAAGTTATTTTAGAATGCACTGCTTTCATGCTGTGGGCCCATCATTCTGTAAACACCAAGAGTTCAAGAATTAACCTATAATCATTATGTAAGATTTGTTTTTGGTAGCAGACAGGGGTAATAAGGAGAACGTTTCCTTAGCTGTTTTTAGGAAACAAAATGCTGTAATGCAGTCCCTGTTGGTCCATGTATATTATTTGCTTGACATTATGTGTGTGTCATGTACAGCATTATGTTGCTTGGCCCGGGAAAAAGACAATACCAGAATTACGGTGAACCAACTCAATGAAGCATTTCATCAGGCAGTTGTGGCACCAAGACAGCAAAAACAGAGCAGCAGACACCGAGCTAACAAAACACTCCTGCAGCCTCCAGCCCGAACAGTATTAGCCCTCGAGCTTCCCTCTATCTGACATCCTAACAATGGTGTAGGGTATCCTCCAGCCCTTTAAAGGCCACTGAACAAGTGCACCATTGGCTGTTATCATGAAACTTTAGGCAGGTGCCATGGAACTCTGAGGTTGTCAGAAAAGTGCACCCATGTCATCACAGCATCTTCCAAACCTTGATGGGCTATCAATCCAAGGATGGTAGAAAAGGTGCTCAATGTTCTCCACTACTAGCTCTGGAAGCTTTGGAAATCAGAAGAAGGCCAGCTGCACCACTACCAGAGGAAGAGCCCATGGAGCGCCTTAGCACTACAGAATAGGATGCATATACATAAGAAGTACATGGCCAGGATTGAACCAATCAAATAAAGGTACATTGTTTATTAGTGCTTCCAAAACAATCATAAATGGAAAAAAGAGATGAAAACTCCTCGCTCTGCTGACTTGTGTCAACGCTTCACCAATCAAATGGCCAAAACGCCGATACAACTGCGAAGCTAAAATCTTCATGAGGAGAGATACAGTGAGCCAAAGTTGTCTGATAGTTATGTGAAGGACTCATCAACCAGTGACTGAGTTGTGCTAAATTCTCCCATTTCTCTGTAGAGACTATGGGCCAGGAGCTCAATGCTCATAGGGCTAAAACACCCCCCACTCTCCCCCCCCCACCATCGTGTGTCTCAGCCTAGGCTGCTGCAGGTCGAGCTGCTGTGGCTCGGCTGGTCAGTGTCTGGAGTCTTATCTCCGGCACGCCCGAGTTTTTCACAGTCCTTTAAAGACCATTTGTATATTTACATACCTTTGGAAACTGGTTACGGAGGCTTAGTTTTTTTTCTTGTTCTAGTACCCCTTGGGCCCCCACTCTGCCTATTCCTTAAATTTGCATTTTACATTTACTGCGGTAGTGTGATAGTGCATTTCATGAAAAGAAATATAATGTAGGGTTGCCAAAAGAAAAATCCCAGCCATGTGTTGTTTAAAGAGCATGTAAAGACCTCGTCTTGACACTAAATAGGGTTATACATAAAAAAGTAAGTATTCATTTGTAATATGTCTTTTCTGTCTTTCTTCCCTTTATTTATTAGTCATGGATCATTCAGGCAGCCCTAGAACACAATTAAAAGTGCTTTCTTTTTATATGTGCTGTTCGAAAAATGCACAGATAAGTGCTGAAAATACAGCTTTAGGTGACTGCTTATTTTTGACCCGTCTGGGACATCAAAATAATGAGCTGGCAACCCTAATCATTAGACAGGATGTTTGTTGCAGGATCAGCACATTATTTATTTCCTCCACCCTTGATCCCTGATTAATGCCGTCAATAACAAGCTGAAGCACCCTGCATTCAGACAACTCGCTTGTTATTCTCGGCCTTGACTTTCACGCTCACCATGCACTCACAGCGATCACAATGCTCTCACACTGATCACCATGAACTCATACCATTCACCCACTCACCCTGCACTCACAGTGATCACTCTGCATTCACAAGCACTTGCACTGTTGACCCTATACCTCACCCTGCAGTCATATGAGCACACTACTCACCCTGCACTCACGTGACACTTCACTCACTGCTCAATCTGCAATCTCACTCAAACAAGCCCATCACTAACCATGCATTCTTTTTTCCCACTCTGCACTTAGATCTGCACCCAAATTCATATGGTCACCTCACTCACCCTGCAATCTCGCTCAAACAAGCCCATTACTGACCATGCATTTATTTGTCCCACTCTGCACTTAGATCCGCACCCAAATTCATGTGGTCACCTCACTCATCCTGCAGTCACTCCTCTTACCCTACTCTTACACTGTTGCATCCCTCACCATGCACTCACATGGGCACCCCTGCCACCCACACAGTGCAGGGGGTCAAAGTGCCTGCTACAAAGAACGTGTACCATGCAGATCACAGAACTGATTGTGAGTAAACTATGAGTAGCACTATAAAAAAATGAAATGTTTGTCAGAAAGGTGCTTGTAGGAGGCTGGCTTCATATATGGTGCTCACTTATGTAAGTGTAGCACCCTGCACCAATCCAGACTACCGTATGGTGATTTTAGTGGTTTTAGACTGCCATAGAAAGCTATCTAAGTGGTAGCTGTGGAGAGCAGCCTTCAGGCTTAGTGCAGAAGGAGTGTAAAGAAGCTTGTTTTACCAGTACGTAATCTTATGGTGTGAGTTAAGTGAAAAAGAGCTACACAGTGTACTTACAAAAATAGGTATTTATTATAATCACTCACTGACACATTGCAATATCTCCTACCCGGAAATATCAACACAATACACACAATACTTCAGTAATAGAACAGGTAAGTAGCACAAATACACAGTGGTCCCCAGGGAGAGACCAAACTATATACTAAAATAGTGGAATGCAAACCACGACCTAAGTCATGACTGGACCCAGAAGACGTAGAAGAGTCGGTGACCCAAGGTACCACCCAAGGTGAGTATCTAGGAACCCCACAGAGGTTTGTGCAGAGTGAGAACACGACAACGTGCTCAATACAAGTCAATGGGTAAGTCGCGTTTGCAGTTTTGAAGAAGGACCCTTCCCAGTGGACCCTGAAGAAACCCCGTGGAAGATGGAAGGTTGGAGATTCACCCCACCCATGGATACCCCAGGATCCTGGATACCTACACCAGGGAAGCCGGGTGCATAGGTGTCAAGTGACGCAGAAACCGCCGTAGACCACAATGGAGGACTTCAGTAAAGATGCCGCTGGCGAAGAAGGTGAAAGAGTCCGGTGGAACCCAGAAGGTGGATTTAAGGTGAGAAGGACCTGCAAGCAGAGGGGACAGAGTCTATGCCGCTCAGGCGTGACCAGGAGGCATGGAAGACGAATGCCCACCGATATTGATAGATACAGGAGAGTTGACGGTGTCCTTGAAGTTGCAGCAGTGCGGACCAGGCAATGCTGAGAACAACCAGGAGCCAGTTATGAGCTGTCCCACATCGGGTGTCGTGAGCCAGGAGGTCAGTGTCTGCCGTGGCACCAACAAGCCTTGGCAATGGCAACAGGCGCAGTATTAAAAAAAGGTGCAATGTCGGGATCAGCGAGGTCCAAGTGACTAACCACTATTAGGTAAGTCAGAGCAGGCCCCAATCAAGCAGGGGAGCCCACTTGAGCCAAAGAAGGCCCTCAAGAGGACCCACAGGCCAGATGCACATTATTCGCAAGGCAACCTCGAACAGCTCGTCAGGGATAAAGGGCCACAGTGCAGAGGATGCAGTGAGGAGGAAGATCTTGGCTGCAGGAGATGCTTGAGGCTGGAGCTTCTTGGAGGCCAAACAAGCCTTAGCAACGGTAAGTCAATGCGGTGCACAGGGGTAGTACTCCAGCGGTTCCAAAGAGGGATGCTGGCTTCAAACTTGTTGTGAAGACAGGTCAGGCCTCGAGGGCATTCCAGAACCATCACCTTTGTTGCTGAGTCTTTTGGAGTCCGTGGGATCCCAGGATCAGCAGACCTGTCAGCTGCGTTGCGGTGCCTGCAGATACAGGGGAGTGACTCCTTCACTCTACAGGAAATTCCTTCCGGTGTCTTGGATGTCCACAGGCCATGTAAAGAACCTGTATGGAGCACGGGCACAGACATTGGAGAAGACTTGCAGAACGAGACCAGGAGCAGCAGGAGTCTTCTCAGTTGCAGTCTCGGTTCCCAGCGCGAAAGTCCAGAGTGCCCAGAAAGTCTAAAATGAAGTGGAGTAGGATCTGAATCTTGTCCCACGACGAATCTAGGGACCCACCCACAGGTAAGCACTTAAGTACCCTAAAGAGAGGGTTGGGACGATTCAGGGGTCCCTCCCAGAGGAGCGGCTGAACAGTGGGGAGGATACTCCATGTCCTCTCTCCAATTTCACGCCAGAGCAAGAGCCAATGGCTCCCTGAGCAGGTTTGAACTAGAGTATGCAAGGACAGCACTAAATGTGCCCTTCAGGCAGTCTCAGTGGTGCTGGCAAGTGCCCCCACCTTGCCCCAATTCACTAAATCCTGTCTGGGAGGTAGTTACACCTCCTTGTGACAGGAAGCCAATTGTCCTGCCTTCCCCTGCCCGAGCCTGGCTCAGCAGCATGGGGGCAGAATCTTGTCTCTGGTCTACAGCAGCCATAGCTTATTGTCCGGGTTTAGAAGACTGTTACGGGGAGCACTGAGGGACTCCCGGAGGAGCTTTACAGTGCATGGAATCTTACCATAACACCATTTATGGTGCTGTGGTATGATTCCAAAATGTTTGATACCAAACACAACAGTTACCACCAGTTAAGAGATGGTCATCGCGTAATGACGCATGGGCCCTTTATGTATCGTAATGGTTGATGCACTCACAACCCAGGAGAATGGACTCCGAAGGTTGTAGGGGTGCCCTGCTCATGCAGGGGCACCCTCACACTTAGAACCGAGCACCATGCCTTCAGGATTGCAAGGCCTGCCTTTGAGGTGACCTATAGGTTTTAAGTGCGGTGATCTCAGATATAGGTAAACCTATATCTGTCGTAAGTGGTGGTAGCACCAGCTTACACAGGCTGCAATGGCAGGCCTGTAGTCACAATTTGAGTGGTCCTTCATGGGTGGTATAATACATGCTTCAGCCCATGGGGGAACCCTAGGGTGTCTATGCCCTGGGTACCTTAGTATCATCTACAAGGGACTTACAAGGGTACATCAGTAGCCATTCTGGGGTGTACCTAAGAACTCACCATGTCCAATTTAGGGAAGAAGCATAGAGACTGGGGTCCTGATTAGCAGGATCCCATCAGACTAGTCAGAAAAACATAATGACACCAGCAAAAAGTGAGGGTGACCATGAAAGCAGATCCTACTTTCCTACTGTGCTGTGGAGAGATGAGGTGCATTGTTGGTGAGTGATAGTGAGGGAGTTCATGGAGAAAGAGGAAATAGGGGAGGGGCGCCAAAAAAGACTGTTGCACCATGTGCGACCAGTGCTAGGGCCAGCCCTGGCTGGGAGTGTTAGGCCCCCCTAAGTTCGAATCTAGTTGCGCCCCTGCTATGGGCCACATGTATGAAAAAATGTTGCCTTCACAAACGGTGCGAATCACTAAATTTGGCCATTTGCGAATGCAAAATACCCTTTAACGATGCATGAAAGGTTTTGTAGTTGCACATTTAGGTAATCTAAAAAATTACGACTACAAATAGAGAATGACAAATTGTAATTCCCTTAACACATGTATGAAGCATTTTCTAAATGCAAACTGTGCAAATAGAAAAATGCTATTACCATAGACTTCAAGTCGATGGTAATCATATGGAAATTTTGAAAAATGCATAAAAAAAGCATTTTTCAAAGTGCCATGTAGTGCACACATGCCCTTAGGACATGTGTGCGCTTTACATGTGCATATTTTTTTGGGTGGGCCTCAGGCCCCCGGGCCTCCTTGGCTTTGCATTAGCTAATTTGCGATTACAAATAGGTAATTGCAAATTAGCTAAAGCAAAACCATTCGCACTTATGGGCCTAACGAATGGAGGTGTATTACCTAATAGCGATTACCTATTTATGAATCGTATGTGGTAATATTGAGGAATTGCTAATTTATCTTTGGCTATTCCTTACATACATAGCATTTTGCAAGTACCAAATAGCAAATGGGTAGAAATTGCAATTTGTTAATCGAAAAATGTTTTTGAGATACGTGTGGCCCTGCATCAGCTCTGCTAGAAATCTAAAGTTGTTTGTAGCCTGACCTAAAAAAGAGACTTTAAGAGCCAGAGCTCGAGCGACCATTCCGTTCAGTTGCCAGTTCTGTCTTCATGCCCATTTGCTAACACATGATACTACTGTTTCATGTGCAGAAATAGCAAATACGTTCCAAGTCAAAACTCTGACATGGAAAAAAATATAATACACTGTGCCAACCAAAGGGAAAAAAGATTTAGTGCAACATATTTTATAAGTTAAACACTGGATTGCGGCACAAGAACTGTTTAAAACATTTAGTAATCATCTACGCCATTGTGAAATAAATATTACGGTATAAGTACACAGACTTGCCTGGTGTGTGGCATCGCTGCAGTGGGAGACTGGTGTTTGGGCCACCCATCTCCTCCACCCAGGAGATGCACACTTACAGAACAGGACCTCACCCTTCTCGTCTCCTGATTACGTTGACGACCTGTCAACCCCGTAAGCCTTGCATGGGCCTTATCTTTTTGGATGTTATTTCTAGAACGTAAAAATCACCCTGGGCATATTGGCCAGTCTGGTCTGCTGAAGTCTGTGCGTATTATATGCAGGCCGCTGATTTGAGACCTTGCAACGTCGACTCCGACTTTCATTGTTCTGAAGTTAAAATGAGGATTCCGATTGGGAGAGAAAAGTAACAAATGGCGAGCTACATTGGAACACCTGTGCAATCAGGGGTTTTGCATGGATGTCGCAATTATATGTCGTCCCGTGTTTTCCCATACCACCGAGTTTTTCCCCGGCAAATATTGGCAGGTCGGATGCAGAGAAGACGCTGTGAATAATACCGTGCTATGTGGATTTAGTTGCAAAGACCACCAAAACCCTCAAGTATCCGTTTCAGCGGTAAAGCTCATACTAGGCAGCTAAATACCGACACCCAGGGTACAAGTATTTAAGGGGTGCGATAAACAGCTCACCTTAAAGACACTCGCAACTGAGGCTATGTAAAGCACTTTAGTTACGGCGTCACCTATATGAATATGCAACTTCAGCGTGAACGCAACTTCACAAGTTGTTAACCCCTTCAATTATATTTTTTAAGATTTGTTTGTAGTTATCCTTGCGAGCATTCCACTCTGACTTCAATGTTATACCCACAATTAACTCCAGTGCGCGCGTGGACTCATGCTGCACGTACCTAGTGGAGCTCAACATAGCACAAACCAGCCTGGAGTTAGTAGTGATCTCGTACTCGGGGAGCCATGGCAGTCTGAGCTGAGCAGTTCCTATTGCAGCAGTATCAAGTCTGGTCTGAATATGGCTGGGCCCTGTCTGGAGTGGTCAGTGGGTATAAAAGTGGAGGACTTTTATGTAGCCAGTAACTAACATTAATTCAAACATTCGCCCATCAATTTTTTTTTTTATTTCTCGCTCTACATAGAAGGATTAAATGCACCAGCACAAACATTGATATTTTTATTCTTGATTCAGAAGAATCGTAAAACAATGGCAATTGGAGAATTCCGTTGCGGATAAGCAAAGCAAATTTGTTATGACTAATAAACGCCTAGGTACAAATATTGCTGTGTAGTAGGACATTGATCACTATTAGCAATGCAAATTGCAATACAGTTCACGAACATCACCTTAAACAAGAGGTCTTCAAAGAGTGGGCGCGCCTCCCTGGGGATCTGTGACTTGTTTCCGGGGGTGGGGGGGTGGTGCTGTTGCATCACTTGGACACATTCATGGATCATTGTACTGTAATGAGAGGGGGGGGGGGCAGTGCATTTAAACAGCTTGGGAACGTGAACTTCTTTTGCAGATTTCTAAGTTCGGCAATGGAGTTCATATACAGAGTCAGCCAGTGTGTCCTGACTCCAAGGAGGTCTGTGAGCAGGAGGCGGCTTTACCACTAGTGCTGTTGACTTTGGGACTGGGGAACAAGATGTGTCAGCTCAAAATCCTGTGATTTTGGGCAAATCATTTAATCTTCCTTTGCCTAAAAATGAATGTGAAATATACCTGGCGATAATATAAAGCACTGCAGTACCTTTGGGTCCAGTTCGAGCTATATAAACCTGTTTTTAAAAAGTGAGTATCAGAGCCGATTTCTTTACTTGAAGCACCAGAAGGGACAGAAAATTGGCAGGAGGCCTTTTGCTATGGCCCACAGGAGGGATGTGAGATTCAGGGATTGTAGGAGAGTAGGGTCTGCTATCCTATGGTCACCCCAAATTTTTGCTTTTTGCTTCACTGGTTTTTGACATATTGAGGCTGTGGGCCTGCCAATCAGACCCCCAGCCTGCTGTTCTCTCTACTAAATTAAAACTATGCACCCTAGGTGCATAACCAATTGGAAGTGGATCACCCTGTCAGCCCCTGTACCAGTGTACACTAGGTACCCAGGGCATTGGTGTACCCAAGGCCTGCCAGGGGCTGCAGCATGTATTATGCCACCCCAGGCTTGGCCTAACAACCTGACACAACTGGCTGATCACTCAGCTGGGGTAAGTTGGTGTAATCACCTCTTACTTAGGTGTAGTATACCTATACCTAACCTTAAATGGGACACCTGGTAACCTATAAGTCACTCCTATGGCAGGCCTTAACAATCCTGAAGGCAGAGTGCTTGGTTCCATGTGAGATGGTGCTCTGGCATGAGCTGAGCCTGTCTGCAGTGGTCGGAACAACTTCCTTCTACTGTTTCCAGATATCGTCATACCATATACTCTTAAGTGCATTATGAACCTCGCGGTTAAATGCTATCTTTGGTTTGGCTTTATCAAAACATGTCGAGTAAGGTGTCATACGAATTGGAATACTAACCCCTCGCCAATTCTGGCGACGGGGTTAGCATTCCACCCTTCTAGAGGGACACGACATGTACAGTACCTGAAACCCGGGTAAAATCAGACATAGCCTCAGCTCCACAAAATGGATGCTGCCACCACAGACACAAGTCTGCCCTCCTGCTGCTGGGAGTCCTTCCAGCTTGGGAGGTGTGGACAAAGGGTTTCCTGCCAGGGGAGGTGCGAGCACCACCCCAGACAGGATTTTGTGTATTGGTCAGGTAGGGCTTGAAAGAAACCAGACATGCCTGTGGCTCACAAGGAGCCTCGGGGCATATGCCAGTTCAAACCGGTCCTGGGGCACACCAGTCCCGGGCCTGGGGCGAGCTGGACAAAGGATTGGGGGTGTAACCACCCCCCTTCCTGGTCCCACCCATAGGGAGGGACCTAGCAGGTAGTCCGGCCCCTAGAATCCGAATAAAGGTAGGAGCTGTGTCCTAAGACTTCAGACATCCTGGAATCAACTTGAAACTAAGAAGAAGACGGGAACTTCGACATTCTGCTGCACAGAAGACTGAAGAAAATCTCCCCTGTGGTCAGGGAGTGACCACCTTGCTAACGCAAGCACCATCCAGCGAATCACCGTCTGCTTTGCCGCCGCCTCCCGCCGGAGCCCGAGCCCAGAGACTGACAAGACCTGGACCTCCAGACCTCTCACCGCCTGATCCACAGTCCCTGCAAAGAGGAGACCCGTGGAGGCACCGAGACACGTGGAGCCAGCCATCTTGGAACGACTACGACAAGCTGACCAGTGCAACAACCGAGGCCCCCTCCAAGTTGTGCTTTGGGTCCTGAGAAGCCCAACCCTCGAGCAGCATCTGCACCAAAGGTGAGCCCTCCAGCATCTCCACGATCTGCGTGGGGCCCTTCTGCATTTTGCCACTCGACGCGCCTAACCGGTTGCTGGCCCGCTGGCTAGTGGCCATCTTGGCGACGAAATCTACGACAAACACCGCTGGTCTGGTTGCTCCAGACTGGCCCTTGCTCCCCTCCAAAGGAGCAATCCCTCTGACCTTGCTGGTCAGAACCAACAGCTGATTTCCGAATCCTCCTGCAATTGCTTTTGCCAAGGCTTGTTTGCTTCGATCAAGTCGCCGACACCGCCGACAGCGAGAGCCTGCGTGGGACAGCTCGTGAGCCGACTCCTGGACGTCGTCGACCTTCAGGGACCACGTGGCTGCGGAGACAAGCTACCCCTCATCACCTGTTTGCACCCGACATCGCCTGGTACCCACCTGGTGCCACGCTGGTCACTGGCTAGTGACTGTGAACACTGTCCCCTCTGCTTACAGGTCTTCAACCTCTCCGATCCACCCTTGGATCCACCGCATCTCTACCGGACCGACCGCCTGCAGCATCTTTGTCCCAGGCTCAACGGAACAGATAGAAGAAACCCGACGCACTTTGAGGCCTATGCACCCGCTTCCTGTGGGTGAGGTAAAGCTGGTACTCCGGTGCCCATGTGTAGTAATACATCTCTAGTGCCTGTGTTCCAAATCTTAAGTTCCTAGGTCATCCGGAAGATTCCTTTTGCAGTAACTTTGTACTTTTTACGCACCCATTGAAACCTATGGGAGCCCGCGTGTGACTATTTGCTCTGCACACGCCACCCGTGGACCTCCTGGTCACTAACTGACGTTAGCTCCTTGTAGGCCCAGCGATTCTAGAGGCCTTAGGCCTTTTCCCTTTTCTGTTCGTGGTACTTATACCACTATTTTAGTATATGGTTTGAGTGGCCACCAGGGCCTATCCATATAACGTGCAACTTCTGTGTATTCTGTGATAATCTTGTTTGACGATTTGTGCTCCTGTGCTCATAAAGAGACTAGGGGTTACTTTGAGAAATAAATACATATATATTTTGAATATATATCTGTGTGGTGTCCTTTCATTGGTATAAAAGGGGGTTACTATTGGTAAAACAGCTTGCTTAACACGCTTCACGAGTTTAGCCTCAAAGACTGCTTAGCCTACGCTACCACTAGGGCAGCTAGTCCGAAAAGGTTGACTTACAACCACACCATAAGGGTTGCTTGGCATGGTACAAGGTGGTCACTAGAACTAGTGAACAGCATATACCAGGCCAACTTCTCACATTGGTGAGCAGCGGTTGGATTTGAGCTTGCTGTGTTTTACCATTGTAATCTCTTGGTTACCAATTGAAAGATCACATAGGTACCTGTAGGTACATATAAAACAAGATTAGATATACTTAAGTTCTACTGAACTTAGTTGTTGTAGAGCAAAGGGAGTAGCACACCCTGACTACAACTACTAGATAGGTTTAGTAGGTAAACCCAAGTGTAGGTAGATTGCAACACATCCACCCACACTTAAGAGCAATGGCCGGGGCAGAGGGGTCCACTGTACCCATCTCTGTTGAGAGTGACCCCCAGAGGGCACCATCCAGCTTTGCTACCCTTAATCAGAATGAGCTCAGGCATTTGGCAACTCTTAGAGGCCTTAAACAGCCCAAGAACCCAAACTCTGCTGAGCTCAGAGAGCTCTTACAGAATGATGAGAATCAGAGAGCACTCAAGAAAGCTTCCCAGTTAGCCCCCTTAGGGACAGGAACAGGAGGCCCCCCTTCTAAAGATGCCACTGAAGTACCCCTTCCCAATAGTCACCCCTTAGATGGGATGCCTACCACAGAGGATGAGAGTGAAAAGGATACTGACAGTAGTGAGGATGAAGGGAGAACTAGCCCAGTGCCAAGTATTATACTTGGCCCAGCTAAACCAAGGCTATTGGGGACTGACAGTGGGTTCAACCCACTGGATCTCCCCAGTGGACTTAACACAGGGCTTGGAAGGCAAAGGAATCGCTCAGGTGACTCCAATGCTTCCCATGGCTCTAGAGGCTCTCAAGGTCACTCCAGGAAAAGGATGACCACCCCTCAGAGGAGGGAACATGAGGCCAGAATGCAGGAAGCCCAGCTGAGGATCAGGAAGCAGGAGCTAGAAGTAGCCCTGATGGAAGAAAAACTGAACAAGGCTAGGCAACCTAGAGAGAGTGGGTCTATACCCACTGGTGGCAGCATTGTCCCTAAGGACAAAGATAGGGTTTTCGATAATAGAAACCTGTCTAAGGTTGTGCCCCCCTACAAGAGTGGGGATGACATCCACAAGTGGATAACTGCTCTTGAGAGAGCCTGCAAAGTACAGCAGGTTCCTGAAGATCAGTGGGCAGCAATCCTCTGGCTCTCCTTTGAAGGAAGAGGCAGAGACAGACTCCTCACTGTTAGAGAAGAGGATGTCAGAAACTACAGAGTCCTGAAGAGTGTTCTAGTTGATGGGTTAGGCTTAACCACTGAGCAGTACAGGTTAATGTTCAGAGACACCCAAAAGACACAGACTCAGGACTGGTCTGAATACATTGAATGTGCCACTAAGGCTTTGGAGGGTTGGTTGCTGGGAAGTAAGGTATCTGATTTTACAGGATTGTATAATTTGATGATGAGAGAACAGATTTTAAATAACTGTCAAAACCAGCAACTGCATCAACACTTGGTTGACTCTGATCTGACCTCTCCCCAAGAATTGGGAAAGAAGGCAGACAAATGGGTCAGAACCAGGGTTAAGCAAAAGAACCAGAACCAGGGCCAAGGGGGTGATCAGAAGAAAACAGACCAAAAGGGTGGAGATCAGAAACCTAAAGACCAGAAGTCTTCAACAGGGCCCCAAACTACTGCTAAGGAGGGTGGGTCCCAACAGTCCAAGAAGAAGAAAGAAGGTCAGAAGAAACCCTGGTGCAATCATTGTAAAAATACAACTCACTGGACTAGTGATTGCAAAAAGGGTGGAGCCCCCAACACTGTTGCCCCTAAGGCACCTGCTCCCAGTACTACTGTTAGCAGTGTTGGTCCCCAGACAAAGGGTGTAGTGGGAATCACTATGGGAACTGAAGGAGATTCTGACTTAGACAGAACCCTTACACAGGCAGTCTTGATCTGTGATGGGGACATTGATTTGTCCCTGACTGTGAGCCCCAGTAACCTGGGCAAGTACAGACAGACTCCTTTAATTAATGACAAAGTGGCTCAAGCCTACAGGGACACATGTGCCAGTGTCACTATGGTGACACCAGGCTTTGTGGACCCTGGACAGTACATACCAGGTGAGAACTACCTGGTGACCAATGCCAGCAATGCCACTACTTCACATAGTGTGGCAGTTGTTAACTTCTCATGGGGAGGGGTAACTGGCCTCAAAAGGGTTGTGGTTAGTGCAGACCTCCCAGTAGAATGTTTGTTGGGCAATGACCTAGAGAGTTCTCTATGGTCAGAAGTGGAGTACAGGACTCATGCAGAGATGTTAGGTATATCATCACATGTCCTTGCTGTGACCAGGTCACAGGCCAAAAAGTGCCTCACTGAACCACAGGTCTTGGATCCTGGAACAATGGACCAAGCACCTACCAAGAAGAAGAACAGGAGGGTCAAGGCTGTGCCTTCCCCCCTGCCTCAGAGTGATGATCAGCCTTCCCAGGAAGCTGATCTAGAGGACCCTGAAGGAACTGTCCCTGAAGAGCTTGAACCTGATCAGGTTGAGTTTCTGGGGACAGGGGGACCTTCAAGGGCTGACTTGAGGCAGGCTCAGTTATCCTGTCCCTCTCTTGAACCCCTCAGACAGCTGGCTGCTGCTGAGGCTGCTGGGAATGCTCAAGGTACCCATAAAGTGTATTGGGATGAAGGGCTCCTTTATTCAGAGGCTAGAGACCCCAAGCCTGGTGCAACCAGGAGGTTGGTTATACCTCTGCAATTTAGGGGCTTCCTTCTTACCTTGGCCCATGACATTCCTTTAGCAGGACACTTAGGCCAGAACAAGACTTGGGACAGGCTTGTCCCTCACTTTCACTGGCCTCATATGAATGAAGATACAAAGGAGTTTTGTCGCTCCTGTGTTACCTGCCAAGCCAGTGGCAAATCAGGTGGCACAACAAAGGCCCCCCTAATACCACTACCTGTGGTGGGGGTCCCCTTTGAAAGAGTGGGAATAGACATAGTGGGTCCCATGGATCCTCCCACTGCATCTGGACACAGATTTATACTGGTGGTAGTGGATCATGCCACCAGGTATCCAGAGGCAATTCCCCTTAGGACCACTACAGCTCCTGTTGTGGCCAGGGCCCTGCTGGGAGTATTCTCCAGAGTGGGGTTTCCTAAGGAGGTAGTATCTGACAGAGGTACCAACTTTATGTCAGGATACTTGACAGCTATGTGGAAGGAATGTGGTGTCAACTACAAGTTCACCACCCCTTATCACCCACAATGCAATGGGCTTGTTGAGAGATTCAACAAGACCCTAAAGGGTATGATCAAAGGATTACCTGAAAAGCTCAGGCGAAGATGGGATATCCTTCTACCCTGCCTTCTGTTTGCTTACAGAGAGGTCCCACAAAAAGGAGTTGGCTACAGCCCCTTTGAATTGTTGTTTGGGCACCCTGTGAGAGGCCCACTGTGTTTGGTGAAGGAAGGATGGGAGTTACCTCTCAAAAAGCCTAAGCTAGACATAGTGGACTATGTACTTGGTCTCCGCTCCAGGATGGCTGAGTATATGGAGAAGGCATCTAAAAACCTTGAGGCAAGCCAGGCCTTACAGAAAGCTTGGCATGACCAAAAGGCTGTCTTGGTTGAGTATCAGCCAGGACAGAAGGTATGGGTGTTGGAGCCAGTGGCCCCAGCAGCACTCCAAGACAAATGGTCTGGACCCCATACAATCCTGGAAAAGAAGGGAGAGGTCACCTACTTGGTGGACCTAGGAACTCCCAGGAGTCCCCACAGGGTACTCCATGTTAACAGGCTTAAAGCATATGTTGACAGGGCAGACATGGGCTTGCTCATGGCTACAGATGAGGGACAGGAGGAAGAGAGTGACCCTCTCCCAGACCTGTTGTCTCAGAACCCTGAAGATGGCTCAGTTGAAGGAGTGACCCTTGGAGGCAACCTCACTGCCCATCAGCAGACTGAATGTAGACAGGTTCTACAATCATTTTCACATATGTTTTCCTTGATACCTAGTCAAACTGACTGGTGTACCCATGTTGTGGACACTGGTGACAGTCTGCCTGTAAAGAACAAACTTTACAGACAACCTGACCACGTCAGGGACTGTATAAAGGCTGAGGTACATAAAATGCTGGAATTAGGTGTCATTGAACCCTCAGAGAGCCCCTGGGCTAGCCCAGTGGTTCTGGTCCCCAAACCTCACACCAAAGATGGCAAGAGAGAGATGAGGTTCTGTGTGGATTACAGAGGACTCAATGCTGTCACCAGGACAGATGCACACCCTATTCCAAGGGCAGATGAGCTCATAGACAAACTAGCTTCTGCAAAGTTTTTGAGCACATTTGACTTAACAGCTGGCTATTGGCAAATCAGATTAGCTGAGGAGTCTAAGGCCAAAACAGCATTCTCAACCCCAGGTGGGCATTATCAGTTTGTGGTGATGCCCTTTGGTCTGAAGAATGCACCTGCCACCTTCCAAAGGCTGGTGAACCAAGTCCTTACTGGGTTGGATGACTTTTGCGCAGCATATCTTGATGACATTGCTGTCTTTAGTTCCACCTGGGAGGATCACCTGATCCACCTGAAGAAGGCTCTTGAGGCTCTGCAAAGGGCAGGCCTCACTATCAAGGCTACTAAGTGCCAGATAGGGCAGAGTAAGGTTGTATATTTGGGCCACCTTGTAGGTGGAGGCCAAGTTCAACCACTGGAGAGTAAGGTACAATCCATCAAGGACTGGTCCCCTCCAACCACCCAGACTCAAGTTCGAGCTTTCTTGGGCTTGACTGGGTATTACAGGAAGTTTGTTAAGAACTATGGGTCCATTGTGACTCCTCTTAATGATCTGACATCCAAGAAGATGCCCAAAAAGGTTCAGTGGACAGTAAGCTGTCAAAAGGCATTTGATGACCTGAAGGAGGCCATGTGCTCTGCACCTATCCTGAAAAGTCCTGACTACTCCAAAGAGTTTATTGTCCAAACAGATGCTTCTGAGTTGGGTGTGGGAGCTGTGCTGTCACAACTTAATGTAGATGGTCAAGACCAACCCATTGCTTTTATTAGCAGAAGGTTGACCCCCAGAGAGAAGAATTGGTCAGCTATTGAGAGGGAGGCCTTTGCTGTGGTGTGGGCCCTGAAGAAGCTGAGGCCATACTTGTTTGGCACTCACTTCAAGATTCAGACCGACCATAAGCCCCTCTTGTGGCTAAATCAGATGAAGGGTGAAAACCCCAAACTGCTTAGGTGGTCCATTTCCCTACAGGGGATGGACTTTACAGTGGAGCACCGGCCAGGTACTGACCATGGGAATGCAGATGGTCTCTCCAGGTACTTCCACTTAGGACATGAAGACGAGACTGGTCAAGGCTAGTTTAATGTCCCAGCGTTTGGGGGGGGGTTGTGTAGGAGAGTAGGGTCTGCTATCCTATGGTCACCCCAAATTTTTGCTTTTTGCTTCACTGGTTTTTGACATATTGAGGCTGTGGGCCTGCCAATCAG
The DNA here is from genome assembly GCF_964204655.1 of Triturus cristatus. Taxonomy (NCBI): domain Eukaryota; kingdom Metazoa; phylum Chordata; class Amphibia; order Caudata; family Salamandridae; genus Triturus; species Triturus cristatus. The sequence goes on from NC_140582.1 coordinate 498,032,282, forward strand.
ACCCCCAGCCTGCTGTTCTCTCTACTAAATTAAAACTATGCACCCTAGGTGCATAACCAATTGGAAGTGGATCACCCTGTCAGCCCCTGTACCAGTGTACACTAGGTACCCAGGGCATTGGTGTACCCAAGGCCTGCCAGGGGCTGCAGCATGTATTATGCCACCCCAGGCTTGGCCTAACAACCTGACACAACTGGCTGATCACTCAGCTGGGGTAAGTTGGTGTAATCACCTCTTACTTAGGTGTAGTATACCTATACCTAACCTTAAATGGGACACCTGGTAACCTATAAGTCACTCCTATGGCAGGCCTTAACAATCCTGAAGGCAGAGTGCTTGGTTCCATGTGAGATGGTGCTCTGGCATGAGCTGAGCCTGTCTGCAGTGGTCGGAACAACTTCCTTCTACTGTTTCCAGATATCGTCATACCATATACTCTTAAGTGCATTATGAACCTCGCGGTTAAATGCTATCTTTGGTTTGGCTTTATCAAAACATGTCGAGTAAGGTGTCATACGAATTGGAATACTAACCCCTCGCCAATTCTGGCGACGGGGTTAGCATTCCACCCTTCTAGAGGGACACGACATGTACAGTACCTGAAACCCGGGTAAAATCAGACATAGCCTCAGCTCCACAAAATGGATGCTGCCACCACAGACACAAGTCTGCCCTCCTGCTGCTGGGAGTCCTTCCAGCTTGGGAGGTGTGGACAAAGGGTTTCCTGCCAGGGGAGGTGCGAGCACCACCCCAGACAGGATTTTGTGTATTGGTCAGGTAGGGCTTGAAAGAAACCAGACATGCCTGTGGCTCACAAGGAGCCTCGGGGCATATGCCAGTTCAAACCGGTCCTGGGGCACACCAGTCCCGGGCCTGGGGCGAGCTGGACAAAGGATTGGGGGTGTAACCACCCCCCTTCCTGGTCCCACCCATAGGGAGGGACCTAGCAGGTAGTCCGGCCCCTAGAATCCGAATAAAGGTAGGAGCTGTGTCCTAAGACTTCAGACATCCTGGAATCAACTTGAAACTAAGAAGAAGACGGGAACTTCGACATTCTGCTGCACAGAAGACTGAAGAAAATCTCCCCTGTGGTCAGGGAGTGACCACCTTGCTAACGCAAGCACCATCCAGCGAATCACCGTCTGCTTTGCCGCCGCCTCCCGCCGGAGCCCGAGCCCAGAGACTGACAAGACCTGGACCTCCAGACCTCTCACCGCCTGATCCACAGTCCCTGCAAAGAGGAGACCCGTGGAGGCACCGAGACACGTGGAGCCAGCCATCTTGGAACGACTACGACAAGCTGACCAGTGCAACAACCGAGGCCCCCTCCAAGTTGTGCTTTGGGTCCTGAGAAGCCCAACCCTCGAGCAGCATCTGCACCAAAGGTGAGCCCTCCAGCATCTCCACGATCTGCGTGGGGCCCTTCTGCATTTTGCCACTCGACGCGCCTAACCGGTTGCTGGCCCGCTGGCTAGTGGCCATCTTGGCGACGAAATCTACGACAAACACCGCTGGTCTGGTTGCTCCAGACTGGCCCTTGCTCCCCTCCAAAGGAGCAATCCCTCTGACCTTGCTGGTCAGAACCAACAGCTGATTTCCGAATCCTCCTGCAATTGCTTTTGCCAAGGCTTGTTTGCTTCGATCAAGTCGCCGACACCGCCGACAGCGAGAGCCTGCGTGGGACAGCTCGTGAGCCGACTCCTGGACGTCGTCGACCTTCAGGGACCACGTGGCTGCGGAGACAAGCTACCCCTCATCACCTGTTTGCACCCGACATCGCCTGGTACCCACCTGGTGCCACGCTGGTCACTGGCTAGTGACTGTGAACACTGTCCCCTCTGCTTACAGGTCTTCAACCTCTCCGATCCACCCTTGGATCCACCGCATCTCTACCGGACCGACCGCCTGCAGCATCTTTGTCCCAGGCTCAACGGAACAGATAGAAGAAACCCGACGCACTTTGAGGCCTATGCACCCGCTTCCTGTGGGTGAGGTAAAGCTGGTACTCCGGTGCCCATGTGTAGTAATACATCTCTAGTGCCTGTGTTCCAAATCTTAAGTTCCTAGGTCATCCGGAAGATTCCTTTTGCAGTAACTTTGTACTTTTTACGCACCCATTGAAACCTATGGGAGCCCGCGTGTGACTATTTGCTCTGCACACGCCACCCGTGGACCTCCTGGTCACTAACTGACGTTAGCTCCTTGTAGGCCCAGCGATTCTAGAGGCCTTAGGCCTTTTCCCTTTTCTGTTCGTGGTACTTATACCACTATTTTAGTATATGGTTTGAGTGGCCACCAGGGCCTATCCATATAACGTGCAACTTCTGTGTATTCTGTGATAATCTTGTTTGACGATTTGTGCTCCTGTGCTCATAAAGAGACTAGGGGTTACTTTGAGAAATAAATACATATATATTTTGAATATATATCTGTGTGGTGTCCTTTCATTGGTATAAAAGGGGGTTACTATTGGTAAAACAGCTTGCTTAACACGCTTCACGAGTTTAGCCTCAAAGACTGCTTAGCCTACGCTACCACTAGGGCAGCTAGTCCGAAAAGGTTGACTTACAACCACACCATAAGGGTTGCTTGGCATGGTACAAGGTGGTCACTAGAACTAGTGAACAGCATATACCAGGCCAACTTCTCACAGGGATCATGTTTTTTTTTTCATTCTCCCTGGTCCATGCTTAAATACTCATCTAGTCCATGTTTTTTAGGTCTCGCCTAGGCAGCGCTTGCACTGTCTCTTTGAGACATGCTGTATTGAGGATATGGGCATAAAGCTCCACTCACCTTTTTAATTGGCTTCTGTTCCTGTCCTTTGTAAATGGTTTCTTTTCATTGGTCAATAGGCTTAGTAGTCCCTCCTTAGTACCGCCTTGTCTCTACTTGTAACCTCCCATGAGGACACCCCCTGTTACGTGTTATTACACCTTAGGTTTTAATTACAGCCTCAGAGCACTAGTTTCCTAAAGGGCTTCAGGCAGGACACAGGCTTGGTCCTAAGCAAGGCTGGCAGTTGTTACTTTACTCACTAGCACTTTTATACATTTATACAAGACCCTCTATACATTTCCCTTCATCAGCTCCATACAGAGTACAACCTAATCCGTAATTAATATACTAATTATTTTGTCACATTTCAAAGCTACTTATTGTATATATGGACATGGCTATTTGAATGTACTCGTGGTACTGTCTTGCATGTAATGTATTATAGGTAGGGTTGATTTACCATATCTTCTGCAGAGTGCAGTACCATATGTGGCCAAAAGAGGTGGAGTTATTGGCATTATAAATGCCAATGTTTTTTACCTAAAGTATAGCTTAAGGCACACATCTGGCACCCCATCTGTCACACTGCGTAGTAGGGAACGTTTCCCCGTCTTTAAACCATGTATTCCTATTTAATCCATTTTTTTCTTTCGAAGCCCATAGTAATCCAAAATGTCCTTGCTAAACTCCTCCAAACGTAATAAGTCACTACAGAGACAGCGTCATGCCACCTTTTGTATTTATTTTCAAATCTTCAAATTAATACTGCGTGCCCATCCAGGCTTTTCACAGCAACACATACATCCAAAAAGTGGAACGTACATCAAAGTAGGCTCAACATATCTTGCCCAATGCATTTCGAGTCTATTAAGACTCCTCTTCAGGGGTCACTACAATAAATTAAAAAACAATTAAACTGACTGTTCACTGCTGACCTTCCCTAATACCAAACAGTATGACACACCCATTGTTTTCCTCAAACCCATCCACTCACATACCCACCCTTAAAAAAATTGTGAATGAATGAATTAATCAAACTGATCCCCTATCCATTATTCAACACCCTACCTCCCCCGCATCATGCTATGCACACGTTTGTCAAAACCCAAATGAAACAAAAAAAAGTGAATGCTCATAAACCACTGCATCTTTTTGAAGTGACTCCCCTCTCTAAACATCAAATCCTCCCGTGTATCTCCAAACACCAACCAAGCAAAATCCCATCTTCCCCCACGTCCAACAATTTAAAGTGAGTTACCATGTTGAAACCACTGTCAGCAGCCTGACCTCCATGTTCACCTCTTTCAGTAATTTTGGTAATCATACTTTCATGCTGCAGTTCGTTCACGTATTTTAAACTGAGCTCTGAACCTCTTTTGGCCACATATGGTACTTTACCCTGCAACATGGCTAGATAAAAAACATTAGCATTTATAATGCCAATAACTCCAACTTTGCAGTGTGCAGGATTATATGTGACCAAAAGAGGTCCCATGGGACCTCTTTTGTCCATATATGGTATTGCACCTTGCAACATTGCTAGGTAAAAAACATTGGCATTTATAATGCCAATAACTCCAACTCCAACAAATGCGGGACTGATTGCATTTCCAATGCAATCGGTTTCGCATTTGTGAAAGTTAAAGCTGTTGGCATTGAACATGACAATGTTTTTTACTTTTGCTTTTTTTATAACATTGGCAATAGTGCTATGCAAATATAACCATTGGCAATAGTGCTATGCAAATATAATAACTCCACTGCAAATAAAAAAAACGAAAGTAAAAAACATTGTTATTTTCAATGCCAACAGCTCTAACTTTAACAAATGCAAGTCTTATTGCATTACAAATGCTTGTTTTTCCCTGCATTCAGACATGTTTATTCCTGATCATTACGATACTAAGTCAGGACTACAAGTCCCAGAATGCAAATTAAATACCTGCACTGGATGAGCTGTTCAGGTAGGTGCCTCGGATACTTGAGAGCTCTCCTGGTGGCTCAGAACCATAGCCCAGGAGTGGGAATTGTTGTGCAGGGCTATTATTTTTTATATTCTGGGGACTGCTGCACTATGGCCCAGGGTAGGGGTCAGGTGCATGGCTATTTATTGCTACTTAAAGTCCAGTTTTTTATTTTTTGCATTCTGGAGCTTGAAGTTCTGTTTATTATATTATGAAATTGGGACTACGAGTCCCAGAGTGCAACAACAAATGTACCTAGCTGTAGGTGCCTGAGAAGCTGGATGCATGTATTAGAAAGTTGAGAACTTTCTAGGTGGCGCAGGAGCTGTCCTAACTCAGGCGAGGTCATTGAGGCACAGACTGTGGAGCAGAAATTTCAAGTTTCATAGGTCCTTGTGCAAGTCCAGCTTTCTTTCTTTGCATTCTGGAATTTGTAGTTATGTTTATTACTTTGCCAAATTAGGATTACAAATCCCAGAATGCAAAGAACAAAACCAAGGAGTAGATGATCTGCTCATGCATGTATCTCGGCAAGCTCTTTTGGTAGCCTCTTTGCCTTAGCCCTTGGGAGAATTTTAACAACAACAAAAAATGCTTATTTATTTAATCCTTCTCACTTCTACGACTCAGAAACCCTCTCTTCTGGTCCCTAAACTTTTGGAGGCGGGCACAAATTGAAATAATTTTGCTCAGGGGGCCTTGGCACGAAAACGTTTGAAGACCTCGACATTAAACCATAAAACCTCATACTAAAACACCTTCTCAAACTACAATACAACAGACCACTATTCCATAATGCTATGGGATTGAGTAAAAAATGTTCCCAAATAGGATCCCTCTCACACAAGACAGCCGAGAACAGGAACAGAATATGAATCCATGTGGGTGTCACAAGAGTTACAGGCCAAACAGGATACTGAGACTGTTTCTGAGTCATTGATACTTGGAGCCAATTGTATCAACTTTTAAATAATTTGTTTGACTTTTACCCACATATTTTTTGTCAACTCTTTTTAGTAGCATTTTATGTATATCAAACATACCGGGCAAGGAACATGATGCCAATGTGGACAAACAGGAGGAGGCCCTAAGCTGACAAATCAGGGGAGCAGCACCGGGTTATATACTGCAGTCCATGTGAGGGGTGGGTGAGGAAGGAGGCACTATGTCAGCCCCAGGCCGAGTTTGTTGTGGCTAATTTATCAGCATTCATGCCTCACACTGAGATGGCTGTGAACCCTCCAGTCCCAGGCCATAGAATGCCCTTCTTCAGCCCCATATATTCTCACATTTTCTAGGGCACCCTCTGGCGGTGTATACCATCTTTTCAGCCCCCATGCATGCCCCCATCCCTCCTGGGACTTGCTGGCACGATCTGAATGCTTCATACCCATGATATGTCTCTTTTCACCACCACTAAGTCCAGTGAGCAGGACACCAGTTTCCTACGAGGTAGGTCAATGTCTCCCGGGACTCCCAGGAAGATGCAGTGAGGTTTACCTGCATAAACTGATGAGAGCATATAAAAATTAATTTGCTTAACTACTCATCTCATTAGAATGCCATATATTATGTCAGAGTATTGGGAGTCTTATATTGGGTGTAAGGAAGTAAAATGGAGGGGTGGAACAAAATGGAAGAAAGAAATGTTGATGAAAAGATCAATAAACTCGAAAAATGCAAACTTAAGTGCACTTGATTTGCTTCAACTGTTAAAGTCAAGAGATTGCATCAGTTCAGCATCAGACTGCATCAGGTCATGGCTAATTGAAGTGAAGTAGACTACCAACTTCAATATTCTGTGAGCCTTCTTCAGAGTCTATGGAGGTAATGCCCCAGCTTAACTGTGGAAGCTGGTTTCACAATATATTCTGGCCTTAACTTGATATTTACAGATTGATTGATACATTTGACACCCACTAAATAATCACCACCTTTACAAAAGAGCAGAGCAGGTACACTCTACACACACATCTTCGAGATTGCATATTGAACCACCTCCACCCTAGCAAGAGCTTACCATGAGCGCCTCCTTCCCTGGGCATCAGGTGAGGGACAGTCACCAAAATAGAACGTGTTGGTGCAGTACAAAATAAACAATTTTCATATTTTTGGGACATTTTTTGAGAATATTAGAGGCTTGGCATTGGAGAACTCTTTAGTTTTAATAGCCCCCTCCCACCCACTTTTGGAGTTGGGGTCTAAAAATACAGAGATTCTACATTGCATGAGCAAATAAACAGTTCCTAGGGACGTTCATGCAGAGAGGAAAGAGTATTGAAAACTGAAGAGATGAGGGAAATGTCTGGCATTTACAAAGTAAAAGGAGTAAGAACAGCCCTCTATGGGGCAGGTCTTTGGGGTTACGCTAATAGCTTGGCCCTGCAAACAGAAGAAAACTGTTTTTTAAAACGCTTGTTGTATTTACCACCCTCTGTATCAAATACCATTGTACATCATAAGGTGGGGCTTCAATTTCTAGCAGATTCCTTAATGGCTGGACCACTGCTATTATGGGCCTCTATTTGGAGACGGGAAGAGACGGTTTTTACCGGGTCAATCATTTTAAATTATTTAAATTTGAACGATGTGTTAAGAATTCCGTGGTTAACTTGTATTAATGCCACATTAGGAAATTTGCTTAATTTATCAGTATGGTCGGACAAAAATATTTTTATTTACAAAGAAAGAGATCAAAGACTCCTTCTTGCAACAAAGGCGGGACCTTAGAGTAAAATCGGAGCTAAATTAACCGACCTTCGCCTTATATAAATCCTTTAATCTAAAGGAGGGAGCTAATAACTATTTGTCACATGTGAACTATGTACAGAACCGTTTTGTGCTACTGAGATTGAGATGTGGCATTGCCCATTACCATGTCGCATTTCCTAAAATGAAGTCTCATCCACCGAATTTGGTACCATGTCCGTTTGACAACAAAAGTAAACAAAGCACATTGCACTTTTTATTATTCTGTAATTTTTACAGTAATCTTAGATGTTTTTATCTTAAACCTTTGTTTGCTGCCCGTAATATCAGGTCGCATAAATTAACGATGGAATTTTTGGTGACATTAGAGGATCCGCTAACATGTTACAGTGTCGCCCTGTTCATCCTGAAATCGATCAATGCAAGGAAAAGCATTCTGTTACAATTTAAGAAATGAATTGTGCTTAATAATTGGTATTGTAAACTATGTGTTTATTCTTTTAGATGTATCTTATTGTCTGTACTTACATGGCTGTTTTTTTTTAATAGCCAAATAAAGATTTTGAATGAATGTCTATTAAAAAAAGCAGAGTAAAGGAAACTGCAGAGTGGCCCCAATAGAAGATTTTTTAGGTCTCGCCTACGCAGCGCGCATGCGCTGCATAGGAAAAGACCTTTAGAAATCAATTCAGTTTTGCAGGCAAAAACGTGCACTCATTGCATTGCTTTGAATGGCAACGCGTGCACGTTTGGCGATTCCCTTGCGGGAGCGAGCTTTCAAACCATCTGTTTGTAATTAACTTGCAAACAGATGGTTTAAAGCTCGCTCCTGCAAGGGAAACACGGCACTGCCCCTTGCTTATCTTTAACCTCGCACATGACAGAGTCGAGCCCCGCTTTCATCCTGCACAACAAAGCCTTTTTAGTACCGCTTGTTAAAATATTTGTAACACTGCACGTTCGCTTCTTTGGACAGGCAAACTATAACAGTTTTGTTTATTAAGTTATGCAAATTATTTCACTTTGAGCTGCTGCGCTTACCAAAGCATGAAGCATGTCCTTCCTTGGTCACTGGAGACAGTGTGAATATTTTTAATGCTTCCTGAAATGGGGTCCACCCTGGTGTGAGCCAAACTGTATCTTTGTATAAAGTACTTCTATCTACAACGATACATTGTAAAGAGCCCTGTTGGAGGCGTGTGCAGATATGCAAGAGAGGCTTGCCGTTGTTTGGTTTTTAGAAAATGTTGCAGTTATGACCACTAAATGTAGTGTTCCAGAGTTGTAGAGGCATTGGTCGCCACCCTCAGCCTTTCCCTTTCCCTTCATTCAGAAGCTGTGATGCAATGAATGGCCACCTGACCGCCAACACAGTCCACGCCTGACCACTGACACAACCCGGTGCTGTCCAGCAATACATGTTCTTATCAGCAACACGACCAGGCGGCATCCAAGAGCGCAACAAACGCGGTCTGTCCAGAAAAAAGAACAACCAAGCACTGGCTGGGGGTTACCAGACAGGTACAGAGGATACATGGGGAATACACTACTTCCGCCTGTCCAAAGCAACACACCAGTGTACTCTAGCAAGCTCAGCACCACAGCCAGGACCAGGGCATGTTTATTAATCAAAATACCCGTTCATTAATACAATCCACATAAAATTACATGCCACATAATTACATAACACATATTTACATTATACTAAATGCAACACACACCCCACATAAAACCACTCAGTGCCACATAATTAAAGATCACATAATTACACTATACTCAATCCAGCATTAATACAATCCATATAATATCACTCATTGCCACGTATTAACACGCCACATAATTAAACTCTACTCAATATAATATAAATAGAATCCACACAACAACACTCAAAACCACATAATTAGACCACATATTTACACTCTACTAAATGCAACATACACCCCACATAATACCGCTCACTAACACAAAATTACATGCCACATAATTACATAACACATACTTACATTATACTAAATACAATACACACCCCACATAAAACCACTCAGTGCCACATAATTAAAGATCACATAATTACACTCTACTGAATACAGCATTAATACAATCCACATAATATCACTCAGTGCCACCTATTAACATACCACATAATTACACTCTAATCAATACAATATAAATACACTCCACACAACAACACTCAAAACCACATAATTACACCACATAAATAAACTCATCTAAACGCAACATACACCCCACAAAATACCACTCAAAACTGCATAATTACATGCCACATAATTACACTCTACTCAATACAACATAAATACAAACCACATATCAATCACAATCACATAATCACACACCACATAATTACACTTTACTCAATCCAATATAAATACACTCCACATTGCAACACTCAAAACTACATAATTACACCACATAGTTACACTCTACTAAATGCAACATACACTCCACATAATACCACTTACTAACACATAATTACATGCAACATAATTACACTCTAGTCAAAGCAACATAAATACACTACACATAAAACAAATCAGTGCCACATAATTACACTACACATAATTACACTCTCCTCAATACAACACAAAAACAACACTGCACATAATACAACTCAATGCCACATAATTATATGCCACATAATTATATTGCAAAATACACTCCAAATAAGACCACTCACTGCAGCATAATTACATGCCACATAATTACACTCTACTAAATGCAACATACACCCCACATAATACCACTCAATGACACATATTTACATGCCACATAATAACACTCAACACAATACAAAAAAAATACAATCCACATAATATCACTCAGTACCACTAACACACCACAGATTTATAACTACACTCAATGCAATATAAATACACTACACATAACAACACCCAGTACCACATAATTACACACCACATAATTACATTATACTCAATGCAACATCAATACAAACCACATAATACCACTAAGTACCACATTTAACACTTTGAATGAAATCTTTTCAACATAAAACACATCAGCCAAAATACTATACAACATAGCAAAAACTTCAAAATAAACACCTAAGGTCCAAAAAGCGAGACCTATTGGCTATGGCAATGCTCGTTTCTTTTGATACCAAAGCATTATTTTCCTGAGCACTATTCAAGCCATTCACAAATCACAGAAACCCAAATTGTCTGCAAACACCAGGTTTGACATCAGCTAAATTGGCAATATCTTGGCAGTATTTGTTTGGCATAAGTGTGAGATTGTCAAAAAAAGGGGGGGAAATAGAGGTTTAGAAGTTAGGTTCACCCTCCATCTTGTACATAGATCATAAACAACCTGAACGTTCAGGTAAAAAGAACCTAACCTGGGGGTGTCAGAAAAACAATTGGATTCCGAAAATCACCCAAAACAAGGAAGAAACGGGCAAAACTTTTCCTTTCTTGAGTCCCCTCACTCACCAGGGTTTCCCCACGGTGACATGCTTCATCATTGGGGTCCTCTCAGTCCTCTACGGGCTGAGGCGTGCTGCAACTTGCGGATTACGTTGGAGCACTCAAAAAAAATTATGTGTAGTGCAAGTGTAGTGATATGGAGTGGGACAAGATAAATTAAAATAATCAACTAGTGGGCCAAATATATTTTATTCTTGCTCCTAGCTAATTGGTTAAAAACGGGGTGATATGCTAAAGGCCCTAACTATAATGGATAGGTGTACTTAGCATATGGTCAACTAGTTTCGAGCTTCCCCAGCTCTTCTTCAGGACTACACTGTGACCAGCCCAGTGCAAAAACCACTCCTAGTAGACCTAATTACGGTGAAACAAGTGAAAACGCTGCGACTAATAAGCATGCGTTAAATAGTACATACGTAAATATACGTCTGGCAATGTATCTTAGGAAGCAACACTATGCCTCATGGTCAACGGAGGGGGTGTGGAGATCTCGTACACTTGTACGTTGAAAACCACACTCTGGTACACCTACTAGAGCCCAAGCCTCACGGACCGCATACTATGCATTTCTGTACCTATTTTCGAACACTCCTAATAGCGCCAAAGTACTCAAATGTTTTTTTTTCATACTCGATCTGGGAGCGGATTGACTTTTCCGAAAACCGCTCACCCAGCAGGACTTATATTATTGAACAGTCTAGTTTTATTTCGATGCTCAAACACCGTCATGAGCAGACGCACGTGCAGAGCACTGATCGGACTTGGTTTAGACCTACTTCCATTTTTCCCGTAACTGCCTCACGCCTCACAGTCAGCAGTCTAGTCATAATGGCCTCTCCTCCCATTTCGCGTATCGGCGATCAGGGCTTGAACATGGACATGCCGACACACACGTACCTGCACTTAATTGGCCAACTAAGTAAAGTATTTAACATCGACCGCCTCCTGGTCTCTCAGTATCCACGGAGCCACGGAGGGGATGGTCGGATGAGGTAGTACCCTCGCATTTGTAAGTATGGCACAGCCGCTTCAACAAGACCACGATTTGCTCTTACCAAGTAAGTGGGGGTTTCGCTGTTAAAATACAGTTGCTTTTCCTCACAGTGCTCATTAGCACAGAGTCCCCTTATTTCCCTCCCAGGCTCATGAGGCCTTGAACTTCTGAATAGCAAGTATGCCATCTTCTTGCAGCAGTTTGCGTTATTTCCTCCTTTCTTCCTAAACGTTTGCCAATGGTTTACAGGAACAGTCCTACATAGTGTGGGGGCTTTATGTTACATGTTGTGTATGTCTAGTCTTTGTCCACCTTTTTTGCCGGAAAACTGCACTTACACTATATAGTTTTTCTGTTTTATCATAGACACTGTATGTATCACATTACAGGTGACGCACTTCACGTTTGGAATATATTATCCAGCTAAAATGTACCTTTATACTTTTGTGTTTCTTTTCAGAAGGAGATAGAGATATTCACTTTGTTGCCAACCATTTGAGCCTATCAGGCACACTATACATATAATTTACACATAGAATTCCTTATGTCTCCGACAGGATTTACTGTCTTCTGTGAGTAGGGTAGAGATCTGTGTACCCGTCCTGAAGAAGAAGCTTTTGGCTTCGAAACATGTTGACACAGACACGCAGGAGGTGTTGTACATTAATACGTTAAACCTCCGTTTCACTGCTTTTAACAATATCAGCAAAGGGATTTATTAAAATTTTTCTAGTCCTCATTTGCCAGGTATTTTTTAATATTCACTGACCAATTACTGTAGACCCTACCACTCGCACCCTCACACACTACACATATTGGTTACATCAAGTGCTCACGCGTATCCATTGGTTAGTAGCACGCCGCGCTCCGTAGAGGAGTGCGAAGACCCCTATGATGAAGCATGACACCAAGGGCCCTTTTGGTGTGTGAGGGGTATTTTAAGAAACACTGTGTGCCTCCTACCATTGTAGGATACACATCACCCGCAAGACCATACATCTTTTCACACCTTTGAATTCTTGTGGGTGGATTCCATTTGTTTAGTAACTATAGCCAGGGGAGATTGAATCCACTCCCTGTGTCCTTCTGGACACTTCCTCTCTCCACTCCCTCCTTTGATATTTACCATATATTGCACAAGCCAAGACAAAAGAAGTTGTGCTATGTCCAGCCCTTGATAAGAAGTACAAATCAGCCATTCTCAGTTGCACTGGCTTACAGGAATCACCCCTATGTTTAAAGTATGAATGCATCAACTATGCATAAAGATCAGAATGTCCCAACTAGATTGCTAGATGTGGGTAGATGACAGTGGGCCAGCTGTCCTGATGGAAAAAGGAGCAGACCACTTATTAGTGTTTCCTAGAAATATAAATCAACATAAGAGATTGAAGGCTGACACTAAAGAGAATAAAAACAGAGGTGATAGTGGTATGGACAACTGTACCATTACCACTACCTTTCTAAAGTAGCAGGTTAGCTCGGAACACCTACTTCTACATCCCTGATGGTACAAAAATCTTACTTTATATTACTAACGCTGTCAACTCTTGGCTATGGTAATTTTCTGTATTTTTACTTGTTTTGAATCCATTTATTACCTGTAGAGCACAGTCTTCATCTCAGGAGGCATCATGGCCGGTACCAGTGAAAAACGAAGATAGTCAATCACAATAAAACATGGCGGCAAATAAAACTATTAAAAAGAAAGTCCTTTCAATGGTAGCTTCCACAATTGGGAGATTTTAGCGAGTATAGAAAAGGAAAGTCAGGGCAATACTTAAATTGCACAAGAGAAAAGGGGCCTGATTAAGATTTTGGCTGATGGAGACTTCATCACAAATGTGACTGATGTCATGCCTTATTACAACTGCATTATGTACTAATGGACTTGCAATAACGCGGACAGGAGTTCCCTCACGTTTGTCAGGGTAAACCCATCTGGCAAACTCTAAATTAAACCCATCGTACTGTTTTAGTTGCAATGTCTGCAGAAGCCACAGCAAATGCAGTTTGCAGATCTTCAACTTTGGCGTAAAACTATCTAGGAGGGACGTGATCATTCATATTCAATGGGCCCTATTCAGGTAAGTTTGACCTAATTTCTGAATTCTTCCACCTCATGGGTGATGAAAAGCTTCAAGTTCAAGAGGATAGTCTCCCAAGGACCACTCTGCCAGCTGGGTTTGCAAGTCTCTGCATTAACTGCCAGTAACCATTATGGTAGAAGAATATAATCTCAGGTTCAAAAGTCTCATAAAGAGTATCCTTTGATTAGAGTGCAGTATCTACTTTGCACTATTTTATCAGATAACTACGAAATTCTATTTGATGGTTCAGCATGTTGACTGCAGCACCCATCCCTGCAGTGCCTGCAATACTGAGGGCCATATTCTCAAGGAGCTATCTCCGATTTAACGGCACTTTAGCGCAGCCAAAGTTGTGATAAATGTACCTCTCCATTCACAAGCCGGTGCAAACAGCCAACAGCACCACTTTTCTAGCGTTAGCATCCGCAGCAAACATCGCCACGGATGACTCCGGCAACTATCGCTAATGAGATGCAGAGTAGGCGTTCCCGAGCAAAAAGCCGCGACAACACCACTCCACAACATTCTCAACGACCAGCCAGATCTGCGATAAGAACACAAAACAGGCGATAAGGCGCGTTAGCAGCAGGAAATTAACACCTGCTCAGACCTGGTGCAAAGTCGGGCCACAATCTGCACTAGACAAGGAAGCACAGCCCATAGCCACACATGAAGAACAACAGATGCCCCCGAGCAACTGAACATGCAGCACGGACACCCAAGAGGGCCACAACACCCACTGACACTACACCCAGGCCCGCAACACCCCTCCCAGGCCCACCCCCAACCCCGGACAAAGAAACTGCACACCAACACCACGAATCTCAAAACAAATATTTTGCCTGATGTCGCACAAGCAGGAAAATCAACATACATGCGTGGCCAGAAAATGGAGAATCAGTCATACAGCAATGCAATCACCAACACAAAACACCATTCAAACAAAAGCCATAACAACCATTCGGATGAGTCCTAGCGGGTCCTCACTGGACAATCTGTAGGACACAGCCTGGAAGACAAAATCCAAGAGAAGAAGGTGTGCCATGCACCGAACAAAGGAAAGAGAGAGGGAGAGAGGGAGGGAGAGAGCGAGGAAGAGAGACGGAGTGAGATGGCAGAAGCAGCGCAAGGCCTCTCAGGCACCTGCCTCCACATGCCAACATGTGTGTGTGTATCGCCATCCGTACACCATGAGCCCAAGGCCTCATCCCAATCTCAGTGCCAAAGCCACATCACAATCCGAAAACGCAAGTAGTAGCCAGACAAACATCAGCGATGAAAGCTCCATTGTTCCAATGCAGAAGGCGGGTGGACACCTGCACCTCTGACCTTGGTCCAGAACGCGGCTGGAACACCCTGAGAGAGATGCAATGGCAGATGGGGACGACTCCCACACCACGCATTGCGCAATTGAACTATCTGACTTATCCACACCCCACACACAGAAGCCCCTGCCTGAGGTACCCCTGCATGGGATGCCCTTGACACTCACGGAAACAGCAACCCATTCTTCCCAATGTTGCACACACATTTGAATAATTGCTCAGAGCCATGGCATATCCTCCACAAAACTGCCGCAGTTCAGAAGAGTGCCGTTTCCACGAGACGCACCAACGTAATGGCAGGCCATCCCGGGCACATGCACAACCCCCATCACTTGGAACGGTTCCGAGTACGTATGCTGCATTTACTGGGTGCACTGCCACTGGCAGTGCTGCGGATCAGTTACCAGCTGAGTTTCCGCCTTGTCTACGTCACCTGCGTCCAGCCCTGGGTCCACTGCCGAACATGCACATTTGAGTGTCCCATGAATGTCTGCCTATCGAAACCCACCCGCAGCTGTTCAGCCAACTCCACCTGGCAACTCCACACACGCTGTTGGAACTCCATGTATTGGTCAGGGGGGTCTTGGGAGACAGCCGTGGTGGTGTGTGTTTCCTGCTGTGTGGTCTGTGCAGGTGGTGGGGTCACCTCGGAGCAGCTGGCCTGCCCTGCTCCTGGGGATGGGGTGCGGAGGCTGTCCATTATCCGTTGGAGGGTGTCTTGACATATGTGTAGGTTGTGCTCTTCATCATCAATGATGGGAAGTACTCTGCAGGAGGTGTTGCTTGTCCCTCTGCAATGTAAAGGGGAGATGCAGGTTAACAGAGTTATACATGTATGTTGAAGATTTACAGATGTTTACATTCAGACTGCGTGCCAATGTACATTGTGACTGTTTTGGTGGAGCTGGCTATTTGATGGCAGTCAGTGTGCTTTTCGACTACATAACGGATGTGTGGTAGTACCCGTACATTATCATCAAAGTGTCAGGCAATGCCAGATGTGAGACGACAGTTACCACGCACGTGCGGAACCTGTTGTGAGCCCTGTCCTGTGGTGTTGGTGTTGCACTTTGTACCACATTGCCGTCATTGCTGTTGTTCTGTGATTGCTATGTGCGTGTGTTGCATTGTAGGGGAGTTGCCCCTGCAGCTCTGATTTCGTGTAGCCTTCTCCCTTTGAGGCGGGGTGCCGTTGAATTGTGTGCTTTTCGGGGGCTGAATTGTTTCTGACTTGGGTCATATGTGCTCTCGGACAGATTTTGTGGCCTGGTGCATTGTTTGTCTGCTGTGTGTATTGTACGGCACGGGTTGTGGGTGCACGTGGATATGTCAGAGTGTGACCTGCTCCTTTACGGTTGTGATCCGCACTGGGCCACCTCCATGTCGATTCGTGGGCCATGTCATGTTTTTTGGTTGCTGCCATGCTATTGGGCATGCAGTGTTACTTGCATAGTAAGTGTGGGTCACAGAGCCGCTGCTTTGCTGGATACAGCACATGTGCATGGGTCGGTTGTTTTATTGGTGATAGGGAGGGGGGCCCCTTTGTGCACATTGTGAAAGGGGGCCTACTTGGTGTTTCCAGGTGTGCTGCAGTGTGCCAAGGCTATCAGGGATATGTTCCACGATCATTGTGGGTGTGCAGTGTGCTACACATTAATTGTGCATGTGTGCCATTGTACCCATCTCCCCCGTCCCTCTAGTCCCTGGTCGTTACTCACCCTGTTGCGTCAGGTAGTATTGAGCTGTGTTCAGGCCCCCAAATCCTGCCACCGTCTCCACACTGCTGACTGTGGCCACCATTTCCTCCAGCTCATCCAGCTCCTCGTGTGTCGCTGGACTCCCACCTCCAGTCGCCGATGCTGCCTTCCTGTTGGTAGTGAGTTTCTGTTTGGTTTTGCTGTGCACTTCATGCCAGTGCCTCTTGTCCTCCTCCAGTGACCTCCTCGCCACTCCGACTGCATTGACGTTGGTGACGATAGCCAGCCATATTTCCGTTTGGGTTGCCAGTGCCTCAGTGGAGGTGCCGAACAGTTGTTTATGGTGTTCTATCACCTCCGTGACGATGATCTGGTCTTCCTGCTGACTGAACCCCGTCTTCCTCTTCCTCTTCTCCTTGCCCTTCCTTGAACATGGGGTTCCTGGCTGGTCCTCCGTGGGGCTTGTGGAGTTTGGCTTGTCCTCTGCACTCGGTCCAGGTGCATCCATGGTGCTATGCAGTTTGAATTGGTTTTGGTGTTGTTTTTTTCTTTCTTTTATAGTGAATTATCCCGCCAGACGTGTGGGATTTGCAGGCCTGTGGCTGGTTTTCGCTGATTTTTGTACCGCGATTGGCCTCATTGCATGATTTTTTGCGTCCGTGTTTCGCATTTTTGCAGCGTGGCGTTTATTTTAATGCTGAAATTTGCCGCGTTATCTGGTGACTTTCACATGCTACCACTGCGTTGTGAATACTTGGTTGGCACGGTGTAATTTTCCCACGATAGGCTGCGATGTTGAGAGTTGCGTTCAGCTACTCTTGCTGTAGTTATCACACGTTCTTGTGAATATACCGGAGTTTCTAAAGCTTCTCCTAACTTAACAGAACTAGAGCTGTAAAAGGTTGCCACGGATTTATTCTCATACTCTGCCAGGTATTTCTAAATGACACAAGCTTGAAAATTGTGGGAATATAATTCTAAAAATATAGTTTTTTCAGAATTAATCCATGCACACACTGGGAGAATTTACTCACCAGGAGGGATTAGGAGGAAATTCTTCTGAAAATACAACTTTTTCTGGCAAAGAGGTGAAGTTTTGTGATGGTGACAAACTTTTTAACTTCAAGAAGTTACATAGCTTGTAACCTTTTGCAAAATGTGATGGTAAGTGGAGCTCTAGGTGTCTCACTCCGTGGTACAATGCCCTTCAATGCATTTATAAGTAATGTGGTAGAGGAGTTGGTCATGTTAACGTGCTTTTTTCAGATGACACCAGCTTCTGATTATCGAAAATAAGTAAAAATGTGTAATTTGAACAATGCAATAAAGGAGGACTTGAAAGTAGCAATTACATTTCAATTTAATGGAGTACAAAGTTATGTAGGCTGCAAAAATCTCGAGGAAAGGTACAAGAGCAAAAGTTGATAAATGAGATAATAGACGACATCAAACAAGAAAGAGAACATGGAATTATCATATTTAATATATATCTATGTATCAAGCGCGCTCTAAATAAATAAATATATATATGTGTGTGTGTGTGAAGCGCGATATGCAGCTTTTCTTCCAGTTCTTGAGGCCACCTCGCCAGAAGATGAAAATAAATTAGTGGAACTCCTAAAATGGCCTATGTAGAGAGAGGATTAGAGGTACATGATCTATGTGCATGATTTGACAACACGATCTATGTGGAGATGCTTGGCTCGCAGAGCACGTGCACACTGGAGGGAATCTTGCCCCTGAGGATATGGCAGGCATTCATTTTGTCTGCCAGAATAGACACAGTTCCAAAGTTCTGGAACAAGTGGTGAAGATAAGAGACCAGTCACACCATTGTGCTTCTGTGCCAAAATAAGATGACCGATTCATCTGCCTTCTTCTACTAATTGACTAGAGAATGAATGTTTGCGTATTCCTCATAGTTTTCTCGTTCCATACTGCATAATACCTTTGCCTAATATTTACTATTTGACACTTTATTACATTTTTTGCATTCTGGACGTTTTGTCAAAGTTCACACACCGCAATGAGGTCAGACCCACTCCCAGTCATGATGACAATGACTCTCTTAACGTGTTAGAGTCAACACGCCATCAAGCAGTTGAGGCTGCATAAAATGCATCTGTGTTAGAGTGTGCAGAGTGACATGTCAATGGACACTGTACATCCCAGTATTCTGCGAGCCGCTAGAGCGGAGTCTATTGACGTTTCATTTTTATTCATGGTTAAGAAACATAGTTATATATCACTTGCACGAAGTGATAACTTTGTGTACTAAGCACTTTACACTTTCAACAAGGCCAACCCAGCCTTTAACATTTTGGGGGCAATAAATTGAGAAATATTACTTTGAGTATTAGTGATACCAATCATATACAGTGCTTAGAAACGTCAGAAGTATGGATTTGAGCGCTTTAGAAATTATCACTATTGTAAAATGATAGACTAATATACATTGAATATACATTGTGTGTTCATTTTGGTAAATAAGGTCAGAACTCTGTGGAGGTGTGATGCCTTTTACAGCTTTTTACGAAATAGGCAGTACTTTAAATGGGCAGGAGTACCTTAACTTCTTCATTTTGAAAGGGTGGATGCTTGCACTTCTCAGCACTACAGAGATACATGTAATATGAGAGTAGCGAACTTCTCAGGCAAACAGGTACTTTAAATGGTGAGTACCCGCGCTTCCATATTTACATTTAAAGCACTGGAAATAGAAACATTTAAAAGAAAGTAGCAGGAGATGTTTTTCTACCGAGATCCATAGATAGAAGATTTAAAGGGATTGCAGGTGGTCGATTAAGCCATCGGTCCAACTATATAGCTTCACAAAGTATATAGCTGGCATATCCTGCCCCTTGATCTCGGGATCACCGGTTGTTACTTTGCCGAATAACTTTCATCGGAGCCGAACTTTCAATATTGGAGTAAACACCGAAAACTTTGCCGTATGTAACCACATTGTGAAACACCAGCGGGAAGAGAAGGTTGCCGAAACTTCTGTACACTGAACCGCACATTAAAAGGAAAGGAAACTGCTGAGTTTAATCAATCACAAAATATGATTACATTGCTATACAATTCGGACCGTTTTCAATTATAAGTAAAATGTGAGTAAAGTGTCCCCTGAAACATGTTTGCTTCCGTATCTCTTGTGCTCGCCTCCCAGTCAACCTGTTATGCGCACTGCTATCACAAAACATCCTGCCTTCTGCTACAACATCCCGTTTTAATTCTAAAACCGGCCCGGATAACGGCCCAGCCCACTGTGTCAGACTACAAATGGTCCCTTGTCTTGCAAGCCCCTGCAGTGCAGGTCCAACCGAGCAACCGGCCCTTCTGGTCATCCTGTCAGCTCCCAAGCATACACCAATTAGGGAATGGAGTGGATTTTTTACTGCCAATGATTCACCATCTCTTCCTGCTCTCGCCCTGCACGCGCGCATTCCTGGCCACTTCTCCGCAAATTCGCAGCCTCCTCTCCACATCTTTAAATCGTTAACATTGCCAGCATACTCCGTCAACGTGTTGCCTCATTTCCGAAAGTCGTGTGGTGGCATCTCTCGGCAAGCCCTTCTGCAAATCAAACTAATCGGGGGTCATTAAAATAGAATGGAAACGCTGTGCTTGTTAGCACGTGAAGTCCTCCGCGCGCCCCTTAAAGTCCCTCGCCCACTTTAGCGTCGCCTCGTCGCGAATGGCCCTCGTTTCACGTGCTCTGGGGTTGACAGCAAGTCTCGATGCCTTTAGCGCAAGTTTAAGCGTGAGTCTGAGGCTACGAAGGTCGAATAAGCCCAGTTACCCCGATGATATTGTTTTCATTTACAACATGTAGGATATAATGACCCCATAAAAGAGGTAGTTAACAGCGCACAGGTATAAAATGCTGGTTGGTCCTTTAAAACAAAACAAAAAAAACCCATATATTGCTCTTTAATTTGTCTTTTACGTACAGTTTTAAGAGATCATTCGTTTTAATTTTATATCTAATTTTGATCTGTGGAGAAATAACTGATATATGTATTTGTTATCGGAAATATCAGAGGGATGTTAAAGTGAATAGAGACTGGCCAGACCTTGATCGTAGACATTTGAGCCTCAATCCCCCCCACACCCCCACCCCTCTTAAAGCTTCCTAGAAAGCAGACCTAGAGGCTTGTAGTCAAACCGGCCAGGCAATGATGGAATAGATGACCGAGGAGGAAGCTGCATTTTGAATCCTCTGATTCTGAATGACTTGTCCGAGGTCACACATCCTGGATTTCTACTCAGGCACACTGCACGGAGAAGTTTCTATTGTC
This sequence comes from Triturus cristatus, assembly GCF_964204655.1. Taxonomy (NCBI): domain Eukaryota; kingdom Metazoa; phylum Chordata; class Amphibia; order Caudata; family Salamandridae; genus Triturus; species Triturus cristatus. The sequence continues at coordinate 498,053,604 of NC_140582.1, forward strand.
CAAAGCTCTCGTCTGAAATCCTGGCTCATCAGCTTTCCGCCGACTGAATGATAAATTCAATGCAATTAGTTTTCCTACTTTTACTTTGACCCTGCGTCTTAATCACTAACTGAATGTCTACAAAAATCTCGGCTTGCATTACAAAAATACACACAGCATGGATGTTCTTCTGGTGCAGGCTGAGGTTAGTTATCAATACTGGACACCATCACAAAAGGCCTGCAGCAGGCATTGACGGACAGGCAGTAGGGAGGGACTCTCTGCCTCTTTGGGAGGGGCCAAGACTCCTTTCTGGTGGACATGGGGGTTGCTGTGCATAACTGCAGGCTTGAGGGATTCCACGTTGTGTTCTTACCATTACTCCTACTTCGCTCCAAACAGTCCAACGAGTAGAGTAACATTTTGTAGATCACATTCTTTGTGACTTCCCTCAGGAGGTGGCTTATATGTGAGCATATTCCATGATGGGAACAGGCACTGCGCTTTGCAGGAGTTATACACTAATGCAAGGACGGTTATTCTCCATTTTAAATCATTACTGAGCCATTAATTAACAGTAGCAATTAATACTATACAGCAGTCCAGCAGTGCAATCAGCAAAAACTATCCTTTGTACATGGGATGCAAATTCTCTTATGCGATCCATAGAATGTAATTGTCAATTTGGTGTAATTAAAGAAATACAGAAATTCTTCTCTACGTAACAGTAACACCAGTGAATGATATGGTTGGAATTCTCACAAGATAACTGCTCGCCACTTCAGGTAGGGTTTTGAAGCCCGAGATTGGGAACCTAACGAAGGTGAGCAACAATAACTTGTAATTTACACCTTTTCTTCCCCCACCAGCTGCTCTTACCGAAGGACAGTTTCGGTAGGAGCTGTAGACCCTTGCATTAATGGTTTCTGGTTGAGAGTAAGCATCTCAAACCCAATAAGCTTCTCATTGGTGCCAATGGCACAGGCTTGGTAACCAGTGGGGATGACATGGAGTATCTGATTGTCCCAGCTAAGGTAAAAATCAATGGCAAGTCGGCCATGGTCAATGTAGGTGTGAGAGAGAAGCAAGGTGTTGGGAAGCTGTGATCGGACCGCAGGCTGCAACTGCAGAAGGCCCACCCCCGAAGATGACTTGGCCTGGAGACCATAACCGGTGCATCTGAACCTCTGACAGAAACTGGCTAGGAACGCCACTGGTACTGAAGATGCAGGTTGACATGCAGAACAGTCCCACTGATCTCATCCAATGAGCAATGTCCCGAAGCAAAGTTGCTGGTGTGGCGCCCACATGAGAGAGCCAGAGCTATGATGGTGGGGAGCACAAACCACATCCATCAAACTGCAACAGCTGCATTTATTAACCAGCAATTAAACATGGGGCTTAGGCTGTACCTGGGACAAGAGACTAATGTACAGTCTTTTACCAGATGGATAAAAATGACATTAAACTTAGTTGCATTTTACTTGGGAGATAATTTAACTCCCTGTGCCTGATCGATGCCTAAGCAATAGTTTGGTGGGGATTGTAAAAATAGTATCGCGACCATAGCAGGGGGAGCATGTCTGCAGAGAAAACATGCAGTGCCTTACCATTAAACACAACTTAGATTACAACTCTGTATTATGATTTCTTTGTATGTTGTACTGAATTCTGCTGTAAGATTAAAAGTACTTTATTTTTACTAAAATATAAGTACTTGGCTGGCCATTTCTGTTCCCCCATTGCCTCCTTAAGAAGCCATTGACTGCTCAGCCTTGCTACTGAATCAAGCGTGAAAAGGGCAGCATTCGGCCACTTTGCACAGCCATAGTAGGATGGCCCTCAGGACGGGAAACAGCCTTTACAATGAGGTTTTTACCTCGTTGTGCCTTTACCACGCATTTTTAGCATGCAGATTTTTACCGTGAATATGCATTTACAATGCATGCCAATACCACGCATTTAAGGTAAGTTGGGAGAGGGTGGGGGGTCTCCCCCCACAAATATTTGTTTGAAAATCTGAAAACAATGCATGGTATTGGCATGCGTTGTAAATGCATATTCTCTGTAAAAACATGCACGCTAAAAAATGTGTGGCAAAGGCATGCAAAGTAATTACCTGTGTTGTACTGTCGTACAAACCCTCAGGACACCAATGGTAAAATACTTCAACCACCATGGTTAGGGCCCAGTAGCCCCACCCTGCCCTATGCCCCTCGAACAGGGATCTGATACTTATGTAAATGGCCTCTTTATTCACCCTTTCTACTATTCCTGTGGTTTTTGTACTTGCACTCAAATAGTTTGCAATCAATTCCTCTATTGTTTGTAAGCCCCTAATGTATGGCCAGTGATGCTCATGCAAATTGCCTCTTCGTTGTATCTATTTTTTTTCTGTATAGTCTGTTTGCTCTGATAATTGACAATCCAAATTATATCTCTGTCCATGCTTATATATCCTGTCTCAGTTGCAAACTTCTGACATATTTCACGGTGCTAAAAATTGTTTGCTGTCACACACACCAGCTAATGCCCTATTACCTACTTTATCTGTTTTTGTACTGCAATCCTCTGTAATTCTCAGACACTTACACTGTAAACAGTTTAATGCACCATTGCTTACGTTTTACACCTTTGTACTGAAATCTTCTGTATATCCCTAAAAATAATGTACTGCATTTTTTTTGCTTTGTGTCTCCAACCAATACTTGGTTGACTCCTGCAAGGTGTTCTCACACCCCCATATGTACAGTGCTCTGAAACCCTGTTGGGAGAAGATGGCACTACATAAAAATAAATATGTAAACACATAAATAAATATGTGCTCTGTCTACGGCTGTCAATCATTTACAGCAGCTACAATGGGAGGCAACGACTGGGTGATCAGTCACCTTTGCTAAGAGAAAAGAACCTTTGCTAAGAGTGAGAACAGTGACACAGCCTTGGGCTCATTGATCTTAGTGCAAGCAATGAATCTAGACCTCCCAAAAATATTAAAATACTACTATAGATGAGGTCCAGTGCGCCCGTCACACCCCTGGGGCCCGGTGTCAATGCATCTGCTATATTAATTGTATTTACGGTTCTTCAAGTTCCTCAGTATACTTGCCTTTCCTTCTCGCCTCCTTATCTCCACCTCACCCTCCTGTTATCTCCTTCATCCATTTAATGCTCTCTTCTCTAACCACTTGCTTAGTCTCTCTTCCCCCATTCTGTCTCTCACTCATCCTCATCTGCTTACTCCCTTCTCTCCTTACTTTAGATACCTTTCTCGTCTTTTTCCTTGCTCACTTTGCTCATACTTATCTCCCTTCTCGCTCACCCATATTTCCTTCTCCGATTCTGTCACCTTTTCCTGCTTTCCTCCACGTTATTTCACCCTCTTCATTTCTTTCATCCCTTTCCTCTCTTCTTTATTGTTACCTTATCCTCTACTCGCTCTGTATCCCTCCCTCCAAAAACTAAACACAGTCAAGGCATGCACTGTGTCTAAAATAAATCAGAACAGGCAGCCTTTGAAATAACATCAGCTGATACAGGGCAGACTGGACCTCCTCCCAACTCTGGGCCCTGAAGCATTGCACCAACTACTCCATTGGTAGCTATGCCCTTGAATGAGAAAGGCAGGCTTGTCGAGCTTCTGTGGACCCAGTGGTGTAACAATAGCCCCGCAGCCCCCGAGATGGGAGGGGCCCCCCTCCAGCAGTGTGCACAGTCGGCACGCCCTTGGCCTGAGAGCTGCTGCTCAACCACATTCTCTGAGGAGACTGGCCAGGGTCCTCCTGCGGCCGTCACCTACCCTTCTGGACATCGGGACATGACAGGCCCCGTCCCGCTGCCTCTGTTTTTCTCCCTCTGTTGCCTCCCTTGTAAACAATTCGCGCAGATGCCGGATCTTCTCACCAACCTGGACGCAGCTCTTTTATCATCGTTATGGCTCAAGAAGGCGGCAGTCTGAAAGGGGACAAGATTCTAATCTTCCGTACCATCCCTCTACACACCAGGTCGCAATGGTGAGTGCCGCGGCGCTGTTTGCCCCGTTGTACCCGCTTTCCCGCCTGCAGTCTGCCAACCTGTAGAATTCTCGCCCTCCCAGCTCATGCTGCTGCCTCGCTGTCCCTCCAAGCTGGCCGTTTACTCTGAGGTTCTCCGCCTTGATCCCGTCTTCTAGGACCTGAGAGCCCTTTACAGGTATGGGGGAGCAGGAGCTACGCCGGGAGGACTATCATCGCCAATGCCCTTGTGATACGGAGCCTCGGCATACTTCTTTTCCCTGCCTCTTGCCTTTGATTATGGATCTGCGCACCCTCCTTTGACTTCTCCCCGCATTGCGTTTAATTCCTACTCCCTGGTCCGCATCGTGGACTTTTGTCCCTCTGACTTTTGACCCGCCAGCCATTTTGTTGTTGTCTTTCGAAGATCTCTTGAACCTGGACCCACCATCTTGTTGTACTCATGTCCCTCCTCCCTCCCCTCCGCTCTCACTCTGACGATCCTCAAAGTATTTCCCTCTCCTTCTGGACTGCCTTACTCCATCCTCCCCCCTGGCTCCCTCCTATCCCCCCACCCGCTTTCATAAAATCACTTTTTTCACTTTCTTCCTTCTCCCCCCCCTTTTTAATCTTCGTCCACCATCCTTGTTAATTTCACGCATGTCTGTCTCTCAATTACTGTTTCATGAACTCATGCTTTTTCTTTGCTATGTTTTCTTTTCGCTTGAGGTGAACGTCTTTCTCTTTCTGCCCGCTCTGCCTTCGCCCCCTCCCCCATCTGGGTCTCCCCCCCCCCTCCCCCACCTCTCTTCTAGTCTTACTCTGATCCCCCCTTCTCTCTCTCTGCCGCCTATGATTTGGCATTAATTTTGAAATGTGCGTGTAAAATGTAGAAATGATGATTGTTGTTACTTGCCAATGTTCACAATGTAAAGCGCTCTGATACCTTCGGGTCCAGCCAGCGCTATATAAAACTCAATAAATAAATTGATTAATAAATACCCTGCCCCTCAGCTCAGAAACATCCTTCTATATTTCCTTTAAGTCGTGTTTCAAATCAGTCTTGATTAAAATGATCTCTTATTTGAGCTCTTTGAAGACTTGCATCGTGAATCCTTTTCTGATTGTCTTGTCTGATCCGAGGGTGAAGCAGCCTGATCCAATAACAACATCCTTTACCATCCCTCTGACAGGGTGGGGGAGTGAACATGCCCCGCCACCTATATCTTAATTGCTCCCTTTTAAAACATATATTTAATGTCACAATCTTTCCATTCTCTTTTTCCCTGTCGGGCTAGCGAGGAGTTGAACCTCTGCCTTCGGGCACCACTGGGTTTGTCTGGGGACAATGGGTACTCCTCAACCAAACTGAAGAATCGTTATTACATGTTACAGGCATTATGTATAATTCATACACCAGTTAGAATACACAAATAAAACAAATAAGCAAAGCATGTATGAAGGACAATTAACACAAAAAGTTGCACATACATAAAGCATATATTTACAAAGCAAAAGCTTCAACACAAAATGTAACAACTAGGAAGTTATTTTCTTCAGTCTTCCCGTTGTTTATATCAACTATGGCTGTGTTCTTTACTTTTTATACAGTCCAAAAGGGAGATAGTCTGTAGGTTATACACACATGAGGAAGAGTTTTCTCCGCTATATTCTTAAATGCGTATCTAAATGTCTTATGCAAACTGAATGAAAGTTATAGGGTCTCCTCCATTGGAAGTGTCAGGGCAGGCTTTAGGGGAGTGTGCCTGGTGCAGCCGCACCTTGCGCTGGACCTCGGTGGGGGTGGTTTATTTAAAAATGACATGCTTAAAAGCCCTTGCTGCAAAGTTCATTGTGTATCCAATTGTTTTACAGAACCAATAACAATGTCAAGACAACTATAGTGATTAATGTTCCCACTGGAGAGAGATCAGACTTTTTTCTAGATGCGGTTTGGACGCATGAAAAAGTTGCGCAGAGGATTAAAGTGCCTGCTGCAAAGAAGGTTTACCATATAGTTCACAGAACTTAGGGGCATATCATCAAACCCCGGGGATACAATTATCACAGCTTTAGAGTCTGTTTTCGGACGGAAAGCGGCGATAATTATTTCGCCTAATCAGCAAGGCCACGCTATCGCGTGAATCCTTGCATTATCGCCCTTTCCCCCAACGCCCATCTTTGCATCTCTAATGAGATGCAAAGTGGGCGTTCCTGCCCTGACATAACTGGAGAAATGTCGCTAAGCGACATTTCTCCAATTATCAATGGACACGTTAACCTGCAGAGCGACAAGCAAAGTAGCGATAACCTCTGTTATCGCTACTCTCCTTACGCCTGCTTCAAGACTGACTTAGCCATGATATCCTATGTAAGGTGGATATCATGGCTAAGTATGCCTTGCCCTATCAGCAAGCTTTCGCCAAACCTTGTGCGATTCGCACAATTGGCAGCTTGCGCTCTGAATTTTATCGCTTTGGAGATAAGCGTTGCAGATAGCACGCTATCTCCGCGATAAAATTCAGAGTTGGCCGGCGATAATTATCCTCGTGCTAAGAGCGCTGAGCGATAATTATTGCATGGCCTTGATGATATGAGCCTTAGTTTGAGTGAACTATGAGTAGTGTAATAAAAACATTAAATGTATGGGAGAGAGGGGCTATAGAAAGGTGAAGGGCATTGTTAGAGGGTGGCAGTGAGGGAATCCATGGAGAAGGCTGTGATGTACAATAGCACTGCAGCCCCTGTGGTGTGGGGGAGGGGTCCCTGAGCTTATGGGGGGCCCCTACAGCACTGTGCATGGGCAGCGGGCCCATGGCCCGAGAGCTCCTGACTGGGTCCGGAGAGCGGGGCCCTACTCTATGTACTTTGCAAGGGGCCCGCATCAAATTTCGTGACACCACTGTGTGGACCCTCCTTTTACCATCAGTTGTGGACACTGAAGGACAGCTAGAGCAGAAGCCAGTCATGGGAAGGTCTTGCTGGACTGAGAAACCTTTTGAGTAGAAACTAGAGCAAGGAGGAATGTGAAGACAGCTTTGGAGTCTCCTCAGCTCAGACCACAGTGACCGGGACGTGGGCTCTTCTGCATTCTAGCAATGATTATTGGCATTGCAGATCCCAGCGTTCGCCATGATAATCAATTGTTTACATTATATTTTGAAAGGCTAATATTAAATTAAATGTAAGAACCATTCGTGTTTTTTTTCCTTTCACGCGTTTCATAGGCACATGGATTACACAAAACATCGAATTATTATTAAAGCGTCATTTAAGGTAGGTCTGTGCACGACGTACGCAGTAGAAAACACGGGTATTAGAAAGAATAGCAAAATTAAATAACGAAAGAAACAATGATAGACATCATAATAAGCAGACCAGGTTTCCGACGTTCGCGTACATACCAGAAACTGAACCTCTGCTTCCCTTGTAGATGAAAATACCATTCTTATGAAGCAGTAAATCGCCAATTCTGCGCGCGCGCGAGCACACGCACAGGTGCGTAGTGCGCACTCGCGCGCACAGAGAAAACAGCGCCGTTTAATAAGTTACTGGCCCCTTCGAGCAGATGTGGTCGGCCGCAGATGGTGTTTGTGGTGCCGACAGATGGAATCCATGAACAGAGCTTTCCCAGGTGCCACGATGATTCCGGAAAGTCAGGTGCAGGCCGTGAGTTGCCTTTAAAGTTCATTCGGAACAGGCGCGAAAAATGCAGCGTGTCATGAGAAGCAGTGTGAGAACAGGAGGACAGAGAAGCACAAACGATACCGCAGACCATATGGGCCGTCGCTGGTACTGCCCTTAATCGAAAAGTCTCGTACACACGGAGGTTAAGTGATTTTCCATGGGGCCCCATTAAGATTCCCCAAATTCGCCCTGTGGTATTCTCTGGGTCATCTGGCACGCCACGGCTAAAGAACGTTTATGTTTTTTGTTGGTTCACCTGCTAGTACAAGGAAAACGCGCCGAGAGAAGTAGCACTGAGCTGAGATAGTATAACAGCCCACCTCACTAGAGAAGCTGAAACTTATACCTACGGTTTCTAAGTTCTTGGGAAAGCCCAGGCCTTCCAAAATTAGTATGGTTACAACAATGTCCAGAGGTTGTAGTTTTCATATTGCTGGCCATGTTTCATAAAAGAATATAGACTACCAGAACATGCAACTCAGAAGGTATTTTCCCAGCATTTTATAACACAAGGTTGCAGATATTCTCACTGCAAGAGGTATTGTGTTATACTGTATTTGGATTTATATAAGGGACAAAGTATCCCCTGCCGAACATTATAAGGATATTGCAAGTCACCAAGGAGTTCCTTAAGCATACAGACGAACAAGGCCAAAGACGAGTTCCTTTATAAGATTATGCAACTCCAAGGTGACTTGCAATATCCTTATCATGTATGGCAGGGGGTGATATATTCCATATCATACATGATCCCACCATATTAGAAACATTTCAATACTAGTCCGTTTCAATAAAACAAAAAACTGCAGTAGCTTGGAATGTGTAGGAACATGCAGAAAGATTCTAACCATTCCATTATTACCTATAGAGGGAAAAAAATAAACGTTCTTTCTGCTTGTCACTGTAAACGAGAAAAAAATAGAGCAGAAGAAAGAAAAGTAACATTTTATTGTTGTTGCTTTAATCAGTTGCTCCCTGACCTGACCGGCTTTTCGCATCGGCTGCTGGCTCTGCAAAAGGCACCGTGAGGTCAGAACTCAATTGTAATAGCTGATTACAGTTGAGCTCTGATGTCTTGTCTTTATAAGTGGCAAATGGGAACGACACAAGTCGCCAATTATAAAGAAGTTAGAGAGTGGTGTTTATGCAGGGATTGCAGAATCCCATGTATTATAAAACCATTACTACGGCTAAGGCATACAACCTCTTTATAACGAGAAGCATGCTACTCTGGAAATCAAGGTTAGTGGTTAATCTAGTTGTTACTGATTATTGTTGGTTAATGGGATTAGTCTAACACTCCTATGAAATAATTCCATGCATTTTCTCCAATTTCTTTGTGGTTAGATTAATCGGATTTAGATACGATCATTAGTGAGGGTACTATGTTAGTTCATGCACGATTGGTGGGGTAAATAGATGGGTTAAAGGAGATGTGCTTTGTTAGGTTTATTAGATATGGTTTTAAAGAAGGGAAAGCTGTGGTCCATGAAATGAGGGTAGGCAATTCTCAGAAATACAGTAATGGAGATTAAGGGAGACAGGCAGGAAACATACAGTAAACTATACTCAGAGGGAGGAGGCAAACTGGGGCTGGAGGCAAGGAGGGGGTCATTCAAAGAAAGAAAGAAGAGGAAACATTTGAAAGTTTTAAGTCTGGGTCAGATTTTCAAGCAGGGTATAGTATAGTAGTATAAAGTAGTAGTATAAAATAGTAAATATTTTGATAGGCATTATACTCAGGTACACAATCTGCCTACTCCTAGGATTGATTTCTGTCAGAATGGAAATGTCCCTTGCATGGTATAAAGGGTGTACCCCTACCCTGGGTGCCATACTGTAAGGGTATCTGGTGTCCTGACTTTTATTTTAGCTCTGGTGTCATGTCAATCTAGTGTGTGCTCAGAGGCCTAGGACTATCTTTGACAATACATGGACCAGGACCTGCCCTGTGACCTAGAAGGGCACACCAAGCATGCCCTCAGGGTGGACAAAGGACTATGGTCCCTATCTTATGACTTGAACATGAGGCATTGGGTGGTGTCAGTGTATTATGTTTTGTGAATTCATATAGTTGACTAGACCATTTTCTCTGAGGAAGTGAACGTGTGGCCTATTGGCTTCTCTCATGTAAAGTTCTGTTGTTATATGAAAACCTAGAACCCAGTACTAACATCATGTGTGTTTGTGGTGTGTGTGGGCATGTGTATTATGTGTGTACCAAATGTGTAGTAGGAAGATTGTGTGTAATTTTTTATTGCATTTATATAGCGCTTACTACCCCTGAAGAGATTAATGGTGAGTAGCATTCTACTCTGGAACCGAAGGTTAGTGGTTAGTCTCGTGGTTATTGTTGGTTATTGTGATCAGTCATGTTCTCTTAAGAACAATGTGCATGCCTTTTCTCTAGTTACTCTGTGATGTATTATATTATTACTGGTTAGGTGTGATCATTAGTGGGGGCTATGTGGTTTCAGGTAAATGGTTGGTGAGATAGACAGGTTGTTGGAGATTAGGTAATGTTAGTGTACAAGGATAGGGTTTTAAAGAGGAGAGGTTGTAATCTATGAGAATGAGGTATCAGCCAATTTCAGAATTACAAGAAGAAGGTCTAGGGCACGCTTGAGACTGAGAGGAGCTATACTCAGAAACAGAAGGCATATAGAGGATGCAAGGTTAAAAGAGGGTCACTGAAGAAAGAAAGGAGAGGAATTAAGCCCGAAGCACGTCAAGGTCAATTTTTCATGCAGGGTTTTAGGAGCATTGTGGGAGAAGTCTTTCGGAGATAACAAGCCATTGGAGGATGTAAACTGTAGAAAGAAACAACATTATGCATAGTGCTCCACATCTGTGGCATACAGATTAAACATACAGTTTCGAATGAACACATCATGTCCACATTAAGAACCTCAGCCTGTTGTGTGCCAAGCCTAGGGCATCCCTTTCAAACATAGTCAGGAGTATCCCAGCCTTTGTACAGTGTCTGTGTGCTGTGCAAGGGGAGTTAGTGCATGAAAAAGAAAAGGTCTGATTTAAAATTCTTCCATCACTATTCTGTAAATGAAAGGTTTTTTCCCTCACTCACAAAAATTAGTTATATGGCACTGGTTGAACGTGTTTCACCCATGCACAGTCAGATTTAAAGCCTGTTTTGTCATCGAATCTCAATCAGGTTTATGTTGTGCGTGTTTGTTGCTATTGTAGAGAAGAGAATAATAGAGGCTTGTGGGTTCTATTTGGAAGTCCTGTGCCTGTTCCTGTGCACAGGATGGGGGTGATGTTGTTTTCCCAGACAGTAGAAGTTTATCAGGGTGCAGGAAGGAGGAGACCTAGACAGTGAAGTAAGAACAAAGGAGACAAGGTCCTGATAGAAATTCCTGTAGCACTGCGACTTGGTAGATGGTGGGCGCGAAGGGAACTACAATCTTTTGTTCAGAGTGGGTAGGGTTTTGAAGGTAAAACCATTCTTTTGTCTCGTTCCTTATTACTGTCTTATGTCTGTGCATAGCCAGGAGCAGATAGTTTACACTTCTTTATGACTCTGTTGTGTATGCTGCAGGCTGGAGACTATCCTGATGTAAGGACCATGACCCCATACAGAGGCTGTGTCTGTAGAACTACATAGAGAGGTACTTGAAAAGGAAGCCACCTCAAACCTGTTCTCCTGCCTGCAGAACTCTGAAACAAATAAACAAAAAGTGCTGATTTTCTGTGGCTTGAAGAGCTATTGACTGGTTTTGAGACAGGTAACTGACCTTGCACAGGCTCACAAACAACTCAACAAGTGTCGACGAATTGAGAGCAGGCTGTATTATACCTGCTCTAAATTGCCTCGACTTGCTGGATCGACACCGACGCATCACTCGGCTGCCCCCCACACCTCCCTTTTGCAACCAGGGTCGAGGTACTTTGCTCAGTGGGCCTGCATGGCGCCTGTATCAGGCCAGCGCTCCATCGTGGTCGGCCTTCTTTACTTTGTCCCGGTAGAGCATTACCAGATACTCCCCATAGGTGCCTATTGCTTCTAAGTGCTATTTTTACATTTAATCTTAAAGAAAATATATCTCGACTTCTACATATTAAAGGTTTGTTGTTTTGGTCTAGTTTTATTTATAAAAATCATATCTATTTTTGAAACCTGTTGTTGAGTCTTTTTGTGGTGTTTTCATTGTGTTACTGTGTGTTTTGTTGCACAAATACTTTACACATTGCCTTTTAAGTTAAGCCTGCCTGCTCTGTTCCAAGCTACCAGATGGCGAGCACAGGTTAATTTATGGTGTATATCTGAGTTACCCTCACTAGGATTGTGGTTCCTGCTTGGACAGAGTGCATACCTCTACCAACCAGAAACCTCAATTTCTAACAGTAATCTGTGTGGGTGAGCTGGGGTTTGTGCTTGTGACTCGTGAGAAGATTTAGGTTTTTGTGTGTTCGAGTGACTTGTGTGGGGAAAGCAGGTGTGTGCATGTGACCTGTGTAAAGAAGCAGGTGTTTGTATGTCTGAATGATCTGTGAGAGGTAGAGGGTGTCTGTGTGTGACTGTTCTGCACGAGGACGCATGTGTACGCATATAGGCTTGCATATTTGTGTACATGTACATGTGCGCATCACAGTGTCTGTAAATAGCCCTTACCTGTGAAGGAGTGCAGGGGCTTGGGCCTTACAAGCAGGTAGGGGCACACGAGTAAAGGGACGGCTTATTGAATGTATGTAGAGATTGAACACACTCAGTCAAAAAGAGTGAAAAGTACATTATTGAGCAACTCGCAAATATTAGAAGCGCTCTTCCCAATTGTTACTTCATTCAATAGTGAGTCACCTTCGACTCTGCTTTTTTGACTTTTGAGTGCTCTACTTTTTGAGCTCGTTTTCCTCCTTGTGGGTGTGGTAAAACCCAGTGCAACTGAAAATTATGAGTAAAATGTAAAAACAAAGACATCAATTTCAGTATTGCGTTTCTTGTTGCTAATGCTCTGTGTGTTTTATAGGTTTAATTTTGTTTTATGATTACATAATAAAGACTGCTTCATGAAAAACTATGTGCATGAGCGTTGTGTTATAGTAAACGTTTAAGAACCCCTAGTTTGAATCTGTCTCTGAAATTCCTGTTGACCAGTCGCTAGCGGTTTCTATGGATATATTTTCTGGCTCATGGGTACTTGGATAGTTAGTGAACAGGCATTGAGAACATCTCAGATTATCAGTGCAAAGAAAATACCATTTAACTATTAGAATTCATCTAACGGGTTGTCCTACCTCTTAAAGATTAAAAGTATGCAGCGTACAGTTGCCACTATCCAGTGCTAACATCCCAGCTGCTCCTAGCCAAATGTACTACACAGTGGTCTACCACAGTTTCAGTTACATGTTTCTATGAGCATAGCATCCTGTTGTCTGTGATCTGCTGTCCACCAGCCCTACCTATCATAACATTAATTGCCTGCTACAATAAAAATCTTCTCCTTGGATCTGGATCTAGTGCTAGCAAATATGTGCAAAAATGTCAGTGTGCTGCATTTTAACAGCTTTCACCAAAAATCTCTAAAAAATCACTTAGCATACTCGCAACTGTTGCGAGTTAAACGGATCGTATCTCAACCAGAAACGTGCGCTGAACAAATCGACGCTATGCTTAAGAGATTTGCACAACGAGGCTGCCCTCAGAATATTTTGGAGCAAGCTAAATCCTGAAGTGCTACTAAAACATGGACTGACTTACTCACTAAAACTCAGAAGCCGATGCAAAATCGGATGGTTGTGGTATCCAAATTTACCACTTTGAGTCATCATTTTAAGAAAACCATCAACAAACATTGGCCTATTCTTGCCATGGAACCAGACTTCAAGGGACTTTTTTCCGAGAAGCCTATTTTTGCATACAGCAGAGGTAAAAATGTTAAGGAATTGCTTACTCAACCACCCAAAGACATCACAACAATCACCTACAAAGGGTCTACACCCTGTTATAATTGCAGCAACTGCAACAACGTCATAAAAGGATCATGGATGACACATCCCACGAAAGCGACAAGAATCACCTTAAGAGTGACTGCTAATTGTAACACTACTAACATTGTTTATCTTTTGAAATCGCTAGTAAACAGAAAGATCCACCCGGGGGAGATTGCAATTAAATGAAGGTTGATCAAAGGATAAGTGCGTTCCTACAGTGGCAGGGAGCACATCATGTTTCTTAAATACCCCTCACACACCAAAAAGGCCCTTGGTGTCATGCTTCATCATAGGGGTCTTCGCACCCCTCTACGGGATGCGGCGTGCTACTGCCGACAAGTATGTGGGTGCACTGATATAATCACTATGTGTGGTGTGTTCTGAGAGGTAGTGAGAGGTAGGGTTAGGAGTGAGTGGTCACTGAATATTTAAAAAATATCTGGCACGATAGGAATAAAAAATGTAATAAGCCTTGGTGCTGATATTATTAAAAAAGGTGTGGATTGGAGGTGTTAGATTTTGAGACAGCTCCAGTACTACCTACTGCGAACAATCACTTTATGGCAGGTCTGGCCATTATGCCACGTCCTTGGAATTAACCTGCTCTCTCCCGTCAAGGATGTTCTGCTGCCATTCATAATAGAAGCACATACAGCAGAGCCAGATTGAGATAAAAAAACAAGCCAAAATGCATATAACCCACCTTTGGAAGACTTTTCATGATGCACATTTTTTGTTATTACATCGTTGGTGAAGCCACTTTTGGAAACATTTCTGTCAAGTAGATTATTTGAAATCATGGTGCTTCCTCAACACTATAAATCTGGACAGGATTTTAAAGTATCTTTACAGCGGTTATCAGGATTATGTACTAGATGAATTATGGAATATATTAGAGGCAAATGGTGTCTTCTAGCCTACACAAAAGAGCTCACCCTGTTGTGTAGTTCCAACAAATCTATATAGGATCTGCGCGTTTAAACAACATAAAATAAGAAATTGGCGTCCAGATTGATTTCAGACACCCCCAAAGGATATGCTAATCTGTAGACCAGCTAGCTCACAGTTCCACTATAAGCCCCACAACCATAACAAGGAGCGAATAGTTTCTGGCAACTATCGAACATGACAACCCTGACCCCTCAGGGATTGTAGAAACAGTACAGTGCTTTTCGCTCAGTCACTCGTGCTAACTCGGTCTCAGAGAGATATACAGAATAAACGGTGGGGACGTTTCCAATAAGCATTTAATGAACCAGTGTCCTTCTAGTATAAAATACGTGTGCTGCAACAACCATTAGACAGAAACAGATATATATGGTTATAACCACCAACAGAGTAAATAGAAGGTATAATTCTACCATGGTGCTAAACCAATGTGTAAATGCAGGCATATAGATACATGACAATAATCATGAGTACTCCTAAGATGCAAAACCCTAACTAGATGCACCTAAACGTACCTAGCATGTATGTAGGTGTAAAGCCAAGAAGCCCCCTAGGGACTTCAGCGTCTCGTGTCAGCATGGTAGCTACTCTTCTGGTTTGCCCAGCGAAGATGTGGTACTTATATACCCAAAAGGTACCCTCAGAGGTTCTACCTAGATGTGTCATGGTACCGTGGGCTTGTCGGCCAAGGATGATAATAGTGTTGACTTTTGTACAGAGTTATTATGCAGAAGATTGAAATCCTGCCTTGATACTAAGAATCCTCATGCATAGTAATTGAGGCTGGTTTTGAATGTAAACCACACAACATTTATTCGGCACCTAACTGGCTAAAAGGTCAGCACCAGGCCTGTTATGTAGAGCAACATAGGACAAATGTAGATTAAAAGTTGTGCAACTTCTTAGGCCTATATTGGGGTACATTGGGGCTCTGCAAATGACCTTTACAACGCGGTTGTTACACACCGTGATAAATTTACATCGTGGTCATTACAACAGAAGTCGTTACAATGACTTGCGCTGGATGGCGCTATACACTAAGGAATAGTATGATTTACTATTCCAACACCTTCCCTACTCTTACGTAGGCTGAAGTTGGAATAGTAAATCATACTTTTCCTAAGTCCAGCGCCCTCCAGCGCAAGTCATTCTAATGCATTGCATTGTAATAACTGTGATGTAACGTACCGCGATTTAAATCACCACGTTGTAATGTCACATATTCTTTGGGCTCATAGCAACCCTTCCCAATGAGTGGGTCACTACTCTTCGACTTCTTTCCCTTGCACTACAGCCCAAGCAACTGCTCTGCTTTACTGCTTTGGTTCTGATGGCCTCATGAGTGCTCCTTCCCATGGGTCCATTAATTCTCATTATCTCCACTCCCAGTGTTGCTGGAAACACTAGTGTTGAGTTAAAGGAGGAGATGATGGGATACTCGTAATTGCAGCGTACTACTCACTGAGAAAGCACGTCAGTGTCTCGTCAGGGGTAGTAAGTACTATATAAATGCAATTATAATAGAGCACTATTCAATGCTATCATCTGCACATGCACATACATGTCTGCTTAATGCCCCTACATGAAATGCTATTTTTCAAACTACAGATGAGCACTAAAACTGCTGCTAGTTTGTCTACACTTCAAAATGCAAAGGTTACCTTTATATATGTAAACATTAAATGTAAACAATGGTATTATCGAATACTGATCCCTAGAATTACATAGTAAAAGAATATTTAGGAATGAATATCAAGGGACAAAGTATTGAAAAGTAAGTGCATATAAGGAAGTATAGATTTACTTTTCATAACTTCACATCTGCGTAGCTTGAAGATATAGGTACCACGTAGGTACATGTATGGGGAGTAAGATATAGAAAATCTACTTACCTTTTTTCAATATTTTGTCCTCAATGTTGTGTCCCATATATATTCTGGAGTCGAAATTCAGGGTACATATCAATGTAAAAAAGTAGCTTCAGCTATGTGAGAACAGTATCGACTTGAACATAGGATTCATAGGTGTGACTTTAAAGGCCTTATGGAAAGCGTTTACACAAAGGCAGTTATTTTGCGAACATATATTGCATATTGAAATATCTTCATGTTTATGTTTCCTAATTTTGCCTTTCTAAAATATTACCTATCTCTAAATTAAGGTGCATCAGAAGGTGTAAATGTTTACTCAACCAAGTATTCTATCCATTCTCTTTTGAAACCTGGGCTGAATATTTACGTGGGCTTATACACATAGATAAAAGGAAGCATGCATCGACTACTGAAAACTCTTTGTGAATACAATGCTAGTTCTTTGGAGATACCAGTTTAATGCACAACAATACTACTGAAAGTCCTCCAAGATGGAGCCTAGTGCTTTGTAGGCTAAAAGCTTACTGCTGAAAGGAAGCTTTTAAAATTAACTGCTGCCAAGATAGCTAACTAACAGCGCCCAGTTGGACTGGCTGTTTAAAGCAGATATCCTGAAAATGTTGTCTGAACAGTGTCTGCTTCCAATATTACCTTCATGAAATTAGAGGTTGAAAAGCAAAAAAACATAGGGCCTGATTTAGAGTTTGATGGCTGGGTTACTCTGTAACACCTTGATGGATATTCCGTCGACTTTATTACAAGTGCCATAGGATATAATGCACTTCAAATACAGCTGACTGGGTATTCATCACGATGTAATGGAGTAACCCGTTTGCCAGACTCTAAATCAGGCCCTTAGCGGCCACTCAGTGTGACATTATATGCTGGCAGTAAAAAGAAAACTAGAAAAAAGGCATATTGCATCAAGACTTCTCGACACGACATAGAGATATGTAAAGAAATGTAGCTGCATAACAAAACTGCCAACACTGAAATGTTCTTATGAGGTTGCTCTTTCCTGTTAAAGATCAACACACTGCTCTCTCACTGCAAGCTTGATGTAGTAGCTCCCACTGTCTGGGCAGATATAAATGGCAGGTGTCTGAAGGGTGTAAAGTCACTCTGCAGGAGGCAGATCAGAATGTGCTTGGGACTGCACCAAGATCTTCCTGCAAGAGTAGAGTAACCAGACGTGTGGTCCCAATGAGCACCTACCTAATTGTAGTGTATGACAGACTCACACTGAACACAGAGAGATAAGAGAAGAATAGCAGCAGAACTGTGGACAGATATGTGTGTCCATGTGATCTGGGGATAGGGGGCCCTGGGTAGATGGCAGAGGCTTTCACTCACCCAATTTGCAGCCGAAGCCTGCTGGGCATTAGGGGTGCTCACTATGCCTAGTATGGAGCAGACAAACTATGCCTAGAATGGAGTATATGGACATTAGATTGGTAAATGTGAATATATATGTAAATTGAAGATTAGCCAGCATTGCCGCCACCATCACTGAATCACTGACTATGCAATATGCAGGAGCATGCTTGTGTCGTGCATTAATTATATATACTCAAACCCAGTCAACCTCAAGAACTCTTACCAATACGACCGGCTAACATAGACAAAAAGGAAAGTGAGGGAAATATATTTAGATTAATAATGAGATTTAGCGGACAACAGAAGGAAATCTATCCAATTATTTGCAGAAACTGGCCGATCATACTGATTGATCCAATCATAGGCCACATGCTGCCCGCCAAACCAGCCATTACATACAGCAAGGCCCCCTCCATGAAAGATGATTTGGTACAAAACAACCCAAATGACAAAATACCATTAACATGGTTGGCTCAGAGAAAAGGGTTTTGGAAATGTAAATCGTGCAAAGCCTGCCAACATGACATTTCCAAATCATCATATACAACCCCGTTTAGCAAAGAGGAGAGAACTATAAACAAAGCTCTAACATGTAAAACTGACCATGTCGTGTATGTTCTCGAGTGCCCCTGTGGTTTAAGGTATGTGGAAAGTACCAAACTACAGGGGCACAAAAGAATATTACAACACATTCGAGCCATAAAAAATAAAGATCAAATGTACCCGGTGGCTCGACATTTCGGTGAGAAACATGACTCCAATCCCAGCCACCTGAAATACATTCTAATCGATACAATACCAATCAATAAAAGGGGAGGCAACAGAGAGAAGGCCCTACATAGATTGGAGACGACATACATTCTGGAGTTAGACTCCAAACAGCCTGGGGGTCTTAATATGACTAGGGATATGTACACTTGTTTATAAATTTTAAAAAGGGCAGCGTAGACAAAATGTAACAGGAAGTTTGGAGGTATTTATATCAAAATCAAAATGACCAGTAAAGTGATATGGTCTATAAGCTGCTTAAAGGACCTCTATCGAACAGTCACACCATTCATGTTCTTAATTGCATAATGATCATTTTAACCTTTTTCATCTACTTTTTAACACTTAGGCGATGTCTTAGCACTTGCATTTTCAGAAGCTTATTAACTTTTTTGCACTGTAGTGGCAAATGTTTACATAGAGACAATAGTGGATGCAACCATTATGGAAAGCACTTTAGTTAAGGTTCAGAACAGATCAGGTTTGAACGATTGAAATGAATATGTACTGTATTTTGCACAATTTGCACCTCATTAGGATACTATGTGTTTTTAATAGAATTTTTAGTATTTAGTGTTTACAATCTAAAGACATTTTTTATTGTGAGCAATACTTATTCATTGTTAATAATGGGTATTTAACCCCGTATTAGCCTTTAAAGTGGCAAACAAACACAAATCAAGTGTAAAAGCAAAATACAAATAACATCATGATATTTAAATCCATGAGTAAATGTGACAAAGTCAATGCCAACGAAAAACCATAATATAACATCAACAACAGTATGTTTTCTATGTCCACAGCCACTATGTATGTTACCTGTGAACTTTTCACTTTAAATGTAGAAAGAAAAAATGGGATAAAAATCACGTGCTGACTTATGAGCGTGTCATGTGATCAATGCCCTCCGGGGCTGAAATGCGTCATGGTTGTCATTCTGTGGAAATAAAATAATTCACAAGCGCTAAATCTGTGGTCTGTGCTCCATTTTTTCGTTCAAACGGCCAGTGGCAGGTAGAGTACCTTGGATATATATATGTATACCTTTGCGTTTTCACCAGCTACCACACCACTCAACACGGATGCAACTCTCCGCTTTGGTGAGACACGTCTTAAATTCCACAATGGTGGTCTCTTAGCGATCACAAACAATGAGGTGCACACCAGGAATATCCTTGTTAGATTTTTATTGCCAACACGTTAAAAAAACATCGGACAGACGCTTTTTGGCACATACGCCTTTCTCAATGACATTGAGAAAGACGAACGTGCCGAAATGCGTCGGTCTGGTGACTTTTAACGTGTTGGCAATAAAAATCTAACAAGGATATTCCTGGTGTGCACCTCATTGTTTGTGGTCACTACGAGACCACCGTTGTGGAATATCTCTCTCTCTCTCTCTCCCTCTCTCCCCCTCTCTCTCTCTCTCTCTCTCTCTCTCTATATATATATATATATATATATATATATATATATATATATATATATATATATATATATATATATATATATATATTCACTGAAAAAACCATAGGTTTCACACAAGTTATAGTTAGCTGTACATTTCACTCGTAAAAAAACAATGAAATTCCCCCGTTATAGTTAGTGCAGGCAACTATAACTCACGCGACCGCAATCCTCTGCTGATGCTAATACTGTATTTAGACACTTATTTGCCCATGTCTTCTTCCATTAAATTTTAGCTATACATATATTACAAATATTTTTTTTTCATAAAGACACATATGTAA
Organism: Triturus cristatus; assembly: GCF_964204655.1. Taxonomy (NCBI): domain Eukaryota; kingdom Metazoa; phylum Chordata; class Amphibia; order Caudata; family Salamandridae; genus Triturus; species Triturus cristatus. Next base: position 498,073,929 of record NC_140582.1, read on the forward strand.
TCAGCAGAGGATTGCGGTCGCGTGAGTTATAGTTGCCTGCACTAACTATAACGGGGGAATTTCATTGGTTTTTTACAAGTGAAATGTACAGCTAACTATAACTTGTGTGAAACCTATGGTTTTTTCAGTGAATTTGCAAGGTTTTTTAAATGCTAATTCCTAACTATATCGTGTGTGAAACCTATGGTTTTTTCAGTGAATTTGTACGGTTTTTTAAATGCTAAGTTACTTTACGCAGTTAGTGCCGTGCACGCACGGTGGTCACGCGGTGCCCACGTTATGCGGGATGGGCCATGTACGCACGATGCGCTTCGCGCACCGTGCGCACATGGGGGACATATTATGCGCTTCATTGTGAATAGGTATTCATTTGTACTATTTCGTGAAGATATAAGCCATGCACAAATGGTGCCCTTCGGGCACCATTTGCACACGGGGTGTGGAGAGTGTGGATATTTTTTTTTTTTTTAATAAATTTAACCGTACGCGTACGGTAAGCGTAATCGGCGAGTTTTCGAAAAAAAATAAAAAAAAATTTTGGCCTTGGGGGTTGTTTGGGGACACCTATATCGATGCTGGGTGGTTAAAAACTGAATATACTGCCCCTTTAGATGGTTTTTGTCTTTGTTTTTGCTGCCCCCCTATGAGTGCGAGAGAGAAAATGGCGGCCGCCGCTTCCTGGTTTCGACAGATTCGAATGTTTACTTAGATCGAACAGCCAATCAGAATCGCGCTCGCGCACGTTACCGTACGCGTACGGTAAGCGCACCGTAAGCGCACCGTAAGCTGGCTCAGATATATATATTGATTTAAAGGCTATTTTCTCAGAATCTACTGAACAGATTTACACCAAACCTACAAAAGGCACTTCCTTGACCTGTAGACTACCTCTCTGCCAAATTTCAAGGAACTCTGTTCAGCCGTTCGGGCTGTAGCTGTGTCTAAAGGTCCTATGGAAAAATGCATGGGAAAAACGCGTTTTGGGACCCCCCTTTTATCTCAGCCCCCGCATGACGAATCCCCCCGAGACTTTCAGGGTAGGAGCGGAGCGCAGCGCCCCACCTATTTTGAAAATTTTGCGAGGATTCGTCGACCGGCGCCAAAGTTATTCAAAATAGAATGTTGCGGTTTTCCTATGGAAACAGGGTCCTAACTATAACTACCTACTGGCGACCGCCAGTAGGTAATATATATATATATATACATAGATATATATATATATATATATATATATATATATATATATATATATATATATTCACTGAAAAAACCATAGGTTTCAGGGGTGTTATAGTTAGCTGGACTTTTCACTTGTACAAAACCATTGAAATTCCCCCGTTATAGTTAGTTCAGCTAACTATAACTCGCGCGCCCGCAATGCACTGCTGATGACGTCACATATTACATCACTCATGACATGGTCAGTGACATCACTCATGACATCACTGATGACATCTCAAATGACATCACTGATGACATCACTGATGACATCATCCAGTGAATGTGTGTTATTCTGAAAATTAAATATGTTTTATATATGTATATCTCAAGGTCGATGGAAGAATAAATGGGCATATAAGTGTCTAAATGGATGATTTGTTTTTGAAAAATTGATTGTGTAACTGACTGATTAAGTGTATCATAGTGAATACATGGCTTAGTGAGTAATGTTTAAATATGTAAATATCTGTATCAGTCTCTCACTTTGTGTATAAGTGGCTGCATGGGTTGGTGAGTAGCTACATGGGTGTCTATATAGGTTATTAGTTGGTTTTTTGAGTATCAGTCTGAGTGTCTGCATGGTTCGGTGGGGGTATTACGTAGTGCATAGGTGCATGAATGAGTGACTCACTGTTTGTATGTGTTGAACACAGTATGTGTGCAGGACTGTATGGGTGGATGAGTGTGTGTATGGGTGTGTTAGTGAGTGAATGACTGTCTCAATAGTGTCTTTATGAGTAACTACATATGTTTTAAACTAGTATATGTGACTATTGGTGTATATATGTGAGTATATGTGAGAGTGAGAGATTGAAAGAGTTCCTGTATGAATAAGTATGTGTTTCTATAAGTGATTGTTTAAAAGACTAAGTATGTGTAAGTTTCCGTAGAAGTAAGTGTGGTGGTGTGTGTATAACTGTATATGCAAGTAAATGTATGTTTGATTCTTTATTAGCATGAGTGACTATGTGTGTGAGTAACTATGGATGAGTGGCATTGTGTAACAGGATGTATAGGTGTATGAGTACATATGATGAGTGAGTACATGTATGAGTGACTGTATTGGACTGTTGGTGAATGAGTGGATGTGTATGTGGATCTTAGAATTACTGAAGAGGTTGTTGTAACTGGTATTGGTATGTCCATTGTTTTGAAAATTTTAGTCTCTATTTTTGAATGTGTGTATCAAAGGTTATATTAGGGTGAGAGGAGGTCTGCCACTCTATCACAAGGATGATGTCATCAGTGATGTCATCAGTGATGTCATTTGAGATGTCATCAGTGATGTCATGAGTGATGTCACTGACCATGTCATGAGTGATGTAATATGTGACGTCATCAGCAGTGCATTGCGGGCGCGCGAGTTATAGTTAGCTGAACTAACTATAACGGGGGAATTTCAATGGTTTTGTACAAGTGAAAAGTCCAGCTAACTATAACACCCCTGAAACCTATGGTTTTTTCAGTGAATTTCTGAGGTTTTTTAAATGCTAATTCCTAACTATAACGTGCCTGAAACCTATGGTTTTTTCTGTTAATTTCAAAGGTTTTTTAAATGCTAATTTCTAACTATGCCTACAGAGATAGGACATGTGAAGAAAGAAGAAAAAATGCACAGAAAGAAACAAAAGAAGTGCAGAAAGAAGCAACAGAAGTCCTCAAATACGAAGATAAGTGCAGGAAGAAGGATAACGTGCAGAAAGAACAAAAAGAAGAGCAGAAAGAAGCCTTGTTGCAAAATCATCCTGTACCCTCAACTTTTTCAGACGGATACTGGTGGTAACTGAGTCTGACTAACCAGTCCTAGAGCCAGTGCTATGTTAAAAGACACTTAGAATACAGTGAAAACACCTACATACACTAGGGAACATTATGCGTTGGGGTCCCCCTGTGATTAGCCTTACCTCCTCTATAAGCCCCTAGTATATAATAGGGCATGGGGATTAAAACTACCTCTTAAAACAGGCCACAGGGCGTTTTTGCACACGTTAACTCAGGCCCCGTCCCCTCCTTTCACCATTGTGTAAACACGCCCTGTGTCCGTTTTTAGTTGGGAGATTAAGTTCATTTGAGTCCTGAGGGTACCTAGGGTCCAACTAGCCCACTAGGTACCTCCAGTAAGTGCCACAGAGCTGCGTTGCAGAGAGGTGTAAAAAGTGGCACGGCCTGGACCACCTCTCTGCAATGCAGCTCAGTGGCGCTTACTGGAAGCACTTGGTGGGCTAGTTAGCCCCCAGGGGCCCTCAGTATTGAAGGGAAATTATATCCCCAATTTAAAACGTGCCATGGTGCGTGTTTGCACACGTCACCTCAGGCCCCGTCCCCTCCCTTCACCACTGTGTAAACGCGCCCTGTGGCTGTTCTAAGTTGAGAGATTAAGTCCCCTTGAATCCTAAGGGTCCCTAGGGTCACACTAGACCACTAGGTACCTCCAGTAAGCGCCACAGAGCTGCGTTGCAGAGAGGTGTAAAAAGGGGCTTGGCCTCAGAACACCTGTCTGCAGCGCAGCTCCCTGGCGCATACTGGAGATGCCTGTTGGGGGCGCGTTTGCAGAGTGCTGCATGGAGGGGGCATGGCCTCCGGCACGATGCCAGTCTTTTATTTATTTTATTTTTTTAAGAAGGGGGGCTGTGTGGTTCCCCTTCTTATTCTAATTTATTGTCCCTGATGACCCCATCCCCCAGGGCCTGTCTCCTAATTATATTTTTTTGACCCCAATCCCCAGGGCCGGCCACTGTTTTTTATTATTTTTAAAAAATATATATTTATAGACACACCTAGGACATGCTGGACAAACCGTACGTACCTATCACCATGACGATTTGCGTGATATTCATTAAAAGGCGACTATGCATGCAATTAATCCACGTGGAATGTATTTACACCACTAGTGAAGCTCTGACATGTCTGATGCTCTACCGTGCCTAATCCCGGTAGACACCCTTGTCGTTTATTTATACAAACATGGGTAGCTATTGACGGCCACATTTAATACACATGCACACCAAGCCATTCAAAGGGGATTCGACAAAAATTCGACCAAAACTATGCAAGAAACCCCCCTCACAGTTAATAAAACACACATCCACTGCCGGATGTGTAATACTTTTTATTTTACTCTCTGGAAAGGGGACGAACATCACTTGCGAGTCACAGCGCGCTCCTGACAGAGCCCAATGCTGTGTTACACCCACCATTGCCTGCCGAGTGCCACACACCTCTGTATTGTATTCCACTAGCTAGTGCATATGCTATGACACTCTCTTGCCCATGTGCACTGTAACACCACCCCGTGAAAATGTCATGCCACACTTGTCTTCGAACGGGTTATATTGCCCCATCTAACGTGCCTTCCTCGATGCCTATGTTATAACGCACAGTGCTATGCCATACATATTACAATTTGGGATCCATATCTTTGTCACAGTGCATATGCAACGTTACACTCCCCAGCACATATTTTATATTACAACTTTAGAGACTAGTTAGGTTACACAACACTGCCCTGTGCATATTACACTCCAAGGCGCATATCGCATAGCACACGCTAGTGCTTGTGCTATCTTGCGCTCTCCAATGAATCTGTCATTGCGCACAATGTATTGCATATTATATTTCACGCCTGGTTCATCTTATATCACACTTTTTGGTGCATAGTTTATACCATACACTATATCTAGTTTTCATTTTCAATCGTGCTCTCAGGACTATGTTCTATATAACACTGTGTTCACCTACCCTTTTCACGGGCATTACATTTTGCGATAGGGGGTGGAGGGTCAGGGGGTGTTTTTGCCAAGTGAGCCCGGAGTCACAGTCACTAACGTCTTCTTCTTCCTGAATAAAAGTGAGATTATGCTGCATACTTGTTCATATTTTAAGTAGTTTGCACAGACAAAATGTTTTAAAAACAATAAAGTTTCTAATACCCGCCTTCTCTGAACAGTTAGCTTGCTGCCCCATCCCCCTCCTCCCTATCCTCTGTTGTGTGAATCCATGGACTAGCCTCCTCCCTCCTGCCATGCATGGTCTGATGTGCTGCCACTGCCCTCAATTTAGTATGATGTACCAGTCCACTCCTCCTGCCCTCCATTGCCCAATTCTATGCCCCATCATTGACCTCCTGCTTAAACTCTGTGCTTAGCTTGCTGCCCCTATTCTCCTTCCCCCTGCCCTCCGATGTCTTTGTGCATGCCCCTGCTCCATCCTTTTTGCCCACCATGTCCCATGGACCTGCCACTCCTATCTACTCTGAGTGTTCTGTTGAGCTTCCACTCCCCTCCCACCTGCCTAGCATTGTCAGATGACTGTAACCTGTCCCTGCCACCTCCACCCTGCCTGTCCACATGCCATGCCTCTATCCTCTTCCTCCTGTCCTACATGGTCCATTGTACTGCCACACCCTTCTGCCCTCCCTGGTCTGTTGTGCTGCAACTGCTCCTCCTGCCTGCCCCGTGTGGTCTGTTGTGAGGCCCCTTCCCCTGAACTTTCTTGTCTGTGCACAGGTCCTGACCCTCCCTTCTATCCTCCATCGTCCTTTGTGCATGCCCCTGCACCCTCCTTCTTGCCCATCATAGCCATTGTGCTGCCACTAACCCTCCCACTTGCCATGCATGGTCTTCTGTGCTGCCATGGCCCCTCCCACCTTCCCTGTGTGGTCAGTTAGCTGCCCCTGACCCCCTCCCACCTTCCCTCCATGGTCTGTGTGTATGCCATCACAGTCTCACTGTTGCTCTTCATGTTGTGTCTTGCTTCTAGTGCCCATCCTGCCTGACCTCCATGGCCATCTTGCTGCTCCTGCCCTGCCCCCTTGCCCCCAGCCCTCTGTTTACATGTGCAGACCCCTACTCCCTCCCTCCTGGCTTGTCTGTTCCATTGTAATGCCCCTGATCCGTCCCTCCTGCCCTTTATGGTCTGTTATGGTGCAGCCTTCTCTCCTGTCTGTCCATTATGGTCAGCTAGCTACCATTGCCTCTTGCCCCTCTGTTCTCTGTTGTCCATGTGCATGGTCCTGTCCCCTCCCTCTTGCTTTCTATGGATTGTTGTGCTGCACTCCCGTCCTGCATGCCCTGTGTGGTGTATTGTGCTGCTGCAAACCCTGATGCCTGCCCTGCAGGGTCAGTTTGGTGCACCTCTCCATGTCTCTCCTGTCCTCTGTTATCCAAGTCCATGTCCCTATCCCATTTCCTTCCATGATCCAATGTACCATACTTGCGAACATTTTGAACTTGGTAAGAGGGAGATTTTGAAAAAAAACTGGGGTATTGATTTTCCCCTTTGAGTTACATTGAAAAAGAGGATATTGTAGACAGGAGACAGATCAAATAAAGCCCATTTGAGCTTAAAAACATTGGACGTTTCCTGGCTGAATCGGGTCTGTTGGCATGTATGGTTGTACTACCATTGCCTCTTCCTTCTGCCCACAATGGTCTATTACATTGCCACAGCCTTGAAGGAGGGTAGATTTTGTATCACAGGGGGCCCCTGGCCCGTTCTGTCCACACCTGAAGTATGAGACCCTTGTCCTTGCCCTGCCAGCCGCATTTGTAGGCCGTATTAAATTGACCAGCGGGTCCTGTGTTGCTATATAATTATCCTGAGACATCCTTACCACTCAGCCAGCATAAAACCCCTGTGTAGGCCCTTCTGTTCAATATGTAGGCCTCTTTGTTAAATTGACCATAGCTCTGCAATTTTAGTGTATAGCAGTCTGAAGGCAGGTCTGCGAGGCCTTCTGCTCCAAACTAGTAGCCCCCACCCTACCCGAGTGCTCCGTGCTCGGTATCAAAGTTCAACATCCCCCTGAAGCTGTCGACATACAGTAGGCTGCATCCTGGACTGGTACTTGCTTCCTGGGCAGGTTTCCCGCTTTTAAGGAAGTGGCAACCGCAGAGCGTCAAGTTAGGAGAACTGAGGAGATTTTATACATGAATATATTGAATTCCTGTACAATACCCATTATTTTCTGCTTGCTCTATGGAACTTACGATAAGCGATTGGCCTGAGAGACTGACCTTTTCACCCAGTCCATTGTCAGCATTAAGTGGGTAAATGACGAAATGTCTGGTAAAATCTGCAGACGAAGCTTTTGGGTAGCATACGTAGGTAGATGTAGCGTGCAAAGGAGCCCACAAAATGATATAAAAAGGGAGCACCCACAGATATCGACGGACAACCTCGCCGTCTGTATGTAGGTTAACAGGCTGTGCAGGTTTTCCCCAAGAACTGGGAGCTCTTGTCTTTCTTTGCTTAAAATGTCTTGCTCGGCTTTGCTTGAAGTATCTTATTCTATTTTACCTATATGAAATGTCATGTTATGTTTAACCATTGTTCTCTTTACTTTTGCATTTAAAAGATGTTGTATTGTAATTGCAGGAATGCTTGCTCTAAGAGTAAATGTGAGTGTCCCTAGGTAACATTTTCCTTGGTGTAACTTGTTTCTCATGATGCATTTATAGATGTGTTTTCTCTCTCTCTCTGTCAGTCCATTAATTGAGATACAGAGAATATCATGACAGCTGTATGATTATCTGGATTCTGTATTTTGTACTTTAGGTCTCTATTCTGCGGTTTCTTTGAAGTTGCATCTTCTCATTAAACTGCCATTGTATTCTGCCTCCAATTCCATGTCTCATATGTCTGTTTTCTTCATTTTTGGAGCAAGCGTTCCTAGGCACCCCGGCTCAAATTAAGGTGCCCCTTTTGTCCCTGACTCACTCTCCTGCTCAGTTCTGTGGTGGCTCCCGGGGCTCTGGGGACCGCCCCTAGCTTCCTTGACCCGTAATAGATCTTCCCTCCAACAGCCTCTCTTGCAAGTCCTGTATTGTTGGTTTGTTGCCCCTGCCCCCCTTTCCACTGCCCTCCATAGTCTGTTGTGCTTCCACGGCCCTTCCTGCCTGCTCAGTGTGGTTAAATTGTTGCCTTTGCACCCTCCTACCTGCCTTCAATTTTCAGAGTCCGTGCCCCTGGCCTCTGCCTCTCAACAGTATCCTAATGAACAACTAGATTGCTAACATTCTATATTTATTACAAAAGTGTGGTGCGCCTGACATCATCTTGATGTAATCAAAACTGTAATACCTAGAGCATTCCTTTAGAAATTACATATATGAGAGGGTCTTATTGGCATCAAAATTATGGTTAGTGCTCTAAAAGACTAAAATAAGGACATATTTTCTGAGTTTTCAAATAGCGACAAAGCACTTTTAAATTATTTGTTATCTTTATGTTTTTTTATCTAGTTGACAACTTGATTAAATGTTGCACTTAGGGGAGAGGATGTGGTGTTACTTCCAGAACTGCAGACTTTGCAACTGGGGAACCAGGTTGAAGTTTCTGCTTCAGCTCGACATTCTGTGATTCTGGTCAAATCACTTAGTCTCCCCATGTCTACAACCAAAATGAATTTGTTCTTGTGTGATGTAACCAATGCTCATGTAAAGCACTCCAATACCTGACAAGTCTGCACTATATAACACTGCAAAAACACAAAATAATAAGTGTTTTGCACACTTCTGTCATTGGGCTATATTTGGGCTATATCTGGGTGATTTTGGGCTACATTTGGGCTCTTTTGTCTCCGGTGGCCATCTTGGGAGATTTATTTGTTATGAAGTTTCCTAATTTCCTCATGTACTGCAGTCTCCTCAGTCGGAAATGCTTTCAGTTTTTTACTTTGATTCCATCATGAAGGTATTCAGATATGTCACACATTTGCCATGAATTCTGAATGTTAGCACTCTAGTTGCTCATTAGATCACTGTAGTAAAACTACTGCTCACCATGGAAGTCTGCTCCTGGTATTAAAAGTGCATGTTTCAGTCTGCATGTCAGAATTTTTTAATGAAATAGAAGAGGATTTGAGAAGTCACTCAAAATGTGCCCTCATTTTCTTTCTTCAGCATTAATCATAATTTCTATGGCAAAATGAACCCCCTCATTGTGTTCCTTTTTAAATTAAATGTTTTAAGTGTTACCAGTTTATTCCAATCAAGATGGCTTCAGGTGTGCCATACGTTTGTCATAATGAAGACAGTAAGTGCTCTAGTTGTTTTTAAGAACATTCTTGGACATTCTGTCATTGGGCTATACTTGGGCTACATCTGGGTGATATTTGGGCTACATTTGGGCTCTTTTGTCTCTGGTGGCCATCTTGGGAGACTTATTTGTTATGAAGTTTCCTAATTTCCTCATTTACTGCAGTCTCCTCAGTAGGAAATACTTTCAGTTTTTTACTTTGATTCCATCAAGAAGGCATTCAAATGTGTCACACATTTGCCATAAAATCAGAATGTTAGCACTCTTTTTGCATCATTAGATCACTGTAGTAAAGCTACTGCTCACCAGGGAAAACTGCTGCTGGTATTGAAAGTGCATGTTTCAGTCTGCATGCCTGGATTTGAGAAGTCACTCAAAATGTGCCCTAATTTTTCTTTATGCAGCACTAATCATACTTTTTATGGAAAAATGAACCACCTCATTTTGTTCCTTTTTAAATTAAATGTTTTAAGAGTTACCACTTTAATCCAAGCAAGATGGCTTCAGGTGTGCCATACATTTATCATAAGTAGGACGGTTAGCGCTCCAGTAGTTCTTTGGAACACTCTGGAAAGCTGCAGTAGAACACAAAGGAATCAACTGACAGTCTCTGCCCTTGTTGGATGTACATGTTTTACTGAGAATGTCAGACTTCATTCTCACATGACTGAGAAAGATAATGTGAATTTACAGAAAATAAGCTCTCAGTTTAGCTTATAGATCACCTTCCAAACCTCTGTGGTAAAAGCATGAGAAAATATTTTTCTCTCAATCATGATATCCCAGCAGAAGGCTTTTTCACATGGTGAAATCACCTTAGAACATACCACAATTCCTAAAATGAGTATGGTACCATCAACAAATGATTTATAATGTAACTAAAGTCTTAAAATCTTCTATTAACTGCAATGCTTTTTAATGAGGTGCTATCATGTATATTGGTCCCAAGATGGCTGCCAACACTTCTTGGATGAAGTGCTGACAGCCAATCAGATCTCAGGATGAGATGTGTGGTTAGGCTCCGCCCACATATATATATTGATTTAAATGCTATTTTCTCAGGAACTACTGAACAGATTTACACCAGACCTACAAAAGGCACTTCCTTGACCTGAGGACTACCTCTCTGCCAAATTTCAAGTAACTCTGTTCAGCCGTTCGGGCTGTAGCTGTGTCTAAAGGTCCTATGGAAAAATGCATGGGAAAAACGCGTTTTGGGACCCCCCTTTTTTCTCAGCCCCCGCTTGACGAATCCCCCCGAGACTTTCAGGGAAGGAGCGGAGCGTAGCGCCCCACCTATTTTGAAAATTTCGCGAGGATTCATCGACCGGCGCCAAAGTTATTCCAAATAGAATGTTGCGGATTTCCTATGGAAACAGGGTCCTAACTATAACTATCTACTGGCGACCGCCAGTAGATAATATATATATATATATATATATATATATATATATATATATATGTATATATATATATATATATATATATATATATATATATATTGACTGAGAAAACAAAGGTTACAGGGATGTTACAGTTAGGCTCCAGTTTCACTCGCACAAAACCAGTGATATTCAGCAGTTATTGTTAACTAACTTGTGCCCCCACAATACAATGCTTATGACCTCACATATCACATCACTCATGGTCAGTGACATCACTGATGACATCTCAAATGACATCACTGATGACATCATCCAGTGACTGTGAGTGTTTTAAAAAAGTTTATGAGTTTTAAATATATATACCAAGGTGTATTGGTGAATCAGTGGGTGTATGAGTGCCTGTATGGATAATTGAGTAAGTGCGTGACTGACTGTCAGGATTCCTGTCACAGCTCACCTCTCTTGCCTATCACAATATACAGGCATGACTCATATCATTCCTCCCAACACTTATGAATGAACAAACGTCTTGTACCCTGACTTTTGACCATATTGCATGCTGTTGGTAATAGCTAGCTGAAGCTGGTGTTCCCTGGTTTGTTTGATAAGTCTTAATAGCTTTTACAATTGTTTTCAGATGCCACAGAAACATCCAGAAATCCACCAGAATAAGTATCAAGCAAATGGCATAGATGACATCAATATGAACCTTCCGGAAGAAAGTCTTCATCAAATCAATCCTATGCACCTGTTTCTTGCTAAAAGAAATTATAATGCAACCTTTGTGAAGATTCTAAAACACCTTCTAAAAGACAGCCTCATCAAATTAATCATCTGCACCTGTTCTTTCCTTTAAGCAATTAGAACTCAGCCTTTGTGAACTTTCTAAAACACCATCTAGAAGGCATCCTCATCAAGTAAATTATTTTGACCTGTTCCTTGTTCCAAACAGTTAGAATGTGACCTTTCTGAACGTTGTAAAGCAGTCTTGTTTAAAGACTGTCCACACTCCTCACCTTCGCTTAGCCTCTTCGGTCTTTGCCTGCCACTTACCTGTTTCCTGGCTTCCAGGACTCTCTCTTGCCAGCTCCCTTAATCCTCCTGTTTCAACCTCACCCCAAAGAACGTAATACATTAGTCTTGCACCTGGAAAAAAGAACAAGAGGAAAAGGAGAGACGCATTAACTGACTTGATTTTACTACGTGCTGTGCTCATTTGCAACATTGTGCTACAAACAAAGGTAACCACTGTTTTTGTTAAACTTGTACATACTGTTGGCAGGGCTCTGCCGGAAAGGACTTAGGTGAAGATAACCCCATCCAAATTTCCTTTTGGTTATAATGCTGAAATCATGCTCACTACAGTTTTAAAAATTGTGATAAAGGAGCCTCTATGGACATTCTAAATGAAAACAAAACAACAACAAAACTAAAGGTTGGTTGAGATTTGAAAAGCTTTTGTGAGGTAATACCTTAACCCCTTGCATGCCCTAGATGGAACCACTCCGTCATGAGCCACAGGCGCCCTGTGCTCATGACGGAGTGGTTCCGTCATGCTGCGGCCGTTGGCGGCCGCTCCGCCCACACGGCGCTAATTCCTCGCCTGTGCGGGCGATTAGCGCAAGTGGGTGGAGTCATGACGGAACCACGCCGTCATGAGCACAGCTCGCCCGTGACTCATGATGGCGTGGTTCCGTCATGAGCATAGCGGCGCCGCAAACCCCCCAAACCCCCCCAGCGCTGCGGCGGAATTCGCGCCGCAGCGAAGGGGTTAAGAGATAGAATTAATACTACACTAAAGCCTTATTTGTTTGTTTATAGGTACCATATCTGCTGGCACCATTCATGAGACTGGTGCGAATACCAGCTGCAGTTTTGCTGTTGAGTAAACAAGCCACAGAATCTTTGACTCTACACGCTCTCTCCATTTCAACCCCCTTGCCCCTGGGATTTGCCACCAGAGTAGTGTCTCTTCCTGTAAACTGAGGGCAAGTCTCATGAGGATTTGGGAACTAGCATCGCTGCCCCATTGGAATCATCTGGGATCCAGGTAGGTGGCTTATGACAGAAGGCTAAGTCACACACCTAATATTCCTTTCGGGCAGTGCCATGACCAATCAAGACCAAATATTCATGGATGATCTAGCACATGCCTTATCAGGGGACCTCAATGACGCTAACAATCTGTGTCAGTTAATGCAGCAGTTGCAACTAGATCTCAATAGGTTAAAAGTAGAAAATGCAACACTTAAGAAGGAGTTGCAATTAGAAAGCACACATTTCACATAATGGAGGGATACTAAACCCACGGATAGTCGCCCAGTTTTGACCCAGCCTGTGTTTGGAGAACCATTTCAGAGAGGGGCTTTTACAACTACTGACCAGAATCTCCATGTGTCTGTTTCTACACCCAGTCCTGTGTCCTTAGCAGCTCCAGAATGAGTTCATGGTGACAGCACTAAATTTTCAGCCTTTATGAGTCAATGCCAAGTACATTTCCTATGCACCCCTCATGCGTTCCCCAATGATGCTACTAAAGTAGCGTTTTTAATCTCTTATTTGGGATGTGTATCCGCTAACTGGGCAATTCCTTTATAAAAACAAATCATTCCCTTTTGTACAACTATTCTGCTTCTAAGGCTGCCATGACTATGTTATTTGGAAAACATGTTTTTATCCAAGCAAGTGACAATGAGTTATTAAACCTACAACAAGGTTTTAAGGACCTGCTGACTTATATCACTACAGGTGGAGGAAACACGCTGGCCAGAAGAAAAAAGAACATCCTTATTCCATCAAGGGTTAAGAGATGACCATAAAGATTCCCTCTCACATATCGTTGATCTGCCTGATGATTGTGCAGAATTTATTGATCTTTTGGTTAAGCTAGATCACTGATTGGGTGAGCAAATGGGTTGACCAATCTTGCAATGACACCAGAGGAATCGTTCTCAAAACTGAGAAGAAGGAGTAGGACAGTAAGTCTCTTGATACTGTACCTATGCAGATAGGAGGCATGAGGGTTCCACTATCTAAAGAGGAAAAGGAACATCGCTCAAATTAAGCCTATGTCTGTATTGTGGCAAAGCTGGTCATTTTGCTAGGGAATGTTCTGCAAAACCAAAAAAGACTAAGGCTGTGGCTAGTGTAGAGATCGATCAAGAACAGGGAAAACTAAGGCTCTCGAGCAGAAGGGAGATTGTCTCATCGAGAGAAGCCATACAGACCTCACAATATCTGACCAATGCAGGAACATTAATTCGTCAGCATCCGCCTATAACGGGTCACAGTAATCTTATCTCTACAGCAGAGGCACATAATATCCATGCCTATTAACTCAGGGGCCACAGGAAATGTGTTTGATCTGACCCTAGCTGCCAAGCTCAGCTCACAAAAGTTCCCAAAGAAAAACCTGAGCCTGTGCGAGCAATAGATGGTTTAGAGTGTCTTTTGGACAACTTGGTTTTCAGACAGAGGCTCTAACCTTAGTGCGCGATAATGGGCATCCCACCTTTGAGGTCATTTTGGGAGTACCTTGGCTAGAACAGCATAATCCAAAAATTGATTGGGTGCACGGCACCGTAAACTTGGAGTCACCATTTTGCACTACTACCTTCTACCAAGAGGCTGCAGGGGGGGGGGGGATACCTCTGCATTGCACCTTGGTCCAAGGACCAGAAAACCTTAAACTACCCAAAGAATACCAGGACTTTCAAGATGTTTTTTGACTCCGTGAAAGCCACCCAACTGCCCCCACACAGAGCCTTTGATTGCTGCATTGAACTCCTCCTAGGAGCCACGCTGCCCTGCAGTAGAGTTTACGCATTGGCAGAACCTGAAACTCAATATCTACACAAATATCTGGATGAACTACTAGAGATAGGTTTGATACACCACTCCACATTTCCTGTGTCTTCCCTACTCTTCTTTGTACCTAAGACGAATGGGGAGTTGAGGGCTTGAGTGGATGATAGGGTGGTCAATAACGTGAGTATTAAGAACTCCCATCCTCTCCCGTTGATTCCAGTTCTACTTGATCTGGTCAGAAATGCCACCATTTATACAAAACTAAATTTACGGGGAGCTTACCACTGAATTCGTGGACAAGAAGGTAATGAATGGAAAACCACCTTTATGATTAAGTTTGAGTTGTTTGAGTATACTGTTATGCCCTTAGGGCTATGTAATGCTCCAGCAGCATTTTAATATTTTATTTACGAGGTCTTGAAAGAGTTTTTGGATGTTTGTGCAATCGTCTACATAGACGACATTCTGATTTACTCAAACTCCGAGCAAGAACATGCACAGCATGTACGCAGCATCTTGCAGTGCCTTAGGGAAAAAGCTTTCTTTGCTAAATTAGAAAACATGGTCCTTGCATGTACAGTTTCTGGGGTATCACTTATCTCCGACAGGCATCAGTATGGACCCCAAAAAGGTATAAGCCATTACAAATTGGCCAACTCCAACACATATCAAGGAAATTAAACAGATACTTGGCTTCGCAAATTTTTATCATCGTTTCATCCCGCACTTTTCGAAGATAGTGGCGCCCATAACACAGCTGCTAAAAAAGGGGCATTCATTTGCGTGGTCTTCAGAAGGCAATCAGGGGTTGAAACTGTTAAAAACGAAATTCACCACTGCACCCATTCTTCAGCATCCCAATCTAGACCAGTCCTATTAAATCAAAGCCGATGTTTTGTAGGTAGCCGTAGGAGGAATTTTATCTCAAAAGAACCCAAGAACTGGCCTCATGCATCTCATAGCCTTTTATTCCAAAAAACGTCAACCAGAGGAGAAAAACTATACAGTGTCTGAAAGAGAATTTCTGTCCATCAAACTGATGTTCACTGAATAGAGGCATTACCTACAGGGAGCTAAACATACAGTCACAATATTCTCGGATTATAAAAATTTACAATTCCTTAGCTCCATTAGGGCTTTCACCCTGCCAAATGCGATGGCTGCATTTCTTTAGTTGGTTCGATTTCATGATCACCTATCGCCCAGGGACCAAGCAGTTACAGTCTTATGTTCTTTCTAGACTGGGGTAAGCTCACTCTTCCCATTCCACATCAGACTCCACTACTATCGTTCCACTTGAAAAGATAGTCGCAGTTAGCGAAGGTGACACCTTTATGGCGACCTTACATGAAGAATATAAGAAACTAACGTTCAAAGAATGGATCAAAACATCAAACCATAACATCACAAGCAAGCTGTTCCTTCACGCTCAGAAACTGTAAATCTCTACTATAGAATTAATACATCAGATAATTCAATAGGATCTCGACACAACATTAGCAGGGCACCCACGTATAAACAAAACCCTAAGGAATTGTCAAAAAACCTTCTGGTGGAACAACATGCAGAAGGATATAAAAGAATACATATCTGGTTGCCCAAGTTGTGCATGAAACAAGAACATTCACACTGCACCTGCAGGCTTATTACAGCCTCTGCCTATACCCCCAATTCCTTGGCACACCATTAGTCTGGATTTTATTACTAACCTTTCAGTAAGCAATACCTTCACTAGTTATTGACATGTTATCAAAATTGCACATTTCATGCCACTCAAAACGATACCCACCACCGCAGAATTTAGTCAAATATTCATTGATCATATCGTAAGTCTGCATGTTTTACCAACTAAAATCATCCCAAATCGCGGAGTTCAGTTCACATTTAAATTTTGGAAAAAAACTGTGATAATTTAGGAATAGAGGTAGCCTTTTCATCTGCCTTCCACCCACACACTGATGGGCAAACTGAACGGGTCAACCAATCCCTAGAAACTACACTAAGATGCTTACACACCTTTCTACTTCATGTATTGGCAACATCCTCAGGCCCTTCCCATTGATATATCAGGAGTTTCTACTACGCTACCTTCAGTCACAGAAAGATTATAACAACTGCATGAGATTCAAAAACAGGCTAGGACAAGTTTAGCAAAAGCCAAATTGGTCATGAAGGTACAAGCTGACAAGCAGAGAACTGCAGCACCTATATACAAAGAAGGAGACAGGGTATGGTTATCAAAATGACACCTCAACTAGAAGTCCCAGGGAAACTACAGTCACCGTCAAGCTACAGCTTCCCCCTGAATACACTATCCACCCAGTGTTTCATGTTTCACTAATCAAGTCATATCACCCAGCCACACAAAAAGATACCCCACCTGATATGAGTATGAAGTTCACAGTATCCTGGACTCTAAACGATTTCAGATAAAACCATATTACCGTATAGATTGGAAGGGTTATGACCCTTTAGAGCGTTCCTTGGAACCAACCTCCTCAATTCATGCCCCCGTCTGGTGAGACGATTTCAGGCCCTCTATCCCACCAAACCACGACCTGTAAAACTGTCTTTGGGAGGGGCAACTGACATGATTCCTGCCACAGCCTACCTCTCTTGACTATCACAATATACCGGCATGACTCATATCATTCCTCCCAATACTTATGAAAGAATAAAGGTCTTGTACCCCGACTTTTGACCATATTACATGCTGTTGGTAATAGCTAGCTGCAGCTGGTATTCCCCGGTTTGTTTGAAAAGGTTTAATAGCTTTTACAAATGTTGTACCATGCATATGCAAGGTCAGGTTTCAGGTGCCACAAAAACATCCAGAAAATTCACCACAATAAGCATCAAGCAACCAGCATAGATACCGCAACGTGAAACTTTCAGAAGATAGCTCTCATCAAATTAATCTCCTGCACCTGTTCCTTGCTATAAGCAATTAGAATGCGACCTTTGAGAACAATCTAAAACACCTTCTAGAAGACAGCCTCATCAAGTTCATGAGCTGCACCTGTTCCTTGCTATAAGCAATTAGAGCGTGACCTTTGTGGACATACTAAAGCACCTTCTAGAAGGCAGCCTCATCAAGTTAATTATCTGCATCTGTTCCTTGTTACAAAGACTTAGAATATGACCTTTATGAACATTCTACAGCAGTCTTATTTAAAGACTGTCCACACTCCTCCCCTTCACTTATCCTCTTCACCAGCCCCTTACCTGTTTCCCGGCTTCCAAGACTCTGTCTTGCCAGCTCCATTGATCCTCCCGCTTCGACCCCACTGCAAAGAAAGTCCTGCATTAGTCTCGCACCTGTATAGAAAAAAGAGCAAGAAGCAAAGGAGAGATGCATTAAAAGACTTGATTTTACAATGCACTGAGCTCATTCGCAACATCGTGCTGCAAACAAAGGTAACCAATGTTTATATTCAACTTGTCCATACTGCTGGCAGGGCTCTGCCAGAGAGGACATGAGTGAAGCTAACCCCATCCAATTTTTTTTGTGGGTTTGATACTGAAATCATACTCACTGCAGTTTTGAAAATCTTGATAAAGGAGCCTCTACGTACAATCTAAATGAAAACAAAACAACAACAAAACTAAAGGTTGGTTGAGATTTGAAAACCTTTCATGCAGTGATACCTTAAGAGATGGAGTTAATTTTAGACTACAGCCGTATTATTTGTTTATAGGTACCATATCTGCTGGTACCAGTCAGCAGACTGGTGTGAATACCTGCTGCACTGTTGGTGTTGACTAGATGAGCCACAGCATATTTGACTCTAAATGCTCTCTCCATCCCAACCCCTTTGGAATTTGCCTCTGGAGCAGTGTCTCCTCCTGTAAACCGAGGGAAGGTCTCGGGAGGATTCGGGGATTAGGGTCGCTGCCCCATTAGAATCATCTGGGATCCAGGTAGGTGGCTTATAACACTAACTGTATAAGTGACCGATTCAGTGTCTCAGTGAACATATGCGTGAGTGATTGGTTGCGTGAATGTCTGTATCAGCCTGTCAGTTGGTGTCTAAGTGTTTGTATGAGTGTGTGAGTGGGTACAGGAGTGGCTGTATGGGAGAGTGATTGGTTGTGTGAATACTTGTATGAGTGTATGTGTGAGTGGGTGAGGGGAGGTGTGATTGCCTGTATGGATGAGTGAGTGAGAGTCAGTGGCTGTATATGATAGTAAGTGTGTGTTGGCTGTGTGGATGAGTGAGTGGATGTGTCAGTGGTATATGGGTGAGTAACTGGGTATGCAAAATACAGTATAGGTGAGTGATGGGATATATGAGTGACTGTATAGGTCAGTGTATGCTTGTCTCACTGACCATATAGGTTAGTGACTATGTGTTAGTTTCTGTATGAGTAAGTGAGTAAGTGTGTGTGTAACTGCATGTGTAAGGAGCTGTGTGATTGGCTGTATGTGTGTGAGTAGCTCTATGGGTGATGTATTCAGTGTGTGAGTGGCTATATGAGTGGATATGTCAGTTGCTGTATTAGTGAGTACATGGGTGTATGAATGAGTGGATGTGTGAGTAGATTTATGAATCAGTGGGTGTGTAAGTATTGGTATTGGTCTGTGAATTGGTTTGTGAATGGTTGTGTGGGAGTGGGTGTATGAAAGGTTCTATGGGGGTGTGAGTGGGTGTGTAGGGATTCTGTGGAGGATGTCATCAGTGATGTCATTTGAGTGTGGAAAATGTCACTGACCATGTCATGAGTGATGTAATATATGAGGTTATAAGTAGTGAATTGCGTGGGCACGAGTTATAGTTAGCTCAGCTAAATATAACTGCTGAATTTGACTGGTTTTGTACGAGTGAAACTTGAGCCTAACTTTAACGTCCCTGTAACCTTTGGTTTTTCAGTGAATTTCTAAGTTTTTTAAAATTCCATTTCCTAACTATAATGTCTCTGTAACCTTTGATTTTTTCAGAGAATTTATAATGTATTTTAAATACTAATACCTAACTATAACGTCCCTGTAACAATTATTTTTTTCAGTGAATTTCAATAGCTTGTTAAGTAGTAGTCGTATTTGCAGAGTGGTGGAGAAAGAGGGCAGGACTCTGACCAGCTCTCAGGAATCCTGCTGTGTAGGACTTACAGGAGGTACCAGGAGGACATCTTGGCCCCAGGAGTAAAGTGGACTTCATGCCCCAACCAGTAGTGCTCCACGAGCTGTGTTTGCATAGTGGTGGAGAAAGGTGGGGTGGCATCCGAAGACCTCTTAGTAATCCCGCTGTGTGGGACTTACTGGAAATAACAGGAGGGGTAGTTGGCCCCCAAGGACGTCCTTAGGGACCAACTACCCCTCCTGTTACCTCATGATTTGGGCGCCAGGGACCCCATCCCCTCGAACTTGCCCCCCATTTTGGGTGCCCTGGTCCTACCCAGGGAACCCATTGACATTTATTAGGGACTGTGGGGGGACCTCAAGGGCCCCGTAATCCCTGTGGAATTGTTTTCTCAGACAGCTAGCTACTGGAAAAGCAGCTCCCTGTCTGTGAAACCAATTCTGCTCACCTTTCAACAAGCGAGAGCATTTTCTCTGATCTAGCTTGTTGAAAGGGGCGCATTATTTGCTGTGGTTTGGCAAGAGTAAACCATAGCAAATTACAATGTCACGGGCGGGCACCCCAGGATATTGCTGGTGCCGGCCTGGGGTGCTGGTGGCCCCCAGGGTCCACTAGGGCTCAATGAGGGGGACAACATGGCCCACCTCACCAATGAATTTAATCCCAGGGGCATGCTCCCTGGGGCCGGGGGGCCACAATTGATCCCCTTCATTGTTTACATTTTGTCCCAGAGTGTGGCAGTCCCTGGAGCATGCAGGGGGCGAGTGGCCCCACATTTTCTGACAATATTTAGCCCCAGGGGTGCATTATTTTCATTTGAAATCTGTGCCACTCGGTAGGCTGCAGGCGTTGCCGCCATATAATTTTTAAAATGCCCCGGGACGTGGCGGTCCCCGAGTCTTTAATGCTCCAAGGAGGGGGGCCCTGTGCACTCCCCTCCTAACTATTATACTGTTGCCCATGGGTCCCAGCCCACCCAGGGGAACAATTTCAAATGAAGCACGGGAGCCTGTGCTTCTTTTTAAAATTTTCAGTGGGAGTCGAGGATCCAGCGTGACTCCAGCTGAAAATTAAAATAAATGTTTTTGGGCCCCGGAGAGCACCATGCCCCCTTTTCTTTTTTTAAATCTTTTTCCTGTGACTCGGTTCAACTGAGTCACAAGATGGCTGCCAACACTTCCTGGTTTGGAGTGTTGACAGCCAATCAGATTTCAACATGAAATCAGGAAGGGTCGCGGATCCACCGGTAGAAGAGAGTCTCCAGAAAACAGAGATACAAAGATATAAAACAAGAGCAGGGGGCACTGTAGAAACACCCTGACCCCCTAGGCATGCTGAGGGGGTCCCAAAAGGACCCCAGGGCCCAAAAAAGCATTTTTAATAAAAAAGAAAATTTGGTGCGATTGGCGCTGGCGTCGCGGGTTCCCGCGTTTTATTTTAATGAGGTCCCCGGGTGGGTAGGTCCCGGGGGCATTTGTTAAAAAATAATAGCGGGCTGGCTGGGGCTGCGGGGGCTCGCTGTGGTCCCCGCAGCTTCGGGGCTTCAGTCATGTTGGGAGGGGTGTTGCGCGGCCCCCCTCTTGGAGCCCTGCATGTCCTTATAACTTTGGCGTCGTTTGTCGAAGGTTTACGAAATTATCCAAAAAGTTTCTCTTTTTTGATCAGCTCCTATGTTGAAAGATTGGGGGTTGTTGGCCTGGGGGGGTTGAGAAAAAAGGGGGTCGCAAAACTTGCTTTCTCCATGCAGTTTCCATACGAAACTTTAGAGAAGACTAAATGTGAAACTGCTGAACGGAATTACGCCACATTTAGCAGGGAGAAAGGTGATGGTTCAGAAAGCACTCGTTTGTTTAAATGGTATAAATCCATTCAGTAGTTTTTGGGAAATATCAAATTTTACAGATATTGACATTTGAGAATTCTGACATCTGATTGGCTGAGGAATTACGAGCACGAGCTTACGGCTGATTGGCTGTGAACTGTTGAAACTAGGAAGTGTTGGCAGCCATTTTGTGATTCAGTCCGTCAGCTCGCATCTGTCCGTGTAGAAGCCATCGGGTTCGTAGTTTTACCCCTGTGAGGCAACACTGGTATCTGTGTGTGTGTGTGAGATACCCTTTTCATGCTGCCTATCACTACATCAAAAGACACACGGAATGTAGAACAAATCAAAACATTCACCCTCAGTCAAGAGATCTGGGTTAAATCCATCATTCTTTTGCTCATCATGCCACCCCAGTTTAGACCTGGCCATATGCAAATCAGTCTTGACCCTGTGCCTCATGGGAACAGTCCAGCCCAAACTGCCAAGTCAGGTCCTCCCTGCCTTGGAAAAAAGCATCCTGGGACCGGTTTCGGTGTTTCACCCCTCTTCAGCCAGGGTAGCTGGATTCCAGTGGCACAGTGAGCCTAGGACCCACGTCTGGGCATACCTGGCGCACTTAGGGCGAGAAAGCAAAAGACACACATTTGATGGACGGAATGCAGAACAAATCAAAACATTCACCCCCAATCAAGAGATCTGGGTCAAATCCATAATTCCTTTGCTCACCATGCCACCCCAGTTTAGACCTGGCCATATGCAAATCAATCTTGACCCTGTGCCTCATGGGAACAGTCCAGCCTGAATTGCCAAGCCAGGTCCTCCTGGACCGGAAACAAGTATACTAGGACCGGTTTCGGGGTTTCACCCCTCTTCAGTCAGGATAGCTTGATTCCAGTGGCACAGTGAGCCCAGGACCCACGTCTGGGCATACCTGGCGCACTTAGGGCGAGAAAGCAAAAGACACACAATTGATGGACGGAATGCAGAACAACTCAAAACATTCACCCCCAGTCAAGATATCTGGGTTAAATCCATCATTCTTTTGCTCACCATGCCACCCCAGGTGAGACCTGGCCATATACTAATCAGTCTTGACCCTGTGCCTCATTGGAACAGTCCAGCCCGAACTGCCAAGCCAGGTCCTCCTTGGACCGGAAACAAGCATCCTAGGACCGGTTTCGGGGTTTCACCCCTCTTCAGCCAGGATAGCTTGATTCCAGTGGCACAGTGAGCCCAGGACCCACGTCTGGGCATACCTTGCGCACTTAGGACGAGAAAGCAAAAGACACACAATAGATGGACGGAATGTAGAACAAATCAAAACATTCACCCCCAGTCAAGAGATCTGGGTTAAATCCATCATTCTTTTCCTCACCATGCCACCCCAGTTTAGACCTGGCCATATGCAAATCAGTCTTGACCCTGTGCCTCATGGGAACAGTCCAGCCCGAACTGCCATGCTAGGTCCTCCCTGGACCGGAAAAAAGCATCCTAGGACCGCTTTCGGGGTTTCACCCCTCTTCAGCCAGGACAGCTTGATTCCAGTAGCACAGTGAGCCCAGGACCCACGTCTGGGCATACCTGGCGAACTTAGGGCGAGAAAGAAAAAGACACACAATTGCTGGACGGAATGCAGAACAAATCAAAACATTCACACCCAGTCAGGAGATCTGGGTCAAATCCATAATTCCTTTGCTCACCATGCCACCCCAGTTTAGACCTGGCCATATGCAAATCAATCTTGACCCTGTCCCTCATGGGAACAGTCTAGCCTGAATTGCCAAGCCAGGTCCTCCCTGGACCGGAAACAAGCATTGTAGGACCGGTTATAGGGTTTCACTCCTCTTCAGGCAGGATAGCTTGCTTACAGTGGCACAGTGAGCCCAGGACCCACGTCTGGGCATACCTGGCGCACTTAGGGTGAGAAAGCAAAAGACACACAATTGATGGACGGAATGCAGAACAAATCAAAACATTCACCCCCAGTCAAGAGATCTGGGTTAAATCTATCATTCTTTTGCTGACCATCCCACCCCAGTTTAGACCTGGCCATATGCAAATCAGTCTTGACCCTGTGCCTCATGGGAACAGTCCAGCCCGAACTGCCAAGCCAGGTCCTCCCTGGACCGGAAACAAGCATCCTAGGACCGGTTTCGGGGTTTCACCCCTCTTCAGCCAGGATAGCTTGATTCCAGTGGCACAGTGAGCCCAAGAAGAAGGGTGATGCCCCGAAACTGGTCCCAGGATGCTTGTTTCCGGTCCAGGGAGGACCTGGCTTGGCAGTTCGGGCTGGACTGTTCCCACAAGGAACAGGGTCAAGACTGATTTAGATATGGCTGGGTCCAAACTGGGTTGGTGTGGGGAGCAAAAGAATGATGGATTTAACCCAGATCCTTGTGACTGGGGGTGAATGTTTGCATTGTCCAGCATTCCGTCCATCAATTTTTTCTTTTGCATATGCCTCTCCCTACATCAGCAGGTCGCGGCTATGCCTTTACAAGTCAGTGCGTCGGCTCGGAGCTCTGTGAGTCAGTCTGTCGGCATGATCCGCTACACTACCGAAACACCACTGCACTGCCCTAAATCCTAAAGCACTATTTCCAGCCCGAACCTTCAAACACTACACTAACACACTGCACTACTCTAAATCCTAAAACATTACCCGCAGCACAATCCACTACAGTACACAAACACCACTGTACTACCCTAAACCATAAAACAGTACCAGTCCATCGGCTCGCAGCTGTGCGTGTGTGAGCCGTCGGGTCCGCAGCTGTACATGTGCGAGCCAGTCCATTAGGTCATAGGTGTGTCTCTGCTAGCAGGGCAGTTGGCCCGTTACTGTCCCTTTGCGAGTTAGACCCGAGCTCTCCCTCTGCGAGCCAGCACGCTGCTCTGGGTTTGTGAGCAGACGGCCCGTACCTCTCCTTGTACGAGGCGAGCCCACGGGCCGCAGCTCTCCCTCTGCGAGCCTGCCCGACGGCCCGCAGGTCTCCCTGTTGTAGCCGGATCGCAGTTGTCAGTCTGCAAACCGATATAGGGATTATAAGGCGGCTCTAAAAAGATCCCTTGTGTTTATTAGTTGGAGCTACATATAAGTGCAGATGCACAGCTTCAGGTTATTCAGAAAAACTCGATTTCCCTGATCTGTGAAGTATACTCACTTCTGTAGATATGAGCCATATCAAAACGTATGTTGTTGTTGTAGATGGACCCCATTTTATGGTCTCTGAGGTATGCAGACACAGCTTTGTTAACATTCTTCCTAGATTTTTAAATCTGAGGACAAAATTGGTTTGAGCATTTCCACTTCTGTCTTTGGCATATATTGAAATATACAAAGACAGTTTGAGGGAAAAGCAACATCAGTTGTCTAAAGGTGTCCTTCAGAAGCATTTCCAAACCTACGCCAGTCAATGTGCCTAGGTCGTTTCCACCACAGTGCACAATCATGAGGTCAGGGTGTTGGAGATGCAAACAGGTTTTAACCAAAGGCAACAATTGGTGCCACTTCAATTCTCCCTGTGCAAACCATTTAATGTCCACATTTTGTAAACCTAGGTATAAGTCAATACGTCCCTGTTCTGGATACCTCTTGCACCAGAAAACATAGCTTTGTCCTACGATCCACACTAGCATTTTGAAGGTATGGCTGGGAGATATGGATAGATGCCTGTAGCTCATGCAGTCCATTCGTAGAATAAGAGATATGTTTAAAGATGGGGAACTACTATTTTTTCCCATAAAAAACGATAACTGATTGGGAGATGAAAAGCATTGTTTTTTAAAAGTAGGGTGCACATTCGTTTTGTGGAAAAGCATCTTTGTGATTGGTTAAGAAAAAGCAGTTTAAACGTGGAGTTCATATCATAGGATAAAATTTGCTCAACTCAACCACACCTGCTACTTGCATTTGGAAGGCACTGTTCGAACTGAAAACAATCGTGAACTTTTAACCTGCACGTGCCGTTAAATGTTCAAGAAACTGTTGCAAAAAAATATTGTTTGGTTTAAAAAAAAAATGAACTTTTAACCTGCATGTGTTGTACAATGCTCTAGAAAGTGTGTTGATAGAATACGTTGCACTTCTGACTTATATGTGTCCTTGAATATAAAACTGTTTGTATGGAAAATCAAAAATAACCAATAGAGAGAAGTTTTGCAATCTAAAAGAATCAAGGAACTATTCTAATTTGTTCTTTACATGTATTTATGTGTGGAGCAACAAAATTACAGACACAACAGCACCAGGAAGAGGAACAAGCGGGGAGTGGGGGGACGGGGGGAGATGGGCACAATGGCACACATGCACAATTAAGTACAGCACAACTACAGACAAACCATGGCCAAAATGAAACTCACCATCAAGGAGCACAAGTCACACAACCCGCCAACATCACACCACTGAACAAGCACAGAAGTGAAAACCACACTGCCTGAAAGGGAGAAGGGTGAACAAAACCTCACATTAAGGGACATCTCATACACACTGCAGCACACACACATAGGAAGCAGAGCACACCAACATCCAACACAATGTTGTCCAAACACAAACATTCGCACAATCGAACACAGGACACAAATGCACTCGCCTGTGGCAGATAAACGTCCAAAAGCGTCAGTACGAAACAGGCACATGAGAACGCATAAGTACAAACCCACAGTCCGGATGGGGTAGCAATTCACGTATGGCAGGCACCCAGAGAATCCGTGACACACACATTGGCATACAAATGAAGACACAACACATTTGGAGACAAGAGAAAATGTGGAAACTTTATTAAAAAAAGTGCGTGTCAGTACGGCCAAGAGTAGTGCCATCACCAACACACGTCAGTGTTAAGCAGCATTGGTTGTCCGTGCCTCGGACATGAGTCAACGTCAATGTAGCCATGTCCACTGTCATCTTGGGACATGTGAACAGATGCACAACGTGCAATGATGCTGCGGGACACGTGAAATGTGGCACATTGAATCGTGGTTGCAGGTACCTTGTCACTCTTCCATGAACACGAGTGCAGCTGCGTAAGCCACTACCTCTAATGAGTGATGGTTAGCCACAATATTTGACATGTCATCGACGTAATCCATCAGCCCATCGGGACAGATGTGCTGACTTCAACCACTGTACCCAATGTGCACCGGAGCAGAATCGGGGAGTGGGTCAATTTGCTCACTGCATACTACAACACGTGCAATCTCCCAGGCTCAGTTCCCAACATGCATGCCAAACGTCCATGCATGCCATAAACGGGCATCACCATGACACTCCTGGTCGTGGGCCAACAGGGGGCACACACACCCGTCGTAATCCACATGTTGGAGAGGCACATGTCCATGCACCACTCGGATAGGCACGTGAAACATTGCAACACAGGTTGAACGCAGGTGATGTCCGCAATGCGGAAGCTCAGCCGGTAAGTGATCTGTAGCACTGCCAAAGGCAGTGCACCCAGGACATGCAGCAGACGTGCGAGGTACAGGTGGACATGAATGGAGTCAACCATGTGTTCGTGATGCCCTGCCATTGCGTCAGTGGCTTTGCTTGTAGCTGCACTGGCTTGCCGTGTGCCAGTCTTGTGGATGAAATGGCACAGCTTGGTGCAATGTCTGTGTGCAATGGGTGCAGGGCAGGGGTGTGGTGGGAGTACGTGTGAAGGCCATTTCATGCACGCTAACTACGACAAAGGACTTTTGAGTGTGGGATGTGTACTCGTTCTCAAATCGGGCAGTGCGTAGTGTGGGAGACGGATGCAAATATTATTGTATCGCTCAGGGGGGATGGCCACTTGCAAGTTCCTTTTCAGAGCAGCAGATGTGCTAGCGCAAGATAGCTCAGCCAAAGAACCTTTCATCCCTACAGTAACTTATCCAGCTGCATTCATACAGGATGTGTACAGAGGCCGGTTGTGGGTGTTGTGGGATGTCTGCGACCCTGGTCATCATGGATGAGATGCCCAGCACGTGGCACATGGGTGGGTTCACTGTGTGTTACATTGCCAAACAGCTGCCCTTCCTCCCACAAGCCCCCACACTTTTGGGCGCTGCGCTGTTGTATCCTGTGCACTCCTACGGCACACCATTGTAATACCTATTTGCGCATGTCCTGCGGCATTCCAACCACACTGTGACACTGCCCTTTGGAGGTGGTGCATGCCAGCAATACAACATCGACATCGAGGGGAGAGGATGTGGTCCGTCGGCTAGACTGCCGACTTTGGTGCTGGAAACCAGGGTTCGAGCCTCGGGGTCAGGTCCACATCCTGTGATTCTGGGCAAATCACTTAATCTTCCCGTGCCTGAATGTGTAATGTAAATACGGTGCTCCTGTAAAGCGCTCCAATACCTTCGGGTCGAGTTCGCGCTATATAAATATGCACACAAAAAAACAAAACAAAAAGGACTGCTGTGGCCCTTGTGGCGGCCACACCAGAACACAGAGACACACTTACCGCACTTCCTGCACACGGACATGTCCGAGACACCCCGTTCCCCTTGCCGGATAGGCACACCCCTGCGATGATTTGTGTACGCCGGACCAGCACACACCACTTGTGCATGCATGAGGATGTGTGCATAGCTACATGTCCAGGCTCACTGCCAACGCTGAGGTGACATGGTAACGTCTGCTGAAGACAGCACACTCCGATGTTGCAGGGCCCGTGCCCATCATGCTAACACAATGGCCACATGGACACACTTGCTCAGATGCGAGTTCGGGGGGCGTTGGCGGTCCTGGGGTTGTTACGATGAGTGTTGTGGCCCTCATGGGTATCCATGTATCATGGTCATTGACTCCATGGCACCTGTGGGTGTTCCGGTGTGGGTCTTGGCTGTGTTCCCTTTCATGCTGCAGGTAGTCGTCCAGCTTAACACCAGCGGAGAGCAGGTGTAAAATCCCTGGTGCTAACGCGGCTTATCGCCGGAATTTGTTTCGCATCGGAGGTTTTGCCTTTCATTGTGAAAGTTGTGATGTGGTTTTTTCGTGTACAGAAAAATAAATGAACTGGGCAGTGTATCCCGTCAAGATCCAGCACCTGACCCACTATTCCCAATCAATATAAATACAATGAGATTTCTTAATTG
The DNA here is from genome assembly GCF_964204655.1 of Triturus cristatus. Lineage (NCBI taxonomy): Eukaryota > Metazoa > Chordata > Amphibia > Caudata > Salamandridae > Triturus > Triturus cristatus. The sequence continues at coordinate 498,102,371 of NC_140582.1, forward strand.
GTTTTGTGTGTACACTGTAAATGCACCCACTAGCACAGTGCAATTCAATACAGGATTTTAGTATTTAGAATAAATCGCAAAGGTGCAGCTTGTGTGTTTTTGCACGGGAACGCCTACTCTGCATCTCATTATCAGCACTTTAATGCAACTAAAGCTGAGATAAATCTAACACACTATTCAGAAGCTGGTGCAAACTGCAGACATCACCAGTATTCCCACGATAACTGCCCCAAAATCTAACACCATGGTGGACACCACCAAATAACAGTAATAAGAACGAGAAAGAGTCACACAGCACTTAAGTAACAACCCAAAAATGTATTGAAATTTAACAAACTCAACACAAAACAACAAGGTGGAAGAATCCTGTCGGTCCATCAATGTCAACGACATAGCCTGGAAAATAAAGCACAAAATAAGGACGTGTGTAATGCGCATATCAAAGGAGTGAGACACAGAGAAAGAGAGAAGGAAAAAAAAGCCAGAGAGCAAAAGAGAGGGAAGGAAAGGAAGGGAGTGAGAAAGGGAGAAGGGAGAGAGAGTGAGAGAGATAGTGGTGTGTGTGCAAACCTGTCATCAGGGAGTGCCCGTGACATGTTGACAACTAGACCACTGACCTGCACACCAACAGTGAGTACGCCTGCGACAGGTAGCTATGTGGGGCCTTCGTCGGAACATAATCAGAGTGGCGTGGCGTACGATGGAACAGGACAGGGATAGCCACAATGACTCTGGGGCTCTGGGTGTGGTTCAGTACATGTCCGGACAAGGAAGTGACTAATGCTTGTGTCCCCATTGTAGTGTTTACGGCACTAGAAACACAATAGGCTATGCAGCATACTGTGACTGGCATCCCATTAGATGAGCATCATTGACGTAAGGTGAATCACTTTCTCTACATTCTTCCACAAATTCATACATAAATTAGGTAAGACATAACACAGCAGTGCGTCACTGGATGTTTATTGCACATCCATTGGAGTGTAGCAGCTGGAGCGGTAGAGGGACAGGACAAGCACACTTCACAATATGGGCTTGTGGAGGGCGAACCAGAGTCCATCTGGGGATGACAGGTACCACGGAACTGGAAGGGTACGGTCCCCAGTGAGGTCGCCGTGTCATTGGTCATTGAAGAGGATATGGCAGGCCATGTTGCGGACCAAGGTGAGTGCATCAGAGTGTAACGTGGGACAATGGAAGGTCGTGGGGCCATGTGTGGCACCAAGGATAAACAGGCCAGGTGGCGGAAATGAATGGTAGTGCCTTCTTCTGATCTCAAACCCATCCACATCCTCGTCCTCGTATGTGTGCACTGCCCCACCTGTGGGTTTTTCTGTACCAGCTGCAGGACTGTGTGCCTCTGACACATGAGTGGACAAAGGTGGATTGTTTTCCGCACTGTGTGCCACTGACACATCAGTGGATGGTGATGGACTGTCTTTCGCACTGTGTGCCACTGACACTTCAGGGGGTGCAGTGGATATGCCTGATGCACTGTGAGGCACTAACACACCAGGGGGCAGAGATGTGAAGGGTGTGGGGGCAGCAGCATTCATCTGCACCATGCCTTGTGGCAGCAATGCCATGATGAGGATCTGAAGGGCATGGTACATCCCAACTACATGTTCAGCGGTGGGTGCCATCCTTTACGCCTCCATCCACAGCATGTCCTCCATGAGCCTCTGCATGTGTGGCAGGTCACGGCATTTAAAAACACTTTGAAATAGGCTTCAGACACGTTATAGTTAGAAATTAGCATTTAAAAAACCTTAGAAATTCACTGAAAAAACCATAGGTTTCAGACATGTTATAGTTGGTTGGACATTTCACTCGTACAAAACCATAGAAATTCCCCTGTTATAGTTAGTTCAGCTAACTATAACTTGCGCACCTTCAATGCACTGCTGATGATGTCACATATTACATCATTCATGACATGGTCAGTGACATCACTTATGACATCACTGATGACATCTCAAATGACATCACTGATGACATCACTGATGACATCATCCACGTGAAAATCTGATGCACCTCCTCACACTCTCATATAACCTTTGATACATCCACTCTAAAATATAGAGTATCATTTTCAAAACCATCGACACACCAATACCAGTTACTACATATGCACTCACTGATTCCTAGGTCTAGACACACATCCACTCATTCACCCATACATTCCCTCATACATGCAGTCACTCATGAATACAACACTATCATATGCACTCATACATCTATACAGACACTCACACACTGGTACTCACCCATGGAGTTATTCACACACCTAGTCAGTCATACAAAGAATTAATCACACTCCCATTTACTCACCTATACAGTTATACACACACCACCTTACGTATTTATACGGATACTAAGCATACTTAGTCTCTTATGTAATCACTGATACCAGTACACACTTATCCATACAGCCACTCTCACAATCACTGACTCTCAAGTATAGTTATTTATATACTTCATCTCTCACATACACTGTATTTTACATATGTAGTTACTTGCTCATGTACCACTGAGACATCCATTCAGTTACCAACAGGCTCATACACATACTCACCCACCCATACAGCTGTTTCCACATGCACTTTTGAAGCCATACACCCAGTGAATCAACTACTCACACATCTATGCACAGAGGCAGACACCTCTCACCCACCCACACACTCACTCACTCTCCCATACAAATACTCAGGCAACCAATCAATAACCTATAGAGACACTTATGTAGCTACTGAGCAACCCATACAGCAGGTTACACAACAACAGACAGACTGATACAGACATTCACACAGTTTAGTCACTAACCCATGCATTCAGTAAGACACATGTAATCACTCATTTATACAGTCAGTCACGTACCTTCTAACTCCTTTATACAGACACTTATACACCCACTCATTCTTCAATACAGCTTGGCATTTATATAAAAAATTTTAAACTTTACAGAAACACACAGTCACTGGATGATGTCATCAGTGATGTCATTTGAGATGTCATCAGTGATGTCATCAGTGATGTCACTGACCATGTCATGAATGATGTAATATGTGACATCATCAGCAGTATATTGCGGGTGCGCGAGTTGGATTTCTATGGTTTTGTACGAGTGACATGTCCAACCAACTATAACATGTCGGAAACCTATGGTTTTTTCAGTGAATTTCTAAGGTTTTTTAAATGCTAATTTCTAACTATAACGTGTCTGAAACCTATGGTTTTTTCAGTGCAAGCACTTTGCTGTTGGAGGCGTTCTTGCATGAGGGCAACTTGGATTTTGGATTTAAGCACAGCAGCCTGGCCGTGAAGGACGCCACACCCCTGGAGCTGAGAAGGGGGCCTTACAGGTTTCGAAGGCTTCGGAGCCTTAGGCACAGCAAAGGTCATATTATAAAACCGGAGACTCTGTTCCAAAGCCCACTGGGGCTAATGTTATTTTTATTTTTTAAAAGGACACTGAAATAAACTGAGCCCACAGGGAAAATACTCGATGTTGAAACTACATGTACCAGCATGCTGAAACCGGAACTCACGGGAGAGACCCAGGAGGGGCCATAAAAGAATGCATGCAATCAATGGTGCTTTCAAGTTATTCAGTTTCATCAGCTGTCATCCTCTGATGAAGGAGCCCCTGAGCTCTGAAACGCATAAGGAGAACATTTCTTTTGGAGCTGAAATTGCCGGTTTGCCAATAAAAGGCTTTTGCAAGCACTTTGCTGTTGGAGGCGTTCTTGCATCAGGGCAACTTGGTTTTTGGATATATATATATATATATATATATATATATATATATATATTATCTCCTGGCGGTCGCCAGTAGATAGTTATAGTTAGGACCGTCTTTCCATAGGAAATCTGAAAATTCTATTTTGAATAACTTTGGCGCCGGTTGACGAATCCTCATGAAATTATCAAAACTAATGGGGCGCTCCGTTCAGCTCCTACCCTGAAAGTCTCGGGGTGATTCGTCAAGCGGGGGCCGAGAAAAAAGGGGGGTCCCAAAACGCGTTTTCCCCATGCATTTTCCCATAGGATCTTTAGTCGAAGGTACAGCCCGAACAGCTGAACAGAATTACTTGAAACTTGGCAGAGAGGTAGTCCTCAGGTCAGGGAAGTGCCTTTTGCATATATGGAGTCAATCTGTTCAGTAGTTAAATAGAAAATTGCATTTAAAAGCACATACATATCTATAGCCGCGCACCGTGCACGCACCGTGCGCGCACCCTAACGTGCACGAGCGTAATTCTGATTGGTGGTTACATGTCACTCAACGTTCGAATCGGTCGAAATCAGGAAGTGTCGGCCGCCATTTTGTTTGTTGTGGGTGTGAGAGTGAAAAAGAGAGGTGGCGAACGTGAAAAGGGGGCAGGGTAGAGAGTTCCTGACCCCCTAGCCTTTGTCAGGGGGTCCCTAAAGGACCCCGAAGGGTGAATTTTTTTTTTTTTTTTAATATCGCGGGGTGCGCGCACCGTGCGCGCACAGTGAAAAACCAATAAAAAATATATATATATATTAAAAAACCTTACAAATTCACTTAAAAAACCATAGGTTTCAGGCATGTTATGGTTAGGAATTAGCATTTAAAAAACCTTGCAAATTCACTTAAAAAACCATAGGTTTCACACATGTTATAGTTAGGTGGACATTTCACTCGTAAAAAAACAATGAAATTCCACCGTTATAGTTAGTTCAGATAACTATAACTCGCGCGACCGCCACTCTATCACAAGGATGATGTCATCAGTGATGTAATGAGTGATGCCACTGACCATGTCATGAGTGATAAAATATGTGACGTCATGGGCACTGGATTGCGGGCGCGCGAGTTATAGTTATCTGAACTAACTATAACGGTGTAATTTCATTGTTTTTTTACGAGTGAAATGTCCACCTAACTATAACATGTGTGAAACCTATGGTTTTTTAAGTGACTTTGCAAGGTTTTTTAAATGCTAATTCCTAACTATAACGTGCCTGAAACCTATGGTTTTTTAAGTGAATTATATATATATATATATATATATATATATATATATATATATATATATATATATATATATATATATATATATATATATATATAAATATATATATATAGAGAGAGAGAGAGAGAGATAGATATAGATGTATGGATCAGCAAAAATTCCTGTGAGCATTAAGAAGGCACTCTTATTCTTTAATTTCGCTGACGCGTTTCAAGGCACTGAGGCCCCTTCTGTATGGGCAGCTTTACAAACCACACTGACGCTCACAAGTCACTCGCCGGGTTTTATTACCAACATGTCCCTGCATCAACTTATCCAATCATGTGTTGCTTTAATGTCTGATGGGGCATGTAGTCCCGTTGTTGTGAGCAATATTATTTGCTTTGAGTAAGTTCAATGGAAGTTTGTGATTTGCCAGCATATTATATCCTTGGTAGGATTGGAATCGTCATGACGGGCTGTTCAATCAATTTTGAAACGATGTGCTGCATGGAGACGATATATATATCCGCCAAATCCTGTAAGTTGCAACCGGATCCCAATAACTCCAGTCACGAAAAACCACAGTGCCGCGGCTCCAATACAACAGCGTGTTTATTAACACAACACCAGCAACAACGTCCCAACGTGTTTCAGACCTTTCCGCTCCTAGGTTACAAGTTACTTCCGTTTCTTTTTTAAAGAACCCACCATGTGATTTTGTGCTCATAGTAGATATAGAAGAAATCTTTTGTCAGTTTCTAATTCAATATTTGTAGATCTAAAATGCAAACAAGAAATACAAAATTGATTCATTATGATAAAACAGTAAAATGCAATTTAGCTCATTGTGGGTACTACAACAAAAAAATTATTTTTCATTTTGATCGGTGCAATCACCTTTCCTATAACACCAGCTATCCCATTTTGCCCTAGTGGGCATGAAAACTACCAAGTCAACTGTCTAAGATCGATGCATTATTTGGGGGGTCGCTAAGGTTTTAATTTATTTCCTACTGGACCTAATATCGTCGGGGGAAATATTATTGATTTCTGTGTATAAAAGACTGATCTTCAATGTCATAGTGACAAACATCATAATTTTGCCCAAGTGGGTAATTAATCACATTCAAATACTGTTACATTTTTCACCTCATAAAATACTTTCTCCTAATGTAAACCCCACGAGATTTGACTCTTGTGAGCACGCGTCTGCCTATCCATCTATGATCACTCTATACTATGGGGCAGATTTATGAGCCCCGTGCGCCACTTTTGTGCCGCCGTTGCATCACTTTTGTGACGCAGCGGCGGCGCAAAGCCAGCGCCATGCTGCGGGCTAGTTACAACGTGACGCATCTAGGGAGATGCGTCACATTGTAAAGCTTGCGCCACATGTGGGCGTACCTGTGCAGGGGAGGGCGTTCCGGCGCAGGAACGCCTCCGAAAAGTGGCTGAGTGAAATCTACAAGATTTCACTCAGTCACTTTTGAGCCCATGCTGCGTCAAAACCCTGCGCCTGCTTGAAGCAGGCGTAAGGATTGACGCAGCATTGTGACGATAGGGCACCCCCGAGCCTTGCTGGAGCTGCATCGCGCTTGCGACGCAACTCCAGCAATGCGCCGCCTTACGCCTTCAGATGCGTCACGCATCTGTTTATCCTTGTGCCACGATGCGCTGCATTGTAAATGCGGCGCATCTGTGGTGGCGCAAGGGTAAACTTGCATGACGCATATTTCCTGGCGCATCCATGCTGATTTGCAGGAATGCGCCAGGAAACAGATCTGCCCCTATGTATCTTACACCTTATGCCACAATTCTGCTCTGTTTGGTTACATCAGATTTCAGTCCCACATCCACTTAATTGCAATGAAACAAAATAACATTCCTACTGTATGGCAGTAGCCAGATATATTAGCTCGCGTGCGTTTTGCTTTTCTCTTTTTCTGTAAAGAAACAGACCAAAAAACAGTGATTAAAATCAAATATTTGATTTTAATCACTGTTATTTTCAAAAGGGAGGGGTGACACGTGGGCCACTTCGTGGAGCCTTCTGTGGCCCAGGAACCCCTCCCACAGGGCCCAGCTCACTTACTGTGTTCCGGAGAGTTCACCGTGGCTTTCCCTGCCTACACGGCTCAGGCAGGGAACCTTCTGTTTGCTTCCCCCTGATGGGGGCATTTTTAAAGCTCCAGCCAAATGATAGCAAACACAAAGTCTGCTCCCAAAGAGTAGGAGCTCTGAAAATACTTCCACCGGCTAGGAGCAGAATTTTGATCTATTTCCCTACCCAGACTGTTGCAGGCAGGGACACATATCAAGATATTGCTCCCTCCCCCAGAGGGAGCAGCACAAATAGCTTTTCACTGCGGACAAGAGCAATGCTGATACCCGCAGCATGTGGGTAGCCGGCTGGGGTCTCGGGGGCTCTGGGGCTACTCCGTGGCCCCCAACGAGTGTATGGTGGGTGCTCTGGGTGGACACCAGGGCAACCACCGACCCATATTAAAGGTAGGCCCAGGGGATGCGGCCCCCAGGGACAAAAAAGTCCCCTCTTTAGTAAAGTTTGTCCCTGGGGCTTATAATAGTTTGAGGAAGGGGGAACTGCAGCCCCCCTTAAAAAAGGCCCTGGGGATGGAGTCCCCAGGGTCTAATAAAGTTCATGGAAGGCAGATATATATATATATGCACCAAACCTCTCCAGTCACGAAAGGTAGAGTCCACACAGGGGATTTCTTTGAAATCGTTTTAATGAAAACAGCAGGTGGCATGATGCATTTCGGCTGCCTTCAGCCTTTGTCGGATGCCGCTGTAGATCAAGGTGCTGCCCCACCTGTGTCCTCAAATAGTCCAGCAACCTCCCATTGGCGGGAGCATTGGCAATCCCCCATCACGTGACCAGACATCAGCGGGAGTATTGCAAATACTACAACTCCCAGAATTCACCTTACTGGGACGGATGATACATGGGGATGGACTCAAAGATGACAGTCCAGATAATTACTTGCTGCGCAGGACTGAACACAGAATGTCCGATCTGAAATTGTCCTTGATAACAATAAAACGATTCCTTGAGTCCCCATAACATCCGAGCCTCGCAAAATAAGTTTCCGCCGGGCCTCGAACAGGAAATCAATATGACCTGCTCCTCGTAGAATCACGAGCTGTAAAGACAGAAGCCCTTGCTTCTCTCACTCGTAGAGGCGGGCTGAGGTTAATCCAAGACCTTGGAGAAGAAAAGACTGCGGCTGCTGCAGAAGCCAGTAAAACCTTAGCCAACTTGCAGGATGGGGCCTCTAAACACGCCTCTGGCCGGCGTGACAATATGCACCAAACCCCTCCAGTCACAAAAGGTAGAGGCCACACAGGTGATTTCTTTGGAATCGTTTGAATGAAAACAGCATGTGGCATGATGCATTTCAGCTGCGTGTTCAGAGCCCCCATCCTGCAAGTTGGCTGACGTTTTACTGGCTTCTGCAGCAGCAGTCTTTTGTTCTATAGATATATATATATATATATTACCTACTGGCGGTCGCCAGTAGGTAGTTATAGTTAGGACCACGTTTCCATAGGAAAACCTCAACATTCTATTTTGAATAACTTTGGCGCCGGTCGACGAATCCTCGCGAATTTCTCAAAATAGGTGGGGCGCTACGGTCCGCTCCTACCCTGAAAGTCTCGGGGGGATCCGTCAAGCGGGGGCTGAGATAAAAGGGGGGTCCCAAAACGCGTTTTTCCCATGCATTTTTCCATAGGACCTTTAGAACGACCTACAGCCCGAACGGCTGAACAGAATTACTAGAAATTTGGCAGAGAGGTAGTCCGTAGGTCAAGGAAGTGCCTTTTGTAGGTTTGGTGTAAATCAGTTCAGTAGATTTTGAGAAAATAGCCTTTAAATCAATATATATATCTGAGCCAGCTTACGGTACGCTTACCGTACGCTTACGGTAAGCGTACGGTGGCGTGCGCGAGCGCGATTCTGATTGGCTCTTAGATCTTAGTAAACATTCGAATCGGCCGAAACCAGGAAGCGGCGGCCGCCATTTTGTGTATTTCACTCTGAAAAAAAAGAGTGAAAACAAGGAAAGGGGGCAATGAGGAGAGTTACAGACCCCCTAACAATTGTAAGGGGGTCAAAGAAGGACAGAAAAGTACAAAAAAAAAATTTATTGATTTTAAAAAAAATCACGGGGTACGCGTACGGTAAGCTCACGGTAAGCGTACGGTAAAAAAAATAAAAAAAAATAAATGAAAATCAGATTTAAGAGTTTAGAAATTAGGGAGCTCTAAAAAGAGCTGTTGTGTTTATGGAGTCATTTTTTTAGTGGTACCTACAAGTAAGTACCGATGCAGAGTCTAAGGTTCAAGAGGAAGACTCTGTTCCCTTCATCATTGAAGTGCACACCATCTCCTCTATAAATGTCTTGCATGTCGTAACGCAAGTTGTTGTGGTAAATGGCACCCATACCATAGTCACGGAGGAAAGCAGAAACAGATTTGTTGACGTGCTTTCTTGCTTTGTCAATCTGTGGACAGAAATGATTGGACCAGTTCCATTTTTGCCTTTGGCATATGTTGGAAAACACAAAGGCAGTTTTAGGGAAAAGTGTAAACAGTTGTGCAAAGGTGTCCTTCATAAGCATTTCCAGACCTACCCCAGTCAAAGTGCCTAGGTCATTGCCACCACAGTGCACTATTATGAGGTCAGGGTGTTGGATTTGAATGAAGGATTTCACCAATGGCATCAATTGGTGCCACTTTAACCCTCTCTGACCAATCCATTTAATGTCTACATTTGGCAAAGCAAGGTCTCTCACCATATCTGTTTTCTCTGCAAACTTTTCACTCCAGAAGACATAGCTGTGCCCTACAATCCACACTGTGAACATCTTCAAAGGAGAACTGGATGCACTCAGGAGGTGTCTTTCAGTAGAATGGCAATATGAAAAGAAAGACAGTTTGGAAATGGAGGCATACATATTTTTAACAAAACAAAAAGAACTGATTGGCTGTTTCATACCATTCTAGAAAAAAAACTAGGCTGTATGTGAAAATTAATAGAAGCATGTTTTGTATTGGTACAAAAAAATGTGTAACCAAAGAACAGTACTATGGATTTGCAGTTAGGATTGAAAAGTCAAGCACTCTTGCTCTGTGGAATTGAAACATTGTGTGTCGAACTTCTGACCTAACTGCACACAGCAGTGTTCCATGAGCTGTTGCTATGGTAGCAGGCAGAAGTCAAGTTGGGGGAAGGGTACTAGGCAGAAGTCAAGTTGGGGGCAGGGTACTTTTGGAAAAGGGTTGGTTTTCAACCAATAGAAATGTGTCATTACATTTGAAAAAAAGGGGGAAGCACTGAGATTTGAAACTTACATGTATATGTGTGGAAAAATAGAGGGAAAGTTTGCCATTATCTGGTTCTGCTGAGAGGAGAGAGGTGTACAGAACAGAGATCCTGGCTCTGATAATCTGCTGTTTGAGTGACACATTTCTTTCACAACTAACTAATTTTAAAGGTGAGTTTACAGTTTGAGAGGGGATGTATGTGGTAACTTAAGAAATGAATAATAGAAATGGGAATTGTTTTTGTTGTAGTTACACATGGTGGATTCATAATGTGTCAGTCTGTAAAAGAGATTTTCACTTGGCCCGAAAAAAAAAGAGCAGTAAGTGTGCTTTCAAATTGGCAAAGAAATTTCGTTTTGGCACTAATGTGAAAACATGACTCTGTGTCCATAGAAGAATTATAGGCAGAAATTTATTGCGTCTTGCTCTGGTGATTTCACAGTTGCAGTAGATGGAAAAGAGGAGCGAATTTTTGGGGGAAGAAGCAGAGGCTTAGCACACACCCATGTGCTTGCCATGTATAGTCATGCACAGTAATTAGAAGCGAGTGGGGTTTTCAGGTTTAAGTCTGTAATGCAAATACATTCAGCATCACTAAGGCTGGTTGCTCCTGCTGGAGTGTAGGCAGTCACAGAGAATACACACGGTGGTGGTCTGAAAAAAAAACAGATTGGACATGTGCATTTAAATAAATTTAAAAAAAAGGTTTCAGAATGTGTCAGTCTGTAAAAGTGATTTCAAAGTGTAAAAAGAGATTTTCACTTGGCCCAAAAAAAAAAGAGCAGTAAGTGTGCTTTCAAATTGGCAAAGAAATTTCGTTTTGGCACTAATGTGAAAACATGACTCTGTGTCCATAGAAGAATTATAGGCAGAAATTTATTGCGTCTTGCTCTGGTGATTTCACAGTTGCAGTAGATGGAAAAGAGGAGCGAATTTTTGGGGGAAGAAGCAGAGGCTTAGCACACACCCATGTGCTTGCCATGTATAGTCATGCACAGTAATTATAAGCGAGTGGGGTTTTCAGGTTTAAGTCTGTAATGCAAATACATTCAGCATCACTAAGGCTGGTTGCTCCTGCTGGAGTGTAGGCAGTCACAGAGAATACACACGGTGGTGGTCTGAAAAAAAAACAGCTTGGACATGTGCATTTAAATAAATTTAAAAAAAAGGTTTCAGAATGTGTCAGTCTGTAAAAGTGATTTCAAAGTGTAAAAAGAGATTTTCACTTGGCCCAAAAAAAAAAGAGCAGTAAGTGTGCTTTCAAATTGGCAAAGAAATTTCGTTTTGGCACTAATGTGAAAACATGACTCTGTGTCCATAGAAGAATTATAGGCAGAAATTTATTGCGTCTTGCTCTGGTGATTTCACAGTTGCAGTAGATGGAAAAGAGGAGCGAATTTTTGGGGGAAGAAGCAGAGGCTTAGCACACACCCATGTGCTTGCCATGTATAGTCATGCACAGTAATTAGAAGCGAGTGGGGTTTTCAGGTTTAAGTCTGTAATGCAAATACATTCAGCATCACTAAGGCTGGTTGCCCCTGCTGGAGTGTAGGCAGTCACAGAGAATACACACGGTGGTGGTCTGAAAAAAAAACAGCTTGGACATGTGCATTTAAATAAATTTAAAAAAAAGGTTTCAGAATGTGTCAGTCTGTAAAAGTGATTTCAAAGTGTAAAAAGAGATTTTCACTTGGCCCAAAAAAAAAAGAGCAGTAAGTGTGCTTTCAAATTGGCAAAGAAATTTCGTTTTGGCACTAATGTGAAAACATGACTCTGTGTGCATAGAAGAATTATAGGCAGAAATTTATTGCGTCTTGCTCTGGTGATTTCACAGTTGCAGTAGATGGAAAAGAGGAGCGAATTTTTGGGGGAAGAAGCAGAGGGTTAGCACACACCCATGTGCTTGCCATGTATAGTCATGCACAGTAATTAGAAGCGAGTGGGGTTTTCAGGTTTAAGTCTGTAATGCAAATACATTCAGCATCACTAAGGCTGGTTGCCCCTGCTGGAGTGTAGGCAGTCACAGAGAATACACACGGTGGTGGTCTGAAAAAAAAACAGCTTGGACATGTGCATTTAAATAAATTTAAAAAAAAGGTTTCAGAATGTGTCAGTCTGTAAAAGTGATTTCAAAGTGTAAAAAGAGATTTTCACTTGGCCCAAAAAAAAAAGAGCAGTAAGTGTGCTTTCAAATTGGCAAAGAAATTTCGTTTTGGCACTAATGTGAAAACATGACTCTGTGTGCATAGAAGAATTATAGGCAGAAATTTATTGCGTCTTGCTCTGGTGATTTCACAGTTGCAGTAGATGGAAAAGAGGAGCGAATTTTTGGGGGAAGAAGCAGAGGGTTAGCACACACCCATGTGCTTGCCATGTATAGTCATGCACAGTAATTAGAAGCGAGTGGGGTTTTCAGGTTTAAGTCTGTAATGCAAATACATTCAGCATCACTAAGGCTGGTTGCCCCTGCTGGAGTGTAGGCAGTCACAGAGAATAAACACGGTGGTGGTCTGAAAAAAAAACAGCTTGGACATGTGCATTTAAATAAATTAAAAAAAAAGGTTTCAGAATGTGTCAGTCTGTAAAAGTGATTTCAAAGTGTAAAAAGAGATTTTCACTTGGCCCAAAAAAAAAAGAGCAGTAAGTGTGCTTTCAAATTGGCAAAGAAATTTCGTTTTGGCACTAATGTGAAAACATGACTCTGTGTGCATAGAAGAATTATAGGCAGAAATTTATTGCGTCTTGCTCTGGTGATTTCACAGTTGCAGTAGATGGAAAAGAGGAGCGAATTTTTGGGGGAAGAAGCAGAGGCTTAGCACACACCCATGTGCTTGCAATGTATAGTCATGCACAGTAATTAGAAGCGAGTGGGGTTTTCAGGTTTAAGTCTGTAATGCAAATACATTCAGCATCACTAAGGCTGGTTGCCCCTGCTGGAGTGTAGGCAGTCACAGAGAATACACACGGTGGTGGTCTGAAAAAAAAACAGCTTGGACATGTGCATTTAAATAAATTTAAAAAAAAGGTTTCAGAATGTGTCAGTCTGTAAAAGTGATTTCAAAGTGTAAAAAGAGATTTTCACTTGGCCCGAAAAAAAAAGAGCAGTAAGTGTGCTTTCAAATTGGCAAAGAAATTTCGTTTTGGCACTAATGTGAAAACATGACTCTGTGTGCATAGAAGAATTATAGGCAGAAATTTATTGCGTCTTGCTCTGGTGATTTCACAGTTGCAGTAGATGGAAAAGAGGAGCGAATTTTTGGGGGAAGAAGCAGAGGCTTAGCACACACCCATGTGCTTGCCATGTATAGTCATGCACAGTAATTAGAAGCGAGTGGGGTTTTCAGGTTTAAGTCTGTAATGCAAATACATTCAGCATCACTAAGGCTGGTTGCCCCTGCTGGAGTGTAGGCAGTCACAGAGAATACACACGGTGGTGGTCTGAAAAAAAAACAGCTTGGACATGTGCATTTAAATAAATTTAAAAAAAAGGTTTCAGAATGTGTCAGTCTGTAAAAGTGATTTCAAAGTGTAAAAAGAGATTTTCACTTGGCCCGAAAAAAAAAGAGCAGTAAGTGTGCTTTCAAATTGGCAAAGAAATTTCGTTTTGGCACTAATGTGAAAACATGACTCTGTGTGCATAGAAGAATTATAGGCAGAAATTTATTGCGTTTTGCTCTGGTGATTTCACAGTTGCAGTAGATGGAAAAGAGGAGCGAATTTTTGGGGGAAGAAGCAGAGGCTTAGCACACACCCATGTGCTTGCCATGTATAGTCATGCACAGTAATTAGAAGCGAGTGGGGTTTTCAGGTTTAAGTCTGTAATGCAAATACATTCAGCATCACTAAGGCTGGTTGCCCCTGCTGGAGTGTAGGCAGTCACAGAGAATACACACGGTGGTGGTCTGAAAAAAAACCAGCTTGGACATGTGCATTTAAATAAATTTAAAAAAAAGGTTTCAGAATGTGTCAGTCTGTAAAAGTGATTTCAAAGTGTAAAAAGAGATTATCACTTGGCCCGAAAAAAAAAGAGCAGTAAGTGTGCTTTCAAATTGGCAAAGAAATTTCGTTTTGGCACTAATGTGATAACATGACTCTGTGTGCATAGAAGAATTATAGGCAGAAATTTATTGCGTCTTGCTCTGGTGATTTCACAGTTGCAGTAGATGGAAAAGAGGAGCGAATTTTTGGGGGAAGAAGCAGAGGGTTAGCACACACCCATGTGCTTGCCATGTATAGTCATGCACAGTAATTAGAAGCGAGTGGGGTTTTCAGGTTTAAGTCTGTAATGCAAATACATTCAGCATCACTAAGGCTGGTTGCCCCTGCTGGAGTGTAGGCAGTCACAGAGAATAAACACGGTGGTGGTCTGAAAAAAAAACAGCTTGGACATGTGCATTTAAATAAATTTTAAAAAAAGGTTTCAGAATGTGTCAGTCTGTAAAAGTGATTTCAAAGTGTAAAAAGAGATTTTCACTTGGCCCAAAAAAAAAAGAGCAGTAAGTGTGCTTTCAAATTGGCAAAGAAATTTCGTTTTGGCACTAATGTGAAAACATGACTCTGTGTGCATAGAAGAATTATAGGCAGAAATTTATTGCGTCTTGCTCTGGTGATTTCACAGTTGCAGTAGATGGAAAAGAGGAGCGAATTTTTGGGGGAAGAAGCAGAGGCTTAGCACACACCCATGTGCTTGCCATGTATAGTCATGCACAGTAATTAGAAGCGAGTGGGGTTTTCAGGTTTAAGTCTGTAATGCAAATACATTCAGCATCACTAAGGCTGGTTGCCCCTGCTGGAGTGTAGGCAGTCACAGAGAATACACACGGTGGTGGTCTGAAAAAAAAACAGCTTGGACATGTGCATTTAAATAAATTTAAAAAAAAGGTTTCAGAATGTGTCAGTCTGTAAAAGTGATTTCAAAGTGTAAAAAGAGATTATCACTTGGCCCGAAAAAAAAAGAGCAGTAAGTGTGCTTTCAAATTGGCAAAGAAATTTCGTTTTGGCACTAATGTGATAACATGACTCTGTGTGCATAGAAGAATTATAGGCAGAAATTTATTGCGTCTTCCTCTGGTGATTTCACAGTTGCAGTAGATGGAAAAGAGGAGCGAATTTTTGGGGGAAGAAGCAGAGGCTTAGCACACACCCATGTGCTTGCCATGTATAGTCATGCACAGTAATTAGAAGCGAGTGGGGTTTTCAGGTTTAAGTCTGTAATGCAAATACATTCAGCATCACTAAGGCTGGTTGCCCCTGCTGGAGTGTAGGCAGTCACAGAGAATACACACGGTGGTGGAATGAAAAAAAAAAACAGGTTGGACATGTGCATTTAAATAAATTTAAAAAAAAGGTTTCAGAATGTGTCAGTCTGTAAAAGTGATTTCAAAGTGTAAAAAGAGATTTTCACTTGGCCCGAAAAAAAAAGTGCAGTAAGTGTGCTTTCAAATTGGCAAAGAAATTTCGTTTTGGCACTAATGTGATAACATGACTCTGTGTGCATAGAAGAATTATAGGCAGAAATTTATTGCGTCTTCCTCTGGTGATTTCACAGTTGCAGTAGATGGAAAAGAGGAGCGAATTTTTGGGGGAAAAAGCAGAGGCTTAGCACACACCCATGTGCTTGCCATGTATAGTCATGCACAGTAATTAGAAGCGAGTGGGGTTTTCAGGTTTAAGTCTGTAATGCAAATATATTCAGCATCACTAAGGCTGGTTGCCCCTGCTGGAGTGTAGGCAGTCACAGAGAATGCACACGGTGGTGATCTGAAAAAAAAAAAAAGCTTGGACATGTGCATTTAAATAAATTTTAAAAAAAGAGCAGTTTGTGTGCATTCAAAATGGCAAAGAAATTTCGTTTTGTGACTGTTGTGAAAAGAAATGTAGTAATATATTTAAATACAATAAAGGATTTTTTTTTTTAGTTTTTTTCAGGTATTGCTGAAGAACAGTGAACAAAATTTAAGATGCCTACAAAATCTCGAGTTCAAAAAACGCTAAAAAAAAAACTATATTTGAGGACAACTGGAGGACCAAAGTTAGTAGAAGATGCTGATGTTGGGAAAAAGAAAAAATCTTCTGGTAAGCAAAAAAAACAATTCCTAAACAAAATATTGAAAACAAACAAAAATGTACAAAATGTCTGTTCTCGGAAAAATGTAACAAAACCTACAGAACAGCAAAAAATTGAGGATTTAGTTAATGCAAATATACCTTCTGCAATTGAAAAGTTTAACATAAACAGAAAAACAGCATTTAAAGAGATACGTAGAAAAATGTTTCAGAGAAGAGTTATGTCCAATTTGATAAAGGATATAAAGAAATATAAGCAAAAGGCTAAATATTATAAGAGAAAAAAAGAAATTGAAGCCATTGCAGCAAAAGCATTAGAATTAAAAAGGAAACTATTCATATTAATTTTGAATAGGATGCATACATTAGATAAAATGGTTAATGTACTGAAATCACAAAGCAAAAGCAAAAGAGTAGTGAACAGAACAAACTTTTGTAAAGTGTTTTTAGGAAAGTGGATGCATAGTTCAAGTAGTGAACCTTTTTTTAATGAAGAAAGCTATTTTCAAAGTAATAGTTTGCTGCATGCAGTTGACACCAGAGGTCGTTCATACGAAGTAAAAAATGGTTGCATAATGGAGAAGGAGATAATGGTTCCAAGAGATGAGGTACAAGTGATGGCAGATGAGGCAATGGGGAGACGTCCTAAAGCCCCAGTGTACACTTGGAATTGTAGTAGTATTTGCACTGTGCGTCAGGAATCTATTGACAGATTTCGAGAGTTTCTAAGAGAATATAGTAAAAAAAGTGTAAAACAAAAGATTAAGGTGCTTCAAAGTCTGGATCCATGCAGAGTGAGAGAGAATACTGGTTTGCAGGGTCATTCTCTGGCTTGTCTATCTAGAAAAGTGTGCAATAGTGTTTTCCATCATTTTAGGATGCTGGCTGTTCATCATACTGAAATGAGAAAGTTTGTGAGACGGTTGTATTTTGCCAAAAGTCCAGCAATAAAGTTAAATGAATTGAATAGGGCTCTGTTCCGAGGAACGGTATCAGATGTGGAGAAGGTTGTTGATGAAATTCAGTTTTGTTACTTTGGTCCTGAAGAAAACAGTGCAGAGAAGGACACAGTAAATGAGGCAGAAGTGGAAGAGAATGTAGAACCCTCTGTAAGTAACACATTTAATGATCACATAACAAAATTTGCAATAGTCTCTAATGAAAGACCAAATGTTACTTGTATTTGTTGCCGCAGAACTCATTATACAAAACAAACTAGGAATGTTGATCTCTACAGAAAGAGTGAAAATGAAGATAATTATAAGTGGATGGATTTTGCCACATATATATTTCTTGAAAATTGTTTTGAATTGGGTGAAGATCAGCGTATTTGTAAATACTGCTACAACAAGTTAGAGGAAAATAGAATGCCGACCAGAGCTGTACATAATAATTTAGAATTGGATGCTATTCCTGCTGAACTTTCTGAATTAAATACATATGAGTCTATACTCATTCAATGTGTTCATCCGTTCCAGACCATAGTACGTATGGAGCCCAAAACTGGTAAATTACCTCCTTCAGATTTACTGAGAGGTTTAAAAGGTAGAGTGGTGTATTTGCCCTTGGATTTGAAAAAAAATATGGAAACTATTGATGCAGATACTTTGGAAACTGAACCATTAATTATTCTGGTTAATGGTGTCCCTACAAAGAATAAGAAGATTTGGCAGGAGCTGGTAGATGTGCGGAAAGTACAAAGAGCAAATTTGTATTTGAAAAAAATAACAAATGGTATGAATCAATTTATATACAAGAAGAAGAAGAAGAAGAAGAAGATTTACAAGGAGACACAGAAACACCAACTGGACAAATTGAAAAAGTGGACAAGTCAAAGGAAGAAGAAATTTATGAACATTTTAGCATACATCCTCTCCATTCGAAAGAAGTTATGGGAGACAATATTGATCTCTTTCAGATGAAGAAAGCAAAAGGAAATCCCGTGAGTGTATGGGAGGAGAGCTTGGAAGCTCGATGTTTTCCCCAGCTGTTTCCTACAGGAAAAGGAGGACGATACGATGAACGTCCAGAACAGATTCCAGCTTCTGAGTATCGGACTACAAGACTATATGCTGAAGATCCCAGATTTCGACAAAGTATCCCTTATTTGTTCCATCTTTTATTTGAAAGCGACTTGTCTGCACTGTCTTATGCAGTAAATCACATTTTAAAAAGTGGAGTACATTTACAAAATGTGTCTGCTAAGGATTTTATGGAGAAAGTGCAGCACCGAGATGATCATTTGGAAACACAACTGATCAATCTGATGGCTTGTCAGCGTGGGACAAATGAATATTGGTACCGACGCCATGGTGAACTAAAATGCATGTTACGCAACTTAGGAACACCAACATGGTTCCTTACCCTAAGCTGCGCCGAGTACGCTTGGGATGATTTACTGGATTTTCTACGAGAGGCCAATTCAAACATTGAAAACATCGAATACAAGACAGCAGGAGAACTGTGCTCATTGGATCCGGTTAATGTTTGCAGATATTTCAATCATAGATTTGAGGCTATGATGTCCTTCATCTGCAATAAAAAAAATCCACCCCTTGGAGAAGTAGTGGATTTCTTTTGGAGAAAAGAGTACCAGGCAAGAGGTGCTCCTCATATTCATATGCTGCTGTGGATCAAGGATGCCCCAAAGTTTGGAACAGATACTGATGAAGCAGTGTTATCTTACATTGAAGAATATGCAACATGTGCTATACCTAAAAGCACAGAAGAGAACAAGTTAAAGGAGCAAGTTATACGTTTCCAAAGTCATCGGTGTGGAAAATACTGTCGACGGAAATACAAGAGCAAAGAAAAATACTACACTAAATGTCGATTTGGATTTCCTAGACCTGTTCTTACAAATGGAAGAGTCAACAGTTTTATGTCAGCTGTGAGACATACTATCACAAGAAAATCACCTAAGAATACCTACAACCTTAAAAGAAAAGAAGAATCAAAAAATATAAATGACTACAACCCAGTCATTTTATCCATGTGGAACGCTAACATGGATATACAGTATGTTGCTGACAATTCCATTGCTGTTGCTCGATATGTAACGTCTTACATTACGAAATCAGAAAAAACAGAATTGAAGGAAATGTGGGAAGAGATTTCTCACGAGAAGACTGTCAGTAAGAAGCTGTACAGTTTCAGTTTGAAGATGTTATCGCATCGAGAAATTGGATCCTACGAATGTTCAGATAGGTTATCTTCTGCAAGTCTCTACTCGAAGTCAAGAAGAATAATTTGGGCAAGTTTAGGCCTTGCAGCAATGAGAAATCGGGTACTGAAATCTGTTGGAGAAATTGAATATTTGGCTGAGAATGACCCAGAAAGTACAGACATATTGAAAACAAACATGTTGGACACATATTATCCCAAGAGAAGTCATCATCTGGAGAACATGTGTCTCTATGAAGTGCTGCAGAACTACATTTATTCACGGAAAGCTGCAGAAGACATCAACAGTGGAAAATATAAAGTTGTTGGTGAAGAAGGATGTTTGGTGAAGCAAACCAAAGGAAGTTTGATAAATCACCGGAAGCTGAGTTGCGACACTACCGACAAGAAAGAATTTTACTACTTGGCTCTTTTACAGTTGTTTAAACCATGGCGTACAGAGGATGAACTACTGGGAGAATTCCAGAGCTATGAAGATTCTTTTAATGCTTGCAAAGACAGCATACAATGCAGTACATTCTCAACTTATCTGCAAATGTTAAATGAAGAAATTGAACAGGAAACTACAATTGCAGCAGAAATAGCTAGAGACAGTTCTCAGGACAGCCAAAGTTCAGGAACATACAGTCAAGATCCCCTAGGACAACCAATCGTTGAAAATGAAGCATCAATAGCCATGAATGAAGTGGAAACGGCTATGAATCAAGCTCAAGAAGAATTTATAGACTTAGAAAATTTGGAAAGACAACTGAATCAAGAGCAGCAACAAATTTATGAAGAGATCAAAAACAAAATTGATCACGGATTTCTACATATCAAAAAAGAGTGCTCATGCACATCATTTCATCCAATCAGGATGTATGTAAGCGGACAAGCTGGCACTGGAAAAAGTTTCCTAATTAAAGTCATCAGAAGCTACCTAAAGCAAAAAACGGATTCTACTTTGTCTTGTGTGGTTACTGCTCCAACTGGGTTAGCAGCATATAACATAAAAGGAATCACCTTACATCGTTTGCTAATGTTACCAGTGGAGCATGAGAACAAAATACAATTCAACAAGCTAACTGGAGAAGCATCCTTAGAAGTGTCAAGAGTATTGAAGAAGATGCAAGTTCTCATTATTGATGAGGTGAGCATGGTATCAAACTTAATGCTTGCCTTTGTGCATTTAAGAATGCAGCAAATTTTGAAGACAGACTATGACGTGTTATTTGGTGGAAAACACGTCATAGTTTTTGGGGATCTTTTGCAACTTACTCCAGTTAAAGGACAACCAGTGTTTAATACTGTGACACATGAAGACACGAAGAAGTCATTGGGAAGCATTGGAAATACAAATATTTGGTCCTTCTTTGAGTACAAGGAACTTACAACTAATATGAGGCAAGCAAACGATGAAGAATATGGAAGTATTCTGAAAGATATCAGAATTGGACTACTCACAGAAGTTGGCAAAAAAGCATTACAGAGTCGGCTGTTACATAACTTATTTCCAAAGGAAGAAATAGTTGCAGAGAAAATATACAAGAATATTGCAGAAAACAAAAGTGTCATCTGCTTAATGCCAACTCTACGTGAATGCTCAATATTTAATGAGGAGCTTTTGAAATTGGAAAATGAAGACATCATGAAATTGGAAGCAGTGGACAAAATTGAGGATGGAAGAATTACTGTCACAGTAACAGGCAAACTGAAAAATAAATTGGACTCACTAGAGAAGAATATCTCCAAAACAGCAGGATTAGAAAAAAATCTATATGTTTGCATGAACTGTAGAGTGTTTTTAAGGAGAAATTTGGATGTTGAAAAAGGCTTAGTGAATGGAGCGATGGGAAGAGTTGTGGGTTTTATTAATTATCAGAAAAAAGATGGAATTGAATGTTTAAAAATAAAATTTGATCAGATAGAGGAAGTTAAAGACATTTGTCGTTGTTCAGTTCGTTTCATGCTTGTGAAAGACTTATATGTACGTAGGAAGCAGTTTCCGTTTTCACTAGCATATGCTGTAACTATCCACAAGTCTCAAGGATTGACTGTAGATTGTGCATTTGTGAACATTGGTTCAACTGTGTTCAAAGAAGGTATGGCATATGTAGCTTTGTCACGAGTCAAAACATTATCAGGTTTATTCATGATTGACTTTGATGATTCAAAAGTTAGTGCTGATACAAACTGTGTAAAGGAGTATAATAGATTAAGAAGAACCTATGCTCCTCATTTAGGTCAGTATCCTGTGTTGGAGAAACGTGTAGTTTCTCGTAAAAGGAGAAATGAGAATATCTGTAATGAAGATGTAGAGAAGAGGAAAAAAAAGAGGAGTGATGTAATTGCAAGCAAAAAGAATAAGGAAAATGAAGAACAGGTTGTAGGATGTCATTTTGAAAATAGCTCTGGTGTCAACTGCTACGCTAATGTAGTGCTGAATGTTGTATTTTATCTGGAAAGTTTGCAAGAGCAGATAATAGTAAATCAGGGAAAAAGATTCTGTTCAGAGCTCAGTCTCCTTTTTCAAAAGCTGAGTAAAGATAAAACTCAAATAGAAAGTGCTACTGACATTAGAAAACTTTTAGATGTATGTTCAGGACGAACTCAGATTTCTCAAAATGTACAGCAAGACGCACAGGAATTCTTGTTGTTTTTTCTTCAGGTAGTGGAAGAAGAAGGAGTTCCCATTGACATTTTTTTTGGTCTCTCTTATAAATGGGAACATAGTTGTGAAAATTGTTATAATATATGTGGCTCTATTGTTGATAATGAAAGGTTTATTTATTTGACATTGCCAGAGAGTAAAACAGTCACTTTTGCAAAATTAGTTAAAGATGCTAATCATAGCATGAAATGTGGTGAGTGTAATTCTGACATGTTTTCAACATTAATTTTAAGGGAATACGGACAGTATGTAATTTTAATGATGCAACGATGTAGAGCTGATGGTTCAAAATTGGATACTTTAATAAAGAAGTTTACAGGACAGCAATTATCAATTTCAGGAAAAACTTTTGTAACTGTTGCAATAATTTTCCATGATGGACCTACTGTTACTTCTGGACATTACACGGTTTATCTTAAATGTGAAAAAGGCTGGACACTGTGTAATGATTCCCAATTGATTTTCAAACAACGTTTGCCTTTTGATTTAGCAAATTCCTATCTAATCTTTCTGAAACCTAAATTTTAGAGAGACTTGGCAAGATCTGGACAAAATAATTTTACCATTTTACTGGATTACCATTGCAATTTTGTAGAAAAAATATTTTTTAAAATTATCATTTGGCCTAAAGGAAAGATAACCAATTGTAATGTGGACTTTTTAAATTTTTAATGCAATTTTGAAAAACCAATAATTTAGAGATAATCGGTAACTTCTGCACATTTTAAATTTTGGAATGCTATTGGACTGCCATTGGAAATTTTTACAAAAATGATTTAAAAAATTACTATTTGGCCATGTGGAAAAGTAACCAATTCTATTGTGGACTAAATAAATTATTCAAAAAATTTTTGTGAACCAAAATGTTACAGAGAATCGGTGGGATCTGGACAGATTAAACTTTAGAATTTTAATGGATTTCCCTTGGAAATTTATTCCAGGGAAAAAAAAAAAATACAATTTGGCCTAAAGGAAATAAAATCAGATGTATTTTGAAGTTATTTGAGATATAATATTGTGATTATACTCCTGAAACAAAAATATCAGACGGTATTTTAAAGAAAAAAGTATTGTTTTTAGATGATATTTTTTTAGAATAATATGCATTTCTGTAATGATAAGTTTAAGTGAGAAGAGATTCTGGGCTTTTTTAATACAATCTTTGAGATTGTTATTTTTTTTTGCCCGCTGTAAAATGATGAATGCTATTGCTTTCACAATTTATAGTGAAATGCAATATATTCTGAAAACAGCAAAAATAAGGCAAAAATATTTTTTGGTAAAAAATGTAAATATGTGTACTGTATTATAAAATGGTTTAAAAATATTAATACTTTTTTCTTTTTTTTCAGATCGATATAGAAAATTTTCATAAACTACAACCATTTAAAAAACTATTTTTTAAAAAAACAAATGAATAAATATTTTTTTCAGTGAGTATGGTAAGTCAATAGTAATAATTGTAGTCTCTCAAGGACCTTGTAATGTGAAAAATGATTTTTAGTGTTTTTTTTAAAAAATAAAAAAAAAGGTACGCTTACCGTACGCGTACGGTAAAAAAAAAAAAAAAAGTTTTTTAAAAAAAATGTAAAAAAAAGATGAAAGATAAGGTTGGCTCTTAAAAGAACCGTTGTGTTCATGCAGGGACAGAGGAAAGGAACCATGGGAAAATCATTCAAAGCTACAAATGTGCTGATCTATTTTGTTATTCACTAGGGAAACACTGGTCTCCCTGTAACAAATTAGAGCTTTACAAAATGTGCAATGAATATCAACCTTCCGAAATCGAGGGTTCATTTCCAGAGGGCCAGCAAAAGGAGATTCTCCCCCCACAGATGAAGGGCTCACCTGAGCTGCAGAAGAAGGAGTAAGCTCTGCAGGTGATGGTCCAGGCTGAGCTGCTGTGGATGTACTGGCTCGTCTTTCTGAAGAGTTACCTCCAAAAAGTTGAGCATGTGTCCTTTTGTGTACATCCTTGAGGTGCCTCATCATGGTGTGATTCCCAAAGGAATACTTCCTGTCAGGATTACCTCTAGAAAGTACACGCTTACACAGCTTGCAAGTAACTAAGGGTGCATTCACCTTTTGCTGGCCTTCTGGAAAAGTAAAATAATCCCAAACATAAGAAGGCTTTACTTTCCTCGCTCTCTGCCTCAAGACAGTGCTGCTGGTGCTAGCCTCACTCTCAGAAGAGCTCTGCTGTTCTGCCATCGTATCCCAAAGACAAACCAGCTCCTTCTCCCAAGGGATCACAAGCAGAAATGAGGGGAATGGGTGTGGTGTAGGAGAGTTCTAGAACTGAAAGTAGTTTCAACCAATCAAAAGTTGTGTTTCATGATCACATGACCTACCGTACGCTTACGGTACGCTTACGGTGCGCTTACGGCAAAAAGTACGCGTGCGCGTAAAAAAGACACGCGCTTGCGCGCATGCGCATAACAGTCATTTCCCGGCACTTCCGCGTAACGTGCGCGTGTTGCGTAAGCGCGCACGCGTCCCACGCGCAGTACGCGCGCTACGCAAAGTACGTAACTATACGCAAGCAGCGTAGATAGATTACGGACGTTGCGTGAACCGTACGCTTACCGTGAGCTTACGGTACGCGTACTATAAAAAAAAAAAAAAAAAAAAAAAAAAAATAATCTAGAAATAAATTTTACTTGTTTATTTTAAAAAATTTATATAAAATAAATATTTAATGATTTTAAAAAATTAAGCATAGTCTTTATAAAAGGTAAAAAATTAAATTAAAAATATGTTTGAAAAAAATGAAGAAAAAAAAAAAAAAATTAGCATTTAAAAAACTTTGCAAATTCACTGAAAAAACCATGGGTTTCACACACGTTATAGTTAGGAATTAGCATTTAAAAAACCTTAGAAATTCACTGAAAAAACCATAGGTTTCACACACGTTATAGTTAGGAATTAGCATTTAAAAAACCTTAGAAATTCAGTGAAAAAACCATAGGTTTCACACACGTTATAGTTAGGAATTAGCATTTAAAAAACCTTAGAAATTCAGTGAAAAAACCATAGGTTTCACACATGTTATAGTTAGCTGGACATTTTACTCGTAAAAAACCAATGAAATTGCCCCGTTATAGTTAGTTCAGCTAACTATAACTCGCGCGCCCGCAATGCACTGCTGATGACGTCACATATTACATCACTCATGACATGGTCAGTGACATCACTCATGACATCACTGATGACATCTCAAATGACATCACTGATGACATCACTGATGACATCATCCTTGTGATAGAGAGGCAGACCTCCTCTCACCTTAATATAATCTTTGATACACACATTCAAAAATAGAGACTAAAATTTTCAAAACAATGGACATACCAATACCAGTTACAACAACCTCATCAGTAATTCAAAGATCCACATACACATCCACTCATTCACCAACAGTCCTACACAGTCACTCATACATGTACTCACTCATCATATGTACTCATACACCTATACATCCTGTTACACAATGCCACTCATCCGTAGAGTTACTCACACACATAGTCACTCATGCTAATAAAGAAACAAACATCCATTTACTTGCATATACAGTAATACACACACCACCATACTTACTTCTACGGAAACTTACACATACTTAGTCTTTTAAACAATCACTTATAGAAACACATACTTATTCATACAGGAACTCTTTCAATCTCTCCCTCTCATATATACTCACATATATACACCAATACTCACATATACTAGTTTAAAACATATGTAGTTACTCCTGAAGACACTATTGAGACAGTCATTCACTCACTAACACACCCATACACACACTCATCCACCCATACAGTCCTGCACACATGCTGTCTTCAACACATACAAACAGTGAGTCACTCATTCATGCATCTATGCACTACGTAAAACCCCCCACCGTACCATGCAGACACTCAGACTGATACTCAAAAAAACAACTAATAACCTATATAGACACCCATGTAGCTACTCACCAACCCATGCAGCCACTTATACACAAAGTGAGAGATACACTTAATCAGTCAGTTACACAATCAATTTTTCAAAAACAAATCATCCATTTAGACACTTATATACCCATTTATTCTTCCATCGACCTTGAGATATACATATATAAAACATATTTAATTTTCAGAAAAACCCACATTCACTGGATGATGTCATCAGTGATGTCATTTGAGATGTCATCAGTGATGTCATGAGTGATGTCACTGACCATGTCATGAGTGATGTAATATGTGACGTCATCAGCAGTGCATTGCGGGCGCGCGAGTTATAGTTAGCTGAACTAACTATAACGGGGCAATTTCATTGGTTTTTTACGAGTAAAATGTCCAGCTAACTATAACATGTGTGAAACCTATGGTTTTTTCACTGAATTTCTAAGGTT
The DNA here is from genome assembly GCF_964204655.1 of Triturus cristatus. Classification (NCBI taxonomy): domain Eukaryota; kingdom Metazoa; phylum Chordata; class Amphibia; order Caudata; family Salamandridae; genus Triturus; species Triturus cristatus. The sequence goes on from NC_140582.1 coordinate 498,128,994, forward strand.
TTTTAAATGCTAATTCCTAACTATAACGTGTGTGAAACCTATGGTTTTTTCACTGAATTTCTAAGGTTTTTTAAATGCTAATTCCTAACTATAACGTGTGTGAAACCTATGGTTTTTTCAGTGAATATAGTTATAGTTAGGACTGAGTTCCCATAGGAAATCTGAAAATTCTATTTTGAATAACTTTGGCGCCGGTTGACTTATCTTCGTGAAATTGTCAAAACTAATGGGGCGCTCCGCTCAGCTGCTACCCTGAAAGTCTCGGGGTGATTCGTCAAGCGGGGGCTGAGAAAAAAGGGGGGTCCCAAACGCGTTTTCCCCATGCATTTTCCCATAGGACCTTTAGTCGAAGGTACAGCGGCTGAACAGAATTACTTGAAATTTGGCAAAGAGGTAGTCCTCAGGTCAGTCATGTGCCTTTTGCTTAAATGGTGTAAATCCGTTCAGTAGTTCCTGAGAAAATCAAAAGTAAAATCACATATATATCTGGGCGGAGCCTAACCACACATCTCATCGTGAGATCTGATTGGCTGTCAGCACTTCATCCAAGAAGTGTTGGCAGCCATCTTGGGACCAATATACATGATAGCACCTCTATAAAAAGCAAATGGTGGATGGGAGCACACTGCCTCACCTCCCAGCACAGTTCGCCCCTTAGCATTGTGGTAAATGCAGTTCACAGTGATTTCTTACTTAAATTTTAGCTGTAGTGGTTCACCAAAGTTGGTGCAGGTTAGTGCTGTGAATCTCTAGACACATGTGTTTCTGGATATTATCCGTCTTCAGTAGAGTAAATTGAGCTGCATGTACCAGGATGCAAAGGGGTGAACTGTGCTGAGAGGTAGCAGTGTGCTCCCATCCCCCTTCTGTTTCAAAAAGGCTCCCTTGAGCCACTGGGCTGACGAGCTCATGGGAGGCACATGTGCGCCAGGGAGAGGTACAGAGACCTGAGAGGATTGTGGCAGCTTTCTCAGCAAACCCCAGAAGAATTTCGTTTTATCCCTTCTGAAGAAGGATGAAATCCAGAAACATGTGTCTGGAGATTAACAGCACTAACCTGCACCAACTTTGGTGAGACACTCTGCAAAATTTCAAGTAAGCATTTAAATTGAACTGCATGTACCAGGATGCAAAGGGGCGAACTGTGCTGGGAGGTAGCAGTGTGCTCCCATCCCCCTTCTGTTTCAAAAAGGCTCCCTTGAGCCACTGGGCTGACGAGCTCACGGGAGTCACCTGTGCGCCAGGGAGAGGTACAGAGACCTGAGAGGATTGTGGCAGCTTTCTTAGCAAACCCCAGAAGAATTTCGTTTTATCTCTACTGAAGAAGGATGAAATCCAGAAACACATGTGTCTAGAGATTAACAGCACTAACCTGCACCAACTTTGGTGAGACACTCTGCAAAATTTCAAGTAAGCATTTAAATTGAACTGCATGTACCAGGATGCAAAGGGGCGAACAGTGCTGGGAGGTAGCAGTGTGCTCCCATCCCCCTTCTGTTTCAAAAAGGCTCCCTTGAGCCACTGGGCTGACGAGCTCATGGGAGGCACCTGTGCACCACAGAGAGGTACAGAGACCTGAGAGGATTGTGGCAGCTTTCTCAGCAAACCCCAGAAGAATTTTGTTTTATCTCTACTGAAGAAGGATGAAATCCAGAAACACATGTGTCTAGAGATTAACAGCACTAACCTGCACCAACTTTGGTGAGACACTCTGCAACATTTCAAGTAAGAATTTAAATTGAACTGCATGTACCAGGATGCAAAGGGGCGAACTGTGCTGGGAGGTAGCAGTGTGCTCCCATCCCCCTTCTGTTTCAAAAAGGCTCCCTTGAGCCACTGGGCTGACGAGCTCATGGGAGGCACCTGTGTGCCAGGGAGAGGTACAGAGACCTGAGAGGATTGTGGCAGCTTTCTCAGCAAACCCCAGAAGAATTTCGTTTTATCTCTACTGAAGAAGGATGAAATCCAGAAACACATGTGTCTAGAGATTAACAGCACTAACCTGCACCAACTTTGGTGAGACACTCTGCAAAATTTCAAGTAAGCATTTAAATTGAACTGCATGTACCAGGATGCAAACGGGCGAACTGTGCTGGGAGGTAGCAGTGTGCTCCCGTCCCCCTTCTACCTCATTAAAAAGCATTGCAGTTAATATAAGGTTTTAAGACTTTAGTTACATTATAAATCATTTGTTGATGGTACCATACTCCTTTTAGCAATTGTGGTGTGTTCTAAGGTGATTTTACCATGTGAAAAAGCCTTCTGCTGTGATATCATGAATCATGTTTGAGAGAAAGCTATTTTCTCATGCTTTTCCCACAGAGGTTTGGAAGGTGATCTATAAGCTAAACTGAGAGCATATTTTCTGTAAATTCACATTATCTTTCTCAGTCATGTGAGAATGAAGTCTGACATTCTCAGTAAAACATGTACATCCAACAAGGGCAGAGACTGTCAGTTGATTCCTTTGTGTTCTACTGCAGCTTCCCAGAGTGTTCTAAAGAACATCTAGAGCGCTAATAGTCCTACTTATGACAAACGTATGGCACACCTGAAGCCATCTTGGTTGGAATAAAGTGGTAATTATTAAAACATTTAATTTAAAAAGGAACAAAATGAGGGGGTTCATTTTGCCATAGAAAGTATGATTAGTGCTGCAGAAAGAAAAATTAGGGCACATTTTGAGTGACTTCTCAAATCCTCTTCTATTTCATTAACAAATTCTGACATGCAGACTGAAACATGCACTTTTAATACCAGCAGCAGACTTCCCTGGTGAGCAGCAGCTTTACTACAGTGATCTAATAAGCAACTAGAGTGCTAACATTCTGAATTTATGGCAAATTTGTGACATATCTGAATGCCTTCTTGATGGAATCAAAGTAAAAAACTGAAAGTATTTCCTACTGAGGAGACTGTAGTAAATGAGGAAATTAGGAAACATCATAACAAATAAGTCTCCCAAAATGGCCACCAGAGACAAAAGAGCCCAAATGTAGCCCAAATATCACCCAGATGTAGCCCAAGTATAGCCCAATGACAGAATGTCCCAGAGTGTTCTAACGAACAACTAGAGCGCTAACAGTCTTACTTAAGACAAAAGTATGGCACACCTGAAGCCATCTTGAATGGAATAAAGTGGTAACACTTAAAACGTTTAATTTACAAAGAAACACAATGAGGGGATTCATTTTGCCATAGAAATTATGATTAGCGCTGCAGAAAGAAAAATTAGGGCACATTTTGATTTCTCAAATCCTCTTCTATGTCATAAACAAATTCTGACATACAGACTGAAACATGCACTTTGAATACCAGCAGCAGACTTCCCTGGTGAGCAGTAGCTTTACTACAGTGATCTAATGAGCAACTAGAGTGCTAACATTCAGAATTTATGGCAAATGTGTGACACATCTGAATGCCTTCTTGATGGAACCAAGTACAAAACTGAAAGAATTTCCTACTGAGGAGACTGCAGTAATTGAGGAAATTAGGAAACTTCATAACAAATAAATCTCCCAAGATGGCCACCAGAGACAAAAGAGCCCATATGTAGCCCAAATATCACCCAGATGTAGCCCAAGTATAGCCCAATGACAGAATGTCCCAGAGTGTTCTAACGAACAACTAGAGCGCTAACAGTCTTACTTATGACAAAAGTATGGCACACCTGAAGCCATCTTGATTGGAATAAAGTGGTAACACTTAAAACATTTAATTTACAAAGGAACAAAATGAGGGGTTTCTTTTGCCATAGAAATTATGATTAGTTCTACAGAAAGAAAAATGAGGGCACATTTTGACTTCTCAAATCCTCTTCTATTTCATAAACAAATTCTGACATGCAGACTGAAACATGCACTTTGAATACCAGCAGCAGACTTCCCTGGGGAGCAGTAGTTTTACTACAGTGATCTAATGAGCAACTAGAGTGCTAACATTCAGAATTTATGGCAAATGTGTGACACATCTGAATGCCTTCTTGATGGAACCAAAATAAAAAACTTAAAGTATTCCCACTGAGGAGACTGCAGTAAATGAGGAAATTAGGAAACTTCATAACAAATAAATCTCCCAAGATGGCCACCAGAGACAAAAGAGCCCAAATGTAGCCCAAATATCACCTAGATGTAGCCCAAGTATAGCCTAATGACAGAATGTCCCAGAGTGTTCTTAAGAACAACTAGAGTGCTTACTGTCTTACTTATGACAAAAGTATGGCACACCTGAAGCCATCTTGATTGGAATAAACTGGTAACACTTAAAACATTTAATTTAAAAAGGAACACAATGAGGGGGTTCATTTTGCCATAGAAATTATGATTAGTGCCGAAGAAAGAAAAATTAGGGCACATTTTGAGTGACTTCTCAAATCCTCTTCTATTTCATTAAAAAATTCTGATATGCAGACTGAAACATGCACTTTTAATACCAGCAGCAAACTTCCGTGGTGAGCAGTAGCTTTACTACAGTGATCTAATGAGCAACTAGAGTGCTAACATTCAGAATTTATGGCAAATGTGTGACATATCTGAATACCTTCTTGATGGAATCAAAGTAAAACTAAAAGCATTTCTTACTGAGGAGACTGCAGTAAATGAGGAAATTAGGAAACTTCATAACAAATAAATCTCCCAAGATTGCCACCAGACACAAAAGAGCCTAAATGCAGCACAAATATCACCCAGATGTAGCCCACATGTAGCCCAATGACAGAAGTGTGCAAAACACTTATTTTTTGTGTATTTGCAGTTTTATATAGTGCAGACTTGTCAGGTATTGGAATGCTTTACATGAGCATTGGTTACATCACACAAGATCAAATTCATTTTGGTTGTAGACATGGGGAGATCAAGTGATTTGACCACAATCACAGAATGTTGAGCTGAAGCATAAACTCCAACCTGGTTCCCCAGTTGCAAAGTCTGCAGCTCTGGAAGTAACACCACATCCTCTCGCCAAGGTGCAACATTTAATCAAGTGGTCAACTGGATAAAAAAACATAAAGATTACAAAGTTCTTTGTCGCTATTTGAAAACTCAGAAAATATGTCCTCATTTTAGTTTTTTAGAGCACTAACCATAATTTTGATGCAAATAAGACCCTCTCATATATGTAATTTCTAAAGGAAATACTCTAGGTATTACAGTTTTGATTACATTAAGATGACGTCAGGCGTTCCACACTTTTGTAATAAATATAGAATGTTAGCAATCTAGTTGTTCATTGGGATATTGTTGAGAGGCAGAGGCCAGGGGCACGGACACTGAAAATTGAAGGCAGGTAGGAGAGTGCAGAGGCAACAATTTGACCACACTGGGCAGGCAGGAAGGGCAGTGGCATCACAACAGACTATGGAGGGCAGTGGAAAGGAGGGCAGGGGCAACAAACCAACAATAAAGAACTGGCAAGAGAGGCTGTGGCAATATAATAGACCATTGTGGGCAGAAGGAAAAGGCAGTGGTAGTACAACCATACATGCCAACAGACCCGTTTCAGCCAGGAAACGTCCAATGTTTTTAAGCTCAAATGGGCTTTATTTGATCTGTCTCCTGTCTACAATCTCCTCTTTTTCAATGTAACTCAAAGGGGAAAATCAATACCCCAGTTTTTTTTCAAAATCTCCCTCTTACCAACTTCAAAATATTCGCAAGTATGGCACATTGGATCATGGTAGGCAGGAGGAATTGGGGTAGGGACATGGACTTGGATAACAGAGGACAGGAGGGACATGGAGAGGTGCACCAAACTGACCCTACAGGGCAGGCATCAGGGTTTGCAGCAGCACAATCCATAGAAAGCAATAGGGAGGGGACAGGACCATGCACATGGACAATAGAGAACAGAGGGGAAAGAGGCAATGGTAGCTAGCTGACCATAATGGACAAACAGGAGAGAAAGCTGCAGCATAACAGACCATAAAGGGCAGGAGGGCAGATCAGGGGCATTACAATGGAACAGACAAGCCAGGAGGCAGCGAATAGGGGGTCTGCACATGGAAACAGAGGGCTGGGGGCAAGGTGGCAGGGCAGGAGCAGCAAGATGACCATGGAGGTCAGGAAGGATGGGCACTAGAAACAAGACACACCATGGAGAGCAACAATGAGACTATGGTGGCATACACACAGACCATGGAGGGAAGGTGGGAGGGGGTCAGGGGCAGCTAGCTGACCACACAGGGAAGAAGGGAGGGGCCATGGCAGCACAAAAGACCATGCATGGCAAGCGGGAGGGTTAGTGGCAGCACAATGGCTATGATGGGCAAGAAGGAGGGTGCAGGGGCATGCACGAAGGACCATGGAGGATAGAAGGGAGGGTCAGGACCTGGGCACAGACAAGAGAGTTCAGGGGAAGGGGCCTCACAAAAGACCGCGCGGGGCAGGCAGGAGGAGCAGTTGCAGCACAACAGATCAGGGAGGGCAGAAGGGTGTGGCAGTAAAATGGACCATGGAGGACAGGAGGAAGGGGATAGGGGCATGGCATGTGGACAGGCAGGGTGGAGGTGGCAGGGACAGGTTACAGTCATCTGACAATGCTAGGCAGGTGGGAGGGGAGTGGCAGCTCAACAGAACACTCAGAGTAGATAGGAGTGGTAGGTCCATGGAACATAGTGGGCAAAAAGGATGGAGCAGGGGTATGCACAAAGACATCGGAGGGCAGGGGGAAGGAGAATAGGGGCAGCAAGCTAAGCACAGAGGCTAAGCAGGAGGTCAATGATGGACCATAGAATTGGGCAATGGAGGGCAGGAGGGCAGGAGGAGTGGACTGGTACATCATGCTAAATGGAGGGCAGTGGCAGCACATCAGACCATGCATGGCAGGAGGGAGGACGCTAGTCCATGGATTCAGACAACAGAGGATAGGGAGGAGGTGGATGGGGCAGCAAGCTAACTGTTCAGAGAAGGTGGGTATTAGGAACTTTATTGTTTTTAAAATGTGTGTCTGTGCGAACTACTTAAAATATGAACAAGTATGCAGCATAATCTCACTTTTATTCAGGAAGAAGAGGACGTTTGTGACTGTGACTCTGGGCTCACTTGGCAGAAACACCCCCTGACCCTTCACCCCCATCGCAAAATGTAATGCCCGTGAAAAGGGTAGGTGGACGCAATGTTATATAGAACATAGTCCTGAGAGCACGATGCGCGTGCTATGCGATATGCGCCTTGGAGTGTAATATGCACAGGGCAGTGTTGTGTAACATAACTAGTCTCTAAAGTTGTAATATAAAATATATGCTGAGGAGTGTAACGTTGCATTTGCACTGTGACAAAGATATGGATCCCAGATTGTAATATGTATGGCATAGCGCTGTGCGTTATAACATACACATCGAGGAAGGCACGTTAGATGGGGCAATATAACCCGTGTGAAGGCAAGTGTGGCATGACATATTCACGGGGTGGTGTCACAGTGCACATGGGCTAGAGAGTGTCATAGCATACGCACTAGCTGGTGGAATACAACACAGAGGTGTGAGGCTATTGGCGGGCACTTGTGGGTGTAACACAGCATTGGGCTCAGCCAGGAGCACGTTGTGACTCTCAAGTGAGGTTCGTCTCCTTTCCAGAGAGTAAAATAAAAAGTATTACACATCTGGCGGTGGATGTGTGTTTTATTAACCGTGAGGGGGGTTTCTTGCATAATTTGGTCGAATTTTTGTCGAATCCCGTTTAAAATGGCTTGGTGTGCGTGTATATTAAATGTGCCCGTCAATAGCTACCCATGTTTGTACAAATAAACAACAAGGGTGTCTACTTGGAGAGTACCCACCGGCGGGGGCGCCGGGATTAGGCACGGTAGGGCGTCAAACACGTCAGAGCTTCACTAGCAGTGTAAATACATTCCATGTGGATTAATTCTATGCATAGTCGCCTTTTAATGAATATCACGCAAATCGTCATGGTGATAGGTACATACGGTTTGTCCAGCATGTCCTAGGTGTTTCTATAAATATATATATTTTTAAAATAATAAAAAACAAAGGCTGGCCCCGGGGGATGGGGTCCCCGGAGCCATAAGTGGCCTGAGGAGGGGGGCAACGCAGCCCCCTCCTAAAGAATTTAAATTAAAAAAAAGGCCATGACCCGGGGGTTGGGGTCCCCGGGGCCGATTAAGGCCTTGGGAGGGCCAAATTATTTTTTTTCAACAAAAAACAATTAGGGTGCAGGCCCTGGGGGATGGGGTCCCCAGGGCCAGTAAATTAGAAAAAGAAGGGGGGCCACACAGCCCTCCTTCTTAAAAAAAATAAAAAAAATAAAAGAGCGGCATCGCGCTGGAGGCCACGCCCCCTCCTTGCAGCACTCTGCAAACGCGCCCCCTGGCCAGTTGTAAGTTGGGGAATTAATTCCCCTTGAATCCTGAGGGTCCCTAGGGTCCAACTAGACCACTAGGTACCTCCAGTAAGCGCCACAGAGCTGCGTTGCAGAGAGATGTAAAAAGGGGCACGGCCTAGACCACCTCTCTACAATGCAGCGCAGTGGCACTTACTGGAAGCACCTGGTGGGCTAGTTGGCCCCCAGGGTCCCTCAGGATTGAAGGGGAATTATTTCCCCAACTTAAAACGCGCCGCAGGGCTTGTTTGCACACGTTAACTCAGGCCCCGTTCCCTCCCTTCATCACTGTGTAAACACGCCCTGTGGCCGTTTTTAGTTGGGAGATTAAGTTCATTTGAATCCTGAGGGTCCCTAGGGTCCAACTAGCCCACTAGCTACCTCCAGTAAGCGCCACAGAGTTGCGTTGCAGAGAGGTGTAAAAATTGGCACGGCCTGGACCACCTCTCTGCAACGCAGCTCAGTGGCGCTTACTGGAAGCACCTGGTGGGCTAATTAGCCCCTAGGGGCCCTCAGGATTGAAGGGGAATTATTTTCTAACAACTAACAGGAGATGCTCAGTCCGTTCAAGGAGAACAGACAGCCGCTGAACGCTGTGAAAAATACCAAGAGACCTCTTCAGATAGTTTGCTCATCATCTGGCCAGAGTTCAGAGTCCATCAGCCCACCCTTACTGGCGGAGCTTCGTCATCTGGGACTCTAGGAGATCTAGATCTGGGGCCACAGTCTTGAGCCACCAGGCCCTGCTGGGTACCTGACCTGATGCTCCTGAGAAAGACTCTTGCCAAGGTGTATGTTCAAACTATACGAACTCTAGTGACGTGCAGTGCTCCAGTGTAAGTGAAAGTTAAAAATGGCTACCATGGGTAGCTATTGACGGGCACATTTAATACACACGCACACCAAGCCATTCAAAGGGGATTCGACAAAAATTCGACCAAACTATGCAAGAAACCCCCCTCACGGTTAATAAAACACACATCCACTGCCGGATGTGTAATACTTTTTATTTTACTCTCTGGAAAGGAGACAAACCTCACTTGAGAGTCACAGCGTGCTCCTGGCTGAGCCCAATGCTGTGTTACACCCACCAGTGCCCACCGAGTGCCACACACCTCTGTGTTGTATTCCACCAGCTAGTGCGTATGCTATGACACTCTCTAGCCCATGTGCACTGTAACACCACCCCGTGAATATGTCATGCCACACTTGCCTTCGCACTGGTTATATTGCCCCATCTAACGTGCCTTCCTCGATGCCTATGTTATAACGCACAGCGCTATGCCATACATATTACAATATGGGATCCATATCTTTGTCACAGTGCATATGCAACGTTACACTCCCCAGCACATATTTTATATTACAACTTTAGAGACTAGTTAGGTCACACAACACTGCCCTGTGCATATTACACTCCAAGGCGCATATCGCATAGCACGCGCTAGTGCCTATGCTATCTCGCGTTCTCCAATGAATCTGTCATTGCGCACAATGTATTGCATATTATATTTCACGCCCCGGTTCATCTTATTTCACACTTTTTGGTGCATAGTTTATACCATATACTATATCTAGTTTTCATTTTCAATCGTGCTCTCAGGACTATGTTCTATATAACACTGCGTCCACCTACATTTTGCAATGGGGGGTGGAGGGTCAGAGGGTGTTTCTGCCAAGTGAGCCCGGAGTCACAGTCACAAACGTCCTCTTCTTCCTGAATCAAAGTGAGATTATGCTGCATACTTGTTCATATTTTAAGTAGTTCGCACAGACACACATTTTAAAAACAATAAAGTTCCTAATACCCACCTTCTCTGAACAGTTAGCTTGTTGCCCCATCCACCTCCTCCCTATGCTCTGTTGTCTGAATCCATAGACTAGCCTCCTCCCTCCTGCCATGCATGGTCTGATGTGCTGCCACTGCCCTCCATTTAGCATGATGTACCAGTCCACTCCTCCTGCCCTCCATTGCCCAATTCTATGGCCCATCATTGACCTCCTGCTTAGCCTCTGTGCTTAGCTTGCTGCCCCTATTCTCCTTCCCCCTGCCCTCCGATGTCTTTGTGCATGTCCCTGCTTCATCCTTTTTGCCCACCATGTTTCATGGACCTGCCACTCATTTCTACTCTGGGTGTTCTTTTGAGCTGCCACTCCTGTGCCACCTGCCTAGCATTGTCAGGTGACTGTAACCTGTCCCTGCCACCTCCACCCTGCCTGTCCACATGCCATGCCCCTATCCCCTTCCTCCATGGTCCATTTTACTGCCACACCCTTCTGCCCTCCCTGGTCTGTTTTGCTGCAACTGCTCCTCCTGCCTGCCCCATGCGGTCTTTTGTGAGGCCCCTTCCCCTGAACTCTCTTGTCTGTCCCCAGGTCCTGACCCTCCCTTCTATCCTCCATGGTCCTTTGTGTATGCCCCTGCACCCTCCTTCTTGCCCATCATAGCCATTGTGCTGCCACTAACCCTCCCGCTTGCCATGTATGGTCTTCTGTGCTGCCATGGCCCCTCCTACCTTCCCTGTGTGGTCAGCTAACTGCCCCTGACCCCCTCCCACCTTCCCTCCATGTTCTGTGTGTATGCCATCATAGTCTCATTGTTGCTCTCCATGGTGTGTCTTGTTTCTAGTGCCCATCCTGCCTGACCTCCATGGTCATCTTGCTGCTCATGCCCTGCCCCCTTGCCCCCAGCCCTCTGTTTCCATGTGTAGACCCCTATTCCCTCCCTCCTGGCTTGTCTGTTCCATTGTAATGCCCCTGATCTGTCCCTCCTGCCCTTTATGGTCTGTTATGCTGCAGCTTTCTCTCCTGTCTGTCCATTATGGTCAGCTAGCTACCATTGCCTCTTTCCCCTCTGTTCTCTGTTGTCCATGTGCATGGTCCTGTCCCCTCCCTATTGCTTTCTATGGATTGTTGTGCTGCACTCCTGTCCCGCATGCCCTGTGTGGCGTATTGTGCTGCTGCAAACCCTGATGCCTGCCCTGTAGGGTCAGTTTGGTGCACCTCTCCATGTCCCTCCTGTCCTCTGTTATCCAAGTCCATGTCCCTACCCCAATTCCTCCTGCCTACCATGATCCAATGTACCATACTTGCGAATATTTTGAAGTTGGTAAGAGGGAGATTTTGAAAAAAAACTGGGGTATTGATTTTCCCCTTTGAGTTACATTGAAAAAGAGGAGATTGTAGACAGGAGACAGATCAAATAAAGCCCATTTGAGCTTAAAAACATTGGACGTTTCCTGGCTGAAACGGGTCTGTTGGCATGTATGGTTGTACTACCACTGCCTTTTCCTTCTGCCCACAATGGTCTATTATATTGCCACAGCCTCTCTTGCCAGTCCTTTATTGTTGGTTTGTTGCCCCTGCCCTCCTTTCCACTGCCCTCCATAGTCTGTTGTGCTGCCACTGCCCTTCCTGCCTGCCCAGTGTGGTCAAATTGTTGCCTCTGCACTCTCCTACCTGCCTTCAATTTTCAGAGTCCGTGCCCCTGGCCTCTGCCTCTCAACAGTATCCCAATGAACAACTAGATTGCTAACATTCTATATTTATTACAAAAGTGTGGAACGCCTGACGTCATCTTGATGTAATCAAAACTGTAATACCTAGAGCATTTCCTTTAGAAATTACATATACGAGAGGGTCTTATTTGAATCAAAATTATGGTTAGTGCTCTAAAAAACTAAAATGAGAAAATATTTTCTGAGTTTTCAAATAGCGACAAAGAACTTTTAATTTATTTGTAATCTTTATGTTTTTTTATCCAGTTGACCACTTGATTAAATGTTGTACCTAGGGGAGAGGATGTGGTGTTACTTCCAGAGCTGCAGATTTTGCAACTGTGGAACCAGGTTGGAGTTTCTGCTTCAGCTCAACATTCTGTGATTCTGGTCAAATCACTTAATCTCCCCGTGTCTACAACCAAAATAAATTTGATCTTGTGTGATGTAACCAGTGCTCATGTAAAGCACTCCAATACCTGACAAGTCTGCACTATAGAAAACTGTAAATACACAAAAAATAAGTGTTTTGCACACTTCTGTGATTGGGCTACATGTGGGCTACATCTGGGTGATATTTGTGCTGCATTTGGGCTCTTTTGTCTCTGGTGGCCATCTTGGGAGATTTATTTGTTATGAAGTTTCCTAATTTCCTCATTTACTGCAGTCTCCTCAGTAGGAAATGCTTTCAGTTTTTTAATTTGATTTCACCAAGAAGGTATTCAGATATGTCACACATTTGCCATAAATTCTGAATGTTAGCACTCTAGTTGCTCATTAGATCACTGTAGTAAAGCTACTGCTCACCACGGAAGTCTGCTGCTGGTATTAAAAGTGCATGTTTCAGTCTGCATATCAGAATTTTTTAATGAAATAGAAGAGGATTTGAGAAGTCACTCAAAATGTGCCCTAATTTTTCTGTCTTCAGCACTAATCATAATTTCTATGGCAAAATGAACCCCCTCATTGTGCTACTTTTTAAATTAAATGTTTTAAGTGATACCAGTTTATTCCAATCAAGATGGCTTCAGGTGTGCCATACTCTTGTCATAAGTAAGACTGTTAGCGCTCTAGTTGTTCTTTAGAACACTCTGGGACATTCTGTCATTGGACTATACTTGGGCTACATCTGGGTGATATGTGTGCTACATTTGGGCTCTTTTGTCTCTGGTGGCCATCTTGGGAGACTTATTTGTTATATGAAGTTTCCTAATTTCCTCATTTACTACAGTCTCCTCAGTAGGAAATACTTTCAGATTTTTACTTTAATTCGATCAAGAAGGCATTCAGATGTGTCACACATTTGCCATAAATTCAGCATGTTAGCACTCTAGTTGCTCATTAGATCACTGTAGTAAAGCTACTGCTCACCAGGGAAGTCTGCTGCTGGTATTGAAAGTGCATGTTTCAGTCTCCATGTCAGAATTTTTAAATGAAATAGAAGTGGATTTGAGAAGTCTCTCAAAATGTGCCCTAATTCTTCTTTCTTCAGCACTAATCATAATTTCTATGGCAAAATGAACCCCCTCATTGTGTTCCTTTTTAAATTAAATGTTTTAAGTGTTACCAGTTTATTCCAATCTAGATGGCTTCAGGTGTGCCATACTTTTGTCATAAGTAAGACTGTTAGCGCTCTAGTTGTTCGTTAGAACACTCTGGGACATTCTGTCATTGGGCTATACTTGGGCTACATCTGGGTGATATTTGGGCTACATTTGGGCTCTTTTGTCTCTGGTGGCCATTTTGGGAGACTTATTTGGTATGAAGTTTCCTAATTTCCTCATTTACTACAGTCTCCTCAGTAGGAAATACTTTCAGCTTTTTAATTTGATTCCATCAAGAAGGCATTCAGATGTGTCACACATTTGCCATAAATTCAGAATGTTAGCACTCTAGTTGCTTATTAGATCACTGTAGTAAAGCTACTGCTCACCAGGGAAGTCTGCTGCTGGTATTGAAAGTGCATGTTTCAGTCTGCATGTCAGAATATTTTAATGAAATAGAAGAGGATTTGAGAAGTCACTCAAAATATGCCCTCATTTTTCTTTCTGCAACACTAATCATACTTTCTATGGCAAAATGAACCCCCTCATTTTGTTCCTTTTTAAATTAAATTTTTGAGAGTTACCACTTTATTCCAATCAAGATGGCTTCAGGTGTGCCATACGTTTGTCATTAAGTAGGACTGTTAGCGCTCTAGTTGTTCTTTAGAACACTGGGAAGCTGCAGTAGAACACAAAGGAATCAACTGACAGTCTCTGCCCTTGTTGGATGTACATGTTTTACTGAGAATGTCAGACTTCATTCTCACATGACTGAGAAAGATAATGTGAATTTACAGAAAATATGCTCTCAGTTTAGCTTATAGATCAACTTCCAAACCTCTGTGGGAAAAGCATGAGAAAATAGTTTTCTCTCAAACATGATTCATGATATCACTGCAGAAGGCTTTTTTCACATGGTAAAATCACCTTAGAACACACCACAATTCCTAAAATGAGTATGGTACCATCAACAAATGATTTATAATGTATCTAAAGTCTTAAAACCTTCTATTAACTGCAATGCTTTTTAATGAGGTGCTACCTCTTTGCCAAATTTGGTGTAATTCCGTTCAGCAGTTCGGGCTGTAGCTGCGTCAACAGGTCCTATGGGCAAGTGCATGGGTAAAATGCGTTTTGGGACCCCCCTTTTTTCTCGGCCCCCGCTTGATGAATCACCGTGAAATTTTAATGATAGGAGCGGATCGGAGCTGGCCAAAAGTTTGGAAAATTTTGCGAAGATTCGTCAATCTGCGCCAACGTTATTCCAAATAGAATGTTGCGGATTTCCTATGGAAAATAGGTCCTAACTATAACTACCCACTGGCGACTGCCAGTAGGTAATATATATATATATATATATATATATATATATATTACCTACTGGCGGTCGCCAGTAGGTAGTTATAGTTAGGACCACGTTTCCATAGGAAAACCTCAACATTCTATTTTGAATAACTTTGGCGCCGGTCGACGAATCCTCGCGAATTTCTCAAAATAGGTGGGGCGCTACGCTCCGCTCCTACCCTGAAAGTCTCGGGGGGATTCGTCAAGCGGGGGCTGAGATAAAAGGGGGGTCCCAAAACGCGTTTTTCCCATGCATTTTTCCATAGGACCTTTAGAACGAGCTACAGCCCGAACGGCTGAACAGAATTACTAGAAATTTGGCAGAGAGGTAGTCCCTAGGTCAAGGAAGTGCCTTTTGTAGGTTTGGTGTAAATCTGTTCAGTAGATTCTGAGAAAATAGCCTTTAAATCAATATATATATCTGAGCCCGCTTACGGTACGCTTACCGTACGCTTACGGTAAGCGTACGGTGGCGTGCGCGAGCGCGATTCTGATTGGCTCTTAGATCTTAGTAAACATTCGAATCGGCAGAAACCAGGAAGCGGCGTCCGCCATTTTGTCTACCGCACTGAGTGTTATGTATCAAACATGATGGCCAAAAACATGTTATGGGGATGTTTTGACAACTCCCTCTCACATAGTCATGTTGAGGGAGTCCCCAAACATCCCCCAAGAGCAAAAACGGCATTATTTCTTTTTCGGCAATTTCGCGGGGTACGCTTACCGTACGCTTACCGTAAGCGTACGGTAAAAAAATAAAAATAAAAAAAACACTATCCACACTTTCTCCACCCCTTGTGCAAATGTTGGCCGAAGGCCACCATTTGTGCATGGCTTATCAGAGCACAGAAATTTCCCAAAAAATTTCAACAGATTACCTATCACAAGGAAGCGCATAATATGTCCTCCATGTGCGCACGGTGCGCGAAGCGCATCGTGCG
Source organism: Triturus cristatus (assembly GCF_964204655.1). Classification (NCBI taxonomy): domain Eukaryota; kingdom Metazoa; phylum Chordata; class Amphibia; order Caudata; family Salamandridae; genus Triturus; species Triturus cristatus. Next base: position 498,144,653 of record NC_140582.1, read on the forward strand.
TACATGGCCCATCTAGCGTAACGTGGGCACGGCACTAACTGCGTAAAGTGGGTGCGCGGTGCGCGAAGCGCACCGCGTGCTCACTGTGCGCGCACGGTGCGCGAAGCGCACCGTGCGCGCACGGAACGAACTGCGTTAAGTGGGCGCGCACGCCACGAATGGCGTAAAGTCACTTAGCATTTAAAAAACCGTACAAATTCACTGAAAAAACCATAGGTTTCACACACGTTATAGTTAGGAATTAGCATTTAAAAAACCTTGCAAATTCACTGAAAAAACCATAGGTTTCACACATGTTATAGTTAGCGGAAATTTTACTGATAAAAAACCAATGAAATTGCCCCGTTATAGTTAGTGCTGGCAACTATAACTCACGCGACCGCAATCTTCTGCTGATGACATATGTGTCTTTATGAAAAAAAAATATTTGTAATATATGTATAGCTAAAAATGTATGGAAGAAGACATGGGCAAATAAGTGTCTAAATACAGTATTAGCATCAGCAGAGGATTGCGGTCGCGTGAGTTATAGTTGCCAGCACTAACTATAACGGGGCAATTTCATTGGTTTTTTATCAGTAAAATTTCCGCTAACTATAACATGTGTGAAACCTATGGTTTTTTCAGTGAATATATATATATATATATTTATATACGCTCAAATCGCCGCTTGCCACTGCCTCCCTTGAGCAAAAAAAGACGAAGAGCGGACCCAAAGGATGGTGCCAATCAGAATATTTTTATTAAATTACTCGCCCAGCCTGACCGCCATAACGCGTTTCGACCCCCACTCGGGTCTTGATCACATGATATATATATATATAGGGGCGGGGGCTCCCTACTCGAAGGTTGTTTTTGGGGGATGGGATCACCAGGACCATACTAGGCTAGGGTAGGGAGGCAACGTGGTCTTCTCCCCTTTAAAATTAAAAAAACAGCACTCGGAGATGGGATCCCCATGGCCTAAAGAGGCTCAGGGAGGAGATCAGTGCCCCCCCTTTAGAATATATACAGCCCTGGAGATGGGGTCCAGAGGGACCAATTAGGCTAGGGAAGTGGGCCACTCGGACCCCTCCCCTTTTATTTAGATTTTCAGCCCAGGAGGATGGGGTCCCTGGGGCCATAGCAGACTTGGGGAGGTGGGAGAGGGCTGCCCCGGCCTCTTTAAAATAAAAAACGGGGTCCCGCCATTTTCTATGCTGATGACAGTTCAACTTACCAAAAGGACCTGAGTGTGTTTCCAGCTGGTTTTAAATGTTCATTCTTGATGCAGAGGAATATGAGGACATGTCCACCAAACGATGAAGCACTTATGTCATATCATTAAGAGGAAGTACTCTTGTTTGGTGGGGATTCAATCCTTTGTAGTCTCATCGTCTTCTCTGTATAAGGATTCATGTTCTCACTGATTTCTGTATGAAGACACTCAAGGAACAATCAATTTGCCAAAATTACTTGTACGCAAGGTCACTGGAGATTTTACCTTGTGGCCCTTTATGCAGCTGTAGTGTAGAGTATGCACTAGACAAAACCAAAGAGTAACTTCATAGTTACGTTTGATAAAAAAAATCTGTTTTTCTTTCTTTGAAAAACCCTAGAAATTCACAGCGAAATCCAATGAATAAAGGAACGTGATAGTTAGGTTTGATAAAAAAGATCTGGTTTTCTTTAATAAAAAAAACCTTTGAAATTTATGGCAAAACAAAGGTTAAAGTAATGTTATAGTTAGGTGAATATGTCAGTGATAGCCAACACAACACAGGAATAGGACAGAGAGCCATAGATTTCCTTCTTTACTGATATTATGGAAGAGGTGGGCCTGTACACGGCATTGACTGCGAGGGCAGATTGGTTTGGACTGTTTGACTAATATAGTTCCCATTCGAGTTATCTGCCATCTTTTGGACCTGTAACCACTTTTTCATATCGAGGGATGGAGTTTGAATGCCCGTTGAACCTGAATACATATCGACCATCTAATTTTGCCCTGAAGAAGTCCAATCTCTGGACGAAACACAGTGGCTCTTTTGTACTGTAACCATTGGATGCTTTTACAAGTCAAAGCAATAAAAAAGAAGAATTGAGAAAGTTGTATTTGGAATTTGATTGGGATTCATATCTCTTATGGTACATTACTAGTTGTGTTTTGATGTTAGTGACAGCATTAACGTTTTGAACTAAAAACATATAAATTCAGTATTTACAGTTAGCTAACTATAACTTGTACCCCTGCCATTAACTGCTTATGGCCCCACACAGTACATCACTCATGACATGGTCTATAATATCATTTATGGCATCACTGATGACACCTCAAATAACATAATTGATGACTTCACTGATGACATCATCCAAGCTTCTTTTGTACAAATTGCTCCATGAACTACTATGGCATTAGAGGACTAAAAGTAAGTGCAAAATATATCAGAGTAACATGAACCATCATTAATGGCATCACAAATACAACTCTTTTGGGTGTAGCAAGCAAGGGTCATGTTGATGCTTCAGCCTATACCATACACTTCATAGGTAGTCTCATTCACATTAACCACACATATATATTGGACACCCTTATTGCACATGGTGTTCAATCTATATATAACTGTACATAGACAGCCACGTTCCACAATATACTCAAAATCTATTCCAAAATGAATGCCCTACTATTGACAGCTTTCATCTGTATCAAACCCCTCACAGTCACCGAACCTACATTGAGAAATGAATCTAACCCTGGGCATAGTTTGCGAAGTAGCGCTAAGCGTAGCTACGCGAAGTGCACTTCGCACTATGCAAGCTACGCGTAGCTTTGCAAACTGCGTAGTGCACTGTGCAAGATGCTGTTCGCACTGATTGCACAGTGCCGGATGCTTGTCCGCACTGTACAATCAGTGCAAACTGCATCTTGCACAGTGCAAGCGGTCGTTTTCTGCCGCTCGAGTAGATTTCTACTCGAGCGGCAGCTTTCTCATGCGGACTGGTAGTTTCTCATCGCGAGCGTCCGCGAGCATACGTGACCACTCGCAATGAGAAACCTGACCTCCCCGCGTTGAGAAGCTTGCCGGGAGGTTTATTTTCCACGCTCGCGATCGGCAACTTGTTGTTGCTGATCGCGAACGAGGAAAAAGTCTCGCCGGGATGTCATTTTGCTTGCTCGCGGTCGCCAACTTGAAGTTGAGGACCGCGAGCAAGCAAAAAATGACTGCTGCACTATGCTACGCTACGCTACGCGTGTTTGCACTGTGCTACATGCAATTCGCGAAGTAGCGCAAACATAGCAAACTACGCGAGCGTAGCGTAGTGCTTTGCCCAGGCTTAGAAATTATGGTGATGCGAGTAGAAAGGGGATACCATAAACAGTGTTAACTCTATATAGAGAGTTTGCACTGTACTACACTGTTTGTAGGCAGTGAAACTCTTATGAGAAATTAACCACAGAGTATTAAAAAGTATCTACTAATAACAGACAACACTCTATGCAATACTTGTCAAAAAAGACACTATTCACTTTAAAAAACCAAGGTCTGATGGTGCTATGAAACTCTATGGAGAGAGTTTACTCTATACTACACTGTTTGCAGACAGTGAAACTCTCATGAGAAATACACCACAGAGTATTAAAAGGTTTCTACTAATAACAGTGTACATTATATGCAACACTTGTCAAAAAGACACTATTCACTTAAAATAACCAGGGTCTGAAGGTGCTAAAGATTATAATACCTGCAGCCTTCATACTGCGGTGAAAACTTTACAGATAGTCCATTTTCTGAAGCAAAAGAAGCACATGTACATATTTTAGTACCTAGTGCACACAGTCTTCTACGTTATGTAGAAATTGTCATGCTGAGATGATTCTATCTAAGAACTCAAGGTTGCTAACAGTACTTATTATCTACGATGTACAATCTTTACCCTGTTGGAAACTTTTTCTTGAGAACCAAAAACGTTTGTGGAGCATACTGGACACAAGTCATCAACTGTTATCTGCAGTTACTCTTCATTACAAAGATTTATAATGTGTTCAATACCTCTAGACACCTATGAAGCATTAGAAGCACATGTGTTTTGAAGACAAATACGTCCATTAGCGGGATACTGGCTGAACACAATTAGGTAGAAAAGTAATATGGTAGCTACCCGCCATTATTTAAACTATAAAATAAACCAAAACACTCATTGGATGAAGCCACATATAGCTCCATAGATCGACTACCCAAGGTATTGTCCGACCATAACCCTCTAACTATATGTCTTGATACTGGTAAAATAGAATCTAAACACAATAGGTGGACGTTCGAAAGGGCTCTTCTGCTGAATGAAGAATATTGTAAGGTTATAGAGAACTGGATCCCCGAATTTTTAGAAAATAACCTTGGCAGTGCCCTGCTGGAAATTGTCTGGGATACCCTTAAGGCGGGAATCAGAGGAGAAACCCTGAGATTCTCAATTAAAAACAACCAAGAGGAAAAATTAAAATTAAAAAACCTACAAAATGAATTAGCTAAAAAAGAGGAAGAGCTCATAATGGCAATCCGGGGAAATATCAATATTGAAGAGGCAATTAGAGACGTTGCCATTACAAAAAATCTAATTGTAGAAACGTTTTCAATAAAGCAATCAGTAAAGCCACCCAAAATAAAGAAAAAATCTACGAGCTCGGGGAAAGTATCGGTCATCATCTTGCAATTCGAGCTAGACAGGAACATACGGATAGTACAATTAAAGAAATTAAAGACTCCATTAAAGGGCTAACCCAAGATCCCAAAGAAATTAGAGATTGTTTTAAAAGATATTATTCGGAACTTTACACAGAGACTTACAAAAACCAATCTCAAATTGATGACTATCTGGAGACGGTTATATGGACTCAGCTCTCCCAAACCGACAGAGATAGCTTGGCTGAGGCGCCGCAATGGATCGAAATATTACTATCAATTTACAGTCTTCCCTCGGGTAAAGTAAGTGGGCTCGATGGAATTCCCTCTGAATTTTATGCCAGATTCAGTAAACAACTAAAAGAGATACTTATAATGTTGATGACCCAGGTCTTTCATGGTGGACAACCACCAGGATCTTGGGCACAAGCAAAAATAATTGTATTTCCTAAGAAAAACAAAGATCCAACCGAGTTAGGGGCTTATCGTCCAATCACCCTAATCAATAACGACTCTAAAATCTATTCCAAAATACTTGCCAATCGGATCGCCCCACTCATACACAAAATTATATCGGTCAGGCAACATGGATTTATTCCTGGCAGATCTACCATCGATCACATACATAGAGTCATCACACTCTTTGATGTGGCCGAAGTAGCAGGGGACCCTATGGCACTGATATTACTAGACGCCGAAAAAGCGTTTGATAGGGTCTCCTGGCAATACCTATGGACAGCCATGTCAAAGAGTGGAGTTGGGGAAAATTTCATCAAATCAACTAGTATGATGTATCTTAACCCAGAAGCCACAGTTGTGATAAATGGGGATATATCTGAAAACTTTAAAGTGATGAAAGGAACGAGGCAGGGTTGTCCCTGCTCCCCATTACTTTTTGCTATTTTCATAGATCCTTTCATTCGGAGGTTAGAATCAAATCTAGCAATATTACCAGTGAGGACCCCTAACAGAGACACCAAAACATTAGCCTACGCCGATGACATTGCCTTAACCATAACCAACCCTAGTGATGCTATAAAACTAATTGAAACAGAAGCTAATCATTTTGGTGAAGTTTCAGGCTATAAACTAAACCAAAATAAAACTCAAATTGTCATTAATAATCAAATTAGCTGTGCTGATAAAAGGATTGTTGAAAACGCGACTTACCTAGGGGTAAATATCACTTCCAATCTTAACAATCTAGTTATGTTAAATATGAATCCACTTTTGAAACAAACAGACCTATCACTGAAGAGATGACATAATTTACATTTAACAATTTTTGGCAGGAGCAATCTAATAAAAATGTTATTTTTTCCTAAATTCTTATATTTTTTTAGAAGCATCTGTTTAATTTTTGATCAACATATCTTTACAGGTCTGGATCGTATCTTCTCTCGTTTTATCTGGGGGTACAGTAGATCGCGCAGAGCCATGAAGTTTATTAACTTAACCAAAGATAGAGGTGGACTTGCCCTACCCAATTCTAAAGCTTACTGGTGGGCTACTACACTTAATTATAGTAGAATGCTTCTAACTTCAAATCCCGCTTTAAATCCAGCAGGAAGGGTTCCAACCCCACAAGAACTTATTCTCGGGGCAGCAATGGGAGATCATCTCTGGCGCTTGACCTATGACTGTCACTTTTAAAAAGGTCCGGTTTAAAACCCTTAAAGGAATCTATAAGGTCGGGGGGAATGTACGCAAAATACTGGGGATTGGTAGATTTTCATACTACACGACTATCCACTGCAATGAAAATCTCCCCGCAATTTTTTCAGATTCATGTATGAAACGCTGGGTTATGTCAGGAATCACAAAACTTGGTGTATTTTTCAATCAAACTGGGTTTAATACATTTGAATCACTAAAGAATAAATTTGCACTAGAACATCGTGACTTTTACAAGTATTTGCAAGTAAGAGACTTCATGTTGAAAAAAGGGGGTGGTAACACAGCTTTTCAGAAAATACAGATAATAGATACGATTATAAAGGATAAAGTAATTAAAATTGGTGAAATCTACAATAATTTAATTACAAATCTACCTGACGACCTTGACAAACACTTTCAGATATAGCAGGATAAATGAGAAATTTCCGAAAAGTCCATTCAAATTGCATTCAACCTCTCGCAATCAATCTTAATATCAACCAAACTACAAGCACAATTTTACAAGACCTTTTTTCAGTTATATTATACTCCTAAAAAGATAGCAAAATGGAGCATAGGCAAGGGGACGAGATGTCCAAGATGCGCACTTCCCGAAGTGGATTTAATGCATATGTTTGCTACTTGCAAGGAACTCTATACCATTAGACGGCATATTTCTATTTTTCTTTCTAAAATCCTCAAATCCGATATTGTAATAACAACAGCAGAAATAGTTTTGGGGGTAGAAGGGGATTCTCTACCAACTCAAATAAGGGGATTAATATTTGTTGCAATGGCAATATTTAGAATTTGTTTAGCGTCGGCCTGGTTAGATCTACATCCACCCTCATTCCAACAATGGCGAGCACGCTTACTTGCAACTTATAGCTTTGAAATAACCATATACAGGCGTAAGGGCTTGAACAAGAAAAAGAAAGGTCTAGCTATCTGGGATCCACTCAGATTATGGATAGAAGATATTGAGTAACCCCCCAAAAAAGTATTAATTGCTAATATGTCTAAATTAGAAGTGGTTATGTCATAATTTTTTCCGTTAAATGTATATATATACAAATAAACTGTAATGCCTGTAAGCTGGTGGGTGGTGGTGGTGAGGGGGGGGGGGGGCGGGTAACGCAAAATAAGCCAAAAACTCAATAAAGATTTGTTTAAAAAAAAAAAAGGATGAAGTCATTTGAGATGTCATCAAATGTCATAAATTATGTCACAGAACATGTCATGAGTGGTGTACTATGTGAGGTCATAAGGAGTGCATGGCAGGACACAAGTTAAAATTAGCTGTGAGTTTCTGTGTTTTTTTGTTTGTTAATTTGTCACTAACATACTCATTTAACTGTAATGTTAAATTAACCTTTGTTTTTTCAGTGAATATATACATAAGTAGGGGTGGGCATAGCTGGTGTAATCATGTGGAATTCAAGGAGATTCCATGAAATGCATACCACTCGCGTTGCAACAGAAATATTCCGCTATGATGGTGGTCGCTCTAAAAAACAGCACGGACGACATGTCACATGCCACAACTGAGTGGCCATCTTGTTTTTAATGCTTGCTCCTACCTAGCCATCCTCTCATGTTTTTGATTCCTTAGACCCCATCCAACCCATTCCATCAATTCTGCTCCTCCTGGCACCTTTGTTTTTTATATATGTTCACTTTTTTTTAAATTTCCTACTCCACTGTGTGTTCATTTAAAAAATGTTCCCCCAGTCAGTCTTTTTGTTACCTATCCCACCCAACTCCTAGCCATGGCAGCAGCAGGACACGCTGCTGTCTCCCACACCCCTTGTGGCAAACAACAGTGCAAATGGATGATGCTTCACCACTTGTTTAGTGAGTCAGTGGTGGTGCGCTCGTTTTTTATATACAGTGCCATCCCTCCCTCATGCGGGTGGCACGCCTGGTTAGGGCTACAGCCTAGTGGTGCTTTGGCAGTGTGGGATTGGCAGCCTGCTGGGAGCTTGACTGCAGGGCATGGCTGCATGTCAAGCCCTGTGATTAACCCCCCACTGGGCTTGGCCTAAGGCTGTGCGCAGCATGGAGGTGGCTGCCTGTGAAGAGTATCAATCGGGGCCTTGCTTCAACACAGGCCCTGCGACTAACCACACGCCACACACAAGCAAAGGCCATGAAGGATTGGGGTTTGCTGCCTGTGGGGTGTTGGACACAAGGTCTGGCTGCAAGCCAGGCATGCGGCCAACCTCACGCCACTCGCAACAAAAGGCCATGTGCAGCGTGTGTGTTGGCTGCCTATAGGTGAGTTGGCCACAGGGCCATGCTGTGAAGGCCGTGCACAGCATGGAGTTGGCTGTCTGTGGGTGGTTTACTACAGGATCTGGCTGTAGACCCGGACCTGTGATCAACCTCATGCCATGCACGGCCAAAAGCTGTGTGCACCAGGGGGTTGGTTTTAAGTATGGTAATCAAATATTACTTCACATTAAAAAAAAAACACTAAAAATGCACTGTAAAAAAACAAAGGTTAAAGTAACATTATTGTTAGGTGTGATTAAAAGATCTGCTTTTTAAACATAAATATTTGGAAATTCACTCCAAAAAAAATGATGGTTACAGTAACGTTATAGTACAGTGAATATGTATGTGACAACATTAATATTTTGAACTCAATAAAATACAGAAATTCACCAGTTATTGTTAGCAGAGCTAACCATAACTTGCGTCCCCGCCATACACTGCTTATGACCTCACATATTACATCACTCATGACATGTTCTATGACATAATTTATGACATCAATGATGACATCTCAAATGACATAATTGATGACATCACTGATGCAACTGCCTTCGGTGTAGCAAGCATGTGCTATGTGCAACATTGGCCCTATGCCATACACTTTACGTGTAACGTAGTTCCCATTAACAATCAACCACACATATGTGGGATACAACTATTGCACATTGTTCAGAGAAAACCAAGTTTCACAAAATTGTAGTAAATGTCTGTTCTAAAATTAATGCCCTGTTATGGACAGATTTTATGTCTTTTTGCACTTAATCCAAAACCCCCTAAATGTTTTTCAAAAACATAATGCATCACAGCAGTGAAAATGCAAAACATTGCATACATAAAAATACCCCAAAGGCCTAGTGCAGGGCAGACTAGGCCCCAAACAGTGAAACAGCATCACTGTAAAATAGCAAACAAATCAGTATAAAATAAAAAAAACATATTTAATGTAGCCTTAGGCCCCCATGATCACAAAAGTGTAAACATTTCTATTTCCCCTTAAAAAACATTAAATTCTATTCCACATGGGTCTCCTTACACCAACCCAAACCCCTGGCCACCTAGCAACAAATATCAAACAAAGAAACAAAATAAAAAGGAACAAAAAATACTGGTGCATGCCCTTCCTCAAACAAAAAACTTTTTATTCTAAGTACTGCATTGAACTTACAAGATTTCTCCCAAAAAGATTCCAATGGTGTGGATACAGCAGAGATTGTAGACAAAGAGAGAGAGTGATGCTTTGCATCCAAAATCCAAATCAAAAGTGACCAAGGACTGGACAAAGCAGAGAGAGGAGTCTTTAGGTCAGGAAGAGGAAGTTGCTACTGTGTGTACAGTAGCCTCCCAGTCTCTATAGCATTTCCTTCCTCTTTAAAAAAAAAGGTGCATTTTGTGCTGAAAAAACCCTCAAACAGTCCGTTTGAGTAAAATGTTACCTTTAAAATGCATTTCCAATACAGTTTCTGTGTGGTGGAGTAGAAAATCTACTTGAAATGCTGTCCTGAGACCCCCGTGTTAAAAGTTCTGCCACTTGCATTCTCGAATGACCGCTGAACGTTTGCATCTAGCTGCCCGCTTTCCCTGAACAAGAGAATCAGTTACATGACATGGTGTCATGGCGTTACAATCAGTAATACCATGTCAGAAGAGTAACGCTGAATTACTGAATTACGCCAACTATGCCAGAGTAATTAAAGTTATGTCCAGGCCTAATAATAAACTCTCATTCACCTCTGCATCTTCCTGGAAAGTTTCAACTTGATCCGTCAAGCAGGGGCTGAGAAAAAAATGGTTAGCGTGTGCGTGTTCCCCATGCAATTTTCAACAGGAAAATTAGATACAGAGAAAAAAGGTTGGTGTGTGTGTTCCCCATGCAATTTTTCACATGAAAATTAGATACAGCCAAAACGGCTCAACTGAATTACACTAAATTTGGCAGAAACCAAGATTTTGGTCCAGAAAGAGTTTTTTTTTCAGTGGTTCTGGTGAAATTAAAGTTCAAAATGTATGTATAGTTCACACAGCAGAGAATCCGCGTTGTCATCAGATCTAGAGATATGATCTGAGTGGCTGCCACAACATCAACAAAGATGTGGCAGCAACCATTTTAGGACTTGGGGACTCAGGTCCCTGTCTTGATAAAAAGTTTAACCCCTTCTATGCTCATGACGGAACCATTCCGTCATGAGCACATGCTCAGGAAATCCCTCTGCTGCAGACAGCAGAGGGATTTCCTTTTTTTTTTGCCCGGGGAGGTGGGGAAGAGCTTCCCCAACCTCCCCAGGCCTAGTTTTGTATTTCACTGTAATGACGATCGCACGCATGGTGCGCCATCGTCATTACAACGAAATCGAAACTTAGTTTCAATTTCTCAGTTTCGGTGCTTGTGGGGCTATCTCAATCCCCCGAGCACCGAAAAAGATGGGAGGGGTATCATCGGAAAGGGGAGAATCTCTTCTTTTCAATGGTACCCTTCCCTAGTGGATCCGTGCTTGGGGATCACCCCAGGAGGGCGATACCCAAGCAGGGATCCAGCCACTAGCACCAGGGGGGGGGAGCGGCCCTTTGGGCAATGGCCTTTGTTCCCTCATTCCGTTTTGGGCACACCAGTCTTTCTGCCCCCCCCGGGGGGAAAATGGGGGCAGTAGCCCACTAGCGCCAGGGATTTTTTATCCAAAAATTTACTTAGGGTGGGGGCTGCCAAAAACGGGCATTCCGTTGTCCCCACCCCCCAAAAACAATTGCAGTCTTTTTGCCCCCCTGGGGGGGAGATGGGGCAATGGCCCCCAATCTGCCCCCGGGGGGGCAGAAAGCCCAATAGCGCCAGGGATTTTTTCCCCGCAATTTTACTTAGGGGGGCATATGGGGACAGTAGCCCCAATCTGCCCTGGCGGGGGGGGAAAAAGCCCACTAGACGCCAGGGATTTATTTTGGGCAATTGAAATTAGGGTGGGGTCTGCCCAAAATGGACATGTCAATGACCCCAAAACAATTACAGTCTTTCTGCCCCCCCGAGGGGCAGATGGAGGCAGTAGCCCCAATCTGCTCCCCGGGGGGCATACAGCCCACTAGATGCCAGGGATTTGTTTTGGCAATCTTACTTAGGGTGGGGCTTGCCCAAAATGGGCATGCCAATGCCCCAACCCCCCACCAAAATTACAGCCTTTCCACCCCCCCCGGGGGGCATATGGGGGTAGTTGCCCCCAATCTGCCCCCCCGGGGGCAAAAAGCCCACTAGAGACCAGGGATTTTTTTTGTATTCTGGTAGGGGTGCCCAAAATGGACATGACAATACCCCCACCTCCCTCCCAAGTGAAATTCCAGTCTTTCTGCCCCCCCCGGGGGGGCAGATTGGAGCAGTGGCCCCTGATCTGCCTCCCAGGGGGGCAGAAAGCCCACTAGGAGCCAGTGATTACGCTGGCTTTCTTTTTTAATGGGGTGAGGGCTGCCCAGAATGGGCATACCAATGCTCACATCCCCCCAAAAAATAGCCACAGTCTTTCTGCCCCCCTTAGGGCCATATCGGGGCAAACTCCTCCCCACCCCCCCGATTCCCCCAAAGGCCATCAAAAAGCCCACAAGGCACAGACTTATTTTTAGCAATGTGCCTTCCTGTGGATTTTGAGCCCTAGAGCAGCCGGCACATAGGGAAACCTAGAAAACCTGCACATTTTTAAAAACTAGACACCATGGGGAATCCAGGATGGGGTGACTTGTGTGCCTCTCACCAGGTTCTGTTACCCAGAATCCCATGCAAACCTCAAACTTTATTTAAAAAAAAAACACTTTTTCATCACAATTCTGTTGTGGGAAAGTTCTGGAATCTGCATGGATCCACACATTTCCTTCTACACAGCATTACCCCAGGTCTTCCGATACAAATGGTACCTCACTCGCGTGGATGGATCAAGTACCCGCGACAGGCAAGGGCCCAAAAGCCAGTGAGGCAACATCAAAATTACCTATCACAAACCAACCTGGTTTTCTAGGGCGATCCCATGAGGTTTTGGACCCGTGCTCGGCGGCCACCTAGGGAAACCTACCAAACCCACACATTTCGGAAAACTAGCCATCCAGGGGATTCCAGGGAGGTATGGCTGGATCCCTGAAAGTTTTCTTACCCAGAATCCCAAGCAAACCTGAAATTTAGCTGAAAAAAATCACTTTTTCCACAAATTTTTGTGTGGGAAAGTTGTGGCTTGGTAGGTTTCCCTAGGTGGGCACCGAGCACGGGTCCAAAAACCAAGGTAACCCCCCTTGCAAAACCAGATTGTTTTGTGATAGGCAATTTTGATGTTGCCGCAATACGTTTTGGGCCCTTGCCTGTCGTGGGTACTTGGGTCTCCCACACGAGTGAGGCACCATTTTTATTGGGAGACCTGGGGGAATGCTAGGTGGTAGGAAATTTGTGTCAGCCTGGTGATGCCACAACTTTCCCACAAAAATGTGTGGAAAAAGTGATATTGTCAACTAAATTTGAGGTTTGCAGGGGATTCTGTGTAAGAAAACGTTGGGGGATCCACGCAAGCCATACCTCCCTATAAACCCCTGGGTGTCTAGTTTTCAGAAATGTGTGGGTTTGATAGGTTTCCCTAGCTGGCCGCCGAGCTCAGGGCCAAAAACCCAGGTGACCCCCCTTGCAAAACCAGGTTGTTTTGTGATAGGCAATTTTGATGTCACCTCAATACGTTTTGGGACCTTGCCTGTCGAGGGCATGGTGAGCGAAAAAACTATGGATTTAGGCCCAGATCTCTGTACTGGGGTGAATGTATGACATTGTTCTGCATTCTGTCCATCAACTGTTGTTTCTGCATTTGTCACCCGAGTGGGAAGGGTATGCCCAGACGTGGGTCCCGTGCTCTCCATGCCACTGGAATCAAGCTATCCTGGCTGAAGAGGGGTGAAACCCCGAAACCGGTCCTAGGATGCTTGTTTCCAGTCCAGAGAGGACCTGGCTTGGCAGTTCTGGCTGGACTGTACCCATGAGGCACAGGGTCAAGACTGATTTGCATATGGCAGGGTTCAAACTGGAAGGGCATGGTGAGCAAAAAACGATGGATTTAGGCCCAGATCTCTGTACAGGGGTGAATGTATGATGTTGTTCTGCATTCTGTCCATCAACTGTTGTTTTTGCATTTGTCACCCCGAGTGGGAAGGGTATGCCCAGACGTGGGTCCCGTGCTCTCCATGCAATTGCAATCAAGCTATCCTGGCTGAAGAGGGGTGAAACCCCGAAACCGGTCCTAGGATGCTTGTTTCCAGTCAAGGGAGGACCTGGCTTGGCAGTTCGGGCTGGATTGTACCCATGAGGCACAGGGTCAAGACTGATTTGCATATGGCTGGGTTCAAACTGGAAGGGCATGGTGAGCAAAAAAACGATGGATTTAGGCCCAGATCTCTGTACTGGGGTGAATGTATGACATTGTTCTGCGTTCTGTCCATCAACTGTTGTTTTGCATTTGTCGAGGGTAATTGGGCCTCCCACATGCGTGAGGCACCATTTTTATAGGGAGACCTGGCGGAACGCTGGGTGCTAGGCAATTTGTGTCAGCCCGGTGATGCCACAACTTTCCCACACCAAAATGTGTGGAAAATGTGATTTTTCCAGCTAAATTTGAGGTCTTCAGGGGATTCTGGGTAAGAAAACGTTGGGGGATCCACGCAAGCCATACCTCCCTGGAATCCCCCAGGTGTCTAGTTTTCAAAAATGTATATGTTTGCTAGGTTTCCCTAGGTGCCGGCATAGCTAGTGTTCAAAATCTACAGCTAGGTACTTTGCGAAAAATAGGGTCAGTTTTCACTGTGAAAATGTGGTTTGTCCACGTTGCCTTTTTTGCCGTTTCCTTTCGTGGGCACTAGGCCTACCCACACAAGTGAGGTACCATTTTTCTCTGAAGACTTTGGGAAATGCAGGGTAGGTGGAATTTTGTGGATCCACGCAGATTCCAGAACTTTTCACCACAGAAATGAGAGGAACATTTGTTTTTTTTTAAACAAATTATAATGTTAGCAAGGGATTCTGATTAAAAGAACCTGGTGAGAGCCAGTCAAGTCACCCCATCCTGGATTCCCCTGCATGTCAAGTTTTAAAAAACGTATAGGTTTGCTAGGTTTCCCAAGGTGCTGGCAGAGCTAGGGTTCAAAATCTACTGCTAGGCACTTTGAAAAAAGGGTCAGTTTTCACTGTGAAAAAGTGGTGTGTCCACGTTGCGTTATGGGCCGTTTCCTGTCCCATGTACTAGGCCTACCCACACAAGTGAGGTACCATTTTTCTTGGAAGACTTTGGGGAATGTGGGGTGGGTGGAATTTTGTGGATCGACGCAGATTCCAAAACTTTCCACCACAGAAATGTGAGGAAAATGTGGTTTTTTGGACACATTTTGAGGTTTGCAAGGGATTCTGGGTAACAGTCCTGGTGAGAGACACAAAAGTCACCCCATCCTGGATTCCCCTGGGTGCCTAGTTTTCGAAAATGTATAGGTTTGCTAGGTTTCCCTAGGTGCTGGCAGAGCTAGGGTTCACAATCTACAGCTAGGCACTTTGCATAAAAAGGGTCAGTTTTCACTGTAAAAATAAAGTGTGTCCACGTTGCGTTTTGGACCGTTTCGTGTCGCAGGTACTAGCTCTACCCACACAAGTGAGGTACCATTTTTATCGGGAGACTTAGGGTAACACAGAATTGTAGAGCAACTGTTATTACCTATTGACTTTTGATGCATTTCTGCCTTCCAAATGAAACACAATGTGTAAAAAATAAGTCATTTTGAAAAATGACCTATAAGTCTCATGCTAGTATGGGTACTCACAATTTCGGAAATGTGCAAATATCTACTGTTTCTAAACTCTATATTTGGTTCCAATTTCAGAAATACATACGTGTCTTTCATACCGATTTTTCCATGTATATATTTTACCAAATTAATTCCTATAAACCCGGAACATAATGAAAAACCATTGCAAGACGCTGCTCAGTTATTGGCTCTGGGTTCGTCGGGTTCTTGGTGAACCTACAAGTCCTATATATCCCCACAACCAGAAAGGTCTAGCAGATGTAATGGTATATTTCTTTCAAATAGCTGTCACAATTAGAAGAAGTTACAGGTGAAAACGTTGGCACAAATGGCTGTTTATTTCAACTAATTTTCAATTTTTCCTATATTTACCTGATAGTTTCTATAAAGAAACCTTAAAGGATCTACACAAATGACCCCTTGCTGAATTCCGAATTTTGTCTACTTTTCTAAAATGTATAGCTTTCCAGGATCCATTATTTCTTTCATACCCATTTATACCACTAACTGGAATAGAGGTTGAAAGCACAAAAAATAGCAAAAATAGGCTATGTCCCAGAAAAATGCTGGTAAGATGGTGATTTCAGCACCACAACTAGGGGTGGGGGGCAAATTCCGTTCTGCTCGTCGAACTTGTGAAATTTCGGCATTTCCGCGTTCCACGCGGAACGCGAAAATGTCGAAACTTCCGCGTTCCACGGCGGAACGGTATTCGGGGGCATGAGGGCAGTAGAAAGTACTCCAGTTGATTAGAGGTATGGCACAAAACGGTGGCATCATCTTGGTAGATAAATATCAGGGCAGGATTCATTCTGGCACAATGCTCCTGTCACAAAAATTAAACCTCAACAGGAAGCACTTACAGATATAAATACAGGTGCCCGAGTTGAAGCTCAAATTCAGTAACGCAATAATCAGTCCAAAAAATTAGTGAGCACTGTCGAGGCTAGGCAGGTGTGCTTTCTCCCCATATCTACCATCTACAATTAGCTGTAGTCCTTGATGGAGGTCTTTGCATCCATGAGTTTCTCGAGCCCAATCACCATGTAGTTCCTGTGACCAGGAGGCTGCTTTCCCCTCATCTGCTGCTCTGATCGGTCTCTGACCCTATCAAGAGACATGTGAACTCGCAAAGAAGCCCCGCCCGTTTGGCCCCGCCCCACACACACTAGCGGTATGCAACCTCTTCCTGCCATTTCCCCACTGTGATGGACAGCTCACTCAAGGGACTATGGGGACTTTCGGCGCTGTGACAAAGTTACAGACACATATGGTCACTGGCGACAACTCTTCTGGCCCTTTGCGCAGCTGTAGTGTAGGACAAGCACTATACATTTACCCAACGAGGTAGCACTTACTGATTAGCCAGTAGAAAGTACTCCAGTTGAGTAGAGGTATGGCACAAAACGGTGGCATCTTCTTGGTAAATAATAAATATCAGGGCAGGATTCAACCTGGCACGATGCTCTTGTCACAAAAATTAAACCTCAACAGGAAGCACTTACAGATATAAATAAAGCAGGTGCCCGAGTTGAAGCTCAAATTCAGTAACGCATTAATCAGCCCAAACAATTAGTGAGCACTGTCGAGGCTAGGCAGGTGTGCTTTCTCCCCATATCTACCATCTACAATTAGCGGTAGTCCTTGATGAAGGTCTTTGCATCCATGAGTTTCTCGTGCGCAATCCCCGTTTAGTTCCTGTGACCAGGAGGCTGCTTTCCCCTCATCTGCTGCCCTGATCGGTCTCTGACCCTATCAAGAGGCATGTGAACTCTCAAAGAAGCCCCGCCCATTCGGCTCCGCCCCACACACTAACGGTATGCAATCTCTTCCCGCCATTTCCCCACTATGATGAACAGCTCACTCAAGGGACTGCGGGGACTTTCGGTGCGGTGACAAAGTTACAGACACATATGGTCACTGGTGACAACTCTTCTGGCCCTTTGCGCAGCTGTATTGTAGGAAAAGCACTATACATTTACCCAACGAAGTAGCACTTACTGATTAGCCAGTAGAAAGTACTCCAGTTGAGTAGAGGTATGGCACAAAACGGTGGCCTCTTCTTTGATAAATATCAGGGCAGGATTCATTCTGGTACGATGCTCCTGTCACAAAAATAAAACCTCAACGGGCGCAGCAAAATCTCCACGAGCACGCGAAATTCCGCGTGTTTGCGGAGATTTCTTGCCTTTTTGTGAAATCTTTCGAAAGGCCCACCCCTAACCACAACCCCTTTTTTGATACCATTAGCTGGGAAAAAATCAGACGCTTTCATATGTAGCCCATTTTTCCCATTTCCCCCCAAACATTTTTTTGCTGTATTTTGGCTAATTTCTGGGTCTCCTCCAGGGGACTCTACAAACCCTGGGTACCTTTATAATCCCCATGATGTTGGAAAAAAAGGGCGCACATTTGGTGTGGATACCTTATGTGGTCAAAAAGTTTCAGGGGCCTAAGCGTTAACTACCCCAAATAGTAAAAAAAAAGGCTTAGCATAGGGGGAAAAAAGGCCTAGCAGCGAAGGGTTTAAAAAAACATATAGGTATACCTTGCCCATAATGCCTGGTGGTATTCCCAGAGGGACCCTCATCGGGACAAAAATCTATTTATTTTTAAACAGGACTACAAGTTAATAAAAGTGTTCAAACAATAGCCCCCCAAGGTGGACCCAAGCCCAGGGCATCAGCGGACTTTATTTTAACGCACCCTCTCCCTGACCCATATGCAGGTCACAGGGCCCCTATCCATTCAGGGTTGGATACATATTTAAGGAAGGAAGACGTGGGGTCCCCCTCCCCGAGCCTTAAGGAGATCCTAGGGATACAATCCCCTTGGGCTGATTTTAATTTAAGGGGAGGGAGACCCCTGCCCATGTCTCATAGGAAGAGGAGATGGCCTAACGGCCAGGGCAGTCGACCTCAAATCTGGGGAACTGGGTTCGAGTCTTGACAATGATGCTGAACATCCTGTGATTCTGGGCAAATCACTTAATCTCCCCGTGCCTAACAAAATGAATGTGCCCTCATGTAATGCAACTGGTGCTATGTAAAGCACTCTGATACCCGATTTGGGTCGAGTTTGCGCTATATAAAACTCATCCTCTGACGCCAAATTTTACAGTTTGGGGAGGGGGCATCTGGGCATCCTACCTATGTCATTTACTGGCCCCGGCAAACCCATACCATTTGGCAAAATGAGTGGTGCAGTGTCCCACAGACCCCCATCTCTTGCGACATTGCTGTGTTCCCTGCCCAGGAAAGTACATGCAGATAATATACAGTGTAATCCCTGTCCATACTGTTCTGGGCAGGAAACACAGCTTTGCTCCTGACCAGGCAGGAGCACAGAAAGAAGCTGCTCATGGCAAGATAAGAGCAACTCATGTGTTATTCACTGCTCCAGGAAAGGAGGGCCACATAATTCCCTAGGGCTTTTTAAATTATATTTTTCCTGGTTGGTGGTTCCCCTAGAAGGGGCAGGGGCACCACAAACCATTTATTTAATGATGTGGGGAATACCTCAGCAACATTACGAAAACAATGTAAGTCTCCTGGGACATTAAATCTATGACGCTTTTATCAAAGAACTCTGAGCTGGAACTATATGTGGTGGGTTCCAGGGATGCATGTTGTGGCCTGAAAAATGTTAAATGCCAAAGGATGTTGATGATTTTTTTTTTGTAATGCCTTACTGAAAATATTTATGACAATCAATTTTATTAAACCTCATAATGCGCGAATTTCGAAAACATACATTTGGTTATATTTTGAAAAAAAATAATTGGTGGTGCCAAAGCCCCTTTTTTGGGCCACCACTATCAGGAACCAAACATTTCTAAGGAAAGCCCTAGCAGAGCATCATGGGGTGCTCCACCAGCAGTAGCAGTGAATGTGAAATGGTTACTCTGCTCATTTCTTATTCACTGTTATGCCTTCCACTCCTGCACTGCATTTTAAAAAAAAAGATTCCATAGGCAGCGCGGGAAGCTCACTCCCATGCTCCCTTTTGAAAAGAAAATGCATTGGGCAGCATGAAAAAGACAGCGTGGGGAGTCCACTCCTCCGTGCCTTTCTTTTTACTTTTATGGGAAGCAAGAGGAGCCCACTCCTGCCCTGCCTAACCTACTTTTTAAAAATATATTTATGGACACTGCAGGGAATCCATTCACAAGCTGCCCAAAATGCGTTAAAAATATTTTAGTTGGGCAGAACAGGGAGCCCATTCTCTCACTGCATTGCACCAGGGCCCCTGTGACACTGCCAGATCCCCTGCCACCACACTTCTTGTTGCTGGCATGAGCTGGCATTTCTAATATACTCCTGGGAAGGACCAGCTTGTGTTTATGCTCCAGTTGGGTAGGAAACCTATTCCCTTCCCACCTGGCGGAACCTTTTTACACCAACCGGGTGGGGACAGGCAGTCTTACCGGCCGCATTCTGGTGGGCAGGCAGTAAACAGTTTCCTGTGGGTAGATATCCTGGGCCATTTTAGGGAGTTACTGTCCTCGGGGGATAGGATCCATGAGGCCGTATACAGACGGGGGTAGAGGGGGGAGGTCGCATGCCCCCTCCCTTTAAAAAAAAAACAGGAGGCCATGGGGAATGGGGTTCCTGAGGCCGTAATCGACTAGGGGAGTGGGGCCCCATGCACACACCCTCCCTAAGTATTAAAAATGTATGACCCTCCCAGGCCCTGGCCCACCCTAGAGGCCATTTTTGGAAAACAAAAAAATCGCCTACATTTGTGTTACCACAATTCTGCTGTAAAACTGATGGATTGCTGAAAAAACATATTTTTTTTCTAAAACACTGGAACACGGGATATGGGGCAGGGTATCCATAACCAGCCCCTCTATGATCTTTTAAAGCAATTTCAGGAGAGGGGACTCAGTCCTCAAGTTCTGTATTTGCTGCCACAATATTTCTTTGCATGTTGCAGCCTGCCAAACCAAGCCCTCACTCTAAGACAGCCCTCTTAACCAATCAAATAGGTTGAATTTTGGACCAGTGGTCCAGATATCCAGAAATGTTTTATCTTAATTTATTAAAAGCTACTGAACTGATTCACACCAAATTAAAAAAAAAAACACTTTCTGGATCATGATCTAGCCTCCTCCCAAATTTGATATAATTCTGTTTTATACCATTTTGTGATATCGCGTTACAAAATTGTCTACGGAAAATGCATGGGGAATTTACATTTATGGATGCCCCTTTTTCTCAGCCTCTACTTGACATATCACCCTGAAACGTTCCAGGAAGGAGGTGAGGTGGATGAACCTTTCTTTGGGAAAGGATCATGAAGATTCATCAAATGGTGCAAAACACATTTTTGGCTAGGGGTGGGCTCCCCAGGACATAGCAGGAGCTGGCCCTGCAGTGTGGCAGTCCCCAGTACCATCTATTGAATTTTTCCCCGCTAAAGTGGTGGTGTCCGGGTCATCAAGAGGGCCAAGCAGCCCCCGCATTTACCCTATCAAAAGCCCCCGGGTTGTGGTGGTCCCCAGGGCTGCATGGGGATGCCAGCACCGCCCTCATTAATTACAATTAAAGCCCGGGGAGGTGGCGGCCCAAGGGCTGTGCAGCAGTCCGTACAGCCCCCCCATATTGTTTAGAAATAAAGCCCAGGGGAGGTGGCAGTTCCCAGGGCTGGAGGTATCCAAGAAGCCTCACCATTTATAAATGAATAAGCCCCCGGGAGGTGGTGGTCCCTGGGGCAGCGGGGGAGGCCATAAGGCCTCCCCCGCAGTCATATGTTAACAAGCCCCAGGAACGTGGTGGTGCCCGGGACATCAATAAGCCTCTTTATTATTAAAAGCCCCGTGGGACCTGGCCCACCCGGGTGGCGCTTATTAACAAAGCGCGGGATACCGCGCTTCCTTTTTTAAACATTTTCTGCAGGAGCCGTGAATCCAGCACAAATGCAGACACATGACTTTTTTGGCCCCCTGAGGTCCCTGTGGGGGAGAGGGTCAGGGTGTTCCTACCCTGTCCCCTTTTCTTTTTTTCTAATGTCTTTCCTGTGATACGGTTCAAGCCGAGTCACAAGATGGCTGCCAACACTTCCTGGTTTGGCATCCAATCAGATTTCAGCATGAGATCGGGTGAGGTTGTGGATCCTCCAATTCCCTATATATACAAATTTGGATTTTCTTTAATATTTCAAAAGATTCTGAATGGATTTACACCAAATAACAAAAAGGCTGCCAAATTTTATGTAATTCGGTACAGCAGTTCAGGCTGTAGCCGTGTCTAAAGCTCCTATGGGAATGTTGTGTTATGTTATGTTGCACATTTTGTAAAGCGCACAGCTACCTCAGCATTAACAGTGGGAAAATTATTTTTTTTACCCCCTTTTTGTCAGCCCCCACTTGACGGATCACCCCAAAATTTTCAAGACAGCAGCTCAAGTGAGCATCATATTAATTTGAAAATGTTGTTAAGATTTGTGAAACTATGCCAAAGTTCTTGGTAAATGAAAAAACACCACCAAATGTATTGGTAAATGAAAATATATATATGTATTGAAAAAGCATATCATTTCAGATGTCTTCAGGGATGTCACTGACCATGTCATGAGTGTAATATGTGAGGTCACCAGCAGTGCATTGAGAGGGCATGATTTATGGTTAGCTCAGGTAACTATAACAGCTGAACTTCTATGGTTTTGTGCATGTATAATGTGAGCCTAAATATAACATCCCTGTAACCTTTAGTTTTCAGAGAATTTCTAATCTTTTTAAATTTTATTTTCTAACTATAACGTCCCTGTAATCTTTGTTTCTTTCAGTGACTTTCAAAGGTTTTTCACATGTTATTTTCCAAGTAATATGTCCCTGTAATGTTTAGTTCCTTGAATACACTGCAATTTATTTTGCTTTTCAGTTTAGTTATATATCATTTTTTAAACTGTTTTAATAAATGTACTTTAAATACATTTTAAAAGGTAAAAATCTGATATTGGTCCACAAATCTGCTCGGGAACCCAGAAACACGCTTAATAATCTGCTGTTAAACCATGGAATTTATACTTTACTTTGTAAAAAGAACTACATTCTAACCCAAACACTCCCTAATGAGTAATATTTCCATACCACTCTCCTTCTCATATTCACAATCTAATTTGTTCCCTTCCCCCCAGCACTTTTGACTCCATTTACATTGTAAACTTTTTTGGAACACTGACTGCGAGCACTAGCTCAAAAGTTCACAACACTTTCTGTGAACACCATACTACCTTCAAATTGAAATATAGCATGTGAGGTTGACTGTTCCCAAACAGCATTATTTTCTTTTCCAGAGCCATTCATAGAAGTCATTAATTTGTTCTCAAAGTCACTACCTACTTTTAGCTACCTGCATATTGACAGCATCCAATCAAATATGTTCTTATTTAATTTCCATTTTAACTATCTTTCTTTTTGAAAACTGTCTTATTCAGCTACAGCCTGCACCTGTGTGCTACTCCATTGTGCCACCAAATGGTTAGAGTTTGACTTGTGGGCTAAGGTTTTGTGTTTTGGACCAGAGAGAGTGCTAGAAAGAGTGGCATTGACAGAGACCTGGGTTTACCTAATGTAAACATTACTTGGCTTGGCCACAGAGGATTAAAGTGGCATCAATTGCTGTCTTCGGTTAAAAGTATTGTGGATTGCGAACATCCAGACCTTATGTTTGTGTATTGTGGTGGCAATGACCTAGGCACACTTACTAGAGTTGGACTGGCAATCCTAATGAAGGATACCTTTGGTAAATTAATAGCACTTTCCCCACACAATGCCTTAGTGTTCTCCAACATTTTCCAAAGGCAGAAGTGGAAGTAGTCAAACAAATTCTATCCATAGATAGACAAATCCAGGAAATTTGCCAATAAAACAATGTATGCATTCCTGAGAGACCACAACAGGAGCTCAATATACAACAGCAATTTATGCTTGATATCGACGGTATACATGGAAATGATGGAGCTCATTTCACAAAGAAAGGAAACAGTGTGTTCCACAGCAGCTTGAAATAATACATCCTGTTTTATGTGTAGTTATCATATATACACCATAAACACAAAGGCTCTTTCTAGAGCTACCATTTTTCCCATACATTGGTTCTTCATCTTTTTAAATCCTTATTTTTGATTTTTTTTCTCGACTCAGGGATTAGTCTTAGATCCACAAACCAAATGCACATGTTCAATACAAAGCTTTTAGGCACATGTTTGGGCAGATTGGAGTTCGACCAGTGTGCAGTGAAGAAGTCTCCCCATTCTCTTCAGGACATAGGAGATAATGCCGGCCTCCCTCCCATGGCTATCCTTATTTTGTTCATCACCTAGCCGGGCTGCTCCAGTAAAGATCATTTGATTTAGAAGACTGTCATATTCAGATGTCCTGCTTGCATCAAAGAGGAGATACAATTGTGCACCTACCACCATTCTTGGATTGGAACAGGTAACTGTTGCACCAATTAGCAAAATATTATTGAGTGATTGTGAGTGATGATTGGTCATTGATATGGTGGCAGGAAGGGTGAGGAAGGGTGTTCAACTGATTTGTAAACTTGATTTTGATGATTTGCAATAATTGGGGCCTGATGGGTGTAGGTGATTGGCACTTTTTAACTTATTGAGATTTATGTGCAGGGTCCACTCCTTTTTGCTGGTTCATTAGTGACCAGACCAGTCACTTTAATTAACAAGCACAAATCTACACAAAATACTAAAATTCAGTTTCTCGTCTTGTTCTTCAAAGGCAGTGCACTACATGTCTATCTTGCTGGGGTCGAGACAGAGTTGGACTGATTAGTTACCCGGAGTCAGGAGGAGAATGGAAGGACTCAGGGTGAGACCACCTCAACAGCCAAACGCAGTAAATTATTGACCTCAAAGGGAAACCAACATAATGATGACTCTCAGGTCTACTCAGCTCCATGGACTTGAGAGAGGTCCGTTGATTTTTTAAATGCTGCTGAGTGTGTGTGCTGGCTCAAATGTGAAATTCTCCTTATGTGGTTGTGGTTAGGGCGCTGTTGCTTGTAACTGGAGACAAACTTGTGATGTCACATCATCATCATCATATTTCGCAATCGCTTGGCTACATTTTATGATGACAGTTGTGAGATTGATCACCCTGGTACATGCTGCTACTTGTCTGTGAGTGGATGGAAATTGCTCTCATATCTCAGTTAATCAATTGGCCATGAGCCATAAAATGAATGATTGCAGCAGTGGCCTATGCTCTTGCTCTGCCTCTGAGTGTTGGTAGTTGGTACACTCCTCATGAAGCTTACCTTCTGTCCTTCTTGACTTTACAATATCACTTCTGTTTTAAACTCCACAGGCCTTCTCTTCTCATGCAAAAAAGGCGATAGCTCAATAACACTCCTGCTTCCTGCTGAAGCAGAGGAGAGAGGGGCCCTTTTCCTGACCCCTGCAACTGACCTTGTTAGGGTTCCTTAAGGACTAAAAGAGTTAGGTTCAGTTCAGATTCACAATTACAGTGCAGCTAATTAGGTCACACAGTGAAGCTCAGAGTCGATAAGTAGAATTAAGTATGGATTTATTACAAATTCACATCAGAGTAATATAAATCGGTCTTAGAAACATTGCATAGCATTACAATATTATCAAAGGGAAACCGAATCAGTGCACAAAATGTATCCTCAATAAGAAGCAACAATTGAGGACTTCAGTAGTGATAGTGCAGAGTACCAGAAAAACAGTATGGTGGTGAGATAGAAAACTTCGGTCCTCCTGCCCATAATGTAGGAGGCATTCAAATTTCTCGGGTAAACTACACTAAAGGATGCTAAATGAAATTCCAATTAGATCCATAAGAATAGAAAGGTGTCAGCATGGGAAAACTTCTGTACACATTCTCTAAATCAAGAATATTTCATAGCATAAAGCCGCACAATGAGAGTAGCGCATAGAGGTCTGTACCTCTCCTAGTCTGAAAGGAATCTCTGTCCAAAGCCAAAGAGCATTGCCTAGTTATACCCAAAAGAGAAGTCTCTAAATCAGTATCAAAAATCCAATTATTGACCACCTCCAAACAGTGCTCTCTTGGCAGATACACTTGTAACTCTTCTTCTTTGATCCACGTATTCGATGTGAACATTAGATTTCAACTCCTCATTCCAGACGCACAGTAGTCCTCCATTCTGTTCATTAATTGTTATTGCTCTTGACTCCCTCACACTTTCTTTTCTTTTTCACACAATGAACCTTTCTCCATTCATTAGATAATTTTACCATGCACCTATAGAGGAAAGAAAAACACTGCACCCAAGAAAATATTCACGTTGAAGGTTAAGCATTGCAAAACCGAAATTCTTAAGGCTTTGGTCAAGTTAGCAAAGCCAAGGCTCCGATACACATTTTAACTGTGTAAATACAGATACACAGACAGTCATATTACAAGTATGAATGAAATTCTGATGAATACACGTTCCCTTTCATAATGAAAACAGGATGCCTATCTGCAACTACGTGAATACATGAAGATCAATTAACTTGTTACTAAATACACACTTGTAAGAACTGCAATTCTTTGTAACTATAGTAGAAACACTAGTGTACACACATACATAAATGTTGAGATTACATGGCAAATGCACTTTCAATATGGTTTTATTGCACTCCACTTCATTAGTCACATTCTATCACATGAACACATAAGGCCTTTAATATACATATATGTGGCCTAATCAATAATAACAAGGGTGGAGCCAAATTTATGCTGCTCCATTACCATACCAGACTGGTTCAGCCAGGCACCCAAGATGGACATTCAGAGAAGAATGCAGATGCACCGCCCAATTTGAAAATACAGTATCATTTTTCTTTTAACAATCATAATTTTTAGAACAGTGTGGGTTCCCTCCATAATTTGCATTTTCAAACCCAGATGACAGAACTTTTAGATGTATAATAACTTGGGTCTCAGGGTGAAGGACTGTTTGTAATGCATTTAACTGAACTGTGTCATTCATTCCTTCATGTCCTGCTACCAAATATTGATGATGAAGTGCTGCTCATCACCCTGATGAATATTGCCGTTGTGTAGTGTTTGTCAACCCTCACCGATATCCCCTTTCCCATCCATTCATCAAACTCCTAACTCTCTTCCCCCGGGTTGTGTAATTTATTGAGTTGTGACTTGATTTACACCATAAATTGATCACACACTTGCTGGGGTGAATGTGGTGAAAGCGCCACTAACTCACTGCGGGATCTTCTATTACCTGAGGAATAGCCCACAGCAGCCCCACTTACCCACCCATGCATAAAAGGGATCATTCGTCAACATCCTCACTGAAGCTTCGTGTTGCACAAATGCTTAACATTGTCCACTCCTGACTCTGAGTCCACTTCTCCTGACTCAAGGATTTTGTAAGTTTAGTTTTAATTAAATACTAGCTCCCCATTGCTCAGAAGAAGGTTCTATTGCTAGTTTTCATAACAATTTCAGGTATTCTTTGTTGTGTCATTGTGGTAGTCTAGTCTCAGTCTTTGTAAAGTTATGATATCAACATTGCATCCTAACTCTGTGCTTTTCTTTTGATTTAGTTGCCTGTGATGGATTATCCTTTAAAGTCCTTTTGAGTTTGAGCTGAGCTCACCTAGGTGGGAGTGGGACCTTGCTTGTGATGCCATTACTGTTAGTGCACTAGCCTGCTGCTACTACTACCACCACCATTAAGAGGCCCCTTGGGAAGCCCTGCAGTAAGGGTTTGTAAGATTGAGACTGGTAGCTGCCATTCCTTCATCTATTCAGGCAAGAGAACTATGGAGTAAAGTGAAGTAGTTTAGTGAGTAAGTAACTAACTTCTACTGCAGATAAGTAATTTGTTTTTTGTTTGTCTAGGTTGTTGTAGGCAATGTAGGCAAACGGCAGCATACCCCCCTAATGGTCAATAAAATAGCTACATAGGGTAGTAGAAGAAGGCTATGACTAACTATAACTAACTGGTATACACTTTGATAAGCAAACATGATGTGCAAAAAGGCAGCAGTGCAAAGGAAAAAACCCACAAACTATTTCAGGCATAAAGTATTAGAAAAATTGTTCCCTTTACTTGAGACCAACATAAATAAACCCACCCTTTCACCCTACAACAGACCCAACCATCTCCCCAAACAAATCACCCCACTCCAATCAATGTTAAAATAATGTCCAAAGAAAGTCCAACTCCAAATTCCCGGTCCCTTCCCAACTCCCAACCTCTCCACCCGCAACAAGTCTCTCCCACCAAAACAAAAAATAAAAAAGGGCTTAGAAGATGGAATCATCGATCCGGGTCCGGAGTCTTCTGAATTCCTCCTCAAGGCTTGCCACCTGATGGTGAATCTGCGCTAGCTCGTACAGCATGCAGTGTTGGAATCGGTGTGGGTATGGGGGTGGCAGCAGTGGCTCTGGCGGCTCCCAGCTGGCTCTGTTGTTGCAAGGATGGAGGCACTGGGAGCTGGCTGGATGAACTGGGACCCGGGGCTGTAACAGATGCAACCTCAGCCTCCTCCTCCTCCTCCAGAGCCTACAGCTGATAGTATTTAGCCTGGATGTCCTCCATCCTCTGACCCATCGCCGGGCTGCTATTTCCTGCTGAGCAGGTGGCTCTGGTGGACCAGCAAGAATAGCTATATCAAGATAAAAAAGAAAAAAGACAAATTGTAAACAATGCTTTGTGCAAACACTTGTTTAAAATTATAAGTGGCACGGTACAGTAGCAGTACATTGCTGGTCGGCTAGGGTCATTGGAATTTAATGTGATTAGGAGTCACAGGGTAATGTTTTTACCCACACATGCCTCACATAAAAGCACTGACTGGCTGCAAGGAATTAACTTAAGCCAGAATACCACCAGATTGAAAAAGCAAAGGGATTTTTTTTTCTTTTAAAGGATTCCCTAGTAAAATCCTAAGCAGACAATTTGTGTGTAAAAATATAAATAAATGACCACTAATTAATGATTAATGCATTGTGCTCTATGCAGTAAAAGTATTCTTAATGTGCTAAATTAATCGAGGCATGCTAGTGCATTGGGTACTTTGCTACTCTCTGAAGTCTGCAGCTAGGGCAGCTGTAATGGACAATTATCTTACTTTAATTTCTATGGCCCTGCTTTTCTCCAAATGCTTTTCAATTCTACCCTGACTCCAAAGAGTCAGATGAATGATACTGGTACGTCACGTATAAAATGCTGATACTCTGTCTGTCGTAAGTAGATGGTGAGATAAATTATACACTACAGTACCGGGAAAGGAACAGAATATAGATTTTATTTGGCACATTCATCACAGAGTATCCCATCCTCAAAACCGAAATTAGGCACTTAGCCTTAATTTACTCACTGGCCTTGCCCTCCACCACAAATGAATTCAACTACATGCACTTGGCAGTAAGGAAAGGAAACTTAACTTATTCTACTGCAGGGTAAGTTAGAGGGATTATGCTGGGTAGTTAGAGGTGTTGCTATAGAATAGTCGGATGCCATAGATCATCAAGAGCTAAGCTTTGGCTTAGTCCGTTATGTAGTTGATGAATATCGAAAGGAAAGAATTTGAACAGGCGTAAACCCGTTCTAGAAGCCATGAAATATATGTACATAAAATCTCTTGGTCAGAAAAATGTGGCACATGCCAAAAATGAATTTGTCAATTTGTTTGGTAGTCTGGGAAAGAACCCTAGACAGAACTTAGGAAAAAATAATGGTGTTAAGTATTAGGAGTAGGTAACTGAGTGGGCACCGGGAGGCAAACATACCTAGTTTTCAGTTTGCAGTGCATTGAAAACTTTGTAAATGCTGCATTAACTAAAGCATAGACAGCACTGTAGTGCTGAATTGAACCATGCTGCAGTTAGGTCATGGGTGGAGAAATGCCATGGGCAGGGAGGTGATGAATGAGGATCGGTCCTTGGTCTAAACTTAGACCAAAAGTCTAACTTGAGTCTAACTTTATCTTTGTGAATCAGGTCCTCAGTTTCTCTTTTTAATGCATAGTTGCACACAACACATCACTGGGAAATTGGGTCTGTATGAACTACATAAAGAGAGGCACGGAGAATGCTAACTCACTGATATTATCATTACCACTATGTTAGTGACAGGACAGAGTCTGCATGGCTGATTAAATAATCAGCCCAAGCAAGCGCCGCTGTTGATTAGGTAGTGCCGAGCACCTGGCTAGTTCACACGGGATCATTGTAGAACATAAAAAATAAATAATTACTCAACATGGCTTGCAACCTCGATGCCCAGCAGGTCAAGCTGATCCTGTTCGCGGTTGAAGATGTCCAACCAGTGGTGCATCAACTGCTGCACCCTAGTGCACCGGCACACGCACCGGTGTGCTCTACCAAACTAAAGCCAACACTCTCGCAGGGTGCACCCCCTCCCAGGCCTGTCGCCTGCTGTCAGCATGGAGGGGAAGTGGCGCTGCACATGAAAAATAAGTTTGGCCATCTCCACGTCAGAAAAAATGGGACAGGACTGCACCCCTTGGTGGCGCCACCGACTGTCAGGTGTGCGGCTAGCAGCTGTACTGGCACCAACACTTCCACCCTCTCGCTGCTCTGACATCGTGCTGGGTGGGAATAAAAACTGGAATAGGAAAAGCAGGAAGGATCTAGGAAGTAAGAGAAGAAGAAAGGAAGAACTCAGAAAGTAAAGTAAAACCCAAAAGAAAAAGTACAAACATTTTTATATGTATGTATGTATTATACATGTGACAATCACTGAACCTATATTAAGAAATAAAGTTGATATCATCAGAAAAGTGAAACTGTATATTTCTCTGTAGAAAGAGTTTATCCTGTATCAAACTGCTCGCAGATAGTGAAACTCTCATGATGACTATCATCACAGAGTATTAATAAAAAATCTAATGAGAACACACGCATTTTGAAAGCGCGAACAAGCAAAAAATTCCGCGAAGTCACGGAATTTTTGGCAATTCCGCATTCTCAGCGTAACGCGAAATGACCCAAATTCCACGAGCGGAATGGAATTTACCGCCCAGACCTAGTGAAAACTTTACAGATAGCTCATCTTTTCTAGCAAGATTCTCTCTAATAACTCAAGGCTCCTTAAGAAAGTTAGTATCTACTACAAAGAATCTTTCTCCAGTTGGAAACATTTCCAGTTCCTTTATTAAGTTGTCCAGATCTCTTTTGGCATACTTTACCAGGATTTGCAACATATTTTTGTAGCATTCCATTTTATTCATCCCCCATTCCTCAAACATCTTCGGACTGGTGTTGGGGTGGTTTGGCATGATGAAAATCCTCAGTCCACATGAGATTCTGCCAACTTCTAGGGACCACTTTGTTTATTTCTTTCCTGGATGCTTTTTCTAACATCACAAACAGTTCTTTTAAGCCCATTTTATCTTCAGCTATCACCTTGGATTGTTCCAAATTATAATTTGTAGAGTTTGTGGAAACATGCACTCTGCCTCTTTAAAACATCTTGGAGCTCTTGCCTCCATTTCAAAAGGTAACACTGTTTCAGATTGCACTTATTCAAAATTACCATGCTTTTATTATGTAGCAATGTTAGGCAGCAAAGCAAAGCAAAATATGACTACTCTCGCCCAGGATTAGTGTTAGTATAAATCTAGCAGATATATTACCAGTTTAAGAACAAAAAGCTCAAATGGCTTTTTGGAAATGGCACTTTCTAGGGTGCTTTCCCTCAACTTTTTTCTTTTCTTCTTCCCAGTTTTCTGCTGCTCTGGATGCTAGCCTTAGGACTTTGAGCACGTTTGACACTGCCATTCAGTGCCAATATATGATTGACTGACTCGAGTTCTCTGTAAGTTCCTTGTCAATGGGTAAGGCATATACCTATGGCATGTATCTTGAGTACTCCTCTGTGGGTCTACAGCATTGGTTGTGCGTTCACAGAGATAGCTCAAAGATTATGGCAAAAGGTTTGCCCTGGTGAGGCCTGTTTGCACAAGTTACTTTTACATGGTTCGGCATTCAAAAAGCTACTTGCCAAGGTTCTGCATGTTTCTTGCTATATCGGAGTTCTCTCTGGTGACAGGGTGTGGTGTTGGGAAGAGGTATGGCGAGTGTGTGTGTGCGTTACATGCAAGGGTTGTGAATGGAACTGAGTGGTGTTTTGGGTACGACAGGCCTGCTTCTCGCATTGGATTAACATGGGAAATGTAGGAAAGGTTATTGAACAGTATTTCCTATGGGCAGAATAGAAGCAGTATCGTGTTTAATATTGATGAGTTGGCAAAGGCGAATTATCTTTGGTAGTGCAAGAGGATCCGCCATTTCATGTGTGGAGATGTCACTCGTGGGAAAGGGGGCATTTCGATGCTCGTGGCACTGCTAGGGGGACAGCTACATATCTGCATTCCTGATTGAAGGCCATCAACTAGGGGCTTAACGGAAACTGCGGACCTCCGACTCTGAGGGGCATTTCTGATATTGTTACAGGGGAGTGGAATTGGCACCAGCATTCAAAGAGGCAGGGTCTTGGCCCCACTAAAGAGAGTGATCAAACATCCTGGGGTAGGATGGCAGACTGTACAGAATTTTGAGAGGGCCTGTACATTTCAAAGGTGGCCTCTTCAATTGATTGCATCTTCAAAGACAATCGTGGAAATAACTGCTGGGGCTGTGGCCTCAGCCGTTTTGAGAAGCTTTTGGATTTGGAACCATACTAAACTGCTTCGACGCTGGGATATTGACACGATCGTTTAGGTGTCCAATGAGGATTGTGGGATCCTGACCTGGGAGCTGCGACTGTATTCGACCTCCAGATTGGGAGGACGACAATGCATGACATTGCGGTCTCTGTCCAAGGTCATTGGCACCCTCTCCCTGGACCCACGTCACAAGCTACTTTGTTGTGGAGAACATCGTGATGAAGCCTGAGGGGTTTTGTGTGCCTTGTAGGTGCCTGCAGCTGTCTGTCGGGGGCTACGGCTGTTCACATCTCTGTCTGAAGAGAAACATTTCTCCAGACTTGGAAGCACACTAGCTTCCTGGGTCACAACCTTTTGCCTATGGGAGGTATCACAATCCCGCACTCGTGCAGGTGTCGTTGGGCATCTGGCGGTCTAATTTGGATGGGAGAAACTAAGTAAATGTTTATTTTCATGTTAGGTGGTTCTGACTGTCTCACACAGCCACTTCTGTTCTCACTTACACACCCACACAGCCACTCACACACCCACAAAACCACGCACACACAAACACACACTCACACACAGGCAGTGATATACTTCTAGAAATTGCAATAGAATATTTTTTTAAATACGTTTTTGCTTTAGTATTGAATGTGTGCAATATAACCGGCAGACCCCTTATTTGCCCCATGCCATGTCTATTGGCTTAGTGGACTAATGCATCCATTTCACGGGCCTGTGTTTGACCTCATGGTCACAGGTTCACATCCCGGCGGGTCCATTCAGCCTCTCATCCTTTCTGAGGTCGATAAAATGAGTACCATTGAGTTGGGTAACAATAAACATCTGTTATTCAGGACCAAGATACCCTGCTGGGGGTGAACGCGCGCTTTACAAATACATATGTTATGTTACTTAAAAAGAAACAGTGACATTCACTAAAAAAACAAAGATAACAGGTACGTTAAAGTTATGAAATAAAATTAATAAAAGTAGACATTCACTGAAAACAACAAAGGTTACTGGGACATTATTGTTAGGAAACATAATTAAAAAACCTTAGAAATTTACTGAAATAAACAAAGGTTACATTGACGTTATAGTTAAGTTCAGATTTTACACACACAAAACCCTAGAAATTCAGCAGTTATAGTTATCTTTAGCAACTATAACTCATGTCCTAAGATAACTATAATGCTTGCCCTCGCCATGCACTGCTAATTATCCCACATATTACATCTCCTATGACATCATTGATAATATCATTGCAACATTTGCAGTGAAAATATTGAAGAGAAAACTGTGCATAGCGGGGGCATGAGTGTCAAGAATTCCTGTCATGCGAGGGGAGGAAAACGGTAACCAGCGAAAACGGACTACATCTCCCAGGATGCTTAGCGGTTGAGAGGTTATGTAAACAGGAGAGCTGTAACATAACTCAAGGAAAACACGCCCTTATGTAAACAGGAGAGCTGTTACATAACTCAAGGAAAACACGCCCTTATGTAAACAGGAGAGCTGTTACATAACTCAAGGAAAACACGCCCTTATGTAAACAGGAGAGCTGTTACATAACTCAAGGAAAACACGCCCTATAAAGGGAGGAACCGGGAGGTACAACGCTGTCGGATATTGTGTTTACACCGACGTACCTGCTTAGTGAAGAGCAGTGTTCCGGAGTGGTGCTCCAGTAAGGCAAGAACGGAGGTAGGTCGAGTCGTTACTCCCTGGGCCGTGTCTTGCCCCATCGTCACCTGTGAAGGACCCGGAAGCTCTACCGGATAACCATTGAGCTTCGCTTTTTGACTCGGCTGAGCCAAAGCGCAGTGGCGCTTTTGCTGGTTGGAGTCGTAACTCCCAGCCCGACCAGAGATACAGGGACTGCCAGCTGTAACGCACACCAGGAGGTGTTTGCCGCGTTACAGACTCGGAAGTCCACAGGATCGATCGAGCGGCTGCTCTCGGTTCAGTCTTCTTTGCTTGTGATTGGGGTATCGGTGACGCATCACCAGGAGGTGACTCCGCGTCCCGGTGCAGTCTGAGGAAGAGGTTGAGCGGCTGCTCCCTTCAGGTAGAGACCCCGGCTGGGTGTTTCCCTGACTCCTCGATTCTCCCCAACACTCTTCGTGCCCCTCACAGCCTACCGATTGGCATTGCCGGCCATTTCATTTCTGCCCTCTGTTGGCATACGCCGGGATCGGCGTATATGCAGAGGACGGTTAGGACCATCCGTGCTGTGGGCTGGTAACGTACTTAGCCTGGAGGATTCCAGTGACTATAACCTTTGTTTATTCCTTGTATTATTTTTGCCTTCATTAAAATAACTAAACCTTCACAAGTGGTTGCGTTCTCATTATCGTGTCTGTTAAACGATCCTGAGACGTTCAGGGCGTTACAAAATATCCGACCCTAATAACACTAACTGTCTCCCGGTCGATAACAGACATGGCAACACTTGATGATGTGCTGGCTGCTTTAGCGACCGTGCAAATTGAATTGGCTGCCTCCAGGCAAGAAACAGCCGATGTAAAAGCCAGACTGGATGCTATCCAATTGGACCTGCTCACGCCCAGCACCTCC
Source organism: Triturus cristatus (assembly GCF_964204655.1). NCBI lineage: Eukaryota > Metazoa > Chordata > Amphibia > Caudata > Salamandridae > Triturus > Triturus cristatus. The sequence goes on from NC_140582.1 coordinate 498,179,251, forward strand.
CACACGAACCAGACCCCTGCGGTAGTAGTGGAAATGCCGGTAGCCGTCCCCTTGGCAACACCAGAGAGGTACAGTGGGGATCCTAACACAGTGCAGGTATTCCTCACACAAGTGGCGCTACATTTATCGTGCAAACCAAGGGCGTTCCCCACGAGTCAGGCTCGTGTGGCTTTCCTTATATCCTATTTGGCTGGAAACGCGGCACAATGGGCCGTACCTCTGGTGAGCAGGGACGACCCCATCTTATGTGATTGGGGTGCTTTTCGCGAGGAATTCCTGAAAGTCTTCGACAGAAGGGCTGACTCGTACACGGCGGACCGTGAAATGCTTGAGTTGAGACAGGGATCCAACGACCTGGTGCAGTATCTCAACGCGTTCCGAAGGCTGGTTGCGGAAACCAAGTGGCCTGTTGCTAAACAGACGGCGCTCTTCCATCACGGGCTGTGCGATGAGCTCAAGGACGCCGTGGCTCATATTGACCCACAACCCAAGACATGTGAGGGCCTTATCAACCTGGTATTACGGCTGGAACATAGGCTAAGTGAAAGAAAGGGGGATCATGGGAGAAAAGGAAACTCCCTTCCATCCTATGTGACAGTGGTAAGTCCTGAAACTTCCACCGCATCCAAGGGAGAACCCATGGACATCGGCGCAATACGAGCGAGCCTCACAGCCACGGAGAAAGAGTCACGCCGTAAACAAGGATTGTGCCTATATTGTGGCAAAAAAGGCCACTACGTACGTGAATGCCCTGCCAAACCGAAGACGTCACGTTATCGGGCCAACCGGTCGGTAACAGCCGTGGTGGACGTACCGGCGGAAAACTAGAGGACTCCCAGACCAAAGAAGGGGCATCTCGGAGTCACTCATCCATCCCTTCACTTTCCAACTCGGTCACTAAGGGACAACGACACCTGTTTCTCACGGTGCACGTGGGAGTGCATGACCAGTGGATACCCGTTGTGGCCATGGTGGATTCAGGGGCCACTGGCATGTTTATGGACCACAACGAGACATGCAGGCTAGGGCTAGTGCTTCTTCCCAAAGCTGTACCCGAAGACGTCTATGCTGTAGACGGAAGGCGATTGGTGACGGGGCCCATCGGGCAGCACACGGGGGTCCTTCCGATGAGATATGGGAGGAACCATTTGGAACAAATCGATTTTAACATCATCCGAGCGCCCCAATATGGCGTCATATTGGGATTGCCGTGGCTACAGAAACACAACCCCTCTGTGGATTGGCCAACACATCGCATCGAACTGACGTCACCGTATTGCATCCTGCATTGTGGAATAAGAACGGAATATCCCTTGACGCAGATGAGAGCGGGAGTCAGACGGTGGCTACAGCGGCAGAAAAAGATGTGGCTCTCCCCCAGGCTTATCACAGTTTTGAGGATGTATTTGATGAGGTGAAGGCGGAAGTGCTACCACCACATAGACAGTTTGACTGCCAGATCAACCTGGTGCCAGGGGCCAGCGTTCCCAGCGGCAGGCTGTATGCCCTGACGGAGCCTGAAAATGTGCATCTCCGGGGGTACCTGGATAAACTCCTCAAGCTAGGATTCATCCGCCCGTCCAAGTCTCCGGCCGCCTCGCCACTCTTCTTCATCCCGAAGGCTAATGGGGAGCTGAGAGCCTGTGTGGACTTTAGGGCATTGAATGCGATAACTGTAAAGAATCGGTACCCCTTGCCTCTCATCAGTGTACTTCTGGAACAGGTCAAGAAAGCTCGTATCTACACCAAGTTGGATTTGAAAGGGGCATACCATCTGGTGCGCATGAGGGACGGAGACGAGTGGAAGACCGCCTTTAAGACCAGGTTCGGCCTTTTTGAGTACCTCGTCATGCCGTTCGGTCTGTGCAACGCCCCGGCAGCCTTTCAGTACTTTTTGAATGAGGTATTCAGAGAGGAGTTGGATATCTACGTGGTCGTATATATCGACGACATCCTCATCTATTCGTCCAGTGTGGAGGAGCACGTACACCACGTCAAAGCTGTGCTCCAAAAGCTGAGGGAAAACATGCTGTTTTGTAAACTCAGCAAGTGTGACTTCCACGTCACATCCGTGGAATTCCTCGGAGTGATGCTGAGTCCAGAGGGACAGGAGATGGCAGAACGAAAGATCAAGGCGGTGAAAGAATGGCCGGTGCCCCAAAGCGTGAAGGACGTCCAAAGTTTCATTGGCTTCGCCAACTTTTACAGGTGGTTTATAGATGGATTTTCAGGATTGGTGGCCCCAATCACACAGCTACTGAGGAAGTCCAAGGAGTTTGTCTGGTCCCCTGAAGCGAACAAAGCCTTTGAGGCCCTGAAAAGCGCCTTTGGTAAGGCGCCGGTGTTGGCTCACCCCGATCCGGATCTCCCCTACGTGGTGGAAGCGGACGCATCGGATGTGGCGCTGGGGGCTATCTTGTCCCAACGCAACCACGACACAGGGGTGCTTCATCCCGTTGCGTACATGTCCCGCAAACTCAACGACACCGAACGCAACTACCATATTGCGGAGAAGGAGCTTCTCGCAATCAAGGACGCCTTCACCGAATGGAGGCATTGGTTGATGGGGGCAAGACATGTGGTATCGGTGTACACGGACCATCGGAACCTACAGTTCATGACGGCCACAAGACACCTTTCTCCCAGACAGCTGCGGTGGATGATCTTCTTTGCGGGGTTCAACTTCCGCATCACATATCGGCCGGGGACGGAAAACCGGAAGGCGGACGCCCTGTCCCGTCAATCTGCAGTTAAGGAACCATTGCCTGCGACCGAGCATTCCATCATTTCCCCGAGGATGGTATTGGGGGTTATCCAACCGGATACTTTCCTGAGGGGAATAAAGAGAGGGATCAGGTCATTCGCATGGCGGAGGTGGCTCCTCAGTCACAGAGAATGGCAGCTGAAGGACGGGATACCCCTGAAGGGCAGGTGCCTATTGATACCCACGCCTAGGCTAAGGAAACAAGCATTCATCTGGTGCCATGACTCTCCATGCGCAGGTCATTTGGGCTTTGAAAAAACGGTGGCTAGTATGGGACGGCATTTCTGGTGGCCAACCATGAGAGTGGATGTCAGGAGGTGGGGACAGGAGTGTCCTACGTGTGCTACCATGAAGGCCGACCATGGCCGAACCCAAGGGCTCTTACATCCACTTCCGACCCCGGATAGACCATGGGATAGCATATCACTGGACTTCGTGGTGGGCCTACCGGTAGACCAGGGGATGACGGCAATACTGGTGGTGGTGGATTACTTGACGAAAATGGGGCACTTCATCCCCTGCAAGAGAGTCCCTACGGCCGGGGAATTGGCGTCACTACTCCTAAAGAATGTGGTACGACTGCATGGATTACCTGGGGTGATCGTGTCGGACCGGGGGTCGCAGTTTACTGTGCAATTCTGGAAGACTTGGTGCACTGCGCTGCATGTTAAGACCGCCCTGTCCACCAGCTACCACCCTCAAACGGACGGCCAAACCGAGCGCCTGAACCAAACGCTCAAACAGTATCTGCGATGTTTTGTGGACCAGGGCAGGGAAGAATGGGTCGACTTGCTATGGGTTGCAGAGATAGCCTATAACAACGCCACTCACAGCTCCACACAGTCATCTCCGTTCTATAGCAACTATGGCCAACATCCCAGGTTCTTGCCATTTCTACATCCGTTCAGAGAGGACAGGATTCCCGCCACAGCGGACAGGGTGGCACACATAAAAGACACGTTGATGCGCTCAAGGGCTGTCCTAATAGAGGCCAAGAGAAGATACAAGGCTGCGGCAGACAGGAAGAGAAGGCCCGGGCCACTGTACCGCACTGGAGACTACGTCTGGATATTCACAAGAAACATGAGGTTTCGAAAGAACAGTGTGTTCCATCCCAAGTACATGGGCCCCTATCGAATTACCAAGTGTATGGGTCCCGTGAACGTGAAGGTGTGCTTGCCCCAGTCATTGCGGATACACCCTGTCTTTCATGTATCATGGCTCAAACCAGCACCCTCCAAGCCGTCTGGGACACCTAGGCCGGTATGCGTGGAGTCGGAGGTGGAGTATGAAGTGTCGGGCATACGGGCGTCCAAATGGCGCAGGGGGAAGCTGTGGTACCTGGTTGCGTGGAAAGGCTATGGCCCGGAGGAGCAGTCATGGGAACCGGCTGAAGGGGTACATGCTCCGCGCTTGGTCTCCTTGTTCCATCGGCGTTTTCCTGCCAGCGCTGGACCCGTGGGGAGCCGCTGAGAGGGAGGATGTACTGTCAAGAATTCCTGTCATGCGAGGGGAGGAAAACGGTAACCAGCGAAAACGGACTACATCTCCCAGGATGCTTAGCGGTTGAGAGGTTATGTAAACAGGAGAGCTGTTACATAACTCAAGGAAAACACGCCCTTATGTAAACAGGAGAGCTGTTACATAACTCAAGGAAAACACGCCCTATAAAGGGAGGAACCGGGAGGTACAACGCTGTCGGATATTGTGTTTACACCGACGTACCTGCTTAGTGAAGAGCAGTGTTCCGGAGTGGTGCTCCAGTAAGGCAAGAACGGAGGTAGGTCGAGTCGTTACTCCCTGGGCCGTGTCTTGCCTCATCGTCACCTGTGAAGGACCCGGAAGCTCTACCGGATAACCATTGAGCTTCGCTTTTTGACTCGGCTGAGTCAAAGCGCAGTGGCGCTTTTGCTGGTTGGAGTCGTAACTCCCAGCCCGACCAGAGATACAGGGACTGCCAGCTGTAACGCACACCAGGAGGTGTTTGCCGCGTTACAGACTCGGAAGTCCACAGGATCGATCGAGCGGCTGCTCTCGGTCTTCTTTGCTTGTGATTGGGGTATCGGTGACGCATCACCAGGAGGTGACTCCGCGTCCCGGTGCAGTCTGAGGAAGAGGTTGAGCGGCTGCTCCCTTCAGGTAGAGACCCCGGCTGGGTGTTTCCCTGACTCCTCGATTCTCCCCAACACTCTTCGTGCCCCTCACAGCCTACCGATTGGCATTGTCGGCCATTTCATTTCTGCCCTCTGTTGGCATACGCCGGGATCGGCGTATATGCAGAGGACGGTTAGGACCATCCGTGCTGTGGGCTGGTAACGTACTTAGCCTGGAGGATTCCAGTGACTATAACCTTTGTTTATTCCTTGTATTATTTTTGCCTTCATTAAAATAACTAAACCTTCACAAGTGGTTGCGTTCTCATTATCGTGTCTGTTAAACGATCCTGAGACGTTCAGGGCGTTACAATGAGTTATAGTTAGTAACTGCTGAATTACTATGGATTTGTGTGTGTAAACTCTGAACCTAACTATAGCATCCTTGTAATCTATGTTTTTTCTGTGTATATATAAATATGTATGTATATATATATATATTCACTGAAAAAACCATAGGTTTCAAGCACGTTATAGTTAGGAATTAGCATTTAAAAAACCTTAGAAATTCACTGAAAAAACCATAGGTTTCAGGGGTGTTATAGTTAGCTGGACTTTTCACTCGTACAAAACCATTGAAATTCCCCCGTTATAGTTAGTTCAGCTAACTATAACTCGCGCGCCCGCAATGCAATGCTGATGACGTCACATATTACATCACTCATGACATGGTCAGTGACATCACTCATGACATCACTGATGACTTCTCAAATGACATCACTAATGACATCACTGATGACATCATCCTTGTGATAGAGTGGCAGACCTCCTCTTCCCCTAATATAACCTTTGATACACACATTCAAAAATAGAAACTACAATGTTCAAAACAATGGACATACCAATACCAGTTACAACAACCTATTCAGTAATTCTAAGATCCACATACACATCCACTCATTCACCAACAGTCCTATACAGTCACTCATACATGTACTCACTCATCATATGTACTCACACACCTATACATCCTGTTACACAACGCCACTCATCCATAGAGTTACTCACACACATAGTCACTCATGCTAATAAAGAATCAAACATCCATTTACTTGCATATACAGTTATACACACACCACCATACTTACTTCTACAGAAACTTACACATACTTAGTCTTTTAAACAATCACTTATAGAAACACATACTTATTCATACAGGAACTCTTTCAATCTCTCACTCTCACATATACTCACTTATATACACCAATAGTCACATATACTAGTTTAAAACATATGTAGTTACTCATAAAGACACTATTGAGACAGTCTATCACTCACTAACACACCCATGCACACACTCATCCACGCATACAGTCCTGCACACATGCTGTCTTCAACACATACAAACAGTGAGTCACTCATTCATGCACCTATGCACTACATAATACCCCCCACCGAACCATACAGACACTCAGACACTCATACTGATACTCAAAAAACCAACTAATAACCTATATAGACACTCATGTAGCTACTCACCAACCCATGTAGCCACTTACACACAAAGTGAGAGACTGATACAGATATTTACACATTTAAACATTACTCACTAAGCCACGTATTCACTAAGATACACTTAATCAGTCAGTTATACAATCAATTTTTCAAAAACAAATCATCCATTTAGACACTTATATACCCATTTATTCTTCCATCGACCTTGAGATATACATATGTAAAACATATGTAATTTTCAGAAAAACACACATTCACTGGATAATGTCATCAGTGATGTCATTTGAGATGTCATCAGTGATACCATGAGTAATGTCACTGACCATGTCATGAGTGATGTAATATGTGACGTCATCAGCAGTGCATTGCGGGCGCGCGAGTTATAGTTAGCTGAACAAACTATAACGGGGGAATTTCAATGGTTTTGTATGAGTAAAATGTCCAGCTAACTATAAGGCCCCTGAAACCTATGGTTTTTTCAGTGAATTTCTAAGGTTTTTTAAATGCTAATTCCTAACTATAACGTGCCTGAAACCTATGGTTTTTTCAGTGAATATATATATATATATATATATATTCACTGAAAAAACCATAGGTTTCACACACGTTATAGTTAGGAATTAGCATTTAAAAAACCTTAGAAATTCAGTGAAAAAACCATAGGTTTCACACATGTTATAGTTAGCTGGACATTTTACTCGTAACAAACCAATGAAATTGCCCCGTTATAGTTAGTTCAGCTAACTATAACTCGCGCGCCCGCAATGCACTGCTGATGACGTCACATATTACATCACTCATGACATGGTCAGTGACATCACTCATGACATCACTGATGACATCTCAAATGACATCACTGATGACATCACTGATGACATCATCCAGTGAATGTGTGTTTTTCTGAAAATTAAATATGTTTTATATATGTGTATCTCAAGGTCGATGGAAGAATAAATGGGTATATAAGTGTCTAAATGGATGATTTGTTTTTGAAAAATTGATTGTGTTACTGACTGATTAAGTGTATCTCTCACTTTGTGTATAAGTGGCTGCATGGGTTGGTGAGTAGCTACATGGGTGTCTATATAGGTTATTAGTTGTTTTTTTGAGTATCAGTCTGAGTGTCTGTATGGTACGGTGGGGGGTATTACGTAGTGCATAGATGCATGAATGAGTGACTCACTGTTTGTATGTGTTGAAGACAGCATGTGTGCAGGACTGTATGTGTGGATGAGTGTGTGTATGGGTGTGTTATTGAGTGAATGACTGTCTCAATAGTGTCTTCAGGAGTAACTACATATGTTTTTAACTAGTATATGTGACTATTGGTGTATATATGTGAGTATATGTGAGAGGGAGAGATTGAAAGAGTTCCTGTATGAATAAGTATGTGTTTCTATAAGTGATTGTTTAAAAGACTAAGTATGTGTAAGTTTCCGTAGAAGTAAGTATGGTGGTGTGTGTATTACTGTATATGCAAGTAAATGTATGTTTTATTCTTTATTAGCATGAGTGACTATGTGTGTGAGTAACTCTATGGATGAGTGGCATTGTGTAACAGGATGTATAGATGTATGAGTACATATGATGAGTGAGTACATGTATGAGTGACTGTATAGGACTGTTGGTGAATGAGTGGATGTGTATGTGGATCTTAGAATTACTGAAGAGGTTGTTGTAACTGGTATTGGTATGTCCATTGTTTTGAAATTTTTAGTCTCTATTTTTGAATGTGTGTATCAAAGCTTATATTAAGGTGAGAGGAGGTCTGCCACTCTATCACAAGGATGATGTCATCAGTGATGTCATCAGTGATGTCATTTGAGATGTCATCAGTGATGTCATGAGTGATGTCACTGACCATGTCATGAGTGATGTAATATGTGACGTCATCAGCAGTGCATTGCGGGCGCGCGAGTTATAGTTAGCTGAACTAACTATAACGGGGCAATTTCATTGGTTTGTTACGAGTAAAATGTCCAGCTAACTATAACATGTGTGAAACCTATGGTTTTTTCACTGAATTTCTAAGGTTTTTTAAATGCTAATTCCTAACTATAACGTGTGTGAAACCTATGGTTTTTTCAGTGAATTTCTAAGGTTTTTAAAATGCTAATTCCTAACTATAACGTGTGTGAAACCCATGGTTTTTTCAGTGAATTTGAAAGGTTTTTTAAATGCTAATTCCTAAATATAACGTGTGTGAAACCCATGGTTTTTTCAGTGAATTTGCAAGGTTTTTTAAATGCTATTTTTTTTTTTATTCTTCATTTTTTTCAAACATATTTTTAATTTAATTTTCTTATCTTTTATAAAGACTATGCTTAAATTTTTAAAATCCTTAAATATTTTTTTTATATATTTTTTTTAAAATAAACATGTAAAATTTATTTCCATTTTTTTTTTTTTTTTTTTTTATTTTTTTTTATAGTACGCGTACCGTAAGCTCACGGTAAGCGTACGGTTTACGCAACGCCCGTAATCTATCTACGCTGCTTGCGTATAGTTCCGTACTTTGCGTAGCCGCGCGTACTGCGCGTGGGACGCGTGCGCGCTTACGCAACACGCGCACGTTACGCGGAAGTGCCGGGGAGTGACTGTTATGCGCATGCGCGCAAGCGCGTGTCTTTTTTACGCGCACGCGTACTTTTTGCCGTAAGCGTACCGTAAGCGTACCGTAAGCGTACGGTAGGTCATGTGATCTTGAAACACAACTTTTGATTGGTTGAAACTACTTTCAGTTCTAGAACTCTCCTACACCACACCCATTCCCCTCATTTCTGCTTGTGATCCCTTGGGAGAAGGAGCTGGTTTGTCTTTGGGATACGATGGCAGAACAGCAGAGCTCTTCTGAGAGTGAGGCTAGCACCAGCAGCACTGTCTTGAGGCAGAGAGCGAGGAAAGTAAAGCCTTCTTACGTTTGGGAGTATTTTACTTTTCCAGAAGGCCAGCAAAAGGTGAATGCACCCTTAGTTACTTGCAAGCTGTGTAAGCGTGTACTTTCTAGAGGTAATCCTAACAGGAAGTATTCCTTTGGGAATCACACCATGAAGAGACACCTCCAGGAAGTACACAGAAGGACACATGGTCATCTTTTTGGAGGTAACTCTTCAGAAAGACGAGCCAGTACATCCACAGCAGCTCAGCCTGGACCATCATCTGCAGGGCAGACTCCTTCTTCTGCAGGTCAGGTGAGCCCTTCATCTGTGGGGGGAGAATCTCCTTTTGCTGGCCCTCTGGAAATTAACCCTCGGTTTGCGAGGGTTGAAGTACGGTGCGCCACTTGTCACGATCTAATTACTTATAGGGAGACCAGTGTTTCCCTGGTGAACAGTAAAATAGATCAGCACACTTGTCGTACCGTCTAATATTCCCAATCTTTCTTTCCTCTGTCCCTGCATGAACACAACGGTTCTTTTAAGAGCCAACCTTATCTTTCATCTTTTTTTTTCTTTTTTTTTAAAAACTTTTTTTTTTTTTTTTTACCGTACGCGTACGGTAAGCGTACCTTTTTTTTATTTTTTTAAAAAAAACACTAAAAATCATTTATCTCATTACAAAGTCCTTGAGAGACTACAATTTTTATTTTTAACTTACCATACTCACTCAAAAAAATATTTATTCATTTGTTTTTTTAAAAAATAGTTTTTAAAATGGTTGTAGTTTCCGAAAATTTTCTATATCGATCTGAAAATAAAGAAAAAAGTATTAATATTTTTTATCCATTTTATAATACAATACACATATTTACATTTTTTACAAAAAAATATTTTTGCCTTATTTTTGCTGTTTTCAGAATATATTGCATTTCACTATTAATTGTGAAAGCAATTGCATTCATCATTTTACAGCGGGCAAAAAAAATTAACAATCACAAAGATTGTATTAAAAAAGCCCAGAATGTCTTCTCACTTAAACTTATCATTACAGAAATGCATATTATTCTAAAAAAATATCATCTAAAAACAATACTTTTTTCTTTAAAATACCGTCTGATATGTTTGTTTCAGAAGTATAATCACAATATTATATCTCAAATAACTCCAAAATACATCTGATTTTATTTCCTTTAGGCCAAATAGTATTTTTTTTTTTTTCCTGGAATAAATTTCCAAGGGAAAACCATTAAAATTCTAAAGTTTAATCTGTCCAGATCTCACCAATTCTCTGTAACATTTTGGTTCACGAAAATTTTTTGAATAATTTATTTAGTCCACAATAGAATTGCTTACTTTTCCACATGGCCAAATAGTAATTTTTTAAATCATTTTTGAAAAAATTTCCAATGGCAGTCCAATAGCATTCCATAATTTAAAATGTGCAGAAGTTACCGATTATCTCTAAATTATTGGTTTTTGAAAATTGCATTAAAATTTAAAAAAGTCCACATTACAATTGGTTATCTTTCCTTTAGGCCAAATGATAATTTTAAAAATCTTTTTTCTACAAAATTGCAATGGTAATCCAGTAAAATGGTAAAATTATTTTGTCCAGATCTTGCCAAATCTCTCTAAAATTTAGGTTTCAGGAAGATTAGATAGGAATTTGCTAAATCAAAAGGCAAACGTTGTTTGAAAATCAATTGGGAATCATTACACAGTGTCCAGCCTTTTTCACATTTTAGATAAACTGTGTAATGTCCAGAAGTAACAGTAGGTCCATCATGGAAAATTATTGCAACAGTTACAAAAGTTTTTCCTGAAATTGATAATTGCTGTCCTGTAAACTTCTTTATTAAAGTATCCAATTTTGATCCATCAGCTCTACATCGTTGCATCATTAAAATTACATACTGTCCGTATTCCCTTAAAATTAATGTTGAAAACATGTCAGAATTACACTCACCACATTTCATGCTATGATTAGCATCTTTAACTAATTTTGCAAAAGTGACTGTTTTACTCTCTGGCAATGTCAAATAAATAAACCTTTCATTATCAACAATAGAGCCACATATATTATAACAATTATCACAACTATGTTCCCATTTATAAGAGAGACCAAAAAAAATGTCAATGGGAACTCCTTCTTCTTCCACTACCTGAAGAAAATACATCAAAAATTCGTGTGCATCTTGCTGTTCATTTTGAGAAAACTGTGTTCGTCCTGAACATACATCTAAAAGTTTTCTAATTTCAGTAGCACTTTCTATTTGAGTTTTATCTTTACTCAGCTTTTGAAAAAGGAGACTGAGCTCTGAACAGAATCTTTTTCCCTGATTTACTATTATCTGCTCTTGCAAACTTTCCAGATAAAATGCAACATTCAGCACTACATTAGCGTAGCAGTTGACACCAGAGCTATTTTCAAAATGACATCCTACAACCTGTTCTTCATTTTCCTTATTCTTTTTGCTTGCAATTACATCACTCCTCTTTTTTTTCCTCTTCTCTACATCTTCATTACAGATATTCTCATTTCTCCTTTTACGAGAAACTACACGTTTCTCCAACACAGGATACTGACCTAAATGAGGAGCATAGCTTCTTCTTAATCTATTATACTCCTTTACACAGTTTGTATCAGCACTAACTTTTGAGTCATCAAAGTCTATCATGAATAAACCTGATAATGTTTTGACTCGTGACAAAGCTACATATGCCATACCTTCTTTGAACACAGTTGAACCAATGTTCACAAATGCACAATCTACAGTCAATCCTTGAGACTTGTGGATAGTTACAGCATATGCTAGTGAAAACGGAAACTGCTTCCTACGTACATATAAGTCTTTCACAAGCATGAAACGAACTGAACAACGACAAATGTCTTTAACTTCCTCTATCTGATCAAATTTTATCTGTAAACATTCAATTCCTTCTTTTTTCTGATAATTAATAAAACCCACAACTCTTCCCATCGCTCCATTCACTAAGCCTTTCTCAACATCCAAATTTCTCCTTAAAAACACTCTACAGTTCATGCAAACATAAAGATTTTTTTCTAATCCTGCTGTTTTGGAGATGTTCTTCTCTAGTGAGTCCAATTTATTTTTCAGTTTGCCTGTTACTGTGACTGTAATTCTTCCATCCTCAATTTTGTCCACTGCTTCCAATTTCCTGATGTCTTCCTTTTCCAATTTCAAAAGCTCCTCATTAAATATTGAGCATTCACGTAGAGTTGGCATTAAGCAGATGACACTTTTGTTTTCTGCAATATTCTTGTATATTTTCTCTGCAACTATTTCTTCCTTTGGAAATAAATTATGTAGCAGCCGACTCTGTAATGCTTTTTTCCCAACATCTGTGAGTAGTCCAATCCTGATATCTTTCAGAATACTTCCATATTCTTCATCGTTTGCTTGCCTCATATTAGTTGTAAGTTCCTTGTACTCAAAGAAGGACCAAATATTTGTATTTCCAATGCTTCCCAATGACTTCTTTGTGTCTTCATGTGTCACAGTATTAAACACTGGTTGTCCTTTAACTGGAGTAAGTTGCAAAAGATCCCCAAAAACTATGACGTGTTTTCCACCAAATAACACGTCATAGTCTGTCTTCAAAATTTGCTGCATTCTTAAATGCACAAAGGCAAGCATTAAGTTTGATACCATGCTCACCTCATCAATAATGAGAACTTGCATCTTCTTCAATACTCGTGAAACTTCCAAGGATGCTTCTCCAGTTAGCTTGTTGAATTGTATTTTGTTCTCATGCTCCACTGGTAACATTAGCAAACGATGTAAGGTGATTCCTTTTATGTTATATGCTGCTAACCCAGTTGGAGCAGTAACCACACAAGACAAAGTAGAATCTGTTTTTTGCTTTAGGTAGCTTCTGATGACTTTAATTAGGAAACTTTTTCCAGTGCCAGCTTGTCCGCTTACATACATCCTGATTGGATGAAATGATGTGCATGAGCACTCTTTTTTGATATGTAGAAATCCGTGATCAATTTTGTTTTTGATCTCTTCATAAATTTGTTGCTGCTCTTGATTCAGTTGTCTTTCCAAATTTTCTAAGTCTATAAATTCTTCTTGAGCTTGATTCATAGCCGTTTCCACTTCATTCATGGCTATTGATGCTTCATTTTCAACGATTGGTTGTCCTAGGGGATCTTGACTGTGTGTTCCTGAACTTTGGCTGTCCTGAGAACTGTCTCTAGCTATTTCTGCTGCAATTGTAGTTTCCTGTTCAATTTCTTCATTTAACATTTGCAGATAAGTTGAGAATGTACTGCATTGTATGCTGTCTTTGCAAGCATTAAAAGAATCTTCATAGCTCTGGAATTCTCCCAGTAGTTCATCCTCTGTACGCCATGGTTTAAACAACTGTAAAAGAGCCAAGTAGTAAAATTCTTTCTTGTCGGTAGTGTCGCAACTCAGCTTCCGGTGATTTATCAAACTTCCTTTGGTTTGCTTCACCAAACATCCTTCTTCACCAACAACTTTATATTTTCCACTGTTGATGTCTTCTGCAGCTTTCCGTGAATAAATGTAGTTCTGTAACACTTCATAGAGACACATGTTCTCCAGATGATGACTTCTCTTGGGATAATATGTGTCCAACATGTTTGTTTTCAATATGTCTGTACTTTCTGGGTCATTCTCAGCCAAATATTCAATTTCTCCAACAGATTTCAGTACCCGATTTCTCATTGCTGCAAGGCCTAAACTTGCCCAAATTATTCTTCTTGACTTCGAGTAGAGACTTGCAGAAGATAACCTATCTGAACATTCGTAGGATCCAATTTCTCGATGCGATAACATCTTCAAACTGAAACTGTACAGCTTCTTACTGACAGTCTTCTCGTGAGAAATCTCTTCCCACATTTCCTTCAATTCTGTTTTTTCTGATTTCGTAATGTAAGACGTTACATATCGAGCAACAGCAATGGAATTGTCAGCAACATACTGTATATCCATGTTAGCGTTCCACATGGATAAAATGACTGGGTTGTAGTCATTTATATTTTTTGATTCTTCTTTTCTTTTAAGGTTGTAGGTATTCTTAGGTGATTTTCTTGTGATAGTATGTCTCACAGCTGACATAAAACTGTTGACTCTTCCATTTGTAAGAACAGGTCTAGGAAATCCAAATCGACATTTAGTGTAGTATTTTTCTTTGCTCTTGTATTTCCGTCGACAGTATTTTCCACACCGATGACTTTGGAAACGTAGAACTTGCTCCTTTAACTTGTTCTCTTCTGTGCTTTTAGGTATAGCACATGTTGCATATTCTTCAATGTAAGATAACACTGCTTCATCAGTATCTGTTCCAAACTTTGGGGCATCCTTGATCCACAGCAGCATATGAATATGAGGAGCACCTCTTGCCTGGTACTCTTTTCTCCAAAAGAAATCCACTACTTCTCCAAGGGGTGGATTTTTTTTATTGCAGATGAAGGACATCATAGCCTCAAATCTATGATTGAAATATCTGCAAACATTAACCGGATCCAATGAGCACAGTTCTCCTGCTGTCTTGTATTCGATGTTTTTAATGTTTGAATTGGCCTCTCGTAGAAAATCCAGTAAATCATCCCAAGCGTACTCGGCACAGCTTAGGGTAAGGAACCATGTTGGTGTTCCTAAATTGCGTAACATGCATTTTAGTTCACCATGGCGTCGGTACCAATATTCATTTGTCCCACGCTGACAAGCCATCAGATTGATCAGTTGTGTTTCCAAATGATCATCTCGGTGCTGCACTTTCTCCATAAAATCCTTAGCAGACACATTTTGTAAATGTACTCCACTTTTTAAAATGTGATTTACTGCATAAGACAGTGCAGACAAGTCGCTTTCAAATAAAAGATGGAACAAATAAGGAATACTTTGTCGAAATCTGGGATCTTCAGCATATAGTCTTGTAGTTCGATACTCTGAAGCTGGAATCTGTTCTGGACGTTCATCGTATCGTCCTCCTTTTCCTTTAGGAAACAGCTGGGGAAAACATCGAGCTTCCAAGCTCTCCTCCCATACACTCACGGGATTTCCTTTTGCTTTCTTCATCTGAAAGAGATCAATATTGTCTCCCATAACTTCTTTCGAATGGAGAGGATGTATGCTAAAATGTTCATAAATTTCTTCTTCCTTTGACTTGTCCACTTTTTCAATTTGTCCAGTTGGTGTTTCTGTGTCTCCTTGTAAATCTTCTTCTTCTTCTTCTTCTTCTTCTATATAAATTGATTCATACCATTTGTTATTTTTTTTCAAATACAAATTTGCTCTTTGTACTTTCCGCACATCTACCAGCTCCTGCCAAATCTTCTTATTCTTTGTAGGTACACCATTAACCAGAATAATTAATGGTTCAGTTTCCAAAGTATCCGCATCAATAGTTTCCATATTTTTTTTCAAATCCAAGGGCAAATACACCACTCTACCTTTTAAACCTCTCAGTAAATCTGAAGGAGGTAATTTACCAGTTTTGGGCTCCATACGTACTATGGTCTGGAACGGATGAACACATTGAATGAGTATAGACTCATATGTATTTAATTCAGAAAGTTCAGCAGGAATAGCATCCAATTCTAAATTATTATGTACAGCTCTGGTCGGCATTCTATTTTCCTCTAACTTGTTGTAGCAGTATTTACAAATACGCTGATCTTCACCCAATTCAAAACAATTTTCAAGAAATATATATGTGGCAAAATCCATCCACTTATAATTATCTTCATTTTCACTCTTTCTGTAGAGATCAACATTCCTAGTTTGTTTTCTATAATGAGTTCTGCGGCAACAAATACAAGTAACATTTGGTCTTTCATTAGAGATTATTGCAAATTTTGTTATGTGATCATTAAATGTCTTACTTACACAAGGTTCTACATTCTCTTCCACTTCTGCCTCATTTACTGTGTCCTTCTCTGCACTGTTTTGTTCAGGACCAAAGTAACAAAACTGAATTTCATCAACAACCTTCTCTACATCTGATACCGTTCCTCGGAACAGAGCCCTATTCAATTCATTTAACTTTATTGCTGGACTTTTGGCAAAATACAACCGTCTCACAAACTTTCTCATTTCAGTATGATGAACAGCCAGCATCCTAAAATGATGGAAAACACTATTGCACACTTTTCTAGATAGACAAGCAAGAGAATGACCCTGCAAACCAGTATTCTCTCTCACTCTGCATGGATCCAGACTTTGAAGCACCTTAATCTTTTGTTTTACACTTTTTTTACTATATTCTCTTAGAAACTCTCGAAATCTGTCAATAGATTCCTGACGCACAGTGCAAATACTACTACAATTCCAAGTGTACACTGGGGCTTTAGGACGTCTCCCCATTGCCTCATCTGCCATCACTTGTACCTCATCTCTTGGAACCATTATCTCCTTCTCCATTATGCAACCATTTTTTACTTCGTATGAACGACCTCTGGTGTCAACTGCATGCAGCAAACTATTACTTTGAAAATAGCTCTCTTCATTAAAAAAAGGTTCACTACTTGAACTATGCATCCACTTTCCTAAAAAAACTTTACAAAAGTTTGTTCTGTTCACTACTCTTTTGCTTTTGCTTTGTGATTTCAGTACATTAACCATTTTATCTAATGTACGCATCCTATTCAAAATTAAAATGAATAGTTTCCTTTTTAATTCTAATGCCTTTGCTGCAATGGCTTCAATTTCTTTTTTTCTCTTGTAATATTTTGCCTTTTGCTTATATTTCTTTATATCCTTTATCAAATTGGACATAACTCTTCTCTGAAACATTTTTCTACGTATCTCTTTAAATGCTGTTTTTCTGTTTATGTTAAACTTTTCAATTGCAGAAGGTATATTTGCATTAACTAAATTCTCAATTTTTTGCTATTCTCTATTTTTTGTTACATTTTTCCGAGAACAGACATTTTGTACATTTTTCTTTGTTTTGAATATTTTGTTTAGAAATTGTTTTTTTTGCTTACCAGAAGATTTTTTCTTTTTCCCAACATCAGCATCTTCTACTAACTTTGGTCCTCCAGTTGTCTTCAAATATAGTTTTTTTTTTAGCGTTTTTTGAACTCGAGATTTTGTAGGCATCTTAAATTTTGTTCACTGTTCTTCAGCAATACCTGAAAAAAACTAAAAAAAAAATCCGTTATTGTATTTAAATATATTACTAAATTTCTTTTCACAATAGTCACAAAACGAAATTTCTTTGCCAATTTGAATTCACACAAACTGCTCTTTTTTTTGGGCAAGTGAAAATCTCTTTTACAAACTGTCACATTATGAAACCACTTTTCAGATTTTTTAAAAAGCCCATGTCCACAGTGCTACACTCCACCAAGGGCAACCAGCCTTAGTGATGCTGAATGTATTTGCATTACAGACTTAAACCTGAAAACCCCACTGGCTTGTACATACTGTGCATGACTATACACGGCAAGGACATGGGTGTGTGCTAAGCCTCTGCTTCTTCCCCAAAAAATTTGCTCCCCCTTTCCATCTAATGCAACTGTGAAATCACCAGAGCAAGACGCAATAAATCTCTGTCTATAATTCTTCTATGCACACAGAGTCATGTTTTCACATTAGTGCCAAAACGAAATTTCTTTGCCAATTTCAAAGCACACTTACTGCTCTTTTATTTTTTCAGGGGCAAGTGAAAATCTCTTTTTACAATTTGAAATCACTTTTACAGACTGACACATTATGAATCCACTATTTTTGCTTTATTTAATTGCACGTGTCCAAGCTGTTTTTTTTTCAGACCACCACCATGTGCATTCTCTGTGACTGCCTACACTCCACCAAGGGCAACCAGCCTTAGTGATGCTGAATGTATTTGCATTACAGACTTAAACCTGAAAACCCCACTGGCTTGTACATACTGTGCATGACTATACACGGCAAGGACATGGGTGTGTGCTAAGCCTCTGCTTCTTCCCCCAAAAATTCGCTCCCCCTTTCCATCTAATGCAACTGTGAAATCACCAGAGCAAGACGCAATAAATCTCTGTCTATAATTCTTCTATGCACACAGAGTCATGTTTTCACATTAGTGCCAAAACGAAATTTCTTTGCCAATTTCAAAGCACACTTACTGCTCTTTTATTTTTTCAGGGGCAAGTGAAAATCTCTTTTTACAATTTGAAATCACTTTTACAGACTGACACATTATGAATCCACTATTTTTGCTTTATTTAATTGCACGTGTCCAAGCTGTTTTTTTTTCAGACCACCACCATGTGCATTCTCTGTGACTGCCTACACTCCACCAAGGGCAACCAGCCTTAGTGATGCTGAATGTATTTGCATTACAGACTTAAACCTGAAAACCCCACTGGCTTGTACATACTGTGCATGACTATACACGGCAAGGACATGGGTGTGTGCTAAGCCTCTGCTTCTTCCCCCAAAAATTCGCTCCCCCTTTCCATCTAATGCAACTGTGAAATCACCAGAGCAAGACGCAATAAATCTCTGTCTATAATTCTTCTATGCACACAGAGTCATGTTTTCACATTAGTGCCAAAACGAAATTTCTTTGCCAATTTCAAAGCACACTTACTGCTCTTTTATTTTTTCAGGGGCAAGTGAAAATCTCTTTTTACAATTTGAAATCACTTTTACAGACTGACACATTATGAATCCACTATTTTTGCTTTATTTAATTGCACGTGTCCAAGCTGTTTTTTTTTCAGACCACCACCATGTGCATTCTCTGTGACTGCCTACACTCCACCAAGGGCAACCAGCCTTAGTGATGCTGAATGTATTTGCATTACAGACTTAAACCTGAAAACCCCACTGGCTTGTACATACTGTGCATGACTATACACGGCAAGGACATGGGTGTGTGCTAAGCCTCTGCTTCTTCCCCCAAAAATTCGCTCCCCCTTTCCATCTAATGCAACTGTGAAATCACCAGAGCAAGACGCAATAAATCTCTGTCTATAATTCTTCTATGCACACAGAGTCATGTTTTCACATTAGTGCCAAAACGAAATTTCTTTGCCAATTTCAAAGCACACTTACTGCTCTTTTATTTTTTCAGGGGCAAGTGAAAATCTCTTTTTACAATTTGAAATCACTTTTACAGACTGACACATTATGAAACCACTATTTTTGCTTTATTTAATTGCACGTGTCCAAGCTGTTTTTTTTTCAGACCACCACTATGTGCATTCTCTGTGACTGCCTACACTCCACCAAGGGCAACCAGCCTTAGTGATGCTGAATGTATTTGCATTACAGACTTAAACCTGAAAACCCCACTGGCTTGTACATACTGTGCATGACTATACACGGCAAGGACATGGGTGTGTGCTAAGCCTCTGCTTCTTCCCCCAAAAATTCGCTCCCCCTTTCCATCTAATGCAACTGTGAAATCACCAGAGCAAGACGCAATAAATCTCTGTCTATAATTCTTCTATGCACACAGAGTCATGTTTTCACATTAGTGCCAAAACGAAATTTCTTTGCCAATTTCAAAGCACACTTACTGCTCTTTTATTTTTTCAGGGGCAAGTGAAAATCTCTTTTTACAATTTGAAATCACTTTTACAGACTGACACATTATGAAACCACTATTTTTGCTTTATTTAATTGCACGTGTCCAAGCTGTTTTTTTTTCAGACCACCACCATGTGCATTCTCTGTGACTGCCTACACTCCACCAAGGGCAACCAGCCTTAGTGATGCTGAATGTATTTGCATTACAGACTTAAACCTGAAAACCCCACTGGCTTGTACATACTGTGCATGACTATACACGGCAAGGACATGGGTGTGTGCTAAGCCTCTGCTTCTTCCCCCAAAAATTCGCTCCCCCTTTCCATCTAATGCAACTGTGAAATCACCAGAGCAAGACGCAATAAATCTCTGTCTATAATTCTTCTATGCACACAGAGTCATGTTTTCACATTAGTGCCAAAACGAAATTTCTTTGCCAATTTCAAAGCACACTTACTGCTCTTTTATTTTTTCAGGGGCAAGTGAAAATCTCTTTTTACAATTTGAAATCACTTTTACAGACTGACACATTATGAAACCACTATTTTTGCTTTATTTAATTGCACGTGTCCAAGCTGTTTTTTTTTCAGACCACCACCATGTGCATTCTCTGTGACTGCCTACACTCCACCAAGGGCAACCAGCCTTAGTGATGCTGAATGTATTTGCATTACAGACTTAAACCTGAAAACCCCACTGGCTTGTACATACTGTGCATGACTATACACGGCAAGGACATGGGTGTGTGCTAAGCCTCTGCTTCTTCCCCCAAAAATTCGCTCCCCCTTTCCATCTAATGCAACTGTGAAATCACCAGAGCAAGACGCAATAAATCTCTGTCTATAATTCTTCTATGCACACAGAGTCATGTTTTCACATTAGTGCCAAAACGAAATTTCTTTGCCAATTTCAAAGCACACTTACTGCTCTTTTATTTTTTCAGGGGCAAGTGAAAATCTCTTTTTACAATTTGAAATCACTTTTACAGACTGACACATTATGAAACCACTATTTTTGCTTTATTTAATTGCACGTGTCCAAGCTGTTTTTTTTTCAGACCACCACCATGTGCATTCTCTGTGACTGCCTACACTCCACCAAGGGCAACCAGCCTTAGTGATGCTGAATGTATTTGCATTACAGACTTAAACCTGAAAACCCCACTGGCTTGTACATACTGTGCATGACTATACACGGCAAGGACATGGGTGTGTGCTAAGCCTCTGCTTCTTCCCCCAAAAATTCGCTCCCCCTTTCCATCTAATGCAACTGTGAAATCACCAGAGCAAGACGCAATAAATCTCTGTCTATAATTCTTCTATGCACACAGAGTCATGTTTTCACATTAGTGCCAAAACGAAATTTCTTTGCCAATTTCAAAGCACACTTACTGCTCTTTTATTTTTTCAGGGGCAAGTGAAAATCTCTTTTTACAATTTGAAATCACTTTTACAGACTGACACATTATGAAACCACTATTTTTGCTTTATTTAATTGCACGTGTCCAAGCTGTTTTTTTTTCAGACCACCACCATGTGCATTCTCTGTGACTGCCTACACTCCACCAAGGGCAACCAGCCTTAGTGATGCTGAATGTATTTGCATTACAGACTTAAACCTGAAAACCCCACTGGCTTGTACATACTGTGCATGACTATACACGGCAAGGACATGGGTGTGTGCTAAGCCTCTGCTTCTTCCCCCAAAAATTCGCTCCCCCTTTCCATCTAATGCAACTGTGAAATCACCAGAGCAAGACGCAATAAATCTCTGTCTATAATTCTTCTATGCACACAGAGTCATGTTTTCACATTAGTGCCAAAACGAAATTTCTTTGCCAATTTCAAAGCACACTTACTGCTCTTTTATTTTTTCAGGGGCAAGTGAAAATCTCTTTTTACAATTTGAAATCACTTTTACAGACTGACACATTATGAAACCACTATTTTTGCTTTATTTAATTGCACGTGTCCAAGCTGTTTTTTTTTCAGACCACCACCATGTGCATTCTCTGTGACTGCCTACACTCCACCAAGGGCAACCAGCCTTAGTGATGCTGAATGTATTTGCATTACAGACTTAAACCTGAAAACCCCACTGGCTTGTACATACTGTGCATGACTATACACGGCAAGGACATGGGTGTGTGCTAAGCCTCTGCTTCTTCCCCCAAAAATTCGCTCCCCCTTTCTATCTAATGCAACTGTGAAATCACCAGAGCAAGACGCAATAAATCTCTGTCTATAATTCTTCTATGCACACAGAGTCATGTTTTCACATTAGTGCCAAAACGAAATTTCTTTGCCAATTTCAAAGCACACTTACTGCTCTTTTATTTTTTCAGGGGCAAATGTAAATCACTTTTACACACTGACACATTATGAAACCACCATGTGTAACTACAACAAAAACAATTCCCATTTCTATTATTCATTTCTTAAGTTACCACATACATACCCTCTCAAACTGTAAACTCACCTTTAAAATGAGTTAGTCCTGAAAGAAATGTGACACTCAAACAGCAGATTATCAGAGCCAGGATCTCTGTTGTGTTCACCTGTCTCCTCTCAGCAGAACCAGATAATGGCAAACTTTCCCTCTATTTTTCCACACATATACATGTAAGTTTCAAATCTCAGTGCTTCCCCCTTTTTTTTAAATGTAATCACACATTTCTATTGGTTGAAAACCAACCCTTTTCCAAAAGTACCCTGCCCCCAACTTGACTTCTGCCTAGTACCCTTCCCCCAACTTGACTTCTGCCTGCTACCATAGCAACAGCTCATGGAACACTGCTGTGTGCAGTTAGGTCAGAAGTTCGACACACAATGTTTCAATTCCACAGAGCAAGAGTGCTTGACTTTTCAAACCTAACAGCAAATCCATAGTACTGTTCTTTGGTTACACATTTTTTTGTACCAATACAAAACATGCTTCTATTAATTTTCACATACAGCCTAGTTTTTATTCTGGAATGGTTTGAAACAGCCAATCAGTTCTTTTTAATTTGTAAAAAATATGTATGCCTCCATTTCCAAACTGTCTTTCTTTTCTTATTGCCATTCTACTGAAAGACACCTCCTGAGTGCATCCAGTTCTCCTTTGAAGATGTTCACAGTGTGGATTGTAGGGCACAGCTATGTCTTCTGGAGTGAAAAGTATGCAGAGAAAACAGATATGGTGAGAGACCTTGCTTTGCCAAATGTAGACATTAAATGGATTGGTCAGAGAGGGTTAAAGTGGCACCAATTGATGCCATTGGTAAAATCCTTCATTCAAATCCAACACCCTGACCTCATAATAGTGCACTGTGGTGGCAATGACCTAGGCACTTTGACTGGGGTAGGTCTGGAAATGCTTATGAAGGACACCTTTGCACAACTGTTTACACTTTTCCCTAAAACTGCCTTTGTGTTTTCCAACATATGCCAAAGGCAAAAATGGAACTGGTCCAATCATTTCTGTCCGCAGATTGACAAAGCAAGAAAGCACGTCAACAAATCTGTTTCTGCTTTCCTCCGTGACTATGGTATGGGTGCCATTTACCACAACAACTTGCGTTATGACATGCAAGACATTTATAGAGGAGATGGTGTGCACTTCAATGATGAAGGGAACAGAGTCTTCCTCTTGAACCTTAGACTCTGCATCGGTACTTACTTGTAGGTACCACTAAAAAAATGACTTCATAAACACAACAGCTCTTTTTAGAGCTCCCTAATTTCTAAACTCTTAAATCTGCTTTTCATTTATTTATTTTTATTTTTTTTACCGTACGCTTACCGTAAGCTTACCGTACGCGTACCCCGTGATTTTTTTTAAAATCAATAAATGTTTTTATTGTACTTTTCTGTCCTTCTTTGACCCCCTTACAAATGTTAGGGGGTCTGTAACTCTCCTCATTGCCCCCTTTCCTTGTTTTCACTCTTTTTTTTCAGAGTGAAATACACAAAATGGCGGCCGCCGCTTCCTGGTTTCGGCCGATTCGAATGTTTACTAAGATCTAAGAGCCAATCAGAATCGTGCTCGCGCACGCCACCGTACACTTACCGTAAGCGTACGGTAAGCGTACCGTAAGCGGGCTCAGATATATATATTGATTTAAAGGCTATTTTCTCAGAATCTACTGAACAGATTTACACCAAACCTACAAAAGGCACTTCCTTGACCTAGGGACTACCTCTCTGCCAAATTTTGAGTAATTCTGTTCAGCCATTCGGGCTGTAGCTCGTTCTAAAGGTCCTATGGAAAAATGCATGGGAAAAACGCGTTTTGGGACCCCCCTTTTATCTCAGCCCCCGCTTGATGAATCCCCCCGAGACTTTCAGGGTAGGAGCGGAGCATAGCGCCCCACCTATTTTGAGAAATTCGCGAGGATTCGTCGACCGGCGCCAAAGTTATTCAAAATAGAATGTTGAGGTTTTCCTATGGAAACGTGGTCCTAACTATAACTACCTACTGGCGACCGCCAGTAGGTAATCTAACTATATATATATATATATATATATATATATATATATATATATATATATATATATATATATATATATATATATATATGTGAAGTCCAAACGCTGCCTCCCACATATATATATATATACACTTTATCTATCTATCTATCTATCTATCTATCTATCTATCTATCTATCTATCTATCTATCTATCTATCTATCTATCTATCTATCTATCTATCTATCTATATATATATATATATATATATATATATATATATATATATACACATATATTTATATTCTTTTTTTTCAAGAGATCAAAGGGATATTATAGTTAGGCTCAGATTTCACTTGTGCAAAACCAGTGAAATTCAACAGTTATAGTTAGCTGAGCTAACTATAACTTATGCCCCCACAATGCACTGCTTAGACCTTACATATTACATAACTCTTGACATGGTCAGTGGCATAACTGATGACATCACTGATGACATCAGCCAATGAGTGTATGGGTTTTCTAAGAGTCTATGGGCTATATGATCAAAAAAGAGTTTTGCGATTCTCAAATTGCGATTTTTAGCTAATCGCAATTAGAGAATCACAAAATGCAATGTATGTAGGATTTGCAAAAATTTTTGTGAATCCTACATATTTCCTATTTGCGAATCGCAAATTGAGATTCGCAAATAAGGAATACCTTCCCATTCATTCCTATGGGCTAGGATGCTCATTATAAGGTATAAGGTATTATAAGGTCAATTTGCGATTACCAATTAGAGAATCGCAAATTGAGAATACAATTTCAAGGTTGCAAGGGTGCCAAAAGGACACCCTGTTGCACCCCTGAAATATGCATGTGTGCACATTTTGCGCACATACATGGCATGAATGTGCAACATGTGGCACTTTTTAAAAAATCAAAAAAGTGCTTTTTTAAAGAAAATCGCATATTACCACCAACTTGAAGTTGGTGGTAATTTGCAATTCCTTAAGGCCAAATAGCAAATTTCTGGTGCATCCAGAATTGCATTTAAGGAATTGCAATTTGCAATTCCTTAATTGCATTCACAAAATAGAGAATCGCAAATTTTGCAATTCTCTATTTTGTGATGGCTTTTTGGGATGATACATCCCAAAGGCTTTTTCCAATTCACAAACGGTCCGATTCTGAGAATCTGCCCATTTGCAAATGAGAAAAAGGCTTTATACATATGGCCCTATGAGTGTTAAAATTCTATATTAGCCTACTGCAAAAGTTAAATTAGTAGATTAGTATACTAGGTGCGCTACTAATGAGTTATAATTCTTCTAACATATTTTATGTGAGAGGCTGAATGACTGTGTGTATTTGTGTGGGAGTGTGTGTTTAAGGGGTTGTATGGGTGTGTGAATGTGTGAGTCGGTGTGTGAGTGGCTTTATTGGTGAGTGAGTGGGTGTGGGAACAGCTCTATGGATGAGTGAGTTGTAGTATGAGTGGCTATAAGGGTGAGTGAGTGGATATATGACTGTATAGGTGAGTGGGTGTCTGAATGGCTGTATGAGTGAGTGAATGGGTGTGTAAGTAACTATATGGGTGATTAAGCAGCAGTTGGTGTTTGGTTAAGTGAGTTGGTGTGTGAGTGACTGTATTGGAGAATGAGTCGCTGTGTGAATGGCTGCATGGAAAAGTGAGCGGATGTGAGAGTGCTTGTATGGATGTGTGAATGGATATGTAAGTGGTTGTGTGAGTGTGTGAGTGCTTGTATGGCGAATGAGTGGACGTGTTGAGAGATTGTGTGGGTGAGTGATTGGGTTTGTGATTGGCTTATGGGTGAGTGTGTGACTATGTGAGTGGCTGTATGGGTAAGTGATTGGTTATATGAGTATCTGCATGAGTGAGTGAGTGGTTGTATGGGTACTTGCATGGGTCTATGAATGGGTATTTGAGTGGTTGTGTATATGTGAGTGGGTATATGAGAGGTTGTACAGAGGTGTGAGTGGGTATGTGAGTGCTTCTGTGGATGATGTAATCAGTGATGTCATCAATGATGTCATTTGAGATGTCGTCAGTGATGTCACTGGCCATGTCATGAGTAAATATGTGAAGTCATAAGCAGTGCATTGCGGGGGCATAAGTTATAGTTAGCTCAGCCAGCTATAACTACTGAATTTGAATGGTTTTGTATGAGTGAAATCTGAGGCTAACTATAACGTCCCTGTAACCTTTGGCTTTTTCAGTGAATTTGTAATGTTTTTTTAATGTTGTTTCCTAACTATAACGCCCCGTAACCTTTGTTTTTTTCAGTGAATTTCTGATGTTTTTTTAATGTTGTTTCCTAACTATAACGTCCCTGTAACCTTTGTTTTTTTAAGTGAATATATATGTTTTTTTTAATTTTATTCCCTAAATGTAACCACTAACTTTTGACAGTGAGTGTGTAAATGAGTGTATAAGTGTCTCAGTAAGTCTCTAGTGTATGAGTGGGTCTGTCAGTGGGTGCTCAGTAAAAAATATAGGCGGCACCTGGGAGCAGGTCCTCATGCTAGCTCATCCTGTGACAGTCCTGTCCAGCTTGCCTGTAGCCTGCTATTCTCTGCTGCCTGCTCTCAATGTGGCCTCTTTCGGCTCCTTCTACCCATTATTTTTCCTCTTTCTGCTCGCTCCTGAACTTTATTCTGACTCTTGCTTCTCGTTTCTGACCTCTATTTTGCATCCTGCTGCTTGCTTCTGACCTCTATTTTGCCTCTTTCTGATAATTTCTGACCGTTATTCTGTCTCTTTCTGCTTGTTTCTCACCTTTATATTGCATCTTTATGGTTGTTGCTGAACTTTATTTGCCTCTTTATGCTCATTTGTGACCTTTATTGTGCCTCTTTCTACTCGTTTCTGATTTTTATTCTGCCTCTTTCTCTTAATTTCCGACCTTTATTTTGCCTCTTTCTGCTCTTTTCTGACCTTTATTCTGCCTCTTGCTGCTTGTTTCTGACTACTATTTTGCCTCTTTCTGCTCATTTCTGACCTTTATTCTGGCTCTTTCTGTTCGTTACTCACCTTTATTTTGCCTCTTACTGCTGGTTTCTGACCTTTGTTTTGCCTCTTTCTGCTTGTTTTTCACCTTTATTTTGCCTCTTTCAACTCGTTTCTCACTTTTATTTTGCCTCTTTCTGCTCTCCACTCACCTTTTTATTGCCTCTTTCTGCTCATTTCTAACTGTTATTTTTCCTCTACCTGCTCTTTTCCCCAGGACGTGGGGGAGCCTCAAGGCCCCTGTGCTCCCAGACGGCTCCCTGCCTCCTGTGGGAGCCGGCATTCTCTTGCACAGTAAGCTACTGGAAATGCATCTCCTGCATGCAAGAGTATTCTGTTTCATCTATTTCCCTTTTCGGAAGTCTGTGGGCAGGGAAAGAGATGAAAACTCCGCTTTAGTTCCACTTCAAATGTATTCATAAGATGTGGTTGTCTCAGGGGCATTTATTAAGCCCAGGTAGGGGGGCGCCGTTCACCCCCCTCCTTTTAAAAAAAAAACAAAAGCCCACATGCCACGAGGACCTGTCGTACCCAGGGGCTATAATGTAAACAAGCGCAGGAGACCCCTTTTTTAAATTTTTTATTTTGCCACGGATTCAGAGCTCCGTTGTAATCCCTTGTCAAATGTTTTTTAAAAGGGCTTTTTCACCCTGTTGGGGTTGCAAGGGGACTCCAGGACCTCAGTTTGGGGATCATGGTATTTTTACCTTGCACCCTTTTCAATTTTGTAAACGTTCTTTAAGATGGCTGCCAACACTTGCCGGTTGAAGTGTTGGCAGCCAATCAGATTTCAACACGTTCTATAAGTTGCTTTAGTGTTGTGTTACCCTTATGTCCCATCCATGGTACAAGGGTGATGCAATACTATGGTAAATATGCCCCTAATTACTTATGATTGAACCCCCACACTACTGGATTGCTTGGTATGTAGGAACATCAGAATGCCATTTTATATGGACAGAATCATAATATTGCTGCACTTTTGGGACAAATCGATTTGCTATGCAGAGCAAGGGGCTCTATAAAGAGAGCTAATAATATTTATGACACAACCCAGTTAGATTGTCTTTTCAGCACTCTCATTGCTGATCCTGTGTGCAGTTCCTATTGTGCAGGCTTGCCTGCTGTGGATTGTGTTTTGTGGTCGTTGTTTGCACATGACACTTTTATTTTAACAAAGAAATAGTTGGACATATCTGCAGTGCTTGTGTACTGAATTAATACATTTTCATTTGTTTTCTGCATGATGCACTTTACCTGTTCTCCCTCCTTCCCACCACACATCTCAAGGGTCGCAGCGCAGCACCCTGACAATTATACTCACAGGAAGAAGTGAGGCAGTGAAGTTGGGACTCTGAAGAGAGGTGGTGTCTGAGTCTCCAGTGCTTTCACTGGTCGATGCAAAACAGCAAAAGGTGATGGATAGAAACACTACTCTCAGATCACATTGCAGCACATCTTTTTTCCCCTTCTGAGACTCCTGACGATAAGCAAACATGTTACATTTCCTGCTTCAGTGTGAAGACTCCAGTCCATACTGCCAAACCACATCCCCTGTGAATGGTAACGTGCAACTCTAGACTTGTGCAGTGGCGACTGCCAACTATGGCAAGTGGTGTGGCTGGCAAATGGGTGGGTGTGTACATACATGCAATTACATTAACTAAATTGCCGACATGCATTACATTATCGTTTTAAAGTTAACCAGCATGAGAGAAGACCCAGGATTGGATGGAGTGGGCTCTCACAGCTCTCTCAAGAACATTGGAGGAATGTGCTTAGTCTCTCCCCCCAGCTGTATAAGACAGCTGGGTTGAGCTGGGTTGGAGAGTTTTAAAGTGTGCATATCTGGCTGGCCATTGCAAGGTTGTTAGCCAAAGTGACATGCACACTTTAAACTTAAGTGCCCAGCGCACCACTCCTTCCTGCTGCTGCCACTCAGCAGCAATGGCCCCGCCCTGATACTCAGCTCGAGATGCGAGTTAGTGAAAAATAAAAAAGATATCAATTTACTTTATTACCATTTTATTTTTCATCTCTAGAGCATTTGTTTGGCCATTTTCATTAGTGGAGTGACACTCCTCCACCCTAATGGAGAAGCTTCTCCTGAACTTGTGTTAACCTTATTGGAGCTCATTAAAAAATGCAGCTTAGAAACTATGGCACTGTGAACACAGAACCCACATCTGAATATGCTCATCACACTTAGGACATCACAATCAAATAGCAAAAGGTGATGGGTGGCATGGTTGCTAAAATGTCAACCACTGGCAATCACTTAGGCCAATTTGTAGTCCTTCTCATTTTTGTTCACTTCGCCACTGCAGATGGACGAGAAATAAATACGCAAATCAGTCTTGGTCCTGCTTCAGTGGGAACAGTTGAGTACGAACTGCATGCTCTGAAAAAAATCTTCAGCCTCAGTTTTGGAAGTTTTCTTTTCAGATGTCACTCTTTAAAAAGTACGCTATGACAAAAAATCCACAAAGCCTCAAAAGATCCTCGAATTCTCAGTTTCTATTTCATCCTGCCCATGGCCCATTACCTTACCACTGTCTGAAAGACTACAATGAAAAGGAGTAACAGCCAATCTCACAGTTTGTACACAATTCCAGTGACTGTTATTGCACTCCCATGTCTCTGAAGGACCCGGTAAACATTCAAAACCCTCCTTTACTCTTAATGGGAAGCAGAGAGTCACTGTAATTATCCAGCCATGACAGTTTTTCCTTAATTGGTTAAAGGGGTTATCCCTTTCCCTATTGCCAGATGCAGAAATCCGGGCTATTTCTACACATACAAAATTAATCAGTTCTAGATGGAAAGTATTACTCGCTTGGACTCACCCTTAAGGGCTCCAACTGTTAAAAGTCCAGTGGCTTCTGGTCAGCTGCGCACTCTGTAGGTGCAGGCTCCTTTAGCTTGTGTGTCTTTGAAACTTAACAGAAGGCTTGCCAGCTAACCCTTGGAGTCAGCTCACAGGTCATTGGCACAAATGGGAGCGGATATAGCCCTTGGGGCTCTTGCTACTATGTCGACATTAGGAGCAGCCCTTCTCTCCCTGATGTCCTTGGTTCAGCAGGTGCAGCAAATGTAGTCTTCCTTGGTGCAGGCTTTTTTCTGAGGCCCACAGGTTCCACAGGTTCAGTCCTTCTTCAGTCCTTTTCAAGTCGAGCAGTGTTCTGAGACTGGTAGACAGGGGTACCACTTTTAAGCCAATGTTGAGTTTGTGTGTGTGGAGGGCTCCCTAGCCAATGAGGCTACGATTCTTATGGGACAACCCTACCCCTTCTGACATAAATTCCTGAGAGATTTGCATAAAAAAATCCCAGAGTGCAACTTTTCTGCCCAAATCTGAAATGTTGGAACTGGATATGGCAGGATCCTGAGTGGACATGTGAGTTCCTGATAATTAACCAATATATCAACGTATGCAAGAATATTGTCGTTGATAGAGATTTTATTGGATTCTGTATGCAGGCAATGGAAAATCACACCAAGAACTAATTAATTATTGATCAATTTGCAGGGTGGATTATGGCTATTGAAGCCCGACTTTTTAAATATCTCCAAATTAGGTAAAACATATGACATATAAATAAAGATGCTGAATTCCTGCTCAAGGGTATATTGCCAGAACTTATAAACATTTATGGATACTTGGTCAGTGGATGCAATGCACAGACTGGGAAATGACCTAGAAAACAAGATAGGGTAATGAACTTGAGTAATTTCCAGTGGTCTCTTTCCACAATGAATAAGGCGTTAATATCGCCTACATGTGAAATTCAACAATAGAAAAAAATTAGCGCTCTCTTTTTATGACTTTTATGTCATATCTATAGAATTGTTGCACTGATATAAAATGTCTCTTCGAATTTAAGCCTTTACATTCAGGGCCCGACTCACAAAGTTACATTTACATTTTTGTGTAAGTTTAAGATTTTTTTGGTTCCCACAAACTGCCAGTTTCATTTTACTAATAGTGAGTTTTATGACTGCAGAAACTGCAAATAGAAAAATGGAAACGGCTTATCTTTATATGTACAGTGTCGCCACAGAGTTATAATTACTAATAGTAAAATTAAACTCGCAGTTAGTGACTACCAAACAAAAATGGAAAATTACAGACAAGTGTAAGTTTACCTTTGTGAATCAGGTCCATAATGTTCACAAATTCTTGTTCACTTAATGTGTTCGATGTTAGATTTAGGTATTTTCTATATTTTCGGGTCTAACAGATTTGGCAGATGGATGATTAACACACTCATTACATTTTTACTGCTATAGCTGTTGACCGACTCGGAATTGCAATGACCTAAAAGGAATCCTCTTCTCCCACGTTCTTAGATTTGAAAAGTGAGTTTAGGAATTGCTTCTCTATGGAAAAGCAGTAAGTTAAATTAGTCTGAAAAAGTATTGGAAAGTATTTGGAGCCCAGTATCTCCCTCAAATAACTAATCTGACGCCTTTGTGCTGCTCGATTATATGATGTATGTGCATTACTAGTTTTCTATTGCTATATGTTTGCTCTTTTGTATTCACGTCTATTTTTTAATGCTCTCTTTGCTGCACAAAATAAATAAAACATAATAAAAAAGATAATAAAATTAATTCAAAGTGCAAGGTTAAGCCTGGATTGTAGAACAGTTGTACAACAAGATGAGCATTGAAACAAGGGTCTACTTGGAAGACCTCCCTTGGCGGACCTCTCATCCATTTAAACGCTGACAGCATTTTAATGGAATTTCCTTCAGGAAATTGTGACAGCCATTAGTGAGGGAAACCTCCGGACACTTCCCAGAACAGTTCACAGGGTGATTGTTCTGATGGTAACGTGATAAATTGAAAAGTCTAGGAAAACCTTAGAATCTTTAAATTTATGTTTAGTGTAGAATAGTGTTAAAAAGCGCTTTCACAATTTACTCTTGCAAACTTTTTAGTTCTATCAGATATATTACATGGGTAATTTCTAATTAATACCGCGCAAAAGCCTTTGAGATTGAAGCTGGAGTGCAAAAAATATACACACATGTAAAATATCCTTGCTACTTGTACACTCTTGCCCTCAATGAAATTAAGCAGGTTGTGGCGTATCTACATGACAACAGTCTTACCTTGACAAATGCTGGAATATGAGACTGTATTACACGGGGTGTACATACTCATGCACCCCAAGCAAAATAGAGATTCTTAATATTTAGCTTATGCCTGTGGACTCTATAGTGTTTAAAGCACGTATTACCAACAGGATGCAAGGGAACATTGAATGTGATTGACATCACACAGTGTCAGCCATATTTGGTTTCCAGGCAGATGTATAAATCAGCGACGGTGGCACGGATCAGAGGTAGGCGTGCGGGGGCGAGAGGGGGGGGCAGCGGGTATAAGAAATAATAAACTTAAACTTGCCTTCTGGCTGCGTCTCACCTCCATAGTCCCCCTCTCTTGGCCACAGGAAGCACACCCAGGCTCTATTTTTCGGTACTCAGACGCTGAATGGAGGCCTGGGCATGTTCTCCACGTAGGCTGCGATGCAGCCTGCATGGAGAACATGCAAAGTGCGCAAGACTGTTTTGGGCGGCCCAAGAGGGCCGGCCAAGCAGCCATTGTACACTTAGGAGGGTGCTGCCTCCCACTCCTCCCCTGTCCCCGCCCCCTCACGCAAAGCTACATGAGTGGGAGAAAATAAAATGATAAAAACGCAAGTTATGATCATTTTAATTTCCCTTTGTTTCACTGCAAAAAAGCAGTGGGGCGACGCTTCTCCGCCTTAGCGGAGGAGCCACCAAAGGTATAAATCACTCTAAAGTGGCCCTTTGATTGCGTTTCACTCTTCAGAAAACAGTAAATAAAAGAAAAGAAAACCAGACAGTGTTCTTGTGACCTTTTTACTGCTTGAGAATTAGCAAGGAATTGGCATTCTGCAGCGCCAATCCAATAACATAGTGTTGTCCTATAAAGTGGTTAGATTAGCCCAACACACCTACACCTCCTTCCCCCTCAAACACACATATTTCATCATCATAATTACAGGACCCAAACCGCTCTGCAGAGTTTTACCATAAGTAAGCATACTAGGATTATGCAGCAAGCAGGAACAAATTATGCAGCCAGGATTTCCAAATTATGCAGCAAAAAAAGAAAATTACACACCACGTTATCTGAAAGTATGGGTTTCATCCGTTTAATCCAAAAACAACATGTTGTGAAATCTGTATATTTTGAACCTTATGCAGTAAATTATTTTGCAAATGTGGTAAATCCATAATTAAGTGGTAAATGCTGCAGTCACAGAACAGCATAAATCCAATGGTTTTCACGGTTGTTCATTGTTGTATCAAAACTTTATTCATGAAAGGTAAACCTAAACATTCTGATTCCAATCATCCCCCATTGTTAACGGCACTATGAAGAGAACAGATTTTTGCAAAATTAACATGCAACATAAAAAATACATATTCGGTATCATGTGTAATAGGGGCTTGGTTGCCATCTCAGGATTCTGGTAACATTTAGAAACCACTTGACGGCAATATAAGACCATATTACACAATATCTATCTATCTATCTATCTATCTATCTATCTATCTATCTATCTATCTATCTATCTATCTATCTATCTATCTATCTATCTATCTATCTATCTATCTATCTATCTATCTATCTATCTATCTATCTATCTATCTATCTATCCATCCGTACCTTGGGATATTAATTTTCCCAATTGTATTTCTATTGTTTTAACAATTAAATATTGACGGGGTGCTGCACCAATCAAATAGCTGCCACAAATTTCAATATACAACAAAAGGAAGAGGAAAATGTTTTCCTCCATGAAAAATGTAATAGCATTTTACACAAATCATTTTAACCAGGAGAAATGTATTTCAAAGAAGCTTTGTTTACAAATATATTGAAGGGCAGACCTACCTTCAGAGCAACGTACATTAGTTTCTCGTCTTTGTCATGACACAAAGTCCCTCACACTTGTAAAGTAAAATTAATCAGCCCACACTGATATCATTGCTATCACTCATATGACTTGCCAGGCTTGTGAGCTGTATGGGAAGTGGTGGGACTACCAGGTAGTTTGGGGAATTGAAGAGTGGCCTGCTAGAGGGTGCAGATGGATGTAAAATGCAAAGGGATGATGTCAGTGCAATTCCATTGCACTAATGTGATATGCAGTGTTAGCCCTTTATCTGGGTGTGCCAGCAAAAATGCCATTATTGTACAATAGCATGGAGGTAGATACATTTTATATGTCAGGCCCAGATTTATTACCTTCCCGATTTGGAGGAGCGAGGGTAGGGTGACCAGTGTACAAGCCGCAACACAAGTGAGACTAGGTAATTCCAAGTGGTCCCTCCGCCAGACTTCATTGCTGCAGGTGACCCACCCAAGTTGGGTCAGTCTATAACAACCAGATACCTCACTGTTAGGTTATTTTTGTGTTTGGTTTACCCTGGATACTAACTCTGACAACCAACCATTGTGTTTATTTCACTCCTTTGGTCCTGATGAATTGCCATTTGATCGTGTGACACCCCCAGGGAAGAAACATGTTGACCTCTAGACTTGAGGCACTCCTGAACATTACAACAGCAGTGCACCATTATCATTTTTAATTGAGATTAGTGGACTCGCTGATTAAAAATTATTTACAGTACCACTACATCCCATTTTATCCACCTTCCAGCCACACTTACCACATTCATCTACACCACTAGACCCTATACCCCCACTGCACTCTACGGCATTGGGAATAAAAGAGCTCTGAAACAGAGCCCCTCATAGGGCGCTTATCAGGTATTGCACTGTCGACCTGACAAAGAGCGGAGCACGTCCTATTGTGAAGCATGATACCCAGCCGGGTGATTGAGGGCCCTAATTCCTAAAGGGGGAGCTCCCCGTCCCCCCTTGGACCTTAACTTAACACCGACCAGTCCTCTCCTTTTCCTTCCCTTTCCAAACCACTTAAGGAGCTGCATACCCTTTGTTGCAATCCAGATTTATTAAGCCCTTGCAATGCCATTGCGTCACACAAGGTGACGTAATGCGAAGCAACGCAACGCATGGGCTTATGTGATATTTACCAAGCCACGTAAAGTCACCTTGTGTGGCTCTGCATGGCTTTGTAAATTCAGTGCAAATCACTGCCTTGCACAACTCTGTGTTGGCGAAGCTTTCTATGGGTGGAGTGTGGGCATTTCCACACAGCCAACCATGGATTTTGGTGCATTCCCAGATTTACTAGGTTTAGTAAACCTGTCAATGCATCAAAATGCTACGCCATCCCAATAGAGGCGTAACAAGGAGAAATACGTTTTTTTTCTCCTCTTTATTTCCTCTTTCTATGTGTGCTACATTGTGCAGCACATGCAGAAAGAGGAAACTGCCTCCGAGGATTGTATTTGTGCAGAAAAGTGTGCCTTCCTGCACAGAAATAGTCCTGTCGAAAATGGAGGCACCCTTGCACCATGCACAAGGGTGCCTGCATTGGTGCTAGGCTGCACACAGTGCGCCAGTGCATAGATATAGCAGGAATGTGCCATATCATAGTAAATATGGCACATTCCTGCCCTCTTCATTTGAAGCAGCACAGCAAGTTGTCTTGCTGAGTTGTGTTGTGTCAAATGTTAGTAAACTGGGTGCTCAATATTAACAAGACTCATCTTCACTTCTAGTTGGTACAGATATCTTGAAGTCAATGCTTAAGTATTTTTGTATACTTCATTGATGCACTTAGGAGAGTACGTACTTCTGTTATTAGTTCTTACCGCTAAATCGAATGTTTGAGCTTAACCTGAAGTTTATATATAGCCTATTAGTCATGTTTTGAATTCTTATTTATTACTAGGTTCTAGAAATTGTTCTTTATTTGCACTCAATGTTTAAGCATTTTGTCATTTTATATTTCTTCCCTATATTTATTCGTTAATAAATTATTTACAATGGTGAGAAACAAGTCTTGTCAAAGCTTTTCCCGGGATACTATTCACACTCAAAGTGGAGTGCCCATTTATACATGCCGAGGTATCACAACAGATGTGATTTGTTTTTTAAATGGTTACAAACCCTCACTCCAAGAAAGTATCAAGCTTCATCACTGGGTATGCTTTTCACAGTGGCCATTTTCCCTGCACAGTCCCTATTTGACAGAGATATTCAAATGTATTTGTTCCACACACATCTAGGTCTTTATATGGGACTCTTATGTATTACATAGGACCTAAAAGTAACCCTGGGCAGAGTTCGCGGAGTTGCACTACGCGAAGCTACGCAAAGTGCCAAAAAAACTCTGCCGCACTACGCGGAGGTCCGCGAGCGACAGAGTACGGTAGAAAAATGCCGTTCGCGGTGATTGCACAGTGCCGGATGCTTGTCCGCACTGTGCAATTGATAGAGATCAGGGTATCTAAAATATGCCCACTACCACGGATAGAGTAATAACACAGTTACACGCACATACATTCATCATACGCTAGGGCCCATTTCACTAACATATGCTCAAATACTCTACCAGCAATAAACCTGTGGAAAGAAAATACCTAAACACCCTGCATCAATAGCAGGTCGATCAGATCTGGTTTAGTGACTGTCCTAATCAATAACATAATCTACACAACATATACAATAATGATCAAAAATATAAACCCAATAATTGACAAGAAAGAAAATTCAACACCATGTTTAAAATTATATTGCTTTATCTAAAATTAGTCAAAGTAAAATCAATCAGAATAAATCATTTCTCATAGTTACCTATTCTAACTAAGTGTCAGAACGGGTCAGGACAAGTCTCTCGGTAAAGTTTTTCAAGACGAAGTCGTTAGCACGATCCTCAGCAACGCAGCTTCATGCAGCAAAGGTAAAATGGCAAGTGGCAAAGCCCTCCCTAGGCTAACAATTTTTATAGTGAAAATTACAATGGAAACTCACATTAAGTTTGCAAAAAACACTGAATCACTGAGCAGAGCGAGAAGGAAAGGATGCAACATTGCAACATTTGTGAACCTCCGCTCAGGAAAAATACACATAGCGAAGACTACGGAACAGGAACCAAGAAAATAAAACATGTATCACATTTAATCCGGCTTCTCCTCGGCCATCGAGCCACAGTTCAGAGTTTCCCTCTAAGGCTCCTTTGTCTTTCGAGATTGCCAAGGACACTTTCACTTTTCCTGGAGAACTCCCAAAAACTGCTGCTGTCCTCATGGAAAGTTTTATAGAAGGACCATGGTCAGTCAACTTCAAGACCATTTCCAGCAGGGGTCTCCCTCGTCACATCTTTCACATATTCACTCGAGGCCAGGCTCTCAAAATCAGCCATCATGGATTAGGCCTCCATAGGCCACAATAGACCATCTCAATTAAAGGAAATAAAAACAACGTTACTACAGCATAATGATTAAACAGTGTTAACCCCACTAATACCCTTATGTGTATGCATTTATCTAGCTTTTGCGACATAAAAAGCATTAATTCAGACAGCGTTTTGTGCTCAAAATAAACAGCACACAGCAACGTTTAAACATGAAAACTTGCACGTTATTTTTTAGAAAACAAAAACAGCACACACATGCTAACCCTTGTGTAACTTTCTCTTATGTTAAGACAAACAAATTGATTAATAAATACACACTTGCACAAGACAAATAATTAATTTGTTATTTATTAATATTTAATAAAACGCATAGACATACCAGAGCTTCAAAAGCCCCTGAATTTTCTAAACGAAAACTCTGCTCCAGCAATCCCCCCTTTGGTGATTTTATCACCAAATAACCCAAAAAAAAAAAATTAGTGAAAATTTAGTCCCATTTTAGGAGAAATCAGAAATGTCTTTTCCCCTTACACAACATTAAACACTAGTCACTCTTTCATCATCTCTCTTTGTCTCTAAGTAAACACTCTCCCTCAATTCTTCTAGTTCAATTTCTTGAGGTTCTCTTTTCAACTTCTTATTTTTCTTTTCCTTATTCAATTTCTTTTTCCCTCCCCTGTTTTTACAACACACACACACCAATCTTATTATTAATAAAGCCACAATTATACAAGACAAGGGAAACAATATTCTACCTATAATAGTACTACCTATCTTTGCAATAAAATCTTTAACAGCTATCATTTTATTAGCTATTTTAGTCCACAAACTCCCAGCTTCAAGTGGTACTAATTCTTCATGCAAATCAGTAATATTTTTGATATAGACCTTCAGGTCTTTACTTTCGTCAGGAATGTAAGTGCAACAATGTTGAACTTTCAATATTCCACAAACTCCACCCTCCTTGGCCAATAGAATATCAAGGGCAAGTCGATTTTGCATAGACATGGCACGTACGGCACTTAATTCCGTATTCACCAAAAGAAACCCTCCTGCGGTATTTGTCGATACGCGATCAACCACTGTGGACAGTTTCCGAATTCCATAAGCATTTAAAGAAATTCCCACTGCTGGAATCAAAACCCCAAAAATATCACCCACAATTTCAGACCAAGTTTCTCTCTTAAAACGTGTTAATAAGTTAATATCTTCTACATCTTTTATTTTATCTGTATGAAAAATCTTAGGAAAAACCAGGCCCACATAACATGTGCCATACCAATGGTCCGGCAACTTGTAATAAGCCTTGTTCCCACAAACATAGTACACTCCTGGAAAAATTGTATCTTCTCCACCTCTGAAACCCCAACCTGTCGCAATGAAGTATGTATCATGGCACTCACTAGTTCCCACAAAATATGTATCATATTGGGATTTCCTTCTGGTAATGCAAAGTTTACCCTTCTGCGGCGCATCTAGAGCTAAAGTTGGACTAGCCCCATTCTTCAACTCTTTTCCCATCTCAATGTCCCAAATTGTCTCACTCACTTCATATTTTCCCCCTTTCTCATGCATGTTCATTCTCCTTTCTTCTACCATATCCAGGAAAGCTCTCTCCTCTTCTTTCAAACTGCAAGTTAAATTATTCTTAAAAATGTAATCTAATGTTAATCCTTTTTCTTCAATAAAAATCTCACCAAAAGTGTTAGCTTCTTTAGCTGGATTCAGCTCTTTGTTCATTGGCAAGTGCCCAAAAATACTATCTCTGTTAGACATCTTATAATCTATTTTCCCTAACAAATAAAAAACACTACTTAAAATACTACAAGAAATACCATATGTAGCTGGTAAATGGTGATAAGTAACACCCTCTGAAACAGATGCAGGTAATTGCATACAGACGTAGCAATCCCTTACTTCCATTGTCTTCACATATTCATATAACAGTTTAGAAAAAACATTACTAGAGAAATTATTAATTGACCTATCTTTGTGTATGTAACTACTACTTCTAATTGGAACTACTTCTTGTGAATTCTTCTTTACATTTGTCACATTTTCTATATTCATTCCAAACTCTACTCTAAAAGTAACTAATAAAATTAAAACACCCCATAGAAGCATTAATAATCCAGTACAACAGCAGCACATTCTACACCACCTCTTAAAGAAGGCACATCTATTTCTATTATCCTCTATGTTAGCCATTTTAGTTTTAGTTTAGCCTCTACTACTCCACTACTATTTGAACTTCTTCAATTCTTCAGCAATTCTTCAGCTTTCAGTTTATCCAAATGATCTCTTCGTTCACTTGATCCAAGTGAATCCTTCTTTCACTCAGTTTGGATACTTGTCATTCTTTACTTCAATTTCTTCAACATCAAATTGTATCAGATCTCCAACATCAAGATCCTCAGTACTCGACTCTTCTCCAAT
Organism: Triturus cristatus; assembly: GCF_964204655.1. NCBI lineage: Eukaryota > Metazoa > Chordata > Amphibia > Caudata > Salamandridae > Triturus > Triturus cristatus. The sequence goes on from NC_140582.1 coordinate 498,219,247, forward strand.
GTCAGTCAAGAGTACTTTCAGAATTTCACCAGTATCTTCCTCAACCACTTCTCTCAAGACCACTTCCGGATTATCTCGAGTCACTGTTTCTTCTTTTCCTCCTTCAGACAGTGCCACATAAGACCATTCCGGTGATCTGTACTTTTGGTTGGGTCTTCTTACTCTTTTTATTTCCACTGGTTCGTTTGACTCCTTTGATTCTTCTCCTTCAGCTTTTGAACTTTGACTTGAAACTTCATTCACTTGTTCAGCTTTCGATGAATTTGCTCTTATTACTCTGTATCTCAGCCTCTTAACTCTGTTGTTAGGCCAACGATTTCCTCTTAACACCTTTTTCGGCTTTATTTCTTTATTACTTCTTTCTCCAATCCAAGTTCTCTTTCTCAGAACTCGACCCTCTGTTTCTTCATCTTCATCATCTGTTTCAAGTGCCTCTTGTTTCCGTTTTCCAGCAGTTTTCTTCTTCTCCACAGATTTTTTCACCACTGTTTGAGACTTCCCTACTCCTGTCCCTCCTCGGGTCTCCGACACGCAATCTTCTTGCTGTCTACTTGTCCCTTCACCTAGCTCCTCATGAATGTTCCCTACACCCAGTGGCGGATGGTCCATTAGGGGCGTTGGGGCAGCGCCCTACAAAAGAAACTGCTCACAGTTGCAGTTCGGCCAACAGGAATGTAAGCAGACGAATTGACAGCTTTTACAATTCGTCTGTTTACATTTCCGGGCCGGCCTGTGCTTCAGGGGTGAAAGTGCGCATGTGTCAAGGCACAGCGCACGCAGGCGATAGCAGGAGTCTAGTGGACTGTCTGCGCATGTGAGAGAGGAGCAAAGCCCCTCACTCACATTGACAAAGCATTAGGCATGCTGCGCATGCCTAGTGTAGTGTAGGAGTCTGGAGATAGGCTCCTGCTCGGGCGGTGACGTGTTTTTCGTCAAGTAGCCCCGTGCCCTATCAAATGCTAGCCGCCCGGCCCCCCGTCGCATCCAGTCTCCTGATTTGGCAGTTGGAGTTGGTATTTCCTGTTGAGCGGCAAAAGAAAGAGCTGGGAGAAGTTTGTTCCGTGGTCCCCCACGTTGCAGAGGGGACGTGATGCAACTCGGGACTGGACTCACTGGAGGAGGAGAAGATGCCTGGTAAGTTTTATCATTAAATTAAACCCACACCCACCCCCCTCCCCGCGCGTACCTCCCCCCCCCTCACTCCTCAGTCATGCCCGCCGCCCGCAACTGGTGCACCTGACTCAAGTCACCGTCATGCACCCCCCACTAATTCCTGGTGCCTAAAGCAGGAGGCTTGTCCAGATGCCCGGCATGCCGGAAACGCGACACCATGTTCAGTCAGGGCATGTGTCTAAACAGGGTAATTTATGAGCCAGAAAGTCAGCAGCAGTGCGTTTTGGCCGAGTGAGCCTGTACCTTGGTTAATAAGCTGAGCAATAAGTCTGTATCGCCGTGGAGCAAGCAGTCGAAGCTTCCAACATTTGCAAACATGAAATGCATGGTATAGTGTGTGTAGCCTTTTTTGTATTTTTTTTTTTTTAAACCTAAATTAATGTTCAATGTATGAGGCGGCGGGGCTATGGTCAAGCATCGCATACTTCAATGTAATTGGAAATAGGAAACGTTTAATTGTCATTAACATGCTATGGTTACAATAATTTGTAAACTCCTTTTCCAACTCTGATGCTTTTGAATACAACTTGTCAGAGAGCCTGCAATCTACGTTTTCTTTGAATATACCGCGTGCTTTGGTTTAAAGCGCTCACTTTCTTTTTAGCATTGTTAACTCGTGTTTTCAGAGGCAGTGCATTCAGTGTTCTTCAAGTAAAATAAAGTAACAGTCTGAATGTATTTTTATAGATTACAGAGTTTCGTGCTGTTATAAGAAATAAAAAAATCAAACGATGTACAAACTCTTGTAGTATGTGCAATAAACTTGGTGAGGCACAAGTGCAAACTTTGATGGCTGAATGCTTGAAGTTCAGATATGCTTTTAACTGTGAGTCGGAGAATTACGAATAGCATATTAGAAGTAATTCTGGGTTTCCACTTTCCATGCACTTGGACCGAAACTGCGCCGTTGAACAATGTAACAGGTGGAACAGTGAAAGTCACCCAGAGGAGTAGGTCTAAGCCTGCGAGCAGCTCTTTCTGCAAGCATTGAGTACATTTTGAAAATGTGAGCTCCTTTATGCCTCCTGTAAACTAGCCTTTGCCCAAGAGATCTGGAATCCCTTGAAAAGGACGCTGCCAATGTGTGGTGCTCGATGTGTATGGTGTTGGGTGGGTGTTGAAGAGCACACGGTGTGTGCGCTCTGCATTACCTCTTTTTATTTTTAAAGTACTTTGTTTGCTCTGTGGTGTGCTGGAGGCGCGTTTTATCACAGAAATAACCCCAGTGAAAGAATCAAAACAGAACTCGCACTACACGGTGTAGTGCGAGTTGCGTTTTGATTCTTTCACTGGGGTTATTTCTGTGATAAAACGCGCCACCAGCAGCCAGCTCTTGCCTTATAGAAGCGCTGATGCTGACTGTCTTTGATCCTAATAAACACAGGCTTTCAATAAGAGGAGGGCAACCATTTGTCTGTTGGTAATTTTTAAATGCAGATAAACTGAATTTTATGGGAATAGCTCAGTGGTTTACTGCGTCTGTCTCAGAGATACTTGTGTTACTTGTAGTTCAGAAGTTACTATCCTAACATAGGACAGTGACCAGTGAACTGTCATCAAAGAGTTGCCTACAAACTTAATTTTTTTGTGTTATGATATAATTAGAACTTCTCCATTCTTTCATTATTCTACTAAAAAGAGTTTGCTCGGGCAAATATACATTTATATCAGTAAAGCCATCCCCCAACCACTGGAGTACTCTTTAAATCCAGAGTTTGTGCTTTTCCAGACCAAATCCCCGTAAAATATATTGCCCACCACCAGTATGTATGACGTGATTTCTACACCTTGTAATCCTCATTTGTTTGTGACATTCCGCGTAAACCGATTTGTCTCTGTATAATGTGTGCTGTTATGTAACGTACTGTGACACCCTACACTCATATGAGTAGCGCTATACAAATAATGGAATGGATATGAGAGAGGGGCAACAGAGAGATGAGGGTGGCAGTGAGGGAATCTCAGGAAGAGGTCATGGGGTGGGGGGGAGCTACGGAGAAATGAAAGGTGCTGGTGCCGGGTGGCAGCGAGGGAGTCAGAGGAGGAGGTCACGGGGGGGGGGAACTACAGAGAGATGAGGGGCACTGGTGGAGGGTGGTTGCACCAGCACTAAAGCCGGCCCTGTCATGGCCTTTCTGTTTTTGTTTATTTAATTAATAGTCAGGTGATTAGGACAACTGTGGAGCATACTTTAGCATGCATGCTGATTACATTTACTGCTATATTCAATGTTTCAAGTTTGAAGGTGACTTTACTATTGTTTTTTACTGGGAATAATGAAAGTGAATGATATGGGGCTGGGGCCCAAGGTCAGCTGTGAGATAAGGTGTAATGGAGAGGGGTGGTAGAAAAGTGGATAATCAAGCCTGTAAGGGAGTGCACTGCAGAGTCAGGGGTCAGGTGGAGGTAGTAATGAAGAGGGTTTCTCCCTGAAGGCTCGCACAGAGGGAGCCCGAGTAGAGTAACTTGCTAGATACTCCCACCTTAGAAACCTCCTCTTCCCATCAAAGGGACATTACATGGAAGAAATACACTTTTTGAGAGTGATAACATTTAGAAAGAGACTGTATTGCATTATTAACCTTCCTGCTTCCTCATATTTGCTTGAAAATGCTACATTTATTCACAATCTTTTCAAAATTTTCTAAGGGGGAGAACCCACGAACCCCCCGTAGGTTGTTTAAGCTCGCTCGCTGCGCTCGCTCGCCTCAGTGCAGTACTGCGACAATTTTACGCCCACCACTTTCAAATGTCACCAGCCGCCACTGCCTACACCTCCTCGGGGGCTCCTCCGCAATCTGTCCCTCTCTATCTTCTTCTGACCCTACTTCTTCAAGTATAATCTCAAGTGGTTCTTCAATCTCCTCCTCTTCTGATTCAGGAGTAGTCTCTGTGTGATTTCTCTTTTCTTTTCTTTTTCCTTCACTGCTGTTTGAAACTTCAGGCTCTCTTACAGAATCTGATCTTTTCTCTGATACTCGCAGTGATTCTCTTGAAGCTCTCTCTGCTTCTTTTCTCACTGATTCCGTATCTTCAGTATCTTCATCATCACTGGAATCTGACTCTTCAAAATACTCTTTACCAGTCCCTTCTTTTGGGTTTGGAACTCTCAGAGTATGACTTGCATGTACCCAGTGCTTCACTCCAGCACACTTTACTGCAGTCGTTGTAGTCAGAATAACTTGTCTCGGCCTTCCCCACCTTGGAATCAAGCAATTTCTTCTCCTGTGAACTTTTATCCTCACCCAATCTCCTGGACTCAGATCATGGGCTTGCTTCTTCTCAAGTGTGGTAGCTTCTTCTCCAACCTGGTGAAACACAGAATGAACTGCGTCAGCCAGGCCTTTACAGTAATCCAAAATCATGTCATCAGTTATTGTCACCAACTTATTGACAGGCACGAATGCATGGCGCATAGCACGTCCCATGATTATCTCATGCAGGCTCAAACCAGTAGTTCTATCTGGAGTAGATCTCATTGTCATCAGAACTAGAGGCAAAACATCTGGCCATTTCATGCCAGTGGCTAAGCACATCTTTCCAATCCTATTCTTGATTGTGCCATTAATCTGCTCAACCACACCAGAAGCCTCTGGTCGGTATGCACAATGTAGCTTCTGCTGTATTTTCAATGCTTCACAAATCAAACCCATGAGCTCATTCTGAAAGTGTCTACCTCTATCAGACTCAACTGTAACTGGAAACCCGTACCTAGGAATCAACTCCCTCAACAGTAACTTTGCCACTGTTAATCCATCATTTCTTCTAGTCGGGTAAGCTTCCACCCACCTTGAAAACAAACAGACTACCACTAGAACATACCTCAGTCTGTTCACTTGGGGCATTTCAATGAAATCAATCTGCATTCTTGTAAAAGGACCTCCTTCTCTGCCTATTGTTCCCAGACTCACCACTGTCTTTTTCCCAGTGTTAAATTGCTGACAAACTAAACACCTCTGACAGATGCTCTCTGCAATTGTCCTGAACTTTGCATTGTACCAGGTCTGTTTAAACGACCTAACCATCGCGTCTCTCCCCAAATGTCCCTGGCCATGATACATCCTTGCCATTGACGACAAGATGGAGTTAGGCATCACTGGTCTGCCATCTCTGTAGACCCAAACATGGTCTGTTTCTCTTGGAGCACATCCTGCCTTAATCCAATCTTGTTTCTCTTCATCTCCTGCCTCATCTTGTAACTGTTTCACTTCATCCCAGGTCTCTAGGACATTAGTAAACATCACAGAAAGAAAAGACATTTCCCTCTCTCTTTCCCTGTTAATGGACTGATTGGTCTTGGCACAATACTGTGCAACATCATTTGCGTACCTGTTTCCAATCGTTATAAAATCTTCTCCCTGACCATGGGCAGCACATTTTACAACTGCTAACTCTTTAGGCAGCTGTATCGCCTCAAGCAATTTTCCAATCATTTCAGCATTCTTTATTGGAGTTCCACTCGATGTCAAGAAACCTCTTTGTAGCCAAAGTTAGCCAAAATCATGCACCACTCCAAATCCATACTGACTATCAGTCAACACAGTCGTCCTCAAATCTTTCCCAATCTCACAAGCTTTTGTCAATGCTATTAATTCAGCAACTTGCGCAGATTTCACTCCTTTCAATGGTGATGCTTCCATGACCTCTGAAACTTTGCACACCGCATATGCTGCACATAGCACACCATCATCATTCCTCAAGCATGATCCATCCACAAACAACACATGGTCATTCTCAGGTAAGGGAATATCCCTTATGTCTGGTCTTGGTTTTGTACAGTACTCAAGCACATCCAAACAATCATGATCATCTTCCATCTTTATACCCACATTTTCAATGTCTGGCAAGAGTGTCGCTGGATTCACATTCATACATCTCTCAAGAGTCACATTTGATGCACCCATAATCACTTTTTCGTACTTAGTCAATCGACTATGTGACATGTACTGAGTTCTGCTTCTTGTCAAAAGAATTGCCACATTGTGAGGTATGAATACCCTTACAGGATATCCCATTATGATTCCCTCACTCTGTTCCAGGCTTCTGCATGTTGCAGCCACAGATTTCAGACAACCTGGTAAACCCACAGCTACAGGGTCAAGTGTTGATGAGAAGTACGCAATAGGCCTTCTCAATTGTCCATGTTTCTGGATTAACACTGAAAGTGCACACCCATTTCTTTCACTGCAGAACAGCTCAAATTCTTTCTCATAGTCAGGCATACCCAAAGCTGGAGCCTCACACATTTTACTTTTGAGCTCTTCAAATGCTGCCAATTGTTCTGCATCTAGATCCAATGGATCTGTCATTTCACTTTTTGTTAGTTTAATCAGTGGCTTTGCTATCAGGGAAAAATTAATTATCCACTGACGACAATAACCCACCATACCCAGGAACATTCTCACTTCTCTCTGGGTTTTTGGAGCTTTCATTTCTCTGATTATTCTGATCCTGTCAGTAGTCACTTTTCTCAGACCTTTTTCAATATTGTGTCCAAGATAATGAACCTCTTTCTTACAAAATTGCAATTTGGCTGGAGATACCTTTAACCCTCCATCTGCCAGATGATTCAGTAAAGCTATGGTATCCACTTCACAAGCTTCACGTGTCTTTGATGCCACCAGTAGGTCATCAATGTACTGCACTAACACTGAGTTTTCAGGCATAATCAAACTCTCCAACGATTTCTTCAATAACTGATTGAATATCGAAGGACTTTCTGTATACCCCTGTGGGATTCGACACCATGCTAAGATACGCTGGCCAAACCTAAATGCAAAAATCGGCTGGCTGTCATGATGCAATGGAATTGAAAAGAACGCATGACACAAATCAATCACTGTATACCACTCAGCATCATGTGGAATTTGATACAGAATCACTGATGGATTTGGCACAATAGGACAACATGCCACCACAATTTGATTAACTTTTCTCAAATCCTGTACAATCCTAAATTTACCACTGGGCTTTTTCAGTCCCATTATCGGTGAATTACACGGACTACTCAGTAGTTCTCTCAGAACTCCCTGCTGAATCATTTTCTCAATTATAGGAGTTATCCCTTCAATTATTTCTGGTGTCATTTTGTACTGAGGAATGTTAGGATATGTAATTTCCTCTTTCACTGCAATTTTCACTGGATCTACATTATTCATCACTCCCACATCCTCTCCTGTAAAATCCCAAACTGCTCTTTTCACAGTGTCTCTCAGCTCTTGAGGTAAATCCTCCGGATTAAACACAGCAAATGCACCAATTAACTCACTTTCTTTATTCTCTAGAGTCATTCGGTAGAAAACATCATCATCTGGTGTCTCAAAAGCTATTCCATCTGGTGTACAAAAAATTGTGCAATTCATCTTACACAATAAGTCCCTACCTAACAGGTTCACTGGACTCGTGTCACAAACAATAAATCTGTGCATGTCTGAAAATTTCCCTATCTGTACTCTTACTGGTTCAGTAAGACGTGTTCTGATTTGTGTATTGGCTACACCAACTACTTGGATTGCTTCATCCGAGAGAGGAAGATTTTTAACATCTGTTGACCTGACAGTTGATCTTGTCGCACCTGTGTCTACCAAAAAAGTAACACTCTCCTCATTTATTTTTCCATCCACAAATGGTCCTGCCTGGTCTATTTCTAGAGTTGCACCAAGTATGCACTCTTCTTCCTCTCCTCGGCACCGTCAATAATCACCCTCAGACTCACTCCCTTCACTCTTTAACAAGTACTGCTGTACTTTGTTAGAACGTCTTGGTTTGTTTACCTGCTCATCATTGTAGAATCCTGAGTCCTGATTATATTTTTGTACCCCTCTATTCTGCGGCAAGGGCGGTTTTGGCTCTTGACTCTGCTGTCTCACAACTTTCTGTTGTTGCTGTTGATTATTCCCTTCATTCTGGTTCTGCACCTGTTGATTTAAAGGTTTACTCTCATTACTCACTAATGGTGGATTAGGACATTCAGATCTCCAATGTCCCAGCTGGCCACAGTTGTGACAAGGGAACTTTTTCTTCGCTTCCTCAAGACTTCCTTTCCCTTTTCCTGCATATCTGGGTCTATTTCCTGCATTATTTCCTGGATTATTCGCCTGTTCCACTAACTGTGCTTCCTGTCTTTCTGCAACTTTCACTTGTGCCCACGTTGCTTTCTCTTTCAGCTTTCTTTGTTTTGCTTCAATTTCATCACTGAAGTATTTTGCATGTCTCAGGATCTCATCTACTTTTTTACTCTGCCAATCCGCTGTGTGTTCACGAATTCTCTCACCAATTTCAGGTCTTAGGCCATATACAAATCTGTATACAAAGTGACTCAAATCTTTGTCACCCAGGTGTTCATCTCCACTGAATTGTTTAAAAGCCAGTATCAGCCTCTCGTAAAAAGCATGAACTGATTCTTTTGCTTCCTGTTGTGTTCGATCTATCTTAACCCAGTCTGTCTCTTTTGGAGGAACTTTACTCTTCAGGTATACCATCACCTGATCATACTTTCTCATTACTTCTGGATCTGGTGCCCCTGTTCTTGAATCTCTTGGATATTCCTCAGTAGGCCAACTCACAACTATTTTACACTCAGTCCACAAGTCTGCTGGAACAATTATATCAAACAGACTATTCAGGTCAACCCACAGCACTTTTGACAATTTCACAAACCTATCTACCTGCCTATACCACTCGACGGGCTTTTCTCTCAATCGAGGGAAATCATTCGTAAATGATAAAATATCCTGTCTGGTCCATGGAACATGTACATATCCTCCTCCAGGTATTTCTCTCATAGGATAATTATCCACTGGTTTCTCTTTTTCTCTTACTGGAAATGCTGAATAAGTTGTTCTATCTACAGATTCCTCTCTTTTCTTATACCACCTATCCTTCCACTTTTCAACATCACCCCATCTTCGCAGTAATGCCACCATTTCTTTAATCTGTCCTGTTCTACCAGAAGCATTAAAATTTTCAATGTCCTTCTCTGTAAAATCCATCCTGTAAGTTCTCTGTAAAGCTTTCACTTTATCAATGTCAACTCCTTGCTCATTTGCTATTGCTCTTAGCCTGTCATGTGTATTCCTTGCTCTCCAGGTAACACTTTTGCACATAAACAACAGCTCACCATCATGATGACTCTTCAGTATTTCTATTGGAACTGTTCCTGTCACAAGCTCTTCTAATTCTATACGTAACCTAGCCACATCAATAACTTGTGAATCCTTATCCTTTTTCTGAAGAACCTTCATCCAATCATTCAAATCATCAACTGTTATTTCAGCAGTTTTTCTCACTGGAACCACTCTTTTCTGCGGTTCTAAAATTGGCATCCCTGAACAACCAGGTTCACTAGTATCCAATAGTTCACTACATGTGTCATGTTTTGTTTGTCTCAGGTCACTTCTTTCTGCTCTTTTATCTGAATCTCCTGAAGGACCAACTGAATTTGTCAGATTATTCCCAACATATGGAATCACCAGTCCATTCTCACCTGCTCTCTGTTTATCAAACACAGGCATAACTGGACCTATTGTTACAGGCACCGTAACAGCTTCCAGATTCTTCGTTAACTCCCTAATTTTCTCAGTCAGTTCTGTTGTCGTTTTTGCTAATTTTCTGGCATTTTCCTCACTACTTCGATTTTCTCTCTCCCTGAAAGAACTATTACTTCTTGATTCAGGTGTTACCTTTTCTTTTTCAATAATACAGACTGTATCTCTTATCGGAGAAACAACTGGTGTACTCTCATCTGGTTCTGGTCTATATGGAGGTGGTCTCTTGTAAATCATGTCATTTAAGACCTCATCATCATACTCATTAACTCCAACTGCTCCCTCTTCAATTGTTCTCATAGGATATAATCCCTCTGACATATTAACATCTCGCCATCTTTTCATCCGATCATGATGTGTCTCACGATCATGTCTCCTCCCAAACATATTCCTGTAATACCCTCCAGACCTTTGCTTTTCTCGCTCATGAACTTCCTCTTCCCATTCCACTAAAGCCTCGAACTGCGTAGGTCTCGGCTTCGGGTCCAGACGTACCATCTTTTCCCGTAAATTTCTCAACACGGCCAAATTAAATGAACCATGTTCTGGAAATGCTAAAACACCATCTTCTTTAGTATACCTAACCCAATTCTGCAACCATATACAGGTATGTAATCCATATTTCGCAACCATGAAGGATGCAGGTGTTTTCGCTGGAGGTAGCAACTCACCCTCTCTCGTTTTAACCTCTTTATCCTTAGTAAACCACTTTTTAACTCTCCCAAAGAATGTTTTTTTCTTTTTCTCCTCTTGATAATACATTTTAGCGCTTACCAAACTCTCTACTTTCTCCGTATTATAAATATACAATACGAGCTTCTCTAGCAGCGCGACTCACACTAACGCACCAATCCTGGAGCGTCTACGTCACTAAACAGCTCTTCCAATCCCTGCGCGACTCACACTAACGCACCAATCCTAGCGCAAACCCTATTCTGATCCACTATCCAATCAGAGCGCGGACTTTCTGACGTCAACAGTCGCTGCAGTTTGTCTCTGTCTTCTGTCTCTCGTCTACCCCTCCTTTACAAAATCTCTCAGTAGACTCCGTGTCAAGATTTTTACAAAATCTATTAGTTACAACATTAAAACATCTCCATTGTCTGCTTCGCTAACCACAGAATAGTAAAAGAGAGTCTATTTTCATAAGAAACCTTTCATTGACACAGTAGCACTTCTTCTACTCTGCCCTACTAACATACATTCATTAACTGTTTCCTCTAGGACTTGTCCAAAGAGTCTTACAATCAACTAAATGTATATACATTCACGCACATTCATGCAAGAAAAATATAGTACATACGCACAGAATCCTGTTTTCGGGAAACAGCGCACAATCTGTCCCTACAGAATTATAACATACATTAACTAAGCAACTTCGCCCAGTTCCTCAAACAAGCTCAGAGAATACCTATTACTCCTCCCGCGATAAGCTTTAACGGAAATCCTTACGGATCCCTGGGACTTAAGACCAGAGTTTCAAAGATAACCTTCACTACGATACACACTCCTTACATACCAGAAATATATCTAATAGTAACATACGACGATGTCACTGATTCCGAACCCAGACAATGTGAACGCGCAACTTCAATTGTCACACGTTATTCCTTACAATCCCGTCTTTCCCGAGAGCAGCATATACTTCCCTCTGCCCTACTACGGAACTGCTACAACAGCTTCCAAGTTCCAGAAGCACTACATATAACTCAACATAACGACTTCAACATATAATATTAGTACATATACCAATATTGACAAAATAAAATCAATAATCAATAAGCCAATGTACAAGCAATCTTATCAGATCAAGACAACCATCTAAAACCATCCTCTGCTACCAGGAAATTGATAGAGATCAGGGTATCTAAAATATGCCCACTACCACGGATAGAGTAATCACACAGTTACACGCACATACATTCATCATACGCTAGGGCCCATTTCACTAACATATGCTCAAATACTCTACCAGCAATAAACCTGTGGAAAGAAAATACCTAAACACCCTGCATCAATATCAGGTCGATCAGATCTGGTTTAGTGACTGTCCTAATCAATAACATAATCTACACAACATATACAATAATGATCAAAAATATAAACCCAATAATTGACAAGAAAGAAAATTCAACACCATGTTTAAAATTATATTGCTTTATCTAAAATTAGTCAAAGTAAAATCAATCAGAATAAATCATTTCTCATAGTTACCTATTCTAACTAAGTGTCAGAACGGGTCAGGACAAGTCTCTCGGTAAAGTTTTTCAAGACGAAGTCCTCAGCACGATCCTCAGCAATGCAGCTTCACGCAGCAAAGGTAAAATGGCAAGTGGCAAAGCCCTCCCTAGGCTAACAATTTTTATAGTAAAAATTACAATGGAAACTCACATTAAGTTTGCAAAAAACACTGAATCACTGAGCAGAGCGAGAAGGAAAGGATGCAACATTGCAACATTTGTGAACCTCCGCTCAGGAAAAATACACATAGCGAAGACTACGGAACAGGAACCAAGAAAATAAAACATGTATCACATTTAATCCGGCTTCTCCTCGGCCATCGAGCCACAGTTCAGAGTTTCCCTCTAAGGCTCCTTTGTCTTTCGAGATTGCCAAGGACACTTTCACTTTTCTTGGAGAACTCCCAAAAACTGCTGCTGTCCTCATGGAAAGTTTTATAGAAGGACCATGGTCAGTCAACTTCAAGACCATTTCCAGCAGGGGTCTCCCTCGTCACATCTTTCACATATTCACTCGAGGCCAGGCTCTCAAAATCAGCCATCATGGATTAGGCCTCCATAGGCCACAATAGACCATCTCAATTAAAGGAAATAAAAACAACGTTACTACAGCATAATGATTAAACAGTGTTAACCCCACTAATACCCTTATGTGTATGCATTTATCTAGCTTTTGCGACATAAAAAGCATTAATTCAGACAGCGTTTTGTGCTCAAAATAAACAGCACACAGCAACGTTTAAACATGAAAACTTGCACGTTATTTTTTAGAAGACAAAAACAGCACACACATGCTAACCCTTGTGTAACTTTCTCTTATGTTAAGACAAACTAATTGATTAATAAATATACACTTGCACAAGACAAATAATTAATTTGTTATTTATTAATATTTAATAAAACGCATAGACATACCAGAGCTTCAAAAGCCCCTGAATTTTCTAAACGAAAACTCTGCTCCAGCACAATCATTGTGAACAGCACTATGCACAGCGCAAGCTTACCTTTTCTGCCGCTCGAGCAGATTTTTACTCGACCAGCAGCTTTCTCAACCCGAACAGGCAGTTTCTCAATGCGAGCGGTCACGAGCATACGCAACCACTCGCAGTGAGAAACCTGACCCCCCGCGTTGAGGAATCTCGCCGAGAGGTATATTTTATATGCTCGCCTACTTGATGTTGGGGATCGCAAACGAGGAAAATTCTTGCCGGGAGGTGGATTTTCCTCGCTCGGACTTGTCAACTTGGCTTTGGTGAACGTGAGCAAGGAAAAAAACTCCACTCTGCTGCGTGAAGCGGAGTTTTTCAGAACCCCATAAGCTCTGCGTAAAACAGAATGCGGGAAACTCCACAAACTCTGGGAGTGGAGCAGAGTTCACCGCCCAGGGTTACCTAATAGTTTAACATTGCGTAGTGTTTGCTGTCTAAGGGGCCTATTTGTCATTGAATTGCGTTGCCCTTGTCCAATTCAAGGTGGTACAAGGGCGACGCAACAACTAAGTCAGATTTATCAAGCCATGCAAAGTCACTCTGCGTTGCCCTGCATGGCTTGATAAATCTGAAGTTACTCAAGGCAGCGCAAATTGCTGCCTTGCATTACTCTGCTCCAGGGAGGCATTCCATGGGTGGAGTGTGGGTGTTCCCATGCATCTTCCAATGGATTTTCGCAGATTCCTGGATTTACCATCAGTCATAGACCTGAGAATGAGTCAAAATGCTACGCCTCCCCAGTTGAGGCATAACAAGCAGAAATATCTTTATTTCTACTTGTTTTATCCTCTTTCTATGTGTGTGGCATTTTGCAGCACACATAGAAAGAGAAAAATGCCTCAGAGGATTGTTTTTGGGTGGAAAGGTTTCCCTTCCTGCATAAAAACGATCCTGCTTACAATGCAGGCACCTTACACCATGGTGCAAGGGTGTCAGGTGTGGTGCTAGGCAGCACGTTGTGCACCAGTGAAGGAAGGACAGTAAAGCACTGTAGGATGTTAAATACGTTGCATTCCTGCCCTTACCCTTTCACGCAGAGCAGCACAGCGCAGCAAGGTGGCTTGCTGCATTGTGCTGCGTGAAAGTTTCATAAATGTGCCCCTAAATGTATTACTATCTTCCTGTCATGTGGTTAGAAAAAAAATAACAAGAGGCATATTAAAAAAGCCATTTATGTTTAAACTGTCAAGGAGGTGGAAAAAATGTACGCTTTATTGCCAAATTCAGTTATCAGGCCAGAGACAGTGTATGCCAGTCTCCCCATTTGGAAGCTGTTAAGCTGACCTTCCCCAAGTTTAATATGATTTCTATGACATGCGGACATCCCATATTTTTTCTAATAACTTAGAGTAATCACGTATCAAACACATACACTACACACCAGTGGCCTACAGCAGATGTCAACATGCTCATCACTCTCAGGGATTTTTTCAGAAATATTTATCTGATATCCTTTGTTTTAAGGACGTTTTCATTCCTGCACCAGATTCGACCCCTCATAATAAGCCACTCTGTTGCCAAGTGAGGAAGATAACTGCTGACTAAATTCACAGCATTACCCTCTGTCCCTCAATACACTTATCTGACTGTTTAGCCATATGGTACCAGTCTCCCTTGGGGCAGCAGGTTTTTAGACTCTCTTGTTATTTCCATGGTTGTATTCAACTTCAACCTCCGTCCTGTGTGCAATTGCAGAATCTTAGGGTCATGTAATATTGTGTGAGGATGTTTTGTGCGGGAAAGCGTCACATAGGTTACCTAGCAAGATATTTCCATGGGTATTTTGTGGAAAAGGTAGGCAAAGCTTGAGCAGACAGCTCTTACAGCCATGGAAAAGTGAAGGAATGGACAGGGTCGTAGTGGTCTGCTCCTTTTGCCTGCCTCCCTCACCCCTTGCCACCCATGCTCGACTGGGTGTCCACAGTTTAGCACAATGACTGCATCTGTACAAGACTCTAGCAATACTCCACGACTGACCGACTTCGGCCTTCTCACTGCATTGCTTTCCCTGGCTCCATTGAATTTTACTAGCTTTTGTTTATTTGTCTGTTAAAATGTATCCTCACTGCCAGGTAATAATGATTAGGTAAACTGATTGCTATTCTGCGTTCCCTACATTTTACTGGCGAGAATGTGTAATGATGGCTACACCATTGTAACGTTATGTTCTGTGATGCTACGCCAAAAACAAATAAAGAGATACGGTGGAAAAAAAAAATCAGACTGGGCAAAGCTTATTGCAAGAGTTAACAGTGACGGGTGCTCCTCCTTAGAATTTCCTTCATCATTGTAGGGCCTTTATTGCTATTTGCGTGTTAGTCAGTCTGAGGATAAAGGTGAGTAAAACGAAACAACAGTTAGAAAATATAGGAACAAGGGTGAAGCTTTACTAATTGACGTGGTACATAAGGGATGTACTGTATGACAAATTGCCCGGAAAAATTCGTATGTTTAGACATTTCTACCTTCAAGCAAAGTAAGTCCTTTCATAGAGCTGACACAGCTATTGAAGATGGTGGTGAGTCAAAAGAGTAGAATGACAGCGCATCTCACTGAAAACGTAAAGAAAGAGGTTCCCATTACCCCCAGGTCCCTTATGTCCTAGTCCCATTCATTTACATATTGGCGATAACCATCTCCCGACAGAAAAAAAGAGCAGAGGCATGCTGGGACCATAATACTGCCCCTCCCACCGGGAGTACATAAGCAGTACTTGCCCAGCATCCCGTCTGTTCTTTTTTTCTGTCTGTCGACAGAAGGGACGTGGTTTTGCTGGTGCTGCTCCTACTGGGCTGGAGTGGTCTTTCTTTTTTCCTCCCCCTGCCCTGCTGCCTGGCTATGAGGGCGGGGGGTCTTCTGGTCCGCCTCCTGGCCTGCCGGGCTTGCTGGGTTGCGGGCCTGTTCGTGGCTGGATCTGCCCCCTCTGGCTCTTCAGGTGGGGCTGTGGGTGCCATGGCCGTTGGTGGAGTCTGACTGCTGATTTCCTCCGGCCGGCCCTTTGCGGCTGGCCTCCCGGTTGCTTCCGGGTCGCGTGCGCGTCTTCCTGGGGCCGGGTCGGGTGGAAGACGCGCCGCGTTTGCTGGTCTCCTGGCGTTCCTGGTTTTGGTGGGCCTGCCGGGTCGGTTCGCTGGGGCTGTTGGTGGGGGCCGTCTTCCTGGTGGCGTCTCGGCCCCCCCTCCGGGTGAGTACCGCATAGCGGTCTTCCTTTTCTTGGGATAGGAGAGTTCTGTGGCCTCATGGCCATGCTTTCACGGGTGGTGCCTCGTCCTGTGTGCTGTATCCCACGGACTGGCGATGCCCTGTGCCATTTACTTTCGCTGTGTGGTTTCCTGCTCTCACGCTCTTTTACCCTGGAGTGCTGTTTCTCTGCCGCCTGCCTTCGCATTTGGGCGCTGGTGACTGTGGCTCAGTGGCTGCGTTTTGTGGTGTTGGTGTGATGGCCCCATACGCTGCTGGGATTCGTGTCCTGCCGCTGGCTCCTTCTTTCCCAGTTTGCTGGTCGTATTCCTGCACCGTTGTATTGGGTATCACTGTACGTCTGTTTTCGGTGCCTTGCGTCCCCTGGGTGATAAGTGCGCTTTGCATGTACTGGTGTTCTGTTGTGTCATGCAATGTTTCAGTTTGTCCGTCTCTGCACATGTCTTGTTTTGCCTGCTGTTGCATTGTTGGGCTGCAGTGGCTCCTGGGGATGCCGGGATTTGTACCCGGGACCTCCTGCTTCCGCTGCATGCGCTCTGCCTCTGTGCTACCTCCCTGTAGGCGCCCTCCCGGCTTCCCAGTGTGCTGGTGCTGTGCTGTTGCTCTTCGCTTGGGCTACCCTGCTCCGGTGTTGTTGGGGTGTGTGGCTCCTTGCGACGCCTTCTGCCCGACTTGCCTGCTGCTTCTCCTGCTGCCGGGGTTTGTGCCTGTGGCAGTGGGGCGCTCCTTCTGGCTGTAGCCTCTGCGTATGCTGGTTTCTTCGGAGCATGGTGGCCGCCTTGCCGCTTACCTTGTTTTGTTCTGCCTTCGGCCGGCTCCGCTTGGGGTGCGTCCTGTTGGGGCTGCTCTGCTCATCGCGGGGGGCTGGCTGTGGTCTCCGGGCTCCGGCGTCTTCTGCCCTGGTCGGTTGCGCCTTGGTGGGGGCTGTGCTTCTGTGGGTGTGCATTCTGCTTACGCCGCTCCTCTCAGGGGGCGTCCTGTCGGGACTGCTCTCCTCCTCCGTCTTGGTGTGCGTGTTGCTGGCTCTTTCCCTCGCATACCCGGTTCGGATGCACCCTTGGTTGGGGCTGTGCTCCCCTGTGCCTGAGGTTGCTCCGGGCTCTGCCACCCGCCTGAGGTGTGTGGTCTGGGGGGGTGGTTGCGGTTTTTCCCCTGGTTGCTGGCGGCCCTCAGTCGGGTGGCTTGCGTAGGGTGGCCCGCCACTGCCTCTTCCTCCTTCCCGGCTCTTCTGCGTTTTCTTTCGGGCCTTGTTGGGGGGGTTTCTCCTCTCAGTTGGGTTCATTTGCTCCTTCTATGGGCTGTTGGCATTTGCTCTTCTGTTTGGTGGCCTGCCTCGGGTTGGCGTGGGTTCCTGTCGCCTCTGTGGTGGCTGGTTCCTTTCCTTTTTGGTGGCTCTGTCTGTGCTCGCTCCAGGGGTTCCCTGATTTGCTGGGGTCTCCCTGCCTGCTTGCTTGCGCCTTCTCCTCTGCTGCTCCTGTGTCGGGGTCGCCTTTCGCTTCCTCAGAGGCGGCCTGTTGGGATGCGCTTCTGGTCCCCTCTCTTTTGGGTTCCTCCGCGGCTCCCTGCCCGTGGTGGGTGGTAAGTTGCTGTTCCTGCTCCTTGAGCGGCTGCGGGGGGGGGGGGTCCTGTTGGCTCCCCTGGGTTCCTGTTGGTCCTAACCTAAGGGAGAGGTAGGTGTCAGAAATCTATTGGATTCTGAAGTTCACCAAATTCGAGAGAAAGGAAAAAGTTATCTCTTTCTTGAGTCCCCTCACTCACCAGGGCTTCCCCACGGTGACATGCTTCATCATTGGGGTCCTCCCAGTCCTCTACGGACTGAGGCGTGCTGCGACTTGCGGATTACGTAGGAGCACTAAAAAATCAGATTATGTGTAGTGCAAGTGAAAGTGGGGTGGAGTGGTATAAGGTAAATTAAAATAATCAGCTAGTGGGCCAAATATATTTTATTAATGCTCCTAGCTAATTGACTTAAAAACGGGGTGATATGCTAAAGGCCCTAACTATAATGGACTATCCAGTATAGTTAGGGCCTTTATCATATCACCCCGTTTTTAAGTCAATTAGCTAGGAGCATTAATAAAATATATTTGGCCCACTAGCTGATTATTTTAATTTACCGTATACCACTCCACCCCACTTTCACTTGCACTAAACATTATCTGATTTTTTAGTGCTCCTACGTAATCCGCAAGTCGCAGCACGCCTCAGTCCGTAGAGGACTGGGAGGACCCCAATGATGAAGCATGTCACCGTGGGGAAACCCTGGTGAGTGAGAGGACTCAAGAAAGAGATAATTTTTTCCTTTCTCTCGAATTTGGTGAACTTCAGAATCCAATAGATTTCTGACACCTACCTCTCCCTTAGGTTAGGTTCTTTGACTTGACGAGTTCAGGTTGTTTATGATACATGTACTGTTGGAGGGTGAACCTAACCGTTAACCTCTTATTCCCCCTATTTTTTGATAACCATTCCTATTGGTCCTGCCTGGGGTTTTCCCCGCTTTTCTTGCTGCCCCTCTGCTGCCCTGCTTTTGGGGTGTCGCGGGTGCGGGTGTCATGGCCTTGCCTTGGGTGTGTTGGGTCCGTCTGTCTGTCCTCCCCTTTTTGGGTGGGCTTCCCTCTGTTGCGGGCTGGATGTTGTGTTGTGGCCTCTGCTCCGCTGTGGGTTCTGGATGTTCGCCTTCGCTTCCTGGCTTCTGGGTGGTTGGTTGGGGTTTGGTGCATGGGGCTCCTGGTTCCCCCGTCCCTTGGGTTGTGCCTGGTTCCTCTTGTGGCTTCCCGGTGTCTCGCCTGGGGCTCTCTGGGGCTCTCTACCTCCTCTGCCTGCACCTGGGTGACTCGTGCTGCCATGCGTGCGACTGTTCTGTTCTCCTTTTCTCCAGCCTGGGGCTTCGGGTGTTTGTCCCGGGGCCTTCTGTTTGCTGGGGTTGCTTCTGGGGACTGGCTGCTTCTGTTTTTGTTTGCTCCTGCCCTGGCTCTCTCTGTGCTTGCCTTTGGCTTGCTTCCAGTGTTTCCTGTCCACCCGCCTGGTTTTCTGTCTGGTGTGGTTGGGCGTCTGCTCTTTCTTTCCTTGGCGGACCCCCCCGTGTGGTGCTTCCGGTGGCGGTCCGCCTTTTGGTCCCTGGGGTTCGTGCCGCTGCTGTTTGGGCCTGGCGGTCTTTCGCTGCTGCTGTGTCCTTGGCGTGATGTCTGTTTTCCCTCTTCTGTTCTTTCCCCCGAGGACGCTGCCGGGTGCTGTTGATTTCTTGGTCCGTCTGCACTCTGGTGCGTTTGGTTCCGGGGTGGTTCTGGTCTCCTCTGGTTCCCGTGGTGGGTGCCTGGCTGAGTGTCTGCTGGGGATTTTCCGCTCCTGCTTGGTTTTGTGTGGCTATTCGGTCGCATTTTTGGGCTCTGCGTCCTTGCCTGGGCTCTCTTTTGTGTCCTGGCGGGCGCTGTGCGGTTGTGGCCGCGTCCTGGGGGGTCCTTCGGGGCCTTCTCTTGCCGTCGGTTCTCTTCCTGGGCTTGTTTCACCTGTGTTGGGGCCTGTATGGGGTCCTGTGACTCCGGGTTGCCGGCTTCCTGCTGGTTCGGGGTGGCCGCGGGCTGTGCCTCCTTGGCTTTGTGCCTGTGCTGTCATTTTCAGCCTGCTCTGGGGTGTGTTTTGCTGGGCTTTCCTGGTTCTTTCCTTGTTCTGGTGTCCTGGCTCGCTTCTCCTTGCTTTCCCGGGCTTTGTTCCCGGGGTGTGTCTGTTTGGGTGTCTTTCCGCTCCTCTCTGGTTGTGGTGCGGTTCTGTGGTGTCCTCCCTCCTGGCTGCGGGTTGTCTTGGGTTTTCCTGCTGCTTGGCCCTCTGCCTTCTCTGCGGCTTCCGCTTTGGCGGTTTCCTCTGTTTCATTTTCCGGCCTTTTACGTGGTCCGGTGGTGGTGTGCTGGTGGTTTTCTGTTCCTCCCTGCCCCTTGCTTTAGCCTTGGCGCTGCGTGGGCTCCTTCCTGGGTTTGGTTGGGCCTGCGGGTCCTCCTGTGTCGTCGGGTTGCTTGGCTCTGGTCCTGGCTTCCTGGCTCCTTTTGGGCGTTTGTTGCCCTGGTTTGTGCTGTTTTCTTGGCTCCTCTCCGGTGCTGCTGAGGTTGGGCCTTGTGGCCTTTTGGTATGGGTGCTGTGCACCCTGGGGCCGTTTCTTTTTTCGGCTGCTCCTGGTCTTGCTGCGTGCTTGGCCTGGGTGTGGGTTGCTGTGTGGTCCTCTGCTGTGTTAGCACCTGTTTTTGTCTGCCCTCTGACGTTCGGTGGGTTCCTGGCTGGTTGTTTCCTGGTTTGGGGGCTGCTGGGTGTTCCCGGTTGCTCTGGCCTTCCTTCTTGCCCTGTTATCCCTCCCTTTTTGGGGGTTGGGGGTTTTCTGGGGGTTGTGGCCGGTGGCTCTGTCCCCGCCCTTGTTGGGCGTGTTCTTTGTTGGTTTCCGGTCTTGTTGGCCTCTCCTTGCTGGTCGGCTGTCGGCTGGTTCTTTCTGGGGGGTGTCTCTGGCCTGTGGTCTTTGGGTTGGCATCCTCTTCCCTGCTGTTCTGGGTTTGGTGTCCTTTCTGTTTTGGATGCTGGCCTCCTTCCCAGTGGGGTTTTTTTGGCCTTCAGGGGTTTTCGGTTTTCTGTCCCCTTGCCTGTCTTTCTGCTTGGATGGGGTCTTGCTCCTGTTCGGCCCCTGCTCTGGGCTCTCTGGGGCCGGGTCGTTCGTTTTGTTGGGGTGGGCCGGTTTCTGGCCTCGGCTTTTCCCCTTCCTTGTTGGTCTGGGTGCTTGTGCCTACGCTCTGTTGGCCTTCTTCGGGGCTGACGCGGTTTGCTCTGTGTCTTTGTGGCTGGCGTGTCCTATGTGCCTTCCCGGGGGTTCTGGGCTGGGCGGCCTTGTTTGGTGGGTTGCTTGGCCGTGTCCTTTGGGTCTTGATTGGCGGCCTCCTTGTTGGGGCTCTGGCCTTCTGTTTTTCTGGGTTGTCTCCGGTCCTTGTTTTGGCCCTGCTGTCCTGTCCTGGGTTGCGGGCCGGTTGTTTCCTGCGGTCCCCCTTTTCCTCCTTCTCGGTGCTCCCTTGGGTTGCTGCTTTTGTTGTGGTTTCCTGGGTTGCTTGTGGGTGTGCGGAAGGCCGGTTTTCTGCTTTTGTATTCTCCAATATGTAAATGAATGGGACGAGGACATAAGGGACCTTGGGGTAATGTTCTATTACTTACCGGTAATCTTCATTACTCCAGGTCCCGTTGTCCTCGTCCCATTCATGCGCCCCTCCCTCCCTCCTGGGCGGCCGGCCTTCCTGTCTGGGCTTGGTTGTACAGACGGGATGCTGGGTAAGTACTGCTTATGTACTCCCGGTGGGAGGGGCAGTATTATGGTCCCAGCATGCCTCTGCTCTTTTTTTCTGTCGGGAGATAGTTATCTCCAATATGTAAATGAATGGGACGAGGACAACGGGACCTGGAGTAATGAAGATTACCGGTAAGTAATAGAATATTGGAGCCAGATCAGGATTGATTTGCAAATGGTTGGGCCCAACCCACGGTGGCATGGTGGGTTGAAAAACAATGTATTGAGCTGCGACCCTGAGCTATTGTCAGTGGTTTAGATTAATTTAAGCATTCCATCCATTACTTTGTTTTTGATGACCTTAGTTTGATGGGTAGCCCAGACGTGGGTCCTGTGCTCACTATGCCACTAGGTCACAGCTATACAAGACTGACAAACCCTGATAAGAGCAAAACCAGTCCTGGGTCGCTTGTGTTCCTGCTCAGGGAGGACTTCTCCTGGCACTTTGGGTTGAATTGTTCCCATTGGAGCAGGGCCAAGACTGATTTGCATATGGCTGTGTCCAAACTGAGGTGGCATGGTGGGCAAAAAACAATGGGTTGGGATACGACTCTGGGCGATTGCCAGTGGTTGAGATTCATACAAGTATCCCATCCATCACTTCGTTTTTTATGCCCTAAGCATAAATACAGAGCATCATTATGGTTAAGTATGTAACAACTCCATGTTGAATTCATAAGACAGGGATACACAAAGTGAAAGTGATTTTTTACGAGTGACTTAGACTGAACAGTGGTATGGTTCTGAGGAATTATCCATTAATTATTCAGTTTCCCTATGGAGCTCGAGAGGAAGAAAGAATCCAAATATGGGACACAACTATTTTTCTGCCTGCAGCAGTGTAGGGCACAAATGCTCTTGCGGAGGTTACCTCCATGGGATACTGTTTTTTTTTTTTTTTTAAATTTTATTTTTGATTTTTAAATTTCTCTTCCCCCCATGGTGGTGGGAGAGAGATTAGCAGTGAAACCAAAATCATACAAACATATGTACATAGAAAATTGTACAGCTGAAATACATTGTTGATTAGACACTAAAACCAAAATCATACAAAAATATATACATAGAGAAAAATACATGGACTGAGGTACATTATTAATTAATTTGCCAACCACTCTTCAAAAGGAGCCCAGTTCTTAGAAGCAATTAGACGTCGTGTCTTTCCTCTGAACTTTTGTACAGCGGTCTCTAATTTGAACCAGGCCAACATCCTGGCCTGCCAGTGACAAAAAGTAGGCGGTTCAGGATTTATCCAGAGGGACGTAATACAGAGTCTAACCATTGCCATTGCAATAACAAGAAATCGTGCATATATCTTGGTCTCTTAAGGGCCGTGGAATGTTGGTAGCCAGTAATTACCATTTCTGCAGAAATTTTAATTGAGGACTGAGTAATCTGTATAAGAAAAGTTTCAATTTGAGTAATAAAAAGTGACAACTCAGGGCAGTCATAGAACATGTGAAGGGAATCTGCAGATGGAAATTTGCATCTTGCACAGAATGAACTTTTACCCCCACTAAGAGTCCCCCATCTGACCAATTTTGCAGGGGTGTAATAAAGATTAAATATGGCCATATAACTTTGAGTGCGAAGAGTACCAGAAACCAAAACAGTCCTAGCTAGCATCAATGGGAATTTTAAATCAATACAGGGTACTCCGAATTTAGTCGCCCATTTATTATTATGATCGAGTAAGTCATCTGGGAGTTGAGAGAGGAGAGATTGATATAGAATCTCAATTTTTGCTTTCCTTCTTACTAATTCCACAATTGCAATTTTATCAAACAAGGTTGGGTTCGACAAGAATTTTTTATCAAGGAAACTTCTAATTTGTAAATATTTAAAAAAATGATTGGACTGTAATTGAAACTTGTCTTTTAAAAACAGAAAAGAGGCCATTAGGCCGGAATCAGCCAAGTCTCCAATATCCCTCAGACCCTGAGAAGCCCAAGTAGAGACTACACCCTCTTGAAATATTACTGGAAGTAATCCAGAAGCATTTAATGGCGTGTAACAATTAAGCTTAGGAATACAAAAATGACGCCGCACTTTTTGCCAAATCGTGAATAATGCCCACGCCACCTTGAATCTGTTTTTTTTAAAATAGCTTGGCTCAAGAATGCGTGTTAATATTCCTTTTGTGGCGTCTCCTAATGCAATTGAATATACTGATGGCGCCAAATGCAGCGATATCTCGGCAGTCTCCCCTGATAACGGAGGAGCAAAATGCTGAATCATGGCTGCCCAATAGTTATATACTAAATTCGGGACTGACCAGCCCCCACGATCATGCGGGAGACAGGTCCATTTGGTGGCCCTTCTTGGCTTACGATATGCCCATAAAAACCTTTGACAAATCCTCTGAGCTCTTATTAAAGTAGAATTAGAAATTTAAAGTGGAATAGATCTAAATAAATATAAAAATTTAGGAAGGACGAACATTTTAAGGACATTGCAACGCCCAAATAAAGAAAGATGGAGATGATCTAGTCTTTCTAACTTATTGTGGAGCAGATCAATAACAGGAGAATAACTCAAATCCGGGATCTGCTCGACTTCGGCCGAAATCTGAATAGGGACCTGGGATATTGACATAGCCGATGTTTGTAGGATTCGCGTCTTTGCAATATTTAGCTTATTGCCCGAGATTGAGCCAAATTGTACTGCCAGAGTCTCCAATGCCGCAAAGGAGCCAGCGACATTGTCTGTTAGTACCACTATGTCGTCAGCATATGCCAATGCCTTATATTCAATTCCATGAACAATGATTGGAGAAATATTTTGGGATTTTTCTATCAAAGACAAAAAAGGATCAATGAATAGAGCAAAAAGAAGAGGAGAGCAGGGGCATCCTTGTCTGGTGCCCCTGCTAATAGAAAAATAACATGATTCATTCCCTGAGATACGTATTTTAGCTATTGGGGATATATATAGAGTTTGTAAAGCCTGAATAAATTCCGGGGCTAGACCCTTCCAATGCAGGACAGCCCATAAATACCCCCAGGAGACCCTGTCGAACGCCTTCTCGGCGTCCAACAGGATCACCCCGAGGGGAGAATTTGTCACCTTAGCCCAATCTAGGAGGGCAATAACCTGCCTGATGTGGTCAGTCATATCCCTGCCAGGAATGAACCCATGCTGACGAATGGAAACTGAGGGAGAAATTATTTGCGCTAATCAAAACGCTAAAATCCTTGAGTAAATTTTGCTGTCAGTGTTTATTAGTGCTATAGGCCGATATGATGCAGGGTTTACTTCATCCTTACCCTTCTTCTTGAACAAAACAATTGTCGACTGCCGCCAAGAATCAGGGATAACCCCCGTCTGGGCAAGTTGAAAAACCTCTAGCAGCTGTCGCTTAAATAAGTGTGAAAAAGTCTTATAGAATTCGAGATGAATAAGGTCCGGCCCGGCTGCTTTACCGTTAGAAAGAGATTTTATAGCAGCCGCAATTTCTTCCCAACTGATAGGTTCTGCAAGAATTAAGTTCTGATCAGCGGTGACCTTCTGAGTATCAAGAGGTTCAAGGAATTGCGCCAGCCGGATTTGTTGCTGCTCAATTATATTTGACTCCTCAGTGTATAAAATCGAATAAAAATCAACAAAAGTATTTACAACACCCCTAGGTGAGTCTTGAATTATACCGGACTGATCCTTGACCCTAAGAATTTGGCTAGCTACTGCCCTTTGCTGTAGACGTTTTGCTAGAACCTTTCCAGCCCTTTCACCCACCTCATACATTGAGGATCGAAATTGGAAATACTTGGCTGCTATGTCCTCATAGAGAGGCTCCAAAAGATTAGCCTTTGCTAAGGCAACCGCTTTCTGACTTATTGTTACATCCTCACCCCTACGAATATTAATACTTAAATCCAGCTCTGCTTGTTGAAGTGCTGCTACTCTAATTTTGACAGTCTGTTGTTCTATTTGCCAGCGATAGGACGCGATTCTCTTAGTTTCGCCGCGCAGGGCGGCTTTAAAAGTATCCCAGACAATGCAAACCGATGCAGTGGAGCTATTAATTAAAAAAAACTCTGGGATCCAAACCGACAACCGTTCCTGATATGATTTATCAAATAATAGCTTCCTATCAAAGGCCCATGATCTAATTTGATTAACGGGACGATCCCATGGAAAACTAAAAATGATAGGATTGTGATCAGATATGGTCCGGGGATTGGTTTGAATCTTGGTAGACCCCAGAACTTCAGTAGACATAAAAACAAAATCAATGCGGACCATCTTTTTGTGGGGTACTGAATAAAAAGTAAACCCATCTTGACTTGGATGATTATAATGCCAAAGGTCTACCAACCCATGTTCAGAAAGTAGAATACGGAGCGCATTATAAACTTGGGGCTTCCGCCCGACATATGCACTGTGCTTTGTAATGTCTAACTGGCTAGGGATGTTAATGTTGAAATCCCCACAGAAAATCAATGGATGTGGCCATATAGCTAATTCTAAATTGAGATCCATCAGGACCTGCGGGTCATCTAGATTAGATGCATATATCGAACATACAGAGAGCGAACAATTGTTAACCAGCAATTCTGCAATTAGCCATCTGCCTGAATTATCCTGCTTGATCCTATTAACCCTCCCAACCCCGGATTTAAGAATAATAGCAACACCCCTAATAGTAGAAGTTTGTCGGGTGGAAGCCACTAGATCATAACCCAGAAATCTGAGATAGCGACGGCTACCCCAGGGAATATGAGTTTCCTGCAGACAGATTAGGTCCACTTGCATCACCTGTAGCATTTTATGAAAAATCCTACGCTTCTTAGGGTCATTTAGTCCGCAAATGTTCCAAGTTGCACACGTGAATCTAGGACCTGCCATTGATTATAATAAAGAGCAATACGTCTAACAATTTGGGCGTTTTATGAGATATATTCCTACAGTTCATCCTGAAAAATAAGCAAGTTAATAACATCTTAAATACATTTGAGAAACTCCTAGTAAGATCTATATCAGTAGGTCTAGCCATCTCTTCCACCCACCACCACATCACCACCCAGTGACCCCCCCTACCACCCTCCCCACCCCCTGCTGAACCCACCCATTGCCCCCCCTTAACCCCCATTCGGAGCACAGGACCAAAGTCCTTGTGATGGTTGAGTAAGCGTCACCCCACACTCCGCTGGACCGACAATTTCTCCCTTACAAGAGAAAAAAAAAAAAAAAAAGGGGGAATGATCCTAAGTGACATTAACAAAAAGAAAAATTCAAAAGTTCATACCTACAAGTTAGGTCACCCCCTAAGACCTAAAAAAAAAAAACAGGATAGAATGTGACCTGCCCCACAGTTGTAAGTTAAAAAAAAAAGGGAGAGGAGAGCAAAGCCTTAGAAAATTCGGCTACATTGAATCCAAAAATTCCTTGGCAGATATCTCCGACAAAAAAAACTTTGTCTGACCCTTGAAAATCACTTTCAATTTTGCCGGAAAAAGCAAAAACGCCTGGGCCCCCTTCACCTGAAACAGAGAGATTAGCTGACGTAAATGCCAACGGCGGTCAACTGTCTCTGCACAAAAGTCCGGACGGACAAAGAATTGGCAGACCGCTTTTTGTTGGGTCTGGCTAAGTCAAATATGCATTCTCGGGCGAGAAAGTTGTTAAAGGACACCAGGATAGCTCGAGGATAGGAGTTATTAGCGCTAGAAGAGGACTGTTTTTTCTTGATAAATGGAAATCGATGCGCTCCCATTGAGTGACCTCTGGAAAAGCATCTGTGAAAAGTTCGACCATGAATTTTCGGGCATCATCGCCCTCCTTGTTTTTCTCTATCCCCAAGACGCGCAGGTTATTCCTTCTGGCCCGGTTCTCAAGGTCAGAGAGTTTCCATAAGATATCCTTACGTTGTTCTTTAACCTCCATGACTAAATCTTTCTGTACGGCCGCGGCATCTTCAAGAGCTGAAATTCGTTCTTCGGCTTCTGCAACCCTTGCAGTGGTCTCAACGGAGGACTTAATGACACGGCGCAGAGAATTTTGCATTTTGCGACAAACCCCTTGAGTGCGGATGTTTTCTTGCCTTGTAGCTTCTCTATGCATCATTATAGTGCGATAAAATGGGATACTGTATGCATTTATTTATATATGTGTTTATTTATTTACTTATCTATTTATTTATCTAAGCTTTCTAAGCCTCTCCATGGCACATGTAGGCTTTTCTTGGATTTCATACACCAGAGGAGTGTTCAGCAATTAGAGGACGGTTTGTAGAAGACTAGAATCATGAACAGTGATATATTACTTGGAAAGCAAGTCTCTTTATTATAGCAGCATAGACCATTTGCTGCAGGTAGACTGGCTGAAAGGCATAGAGGCCACAAAGTCTGCCTTCTGTGAAGGGCAACTAGCAAACATCTGAAGGTTTGCCGTGACCACAGAAAGGTTCACAGTAAATTAGATTTTCAACTGAAAGATCATTATACAATTCAAAGAAATGTGAGTCTTACATTTATTTGGTGTGAACGCTTGAATTAACCTCATTTTTATCATTAAAATTGCAAGTATAAGCCATCTGATGGGCGATTCATTTGAAACGTATATTTGTAATAGATATTTTTTTAGTCTTTTTCTGCATAAATCTACAGCCTTAAAGCCACATTCTTGTAGAAAAATAATATACTATAAAAGCAGGGGAAGTAAAGTTTTCTTTATGACACAATTTTATTCATTTGTTTTTATTTGAAAAGTTTTATATAGTGCGAACTAGACCTATGCGGGTATCAGAGCGCTTTACAAGATAAAGAGACAGTGACATACAAATCATTAAGCGTAGTAAAGGTACATAGTGTGTAACAGAAAGAAATAGCATAGAGGGGCAGAGAGTTGAGGATCAAAGCCAGGAATGCAGGAGTTTCACTTTTTTCTTGAAGGAGGTACTGGAGGGTGTCAGTCTTATATCGGGGGGAGAGCGTTCCAAAATCCGGGAGCAATGCCCGAGAAAAATCTGTTGTAAGTGTTTTTCTTGTTGAAATATTGTGGCTTTAGCAGGAGGTTGGAAGCGCTTCTGGTGGATCTAACGCCTCCTGATAGCTCAAGCTTGTTGGCGAGATTGGTTGGGGTGTTGAAATGTAGAGCTTTGTGTGTCTTACATGCAATTTTTTGTTTCATTTTTGCTTTGTAAGGGAGCCAGTTGAGGGATTTCAGGACAGGTGAGAAGTGGTTGTACCTTATTGACACCGTGATGTCTTGCCGCCGAGTTGAGTGAGGCCCTTAAGGGGGCTGTTGTGGCTCTAGTCAGGCCAGTGAGAGTAGCGCTTCCATATTCCAATCAGGGGATTACGAGCGCTTGCATGGTCAGCTTGAAATCTGTTTCAGGGTGGAAAGGGTTTCGTTTTCAAAGTATACTCAGTTGTAGGTTTACTCCTATGGTGGTGACATTAATATGCTCCCGCATATTAGGATTTTTGTCTTGGATTATTCCTAATAATTTGGCTGTAAATGATTTGTGGTGAGCAATTGAAAGCTGTTAAATGCTTCATCCAATCACTCATTGAGTGCATCTGGTTGGGTGGGGAGATTAGGAGAAACTCAATTTTTTGAGTGTTAAGTTTGAGGTGGTTGCATGAGAGCCAATTTTGGGTGTTTTGAAGAATGGGATTGAGAGATCGGATGTTTTCAGGAGTGAGATTTTCAAGTATAGTTGAATGTCATTAGTGTAAAGATGATCGTGAATGTTGGTAGCCCTTAGCATTGCAGTTAGTGGTTCCATGAATAAGTTGAAGATAGTGGGGTAAAGAGAGGAACCTTGTGGGACCCTGAGTGTGACCGGCGTAGTGTTGGAAAGGAATTGATTTACCTTGACTTTTTGCGTTCTGTATTGCAGAAACAAGGTGAACCAATTTAAGACAGACCCTGATAAACCCATCCTATGCTCTAGTAAATCAAGAAGGTAATCATGCTTTACCGAGTCAAAGGCCAAGGAGCGGTCCAAGAGGATTTGTCGGCATGATTTGTTTAGGTCCAATATTTTTAGAGCATCGTCCACTATATATGTCAAGGCTGATTCAGTGCTGTGGCCCGAGCGGAAACCTGATTGATTCTGGTCAAAGAGGTTGAATTGCTCGATAAGATTGCAGAGTTGGACATGAACACATTTTTCAAGAACTTTGGCTAGTGTTGGGATGTTGGAAATGGGGCAAAAGTTTTCAAGGTTGGTTGGATTAGCCATTGTTTTTTTTTTAAATAGTGGTGACCTGTCCAGCTTTTAGGCAGTCCAGGTTTTTACCCATGACTTAGTGAGGCATTAACTATCCAATTCCAGATTGTGAGAATTTATATATTGATATCTTTGAGGAAGATGGAGGGAAGGGGTTCACTAAAGTGATTTGAGGGTTATAGGTCTGAAAGCATACTAAGAATTATGTTTTGCTCAATTGTTTTGAACAAACTCTATGAGGCATTGTTTTTGAAGATGTAAGCCGGCTGGTGCATGAGGCCAACTTTATCAGTAGAGGTGATTTTGGAGTTTGGTGTTGGATGAGTTTGCTGTTGTGAAGTCTGAAGGTCAGCTATCAGGATATTAGTCTTTTCCAGGAAGAAGCACGCACAGTTTTCACTATTGGGCAGTAGACTGGGACCATTTGGGGCGAGATTAGATAGGTCTTTAGATTGCTGTTTGACCAGCTCATACAGTTTTTTGGTGTGATTTTTGGCTTGATCGAGTTGGTGTCTGAAGAAATGAGCTTTAGCATATGTGATGCTTTTGTGATAGATATTCCTGAGAGATCTTAGCTGTATGGGGTGTTCCAGAGTTGGAGAGCCACTCCAATTTCTCTCTGCTAATCTGAGGTTGCGTTTTTCAGTATTGAGGTTATCGTTGTAACATGGTTGCAAGACTTTTTTGATTAGACTTTTTAGTTGAAAGGGTGCAGTTGCATCAAGAATATTTTTCATGGAGCTGTTGCAGTGATCCATGAGCTCTTGTACATCAACCACATTCTCTGGGGGTGCTAGGATATTATCGATGAGTGATTCAGTGAGATTGATGTTTCTCGTGTTTCTTTTCAAGATTTTCTGTTTTTGTACCTGTGTGGTGTTGGTTATCACAGGAATAGTGATGTGGAATATGACCTGATAATTGTCGGTCCAATCACAAGGGAGAATAGATTCCAATTGGGTAGAGTTATATTAAGCGATGATAAGATCCAAGATCTCCCCATTGTTGTGAGTGGATCTATCACAAATTTGTACGCAGTTAAGATCTCTAAGAAAGGATGTGAGACTATTGTTTATAGGGCCATTCAGTTCACTCCTGTGGAGATTAACGTCCCCAAGGAAGATTTGAGTTCCATGTTGACCCATGTTTATTGAGATGGTGTCCTTCATTTGTTCTAAGAAGAAGATAGAACACACGTTCTATCATCCACCTGTCGCCAGGTGGATGATAGAACGTGTGTAGTTTATATAGGAGATTATTGTTCTCAGCAATTTCGATACAAAGATATTCACATGATGAATATGAATACAAACGATGCCCCCCCTACTCTGATCAGTCTATCTAGTCTGATGATATCGTAATTAGGAGGAACTAGAATGTCAAGGGCAGCAGCTGAGGACTCATTTAGACAAGTTTTTGTCAAGATCAAAAGTTCTAAATCTTGTGCTATGATAAGATCAGCAAGGTCAGCGGTGTGTTTAACCTAAGGGTGGGCGTAGTTCGCGAAGTAGCACTTCGCGAAGCTACGCAAAGTGAAGTTCGCACTACGCGAGCTACGCGTAGCACTTCGCGAACTGCGAAGTAACATGTTCGCACTGTGCAAGATGTTGTTTTCAATGATTGCACAGTGCGGACAAGCAACCGGCACTGTGCAATCATTGAAAATGGCATCTTGCACAGTGCGAGCTGTAGTTTTCTGCTGCTCGAGTAGATTTTTACTCGAGCTGCAGCTTTCTCAACGCGAACTGGTAGTTTCTCATCGCGAGCGGTCGCGAGCATACGCGACCCCTCGCAATGAGAAACCTGACCTTCTCGCGTTGGGAATCTCGCCGGGAGGTTTATTTTCCAT
Source organism: Triturus cristatus (assembly GCF_964204655.1). NCBI lineage: Eukaryota > Metazoa > Chordata > Amphibia > Caudata > Salamandridae > Triturus > Triturus cristatus. The sequence goes on from NC_140582.1 coordinate 498,250,729, forward strand.
GCTCGCGATCGCGAACAAGGAAAAAGTCTCGCCAGGATGTCATTTTGCTTGCTCGCGGTCGCCAACTTGACGTTGAGGACCGCGAGCAAGCAAAAAATGACCGCAGCACAACGCAACACTACGCTACGCGTGTTCGCACTGTGCTACGTGCACTTCGCGTAGCGCGAAGTAGCGCGAACTTCGCAAACTACGCGAGCGTAGCGTAGTGCTTCGCCCAGGCCTAGTTTAACCACTGATCTGCAATTGAGAAGAATGCATTTAAGAACGGTTATAGGGATATCCTTAGAGTTCTAGTAAGTGTAATTCTCTTGAGGTTATTTTTTTATCACTCTGTGTTTGTGTTGTACTTCTCTGTTGGGTGTTTCAGGGATCGATTGTATTTGACTCTGGTAGATCCTTCTATCATGATGTAGAGGTTTGTATGAAAGAAGGAGTCATTCAATATCTCCCTCGATAATGAGTTTGAGTCCGCAAATCTTCAAGGTCTAGAGGATGCGTTCGGTGAGGGACGTGTTCTCCAACTCCGCCTTGGGCTATACGAGCCAGCAGTGGATCGGAAGGGTGTGGGGAGGGCGGCAAGAGAAGAAGGGGGAGAGTTGCATAGTTCGCGGACAGGTAAGGTCGCACAGATATTCTTACTTGTCACTTCAATAGTATTTGCCTTAGTGGTAAGATATATAACACTATGTAAGATGTGGATGTAGCATTTGTACGATCTCATCTATCCTGTTTGCTAATAGGGTGTGCCCAAGTGTAGAGTTGGCTGGAAGTGAGGGGAGAGAGGGAGCAGGAAGGTTGGATTCTTTTTTGGACAGTAGGTTAGACTAATGGTCAATGAGGACAAGGGATTATCCTTAGCAATATGATCTTGGAGTATGAGGAGAGCAGTTGGTGAGGAGATAAGATTCATTGGGGTGAACTCATCCATGTGGATGTATTGCTGTTGACTGGGGGATGAGCAAGTCATGATGAAGGATATAGTGGGTCAGTGGGCAATCGAATAGCACCTAGGGGGATAAGGTTAGTTGAGGGAGGCCTGGACAATGAATGTTTGAGGTCCATGATGAAGGGATTGGTCATTTGGCTTCAGGGGGTTGTTGCGGAGGAAGGGTGGGCGATATGATCAGGGTAGGTAAATGGGAACCCTGGCTATGTGGTTTGTCAGTGTTAGTGGTGAGGGAATGTGGTGTGGTGTTGTAAGCAATAGAGATTGACTCGGTCGCTTTGAAGGCGAATGTCTATTGTGAGACTGTTTCTAGCTGTCATTGGAGGGGATGTTTGAAGTTGCAGCTTTTCTGATAATGGGGAAAATATTTTCAAATAGCTCTAGGTTGTGGTCTGAGGCTTGGATAAGTACTGTCTCGTTATTATAGATGAGATGGTGGCTTCTGCTCTGTGGGCAGAAGAGGGGGTTACCGAGAATCTTGCACCATGGGGAGTTTTCCTGGATGCCGAGATATGGATATGGAGAGTAAGGATTTCCTCCAGAGAACCCTTCTTTTTGTATAGAGGATGAGGTCACATGTGATATCACCTTTTTTTATGCAGAAGCATCTGTCAGAGATCAGGGTTTCAGGATGGGCTTTTGGTAGTCTGTGCTTATACTTCTTAGCCGCATCTTTAGTAAGATTCATGAGATAGTTTATTTTGTAGGCATGCTTGCCATATTTTACTAAGCATGGGTCTAATGCTGACCCTGAATTCAACACTGTTGGAAATGCGAGGAGATGTGTAGGGTAGGAGAATAAAGTATACGTGATTGTGTTGTGTAATCAGCCAGTCAACCTAGTATATGGCATATTAGTGTGGTCCCCATTGGGATTTGTAGGCCAACTAAGTCCAGCTCCAGAGAAGACACATCAATCAAGTACAGGCTGTAAAGAATACAGATTTTGTTTGTGTTTCATTTTAGAACATGTAATTGCCGCAGCACAATGAATACAGGCTAAATGATGTTTATTGGTATTTAGAGTAAATGAAACCGAGGGGTGGCTGCAGAGAGGAGAGATTTAGCCTATGTGTCAGGGTAAATCTTGTTCTTTAACTTGTTATTTAACTATGTTTAGTTAGGTGATGAGCAAGTAGCACCAGTCCTTCTTCTATTTCTAAAGCAGGGTTACGGCCAGTTCTTTGTCAGTTTCCAGCACTAGAAGTGACCGTCCCTCATTTTAGGGGGAAGAAGACGTTAAGAAATGACAAAATGTCTGACAATCAATAGCCATTTAGGAGAACTCAGGAGTGGCCTAGCCAGGTTAGGTTTTCCTAATTACATTTTCCTAATTACATTTCCAGGTAGTGAACCAGCCTCCACAGTCAAAAATGTCGAATAGAGGGGAGGGGGTCACTTACCCAATGAGCCCTATTACTGAACTTGGAGGAGATGGGTGGGTAAACATCATCACGAACATCCTACCGCCCCCAAATACCCCTAAGCAACACAATGCTGTGCTGGTAGCTTCACTCTGCTGAGGGTCTGCAGAGTGCCTGAAATTTCATCTTAAACCAACCAGGTGTGGAAGTTACTTCAAGATTTATAACATAGAATATATTTTCATTCATAGTTCAAAAAATGGTTTATCAGTTGATTTAAAGCATTGTATAAACTCAATACCAGTTAAAATAGATTCTTCTTAAATACCCTATGAGTGATCATTGTTGAAAATGTTGTAATTAGCACACAATGTAATTTCTTATTTAGTGTTACTTCCTCTCACCCTATATCCAAATGTTTTAGTCATGGACATTTTGAGATCCTTTTGTGTTCTTTAATGTTACCGATGATTAATGTACAATAGCTATGAACTTTTAACTTGTTTCTGAAGCATTGGGGAACTGAAATCCATTTTCTTCACCACTGACTAAGGGCTGTAAAAAACTGATGCAATATTAAATGGGCATTTCCTGTCTACCTAATCTCAAACATTGCAGAGATTAAAGCATGACAAATGTTTTTCTAAGTATGGGCAAGAAATCAAAGAGAATGAATGTTTAGCTTGATAAGTCATAACTTGACATCTTAAATGTGATCTACAACCCTACTATGATTCCTAGTAGACACAGCTGTTTTTTTCCTATTCTTTTGATGGAAAAACATGCAACTGTGCATCCAATGCTTTCCTACATACTGCTTTCATGGCAAAATATTAGACGTTGCAAAAGAGGACAATTTGTAAATTCAATCGGAAACCCTTTCCCAATCCTCATTAAGGGTTCTTTGATGGTGCCTAATGCCACACAATATTATATAACACGAAATGCTGGTAGAATGCTAATAGTGACAGAATACTCAGTAACTCAAGGAAGATCTCAAAGATTGAGTTAATTTGTGGTTGGATAAATTATCAAACACTGGGAACTGGGTAAACCAATTTCGAGATTTAGCGTCGACTCAATATCATGTGATTGTCGACACATTACTTAATCTAACTGTCCTAAAAAAATGAATGTGAGCTTGTTCAATGTAACTGGTGTGCATGTAAAGTGCTCCAATACCTTCGGCTCGAGTTTGCATTATATAAGAGAGTAAAAATATACATATGAGCTAAACATACCACATGAAGACATGCTGTCCCTCATTTTCCTTTGAATCCCCACTACAAGCCATCTTTTGAAAAAGTGTGCTTTGTGTTTTTATAGTGGGAGACTAAATAGAACTGATTCCCAAACACATACAAAGCAGTATGTGAGTAAATTATGTATTATTTATACTTTGAGCACATTAGTTGCTTGTGTTTGTTTTTTTCAATTACAATGGTGACCTATGACTATTATTCTACCCTTGTGGATCCTTAATGTATGCTTTGCCTATATAATGCATGCTTATAGTTAGGAATATTTATAACTGTACATTAAGTTTCATTGTCTATCCCTGATATCGCTGGATCCTCTCTGAGTTAAAGTATGTGTGCACTAGGCCCCAGGCGAAATGTTTATTGCACAGGTAAAGCTTGAAAAATTGACGAATTTTGCATTAGCCAAACTTCACAAATTTCTAAAAAATTTGTAGCATGTGATTTCACTAAATTTGTACCTAGAGTCTCCTGCCGATATCTCATGTAATCTTTTTATGCAGAATCGTTGCAGTGTTAAAATGTCAGTGCAAGACGCTGACAAACTACATTTTACAAGGCATTGGAAATTCTATGAAATTCCATTACATTTTTTGTATATTTTACAGAAAAAGGATACCGTTTTGCACACCCCTACAGAGCTCACCCATTCTGAAATTGGGTGTTCAAAAGGTTATGCATGTATTTGTGTACAACACATACAAACACATACACACGCACACACATGGGTAACATTTATGCAAATTTACTTTACTTTTGTGACTCAGGCGCATTTTACGCATATGTACATTACCATTTTTACCAACCATATATGTCTTACTGACATTCGGCCCGATTTATTCAGACATATAACAGTAAAGTTTTCCACTGAATGTTCTGAAAAATCGGCAGAGCTCTGGCAGTGAACACCCTACTCTCCCCCTCCTAACCTCTTTGGTATTCATGAAGTGTGCAACAAAAGCCCTAAAGTATGTAAACAATTAATAAAACGTGGACGACAGCATGGTTTCATATACCCAATGTCTCACAAAGATATAAAATTAATTAGAGTACTGTGCGCAAATAAGGTGTTCTGGAAAGCAACCCTCATTTTCTCGCTTTGACTGATACTGAGACCACCCCTGAAGAAAGGCTAATTGAAACAAATCCCTGGGAGACTCTATTTATCGTTTGTTACATGTTTGGCAGCTAACTAGCCATAACAAAGCATTCACATTGGACCAGCACTGATCATTAAGGAAGGCATGCTCTGCTTGTTAACGTTTCAGATAGAACAGCAATTCATTTTGAAAAAACAGCATTTCAAAATATGTTTTGAAATACACATACTAAAGAAATTGCTATTTGTAAAGCGGCACGTAATTCTGCCTCTTTTCAGCCTAGCAATTCATGAAATGCATCAGCAGGCAAACAAGAGATAAGCTGTGCTCTGGAGGGCATTGCATGGATATCAGAGAAACTAATCTTATTTACAGAAGAGGGTTTTAAAACCAAGTGAAGAACAGCAGTCGGGGGCCCTTACTAGCTGTCCTCTCTCTGGCCCAGGCTCATGGCTTGGCTTACAGTTTCAAGTAGAAAAATATAGCAGTAAGTTTTCAGAATAGAACAAATGCATCAGGAGGGGATCTTTCATTTTAAACTGTAGGGGGTGATGTACAAAAAGCATGTATAAGTATTGGAAGTAGTGATATAGAAAATTCTCTTTTACGTACTCTTACAAAATGTTGTCATCAAAAAACGTCCAAATACTTGTTATTAAAACTGCAAAGAAACAACCTTCTTTCTATTTGGTGCAAATTGTGTATGAATATTCCCTAATAATCCCAGAATATCCCCATTTTAGCTATTTTTCGGCCAATTCACAATGGCATGTCAGAGCAAATAATAGATTACTACACGAGTTTACGTGGTCTTCTGAGACTTGGACCCTTCGACTTTGCTAAGCACTTTTGCGGTTCTTTATGTGCATGTATGTCCCCGGATGTTTCTTTGGAGAATAGCAATGGAAGCATCACGGCCTTTATGGCTGCAGCCATTGCAGCCGCTAAGCCTTAACTGCTTCACTACCCTCTAGATTTTAAGCATGCCCCGTTCACAAAATTATTATTATTATTATTATTACCACTTATAGAGCACATGGCTACCCCCAACAGGGGTGTCCCGGCGCTAGCAGCAGCAAGGATAGTGAACACTATAACATTCAGGGGAGGCTTTCTGTCTTGGCTTTCCTGATGTGTATTGGCATGGTGTTCCATAATGCTGCTGTTTTTACTGAAAGCGAGCATCCGCTGATTCTAGCTTTTTTGAATCGTGGGGTTACTAGCAGTTCCTGAAGGTTGTATCTTAGGGAACCTGTGCTGGGTGTATTTCTGTATTCTTATTTTCAGATATTTAGGACCTTTCTCCCTCAATGCCCTATATGCTAGGGTTAGAGCTTTAAACTCTATTCTTTTCTTTACTGGCAGCAAGTGTAGGCTGCATAAGTGGGGGGAGATATGGTGGCGGAGTGGGACATTCCTGATCAACCTTGCAGCCGAGTTTTGGATGGTCTGTAGTTTCCTGATTAGATATGCGGGGAGGCCCAAATACAGACTGTTGGCATAATCCAGCTGTGAGGTGATCAGTGCATGCACCACTGTTTTCCTAAAGTCCATCGGGAGAAAATGGAGAAACCTACGTAGGGTTTTAGTTTCCAGAAGCACTGGGAAGAGACATGGCTGACCTGAGCTTTACCGGTAAGTGCAGACTTGAATTTCAAACCTAGGTTTCTTGCAGATTTTACAGGTACAGGGGGGGTGGGTTTAAGCTCTGCCGGCCACCATAGTTCTGACCTAGGGGGATGCACCGGGTTGAAAAAGAACACCTCAGTTTTGTCGGTATTCAACTTCCGGCCATGTCTGAACTGGGGTGGCAGAGTGGGCTAAAGAACGGTGATGGATTAAACCCAGATCAGTTGACTGGGGGTGAGTGCTTGCAATGTTCAACACTCCGTCCATCATTTCCTTTGGTTTTTGCTTTGTTCGCCATAAATTGGCAGGGTATGCTCAGACGTGAGTCCCTTGCTCACTTTGCCACTGGATTCAAGCAAGCCTGGCTGAAGACGGCTGAAATGCCAGAAACCGGTCCTAGGAAGCTTGTTTCCGGTCCAGGGAAGACATGGCTTGGCAGTTCGGGCTGGACTGTTCCCATGAGGCACAGGGTCAGACTGATTTGCATATGGCCATGTCTGAACTGGGGTGGCAGAATGGGCTAAAGAACGGTGATGGATTAAACCCAGATCAGTTGACTGGGGGTGAGTGCTTGCAATGTTCAACACTCCGTCCATCATTTCCTTTGGTTTTTGCTTTGTTCGCCATAAATTGGCAGGGTATGCTCAGACGTGAGTCCCTTGCTCACTTTGCCACTGGATTCAAGCAAGCCTGGCTGAAGACGGCTGAAATGCCAGAAACCGGTCCTAGGAAGCTTGTTTCCGGTCCAGGGAAGACATGGCTTGGTAGTTCGGGCTGGACTGTTCCCATGAGGCACAGGGTCAGACTGATTTGCATATGGCCATGTCTGAACTGGGGTGGCAGAGTGGGCTAAAGAACGGTGATGGATTAAACCCAGATCAGTTGACTGGGGGTGAGTGCTTGCAATGTTCAACACTCCGTCCATCATTTCCTTTGGTTTTTGCTTTGTTCGCTATAAATTGGCAGGGTATGCTCAGACGTGAGTCCCTTGCTCACTTTGCCACTGGATTCAAGCAAGCCTGGCTGAAGACGGCTGAAAGGCCAGAAACCGGTCCCAGGAAGCTTGTTTCCGGTCCAGGGAAGACATGGCTTGGCAGTTCGGGCTGGACTGTTCCCATGAGGCACAGGGTCAGACTGATTTGCATATGGCCATGTCTGAACTGGGGTGGCAGAGTGGGCTAAAGAACGGTGATGGATTAAACCCAGATCAGTTGACTGGGGGTGAGTGCTTGCAATGTTCAACACTCCGTCCATCATTTCCTTTGGTTTTTGCGGTATTCAACTTCAGACAGTTGTTGGTCATCCAAGAAGAGATTTTGAGCAGACACTGCCTGAAATTGAAAAAGGCTGCCTCTGTGTGTTCCTTAAGGGAGACAGCATAGGAGACTGCCTTAACGTCTCATTGTTCAACTAGAAAGGCCAGAGGGGCAAGGTAAACATTAAAAAGGGTCGGGCTTAAGGCCGATCCCTGTGGCACACCACAAGTAAGAGGTTTTCCTGATGAAATGTGGGGATGGAGGGAGACTTGTTGATATCGGTCCTCAAGAAATGATTTAAACCAAGCAAGTACGGTTCCAGTCACTCCCATCATTTCAAGCCTTTTTAGCAGGATCCGGTGGGATACCGTGTCAAAGGCAGCGGAAAGATCCAGCAGCACCAGCATTGCACAGTTTCCATGGTCAATTGTAGAGCGCACAGTCTCTGCCACCTCAAGCAGAACTGTCTCTGTGCTATAGCCAGCCCTGAAGCCTGACTGAGAGTCATGTAGGAGGTTATTTGACTCCAGGTAGGCCGATAGCTGTTTCTGGACCTCTTTTTCCAAAGTTTTTGAGGATACAGGGAGTAAAGAAATTGGTCTATAATTTTTGAGTATGGCTGTATCAGTATCCTCCTTCTTAAGAATAGGTCTAACATGTGCTGTTTTCCAAGAAGTAGGAAAAGAGCCCGAGCAACAAGGAGGAGTTCCAGATGGAATTCAAAATGGGGTGGAAGCATGCGGCTAGTAGCTTAAAAAACCTGGCAGGACAGGGGTCGATTGGCGAGCCAGATCTTATGCTCCTTAGATCAACCAGTGAGGTATCCAGACTGAAAGGGCAGAATTCTGACCAATTGTTGGGTGATTGAGGGGGACTAGGGGGCTTATCTGCCGGCTCAGACTGTGGAAAGGAGAAATAAATTGCCTGAATTTTCTCTTGGAAATAGCTGGCTAGGTCTTCACAGAGAGCTGCTGAGGGGGTAGTCGAGCTCCTAATTGCCAGGGGTTTGACAAATACCTAAACTAAGTTAAAAAACCTCTTTGGTCGAGTTGTTGGAGGCTTTAATGTGTTCTGCAATGTAACCCCTAATGGCATTGCGTTTGAGTTTCTGGAATTCTTTTAAGGCTATTTAATATATGTTTTTTCCTGCAGTGTCATAGTTTTTCCTCGATGCGCATTCAAGTTTTTTGCATGCACTTTTACATGCCCGGAGTTCCGTGGAAAACCAGTGGGCAGAGGGTTTGTTCCTAGCACATTTTACGGGCTTCATAGGGATAGTTTTATCCAGTGCTGATGTGACCCAGCGGATAAAGGTGGAATCGTCCTGGCTGGGGTCGCCTGTTAGCTCAGGAGGGGTAATCAAGAATTCTGCTTCCAAAGATTCTAATTCAAGTTTTTTCTAGTCTCATAGGTTAGGTCCCACTGCTTAGGATTGAGGCTGCGGGTCAGATTAAAAGGTACAAATCAGTGATCTGACCAGGTTAGCTGAAGAGGTGTTTTGACCGCTAGAGATTGGTCATTTGTAAAGATTAAGTCCAGCGTATGTCCTGCTTCATGTGTAGATAGTGTGACTTTTTGGGTTAGGTTTAACCCTTGGAGGGTGTCTGTCATTTTGGAGGCGAGAGGGCATTTTTCATTGTCCATATGGACATTGAAGTCACCTAGTATAGTGAAATTGGCATACCTCTGTGAGAGATCTGCTATATTATCATAGAGATCAGAAAGGTGAACTTCCGGAGAGTCTAGTGGTCTATATGCTAATATTTCGGTAAGGGATGAGGTGGGAGAGAATTCTATGCAGTACAGTAGGACCTTGATTGACCCTACAGGCTCAATTGTTTTGTGTGTAATCGTCCAGTCCTCCCTCAGGATTATCGCAAGTCCCCCTCCAAGTCTATTGTTTTCTCTGTTAAGTGTCACTATCCTGTATCCCTGTGGAATAGCTAGGGATATGTCCGGGATGTTGCTATCTCTTCGCCAGGTTTCCGTTAGCAACATTATATCCCAATGCTTTCATGATGCTTATTTTTATAAGTGCACCATGAAACCTGTTTGCATGAAAAATACCCAAATACATTGAGCTCAACCCACAAACATCTTGCTTTAACATACTCCGTGTTTCCAGTAAGCCAGTAGTAGTGGAAGAGAATGTCAAATCTACTGATACCAAAGTCTTTGTGAATCAAACCCATCGTTTGTAATTTCTTGGTCAGAAGTGACGATCCTAATGTTACACATTATTTGTGTTTTTTTATTGGTAAGCTTTCAAAAAGAGAACTAATATGATGAAAATGAAAAACAAAATGCAACACAGGAATTAATTGCGGGGAACAACCTTTACAACGCAACTTTTACAACGCACTACACTTACAACGCATTTTTTACAACGCAAAATCCACTACAACGCATTCCATTACATCGCATGACACTACAACGCATTTTTAAAAACTACCTTTACAACGCATTCCATTACATCGCATACTACCTTTACAACGCATACCATTACAACGCATAATATTACACTACACTATCCAACACTTACCCTACTGTTGCACCCCCTGGAGTTAGAATAGTAATTTTTACCCCTATACTATCCAACACTTACCCTACTGTTGCACCCCCTGGAGTTAGAATAGTAATTTTTACCCCTATACTATCCAACACTTTCCCTACTGTTGCACCCCCTGGAGTTAGAATAGTAATTTTTACCCCTATACTATCCAACACTTACCCTACTGTTGCACCCCCTGGAGTTAGAATAGTAATTTTTACCCCTATACTATCCAACACTTTCCCTACTGTTGCACCCCCTGGAGTTAGAATAGTAATTTTTACCCCTATACTATCCAACACTTACCCTACTGTTGCACCCCCTGGAGTTAGAATAGTAATTTTTACCCCTATACTATCCAACACTTTCCCTACTGTTGCACCCCCTGGAGTTAGAATAGTAATTTTTACCCCTATACTATCCAACACTTTCCCTACTGTTGCACCCCCTGGAGTTAGAATAGTAATTTTTACCCCTATACTATCCAACACTTACCCTACTGTTGCACCCCCTGGAGTTAGAATAGTAATTTTTACCCCTATACTATCCAACACTTTCCCTACTGTTGCACCCCCTGGAGTTAGAATAGTAATTTTTACCCCTATACTATCTAATACTTACCTTAAATGCAATTTAATATTATGTGTTGTAATGGTATGCGTTGTAAAGGTAGTATGCGTTGTAATGGAATGCGTTGTAAAGGTAGTTTTTAAAAATGCGTTGTAGTGTCATGCTATGTAATGGAATGCGTTGTAATGGATTTTGCGTTGTAAAAAATGCGTTGTAAGTGCATGCGTTGTAAAAGTGTGCGTTGTAACGACATACATCCATTAATTGCCAGACTATATTGCCCCTTCTGGTTCCTACAGTTGTGAAACTCCTATCTTTGCCAACCAGCCCTTATGCCTCAACCCTGCACCCACCCCTCTCCAGTGAACATCCCTGCACATTGTGCTGTATCTCACTCACTTCTGCACTGCTGAATGTAAAATACTTTGTTACGTACTCTATTGCTTTGTTGGTAGTTTCCCACAATAAAAGTCACATACATACATAAAAACGCATAGACTTCATTAAGAATTTAGTGAAAGGGGTCAGTAACCCTACCCCACCCCGCCAAGTTACAGTCACCCAGTATCTGTCCTTCAATTTGAATAAAATGTTTCATACGGGGATAGCACCAAATAAAATTATCCACTGATTTCTCTCCTGCCTTTACCTGCTAAAATCTTAGTGAGAGGGGTGTGGCTAACCGCCGACGGGAATAGCCGCTCGTTAGCTTTGCTCCGGAGCACCACTCCCAAAACATCCTGTAATCCTTGACTCCCGCTGGCCCGACTACCGCCCCGGGGCCCTCTTTGCAGTGCGGTCGTGCCCGGCGATCTATCTGCCGAGTTTGGGACCGATCGGAGGCGTAACCCGGTGAGTGCTCCGCAGGTCGGGTCCTCGTCGGCTGTCCCGCCGAGGGAGGTGCGGTGGCACCCCAGGCGTGCACTACCTGAGGCCGCGGCTGCGGCCTACCCCGACGGCGCCCAAGAAGATTGACAGGAGGCGCCCGTCGGCGCACGGCACTCCACCCAGACACCGGCGATCGTGGCAGAGACCCTCCTCGTGGCCTCAAGAGTGACAGGGGCCGAGTGATTGCTGTGGCAGACCCCGCAGTGAAAACACGCGCAGGCCGATAGCGGCTCACTTGCGCAGGATCGGCTGCGGCCCTGCGGCCCCGAGAACTGGATCAGTGGGGGTTGTGACAGGCAGCCAAAAGACCAAAGGGTGAATTTTGTCAGCCCCAGACCTGAGCAGAGCCTGGTGTGAACTACATACGGTCCCAGAACTGACCGTGAAGACCCGGAGTGGGGGCCCTTGGACTGCTGGGCCTCACTAGAATATTGTGGCCTAGAGAAAGCTACTGGTGAGACCCTGGTAGCATGCAGAATAATTGAATCCCTGCAGAGTAGGGAATTTTGACGCCAGAGTGCTACGAGGACAGTGGCTGGACAGAATCATTGCGTTACTCTAAGCACCTCGTAGAGGCAATATAACCCAGTGTCTTTGCGGGACTGCTAACCCCCTCCACATGTTGGATTGACCTACGAAAGAGATGGTAAGAGAAGTGGCGCAGACGAAGTCTGGATTACCCTGGGGTAAGACACCTAACCCTGCCCCGGTCCTCTACTGCTGCAAGCCTGGTGTACCCGGGCTCCACTGCAACAGTATCAGTGCAGCGAATCCAGTCACATACCCCTCTGTTTGGGGTGCTCCCAGCGAAAACCGACAGGCCGGGTGGAAGTCTTCACTGCAGGCGGCGGGGAGTAGCGGGCGTGCCCCGATGCCGAATGGTGCCATCGGGATAAGGATCATGGCGACCGGACGCAACAACCGAACGACGATCCAGACCAAACTCGCTTCGAAATTCACTTGGCAAAAACAGCAGAACGAAGACCGAGTGAAGTTGGCGACCCCAAGCGCCACGAAGGAACCCACGAACAAAGATCTCCTCGAAGCAATCACGGCGATAAGGACCTCCCTCAAGGTGAGGATCGACACGGTGGCCACGGATGTGGCACTGATATGGGAAGACATGAAGAATATGGCGGAGCGAGTGGGTACAGTGGAGAGCACCGCAAAGGAACTAGTCACTGACACCACCCTTCTCAAGTGACAAATCACCGAATTGCGCTCTTCCCACCAGGCGATGGCCCTACAGTTGGACGATTATGAAGGTAGAATACGGCGAAACAACATCCGCATTCTTGGTGTTCCAGAATGTGCAGAGGGGTAGGCAGCGGACCTCTTTGTTGAGGAACTGGTCCTTAAACATCTACGACCCCGAGGACTCTCCAAGTGTTTTACAATTGAAAGAGCTCATCATGTGCCGGGAGGCCGGCCAAAGCCAGGTGCGCCCCCTAGACCGCTCCTTGCACGGGTGTTTAACTTCCGAGACCGTGATGTCATTCTTCAAACGGCAGTGCGGCCCCGCCGCTGACCCTCGAGAACAGCAAGATCATGTTCTTTCCGGACTTTACCTTGCGAGTGCAGAAACAGCGTTGTAGCTTCCTGGAGGTGAAATGGGCCCTCCGAGACCAAGAGGTTAAATATACAATGATGTTCCCTGCCAAGCTGAGAGTGGAAGCCAATGGGAAATCGTGGTTTTTCACTCGGCCGGAGGATGCCTGGGACTGCACAGTCGAAAAGAAGGCGAAGAAAGGGTTCTCGGCTACCGATGATGCCGAAGACTGGCGCCAGCAGAGACGCTCTCCTCCACGTTCTGACTCTGACTCCCAGGGACACACTGGGGGGCGCTGATTTGGAGTCTGGTAAGATTTTGTGGTATTAAGCCAGGTCCCTAGAGGCCCTCTGGAACGCTTCTAAGCGTGGACACAGAGTCACGAACTCCTAAATGTGGGAACTCGGACAGCAGATTTGGTCGGGGGGCAGGGGAGGGGGATCCTGAAAGATATGTGCCGCAACCTGCCTTTGTTTAAGGGATTGACCCAGCGCTCAAATGGCTTGCTTAAGAGTTCGATTGGTATGATCTCTCATATATATAGCTGTTTTACGGGTGTTATCTCCCTTCATGGGTCCACTGTCGCACGGGTCCTTGACCAGGGACACTGCCAGATGATTGTGGAGAGCCATATTGGACCTCTGTGCTGTGTACTGTCTCAGGGGTGGGGGGTAGGGCCGGTGGACAAAGCATTTACTGATTGAATGTGGATGGGTGGGGAGTGGGATAGCTCACGTTCCCAGGAGTTGTTTATGGGTGGGCGACAGGCACTCTGCATGTTGGGGGTGGCGGGCGGTTCTAGTCCCGTTAAGCAGGGAGGCAGGGAAGGGGGTGAGTTCCTAAATGTAGGGGCAAGTTTGGGTTGATTTGTTGGGGATGTTGTTGTAACTGTGTTTTTACAGCAGGACAAAATGACATCTGTGTATGTACATCTTAGTTGGCGTCAATATCCAGATCACTGATGTTAAGTTTCAATGCATTGTATTTCGCAGTGACGAACTAGGAGACGCTCTAGATGAGGCCGTGGAGGGTTTAATGCACTATATATTTTACATAAATACCATTGCATCACTATTTGAGGCCAATGGCGAATGGTCAGGGACTTAAACTTACTACATGGAATGTCAACGGGTTGGGAGATAAAATTAAGAGAGGCATTGTATTACAATACATCCATCGTCAGGGGCTTGATATAGTGTTGTTTCAAGAAACCCATTTGATAGGTAACTCTCAAAGTGCTACACAACCCAGTCCCATCATGATCCAGCCATGGGCACTAAAGGTTCCCCACATCAGGGAAACTCTGCAGTAAGATTCTGACTATTACTATGAGGAGAATACAGGGTCAGTCAAGTCAGCAATTACACTATGGGGTGCATACGGTGCGGTGATCAAGGGGGGAGCACTATCTATGATGGTGGGCCATAGGGCCAAGCGCAATCGGAGGGTGATCGAGATCTTATGTCTTGAGACCGCCATATCCCAGGGCCCTGATCCTGATACCCAGCACCGCCTCAATATAAAAAGACAGGATTATAGACAATTGCTCCTAGGGGACGCTAATAGACGTGTTCTGGCCACCCATCACCGGGTATACGAGCAAGGCGAGAGAACTGGCAAACTATTGGCATGGCTGGAACGCAAAGAACAGTCAGCGAGATGGGTGCATGCAGTTAAGGGGCCGGACAATGAACTAATTACCGATCCTCAGGGCATTGCCGAGACCTTTGCGAACCATTACAAAAGAGTGTACTGAATTCCGCAAACTTCACAAGCTTCGATGGCGGCAAAACTCCTAGCCACTATTGAGGTAGCAAGTATCCCCGAACAAGGTAGGAAGGCTTTGGATGCTGACTTATCTGTTGACGAAATTCAGAAAGCAATTCAGGACATTCGGGCGGGTAAGGCGATGCGCCCTAATGGGCTTCCTATTGAACTGCTCAAACCCATGGCTTTTAAGCTAGTGCCCCATCTGCTCAACCTATATAACGAAAGCTATGAGAACACCCCCCTCCCGGCTGATATCCGCGCGGCCACCATTGTGGTTATCCACAAACCTGGTAAACCGGTGGATGAGTGCACATTGTACCGGCCCATATCTCTGATTACAGTTGAGGCCAAACTTCTGGCCAAGCTGTTGGCTACTTGTCTGCTTCCTTATCTCACCGGCCTAGTTCACCCGGACCAGTTGGGATTCATGCCAGGTCGGAATACGGCGTGAAATCTGCGTCAAGTACATGGGGCACTGGGCCGTGTAGATACGCTGGAGGAAGAGGCGATCCTCCTTGCGCTTGATGCAAAAATGGCATTCAACACCATAGCATGGGAGTATTTGTTTGCAGTACTTGCCCGCATTGGGTTCGGACCCAAGTTCATTGGGTGGATCAGACTATTATACACACAACCCATGGCACACGTTTCAGTGAATAATCATCGATCCACTTCTTTCCCCCTCTGTCGAGGCACGAGGCCAGGATGCCCGTTATCGCCGCTCCTTTGTGCCTTGGTTCTTGAACCCCTGGCGGTTTGGATAAGAGGGGACCCAGATATTAGAGGCTTTAAATGGACGAATGAACATGAAGACCGCATATCACTCTATGCGGATGATATTCTGCTCTATCTTGCCTCATCAGCGCACTCACTCCGCCGTGTATTACATATTTTTCATTTATTTTGGGCGCACTCTGGGTACCAGATAAACTGGTCCAAATCCCAGATGTATTCTCTCTGTGGAGACCCCCCGCAAAGTCCTCAGGGATATAATATTCCATGGCGTCCCAGGGTTTTCGATATCTAGGCATTTGTATTAGAACTGATGCTGCACTATTTTATGAACAGAATCTACTGGGGCCACAACAGCGGTTTAGATTCGATGTCACACATTGGAAGACACTCCCCCTTACTCTTCTAGGACGTGCATCTTTATTCAAAATGCTCGTCCTACCACGCTTTCTCTATGCCCTGCAAAATACTCCTAATCCTGTTCCTAACTCTTATTTTTTGCAGATCGAGGCAGCAGTGAGGGACTTACTTTGGGAAAATAGGCCACCACGGATAGCCATGCATAAACTCACTATGGGATGGTACGATGGGGGTATTGCATCTCAACTATCAGGCTTCGCAGCTAACGGTCATCAATAAATGGGTGTTCAGGCAACATGACGATCCCAGTTTTCGCACCAGACACTGGCTAATGGGGAAGGGGGGCTACAGTAGAGCATTATACACAAACCACAGAAAACTACACCTGACTGGCCCAACGGCACGTACAGTGCGGTTGTGGCATGGAGTGCAGTGGCGCATGGGTTGGCAAGGGCGCCTAACGAAGGCTACCCCTCTATGGGAGCCAGACATTTTGGGACGACTCAGTGCCTGTGCGGGATTTGATAAATGGGACATGATCGGGATTTCCACTGTGGGTGGTATGTGGGTTAAGGGCAGGAAGGCAATGTTTGCGGATCTCCAAACTAAATACTAACTGGCACCGTCGGAGAGCTTCCGCTATCTTCAGATCAGCCATGCTATTGACTCTGCCCTCCCGAAAGATACCCCCCTTCCGGATTCCTCTTCTCTTGAGGACAGACTATTGCTGGATCCTATGGATAGCAAGGTCATTTCCCTCACCTATAAGAAATTGATCAATAATCGGACCGACCCAATGCGGAAACTACAGGCGAGTTGGGAGGTAGACCTGGGAGAAATGGCCGATGAGGACTGGATAGAGGCACTGGTCTCCCCACGAGAGGTGGCCATCCCGATGCGTCTTCGGCTGGTCCAGCTCAAGATTCTCCATCGGGTATATTTTGACGCCACACTGTTATTCAGGTTAGGTAGAAGACCCGATGCACTCTGCCTCCGACATTGTAACCAAACCAGTACATTTATGCACATCCTCTGGGACTGTCCCCACATACAACGATACTGGAAAGATGTCACCTGACAATTAACCAGGACTTGTGACAAACCTATACAGACATCTCCCACACTATGTCTCCTCAATATCTGGGAGGCGGCGGACCTCACACAAGCTGAACAATCGTGGGCCACTATGGGGTGGAGTATAGCGAAACGGAATATTGCTCAGAAGTGGGGGGTGGACACTATACTGCATTTAAGGGAC
Organism: Triturus cristatus; assembly: GCF_964204655.1. NCBI lineage: Eukaryota > Metazoa > Chordata > Amphibia > Caudata > Salamandridae > Triturus > Triturus cristatus. The sequence continues at coordinate 498,267,961 of NC_140582.1, forward strand.
TGGGCAAACGATATGGACCATGCCATGATTGCCGAAAAAACAGTGTGTAAAGGGAGAGGATGTCCACGTAAATGGGATCACATGTGGGGACGATGGAATAAATACAGGGGGGAGATCTGCATTTCTCCTACGGTGCAATTGAGGAGGGAGAGACTCCTGGTGTTGGAGGGGGGAGATGAGGAGATGATGGCACATACTCAGGGCAATTAAGGATGAGGTGAATCTGTGGGGTTTCCTGACCCGGGGACACAGGTGCAACCCTCATAGTAACTGTTGAGCTGTTAATAGAGTGTACTCCTATGTGCTCCTGATTGATTGAAGGTTGAAATGTAATGCTGTAATCTTGTATGCGTTTGCCGGGGATGTCAATATATTGTCATTATTGCTGCAGTTTGTTCCTAATAAAAACTGTTAAAAAAGAAATCTTAGTGAGACACATCATTCAGCAATTTTGAGAGTACCCTGATGAAAATAATGTTCTTCACTTCTCTCAGTTGGGTTTCAGCCTTCACCACAGCTTGAAGTCAGCCTTATTTGAGTGTCAGATTAATTGAGAGCTGCCCTGGATGAAGGAGGCACTGCTGTTATCATCTTACTTGATTTGAGTGCCCAGGTCGATTCAGTATCTCATATTCTTTTAGACAGGCTTCTTGACTGTGAAATTTACAGTCCGATTTTGGATTGATTTGTCTCATTCGTACAAGACCACTACTTCCAAATCGTAGAGAAGCCTACTATTCCAACATCTTCCCACTTGCCTGCGGGGTAACACAGGGATCGTGTTTAAGCCCAACACTTTTTAATATCTTTGTTCGCCCGCTGGTTGAAAATATGTAATCTTTCACATTACATAGGTCTCATATCTCTGTATCACTGACCAAGATAACAACTCCAGCCAGCTGAGAAACTGTCTCTCATCCGCAGCTAATTGGATGGGCGGCAGCTGTCTTAAGCTGAACAGAGGGATAGTGGAAGTAATAGTGATAGGCAACAACTCACAGTCCTGGACATTTCTCTGGTGGCCAGGCATTGGTCCACTTAGGACCTTGAGGAAGATCATGTGGACTCTTCCCCCTTTACAAACAGAAATCAGTAGCTAAGCTGATGACCACGTCTCACTTGGACAACAGAAGTTCTCTATCTAGGGGCATTCGTAAATGATAGTCAGCGTCCACCCATTTGTTGAACTCCTTTGGCTTCCTATCAATGAGCTCTCTGCTTCCCTTTTCGATCATTTTCAAATATTGGACCTATCTTCTTGAGACACCTGGTTAAACCATACATTCCTACTGACACCATGAGGTTCACCAATTGTAAATTGACCTTGAAACCTATGATTATTAAATCCATGCAAGGTGGGCATTCTTTTTCTTATTTGGCCTCCAAGCAACAGAATTCTCTCCCTTTTCATGTGCGGCTTCCCCCTATAAATCTTCTTTTACAAGAAAATCTGAAGACAACTGATGTTTTAATATGCCTCATGCGTTTCACTTAATATCATACAGTTCTGTGTATACGCTGGGAAGAGTGTGTAGGGTAGCCATGTGCTTTGCAAATTACATTAAATCAAATCAAACAGATGGTGTTTTCTCCAAATGCTATTTCTAGGAGCCTACTAAAGTTAAACAATATGTCAGGATAAGGTAGTGACATTCTACACCTCCTAGTGGCATGGCCTGGCAGGGTGGAAAGATGCTGATGTTGTGAAGGTTGGGCTTGGTAGCTCAGATCTGGCATTGGCCCCCAATTTTCCACTCCCCAAGACTCAGGAAATCATTAGAAATTCCCCTGGGGTTCCCAGAGCCCTGAGAAGAGGGAGGGTTTCAGAAATTACCACCTTTTGTGTGGTATTTCCCCAGATTTTTGCCTTCACTATTCTTATTTGCTGAACTCATTTTTGTTGGCATTAGGACTCTGTAGCTTACTCCTGCTAACCAGTGATTAAATGATTGTGCTCTCCCTTCCAAACACGGTAAAATTGGTATACTCCTGATTGGTACATTTAATTTTTTTTTATACGTCCCTAGTATATGGTACTACCTTTACCCAGGGCCTATAAATTAAATGTTACTAATGGGCTGCAGCACTCATTGTGACACCCACTAAATTAGAACTGTAAAATATGTCTCGGGCCCTGCCACTGCAGCCTTTAGGGCATTTTTAAACTGCTAATTTGACCTGCAAAGATAACATTTTGCCATGCTTAAACCTTCCTTTTTAATACTCATAGGTCACCTCTAAGGTAGGCCCTGAAGGCTCATATGGCAGGGTGCTTGGTATTTAAAAGGTAGGACATGTGTACTTCAATTTGACATGTCCCTCAAAGTTATCCTTCACTGCAGCATGGCAAGCTCTCCCTTTGACTAACACTGGGTTAGCTTATTACACTCAATAGGTGATAGTGTCAGTTTAGGAGCAAATAGAGAAATACTTATTCCACTCATTTGAATTGTAATTTAAAATTCTCTCTTTAATGGTAAAGTTGGATTTTGAATCACTATGCTGAAAATGCCACTTTTACAAAGTTGGCCTTTCTCGGTCTAAACGAAATGTGCCTTGCTGTGAGTATCAAGGGTCACATGACTGTTAATGGCACTCCTGTGGTATAATCTGTATTCCTTCCAGACATCCTCTAAAAGGACCTATGGTGTGGGGAAGCATACTCCTCTCCTGCGCAGGGAACTCTGGGGGTTGTACTCAGCCCTGTACCCACCCCTTCCTGACTTCAGAAGATGCCTGCTCTGCCACTGGCAAATGTAGCCCACACCTGGGCCTGCCTGCCCTTTGTTTTACTAGGCAGGCTGGGGCCAGAGCCAGATCCAGAGATAAGGGAAGAACTACCCAGAACCAGTTCAGGGTTAAACAAAGGGGGTGCCCCCCAAACACAAACTGGCACTGGGTACAAAAGTGGCACTCTCAGAACATCTCATTAGAACACTCCTGGACCTGTGGCGACACCGAAGAAGGAGTGCCCTGCTGTTTGAAACCTGAAGGAAGACTGTACCTTCTTGCCCTAAACCCAGGACCCAGAAAAGATTTGAAGGGTCAGTTGGCTGACTTCATGTTTGAGCTACAGTGACACAACAAACTTCCAGAGGCCTTTCCCTGCAACTGTCCAGCTGACCACTACCACTGGACCTGCCTGGACGCTACCGCTGTTCTCTGCTGGAGTGAGTTCTAACACCCATGAGGTGGACTCTTGGCTGGTGTGAGGGTGTACTCCTTCAACCCCAAAACTGCAAGACCTGACCTCCAGGTGAAAAAAAGAGTTTCTGGGATCTTTGTGTCAAAAAGAACTGCCCCCAGACTCCTTGAAAATGTGAGCAGACTTCACCTAGGCCAATGTGGGACCTGCATTTGACTGTCGATGCGATCTTCCTGGACTCAGAACCTGAACTTCACCACCCGGAGAACTTCACTTAAACAATACCGGCTCCGCATTTCCTGCCAACATAAAGTACTAATCATGGACCAATTCTTTATGGCACCAATGCAAATTTCCAGCTAAGGCCTGAGACTCAAGCAACCCACCATCTTCAAGCCTCTCTCTGGATCCAGCTTGTATCCCCACTGCCGATGACCTCGTCGTTCTTCTGGCATGAAAACTGGATTAAGTTAGAAGGTAAACTTTCCACAGGGCTGACTTGGTCCCTGTATTCAACCCACCCTCCTTCAGGGTAGGCCGGACCTGTTGACTTTGACCCGGTCTAGTTCGACCAGATAACCATGATTGGTGATTTGTGCTTCTTGGTGCTATTTTTACTTGTAACTCTGGTTCTACTTGTTGAATTTTTTGTTTTGGTGTCATTTTATTTATTAGAAGAGTGCTGCATAAATCCTTTACACATTGGCTCAAAGTTAAACCTGGCTGCTTTTGAGCAAAGCTACCAGCGGGTTAAGTACCTTTTATTTAGTGATTTTTTGGCTCACCCTGACATGGTTTGTGTTTATTATTTGAGTGGGACTCTCACCCCGCTCAACTAATAACCCAATTTCCTACAGAGGGCAATTTGTTTTCCCTCATCTGTGCACCTCAGGCCCCATCAGTAACCCCAAGGATTAATGTGCAAGCCCACCCTGAAGAAGGGGGAATCGCTTCCTGAAGCAGCACACATTTACAATGCTAGCTAGCAATTACACAGGTTGCTCTTTTTGTCAAGTAGTGGATACACACCCCAGGGAAGATAATACATCGGATTGCAAAGTTGCCATGGTCCTCTGGGCCCTGGGGAGTACCTGGTGATTCCTTTGCCAATACTGTACATGCACATTGTAGTGGCAAGAGAATCCCCGGAGACCCCCCAGCATCCAAGTGCCTCTACTTGGGACCATTTCCTCTAGACCACCAGGGGGCACTGGGGCAGCAGCATGGCGATGCTTGAACTGACACGCTGTTGTTCATTACTCCTCTACAATCTTTCAGCAATCACCCAGCTGCCCAGAATAAAATGCTATTGCAGCCAGTATTACAGCAAACAAATGATGGACGGAAGGCTGACAATGCAACCATTTTCCCCCCAGTCAAAAGATCTGGGTTAAATCCATCATTCTTGTGCCCACTACGCCACCCCAGTTTGGACCCAGCCATATGCAAATCAGTCTTGACCCTGTGCCTCATGGGAACAGTCCAGACCGAACTGCCAGGCCAGGTCCTCCCTGGACCGGAAACAAGCATCCTGGAACTGGTTTCAGGGTATGTCACCCTTCTTCAGCCAGGCTAGCTTGAATCCAGTGATACAGTGACAAAGGAACCCACGTCTGGGCATCCCCGTCCCACTTAGGGCGAAAAGTGTAACTGCAACAAATGATGGACGGAAGGCTGAATGATTCAAGCCTTCTCCCCCAGTCAAAATATCTGGGTTAAATCCATCGTTTGTTTGCCCACTACGCCACCCCTATTTGGACCCAGACAGATGCAAATCAGTCTTGACCCTGTGCCTCATAGGAACAGTCCAGACCAAACTGCCAGGACAGGTCCTCCCTGGACCGGAAACAAGCATCCTGGGACCGGTTTCAGGGTATGTCACCCTTCTTCAGACAGGCTAGCTTGAATCCAGTGATACAGTGACAAAGGAACCCACGTCTGGGCATCCCCGTCCCACTTCGGGCGAAAAGTGTTACAGCAAACAAATGATGGACGGAATGCTAACAATGCAAACATTCTCCCCCAGTCAAAAGATCTGGGTTAAATCCATCGTTCTTTTGCACACTACGCCTCCCAAGTTTGGACCCAGCCATATGCAAATCAGTCTTGACCCTGTGCCTCATGGGAAAAGTCCAGACCGAACTGCCCGGCCAGTTCCTCCCTGGACCAGAAACAAGCATCCTGGGACCGGTTTCAGGGTATGTCACCCTTTTTCAGCCAGGCTAGCTTGAATCCAGTGGCACAGTGAGCCTGATTTGCATATGGCCAGGTCTAAACTGGGGTGGCATGGTAAGCAAAAGAATGATGGATTTAACCCAGATCTCTTGACTGGGGGTGAACCCCAAAACCGGTCCTAGGATGCTTGTTTCCGGTCCAGGGAGGACCTGGCTTGGCAGTTCGGGCTGGACTGTTCCCATGAGGCACAGGGTCAAGACTGATTTGCATAAGGCCAGGTCTAAACTGGGGTGGCATGGTGAGCAAAAGAATGATGGATTTAACCCAGATCTCTTGAATGGGGGTGAATGTTTTGATTTGTTCTGCATTCCGTCCATCAATTGTCTGTCTTTTGCTTTCTCGCCCTAAGTGCGCCAGGTATGCCCAGACGTGGGTCCTGGGCTCACTGTGCCACTGGAATCAAGCTATCCTGGCTGAAGAGGGGTGGAACCCCGAAATCGGTCCTAGGATGCTTGTTTCCGGTCCAGGGAGGACCTGGCTTGGCAGTTTGGGCTGGACTGTTCCCATGAGGCACAGGGTCAAGACTGATTTGCATATGGCCAGGTCTAAACTGGGGTGGCATGATGAGCAAATGAATGATGGATTTAACCCAATTCTCTTGACTGGGGGTGAATGTTTTGATTTGTTCTGCATTCCGTCCATCAATTGTGTGTCTTTTGCTTTTTCGCCCTAAGTGAACCAGGTATGCCTAGACGTGGGTCCTGGGCTCACTGTGCCACTGGAATCAAGCTATCCTGGCTGAAGAGGGGTGGAACCCCGAAACCGGTCCTCGGATGCTTGTTTCCGGTCCAGGGAGGACCTGGCATGGCAGTTTGGGCTGGACTGTTCCCATGAGGTACAGGGTCAAGACTGATTTACATATGGCCAGGTCTAAACTGGGGTGGCATGGTGAGCAAAAGAATGATGGATTTAACCTAGATCTCTTGTCTGGGGGTGAATGTTTTGATTTGTTCTGCATTCCGTCCATCAATTGTGCATCTTTTGCTTTGTCGCCCTAAGTGCGCCAGGTATGCCCAGACGTGGGTCCTGGGCTCACTGTGCCACTGGAATCAAGCTATCCTGGCTGAAGAGGGGTGAAACCCCGAAACCGGTCCTAGGATGCTTGTTTCCAGTCCAGGGAGGACCTGGCTTGGCAGTTCGGGCTGGACTGTGTCCATGAGGCACAGGGTCAAGACTGATTTGCATATGGCCAGGTTTAAACTGGGGTGGCATGGTGAGCAAAAGAATTATGGATTTAAGCCAGATCTCATGACTGGGGGTGAATGTTTTGATTTGTTCTGCATTCCGTCCATCAATTGTGTGTCTTTTGATTTCTCGCCCTAAGTGCGCCAGTTATGCCCAGACGTGGGTCCTGGGCTCACTGTGCCACTGGAATGAAGCTTTCCTGGCTGTAGAGGCGTGAAACCCCAAAACTGGTCCTAGGATGCTTGTTTCCAGTCCAGGGAGGACCTGGCTTGGCAGTTCGGGCTGGACTGTTCCCATGAGGCACAGGGTCAATACTGATTTACATTTGGCCAGGTCTAAAGTGGGGTGGCATGGTGAGCCAAAGAATGATGGATTTAACCCAGATCTCTTGACTGGGGGTGAATGTTTTGATTTGTTCTGCATTCCGTCCATCAATTGTGTGTCTTTTGCTTTCTCGCCCTAAGTGCGCCAGGTATGCCCAGACGTGGGTCCTGGGCTCACTGTGCCACTGGAATCAAGCTATCCTGGCTGAAGAGGGGTGAAACCCCGAAACCAGTCCTAGGATGCGTGTTTCCGGTCCAGGGAGGACCTGGTTTGGCAGTTCGGGCTGGACTGTTCCCATGAGGCACAGGGTCAAGACTGATTTACATATGGCCAGGTCTAAACTGGGGTGGCATGGTGAGCAAAAGAATGATGGATTTAACCCAGATCTCATGACTGGGGGTGAATGTTTTGATTTGTTCTGCATTCCGTCCATCAATTGTGCATGTTTTGCTTTCTCGCCCTAAGTGCGCCAGGTATGCCCAGATGTGGGTCCTGGGCTCACTGTGCCACTGGAATCAAGCTATCCTGGCTGAAGAGGGGTGAAACCCCGAAACCGGTCCTAGGATGCTTGTTTCCAGTCCAGGGAGGACCTGGCTTGGCAGTTCGGGCTGGACTGTTTCCATGAGGCACAGGGTCAAGACTGATTTGCATATGGCCAGGTTTAAACTGGGGTGGCATGGTGAGCAAAAGAATGATGGATTTAAGCCAGATCTCATGGCTGGGGGTGAATGTTTTGATTTGTTCTGCATTCCGTCCATCAATTGTGTGTCTTTTGCTTTCTCGCCCTAAGTGCGCCAGTTATGCCCAGACGTGGTTCCTGGGCTCACTGTGCCACTGGAATGAAGCTTTCCTGGCTGTAGAGGAGTGAAACCCCAAAACTGGTCCTAGGATGCTTGTTTCCAGTCCAGGGAGGACCTGGCTTGGCAGTTCGGGCTGGACTGTTCCCATGAGGCACAGGGTCAATACTGATTTACATTTGGCCAGGTCTAAAGTGGGGTGGCATGGTGAGCCAAAGAATGATGGATTTAACCCAGATCTCTTGACTGGGGTGAATGTTTTGATTTGTTCTGCATTCCGTCCATCAATTGTGTGTCTTTTGCTTTCTCGCCCTAAGTGCGCCAGGTATGCCCAGACGTGGGTCCTGGGCTCACTGTGCCACTGGAATCAAGCTATCCTGGCTGAAGAGGGGTGAAACGCCGAAACCAGTCCTAGGATGCTTGTTTCCGGTCCAGGGAGGACCTGGTTTGGCAGTTCGGGCTGGACTGTTCCCATGAGGCACAGGGTCAAGACTGATTTACATATGGCCAGGTCTAAACTGGGGTGGCATGGTGAGCAAAAGAATGATGGATTTCACCCAGATCTCATGACTGGGGGTGAATGTTTTGATTTGTTCTGCATTCCGTCCATCAATTGTGCATCTTTTGCTTTCTCGCCCTAAGTGCGCCAGGTATGCCCAGATGTGGGTCCTGGGCTCACTGTGCCACTGGAATCAAGCTATCCTGGCTGAAGAGGGGTGAAACCCCGAAACCGGTCGTAGGATGCTTGTTTCCAGTCCAGGGAGGACCTGGCTTGGCAGTTCGGGCTGGACTGTTTCCATGAGGCACAGGGTCAAGACTGATTTGCATATGGCCAGGTTTAAACTGGGGTGGCATGGTGAGCAAAAGAATGATGGATTTAAGCCAGATCTCATGACTGGGGGTGAATGTTTTGATTTGTTCTGCATTCCGTCCATCAATTGTGTGTCTTTTGCTTTCTCGCCCTAAGTGCGCCAGTTATGCCCAGACGTGGTTCCTGGGCTCACTGTGCCACTGGAATGAAGCTTTCCTGGCTGTAGAGGAGTGAAACCCCAAAACTGGTCCTAGGATGCTTGTTTCCAGTCCAGGGAGGACCTGGCTTGGCAGTTCGGGCTGGACTGTTCCCATGAGGCACAGGGTCAATACTGATTTACATATGGCCAGGTCTAAAGTGGGGTGGCATGGTGAGCCAAAGAATGATGGATTTAACCCAGATCTCTTGACTGGGGGTGAATGTTTTGATTTGTTCTGCATTCCGTCCATCAATTGTGTGTCTTTTGCTTTCTTGCCCTAAGTGCGCCAGGTATGCCCAGACGTGGGTCCTGGGCTCACTGTGCCACTGGAATCAAGCTATCCTGGCTGAAGAGGGGTGAAACCCCGAAACCAGTACTAGGATGCTTGTTTCCGGTCTAGGGAGGACCTGGTTTGGCAGTTCGGGCTGGACTGTTCCCATGAGGCACAGGGTCAAGACTGATTTACATATGGCCAGGTCTAAACTGGGGTGGCATGGTGAGCAAAAGAATGATGGATTTAACCCAGATCTCATGACTGGGGGTGAATGTTTTGATTTGTTCTGCATTCCGTCCATCAATTGTGTGTATTTTGCAGCCAGTAGGCAAGACTAGGCAATGTACGGTGGTGGTGGTGCCTCTGCTTTGGTCTAAATCAAGGTTTTAAAAAATATATTTTCTGCATCCTTTTGGTAACGGTGGCAAATGTAATAATTTAGGAAGGTTTCTCATTCTGAAACCTGTTCCATGTTTGTGCATTGTTTTTTGTTAGCAAGAGCTCCATCAGGTGTTCCTTTTTAAGGAACTGTGGCTAATAGAGACCTCTGATGACATAACGTATGTTGGTAACCATGTCATGGACAACTTTATTTTGCAAAAGTGCTCATATATGTAGCCTGACATGATTTTCCCTATTCATAATATACAAGTAACCAGGATGATGCTGACAAACAGAAACAGATATATTGTAAAATAATTTTAGAAGTCTACCATCAAATTATTGCGTTTTCTTTTTTGCGAAAGCGAAGATATGTTGTCAGCAACACAAACCATGTTTACTGCCAAACTTTCTGTAGTACCACATGGCCCTCCAAGGGCCGCATTCTCCTTTGGATAGATGTCTCAGTGTCCCCTGATCCCTCGGTCAAGTGGATCAATGCTGTGACAAAGCCTCTACTTTCATTTGCTGCCCTTCTATCAGCTGATGGGCCTTAATACCCGGTTCCCTATTTTTCAATTACGTTTTTTTTGCCAGGATGCCAAAAAAAGATCGATAAAAAGGGCATGACATGAGCCAAACAACTCTGCATAGAGTACAGGTTGCATCTCTGGCCTTTTGTGTACGAGGTTGCATCCCTGACCTTTGCATTACCTAGGACCACCAGCCTGATTAACTCACACCTTATGTATACATCTTCCACTCTTCCTCGCTTTTCTTGCCGCTGCTCCCATTTCAAGGTGCCTTAATATCCTACTTCATCCACATTCATGTTTTGTCACACAACATATGCAACCTATCCATCCTCATAGGTTGACATCACGCTTACTCGAACTATAGCTACCAACATGTCATTCTAACTACCTCCCCTGAGCAGCTTCACTCAGAATAGTTCAACTCATCCGCTTTTAAATTTTTCAGTTGTTCAGACACTGAATTTATTGGTTTATTTTTTCACACAATGTCACAACCTCTAAACTTCAATATCAACTCTCGTTCGCCCTGCCCTATAGGATACGATGCCTCAAACAAATGCGCTCAACTATGCAAGTAGAGCAAATTTATCAACTCAATTCTCTTGGCATTCATTAAACTATCACACTCCACCCTTACCACTTTCACTTAATTAGCACAGTTCTCATATATTCTCTTTTTGATTGAGAAAATAACATACCGCTGGTTTAATAAACAGATTACACTCAAAAAACAAATACTTTTCTTAAAGCAACACATGGTGCTTTCACACTAAGAAAGAGAAAGAAAATTGTCCAAAAATATTAAAAATGAAAATAAAATGGGAATAAAGTGGGAATTTTCATATACAATGTGCACAAATTTAAAGGACCGTGTCTTTCTTGTCTATAACTAATAGTGTGTTGGACATTTCAGGCCTAATTCACAAAGGCATTTAAGAGTACATGTAAGAGTACTACTGTAGCACTACTTCAGAACTCATAAATGCTTGTGTGAACTGTGAATCCACCCCATAATCTAGCCCAGGCTTAGCCCGTGTGCTCTTGGCAGCTCATGGACCCTAGCAGCTCTCCAGGTAGCTGTAACTAGCACTGCTGTGTGCAGCACAGCAGTGCCGTAACAAAGGCCCCCACAGCCACCACAGAGTAGTGCTACAGTAGTACTCTTACATGCACTCTTAAATCCCTTTGTGAGTTAGGTCAGAGCACATCCACTGGGGCCTGGTTCACAGGGTACCAGTGTACAGAGTCCATAAACCAACAGGATCTGCCCCAAAAACAGGGGGTGATCATTATAAGTTCCAATGTGCCAAGTAACAGGAATTACCAGCCCCTCAGCATTATACATTTTGCTTTTTCAAACATAAGTAACTCTGAGGATATCTTGCAGGAATCGGTGCAGAAATATCATATTATTATTGTTATTTCCAGTAACAAGAATTCCTGGGTAGGGAATTAAAATACAGGTTTTATCTGCCCATTTGTAATGAGAGCCTTAAACTATTGTGTCCTGAATTGGGAATTGTAGTGCCTGTGTTAACACGCTTATCTTTTCACTGCGGGGTGTTGTTGACCAACAGTATGCATATTTTCTGGATCTTAGCTTGCTTTAACATCTTACAGAAACTACACACCCCTTTAATAAATCATGAATTTCATCATTAACTATTGATTAATACTTTGAGTATTAGAATAGTCGGACCTTTATGATGATGGCAGAAATCTAAGACGCATTGTCTTTGTTTTATCGAGTGGATAACTTTTTGCACTTCCCAGTTTATTACCTCTGCCTCTAGTTTTTCACTACTTTCACTTGAGATGCAGAGAATCTGTTGTTTATCTATAAAGATTGCCATCCTTGCTACATCTGTCTTTCATTTTCTATATCATGATAATCCCAAACCACATGAATTATGTACTTGTGTGTGAGAATATTCCATTCGTGTTGCTTAAAGCTATCATTTGCCTTTATTGCCCGAGTAAATTTTGCTGACTATAAAAAGTACCTTCACTGCTGCTTTAACAATTTTAAGCTTGAATTATATATAATTATATATTTGATCTTTTGCCTTCGCATAGTGCCTTAGGGACTTCAATTAAACGTTTGACATATTTCATAATTTCCGTTGTTACGTTTAGCTTAGGTGGTAACCGTTCTTAGTTACAATTTTTGCAATTTCGGAACACAATTTCCCATATTAAAAGAGATGCACCAGCAGTGCAAGGGGCTTGTAAATAAACCCCTAAATATTTTATTGGGCCTTTGTTAATTCACAGTAATGTTTGATTTTGTTTTCTGTTTGATGGACAAACTGAATGTTGTCTATGGGAGCATAAACTGACTCCTAAATTAAACCACCCAAAACTAGAATGTAATGAATTATCATGTATTTATTATGTGATGAAGAATATATGAATCAGAGAGGCTTTCTCATTCTGCAGGTTTGATTAGGAGTAACATATTAGGTATGCGTTCAAGTTCTAGATTATATTGCATGCAGACAAGGCTTGTTTCTGTCCATGTGTTTTGTTTAGGGGTGGGCGGAATTTGCGTAGTCGTGCTACGCAAAGCTTCGCGAAACGGTAAAAAATCTCTGTAAGCACGCAAAAGTTCAGCGAACATGCGGAATTGCTTGTTCTGCCCGTTCGCAATGCTTTTTCCTTGTTCGCGAACGCTGTTTGCGTGCTTGGGGAGAAATATCTCACGGGCGAACAAGCAAAAAATTTGGCGAAGCCGCAGATCGCAGAATTTTTGGCAATTCCGCGTTCTCCGCGGAACGCAAAATTACCCAAATTATGCAAATTCCGCTGGCGGAACGGAATTTACCACCCAGGCCTAGCTGTGTTATCACATGCATGTATTAGTGACTGTACAGGAACGAAAATACATCAATTGGTTGTGGGCAGGGAGGTATGCTGTTTGTACCAGGGTTGTCTGATATTCAAAACCAACAAGCATTGGCATAGCCAATAGGTCTCGCTTTTGGGACCTTATAAGTATTTAGTTATGCAGCACAATATCCTTGGTGCAACAACATCAACTGTTGCATGGCTAAACACTTATAAGGCAAGACCTATTGGCTATGCCAATGCTTGTTTTTTTACTAGGCGTTCCTTAAGTAGTTGTATGATTTTGGGACTCATTCTGTCTGGTGATGGAGTGGTTGTGGGTCATTTCTAAAGGGGGGAAAAGGGTGTTGAGGTATTTTCTTATGATTGAGGAATGATAATCTTCAAGGTTATGCCATGTTTTTTAAAGTGCACTTACTTTCCCAAAGGTCTGGCCCTGTTGCACTGGGGAAGATCTCTAAAATATAGCAGATAAAAGGAGAACCCTACTGTTCCAGGAAAACAAATTCTATAAAATAACGGTAGATGGTTAGCTTGGTGCAAAATTGTAATTGTTCCTTTGCATTTCTTTGTTATGCGGTGTGAAAGGTGGTTTCTTCTGGTGGTTAATGGGTTGTGAAATTTTTCTTCGAGGTTATATAACATGTGGTAATGAGGTTTTAATTTGAAGTATGGTATAAGGTAGTAATTCCTCATTCTAAGTTCTCTAGGCAGTGCTGCTAGCTACTTCTCTAATGTCAACAGTAATGCATCATTCTTAGTCCTCTAGCTACAGAAAGAGGAAATGTGGTTAGGTCAAGGAAGATGGTTGAAGGAACACCAGCAGGTCATGGAAAAGAGGATCAGCGGGTCCAGAACGGAGGTGAACCCATGGTACTCTAGAAGGAGCAATACTCCCAGTAGCTTAGACCAATAAGTCAAAAAAGAGTCAGGGAAAAGTTGGGCTCAAGTGGACAGTATTTAAGAAATATGGAGTGGGGTTAGTTAAGCTTAAGAGCTTTGTACTTTAAGAAATTGGACAGGTTTAGGAATATATATATATATATATATATATATATATATTACCTACTGGCGGTCGCCAGTAGGTAGTTATAGTTAGGACCACGTTTCCATAGGAAAACCTCAACATTCTATTTTGAATAACTTTGGCGCCGGTCGACGAATCCTCGCGAATTTCTCAAAATAGGTGGGGCGCTACGCTCCGCTCCTACCCTGAAAGTCTCGGGGGGATCCGTCAAGTGGGGGCTGAGATAAAAGGGGGGTCCCAAAACGCGTTTTTCCCATGCATTTTTCCATAGGACCTTTAGAACGAGCTACAGCCCGAACGGCTGAACAGAATTACTCAAAATTTGGCAGAGAGGTAGTCCCTAGGTCAAGGAAGTGCCTTTTGTAGGTTTGGTGTAAATCTGTTCAGTAGATTCTGAGAAAATAGCCTTTAAATCAATATATATATCTGAGCCCGCTTACGGTACGCTTACCGTACGCTTACGGTAAGCGTACAGTGGCGTGCGCGAGCGCGATTCTGATTGGCTCTTAGATCTTAGTAAACATTCGAATCGGTCGAAACCAGGAAGCGGCGGCCGCCATTTTGTGTATTTCACTCTGAAAAAAAAGAGTGAAAACAAGGAAAGGGGGCAATGAGGAGAGTTACAGACCCCCTAACATTTGTAAGGGGGTCAAAGAAGGACAGAAAAGTACAAAGAAAACATTTATTGATTTTAAAAAAAATCACGGGGTACGCGTACGGTAAGCTTACGGTAAGCGTACGGTAGGAAAAAAAAAAAAAAATGAAAATCAGATTTAAGTGTTTAGATATTAGGGGGCTCTAAAAAGAGCCGTTGTGTTTATGAAATGATTTTTTAGTGGTACCTACAAGTAAGTACCGATGCAGAGTCTAAGGTTCAAGAGGAAGACTCTGTTCCCTTCATCATTGAAGTGCACACCATCTCCTCTATAAATGTCTTGCATGTCATAACGCAAGTTGTTGTGGTAAATGGCACCCATACCATAGTCACGGAGGAAAGCAGAAACAGATTTGTTGACGTGCTTTCTTGCTTTGTCATCGCACTGCGTGCCCACCGTGCGTGCACGGCACTAACTGCGTAAAGTGGGCGCGCGGTGCGCGAAGCGCACCGCGTGCTCACTGTGCGCGCACGGTGCGCGAAGCGCACCGTGCGCGCACAGAACGAACTGCGTTAAGTGGGCGCGCACGCCACGAATGGCGTAAAGTAACTTAGCATTTAAAAAAACGTACAAATTCACTGAAAAAACCATAGGTTTCACACACGTTATAGTTAGGAATTAGCATTTAAAAAAACTTGCAAATTCACTGAAAAAACCATAGGTTTCACACATGTTATAGTTAGCGGAAATTTTACTGATAAAAAACCAATGAAATTCCCCCGTTATAGTTAGTGCAGGCAACTATAACTCACGCGACCGCAATCTTCTGCTGATGACATATGTGTCTTTATGAAAAAAAAATATTTGTAATATATGTATAGCTAAAAATGTATGGAAGAAGACATGGGCAAATAAGTGTCTAAATACAGTATTAGCATCAGCAGAGGATTGCGGTCGCGTGAGTTATAGTTGCCTGCACTAACTATAACGGGGGAATTTCATTGGTTTTTTATCAGTAAAATTTCCGCTAACTATAACATGTGTGAAACCTATGGTTTTTTCAGTGAATTTGCAAGTTTTTTTAAATGCTAATTCCTAACTATAACGTGTGTGAAACCTATGGTTTTTTCAGTGAATTTTATATATATATATATATATATATATATATATATATATATATATATATACATACATATATATAAATATTTTTGGCTTATTATTGTAGTTTTTTACAACTGTGTTGGAGATTTGTTCGACTCTGCATTGCAATTAGTGTGGTATTGCATGCGACAATCAGGTATAGCAATGTGTGTGAACTCAATCTAGTCCATTAAAGTACCATTTCACATACTACTTATGCATTTGCAGTTGATTATGGGTTCTGGTCTCACCCAAACTTCTACTCTCAGCTTTTACATATCAGCACAAAATACATAATCTTATTTCAAACAGTATGTATTGCAGCTGTGTAAGAATCATAAAAATTAGTTTATATTAATGGTTTCAAAGCAGAGTAACTTGATTTTTACATACGGACCATAAACACTTCTGAGGAACGAACTGTGCCCTAGACAGTTGCATCCTTACACAAAACATTGTCGCTCATGAATTTAACACAAACTATCTGTAAATTTCATTTGTATTTTGCCAGTACCTTGCAGCAGGCACTTACACACTGAAAAGCCTCTAACTTCAAATCGTTAAATGGTCATTATTTTTTTTTTTTTAAATAAAAGAATCTCTTGTTGAATAAGACGTGTAATTATTCCATGTTTATGCTTTACAGGCACAAACATGCACTGTAAGGTACAGACAATCGTTTCTCTTTAAAACCAGCTTAATTGCTAGATTGACAATGATCAAATCACTAACTGTCCAAGAGAGAAGCTTGGCAGGAGGAAAAACGGGGGAAACCTGAAAAAAGCAAGCGAATTAAAAGGAAGGGAAAAGAAGAAAAACGGGGGGAAAACGAGTTTAGAGGAGCATGAAAAGCAAAGTAAGTTAAAGGGGGGCCTGAAAAAGAATGTAATGTGAGCATGTAAGGAGAAAGGAAAATAGGCCTGAGCTTGGAGAAGTAGCAGGCATTTGAGTTGCTAATGGCGAGGAGAGCACTGGAGAGAGCTGGCCCGGTGACCTGCTGTTACACATGCTGTCTTGAAGGAGCGTGCCTTGATGCGGCTCTGCTGGAAGGGTTCAGCGAACACTACTACGGCTCCCTTCCCGTATATATGATGACTCGAGTTGCAGCGAACGGACTTCATTATGTTGTTGCTAATTGAGATAGGTTTATTTGAAAAAGGTGACACTAGTAGTTTATTTGAACAAGCATTGGCCTCACGGCTGTGAAAGTGACGCAGCCGCGAAAGTGAAAGTGACCTCATGCTTAATGAGGAAGAGAGGGGGGGCGGGTAGTGTGTGTAGAGTTAATGAGCCATGACGAGCAGATGGCGGCTGCGTGCGTGCACATGCGCGTAACCGCAAGCTTGAGGCCAGCAAAAGCGTGTGGTCGGACTTTTAAAAGCCCACTTACTAAATGTCTCGCCAGAGCAGCGCATGCGCTGGCTCATGCGAGACCTAAAAACCAGGACACACTGCTGAATTAGGACTGCACTTTTTCTTGAACTTTGGGACCCAGAAAAACTGAAATGACAGGTATCATCATAAATGAACATCTGTCCTTCATCTTAACACAACCATCCAGTCACCCACTTACTTTTTCATGTATTCCCCCACTCACCCATGCAAATTAATGAATGGTGAAGGAGGAGTAGCCCGATGTCAAAACGAGCCACCTAAGCTGGTGGATGAGGGCTTGAATCTCCTATTTAGGAAAACAGTGAGTTTATCTTCCTGGAAAGTGTCTCCTCTTGCAGGGTGATGCAGACTCCTGCTGTCTCTCAGCAGGCAGGCAGGTTTCTAGGCACTAGGCAGACCCCGAGTTCTTCCAGCAGGACGTGCAGACTTTAAGTGATGTCCCCTCATCTCTGGGAGACTGGCGTAAAAGGCAGACACCAGTCTTGTTTACACAACAGTCTTTTAAGTATACTACGGAGAACTTATTCCTTTGTCATGAAAAACATTGAACTGGAACAAAGTGATATTTTTGGGGTATGACTTTTTTACACATTTTCTAGACAGGAAATGTGGGGCCACTGTCTCAACCTTCATAACAAGTTTTGGGTGTTTCAAAGTGTCATTCTCATATTGCTTTCCAGACACAGCCTTGCTGTAGAGTTATGCCTCTCACAGCAACTGATCAGGTAATAGTCCCTTCAAGGGATTCTTTTTTAAATCAATATCATGACAAGATTTACTAAATGAATTTTCCCTGTAAGCCCCAATTGGTGGCTTAATACAAACTAATGTCAGAAATACATTATTTGATTAAACAACTAATCAAATGCAAAACTGAAATACATTCAGTAAGAAAAATGATACTACACAGGTGTAGACGTCGTCAGAACACAAAAGAACTTACGTCCTGAAGATGGTCTTACAGATGTTTTCACTATAAAGACCGAAACGTCGACAACTTAACCCATTTTCTTTGTTATTAGTTTTTCAGGAAAGGTTCATTGTATAGCCAATGATGTTGTTCCTATTTAATATGTGAAATGGGTTATGGCAAAAGTATTCATGATAGAAAGGTCGATATGAAAATAATGTTTTTTCCAGTTCCTTTTGCTTTTTGTGAATTGCAGTATGTACCCTTTTATATAACACAACTCTTTATATAAATTCTGACTTTTTTTAAGTATACACCTGTGTAGTAGTATTTCCTTACTGAATGTATTTCAGTTTTGTGTTTGATTCATTGTTTAATCAAATAATTTATTTCTGACATTTGTTTATATTAAACCACCAATTGGGGCTTAAAGTGAATTCATTTTGTAAATCTTGTCATGATATTGATTTAAAAAAGAATGCTTTCAAGGCACTATTACTTGATCGTTTAGATTACCCAAGCCTCCAAGGGTCCATTGGGTTGCCCATTTTTGTTCTGTTTTACAGCAGGTAACACTGGGGCTGTCTTCAAACGGAGCACCTGCAATGTGAGCACAGTGAGCAAGTGTGAGTTTTCTGCAGCAGGCTGTCACATACCTGCCAACTTGAAGAACAATCTCACTGTGTGAGAAGAGGGCAGGGCCTTGAAGTGGGCGGGGCCTCGTGCTGAGAAGTACCTGCGAGGCACTTTTGAACCCCGCCCCCAAGCCCCCTCCTCCCCCAAAAAATAAAAGCATGTTGAGGATGGTGCTGGTGTCCTGGGGTATTTTCACACCCCTTAATTAACGTCGGCAGTTCAAAGCCTTTGAAAATGAGCTGAAAACCATTATTTACTGTGGTTTTCAGCTCGTTTTCCCCTGCCACCCTGTGATATCAGCTCCTCACTGAGTGACAGTGTGATGGAAGCCGATATCATGTGTCACACGGTGGCACAATGTGAGTTGGCAGGTATGCTGTCACCAAACTCTCTGAACCAGTAATCATGTATAAACAAAAGGGGCAGGCCTGACCGAGAAACTTCCTCACCATGTACAACTGAAACTGCAGTCACACACCTCACCCTTGCCATTACCCAAACAGCAGTTCTAGTTTATACAAATGAATGAATTAACATTTTATAAAGCGCGCACACACCGAGGGGGTGTCGTAGCGCTACGGAAGAGAGTGAAAGAAAAGAAAGAAAGAGAGGCACTGGGACCAGCAACAAAGCAAACAAGCAGTGTGCTCTGCTCGTGCTGTTCATTCACTGTTTGCTAATGAAGCTTGATGAAGCCTTTTGACTGTACAAAAGCCAGAACTATTGTCTTTGCCAATGAATGTTCTGATTGTAGTGAAAAGAAAACATGTTTTCGCAACAATAGCACGCATTTCATATTAACATGACACTGATAATCATTTTTGTCAGCCCCAGAAATGTAAAAGACTTTATTAAATAGTATGTTCCGGCAATTGCACCTGCAAAGTGTCCCTCGGACGCCACACGCGCTTTCGCGCTGGGCCGAATTGAAATTGCAAATCTATCCTATGGTAACGTGAGGGAGTTTATTTTCCTGTCACATCGGGAAGAGGCGTTGTGCTCTGGTTTTCTAAATAAATGTCACCAGTACAAACACACCATTCATAACACTTGACTTTTTAAGTTGGAACCGACGAAAAAGAACCTGAGGCAATCCGTGGGGGGGTGAGAGGAGATTACCGGATAATAATGCAACGGGGCAGACGTTGCCCTGCTGCTATAGGGGAGGAGCGCTGAGGCAGACTCCCCAGCCGCATTCCTGTTTTTTGTTCATAATTGTATCCTTCGCAGAGAGGGGCTGTAATGTTCCACGGTTTTCCGCTTCAGCTGCTCAGCACCTTCCTTGAACTTTGCAGAGTGGCCATCCCGGCGCCGGAAGCACAGGCGTACAGGAGACAGCTGTTTCATTGAAAAAGTCCCGTGCATTGAGCTCACTGAGCAAAGCATACCTGATGGTCAGCAGACGCTTGTGCAAGCGCGAGACGAGCATCTTCTGTGGAAGAAAGAGAACGTGATAAAAGCAACAATCTTGGTACAGCTAAGGCTAGAAAAGGGCCACCCTGTTGCTAAAACGCCGCAGATGCACCTCAAATCTGAAAATGCACCTCTGTCTTAACAGGGATGGGAGAGGGCAGATGGCGGCAGAAGTCCATTCACGCGCGGGCCCCTTTGATGTGCGGTGCCTGAAGAATGCGGGGAATGACATCCAAGAACGCCTCACGGAAACACGCCGCAAATCATTGAGATCCAGAGTCCCCGCGGAGGAGGCCACAGGCGTCACTGCAAGCCGTATCCGTACCCAGAGTAGTTTAGATTTGTTAACTGGTCTTTGATTTAACTCGGTCCTAGCTCACAGGAGTCAGCAGAGCGCTTTATAGAGCACCTCTGTGTTGTAGCCGGACCATCTCAAGCGCAAGGTGCTCAGATTGGGGGTGAGGTGGGAGGGATATGAGGGGGTGTTGAAACTCGATTATACCAGGATGTGATGGTGGGAGAGAACGTGTGATATGAGCAGCCCTAGACAGCATGCAGCGCTGTGTTTTACACATAGCGCTGTTTTTTTCATTTTTGCATGATTGCGATGTATATATTTGAAATGTGCCTTTACGTTTATTCCACTCCTTTCTGACACATTCTCGCGGCTATCTCGTGTGCCATGAGGCAGCGCCTTCGCAACGAGGGAGTAGAGCCGAACCCCCTGCCAGCCTGACCAGGATTCCCTTTCACCAATTCTTAATGCAAGCCACCTGCAAAAATAGCTCATTAAAAGTAAGTTGGACAATCTCCGCCTCAATTGTGGTAACATTACTGTTAAGCAGATTTTAAAGGTTATAGCTGCCTTTAACATGTTTTCTCTTTGTTTAAGTCCACTGATCTGGCATTACGTTTCTGTTTTCACGGGGTCCCTGAGTCAGCCTCTGAAGTGGATCCAGGTGCCTCTCGCTGCATTTCTATACAGTGTTAGCAACGAATATATCGTGTGCGTGGGTTGGCAGAGTTTGACGGGTGTATTAAGGTTCTTTAAGAACAAACAGTTGCTGAATGGGTGCTAGGCTGAGGCAATGATTTTCCTTCTTTTGATACCGGTACCTGATGGTTGTAGAAGTTTCATCTACTTGGCCTACAGTGAGTACCTCCAGTTTCGTGTATTGAGTCAGTCCATGCTCCCATAAATGCTGTTTTCAGTTTAGGAATAAGAAGGAAAGCTGTGTGGGAGCATTTATATGTTGAGAAGCAGCAGTGTGATTAGGAACATAGGTGCAGGGCACTGCATGGGACTGCCACATGTCAAAAATATGGTAAACAATCACCAATTATGAAGAAATCACCTACCAAGTGGAACAGTGCTATGGAGATTACTGCTGACGTCTCATAGCTACACCTTATGACTTTGTAATTAGTTTACGTGGAAGCATTTGTCAATATGAGCATTATATGGACAGTCCCTCTGAATGTGAATGTGTAATGACCCTAACACAGCAGATTACTGTGATGCTATCCATCAATAACATAGATTTCACTAGGCTCTGGTATGAGAAGGCATCACAGCTTTGCAGTAAAGTAAGCAGACATGTCATATGACCCTTCCTCAAGTCATACTACAGGTCCATGGTGGGACAAATCACCAGTCCTGCTAAAGGTTTCCAGTGAGTTTCCTTCAACACACCTCCCTGTTTAGCACATAATATATGTGTATACTGTGTATCTTAGTTACATACTAACGTAATACAGAGTGCATTTTGAAAAATTATAAGACATTTCACAATAATATCTACAATAGCAAATATGTGTTAATATTGATGTCGATATAGGCAACAATACATGTATGTTCAAAAACGAGATTGAATCACTGTTGTCGAAGTCGCCCAAGACAACCTCTCCATCAACCCAGAGTAAGAAATACGTGGTCAGGCAGGCCCTGTGACCTAGGCCTAAAGCTACTGATTGATAGATCACATGGGAGGTGGCACGTAACCAGCTGGACAAATGTGCGAACAGGAAAAACCTAGATTAGTCCAACAGAGAGGCAGCAACACCACAATGGTCCCAGGAGATTGGCCTAAATAAAGCGCATATGGGCAGAGGGGTCCACGTGATCCCATAACACTATAAAGTTAGATGCCACATGAAGCTAGGAACACCCAGCCAATCAGAACACAGTACTATCAGTACACGCAGTGATCATGCACTCCTCATGCCGGACATCTGGACACTTTAGCCACTGGCCTTCATTGTGTCCACGCAAGTTCGAGACCCACCTGCATTTGCTATCAGGTGCCATGATTTACAACTCCATGACTAGGCCCACATTCCATTTTCTAAGTTGAGATCTAAATTGTTTTATGGTGCTCTAAAGACTGCAATAAATGGTACTCAGAACAAATGATTGTTGAGACAGCCCTCAGACCTGTTTCTGTTTCTCGGCCACAGCGTTTAATTACACCAACTGTCCCTGTTTTGCCAAATACCTCTTGTCTTTTATTTTTCAAGGTAAATTCACATTCCTAAAACATTTTGGTGAGCCAGCCAGGAGAGATTGGTTTTTCGAGCCTGACTGAGGCAGAAGGAAAAGGACCCCACCCAAACTTATTCACATCTGCGCAGCAAAGAAGGTGAGCAGATGCTGCAATTGATTGAACGTTCTGCTGAATCTGCTGGGCAGAGGTCTGTCCTGCAGCCGCCATCAGTGTGTAAGAGACTACATCTGATCCTTAGTCCCAGTATTTGGCATATTGCTAACAGGGCCAGACTGGGAACCAAAACCGGCCCTGGCAAAGTGCTCGGCCGCCCCCCCCCCCCCCCCCCGAGACTTGGGGGTGCCGCAGAGCTCTTTGCCAGGGCCGGTTTTCGGCCCTTTTTGTTACAGGGCCGATTTTGCAGCTATGCTGCAAAAACGGCCCTGTAACAAAAACGCCCCCTGGGGCACAAAACCGGCCCCACCCGCGGGCACCAGGGGATTGCCCGGTGCCCGCTACGGCCATTCCAGCCCTGATTGCAAACTAGGAAGAAGTGCAAAAATGTAACTTGAGCGATCTGCTACTAAAAGAAATCTGACATATTGCCTATTTTATGTGTCCAAACTGAATTGTCGCAAGGCAGCCTCGGAGGTGATTCAGCAGAGGTCAGCTTTTTCGATAGTGAGCACGCTAGGAAAGGTGAAGGTTGTTTAGTCGCTTGGACCGCTGGGCATGACTCAGATGGTACGCTTGTCCCCAGGGTGTGATACAGGGTTGAGGCCTCACCGTGTGGACAACTCAGAGTGACACAGAAGGAATGCATTGCCCTGGGTTTGATATAGGGCCAACACCTTGATCTTATTTTTCGTCTAAAAGGGGTTTCTCAGTGCTGTTGATTTGTTAACACTGGTAGTATCTAAAAGAAGTGAGAGGTGTTATTCGCTTAGACTACTGGATGTGATACAGCCGGTACACGACTCTTTGTGTGACATAGGGTGCAATTCGGATGTTAGGGAACATTTGGATCTTGGAGATTAGGTGTAGCTTGTGGTTGGTCAAGGAGGGCCTTTGGTTGTCAAGTTGTTCCTTCTTCTCCATGTAAGTTGTTGCTATCTTTGTCCTAGAGCCGATATTTAAAAAACAATCGGGCTCACTTAGTCCCGCGTACTGCGCAGATCCTCCCCTCGTCGGCGGGCCATATGCGCTATGAGCGGGCTAAGGTATTTTTGACAAAGCCACCACTTTTCTCTGTCAGTTTTTTGCTCTCTCTCTATCTTCCTTGTCATTTCAGCATTCAGATGTTACATTCTTGATGTTGTGGTGCTGGTAAATTATTGCAACTGTGTTTTAGGTTGCATGTTGTGTCTTGTTAATGATTTAATGTACATATGAAGAAGTTGCCATTCCCACAAACCATTGTTCTATATCTGCTATTCTGCTGCTAAAAGTTCACAATGGTTTGTGACCCTTCATATTCATTGTTGTTTGTTTATTGTGAAAAGTCTGTTTTCGATGCATCTTTGTCTAAAGCTGAACTTGTAGTAAAGTAGATATTGCTGGCATAATCCTGTGTACATATTTCCCCAAGAGTAGACTTTAGAATTATTTAACCAGAGAAGTTAGAATATACCGTTCCCTTGGAAAGTTCGCAACTAAATCATCGAGTCACCTCTAAATCAGATGCAAACTCATTTCCCCATGCAGGCTAAAAAAACTAGGTGCGTTTTGCCGTGAATGGCACGCACACAGCCAGGCATATGCGTTCCCCTGGCCAGAACGGGGAATCTCTGACATCAACATCATAGAACACACATTCAGACCAAATTTATAGGGCAAAAGAAGGCTAGAAGAGAGGCACTGCTAGAACTCTGGGCAATCTTCGAGGTGGCCCAGACTGACAGTCCCGGCCCAGAACACGCAAGCAAAGTGTCCGCACCTCCCCCACTCTATACAGGAAAGGAGGTGCTCTCCCTGATGCCTACAATCCCAGCCACTCCAACCCATCCAGTAGAATGGTCTCAGGTGACTAGAAGATTCATAGTGGTTCTGGATAGTGACATGACTAACGAGAGTGAGGATGAGGATCCTGGTTCTCCGGGATCCGATAATGTGAGTGAGGCTACATAGTCAGCCCAACAGACCAAGGGGAGAGGTAAAAAACCTATACCAGAGACCTCCAACCCGCCAGAGAACACACACATCCTACTATCCACCCCAAACCGGTAAGAAGAAGATCCAGTGGTCACGATGCTAATGGACAAAATATCCTACACCATCCGTAAGACACAGGGGCACAACATCATGCCTGCAGGAAGGGACAGTCCCCTTATCAGAGCACACTGCAATTGTACAAGGAGTCTTAGGTATGGTCACCAGAATCCCCTTCACCAAACCCCTCGAGCAGGAGATGGGGGAATAGGGTGAGGGAACAGTTATTGTATTTTCACTCTTTCCTGACCAATATATTAGGACGAGACCTAATGTTCAAACTAAAAATGTCCATTCAGTTTGTTTATAATGGGACTATAGCCTGCTCCTCTCCTGGAGCTTTCTCCCCAGAGCACAGATCAGCGAAACATTCCCACACTGCATGAACAATTACTAGGATGGCCCCAGCCAGTTGGAGCCCCTTTGCTGGGACAGTCCTGGAATATGTGGGGAATTTCTTCAAGCTATCCGAATTAGCTCAGCAATGGGCATATATTGCGGACACCACCTCTAAGTTGAGACTGTCAAAAGGACGAGAACAGTGATAGCCAATAGAATAAGCAAGGAGCAGGAGATCCGGGACCGTGACATGCACATGCCTACAGAGTCCCCCGAGAATAGGTGGGGAGCCGAGCCATTGTGCATAGAGGCAATAGTGGTGGCAGTCAGACTGTGCGTAACGCCGGGATTGCCAAACTCGGCCTCTACTGCCACCTTGGCACCACCACAACGAGGTTGCCCGGCACTGTGCAGTATGTTCCCCACGCCCAAGGGCATCTACCTGCTTCCAACAAGCATTTGCAATGCAACAGGTCTCGCATTAGGTAGGTTAGTGGTATTAGTGTTGTAATTACAATGTTGTTTTGAGTGTAGTGTATGTAATATACATGTAATTACTGGTATGTAGTGTGTAGTAAGTGTGTGTATGTATTATGTATGTTGCAGGTTGTGCTGGTGGTAGAGCAGTAATTAGCTTTAGTGTGTAGTGTTTGAGTGTTAATGATTAATTGCTGTGTTTTTAAAGCCTATGTAGCATGAGCATGGATGGTAAGTATGTGAATTACAATTGTGTTAGAGTATTAGGTGTAGTTTTGTGTAGTTGCAACAAGTAGTTATGTGTTTGTGTGTAGCAGTATATAGTGTTGTGTATGTGCACAGCATCTGTGTATACGTATGCCACGCTCTGACTAGCACCAACATAGAACTGAACGCGCCCCCTGCGTGTGTTGTACCAAAACACTTATATGAATAATTTGTTTTAGCAGCGATTTGGAGCAGGCGGTGCTTTGCCCTTGGTGGCCAGACGACTTGTTTGTAGGATAAATAGAATTTTTAGGTAAAGTAAGTTGCACCACTGGGAAAAATGAGGTTATGGTGCAAGGGGCATTAATTTAAGCTGGTAAGGAAGGGGCAGGGATGGAATTACTCATAGGATAAATGGGAAGAGTGGGCGGGGATGAGGGTTTTTAAAAGTAGTATTTTTAAGATGTATTAAGTGGTCTGTGCATGCAGGTAATACAGGGCGGGGTGGGAGTTGCTTAATGAGGCAGAATAAGGAGCCAGAGCCAGAAATGTGATCTTGGTGGCATCCCCATAAGAATGAAGTTTTTATAATTTGTAAGCATGTGTCATCACTTTGGGGGGTTGTGCTGAATAAGCGGCTCCGGCTTTGTATTGTCCACAGTTCACGGAGCCGGACTAGACTACAATTGCCTGTAAGTGTGGAAGAAAGAGAATGTGTACATTTCCAGAAGTAAGTAGTATTTGCAGAAAAAATGCTTTTTAGTACGTGGGAAATGTAGGTAAGGGGAAATAGCAATGAGCAAAATTGCCGTAGATGTGTTCATGGACACGAACGATTTTTTCTTTTTTTGATTTGACGGTGGAAGAAGATAAAGCATACAGAGGAGGCAGTTGTAAATTAGGTAGGCGAACGGGAGTGTGTATGGTGAGTATATACAGACGGTGGGAGCAGAGAAGCAGCAATGGGTGTAGGGGACAAATAAAAATAGTAGCAGGCAGTAGCGGCTCGTGGAGGGAGTTCGGTGAGGCGGGGCGGGGGAGGGGCAGGGTGGGGAAATGTAAACACCGGAATATGGATGAACGGATGTAAGTACACATTTAAATTAATAAAACAAATTTCTTTGCGTGCATTTTGTGATGCAGCGCACGAAACAAAATTCATTTTATTAATTTAAATGTGTATTTACCTCTGTTCATCCATATTCCGGTGTTTACATTTCCCCACCCTGCCCCTCCCCTGCCCCGCCTCACTGCCCCACCAAACTCCCTCCACGAGCCGCTACTGGTACCAGGCAGGGGAGGGGGAAGGGGAAAGAAGGAAGCACTGAGCCTGAGAAATATTGTGTGACTAGCACTAGCAGATAATGTAGAGTACAAGAGTCCGGCTTGGGAAGGGAGAAAGCAAGTGGGAGGCAAACGGAAATTCGTGTGGTAAGGCGGTACAAATCAGCTTGTGATATAATAAGAAAGGAATAACAAGCACGGAATCGAAACCAGTGGTGTACGCGCCCCACAGAGGAGCGGGGGCGGGATTCGAAACCAGTGGTGCGCGCGCACCACAGAGGAGTGGGGGCAAGGGAGCGCGGCAGCGAGGTGAACGCACGCGGCTGTGCGTAACAGACACCAATGGGAAGTGGGCAGAGCAAAGGCGGGACATGCACCCGCCTTTGCCCAATTGCGTTCTGTATTTTTTTTAAAAAACGCACGCTAAAGCCAATTGCAGCCGACGAAACCAAAAGCACACACACGAGCATGTGGTCAGCTGTCAGAACCTCCTACATGAGGTCTCTCGCTGCGCGAGCAGTGCTACGCACTGCAATGCTAGACACAAGACCTAAAAATGGTACCCAAGCGAGTGATCGGCGTAGGGAACTCGGCACACCAAGCAAATGAAAACTACCCGAAGGAGGTGTCCCCAATGCCCATATGGGGAGGGTTCTGGGCCTGAAGTGGGCAGGTCACCACATGTACCCCCTACACAGCAGCCCATGTGGAAGTGCCAAAACCAGGAGCAAGCCCATAGAATCTTCGCTAAACAGCCTAGCACAAACTGAAGCCACCCTCCAGAGAGTCTTCTTGGCCACAAGCATGCAAATGACACCAGTTTTGAAGGGGCCTCTATCACACAACCTTAAAGGGTTCCAGCCCAGCTGTGGGGGCAGAGGTCAGGGAGTCTGGCAGCAGCTAGACTGTATAAAATGTTTTTACTGCCTCAAAATGGGCCACATGGCCAACCTATGCCAGTTAGAGGCATGTCATGATGAGCAAAGATCAATAATCCTAGGCCAGTTCCTGCAAAATCCCCATCCACAAAATTAAGCCCAGACCAACCTGAATGCACCTTAGATTCAGCTGCAGGGAAATCAGTCAGCAACCACACCACTGAAACAAGGACCAGGTGGTTGGTCGAACACATGGCAACAGCAACAGCAGACAGGGAACCCAGCCCAACAAGGACCGGACCCACAAACATGGCATGGAGGAGTGACTGTCTGGGGAGGCAATACCTTTATGCTAATGCACAACCTAAATACACAGTAAGCTTAAACTGCCAACAAGAAACCCCCATTTCATACGCACTTCAGACCTCATCTCAATAATAAAGGTTAATGGCGCAATCATAGGAGAAAACTCAAACCTTTAATTGGGTTTGGGAAACATTCAGGGCTGCTGTACGATTTATCCACGCGAGAGTCTGCCATTTGGGTGCCTGTGGCGGCCTAGACCCTACTCTGCTGCAGATCCCCCAGGGCAGGGTTGACTTGCCACACCTCACGGGAGGGCAGTCTGAAGAGGGAACAGGGCGACTCCCTCAACCAGCACATAAAAGCAAGCACCTCTGTCTCCTCAACTATGTCACTAAGACGGGCCCCAAGTTGAAAGGACCCCATCCTTTCACTGCCTCTAGGCCAATGGAGGTCTCCTTTTGTTCCAAAACAAGGAAATGTTCCAGTATCAGGAGCCCGTTTTCCCATGCACTTGGGCAGGCCCAAATATCCTGGATCCAAGGGAGAGGGGTGCCGGGAGGGAGGGAGTCTGCAAATGTCCATCACAATTCCATTCAAGAGAACCAGAAATAATGGCCCACTGCCCGGCCTAGTGATTAACCACCTCACAAAGCCTAACACACACCATCCGGGAGCGACCCATAAACTCAATCTCAGACATTGGCACAAAAGAATCATGGGTGCCGCAGAACAACTCTCCGGCCACCTGTGGTATACAACAGTAGGGACAGCAAATCACATTTAGATGTATGGAAGTGCCCAAAAGACCAACAAAAAAAGCCCCAAACTAGCCCAAAAGAAGTCTCTAGAAAACAGGCATGGCCAGGCACCTAGCACCACTGGGAAGAATCACACTGCATGTCGTGTGCCAAAGCTAGAGGGGCAAACACGTGACTTCAGAGTACAGTGCGATCCTTACCAAACACCTAAATGAGACACCCCCCTTCTATATCGCCCATGCACGCATAGGTCAAAAGACATTGCTCTCATCAATAACTTACCTCCACACACATTAGGGAAGGTAGAAAACTAGAAGACTGACAACACCCATAAGAAAGCAGCTAAGTAGTTAAAATCCCCCGCATATGTAAAAGTCCTTTCCCACTGTGGTGAGGGGGAGAGACAAGACCCGTGAGTGAAGACCCAGGTGATCCATGAATAACCACTCACCACTGTATTTTTTAAAATAGCTACCCCAATTGGGGAAACTTTCCGACACTCCACTAAAATTGCGTGAATGAAAAAAAGCAAACACAAAAATGAATGGCACAGTATCCCCCAAGGTTAATTTATGATGATACATAAGGATACACGTTTTTCTAAACTAACCCACAAATGACAGTTCTTATCCAACAGGTCAGCAGTCAAGCTACAAGTGCACCAGCTTTACAGTGGCCCACCACCTCTTCTGCGACTACTTTCAGAACCCCAACAAGGCTCAAGTGGGCAAGTCATAGACCAAAGGACTGTGTTTTTACAGACACTCGCAAACAAACTCTTTCGCACGTTCATCAAAGCAAATAAGCCCCCAATCACCGGAAGACTACAGCTGTCATCCCAAATGTAAATGTAAATGTAAATGTCAAGGTACTTATAGAGCGCACTGTCACCAGACGGACACCTTGCGGTGTCGCCTTTGCGGTTTCCTGGCGCTGATACTCATACTGCTGTGGAACCCCTCCTGGCTTTCCCTGTGAAGTGTCCACTCCTGGGCATCCCCAGGGTGAAGCCAGGCATCCTTAGCACTGTTGGGGCCGGTGTGGAGGCTAAGCAAGCTATTGCCCAGAGTTGCAGCGTGGGGCCCGTGATTAGAATAGGCACCGAGGCGAGAATAGACAGGTCCGAGGAAATTGAGCCCGAGCCCCGCCGAGGCAGGAATCGAACCCTGGTCCCTGGCCAGAACTCTGCTTTAGGGTCTGCCGCTCTAACCATTGAGCCACACTCCTCCATCCCAAGACCTGCAATGTTTCAAACTATTGTTTGCCCTTTGTTTAGTATGGGTGTGACCGCATCCATCTGTAGCCAGAAATCTGACTAGCCAAATGGAGCCTATCCTGACTTTTCTACAGCACTTATGTAGGGATCTCTCTCACACCACTTACAATTATACTGAAGCCACCGCTAATATTCCACAAGTACTACACAGCGCACTCTTACATACCACATGGTATCAGCACATGACCACCGTGGGAGCCCAGTCATTAGCCAGGTCATGTTATCTATGTTCACTGATACCAATCGCAGTGGCGGCTGCCATGTACCAAGGACACAAAAAAAAAAAAATGAAACACTTACTTTGAGGTGCGACGCAATGTCCTACTCAATCGTCTCTCTTCAGCAGAACCCAGCCAGCTCCCTTAACCAATCCTAGATCTGCTCTCCCAGCAAGAGAGCAGCATCAGGATTGTTTGGAGCGGCCTCACACAGCACTCTCAAGAGCATTGGAAGCCTGAGCTTTCTCTAACCCAGCTGTCTTAGAAGTTTAAAATGCGCATGTCTGGCTGGCCATCACAAGACGGACGGCCAAAGCGACATATGCATTAGAAAGTGCACAGCTCCCACAAGGGCAGAAAACCTACGCACACAGGGTGCTGTCCGGCGGCTTCAAAATAATCTTAGAAAAGTTGCAAAATCTTGCAGTGAGATGACCGCTAGAGTGACTGAAGCCGAAGGCAGAATATCAGCGATTGAAGATACTGTGACAAACCAACAAACGCAAATTGCTTCGTTGGCAGGACTGAGAGATTAAATAAACTGGAAACTGGTTGATTTGGAAAATAGGTCTCGCCGGAATAATCTCCGAATTTTAGGGGTTCCTGAGGGAAGCGAAGCAGGGAATATAAGACAATTTGTGATTGACATGTTTTCTGAAGCTTTCCCTGAGCTAATACAATGGAAATGGGACATTGAACTCCAGCGAGTACATAGGTTTCCATTTCAGAAAAATTCCAGGTCAGATTTTAAAGCAAAACCTAGGGCGATCTTGATATGTCTTAATAACTTTCTTGCAAGAGAGGCTCTTTACGATTTGGCCAGGCCTGACCGGAAAAGAAGGGGAAAAGGCGTGGATTTTTTTGTTCGACCAGACTATTGCCATGCTACTGTCGAGCAACGCTAGCAGTTTCGACAATTAATTCCTGCTTTTCAAGCTAAAGGTGCTCAGGCCTTTTTGTTGAATCCTTCTAAGCTTAAAGTGATATTCAAAGAGAGATCTTATTTTCTGACCTCAGAAAGCGCTGCCAAAGATCTTCTGGCTTCTTTTTGAACTGATTGAACATCTGAATATCTGCTTTATAATTGCTATGCCTTTCTAGCATGATTCTGAATAGGGTAGGAGGTTAACATTGGTAAAAGCAAAGTTTGGTATTTTTTTTTTTTAAACTTTAGCATCCTAAATATAGTAAATATAGGCTCTTAGGTAAACCCTTTTTTTTTGGTTAGTTTCTATCCATTGATTTTTCTCTTTTTTTTAAGGCTCCGTAATGAAGGACATATTTTGATATCATTAATCTCTGGAGCCATAGTGAATGGATGGTAATAGAGCTATTAAGAAGGGTGACGGCAGGGAGACTCTAAATGCTTTTCACTCCATCGAGTTTAGGGACTGTTAGCCCCTATGCCTGTAGTGGGTTGGATTCAAGGGGGTGGGGGAGGGGGTGGAGGTGGAGAGGGGGGGTCACTGGGATGGGTAGGGGGGTGCAAGCAAAATCGGATAAAATTGAGGTATGGTTTGATTTTTGTTTTAGTAAAGGTTTTTGTTCTCTGGTCTAAAGATGATGCAAAAAGGTTTTTGGTTTTGAATGCAAATAATCAAATAATCTATTATCAGAGGTTCACAAAGAGGAATAGCGTGGAACATCGTATAATCATTAAAGATGGCTAAGCTTCGAGTTTGCTCATGGAATATTTGTGGAATTAATAATAGAAAGAAAAGGGGCATATGTAATCAGATTATACAGAGCATGAAGGCAGATATAATCTGCCTTCAAGAGACTCATCTTATGTGGAGTAGTAGACATTTATTTAAAGATTTGGGGTTGCAATTACTTGCTTGTACTAAGCAAGGAACTACTATAAAAGGGGTGGCAATTCTTATGAAGTATGGGAGAGGCTGCTTGAAACGCACTAAGGTTGATCAGTATGGGAGATGGGTGATAATAGAAATACAAATTGATGCTAAATTATGGACAATATGTTCAGTTTATGCTCCAAACTCAGACGATCCTGAGATTCTGAATTATTTGAGTGTGGAATTAGCTGATTGGCCCCCATCAGTTATATTCTGCGGGGACTTAAACATGCATCTTGAAGGGGGGATAGACTTATCCAGTAATTCGGCATACTCTGGACTTAAAAAGAAGATATTTAAGGCACTTAAAGGCTTAGTTTCGGAGTATGGTTTAAGGGATGTAGGATATGCAAAAAATCCCCTCTCACCTGGCTTTACTTTCTTTTCTAATCCCCATCAGAAATTTGTACGAATAGATTATTTCTTTTTAGATCCTGGACTCATTAGTAGTACTATATTTGAAATTTTTCCCCGTATAATATCGGATCACAATCCGATATTAATAGAAATAAATACGGAGGATAGCCCTATTTTAACTATAAGACCTTGGTCATTTGACCGGAAACTGTTAGCAGACCCACTCTATATTGAAACAATGAAGAAATGGATTAAAGAGTTTTTCCTCTTTAATAGAGGTAGCACATCTCCTCAGAATGTGTGGGACGCTTTCAAAGCAGGCGTACGTGGCCAAACACTCTCCTATTCAATTAAGAAACAACGGCATATAAAAGAGAAAATAGATCAAAATATTAATTTAGTACGAGAGTGGGAAAAAAAATTAATGACAGCCATCTCTAATCATCAAGATACTGAGCAAATTAAGACTACCCTAGACATATATAAGGCTAAGGCTTATGAAATATTTGCAGATAAACTGGCGGAGCAGGTTGCAACATTTTAGATCTCGAGTTTATGAAATGGGAGAAAATGCTGGTAAAATTCTAGCTAAGAGAACCAGGGAAAAGGCTATCTCTAATAATATCAGTGCTATACAAGATGAAGCAGGCAAGATTCATAACCATCCGGATCAAATTCTAGAGGTATTCCGGCAATTTTACTCTTATCTTTATAAAGATGACGGTTTGCTATACTCTTCGGATTTAGTAATACATTTTCTTGGAGAAAATAATATCTCAAAACTGTCTGACCAACAAATATCGTTTCTGGAAGCAGATATTACATGGGAGGAAATAGAAACAGCATTGCTCTCCCTGGCTATGGGAAAAGCCATGGGGCCTGATGGCCTGCCCCTCGAGTTTTTTAGGATTTTTAGAAATATCTTACAGGAAGATTTATTGACTACATTCCAGGAAGCTCAGAGGGGGCACCCGCCAGCCTTTTGGAATCAATCTATCTTAATGGCATTTCTTAAAAAGGACAAGCCACCACTGAACCCAGCATCATTTAGACCAATATCCTTGATAAATGCCGACAGTAAAGTTTTCTCTAAAATACTAGCCATTCGTATGTCAACAGTAATCTCATCTATTGTATCACGATGGCAACATGGGTTTATTCCCAATAGGGATACGACGGACCATGTTCGAAGAGTCATTGCTATGATGGATTGGGCACAAGCTACTAAAACGTCATTAGGAATCACCCTGTTGGATGCCGAAAAGGCATTCGACAGGGTGGCCTGGCCGTATCTTTGGGATATTCTGGCTTTGAAAGGCTTTCACCCAAAAATGATTGTGGCACTGAAAGCTTTATATCAATTTCCAACATCATCTGTAAAACGTGGATCTAATATCTCCAGGTCGTTTGGTATTTTTCGGGGCACCCGTCAAGGATGCCCATCATCTCCGTTACTGTTCTCTATATATATTGATATCTATCTCAATAAGCTAAATCAAGAGCGGGAAATAAAACCGGTGGAGGTAGCAGGTATTCCATACAGGGCATTGGCCTATGCCGATGATGTAGTGGTCCTTACTACAGATATTACAAGTGCAGTGCCCAAGATTGAAGAGATAGCGGCCGAGTTCGGAACCTTAACCAATACTAAATTGGTCGCATTGCTGCAATATCCGAAATAGATCTCAAGTTCAGATCCATACTGATAGGTAATGTGGGGGTGCTAGGAGACATTCTTAACAACGATTTCAAAGAGTTATTCTCTGCTGTTTCCAAAATCTCCAAATTGCAGTGACCCCAGATATCTGCTCCGTATAGGGCTGCCCCACATGCTTGGATCGTATAAATATCCAAATGGGGGAAATGGGAAAAGATGGTGTGCTATATACAAACCTTATAATAGACCTTGCAGATTGCTTTAACAACAAGGTATTCTTCCTCAATTGAGCTGGCCACCTATGCGAGTCTTCCAAGTGAACACCCAAGTAGTCAAACTCAGACACCTGCTCGAGGGCTACCCCATCTACTGACATAGGTCTTCTCATTTTGCCCTTGCGATTGCCAAACACCATATACTTGGTTTTATTGTTATTGATTTCTAGTCCATAGTCCCTACAATAAAGGGAAATATCTCAGGTAGTGTAGAAATGCCCCATGGCCTTTTGAACAATAACAAAGGTTCATCGGCAAATAACAAGCATGGTGTCTTTAATCTTAGGTGAATTGTTCTTGCAATTGAAAAGATATGGGAGACACTCATTGATGTATAGGAGAAAGAGTGTAGGAGCCAATATGCACCCTTGGCGCACTCCTCGCCAAACTGGTATCTCGTCTGTCAATTCGCCTGCGGGTCCCCACCTAAACCTGGTGAAATTGCCTGTGCATAATGCCTAAATTAGGGTCAATAGGCCTATTGGTACCCCTATCCTACTCAGGTTTCCCTTCATTTTGTCTTTGGAGCCAGATCAAAAACCGATCGAAGATCCACGAAGGCCACAAATAACCTCCCGTTTTCCAGATCTACACTCCTCCACTTTATGGCTAAGAAGTGTATAATTTGATCTGTTGTGCTGACTTTATGCCTAAATATGTGAGAAAGTCCCATAACTTGCTTAATCCAATCCCATAGCCTGTTAAGTATCTGGGAACTAAAAATATTCTTGATATTATCTGTTAAGCTTATGGGTCTGTAGTTATTCAGGGAAGTCTTATCTCCTTTCTTGTGAATCAGCACTATAATGGCTCATTTCCAAGTGTCGGGACCTAGCCCCCGCCATCACGGCATTTGACACTGAATTTATATATGGGGCCCAAATCTGCGGTTCACTTCTATAATGATCAACCAGAATTTTGTCAAGTCCTGGTGCTTTGCCAGTCCTTTGCGCCAATATAGCTAGAGTGGTTTCTTCAAGCGTGAATTCCTCACAATATTCTCCCCTACTGTTTACTGAGGCAAGTGATATACCCACAACACTATCAACTACAGGGGTGCTTGTCTGGTAAAGGCCCCCAAAGTAGGTAACCCATTCCTCTGGAGGGATGTGGCAGTCTGGCCACGCATTATCTGATTTCCCCTTTTTGGATACCAATTGCCAAAAGTGTTAACTGTCTTTGGCCCTTGTTGCAGCCAATAGATTATCCCAGGCTTCCTCTTCCCATGCAGCTTTCCTTTTCTTGATAGTACTAGCATACTCCCTCCTGGCCGTGACAATTTGTGGTCTATTTTTGCTTCTCAAGGTATTAGAGAAAGCGCCACCAGCAAGTCTGCATGTATGGTCAAACCATTCATTCGACCTTTCGATATTTGGGCCCTTTTCCCCATAGAAATGTTTACAAAATGTAGACCAAGTCTACTAAAGAAAGCTAGGTGGGCTGCCACTATCAGGTTTGGAGTCAACTCCTTTTGAGATAATGTCATAAACACATTCAATATAAATTGATGTAACTTGGCTAACAGATCCTCTGACTTGAGCAAGGACTT
The DNA here is from genome assembly GCF_964204655.1 of Triturus cristatus. Lineage (NCBI taxonomy): Eukaryota > Metazoa > Chordata > Amphibia > Caudata > Salamandridae > Triturus > Triturus cristatus. Next base: position 498,303,940 of record NC_140582.1, read on the forward strand.
CCAATTAACTGTTTGTTTGTTACTAGTGACCTCCATCGAATTTTTGGCGACCAGCTCTTCTGAAACCCCTCTCTTGCTGCAAGCCATCCCATACCAGAGTAATAGAATTGGATGATGGTCACTATCCTTTTTAAGCTGACTTTTGATCTTTTCAATTACAGCCAAAAGTGATTTTGTCTGAGAGGTGTCTGCATGGTCTTTTGCCTGATGTTTTAGAAGTATGTGCACTTCTACTTATGCACTGCTTGAGAATGGCATCTCTGTGCCACATTGGCAGGTAGCAGTGATTGCTCTTCTCTTGAGACAATTTCTTCTTTGGGTATTTGTTGCCCTCCCACGTTCCAGGTGATATCTCCAATCTCTGTCTATTACAAACTGCAAAGTGACTACCCTTTCATAGCTTTCTTCATTGTAGTACACATCTATGTTGGAGGGGTGTACCCACTCTCTGTGAAATACTTTCCTAAAATTGGTCTGACCATTTTTGTTTTCCTCATATTTTCACGCGTGTCAAATCATTTACCGATGTATTCAATATTTTCATCCTGTACTGAATTAACAATTTCCATTTTGAACTGAAGGAACTGCCAATGATGATCACTTACCAATATTACTTCCAATGTACTTGAGCACTTCTTAGTCTTTTCTTTGTAATTTTCACCAGATTTAATAGCAAAGTTGATCAAAGTTTTGCTACAGTTTTGGATTGTTTTCCCTCTCTGATAGTACGTCTTTATTGTTTTTTAACCTTGTTTTTCCATTTCTTATTTTCTTTGTCATTTAGGTACTTTTATGTGCTCTCAATTTTAATCTTCTTCTCGGTTGCTTTCCTTTGATCTCCTTTCTTTGCACTTTTTTGGCCATTACCTCTTTTGTCACCATGTATTAATCCTGCTATTTCTAGACATTCAACTAATACATTGTTTTCTTCTTAGTTTAATTGCTTGTTTTTTTCTGTATTATAATTTCTTCCTTTGTCCTTTCGGTGGTTCTTTGTCGGTATGTTTTTTGACTTGATGGCATTTTTTAGCTTTACATAAACTCTGTAGATGTTAGTGCTCTCACAGCTGCTATAACTTTCTAGAAATATATATATTACCTACTGGAGATAGCTAGTAGGTAGCTATGGTTAGGACCAAAGTTTCAATAGGAAAAGCGTTTTTTGTTTTTCTAATAACTTTAGCTCCACATGACGAATCTTCACCAAAGTTCCACAAAATATCTCCTTTTCTGTTCAGCTGCTGTGTTGAAAGTTTCGGGAAGATAAGTCAAGCGGGGTCTGAGAAAAAAGAGGGGACCCAAAATGCATTTTCCCCATGTTATGTCTATGGGGATTTTACATTTTTGAACATGACTACAGCCCCAACTGATGAACGGAATTACACCAAATTTGGCAGAAAGCTAGATGTTGGTCCTGAAATTCTGCTTTTTGTCATTTGGTGTAAATCCGATCAATAGTTTTGGAGAAACGAAAGTTTAAAAAATGGAGATATGCGGGGACAAGTCCTTGCAGTGGACTCGCGAATCCTACAAAAATAGGATTGGCTGCCAACACTTTAACCAGGAAGTGTTGGTGGCCATCTTTGGACTTGTCTTGAAGCCGGGTCCCAGAAAAAGGTACAAAATGAAGAAAAGGGGGCAGGGTAGGAATACCCTGACCCCCCAGGTATGGTGGGGATCCCACAGGGACCCGCCGTGGTTTGCAAGCTTTTTTTGTTGCCACAGACTTGCAGGTGCATCCACGAATCCATGGCAACATTTTAAAAAAAGACATGCGGGCTCCCACGCATCTTTTTCCAAAAGCCCCTGGGTGGGCCAAATTCCGAGGTCATGAGGGTAATGAAGAAGGGGGCTCATGGGGCCTCCCTCCTAGGCTTTTCTTAAGCCCAAGGGAACCCCACCTCCTTGGGCAATAAATACTAGAATTGTGGGGGCCCGCTCGGCCCCTCCCACTGCCCGGGGACCATCATCTCCTGGTGCACTTAAGTATAAGAATGTGGGGGGCCAACCACCCCCACAGCCCCAGGGATACCACCTTCCAAGGGCAGACTGAATTTATTAAAAAGCAATGTGTGGGAGGTGCTGTGGCCCCCCTGAAGCCCCGGGGACTGCCACCTCCCCAGGACACTTAAGATTAGGAATGCATGGGGCCCACCCAGCAACCCCACTGCCCCAGGGACCGCCACCTCCCCAGGCAACATACAATATCTAAAGAAGAAATGTGGGGGAGACCCTACACTCTCCCCCACAGCCCCGGGTAACGGCCACCTCCCCGGGGCACAAACACAATAATGAAGGGAGTCTATTGCATCCCCCCTGCTCTGGGGCTTAATTAACAAAGGAGGTGGGCTATGTGGCCTCCCTTGTGGAGCCCTACATGGCCTTGCAGACTGCAACCTCCTAGGGCTGGCTCCAGCAATCTCCCGGGGTGCCCACCTCCAGGACATTGCTCCCGCCAAGCCATAGCAAACCCAGCTCTGCTTTCAGCAAGTGATAGCAGAAAATGTTCTTGCTTGCTGAAAGCAGAGCATGTCTGTTTCCCTGCCCGCTGTCAAGCGAGCGGGGAAACAGACACATTGCTTTGAGATCCATGGAGCAGCATGTTTGCAGCTCCCTGGGACTCAAAGCAATGCTGGCTCCCGCAGGAGGCAGGAAGCCAGTAGGGACCTCAGGGGCCTTCAGGCTCCCCCACGGTCCCCAACAAAGTGGCCTTCCCCGGGAAGGGGTCCCAGGGGCCGACAACTGCATGAGGAGGGATACCGTGTGGGCCCCCTCCTCATTTTAAAACAAATGATAAAGGCATGGTCCTGGGTGATGGTGTACCATGCGCCCCCTTTCCTAAAAAATAGACAAATAGAACTAAAGTAGACTTCTTCCCCCAAGCAGCAGTGAACCAGGAGGCACATATGCAGAGTGGTAGAGGAAGGAGGGTGTGATCTCTAATGGACCTCTGAGCAATCCAGCTTTGTGGGCCTTACTGGAAATAACAGGAGGGATAGTTGGCCTCCAAGGGCCCTCAAGAGCCAAGTGGACTTCATCCCTCAACTAGTAGTCCTAGTAGAGGTGTGTTTGCAGAGTGGTGGAGAAAGTGGGCATGGCCACCAAAAACCTCTCAGCAAACTCACTGTGTGGGACTTGCTGGATGTAACAGGAGCAGTAGTTTGCCCCCAAGGACCCTCAATAGCCAAAGGGACTTCATCCTTGTACTAGTAGTGTGCCAGGAGGCGCATTTGCTGAGTGATTGAGAAAGGGGGCGTATCATTTATTGCCATTGTTGTGCAACTACAACTTCACCAGGTGCAGGGCTGCATTACTCTTTTTACACTTAATGACCCTGACACCTGTTTTTCTGCTGGCTGTTTCTTAAAATGTATTTTAGGTCAGAGGAGGGCTATTTTGTTCTAAGTTATTTATTTGCCATATAACAAATTATCTCTATGTTCTGGTTTTAACCGCTACTTTTGTTTATGGTTTGTTTTTAATCGATTTTTTAATGACTTTTAATGCATACGTTTTATTTACCATTTAACCATGTGAATTTTGCACTGCTTATCTTTTATGATCTATTTTGATGAGATTGAATGAAGATTATTTGATTTGATTTGATATATGTATTACAGAGTGGTGGTAAATGAAACACAATATTATTGGTTAATCTAAGTCCTTGCAAAATAAAAAGACAACTATGTTGCTTAGACTACACTTGTCTTTGTTCTGTGTCTTAACGTCAGATATAGCTTATTACTCTTTTTGTAATGTGTATGACAAAATTAAGCATTTTAGCAAAGTCTGGAGGGTTAGGGAAAGTATTTTCATTGATTGATATATATTTTTTTAAATGTATGAATTACTACAATACTTTCTTAAACTTACTGCAGGACTTATTGAAATCTAGTAAAGAAAATTATATGTGACAAAATAAAATCAGACACAATATAGGGTGGCTCTTAAAACAGCCTTTGTTTTATTTTTGATAAACATATTTATATCTGTTCGTCAAGCCAAGTTTTAGGTATGAAATGAAACTATGGTTTACATAGGTTGAAATGAGAACACCATGATGACGCAGTGCTGCATTGTTATATTTTATATTTAAATTAAAAAATGGAAGACATTTTCTGATCACAAAGGAATGCTGACACTGCTTGTTGACATGTCTTCGAGACTTTTCAAACTTAGCAGAATTTACAGTAGACACATCTACTTTTATCTCTGAGAGATATTTGAGAACACAAAATGTGACTTCAGAATCAGACATTAACATGGAAAATGTCTCCTTCATCTCAATCTCCAATCTAACTCCAGTCAAGTGTTCTATATCATTGCCACCACAGTGGATAACCATAAAGTGGAGATGGTAATATTTACTAACAGAGGAAAGTAGACTTAGTATGCTATCTGTCCCAAAAAATGAAACTGTGCCGAACAAGCCACACCCTAACCAGCTTGCATAGACACTGACACACAAGAATAAGGAACACAGAGACAGACAAACAAATATATAGAGAGTTAGATGATTGGCCATTAGAAAACTATATCATCCGACCAACTTAATTTTAAAAGGAGGACATTTATTAGTTTGAATACCATTTGGGCTACTAATGTAGCACAATACTACAAAAAAACTAAATGAGGTAAGAAAATAAAATAGTCTGCACCAATAATGCTTAAGAAATAATAAAAGGCTTTTGACACACACATTTGTGGTCACATGACAATGAAAATGAATAGAAAATTGGACAAGAAATATCATTAAGAAGCATTGTCATCATCACGTCGAAGGATTCTGAAAAGCCTATCCGAAACTGAATAACTTGCACATTTTAAGATATTTTGAAAACAAATATGTTGGACACATACTGCCCAAAGAGAAGTCCTTTGTTATAAACACTATGCCTCTATGAAGTTGCTCGGTTCTACACTTATAGAAACAATGTTAGAAGATATCAACACTGGTAAATGTTTGAGTGGAAGGTAAAAATGGTTGTTTAATACATCATAGCAAACATACTCTAATTAATAATTTTAAACTAAGATATTACACAGGGAAAAAGAAAATCACTTTTTCAACTATTTAAACCATGGCTCAAAGAAGAAGAACAAATACATAAACAAATCAGTAGATCGTGGACTTCAACATGAAAATGTAATATGTGAATGTGCTACTTATGAACCTACATTACAATATATAAGTGGACAAGCAGACACAGGGAAAAGCTTTGTTATTAAAGTAATTACAGCTTATGTGGATAAAGTTACAAGCTCTAATTTACCTTGTGTTCTTACTGCTCTTACAGCACATAACATCAAAGGAATAACCTTACATTATCTACTCCTACTACATGTGAGAATGATAACAAACTGGAATACTTAAAATTAAATACTAATACATGTCACAAACTTGGTAGAGGCTTTAAAAAAATAAGTGTTCATGATGACTATTACCATATATTGAACTGTACATTTTCTAGATGATGACATAGTAGTGTAACAGAAATTGTAGTTTTGTCTGAAAACACCTAAAAAGGAAAAGAATGATGGCTTGACTTTGTGTTGTTTATTTAATACAATCAGATATCACGGTAGTAGTCTATTATTACCATAAGGCACATGTGTAACTTACTTTACACTTACAATTTATCTCTATATTACTACAATGTAGAATGTCTGATGTTTGGATTTATTTGACAGCTATTCATGTTTAAATAAAAGAGAATTACCATGCCCGACAAGAGACAAAAAAGAAAGAAACAGAGGAAACAGTATTACCAACTTCAAACTGAGAAAGAAAAAGAAAACAAGGCGGAGAATGCCCAGGGGAAAAACAGAGAAGCTGGGAAGAGTACTACGCAGTTTCTAAAGAAAATATGTCGTAAAATGCAAAATGAGAGTAAAATCTAATCCAAAAATTGAATTTTCAGTTCAGCTGGAAAAAAGCAAAGAATACATGTTTCTGACAGTAGGAAATGTTCTAAGAACAGAGAAATTTTGTCAAGGAGACAGAAAGAGTGTATGGAGTTATGAGATAAAATGTTTTGGACTAGAGTAATACAGAATGTGCTATAAAGGATGAATAAATATAAGAGGAGAAGTGCTGCATTTAAGCAAAAGCAACATATTGAGAGTTGTTGAGAAAGCGTTTGACCTAAAGAGGAAAATATTTATCTTAGTATTGAAGAGAATGAGGACATTTGACCAAACAGTACTGTGTAGGAAGAAAAAAACCCTTAGAAAAAGGCTTATTAATAGAACTAATTGTTGCTATATTTTTAAAATTGAATGGAAGCATACCTCTAGTACAGAACATTATTATTGTTAGAACACACTAGTGAATGCAGTTGATTTAACTGGTTGTGGTTATGAGATAAAAGATGGTACTCTTGTTACAAAAGAGGAGATGGTTCCCAGGAATGTTGATGATCTGATAGCTGAAGATGTGCAAGGAAGGCATAGACAGGTCCCTGTATACAAATGGAGCCCTAGCACCATTTGCAATGTTCGGTAGCAATCAATTGACATACTTAAAGATTTTTTACGTCAATTTCCAGATAGTTTTGTCAAGCAGAAAATTGTAATTTTACAAGGATAAGATCCATGCAAAGTGAGGGAGCACAATTCACTTGCATGTCTATCAAAGAAAATGTGCACAAGCACCTTTTATGATTTTAGGATGTTATTTGTTCACCACTCCAAAATGCGAAATTTGGTTAGGAGACTTTACTATGTAAAAACTCCTGCCTTATGTTTAGGAGAGATGAATAGAAGTATATTGCACGGTACAGTAGAAGAGGTAGAAAAAGTTTGTGAAGATATTCAGTTTCATTTCTTTGGTCCTGAAGAGGAGTGTAGGGGAAATGAAGAGATGATTACTGGAGGTGTTGAAGAGCAGGATACAGGAATTATTACTGGGAGGGAAACATGGCAGCGGGCTGACGCCGGTCGCACGAGCTCCTGGCCCCAGAGGGGAGAGAGTGCTGGCATAGCGGAAAAAATCGTTTGGAAACAGCCTACAAAACAGCATGAAATATGCGTGATATTTCAACCCTTTTTACTGCAGGATAAAACATCAACATCAACATTAAAGTTAAGTTTGTATTCAACCAATTCAATTTGGGGAAGAAAAGTGGGCTCACCTGGTTTTTGCCTGGCGTCCGCCGCCTATGGCTTTGGATGCGGAGCTGCAGCGGGGTGCTTGGTATAACGCTGCGCGTCTGTTCCAGAAGGCTTGTGCTGCATTTACGGTAGCAGGCTTCCAGGGCGTGAGAGGCAGAGGGAGCACAGTGCACAGGTCACTGGGGAAGAACGTACCTGCGAGCGGAGCCAGCAGTTGTAATTTCGAGAGGGAACAAACAAAGTCTATGCTCCGTAGCATGCGAGTGGAGGGGCAGCAGGGTGTTGCGCTTGAAGGTAGGAGGCACAAGACGACCAGCAGTCTTCATGTAGAGGGCTCTGTGCGGGGGGGGTTGAGGCTGATGGAAAGTGAGCCCCAACAATTAGCGCCACAGTCACACCAGGAGGCTAGGGAGAGTGGTGAAGATTGCTGTGATAGGGGGAATACTGAGATCAGAACTGGAAACATGGCTAAAAATAAAACTGAAAACTTAGTAAAAAGTTGATACCAGCTTCATTCACTGTCAGAAGCGAAGGGTAAAGGAAAGGGAGGTTAGGGAGGAAGCAGTAGGGAATCGCTGGCTGGTGCTGAGACTTTAGCAATTTCTCCCAAAAAGATTGTGTTGAAGTCAGGAGGAAAGCCTAGACGTTGTGGCCCAAAGGGGGTGTGTGTATCTGTTAAAACGACACCCTCCTTGAGATCTTATTTTAAAATCATGGAGCATGTCGAAAGCTCGCAGGTACGGGGGTGTATGCCACAAAATAAGCCACAAAATGCCTCACTTACCCTGGAGAACCGATTTACTCTGCTGGTGGCGCTTTCACAAGGTGCAGAGTCACAAGTTGAATGTTTGAGTCCCGAGATAACCTCTGAGCTTAGCCCTGATTCTAGTCCTACTTGCACCACTGGGACATTCGAGGGAACTACCAATGGGGGGCAGGCGGAGAATTCTAGGCAAAAGGAGGGCAATTTAAGTGGCAATAGAGGTGAATACCTTATGGAGAAGATGTTCCTAACTTTACGTCAAGATATTGTCTCAAAATTCGAGATATCTGAAATAAATCAAAAGGGGATCCGTGATAAATGCGAGGTACTCGAAGAAAAGCTCGATGATCTTGCGCTACGCACTGAAATATTAGAAGAGGAGGTTAAAGCCCTTTCAGTAGCAGTGACGGACAACTCTAAGGATATTGAGTTTTTAAGAAAGCAGAATAAAACATTGCAAGGTGATTTGGAAAGGCTTGAAACTCAATCCTGGCATAACAATCTAAGACTCCTCAAAATTCCTGAGGGGGCTGAGAAAGGGGATGTTAAGGCCCTCATATGTTGTCTTTTGAGAGAAGTTTTGAAGGATATGCCTGATATTAACTGGGAGAAGGAGATCCAGAGGGCCCACAGGGATCCCTTTAGGTTGAATCCGTATCGGAAGACCCCCAGAAAGATTTTGATAAACTTTCTAACTTTTGCTGTAAAAAAGTTAGTATTGGAACGGGCTTTGAAAGGGGGATCTTTCACCCCTTCGCTGCTAGGCCTTTTCCCCCTCCTGTGCCAAGGCTTTTTTTTGGCTATTTGGGGTAGTGCGCGATGAGGCCCCTGTAACTTTTAGACCACATAAGGAATCCACGCCAACTTTGCGTCCTTTTCTTCCAACATCATGGCGATTCTAATGGTACTTATGGTTTGTGGATTCCCTTGGAGGGGTCACAGAAATGAGCCAAAATACAGCAACATTTTGTTTTTTTTCGGAAAAATTGGAAAAACGGGCTGCAAATGAAAGCATCTGTGTTTTTCCCTGCAAATGTTATCAAAAAAGGGTTTGTGGGGTTGGAATCACCATTTTCCCAGCTTTTAGGGGATTCCAGACTTTTGTCAGAAACCCAACATTTTTTACACAGTTTTGGCATTTTTCTGGGACATAGCCTATTTTTGCTATTTTTTGTGCTTTCGACCTCCTTCCAGTTAATGGTAGAAATGGGTACAAAAGCAATAATGGATCCTGGAAAGCTATACATTTTAGAGAAGTAGACAAAATTCTGAATTCAGCAAGGGGTCATTTGTGTAGATCCATCAAGGTTTCTTTATAGAAACTATCAGTTAAATATAGGATAAATTGAAAATTAGTTGAAAGAAACAGTCTTTTGTGTCAACGTTTTCACCTGTAACTTCTTCTAATTATGACAGCTCTTTGAAAGCAATATACCGTTACATCCACTGGACATTACTGGTTGTGGGGATATATAGGACTTGTAGGTTCACCAAGAACCCGACGAACCCAGAGCCAAAAACTGAGCAGCAACTTGCAATGGTTTTTTATTATGTACCGGGTATATAGTAATTATTCTGTAAAAATGTGTAAATGGAAAAATCGGTATGAAAGACACCTATGTATTTCTGAATGACTTCTTTTTTACACAATGTCTTTCATTTGGAAGGCAGAAATGCATCGAAAGTCAATAGGTAATAACAGTTCCTTTACAAATCTGAATTACCCTAAGTCTCCCGATAAAAATGGTACCTCACTTGTGTGGGTAGGCATAGTGCCCACGACAGGAAATGGCTCAAAACCCAAAGTGAACACACCACATTTTCACAATGAAAATGTACCCTTTTTTTGCAAAGTGTCTGTCTAGCTGTAGTTTTTGAACACTAGCTCTGCCGGCACCTAGTGAAATGTTGCAAACCTATACATTTATGAAAACTAGACACCCAGGGGAATCCAGGATGGGGTGACTTGACTGCCTCCCACCAGGTTCTGTTACCCAAAATCCCTTGCAAACCTAAATTTTTTTCAAAAAAACAAATTTCACCCACATTTCTGTGGTGGAAAGTTCTGGAATCTGTGTGGATCTACAAATTTCCACCCACCACACGTCCCCCAAAGTCTTACGAAAAAAATGGTACCTCACTTGTGGGGGTCAGCCTAGTGCCCGTGACAGGAAACGGCACAAAACGCAACGTGGTCACACCTCAATTTCGCAGTGAAAAATTACCCTTTTTTGGCAAAGTGCCTAGCTCTAGTTTTTGAACCCTAGCTCTGCGGGCACCTTGGGAAACCTAGCAAACCTATACATTTTTGAAAACCAGACACCCAGGGGAATCCAGGATGGGGTGACTTGACTGCATCCCACCAGGGTCTGTTACCCAGAATCCTTTGCAAACCTAAAAAACTATCAAAAAAAAACATCTTTTCTCCACATTTCTGTGGTGGAAAGTTCCGGAATCTGCGTGGAGCCACAAATTTCCATCCACCCCACGTTCCCCAAAGTCTTACAAGAAAAATGGTACCTCACTTGTGCGGGTCGGCCTAGTGCCCGCGACAGGAAACGGCGCAAAACGCAACGTGGTCACACCTCAATATCGCAGTGAAAAATGACCCTTCTTTGGCAAAGTGCCTAGCTCTAGTTTTTGAACCCTAGCTCTGCGGGCACCTTGGGAAACCTAGCAAACTTATACATTTCTGAAAACTAGACACCCGTGTGCTTCCAGGGAGGTATGGCTTGCATGGATCCCCCAACGTTTCCTTACCCAGAATCCCCTGCAAACCTCAATTTTAGCTGAAAAAGTCACATTTTTCACACATTTTTGTGTGGGAAAGTTGTGGCATCACCGGGCTCACTCAAATTTCCCACCACCCAGCGTTCCCCCCGGTCTCCCAGTAAAAATGGTGCCTCACTTGTGTGGGAGGCCCAAGTACGATCGACAGGCAAGGGCCCAAAACGTAGTGGGCCCTTGTCTGTTGCGGGTACTTAGGCCTCCCACACAAGTGAGGCACCAATTTTACCGGGAGACCCGGGGGAACGCTGGGTGGTGGGAAATTTGAGTGAGCCCGGTGATGCCACAACTTTCCCACACAAAAATGTGTGAAAAAAGTGATTTTTTCAGTTAAAATTGAGGTTTGCATGGGATTCTGGGTAAGGAAACGTTGGGGGATCCACGCAAACCTCACCTCCCTGGAAGCCCCCGGGTGTCTAGTTTTCAGAAATGTGTGGGTTTGGTAGGTTTCCCTAGATGGCCGCCGAGCACCGGGCCAAAAACCCAAGTGACCCCCCTTGCAAAACCAGGTGGTTTTGAGATAGGCAATTTTGATGTTGCCTCACTACGTTTTGGGCCCTTGTCTGTTGCGGGTACTTAGGCCTCCCACACAAGTGAGGCACCAATTTTACCGGGAGACCCGGTGAAACGCTGGGTGGTGGGAAATTTGAGTGAGCCCGGTGATGCCACAACTTTCCCAAACAAAAATGTGTGAAAAAAGGGATTTTTTCAGCTAAAATTGAGGTTTGCAGGAGATTCTGGGTACGGAAACGTTGGGGGGTCCACACAAACCTTACCTCCCTGGAAGCCCCTGGGTGTCCAGTTTTTAGAAATGTGTGGGTTTGGTAGGTTTCCCTAGATGGCCACCAAGCACCGGCCAAAAAGACAGTTGACCCCCTTGCAAAACCAGATCGTTTTGACATAATTCGTTGTTTGTTTCCACAGGGTGAGAATTTCGGCACAATATTGCAAGGAAAATGCGATAGACATTTTGAGGTTTGCAGGACATTGTGGATAAAATAACTTTTTTGAATTCACATGAGAGACATCACCATGAACTCCCATGGGCTTACGACAATATCTACAGTTGGTGGGTTATTCTTACATGGAACATACACCTTGGCAGAGAAACTAAAAAGACAAAGATTCCTGCACAGCCATCTATTCCTCAAACACACACACATACTGGTTGGATTTGGCACGAGGGCGAGTGATGGTTCAGTATATTAAATTTTATTAACAAGAGATTTCACAAAAATGAAATGCACTGTCAATAATTAAATGGACAAAAAACTGAACCAATGACTCGCAGCTCGTGAGCTGTAAAGCCACGGCAAGGCACCAACCGCTTTACAGGCCATTCACACACCTTTGATACACACAAGACCATTCACAGCACCAGGCACAAAACCAACACATCACAACATTCACAAAAAGGGACAAGGTACACCCTGCTTCAGGAAGACAAAAAAGACAAATATTACTGCACAGCCATCTAATCCTAAAGCACACACACATACTGGTTGGATTTGGCACGAGGGTGAGTAATGGTTCAGTATACAATTGTATTAGCAAGTGATTTCACAAAAATGAAATGCACTATTAATAATTGAAAGGACGAGAAACTGAACCATTGACTCACAGCTTGTGAGCTGTAAAGCCACGACAAGGCACCAACCTCTTTACAGGCCATTCATACACCTTTCATACGTGTGACACATACAAAACATGCACGCCGCCAGCCGTGGGCCCATCACATTACAACACGCACACCAGCAGACAGCGCCATTCAAGGACCCATCACTTCCACACGCCCACATTCCTGACACAGCAACAACACAAACTGATGGATTGCGTGGAGTGGCGCTCAGCTAGCAGTGTGTGTAGTGACCAGCAGCAAGTCACTACTCACACACCGCAAAGCCGAGCGCCAGTCCACACACACCGCCAGCCAAGCATCAGTGCATGCATACCGCCAGCCAAGCGCCAGTCCACGCACACCTCCAGCCAAGCGCCAGTCCACGCACACCTCCAGCCAAGCGCCACTCCACGCACACTGCCAGCCAAGCGCCACTCCACGCACACCGCCAGTCAAGCTCCAGTCCACGCACACCGCCAGCCAAGCGCCAGTCCACGCACACCGCCAGCCAAGCGCCAGTCCACGCACACCTCCAGCCAAGCACCAGTCCACGCACACCTCCAGCCAAGCGCCAGTCCATGCACATCACCAGCCAAGCGCCAGTCCACGCACACCACCAGCTAAGTGCCAGTCCACGCACACCGCCAGCCAAGCACCAGAACACACACACCGCCAGCCAAGCGGCTGTCCACGCACACCTCCAGCCAAGCACCAACCTACACCACCATCACATTTAGGATTTTATATACAAAAAAACACAAACAAATTGCAAATAGATACAAATCTTCTAACACAACATCTGAAGCTAAATACATTGCACTAATGCCAACCTTGAAACAGAATAATTTTTTTAAACGATACAGACCAGGCAGTTCACTTTACCACTCATGGAAGCTCCCAAAATTTATTTTGCGTGTGGTACGCTCTAAAACAAGCAGGCATACACAGCCCAGGGTTAGAAGGACACCCGGGACAGAAATAACGAGACTCCTTCCGCGTATCTCTTCGCCAACAGACTCTACATCTCCTAGTGGGAAAATCTTTTGAAGGTGTGGGAGGGATGTAATCAGGAAAGTGGTGATCTTTCAATCGAGCCACATCCTCCACCACTCCAAATCTAGGAACACTTGCCTATTCCACAACAACAAGGCTAGCTATCACAGAGTGCTGAAACTGAAGAAATGTCAACTTTGACGCAGGAGAACACTCCTTGAACACAATAAAAGCATTGAAACTTGCTAATTCGAAGAAATGGATGGCCAACTTCTTATACCAAACATAAGCCTTCCGAATAGCAGAGTAAGGTTCCAAACTCTGATTTACTCTGTCAACACCACCCATGTGCTTATTGTAGTCTAGAATGCACACAGGTTTGCGCACTTCAGCAACCTGACCCCAAACAGCCACAGGTGAAGTACTCTCATCATGGATGGTAGTCAGCATGTACACATCCCTCCTGTCCACAAATTTTACAGCTAGTAGTTCATCACTACGCAAGGAACTGCACTGCCCCCTCTGAAGTTTTTTGCAAACAAGCTCTTTCGGATAACCTTTACAGTTAGAGCGGATTGTGCCTCATGCAAAAGTGTCCACGTTATACAATTCCTTAAATAATTGCACAGCAGTATAGAAGTTATCAAGGTACAAATGGTGGCCTCTGTTAAACAGTCTTCTAGCAAGATCCCACACAATTTTCTCTGAAACTCCAAAAGTGGACGGACAACCTGGGGGGTCAATAGTAGAACCTCTACCAGTGTACACACGAAAATTAAAAACATATCCTGTCCTACTCTCAGACAACATATACAGCTTAATTCCATAGCGTGCCCTCTTGCTAGGGATGTACTGCCTAAAAACCAAACGGCCCTTGAACAAGACCAAAGACTCATCAATAGATATTTCTTTCCCTGGAGTATATATCTCAGAAAATCGATCTACAAAGTGATCAAGAACGGGCCGAATCTTAAAAAGACGGTCACAGTCAGGGTGATCTTGTGGCAACGCCATAGAATTATCAACAAAATGCAGCATACGTAGCAAAAGTAAATACCGATAACGAGTCATAACTGCAGGAAATATGGCAGTTGCCAACAAGGGGCTAGTAGACCAATATGAAGCCAAGTGTGGCTTCCTTACCACACCCATCAATAAAGTCAAACCCCAAAACTTCTTAATCTCTTCCAGATTTGTGGGAGTCCACCGGGTAGCTCTAGACTGGGGCCTAAGTTTGTCACTGTTGTCCCTCAAAAACTGTTCAGCATACAAATTCGTCTGCTCAACAATCTCACCCAAAAATACATCATCCATAAACAACTGAAAAAACTGTATAGGCAAAAAATTTTCACAATCCACTCTACACCCTGCATCCCCGCTAAATGCAGGCAACACCAGCTGCACCATGTTTGGATCAACCCAATGTCCAGCACTTCCAGTAGGAAGCCTAGCAGCCTCAGACTGCAATCCAGATGCCTCTTGCACCATCGGCACAGCAGTTTCCTCCTCTAAGACAGGCACTTCATCCGCACTGAGAGTTGCTTCATCCACACCAAGAGTACCTTCATCTGCACTGAGAGTACCTTCATCATCCGATGATTCCATGTGGAGAGAAAACTCACTGCCAGAATCTTCCCCTCCCTCCTCTCCCTCAGACACACTGTCAGTCTCATAATCATGCTCAGAGGAAGATTCAAGAAGCATACCAACCACCTGTTGAGCAGTCATTCTACGGCTAGCCATAATGCTTACTAATAAAGGTAATTTGTCAAACAAGTCAACAACAAACACTTTGTAAAATAAGTAATAAACAAAAAGCACCTTTATCAAAAACACATATATACTCCAAAACAATACCACTCACTTGCCAGAGGCAGCTAAACTACTCACCACCACCTACTCTGCACAGACACAGTATGGATCAACAATATCCCACTAAAAAAGAAAGAGAAAAGAAATTACACATAAGACTATGCAAAACACATCGCAAAGAATTTCATGCTCAAACCACTAACTAAATATGCTGCCATTATGACATCACTTACAAAAAAATTCATTCAAACATTACAATATTACTCATTTGGAGTAAATACAACAACAACAAAAATTCTTACCAAAAAAATGCAACTACACAAAACTGCAGAACAACCACTGTCGAAACCGGAAACAGGAATCAAAAGCTTCAGACTAGAATAAAAAGGAGAAAAAATCATTAATGTCACATATGCATATAATGCTCTAGACCATCACGTACTGCGCAAAATTTATTGCTTGAACCTCCCACTTTCAAGAAGGAAAGATCGATGGCCCAATCCTTTACAGGCAACGCAGCGAGAATCTGGAACTCAGCCTCCGGACCACCCCCTCTTCCCAGTGCTTCAAAACTGACCTCAAAGTTCTCCTCCTGCAAAGACACTTCCAAACTTAATTCACGCCCTCTCTATTGTCTGATGGAAGTCTTTACATGATAGGAAATTCTGTTCTCCATGCCTATAGAAGTGCCTTCCCAGTGTGTTCCTGTGTTTTGAGTGTCTGCCATTTATTGCACTTTTATACCTCTACTTGTACTTTGTACTCTTTTGTAACTTGAACACAGGTCACTTATCCTCTTGTAACGTATTGTTTGCTACCTCTTATATTTTGTTTGCTTTTGATACATGCACAATTACCACCATTGCCTCATGTAACGTAACGTTTGCTCTTGTTTTCTGAGTGTCTGCCATTTATTGCAGTATTTTACCTCTACTTGTATTTTGTACTCTTTTGTAACATGCACACATCACTTTTTCCTCTTGTAACGTATTGTCTGCTACCTCTTTGATTTTGTTTGCACTTTAAAATATTAAAAAAATAATGTGGCCATAAGGGGAGCGACCCTTGCCTAAGGGGCCGCTCCCACAAACAACCCCAAACCTAAAAAAAAAAAAAAAAAAACGTGGCGCTAGTGGCCATTCCTGCTGCACGATCGCATGATTGTGCAGCAGGAATGCATAAAAGAGACATCGGGGGCAGAGGCGTAGCTAGAGCTTGTGGCGCCCGGGGCTATCTCTCAGATTGCCGCCCCTGGGGAGGGGGGGTTGCTGGGGAAAAAGGACGGCGACCACTTGAAAGAGGTCCGAGATACACGTAGTATCGCCGCTAATAGTTCCCTCGATCATGCAAGTTACATGCACATACATGACATGGTCCAATGCTACACAGTTGAATACACCGGTGACTGGCAGTACAAAAGAGAACACACAGACTGCATGATCTAGCTGGGGACTCAGAAAAACCACATGTGACATCCATCAGAGAGCTGCGTGAATAATTACCTGGTAATCCCCTCCACACAATGCAAACATGCACATACATGACACTGTTCGGGAATCCATCATCTACAGCTGACATTAAATGACCATTCATCATGGTCCCCCCATTAAAGCAGTGCACTTTGTGATCTGCATGGTACATGTTCTTTGCAGCAGGCACATTAACCCCCTGTGCTACCTTTCCAGGAGTCAACCCTTCCACTAGACAAAACTCCATCTCTCTCTAGGAAGAACATTAATCACCAAAGTTATCATGACATTTTTATTGTTTCTGAAAATTGCTGGAGGCCAGGAAGGAGGCAGCAAGTTTTTTTCAAACCATAATATACTTGCAAACACTACGCACCCATCCGAAATAGGTACCCAGTGAGGTCACACCGTTCGCATCGCCCTAACCTGTTGCTCTAGGGTGTGCTGCTTCGTAGGCCTGCCCGCAAGACTGGAGATGAACTTCAGTATGATTTGTGGTGGACAGGCCTTCAAGGTTAACCCACAATTGACACCACTAGGGTACACCTGCTTGTGCTAAGACATCAAGCCTTCTAAGGTCTAGTGGGGCCTTCTACGGTCTAGCATGGGAATGTGCTCCCTCAGTAGAGTGGTCTGGTGGACTGGTCATGAAGGCTGAACCCAGTTCCCCAGTTCCAAATTTGACAGCTCTGGCCATAATGCCACATCCTCTCCCCCACTGAACAGCATACTTCCCCACTGAGAGAAACTCGCACTGCCTTCAGCTATAACCTAATTGTGCCCGCTATAAACACTTGGATGTGGCTCAATACAAATTATGCACTTGATAAGAGTAATATGCTGCCTAAAAAAAAGTAAAAGCAACCACTCATAGGGAATGCAAGATTAAGTAAAGCATGTGAAATGTAAGCAGAAACAACATGGTTACCTTAACGATCTCTCACTCACTATTCAGAAATCAGTGAGTGGTTTTACCTGAAAAGTTATGGACATGACTAGAGGGCCCTGAAGGGAATCGTTTCAATGTCCATTGCTTATATCCTTACAAAACGTAAGCAGTATGGTATAAAAAGACCACATCCATAAACACAGAGCCATGATACACATTGTGTTTTCCAATCCATCCATCAACCAGGTATTGCAGTACCTCCAGGAATGGTACACTTTCCCACCTGGGAACAACAATGCTGTTCAAAGAAAGACGAGAAAACGAAAGTAGCGCTTCACTGGCAAACTCTGTAAAGTGATGCTGATGTATTTGGATGTAAATAAAACCAATCTGGCCACTTTGCAACCCCTCTGTCTTGCTTTATTTAGTTATGTATTTATTTTTCATATTTAAAACCATCTCCATCCTGCTGCACCATGGAAGAGAAAAATGTCAGAAAAAGGGCATTTCTCGGAAGAGTGTTTTTCTTTTTTGGATCCATTTCCCAGGGAAGCAACTGAATGAAAGAAGGAAAGAGAGGCTGTGACCTGTTTCTTCAAGTCACGGTTTTCAGTAAGTGGTGAGCAAGACAGAAAGAGAGGGAATAATAGGAAGAGAGGTGGGGACAGCTGCCAGCACAAAAAAAGAAGAGGACATTGCCCGAGTCCTATTCCCTCTCTGGCCGTCCCCGAATGTCCGCTAAAGCAAGCCGAGCCCGGAATGCCTTTGTCCTCCCCCAAAATAGTGCCCCCACCCTAACTACACCACTGATGGCCGAAAATCCCCCCTCCCCAGCACCAAAACTCACCTTTCCTCTCCTCAAATGGCTTCCTGCGCGACGGAGAACAAAGGGGAACCCTACAATGACGTCAGCGCGGCTCGCGTGCTGACATCATTGATGATGCGGGGAAGGGGGCGGAGGGAGGCAGGGGAAGGTCTTCCACTGCCTTCCCAGTAAAAAAAAAAAAGGATCGACCACTCACGGGGGGAGCGCCAGCGCTTCCCCCATGGGTGGGTGTCATGACGAGCTTGACTGGTCATGGGCACATCGCGACTGTGCTCCATGACGAGTCCAGCTCGTCATGGGCACAGAACGGGTTAAGTCATGATGGGTTTTCTTATCAAATCAGGTCAGATCTTGGTAAGAGGACTGTCAAAAGAGCACTAGAAAGCACCTGCCTAAGTTATATAACCATAGGCCTAATACATAGGTCCCTTGATATTAAATAACTAACTGGAGCTGAACCCAATTAATATTCAGGCCATGAGATCACAACCTTGGTTAGCAAAAAAACATATTTCTTTTTATTAACATAGCTTTACAAAAAGATTTTTTTGCGAACAAAGACAATACATAATAACACAAAAAAGAACCTAGACAATATTTTTCAGGGTCCCACACATCACTACATTCATACAACTATACATTCAGTCCAACAACAACCACAATATCACTCATCGGTCATGATGGTAAGACTGCCAAATGATATTAAATGGAAGGTTTGTTTGTGCGTCATCCTGCTGGAAAATAGGAGTGACATGGAAGGAGGTACGCAGAAAGTTCAAACGCCTACGCGCGTTTTGTTGTCAGACCCAGAACAGGGCCCCACCTTCATCAGGGCAAAGACCGGTGGATAGTGGAGGGACACAAAACACACCTAAAATTAATCAAAAAACATATATGACATAAATATAGATATGAATACAATTATATGATATCGTCTATGATTTAGGCTTTCAAAAGATCAGCTCCAGTAGTGAACAATGAGATATAGGTTAAAAGAATAAAAGGCAAAATTAATGCCAAGTACGTGCGCAAAACAGGAGGAGCTCAGGAGGAATACTTATCACAAGGGTAGACCACACCCGTGTTGGAACAGAGAGAGGATTTATGTGGATGAGGGTTCAGAGATAGATAGGGCCCAACATATATATCACCCGTGCTCTAAGCAACAAATAGTGAAAACAGAAAATATAATAGGAGATCATAATTCAGAAAACATACTTCAAATGAGTAAGGTTGATACAGATATATGTATAAATCTTCACTGGATTAGTGTACATATATTCAAAAAGACATCCAGATGCATACCAGATTTGCAAGAAATCAGTCAAGAAGAATATGTTCAGATATCCATGTAGTGTAATGCTTGCCCAATAGGGAGGGGGAAACCATAATCTATAGTCAAGGACATACCCAGAAAGTAAGGATTTACACAAGAAGGAATATAAAGAATCAGGTCCAAAGGCCAAACGAGAAGTCCAAGACTCGGATACAGAATGAAATCCTGGGACAAATCACTCAAGGCAGCAACAGCTGATATAAATAGTTCTGTAGAATAAAAGAAGGTAGTTAAGGAGAAATTGGAAGAGTCACAGGTACGTACTTCTAGGAAATACTTTCATCAAAAAAACATACATCTGAAACATACCTGAAGTTCTCAACAGGGCGGGAAGATCAGCACAAAGCAGTTTCCAACAGGTAAAAATTACTGGCGAGGTATGCCCCACAGCACGAGCCGCGTGTCAGGATGGCGGTTCTCGAGGTCTGGTAAGAGGACTTCCCAGAGGCAGTGGGAATTGGGTACCAGAATCAATGAGTTGCGGAGTAAGGGCGCGCAAGTCCAGTAAGGGCGCGCAAGTCCAGCTAAAATTTCCGGCAATGCTAAAAATTATATGGCAAAACAAAATGTATAATATAAGTAACCCAGCAGAAGTTGATACCTTTCTATTACAGATGGCATGATAAGATATCTGATTTAAGTTTATGCCTATACGGGTGAGCCCCATAATGAATATGCATTTTGGTATGGAAGAAAGTTATGCATAGGCTGGTTTCCTTGTTTGTATTTTCATGTTTTCATATTCTTTTTTGTGTGTTTTTGATTAGGTCTCTCCTCTCAGGGAGGGATGGGGGAGGTCGCAAAGGGCGGAGTGTATTGCCTTAGGTTTGGAGAGGGGGTTTCCCGGGGGATGGTGGATGGGGGGGCACTAGGTGTAGGGGGCAGTGGGAGAAAAACAAAAAAATAGTCCTCATCTGCTTATTTCCTGAAGGGGAAGAGATAGGAGCATATATGTTTATGGGCCGGAACCAAGATTATAGGGTAAGAATTGGCATTTCAGGTTAAGAGAATGGATAAGTTAAAAGTAGTTAATTTTCTAACTTGGAATATGAACGGGCTGAGATCCAGGAGGAAAGTATCTAGGGTTATGGAAACTCTTAAGGAAAGCGCTGCCCAAATCATACTACTACAGGAAACACATTTGGAAAGGATTGAATGTAGACAATGTTTTGAAAAGTGTAGATGGGTTCAGGAGGTAGTATGTTCTGACCAGAGGGGGAGCACCAGAGGAGTTGCCATTATTATTAAAAGTAATAAAAGTAATAATGGAATAAGATTACTCAAATATGAAACTGATTGTTCAGGTAGATGGTTAGTGGCGACTCTTGTAATTCAAAACAGGTCTCTGGTATGTGCGGTATATCATGGGCCAAATAACGATAACCCAGAGGCTTTAATTAAGATGGAATCTTGTTTATCAGAGACAACAGCACCTATTGTGATGGGAGGAGATTTTAATTTAGTTATGGATAAGGGACTGGATAGGACCTCAAAAGTATATAAATCCACCAAGATCGTTTTCCAGGCTAAAAAGCATGATGAAGGAGTTTAATTTGATTGATATCTGGCGTATTAAGTGGAGGGACGTTAGGGAGTTCACTTTTTATAGTAAAAAGTACAGACATCATTCTCGTATTGATTATTTTTTATTAGATCAAGAGTTGTCTGGAAATGTAATTGAGATAGCACATACTCCCGCGATAGTGTCGGTTCACTCAGCTGTTGCCCTGGCGCTGACGATACAGCAAAAGGAGGGGCTGAGAAGATGGACAGTAGACAGAACTATTTCTTTAGATGAGGGGGTAGTCAGAGATTTAAGAGAAAAATCTGATATATATTTCCATGTAAATATTGGATCGGCTGGATATCAAATAGTCTGGGATGCCTATAAGGCCTACTTAAGGGGGGTTTTAAGATCTATAATGGTAGGAAAAAGAAGGGTGGAGAAACGAGAGGATGAGCATAAACTTGAAGAGATCAAGGTAAAAGAAAGGGAATTACAGAGGGCCTCAATGGATGACACAGATAAAGTCCATGTCCTGAGCAAAGAGTTAGAGGGGTTACAGGCAGTATTTCAAGGCCGTATCGATAAAAAAATGTCCGATAAATGGAAAGCCAGTAAGCTCAGGCATTTTGCTTACAGAGAAAAATGTAGCTCCCTACTAGCTTGGAAGGCTAAGGTGGATAGAGCTAGAAATACTATTCGAGAGCTAACTAGTAGAAGCTCAGGCGAAATATTGCATACCAATGACGATATCTGTGGAGAGGCCTGTAGTTTTATGAGACTTATATAGGGAGGATATCCAATCTGACTTAGAGGCTATCACCGAGTGGTTAGGATTAACGGCTCTCCCTCAGCTTACTAATGAGCAACAGAAAGTCTTAGAAGGAGAGCTTACCGATGGTGAGATCAGAGATCAATGTAAGAGAATGGTAAAGGGGAAAGTCGCAGGGCCAGATGGCTTTCCAGTGGAGGTTTTTCTATGTATTATTGATACAATAATTCCAGTATTAAAAGTTTTGTTTAATGTAATCTATATTAGTGGGGAAAATGCTCCTGCGTCATGGTCAGAGGCTATAGTGACTTTGATTTTAAAGCCAAATAAAGACCCAAGGAGTGTTGACTCGTACAGACCGATCTCTTTACTAAATTCGGACTACAAGATCTTTTCCGGTGTCATAGCAGCTCGGGTAGCCAGGGTAATAAAACAGGTTATCCATCCTAATCAAAGAGGCTTTATCCCTGGAAGACAACTAAATGAATGAACCTTTCAGTTGGTAGGGGTGGTAGATATAGCTGAGACACGGAATGTGCCTCTTACTATAGTAGCGGTCCACGCAGCTAAAGCTTTTGACCAGGTGCATTGGCCATATTTGTGGGAGTCCTTACGTAGTTTTGGATTTCCACAGAATATGGTTATGGCGGTGCAAAAACGGTATCATGGTCCAAAGGCTAGGGTTTTGGTAAATGGGGAACTGTCTGACTGGTTCGATATCTTTAGGGGGACAAGGCAGGGTTGTCCCCTGTCCCCGCTTTTTTTTAACTTGTATATAGAACCGTTAGCAAATTTGATTAGAGTAGATACTACTATCCTCCCTTTCAGATCAAATGATTTTGAGGTTAAATTAGCTTTGTATGCGGATGATTTAATGTTGTATACAAGAAATCCGCAGTATGCGATTCCGAACTTAATGAGGAAGGCAGAGCTATTTGGTCAGGTCTCTGGGTATAAAGTAAATATAGATAAAACCGAGATTATGGAGTGGAATCAGGACCTACAAAGCCATGGGGTAAAAACCCAAATACGATATCTAGGGATTTTAATTGCACAGAGGATTGAGCATATCACAAAAATTAATTGGAGGAAAACTAGTCAGGAAGTGGCAGGGCTGTTGCTAAAATGGGCAAACCTCCCCCTAAATATATACGGTCAGGTGAATTTGATAAAAATTATTATTCTCCCAAAGATCACATTTCTTTTTAATTCTATCCCGTTAATCTTCAAGAAAGAAGACATAGCCAAACTCCAGGGTAAAATAGGTAGCTTTATTTGGGCATCAAAAGGTTGCAGGATTTCCTGGAAGAAGTTGAGGAGAAGATTGGAGGTGGGTGGATTGGCGCTCCCAGATCTGTTTGTATATAGTTATGCTTTTCATTTTAAAAATGTGCGTATGCTGGCAAATAAGATAGATACGTAATCTATCAGCTCAAGTTTTTTGTCTATGCTGGAGGATATCCCGCATGGTCAACGACATTTTCTTTTTAAATTTGGAGATTCTAAGTTTTTTAAGAAAGTAAGATTAAAGGTTTTGAAGGCTGCCCTGAATACGTGGCTGTAGGTGAGGAAAGTTTTAAAAGTTCCATATTTCTCGAGCTATGTCCCAATATGGGATTCTCCCGGAACCCCTGAATGTCTGAGAGACCAGCTCAGCCAGCCTTTGAAATCAAGGGGTATCTACTATTGGGCTGATCTTAAGCAGGGTTTAAACATGATGAGTTGGGAAGAAATGAATAATTTGTGTAAGGGGCAGTTAACTAGATTTAAATATTATCAACTAAGTTCCTGGTGGGCCACACAAGATTGGGTGGAGGATGAGGAAACAAAATTTAGCCAGGTGACAAGAACTGACCAGTGGAAAAAAAGAGTTGTCATTTTGGTACTGGGCCTTTTTGGAAACAGACAAGGAACTAGAGACTGAAATTATGAAGCTTTGGGGTCAGGAGTTTGGAGAAGAGGACTTGATGCGAATGTGGCGCAACTCCTATGACACTCTACGAACAGTAGTTAAACCAGCATCACTCAAAATAAATCATCTATTTACTACTTATCGAGTGTACTGGTCACCTGCGAAGTTAACTAAGATCACCAGTAATTCATATAACTGTCCTAGATGTATGCTGTTAGCGGCAGATGACATCCACCTATTCATGACCTGTTCAAATATATCTTCCTATTGGAATTCAGTTTGTGACTTTATTAGGGAAACAACTGGGATGCAGATTACAGTCTGTACTCGGTTAATCTTCTTTGGCTTAAGTTTGGAGGAAAATGTGCAACCTTCAGCGTGTAACGTGAAATTTTTGTTTTATGTGATTCTCTTGGCCAGACGGAGATATGCAGGTTATGGAAATCATGAAGTCTACCACTGTTTATTGAATGTCTTAGAAATATAATATACACCCTTGAGTCTGATATGGCATGTGACCCTACGAGTGAGAGGAGAATTTGGGCTCCGTTGGTGAGATGGAAAGAAAAGGAAACCTGAATCCTATGATTAATCCAATTTTGCTGTAGGCTACTATTCTCTCCTATTGGCGGTATCACTGGGTGTAGGAGAGGGAAGTGGATGCAGCAGTATGCTTGTGGGTCACTACTCATGATTGTCTCATGGTCCACTGGTCAAGTTTCCCTTTATAAGACCTAGAGGGATCAGAGTATACCCTAACAAGAATGCTGGCAGAATGAGGACACAAACAAAACAAAAAAAGGAATTATTACTGAAAACCTTGCACAAGAGATTGCAAAGCTTAACACAGTTAACCGTGTTTATATTTGTTGTCGATGCAGCCACTACAAAAGTCAAACATGTAATGTAGTTGTCTACTCACAAACGGAACAGGAGAACAGAGATAAGTGGCAAGAGATTGCTGTATATTTATTTGTAGAAGAACAGTTTGATTTGAGCACAAGGCAAATTACATATATATGTACTGAAATGATAAGTTAGAGGATAATAAAATTACATCTAGAGTAGTACATAACAAGTTAGAATTAGTTTCAATTCCACAAGAACTTTGAGATTTAAATATTCATGAATTAGTTCTTATACAATGAATACACAGTTTCCAAGCTATATTTTGTATGAAACCAAAAATTAGGAGTTACCTTCAACAGAGCTCCAGAGAGGTCTTAAAGGTAGAGTTGTGCAATTGCCATTAGATTTCAAAAATGATTTTGAAATTATAGGGGTACAGAGAAATTTTGATGATCCACTTATTATTCTAGTAAATGGTGTCCCTACTTGGAGCAAAAAAATATGGCAACAGTTAGTGGATGTTAATAAAGTAAAAAAATCAACATTATACCTGGTAGAAAATAATATATACTATAGCATCCATCCTCTGTATTCTATAGAAATCATTGGTGATGCTACTGATCTCTTTCAAATGAAGCAAGCGAAAGGAGCTCCCATGAGTGTCTCTTAAAAAACCTTAGAGGCTGTTTTCCCCAACTGTATCCCACTGGAGCAGGTGGCCGCTATGATGACCGCCCTGTACAAATATCAGCAGCTAAATACCAGTCAGCACGATTGTATTCAAAGGATCCAAGATTTCATCAGTGCATTCCATCCATTTTCCATCCTCTGTTTGAGAGTGACCCGTCTGGACTTCCATATGCCGTAAACCACATACTAAAGATAGGAGTTAATCTTCAAAATCTTTTTGCAAAGGATTTTGTTGAGAAAGTTCACAAAAAGGATGAAAATGCAGAGACCAACTTTATTAACTTTATGCTTATCAGCGTGGCACCAACGAATATTGGTATCGTCGTCATGGAGAACTCAAATGTATGATGAGAAAAGTAGGTGCAGCTACTTGGTTCCTGACACTCAGTTGTGCTGAGCACACGTGGGATGATCTGCTTGTATGTTTGAGAGAAGCAAACTCAAACATTAAGGACATCAATGTCAAGACAGCAGGAGAACTTTGCTCCTTGAATCTGGCTAATGTTTGTAGATATTTCAATCACAGGTTTCAAGCAATGCTGTCTTTCATCTGCAACAAAAGAAATCCTCCTCTTGGTGAAGTAACTGATTACTTTTGGTGAAAAGAGTACCAAGCAAGAGATGCTCCTCATATTCACATGCTGTAATGTATAAAAAATGCACCAAAATTTGGAACAGGCAGTGATGAGTCTGTCTTGTCTTTCATAGAACAGTATGTGACATATGCCATCCTAAAAGATGGTCATGGAAAGGGCTTGAGACAACAAGTTCTGCACATTAACCCTCATAGATGTGGGAAGTACTGTCATCAAAAACTTCAGATGTAAAGGAACATTTTACACAAGATGTCAATTGGATTTCCACATCCTGTCATTTCTTGAGGAAGGGATAACATCTTCTTTTTCTGCAGTCAGACATACACTGACATGGAAATCACCAAAAACACATGCAATCCGAGAGGAACATGGGCTTTCAAGTATGTTAATGACTAAAACCCTGTGGAATGCAAATATTGATCCACAATTTGTTGCGGACAACTCCATTGCTGTTGCTCAATATGTTACTTCATATATTACAATATCAGAGAAGGCAGAGATGAAAGAGATGTAGGAGGAGATTTCTGCAGAAAAGACTCTAACCAAGAAATTGTACAGTTTCAGCTTGAAAACGCTTTCCCATAGGGAGATGTGTTCCTATGAGTGCTGTGACTGGTTGAGCTCAGCCAGTTTGTTCTCAAAGTCAAGTGGAATTATTTGGGTAAGTCTAGGCCTTGCAAACACAAGAAACCGAGGGGCATATTAGCAAGACCGGCGATAAAATTATCGCCGTTTTAGCGGCAGGAAACTGCCGCTAAAATGTCGATAATGGGCTTGCTAATATGCGTTACAGAATTCCAATAGAATTCCAGGGTAAATGTGCAAGACATCTAACCTGGGCTTTTATTAGAATTCTATAACGCATATTAGCAAGCCCATTATCGCCATTTTAGCTGCAGTTTCCTGCCGCTAAAACAGCGATAATTTTATCGCCGGTCTTGCTAATATGCCCCAGAGTCTTGAAGTCTTTCCCAAAAATGTATGACCTAGCAGAGTTCGACCTGCAAAGTGCAAGACATTTTGAAATCATATATGTTGGATAAATACTATCCAAGAAGGAGTCCACATCTAGAAAACATGTGCCTTTATGAAATACTTCAACACTACAGATACAGAAGTGGAGAAGTGTGGCTCAATGATTAGAGCGGCAGACCCTGATGCAGAGGTCTAGCCCGGGACCAGGGTTCAATTCCCTGCCTTGGCGGGTCTTGGGCTCAAAAATTCCACGGACCTGATAATTCTCGCCTCGGTGCCTATTCCAATCATGGAGTCCCACTCTGCAACTCTGGGCAATAGCTTGCTTAATCTCCACAACGGCCCCCACAATGCTAAGGATGCCTGGCCTCCACCTTGGGGGTGCCCAGGAGTGGACGCCTCACAGGGAAAGCCAGGATGGGTTCCACAGCAGTATTCGTACAAGCGCCTTGAGACCCTTGCGGGTGAGTAGTGCGCTATACAAGTATCAAATTTACATTTATACATAAGCAATGTAACAGAAAGCATAGAAGAAGTAAAATATGCGCTAGTTATATGTGATTGTTGCTTAGTGAAACTCGCAAAAGGAAATCTAATTAACCACAGAAAACTGAGTTGTCAAACTCCAGACGGAGGAGAGTTTTTCTATTTGGCACTTCTACAAATCGTCATGCCTTGGCATGCTGAATCAGAACTACTTGGAGACTATGACTGCTACAAAAATTCTTTTAATTCTGTAAAAGACAGTTTTCAGTAGGGGTGGGGGTGAACACAATTTGCCAGCAAATGGCCCGTGATAGACCTCCAGGCCCTAATATATCACATGCGTCCTACTGCAACTGAAAGGACAGCCTGTTTTCAATATACTTCTGCCTGATGAAACTCATTATTCTTTAGGAAGTATTGGAAAAGTAGACATTTAGCTCAACTTCGAATACAAGGAACTACTGAGGAATACGCGTCAAGCATCCAACATGGAATACGGAAATATTCTGAAGAACATTAGAGTAGGAGCTCTGACAAAAGAGGGGGAATGTACCTTAGAAAGTTGACTTATCAAAAAACTTTTTCCCTCTAAGAATACAGCAGCATAGCTAATGTTCAATTTCATTGAAGAAGGCAAATCTATAGTCTGTGTAATGCCTACCCTTCAAGAGCGCTCCAATTGATTAAAAAATTACTAAAACTGGAGATAGAGGAAATTTTGGAACTCACAGCTATTGACAAAATGGTACACCAGGGAGTGACAATACTATAAGTCGAAAACTGCAAGCAAAACTGGATTAATTGGAGAAATCTGTATATAGGACTGCAGGATTAGAAAAAGTGTTTACCTATGTGCACAAACTGTAGATTAATTTTGCGTTGTAATTTAAAAGTTGAGGAAGAATTAGTAAATGGTGTGATGGCTAAAGTGATTGATTTCATTCATTTTGCAAATAGAGATATGGTTGAATACTTATTCCTAAAATTTGATCAAATTGATGGCATGAAGCAGATTGGCCGATGTATTGTACGTTGTAAAAGTCTAATTTGTCCGGCAACAGCAGTTCCCACTTTCTCTGGCATATGCTGTAACTATCCATAGATCACAAGCTTGAAGTGTAGATATATATATTTATTACTATTGGATGTACTGTATTCAAAGTAGGTATGTCATATGTAGCATTGTCCCAACTTAGAACATTGTCCTGTTTGGTTTTTGTTGATTTTGATGAAAAGAAAGTTAGTGCGATGCAAGTTGTGTCAGAGAGTACAATCGATTAAGAAGTGTATATACAAGTCACTTAGAACAGTATCCTATTTATGAGAAACCAATAATCTGTCCTAAGTGGAAGCTTGCAAAATATTCAATGGATGTTCCTCAAAAGAATCAAAAGAAAGACAAGGAAGAAGATGTTAACAAGAAAAAACTGGAAAATGAGGGAGATATTGCAGGTTTCCAGTCGGAAAATAGTAATGGTTTCAACCGCTATTCTAATGTTGTTCTCAATGCACTCTTCCATTTACTGCATCTTATAAATACAATTCAACAGAAACCAGACAACAGATTCTATTCTCAACGGTGTCATTTGCTGGAACGTTTACTCAGTGATAGGACTGTAGCACATTCTGCTTCAAGCATTCGAGATATGATAAACATATATAATGGATCTGTAGTATTTACTCTCAACACTCAACAAGATGTATAGGAATTTATTATGGTCATCTTTGGAGTTTTGGAACAAGAAGTAAATATCGATGACATAGTTGGACTGAGTTACACATGGAACCATGACTGTGAAGATTGCAACACAAATCGATTCTGAATGATTTCTCTACTTAACATTACCGGATTCCAAAACTGTGCATTTTGACACAATGATCGAACAGGCTATCCAAAATATGACCTGCCCAAATTGTAGATCAGATTGTATGTCTACGTTGCAATTACAGAGAAGTGGGAAATACCTTATGTTAATGCTACAATGATGCAGAGCAGAGGGATCTAAAATGGAAAATGAAATTACAAACTTCAAAGCACAACATTTGAAATTTTTAAAAGAATGTACACTACAGTGGCTATCATCTTTCTTGAAGGACTTGGTATAACTTCAGGACACTACACTGTGTACTTAAGAAGTGTAAGTGGATGGGCGGAATGGAATGACAGCAAGCGTACATTGAAACAAAAACTGTCTTTCAAACTTCCAGATTCATACCTCTTCTTTCTTCAAACAAAGTTCTAAGGGGAATTGGTGTTTAAAAAGTGGTATACAGTGTTTGTTCTTTATGGATCATCTGTGTTTAAGACATCATTTGGCCTACCAGGAGTGATGTCTTCAAATCTGACTCCAAAATTCCAATGTGGTTTACATCTATTATGAGTAATGGACAACTTACAATATCAAAACATTTTATTTTTTTCTGATATGTCTCTTCAAATTAGTTCAGAGCTATAGCTAAAATTATTTATTAATTATTTCTAGTGAGTGAATCTATAAGATCAGTTATGGAAGGTGCCATACTGTACAGATCTGTTTTTTGTACAATCTACATTATTGTTTTCCCCCTCTGTTCAAGGATGGATATTTATACAGTACATTGTTCATGGTGTACTAGTATGAAGGCTGAGAACAGAGAAACGCTCAAATAAAATGTTTAAATGAAATGCAACAGTTGTTTACAAACATTTAAATTGCAGAAACTTAACCCCTTGTGTGCCCATGACGAGCTGGACTCGTCATGGGCCGCGGTTGCACTGTGCCCATGACGAGTCCAGCTCGTCATAAACCCCGCCCGCTAATGTAACGGCCGGCACAGGGCGGGGAAAGGGCGTGGCACACAAGGGGTTAAACTTTACTATGCAAGATTATATGTGACAATATGTAACAATAACTTCCATTTTTGTTTTGTCTCTTTACAGAGATACATTGAACCATTTTTTACAGTTATGTGGGTGGCTAATTACTACTTTAAGCTATATATTACATCCAATAAGTCATATTGGCAGACACTGTTGGATACATTGCAAAACTAAAGCACTCACTTATATAGATAATAACATAGCCAGGCGAACACTGATGCATACACTGAATCACCTACAAACACACTTATGCATACTTTGACATACCCAGTCACACACTGATTCATACACTGAGGTTGCTATGCACACACTTATTCATACAGTTAACTACCCAGGACACTCTCATACATACACTGACACACCCAGGCACACACTGATTCATTCACTGGCACTCTCAGGCACTCACTCATACATACACTCAGACACCCAGGGATACACTCATACATACACTGGCACACCCGGGCACACTCTGCTACACACACTGAGACACAGACTAACACAATAATATACATTGTAACACACACTTATGTATACATTAACATGCACAGTTACACACCTATCCATACCCTGAGACACCCGTATTAAACATATGCATACATTCACCCAGGCACACATTTATTCATACAGTTAACCACCCAGAAAACACTGATGCATACACTGACACACCCACACACACTGATGCATTCACCGAAATACTCAGACACTCACTGATACATACACTCAGATACCCAGAGAGATACACATACATACACTAACACACCCAAACACACACTGATGCATTCACTGGCACACTCACTCATACAGTCAGACACCTTTAGATACACTGATACATTCACTAAAACACCAATGCACACACTGATGCATTACCTGACACACTCAGACATTCACTCATGTATACGCTCAGATACCCTGGAACACACTCATACATAAACTAACACACCCATGCATACACTGATTCATTAACTGGCATACTCACTAATACATACACTCAGACACCCCAGGGCACACTCATACATATACTGACACAGTTTAGCAAATACACTGATGCATTTACAGACTTACTCAGACACTGACTCATACATACACTCAGACACCCCAGAACACACTGATACATATACTGGCACACCAAAACACACACTGATGTATTCACTGACATACTCAGGTGCCTAGTCATACATGCACTCAGACACCCAGGGACTCACTTTTATATAAACTAAGACATCCAAGTACACACTGATGCATTCACTGATACACTCACTGATGCATATACTCAGACACCCCACATACCAAGACAGCCAAGCAAATACACTGATGCATTCACTGACACACTCAGGCACTCACTCACCTGACACCCTGGCACACACTCACACATATACTGAAACACCCAAGCACACTGATGCAATCACTGACACACTCAGACACTCAGTCATACATACACTCAGACACCCTGGGACACACTGATACATACACTACCACACCAAATCACACACTGATGCATTCACTGACTCACTCAGACACTCACTCATACATACACTCAGATGCCCCAGGACGTACTCATACATATACTGACACAGTCAAGCAAATACACTGATGCATTTACTGACACAATCAGGCACTCACTTATCCATACACTCAGGCATACTGGGACATACTCATTCATATATCGACACACCCAAGCACACACTGATGCATTCACTGACACACTTAGACACTCAGTCATGCATACACTCAGACTCCCCCAGGACATACTCATACATATACTGACACAGCTAAGCAAATACTCTGATGCTTTCACTGATACACTCACTCATACATATACTCAGACAACCTGGCACACAGTAATATGTATACTGACACACCCAAGCACACACTGATGCATTCACTGACACACTCAGACATGCAGTCATATATGCACTCAAACACCTCGGGAATCACTTATACATACACCGGCACACCCACACACACACTGATGCATTTGCTGAGTAACTGACAGACCCACTTATACATACACTCAGACACCCCAGGACTCACTCATGCATATACAAATGTCTACGGTGTCACTACTAACGTCTTCAGTGCCTCAAGTAGCAAGTTAATCAGTGACTGCCTGTGATTCTACCTCCAGTGCAAAGAGCAGTGTTTCTGTTCTGCGTGAGGCTGTTTTTCTGCAAGTACATCATCCATGACTCTATCTAAGTTCAAGACTTTCCTTTCTGTGGGTTTTGGTATGTTATAACTACTTAGCGCTCCTCCGTGTCAGTGTAGCACTGGAGGGAACTCTACATTTACCTGTTTACTTTCAACTACTGGCGCTTTGGAAGTTATATGGCTGGTCTCTACTGTTATCGCCAGGTCTCTCTGCCTGCTCCGAGAGATGATACTGACATGGTGAGCAAAGTGATGTTTTATTTTCGTTTCAATGATGTGTTTTGCCTTTCCTATTTTGAGGCCAGTACAGACAACAGTTGCGCTATGTTTTTTTTAAAATTCAAAAATGGCGCGCGCATCTTACCTTGTCTATGGTGTCGCGTGGAGCCGCTCCAGAACCCTTCATGATGTTTTCTTTCCTGCCAAGATCTTCAAAGCTGCATTTGGATGTTTTCAGCATGAGTGAGCCACTTGGCGTGCGTCTCCTGGCGTGCGGCCATCTTTTGGTTGGAGGCTGCAGATAGTTAACGTTGAGGTTAATGGACTGTGATGTCTTGTTTGCAAACCACGAACTGTTCGTGAAATAAAGTTAAGTGCCTGTTGAAACTCAGTATGAGCGACGTGGAGTGTGGATCATTTCTCTTCTCCTTGTTATCACATTTACGCTTAACATTAAAGCGCAATGTCGTCCTTGCCGGTATTGTCTTGTTGGCAATCTCTGCGGGTTTGTAGTTCGAGCTTTCATTGGTTTTGTACTCTGTGGACTTTGGACTTTACTGCCTGTTTGTGTGGTAAGTTCAAATTTCATTAGATGCCACAGTGGCTTTCAATCTTCAGTGGGCGTCGTCTCCATACCAATGTTCTGTTCTGTCACAAGTTTCTTGGAGCCGCATCATTCCTAACAAGTACTCTTTGTTCTCAAGAATGCCTGTCCCTCACTATCGCGGTGACAGGCACACCAGTGACTTTATTTTCGAAATGCTGAATTTGTGTACATTTTTGGATTATCACAAGTTTGTGGACATCTTTAGAAAAACAAGTTTTGTGTTATGTGTGACATAGGGTATTTTCACCTTTACATGAGGGTGGTCATTACATGTTCACTTTTCAGATATTGTATCCCTGCCTAAGGGATGGGAGTGGGTCTTAGTCCCATTTCTCTTATTCAAACTTTTTCTCTTTTCAGATGTCGTATCCCTGATTATGGGATGGGAGTGGGTCTTAGTCCCATGTCTCTTTTCCACGTTTTTGTCATTGTTTAAGGGGTGTTTACCTTTGTTACGTTTGGTATGGGTATTAGTCCCATTTCCAAGTCATTGGTCTCTGTACCTCCGTGTCAACGTAATGTGTGCATTTGCCACACTGTGCTGCATTTGTGTCTTCTTAGCTTCACATGTCCTTGGGTGTTAGTCCCATGTGACAGTGTTGTTGGACATATCCATGTACATCATCCCTTTCTCTACTTGGGTTTGATGTACATCCTTTCTTTTGGATGTGTGTTTTGGGTGTTAGTCCCATCTTGCACGTTGTCATGTTGTGTGCTGTGTGTAAGCCGCCTCGTGCCTCACCATGTGTTTGTTATGTCGTCATGTGTGTGTGTAAGTCACCCTATGCTTTACCTTGACATTAAGTGTGTATGTGCCACACTGTGCTGCTTTTGCTGCACAAGTTCTTGGGTGTCAGTCCCATGCAACACTTTGTGTTACACTGTTTTTGTTATGGATCAGTGTCCCTCACATGAGGGGTGGCATTTTTCCCTTTGCCACGTTCTCCTTACTTGAGGAGTACTTATTTGGGTGCTGTTCACCCACTGTGTGAGTCTTGGGGTACGTTTTCCCCCTTTACTCTTGTGTCGTGCTCACTTGTTGCATGTGAGCTCATTTTACACTATTTATCTTTTCTTTGTTTACAATTAAAGGAGGAGGATGGTGATAGTGTATTTCTATTCTTTCATTCTTCTTTCCTTCTTCGTGCTTCCGTTTTCCCTCTTGTGATGTGTTGTATCATGCATCCCTGGGTTTATGGATTATTTACATCATTTGTACGTTACTGTCTATAGTTGTTTTCATTTTAGTTTGGCTATATTTAATTTTCAGTGTAAAAGGGAGAGGATATGTAGTATCCTGAGGTCATGTTAATATGTTCCCTTTCATCCTGTACCTAGCTGCTCAGCCAGTGTGAGTGTTCCATGTAGAATGTTAGTGTGAGTGGAATGCTTGGGTGCCCAGTGTGTGTGGTCAGTTGGAAGATGGGCTGAGCAGCTAGGAGGCTGCTCCTGGTGGGGCTCTGTATCTACTCTACTTATGGGCTTGCTGTAACTTCTACTTAAGGACTTAATGAACTACATCAACTTCAACTCGGCTACGTCTACTTTGTCTCCACTACACGTGGGACCAGCCCACTACATACTGATACATGCAAGCACACACTAATGCATTCACTGACTCACTGAGAAACTCACTCATACATACACTCAGAAACCCAAGAATACATTCATACATGTACTGACTCAGCAAGCGAATAAACTGATGCATTGACTGACTCAGTCAGACACTCACTCATACATACACTCAAATACCCTGGGAGACACTGGTACATACACTGACAGACCAAAGAACACAATTATGTATTCACTGACACACTCAGGCATACATACACTCATACACGCCAGGACTCACTTATGCATACATTGACACAAACATACACTAATGTATTTGCTGAGTCATTGACACACCCACTCATACATACACTCAGGCACTCTGGGACTCACTCATATATACTGACACATGCAAGCACACACTGATGCATTCACAGCCTCACTCAGATACTCACTCATACATATACTCAAAAACCCCAGACACACTCATAAATGTACTGACACAGCAAGCAAATACTCCGATGCATTCACTTACACACTCAGACACTCACTCATACATACACTCAGACACCCTGGCACATACTCATACATTCACTTTCACACACAAACACATACCAATACATTTACTGACACACTCAGACACTCAGCCATACATACACTCAGAAACCCCAGGACACA
This sequence comes from Triturus cristatus, assembly GCF_964204655.1. Lineage (NCBI taxonomy): Eukaryota > Metazoa > Chordata > Amphibia > Caudata > Salamandridae > Triturus > Triturus cristatus. Next base: position 498,339,393 of record NC_140582.1, read on the forward strand.
TCAAGTAAATACACTGACACATTCACTGACTCAGTCAGATACTCACTCATACATACACTCAGACACCCCAGGACACACATACACTGACAGACCAAAACACACTAATGCATTCTCTGACATACTAAGACACTTAGTCATACATGCACTCATACACCCAGGGATTCACCTGTATATACACTAACGCACCAAAGAACACACTGATGCATTCACTGACACACTGACATACTCACTGACACATACACTCAGACACCCCAGGACACAGTTATACGTATACTGAGACAGCCAAGCAAATACACTGATGCATTCACTGATGCACTCAGGCACTCAGTCATCCATAGACTTAGACACCCAGGCACACACTCATACATATACTGACACACTCAGGCATGCACGGATACATTCACTGACCCACTCAGATAGTCAGTCAGGCATACACTCAGACACCCCAGGACACACTGAAACATACACTGGCACACCAAAGCACACACTGATGCATTCACTGACTCACTCAAATACATACATACACTCAGACACCCCAGGACATATTCATTCATATATTGACACAGCCCAGCAAATACTCTGATACATTCACTGACACACTCAGACACTCACTCATACATACCCTGAGATACCACATGACACACTGACACAACTAAGCGAATACGCTGATGCATTCACTTACACACTCTTACACTCACTCATACATACATTCAGACACCCTGGCACATACTCATACATATACTAAGACACACACTCATACCTTTACTGACACACTGAGACACTCAATCATTCAAACATTCAGACACCCTGGGACACAGTCATATATACACTGACACTTCCACAGAAACACTTATTCATACATCTATCAACATACTGACAAAAAATGCAGAAGAATAAGAAAGACTCAGACTCAGCTCTTTGATTGATTCAATGGTGGCTCTAAAAAGAAATGTTTTTTGAAAACTTTTAAAGTTTGTTTGTTGTTTTTTTCCTTTCATACACTAACCAAAAAACAAAAGAAGAAACTGGATGCAGTAACTTTGCATTTTTGAGTCACACCTTAATGTGGAACAGAAGTATGAAAGTAATATGAACAATTAACACTGATACTTGTTTACTTCAATAAAAAAGCAGAAATATTCTGCACTTTCATTGCCACAAGCATATGACATGTAGCACAGTGTGTTACCATGCCTCCTAACTTTGGGGATCGGTGATTACCACAGTACTGCTATTTCCAGAAAACCACTTGTGGCATCTGCAGATGTTAACTCCCTTTTACTCACCATCCACAGATAAGACCGTTTAGGTCTGGTCTTTATGAGTTTCCACATACTTAATGTTCTATGACTGTACTTATTTGCAGTACCACGCAGTAACTCCTTCCCAGAAAGTTTGCATTTCAGGATCTTGGCAGATACCTTCTTCTCTCCAGATGGCATAGTGAAATACTGCCCACCTTGCTCTCCTTCCTAGAAGTAGATGGCAGTTCTTCTTCTTCTTCATCAGCAATAAGTTGGGTGTTTCCAGATGGAGGTGGAGGACTCCCTTCAGGCATTGGAAAAATAAACTGCAAACAGAGGAAACTGCATGCAATGCTTCTCCCAGAACAGTTTGAAGAATAATTACTGTTTTAGGGAGTGGTCCTAATCAAAAATAGATGTGGTTTAACATGAATCAATAGAGTAAGAGCATCTCCTTTTTGCATCAAGCGAACCCGCGGTTCTTAGCCACAGATTCACGAGTTCACCAAAATTGTGAAAATACTTATTTGAAAAAAATATACATACTGCAGGTACTTAGTGCTTATAAATATATGCAATCAAAAAAATGAGAAGAGGGGACAGGGAGCTAAATGAAGGTCCAGCGCCCCGTGCTCCCGAGTAATAAATCACTACGAAACCTAAAATACCTGGAATATTGTCAACAAAAGGGGATTGAATTTGGAACGCCCTAGATTTGCCTTTAAGAGGACTCAAAACCTTAGGGACCTCTTGGTACATGCTAGACCTCACACCCAGAGGACCACGTAGCAAACCACACTATGGAACTTACCAACAGTGAAATGTCACTAGCCATGTAGGAGTTGCAGTGCCTGCGTCTCCACACGCCACACAAAGGACGTACAGATAGGCGAATTCCATTGGACACAACAACAACATACAAGCTGTAACACTAAAAACTGTGTTTACCTTATTACATGTCCATGCAACCTAAATTATTTGGGGCTGACCACTAGACCTATTAAAACAAGAATCAGTGAACACAAAAGTAACATCTGCTGCATCCACTTTGCAACTAAAATGTGCAACCACTATATTGATTTGCGCCACACCACTGATAAACTGACATGGACTATCCTAGAGGCCAACCTGTCTTGGAACGCTACCACCCTGCTAAAAAAAAAACAATGCTGGATGTTCCATCTGCACACGCACATCAATGGCCTGAATGATGATATACCCTGGATAGAATTACAATAACAACCCTACATCCAGATATACCATCCTCAGTGGCTCTCTGCTTTACCTCAATCCTCTATGCATCTCTCCCTATACACCCGGGGCCTGATAAACAGAACTAACTTACTACAAAATCCTAAACTTACTACCATTTTGAAATTTACGGAAGGCACTTACTCATTTTGGTATTCACAGAATGCACTTACTCATCCTAACCTTACGTCCGCACTCGGACCGGAGATTCCGGCCCGGTGGCGGAAATTCCGCCTCCGGGCCGGAAAAAACGCATTTTTGCCATTTGAGCATTTCAAGTGCCTACCATCCCCCACCATGCTCCAGCTGAAGCCAATTAAGACTAACTACAAAATCAGCACCACATACAAGCAGCACACATTCAAGGATCAGGTTTGGCCACAGAGAGTTCCTGTTTGCTGTGCTGTTCATCGCTACTGCATAATGTACAAACTGAGGAGGAAGAGGAACTTCACAACTGAGGAGACCTCGATGATTGTGGAGTTTATTGTGAGGCACCACAAACGCCTACATGGTGTCCCATCTTACTGCACCAGTGGCACACAGAAGGCAGCTCTCTGGCAGCAGTTAGCCACTGCTGTCACAGCATTGGGGTAGGATGTGCACACAGTCTGTGAAATAAACAGGAAGTGGCAGGATGAAAATCAGAGTGCGAAGGAGAAGTACTCCAGGATCGAATTGAACAGGATTCTCCCTGCCCCACACTCTGGAACCCACCAACGTCTCACCCCATTTAAGGAGGATATCCTCACTACAATACACTCCCACTTGATCCATGGGCTGCCTGTGAGTGATGTCCGCAACGTGGTACCAGGTAAATGGGATGACAGAAGCAAGTATACAAAATGAATGTCTGTGTCACACTGCCATTGTGAGTAAGGAAGTTGTCCAAAGTTCATATACAAATATAGTCAGTCAGATGCTCATGTGTTTCCCTCTGTATGTTGCACCACAAGTACCAGAATCCTTTGTATTAGAAATGGCAAATCCCTTTCACACTATTAAATACAAAGGCCCAGTACTGATGCCGTAAATACCTAACACTGTTAAGTAGCAATTGTCAAAGTGCCCCTTCCACTTATCCAGACGCGGCTGGGTCAGTCAAGAACGTAAGGGGGTGGGGGTGCGGTGCAGAGGCAAATCAACAGACAATGGAATAGGGAAAATAACTACAAAATATCCTAAAAACAACTCACCTTGTGCCTGCCAAAATAAAAAAAACAGAAGGTGAGAGAATCCTTATTTCAAAATATTTAATTCCCATACCCCATTGTTTAATTCCCACCCTGCCACGCCATTACAACACCCCACTGCTCCTACCTGCACCGGCCGTGGCAGTACTTTACAATACAATAGCATGCAGAAGATATGAGGAAATGTCTGACAAGTTCCACATGTACCTTTTCCATGTGTTGATTTTTCTCTCTTCTCACCCATTGACACATTCAGCCAGAGTACAGACAACCACAGTAGCAGAGGTCCCTGCATCTTCTGGGAGGAAACATCATTCAGAGCAACGCAGACCACCCTCACTAACTGGTAAGTCAAGCTTTTCAGGAGATGGTCAAAATGCATACATGGGCAGCAGACAACAAAGGGAGATACATAGTGATTGCATCTAAAAAGGTAACCGGAGAGTTAAAACTAGCCTTACAACTATTGGAATTCTCAAAGGACATTTACCTTTAGCAAATTATATCTGTGAATAGCGAAAGACAAAATATAAAATATCTAGGCTCATCATATCATTGTGTTTTCTGAACATTACATGTATCCCACCAACAGTACCAGAACTGGGAACTCGAACGTGGAATCGAGTGTCATAGTAAGTCTAAACATATCCACCTCTAGATTGCAATTATTTTTGTAGACTAAATCAAAAAATCAAATGATAACAAATATGACAATGATGAACAAGATGTGAAATATAAATATCAGGATTGAGAATGCGTCCATTGTCCAACTTAGAACGTTTCTTTTCCATACCTGAATTTGTCCAGTCCAACCAGCTGGTCATAGATGTCATAATTGTATGGTATGTCTTTTGGTCCATTAAAAAAGATGATAGTGGACCTTACTTCAAGAAGTGTTGTTGTGTCAATTTGATAGACGTTGCTACTAGGCAGTGGGGCCATAATAAGTTGCATGTGGGATCACTCATGATAATTTGTGGTGACACTTCTGCAATGGTAGGGCCCACACTGCTTGTGCTCATCCTTTGTGCCTCAAATTGAGTGCATCACATGTGGCAGCTGAAATGTAAAGTTGCAAACACACTTATCATTGTAGGTCCAATGATATCCTCCCAGAGTCCATGACACACATTGACTTCTGCTACAAGGTTGGCTGTGACATCTGGCCGGGGACTACACACTGGGCAGGTGCGGGCCATGGTTAGTAAACCCAGGAACAATGAACCTGAATGGCCATGCCCATGAATGTGCCTTTAATCTCCGCTGTATGTTGTATGTGTTCCACATAACGGTTGTCCTGCATCACAATATGCCTACATATGGCATTGAACCATATACCAGATCACACCATGGTGGCTAGTGAGATGATGTCACAAAACATATGATAAGTGAGTGTAGAATGGACATCAAAATAGTATATAGTGTCACATGAAGTGTACTAGACACAACTGGATCATAATTCAATTATATGAAAACTCCCTAGCAGAATTCCAAAGGACAATACAATTTGAAATTGGTGTGGATGATGCTCGCGCTGATGCCAGTTCTGTATGTTTGTGATGGATATATGGGCTGCCAAGGTGATTCTTCAGGAAGTCACATTTCAAAATGTCTTGGCTGAAAGACCCAAATCAAATCCAGTGTAGGCGTCAACCATCAAAGATTCACCACTTACCCACAATGGGGAATCCTAGTCAAATGTTGCACTCTGCTTGCCTCCTCTTCTACTGTATCCACCTATATAAGTGAGTGTATGATATCTGAGGTAAGGATGTTTATGGTACAATACATCATCCATTGTCAGCTTAGTTCTACCATGATGTAGGAAATGGATAATGGGAACAGTGGACATAACAAATGTGTGATCTCTCAATCCAAAATGAGCTTTGTGACTCCATTGGTAGGGAAGCACAAATGACACACAAAAGGTACCTGACTATTGCACATCGCACATATGAACTCTGCAATGCAATGTTTGAACTGATGTGCAAATGTGAAACTGGTCAGCCTGTGGATGTACACTCCTTTCAACTTGTCAACAGACAACATCATACTCATGAGACATATTAGTCTTAACGGTGAAGGTGTTAGCAATGTAATGCAGTGGTGTCCTGATCATTTCTCCCCTTCCTTCCTATATCAGTAACCTTCTCATATACGTTTTTCTGTTGATGTGCCATCTCATTAATGTCAGCGCTGTGTGGAGGTAAAGCTGCCAATTGCTGCATGTGAGCAGGGGCCCATATGTAAAGTCCATGAGGTAAACATGCTGCACATTGTCCAGGAATATTCTATCAATGGTCATTGAGAATGACATATACATTTTAGCTCATAGCTACCATCTGGTGTACTGAAATATGGATATGTATGTCTCATCACAGCTGCTGACAGGATGACACCAGTGCAGCGTGGAACACCCTCCTGGGGAATGCATGACATCCTGGCTGCAGCAGTGAAAACCTCTCGCACATGTACATCAAGTAAATGTGGTGTGAAGAGTTTCCCTCCAGTCTCAGGATGGAGTTTTTGCACAGAGTCGTAACTATCCAATTTTCATCATTGACAACAGGCAGCAAACCACATTTTGTCTATGACACAACAGGTTGCTCACGTGAAAAACGTGGCAACCAGCTGATCACGGACTTGCATACCCTGACCTCGGTTATGTGCAATGGTCCGGTTGCCCAGATTCAGAGCTAGCCAAGGTACAAGAGGTATGTGTAAGCCATGCGTTAAAGCGATATTGTGCAAGACACAACAGGCCATAATGATCTTGCACTCAACTTCAGGGGAGTTCATCAGTACACCCCCTGTACGGCTGAGACATCTGAAACGCGACTTCAACAGACCAAAAGTGCGCTCTATGATGGCTCGAGTTCGTATGTGTGCTCAATTGTACCTATGATGAGGTACAGTGGTTGGATGTCTGTAAGGTGTAAGGAGTTGAGGAGAGAGTGCATACCCAGCATCGCCAGAGGAGGGAAGATAGGGCAATAGGTTACATTTCCATCTTAAATTTGAAAAGAACATGATCTTTACTTAGTACATGCAGTGTCTGTTGTGACCATGTATGTGGCTTGGTGATTCCTATTGTAGAATGGTTGTTGATATAAGGTGGCATTCATTAATTACTGGGCTTCTTGCCAGGCCCCTTGCGCCACCTGTGCGTCACTTTTCATATGTGAGAAAGTGACGTACCGGCGGCGCAAGGGGCTTGTAAATGAGCCCTTTTATAAGCACACATCACTCTTTTTTATTTAATGCTTGGTACTTACCCAGTAACCACATGTTGCCAAATTCTCCCGCAGCCATCCGCTGGGCAAGAGGTGACATGCGGAATACGAAGCTGTCATGGGTACTGCCTGGAAACGCTGCATGCACTTCTATTCATCTCCCACTGGCATCACATACAGCCTACACATTGATGAAATACCATTGGTGTCTATTGCAGTATATATGTGCAATGTGGTGGGGTAGCTGAAGGGCCTCCTGGGTACAGTCAATCGCACCCAGCACACGCGGGAAGCAGGAGATGAGGAAAAAATTCCTAGCTGTCCTTTGTCTGCTGGCCAGTGTATGGGGCATTCCTATGTGAAGGTGGGCTCTAGAATTGATGCAGCTCAGTACCTGATGCAAGCACCGCGACTGGCTAGCCTGGGAGATACCCACAACATCACTGGTGACCCTTTGGAATGACCCTGTCGCAAAAAAATGGAGATCAGAAAGGACCTTCAGATAGGCTGGAATTGCATGGGAGCAGCAGGTAGAAGAGTCAAGTTCCTCCTCCCAATCACATACCATCTCCAAGATGACATCTGGAGGGAAGCGGTATCTGGCCCTTACATCTTGGGTGGACATTCCAAATATGTTGATCCTCTGTCTGAAGATCCTCTCTCTTCTCCTCCTCCTCAATTCTTCTTGCTGCATGGCAAGGGGCAGAGCAACAAATACATTCAGCGACATGTTGAAAGTGTTTCTGTGTGTTTGCTCTGCTTTCATATGTGCTGCAGGGCTGGGATTGGCTGCAGTGTGTAAGCTGATGCATCATGGGGGATAGTAGGCACTTGGACAGGTTTTTAGCATTGAGGTAATGCTCAAACGGGCAAAATGTGGGTTTTCCGGCCCGGAAGCGGAGTTTCCAGTCCGGAGGCAGAGATTCTGCCATTGGGCCGGAATCTCCGCCACCGGGCCGGAGAGTGTGGACGTAAAGTTAGGATGAGTAAGTGCATTCTGTGAATACCTAAATGAGTAAGTGCATTCTGTGAATACCAAAATGAGTAAGTGCCCTCTGTGAATACCAAAATGTTAGTAAGTTTAGGATTTTGTAGTAAGTTAGTTTTATGAATCAGGCCCCTAGCCACTAAGCCATATGCGCCCTGCAGCACTTGAGACTACCTTTGGACCTCTCTACAATACAATATATCAGGTCCTCTTCACGAGACTCTGACATATCATCATCACTATATTTCGTCTCAGTTATCTTTATGGCTCTCTGCATCATTGGCTCCCTATTGTCACAATTAATATATCAATATATTCACATACAAACTTGTTTTGTGGTAGTATCTTCATTGGTACGGACTACGATATCCCCTCAGTTTGGATCCTTCAATCACGTTTTTTCATGGGTTTCATAAAACTAACCACCAGCTCATTCCAGTTCCAAGATGGCGGCAATGTTTGCCCCTTTTAAAACTATCGTTCATTTTTCAGATGACGGCTATGTTTGCTGATCCTTTACCTCCTTTCCCACATGCCTCTCTATGCACATCACTACTTGCCTCTAGTTCTAAGATGGCGACCATGTTTGCCGCTTACTGAATCACTGAACACGATCCAGTCAGACAATGGTCGCGTACTACGCGACCGGTACATCACCTCTCATGCTCCAACAGCCACTACCCCATACCCTACAGGGACTACATGACCGGAAGGCATTCAACTGCATCTCCCTTCGAGCAATCAAGTGGTCGAGTAGGTGCAAGAGGTTGTGCCTGGTGACATAACTGTGAGTACAACCCCTCTAACTTATCAATGTAAACGCGCTATGGAACCAGCTGGGCTCCCAATTATAATGCTTTTCTCCAATTCAGATTGTGACAGCTAGCACGCTCTCTCTTGGCTCATGGGGAAAACTACCTATATCTCATAGGTAAGAGGTTCCCTCCCCCCCTCCTTTCCTCCCAACCCCCAACAAACAACCCCAACACCCCACCACCTCTGTTACCTTCACTTTAATGGGGCACTATCACCTCTAGAAAAGGTTTTGCTCATAATGGGAACTATACCTGTTGCAAATAATTTGAGAACCAAGACCAATTGGGAACATTTCGATCTCATTCAGCAACTGAGTGGATATTTGGCACTTCATGTTCGGGCCATGTATTTCATCACTGCCACCATTCGTGTGTTTGATGTACTGGGACGACCTTACCCTAACTTTCAATAACCAACAGACATAGTATGCCTTTGTAAAGCATTCATCACCACTATTTTTACTGTGATTGACGTACCCTCATACCTGTTTCACAATTGTACATCAACCCCATCAATATTTAATTCATTGTCTTTCTCCATGACTATCTGTGTTGTAATGTCTGGTCTTCACATTTTAGGGCAGAGACATCAATGTGGTCCACCCCCAGGGACCATCCTGGTGTATAGCTCTGTATACTATAGACACGACTAATTGTTGTCCTGTTTTGTTTATCTTTCTCAACATCCCTTCCCCTCTTGTTGTTTTGGATTGGACCATCTCCAAGGTCCATCTGGTGGCACTACTTCAATTGATGAAGCCACCCCATACATACTTGTTCATTATATTTCACTTTCTCTTGGTTCTGAACAAGCACTAGGAATTTCCTCCCGAGACCACTAAGAGCGCTAAACATCTCAACCTAACGCATCTCACCTTCACAAATGCACAATATCCTGTAGCTTGATCTGCATTTAACCTTTTGGTTTTTTAACCAAGACAGGGGGATCCCTTTCATTAAATCCACTCATTTTAGATACACTCTAGTCGTCTTTTAACTCGCCTATCACTGAACTAGCACTAACCCGCACACTTCATACGGCGTGAAAGCTAAAATGGTCTCCGACAAAGCGACCTTTCGGGGGACCCGTAGGGCATAACAGAGCCGGCCCGATGAGGAGCACCGTCCTGTGATGAAGCATGACATCCTTCGGGGTGTGTGAGGGCATCAAGTAAAGTCACTCTGACTTCCCCTCTTTCTAAAACAATTCCTCCTACCCCTTTCTTAGAGGAACAGCGCCCCCTCCTTTTAGTAGTATAAATATATGCAGCTTTAAGGTATATTTGCAAACAGAGTCTCCTAAATACTTAAAACATTTTTGTTTATTTGACGAATCCGTGGTTCCAAATTACGAATCCGTTCCGATCAGGTGATGCGAACACAAAACAGAGTATGCCCCATCTGTGTTGCAGTACTGTGGAGGAACCACGTAACCCAACATTTTTGGACAAAAGAGAATAATTAAAAAATAAATTTCCAAAGACACTACATTCACTTTCTTTTTTAACCAACTTCCACTAACTACTTCTTCATTTAGTGTCTTTTATACTATTTACTGTTGATGTTTCACTCATTTTCAAAGTGCATTCTCATTGCTTTAATCCCATATCTCTGGTGATTCTCCTTCATTTCACTAGTTCATAAAGTCATTTAGTTTGCTTGTCATATATCACTTCACTGTCTACGCTTCTCTTTCCCCTCTTTCTAAATTATTTTTTTTTACTTTTCAGCCACATTTTAAATCAACAGCCACACCAACACTCTGACATCAACTACCACAGGTATTCAGCTACTCTCACATTCATTCACAAACCTTCAAACATACTCACACACTAATTGATCCAACCATACAACCACTCATGTACCCACATACAACCCTATACAGCTACTCACACACACTCATATACCCACATAAGCGCTCAGACACCTAATCAGAGAACCATACAGTCACTCACACAGTAAGTCAGGGACCTACACAGACACTAACACAACCACTCTCAAAGTTTAGAGATTACAGTTAGGATTTTTTTTTAAAACCTCTGAAATTCACTTAAGAGATTACAGATACGTTATAGTTAGGAAATGATAGTTCTAAAAATCTTTGAAATTCACAGAAAAAACAAAGGTTGCTGGGACGTTATTGTTAGGAAATAGAATTTAAAAAAACTTAGAAATGCACTGAAGAAACCAAAGATTACATGGACATTATAGTTAGGCTCACATTACACCAGTATAAAACCATAGAAATTTAGCAGTTATATTTACCTGAACACTATACCTTACGCCGCCACAATGCACTTCTTATGAGCTCGCATATTATATCACTCATGACATGGCCAGTTACATCACTGATGACATCTCAAATTATATCACTGATGACATCATCCACAGAAGCACTCACATACCCACTCAAGTCCCTCATAAAACCCCTCATACTTCAACTCACACATCACAACTGCTCAAATACCCATTTGCCACCTCACGCATGCCCACTCACTCACCCATACAGCCACTCACACCCACTCACTCAGCCATATAGCCACTCATACTACCATTCATTCACCCATAGAGCAATTCACAGAGCCAATCACGCACTAACACAACCACTCACTCAACCGCACAGCCACTCACACTAGCACTTGTTTATCCATACAGCTCTTCACACTGCCACTCACTTACCCATACAGCTACTCACACATCCATTCACTATTCCAGCTAAACCCTTACATACCCATAAACATAGCCATACAAGCCATCACACACCCACTCACTTACATATAGAGCCACTCTCACTGAAACCTACTGTGCAAAACATTCACTGACACACACTCACTCACCCATAGAGCTACTCACACAACCATACAGTCACCAAAACAGCCACTTACACACTCCCCCACCTATAAAGCAACTAAGGCAGCAACCCACTCACCCTTACAGCCAATCACACTCAGTCACCAATACAGCCACTCACTCACTCACACACCATACAGCTACTCACTCTTCCCCTTATTCACCTATACATCCACTCACACACCCACCAACTCACATGCAACACTCAGACACCCACTCCCACACTAATACAGACACACACCCACTCAGATGAAATATTATAAACAGTACCACTCATTACTAGTTTAGAGGTTGCTTACTATATATCGTTAAGTCTCAGAAACATTTACGTAGCACTTTCACTGACTGGATGATGTCATCAGTGATGTTATCAGTGATGTCACTGACCATGTCATGTTCACTGACTGGATGATGTAATCAGTGATGTCACTGCCAATGTCACGAGTGATGTAATATGTAAGGTCATAAGCAGTGCATTGCGGGGGCATAAATTATAGTTAGCTCAGGTAACTATAACTGCTGAATTACTATAGTTTTGTATGATTTAAATCTAAGCCTAGCTATAATGTCCTTGTAACCTGCGGTAAAGCCTACCAAGCCATAGCAAACAGCTATATCCCGGGGATGGGCACCCCGGGACATAGCAAGAGCTGGATGGTGGTCCCCAGAGCCATCTTTGGCCCCAGGAGGGTGAGGTAATTCAGTTTTCCGATCCCGTTCATATTTAGCCACCATTTTGTGTCCCGCCACCATTTTGTGTTGCCCTCACTCAGGCAGCAAGGTGAACGAGATGTTGTTTTCCCTCTTCCTACTGCAAAGTGTCAAATAACCTCCTGCCTCTATTTAAAGCTGGTGTCAGCGTCTGGCCGACTCCACTAATCCTCGTCTGGTTTGACTGATCCCTGTCTCGACTATCTGTTCGTTCGCACCATTCTTTCCTGACTTTATCTTATCCTCTGGCCTTCGCTATTCTTTACTCATATTCTCTCATTTCACAACTGTCCTCCGGGGCATACAAATGTGTCCTGCCACCTGCAAGTCGAATTATAGACACTGCCACTGATTAACTTGTGGGGAAGGGTGACAAACACAGTTGGAAGAGAGGCTTATTTGAGTTACTTAATATCTTGTTTTCACATTCTTCTCATTGGTTAACCCTGTATGCATTGGGAGTGTTCTTTGTGAATATGTGTGTTATAAAAGATTGTGCACCACGAAGTAAAGTGGCAGTCTCCTAAGAACATACCGAGTGTACTTCTGGGACAACTGTACTTAGCTGCAGCTAATAAACCTTATCTTCTACGCCTAATGGAGTGTCCCGTGTCTCTGTTCAACAAAGCAGGTGAACTCAGAAGATTAAGACGTACCCTGCGCCGCCAGGCCCATAAGGTCCCGGTTCTTCAGATTGGCGCCCAATGTAGGGCCGGCTTGAGAGGTAGCAGTTCTGCCCGAGGATCGTGACGAGCCCTGCAAGAAAATTCTGGAGGAATCGCGAACCACGTCAAGCGCCCCCTGTATGTCGAAGTGGTCCGAAGGTCTTTTGCAGCGCGGTTTCTCCTTTCTGACGGCTGCTGACGACTGCTGCCCTGACTGCCGCCCTGCTTTGGTCCCTTTGATGATGTTTGGTATCACGAGACATTAGACGGGCCTCTGTTGGCGTAAGAAAACACTTAGTTAATTATTGGTGGGTAGCTCCCACTATTTTGTTTTGATTTGGGACTTTGATTCGGCTATTGCAAAAGCCGAAGCCGAGGGGTGAGTACGTTTGTGCTGTATTATTTGATTTAACCCCTTGATGTTTGTGAACAGTCCAGTGAAATAACAATGCCTGCTCTGAGTAAGTTTAGGAAGTTCTGTTGCCTTAGTTGTAATAGGGATTCCCGGCTGGAGGACTCTTGTCCGATTCCTCCGGTTGGAACTCCCACCTATGAGCTGTATTCAAAACATGGTGTCGGCCCCATTGCCTTTAGTAAGGCATGGATCCGATACACGAAGAACGATGGTGTTCTACAGTGGCCACAGAATGGTAGTTTTGAGCCTGACATATTAGACAATTTGGAAGCGATATTGTTCATTAGACAAGCCCGGCCGGCAATGTTTGACTCTTTCCGCCTCTGGCGTAAGGAAGCCAAACAGAAAGAAATTAAGCAGGCAAAACGAGATAAGAAAGCACAAAATATGACGATTATACAGGCTGCCCAGCAGTTTAAAGATAATGAGATTGATAATGCAATGGAAATTTCAGAGAGACAGCATCATATGGCAATAGATAGATGCTATCCGGTGTTGCCTAATTCCCCTTCTGATAAAAGTAAGGATCTGGAGGAAGACCCTTTGATGTCTCACCTATTGAGATTACCTCCACCCTATGTACAAGGTGCTAATGCACCCCCGTTGTTACAACCTGTTCAGTTGCCTGTTGTCCCCCCACCTGTTCCGGTTCTTCCACATTTGCCCCTTCCATTATTGCCACTCCCACCTCCTGTGCCACCGATTCCTTTGTCTCCATCTCCTGAACATCAATCTCCTTTGCCTTCGGCTCCCCTTATAACTGCCAGTTCCTCTCCTGTATCGCCTAATACCTTGTCCCCTGTCCTTATGTCTAATTCTCCTACTGTGCGCAAACGAATAACAGATACTGTCTCTGTTTTTTTGTACCCTTTCTTTGGGACTCTGAACATGTCTCCGGCTTTTTCTCGAAGACAGTCTCGTAGTCAACTTCCAGGTTCCGACGAACGGGTGGCGTTGGACTCTCTCACTCGCAAATGGATCGAGAAGGGTCCCCAGTATAGTGTGAAAGATATCATGATCACCTTTCATCAGTGGGATGCGCCCACACAGAGATATGTATTTAATGTTATGTGTGACACTCTTGCTAAAGGATGGGAGGATATAGATTTGGGTTTACTTCCCCAGGGTCTGTTGGATGTTCAGGCTAATTTCGATAAAGGACTCATTGTGGGTTCTAAGGTTGAGGACGCCGTAAGGACACTTGTTACTTTTAGGTCCTTATTTTCTTCACAAACTTTTCTTGATTCTGATCCTGCTGTTCGGCAGACATTGAAACATTACCCAATGAGAGAGGTTCCTCCGATATGGAGGGAAGAGGTTGCGCAAGCAGGTAATAATCCAGCTATTCCCGCTCACTTCCAGCGTATATGGGTACATGTGCCCTGGAAGAGATCTGATATTTTGGCCCTCAAACAATCTTTACCGGATCTTCGTAAAAACCCTGCTGGTTACTATAAAAAATTGTCCCAGACTGTTGATGCCTGTATTATGAATTTAGCCGATATTGACATGTTGATGGGAAATGTAGTTCCACAAGCGTTATGGGCTCGGATTCGTAGAGAGGATCACGTTCAAGAATTGGGTGGTACACGGGCTGCTATAACTGCCTCGGATAAAGCACAAGTGGGTGGTGCTAAGCCTGATGTTTTGATCACAGAACTCCCTGGTAGGATTGTTACTTTAATGAAAACAATGATGCCCGCCTTACGAGTTAATTGGGATAAATTAGCTGCGTGTAGACAGATGAAAGATGAGAGTGTCTCCGATTTCTTCACTCGTTTTGAGGAGACTTTTATTGATGACAGTGGTCAGGATATGACTACGGAGGGTGGACAGCGATTATTTGTAGATAAATTCGTATTTAATTTGCTCCCCGAGTTGTCACATAAATTAAAAGACTCTGAAAGTTCATGGGTTGTTTCTTCTTCTGCTCAGATATTGGCTACTGCTCAATATTATGAAAACAGGGACAAAGAGGACAAAGACAAGCAAGAGAAAAAGACTAAAGAATTAAAAATGAAGGGTATTCTGCAACAAGCTTATCCTCCTCGCTCTGTTCAGCGCCAGTTTCAACAGCCTCCCCAATTTCAGAGGGTGTTTCAAAAGCCTGAGCCCTATATTCCGCGGCCTTTGTTAGGTCCTAACCGATGCGCCTATTGTAGGGAGGAAGGTCATTTTAAGAATGGCTGCCTGGTTTTATTACAGCGTAATGGAGGACTATCTACTCCACGAGGTCGTGGTGGTTCCCAGTTAGCGCCCAGGGGTAGAGGTCGAGGTGTGTCGCCCCTGACACAGCGTTCCCTTCCACCTCCACAGTCTATGAACTACTTTGATCAGCAAAATACTCAGTCTACACAGTATTACAATGATGATTACTATGTTGAAGGTGAGAATGACGGTCTTCACGCTAATTAGGACAGCCATAGACAAAGTGAGGGAGTTGTATCGATTCAAGTAGATCAGAATGGGCCTTATGTTAATGTCACTACAATGGGTGTTTCAGAGCCATTTCTTTTAGATACTGGTGCGATGAGAAGTTCTATTATTCACTCCAAACTCCCTGGGGCACCTATGTCTGGCTTAACAAACGTATCCATAGGATTTTCTGGCGCCCCAGTTCATAGCCCGGTCTCTTGTCCTCTGCCTATTTCAATTGGTTCTTATGATTTGGAAGCTCCGCTTCTTTTAACGACTGGTTGCGGCGAAAATCTGTTGGGTTTGGATTTATTGAAAAGATTGCATGCAACAATATATTGTTCTCCTTCTGGTGTACATCTCGCTTTGGGGCAGAAACTGACTTCTCCAATGTATTTGTCTAAAGATCAATTTCCACCTGGATTGCTCTCTCTCCCTGCAACACTTTGGGCTACGGGTCCAAATGATGTTGGTCGTCTTGAGATCCCACCCTATGTCGTTACCCTCAAGCCCAATGCTAAATTGCTACGCATCCCTCAATACAAAATTCCCAATGATGGTGAAAGAGCGCTTTTTGCTATTATTTATGATTTGGTTCAGAAGGGTGTGGTTGAGGAGACGAGGGGAAATGTATGCAATAGTCCTGTTCTCCCGGTTCTTAAACGCACTGATCCTTCTCAGCCTCCTGTTTATCGCTTTGTTATTGATCTCCGGGAGGTTAATAAAATTGTTGTACCGCAGTTTCCTGTTGTTCCAGATATCACTGCCCTGTTAACTATGATACCTGGCTCGGCAGCTTGGTTTTCTGTTATTGATCTGAAAAATGCTTTCTTCAGCATCCCCATTGCTGAAGAGAGTAGGGATATTTTTGGCTTCTCTTTAGGAGGCCGAAGTTTCCGGTTCAAGCGCGCACCCAAAGGCTATTGTGAAAGTCCCTCCATCTATAGCCAAGCTCTGAAGTGCCAGCTTGATGCTTTTCCTTTGCCGCCAGGTGCTACCCTTATTCAGTATGTGGATGATTTATTGATTGCTGCTGATACAGAGGATATTTGCAAGAACGTGACTATTGCACTATTGCGTAACTTGTCTGACCTTCACCATAAGGTTTCACCTTCTAAATTACAATATGCCCGCCAAGAGGTTACCTATTTAGGTCATCTCTTGTCGAAGGAGGGAAAGCGACTGACCCCAGAACGTATTCAAGCAATTGCACAAATGTCTGTGCCATCCACACAAAGAGAAGTGCGTGCCTTTCTGGGCATTACCTCTTATTGTAGACAGTGGATTCCAAATTTTTCTTTGTTGGCTAAACCTTTGTTGGCACTCACTTTGAAAGACACACCCCAACCCCTTCCTTGGACTGACAAATGTCAGAAGAGTTTTTCTGATTTACGTGCTGCTCTGTGCTCTGCTCCTGTGTTGGGTACTCCGGATTACAGTAAGCCCTTCACGCTCTATGTCCATGAAAGAGAGGGTTGTGCGTTGTCAGTCTTAACACAACGATTTGGAGACAAGCAGCGGCCATGTGCCTACTTTTCGGCTACATTAGATCCAGTAGCCAAGGCATTGCCTAGTTGTCATAAAGCTACAGCAGCAGCAGCAATTTCTATTCGTCAGTCTGCTGGAGTGGTGCTAGATAACACTCTTATTGTTATGGTACCACATGCAGTGGATACCTTGCTAAATAGGACGAAAACGCAGCATCTTACAAGTGCTCGCTTGTCTGGGTATGAGCTGACGCTCTTGGCTAGTCATGTGCACATCAAACGATGTAACACTTAAAATCCAGCCACATTGTTACCTCTTCCAGAGGAGAAAGGTATTCAGGAACAACATGATTGTTTTCTCTGTACTGAGGAGGAGACAAAAGGTAGGATTGATTTGAAAGATAAACCACTAATGGACCCGGATGGGATCCTATGGGTGGATGGTTCTTGTTTTAAACTCCCTAAATGGTGAAACAACTTCAGCTTCTGCTGTTACCAACTTGCATACAATCGTGGAGACAGCACGCATCAGACATAATTCAGGTCAGGCAGCTGAACTGATAGCTTTTACCAGAGCCGGTTTGTGTTATCTAAGGGGAAGAGAGTGAATGTATATACCAACAGCCAGTATGAGTTTAGTGTGGCACATAGTTTTGGTCTTTTGTGGAAGGAAAGAGGATTCTTTACCTCCCACGGTACGAAAATACAGCATGGTCAGTTGGTAACTGATCTTCTTGAGTCACTTGCTTTGCCTACCCAGATAGCAATCATAAAGTGTAGTGCGCATAAGAGGATTACTGATGATGTTGGTCGCGGGAATGCTTTTGCGGATGAGGTAGAGAAAAAACAGCCAGAGATACTATAAGTCGCATGTATGTTGCGGGCCCTGCAAATTGGGTCAAGGAAAAAGGAATGTGTGAGGATACAACAGAAAGTGTGAGATCGATTCAAGGAGAGGCTACAGAGAAAGAGTTGAGTGAGTGGAAAGAGAGTACAGGAATGTTAGACGCGATGGGATGTTGGATAGAATTGTCAGAACATCAGCGTTGGCTGTTACCAGATGCCTATGTACTGCCTGTAGTTGCTATGGCACATGGTCCAGCCCACATCAGTGCAAAAGGAATATGTAAGCTTCTGGCTCCAGTGTTGCTGAACGAAGGGATTCCAAAGTGTGCAGATAATTTAGTGAAGCATTGTATCGTTTGCTTGATGCATAATCCAGGAAAGGGAACCCCAACTCCAGCAGGTCATTTTGCTCCCCCAACATATCGTTTTGAGGTGTTGCAAATTGATTATATTCACATGGAACGATGCAACAATCTCAAATATGTTTTGGTGGTGGTGTGTGCCTTCTCCAGTTGGATAGAGGCCTACCCCCTGAAAGACAACACTGCTTTGTCCACTGCCAAAGTTCTTCTGAAAGAGTTCTTCTCTAGGTTTGGTTTGCCACGCATTGTCTGGAGTGACAATGGAAGTGAATTTGTGGGCCAAATTATGAAAAAGGTGTGTGCCGGTCTTGGTATCAGGCAGAAATTCCATGCGGCGAACCATCCCTAATCAGCGGGTTTGGTAGAGTGCTATAACAGCACTCTCAAACTTAAGCTTGCAAAGGTACAGGCTAGCACGAGACTTGCCTGGCCCGATGCTTTACCTTTGGCTCTCCTATCCACTAGAACAGCTGTACATTCTCGTTTGGGACTCAGCCCATACGAGGTTGTTTTTAGGCGCCCGGCTAATGTTTGGGGAGTCCCTCGCCCTAAAAAGTATTCTGACATACAGGGCCCGATTCACAGAACTAACTTAAGACAAAATCCTAAACTTACTACCATTTTGGTATTCACAGAAGGCACTTACTCATTTTGGTATTCACAGAAGGCACTTACTCATTTTGGTATTCACAGAAGTTAGGAGTCCTAACTTTAGGACTCCTAAATGCCTTCTGTGAATACCGAAAGTCTTAAAATTAGGATTTTTCTCAGTTTAGTAGTAGTATAGTTAGGACTCCTAACTTTAGGACTCCTAAATGCCTTCTGTGAATACCGAAAGTCTTAAAATTAGGATTTTTCTCAATTTAGTAGTCCTAAATTTAGGACTCCTAACTTTAGGACTCCTAAATGCCTTCTGTTAATACCGAAAGCCTTAAAATTAGGATTTTTCTCAGTTTAGTAGTTGTAAAGTTAGGAGTCTGTAGTGAATCAGCCACTTTTGTGGTCTGACACCCTATGATGACCCTTAACCACCACCATTCTGTATTGACTTAAGTGTGTTATGTTACCTTAGCCTTAATGTAGGATGGGTTTGCATATGCCTGCTTTTCTTCTGTCTTTTAGTGGAATAGTCTTTCCAAGAATAGAAGGTATGGGATGTTGAGGTGCAGTCTTGTGGGTGGTGGTGCACACATGTGCTCAATGTTGTATACTGAGGGATTAAGTGTTTAATGTTATATGGGTTAGGTGAATTATGACTTTGACCTATTAGCTTTGACGTAGTCTAATGTCATTCTGCCTTCTGACTTTACCTTGCTTCAAACTTTTCTGTGTGCACAGTGGTGCTTGTAAGTTGTATGGATGAGAATTATAGGTGCGGACTATTGCCTTTGACAGGGCCTCATCTCTGACTCTGCCTTGCTGCTGCGTGCACAGCCGTGCTTGCAAGTTGTTTGGGTTATTCACATTCAAGGTCTTGGTGTTTTCCTGAGCGATTGTTTTTGTTTAGTGTACTGTGGAAGGCCTTGTGAGAGCTTCGTCAAGACAGAGGCTGGAAGAAGTGCGAATGGAGGAAGAGACTTGAGAGCTCCTTACTGCCATGGAGATGCTTGCTTGGAACTTGGCCAGTTCTGGTAAAATTCTTCTGGCGGTGGGAGGAGGTCTTTCACGAATCTTCTAGTGTGTTTATAGCTGAGGGTTTCAGGCTGAGAAACTGGGAGTTTGGATTCCGAGCGAGGGCAGACGTGTCTATCTCGGATTGAACCCTGGCTTGCTGAGCTCTGATCCCCGGCTGTAATTCCCCCAGTCAGAAGTGGGCAGTGTATGCACCAGGTGATGTAGTGAGTTGTGTGGTTCTTTTATCATTGGAGGTGTTTTCTTTGTGGTGTGGGAGGTGCACATTCAGAGTACTCCTCTGCTCTCTATATATGTATATCTTTCTGATCTCTTGCAGGATGTCCAGTGTACCTTATCTTATATCAGTTATTGCTTGTTTATTAAAAAGTATTATAGTTTGCTCAGTTATTGATTCATGCCTTTAGATTATGAGTTTGCTACATATATTTGAATCTTATGCATTTGGTATCTGAGACAGCTTTTGTTTAGAGAGTATTATGTAATAAACCCCAAGCATTATTCTAAAAGTGATAGAGTCTTTGCATTTTGTTATTTGCCTCCCAGGTGGGAGTGCAGGGATTGGGTGTGGCTTATTGGTGAGAAGCTACATTCAAAACAGAGTCCTAACCTTAGGACTCCTAATCTGAAAAACATCCTAATTTTAAGGCTTTCGGTATTCACAGAAGGCATTTAGGAGTCCTAAAGTTAGGAGTCCTAAACTTAGGACTACTAAATTGAGAAAAATCCTAATTTTAAAACTTTCGGTATTCACAGAAGGCATTTACGAATCCTAAAGTTAGGAGCCCTAACTATACTACTACTAAACTGAGAAAAATCCTAATTTTAAGACTTTCGGTATTCACAGAAGGCATTTAGGAGTCCTAAAGTTAGGACTCCTAACTTCTGTGAATACCGAAATGAGTAAGTGCCTTCTGTGAATACCAAAATGAGTAAGTGCCTTCTGTGAATACCAAAATGAGTAAGTGCCTTCTGTGAATACCAAAATGGTAGTAAGTTTAGGATTTTGTCTTAAGTTAGTTCTGTGAATCGGGCCCACAGTATCCAATGCTGATTGACTACTTACATGACCTCACCACTAAATTAAGTGTTCTCCACCAACAGGTTCAAAACACTTTACCAGAGGCCTCCACAGACCCAGGTCATTCTATCCAACCGGGAGACTGGGTCTGTGTGAAGAATTTTCAGAGGACAAGGAATTTGGCACCTCGTTGGAAGGCGCCTCGACAAGTTCTTTTGGTGACTCGTACAGCAGTGAAAGTCGAAGGGAAAAAGAACTGGATCCATGGCGTGCACTACAAAAAGGTGCCCTTGCCCTTGCCTTTTGACCAGTGGGTCCGTAAGGGTGTAGGTGATTTTGAAAGCGAAAGGGTCCCCCGGTTTGTACCTTTCAGTAGTGCACACCTAGATGGAACTCGGTCAGAGAAAGAAGATGACGACGTTTTACAAGAAGCCGTACCGCCACATCTCCGATTGAACACTACAGATCCACAGACACTATTTCAGGACCAAACTGTACTGAACAGAACTCGATATAATTTAAGGCCTAGACTGGTCAAGGACACCTGAGATTTTCATCTCTTTCGTGACATGTATCATCTGTCCAGGTTGCAGGGTCACGGTAGGAGTTTTGGTTCGTGACCTGTATAGTGGCTAGGCCCCCAGGACTTGCAGTGTCATAGGACGGCTAATAATCACAGCCAAGTGAGTAAGGAAGATTGCCGTGAGCAACAATTTTAGAGGATGGATGTCAAATTGGGAAAGAATAAGAAGAAGGAAGAGATGAGAAAGAAATATTGTAAATTAGTGTACAGTCAATGTGGCATAACATTGTGTGTTCTTATGTTTTTTAGTACCTTATTGGCTTGTGTAGGTTGGATTGTTCATGCTATGCAGCACAAATCTGTCCCTACTTCTATTTCCTTGCCTCTTCATTCTACTATCTCCCCACATCAATTACAGGAGAACAGAATATTTTAAAAATTCATTTGTCCAGTTGTTGCATCAACACCAATTGGTAGTCAACACAACCGACTGTTGGGTGTGTGGACTTATGCCTCATACCACAGACAAAGGGATGCCGTATTTAGCCCTTCCATTTTCTTATGAAGGTTCCGCCTGGGCCTATTTTGTGATGTTTTCAAATGCATGTCAGAACCGATTTAGACGTCCAGTTGGTTCATATGGTAGTGGACAAGATTTTAGTCATAGTTCTCTGATAAAAGGAATAGTGGCTATGACTAGAATTTTGGAGAATAGTAGGGTTCCTGTTGATGAGAAACGGGCATACGATGGTTGGAATGTGACTCGTTACGTTACTAGCCTTACAGATAGAGTTAAACAGGGAAAATCTCCACCAATTTGGACTGTGCCTCATCGAGGTAACTTTTGTTTACAAATGGATGGCCAGACTACTGACACTGGACAAGGAAAGAGTTTTTGTTCCCATACATACATTTACACATCTCAGAATTCACCACCGTTAGTGCCATCCCAGGGCACGTATTTTGTCTGCCACGATAGAGCCTACACGTGGCTACCGACGGATTTTTCAGGAACGTGCTATATAGCCTTTCTTCTCCCTCCTACATACACTGCTCCTTCGGGACATCACAGAAACAGATATGGCAGAGGGATTATTGATTCTAAAGACACGGCAGGACAAGAGGGAGGTGATTACTTTAAAGGATTTCTCACTTTTTGGGGCCCAATGGCCAACAGTAGAAACATGAGACAATTGGTTTGTGTGGTTGAGACTACCATAGATGTCACTGTGGGAGCCTTGAGTAATCTCACAGCTGAACTTCAGGCGGATCGTCTCATGACACTGCAGAACCGGATTGCTCTGGATGTTATTCTTGCGGATCGTGGTGGAGTTTGTAAATTGATCGGATCTAGCTGTTGCATTTATATACCTGACGATGCCCCTACGGTACACCAAGCCTTCTCCAAATTACATGTCGATTCATCAGGACGAAGAAGATTGGTCTTTATTGGAATGGTTTTGGGGATTACTGTCCAAATGGGGATGGAAGGTATTAACCTTCCTTGGAGTAGTTTTGGCATACATTGTTTCCTGTTGTCTCTGTATGCAGTGTGGCCCCGCCATCTGTGGTCTTTGTGCCACTATGTGTGTCCCAAGGCCTTTGTCACGGAGGACGGAGAGCATTAAAATGATGTTGCAGCAACAGCTTGATGACCTCATGGCCATTGACGTTGACTCAGATTAAAATGAGTCTGTGCGTCTTGCCTAAGTAGTGGCAAAAGGAGGGTCTGAGGTAATTCAGTTTTCCGATCCCGTTCGTATTTAGCCACCATTTTGTGTCCCGCCGCCATTTTGTGTTGCCCTCACTCAGGCAGCACGGTGAACGAGGTGTTGTTTTCCCTCTTCCTACTGCAAAGTGTTAAATAACCTCCTGCCTCTGTTTAAAGCTGGTGTCAGGGTCTGGCCGACTCCACTAATCCTCGTCTGGTTTGACTGATTCCTGTCTCGACTATCTGTTGGTTCGCACCATTCTTTCCTGACTTTATCTTATCCTCTGGCCTTTGCTATTCTTTACTCATATTCTCTCATTTCACAACTGTCCTCCGGGGCATACAAATGTGTCCTGCCACCTGCAAGTCGAATTATAGACACTGCCACTGATTAACTTGTGGGGAAGGGTGACAAACACAGTTGGAAGAGAGGCTTATTTGAGTTACTTAATATCTTGTTTTCACATTCTTCTCATTGGTTAACCCTGTATGCATTGGGAGTGTTCTTTGTGAATATGTGTGTTATAAAAGATTGTGCACCACGAAGTAAAGTGGCAGTCTCCTAAGAACATACCGAGTGTGCTTCTGGGACAACTGTACTTAGCTGCAGCTAATAAACCTTATCTTCTACGCCTAACGGAGTGTCCCGTGTCTCTGTTCGACAAAGCAGGTGAACTCAGGAGATTAAGGCGTACCCTGCGCCGCCAGGCCCATAAGGTCCCGGTTCGTCAAGGGGGATTGCACCCCTCTCCTTTCTTATAATTTTCCCAGTGGAGGTGGTGGTCCCCAGGGCTGGGGGGGTCTATGCCCACACGTTACTAAAAAATAAAGCCCTGGGGAGGTGGTGCCCCCGGAGCTGCAGGGGTGGTCAGCCTGGCCCCCGCATTCTTTAAAAAAAAGACCCAGGGAGGTAGCGGTCCCCAGGGTTAGGGGGTCCAAGAGACCCTCCATTAATAAAATAATAAGCCCCGGGGAAGTGGTGGTCCCCGGGCTTGGGGGAGGACATACGGGCCTCTCCGCATTCTTTATTAAACAAGTCCCGGGGAGGTGTTGGTCCCTAGGCCTTCCTTTATTAAAATGCCCCCAGGACCTGGCCCACCCGGGGATAATTAGAAAGGAAGCGTGGGAGCCTGCACTTCACTTGAAAAAGCAAATTGCGGGACCCCCCTCCCTCCAGAGGCCTAGGGGGTCATTTTTTTAATGTTTGTTCAGTGACTGACAAGAAGCTGTTTACTCTTCCTTGTGAAATGAAAGGCCGTGGGAATCCAAAACGACATCTTGTATAAAATGTACCTTTGCATCAGTATTTTCGACTGCAGTATTTTCCACATCTATGGCTTTGAAACTGTAAAACTCGTTGTATCAAGGTGTTTTCAATACCATCTTTTGGGATGGAACATGTGAAATACTGTTTGATGAAAGCTAGGACTGTCTATCAATATCTGTTTCAAATTTTGGTGCATCCTTTATCCATAATAGCATTTGTATATGAGGAGAACCTCTGGCTTGGTGCTCTTTTTGCCAAAAGAAATCAAATACTTCTCCAAGAGGAGGATTTCTTTTGTTGCAGATGAAAGATATCAGAGCTTCAAACCTGTGATTACAATACCTGCAAACATTGTTGATATCCAAGGAACAAAGGTTGCCAGCTGTCTTCAATTCAATATTCTTTATGTTTGAATTTGCTTCTTGCAGGAACTCAAGCAGGTCATCCCACGCATTCTCAGCACAACTGAGTGTTAGAAACCAAGTAGGTGTGCCTAAGTTTCTTAACATGCATTTGGGTTCCCCATGACGATGATACCAATATTCGTTGGTGCCACATTGGCATGCCATCAAATTCATTAAGCTATATTCCAAGTTTTCACCCTTCCATAAACTTTGTCAAAGGATTCCCTTGCAGAGAGATTTTATAGATGAAGTCCTATCTTTAATACATGGTTAACAGCATATGAAAGTGCAGGTAAAACACTCTCAAACAGAAGACGAAATATGTAGGGAATACACTGCCAAACCCTGAATCTTCTGAATATAATCTTGTTGACCGGTATTCAGATGCTGGTATCTGTACAGGGTGGTCATCAAAGTGTCCACCTTCTCCAGTGGGGAGGAGTTGTGGGAAACAGTGAGCTTCTAAGCTTTTCGCCCATATACTCATGGGAGTACCTTTTGCTTACTTCATTTGAAATATTTCAATAACATCACCGATTACTTCTTTTGAATGTAGAGGATAGATGCTGTAGTGTTCATAAATCTCTTCTGATCTGGATCGATTCACTTTTTCAATCTGTCCACTTGATAACAATGTTTCATCCTGTACATATGTTGCATCTTGAACAACATCAACATTCTTATAATAAACATTATTTGGTATCAGGTGTAATATTGCATTTTTAACTTTACTAATATCTACTAACTCTTGCCAGATTTTTGTATTCTTTGTAGGCACACCATTTACTAGAATCACAAGTGGTTCTTAATCATCTCTGTCTACATCAACAGTTTTAATATTCTGTTTAAAATCTAAAGGTAAGCATTAAACTCTTCCTTGAAGACTTTTTTGCAGGTCAGTTGGTGCCAGCTTCCCTATCTCAGGCTCCATGCGAACTATGGCCTGGAATGGATGTACACATTGTATTAGAATAGACTCATAAACATTTATATCTACCAGTTCCTGAGGAAAAGACACCAGCTCTAAGTCATTATATACAGCTGTAGCTTGCATTTTGTTGCTGCAACAGTAGTTATATATAACTTGACGAGTGGACAAGACAAAGCGCTCCTCTACAAATAAATAAACAGCAAATTGTTTACCCTTATCATTATTCTGTTTTTCACTGTTTAAATACAAATCAACATTCCGAGTTTGTCTTTCATAGTGAGTGCGTCAGCACAAATAGAAACACAGTTTGGATTTTCAGAATAAACTGTGTAAAATCTCTTCTACACAGTTATCAATACTAATCTCAATGTCCTGTTCTACTACACCTGCAGATGGCAAGACCTCGTTTTCCCTACACTTCTCTCAGGACCAAAGCAATTAAACTGAATATCATCACAAATATTTTCTACTTCTGCTACTGTACTATGCAAAAGAGCTCTATCCATTTCTCCTAAACATAGTGCAGGAGCTTTAACATAGTAAAGTCTCCTAACTAACTTCCGCATTTCAGACTAGTGAATAGCTAACATTCTGAAGTGATGAAAGATGCTTTGCCACACTTTCCTTGATAGACACGCTAGTGAATGTCCTTGTAAATTACTAAAGTTTCTCACTGTGCATGGCTCTAATCCCTGCAAAATTGCAATTTTCTGATTCGAACTTCTGCATGAAAACTCACATAGAAAACATCTCAATATATTAATAGATTCTTGCTGCAAATACTGCTGCAATTCCACTAATATACAAGGGCCTGTCTATATTTTCCTGCACCTCTTCAGCTATCGCTTCCTCAACATTCCTAGGAACCATTTCCTCTTTTGCAAAATGAATACCACCCTTTACATCATAGCATTGACCAGTTGTTTCAACTGCATACTCTAATTAGTTCTCTTGGAAGTAGTTTTCTTTGTTCAAGAAAGACTCAGTGCTAGATCTATGCTTCCATTCACCTCTAAAGATTTTACAAAAGTTATTTTTATTTACAAGTCTTTTTTCAGACTTTTTCTCTTCATACTCAACACTGTTTTATTCAATGTTTTCATTCTGTTTGATAGTAATATGAACAGTTTCTGCTTCAAGGCAGCGGCTTTATCTACTACAGTTTCTAGGTGTTGTTTTTGCTTATAAGCTGCTGATCTTCTCTTATACTGTTTTTATATTTCTTAACAAATTCTGTATTACCCTACTTCTAAACGTTCTTCTTCTAATCTCTTTGTGCTGTTTCTGCCTTGCAGTTAGATTACTTGTTTTTCGTCTCTGTGTTATTGGTAAAATATTCTTTTTGTTGACATCATTTTCCATATTTTTCATTTTGCTAACTATGGTGTCGATGCCGATCCGTTAAAACCCAGGTACGAACCGTCGGACGGAGCGTTTTCTCCGTCCGACTCGTACCCGGGAAAAACACCTTACAAACCCGCAAGTACGATTCGTACAGAAACACCATTTCCGTACGAATCGTCAAAAACACCGACCGGCAAAAAAACATACAAATCGGATCCGGGACACCGCACGGACAATATTTTACGGCAGCCAAAAACTGCCGGGAAATCAGGACGACGCGCAGAAGGAGCACCTGTACGCGATGGACAGCCATGGACCCCAACCTACGTGTCATCCCGGCCCTCATAGCAGTCCACCTGGTGTACAGGAACCGACGCAGATGCCGCAGTAGGTCAGAACAACACCCAGGGGCAAAGGGGGGGGGCAGGGGCAGGAAACATAACCCCCACCCAAGTTCAAAATCATACATGCCCTGTACATACCTGACCCCCAGGGCCTGGTCACTTCGGGGGGCGGGGGCGTCTCCACCAAGGCCTGCGTCCGCCACAACGGAAGTCGACATGGACGTGAACCGGCAACACAACAATTGTGGTACGCATCGTACCCACGCCTTAAGAGCGTGGGTGCGGGTCGTACCAGCCCACCCCTACGTCACCCCAACAATGGCGGTACGGCTCGTACCCATGCCTTTGGGACGTGGGTACGGGCCGTACCGCCATTGTTGGGGTGACGTAGGGGTGGGCGTGGTACGACCCGTACCCACGCTCTTAAGGCGTGGGTACGGGCCGTACCCCTACGGCACCCCAACAATGGCGGTACAGCCCGCACCCACGTCCCAAAGGCATGGGTATGGGTCGTACCAAGCCCACCCCTACGTCACCCCAACAATGGTGGTATGGCTCGTACCCATGCCTTTGGGACGTGGGTACGGGCCGTACCACCATTGTTGGGGTGCCGTAGGGGTACGGCCCGTACACACGCCTTAAGAGCGTGGGTACGGGATGTACCACGCCCACTCCTACGTCACCCCAACAATGGCGGTACGGCCCGTACCCATGCCTTTGGGACGTGGGTACGGGCTGTACCGCCATTGTTGGGGTGCCGTAGGAGTACGGCCCGTACCCACGCCTTAAGAGCGTGGGTACGGGATGTACCACGCCCACTCCTACGTCACCCCAACAATGGCGGTACGGCCCGTACCCATGCCTTTAGGACGTGGGTACGGGCCGTACCGCCATTGTTGGGGTGCTGTAGGGGTACGGCCCGTACCCACGCCTTAAGAGCATGGGTACGGGTCGTACCACGCCAGTGGACAGACACATAGGGGTGTGTGGCCATCAGCCCCAGCAGTGCCCAGACATATGAGGGGTGGGTGCAGAGTCCTCCCAGCAGTGCCCAGACATAGGAGGGGTGGGTGCCTATCACTCCCAGCAGTGCCCAGACACAGGAGGGGTGGGTGCAGAGTCCTCCCAGCAGTGCCCAGACACTGGAGGGGTGGGTGCAGAGTCCTCCCAGCAGTGCCCAGACATAGGAGGGGTGGGTGCAGAGTCCTCCCAGCAGTGCCCAGACACAGGAGGGGTGGGTGCAGAGTCCTCCCAGCGGTGCCCAGACATAGGAGGGGTGGGTGCCTATCACTCCCAGCAGTGCCCAGACACAGGAGGGGTGGGTGTAGAGTCCTCCCAGCAGTGCCCAGACATAGGAGGGGTGGGTGCCTATCACTCCCAGCAGTGCCCAGACATAGGAGGGGTGGGTGCAGAGTCCTCCCAGCAGTGCCCAGACACAGGAGGGGTGGGTGCAGAGTCCTCCCAGCGGTGCCCAGACATAGGAGGGGTGGGTGCCTATCACTCCCAGCAGTGCCCAGACACAGGAGGGGTGGGTGCAGAGTCCTCCCAGCGGTGCCCAGACATAGGAGGGGTGGGTGCCTATCACTCCCAGCAGTGCCCAGACACAGGAGGGGTGGGTGCAGAGTCCTCCCAGCGGTGCCCAGACATAGGAGGGGTGGGTGCCTATCACTCCCAGCAGTGCCCAGACACAGGAGGGGTGGGTGCAGAGTCCTCCCAGCGGTGCCCAGACATAGGAGGGGTGGGTGCCTATCACTCCCAGCAGTGCCCAGACACAGGAGGGGTTGGTGCAGAGTCCTCCCAGCAGTGCCCAGACATATGAGGGGTGGGTGCCTATCACTCCCAGCAGTGCCCAGACACAGGAGGGGTGGGTGCCTATCACTCCCAGCAGTGCCCAGACACAGGAGGGGTGGGTGCAGAGTCCTCCCAGCAGTGCCCAGACATAGTAGGGGTGGGTGCCTATCACTCCCAGCAGTGCCCAGACACAGGAGGGGTGGGTGCAGAGTCCTCCCAGCAGTGCCCAGACACAGGAGGGGTGGGTGCAGAGTCCTCCCAGCAGTGCCCAGACATAGGAGGGTTGGGTGCCTATCACTCCCAGCAGTGCCCAGACATAGGAGGGGTGGGGGCAGAGTCCTCCCAGCAGTGGACAGAGACATGGTGGTGTGTACACCATCCTACAATTAGCAAAACTCCATGGGTGCATGAAGACATACACAAAGTGCCACTATATTGAGAGTGGCATGCCAACACATCACTGACAGCAGTGTCCTACTCCCATGAGGGTGGATGTCCATCCCCCACTGCATGACACACCACATGTGGGTGTGATGACAAATGACACATGCTTACCCACCTCTGGCGCTGGCAGCACAATACACACACTGAGAGCATGCAACAAGACTGTATATTCATGTGCCACCCTACTAAACTAAGAGACCCAAAGGGAACACACACTGTCACGCACATTCCAGGACTGATAGGAATGTACAGGTGCTGGGGCAGCCAACAAGTTGTTGCTTCCCATGGGAGGAAAAGGGTGGAGTACCCACAGATACAATGCCCACAAATGTCAGACAGGTGCCCAAAGACCCTGCAGAACACGTAACACATGTGTGCGAGGCTGGGAGTACACACATGCATAGTGCGTAAAAGGGAACATGTCCACATGAAGTCATGTCAATATACTCCATACACAAGTACAGTGACCACCAAGGATGCCACAAATGATGCAGGTGCATACATTGCTGAGCATGCATGGCCAAAGTTGAAGGGATCCGTCACACACCCAGGAAATGTAGACAGAGCTCAGCACAACAATTGGGAAACACCCTGCAGGGAAGATGTCAGGGTCCACATAGGAAGAAACACACCTTGGGACAATGTCACCATACAGTAAGAGCTTACATGACCAAAGATTATTTGCAGATACCTTGTGATGGCACACAGATACCAGGGTCCACCCCATGAGCAGCACACTACAACATTTCCCAGACACCTAACACATTATCACCACCCCAAATCATGGAGCAGCACCACCAACAGCAAGACCAGAAAAGCATTCGTGTGCAAATGAAAACCAAAATGCTTTATTCAGCATAAAAAATTATAGCAAAAGAAATGTCCACTATATACAGGGCACATAGGCCAGGCCATGTGCGAAGTCCTGGTGGGGGACACTTTGGGACGCGTCTCCCCTAGCTTGCCTGCACAGTTCCCTCCTCCATATCATCCACAGAAGGGGGGGCATCATGTGGGGGGGGGAGGACCAGGCACCGCAGGGACAGGAGGGGCAAGGGTAGGTGTTGTGGGTGCAGGGACGGACGACTCCACCACAGGGGGAGGGGCAGCGCCAAAGGTGGTGGTTAGCAGGGCGCTGCACACGGTTGCAAGCTCTTCCAGCGTCTCCCCTGCACCTGAATGAACCACAGGTCCCAAGGAGGGGGGGGTCGGAGGGATGGGTTGCAGCGCTACTGGGGGAGGGTGTGGACAGGGGGGGGGACTCAACTACCCTGGCCGGGCACTGCCTCCACCGCTTGCGGGGTGGTGCCACACTGGGGCTGAGGGACACACTGGCAGTGAATGACTCTTTGTCCGACTGTTGGGCGGGAGAGCTAAGGAGAGTGGTTTTGGAGGAAGTGGGTCGTGAGGACTGCGGACTCCCACTGTGGCTGCGTGGCTGCCGTTTGCCCCCCGACCCAGTGCGTGTGCCTACTTCCCCCTGTGTGTGCGTGACAGGAGGTGTGCGCTTGCCCTTCCCTGGTGGTGTGCTGCCTGTGTCTGGTGGGGTACGTGCATGGGGACGTCTGGGTGTGCTTGGGACAGGCATGGGAGTGGGAAGTGTGGATGTTGCAGGGGTAGGGGGGGACAGAGCGCTACAGGAGACCCACTGCTGCAGTCAGTGACGAGTCTATGGACCTCAGCAACCTCCGTTGGTCAGACATCGCTGCTGACATGCCCTCCATGTATGACATCATCTGTGTCAGCAGTCTGGTGTGGCCATGGAGGACATTAAGCTGCGATGTCTGACCAACCTACAACTGCCGCAGAATGTCCACAGACTCGGCATTGACGGCAGCAGGGGAGACAGGGGCAGGGGGTGCGGTGCCTGGCAGGAAGGAGACATGTTGGTGCCTAGCACGAACGGAAGGGACCCGAGCAAGTGTGTCAGGTCCCCAACTAAAAGGTCTCATATCAAGAAAGGTATCCTGTAAAAGAGGAAAGGAATGATGGTTGCCGTGTTGTCCAAACTGTGTAAACAGCATTGGGTGCAAGGTCGATTGCAACATGGCGGCAGTGTGTTCCATAATAGGAAACGGGTCAGCGCTCTAGTCAGATTGGCAGATTGGAGTGTTACAGGTGAGGCGCGCAGAGAGCTGCGCACTTCACCTGAACAGTAGGAGGAGCAGGAGGTGTCTTCAATGCGTCTCGTTAGTTTAGGGAAAAGAACCTACGCGTCGCAAGAATCCTGAGGAAATATTTGAGTTCGTGTACAGCCAGCTATCCTAAGGAAGACAGTTCCAATTTTGCCTGAGAAAAGGTCCGTAAAATTTGTAACTGCGCATGCTTGCCAGAAGCTCCGCTTCCTTAGAGCGAGTGCGCAGTTTTTCTGAATAAGTTATCTTGTACGAGTCTAAGTCAGCACAAGTCTTGAATATAAAATAGTACTAGGTTACTCGACCAGGGTTCTGAGAGTTGACGGCATTTTCGTTTGAAGTGAATGCCGTTTCCTGATAGTCTCTCATACAACTTAGAGAGTGGAAACACGCAGGAGGTCAGAATCCATATGACTCAGAAAAGTTAAGAGAATAGAAATAGCGTCTAGCCTCAGTAACAAAAAATAACAACAGTGAAGCAACTGTAGTTAGATAATAAGATATATATATATATAGGTGAAGAAGAAAAGGAAACTTACCAAGGCTGCAGTTCTCTGTCCTGTAAGTGAGCACCTGTGGAGAGAAAATTAGAAGTTAGAAATAAGAGAAAGAATAACAAATAACACAAGTCCATTACATTACAGTCACTAATACTAAGAACAGAAGAACAAGTAGCATAAGAAGAGAAGCAAAGGCACATAGCTCCTGGGTAGGTTTTAGAGCGAATTAAGGAGAACAAGGTTAGAAGGAGAAGAGGAGTAGGAGAGTGATTTACATGTAATTTTATTTTTCAGCTTGCTAGAACAGTAGAGCAGAAGAAAAAATAGACAACATAAGAAGAAGAAGCAAGGAAGACTACACGTGTGTGCATTCTCTTCTCTGTCCAATTCCCCTTTCCCCCATTGGGGCTTTTCTGGCTACGCATTTAATATTGTGCGTGGCTGGGGAGTTCTGAGGAGGAATTGGGAGCTTACGTCGTTCTGCTCCTGTGTCACCCCCCAGCAAAAAGAGAAGAGCTGGTTCTGACAGAGTGAAGTGCCCACGAGGTATAGGCACCTGAGCAGAATGGCGGAAGGTTTGGATTTAAAGAAGCTGGGGAACATTTTGGATGAGATACAAAGAGAATTAATTACAGTTAGAGAAGAAAATAGAGTACTCAAAAAGGATACCACAGAATTGGCACAAAGAATAGGGAGTTTAGTTTCGGGAGATGGGTTTAAGATATCTTCCCCAGTTTTGGGTTCATTTGGGGAATCAGCTTCATCCCAGTCAAAAGTAAACACACAAGTAATACATTCTTTATCTCCGGTGATTGCCCTAGCACCCCCTGAACGCTTTAGTGGAGACCCCCAGAAGGCTCAAGTCTTCTTAACACAATGTTCCTTGCACTTTATGTGCAGACCTGCACTGTTTCCTGATGCGCAGTCTCGTGTGGCATTTATCCTATCTTACTTAAGTGGGGATGCCGCAGCTTGGTCAATGCCCTTGGTCACCAGAAACGACCCTGTGCTATTTAATTTAGATGACTTCAAGAAAGAGTTCATGCGAATTTTTGATCGTCGAAAGGTATCTCAAGCTACAGATAATGAACTTTTGGGGATCCGACAAGGAAACAGAGAGTTAGTGGCATACTTGGCACAATTCAACAAGTTGGTGTTAGAGACGGAATGGCCAGAGAACAAACGAGCAGCTGTATTTTATCGGGGGCTAAAGGATGAATTAAAGGATGCTTTAGCGCAAGTTCCCAATCGTCCTACTGACATCTCCGCTTTGGTGGACTTAGTATTGGAGATTGATTTTCGCCAGAGCGAGAGAAGGGGCGAGAAGAAACGAGATTATCGACCCAGTGTACCGCGTTTTGATAGGGCCAGATATGAACCTCACAAGGAACATGATTCAAATCGATGAATTGAGCCCATGCAAATAGGAACTATCCGTGGACCTCTTACAAAGGAGGAGAAGGAAAAGAGGCGGAACAATAAATTGTGTCTCTATTGTGGAGGAAGCGGGCATTTTGTTCGGGATTGCCCCAAAAAGCCCAAGGCACAGTCGGCGGAAAACGCCACGCGCCACCAGTAGATGGAGTTGAACTGGTGGTTGCAGAAACAAATTCAGCTCCAAAGAATCATGCTTTGGCAAATACATTGCAATCAGCCGCTCCTCATTTGGTGATATCTGTAACTCTGAGCTATCGAGAAAATAGATGGAAACAGATTGCTGTGATGATAGACTCTGGAGCAACGGGTAATTTCTGCGATTTACAGTTTGCAGAGAGAATTGGATTACAAGCAATCCGGAAAGAGAAGAGTGAGCCAGTCAGAGCTGTAGACGGTACCAATCTGTCATCAGGCCCCATCGTGAGCCACACAGAACCAGTGCAACTAGAAACTGCAGAAGGACATCGCGAAATTTTACAATTCAATTTAATTGATGCCCCCCAATTTCAATTGATCTTAGGGTTACCTTGGCTCACCGAGCATAACCTCACCATAGATTGGGCAGCAAGAACGATAACCTTGAATTCAAATTACTGCAAGGAAAATTGTCTCAAAGACTGTAAAATCAGAACAGATAAATCTCCTGCTTATCATTTAAGTGAAAATGAAAATTCGGTCTGTCTGATAGACACGGTGACCTTACCTGAAAAGTATCAAGAATACCAGAATGGGGGAGGAGCCTAGCGCGCATCCAAGATGGTCGCGTGAGCACAGGGCTCCCCGGACCCTCGCTGCTCCTCGGAATTTATCCTGAGATTATCCTGATATAGTTTACGGAATCTGGAAGATGAAGGCTGGCTGAACACGGATCTCCTTTCAGAAATCGAATCGGACCTGGGAATCCTGATTTATCGTGGTCTGAACTTTTGGGACCCACCCGACGGCGGTGCCCGGTGCGAGGGCGAACTGTGGAGCCGGGGTGTAATTGAACAACAGCGGCTACAGCGCTGTGCCAGTGGTCGCTCCATCACTTTCGGTTTCACTTTTGGACTTTGAAGGGGCTGGACGGCGGAATCGCTTGGTGTGGCTGGGTGTTTCCTAGGCCTCTGCGTGAGGCCTTTGTCTCCGCCTGCTACTAGTGTGCCCATTGCCTTTGGTCCCCTCACACCGCTATATTGCGGACTCTGGTGAGGCGCCCGTCTGCGGTGCCGGTGCCCATTCGACCCTCGATCGGCGGTCCCCTTCGGTGAGCGTGGCCCAAATGGGGGGCAAGGGGGGCCCCGAGGGGCGCAAGACTAAAGCTTCCCTCCGCGTGGGACCGGTCCAGGCGAACAACATGGACCGCTACACTCATGGCAGAGGGTCCCCTGGAGCGGCCGGCGCCCCCCCAGATGCCGCCGGTGGTGGCACGTCCGTCTCTCCGGAGCTGTCCCTGCAGGACATCATGGGCGCCATTGATGGCATCAGGGAGACCATCGCCACGCAGTACGAGGCCTTGGCCCGTAAAATCGACACGGTGGCAATCGATGTCACATTAATTCGGGCGGATCTCTCTAAAACCAACGAGAGGGTTCAAGCGCTCGATGTGCGGACGTCCACCCTTGGTGCGGATGTGTTGGACCTGCAGACCACTCTTGGCGACATCAAGATGGCTAACGATCAGATGGCCCGGCGGCTGGAGGACTTCGAGGGACGAGCCTGACGCAATAACATCCGTGTCATAGGCGTACCGGAGTCCTCCGACAACCGCCCGGTTGACCTCCTGGTTGAGGAACTCATCCTCCAACAGCTGGCCCCCGCTGGCCTAAGTAAGTTCTTTGCCGTGGAGCGGGCCCATCGAGTTCCGGGCGGTCGACCGCGGCCGGGGGCCCCCCCGAGGCCTATTGTAGCCAAACTTTTCCACTATAGAGACCGAGATGCGATTCTGCAGGCCTCACGGGTCCATGGCCCGGTTCGTCATGAGAACTCGTCAATTAACTTTTATCCGGACTTCACCCAACTTGTCCAGAAACAGCGGATGGGTTTCCAAGGGGTGAAGCGTCGTCTCCGTGACCTGGGCCTTAAGTACTCTATGCTTTATCCCGCAAAACTTCGAGTGGAACATGAGGGTCGGACTGCCTTTTTTGACTCTCCCGCGACTGTGAGTGACTGGCTGGACTCGCTGCCGGACAGGGGTGACCGGCCTGGGCCCTCTGCCGGTACCGAAGGTGACGGGTCCCCTTTGGAGTGACTTTTGGTCCTTGACTTTGCCATTTTGCACTGTTCGGTTGGGTTTTACTTCTTTTGTTCATTTTGTCTCACTATGACCTGTGTGGGGGGTGGGCGGGGACGGGTCCCTTTCCTCCTCCGGGGTCTTTTCGTAGAATGGGGTTAGTAGGGCGACAGGCACACTGCAAGTTGGGGTGGTTTTTTGGACCGCAGGGGTGCAGGGTGGGGGGAGTTGGATTTGGGGGGGGGTTGGGGGGTGGGAGGAGTTGTTTTGATGTGTGTTTTTTGTTTTCAGGGCGAGGTATTGATTTTTGTCCAGTTTCGGGGGCTGTGCTGCTGGCTGGGGGACCTTTGATCTACTGGAGGGGATGGGGGGGGACGGGTTGAGGTTGATGTCATGGAACGTCAATGGGTTGGGGGACCGTATCAAGCGGGGTGTTGTGCTGCAGTATTTGCGTCGTCTGGCTCCTGATGTGGTGTTTTTACAGGAGACGCATCTGGTGGGTAATGTTTGTCATGCAATGAACAGGGGGGGATACCGCCTCGTGGCTCATTCTGGTTTCACCACAGGTTCTAGAGGGGTGGGCATTCTCCTGCGATCCTCACTTCCGTTAGAGATCACCAGGGTAGTCTCGGATGATAGAGGGCGCTATGTGGGTCTGACTGGGAGGTGGGAGGGGCAGTCCCTTTCCTTGGTCTCAGTTTACGTCCCCCCGGGCCTCCAGAACTCCACCTTTTCGGACTTGGGTAGAATGCTGCTTGAACTTCCCGACAGTCTTTTGCTTATGGGCGGGGACTTCAATTCGGTGCTTTCGGGTGACCTGGATCGTCACCCGCCCAGGGCCCTCCCCGCTGCCCAGGCATGGCTCGGCGGACTATTGGAGACCTTCGGTCTGGTAGATAGTTGGAGATTGATGCATCCGACACAATGTCAGTACACCTTTCAATCTGGGGCGCATGGGAGTCTTTCCAGATTAGACTATTTCCTTATGCCCGCGGCCCAGACTGCTCGGATTCGAGAGGTTAGGCACCTGGCGCGGGGTATCTCTGATCATTCCCCGCTGTGGCTGCTCTTTGACACCGGGTCGCGGTCTGCAGGGCGGATCGCTCCCATTAACCCTTGGTACCTGCGAGACCCTACAACTCGCGACAGCTTGGTCAAGTCGATTGACCAATACTTCCTTGAAAACGAGGGGTCGGTGTCGTCCGCAATGTCCCTGTGGGAAGCCTTTAAAACCGTGCTCCGCGGACACGCCCTCTCCCAGATAGTTGGGGCTAAGAAGGTCAAGAGTGAGGCAGTGGTGAAGCTGGAGACTGACATCTCGGGGCTGGAGTCGGCCTTGGAGGCGGGTGTCACTCCGGACGGGCTCCATGCCCTCAGCTTGAAGCAGTTTGAATACAGGTCTCTTGTTACTGATGCTGCCAAGACTATGTATAGGGAGCAGCAGGGTAGATTGTATGACGCCGGGGACAAGGCGGGTAAATTGATTGCTTGGCTGGACAAGAAGGAGAGAGTGAATCGTGTGGTCCCGGAGCTTCAGGCCTCGGACGGAGCGTGTGTGACTGAGCCTGGTGAGATTGTGGAGTGTTTCGCTGACCACCTCCGGGCCGTGTACTCCCCGGTGACGGATAGGGATGAGGAAGACTCTCGCCTTCTGCTGCGGGATATTGCTTTGCCCGGCCTGTCCGTCGAGGACCGTGAACAGCTGGACACCCCCTTGTCCGTTGACGAGATTGCCACCGCGATTCGGTCCCTTCGCTCTGGCAAGGCTATGGGTCCCAACGGCCTGCCTATTGAGTTGTATAAGTTGTGCCCTGATAAAATTGCGCCTTTCCTCCGTCGTATGTTCCAGGAGTCCCTCGAGACGGGTTCCCTTCCCGCCGACCAGCGTCTGGCTACTATAGTCGTGATCCCCAAGGAAGGTAAGCCACGAGACCGCTGTGCCTCCTACAGGCCTATTTCTCTATTAAACGCCGAGCCTAAGATACTGGCTAAAGTCCTCGCCAATCGTTTGCTGAGCGTTATCTGTGATCTGATCCATCCTGATCAATGCGGCTTCATCCCTCATCGTAACACCGCTCTTAACCTGCGGCGTCTCCACGGCGCCCTCGCTAGGGCGGAGTACCTCTCCGAACCAGCCGTACTGGTTTCTTTGGATGCCACGATGGCCTTTGATACCATCGAGTGGCCATTCCTCTGGGCTGTCTTGACCAAATTCGGCTTTGGGGAGGGATTTCTTGGCTGGGTGAAGCTTCTTTACACTGGACCAATGGCTCAGGTGGTTGTCAATGGGTGGGTCTCCCGGCCTTTCGCTCTCGGTAGGGGTACGAGGCAGGGGTGCCCGTTGTCCCCTCTGCTCTTTGCTCTCGCCTTGGAACCGCTCGCTGCCTGGCTCCGCTGGGAGCCCTCGATCAGAGGGATCCGGTGGGCCCCGGGCTTCGAGGATCGGGTCTCGTTGTACGCGGATGATATTCTTTTGTATCTCACCTCGCCGCGGCAGTCGCTTAATGTTCTCTTTGATGTTCTTACTTCCTTTGGGAGAAATTCGGGTTTGACGATTAACTGGTCTAAATCCTGTGTCTATCCTATCTCTGGTGGCCCTCCTCTCTTGCCGCCTCGGCTTCCGATCCAACTATCTCTGTCCGGCTTTAAATACCTGGGGGTGTACGTCTCGTTGGACCCGGCGGTTCGCTATGAGCAGAACCTCCTGCTTCCACTTCGGCGTTTGAGGGAGGATACGGCTCGGTGGTGTAAGCTGCCCTTGTCCCCGCTTGGTCGCGCAGCACTGTTTAAAATGATGTCCCTTCCCAGATTCCTTTATGCACTTCAGAACTCCTTCGACGTCATTCCGGTGGCCTACTTTCGGGAGGTGGAGAGCCTGCAGAGGAGACTGGTATGGGACGGGCGGGCGCGTATCGCTCTGGCAAAGCTTACTCTCCCCTGGTACGACGGGGGCATCGCGCTTCCCGACATTAGAAGGTACTATTGGGCCTCACAGCTATCGGCCATTAACCATGCCACGTATGCGCCTGGCTTGAACCCGGCGTATGAGATGGATAAATTCCTGCTTCCCGGCGGTGACTATAATAGGGCGCTTTACTCCCGCTCGGCTGGAAGGACCCTTACGGGCCCTACTAAGATTGCGGTAAGGATCTGGAAGGCGGCTAATGTAGCCATGGGCTGGAGTGAGCGCTTAACATGTGCCACTCCTTTATTTGCCTCCGACCGACTGGGAAGCCTCTGGAAAACGAAAGGCTTTGAGCGTTGGGACACGATCGGTATTAGCAGAGTCGGAGACCTATGGATCAAGGGCGCGGTTAAAACCTTCGCGGCGCTCCAGAGTGAATACGAGCTTACTGAAAGGGAGTTCTTCCGTTACGCCCAGGTTCGGCATGCCCTGCTCTCGGTCTTTGGGGTAGGGACCAAGGTCCCGGCTTCTTCGCCCCTCGAGGACCGCATACTCGATGGTCACGTGCCTGACAGCACTATCTCTCTAATTTATAAAAAACTTATTAATAATCGGGCTGACCTCTTGGTGCGTCTTCGGGAGGCATGGACGGGAGATGGGGTGGAGCTGGACGACGAGGACTGGCAGTCCGCACTGTCGTCCCCTAAGGAGGTGGCCATCCCGGCCCGTCTCCGTCTGGTCCAGCTTAAGATTCTCCACCGGGTTTACGTGACGGGTCCCCGTTTGGTTTCGATGGGATTTTCTGACGACGGGCTCTGTAAGCGGGGCTGTGGACTTAGTGCCACCTTTCTCCACATCCTTTGGGAGTGCCGCGAGGTGGCGGAATACTGGCGCCGGGTGCATGTGGTAATGGGACAAGTCACCGGGGTCGCTCTGTTGCCGGAGGTGCGTCGCTGTGTTCTGAATGTGTGGGAGCCCAATGATTATAACGCGGCCCAGACTCGGTGGGCGGCCCTGGGGAACATGATTGCCAAGAGAGATATAGCGCAGCTTTGGGGTTCCCAGCGGCCGCCCACCGTGTCTGTATGGAAGGAGAACATGGACTGGTGCATGTTCAGGGAGAAGACTGTGTATGTGGCTCGTGGTAAACCGGGGGCATGGGGTAGAATCTGGGGGCAATGGAATCAGTATCGGGGAAATATCTGTGCCCCCCCCCCCTGGTGGACACTTCCGAGGTTGCCTTGTCCCCCTGACCCTTGATGGTTCCTTGCGTATTTGGAATATCCGAGTGTAGACCTGGCTCTCCCGTGACCCCCCCCGACCTCTTAGTCCTCCTTTCCCTTGACCGCCATCTGGTGGTCGGATGTAGGGTCCCCCTGCTGTAGTCTGACGCCCACTTCATGTCACTACGCCTCGCCTTTTGTTTTTAGTTGTTATTTATGGTAAATGTATGTATCCTGATTCCCTTAGGAGTATCCGGAGCTTCTGTAATGGGCTGGGGACCATGGGTCGGTTGATGACTTCAACACTGTGTGATCCGTTTTGATTCTAGCGGCCGGCCCTGGTGGTTGTAGGCCCATGCTTGTATCCTTTTTTCTGTTTAATAAAAAAAAAAAAGAAAAAGGAAAAAAAAAAAAAGAATACCAGAATGTCTTTAATGAAGTCGAAGCAAAGAAATTACCTCCTCACAGGGAGTATGATTGTAAGATAGATTTGGAACCTGGAGTGATTTTACCCTGCAGTGGAATCTATGCTTTGACCGAACAAGAAGATAAACACTTAAAGAATTATCTGGCAGAATATCTGGAGAATGGGTTCATTAGGCCTTCGCAGTCTCCAGTTTCTTCCCCCTTGTTTTTTATTCCCAAAAAAAGTGGAGAATTATGCAGTGCATAGACTACAGGGCAATAAACCGGATAACAATCAAAAACCGTTACCCTTTACCTCTGATTTCCACTCTTCTGGGCCAGGTGAAAGAAGCTAAAATCTATACAAAACTTGATTTGCGAGGAGCTTACCACCTGGTCTGAATCAGAGAAGGAGATGAGTGGAAGACGGCATTTAGAACTAAGCAAGGTTTATTTGAATACCAGGTGATGCCGTATGGGATATGCAATGCACCAGCAGTATTTCAACATTTTATAAATGATGTTTTGAAGGATTGCATAGATCAGATAGCGATTGTATATATTGATGATATACTGATTTACTCGACTGAAGTAGAGACACATGAAGAACATGTCAAAAAAGTACTACAAAGACTTCCGTGAGAATGGGTTATTTGTCAAACTGGACAAATGCGCCTTTGATGTAACCTCAGTCGAGTTTTTGGGATTTGTACTTGCTCCTGGAGGAATCACCATGGATGAACACAAGATAAAGGCTGTGATTGAGTGGAAATCCCCTACATCAGTAAAAGAAATCCAAAGTTTCATAGGATTTGCCAACTTTTATAGGAGGTTTATCCAGGACTTTTCAAAAAAGTTAATTCCAATCACACGTTTATTGAAGAAGGGAGTTCCTTTCCAGTGGAATGCAGAAGCTGAGGCAGCATTTGTGCGATTAAAAAAAGATTCACCACAGCGCCTATTTTGTTGCATCCAGTTCCTGCGGAACCATTCTTTGTTGAAACGGATGCATCGAATCTGGCCTTGGGAGGAGTGTTATCACAGAGACACAAAACTACGGGCCAACTCCATCCAGTGGCCTTCCGCTCTCGAAAATTAACACCCCCAGAAATTAATTATACTATCACAGAAAAAGAATTACTGGCCATTAAGGATGCCTTCAAGGAATGGAGGCATTATCTGATGGGAGCTCGGCATGTAGTAACAGTGTATACTGATCACCGAAATTTGAAATTTTTAAAATCAGCCAGAACTTTAACTCCCAGACAGCTACGCTGGTCCTTGTATTTCTCTGAATATGATTTTGTAATTACTTATCGACCCGGAACCCAGAATGGAAAGGCGGATGCCCTATCCAGATTAGAGACGGAAGGAGTTATGGAAAAGGTTCTAGATCAGGCAATTATTCCAGCGGAAAAGGTAATCAACGCCGTATTACAAGAAACAGTTGAGAATCGAGAGAAAGCTGATACCTTGAGTTGTGAAGAAATGAGGAGTTGGTTAAAGGAAGATTCCAGGAGAGAAATTCGAGAAGGTCTACCCTATCACAATGGAGCATTATACTTGCCCACTCCAGAGATGCAATTAAAGGCTTTAAAAGAATGTCATGATAGTATCTTAGCAGGGCACAAGGGCATTAACAAGATTAAGGAATTGGTGCGCAGACGATTCTGGTGGCCAAACATGATCAAGGACATACATCAGTATGTGGCAACTTGTGAGACTTGCGCAAAAGGAAAATCAGAAAGAAGACGTCCACGAGGTCTGTTACAGCCTTTACCCACCCCTCCTTTTCCTTGGCACAGCGTAACCTTAGATCTCGTAGTAGATTTACCCTCTAGCCATGGTTATGATACCATTTTAGTTTGTGTGGACGCCTTTACAAAGATGGCGCATTTTGTGCCTTTAAAGGGGGTGCCATCTGCCAAGGTTTTAGCGGATGCTTTCAGCCAGCATGTAGTTCGCGCACATGGCATACCTAAGGTTTTGGTGTCAGATAGGGGCTCTCAGTTTCTGTCTCATTTCTGGAAGGCATTCACTAAGCGTTTGAACATAGAGGACAGATACTCCACTAGTTTCCACCCAGAGTCGGATGGACAAACAGAACGCACCAATCAGGAACTGGAACAGTATCTAAGAATGTGTTTATTAGAACAGGAAGGAGACTGGCCAGATTATCTATGGGCAGCAGAATTTGCACATAATAACACTACAAATGCTTCTACTGGTTACACTCCGTTCTTTTTGAATGCTGGTAGACATCCACAACATTCCTTAAACTTCCAAGAAGTTGATGTTCCCGCAGTATCTGATTTGGTAGAACAACTGACACAAGTTCATAGTAGAGCTATCCAAAATTTAACTGTAGCAAAGGCAAATTACAAATACTATGCAGACAAAAAGAGAAGAAAAGAACCTGAGTTGGTAGTGGGAGACAAGGTTTGGTTAAATACAAAAAAATCTCAGACTAAAAGGGGTTAGAAAGTTTCAACCACGATTTATTGGACCTTATCCAATAGAGAAAAAGCTAAGCACATTAAATTACCAGTTGAAATTACCCAAGAGGTTACGTATACACCCAGTCTTTCATGTTTCTTTACTAAAAAAGGCAGTACCAGAAGTTAGATTAAGTAAGACCCCAAAGCCAATTCAAACTGAGAAAGGAGAGGAGTTTGAAGTTCAACAGATCCTAGACTCTAAACTGCAAAAAGGAAAGTTATATTACTTACTAGACTGGAAAGGTTATGGTCCTGAGGAGAGATCTTGGGAGCCAGAGTCTGAAGTAAATGCTCCACGACTAATAGCAGAATTTCACAGAAGATTCCCAAACAAGATCCAGAAGGAAGGAAGGTCTTTGAGGGAGGGTACTGTCAGGTCCCCAACTAAAAGGTCTCATATCAAGAAAGGTATCCTGTATAAGAAGAAAGGAATGATGGTTGCCGTGTTGCCCAAACTGTGTAAACAGCATTGGGTGCAAGGTCGATTGCAACATGGCGGCAGTGTGTTCCATAATAGGAAACGGGTCAGCGCTCTAGTCAGATTGGCAGATTGGAGTGTTACAGGTGAGGCACGCAGAGAGCTGCGCACTTCACCTGAACAGTAGGAGGAGCAGGAGGTGTCTTCAACGCGTCGCGTTAGTTTAGGGAAAAGAAGCTACGCGTCGCTAGAATCCTGAGGAAATATTTGAGTTCGTGTACAGCCAGCTATCCTAAGTAAGACAGTTCCAATTTTGCCTGAGAAAAGGTCCGTAAAATTTGTAACTGCGCATGCTTGCCAGAAGCTCCGCTTCCTTAGAGCGAGTGCGCAGTTTTTCTGAATAAGTAATCTTGTACGA
The DNA here is from genome assembly GCF_964204655.1 of Triturus cristatus. Taxonomy (NCBI): domain Eukaryota; kingdom Metazoa; phylum Chordata; class Amphibia; order Caudata; family Salamandridae; genus Triturus; species Triturus cristatus. Next base: position 498,383,431 of record NC_140582.1, read on the forward strand.
GTCTAAGTCAGCACAAGTCTTGAATATAAAATAGTACTAGGTTACTCGACGAGAGTTCTGAGAAGTGACGGCATTTTCGTTTGAAGTGAATGCCTTATCCTGATAGTGTCTCATACAACTTAGAGAGTGGAAACACGCAGGAGGTCAGAATCCATATGACTCAGAAAAGTTAAGCGAATAGAAATAGCGTCTAGCCTCAGTAACAAAAAATAACAACAGTGAAGCAACTGTAGTTAGATAATAAGATATATATATATATATAGGCGAAGAAGAAAAGGAAACTTACCAAGGCTGCAGTTCTCTGTCCTGTAAGTGAGCACCTGTGGAGAGAAAATTAGAAGTTAGAAATAAGAGAAAGAATAACAAATAACACAAGTCCATTACATTACAGTGAATAATACTAAGAACAGAAGAACAAGTAGCATAAGAAGAGAAGCAAAGGCACACAGCTCCTGGGTATGTTTTAGAGCGAATTAAGGAGAACAAGTTTAGTAGGAGAAGAGGAGTCAGAGAGTGATTTACGTGTAATTTTATTTTTCAGCATGCTAGAACAGTAGAGCAGAAGAAAAATAGAAAACATAAGAAGAAGAAAGGAAGACTACACGTGTGTGCATTCTCTTCTCTGTCCAATTCCCCTTTCCCCCATTGGGGCTTTTCTGGCTACGCATTTAATATTGTGCGTGTCTGGGGAGTTCTGAGGAGGAATTGGGAGCTTACGTCGTTCTGCTCCTGTGTCACCCGCCAGCAAAAAGAGAAGAGCTGGTTCTGACAAAGTGGGAGGCCGGTGATGGGAATGGAGGGGGCGGCGAGAGATGTACTGCTGCTTTCAGCTCTGGGAGCAACCTCCGCCTCCTCTGGGAGCTCAGCCTTGGACCCGTCAGCGTCATAGTCGGTGGTGGGACTGGACAGGTCCTCCGCCTCACTCCCCTCGGCCTCCGTGCCACTCGCTGTGCCAGACTCGCCAGCACTGGTGGCACCGGTGCTGGATCCCTCCTCAAGGTCCGTGCCAGTGTCTCCCTCGGTTTCCCCCAACGATGCTGTGGGCAAGGTGAAGAGACAGGAAAAATCAGACACCTGTATACATATGACACATGATTCAAAACTACATAGGTCACAGTGCATAGCATGAAAAACAACATGAGTAACATCTACAATACTACGCACATATGTAGGCCCTGCACCACACAGTTGGTTGACCCACCATGCCACTGGGAAACAATGGAGAGCATGACACAACAGCAAATAACTTGATATCAAATTAGACAGAGGAGCCAGTCTCAGGGGACAGTCGAGCACAGCATCTGGACCACACACCGTTGCCAAAAAAAGGGATGAGCAGGAACCATGTCTCCTAACTTTTGGCACATGCTGCTTAGCAAATACATTAAACCATGCCCAACATGACTGGGTCACTGCATGTTGAGTGTATGTTCAGACAATCATCACACACAGGCCAGACCTGGCAAGGAGACATAAGGTTTGGACATGTAGGCCTTTCCTGCAAAAACCCCCCCCTACCTGAGACAATGTGATTGAGACAGAGGAAGTACTTACACCTCCTACTCGGGGATTACAAACATGCCCTTCAATAAATCCTGAGTGTACACAAAGTACCCCTCGTTCGCCTGTCCACACATATAATTGACAAACAACCATCATCAGATAGTTGTACCAAGACACACAGGCACTGGCCACTGTGAGTATGCACAAGTCAAATTGGGTCACCCTGTACAGTGGACACATGTAGCACACTTTACGTAAATACAAATTAGGCCAGGGTGCAATGCCACAGAGGCCAACCTATGCTGAAGACACAGAGAATGTCCACATTGTTGGATGACACACATGATACCTAGGAAAAGGTGCCCCAGGGGACTGTAGTGGCCACACTCCTCCATGGTCCTGTATGGATATGACTGCAACAGAAGCGACCGTCCCTGCACTATGCATATCTCACACTCATGCACATCATGTCTGAGGGCACAACATTGGTCATGCATGCTGTAAGGCAGTACACTTTTAAGACACACTCCTATGTCGGGACCCCACAATGACTGAACTGGCCAGGGCACAGGCAAGCTCACAACACATGTAACACACCACACCCACACATGATGTTGCAAGCATTGGGCACTTGGATTAACTGCCAGCCTAGATAACCTTGTGCAAGAGTGACTACCCACTGACCCGGGAACACATGTCAAGGAGGGGAAGGGAGGAAGAACAGCACGGGTTGACTTTGTGGAACAGGATATGCACTGCACATATAAACCCTGGCAGTGTATCCATGCGACTGCGCACTTCCAAAAGCTGGTGACACACAACAAACACACATGTACCTACCCCCTTCCTGCTGCTGCTTCTCCAGTAAGCGCCTATCCAAGTCAGGGAAGACCACCGCCAGCACACGCTTCATGATGTGGGTCAGGTGCCGGCGCCCACGGTTCTTCTTCCCTTCTGGTGGACCCGGGCGATCCTCCTGGTCCAGCACCGGATATCCTGCCAGCGTTTCATCACCTGGGCCAGGCGCCGCTTCCGACCCTCCACCGACCTCACGGCCCTGACGGCCTCCTTCCAGATCTCCCCCTTGGCATAGGCGCCTACCTGTGAGGATGACAAAGTGAGACAACATCAATACACCTGCTACATGTCACAGAGACACACATTTTAACAATTTGGCTGGTGTGAACAGGGCATAGTATGCAGCCAACTCATTGCACCTTTGTCATAGGGACATTATCCTCTGGGGAAGGCCAAATGCACTACGTGGCATTGAAAGTACACAGGTGGAATGAGGGGTGCCACACAATCAATGATCCTGGCTCACACTGTGCATCACAAGCTACACCAGGATTATGTGCAGCACCTCAAAGCAGTCACATGCCCCAGGCCACTGACGCAACCTCAGCAGAGTACACAGACACACACAGGCACAGGACAATCACCTGCCATTGGCAACTGCGGGTACAAACCTCACTCTGCACATGTGCCACTTGACTGGGGGGTGTCACAGGTGTTGGGCTATCCCAGCACGTCAGACACACAGCACTGCTCCCTGCTCACATCAGATGGGTAGGGTATATGCATCCCTCATGCATCTGGGCTGCAACACTCCACATAGACACTCACCCACATGACAGGGGACTTACACACACACCAATGTCCAGGGGACGAACACATCATTTGGACACTCTCACCACAGGTACACTCAACTCACACACATCTGTGGGTGCAGTCACCTGTCACACTGGGGGGAACACATAATCACATCAGGACTGTAGAAACAACATTCCCAAGAGGATTAGCCAGGCTGAATGTGACATGCACCATGCAGTGATTGTCACAGTAAGCACTATGCAAGTGAGGAGTGCAGACATGCACTACAGCATGCTCTGCATGGGAGGCATGAGCCATTCCCCCCCCCTGGGACCCACTCTAAAGAACATTGCATGTCTGTCACACCTGGACACAATGCCAGAAGTGACAGTCACAAAAAAGGGGCACAGTCTAAGCTAGTGGAGTCAGCACTCACCTGCTCCCCTGGTCTCCCATACAGGCTGGGGCACTGTGGGAGGATGACATCCAGCAATGCCACATTCTCCTCCAGGGTGAATGGCTGGGCCCTCTCCACAGACCTGGACATGGTGCCAGAGGAATCACAAGCAGAAGCAGTGGTGTGGAATGAAAGGTTGTGCAGGCAAGTGCTCTCTCATGGGACCTGGCTGCCTTATATTGGCCTTGCTGGCCTGTTTCATTTACAGGAGTACAGAGTGATTGGTCAGTCTCATTTGCATCCTACGTTTCCTCCAATCCCTTTAAACCTTCCCCAGTGAGGGCCTTTGCATGATTCAAAAATTGAGCATGATGTCAAGTCAACAACCACTTGGCAACATTGTATATTGTCTCCAACCGACTTTTGCTGCCCACCTGATGAATAATTTGAACTGGAAACTCGGTCTCCATGACAACCAGCATGCATTTAGGCCCTTATACTTGTCCCTCATGTGTCCCCTATGTAATTTCACTATACACACACAGGTACGGTGCGTTCCATGCCCCTAGGGCACCACTACTCCAGTGAAACGGTCCGTACACCCGTGTGTAGGGTCCGTATCACTATGGTAGTGTTGCCGTAGGCGTACGCCATAGGGATACGGTCCGTACACGCGTGTGTAGGGTCCGTATCACTATGGTAGTGTTGCCGTACGTGTACGACATAGGGATACGGTCCGTACACGCGTGTGTAGGGTCCGTATCACAATGGTAGTGTTGCCGTAGGCGTACGACATAGGGATACGGGCCGTACACACGTGTGTAGGGGCCGTATCACTATGGCATACGCGTACGGCTACACTACCATAGTGATACGGACCCTACACACGCGTGTATGGACCGTATCACCATGCGTACGCGTACGGCTACACTACCATAGTGATACGGACCCTACACACGCGTGTACGGACCGTATCATCATGGCGTACGCGTACGGCTGCACTACCATAGTGGTACGGACCCTACACACGCGTGTACGGACCGTATCATCATGGCGTATGCGTACGGCTGCACTACCATAGTGGTACGGACCCTACACACGCGTGTACGGACCGTATCACCATGGCGTACGCGTACGGCTACACCACCATAGTGATACGGACCCTACACACGCCCTCAGAGCGTGTGTACGGTGCGTTTCACACCTTACACGGGTGACAGGCGGCACACAGAAAGGAATTGAGCTGTCATACTTGGCCAAGGCTGGACATCAAGTCATTGTCAGTGCAGTCCTACATGTCTCGGGCCTAGGTGTGTCAGGCTGTGATGTGGCACAAATCTCCTCATGTTTGAACCCAATAGATGTGTGATGAGCTGTGTACACATGTCATGTGTGATGGTGCACTATGTGCCCCACATCCCCTTCACACCTTTGACATGTGTGCATGTAGTACAGACTTGTTGAGCAATGCGTCACTGGCATGGCACAGTCGCCAACACCCGCAACTGTCCCCTGATGCCAGGTACACGGATAATTACACCTGACATGTGACTACCGGCATTGCACGATGTGAGTATGTCATGTGTGTGTCATGTGTTCCCATAAGCATGCTATTGGTGTTCCGTCAAATGCATCTGCAGTTGCTGCATCCAACATGTGCATGTGTGTGGATGGGCATGGCACACTATTATGCACACCAGGACACATGTGGAATCAGACATAACGTGTGTATGTATGCATCGAACATGGACTTGCGAGACAAGGACATATCTGCGTAGTATCAATGTATGTGTGATCAGTCTTGACATGTACCCCTTCATGGCAAGGTGTGTGTTCTGTCCTTTTTTCAGGGACATGTGACCTGTGCCTCTAGTGTTCCGCAACCTGTCTTTATGATAAACATCCTTCTTCTGCACATATGTGGATGTCTGTCACTCCTGTAATGCATCTGCCTGTTCACTTACACTGGCCCACAGCTAGTTTCATGCCATGTCATGTTGAGCTTGAGAATCCACGTTTGTAGCTGGCTCTTGGTAGGAGTGTCACCTGCCTGGCATACGTGTCCAGGATATATTGCACAGACCTGACTCTGTATGTAGCATATGTGTATTGGCTGTTTAACATGTGCTCAGTACATTGACATTGTTGTTGTACTGTACTCACTCTTCGTTGTCCCTTCCAAATTACTGCAGGGCTCCGCCTCTCCCCCGACCAATGCCAGACTTGGCTGCCCTGAGGGAACGTGACTGTATACGCCGCTACCGCTTCACCCAACGGTTGATTGTGAACTTGACAGCAAGGCTGGCACCACACCTCCAACCGCTACACAGGTATCCTACTGCACTGACACCCATGATGAAGGTGATGGCAGCCCTACATTTCTTTGCCATGGGTACGTTTCAAGATAACATAGCTCATGTTGGTGGCATGTTCCAGACCATGTTCAGCCGTGTCCTGCATGATTTTTTAGAGGCCATGTTGGTTCACCTGGATGAGTTTATTCATTTCCCAACTCCTGAGCAGTTGATAGGTGTCAAGGGTGACTTCTATGCCCTGGGAGGGATGCCCCATGTCATTGGGTCCATTGATGGTACACCTGTGGCTTTGGTACCACCACTGGCACAGGAGGTAGCCTTTCGCAACCGTAAACACTACCACTCCATTAATGCCCTTGTGGTGTGTCTTGCTAACATGGTGATTTCCCATGTCTGTGCTCGTTTTCCAGAATCAGCACACGATGCCTACATCATGAGGCGTAGCAGGGTGCCTGAAATGATGCTGCAGCTGCGCAACGAACGAGCATGTCTTGTTGGTGGGTATACTCTGTTACTCCTGTATTTAGCGTCATCTTTCTGTCTTACTGCTTCTCCTGACCCACTTCTGTCCATGATGTTTCCATGTAGGGGACTCTGGCTATCCCAACATGCCATGGCTGATCACGCCTCTCCGCAACCCCAGAACGGCTGGCGATCACCGGTACAACAACGCCCATGGGCAGACCAGGCGAGTGATAGAGAGGACCTTTGGCCTCCTGAAGAGCCGATTCCGGTGCCTCCACAAGACCGGCGGCGCACTCCCATATGCACCGGTGAAGGTCTGCAAAATCTTCCTCGTGTGATGCATGCTGCACAACATGGCAGTGGAGAAAGCTATGCCACTCATCCTGGATCCGGATGAGCAGGAACATCCACCCGTGGAGGATGAGGGGCTTGGTGACGAGGCAAGTGATGTTGAGGAGGAGGAGGAAGAGGACATCCAGAGTCGGCTCATATGCAACTTCTTTGCTTAGTGGTGAGTTGCAGTGTCTGAGTGTGCACGCATTGAGCCTTGTGTGGCATGTGTTGCAATGTGTGGGTCCATCTGCATGTATGGCAAGTGATTCAGAGGTGTGTTTGGATGTGTCACTCGAGTGATGGTGTAATAAAAGAATGTCTTTCCTGAGACACTATTTTCACCTAGCATGTTGACAACCTTATACGTGTCGAGTACATGCCCATGCATGCGGATGTGCTTCTTTTGGCTCACTTCTTGTGTGTCTCTCATCCCCAGGTATTTGCGCATGCTGTCTGCTGGTGGCATTGTTGTGCTCCTGCTATTCCTCATGAATACAACAACGTGTGCTGAATCAGCGTAACATGCACGGACATGTCGAAAATTCTCCTTAGGGTAAGGAATGCAGCACAGCTTTTTGGGTGTGCTAATTGTTTGGAATGTGTGTGCACTGCTCCTGTTCATGTTTGGTTACTTTGCATAGATGTAGAATCACCATGGGGCACATGACATGGAGCTGGATTCACCTGAATTGATAGTCACACTTGGTGACCGTCATCTGTAATGTGATTGTGGATTGGGATGAAGGCATCAATGTGTGTAACACTGCCCTCGGAAACATACGGGATGCACCGGGTTGACATAGTGTGGGACATCCCCATTAGAGGCTCAATCGTGAATAGCAGCCTCTCCGTGAGCAGCACGGGGTGTTTGCCTCAAACCTGTCACTTGTGTGCCAGTTCTATGGATTTCCTGCATCTGTGGTGCAAAGGGGGGTGCCAGTGTAGGGCCCACATGTTCATCCACATGACCAGTGCATCTGTTAATATAGATGCATTTGCCTTCCGGTAAACATGACTAATAAAGGTGTCCCTCAGCCTCCAAGGTGCCTCATCTCTGTCAATGCAGGTCTCTTGCCACTGTGCATGCGGCATGTCTGGCATAGTCATCACAGATTGTGCATATGAGTCGATGTGTAGAGTAGCAAGATGCAAGTTGTTTGTCAGGGATTATGATATGTATTGTGCATGATGTACATGGCTGTGTAGGTATTTTGGCATCTCAGTCCCCACAACGGCCACTTTGCTGCATGTGCATCCATTGTCTGTGTGTGTGCCATGTTGAACCAGACACTCCTTCCTTATCATACACCTTTTGCAGTAGTCCTTTCTGACATGCTTGTGTTTGTGTGCAACTTGTGGCATGGTTTTCAGGACATGGCGCCTGCTGCTGCAGGCCCTGCAGCAAGGGCACACAGAGTTTCTATATTTGCCCTCACACACACGCCTCTAAGACGCACCCCCCTTCCTCCCTCCACCCATTCATTTTGGTGTAATCTGCTTGTGTGTGACACAGTTGCGGTGGCAAAGGCTGGACTGTCTGCACATGTTACGTGCACATTGCACGTGCCTCATGTCCTTGCATGTGCCACATCACGCTACACCATGATGTTGAGGCCACCCACCAAGCAATGTCCATCCAATACATCTGTTGCATGCACTCAGGCATGCACTCATCGCCCACACAACACCTTTGCATAATGAGTGTGCAACTCCAACTGCCTACACAGCGCTGGCATGCCTTCCAGGCCCTGTCACACCAACCAGGTCATGTCCCTCCTACTCCCCACCGGCTCTGTACCCCAACAAGGCCATGGGAGTGGTACTCCAGGCCTCTGCATGTAGTATGGTGTCGTTGTGGGACACATGGCACAGGTATCATGTCTCAGCGTGTCAGTCTACAATGTGTCCAGGATCCCCCTCTACACCATGACATGCGCACTGCATCTCATCATCATCTGGTGTCCCATTGCCAGCCAGGTGCTCCTCACCCTCCCCAAAGACGCAGTCCTTGCCAGTTCTCAAATTGAATAATGCATGGTATCCATTGGCAGATGGCTGAACATCGGCCACCTGATGCTGGACTTGTACACGACTGAGGTGTTCATCTGCGGATTGTCCCCTTACAGCTGGGTCAACTGCTTGTGTCCCACCCGCAAGGGCCCTGCACAGGCACCCAGTGTCCACGCACACGAGCTGGTGTGCATCATGGATCGCTTGCTCACATGTGCTATGCTGATCACCAGCATCTGTACCTCAGGCTTCAGCACACTCTGCATTATGCACAAGATCCACAGTTCGATCCACCTCAAGGCAAGACAGACCATCCCCCAGGTCAACTACAACATCCGTGTCTAATCCTACCCTGCACTCTACGGAGAAGTACGTTACAACTCCCATGATACTTGTCCACATCCAGGGTGCATCTGCACAGCTCTGCTTCAACATCCGGCGACCCAGCCACATCACCGTACAACAGAGATAGCTGCAATGGATCACTGTCAGCTGCAGGATGACCTTCACAATCCATGCCCACACTCAGGATGCAGCCCACGACCACGACCCCAACACAACCTTGTGGCACTGTCATCCAAGACCCCATTGTGCCATCTCCATGCATCCAACCTTGGCCGGGCCACCATTCTCCACATCCACCTGACTCCAGCATGCAGGACATAGTTCTCCCACCTGGCTACACATACCTGGGACTCCCACCCCAGGACACTCCACATGATCCCTGACCACTGCGCATGACTGTTGCTCTTCGAAATAGGTCTGTCCGCACAGTTGTGCAGGCACCCCCTCAGCTGGTTGGGCCCATCACGGGTGAGTATGGTGCTCCATGTCTGTATTGGATGATACATTGTGACCCATGTGTGTCCTGTGCCAGACTCAGACCCCAGGGTATGCATGGTTGAAGTTACTTCAAAACTCAGGCATGGTTTGACTTTCCAACACACACATGTTATGGAATAATGCAAAATGACGGCATCGTCTCGTGATTTTTATGATTTTTATTAGTGGTGGGGTACGTGTTTGGGGGGATGTAAAGAGGTGCTCGCCGGGTGTCTGTAATCCAAAGTTCACAGGGGGAGTTGGGATCCTTGCCATTGGAAGTCATCAGAGTCCATGACACAGTCTTTGTCAACATTGGTCAGACAGTGACCAGCAAGTCCATGTGGCAGAGAATGTCATTGGATGATGTGCTGTTGTTGCGCCAGAAGGCCAGGTGCCAGGCCAGGTGACCTGGGAGATGGTGATGGTCCGCTGACTCTCACGGTCTTTTGCGTGGACGACCGACCTTCCTCCGGGGACCCTCAGAAGCAGGCCGTGACGATGTCTGTGATGCTCCGTCGGATGAATCCTCCTCCTCCTGATCCCTCCCTGTGGCTGGTGGTGATCTTCGCCTGGTGGCACAGGGATGGTTGCCCATGTTTTCGCCAATCCGACAGAGTGAACGGCTCATGTCCGTTAGCACCGCCACAAGCTCAGCCTGTCTTGCCTCCATCCATCCTTGGTGTTGCTGTTGACTGGCATATTGCTCGGCCTGCAGGTTCTTAATCTCATTGAGGGTCTCCACTACCTGGCTGATGCCCCTGGTGTCACGCCGGTATGTGTCCAGGATGTTGCGGATGTGTGACATAACGGGTTCCTCAGCTGTCTGGTCAGGTTCACGCCTCCGCCGTCCTCCACTCCCACCACCCCTGCCCACTTGAGCCTGGCCTGCCGTTGTGGGCACATCGGGTCTCCGGGACCCCTGAGGGATGGTATTTGTGGGGTCACCTGCCTCCTCCTGGGTGCCCGGAGTACCTTGTCCCTCCTGGTCAGACTGGCTGCGTTGTTGTGTGCGAGCAGGGCTCCTGCGTGTATCCTGGGATGTGGCAGGAATGGGGGTGATGGTTGGCACAGTTGTACCTGACGCAGGTGCTGCAGGTGCTTGGGCACCAGAGGGGCCATATTGGTCGGGGTCATCCACAGTGTGGTGAGAGTCGTCGCTGCCGGTGGGATCATCGTCACGCCAAGCCTGGTCCTGTGATTCTTCCCCCCCAGTGTTGGGGGGAGATCGACGACGTTGCCTTGTGTGTGAGAGAGAGACAATGTTAATGGTGTTTCATGCGTCATCCATGTTTCATACATATTCAAGTTCGCACAGTTCCTCTGGGTAGTTGGATATGTCTAGCACTCCTCTCACAGTGCACTTGTGGATGGGTATGTTGCGGGGGACAGATTGATATGTACTCCTGGTTATTTGGCCTGTCTAATGAGTGTTGGGATGCTTATTTGGCTATGGATTGGTCTTGTTGTGTCACATATCCATTGTGGGAGTGCCAATTTGCGTTGGCTGCCCCGGGGGTGTGTGCTTGTGTAAGGGGGGGGTGTGTGACCGGGCATGCTGTTGGGTGTGGTGTGATTTGTCATTGGGTCTACCAGGTGATGTGTCTATCCCCTCATGGTGCATGCTGGCATGACAGTGAATGTGAGTTCCTGTGGTAGGTAGGTGGCATGTGGAGTTGGTGTTTGAGTGTACAGTGGTCACAGGATTGCCTTGTGCTGTCTACAGCAGGGCCAAGTGTCATCTACCTTGTCTGTACTTGGCAAGTCCCTGTGCATTGTGCATGGTGCATGGGTATGTCCCTTGGCCACAGCTTTCAACAACAGCTTTCAACACTTTTCCTATGTGTGACACACTCTTTATTGTTGCATCATTTTTGAACGCAGTGAGCAGTGTAGCGAGCGTGCGTAGCGAGCGATGCAGAACCGGTTTACGTGTTGCACTGTACGTGGGCAAATGGTGCTTTTTCATATCTATTGGAGAATGCAGGTAGGTAACTTATGCTTTTGTGACTGGGTTCTTACAAACACAGAGAGTGGGTATACTGGGTGTAAGGTTAGGTTTGTGCCTGCAGCAAGGATCTACTCGTGCACAGTTTGACACATGGCCCAGTGATTTCCAAACGAAAAAGGGGTGTTTCACGCACTGCCAGACCTTGTCAACATGCACACAGTCCACCTGCTGACGAGCGGACATGCCCACACCACCCAAGGGTGATTTTGTCTCCCTCTGTCTCCCTCTCTCCCTCCCTCTGTCACCCTCCTCCCTCTGTCTGTCTCCCTCTGTCACCCTCTGTCTCCCTCCCTCTCTCTCCCTCTCCCTCCCTCTGTCTGTCTCCCTCTGTCGCCCTCTGTTGCCCTCCCTCTCTCTCCCTCTCCCTACCTTTCCCTCCGTCGGTCTGTCACCCTCTGTCACCTCAGCCCAGCTTCCTGGGCACACACACTTTGCAGGTCTTTCAAAGGCCATTCGCTTGTTCATGTGGCTTTGTTTAGAATCTCCCGGCCCCCATTGGGCAGAGTGTCTCTGACTCTGCGCTGCTGCGGCGGTGTGTGCTGACACACTTTCACAGTGATGCCTCTTCATTAGCTGCTGTTATGTGCAAATTGGGCCTTCATACCCATGTCATCCTGCGACGCGGCCACCATTTGCAGGCGACACAGTACAGTGTTGGGACACACTGTTTGTATAGCTCTGCCCTAGGCCATATGGGCTGAGGGCATTGGTGTCTGCTTCTGAGTTGCACAATGTTTTTTTGGAGGCCCACCCTCCCAGCATCACGGACATCCTGTCTTGTGTTGGTGTTTTGTGTGGCCTGTGACTTGGCATGGCCTTGCTTGGTGCATGGGGCATGGAGCCACTAGTGGCATGAGCGTGTTTTTGGAGTGTGGTTGTGTCCGGTGATGGCTTTGGGGTAGTTGCGTGCATTATTGTGAGTTGGGTTGTTGATGCGGTTCCTCCCATGTGAGGTGAGTTGTTTGTGTACTCACCAGGCTCGGCGACTCCTTCTACTCCGTGTACTCCCACCGGCGGCAGCGTGCGCATCACCTTCTCCTCCCAGGGATGGTAGTGTACCGGTCGGAGGGGGGGGGCACCTCCAGTGATGTTCCCCTGGTTATATTCGTCAGTCATATTGCGGCGGACCGTCCTCCGCAGATCGTACCTCCTGGCTTGGCATTCATGCCTGGTCCTTCTGATGGGCGCAACAGCATTCACCCTCTCGACCATCCTCTGCCACATGGCTGATTTTGCTGCTACGCTGGTCTGTCTGACCAATGTTCCAAAGAGCTGTAGCTCGACTCTGATGATTTCGTTGACAAGGATCTCCAGCTCCGCTGTTGTGAACTTTGGAATCCTGTCTGTGGGCATGGTGTGGGGTGTGGATGGTTGTGGGTGTGTGTGTGTGGTTGTGAAGGTGTGTGTGTGAATGTGATGAGGGGTTGTTTGTGAAGGTCGTTGTGTGAAGGTGTGCAAGTGTAAGGTGTAGTCAGGGTTCAAGTATGGTGCTGTGGGTTGTCTGTGGGGTCTGGCAGCAGTGGGTCTGTTGCAAAGGCTCATTGTTTGTGTGTGTGGGCCCTTTTTATTGGTCCATTTGTGGGTGTGGCTGTGTTTAAACTTTGGGTGGGTGTGTTATAAGGAGTGGTTGTGTTTTGGGCCTCTGTTTACCTATTTGGCTGTTGCAGGTCAGTGTATTGGATGTATTTGGGCTTGTTGGACGTGTTTTGTGGTGTTGTGTGATTCGAATTGACTCTCCTTGTGGTGTTTTGCAGTGTCCTGGTTCAGTACGTGTGTTTTTCGCGTCTGTGAGGTGCGTACATCGGCCATGTTGTTGTACAGTGCTCACATTTGCTATGGCTTGGTACGACTCGTACATGCGCAAGGCTGGGTGAGGGTGCTGGTGTAGGGGTCTGGGGTAGGGTGCGTATAGGCACGGGCAGGGTGTAGGGGCCTGGGGGTACATGCCGTACATACGTGAACCGAGGGTACGGCGCGTACATAGGGGGTGCTGGGGGTACGGTGTGTACCCCCACCCCCGTATGGATGGTGCGTACCCCGACATTTGTATGGACGGTGCGTACCCCCAGCCCCGTATGTAAGCACCGTCCCCCAGCACATACCCCCAGCCCCCGTATGTACGCGCAGAACCCCCAGCCCCCGTATGTACGTGCCGTACACCCAGCCCCCTGTATGTACGCGCCGTACCCCCAGCCCCCCGTATGGACGGTGCGTACCCCCACCCCCTATGGACGGTGCGTACACCCACCCCCCTATGGACGGTGCATACCCCCACCCCGTAGGTATGGAGCGTACCCCCACCCTCGTACGGTGCAGACCCTGGGGGTCTGCACCGTACATACAGGCACATGTTCGGCGCATATGCGGGCACATGTTTGGACGTCTCCATGCTTGCCATGGGAGTTCGCTCTGTACGGTGTTTTTTCCATACGGTTGTGCATTCGGACGGACGGGACGGCTCGTACTTGCGCGCTCGGACTTTAGTTTCCCGATTCGTACGTAAAACTGTCCGGGGACGTGTCGGACACTTTTTCCGACCCGAGGACGTGTCGGGGAATTTTCCCAATGCGATTCGTATGGATTTTTTAACATACGGATCGTACTTGCCAGTTTGTACGGGACTTGTACGATTCGTACGTAAAAAAATCCGGATACGATTTGTACGGGGAATATTTTTAACGGATCGGAATCGGCACCTAAGTTTTTAAGAAACTGCTTAGATCTCTTGCCAGCCGATTGTTTTAGTGTACAACATTCTGTCAATTATCCTCTGTTTTCTTCCGAGTTTTTTCAAAATACTAATTTTTTGGGTGCTTTTGTTCTCTGTTCCTTTCTTGACATCTTAAATATTTCTGTTTAAACTGGAGCAATTTGTTTAAAAAGGAAGATAGAATATAATTTTAAAGTTAGATAGATATAAGATTATATTACTATTTTATGCAATTCTGCACCTAAATACATACTGTTAGATAGATATATGATATTACTATTTTATGCAATTCTGCATCTACATACACAAGAATGTGTTGTATGACTAGCATGCCCTATGGCCTAGCTACAGTTTACCTTAAAGGTCTTTTTATGTGGTAGAACAGCAGGTCAAGGCGTTTCAAGGGGTTTTAAATGTTACGTTGGCCTAGCAGCAGAACTGGATGCACACACTCAACAGTACCAGTCCTGAGACATGTTTAAAAGACTACTATTCCGTAAGGGTGTCTTGGTAGTCTAAGTTATTTACTAGATATCTTAATGAGTGTCTCTATCCCGATGTGGGGTTCTGTTTCCATGTGTAAGAAAGTATCTTGATCCATAACTGGCTCTGTTTGTGACTCTATGGCTCCGTAATCTATATGTAAGTGTCTACATGGATTGCCTCTTGAGTGTCTTACTTACTATTGGCTTTTTATGAGAGCGTCTCACTGCCTACATTAGTGCAAGATACAAAAGACTTGTGTCTGTGAATGTGAGTGAAAGTGTAGATGCTTGTGACACATTCTGAGGGGGTGTATTAGTGGCTTTCCACTTTTGTATACCCTTACATGAGATTCAAATGAAGGTGGGACACTGGATGTCTAACTCAGCATATAGATCTGAAAGTATGTGTGTAGCTCACTGAAAATTCTAGCTACATCTCTTACCTTTTATGGACATAGGAGCGTATCCTGTGGCCTACCTACAAGCTACCTTAGGAGTTATTTATCTGTGGTAGAACAGCAGGTTAAAACTTGTGAAGGGATTTTAAATGCCAAGTCAGCCTAGCAGTAGAACTGGATGCACACCCACAAGTATACCAGGTCTCAGACATGTTTAAACAGCTACTTCCCTGAAAGAGTAACTTGGTTGTTTCAGTTCTTTTGCTAGATAACGGAATGATTGCATCAGTCTCTATGTGGGGGGGTGTTTCCATATGTAAGTGCATTTCTTGGTATGTTACTGTCTCTGTTTGTGACTGTATGGCTCCTTAATTGTATATGTAAGTGGCAGCATGGATTTCCCATTGAGTGTGTTACTTACTATTGGGTTATTTAGGTGAGTGTCCCACTGCCTCCTTTAGTGCTAGATACATACAAGTTGGCATACAGATGCAAATCAGGGTGGGAGAGTGGATGCAATATTGAGCATATAGACCTGTAAGGGTGCATATAGCTCTCTGAAACGTCTAACTACATGTGTTAGCTTTTATGCATATAGGAGTGTACCTTATAGCCTAGTAACAACATACCTTAGGGGTACGTTTTATGTGGTAGAACAGCAGGTTAATGCTTCTCAAGGGGTTTTAAATGCCAAGTCGGCCTATCAGTAGAACTGGATGCACACCTACAAGTATACCAGGTCTCAGACATGTTTAAACAGCTACTTCTCTGGATAGGTGACTTGGTAGTGTTAGTTGTTTACTAGATATCTGAAGGAGTGTCTCAGTCCCTAACTGGAGGTCTGTTTCCATATGTAAGTATGTTTGTTGGTGCATCACTGACTCTGTTTGTGAGTGTAAATCTCTGCAAATGTATATTTAAGGAGTGGCATGGATTGTCTAAAATGAGTGTTAGTTACTATTGAGTTATTTACCTAAGTGTGTCACTACCTGCATTAGAGCGAGAACCATAAGAGTTGTGTCTGTGCATGTGAGTGAATGATTTGTTCCTTGTGACATTGAGGAGATGTATTAGTAGTTTACCCCTTTTCTATGTGCTTAGCTAAGATTCAAATTAAGGTGGGAGACTGGATTTATAATTGAGCATTTGGTTCTGAAAGTGTGTATGTAGGTCACCGACACTTGTAACTACAAGTGTTAGCTTTTATGCCCATACGACAGTATCCTATAGCCTACTTATTTGCTACCTTACGGTTAGTTTATATGTGGTAGAACAAGAGGGTAGGGCTTGTCACAGGGGTTTAATTGCCAAGTCGGCCTAGCAGAAGAACTAGATGCACAGCCTCAAGTTTATGAGGCATAACATATGGTTAAAGGGCTACTAGTCAGGATCGTTCACTTTGTAGTATTAGTTATATACTACATATCTGAAGGACTGTCTAGGTCCCTATCTGGAGGTCTGTTTCCATCTGTAAGTATATTTGTTGGTGTATTGCTGCCTCTGTTTGCGAGTGCATATCTCTGTAAATGTATATGTAAGGGGTGCCATGGATTGCCTCCTGGTTGTAATAGTTAGTATTGGGTTATGTAATTGAGTGTGTCACTACCTGCATAGAGCTTTATTCATAAGAGTTCTGTGTGTGCATACAAGTGAGTGTTTAGATGATTGTGACACTGTCTAAGGTGATGTATTATTAGGTTATTCCTTTTGTATGTGCTTGTCTCAGATTCAAATCACAGTGCAAGACTGGATGTATAATTGAGTATAGGGTCTGAATGTGTGCATGTAGGTCACTGAAACTACTAACTACATGTGTTAGCTTTTATGCACATAGAACAGTATTCCATGGCCTAGCTATACGCTACCTTAAGGTTGAGCTATATGTGGTAGAACAAGAGAGTAAGGCTTGTCAATGGGTTTTATATGCTAAGTCGGCTTAGCAGTAGAACTGGATGCACAGTGTCATGTATACCAGGAATAAGACATGTTGAAAGAGTTACTACACTGGATGGTTCTTTTAGTAGTGTCAGTTTTGTACCTATCTGGGTCCCTATCTGGGTCTGTTTCCATATGTAAGTTTGTTGGTGCATTGGTGCCTCTGCATGTGAGTGGATATGTCTGTAAGCGGATATGTAAGGGGTGGCATAGATTAGTTAGTATTGGGTTATCTAGCTGAGTTTGCCACTGCCTGCATTAGTGCTAGATCCATAAAAGTTGAGATCTTCAAATATTAGCACACTTTCACTTTCACTTCAATTTTCTACAGACAGAAAATGATTAGTACCACTCTCTGTAAGAAAGAACCAGTAAAGGCCATTTTCCCTCTTTTTTTTCTAGTGATACTGTAAGCAAATGAAAATGTTTCCTTCATTTTTTTTTCTACTCGTATTCTAGTTTTTATTGGTCAGTTCTTTTTAACCCTTAACTAGTATACTGATAAGAAGCCCAATCTGGTAGTGCCTGTGGGTGAAGTCGAGACACCTTCGCGACAACTAGTGAGCCCCCGTGTAACTCCGCGACGGTGACGTGACTCCATACCGGAGTCCATTGCAGCATTTACAATAATACTAGTATGTGTTTTCAATTACATATCAGATGCAATCATAGTAGTGAATTGGAAAATGCAATGCCTATTTCGCACTATATGCTGGGGCTCAACTAGTATAGTTTGAAAAATTAAACCACAACTTATTTGGAAACCTTCCCCCACACTGCTTTGCTTGAATTCCCATAGCAACCTGCTTTGAAAATACTCTACCAGTAAGTAAAAAGTCTACACAGTTTCTAACTGCAGCATACTGCTTCAAGTTCAGCTGTAGTAGGTGTGGTGCAGTGATTGCAAATTTAAGCTTATTCACAATAGTGTAATTTGTGAAAGATTTATCTGCAGACAATTACAGATATAGTTACATTAGCAATTAAATCACAACTTATTTGGACTTTTCACATTATTTACACCACCCAATAAAATACGTCATTTTCTAAAACGGACTCCACTCCTCCATTTTAACTATCTTTCATTCTACCAACAGTCACAATTGGCTGCAGCCTTCTCCTGTGTACTACTGTTTCTTCCTACAAAATGGTCAGAGTGTGGCGTGTGGGTCACAACTATGTCTTTTGGGGCAGGTAGTGTGTGAGAAAGAGTGGCTTGCCTAATATGAATATTAAATGGTTTGTCCAGAGAGGTTTAGAGTGGTGCCAATTGCTGCCTTTGGTTGAGAGTATTGCACATTGCCAATATCCAGAGCTCTTAATAATGCACTGTGGCGGCAATGACCTAGGCACTATTACTGGAGTTGGTTTGGAAATTTCAATGAAAGAGACCTTTAGTCAATTAATGACACTTTGCCTCGCACTGTCTTGGTGTACTCCAACATATGCCAAAGGCAGAAATGGCAGTGGTCAAATCAATTCTGTCCACAGATCAAAAAAAACAGGAAACATGTTAATAAAGCTGTTTCTGCATTCCTTAGAGACCAAACATGGGCTCTATCTACAACAACAATCTACGTTTCAACATGCATGGAATTTACAGAAGTGATGGAGTTCACTTAACAGTCCTTTCAGCAATCTACAACACTGCATCCGTCTTATGTGTAGCAGTCACCTACTCACAATGAATAAAAAGACTCTCTTCAGAGCCATCCTATTGCCCAACACTGAATAATATTCATTTTTATTTATTTTTTAAATAAAAAAATCCAGTGATGCGACCTTGTTGCAGACCCACAATTCAAAAACATGAATTCAATGCACAACAACACATTTTAGATTTATAACTCAGATTTGACATCTATATATGTTACAATAATTTTATGAGTAGTTTTGTGAGTGTCTAACTGTGTATGCAAGTGGGTGCATAGGCCTAACTGGGTCTGTGACAACATATATCACATTATCAGTCTGAGTGGGTGCATGAGTATCTTAGTGGGTGTATGAGTGGGTGCAGGCGTCTCTGAGTGGGTCTGTGAATGCATGCAGAAGTTTTTGAGTGGTTGTGTGAGTGGGTGCATGAGTCTCTGAGTAGGTATGTCAGTGAGTACATGAGTGTCTGAGTGTGTCTTTGAGTGGCTACATGACTCTCTGAGTGAGTCTGTGAATTAATGCATGAGTGTCTGAGTGGGTGTGTGACTCTGAGTGGTTCTGGGAGTGGGTGCATGAGTCTCGGAGTGGGTCTGTGAGTGAGTGCATAATTGTTTGAGTGGGTCTGTGAATAGGTGAGTCAGTCTCTGAGTAGATATGTAAGTGGGTGTGTGTGTCTGAGAAGGCCTGTGAGTGGGTGCATGACTCGCTGAGTGGGTCTGTGAGTGAATGTATGAGTGTCTGAGTGGGTCTATGACTGGGTGCATGAGTCTGTGAGTGGGTCTGTAAGTAGTTGAGGGGCTCTCTAAGTGGTTCTTTGAGTGGATGCATGAATCTGTGAGTGGGTCTGTGAGTGGGTACATGCATCTCTCAGTGGGTCTGTGAGTGGATGTGTGAGTATCTGTGTGACTCCGAGTGCATGCATTACTGTATGAGTGAATGTTTGAATGTATTTTTTTAAATTAATTTTTGGTGAGGTTTGCGACTCCACCGCAATTTTACACAGGGGCCGTGATGAGCGCCACAATGGGATCGGGACTCCATCCATGTGAAAAAAAAATAGATTTCGGCATTCTAAAACTCATAGCAAATCCATGACACCCCTAAAATACACCCCTGTGGTTAGGGTACTCCTATCCTGACCCCTTCTATGTTTTTTACTTTTAGATAGATCCCCCCAGGACTGGCTCGGCTTCATAAAATGGTGGTTGCAACTTTTTAGACATCTTGTAACCAGCCAATTACAGCACTCCTCCTTTTGTGAGGATTCGCGCAGAACCGTGTGGGAGCCACGAATGCACTGCGTCCCTATATATACAAATTTGGATTTTGGTTATTATCTCTGAAACTGCTGAACAGATTTACACCAAATCACAAAAAGGGACTTCCCTGGACCAAAATCTACCTTTCTGCCAAATTTGGTGTAATTCCGTTCAACAGTTGGGGCTGTAGCCGTATCTAAAGTTCTTATGGGAATTAACATGCAGAAAACGCATTGTGGGACCCCCACCTTTTTCTCTGCCCCCGCTTGACGGATCACCACGAAACTAGTTTTGAAAACTGCACGAGAAACATCTAACAATGCTTATTGGCAAATGAAAAATCGCTCTTCCTATGGAAACTACATCCTAACTATAACTACCTACTGGCGACCCGATTCTGATGCGGTTTGGGAACGACTCCGGCCATTGGTAGGAGCCGTTCCAACCGCATCAGAATTGCCAGTTCAGATTCCTTTCCGACCGACTCATTTTGATGGGGTCAGTCAGAAGGTAATCCGAATCAGTGTTTCAAATGGCCTCGGAGTGCCTGTCCGCCATTCAGAAAGCCTGCAGTAATCCCTCTTTCCGGCCGAGGGATTACGATGGCAGCTTTCCACTGCATTTCTGAGCCGGTCTTTCCGACACAGAAAGGCATTGGGAATCTGTCTTTGGTGGCGCGCAGCAGAACCCCCATGGGTGCAAGACCGCCGAATGTCGGCCTAGGGCACCCATGGTACCCCCCTGTTGATCGCTGCACCTGATGGCTGGCACCTTGAGGTGCCTGCCATGGGATGCAGGGATGAACTGCACCTCTGCGCTTTGCAATGAGAGCATGCATTCCATTCTGAATGCATGCTCCCATTGTAAAGAATATGTTATGTTATGTTATGTTAATGAAGCTTGTAAAGCGCACTGCTACCCAAAGGTGTCCTGGCCCTGGAAGCTGCCTGCTTGGTTGCTGAGAAGAGATGACTGATCAGGGAAAAAGCCAGGTTTTCAGACCCCTTCTGATAGCAGTCGCATCCTACTTCCTAGACTGGAACCGATGACAGGAGGTCATTTGGTTCCAGTTCCAAACCGATGTCGGACGGACTCCGGTCCGTCTAACATCAGAATCGGGCCCAGAAAGTGAGTGTGGGAAATGGGATCATAGAATCAGAGTTTAGGGGCAAAAGACAGATTAAGATAGAAAGAGTAATGGTTAAATTAGGAATGTATTCTTTTAGAATGGACGAAGATTTCAGAGAAAGCCAGACACAGCTAAGGGATGTAAATGATGAGCAATAATTGTAGATAGAGAGATAAGAGTGTGAGAGTTACAGAGAGACAAAGAGAAGGTGGTGATGAAAGAAAGAGCAATGAAGCCACCATGAGCGCACACCAAGATGATAGACAGGAAGGCCTATTTACGAAGGTTAGTTTACACGTGAGTAAATCATCATATGGGAATTTACTCTGACACTTTTTAGTAACTTTACTACAGTGGCTATTCATCATTTATGAACTTAAACGTGCTCAGACATGTTGACTTACATGCCTTTACCCCTGAAACTGGGGTTGGAGCCAGATTTATGATTGTAAATTGTTACAGAAAAAAGAGCAGTAGCATGTCCGGCACAGCACATGGCCAACCACTGATAATGCAGCAACCTCCCTGAGAAAATAATGGATCCAGGGATTTAAACTAGAACTCCATTGGAATTAATGTTAAACTTAAATAATTTATTTTGGAGTAAAAAACTATATACAGAAGTGAAATGGAATGTTAAAAGATATATGTTTACAAATAAATAATATTGAATCATAATGTTTTTCATAACATTTTTTAATTTAAAAATAAATGTAACTAATATTTTTTTTTAAATGTGAGTGAATTTTAAATAATTCTGTAAATAACTTTTCATAATTCTTAATGCATAGTAAACCAATGCTAAAATTGAACTTTAGGTGGAATTTTAAAAATAAATCTTTAAAAACATTTTAATTTAATCTAATTAATATATTTAAATGTGTTTAATAATTATATGAAAAAATAAGGTAACAGTTTAAAGTTATCACTAGCAATTTTTCACAAGGAAGCAGAGGGCTTCACCACTGAGGGAGAGACTTCCATATGCTAAAGAATAGGGAAATTGATTATTGAAACTATGGAAACACACTTTACTGAAAAATGTTAAATACTTCTATATATTTATTTTAATCAAAGACTCATATAGAAAATGTTGCTCCATTGCCAACTATAGTAAAACATTTTTTATTATGCATTTTAAATTATTAAAAGTGATGTGTAGAATTAATTAACAGTAACTTCATTATTTTTAACAACTGTTAACTCTACCTTCATTTTTTAATTTAAAAAAGCGTAATCAAATATTTTAAAATAGATGAATAATGATGTTTTACTTTTAGAATTTTGTAAACGGTAGAAAAAATGTAATTATACTTTTACCCAGTTTAGATCATTTAATTTAACATTAGTTTATTTTAAGTCCCTTCCTTCATTTTTTTCTATGTGAGGATAATGCAGTACCTGTGAGTGGCCATGGGTGATGCTGGACTTACTTTAGCTCTGAGGTAGAGTACATTTACAATTGTTTGGGGTCCTTTTTGGCTGTAGTACCTGTAGAAGGGTGGTTTGTGAAAACGCAGTAGTATCACCCTCTCCTAACCCCTCTATACTCCTCCCTTAGCTCCTCCCCTTTAGTAGTAAGTATTCCCCATTTTCTAGGCACTCCCAGAGACGTTTTAAGGCATAGCCAAAGTGGGCTCTGGTGCAGGGCCCCAACCTTTCAGGCGGCCCCATGATAGAGCCAGCTCTATTCTGCAGAGTCTTGCCCTGATTACAGTAATTAAATCTGAAACAGATAGTTTTAAATACCGCTTTCCTTAATTTTTAATGTGGGTGTGGAATCTGTTACAGGCATTTTGCAGAGAAAAGTTGTGTTTGTGATTCATGCAACATCCTTTGTAGTGTAGTTCCTATTTCCCTTATAGGCACTGTGCATTGGGATAATATACACTATAGTTTTTGCATAGGACTAAGATCTGTATGCCTCTATCGAGTAAATTGAACTTAATTACTTGTGTACCAGTTAACTCAGAGGTCACTAGAAACTTCTCGAATAAACAAGAAGGGAGTAGTTTTTGACAACCGCATAAACATGACAACTTTGTTTCCCTTAGAATCGGAACGTGTCTCAGAATCGTGGAAACAATAGATAACAGTTTCACTCAGTCAATCGTGCATGCTTAGTTTCTTCAGAGTTACACAGAAATAGATAGACAGGCGTTTCAATAAAAGGATTTATTGAAAAGTCTTGTTTCTTGTGTAAGAGATATGAGCTGTTACAATCACTAGACAGTAAGCAAGATATAATACGCACAGCGTACGCAGTAAGAAGAAATAATACTGCAATAGCATTGTCTTTTAGCTATGGCATATATTCAAATATACATACATAAATAACACAGGCTAAAAAGTGGATACTCATCTGATGCTTCTAAATAGTTCTACCCCAGTGTACCTAACCTAAGTGTAGTGCAAAATAAGAAGTAGGTGCTGTTTTCTATAGTATGGTATATACTAAGTTTATATGCCAAGAGTCCCTCTAGGTTTTAGTCAGCTCCATACCTTAGAATGAGAGAGGTGGGAATCTCTTTCCAAATCTCAAACTCCAACACCCCGCGAAGGGAGTCAGAACACTGGAAGCTGGATTCTCTGCAAGCAGGGATGACAGCGCCTGGTCAGTGCATCAGGCGGGGACTCAAATTCCTTCCGAACTTGCCGTGGCGAGCTGTATTGAGCTGTGTAGCCGAGTCGCAGTTTGCCATGGTAAGGGAAGGTATATTTATACCTGGAAGGTACTTAGGAATGCTAGCATTGATGTATAGTCGGGCAGAGGAAGACGTCATGAATGAACCTCTAAGGAATAGTAGTTCATGCATAATAGATGAGTTCTTGGAGAAATCAATAATCCTAGCTAGGGAAAGTCCCGATGGCTTAAGGGTCTGGTTTCTAAGAACTCGTTGTGACGTTGGGATGGACGGATGTAGGTGACCATGTCTGTATTTGGATAGCATGGCTAATGCCTAAATAAGGACTGGGATTCTATGCCTAAATAAGGACAATGCGAATTGTGCCTATATAAGGACATGATTCAGGGATACCTATGTACGGGCATCTAAATTGAAACATAACACGCACTCCATTGACGAATGATCAACATTACTAAATGATAAACATGCTAAACACATAAAATTGAGTATCACATGTTCGCGAAAACTTTTGTAAAAGCATACTAAAAAATAAGTTCATGTTATAACTCTCAGGTAAAAATCGAATGCAAAAGGTGCTTTACATACTTAAAGTAATGTTTCCATCTGAAGCATATGCTTACAATGGATGCTAAATGCTAAATGAATGCACAGAAATATACACATATACAATGAAATGGTCCATTTTTACAGAAAGGAAAAAAAATATATCAGAGCCATTTCATGTCATGATTACATAAATGTGAAGAAAGGGTGACAATGTGTCCCTGGAAGTGTTCAAAGAAGTCTGTTCTCTATGAATAGTTCTACTCTAAGCAGAGTTGTTTTAGGCATAAAAGAAAGAAAAAAAAAAGTTCCAAAATGTGTCGTTTGTTTTGAAAAATTAAGGACAAATTCATAGATTATCCGGTACACTGTGAGCCAAATCAAAAGTCCGTGTAAGATGCCGGTGAAAATATGAAATCCTCTATTCCTGTAGAAATAAAATTGTCTACTTGGCCCCAACAGCGCTGGGATGCCTGGCTTCACCTTGGGGGTGCCCAGGAGTGGACATTTCACAGGGAAAAGCCAGGAAGGGTTCCACAGCGGTATGAGTACAGCGCCAGGACACCCTAGGGTAGCAGTGCGCTATGCAAAAAGTACAACACATTTACATTTACATTTACCGATGTCGGTGATACGTCGATTACCTCGTTTAGAAGATTAACTGCACATAGATGTGACGCTTCGTCAGTAGCAGTGTTCGTTACTGATGTTACCTGTGGGCCTGTTGATCCATCTCGTACCTCAGCAGTAGCATGCTGCGTCTGTGAGATCTCAATGAATGCCGTCATCAGGATCGGTAGCCTCTGGGGACAACACAGAGCATGGTCCATTATCGGGTTCAGCAGAGTATCGGTATCCGTTGGCATGACTGATGGGAGAGTTAGACAGCTGTCTAGCATGCATTCTTCACCGCAAAGCAGGCAGCGTAGAACAGGTAAGATGCAATCTTGCCAGATTGGTCTGAATGACAGAAACCATGTGGTATTTAGTTCTCGTACATGAGGTAAGCCCAATAGCTGTACTATGCGCTCATGACACTTCCTCTCCAGGAGAGCTTTCTCCAAGTCGCAGGGAGTGACGCTGGTGGATTGGCTTGCCATAGCGTATAAGTAGGAATAAAAACAGGATTCCTGCAACGAGTGCTAGAATTAGCGGCAGACCACCAAACACCGAGTGCACGAAGTTTGGAATGATTCCGAGGACTGCTTGAAAAGGTGTGAACAGTCCTGAACATATGGTCTTAAATACATGCACAATACCGCTCGTATCGGACATGTTTAAGATATGCCCTAACATTTCTGTGAAATGCGTAGGGCAGTTGGTCCTTAACAGAGCCTGCATCTCAGCCGAAGTCCTAGCAACTTGTAGATCATAGGTTTCTTTGGCCGAGGTCAAAGGCACGGTCTGTTGTAAAATAATGGCTTTTATTCTGCATAAAGTATCAATTTGTATAGAAGAGATGTTCAGTGAAGGCCATACAGGTGACTCCCTGACTGTGTCTATTTGGAGGAACAAGACTTGCATACAGCAAGTGACTCTGGAACTAACCATTATGAGATGTGGGATACCTGGCAACATGCCACAACAGCTCTGATCATTCAACATGAGATAAGTCCCATTCGAAAGTTGGCCAAACATTGGATTAATCACAGTGGCCAGTGAACCTTGCAGGTGGCAGGAAAATTTGAAGTAGAACCGCTACAGGCCCGTGTAAACTAATATCCCGACATATGAGTGAACCGCTCAGTGCATTTTCACAGTGTGTACCGCTAAGAAACACTTCACGCCCCCCACTCCAACATCTGTGTGTGTAAGGTAAATCCCAGGATGTCCTGATGTATTTTTTACCCAACCTTTCATATTTGCCTGCTGGCATGTGTTTGAGGCAAAACTGAAAAAGGAAAGTTGTAACAGGCAGAGTTATTTTGCCATGAATGATCCATTCTATAGATGGTTTTTCTGATACCGTAAATGGCAATTTTTCCAGTTTTGCAATGCTCAGCACTGTATACTTTGCTCCCCTTTGTGCCAGTTCAATCGGTTTATCAGTGAGATTGGATTCAGAAAACAAAGAAGACGTGTTGCTGAAACGCCAAGGCACATAGCCTGCACACAGGTTTTGTAGCGTCCAGCCTAATAACAGAATAGAACGTAATTGAGACTGGCCTTGTCGCAGCAGGACCAAATCCTATTCTACAATGTCTATAGCAGAGGATACAATGTTGCCCAATTAATATATCCTGGATGACAGAGTTGTTAACCCATTGTCGACCACAGCAAGAGATTTCTCTTAATTAATACGAGCAA
Organism: Triturus cristatus; assembly: GCF_964204655.1. Classification (NCBI taxonomy): domain Eukaryota; kingdom Metazoa; phylum Chordata; class Amphibia; order Caudata; family Salamandridae; genus Triturus; species Triturus cristatus. The sequence continues at coordinate 498,409,947 of NC_140582.1, forward strand.
TTTCTCGTATTCTTTCTGTGGCGTCTGCTTGGGTAACCTTCCATATTTCATTTTAAGCAGCATAGATGCCGGCATATATGAAACGTTTTTGACGTGGTTTTCTTGGACCTAGCAAGAAATCCCTAAGGTTTGCGTCTTCTTCAAGGAAAGATAAGTGTTGTTTCACATCCTCTAGTGTAGATGTCTGTAGCCAATCAAGGCATAATTTTCCTACATTGTATGTTGTTACTACCCCTGGATGCTGTCTTTGAACGTAGCGTGGGTCTGGCCTATTGATAGTAAAACCCTGTATTTTCTTCAGGAATCCTTCTTTACCAATGTTTGTGTCTGTGGGCCAGAGCAACCATTTTTTCCATTCGGAATCTGATCTGTTTTGTAAAAGTGTGTCTACTGTCACCGCTCCCTGTTCAGTGCTATTACTAGCTGGAGTTGGTACAGAAGGTGTGTTCATGTCTTTGATCTTGGCTAACCCAAGGCAAGACGTTTGTTGGACAGTGTCATTAAAAACATTATTTGCTGTGGGATGATGCAGGCTCTAAACAAAGCTTCAATTCCCTGCACTTGCCAATCTTTTGTACCCCAGACAGATTGTGTGTCAATTGTGTTTTTCCAAAACTCAAAACTCTGTCTAGACAGTTGGGCAATAGAGGCTGCAGAATAAATCTGTTTCGTATTGGTTAACATATTTTTCGTTCCTGTTTTGTTCACATTTTTAAAGTAAAACATTTCTGGATTCGGTGTATTGTACCCTGAAAAATATGGAACCTTCATTGCAAACGTTTTTGAGCTACCTCTTGGTGGTGTAGGACAATGTTCCCATTGTTTATACATAAATACATTTCTAGGTGTTGCAGATTAATGCAAGAAATGATGACCATAGTGGTTATAACAAAAAAGCTGTTCATAATCTGTTGAACCCTCTAAGTATTCGTGGTTAGAGAATGCAGCATATCTTTCTAGATCAAACATCATGTTATTTCCAGTCTCAAAGTCCCAATCATCAGAATAGGTACTGGAGGTAATAAAGACACTTAATGACATTTTAAATAAGTGTGGAATCTTCAAGAGTTCCGACGGGCCGAATATATCATAATCCGTTTTGTCCCAAACTATACCATCTTGTATAGGAACGGCTGTGATGTTCACTGCTGACAAGTCTGTTGCTTCACGATGGGATGATTTGTGTGGTTTCAAAAGTAAGTTCACATTTTTACTTTCTCTGTCCAAGTGAATATATCTTCCATTTATCAGCATGCTCAGAGTCATTACTAAAGCTAGCCAATGCAGAAAGAAAAGTATTCCAGAAATAATCCATAGTTCAATCCATGGTGAAACCAGATAAGTCTTTTTTACGTGATGAAAGAAGTCTTGTGCTTGTTCTTTGAAAGTTCTTCTGACTGGCGGCGTTTCAGGCTCGCTTGGATCCTCAGAAAACGTATCAAAGTTAATGAAATTGCCAGAGGCAGTTCTGTCAATGGTTGAAATTGCATCAGGATCCGTTGAAATTGCTGGAACCAGTTGATTACATGCTACGTTGGTGTAGACAGGTGTATCAGGATGAACTGTTATTTGGGTTTCAAGAGGAATGAGTTCCATAGCATTGTTGCTTAGTCCTTCATTTCTTACTGTTGAACTCTCAATGGTGATGAGTCTTTCAATTTGAACCTCTTGGATAGTAGCTAGAGGAGTGTGTCTGCTACTTGGTCGGAGTCCACATGGCCTACTGCGTAGTATTGGCCACATATTGTGGTTTGATGAGGTCGATGGACACAAATCTTTTCTCCTTTTTACCAGCAAGGGGTGGGCAGAAGTACTGTTCTTGTCCCGTGGATGGCTAGGACAGGTACTGGTTGGCTGTAAGAAGGCCCAAATTCCTTCTTGTCCGCGATCTTCTCTCTGACTAGATCCCCAACCTTTGGGATCCAGACAGGCCTTGCTGGGATGGCTGGATTTTCCCCAGTGGTGGTTGGTTTCAGGAACACGTTGCTTTGTTTCGATCTTATTTCATTTAAGTCCTGTAAAACAGCCAAACGATCTTTGATATCAAATGGTTTATTTTCCACCACTGTGCCTTTACATTCGAGATCAGGAACCCACATTCTTGTCCCAAATAGGACCTCATATGGAGTGACCCCCCTAGAGAACTGCTTGGCAAATTGTTTAATGAGCGTTGGACCCCATAAAGATGTTTGACCCACCCATCACCCAAATCTAATACTCTAGCTGTTATAGACAGCTTTATGTCCCGGTTTTTCCTTTCCACAACAGAATTTCCCTCAGGATGGAATGGAGAGGAGTACCGCAATGCAACGCCCAAACTGGCCATGGCTTCTTTGTAAGCTCAAGAGCTAAACGCAGAGCCCTTGTCATAATGTAGCGTGCCTATTGCGTATGTGTCGATAAAGACTCGCAAATCTTTTATAACAGTTCGAGCGTCAGCCGAGCACTGAGGCCACATCCATTGGAACCTTGAGCACAAATCCATTGCGACCAAGATATATTTATAGTTACCATCCCTTTGCAAGGGACCGCAGTGATCCAGGTAAACACAAGCAAATGGTTTATCTGAGATTAACAAGGGTGTCTGCGCAGGACGTTTTACTGTAGAGACTTTATTCTTTTGGCATATTTCACATTCCAAAACATAGTTTTTGGTCTGTTTCCTAATGCCAGGCCACCAATATCTCTGTTTTAATAATGATACTGTGGCGGAAACACCTGCATGGGCAGAGGCTATCCCTTCATGTGCTGCTAGGATTAGTCCAAATCTACGTTGCATGTTTGGAATTACCCTATCCCCCACTCCAGGGATTCGAGCAAATGGTACGTTGTTAGCATCAATTATATACGAGTATTTGAGTGGAAATTTTTTAGGTAACGCTGCACCACTGCCTTTGCTTGAAGCATTGACAGCCAATAATATCTCACTGTCTATTCCCATTTTTGAACGAGTGATCGCAGCTACGGAAGCCGTTTGCACAGCCCCCTTTGCGGCTTCGTCAGCCAATGAATTCCCTGCAATGTGAACGCCATCATGTTGATGACTCAGCGTGTGTATCACGTGAGTGTTTTGTAGTCCGTTTCGCAACTGGACTACTTGTTCTCAAACCATTTTATGTGTTATTGTGCCACGTTTTGCATCTTTGAAACCATTTTGAAGTCAATTCTATAAATATTCATTATATGATTGAACACAGTAAAAGGAATCGCACACTATAAGTGTGGGGAATTCGCGATCCGTATTTTCAAGTGCCAATTTGAATGCTTGTAGTTCAGCTCGCTGAGCTGTACAATCTCCTAGAGATTGTGTTTTAGTGACCATCGGTCGGAATTTACCATTAAGCATATGACCTTTAACGATCGCGCATGCTGCACTGTAAGCTTGCTTACTTTCCATAGCGGGTTGTGCTGATCCGTCAGTATAAATTATAAATTCATACTGGTCAAGAGGGAGAATCTCAATGGGCAGAGGACATTTGTGTTCGTATTGCAGGAATGTTTGTGTTTTTAAATTAGGATCAAAAACATATTCAATATTTGTTGCAGCAAGAGAATTAACCCATTGTATCCATCTTGGATGTAAAGCTTTTGCATTTGGAATGCTCGCTTTTGTAACCGCCCCTAAGGCTGGTACCGAAGTCACGACAGTAATGCGTTTCCCCTGATCTAGAGCTCTTTCTTTTGCTACAGCGGTTTGAACTGCTGTCAGAATTTTTTCTGTCGAAGTGAATCGCATTTCCGCTTGTGTATACAAATGTGATTTGTGTGCAATTGGCACTTTTCAACCTTCATTAAAAATTAAGTATGTGAATCCGCATTGACCCGAAATTATTCGGATCACTAAATTGCGTGTATTTACGCGTGTTTGTAATTGATTTGTTGCTAACATGTCAGCTTGTAATGAACGCAGGATATCTGTGTGTTCCTGTGTCAAATTTATGTTTTTTAAATCAGGTTTGATTAATTTGTAGAGAGGTTTAACCCTTTCTGCGTAATTTAGAATGTAAGTTCTTCCAAAATTTTGGAAACCTAGAATCGACTAAGTTTTTCAGCATTTTTGGAGGTTGGAGCAGCGCACACCTTTCTAAAAAGTTAGCTGCCAGGCTTTTTCCTTCACTTGAAAGCTCATATCCTAGGAAAAGGACATTGAGATGGGCAATTCTTGATTTTTTAAAATTGAATTTATATCCCTCAGAGGCAAAGCCCAGTATAATGGTATTTACCCTGTTCAAGTGACTATCCAGGTCATCGTCTGTCAGATAGATATCATCGACATATGACACTGCCTCATCATCATAAATTTGTAGTAACTCTGTTACTCTTGCTGAGAACAACCCCGGGTTGTTCTTAAACTCTTGTGGGAGTAGACAAAAGTGACGCTGAGTCCCCATTATGGAGAAAGCTGTCAAGTACCTACTTTCAGGTGCTATGTTTTGACAAAAGAAACCATTTGAAATATCTAATGTGGTTTTATATTTTTTATGCACAATGTTATTCATTAATGCTGTACTGTGTGCATTTTGAACAGCAAATGTTTCAGAACAAGTGTTCAGGTGTCTGTAATCCAAAATTAGATGATATGTATTGTCTGGTTTGGAAACAGGAAACAAAGGATTGTTCATTGATGAGGTGCATGTTTCAATCACCCCTTGGTTTTCACGTTGATCTAAGATCTCCCTGACCTGTTTTTTAGCTTCTTGCTTAATTGGGTACTGTCTTTGTGCAGTAGGTTGACATTTTAATTGGATTTTATGGTGAGGTGAGTCCGCATCCCATCCTACATCATTTTTGTATAATGCTGGGGCCTGGGCTACTGCCCATTTCCTAGCATAAGTATATTTAAAATTTTTAGGAACATGGTTGGAGAAGGCTGGCATAATGATGTCTTCGCCATGTGGGCACTCCCTGACAAATTCTGGTCGCCGGTCCCTTTCTGCTAGAAGTATGTAATAACCGCTTGAAAGTTTTTCCCAAAAGAGTGTTTTCACTTTTCTTGGTATGTCTCCCTCCATCCGGAGTGTTATTTCATATAACATTTGTGGAGAACTAACCCTAGTGTCTACAGTCTCAACGGTGATGTACTAATTCAAGTCCACTATCTCCAGAAGTTCCTTCTGGTTCTGGCGAGCTATTGTTACTTCTGCTGCAATGTCCAGCATTGTCTGAGCCCATTCTCCATTTTTGAGTTGTGTTCTCAGAATTTTCGGCATGTCTGATCTTCAGACCTGCTACCTTTTTCTTAGTGAATTGAGGTTTTGGTTTGTTTTTCTGAACGTGTTGATCATCTTTGGGCTTCACGGGTTCTTCTTTGTGATCTGACCGTCCTCTTCTTTCGGATGTCTGTGAAGATGTCTGAAAGGTACGAGAGGAACGTGTATCAGTATCTTGATACCTGTCAGGTTTTTTCAAATTATCCCTATTCCTGAGGTTATACCTCTTTTCAGAGGGCTCCTTTTCAGGAGACCTACCTCAGGATTGAGAAAGTTTCTCTTTTGAATGTTGTTTGTTATTTTCCCACTTCTTTATAGAAGATGTAGGATTGTGTTTAATTAAGTTCTTCTCAGGACCTTCAGACAGTTGTGGTTTAACTGTGTAGTTCTATTAATTCTTGTATTTGATTAAGTAATTCCTCGTCTGACATTGCTTCAATGTCAGGATGAGGTGTGTAGCCGGCTAAAATCGTCCATGTTGCTCCTGGTCTACCTAGTGGACCGAGCCTGGTAATGTGATAGTAATGTTTTAGGGTGCCTTTAAACCAGAGCTGATGCTCCTGGTATGTGAGTGGAATCTCAATATCCTCGAAGGGAATGTATTCCTCAGGTGTTTCATCTTCTTTGAAGAAGTTAAACACATGTGTTACTGGATTTGATTCTGGGAATGTAATCCACAAATAGAATACCGCTGTCTGAAAAGATTCATGTGCCTCTATCACAAAAACTGCTCTGCCACCTCTTGGTGTTAGACCATGTTTTATAGGTTTTAGAATGATGGCTCTCCTTAAGTTTGGAGGGATGTTTATAACACCCTCATCGGTTTCATTTAAACCTGTAGTATTAAAAGCTGTCACGACTGGATCAGCCGTAGCCTCTGTTTCCCCGTTAAGGGACATTTGTTTAATGAAAAGTGTAGAACAAGTTTCAAGGGAACAAAGATAAGGTGCACAATATTTTGGAACACTGTATCCTTCAACGTTGAACAAACCAAACAGCTAATACATGGGATTCTCATCCTACTCAGCTATGGCGGATATTAACCCTACCCACTCCAAACGTCTTATGGAGAATTATGAGTAGGGGTCTCAGAGAAAAGCACGACTGAGTTACTTCAGTATCTAGCATTAAATTAGTGCCTTACCAAACATTGGGCGCCATGTAGTGTAGTTTCTAATTCCCTTATAGGCTCTGTACATTAAACTTAATTACTTGTGTACCAGCTAACTTAGCGGTCAATAGAAACTTCTCGAATAAACAAGAAGGGAGTAGTTTCTGACAACCGCATAAACATGACAACTTTGTTTCCCTTAGAATCAGAACGTGTCTCAGAATCGTGGAAACAATAGATAACAGTTTCCCTCAGTCATTCGTGCATGCTTAGTTTCTTCAGAGTTACACAGAAATAGATAGACGGACATTTCATTAAAAGGATTTATTGAACAGTTTTGTTTCTCATGTAAGAGATATGAGCTGTTACAATCATTAGACAGTAAGCAAGATATAATACGCACAGCGTAAGCAGTAAGAAGAAATAATACTACAATAGCATTGTCTTTTAGCTATGACATATATTCATATATACATACATAAATAACACAGGCTAAAAAGTGGATACTCGTCTGATGCTTCTAAATAGTTCTACCCCAGTGTACCTAACCTAAGTGTAGTACAAGGTAAGAAGTAGGTGCTGTTTTCTATAGTCCGGTATATACTAAGTTTATATGCCAAGAGTCCCTCTAGGTTCTAGTCAGCTCCATACCTTAGAATGAGAGAGGTGGGAATCTCTTTCCGAATCTCAAACTCCAACACCCCGCGAAGGAAGTCAGAACACTGGAAGCTGGATTCTCTGTGAGCAGCTATGACAGCGTCTGGTCAGTGCGAATTCCCTCCGAACTTGCTGTGGCAAGCAGTATCGAGCTGTGTAGCCGAGCCGTAGTTTGCTATGGTAAGGGAAGGTATATTTATACCTGGAAGGTACTTAGGAATGTTAGCATTGACGTAAAGTCAGGCAGAGGAAGACGTCATGAATGAACCTCTAAGGAATAGTAGTTCATGCATAATAGATGAGTTCTTGGAGAAATCAATAATCCTAGCTAGTGAAAGTCCCGATGGCTTAAGGGTCTGGTTTCTAAGAACGCGTTGTGACTTTGGGATAGACGGATGTAGGTGACCATGCCTGTTTTGGATAGCATGGCTAATGCCTAAATAAGGACTGGGATTCTATGCCTAAATAAGGGCAATGCGAATTGTGCCTATATAAGGACACGAGGGGGTCATAGAGATTATTTGCATTAATATTCGTGAGCTGCTGTTGTGTAGCAATATAGAAAACACACACCACTATTCCTGAATATTATATGTAAACACTCTTAGAATTTGGATGAGTGTGATTGTGCACTGTTAGTTACCTGGCCAACTGGGCATGAACGAGCTGAAATTTGAACATAAAGTCAAAGCTGTCCTGAAGAGGGGCCTCCAAAATATGTTTGAACCAGGGCCCCCAAAATCCTTAAGATGTCCCTGAACACTCCTCTCTGTTCCTCCCATATTTAATACTAAAACATATACTTACATGTGCAGAGATCTCTGCACAAAAAAAGATAGAAGAGGCAGAGGCTGGCCCTCTATGTGTAAGTTGGTACATATCATTTTCTAGTAAGTTAGTAAGTACTATTGTATCAGTTTGTGAATAGGCCCCAAATTGCTTACAACTCTGCTGTGCACAATTTCCTAATGGGATGGGGAAGAAGAGCTCCTACGCATGTAGAGAAGACACGATAGTAAAATTGAATAAATTACTTACAAACTAATCAGACTAGGCTGGCATAATGCATTTGCAAATGTGCACCTGCTAATATGCGTTGGGGAGTGCTAATAAGCAGTTTTGCAATTTTCACTCAGTTCTGAGTTTCACACTTCATAATAGGGAGTAACATGCCAATAATGCATGGTATACCCCATTCTGAGATGCACAACCAGCACAAGTGCTCTATTTGTTCACATGTTTTGCCTCCATATTGTGATGTGATCCCATTATGTGTAAAAAGGGGAGTCTGCCACCAGAAAAATAGGATTACTGGCCCCTATCATGATCATTGGAGAAAGCAGAGTGCGTTGATGATTTCAATAAAATCTGAAAGCATGCCACAATGCATGATGCATAATGAATTATGTATGTATGCAGTGTCTCATTACCAGAAAAAGAGAAAATTAAAGCTGTATGCATGAGTGATATAGAAAGAGGTGATGTATCAACATGCATCGACATGTGGACATATTTACGATGCCAATGCCTTTGCCAATGCTGTGCAGCAGCGACCAAAAACAAAATGCTTTTTGCCTGTATTGTGCAGTATCTGGGGAAAAAGGCATGATGACGCAGCCATGGTTGCTGGCTGAATTCATTTTATCGGTGCGCTCATGCTTTATGATACCTGTACGTTCATTTGGCACCATGCATGCACGCACCTATAGACTGACACAAATTTTTTTTTTGTTTTTTTACCAATATAAGATGGTGGAATTCAAATGATATCAGTAATAAAAAATAAATCGGATGAAAACACTTCCTTTATCAGAGCACCTGGCAACAAATGACATTTTCCAGGCTCTCTGAAAAAATTCAAGTAACATTTTTTTTTGTTGCCCACATGGGCTGTGGGAACAACAGAAGAGCATACAAGGGTTAAGAACAGGGAGTGGGGTATAATTATTTTTTTTCAATTGGATAGTGGGAGAAAAAACAGCACACAAGGAAGACAGCAACACAGAATTCAGGGAGAATCGCATGTGCGGGAAAACAGCATATGAGGGAAAAAGCACCAGGGTGGGTATTTGGCGGGGAGAGAAACACAGCAGAGAGAGAGAGCTAGAAAACACATGCACTATCAAGGAGTGCTTAAAAAAAAGAAAAAAGTAGTTCCCTAAAAATGAGCAGTGCTAAGATTTAAGTTATCCAGTCAAAAGGATGGTAATGGGTCTATGCTCCATGAATGGACAAGCACAAGAAGAAGGAAAAGGAAGGAAAACCATTGACTAAGAAGCAACCAACTTATAATGACAATAAAGCCAGTCATTGGAAGCAGTGGCTAGAATCTAAACTCACTGTAAATTTTTGAGGTTGCCCACAAAAGTACTTTCGCAACCAAACTATAAGCTGGCTAGTATTCGAGACCTAAGAATTACATTCAGATTGTATAAGGGGACAATTAACCCAGTACACAGAGGAAGATAGCGAGATGGACTGGAAATACTAAGGGGTGATTACGAACCTGGTAGTCAGACTGCCAGGCCCCAGTGTTGGCGGTCCGGAGACCGCCGTCAAGCCGGCAGCATCCCAACCGCCATATTATGACATGACCACTGCGGCAGTCTGTCTGTGAAGGCATGCTCAGGCTCACCATGTGAGCCTGAAGGCGGTGATGCTGTGGTGCAGCCCCTGCACGGTTGTGCGCGCACTGCTAACATGCACCATGTCGTGCATGGCACACAGTGCATGCACAACGGTGTGCAGAGGGGAGCACAACATGTGCCCCCATGCACTGTGCCTGGGCGAAATCACCCGGGGGCCCTGTTCGTAGTTCCCTCTTTACGTTTCCAACATGCTTTACATGGTGAGGTCACTGCCATGTAAAGGATGTCAGAAAAGGATGTCATAATCCTAACGTCGGTGCCTGCCTCAGCACTGCCGCCATTCACTTGCCCTGACACCACGCCGCACCGTAGTGATCCAATATCCTGGGGTGGCGGCGGTGATGTCTAGCGGTCAACTTACGCCACCTCCTCTCCCCACTTTCATGGTTAGCAGTTGGTTCTGTTTTAGGAGGCACTAATAGGAGAAATGGGCTGGTGCAAGCCGCCTCCTGACGAGAGCCCCAGTACAAATTAACCACTGCTACAGCACCCCAGCGGCAGCTAGTCAACTATATTGTTAAGTGGCTATGAGATTGACTGGCAGTCACTGTATTCATTACCTTTGCGATTACGAGTAGAAAAGCCCCTCACAATGGCTCTTATCCTATCAAATGTCCACCATCCCAAAACAGGATCACTGTAGGTAGCATTAACCGGTGAAGACATTTCACAGTCAAATTGAGATTGGTGTATGCTGAGATCCCGGACGATATGTCACCACTTTTTGATGTCTATTGGGAAATGCTGAAGGCCTAGCCCTGATAGTAAAGATAACTAGATGCACTCATAATAGCCAATTGTTATTTCTTTATTTATGAACTGCGTTTATTGAAATAAAGAAGACAAGGTGCTCTGACTTATAAAGCACTGTGATATTGGTTAATTATGAACCTGAGAGTGGAGGGATTGCACTCTGTAAGAAATTAGAAATCTTTATTTAAAAAACACACAACACGTTTAGACTTTGGAGAACACATGTCCAATTTTTCTTTGCAGGTCTTTGCTGCAATCATCGGTCTTTGCTGTACCTGGGAGCCCTCTGCACCTTTAAACCACACATGGTATGAATACAGGCCTCAACACTTTCCACAATGTATGTAAACTGCATTCAGCTTGCTTTCTGTAATGTATGTATACTCTATCTAGCGTGTGATGCTTGCTGGTTTCCTTCATCTCAAACGGATGAAAGGCTGAGTCAGTGCAGCCAAGATTGAATCCATGACATGCAATTTATACATGAGGCATTAACTTTGTGGGCTCTCTTTCTGTCACTTAAAGCAAACGTCGTAAAGGTTGCACAGGCCTCTGCAGCAGGCACATTGACCCAGCGCTACCTGGAAAAGAGTTGTGTGGCGAGTATAAGTCCTTCCAGCCACGTCTTTCTAGATGTCAGGGCAGTGAGGTCCGAGGGCAGCAGATACGGGTGGGTCCACTCTAATACCCCATATGGGAATATAGAAAAACCTATGGCAGCTAAGGCCTGCAGTCCCATGCAATCTACCAGTCCCTTGCCTTCTGGAAAACGGGCGGAGATGCCTGTAAAGTTCTTTGGGATACTGTGCAGATTAAACTTGCTTACAATGATCAGGTGTGCACTGTATGTGAACTAATTTTAAAGTGTTCTGGGAAGAGAATAACTGTGGATTCTCACTTCTTTTGTTAAAGTTTATATTTAGCATTTGTAAAGTGCTTTTAGATGCAGTGTAGCTGCGAGGCTTGAAACGTCTTCTGAGATGTTTGAGTGGTTTCTAAATTGCTTCACCAGGGTGGAGGGTTACAGCTTGTGAAGTGCTCTGTCATACACTGTTTGCATTGGAGGCTTGTTTTTCAAGAGCTCTGGGGTGCAGATTTTTCCGTAGGGCTTGTGACGTGCTCAGTGGTGCAGTGCATGATTGGCTTGTAACATGCTTTTGTGTACAGTGTCCGAGAGGCTTGTGGTGTACTCTAAGTTGCAGTTATCCCACCCAAACCCCTGTTGCTGGGTAGTTGCTCGCTCGCTATGTACCGTATGGGGACTAGTCTGTCTTATTTTTTGTGTTCTCTGTAAGAATGTTTATGGGTATGACTGGGTATCCTGGGGCACTGTAAGGTCACCTTTTACTATACTTTAAAAGTTAAGAATTTGAATATATAATGAAACATGTGTTGTAAAATGCACCATTTTTGCCATTTGTTTCCTAATTTTCTTGGCGGAAGAACCCCCCCAAACCTCACTTGCAGGGGTCAGGCTCGCTCACTGTGCTCACTCCCTACGCACTGTATGGAGACTGGTCTGCCTTATGTTTTTTGTGTTGTCTGCAAGAATGTCTATGGGTATGACTAGTTATCCTGGTGCACTGTAGGGTCATCATTTACTATGCATTAAAAGTTAATACATTTGAATATATAATGAAAAATGTGTTGCAAAATGCACCATTTTTGCCAGCAGGATTTTGTGAAATTAATGGAGCCAGTATATCCCCCCTTTGCAGTCGTACTGCACATCCTTGAAAGTAAGATCTTGACACATACACATTAGATGCTTTTTGCTCAGACTATCAAGTTTCTGTTGTGTTGTGTTACATTGACTTGTATTAAGAGAAACTGTATATATACTAGATCAATTTTACATGTTTTTAGCTCTTAACTCCAATTGACCATTTTCTAGTGAGAGCTAATAAAATGATAATTGTCTTTTGATCCTTTGCTTTGCTTCCTGCTATTATGCATTATGCACTTGTTAGACATTTGGCTTCCTGACATACTGTGTTTTATTTTTAACAGATGGTGCATTGTGGCAAGAGGAACTGCCTCTAGGGGAAGAAGCAGGTGGTCGCTGTTTCAGACTCCAAACGCGGACCTCAGGCACTAGGGGCTATATGTATGAAAGGGTTTACCCATTCTGTTTCAGTGGGAAGATATTTTCGTAATTATGGCCCTAGAGGTTTAGAAGACGTTGTCCAGTGGAACTGGGGTGGAGAACGGCCCAGCGGGTACCTGATGATTGACTGAAATACAAGCACAGAACAAACCAAAATTTGAGGTAAACCTCTAAGAGCATTCACAGCTTGTTTGTTGCTTGCTCGCATGGCTTACATTGATGGGGCTAACGTATTGTCTAAAGGGTCCACACAACTGCCCTCAAAGTAGGAGCCGATGGAATAAACATAACAAAAGTTAATTGGTTGGGCAAGTAGGACTGGGATGAGTTCTGATGAAGGGAGAATAAGTACCAGTGTGACCCCAAGGTATAGAGCAAAAATGGTGTGCCAGGACCCGAAGCATAGACACTTGAAGAATAAATATGTTTTCCTTTTCTTCCCCTACCTCCCTCCATGGGATGAGCTACGAGCACAAGGCCTGCAATCCCTTTATCCTTCTACCCCAATGTGATTGTACAATAAGGGTTTGCAATTGGCCCAGGCAGTCTAAACATACCGAACTTCCACCAAAAAGGACTCTTGCCCACACTGGGTGCCAACAAAGTGGTACACACATGTGTAAGTACCTAAAGGAGTGGGCGGGACTCACTGATGAGGTTGGAAGAAGCACTTTTGGGAGGATGGTACCAATTACATAAAGAGATTAGCTAATCTGCAAAAGACAGACTACTCGTCCATTAGAAGGAAAGATACTCAGGAGACTTTTAAATACCAAATTACCCACCTTAGGGACAGGGTTAGGACTTGTGCTCCAACTGCTCCCCCTCACCCTTACCTTCTCCCCCAGATCACTGACCTGCAGGACAGAAAAGAGAGTGAGGATACGAGGAACATATTCCCCATGGAGTTACACCTGAAAACAGAGTCATACCTGCAGGAGCACTGGCGACTGAAGCACAAGGAGGTGATGTGCACTTAAGTGCTGAGATGCAAATGACTGACAGTAAAGTGACCAGGTTGCAGGCTGATTCCAATACTGTAAACTGGACTAGAGCACATACGTGTTAGGTTGTAGGGATCAGAGAGATCGAAGTGCTACAATCACTTTTCAAAGCTTGAGGCAGACTGCTGGATGGATGTCTAGATAACATTTTCCTCTCCTGATCTAAGTCATGCTGATTATGAGAGCCTGTCCTCCTTCACCCTTTGAGAGACCACCCAGCGACCAAGGGGGTAGAGTTGCTGTTCAGATGTCCTTGACCCTCTATGAATTAATAAGCCTAAGGAAACAAATCCCCAACATCTGAGAAAACCCAGCTCAGTTCCAATAAGAATTAGAGTGTATTCAAGGTACTGACTGAACTGGGAAGATGTTATATATAACCTACTGGCGGTCGTCAGTAGGTAGTTATAGTTGCAACCTAGTTTCCATAGGAAAAGCATTTTTTGATTTGCTAATAACTTTGGCTTAGTTTGACGAATCTTTGCAAAATTCTCCAAAAAGAAAATCTATCCAGGTCAGCTCCTATCCTGAAAGTTTGGGGGTGATTCGTCAAGGAGGGGCTGAGAAAAAAGGGGGGTCCCAAATCACATTTTCCCCATGTTAATTTCCCTAGGAAAGTTTGCGTCGAGCTACAGCCCGAACTGCTGAACGGAATTGCCCCAAATTTGGCAGAAAGGTAGAGCTTGGTTCAGAAAGCGACCTTTTTCTAAATGGTGTAAATCCGTTCAGTAGTTTTCGAGAAATTCAAAAAATAAGAGTCAAAAAATCAATTTCCCGTAGGAAACTTTGTGCAAGGCTACAGCTGAAACTACAGAACGGAATTACCCCAAATTTGGCACAAAGGTAGTGCGTGGGTCAGATAGCAACCTTGTTTTTAAATGGTGTAAATCCGTTCAGTAGTTGCTGAGACATTAGAAAAATAAAAGTTTCAATATCTGGGCGGAGCCTAAGTCCCGTGCACGATCTTCACTGTGATTGGCTGCCAACACTCCAAACTAGGAAGTGTTGGTAGCCATCTCGTGGCTCGGTAGAAGCGAGTCGCTAGAAAACAGAGAAGCAAAGGTAGAAAACAAGAGAAGGGGGCAAGGTAGAAACACCCTGACCCCTTAGGCCTGCTCAGGGAGTCCCAGAAGGACCCCCAGGGCCAAAAAAACACATTAAATAAAAAAAGAAATCGGCGTAATTCGCGCTGTGGTCGCGGGTTCCCGTGTTTTATTTTAAGGAGACCCCGGGGAGGGCTAGGTCCCGGGGGCATTTCTTAAAAAATAATAGCGGGGGCTCACTGGGGCTGTGGGGGCCTGCTGGGGTCCCCGCAGTCTCGGGGCTTCACTCATGATGGGAGGGGGGTTGCACGGCCCCCCTCCTGGAGCCCTCCATCTGCTTATAACTTTGGCATCGTTTGCCGATTCTTTACGAAATTTTCCAAAAAGTTTCTCTTTTTTGATCGGCTCCTATCTTGAAAGTTTAGGGGTGATTGGTCAAGGGGGAGCTGAGAAAAAAGGGAGGTGTCAAAACGTGTTTTCACAATACATTTTCCATAGGAAACTTTAGACAAGGCTCTGGTCAAACTGCTGAACGGAATTACGCCAAATTTGGCAGGGAAAAAGGTCTTGGTCCAGAAAGCGCAGTTTTGTAGAAATGGTGTAAATCTGTTCAATTGTTTTTGAGATATTAAAGGAAAGATATATATATATATATCTGGTCGTGCCTAACTCCCGAGCACGAGCTTGTCTCTGATTGGCTGCTAACACTTCAAAGCAGGAAGTGTCCTCTAATTGGCTGCTAACACTTCAAACCAGGAACTGTTAGCAGCAATCCTGTGCCTCGCATCGAGTGAAAATATAAAAGAAAGGTTCCAGGGGCAATTTAATATAGCGGAGCTCTGTGTAATGATGATTTGGATGCAGTGAAGGTTTAAGATTTATTAACAATAAAGGAGAAACAGGTGAGCGCCAGGCAGCACGACTTCCACTCCAGGACACCAGTAGGAAGACAGCACTTTCATGCTCTCTGTACCCAACATCACCACTTCGCAGCTATGCCTTTAGAAACCAGTCTGTCGGCTCGCAGCTGTTCCTTTGGGAGCGGACGGCTCATAGTTCTGCTTCTGTGAGTCGAGCGGACGGGCCGCAGTTGTCCCTCTGGAAGCCTGGGTACGAACTGTTCATAAGTCACCCTATATGATCATTGAAAAGCCATTTTGTTATTCAGTCCGTCAGCTGGCATCTGTCCGAGGCATTTCTGAAAACATTCCGGAGCTCTTTCTGTGAGAGATACCCCTTTCATCCTGCATCTCCCCATATTAGCAGGTAACGCACCCTCCCACATCATCAGCATACACCCAACAACCTTCTTGGGCCCGGAAGTGTCCCTCTACGAACTATTAATAAAAAGATGCTTGTGAGGTTGGAAAAATAAGAATCTTAGTCATGTATAGATTTACATATAAAACATTTT
This sequence comes from Triturus cristatus, assembly GCF_964204655.1. Taxonomy (NCBI): domain Eukaryota; kingdom Metazoa; phylum Chordata; class Amphibia; order Caudata; family Salamandridae; genus Triturus; species Triturus cristatus. Next base: position 498,425,894 of record NC_140582.1, read on the forward strand.
ATTAAAACAAAACAACAACAAATAAAACTATGTACAGCCGTGGCGTGTCATCGCTGGTCCATTTGTGATTCACAGCCTGCAAGACAACAAGAAAGATAGGATGGTCCGTCATGCGTCCAGCAAAGGAGATAGAGAGAGAGAGAAAAAGAGAGTGAGAGGAAGCGAGAGAGAGAGGAAGAGAGAAAGAGTGAGAGAGAGAGGAAGACAGAGAAAGAGAGAAAGAGTGAGAGAGAGAGGAAGACAGAGAAAGAGAGATAAAGAGAGAAATAGTAAGATACAAGGAAGAGAGAAAGAGAAACAGTGTGAGAGAGAGGAAGACAGAGAGAGAAAGAGTGAGAGAGGGGAAGAGAGAGAGAGAAAGAATGAGAGAGAGGAAGAGAGAAAGTGAGCTACAAGGAAAAGAGAAACAGTGTGAGCGAGAGGAAGAGAGAGAGAAAGAGTGAGAGAGAGGAAGAGAGGGAGAGAAAGAGTGAGAGCGGAAGAGAGCAAGAGTGAGAGAGAGGAAGCCAGATAAAGAGAGAAAGAGTGAGACAGAGAGGAAGACAACAAGAGAAACAGTGTAAGAAAGAGGAAGAGAGAGAGATAAAGAGAGAAACAGTGTGAGAGAGAGGAAGAGAGAGATAAAGAGAGAGAGAGGAAGAGAGAGAGAAAGTGAGAGAGGTAGAGAGGGAAAGAGTGAGAGAGAGGAAGAGAGAAAGAAAGAATGAGAGAGAAAGGAAGAGACAGAGAATGAGAGAAAGTGTGAGAGAGAGAAAGGAAGAGATGGAGAGGGAGTGTTGACACTGGAAAAAATCTTCGCAGCTCACCTATGTGCCACCGGTGTGTCTCCAACCACGTGCCGGGACATAGTGCACCATCAAGTTTAGGGATCTGAAAGATAGTATAGATTTAGTTATTGCAGAGTACATACAACTGCACATGCGTAATTATCTGTTTCAAGGAAGAGAGAAAGAGAGAAACAGTGTGAAAGAGAGGAAGAGAGAGAGAGAGAAAGAGTGAGAGTGAGGAAGAGAGAGAGAGAAAGTGAGAGAGGAAGAGAGAAAGAGTGAGAGAGTGGAAGACAGACAAAGAGAGAAAGAGAGAGAGAGAGAGAGAGAGAGGAGGAGAAAGAGTGAGAGAAAAAGAGAGAAAGAGTAAGATACAAGGAAGATAGAAAGAGAGAAACAGTGTGAGAGAGAGGAAGAGAGAGAGATAAAGAGTGAGAGAGAGAAAGAGTGAAAGAGAGGAAGAGAGAATGAAAGAATGAGAGAGAGAGTAAGAGACAGAGAAAGAGAAATAGAGAAAGTGTGAGAGAGAGAAAGGACGAGATGGAGAGGGAGTGTTGACACTGGAGAAAATCTTCGCAGCTCACCTTTGTGCCACCAGTGTGTCTCCAACCACGTGCCGGGAGATAGTGCAGCCCTGAAGTTTAGTGATCTGAAAGGTAGTACAGAATTAGTAATTGCAGAGTACATACAACTGCACACACGTAATTCTCTGTTTCGCTAATGTGCAATGAGGCTGGTGCACCCCATCCACTCCCACTGCTCAGAGGTGTCTGTGCACTTTTGTGCACCCAGACTGCTGCACACTATCCACTCCCACCGCCCAGAGTTGACTGCCTGCTGTTGCGGAAAGAAGTCTCTCTGCTCACCTTCCACCACCGTCGTGTGTGTAAGAGGGTCTATCACGTGCTGAAGCAACGTTGTCATGCGTTCAGGATGGCCACGCATCATCGCAGATTTTTCGCACGTTCATCTTTGGTGGTGTTGAGGGGGGGGGTGTGATGGAGCGGGGAAAATATTTTGGTTTTATATACCCAATCCATTTATATAAGTTTATATTAAAAAGATTAAACGATTAAATTTAATGATTAATAGTGTGCTGTGATAAACTAACCAACCTTATTAACCAAGAGAATATACGTGGGAATGCATTAGTATGGCTAAAACAATAAGTGAACTAAGTTTGTACGCATATTAAAACGATAAGTGTTGCTTAGGCAGTGTTAATGTGAATTGCGCTTAAACAAACCAGCATTAACGGCTTTAAATGTTGCTTATGGCTAGATAAATACATACACATAAGGGTATTAGTAAGGGAATAACACTGTTTAAGTCATTTCTATGTATTAATTACGATTCTTGTGTTTCTTTATTAAAGTTGACCATTTTGGCCTACTAAAAGATGGCTGCCGACTGAATCCTTACTAAAGTACATGACTTCATTATTTGAGAAATGGAGAAAAGGCCTGAACTGATTTCTTCGTGTCCTCACCATGAACTAATGAACCAGGACCATGAAGAATACTCTGGGCGAGATGCCAATGTCCCTGAACATGGATGAAATGTTGCCATCTGGGAACCAAAAGCCACCTATTCACAATAGACTGTTACTTTCCTGTCCTGGGAACTGCTTTTCCCATGCGCTTAGTTTATACATCATCCGTATGCAAACTTTTCGGAATGTTTCTTAAAGTATTGGGACGAGGCTGAATTCAGCCAACCAAAGGCCTGGAAATAAAGAAAATGATACTGTAATATGTAAATTTTAGTATAAATATTAGTAGTCCAGAGAGGGAAATTAGGTTACCACCCAAAGAGCTTGAGACGCACCCTGATCGATGCTACTCTATGCGGCACTCCATGCTGACAGCAGAGGACGGGACGATAGGACTCTGATGAATTTCTGAGGACCAGTTTCTGACTTAGAGAACGACAATTAGCCAGAATAGGTAATTATGACAAAAGATAATATTGCATTGTTAGGATTTAACCTGCAAATTTAATTAGATAAAGAAAAATCATTGTTTGAAGAACTGTGTAGGGTGGTTATTTTCTTGTAATGTTTATTGATTAATATGAGAGTTAAAGGGGTTTTCATCAAATTCTAAAACAACTAAATGATCCAGTCAACCTCCGGAGGGTAATTAAAAGATGTGGTTTCCTCTATCCAAGTAAGAAACTGTAGTTCGGGATAATTTGAAAATCTCTCTGTAGGCACGGATAGCTTGATGAGAATGAATGTTGATGTTATAGGCCCCACCAGCGTGTGATGTGTGTATGTGCGTGTGACTGTGAAATCATCCTGTCCGTGGAAGTAGAGGGAGAGTTTGTGTTCTGAACTGCACCAGTATTTCTGGTAGCAAGATGATGGTTTTTATTGATTAGGATTGATGATTTGTGTATATATATATATATAGCTACTAGTATTTCTGGTAGTTAGAGAAGGTTTTATTCTTTTGGTTTGATGATTTTGGCATGTATATAGCTTATCGATTATTGATTGGTATTGATATATGTACTAACACTATATGTTGAAGTCGTATTGAGTTTTATGTTGTCTGTACGGCTTCCGGGAGGTAGGAAGTCGGGAATTGATGACAGTTCCGTAGTAGAGCAGAAGTAAGTGCTGCTCTCGGGAAAGACGGAATTGTGGTTGCCCGTAGGTACACGGGAGAAACGTGTGACAATTGAAGTTGCACGGCACATTGTCTGGGTTCGATTCGGCAGCATCGCCGTGTGTTGCCATTAGTGATGTTTTCTGTGTGAGGAAAGTGAAAATGATAGCGAAGGGTTACCTGTGAAATTTTGGTCTTAGGTACCAGGAAACCAATTGGCATACCGATAACGCTTATCACTGAAAAGGTAGCAGGTGTTCTCTGAGCTTGTTAGAAGGACAGAGTAGAGGTAAGCGCTGCTTTGTTAACGTGTGTTATAATTCTGTAGTAGGACAGGCCGTTTGCTGTTCTCGGGAAAGACAGGATTCTGTATGAATGAACTATATTTTTTTCTTGCGTCAAAGTTCGTGAATGAAATAGCATTCGGGTTAATTGCGGAACTCTGGTTTTATTTCTCAGGAGCATTGCGTTTCCAACTATGTGTCTTAATTCCGGAGAGAATAGTTAATTGATGCTTGATAGAAGGGTGAAGTAGAGGGATGCGCTACTTTGCCAACGGACGTAATAATTCTGTAGTAGGGCAGAGGTAAGCGCTGCTCTCGGGACAACAGGATTCTCGTGGGAAAGGTCTTTTGCTATTCTGTGGTTAGCGGAGCAGACAATGGAGATGTTTGTACGTTGTAACTAACAAGTATTGTAAAATTGAAACAAAGTCTATCGCGTAGTTTTGTAAAGGAGGGTTAGACTGAGGACAGGAGTCAGGAGCAGAAGCTGCTGCAGCGACTGTTGACGTCAGGAGGACCGCGCTGTGATTGGACAGCTTGTCAGTGACGTAGACGCTCCAGGATTGGTGCGTTAGTGTGAGTCGCGCAGGGATTGGAGGTTGTGACAGCGACGTAGACACGCCAGGATTGGTGCGTTAGTGTGAGTAGCGCAGGGATTGGAAGTTGTGACAGCGATGTAGACGTTCAAGGATTGGTGCGTTAGTGTGAGTCGCGTAAGGATTGGAGATTGTGACAGTGACGTAGACGCGCCAGGATTGGTGCGTGAGTAAGAGTCGCGCTACTATTGGATTAGAGATCGTACAGTGGTAGAAAAGACTGAAGAGTTCACAAAAGACAGGAAAATGTATTATCATTCACCCGAGAAAAAGAAAAAGTCTGTGTTTAGTAAAATGAGAAACTGGTTTGTAAAGGACAAGGAGATTGTGACTAGGGAAGGACAGTTACTCCCTCCGGCAAAAACCCCCGCATCCTTCATGGTTGCGAAATACGGGTATCATACCTGTATCTGCTTAGACAATTGGGCAAAGTATACAAAGGAAGACGGAGTTCTAGCATTTCCAGAGGATGGGTCATTTAATTTGGCAATATTAAGGAACTTGCGGGAGAGGATGATGAACTTAGATCCGCGTCCTAGGCCTACGCAGTTCGAGGCATTGACAGAGTGGGAAGATGAGATGCATGAGCGAGAAAAACAAAGAAATGGCAGTAGGTATCGGTATATGTTCGGACGGCCAAACGACCGTGAAAATCATAGTGATCGAATGAGAAGATGGCGAGACGCTAGTATGACTGAAGGATTATTTCCCGTTAGAACAGAAGGAGAAAGTGGAGGAAGGAAATGCCTAGAAAAGAGAAATCATGTAGAAACCCGGGGGTATGGGGCTAATGAAACTGATGATGATGTCCTAGATGATATGTTTTACAAGAGCCCACCTCCGTACAGACAGGAACCAGAAACGCCAACCTCAGGCACGCCAGTGAGGGAGACTCTGAGAATCATTAAAACAGAAGTTATGACCCCAGAAGTGAAAAGAAGAAATTCACTTAAAGAAAAAGGAAATAGGGTCGAGAACGAAAATTCTAGAGAACTAGCAGAAACCACATTGGAACTGACAGAGAAAATAAGGGAATTGACGAAAAATCTAGAAGCAGTTACAGTCCCTGTGACCATAGGTCCTGTTATGCCTATTTTTGAGAAGCAGAAAAACAGTGAGCACGGACTAACAGTTCCATATGTGAACAAAGGACAGGTAGAACAGCCCATAATGGGAGCAAAAGAGAGTTCCTGGGGACATACTAGGGGTAGAAGTGAATTACATATGTCAAAGAACCCATTTTATTGTTCTGATACTGCCGAGAGAAGCAGAAGGGTAGAAGGTTCGATATTAGAACCACAGAGACTGACAGAACCTTTGAATGCAGAGAAGTCAGTGAGCATAACTACTGAAGAATTGAATGACTGGCTAAAAAGTTTGCAGGATAAAGAAAAAGAATCTCATACCATTGATGTGGCGAAATTAAGGATGGTGTTAGAAGAATTGATTGTAGGGACCATCCCCACAGAAAAGCTGAAAAATTACCAGGATGAGGAGTTATTATTCCTGTGTAAAAGTATCACTTGGAGAGCAACAAATTTACATGACAGATTAGCAGAGATAGCCAGTGAAATGGGAATTGACATGGACAAGGTAAAAGCTTTACAGAAGCCATACCGAGTGGATTTTACAGAAAAAGACATTGAGAATCTGAATGCTGCAGGAAGAATAGGGCAGATTAGGGACATAATCACAGTATTAAGGAAATGGGGAGATGTGGACAAGTTGAGGAGCAGGTGGTATAGGAAGCGGGATGACACCTCAGACAGAACATTTACAGCATTTCCTGTGAGAGAGAAGGAGAAGGTGTTGATGGAGTTCCCTATGAGAGAGATTCCAGGAGGGGGATATGTGCATGTCCCATGGACCAGACTGGACATTTTGTCATTTACCAATGATTTCCCTCGATTACGGGAAAAGCCAGTCGAGTGGTACAGACAGGTAGACAGATTTGTGAAATTGTCAAAAGTGCTGTGGATTGATTTGAATAGTCTGTTTGATATAATAGTGCCAGCAGACTTGTGGGCCGAATGTAAGATAGTCATAGATTGGCCCACCAAAGAGTACCCGAGAGATCCCAAAACAGGAGCCCCAGATCCAGAGGTAATGAAGAAATATGAACAGGTCATGGCATTCTTGAAAAACAAAGTGCCCCCCAAAGAAACAGACTGGGTTAAAATAGATAGAACACATCAGGAAGCAAAGGAGTCAGTCCATGCCTATTATGAGAGGCTAATATTAGCCTTCAAACAGTTCAGTGGGGATGACAGTCTGGGAGAGAAGGACCTGAGTCATTTTGTGTACAGATTTGTGTATGGTCTGCGTCCCAAAATCGGGGACATGATCAAGCAGCACACCGTGGACTGGCAAAGTAAGAAAATAGATGAGATCCTGAGGCATGCAAAATACTTTAGTGATGAGATCGAAGCCAAGCAGCGAAAGCTAAAAGAAAAGGCAATGTGGGCTCAAGTGAAAGTAGCAGAGAGACAGGAAGCTCAGCTGGTTGAACAGGCTAATAATCCAGGCATGAAACCAAGATTTGGCTCAGGAAAAGGGAAAGGTAATATAGAAGAGGCAAAGAAGAAATTCCCCTGTCACAATTGCGGGAGATTTGGACACTGGAAATCCGAGTGTAAATATCCACCAGGTACTAATGATGAAAATCCGTCATTAAATCCACAGGTGCAGCGTGAGGGGAGTGGCCCACCACCGCAACAGCAGAAGGCTGTTAATCTACAGAATCAGGTGCCAAAACCGCCCTTACCACAGAGCCGGAGTATACAGAAGTATAGCAAAGAGACGGGATTCTACAATGAAGAACAGGTAAACAAACCGCAACGCGCAAGCGCTGTGACACAGTATTTGCTGCAAAATGACTAAAGTGAGCCAGAAGAGTTTTATTGACGGTGCCGAAAAGAGGAAGCAGAGTGCGTACTTGGTGCATCTCTAGAAATAGATTTGTGGATGGGAACCATGTGTGGATGGGAAAGTTAATGATGAAAACATTACTTTTCTAGTAGACACTGGAACTACACGATCCACTGTCACATCAGCAGATGTTAGTAATCTTCCTCTTTCGGATGAAACAATCCAAGTAGTAGGTGTGTCCAACACCCAAATTAAAACGTACCTTACTGATCCTGTAAAAGTCAGAATAGGGAAATTTTCAGACATGCATCGATTTGTGGTGTGTGACACCAGTCCTGTGAATTTACTATGAAGGGATTTATTGTGCAAGATGAATTGCACTATATTCTGTACACCAGACGGAATAGCCTTTGAAACACCAGATGAGGATGTTCTGTATAAAATGACCATAGCTAACCGAGAGTGTGAGGTTGCTGGAACCTATGCAGTATTCAATCCAGATGAATTGCCCCCAGAATTGAAACAAACAGTGAAAGCAGCAGTTTGGGATTTCACTGGGGAAGATGTAGGTCTGATGAGAAATGTAGAGCCAGTGAGAATTGCGGTAAAAGAAGGAGCTGTTTACCCAAATATTCCACAATACAGACTGACCCCTGAAATAATAGCAGAAGTAACCCCATTGATTGAGAAAATGATCCAGCAAGGAGTGCTGAGGGAGATAATGAGTAGTCCATGTAATTCGCATATCATGGGACTGAAAAAGCCAAGTGGGAAATTCAGGATTGTACAAGATTTGAGAAATATTAACAAGATTGTCGTCTCATGTTGTCCAATTGTTCCAAATCCCTCAGTAATTTTGTATCAGATCCCACATGATGCAGAATGGTACACAGTAATCGATTTGTGTCATGCTTTCTTTTCCATTCCATTGCATCATGACAGCCAGCCGCTTTTTGCCTTCAGGTTTGGAAACCGTATTTGGCATGGTGCCGAATCCCACAGGGGTACACAGAGAGCCCCTCCATTTTTAATCAGTTGTTAAAGAAATCCCTGCAGAGTTTTACTATGCCTGAGAGTTCAGTTTTAGTGCAGTACATTGACGACCTATTGGTGGCGTCAAAAACACGTGAGGCCTGTGAAACAGACACCATAGCCTTGTTAAATCATTTGGCAGATGGAGGACTGAAGGTATCTCCAAACAAATTGCAGTACTGTAAAAAGGAAGTGACATACTTGGGTCATAATATCGAAAAAGGCCTGAGAAAAGTAACCATAGATAGAATCAGAATCATTAGAGGAATGAGAGCTCCAATGACCCAAAGAGAGGTGAGAATGTTTCTAGGAATGGTTGGTGACTGTCGTCAGTGGATAAGTAATTTTTCCCTGATTGCCAAACCATTGGTGAAGTTGACAAAAAGTGAGGTTAAAGACCCCCTTGAACTGAACAAAGAAGAACTGGCAGCATTCAAACAGCTGAAGAACAGTCTATTTGAAGCCCCTGCTCTGGGTATGCCTGATTATGAGAAGGAGTTTGAATTATACTGTAGTGAGAGAAATGGATGCGCACTCTCAGTGTTAATACAGAAACATGGAAGACAAAGGAGACCAGTGGCATATTTCTCGTCAATGTTAGACCCAGTAGCAATAGGGTTGCCAGGATGCCTGAAAGCGGTAGCGGCTACATGCCGAAGCCTAGAACAGAGTGAGGGAATCGTGATGGGGTATCCAGTGAGAGTGTTTGTACCCCATAGTGTGGCGATCCTTTTAACAAGGAGTCGAACACAGTTCATGTCACATAGTCGGCTGACTAAGTATGAAATAGTCATTCTAGGTGCGAACAATGTGAGTCTGGAAAGATGTGTGAATGTGAATCCAGCTACACTTTTGCATGATGCAGAGAGAGTGGAGATAAGGGAAGAGGCTGATCATGATTGTTTGGATGTGCTTGACTATTGCACAAAACCTCGTCCTGACATAAGAGATCTACCACTGCCAGAGAGTGATCATGTGCTTTTTGTGGATGGATCCTGTTTGAGAACGGATGAAGGAGTGTTGAGCGCAGCCTATGCAGTATGCACAGTTTCAGCAGTTATAGAGGCATCACCCTTGAAAGGAGTTAGATCCGCTCAAGTAGCAGAAATAGTGGCATTAACCAAAGCATGCAAGATTGGGAGGAATGCGAGAGTGACTGTGATGACTGATAGCCAGTATGGCGTTGGAGTTGTCCACGATTTCGGCCAACTATGGCTGCAAAGAGGTTTCCTGACCTCAAGTGGAACTCCCATAAGGAATGCAGAAGTGGTTGGGAAATTGCTTGAGGCAATACAAATGCCCAAAGAACTGGCTGTGGTAAAATGTGCTGCTCATGGACAAGGGAGTGATTACATCACTACCGGGAACCGATTTGCAAACGACATGGCTCAGTATTGTGCCCAAAATAAATATTCCATAAATTGGTCCAAAGAAAAGGAAATGTCTTCTTGCTCCATAATGTTTACTAACATTGTGGGATCATGGGATGAAGTGAGACAATTACAGGATGAAGCAGTGGATGAGGAAATGAGACAGTGGGTGAAAGCAGGATGTGCACCCAGGGAAAAGGATCATGTGTGGGTCTATCGGGATGGAAGACCAGTAATGCCTGATAGCATGATGTCAACCATGACACGGATGTATCATGGCCAAGGACATCTGGGAAGGGATGCCATGATAAGGGCCTTTAAGCAGACCTGGTATAATCCAAAATTCAGGCTAATAGCATAAAGTCTCTGTCAGAGATGCCTGACATGTCAGCAGTACAATCCTGGAAGAAAAACGGTGGTGAGTTTGGGTACCATAGGCCGGGAGGGAGGACCTTTCACCAGAATGCAAGTAGATTTCATTGAAATGCCTCCTTATAACAAACTGAGGTATGTTTTGGTGGTAGTTGGTCTGTTCTCTAGGTGGGTGGAGGCATACCCAACCAGAAGAAATGATGGAATCACAGTGGCTAAGCTATTGTTGAGGGAATTCATCCCAAGGTACGGGTTTCCAATAACCATAGAATCAGACAGAGGTGGACATTTCTACAATGAGATCATGAAATTGATTTGTGAAGCATTGGGTGTACAACAAAAACTGCATTGTGCCTACCGACCAGAGGCTTCTGGTGTGGTTGAGCAAATGAATGGTACCATCAAAAATAGAATTGGAAAAATGTGTTTAGCCACATGTTTGAAATGGCCGGATGTCTTGCCTCTGGTTTTGATGACCATTAGGTCTACTCCAGACAGAACCACAGGTTTGAGTCCACACGAGATCATCATGGGACGCGCCATGAGACATGTGTTTGTACCAGTCAACAAGCTGATGACTATAACTGATGACATGATTTTGGATTACTGTAAAGGCCTGGCTGACGCAGTTCATTCTGTGTTTCACCAGGTTGGAGCGGATGCCACCACACTTGAAAAGAAACCAGCCCATGATTTGAGCCCAGGGGACTGGGTGAGGACAAAAGTCCACAGAAGAAGAAATTGCCTGGTTCCAAGGTGGGGAAGGCCAAGACAGGTCATTTTGACCACAACGACTGCTGTAAAGTGCGCAGGACTGAAAAACTGGATACATGCAAGTCACACTTTGAGAGTTCCAAATCCAGCAGACGGCATTGGAAAAGAATACTTTAACGAATCAGAATCAAGTGATGAGTCAAGCAATGAGAGTATAACATCAAAAGAAAATCCTGAAAGAGGGGAGACGGAGCCAAGACTGGTTCAGACCCCCAGAGAAGAAATACTGAGGAAAAGATTGCAGATTTCAGACGATTCAGATTCTGGAGGTGAACCGAACGCCAATGGTGAGCACGGAAAGAAGAAAAGGAAAGAAAAGAATGTTCAGTCAGAAGTAACGTTCACTCCAAATGAGAAAGTAGGAGAAAATCCACCTGAAACAATATTGGAAGAAGAGGAAGGGACAGTCACAGAGAGAGAGGGACAGATTGCGGAACAACCCCGAGGAGGTGTAGGGAACTGCAACACACAGCTAGGTGAAGGGACAAGTAATCAGCAGGGAGATTGCGTGCAGGAGACCCGAGGAGGGACAGAAGTAGGGCTATCACCAGAGGTGGAAAAGGAGAATACTGAGACAGAAAAACCAAACGAGACAGACTCTGAAGACAGTGAAACTGAAATACCAGAAGGTCGAGTTCTGAGAAGGAGAACTTGGATCGAGGAAAGAACTGGCAAAGACGGCAAAGCAAGAAGGAATGCCAAAGGAGACATTTGGCCAAACAAGATCAAGAAACTAAGATATAGATTGACACGAGCTAAACCCTCAGAGGCTGAACAAGTGAATGAAGTAACCAGTCAACATCCAGAGAAAGAGGGAGAAACAGAAGTATCAGAAGCAAGCAAACGTGCAAGAAAACCAAATCAGAAATATAAGTCACCTGAATGGACGTACGTGGCACTGCCTGAACAAGGAGAAGAGGCAGATAGTCAAGGAAATCCAGAGGAGACTTGGCTGAAATTGATAAAAGAAGAAGAAACAGGGGAGATCCTGAGAGTTATCTTATCTGACATTGGAGAAGAAGCGGAAGATCAGGAAATCCTGCATGTGGATGACGAGAAGGAAGTGAAAAACGACGAAAAGCCAAGCTGAGTAATTTGTGTTGATCCTTGTAGAAATACACAGGATTAAAATAAGAAAATCGAAATATTTGGACAACCTGATACGTTTTAGCACTTAAAGCTATAAGAGGCGGAGTAGGAGAGGCTAAGTCAAAAGACACGGTTAGATCTAACAAGATGGCTAACATAGATGATAAACAGAGTAGATGTACCTTCATGAGAAGATGGTGCAAGGTATGTTGTTGTTGTACAGGACTATTAATGCTTCTTTGGAGCATACTCGCTCTCTTGATCTCATTCAAAGTAACCTTAGATACACTGGCAGGACATACTGAGAACATGACTAACATAGTGAAAGGTTCGCAAAAAGTAATATCAGTTAGAACAAGCACTGAGCATGTGCCTCAAGATAGGTCTATAACTGATTTTTCTAGCAATGTGTTTTCAAAATTATTGTATGAATATGTAAAAACAATGGACGTAAGGGATTGCTACGTTTGCATGCAATTACCTGCCTCTGTTTCAGAAGGGGTGACTTATCATCACCTCCCAGCAACTTATGGAATAACATGTAGCGTTTTAACTAGTATATTTTATCAAGTAGGAAAATTAGAATATAATATGTCTAATATAGATAATATTCTTGGACGATTGCCCATGAATAAAGAATTAAATCCAGCTAAAGATGCTAATGTATTAGGAGAAATTTTTATAGAAACTAAAGGACTAACTCTAGAATATATTTTTAAGAACAATTTAACTTGCAGTTTGAAACCAGAAGAGAAAACATTCTTGAATATGGTTGAGGAGAGGAGGTTGAAAATACACAAGAATGCAGAAGGACATAAAGAAGGGGAAAACATTTGGGCAATAGATGGGAACAAAGAAACGAAAGGTGATGTTAGACCAACAATAGCCATAGACTCACCACAGAAAGGCAAATTATGCATCACAAGAGAAAGATCCCAATATGATTATATATACATAGGGACAAGTGAGTGTCATGATACATATTTCATTGCATGTGGATGGGGATTTAGAGGTGGAGAAGACCCAGTTTTTCCTGGATTGTATTATATTTGTGGGAACAAGGCTTATTACAGGTTGCCTGACCATTGGTATGGCACATGTTATGTAGGCCTGGTCTTTCCAAAGATCTTTCACATGGATAGAGTAGAAAACAGTCGACCAAATAACCTACTAATGCGTAGCAGAAGAGAAACTTGGTTAGAAATTGTAGGTGATATTTTTGGAGCCTTGATACCAGCAGTGGGAATATCTTTGAATGCAAATAATATTCGGAAGCTGTCCACCATAGTGGATCGTTTGTCAACAAGCACAGCTGGATGATTTCTATTGGTAAACACTGAATTGGTTGCCATGCGTGCTATGATTATGCAAAATCGACTTGCCCTTGATATCTTATTGGCTAAAGAGGGTGGAGTCTGTGGAATGCTGAAAGTTCAACATTGTTGCACTTACATTCCTGACGAAAGCAGAGATCTAAAAGTATATATAAAGAATATCACAGAATTGCATGATGAAATAAAACCACTGGAGGTTGAAAGTATCTGGACTAGAATTAGTAATAAGATGGCTGCTATAAAAGCTTTCTTGGGTAAATTAGGTAGTACTATAATAGGGAAAATATTATTCCCGTTAGCCTGTGTGATTTTCGTATTACTATTACTTAGGCTAGGATGTATGTTTTGTAGATATAGAAGAAATAAAAAGAAAGTCAAACAAGAAATTTACAAAAAGAGGGAAAGGAAACCAGAAAATGAAATAGAAATGGAAGAATGGAAAGAGAGCATGTATAACAAAACCAAGAGAGAAGATGAAAGGGAAACAGAATTTTAAGCAAGAAGGTATTTCAAATTTCTGTAAAAGGGGAAAAATTGAAATTTTTGTGGGTTGGTGGTGATAAAATCACCAAAGGGGGGATTGATGGAGCGGGGAAAATATTTTGGTTTTATATACCCAATCCATTTATATAAGTTTATATTAAAAAGATTAAACGATTACATTTAATGATTAATAGTGTGCTGTGATAAACTAACCAACCTTATTAACCAAGAGAATATACGTGGGCATGCATTAGTATGGCTAAAATAATAAGTGAACTAAGTTTGTACGCATATTAAAACGATAAGTGTTGCTTAGGCAGTGTTAATGTGAATTGCGCTTAAACAAACCAGCATTAACGGCTTTAAATGTTGCTTATGGCTAGATAAATACATACACATAAGGGTATTAGTAAGGGAATAACACTGTTTAAGTCATTTCTATGTATTAATTATGATTCTTGTGTTTCTTTATTAAAGTTGACCATTTTGGCCTACTAAAAGATGGCTGCCGACTGAATCCTTACTAAAGTACATGACTTCATTATTTGAGAAATGGAGAAAAGGCCTGAACTGATTTCTTCGTGTCCTCACCATGAACTAATGAACCAGGACCATGAAGAATACTCTGGGTGAGATGCCAATGTCCCTGAACACGGATGAAATGTTGCCATCTGGGAACCAAAAGCCACCTATTCACAATAGACTGTTACTTTCCTGACCTGGGAACAGCTTTTCCCATGCGCTTAGTTTATACATCATCCGTATGTGAACTTTTCCGAATGTTTCTTAAAGTATTGGGACAAGGCTGAATTCAGCCAATCAGAGGCCTGAAAATAAAGAAAATGATACTGTAATATGTAAATTTTAGTATAAATATTAGTAGTCCAGAGAGGGAAATTAGGTTACCACCCAAAGAGCTTGAGACGCACCCTGATCGATGCTACTCTATGCGGCACTCCATGCTGACAGCAGAGGACGGGACGATAGGACTCTGATGAATTTCTGAGGACCAGTTTCTGACTTAGAGAACGACAATTAGCCAGAATAGGTAATTATGACAAAAGATAATATTGCATTGTTAGGATTTAACCTGCAAATTTAATTAGATAAAGAAAAATCATTGTTTGAAGAACTGTGTCGGGTGGTTATTTTCTTGTAATGTTTATTGATTAATATGAGAGTTAAAGGGGTTTTCATCAAATTCTAAAACAACTAAATGATCCAGTCAACCTCCGGATGGAGGAAATGTTAGGGTAATTAAAAGATGTGGTTTCCTCTATCCAAGTCAGAAACTGTAGTTCGGGATAATTTGAAAATCCCTCTGTAGGCACGGATAGCTTGATGAGATTGAATGTTGGTGTTATGGGCCCCACCAGCGTGTGATGTGTGTATGTGCGTGTGACTGTGAAATCATCCTGTCCGTGGAAGTAGAGGGAGATTTTGTGTTCTGAACTGCACCAGGTGAACGTTGATTTGTGATTCACACTCTGTTAGATAGAAAGCAAGATAAGATTGTGCGTCATGCGTCCACCAAAGGAGAGAGGAAGAGAGAGAGAAAGAAAGAAAGAGTGAGCAGAAGACAGAGAGAAAGAGAGAAACAGTGAGAGTGAGAGAAAGAGAGAGAAAAAAAGAAAGTGAGAAGAAGACAGAGAGAAAGATGAAGAGAGAGAAACAGTGAGAGAGTGGAAGAGAGAGAGAAAGAGTGTGCTAAAGAGGAACAGAGGAACAGAGAAACAGAGGAAGAGTGAGAGAGAGAGAGAAAGAAACAGAGAGAGAGGAAGAGAGAGAGAGAGAAAGAGACAAACAGTGTAAGAGGAAGAGCGAGATAGAAAGAGTGTGAGGGAGAGAAAGAAAGAGATGAGGAGGGACACTGAGTGCCCCCACTGTGTACAAAACCGTCACAGCTTACTTTTACGCCACCCGTCTGTCTCCAACCACGTGCCGCGACCTACTGGAACTCTCAAGCTCCCACATCTGAAAGATAGTACAGAATTAGTAATGGCAGAGCAGGGTTGGATTAGGATTCAAAATCGGCCCGGGCACGCTAAAAAGAAAAATGGCCCACATTTGCAGATTGCCTTTCCTCAAAACATTGCTTTGGCGAAATTTTATTTAAAAAAGGGGGAGTGGTGGAGATGCAAAAAATGCACGGATTTGTTTACACTGGTGACTTAAAAACAAGTGAGGCCACTTCTGCTCAGGCCCCCTGCCCTGCTAGATATGCACTAGAAAAGTAGGGGGGGGGCGCACTCCTATTAATCCTATGTACAAGTTTGAAAAAATAAATTTGATAAGGTGCTACAGTGTTATGCTTGCTGTCTGGTCAAGCATATGGGAATAAACAGAGAAAAGACTAGCCTGTAGGGTAGTATACACTGTGCACAGTACTGTGGGTTACTAAAGAACCCTATTAGTATAATAGCTTTTTTAGAACAAAATCATAAACTGATTGAGCCAATAAAGTGTTTATATGAATGTTTGCATTTTATGTCCAATTACACATAAAGTATATTCAAACCTACAGGGAAAATAATCATGCCACTATACAATCTTTGGCTAAATAAACATATCAACAAAATGCTACATCATAATCATTGCATATAGAAAATGTGCATGAACATTTTTAAGAGAGCCCGATGCATTTCAGGACTGGCACATCCCTTCTTCAGGGGAGACCTGTGAACAAAAATATCTACATTACAAACCAGTTTATACAGTAGTTTCTTGAATACGCCACATGTGGAGACCATTGCATATCAGCATAATGTGTTAAGTATATTGGCGTTGAGTCAAACTCTGAAGGGTTGTAAACACCAATATGTGTTAGCATGGTATATAAGATGTCTAAAACGTGCTAATGATTAATAGTGCTGTTAGTGAAAACCAGATAGAAGAAGAGATACGAGAGAAATATGCAGAATACAATGAGTAACCATTTAAGTCGCAACATGTATTCATTAGTGAACTGATACTAGGTTTAATGTGAAGATATCTACCCAAAGCTTGCAAAGTAACTAGATAAGAGAGTGAAAATAGAAAAGGCGGAATGGTGAGTGAAGGTTCTAATGTGAATATAAATGGAGGTGAGCTCACCTTGAGTAAAAAATAGTAGTTTCATAACGGTGGACTATTAAATGCGACGCAAGCTGAAAAAAACGGGCTGTATGGAGTTAACACAGAGATATGCATGAACCTGTCGAACAAACTGACAATTTAAAGTCAGACTTTACCGTGTATCGTGAAAATTATAAACTTACCCCTAAGGGCGTATGTTGCACTGAGCCAAGTGAGGAAATATACAAGAAGAGGTGGTGGCCGTGATGTCAGTCTATTGAAAGTACAAGAAATAAAGCGATGGTAAGCCAGCGGTAGACCTTTTTGAATTCGTAAAACCGAATAGAGAAAAGATGCTTACCGGTTTGAAAATGCTCAAGCTGAACGTCAATGCGGGTCTAGTAGCAGTAGTTGTAATGCGGAACTGGAATGGACCGACACTAAAATACGCGCGTTAAGGAAAAAAAATAGAAACAGGACTAAGAGGAAAAAACTACGGTGGCCATCTTTAAGAGAGAAAGGGAACGAAAGTAAAGTTTCACGGTGGAGTAATGAATCAGAATAAAGAGCCAGCAGGTAGAAAATATGGAACCCTGAATGAAAAAGATAATGAAAGGAAATGACAAGATAATGGGCTAATCCAAGACGGAGAAAAAATATACGCATAAGGGATAAATGGTCAGGGAATGGAAGACTAGAGAGTAAGATAGGGCTATAATGGTGCTTGAGGGATAAAAATGAACAAGATCTGTTACGGAAAGGAAGATGTGAATGTGAGTGATAACCATCACCAACAGCAAAAATTATTTAGTGACTTATTACCATGCGTTACATCTCAGTATACGTGTAAAGAACATCACAAAAAACAGCTCATGTCAAACCGGTCATTAAGCCTAGTAGGGGACATTGTTTTAAGTTTTTGTATCCAAAACAATTCTCTTTGAAGCAAAGTTTTGGTAATATCCATACCTGGTCGTACATTGACTTTTTCAATAACTTGGAAACGCAATTGGGATATTATATGTTCAGCTTCATCCCA
Organism: Triturus cristatus; assembly: GCF_964204655.1. Lineage (NCBI taxonomy): Eukaryota > Metazoa > Chordata > Amphibia > Caudata > Salamandridae > Triturus > Triturus cristatus. Next base: position 498,443,568 of record NC_140582.1, read on the forward strand.
ATGGGTAGTTATGCTTGATGTGGTATTTTTATTTCTAATTTTACTTTTATGTTAAGTTATTCTGATTTTAAGTTTACGTTCGTTTTGCCCACGTAGGCTTTCCCACAGGGGCATTTAATATAGTAAATCACATGAGATGAATTGCAATCACTAGTGTGTTTTAACCTGATTTTAGAACCTGATACAGGGTGAGTTAAAGTGTTGCCAGTTATAACATTATTGCAATGTATGCAATTTGTACATTTTTTGGTACCAAGATAATCCTCAGGTTTCAAAACTTGGGTTTGGTGATGCTAATAAGGATTGGAGATTTTTCCCCTTAGTGTAGGCGAAAAGGGGTTTAGCTTGGAATAAACTATTGAAGTCATTTTCATTTTGCAGTGGTTCCCATTGAGCATTGATGATTTTTTTAATAGATTGGGATGCGGTAGAAAAACTTGATACGAAGACAGATCTTTGGTCAGTTTGACGTGGTTGTTTTTTAAGTAGTTTAGTGCGTGGTTTGACTAGTGCTTTATCGAGACAATCCTGTATCACCACATCATGATAACCCCGTGATTGGAGTCGTTGTTGGAATTCTTGTAGATTAATAGTGCAGGTTTGGGAATCTGAACAAATCCTGCGGATCCGAATAAATTGAGAGAATGGTAGGTTTTTTATTAAACTTCTTGTGTGGAAACTTGAATATGCCAAAAAACTATTGCGGTCGGTGGGTTTGTTGTAAACTGCTGTCTCAAACTGATTAAAAAGTGTTTTAGAGATCTGTACATCAAGAAAATGGATGGTTTCCTTTTGAATATTGTAGGTTAAGTGTATGTGTGGATTAATGTTGTTGAAAGCATCAATCATAGATATAAGAGATTGTTCAGTGTCATTCCAAAGTAGAAAAATATCGTCAATGTAACGACAATATAATGAGATTTTTTGCCACCATGAGGCATTTGACATGATGTTCTCGTATTCATACTGCGACATAAAAATATTAGCATACGAGGGAGCTCCCGAAAACCCATAGAGGTGCCTGTGAGTTGAACATAAAATTGTTGTTGCCATTCGAAGTAGCTGTTGTTGAGGCAGAATTTTAGAAGTTGAAGAATGAAAACCTTTTCCATGTCTATGGAGTCTGTAGAAGTGCCCATTCTGTGGCTTCCAGGCCTGCTGCATGAGGTATTGAAGTATATAAGGCAGTTACATCAATAGTACATAGTAAAATGGTTGTATGTTGGTCAATTTCCAGATCTCTCAGTTTTTGAAGGAAATGTGTGGTGTCTTTGAGATACGTACTCCAATGTTGAACGAACCTTTGCAGGTAGAAATCCAAAAATATACCGACTGGGTCAAAGATAGACCCACAGCCGGAGACCATAGGGCGAAAAGGTGGATTACGCGGATCTTTATGCATTTTTGGAATCATGTAAAGTTTTGGTCTGCGTGGGTTATTGGTTGTAAGAAAAAGTTATGTTGGTTCATTGATCCAATCCTTTTCACGTGCCTCTGCAAGAAGTTTAGTAAGCATATCCTGAAGTTGACTAGTGGGGTCATAGGTAAGTTTCATGTAAGTGTTGGTATCTGCAACATGTGCAAATACTTTCGAGTGATAATATTCGGTGTCCATTACTACGATGGCACCCCCTTTGTCTGTGGGTTGCATGGTGATGGTAGTGTCGTTGGCAAAAGATTTTATGATGTTCCTCTCATATTTGGTTAGATTGTCACATTTTTTGGATTGAAATGACAACTTTTGAATATCCTTGTTGACCACAGCTTCAAAAGTATCCAGTGTCTTATGGGAGACAGGAGGTATGAATATACTTTTGGGCTTGAAGATGGATACGGGTGGTACTGATATTTGTTGTTCCGGTGGTATGACATTGGTGAAGAAATGTCTTAATCTTAGTAAATGCATGAATTTGAAGAATTCTGCCTGTACTTGTAGAGAAGTTGTGGTTTCAGTAGGTGCAAATGACATTTCACGGCCCAATACGGCAATTTCTTGTGGGTTTAGTGACTTAGTAGTGATGTTCATAACTAAATCACTGTTTTGCCACTGCGGAGTGATTTGCCGCTTTTTTCTCTGTCCTCTCCGTGTTTTTCGTGATGAGGTATCATGGTTTGGTCTGGAAGGGCTGGCGGACGCCCTTGGTCTGGGCTCTGTGACAAAAAAGACACAGCGGATGCATTTTGTGAAGTTGCATCTGAGGAGGTGGATGGGCCTGCTACCTGAGACTGCGCTATTTGATGTGCAGGCATTCTATTCAAGGTAGTTTCTTTGTCAGAGACTAAACTGTCATCAGATGATGTAGGTGTTTTCCGGTTATCAAATCATTTTCTAGTATATATATTTGCCCAGGTGTAAACTTCATTTAATTTGTAGTCTACGGTGTCCCTGTTATATTTACGAAGTTTACCCTCCTGCAGTTCTTTTTCGTATTTCTCAAGTTTTTGGTTCAGTACTTCCAGTTGAAGTTTCCAAGCATTAGATTCCATGAGTATCTGTAGTTCACTTTTGAGAGTGTGAATTTCTTCTTCTAGATCTTTGATAGTTTTGGATAGTTCTTCAATAATCAACAGGATGAGGTCAAGGAAACATTTCTTAAGTATGGCGTACCATTTGTCCATAAAAGTAGAATTGAGATGAAAACGGAAAAGCAGGGGTTTAATGGCTAATCGAAGACCCCTCGGTATCCATTTGGCTTTATGGTATTGAACTAATGTTGAAGCGTGTAATTTTTGATTTAATTGTCTTCTTGTTATAAATTCCAATTGTCGAAGTTGCTGTGTGATGGTCCCACCGTGGGTATCAGTAGTTTTGACTTCCTGTTTTAGAGCATAGATTTCGCTAGCTTCATCAGATGTATATATACACTTTAGTAGTCGCTCTGTTTTCTGTAATGTTGGTTATAGAGTCAAAAGACATTTTTAATCTGTGGGTGCTGCTGCCTGGACAGTAAAGTGAACTAGAAAAGTATTCAAGAAACTACTGCATAAACTGGTTTGTAATGTAGATATTTTTGTTCACAGGTCTCCCCTGAAGAAGGTACATGCCAGTCCCGAAATGCATCGGGCTCTCGTAAAAATGTTCATGCACATTTTCTATGTGCAATGATTATGATGTAGCATTTTGTTGATATGTTTATTTAGCCAAAGATTGTATAGTGGCATGATTATTTTCCCTGTTGGTTTGAATATACGTTATGTGTAATTGGACATAAAATGCAAACATACATATAAACACTTTATTGGCTCAATCAGTTTATGATTTTGTTCTAAAAAATAATTATACTAATAGGGTTCTTTAGTAACCCGCAGTACTGTGCACAGTGTATACTACCCTACAGGCTAGTCTTTACTCTGCTAGATATGCATACATTAATGGGTGGCCCTGCGAGAGAAAGAAAGTGACACCTCTGCCTGTTGCTATACATGAGGTAATGACGCCCATCTGCCTCCAGAGAGGCCATTCAGAGACCCACTGGGCCGCTGGCTGTATCCAAACAACAGCGGCATCGCCCAAATCGGACCCCCAGACTGCTCCAAAAAGCAGCCCACAGTTGGAACTCGGCACAGGCTCCTCGGGCATTGCACCAGTGCCCGCCTTACCAATCTGACGCTGTGGCAGAGTATATACGAGTGCGTATGCCTAGATCGCTCTGCCGTCTTTCTGCATTCAGGCTGCTGTAACCTATCCACTCCCTCCGCCCAGAGGTATCTGCCCGACGCTGCGCACCAAGGCCTCACTGCTCACCTTTTTGCGGTAACGGCACCCTCCAAATCATGCAGCTCAGTTCAAGCTAATAGGTCTCACATTTGTTACTGAGTCTTGATATCGCGATGGCAGAGGACATACTAGTGCACCTATCATCATCGCAGATTGTACACCCGCTCAGTGCTTGCGGTGCTACTAACTCAGTGAGAAGTGAGTTGGGCTCAGGCCTACACTGCGGTGCAGCAGAGCACACAAAACATCAAGTGTCCGGACCACCGGGACGGGCCATCACCGTGGCGGTGTGACTGTGCCAGCTGCAGTGCATACGTTGCGAGCAACTCGAAAATGGCGTAGAGCACGTGCGCCTGGTCTTTTTTATTAGTAGGGTCACGTGTCCTGTGACGCCTGTGCTTTATGGGTGTGGTGTGGGTGTATTGCAGCTATGAGGGAGTGACGGGTGTCCATGTTGGAGTGCTACCGTCACCCGGGTTGCAAAAGCCAAAGTGTCACTCTGTGAGCCAAGTCCAACAATATGGCCAACATGGAAGGTACGGGGAATTACTGACCCTATATTCATCCATAGTTCCACACAAGAAAGATGGTGGACATGAGACATCTGAGTGGATATGAATGTTTATTGCACATTCATTGGAGTGTTGCAGCTGTAGCAATACAGGGCCATGGAAAGTTAAAGTTTCTGGCACATGGAGGGCAGCCAATTAGAGACAAGCTTGTTGTCGCAGTTCGGCTGTGCCAACATATGTACTTATACAATCACTGCGATGATCCTCATGCACTTATAAATTCACTATACACTCTGCTTGCAGTACTCTAATGATGCAGTCTCTATATACGTACTTCTACAATGACGGAGACAAAGTTACATAACTAAAGTTTTTCCCCACTGTCAAAGGTAAGATGGTTGCCTACGCTGTCCAGAGCACTATGTAATGTGGTAGTGCCTAGGGGCAGCATGTTGCATACATAATGAACACACTGACACAGATAGATAGTGGAACTGGGTACGGGCACGTGTGCTCGACTCCTTTTTATTACCAGGGTCACATGTCCAGTGACGTCTGTGGTGGATGCATGTGGGGTGATTGTAAGCCAACCCTCCAGTAATGGTTGGTGCTGGCAACAAGTACAACAGTAATCATTGGATCAGACACAGAGATTCAATCATAAAGGGTCAATGATTTGTGCTGCACTAAGGTACGGGTACCAGATATGAAATCATACAGAAAAGATTCTATCATAAAGGGTTCATGACTTGTAATACACTGAGGTAGGACAGCAAATGTGAAATTATACACAAAATATTGTATCAGAAAGGGTGCATGAGTTGCGCTGCACTAAGATAGGGGCATCAGAAGCATTTAACGTCTGCGCAGCCAGCGATGATGCATGGTGCGGGTGAGCCACAGAATAGCAACTCGATGTGAATTGTGAGACCTGCTATCGCTAGTGTACATCGAAGGCAGTAGTCAGCACAGACATCGAGGAATGTTTTTAGTCACTTCCTCTTGACAAAGTTCGAGGACATACAGTACAATTCTCTCTAATAAATAAATCATGTTTCAATTTAAATTGTGAGCTCTACTGACCGCAGTGTAGGTGTATGGAACAAAAGATGAAACATTTATGGAATACACTGAGGAAATCTTGGTTGCTCTGAGTACAGTTGTAAAGTATGGTATTATGAAGCTAGAATGTGAACTGGTCGTTCATCATATCGTCTACCTTTTTCAGTAGGGAAGAGCTGTGGAAAACAATGAGCTTCCAAACTTGTTTCCCACACACTCATGGGAGTTTGTTTTGCTTTTTTCATCTGGAACAATTCAATAGTATGTCCTATCAGTTCTTTTGAATGTAAAGGATGTATAGTATAATGTTCATAAATTTCTTCTTTCCTTGAATTGTCCATTTGAAATATGTGTTTCATCTTCTAAAGTCATTTCTTCTCCTTCTACATTTACAATTTTATAGTAAATATTGGTTTGCACCAGATATAATGTAGCCTTTTGGACTTTCGTGACATGTACTAACTCTTGCCATATTTTCTGACTCTTTGTGGGTACACCATTAACAAGAATGACTACAGGTTCAGTATCGTCTCTTTCTACACTAACAGTTTCAACATTTTTCTTAAAATCTAAAGGTAAATACACAACTCTTCCTTTTAAACCTCTTTATAGATCTGTTGAAGGCAGCTTACCTGTTTTAGGCTGCATATGAATTATAGCCTGTAAAGGGTGCACAGATTGCATAAGGATGGCCTTATATGAATGTAAATCTGTAAGTTAAGGAGGTATAGCAACTAATTCTAAGTCATTATTGACAGCTCTAGCTGGCATTTTGTTTTGTTCTAATTTATTGTAACAATATTTACAAATACATTGTACAGTACGTATCTTAAAACGAGCTTCCACAAACAGATAAGCAGGAAATTCTCTGACTATCTTGAGAACTATCTCTAGCTATTTGAGCTGCAATACTACTTTCTTGATTAATTTCTTCGTTCAACATTTGGAGATAATTTGGAAAAATTGTACATTCAATGCTATCTTTACATGCATTGAAAGAATCTTCCTAGCAGTCACAATCCCCAAGTAATTCCATTTCAGTCCGCCAAGGTTTGAAGAGTTGTAGAAGAGCTAAATAGAAAAACTCTTTTATCTGGAGTATCGCAGCTTAGTTTCCTGTGATTAATCAGATTTCCTTTGGCATGCTTTAAAAAACATCCTTCAGATCCAATTACAGCGTTTTTTCCTTCATTTATATTTTCGGTAACATTTTTTTTAAACTATAATGTTGCAGTATTTCATATAGACAGGTGTGGACTTCTATTTGGATACTACGTATCCAACATATTTGTTTCCAGAATATCTGTACTTTCCGGTTCATTCAGTGCCAAGTATTCGATTTCTTGTACAAATTTCAGAACATGATTTCGTGTTGCAGCAAGACCTAGACTTATGCAGATGATTCCTTTTGACTTTGAATATAAACTTGCAGATGTCAATCGATCTGAACATTCATACGATCTAATTTCTCGATGTGAAAGCATCTTCAAGCTGAAGCTGTACAATTTCTTGCTAAGTGTCTTCTGCTGTGAAATTTCTTCCCACATTTCTTTCAATTCTGTCTTCTCAGACTTGGTAATATATGATGTGACATAGCGAGAAACAGCAATTGAGTTATCTGCAACATATTGTATGTCCATATCTGCATTCCACATCTTCAAAATCACCGGATTGTAATCATTAATGTACTTCAATTTTTCTGTTCTTTTTATATTATAAGTATTTTTGGGTGACTTTCGACTGATAGTATGCCTCACTGCTGACATAAAACTGTTCACTCTTCCTTGCGATGACTTATGGTGCACTGAGTTAGTACTACCTTTGGCGCTCAGCGTGTACGTACCCTGTGATGATGCGTGGTCAGGTTGTGCCGCTCTCGGATCAATGTCTTTTGTCTATTGAATTCTGCCTCAATAAGGCCACGTGGCGATGACTTATGGTGCACTGAGTTAGTAGTACCTTTGGCGCTCAGATTGTACGTACCCTTCGATGATGCGTGGTTGGGGAGGGCAGCACTTGGACCAATGTCTTTTGTCTATTGAATTCTGCCTCAATAAGGCCCCGTGGTGATGACCTACGGTGCACTGAGTTAGTAGTACTTTTGGCGCTCAGCGTGTACGTACCCTGCGATGATGCGTGGTCCGGGGGGCCGCACTAGGAGCAATGTCTTTTCTCTGTTGAATTCTGCCTCAATAAGGCCACGTGGCGATGAACTATGGTGCACGGAGTTAGTGGCACCTGAAGCACTCAGCGTGTGCACACCCTGCAATGATGCGTGGTCTGAGAGGACTGCACTGGGAGCAATGTATCTTGCGTACTGGACTGCGTCACCTGCAATCGCTACTCCATCTGAATTGTGATGCCTGCTGTCTGCAGTGTAGATTGAAGGCAGTAGTCTATACAGACATAAGTCTGCGGTGCTGTGCCGCGGGGTTTGCAGGGGGCCTGTGTCGAGGAGACCCGCGGTCATGACGGCAGCCACATGCGAGGGGGAGGCCCGCCACTCTGGCAGACTCGTTGGTCTTCACAGTTCACATGTGAACCACGCCCAGAGCCCCGGCTTATTTATTCACACTCCTACGCTGGAGTGGCGTACGTTGGACCAGCCCACTGCGCTTCTGCTTCCAGGGGAGGACAACACAGCTACATGTCCAAGATCTACCCCACTGCCTGAGGTAACATGGTTGCGTCTATTGTGAACAACACTACAAGCACCATCAGTATATGTACAGATGGAGAGGTTTATGATCTATATAGTGAGGTCTGTCTAGCACATCACTGCTACACTTGGTATTGTGTGCATTATTATTATTGATGGATGAGTTGCGTCCTTCACACATATTTGCTTGCCATATCTGCCAACATTCAAGTATTGTGTGGCTGAGGGACCATGCAGTTTTTGGAATGTCCGCTGTCCTGTTCTGCGCTGCCACGGTGGTAGTAGGGAGGGGGGTCATCCGGGGGGACGTCCTGAGGCTGGTGGCAGTGAGTGTTGTGGCCTTCATGGGTGTTTGAGCTGCGTGATCAGTAACTCTATGACATATGTTGCGCTTCAGATGTGATTTTGGGCTGCAATCCCTTTCACACTGGAGGTAGTCGTCCTGGTTTACACCAGTAAAATGCAGATGTTAGATACCTACTGCAAACGTGGCTTATTCCCTGTTTTTGGATCGCGGTCCAGATTTGGCTGCTCGTTTAAAATATCGGGAACTGGTGCTTTTGTGTTAATTTTTGCACAGGGATGCCTACTCTGTATATTATTACCGTTAGTTGTTATTTTCATTTGTGATTAATTTTTTTGGTGTAAGCTATTGCTGGAAAACTGGGGGATATTGGCTTTTTTCACTAGGTTGACAATGAAGTGATAATTTAAAATCAAAGAAAACCTATAGGTTTAAAGAAGAAAATAATTAGAAATTAGCATTTAAAAAACCTGTGAAATTCACAGAAAAAAACATAGGTTTCAGGTATGTTATAGTTGCAAATTAGCAGTTGAAAAACCTTTGAAATTCACAGAAAAAAACATAGGTTTCATGGACGTTATAGTTAGTTGGACATTTCACTCATACAAAACCATAGAAATTCTGTTGTTATAGTTAGTTGAGCTATCTATAACTCGTGCCCCCGCAATGCACGAGTCACATATTACATAATTCATGACATGGTCAGTGACATCACTGATGACATCACTGATGACATCTCAAATGACATCACTGATGACATCACTAATCAATAACCCATATAGACACCCGTGGAGCTACTGACCGACTGAAGCAGCAGGTTATACAACAACAGACAGACTGATACAGACATTCACACAGTTTAGTCACTAACCCATGTATTCAGTAAGACACATTTAATCACTCACACACCTACTAAATCCTCCATCCAGACACTTATACATCCACTCATTCTTCAATACAGCTTGGTATTTATATACTACATATTTACATTTTAAGGGAAAACACATTCACTGGATGATGTCATCAGTGATGTCATTTGAGATGTCATCAGTGATGTCATCAGTGATGTCACTGACCATGTCATGAATGATGTAATATGTGACGTCATCAGCAGTGCATTGCGGGGACGTGAGTTGCAGTTAGCTCAACTAACTATAACGGTGGAATTTCTATTGTTTTGTATGAGTGAACTGTCCAACTAACTATAACATCCCTGAAACCTATGGTTTTTTCAGTGAATAGATAGATAGATAGATAGATAGATAGATAGATAGATAGATAGATAGATAGATAGATAGATAGATAGATAGATAGATAGATAGATAGATAGATAGATAGATAGATAGATAGATAGATAGATAGATAGATAGATAGATAGATAGATAGATAGATAGATAGATAGGTAGATAGATAGATATGTATATACATGTACATATGTATAGGTAGTTATAGTTACAACCTAGTTTCCACAGGAAAAGCATTTTTTTGATTTGTTAATAATAACTTTGGCGCCGTTTGACAAATCTTTGTGAAATTCTCCCAAAAAAAGTCTATCTAGGTCAGCTCCTATCCTGAATGTTTGGGGGTGATTCGTCAAAGGGGGGCTGAGAAAAAAGGGGGGTCCCAAAACACGTTTTCCTCATGTTAATTTCCATAGGAAATTTTGCGACGAGCTGCAGCCTGAACTGCTGAACGGAATTACCTCAAATTTGGCCGAAAGGTAGTGCGTGAGTCAGAAAGCGACCTTTTTTTTAAATGGTGTAAATCAGTTTAGTAGTTGCTGAGAAATTAGAAAAATAAAAGTTTCGATATCTGGGCGGAGCCTAAGTCCCGTGCACGAGCTTCACTGTGATTGGCTGCCAACACTCCAAACCTGGAAGTGTTGGCAGCCATCTTGTGGCTCGGTAAAAGCGAGTCGCTAGAAAACAGAGAAACAAAAATAGAAAACAAGAGAAGGGGGTAGAGTAGGAACTAGGTCTAGTCATGGGGTCCCAGAAGGACCCCAAAATTAAAACCCCCCCCAAAAAAAAACGGCGCAATTCGCTTTGTGGTCACGGGCTCCCATGTTTTACTTTAAAGAGAACCCGGGGTGGGCTAGGTCCCGGGGATATTTCTTAAAAAATAATAGCGGGGGCTCACTGGGGCTGCGGGTGCCCGCTGGGGTCCCCGCAGTGTCGGGGGTTCACTCGTGTTGGGAGGGGGGTTGCGCGGTCCCCCTCCTGGAGCCCTTCATTTGCTTATAACTTTGGCAGGGAGAAAGATCGTGGTCCAGAAAGCGCGCTTTTGTTGAAATGGTGTAAATCCGTTCAGTAGTGTTTGAGAAATATTACATTTTACAGATATCGATATTTGAGAATTCTGATATCTGATTGATTGTTTGAGGAGTTACGAGCACATTGGTTGTGAACTGTTGAAATTAGGAAGTGTTGGCAGGCATTTTGTGACTTAGTCCGTCAGCTCGCATCTTTCCCTGTAGAAGCGATTGGGTCTGTAGTTTTACTTCTGCGAGGTAACACTGTCATCTGTGCGAGATACCCATTTCGCGCTGCCTCTTCCCACATCACCAGGTCATGGCTATGCGTTTTGAAGTCAGTCCATCGGCTCGGAGCTCTGTGAGTCAGTCCGTCGGCATGAACCCCTACAATACTCAAAAACACCACTGCACTACCTTAAACACTAAAACTACTCCCAGCATGACCTCCTACACTACTGCACTATCCTAAAACACTACTCCCAGCACGACCTCCTACACTACGCAAACACCTTTGCACTGCCGTAAACTGTAAAACATTACCCCCAGCATGACCCCCTACACTACACAATCACCACTGCACTACCCTAAACACTAAATCTACCCCCAGCATGAGTCCCTATACTACCCAAACACCACTGCACTATCGTAAACCCTAAATCTACCCCCAGCACAGCCCCTATAGTATCCAAACACCACTACACTACCCTAGACCCTAAAATACTACTCCCAGCACGACCTCCTACACTACGCAAACAGTTTTGCACTGCCGTAAACTGTAAAACACTACCCCCAGCACGATCTCCTACACTACACAAACACCACTGCACTAACCTAAACTGTAAAACGCTATTCCCAGCACGACCCCGTACACTACCGAAACACCACTACATCATCCTAAATCCTAACACAGTAACTGCAGCACGATCCTCTACACTACAGAGAAACCACTGCATTTCTGTAAACCCTAAATCTACCCCCAGCTCAACCCCCTATAGTACCCGAACACTACTGCACTACCCTAAACCATAAAACACTAGCAGTCTGTCGGCTCACAGCTCTGCGTTTGGGAGCCGACGGCCCGTAGCTCTCTTTGTGTGAGCCGAGACCACAGGCCGCAGGTGTCCCGCTGCGAGGCTGCTCGACGGTCCACAGATGTCACTGTGGTAGCCGGATCGCAGCTGTCACTCTGCGAACCGATATTGGGAATATAAGGTGGCTCTAACTCTAAAAAGAGCCTCTGTGTTTATGAGTTGGAGCTACATATAAGTGTGGATGCACAGCTTCAGGTTATTCCGAAAAACTCGATTTCCCTGATCTGTGAAGTGTACTCCATCACTTCTGTAGATATCAGCCATATGAAAACGTATGTTGTTATTGTAGATCGATCCCATTCTATGGTCTCTGAGGTATGCAGAGACAGCTTTGTTGACATTCTTCCTCGATATTTCAATCTGAGGACAAAATTGGTTTGACCAATTCCACTTCTGTCTTTGGCATATCTTGGAATATACAAAGACAGTTTGAGGCAAAAGCAACATCAATTACCATTTCCAACCCTACCCCAGTCAATGTGCCTAGGTCGTTACCCCCACAGTGCACAATCATGAGGTCAGGGTGTTGGAGATGCAAACAGGTTTTAACCAAAGGGAGCAATTGGTGCCACTTCAATCCTCTTTGTTCAAACCATTTAATGTCCACATTTTGTAAGCCTAGGTCTAAGTCAAGATGTCTCTGTTCTGCATACCTCTTCAACCAGAAAACATAGCTATGTCCTACGATCCACACTAGCATTTTGAAGGTATAGCTGGAAGATATGGATAGATGTCTGTAGCTCATGCAGTCCGTTCGTAGAATAAGAGACATGTTTAAAGATGGGGAACGACTTTTTTTTCTCATACAAAAGGATAACTGATTGGGTGATGAAAGCATTGTTTACTAAAAAGTAGGGTGCATTTTAGTTTGTCGAAAAGCATCTTTGTCATTGGTTAATAAAAAGTAGTTTGAACGTGGAGTTCATATGATAGGATAACATTTGCTCAGTTCAACCACACCTGCTAGATGCATTTGGAAGGCACTGTTCGAACTTAAAACAATGGTGATCTTTTAACCTGCCGGTGCATTAAGTGTTGGAGAAAATGTTGTAAAAAAATATCGGTAGGTTTGAAAAAATGATGAACTTTTAACCTGTAGGTGTCGTAGAATGTTCTAGAAAGTGTGTTATATAACCAATGGACAGAAGTTTTGCAATTTGAAAAAATCAAGGAACTATTCTGATTTGTTCTTTACATGTATTTATGTGTGGAGTAACAGGGAAATTGTGCCATTACTGGTTCCGTTCTTGATGAGAGCGGTGCATTACATGTACTGTTTGACAAGGAAAGAATTACATGCGTTTGTGACATTTGAAATCTGCATACCAATTATGAACGTAAGTTAAATTATGCTTAGTGTGAAAATAATGGGGAAGGGGTAAGAGTTGAAAATTCATGTGTTATTAACTTAACAGAGATGGAACAAAAAGCAGAAATGCTATGTGGACAATTTGTGGTCTAATTTTTTATACTGAAAGGTACATTTCAATATCAGTGAAGACTGGTGTGTTACTGGTAGGCTTTGGATTTTGGTGTTGTTATGAAATGTAATTTGTTGGGAAGCGTTTTTTCAGAAGACTATTTTTGTAAATATGTGAGAGATAAAAAATGAATGAAAATGTTCTGTGTATGTTTTCAGTATGATTTTGTTCAGAGTGCTAAAGAAAATGTGATTATTAGTGAAGTTAATTGTCAGAGTGTGTTTGTCTGCTGAATATATGCAGGCCTATAAGTGGTTCGGGTGTTGTTGGTACTAAGCTCCACCACCCATTTAAGACAGTTACCAAATTTTTCTTTCCACTTAAAGCTGTTAATATACGTATAGTAAAGGGACTGTACTTAAAAAGTTTGGGAATTCCACCTTTATTTATTCTGTCCAGCTCCCACCACCATTTTGTGCCCCCAGAGGTACTGTTTATAAAAATAATCTAATTCAGTTCTTCGTATTATAAGAATAGCAGTTCTAAGTTTATTGCCATATTGGTAGGGTTTGTACTATATAGAGAATGTTGCAATCAGTTTCAATAGTATAAAAGTGCACTGTGTTATGTTAGTAATATTACATATGTATAGGTTGTGATGTTATATTTTATACTGTGAGGTACATTTGAATATAAGTGAAGACAGGTGTTATACTGCGAACCCGTTCAGAATGTGCACTGATTACATGGAGAGTAAATGGACAAAGTAAACGTGCACGTTGTTTTTTGTATGTATGCATGGTTAGAATCATTTGATGATACTTTGAGATATAATCTAAACAGTGTTTGTGCTTTCTAATTGGGTACACTGCACCTTGTTAGTAGTTAGCGACTAGATGCTGGTCAAGGGATTATTTATTGCTCGTTCTTACGAAATAAAGGTGGAGAGGGGTGTTTCTTTCAAGAGATATTTTATAAATGTGTGAGAGATAAAAAAAGAAAAAAAATGTTCTTAGTACATTTTCTGTAGGATTTTTTCACACTAGTAAACTAACTGTGATTATAAGTGATGAAAATTGTTAGGTTGTGTCTCAGTGCTGAATCTATGCAGGCCTTTAAGTGGACCGGGTCTTACTGGTGCGGAACACTGCTACCCCTTTCAGACACCCGCCATTTTCTTCATTCCACTTAAAGCCATGAATATACGTATATTAAAGGAATGGTATGATAAAAGTTTAGGTATTACACCTCCGTTTACTCTCCTCATCTTCCACGCCCATTTTGTGCATCCAACAGTATTGTTTGTAAGAATTAAGTAATAGAGCTTTATCTAGTATGAAAATAGTAGTTATTGTTTTATTGGCAGGTTCGTGGGATGTGTAGTGTAAAGAGAAGGTCGTAATCAGTTTCAATGATACAAAAGTGACGTGACATATGTTTGAAAGATTACATGGTTTGAGGAATAAGCTCTCCCTCTGCGAGTCCTTGGGCCAGCAGTTGTACCTCTTGAAGCCAATACTGGAAATATACCGCAGCTCTCTCTCTACGAGATACCTCCTTCACGCTCCCTCTCCCCACATCACTGTCCTGCACCTATCTCTTTCCAAGTGGACGGCCCGCACCTCTCCCTATACTAGTAGGTCCGCAGCTGTTCCTCTGTGAGCCGGCCCGCAGCTCTGCCTCTTCGAGCCGATGGGCCGCAGCTCTCCCTCTATGAGCCAGCCAGTTGGCTTGTAGGTCTTCCTCTAGGAGCCAGTCCACCGGCTTGTAACTCTCCCTCTGCCAATCACCGTTTGGCTCGTAGCTCTTCGCCTGCGAGCTGTCGGGCCCGCATTCTATCTTTGCAAGCCATCACTGCAAATATACCGCAGCTGTCTCTCTACAAGATATCCCCTTCACGTCCCCTCTCTCCACATTACTGTTCCGCACGCATGATTTGCAAGCCGACTACCCGCATTTTTCCCTATAGCAGTAGGCCCGCAGCTGTTACTGTGCGAGCCGGCCCGGAGCCATTCCTCTTCGAGCCGACGGGCCGCAGCTGTTCATCTACGAGCCAGCTAGTCGGCTCGGAGCTCTTCTTCTATGAGCCAGCCCACAGGCCCGCAGCTCTTCCTCTGCGAGCCAACCCGCAGTTGTACCTCTGCAAGCCAACACTGGAAATATACCGCTGCTCTGTCTCTCTGCGGGATACCCTCTTCACGATTCCTTTCTCTACATCACGGTGTTGCAGCTATCCTTTTGGAAGCTGATGGCCCGCACTCCTCTCTATATACCAGTTCGCCCTCAGCTATTCCCCTTGTGATCCGACGGGCCGCAGCTCTCTCTGTACGAGTCAGTCAGTGTGCTTGGAGCTCTTTCTCTATGAGCCAGCCCGCTGGCCCGCAGCTCTCTCTCTCTGCCAACTATTGGTGGGCTTGCAGCTCTTCCTCTACGAGCTAGCCCGGGGGCTTGTTACTCTCACTCTGCGAACCAGTAGTCGGCCCACAGCTCTTCGTGTGTGAGCCGTCGGGCCTGCAGTTGTAGCTCTACAAACTAAGACTGGAAATATACCGCAGGTGTGTGTCTACGAGATACTACCTTCACGCTTCCTCTCACCATATCACCTTTCCACATGCATGATTTGCAAGCCGACGGCCTGCACCTTTTTTTTATAACAGTCAGCCCGCAGCTATTCCTCTGCGAGCTGGCCTGCATCTTTCTTTCTGCGAGCCCACGGGCTGCAGCTGTCCGAGTGAGCGCGCCAGTTTGCAGCTGATCCTCTGCAAACCATTATTTGCCTAGCAGCTCTTCGTCTACGAGCCATCGGGCCCGCAGTTGTAGCTGTGCAAGCCAACACTGGAAATATACAGTAGTTCCGTCTGTGCGATATATCCTTCAGGCTACATTTTCCAGCATTAGCGGTATAGCTATCTCTTTGGAAAGCGGCGGGAAGTACTTTTCACAATAGTATTTGGGTCGTAGCTGTTCCTCTGCTAGCCGGCCCGCAGCTCTACCTCTGCGTGCCATGTAGTTTAGCAATCCTGCTGTCAGTGTCATGCAGTTATTCAATCATCCATTCAGCACTATCTACTTACCCTATCACTCTGCAAATAGGTAAGCACTTATAAATTTATCTTATCAGACAGATGTACCTCGGCACTCTAATATTTTGATGGAAACACAATTTTCAATTTCCTAGTAAGATAAATAGCTAGTTCAATTGGTTCTGTATCAATAACTAATATTCAATCTCATGAGCAAGATACCCTAGATAGTACAAAAATCAGTTGAGAAGAAAAGAACATCAAAGGAAAACATTAATTGTATGGTTTAATATTGTTTAGTCAAAAACATTATCTATTTGGAAAAAGCTATATACAATTTTAAGGCACAATGTATGTGATTTCAAAGCAATTAAAAGCACATCATACATGATTTAGATGCAAGGTTTCAATATTGCAATGATATATTCTTTGCTAGGACATTATAGGCGAAGTGGTAACCCAATACAAAAGTCCTAGTCCTAGAGCTTTCCAAAGAGTGATGTTTAGTAAGAAGCCAGAAAACAAAATCCCATCGGGGAAGCAATCCAAGACAGCCGACACATGTAACAAGGCTTATTTTCTGTATATAACGATTTCTGAACACATGAAAGCGCAAGTTTGGTTCAGTTGCCAAAGCGCTATCCTGAGGTACTTGGTCAGTCCTTAGTTTCTTCACGTTTGGTAAGACTTTTGGAAATATATTTCAAAACAGAGAGGTCCTCATAAGTGCATTGTTGAGTCCCATTTTCTATAAAATACCGTAAAGGCTGTAAATCTGCGTAGGGATTAAATGATATTGTAGTAATAGGAGGACTTTGATAGGTCCTTCTAATAATATAGCAAGGGCAAATATTCAGGCTCCGATACGGAAAGGGGATTATAAATTTATCATGCACTCTGTTTGCAGCATTGTAATCATTCTAGTTAGTAGTTATGTACTTATGGAATGGCCTAGCCACTAAGACAAGTATAGCTATAATATTCTGTGCAGTATCTATCCACACCTCTAACTAGCTACATACTATTGGTACAGTCCTATAAATAACCAGTTAGTACCCATGCAGTCTAGGAATGATGCTGTCAGTCCCACACACTTTTCTAATCACCCTTCCAGCACTATATACTTATCTTATTATTCTAGTAATATCTAGCACTTACAGATTCACCATCCAGTCTGTTTGCAGCAGTGTAATCATTCTAGTTAGTAGCTATGTAGTTATGAAATTGGGTAGCTAGTAAGACAAGGACAGCTACAATATTTTGTGCATTAGCCATGCACACCTTTAACTAGCTACATACTATTGGTACACTGCTATAAATAAACAGTTAATACATGTGCAGGGAAGGAATCCAAATGTCAATCCCATGCTCTTCTCCAATCAACCATCTAGCACAATCTATTTATCCTATTACTTCGCAAATACCTAAGCACTTTTAAATTCACTATGCACTCTTTTTGCAACACTGTAATCATTGCAGTTACTAGTCATGTTTATGGAATGGCCTAGCCACTAATACAAGTAGAACTTTAATATTCTGTGCACTATCCATGCAGACCTTTAACCAGCTACATACTATTGGTACACTTCTCTAAATATCCAGTTAGTACCTATGCAGTCTAGGAATCCTCCTGTCAGTCCTATGCACTTCTCCAAACACCCATGCAGCACTATCTACTTATCCTATTACTCCGCCAATATCTAAGCACTCATAAATGCAGTCTGGCACTCTCCTTGTAGTATTGTAATCTTTTAGTCACTAGCCATGTATTCATGGAATGATAGAGGTTGTTACCATGCAGTTCCATAATTAGATGTGTACTATTAATGCTGTGCTCTAGTATCTTTCACACTACTCATACACTACTACAATTATGGAGATAGCACTGTTCCATTGCTGAAATCATTGATCTAGTTTCTTTGTATGTATTTTTATAGTTATATATGTGAATATTTTTATATAATTATTTTAATTATACTAAATTGTTTTCATAACTTTTCTTATTTTACAGATATTTTGCATTATTTTTAAGAAAGAGTAAAAATGACAAGAAAAGAGAAAAGAAAAAGAGAACACAGAAAAGAGGTTTATTTAAAACAAAAAGGAAAATAGGAATTAGGTCAACTACAACATGGATCTTTAAAGAAAAAGTGTTCTGGTAAGGAAGTAAAGATTTTTTTTTTAAACTTGTGAAAACTCTTTCTAATTTTAAAAATAAAAAACAGACAGATACAACAAGGATAGTGAAACAAAAGGAAAAGAAAAATGTACAAAAAAGTGGAAAACCGGATTATCGGGAAAAGAATTATGTTGGAAGGAAGAAAAAACAATTCGAAAAAGAATCTATAAAAGTAGAGTACTGCAAAATGTACTTAAAAATGTAAAATATATAAAAGGAGATCAGCATTTCACAGACAAAAAAAGGAGATTCTAAGTGAAATTGAAAAAGCCTTTGAATTGAAAAGAAAATTATTTATCATAATTGTAAAAAGATTGAAGACTTTAAATACAATAATGCGGCATATGAAGGAGAAATGTAAAAGGAAAAGAATTGTAAATAGAACACATTTTTGTAAAATATTTTCCGGGGAATGGAAGCATACTTCTAGTATGGAACCTTTTTTTAATGAAGAAAGTTATTTTCAAGAAAATAGATTACTGCATGCAGTTGATACCTGTGGTCATTGTTATGAGGTTAAAAATGGGTCTCCAATTGAAAAAGAAAAGATAGTTCCTAGAAATGTTGAACAAGTAATAGCTGAGGAAGTTCCAGGGAGACGTACCCAGGCTCCAGTGTGTACATGGGATTGTAGTAGTATTTGTAGTATACGTCAACAATCTATTGATATGTTACTAAATATCTTAAGAGAATATGGAAGAAAAACTGTGAAACAGAAGATTAAGATAATACAAGGACTGGATCCTTGCAAAGTGAGAAAAAAATACAGGGTTGCAAGGTCATTCTCTGGCTTCTCTTTCTAGGAAAGTGTGTCAAAGTCGTTTTCATCATTTGAGAATGTTAGCAGTACATCATTCAATAATGCAGAAGTTAGGTAGAAGATTATACTTTGTGAAAAGTCCTGCAATATGTCTAAATGAAATTAATACAGCTCTTTTGCATGGTTCAGTGTTGGCTGTAAAAAGGTTTGTGATGATATAGAGTTACTTTTCTTTGCTGGTCAAGAGGAGTGTAGAGAAAGTGAGAGTTTGATAAGTGTAGGTGTTGAAGAAGAGATGGAAGATAGTATTGATGTGAAGTTTGAAAAAGAAATAACAAAGTTTAAGGAAGTGTCTGGTGAAAATCCCAACTATGTTTGTATTTGTTGTTGACGTACTCATTATAAAATTCAAACTAGGAATGTAGATGTGTTTTTAAAAACTGAAAAGGAAAACAATGTTAAAAATGGAAAGAATGTGCTTCTCATCTGTTTGTGGAAGGTTGTTTTGACTTAAGTACTGTACAATGTATTTGTAAATATTGTTAAAATAAATTACAAGAAAACAAAATTCCAGCTAGAGCTTTCCATAATGACTTAGAATTAGTTGCTATTCCGCCTGAAATTAAAGATTTAAATGCATATGAGGCCATCCTTATTCAATCTGTGCACACTTTTCAGGCTATAATTTGTATGGAGCCTAAAACAGGTAAGCTGTCTGCAACAGATCTACAAAGAGGTTTAAAGGGAAGAGTTGTGTATTTACCTTCAGATTTTAAGAAAAATGCTGAAACTGTTGCTGTAGAAAGAGAGGATACTGAACCTGTACTCATTCTTGTTAATGGTGTACCCACCAAGAGTCGGAAAATATGGCAAGAGTTAGTAGATGTGAGGAAAGTCCAAAAGGCTACATTATATCTGGAGGAAAACAATATTTACTATAAAAGTGTAAATGTAGAAGAAGAAGAAATGATTTTAGAAGATGAAACAGATATTTCAAGTGGACAAATAGAAAAAGTGGATAACTCAAGAAAAGAAGAAATTTATGAACATTATACTATTCACTCTCTACATTCAAAAGAACTGATTGGAGATACTATTGAATTGTTCCAGATGAAAAAAGCGAAAGGAACTCCCATGAGTGTGTGGGAAAAAGTTTGGAAGCTCATTGTTTTCTACAGCTGTTTACTAGAAAAGGTGGACGACATGATGAACGACCAGTTCAGATTCCAGCTTCAAAATATCATACTTTACGACTCTACTCAGAAGAACCAAGATTTCGTCAGTGTATTCCATATTTGTTTCATCTTTTATTTGAGAGTGATCTGTCTGCTCTTTCATATGCGGTGAACCATATATTAAAAACTGGAACGCATCTTTCACATGTTTCTGCAAAGCAATTTATGGACAAGGTTGAAGAAAGAGATGAACATTTACAATCACAGTTAATTAATTTGATGGCATGTCAACGTGGTACTAATGAATATTGGTATAGACGTCATGGGGAACTGAAATGTATGTTATGGAACTTAGGAACCCCTACGTGGTTTGTTACACTTAGCTGTGCTGAGTACGTATGGGATGATTTACTGGATTTTCTACGAGAAGCAAATTCAAATATGGAAAATATTGAATTGAAGACACCTGGAGAACTGTGTTCCCTAGATCCTGTAAATGTCTTCAGATATTTGTATCATAGATTTGAAGCTATGATGTCTTTCATCTGTAATAAAAAAAATCCACCTATTGGTGAAGTTACTGATTTCTTTTGGAGAAAGGAATACCAAGCTAGAGGTGCTCCTCATATACATATGCTTTTATGGATCAAGGATGCACCCAAATTTGGAACTGATTCGGATGAGACTGTTTCATCTTTTATTGAAGATTATGTTACCTGTGCGATTCCAAAAACAGGAGGAGAAAATATCTTTAGACAGCAAATTTTACGATTACAAAGTCATCGTTGTGGAAAATATTGTCGACGGAAATACAAGTCAAAGGAAAAATTTTACACAAAATCAATTTGGTTTTCCACGTCCAGTAATTTCCAAAGGAAGAGTGAACAGTTTTATGTCTGCAGTGAGGCATACTATCACTCGAAAATCACCCAAAAATACTTATAATATAAAAAGAACAGAAGAATCTAAATACATCAATGATTACAATCCAGTGATTTTAAAGATGTGGAATGCAAATATGGAAATGCAATATGTTGCAGATAACTCAATTGCTGTTGCTCGCTATGTCACGTCATATGTTACGAAATCTGAGAAGACAGAATTGAAAGAAATGTGGGAGGAAATTTCACAAGAGAAGACACTTAGCAAAAAATTGTACAGCTTCAGCTTGAAGATGCTTTCATATCGAGAAATTGGATCCTATGAATGTTCGGATCGATTGACATCTGCAAGTTTATATTTAAAGTCAAGAGGAATCATCTGGATAAGGCTAGGCCCTGCTGCAGCACGAAATCGAGTTTTGAAATCTGTACAAGAAATTGAATATCGCACTGAATGAACCAGAAAGTACAGATATTCTGAAATCAAATATGTTGGATACATGTTATCCAAATAGAAGTCCATACCTGGAAAACATATGTCTATATGAAATACTACAACATTATAGTTTTTAAAAAAATGTTAGAGCAAAAATAAATGAAGGAAAATACACTGTAATTGAATCTGAAATTTGATTAATCACAGGAAATTAAGTTGTGATACTCCAGATAAAAGAGAGTTTTTCTATTTAGCTCTTCTGCAACTCTTCAAACCTTGGCGGACTGAAATACTTGGAGATTTTGACTGCTATGAAGATTCTTTCAATGCATGTAAAGATAGCATTGAATGTACAATTTTTCCAAATTATCCACAAATGTTGAATGAAGAGATTAATCAAGAAAGAACTATTGCAGCTGAAATTGCTAGAGATAGTTCTCAAGATAGTCAGAGTTCTGCTCCACAAAGTCAAGATGCACTAAGAGAAGCCATACTTGAAAATGAAGCGGCAATAGCAATGAGTGAAGTGGAAACAGTGATGCAGCAAGCACAACAGGAGAATATTGATTTGGAAAATTTAGAGGAACGTTTGAATACTGAACAGAAAGAAATATATCACCAAGTTACACAACAGATTCAACATGGATTACTGCATGAAAAGAATGATTGTCAATGTACATCATTTAGACCTATTCTTATGTACATCAGTGGACAAGCTGAAACAGGGAAAAGTTTCTTGATTAAATGTTTGTCAAGTCATCTACAGAAAACAATGGATTCACATTTATCTTGTGTTGTAACTGCTCCAAATCGGTTAGCAGCACACAACATTAAAGGGATTACATTGCATCGTCTACTTATGTTGCCATTAGAACCTGAAAATAAGTTGGAATAAAACAAGCTACCTGGAGAAGCTTGTTTCGAAGTTTCTAGAGTACTGAAGAAAATGAAACTTCTGGTAATTGATTAAGTAAGCATGGTCTCAAACGTAATGTTTGCGTTTGTACATTTGAGGATGCAGCAGATTTTAAAAACAAATTATGATGTTTCATTTGGAGGAAAACATGTAATTGTATTTGGTGATCTACTACAACTCACAACTGTGAAAAGCCAACCAGTTTTTAAGACCCTTCTTCATAATGACACTAAAAAATAATTGGGAAGTATTGGAAATGCGAATATTTGGACTTATTTTGAATATAAGGAACTTATCAAGAACATGTGACAAGCAAATGATGAAGATTATGGAAGCATTTTTCAAAATATTAGAATTGGTGTCTTAACAAAGGATGGAAAAAATGCTTTAGAAAATCAGCTACTAAGAAACTTGTTTCCAAAAGAAAATATTGCAGGTGAAACAATCTACCAAAGAATTGCAGAAAAGAAATCTATCATTTATTTGCCTTATGACAGCACTGAAAGAATGCTCTACATTCAATGAAGAACTGTTGAAACTGGAGATTGAACCGATAATGAAAATGGTAGCTATTGATAAAATAGAACATGAAGGAGTAACTATTCTTTTGTCAGAGAAATTGCAGTTAAAATTAGACTCTTTGGAAAAATCAATATCTAAGACTGCTGGTTTGGAAAAGACCTTATATGTATCTAAACTGCCGGGTAATATTACGGCGTAATTTAGATGTTGAGAAAGGATTAGTAAATGGAGCAATGGGGAAAGGTTTTGAAGATTACATTTGATCAGACTGAAGAGGTGAAACAGATTGGACGCTGCTCTGTTCGTTTCTTGCTTGTAAAAGATTTGTATGTTCATAGAAAACAGTTCCCTGTTTGTCTAGCATATGCAGTGACTATTCATAAATCTTAAGGTTTAAGTGTAGACAGTGCTTTGGTAAATATTGAGAGTTCTGTGTTTAAGGAGGGTATGGCATATATTGCATTATCTCGAGTAAGAACCTTATCCGGATTGTATTTGATTGATTTTGATGAAGAAAAGATTAGTGCAGATGTAAATTGTGTAAAAGAGTACAATAGGTTAAGAAGACTCTATGCTCCTAGCTTAGGTGAATATTCAATTTATGAAAAACGTTTAACACGTCCAAAATGAAAATATGATAAAGATTTTACTGAGGTTGCAAAGAAAAAAAGAATTGAAAAGAATGATGAGTCTGGAAAGAAAATAGAAGGGAACAAGGTTGCTAATATTGTAGGATAGCAGTTTGAAAATAGTTCAGGTATCAATTGCTACGCTAATGTAATCATCAGCGTTGTGTTTTTTTTAGAAAATCTACAGCATGCAATTATGGAAAATCAAGAAAAAAGATTTTTTTCTTTGTTACATTATATTTTTGAGAAGTTGAAAACTGATAAAACGAAAGTCCAATCTGCTTCTGATGTGCGGAACCTTCTGGATATATGTTCTGGATCTTCACAATTTACACAGAATGTACAGCAAGATGCTCAGGAATTTCTTATGTTTATGCTTGCAGTATTAGAAGATGAAGGTATACAAATTGAAAATCTGTTTGGACTACGTTACAGATGGGTTCATACATGTGACAGCTGTTCATTTTCATCTACTACTAAAATAGACTGAACGATTCATATATTTGACAATGCCAGATTTGAAACCAGTGTCTTTCAATGATTTAGTAAAATCAGCTAATCAACATATGGAATGTACTCAGTGTAAATCGGAAATGTTATCAACATGATTTATAGAAAGATGTGGACAATATATAATTTTAATACTGTAACGTTGTAGAGGAGATGGGCCAAAATTGGAAACCAAAAGTTTAATTTTTGAGGCAGGTCAAGTTTCAATTTCAGGAAGAACTTTTAAAACAGTAGCTATTGTTTTCCATAATGGAACTACTTCAACATCTGGACACTATACTGTATATTTAAAATGCAATAAAGGATGGACACTATGTAATGATGCACATTTAGAGTATAAATTTCGGTTGCCTAATGAATTACCAAATTCATATTTAATATTTTTTATGCCAAAATTCTGAGAAGATATCAACGTGAATTACTGGCTATATTTTGGATATTTTCACTACAAATGATTTTAGATACATCATTCACTCTATTGGAAGCATGTGAATATGATTTTAGAAGTCTATCTTGGATATCCTCATTGCAAATGTTTTCAGAAACATCATTCGGCCTATTGGGAAGGTGTGTATATGAATAAAAAAAAAAATTGATATACTTAATGGAAATATTTTCAGAAACATCATTCGGCCAGTTGGGAAGATGTTGGTAATTACGGATTTAATTATTGATTCTGTTCTTTCATATTGCATTTGGAAAACTGTGTTCGAAAGAAGGTGGTAATATATTTGATCTTTGTATTATATACTATGTTATTAAGGATGTTTATTTGTGAAAATGTAAATACCAAGCTGCGTTTGTTGTAGATATTTTGAAGAGAAATATGTTTATTTTAACAATCTTATTGATTATATTTCTTTTCCCACTGTCATCTGATGATCAAGATTGAAATCACTGTGTATGGTGAAATTCAATAGAATGTGAAGACAGCAAAAAAAGGGTAATTGAATATGTGATATAATTGTATACTTATGTTCTGTTTGAAAAACTATAAAATTATATGTATTCACATAAATTTTTTCTTCTCTTTTACAGACCTTATTACTAAAGTTTAACATATTTTAAATTTGCATTAAAAAGAGAAGTGCGTATAATTTTCTATTAATTTGATATCTACTTGAAAACAAGTAAGCTTCATTCACCCAGGTGCTATCCTTGCAGTCTATCAAAGACACTGTCATTCCCCATACCCCTCTCTAGTGACCCAGCCAGTACTATATACTAATGCAACCTGTCTACTAATACCCAAGCACTTATAAATACACTATGCACTCTCTTTACAGCACTATAATCATCTAGTTACTAGTCACGTAATTATGGAATGGCCTAATTACTAATACAAGTACAGCTACAATATTCTGTACCCTATCCATGCATCTAAACTTTTATATACTATTAATACACTCCTCTAAATACGAAGTTATTACCCATGCAGTGTAGGATTCCTCCTTTAAGTCCGATGCACTTCTCCAATCACCCATTCAGGCAATATGTAACCACTTATAAATTCATCATGCACTCTGTTTGCAGCACAGTAATCATTCCAGTTACTAGTTATGTACTGATGGAATGGAAGATGGCAGAATGTCTCCGCCTCTGAGAATGCCTCCTCCCACTCTCAACTGATGGCCGACACTAACGGCTCCCGCTCACCTCCGCTGTCGACCGGTTGAAGAACGCCACAGAGGAACGCTACAGAAGTTAAGGAAAAGACTTATGGAAAGGGGCTGAAAAAAGAGAATGGGCTCTCCGTCCTGCTAGTACCGTTTTTTCTGCTGCCCCCAGCCTCAGTCACTGGCCTCTGTCATTGATGTGCCGGGTAACGGAGATCAGCTGCGCGGTGCTTGGGGTCCGCACAGTGAGCTGGTTTGTGTTTGGAGCATTACGAGCAACCCCGCCGATATCTTTTTCTCGACGGCTCTCTGGTGTACTCAACAGCTGTGAGCATAATCGTGAGGAGTGCTGTAGCTGTTATAGAAGCTTGGCTGGCAGTCGAGGAGGTGGGCACCGGCACCTTTCAGCAGTGGGCCCCCACGAGTGACGGGCGGGGTTCCCAGTGAAGATAGCAGTGGACTCGCCCGGCACAGCAGGAGGAGCAGACGCGGTCAGGTTAGATGATGTGAATTGTGGGGGTACGTCTGAAGCAGCATCTGTTAATAACTGTACACAGAGGGATGCTATAACTTCTAACGCCCAGTTGGGGAAACTGATGCTAAAGTTGCTGCGTTCTGGCAAAGTATCAGCATTGCTACGCTCCTGTGGCTCGGACTCAGTTGCCCCTATTGATCAAATGGCGGATGTGTTAAACGCTGCAGTGAATGAGGGTGGGGTGGATCAGAGGAACTGGCCAAAACACTTAACGCCCCCTCTGAGGAGAACACTAATGGCAGTGATAATCCCATTCCTAATAAGGAAGTTTCCACATTGGCTGATATGGTTTCGCAAATTCTACCTGATGAGGTACACAATGAGGAACATAATGAGGAACATAATCAAGAATACACAGTGTTACCTCTTTCTAATACAATTTGTGGAAACTTACCTACTCTATCGGCATCGGTTAGGGCTGACTCCACCCAGCGGCAGTCTTGTTCTATGGTCAAGAGCGCCGGGACCCCACTTGATGGAGCCCCTATCGGGGTTAATATAAGTGAAAATGCCGCCTGTGGAAAGGAGAGTTTTTCTAGGGAGACAGGACTGACGTCTCATAGTGCAACTCTGGCTCCCTCGAGTCTTAATCAACATCCAGATACCCAGGAGCCAGGCCATGATACTAACAATTGTACCCCGGAGAGCTGGAAGATCAAGAAGGGGAAAATTCATAAACAAGGCAGAACTGGGAAAGGTGGCAGAGGACGAGGGGGTACAAGTGGGGCCAGTACTAAGACCCATTTATCGGAGGCATTGGATCGGCTGAAAGGGGTAACAAATACTACTAAATCAAGCCTGGAGCTGAGTCCTCTTCGGAAATGGGTCTCTACAAAGGGAGAGGTTGGATCAATTGTCTCCAGGTTATCTAATTCAGGAATAACCACTCCCCTCATCTCCACATCTGCTACAACTGCTACAACTGCTCCGGCTCCATATGATCAATTAGACTCTGCTCCAGGTGGACTATCTACTGATATATCTAAGTGTTTGCAGATTACGGATTCAGACGGTCCACCCTCTATTGGTGCGGCAGCGGATAGTCCTCAGGATGGATCCCACTCTCTATCTCGGGAACTGAGATTTGAAGCTGAAACTGCAATAACAGCAGCTACTGGCCAGATTATGATCCCTGATTCTTTTTGTCTACCCAAAGATCTATTAGATTTAGGGGGTGCAGAGACCACAGTGGTGGAGAGCTGTCCCAAAGGTTTTCCTCGGGCCAAAACTCAGGAGGATGAGCCATCTTTGTCCGGGATCATGCAGGCACTTAAGGCTCAGAGATCAGAGGCCCAGCAACATTATCAACAAGTAAGGGCCGATAATCTTGAAATTAAAAAATCATTGGCTGAGGAATGGACTAGTTGCTTACACAAGTATCCGCTATTATTATTAATAGTAGCTTTCAGTGAGGATATAGATAAAAATTAGCATTTAAAAAACCTTTGAAATTCACTGAAAAAACCATAGGTTTCAGGGACGTTATAGTTAGTTGGACATTTCACTCATATAAAACCATAGAAATTCCGCCGTTATAGTTATTTGAGCTAACTATAACTCGCGCTCCAGCAATGCACTGCTGATGATGTCACATATTATATAATTTATGACATGGTCAGTGACATCTCAAATGACATCAATGATGACATCACTTATGACATCATCCACGTGACAATCTGATGCACCTCCTCACACCCTAATATAACCTTTGATACACCTCCTATAAAATACAGACTACCATTTTCAAAACCATCGACACACCAATACTAGTTACTACAAATGCACTCACTGATTCCTAGGTCTACAGACACATGCACTCATTCACCCATACAACCATTCATACATGTAGTCACTGATCCATACAATACTATCATATGCATTCATACATCTATACAGACACACACACCACCACTCATCCTAGGCAGTCATGCACTCATCCTAGTCACTCATGCAAAGAATCAATCACAGTTCCATTTACTCACCTACACAGTTATACACAGACCACCTCATTTAGTCATACAGATCGTAACGCATACTTATCTCTTATGTAATCACTAATACAAGTATACACTCATCCATACAGCCACTCTAACAATCACTGGCTGTCACATATAGTCATTTATATACTCCGACTCTCACATACACTGTCTTTTACTTTTGTACTTACTTGGACATCTACCACTGAGACATCCATTCACTCACCAACACATCCATACACACACTTACTGACCCATACAACTGTTTCCACATGCACTCTTAAAGTCATACACCCAGTCAATCAACCGCTCACACATCTATGCACAGTCACACACACCCCACCCAACCATACACACACTCAGTCTCCCATACAATTACTCAGGCAACTAATCAATAACCCATATAGACACCCGTGGAGCTACTGACCAACTGATGCAGCAGGCTATACAACAACAGACAGACTGATACAGACATTCACACAGTTTAGTCACTAACCTATGTATTCAGTAAGACACATTTAATCACTCACTTAAACAGTGAGTCACACACCTACTAAATCCTCCATCCAGACACTTATACATCCACTCATTCTTCAATACAGCTTGGTATTTATATGATACATATTATAATTTTAAAGAAAAACACATTCACTGGATGATGTCATCAGTGATGTCATCAGTGATGTTATTTGAGATGTCATCAGTGATGTCACTGACCGTGTCATGAATGATATAATATGTGATGTCATCAGCAGTGCATTGCGGGGGCGTGAGTTATAGTTAGCTCAAATAACTATAAAGGCGGAATTTCTATGGTTTTGTATTAGTGAAATGTCCAACTAACTATAACGTCCCTGAAACCTATGTTTTTTTCTGTGAATATATATTTATATATATAATATATATATATATATATATATATATATATATATATATATATATATATATATATATATTATTCTCCAACAATTCCCAAAAGGAATAAACAACGCACTCCTCGGATTTTACATGCTTCAAGGATTTTATTTCAGGCAGACCGGTTTCAGCATTACGCCTTTATCAATGCCTCTAGTGTTTGTTAGTCACCTTGCCTCCGTTTAAATGTCCATATGTGCTTCCCCATTGGTTGTGAGGAGCGAGGTCAGTGAAGACGGACAACAGTGATTATAGTTCTATTTGTTTTTCCGTGCGCCATGTCAGCATGAAAACTTTTAATCTCTCAGTGAGCTTGGCTGCATGCTCGTACATATCCATTATAGTACACCCAGTCCCTAAGTGGGAACGAGCACGCAGTTTTCTTTAACATGTCATGCTGAATTCCACTCACCACACGGGGGCCCACTGAAGAATGTTCCTCGCCCTGCCGTGCTCCACTTAACACAGCGATGAAAACACAGGTTCCTGTTTTGTAACTGGATTCCTTTCATTTATAGTAAATGACGACGTGGTGTCGATGTTTAGCATCTTCCTGGTAAGTGGCGGCGGTTCAGGCAGTTCACAAATGCTCTCCATCAAATACCACTCACTGCCGAACAGCTCACGGGCGGGTGTCGTTGTCGTGAAAGTGGCTTTCACGAAAAATTATTCTCCAACAATTCCCAAAAGGAATAAACAACGCACTCCTCGGATTTTACATGCTTCAAGGATTTTATTTCAGGCAGACCGGTTTCAGCATTACGCCTTTATCAATGCCTCTAGTGTTTGTTAGTCACCTTGCCTCCGTTTAAATGTCCATATGTGCTTCCCCATTGGTTGTGAGGAGCGAGGTCAGTGAAGACGGACAACAGTGATTATAGTTCTATTTGTTGTTCCGTGCGCCATGTCAGCATGAAAACTTTTAATCTCTCAGTGAGCTTGGCTGCATGCTCGTACATATCCATTATAGTACACCCAGTCCCTAAGTGGGAACGAGCACGCAGTTTTCTTTAACATGTCATGCTGAATTCCACTCACCACACGGGGGCCCACTGAAGAATGTTCCTCGCCCTGCCGTGCTCCACTTAACACAGCGATGAAAACACAGGTTCCTGTTTTGTAACTGGATTCCTTTCATTTATAGTAAATGACGACGTGGTGTCGATGTTTAGCATCTTCCTGGTAAGTGGCGGCGGTTCAGGCAGTTCACAAATGCTCTCCATCAAATACCACTCACTGCCGAACAGCTCACGGGCGGGTGTCGTTGTCGTGAAAGTGGCTTTCACGAAAAATTATTCTCCAACAATTCCCAAAAGGAATAAACAACGCACTCCTCGGAGTTTTCATGCTGACATGGCGCACGGAACAACAAATAGAACTATAATCACTGTTGTCCGTCTTCACTGACCTCGCTCCTCACAACCAATGGGGAAGCACATATGGACATTTAAACGGAGGCAAGGTGACTAACAAACACTAGAGGCATTGATAAAGGCGTAATGCTGAAACCGGTCTGCCTGAAATAAAATCCTTGAAGCATGTAAAATCCGAGGAGTGCGTTGTTTATTCCTTTTGGGAATTGTTGGAGAATAATTTTTTGTGAAAGCCACTTTCACGACAACGACACCCGCCCGTGAGCTGTTCGGCAGTGAGTGGTATTTGATGGAGAGCATTTGTGAACTGCCTGAACCGCCGCCACTTACCAGGAAGATGCTAAACATCGACACCACGTCGTCATTTACTATAAATGAAAGGAATCCAGTTACAAAACAGGAACCTGTGTTTTCATCGCTGTGTTAAGTGGAGCACGGCAGGGCGAGGAACATTCTTCAGTGGGCCCCCGTGTGGTGAGTGGAATTCAGCATGACATGTTAAAGAAAACTGCGTGCTCGTTCCCACTTAGGGACTGGGTGTACTATAATGGATATGTACGAGCATGCAGCCAAGCTCACTGAGAGATTAAAAGTTTTCATGCTGACATGGCGCACGGAACAACAAATAGAACTATAATCACTGTTGTCCGTCTTCACTGACCTCGCTCCTCACAACCAATGGGGAAGCACATATGGACATTTAAACGGAGGCAAGGTGACTAACAAACACTAGAGGCATTGATAAAGGCGTAATGCTAAAACCGGTCTGCCTGAAATAAAATCCTTGAAGCATGTAAAATCCGAGGAGTGCGTTGTTTATTCCTTTTGGGAATTGTTGGAGAATAATTTTTCGTGAAAGCCACTTTCACGACAACGACACCCGCCCGTGAGCTGTTCGGCAGTGAGTGGTATTTGATGGAGAGCATTTGTGAACTGCCTGAACCGCCGCCACTTACCAGGAAGATGCTAAACATCGACACCACGTCGTCATTTACTATAAATGAAAGGAATCCAGTTACAAAACAGGAACCTGTGTTTTCATCGCTGTGTTAAGTGGAGCACGGCAGGGCGAGGAACATTCTTCAGTGGGCCCCCGTGTGGTGAGTGGAATTCAGCATGACATGTTAAAGAAAACTGCGTGCTCGTTCCCACTTAGGGACTGGGTGTACTATAATGGATATGTACGAGCATGCAGCCAAGCTCACTGAGAGATTAAAAGTTTTCATGCTGACATGGCGCACGGAACAACAAATAGAACTATAATCACTGTTGTCCGTCTTCACTGACCTCGCTCCTCACAACCAATGGGGAAGCACATATGGACATTTAAACGGAGGCAAGGTGACTAACAAACACTAGAGGCATTGATAAAGGCGTAATGCTGAAACCGGTCTGCCTGAAATAAAATCCTTGAAGCATGTAAAATCCGAGGAGTGCGTTGTTTATTCCTTTTGGGAATTGTTGGAGAATAATTTTTCGTGAAAGCCACTTTCACGACAACGACACCCGCCCGTGAGCTGTTCGGCAGTGAGTGGTATTTGATGGAGAGCATTTGTGAACTGCCTGAACCGCCGCCACTTACCAGGAAGATGCTAAACATCGACACCACGTCGTCATTTACTATAAATGAAAGGAATCCAGTTACAAAACAGGAACCTGTGTTTTCATCGCTGTGTTAAGTGGAGCACGGCAGGGCGAGGAACATTCTTCAGTGGGCCCCCGTGTGGTGAGTGGAATTCAGCATGACATGTTAAAGAAAACTGCGTGCTCGTTCCCACTTAGGGACTGGGTGTACTATAATGGATATGTACGAGCATGCAGCCAAGCTCACTGAGAGATTAAAAGTTTTCATGCTGACATGGCGCACGGAACAACAAATAGAACTATAATCACTGTTGTCCGTCTTCACTGACCTCGCTCCTCACAACCAATGGGGAAGCACATATGGACATTTAAACGGAGGCAAGGTGACTAACAAACACTAGAGGCATTGATAAAGGCGTAATGCTGAAACCGGTCTGCCTGAAATAAAATCCTTGAAGCATGTAAAATCCGAGGAGTGCGTTGTTTATTCCTTTTGGGAATTGTTGGAGAATAATTTTTCGTGAAAGCCACTTTCACGACAACGACACCCGCCCGTGAGCTGTTCGGCAGTGAGTGGTATTTGATGGAGAGGATATATATATATATATATATATATATATATATATATATATATATATATATATATATATATATATATATATATATTCCACAAGGTTACGCTCCTGCTGGAAGCTGGAGTCCCATGAGAGGTGGCGCCAGAGTCGGAGGAGCAGCCGATAATCCAGTATGCAATTCCAAGAAAAATCACTCACGCTCTCAGAGACAAAAGACAGGTGGTTAAGGAAAATAAGGATTTATTCCTTCATAAATCCACGTGATGCGTTTCGCCTTGCAGCTTGATCACACACAGTGCATGATACAATGAGCCTCGTCACATACTCAACAACTGAAACTGACAAAGGACGTAAGTCGATCACATAATACAGGTAAAGTATAAGTTGCTGCAGGCGCTATTTTGTAACGTTCAAATCATGGTGAAAAATGCCCATTAAAACAATAATTGTCATGCACAGAGCAGCATAAATAACGATAATGGAAATGTGATCCCAGATAAGTTGCATCTCTATAGACCTCTGTATCCCTACTGTGTGTAAGAACAACGGTGCATGTTCGAAAAATATAACATGTGATTCTAACAGTCGCCATATTGGAGATCTGTTTTTTTACTCTAGCTAGTCGCATAACTTTAATCAACAGTGATCACGGACAAGCAATCGCAAGTCAATGCAGTCTCTATGGAGTTTGCGTTGTTTTCTAATTTTGATATCTTTCTCATAGTCTATGAGCCTTTGTTTGAGCTCATCACGGAATTTCATGATAGAATCTTGCTCGCTGCTTTTGCTGAGTTCATCTTTGAGTGATTTAATATCCCCGATGATCTTCTCTCTGTCAGACCATGCATATCTGACCAGGATCTCAAGCACTGTCTTTGAACTTTTTGCAGAGTTTGCTGCCCATTCTTCTAACATCCTTGGGAACTATGAGACAGGGAGGATATTAACGTATAGCCACAAGTACGACCATCTATATGATGATAACTCCCCGATCCCCATGGCGAAACCAATTAGCACTACCCCTGCCGGAGATGAAGACACTCTCCTGAGCGAAGCAGACACAGCCAATTCAGCCACTTCAATGACTTCCTTAAGCTTGGTCGCTCCATATCTAGCAATGAAGCGGAATTACGACCAAAAACATTTTTAGACGAGTACCGGCTCATACGCAGAGGCCAGCAATCGAATCGTACATCACCACAACCTCAGAACAAGAACCCAAACCAATGGGGGAGAGGAAGGGGAAGAGGCTGAGGCAAGGGAGGAAAAGGAGAAAATGAGACAAGCAGAGGCAGAGGTAGATGAAATTCCAGAGGGCGCATGGGAAGCATTGCAACTCGCTCAACCACAGCCTTATAATGGATGAAGCTGAGGTAAATTGTACCATCATAAATCTTACACCTAAACCCCTCAGCAACCTAGAAGCCAGAACTTTGTGTCTAGGACTCTCTTTTTGTCCCACTGAACCATTGAACTATGCCAACACCAGTATTGACATTTTCAAGTTTTGCCGAAAGCTGAAATTAAAAAAATGGCACAAACTTAAACCATGGAACAATGGAGAACCCGACACTAACCACACAATGAATGATGAAATAAATATCAGTGATATAGATACTTTGATAACACTGAATGAACTGGGAGTGAACAGGTTACTACGCATAGGGATGTGCCACAAATGCTGACTAATTTTGATATCAGCTTTGACAAAGCAGCATCCACCCAGTTCAAACCCAAGTCAACCTTCTTGCCCACAATGTCTCATGACAATATTGCCACTTTCACGATCATGAGCAAGGTTTCAGGGATACCGAAACACGTAGATCATCGCGCTTTTGACCTGTTAAATGAAAATTAAATAACGTATGCTGTGAAGACTGCAGGAGTGCGTCTCGTTTTTCTTCAAAGTGAGGAATTGTGGTGAAATATATATATATTCACTGAAAAAACCATAGGTTTCAGACATGTTATTGTTAGGAATTAGCATTTAAAAAACCTTAGAAATTCACTGAAAAAAACATAGGTTTCAGGGGTGTTAAAGTTAGCAGGACATTTCACTCGTACAAAACCATTGAAATTCCTCCGTTATAGTTAGTTCTAAGAACTATAACTCGCGCGCCCGCAATCCACTGCTGATGATGTCACATATTACATCATTCATGACATGGTCAGTGACATCACCACAGTTGTTGTTTATAAATATGTATACTGAACACTCAGAGATTGTATGAGTGACTGTATCGAAAACTGTATACTTGTAATAGTGATTTTATAACACACTAAGTATGAGTTACTATCTATACGAATAAATGAAGTGGTGTTTGTATAAGTGTGTAGCTTAGTAAATGTAAGTATGATCAATTGTTTGCATAAGTGAGTAGGATGACTGCATAAGTGAATAGGATGTGTGCTGGTGTGTAATGTCAATGTAGGTGTACAAGTATATTTAATAATGTTCTATTGATCTTTGTTAGCATGTATGAGTGAATCTATACGTAAGTGTTTAGATGTGTATGTAGATGTAGGAATCACTGTGTGGGTTTTTAGAAACTTGTATTGGTTGGTGTGTCAATGGTTTCAAATATTCTACTCCATATTTTATAATGCGTGTTGAAAGGTTATACTAGTGTATGATGAGGTGTATCAGATTGTCACATGGATGATGCCATCAGTGATGTCATTTGAGATGTCATCAGTGATGTCACCATGACCATGTCATGAATGATGTAATATGTGACAGTATGTGACATCATCAGCAGGGGATTGCGGGGGCGCGAGTTATAGTTAGTAGAACTAACTATAACGGAGGAATTTCAATGGTTTTGTACGAGTGAAATGTCTTGCTAACTATAACACCCCTGAAACCTATGTTTTTTCAGTGAATTTCTAAGGTTTTTTAAATGCTAATTCCTAACTATAACATGTCTGAAACCTATGGTTTTTTCAGTGAATTTCAAAGGTTTTTTAAATGCTAATTCCTAACTATAATATGTCTGAAACCTATGTTTTTTTCAGTGAATTTCAAATGTTTTGTAAATGACAATTTTCAAATGTATTCATTGCTATATTTATTTTTTTATACTGATTTACTACATTTTTTTAAACTATTTTTAGATTTTTTTTATATAAATTACATTATAATTACATTATACATTACATTACAAAATATACTTTCTCGGAATGAATTACTTTAGTTTAAATACTTTG
Source organism: Triturus cristatus (assembly GCF_964204655.1). NCBI lineage: Eukaryota > Metazoa > Chordata > Amphibia > Caudata > Salamandridae > Triturus > Triturus cristatus. Next base: position 498,479,401 of record NC_140582.1, read on the forward strand.
CAAATAGGCAATAGACTTTTAAGTACAGTAGTTACAGTTTTTGCAATGCGCAACAAAATTTCAGACACAATGCAACATTGAGCTGAAAGTGAATTTCTAGTTAAATGGAATTAGTTACTTTATGGATTACTTTTCTAACCACAGGACTGGATCCTAGATTCAGTCCTCGGACATCTCCTGTAAACACTTGAGTAAAAACGTTTTGGTTACACTAGTGATTTTTAAGAAATATTATTGTATTTTAAAAGTTGACACAGAAACTTTTTCACATAGACTCACCAATGTTATCCTATGGGAGGAAATTCACTTAGCAGGTAAGTAGTGTAATCGTTACTTTTTCTTACTCAGTGGTGGATCCTGGATCCAACACTTGTGCATCTCTTGTAAACAGTTGAAAGAATGCGTTTAAGTCATACAGGCGATTTTTTAGGAATATTTTTAGTTCGTGAACATAGACACTTGGAAACTTTTCAGGTGAAAACCAGACAATGGATTCCTATGGAAGGAAATACAAGTTACTGGTAAGTACGGTTAGAATTACTTTTCAGGATCAGTGCTGGGCTAAAAGATGCAGCACTGGGTTCTCTCCTGATAACAGGTGAGTAAATCGGAATTCGTTGTTCGGATGATTTTAGGTGAATATTTAAAAGTTCCAAAGCTCCACACTTAGAACAATTACTTTTCAGGATCAGTACTGGGCTCAGAGATGCAGCACTGAGGTCTCTCCTGATAACAGGTAAATCAGAATTCATAGTATATCCAGTAAGACCCAGAGAGATGTGTAGCAGAGAAATGTAAAAAGGGGCACAGCCTGCACCACCTCTCTGCAACGCAGCGAAGTGGCGCTTCCTGGAAGCACCTGGTAGGCTACTTGGCCCCCATGGTCCCTCAGGTTTGAAGTGGAATTTTTTCCCTAACTTAAAACGCGCCACAGGGCTTGTTTGCACACATCACGTCAGGCCCCATCCCCTCCCTTCACCACTGTGTAAACGCGCCCTGTCACCGTTCTAAGTTGAGAGATTAAGTCCCCTTCAATCCTAAGGGTCCCTAGAGTCAAACTAGCCCACTAGGTACCTCCAGTAAGCGCCACAGAGCTGTATTGCTGAGAGTTGTAAAAAGGGGCGTGGCCTCTGAACACCTGTCTGCAACGCAGCTCCCTGGCGCATACTGGAGATACCTGTTGGGCTATTTGGCCCTCAGGGACCCTCAGTATTGAAAGAGAATTAAATCCCCAACTTGAAATGCGCCACTGGGCACGTTTGCACAGTGGTGAAGGAAGGAGGCGTGGCCTGAGGTGATATGTCTGCAAACACACCCTGTGGCACGTTTTAAGTTCGAGAATTAATTCCTCCTCAATCCTGTGGGTCCCTGGGGACCAACTAGCCCACCAGGTACCTCCAGTATGCGCCAGGAGGCTGCGTTGCAGAGAGGTGTTTAGAGGCCACGCCCCTTTTTACAACACTCTGCAACGCAGCTCCGTGGTGCTTACTGGAGGTACCTGGTGGGCTACTTGGCCCCCAGGGACCCTCAGTATTGACAAGGAATTTATTACCCAACTTAAACTGTGCCACAGGGAGTGTTTGCACACATGTGAACTCAGGCCCTGCCCCCTCCCTTCACCACTGTGCAAACACGCCCCGTGGCGTGTTTTAAGTTGGGAGATTAACTCACCTTGAATACTGAGGGTCCCTGGGGTGCAACTAGCCCACCAGCTACCTCCAGTAAGCGCCACAGAGCTGCGTTGCAGAGAGGTGTAAAAAGGGGCATGGCCTCAGAACACCTCTCTGCAACGTAGCTCCCTGGCGCATACTGGCGGTACCTGGTGGGCTAGTTGGCCCCCAGGGACCCCCAGTATTCAAGGGGAATTTGTTCCCCCTCTGCAAACGCGCCAGGGGGCGCGTTTGCAGAGTGGTTCAATGAGGGGGCGTGGCCTCCGTCCGCGATCCTGCTTTTTTTTATAATTCTTTTTTAAAGAAGGGGGGCTTTGTAGTCCCCCTTCTTTTTCAAATTTTTTGGCCCTGGGCCACTAATAGCCCCGGGGACCCCATCCCCTGGGGCTGGCCCTCTCCGTTGGGGACCGTGGGGCACCCCGGGACACTGCAGGAGCCGGCCCTGGGGGGGGTGGTCCCCAGGGCCATCAAGGGCTCCAGAAGGGGTGCCGCACGGCCCCCCTCCCACCTCTTTCAAAGCCCCAGGGGGGTGGTGGTCACGGACCCCCCAATTTACATATTTAGAGCCCCAGGGAGGTGGCAGTCCCCGGGCGTGTGGGTGGGCTTGAGCCTCCCCACACAGGGTATATTTAAAAAAAATTAAGAATAATAAGAAGCCCCGGGGTAGCAGACCCCGGAGCTGGGGGGGCCTGAGAGCCCTCCCACACAATTGAAATAAGCCCCGGGGGTGGCAGTCCCCGGGGCTGGGGGGGCCTGAGAGCCCCCGCACATAATTAAATAAAACCCCGGGGGGTGGTGGTCCCCGGGGCTGGGGGGCCCCTTTGGGCCCCCTTTACATAACTATTGCCCCCAGGATTTGGCCCCCGGGGGCCAATTACCAAAGAAGCGCGGGCTTCGTCTTTTTTTTTCCGGCCAAAATTCGCGCTGGGTGCGTGAATCTCGACGATTTGTTTTTTTAGAAATGCTTTTTTGGGCCCTGGGGGTCCATGTGGGACCCCCTGAGCAGGCCTAGGGGGTCAGGGTGTTTCTAACCCTGCCCCGTTTTTGCGTTTTTCGCATTTCTTTTGCTGATTTCTTGTGCCTCGATTCTACCGAGGCACATGGTGGCTGCCAACACTTCCTGATTTGGAGTGTTGACAGCCAATTAGAATACAGCTCATGCACGGCAGGGTGCGCTTAGGCTGCGCTTAGGCTACGCGGACCCTCCAATGCCATAGATTTATATGTACTTTTAAATGTCATTTTCTCAGCAACTACTGAACGGATTTACACCATTTAAGCAAAAGGCACAAGTCTGAACTAAGGACTACCTCTTTGCCAAATTTGGTGTAATTCCGTTCAGCAGATCTCACGATGAGATGTGTGGTTAGGCTCCGCCCAGATATATCTATGATTTTACTTTTGATTTTCTCAGCAACTACTGCATGGATTTACACCATTTAACCAAAAGGCGCGTGTGTGAACCAAGGGCTACCTCTTTGCCAAATTTTGTGTATTTCCGTTCAGCAGTTCGGGCTACAGCTGCGATTAACGGTTACTATGGAAAATTGCATGGGGAAAACGGGACCCCCCCCTTTTTTCTCGGCCCCCGCTTGACAAATCACCCGAGACTTCCAGGATAGGAGCGGACTGGAGTGCCCCACCAGTTTTGAATATTTCACGAAGGTTCGTCAAATGGCGCCAAAGTTATTCCAAATAGAATGTTGCGGATTTCCTATGGAAAATAGGTTTTAACTACAACTATCTCCTGGCGACCGCCAGTAGATAATATAGATGTATATATATATATATATATTCCAATTGCCATTTTCACATGATACTCGAAGCCACTTAAATACAGTGACCTCCGGTTCGGCGTGTGAAACCGAAAAACATCCAGACAAAATCAGGTGCTCTGTCACACAAGTCTCCTCAGCCAGATGCTTGAATACAGTTTTATTTGGAATAAGGAAAACACGAAAAACAGGCCCTTTTTTATGCTTGAATCCGATTTTATTAGGAATAAGGAAAATATGATAAACAGTCCCAATTTATTTCAGAGATCAGCGTCTCCTTGAACACGGGTTAGGGCATACACACTATTCCATCCAATTAATATTCACCTCTGTGTAAGAAACAATGCGAGTGTAAAGAGGACTGTGTGAGTCACGGATCGCTACACAGTTAACGTTAACACAGGCATCATTATTGTGTGATAACATTTATACAACATTAAATCTTAACAGTCCAGAAGCTTTTTTTCGCACTGGTCAGTGGTATGATTTTACCTCCCTGTTTCAAAGTGTTTTTTCTTTTTCAGTTTTTTCTTCTATTATTTCAGTTATTGAACACTGTTCATATACAATCATAATGACATATTTTTGACATTCTTTTTAGTGCCACAGCAATTAATTGTGAATCATAATAATAAAAGAATCAGAATAAAAAAACTATCAAAAGATGCAAAGCAAGAATGGAAATGAAAATGAAAAAGAAAACAGTAGAAAAGAGAGAGAGAATTATTATTATTGTTAAAACCTGAAGGGGATTGGAAGAATGAGGCTCTACTTATATTGTACATAGTGTGTTCATAAGAAAATCTCAACAGATAATGGATAATCATCCAACATAGGAATGGAAACTCAAAATTATCCCAAATGTACTGCTTGCTCTTCTTCATGATTTAGACCTTTGGGATAAATGGTCTGGAATTCCAGATGTCTCAGTTCCATAACTCTGTTACCTCTTCTTGTATTCACTGAGATTCTGTCTAAAACATATAATTTTACTAAATTCACCTTACTACAATGTTCAGTCTCAAAATGTCTAGCCACAGGATATTGTTTATTTACATTTGCAATTGCTCTCATGTGTTGTAGTACCCTTAATTTGGCCATGTGTATGGTGCTACCAATGCAGTACTTATTAAATGTGAATTTGGAGCAATCCACACGGTAATCAGAATGACACGTTAAATGCTGGCAGATCTCAAATTCAGTTTTTCGTGTTTTACCTATTCCGAATAGAAGGGTATTCAAGCATCTGGCTGAGGAGACTTGTGGATTGTTTGTTTGGGAGGGTGCCAGAGCACCTGATTATGTCTGAAGATTATATATATATATATATATATATATATATATATATATATATATATATATGTTCCAAAATCCACAGCTGGGCAGTGGCAGTTCTTTCCCCACCGTTTCGACAGCAAACGCGGACACGGACCAGCAAATAGGTGCAATTTTTCTTTATTGGTTGTAACTTGCCGCCATAACGTTTCGGCTCCTCCGAGCCTTGATCTCATGACGTATATATATATCTCTCGTGGAGAGGTGTGGCTCACTGGTTAGAGGAAGCAGACCCAGAAGCAGAGGACGGCCCGGGACCAGGGTTCAATCCCCGACGCGGCAGGGTCGTGGACCAGGGCCAGCAGACTCGATAATTCTCGCTTCGGTGCCTACTCTAACCAGGGATCACACTCGGCGACTCTGGGCATTAGCTTGCCTCATCTCCACAACGGCCCCCCACATTCGCCGGGGATGCCTGGTTTCACCTTGGAGATACCCAGGAGGGACCATCTCACAGGGATAGCCAGGACGGGTTCCCCAGCGGTCTACAGCGCCAGGACGCCTCAGGGGAGCAGTGCGCTTTACAAGACACATACATTTACATTTACATACATATATATAACTTGAAGATGAAGGTTCACAAGAAAACAACAGCCAGCCAGGGCAAAAATCTGGATCCCAAAGTATACAATGAGTCACAAAGAAATAAAATATCCAAGAAAGAAGTGACTCAGACAGATAGATTCACCAAAGAACAAAAATATATTCCCACTTCGGAAGGCGGAAGCTGAAACGTTGTAGTGGGAACATATTTTTGTTCTTTGGTGTATCTATCTGTTTGAATCACTTATTTCTTGGATATATATATATATATATTCACTGAAAAAAACATAGGTTTCAGGGGCGTTAAAGTTAGCTGGACTTTTCACTCGTACAAACCATTGAAATTCCCCTGTTATAGTTAGTTCAGCTAACTCTAACTCGCGCGCCGGCAATGCACTGCTGATGACGTCACATATTACATCACTCATGACATGGTCAGTGACATCACTCATGACATCGCTGATGACATCTCAAATGACATCACTTATGGTTTTTTAAGTGAATTTCTAAGGTTTTTTAAATGCTAATTCCTAACTATAACGTGCCTGAAACCTATGGTTTTTTCAGTGAATTTCAAAGGTTTTTTAAATGCTAATTTCTAACTATGCCTACAGAGATAGGACATGTGAATAAAGAAGAAAAAACGCACGGAAAAAAAAATAATGCAGAAAGAAGCAACAGAAGTCCTCAAAGACGAAGAAAAGTGCAGGAAGAAGGATAACGTGCAGAAAGAACAAACAGAAGAGCAGAAAGAAGCCTTGTTGCAAAATCATCCTGTACCCTCAACTTTTTCAGACGGATACTGGTGGTAACTGAGTCTGACTAACCAGTCCTAGAGCCAGTGCTATGTTAAAAGACACTCAGAATACAGTGAAGACACCTACATACATTAGGGAACACTATGTGTTGGGGTCCCCCTGTGATTAGCATGACCTCCTCTAGCCCCTAGTATATAATAGGGCAGGGGATTAAAAGTACCTCTTAAAACACACCAAAGGGCGTGTTTGCACACGTCACCTCAGGCCCCGTCCCCTCCCTTCCCTACTGTGTAAACACGCCCTGTGGCTGTTTTAAGTTGGGAGATTAAGTCCCCTTGAATCCTGAGGGTCCCTAGGGTCCAACTAGACCACTAGGTACCTCCAGTAAGAGCCACAGAGCTGTGTTGCAGAAAGATGTAAAAAGGGGCACGGCCTAGACCACCTCTCTGCAACGCAGCGCAGTGGCGCTTACTGGAAGCACCTGGTGGGCTAGTTGGCCCCCAGGGTCCCTCAGGATAGAAGGGGAATTATTTCCCCAACTTAAAACGTGCCACAGGGCTTGTTTGCACACGTTAACTCAGGCCCCGTCTCCTCACTTCACCACTGTGTAAACACGCCCTGTGGCCATTTTTAGTTGGGAGATTAAGTTCATTTGAATCCAAAGGGTCTCTAGGGTCCAATTAGCCCACTAGGTACCTCCAGTAAGCGCCACAGAGCTGCGTTGCAGAGAGGTGTAAAAAGTGGCACGGCCTGAACCACATCTCTGCAATGCAGCTCAGTGGCGCTTACTGGAAGCACCTGGTGGGCTAGTTAGCCCCCAGGGGCCCTCAGGATAGAAAGGGAATTATTTCCCCAACTTTAAAGGCGCCATAGGGCGTGTTTGCACACGTCACCTCAGGCCCCGTCCCCTCCCTTCCCCACTATGTAAACACGCCCTGTGGCCGTTCTAAGTTGAGAGATTAAGTCCCCTTGAATCCTAAGGGTCCCTAGGGTCAAACTAGCCCACTAGGTACCTCCAGTAAGCGCCACAGAGCTGCGTTGCATAGAGGTGTAAAAAGGGGCGTGGCCTCAGAAAACCTGTCTGCAATGCATCTCCCTGACGCATACTGGAGATACCTGTTGGGCTAGTTGGCCCTCAGGGACCCTCAGTGTTGAAGGGGAATTAATTTCCCAACTTACAACTGGCCAGGGGGCGCGTTTGCAGAGTGCTGCAAGGAGGGGGCGTGGCCTCCGGCGTGGTGCCGGTCTTTTATTTATTTAATTTTTTTAAGAAGGAGGGCTGTGTGGCCCCCCGTTCTTTTTCTAATTTATTGGCCCTGGGGACCCCATCCCCCAGGGCCTGCACCCTAATTTTTTGTGTTGCCCCCCTCCTCAGGCCACTTATGGCCCCGGGGACCCCATCTCCCAGGGCCGGTCTTTGTTTTGTATTATTTTTAAAAAATATATATTTATAGAAACACCTAGGACATGCTGGACAAACCGTATGTACCTATCACCATGACGATTTGCGTGATATTCATTAAAAGGCGACTATGCATACAATGAATCCACGTGGAATGTATTTACACCGCTAGTGAAGCTCTGACGTGTCTGACGCCCTACCGTGCCTAATCCCGGCGCCCCCGCCGGTGGGTACTCTCCAAGTAGACACCCTTGTTGTTTATTTATACAAACATTGGTAGCTATTGACGGGCACATTTAATACACACGCACACCAAGCCATTCAAAGGGGATTCGATAAAAATTCAACCAAACTATGCAAGAAACCCCCCTCACGGTTAATAAAAACACATCCACCGCCGGATGTGTAATACTTTTTATTTTGCTCTCTGGAAAGGAGACAAACCTCACTTGAGAGTCACAGCGTGCTCCTGGCTGAGCCCAATGCTGTGTTACACCCACCAGTACCCGCCGAGTGCCACACACCTCTGTGTTGTACTCCACCAGCTAGTGCGTATGCCATGACACTCTCTAGCCCATGTGCACTGTAACACCACCCTGTGAATATGTCATGCCAACCTTGCCTTCGCACAGGTTATATTGCCCCATCTAACGTGCCTTCCTCGATGCCTATGTTATAATGCACAGCGCCATGCCATACATATTACAATCTGGGATCCATATCTTTGTCACAGTGCATATGCAACGTTACACTCCCCAGCACATATTTTATATTACAACTTTAGAGACTAGTTAGGTTACACAACACTGCCCTGTGCATATTACACTCCAAGGCGCATATCGCATAGCACGCGCTAGTGCCTGTGCTATCTCGCGCTCTCCAATGAATCTGTCATTGCGCAAAATGTATTGCATATTATATTTCATGCCCCGGTTCATCTTATATCACACTTTTTGGTCCATAGTTTATACCATATACTATATCTAGTTTTCATTTTCAATCGTGCTCTCAGGACTATGTTCTATATAACACTGCGTCCACCTACCCTTTTCACGGGCATTACATTTTGCGATGGGGTGGAGGGTCAGGGGGTGTTTCTGCCAAGTGAGCCCGGAGTCACAGTCACAAACGTCCTCTTCTTCCTGAATAAAAGTGAGATTATGCTGCATACTTGTTCATATTTTAAGTAGTTCGCACAGACACACATTTTAAAAACAATAAAGTTGCTAATACCCACCTTCTCTGAACAGTTAGCTTGCTGCCCCATCCACCTTCTCCCTATCCTCTGTTGTCTGAATCCATGGACTAGCCTCCTCCCTCCTGCCATGCATGGTCTGATGTGCTGCCACTGCCCTCCATATAGCATGATGTACCAGTCCACTCCTCCTGCCCTCCATTGCCCAATTCTATGGCCCATCATTGACCTCCTGCTTAGCCTCTGTGCTTAGCTTGCTGCCCCATTCTCCTTCCCCCTGCCCTCCGATGTCTTTGTGCATGCCCCTGCTCCATCCTTTTTGCCCACCATATTCCATGGACCTGCCACTCCTATCTACTCTGAGTATTCTGTTGAGCTGCCACTCCCCTCCCACCTGCCTAGCATTGTCAGATGACTGTAACCTGTCCCTGCCACTTCCTCCCTGCCTGTCCACATGCCATGCCCCTATCCCCTTCCTCCTGTCCTCCATGGTCCAATTTACTGCCACACCCTTCTGCCCTCCCTGGTCTGTTGTGCTGCAACTGCTCCTCCTGCCTGCCCCATGCGGTCTGTTGTGAGGCCCCTTCCCCTGAACTCTCTTGTCTCTGCCCAGGTCCTGACCCTCCCTTCTATCTCCATGGTCCTTTGTGCATGCCCCTGCACCCTCCTTCTTGCCCATCATAGCCATTGTGCTGCCACTAACCCTCCCGCTTGCCGTGCATGGTCTTCTGTGCTTCCATGGCCCCTAACACCTTCCCTGTGTGGTCAGCTAGCTGCCCCTGACCCCTCCCACCTTACCTCCATGGTCTGTGTGTATGCCATCATAGTCTCATTGTTGCTCTCCATGGTGTGTCTTGTTTCTAGTGCCCATCCTGCCTGACCTCCATGGTCATCTTGCTGCTCATGCCCTGCCCCCTTGCCCCAGCCCTCTGTTTCAATGTGCAGACACCTATTCCCTCCCTACTGGCTTGTCTGTTCCATTGTAATGCCCCTGATCTGTCCCTCCTGCCCTTTATGGTCTGTTATGCTGCAGCTTTCTCTCCTGTCTGTCCATTATGGCCAGCTAGCTACCATTGCCTCTTTCCCCTCTGTTCTCTGTTGTCCATGTGCATGGTCCTGTCCCCTCCCTATTGCTTTCTATGGATTGTGCTGCTGCAAACCCTGATGCATGCCCTGTAGGGTCAGTTTGGTGCACCTCTCCATGTCCCTCCTGTCCTCTGTTATCCAAGTCCATGTCCCTACCCCAATTCCTCCTGCCTACCATGATCCAATGTACCATACTTGCGAACATTTTGAACTTGGTAAGAGGGAGATTTTGAAAAAAAACTGGGGTATTGATTTTCCCCTTTGAGTTACATTGAAAAAGAGGAGATTGTAGACAGGAAACAGATCAAATAAAGCCCATTTGAGCTTAAAAACATTGGACGTTTCCTGGCTGAAACGGGTCTGTTGGCATGTATGGTTGTACTACCACTGCCTCTTCCTTCTGCCCACAATGGTCTAATATATTGCCACAGCCTCTCTTGCCAGTCCTGTATTGTTGGTTTGTTGCCCCTGCCCCCCTTTCCACTGCCCTCCATAGTCTGTTGTGCTGCCACTGCCCTTCCTGCCTGCCCAGTGTAGTCAAATTGTTGCCTCTGCACTCTCCTACCTGCCTTCAATTTTCAGAGTCTGTGCCCCTGGCCTCTGCTTCTCAACAGTATCCCAATGAACATCTAGATTGCTAACATTCTATATTTATTACAAAAGTGTGGAACGCCTGACGTCATCTTGATGTAATCAAAACTGTAATACCTAGAGCATTTCCTTTAGAAATTACATATATGAGAGGATCTTATTTGCATCAAAATTATGGTTAGTGCTGTAAAAAACTAAAACGAGGACATATTTTCTGAGTTTTCAAATAGGGACAAAGAACTTTTAAATCATTTGTAATCTTTATGTTTTTTTATCCAGTTGACAACTTGATTAAATGTTGCACCTAGGGGAGAGGGTGTGGTGTTACTTCCAGAGCTGCAGACTTTGTAACTGGGGAACCCGGTTGGAGTTTCTGCTTCAGCTCGACATTCTGTGATTCTGGTCAAATCACTTAATCTCCCCATGTATACAACCAAAATGAATTTGATCTTGTGTGATGTAACCAATGCTCATGTAAAGCACTCCAATACCTGACAAGTCTACACTATATAAAACTGCAAATACACAAAAAATAAGTGGTTTTCACACTTCTGTAATTGGGCTACATGTGGTCTACATCTGGGTGATATTTGCGCTGCATTTGGGCTCATTTGTCTCTGGTGGCTATCTTGGGAGATTTATTTGTTATGAAGTTTCCTAATTTCCTCATTTACTGCAGTCTCCGCAGTAGGAAATGCTTTCAGTCTTTTAGTTTGATTCCATCAAGAAGGTATTCAAATATGTCACACATTTGCCATATATTCTGAATGTTAGCACTCTAGTTGCTCATTACATCACTGTAGTAAAGCCACTGCTCACCACGGAAGTCTGCTGCTGGTATTAAAAGTGCATGTTTCAGTCTGCATATCAGAATTTTTTTATGAAATAGAAGAGGATTTGAGAAGTCACTCAAAATGTGCCCTAATTTTTCTTTCTTCAGCACTAATCATAATTTCAATGTCAAAATTAACCCCCTCATTGTGTTCCTTTTTAAATTAAATGTTTTAAGTGTTACCAGTTTATTCCAATCAAGATGGGTTCAGGTGTGCCATACTTTTGTCATAAGTAAGACAGTAAGCTCTCTAGTTGTTCTTAAGAACACTCTGGGACATTCTGTCATTGGGTATACTTGGGCTACATCTGGGTGATATTTGGGCTACATTTGGGTTCTTTTGTCTCTGGTGGCCATCTTGGGAGATTTATTTGTTATGAAGTGTCCTAATTTCCTCATTTACTGCAGTCTCCTCAGTAGGAAATACTTTCAGTTTTTTATTTTGGTTCCATCAAGAAGGCATTCAGATGTGTCACACATTTTCCATGAAATCTGAATGTTAGCACTCTAGTTGCTCATTAGATGACTGTAGTAAAGCTACTGCTCACCAGGGAAGTCTGCTGCTGGCATTCAAAGTGCATGTTTCAGTCTGCATGTCAGTATTTTTTTATGAAATAGAAGAGGATTTGAGAAGTCAAAATGTGCCCTAATTTTTCTTTCTGCAGCACTAATCATAATTTCTATGGCAAAATCAGCCCCCTAATTTTGTTCCTTTGTAAATTAAATGTTTTAAGTGTTACCACTTTATTCCAATCAAGATGGCTTCAGGTGTGCCATACTTTTGTCATAAGTAAGACTGTTAGCGCTCTAGTTGTTCGTTAGAACACTCTGGGACATTCTGTCATTGGGCTATACTTGGGCTACATCTGGGTGATATTTGGGCTACATTTGGGCTCATTTGTCTCTGGTGGCAATTTTGGGAGACTTATTTGTTATGATGTTTCCTAATTTCCTCATTTACTACAGTCTCCTCAGTAGGAAATACTTTCAGTTTATTACTTTGATTCAATCAAGAAGGCATTCAGATGTGTCACACATTTGACATAAATTCAGAATGTTAGCACTCTAGTTGCTTATTAGATCACTGTAGTAAAGCTACTGCTCACCAGGGAAGTCTGCTGCTGGTATTGAAAGTGCATGTTTCAGTCTGCATGTCAGAATTTTTTAATGAAATAGAAGAGGATTTGAGAAGTCACTCAAAATGTGCCCTAATTTTTCTTTCTGCAGCACTAATCATACTTTCTATGGCAATATGAACCCCCTCATTTTGTTCCTTTTTAAATTAAATGTGTTAAGTTACCACTTTATTCCAATCAAGATGGCTTCAGGTGTGCCATACGTTTGTCATAAGTAGGACTGTTAACACTCTAGTTGTTCTTTAGAACACTCTGGTAAGCTGCAGTAGAACACAAAGGAATCAACTGACAGTCTCTGCCCTTGTTGGATGTTCATGTTTTACTGAGAATGTCAGACTTCATTCTCACATGACTGAGAAAGATAATGTGAATTTATAGAAAATATGCTCTCAGTTTAGCTTATAGATCACCTTCCAAACCTCTGTGGGAAAAGCATGAGAAAATAGTTTTCTCTCAAACATGATTCATGATATCACAGCAGAAGGCTTTTTCACATGGTAAAATTACCTTAGAACACACCACAATTAATTCCTAAAATGAGTATGGTACCATCAACAAATGATTTATAATGTAACTAAAGTCTTAAAACCTTCTATTAACTGCAATGCTTTTTAATGAGGTGCTATCATGTATATTGGTCCCAAGATGGCTGCCAACACTTCTTGGATGAAGTACTAACAGCCAATCAGATCTCACGATGAGATGTGTGGTTATGTTCCGCCCAGATATATCTATCTTTTTAACTCTAATTTTCTCAGGAACTACTTAGCGGATTTACACCATTTAAGCAAAAGGCACGAGTCTGCACTGAGGACTAACTCTTTGCCAAATTTGGTGTAATTCCGTTCAGCAGTTTGTGCTGTAGCTGCGTCAACAGGTCCTATAGGAAAATGCATGGGTAAAACGCGTTTTGGGACCCCCCTTTTTTCTCTGCCCCCGCTTGACAAATCACCGTGAAATTTTCAGGATAGGAGCGGACCGGAGCTGGCCAAAAATTTTGAAAATTTTGCGAAGATTCGTCAATCGGCGCCAACGTTATTCCAAATAAAATGTTGCTGATTTCCTAAGGAAAATAGATCCTAACTATAAATACCTACTGGCGACTGCCAGTAGGTAATATATATATATATATATATATATATATATATATATATATATATATATATATATATTACCTACTGGCGGTCGCCAGTAGGTAGTTATAGTTAGGACCACGTTTCCATAGGAAATCCGCAACATTCTATTTTGAATAACTTTGGCGCCGGTTGACAAATCCTCGCGAATTTTTCAAAATAGGTGGGGCGCTATGCTCCGCTCCTACCCTGAAAGTCTCGGGGGGATTCGTCAAGCGGGGGCTGAGATAAAAGGGGGGTCCCAAAACGCGTTTTTCCCATGCATTTTTCCATAGGACCTTTAGACACAGCTACAGCCCGAACGGCTGAACAGAATTACTTGAAATTTGGCAGAGAGGTAGTCCTCAGGTCAAGGAAGTGGCTTTTGTAGGTTTGGTGTAAATCTGTTCAGTAGATTCTGAGAAAATAGCCTTTAAATCAATATATATATCTGAGCCAGCTTACGGTGCGCTTACGGTGCGCTTACCGTACGCGTACGGTGGCGTGCGCGAGCGCGATTCTGATTGGCCCTTAGATCTTAGTAAACATTCGAATCGGTCGAAACCAGGAAGCGGCGGCCGCCATTTTCTCTCTCGCACTCTGACAGGGGGTTGAAAAACCAAGTGCAAAAACATGTAAAGGGGCTGTTTACACAACTCCCAAGCACCTAGCCATGTCGAGGGAGTCCCCAACGATCCCCCAAGTGAAAAAAGGAAATTTTAATTTTTTCGAAAATTTCGCTGATTACGCTTACCGTACGCATATGTGCATGGCTTAATAGAGCTAAACAAAACATATATTTTACCTGTCACAACGATGCTCATCATATGTCCTCCATGTGCGCACGGTGCGCGAAGCGCATCGTGCTTTCATGGCCCATCTAGCGTAACGTGGGCACGCGGTGCGCGAAGCGCATCGCGTGCTCACTGTGCGCGCACGGTGCGCCAAGCGCACTGTGCGCACACGGAACGAACTGCGTTAAGTGGGCGCGCACGCCACAAATGGCGTAAAGTAACTTAGCATTTAAAAAACCGTACAAATTCACTGAAAAAACCATAGGTTTCACACACGTTATAGTTAGGAATTAGCATTTAAAAAACCTTGCAAATTCACTGAAAAAACCATAGGTTTCACACATGTTATAGTTAGCTGGACATTTTACTGATAAAAAACCAATGAAATTCCCCCGTTATAGTTACTGTAGGCAACTATAACTCACGCGACAGTAATCCTCTGCTGATGACATATGTGTCTTTATGAAAAAAAAATATTTGTAATATATGTATAGCTAAAATTTAATGGAAGAAGACATGGGCAAATAAGTGTCTAAATACAGTATTAGCATCAGCAGAGGATTACGGTCACGTGAGTTATAGTTGCCTACAGTAACTATAACGGGGGAATTTCATTGGTTTTTTATCAGTAAAATGTCCAGCTAACTATAACATGTGTGAAACCTATGGTTTTTTCAGTGAATATATATATATATATATATATATACATATTTAATCAACAAGGTGCCAAGAAGCTAGTTTCGAGGGCTCACAATCTCGCCCACCATCCGGCATACTTTCTTCACACTCGCCCCTACTCCTGGTGCTCATTATATGCTGACGCGTTTCGAGGCTGACGCCTCTTCTTCCTGGGCAGTGATGACAATCAGTAACACAAACTCGCTGAATTAGCATTTCTGGTGCTTTTATGCACAATTGTCCATCCTAATTACCACATGTGTTTCTGGGACACGTAATCCTGTAGCGAGTTACGATCTCCCCTGTGTGGGTGTGTTGCTCTTGTCACTGGTTTCCACAATTATAATCCTTTAGTAGGATCCAAGTCCGTGGGGCAAGTTTAATTAGAAGCGGCTCGCTGTGCTGAAAGATGGGTTTGAAATACTTTCTGCCCACAGCCTCCCATATTCGTTTTGGGATGGTGCTCCTCATCGTGGCTCGGCAGCCACGTAAAGTAATTAATCAACAAGGTGCCAAGAAGCTAGTTTCGAGGGCACACAACAGCTCGCCCACCATCCGGTGTACTTTCTTCACACGCCCCTACTCCTGGTGCTCATTATATGCCGACGCAATTCGAGGCTGACGCCTCATCTTCCTGGGCAGTGATGACAAGCAGTAACACAAACTCGCTGAATTAGCATTTCCGGTACTTTTATTCACAATTGTCCATGCTAATTACCACAAGTGTTTCTGGGACATGTAGTCCTATAGCGAGTTACGATCTTCCCTGAGTGGGTGTGTTGCTCTTGTCACTGGTTTCCACAATTATAATCCTTTAGTAGGATCCAAGTCCGTGGGGCAAGTTTAATTAGAAGCGGCTCGCTGTGCTGAAAGATGGGTTTGAAATCGTTTCTGCCCACAGCCTCCCATATTCGTCTTGGGATGGTGCTCCTCATCGTGGCTCAGCAGCCACACAAAGTAATTAATCAACAAGGTGCCAAGAAGCTAGTTTCGAGGGCACACAACAGCTTGCCCACCATCCGGTGTACTTTCTTCACACTTGCCCCTACTCCTGGTGCTCATTATATGCTGAAGCGTTTCGAGGCTGACGCCTCATCTTCCTGGGCAGTGATGACAAGCAGTAACACAAACTCGCTGAATTAGCATTTCCGGTACTTTTATTCACAATTGTCCATGCTAATTACACAAGTGTTTCTGGGACATGTAGTCCTGTAGCGAGTTACAATCTCCCCTGAGTGGGTTAGTTGCTCTTGTCACTAGTTTCCACAATTATAATCCTTTAGCAGGATCCAGGTCCTTGGGGCAAGTTTAATTAGAAGCGGCTTGCTGTGCTGAAAGATGGGTTTGAAATAGTTTCTGCCCACAGCCTCCCATATTTGTCTTGGGATGGTGCTCCTCATCGTGGCTCGGCAGCCAGGCAAAGTAATTAATCAACAAGGTGCCAAGAAGCTAGTTTCGAGGGCACACAACAGCTCGCCCACCATCCGGCGTACTTTCTTCACACTCACCCCTACTCCTACTCCTGGTGCAGTAAAACAAACTCGCTAAATTAGCATTTCTGGTGCTTTTATTCACAATTGTCCATGCTAATTACCACAAGTGTTTCTGGGACATGTAGTCCTGTAGCGAGTTATGATCTCCCCTGAGTTGGTGTGTTGCTCTTGTCACTGATTTCCACAATTATAATATATATATGTGCGTGAGAATATATATATATATGTGTGTATATACACACACACACACACATATATATATATATTCACTGAAAAAACCATAGGTTTCACACACGTTATAGTTAGGAAATAGCATTTAAAAAACCTTGC
Organism: Triturus cristatus; assembly: GCF_964204655.1. Classification (NCBI taxonomy): domain Eukaryota; kingdom Metazoa; phylum Chordata; class Amphibia; order Caudata; family Salamandridae; genus Triturus; species Triturus cristatus. Next base: position 498,496,131 of record NC_140582.1, read on the forward strand.
TAATTCACTGAAAAAACCATAGGTTTCACACATGTTATAGTTAGCTGGACATTTTACTGATAAAAAACCAATGAAATTCCCCCGTTATAGTTACTGTAGGCAACTATAACTCACGCGACCGCAATCCTCTGCTGATGCTAATACTGTATTTAGACACTTATTTGCCCATATCTTCTTCCATTAAATTTTAGCTATACATATATTACAAATATTTTTTTTTCATAAAGACACATATGTCATCAGCAGAGGATTACGGTCGCGTGAGTTATAGTTGCCTACAGTAACTATAACGGGGGAATTTCATTGGTTTTTTATCAGTAAAATGTCCAGCTAACTATAACATGTGTGAAACCTATGGTTTTTTCAGTGAATTAGCAAGGTTTTTTAAATGCTATTTCCTAACTATAACGTGTGTGAAACCTATGGTTTTTTCAGTGAATTTGTACGGTTTTTTAAATGCTAAGTTACTTTACGCCATTTGTGGCGTGCGCGCCCACTTAACGCAGTTCGTTCCGTGCACGGTTTTTATCAACTTTAATAAGCCCTGTACATTTGGTGGCCTTCGGCCACCAAAAGCACAGGGGGTGAGGTCAATGTGGATAGTGTTTTTTTTATTTCGATTTTATAATTTCATGTTGCCAAAATTACGTTTTTTTTCTCTATTAATAAGCCCTGCACATTTGGTGGCCTGCGGCCACCAAAAGCACAGGGGGTGGGGTAAGTGTGGATAGTGTTTTTTTTATTTTTATTTTTTTACCGTAAGCGTACGGTAAGCTTACGGTAAGCGTACGGTAAGCGTACCCCGCGAAATTGCCGAAAAAAAAATAAAACCGTTTTTGCTCTTGGGGGATGTTTGGGGACTCCCTCAACATGACTATGTGGGAGGGAGTTGTCAAAACAGCCCCGTAACATGTTTTTGGCCATCATGTTTGATAAACAACACTCAGTGCGAGAGACAAAATGGCGGACGCCGCTTCCTGGTTTCGGCCGATTCGAATGTTTACTAAGATCTAAGAGCCAATCAGAATCGCGCTCGCGCACGCCACCGTAAGCTTACGGTAAGCGTACGGTAAGCGTACGGTAAGCGTACCGTAAGCGGGCTCAGATATATATATTGATTTAAAGGCTATTTTCTCAGAATCTACTGAACAGATTTACACCAAACCTACAAAAGGCACTTCCTTGACCTAGGGACTACCTCTCTGCCAAATTTCTAGTAATTCTGTTCAGCCGTTCGGGCTGTAGCTCGTTCTAAAGGTCCTATGGAAAAATGCATGGGAAAAACGTGTTTTGGGACCCCCCTTTTATCTCAGCCCCCGCTTGACGAATCCCCCCGAGACTTTCAGGGTAGGAGCGGAGCGTAGCGCCCCACCTATTTTGAGAAATTCGCGAGGATTCGTCGACCGGCGCCAAAGTTATTCAAAATAGAATGTTGAGGTTTTCCTATGGAAACGTGGTCCTAACTATAACTACCTACTGGCGACCGCCAGTAGGTAATATATGTATATATATATACACAAAAAGAAGCGGGAAACTCTGGGTAGTTCTCAAGTTTAGGTGGAAAGCAGCTTCTGTATAGAGCATCCTCATCACCAGGAACACTCTAGATCTGCTCACCACAATGTCTGCTTTTCTATCAAAGTCTTTAAGCATAGGATTAGCACATTGCCATCCACGCCGAGATAGAAAGGAACAAAGTCTTTTACCATTTCTACAGCAAAGTCTTTAAGGATAGAACTAGTACAGTGCTGTTCATGCCGAGCTGTAAAATGACAAAAGCCATTTACCACTCCAGGCACTTTATTACAGCTTTGAATTGGTAAAATATCAACCAAGCCAACTTGAAATGAGTAAAGCAACACCTGACACAGTGTTTCACGCTACTTAGAGGTCTTCAGAGTGGTATAGCTTTGTCCAGACACAAGGGAGCACCCAGTATAAGTCAAAACAATACCCTTTCAGGCATAGAGTGACCATTCCAGTGTCTCGGGGGAACAGACAGGGATGCCCCTTGTCGCCAGTCCTATTTGCGATAATGATGGAACCTCTGGAAACTCACACAGAGGTCTTTCCTTCACTGCTAGGAGGATCTGGTGTCGCTATACGTGGATGATGTCACCCTCTTTGTTCGTGACCCACAAACCAACATCTCCAGGCATGCTGAAATCTTCCTTAACTTGTTCAAATCAGTCCTGTTCCCACCACTCACCTCAGCAACGGACCAGTTTAAATCTGAATACCTGCTCCAGTGGGAAAAGGAGTCAGTTGGCTGCCTAGGTATATGGCTCAGCAGAGATATCGATGAACTCTGGAGGGAGAATCATGACAGGGCTATGGTCTGACTGGAAGAACAGATTCCGCTCTCATCCAGACTGCCTCTGTCTGATGCTGGAAGGATCGTTTTTACCAAAATTGAAATATCCTCCTTACATTTCTCTACTTGTTCATTAATATCTCCATTCCTCTCACGAGACATTTCCTCAAGCGGCGCCGCTTCAAATTAATAGCCCTGTCATGGATCGCCAAGCAGCCAAGAGTGACGTGGACAACATTGACACTCCCCTGCTCACAGGGCAGATTAAGTGTTTCCTGGCATGGACCTATATTTCTACTGTGCCCAGGATGCCCAGTTTGCCCACTTTTGGTCACATCCCACACTGTTCCAGCCACATGCAGCCGTTGAAGCAGACAGTGCAGATTCTTGTCCATTGACCACTACATTATACTTGCCGGTCAGCGGTTTCCATACTGAAATAGACAAGGTGGCATGCACACTGTAGATGTGGGATGGCTTATGACAACGGGCAAAGGTGATCTGCTTCTAGTTGCCCTATAAACCGTTGGTCAGAAATTCCATACTACCCATGATGAATGACAAGGTTACCTGCCAACAAACTTACCGACTAGGACTTAGCACATTTGGTGAGCATTTCCTCCACTCACACAGCATCATAGAAGACCCATCACCTATAGCCCTGGATATCCTATTATATCATCATCTCCGTGCGACCCTCTGAGCATGGCAAAGTACCTTTCTGAAAACCCCCAAAACTACCCCCTCCCCCCAATTTTGAAGGAACAATGGTGCTATTTCTGTGCCCAGATCAGGACCCTCTCCCCAAACTATAGACTCAGACTAATTCACTTCAACTTTCTACAAAGGATATATGGCACACCTGCTCAACAACACAGGATGGGACTCGCAGAAGAGGTGAGATGTCTGCACTGTGCAGCACTTACTGCCACATTTCTGCATTTCACTTGGCATTGCGCTGCAGTGGCTACATTCTGGACACGTGTTTATAAAGCTGTCACCCTGATTATGGGTCACTGCCCACTGCAGAGGCCCAGGTTGCCCTACTAGCCTAGGTGAAAGAGGTCCCACCTGAGGCCAGACGACCGACCGCAATGCTGCTGCTCCTGGCGCAGTGTAGAGTGGCCATACACTGCGGAAGGTGCCCTGCCCCCACTAAATCACAAGATGCGGCATGCTGCCAGGAGCATCATGCGGCCTATTGGGGACTTATGCAGAAACAATTGCAGCCTAAAGACATTTGGGCCCACTGATCACCTATCTAAACTTGCAGAAAGAAACTGAGGCTCAATGGACTAAGCACAGCCTGGAGGGACAATAAAACTCCACTCAGTGGCCCTTATCCCCACCCTGTAACGCTGAACATTAATGAGTGAGTTTGGCCACACAGGGGCCTTCTGGCTTGGGGTGCCTTCTGGGGCATGGTTCCATGGGAGGTTGTCACGAGTCTATTGTTGGCCCATATAATGCATATCGAAAGGCTATTTCCTGTAATCCTTGACTTGCTGGTTAATATCTGAACAGACGTGTGCTATGTGTGCGTTTTTCCCATGTCTTCCTCTTGTTCTTCCTTTTACTACTGTATGTTGTAAAACTGAATAAACAAATTAAAAAACTCTTCTGTGTACCAGGGTTTTCCGCTGTGACTGTCAACTCCACACTTCGCTGGGTTTATAAACAGGAACTTGTAAGTTCTGCAACATATAGAGTTACCTTGGGCCTGCCCTGAGCAAAGGATTAGACCAACTGTTGAGAAGGAGTATTGTAGGTGCCCTTCGATAAGGGCAATTGATGTTGCCCAGAAAAAAACAGAACTTTGCGGAGCTGAGGCAACAAGGGCTGAAAGCTGCATGCTGCACCTCACGGAATGATGTACACCACCAGAGGGTGGGAGGGGGGGGGGGAAATCTCGAGATCCTGATAGCCCTGTTTTTTTTTTTGTAAAACCGTTTTTATTGCAGAACAATGTAATAAGCAGCGTACATTCATAACATTTCTGCACCGCTATTGCCAGTGCCATATCTTACGTGGCTATTTAGGCAGTCGTACACAGCTGGTGAGCCCACATCCCTGAGGCCGGGCAGCGGTGGCAAGGAAATCACTGTATTTAACCATATTTCAATCTGTACATTTGCCGCGAACATAGTAGGGTGTCTGCGTTCCGCTTTGAAGTTTCCTCCCCCCTTCTCCCCCCCATCACTTCCCCCTCCCCAGTCCCTATCCCCCAGCCCCCTCCCTCTCCACCCTCCAGTGCCCACGCCTACGACTGTGACTGTTCCCGGCCTTAATGTATAGTCTGGGGTACATCTCAGAGGTACATAACCATTTACTGTGTTTGTGTGGTTGGAATGCTCCGGGGAACAACATCAGGCTCAGAGGGCACCTCAACCTCCTCCGCCACGCTGCTGCGCAGGGCCTGCACCAACCCCTCTCACGCTGTGGCCGCCGCCAGTGCTCTATCGTCAGCCCTACAAGTCGCTAGTTGGTATCTAAGCGTGCTTTCACTCGCCGCCCATTTCTGTAGTTCCTTAATCCACCTCCCATGTGTGGGGCCCGCCTTCGACTTCCAGAGTCTCGTCACCTCTCTCTTTGCCAAGAGGAGGCCCATATCAATAAATTTACTTGCGGTCTTGTTCTTGGGCGCATGAGGAAACCAGTGCAGGACACAAACCGCCTTGGTGTATTGCAAGTCCCTGTCCGTCACCTCAGTCAGTGTTTCGCCCACTTCCCTCCAGTATGCGCGCAGGTGAGGGCAGTCCCATAACATATGTCCGAGCTCCGCTCCTACAACACCGCATCTAGGGCACGCCGCATCCGCCACCCCGAAATACTTCCCACGTTTACCCGGTGTGAGGTAGGCACTGTGGAGGATATAAAAGTGTATCAGCTGGAAGCGTGCGTTCCTGGTACTTTTCCTGGCCCTCCGCACTATACCCGCCCACGTGGTTTCAGGGATCTCAGTTTGTATATCCAGCTCCCATTTCGCCTTCAGCGCCGCCAGCAGCTGCAAGGTTTCGCGCAACATTCTGGAGTACAGGCAAGTCACCGCTTTATAAGTGCCGGCAGACATCATGGTATACTGGCAAGCCGCGGATGTAGTTGGCTCCAGGAGCCCCTCTCCCCAGTGCGCCTGCATCGCTCCCGTCACCGCCGCGTGCATCAGGTAATCTCCCCTCGGAAGATCGAACCGCTCCTGCAGAGTTTGATAAGGGATCAGTGCCCCCTCTTCGTATAAGTCGCCCAACATTTGGAGGCCCGCCTCCTCCCACACCTGCAGTCCCGACCAGTCTCCACCGTGCGGGAGCGCCGTCACCATTCCCAGCGGAATCTCCGGCGCATACGGGCGTCGCACTCCCGCCCGACGCTGCGATCGATTCCAGCAATGCCGGAACGTCTGCTCCTCCAGGGACAAGTCTCCAACAACCAGCCTCTGCTGTAGCGTAATATACGCCAGCACATGGCGAGGGGTGCCTCCCTCCCTTTCCTGCTCCGGCCCCCGGTACACCCGTGCCACCTCTTGTGTAAAGATCTGTAGCTGCGCTGCCAGATAGTAAAGCTCAAAGTCAGGCACCGCCGGGCCCCCCTCATCTTTCGGCCGGGTCAGAGTCGCCATCGCAACTCTGCGCCATCCCATGCCCCATAGGAACGAGACTAATAACGATCGCAACTGTTGGAAAATAGAGCTCGGTATCCACATCGGTAGCGTGCGGAAATAATACAGGAGACGTGGCAACGCTATCATTTTCAGTAATGAGATTCTCCCCGTCACCGAGAGCGGGAGTGTGGCCCAGAAGGACATGCTGCCCTTCAGTGCTCGTATACAGCGCCCCACGTTGCCCTCCAGCATATCTGCGGCAGAATGGTATATATGTACTCCGAGGTATTTAAGGCAATCAGGCTCCCAATTGAGCAGTGGTCGGACCGCTGGTCGCGGTTCGCCCTGGCGCAACGGGAACAAACAGGTCTTGGACCAGTTCACCCGTAGTCCAGAGAACCTGCCAAACCTCGCAAGAAGCCTCTCCGCTCCATCCAGCGCCCCCGCCGCATTTTCCAAAAACAGGAGCAGATCATCTGCGTATAATGAGATAAGTTGCGGGGACCCTCTGTAGACCAGCCCCCTGTAGTAACGGCCTGTTCTAGCCTCCGCCGCGAGGGGCTCTATTGCCAGCGCAAACAAAAGCGGGGAAAGCAAGCACCCCTGCCTGGTGCCCCGGCCCACGCGGTACTGCCGCGATACCAGAGATCCCACCCTCACCCTAGCTACCGCCGAGGCGTACAGGACTTTCGTCCAACCGATGTATCCTTCCCCGAGGCCGAAACGCTTCATGGCTTTGTACAGGTATCCCCACTCCAGGCTATCGAAAGCCTTCTCTATATCTACGGATAAGACGAGTGGCGTTCGTGCGTCCTTCTGCGGGTCCCCCAGCAAACGGATAAGTCGTCGGATGTTGGCAGTGGTGTTCCTCGCGGGAATGAACCCCGACTGGTCTCTATGAACCAGTCTCGGCATGTGCCGCAGCAACCGGGTCGCCAGTATGGTGCTCAGGATTTTATAATCCGTCATCAGCATCGACAGCGGCCTATAAGAAGCGGGGTCCGTTCCCTCCCTTCCCGGCTTCAGCAGTGGGATCATCAGGGCCTCGCACATGGATTGTGGAAGTCTACCCCTTGTCTTGGCCTCCCTATACACCTTCTGGAGCTTTGGGGCCAGTTGGTCCAAATATCTACCATAAAATTCTATGGGCAAGCCATCCAGGCCCGGGGTTTTGTTCCGCGCCATTCGGTTCACTGCCCCCCTGATTTCCGCAAGGTCTATATCTCCGCCTAAGGCCTCCGCGTCTTCCCGGTCGAGTCGCGGCAGTTGCAGCCCCTCTAGGAAGCCGTCAATATCCTCCTCCAGCCACTCCAGCGCGCTTTTGTAGAGCGCCCCATAGTACGAGCAGAAACTATCCAATATGTCCATCTGAGCCGTGACCACTCCGCCTCCCCCCCTTTCTAGGGCCAAGATCGGTTGGTTACGTTTGGCGGGATTGGCCAGCCAAGCCAGCAGCGTTCCCGCTTTGTCCCCCTCCGCGTGTGCCCTCACCATATAATTCTTGTAGTCGAAGCTGCGGAGCCTCTCCACTTCAACCGCCACCGCCTCTCTAGCCTCACTCACCGCCTCCTGGAGCTCGGGGTGACCAGGCCGCTCCACCTCAACCGCCCTCAACTTCCCCTCCGCCTTGTCCAAGTCCTCCAACAGAGTCCTCCGCATCCCGGCACATTTCCCTATGCAATGTCCTCTAACAACTATATTGAAAGCGTCCCACTCCATCGCTCTGGACGCCGTGGACCCGCTATTCTCGTCAAAGTATTGGGTAATCTTTTCACCGAGGGCCACCCGGTATGGTGGGTCGTCTGGTGTATCAGGCCTGAGCTGCCACGTTGGGACCCTCGAGACAGCCAGTCATCCAGTCCAACGTCAGCAGCAAGGGATTATGGTCGGAAAGTGTTCGGCTTAAGTACTCTGTGTGCGTGACTGACTGTAGCACGGTCGGGGAGCCCAAGAAAGCGTCCAACCTAACATGGAAGTCATGCAGTGATGAGTAATATGAATAGTCCCTCGTTGTTGAGTGCTGAGCCCTCCAAGCATCCTCCAGGCCCCACCTCCCCTGCCACTCGAGCCTACGCTTCGCTAGCCGATGTACCGGGGACGCCTCCAGAGGTGGGTGGTACCTATCAAGCGCAGGGTCTGCTATTGAATTAAAGTCTCCTCCCAGCAGGATAGGACCCGTCAAATAACCAGCCAGCACCCCAGAAAGTTTCCTGAAGTACGGCCCTTGATCCATATTAGGTGCATATACGCTACATAGCACTATGTTCCGGCCCCTAAGTTTACCCTCAACAGCCACATATCTGCCCTCTGGGTCTATCGTGTGCCTAACTACCTGGAAGGGGGTCCCCGCTCGTATCCAGATCAGAGTGCCCCTCGCAAAAGCGGAGTACGTGGTGTTAAATAATTGCCCTCGCCATCTACGCTGCAGCGCAATGCCCTCTTGCTTCGTTAAGTGCGTCTCCTGCAAGAGCGCGATCTGAACACCCCTGCGCACCAAATAAGCGTGAATCTTATGCCTTCGTGTCATGGTGTGGAGTCCCCGTACATTCCATGTCATACATTTCACCATTCCAGTATTAGCCATAGTCCCATGTCAAAGGCCAGGTTGCAACACCCCTCCATGTCCAGTCGCAGCTGATAGCCCTGTTACCTGCTCAAGAAACCAGAACCTGTGAGAAAACTAAATGCTCACAGGAAAAGCATTCACTTCTCAAGGCCCCGATGCAGGACATGTGTAGTTCCTCTGACAGGTTCGTGTTGGGAATGTCGCAACTGCAGATGGGGGTCACCCAAGAAATAAGTAGACCCCTTGAGAGGCTTGGCACTCAACTGAACACTTACCCAGAGTGGTGGCAACTTCGGCCTTCGTAGTATGCATACAGCAATCCGGGATGAGCTCTCCTCTTTGTTTGGGTAGTATAATTTTTTTTCTACCCCAAGAATATTACTTCTTGCAGAGATTCCCCTGAGAGCAATCAGCGGTCGCTCTGCCCCGCCCCCTTTCAACAAGGGCATGCAGGTGCATGCATGAAACCACAAGAAAAGGACATGGTGGGGCAGAGTGTACAAAGCTGCACACTGCGCATGCACAGGCTGATAATTAAGAAACATCAGGTGAGGTACTGTGTAAAGAAGAAACACAAAAGGAAGAACTTGTTTAGGCACTTGCTTCACTCGAGTCAGCCTTCAGCCTTCAAGGAGGGGGTGGGCAGACAACCGAAGCAGAGGCTTTCATTCTAATCTCCTGCCAGAATAGGTGCAGGGATTTCCACTCACGAGAGGAGTTTAAGTTGCATCAACTGCTCCTATCTATTAAAAGACACAGTACAGTATTGTGTCTCCTATGTAAAAGCACTGGCTAGACAATGGTTTCTTGACTGCGTAGACAGGGACTGAAAGACATTGTACATAAAGTAAAGCATTTGCAGTCAGTACGAAGTATTTTTATGCGCAAGACACAAGATAAAAACACTAATATTTATAGAAGGCACATTCATGCCTATATTACTGAATCTAAAAAGCTGTTATTCAACAGTAGGCCTTATATTTTACTGAAGTATGATTCAAAGCATCCAGGAAGTTCATTGCATTGATGCAATGTTCATTAGATGGCCAATCCAAGTGCAATTTAAGAGCATTATGTACAATTGAAATTAAATTCTCATTGTAAGGGTTTCTTAGGTAATGGCTTATTAACATGACTGCTAAAGGACAGTTTCATAGGCAATGGGAAAGGCTAACCGATACTTAGCACCAGATTTTCAACCCTTCAGTGTTCCCCCGCATTCTTGTATGGATGCGCAATGAAGCTGAACCAAACATACTAGTGACAATTAGCTGGTTTAAAAAAAAGGTGCTACATATCATTGTGGACCAAAATTAGTTTAGCTAAAATGTATCATATTTACAATTTTGAGCACTATGCATGGGATAAATCATACTCAAAATTTACTAAAGAAATTTAAAATAAGGACCATGTTTGAATAGGAAATGCCATTTTTGTGCTTTTAATAACATTGACGCCGTTTGACAAATCTTGATGAAACTTTCCATTAAAAAAGTGCTATTTTTTTGTCTAGTTTGCACATGGAATGTTTTGGGGTGATCCATCAAGTGGGGGCAGAGAAAAAGGGAGCTCCCAAAATATATTTTTCACCATTCATTTTTTCATAGGAACTTTAAACAGAGCTACAGACCAAACACCTGAACGGATTTACAACAAATATGGCAAAAAGCTGGATCTTTGTCCAGAAAGAGTGCTTTTTGTGATTTGGTGTAAATAAGATCAGTAGTTTTTGAGCAACTAAGGCTCAAAACCTTGTATATATAACGCGGCACTGACAAATCTCATGCTGAGATCTCATTGACTGTCACCACAACAGAAATGATGTGGCGGTAGTCATCCTGGGACTCTGGACTCTATGCTGAGTCCTAGGAACAACATAAAAAGAAGACAAATGAGAGCAGGGTAAGGATACCCTAACCGACTAGGCCTAGTGGTTGGAGGGTCCCAGAGGGACTTCGTCTGAGGCCAAAAATGTTTTTAAAAAATTTGCTTCAAATTTGCAGTGGATCAGAGATTTTGCAATAAAAACAATTTTTAAACGCAGACTCCAAAGTGATTAAAAAAACAGGGGGAGTGGCACATATATTATATTATTTAGTGGGAGATGGGTGCATGCCCCACCCCCAAACCTCAAAGAGGGCCCATATTTTAATATAGGGCATGCAGGCATGCGGCCCCCCCTCTCAGTGCCTTTGAGTTGCCTCTGGAACCCTTTTGGTGCGGGGCCAGCTCAGGGACGGTGTCCAGGTGTCACCAACCTACAGGACACTGTCTATTTCCCTGCCAGAGACAGTGGGCAGGGAAAGTGTGATGTGCTTTCACTCCCCCAGGAGGGAGCACAAAACATTTTCCTGCCAGCAATCTCGGGCAGGGAAATACTGTGAATTGCTCCTGCCTGGCTGGCAAAAGAAAACTGCTTCAGCTGGGTTGAAGCATTGCTGGCTCTCACTGCACCTGGGACGGGTGCAGGCAGGAGAGTGGGCAGAGCTGCAGGATCCTGGGGCCTCCCCCACAGCCCCCAATGAGGGACCTCCTGTGGGGTGCCCTGGGTGGGCACCAGTGCACTCCACTGCAAAATAAAAAGATGGCAGCTCCTGCAAGGAGCCAGCGGGGCCACGTAAGTCCTAGGGCTCCTCCCACAGCCCACTGAACAAATAATGGTTTAGCACTAGGGCATTACTTAAATAAACAGAATACTGACTCATGCCCTTGCAGAGAGCCGGTAGGGCCAAGGGGGACCTGGGGCTCCACCCTGCCCTCCTATGGAAAAAAAACACTGGTAGTCCCTGGAGAGACCGGAACACCACAATATATGTAAAAGAAACTACCAAAAAGTGAATATTAGATGAGCAGCCACATCTGCTCATTTATTATTCCTGCTCCTTCAAGGAGCGCCCCAGAATTCCCTGCAAGGGCTTTTTACATATTTGTTGTTTTTTGTGATGTCCTTAGGACAGGGGCGCCACCAAACATTTGTTCTTAATGTTCTGGGGGCTGCAGGGTGTTCTACAGTCTCCCAATAACATTAGAGAAAATAAAAAGTAAGTTTCCTTGGTCATTGATTCCATGACCCAAGACGAACTTGTATTATTCTTAAAGCACTCCCACGGCTGGAGCTTTTCCTCTACAGCTGGGAGTGCAGCATCCTCTTGTGGGTGGCTCTATGGCTGCGCTTTATGCGGCCTGAAGATGTATAAAAAAGATGCCCAGCTCACTTGTGGTTGTTTTTATGATTGCTTTTTTCTCGGCTTAAATTTTCTTAAATAGGTGATGCAATCAGTTGAGGCATAATATTAATTGTACCTGGATGTCAGTGTAACTAGATATAAGAGTGTCCATGTTAGCAGGCTTATAGAAGTCTAAATATGATTTATCCAGGCTTATTCAGGTATAGCAATATCCATGGACTCTGGAGTTTTGCTGTCACTCCTACCCACATTACTCCAAAACCGTTAGCTGTCATTGTTTTAATAGATTATTAACAGTTTACACCATTCCAGGTGTTGACACTTCTTTCTCCCTATGCGAACATTTTTATTGTATTTATTATGTGGTTCACAGAAAGCCAACTAATATGCTGTTTTAGCAGGTACTTTATTATATGACTTCAAAAAGCACAGTATATGAGTTCTAAAGGTTTAACAGTGTGCACTAAAATAAGGTAGACTAATTGATGTGTTTTTGAGAATGGCATTATGCATTAACATGTATATTCTGTCAGTCACCAAATCAATCGCAGACCAGTTTACACACGTCTTTCCAAAAAGAAAATTACTCTGAGTTCTCCAGTTATAATTCTTTTAAATTGTACTCATTGCATTACTCCTTTAAAGAATCCTGCTGTTAAGTTTGCCATGTTCTTACATTCTAGCTTCTAATGCTATCTATATTTTCAATAAAGTTGAATTGATTATCAATATTGTCTGTAAAAAGTGATAAAATTCAAAATTGGTGGCTCATCCATAAAGAGCCATTCAATAAACTATAACACCGAATTGCATTGCGACTGATAGAGGATATGTGTGTAATTTTAGCCTTCCATTTAACTATTGAAATTAAACGAAAGAAGATTATTTTTTGCCTACAATCTGTCTGTAGAATTAACTTTAGTGAATTGGCTAATAAGTACAGGAATACAAACATCTTGAAATCTGGAGCGTGACTTACTACAAGTTACAATTAAAATCTACTTTTAGTAATATTAGTGTGACACAAAGTATATTTAGAAACAGGTCTAACCCTTCCATAAAAGAGGTCACAGTCCTATCACCTCTATTGTTGACTGGTGATAGATAGATACAGCAGAAAACAAAATGGAACTGCTTAACCTTTTCCCAGTGAATCTTGCTTTTATTAGGATTAGGGCATTGCCAGTTTCTATTAATTCCCCTTTGAAGTTACTGGCCACTGGGGTAAAAAAAAAAACTTTTGCTCTGCTATGGCCCGCTTTAATTGATTTTTGTCCAAGATTGAATAATTGCGTAGGATACAATAACTTATACATCAAGAGTCCCATCGGCAAGTAAACAATGAGTTCAATTAAAAAATATACACCATGTAACCAACAAAAACAATCCGCAACCAATTGTAATCAAAACTTGATTAAATTATAATCAATAATCATCAGATAGCTAAAACACAGTCCAGTGACAGGTCTTTCATAGTATGCACATTTGTTTATATAAAAACGGTTGACCAAAAAGGACTGTGACATTACAGATACTTGTCTGAGATTCTATAAAGATCCAACACCGAAGAACAAAAAAACGTGCATGAGAGAAGCCACGAAAAAAGAAAAAGTAAGCATGCCAGAAGTTCAATACTGCCCCCAAAATGTGCAATAGAGAAGAGAAAAAGGAAAATGGACAAGAGAACAAAGATTCCAGACCCACAATGCCTTTTCCACCAACATTCATGTCAAGTCAGTGTTTTCCACAAGGAGAGAATATTCGCTCTCTAACCTAGAACACCAAGTATCACGATAGATCAGGGACTGGTTTCCGTTCTTCTATCCTCCACTCAAAACTACAAAAGCTAAAACAGATACCAGCGCTCTTAACTCAAACTCAAATAAATAGAGCCTATCTTCAAGCCATCAGCATTTGGTCAATATTCAATACCTTTTTATCCGAAGATGTGTTTCCAAAAGTGAGGCAAATTAATCATCTCATCGGTAAGAAGACACGTGTTGAAAAAACTCAGATAAGCGCACTCGTAAACACTACTACTTGAAAATAAAAGACTTTAGTCACAATTATATGTCACATATGCCGTATGCTAGAGCTTATATTCATCAAAAATGAGCGCATAAAAACACTGTAATCAGTGTAGCCCGCAAAATCATGCAAAGAAAATATCTTCAATGCAAATCCGGCCGAGATGCGCGCTCCTGTTATAGTAATAATTAAGATTAGCCTGCCTACTCGATTAGAAGCAAGCTGTTATTTAAAAGGGAAACTGATAAAAAGACGCTACTACAAGCATGAGCAAAGTTTCCCCACAAGCAAAAAGAAGAGAGAGGGGGAAACATGTTCTCTAGTTTGTGCCATAATTATAACCGCAACCTTTGTATCGCAGATGCATGTAAACGACTTTCAAGTAGTTGTTAAGACAACTCACCAACACCGAAGGAATTACGAATAGTAAACTAAAGCCTCTAATACTACGCCTTACGCGGTTAGAAGGACAACAAGCGGAGGTCCAGACAAACACAGCTCGATGGACTGTGGGTGGCAGTGTTTTTACCATCCGAAGAGCTGTGTGAGTGTGCAAATCAAAATAAGACTCAAAGCATTTTGTTTGTTCTGTGGCGCCTTTTATTTTATGGTTGACTTTTTTTCATGCAACGTTTGCCAATCACGAACGGCATCGCGCTGATACGAGGGAAAGATAAACTCGTTGGGCTCAGCACACACATTGGCTTTGTAAGCGCAGAGTAGATAAATAGGTCAGTGTCGAAAACACGTGAAATTCAATACGGGCAGGAAGTGGGATGAGGGAGGGGGTGGCAAATGGTGTGTACATTTCGCGGGCGCTTTGAAGTTCGCAGTGGCCGCGTGGCTCACTGAGAACATCAAAGCGCCCGAGAAATGTACACCCAGGCTGCCAAATGGCGCGCGCGCACGGCGCACATGCACTGTGTCAAAGCGGCCGTGCGGCCCGCGAAAGTAAAAGCAAACGAGTGCTTTGAGGCCTCCAAATGGTGCGCGCGCCCGGCCGACGCACATACACTGTATTTGGAGGCCTGAAAGCACTCGTTTGCACTTCCAAAACTCGCTTACTATAAGTCTCGCCAGAGCAGCGCTAAAGCGCTGGCTCAGGCGAGACCTAAAAAACAGAGGACAGTCAAAACATATCTAAAAGCCTGCTGACTTACCCGAGCTCAAACTGTCGTCACATGGTAGAGGAGCACCGTACCGAAGAGTAATTGGTTCATTTCTGAGTCGTGTACTGAAGCCGGTAAAGTTCAAAGGCCTTTAACCTATCCTCACTTGTAACGTCATTTGATGGTCGTGATTTGCCGTACAACAATGTGAGGAGTGCAGCCTAACAGCACTTGCAACGTCATTAGATGGGCGGGATTTGCAGCTCCTCAATGTAATGATTACAGCCTGTCAACACTTGCAACATCATTAGATGGGCGTAATTTACCGCACCTGGACGTGATGATAGCAGCCTAATAACACTTGCAACGTCATTGAATGGGCATAATATGCCACACCACAGCGTAATGGTTGCAGCCTATCAGCCTGTAATACGTCATTAACATAAGACGTAGTTAGCCTTGTGTCTACATACTGAGTACGGTATCAAGAACAACACACACTTTATTGAACTAGCAATCCTCAACATTCCCATCTGTGCACAGAAAGCCTCCACATCTTTATCATTATATGCGTGCAACGAAATCCATGCCGCCAAGTAATCTTTAACTCCATATTCACAACAAAGTTCACAACACAACCAGGAATAAATGCTTGCATGTGTGTGATTCTAAACGTTCCTCAAAAAACAAAACACCCCCCCTCAGGGTCAATCGTTTAAAAACAAACTGAGCTATCAGTATTGTTTTTAAGGCATATCGTATTGTCCAGACGAACCCTGCGTTCAGCCAGAACTGAACAAAATCTTGGTATTTAATGAGAGGATGCAATATTGGTAAAGGAAAATGAATATAATATTTTAGGGAGCAGGTAGTGAAAAGCTGACAAGAGGATATATTAGAGATCATGCAAGTGCCGAAAGGTGAACACTCCAACATTAATACCTATTCAAATGTGTGTATATGTACAGACAGTATGCTTCATTATGATATTTGGACAATGCATATATTCATAGTGATTATACATTCACACTTCAAATTATATCTGTTTTCAAATATCAAAAATATCAAACAACGTCTTGTATCATCTCAGTCAATTTGCAGAGACCACTCCTTAACCTCCAATCAGATGAAGTGAAATTGACCACATTATAGGATTCAATACATAATGAAGATCATCCAACATTTGCAATCCATTATTCAAGACTTACAAATAATAACTGTGGGAATAATCAACCCCAAAATAACCCCACATCAGGCAACAGTTATTAAAATCACTACACTTATTCCAGAAATACATAAATTCATTAAAAATCATTTGTAGCCAAATTCGAAAGAAGAAGAACAGTACAGTATACCAACACTCAGTGTCCTAGCATTATGATTATGTCTGCATTTGGAAGTACAATTCATAATCACAAACTGACAAAATCACTATTTACAGTTCTCTTATTTTTGAGTGTTGTTAAGTACAAGGGGAAATAAATTACATTGTTAGAGTTTTCAGTTATAATAACAGGAAATGCATCTCATTATCAGAGTTTAGCCCTGCTGATACTGCTCTAAGTTTACATAACCAAAGGGCCTCCTGCAGTCTCAAACGTAATTCCCTGTCCCCACCCCTTCTATCTTGATGTACACAGTCAATGGCATGAAACCTAAAGTTGGCTTTCGATACATTCAAATCACATACATGCTATCCCAACGCATTAGTCTGGTTATTATTCAGACAGGCACGGCGATGATCCTGAATAAGAACTCGCAGTTGTCTAACTGTGCCACCAACATAGATTTTTGAACAGTTGCAAATGATAACGTATATGACATGTGTTGATTGACAATTCATGAAATGTTTGATATAAATCTCTGTTGTTATATGAAAACCTAACTGTTTTGTTGAGATCTAAATGGCAAATAATTACAATTGCCCAACGTGAAAAAGCCATTAGGACGTTTGAGCCAAGTGCCTGCTCCCTGTGATTTGACAGCAGTATAGCTGGGACACAATACTTCCCTCAATGTTTTTGATCTTTTGTAGGTAATTGTGGGTTTATCATATAACAATGGGCCAACACCTGGCACCCCTTGTAAGATTTTCCAATGTCCATGCAGTATTTTGAATAAGTCCTGGTTTAAATATGAATAAGTCGTAATGAAGGCCAAATTGTCTTTTAAGATTTTGTCATCTCTGATCTTGAGTGTATCTTCTCTCTTGACTTGTCGAATGCGTTTGAGTGCCTGATTGAGATCATGACTCTTAAATCCCCGTTTTTTTAAACGTTGCAGGGAGCCGATGGCATGTTTCTCAAAGAGTATATCATCACTGCAGTTTCTTTGAACCCAAATCAGTTCACCAAAGGGTATAGCACGTTTGGTGCTTGAAGAATGAGCACTGTCAAAGTGTAAAATACTGTTAACGGCTGTTTCTTTTCTGAAAATGGTGCTATGCAGTTTCTGATCCACAATGTACAGATCCAAGTCCAGAAACTGAATCCTGGTCTTGGACATGTTTACCGTGAACCTTACATTAAAGGGGTTTTCCATCCAAAATAGTCATGCAAATCCGTTTCTGTACCTGTCCAGATTAAAATCACATCATCGATGTACTGTCCCTAAAAGTAAATGTCATTTGTCCATTTTGCTGCACTATGGGACCATGCGTGGATTTTTTTTAATCATCCCATGAACAAATTGGCATAGGATGATGCAAATTTTGATCCCATAGCTGTACCTTGTTGTTGTTGGTACCAAACTAGGTTGAACAAGAAGAAGTCATTGCTCAAGATTAAATCTTTCATCTCCAGAATCATTGCATTGTGTTCAAGAAAGGTAGCTTTTCTGGAAGATAGGAAATGATCCATCGCAATGAGGCCATATTTTTTTTAATACAGGTGTAGAGAGACTCTACATCCATAGTAACCAGCCACATGGAATCATCCCAATGTAAATCTTCGAACTTGTTCAAAATGTCCTTGGTATCCTTAATGTAGGACGGAAGATTTACCACAAGAGGTTTGAGAAATTTGTCCACAAATTCGGACAGATGTTCTGTCAAGGAACCATTATTACCCGAAATAATAGGACATACGGGTGGAAAACAGCTTTTTTGTGCATATTGGGTAAAAGGTACATGCCAAATCCTGGTCTATGATGGGGGAGTTTCGGTGCGGTAGATATTAGATTGCATTACTGGACATCCTAACTTATCGTTATTAATGACTGGCTGACCGGGGGCTGGATCAGTTGGAGCATGGCCACCTAGGCATTGATACAATCATGCACTTCCTGTATGGTTGACCCAACCCCTCCAGTACTAAGGAAGTCACTAAAACGGTCTTTCTTGTTTGATGTGTGGTGAACAGATTCACTGGATGGGACAAATTCCCTAATCAACAGAATTTCCTCTGGAGATGTCTCTGGCTCAGCCATAATTAGAGGGCTTCAGGAGTTAAGACTTGATTGGGGTCTCTATACTGAGGGATGCCTGGAGGGGGTCCTAAATGCATTTCTTCCAAGACCTACAGGACCACTTTCAAACTCTCACCCACCCAATTCCACAAATATCTGCAATTAAGACATGCACTTGCTGTGCACCATGCAGAACTCACGGATTTACCCAAACTTAGTCCAATGGAGGGGAAATTAATGATGGAACGTCTGGGCCGTGGGGGCATTCTCAGATTTATCCCTTCTTGGTCTGCAATGCCCAAGAGGTGCTTGAAGGACTTTGCCACAAATGGGAGCAGTGGGTTGGCAGCCTAGATGATACCAAATGGCAGGAGGCATGTGTGCCCCCTTGAAACTGCCATCCCTACATGCCTACAAATGATGCAACTATACTACCTACTGATGACATACTTCATGTACCAGAGGCTATAGCGCCTTTATGGTGTGTAGGTATTATTTCTAGCTTTATATATTTCAATTCCAAAAAGTTGCTTTAATTATTGATTTGAAAGTATTATTTAAATTTTGAAAATTACAATGCTAGTATATAATATTGTACATAATTTACTTCAGATACTTTAATTTTAAATCAGACTTCCCTAAACTCTGCAAACACCCCTAACCACCCTTAATGCTATCCTTCCCTGAACCATAAAAAACCCTTACTACCTCTTTCAACTATCCACCCCTGGATCCAAAATCACTCCATACCCCTTATCACTACCCGTCACTGTACCTGAAAGCCCTTACTATCCCTTAATGTTACCCTTCCCTAAACACTATAAACTTAATTACCTCTTAATGTTACCCATGACTGAACCCTATGAACTCCTTTCCACCCCTTCCCACTCCTCAGGGCCTGCAGAAAACAGGGGGAGCCTATAATTAAAATACAGGATAATAGGGAACCATATTACGGATTGTTCCAGTAATTCCTGATTTCTACAGGGACCCTCACCCTATTATCTCGATTACCATCTCAGTCCATACAGTTTTCAATGCCACTGATATCAGTAACTTTGGGAGGAGTTACTGGGTGATATCAAGAATGTCATTATAAGGCCAGTAGTGATGTTCAGCAACACAAAACAACGTACCTCATTAAAGAGTTAGGACATTTTTTGGGCATGAGTGAAAACAATTTCAGGGCTCTGATGGAATACATTCTGTTGTTTGAGTGATGTGGAGCTGTACGGAATTGTTATTTGGGAGAAATGAGTATCACACCACTAAGGGAGTCATTTAAAGAATGCCAGATTTTTTGATGTCATGCCACGATTCCGCAGTGGCATTACCCCAATCATTAGTCATGACATTTGTACAAATTTAGCGATAAATGTGAAAACATTGTTTCTGTCTGTTTTTCTGCAACTATTGGTGTAAAATTAGCACGGTGCTGGGACCGGCTGCCAGACGTGCGGTGGTCCCGCACCGCTGATTAGGATGCGACCGCAACAATAGCAGTCGCATTCCGCATATTTGACATTGCGGCGGGTGCTGCTTACAGCAGCACCCGCCCCAATTTAAAATTAACATGTTGTGCATTTCCATGCACAACGTGGCAGGCACCACGCAGTGCCTGTCACCTTGTGCATCGAACTGCAGGGGGGTACCATGGGTACCCCCCAAGTGCACCCACCACACCCCTTGGGGGCCCGCAATGGGCCCCCAAAGCACATCCTCGCCAGCCTTTCCATGGCAGCATCGCCATGGAAAGGCCTTTAAAACCATGCATATGGATGGCGGTGCCTTGTGCCCCAGCTCCTCCCGGCCAGCAATCGGAACGATTGCCGACTGGCTGAAAATCGGCGGATGCACTTTGTGTCCGTCGCGATAACACCCTACCACCTGCCATAATAATATGGTGGGGGATAAATCAGGTTGGGGTGGCAATCCGCCCGCCATCCTAATGACCCCCTTAGTGTCTGTGCCAACATGGATCCTGGAAGGGGTCTCCCTTACCTCTGGCAGACCAGGCCTACAAAGACCTGGATGACCAGACACTGATACTGCTCAGTAGATATAGCCAAATGTCATAGTTAAGATAAGGTAAAGTAAACTTTCCATTTTGGGTCTGTCTTGACAGCTCAGCTGTCTGGATGACAAATTCTGTAAAATATACATAGAGTGGGCTTCAACTTGGCTTCACTTAGAGGAGTTTTACTCTTTCACCTGCTGCTGTCAGCTGGTGATGTATCATCCCGCCTTCCTGGAATTGCTCCCATAAAAATGCATTAGGGACTATTCTAAATCTGAAACATACTCTTAACAATGCATGTTGTCAAATCCAGTTCTTTTTTCTTATATGCATTCTACACAGAGAGCAATATTTGTAGCTACTTTTTCCAGCATTGCTAAATCCAAGAGAGCAAGATTTGATGTTATAGACGACATTTGTACATACAATGCATGCAAACAGCAATTGTGAACGCCTTGGTTTACATTTGTTTGTACATTAAAACCAGACTGATTGGCTTTGCCAGTGCTTGTTCAGGGAACTCCAATTAATTTTTAAACCTATAGATTATATGATAATTGCACCCTTAACAATGTTTTTCTAGTGATTTGTTTTGTTTTTTCTGACATGGTACATCCTATGCTTGGGTACAGGTGACAGGACATGGACTGTAGCTAGCCCCTCTGCCCAACACCCTGTATGGCCAACCCCTACAGCACATGGCTGAGGCTGTCTGAACCAGGGGTTGGCTGCTGCAGCCAACCTCTGCACCCAACTTACAGTGTAGTCAACTGCATATGGTCTGTGGCAAACCCTGCACCTAACCTTTAGTGTGGCCAACCCTTGCTGCACACAGCCTTTGACCATGTGCAGTGGCGGTTGTTTGTAGGGACTATGCCCACCTTCCAAATATTCAGCTCCTGCAGAAAGGGGATGGCTGGAGGCCATGCCTTTTGTCCAGTCCCTGCACCCAACACATTTAGCAGGTATCCACTATTGTGCATGGGATCAGGCCATGCGCAGTTTGACTGACAGTTGTATTTGTTTCCCTGATGGTGTTATTGGTATCCCTTAGGTTAGGTTTCGATAGCGGTCTTAGGATATGTTGCCCACTGATTAACAGCTATGGCATTGTTGAAATTGGCTTTTGATGTTTGCTATATGTGCGAATCTACTTCAACTTTGAACAGAGTATGTTTTTTAGACTTTGAGGACACTTTACTACTGATGTGTGCTTACATTTATGAAGGTAGCATGGATGTGTGCATTGTGATGGGGTCATATTGACTGAGGTATCTTGTTCTGAATTAGATTAGCAGAGCCTCATGGTAGTTGTAGTCATTTCACTGTAAAATTCTACTTATTGTAAAAATGTTGCAGTGGACGACTCGAGCGGAACGGTCGAATTGCGGCTGCACGGATAGTTTTACATACACATGACATAGATTAGTGCATAGTTTTTGATGGGGAAGTATTGTGTATCACCCAAAAATGCAGACATTACTTTCACTTTAAAAGTACTGACACATGATCATTTGTACCCAGTGTGTGTGTGCGTTGTTGTCATGTTTGTGGCGTTGAGTAAATGTTACCGATTGTAAAACAGAATTTCAAATCTGTGCTATTTCAATATTTGACCCTGTGACTGTGTCAAATACACGTAAAGAACAACTCCATTGTTTGTTCAATGGCGACGCATGCATGCATGGGTCAAAATGGGTACATGGAGTGACCACACTCACCGGAGACGCCGTCCTCGACGGGCTCTTCTTTGGAGGTGATCATTGAGGTAGAGCAGTGGCATAACAGGTAGGATAGCCTCCATGTTGGCACAGGATGTGTGGATGTGTGTACAGGTGAGATTCAAACTTATATCCCTCCGTCTCTGCCACGTCTTGCCTGGAGGTGGGACTGCCACACTTCTGCCGGCTTTGAGGCAACTCGACTTGGAGTGGCAGTGAGAGGCTCACTGGCCCTCTCCACCAGCTGGGCGGTGTGGGCTAGCCAGCAGTGTCAGCGGAGCGACAGCGGTCTGCGACAAGTCATTCATGGCAACTCGTGATAGGGTGGTCAGGCCAACTGGCCAAACTGTCCTCGCTACACTACCGCCAGCATAGAGGTCAACGGACCGCCAAAGTCGTAATCTGGCCCTTAGTGCTCTGAACAACACTATGGCAGCAGGCACTAGACAGCAATTCAGTGACTCAAACTGTAACCACATGGGATGTGTTTACAGGTCCCCTGGGCATGATTTTGAAAACATTAGCAAATATTATTGTCACAAATGTTGAATTTGACACTGGAAATCAGAAAACATTATAAAAAAAATAGGATTTGCATATAGTTCTATCTGTAAGTTAAAGTTATGACTGAAAAATCTGCAGGTGTGCCATATGTTCCATAGTTGTAAGTTTAGAGTAAGGGTTAGGAACAGATAATAATCCGGGGTTGATCATGGAGTTGAAGGTGAATACCAGGGCCGGACTGGGAACCAAAACGAGCTCTGGAAAGGGCTCCACCGGCCCCCCAGAGGGATTGGGGGCATGGCAGAGCTGTTTGCCAGGGCCGGTTTCGGCCGATTTTGTTACAGGGCCGCTATTACAGCCATGCTGCAAAAACGTCCCTGTCACAAAAACGGCCCCCACCCTGGCGGCCCACTGGGGAAACGCCCGGTGCCTTCTATGGCCAGTCCGGCCCTGGTGAATACCCACAAAGCCATAACTTTCTTGGTAATATCAGTCATTACCAATGCTGTGTACCACACCATTGCACATGCAGATTTACTAGTATAAATGGTTTAAAGTACTTTGCAAAGGGAGCAAAGCCCGCCCACACCTGCATTTCTTGGGGCTTTAGGCGAAGGAATTTTTCTGCATGTAAGAATATTTTCTACATAGAGAAAATTAGAAAAATAATCATGTTTCTGTACAATGCTGGCTTGTGAACAATCCCCTGCATTTAGTACAAGGCAGAGGAAGTATGTATCAAAGTCTACTTTTCGATAGGACCCTTGGCATTTGTGTAAATCCTCTAATAGTATGAAATACATGCAGATTGTAGGAATAAACCTATGTTGCATAGATTTTTGATTTTTGCCTAATTCTTAGTGAACTGGGCCCACCATCATTGCTCTAAAGAGTAAGTCCTTCCATGACGCAAATATATTGTTTTCTCTCCATCTGGCCCATTCTTCATTGTATGCTGTTTTCTTTGGGTTGATTGTGACTTAACAATATTTTGTTCGCAACCATTTCATGTTTAGTGGAATTTTTTTAAACCCTTTTAATAACGATTTGTTAGTAAAAACCAATTACTCGTTCTTTACGACCACTCTTTAGAGGAAAGCTATCAAGTTTAGATTATTTAAAAACAAGTGAAGTCATCATTATTTCCACTGGCAAGTTTTAAATGATGTATTTATAATATATTTTGACTGAAAGTCTTAACTTGCTATTTATTATGTTTCGAGAGTGGTTGAAATATCACTGACTACAATCCGTTGACATGTATGTACTAATAAACAATTGCGAAGGGTGGGATACCATAAACACAGCCTGCCCTATGATTTCGGAGGTCAGCACACTGTAGGATAATAATACATAACCATTCTAGCTATTCACAGAATGGTTTACATTTTTAAGCAATGCCATTTTCTCCTTGCTTTTGTATACTAACAGTCATAGGTTTTATGACATAGAGGAATTTGTGAACTAATGACATAAGTGATGTATCATTGTGTAATATATAGGCAGCACTTTAGTTGCACATGACTTTCTGTAACCCTATTTTAAAAGACTTATGCCTGCTTTTACTAGAGTAATTTCATAAATTGTTAATGCTGTATTTTGTTATGTTTTGAGCCCTCCTGGTGCGAGAACATAGCAAGCAAATAAAAATAATATAACGAGCTATGCAAAACACGCTGTTGTAATACAGTAAAAAAGACTACATTTACTTCTACCAGGAGTTTAAAAAAATACTCCAGATAAGTGTAAATGGTTCTCCTTCTATGTATTGCTTCACCATGAACGCGGAGAAATCTGTAGTTGTAAATCCCACGCATGAGGTGATAAGTGGTTACCATCGTAAATGTGTGAGCACCTACTATCGACACTTTCCAATCTTGACAATACTTAGAGATTTACTTGAGCCGAGGTTTGGAGATTATAGTAAACCCGCTTCTAGGATGGAAAGAAGAATGGATGACTCCCAGATTTGTCAGGATGTAGGAAAGGGCTTTCTATTTGGACAAAATGTTTCTTGATGGAGGACAAATAAATTTGCTTTTACACATTCGGCTGTCCTGCCTACAGTGTGGAAGTGCACCCTGTGTAAAATTCAACACAGAGGAAAAAGCAGCTTCAAAAAGGTTTCATGGGAGGTGCAATATTACACCTGAAAGCGTGCACCTGCTGTGGCTTTTCCAGTATACTATTACACCTGTTTAGTGAATTAGGAAAAGTGTGTAAGGTTCAGTGTATAAGATTTGTGTTAGAACGTGGGGTTTGGAAGGAGTGCAGGTAATATGTAATGTTTATGCGTTTCTTGTCAGTTGCTGGTAGCTGTTGGCACTGACAGGAAGTATGCTGTGGCAGCTCCTTTTGTCGAATAAACTTACCTTTCTGTATTGAAAAGTCACAGATTTCTGTGAAGGCTCTGGAAGAGAAAAAAACTGACGTGGGGGACTGTTCGCTTGAGAAGCAAAAATACAACAAAAGAATATGCACACAATAATGATGTTTCATAAATATCAACGGGGTTATTTAGACAACCTTATATCTGTTTCAGATGTAGGAATGTACCATATTTTAAGTCTGGGAAACAGTGTCCAGCTAAATATGTTATTTGCAGAAACTGTAACAAACAAGGTCACGTTGCTAAGGTGTGCCAAAGTCAAATGAAACAATCAAATAAAGGGTCTAATGTGATAGCCATCCCAGGTGAGGAAGACTATGATGGTCAATTAGAAAAGATACAAGATGATCTCCAAGACATGGTTTTGGTGGTTTGCGAGGATGTCTGCACTGGTGATCCTGTTGATTTCGTAGACCCATATTCCGATGTGCTCGTGGGTAATAGATCAGTTAAGCTATTAGTTGTCTCTGGTGCTAGAATTACAATGTTAATGCAGGAACTGTTTAATGACCTATGGCCAGGTACCAACTTTGAACCTCCAGATGGTGCACCAGTTTCTTACCAAGGAAGGCATAGTGAGTTATCAGGGTACTTTGAAGATGTTTTGGTTTTCAAGAACAGGAACATTTTTGTAAAGGTCTATGTGGCGATCAAAGGGTTGTGCATTTTGAGTCGGTTTCACCGAGGCCTATTCGGAATGGTGCTGAAACCTGGCACTAAAGACCAAGTGTCTGTAGTGGGGGAAAATCTAATATGCGAAATCACTACCAGGTTCCCTGCTGTATTCTCTGATAAGCTGGGTGCCATAAAGGGTTTCCAGCACCAGATCAAGGTAAAAGAAGGGTCTATACCAGTAAAGCATAAGATGCACAGTGTCCTGTTTTTGGTTAGAAAGGACCTTGAGAAAGACTTCATGAAGGTGGTGGTATAATTGAACCCATAAAATTGTCCATGTGGTTATCACCTCTTGTAGTAGCATGAGAGAAAATGGTGATCTGAAAGTTTGTGTAGACTTTCGAAGCTTCAACAAGGCCATTTGGGTCGACTCACACCATCTCATAGCTTTGGTGGCAAGCATGAGGTGGTTCACTAAGCTTGATTTAGCATCCGCCTTTCATCAGGTTGTGTTAGAACCTGATTTGAGACATTACACTGCTTTTGTGTCACCTATAGGGACTTTCCAGCATTGCAGGATGCATTTTGGGTTGGCCTCTGTGGCATCTGTCTTCAAAGAATAACGTATCAACTACTCATGGATATAAAGGGGGTGGTGACCTTTCAGGGCACCTTATTAATTTTAGCAGCATCCAGGGAGGTATATGAGAATATTCTAGATCGGGTACTGCCCATCTTACAGGAGAGAGGGATATTGTTGAACATAGAAAGGCCAGGGTTGAGTATCTAGGGCACATTATCTCAGGGGAAGGTATTGAATCGAGACCAGGATTGTTTAACGCTATCATTGACCCTCAGCAGCCTGCGTATCAATCTAGTCCGAAGTCATTCTTAGGCATGAGCATGTGTAAGTTCTATTCCTGCTTCATCCCTGATCATGTGTCTCACATGAAACCCCTGACTGTTCTTCTGAAGAAGAATGTGGCTTTCAAGTGAGACACTGCATGACAGGAGTCCTTTGAGTGGGTTACGAGACAATAGGCTAGCTCTAGGGTTTTGAGACCATTTGACCCATGGCTCCAGTGCTGTGTTACAGCACAGCATGGCTATTTTTACCAATCCTAAACCACTAGTTACAATCCTGACTGCTGAAAAAATCTAAATCAAACAGCAGACCCCTAGAATTTCAAGATTGACCACAAAACTGCTTTAATATCCGTTTGACATAGTACACATTCAAGGAGCCAAGAATGGCCAAGCTCATTTCCTTTTTAGGTTTGTCTCAACTGATGATGGTACAGAGAATGGAGATGAAGTGTTGGACGAAGATTGTTTGAATGCCGTGCTGGACTTAGAAGAGATGTGTGCAGTGTCTGAGGATGAGTGGAATTCAGAAATGAGTCAGGATAAAGTTTAAAAACTGGTTAAATCTTATGTGAGAATGGGCTGGTCCACAAAGAAGTTCCTAGGAAGTCTGTGTCAACCTTTTTGGAAAGTTCATGAAGAGCTTACAATTGAGAATGGGCTGTTAATGAAGGGTGATGAGTTAGTACCACTAGAGGTTGTTAGATGAAAGTTATCAAGTTTGCTCAAGAAGGACATTTGGGAAGGACATTCACCAAATGCAAGTTTAGACAGACGTGGTGGCCATGCATGGACAAAGAGGTTGATCTTGTTGTGGGCGAGTGTGTCTTGTGTGCTGGTGCTGAGAAGGGTTTGGTTGTGAGAAAGCCTCCCATTCAGCCAATTGAGTGCCTCTCTAGGTGGACTTGGGAGAAGATTGGGATCAATTGGGTTGGTCCATTCAATAGTTTACCAAGTCATTTACGCTATGCACTGGTTGCCTACTCTAAATGGACCAAGGTAAAGTTTGTGTCAGAACCAAATGTCAAGGCTCTTATAGAGTTTCTAAAAGAAGTCTTTTTCTCAGGGAGGGTTTTCCCAAATTCCTCATTTCAGATAATGGGGTTCAATTTGTGAATGAAGAAGTGGATGTGTTTCTAAAAGTCGGTGATTTAAAGCATCTCAGGACATCACTTTACCACCCCAATCAAATGGACAGGTGGAGTGAATGAATAAAGTCTTGGCTCAGTGTGTCCAGTGGGCTATTGCCAATAGGTGTGCCATTGTGAATGCCGTTCATTCTATGCTATGGCTTAATCGAACCAGTCCACACTTAATAACACTGATGTCCCAGCTTGAGCTCTTGAGAGGGAAGAAGTCGGACACCAAAGTCTGTCCCAATTAAATGAGCAAATGGGTCAATTTTGGGGTTCAGTTAGATGAATATGATGCTAAGGTCAAGGAGAATGTTGCTGAAGCCAAGTTCAAATAAAGAAAATATTTTTATGAACGTAATCAGGTGAATGAAGTTGAAGTAGATGTTGGTGACATCGTTTGCATTAGGAAACGGGTATATGTCAAAAAAGGTGGAAAAAGGTTTAGTGATCCTGTTGCGGTGGAAAGAGTGTGTGGCAATGCTGTCAGAGTCAACGGCTCAAACTGGTGGAACGTGGAAAGAGTTGTCAAGTGTGGTAGTATGATTGACCAAGGTGGCCATTTGGTCTTTGAGAAGGATCATGGTGGATTAGTGTTTGAGGAGGATCATTCTAAATCATCTGTACTGGATAAAATCACCAACTCCAAGTGCCAATCCCGTTGTCTGCAGAAGCGGATGCTCTAAGCAGGTTCCCCTTAGGTCCAGGAAGTAACCTGTGGTTTATGATCTTGAGTGAACTTAGATTTTCTTAGGGACAGGGAATTGCCTATTCTCTAGGGTTTTCACTGTTTACCTTTTAACCCTGCAGTGTATCTTGTTCAGTTCAAATAGGTGTGTTGATTATTTAATTTCTGGTTTATTTTGTTTTCGCTTGCTTGTTTTTTGTTTCCAATGGGAAAAGTAATGTAATGTACCATTTATAAACTTGTGTTAGAACGTGGGGTGTGGAATGTGTTTGAGTAATATGGAAAGTATATGTGTTCCTTCTCAGTTGCTGGTATCTGTTGGCTTTGACAGGACGTATGCTGTGGCAGCACCTTTTGTCGAATAAACGTACATTTCTGCACGTTCTCCCATCATAATCATCT
This sequence comes from Triturus cristatus, assembly GCF_964204655.1. Classification (NCBI taxonomy): domain Eukaryota; kingdom Metazoa; phylum Chordata; class Amphibia; order Caudata; family Salamandridae; genus Triturus; species Triturus cristatus. The sequence continues at coordinate 498,524,669 of NC_140582.1, forward strand.
TATTGTGGCCAATCACCACGGTGTGAATTAGGCTCAATACCTTTATGATCAATATCAGAGAGAAGTGCTAGTAAACAGGTGTTGTTCGTTTCTTTGCTGTTTGCCAAAATACAAACTATTACTCCTTGTTTAAGTGATATCCTGATTTGGACTCCTGTGGTCATATGATGGATTACTTTTATTTTGTGACTATAACAACACTTTAATTGTTTTTTTAAGCCAAATCAAGGTCTTTTTAAACATGTATAAGGTCTTATGAATCTACCTGTAATCTCAATTTAGCAGGGATTTTATCAGTGAATTTCTTTATTTTTGATGATATGCTATATCCAACTTTTATAAAGGCAACCCCCTCCATAGGCGACAAATCCCTGCTGCACATAGCTTCTTGCTAAGCAAAGTGGGGATTGGTCTTCGGCCATGGGAATCAGTAGTTTCATCCTCTCATGCAGCCAATTGCCAGCTGCACATGCTAACTGCATGTTAATCGAAATCCTGGTATCTCAACTTTTGTACAAATCCATCAGATGTTGCCAATGCTACTAGCACTCAAAGAATTATAGACCCCCCGCCCTTTAACTTCATCCTCCTCTTGTTAGATTTGTATGAAATCTGGGATCTCTGCACTAGGCTTAATTTGACATACAAATAGAAAACATATAAATGCCTGAAAAAATGGCAGCCTAATTATTTGGGCTGATGATATTTCACACTTCAACAGCTAAAATATACTTGCTGAGATGGATGCCTCAAGATTGCTACAAGAAGTGTACAGTTTCACCCTCATCAAAGGCCACTACCTAGACCTGCTTTTCTTAAGCATGCCTGGCCTCCAGTTTCTGAATGCACATCCATTACCTTGGTCTGACAACTACCTCATGAACTTGTCCATTCCTAATGAGCTCAAGAACAAACCAACCCATATCAACACTTTGTAAATCCTTTCCCCAAATAGTACTTTGAACAACCATCAACCAGATGTTTTCACCCAGTGTCTAAATAGTGTTCACACCCTATAGTTGAAGTCAATGGATGACCCTGGCATTCACCCACCCTTAGAAAAATCCCCACTGCCCTGGATATCGCTGCCCTGGTTTCCTCATGGAAGAGGGCATCAACAAAGTCTAACAATCGGTTAACACAAAAGCTCCCCAAAATAAAACACAAAGACAAGGCTCTGAAAAAGCATTGCATTAAATCTAAACTCCATTCTGATGAAGCAACATGCACAACACATTCAAGGGGTTACAAGAGCCAAAAAATAATACTTCCAATCCTGCATCAATCAGGCTGACAACTCGACAATAGAACTAATCCATATCTTTATGAGATGATCTACACAAGCTCTTTATCCACCCTCTTGGCACCCTAAACTCAAAATTGCGACAATCTGTTATCCATTTTTACCAGAAAAATCTCTTCTTTAAGAAGGAGCATTCCTGCACTGCTACCACAGACCTGCTCCACAATCACACACTTTACTCTTGCCTTTGACCTGAGATAGAAGTCATACTTAAATCCTTTAAAAATCCTTCCCCAGCTGGTTCATCTGCGGTGCTAAAGGCCTAGCTCATTCTGCTCCACTACTACTCATCACAAGTCTGATCGATGCCTCCCTTACCAGCAGATCCATTCCTCAATCCCTCAAGCATTCAATCATTATCTTGTCAACTATGCTAACTATAGACTCTTTTTCTGGCCTACCCTGCTTTGCCAAGGCACCAGAAACCATTTTCTCTGGCACATTCTTCCCATCAAAAAAGTAACTAGGCTACAAAACTTCAAGAAGAGTTCCCCAACTGCATGAATAATCGCTCTCCTTGTGCCCTAGTATTCCTGGACCTGTCATTGGCATTGAACGCCATTGACCACTGAATCCTGCTTGATAGGCTAAAACTATCGGCAGGCAGTAGGGAAGTATTGCACAAAGGGTACACCTCCCTTCTCTCAAATCACTCTTACCTGCTCAAACCGGCATCCTCTTATCCAGATCTAGCAACATCATCCATGGTACCCTTCAGGGTTAAACTTTGTTATCAACATTCTTCAGCATCTACATGAGACTCTCACCAAGATCCTTGAACCTGATGATGCATGTATGCTCATGTGATTCAACTCTTCCTCAAACTTGATGGTAACTCCGGCAACCAATCCAAGATGTACTCCAGTTTCTCTCATTTTCATTGTTAGATTAACAACAACTGTCTTTGCCTGAATGGCAACAAAATTATGATCCTCTTCATGGAAATGACCAAAGCTCACTATCTACACCTGGCCTGAGCTCCTTGGCCCTCCTCCATAACCTGTATCCAAAGCTTCACATGGATGTTCTGTTTGTAGCTTCTTTCTACCCCAGGATTATCCCATCACCTAGGCCACCTTCAACCAGCTGTGTCTGCTGAGAAACGTCCTCCCTTTCTCAACTTAATCAAAAAATCATTGTCATTCTAGTAGTTGTGATCTACCATTTGAACTATCCTGATCCAAGCCTCAGCCAAAAACTTGGACAAATTTGCCGACCTGTTCACCCTCCTTCGTAACCACGCACATGACGCAGGCAGGGGAACCATGTCACGTCCCGACAAGCCCTCATCTAGCCTACCCAACGTAGCTAACCACTCACAAACTCCCCAAAGGTCTTCCAACACAGACCCCCTCACCCTCCCCAACATGGTGCCCGGCCTTACCCCTAGAATCTCCCCTAGACCCCTGATCCCCCCCCCACTATCCCCCCACGTAGACTATGCCACTGATATGTCCCCAATGCCCGCTGACACCAGTCGGGTTTCCCCTCCAAGCCCGCAACTCATCCCACAGAGGAGCCCTAGTTCTGATCCTATGACCCATAACACAGGCCGCACTAGTCCTCCCCCCTTTTCTCCTTCTCATACTGACTTAACGGCCCCGGCACCATTGCCCTTCCGCCCTCTATCGCCCCCACTAGATAGGGACTTCCGCCCTCTATCGCCCCCACTAGATAGGGACATGGCCTCTCTGTTCTCCAGAGCTACCAAACTTACCCAGAACATTCACATCTCTATCTCGGAATTAACGAACCTCCTCCACCTCGCTGAACTTGCCCTAGCTAACCTCATGTCCCTGCCTGTCTGCACATCCCTGCACTTAACTGAGCACCCGAAACAGCCTCTTCCTCTAGTCTTGAGACAGCTTCGTCTCCGTAAACAACCTTGCCACCTCTCAGAGGAAGAATGCCTCGCTCTGGCCCTCTCCTACACCGCTTCTCCAACTCTAAGTCCACTAGACCTCACTGAAACTGAAATACTGGCCATCCTCCGAGATCATAACCCCACCACAGCTACCCCTCTTCCCTTTGACCGGAATTCTGAACATCCCATCCGCTTGGTCACTATCAACCCCAACAGGCCAGCCACCGTCCACAACAGAGCTGTGATCATGAGCAATCTAGCACCTGTCCACCAGTCTGCCCAGACACCCGAAATCCCACCAAAATCCTCCCTGTCAGGTCTCTTAATCAACTGCCGATCGGCAGCTAAGCATGCTGCTGATATTGCTGATCTCATCCTTTGCCAAAAACTCGACTTAGCAATCCTAACAGAATCATGGCTCAATGATTCCTCATCCCCATACCTGGACCTCCTAGTCCCCCCTAACTACAACATCGCAAGACTGGATAGACAATCTAACAAGAAAGGAGGAGGCATCGCCTGCATCTACAGCTCCAACCTCCGCATCACCGAACTTCTGGCGGACTCTACCGAATCCTGCGAATACCTCGCTCTCGCTATTTGCAACAACTCCACCCTACTATGTAATCTTCACATCTTTTACCACCCCCCAGGTACGAACGACTCTTTCACCGACCACCTCATGGAAATCATCTCAGCTAAGACTCCCACCAACTCCAAAGATATCTTCTTAGGCGATTTTAACCTACACTGGAACGATCCCAAGGACCCACATGTCAACGCCATCAAAGACCTCCTGGCAGATCAAGCCCTGACCCAGGCCTGCTCACTACCTACTCATTCAAAAGGGGCAACCCTTGACTGGATCATCTCCAAAGAATCATCTGTCCAGCTCATCTCTATTGACCCATGCGACTGGTCTGACCACCACGCCATCACCTTCCATCTACCTGGCACCATCAAGACAAAAGCACCGCAACCAACGATTCCTAAACGCTGGATCAGAGACACCAAGAACTTGGACCGAAATGAACTGGTGGCCCGCTGTAAATCCAACCTCCCACCCCCTTCGCATCTCTCATCAGTCAGTGACCTCAATGATCACTACTCTGCGACCATCTCAAACATCCTGGACGATCTATCCCCACTAAAACTGAAAAGAACCCAAATCAAAGATAGAAACCCCTGGTTCACGGGTTCCCTTAACGACGAGAGGAGAGCCCTCCGGCAAGCTGAAAGAGCCTGGAGGCAACACCCCTCTACTGCACACCTACAACTCCTCCGCCAGGCCAGAAATACCTACAACAGGAACATTCTCAACTCAAAAAAAGACTTCTTCAGAACCGAACTTGAGAAAGCTAAGAACAGACCCCACAAGCTCTTCGAATTGGTCAAACACCAATCTAAAAAACTGGCCAAATCTTCTAAAGAAACCCCCAAATCTCTTATATCCTCTGAAGAATTCTCCTCTTTCTTCACTGACAAAATCTTGGCCCTTGGAAACGAACTCAACACCATCACATACCCCCAACCCCCACCTGACCCGTCTCCTCCCACATCGACACTCCCACAGGCCAGCCACTCCCAAAAATCACGCTCACTGGTCCATCTTCAAAGACTATGATGAAGACTCCATCTCCAAAATCCTCTCTACCTTAAAACCGAACAACCATTTCAATGACCCGCTCCCTGCCAACTGCCTTACGGTCGTCGCCCAATCCATTATTCCCAGCTGGACTTCAATAATCAATGCCTCCCTTCAGCAGGGAATGATGCCAGACTCTCTAAAAGCCGGCCAAGTCCTTCCCATCCTGAAAAAGCCATCGCTGGACCCAGCCTCCCCAGACAACTTCAGGCCCATCTCCAACATCCCCCTCTTAGCCAAAGTGTTGGAGAAATGTGTGCAACAGCAGCTTAGTCACCACATCAACAACTTCCACCTCCTTGATGACTTTCAATCCGGATTTAGACCTGGGCACAGCACAGAAACCACCATGCTTCACATAGTCGATGATGCCCTCCAAGCCCTCGACCAAGGCAAAACATGTCTCCTAATCCTCCTGGACTTATCCTCGGCCTTCGACACAGTCAACCATGAAAAATTACTCGAACGCCTCAAACTCAGAATGGGCTTAGATGGCACTGTTCTAGATTGGTTTAGTTCCTTCCTCCATAACTGGTCACAGAGATTCCTGATTGATGGCAACCTTTCATCACCATCGCCGGTCACAGTTGGAGTCCCCCAAGGATCAACCCTGTCCCCCACCCTCTTCAACCTCTACCTAGAACCGCTTACCGAAGTATTGCGCGCAGCTAACATCTCCTATCATATGTATGCCGATGACACCCAGATCTACATCAAAACCTCTTCTCTCGAAGAGATTATCTCCCTGAACGAAGCCCTGATACTCACCGTACAATGGATCGCATCCAACCAACTTAAACTCAATGCAAAGAAAACAGAATTTCTCCTGATCTCCCCTCCCAATGCCAACTTAGAGATTCAATCATGGATCAAGGCTATTGCAGCCTTAAATTGCCCACCGACCATCGTGAATTCGGCTAAATCCCTGGGCATTACCCTTGACACAAACCTTAACATGAGGGACCACATAAATTCTATGGCTAAAACAGCCAGATTCCATCTGAGCTACCTTAGGAAATTGAAACCCTTCCTTGATGCCCCCGACCTAAAAATGGCAGTTCAAGCACTCGTCATCTCTAGACTGGAATATGGCTGCTCAACCCTCTCGGGCTTACCCAAGATCTCCCTGGCACCTCTAAAAGCCTGCCTCAACGCGGCTGCCAGACTACTGACTGGCACTAGGAAATACGATCATATTTCCCCACACCTGAAAGCTCTCAACTGGCTTCCCTTGGAGGCAAGAATACAGCTCAAACTAGCATGCATCACGCACAAAGCTTTACACTCTAACTCCCCCGCATATCTGACACAGAAACTCATGATCTCCGGAGGAACCAGAAACTCCAGATCCGCCAGTTATTTCCTGCTCCAACCTGCACGTTTTCGGAAAAAAAAAACGTACAATCGGGCCTTCTCAGGGGCTGCTCCACGAATATGGAACTCTCTCCCACCCCACATCAGAAGAATCCCCTCACTGTCTCACTTCAAAAAGGATGCCAAAATCTTCCTTATGGGCAAATTTCTCGTCTAACACTACCTCAACTACTTCTTTGGCATAGCCTATGACGGCCCACTACCTCCCCCCTAACTACCGGGTCTCCCGAAACACCAGAATCTTGGGACCGGGTCAGAATTATTGAAAATGTACTCTGTAAATATGGTTTGTCGCTCTTTGTAATCGGTTATGTAAAATGTAAATACATGCTTTGTGTATATATATTCCTGCACTATACTGCTACTTGAGCTGTAACTGGTCGACTCTAAATCTGTCTGTATATTGCTTTGCTCCACTGTAAAGCGCTCTGATACCCTAACTGGTCAAGTTCGCACTCTATAAAATACATAAATAAAATAAAATAAAATAAACTATTGCATTAGCTGTACATCAGCCTGCCCAACAAAGCTGTTGCCAAACCCCAACAGGTGCCAAACATACTAACCTTCCTCTTTTTTAGCCTGATCTGTCATGTTCACATAGCTTCCATCTTAAAAGCTCCCCATTGACTCCCTCTATGTGGTAGAACAAACTTTTAAAGTTCTATGCTTCATGCACAGAGTCTTAAAAGGAAGGGCACCAGCCTATATGATCCATAAAAATAAATGATTTGGTCCCAAACCAACACTCCAGAGGCTTACAATCTATGAAAAAGAACCTACTCTAGATCTGGCCCTTCCACCTGAAGTTGTTTGGAGGCAGATCACTTCACACCCTCAAATCATCCCTATGGAACTGTCTCCGACTTCATCTAGACTGGAAAGTGATTTTCTGAGATAAAAAAATAAAAAATTAGGTAGTTTTATTAATGAGCCTCCAGTTTGTTGCCATTCAATGTCATCAAGTAATGGGGGCTTAAAGACCACTAAACTCCCTGTCCTGGCTCATTAGGCTTCCAAAGCCAGCTATTATAGAAAAGCCCCCACCTACCCCCAGCAACTCTCCTCAAGGCTTCAACATCTCCACAATCAACATCATTATCCTTTAATTTGTATTCCACTGTTATCTGTGAGTTAGCGGTCTGGGGCTACATTTGCAGGCTTGTTGCGCTTTAAAAATTCTTAATATAAATAAACGAAAAGTAAACAATCCAATGTACAAATGAGAGGTATGTTTACAGCCACATTGAAATTAAATGGTCCAGTTACTATGTATTGTTCCTTTAATTTGCAATTTTCAATAGTCATGTGTTTGTATAAGTCACATAACATGATAAGCAAATATAACAATGGTTGAAGCCGATGTTGCCAAAGGTTCTAGCTGACAATTGTGTCAACCCTTCTATCTATCTATCTATCTATCTATCTATCTATCTATCTATCTATCTATCTATCTATCTATCTATCTATCTATCTATCTATCTATCTATCTATCTATCTATCTATCTATCTATCTATCTATCTATCTATCTATCTATCTATCTATCTATCTATCTATCTATCTATCTATCTATCTATCTATCTATCTATCTATCTATCTATCTATCTGTCTGTCTGTCTGTCTGTCTGTCTGTCTGTCTGTCTGTCTGTCTACTAGTTTATTTAATTCACTTTTTTTAGAGCGCCATACATCCGGAAGAGTGTCAGCACTCTGTCAAGCAGAACCTCATGGAACTACGATCGTTCTTTACAAAGAGCTAGCATGAACATATGATAAGGGCGTTATGAACTAAAGAAATAGGAGTGGAAGAGACTCCTCCGCTGGACTCAGAACAGGGGCCCTATTGCACTCGTGTAGGGCTGCTGCTGTCATCTGTCCCCCAGGAGCTCACTCTGGACTGTCCTATTGCAACTAGAATAGTGAAAAACGATTTTCAACCCTCTTTCACGTACTGATTCCTTTGACTACCTCTCCTCAAATCCTTGCTTTGCTACCTTAGGGTGGCATAAGGCACTATATAATTAACAGACATAATTCAACATCACAGAACCTTTATAAAATCATCAAAGTCATATTGAGATGCAACAGCAATCAGTTGTTGACATAAGGCTTGACTTGATGTTGATCCATCATTGTATTAGATGGACATGCGTTGCCATGATTTGGCCCAATATACATGAATTTTGGTCTAAGCTTTCCATACAATCTATGTCAATGTCTCTAGGAGGTCAGGATAATTGTGGTTGTCTAAGCTATGTTTGTGTTTTGTGGCAGTAAGGTTCATTTACAATTATGTGTTATATGGATGGTCAGGAAGTTTGTTGAGTTCTGTGACCTTCTATTTTGAAGTGGTATCAATGTTTGCTTTTTTATTTTTCCCATTTACATTTTAATGACCAGAATGTTTGTTTTATTTGTCTGTGTACACCACGAGAAACAGATTGTTCTCTAAGCCATATTTGAACATTGGAATATTGAAAGTTCTTCTGAGGACAGTGGAGCGGCTCAGGGCCAATAACACCTTTCGCTCCATCAGTCCAATGTTCGTCTTATTGTTTTTTGTATTTCAAAACATTGTATCCTCAGGGGGTGAAATATTCTAATAACCTTTATAGCAGTTCTGCCTGAGGCTCTGCCAGCTGATAAAGGCCCTGTCCCTTGCTATAGTCCCTCACTTTCGGATCTGGACTGTAACTCATGTTTGGGTATTTTTTTTAATATGTATAGCCCTTGGCAGAGGATCATAATACTATATGAAAGATGCAGTCCAACCTTCGCCCGTTTGTTCACAAAACAGTGTTAGTTCATAGAGATGTAATGGTACAGTAGCATGATCTTGCGTTTTTACACACACTGTATAAAACAAATGTACGCACTATCCTATGCACCCCACCTGCAGTTCTGTAGCTACATTAGACTAGTCAGATTTTATGGACGTTTCAGTACAGTATTCATAAAACACCAATTTCAACAAATACTCACAGAGGGCCCAATTCAAAAATATTTTCCATTGTGTAATTGAGCCCTACTCCTGACTAATATGTGAATTGCTCTTGATTATGCAGGCCTGATTCACAAAACGTTTTTTCTGTGAGTATTTGGGTATTCCAGGCTTATCTGTCACCTGTTCTTAAATTACTAGTAGTACGACACGCTTTACTGTAAACATGTTCTGAAAGTATTTTGCACCAGTAAGAAAGTCAGCATGTCATACTTAGTGAGTCACACGCAAACCTAGAGAAAGACACAACTCTTAGAAAATGTTTTGTGAAATTAGCCTGAATATTCAATTGTTATTCTCAATTACCTCAAACAAATCCTGCATGGCAGGCAACACATGTACTATCCCTCCCAGTTGACATGCAACAGAAAGCCTCTGGCTAACACAGCAACCACCATAAAACATTTAGGACCAACTAAATACATGAAAGCAGTATATTGGCCACTCCCACTACTGATGATCTCCAATCAGAATAAAGTCTTGTGGTGGGACTTATGCTCTGAGTGATAATGGAAGGAACTATATAGATTTTTTTGATCACAGGAGATTGTCAATAAACTATGTGCCATTCACCAGACATGGAACTGAATCCCACCGTTAGGTTTAGACCAGATTACTGTAGGATTTCTCCCTATCTGAACCCCTTCAAAATCCACTGGAGAGGGATTGTATTAAATGTTTTTGGTCATAACAGAAATTGTTTGATGAGGAAGAATTCCATTCATTTAATTGCACCGGACGGCAATACATTACAGGACACAACAGAAGTCCATTTTCTGGCAGTTTTATTGAAAAGACGCTTTTTGACTAATCACATAGCCGTTCTCAATTTTTAATCATTATTTTAAATGCCAATTACAGGTGATCTAGATAAACTCCTCATTCGTAAACACAGAAAACATACTTCCAAGTTTTCCTTGTCCCATAGACAAAATGTCAAAAATATTAAATTTCCATGCACTTGTTGTTTCCTCCAGTAAGCCCCACACAGTGGGATTGCTGAGAGGGGGTCGCAGGCCACACCCCCTTTCTCCACAACTCTTGGTTGGGGATGACGTCCCCTTGCCTCTAGAGGGTCCCTGGTCGTCAACTAGCCCTACTGTTACCTCTAGTAATCCCCACACAGTGGGATTGCTGAGAGGGGGTTGCAGGCCACACCCCCTTTCTCCACAACTCTTGGTTGGGGATGACGTCCCCTTGCCTCTAGAGGGTCCCTGGTCGTCAACTAGCCCTACTGTTACCTCTAGTAATCCCCACACACCTGTATTGCTGAGAGGTGGTCAGAGGCCACACCCCCTTTCTCCACCACTCTGCAAACGCGCCTCCTGGCGCACAGCTGCTTGGGGGATAAAGTACACTATAGTCCTAAGGTCCCCAGGACGTAAAGGGACCTCATAGCCCCACCAGCAGTGCGCTGACAGGTGCTTTTGCAGAATGGTGGAAAAAGGGGAGTGGCCTCTGAGCACCTATCAGCAATCTCACTATCTGGGGCTTACTGGATGTAACAGGTGGGCTAATGGGCCCCTAAGGCCCCTCAAGAGCGAAGTGGACTTCATCCCCCAGCCAAGAGCGCACCAGGTGGAGCATTCACAGAGTATTGGAAAAAGAGGGCGAGGCCTCCTGCGAGTTGCAGGCTTTTGATTTTTTTTTGTATTTTAGAAAGGTAGGCTGTGCGGACGCCCTTCCCTTGATGCTTTTGGGCTACGGGGACCTCATCCCCCAGGGCCTGTCCCATTTTTTAAAATGTTTAAATAAAAAAGGAGAGGGGCCAGGTGCCCCCCTCCCAGGCCAATTTCAGGCGTTGGGATCCAGTCCCCCAGGGCATGGGCATTTTTTTTTTCTCAAGGGAGGGGGGCGGGCGGCCCCCCTCACGGCCCTTTTCAGCACAGGAGATCCCACCCCCCAGGGCCAGGCTATTTAATTATTTTTTTTCTTTTAAGGAGGGGAACAATGCGGCATCCCTCCCCCATCCCCGGGGCATGGACAGCTGGTTGGGGACCGCAAGGGGAGCCTGAAGGCTCCCGCAGACCCGGCCAGCTCCCTAGGGGTAAAAAGCAAAGTGTACTCGCTTTTAACAAGCGAGAGCAAAGTGCTCTCGCATGTTCGAAGTGAGCACACTGTTTGCTATAGGATGGCGGGAAAACTGCAATGTCCCAGGGGTGGGCACCCCAGGACATTGCTGAAGCAGGTCCTGGGGGTGGTCCCCAGGGCCATTTATGGCTCCATTTGTAAGTAGCCCCGGGGAGGTGGTGGGCCCCTGGGCTGTGTGGGGGGCAAGCATTGATTTTGTTAAATATGGCCTGGGGAGGTGGTGGTCCCCGGGGCTGCGGGGGGAAATCTAGCCCCCCGCATCGGATGTATAAGCTCCGGGAAGGTGGCAGTGCCTGGGGCTGCAGGGGCCCACACAGGCCCCCGCATCTCAGTTGTTTTATTGCCCCCGGGACCTGGCCCACCGGGGGCTTAAAGTAAACAAAGTGTGGTAACCCGTGCTTCGTTTTTTTTACATTTTCAGCCGGATTTGCGAATCCCACCAAAATGTTTTTTTAAAAAAATGATTTTTTGGGGCCTGTGGGTTCTTGTGGGACCCCTGAGCAGGCCTAGTGTGTCAGGGTGTTTCTACCCAGCCACCTTTTCTTGTTTTTTAACATTCTTTTACCTTTTGCTTGAGACTCGGTTCAACCGAGTCACAAGATGGCTGCCAACACTTCCTGGTTTGAAGTGTTAGCAGCCAATCAGATTGCAGGCACGAGATGGGGAAGGTTCACTGATCCTCCAAGTCCCCATTTGTATACCTGAGAAATGTTTACATTGTTCAGGAACTAATGAACAGGTTTACACTATTTAACAAAAAGAGTGCTTTCTAAACCGAGAGCTACCTATTTGCCAAGTTTGGTGTAATTCCGTTCAGCAGTTCGGGCTCTTGCCGTGTCTAAAGTTTCCTATGGAAATTAACATAGAAATAACGTGTTTTAGGACCCCCTTTTTTCTCGGCCCCTGCTTGACGAATCACCCTGAAACTTTCAACACAGCAGCTGACCTGACTTCCCAACTAGTTTAGAAAATTTCGCGAAGGTTCGTTTGAAAATTTCACGAAGATTCATCAAACGAAACGACGCCAAAAATATTGGCAAATCAAAAAATTCTTTTCCTATGGAAACTAGGTCCTAACTATAACTACCTATTGCAGACCGCCAGTAGGTAATATATATGTTTTTGTGTGTGTGTGTGTGTGCGCGTGCGTGTGTGCGTGTGTGCGTGTGTGTATATATATATATATAACAGGGCTTTCATAAAAAATACATGATATCTTTTTTTATATTCACGTGGTTGTTTCAGAGTGTTGTTACAATTCCCTTGTAAGCACTTGTAAGTGAGTTGTGCGAATGTGAATGTAGGTGACAGTATACATTTTCACCAAGGAGAATACTTCTTTTTGTTTTGGTTTATAAACCTCGTCCCCTTGTCCAAAAAAGTTGCTCTCATTTTTCATCTGTTGGCTGAATCTGAACCATACCTAATGACTGAATCTGATTTACCACCAAAGTGGTTCCTCCTGTGGCAAAGGCCAATACTTTGCTGGAGGAAACTTTGTCAGCATGGCGGAGGACTCGAAATATGGCAACATTTCCACTGCTAATGTGGCGAAGGGCATATATCCAGTGCCAAAACTCAAAATCACTGTTTAAGTGATTAAGAACCAGTATTTTAGCACGGTGGCCCAGAAATGGCAAATTTGACCACTTTTAGGCCAGTATTTTCCCATAAAATATATTACCTCAGATCTATTTTTATTTTCGGACCAAGCAATTTACGCAATCCACAATAATACTTTTTTCCCCTAAAACGCGTTTGGAATGAAGTAAGTTACATTATAACATTTAGAAATATTGGATTTGATACAGTTGTATTCAAAATATGATGCACTACATTCTCACTACTAGTCACTTACTCATAATATACACATCATATTTTGCCTTTGGGGTACACACTTTAGTCACCATGGGTTTCATTCACAAGGGCAGCAAATGTTGGGTTTAGATTTTCAATTCACGAATCCTTATCCTTGAACTTATGTGATCCAAAATCCCTTGTATGCCTATGAAAATCCACTAGTATTGTTGTCCTTCTTTTACGAAATTATAGGTTATAGGTGTGAACGGAGATACTCCAAAGGCACGGGCGAGTGAATGGACTTTAAAAATTACGCTGATGCCCTCAAAACTGTAATAGTTACAAACATTCACAAATCTAGATATACACATTTTATTGCAAAACAGGACAAACTGTGAACAGGAGTTAAAAATGACACAATCGCTACCATGTTTGTATGCGGCGCAGGGTAAGAGATTTCCACACATGGAAAATGTTTTCCATGCAGTGAGGAAAAGGAAAAAATGTTAATGTTAATTTGCACCCTAATTGCAAACCTAGGGGCAGACTGCAGTGAACAATTTTGTGGTTAGGCCTAGACATAGTCATTCAAATGTGTTACTCACAGATTTCCACGCATAATTTAAAGTATTTTTGTAAGTCCCAATAAATAAACAACTTAATCGTATTCGAATGAGCCAATATTTATCTAGAACTGAGGTCGAAAAGATAACCTGATGCATTGTGAGCCCTTTTCTGCTAATAAAATACCAGCAGATCTACCCTGTTACCTTCTAGGGACTGCTTTTAGGTGCAGCCGTCACCGTACACACAGCATCAGGCTAAAAACCTCGCTGAACGCTTAAGCACTTCTGAGTGACACGCTGTAAGACCTTTAGGAATAACAAATACAGGTACCATCGTGGTATTTCTTTTACCTCCCACATTATGTTATGAGTACAACAGAGCTGGCTGCAAGGCCCAGCTCCGAGCTTCATTTTCGAAAAGCTGATCCCGAAAGAACCATTAGCATTATTTATTATGATAATTCAATGCCATTCTCTATTTAAAGACTTTAAATTGTGCCAAGCGATATCTGTTTAACTCGGATAATCCAATGTATACATAGAATCAGCTGATCCTGGCCCTTTTCTCTTCCTTCCTTCTACTTCTGTCAATTTTAGAAAGAAAAAAACAACTTTAAGTTGAGTTGACACACCAATGGAGGGGAATGTGCTTATTATTTCTGCACAGCTGCTGCTTGTCCAATTCGGATTACTTTACAGCATGTTTTATTTTGATTTCTGAGATAACACCTTGCCAACTGTAATTTGCTCAATACTGCCACAACAGTAGAAAAGGTAGCCAAGTGCTATCCTCCACCTTACAGGCAATGGCACCACTGGAAGTGATGGGTTGGCCTACAGTGCACCAAGTGGTGGGTGACCTTTAAACCAGCCTATATTTTGATATTAGCTTCATCGGTATTTTAGTGTCCCCCCTTTGCTAGGCCGTTGTTCCAAAATGCCCTGTGATTCCCAATCAGTTACATAGGCAAGATAATCTTTCTAATCTATTGCCACACACAAGTTGATTTATCTAACAATTGGAGTGTAACACATGCACCACACTCAATTTCTAAGTGAGAAGAAGGGCCTTCTGCAGTTTCATCTATAAAGTTCCTAGTGATCACTTTCTCTGCAAAACTTGCTGCAAAAAAATCCAAAAAACAGTTGTTTGTTACCCAAGCTGAACCTGGCCCAAATGACAACATGTGGCACCACTAGTGCTTAATTTGAAAAAAAAGTAAGTGGCAGGGCCTTTCTCTGGAGGCCACGGGCAGTGCTGCCAGTGCCAGTACCAACTCAACTAACAATAACACTCCTACAGGTGTGACAATTCAGACTATTCCAGCCCAACCAAAGCCATAAGAATGGTGTAGGCAGCAAGGATTAATCATTTTTAATGTATATTGAATTATTAAATACTGTTGTTGTGCTCATCTCAAAATTATACCATTTGGAGGACTGTCATTAGTGCCAGTGTTGAGAATTAAGTGCTGGTGCTAAGCACCAGAAACCACCGACTCAAATTAAGCACTGGGCACCAAGCACAAGCACCTATGCATTTTGACACTGCGGTGGTGTTTACCTTTAAGTTACTGTTTCAAGAGAGTGGGCGGTGGGAAAAAAGGCAAGCAGGATGAGGAAAGGCAGGTCATGCAATGCAAGGGTGTAAGAAAGTATTGCACTCCCAGGAAAACTGAAATAAAAGTAGATAAGCATAGGCAAAGTC
Organism: Triturus cristatus; assembly: GCF_964204655.1. NCBI lineage: Eukaryota > Metazoa > Chordata > Amphibia > Caudata > Salamandridae > Triturus > Triturus cristatus. The sequence goes on from NC_140582.1 coordinate 498,540,022, forward strand.
AATAGGTTGCAGCTCTAAAATGCTGAGCTATTGCCTTTGCTAATGTTTGTTTTTTCAATTGCATGCATGTAGATGCAATGGGGCGCATGTGTGTGTGTCTTGCAATCCTGGAATGGGTTTTCTAGCAAAATGAAGTATAACTAGGCAATAAACAATTATTCATATCATAAAGTAAAATGTACTACAACTATAACCATCAAAAATAGAACAAACAGGATCGTCTACTTCGTACACTCGAACGTACACACCTCAGCATCTAGGATGGATAACCTGTCTACTGTAGTATAACAGCTTACAATAAAGCGAAGTCACTTTGCTTTAACAGCATTCTAACTCTGTGGGTTGTGTGAATAGGTTGAATTGTATTCCTGCACTGATCTCTGCACATAACCAAGTAGGGACTGCAGCGATAGGGGCTGTAGATTCAAATGTGGAGAATGACTATGCTTTACATAGTGCCATTGCGCTGGTGGATGGTTACTCTGTCACAAACATGATGGATATCCCACCCGCCTTAGTACAAGTGCATTATATACTAATGCACGTTATGAGGCAGATGAGATGTCTGTCATGTTAATGACAGTAATTGTCCACAAAACTCAAATCAGACCCGCATCAGGTAAGCTTCATATGAGAACCTATAGGAAAAACTGTTTTTTAAGCTGCTAGTGTGTGGCCTTGAAAACGTAGCAGCATGTTTTTGAGATTTGGGCTTTAGTGTGACGGATTTCTTGTCTAATATTCTGGTCTGCAGGACAAGTACAGAAGTGAATGTGGCACAGTTACCTTCACCACCTCTGCCCATGAGATTGCCAGGAAGTTCAAAAACAAACATTTCATTAGTAAGTGTTGTAAAGATTCAATAAATGATGTGGGTTGCACTAGTCTGAGAAAGCTATTATGACATCCATTTTTAGGTCTGGCCTTGAAACTGCTTTATTTATTTCACCAGCCTCATGTAATCAAAAATGCATAAATCAAAAATGCAGTGGGGCCGATTCACAGATCTAACTTAAGACAAAATCCTAAACTTACTACTTTTGGTATTCACAGAAGTTAGGATTTTGTCTTAAGTTTGTCTTAAGACAAACTTAAGACAGACTTAAGACAGACTTAAGACAAAATCCTACCTTAAGTCTGTCTTAAGTCTGTCTGAAGTCTGTCTTAAGTCTGTCTTAAGTTTGTCTTAATTCTGTCTTAAGTTTGTCTTAAGTCTGTCTTAAGTCTGTCTTAAGTCTGTCTTAAGTTTGTCTTAAGATAAACTTAAGACAAAATCCTAACTTCTGTGAATGCCAAAAGTAGTAAGTTTAGGATTTTGTCTTAAGTTAGTTTTGTGAATCGGGCCCATAGATTTGTGCATGCATAGGGGAGCTTTGAGTAAGACCTCAAAATACATAGATCTGTTCACTTCTCATTCAATTTTTTGTTTCTGTCCACCACAGCATATTGCATGGGCAATGGGTATGCCCACTTCAGCCATTGTCTCTCATGCAATGCAAGTGACTGTATTTTCCATGATCACATGTACACGTCTGCCTAAAAAGAAATACAATTCATTGACAGGGCTGGTGGGCCAGTACTTTACTTTGCCAATGCTTTTTGTCGTTCCATTCTTTATCCTTTGTATTTGTTTTTGTCATCCTTGTGTGTTTCAACTATGTCTCGAGGTTACAGTAATCAAAGCCAGTAGTACCTTTTCTTTTCTTTGCATCAAAAAGGAACATATTTTTCTGTGATGTGCAGTAAGTCCAAAAATGCTTCTCAGTACACTAATAGCTCAAGTTAACATTCTTGCCAGGATGTCCACTTATTCCTCTATTTACATTATATGACATGGGTATTTTTAATTTTCAATTTTACATTCTTTTCATAAGCAAAGCTGCTGTTTCCTTTTTTCTTTTTACTTTAGTGGTATATTCTTCTAATGAATAATAATTGAAATGTAAGGATTCCACTAGCTTACCAAGGTCAAACCTGTTGGCATTACCTATGCTTGTTATATATCTGGAATTTAGTAATTTGTGCCACACTTTTCATCAATACTAGTGACCATCTACAAGGAAACTGATACATTTTGGGTCCAGTCCTTTGAACACCATTCTCTAAAGCTGAGAGTTGGCCAAGCGTTTGTGGGAACTTGAAAAGCCAAGAAGAGATTTATTAAACTCTAAAGCACAGTTACCCGGTTTTGTAATGCTTAAAAGATGCTACCTAACACTTCAGAACTGGTTATTTAGTTTTTGCTCCTTGTTTAAATTATCTTTTCAGTACGTTTCTGGCAATTACTCAAGCAGAATAGATTGAGAATTGTATTGTGTGTGAGCACTTCCAGATGCTTTCTCAATACTTGCACACGTTTGCCAAATTATCAATGAAAATATAATTTGACGTGATGCTAAAATCTGCTGTGTAACTACTCTCTTCACAATCTCTTGAATCTACTTGCTTCCAGAAAGGAGGATTGAATGAGATTTCCCTTGTCTGCTGGCTTCACTCAGTCTGTACTAAAGCTCTTATAAATACCAGTGATACACAAGTCCTCCCGCTTTATTCTCACTGGCGTTGCTGTCGTACAAAAGGAGATGGGGGGGGGGGTCACTCTCTCATTAATGGGCCAATGCTTGTTGACTTGAAACCTTTCGACATTCCGTCGTTACATGTGTGTATTTATAATCTCAAATCAAGTGCCTAACCCGAAACTTAATATCTGTTTCAACTGTTTGTTCGCTCAGTTCCTGACAGGTAAAGACATCACGGCTGAACATATAAAATACAGTTCTTGGAAAATGAAACGTTATCCACGCCATTTTCTTGAGTGTAAAACATTCTTCTCTTAATTAAAAACTTAAACCAGGCAGCTGAACTATATCCGCCACTAACTTTTCAAGGCACAAAGATTAATTACATTTTGCTTGCTTCCCTCTTATGTGAAACCCAGTAAAGGTATCATTCACCAAGTATCGGTGATGCCTCTGCTTCATCATGAACGTCATTTATTTTCCATATGGCTGTGGTGACTCTATTGATGAATGTATGCACAGGGGGCCTCTATATTCCCTGTTTCTATTTCCTTTAACCCGTCCTGCGCCATCGCGGCTTTCAGTCTCCACTGTTCTTTCGCTGACATTAGTCCAGGCAAACAAGTTAATGAACTTTCCTCATATGTTTTTTGGGGTTTCAAATTCTCTCTTATATTAGTAAACGAAAGCTTGCAGCATATATGAGAATTACATCTTTGACATGTGTAAGCAAACAATCCTTATGTCACTTTCTTCAATGTTGCTCGAGAACTTTTGAGTGCCACCTATGAAGCCACATGAAACCATAAAACCTAGTGGAACTTGTGGAGGCAGAGACTGACAATCTGTTACAGATTTGTTCGAGTTGTGCAGCAGAGAAAAGGTGCCAAACGTGGACTGGAATTTATTTCGCTTGTTTGAATTACTGGATGGAGGTCAATGGTTATGTAGGTAGTCTATTCCAATTCCAGTTGAAGGCTTCGCCAACGGCGCGGCGCAGCAATAAACCCGGAGTGTTACCAATGCTTTTTTGAGAACTCCGACTCTGTGCTTTTGTGCGGTGGGCATTTGATTGGGGGAGGAGGGTGAAGTCTAGGCGTGGTCATCAGGGGCATTCACATTCGTGTTGGTGCTTGTTACAAGCTGTCTATGGGGGTAAAGTGTCGTCTGTTGGTTGGGCTTTAAAGGTGACGAGTAGTTCGTCCCATTCTGGTGGCGTAGCCTAGGAGGCAACTGAGCGATGCACATTGTCACTTTGGGAGGGTAAATTAGGGGAGCACTGGTGTTACATCGGTGGGTTGTGGAGTGCATGGCTAATATCAGAGCAGAATCTAGAAAGTGAGCGATGGTTTTGCATTTTTTAGAGTACTAGAAGAAGCCTAGAGTGCAGACTTCCCAGTTGTGTAAGTTATTGAGGCCAGACAACTGGCTCAGCTGGTGTGTTATTGCACCCCTAAAGCAATTTACCGCAGGGCAGGTCCAGAACATATGTTGCATATCTGTGTTTAATTTGCAGCTTTTCAGACAGGCAGCGGCGGCCGCTACCAACAAAAGGTGGTGAGGCGGGTGGCGGGAGCGCGGAGGGGTGGGACATGTTAATAATAATTTATTTATTTATTTAAAGTTTTGTATAGCAAGAACATGACCCAGGTGGGAATCAGAGTGCTTTACACACGGTTTAGGTAGTCAACGGAAAACAGCAAAGGGAGAAAAATCAGGGTAACAATGGGACAATATACAACAGGGGCAAGATGAAATTAAGGTGAACAACAGGTAGGGCAATATACATCAAGATCAAGCAAAACAACATGACAGGCGACAATGGGTCACAACCAACAAAAGGTATACAGTAAGTAAGAGGCAAGTGGAGCACAGCATCAAGTTCAACGCATTGTTCATTAGTAGAGCTTTAACTTCCCTTTTGAAGGCAAGTGTAGAGGGAATCAGTCTTGTTTCCACTAGAAGGGAGTTCCAGATTCTCGGGGCGATGCCAGAGAATGTCCGATTGTAGGTTTTAAGCTTATTCAATTTCTTAGGCTTAAGCAGCAGTGTGCTGGTGCTCCTTGTGGACCTGGAGCCACCAAAAAGTTCCAGCTTGTTTGTCAGGTAGAGTGGGGTGTTGAAGTGTAGTGCTCTATGGGTCATTCAAGCGATCTTTAGTTGGATCCTTGCTTCAAAGGGAAGCCAATTGAGCAATTTCCGGTCCGGTGAAATGTGGTTGGACTTCTTAGAACCCGTGATGAGTCTAGTAGCAGCATTCAGAGATGCTCTGATAGGGGCTAAACTGAGTTTCGGCAGTCCGCAAAGAGTCGCACTGCCGTATTCTAGTCTATAGAGGGCAAGTGCTTGCACCGCCACTTTAAAGTCATCATGGGGAATGTAGGCTTTGAGTTTTCTTAGGATGCTAAGTTGGGCGTTTGCTCCTTTGGTCGATGATCAGATGTGGTCTTGCATGTTAAGGTTTTTGTCTAGCACAACTCCCAGTGATTTAGTGGAGTCAATGATGTGAGGTGTGCAGTTGAGGGCGGTGAGGTTACCGAGAAATTTCACCACAGCGGGGATTTGCCTAGCAGGTGCAATGAGGAGGAATTCCATCTTGAGGGCGTTTAATTTGAGATGGTTGGAGGTTAGCCAATTGAGGGTTTTGAGCGGGGTACCGTTGAGAGATTTGATGTCTTCGGGGGAGGAGATTTTCATGTAGAGTTGGGTGTCGTCCGCATACATGTGATATTGGCTGTTGGAGGATTTAAGAATTACAGTCAATGGTTCCAGGAAAAGGTTAAAGAGTGTGGGTGAGAGTGAGGATCCTTGGGGGACACCCAGTGTGCAGGAACTAGGGCTGGAGAGAGACTGGTTGGATTTAACTCTTTGTGTTCTGTTGTTGAGGAAAGAGGAAAACCATTTAAGGGCCGTGCCTGAGAGCCCCATCCTATGTTCCAAGAGGTAGAGTAGATTGTCATGTTTGACAGTGTCAAAAGCAGATGAGAGATCAAGCAGAATGAAAAGGCAGGCTTTTTTTGGTCAAGTAAAGTGAGAGCGTCGTCCACTATGTGAGTGATGGCCGTTTCGGTGCTGTGGCCAGTGCGGAAACCCGATTGGAATAGGTCGAGAAGCTAGAATTGCTCAATGTGTTTGCGTAGTTGTTCATGAACACATTGCTCCAGGAGTTTTGCCAGGGTGGGTATGTTTGTGATTGGGCGATAGTTGTTCAGGTCAACAGGGTCGTTTTTTGAGAATAGGGAGCACCAGGCCCGCCTTCAAGCAGTCAGTGCTTGAAGAAGTTCAAGTGAGGCGTTGATGATCTTGGACCAGAGCGGTGCAAGTGAACCTCTCATTTCTTTAAAGAAGTTGGGGTGGAGGGGGTCATTGAAGTGATTTGAGGGTTTAAGGGTCGAGAGAATATTGATGATGGTAATGTCATTGAGGGGAGTGAATTGACTCTATGAAGCATTATTTTTCAGGGCGAGACCATGAGGCGAGGGCAAGGGTGCGGAGACAGAGGAGTCAGGAGAGGGCAAGAGAAAGTGCAGCAGACCTTAGATCTGATTCAATTTTGTTCGTCTTTTTGAGGAAGAATTCAGCAACCACATAGCAGTGTGGTTGCGGGCGAGAGAGAGGTGCTGAGCTTGGGTAGAGGTGTTGTTGGATTGTGATTTAATGAGCTCAAAAAGACGTTTTGGGCGATTTTTGGCTTTGTCAAGTTGGTATTTGAAGAAGTTGGTTTTCACCGTTCTAATGAGTTTGGTATATCGACTTCTTTTAAATCTTAAAGTTTTTAGCAGATCAGTGGAGGGAGTGGCTCTCAACTTGCGTTCAGCTACTCTTAGACTGCTTCTGTCCGCATTTAGTCTGTCATTGAACCAAGGTTTGGAGTATTTTATGGGGATTCTTTTTAGTTGAAGAGGGACTGTATCATTCAAGGCAGATAGCATGGCGTTGTTATAGTGATCGGTAAGGCCGTGAACATCGTTCATGTTTGCAGGTGGCAGAAGGGAGTAATTGCATCGATCAATGAGCTCATTAACGCTTGTGTTCTGGAGCGATCTTCTCCAGTGTGTTAGTTTTCAGTGGTTGTGCACTTTTGTGGTTCCAACTTTCAAGTATCAGGAAGTTGATATAATGATGGTCAGACCAGTCACAGGGGAGAATGGATTCGAGATGAATGGAGTTGGGGTTGGAGTTGGACTGGATTCAGAGCCAAGCAAGGAACAGAAACTGCACTGGTGGCGGTAGTGGAGGCGACCAGGGCTATTGTAGATGCTGGAGGCTGCGCTGCGGTGGTCCTACTGGACCTCAGCGCAGCCTTCGATACTGTAAATCACTCTCTTCTGCTGCATAGGCTTCGACATGCAGGAATTTCCGGTTTGGCTCTTAAATGGCTTCACTCCTTTCTATCAGATAGATATTTCTCCGTCTTTGAGGATGAGGTGTCATCAAGCCAGCTGCAACTGAGTCACGGCGTTCCCCAGGGATCATCCCTCAGCCCCACTCTGTTTAATATCTATATGAGACCTTTGGCTGAGGTGGTGCTTCCTTGGGGAATCCAGCTTGTCACCTACGCCGATGACACGCAGCTGGTTGTTTCCCTTGTGAGAGACGATACCTTACATCAGGGGATTAACAATCTTACCCCGTGTCTCTCCAATGTTCTTGATTGGATGACCTCGTCCTGTTTAAAGCTAAATGGAGCCAAAACAGACATCATGCTGCTGGGCTATAAAGCCCCAATCAATTTGGACCCTTGGTGGCCGCAGTGTCTTGGACCCCCTCCGAAGCCTAAGACCAAAATAAAAAGTTTAGGGGTCTGGTTGGACTCTGCCCTGAACTTCCAGCATCAGGCTAACAAAGTAGCCACGACCTGCTATGGGCTTATGAGAGTTCTTAAAAAAATCCTAGACCTGCTTCCTTTTGAAGCCAGACGTATATTAGTACAGTCGCTGGTTCTCTCGCGACTGGACTATGCTAATGCTATCTATCTGGGGGCCTCTGCAACTACAACAAAAACTTTGCAAGCTGTACAGAATTGTGCAGCTCGCTTACTTATGAAAGTCCCTAAACGGTCATCAGCAAAGCCCTCAATTAGACTGCTCCATTGGCTTCCAGTCCATGAAAGGATTGTGTTTAAGACTATGTGTTTGGCACATAAGTCCATTCACAACCTTGGCCCCTCCATTCTGGATCCTTTCTTTCGTCGTTATCATTCGGTCAGATCTCTTAGATCTAACCAACGCAATCTGCTTGTTGTGTCAAAGGTCAGGCTGGTCCGCATGGGTGGCCGCCGACTTTCGGTCCTAGCAGCTAAAGAATGGAATAAACTCCCTGACAACATCAGGCATGAATTAAATCATACTGCCTTTAGGAAGCAACTAAAGACATTCTTGTTTAATAACACTCTCTAATGCTTGATAGTGTCCTTGGTCTTGACAGCGCTGGGATGCTCTAGGGTAGCCATGCGCTATATAAGAAGGTATTCATTCATTCATTCATGATGAGATCCAGTGTCGAGCCTAAGTTGTGTGTGAGGGTGTCGCAGAATTGGGTCAGAGATAGGTCGGACAGGAAGTTTTTAAGGGTTGTAACCGGTTGATCGTGCGGGTCATTCCAGTGGAGATTGAAGTCACCAAGGAAGATCTGGGGGCAGTGTCGGCCCAGGTTGGAGGAGAAGGTTTCCATAAATTGTTCAATTAGATGGAGGTCATCACCTGGGGGGTGGTAGAAGATGTGAAGGCTGCATAAGGGTCTATGTGTGCTAGTGATATCTATGCATAGGTATTCACAGGATGAGAGATTAGCTGAAGGGGACTGTTTTGCTATGAGAGAGTTGTGGAAGATATAGGCTGTGCCACCACCCATTTTCTTAACTCGGTCGAGTTTGATAATGTTGTGACTGGGAGAGACTAATTTGTCAAGGATAGGGACAGAGGAGTCGTTGAGCCATATTTCTGTGAGGTCTAGATCTTGGGCAAGGATGAGATCCGCAAGGTCAGTGGCATGTTTCACCGCTGACATGCATTTTTAGGTGTGATTTGTGCAAGGTGTCTGTGAGCGCGGGTTGTGTAGTGGGGATCCGCAAGAGGTTATTGATGTTTATGGAATTGGCGTTTAGTCTGGGTGTTCTATGGGGGTTGGGTGTGATGCTTTGGATGGGTTCCATCTTACCATGATGAGGGAATGTCGAGTTAGGGACATTTAGTGGGGCAGAGGATCTAGCAGGGACTGAAATGGCCGAAATAGGAGGGGTGTACGCAAGGAGGAGGGAGAGAATATTAGGATCAGAATATGGATTTTTGGATCTGGCAGGTCTAGACGGGGCGTTAGGGTAGGGAGTGGTAATCAAATTCTGGGTGGGGGTTTCGAAAGGATCATATGCAGGATCTCATGTGATCTCATGTGATGTCACATTGGAAGAGAGGTGAGGGATCTCATGTGTGGACATGTTGGAAGAGAGATCAAGAGCTAGCTCTTCGGTGGCCTTAATGAGTTTTTGGATGACAGTTTTGAGAGTTAGCAGTTCACGGTTTATTTTCTTGAGCTTAGAAGTAGGATCAGAATGGGGAGTATGGGTCACGTGGAGGGCAGGAGGAGGGTTGGTCAGTGGTAAGGGTTGAGGGGAGATCAGGGCAGGAGAACGGGAGGGGTGGGGGATGGATAGTTCCCTCTCCGATGTATGGGCGTGCACGGTGAGCGGGCAATGTCAGGGAGGTTAGGGGGAGGAAGGGTGAATGAGTTCTTGTTGGAAAGTGGGCAAGCCCGTTGTCGAGTGAGGGAGTTATGTAGGCATTGACTAGTGGGAGAGGGGGTGGGGGAAGTATCGGCAAGGTGGTTGGAGCGAGGGATAACAAATGAACCGTGATTATTGACCAAAGTCAGGTCCGGTTGTGGAACGGAGGGTGAGTTAGGGGAGCATGGGGTTGAAGGAGCTGTGGTCCTGTGTGTGTTGATCTGGTTAGGTGAGGTAGTTATCAGGGTGTGGTCCATTAGAGAGGGATCAGGGACCTCCTGAGATGGGGTAGGCGGAGGTCTGTACGTAGATTGAGTAGGTGAGTCGCTAGTGACCAAAGATCTTTCAAAGAGGGCAAATCTGTCATCAAAGATGTCCAGGCTACGATCGGTTGCCTGAATTAGAATAGTCTCATTGTTGTAGATGTATATAGTGGCATTTGCACTAAAAGTGGGAGACTTCATAACCAAAAGTCGGAGACCGTAAGGGAAGTTTTTGGTTGAGGTGATTCTGAGTAGGGAGTGGAACATCGATCGTCACTGGGTTTTTCTTTTTGTGTAGAAGATCAGGTCGCTTGTAATAGCACCTTTGTTTAGACAGAGGTATGGGTCAGAGCTAAGGGTCTCTGGGTTGGCTTTGAGGAGTCAATATTTCAGAGTTTTAGTCGCATTTTTGGATAGGTTAGTTGAGTAGATAATTGTGTGGCTGTTAGAGCCAAACTTTTGTCTGGAGTCCATACTGCAATGTGTAAGAGTGGTCGTGGAGTAGAGAGCTTAGTGTATGTGTTTTGGCAGTGAGGTTAGAGTGAGCAGGGGTCCACAGTGCGATCCTCCCCGAGGGTGTGTTTTGAGGGTGCACCTTAATTAAGGCACGGTCAGATTAGCTAGGCTAAGTAGTGAGGTATAGCATGGTCATGACTTAATGAAGACATCATGTTGGAACTCAGTGGGAGCTTAGCGGGGGGATCAGTCGACAAATATGCCTGAGGTTGCACCTTTGGAATGGGTGCGGGGGTAAAAGCAGTTGTACCCTAAGGTTGTCCTGAATAGGGAATCTTCTAGATATATATTAGAAAGGTGCGGTCAGTTCTAGGGAGAGAACAGAGTTAATGGGGAATTGGGGTCCAGCAGTCGGCCCAGTTATTATAGTGAGGAGCAGGGGCGGCCGCCTATAAGCCTTGATACATGGGAGCCTCCTAATGGAGAGATCAGGGATAAGCTGGATGGGGTAATGTGCTAGGTGTTTAGGATAGTGTGGCGATGGGGTCCAGAGTCAGGTCAGCTATAGCACTGATGAGCAGGGGGCGGCCAATTCTATAGAGGGGTACTTGAATAGTGGTAGTGGGGTCAGAAACTCAACCCAAACAAGAGAAGAGCAGGGGTGGACTTTTTGGAGAGAGGGAGGAGACCTTAATAGTGGAATGGGTACTTGAGTAGTGGAGGTGGGGTCAAACAAACTACCAGTTAATCAAGAGAATAGCAGGGGGCAGCCATTTTAGAGAGAAGGAGGAATCCTTAATAGTGGAAGGGGTGCTAGAGTAGTGGCGGGGTCAAACAATCTACCCAGGTCCTCTAGAGAACAGCAGGGGGCAGCCATTTCAGAGAGAGGGAGGAATCCTTCACAGAGGTAAGGGTCATGCATTAGACCCAGATGTTTCAGGGAGTTGGAGGCGGCCATTTTAGAGATATCAGTAATGCCAGGGAACCTGAAGTCAATCAAGGGGCACTTACCCCGACATCAGCGTGTGGAGCGAGAATCCAAAATGAAGCCATTAATCACTGGTCCTCAGAGCGAGAGCAGACAGCTCTTGGCATCGGAAAAGCAAGATCCACTCGGCAGCAGAGGGCGGGAGCGATCGTGGGCACCAGAGACTCATGGTACCTCTCATTAACAGCTGGAAGCAAGCCTGGGGATCAAGTAAGCGTCAATATAACGGCATGGAGGCAGCAGGGGGCGGGGACATCAGGAGCATAGCGCTATCCTTGAGTCCCAGGGAATCAACACGGGCAGGGCCTGGGGGGGCTCAGAGCCACAACATCCCAGTGGGGCAGAGATAACACAGAGTGTAGTGTCGCAGGGATGATCGCGCGACGTCCCTACTGCATACGACCATTCGGTGTTGCGAGCGCCAACGACCTCGGTTCAGGTGGGGGGAGGTTCGTGCTTGAGGGCATAGACACATAGTGGCCTCCGATGTGCAGCGTAGGTTCGGGCAGCGATCTTCGGCCTCAGCTAAGACTTAAAGGCCAGAGGCCAGAGAGCAGGGGGAAAGAGGAAGTCCGGAGCAGTCCCGTGCCTGGTGGTATGAAAATGGTTGAGGCAAAAGACAGTTAAGACTGCTATCAGACTGCCGAAAGTAGCAGGGAGGAAGCAGGGAGCTGTGTCCCAGAGGCGTCAGTATATCAGCAGGGGGCCAGGAAGATCAACGAGTGAAGAGATCAGCCCGTTGGTGGCCTACCTTGGTGTGGCGCAGCCCTGCTCCAAGAGCTTCAGACTGAGAGACCCCGTTGTGTGCAAAGATGGTGGCAGGGCCTCAATCACCGGCCGCCGGATTGGAGTGGGCACCTCTGTCTGTGGACTCAGCTCAGCGTTGGCAGGACAGGATCCAAATACAACGTGGCCACCACAGACCCAGGACCAGACAAGCACTCCAGTCCTACGGTCCAAGTCGAAGGCCAAGAAGGAGGACCTTAGTCTCAGCTGGAAGGCAGCCGGGTAGGCGAGGACAAGTCCGGAGGGGCGAGTTGGCTCTGTGGGTGTAGGGCAGGGGCCGGCTGAAAGGGGACATCTCTCCCCGGTTATCCGTGGTTGGCACAGCCTTTGGCCCCAGTGAGCGCGGCAAAGTGGCCCAGCAGTATCTGGAGCATCAGCGGCGCGGTTCTGATGGAGGAGATCACCTATATACATTTCGATGGAGGAGATCACCTTAGTCGATCCCTCAGTCAGGATCGCAGGCGGGACGAGTGCAGATGATCCAGTGGCACTGTTCAGGCAAGACGTCAGGCAGACAAGTCGTGACTCTATGAAGACATACAGAGCGGTTCAGGAGCAGGTAGGAAACTTAAAAAGTTCAGTTGTGATGAGTTACAAGTTAATAATGTTATACGGTTGAAGGATGTTGTCGGATGGCTGGTTAAAACAGGGATATTTGCTGATAAGGTAATCCCCAACTGGGAGCTCTAAGGGAGAGCAACCCCTTCGGTGGCCATCTTTGTACATTTGTATAATAATTATTTTTTTAAGCGTACCTGAAGCCGCCAGCCGCCTCCCATCTCGCATCACTCCTGCTGGCCTCTTCCTGGTCCCAGCAAAAACTGGGACAGGCTCCCATCCAATTCTTGTGCTGCAGAGCAGCACAGGGATTGGCCTTATCGGGCAGGAAAGACAATCCGCTCAGGTCATGGAGCCTGTGGGGTTTCTCCAGTCCAGCTGCTTAAAGCAGACGGGCTGAAGAAACCTAAGTGCGCATGTGTGTTTTGGTCAGCCTGAGACGGCCAGCCAAACACATATGCATACTTAGGGAGTGCACAAGCACTCCTCCTCCCATCTCTCATGCCCCGCCCCTCGCTGCACAAGCTGGCTCAGAGCCAGCAAACAAAAAATAAAACGATGTTAGAACATCGTTTTATTTTTTGTTTGCAGGGTTTGCGCCAGGCAGTGGGGCGATACTCCTCTGCCAAGCATCAGCTTCCGAAAAAATTGTTAATTTGCTCGAGTGTCAGGTAAACTCTGTGAAGTATACAAAATGTGATGAGCTTGAAACAAGGGAGGAGCTCTGTTATCTAATTGCTACTTAATGGTGTTAATCTTGGCAGTTCACCCCTCATGCTGTCTATGTCAGGATCTTTATTTCATATGCACATCTCCTATTGAGGCAGCTAAAACCTATTTGAGGATAGCTTAAGAGAGGCCCCAGATAACTGTAAAATTATAAGTTATTCCAGTATACAAAGGTTTCAATCAAGGTTAACTATAAAATTTACGGATCCTTGCTTCTCTCTGCTCCTTGCACTTCTAACGTTTCAATCTCCTATTTCCGTCTGTCCGCATTCTCATCTCAGAGCCAACATTTCATCAATGACATCACTTCATCACTTGCTGATTCTACACTCTTCTGCTCAGTGGCACTCAAACACACATCTGTTAAGTAGACAAATTCACAAATACATAAAGCATCCTAAAGTACGCAACTTGTACCTAGCAACCTAGACCTGCTATGATAAAAGCTGTTCAAACTAAATGACACCAAAATACCACCAATATACCACCATTACTCTGTTCAGACACTAGAATCGTTACCTCACAGAGTTAGAGAATGACACGCCAATACTGTTGCTGCTGAAATAAAGTGCCAACTATGCAATCCTTCAACTGGCAATTTGTCAAAAAAACAGGGTATGTTTACAAAATCGATTTAAACAGAAATCTTCTGAGGGTGCCATGTTTGATGAAATCTCCACTTTCTTGGTCAGCAAATAACAGGTGGTCCACTACCGAAGTCCTGGCCCCAAAGTGATGGATTTTGTTTTCTTGAAAATATGTTACTTTCATTCATTTACAACTTGAGCACAGAGGTGACGGAATACTTTTAATCTTCATCTAACATCCAATTTTTTTCCTGTAAGGTAGGACCTCCTTAGTTCCAGACACCCCAGCAGTTAAAATCCAGAACTTGCAAAGCTATTGTTCATCGCGGATCATTTTCAGTGTCTTGGTGACTTTGTTGCGGCCACGGTAGCCCACACAAAAGCATGGGCACCAACACTACTGTGGTGGCCCAAGAGCTAAGCAGATGCTCAATGGCCCCCAAGTCCAATGTTGCAGGGATACTGCACAAACACAGGACTATGTGTATGATTATGGGACCTTAGTGCCTAGGGACTTAGTCTACCTACCATCTTAGTACCCATGAGCCCAGGACAGATTAGTTATAGTTTCCCACTTGCTCTCCTACTCACTCACAGAGAAACAAGTGATTAGACATGCCAGAACACAACACTCCGACACTCTAAGGAATCACGTTTGCAAGACACACCCTTTTGCTCACACTCTTGTACTTGACCACAATAAGATCTGTCAGAGACACAAACAAGTTCAAAATATTTATTTTAACTAATGTGCTCTAATATGCAATCCACGTGCCACAATAAGCAGAACAATGCATAACACAAATACAGTCAGCATTGCAAGTAGTCCATAAATCATGAAAGGAGCTGTCAATATGAAAAGACAGTCTAGCCTAACCTCTCTCCCCTTGTATAGAAGCAGAATGATTATATATTAGAAGATCTCTGGGTGTTATCTGCATACCCCGTACCTCAGTATATAGATGGTAGATCTACATCATAGGTAATGTCTTGCTCTTCTCCCTGGAAAGGTCCCTCTCCGAGTGTGTCCTACCAATTCATGTTTTCCAATAAGACCAAAGTACGTATTCCCAAACAACAGCTGCATCGGTATGTTTTGTCTAGGTGCCAGGGCCTGACCAGAACAGAATAACAAGGGGCATTGTAATTGACCTTGCTCACAATGTTCAAACTAAATCCCAGGAACCTGCGGAGTGTGAACACAGTGGTAGGTTCTCATGTGAAAACGGCAAAAGAAGCATTTGCAAAATAAACTTGTGTAGTAACGTGTGCAAAGCAGCGGACAGTCTACAGTGTGCTCATGCTAACTTAGAGAAGACAACAATGTCCCCATGGGCCATGTGACACCAAAAATGTGGCCACTTCTGCTTTAGTGCATGCCTGAAGTCAGTCAGACATGTAATAAGACTTACCTCTGACAGGCCTAAGTCCTTTGTCAATCTCATGAACATAGAGAGGTGTCAGCACTGGAGTCAGTGAGAGTATTTGGGAGAACCACCCCAAAACCTCTCTACTTATTGTTCTACTGTCAACTCTGGGGCAAGTTGTACCCCTTCCACAGATCCATCCCTCATGTCACTATATAGCAAGTCAGGATGATGTTTATTGTCTTTCTCTGGTGATGTTCACTATGTAATCCCTCCAGAGGTGACGCTACTACCAGTTCACATGGAACACCATTTTGGGTTCCCCCTTGGTACCTGTGTCCACCAAGTAGATCATATCAGACACCTTCTGCAGTACCCTGTAAGGTCCCTGCCATTTATCTTACAAAGCTCTGTGGCAAATGGGCTTAAGCTCCAACACCTCCTGACCTTCCTGGTACCTAGTCAACATTGCTTTCTGGTCACACCATCCTTTCTTTATTAGCTCTTAGCTAGCCTGAAGATTTTGTTTTACCTAGCTCAGGTATTGCAACTACTTCCTGAGGACAATTACCTAGTCCTGCACATCCTTCTGAGATAACTCAGGAGTTCCTTCCCACCCTTCTCTAATAAAAGAGGGTAGTCACTAAACTAGGTGTCACAGTAGAAATTAAAATGGGCTATGCTCAACTCCTTTCTGTAGAATCTTCTGGTAAGCGAATAAGAAGCATGGCAGGAGAATGACCCACTCCCTCCTGAAGTTCTCCGAGAGTTCTCATTATGCTCTTAACAGTCTTGATACAGCTCTCCACTAACTATTTGGTTTGCAGATCGAACACCATCCGCAAGTAGTAATTCACTCCAGCTTGCTCCCACATATCTCTCCTGAAAGAAGAGATAAAGCTGGTACCTCGGTCAGAAATAACAGTCTTAGGAAATCCAACTCTAGAAATTATTCCTAAAAGAGCCCTTTGCTACCGCCTTTGCAGTCCTGCTCCTCAGGGGTACTGTCTCTTGATACCTGATTGAATGGTCAACCACAACCAAGATATACTTGTTACCTAATGCTGAGGGGGACTTTAGGATTCTTGTGACATAGTCTCTAGATTTAGGTGCAGTGCTGCCCCTCTGTTGGATTCTGGGCCCTGATGGTCTCTCCCCCACTTCTGGCAGTTGGCTGGGTGACATTGACCTTTGCCACAGATGGCGGCTTCACAAGCAGTCAGCAGAAATAATGTGCATGGCATGATGCGGTCCCGCTGCAGGAGTGTGGCTGTCGGTCGCACAGTAAACATCTGGAGGGCTGTGGCAGGAATAGACACTTCTGACGTTGGTCCTCTTCTGGGCACTTGAAGTTGGTTGTCCTAGGTGGGCCTCATAGGTTTGGTTAGGGCAGTTCCGACACTCCAGTGAGTCTTGGTCTGTTGCGCTAGAGCCTCGATTCCTGGTGTGGGGCTCCGGCAGCGATGACATTTCTTAGTACCACAGCTGGGACACTTTGGCAGGAATCCACCGACTTCTTAGGTGGTACAGCTGCCAAGTGCTACTTTTAACACAGGGTGTCTGAAGGCGGCAGCCTCAGTCTTCAGAGTAGTGCTCCCCCAGACACTCTTAGGCCAGTGCCTTTACAGCATATGTGGAGGGGCCTAGCTTTATTCACACCTAAAATTATTGCACAATATAGTGATGATGTTCAGTAGACCTACACCATACAAATACCTCACAAAAACATCTGTGAAATCTATAAAGACATCAGACAACGTAGAATGTTTGGCCTTGGATTCCATTTCCTGTCAGAGGACCAAATTGTTGTGCATAGTCAAACAGCCTCTCTTTCACTAAGTGAGCAACACTGCTGCACTACAGAGAACTTTGTTTTTAGACTTACTGCACTTTAACTGTTTATCTAACCTGTTTCAACCGATTCCTTCTTGTACTTCTCAAAGGAGGGCTTACCTGCACTACAAAATCTAGATATTCTTAGCAGATGACAACTGGGAAAGGTGGCTGTCCGAGATTGAGCACTGCTGTTCGAAAGAAAAATGCACACCCATCAGGTTGAAATGCTAGCACTGATGCAACCTGTGCATGAAGTGCCTTAATTGCCCTATTCTGGCCATTGGGCCATTAGTCCTGGAGACCTGGATGCAGAAGGACTTGAGACTGATCAATATGGAACATACTAAACTTTAATACCAAAGTAATTTATGTCGTTCTTTTCTTTAATAAATGTGATTACTAAACTATATCAACCGGCGAATAAATAACTTTTTTTTTTAATCTGTTGATTCATATTTCAAATGTAACAAAATCAGCAGCACGTATTCAATACAATTTACCAATTAATATAGGCACAGTTACAGTTTTAGAGTTTGCAAGATACATTGTCGAGTTGAGCTACTCAATACCATCAACTTGTGTCATTTTCAATTCTGCCCACTTCGTATCATCATACTATGACATTTTCCTTGACTTATATTTATTTAATCTGTGATATCTCCCCCTTCCCTGCGACTTAACACATCAATGGGGGGGTATGTATAATTACATATACACAAGTTTTGTTGCTGCCACATTACTATTGCTTATGACTTTTCTGATTACCTATCCCTGTAAGTTATATCGGATTGTCCAGTATATACGTTTTCAAAAGATCCCAGAAATCTTTCGGTCAAGAAGATAACAGAAGCAGCTCCTCATATGTAAGTGATTGTTCCTGCCAGAATATGAGATCTCGAATCCACTCCTTCAAGTTGGGCGCCTTCTGCAGGCAACCCTGTGTTTGGCTGTTAACAACCCCAGTGCTGTGTACTTTTTGTATGTGGCCTCCACATCCTCTGTATATACTAGTAAGGCTGTGAACAGCAATGTCTGCAGGGGAGACCCAATCATTGTGTCAATGCATAAAATACCTGATGCCAGAATCAATTGATTTCTGTGCATTCCCATGCCAGGTGAAGGTAGGCTGCTGCTTCCTCACTGCAGTGATGGCATTTATAGCTATCCCTCAAGTGAAATGTATATATCTTTACCGGCATGTAAAAAGGCAATGAAGAAATTTATAGTGTATCATACGAAGTCGACTATTGGCAGTGAGGCTTCCTTTCTGCCTACACCAGTACTCCCACTGCTTGTCTAGTAGGGTGGTGCCTTGGTCAGTCTCCCAGTTTACTCGTGATCTTGTTTGGCCTACCTTGTGGGATGTTTTAATGGTATGGTAGAGAAAGGATGTCACATGTGTTGGCATGTCAGATTGTAGTATCTCATGCAGTGGAGGCAGGACCGGCACTTCCTGCGGAAATGAAGGGGTAACTGCCCTCACACTCTGCCTGAGCCTAACATATATGAAGAGGTCCATTGATGACAGTTTTATCCAATGGAAAAATTGTTCTTTCGTACGGAATTTCCCTTTATCATATAGGTCACTCCATGTTTGTACCTGATCTTTACTCAGTAGTTGTCCACAACCCAATTCCTGAGTCACTTTTAGGTCTGGGTGGTATGGAAGGGGTAAGTGGGGGGAGTATAGCATTGCCGTGTCCAGCATCTCTGCCAAGCACCGCCATACCAGAGTGATGCATGTTACAGTTGTAGGGTCTGCATCTCTTATAAGGGGGTGTACCGCTATGAGTCCTGTCTGTTGGGTTGCGTCCATATACCCTAACTCCACAGCTAGATGTGGCATGTATGGCGGGGTGTGAAACTAGTATGTAGCAAAGTGTGTCTGTGCACAGTAATAATATAATTCCAGATCGGGGGCTCCAAAAACCCCCTTGCGAGAAGGGGCGAGTCAACACCTCCCACCAGAGCCAAGGTTGCATGCCACCCCACACTAATTGGATCAGCTGTGTCTTTAGGGCTGTAAAGAATGTTCGCCCAGGGCTGTACGGGAAATTAGAACATTGGAATGTGGAGCAATCCATTGAAGACAATGGGGTGCTCCGTGCTTCTACAGGCCGGTAAAGGCCCGCAAAGCAACATTCCAATGTTGTTTTCAAAAAGGCCTCTCGGAACCCGAGGGGATTTAAACCCCCTCGAACTCCGAGAGGCCTTAATTTTATTTGTTAGAACATTCTGCCCTCTTGTGGCAGAATGTTCTAATAGCCTTATAGACCTTCACAGCTGGGCTATACCGGCTATTAAAGTCCCGCTCCCTTGTTAAAGTCCCTTGCCTTCGGCTCGGGCCTTTAACGCTGGAGCGGGCCTTTTATAGCCGGTATAGCCCGCTATGGCAGGCTATAAGGCTATATTAGTGAAAAGATATAGCAGTTTAGGTAGTATTACCATTTTAATCAGAGAAATCCTTCCTGCCATGGACAGGGGCATGGCTATCTATTGTGTGGACGAGTTTGTCAAGGATACTAAAGACGCACCATAATTAATACGTATTAATACCTATCTCTGGTGAGCCTGATCCCTAAATATTTGACTTCAGTAGTGCACCACTCTTTTGGATGGTCTAGTGTATATGGTGAGACTGTGTCGGTGAGGTGGAATATTTGAGATTTGCCCCAATTCATGTGTATTCCTGAGTATTCTCCGAAAGCTATAAATTCATGCAGTATGGGATTCAGATTCGTTTGTGGGTCTCTGATATATAACGTGACATAGTGTGAGCAAAGAGATATTAGTATGTGCCTGGTGGGGTATCGAAGAGCCCGCTCTTTGTGATGTTGTTTGTGTTCGGCTGCCAGTGGCTCGATTGCTAATGCGAAGAGAAGTGGGGATAATAGACACCCTTGCCTTGTACCTCAAGATATTGGAAAGGGAGATGAGCACACTTCATTAAGAAGAACAAGTGCTTGCGGTTGGCAGTATAATAGTTCAATCCATGCAAGAAAGCTCTAGGGCATTCACATGCGTTTCAGCGTTCCCACGAGATGGTCCCATTCTACTGAGTCGAACGCCTTCGTGGTGTCTAGAAATAACGCCGCTGCCACTATTTCGGGGTCTATGTCCTGCATTATTGAGAATAGCGTGCAAAGGTTATAGGATGTAGCACGTCCCGGGATGAAGCCTGCTTGTTCTGGAATTACAAAGGAGTCCATTAGGAGACTTAGTCTGTTAGATAAGACGTTAGCTAAACTTTTAGCATTGCTACTAATTAATGAGAGTGGTCGATATGACTCACACTGCCCTGCTGGCTTACCAGGTTTTAGTAGAGAAGATATAACTGCTTTCCTCATGGTCCGGGGCAACATACCTATTTTACTAGCTTCTTCGTACACTTTATTTTTAGTATAGGGACTAGGCATTCCAAATAGGTTTTGTAAAATTCGATTGGGAGCCCATCCGATCCTGGGGCTCGCCCTGAAGTCATCTGCTTTATTGCAGTGTAAATCTCGTCTTCCTCTAGTTCGGCAGACAGAAACTCCCTGTGTGTGTCCCCTAGCTAGCCCAGAGCTATGTCCTCAAAATATGGGGTAAGTTTAAACGGTTGCTGTCTCTACGTAGTTTATAGAGGGGAATAATATGTCATGAAGTGTTGGAGATTGTCTGGTGCGTCTCCATGAATGGTACCATTGGGTTCTCTTATTTCAGTCCCATAATTTGAGAATCAAGACTTTCGAATGAGATCTGCAATGGCTTTTCTGGGTCTGTCCCCTTCCCATTGCTACGAGCCCTGTAATATTTACTCCTAAACAAACATTCTTGCTCCGCCGTATCTTTATATTCAGTAATCTTATCTCTAATGGCTGTTTATTTATCACCATCTGAAGAGGGTGCTATTTCGTGCTCCAGCATTTTTATTTCAGATTTAAGTTTTTTATGTGTATTCTGTTTGTCCTTAATATGCCACCTCCCATACCGTCGCCATGTGTGTTACTGACCCAGCATTTTGCTTGAAGAAATCCTGTATTGCCTGCCCTGTTACTACCCTAAATGCATTATCCTGTAATGTCGTCAGAGTGAGATGCCAAGTGGTGTATGGAGTCCTACCCCCGAGGCAGGCAAACACTAGTTTAATCGGGGAATGATCTGAATATGTTTGTGCAAGAGGATCAACGTCCCAGTTTCCCATTCCCTTGAGGATAACCCAATAATCTAGACTAGACCATGTTGTGTGCACTGCTGAATAATGTGTGCCTTCTCTTTTTGTGGGATGAAGGTGTCTACAAGCATCAAGGAGATGATGATCTGCAATAATACCTAGTAGCTGACCTTGGGCAATTGAGTAATGGTGGGGTTGCGGACGTGACCTATATTGTGTGGGTTCGAGGTCAGTGTTGAAGTCCCCTCCCCAGATTGCGTAAGTGGATCCTATATTTAGCACCTTCCCCCATAGTGTAGGGAAGAACAATTGGTCATCCGCATTGGAGCCATAGCAGTTAATTATTGTGATGGATTAGGAATTCAATCTACCCCACATAATGCTGTATCAACCCTGTCTGTCTTGTACGGGGGGTTTTTCTTGATCGGTATTGCAGTGCCTCTGGCATAAGTGGAATAAGAAGCAAAACATCGATGCTCTGCCCATCGGGTTGCGAAGGTGGGAGTTACTAAAGGGTTGAAGTGCGTCTCTTGCAATAATGCAATATTGACTTGGTGTCTATCCAAATATGCAAGGATATGTCTGCATTTACGCAGATTGTTTAGTCCACAGACATTCCAGGACATGAGATGAATGTTAGAAAAGTGCTTTGTTTTCGCCATATTCACGTTAACCTAATATTGCTAATGACAATATTGTAGCAGTGCATAAGGATCATTATCTGTGACTTATCATTAGCACCTTCCTAAATAACGTGCTTCTGCAAATCCCATCCTGAAATCCCCCCTCCCACAGCAACTACCCAAACTTGCCGAAGTCAAATCTCCCTCCCCCCATGAACTCAGAAAATATTCAAAACAAAAAAATATAATCATTTAAGAAGGGCTCTCTTTAAGAGGTAACACCAGGGAGTTCACAACTCTCCTCTTCCCACTGCGTTGTGCAGGTGGGAACAAGAAAAGGGGGTTGCCCAGAGCCGAACTGTGCAATGTACCAATAAAATGCCATTTGTGTAAGTCCTTTGGGCTGCATGTTTGATCCTGCATATCGGCAAGTTCCAAAGCACATACATATGGGTGGACTTGTTGCTCGTCTATCCCAATACTATAGTATGACGTTTATACCTAAATCTATAGGAAAGTCGAGTTGAATTTGGAAAGGTCTGCTCGGTATTCTTGGCTAGCCCTGTTTAAACATTGGTGATGGTGAATGGGCTGCATGAGTGATCATGTATTAAGGTGAGTTCCAAATCCTATCCCCATGGATGGACTTATTACTCGTCTGTCACAATGCTACAGCCAGTGGCGGCTCCTCCATATGGGCGTGGGGGTGTCGCCCCACTGCTTTCTCGCCATTTTAAGTTTCTGCTTCTTGCACTGCGAGAAAGCAGAGTGCCTGGAGTGCCTGGTTGTGGGAGGGCAGGCGGGTGGGCGGTGCTGCTCGCGAGCAGGAGGGGAGTGGCTTACCCACTCTTGTGGGTAGTGACTGTTTGGTTGGCCCCAGGGCCGAACAAAGCAGTCATGCGCACTCCCCCCTTTTCTCTATGTAGGCTGCTGCATGCAGCCCACATAGAGAAAATGGCCCGCCTCACCAATCACAACGCCTCCATTGCAGCATTGTGATTGGCTTGCCTTAGGGGAGGGAAGCTGCCTCGGTTAAACGCAGGTCCGGTCGGGAGGTGGGAGCAGCCGGTGCTGGAGCTCAGAACACGCGGGACCCAGGAAAGGTGAGTTGAGTTTTATTTAAGGGTATCTCATCCGAGCAGGTTGTTTGTAGTGATACACCCCATTGCCAGTTTCCACAGTACCAGTCGTTGGAGAGGTGAGAGCGCGGGCTGGAAAGAGCGGAAGGGGTGCGATGGGCTTGGGCTTGTTAGGGAGGAGTTCGGGTTTGTGCGCGCACTGAGCAGATGCAGGCCTGGACCACGGAAGCCGCATGGAGTAAATAATTTAGTTGCACGAGTTATTAACAAGGCAGCGCGGTTTGTTTGTTGTGCTTTCTTTAATAATGGCAAGGCTAGGGGTTGTTCTGAGGTGTGGTTATGGGTGCAAAGTGACAGCAGGGAAATGGCATGGGCTCCTTGGATCCGCCATTTCGCCGTCGATTACGTACCTCGGAAACAAATTTGGAAAAGGGTTCTGTATCTTTTAAATCTGCCGTTTGTGTACATTATACGCATTCCCTAATTTGTAAATTGAAATAATTAGAGTTAGGGTGTGAGGTCAACTTCGGACCAATGCACTGCTCATCACTTTGCATAGGTCATCACAATGACGACATTTCGACTACAAACCACTAATGAAATCCTTGGTGGTTTATACATGTTGAGTATAGCAGGTGACCCTACACTCAGTGTAGCCACAAAGGGTCACAGTCACACCTGTTTGTAGGATACAGAGTAGATGTTGGCATTTGGACATTGTTTATTTGCAGTGCGCACACAGGCGTGTCCTGTACTACAGCGTGGCACAGAGCACATCTCTATGATGTGCACACATAATCAAAAACACTATGTGACATTGTCTATGACGGTGACGTCATCAGTGATGCGTGTGATCCTGACATTTGAGAGATGATGAGCAGTATATCGGTGGGACATTTCAGTGCGTTTAGGCTTAAGATTGCAAACACAACATTTCGTCAGCATATATTTTATGGACTTTTTTTTTTAAATACCCAGATAAACTAGGAAAGTGAAAGGTAGCAAGAGAGGTCCTTGTTTTGAGATATATCTTGGGTTTACAGAGGATTCATTTTTCACTCTTGGACTCTCTACAATTACTGATTACATCTAAATAGAAAATTCCATTTTGCGTATAAACTCAGTTTTCTCCTGAAATTGGATTCAAAATTGGGCAGTGATAGCCCACGTGCTATTTCACATTGCAAATTATGTACCCCACACTTTCTATCCATAAACACCTAGCAGGTAAAACATGGTGAGGATCTTGTTGGCAAAGGAAAATGGGTGCAAAATTCTGATTTGTGTATCCTGGAAAATTGTACCATTCTGTGTGGATTGTAATTTTATGCTATTTTCCCGCAAGATTCTTGCCAGGTTTTACCTGTTGAAAGCCCGTGGGAAAATAGCAAGGGATACGCAGTTTACAAATGGGCAAATGACACACATGCAATTAGCAGGTGGGTAAATACTGATCAACTTGGAATTCCATTTCAGGTGCAAACAAGAATATCCTTCCGAAAAAAAACTAGCAGTGCGACAATCATGTTACGCCTTACCACTTTCAAATGTCGCCAGCCGCCACTAGCTACAGCACAGCGTTTATGACTGAATCAATTGGAGAGTCCAGTTAAAGTTGAGCAGGTCTACACATTGCTCTTGACTAGTCCTGTTTTGACATTGGTGATGGTGAACAGGAGTGGGATTGAGCCGAGTCCGACTTGGACATTTTGCGGCGGTTACGCTTCAGAATATCTTCTACCTGTTGAGGATTAGTGAAGAAGTGCTGCTTGCCTGGTGGGTAACTCCGAGGCATGTAGGGTACATCATGGCATAGTCGATCTGTGCTTGTTGCAATTTCCTTTTTACCGGTACAAACTTTCTCAGGCTTTTTGCACTGCTGCAGTAAAGTCTGGGTAGAACATGAGTGCATTCTCCTCAAGCTCAATTTGTCTCTTCTCTCTGGCGAGGCGAAGAGCAACGTCTCCGTTATGGTAATTAAGGAGTCTAGCAATTATGGGTCTAGGGGGAGCACCCGGAGGGGAACGAGGGCCCAGTGACTGATGAGCTCTCTCTATCACCAGTTGTGAGGAGAAGGAGTCAGCGCCGAAAACAGTACAGACCATTCGTTCAATATACTTTTCCATACGTCCTGTGTTTGTACTTTCGGATATGCCGAATATGATTATTACACCTGGAGCACGCTTCCAGGTCTTTATTTTTGGCTGCAATGACTCTTCAATAAGTGGTCCATTTGTAGTAGTTGTTCCTTCCTGCCCTCGGACGTGTCTTCCAATTCCGATATCCTGTTCTCTGTTTCTGTGATTCGGCTCTCATGTTTTTAAATTTTTGGAGTAACAGTGTCCATATGAGACGACATAGAGTCCATCTTGGACTCGATGTGCGTAAGACTGTGTTTCATGGCAAGGAGGAGAGATTTCAAGTCTTCATCTGGGCCGTCCGCGGGGCTGTCTGTCCCTGTCTGCCCAGGGTCATCTTATTGCGTACGTGGAGCCTTGCATGCCTTAAAGGGCTGTTTAGATTGTTCCCCTTCAGTTCTGCCCATTTCTGTTGTGTTGTTAGCTGAATGAAGTGTGTTATGTGCACCTTTGCAGCGCCTCAGATCCTCATTGTGCACTGATAGGGTGATGCCCCAGTCTGGTCTAGCGGGGATAGAGGCTTAGCTTTAGCGTGCTGAATTCATCAATCCACCCCTGTTGTGGTGGATATTGCCCACGCTGGGTATGCAAGTGTGGCTTGCACTCCTAATTTGTAGTCTATTCCACTACAACAAATTTATATGCTGAGAGCGTGTGGCCTTTTAACAAGAACAGTTCATCTATGCTGCGTATTTGGTATATTTCCCAATGTCCCCTTTTCCCAGACGATAAGATCCTTAGATTGCCCCTCATTATACTGGCAGCCACATTGGTCTGGATATCGGGGGATTGTATATCAAAGTGGAGAATGTATTATTTAAATGCTGCTGTATTACAATTCTCTCAGCAGGTATGTGTTTCCTTGGTGATTAGGGGATGGGGTCTCCCACGTTCCTCCTACCTCACTTTCAGAGTATGGGATACTATTTGGACTCCGCCTGCTGCTCTGGGTGTGCGTTGCTTCTTCGGCCTGCCACGCGGCCCTCACTCCTGTGCGGGGGCCGGGCGTCGGTGCACAGTGCCTGATGGGTCCGCTGCGATTCTTCGGTTCTTCTGTGTTGCCCCCTGCTCAGATACAGGGAGATAACGCAGTCGGGGCCGGTACGGCTCGGTCAGGACCACGGCCGAAATAACTTTGGATTGCCCCCGTCCTCTCCCTCAATCAAGAGTTCGGGGCTGGCCTTGTCCAGATGTGACACCCTGAGCTCAATTAATACTGGGCCCCACTGTGCTTTCACCCGCTGTTCCACTGCACCTCCGATCTCAGCTTCTGCCGGCGTTCTCTGCAGATGCTGCCTTTCGTGAGCTTGGTGTCCCGCCACCTCAAGGATCATGATTCTAGTCCAGTAAGTTGTGTGGCATTTCACAGGAAAGGATAATTTTATGTTTTGCGGCTGGGCTGCTGGAGCCTCACGTTAGTGCAGCCATCGTGTGTATGCTCACCAAGCGCCCTAGCGAATGCATAACCTTGCCAGTGTACGGAACATGCTAAGCAAATCACCTACAATTAATACATATCCGAAAGATAGAGATACAGAATACAGCAGGAAGGCAATGGATAATCATTTCTGTGGATTCAACAACATCTCAACCCTCACTGAGCATTTATTAAAGGCATTCGACGAACTAGTTTAAAAAAAATCTTTACTTACCATTCAGAGTTTCTCAAGATTGATGTTCTTTTAGAAATCTTATGGATATTACTGAGTACAATATCGTAGGCATTGCTAAAGTATTTATTACCACCAAATACATGAGGAGAAACATCAGGACTACCAGCGAATGTTGATTTACTAAACGCAGAAATCTGAGTTCAAGAAGAGCACTCAAGCTTAATGTCAAGTTTAATGGAACTATATGAAACACAACAGTAGATACACTTATGCAGGAACAAAGCAGATGTCAATGATTTAGACCTTGAAGATGCTGATAAGAAAGGCACTGAAATGAAAGAGGGCGAATTCCCCCTAGAAACTCGAGCTGAGAGGAAAAGCACATCATGAACATAAACAAATCATCATCTCTATCAATGCATCTACTATTTAACCAAACCTCAAGAACAGCCTAAAGGCTGCGTTTCCCAAACTGTGGGTCCCAAGCCTGAAAGCCCAAGCAATGAATAAAGATGCCTTTAAATTCTGTATTTATTTTTTCACATTTGCTCCGCTTCAAAGATAGAGGTCAAATGTCAGGCTATCTCTTCTGACAAATTGCCTATTATGTGTTTTTTAAACATGGGGATTAGTGTTTACAAACTCCTCTCACTTTGCTGTCAGAGAAAGAAAGGTAAAGTGAATTATGTGACAATATTGCTGGAGTAAAGGGAGTGTGAAAGGAAAGGATGTAGGATGTAATTTTTATAACACATAACAAAATGTACATACCTGTAAATGAACAGTACACCTTTAGCAGTTAAGAAAGCAAAAGCAATGCACATTTTTGGAAATTCTGAAGTGTGGTGGAAATGAGGACGAGGATTTTAAGAGAATCAAAGCAAAAAAAGACACTTTACTTGGTGATTCACAAATTACAAATATAGACTGAAACCCGCTATCCACACATTATAATTTGGGCGCAATTTAGTTTTATCAGTAAAACTGTATGTCTGAAAACATTTAGTGGTCATTACAATGGAAAATGTACTATCTGTGAAGGATAGTGCGCTGCCACACAATGCTTTAGTTGCATTAACAAATCGCCTGTTTCAAGTTCATTAAAGCTAGGTGGGTTGCAGACGTTTGTTGTTTGTTGTTGTGGGTCATGGTTTGAAAAAGATTGGGAAGCACCCTCCCAGGAGATTGATAAATTCATTACTAGGCGCATGTGAGTCTACCATTCTGCTAACTTGCAAATTCATGGTCTAATACAATTTAGAAACCATCTGTGGGGTTTTTGCAGTCTGCATATCCAGTTTTGAAATAGAATTTTTAAAGCATTTTTAAACTGCCTCAGCAACAGTTCTGTAATGTTTTACTGATAAAGATGGAAATCATCTATACACTGTAAGTAATAACTATAAAATTGAGATATCACCTGCTCAAGATAAAGATCTGCAAAATGAACAATTGATGGACAGAATGCAGAACAATGTCATACATTCACCCCAGTACAGAGATCTGGGCCTAAATCCATCGTTTTTTTGCTCACCATGCCATTCCAGTTTGGACCAAGCGATATGCAAATCAGTCTTGACCCTGCGCCCAATGGTAACAGTCCAGCCCGAACTGCCAGGCAGGTCCTCCCTGGACTGAAAACAAGCATCCTTGGACCGGTTTCGGGCTTTAAGCCCTCATCAGCCAGGAATGCTTGACTCCAGTGGCATGGAGAGCACGGGACCCACGTCTGGGCATGCCCGTCCCACTCGGGGTGACAAATGCAAAAAGAACAATTGATGGACAGAATGCAGAACAATGTCATATATTCAACCCAGTACAGAGATCTGGGCCTAAATCCATCGTTTTTTTGCTTACCATGCCATTTCAGTTTGGACCCAGTCATAAGCAAGTCAGTCTTGACCCTGCGCCCAATGGGAACAGCCCAGCCCGAACTGACAGGCCAGGTCCTCTCTGGACTGGAAACAAGCATCCTAGGACCAGGATAAAGATCTGTCATGCATTTTAATGAGTAGACCATAAGTCAGCAGTAATCAATCCAATAAACACTAACAAAATAGGTGTGGATCAAACTCTAACCTACCCGCTGGAGGCTTGAACAGTTGTAATAGATTTAAAATGGATTTAAGACCTATATATCAGTCAATGAAATCACAAAGAGTTTTAAATTGGGGGACCTTATTTAGCGTATTCAGATAGCTTAAAGCAATAAGCAATGTAACCTCCAAGAACAATAATTTCATATAGTTATTCATGGGTAATAGTAAAAAAGTACTCAAAGAACAGTGGTTTATCCTGTTAAAAGTAAACAAAAAGAAATATCGGAAAGTATTTGGAACAGGAATGACTAAATGGATTATCGTGTAGCTCCATGAGATAAGCAATCCTAGGGTATATAGTAAAGACTCATCTAGAATCAGAATGCTTTTACTTACAAGATACTGATAACCTGAAGGTGATATTAAGTCATGTTTCAACAGAAGGAAGAACAATAAAAAAGAATTCTGGGTACTGTGCAGCAGAAACATGCACAATTTTTGAAGGTGGTCAGATAATTCCACATGTGTGATTAATAATTCCATGCAATGACGATTCGTGCAGTCATTATACAATTTTAAAAACATTTATAAACAAGCATTTGCATAGCCAATAGGTTTCGCCTTTGGGACCTTATAAGTGTTTAGCCATGCAACAGTTGATGTTGTTGCACTAAGGATATTGTGCTGCATAACTAAATACTTATACGGTCCCAAAGCGAGACCTATTGTCTATGCCAATGCTTGTTCACAATGCTCCAAGGCAAAAATATTTGCGTTCAGATGGGTGTAGTGCCCAGCCCCTCCGGCACAAAATACAGCAAGCCATATTCAAATACTCATTTCTTGATCAATTACTGTACCCGGCATTCATTCAGGCATTTATGCCATCCTCCATTGACTGTAGTGGACTAGACACTTACCTTGTTGCGATTTATGGAGAGGGAAAAAAGCATTGCTGGAAGATCCCAAACACCATCTCAGTTCTCCTTCCTTTCAGCGCAGGCCCCTATACTCAGACTCTCGCTTCCACTGGCTATCGTATCTCCCTTACACTGACAGTTTTCACAAATAAGCTAAAACCTTGTCCATTTGACTCGTCACTTTTTAAGCTAGTAAAAAGATCCCCAACCAGCTGGTAAGTGCAATCTAATTGTTGTTAGTCAAACTGTGAAAGAAGTTGCCAACCCTTGAAATCTAAAAATCCTGCATTTTGCCCGAATCTGGGTTCCGCCATGAAAGCAGCACTAGGTCAAAACCGACTTCAAGGACGGCGTCAAAATTAAACTTGAACTGGCTGGCATTACTGCTTGACATGTTACTGCTTGACATTCAAGTGGCATTTGACACACTGAACCCTTTTACATCATTATACAGACTCAAAGGGCTTGGAAACTTAAGAGCGAAACTCATTGCAGAAAGGATCTTCATGATCACTCACTCTGCCACACCTTTTTAATCACCACCATTTTAACGCAGAAGTAACTGTTTCAAAAGGAACTACTATACAGCACTTACTTTTAAACACGTAGATGAGTCCAGTCCCTGCCATTATAAACACTTTTAAAATCTCTCAGTACAACTACAATGAAGCCAGCCAGAGGTCATCCTGAAGCTGGAAAAACACATGAACAACGCGCCTGGCCCTTTCCTACTTGCCGTTAAAATGAACGATTAGCAATTTATTGTATTAAAAAAACATAAAGCCCTTGAAAATTATCTACTATCCTGCCAAAGACCCAGTGGATAAAAAAAAAAAATAGAGAAATCCCAGATTGCAGCAAGATCATATACATCAGTTATTATGGTTAGTCTTCACTTATACCTCCAGTAAATGAAGTCATTTAACCTCTTTTCAAACACTGCGGACCCCAAGGCACGTTTTATCTGTTCACGAATTACGACCACACTAGCGTTGTGCATTTTCTCTTCATCCAAGGTTAAACAGCATGATCTATTCATTTATTCAGCGTTCACTCATACCATAATGAAATGTATTTCATTCAAACTGCACCATGTTTAGTCTCCATTGCAGACCTTAATTTTTTTTTATGGTCAGCAGTTGCTGTTCAAAGTTTATGATCGAAAATATAACTTCTAAATTCGACACACTTCCATACATTATTAGTAAGATTACAGTAAATACGAGTCATGTAGCCTCTATATCATTAAGTATGAATAAAATGATAAATAGAGAGGAAAAAAAAAGAGTATCGAAATAGAAGAACAAATAGCCGTGATAAGAGACCTTATAGAGAAGCGGTTGAGGCGATTCACACATGTTCTAGTTGCATATATAACTGGGATTTACATAATATGTAGCCTTTGCAGTCTGATGTGCAGTAGCTGTAAAGTTGTGATGCACTTCTCGTCATTCCTGGCTCAAAATCAACAATGAGCTCGTTTATTGGTTCAAGGCAGGGCCATAATACACAGAATCAAGAGTGACAAAGTTAACTAGATAATTTGTCCTTTACAAGGTTGATTTGTGCTCACTTCTCCAGTGCACACTCGTCCTTTCTTTGAGAATATCACGAACGACTAAAATACCTTATAATCGTGAAATATAAAACCAGTAAGTAAACCACAGAAAACAGTGTTTCATGCATGAAAGGTCTCCAACAGTCCCTGGCAACGAACACCCTCAGGTTTTGGCGACTTGGATTGTCCGCAGTATGTACGTAGAGTAGGTAAAACGAGTTCTACCTTATTAAATCAAGATATTTCCGTGGAATAGTAAAGCATGAATGGCCGTTGTTTTCAAAGAACATTCACCTTATATAGCGGAGAAAATGCACATGCAACGGCCACTGAGGTGGCTGTTGAAGACACTGGCAATTATTTCATTGGGTGATGTTATGAAATGCCAAGAACGTTCTTTAAGAGGGGCCATTTTCCCTTTCTCCGTGATCAAAAATAAAATACAAGATAATATATTTTTCACTGGCCATTGTCTTTGACGTGATTCATAAAAACGTAACAGCATATATAACAAGATAAAAGCACGCACATAGCCATGCTGGTGAGGAAAGAAGACGATGAACTGAAGCACAGCGTCCCTTAAACGGGCACCATGCTGTTAAAATAAAAGTCATGTGGCTGTGTCGCGGCAGGGGAGGGCTGGAGGAGTGCTCAGAGAGCAAGCGAGAGGAAAGACAGATGGCGCCTGATCGGGCGCTGAAAGCTGGCGGTTGCGAGCGTGAACGCAAGTGCTAGTCCAGCCAAAGGGTGGGGTAGCACTTTGAAAACCCACCTTCTAAATGTCTCGCAGAGCAGCGCATGCGCTGGCTCAGGCGAGACCTGAAAAGGCAATGTAAATAGAATGGGTAGATTGGTGTGACTTTGACTAAGCTAGTCCAATGTTTCACTTTCCTAGGGTGGCCTCCATTATTTAGAGGGAAAAGTGACTAATGCAAAATAAGGTAGGATAACAATATGAGTTCTCTTTCTCCTGGTTGGAGTCTAGTGAGTTAAATCTGATAATTCACTCATTAATTTCGACTACTGCAATGGGTACCAACTTAATTAAGCAAGGGATATGGAAAGAGAGATGGCTCTCATGGTGTTATCATGGAATATGGAAGAGATTTCTAAATATTTTAAACTAGTCAAAGTAGATTGAATGCAGTTGTTTGCTACCTATTAAATCATTTGGTTACAGTTCACTTGGAGTCTCTACTCAGTTGCAATTAAAAACATTTTGTCATATGAAAAATTAGCTACACTTAATGAAAGCTAATATAAAGCGAAACCTAGAGGTTGACTGGTGGACTGGGAACTCTAGTTGCTTCTAACTTTGATCACTGTGTGGAAATTACTGAAGTAGAAGACTCAGCTGTATTGACCGTAGCTATTATTTATGATTAATGTTTATTTAGCACAAAGCTTAAGAAAATCAATCATCAATAATCAAAACAACCTTATCAGACATTGAATCTTTAGTAGACACAAACTCTGCTCAGATTCTAATATTAACTGGGGAGTTTCTATCCTCTTCAAGAAAAAGCCAATCTATCCATAATGGAAAGGGAGTCAGTATTTAGTATTCCAAAATCAAATACTCCAATACCTAAGTCATGTCAGTTGTAAAATATTTCTGACTGTTCATGTAATAGAAGATTTAAAGCGTGAAATGACAGGTTTTCATCTGATCAACAAGTCCAATTTACACAATTTTCACAGTACCGCAGTGTATTAGACTATACATTTATTCATATTTAACATTGCAGCCACTTAAATTATTATAAACTAGAAAAGCTATCACTACACATCATTTTTCCACTTAAATGGATGATAACCACTTGAAGGGTAGAACCAATCCCACCTGCCAGTAATTGAGGAGTTAAACATGGAAACATTTTATAATACGTTTATTGGAGGGCACAATTATGGAGAAATGCCTGCTTTGCAAAATTTGTCTCCACCCACTTTATATTACTTATGGAGATCGGTTTTGTGTGGATGTCTGGTATTATTTATTGGAGACTTTGCCAAAGCTATTAATTACAACACCTGTGCAAAACAAGCTGATTCCACCTCTATAGCACCTGAGGAATATTACAGTTGAAGCTGTATGGATTAAAAAAACGTATACAAGGCAACTGAAATATTACCTACAAATAACAGATGTTATTTTAAGAAACTAAACTTTACCGCATTCACTGAAACATTATAGAAAGATCCTTTTACTTTGAGAAACTACCAGACAGAATGACGAGATATAAACTAGTAATGCAAGGCTCTTTTGAACTTTTTTAGGCAGAGGAACCAGACATCAATGGGCACTAACAGACTACTTTATCCCTATCTGAAAAATTGAGAGCTTATTTGCAATCATTGAATGCACCTGATAAGGTTACTTTGAAAACATCGAAGTGTAGCTGAAGGCCAATGGTTGATTGCTCCACATCAGAAGTTGTAGAAATTATTAAACCTTGCAAACATTCTAAGGCCTCAGGCTCCAATGGTGTACATTGGTATGTTTACATTTAATCCAGCAAAATGGGTGGCTCTACTATCTCCACCTTACAACAACATTCTAAACTGAAGGCTGACTGCAGAATCCTGGAAACTATCAGTCATCCAGCCAATCTATCACTCAATTGCCCTACAAGACAAGGCAGAGAAAACGTACGGTTATTTTATAAAGAGTACAGAATTGGGCAAAATACCCTCACTTCTTGGATCTCTAAAAGGCAGATTTTAGAGAAAATAAAACAGCTCAATGCTTTAACATAATAATGTTAACTTTAATGATTTCTAAATGTAGACAAATTAAGTCATGGTTTTATGAATTCTTGGTAGAAAGGAGTAAAGTGTTTGACAGAACAGATTGAAACCATTGTGGAAGAAGGTCCAAACATGGAGGTTTGGTGGAGCTTTGTTAAATATAATTTTTAAAATAGGGGGTGCTTGCGAGCCTGCAAGCAAGATGGCAGCACCTCGGTGAGGCTTTTGCTGCCCGGGGACTCAATCTGACATAATCCTGATAAAGGTGCCACCTGTAACAAAAAGAAAAACAGCTCTGACGAAAAGGAAACCTCCGCCAGCTGCACCGGAGGAGAAAGAACTGCTGCCACAACCCGAAAGAGCGTTAAACGCATGGCCGAGTATTGGGTGCGAGGCTGAGACAAGATGGGGGCAGACTGATTGCTGGAAGTGCTGGGCTGGACCCTGCAGCGCTTGCAGTGCAGAGCTGCGTTGTTGGCTGACTCTGCAGTGCACCCGGTAACGAAACAGACCGTGGCACGCCAGGCGACTGCCGAGCATAAAAGTTGCACACAATAAGTGACGTAGCTTCCAGCGAGCAGTACATCCAGGAGAAGACGGCTGACAGCTGCTGGGCTGGAGCTGCAACTGGGACTGGGGACCTGCTGCATGGACGACTGTGGCTGGTGGCCCTTGCAGCAGCCTGGGCCTGGGGGAAGCCCTTTGCTGTTCTGGATGGCATTGGGGCCCCCCCTCGATCACGCTGACAATCCCCCTGCGGTGAAGAGGTGAGGAGAGCAGGGGCGGCCCTGCAGGCTGGGGGACATGACCTGGTCACCGCGGGGGGCGATACGTGGCCTTTATCTGAGCCGCGGGCAGCTGCGGAGTGCACTGCGGCTGGCGACCCCGCTTGCTTGGATCGCATGGTAGTTAGATGTTGGAAGGCCGGCCCAGCACTGGGGATTGCCCGGAATCAGAACTCAGCAGTTGCGTTTAGGGGAGCACCACACCCCCAGCGCATAGGACAAGGGAGGCTGGAATCTCAGGCCTAACGTGCAGGAGTGAAGGGGAACCAGTGAAATTAATCAGAGAGAGTCCCCAGACAGACGGAATAACACAGGGAATTAACTGACTGGAGCCTGGACTAAGCAGTGTAGGAGATACAGAACATAATGGAACAGTGTAACATGTTGAACATTTTGGACATGTGTGACACTACCATATTTGGGATATCAACATGGGGAGAACAGAGGGCAAGCAGGCGAAACTGCCCTTTGAGCCACGTAAGTCCACTAGAGTCCCAGAGGGGGATGCAGCCTCCAACGTAGCGGAAGGCTCTCAATCAGAGAACATAGACGTACGCTCCCTGCTGATAACAATGAGACAGAGCCTCAACTCTATCGAGACAAAAATGGATGCATTGAATGTGCGTATGGATTTTTT
Organism: Triturus cristatus; assembly: GCF_964204655.1. Lineage (NCBI taxonomy): Eukaryota > Metazoa > Chordata > Amphibia > Caudata > Salamandridae > Triturus > Triturus cristatus. The sequence continues at coordinate 498,575,125 of NC_140582.1, forward strand.
CACTCAGCAGCTGGATAAGCATGATGGACGCATCAGTGAAGCAGAACACAGAATCTCGCAGTTGGAGGACACCACGACTGCAGGGGGGAACCAAATGCAAAACATGGAGCATCTACTGAAGGCCATTGCGGGGAAGAACGAGGACCTAGAAGTAAGCTTGCGCCGCAATAATATCCACATCCTGGGAGTGCCGGAGTCCGCCGACACGGGGCGGATGGAAGACTACGTCAAACGCATGCTGGTAGAACTCTTTGGCGCATCCTCCTTCTCCAAGGTACTGATAGTTGAGCGCATCCATCGGTTGATGGTCCAAGAGGCACATAAAAAGTTCATCCCCGTGAAGCGGAAATTGCAACAGGCCGACATCCCTTACACAATGCTGTATCCAGCATTGCTCGTAACACATCGTTGCAGGTAACATGTGTTCGTCACTCCCCAGCAAGCGCAGGACTTTCTCAAAAAGTCATCCTCCCGCAGCACCAGATCTGAGAGAGATGGAGATGAGTCCAGGTCAAACTCCCCACTTCTTAGCACTGACTGAAAAATCTGGCCTGGCTGCTTATGACACTTCTATGAGCTGCATCGTGAGCATTATGTACAATACATTTCATAACTATTTGGGGAGATGGATCATGGTTGCAGGCTAGCTCTTTCTACAAATGCCTAGCTATATGTTTAAGGAATATCTTTCACTGTCTGAAGGTCAATGTTTTTAGACTGCACCGATATCCGACTACCCCGGGCACCTCCGTCCATTCAGGGAGAAACGCCAGGCTCTCTTGTGTACAACCCCCTATGGGTATTCCCCAAAGGCTAGATGCTGTTAGATTACTGTGCTTATGTTTGTATTGTATACAGTTCTATTTTCAAGGCCCACACTTAACTATTCAAGGGTGCTCTGTTCAAATTGGAGCTAGAGACTTAACAATATGCCACAAATTCCGCTTTGTAATGTATCCAAGCCTCTATGGTCAGTATTGGTCTTTCATGCTTACAATGGGTGGGCAAAGTTTTGGGGTTTTAGATGGGAACCATATTCACCTGCGGGATTGTGCCGCGGGGGTGGGAGGGGGGAGGAAGAGGGATTGTTGTTTGTTGATGTATACAGCAGTATTGTATGTGTAGAACATGATGAGAGGACCAACAGAACAGGCATACACATTGAGGGCAGAGCTCGCATAGGTGATAAAGAGACCAGTACGCAGTTAAAAATATGCAAACCAACAAATAAGCACCATTCAATTATTGATCTGAAATGTGAGAGGTTTGCGAGATCCCCGCAAAAGAAGGCATGTACTCAATTACTTAGATAGACATCATGTTCAAATAGCAATGATACAGGAGACACACCTGGATCCAGGCTCCCCGCCTGGATTTACCGGAAAATGGGCTGCGCATAGGTGCTTTGCTTCATACTCGACCTATTCCAGGGGCCCACTATATGAATCAAAGTTGGAGTTAGCTATTGTCCCGCCGGCGCGCTCCAAAATCATCAAGGAAGGTATTGCATGATGTTGGGACAACTAGCTGGGCAGTCTGTGACATTAGTCAATTGCTATGCGCCAAATGTCAATGATGCACAGTTTTTTGACACATTATGGAACTGCAAACTAGAGGTGGGCTCAACACAGTTGGTGTGGGGGGGAGATTTTTACCTCACCCTAAACCCGAGCATGGTTCACTCCTGAGGCACTGTCGAGCCCCACACGTGTCAACCACTTTGACATCCCTGACCTCTTGGTGCTTCGCCAACACTACCTTGGTGCATCACTGTCACACACCGACCTCCTCCTATCCCAGGACCCTGTCCAGCATACACCTATTGCAGTCCTGTGTATCGCCGCATACCCCATAGCCCTCCGCACTTCACACCGGTTTCCATCCACTAATTGGTCGCTTTAGCCTACATCATGATTCCTTCCACATTTAACCTGGGATCTGCGAATAACATATGCCAGCTCACAACAACTCCGCAACCCACATTTAAGAACATCTCCACGCTTGACTATATTTTTCCTTGAGCAAGAATTTTTTGAGGAGATGCGTAGAGTATAAGGTATTACCCACTTCCGGAAGCGACCGTCAACCTATCTCTGCTTTGGTTAACATTAGCAGCATGAGGCATGAGGAATACCTAGCTATAGGCAACATGCTCAGACTAGACAATGAACCAGCCTCAATTAAACACATCAAATGGGGGCCGATAAGTTGTACAAAGTACAACAAATGGAAACACAACACATGTATAAATGGCCCACAGACCAGCTGGGCAGACATCATGATTTCGCTATACATGCATTAACTCCAGGAAAGCAATATATTCATAACAATAAATACATACAATCGGGGAAATTTAACTACATGGATAATCAAATCTTCTTACAGAGCAAAAAGAGCTGCCGACTGGCAGAATCAAAGAATAGGAAGGAAAAGTCTATCCATACGGAAAGACAATTGAAGACAGCAAAAAAACACCACAAAAAATGGTTTGGCAACTAAAACAATCCAGTATAGAGGAAACATTGAGAATCATTTATACATTACTAGCACCCAACAAAAGCAAGGAATTTTGGAGATATATTAATGGACTACATGGTGGCCATTACATTCATAATGCCGTGCCCGCCAACAAATGGGCTGTACATGCCACCAATCTATACGTCGACCAGAAAACACCTATGGAATGCATCACCAAAGAAGAAGATTACCATAGCTACTGCCAACACTCAGCTATGGCCACCTTGTCTTTCCTGGTCTCTTGACTAAAAAACTGGAGAGTCTATACATAATGGCGTATAGAAACGTTTTTAAGCTACCCTATACGACCAGGCGATCATTGATCAGACTAGAGTTCAATATCACAACAACGGACATTGAATGTAAAAAAGATATAGTCAAACTCCAACACAATGTGAACAATGCATGTCCGGGTTCTATCAGGGCAGCGCTACAGGTGGTCTTCACAGACAATAACTGTCTTTGGGCAAGGTATTTCTTGACTGCCAAACAAACTCTGGGCCCATCAATCGAACCTCCTACAGACATACCACTAACAATGTGTAGAGTAAAGATCCTGTTAAAAAAAGTGTGGAAAGAACATCTCGAGGCAACAGGACCTTGAACGGATCAGATTGGTCCTGGGTGCAGAAGGCCTCGCTAACTCACATGAAAGCACCACATGCCAGCCTTAAAACTGGTCATCAAGTGGCTCCGGCTGCTGCCTGTGTCAATATCACACAGAATCTGCGGAGCGCGTTATTTGTTGTTGCCCAGTTTTGCTTTCTACAAGGCGCTTGTATCTAAGAACTATGTTCATACAGCACAGTGTTCGATCATGGCATATCTACACCACCATAGTCCCGATGGAGCTGGCATTAATTGGGAAGTTTTATGCGGCTGCTGAAATGCTCATACGAATAGCCAGAGAAGAGTCAGCTGAATAAACTATGTCCCAGCACCTCTGATATTTGTACTCTGCTCCCCCCATGCAAATTTTTTACATGCTGCCAGCAAATGGACATTTTTTTTTAGTCACTGTACGCATTTTAGCTTTTTACACATGCTGTTTTAATCAGATTTTATGCTTTTAACTTGCACTTTTGTTGCTTTTGTAAAAGATTTTAAATAATCATACAATAAAGGTCACTAATGATAATGATAATGATTCCTTCCACATTCCCCCCGCCTTGCCCAGGCCTTTACCATGTGCCGCACCCATTAGCCTGCTCCTCCATCCATTTCCTTGCATTGACCCGGCCCCTTCCGTGGATCGGACAACCACGGGCTCCACGGGCACCCTCTCCCTACCTTGCACCGCATTCCCTGTGCCCTGCCTTTCACTGATCATTACAGTTTGCCGTCCTTTTCTTTCCTTCCATAGACGGATATCTGAGTGTCTGTCATTGAATTATACGTTGCTCCATCCCCCGCACCTTGATCTGTAAGTAATATGTGTCAGTCGCTCCACCTTTTTACCTCTCCTTGTCCTTTCTACGCACAGATTATCCCTGGACATCCCGCGTCCCCCTAGATGAAGCCCAAACTCAATCCTCGAGTAAGTCCTTTTACATACTGCATCTGGCGCTCCCAGTTCACCTTCTCTCTTATGAACCTAGACACGCGGTAACTGCTAGCTGCACATATTCCTTTTCTTAAACTGTCGGCCCAATAATTTAAAGCCTTCATCTACTCTCTCTGTCCTTTCTTGGCCCACTTAATTTTACCTCTGTATATATAGTAAACTGTGTATCCCCCCCTTTGTTTCCCCAGCACTGCTAACCAAATATTACGTAACCTGGTCCCAATGATGGCCTAACTTGACTACAGGCCTGAAACGCCGTCGACTTCCACAGTGAAACTCCTGGCCCCTTTATATACCTGATACCCTTCTTTACCTGTCTTCATTCATGTACCATTAATTGCCTGGGTATCTTGGAATGTTAAACTAATTTTAACTTCACTTACCTTTGTTGCGCCCACCACAATCGCTGTATATGCCACATCACGTGTCACTTGCGCCGCCACTAAAACTTCACGATCACTTGTGTACAGTATGTTATTGGTTACATGTCATTTAATGTAACGCAGTGCTACCACCTCATGTGCTTGTACATGTGAAGTTTAATATGTCCAACATGATCAGCATTTGAAATACAGATTATCTCTTGAAAAAATGTCTCCCTGGCTTTCTCCCCTTTTGATTTAATTAATGGTAATTAATTGTGCCCAGTATACTTGTACGCAAAATAATACCCTTGTTTGAGACACTGTTGTTTGTTACAGAGCCCCACACTAAGGCAGGGAAGCATCTAAATAGTATCATTGCAGAACAGCATATGTTAGACACCTGGAGAGTCCTACACCCTGCGCATAGGGAGGTCACTTTGTATTCCTCTGTACATGCTAGCTGGTCAAGAATAAACTATTGGTTGCTTTCAGCGTGACTTTGCACGTGGCTAAAAGAGACAGGTCACCTTGCGCATACTTACTCAGACCACTCCCCTGAACTGCTGAAACTTTGCCCCCCCTGCTAATGAAACTACATATCGCTCATGGAGACTCCAATTCACAGCGATGTTGGATGGTGGGTTCTGGGAGGAACTGCGGCAGGAGATCCAGGATTTCTTCCCACGAAATATTGGCAGCGTGCAGACGCTAGCCAGTGTGTGGGAGAGTTTTAAAGTAACTCTCAAGGGATCATGCATCTCCAAAAGCGGGGGAATACTGTGAGACATCAGGAGCACATTAAGCAAACTAGAACAAAATATTAAAGTAACTGAGACTTCCATAGCAGATACCCCCATGTCACAACCGCACGCACAGTTGAAGGAGCTGCAAATAGAATATACGGGCGCATCAGAACGTGAAGCTTTATTTCCCACTAAGTACACCGGTGCCAGGGCATACTGGGAGGTGAGAGACCCAGAAAAGATCTTGCTGAGGCAATAAGGACCCCCCGGTTCTCAAACAACATATTCAGTGTAAACAACGAGACTGGCACATTGCATGCAGACCCTGCAACAATCCTTAATACTTTCACATCTCATTATCAACATCTTTACTGCATGTACAGAACTGGACAGATTGATGTGGCAGCATATTTAGAAGATACTGCACTTGGCTGGATAAACGACAGCCGCAGGGAATTTCTGGCAGCAGACATTGAAGAGGACGAGGTGCGGGAGGCCATTATGCAACTGCACTCTGGTAAGGCCCCAGACCATGACCGCCTACCAGTAGACTTTTACAAATGTTACATAGATGAGGCAGTCCCTATTCTCAGAAAGGGATATCAGGAGGCCAGAGAGACTGGAGTTCTCCCGCTGTCGATGCGACAAGCCCTGATCATATCTCTCCTTAAACCAGGCAAGGACTCTTCTAAACGCGATGCCTAAAGACCCCTGTCCTTCATAAACTGTGACTCCAAGATTCTAGCTAAAATAATAGCCAACAGACTTAGCTTGCTGATGGTAGGGCTAGTATTGCCCGACCAAGCAGGTTAATACCCGGGAGGCAACGTCGCACAACCTGCGCACCAGCTTCGCATTGCAAGACATCGACCTAGAATCTAATGCCGTGGTTGTATTTTTAGTTGCCACAAAGGCATTTTATTCATTAGAATGGGACTACCTACTTGCAATTTTGGGCAGAATGGGATTACCTGTGGCATTCCTTAGCAGGATAGTTCTGCAGTCCAACCAACCCACAGCAGTCACGCAAGTGAATGGTCTGTACTCTGCTCCTTTCCCAATTTCCAGGGGCACTCGACAGGGATGCCCTTTATCGCACTTAATCTTGCACTCACTGTTGAGCCACTAGCTGCCAAACTCCGCCAACACCACAGAGAGTATGCCATACCATATCCCTCGAGACATATTCTAGTCTTGCTCTATGCTGGAGATATCACCCTCTATCTTCGTGAGCCAAGTATCAGTCGGAACCCTGTCTTTCGGGAATTCATCAGATTTGGGGACATCTCAGGGATACATATCAATTAGAGCAAGTCCCAGATATTTCCCCTGACCCCATCCACTCTAGAGACCCCCTTAGATTTTCCATTCACATGGTGTACCTTGGAAATTAAATATTTGGGTGTGAGGATTGCTCGAGACAGGGGGGAGACACTGAGGGCAAACTATGGAACCACATTGGAATCTATCAGAAACTCGATCATCCGCTGGATATCATTGCCGCTATCCTTGGCAGGTATGATATCTCTGATTAAAATGAAAGTCCGGTCAAAATTACTGTATCTATTTATCACCCTAACATATCATCCAGGCCGCCCCTTCTTTAGCGCAGTTAAGTCTCAACCCATCAGACTGGCATGGGGGGACAAACAGTCCCGAATAAGCTGGCAGACACTGACACTTCCATTCTCACCTGGGGGCTTTGAGGCACCCGACTCTGAGCTCTATTTTCTATGTGTACAGGCGTATCATGCCATACACTGGCTCCATCCACCACCCTTTATGCCTCACCTAGCTATTGAACAGGGGTACATGGCTCCAATGCCTTCGACTGCCTTCCTCGGAGCGAGCATTCCAGAGTGGAGTACTTCACATTTGACGGTAGCATGCACGAACCTAGCATGGAAGCGACTGAACAAAATAGCAGGAAAGGCCCCTTCTATACTCTCCGCTGCTGCCTCTCCCAAAGCTGTATCTAGCCGCAGTTACTAAGGAAACAGCCTGCAGGAAAATGCTTAGAGTGCACAACCTGAACACAATGGGAGAGCTTTATCAAGATGGGCTATTCAAGGATAGACAAACACTCCTGGGTGATGGGGGGGGGGGGGTGGAGGCACGCCATTAGAAACCTTCTTGTACATAAGGCTGCAACACAAAATTAAAGCAAATTCCCCTGCGTTCCCACATGAACCCTCTAGATGTGACACATTACACACTCTCCTTCAAATGAACCGAGCAGCACACGTCTCTAGACTATACCGCGCGGCTTCACTGGAGTGCCCATGTACACAGCAAGAAGCGAGGAGAGGGTGGTAACTGGAACTAGAAATCACTCTCACAGATAAGCAATGGGAATATTGCTGCAAACAGAGGCTATCACGATGACCAGCCGCTAAAGGATTATACAATTTAAATGTATACACTGGGTTTATTATACCCCTGTGTGCTTACATATTTATAAGCTATGAGATAATGATCGATGGGATAGATGCAGGGGTGAAAGTGTGATGCAATACAGAAATACTGGGGGGAAATGCTTGGGTCCCAGATGACTGGATATCACACTGCAATGTCGCCTATAATTGCTTTTTTGGGTTACACAGAAGAATTGCCACCGATACATAGGAAATTCTTTGCTTTGAGTATGTTGCTAGCAAAGAGGTGGGCAGCATGCAGGTGGGGCCACGCGCCCAAATTTATGGAGCGGCTTGCTGATTTAATCTACTGTAAGGATCAACTCACCACATATGCAGAGTTGTTGCCACCTTCACCACGCCCAGGGGAGATATGGGATCTGCTACTGGCATACCTTGGCGATCGCACTTACTAAACACCCACAAGCCATACTGCCGATACCCTCTGCACTAAACATGGAGTCAGGCACATCATAACTGAGGGCAGCCTCAACCCTCAGGGACTAAACATATCAACTGCCCAGGAACTATGCAGTTTTCTATATCTGCACCATTCATTAATTGATTGCTAGATAAACCTCAATGCAACACTTGCATATTGCTCAGGGTTCTCACAATGGTGCTATAGCACGTTGATAGCATTATTAAGCCGGGGTGAGCACAACGCCCGATGTGTGCCAACTACTATTGAAAGTGTATTTTGTACATGTTACATGCTGTATGCGCTTGAGTCCATGCATGTACTGCTGTGTACACTTGATTAAAAACTCAATAAAGGGGGCGTGGCTTGAGGAGTCAAGATGGCGGTTGCACTCTAAGAATGCTCCGGACCCCCTCCGTCATCTGCCTTGCATCCGCCCGTCAAAAGCTGCCACTTACCTCTTCTGACTGTCCGATGGGTTTCCCTGCACCGCCGACCTTGCTCCGATCCCCTCTGGCAGGGGAATTGGAGCTCCAGTCATGAGGGGGCCTCCTTTCTCCAACGGCCTTGGATCCTCAAAATGGCTGCCCCGTCGGCCCCTTGTCCCTAGGCCTGGCACCCTCTCCGGATGGTCCGTCTATTCCGGCTGCACTGTGGTGGCGGCCATGCCTGGGACCCTTCTGCTTGCTCCTGCCACCAGAGTCCGCGCGATGGACGAATTTCTGGGCGAGGACTATTCTGAAGCACTGGTGCTGGTCGCGGTAAGGGTGTCCTGGTTCTGAGGTGGATGGGGCCTGGCCCGCTGGCCCTGGGGGCCCCCGCCTGAACCCCTCCAGATCGCGTCTGTGGCCGGGTGCAGATCGCTGGACCTCGGCTGCCTCTGTCGGGCAGCGGTGCGGGGAGCGCTGCTCTCTCCCAGCCTCCTCGGGGCCTCTCTTCTGGCCTGGGTCTGGTTGCTCCCTCCAGTGGTCCGGTTGGGGGGAGCCTTCCTGGGCCCGCCATCCGTGGCCCCCAGAGCTGCCGCCCACTGGATTTGGTGGCATGGGCAGCCTTGAGCCCATCTGAAGCTGCCGGGGCTGTGGACTTCTTCTCTGAGCAGCTCTTGGTTGCGGCATTCCCCGGTGGGGACATCTAGGCCGCCCTGAGCCCGCGTCGCACCATCATCTCCTGTCATACCGGAGTGGCGCATGTGCAGTGGCCTCCTCTCGGTGGTGAGGGCGGCTGGCCCGAGGAGACTTCTGGAACTGGATTGTGGCCCTCACCCCTAGTCTGTCCGTAGGTGGGTTCTGGGTTCGGCCACTGTGTCGAGTGGCGGGCAGCGCGGTGCAACCAGCGTTCCCGCCACCTTGCCTCCATTATTGATTGTCGCCCCTCCTCCTCACGTTGGGCCTCTCCTCGGGGCCTAGGCTGCCCCGAGCCCACTCTGCACCTTTCCTCCTTCCACTCCGGACCCATGTGAGTGTGACAGCCTCCTCTCTGCCACTGGGGCAGCCGCCCCTTTGGAGGCACCTGGACCTGGTTTGTGGCCCTCACTTTGAGACTGCCGGCAGGTGGGGTCCGGGATCGGCTATCATGTCGGGTGGCGGGCGGCACAGTGCAACTGGCGCTCCCACCCCCCATTCCTCCATTGCTGATTCTTGCCCCCCCTCCTCACGCCGGGCCTCTCCTCTGGGCCTAGGCCGCCCCACGCCCACAACGCACCTTGCCTCCTTCCACACCGGACTCGCATGAGTGTGGCGGCCGGCCCTTGGAGGCATCTGGACCTGGTTTGTGGCCCTCACTTTGAGACTGCCGGCAGGTGGGGTCAGGGATCGGCCATCGTGTCGGGTGGCGGGCGGCACAGTGCAACCGGCGCTCCCGCCCCCATTCCTCCATTGCTGATTCTTGCCTCCTCTCCTCACGCCGGGCCTCTCCTCTGCGCTTAGGCCACCCTTAGCCCGCACCACACCTTCGCCTGCTGCCACACCAGGCCTTCGTGAGTGCGGCGGCCTCCTCTTGGCCACAGGGGCAGCCGGCCCTTGGAGGCATCTTGACCTTGCTTGTGGCCATTAACTTCAGACTGCCGGTGAGTGGGGCCGGGGATCGGCCAACGTGTCGGGTGGCGGGTGGCGCGGTGCACATAGCGCTCCCGGCCCCCCTTTCCTCCCCTGCTGTTATCACCCCTTCAAGCGTCTCCTTTGGGGTTCCCCCGGCGTATCCCGGCCCGTGGGAAGAACTGGACCTGCTTGACCTCTTTTACCTGCGCTGACTGTTTTTGAGACAGAGTCCTCTACGCACCGTGGCTTTCCGTCGCTCCCCCACTTGCCCCGAACTACTCTCCTGGATTTGGTGCTGACTCGGGGATCGGCCACCGGGTCGGGTGGTGGTGCGGAGAGGTATCATCGGTACTCCCGTCCCCCTGCTCCTTCATTGTAGATCGATCCTAGCAGGACCGCTGATGACCCTGGGGCTCTGGATTGGTTCTTCACAGGGGCCTGAAGAGGTGGACCTGAGTGCCCAGGCCTGAGTATTGACGGTCTGGGTGTCCTTGGGGCCCCCCTTCTCCCTGGGATCGCTGATTACCTTCCTGGCCCGTGCGGCGGCCAGACCTCATTCCTGGTGGCGATGGGCAGGACTCGCACCCTGCAGACTCCCACTCCTCCAACCCAAACCAAAATGGTGGAATACACCACATTGGGCCGGTACCCTGGTGGAGTGGCGTCGGACAATCCTGTCCCTGTCGGGGGTGATCTCTCCACCATCCTACAGGCGATAAGCACATTCCAGGCCTCAGTAGAAAACAAGATTGGCGAGGTGAGGGAGGATGTGGCCCTTATTCACCAAGACCTGCGCAATGCCATGGCGCGAATTACGGAGGCGGAATCCCGTATCTCCACAGCCGAGGACGACATTGGCCAACTTAAGACCCAGGTGGCTTGCCTCAAAAAGACCCAGACCTCGGGACTCCACTGACGGGCCCAAGAAGCCGAAAACAGGTCAAGGAGAAACAATCTACGCCTCATAGGATTTCCCGAAGGGGTTGAACAGGGCCACGCGGAGACATTTGTGGAGACGCGGGTGCGATCCTGGATGCCCACAGAGTCCCTCTCGCCCTGGTTCGTCATCGAGCGTGCCCATCACTTCCTGGGCCCCCGACCTCCACTCGGGGACCCGCCTGGCCTATTAACCTGCGGGTCCTCAATTTCCGAGATAGAGAGGCCATCCTCAGGGCCGCCAGGGTGCAGGGTCCACTGCTATTCCAAAACAACAAGATCATGGTCTTTCCGGATCACACCAGGGAGGTGCAGGCCCAACGTTGAGCTTGCGACAAAGTCAAGCAGAAGCTCCGTAACCTGGGTCTCCGCTATGGTCTCCTCTTTCCGGCCCAGCTCAGAGTTGTCTTCCAAGACAAGACATTCTTCTTCGACAGCACCCAGGCGGCGTGGACCTGGCTTACGGAAGAACGACCCCTCCTGAACAGGCCGGTTTCCTCCCCTACCCGGCGAGGCCCCACGCAACCTCACCCAACCCTGCCTAAACCCCAGAGACACCGGACTAGGTCTCGTAAGAAAGTCGACCGTCGTGGCGAAGCATCCCGCTCTCCGGTGCAATGTCCTTGCGACCCCACTCCCATGCTTCACCTCAAAGGTCCTCTACACCCAGCCCAACTAACTCCCTGAGTGACTTGAGCTGTATCCCGGATTCCCCCGAGGCCCTGCGTCCCGCCATATCTGACTCCGACCTGTCAAGGAGCCCCGCACTTCGTGGAACTGGAGCAGACGAGGGAACTTGAATCCGGGCCTAGGACAGTGGTCCCTTAATCTGTTCCCCGAATTGCTCCTGTAGCTGAGAACACTACCTTATCCATACAGTGGGAGCGGTCCATCTTCATTGCAACCAAGTTCTGCGACTTGTCTCTTATCTCAGCTCCTAGACTCCTTTGTTCTTCCTTATTGTTTATTTGTTCTACATGTTATTGCAGCTGTTCACAAACTTCTTATCCGACTCCATGGAGGGGGGTCCATCTCTGCCACATCCATGTTCTGTTAACTGTTTTAGCTTAGCACCCAGACTTATTGAAGTGTTGTTGTTTTAATTTGTTTCCTTTCAGGGCAACAGATCCTTCATCTTTGGAAGTGTAGGGTGGGGGGTGTTGGCAGGCGTTGGAGGGTGGGAAGACCGTTGTCTCTCAATTGTTTATTGTTTTTAGCCGCCTACAGGCCGCTGTTCTTTGTTTCACGTGGTAGCTGTCTAAGCACATATGCCATCAACGACGTCTTGAGACTTACTAGCCCACTCGTCTTCCAACCGAAGGCCCAGGCCACTGGATGCTGCCGCCCCAGGGATCCAGGTTCGCTGGCGCTTGTGATACTCCAACCACACACTTTCGACCCAGATGACGTCCACCTTAAATAAACCCCTCCACATTCTGTCATGGAACATCAATGGCCTACTAGATCGCATAAAACGTACCGCAGCGCCCAATGACAGGCACCGGATATCCTGTTCTGACAGGAAACACACCTTCAGGGTACACAGTGCAACTTCTTCGCCCGGTATGGGTTCAACAGGGTCTGGCACTCCGGTTTTACACAGGGCTCCCGGGGGAGTAGCCATACTGCTTCGGAGGGGACTCCCTTTTACCCTAGCGTAGGCCGAGACGGACACACAAGGCCGCTATGTGGCCCTGACGGGTAAGATCGAAGGACACCCCTTTAACCTCTTGAGTGTTTACATTCCACCCGCCACCCCACCTTCTGCCCTTCGCTGCCTTACACTCGTAATCTCCCCCTTTCCACAGGGTCTGACGGCCATTTTTGGCGACTTCAATGCCGTTATGCAACCCTCTTGTGACACGACAGGTACTCCCTCGGCCTCTCGCCTTGCTTCTGGCAAGTGCCTATCTGATTGGTCCTCTTCCCTGGGTCTCTGCGACGCATGGAGGGTGTGGAATCCCCGTCGGGCGCAATATACTCATACTTCGGCGGCCCATCACACCCACTCTCGTATTGATCTGCTCCTGCTGCCAGCCCCAGACTGTCAGTTGATGTCCGGGGCTACTATTCAGCCCTGCAGCATCTCAGACCACTCACCCGTTTCCTTCCATCTCGGGAACTCTCCTGATGGTACTCGTACGGCTTGGCGGATGAATGCCTGGTTCCTGCAAGATGCGGAATTCGTTGAATCCCTCGGGCAGGAACTGAGGCATTATTTTTCAGTTAATACAGGCTCTGTCTCCTCGCTGGGAAAATTATGGGAGGCTGGCAAGGCCACTATACGGGGGGCGGCTAGAGGTTTGGTCCACGTGAAGCACACAGAACAGGCCGTCCGTCTTGTGCAGCTGGAGGCCCACGCTGCATATTTGGAGAGGTCCCAGGTGTACACTGAAAGCAATGACTCCGCCCGGCAGCTTACACTACTCCGGGAGGAGATATGTCAGATCTCCCTGGAACCCGCTAAAATGTTGTGGCGCTCCTCCGTGGCGCGTGTGTACGGTTGGGGCGATAAAAACGGCAAATTGCTTCACAATCTAGTTTCATATCTCAAAGCCAACTGCATTATTCCTGAGATTCGTAATGAGACCGGCGTTCACCATGTCACCTCTCGGGCTATTGCCCAAACCTTCGTGGGCTATTATGCAGCCATATACGCGGCCCGACCTCCCGGAACCTCCTTGGCTGACTTGCTGTCGGAGACCGGGACCCAGCTACCCTGCCTCTCCCAAACGGTCTCAGAGACTCTAGACCTCTCCTTCTCCCCGGAGGAGATACATGGGACCATTTCACTTCTGCACTCCGGTAAGACGCCCGGGCCCGACGGGTACCCCCAAGATTACTATGCGACCTACCGCGACGTACTGGTTCCACACTTCGTAGAATTGTTCCAACATGTGGTGGACACGGGGTCCTTTTCCCCAGAGACAGACGTGGCCACTATTGTGGTCCTCCCAAAGACGCAACCACCCTCCCTTGCATGCACGGATTACCGCCCCATTTCTATCATGAATACCGAGGTAAAAATTTTCGCCACTTCCCAATGACTCCGCCCCCATTTACAGGACTTGGTCCATCCCAACCAATGCGGTTTTATGCCTGCCCGGGGTGCCCAACACTGCAGACGCCGCCTCTATCTCGCCTTTGCACACGTCACCATCTTACCCCGTATCTGGCCCTGCTCTTCATTGACTTTGAAAAAGCATTCGATACAGTGGATTGGAGCTACCTGGGAGACGTGTTAGAGGTGATGGGTTTCGGCTCCCCGTTTCGGTGCCTCATCCGGGTCCTATACTCCAGTCCTAAGGCAAGGGTCCTAATTAATGGCGTGCTTTCGGAGACGTTCCCTGTTCAGAGGGGCACTCGCCAGGGCTGCCTGCTCTCGCCGCTTTTATTCGCGTTAGCCATGGAGCCCCGGGCCTCTCTCATATGTCAGGACCCTCACATCCGAGGTTGGGCTTGGGACCCTTACCAGGTCGAGCAAATCGCCCTATACGCCAACGACATCCTCGTCTTCCTGGTGCACCCCGAGAGCTCCGGCCCCAGGTGCTTGGACGCCCTTTCTGCCTTTGAATGGGTCTCCGGCCTCCAGCTCAAACCGGCGAAGTCCACGCTGATTCCCCTCCACCCGTCCCGGGCATGCTTCGATTGGCAAACGACCATTCCCCTGCACAGGCAGTCCTTCAAGTATTTGGAGGTGTGGGTCGCACTCCTTCCAGAACTTGAGTGGGCCCTGAACATTTCGCCCCTTATTACCAAGGCCAAGGCGGACCTCAGGAAATGGCAATCCCTCCCTCTCAACCCCCTGGGCAGAAGTGCCCTTTTTAAAATGATGGTTCACCCCCGTTTTTTATATATCTTACAGAATATCATCCATCACCTTCCAGGGAGCTGGTTTCGTGAGATTGACAGTATTCTCACCAGGTTTCTGTGGGGGGGCGGAAGACCACGACTGTCCCTGGCACACTGCCGCATACCTCCCTACGATGGGGGTAACTAACCTCCACCTATACTATCTGGCCATGAGACTCATACTGATCCATGACTGGTTCCCGGGCGGCTGATCCGACCCGGCGTACCGGGTGGAGCTCCGATCACTAGACTTCCCACAACTCCAGGCCTACCTACCTGTATGGGGCCCCCATACCGCAGGCCCTCCCCCCTGTCACCCGTACGGTGCACATGGCCTGGCACACAGCCCTGCGCCTCACGAAATGGGACCGGAAACTCACCAGGCAGACGCCTTTGTCGCATGGAGTTTGGCTGAAAGAGACCTCGTCTCTCCGGAACTTCCGTCGTTGGGACCACATTGGGATTTCGCTAGTAGGGGACATCTGGGTAGAGGACCACATCAGACCCTTTGCAGACTTGCAGCAGCGCTATTCCCTCCATTCTTCCCAATTTTATAAATACCTACAGTTTAGGCATGCCCTTTGAGTCCATATTCCGTCTCCCACCTCCTTCCCCGAATTCATCCCCCTCGAGGCCCAAGTGATGATGGGGAACCTGGGTAGAGCGGGGGTGTCTCGGATTTACCGCTCCCTAGTGAACAATGGCCCTGCATCCCTAGAATTGTTACACCCCCACTGGGAGGGATGGTTGGGTCCCCTGGAGGATGCAGACTAGAGAGACGCTCTCATGGCCCCCAAGCTCTTGACGACCTCCTCCATGTTACGTTTAGTCCAACTCTATTACCTCCATACAACTTACCTTACTCCTGCACACCTATACAGTGCCCGTCTGCGGCCCTCCCCAACCTGTTCGCATTGTAACCACGCCCCCGCGGACTTCTACCACATGATTTGGCAGTGTCCTGTCCTTGCGGCCTTCTGGGCCGGGGGTGGAACTGGAACTTTCACAGGCCCTGGGATGGACGGTTTCTCATGACCCACTGCGCCTGGTGCTGAGTGTGTTTGATGGTCTTGACGGTTCCCGAGCTGACAAGCGCTTCCTAGGGACAGCCGTGACGATGGTGAAGCGCGATATAGCGGCACTCTGGTCTCAGGCCACCCCCCTACTATACGGATATGGAGACGGGGGTGGATTGGTGTGGAACTCAAGAGGAACCCCTCTTGGCAAGATATGGGGCAAATGGTTCAATTTACAGCCCTAAGGGGAGCGAGTGTATCTGCTACAAGAATAACCGTATTCAAGTGTTTTTATTCATCCGAAAGAGTGCCTTATAAGTCTCAGTTGTTTCTCATACAAATGTATTTTATCCAAATAATGTGCTTGATTCTGCTACCAATGTACTTTGTGATTTGTGTTCTAAAAACTAATACATTTGATTATCAAAAAAAAAACTCCATAAAAAAAAATACATATATATATAATTTTTAAAATACATGATAGTACATGAGTCAGAATAAAGTTATCTGAAAGGTTGGCACTTTTACCACAATAAAAACATGGGACTGACTCAAACATGCTTTCTTGCACCTCTTTTAATCTGCTGAAACATTGCAGCTCTACCTGATACTTTAAACTCTATAAACAGGCTGACCAGGAAGCCATATGTTCAATGCTTTAGCCTATACAAATGATTATGTCTTGTTACAAGAGATGCCCATCAGATTGCAGAAGCTACAGGTCGACTCCTATCTATACCCAGGCGTTGTAATTGATCAAAGCTTAACTTGGACAAAAATCTGATCATATTGTAAAAAGATCTCTCGGACAAAAATCTGGTCATATTGTAAAAAGATCTCTTAGCGAGTAAGTACACTTCCGTGCTTTATGAATTCTTATAATGGATGGGCTATTTGGGAAATAGATGTGTTAAAGTGTGTAATGCACTTTCACACATCTATTACCCACTATCTACACAATGTAATAGCACCCAATATGTCATTTGACACAATTTCCAATTTAACAGATAACAGGGCAAGCACCAGAGCATATACAGCTGAGCAAGCCACCAAAATGTATTCCTTGATTCAGGAAGTCAGATCATTCAACGTACAGGGCAGCTTCATCTCTTAACAACTCAAGCAATTGGAACACTTAACAAGATGCAAGCTCAAGCAACGACTACATACATCTACATTGGTGCAATATCATAAAGCCAAAATAATTCAGAGAGGTCTAAGATTAAACCCATGTTGTTTCGCTTTCACCAAAACAGTTTATTCATGGATAAGTAGCACGCCATCTTGAACAAATACTCGTTTGATCTAATCCTCTTGTTGTACGAAGAATTATCCAAAGCAATACACTAATTGACAGAGGAGATTTTTACTATCAAACAAGATTTGGAAACACGCATGGAATCCGATACTTGGAAAATCACACTAGATTTGGAAACACGCATGGAACCTGATACTTGAAAAATCACACTAGAAGGAATCAATAAAAAATTGGATACTTACAGTAAAGAATTGCAAGAAGAGAAACTGCAAAAGTTCAAACATGATACTATAGGCTATAAGTTAAACGAATATACCTTTGGGCAGAGGTGTATGCCCAAAGACGATCTAACTTCAAGAAAACGATATCCTCCTCAGAGGAAAGTGTAGTGTCCGACAGACATTGATGCAAACTGGGCATCAGCTAATCAATCGATTTCTAGTACCGCTCACCGAAATACAGATACTGAAGTTGAAGAAACAGCATAAACAGCAGTGCCAACTCCTTTTTTGTCACAAACTTCGGATGAAGGTCAACTACCGGGACAACACAGTGGAAAAACACACACAGCAGTCACAAAACCAGGAGACGAAAAAGGAAAAGGCTCGAAAAAATCGAAGGAGCCAGAACAAGGTCTAGTAGTCAACATATGACCAGCGACACTCACACCTCAGCGGGAGAAGGTCTTAAATAAAGGTGTGGCATTTGTACCTACGTATACCACCAACGAATTGGAATGTGGGATATCTTTTTACAAATTCATGAGGAATCTCAGGATAAGACATTTATTTTCTAATGTAATTACACCAAATAAGGACCCACAAGAAACCAAATGACTTGAGTTCAAAACCAAGAGTAATTTTCAAGCTCCAGTCTCACATAAAATGTTGACTAGCCTTGAGATTCTGATCAAGAAAGATATACAGAAATTGAATTTCAAGAACCATGGAAGACAGAACATGACAAGGTCAGAGGAAAGTATACTAAGATCACTAGCCAATAATTCTGACATCAGCAGTCAAAGTGCGGACAAAGGAGGGGCATTGGTAATAATGAACACCGAATTTTAACAAACCAAAGTTAATCAACATATCAATGACATTTCAATGTATTTGATGTTGGAACAAGACCCTACCAATACATTGACATCTACATTGAACAAGATACTTGACAAGGCGCTTGAAATGGGATGGATCAGTACATCAACTAAATCATTTTTGACAGTTTCCAATCCGCGCAGACCACTTTTATACATGCTACCAAAGATTCACATGGACATACAAGATACTCCACTTCGCCCCATTGTAGCAGGTTCTGGCTCATTATTTGAACCACTAGGAAAATATCTAGATAATTTTTTACAGACATTTGTTCAAAGATGGAGTTTATATGTGAAAGACAGATTTTCTTATGAAATTGAAGACAGCGACTGTTCTTGATGATACTGGTTGCGTATTGTGTTCCATAGATGTAGCAGCATTATATACCTCCATTCCTCATTCTGAAGGAATGGAGGTTGTTGAGAGGGAATTACTCCAACAACCTAATATTAAGGCTGACAAAGTATTCCTGGAGTTATTACATTTCTGCTTGCACCATAGTTTCTTCCAGTGGAATGAGCATTTTTATTTGCAACTAACTGGTCCATCAATGGGTTTTGCAGGAGCCCCGGTGTATGCAAATACCTTAATGGCTAAATTTGAGGATGACCATGTGTTCAAGGATACGAGTGGAAAGACAATTTAAATTATACTGCAGGTTCACTTGTAGATATTTTTCTCATTTGGACTAGATCAAAGGATAAACTTGAAAAGAAATTCAACAGCGGAACATATATGATTCACAAATCCTGTTCACTCACACGAGTGATGACATTTAGATCTCCTTCTTAGATGTATTGATCAAGAAAACAGAAATACTGGTCTGTAGAGGCAGGTACACATGAAATCCACAGATAAAAAGAATGCCTTATTATACACATGTTTTCATCTTAAGAATTTGATGTGTAACTTACCTTATTCTCAAATTTTAAGTATTAAAAGTATCTGCTCAGATAAAGATGTCTCAAACAGGGGTATAATAGCACAAAAACAGAAGTATCAATAAAGATGGTACCCTACAGACATTCTGGAGTAAAACATGCAAAGGGCAGCAGCAATAGATAGAGACATGCTGCTGATCAAACAATCAGAGAAAACAGAACAACAACAAGTATTTGTGTCTATATTTTTAACAAGCTCCACAGCCCATAAGAAGATCATCAATTCAAGGTGGGAATTGCTGCAGAATGAGCCTTACTTTAATGACATTTTCCAATACAAGCCATTATATACATATGCAAGATCAAAAAACTTAAAAGAAATGTTAACTACACCCACCCAGGAAATTAAATTGTCACTTCAAGGAACCAAAAAATGCCTACGTTGCATACATTGCTATAATGTGATTACTGGAACAACCATCACACACCCGAGAACTGGATAAATAATCAGATTGGCACACACAACTGATTGTAATCAAAAGAACTTGATGTATGGTATTAAATGTCCCTGCGGAATATTAGCAGTAGCGGCCGGTGGTGGGAGTGCTGTGGGGCGGTGAGGCGGGGCAGGGGAGGAGCAGGGCAGGGGGTAGTAAACTATGGAATACTGCCAAACAGAGGTAAGTAAACAAATAAATAAATAAAATGAATTTCATTGCGCATGCTGCATTGCCAAATGCGATGCAGCGCATGCAACGAAATTCGTTTTATTTATTCATTTGTTTACTTACCTCTGTTTGACAGTATTCCATAGTTTAGTACCCCCCACCCTGCTCCACCCCCGCCTCACCGCCCCAAAGCACTCCCACCACCGTCCACTATTGGCTATTAGGCAAGACAGAGAGGAAGATAAAAACGCGAATCACAGAACATAAAAGCATGAATTGTACTCAAAACAAATCTTCAAGTTTGGCAACACATTGGTCAACAGCTAGACATACAATTTGATAGTTATGTTTTCAGGTGATATAAACAATAAAAACAGTCCCAGGCAAAGACCTTACAAGATCATTACTGCCAAGCGAAATATATTGGATACAAAAAATAGATACACAATGTCCCAGAGGTCTTAATGACAAAGTAGATATGAGTTGTTTTTTTATAAAGTGTCAGACATGTCACAAATCCAGATGTTAAATTATGATTACTAAGCATATGTACAAATCATCATTGATGATCACTGCATTTGTATATAGAAATGACTAGTAAATCATTTGAAAATCTTACAATTGTCTTGAATACGCATTATGGTCAAGAAATTACCCAATATGTGAGAGGCAAATTGCGAACACACACTGATTACTAACATGGAATGTTTCCTTTGAATGACGGACACTAACCTACACACACTTTTGTATGACTTAGACATGAAGAGATGTGATTAAGAGTCAATGATCACGCTGGACTCCAGTACTATTGGCATATACTTTCCATTGCGAAAAGAGATGACAACCTTGAGGTGTACGGGTTACGCTGGAGTCAGGGAGGTTCACGAGTGGAATGTTTGGAGACGGGGGAATTTAACACTGGTGCAAAAAAGGGCTGAGGCATGATTTGAGCGGAGAGAAGAAATCATGTTTTTATAACAGAGTAGATCCTGCATTTCATTTCAGAAACATGAAGAGTGATATCGGGCTGAGGAGGAAGTAGCACCACAGAATTTTGGGAGGTGAGTTTCACCTAAAGTATTGTTTACGAAGGACTGAAACCTGAATACGATTGTTCTAAGAGAACGAGGATTTAATGCGATTTGTATTATTTTGCCTCTTTCGATATGCAGAAAGGATTGACAAATTCACACTATGTAGATTGGTTCTCCAAGATTGATATACAGTAAGTGCTTGGAGTATGATTGAGATAGGCACGCTGTGAGTTATAGGGTTGCCTTTCGTATAACTTCATTAATGTTGAGTTATTTATTTTCTCGGGCACTTCGCATAGATTCAGCATGTGCACTTATTGTCATCGGATGGTATGAACTTGATAAAGTTTCATCACATTTCAGTATCACACCATTTTGCCACTTGGACGTCTGAGTAGAGCAGCAGGGCGACTTGACAGAAATCACCAATATAACACCAACACTTTTATTTAATTTAATTTTACTAACAGAAACAAACATTGAAAGTAGCAGGAATATTATAATTGATCCCTATACGTTGCCATTTTGATTTTTTACAAATTGGCTCCCGAGGAAGGGACTTAGTCTTGAAATGCATTGGCATAAGAAACACAATTGTATTTCATGTTAACACATGAAAGTGGATTACATGTATATGCATGCACACATGTATTGAAGAATGACTATATGTGATTGTCAACGAAAACCGTAAATATAAACTAATGTGAAGAAAGTGAAAAGATTGTTCATTTTGGTTTTTTGGGAAGCTGTGCATATTAGTTTCGAGTTTAACATCTTGATTCTATAAAACACATGGACTATTTGGGAAGCCATCACATATTACAATGCAAAAATTAAACCAGTGGCTTGTATGGAGCATCAGGCATCATGAAAAAGGTTAATCAATGACTTAATGTCATTGAAATTAATGCAATGATAAGGCTTTTGAAGTTAAGTCAGTCCAAGAGGGAGAGTTAACACTGGCAGTAGCATTCTCCCTCATTGGGAAAATATCCCTATCACTTGCTGGTAATCTTAATTACTCTGAGGCCCAGCCTACTTTCTCGCAGTCCTTAGATAATGACTGTATCATTCTCCAGAGACAGACAGCCTTATTTGCCAATAATAAAAATAATGTATGAAGAATTTAAATGCACAGATTTATTTTAAACTTCTTTACCCCTTCTGTTCATAGAGGCTTTTCTCTGGCCCACAACCCTTGCTGTATGCCTTTTACCAGCGAAGGCGCATATCAGATGGTGCTGGGCAGGAGGGAGCACACAACATTGATAGGGAAGCCTAGTTCTCAGAGTAATGAGGATTACCAGTTAGTAATCAGGACATTACGCTGTAGTCTACCTTCTTCCTTGCAGGAGTTACAAGAAGAGAATGTGCCAAGCACATGAAAAGAGTTTCATAAAAGAAAATAATTTAACACTAGAACACCTTCATTGAAAGTTAAACAGCATAACATGACTTATGGCAGCACAAAGTCATACATGGACCACTCCCAGTACACCAGGCCAAAAGTCAGGAAAGTATTAGTCACCCAAATGCCTGACAGACAAAGGAATGAGGATATGATGAGAGATCTGTGCACTTCCAGAGAAACCCAGGAGGTTTCTCTGGAAAGAGTACACCACCCTCTGCTGAAGCTCAAAACATTTTAGGAGCAAGCCAACAAAAAACATTTGAGATATGTCCTATCACACCTCTCCACCACTTTGTAAAACTGCCCACTAGTCAAGTAAAAATGAGGCAGACAAAGACATAAGAATCTTATCCCGCCGATAACTCAAGATGGAGAATGGAATGCACAGCTAAGGATGCAGGTGCGTACATCCAAATCCAAGTTGATACAATTGACCTACTATAAATAAGTGCAGAGCTGTTGCATGACCAGTGCCACTTCATGTCAATGCCCCCCCCTCTGAAACCCTATCTGCTCAAATGACTAATCACTAGATGAAGATGGGGAGACACAACTATGATACTGCCAGTAGTCGGAGGAAAGTTAGTCTCACAGATACCCTTGGGAAGAAACAGTGACAGATGTCAAAGCAAAGAGAACCTTAGCCATCACTACCAGCTCGGTGCAAGCGCAATAAGAAGCACCTCCTCCCTATCCATGATTTCTGCCAGGACATTGCTGGGCAGAGGTAAGACAGAAAGGCATGCACTAGAGTCACTGGTCAGAAGTAGAGAGCATCAGTTCTCTGGGCATGATAAGAAGGAACTGCTGAGTAAAGTATTGGAAACTGACCATCTGGCTTGCTTGTATATATAACCATCAGGTATCTATATCAGAACACATATGGAGGCAGATGAGATAAGCAACCATCAAGACTATCAGAAGTCATTGTGCCCAGTTATATCTTGTAGCCTATCTTGTAAGAGAATGGGCATTTAGTCCACATTGCCCCTGAATAGTAGAACACATAGGGCTACCCATCTGATACATTATACTCAGTCACAGCATAAATGAAGAGTCACAGTTGTTTAAGAAGATGTTAATCCACTCAAAACAGTGGAGGATGCAAAATCCTCAGCAATGCAGAAAGAGTAACAGTGCTCTACAAAATACACAAGCTTTCTGCATCGGGCATATAGGAATATCAAAACCCACATGCAATCATGGCCACCACATCAGTGCTTATACATGTCCCACATGATGCTTCCAATTGCAGTTCAACGCCTGAAAGAGAACTTCACATACACCACAGGTCACGCCTCCTGGGAATGAGCAGCACTCACCCTTTACTGTAAGAGAGAGGCAAAGGGCTTGGAAATGCCAGCCAACACAGAACACTCTCATTGCAAAATACAAAAAACACATCCAGAGGAGAATCAGAATTAGAACTCATAATGTCAGTGGCAATGAGCCACAAAACAGGAAGACTGATGGAATGGTGGAGGCTACCGAAAGATTTATTGTATAATGTGTTATCAATAACAACAATAACATTACCACGGAGCAAATCGTCCACAATTCCTGATACATGGAGAAAAGCCATGTAGCACATCAAGCCACCTAATGCCCATCCAGGTTTTGTAAAACAAGAACCTACCAGAAAAAAAACTCAGCTGGAAAGAAACAGATTGTGTCAGCGTTTACACAATGCAGGCAGGCCAAATGTGAAAGTAGTGCCACTGTGGCAGCTACACATGCAAACTAATCACACTGACATAGCAATCTAGGAAGACACCAAGGGGCACCAAGCCTCATGGGACTGGAAAATCCATCATCTTGGTATCCATAGAAAACAAACACGAGAGAAAAAAACCAGACTGAGAAAGATGAACCTCTCCTTAAAGAGGAAACACCTCCTCCAGTGAGGAGGGAAGAGGCACAGCAACTGATTACACAATGGTCCATTTACAGAATATTGGAAACAAAAATATTGTGAGGACAGAATATCATGTCAAAAATATTGAGGACCAAAATATCAAGAAGGTGAGTGCAAATAGGAAAGTATAGATTTTGTTTTGCTTCTTGAGTGGGTTTTGACTTTGTGTTTGTTTTTGTTAAAAAGGAGATATTATGTTATGGTCTACGGGCCAGATGTACGACCATTAAGTTTAACGAGTAACAAATTACGCAAAATTGAGACTCGCAATTTGTGACTCACTAAACTTAATGTACAACAGTGTCTCAGACACTGTTTGCGATTCCCAATGGGGTCGCAAATTGCATGCCTCATGAATATTAATGAGGCTGTCGCAATTTGCGACCCCATTGGGAATGGCTAGCACTCCCAGGGATGGTGGCCTGCTGAGGTCAGGTCAGCAAAACAATCATACATAGGTTTGAGACTTGCTATTAGGAAAGGACGCCCTTGGCACACCCCTTCCTAATAGCGAGTCGCAAACCATATTTTTGGAGTAGCTACTAGGTTAGCGACTCGCAAAATATGGTTGGTACATTGGGCAGACCTATTTTGTGGTCGCACATCTGGCCCTACATCTTTAGTTGGAGCACATAGAACGTTTCTATTGTTTTAAAATAAAACTTTATTTTATTGATTTTGAAGCAACAGCAAACATACAATGCGTGTTGGCAGTTCTGTACAGGAGCTATTATCTGACATGTAACGAAAAACATATACAATCCAGTGAATAAGACATGAACTTCAAATGTTGAATCATACATAGGTCTAAAGCCATTTCAAACCATTCACAGATAAAACCAAGACTCCAAGCTGTGTGTCATACAGTAACAAAGTAATAACCAATTGGTCATCAGGGAAACAACAGATTAAGCATTGCATAGCAATTTCCCCTTCAATTCTTCCTCTCTGACCATCCTCCTTGGGCTGATCCTCATCATCATGGAACATGCCCAAAAACTGGGCCCATTGTATTATGGCCTCAGACGCCCCCACGTCATTACACGAGAGCCGCATGTGCTGCTCTTCCACAGTCCAACCCCCCTCCAACAGGTCTCTCGGCGGGGCCTTCACCCCATTCATCCTATGTCCACCCGTCTTTTTGCCAGTAGTAGAACTATCTGGGACAGCCTGTAATGGAACTTGCATCCTCTATGGCGCACCACCACTCCCAGGAAACTGTCAAGGGGTGTCAGTGGAACATTGATTCCCATGGTTGTTCCCATGCGGAGCACCACATGCGACCAGTACATCCGAACCTGAGCACACTCCCAGGATAAATGTAGAAAAGTGGCACCAACCACCCCACAGCACGCACAAGCAGCGCCTCTCGCAGGTTCTATTTTGTTAAGGCTATATGGAGTGACGTACATGCAATGCAAAAAATAGAAGTGCAGGAGTTTAAACCGGTTGAAACAGGGCACAGAATGAACAAGGCCCAGCGCAGTGTTCCAGTCCATATCAGGAATGAACGCTCCTAGTTCTGTTTCCTAGGCTCTCTACGCATGATACTGTTGAGGTTGCATATCGCTCATAAGGGCTCTGCAGAACTGAGTAATGAGATGGCGTCCCTCTCCCAACCTGATAAGTCCATCAAGGACCCCTGAGAGTTGAGAAGCGCCAGTAAATCTACCCAGAGTTCTTTTGCCACACTCTCCAGTTTGGCATAATGAAGAAATCCCACTCCAAAGGAGTCTTGTGCATCTTGAAAGGATATAAAGGTTTCCCCTGGATAAAGTTCACCTGTCTCCAGACATCCCCTCTCCCGCCACCATTCCAGAGGCGTGGTTAAGTCAATTCTTATGAAGAGTGCCCGGTCCCACAACTTCAGTTCCCTACTGAATGGACCCCAACATTTCTATTCTTAGAATGTTGTTTGTGTGATGCCATTACTCAGCTCTTTGCTGTTATCGGCCTTTATTGCTTTTAGCGCCGGGACGCCCCTTTGCTGGGGCAGCTGTGCGCTCTACAAATCAGCCTAACCTAACTCGAGCTAGTCTTTGGACCGTTCCACTGAATATCAGTTGAAGTGCATCCGGACAAGACAACAGCAGTGGCTCTGTTATCACTGTACAGCAATTATAGAATAAATGCATATATGACACAAGCCTTACCTGTCTGATCAGCTGTTTGCCATACCAGATATACACATCTACATAACTTGAAGATCTTGAAGATACATATATATATATAGCAATATATATCTGGAGTTATATACAGTAAACCTTTATTTACCTATAGAAATTTACCTTCACAATATTTTTTTGTCCGCGATATTCTAGACATGATATTTTGTCCACACAATAATTTTTCTCTGATATTTTGTCTAAACACCTCTATAACTAAGTCTACAAAAGGTAGTAAAGTAACAGCACACATAAACGACTCAACCATAGAGGTACAGTTCAGAAAGTTAAGTGCACAGCCATAAACGACACGTAACTATGTGCAGTGATATAATTGAATTGGGTTGTGATATCAAAATCACTCTTATGATTGAAACTCCCAATGGTTGAGCAGGCATTTAAGCATATACTGGAACATCATAACACTGAAGCTTGAACCTTGAGACAGACTGAGACATGATCATTAGGACACAAGTGACTGTCCCAGGGAATCACCCATGAAAGAGTCATATACACATGCATGTCCTGCCTTTTTTGTTGTTGTTCTCTTTATTGGGGAATGCTTTCACATTTAAGTCAATCCAATACCCCTTCCTTCAGGATTAGTGTGCTCTGACTGCATTGTTTTCTTTTAATCTGATCCAACTTGTATTAGCACTATGCACTAGCATGTGTATTAGCACAATTGAAGTTAAGGAAAAAGCTTTCACTTTAGCATTTTCAGCATAGCCACCATCTTGTGTATGCTAACTCAGCAGCCTTCCTGTTTGGAACTATGAGTCACTCTCTTACAATCACTGTGATCCTCCTTCACACACCGTGTCTATCGGCTCACTATTCCTGCTCATTATTCCTGCAGTTTCCTTTGATTTTATTACATGACCATTCCGGAGGCCATGCAGAGGTTCATTATGATGTAACTGAATCATCCTCAACCCTGTTCTCCAACGAGTTCCCTAATTTCGCATTGAGGATCCCCCTTGTTAAGCTCATCTCTGCCTAACCGCTTAAGAGCTCTTAACTTTTCTCCTTACTAAAGCTCTTCAGCCTGACCCCCCACAATAATGGATGCAAGGCTTGTCACCACCGGTCGTCATGCCTTCTCGATCAACTACCCTCCAAACCTTTCCAAAAATGCGTCAAAAAAGCCCAATCATCGTTTACTCAAAACCGAACCTGAAACACTTATCTCTGATCCTTACTTCTGTGCCAACAAGGGTATACTAACTAATTACCTCATCTTCTACTCCAGGAAACGGGCGTTGATGGAGTAATGTCTTCTATTCCTTGCTTCACATAACGGGTACGAGGAAAACTCTGTATGGCTTCAAACTATCATCTTTACCCTTGCCCTTTTACAATGCTAAAGCCACCATCTCTCTTTAACGGTATTACCCTTATTCAAACCTCTAATGACAATCTAATTAAGATGGTAATATCTTCCCCACCCTCAAGATGGCGGTGAATTCTAAGTCTTCTCATCCCCACTTAATCCTTCTGAATTCAAATGATCTCGAACTCACACCTCTCCTCACGCCCGAGGTGACAACAACCACACATATCCCTCCTCATGCCTTAGGAGAGCACTGTGCCACTTAGTTCCCTGACTTAGTTTCTCCTGAGACTGCAATATCCACAACTTCAGTGAATCACTCGAATTCTGGACCAATACCTTCACTCACTTCTCAAACTCCACATGGTTACATAATGGGACTGTTGCATGAGAATCCTCTCTCGACCCTTCGCTTTATCTCTCTCCCGGTGAGCCTCCTTGCTTGATTCTACCTAACTTGCCTTTAGCCCAATCCATGTCCAGCCTCCCACCCTCCATGGAACCCTTTCCACCCATCCCAGTCTATCTCTCTTCCTCTACATTCCATCCGCCCCACTTAAGCCCTATCACCCGCCTTACAAACACGGACCCTTTCACCTCGCTAATTGGAAATCTACAAGACCACTCTGACTCACCCACTCCCTCTGACTATCTCATGGCCAGCCCGGCCCCTTCAGCTATCCCTTGAAACCCCACCTCCCCTCCGGAACTCGACATTCAACAATGAGATCTCTAGCCACCTGCACCTTCTCACGAAGGAACTCCAGGAATTGAAAAACATCACTTTCGAACACCTCCCTCTACTCAGACCCTTAGCACTATAGAGAATCGTCCTATCGTCCTGTCTGTCGCAGATCCTGCACTGGTCATGCACACCTTTCACCATACTTGGAAGACTCTACCCCTCTCGAATGCCTCCTCACGCCCCAGATGACTGAAGGCTGATCTCTTGTCCAGTGAGATCCCTTGTTGTATTCCGCTTTAGGTGTCCGTATATAGGTTTTCCTGATACATGTCCTTATATAGGCACAATTCGCATTGCCCTTATATAGGCACAAGATCCCAGTCCTTATTTAGGCATCAGCCTTGCTATCCAAATACAGGCATGGCCACCTACATCCATCCACCCCAACGGCACAACGAGTTCTTAGAAACCAGACCCTTAAGCTCTTGGAAGTTCCCCCAGCGCAGGATTATTGATTTCTACAAAAACTCATTTATTATCCATTAACCGCTATTCCTTAAGGGTTCATTCCTGACGTCTTCCTCTGCCCGACCTTACGTCAATGCTAACATTCCAAGGCACCTACCGGGTATAAATATACCTTTCCTTGCCCAAGCAAGTAGGAAAAGACCGTGTCCCGGCCTGACACACTGACAAGAGAAGCTGTCATCCCTGCTCGCAGAGAATCCAGCTTCCAGTGTTCTGACTCCCTTCGCGGGGTGTTAGAGTTCGTGAACCGGAATGAGATTCCCACCTCTCTCATTCTCAAGGTATGGAGCTGACTAAAACCTAGAGGAACTCTTGGCATATCAGACTTAGCATACCATACTATTGTATACCAGTCTATAGCATACAGCACCTACTTCTTACCTTGTACTACACTTAGGTTACGCACACCGGGGTAGAACTAGTTAGAGAAGCATCTCATGAGTACTCACATTTTTAGCTTATGTTATTTATGTATATGAATATATGTGTCATAGGTAAAAGATAATGCTAGTGCAGTATTATTTCTTCCTACTGCTTACGCTGTACATAATATATCTCGCATACTGTCTTGTGATTGCAACAGCTCATATCTCTTACACGAGAAACAAGACTGTTCAATAAATCCTTTTATTGAAACGCCCATCTATTCTTTCTGTGTAACTCTGAAGAAACTAAGCATGCATGATTAGCTGAGTGAAACTGTTATCTGTTGTTTCCACGATTCTGAGAGTGTTACGATTCTAAAGGGAAACAAAGTTGTCATGTTTATGCGGTTGCCAGAAACTAATCCCTTCTTGTTTACAAGGAGTTTATAGTGGCCACTGAGTTAGCTGGTATAAATTAATTAAGTTTAATATACTCGATACGGGCATACTGAACTCAGTCCTATGCCATAATCTATAGGGTATATTATTCCAATGCGCAGAGCCTATTAGGGAAATAGGAACTACACTACACCCTGAGCTACTCCTCTCCTAATCCCAAACACCTAACAAGTCCCAAACAGGGCAAATTCAAGCCATCCAAGCTAACCCTTACAGAAAACTATCACAAAACCCGATAGGCATAAATATTGACAACCTTCAGTGCATCAATATCCATCCGGCTTCCACCTCTCACTCGACTGACCAATTGAAATGCATACTTCTCAATTGCAGATCAGCAAGTAAACACGACTCCGATATCTATTATCTCATCCTAACCAATGAGCTTGACATTATTATCCTCACAGAAACTTGGCTAAACTACTCCTCCACACAAATCCTTGACCTTCTAGTCCTACCTAACCATGACATAATTTGTATGGACAGAGATTTAAAACAGGGTGGAGGGATAGCCTGTATACACCAAAATACACTCTCGCTTTTTCAATCTGATGCCACCTCTCCAACCTCCAGCGAAAATCTTTGCATCAACATTACCAGCAAAAACCGCCCTGTCTGTAAATTACACATATTCTACCACCCCCCCTGGTGACAATATTTCCTTCATTGAGGATTTAAGGGAAATCACCTCATCCGAAGACGACCCTCTAGTGTTCCAAATCTTCCTGGGAGACTTCAACCTCTACTGGTCTAACCCAAATGAACACATAGTGAACTGTCTTAAATCCTTCCTATTGGATGATGAGCTGACTCAATTTTATGACAGCCCAACTCACAACAAGAGAGAAACTCTGGATCTCATCATATCAAGAGGTAATACCATCAGACTGGACTCCGTTATCCCTTGCGACTGGTCCGACCACTATTGCATCTTCCTCTTTATTAACAATGAGGTGTATGTGAAGAACGTTCAACACAAGAAAACGAAGCAATGGAAAAGGAACCTTAGAAATATCAACACTTCTTTTCCAAGGCCTGGACTCCTCATTCAGAAATGAAAGATGTCCATGTCCTCACTGATCCCTGTAAATGCCTCTATCTCTGGTATCATGAACGATATAGCTCCTTTGCAACAAAATATGCCTCCCTAAACTCGTACCGCCGTAACCTAAGGTCAGCGGAAAGATCTTGGAGATCTATACCGTCAACCGAACAACTAAACCTCCTTAGAGCTATCATGAGCGTTTACAACAAAAAAATCAAGAGTGCAAAAGCCGACTTCTTCAGATCTCAAATTAATCATGCCATAAATCGGCCCAAGAAACTCTTTGAAATTGTTAATTAACAATCGATCAAAGCGCCCATCCGCCCTGACCCTGGTGAAGGCACTCCTACTTGTGACGAATTGGCCGCCTTCTTCATCACAAAAATGGCAAGCATCAATATCGACCTAGAATTACAAAGGGCTCTCCTTCCAAATTTTGGACACACAGCTTCACCTAACCACCAGGAGCTGCCCATCCCCCCTAGCTCTAGACCCAAGAACAATGCCTCTTGGCACACCTTTGCACCCCCCAGGGAAAATGACATCTACAATACTCTTCTTGCGATCAAACCATCCAACTACTTCAATGACCCTCTACCTCTTCCCATATTCAAAGAAATTAAGGCTGCCATCCTACCCATTTGGGCAAAGAATGTTAACGCTTCACTATTGCATGGCATGATACCTGGCTGCCTAAAAGCAGCACAAGTATCCCCCATTCTAAAAAAACACAAACGCAGACAGTTCTGATCTGAATAACTTCCGTCCTATCTGCAACATCCCCACAGTGGCTAAACGTTTAGAAAAGTGTTTGCAATCTCAACTTTGTGTTCACATTGAGAATTTCCAACTGTTGGATCAACATCAATCAGGCTTCGGAGAGGCCACAGCACAGACTCTGCACTCATTCACATCTTGGATGACATTTTAGAGATTTGCTAGACCAAAATGAATCTTGGGGTGCGATTGTTGGTGTCTCTCCTTACCTGCGGTCCTGCTGTTCGGCCATTTGGTGTTTCGCCGCTCCTGGGGCCCTGACGCTGTGGCTCTCCCCTGACGCCGCATCATTTCATCGCGGCCGCGACAGGGGGAGACTACAGCTCCCAGGCTGCAGTGCGGCCAACTTCCTGCTGTCTTTGCGCCCGGAGGCGCTTAAAAGGTTGAGGCTTCCCCCGCGTCGCGGGCGGCGCCGGGCTAAGCCCGGGCAAAGGGCGGGCCGTCTGTGGCCGTCCGAGGCTGACCAAGGCTGGGCTGGGCCACCCCTCCAACAACCAGAGACACAGTAAGACGTTTTGGTACTTTATGTCAAAAGTCATTGGGTTTGATAAACAGTCCATCTTGCCAGATATTGTGTAATTCTGAGTATTGTGAACAATGACAGGGAAGGGGAAGCGAATTGTGGGTTCAGCTACAGTGTCTGGTACTCTGAACCAATTTATTACCAGAGCCGCCTCGGTACTTGAACACGAGATCGCCATTACCGAGCGGCGCCTTTCAACAGAACCCATGTACGTCAGACGTTCTTCTATAGGTACACTGGCTCTGTCAAATCTCCTAATAGGTTGGGGGAGTATGGCTGCGATGATTCGCCTCTGCTTGGTGGCACTGAAATGAACCTTAATACGCCACTAGTCACAGCGTGGCCCAAGGAGGGCAGTGGTGCTACCAGTGACGTACCTGCTGTGGTTGTTGTGGATTCATTAAACACTAAAGCCACCTGTCCTCAGACACGGGCTAGTAACAAATCATCTAGACTTGTTAACCCTAAGAGGAAACGTGGGGGGGCTGCCGAAGGTGCAAGGCAGGCGAAAATCGCTAAAACAATAAAAAGCACGGCTAAGCCAGACGCTGCGTCTATTGATGATTGTCTGACCATGGACGATGC
This sequence comes from Triturus cristatus, assembly GCF_964204655.1. Taxonomy (NCBI): domain Eukaryota; kingdom Metazoa; phylum Chordata; class Amphibia; order Caudata; family Salamandridae; genus Triturus; species Triturus cristatus. Next base: position 498,607,721 of record NC_140582.1, read on the forward strand.
TAGCAAGAGTTCCCCTGCTCTGTTCAATAGTAGCGACATGACCTCCCAGATCGAACAGATGGTCCGATCCCTAATTCTCCCTCTCTTAGAAAGGGTAAAATCAATCACTGAAAAAATTGATCGTTTGGAACAAACGATTCTTGACAATTTTTGTTCATTAAAGAACGTTGTCAAATTGTCTACAAAAGATGTCGTTAAATCCAATTGCCCACCCCTTGAAAAGTCTTCAGCTCTTGCACCGGCTTCTATTGATAAACCCTCTGCAGCAACAAATATAGGTCCAGGTTCTGGTCCACGAAAATATTTGGGGAATACTCAACTGACTTCCGGGAGGGTGGGAGGGAAAAGTAATGCATCCAGGGATAATCACCCTAAGGAAGTCATGGGTGAGAGAGAAATTGTTAATCTAGACACTCCTGAAAATCTCCATAGACCTCCCCTGGTTCACATTCATCTTCCACCTGAGTCCCTCCCTTATGTACCAGTATTAATTGGTGTTCCTGAACTACTAGGTGGCAAATCTGAATCCTTTCAGGAATAAAAAAACAAAGTGAGTCATTGGTTAAATATGAACAGACCAATCCCTAATAATATGAATGGGAGGATCCTATTTGCCAGAAGAGTCAATTGGGTGGGTTCAAGACCCAAGGATGTTTCGGGTGATTCCATCATTGTAAATTTTGCGGACAGGCACATTTCAAGGTTTATTTGTGATCATGCATTCCTCGGGCCTAGATCAGGGATCGAGGTGCATGATTTACATTACTTTTATAACTCGCCTTTTAATTATGAGGGTACTATTAGACAGGACTGCGTGAAGAGTGGTTTGAATTGTGGCCCTATTTCTTTTCCCCCTGATTTCGTTGACTACCGCAATGGTCTGAGTAACTTAGCTGCTCAGCATTGACCAGCAAAGGGAGAGCCGAAACCATCAACTACCAAAGATGCTATGATAATCGAAAGTGAGCTCTCTGGTGGCCGTGATGTTGCCTCCCTGGTTCCATTTGGAACGGTTATTTCGCATAGGGATCCAACATCGGGCTGGTATATGGTGAGTGAGAGGCTAAGTGAGGAAAGCTCAAATGTTGTATATCATGGCGCATCGATGGGTCATGGGCCAGGCACATTGATCTCTTGGAATCTTGCCCGTTTAAAGTCTAAGATGGATTCCCCAGAATGGGTTGATTTCATTAATAAATATGATGTTTGCCTTTTTCAGGAAACCTGGTCTAGCGAGGCCCAGTTCTTGCTGGGATATCTGAATTTTTATGTCCCAGCTAACAAGGGTCCCAAAGGCCGCCCTATGGGTGGATTAACCATCTGGGCCAGGCAGGACTTATTTTCCAGGGCTAGCGAGATACCCATGGGGTCTCCCAACATCCAACTAGTTAGACTAACCCTTGGTCTAACGGGCGAACTAGATATTTATAATCTTTATCTTAGAGGGACCAAGGGGAAAAGGTTGCGGGTACTGGATATTCTGGCTAGCTTTATAGAAGCAAATTCGAATGATAGGGACGTGATCATTGCGGGCGACCTTAATGTTACGTTCGAACCCCTCTTAGATCCGGACTCCGAATGGTGCCTTGACCCCGAGGAGGACCGGCTGTGGGGTATACCCGGCCTGGCGCTTACCCCAATTAAAAGGTGGTCCGAGGTGGCAGTGCAGGTAAATGCACTTTGCTATGAGAAAGGTCTAAGGGCCCTGAACGGTAGGACTCTAGGGGATAAGAAGGGTGTTAGTACTTTTGATAATGGCCGCTCAGACAGTAGGATTGATTATGTACTTTGCTGCATGAAGTTATGGCAGTACATTATTGATATGGTGGTTGAATCAAGAGTCGAGAGTGACCATAACCCTATTTGTGTAACTCACCGCTGGTGGGGGGATACTCACATGGTAGGTGAGGCAATGCAATTAGTTCCCCCTGATAGTGCCCCCACCAATGATATGCGTAGACTTAAGTGGACCCAGGTCAAGACCAATGCCAAGGTTATTGCTAGCATTGACATTGAGCTAGCCCAAACTATGCTGAAACTAGAGGGTGCACTGGTTACCGAAGAAGGTAGAGATCAAGTTACTAGATTACACGAGTCCTTTTTCGAGGGTCTACGTGGGTTCTTCCTTAAGCCAAAGAGTAAGGGTAATAAGCCCCCTCCCAAGCGATTACGTTGGTATGATGGGGAGTGTAGACGAGCCAGAGGTAACCTGGTACAAGCCCTTTCTAGTGGGAATAAGATATGTATCCAAAAGGCTAGACACTCCTACAAGAAATGTCTTGATCAGGCAAAAAAGAATTGGGATGATCTGTACTGGCTAGATTTGAAGGAAGCATGTTATGCCAGGGACTCTAGATCGTTCTGGAACGTGATCAAGTGGAACAGAGGTGGCTTGCCGGACAGACCATCAAACCATGTCACGCAAGAGGAGTGGCTAAGGTATTTCAAACCCCAATATTCATGCAATTTCATATATAATTGCCCGGGGACGATATCCTACGTTTTTTACTCGCAAGGTCCTTTTTAGCCCCGAAGACACTTTAGTTGCCTTAGGATCCGCAGCCGCAGGGCGTGCCCCAGGATTAGATGGGGTCCCATCTGATCTCTTCCTCCACAACAAAATCAGATGGAGCAAGTACATCGCACTGGTGGCTAATGCCGTGGCTGAAGGCGCCCCAGTGCCTAAATCATGGGGGGGTGCTGTTATAATTAGGGGTGGGCGGAATTTGCGTAATTGCGTTACGCAAATCTCCGCGAAACGGTAAAAAATCTCCGCGAACACGCAGAAATTCCGCGAACACGCGGAATTGCTTGTTCGCGATGCTTTTTTCCTGTTCGCAATTGCTGTTTGCGTGCTCGAGGAGAAATATCTCGCGAACATGCATTTTGAGAACGCGAACAAGCAAAAATTTCGCGAAATCGCGGAAAGCACACTTTTGAGCAATTTCGCGTTCTCCGCGGAACGCGAAATTACGCAAATTCCGCAAATTCCGCGAGCGGAACGGAATTTGCCGCCCAGGCCTAGTTATAATTCCCATTTTTAAAAAGGGAGATAAAACACTCCCTGGAAACTACAGACCTATCAGCTTAATAGACACAATCCAGAAGATCATTGGGAGGATGGTCCTGAATGTGATATTGGATTGGATTGAAGACAACAGGATTTTGTCCCTTTTTCAGGCTGGATTTCGTAAATTCATCAGTACAGTGGATCAGGTTTTTCGCTTCGTCCATCTACACTGGAAGGTAGTAACCCTGGGCAAAGGCAGCCTCTATGTCGCTTTTGTGGACTTAAGAGCTGCCTTTGATCTTGTGCCCCGTCAGCGGTTGTGGTCTGTTCTTGAAACGCTGGGGCTTCCCTTGGAACTTTTGACTCTGGTTATGCGGCTCCATGAGTCTAATTTTGCTAAAATCCAGTGGGGAGGACCGGGTGAAGTTACCCCTGAGTTTCCGGTAGAGCGTGGTGTGCGTCAAGGCTGTACCATGGCACCTACGCTCTTTTCTTTGCATATTAATGGTGTAGTAGATTTTATGTTACGTGTTAATACCGACGCCCCAAAGCTGGCTGGAGTCATTACCCCGATATTGATGTTTGCAGACGATACTCTCATTGTATCTAAAACTCCGAGTGGTCTGCAAAGGGCTCTGTCAGTGTTTGAAGATTTTTGTCATGATTACGGCCTGGAGGTAAATGTGACAAAGACCAAACTTATGGTTTTTAACCCGCACCCAAGCTATAGAGCAGGAAAGTTTTCTATGAATGGGCAGCCGCTTGAAGAGGTTAATAACTTCGTCTATTTAGGTATGCATGTGACTAATGACAACAAGTGGAGCAGGCATATTGAAATGTCCACAATGAAATTTAGACAGATAACGGGAGCTCTGATTAGTGAGCACAAAAAATCTTTTACAAAGCCTATTAAACCTGTGCTCCAAGTCTATGAGGCTAAGGCTTTAAGCTCTGTGTTGTACGGGGTTGAGCTATGGGGTTTTCATGCGTTAACTTCTATTACAGTTGTCGAAAACAAATTTTTTCGTGGCATAACTGGCCTCCCACAGAGCACACCCTTGGTACCATTGCGATTTGATCTGGGCAGGAAGGCTGTCAAGGATCTAGCCAAGCTCCGCCCGGTTTTATACTGGCGGAGGCTTTGGACTACCCCGGAGCTTTCCTCATATGCTTCGGGTCTCATGGACGTAATAAAAGCTGATACGTTCCACAAGATCGGGTGGCTGAGGAACCTCCGTGTGACTTTGACTTAGGACTGGAGGGGCTGTAGAGTGACCCGGTGGCTGCTTTGTTTCCTCCCAAGAGACTTCTGAAAACGCTCTATTGGGAACGGGTTGATTATCGAGCATGGAGTGATACTAACTGCTCGAGGATGACCAGTCAATATTTGGAGGCTAAGGTCACGCCAGCTCTAGAACCCTATTGGGATCTGATTACTCTACCCAGAGACAGGAAACTTTATTTCCAACTCAGAGCAGGCTCTCTCCCACTTAGGTCCCTTACAAGTGGGTAGTTTGGAGCAAGTATGGGTACATGTCCTGCATGTGGCTCCCATGATGAATCAACTGCCCACTTTTTGTTTGTTTGTCCTGTATACGCAATCCCCAGACGAGTTTCGTTGTCTTCCATGTGTAAAACTTTGGCCACAAGGAGCTGTGCCGTTGCCTTAAGAATTTTATGTACAAGCACTTCTCCGATTGTTTCAATTGCTTTAGCTAAATACTTGGGCTGGGCTGGGCTTGGTCTCTAAGGCACAAGGCTTCTAAGAAAATTGCAGGAGTACCCCCGTGAGGCTACGCGTTGATGGGCTGTCGGCTGAGCTAACCTTTGCCCTAATGGATGTATCATTCTCTCTTTGTACTGTATTTTTATAAACTGCAACTCATCTTTAGTCTATTGCCATGTTTAATGCTTTTTAAAAAAAATAATAATTTTAAAGTATTTATTGAATGATTTTATGTATTGTACAGGGAAGGCTAATAGATGTTCTTTTGTATATGTTTGTGTCTTGTATGAATTTTAAATTCGAATAAAGACTATGATGATGAATCTTGCCTCCTAATTCTCCTTGACCTATCTTCTGCCTTCGACACTGTTAACCACAGCAAATTACTTTCCAAACTAGAACACAGGATGGGTCTATCAGCTGTGGTTTTGCAATGCTTCACTTCCTTTCTCCACAACAGATCTCAAAGAGTCAAAGTGAATCAATACCTATCTCAGCCATCTACAGTCTTGATGGGATTTCCACAGGTGTCCGCCCTTTCACCCATACTCTTCAATAAATTCTTGGAACCTTCAGCGAATGCCCTGAACTCAGTGAACATTCTCTTTCACATGTACGTGGATGACCCCCAACTTTATTTGAAAGTCTCCACCCCGGAAGACTTCATTTTCTCAACTCCATCCTGATGAACACCCAGAACTGGCTCACTGAAAACTACCTCATGCTCCACAACTCCAAAACAGAATTCCTTCTCATTGCTCCCCCTAACCACACCCCCAAGATTGACCTCTGGGTTAGGCCTGGGCGGTAAATTTCGTTCCGCTCGCGGAATTTGCGATATTTTGACATTTTCCCGTTCCGCGGAGAGCGTGAAAATGTCAAAACTTTCGCAATCTGACGCGAAACTGAAGTATTTTTCTTGTTCGCGCTTTAAAAATGCATTCTCGCGTGCGCGGTCGCGGCTTACCGGGTCCCTGCATTTGCCGACGAGTTTTCCTATCCGTTCACGCGCGCCACAAGATGTTGGATTGTTGGTAGCCGGTCGTGCTATCCCGCAAGAGTTTGCGATCGCGAACACGTAATTGCGATCGCGAACAGGAAATAAGCATCGCAAGCAAGATGGTCGTGCCCATTATGGACCGCATGGGCAAGTTGGAGATATATTTCCCCGCGAGCATGCAAAACACATCGCGAACGGGCGGGACAAGCAATCTCTACATCTTCGCGAAATTTCCGCGGAGATTTTGCATAATTTCGCGATAATTTGCGAAAGTCAATTTCACAAATTCCGCCCACCCTTACTCTGGGTGCATCATCTTTCAGCCTTCAACTGCTCCCCCATATTATCGAGTCTGCTAAATCTCTAGGACTCACCCTAAACAGGCACCTGAACATGCAGAATCATATTAGCAATGCAACCAAGGGTGCTAAACACCTGATGAGGCTACTAAGGAATCTCAAACCATTCCTCCCACAGGAAGACTTCAAATGGGTGGTTCAAGCTCTAGTATTGCCAAGGCTAGACTACGGTAGTTCCATGCTCTGTGGTCTCCCCAAACAAAATTTGGCTCCACTTACGGCTTCCATTAATGCCGCAACCAGATTGATTATCTGGTACAAAAATAAATTATATCTCCAGCCTTAAAATCCCTAAACTGGCTACCTTATGAAGCTAGAATACAACTAAAGATCGCTTGCTTGACTCACAAAGCACTGCACTTCAAGACCCCCATCTATCTCGCTCACAAATTAGAATTATCAGGGGGTGGCCGTCCGTCTATAAGTGAAAACTCACTGCTCCTGAAACTACAAGTCTTCCACAAAAAGAGAACAAGTAACAGAGCATTCTCTGGCATGGCCCCGAAGATTTGGAACTCCCTTCCACCGGAAGTCCGTCGAATCCCATCCACCGCTTCCTTCAACAAAGAAGTGAAAAAAATCCTAATGCTGAAGTTCCTGCCCTAAATTCCTTGGCTCAGTTGCTCCAATACCGCCTTCCTCTCTGATGATATGATTGTCCATTATACGGTTGTACTCCTGGGATTAACAGTGTGAGCAGGCCATTGCACATCTTTGTATGGTATTTATGGTATGTTTTTCTCCCATTACCTGATCGTTGTCTGTTACATTTGTGTAATCCAGTGATTAATAGTGTTGGCTGGCTATGATCCTACTGGGACTGTGTATATTGCCTGTTCTTCTCTAATATTGGATCGGTCCGGACTTGTTTTTAAATGCTCTGAAACGCGCTGATATCATGCTCTCGTCTTGAACCTAATTGTAACGACTGCTCTTGTCCCACTTTTGCATCCTACTTACCCCAACTGTGAAGCGCTCTGATACCTGCCTCGGTCATGTTCACAATATACAAAACTTTATAAATAAATAAATAAGGTCAAAGTCATGTCATTGACTCAGTGTATTTGATTTAATGACCTATTGCCTCCATGGAGGAACTACAAAAAGGACAGTATGGAGGCACTACCAATAGGACAGTATATGTATAAAGAAGAAAGGTATGCACAGCCACAGATTATAGCTTGATATTTATAGTAGCAGGAACAGTCATTGTCCAAAGTAAAAGTATAAAATCTGCTGATCTCTGATGGATAAAAGCATGGGTAAACCTTTCCAGGGCTGATTACGTCCCGGAATAAAGACATGTTGGATGCTACATATATTAGTACCAACCTAATCAAAGAACTTCTAGGTTGGCCTGGCCTACAAGCAAGCCCATGACTAAGTTGGCAGGGGTCCTAAACCCTGAAATCTGAACACTGATACTTAAACCAATAGTATAGGGAGCTTCCCTGCAGACCAACCTGAAGCATCAGCTGCAAACAAGCCCAGAAGTATGACAATGAACCTGAGGGCCTATTTATCATTAAGTCACACCAAAAGCAGGAATGCAATGCATTTAACATAATAAAGTGCATTCCTGTCTTCCCAGCGCTGGTCCATAATGTGCTGGCTAGCACCACTGCAGGCACCCTTGCACCTTGGTGCAAGAGTGCTTGTGTTGTAAGCAGGATTGTTTTTGTGCAGGAAAGGGTACCATCCTGCACATAAACAATCCCCTGCAGCACACAAAGAGGAAAAAATGTGGTATAATAAGGATATTTCCATATTAAACCTGTCTTTACAGTCAGCTACAGTCCCCAGCTGCTGGAAGCGGGCCAATTTAATTGCACTATTAAAAAAGCCCACTGCGGCCAAATCAAATCTGTCCAACTTCAGACCAATATCCTTGTTGCCAGCTTTTGCCAAGATATTGGAAAATCATATAAACCGACAACTTTTGGATATCTTAGAAAGGCAAAAGCTTTTTAAATCCTTCCCAGTCAGGTTTTCATCCTGGATTCAGCACCAAAACCATGCTGTTGGAGGTCACAGATACTATCAAGCTCACAGTGGATCAGGGGAGTCGGGTAGCTCTGATTCTCCTGTATCTATCCTCAGCTTTCAATACTGTATCACACCATTTACTACTACAGCGCTTGTGTGATATAGGTGTGAGCGGCCCAGCACTGACCTAGCTGAGTTCCTTTCTTACAGACTGGCATCAATCTGTTTGGATGGCTCCATTCACCTCTGACTCAAAGCCACTGAGCTTTGGCATACCTCAAGGGTCAGCATTGAGCCCTACACACTTTAATGTATATATGGCTCCTTTGGTGTCCCTTGTTGAATCCTTCAGCGTACAGATAATTTCTTATGCAGATGATACTCCTATTCCTCACATTTGATAAAGAGCCCCCAAAGAATTGAGCAAATTTAGGGCCTGCATTGGGGCAGTGTTCAAATGGATGTATTCAAGTATCCTCCAATACAATGTCAGCAAAACTGAAATTTTGCTTTTCTGGATCCCCACACCAGTTTGGGACAATATCATCTGGTTCAATGGGGCTCACCCCCTCCAGCCCCAGCCTCTTTGCAAGTAACCTAGTATTGACGTTTGTCATTTCTACCACCTTTGTCTCTCAGGTAGTGGGTGTTGTCGGGTTTTTTCTTGGCTTTTAAAGAGCCTAAAGAAGTTCCTCTATCTTCTTTCATCCAGCAGCACAAAACAATAATCCAAGCATTGATTACTTCAAGGCTGGATTATGCTGATACCCTTTATTTAGGTCTACTGGCATTTCTCATGAGGAGATTGCAGCTGATTAAGAATGAGGCGGCGCCTCTTCTCCTAAAGCTGCCCAGAAGGACTCACATCCAACCATAATTGAGAGAGCTCACTGGCCTCCCATCAAGGAGCGGGTGAGGTTTAAAGGACTTATTATGACACATAAAGCCTGTTATCACTCGGGCCCCCAATATCTATCTAAAAGGACCATCCCCTCTCTTCCACCTAGATCCCTTCATCTTCTAATTCTCTTTTGGTGGTGTTCCCCAAGTTTAGAAGGAAATGATGGGGTGGCAGCTCCTACTGTTACCTTTCTGCCAAAGACTGGAAAACCCATACACAGCAGTTGCAGGTTGCGGAGGATGTTTCGGTTTTTACAAGATTTCTGAAAACCTAGCTTTTCAATTCTGTGTACTAAGTTCCTGCAATTCCAAGGATTTGTGCCCACTACAGCGCCAGGACCCTCTATGAGTAGCTGTTGCGCTCTATAAATCCCCCAAACATACACATGAACACATTTCTCCTTGTTACACCTCCCCTGGGGATGCTTAGCATTTTGAAGCATTCCTAAGTTTACTAGTAATGTTAAATATGAGAATGTGCCAAAATCCATGGATGTTGCATGGGAACACCCACACACCACCCATGGAACACCTCCCTGGGGCAGAGTAACGCAAAGCAGCGATTTGCGCTGTAATGTGTTACTCTAGATTTTTCAAGCCACTCAGGGCCATGCAAGGTGGCTTTGCGTGGCTGAATAATTCAAACTTAAGGGTTGCGTCGCTTTTGCACCTCGTTGCGTGGCGCAAAAGATACACAACTCTACCATAAATATGTCCCTTGGTATGAAAACAGGAAGGTCTCAATGCGGACTATACATGCGTCATTGTACATGCCCAAAGCCAAACTGTGCACCAAAATCAGCCCTGGTAAAAATTTCAACCCAACCCAACCCCTCCCCCTTGCTCCTTTCTCTTTTTCTGGCTCTCTCTCTTTCCATACATCAGTTGTCTTTCTCTTTCCTTCTCTCCTATCTCTTTCTTTTCCCTCTCCTCTCCGTTTCTTTGTCTCTCTTGCTCACCCGAAGGCCTCTTGCAAACTCCTTAAAGGAGGTAGAGAAAGTGACAGGTGCCAGCAGCCTCCCTCGGCCTTCAAAAAACAGTATCCAATTGCTCCAGCCCTCTTGGGAAATACAGACGGAAAAAGTCCAGTCAGGTCCTGCATATGCCACACCATCTCTGTAGCAACAGGCTGGGGGTACCCATCCAGATCAAAGCTCCCTTTGACAGGCTCTGGGAGCATAGCCAAAAGGAGGGGCCTGAAGCTAAGGACATCAGGCTACCCTCTCCCTCAGGCCCTAACCCTCTGCTCGGCAGGAGTGATGTGGTTGCTAAGCCAGTGTCTGCCAACTTCATGTACCAGCCATCAGCATCGCAGGTTATCAAGGGGCTACCAATGGCAGCCAATCCTCATCTAGCGAGACTGGCGCCCGGTTTTGGGTGCCACACTGCACGTGAAAAGCACTCCAATAATATTATCTTCTCGGCTGCTAAACTCACAAAAAGACAGCTCCTGCTACATTACAACACCCTGTGGCTTGGCAGCAGCTTAAAGGTTTCTGGGGGTAGGGGCAAGTCATATTTTAGGCTATCAGGTCGGAACAACTTATAGTTTATTATCCATTTTCAGCTACTTCAGACCCACTTGATGCCAAACAATATTAAATTAAACATTCAACTTTCAGAGATGGATGCACGGAAAAAAAGCTGAAAGCACAAGCTGCTCGGCCTCTGCCAGCCAAAAGGTACCAAAGGAAAGTGTGAGCAGGCATTATTGAGGCCATTTCTTTTATTTCATGGGCTTGAATTATTTTTTTAGTTGTGAAAATGTTATTTTGTGGGGACTTCACTGTCTAACCAGCTTGTTCTTTCATTTTAAGTAAAGACATGGTAAGTGTTATAGTAAGAGAACTTCTAAGTAATATTAAAATAATGTGCACATAATGCTTGAAATTTCGATTTATGTTCCAGATATTCATACTGACTCATAAACCCGCTTCACAACTGGCATTCTTGCTGCAACAATGAAATTCAAAACACATCTCAGAGAATTTTCATGATTCTTGCAGGTGGAATCTGAGTTCTCCTTAATTCTCTTGTAATGTAATGTAAGGTGGATTTGTATAGCGCTGCTTGTTACCACTGAAGGTATCCAGGTGCTACTTAAATCTCTCCTTTTAAGAAATCTCTTGTAAATAAAACAAGCATTGGCATAGGCAATAGGTCTCACCTTTGGGACCTTATAAGTTTAGCCATGCAGCACATTATCCCCTATTAGCATGCCCAAACACTCAACATTTTCGAACCATCCTGCTGTGATCAGAGGTCAAACAGTCACATAATAAATAGGCTGGATTCGCGCACAGCTAGAACGAACCCCTTTCTAGAGAGCGTTTTTAACGTTATGGTGCTGTAAAAATATTCAATGTCAAAGTGAGATGTTACAGGGTAGCAAACGATTCCTTATTAAAAGTAAAAGAAACACTTACGTTTTATTTTAAGCAGGCTGACCCATCCTGTATGCTGTAGTGGGCGGAAACAAAATGTGTATGATAAAACAACAGACCAACGGATGAAGGGAGGTGGCTGAAAGCCCCCAATATGTAAGTATATTATACATATTTTCATAAATTCAAAAGATCTTGTCTAACACCAGACCTAAGAACAGGGCTCATTAGTCTTGGAAAGAACACAGTTTGGGATTGCATGAAGTTAAATTGCAATTGCATGAGAGGTAAGGCCTGGGTGCTCAGTTTCCTTATTCTGAGACAATATAGAGCAGCTACAATTCTTTTACTAACATGGTAAAAATTGATACGGCTTCTATAGAAAATTCTATGATAAAAATGATGGGATGCAGAAACCCTGGCCGATGTCATCCTGAAGTTTGAGGACAGACCTGGAATTCAATACGCCAATCTATAGGGACCACATGAAAATTTAGTGGATGGCTACAAGAAATGGAGGTTTTCATGCAAATTCCCCAGACCAGAAGTACATATGATAGGACAGAAAACAAACCAACAAACCCTTAAGGCCACAGAAAGGTCTGGGTGTAAACTGTTGGGGGTCCTGTTTAAGGACAGATGTATGAGAGCTTGAGATGCTGAGGAAGGCATTTAGATGGAAGCCAAATTCAGGTATATTGTAAAACTTCCGGTCGCTCATAAATTAGAATCATGTGAAAAGGAAGACCAACTATGAGTTGGCCCGTGGGTCTTACATAGTAGCATACATGCCCCGTGGAATTAAGGGAGTCTAAATGGGATGAAATATTTTTATTTTCTGTGGAAGCTCGCGGTCTGAGGGCTAATATGTTGTGTTTTTCAAGAACACAATGACATGTGCCATAAAGAATGAACTAGTTCCAAACATATGCACCATCAGCAGGGAACAAGTAAAGGCAGAGCTGTAAGTTCCTATCAATGGACACACATCACGTTATCCTGCAACCCCACTCAAATAAATAGCCAAGCAAATGCTGCCGTAACCGACGAGTATGATTAAAGGCAGTATATATATATATATATATATATATAGTCACTGAAAAAAACATCGGTTTCAGGGGCGTTATAGTTAGCTGGACATTTCCCTCGTACAAAACCCTAGAAATTCACCTGTTATAGTTAGTTCAGCTAACTATAACTCGCGCCCCCGCAATGCACTGCTGATGACGTCACATATTACATCACTCATGACATGGTCAGTGACATCACTGATGACATCTCAAATGACATCACTGATGACATCACTGATGACATCATCCATTGAGTATGTGTTTCTGAACAGTTGTAATATGTTTAATATATATAGGGAAAGGCCTGTTGAAAAATAAGTTGGTGTACAAGTGTGTGAATGGATGATTTTCTAGGTGTGTAACTGACTCTATAAGTGAGTCATTAAATGTATCTTACTGTAGACTAGTGACTAAACTGTGTGAATATCTGTATGTGTCTGTGTGTTGGTGTATAAGTGGCTGCATGGTTTTGTGAATAGCTATATGAGTGTCTATATGGGTTATTGATTGGTTGTCTGAGTATCTGTATGGGTGCCTGAGTGTTTGTGTGGGTAGGGTGTGTGTGACTCTGTGACTAGATGTGTGAGTGGGTGATTCAGTGGGTGCATGGTTTTAAGAGTGCATCTGTGATGGACTATATGGTTGGGTGAGTGTATGTATGGGTGTGTTAGTGATTGAATGTATATCTCAGTTGTACATGTGTCAGTAACTACATATGTGAAACGCAGTGTATATGTGTGTAAGAGTATATAACTATCTATATGTGAGAGTGTGTGATTTTGGGAGTGGCTGTATGTGCCATAGTGCAAGGATATCTGTGTCATGTGCTGTTTGTTTTTCTGCAGGAAGACACAGAATTTGTTAGTATTTTTATGAGTAAGTGAACTTAAGTGTGTTTAACTGTATAGGTGAGTAAATTGGACTGTGATTAATTATTTGCATGACTGGCTAGATGTGTCAGTACCTCAATGGATGATTGGCGGTGTGTGAGGGTCTATATAGGTGTATAAATGCACAGAGTGACTGTAATTATGAGTGACTGTACAGGTGAGTGAGTGGAGATGTATGTAGACCTAAGAGTCAATGAGTGGGTGTATAGTTATTGGTATTGGAGTATCTATGGTTTTCAAAATGGCCGTCTGAAATTTTGAGTCGGTTTATCAAAGGTTATATTAGGGTGTGAGAAGATGCACTCATTTATCACATGGATGACGTCATCAGTGATGTCATCAGTGATGTCATTTGAGATGTCATCAGTGATGTCATCAGTGATGTCACTGACCATGTCATGAATGATGTAATATGTGACTTCATCAGCAGTGCATTGCGGGGGAATTTCTATGGTGTTGTACGAGTGAAATGTCCAACTAACTATAACGTCCCTGAAACCTATGTTTTTTGCAGTGAATTTTGAAGGTTTTTTAAATGCTAATTTCTAACTATAACATGCCAGAAACCTTTGGTTTTTCAGTGAATATATATATATATATATATATATATATATATATATATATATATATATATATATATATTCACTGAAAAAACCATAGGTTTCAGGAGCGTTATATTTAGCTGAACTTTTCACTCGTACATCACTCATGACATGGTCAGTGACATCACTCATGACATCTCAAATGACATCACTCATGACATCACTGAAAATTACATATGTTTTATATATGTATTTCTCAAGGTCGATGGAGGAATAAATGGGTATATAAGTGTCTAAATTGATGATTTGTTTTTGAAAAATTGATTGTATAACTGACTGATTAAGTGTATCTTAGTGAATACATGGCTTAGTGAGTAATGTTTAAATATGTAAATATCTGTATCAGTCTCTCACTTTGTGTATAAGTGGCTGCATGGGTTGGTGAGTAGCTACATGAGTGTCTATATAGGTTATTAGTTGGTTTTTTGAGTATCAGTATGAGTGTTTGTATGGTTCGGTGGTGGGTATTACGCAGTGCATAGGTGCATGAATGAGTGACTCACTGCATGTGTTGAAGACAGCATGTGTGCAGGACTGTATGAGTGTGTGCATGGGTGTGTTAGTGAGTGAATGACTGTCTCAATAGTGTCTTTATGAGTAACTACATATGTTTTAAACTAGTATATGTGACTGTTGGTGTATATAAGTGAGTATATGTGAGAGTGAGAGATTGGAAGAGTTCCTGTATGAATACGTATGTGTTTCTATAAGTGATTGTTTAAAAGACTAAGTATGTGTAAGCTTCTGTAGAAGTAAGTGTGGTGGTGTGAGTATAACTGTATATGCAAGTAAATGGATGTTTGATTCTTTATTAGCTTGAGTGACTATGTGTGTGAGTAACTCTATGGATGAGTGGCGTTGTGTAACATGATGTATAGGTGTATGAGTACATATGATGAGTACATATGATGAGTGAGTACATGTATCACAAGGATGATGTCATCAGTGATGTCATCAGTGATGTCATTTGAGATGTCATCAGTGATGTTATGAGTGATGTCACTGACCATGTCATGAGTGATGTAATATGTGACGTAATCAGCAGTGCATTGCGGGCGCGCGAGTTATAGTTAGCTGAACTAACTATAACGGGGGAATTTCAATGGTTTTGTACGAGTGAAAAGTCCAGCTAACTATAACGCCCCTGAAACCTATAGTTTTTTCTGTGAATTTTTAAGGTTTTTCAAATGCTAATTCCTAACTATGCCTACAGAGATAGGACATGTGAAGAAAGAAGAAAAAACGCACAGAAAGAAAAAAAAGAAATGCAGAAAGAAGCAACAGAAGTCCTCAAAGACGAAGAAAAGTGCAGGAAGAAGGATAGCGTGCAGAAAGAACAAATAGAAGAGCAGAAAGAAGCCTTGTTGCAAAATCATCCTGTACCTTCAAGTTTTTCAGACGGATACTGGTGGTAACTGAGTCTGATTAACCAGTCCTAGAGCCAGTGCTATGTTAAAAGACACTCTGAATACAGTGAAAACACCTACATACACTTGGGAACACTGTGTATTGGGGCCCCCCTGTGATTAGCATGACCTTCTCTGTAAGCCCCTAGTATATAATATGGCAGGGGAATAAAACTACCTCTTAAAACGTGCCACAGGGCGTGTTTGCACACGTCACCTCAGGCCCCTTCCCCACTGTGTAAACACGCCCTGTGGCCATTTTAAGTTGGGAGATTATGTCCCCTTGAATCCTGAGGGTCCCTGGGGGCCAACTAGCCCGCCAGGTGCTTCCAGTGAGCGCCACTTTTTACATCTCTCTGCAACGCAGCGCAGTGGCGCTTACTGGAAGCACCTGGTGGGCTAGTTGGCCCCCAGGGTCCCTCAGAATTGAAGGGGAATTATTTCCTCAACTTAAAACACGCGACACAGGGCGTGTTTGCACACGTTAACTCAGGCCCCGTTAGTTGGGAGATTAAGTTCATTTGAATCCTGAGGGTCCCTAGGGTCCAACTAGCCCACTAGGTACCTCCAGTAAGCACCACAGAGCTGGGTTGCAGAGAGGTGTAAAATGTGGCACAGCTTGGACCACCTCTCTGCAACGCAGCTCAGTGACGCTTACTGGAGGCACCTGGTGGGCTAGTTAGCCCCTAGGGCCCCTCAGGATTGAAGGAGAATTATTTCCCCAACTTAAAACGCGCCATAGGGCGTGTTTGCACACATCACCTCAGGCCCCGTCCCCTCCCTTCCACACTGTGCAAACACGCCCTGTGGCTGTTTTAAGTTGGGAGATTAAGTCCCCTTGAATCCTGAGGGTCCCTAGGGGCAAAATAGCCCACTAGGTACGTCCAGTAAGCGCCATTGGAGAGAGGTGTAAAAAGGGGCACCGCCTGCACCACCTCTCTGCAACGCAGAGCAGTGGCGCTTACTGGAAGCACCTGGTGGGCTAGTTGGCCCCCAGGGTCCCTCAGGATTGAAAGGAAATTATTACCCCAACTTAAAACGCGCCACAGGGTGTGTTTGCACACGTCACCTAAGGCACCGTCCCCTCCCTTCACCACTGTGTAAACGCGCCCTGTGGCCGTTCTAAGTTGAGAGATTAAGTCCCATTGAATCCTAAGGGTCCCTAGGGTCAAACTAGCCCACTAGGTACCTCCAGTAAGTGCCACAGAGCTGCGTTGCATAGAGGTGTAAAAAGGGGCGTGGCCTCAGACCACCTGTCCGAAACGCAGCTCCCTGGCGCATACTGGAGATAACTGTTGGACTAGTTGGCCCTCAGGGACCCTCAGTACTGAAGGGGAATTAATTCCCCAATTTACAACTGGCCAGGGGGTGCGTTTGCAAAGTGCTGCAAGGAGGGGGGCGTGGCCTGCGGCGCGATGCTGGTCTTTTATTTATTTAATTTTTTTAAGAAGGAGGGCTGTGTGGCCCTCCTTCTTTTTCTAATTTTTTGGCCCTGGGGACCCCATCCCCCAGGGCCTGCACCCTAATTTTTTTTGTTGAAAAAAACTTAATTTGGAAGGTGGCCGCGTGGCCCCCCTCCCAAGGCCTTAATCGGCCCCGGGGACCTCAAACCCTGGGTCATGGCCTTTTTTTTTTTATTCTTTAGGAGGGGGGCTGCGTTGCCCCCCTCCTCAGGCCACTTATGGCCCCAGGGACCCCATCCCCCGGGGCCGGCCTTTGTTTTTTATTATTTTTAAAAAATATATATTTATTGAAACACCTAGGACATGCTGGACAAACCGTATGTACCTATCACCATGACAATTTGTGTGATATTCATTAAAAGGCGACTATGCATACAATGAATCCACGTGGAATGTATTTACACTGCTAGTGAAGCTCTGACGTGTCTGACGCCCTACCGTGCCTAATCCCGGCGCCCCCGCCGGTGGGTACTCTCCAAGTAGACACCATTGTCGTTTATTTATACAAACATGGGTAGCTATTGACGGGCACATTTAATACACACGCACACCAAGCCATTCAAAGGGGAGTCGACAAAAATTCAACCAAACTATGCAAGAAACCCCCCTCACGGTTAATAAAACACACATCCACCGCCGGATGTGTAATACTTTTTATTTTACTCTCTGGAAAGGAGACGAACCTCACTTGAGAGTCACAGCGTGCTCCTGGCTGAGCCCAATGCTGTGTTACACCCACCAGTGCCTGCCGAGTGCCACACACCTCTGTGTTGTATTCCACCAGCTAGTGCGTATGCTATGACACTCTCTAGCCCATGTGCACTGTAACACCACCCCGTGAATATGTCATGCCACACTTGCCTTCGCACGGGTTATATTGCCCCATCTAACGCGCCTTCCTCGATGCCTATGTTATAACGCACAGCGCTATGCCATACATATTACAATCTGGGATCCATATCTTTGTCAATCAATCAATCAAAGTACTTTATTTGATTTTTTGTCACATAAAAAATCATAAAGGCATACATGTACATTTATAAAAGTTGCCATCTTATTCAAATCCAATTTTTAAAACGTATTCAAAAATTCAGTTAAAATATTCATACACTTATAAAATATCTCTCACATTTCATTAAAATTTCCCATTATTTTACAATTATTCGTGCAAAAGATAAAGGAAGATAATGAAAGATTGAACCCTCATATTTACATTCTAAATTCTTAGCAATTCTTCAAAAAAAGACGTTACAATACCATCCTGTTATTAGATTCAGGGGTGTCTAAATCAAATTGTTTCTAGACTGAATTGTTTTCTTCAAAAATGAGGCGACGTTACTTGTTAGACACTCATTATCTAAGAGTTGGAGGGCAATAAAAGCTAGGCGGCATTGTCGCAAGCCCCATATTTTTAAAATGGGTTTTATCCACTTTTTTCTTAGATCCTGGTAAAATTTGCAAAACAACACAACATGTATCGTTGATTGAGTAGACATATTGTCACAAGGGCAGTTCTTTAAATTTTATGACCAGTCATTGACCATTGGAAAACTTACCAACCTATGGAAAACATTTAGTCTAAAGCGGGTAAGAACGAATCTGTCATACACTTTTAAGGTGTATTGAAGGTATGGTTGGATGTTAGAAAGGACAGTTATCAATAGATTTGGTTGGACTGTTGGTTTTGACGCCTCATTCACAAATCTTATGCTCTCCATATGCTGCATGCACTGTTTTTAAAATTCTTTTCCAGGGATGGCACAAATTATCTTGGGATTATAATAATATTCTGGTTTTCCAAGATCGGTCATAAAATCCCTTATATATGTCATCCATCCTCTCTCAAGGGTATGTTCTAGCTTTAGACTATCTTGCATTGCCAGCTGATTCAATTTATTATACTCTGATTTCCAAATCCGGTGCCATAGGACAACCGGTTGCACCTTTATGATATCTGTAATGTATGGCAGGCCTAGTTCGGTGTGACATATAAAAGTAGATGTAGTTCTAGGCACTGCCAATACATATCTAAAATAGGCATTTTCCTCTTTCTGTATTTCAGATATGTTTCGGTGGCCCCATAGCCCTGCCCCGTATGTTGCTACAGATTTACATTTAGCATTGTAGATCCTAATTAGTTCAGTTGGGGGCCTCTTACCCAATTTTTGTGAGAAATTTACAAGGGCTGTGGTGGTTTTTGCAAACAGAAACTTCCTAATATTTATAGCTTGACCCCAAGAGCCCTTGTCGTCAATTAATATCCCTAGATAGAGATAAGTGGAAGTAGTCGTCAGCTTCCTCCCATTTAAAAAAATATCCTTCTGCTTCTTGCTACCCCTGCCACAATTCATTATATATGTTTTTGAGACGTTTATTTGTAAACCTAGTTTCTTCATAAAAACATTATAAGATTCTAGTGCTCGTTGCAACGCCAATGGAGTCCTAGCCATAATAACAGCGTTGTCCGCATATAATAAAACGGGTATTGGTCGTCTTTCCAATTGGGGTAGGCACTGGCACTCCTCTAACATTATCCTTTTCTAGGCCATTTGTGTATAATGTGAAGATGAAGGGTGCCAGGACGCACCCCTGTCTTACACATCTCTTCACCTGAAATGTTGTGGTGCATTCCCCGTTAAACCCTTAGCGGACGCAGGCTTTTGCATTAATATATAGGGCTTTTAGAAAGTCAATTAGGGGGGCCTCTACCCCCATTGTCACTAGAATACTCCACAGTTTCTCATGGGAAACACAATTGAAGGCGGCGGAAAGATCGACAAACGCCAGATGGATTTTATCCCTCTTTGCCTTCGTATATTTACCCATAAGAATAGACAGGTTAAGCCCTTGATCGATTGTGCTCAACCCTTCCCTGAATACGAACTGAACATCCGAAAGTATATTCTTTTCCTCAGCCCATTGTTGTAGACGATTAAGCAGAATCCTGCCCGTTACCTTCTCCAGTGAATCCAGTAAGGAGATGGGTCTGTAGCAGGCTGGATCCTGCCTATCTCCTTTTTTATAAATGGGGACCATAATAGAATTAGACCAAGTTTTGATTAATCCCCTTGTAGTGGCAGCATTTAGGACGCAGGTTAACAGTGGAGCCCAGAGATCTGGGTTATGCTTATATATTTATATATGTCCACGGGGACCCCATCGGGTCCGGGAGCCTTGCTTTCTTCACTCGTATTTAATGCTGCTTGAACTTCTTTTAAGGTAAAGAGTATATCTATTGGATAGGTTACTACTTTATTGACTAATGAGGTCTATAACATCTTGGCTATCTAGGGGCACCTCTGCCTTCTGGAAAATTTGTGAAAAATGGTCCACCCACTGATTTTCATCGATTGCTATTTCAATTGAGGGCTTTCCTTCGGAACTAAAAAAAGGAGATCTAACCACACGCCAGAAAGCCCTGCTGTCCTTTTCAGCGTCAGCCCTATGCATATCTTCCCAGATGGATTCTTTTATTTCCTTTTTCCGCAATTTTATCGCCTGATTATACGCCTTCCTGCACCGTTTTATTTCTATCTTATCTTTGTTTTTATTATGTATTGCTTTTTTGGGTGCAGATTGAGCCTTCGTACAAGCTGTATTAAATCACCCCTTTTTGCTGGCAGTCCCCCTTTTTATCTCCACGTTCAGACTGTTTTTTATTATTTCTGTTATATTCAAAAAGCTTTTAAAAACCGTCTCCTGCGGGGTATTTTCGTTTAAGCAATTCATTATTAAATCCATTGCCTTCCCTACCACTAATCTTGGTATTTTGTCTGGATCAACCTTTTCCCACTTCAATGAGTAGCCATTTACTTTGTCGATCTCCAAATTAATATATATTTGGTCCGGTTCTTTGTTAGGATGTTTTTTTTAACTTTTTACACAATTTTGTCACTGTTAGTGGGAAGTGATCACTGATGGCTATTTTGTGAACTTTAAATCCTATAACATTATGTGAGAAATGATTCGAAAACAGAATAAAATCTATAATGGAGCTCAAGCCTCTCCCATTAAAAATCTGAGAGAATGGGATGGGGGGTGAAGTTAATGAATTAGCAAAACCCAAATCTAGCACAAATATACTCTCGTTTAGAGTGTTACCAAGGACGTTATGGGGAAAATGAAATAAATTGCAATTTTCCTCATCCACCAGACCACATGTTGAATCATTGTTCTGTGGGCATATGTTAGTATTAAAATCCCCACCCTATGCAATCTGGGCAGTCCCCAAATTTGAATTCTGGATCTTTTGCAGAGCATGTCTTAGTTGTTTCACCGTATCTTCCACTTTTTCCTTTGCAATGTTGTTATTAAAATTTACAATGATTATAAATTTGTTACTGTCCATATTAAGTGTCACAATTTGATAATTTGGTTTGGACGCTATAAAGGAAGTTCTTTTTATTGGCAACATATTTGAGATGTATATACTTAGGCCACCTTTTGGCCTTCCAGAAATTGACGGGGTTGCAGTCGTATAGTAGGTTTTAAACCCATCTATGTGCATTTCTCTAGAAGCCCAAGTCTCCTGAAGACAAAGAATGTCTGTTTTCCTAATAAAGTCTAAAAAGGGATCATTGGAGAGTTTAGATGATAGGCCTGCTATGTTCCAAAACGTGATCTTTATCCTCCCCTCGTTAGCTGTTAGTGTTCCTTGGATGGGGCCATCGTTTCCCAGTATTCTAACCTTTTTTGGTTCGTAATTTGATCTCTCGCTGCTATTAGATAGTATTCTGTGATTAACATATTGATCTGATTTATTTTGCCCCTTCGTTTGTATACTTTCATCGTGGCCTTCTATAAGTTCCTCTGTGTCCTTATGAGTAGATACCAAATCCTTACTCCTATCGTTCATTAAGTTAGTTGGGTCAGATGATTCCTGGTGACGTAGTCAGTCTATTTCTTCTAAAGGGGATAATATTCTGAAACAATTTCTTACTGGTACGTTATACGAGGGCCAAATACTACTCTCAAATTGTCGTGGTTTCTCTAAATCAGGAGGTGGGCGATAGAAATAACCTAGAGGTAGTATATTAATCCCTTCCACTGATGTATTGTTTCCCCCTTCCCTCAAAATCATTTCCACGAACTGTGGTGTACGAAATGTTAGTACCACACAATCACCAGCGAAACACTTCTTATCCTTGCCTACCCATCCCACCCTACGTGCCATTTTGAATTCTTCAAACAATCTGGTCGTAAATCCTACTTTTGTACTTAGCCAGTACAAAGACTTATTTCTAAGTATTTCACATGTCTTAGTATCTTGCAGCCCTCGCTGCGGGACGTTTGAGAGGACAACTATAAAGGGAGTGCAGGCTGGAGGTAGATCCAAATGGCTTGATTTTTGCGGGTAGAAATTTTCGTGTTGCGTTGTTTTTAGTTGATCTTGGGCCAGAGATATTAGATTTAAATTTTTAGATGGGACGGATGTTGGTACAGCAGGCGATTTAATATAACATGTACTTACATTGCTTGGCGTGTCCCTAATCTGTTCTTCTCTCGTGTGTTTTCTTTCTGGGTCCCTATAACTACTCACTTCATTGTGTTGTTTTCATACTTGTGGACTAACTTCTTCCTCTTCTTTCCTGACTAAAAATCTTTCTAGCCGAACCTCTACCTGACTTAATCTGTCTTCAATTGAGGGAGGAGCCTAGCGCTTGACCAAGATGGCCGCGTGAGCTTTGAGCTCCCGAGACCCTCATGCCCTCCGTCGACTATCCTGTCTCTAATCCTGTTTGCATGCATGGCATCGTGCAGATGACTAGTCAGGGAGGCGATTGATGCTACCCGCGGTCGGATCGCCCACCGGGAACCGGAGTTATGCATGGCGGAAGATTGAGGCCTATCTCCGAAGGATGCCAGGGGCTGGAGTTGGCAGGATGCCCGGCCTCTAATTGAACAACAGCGGCCAGGCGAGGTGTGAACTGCCGGACGGAGGTCTACATCCTTTCACTTTCACTTTCTCGTCCTTTGTTGGCCCTGCCCAGGGAGTGCTCTCGGCTGCCTTATTATTATTTGGACGCTCTGCACGCTACTCTGGTGGCCCATCGCAGGACTGCGCACTCCTGCCTCCTTTCGCTGAGAGAGGGTCGTCCTGATTGAACCGACCTGCTTGCGCCAACCATGTCGGGCAAAGCAGAGGTGGATCGGCCGAAGCCTAAGGCCACCAGGCGGGGAGCCTATACTCAGGCCAACAATATGGACCGCTACGCCCAGCAGAAGGGGTCACCGGGTGGACCGAGCCAGTCGCCGGAGGCACAGAAGGCTGCCTCACCCTTGGCCCCGGAGCTCTCACTCCAGGATGTCATGGGAGCGCTCGACGGACTGCAGACTTCGATTGGGAGACAGTTTGATGCCCTGGCGCACAAAGTGGATGCCATCTTGGTGGACGTTAATCTGATCCGTGCGGATTTGGGCAAAACGAATGAACGAGTTAAAACCCTGGACCTCAAGACCACGGGCCTCGCCGCTGATGTCTCGGAACTACAGACCGAGGTCCGTAAGTTGCGGACCGAGAGTGATCTCGCCGCCCGTCGGCTGGAGGACTTTGAGAGCCGGGCCAGGCGCAACAACGTGCGCGTTATAGGGGTCCCGGAGTCCTCGGACGAGACTTCTGTAGACCTGCTAGTGGAGGACTTGGTGCTTAATCATCTGCAGCCTAAGGGTCTTGGAAAGTTTTTCGCAGTTGAGAGGGCACATAGGGTGCCGGGTGGTAGGCCCAAGGTGGGAGCCCCACCGAGGCCGATTGTCGCCCGGCTCTTTCATTTTCGAGATCGGGACGCTATCCTGCAAGCATCGAGGGTGACGGGCACGGTCCCCTTCCAGAACGCTTCGGTGAATTTCTATCCTGACTTCACCCAGCAGGTGCAGAGGCAGAGGCAGGGCTTCCTGGGGGTGAAGAGGCGGCTTCGGGAGAGGGAACTGAAATATGCCATGCTCTTCCCTGCGAGACTACGTGTGGTGTACGAAGACCGAACATTCTTTTTTGAGTCGCCTGTCATGGCCGAGGAATGGCTGGACGCTCTGCCCCGACGACGGACGGGAGAGGACACTGCCGCAGATGGGGACAGTGGCCGGGATGAACAAGGTTGATGTCTTCGGAACCGGACTGACTCGTTTTGACTCCAGTTAATGACTTGAACAGAATGCAGTAAATACGGAGGGTTGTGGGAGGACGAGGGGAGCTCTTTCCTCCCTTAGGGTACTTTTTGTAGATTTTGGGTTCGGTAGGGCGACAGGCACACTGCAAGTTGGGGGGGCTTTGTAAGCTGCAGCAGGGGTGCAGGGTGGGGGGGATAGTTGGGATTTTGGGTTCGTTGTTGGGGGGTTTGTTTATGCAAGGCGTATTGACTATTTTCAGGGCTGTTCCATGGTGGCTCTTTGGGTGTGGGGTGGGCCTCCTTACGTTTGGGGATGGGGGGTAGGGGTTTAAGTGTTATTAGCTGGAATGTTAATGGTTTGGGGGATCGCATTAAGCGCGGGATTGTTTTGCAATTCTTGAAACGGTCATTACCGGATGTCGCCCTACTGCAGGAGACGCACCTTATAGGTAACATGTGCTATGCTCTTAATAGGAAGGGTTATAAATTCGTAGCACGTGTGGGCATCCTAGTCAGAGCCTCGCTACCATTTGAGGTGGACTCCACCATTGTTGACGATAGGGGGAGGTTTGTGGCGGTGGCGGGGCGGTGGGAAGGAAGAACTTTGGTTTTAGTTTCGGTTTATGTCCCGCCGGCCCTGCAGGCCTCCACGTTTACAGATCTGGGTAGGGCTTTGCTGGATCTCCCGGGGGGTATGCTTGTGGTGGGGGGTGACTTCAATGCTGTCGGCTCTGGGCTGCTGGATAGATACCCGCCCAGAGACACGGGGGGGGCTCCGAAGTGGCTTCCAGACTTTCTTGACACACTTGGCCTGATAGACTGCTGGAGGCTCCTGCACCCCACACAGAGCCAATACACCTTCCACTCCGGAGCGCATGGTAGCCTCTCTAGGATTGATTACCTGCTCACTCTGGCTGCGCACGCCTCAATGGTGTCCGAGGCCAGGCACATGGCGCGTGGTATATCGGACCATTCGCCAGTGTGGGTCAGGCTGGATGTTGGCCGTGAGGGAGGGGGAAGAGTGGCTCCTATTAACCCTTGGTACTTCCGAGACCCCAAGATGCGCAGCGCACTGGTGAAGACAGTTAAAAAAAAATTCAAGGATAATCAGGGATCCGTGGACTCGGCAGTGTCGCTGTGGGAAGCGTTCAAGACCGTGCTGCGCGGGGAGGCTCTCTCCCTTGTAGTGGCGGCCAAGCGACGGAGAGATGGCGAGGTCATGCAGGTTGAGGAGGAGATTGTGGCTTTGGAGGGAGCGCTAGAGGAGGAGGTTACAGAGGCCTCACTGCATGAGCTGAGCTTGAAGCAAGCCGAGTATAAGGACCTGGTGACGAATGTCGCTAAGACCCTCAGTAGGGAACAGCAGGGCCGTTTGTATGATGTTGGTGACAAGGCCGGGAAACTCCTAGCTTGGCTGGACAAAAAAGAACGGGTTAATAGAGTAGTGCCGGAGTTGATGGGAGAGGGGGGAGAGGTGATTGTGGAACCTGAGAGGATTGTGCAGTGCTTCATGGACTATTTCCGTATGGTTTATACCTCAGTGTCGGATAGGCCGCCCGAGGACTCGCGTGACCTCTTGCGTGATATTGCTGTGCCCTGTCTTTCCGATGTAGATAGGGACGATTTGGACGGAGACATAACGGTCAATGAGGTGGCGGGAGCTATCCACGCGCTGAACTCGGGCAAGGCCTCGGGCCCGAACGGCTTGCCAATTGACCTGTATAAGCTGTTTCCGGATATGGTTGCCCCTCACCTGCGCGCCATGTTCGTGGAGGCGCGGGGGAGTGGGATACTCCCGTTGGATCAGCGACTGGCGACGATTGTTGTTATACACAAAGATGGTAAACCCCGAGATAAGTGTGCCTCATATAGGCCTATCTCCCTTCTTAACGCCGAGCCGAAGATTCTGGCTAAAGTCCTGGCGGCCCGATTGGTCAGGGTGATTGGAGACTTGGTCCACCCTGATCAATCCGGTTTTATTCCGCATCGTAACACCGCGTTAAACCTTCGGCGCCTTCATGGCGTGATCGCCAGGGCGGGCACGCTGCGTGAACCAGCCGTTGTGGCGTCTCTCGATGCCACGATGGCCTTTGATACGGTGGAATGGGCATATTTGTGGGCGGTGCTGGCCAAGTTCGGCTTTGGCCATGGCTTTGTGAGCTGGGTGAGGTTGCTGTATGAGGGACCCCTTGCGAGTGTGGTGGTAAATGGCCGGGCGTCGACTCCGTTTCAGCTTGGGAGGGGCACTCGGCAAGGTTGCCCCCTGTCGCCATTGTTGTTCGCCCTCGCCCTTGAGCCATTGGCGGCGTGGATACGCTGGAACCCGGATATACGGGGACTTAGATGGTCGCCCGAACACGAGGACCGCATTTCGCTATATGCTGATGACATCCTGTTGTGTCTTGCCTCGCCCAAGAAATCACTGATAGTGGTCTGTGACGTTCTTACATCTTTCGGTAGGAATTCGGGTCTCGTCATCAACTGGAGTAAATCGTATTTATATGTTCTGAGTGGCGAGGTTCCACCGATCCCGCGAACTTGTTCAATCCAGATTGCTCAGCAGGGCTTCGTGTATTTGGGGATCTTTATCTCCACGGACTCCACTTTGCGGTATGAGAGGAACCTGCTCCCTCCCTTGGCGCGACTGCGGCGGGATGTAGAGGGCTGGCGGAGGCTGCCGCTCTCCCTCGTTGGGCGCGCTGCCTTGTTCAAAATGATGTCTCTTCCCCGGTTCCTCTACGCATTGCAGAATACTTTAGATTGGGTACCGGCCAAATACTTTCGGGAGATCGAAAGCCTCCAACGAACGTTGTTGTGGGACGGGCGGCCTCGAATAGCAATTGCTAAGTTGACGCTACCATGGTATGATGGGGGTATTGCGCTTCCAGACCTCCGACGCTACTATTGGGCCACCCAGCTGAGCGCGATTAATCATGGTCTCTATGGCCCTGCCCTCAGCCCTGGTTATGCCATGGATAGGTGGTTGCTGCGTGGTGGTAACTATCACAGGGCGTTGTACTCGCGGTCTCTGGACTCGTCCCTCACGGGGCCTACTGGGGTGGCGGTGCGTGTGTGGAAGATGGCAACTGACTCGCTGGGCTGGAAGGATAGGCTCACCCTCGCTACCCCGTTGTTTGAATCTGAAAGATTGGGCAGGCTTTGGCATACGAAAGGTTTTGACAAATGGGACCTGATCGGCATCTCCAGGGTTGGAGATGTGCTGATTAAGGGGAGGGTGAAGTCCTTTGAAGAGTTGCAGAAGGAGTATGAGCTGGGGGCTTCCGAGTTTTTCCGCTATGTTCAGGTGCGTTATGCCCTCCGGTCAGTCCTCGTGGAGGGTGAGAAGGTGTCTGAGTTTTCTCCTTTGGAGGACCGGATCCTTGATGGCCATATGCCTGAGAGCACGATCTCGCTCATCTACAAGAAATTGATAAACGTCCGGGCGGATGCGCTTCTGGGGCTGCGGGACCAGTGGACTAGGGATGGACTCGAGTTGGATGATGAGGATTGGCAGTCTGCTGTTTCCTCTCCCACGGAGGTTGCGATCCCGTCGCGTCTGCGGTTGGTGCAGCTCAAAATACTGCATCGAGTGTATGTGACGGGGCCAAGGCTGGTTCATATGGGTTTCTCTGAGGAAGGCCTATGTAGGAGGGGATGCGGTATGGTGGGTACCTTCCTGCATATCATCTGGGAATGTGGTGTCATCGCGGAATTCTGGAGGAGAGTCCATGCAGTGATGGGGGAGGTGACGGGCATTGCTATGCAGCCGGAAGCGCGGTGTTGTCTCCTGAATGTCTGGGGGCCCACTGATCACAATGCGGCGCAGACCCAATGGGTGACTCTGGGTAACATGGTCGCTAAGAGAGATATAGCGCGATTGTGGGGCTCCGTGGGGCCCCCCACATTGACCGCGTGGAAAGAAAATATGGATTGGAGTATGCTCAGGGAGAAGACAGTGTATTGCGCTAGAGGCCGCCCTCGGAAGTGGCACGCCATCTGGGGGAGGTGGAATCAATATAGGGGGGGAATATGTCTTGCCCCTGATTTGGATCCCCCCGAGGAACAACTTTCTTCTTGATATTCTTTCCAGCTCAGTATATAAGATGTGATGATTAATTGACTGCTTGGGCCTCTGCTGTCCCCCTTCTTTCTCTTATCATAGAACTGTGACTGTTAGATGATTGGGGTCTGACCTCCCCTGGGGGGCTTTCACCATGGGCACTCAGTGTTTTTGCCTTGCTGGGGTTTGTTGTGTGTTTGTGTTTATTTAAAAATGGAATCTTTGCACTGCTCCTTTAATGCAATGTGGACGCTTCTTTGTCCTTCTCTGTCGAAGCTGCCGAACCTCCGGGTTGTCGGCTGAATAGCTGTGTCCAGACTCTTGACGAAATAAAGGTTTTTAAAAAAAAAAAAAAAAAAAAAGATAATCTGTCTTCAATTTTCGTGAGCGCACCTCTTAGATAGAACTCTAAGGGCCATATGTAGGCGGGCTAATACCGGTCGGTAACGGCCGAAAATCGGTAAATTTTCCGTTACCAACCGGTATTTAGCCCTTTGAGATGTAGGAGGCTGGATTGAAGGATTCGGTAATTTACCGATTCGGTATTTTAAGAAATCGGTAAAATACCGAATCGATAAATTATCGAATCCTGAAATCCTATGTAGGGAGCACTCAAGTGAGTGCATTTTTGGTTTAAGGATTCGTTATTTACCACCAACTACAAGCTGATGGTAAATACAGAATACCTTTTTTAAAAAACAATTTTGTGCTTTTTTAAAAGTGCCATGTGGCAGACATACATGCCCTTAGGGCATGTATGTGCGCCACATGTGCACACATGCACGATTCAGGGGTGCAACAGGGTGTCAATGTGACACCCTGCCACCCTTGAATATGCTCCCCCTATTACCGATTCGGTATTTACCAAATCGGTAATAGTGAATGGCTTCCCATTTATTTATATGGCCCTCCAGGCCCATAGGAATGAATGGGAAGGTATGCCTTATTACCGATTCGGTAAATACCAAATCGGTAATAACGAATATTACCGAATCGGTAAAATTTACCGATTTTTTACCTACATTCTATTTCCCGATTCTTAAATACCGAATCGGTAAAATTCGGTATTTAGGAATCGGTAAATAGAAATTACCTACGTATGGCCCTAAGTTTTTTATAGCTATAGCCATATTACCCTCACCATCATCCCTCTTGTTTCTCTTACTCGTGTCTTCATGCTCGGGAGTATTCCTTACAACGGCTAGTTTTGATCCCGCTGTTTTATTCTCTGGTCCATTTTGCTTGCCAGATTTTAGTCTTCCTACTATGTCATCTCTTACTGTTGTCAATTTCCCTATTATTTCAGCCTTGTCTCTTTTTACACAGTGCACATGCAACGTTACACTCCCCAGCACATATTTCATATTACAACTTTAGAGACTAGTTAGGTTACACAACACTGCCCTGTGCATATTACACTACAAGGCGCATATCGCATAGCACTCGCTAGTGCCTGTGCTATGTCGCGCTCTCCAATGAATCTGTCATTGCGCACAATGTATTGCATATTATATTTCACGCCCCAGTTCATCTTATATCACACTTTTTGGTGCATAGTTTATACCATATACTATATCTAGTTTTCATTTTCAATCATGCTCTCAGGACTATGTTCTATATAACACTGCGTCCACCTACCCTTTTCACGGGCATTACATTTTGCAATGGGGTGGAGGGTCAGGGGGTGTTTCTGCCAGGTGAGCCCGAAGTCACAGTCACAAATGTCCTCTTCTTCCTAAATAAAAGTGAGATTATGCTGCATACTTGTTCATATTTTAAGTACTTCGCACAGACACACATTTTAAAAACACTAAAGTTCCTAATACCCACCTTCTCTGAACAGTTAGCTTGCTGCCCCATCCACCTCCTCCCTATCCTCTGTTGTCTGAATCCATGGACTAGCCTCCTCCCTCCTGCCATGCATGGTCTGATGTGCTGCCACTGCCCTCCATTTAGCATGATGTACCAGTCCACTCCTCCTGCCCTCCATTGCCCAATTCTATGGCCCATCATTGACCTCCTGCTTAGCCTCTGTGCTTAGCTTGCTGCCCCTATTCTCCTTCCCCCTGCTCTCCGATGTCTTTGTGCATACCCCTGCTCCATCCTTTTTGCCCACCATGTTCCATGGACCTGCCGCTCCTATCTACTCTGAGTGTTCTGTTGAGCTGCCACTCCCCTCCCACCTGCCTAGCATTGTCAGATGACTGTAACCTGTCCCTGCCACCTCCACCCTGCCTGTCTACATGCCATGCCCCTATCCCCTTCCTCCAGTCCTCCATGGTCCATTTTACTGCCACACCCTTCTGCCCTCCCTGGTCTGTTGTGCTGCAACTGCTCCTCCTGCCTGCCCGCGCGGTCTGTTGTGAGGCCCCATCCCCTGAACTCTCTTGTCTGTGCCCAGGTCCAGACCCACCCTTCTATCCTCCATGGTCCTTTGTGCATGCCCCGGCACCCTCCTTCTTGCCCATCATAGCCATTGTGCTGCCACTAACCCTCCCGCTTGCCATGCATGGTCTTCTGTGCTGCCATGGCCCCTCCTACCTTCCCTGTGTGGTCAGCCAGCTGCCCCTGACCCCCTCCCACCTTCCCTCCATGGTCTGTGTGTATGCCATCATAGTCTCACTGTTGCTCTCCATGGAGTGTCTTGTTTCTAGTGCCCATCCTGCCTGACCTCCATGGTCATCTTGCTGCTCCTGCCCTGACCCCTTGCCCCAGCCCTCTGTTTCCATGTGCAGACCCCTATTCCCTCCCTCCTGGCTTGTCTGTTCCATTGTAATGCCCCTGATCCATCCCTCCTGCCCTTTATGGTCTGTTATGCTGCAGCTTTCTCTCCTGTCTGTCCATTATGGTCAGCTAGCTACCATTGCCTCTTTCCCCTCTGTTCTCTGTTGTCCATGTGCATGGTCCTGTCCCCTCCCTATTGCTTTCTATGGATTGTTGTGCTGCACTCCCGTCCCGCATGCCCTGTGTGGTGTATTGTGCTGCTGCAAACCCTGATGCCTGCCCTGTAGGGTCAGTTTGGTGCACCTCTCCATGTCCCTCCTGTCCTCTGTTATCCGAGTCCATGTCCCTACCCCAATTCCTCCTGCCTACCATGATCCAATGTACCATACTTGCGAACATTTTGAACTTGGTAAGAGGGAGATTTTTGAAAAAAACTGGGATATTGATTATCCCCTTTGAGTTACATTGAAAAAGAGTAGATTGTAGACAGATCAAATAAAGCTCATTTGAGCTTAAAAACATTGGACGTTTCCTGGCTGAAACGGATCTGTTGGCATGTATGGTTGTACTACCACTGCCTCTTCCTTCTGCCCACAATGGTCTATTATATTGCCACAGCCTCTCTTGCCAGTCCTGTATTGTTGGATTGTTGCCCCTGCCCTCCTTTCCACTGCCCTCCATAGTCTGTTGTGCTGCCACTGCCCTTCCTGCCTGCCCAGTGTGGTCAAATTGTTGCCTCTGTACTCTCCTACCTGCCTTCAATTTTCAGAGTCCGTGCCCCTTGCCTCTGCCTCTCAACAGTATCCCAATGAACAACTAGAGTGCTAACATTGTATATTTATTACAAAAGTGTGGAACGCCTGACGTCATCTTGATGCAATCAAAACTGTAATACCTAGAGCATTTCGTTTAGAAATTACATATATGAGAGGGTCTTATTTGCATCAGAATTATGGTTAGTGCTCTAAAAAACTAAAATGAGGACATATTTTCTGAGTTTTCAAATAGCGACAAAGAACTTTTAAATTATTTGTAATCTTAATGTTTTTTTATCCAGTGGACCACTTGATTAAATGTTGCACTTAGGGGAGAGGATGTGGTGTTACTTCCAGAGCTGCAGACTTTGCAACTGGGGAACCAGGTTGGAGTTTCTTCTTCAGCTCAACATTCTGTGATTCTAGTCAAATCACTTAATCTCCCCATGTCTACAACCAAAATGAATTTGATCTTGTGTAACCAATGCTTATGTAAAGCACTCCAATACCTGACAAGTCTGCACTATATAAAACTGCAAATACACAAAAAAAAAGTGTTTTGCACACTTCTGTCATTGGGCTACATGTGGGCTACATCTGGGTGATATTTGTGCTGCATTTGGACTCTTTTGTCTCTGGTGGCCATCTTGGGAGATTTATTTGTTATGAAGTTTCCTAATTTCCTCATTTACTGCAGTCTCCTCAGTAGGAAATGCTTTCAGTTTTTTACTTTGATTCCATCAAGAAGGTATTCAGATATGTCACACATTTGCCATAAATTCTGAATGTTAGCACTCTAGTTGCTCATTAGATCACTGTAGTAAAGCTACTACTCACCAGGAAAGTCTACTGCTGGTATTAAAAGTGCAGGTTTCAGTCTGCATGTCAGAATTTTTCTAATGAAATAGAAGAGGATTTGAGAAGTCACTCAAAATGTGCCCTAATTTTTCTTTCTGCAGCACTAATCATACTTTCTATGGCAAAATGAACCCCCTCATTTTGTTCATTTTAAATTAAATGTTTTAAGAGTTGCCACTTTATTCCAATCAAGATGGCTTCAGGTGTGCAATATGTTTGTCATAAGTAGGACTGTTAGCGCTCTAGTTGTTCTTTAGAACACTCTGGGAAGCTGCAGTAGAACACATAGGGGCATATCAACAAGGGCTTTATCTCTGCTTTTTTGGCTTTAAAAGCCAAAAAAGCAGAGATAAAACTAGCAACCTATCAACAACAGGGTGCTAACATGCAAATTTGCATGTTAGCACCCATTTACTCTACGCTTCCCCTTGCATCTCTAATGAGATGCAAAGGGGGCGTTCCAGAGTAAAATAATAGGAGAAATGTCGCTAAGCGACATTTCTCCTATTATCCAGAATATCGCTAACCCTGTTAGAGACAAAAAAAGCAGCGCTAACCGTGGTTAACGCTGCTTTTATACGTCTGGTATTTTTCTGACTTAGCCATGATATCCTATGGAAGGAGAATATCATGGCTAAGTTTGTCTGTCCCTATCAACAAGCTAACGTGAGATTATCGCTGGGTTTCCAGCGATAATCTCACGTTAGCCACTAAGGTGCCGATTCCGATCCTGGAAAAACCGGGTACGAACCGTCGGTCGGAGCGTTTTCTCCGTCCGACTCGTACCCGGGAAAAAAACCCTACAAACTTGCAAGTACGATTCGTACGGAAACACCATTTCCGTACGAGTCGGACAAAACACCGACCGACAGTAAAATACATACGAATGTGATCCGGGACACCGCGGACGTGACATCCGGACGGAGTTAGGCATGTTTTTACGTACCAGAAAGTACGATACGATTCGTACCGACAGCAGTCCAAACGGCAATATTTTTACGGCACCCAAAAAGTGCCGGAAAAGTTAAGTATGCCGCGATGCGAGCGGTATAGGGGGCCCGGAACACGCCTCCCCCCCAGCCCCCGTGTATGTACGAGACGTACCCCCACCCGTGCATGTACACCCGTGTATGTACACCCGTGTATGTACGAGACGTACCCCCACCCGTGAATGTACACCCGTGAATGTACACCCATGAATGTACACCGGTGTATGTACGAGACGTACCCCCACCCGTGAATGTACACCCGTGTATGTACACCCGTGAATGTACACCCGTGTATGTACGAGACGTACACCCACCCGTGAATGTACACCCGTGAATGTACACCCGTGTATGTACGAGACGTACCCCCACCCGTGAATGTACACCCATGTATGTACACCCGTGTATGTACGAGATGTACCCCCACCCGTGAATGTACACCTGTGTATGTACACCCGTGTATGTACGAGGCGTACCCCCACCCTTGAATGTACACCCGTGTATGTACACCCATGAGTGTACACCCGTGTATGTACGAGACGTACCCCCACCCGTGAATGTACACCCGTGAATGTACACCCGTGAATGTACACCCGTGTATGTATGAGACGTACCCCCACCCGTGAATGTACACCCGTGTATGTACACCCGTGTATGTACACCCGTGTATGTACGAGACGTACCCCCACCCGTGAATGTACACCCGTGTATGTACACCCGTGTATGTACGAGATGTACCCCCACCCGTGAATGTACACCCGTGAATGTACACCCGTGTATGTACGAGACGTACCCCCACCCGTGAATGTACACCCGTGTACATTCATGGGTGGGGGTACGTCTCGTACATACACGGGTGTACATACATGGGTGTACATTCACGGGTGGTGGTACGTCTCGTACATACACGGGTGTACATTCACGGGTGTACATTCATGGGTGTACATTCACGGGTGGGGGTACGTCTCGTACATACACGGGTGTACATTCATGGGTGTACATTCACGGGTGTACATTCACGGGTGGGGGTACGTCTCGTACATACACGGGTGTACATTCACGGGTGTACATACACGGGTGTACATACACGGGTGTACATTCACGGGTGTACATACACGGGTGTACATTCACGGGTGGGGGTACGTCTCGTACATACACGGGTGTACATACACGGGTGTACATACACAGGTGTACATTCACGGGTGGGGGTACGTCTCGTACATACACGGGTGTACATTCACGGGTGTACATTCAAGGGTGTACATTCACGGTTGGGGGTACGTCTCGTACATACACGGGTGTACATACACAGGTGTACATTCACGGGTGTACATACACGGGTGTACATTCACGGGTGGGGGTACGTCTTGTACATACACGGGTGTACATTCACGGGTGTACATTCACGGGTGGGGGTACATCTCGTACATACACGGGTGTACATACACGGGTGTACATTCACGGGTGGGGGTACGTCTCGTACATACACGGGTGTACATTCACGGGTGTACATTCACGGGTGGGGGTACGTCTCATACATACACGGGTGTACATACACGGGTGTACATTCACGGGTGGGGGTACGTCTCGTACATACACGGGTGTACATACACAGGTGTACATACACAGGTGTACATTCACTGGTGGGGGTACGTCTCATACATACACGGGTGTACATTCACGGGTGTACGTTCACGGGTGTACATACACGGGTGTACATTCACGGGTGGGGGTACGTCTCGTACATACACGGGTGTACATTCACGGGTGTACATTCACGGGTGGGGGTACGTCTCGTACATACACGGGTGTACATACACGGGTGTGCATTCACGGGTGGGGGTACGTCTCGTACATACACAGGTGTACATTCACGGGTGTACGTTCACGGGTGTACATTCACGGGTGTACATACACGGGTGTACATACACGGGTTTACATACACGGGTCGGGGGATGGCGCGTACATACAGGGGCTGGGGGGATGGCGCGTATGCGGGCACATGTCTCCATGGTTGCTATAGAAGTTCACTCCGTACGGTGTTTTTTCCATATGGTTGTACAATCGGACGCACGGGACGGATCGTACTTGTGCGCTCGGACTTCAGTTTTTACGATTCGTACGGAAAATCGTCCAGGGACGTGTCGGACACTTTTCCCGACCCGAGGACGTGTCGGGGAATTTTCCCAATGCGATTCGTATGTATTTTTTCCCATACGAATCGTACTTGCCAGTTTGTACGGTACGGAAAAAAATCCGGATACAATTCGTACGTGGAAAATTTCTCCAGGATCGGAATCGGCACCTTTGCGTGATGATTTTTATTGCTATTGAGATAAGCGTTGCTAATAGCACGCTATCTCAGTGATAAAAATCAACGCTAGCCGGCGATAATTATCCTAGCGCTAAGTGCGCTTAGCGATAATTATCGCCGGTTGTTGTTGATATGCCCCAAAGGAATCAACTGATAGTCTCTGCCCTTGTTGGATGTACATGTTTTACTGAGAATGTCAGACTTCATTCTCACATGACTAAGAAAGATAATGTGAATTTACAGAAAATATGCTCTCAGTTTAGCTTATAGATCACCTTCCAAACCTCTGTGGGAAAAGCATGAGAAAATAGTTTTCTCTCAAACATGATTCATGATATCACAGCAGAAGGCTTTTTCACATGGTAAAATCACCTTCGAACACACCACAATTCCTAAAATGAGTATGGTACCATCAACAAATAATTTACAATGTAAATAAAGTCTTAAAACCTTCTATTAACTGCAATGCTTTTTAATGAGGTGACATCATGTATATTGGTCCCAAGATGGCTACCAACACTTCTTGGATGAAGTACTGACAGCCAATCAGATCTCACAATGAGATGTGTAGTTAGGCTCCGCCCAGATATATCTATCTTTTTAACTCTAATTTTCTCAGGAACTACTGAACGGATTTACACCATTTAAACAAAAGGCACAAGTCTGAACTGAGGACTACCTCTTTGCCAAATTTGGTGTAATTCCGTTCAGCAGTTCGGGCTGTAGCTGCGTCAACAGGTCCTATGGGAAAAACGTGTTTTGGGACACCCCTTTTTTCTCGGCCCCCGCTTGACGAATCACCGTGAAATTTTCAGGATAGGAGCGGACCGGAGCTGGCCAAAAGTTTGGAACATTTCGCGAAGATTCATCAATCGGCGCCAACGTTAATCCAAAGAGAATGTTACGGATTTCCTATGGAAAATAGGTCCTAACTATAACTACCTACTGTCGACTGACAGTAGGTAATATATATATATATATATATATATATATATATATATCACTGCTGATGACGTCACATATTACATCACTCATGACATGGTCAGTGACATCACTGATGACATCCCTCATGACATCTCAAATGACATCACTGATGACATCACTGATGACGTCATCCAGTGAGTCTGTGTTTCTGTAAAGTTTTAATATGTTTAATATATATAGGGAAAGGCCTGTTGAAGAATGAGTGGGTGTACAAGTGTGTGAATGGATGATTTTCTAAGTGCGTAACTGACTCTATAAGTAAGTCATTAAATGTATCTTACTGCAGACTAGTGACTAAACTCTGTGAATGTCTGTATGTATCTGTCTGTTGGTGTATATGTGGCTGCATGGTTTTGTGAATAGCTATATGAGTGTCTATATGGGTTATTGATTGGTTGGCTGAGTATCTGTATGGGTGCCTGAGTGTTTCTGTGGGTAGGGTGTGTGTGACTCTGTGCATAGATGTGTGAGTGGGTGATTCTATGGGTGCATGGTTTTAAGAGTTCAACTGTGATGGACTGTATGGTTGGGTGAATGTATGTATGGGTGTGTTAGTGATTGAATGTATATCTCAGTTGTACATGTGTGAGTAACTACATATGTGAAACGCAGTGTATATGTGTGTAAGAGTATATAACTGTCTATATGTGAGCGTGTGTGATTGTGAGAGTGGCTGTATGGATGAGTGTGTGCTTGTATCAGTAATTGTATAAGAGTCAGAATGTGGTAGTATTTTCATGAGTAAGTGAACTTGTGTGTATATAACTGTATAGGTGAGTAAATTGGAGTGTTATTAATTATTTGCATGACTGACTAGGTGTGTGAGTACGTCTATGGATGATTGGCGGTGTCTGAGTGTCTATATAGGTGTATAATTGCATATGATAGTCCTGTACTGAGTGACTGTAATTATGTTTGACTGTAGAGGCGAGTGAGTGGAGCTGTGTGTAGACCTAAGAAACAATGAGTAGGTATGTAGTTATTGGTATAGCAGTATCTATGGTTTTGAGAATGGCCATCTGAAATTTTGACTCGGTGTATCAAAGGTTATATTAGGGTGTGAGAAGATGCACTAATTTATCACATGGATGACATCATCAGTGATGTCATCAGTGATGTCATTTGAGATGTCATGAGTGATGTCATCAGTGATGTCACTGACCATGTCATGAGTGATGTAATATGTGATGTCATCAGCAGTGCATTGCGGATGCGTGAGTTATAGTTAGCTGAACTAACTATAACGTGGGAATTTCAATGGTCTTGTACGAGGGAGACGTCCAGCTAACTATAACACCCCTGAAGCCTATGGTTTTTTCAGTGAATTTCTAAGGTTTTTTAAATGCCAATTCCTAACTATAACCTGCATGAAACCTATGGTTTTTTCAGTGAATTTCAAAGGTTTTTTAAATGCTAATTCCTATCTATAATTTATCACTAAAGCTATGATGTTTAATGATTTTCATTGGATTTCTAAATTTTTCTATTTCAGTCTGTCAATTCCTTTAATTATGTTTTTTGAAAATTCCTTTTTATCACCTTTTTTAACATATTGTTTTCAATTAATTCTTTTAAAAATTAAAAAATATTATTTGTTTTTCTTGGGTTTAAAAAAAAAATTGTTAATGTTTTAAAATATATTTGTATATTTTTTTAAAATATTTTTTAAATCATATTTTCAAAACTTTTTTCCCATTTTTTGGGGGTCCGCGCACCCTAGCCTATACGCCACGCGTACGATGCACGTTACGCGACGCTGGCGCGCTTCCGCGATGCATCATGTGCGTGTATGACGCAGTGGGTGCGCAAATCCCGCGAAATATTTTATATTTAATAAAACATATATATATATGTATTCCATGTGAATATTAATTGAAGACAGACTCTAAACTACTCATAAAAGTAATATATTTTTACATTTAATCCTATATTCTTTTTAAATTCAATTTCGCGGATGCGCGCTGGGTGCGTGTTGCCTATGCGCACGGTTCGCGGATCCCATGTGACCTGAAAAAAAGAGATTTGATTGGTTCATTACACTTCCTGTTCTAACTATTGAAAGACCCCACCCATTTCAATCATTCTTCTTAGACCTTCTTTGGAGGAGCATCTCTTTGCAGAGAAGAAGCTTTTTTAACTAAGTTTTCACTTAGTTCAAACTTTTTTACTAAACAATGGCTTCAGGGCAGGAGGGATCTCCAGCATCTCAACATTCTTCTGGAGATGAATTTCTGGCTGAAGCACCATACCCGGAAAGATATTCATCCATCGTCTGGAAATTTTTTACTTTACCAGAGGGGCAATCGAAGACCAATGCCACCAAAGTGACATGCAAGATATGTCAAAGAGTGCTCTCCCGTGGCGATCCAACAAAGAAATACTCATGTGGTACAGCGAGCATGAAAAAACATCTCAAAACCATGCATCCAATAAACTTGGCACGTGAAGAGTGCCGAAGAATGAGAGTTCTTCCTGGACCTTCACAGACATCATCAGAGCCAAGTACTTCCCGTGTCCATCCATCGGACCAACACTTGGACATCCGTCCTCAGTTTGCCACACTGAAAGCACTCTGCTTGAAGTGTAATGCAGTGCTATGCTACGGAGAGCAGTCTATTAACTTAATTTGCAGGATGCAAGAAAGTCATCAGTGGTATTTATTTATTTTTACCCTGAAGTTCATTGTTTTTTTCCTCCAGTTCTGTTTTTTCCTTTTTTTTCCCAAGAAAATCCAAAAAAAAAAGAAGAAAAAAAAAAACAACTTTCCTGGTTTAAAAAAGAGCTATATTTGTAGGTGTGAAAGTTTAGATGAATGTATGTGTAGTATGTGATTGACTGAATGAATGTATTAATAGCGTATGGTGAATGAATAAGTGCAGAACTATGAGGAAGTGCTGCAGCATCACACAGTAACCTCTTTAACTGCAGTGTGCTGTAGTACTTCCGAAGCACAGAGATGCAACATATGTACATAAATATGTTGCAAATCTATGCTTCTCTCTGCACGGCTGCTTAAATTGCAGCCATGTGGTGACACAGGCACCCTTGCACCATAGTGCAAGGATATCTGTGTCATGTGCTGTTTGTTTTTGTGCAGAAAGACACACCTTCCTGCACAAAAACAATCAATAAACGCATTTTTTTTTTTTTTGGGGACTGGTAGATTGCTGGAGAATGATGCACCCGGGACAAGCGCAGTATACCTTTCACTCGGGGGCCCATGGGAGTCTCTCGAGACTCGACTATATGCTCATGCCGGCGACCCAAGCGGGGATGATTGGAGAGGTGCGTCACGTAGCCAGAGGTATTTCTGACCATTCCCCTATATGGTTGCAACTGAGGGTTGACCCTGGCACAGAGGGAAGAGTGGCACCTATTGGCCCCTGGTATCTTCGTAACCCTAAGATCCGCGCGGAGTTGGTCAAGTCCACTGATCACTACTTCACTGATAATGTGGGGTCGGTGTCGTCGGCCGTCTCCCTATGGGAAGCTTATAAGGTGGTGGTCAGGGGGCAGGCCTTGTCTCTTATCTCCCATACTAAGAGGTGCGAGAGAGCTGAGGTGGTTCGCCTGGAGACTGAAATAGCTGAAATGGAGGAGGACTTGGAGCGTGGAGTTACTGATGAAAAATTGCATGTCCTCAGCCTCAAACAGTCAGATTATAGAGCGCTAGTCACGGAAGCTGCTAAAGGGATGTATAGAGAACAGCAAGGGCATCTGTATGACGTGGGGGATAAGGCCGGGAAGTTGATTGCTTGGTTGGATAAGAAGGAGAGAGCGAGCAGGGTGGTGCCCGTTGTGGAGAGAATGGATGGAGTTCGTGTGACTGACCCTGTTGAGATTGTTGACTGCTTCGCGGATCACTTCCGCGGGGTATACTCTCCAGTTTCCGTGCGTTCGGAGGAGGATTCTCATCTGTTGCTTCGAGACATCACACTGCCAACCTTATCGGAGGCGGATGCAACATTGATGGAGGCGAAGTTGTCGTCGGATGAGATTGCTTTGGCCATTCGCTCGATCGTGTCTGGTAAGGCGGGTGGTCCTAATGGTCTTCCCATTGAACTATATAAGTTACGTCCTGATAAGATAGCGCCGTATCTTTGTGACATGTTTTCGGCGGCACGTGCGGCGGACTTCCTTCCCCCTGACCAACGCCTCGCCACCATAGTGGTGATACACAAAGATGGGAAGCCGCGAGACCGCTGCGCCTCCTATAGGCCCATTTCGCTGTTGAACGCAGAACCCAAAATTCTGGCTAAGGTGTTGGCTAACCGACTGGTTCGGGTCGCGGGCGACTTGATTCATCAGGATCAGTCCGGTTTTATACCCCATCGGAATACCGCCCTAAATTTGAGGCGGTTACACGGTGTGCTGGCTAGAGCCGAGTTTATACGGGAGCCGGCCATCTTGGCATCTCTAGATGCTACTATGGCGTTCGACACTTTGGAGTGGCCATATATTTGGGCCGTTTTGGCGAAATTTGGATTCGTCCCTGAGTTTATTGGTTGGGTAAAATTGTTATACGCTGACCCACTGGCTCAGGTGGTGGTGAATGGTGGGGTGTCGGCTCCCTTCGCACTGGGGAGGGGTACGCGACAGGGATGTCCGCTATCACCCCTTCTCTTTGCGCTTTCTTTGGAGCCTCTCGCCGCCTGGCTGCGTTGGGAGCCGTCGTTGCGAGGCATTAGATGGACGCCGGAATTCGAAGACCGTGTCTCCCTTTACGCGGACGACATCCTTCTATATCTCACTTCCCCCCGACAGTCACTAATGGTATTGGTGGACGTGTTGACTTCCTTTGGCCGCAACTCCGGCCTGGTTATCAACTGGGCCAAATCGTGCGTCTACGTCCTCTCCGGGGAAGCCCCCCTCCTGCCGCAAGTCTGCCCTGTTCAGGTTGCTACCCTGGGGTTCAAATATTTGGGAATCTTTATCTCACTGGATCCCGCGGTCCGCTATGAGCGAAACCTTCTCCCTCCCCTCCAGCGGCTGAAGGCCGACGTCGCAAGATGGCGACGACTTCCGCTTTCACCGCTTGGACGGGCGGCATTGTTCAAAATGATGTCGCTGCCTCGCTTATTGTACGCCTTGCAAAATACTCTGGATGTCGTACCGGCCCGCTATTTCCGGGAGGTTGAGGGTCTTCAGCGTCAACTGTTTTGGGACGGGCGGCCGCGGATTGCTCTCGCCAAGTTAATGCTTCCTTGGTACGATGGGGGGGTTGCACTCCCTGATATCAAACGATACTATTGGGCGTCTCAGTTGGCGGCTGTGAACCACGGGATATATGGTCCTGCCTTAAACCCGGCGTTCGAGATGGATAAATTCCTGCTTCCAGGTGGGGATTATAATAGGGCGCTGTACTCGGTGACCCCGGACACGCGGCTGACAGGACCCACGCGGGTGGCGGTGCGTGTGTGGCACGCGGCGAATGCTGCGATGGGGTGGAGGGATCGCTTGACTCGGGCGACGCCGCTGTATGCCTCTGGGCGGTTGGGCTGTTTGTGGAGATCGAAAGGCTTTGAGAAATGGAACATGATTGGTATATGTAAGGTGGGTGATCTTTGGGTGAAGGGAGCTTTCAAAACGTTTGAAATGCTTAAAAAGGAATATAAATTGAACGATAAAGAGTATTTCCGATATGCTCAAGTCCACCATGCGCTGTGTTCGGTTTTTCCGGACGCTGCTGCCATCCCCGAGTATTCTCCACTGGAGGATAGAGTGTTGGATGGCTATGTGCCCGACAGCACTATTTCTTTGATTTACAAGAAACTCATCAACGATCGCGCGGACTTGCTGCTCCGTCTGAGAGAGGCATGGACGGGCGATGGCTTAGAGCTGGATGATGAGGACTGGGTGTCGGCGGTGGCCTCCCCGAAGGAGGTGGCGATCCCGGCCCGCCTCCGGTTTGTACAGCTGAAGATCCTCCATAGAGTGTATGTCACAGGGCCCGGTTTGCTGCGTATGGGTTATTCGATGGATGGATTGTGTAAGCGTGGATGTGGCCTGCCGGGCACGTTCCTTCATATATTGTGGGAATGTCCGGAGATTGTGCGATTCTGGAACGGTCTCCATACTGTACTGGAGGGGGTCACGCACGTGGCCCTGTTGCCAGAGGCTAGGAGGTGTTTGTTGAATGTCTGGGAACCGAATGATTGCAATGCGGCACAGACGCAGTGGGTGACCTTGGGGTATATGGTGGCTAAGCGTAACATTGCACAGCTATGGGGCTCCCCGAGGCCGCCCACGGTTGATGTATGGAAGGAGAATATGGACTGGTGTATGTTTAGGGAAAAGACGGTGTATGTGGCGAGAGGTAAGCCAGGGAAATGGAGTAGGGTATGGGGTCTGTGGAATTTATATCGAGGCCGTATCTGCGCCCCGCCTTTGCCATTAGAGGTCGATATTGCTTTGACCCCCTAGCTGCGCATTCTGCGGGAGTGTGTAATGTGTGTTCCATGCTTTGTTTTCCCATTGCCCCCCTTCACCGCTTCTGGACCAGAATCGTTTTGGACACTGTATGTTGTTCCCCGTCCTGGGAAGAGCACGCTGCTATCTCGGACTCTCATTGCCTTGAGTGTGTGTTATGTTTAATAAAAAATGAAACCGTTGTCTTGAACCGCTCCTGGCCTATGGCCATGGTCTGTTATAGGTGCTTACGGACTGCCGGGTACTCTGCTGCTGGTTCATTTGAATGTATGGCGTTACACTGCGGGCCCTCGGGCTCTATAGCGGCCGGCCCTGGTGGTTGTAGGCCCTTGTATGTCTTTTATTGTGTGCTAACGGTTTCTAATAAAATAAAAATACAAAAAAAAAAAAACGCATTTTTCTCCTTCAATGTATGCTGAACATTTTAGCATGCATTGAAGATTTAAAAATGAGGAGAAAATAAAACAATTCTCCTTGTTCTGCTTTCGTACACCAATTAGAGAATGGTGCAGCATTTACACACATATTGAGATTTATGATTTCTGATAAATCTGGAGATGTGTCTTGTTCTATGAGTATTTAGTGCAATCATACACAACAACACTTATAGAACAACCTTTCAACGCAAAGTGGTGCGTATTTACATGGAGTAGAAAGAGTACACAGAGCGCCTTTTCCTCTCTTTGTAAATATGAAAGAATATCTTGCGCAATAACTATGTTACAAAAACTGACATATTTCTGTTTTAAAATTGCTTCCGAATAATTTAAGGTAAGCACAGAGTTTTGTCTGCAAAGATGCTCAAAGAAGAATGATTGAAATGATTGCGGTCCTTCGATAGGTACAATGGGAAATATTATGAACCACTCAAATCTGTTTTTTTGCAGGTCACATAATATCCGGTAACAGAGAGATTTCAAAACTACATTGGTATAAACAGTGTTTTTAAAAAGTTTTTCAATCTTTGTAGGTTCTTGCATATCTGCCCATTCTGCATATTTATATTTACTTAAACTTACCTTCACAGTAATAGAAATTAAAAATGGTATACATTTTTTCAGATTTTTTTTTTGCAATAAATTGATGTAAACTGCTTATTTTGGAATTAGGATCTGTAAAGAAAAGAAAAGATAGTTATAACATGTAATAATACATTTTTTACAACACAGCATAATTTCAACAAAATAATTTGTTTTCCTTTTTTGCTGTTCTCAGAATATATTGAATTTCACTAGAAATAGTGATTTCAATCGTACTCATCACTTAACAGCGGGCAAAAAAAAAAACAATCAAAAAGATTGTTTAAAAAAAAACAACATGCTATTCTCAGTAAAATACCACAAGATACAAATCACACATATATAAAATGCTTATGGCTTACAAAATTTTATAAGTTTAACTTACAAAAACTGTAAATGTTGTTGCTTAAAAATATTCACTGAGTCAATGAGCACAAAAAAGTCCATAATTCAAACATATACCTTTCCTTGAGGCCAAATGGTATTTTTGCACTCCTTTTTATGTAAATTGTACAATGATAGTCCTATTAAATGATAATAAACTTCTCAGAGAGTGAATTATCTTCCTAAAACTTTGACTTTAAATATATTAGGTAGGAATTTAGTAATTCCCTAGGCAAATGTTGTTTGAAAACCAACTGGGAATCATTACAAAGTGTTCAGCCTTTGTCACATTTTAGATAGGCAGTGTAATGTCCAGATGTGGTAGAAGGACCATTATGGAAAATGATTGCAATTGCTACAAAAGTCCTTCCTGATAGTGATACTTGTGTTGCTACAAATTGCTTTATTAAAGTATCCAATTTTCTTCCATCAGCTGCACAACGTTGCTTCATTAAAATTATGTATTGTCCATATATTCTTAAAAATAATGTGGATAACATTTCTGATTTACATTGGCTACACTCCATGT
Organism: Triturus cristatus; assembly: GCF_964204655.1. Taxonomy (NCBI): domain Eukaryota; kingdom Metazoa; phylum Chordata; class Amphibia; order Caudata; family Salamandridae; genus Triturus; species Triturus cristatus. Next base: position 498,652,662 of record NC_140582.1, read on the forward strand.
TCTGATTTGCACCTTTCAATTTATTTTAAGAAACTGATTTACAGTCTGGTAATGTTAAATAAAGAAATCGTTCAGTGTCTACATTAGTGGAACATGTATACATGCAATTTTCACAATGATGTTCCCATTTGTAAGAAAGGCCAAAAATATTTTCTATTTCTACACCTCCATTTTCAAAAATGGTAAGCATATATATTAAAAATTCCTGAGCATCTTGTTGGATATTTTGTGTAAATTATGTAGAACCAGAACACACATCCAAAAGATTACGAACATCTGAAACAGATTGTATTTTACTTGTATCTGTTGTCAATTTTTCAAAAACAGAATGCAACAGAGAACAAAATCTTTGTTGCCGATTCTGCATAATTTGTTCTTGAAAATCTTCAAGATAAAAAACAACATTGACCACTACATTAGCATAGCAGTTGACACCTGAACTATTTTCAAACTGATAACCAACAACCTCTTCAACAGTGTCCAATTTCTTTTTACTTGCAATCACAACATTACCGTGTTCTATTCCCTTCTCAACACCTTCAGAACAGATACTCTCAAACCTTCTTTTTCGACCAACCACACGCTTTTCAAATACAGGATATTGACCTAAATTTGGAGCATACACCCTTCTTAACCTATTATACTCTTTTACACAGTTTGCATCTGCAGTAACCTTTGTCTCATCAAAATCAATCAAAAACAAACCAGATAATGTTCTGACTCGCGACAAAGCAACATATGCCATACCCTCTTTAAATACAGTAGATCCAATGTTCACCAAGTCACTGTCTACACTTAATCCTTGAGATTTATGAATAGTCACTGCATATGCCAGAGAAAATGGAAATTGTTTCCTACGGACATATAAATCTTTAACAAGCAAAAAACAAACTGAACAACGACCAATTTCTTTAACTTCTTCAATCTGATCAAATTTAATTTTTAAAAATTAAATTCCTTCCCTTTTCTGATAATTACCAAAATCTACCACTTTACCCATTGTGCCATTAACTAACCCTTTTTCTACATCCAAATTTCGCCTTAAAATTACCCGACAGTTTACACATACATACAGTGTCTTTTCTAAACCAGCTGTTTTAGATATTTTGTTTTCTAAAGAATCCAGTTTTGTTTTCAACTTTCCCGTCAAAATAATAGTGATTCCTTCATGCTCTATTTTATCGATGGCTTCCATTTTTATAATTTCTTCATTTTCCAGTTTCAATAGTTCTTCGTTGAATATGGAACACTCTCGCAGTGTTGGCATTAAACAGATCACTGATTTATTTTCAGCAATTTTCATGTACACTTTTGCAGGAACTACATTTTCATTTGGAAAGACATTGCAAAGTAATCGACTCTCTAAAGCTTGTTTGCCATGTTCTGTAAGAATTCCAATTCTTATATCTTGAAGAATACTTCTATATTCAGCATCATTTGTCTGTCGCATATTTGTTGTCAGTTCTTTGTATTCAAAATTAGTCCAAATGTTCACATTACCAACACTACCAAAAGACTTTCTGGTGTCTTCATGTGCAAGTGTTTTAAATACCGGTTGTCCTTTTACCGGAGTGAGTTGCAATAGATCTACAAAAACTATGACGTATTTTCCTCCAAATAACACGTCATACTCTGTTTTAAGAATTTGTTACTTTCTTAAATGCACAAAGGCAAGCATCAAGTTTGGGACCATGTTCACCTCATCAATAAAGGGAAGTTTCATTTTCTTCAAGACTCTTGAAACTTCACAACAAGCTTCTCCAGATAGCTTGTGGTATTCCAATTAGTTCTCATGCTCTACTGGTAACCTTAGTAAACGATGTAAAGTAATTCCTTTAATGTTATGTGCTGCCAACCCAGTTGGAGCAGTGACAACACAAGACAAATGCGACTCAGTTGTTTTCTGCAGATAACTTGAAATTACTTTAATTAAGAAACTTTTTCCTGTTCCAGCTAGTCCACCAACATTTTTTTCTATTAATTACTCTTTTCCTCCTACTTTTGGCCTTCATTAAATTGATTGGTTTATCTAGTGATCGAATTCTGTTTAATACTAAAATGAATAGTTTCCTTTTTACTTCTAAAGACTTTTCATCAATGTTTTCAATATGCTTCTTCTTTTTATAAAATAGAGCTCTCTTTTTATATTTCTTCACATCTTTCAGCAAATTATGTACTACTCTCTTGTAAAATATTTTTTTTCGTCATTCTTTATACTGATTTTGCCTTCCTTTAGCACACTTTGTCTCCTTTGACTGAACATTTGTTTATTTGCTTTTCCTCTTATTTAGAATTTTTTTTGTAGTTGAAACATTCTCAGTGGATTCAGCGTTCTGTACATTCTGTTTCCTCCTACAAACATTTTTAATAAATTGCTTTGTGATCTTACCAGAAGATTTTTTCTTTTTAACCACATTATCTTGTACATTCAATACTTGTGGTTGACTTTTCTTCAAGTAATTCTCCTGTCTCTGTTCTTTTCTTTTTCTTTTTTTTTAGGCATGATTTCTCTATTGTAATGTCGAAAAACAGTATCTGTAAAAAAGAATCACAAATAAAAGTATATTAATAACTTTCAAATTCATACTATTCTATTACTGTAAAAACACATTTTATATAAAAACTGACTAAGAAACTAAAGCCATGAAGCACAAGTGTGACGATGGTTAAAACACTACAAGCATAGTGCATACTACTTTGAAGCAGTTCTTGCCCTAAAGCCTACCTCACTAAAAGAGTACATGCTAACTGACTGAATGATTACAATACTATTAGGAAACAAACTGGGTGTGTGACAGGGTGTTTCCTAGAAGTGTATGAATACTGACATGGATATTGATGGTGTGAAAGACAAGTGTGTAGGTGATTAGAGACCTACATGCATACTGGACGCATGTTTCAATCCATCCATATGTTAAGGCCTGTCTCACTCCAATACTATTTGGATACTGATTAAATGATTAGAGTACTGCAAGAAGAGTGCCTGGGTGAGTTTATAAGTGTTTGGGTTTTGGCACAGTGAATGGATTACTCCATGATGCTGAATGGGTCACTAGAGGACTCCAAGAGGAGTGACATTGTATTTGCTAGAAGTGTATGAATACTGACTAGGGAATTGAAGGTGTAAAACAGAAGTGTGTAGGTGGTTAGAGGACTGCATGCATAGTGGATAGGCGTTTGAAGCAATTCATGTGCTAAGGCCTGGCTCACTGCATGAGTACTTGGATACTGACTTAATGATTAGAGTACTGCAAGGAGAGAGCCTGGGTGAATTTATAAATCGTTGACTTTTGGCGCAATGAATGGATTGGTACATGGTGCTGAATGGGTCACTGGAGGAGTACAAGGGGAGTGATAGGATGTTTGCTGCACTGTATGTATATTGAGTGGGGAATTAAAGGTGTGAAAGACAAGTGTGTAGGTGGTTAGAAGACTGCATGCATACTGGATAGACGTTTGAAGCAATTCATGTGCTAAGGGCTGGCTCACTGCATGAGTAATTGGGTACTGACTGAATGATTAAAGCATTGCAAGGAGACTACCTGGGTGAATGTATAAGTGGTTGCCTTTCGGTGCAGTAAATGGATTAGTACATGGTGTTGAATGGGTCACTGGAGAAGTATAAGGAGAGTGAGAGAGTATTTGCGGGAACTGTATGAATACGGTCTGGGATATTGAAGGTGTGAAAGACAAGTATGTAGGTGGCTAGAGACCTACATCCATAATGGAAAGACGTTTGAAACAGCCCATAGAGTAACACTTGGATCACTGCAAAACTACCTGACTACTGACTGAATCATTAGAGTACTACAAAAAAGAGTGACTCTGTGAATCTTTTTAAGATTTTGGATTCTAGTGCAGTGAATAGGTTAGTACTTACTGCCAAATGAGTCATTGGAGGTGTGCAATTAAAGTGACAGAGTGTTTATTGGAGTTTATAGATACTGACAGAGAAATTGAACGACTGAAAGGCAATTGTGTTGGTAGTTACAGGCCTCCATGCATACTGGAAACACATTTGAATCAATCCATGTGCTAAGGCCTGCCTCACTCCATTAGTACTTAGGTACTGACTGAATGATTAGACTATTGCAAGAAGCGTACCTGGATGAATTTACAAGTGTTTCAGTTTTGGCGCAGTGAATGCTTTACTACTTGGTGCTGAATAAGTCACTGGAACACTGCAAGGGGAGTGACAGGATGTTTGCTGAAAGTACATGGATACTCACTGGGGAATTGAAGCTATTAAAGGCAAGTGTATAGTGTGTTAGAAGACTGCATGCATACTGCATAGACATTTGTAGCCCTCTATGTGGTAATGCATGGTTCACTGCATGAGTACCTGGAAACTGACTGAATCATTAGACTACTGCTAGAAGAGCGCCTTGGTAAAACTGTTAAGTTTTTCAGTTTTGGCACAGTAAAAAGATTAGTACATGGTACTGGATCAGTCACTGGATGAATGCAAGATGAGTGACAAGATGTTTATTGAAGTATATAGATACTGACTAGTTAATTAAAGAAGTGAAAGAGAAGTGTGTAGGTGACTAGAGGCCTGTATGCATACTGCATAGGGGTTTCAAGCAGTCCATGTTGTAAGGCTTGGCTCGCTGCATGAGTACTTGGATAGTGACTGAATGATAAGTGTACTACAAAGAGAGTGCCTGAGTGAATTTATAAGTGTTTGGGTTTTTGGCAAAGTGAATGGTTTAGTATATGCTACTGAATGGGTCACTAGAGGAGTACATGGGGAGTAACAGAGTGTTTGCTTGAAGTGTATGAATACTGACTGTGAAATTAAAGGTGTGAAAGAGAACTGTGTAGATGGTTAGAGTACTGCATGCATAGTGAATAAGCATTTGAATCAATGCATGTGCTAAGGCCTGCCTCACTTAGTTATTACTTGAATATTAACTGAATGTTTACAGTATTGCAAGGATACTTCCGGGGTGATCACATAAGCAATGACTGCCTTCTAATTCTAACACAACTTGAGAACAGGAAAGTTTTTAAGCAGTTATGCATATTCAAACATATGGAGTACCCAAATGCTTCTCTCACAGTGGTTCCCAAATGCACACAGACTCACAGTGTGATTCTAGATGAGCAACACTATCCCTAGGAGTTTACCAAAACTCATTCACTACTGTGGAAGGGGTAAGGGTACTGTACACAACCTACATATTTCAGTACTACACTTTACTGTCAATGCCTGACTCATTTTATCAATGCATAAGCAATGACTGGCTTCTAATGCTACTAAAACGTGACAACATGACAGGTTTTAAAACAGTTATCTGTCAGCAAATACATGATGTTACCAAATGCTTCTCTCACAATGGTTCCCAAATGCACACAGACTCACAGTGTGATTCTAGACAAGCAACACTAACCCTAGGAGTTTACCAAAACTCATTCACTACTGTGCAAGGGGTAAGGGGACTGCACCCAATCTACATATTTAAGTACTGCACTTTAGTGTCAAAGCCTAACTCATTTTATCAAAGCATAAGCAAAGACTGGCTTCTAATGCTACTAAAACTTGACAACATGGCAGGTTTTAAAACAGTTATCTGTCAGCAAATACATGATGTTCCCAAATGCTTCTCTCACAGTGGTTCTCAAATGCACACAGACTCACAGTGTGATTCTAGACAAGCAACACTATCCCTAGGAGTTTACCAAAACTCATTCACTACTGTGCAAGGGGTAAGGGGACTGCACACAATCTACATATTTCAGGACTCCACTTTAGTGTCAATGCCTAACTCATTTCATCAAAGCATAAGAAAAGACTGGCTTCTAATGCTACTAAAACTTGACAACATGACAGGTTTCAACATACTTATCTGTCAGCAAATACATAATGTTAGCAAATGCTTCTCTCACAATCCTTACCCAAATGCACACAGACTCACAGTGTGATTTTAGACAAGCAACACTATCCTAGGAGTTTACCAAAACTCATTCACTAGTCCAGAAGAGGTAAGGGTACTGCACACAGCCTACATATTTAAGTACTGCACTTTAGTGTCAAAGCCTGACTCATTCTATCAATGCATAAGCAAAGACTAGCTTCTAATGCTACTAAAACATGACAACATGACAGGTTTTAAAACAGTTATCTCCCAGCAAATACATAATATTACCAAATGCTTCTCTCACAGTGGTTCCCAAATGCACACTAACTCACAGTGTAATTCTAGACAAGCAACACTATCTCTGGGAGTTTACCAAAACTCATTCACTACTGTGGAAGGGGTAAAGGGATTGCACACAATCTACATATGTAAGTACTGCACTTTAGTGTCAAAGCCTGACTCATTGTATCAATGCATAAGCAAAGACTGGCTTCTAATGCTACTAAAACTTGACAACTTGTCAGGTTTTAAAACAGTTATCTGTCAGCAAATACATGATGTTAACAAATGCTTCTCTCACAGCGGTTCCCAAATGCACACAAACTCACAGTGTGATTCTATACAAGCAACACTATCCCTAGGAGTTTACCAAAACTCATTCACTACTGTGGAAAGGGTAAGGGGACTGCACACAATCTACATATTTCAGGACTCCAGTTTAGTGTCAAAGCCTAACTCATTTAATCAAAGCATAAGCAAAGACTGGCTTCTAATGCTACTAAAACTTGACAACATGACAGGTTTTAAAACACTTATCTGTCAGCAAATACATAATGTTACCAAATGCTTCTCTCACAGTGGTTCCCAAATACACACTGACTCATAGTGTGATTCGAGACAAGCAACACTATCCCTACGAGTTTACCAAAACTCATTCACTCCTCTGGAAGGGATAAGGGTGCTGCACACAATCTACATATTTCAGTACTGCACTTTACTGTCAATGCCTGACTCATTTTATCAATGCATAAGCAAAGACTGGCTTCTAATGTTACTAAAACATGACAACATAACAGGTTTTAAAACAGTCATCTGTCAGCAAATACATGATGTTACCAAATGCTTCTCTCACAATGGTTACCCAAATGCACACAGACTCCAAGTGTGATTCTAGACAAACAACACTATCCCTAGGAGTTTACCAAAACTCATTCACTACTGTGGAAAGGGTAAGGGGACTGCACATAATCTACATATTTCAGGACTCCAGTTTAGTGTCAAAGCCTAACTCATTTAATCAAAGCATAAGCAAAGACTGGCTTCTAATGCTACTAAAACTTGACAACATGACAGGTTTTAAAACACTTATCTGTCAGCAAATACATAATGTTACCAAATGCTTCTCTCACAGTCGTTCCCAAATACACACTGACTCACAGTGTGATTCGAGACAAGCAACACTATCCCTACGAGTTTACCAAAACTCATTCACTCCTCTAGAAGGGATAAGGGTACTGCACACAATCTACATATTTCAGTACTGCACTTTACTGTCAATGCCTGACTCATTTTACCAATGCATAAGCAAAGACTGGCTTCTAATGCTACTAAAACATGACAACATGACAGGTTTTAAAACAGTCATCTGTCAGCAAATACATGATGTTACCAAATGCTTCTCTCACAATGGTTACCCAAATGCACACAGACTCCAAGTATGATTCTAGACAAACAACACTATCCCTAGGAGTTTACCAAAACACATTTCTTAATCTACAAATAGTACATTTTAGTGTAGAAACATGACTCATTTTGCAAATTCATAAACAATGACTGATTCCTAATTGTACCAAAATATAAAAATAGCACAGTGATCTGTCTGCAAACACATGAAAAACACAAATGCTTATCACAGAATGGTTTCTACATGCACACACACTGTCAATAAGATTGTAGACAAAAGAAAAGTACTCCCTGCACTTTAGCAGGAGAAATACATTAGTCTTATTAAAATCAAAATAGTCTACATACATCCCCTCACAATTAAATAACTCACCTTTCAAGTTGTTTTGTAGATTAAGAAGTATATCAGTCACACACCAGATTTTCTTATACAGAATCTCTGCACTGTGCACCTCTCCGCAAAACCAAACAATGGCAAAGTTTCCCTCTCATTTTCCATACATATACATGTAAACATCAAATCACATTCCTTCCCACATAAATTCAAAAGCAAACACACATTTCTATTGGTTAAACATTTCAACCCTTTCCAAATAACATAAATTTGAACCCTACCCCCATTCTGCCTTCTGCCTGTTACCATAGCAACAGGTCACTGAACTGAGCACACTGATCACAAGTTCAGCATACAATGTTGCGAATCAAAACAGCAAGTGTGCATGACTTTTCAACATATCAGCTTATCATATATAATGTTCCTTTCACTCAATTTTTGTTACACAATAAGAATCATGCGTTTAAAAAACAGAAACATGCACCCTACCTTTCAGTGTAGAAGGTTATCAAACAACCAATGATTTCTTGTCTTTTTTCAAAACTGCATCTTAGCCACCATTTTAGAAAAATCTTACTTTTGACTGTGACTGTGTGTTTCTCTAAAGTTGAAATATGTTTTATATATATGCCAAGGTGTATTGAGAATGACTGGGTGTATAAGTGTCTGGATGGAGGATTTAGTATGTACGTGGCTGACTGTATAAGTGAGTGATTAAATGTGTCTTACTGAATGCATGGGTTAGTGACTAAACTGTCTGAATGTGTGTATTAGTATGTCTGTTGTTGTGTAAGCTGCTGCATGTGTTGGTCAGTAGCTACATGAGTGTCTTTATGGGTTATTGATTGGTTGCCTGAGTATTTGTATGGGAGACTGAGTGTGTGTGTGTGGGTGGGTGGGAAGTGTGTGACTCTGTGCATAGATGTGTGAGTGGTTGATTCACTGGGTGTATGGGTTCAAGAGTGCATGTGGAAACAGCTGTATGGGCAGGTGAGTGTGTGTATGGGTGTGTTGGTGAGAGATTGGATGTCTCAGTGGTACATGTCCAAGTAACTACATAAGTAAAAGGCAGTGTATGTAAGACTTGGAGTATATAAATGATTATGCATGAGAGTCAGTGACTGTGAGAGTGGCTGTATGGATGAGTGTGCACTTGTATCAGTGATTGTATAAGAGAGTAAGTATGTGTTAGTATATGTTTGAATAAGTGAGGTGGTGTGTGTATAACTGTATAGGTGAGGAAATGAGAGTGTGATTGATTCTTTGCATGACTAACTAGGTGTGTGAGTAATTCCATGGATGAGTGGTGGTGTGTGAGTCTCTGTATAGGTGTATGAGTGCATATGATAGTGTTGTATTGATTACTGACTGTATGTATGAGTGATTGTATGGGTGAATGAGTGGATGTGTGTGTAGACCTAAGAATCAGTGAGTGGGTATATAGTAACTGGTATTGGTGTGTCTATGGTTTCAAAAATGGTAGTCTGTATTTTAGAATGGGTGTATCAAAGGTTATATTAGGGTGTGAGGAGGTGCATCGTATTATCACGTGGATGATGTCATCAGTGATGTTATCAGTGATGTCATTTGAGATGTCATCAGTGATGTCACTGACCATGTCATGAATGATGTAATATGTGACGTCATCAGCAGTGCATTGCGGGGGCGCGAGTTATAGTTCGCTGAACTAACTGTAACGGGGAATTTCTATGGTTTTGTACGAGTGAAAAGTCCAGCTAACTATAACGCCTCCGATGCCAGCCAAGGGTCCAGAACCTGGGGGGCATCTCTTGGAGCTTGGGACTTACTAAAGCAGAGTCCAGCAGCAGGGCTCAAGCAGGTCCAGCTGCAGGTTCATTCAGGTCCAGTTGCAGCAGGTCAGCTGGACAGTTGACTTCTGAAACTTGTTGTGCCTCTGTAGCTCACAGAGGAGGTCAGCTAACTAACTATTGGTTACTCTGGGTAGCCTGAGATGAAGGCAAGCAGGTCCAATCTTCCTTCTCAGACAGCAAGTCAGTCCTTCAAGCAGCGGGGCAGTCTTTCTTCTGTATCTTCCTCATATCCAGGAGTTTTCTTATGAGTTGCTCTGGAAGTCCAATATATATATACATTTTTCAAGCCTGTGTGTAGGGGAACACTCTGCCCTACCTAACATCTTGTTCTGGAAAGTTCCTTCCCTACCCGTGTCAAGGCTCCAAAATATCTGTGGGGACAATAGGCAGAGAAGGCTTTGTGTCAAGTTCCTTTGTGTGTGCAGGAGGCAAAACCCTTTAAAGCGTATGTGGGTCTGGGTACAGCCCATTCCCCATAATCCTGTCCAGAAGGCCCATCCTGTCCACACCTATGCCACCTTTGTGGTACTGTCTGGACGCAATACACAAACCCCAACAGCAGAGCCATTCATAGCCATTTGACCCAGAAGAGCCAGCAGAGCCATTCATAGTCATTTGACCCAGAAGGCACAGTTGGTCAGGACAAGAAAATACTGAGGGCCTGATTTAGAGTTTGTTGGACCCATCACAAACATGACAGATATCCCGTCTACCATATTACAAGTGCCAAGGGATGTATAGGACGTGTAGTACGGCGGACGGGATATCCATTACGTTTATGATGGAGTAACCCTGTCTGACAAACTCTAAATCAGGGCCTAGCTTTCTAAAAGAGGCATTTTCAAAACTGTAACTTAAAATCTGACTTCAATATTAAAGAAAGTTATAAAATACATACGTGTGTATACAGCATAGGTCTATCTGCTCCCAATCCAACGTTAGCACTTATCAGATGTAATAAGGTAACCCAGTGTTAGATAATGGGAGCGATAGGCCTTACAACAGTAAAAAATGGTTTTAGGAGTTTTCAACTGCCAGGACATGTACAACTGAAATACCCAGGTTCTACTTCTAAATAGGGTGCACACTGCCATATGAGATTTTAGGGCTTAGTTTAGGTGTGACTTATAAGTTTCAAAAAGGAAGGTTTTGGCCTGAAAAGCGGTTTAGTCAAAATGGCAGTTTAAAACTACACTACAAGGTGCAGTGGCAGGCCTGAGACATGTTTTAAAAGGCTACTTTAGTGGTGGCACGATGAGTGATGTTGTCCACTTGTAGCATTTATTAATAGACCCTGGGTACATGTAGTACAATTTACTAGGGACTCACAAGTACATTGAATGTGCCAATTAGGTGTAGGACTATTTTACCATGTTTGAAGGCGAGAGCACAAACACTTTAGCACCGAGTAGTAGTTCTAAATCCAACAAAACATGAATTCAGCAAAACAGGAGAGGTGAAGGTAAATTGTTTGGGGAATACCACACCAAGGATGTCATGTCTAACAGAGGTGAGGTAAGAGGGAAATGTGGTTGAGAGATAGAGAGGTCCCTCTGTCCCTGGAATTCCTAACCACGGCATCTTCCTTGAGTACTAGCTGACCTACTCTGTGTCCTTTCTTAACTTCAGAAGGGGTCAGGAGACAGAGCGGGGTAGATCTCTGTCTCCTGAGCCCTTTTGAGGTCTAGCACCGAATGGCAGATATCTCCAAGGCCAGAGCTCCCACCTCCTGCCACTTGCTGCTCCACTGCCTGGAACGGAGGACAACAGGAAGCTGAAATGGGAGGGATGGGGAAAGAAGTGGAGCTTCCAGGAGCCTAAATTCAGCACATGCCTATATGTATCTGTGTATATGATGAGTATGAGTCAGCTTGAATAAGTAAGCATGACCTTGTGTGTGTCCGTCTACCTATATGTGTGTATCTGCAAGTCTGCCTGTCTGCTGCGTGCATGCCTGCCATCTTGTGGGTGTGTGCACTGGAGCCAGAAATCCTACACTGTAAGAAGCATTATTAGAAAGGTGGAGGTCCATGCTGTGAGGGCCATTATTGCAGTAGTCAGGGCCTGGTTCCTTCAGAGTTATTATATGCCTGTGCACCTTTTGTGTACTCTTTTTAAGGACTGACCTCATTGGGACAATCCACAAAAGTAAGTGTGCGGAATGCTCGCAATGGAGAGATCAGGGGAAAATGGAGGAAGGGATCTATTGCTAATTTTCCAAAAGTGAGAGGCTAGATGGAGTAACGAAGGTTGAGAGGAGAATTAGAGGAGGACAATAACAATGGGCCAAGGATGAACAGACTAAGATGAGGGCAAATAAATGGACCCACGATGGGAAGATAAAAGTTGGAAGGAAAAAGGTTGAATGGACTATGGCAAGGCAAGGAAGAACGGATGACACTGGTTGGGGAATGGAGCGTTGACAGTAGCAAGGATGGGAGAATAAATGTACTAAGAATGAATAGACAAATGGAAGGGAAAATGCAAGCTCTTATATAAGGTATGATGAATGGACCACTGGAAGGAAGGATGAATGGACCAAGCATGATGAAAAGACGGAGATGAGGTAAGAGATGAATAAATCAAGGAGGGAATGTGAATAGACTAAGGCAAGGGACCATATATGGGCAATGGGATAGTGGTGATTGGACCCAAATAAGTATCCCTACAAATAATATTTTTCAATGGTCTTGCAAATGCTTAAGGCTTTCGTGGTTGTTGCAACACTGAGCTAAGATAATGGAAGGCTGTACAAAGCCTGAACAGTATGTTCATACTTTAGGGTTCCATTTTAACAAGGAATTGTCACTATAGCTCCAAGTCAATTCAGTAATTGGATTCAATTTTCATCATCTGTGGTTTTTAAGAATGATTGTCTGTACAATTAAAGGAGTGCATAGTTTCGAAGTTGACTGAAGTCGCATTTGGATATAGGGAATGACCCTTTCAATAAACTCACCCCAAAACATTGTGAAGCTTTTGCCTAGGCTCTTACCTATCCAAAATCATGGCTACACAACTGGTTATGTTCATCTTAAAGTTCTCTCCTCACACACTGAAGAGCAGTACACAGATTGCCTACTGTGTTTTTTCAAAACAAATGTCTACACTATTCTTTGCATCGCTTCCTTCAATTAGGGAGCAGAGGAAGGATGGTCGGGCCCTTATTATCTTGGCACTGTGGAATGGTCTTCCTGGGAAATCTTGCAATGTGCGATCTCAGCTATTGCTCAGGAAACCATGAACAACTCATTTGTTTGCCTGTTAAATTTCTGACTCTACCTGATCGAGCTTTCACAGAACCAAGAAACCTTTGCCAGAGTGAGTGCATTAGAAATGCCCCACACAGCAGAACAACATGTTCTGAAATAAAATGTAAAAGAAGGGCCGACGTGATCACTTTGAACCTGGGATTCAGTGCAATGATCAGCTGAGAGTTGGCTGGTGATAACGTCCATAGCATATGACCCTCAAGGAGAGAATGGCCCACCTCAATATGAGTCCCAAAGACAATCAGTAATGCTTTCCAACTGAAGAAGTTGGTAATATTGAAAGTCTGCCAATTATATTCCACTTCAGGATGAAGCCTGCAGGAAAGGTAACATGCACACATTCTTTAATCTGCCTCAGGGTGATTACTTTCTAATGTGACCCGGTAGGATTATGTGAAAACTCTGGGGCCGATTCCGATCCGGGTCGGAAGGGCACCGAATGCGATCCGGCCGGAAAAACTACGAGCCGTACACGTGTTTTCCGGCCGACTCGTACAGCTGTACGAGCGAGCCAGTACGATGCGAGCTACATGAAATTCACTGACCGAGTCGTTTCCGGGTCCAAACCGCTCCGTACGTCTCGGTCGTAAGCTAACCGTGGCGTGCAATGAATGCGATTCACGACCGAGCCAGTACGATGCATGCGTCGTACAGCCTGTGCGAGCTGGAGTGTCCGGCTCGCAAAAGCTCCCGGAGTCGGACTTCGGGGGTCCGCGTCGGACCCCCTGACAGCCGCAACCGTACGACTCGCACACAGGGGGAGACCTATGGGTCTCCCCAACACAGGCATGTACGGTGCGGATCACACCGACGCGTACCCACTGTAGGGGGCACACTTGTTCGAGATGTACCCATTCAGTCAATGGGAGCCCATGTACGCGTCGTACGACTGGCTCCCATTGACTCCTATGGGAGACCGACCGAACTGAGTCCGGCAGCATACGGCCGCATCGTACTCGCTCGGTCGGACTGCAGGCCTCCGGCTCAGTCAGAAAACACTCCGGATCCGACTCGGTCGGAGTGCTTTCCGACCCGGATCGGAAACGGCCCCTCTGTGGGAACAGACTTCCTTTTTAAATGTTCAATTGTCTCAGCAACCTATGTTGATGTCTGTCGCCCGTTTTTGAAATATCCCACACTTAAACAAATCACACTTAAAAAACTGAGAAAGTGCACAAATCTTATAGTTAGGGGATAACACAGTTCATTGCCACATGTTCTAATTCCTTCAACAAGTCAAGTAGAGTGAAGAGTTCCGAGCAAGAATTCAGCCCTTGCAGGTTTCCAACAACCTTAAACGGAAACCACCTAACACAGACATGAGTTTAGGAATGTGTCCAGAATTACAGGAAGCCTTGGTCTAGCCCAGCCAGTGATGCAAGTCTTCCTGTCTGACCAAAATAAAGTACTGGCGTATGAAAAACATTGAGAAAGCTTTCATGAGTCTGAGTTTGTATATCGACTGAGTTTATTATTATTAAGTTATTATAACGTGCATTTATCACCCTCGGGGTTTCCTTGCACTAGGCAAACAAGGCCACGGGAACAAATTAACACGCCAAGAAATACAAGCAATGATTATATTTACGTCTTGATGTTCAAAACTGTCCAAAGACCTTTTGTCATCACAAACCCGCAAAATCACAGCATTTGGAACCAAAAAAGGACTTTTTACAAAGTAGAAAATACTTTTCATGAGTTGTAAACGTTTTTCTGCCTCATAGCAAGACCTTTGCGACCGTTTCCAAATCAGAAATAGGAGGCGGTGTGAAAGAGGTTTGCCCTCGTATTTACAAGTTAGAAAGGTATATATCAGTGGTTTGTGACGGAAATGTTGGTGGCAAACATTGATTAGTTATCAAGCCACGAGTTTGGATAGTAACTGAGGTTCAGACAGGAAGCTGTACCTTGGTGCAGCTTCCCCTTTGGGAATCGCATCAGCAGCCGTGGCAGCGGTCCAGAGTACCACTGCATGCTCCCCGCAGGGCAGGACAGGCTCTGGTGCCCAGTGCGGGAAACGTTTTTTGCCCCCCCCATTACCTCCTTCTATGCGGATTGCCACCACACTCCTATTCTGCACCTCATCTCTCCATAGCCTCTCTCTCAGATGATAAGAATGCATTGCTACCCAAACAAAACCTTTTTTTAGCAACATTAGGATCATTAAAGACTGTGGAAAAACATAGCGTTCCAACCTGTACCATGCAGTTAGTCTACAGTTCATTGGTCTCTATTCTATATTAGGGTGGTAACTTATGAACTGCAAGGAACAGAATGATCTCCGTGACAAAAGCAGTAACCCACTGTGCTATCCATAAAATACGGTTCTGTAATCTGTATTGTACACGTTATTTGCAGCAGGCACATTATCCCTCTGCACTACTTAATGATGAGTGAAAACTGCCTCTGGACAAAAATCCCTCCAGCAGGAACCTTAATCACTAGAATTATCTTGGCATTTTTATTGTTGCTTGAAATTGGCACATAAGAAACTCTGCAATGGGTGCTCTTCAACCAATAATATATTTGTAAATACGGCGCAAAGCGCATCTTTGCATTACTTTGGGGGACTTTCCAAGGCAAACCCTGGTTTCCGTTTGAAAGTAAACCCCACCCCATCTCCTGCACTGGATTTGTATCATTTTTCTGACACAAACCCGGAGCAAAGCACTTGTAACTCTGGGCCTCAGTATGGAGATTAGTGTCCTTTGAATACTATATTTTACTAGTTTGTCTTGCAAGAAAAAAGAACCTGAGCTTTTTTAGCATGATGGCAAATTCATAGACTTAAAAGTTAATTGTTTTTGTAAGGATCTAGTTAGATAATTCGTGTTTCCTATGTATTGAGCGATGTGCTCTCTAAAAGGTCATAGCAGGAACAGGCATGAGACTTCTTCATGGATAACTTCAAAATGATACTTGGCTCTGCAGAACTCACCATGGAGGCCAGCAACCAGGGGGATGTGGGAGTCACTCGACACATATCTAGACTCTTACGATCCCCCTTTAACACATCCCGGCCCCCCTCAGGGGGAAGGGAGCGTGGGACTCGGGTACGCCCACGCCACAGGTCGAAGGAGCACCAAGGGGAGGGAACTAGCGGGTCTGCAATTCCTGCCGTAGGTTAACCAGTGGGATGTCAGCTGATTATAGCCCCAGTCAGACTCACCACTACAGAGCCTTTCCCGTACTTCGCTTTCACCCCTTTCATGGCGGTTAACCCTCCATGAAAAGGCGGGCGGAAAGTGACTTGGGGGCCTGTAAGCAGGCCCCCCTTTTCCCCTGGCCTTCCGATATGGGCCCTTGGGGGCACCTATGGTGCCCCCCTACATATCCCTGCACTTTGTGGCTGGCACCGCATGGTGCCGGCCACATAGTGCAGGGATATGCAAAATGTGTTTTTTTTGTATTGTGGCATGTGCTGCGGCACACGCCGCAATATAAAATATACACAGTGCGACCACCTTGAAGGCGGTTGCATCGTAATTCCTGTAGCGGGACCGCCAACAGCTAGTTGGGTGGTCCCATTCACTACAGGATGGCGTTCGGACAAAAGTCCGACCTCCATCATAATCAGGCCCAATGTTCAGTTTGGCTCAGGCAAAAGCAGACAAAGCTAAACCTACAGGATTATTGCATATTTTCCTGTCCAGTTTCAAATGTGGTCTGTGATGTCTATGGCTTTTGTTGTGGAATTACCATCATCACAAGGGGTTTTATACATTTTTGGTGATAATGGATTATATTGCAAAAATGAGAAATGTTGTGCCTCTGAAAGTATCGCCATCAGCAGTGGAACTAATTGAAATGTTCCTGGAATGCATCTTCATGCCTCATGAGTTACTTGATGTCAACATCACTGATCTAGAAGCTCAATTCAGGTAGGCAGTGGCGGTGTTGTGGAGAGCTTTTTAGGTGTGGGTGAGGAGTTTAAAGCGTGCGTGCTTGTGTAACAGGATCCAGTGGAGTCCCCCAAATTGTGGTGTAATGGGGGTAAGGCGTGGGAGGTTGAGAACAAGTCTGGTTGCTATGTTTTGAATGGTCTACAGGCTTCTTGTGAGCTGGTTGGTAATACCTGCATAGAGGGTATTTCCATAATCTAGTCTGCTGGTGATGAGGGATTGTGTGATTGTTTGCCTGGTGTTTTCTGGTAGCTACCTGAAGATTTTCTTCAGCATCCTTAGTGTGTTGAAGCAGGCGCGGACCACTGCGTTGAATTGGGCGATCATGTCTGGTTTGTTGTCTATGATGATTCTGACGTTTCTTGCTTGTGAGCAGGGTGTGGGGAGGTCCAAGGTCTGTGGGCCACGAAGTGGAGTCCCCTTGTGAGGCATTCTTCCTGAAGATTACAACTTCAGTCCTATCCGAGTTCAATTTGAGGCAATTATATTTCATCCATGTGGCTACTTCTGTCATGTATGTGGTGAACCTGTTCTTGGTGGTGTTTGTTTTGTATGAGAGGGACAATATCAGTTGCGTGTCGTCTTCGTAAGTGAGAATGTTTATGTTGTGAGCTAGTATGATGTCATCCAGTGGGGTCATTTAGATGCTGAAGAGCTCTGGGCTGAGAAAAAAGTCTTGCGGGACTCTGCAAATAAAATCTTGTGCTTCAGAGGTGGAGGGAGGATGTTGACAGTTTGGGTTCTTCCGGTGAGGAAGGAGCAGATCCATTAGAGGGTGAGTTCTTGAATGCCTGCTTCATTGAGTTGTTGGAGAAGGATGTGGTGGGAAACAGTGTCGATATATGCTGATAGGTCTAGAAGAATGAGGGTTGCTCTGTCCCCCTGTCGAGGATCATCCTGATATCATCTGTTGGTGGTGTAAGAGTGGTATCCAAACTGTGGATGGGTCTGAAACCTGATTGTGTGGTGTCAGGAAGCTGGTGTTTGGTGAGGTGGTCGGAGAGGTGCTTGTTGATGGCTTTTCCCAGGACTTTGGCTGGGTAGGGAAGGTGGGATATTGGTCAGTAATAGGTGAGTTTGGTCAGGTCAGCCATTGATTTCTTTAGGAGGGCATTGACGGCTGCGAGTTCTCCTGGTTCCGGGAAGGTAGTTGTACTGATGGAGGTGTTGAAGATAGGGGTGAGGGCCTCTTTGATTAAGATTGCTACTTTGTCAAAGGCATAATAGGGACAGGGGTCCGCTGAGGCCCATGAATAAATGGCCTTCATGATTGTTGAGGTTTGCTCTGTGCTAATGGTGTCCCATGTTGTGATTGTGTTTACTTCCTTCTTCCCTGGGAGAATTCTAGAGTGGGTCAGGGGGTCCGGTTATGTGGGGAAGTTGCTGTATATGGTTGTAATTTTGCTATAGAAGAAATTTGAGAGGTGATGCAAAGATCTTGTGATGGCTTGATGTTTCTAGTGACAGATGTGGGCATGCCAACAAATTGCCCGCACATAGGCTTTGGCAATGAACAGGGCTCTCTGGGCATAAGGTCTGCTCTACAGTCTGCCTTGTTCCAATTCCCTTGGCTTCTAGCCCAGAGTGCACAGGCTTTGGAGATGTGCTGTGGGCACTGGGTATAGGACCAGGTATGCAGCAAGACCCTTCAACAAATCTGTGACTCCAAGGCCACTGTGGTAGTCCTTTGTCTGTGTGCAGCTGGGTCTGACTGCAGGGACATATATCCCCATCATTAGTGACAGGTGACTTATTTTTATAGGCCTTTGTTTTTGTTCTTATTGGTTTGAGCAGTCCCTTGGTGAGTAATATGAGTTATCTGCAGAGCAGGATGTTGGATTAATGACAGGTTTGTACCCAGAAGATGGACCAATAAAATGCTATTTGGCCAACAAATGGTTCAATTCGCATCTAAAAAAGCTAAAACAAAACTACCTAGGAATGTCTACATAGACAGGAAGCAAATCCATGACCCCATTCTGAAAATGTATCTCATCAAAGTAGGCTGAACCCTTGTAAGCTAATCAGTAGGGCCAGCTTCAACTATTTTCAACTTTTACTGACACAAGCAAGGGTTCTCCAATGATGTATGTATTTTTTCTGCAACAGCTGGACCATTGCTTGTTAACCTTCAGAGGAGAGTGGATAAGTTTTGTGACAACCTATTTTATTGGGAAAATAGGTGAAATTAGCCAGCTCATTCATCATAATGCAGTTGGTAACAAAGCAAATAATTAGATGATCCTTTTCTACTAAAGTGTCTACAGACTCCTTAGTAAAGTTTCTCTTTGTTGTTGTCTTCATTGAAGAAATCGCTAAGTTGACCAATATATTATGTTATTTTATGAGTATTTGTAAAGTGCACTATTCCCTGCGAGGGTATCTTGACGCTGAGCAGGTGTGAATGCCTAGCCCTTCCAAGTAAAGTTTGGTCAAATTGAAGAGCGAGGACTTTAGCTTCTTTGCAGAGTTCAAGAAGAAACGAGGAGGGTCTGATGTGTACTCCAAATTAAAATGACCCATGAATGTGGAAAGTGAAGTTTTAGTAGCGATTGTGATTCAACTCCAACCCTAGACAATTGTCTTTTTTGTGGTTAGCTTGCTTTCTTATTACTTGAGGCATCTCAAGTGGTATTTTCTGTTCTTAGCTAAGTAACATTTCTTTGTGGCGTCCTCTATCATCGTATGGACCAGTATCGATTAATGAAATGCATTATTTGTGGGTTTGCCATCAGCTCCGATTGATGCTGAATCAAGCTGGTCTTATTACTCGTGTTCATGTCTGCAGGGGTCTGGCTTGACTGTTTCTCCTGGAACAGCACCAACTCTCAATTGCTTATGGCATACATCTGTCTAGAGAGACATAGAGAGCAAAACTGTGATGGCAGAGATTAATTCAAACATTCTACCCATCACATTTTTATTGGTTTCTACATATTATCATGGGAAACTGGAAAGAGACCAGGCAGGATTTGGGTGCTACAGAAACTAAATTAACTTTCTGTCAGAGTCTGGATTTGGATCAAAATACTTACCTTGGCACAAATAGCTGTACATTGTAAATGTCTAATCTTCAAAAGGAAAAATGGTTTGACTTACAAACCTTTCCACAAATTTGTGTTGGCAAGAAGCAACACTTTAATCTTGCCTAGCTTCATTCGTTTGAAACCTAGAAGTATGAGATCATCATTGATCACAGCTGCAAGTCAAAATAAACTCCTAGTGAAATTATGCAAAAATAAAATTATATTTTGTAACTCTTGTCTCCCAAATTCTCTGAAATTCTCAGATGCCGCAAGTGGCTGGAGTTCTTTATAAATCTTAATGGAAAAGTCTGGTGAATGCATACAATCAGATATCTGTCAGGGAGTGCCATCACGAGTCTTGCAGGAGAGACTTAGATCCACCACTTCCTCACTCACTTGCAAATCCCCCCACAAAGTATCACAATTGAGCAAGGGGAAAAGGGAATGGGAGAGATGGAAAGCAAAAATGCCTCTTATGCTGCTTGGTCCACATCGGTCCTGTTGATGTCATGAGTTTACAGTTTGGTCACTTACTGTGTACTGGATATGATGCTTAGGTTGTAAGATAGCTACATAGTGTAAGGCAACATGATACAGCATTCATTACCTCACTGAAGATCAGTCTACATTCATACCATTCACTTTGGAATTCCCTATCTGGTATACCTGCTAAAAAGGCAACTTCTGCCTTCTCTTTAAAGCACAGTCTACAGTACAAGTTGTCTATAAATATTTGATTGCTCTGTGAACATAATGCAAGCAAGGTTAACACAGGTCTGGTAAAGCTACTACTGAAATAATATTTGCAAAATGTTACACAGATACATTGACCTATACTTGTACACACGTTGTAGGTTTTGGAATTTCCTTTCCAGTTACATTCATTATACCACACACTGAGGCAAAAAAAACTCAGCTGGAGTTCTGAACAGTAGCGTCTCCTGGAGGGAGTGCTGCCGGGCAGTGACGCAGGGCAGGGGAGGGGCAGGGCAGGGGTAGTAAACACCGGATTATGGCCAAACTGAGGTAAGTATACAAATAAATAAATAAAACGAATTTCATTGCGCGCGCTGCATCGCATTTGGCTTTCACTTAAAAATCTATATCTCTGGAACCATCCAGTCGATGTTGTACATTTTGGTGCCTAAATTTCATAAAAATAAGATCTATTTTTCTAAATTGGTGTTACATTCTTTTTGTGTTGTGTGACTTTCTTATTTCATTATTTTGGTACTCCTAAATGCTTTTCACTTGTTTTTTTGTTTAAGCCTGACTGTTCAAAGCCAGAATTAAGTGAAGGTTTAGCAAACGAGCTTTGATTGGATCCTAGATGGTATCATAAGTGTATTATACAGTGAGGTCTCACAACCACACTATATAACACACTACTTTCCTTGCAGTGTGACACTCCAAAATGTATGAGAAGCATGCAGACTGAATCCATAACTAACTAATCTGATATGGATCTTGATCTACCACCAGATACTGCAGAAAGAATTGTGAGGTAAGTCCAGGAACTGGAGCACTAGAGGTGATGGTCTCTAGTGCCTCATCACTGGAGAGCTCGAAGAAGTACTAGGAAAGTACAGATGAAGCACTGAGCTATGTTAGCCTGGAGCAGGGGTTCAATAGGTAGCTTGGGAGCTACTATTGCCAATAGGTACCTTTTTGATATGGAGCATAGCCTGACACATCATTTAGTGAAACTGAAACGTGCCTTGCCACTTTCTGTTAGGTGTAGGAGTCAGCAGCGCTAAGTTATAGACCTAGAAGTGGCAGCCAGTCTGATCAAACCCAAAGTCCTATGCTCAAACACACTTCCAATGTAATCAACAGCATGAAACCTGCATCATAACTAGGGCTCCCAGTTTTATTATACCTATTTTTTGGGCATTTATATCTGTATTTAGCCATGTTTGCATTTTGCCAATTTTACTGGCATTTTTCCATCTTTTATTTTGGGTTTTGTGAAAACAATAAAGCTGAAACTAGCATGTTACCATATTTATCTATCTATTAAATGTACACTCTTTTTATTCCGATGGGTTTCAATGATGTGAACACCCACAGGTGATAAATCAATGCACTCATATGAAAACATTGAAATATTAGTATCAAATGTATTTCTTTTTTAACCTCCTTATCGGTCAATCCGCACAGTTATTGGCCTGGCAGTTGGGGCAGCTTAATTTTGGTTCCACCCTTACACATCACAAATATGCAATATATACGCACACCTAGCCCTACACAATTTGTGTGTTCTAACGCTATTAATTTAAAGTGTTGCACTTAAATTAGCACTGAAGTGCATTCACAGTACAACTAAAAGGTCATATACACTTTATGCCTTAACCTTACTAAAATGTAATGCCGTCTTTAGAGATTGGAAAATATTATCCACACACTATTAAAATGTCTTTACTTGAGAAATGAGAAAGATGTATATAAATGCGTGCACTAATGTTTTCATATTCAAGTTTATAATGTAGTTCTCAGTCACATTTATACTCATGTATTCAAAAGTATATTACGTTTATTTAAACTGCAACATGAATCTAGTTCTGCATTGTGTACTGACATTTTTTATTTATTTGTAGTTATATGTGCACAAATGACACATATTAATGTGCACCATTGAAAAATACGTTAAATATTCACTTGAGCAAGCCTGTATTTCGTTCTGCATAAAATGCTGCTTTTCTATTTCTGCTTGCATGTCTTTTTGCTTGCAGGAACATTTACTTGGTTTGTTAGGTAGAGAATAGATGTAACACTGTAGTAGTCAGGGTACAAGTCCTAAAAAAAGAAGTGGGGGGACGCTGATGTCACGACAGGAAGTGACGTTCACGAAAGGTGGCTTGCACCATCAGACTCATTGCCTCCCCTCGCTCACCCCTTAGATGCGATTGCATCAGAGAAGCCAGCGCGTGAGCAGCGTTCACAATGAGCTCCGATATCGCCCCAGAGAGGCCAAAGAGAGAATGTGTAGCTTCATTTGCTCCAGTTATCGAGCTCCCGGTAAAATAAGTGGGGGGACGCCGTCCACCCACGTGGTACCCCGACTCGAGCCCTGGTGGTAGTGATAGAGAGCCTAAGAAGAGGACCTTGACAAAGAACATGGATAGGCAGAGCATTAATTGACAGTCCCTATTTGGTAATGTATTGAGAAGTTGCCAAGTCGATATCATGCGCAGGACTGGTCTGGGAGAATCTGCTAATGTTGCACTTCACAACATGAGAATGGTAAGGACAATGGAGCTCCTGATAGTGTTAACAAGGGGTGCTACTGTGAAGATTTGTGTAGTATTAACTGGTGTTCCCATAGGTTGATGTTGGCCCCTTATCCCTTGGACTTTGAGAGGTACATACCGCTATGCTTTCTCCTTTGATTCTTTGCTGAGTGTGGCTTAGACTAAAATGTATTTCTCTATCACTAGAAGACTCTTGACCGAGCCTCTGCAATCTTGACACCTTCTCACATTTCTTTCTTTTTCTGCATTTTTCAAAACTTTTTAAGACCTCTAGATTTCATCACCCTTGGTGGTTTAGACTCTAAATTAAATGACTTTAGATATTACTCAATTTAAGAAAGAGGATCCAAGACTCTTCTCTGAGCACCAGACATCCTTCAGGAGGTTTGGCTACTCCGTTGTTGTCCGGTCTCTCTACAGCATGGTATTGAGATTTATTTACATTATCCTGACTGCTAACCTGTAATAAAACCTTTTAACTTTATTTTCGGATTTCTAGTCCTCACTGTGTAGCCAGATGGGTTACACTGGTAATTAGATGTGTTTGACTAATGCTAACTCCCTTTATCTCTCAGTCGACAAAGAAAAGACCCATTGGATAATCCATTGTCCCAGCACTGGATCACAGTCTTGACTGACAACATTTACAATCACTCAAAGAACAACCTACTTTTCGTTTTTACCCACATTTAAACAGAACTTCAATCAGGAAAATAAATGTTTTTTTGTCTGTATTTACATGTAGAAATTAGTAAAAACAGAAATCAGGAAGTCTTAATCATAATCAAATTACCATGCAGCAAAGGCTCTGGTGAAGCGGGACCCCGTACTTCGAGTCACTCTGTGTCTGGGGAGGAAGAGCAGAGTACCTCCAGCGTGGGGCTACAAGATTCGTAGTTGAAGTGTGCAAATTTATAAACATAATTTGCCGACCATGTGTGATGTGGTCATACTGTAACAGTTATATTAGGTGGTCAAGATGATTTCTATTGATCAAAAGTAGCTCTTATTATGGAAGAGGTTGGAGACCCCTGGTCTGGAGTCTGCAGAACTAGAACCTGAAGAGATGATGCTGCATCCTTTTCAGAAGTCACAAAAGCAATCAGAGAATTGCAGACCATGGGCCTGATTTACAAAGGTAAACTTAAACTTTTGTGTAAGTTTACAACTTTTTGCAATTCACAAAGCAATTTTATGAGTAGTATCTTTACCACTCTGGTACAGAAAAAGTTAGGTAGTCGCAAAGATACTACTCGTAAAATTGCTTTGTGAGTTACAAAAAATCATAAACTTGGTCAAAAGTGTAAGTTTACCTTTGTGAATCAAGGCCTGAGTGTGGCTTTTTCTTACTGAGTTACACCCAACACCAAAGAACTGGAGCCATTATATGATAAAATTCATGTTTATGATTGTCAGCATGCATATAAAGATACCTTAATTAGTCTTCAATTTTTTTACCATGCTGATTTGTTGCAGATTACCACTTCATAGCACTGCATACTAGTTGACGCCAAGTACTAGGTGATACAATCGGCAAAGCTGTTGTTCTCTCGGATTTTATAAGTGATTTTCAGGCCTCATCTTTAGTTAGAGCTGAAATACACTCGGTGGAACCCTGCCCCTTTATTTAGAGGGGTAGGTTATCGCAATGGTTTTGTCGTTGTTACCAAAGGCTTCTTTGAAGAGGCTTGTTTTCAGCTTTTCTCAAATGCAGACAAATTTGGAGGGTTCTTCTCATCTCGGGGCAAAGCGTACTGTTACTCGCCTCCCAAAATGGAGACAGATCCAGGGGCGGTGGGTGCGATTTTAAAGTGGTGGGGCGCAAACGAATTAGCATACAGCACCGTAGCGAGCGAGCGCAGCGAGAGAGCCCGAACCCCAAAAGGGGTGTTTGGGGGGGTTACCCACACCAAGAAGATTTTGAAAAAAAAGAAGAAAAATCGTGCATTTTCAAGCAAATTTGAGAAAGCAGGAAGGTTAATAAAGCAATTGTGAAAGTGCAGTTATTACATTAATAGATGGCATAACATAGGTAGCTGCTTATTCAGTATTACCACAGAGCTTCATACATTCTGTCCTATTATGCTCAGGTGCTGAATTCAGACTATAAGACTCATGGAAATCTCAGCTCTAAGAGTAGAAGAAGTTGCACAGCAGTGTAATGGTTGCCAGGCTCGTTCCGCAGGAGCGTCAGGAACTTGAAGAAAAGTCCACAATCTTCCCCTACGGCCTTCCGAATCTATTAGACTCTAGAGTAACGAATGGCACGCAAGGGGAAAACAGGGAAACAAAACAAGGAAAGGCGGGGGAAGAAAAACAGTCTTACAACATACTGAATATTAGACTCTAGAGTAACGAATGGCAAGCAAGGAGAAAACAGGGAAACAAAACAAGGAAAGGCGGGGGAAGAAAAACAGTCTTACAATATACTGAATATAAAAGAGGCAGCGCAATGCGCTGTTACCGTGATTCTGGTTGAGCTGAGCTTTGTACACACACTTCACATAGGTCCACGCAAGTACCCCAAATATAAATGGTATAAAGGTTTTCGCAATTTGCCAAGGGGAAAGGTTTGATAGGCAACACAAGCAACGAATCGTTCACCCTGCGGGAGACAGGTCCGGCCAGTGAACAAAGGTGAGCAAATCTGTGTAGTCTCCAAATAGAACAAACACTACAAAACTTTTAAAAACAGAGATAACAATGCATTTCTTACCTCAATAAGAATTTTTTGTATTCAACAAACAAGTAGCAACATTCACTTTTTGTAAATGAAATCCGCACGTCTGTCTTTCAGTGTAGCAAACTTGTCAATTACTTTCATGTTGAAGTCCGGTATCTTTTGGACTAGCTTGCTCTCTACAGATAGCATCGCCAAAGCATTTAGTCTTTCCTCTAGCATGGTGTTCCTGAGGAATGTCTTTAGGCGCTTTAAGGCTGAAAAACATCGTTCAGCTTCTACTGTTGTCATTGGAGTCGTAATCACAATTTTTAGTAAAGTCACTGTCTCTGTAAGTGAGTTTTCCATATGCAGTTTATGAATTAAACTCAGCAAAGTCAAGGCGCTTGTGGCCTTCCGGTACACAGGCAATCTGTAGAGTACAGTTAACTCAGTTCTCAGCTGCTCTTTTTTGAGCATAGGATATGCTTCCACAGCCTGATTCAGAGCACCCTCAGGGAAGGATTCATCATATTGTGCAAACTCTTTACTTTGCAATAAAGTTGCACTCACCAAATGTTTTGTGAATGAAAAACGTTCTTTTGCCTGCACAATCACAATGTCACATATCTCCTTTCCAATTCGAACCAGAGAGGTGATGTTTTGTCTGCGGTTTGCAAAAATAGAATGCTCCGGCAGTTAGCTCTCTAAATCTTCAACCCCATCTCTCACTTTCATAATCTGTTGTACAAATGCAGATGTATTGGCTTTCACAGAGACTGTATCTAGGTCTTTTCTTTGCAACTGATCGTATAACACATCAACAGGAATCATTATGTCATGAAATAAAAACAGTAAGAACTGAAACTCTTTGTCTTGTAGTGTTCTAATAAAGCCATGGGCTTCACTCTGACTTGTGTGATCAAAGTCTGCTCTGGATGCTATGGCGACAAAACATTTCTCAAGGCCCTCCCTCTGTTCAAAGATTAAGTTGACTGTACGAATGTGAAAGTTCCAACGAGTTGAGGATCCCCTTGGTACGCTTTTGTCCACAATCTCATGAAGGGCTTCTGTTCTTATGGGGGAACGTGTGAAGAATGCTGCTATGCCTCCGATATCCTGAAAGAAAACTCGTGTCTCTCTGATCTTTGATACAGCCTGTTGCATAATAAGATTGAGTTGGTGGGCGTAACAGTGCACAAAATGAGCATTAGGGTACACATCTCGAATTCGTTTCTGTACTCCACTAAGGTTTCCACTCATTACGGACGCACCATCATAGCTTTGTGCGATAAGTTTTTGTTTTTGAGGCAGGTCCGGGAAAATTAAGTCCAGATGACACAGTATTGCTTCAGTGATGGTTGCTGCACTAGAGTCACTTAAATGCGTGAAGCCATAAAATCTTTCCACAACGTTTCTGTCACTGTCAAGGTACCGAAACACTAACACGGACTGTGTTTGAGTGGACACATCAGTGGTGTCATCAGCCTGAATATCCACAAAGTCTGTGTTTCGCAACTCTTGCACAATATGGCTTCTTATAATTTCGAGCATACAGTCAAGGAGTTCATTTTGTATTGTATTAGAGGTGCCCTTAAAGACTGTAGCATGTGCTAAATGTCTTTCCAAATCCTGGTCTATGGTTGACATTAAAACCACTAGGCCTCGGAAGATCCCAGGTTTTGAGGAAGTTTCTGATTCGTCATGGCCTCGCAATGCCAGTTCGAAAGCACCACAGAAACGAATGCAATCAATGATCTTGGATAGATTTTGTCTGTTCTTATCAACAGCTTCATTGTGTTTTTGAATGGATTTGCGATACGCATCATTTATCTGCTGCTCAATTGGTGCATCTTCCCCCAACATTCCCAGTCTTGTCAGGTTTTCCAGATGATTTCTTGTGAGCGCATGCTTCTTTATTTTTTCAGCGATGTGCTTCAGGTCGACCATTCCTTGCCGTGTCCAAGAAAAGTCACCGCCAAACAGCAAGCAGGGGAAGCAGAACAGAGAATTTCTTATAGGGCTCCCTGTAAGCCAATCAGCTTTTGTGTACCAGGCATTTGAGAATGTACGTTTTGACATTTTTCCTCTGTCCTGGGTAGTTTGCAACGTATAAGGTGCAGTGCAATAATATCAAATTTCAGTATAAATACATTATACATATATCTTGTGCATTATCCTAATACATCTCAAATGACTGCTAAAAATAGAGCCGTACTGCCTCCTGCCTCTCTGTGCCATAGTGATTGCTGGAGGCACTGAAAGACACTCCCATGTAAAAAAATATATAGCATCAGTTTCCTTACCTTTAACACTGGTGTTTGCTGGGTTGTAGCCGGGGTCGGGTGAGAGAGCAGCAAAGGAGGTTGGGGTCCTCTTGTTGTTTGCTGGAAAATTGCCCCAAAATGCGGTAATGTTTCAGGTTGTCAGGTGCTGAAAATGAAAAGATAACAATTTATTTTTGAAACAGTAGGGTAAGGAAACAAAGACTGTGGGGAAAAAACATAACGCTCCAATTGTTTCCTTGCAGTTTGCATCCAGCTCTTAGATGACAGTTAATAGCTGTTGTATGTTAGGATTTTAACTTAGAAACTGCAAGTAACAAAAGGATCTCTCTGGCCACACGGGATTTAAACGTTAGGCAAATCAAAATGTGAACACCTGGACCAGCTGTGTCCTAAGGGGTTGAGTGTGCATAGATAAGAAAAAATAAATAATAAAATACACAAGGGAGACAATATGATGGCAGAAGTAGAGAAACGAGAAAAATGAAGGAAAAAGACACTGTTCAGCATTTTTTTCTGGTCTGGCTGGACAGCGCAACTGTCACCAGACATTCATGTGAGTATCCCCAGGAGATGGGAGCCAGGAGTACCCGTTTTGATTGGGCAGAAGCTGTGTGCTTCCACACAAAAAGGGCCTGCCCTTCACACAGCTGAGATCATTGTATTTATTTATGTAGCTGCCTGAGCTTGAACTTTTAGTGGCACACACATGCCACCACAATGCTACAAGTGTCTTCCATTGCTAATTTATTGTGTTTCTCTCAGGCAGCAGCACAGATGAGAGGAGGGCAGATAACGCACAGGCATTCATAAGGCAGGCCTATTGGTATTGCCAGTGCTTGTTTTCTGATTTTTTTTCTGTTTCGTGTGAGGGGGGATGGCAGCTATAATAGCGATTCATTAACTAAGCAAGTTTGCCGTAGCTGGACTACTAATGCTCTGTGGTTGTATGTAAATGGACATTTTTTGCATCCTGAAGTTAACTTTCCCCTTTAATTTCAGCATATCCAGGATTACGCTTTTCAACATATTGCATACTTTAAGAATACATATATTTTGTAATGCCATGATCTGGTACTTAAAGTGACATATTGAGCCTGGTTCACAACGTTTTATTCTGTGAAAGTTATGGCTGATTGACTTAGGTGAAACTTACTTCTGAATAGCCTCGGAGTACATCATGTACTTAGGGGGAAAATATATTTTTTATTTAGGTACCCTATAACTCAACGTTAATCAATCCAAACAAGAGACCAGTTTTGCAATCCGGTTTCTCCACCACACTAAAGTGTGTGATCCTGGGTAAATTACTTCATCTACCCGTCATGTTCAAGTGTCATTTTTTCAATAGACTTTGTACACGGTGAAGGATCCGAGGTGCTCTCAGGATATGAAGTTCTGGCCTCCAAGAGTCTGGTCAGGCACTTAGGCCACTGAGCTGCCTTATCACGGCATTGTACAATCCCACTCTTCGGATTAATACGAACAGACACTGGTATAACCAAATGCTTATTTTCATCCGAAAGTATTTTTTCAAACTACAGTGGTTGTTTTCACCTGAAACAAGAGGAGATAATGTCACTCAAAATTACTCTAGAAGTTTTTACACAAAGGGATTGGGGAAGTAGATTTTGTTATGAAACAAGTTCCAGAGTTAGAAACACCTAAATCTTACTGATTTACTGGTCAAAGTCCAAAAGTTTTAAAATGATTTTCACTGAAAGCAAAAACCCACACCTGAAACATTATGAATACGTTTTGTTTCAAACCCTTCTGCTTTCATTGTTTTTAATTGAGTGACGTCAACTGCCC
The DNA here is from genome assembly GCF_964204655.1 of Triturus cristatus. Lineage (NCBI taxonomy): Eukaryota > Metazoa > Chordata > Amphibia > Caudata > Salamandridae > Triturus > Triturus cristatus. Next base: position 498,682,579 of record NC_140582.1, read on the forward strand.
CGGGCTCATCGCTTTCAAACAAGTAGAGATCCTGTATCACTGAACAGTTTTATTTCATTTTTATTCTTCAAAGTGACCAGGACAATCTCCTTAAATGTCGCTGATCCACTTTTGCACATACCTGAATGTTACACATATAAAAAGTGGCCTACATATTTTCTTGCAGAAAAAAATTGAGTATTGTATTAATTGTCATTGCATGTATATAGTGCCTAATACCCCAGAGGAAAAAACTGAAGCGCTTTTATGGTAAGTGTGCACAGCTTTACCCAATGTCCTGAGTTACAGGAGCAGTAAAAAAAATCCGTTTGTGAATGAGAAAGGGGCAGGGTGTTAGAACTGGTTTTGAAAAACCTCAATGTGCCACAATCTTCATTTTTGTAAGGGTGAGCAGGGTCTGACTGGGACAGAAAATAATCCCAGCACCAAAATAAAAGTGGCCCCTCATTAGTGAATCAGAAGGATAAAGAAGAAGGGGCCCATGTTTACAAATTTGGCCTGTTTTGAACTTGTAAAAGGCTGTATATGTGTTGTACAAGGCACTGAGACTGCACGGGTATAAGCTTGCTGCAGGCAACGTGTATTTTAATATCAGGGAACCCAACAATAAAACCAACACCGCAGAGCTAAAAACAGACCAGCAAATGACCAAAAAATACACAGCCCACCACACACTGACCTGCCAGAACCAACCCGGGGGTGGACACCCCCCCCCCAACCATTGCCCTCTCCCTCCATCAAACAGCCATTACGGACCTCCCCGAAAACTGAAAAGAACCGCGGGTGAGTTAAATAGGGACGTGAAGCGTTAACTGGAGTCCGACTTCTGTTTATTATGCGTGCGTGGTATGTAGTGGTAGTAAGGCTTTTTAGCATTTGGGGATGGGTGGTGTTTAGGGGTAGCAAGGAGGTTTTAGGGTTCAGAGATGGGTGGTGATTATGAGCAAAAACGAGTTTTTAGGGTCATCTACCTGTCACTAGCGCAGCTTCTTCCGCGAGCACTAGTGCAGTTTCCTGGAGGAATAGTGTCACCAGTACTGTCCTCTCCCTAATCACTAGTAGTACAGCTACCTTCCCGCTAACGAGCTCTCTCACCAGTCACTGGCGCAACTCTTTCCCCAATCACTAGTGTCATTTCCTATAGTCAGTGTCACTAGTGCTGTCCTCTCCTTCACAGCGAGTGCAGTGTTCTTGATCACTAGTGCAGCCCTGATCACTACTGGCGCTCCAGTGATCTGAGAGAGATCCACTCCTCCCCATGGAAAGCCCAGCGTAGCTTTCCCCCTCCCTCCTCCAGAGCCTCCCAGGCTGGCCTCACAGCCCAGGCCCAATCCCTCCCCTCCCCCATGTTTGTGCAGCCAGAGGGGAAGGAGGAGAGAGGGCCCAACATGGCGGAGCTGCAGCGAGTGGCAGGGCTGGATTGGGACCCGCTGCGGGTGTGAGGGGGCGCGTCGTCGCTGGTGGGGGGCAGCATGGGAGCCCGCTGGATCCCCACCAAGAGGGAGAAGTATGGCGTGGGTCACGGGTGAGTACCGTAGAGTGCACTTTGATAATTACCGGCACTTCCTTCTGCGCTGTAGAAAGTTTACGAACTCTGCCCTGTCAGCTTGAGACCTCTGCGTAGTGCGTCCCGTCCTGCACTCGTCCCTGCGCACATCTTGGGCTCCTATCCTCAGCCCCGAGACACCTCATCAAGTCCAATGCCCTCCTCTTACCCCACTGACAGTTGGCGCGAGCTCCGTCTCAAACAAGCTCTGGGTCACGTGAAGCGTTAACTGGAGTCCGACTTCTGTTTATTATGCGTGCAGCGTGCCTTGGCTTTTACAAATTACAGCTACGGCATGAACAACATACACTCGTCACACGGATACTTACCACGCCTGATTGAACTGTCTTCTAGTCCACAGTACACCACGAGGTCCACGAGGCGAGTGAACCGGATCCAACGACACTGCAGCGCCGCGCGCCGCAAATGGCCAATCACTGCATGACTACATTAAGTCAGAGACAGTGATTGGCCATTGTGCAGGGCGGCTGAGCCACCCATGCTCAGCATCCAATATGGATTGCCCCTGCTGTGCTGCGCGGTGACCGGCCAATCCTGGCGCTGCATGCAGCACCAGGATTGGCTTGGATGGCACACTAACTGCTCGCCCTGTCGCCCTTTTGCTGTCAGGGGCTGCCGCCAGCATAACCCCCCCCCCCCTACTAGCTAATGGGGCCTGCTGGGGACTGTAATGCGCATGCTCGGGCAAGTTGCTGCCCGAAGCATACATGCGGGGAAAAAAACTAAGAGTGTGACTCACACAGTGTCAATCTGTCAATCAATCACCAGCCCCGTCAGCCCACCCCTCCTGCGCACTTCCGATTCAGTCGGGTGCTGCCCGGCGGCGCCGGATAAATATCGTGTTAAAACTAAGTCAATGTAAGTAAATGTCAAAACATTTATTTTAATTCTTTTACCGTACGGCAGCCGCGGGTCCAGGGCTGGTGGGGCTACGCCCCTACGCCCCAATGGACGCACCGCGGCTGGACAGATCTACCTCCTTGAAGCTTGAGACTCAGTCTGGCTTGTGTAAGCAGGTTTGCATTACCAGGCCTCAGGGTACAAGGAAGGTGTAGTATTGAAACAGACACTAAAGTCATTTTGGTCTTTGACCTGCCTGAATTTTAATGAATGGTACAGAGAATTATGGGTTTAATTCTCTGAGCCACTGCAAGCTGACAATGGACAGCAGTCTCTTGGTTAAACACTCACGCCCTTTGCCTCCTCATATATTTCTGTTACACTACATCTGAGATCTCACGCATCATCTCTTTCCTCTTCAACACAATCTTTTCAGTCTCTCCTGCATGTATTTCCCTGCATTTCATACACTTCGCCACCCCCACACGCATATCCGCTCACCTCTGCACACTACATTTTCTTTAACTTTCACTGTCAAAATGTTGACCGCTGTGTACCTTCCCACACACTTCTGCATCGAATCACAATTTCAATTGCCACACCTGACCATTGCTCTGTGCACTCTCCAGAGAGGCATGTATTCGATGAGCATTTATGCCGGTTTATAATCCACTAACAGGCACTGTAAGAAATTCACACTGCCTTCGACCAGAACTCCGCAGCTCTCAATCGTGGACAGTTACAAACACCCACCAACAGCCTGAACTCGCACAGATACATAGAGGCAACTCTTTCCAATGTAAGGACAATGCATGAATAATGTGTTGCATGAAAAAAACTACAAAAACACAACATCTATGAAAATGAAAAATGTTATATGGTGAATAAACAGGAGTTGCAGTGGGATCCTTCGTAGTGAAAGGAGATACAAATGTGTATGTTTTTTTACTACATGTGTGATATGATGAGTCAATGATAGTATCAAACCACACTCTGAGTTTTTTTTACTACTCCTGGAGGAATCAGGGTGGATCCTATTTCATTCGGCCATATGAAAGAAAAATGTTGCATGATGTTGCAAAAATTGATCTTGATCTCATGAAATTGTGTGCTTAACAATATGAACATTACTGCACTAAAACGAAAACACTGCACATGAACTGTATTTTTCTGGGCCTGACTAAACTAGGCTCAAATTAGGCCTAACTCCCATCTTGATTTTTTCAGCACAGCCATTATGTTTATTTTCATTTCTCCAAAATGTGCACTATGTAATGCTTGTTATTGGCATGCTGTTTTCGGGGCAGCTTTTAGCAACAGTGAACACTCTTCCTTCCAGTAACGATGTGAATCCATTTATTGTGTGACTACCACATCCGATGATAGTACTTTAGAATAAAACACATCCATATCCATATTAGGGGATTGTGATAGTATGGTGGTATTTGGTGAGGTATACTTCTGTTTTGTGATTTGTTTCACTTTGCTCACCTTGTGCTGACAGTGTGATTTCTATTGGCTTCTATTGTGAATTTCCCTATAAAACATGGTACTTTTTGGAGGTGAGCCAGTTGTCTTTCACTGACTCCAGTGACTGAACCCTTGTTGGTTTGTCTCATACTTTGGATTTAAAATATTTTTGCCTTGACTTCATGTCACTCTCTTACTGTATTTGCGTGTGCCTTAAGCCAATTCCGTACTTCATTTATTTGCATTTTGACTATTTTTTACTTCTGTACTGCACATTGAATCATTAAATAAACCTTTGTGGTTTATGTGAGAAAGTAGATTATTAGCTGAAGTGGATGGTAGTCCTTTTCACATAATAATGACACTATTCAGTCCAGTTAGGTTTCAATAATATAATCATGAGCACAGCCCTTGATAGCTGTAGCACGCAGGCTTAACTTAGGTTTTAATAATATAATCATGAGCACAGCCCTTGATAGCTGTAGCACGCAGGCTTAACTTAGGTTTTAATAATATAATCATGAGCACAGCCCTTGATAGCTGTAGCACGCAGGCTTAACTTAGGAGAAATGTGTAAAGCATTTATCAGTGCAAAAACAGTTAAAAAGTAGAAAACAAAACTCAATATAAATATCACTCTAATTTATAAATATAGAGACATTTTTAATGAGCAAATAGGCACCAAAAGGACATAAATCAGATGTGGGGTACCAAAGATACGTTTTTTCGAACTTTTAGTTGTTGAAAAAGTTTCCAAATCCTAGGTGTTGGGTTTAGGCAGGAGAAATACACTCTGACACTTATTCAAGGTCCCCACGCCTAAGGGACACCACTTGAGGCTCAGGACGCACTCCATGGGAAGCCAGCAGGGTCCATGGTCAGCTGGGTTCATCAAGAAGGTGGGCTTTTTGCAGCTTTTATGTCCCTGTATCTTAACAGGAGGTCAGTCAACTGACCATTGGAGTTCCCTTCTCAGTCCCTGGTCACAAGTAAGAGCAGGCCCAACACTTGGGGTCTCTCTGCACATGTTTAACAGCAAGTACAGTCCTTCTTCTGTCTTCCCAGGGCCCAGAGGTGTTCTGAAGCAGGTATTCCGGGGTGCCACTTTCATTCCTGGAACTAGTTTGTGGGTGGCAAAAACTGCCTGGCCAATGGGGAAAAATTCCAAGGGGCAACCCTGCCCACTCTGACGTTCTTTTCTGGGGGTATGACCCTAAAAAATCACACAGGGCCCTGCTCTGCAAAAATACAACATGGCAGAATCTTTCATCCCCTAGTCAAAGCTCTGAGCTAACCCCTGAGGTGTGTCTGGGAATATGAGGAACTTCCCTTTTCTGTGACAGGTTTTCTTCCACTGGGAGTGCTGCCACTATAGCTAGTGGGACAATGTCTGTGGCAGGCCTAGGTGTGAGGTACATCTGCCCATAACAGGGGATGCTCCTTGGATCTTGTGCAGTTGGTGGGTACATCCTTCTGGTTATCATTTCAAGAGCTGGCCACCCCTCCTCCCAGCCAAGGCCATTTTGTTGCCTTCTCGGGAGCCATTCACACATCCCAGCAAGCAGCCAAATGATAGCTTGGGATTAAATTAGAAAAGGCTGGGCTAAAATTCCGTTCCGCTCGCGGAAATTGCGATAATTTGACATGTTTGCGTTTCACGGAGACCGCGAAAATGTCAAAATTTCCGCAATCCGGAATTTTTTTTCTTGCTCGCGCTGTAAAAAAATACATTCTTGCGTGCACGCGTTCGCCTTACCTGAATCCCCGCATTCGCCGACAAGTTTTCCCGATCCGGTTGCGTTCTCCACGAGATGTTGGATTGTTGGTAGCCATTTGCGCTGTCTCGCGACAGTTCACGCCCGCATTAACGTCATTTGTCACGCGATCACGCCATTCGTCGCCCAGTCACCTCTTTCTTCTCGCGATCATGCACCGCGAGAGTATGAGATGATTGAGATCTCGAACACATCATTCTCCACCGCGAGCGAGAGCTTGAGGACGCGGGCACATCAATATCGAACGCAAAAAGGAGCAAAAGACCCCGAACACGTCATATCTAACGCGACAGGGAGCGAGAGAATGCGATCAAGTCATTTTAGACACGCTATCGACATCCGGCGGAAGTAATGTGAAGCTCAAGAACTCGAACATGTAAAATTTTCTATTTGGAGAAGAATATCAGCTCTAGCAGCATCAAACCTTCTCCAAATGATGATTTGGATGAAAACAACTCCTCAGATTGACATTTGGCTGTCCTTTTTTGTGCAAGGAGTCCTTTTTTAAAAAGGTGGGGAGAGGGAGGAAGTGCCACAGAATCTCTAACTTCCTGTTCCTGTCCAGCAGGCTCCTCCCAGTGTTTTGTCCATCTCCTGCTCATTCTGCCTTTGGATTTTGAGCTGGAAAGATCACTCTTTTTGTCTGCTGCATCATTGCAATTGGATTTGAGGATTTTTTAATTGGATATTTTACAAGTAAGTGGTTGTTGTGTCTGTTTGATTGGGGGCATTGCAGTTGTTGTAACTACAATTTATTTTTTGGTAACTATCATTCCTTTTTTTAAAAATGTTGTGGGCAGTAGTAGTCAGTAGTAGGCCCGAGCTAGTCATGGCCTCATGGGTGTGTGCATGATGAAGCAACTGTTCCTTTGGTGTTCTTTGAATGTATTTCATTTTCAAGCATCATTTAGGGCCTGGATGGCATTGGATTGAGTTGCGAAATGTGTGTTTTTGGGGTGGGCTTTCTGTTGTTGGGCCTGGCCTTGTGGCTGGTGGCCATGTAGAAGCCTAGGCCTGCAAGCTTGTCTGGCCTTGTCTGCCAACAGGCCTGCTTTCATCCAGTAGGATCAGAGCAGGTAGCCACAGCTTTATTAATCAAGTGTTTCTGTGTGGTCTGTTGAATTTAGACATCATTTAGGGCATGGATGGCATTGGATTGAGTTGGCAAGTGTGTTTTTTTGGGGTGGGCTTTCTGATGTTGTTGGGCCTGCCCATGTGGCTGGTGGCCATTTTGAAGCCTAGGCCTGCAAGCTTGTTGTCTGGCATTGTTGTCTGCCAACAGGCCTGCTTTCATCCAGTAGGCTCAGAGCAGGTAGCCACAGCTATATTAATCAAGTGTTTCTGTGTGGTCTATTGAATTTAGACATCATTTAGGGCATGGATGGCATTGGATTGAGTTGGGAAGTGTGTTTTTTTTTAGGTGGGCTTTCTGATGTTGTTGGGCCTGGCCATGTGGCTGGTGGCCATTTTGAAGCCTGCAAGCTTGTCTGGTCTTGTCTGCCAACAGGCTTGCTTTCATCCAGTAGGATCAGAGCAGGTAGCCACAGCTGTATTAATCAAGTGTTTCTGTGTAGTCTGTTGAATTTAGACATCATTTAGGGCATGGATGGCATTGGATTGAGTTGGGAAGTGTGTTTTTTTGGGGTGGGCTTTCTGATGGTGTTGGGCCTGCCCATGTGGCTGGTGGCCATTTTGAAGCCAGGCCTGCAAGCTTGTTGTCTGGCCTTGTTGTCTGCCAACAGGCCTGCTTTCAACTAGTAGGCTCAGATCAAGTAGCCACAGCTGTATTAATCAAGTGTTTCTGTGTGGTCTGTTAAATTTAGACATAATTTAGGGCATGGATGGCACATTGGATTGAGTTGGGAAGTGTTTTTTTTGGGGTGGGCTTTCTGATGTTGTTGGGCCTGGCCATGTGGCTGGTGGCCATTTTGAAGTCTAGGCCTGCAAGCTTGTCTGGCCTTGTCTGCCAACAGGCCTGCTTTCATCCAGTAGGATCAGAGCAGGTAGCCACAGCTGTATTAATCAAGTGTTTCTGTGTGGTCTGTTGAATTTAGACATCAATTAGGGCATGGATGGCATTGGAGTGAGTTGGCAAGTGTGTTTTTTTGGGGTGGGATTTCTGAAGTTGGTTGTCTTAAAGATATGCTTTTGTTGTGTGTGTCTGGTGTGTGTTGGTGTGCAATGCATGCACCCTGCAGACCTTTTTGGGGCCTGTGAATTTTTGTATTTGCATTTTGTTACATTAAAAAGGCAGAGCAGTGTGCTTTAGCATGCATCCTTTGCCTGGCTTTTATAGGCCTTTTGTCAGCTCCTGGTGTTTCCCAGGCCCTCTGCTTGTTTGTGATTTGTGAGTGTCCATGTGGCTGGTGGCCTTTTTTTGTGTTGCGAGTTATTAGTGTCCTGCTTTTGCCATATAGGCCTGCATGGTTTTCCTATTGTCTTACTGCTTCGATCCACCCACCCCCTTTGACAGCAGCAGCTCCATGAATGATGAGATGCTCAAATAATTTAATGGCAAATAGGGTCCACCCCACGTCCATTACATTTTTATTTTGGTGGTTCTTATTATCTTTCCTATCCTTCCTGAGAGTGTAGTGTGTGTACACAGTAGTATAACATAGCCCTAGAAATGTCTAGACTATATATTTTGTTTGCACTAGTACAGTAGTAAGTAACTGAACCACAACAACAAATTCAACATTTCACTGATGTTCTTCTCCTGGCTTATTTGCTTTTAGGTACACAAAAAGCCAGAGGAGGAGGAGTCATCATCATAACCCGTTGTACTGCCAGCCAGACAGAAGTCCTGCTGCGCATCACATCCACGTGTGACCAGAACTTGTTGTGCATCTGCGTCCTGCCTGACATCTGAAGAAGATGGCCCCAAAGAAAGGTACCAGGTCCAGTACCAAGAAAGTTGCCGGTGAGAAGAAGGAACAGAAAAAGGAAGTGCCCTTAACCACGACTGGTGTGCCGGCCAATGTTTTTTTGGCACCAAAAAAGTTACGCCTGCAGCAGCGTTGTCCGGGAACCAAGCTGGGAGCAGCACCTCAGCACCAGCGGTCCAACGCCACCAACCTAGGCCCAAGGTCTTGAGTGTCGCAGAGGTAGCCAGTCTACGAACGAGCAGCGATGTTGAAATGTCATTATCGCAAAGTAGTACACAATCAACGCAGGCGGAAACTCAGCAGATAAGTGTGCAGCCGCAACAAGAACAGCAGCAGCCGCAACAAGAACAGCAGCAGCCGCAACAAGAACAGCAGCAGCCGCAACAAGAACAGCAGCAGCCGCAACAACAGCCCACCATAGTAGTTGTTGCTCCTGACGTAGGGGTATTTCAGGAAATCGAGCTTCCTGCAGACAAAGTGGAGCAAACCACTGTTTCGGAAGATCTATTGTCTTCCAGACCACCAGCAAGGAAAAGGAGGCTTAGTCCATCATCTTCTTCTTCAAGCCCCGCTTCTGATGACCGTGATGCCACTTGGCAGCCACCAGCTCAGTCTGAGAGTGATGCACGCCACAAGACAATGCTTCTGAAAAGGAAGGTCCCAGAAAAACTTAGAGTTATGAAGGTAGATGTAGAAGAGGGGGGTGATGTTGATGAAGACGAGCCAACCATCACGCACATCACTCCCGCCCCCAAGGGATTGGAGACCAACATTCTCACCCTATCCAGAAAGGCTGCTACCGAGCGGGATGTAGCACGGATATCACCAACACAGGTTACACCACCACTACCTCCAGCTGCCATATTTTCCAAGGCCCAGCAGGGACCTACATCCAGCTCAACCACCTCAGTAGGTAGTGGTAGTAAAAGTCACAGTGTAGCTGCAGAGAGTCACATTCCAAGCACACCCTCCAGTTCATCTGGTATTGAAAGCGGCACATCCAGCAGTGGCAGAAAGTTCTCCTCCCCAGTTTGGGACTTCTTTTCTGTTAGCACCAAGGAGGAGAACGTTGCTATATGCTCATTTTGTCGACAAGGTGTTCGGCGGGGTAAGCTTGGTACAAGCTATGGTACTGGAGGCCAAGCAAGTCATCTCAGAATACACCACACTATCGTGTGGGAGAATCACCTACTTCTGTTAAAAGGAAGTAGAAAAACTCAACCCATTGAAGTTGGAAAGGAAGAATCAGGGGGCGATATTATTTTGGTGGAAGGTGAAGAAGAGGGAGGCATTTCTAGCCCTGTCCCCAGTAGTGTAGTGGTACCGCACACATCCTCCTCAGTTACATCTGAGTGGCACCGCAGTAAGAGCCATACTCAGAGTCAGGCTGAGACACCAAGGCGACCGAGTACCGCAATGAGACAAACTGCTTCGTTGAGCCTAAGTGGGTTAATGAAAACAACAGCACCACAAAGGAAAGTAATCCAGCCTACCATTGAGAGCATGCTTAGGTTGGAGGGGCAGTTCCAAAGCAACCACCCAACGGCACGGTTGTACAATGTGAAGCTGGCTAAAATGTTAGTGCTGGACCTTCTCCCTTTTTCATTTGTGGAAGGGGTGGGTTTCCTTGAATTTGTGTCAGCCATCTGCCCTAAATGGAAGGTTCTATTTTACAAGAATTGCTTTTCCGGCACTACATCATGATGTGCTGGAATTGGTTGGACAAGCTTTGCAGCAGAGTGCTGTTCACAACATCCACCTGACAACAGACATGTGGACCAGTTGCCAAGCCACAGATTACATGTGCATCACTGCACACTGGGTCTCTTTTGTGGGGCTTAGAGATAAGCTATCTGAATGAGGTGCTGTTGACACAGATGCGATTTTTAAAGGTTCTTGGAAACATGCAACTGTAGCCATGTTCGTCAGGGAGAAATCTCGTACTGCTGTAAACATTTTGCAAGAGTTTCGCAGCAAGGTTTTTTAATGGCTGCACCCAAGAGGGCTTAGTATTGGTTTTGTTGCCACAGACAATGGCAGTAATGTACTTAAGGCCATGGATCTTGGTTCCTATTTCAGGGTTCCGTGTTTGGCGCACTGCACAAACATTATAGTTCAAGACTTTCTGAAAAAAGAACCCATAGTCAGCAACTTACTTGCCATCTGCCGAAGAATATGCACTCATTTCAGCCATTCTTTTAAAGCTCGGAAGCAGATGAGGATCATTCAACGTGAATATAGGATGCCAGTCAAAGCACTCATCCAGGAGGTGGCAACACGTTGGAACTCAACGTAATACATGCTTGATCGTCTGTTTGAGCAGTACAGGCCACTCAATGAATATGTCTGGCAAAGAGGGGATGCTACTGTGAAAGGCATGACCCTTCAGATGGAGCAATGGGGCCTAGTTAAATGCCTGACTGAGGTGCTTCATCCTTTTGAGATCTTCACACGTGAAGTCAGCAAGGAGGACTGTACAATGGGCCAAGCTATCCCATTATTGCAAATGCTAGAGCATCAGCTGAAGAAGGTGTCTGAATCATACAAAGGTGTAGAGGACAAAAAGGGAGCCTATGACTTGGTGGAGAGCTTAGCCCGTCGCTTAGCTGAAAATACAAGGATAGAAAATAAAATTTTGTCACAAGAACATTACATTTCTGCCACAATTCTGGATCCATGGGCAAAATTTGGACTGAAGACATTCTTTCCTTTTTCAGAGGTTGATGTTGCCCGCTACAAAACTTGGATAGCTGAGGCAGCAAGTAAGTTGGAAAATGAACGGCTGCTAATTCAAAGCCCGCAAGATCAACCCTCAAGAAGTACTGTAGCAGGGCATGCAGCATCAAGTGCAACTTCGGAGGCTGAGGGCAGTGCGTTTGGATCACAACACTCACCATCACTATCGACAACAGCAACAATAACTGGATCATTAGGCCCAGTAGAATTGTTAGACGATTGGTATGTACAGTTAGGCATTAATAAGCACAGTGCTGATGCACAGAGAAAAGAGCCCGAAAGCTTAGCAGCAGCACCCCTGAACATTGAGCGGATGGTCCAGGCCTATCTGGACGACCCAACAGAGGTGTACATTGATCAAAACCCATTGCAGTATTGGTATAGGAAAAGTTCTGAATGGCCACTGCTCAGCAGGCTGGCGATAAGCTATCTGGCTTGCCCTGTCGCAAGTGTCTCTTCCGAACGTGTTTTCCGTGCTGCTGGTTCCATTGTAACAGTGAGAAGGACCAGTCTCTCGCCCAAAAACGTGGAGAGGTTAACAATGATCAAAATGAATCAGCACTTCATACCACCGAATTACACAATACATGAAGAAAGGGAGGAAGATGAGGACAGCGGCTCAGGTGACGGAAGTAGTGTGTCACATGATTACCTACTACTGGCTGAACCCCCAGAGTTTGAGGACGAGCTATACTTCCCTGACAATTATGCTTGCACTTACTGTCTTCCTCCCTTTTTTCCCCTTTATTTGTGTGTCTGTCCTTTCGGTTACAAACTTGTGAATCACAACAAATCCATTACCACCGTCCTCTACTCTTCTTATTTAATATACAAGTTTCATGTGTCTGCAATTTGACAGTACAGTCCTCCGAATCCAGCTCCTCCGCTCCATCATACTGAATCTCCCACCTAAATCCATTGCCCTCATGAATGATGATTGGATGATGGAAAATAGAAGAAAAAATAAAAACTTTCCTAGTCCCGCCAAAAGAAGTGGAGCATGAATCAGATGACTACTATAGCTATCCTCCTTTCAGAGCCAAGAGAGACTGCCCATTAACTGAAAATGAGATGGTAATGATTGATGCCATGCATTGGACGCAGAGTCACAGACTGAGTGATGTTGTTGTTGTTTGTTGTGTATGAAGTTATGTCATTGTGCACTAATCATCTTTCTACAGTACACACTAAACGTAACTGAAGGTGAATTTTCCCCTTCTTGCAAATAAGAAATTTGTATTTCTCCTGCAGCTTGATACATTGCTTTTGATTGAATACAGGAAGGGGACTCAATCTGCGCACTGAGTATGATTGACAACAGCACCGTCCATGCTGATGAAGGCGAAAAAGACGGCCCGTTAACTTAAGATGAGAAGGAACAGGTAATGAAAATTAATGGCATGCATTGGACACCTGACTCTGAGCGATTGGTGTTTGTGTTTTTGTTGTTTGTTTGTTGTGCACGAAGTGAAGTCAAAGTGTACTAGTAGTCTTACTGTACACACTAAAGAGTGACTCAAGTAAATAATACTTCTACTCTTGTTGTGAAATAACAAAATTTTACTTCTATTGCAGGCCGATCAGTCAGGAGGACATTTCATGAGTGGCATAAAATCCTAAAGGTAAACACGTCAACAAAAACCACAGCAGACCCAAATGTCTGTGTAGAAGTTGAGTCGAGTGTAGCGGTGGGATGACTGCGGTGCATTGATTTACTAACTTAAATTGTAAAATGCTATGTTTGGAATGGATATGTGCTTTGCCTTTGTCCAACTCTTTAAAAAAAGAAAAGTACTCTAAACGGAGGATGTGCTAAGCAACGTGCCGTCAGGCCTGTCACTGTGGGCCTGCTCTGTCCTGTTGTTGTTGAAGGTCAATGCTGGAAACAGACTAGAGTAGAGATGATGCATACATGCCGCCTCGGAAAGTGTTCTTGTTGCACTACACCATAACTTGTGCATTTGTTTCAACTTTGTTTCCCAATATTCCCTTTGTTTTTCCATCTACAATTACAGGCCCGGCCTTACCCTATACTTGGGAAAACATTACAATGCACACTTACCTTACCAATAAATCTACATTTTTTTCCAGCCGGGCAGTGGCGAGTGGCGACACCCAAGATTGATGGACAAGAGGACCAAGAGGAATGCCGAGATGCAAATCCAGTCCACATTTTTGACCAGGATAACACAGTAACAGTATCAACTTTCATCTTCTTTTAAATAATTTGATTCATTTTTTTGTCTACAATCTTTACAACAGTGTGTTCTTCTTGTTGCTGTTATTATCATTAGGTTTGCTCTCTGTTTATGATTCATCCCTACCAATATTTAAAAATTCTATTTGCTATCTGTAAAAGTATTAAGCCAGGAACAACAGAACAAGAAGTGTATGTAATCCGGGTCTCCTTATCAATCATCATCATGCATGCATTTCCTTTTTCTCCCTTAACATATTGATATGGATATAGTAGTCTTCAAAGATTGTCGTTTGTTTGTCCATGCGTACTGTTTTTCACTGTCAAACCTTTCCCCAAACCCCCTTCCCATCCATTCAACAAACCCTAACCCTCTTCCCCCGGGCTGTGTGACTTATTGTCGAGGTGTGACTAAATTAAATGTACACCAATAATTAATCACACGCTTGCTGGGGCAGATGTGGCGAAAGCAACAGTACTTCAATTTCAAGGCAGAGCGATGATCTTCTTCTGCTTACCCACCCATGAGCAGTATATTTTAGAGATGATTTTTATTTAACAAAGGAACATATACCTTAGCATTAATTGCCGGCATTGTTTGGATTTGTTGTCATTCCTCATACACAGCACTAACTGTTACGCTGTAGGCCTAGTCAAGTGACTCGACACAACTATAGTTTGTAACTCTGTCTAGTAGGCTATCCCCACCACCATTATGTTTTGTTGTAAAATATTTTAGCATATTATTGTTGCTCGGTAAGTTCTGTACTGTACTTCATTCTACTACTCCTCGAACAGTCTCTCAAAGGCGACTGACTGTCTCATTTTCTTTTTTTGCAAATGCTGCTGCCCTGCCAGTGTCCACTACTACTACTACTATACTACCACCACCACCCCAATCATGGCTTGTTAGAAAAAGGAAACCATCTTCACCATGCAGCCATCGCTGTGCCTAAGTTAAACATCAAGCAAAGGTAAGAGAAGTTTGGGGGAGGCATAATTAATAAGGGACATGTTTTCAATGAATTCACACACCCCTTTGAGTCCAGATAAAGAATGCATAGACTAGAAGAGAGACTGAAAGTACTAGTAGGACAACTCAATCAGTGAGGGGTGTTGCATCTATCTGTTTGTGTCTAACACAGTCAGCCAATTATTGAAATCAAACACTGGCTATGGGTGGACCTGCACCAGCAAAGAAACAGTGTGATGTAAAATAGTAACCCCATCTACAAAACATTAACAACATTGCATGTAACGTAGAAATATAGATTTAATGTACCCTAAAAAAATAAACTATGTAAAAAAAAACCACAAAAGCTGACCCACCCCCCTCCCTAACCCCGACCAATGTCCATTTGAAAGTACAAAATAGTCCCAAACTCCAACGCCCAATTCCCACCCACCCAAACAAGAATTAAAAAAGGGGCAGAAGACAGGGACTAAGGTGTGGGGTGGAATTGCAGGACGACACGCATCTGCTCCTCTAGACGGGTGACGCGGCGCCTGAGAGTGCGGCAGTTGCAGCCACAGTGGGGGGGGGCACCAGAGATGGTATTGCGGGCGTGGCAGCGGGCAGTCACCAGACGGTTGAGCCGTACCGCTGGAGGGTGGTGGCTGGGGCCCGGGGCACTGGAGGAGGCTTGAAGTGCTGCAGTCTCCTCCTCCTCCTCTGTCAAGACCACCAGCCGCCGATATTCCTGCTGGATTGCCTCCAGCTTGCGGCGCCGTGCCTTGGCGGCCAACTCCTTCCGATTAACTTTGGAAGGAGTAGCTGTGTATCAAAAAGAAAAAAACAAGACAATTGTAAAATATACTCTTAGAAAAACAGTAAGACAAGTTAATTATACACATAGTGGCATGGTAGCACTCTAAAGCACAGTACATAACATTTATTAAATCTCGCCCGTCCTTCTTCCTTCCACCCGTCTTTCACTTTTTAGTTGAACACCAGGTGATCTGATCTGACTTTTAGTCTTCTCCATAAAACTTTCAAAGCGGAGTTGAAATCAGATAGATGAGGCCACTGGTTACTCAATACTCCCGCCCCTATGCCAATTAAAGGGTGTCTTCACTCTTCAAATGTTCACAACAACTCTTACTTACTTAGGACATCGGATGGCGGGCGGACTTTGTCCGCCCACCATCCACACGCTAAAAAGGGACTGCCCGCCATAAGGGCGGGGGTGCCATGGGGACAATTAGGATGCGCCCGCCACCATTTTTCACATTGTGGTGGGCGGTGCCCAAAGCACCGCCCGCCGCAATGCTAAAAATACATGTTGTGCTTTTCCAAGCACAAGGTGACAGGCCCCGCGCAGAGCCTGCCATGTTGTGCTTTGAAAGGCAGGGGGTACCATAGCATAGGTATCCTCCATGGGGCCCGCAACGGGCACCCCAAGCATACTCCGCATGCCTTTCCGTGGTGGCAATGCCGCCACGTAAAGGCATTCCAAAATGCAGATTATATGGCTGGCGGTGTGTTCAGACACCGCCACCATATCGAACCCTTTTCCGCCTGGTCGACATGTCGACTGTGCAGAAAATCGGCGGACGGTGTCTATCCGCCGCGGACCCCCCAGCCATTGTAAATGTAATATCTATGGTGGGGGGTCTATTCTACAGGGATGGCGGGAGGTTTGCCCCTGCGGGGTCAGCGGTGACTACCGCCGACCCGGCGGGGGCAATCCGCCCACCATCCTAATGGGGCCCTAAGTCTCAACAGTACAGTATACATACTACATACAGTACACCCTTGCAGTGAGTGTAATGTCAACAATAGTTAAGGATTATGAATCTAACTTACCACCGCCCGCCACTGGTGCTGGCACTCCCCCTACCGCTCCATCGTCGGTATCGGCAACTGCCGCATCCTCTCCCTCCGCGTCGCCTTCGCTGGCCCCGGAAATGGTGGCCGTGGTCAGTAGTGCGCCTAGAAAACATTGCACATTTTTTAGCCGTCATATACACCTCCCCCTAGCAAGATTGAAAAATGAGTTAATAGTATATAACATACATCACTAGTACAAATCAGGTAGTAGTAGAGTAGTCACTAGTAGTTATATATGGTCCCCCCTAGGGTCATTCTAGCCTTTGCTTCGTTAGCCCGAGCCATGCAACCATTTTACCTTTGTGTCTTTTATTTTTGCACATGTGACGTTACCTTGCAGCTTGTTGTATAAGACACCTTTGAGCCCACATGACCTCACACTGCTACTGTCTACGCGCTGCGTACAAGCGGTCAACCAAAACATTAATAAGCCACTTTTTTATGAAGTACTGGTGTACTGTTAGTCCATATTGCTCATCCATAAATGCTACACTTTTTGGCACGGCTGAGAAATGCTTGCAATATACTAACGCGCACCATTTCATTTTTCGCATTACAGACGGAAGATTCCCTTCTACGAACCAGAGCTTTGCAGAGCTTATGATGCAATAACTACCAGTACTAGGTTCTTCTAAGGTGAGGGGTCCCTTCACTCAGAGATCTTCACTTATAAATGTATATAAACTAAATTCCACCACTGTTCAGTTATCATGATTTAATTCCCAACTGTAAGTAAGTGTAACAATGTTTATTGTTTTAATGTTATTGATTTTCTTGTTGGTGCTGCATTTTATACTAGAACAACATACAGAGCTTGTCAATTCTAAATAAACATTTTGAACTTACAAAGACTTGGTGGTATTTGGTGTGGACTTACACGAGTGAGCAAATTAAAGGAAGGATGTGCATTGCTTCTACGACTAAGAGGTTGGGTGTGTTATGTTCTGGTTGGGTAGTCTACTTGTTGGGTATCTTGGGGGGAGGGTTCGGAGAGCTAATAGTTATGACAAGACACTACTATAACTAGTCGGGCAGGGGATTGTGGTGGGTTCTGAATTTCTGATTGAGGTGTGTGAGGAAGGTCCAACCGTCCATCACCAACATCCTATTTTCTTGTGCAAAGGTCTGTATGTGCAAAATCCCTACAACAGTAGTAGTATGTCCTATCATATCAAAATAGTAATAAATCTGGTTGGGCATTTGTTGGTGTGAAATGTCAAAGCCTCAAGATTAACAAAGACTCAAGATCAATAAGACTAGAAGTAGTACAAGAGGACGACCCAAAGGACTGGACTCAATGGCTAGAGCTACTGGTGAATCTGAGTTTTATTTACAACCTTTCTAATAAAGAGTGGCCAACTGGGCAAGCTTAGCTACTACAGTACAGAATGACTGATAGTAGTAGTAGTACAGAGAGTCATCATAGCAGAGGCAGGGATAACAAGATTTTTGAAACAGTACAGATCGAAGGATAATTGTTGGTAAAAAATAGCATTGGGAAACTGAAACAATAGTTCGGGAAAAATATGGCGCAGTAAAAGTTATGGAATAAGAATTATTATTAAAAACAAGAAGACTTACTAGGGCCAGCAGAGGAGCCCTCGTTGGTGTCCTCCTGGTGGTGTTGTTCTCCCGCCGACACTGTCCCACTCCCTGTCTGCCTGCCCCTGGGTGCTGAACAGGAAAGATATAAGAAAGAGACAAACATTGATGTATGGTGTCAAACAAATAAAATATTTTTAAAGAACGGTCAAAAAACACTTATGTAAACAACAATTGCAATAACTAAATTGACCGATCTCTTCTGGTCAACAAGTAGTATCGGGGGATTCGCGGATCGACTACTTACTATTTATCAACAGTAATCCAGTCTTCCATTCTGATTCCAGAATACTAACTAAGCCTAAGTACGACGTACCACCCGACCTAGCCCACCTATTCCAGGCGTGCCAATTGTACATTAAGTATGCATTTCCACTTCTTTTAGTCCTCAACAATGCATATGGTCAAATGGAGGACACATGTCTACATTTTTTGTATACACCAAATTTTGGGTTGACTGATTGATGCTGATGCTATGCTAGTACTAAGCCTATTACCACCACTCATTAACAAAGTAGAAAAGGTTCTAATAAAGACTGGCGTACTAGCAGCACGTGACGTAACTGAGGGGGCATCACGCATACCACTAAAAAATTACAAACTCATACAAAGTAACTAAACCTAAGTATCAATCCGCCCCTATCTCTTAGTGACAGGACAAAGTAAGGACTAGAGTCACTATAGCATTACGTAACTTAATTTCTCTAAAATAAACTCTAACATAATCACGCTAAGCGAGTGCAAACGCAAAGTTGCAAACAAGTAAGATTAGTAGTAGCGCAGAGGAGCACCTGTGTCATAACAATCACAGAAGACTTTTAAACATAATTAACCTGGAATGTAAGCAGCAACATTCTAGCTGGTTGGAAGAAAAAAAGATATTCGCAATATTTAACACAGAGCAGAAGAACAGACACAAAGTAGTAATAATTAAATAGTTACTCACCAAGACCCGGGACCTCCACTCCTAGCATGTCCAGCACGTCCTGCTCACGGTCCAGGATGTCGGACCACCGGTGCATCAACTTCGCCTGGGTGCGCCGGACCCCAGAGCAGCGCAACACTGCCCAGCGCACCTTCCCCCACCGCTGTCAACCTTCCCGGAGCCCGTACCCGGACCCAGGCCTGCCACCCGCTGCCAGGGTTGAGGGGAGGTGGCGCTGCACAAAGAAGATGAGTGAAGCCAACTCCACCTCCCCAAATAAGGCCCATGCCTGCACCCCTTGTGGGGGCCGCCTTCCACAAGGAAGGCGGTCGCGGCTCTGGCTGCGGCGAGCCCTACCCTTTGACATGGTTCTGGGGAGAGAGAGACGGGGCGAGAAAGAAAAGGTAATAAAATTAAAGTAAGTAAAGGGAATAAATAGCATGCAATAGAAAGAGTGAAAAAGTAGCTAAAAAACAAAAAGAAAGTTGACAAAAACAAAAAATATAGAAGCAGGAAAATAGTTAGAGAGATAATAAATAAAAAAGATTTTAAAAAAGCGGCTTCAAACAAAGGATTGGAGAGATGCAGGGAGGATTGAAAATCAGGCCCCAGAACCATGCAATAGATTGAAAAACAAGATGGCCGCCCCCATTGCGACCAAATGCGCAATTTTGTGCGATATTTTCTCCCCAAGCACGCAAAAAGCGACGTGAACAAGTAAAAGCATTCCCAAACAGGAAATACGTACCGCGAACGGGCGCGAGCATGCATTACGTGACCCGGAACATGAAGAAAGCATCGCGGGCGGGCGGGACAAGTGAAAACAAAATGGCCGGGCCCATGAGCAACCGCATGGGTAAGTTGGCGAGCCGCAATCACGCAGAAAATACCGCGAACAGGAGGGAAAAAAACTTCCGCGTCTTCGCGATATTTCCGCGTGTTTGCAGAGATTTTTAACATTTTCGCGATAGTTTGCGAAAGTGAATTTCGCAAATTCCGCCCACCCCCCTTGTTAGGCAGAAAAATGCCCACTTTCTAATATTCAACTTGACCATCAGATCGGATTTAAATTCCTGTTATTTTGAGTCCATGCCTTAGAAATCGTTATTATAGTTGGAGACAATTAGAGATTTTTTTTATTCTGCTGATGAGGTATAGTTTATTTTTGATTGAATTGACTGATGATTCGGATAAAATCAAGAGAAAACGGAGCTGAAGTGAACAGAGAGCAGTCAAACACTAATCAAAGAGCTCAACGTTCACAACCCTTCTCTCACCCTCAGATGAGGTGCGCAAACACAGCTAGTGTAGAGAGCTGTGGTTGTGTCACAAACTGTGAGAAGATATCCTTGCTTCTTCCTCTGTGTCAGACCCCCAGTGTGTTTTTTGCATAGGTGAGGAAACTTCATTAAAGGGCAATAATTTTATAAATTTAGTTAAAAAAAGTACAAAACATCCAGGCCTCCATTTAGTGAGGGTTTCATTGGTGCTCACACATGCTAAGCAATTTTGTACTGTGCACACAAGACTTTTTATTTATAAGTAAATTGATGCAAGGCTTTGTAGTCCTTTGCACTATGTGCTTAGTGTCACGCAAGCGCAGTACAGACCGTTAATAAATACCACCCCCCTTTATTCTCGTCATTCACTGCAGCACTGCGCCTTTTTGAAACCTCCTTGGCCTCCCCTACAGTGGCAGAGAAGTGCTGCATGAGGGAAGATCAGTTTATGAGTTAAAACTTATACAAACCACTGATTAATAAGGTGACATTAATTTCAAGTCGTTTTTAGTGAAAACAAAGCGTCAATGAGGCGCAAAAGTTGTCAATGTACTGAGGAATATGCAGAACTACTAGTCTGAGCAATGTCTCTGGAATACATGATACCCCCACCAACATGCAGCATAGTTTACTACACCTTTTAGCTTCAAGTTTCTTGCAGTGCAGTTTCGATTTCCTCTTTGTGCTCAGAGATAGGGTGATCACTTTGTCACAACTACAAACTAAAATTGCTTTGAAGTTCTTTATTGGTACATGTAAACATATTCAGATGTGGTAGGGATTATAGGTCTGGAACAAGAGTAGTTTCTGCAGATGTTAGTGCGTTGAATTCAGGAACAAATACTGAATCCTCATATAAATGTGTGAACGCTCATTAGTACCTCACAAGAAATAACGTTTTGGGCATGGAGACCAAATATAATTTACAAGTACTACCTGTTATCACACGTGGATTGGCTTTTGAAACCCACTGGCACTGACCTTGCTACCCCTGGCTTCATGGATCATGAAGACAGTCGAAAGAACTGAAATTAAACAATGGGACAAAGTGCTCCCCTTGTGGATTATGCAGAGTCAAAGGTTGTTTCAAGTCACTTCCACCACCCCTAGATGTTTTGTTTACATGTATGTCCAATTCAAAATCGACGTAGGCTTGCAAAAGAATGAGTTACACCTGATTTGCTCCGAACAGATGTGTGCTAATGCTAAAAGTGAAGAGTTGTGATTCTCTACAGACAATGTGCAAAACACACAGTTGTCTAGTTCCATGAAATCAGGGCAGCTTGGTGAAGCGGCCTGGAGTAATGGCTGCACAGCCATGATTCAAGAAGCGATGTCCTCCTGTGTGTTACTTGCGACTTCATTGTAAGGGTCCTACAATTAAGAACATGCAGTGCATTGCATAACCACTTAAGGACTATACAGAGTTGCCTTCCTCACTGTCTCGCAACGTGGCTCCACCCATATCAACCATGAGCACTGCTGCCTTATAAGTATTATGGAAAATGTGGATAGTACAGAGACCTGGACCCTTGGGGTCCATTCCCATAGCTTCGGCATTTTCTCCTCACAGACTTAGGCGTACTAACTACAATATTCCTCCATCATTGCACCAAGCTATTTCCTATTATGATTTTCTTCCAAGTTTCTTTCTATGGCTGTTTAAAGAAGTTGTAGTCACAGTTTCTAAACCAAATTTCTGGCTTTTTCTTTCATCACAAATCAGCGTTCCTCTTAGCTTAATTTATGACATGTCAATGGAACTCCTAGATCATAAGTATTCGCAAACATTTTCCATAGGGACAAAACATTTGGTCTATGGTGTGACCGAGAGCCGCATTGAGGACTGCAGAATGGCAGTCGATGGGTGGGGGAGGGGAGGGGTGGACTGAGTTTGTGTAAGGTGGGCATAAGGGAAGAGATGCATGTACAGGAGACCATTTAGTTTGCATACAATACATCGCATGCCATTACAATGCGGTCGTTACAATGACAGCGTTCTTACATCGCACATGATTACATTGCAAGTTGTTACAACGACTTGCTGTAGGGGGCAGAAGGTGTTGGATTTACAATCCAACACCTTCCCTGCTGTTGCACAAACTGGAGTAGGAATAGTAGGAATAGTAAATTATACTATTACTAAGTTCAGCGCGTCCCCTAAGTCATTGTAACGACTTGCGATGTAATCATATGCATTGTAACAACGGCGTTGTAATGGCATGCGATGTATCGCATGCAAACAAATGTCATATATTCAGCATGTACATCTAAAGGTTGAATTGCATATTGTGAAACCTGAAAAGCTGGCATCAGTCTTGTCTTCCCTGCTTGACTAAATTGTGTGATCCTTGCTTCCTTTTTCTTCATTATCACACAAAAGAGGACGTCGATATACATGATTTTAGGATGCGTGTTGTACAAACCTTCTCTGGAAAATGAAATAGTTTTATAGTGCGGGCTACTATTATAGTGACGGGATTTGCAAAACATGGTGTGCTTGCTGACAGCCTTCACAAAATCACATTGCAAGCCCTCTTCAAGGAATTGGGCTAGAGAAAATTTGCCCAATCAAACCCCTTCCATACCGGTCTGAGGATGGTAAACATGTCCTATGACTGTTTCACAATATTTGATGTAAGATACCTATATTCTAGGGAAGATGCTTGACTCCACAGGGGCAATATTCGATCACCAAAACATGTCGAAGGAAAACAGAAATAAGGCCCGTTGCTCGACTGTCCTGTTTTTAATCCTGTGGTAGAGAGACATCAGTGAAAAACATTTTAGCTCACCCACATTTCATTTTTATATAGGTCTGATAGTTTAACAAAGGCAGTACATAAATGTTGACATACGTGCCATAGTGACACCCAAAGTAGGAAACTCATAAATAGGAGTTTGTACAAGCAGTAAACACTTGTCCTCTTGAATCCTTCCAAGTGCAAGACATGGTTTCCACTAATGACGCCTACCACACTGGCTAGGTTAGTGTTCATCATCCTGTGAGAGTACATGAATATATGTTAATTCCTGAAGAGGTTTGGCTGTTTCTTCCAGGAGTTTTGTACAACTTGTATGCTTATGGAAATCGGTCTACAGTCTTTAACTCCACTCTCTCCCTCTTATAGTGTGTTAGCTATCTGTGTTGTACTTGTCCTGTATGTGTGAGAGAATCATGTTCTGTTCCTTCTGCTACTGCCAGCTGCCCTTACTCCTTGCGTTTTGAAAGGTTGCGCTGCTGCTATGCATGTTGTACTTTTTTGCTGTGTTGTGAAGCTCGGTATAAAACTTTCTACTACACATAAGAAAAACTGATTCATGTTGCAAATGCTTGTTTTAATGCATGATGTGAGATAAAGAGTGAACCCTCAGAAAGTATGTGTGCAGGGTTTACTTTTGGATTCATGCATTAAACAATCACTTTTTTTGTAATGGAGTGGTCGACTTTGTAAAACTTTAAATATATAGCTGACAAGTGGAAAATTCCAGCATTTTAACGAACAGGACATGGTATGCTGAGATTTTGAGGCTATAATGAAACAGTTAAAAACAAAACACAAGCCACACATTGCAACATGCTGTTGGTTGAAAAAAATGATGGGATCATTCGCAGTAGCACCAAAGGGCAGAGTTGTGAAATGCAAAATAAAACGTAGTTCCTGGCTTTCCGTTCTTTTTTGTAGGCAATCACAGGTTAAAAAGCCTAGTAGGTAAGAGAGATAGCCTTTCAGATGCACGTGCCAGCATCTCGTTGCTAATGGGTTAACATTAACACTCCTTAGGGAACGGGCAAACGGCCTCATTTACCACAAGAAAGCGAGAAGCAGCAGTTAGATTGACTTGAGGTGCACAGAAAGGAAAAATGTTCTGTGGCAGCAAACTTTGTGAGACTTTGATGGTGCGCTTACAGCGCTATTGTGAAGCGCTCTGAGCTGAAGAAGTGCGGCACCAGCTGCAGGTGCCCTCCCGCCAGGGCCACCAGAGTTTGCCTGCGTATTTAACACCTTCCTGATTGTTAGTGTGGAGTCAAGTACAGAGCAGCTAGGTGCTTCTACTGATGAACAGGGGGCTGGTTGCATGTCCAGAGATGTTTTCAGGCATGGGCAAAGTGGGCTCTGGCCCAGGGCGCCAGCCTTTCAGGGGGCCCCTGATAGAGCCAGCTCTGTTCTTGCCCTGATGACCTTGAATACTTCTTAATCAGCTTGTTTTGAATCCCATTTATTTTTAATGTGGGTGATGTATGAGAGTCTATGACAGACATCTTGCAGAGAAATGCTGTGCTTATGTTTCATGCATTATGAGAAATGGAAGGTGTCACCGAGATTATTTGCAGTACTATCAGTGTTCTGCTGCTGTGTTACAATGTTGAAAACACACGCCACTATCCCTTAATTTTAGATTTAAACATATTTAGAATTTGCACCAGTGTGCCTGTGCACTGTAAGTGACCAGGCCAAAGAGGGCATTAAAGAGGTGAAACTGGATCATAAATTCAAATCTGTTCCAATAAGGGGCCCAGAAAACATTTGGCCCAGGGCCCCAAAACCCTTAATATGTCCCTGCGCATGTCAAGGTCAGGAGGGCCACCTTAATGCCCTAGATATATTCAAACCATTTTCCATTAAACTAGGAATTCTTTTATAAGTGCAAAATCGAAACATCTGGTCACCATGTGGCTAACACATGCTATCGGGGAATTCACAGTGTGCTCACTGCTTGTGGAGAAGAAAGACGTGTAAGCAAATTCTAACACAATATTACTTTTCACCTCGGACCCACCGGCTCCTATGATAGACTCCGCGTCGATTTGTTTATTTATACTGTTTTTCTTTTGTGTGCCCTGTGCTGGATGTCACAACTTTTTCTGGCACGGTGTAATGAGATTGATGTCTTGTCATCACTCACCAAGTTCACACTACTTGAGGCCTCCATAGGATGCGTTTACAGAAGAGTGTTAATCCCACAGCAGCAGTTATTAATGATTCTGTGCAGTCGTTCAGCCAAACACGGAAGGCAGACACCGACTTACATCTAAGACACGACTTTAGAAGGCAAAGCAAGAACCATATATAGTACTGGCTACATTTTAATCGCTCTTCCTGTTAAGCATACACCCGCACAACATAGCCCAATGAAATATAGGGTCTGAGAATACCTTGGCACAAAATAATTAAATTCTATAGCAGGCCTTGGTTGGGAAGGTTGCATTTACAATGGTAGCAATGGTTTCATAACTGCACATCCTTAAAAGATATGGCTCAATTAATGAACACATAAAGGTAAGATGAAGTGAATAATTATACTGCGCGCTTGTGGTGCTCACAAAACTCCGTCCTACCTATGGGTGTCACACGAGTGACTGGACGCAGCCAACAATCAGACATGCACACCAAACAGACGGGAGCTCATCAGTATGGTGACAATGGAATAGCTCCTTAATTAATGCCCAAGAAACAAGTGTGAGGTGTATGTGCTGGATTTATTCATTGTTGGTTCCAATAGGCCAGCGTTGGGCTAATTACATCAAACACAATCAAAATGTGTTACGTCTCAAAATATTTTATTGAGGCTTTCAGGGTAACTGAAAAAATGGAAGTATTTTTTCTTTGATGGAGTAACTGATCTGCCCCACTAGGGATTGGGACAAAACGAGTTGTGGGTGTGATGGTCATGAGCTGATGGGATGCGTTTGTACCCGCCAGAAGAAAAAAAACTCAAATTTAGGTACACCGTGGCGCAAGTAAGAACACAGTAGTGAGCTGTAACATTGGTCTACCCTCACCATGGACGGTCAACAATCACGATTAGAAGCTGTACAGTTACCTTCACCAAGGCAGCTCATTGTAAGTGGGAATGAAAGCCCTGATCCAAATAGACGTGGAATATTTTGCTGTTTTAAAGCTAGTTTACTCATATGTGGG
Organism: Triturus cristatus; assembly: GCF_964204655.1. Classification (NCBI taxonomy): domain Eukaryota; kingdom Metazoa; phylum Chordata; class Amphibia; order Caudata; family Salamandridae; genus Triturus; species Triturus cristatus. The sequence goes on from NC_140582.1 coordinate 498,708,613, forward strand.
AGCTGTAAAAACAGCCATGGCAGATAAATTAGAACTTTTTTAGTGATACATGGTAGCATGCCTATTTCAAACTGGGTATTATACCCTCAGTTCTCGGATGAACAATTGGAATTCATGTATTTGGGCAAGGCCATGTGTAGTCAATACTAAACTGAGGCCATAAGGACTTGTAATGTCTAAGATGTGTGTTTCATAATTTAGCTGAGAATGTAGGTATATCGATTGAATAGCACTGTTTTCAGTGCCTGGGTACCAGACTAGAAATGTCATACAAAATCCCAGGCAGCAACATCATAGCAACAACATGGAAAATACGACTCAAGGATACTGCATACTGGGTAGCTTGGCGCCGATGGAGTGAGCAGCAAACTTGTGAGCCCCCGTCGGCCAGCCGCCATCTGCAACGATCCTGACGCCCTGAGTGAGACCGGGGCCCCCACAGCTGTGTAAGGGTGAGGTGCGTTTTTGCAGCGGATGAAACCCTGGGTGAACGGCTAAAATTGGCAAAGCTGCGAGAGCCGATCCCGGCCGCGAGGCGAGCCCAATGGACAGTGAATGTGCCGGGAGTCTAGTGAGGACTGAATGGCGGCTGGTGGCATCGGCGAGTGTCCCTCTCCCCCTATACCACTGTAGAACCGGACCGGAGCTATCAAGGTCCCTCTCATGATGACGTCTGGGGGCAGAGGGGAAGCTGGCATGGAATGGATCGAGCCCCGCGTGATGACCTCGAGGGCCGGAATGAGTGGTGACTGAGAACGGAGGTGGGGCTGTAGACACCCTGCTGTGAGACGGTGAGTGGGGTGCGAGCTCCCCCCAAGGTGAGAAGATTGCGGCCACCCCACGCAGGGGGGAGAAGGGACAATATTCTGTAAAGCTGCGTGTGCCGATCCCGACCGCGAGGCAAGCCAGGATGGTGGCGCCCAACGGGCAGTGAATGAGCCGGGAGCCTTGCGGGAACTGATCAGTGGCTGGTGGCGGTGGCGAGTGACCCCTTCCCCTGCACCACTGTAGAACTGGACCGGAGCTCTCATGGTCCCTCCTGTGATCACTCCTGGGGGCAGAATGGAGGATGGCATGCACTAGATTGAGCCCTGTGTGATGTACCTGAGTGCCTGGTCGAGCGGTGACTGTGGAAGGAGGTGGGGCTCAAGACATCCTGCTGAGAGATGGTGAGTGGGGCGTGAGCTTCCCCAAGGCGAGAGGATTGCAGCGACCCCACGCATGGCTGGGAGGGGTGAGTGTGGCCCCTGCCCTGACACATTGACAGCCTGTTGAACTACCAGAGGCCTCGGTGGCATGAGGCACCAACGAGGGATCTGACCCCAACGTTCGGCAGCCCTGGAGAGACCTAGCCTCCTGCGTGGGTGAGCACATGACTTGGAGCAATCGGTAGATGGGCCCAGAGACAGGCAGAGTTCCAGTATAGAGGGCTGGAGGGAGACACAGGGCAGCACAACCCTGCCCCTAGATACATCGCCTCCTGACCGAGGGGGGAGAACTCTCTGCCCTAGACGTGCTGTGTGCCACCAGCAGGCGGGCCCACGGGTACTGTTGCGGAGGCGACCTGGATACCTGACCCCAGGCCTGCTGAATACGTCGGAGTTGAGAGCCTTCCTTCCCGCAACTACCATAGCCACAAAGGTCCAGGTGGGAGAAAACAGATCTGCTGAGACGAGGACGACACGCACATAACTGCCTTCATAGTGAGCGCGAAAGGCCTGAACACAGTGTGGTACTGACCCCCCTACCTCAGGAGACGAGAAGACCAAGGTGCGTGCCTTGGCCACGAGACGCGCTTGAAGATGGAAGCACCTACTGGAGGAACCTGCAGCGCAGACGGACACGATTGTCCTGGGAGTGTTCCATGAGAGCACGTAGGACCAGAAGCACGATAGACCGAGAGGACACCATGGGGAAGGCTCTCAAGAAGAAAGATAGAGAAGAAGCCCTGTCAGACAAGCAGATGGAGGAGAGGGGAAGGCCCTATCGCAGGCGGAAGCCGCTGGCCACCCTACAGTGCAGGACATACTACAAGCTATCACTTCATCCAGTGAGCGCCTGGAAAGCAAAATAGACTTGTTGTCCGTGGATCTTGGTCTACTCAGGGAAGACCACAAACAACTAGTGGACCACGTCAAGACAACAGAGGGTCAAATCTCTGAAACCGGACATAGTAACCATGATAAACCGCCTTACAATGCTCAAGGCGAAAGTGAAAAAACATTGGAATCTCGAGCCGAAGACGCTGAAAATAGATCGCGGAGAAACAACCTCAGAATCATTGGCCTGCCGGAGAAAATTGAAGGCTGCAGTATGATAGCCTAACTGAAGAGCTGGCTCCGGGAAGAAGTGGCACCGGACAGATTGTCAAACTTCTTGACCCTATAAAGGGCGCACCGAGTCCCGGCGAAGCCGCCTATACCTGGAGCATCACCGCGAGTGGTGATAGCGAAACTGCTACATTTTAGGGATAGAGACCATATCCTGACCCAAGCGTGCCTCAAAGGAGACATAGAGGTGGACAACTCGGTGGTGTGAATCTTCCCTGATTTTTCCAGGGAGGTACAGCGGCAAAGAGGATCTTACCGAGAAGTGAAGAAGAGGCTGCGGAAACTAAACTACAAGTATGCAACGCAATACCCAGCCACACTACGAGTCATCACAGGAAAGGGCACAGAGTTCTTCAGGTCTTCACAGGAGGTAGCTGACTGGCTGAAGAAGAACAACGAGATGGCGAAGCCACGAAAGCCGGAGCAAAGGAGAAGGAGAGATAACCGTTCTAGGGACTGGAAATCCATGAGAGAGAATCTGGCTCCAGTTTTAGGAAGAAACACAGCTTGAACGCCAGAACGCAATGCAGGTGGTGGCACTGATCAATGGCAAGGAGAGGTATCATGTCCTCCCTGAGGACAGTGAGACAGCAGCGGACTCCGGCTCGGAGTATGGGTCCAGTGAATCCGAGGCACAGAGCGTGGTGCTCCCAGAGGTCACACCGCAGACGGCGGATGACATCGCTTAACCGGGAAGAGCAGAGCCTTCTCCGGTGAAAGCCTAGAGCGGAATGGGATGCGACTTGCTCAGCAGTGAGGTACCGGGACTGTTGGTGGGGGGGTGGAGCGGGGGTCCTGAGGGGACAACGGGATTAAGAGGCGGCTGCAGAGACTGGGAGCATGGCGAACGAGCAGCCTACCCCCTTGCAATTAACTGACTGAACTGCAAGCAGTCACTTGCGGATATTATGATTGTGGTTTGGATGGGGGAAGTTTTTCTGCCTATCCTGGTGAGTGGGAGTTGGGGGAAATGTTTAATGTTGATATGGGGGGGACACCTTGAGTTGCAGCATGCAGGGAACTATGCCGGATGGTATGGGGAACACAGACGGTCGACACGGGTGGCAGAGGGAGGCGGTTGGAACCTAATCACATACCCTAATGGCTGACAAGCAACAGTACAAATGCATGACATGGAACATCAGGGGTATGTACACAATGACGAAGCACCACAAAGTCCTTTCTTATATCCAGCAGCGGGGAGCCCAGGTAGCCCTACTGCAGGAGACACACCTGACACAGAAAGAGGGGCAAACTTTGCAGCGGCGATGAAGGGGCCAGTTTTTTTACACTACCTATTCAGGATTTGCACAGGGGTGCTAATATGGATAGAAGCGGGAGTTCCTTTCTAGGTGACAGATTCTGTTATAGACCCAGAGGGGCATTATGTAACTATAAAGGGATGTCTGGAAGGTCAGGAAATAAGCATAATTAACGTCTATGCCCCTAACGTGGACCAGCCAGCCTTTTTTGCAAAGCTGAGCCACTGCTTACCACATTACCGGATGGGCACTATCCTGCTGGGGGTCAACCTTAACAGTGTGGATGATACACAACTAGACTGATCTCACCCACCTCTCAGAAATTCACAAGCAGCGTGCGCCTCGCATGCTTTCAATACCTGGAGAAAGAGCTGGGGACTGATAGATACTTGGAGGGCCTTACACCCCCTTGATAGAGACTACTCCTATTTTTCAGCTGTTCATGAAGTGCATGCACGATTAGATTCCTTCCTAAGCTCTGCAGATGTGCAACGCCACGTCACAGCCGCGGAATACCTAGCGGGAACAATATCTGGTCACAACCCACTCGTCCTGTCTCTAAAGTGGGGTCACCCCTTGTCAGCAATCCCTACATGGCGACTTCGCCCAGACACCCTAGAGGACCAGGTCTTCTGGGAAGAGATCAGGGGGGAAATAAGGCACTATTTTACAGCCAATGAGGGGATGGCCTCCTCGACGAACGCGGAGTGGGATACCTTCAAAATGGTCCTGAGGGGTCAGTGTATAACGTGTACCACGGGGGTCAGGCGGGTCCTTCTGGAGGAAGAGGAGGGGGCAGAGGCAGCTCTCAGAAAGCTGGAACACAAGAGACCAGGACACCCGGCACTGCAACAGGCACTGCTAGAGGCCAAGGAGGAAGTAGCAAAAGAGACAAAAAGACTTTGATGTTTTGACTATAAAAAATATTTGGAGCACACTCACGCGAGACAAGTCAGGGTCGCTCCTAGCATGGCTGGCGAATCCAGTGAGTGGGAGTTTGCCTCTAGTTGAAATTGAGGACAAGGAGGGCATCAGGCACTATGAACAGACAGTGATTAATGAAACCTTTGCCCGTTACTACGCAAAGCTTTACAGGAGCTTGCGAGCAGACGATTCCACAGATGCACGGGAATATCTTACAGACCTGCAGATGGCGCGGCTAACTCCATAGGAGGCAGAGGAATTGGGCATGGATATCACACAGCTAGAGGTGCGAGTTGCCATTGGAAGTATGGCTAGGAATAAGACCCCGGGCACGGAAGTCTACCTTCTGAGTTTTACACAACTTACTCGGAAGAGCTGACACCCCGACTGGTTACGATGTACCAGGAGGCCCGGGACGCGGGAGTACTGCCGTAGAGTGCTAAAGAGTCCTTTATTGCATCAGTGCTCAAACCTGGGAAAGAGCTGCACGATTACACGGCATACAGGCCTCTATCCATGTTGAACATGGATTACAAAATCCTAAGCAAAATACTCGCGACCCGCCTCCTCCCCCACATGCCAGGTCTAGTCCACGCAGACCAGGCAGGGTTCATCCCAGGTTGGAACACGGCCATAAACATCAGACAACTCCTTACTGTTATGGGCTCCAGCGGTTACGATAAGCAAAAAGCAGCAGTGTTTGCAGTATACATTGAAAAGGCATTTGACAGCCTGGAGTGGCCCTATCCTTATGAAGTCCTCACTAAGATGGGATTGGGGGGAGGTTTTCTAGACTTGGTACGGCTACTATATGCGTCTCCTACAGCCCGGGAGTGCACGGGTAAGACCATCTCACCCAGGCAGAAGGTAGAGAGAGGCACGAGGCAGGGATGTCCGCTCTCCCCGCTCCTGTTTGCCCTAGCCATGGAAACACTGGCATGCAGGGCCTGAAGTGGACAGTATTTTAATGGCCTAAGGACGGATGCAGGTCAGCATTTTATAGCTCTATATGCGGATGACCTCTTGCCATTCCTCAATAACACGGCGGATGAGCTGAGAGGAGCGAGAAACATGCTAGCCCGATTCGGTACTGTATCTGGCCAGCTTATACCCTATCTTGCCCAATGCCCCCCGCCACCTGAGCTGAAACACCCGAAATGGGAGCCTTGATGCCTACAATACCTTGGGTCAATAGATCTAATAGAAGGCAATGTGGGCAGAGCGATCAGATCAGTGGGGAACACTGCCACTGTCTGTAGCTGGGTGGGTAGCTGTCCTGAAGATGATAGCACTTCCGCGCCTACTGTACTATTTTGGGGCCCTCCCGGTGTGGATCCCATGGGCCACATTCAAAGATCTTGACTCAGCAATCACATCGTTCCTCTGGGGGCGGGTCGTAGAAGAGTAGCATTGACCTCCCTACGGCGCTCTACTGCGGAAGGGGGCTTAGCGGTCCTCGAATTCGAGGGCTATTATATAGCTGCTCAACTGTACTGGCTGATTCAATGGCTGGCGGCAGATCGAGACCCGGAACAAGAGCAGTGCTTAGCTGCACCAGACACTACAACCCTAGCAAAGATACTACTTTGAGTGCGGCGGGATACATCCGAAGACACAATGGAGACCAGGGTGGTGGTTCGTTGTTGGGCCAGGTACTTGAGGCGAGTAGGCATCAAGACCCCCTATTCTCCAGACATACCCATCACGCTGATTCACTATCTGCCACAGGGAGAGTACTGGACAGGGCTAGAGGACTGGGTGGAGGCAGGACAGAAAGTGGTGGGAGACCTGTACCTGGATTCTGCGCTGCTACCATTTGAAGAGCTACGAGGTGCATATGATTTGCCGGGAGGTCACTTCCTGAAGCATAGGGCCCTTGCGAGAGGGACTGGATGTCACTGGGGAGAGGGAGATGCCAAGCCGAGGGCACTAACAGGGTGCAGATATGTGGGGCTATCTGCGGGGAGGATTAAAACAGTAGCATGCCTTTACAAGACCATAAAACAAGACATACAACATCCAATAGAGCACTTGCGACTAAAATGGGAGGAAGATTTAGGAAAACAGATACCAGAGGTGGAGTGGGATAGGATCCTAGAACGTACTCCGAAGGTATCCAGAAATGCGAGGTTTAAATTAATTAATTTCTATGTCTTGCATAGGGCGTATCTTACACCGTCCAGAATCAGGAGATACTTCAGCACGGATACGGCAGCATGTCCACCGTGTGGGGAAAGGGAGGCACACATATTCCACATCTTCTGTAACTGCTCCACCCTTCGACTCTTTTGGGAGGAAGTAAGACAAGTAGTGGGCGAACTCACTGACAAGGACCTCCTGCATACCTCACAGCACTTCCTACTAGGATGGTTCCCCCACACAGCCAAAAATAAGACGACTGGGAAGTTTCAAGACTTGGCCTACGTACTAGCTAAAAGAGAAATAGCCAGAAATTGGAAGGTGCCGGGAGGGCTCAAGATTACCTCCTGGCGAAAAGAACTGGAGAAATGGGCAGGAGCAGAAGGCAGATTATTGCTTAGGGAAGCTCGTCGGGGGATAGGCAATCTAGATAGAGCCAAAGTGTGGGAAGGACTAGTGAATGAGCTGCTAGCCTGATGGCAGGACAATGACAGAGGGGCGAGCACTCCGCAACCGGCAGCACCAGAACAAGGGAACGGCTGAGTAGAACATCGAATAGGGCGCCGCCCAGCACATTGACACCCGTTGAAATTAGAAGCATGATCCATACGAATAAACCATCACACACAGAATGGGACTGACTGTCATACGCAACTCAAGGGGGCAGTGTTTTGTTTAACAGGATTGTTAATTTAAACATGCCAGAGAATTATACCACTATTACAAATGGGTAATGATGCAGGAGGGGACATGGTTGATGAACACTGAATGTGTGTAATGTATTTGTCCTTAAACACCAATAAAATGTGGTTAAAAAAAAAGGATACTGCATACTGGTCCTACAACCAATGCAAATTTCTAATTTTCCTGAGTTCTGTCCAACCCCTCAAAAAGCAAATAATGTGATCAGCCACTTTTGTGATTTTGTTTGCAAATCTGCACATTGCATCTTAGCTTGAGGATTTCAGGACATGCATCTAACCCACTGTTGAGGCACAGTGTTATCCAGTACGACAATTTCACATCTTAATCATCCACTTTATTTATTTTACATATTTTTGAAAATAGGAGACTTTATGGTTTTGCTTTCTGAAATATTATATATTTGTGTTTTGTTATGTACAGTTTTAGGGATACCTTTCCTGAAATAAGCAACAATGAAGATAATGAAAGTCCTAGAGGATGCAAACCGCCCCAAGTCATGGTGCTATAATGTCAGTGGGTGAGCCAACACCATCCAAGAACTCTGGTGAGATTATCTCACCACAGGAGAGCTCTTAAAAAACACACAATCAATTGATAGTCAGTTTTCTCAGTATATATGTTTCCTAATAGACCATAGTTTTTCAAAGAGGCTCTGAAGAACAATTTATGAAATAACCCCATGATTCAAGTTCCTTTCACTTACCAAGAATACAGCTTGGCTGCCAAGATAGCCTGTGACAGCTTGCTGAAAACACCTACACCAAGACTTTTAAAAACAAGGATTTTGCTCTTTAAGCCATGTTGCACAGCAACCTGCTCAAATAACGGAAGGCAGGGGAGGAAGGAGAAACAGCACGAGGCAGGTCGGGAGAGCAACATGAGTGTGCTACAGGTTAGCAGGGAGGAACAAGGGCAGGGGGTATGGAGCCCATACGGTGCCATGCTCTCCAATACAGTGCATGGCTAAAATATTTTAAAAAGTACCTGGAGCAGCACATGACCACTGGAAGGACACAGACTGCAAAAAGGATGCTGTGCTAGGTCCATGCTCCGCGACTGGGAAAAAAAGCCCTAGGAAGAATGGAGGAGGAGGTGAGTAGCCGGCAGGAAGCAGCAGGCATGACCTGTTAGAAGCAAGGAAATGAGACTGACGTGGAAGCCAACCAATGGTAAGTAACGGAAGGGCACTAAGCCAATTTTTAAGCTTTTTTTTAATAAACAATAACTTTTGTTGACAGCACATGTGCTCTGTAGGTGAAATCTAATTACGACTTGCCCTTTTTCGTTCCTTGTAATTGGAGGTCCAGGTTCCGCTCCCTCCCATCTTTATTTTAATTCAGTATATTAGGGGGCGTGGCCAAGATGGCGACTGGGTGAGTCACACAACTCGGAGCTCTGTGGCCCTTGGCCACTATAAAGAACTCCTGTTATGCATCGGAGGCTTCCTGCTGCCCATGCTTGCACTAGATAACTCTGGCACCCAGGGACACGACTTGGGGGTCCCTTGCCTTCTCTCTAGATCCTGACACACCATGATTGGATAAGAGTCTGGTGGCACCGGCCTACAGCCTCTATTGAATGCATAGGTGCTGGTAAGGCATATTGGTGAGTGCTATATATTCTCGTTGTGCTAGTGGTGCCCTCATCTGGGTGTCCCCGGGTGTACCGCTGGAGGTGTTACATACTAAGTTAGATTCCAAAGGCCAATACGTGGTCGGGGAAGGTAAACTAGATAGCCTCCCCATGTCCTTTATCTCACTGTACACTCCAAACACTAACCAGGCCCTATTTCTCCATTACCTAACTCTGGCACTGCTACGTGATGCTCTATCTCCTTGTTACTGGGGTGGGGATTTTAATTGTGTCCCTGGTCTGGTCTGTGACCACTCTTGGCCACCAAAGCCGGGAATGAAGTCCATCGGTCTATCACACCACCTATGGCATTGGATTTCCCACACTCAAGTACAGGATGCCTGGCATAGGTGGCACCCTACGGCTAGGGAATATTCTTTTTATTCTGGCCTACAGGATCTCCACACTAGAACTGCCCTATTTTACTGTAGCCCAGAAGTGCTCACGGGCTTAATATTTGAGACGCACTGCCTCTGACCACTGCCCCTTGCAACTTCAAGTGCAGTGGAGTGCCTATGCATACACACCTGGTGTCTCCCCACGGACGCCCTGAAAGACAAGACATTTTGCATACAAACTTTCTGATCATATTACCCTATGCTTTGATGAAAATGAGGACATGACGTCCGATACTGGTGTAGTCGTACACCTTTAAAGTCCTTCTCCTGGGCCATGTCATCCAGATAGTATATGGCACTAGGCTTATGTTACGCAGGGAGCTTCTTACCCTAAAAGCAGACATTCTGCACCATGAGACATTGTTGTCCATGGACGGTGCAGCCACTGTCTCTCTGGCACGGACAAGACTCAAATACGTGGACACACTTGATGTCTTGGGCACAGTAGATCACCTGATGTGGAGAGCGTCAAGGTGGGTAGGCTGTTGGCCAGGTCATTCGCTCTGTCTCCCCTAGGGTTCAAATTACAGCCATATGGAACAAGGCCAGTCTCCTGCTAAGCTCCCAGAATGTCATCAATGACACCCTCCAATCCTGTTATGCCTGGCTATATACGGCCCCACGACCAGCGGATCAGGCCTACTATAGGCACCATTATCCGAAGCTGAAGTATTGGAAGCACTCAAACAGATAGCACTGGCTAAGACCCTGGGTGCAGATGGTTGACCTGTTGAGTTTTACTTCACTTGTCGCTCTCCCGACATCTGTTAAAGGTTTTCAACTCGGCCTATTTGACGGGTATCCTTCCCTCCTCTCTCCACGAGGTGATATTGGTGGTTATGCCTAAATCGGACAACGACATCCTCCAACTGGGATCTTATCATCCCCTTTCTTTATTAAATATGGATTATAAAGTCCTTGGAAAGGTGTTGGCTAACTGGCTGATACCCATAGTCTAGCATGTTGTTCATTCTGATCAGAACGGGTTCATACCTGGCAGGAACACGTTTCTGAACCTGTGCTGCCTGTTCATGGACTGGGCATGTTCGTCGGGCTCTCACCCCTGGGTCATATTGCTGGACATAGAGAAGGCGTTCAACACCCTGGGGTGAGACTACCTGAAGGCAATCCTTACAGGATTTGGTATCAACCCCGGGTTTCTCAAGTGGATTGCTCTACTACACAATGCACCACTCACCGAGTAAAGACCGGCTATGTAATATCCTATCTATTCCATATAGAACGCGGCAGCTATCAGGGTTGTCCTCAGTCTCCAATAATTTTTGCCCTAGCAATGGAACCCCTTGCATGTGCACTTCGGTAACTGGCATATAATCTCGATGTATGCCACTGATGCTTTAGTGTATCTGTGGTAAATAATTTAATTACCGGGACTTAATTTGATACAGAACATAATAAAGATAGCTCAATAAATAAGAGGCAGAATCCGTGGTATTAGAGGTTCGGAATGGGCTTTATTCCAATGGACGATTCGAATCGGTTGCTCCAAGTTCCATCACCACGAAGGTTCAGGAAGTGAAGTACATACATTATTGATAATTAATCACTTTTATACAATAGGCATTACATTGAGGCAAATGCAAGAGGCGTAACAATTGATAGCAAAGATAACATTTCACATGCGTAGCTGAAGGAGGCGTAATTGGGAGTAACAAGGAAACGTCATTGGTTGTGATGTCACATATGGGTGGACCTATGAAATAATTTCGCAATGTCAGCAGAAATACTTGGCAGAGATGCGCGCACAGCAGCATGACGTATGATTGACGTGCAACTAGGGGGTGAAGGGGACTTGACATTTAGCTCTACATGTGGCGACAGAAGTCTGGAGGGTCAAGTCAACCTAATCCCCAATCATATCTAACATCCTATGTTTAAAGAACTATGTTATCCAAAAGAGAGGTCTCTTAGAGTAGAATCTTATTCTATACTGACTATACTGACTGTTAGTGCGTGTACAAGCGTCTAAGTGTCTACACTAGATGCGAGGGCAGGAATCTTCCATAGTAACAGGGCTATGAATTACTTGCATAAAGACAGAGAAGCCGGGCCTTTGCTCGGTAGCTGGAAGAATGTGTACTTTAAGCTACTAGACAGGAATGCATTGGGCAGGGAGCGGAGCAGATAATTTCGAAGGTAAAATACAGTTCTTGGCAGGCAGCAAGCTGATGTCAGGCATCGTGTGCCGCGCAGGGAATGGGACAAAGTTCATGGTCACAGATGCAGGCTCAGACTGGAGCTTCAGAGGCAGAAAGAAGGAAAAGCTTGATGACAGAATCAGGGCCTACTTGCCTGGACTGAAAAATAGCATAAGTGAACCATATAAAGCCGGTGGCCTTTCGTACTTAGGAATGGAATATCCGGCCCATTCATGGCTGATCTGAAAGAGGACATGTTGACGGTGGACGCACATGTGTTTGCGTCTTCATAACTGGAACTGGAGGGAACATACATGTATTTGTAACATGCACATAGAACCGTTGGGGTCCAAGATAGGGGACATAACTGACCAGAAAAATCCTTATTTCCACATTCCCTCCTTGTCCCCTACTTGCCCGTCAAGAGATATCAATCTTCATCAATCCATTGATCTGTTCATATAGCATCATTTGTTCTTCTTTTTTCTTCTGGGATCTTGAATGAAAATCTTGATGTGGAATACACGAAGTGGCACACAGACCACAAATCGCTGGTCCACATTGCAGGCATAAGCAGCAACTGAATAGTATGAGAAGGCCAATACCTAGGAAGGATAGAACTCTCCATCCCCAGGCTGATAACACGCTCCAAAACCACCCGGACCAAGTCCAAGTGCCTGGATTCTGGTGTATCTGGCTCACAATCTTATGAAGGCGGGTTATAGCTTTATATACAGATGGCGAATTTTCTGGTATGAAAATGCAACAGCTTGATCCGATGACCTTACAAGCTCCGCCCCTATCGGCCAGGATGACGTCAAGGACAAGACGATTTTGAAGCACAACAATCCGCATAGCAGACTGCTCTTCTGTTAAATTGCCTAAGGCGGAAATAGTTTCGTTCACTACTGCTTCAAGGGTTCTAGTTAATCTACGTATCAGCTTACTATTAGTAACGGTACCTATATAGGGAAAGAGACCTTTATTGAAATCTGTGTATTTTTCCCATGCTGTTTCAGTGTAATCGACTATTGGGAGATCTCTCCTTTCTCTATTGTGTACTAAATGAGTATTTCTGTGATAATCAGGAGGAGCTAGAAAAACAGGTGGCAAAAGGAATCCAATGTAGCAGGTACCATCCCAATCTAGAGGCAAACGTACATATGCCGTCTGACCACATATAAAATAGGAATGGCGGGAAGCTCTAAATGTCGACTTGCCTTGATCACTGAATTCTATTACAGTGGTGCATCTACTATGGCCCATATGTATGGAACCATTCTTTCTTACACATAATTCACCTTTTACCGGAAATACTGACATGGCGGGCAAAATTGGAGTAGCTTCGGATTCGACATTTAGGATCATAAGATTAAGCGTAAAATTACCTAATCCATATACTTCATTTTCTAGATCAGTTCCTGTTCTTTTGGGACGACCCTCCTTGTCGGGGTAGCAGACTTTGAGTAAAACTAAGTTCAGATTTCCCCATACCCAATTGTCTTGATAAACTGCTGTGTTTGAGTCTAAGGAATTAACCCCTTGCATGCCCGCCCCTTTCCCCGCCCAGTGCCGCGCTTAACATTAGCGGGCGGAGTTCATGACGAGCTGGACTCGTCATGGGCACAGCGCCACCGCAGCCCATGACGAGTCCAGCTCGTCATGGGCACTGAAGGGGTTAATTAAACTAAACCATGCTCCACAGGAGCCGTTGTGTGTGAATGGGTATGGAAAAAGAGGTAGAATTCCTTTATAGTTCTGATAGGGAGGGAGTCGGCCACATATCCAACAATTGGTAGCATTACTAGTCTGATGGGAATGATGTAACATACTAATAAAAGTGTTATTGCGCAGCGCAAATCTATACGACAATTCATGCGGAGGTAGGTCACTAAAAGAATGTTCAGCAGTAACATTATAGACATGTTTAGAAATAGGATAATATATGTGCAACAATATACTTGCAATAATTATTAAAAGACTTAAGAAAAACAAAATTAATAACGTCACTGTGCAATGACTACGCAGTGATTTACAGTAATCATGTCGTTTCAACATTTTTCGGGTGTTTTCTCTATTCAGGTCTAAGGGATACATGTCAGGGACAAATTCAACCGCTTCACCTTGAAGAGGACTTAAACAATCAAATTTCCCGACTGGTTAGATCTGAGTTTTAGTTTATATTGTTCGTGACTGCTTGATTCAACAAAAGGAAGTTTTGAGTCAATGGGTGAAGACACACGAGGTGTGGCATTTATATCCGATGGTAGTCCATGGAATTTCTTGATATGACTTGAATGTATCCAGCCTTTTCTGCCCTCGATCTTCACGGCTGTCCTTGTCGTGAGCAGGACCAATTGCGGCGACTTCCACCTAGGATCCAGCTGAGTCTTTCGATCAAAGTTCCTCACTAAAACGAGATCCCCCGGAATTACGTCATGGGGTTTCACCTCAGTGTTGTCAGGAAAGGCTGCAGCTACCTGTGAACGACAAGATTGTAGTGCAGACATCAAGGAAGCCAAATAATCTGTCAGCATATTACAGTCAATATCAGTTATTTTACGTGGTATAGGCGTCCCCCACATATTTGGTGGTCTACCAAAGATCACTTCATAAGGGGATAGCCCTGTTCGAGAGTGTGCTACCATTCTCATGTAAAAGAGTGCAACTGGTAAAGCTACTACCCAGTCAACACCTTTCTCTCTACATATTTTGGACAATCTGATTTTCAGGGTCTGATTATGTCTTTCCACGAGACCTGCTGCCTCGGGGTGTCGGACACAGTGGAATTTCCACTGATAGCCTAACAAAAGTGAAACGTGTTTTATTAGTTCGGATGAGAACGGCTGGCCGTTATCTGAGTAGACAGCACGTGGTAAACCGTATCGTGGGAAGAATTCTCGAACTAACTGTTTGGCAGTAGTCGGGGCAGTGTAATCTGAAACCGGGTATGCCTCTGTCCAACGGGAAAGAGCACAGACAACTACGAGAACATATTTGAATCCTCGACATCGTTCCATCTGGATATAATCCATCTGGAGGATTTCAAAAGGGTGATCAGGAGGCTGGAATCCACCCTGTTCTACGGGAACGCTTTTTCCTGGGTTGAACTGACAACATATCATACAGGTACGGACTTTTTGTTTAGCTGCTGCTCGTAAATGTTTGTTGAACCAAATGTGTTGGATGCTGTCTAGCATAGCTTTCTCTCCTAGATGCGCTGGACTGTGTATTGTATTTATGATAGCTTGGACCATAGAGTCAGGAAGAAACCATACAGATTTCTCCTTCGTCATCCATCCCTGGTCCGTTTGGATCCCTCCTGATTCCGTCCACTTCTTTATTTCGTCTGGTGTAGCATGTGTCTGTATGTCAATTACATCAAGAGCGGGATCTTTAATCGTCATACAATGTGTTGGCGTCGGGACTATTGTCTTTGTCATGTCGGATGTTTGAGTTTGAGCAGTCTGTTTAGCTGTTCTGTCAGCTAGATCATTGCCTTGAGAAATGATATCAGTAACTTTCGTATGTGCTTTACATTTCATAATTGATATTGCAGTTGGTAGATGTATTGCATCTAATAAGGCATGAATGAGGGGTCCGTGTTGAATGTGGGCACCGTGAGACGTTAAATAACCTCTCTCTCGCCACAGCACGCCGAAGTCATGTACAACTCCGAATGCATAACGTGAATCAGTGTATATGTTGACTTTCTTATTTGTGGCTTGAATACAGGCTTGTGTCAGAGCGACGAGCTCTGCTGCTTGAGCGGACAAGGTATTTATGCAATTTGTTTCAATGATTTCAGTGTCTGTTGTGACTGCGTAAGCGGCCACTAAATCTCCTGTACTTGTTCTCATACATGAACCATCTACATACAACGTCAGGTCTGGGTCTGACAATGGGACATCTGTCAAGTCTTGTCTGGGTTTCGTCGTGATTGTAATAACATCAATACAGTCATGAGCTAGCGGGTCTGTTCCATTTACAGGTAACAGTGTGGCAGGATTCAATGTACTACAACGTCTGATTTCTATATGTGGCTGAAACAATGTTAATTCATACCCTGTAAGTCGTGCTATAGTCAAATGTTGTGTTTGCGTTCGATTCACAAGAACCTCCACTGCATGCGGTACTTGTACTGTCAATGGATGTCCTAACACTATGGCATCGCTTTGTCTGATTGCTAAAGCTGTTGCTGCCCCTGATTTCAGGCACGCAGGCAGAGCCTGAGCTACGGGATCTAATGTACTAGAAAAATAAGCACACGGTTTGTGTGATCCTGCTTGTTCCTGTGTGAGTACTGACAAGGCAGTACCTTCTCGTTCTGTAACAAAGAGTGTAAAATGTTTTCTGTAACATGGTGTTGCTAAAACGGGTGCTTGGCATAGAGCTTTCTTTAAGCTTTCAAAAGCTAGTGTGTGTTGCTGAGTCCAAGGGAGGACAGTCGATGTGGCTGCCTCCTGTGTTGTTAATTGAATGAGTGGTTTTGCTAAAAATGCATACTGAGGGATCCACTGCCTACAATACGAAGTGAGGCCTATGAAAGCCCGCACCTCCTTTTGTGTCTTGGGTATTGGCATGTTAGCTATTAACTGAATGCGGTCGGGTGTAAGCTGCCTTCCCTCCTTGGACAGCGAGTGTCCAAGATAAACAACTCGCTGGACACAGAATTGCAGCTTAGAAGGGGACACCTTGTGCCCCTTTTCGGCTAGAAATTGTAAAACTATCAGTGATGCTTTCTCACATTCAGGTTCGCTTCTAGCGGTGATCAGCAGATCATCGACATATTGAAGCAGGGCAGTGTTTACTGGCATGTGGATACTGTCGAGTTCTCGTTTCAGTGCTTGGCTATAGATGCTGGGGCTTTCTGTAAATCCTTGAGGTGCGCGTGAGAATTTAAAGCTACGTCCATTTAAACTAAATCCGAACAAGTATTGGCTTTCCGGATCTATAGGGACGCTGAAAAAGGCATTCTTGAGATCAATTACAGTAAAGAATGTTGCCTCGGAATCAATAGCTGTCAGTAATGAAGAGATGTCTGGAACTACGGGGTATTGTGGTACGATACATTTATTTAATTCGCGCAGATCAATAACCAATCGATATACTGGGGGAGCCTTTGGATCAGTTCGTTTAAGAATCGGAATTATCGGTGAATTACATACATTGGAGTCGGTCTCCACAACCACTCCTTGGCCAATAAGCTCGTCAATGATTTGTAGTAAAGCCACTACAGCATCTGGTGGTAACTTGTATTGTCGCATTCGTGGTAGTACCACTCCTGCCTTTAATGTAACTCGATATGGTGTAATATTCATGCAACCCACATCAGTAGGGCCTTGTGCCCATAAATGTGTAGGTAAAGTCTGCAGTCGAGGATCCATGTCTCGAGACACATAGTGACCTTTGAAATCACGTAAAAACAATCTTACTCCTTCCGGAGAACGTCATATTATAGCTCCTAGAGCTTTCAGTGTTTTTATACCTAACAAGTTTTCTGGACATGATTTAGTAAGCAATAAATCTGTAGTTCTGGTCAAGGGTCCTATCGTAAGTGGAAGAGGCTGTGATACTTCATTCACAATAGGTTTTCCTGAAAAACCAAGGGAAATATTCTGTGAGCCTGAGAGGGGTGCCCCTGGAACTTCACTACGTTTTATGGTTGTTCGACTTGCCCCTGTATCAAGTAAAAATGTTCTATCTTGGCCTAATAGTTCACTATGTACATAAGGTCCTTCTTGGTCTACAGGGACCTCGATAAGGGGTAAGTCAACTTCCCTCTCTAGGCTGGTTCATGCGTATCGTTGATAATCAGGATAGTCATACTGTGCGGTCTGGTACAGCTGTCGTGTCGTGGTTTGTGTGGCAGCAACCGGCAGCGCTGGTGCAGCTGGCACAAACTGTATAGACTGTTGTGGAGCTGGCATGGACTGTGCATGCTGCGGGGCTCCTTGTTCATTCTGGTCCTGTCTAAGTGGCCGTGGTCTTTCTTTTGTAATACCTGTGGCGATATTACGCTTCAGGACTGGGCAATCGTGTATGTAATGTCCTGGCTGTTTACAATAGTTGCATGTCCCTTTTACAGGTCCTGCTGAATCACCGGAATGTGTCGTACCCTTTTTATGTCCTTCAGCTGGAACAGTCTGGGAGACTAGCATTTTCATTTTCGTGTCTTTCATGCGTCTTTGTTCATGATCTTGTTCCTCTCTAATTCTATTGTGATGATACTGTAACATTTGTAACATTTGTGATGGGGTATTACCTTGCCAGGTACTCTCGAATTTTAATACTCTATTCTTCACCTGCGGCAAGGAATTTTCAACTAATTTTGTCACAAACAGATGTGGGTATGACTCGCTACTTGCTTTTATACCACTATTTATACCAAAACATTTTTCGAATCGGGCATAGAAATCACTAGTGTCTTCATCTTGCTTTTGTTTACAGGCTGAGATTGCACCCCAGTCTTCCTTTTTCGTGGTTAATAAACGTGGCAGTACCTGTACTAGTAAACCTGGTAGTGCTTTAGTTTTGTCCCCAAGCCCCGAACCTGGACCTCGGGCCTTTTCTTCATTTTCTAATGCTGTCCAGTCTATCTTTTGGTCTCCCACCTCCCACTCTTTTTCCTTGAGTTTTTCATAAATGCCAGCAGGCATTAATACCTTTAATATTGTCATAATGTCGGGATAGGTATACTCTCCCATGAGTAACATGTCTTTAATTTCTCGGTGGAAACCCGCTGGGTCTTTATCATGACTGGGTACCACTTTCTTCATTTCTAACAATTCTATTTTCGATATGGGCGTATATACAAATACACGTTTAAACTGATTGTCCTCGCCCTTTATTGGGTGTACTTCTCGTAAGGGATTCTGTCTGTCCATGTAATACATCGGTCTTTCCTTGATGGGTAGTGAGACATGTTCTGGACATACAAAAAGAATGTACTGCTTTCTTGATTCTAGTATTTCTTTAATTAGCTTAGTACCTGAACCTCTCCATCTATTCGTGAGTAATTCAGTCAATATATCAGGTAACGGACCAGGATCTGAATGTTGGCTTTTATATAGTATAAGAAGTTGTTGAATCATATAAATCCCAGCTAAACGCTGTTCATCTGGGGTGAGGTTCAAAAATGTGTGTGCTACTGTGTCATCACCATATTTTCCGGGACTGTCAACCCACTGAACGGCTGACCTAGCTAATTCTTGTTCATCCATAGAATCGAGAAAATGATAACCCCTTCGTTCTCGCAGTAATTTGTCAGCGGCTTGGAACAAATGCTCGGGGGACCTCATGTTTATTATAGGTGTTTGGAAATTCCTGTTATTATCTGGACATATCGGACGTATCGGGTCAGTAAAACATCTAGTACTATTACAAGATCTTCCTCTACCTACATAGGCTATGGTTTCTGACTGTCCTGTGGGCAGTCCTGATCCTTCCTCCTCCTCGTTTTGTTCAAACTGGTCTACCGCTAATCTCTCTTCGTGTAGACGTTCTATTTCTTTACGGATCTTTCGGCACATGGCTATTATACAGTTTTGCTTATCATGTCTCCCTTCTGATATATTCTGGCTCCATCTAGTAAGAATTTGCATTGCTTCCGGGTCTACCCCCGGTCGGTCTTGATTTCTGATCACACAATTTATGAGGAAACGTAACAGTTCCCCCTGTATTTCCACTTTCTGGTATTCCATAGCTCTGTTAATACATTCAGAATCTCGCCCTGTTTGGACAAAATGATATATATTATCTAGATGCATAGTCATTCCTGGTAACTTCCCTAAATACACCGCGGCTCGTCTGATACGTAATGATGCCATGATCATTTCGTCCTCTTTGCCGGGCACAGGGTCATATCTACAATCTACTAGAAGTTCCTTAAGCGTGCGGGCATTTATGAGTTTGGGGGTACGTGAATGTGCTGTTTCTTGAAAAGTAAGTTTATTTATTCTGGGTGGCGTAGAAAAAATGTTGGTAGCACCTCCGGTAGCCCCGTCTGGGGTATCGGGCGTGAAAGGATTCGTTGAACGCGATACAGCAACTATAGGTGTGGGCACAGCTGTAGAAGCAGCTGTAGGAACAGACGTGGAAACAGATGTGCCTGCCGGAACTTGTGTCAGGATTTGATGCTGTAAGGATACAGATACAGGATCTTGGCGTTGAACCTCCCCGGCCGACGGTCTATGTAGGGCGGGGTTAGCATACTCGGGAGCTGCGTCATCTAAATATGAGGAAAGAAAAACATCTTCTGCGGTTCTAGGATGCCCTTTAGGATGTACTTTTATTGGAAATAATGGGGGTGGCAAGTCTTTTGGTATCCCCGCAGTAGCCTTAGGTAATCCCTCGGCCAGAAGGGGATACATACCCTTCATAAGGGCATTTCTTTGTCTGTCTACTTGTTCGGATTTCACTCGTGTACCTTCTTCAATTAATAGATTTTCTCGGACTTCATTTGAATTCTCTTTACTCTTCTCTTCCTGTCTACGTGCTTTTTCTGTACGTCTATACGATTCTTTACGCCATAATTCAATGGCGTCTTTCTGTGATTGTCTAGCTTTCTTTTTCCATAATTCTTCCTCTACTTTCACGATGCAATCTGCATCCCAGGTCCCAGCTGCGGGCCACCTCTGACTTTCTGGTAATTCCTTAGTGTAGTCTACCCATAGATCAAGAAATAATATGGCGTCTAGGCCATGTTTATGATACATGAAGTACCCCGGAGTGTCCCTAGGAGGAATGGGAACGGCTTCTTCGAGTACCCCTTTTCTAGTTGTGATCTGTCTTAATTTCGAAAAGAGCGGCATATTGAGAACTGATCTGGTACTTGATTTTGAACAAAACTTAATACAATAAAACACGATAATGAACAGTCATTCACACCACAATATGCAGAACGTATTAAAAACATTTAACATTTAACATTTAACATTTAACTGAGCAACGATGATGATGACGATCTAAGGAAACTTAATCACTAAACATAATACTCGGCATTAACTGAATTATTCTGAATTTATATACTTGATATACTAGATATACTGCTAAACAGTACAGATACACTGCTAAAACAGTGCAGACCGGATTTGTGTACCCAAACCCGTCTGGACCGGCACAACTTATGTGCACGCCAGAACGCCTCCCCAGTAATGGTACTCACCGGGTAGCTCGGAACGGAAGGCCTCGGAACGGAACTGAACTGAACTGGACCGGACTGGACTCGACTCGACAACTTCGGACACTTCAGGACATCGGAAACCTGGTGGGCCTCTGTATACCTCGGATCTTGCTCTCTCAGCTAGGCTCTGGTCGGGATACTTCGCACTTCTCACCGCCTCGTCTGGGTGTTGATCGCAGCCTCAGTCGCCCCCGTTTGACCGGAGGGAGATACAGGAAATCCTGCTGGTACGCGTTGTTGTCCGTCCAGCTGTGGCAGGAGACCGGGCCTGCAACGCACCGCCGGCGCGTGAGATGAGAAAGTGTCCCTGTTCGGGCGCCATTCATGTGGTAAATAATTTAATTACCGGGACTTAATTTGATACAGAACATAATAAAGATAGCTCAATAAATAAGAGGCAGAATCCGTGGTATTAGAGGTTCGGAATGGGCTTTATTCCAATGGACGATTCGAATCGGTTGCTCCAAGTTCCATCACCACGAAGGTTCAGGAAGTGAAGTACATACATTATTGATAATTAATCACTTTTATACAATAGGCATTACATTGAGGCAAATGCAAGAGGCGTAACAATTGATAGCAAAGATAACATTTCACATGCGTAGCTGAAGGAGGCGTAATTGGGAGTAACAAGGAAACGTCATTGGTTGTGATGTCACATATGGGTGGACCTATGAAATAATTTCGCAATGTCAGCAGAAATACTTGGCAGAGATGCGCGCACAGCAGCATGACGTATGATTGACGTGCAACTAGGGGGTGAAGGGGACTTGACATTTAGCTCTACATGTGGCGACAGAAGTCTGGAGGGTCAAGTCAACCTAATCCCAAATCATATCTAACATCCTATGTTTAAAGAACTATGTTATCCAAAAGAGAGGTCTCTTAGAGTAGAATCTTATTCTATACTGACTATACTGACTGTTAGTGCGTGTACAAGCGTCTAAGTGTCTACACTAGATGCGAGGGCAGGAATCTTCCATAGTAACAGGGCTATGAATTACTTGCATAAAGACAGAGAAGCCGGGCCTTTGCTCGGTAGCTGGAAGAATGTTTACTTTAAGCTACTAGACAGGAATGCATTGGGCAGGGAGCGGAGCAGATAATTTCGAAGGTAAAATACAGTTCTTGGCAGGCAGCAAGCTGATGTCAGGCATCGTGTGCCGCGCAGGGAATGGGACAAAGTTCATGATCACAGATGCAGGCTCAGACTGGAGCTTCAGAGGCAGAAAGAAGGAAAAGCTTGATGACAGAATCAGGGCCTACTTGCCTGGACTGAAAAATAGCATAAGTGAACCATATAAAGCCGGTGGCCTTTCGTACTTAGGAATGGAATATCCGGCCCATTCATGGCTGATCTGAAAGAGGACATGTTGACGGTGGACGCACATGTGTTTGCGTCTTCATAACTGGAACTGGAGGGAACATACATGTATTTGTAACATGCACATAGAACCGTTGGGGTCCAAGATAGGGGACATAACTGACCAGAAAAATCCATATTTCCACATATCTCAGGGACGATGCACTATACTACCATAAATTATGTAACTCCTGCACCGGCTTGGTGAGGCATCTGGACTGAAATTGGGATAAATCACATTTGTTCCCACTCATAGTTCACTCAAAGGCTCATTGGAGAGGACAACGGTGTGCTCTGCTCTCTTGGTCCTATGACTTCTTTAAATACTTGGGGGTTCACGTTACCACTCCAAGAAGGGGATGTATGACGTTACAACGCACACTATTACAACGCATGCACTTACAACGCATTTTTTACAACGCATAATCCATTACAACGCATGACATTACAACGCATGACACTACAACGCATTTTTAAAAAATACCTTTACAACGCACTACCATTACAACGCATACTACCTTTACAACGCATACCATTACAACGCATAATATTAAATTACATTTAAGGTAAGTATTAGATAGTATAGGGGTAAAAATTACTATTCTAACTCCAGGGGGTGCAACAGTAGGGTAAGTGTTGGATAGTGTAGGGGTAAAAATTACTATTCTAACTCCAGGGGGTGCAACAGTAGGGTAAGTGTTGGATAGTGTAGGGGTAAAAATTACTATTCTAACTCCAGGGGGTGCAACAGTAGGGTAAGTGTTGGATAGTGTAGGGGTAAAAATTACTATTCTAACTCCAGGGGGTGCAACAGTAGGGTAAGTGTTGGATAGTGTAGGGGTAAAAATTACTATTCTAACTCCAGGGGGTGCAACAGTAGGGAAAGTGTTGGATAGTATAGGGGTAAAAATTACTATTCTAACTCCAGGGGGTGCATCAGTAGGGTAAGTGTTGGATAGTATAGGGGTAAAAATTACTATTCTAACTCCAGGGGGTGCATCAGTAGGGTAAGTGTTGGATAGTATAGGGGTAAAAATTACTATTCTAACTCCAGGGGGTGCATCAGTAGGGTAAGTGTTGGATAGTATAGGGGTAAAAATTACTATTCTAACTCCAGGGGGTGCATCAGTAGGGTAAGTGTTGGATAGTATAGGGGTAAAAATTACTATTCTAACTCCAGGGGGTGCATCAGTAGGGTAAGTGTTGGATAGTATAGGGGTAAAAATTACTATTCTAACTCCAGGGGGTGCATCAGTAGGGTAAGTGTTGGATAGTATAGGGGTAAAAATTACTATTCTAACTCCAGGGGGTGCATCAGTAGTGTAAGTGTTGGATAGTATAGGGGTAAAAATTACTATTCTAACTCCAGGGGGTGCATCAGTAGTGTAAGTGTTGGATAGTATAGGGGTAAAAATTACTATTCTAACTCCAGGGGTGCATCAGTAGTGTAAGTGTTGGAAAGTATAATGTAATATTATGCGTTGTAATGGTATGCGTTGTAATGGTAGTATGCGTTGTAATGGAATGCGTTGTAAAGGTAGTTTTTAAAAATGCGTTGTAGTATCCTGCGTTGTAATATCATGCGTTGTAATGGATTATGCGTTGTAAAAAATGCGTTGTAATGGTAGTGCGTTGTAAAAGTTGCGTTGTAAAGGTTGTTCCCCCCAAGAAGGACCTAGTCAATGGCAATGTGGGTAGAACTCTGACAGGGGCACGGTCCTCTCTTTCATTCTGGGTGTCCTTACCACTTTCTTCTATGGGCCGGGTTGCCATCTCCAAAATGCTGACTTTGCCCAGAATGCTTTATTTATTCTCTGCTATCCCTGTCCTTTAACCCGATGGACTTTTTACAGAATAACATTCATTATTGACTACATTGATTTGGAGGAAGGGCAGGTAGCGTGTACTAAATTATATGCCCCCATGGACACGGGTGGGCTAGGTGCCCCAAACTATGAATACTACTATGCTGCTGCCAAGTTGCTGTGGCCCACCCACTGGTTGGCTGGGCAGAACACATCTGAGTTGGGGGGATTGGTTTGATGGGCCCTCAGAGCCCATGGTGGTACAGTGGCTGAAGAGCTCTGGTGACGCGGTGCTCAGATGGGGAGCGAACATGCTTATGCACGTGGCCAAAGTGTGTTGGATCACCTATATGCTCAAGAATCACCCTAGCCCCCCATATGCACCTGATCAGCCCCTTTAGGCGCTTCCAGACTGTTCTGAACTCCACAGGAGACCAGATGGGGCTTCCTGGGTAGAGGCCAGACTTACCGCATGGGGAAACCTGTTGACAGACAAGATTCTCAGTACATACAAGAGTTTGGTGGATGACTATGGCATTTCTCCAGGCTCCTTCGTATAGTACGCTGCACTCACGCGGCAGCTGCCTAGGGTTTGGTGCCGAACACATGATGAGCCAAAGACCTCACTGCTTCTTCAGGTCTTATTGACACTTGTGGGGATCGTAGGGTGGTCATGCAACTTTATGGCTCACTGTGTGCAGAGAGGGAGGCTCCCGTGCACTCTCTTCTGGCCTACTTGGATGCTGCTCTGGATACTGTACTCACAGATGCACAGTGGTCACAATGCATGGGGGTCCCAAAACTCATACAAATAAATGCCAGATTAAAATATACACAATTCAATTATCTCCATCACACCTACCTCACCACAGAACGGTTGCCGCGTATGTACCCAGGGGTCACTGACATCTGTCCACGCTGCCAGGCCACCACTTTTTTTCCTGCATATGGTCAGGACATGCCCACAACTGGATCCTTTTTGGAGCAAGGCACTAGGGTT
Organism: Triturus cristatus; assembly: GCF_964204655.1. NCBI lineage: Eukaryota > Metazoa > Chordata > Amphibia > Caudata > Salamandridae > Triturus > Triturus cristatus. Next base: position 498,733,514 of record NC_140582.1, read on the forward strand.
TATTTCGGAGGCCTTGGGCTCTCCGGTCCAGAAGGAGGAATTGCACTACTTTTTGGGTATCACCTCCCGTACAGCGACAAATGACCCGAATCTCAGTTTGAGATGGCTAAAAATGATTGTACATGTGGCCCTTTCAGTCTTAACCCTTTGTCAGAGGCCGATTTACTTGGCCTAAAGTTAACTCTTTCAGGAAATCTAACTTTAAACATAATCCCAGTCTATCGCCCACCCTGTCCAGCTACTGAACTTAATGAGAAACTCTAGTATTTTCTTGTACCAGTTGTGCTTAGCACTTTCCATTGTGTATGCTCAGGAGATTCTAATATCTGTTCTGACTAACCAGCTTTGCCTGAGTCCAGGAATATACCTGAAGCATGTGCAGCTCTAGGATTGTCTCAATGGATTCTCCACCAAACAGACAATGCTGACCACACTATTGACCGCCGTTTTGCAAAATACAAGTATCTGTTATACTGCCACACCTTTCGTCTGGTCCCTTCATAAAGCCATTATCCTCATGTGGAAACTTTCTTCTTTGGCAAAGTCATAACTTTTCTCATTGATTCATTTAAGCGTTTGTGGCACAAGGTGTACAACAACAACCTTACTACAGCTCTTACCGCTCCTCCTCCAGAAAGCTACTCTTGATGAATCAGTTGCCAACTATAATAGCTGACTAGTAGATGCATTGGACCAGATAGCCCCTCTAAAAGGCACTTGCTGCCCCAGAGCCAGACACTCCACTTACTGGTTCTTGAAGGCACTCAGAAACACTAAGCTCATCTGTGAAAAATAGAAAGCGAATGGTGCAGCAACTTTTCTCATGATAACTTTATAGCCAACCAAAATCCATAATGAGCCACAAAAAGCATGTCATATTAGCTACAGCCACCTTTTTCTTGATGCAAATTGATTCAGCTGAAAAGAAACTGAGACTTTTTTCAAAGCCGTCTCTTTACTCCCTAATCCTTATTGCTGTAGTGCTTCTATACTTCACTCACACATTATATGCGACGACTTCACACTCTTTTTATGAATTCACCTGAAATCGAACACCTGACCACATGGTTTAATCAGATGGCTCTCCCCTTTCTTAAAAAATCCCACTGCTGATGTTTCAGTTCTTAGCAATTAGCGGCCCATAGCTTTATTACCTTTTCCAATAAAAATCCTTTAAAAAGAAGATTAATACTAAACTTTTGGCATTTGTTTTAAAGAATGCCATTCTTTTTTAAACTTATTTGTATTTGTCAATTCATAAACAACATGCATGGCCAACAGGACAAACTCATAGACAAACAGAGAGAGCATAGTTACAAGTACAGCATTCTTATCTGGAACAAACATATAGATTTGCAAATCTCATCATTATGCAGATAAAAAGTTTGTATTAAGAGTCGCTCAAAACAGCACACCGAGCAATCAACAATATATATAGTTCAGTTGTTACTGCAGCAAGCGTACTAGATCTCCTAGCATCAGCTCCATTGGCATCTTAGGACATAAAACAATGGCATTCTTGATCCCGCATAGATGGGCTTCTTCTGTTTACAAAGAATAGAGACCCCCATTCTTTCCATCTTGGATGACAATCACCTTCGAGCAGACAAGGACCACATTATGCCCCACATCTTACTCAACCTGTTGAAGGCTTTGACCCCATGTCACATGACATTCTCCTCAGCCAGTTTTTCAGATACGGCTACAAGGCAGAAATTATCTTGGATATCATCTTATTTCATGATCATATCAAGACAGTTTATCTATCACCTTTTCATTCTAAATCTAAGAAGCTAGAGCATGGAGTACTGAGTACATGTTTTAATATCTTTATTTATACTCTGGCTCATCTTATCTGCACTTATAGCTTGTCTTTTATGACTTATATGGATGTTAATTGTTCCGTCTGAATGACTTCTCTCAGACTTCATATATCAACTTACGAAATTGTTTGATGCTATTGTCCCATAGATGAACAATAATTTTCTTAAAATCAACACGGCCAAAATAGAGCTCTTACTTCCCGGGAAACACCCCCTCTTGTTCTATTGGAAGGTGGGCTCTCCACCCACACTGGTCACATAAGTTTCTGTCTTGACCAAGACCTTCTATATCCTCTCAGTCAGGTCAGCAATATGTTCTCATCCTGCTTCTACCATCTCCATCTCCTTCAGAAAATACTTTCTTTTTTACTTGTTTTATCTAGGCAGAGAGTATTCCAATCCATGATTTTATCCGGAGAGGACTACTGCACCTCTTTCTATCTGTGCTTACCTGTTAAGCTCCTATCCTGCCTTCAAAGCATTTGCTAGATGACAGTGTGACTCACCTTTGATTTTCCTTGAGCGTCTTTTATCATCACTCTTCATTGCCTCACAATTCTGAAACAAATTATTTTCAAGACTCTCTGCTTGGCCCACCAAGCCTTTTTTAATTCATTCCCGCTTTATCTGTGAGCTAAACTGTGAGCTAAACTGAAACGTTGCATGCCGGTTAGAGCTCGCTGATTCGCCTCTCACCTCAAGGGTCCTCACATTCCCTACCATAGAATAAGAGGCTGAGCTTTCTCACCGTAGATCCAGCCGCGGTCCGTGCAGGTAACAGCAGTGGGGCGGTGGGCCGCATGGGGAGGATATAGAGGGACGATGCAGAGGGAAAATTAATTAGTTAATTTTCCCTCGGCATGGTCAATCGAAATCCCCCCCCCCACCAGGCCCCACCGCTGTTACCTGCACGTACCATGGCGGCGTAGATGCCAACCATCTGGCCTTTCCCAAGGCTACTAAAACTTTGCTGTCAGTCCTTTAGCATGCATGTTTTCACAATGCATCTCTCAGGTATTCCTCATTGCTAGGACACACTTATAGGTGACTGCTATACTTCCCAAATTCATAGAATAGAATAGAACTTAATAGAATAGAATAGAAAGAAACAGAATTCTCTGCAGCTGCAAACATATTTGTGCATTAGAAAATTGTATGATCTGCAGACAAGCAATATCCATATTAGTACGATATTTGTTTTCAACAAGTTAATGCATATCTAATATAGTGTGACCAGCTTGAAATAGTGTGCATAATGTATAATCTGTGATTATCATCACTGCATAACGAATAATCTCCGCCCATCACTGAGATCCAAAACATATGAAGTATTCTCTCACCGATGACACATTTTGGATAGTATGTTGTCATGAAGAAGGCTAAGAGGCAATTATCTGTAATATTCTTTAAATTGGATCTTTAATAACTGCAAGCTGCTATATACAATGAGCTGTGGCTAGAATTATTTAGCAGACTATGTAAACCTCAGTTTTTTTTAGTATGTGATATGAATGAAGGAGCGTGTCGCTGCTATTTCTGCTCCAAGGACGCCAATGGTGGCGTGAGCAGACGCGTCTCCAGAGCACTCTGCCACGACCGCCAAATATCCTGCATCTGGCTGCCGAAAAAACTGCCAGCGGCCCACAAAATCATGCTGGAAGCCCCCACGGGTGTACTGCGAACTTTCAGAGCCCGACGGTGAGAACCTCAACTACGGGGAAGCGAGTCGGAACAGCAAAGACTCAGGCTCTGGCCCCTCCCCCACCGGGCCTCTGCTGTAGGCGTACCTGGCTGGGAGCACCAGTCAAGCTGCATGCGGCCCTCGCTGCTTACAATCTATGAATGTCCCAATGATCCCCCAGTACCTGCGGAGGGACCGCGACAACACTCGTCAGACTCTGCCTCGCCTGGTGAACCCGCCGGGTGCTCGCGGGTGATGGCGCCGATGAGTCCCTGCTGATGCGCAGCAGGGACTGTGAGGCGGTGAGCGGGGGAGCGGAGTTAACATCCAACGATCTGAAAGGGTATTCAGAGGAACCAGGGACGGACTGACTACCGGACGTTTTGGAATGCTGCTGAGCTGGGGACCTGCGTGTACTGAACGAAATTCGTTTTGCTTTAGTTATTTCGAAGTACACGCAGGTCTCCATGAACGAAATCAGCCCCCACCGTAGTGAAATCAGCCCCCTGCTCGGCGGAATTCCAAAACGCCCGGTAGTCAGTCCGGCCCTGAGAGGAACGGAGGGTACCCGAATTAAGCCTACAATTAAACGCTTTTCACGCGGGATACGCCACGCCTGACCTCAAAATGGCGCCTGCCAGGGACATATCACCGTAGAGCGAGGATGACCCAGCAGTCGAAGGGGCTCCCAATGTCCCATCTGGATATTTAGCATACCTGATCAATTCGAACCACTGAATTAGAGGCAAGACCAGCTGCTGAGTCTTGGGGTCAAACAGTCTCAACTGTCTGACTGTAAGATAGTCTGTTTCTAACTCCAAGGTCAGAATCCCTTGCCTGACCCCAAGATGGCTGCCACATTTTTCCCTACCACCGGACTCCAACCAGACCTTGAACACATCCCCCATCAACCTAAATGGCAGCCCCAGCTCCTTCTCTGGTTTGTTTTTACTCCATCCCCCCCACCTCCTTCTTTTACCTTTATCCTCTAGTGGGGTCATGCTCTTCCACTACTTGACTCTATTTCTGTAGCCTATGTAGCTATTCAAAATGTTTTTTCCTGAATGTTGAGACCTGAGCAACATGGCTGATGCCCGGTGGAGTTGCTAGACAGCTAATGAGGAGTTTCGCCCTGGTTTCCCCCTTGACCGTCACCTACCCAGCCGGACATTGGGCACAGTTCTTCCCCGTCTTCATGCTATAGCTCCTTCCTCCCCTCCTTTCCCACAAATTCTCTCAACCCCAATGTTTGTTTACTGTACCTTACTACGCTTCTGTAACTGATGTAACTTGTAATGCAATGTTCCTCTGGTTTAGCGCTCTGATACCTCCGGGTCTAGCCAGCGCTATATAAACTTCTCAGATCAAATAACCTCAAAACTGGTTTTCCTGAACGTTGAGACCTGAGCAACATGGCTGATGCCCAGTGGAGCTGCTAGACAGCTAATGAGGAGATTGGCCTGGGTTTCCCCCTTGACTGTCACCTACCAAGCCGGACATTGGGCACAGTTCCTCCTCATCTCCCCGCTATTACTCCTTCCTCCACTCCCTCCTACAAATTCTTGCAACTTTGTTGATATGTACTGTACCTTACTATGCTCTTGCAACTGATGTAACTTTTAACACAACGATCCTAAATGTAAAGCGCTCTGATACCCTCTTGGGTCAAGTTCGCACTATATAAAACTTTATTAAATAAAATAAATAATAAATCAATAAATGAAAGATAATGCTTGTGGTTTGGTTTGAATTGTCAAACTTAGCGACAGAAGAGCATCATATGTGTTCATTCCATTGCCATGAATGGCGATGGAAATATGTCTCAGATTTAAAAACCTAATACTTTACATTTTATCTTTGAGAAAATATGTTATCCTGTCTCAGTTCCACATATGTTTGGGGTTCGAATGTATTTAAATACACACACACACACTCTCACACACACATATAATGGGCAACCATGTAATATGTTTCAATATTGCCGCTTAGGGGTTCTGGTGACATCATAACCCATTAGTCCGGAGGCTGAGTGGTTTGGATTCATCACCAGAACGCAGAGACTGAAATATATGAATATTTTACACGTTACCTGCTATGTGTTTCTTTTATATTAAATCTTTTTTAGTCTGTGGTAGATAGCTTGCAAACTTTTCAAAACGAGAATTGTTTCATGAGAACAGTAAGTTAAATACTGGACTGATGTTCAACCATAAAGTAAAAAAACTACAATATTAGTCAAAAACACTTTCTGTCTGCAGAAGGGTGAGATGGTCAAGCAGGCTAAGAACGAGCACTGATTGGAATTAGGATGCTTAAGTTTGGTTTACTTTTCATAAATAGGTTACTGATAGAAAAGGGCCAATTGTTAGGGTCAGTGGAATTATGCAATTCTTAGTTTGCGGATTTTTTTGCATAATTATGGCCACTGAAAATTCTAAATTCCATCAAACAATTGTGTTTCTAACTCTAATGGAACAAACTACTGGTCCACATGTTTCAAAACGTGTAATTCATAAGATTTTAGTATATCCTGTTCATAATATCTGCATACAATATAATATTGTTTGCTAATTATTGAATCGTTCAACTTTGTTGTCATATTAATGATTGCTAGGGATGATCAGATTCCAGAAGAAAGGCCATCTGGACTAAAAAGATGTTGCATTACTTGTCAGCTTGCTGTGCCTTAATTTCCAAAACACTTAACTATCTATATTTTTTTTTAATGTTCTCTTACCTGTTCCATGCCCAACCTCTCAAAATCCGCAACCCACAGACACAAAAGAAAATCTTCCGATTAACATTGCCAAAAGTACTTTTTGCGCAGTTAGTAAACATCTATTCTATTTCTCTTCTTATTTTAGCTGTCATGTTATTAATATGAACTATCCTTTATACATTTGTACTTTTTTCTTTGTCTATTTTCAGTATTTTAAAAAACAGGAGCACACACACACATGCACCCACACATGCACAATCACACACACACACACACATGCACCCAACCACCGACACGCACACTTTCCTTTAGTTTTCACAAATTGGTTGAAAGATGCCCTATTAAGAAATCTTAATTGCCTAATCCCTTAATAGCTATCATACAGTTTCCATTCACAGCTTAGCGTGATTACTTGCGTAATGTCGGTTTCCTTCCTTCTCTGTTAAGCGATGAATAGGTGAACTTGACTTTACCGTAAGTGAGAGCGTGTTTTTGTCTTTCTCCTGCAGGTTTGCTGGCGCCCGGACTGGCTCTTGTACAAGTTGCCCTTCAAGCGCAGCCATGTCTGCAGTGAAATGCCACCACCTACGGATGACGGGCTCTAAAGAGCATTCTGGGCGTGCGCTTCACTGCAAGGCACTACAGTACAGGCTTTGTGGGTGGCATTGTGGCACCAGTTAAAAAACCATCTGCGAGCAGATGAAATACGCACTGCTCTGTGGATTAGCCACAGATGAGTGGAAGCATTTAATTGATTGATGCTCGTTTTAAATGAAGGTCACACAGATGAAAGCCACTGATATTTTCAGATCGTCTTCGTCAGTTACCATTTGTTGTCATAACAGAATATGTGAAGTATATGAGATGTGTCAGGAATAGTGGCTAAAGAATTTACTTAAGATTATATGCATGAAGGTAAGCCACTAATGAAGTTTTAAGTTAACTTGCCAACATGTACTTGTTTTTACTGCTATATATCTTAATACACTAGGTGATTCAGGGCTAAGCTGGCATAACTTGCTTTGCATGTGCTGCTCAGCTGAACAGCAGTGCATTGAAAGCCACTCTGATGTAAAACAGACATTCGAGGGGTAAAGGAGAAGAACTCTAGATCACCGAAGACTGCTTTTTTAACTATTATTTTGGAAAACATGGCCTGGATTTACTAACGTTTTGGTGGGTTCTCACGCAATGCAAAAGGAAGGCGAAGCCATACAAATGCACTTTTGAGCACGCAGGGGCAGATTTACGAGTACTCGCACATCTCTGCAAATCAGCAGGGATGCGCCAGAAAAGATGCGACACGCAATTCGCTCCCTACGCCACCACAAATGCAAATGCGGCGCACCGTGGCGCAAGGATAGGGTGATGCGTGTCGCATCCTGTGGTGTATGGGCGGCACATTGTAGGAGTCGTGTCGCAAGCGTGACATGGCTGCAGCAACGCTCAGGGGCGCCCTATGCCTAACATGCTGCGTCACTCCTTACGACTGCTTCAAGCAGGCGCAGGGTTTTGAGGCAGCATGAATGTAAAAGTGACTCAGTGAAATCTTGTAGATTTCACTGCGTCACTTTTACGAGGCGTTCCTGCGACGGAACGCCCACATGAAACCTAACGCAGCTTTCATGTGGCGCAGGGCTTTACAACGTGATGCATTTCCCTAGATGCGTCACGTTGTAAATACGGCGCAACGTGGCGCATGGTTTACGCCGCCACTGCGTCACAGAAGTGGTGCAGCGGCGGCGTAAATGTGGCGCATGGGGCTTGTAAATCTGCCCCAAAATGTTTTTAAGCCAAAAGTCTCTTTAAGCACAATACTAAATGGCATTATGTCGCATAGCACAAACCCCCTGCTATGATATGCAAAGAGGGCGTGTAAGAGGGGAACTGGGAAAGATCCATGGGATTCAATGCAGACCCAACTGAAATCACGCAAAATGGCGCTGTCTCGCATCTCTTGGAGTAACAGTGCCAAATGGAAACCAATCACAAACAATGGGTAAAAGTTGAGGAGAGTGACATCAAGTGATTTTTCAATGCACAATATGTGCAACAGTTGCAAAGAATGCACATATTATGCAATTTATCTATTGACAAGTCATCTAGGTGTATATAATTGTCTAGAGGGTATATCTATAGTAGAAAACACATGCATTATACCTCTTGGTATCTTTCTCACGGTTACGCAATGCTAAATAGTGGTTATCATCCAATGGGCATGTCGTCATTTGTCATTGTGTGTCAAAAAAAAAATATTGGTGTGCAACATACTGTAAATATGACAATCCTCAATTTTTGTCAGTTTATACAATGCAGTTTGATATTTGGGCAGCATTGAGTGGAAAAAATCTTAATAAATCTGCCCCTATGATCCCAAAATTAAGTGAGGGTGTCTTAAACAAGCGAGCAAGTATTAACTTCTATAGGTAATCCTCATCGATCTCCTTGACATACCCTATGGGCTGAATTTAGAGGTCAGCTGTCATGTACATCATCAAAATATGAAAGACTTACCTTAAATCAGAAAATGTACCATTATTATTTGTACCATAAATGTCAGAACTCCTCAGAGAGACTCCTCCGACTCCCCGTTGGATCCATCAAGGTGGGAAGGTAATGTCACCAGAAAGAAAATGTCTTATAATGTACACATTGGCAGAGGGGTGTTTAAATGATGTTCAGTGCACCTCCATGCAGAATAACCTTCAACAGTATTCAGGGAAACATTAGCACTTATACCTGATCTCTGATTTTTTACTGATGTTGATGACAGTGTTGTTTAATTTTCTGATTAGAATCATATTTGCCAATTGAACATGAAAGTTTGGCAATTGAAAAGATAAAACTGTGATGTACAGAAGGATTATTTACTTACCTGTAATCCTAGTTCTCATCCAGGGGTATACTCATCAGTCATAATCTATGAATAATCCCCGCCCATGTGCGGGATCCCGGAGCATATAGAAAATACATATATATACATATATATATATACATATGTGAAAACATATAAATGCAGCCTAATAATGTTCAAAACATGGCAATGCTGTAAATTACATATTTTTGCATAGTAGTGCCCCCGTAACCCGTAAGGAAAAAAGGAAGCATCAGGCAAATTATAACACAGCACTGCTTTATTGCCATAAAGCAACATGTAATTGTAGGCATTCGCCAGTAGGCTGCAGTAGAGTATCAAGAAACCAAGAAAACTGACACCCTGCCTTTAAGGCATTAGAGTAGGGGGACCGTGCCTTTAAGGCCTGCCTGTGACCCCCTGCTCCCATGATGCACTACAGGTGGCAGTTGGGCCAGTTCTTTTTGGCGGTGCCTCCGCACCTGAGTAGATCTGCCTTCCATACATCACTTATTTAAAGAGAAAACATTGCTCGTCCGGGGAGGTGGGTGGGTCGCTTATGACTTTGATGAGTATACCCCTGGATGAGAACTAGGATTACAGGTAAGTAACTAATCCTTCTCATCCAGGGGATACTCATCAATAGTCATAATCTATGAATAGAGTAGCAAGCCCATACCCAAAGTCTCGCGGACGAGCAAAAACCAGTTAAAAAACAAACAGCAAAACACATTTTGCATTTACAGTTATGCAAACAGGTTCCTCAGAGAAGCCTGCCCCACCTGGGCGTCGGCCTGCGCGTCTGAATCTAGGCAGTAATGGCGCGTAAAAGTATGGACTGAGCGCCATGTAGCCGCTTTACAGATCTCAGACATGGGAACGTTGCGAAGGAGTGCTACAGTAGAAGCTTTCCCTCGAGTAGAGTGTGCTCTAGGTTTACCCTGTAGAACTTTGTGGGACAGTTGGTAAGCCAAAGCTATACAAGAGACAATCCATCTAGAGATAGACCTCTTGGCCGCAGCCAGCCCGGTATTAGTGGGCCCATAGTTAACAAAGAGCCTGTCTGACTTTCTAAGAGTAAGGGTCTTAGCTAGATAGAATTTCAAAACCCTGCGGAGGTCAAGAGAGTGTAGAGCTCTTTCCGGGGGAGTGGTCGGCTGAGGAAAGAAGGTGGGCAACGTGATCACCTGATTAATATGGAAGTCCGAAACCACCTTGGGCAGGAAGCTCGGATGAGTACGGAGCACCACCCTATTAGCATGAAACACAGTGTAAGGTTCCTTGCAGCAGAGGGCCTGAATTTCACTAACCCTACGGGCCGAAGTGATGGCTACTAAGAAGGCAGCCTTCCAGGTCAGATGTTGCAAGGAGGCCTTATGAATCGGCTCAAAAGGAGCTCCCATCAGCTTAGAGAGAACGATGTTAAGTTCCCAGGAAGGGGAAGGAGACCTCACAGGTGGGTAAACTTTCTTAAGCCCTTCTAAGAAATCCTTTACCACTGGCATCTGAAAGAATGAGGTCTGGGTAGGAGACTTCCTATAGGCTGTAATAGCAGCTAAGTGTACTCTGATGGAAGAGTACTTTAACCCAGACTTCGCCAAGTACAGTAAGTAGGGGAGAATAACCTGTTCTTGACCCCGGGTCGGATCAAGGGTGTTATCTCTACACCAGAAGCAGAATCTTTTCCATTTAAAGCCATACGACTTCCTCGTGGAGGGCCTCTTTGCCTCCCGAAGAATGCTCATACAGTCCGGTGGAAGATCTAGATGTCCGTACTGGATGAATTCAGGAGCCATGCCGTCAAGCGGAGGGAGGGGAGATTGGGGTGGAACACTCTCCCCTTGTCCTTGGTCAGCAAGTTCGGCAGGCATGGCAACCTCCTCTGTGGTACCTCCGACAGCTGGAGTAGATCTGGGTACCACCACTGCCGGGGCCACTCCGGTGCTATTAGGATCATCCGAGTTCTGGCCCTGTAGAACTTCTGAATCACAGCCGGGATGAGAAGGAGAGGAGGAAAAGCGTAAAGCAATGTCCTCGACCAGCTGATCAAAAGCGCGTTCCCCTGCGACCCCCGTTGAGGGAACCTGGAGGCGAAGACGGGGCATTTCTTGTTGTCCGCGTCTGCGAACAGATCGATGTCCGGTATGCCCCACAAACGGAAGATGTCTTGAGCGACGTCTTCATTGAGCACCCAGTCGTGCGCTTCGACGAAGTCTCTGCTGAGGCCGTCCGCCTGCACGTTCAGGGTCCCTGGCAGGTGAACAGCGACTATCGTCAGGTTTCTCGCCAGAAGCCATTTCCAGATTGACTGGGCCTCCAGAGACAGGACCCGTGATCTGGTCCCTCCTTGCTTGTTCAGATAGAACATAGTTGTGGTGTTGTCCATCTGAACCTGAACATAGTCGGTCTGCAGGGATGGGTACAGGGACTTGAGAGCGAGATGGACTGCTCGTAGCTCCAAGAAGTTGATGTGATAGCTCTGTTCAGTAGCGGACCAGAGACCTTGTACTTGAAGCCGGCCCATATGATCCCCCCAGCCCTGCATGGAGGCGTCTGTGACCACTGTCTGTGTCGGAGGCACCTGATGGAAAGGGACTCCGTGAAGCAGATGGGAGCGCTTCATCCACCACCGGATGGAATCTTTGGCGGCTTGATGAAGGGTAATGTGATCTTCCCAGCGGCCGGACCTCTGCGACCACTGATCCTCTAGGTCTTGTTGCAGAGGACGCATGTGCAGACGTGCGTTGGGCACGATGTAGATGCACGAGGCCATGGATCCCAGGAGAGATGACACTTGTCTGGCTGTGGGATATTCCGTGCTGAGAAGCGTGCGGCTTTTTTGCAGCATGGAGGATAACCTCTCCTCCGAAGGACACACGCTTGCGCTTGAGGAGTCTAGAGAGGCGCCCAGGTAGTGGATCCGCTGAGTTGGATTGAGGATCGACTTCCTGTAGTTGACCTGAAGGCCCAACGAGTGTAGAAGGTTTAGGCAGAACGAGAGATGACTCTGGAGTCGAGCCGGAGTGGAACTTTTAAAGAGCCAGTCGTCTAGATAGGGGTAGACGAATATCTTCCGTTTGCGGAGAAATGCAGCCACCACCGCCATGCACTTTGAGAATGTTCGTGGCGCGGACTTGAGGCCGAATGGCAGGACCTTGTATTGATAATGTTGGCGAAAGATGCGAAATCTGAGAAACTTCCGATGTTTCGCTGAGACAGGAATGTGGAAGTATGCATCCTGTAAGTCGATGGCACACATCCAGTCCCCCTGGTGTAGATGTGGGAAGATCTGGTGCAGTGCTAGCATCCTGAATTTTTCTCTTCTGAGAAATCTGTTGAGTAGGCGGAGATCGAGGATGGGTCTGTAGTCTCCGATCGCTCCTCTTTTCTGAACAAGAAAGTACTGGGAATACACTCCCTGATTTCTCTGCCTGTTTGGAACTTCCTCTATGGCGTTTTTGGAGAGGAGAGTGGCAACTTCGTCCTTTAAAAGCTTGTTTTGGCTGGGAGAGAGTGGCTGTTTCCGTGGGGGTACCTGCGGAGGGGGAGATTTGAACCTCAGCAAGTAGCCACGCTCTACAATACTCAGCACCCATCTGTCGTTTGTAATTGCATTCCACTCTGCCAGGTGAACGGTGATACTTCCTCCTACCGGAGTGGCGAACAAGCGCGGAGGAAGTAAGTTTTCACTGTTTGGGAGGTTGCTTGTTAGAGGACTGCTGCTGTTTAGCATTTCCTCTTCCTCTGCCCCGGCCCCTTTGCTGAAACTGGGACCTCTGTTGGTTTTGAGAGGACCATTGGGGCGTTTGAACGCGCTGGTGAAAGGCACGTTTGTCGCCCTGGCGAAAGCGCTTGCGGAACTCTTTGCGCTTTTCCAGTCCCACAGCCTTTACGGTGTCCAATTCCGTTTTCATCTTGCTCATTTGGTCGTCCGCATGAGCTCCAAATAGCGATGATCCATTAAACGGCAAATTAAGAATTCTTTTCTGCGCATCTGGTTTGAGGCCCGTTAATCTGAGCCAGGCCGAACGGCGGGAGCAGATGCCATGGGAGTAGCCATGCGCGGCTAGGTCTGATGCATCCGCTGCTGCGCTTATTACTTGGTTGGCCACCAGTCCGCCTTCATGGAGGATCTCCGTGAACTCCTGCCGGTCCTCCCTAGGCAATTTCTCCACGAATCTGGCCAGGGAATCCCATAGGGAGCGATCATACCTCCCCAGCAGGGCTGAAGCGCTAGCGACCTTCATGTGCGAGGCAGAGGTGTTGCACATTCTCCTGCCGTAGGAGTCCATCAGCTTGCTGTCCTTCTCAGGGGGGACAGAAGCAGATACTGAGGCTGAGTGAGACTTCATGGCCGCCGCCACGATCACCGAATCCGCTGACGGGTCCGCCCTCAAGAATAAAGGGTCCTCGGTCGGAGCCTTGTACTTCTTTGCTATTCTCGAGGGAACCGAGCCCGCTGTAGCCGGTGTAAGGAACGTGGCCATCGCTGGTTCTAACAATCCTGGCACCAACGGGAGCAGAGTTCTGGGAGCTGACCGATGGTGTAAAGTGTCAAAGATCACAGAAGTGGGTGCCTGAGGGACGTGCAGTGCGATGTTCAACTTCTGCGCCCATCTACCCAGGACGTCCGAGAAAGTTATAATGTCATCCACCGGGGACACTCGCGATGGAGGCGTGGATGAAAAAGTAGGAGAGTAGTCCCGGACTGAGGATCTTGTGGATGAAGTCCCAGTGGACGACCTGGTGCGTCGCCTCTTGTGGGAGCGTTCGCTATGGTGAGCCCTTGATCCTGATCTGCGCTTGGACGGAGATCTTGGACGTTTTGGCGTGGTGCGACGGTCCCTGGAACGAGACCGGCGTGGTGAAATTGTCCTTGGATCCCTCGAAGGCGATTTACTCCTGCGCGGTGGGGAATACCTGCGGGAGTAGTCCGATCCCGGACTCCGACATGCGCCAGCGCCCACATCTCGTAACCAGCGCGGTGACAGTCCGAACCGCTCTGGAGCCTCGGGTGATCTTTCCGGAGATATTTGCACGATGTGCAGTCCCGGAGATGATGACTGTTCTCCTGGGGACCTCTCCGCGGGCGGTCCAGTTTTCGCCCTTGACGTCGAATCCCTTGACGTCGACGACGTCTGCGTCACCATCGGCAAGTGTGAGGTCTCGACGGCGGTCTCGACACCGATCGCGGAGACCTCGACGTCGATCTCCTCTTCTCTGGCACCTGACGTCGGCTAGATGACCTCGACGTCGGCCGTGTCTTCGACGTCGACCTCTCTCGACGTCGACTGGGCGACTTTGACGTCGACCTCTCCTGCCGTCGACCAAGCGACTTCGACGTCGACCTCTCTCGACGTCGACTGGGCGACTTCGACCTCTCTCGACGTCGACTGGGCGACTTTGACGTCGACCTCTCTCGACGTCGACTGGGCGACTTTGACGTCGACCTCTCTCGAAGTCGACTGGGTGACTTCGACGTCGACCTCTCTCGACGTCGACGTGGTGATCTTGACGTCGATCTTCCTCTCGACGTCGACCTTCTATGTCGCCGAGTGGGGGTAACCATCGACGGCGACCGGCCCACTTGCGGCGGAATGTACGTCGCCGCATCTCTCGACGTCGACCCCCTCGACGTCGACGGAGACAGTCCAGATGTCACCGGACTAGCAGCCTTCGAGCCCGAAGGGCCGCCTCTCGACGCCGACTTACTTTTGCGCGGCGGAGACTCTTGATGGTGGGATGAATCCCTCGACGCCGAAGTTCTCTGCCTTTTCGCCGGCATCCTCGACGTCGACGGCGAACCTCTTGGACTCCTGGTCTTTTTGGAGCCCGGGGAGCTGGTATGTCGCCGTTTCTGTACTCGCGTAGCTGAAGAAGGTGGTCTTGATGAGGAATGCTCGCCTTCACGACGGCTTCGTTCCTTCTCCAGTCTTGCATGCAGTTTAATGCGCTCTCTGTCCCTCAGAGTGCGCTTTGAGAACTTCTGGCAGTGAGGACACTGGTCAGGATCGTGTTTTGATGGTAAACACACAATACACACCGAGTGTGGATCCGCCAGTGCCATTTTATTACCACAAGAAGGACATTTCCTAAATAAAGGAGACATTCTGACTGGAAAAAATTGGAAAATTCACTGGAAACCAGCAGAATTAGCCCTTAAAAGCCAGAAAACGTCGAAAAAAGCTTGAAAAAGCTGTAATTCTAAATTTCAGTCAAAAAACTGAAGAGCTCAAGCTCCAGGATCCTCACAGAAGGAGCCGGAAAAAAGAACTGGCCCAACTGCCACCTGTAGTGCATCATGGGAGCAGGGGGTCACAGGCAGTTCTTAAAGGCACGGTCCCCCTACTCTAATGCCGTAAAGGCAGGGTGTCAGTTTTCTTGGTTTCTTGATACTCTACTGCAGCCTACTGGCGAATGCCTACAATTACATGTTGCTTTATGGCAATAAAGCAGTGCTGTGTTATAATTTGCCTGATGCTTCCTGTTTTCCTTACGGGTTACGGGGGCACTACTATGCAAAAATATGTAATTTACAGCATTGCCATGTTTTGAACATTATTAGGCTGCATTTATATGTTTTCACATATGTATATATATATGTATATATATGTATTTTCTATATGCTCCGGGATCCCGCACATGGGCGGGGATTATTCATAGATTATGACTATTGATGAGTATCCCCTGGATGAGAACTATGTATTCCTACATAGGCCAATCTAGGGATCAATTAGGCCTCAATTCCATCTTGTTTCCTGGAGCAGCCATAACATTTATTGTGTATTTATTTCTCATTGACCACTCACAGTAAAATGTGCATCGATGCATTGTGATGGATGAAATGCTGTTCTCGAAGAACTTCAGAGGAAGCCTTTCATTACTTTTCAAGGATCTTCCTGCTCGCTCACTGAAGGCTATTCATTTATGAGACCTTTCATTTTTTTTTAGTTTGTCTCTTTTTCCTTTTACCAAAACAGAAGTACATTTGTAATCAATGTTACAGTACAATTAAAGAATCTCGTACAGTATATACAGCAGCGGCTCCTGGATGGAGTGCTGCGGTGCGGGGCGAGGGGCAGGGTGGGGGGTAGTGAAGAACCAGAACCTTTTGGACCTGGCGGCCCAGGGTACGCCCTCTGTCTCCGGGGTTCACCTGCTTCGTTACACAGAGACACGGGACACTCTGTCGGCGTTAGAAGATTGGATTTATTTAGCTGCAGCTAGTACAGTTATCCTAGAAGTACACAAAGTAGGTTCTCAGGAGACTGCCACTTCACTCTGTGGCGCATCAAATTAAATAGCATACAATACATGATTATTAACAAGACATACGCCCCAAGCATGGAAGAAAAGAGCCAATAGGGTAAGTGGAAAACAAAGCGGAACCAGTAAGAAAGGTTCGAAAATAGAAAGATCAGATGACTCGAAGAGACCTCTCCTCCAACTGTGTTTGTCATCCCACCCCCGAACTAATTCATTAACAGATTACAACTAACTTGCAGGTGGCGAGATACGTTTGTGTGTATTGGAGGACAGGCATGACACAAGAGAATGCTAGCAGGAGACGGTGAAGGCCAGTCGATAAGATATGATCGGGAAAGAATAGTGTGAGCCTACAGATAGTTGAAACAGGGATTAGGAAAGCCAGACAAGGATTAGTGTATTCGGCTAGTCCAAACACCAGCTTCACAAATAAAGGCCGAGGACGAATTTCGACACCAAGCTACGGGAAAAGCAGAATAGACTTCGTTCGCCGTGCTGCCTGAGTGATGGCAACACAAAATGGCGGCGGGTCACAAAATGGCGGGTCGATTCGATCGTGATCGAAAATCGAAGTTCCTCAGTAGTAAACTCCGGCATACGGCCGAACCGATGTAAGTACATAAAAAATAACCCTGGGCGTAGTGGGGTTCGTGGGGCTATGCAGAGTGCCACAGAGTGTAAAACAAACTCCGCACACTCCCGTAGCTCCGCTATGCGCCACCTGCCTCTTACCCGCCCTATTAACAACTACTTTAGGGAGGCGCAGGGGCTGGTCAACTCCACACGCCACGGAGTGTGCTGAGTTTTGCCTTTGCAGAGCTCGGAGTAGGCAAAACTCCGCACACTCTGCGGGCGGAGTGGAGCTCACCGCCCACCCTTAATAAATAAATAAATACAACGAATTACAATGCGCACGCTGCCACACCAAATGGCGATGCAGCGTGCACAATGTAATTCGTTCTATTTATTGATTTGTGTACTTACCTCGGTGCGGCTGTATGCCGGAGTTTACTACCCCCACCCGACCCCACCGTCCGCAGCACTCTCTTCAGGTGCCGCTACTGAGTATATATCTTACTGTTATTAGTCTATAGCTATTATGAGGTATGACATAGATTATGCAGTTTAATGCACTTGTATATTCTCACAGTAGTACCTGGAAAGAAAAGGCTATATATTAGTGCATGTGTAATTTTAGAACAACTAAACTATCTCACCCCCCACCCCACTCAACTGGCTCATCCCCATGTACAAAAAAACTCTGTTATCAGGGCCGTTTCTACCATTAGGCAAGACTAGGCGGCTGCCTAGGGCGGCAAAAGGGGGAGGGCGGCAAAAAACATAAGTTTGGGAATCCTCCTTATTCATGGAATCAAGGGCCTTCAACCTCAAAAGAGCATTGGTTAGCGTCTTATACAATTCATTCGACGTGATGTGAGGTCACGTTCGGCGCCACAGGCGGGGCCGTGTGTGCGCCGCTAAAAGCCCGCTGCAATTTGCAAAATTCCCGCCGGTGGCTGAATCACTCGCTGACGACTACAGCCGGGCCTGATGTCACCTGGCCCCTCCTTGGCTGTTTTCTGCTCCATGTGGGGCACAGTCTGTTTTGAATATTCGTAACTCCCCAGCAGGGAAATGTCTGGCGTAGGCACCCTGTCCCCTTCCCATGACTGCCACATCACGACGGGTCTCTGCCCACCAAGTGAGTTCTCTGAGTCCCTGGCCACGGAGAAGGGCCCATGCAAGCCCACCAGTATATGCAAGCCAGACGATGGGGGGCGGACACTCCCAGCAGCCGGATGTGCGAGGTATTCACTGCGGGCGGCAGGAGTGTCTGTGCGCTGGGCTCGACCACGTGCACTCCGCGGGAGACATTTTGTCTGGCAGGAGAACTTCGCTGATTGTTGTTCCTGCTCGGGAGCTGGAGGCAGGTGGCAGCATGGTCAGGTAGGTTTTACCCAGGGCGGAGCACTGGTGATGCAGTAGCATTGTAATGCAAGTAGCAGAGGTGGCACTTTAGAGCAGCCTCATAGGTGGGCATAGTTATGGGGACACGGAAAAGGAATACATTGCTAGATGTAACACTAACAGGTGAAGAGAGGCTGCAGTTGGGAGGTTTGGTAGAATACCACCGACATGTTGGCACGGCTCACTTGTTTTCCTTCTTGTTTCACTCCAGGCGCTACAGAGGGGTTGGTAGTGCTGGCTGTAGCCCATATAGCAATGCCCCAAGTGCCAACTTTGGCGTCACTATTGATAAATGGGCATTTCTGGAATAGCAGCACTGCAGAGCCGGCAGACATCGCCCGGTGAAGAGTGATGGGAGGACGCGGCTGCTTCTGGGTGGTAGTGCCAGCCTTGCAGCTCCATGGGTATTCCATAAAAGGCTTCAATTCCTGAATTGGAGGCATTGTTTAATGTTCCTGTATTGTTTTTTACTAAGCTGAGCTGGGCAGTAAGCGCTTTATTTAGGTGATTTATGAAGCACTGAGTTCCTGCTTTCAGGCGCTGTCTGAACACCTCGTGCAACTAACTGTAAAATGCATTCAGATGGAAATGGATATCGGAATATAATTGACGCACCTGTTTGCTATTTGTTTTTAAATGATATTAAACCCTGCCATCAGTATTTATCAACCTGGGCATTTACGTAGTGCGGTCAAGAAAATGAATTGCCTCTTGGCGCTTCAATACCCGGTGTGTTCCTGTTATTCAAGCCAATCACGCTCCTTTTGGGGTACGCTAATAAGAGAAGTGATGGACTGTCCTGTCCAAATTCTAATTTGTGATCTATATATGACACAAGGGCTCCTGAGCCCGACCGACTCCGAGTTTTTATTCTGTCCCAGTATCAGTGCTTAATATGAACCGGTGGTTTCCGGTGCGGGCACTGACATTTAATTGTCAACACCGGCATTTATTGCAGGCAATTATATAGTGGCACTGGTATTGTGCTTTAGCGATAAGCACAACAACAGTTGTTTACTAATTAAATATACATTACAAAAGACTGATATCTTTCGCCCGCGCTAGTCTTACAGCTTTGGGGGCCTGGAATAGCCCGGATTGTCACACTTATAGTATTACTTAGTGGTTGTGTTGGTACTACCATTTGGAGTGCTTGCAGGGGCAATGGGTGGTGCAAGTTGCAGTGGGCTCCTGTCGAGGGGTCCTGGATTTTAAATGTTTACAAATTAAGCACTGTGCTGTCTGGTTCGTTCACATTGTGTCCCTGCCTCACTGTTTTATAATCCGCTGCTCTCTTCCTCAATCTCTGAGGGTTTATGCCAAAATACAATTCTTCACAATTTGCCCTTGACGTGGGTATTGTTTAATGTAAACTGCTCGAGCTTGCACATCCCGTGGGCTTTGAGGGCGGTGTCATGAAGCCCTTCTTTTGCATTCCCTAGGCACAGGTGCTGCAGACAAAATGAAACCAAGACACGGGTCTCGTGGGACATCTGAACAGAGCAAATGCTCATTAAATTTACGAATTAATGGCGCAGGCTCTCAGCGACGACAAGACGCGAACCCTGGCGGAGGTTGTACAGATAGAGGGGCCCAAAGTAACGATTGATTGGGTATATGACCACTACTCCCTGGGGCTTGAGGCTTCAGAGACCTGAAGAGGGTGAGACCATTGTCCCATCAGAGGCCCCACCTCTTGCACTATGTAGTCACACCCGGTTTGCGCTGCGAGTGGGTGGAATTTTGGGCGCATGATGTATGTGCATGATGTATGCACATACATCATGCAGTGTAGTTTGTCCCCTCCCCCCGCCCTTCTACCAGACGGTACTTCCCTCCAGGTGTCCTCTGGTGCCCCTCATTGATGTTGCTGCCTTTGACTCCAAGCTAACACAAATCCTGGTGTCTGCAGTGAGTGCACACCCACATTCCTCCAGTCTCGCAGTGTGCCCGACCACATTCCAGAGGTCCCTTTAGCTTCCAATTCGTATGATAGAGCTGCATGGATGCTGCACACGGTACGCTTTAGTCATGTGATGTGTACCCGTATTAGTGTGCAAGACGTCGCAGCGAACTGCTAATGTGAGGCGTGTGTGACCTCTACTAGACCATGAGACCGACGCAGCGCCTGTTTACATTTCACACGATTTACTCTATATTGCATTCCTGAAGACTGCGATGTTTCTGTAGATTTTAACAACGCACCGACAGGGCGTGCTTATGGGCCATTTCAGAGAGATGTTGGAAGAGAACGAATGAAAGTGTATAGAGAGCGAGAAACTGCAGAGGACAGTTAGCCTGGATGACAGGGGGGAGAGAGTGAGGGTAGTAAGGGAGGGGCGGCATTTCTCAATTCTTGCCTAGGGTGGCAAAACACCTAGAAACGGCCCTGTCTGTTATGCATGCTACCTTTCATTATGCCCATCGTTGCATGTGTAGAGTCTGGAGAATCCTACTACTCATATATATCATTATGGGTCTGCTGTTAGGGGGGGGCTGCAAACAGATGGTGAGGCTCATATTATTCATCAACACTACCAGTGGTGGGTGCAGGTTCAAGGGCCTTAAGTGCTTCGAGTAATAGGTCCCATTCCATTGATATTAGGGTCTTACGTTGGCCTCGGGCCTCTTTCTGACTAATGGCAGCGCTCTATGCACTAAACCATCGCACCACCTCATTGTGCCAAATATAAACTGATGGGACCTTTGCCAATTTCCATTGCATAGTGATGGCTCGTTTGGCAATAAGAACCGCCAAGTCAATGAAATGTATTTGTGCCTTTTGTGACTTAGGACGGCGGCGCGGGCCAAGCATGCAGCCGTCAGCTGTTGGTGCTATAGGAATCCGTGTTGTGGTGCTTATACTTTAGATTATCCCTTCCCCGAATCTAGTTAATGTAGGGCATGCCCATAGCATGTGTAAGATATCAGCGTTTTCCAGTCTACATCTAGGACACTGGTGTTGTGTGTCCGGGAACATACGTTGTAAGCGGTGCGGAGTGATGTATGCCCTATGTAATATCATATACTGTATGAATTTGAACTTGGCGGTACGGGACACCTCGAGGTGTCAAGGTGTGTACTAAGAATCGTGGTGCATGGGGTGAGCCTGTAACCCTAACCTCCCTTGAACTAACTTGAAATACTAGGTCCAGCGCTAGAACTACACTGGTCCAAACTAATATCACAACAGTGTGATAAGGTGCATTCGCATTTTGGGGGGTGCTTCCTATATCGTACATAGTGATGCATGTGACGTTAGAGCCCGCAATACCCGGACCCAATAGATTAACCAATGTGTTTGTATCGAAGCTGCGATAGTGTTATGTGTGCTATTATCAGCCAGTTACGATTCTAGAGCATCCAGACTGGGCGGTTCATATCAAAACAGATCTAATCAAAGCAAAGCATAGCAAATCCCTTCACCCTTCAATATGTTAACCCAGCAAATCATCATCAGTCTGAGGAGTCACAAGGGGGAACAAAGCGATACTTTTTCGGGAGTCAGAATGTGCTGTGTTCTCCTCAGAAGAATCAGATGCCAACAGGAGGACAGTGTCTCTAAAGGTGCTTGCCGCTACTATTATCTTCGCTCATTCTCGGAGGGCCTGCTCCGGAGTAGGGTTACCACCCTGGGATTTCCTGACAGGATTATTATGGTGTGATTTCCAAGGAATCGTCGCCCTCTGACTTCGAGGCATACTTTGTGAGGAGGACCCCCCCCGTCGTCGGAGGGAACATGATCTCTAACCATTCATCAGCGTCCTCCGGGGTGTCAAAGAAGTTCGCTTTTTGGTCATATATATCTTTTAGGCGAGCAGGGAAGAGTAGGGCATACTTAAGATCTAAAGTACGAAGCCTCTTTTTTGTCGCCTGGTATGAGGACCTATTGCGTTGTATGAGCATCGTATAATCAGGGTATAATGAAATCCTCTGAATCTCATACTGTATCGGCGGCCCCTCTCTGGCCTTCTCAAGTAACGTGTCTCGTTCCCTAAAGTTCAGAATCAGGGCAATCATGGGGCGGGGCATGGCCCCCGCTGTTGGTCAGCCTGACGGGATTCTGTGTGCCCTCTCCTCACAGAAAAAATCTGAGAGGCCCTCTGTGGTCACATGTTCCCTGAACCACTGCCCCATAAACTTGGTGGCGTTGGACCCTTCACATCGCTCCGGTAAACCTATAACGCAAACGTTATTCCTCCGAGCTCTTCCCTCCACATCATCAATCTTCTCCTGTAGTCCAGTTACTTGATGCTGTAGCTGCGTTAATTGCGTTGCTTGCTCCTTATGCTACGGCACCAGTTCAGCTATGGCAAGTTTATTGTCTTTAATGGTGGTGGCGTGTTTTGCATGGTCTGCTTTCAGAAGAGTGAGCCTTGTTGTCAGGGAGACAATTTGCTGCTCTACGGAATTTCTAGAGTCCTGGACTTCCTGTAGAATAGAAATTAGTTTATCCGGCTCTGAAGCCATGTTTGTTGGTGGGACACAGCCCAAGGAAGGCTGCTGAGAAGGAGCGTCCATGTCCTCTGTTTGTTGTGAGCCAGTAGTTGTGTTCTCCGGAACTTTGCTTTTTGGGCGCCCCATTTTTCAGCCATTTCCCAGCACAGCACTGAGAGTCAGTTCAGTGCGCCTTGTGGTAATTATGGCTATGTGAGCTCGGTATCTTCGTTGTTGTATGAGGTTAGGCACTGTCGACAGTGATCAGCTCAGTGTGTGGTATGTTGGGCATTCAATTCCAGCCTGGGCCGGTGGACCTCAGCGGGTGATTCTGAGTAATGTCCTCGTTTTTTTCCTCAACCCATCCTCCCTTCACCCCGTTTTGTTACTGTGCAGGTAGCCGATGTGTTCCGTTACCCAGCTGCTTCTCTGCTTGTATATTAGCAAAATTGTCCACAAATAGTCAGTACGATTCAGGCCATCCACCAACTGTAGGTCGCACCCCACTGTGATACGCCCGAACCACTTCCCGGGGCCCTCGTGGCCACCCTCCAATATCTGCGAGCTGTTGGGGGAGAGGAGTGCTGTGCTTCGTGCTGAGGGTTCAGCAGGGAGTCTTGCCTCCCTTAGGGGGCCCTATTGTAATGTACACTCCTCGCAGCGGATATACAACCACCCAGCGTCCGAGCGGGCCCGTGGCCCTAAGCAATATTCCAGGGCCCTCTCGACCGCTTCGTGCACACTATGTATCTGCAGGGAAGGGAAGGGTAGGCACCGGGCCTGTGGTGTGAGGGTTCCGGAATTCGTTACCCACTGTTTTCAACCGGGCATCATCACCGCATGTGTGTTTATATAGGCCTAGTCACAGCGTAAGGCAGGGCACAGGTTCCACTGTAAGGTGCTGGCGGATCGTCGCTGGTCCGAGTTCTGTGCAGGAGGGACAATCAGGCACTCCGCTTGCCCACAGGGGGAACTCGTCAGTCCGCGCTCACCCACCAGAGGCCACAACAAAGGTGGGCACAGCCCAGGGACGAGGACGCGTGCTGCTCCGCTTGCCGCACCAGCCTCCAGGATTCCGTCTCCATCAGTCCGCCTCCAAAGCCCCGCCCACGCCCATCTCCGCTTCCCAGCCCCACGCTCGTCACCCGTCTCATGGGCTCAGGAGGTCAGTGAGATACAGGTGAGGGGGTTGGAGGGTGGATGTAACACGCTGCTCCAGAAGCGGGAGAGACGTTGACTCCATCGGCGTACCCCGAAGGGGGGGCCCCGGAAAGTCTCAGCTACTCGGCTCCTAGGGCACTCGCTCTCACTCAGAGGTCTCACAACAGGCCAGAAATGCAGGGGGTCCCCAACATGCCAGACAGCTATACCGCTCCATGTCGTTCACACCTCCGCGATCTCCCAAACCGGTCCCTCCATGACTGTATCGGGATCTGGTGAACTGGTTAGGCCTCAAATGGCGTCAGCGTGTTCACTATGCTCGGCCATCCAGAGGGTCTCCCGTCGGACTTGGAGTGGATATGCCATCCGTCCTCCTTTTTGCAATCATACAGCTCTCGTCCAGATGAAGGATGTGCCTCAGCACCGCATGATTGGGAAGGATTAATTGGTCTGGGCACGGAGCTCACTCAGAGTGTGTCCGCCATGCTCGGTTAGCCACGCCCCCCTTTATGAGACCTTTCATTATGTAACTACATTTGTACTAACACATCCAATGACTGCAGGTCAGAGGATGCCTATTATTATTCATTTACGGAGGATATTGCTAGGATGGTGGTATTTTATGCCGATTTATAATGCTGTATTTTGATTTGATGATGTGTTGATACTTTTGCGCTCTTTATGCTGCTGCGATTTCCATTGCTTTCCATTGTGAATGTTTCCATAGATAGCCATGGTTTGGGGCTCTGTATGACAGTTTCTCTGAGCATCTAGGGATACTGCCCGATTTTCTATTTATTTGCTGCACACACAGGATTCAGTCTGTTTTCCAGAATTGCTCATGCTGCGTCTATTTAAAATGCTAAGAGCCTTCATGGCAATTAATTTCTGAACCTTAAGACTGATTTATGGAGACTCACTCCATTTGTATCTTCTGTATTGCACTTTAATATTTTTAATGAACCTTCATTTCTTTAATTTACTGATTTCTGATCTGAGTCAACCCTTATTTATTGACTGTTATTTGAAATGCTGTTTTGAATCTTATCTTTAGGGACACATTTCCTCATCTGTTCTTGAGGACAACACTGCTCCTGACCCCGCATCTCCACCATGTAGATTATCTGAGAGATAGGTCCTGCAACAGTATCTGCTATATTAATTGCATTGCATCTTGCTTACTATAATGAATACCATTTCTCTCAGAACTGAGTCTCAACAATTTGTCCAACAGAAAACAAAAATGATGTATAGTTGTTATTGTATCTTTTTACAACTGTTTATTTCCATTTACCTGGTTGAATGCCCTCAAACAAAGAAACATGATCCCAGTTGGGAAGTCTAATTTGAGAATCTCTGTGTCCTCTAAGCTGTTATGGTGTAGAGTGTGTGTTACCAATCTGATAACGAATCCAGTGCCAACTCTTCTAACAATTCAGATTACAGTGGAGAAGATACCACACAACAACGTAACCATAGAGGTTCCAACAGACGTCAACAGAGACGAAGACCAAACAACTGGCGTAACCCAACCTTTGGTGAACATCCACCTCCTCTTTTTCACCCATTTGTTCAAAACTACCAAGGATGGATGAATCCTTACCAAACAGTACCACCTCCATTAGGTCCCTATATGGGCCCCTTCCCTCAACAACCACCGTCTTTTTTAGGGAGAGGCCGGTCCAACCAGAGAGGAAGGAGGAGAGGCGTGACATGGTCAGACCAAGAAAGGCAAATACTAACCAGGAGCATGTCCAACTTGAACAAAGACAAACCGAGCACAAGCACGACTCACTAATCTTCAACATCTCCGATATTCTACTTACAGAAGAACAAGAATCTGTACTAAACAAAGGTCTTGGCTTCGTCCCCACCCCACCACTGGACATTTTCAAACTACAAAGTGAAGTGGCCCATTTTTGCAGAACATTGAAACTGAAAGCCTTCTTTCAGGGTAAAGAAGATAATACCAACAGAGGAGACACCTCTTTGAGACCCAAGTCAACTTTCTGTCCAGCACAACATCAAGTCCCAGTTGAGATTCAAACGTTTGAACAAGCGGTCATGAAGGAAATCAATCAACTTGGTGAGACAGTCAGAAAACCATTTGTGAACACCACAAACAAAGAGAAAAAAGCATTGGAAGAACTAAAATCACACCTTAACATCATCATCAAACCCGCCGATAAAGGCGGAGGCATTGTCATCCTCAATAAAGAAGGTTACCACGCACAATGTCAAGAGCTACTATCTGACGAGAAATTCTACAAAATAATAACAGAAGATCCCACACCCAGATTACAACGAACTATCAATCTAATGGTTGAGGAAGCAGAGACAAATAGGTGGATCTCAAAGAACGAAGCTTCTTTTTTACGTACCACTCTCCCACGAACGCCATACTTTTATTCTCTTCCAAAAGTACACAAAGCAAGAAAACCTCCACCTGGCCGTCCTATAGTATCTGGGATCGGCTCAGTTTTGGAACGCCTGTCCCAGTTTGCTGACCAATTTCTAAAACCCATGGTCCAACGGACACCCACTTACCTCAAAGATACACGAGACCTTCTCAATTATCTAACAGACAAGAGTTTCTCCAGTGAAACAATGCTGCTGGTAGGACTCGATATAGAAAGTCTTTATACGAGCCTACCACAACAAGCCACCTTAGACACCCTGGAAGATCTATTGTTCCAACAAGAATGGCTATACCATACGCCTAGACACTTTGTCTTAGAATGCTGCAGACTGGCCCTGACTGAAAACTTTTTCGAATATGAAGGTACTCTCTACCAACAATGCCACGGTACTTCCATGGGAAGTACCTTTGCTCCAAGCGTGGCAGGCCTCTACGTGAGCAATTTTGAAAGTACCTACATATTGAATGACACCAACCCCTTCCTCCCAAGAATCCTTTTCTGGAAAAGGTATATAGATGATGTCATCATGCTCTGGGAAGGTACCAACACCAACTTACAAGCATTTCACGACTGGATGAATATTCAAGACCCTTGCCTCAAGTTTACCTTTGACGCAGATAAGGAACATTTGGACTTTTTAGACCTTACCATCTACGTTGAAAATGACACCATTAAAACCAAGACCTTCTTCAAAACAACGGCTAAGAACAGCCTGCTTTCTTTCAATAGCTTTCACCCGCGTCCACTACGAGAAAATCTGCCCTACAGCCAATTCCTTCGTCTCAAAAGGAATTGCAGTGAACTCAGTGAGTATAAAAAGCAAGCACAAGACCTTTCGAACAAACTCAGGAAAAGGAACTACCCTGAAAAAATAATCAATAAATGCCAGAAGCGGGCTCGTAACCAGCCTAGAGAAAGCCTCCTAGAGTTAACACCGCAAACCACATCTACCGAAAAATTGACCTGTGTCACTACCTACAGTACTGTTACAAACTCTGTCAAGAAAATCATCAATAAAAACTGGCGTATCATTACGTCTGGAAACCTCACTTGGTCCAAACCCATGTTTGCCAACAGACGAACTCGTAACTACAAAGACATCTTGGTACACACACGCCCACCTGACGTCAAACTGAATCCAAGTCAGAGTACCTTGTGGTCCCTACCCCCAGTCACTGGCCACTTTCCATGTGGCAATTGCTCTGTTTGTTCCTTGACTGAAATTACCAAAAATGTCATCTTATCACCAAAATTGACCTGGACGATGAGACAACATACCAACTGTAACACGACACATGTAGTTTACATGATAACCTGCCCATGTGCTCTACGGTACATTGGAATGACTTGCCGGAAGATTAAACAAAGAATATGTGAACACCGAAGCAACGTCAAATGCGGAAGAGGAACTACCAAATTGAGTTCACATTACATTGAACATCCACACACTGTCAATGAACTGAGATGGATAGTTCTTGAAACACTTGTATCCAAAACATCCAATGCTGAGAAATTACTCTTCCAGAAAGAACAAAGATGGGTTCACCGCCTCCAAACTAACATCACAGGACTGAATGATGATATTCCATGGCTGAGCATGTCTTTGTAAATAGAGATATGGTTTATATTACACCTCCATATTAAATCCCAACTAGGCTAGTTTAAGAACCTTCACTAGCCTCCTACTCTCCATGGTATTTATAATATCGGGTCATCCCACACTTCATATGATACCCAGAGCCCACCTTCAGCTCATTAGACTCTCTGTACCTAACGAGTAATTACAACAATAATGGCTATTTAACCTCTGTGTCCATCCAAGTTGTAAAGGCACTACACTTCTTCTTTTAGGGCCAAGATTGAGACTCCAACCCCGCCCCCCCTTTCTCCAAGATATTTGGAAATATCGGGTCCCTTCGCACTTCATGTGCAACTCAGTGCTCGCCATCAGTTTACATACCACGATAACGGTTACTGTTGAAACACCTCACCAACCGTATCCGTGTACCTCTCACATGACTTAATAAAGTTGTCTAGGTTTTGGCACGGCCCGCACCAGTCCCCTTTCTATTTCAGTTCAACTCACTATTTAAGACACACCCCTAGCCTACGTGTGCATACAGGAAACCAGAGTCAGCACAAGTCGTAGCAGACCATTGCGGTACGGAGCCCTCTACTACGACACAACCTTGAAGACACGTAACGTTAATCCGTTGAGTCTCCCTTGTAATGTGCGGTTTCTTCTTGTTTTCTTTTGCTTAGTATTAACGCTACCTGTATCCTCGTACGGAGCTCGTACTTTGAAACTATCAGGTATTTTTCTTTAGTTAAATTGCACGCCTAATCTGTACGAGACGCACATTAACATCAGCAGTTTTAATATGTTTTAATATGTTTCCTTCTAAAGAGCGCGCCATACTTCGCTATTTAAACTAACATTCACAGTCGCAACTTAGGACAAATGCAGACAGTTTAACCCCAACTCACCTTGGTTATGGCTCATTAAGAGTCTCCATGCGGACCAACACGTAACCAACTTTATACACAATCTCGAGCAGCCCCAACTACCGCTGCTTCTTAAATATTTGTTGAATGCCAAAATATTTGTTGTATGCCTAAATATCTGTTGTATGTCCAAGATCCTTCTACCAGTCGATGTCCCCCCAGGGCATTGCGTTTTGAGTTCTCCTGAGTAAGAGCGATGGTTCAAAACTCCACTTGCTGATCAAAATGTATACCAATAGTATATAAAGATTTGCCATTTATAGTTGCTTTCATATTGTTCAGCTTACGTCAAATTGCAGTTCCTTGGCGTTTTTTACCCCTCTACCCCTTATAATCATTAAGGACATCCTTACCCACCTCCCCTTCTTCTCCCCCGTTTCCTCTGTATATAGGTACTAATCCTGACGAAGTCCATCTGAATTGGCATTGGAACTTCTACATATAATTGACAAAAAAAATTTTTTCAATTCACTTTATTCACCTGAGGTCATGAAGAAAGCTCCCTGACCCTCCTCTGGGCTTTACAAGAGCTGAAACATGTCGACCAACCACCACGTTTAATGTCGCAGAGGATTCATCATACATCCTACTTGCAACTTGACCTTTTTTTTTAAACGTTTCCCCAGCACCTATCAGAATAAAGACTTTTTTATAGGTAGCATGAGGAACAACTCTTTTTAATCACACACTTGAGCACTTCTCACTTTTTTATTTTATCATTTTTTTCCCTGATCACTACTGGAGAATTCAGTGGTTCCCTCCGGGTTGGAGGATGCATGGAATAAACCCAATGATG
Organism: Triturus cristatus; assembly: GCF_964204655.1. NCBI lineage: Eukaryota > Metazoa > Chordata > Amphibia > Caudata > Salamandridae > Triturus > Triturus cristatus. The sequence continues at coordinate 498,763,144 of NC_140582.1, forward strand.
ATGCTATCACGTATTTAAAGGCGGAGAACCAAGATATACCGCCCATGCATATCTTGACGTGATTGAGGTTTTTTTACCTATATCAGACACAACCACCTGAACCCTGGTGCCAGCAACAAGTGATCCATTCTCTTTTGATTATTTATGACTAGCTGGAAGCCGTTTGGATCACAGCTTCTTTTTCCCAACTTTGATTGTATCATCGTAGAGTGTGTGTGTCCAACAATAGTTCATAATGTGATTGGAATGTTGGGAAAATGTGTGTTTAGTTTATTAAGGGACTGTGTAGAGCCACTGAAATACAACCATGAAATTAGCAGGCCTGGGGTGAGTAAATGTCATTTTTTGGGCTAACAGGTTTTGGCCACATGATTGTTCAGCAGATAAGTGATTAAAGAAGTTCATAACAACACAGGGCCCAATTTCCTCACCTACATACAGGGTGATTCCATGAAGGAACTGAGAGGACAACAGCTGCATAACCAGCGCACAAGTCTGGGGTTCACGCGGGTGGACGGTGTCCACCCGCTATTTTCACAGGGTGGACATGTCCCCCCTACCAAGAAGTTGAGCCCCATTGTAAAATGTGCTGGATTCGTCCCGGTGTAATTTACAAACATGGAACACAGTCAGCAGGGCCTGCACTTTGTCTGCTTTCCGAGCAACAACGTCCAGGCTGTGAGGAGTCTTTCTTAATTCAGACTCCAGCCTGACCTATAGCAAATGACACAGTTAATGGGCCAACAGGCCTCCTACTGTTTGAGTATCCCAGCTAGGAGTTTTCTGAGCCTCACACCTTGATGCAAATGCTGTGGTGGGGAAAAAAGACAAACCGCTTGTTAGTTTTTCACACGTATGTAAGAGAAGCATGCTTTTGACTTTGTTTAGTCCTTGTATAAAACAGATATGCATGCACTGTAACAATATCAGATGTGTTGGTCTGTCCCAGTATATATAGATAATAACAATTTAAGTACCACTATCTTTTATTTCTTTTATAGCACTACTCATCCCAATGCAGAATGTCAGAGCACTTTACATCACACATACACATTATATTGATAAATAATCATACAAGTTTGTAAATCATTTACAGGATATGTTACATAAGACAGTGAGGTTTGCAAGATGTAAGAATCATGTTGCATCCTTCATAGCTCACTGTGCTATATTAGAAGGATTACAAGGCAAATACAAGTAAAACAAAGGATCTTTGTGTTAAAATCAGTAACCCACTTATCTATCTACATAAAATATAAATCTGTCATCTGCATGTTCTATTATGTGCTTTGCAGGAGACACATTAACCCCCTATGCTACTTTGAGTCAAAACTAGGAATGGACAAAATATGATCTATCATTATTATTATTCCCTCAGATTTGCTGGAAACACATAGATCTCTGCAGCAGGTGCCTTCACCCCATAAGATATTCTAAAATTCAGACTTTCCAACCAACTAAGCAGTGCAGATTTACTGTCACTTTTCTAGTTTCTAAAAAATAAATGTATAATGTGAGGCCCAAATTTAGCATCAGGGTTTTATCACTTTTCTGGCAAACCCCTGATGCAAAATCTATTTTGGGATTTACAATGCCACACAAATCCCTATTGCGTGATTTACAGTGCCACACAAATCCCTATTTCGTGGCTTTGTAAAAAAAAATTAAAAAAACGAACACAAAGCAGCACATTGTCCTGCCTTGCATTACCTTGTGTCAGGTAGGGTGTTACATGGGTGGTACTTGGACATTCCCGTGCATCCACCCATGTATTCTGAGGCAAACTAATATTTACAAAGACTTGTAAACAGAGGTTTACACCAAACTGGTGAGTCTACCTGAGGCTGGTGTAACAAAGAGAAATATCTGAATTTCTCCTTGTTATTTCCTCTTTGCATGGATGCTACATTCTGCAGTAAATTTATGAAGAGGAAATAGTCTCACAGGATAGTTTTGCGTGACTTTTAAAAAAAATCGAACTTGCATTTTCATGCATCGGGTAGGCATTATATGGGTGGTGCATGGGTGTACACATACATCCACACATATATTTTGCATACAAATAATATTGACAGTCTTCCTAAGGCAGGCACTCTAGCTTTCCATGGGTCAACTCCTGAATCACACTTCAAATCAATCAATGAATGAATCAATCAGTGCTTGTTAAGCGTGGCTACTCAGCCATGAGGGTCTCGAGAATTGTGGTTATTCCCCATTTACATGAGGCAACATTCCAGCTAGGCCCCGCTAGTGAGTTCAAGTATTAGAAGTTTCATGATGACTTTGAGAAAGTGAAAGGGCCTCCACACCATTGCAGAGCAAGTTGTACCCAAGGCCTGGCAGCCCAGTATTCAGTCTTACCCACTCTCTGGAGTGGAGTTGTGGAGCACCGTGGCTGGAATTTGTGGCCCATCAGTGAGCAGAAGTCTGGTTGCAATGATAGAGGCTGCAGGTGTCCACACCCTCCTTTGCAATCCAAGCAGGTCTTGAGTCCTCCGAAATTGTTGGTTAGTTAAATCGTTGCTCTTCCTCCGCAAGTAATGACTTGCTTCTCCTTTACAGCTGCATCCCTACAGGGTTTATAATGGAAACACACAGGGAAATGGCCCCTTCAGGTCACAGCATTGCCCAGAGCGATGGCCCTCTTCTCGATAGAGCAATGTACCAGGGCGACAACCCTCAATCATCACCACCAGCCCACCTGGAATACGGAGTGCATGGGCAGCACACAGGTTTTTGAATTCCCTGTGTGCAATTCAGCCACTAAATGGACATCATTTTGTATTTCCTATTTTACATCAAAGGTTATTATTTTGTCTTTAATCCTTGGCGTGTAAGCTTAGAGTGTGACTGGCATGCAGAAGCCACATGAAAGTAAAGTATCAAGTGCATCGATATGCAGCCTAGATTCTAATTATATAAGGTGCAACATTACAGCCTATAAAATCAAGCACAAAAGAGAGATTTGTCTAGTACCACACACTTTGGTCAAGCTGTGAAGCTGGGATTAATCCCAGTTTTTTTGCTTTCACATTAGTCATTTCAGCCATTAGATGGACATCTCTTTATTTCTCCTATTTCATCTGTTTTACATGAAAGGTTAATGCTTTGTCTTTAATTCTTGGCACATAAGGTTTGAGCATGGATGGCAGAGAGATGCCCGAATGTGTATTCTCATTTCAAATAAGGACTGCCTTGCATAATTCTGCTTGCTTCTCCATGACCCAGACATTTCGGTTTTGTGCAGAAGTATCTTAATCCTTCACACCTCAATACAAATGATTTCCGAACATTTGAAATTGTGTGCTTTATTTACCTTTTTCAGTCACTAAATGTTGATTAGCAGATTTCCTTGAAAAGAAGATAAGTTGCTCTTTTGTAGCTCTGGAAATTTGAGAGCCCTGGATATAGCTGTGTTCAAATTTGCCAAGTTGTTACCCTGCCGGGGTATGGTGGCCCTGTTTCTCACCCTTCTCACACTTACCTACTGCAGCGATTATGAAAAATTTGCAATGCACTGTATTGCAACACAATAACACAGGGTAGCTTTGTTATTATGATACTCTTAGGTCCAGGAGATTGATGTTATTCAAAGTTTGCTATGTATGAAATGAAAGCTCATGTGTGCTTACATAGGGCTGGCTCCTTCAGGATGAGATTACAGTGAATAGGCAATTCCACAGATCAGCGGTACTGTAAACAAGTAGGTCAAGTAGGCCTTCTCCAGTGCACCATGTTGGCAGTGTAACATATCTAGGATATGCAAAGTTTTTTATTAGCAAGCGTAATCTAGTGTAGATTCTGATTACTGGCCATAGTTTGTGGTGTCACCCGCTGTTCCTACATCTCCCCACTTGGATAGTTTTTTATGCAAACTAGCAATATTTCCTTCTGAAGGACAATAATTTCTTGAAACTGCTAGTTTGGGACTGGAACTGCATGTGTCTTTTCTTCTGAGTCACCTCTATCACCATTTCCTTCTCATGCTTGGATACTGGATGGCTTGCTCTTATTTCAGATGTGGAGCTGACACCTCTTACTGTGAAATTTATGGTCTATTCTTTGTGTGGGTATTCTGGTTGTACTGATTTCAGGATGAGCTGTCAGGTTGCATTGGTGAATGTGAGTGTGGTTAGATATAGTTATGCCAACAATAAGAACATGAGAGATATCTGCTGCTAAATTTGAATGTGACATTTTGGTGGGCAGTGTGTAATTTGTAAAAATATAAATGATGAGCCCCATTTTTCTTTCACTACTCTTCTACACTTAATTGTTTCATCCCCTTTTCTGCCTTCATCATTGTTTTCCTTTCTCTCTTTCTCCTTTCTTCCCTTTCTGCCTTTCTATATTGAATTAGGCTATGGTCCGTTTGGTGAAAAATGAGCCCCAATCTCCTAAAATGAGGAAAGGTGCCCACCACAGACACCTTAAGAGGTGGGTAGGGCTCAGTAAGCATACTTCGCATAAGAGAGTGGTCTCACATCTGGAGAGCCCAGGCAGCTAAAGCGATCACATATACGTGGAAATGTGCTGCATATGGAACATTATGCCTGGTGGAGTAGGCTGGCAGCAGAGTTAGTTTGTGCAATCCCCAAGTAAATGAAACTTTATGCTGACAAAAGGTAACATTGTTTTACATGTAGCTTACAAAAGTGTGTCTTCTGCTTAAATCAGGAGAGTTTGCATTTATATTCGTAATGTACTAAAATTATAAATCTGCTAAACATATGTATGAGGTCTTATGATCTGATGTTCCTTCCTGTAACGTCACTTCCTGTAAAGTCAGAGATTATGATGCCACTTCCTGTGATGTCACTTGCATACTGCCTAACTTGGTTAGTCCCCACACTTTTTTTAGGACTTGTGCCCTGTCCATAAGGACCCCTTTGACAACCAGTAACCAATGCGGCCTGTGACAGAAGAGTATTTTATGGCATTAGTTTGTGGCATTTATCACAACTTTGGCCAAAACATTCATATTCTTGGGGCACACACCATTCATTTTTGCTAACTCATTCCTGAAAAATTGAACGTCCCTGCAGGCCTAGGTATCTGTGATTTTAAGTCAATTCTGGGCAATTACAACCCTCTAGGTTTATGTCAATGATGGAGAACTATGGTTTTCATATGCTGCCTGCATTAAGGTGAGTCTAAAGACATAGAATGTGAGTTTCTGAAAATTGTCACAGTGAGTTTTCTTCTTCACTAGAAAAAAAATGACCTCGTCAAGATCTACTTTCCACCAGACCCCTGACAAAATGAGGTGCATTGAGTGCTCTTTTCCACATTTACAGCTAGGGTTAGTTGAACCTATCTACAATTACAGCCCAGCACATGAGTAGAAAGATGTTTAAGGTAAATCAACACAGAGGCGATGATATATGCAATATTTTGGAATTCATACACTTGAGTGATTGTGAAGGCTTAGCAAGAACATAAGAGTCTAGCCCAAAAATGAACAGTGCGTTATTGGAGTGGAGCATGTCAACTGCATAAAAAAGGCATTTTTTTGTGCTTTTTTAGTAATGTGTAGGGACACACAAAAGAATAATACAAGTTTAAAAGTGTAGCCACTGATATATGCATATTTTTGCCATGATATATTGATTTAGACTTGCCACCAGCACAGACATAGCTGAAGTGCCACAATGATGGAAGGCAGTTAGCTGTGACAATATTAGTCATCCCACCATTGGCACTGGGCAAGGCTAAGACAGAGGTAGGAGCCAGCAACAGGGACAGGATTCCCCTTACATGTGCACACAAAAGGTTACACCAACAATGAGAAACCTAAGGAGCTGTTGTGAAAAGACAGTCCTGTTGTACCTTTATACATATCTACATTAAATGCAGAAGAGAAGAGATTTTCTAAACTGTGAACACAGGGAAACGCAAGAACTGACCCTATAGATAAGTACAGTAGCCCCAAAAAAACTGAAAATGTTAGGCAATTAACGTACATGCAAACTTTTGATACACCAGGGTCGTTTTCTTTGTATAAGCTTTAGCCAAGCATCTCAAGACCACCCAAGGCATTGGTTGCAGAGGTGACAGTAAACCAAGTTTCCATGCAGTTCAAAATTGGAATCTGTGCAAGAGTCTGTTTCCCTGTAAACTGAACAGTAAACATGGATACTGATCAGAGATCTATGCAACAGGGATGTTCTCCATTTGGATCAAAATGTTAGATGCTAATGAAGCCATGTCTCCTCTGCATGCACTTGAAGGTGAAGTATTGACATGCACACGGTGTCATGAAGGAGAGGTGAGTTGAAAATTACCATTTATCTCAAATTCATCTCCTACTTTCCCCTTCATATGCCACCACTGCAATTGGGTAGAAAGCTGTGCCAAATAATTACTATTAGCTTTAGTTCATAGCGGTATTTGTGTCAGACCACATTCAGATGAAAGAAAACACCTTAGCCCATAATGTGAGGTTCTTGTCTTTCCAAACCTCTGAATCTTCTGGCTATGTTGGAGTTGGTGAGTATGTCAGAATGTATACCAAAAATTGGATTGTCTGGAGATTACTGTCAACCACTTGATCACCCATCTTTGATGAGTCTCCATAAATGAATAGCAATCACACACCAGCACCCAGACATGCTTATTTGTCTTAGACGATGACTTACTATCATCCACAAATAAACTGTACTGCTCACCACACTCTCTTAATACTCAAGCACTTCCATCAAGTGTCTATTAACTTTTTATGGTCTTTGCTTATGTCCATCACATTTTGATTCACCCATCTGTTCCCTAGCAACATGAAAACTTTAAAAAACAGAATTCTAAGAATACAAACCTCAGTAACCAATAACAGCAACACCTGTCTCCAGGATTTCAGTCACCATAAATTGACCCCTTAAAAACATTCAAAGATCTAAAGACATTGTAAATACACACAACCACACACCATATGCAACACAGGTCACTGTATCAATTCAGGCATGTCATCATTCATCTATCTAGAAAAAAAATGATTAGAAAGATTTACCACAACCTACTCAATTGAAACTCATCATAAACAAACACATACATTCCAATCGTAACAAAATCAATGACAATCATTATCTTATTACTGAACTACATATCTATCAACAAATTACAATGAACCATCACCCCACATACTGCCACATTCAATAGTAAAGATAGTTCTGGGCACCCAACTCCACACTTCAGTCCATAGCAGACCATAAACTCACTATCTGTCCTATCTCACACTCACAATAAAGATTCACTACCATAAATCACTATTTCATTGTCAAAAAGGAACATCACAAGATTAAATCTGCTCTGCATTACAGAAACAAGTAAACTAAATACACCACATTGCTACTCTCCCACCTGATATTCCCTGCAATTGTCTGACTGTTTATAAACATATTTTTCACTAAAGGCTTGATGTATGTCTTAGACGATGACTTACTATCATCCACAAATAAACTGTACTGCTCACCACACTCTCTTAATACTCAAGCACTTCCATCAAGTGTCTATTAACTTTTTATGGTCTTTGCTTATGTCCATCACATTTTGATTCACCCATCTGTTCCCTAGCAACATGAAAACTTTAAAAAACTGAATTCTAAGAATACAAAACCTCAGTAACCAATAACAGCAACACCTGTCTCCAGGATTTCAGTCACCATAAATTGACCCCTTAAAAACATTCAAAGATCTAAAGACATTGTAAATACACACAAACACACACCATATGCAACACAGGTCACTGTATCAATTCAGGCATGTCATCATTCATCTATCTAGAAACAAAATGATTAGAAAGATTTACCACAACCTACTCAATTGAAACCCATCATAAACAAACACATACATTCCAATCCTAACAAAATCAATGACAATCATTATCTTATTACTGAACTACATATCTATCAACAAATTACAATGAACCATCACCCCACATACTGCCACATTCAATAGTAATGAAGTTCTGGGCACCCAACTCCACACTTCAGTCCATAGCAGACCATAAACTCACTATCTGTCCTATCTCACACTCACAATAAAGATTCACTACCATAAATCACTATTTCATTGTCAAAAAGGAACATCACAAGATTAAATCTGCTCTGCATTACAGAAACAAGTAAACTAAATACACCACATTGCTACTCTCCCACCTGATATTCCCTGCAATTGTCTGACTGTTTATAAACATATTTTTCACTAAAGGCTTGATGTATGTCTTGCCATTATCTGCAAATCAAAGTGTATTCATGAATTTCTTTAGATGGGGTAAGTTAGGACAAATTGGCGCTTCCACAAAGTTTGGCACACTTCATTCATTATTTGAAATGCAAGCGAATTAAGAATACACATCCCTACCAGTTTTAATCTCTACTATAATCTATATTGTTTCATGCCTATTTTGACAAACAAACATCTACTACTTTCTCAGTTGTTAATTTTGGTATCTCTGATGGTGTTTTCGTGTCCTATTGCACACAACTAAGTCATGTATTCTTTACTTGTTGTTTCTATATTTTTCTTGCCCTATAATTAATGGATTGTCTTTTGTTGGTGTGTTAACTGCCAAATAGAGATAAATAGATAAAAAGTATTATTAGCACCAGGAAGCCATATTTAAGGTATCATCTGTGCTTTAAAAATCAAATAAATAACTGAAAATATAGATTATAAGCTCACTAAAATGGTCCTCAAAACAAAAGTACATCCTACCCTCAGCGATCATCAATGCTTTTACTCCTAATGCAATTAAACTTGTTCTCAGCATTGTAAACTCCACATTCCAGGTTGGCAGTTTCCCAACTCCCTAAAAATATCTACCATAGCAGCGCCATTTTTAATTAACTACATCTGAACAGAGAGGAACTTTCTATCACCTCATCACCCACTCCCATTGTTTATCAAAAGCTTTGAAAGAGCTGTCCAGCGGTACATCAACTTCTACTAGCTGCTGTAGGTCTACTTCTCCACACCTGTTAAACTGAGGAAGAAACAATACTGGTGGCCAGTGATGCTTTCACAGTTACTGACAACTAAGGTTCCCTCTTTCTGGTTCTCCATAATACGTCACAAGCATTTGACATGTGATACATGAGGCATACGCTCCTAAATGAGTATTGATGGAGCATGATCATTTAAGAATGTCTTCCTCGATCAAATCCTGCTTATTGGGTGTGATACTAATATCTACTTAAAAAACATGACTAACAGAGTGTCTTGTGAATATGTGAAAGTTTAAAACTGCATCATAAAAGCATGCAGAAGTGACACAAAGTGGTTGAGATAAAGTCATTGTAATAAAATGGCTCTGTATATACTGCACCAAAGTAAGGTTCAGTGTGCACAGAGTCCACAGTCCCCAGAGGTTTGGCAGAGGTTAAAGTTAGATATAACCTTACTCACCAAAGTGGTAGCTTGGTCGAGAAGTAAGGCAGTATCAGAGGACAGTGTAAAGCATTTGTTGTACACACTCAGTCAGCAAATGATCTCACACACTCAAGAACTGAACTCTTAGCCAATGGATTGTATATAAAAATATATAGTTGTTTTATTTTAGAACCACATGTAGGTATCAAAATTTACTTTCTCAGAATGAGATGCTTTAGTTAAATACTTTCAATAGGCAATAGACTTTTGAATGCATACGTTACAGTTGTCGCAATAGGTAAAACAATTCAAACATAATTATAACATTGAGCTCAATGGGAGTTTTTAAGTAAATGCAATTTCAGTTACTTTGTGTATGATTTTCTTACTCAGGGTTGGTTCCTGGATTCAACCCTGGTGCATTTCCTGTAAACAGTTGAAAGAAATCGTTTTTGTTACACAGGTGATTTTTAAGGAATATTTGTAAGTTTCAAAAATCGACAGAAGAATTTCTGGCAAAAACCAGGCAATGTTATCCTATAGAGGAAAATCAAGTTATCGGTAAGTACGATTGTAATTACTTTTCAGGGTCAGTGCTGGGCACCAAGATCCAGCACTGAGATCTCTCCTGATAACAGGTGAGTAAATTCGTTTTCGTTGATCGGCTGATTTTTTGTGAATATTTTAGTTTCAAAATTCAACACACAAGTGAAATCAGTCAATGTTACCCTATGGAGAAAAAGTGAGTTATCGGCTTTTGGGTAAGTACTTGACTGGCAGAGTTAAGGTTCTGGGCATAGACTCAGGGGTCTCCCAGGGTCAGGTAGGTACAGTTGTTACACCCTCAGCGGCACAGGGGCAGCCGGGTGCAGAGAGAGTTAGGCCCAATATTAGCCTAAGGCAGGCAGGGGGCCTTTGGTTGGTGGCTGCTAACAGGCAGGCCACGCGGATGTGGGAGATGAGCTCCTGCTTCCTTACTCAGGGCAAGTGGGGAAGTAGATTAGGATAGATGTTGCACTCCCAGGGGCACTCGGGCGGCTGGGTGCAGGGTGTTTTTGAGCCGTCGGCTGCTCAATGGATTCCAATGGAGAAGCTACAAAACGAATAAAGGCTGCAAGTTCGGGGACGAAGATTCTTCAGGTGCCACCACTACTTCGAGAGGTAAGTTGGGAAGCTGTAGGTTAGGTAGGCACCCAGGAGCTGGGCAAAGGGGGCCGCAGGGTGCTGGGTGCAGGGTTGTCTTTTCACGTCGGGAAATCTTACCCTCAGCTTGTCGCGGTTGGAGGGGTCCCTGGTTCTGAGGCTGCAGGCGTCATCAGGAGCGTCGAGGTGGGTCCTTGGGTGCTTGATTCTGGGTCACAGTCGCCGGGGGGACGTCCTTGGGGTTTTGTCGACTCAGGCACAGGCCGGGCTTGGCGGGTGCAGAGTGTGCAGGAGTCGCGGTTCCTGGTTGGCACCAGGGCCTTCTTACTTGCTTTGAGCAGAACCACTGCTCGTGGGAGTCCCAGTCTTTTAGAGTCACAAGGCAGTCAGGTCTGCCGGGGTTTTCGAGGTTGCTGACCAGTGGAGACGGGTTTTAGCAGGAGCAGGTTCGAGGGTCGACAGGCCTGTAGGGCTGGGGCCAAGTCAGTTGGTGTTGTCCTCTTGTTAGCAGCTGCACGGCAGGTCTTCTTTCTTCTTATTCTTCTTGCTTGTTTCGGATTCGTGATCTGATGAAGAAAGGTCCAGGGTGCCCCTAAATACTAAATTTGGGGGCGTTACAGGTAGGTAGAGGTCAGGGACCAATGGGTCCCTTCCCTAGGGTGGGTACACCCCCTATCCTGCCACTCTCCAGTGGGAGGGGGGCAGGAGCCTAATCCTGATTGGGCAGGGCTCCCCATCCTCAAGATGGCGAGAGCCTTGAGTTGTGCTTCACCTTGCCTCCCCCACCTGAGGGTTGGGGTTGGCAGAGGCTGTCACACCCCCTTTCCTCACTTGGACTTTCCCGCCAGTCTTCCCGCCAGAGTGGGGGTCAGAACCAGTGGGGGCCAGTTGGTGAGTACAGCAAGTGGCCTAGAGAAGTTCACAGAGGCGGCATGCCTTTGAAGCTTCCCCTGCCCATCCTGAGGGAGGAGACCTAGCACCTCGCCCAGGATGTGCATTGTTGCAGGCCCAGGAGAGCGGATGGCTCTCTACCCAGGAGTCCAGCAACATGTCTGCTGTGTGGCAGCCTAGGCAGCCTCTCAGACAGGACGTGGATTGTGGGTTAGGTTCAGGGGGCAACTCTAAGTTGCCATCTGTCGTGCATCTTACATTAAATCCCACACTGGCATCAGTGTGGGTTTAATGTGCTGAGACGTTTGATATCAAACTTCTCAGTCTTCAGTTCAGCCATCATGGGGCTGTGGAGTTCGTGATGACGACCTCCCAGTTAATGGCAGCACTGCACTTACAGTGCCCAGGAATGGACCTGGGTACTGTAGGGGTACGGGGCTCATGCACCTGTACCCACACCACTGGCATAGGCCACCCAGCTAGAGGGGTGACTGAGGTATGCCAGGGCAGTGTGTGTAGTGGGTATGGCACACAGGGATGTGTGCCATATCGACTCTCTGTTATGTTCTGCACCAAGACACTCAGCCTGCAAATGCAGTGTGTGTGTGTCAGGGTACAGGGCCTCTAAGGGTGGCACAATAAGTGCTGCAGCCCTTAGGGGCCTTCTCTGGTCACAAGGCCCTGGGTACCTAGGGTACCATTTACCAGGGGATGACATGTGGCCAGAGATGCCAATTGGGTTTAGGCTTCATGCAGTTTTAGGGAAGGAACAAAGACCCTGGGTACCTGATTGGCAGGAGCCCAGGGCACACTCAGTCAAAGTACATCAGCAATTCAGCAAAAGGTAAGGGGTATACCATGCAAGAAAGATGGCACTTTCTCACAGTCATTCATGACAGAGAAAGAAACCTACGTATGTGCTATGATAATAATGTGAAAAGTAATAATGCAAGTTGTAGTTTAGCAAAATATGCTTATGAAAATGCTTATGTAAAATGATTCCTGTTTATAGTTTCTTTGATATGTAAATCTAAGAGAAAGTGCTTGCTTATATTTTAATGAATAGTAATCAGACTATCAGCAGAAAGCTAATCGCTGCCAAGTCCTGTTTGATGCCATGTGTTGCTTGAGTCAGCCTTCTTAGTCAATTTTTAACTGTGTTGTGTACTGTTTATTATTACTGTCATCCATACCTTTTACCGGCACTTTACGACGGTGATTCTCTCATAGCGCTTTTGCACAGTCAGGTTTTAAATTACGCTATTTTGCACATTTAGGTATTTTAAAACGGATACAACTGCATTAGAGCCATTTTTTAATCCAGTTTGTTGACCTACCGTGTCCGGGTGCTCCTCCCCGTTCCACCGCGGGTGCCGTCCCGATTGATGTGGAGGGAGATTGTCACTTCCGGTGCACGGCAGCTAGCGTTCTAGTTGTCCCACTGCCCTACGCTTAAAACGGATGCCCTGGACAACGCGCAGCGGACGCGCGCAGAAAGCTAATCGCTGCCAAGTCCTGTTTGATGCCATGTGTTGCTTGAGTCAGCCTTCTTAGTCAATTTTTAACTGTGTTGTGTACTGTTTATTATTACTGTCATCCATACCTTTTACCGGCACTTTACGACGGTGATTCTCTCATAGCGCTTTTGCACAGTCAGGTTTTAAATTACGCTATTTTGCACATTTAGGTAATTTAAAACGGATACAACTGCATTAGAGCCATTTTTTAATCCAGTTTGTTGACCTACCGTGTCCGGGTGCTCCTCCCCGTTCCACCGCGGGTGCCGTCCCGATTGATGTGGAGGGAGATTGTCACTTCCGGTGCACGGCAGCTAGCGTTCTAGTTGTCCCACTGCCCTACGCTTAAAACGGATGCCCTGGACAACGCGCAGCGGACGCGCGCAGAAAGCTAATCGCTGCCAAGTCCTGTTTGATGCCATGTGTTGCTTGAGTCAGCCTTCTTAGTCAATTTTTAACTGTGTTGTGTACTGTTTAATATTACTGTCATCCATACCTTTTACCGGCACTTTACGACGGTGATTCTCTCATAGCGCTTTTGCACAGTCAGGTTTTAAATTACGCTATTTTGCACATTTAGGTATTTTAAAACGGATACAACTGCATTAGAGCCATTTTTTAATCCAGTTTGTTGACCTACCGTGTCCGGGTGCTCCTCCCCGTTCCACCGCGGGTGCCGTCCCGATTGATGTGGAGGGAGATTGTCACTTCCGGTGCACGGCAGCTAGCGTTCTAGTTGTCCCACTGCCCTACGCTTAAAACGGATGCCCTGGACAACGCGCAGCGGACGCGCGCAGCGGGCGCGCCGGCGGCGCGCCGAAGGCAAGCCCGTCTGCGCCCGTCCGCGACCCGTTTGCGGCCAGGGCTAGGCATGCTGCTCGAGGAGCAACAGATAGGGGAAGGATCGTGTGGTCTCGAGCTGACTTGTGGCGTCTCAACACAAACGACGTCGGCTGCACTCACAGGTTTGATCTAAGCTTTCCCCTCCTCATTCACGTTTGCGGGACATGTGGGAAATCCTTTGGAGGGCGGGATAATGAGGAGGAGATGGGGCTCCGCAATGCCAGACCGCTCAGCAATAGTAATAATAGAAGTCTGAGAGCGGGGCTGCTGAATTGCAGATCCCTCCCAAAGCATGCCAATGATATCTGGCTGCTATTGGAAGGGGAAGACTGGGATGTTTTATTTCTCACCGAGACGTGGCTTAGTGAGGATAATGTGACGGCAATAGCTCTAGCAGTCCCCCCGGGCTACACAATGTGTTTCGCCAACCGATTGGGCGGAAAAAGAGGGGGAGGGGTTGCTGCTATAATTAAGGATCAGTTCACATTAACATCATCGGCCCCTATGCAAATTGTTGGTGTGGAAGGTTTACACTTTTGCATTCAGGTGGGTTCCCAGACCTCCTTAGCAGGCTTAGTCATCTACCGCCCTCCGGGTGGGAATGACTCTAACCTTACTACCTTGATGGATGCAATAGTGCAGAGCTCCCTCCTCCATCCTCACTTCCTTGTAGTGGGGGATTTTAACATCCATATGGACAGTATGGATTGTGCCCAAGCAGAGACACTCAGGGCCACTTTAAATGCCGCTAACTTGAGATTAATTAACAATGGCCCCACACATAGCGCGGGTCACACACTTGACCTCATCCTGTCTAATGTTGAAAAGGTGATGATGGAAGAAACCCTACCACTACTTTGGTCCGACCATATGCTCGTACCTTTTTCAATCAACTTGGCAACCGACAGACTAATGCCTATCAAACGCGTTTACATGAGTAGGCAATGGTCGAAACTTGTCCCTACCGCCATGGGCCCCGTGCTGGCACAAAGCAAACCTTTGCTGACTTTGAACGCCAACACTGATGCCCTGCGGATTCATCACTGGATTGGGAATATGATTTCATCCATTGCCCCAGCTAAACGTGCTTTGTCTAAGAGGGGGTCGCCCTCTGCCCCATGGTTCTCTCAGGACCTCAGAATTGAGAAGGCTAAATGCAAACGGTTAGAGAGGCGGTGGAGGGCTAACTATGGGTCCCAAGAAAGGTCCCTATATAAGGTGGCCGTCCGCAAATTTCAAAAGTCTGTCAGACAGGCTAAAAAACTGTTTTTTGCAGAGTCAATCGAACAGGCTGAACACTCCAGCAAGGAAGTCTTTAAAGTGATTCAGTCTTTTTTTCAACCTAGATGTATTGAAAGGGAGATACCGGCCTCAGTTAGCCTCTGCAATGAAATCTCGGACTTTTTCGACCAAAAGATCAAGCATGTCTATGACACATTTGGCCCAGAGGTACTAACAGAAAAATCAGATCAGCCTGTCAAAGTGTTGACAAGTGGCCCGCTAACTTGCTTCCAACCAGTTACTCTGCTCGCGGCCATGAAGGAATTAAGCCGTTGTAAATCGGGCTCACCGGACGACCCTTGCCCCCCTAAATTGTGGTGCTCAATCGCGGATTTTGTAGCTCCATCCCTACTACATGTGTGGAATACATCTATCTCTTTGGGGGTCTTTCCAGATATATGGAAACATGCCACCCTGCTCCCACTAAAGAAAAAGCCCAACGGAGATCCCAAGGATCTCAGCAACCTCCGCCCTATTTCCTTGTTGGCTGCCCCAGGCAAAATGCTGGAGAAAATGATCCAGCGGCAGCTCAGCAAATATATAGAGGACAACAAGATCCTACATGAGACTCAATCGGGCTTTAGACCCGGCTTTAGTACCGAGACAGCTTTGATCGAGGTGGCTGAGTCGATAAGGTGGTCGTTGGATTCGGGAGACTCAGTTTTACTAGTCCTCCTGGATCTTTCGGCGGCTTTTGACACCGTCGACCACGCAAGGTTGATGTTTCGGTTGTCAGAAGTGGGTATACAAGCTCAAGCACTGGACTGGTTACATTCATACTTGTCCCAGCGCACCCAGAAGGTGGCTTTGGGGTCCGCCTCCTCTACTCCGAAGCCGCTGTGGTGCGGCGTGCCACAGGGCTCAGCGCTCAGCCCTCTATTATTTAATATCTATATGGCCCCACTTTTCACACTTATTGCTAACTGGGGGGTCAAGGCAGTATCTTATGCCGACGACACCCAGCTTGTGTTTCCATTTGCAGAGGTGTCTGAAGCAGCCTTGTCAAGTTTTAGAGGCTGTCTCCTTGATGTGGCACGATGGATGAATACCAATAAACTAAAGCTTAATGCGGGTAAAACAGAAGTGCTGTATTTTGGCAAAGGCACTCCGCCCTCATCTGAGCTCTGGTGGCCAATGGCAATGGGCTCCCCCCCTTCCCCCAGCCCCTCAGCAAAAAATCTGTGAGTACGATGGGACAACAATCTGTCTTTCATTTCGCATACACAACAACTGATGGGCTGCTGTCTGGGCAAACTCAGGAACCTTCGCAAAATCTTGCAGTTTCTTCCGGTAAATTGCAGGAAAACTGTAGTCCATGCAACAGTCACATCTAGACTGGACTACGCGAATGGCCTACTCCTAGGTCTGCCCAAATACTTAATTCAACACCTGCAAATGGTTCAGAATGCGGCTGCGAGACTGCTAATGCATATTCCATTTAAACATTCGGTCTCTCCGCATCTTCGAACACTTCACTGGCTGCCTGTAGCCAATAGAATCAAATTTAAGTCCCTCACGCTAGCTTTCAGATCCTTGTTTGGCTTATGCCCAACCTATTTGAGGGGTCGGCTGCCAAGATACTCGCAGTCCCGCGCTCTCCGCTCTAACCACCGGATCCAGCTAATAGTCCCTCGAGTGAAAAGGGCTCGGCTGGGTGGGAGAACGTTCTCGGCCAATGTAGCAAGGCTTTGGAACTCTCTCCCCCCTGAGCTCCAACAGGCTCCCTCTGAACCCTGCTTTAAAAAAATGTTGAAAACCTGGCTCTTCAACCAACCGGTTTAATCGGGCTGACTTGCATGGCGGTATCTGCTTCTCTGCTCTGCTTCTAGCGCCGGGACACCTCCTCGAGAGGTAACTGCTCGCGCTCTATAAATTCTGTATATATATGTTTATAAGTTTAATGAAATGATGCTTCTTATATTATTTCTAATGCCTCTTTATTTCTCTAAATGTTTTCAATATTAGCGTGTTTATTCATTAGAAAATTATGATTTAGTAGTTTTCCATTTAGGCCTCGAAATTCAAATGTATTTAGTTTTTATTATTATTTACTTCAGCTAGACTAGAAATGCTGACCTGATTGCATTGTAGCTATGAGTATTATCGCTGTAGTCTCTTTCCTATAGTTTGAATAATGGACATCTTCTCTGCTGACCTTATAGCATTGTCGCTATGAGTATTATCACTGAAGTTTCTCACCTACAGTTTGAATAATGGACATCTTCTCTGTAACTAAAAAACTGTATCACCTTGTTGCAAGATCAGATCATGTGAAGTGGACATCATAAGATTGAAAATGTATTTCCCATTGCTGATGGGAAGTGATATTATACATTCTTAGAAAACAATGAACACTGAACAAAAATATTACGTACGAGTTCTGGACGATTTGGGTTAGAAAATGATCCCACCAAGGTGGACCACAGATTTTGACCAATAGAAATCATGCAAACTGTGAAAAAGTAATTTTGTGGGAAGGAACTGATAACGTAAGAAGGTATAATAACCCGGTGGGAAAAGGACGTGTGCAGCTATTTTCCTTGCAAGTCCTGAGCCTAACATTATGTCAGTTTGAACTCTGATTTTCCCTGAACTGAACTCTCCTGATTACCTCCGTCTTTTACCGGCTGGTGAAGTTGAGCAGGCCAAAATCTTTGAGCTGAAGAATTAATGACTCTGGCTATTGTTGCTGTACTCTAGCATTCTTTTAGGCTCATCTCATGTCCTGATTCTGAAAAATCTACAACCGATTCTTGGTTTGCATGATTCCAAATTGCATTTGTATTTTGCAATGCATTTTCTTTCTCTCTCTCCCTCACACAAGATGTTATTTTGGTGATGTATTTGCTCTAAGCTGTGATGTATTGTGATTTACCTGTATTACAAAAAAATTACTATTATTAAATTAACATAATGTATATTTTGTGCTTTGACCATTCATCTTGAAGTTTAGATAAAGGTATTTGATGACTATGTCATGTGTTTGTTTTTCTTATTGATGATATTATTGAGATTGTGAGAGAATTATTATTAGCTTGGCACTTCTTTATTCCAGGTCCTCATGAAGGAGTGGCTTTCAGTCTTTAATTATCTGAGTCCCTATTCGCTCATGCAAAGATCTATCGGAGGACCTTATGTTTGTGATTTATTGTAGAGTTTCAATGGGCCAAGCTCTGTGTTTTTGTGAATAGTGTTGCCAAAGATTGAGTTTACAGTCAGGTTGGTAGCTCATGTCTGAGCTCATAAAATATTTACCCAGCTTCCGCTGAATCAGTTTTCTGGTAGCGTAATCTGATGGTTATTTTGACTAAAAATACTAGGTAATGAAAAGACCGGGTAAAGAGACATTGACTGACTATAAAAATTTGCACCTTTGTGTTTCATGTTGCGGTCCATTGTTGACCTTAATGGAAAGTAAAGGGTCCGTCGTTGACCTAAGATCCCGGGATGAAGCTTATGGGCGGTCTTAGTGTGGCATACACTAAGCGTGTTTTGTCTGTTGTGGAAGTAGTACTGTGCATAGGCCTTGCCAGTGCTAGCATATGGAAACTTGGAATGTAACAAGTGGAGAATCTTGAGACAAGTTGTTTTATGTTGTTCGTTATGTTATAGACTTGCTAAAAACGACGACAACTTTGTAAAGGGAGGGCCAGTTGCAGGAGTTAAACTGATGTCACAGGTGCCGCGCTTGTATTGGTCAGTTGGTGAGAAATCACCACAGGTGCCGTGATGGTATTGGTTGGTTGATGTGGCGCCGCGCTGGGATCGGATTTGATTGGTGACAGAGAATCATAGCACAGAAATGAAATTGTTGGAGATTGTTTTCACGTAAATGTTTGACTTTAGTGTAAGAAAAATAATAAAGCTTTTAAAATTGTTGAAAACCTTCTTTCGTAAAGATGAGCTGATACCAATTAGAGAAGGAGTTCCAGTGGCTCCGGAAGGAACCCCTGCTTCATTTATGTCATTAGAGGGGAAATATCACATGTGTAGGTGGTTGGAGAGCTGGATGAAATATACTGAGATTGATGGTAGTTTAGCATTTCCAGAATATGGGGCTTTTAATACTAGAATCTTAGAAAATGTAAGGAATCGAATGAATAGCTTGAGGTCAAATCCTAGATCTATGAAGTATGAAGCTCTAGAGGAGTGGGAAATGAGGCATATAAAACCAGAAAGAGAAAAGCATCAGAGTAAGTACAGGAATACTATGAGTCGATATGCTGAAGTGAAATGGGATGCACAAAAGAAAATGTGGAGAAAAGAGATAGCTGAGGGAGAACTGATGTTTCCAGTTATGATAGTTGAGACCAGTGAAGGAGAGAAAAGCAAAGAGAAAAATAAGTATGTTGAGGGATTGAAGTAAAAAACACTGAGTTATTTGTTGAGGGAGGTGAGGATATAGATGATGAATTCCTGAATGAGTTAGTACTGAATAGACCTCCACCTTATCATGAAGAACAGAATGATGTGGAGTAAAGACCTTTTGGGTTACAACCAAGTGCCCCAATAATGCATCTAAATTCGACACATGAGAAAAACATCATTAGTACAGAATCAGACTCCAGATAGAGTATGGATGCCAGAAAAAATGACTGCAATTAATACAGATGCATTATTGGTCCCAGTAACTATAGGTCTTATTGTTCCATTACACAATGATGGACAAGGAGTTTCGCAAGTCCATACTTTAACAGTCCACAGTAAAAATATGAGTGGAATCCACACTGTTTTGGAGAGAACAAATGTGAGGAATCAGGGAATGACCACACAGAATGGGTCAAATGAGAATAGTGGAGTAAATGCAATTACAGGAGAAGGGGTAGAGCCATTGATTCGTATTTCAGAAAGTTCAGCTGAAACCCCAAAAAGAGGTTTACATACAGAACCGAGAAGGATGTTGCAGAAGGAAAGGTGGATGACATCGTTATCAGGAGGGTCATAGACAGGTGAAGTTAGTGAAGAGATTCAGAGATCAGAACAGGGTTCATCTTTGGGACCTTCCCCAGAATAACTAGATGAATGGATAGAAGAGATTGCAACTGGTTGCAGCATACAGAGTAACGATTCTTTTCGCGACCACAGTGACAAAACCTATGAAAGTACAAATTGTAGGTTTTAAAGATTTGCATAAATGCGTGATGTGTGACACCAGTCCAGTTAATCTATTGGATAGAGACTTACTTTGCAAAATGAACTGCTCCATTTATTGTACACCAGATGGAGTAGCATTCCATATGAAAGACGAAGATGTGGTGTTTAAAATGGCACAACAAGAAATGGAAATAAAAAACATATATCCACTATTTACAGCGAATGATTTTCCGGTGGAGTTAAAAGATACAGTGTTGTTGGATGAGTGGGATTTTTCAGGTAAAGACATTGGTCTGATGAAAGGAGTAGCTCCAAGTCAGAGTGCTGTAAAACCAGATGCAGAATTCCTAAGAACACCAGCTTACAACATGAGTCCTGAGACAATTGCAGGAGTAACTCCTGTGATTGAGATGTTGATTGAACAAGGTATCCTTAAAGAAATTCTAGGGAGTCCATGCAATTCACCTATTAAGGGAATTCACAAACCTAATGGGAAATATAGAATAGTTCAGGACTTTCGGAAAATTAATCAAATTGTGATACCTTGTTGTCCAATAGTGTCAAATCCAGCTGTGATTCTGTATCAAATTCCATGTGAAGCGGAGTGTTTTTCAGTGATTGACTTATGTCAAGCATTTTTTTCGATACCTTTAATCCGGATAGTCAATATTTATTTCCATTCCGGTTCGGAAACTGTGTTTTGGCATGGTGCCGAGTTCCACAAGTGTATACTGAAAGTCCCTCAATCTTTAATCAAATATTGAAGAAAAATCTAGAGTCATTTATTAATGCCTAATAATTCAGTATTAGTAAAGTATATTGATGACTTATTGGTTGCGTCAGGAATAAAAGAAGCTTGCGTTACTGATACGATTGCCCTACTGAACCATTTTGCAGTAGGTGGGGATAAAGTGTCACCAGTGAAGTTACAATTTTGTAAAAAAGAGGTCCTTTATTTAGGACATAATATTGAAAAAGGAGTCAGAAAGGTGTCTCAAGATCACATTAATGCCATTTTGCATATGTATCCGCCAAGCACACAAAAGGATGTTGTAATGTTCCTGGGAATGGTTGGATATTGCATGCAGTGGATCCTACGTTTTTCACTGATAGCCAAGTTATCGCAAAAACTGATACACAAAGACATGTCAGGTCCTGTAAATCTGGATGAGGAATGCGTGAGTTTATTTCTCGAATTGCTAAACAGTTTGTGTCGAGCACCAACAATAGGAATGCCCGACTTCCCCAAAAAATTTGCACTGCTTTGCACTTTTAGTTCTGATGCAAATGCACGGAACAGCACGCTGTCCTGTGGCATATTTTTCAGCCACAATTGACGCTGCCTTACCTGGTTGTTTAAAGGCAATTGCTGCTACTTGTGTGAGTTTGGAACAGAGTGAGACGATTGTAATGGGATTTCCTTTGAGAGTGTATGTGCCACATTCAGTTGAGATTTTGTTAACGTGAACTCGCACACAGCACCTTGCAAGCAGTTGCCTAACAAAATATGAACAAGTTATTTTGGGTGCGGAGAATGTGTCTGTGACAAGATGCCCGAGTTTGAATCCAGCTACACTATTACTGCTTCCCAGTTGTGAAGTGGTGGTAGACGAAGCAGTTCATGATTTGTGTACGAAACAAGACCTGATATACAGGATACTCCATTAACTGAATCTGATTATGTTTTGTTTGTGGATGGATCATGCTTAAGGGACAGTGGAGGTACCTTGCAAGCTGCCTCTGCGATCTGTACAATGGTGGGTGTTTTGTTGAAGCAGCATGGTTGAAAGGTGAAATTCAGCACAAGTGGTGGAATTAATTGCACTCACTAGGGCATTACAGAATGGGTGCGAGTTACCATATTTACGGATAGTCAATATGGTTTCGAGGTGGTGCACGATTTTGGGCAGTTGTGGTCTCAACGTGGGTTTATGACCTCTTCAGGTTCACCGATACGAAATAGAGAGTGAGTAAAAAACCTACTGATGGCACTAAAACTGCCAGCCCAAATTGGGGTAGTGAAATGTTCAGCACATAAATCTGATTGTGACTATGTCACAGTTGGCAATAAATATGCAGACAGAATTGTGCGCTATTGTGCTCTAAATTCACATGCAATCAATGGGGAATATTTGAAAAAACAATCTGATGAAGATAAATGCAGACTAATGTTTTCAACTGTTGAAATATGGGAAGAAATGAGAGAGTTACAAGATTCAGTTACCAAGGCAGAAAGAGAAGGATGGATTAAAGCAGGATGTACACGCAGACCTGAAGATGAAGAGTGGGAAAAACGCAGATGGGAGACCTGTATTGCCAGATAGCTTGCTGTCACCAATGGCAAGAGTCTGCCATGGTCCAACTCATGTAGGCAGAGATGCAATGATGAGACTTTTTACACAAACATGGTACAATCCCAGGTTCAGAGCCCTTGCAGAAAGTCTGTGCCAATGATGTGTAACATGTCAGCAACAAAATGCAAGGAGGAAAACAGTTGTTAATTTGAGTCAAATTAAGAGAGGAGGAGATCCATTTACTAGCATACAGATGAACTTCAGAGAAATGGATTAAAATAGGTCCTTGTAATTGCGTGTCTGTTTTCATGTTGGGTTAAAGCATACCCAATGTGACGTAATGACAGCCTAACTGTTACTAAACTGCTGCTTAGAGAATTAATGCCAAGATTTGTGTTTCCAGTCTCGTCGCATCAGATAGAGAAACCCACTTTACTAATCAAGTGGTTCAAATGCTTTGCGCTGCATTACATATTGAGCAAAAATTACATTGTGCTTATCGACCCGAAGCATCAGGCATGGTTGAACAAGTAAATGGCACAATAAAATCATGATTTGCAAAGATTTGTGTGTCAACCTCACTGAAATGACCTGATGCATTTCCACTGGTGTTTAATGAGTTTAAGAAGTATCCCAGACAGAAGAACAGGACTGTCCTTTCATGAAATAATTATGGGGAGGCTATGAGACAGCCTACAGTCCCAGCAAATTAGCTTGTGAACATATCTGATGATTTAGTGCTGGATTATTCTAAAGGATTAGCTAACGTAGTGCGTTCTGTGTCTCGCCACTACTGTCCAACAGGAGCAATCACACGACTTGTATCCAGGTGATTGGGTGCATATAAAAAAAACGTGAGAAAGACCTGTTTGGAACTTTGTTGGCGTGGGCCATACAGGGGGCCCGATTCACAGAACTAACTTAAGACAAAATCCTAAACTTACTACCATTTTGGTACTTACAGAAGGCACTTACTCATTTTGGTATTCACAGAAGGCACGTACTCATTTATTCATATGAATACCGAAAGTCTTAAAGGTAGGATTTTTCTCAGTTTAGGAGTAGTAAAGTTAGGAGTCCTAACTTTAGGACTCCTAAATGCTTTCTGTGAATACCAAAAGTCTTAAAGTTAGGATTTTTCTCAGTTTAGGAGTAGCAAAGTTAGGACTCCTATTTGGGATTATGGCCTCCCCCAAAGATCTATACAATTCCACAGGGAGCCCATCCGGCCCTGCGGCCTTACCCCTCTTGGAAACGGAGATGGCCTTCCTAACCTCCTGCTCGGATATATCCATCTCCAGATTTTCTCGCTGAAGGGTATTTAGGGAGGCAAACAATTTTCCACTTAGCCAATCCCAGGTTCCATCTACTACACTTTCTTCTTTATATAACTCCTGGAAAAAGGCGAGAAAAGTTTCTCCAATCTCCTCATCTGTGGATACTGAAGAGGTGTTATCCTCACTGCCTATTCGTTTTTATTAAATTTTTCATCCTATCCGACTTGGCTTTCCATGCTAGGAATTTACTAGCTCCCTCTTCATATTCAAAATGGGCCATTTTACTAGCCTCCCATTTATTTGTAATCCTCAACTGGATGGGGATATCCAGCTGATCTTTCAAGGTTTTTAGTTCCGCGATATACTCTTGCAGTTTTTCAGGGACAATCTCCCTGTTCAGGCTCAGCTCTATTTTCTTCATCTCAGACTCTGTTTGGGCCACCTCTTCCCTGTATTGTCTGTTCTTATAGCATACCCTGTTTGTGACCATACATCTCAGGCAAGCGTCTCACACTACTGAAATTTGCCTGAACCAATATTCATATTAAAAAAGCACTCTGCTTCTGAAAATAGATACTTTACTTCAGGATCATCGAGAAGTAATGAACGATCAAACGTCCATACCCTTGATTGATCCTTCCCTGCCAAGTCTAAGTCCATCCACACAGCCGCATGGTCCGACAAATGATGAGTCAGGTATCCGATATTCTTGATCTTACCCCTGAGGTCATGGCTAACTAAAAAAAAGTTGACCCTTGACCTATGTCCATACTTGTTATTGTAGAAGGAGACACCTAACTGGGAACCAGACCTTTCCCTCTAGACGTCACATAATCCATACTGTACCAACACTGTTTGAAGATATGACCGAGACTTGGACAGCCACTTTTTCTGTACTACTTGGAGATTTGTCTAGAAGGGGGTCTAAAACTATATTAAAATCGCCAGCCATGATAATTGGTTCTGAAATTCAAGCAGATTTGAAAAAATAGATTTCAGGGCAGAAGGGTCATCTTGGTTGGGTCCGTAATAAACTACCACCGTTGTAAGAAAACCTTGAATAGACAATTCAGCAATGACCCACCTACCACCTGGGTCCACCATTGATTTTAAAACAGGTGCATTAGCTTGTTTCTTAACCAGGATAACAACACCCTTAATATTAGCGCTCTGATTAGTGCCAATAAAATGTTCCACCCACTTTAATTTGCGAAAAATTCCAACCAATTCCTCTTTTAAGAGATGCGTTTCCTGCAAAATGATAATCTGTGCCGGAGAGTCTCTAAGGTACTGCAAAATGTTTGCCCTCCTAATTTTAACTTGCAGACCATTGACATTACAAGATAAAAACTGTATCAGGGTCATGGCAGTTTAGACAACGGAACTTCAAGTATGCCGGAGTACCAATCCCAAGCCCAACATAACCACAGTGAATAAACCAAGCTAAAAGGCGTATTAGTGTTTTTCTCTCCATATTTAACCCCTATGCTCCCCACCCCGTGCTCCCCCTCAATCCCCCTCCCTGCCCCACCCCTGGAGAACCCTACCAAAATTTACTTGGACTACTAGTCCAGCCTCTGCCTGCCGTGGCAACATACCCTGTCCCTTCCTTACTTTACATAATAGAACTAGAAACGGAGGCTCCGAGAAGCAAACACTCTATTCCTAATCTCCTTTAAAGCTAGTCATAAAAGAAGTGTCTCCCTCATTTTAAGATAAACCAAGTTGTGGTTGGCAAATCAATATGTTGCGCATTGTGTTGTGCATTTTTCTCTCGAATCTAATTAACATGAAGGAACCTAATAACTATATAGAGACCTCTTTAATGTTTCAACTGAGCTACTTAGTAGCTATAACTTTAACAAGGCTTTCAAGAAGCTCATCTGCCTCCTGCACTGTCTTGAGATTATACATCTTATTGTTGTACATGACTTTCAAGAGTGCAGGGAATTTTAACTGGGCAACCGCACAAAGTCTCTTTAAATCATCGATTTACTTGCCCAGCTCCCACTGTCTGTCCAAGGTAGTTCGGACCAGATCAGAGTGCATTTCATAGGCAAAGTCTCTGGTTTCAGGGACCTTTGCTTTAAGGCACAATTAAGGGTCATTTCCATCAGAGAAAAAATAGGAACATTTATGAGGATTTTCCTCGGTTTTGTCCGATTAGGATGTTTCCGGAAAGGGTCCCTGTGGAATCTCTGTATGTCTTTCTTCAGATACTCAGCCGATTCTTCAATCTGGATAGACTCTTTTATGAGGGTGACAATAAAGGACTTAATATCTTCCCCTTCACTCCCTCCGGGACATTTAGGAGACACAGATTGTTCCTCTTCTCTGATTTCTCCTACAGAGTTTTCCAACACCTCTGTCCTTGAGTTCAGGAGATCAATTTTCTTATCCAGCATCTCACAGAAGAGCCGAATCTCTCCTTGGTTCACCTCGGAAACTGAAAAGCCCCTCTTTATATCCATCGCTAAGGAGGAGAAAAGAGCTTCCAGAGAGGCCAATGAGGAACCACAGATCCCCTGCTGATCAACGTTTTTTGGGCCTTCTGCACCTTCTGTGCTATAGTTGTCCAACGTAGCTGAATCGTCAGCGTTTACCTTCGGTGGAAGGGTCTTATTTATGTCCAAGACCATATTTACGGCTGTCGGGGCTATTGGAGCTGTTAGTGCCATTACAGTGGCTGTTACAACCATTTCTGAAGAAGTCTGCTCAACCCAAGACGAGCTACCTGCCGCCTTCATTCCTTCAGTAATTAGGGGTAACTCCGACTGCCCTTTCGAGCGTCTCCTTAGGGCCTCTCCTTGTTCGACTACGTCCAGCACTAATGGTTGTACCTTAAAATAAGACCGCAAAGAAGGAGTAACCTTAATTCTTGAATCCAGAAAGTGTTTTTTTGCTCTCCCCACTTTGATACTCCTGCCCTTTACCTCGCAGTGTTGAAATGTAGAAATGCCGTCTCTATCGAGAGATGTATTCACCTTCCCCTTCTTCTCCTGAAGTGTGCTGCCACTGCCGATCTTATCACAACTAAGGTCACTTTTCCCCAGCTGGGAGGTTTTATTACTCTTGGCCTTTGCAGTCCCCCGCGCCCCGCCACCACGCCTTTTACCTTTCTTACTACCAGTTATTGTGGGCACGGTATTTGAGATGCAATTACCAGTAATATTCGTGGGGTTCGCACTCTCCCCCTGGTCATCCAGTGTCTGGGCAGGTGATTTTGAGTGCAGTGGCTGTGAGGGAGTGAGCAGAAGCTTACCTATATAGTGATATTCTACATTCTTAGAAAACAGTGAGCACTGAACAAAGATATTACCTATGGGTTCCGGACGATTTGGGTTAGAAAAAGATCACACCACGGTTGGATCACAGATTTTGACCAACAGAGATCATGCAAACTATGAAAAAGTTATTTTGTGAGAAGGAACTGATAAAGTAAGAAGGTATAATTACCCAGTGGGAAAAGGACGTGTGCAGCTATTTTCCTTGCAATCCTTCACCTGACATGCTAACAGTTTGAACTCTGATTTTCACTAAACTGAACTCTCCTGATTACCTCCATATTTTATCGCTGGTGAAGTCAATGAAGGTCAAAATCTTTCAGCTGAGGAATTAATGACTCTGGCTATTGTACGCTGTACTCTAGCATTCTATTGGGCTCCTATTGTGTCCTGATTCTGACAAATCTGCAACTGATTATTGGTTTGTATGATTCCAAATTGCATTTTGTATTTTGCAATGCATTTTCATTCTCTTTCTCCCTCACACAATATGTTATTTTGATTATGTATTTGCTCTAAGCTGTGATGTATTGTGATTTACCTATATTACAAAAGAATTGCTAATATTAAATTATTCTAATGTATTTTTGTGCTTTTCCCATTCATCTTGAAGTTTAGATAAAGATATCTGATGACTATTTCATATATTTGTTTTTCTTATTGATGATATTGTTTAGATTGCGAGAGTATTATTATTAGCTTGGCATTCCTTTATTCTAGGTTCTCATGAAGCAGTGGCTTTCCATCTCTAATTATCTGAGTTCCTATTCGCTCATACAAAGATCTATCGGAGGACCTTATGTTTGTGATTTATTGTAAAGTTTCAACGGGCCAAACTCTGTGTTATTGTGAATAGTGTTGCCAAGGATTGTGTTTACAGTGAGGTTGGTAGCTCGTGACTTTGCTCACAAAATATTTACACCGCTTCAGCTGGATCAGTATTTTCAGACAAGTTCCCTTTATCCTCTGTTTTCTTCTGTGTATTGTACATTTTTGCTACATTAAATTGTTGTTTTGTCATTAGTAGGAACGGAAAGTTTGGTAGTCACTCAAGGGAATTACCTGGGAGAACATCTTGTGAGAGAAGAGACGCAAAACACCGACGGTTGCGTTGATTTTTCCTATCGTCTAAATCCCTTCCCAAAGTTCAGGGATTTGTCTTCATGTGAATATTAAAGTATGGTGCTCATGGTTGAATAGGGTTGAATTTTTAATAAAAGTGTGTGGTAGAGGGTGTGTTTCCTGAGTATGCGATGGGATACTAAACACACTTTTCAGTCCTCATTTATCAACAGAAAGCAGTGCACAACTCTTCATTTAAACAGGTGTGCGTCCCCTGTTGATAGATTGGTTCATTTCTAAAATTACTTTTCATCTCAAGCAGTGGTGTAAAGCAATGAGGCCTTGGTGATGGAAACTGGCAAGTTTGGTTTCAGGCATTCAGTTGCCCCAAGTGCCGAGCACCCAAGGGTTTGGTGCTCATGCGAGATGAAGGAAATCTCACCAGAATACCGACCCTCGGCTAACACTGTCGCTGCTCAGTCTACTGAGGACATAATACATTTTTGTTTTTCTTCCTTGGCAATCATGAATGGGCAGTAAGTTTGGATACCTTGCATATTCCAATATCAGCCACAAACATACCTAAATCTGTAATGGAGATGTGGAAGCAGGAATCTTTTTGGGAAACAATCTTTAGCTGTGCAAAAGTAACGATTTAGGATAAGAGTATAATTCTTAAACATTACTTTTGAAGTGAGCATTATTATCACAGGACAATGTATGTGATATTATATTTTGTAAACATTAAACATACAAGTTGAAAGAGAGACTTATTTAAGATGAATAAATAATTGAATTCAATAATATGGTATTCAAGATTCTTATTTCTATTATCTTTGGTGTAATCAGGAATTTCAGAAAAAATGCTTTAAAAAAAGAAAAACTTACCTTTGAAAGTACAAGATTCTGGAATATTTGTTAAAAAAGCTCAACAATCGAAACGGCATACTACAGTATTGATAACACTGGGTCAGCTGAATTCAAGTCATAAGACCAAGAGCATGATTACATGTCCCAATTATGATTATTATAATTTTCTTTTTCGCCTCTGTGTGTGTTTGTTTATTTTCTGCTGCCTACATGTCCAGATACTTGATCTACAGATGAATCCGATTGATAGCTTGCAGGGACTGCAAGATGTCAACTGACATTTTATATTAAAGAATACTTTCTTTGCAGATATGGTATTTTTGCAAGAAATATACCTGAGCAATAATGCTGAAGAGAAACTGAAATAGAAACTGTTCAATGGAAGTCTTATGACTTCATCTCCTTTCATAGGTGACACAGCAGTTCCATTAGTAATAACTAACAATATCATTTATTAACCCAGAGGGTCACTATGCAACCATTAGAATAAAGTCCTGTGCACACGTTTTCAGTTTGATGGTTCCAGTGTAGAAACCGTTAATCAAGTTTTCTTTGTGCAAAAAGAAATATGAAGGTTGACATCAG
The DNA here is from genome assembly GCF_964204655.1 of Triturus cristatus. Classification (NCBI taxonomy): domain Eukaryota; kingdom Metazoa; phylum Chordata; class Amphibia; order Caudata; family Salamandridae; genus Triturus; species Triturus cristatus. Next base: position 498,792,648 of record NC_140582.1, read on the forward strand.
GAGAATCTTTTTGAAGATATTTATATATCAACCCAAATCAAATACAGAATTGAAAAGCCAGCCGACACGTGTTTCGTCACAACGCGGTACAATTGTGACTCTTCAGGGCTGGGAAGGACACAAAGCATAAGGTGTAATACAAGAACAGAAAATAAAAGCAGAAATTAATAAAAAAATTAATGCAGAAGGGTGCATGAAATAGGAGACAAAAAAGAAGAAAGCGACTTGAAAGCTTAGAAACACCCCTGATCTCGTAGATACCCTATGGTGTAAAATGTACATAATTGTGACTCTATTGCACACAAAGAGAAACGGAACGTGGCCTCACCACATAAAATTGTAGTGACTTTGAAACGAAAAAGAGGATTATGATAACATGCGGACCATCAATGAATCACGTCTTCATGGAAGTGTCTAGCAAAAAGAAAGTGTCTAAAAAACACACAAATCAAGTATTGGGTAACATGTGCATGAAAATGTGGGTGCGTGTATCCATGGTGACTGTAAAACATATTTCGGTACATTCTGCATGCCAAAATAAATTGAAAAGTGAGTAGAGAAACGAAATGCTCAGAATCAGATAATCAATTAAAAAAAGAGCGCTATAATGGTGAAGTAAGGCAGTTCCAGCTGGTCGTGATGAAATCCGGAAAACAAAAGGGGGATAATAACGCACTACTATTAAACAGCAGCAACGCAAAGAACCCTGTCGTCGTAACAATAAACAAGAACAGATGTCAGGGGTCTATCCATGGCATGCGGACGAGCACGAGACGCAGTGATCAGAAAAAAAGTACCTGTAATAATGAAAATCATTTTGCATGAGTCTAAAAAAATTAGACAATATTAGGTTTTAAAAGAAAGCTAGGCACACCGGAGGAGACAGACTAAAAAGTATGTAGAGCGTCTACGTGGAAGGGATAAGCACTCACCGCAGTACCGGTGATAATTCCAACCCGGTACGGACACGGGTTCATCAAACAATGAGGACAGGTAGGAAGGAAAGGGTCGTCCTTCCTAGGTGTTTCAGAAGTAATCTGAAAACACAAATATAACAGACGTGTCAGACGTGGGATCGGGAGACCTGTGGAGAAAGATGGATATCAAAAAGGGGTCTAAAGAGTGGGGAGTGCAGGAAAGTATATGGCGTGTGTGCAGTAGGCTTACCTCAGCTCCCGAGTGAAAGGCGAATAGTCGTCGCGTCTAGAGATCCAGTGTAGTGGAAAAGGCGTAGGGAGCGGAAGTACTTAAAGAAAAAAGCGCACGGGAGGACTAGAGCGTAAAACCTCAGGTGGTCTGGCAGAAGGTAGTCGCTACCAGGAATCAGGAATAATGGAAAGCGGAAGTGTAAGAAAGAAAGAGGTTACGAACAGGGCTAGTGCGCTAACCTCATTATGGTGAAAGGGGGAGCGTCACCTAAGTAGTACGGGGGCACTACAACGAAAAAACTTCAAAAAAGGGAAATGGAAACCGTGGAAAAATGCAATCCGAATTTGGAGTGATAAAAACGGAATGACACGGAAATATATAGCAGAAGTGCTGGCATAATTCAGAGTGTAGGAGTATGTGTACTGGGGGCGGTACATTGATGATTGTCTCCTCCTCTGGTCCGGATCTCAAGAGAAACTCGAAACCTTTTGTCACCATTTGAACTCAAATGACATGGACATGAGGTTCACATGTCACTCCGGTCCTACCAATGTTACTTTCCTAGATGTAGAATTATATGTCAAGAGAAACACACTCCAGAGTAGACTCTACCGCAAAGAGACCTCTTGTAACTCCATTCTACATGCCAACAGCTCATATCCCATTCACCAGATACAGGCCATCCCCTATGGTGAATTCACCAGAGCAAGGAGGAATTGTAGTGAGGACACAGTATTTGAGAAATGCTTGACAGACATGAAATATAGATTCACCAAAAGGGGTTACAAACCAACCATAAATAAAGCGGCACGGAGGATTGGAAAGACCAAAAGAAACATGACTCTTCAAGCCAAAACTACCACTTCCACACAGGGACAACCAGTGCGACTCATCACATATTACAATGAAGTCAGCGTTGCAATGAGAAACAGCTTCAATAAACACTGGGAAACCTTACGAGCTGACAAAACATTGCTAGAATTCATAACAACTAAACCCTAGATCACTTTCAGACGGGGCAGAACATTAAGGAATATACTCAGCCCGACTGTTCCACGTACTACTGCGATCTCTTCCTGGCTCACCCCTCACACTACTGTTTTTTTCAAATGTGGTTGCTGTGGAGTTTGCAAATGGGCTCTTAATGGCACCAAGGAGTTCACAGGTTTCAAGGGACACAATACAACATTAACCGCAACATCAACTGCAACACCAAATATGTTGTATACATTCTCGAATGCACATGCAAAAAACAATATGTGGGGAGTACCATAAGACCCTTGAAAGAACGAATCATTGAGCATATCAGGGCAATTCACAATGGAGATGCTAGATACCCCATGGCCTTGCATGTAGCGTCCTGTGCTACGCAAGGTCCGCACAGACGTCTGTCATTCTTTGGAATAGACGTGATGGAACAAAACATCAGGGATGGAAACCGCGAACTGAGACTGAGACAGCTTGAAGCAACTTGAATAATGCGTCTACACACAGCCAAACATGGTCTTAACATCGACCATGAACTCCAATACATTTTAGGTTCCTAATACTTCCTGACTCCTCAATTTTCACTATCTGTAAACTCCAATGTATACTTATGCCATATTTCTATGTGATATGTTCTATCTTCTCTGAAACTGTTATGTGCATTAACCTATTGTGAGTGGCCCACGACTATGTTGCACCTTTTTTTATTTTTGATAATTCTACTAACTGAATTTAAATGTATCAAAGTATAGGCATCACTTTGTTGTAGAATTGACTTTATTCACCAATCTTATCTGATTATTTAAATAGTCGTTTTGTCACTACTGTTGCAATATACTTTTTCTTTTAGGACTATTCGCAATAATGATACCTTTTTGATTAGGATTCCCCTGTCACCTTGATGACAGGTTATATTGATGGACTGTCAATCTCATGCCACTTTGATGATAGATATGATTGATATATGATTATGCGTGTTTTGGAACCCCGCACGGTTAGAGCTAGGGTTTCTCCAATTACTATTTTGTTCTCCTTCAGTACTTGATTTTTTTGTTCGCGATAGTGATTCGAACCATTTTTTTCTTTTTTTCTATCACTCACAATTTTATTATTCCCCCCCACATACTCCTACACTCTGAATTATGACGGCACTTCTGATATACATATTTCCATGTCATTCCGTTGTTATCACTCCAAATTCGGATTACATTTTTCCACGGTTTCCGTTTCCCTTTTTTTGGAGTTTTTTCGTTCTAGTGCCCCCGTACTACTTAGGTGACGCTCCCCTTTTACCATAATGAGGTTAGCGCACTAGCCCTGTTCGCAACCTCTTTCTTTCTTACACTTCCGCTTTCCATTATTCCTGATTCCTGGTAGCGACTACCTTCCGCCAGACCACCTGAGCTTTTACGCTCTAGTCCTCCTGTGCACTTTTTTCTTTAAGTACTTCAGCTCCCGATGCCTTTTCCACTACACTGGAACTCTAGACATGACGACTATTCGCCTTTCACTCGGGAGCTGAGGTAAATCTACTGCACACACGCCATATACTTTCCTGCACTCCCCACTCTTTAGACACCCTTTTTGATATCCATCTTTCTCCACAGGTCTCCCGATCCCACGGACTGACACGTCCGTTATATTTGTGTTTTCAGATTACTTCTGAAACACCTAGGAAGGACGACCCTTTCCTTCCTACCTGTCCTCAATGTTTGATGAACCCGTGTCCGTACCGGGTTGGAATTATCACCGGTACTGCGGTGAGTGCTTATCCCTTCCACGTAGACTCACTACATCCTTTTATTCTGTCTCTTCCGGTGTGCCTAGCTTTCTTTTAAAACCTCATTTTGTCTCATTTTTTAGACTCATGCACCACGATTTTCATTAGTACAGGTACTTTTTTTCTGATCACTGCGTCTCGTGCACGTCCGCTCGCCACGGATAGACCCCTGACATCTGTTCTTGTCTATTGTTACGACGACAGGGTTCTTTGCGTTGCTGCTGTTTAATAGTGCGTTATTTTCCCCCTTTTGTCTTCCGGTTTTCATCACGACCAGCTGGAACTGCCTTACTTCACCATTATAGCGCTCTTTTTTTTATTAATTATCGTATTCTGAGCTTTTCGTTCTGTACTCGCTTTTCAATTTATTTTGGCATGCAGAATGTACCGAAATATGTTTTACAGTCACCATGGATGCACGCACCCACATTTCCATGCACGTTACCCAATGCTTGATTTGTGTGTTTTAGACACTTCCTTTATGCTATACACTTCCATGAAGACGTGATTCATTGATGGTCTGCATGTTATTATAATCCTCTTTTTCTTTTCAAAGTCACTATAATTTTTATGTGGTGAGGCCACAATACGTTTCTCTTTGTGTGCAGTGGAGTCACAATTATGTACGTTTTACACCATAGGGTATCCACGAGATCAGGGGTGTTCCTATGCTTTCAAGTCGCTTTCTTCTTTTTTGTCTCCTATTTCATGCGCCATTCGGCTTTAATTTTGTCTTAATTTCTGCTTTTATTTTCTGTTCTTGTATTACACCTTATGCTTTGTGTCCTTCCCAGCCCTGAAGAGTCACAATTGTACCGAGTTGTGACAAAACACGTGTCGGCTGGCATTTCAATTTTGTATTTGATTTGGTTTGATATATAAATATCTTCAGAAAGATTCTCCTGATGTCAACCTTCATATTTCTTTTTGCACAAAGAACACTTGATTAACGGTTTCTACACTGGAACCATCAAACTGAAAACATGTGCACAGGACTTTGTTCTAATTTCTACAGTGTGGGTCCTGACCTACACACTCGCAGGGGTTATTTTGGGTTTGTTTTCCCCTGACCTGGCAGCACCGTACTCATTTGTCACATCTGTAATATCGATTGCGTACCTGCTTGAGCGCCATTTCTTCCTGTGCTCAATCTAAACCCTCCACCGAACTAGTTCACTATGCAACCATGACCTGGTTGCTCTGGAGTCAAAGAATAGTCACGACCAACTTGTTTGTGTTGAAAAATAACCACTCTAACATTTTCTTAAAATAGCTGGCTTACTTCTGAATGATAAAAGATAGTACTTTATATTCACAATTCTAACATCTCTTATTATTATTATTCATGCTATAAACTCTCATACTAAATTTAGATGACTCAAACTTTTAAAGTAAAATTCTGGATTTTAATGAAAGTGACACAGTTACACCGCCCTTTTGAAATTAATAATTCATGCTTTACCTGTGTATTGTTGTAGAAAATATGAGAATGAAAGTAAAAGGGCACCACACTCATGAAACTATTGTACTAGCCCAGTTAGCTCCTCCTCTTCAGGAAACAAAATCAGACATTGATACATGGTCGCATATGCCACTATCAATCGGTAGCAGAATAAATCATATAAAATGTCTACACCCCCCCCCCCCACACACACACACTGCCCTGCCCTTTTTAGGTCTCGTGTGCATTGCAGCGCAAAGCGCTGCTCCGCCTCCGTGAAAGATTTTGTAGGAGAGGACTTTGAGAAGAGGGCTTTAAGCCCCGCCCCTCATTTCCATTGGCCAGCGTCACTGTTTATGCTAAACGGTGGCCTGCCATTGTCACCCTTTGGCTTGCAATCGGACTAGGTTGCCTGCTTCACGGCTGTCGTGAAGCAATTCCTTATCTTTAAGGAGGCCATCTGGTTATAATTACCAGTCTCAGCTTACTTGTGTTGTTTGCGTTGCGCGTATGAGTCTGCGCGTGGAGGGGCCATGTTTTTTTTTTGCATCCGTCCATGTAATGCTTGTTTTGAGTTTGAATTAAAGAGGGGTGGGGCTCATCTGCCATCTTTCTAAGCTGCGGAACAAAGAGCGTCTGTAGACGCTGCCTTGGGAGAGAAGTGATTCCGTACCAGACCATGGGTGGTTGCACACCTCGTGTGACCTTGGCTAGGTCGAGCTGTGTCAGCTGCTGAGAACCGAACACGGGACCGTGCCCATCCCCCACTTCCATCTGTAATGCCCAGTCTCACCCATTCTCTGCAATTCTTCCCCTGGGGGCTTTTTGCAGCATGGTGGCTGCATGCGCCAGACACCTGTCCTGTAGATGGGCCCCTACAAATCACCAAGTGCGCTGCCAGACCCCCACTGCCTTGGCTCCTCGATCCTAATGTTCCCACATCCCCAAAGCCCCAGACCGGGTCTCGTGAGACACTAACGTTTTTTTGGAGTCTGGGATTTCTTTGTATAGGACCCCTTCTGTTCATTTCACAAGACTTGAGATTTTTGTTCAAAGGAATGCCTTCTTTAAAGACGCCGAATTCTGTGCATCTGCCGCAGGCAGCATCCTTAGAGTCCCTCCTGCGTGTCCCTTTGAAGTCCAGAGAGTGCAGATCGAGTGTGGATGGGGGGTAATGATCACTGGGCACGAGGTTAACGACGTGGCCGTTGGCACAGGCCGCTAATTAATTTGTCGCATGCGTCACACTCCTCACCCCACTCGGACGAACTACCCCTCCCTTGTCTAATTCAGATACTCTCTGGTCCCAGAGCTCGAGACGCCGAAGTCCCACCCAACATTTCATAGCGCTTGTTCCGTGTGTGCATGATGTATAAGAGTGAGTGCACTTAAAGTGCATGTCTGTGCCTATGCAGGTTGGTGCGCACATGAAAAATTCTGCAAAGAGAGAATTATTGCGCGTTTTTCCATAAAAGAGAAGGAGAGGTTATGTGTTTCTGATGAAATAGAGAAAGAACGACTGACAGTTGCAGAGACAGCAAGGAGGAGAGAGAGAGTAGGGGTGGCTGGCAGAGACCGAGAGAGGAGAGACTGACAGAGTGCGGGAGAGATAACAGAAGTAGAGATACACATGGAGAGAGTGAAGAAGACAGGGTGAGAGTGATTGACAAGGTGACACAGAAAGACACTGAGTGAGAGTGAGTCACAGGAAGCGTCCAGGAGAGTCCGACAGAACAATGCCGTAGGGGATGGGGCAGTAAAAGAAAGAAAAGACAAGTGGCATTGAATGTAGGTTGTTTCATTGCTATCTTTTATTTCTCCACCGACCATTTCTCTCTCTTTTAGGGTTTCTTTACTCCATGTTTTCTGTTCCCTTCCCTCGCTCATCACCTGCTTGCTGTCCATGCCGCACTTCCATTTTTCTCTCTGTTTAATTTCCCACCAGCCTCTACCCTCCGCTCCTTTTACTTCTTCCTCTTTTTCGTAACCTCTCACGCTTCCCAATCCCTTTTCTCCCTCATGTTTTCAGTTTTTCTGATGTCTTCGTAGACTATTTTCGCGTTCGAGTGTTTCGTAGTTATTTACTAGGCCGTCTGCTACATTCACACGACCCAAGACCCGGGAGAAGTGAAATGCCTTATGCATTTAGACAAATAATGCCACTGTAAAGTGTCTTGTGATAAAACCAAACTACTAGGGAATAAATATGTTTTTATGGAAGGTGCGATGGATGGCACAACTGTCATCGAGGGCCATACCGGGCTTAACTGCCAGGAATAGCAGAAACATGGATTTCAAAAGTAAATGTAGTATGAATGCAGTTCCACATAAATTATAACTATATTTGTAATTGATATTTAAACTCTTCCTTTGCGCTCAATATAGAAATAACAATAGCATGAGCTTTTATAGCACGCCATATACCACCTCGGCTGTTCCTTTGCTCTGTAAATAACAGGTGTTGTTGACTATATTTAACCGTACATAATTTACACTACTTTTTTGGGAGGAAGGGATGGGCGGACGTAGCTAGGATTCGAACTAATGACATGCAGCTCTCCACAGATGTCAGCAGTGAGCGTTTACCTCACCGGACAATGTTTCTAACTTACTGTGATACGTGGTGACCAGTGCTCATTTGATTACATTGAAAACAAGCATGTGCAATTCAATAGGTGTCATATTTACGAGAGTTTAAACTATTGACATTGAAAATAACAATGCCTTTTATTTAGATTTTTGCTTTTAAAACATAAATAAAAGGCATTGTCGTTTACAATGCCAATAGCTTAAACTCACGTAAATGCGAGACCTATTGAATTGCACAGGCTTGTTATTTTAGGCCATGCCTCATTAATTAAATAGTGTCTTTTACAGGAACCTGATGGCTTACTTACATCATTTGTGATGAGTAAAATAGCCACTGGTGTGGGTAAATGAAAGATGTGGAGAAAATTGATTTAAGGATTCTTGGGTACTGACTGATTGGATATCGTTTAGCCCTGGGTAAATTAGACACACCAGCAATTAGTGCTTCTTGAGATTGTCTTATCATTTTTTTGCAAATGTGCTAGAAAGTATTTGGGGTACATTCTTTTCATACAGGTTTGCCTGCAAATTCCAGAGACAGAGGTATGTCAAGAAAATCCACTTCTACACCGAATGGGATTTGATTCTAGAGAATTTGAACAAGGGAGCTCGTGAATCAAGGCTCAAATTTTGTCTTTTCAAAATACTACACCATTGGCATTGGTCTCCAGTCAAATTGCACAAAGCTGGTCTTCTTTCCCATTCTAACTGCTGGAGATGTACCAATTCAGGTTGCGATATTACTCATATCATTTGTGAATGCCCTAGTATCCAATCCTATTAGGCTTACATTGGTACTACTTTGAATTCCACTATGCCCCTAAAATTGCCACTTACACCAACTAACATTCTCCTGCATGACTTACGCCACTCCCCAAAGCTCTCGAAACCACAACTTCGTCTTTTTCATACCTCACTTGCTACTGCTAAAATATGTATCCTGCGTCATTGGAAATCATCTTTGCCTCCCTCTCAGGAAGATTGGTTGGTAGCGATGATTCAGACTGCCTCACATGAACGCACTATCTATAACCTTCAGGATCAAGCTGACACCTTTCTCCGAATTTGGTCTCCATTTCTTAAATCAAATACAGCTAGTTCCCCTGCTTCTACTTCTACCCAAACACATTAATCAGCTTTTACTCTCTCTTGTCCTTTGTTTATTTCTTTTCTTTTCTTTGCCTTCTGTACCCTCTGCTTTATTCGTTGTAGTGTTCTTCTGTCTTTATCTAATTACTTTCTCTTTGTTCTTTCTATCTATATTTCCCGCATTTCCATTGTCTAAGCTTTTTCCCTTTTCCTCTCCTTATAGGTTATGTCTTTATAATGTATCATCCTATGCCTTGACTTCATTATTACTTCAATTAGTATTTATCTATTTAAATGCATATTTATATCTTATTTATATCATATTTATTAATATGTATATTTCAGCATTGTTTCTTTCAACATGGATCTATTTTCTCTTCAAAAAAAAAAGAAAAAAAAAGAAAAAAAAAAAAAGAAAATCCACTTCTAAACTTCATGTGTCCATTGTAAAGTCTGTGAGAGGCTGCTGGGTTTTAAATAGGAAAAGAATATGCATATCTCACTGTGGTGTAACTCCAATCTACCACACGAAATACATGAAACCCCGTCCTAGTGGTAATTAAAGTGAATTTAGAAACTGGATTATAACTGGAGTAAATAGTGAGCCTGGGTGGAACTTTACTCTTTTGCACAATTACAGGGGAACATAGTCTCTCTCTTGAATCAAAAATGTTTTTCAAATATATGCAGATGCGAATAATTTAAGTTAAATCACTTAAGTATTGTTCCTATTTCGTCCCTGCGAGAGGGCATGATTTAATTGTTCTAACTAATATAATCACTGAAGTTTGAGTGTATGTTATTGGCATCTTGTTTTAATGCACTGTTCAGAGCTGAATTAGATCTGGTTATTGTTTTATTTCCTTTTTTTAGTATGATATTAGGTTTTGAGATTAGCCAGAACCCCTGCAAAGCTCTACTAGGCAGCAGCCAAGGAATGTCTATGAAGGAGTGCGCTTACCAGAAATAAATATATGCTTTTCTGCTCTGACTCCTCAAATATTATTTGCAAAGAACTGGTGATGAGAAACCCCCTTCACCCCCCGTGGAGCAATGGGTTAGAAGTTTGAAGTATTTGACAGTGATGGAACAAAAGTTTTACCAGTGGAAAGACCTATTCTCTAATTTCTTAGCTTTATGGCATAGTTTTGTGTAAATACTTACAAAGCTTTGAGAATGGTTGAACTTTCCACTTGATTATTATGTTTTAACACATTTTAGAGAGTCTGTCCTTACTGACATTACCGAAGTGTAAATCGACATACAAATGGTTACACCCTCCCTTGGGTTCAGATATACAACTCTGGGGAATTAATATAGTTCTTCCAAAAATAGGCCTGTAAACCTTGCACTTACATGATTCCACGCATTCTCTTGAAAAACCTTTGCAAATTAGCATTTGGAACTATATAGGGGCTATTCCTCATGCACTATAGTACATGGTGCACCATTCTTCATTAGGAAATTTCACCATCTTTAAGCAAGAACGCTTTAAAAAAATCTCCGTAAAGAAAATATTAAATATGTTCCTTTGTATGGAGAGCCTCCCTCCTGCCATTTTGGGGACACTCTCTTCCTCTTTACATCCTAGAAAAGGACTCTATCCTCCAACCGATAAGATTTAATTTTCAATCACTTTCAGAGTAGGATTGGGCTGGTTTTAAGGTATCCCCACCTTGGAACTCTCTAGCATAGCACTGAAGTAGGATTTATTCAAATGCAATATTATACCATCACCAGATAATATTGTGCACAAGTTCATTGATTTAATATTGCAAAATAAACATTTGTGAATAACTTTCAAGTATAAATCGAGCCATTTGAATCTCTAAATTAAATGTACCTGAACCTGTGTGTTTTGTGAATCAGATTTTTGTTGTATATCGCCATTAATCACCATTGTTTGTCTTTAAGTGTAAATTATAATTATAATAGTCGTTTCTTAAAAAACACATTAAAAAATCGCGTTCAGTGTATTACTAAGATTTTAACATGACATGAAGCACAACGAGTGAGCAAAAAAGCTCTGAATTGTGCACACAGTTTGTGAAATGTGTTTAACTTTCAGAATAAATTCACTTTGGGGATTGTGGAGGGACAAAAGGTCTAACCCGATGCTTTCAAACCTTTAATTTATATGCTTCTAATTGCAATTGTCCTATGTCAGAGACACTGGATTCATTGTAACTGTTGATTGGCCAGATAAACCGCTGAAAAGGGAAACGACTGGAGGCCATATTGCTCGACCCGTATGTTTCCCTTTCCTTTTTCTTTTCTCCAGGTATTAAACATTTGAGCGATTTCTTAGAAAGACTTGAACATGAGTGAATTGTGTTCATCCGAAAATATAACATCTCCGCGTGTCCTTCTGTCTGGCACAGGCACCTATGTTAAATATGAGGTGCCCCTTGCAGTCGCGGCGCGTTGACAAGCAGACTGCGCAGGAAATGTTTTTTGTTTAGGGAACATATTAAGAATATTGGAAGAAAGTCTGGCGAAGTTCACCTCCCAGCTGGCCTGAAATCCTCGGGTTTGTTCTCTGTCCTGCAGGGGCCTCTTCTGCACCACCCAGAAGTCATCCGGGCAGAGCCTTCAAGAAGATTAAGATGATCTGCAGGGGTGGCAGCGTGTTCATCAAAATCTATTACTCTTTAAAGCCACCGTAAAAGCAGCCATCTGAGGCTGCCTTTTGAGGTGAAATCCGTGAAAATTGTTAACCCCATGACAAATCGGAAGCGTCGTAGGTGTTCCACATGGAATATTCTGAAAGCAGTGTGCTCTTTTTGTGCCTATGTGCTTCCGTTTACTAGTTACAGGTTTCTTACAATGGAAATGTTCGGAGGTTTTTTGGAAAATCACATAAAAAGTCACTTAATCATCTTTCTGACGATTATGAAGGTAATTTCAGAGATATAGTGGGGCAGATTTACTAATTCTTCACTCAACGCCGGGCAGCAACCAAATTTTCTGCGCTGCATTGCAAAAAAGGGAATACGCAGCACAGAGCCCTGTGTACTAAGGGGCATATTTACAAGGACATTGCGCCACCGGAGCATCACTCTTTCCGACGCTCCGGTATTGCAATGGCCTGCTCCATTTAAATGCCTTGTAAACAGCCGCGGCCCGTGGAGGGAGTTCCGTGGGGCGGTAAGGCGGGGCGGGGGACGGGCAGGGTGGGGGGTTCTAAAAACCGGAATATGGATAATTACAGGTAAGTAAACAATTAAATAAATAAAACGAATTTCGTAGAGCGCGCCGCATCGCAAAATTCGTTTTATTTATTTAATTGTTTACTTACCTGTAATTATCCATATTCCGGTTTTTAGAACCCCCCGCCCTGCCCCTCCCCCGCCCCGCCTTACCGCCCCACGGAACTCCCTCCACGGGCCGCGGCTGCTTGTAAATGTGGCCCACCGATCCGCCTTTTTCTGTGGCTAAGGGGCATGCAATGGGTGTTGCTTCGGACGTTCCCACGCAACACCCCTTGCTTTTTGACACTGCCCCAGATTTATAAAGATCTGTAAATCCGAGGCAGCACCAAAAACTAAAGCCTTTGAAAGGAGGCGTTAGAGTGGTGCAATGAGGAAAAATACTTGTATTTCTCCTTGTTTTTTGCTCTTTCTATGTGTTCTGCATTCTGCAGCACACATAGAAGGAGCAAAACGCCATTAATGATTGTTTTTGTGCAGGTAGGTGTTCCTTCCTGCACAAACACAATCATCCCGGCAATGCAAGCACGCTTGCACCATGGTGCAAGGGTGTCTGCGCGGGCACTAGACTGCTTTTTCAGCGCTGGCACAAGGGAAAACACAGGGGTGCGCTGTATTCTTGTAAATACGGCACATCCCTGCATTTTTTAAATTATGCCACCCTGCGCCATTTTGTTGTAAATATGCCCCAAAGATTTCTCTACTGCTGCTGTCATCCACTCCACTGGAACACGAAAAACCTGCCTGGCTCAATGCACAGCCTCGCACCGTGATGCAGAGGTGAGCGTGCACTTTCTAGCATAGGACTTGCACTGGAAGCATACCCTTCCAATGCAAACTCTTGTGCCTAGACAAACTTAAAGGACACCCGTGCATTGGAAGCGCGCTGTGCACTGCAGCATACATGCAAGGTGTGGGATTTTTGAGAAACAAACATATTTCCGTTTGTTAATGCCTGTTTGAAGAAGGCATTTGTTTTGACACAAAGACCAGCCTGGCTATTTTAGTAGATTGGCCTTTGTGTCAAAACCTATCTGAGCTGCTCCATTAACTCCCCCTTGACACAAAGGACGCAAAGCAGCACAAAGGGGTTTTTGTGCTGAAAAATGGGCACATTTTTAGTGCAACACACCTTTTGCTCTGGACAGTAAATACCCATCAAAACTTTGTGTTGCTTTGCATCACTTCACACCAGCGTAAAGATTTACTAAATCTAGGCAGAAACCAATATACATTTTTGAACTCACATGTACATGTAGATGGAAAGGTACATCTGAGATTTACATCTGTGCACCATGAGCATCATGATGGAAACTTTGCATTGGTGTAAAACTAAAAAATAAATCAAAATCATCAGCACTGTTTTTGCTGCTCGTGTAAAATGGACTGGAGAAAAAGATATGTGTTCCGAACTAAGGCCCTAATTATGATGTCAGGTAGAAAGCCACCCGACAGGTCGCCGGAGGCTTTCCACCCAATATAATGGGTTTTCGTCCGACCGGCATGTAATGATACTGGAGGTCAGACGGAAACCCACGTAGGGATTTCACTCCCATTCCGACAGGCTCATGGAGCCCGTCAGGACAGCAGGCATAATTGTAAACCCAAAATGGCAGTGGAGCAAGCCTCGGTTTCACTGTAAAGATTACGATGCCTCGGCTTCACAGTAAAGATTACGATGCCTCTTTACGGCTGCCCTTTCATGGTGGTCCGCCGACCATGAAAAGGCAGGCGGAAAGTGACTTAAAGGGGCCCCTAGCTGGGCCCCCTTCTCCCCTTGCCCTCCGTTACGGGGCGTGGGGGTGCCTATGGTGTCCCCCTAAACATCCACGCACCGTGTGGCACACACCGCATGGTACCTGCCACACGGCGCAGGGATGTTTGAAAAATCTATTTTTCTATTGCAGCTTGTGCTGCAACCCTTTCCAGCCGCTGTACAAGCTGCAATAGAAATAAGAATGTTTCTGACCTCCCATAGGGTGGTTGCATCCTAATACTGCAGGTGGAACTGCCGACTAATAGGCAAATTTAATTCCGCTAAGGTGTTGGTCGGAGGCTCGTCCGACCGACACCATAATCAGGTCCTAAATATTTGCCCCTCGACTAAAAATACAGTAAATTGGGCTTTGTGATGGTGGCTACGGAGATTCCCGTAGCTCCGTAGCTCAGGTGTGCGGGACCCCACCCCCCAGTGGGAAAGACCGCTGTGGTGACGAAGCGGTAATGGCGGTAATGGCGGAGTGTTGAGAACGCCACTAACGCAAGCAGCATCAGGAATAAGAGACCCAGGAATGCTCGTTAGCTTCTGGGAGGCCAGTCAGCTTCTTGCGCTCGCTGCCATGAGTGATTTGGAGTGCGGCCGAGTGAAGCAAAGAACACTTCAGTACAAGGAGAAACCCGGCAAGGAATCCACGCTGCTTCTGACTGATAGGTGAGGTTAGAGCTGACTGTGAACAGATGGCCTTCACGCGCTGAATAGCGCCCTGCTCAGCCAGGTACCGGGGGAAAGCAGGGAGGAAAAAGGAAAGGAGGAATAACTTGAGAGACTCCAGCGCATTTCTTTTCTTGCTGCTTGGGACCCTTAAAAATGTGCCCTTAAATGTGTTACCCTGTCCGCCTGAAGCTTTTAATACAATGCTGTGGGAGGCTTTGGGAGGCTTGAGTAACAGCTGAACCGTAAAAGGTTATAAATAGAGCCATACTAGTCCCAGCCTGGTGTATTTTTTTGGGCGGTATTATTTGAAGGTGGCCTATAGGATTTGCACACCCATTGCATTACCGAGTGATAGCAGTAGGGTGGCGCCTTGAACTTTTTTTTTTCTTTTCCCTGGGATACCTGACGCTGCCATCGGTGAGCAGCTGAGGGAAAGTTAAAAAGCCAAAAACAGGATGGGAAGACATTTAAGACAAGTAAATGTGGTGGCAGCTGCGAAAGGATTGAAAGCGAAGAAACTTAAAACACAGGCTAAAGGCATATTAGCCCCGGCAAAAGCCTCAAGTGCCTTAAGTCGCTCCAGATCAATATCAATCTCAAGCTCGGAGAGCTCCACGGAGGAGCTGATGGAGCCACAAGGAGTACAAAGGGAGGGGGACGTGAGCCTAGGAACCAATGGATTACATGATGGAGTACAAGAGGGACCTAGTGAATCTTCCATATCAGCTACCAAAGACTTTTCGCTTTTCACTATAAAGAGCTCTCAGCTTATAAAGCCCCCTGCAATTCCATCCCCTTCACTGGCAGCTGCAATTCTTCCTGCTACACCAGATGAGGCTGTAACAATTGATTCCCTTACAAGGCTACATATTTCTCCACCTGCAGAGGTTTCGCCTCCAGCCCCGATACAGTCTGTCACAGTCGATCAAGGAGAAGAGAATACACCATCCCTCCCAGTGAAAAAGCTTGCCGGGGCAAATTTGCCACTTCAATCTTCCGTGGCAATAAATAGACCAGAACAACAGTGAGTGAGCCCACAGCGAATACAGGACCAGTCAGGTCTATTCCAGGAGAAGGACCGGGTATCTCCAAACCAGTCGAACAAGAATGGAAGCAAAAACTCGCAAGAGAAAGCGCAACAAAATCCGGATTTGCCATCCCCTATGATAGACTCACAGCAGATGGAAATGAAAGACTTGCTTAATCTGATATTGGAGGAGATCCGGGAAATGAAAAAGTCCCAGGCAAATGAGATAGCTGCTCTCCATCTTAGACTCAAAAAAATCGAGGAATCAATCTCTGGCACTCCTGCGAGGCTTGAGGAGGCAGAATTAAGAATAGCTCAATTGGAAGATCAGATGAGGTCTACTATACAGAAGATCAATGAGATGACAGCCGAAAAGACCGCCCTAGAGTCTAAAGTAGAGGAGTTGGAAAATTACTCACGCCGCTCAAATCTTCGCATCGTGGGAGTGCCTGAAGTGAAAGATGGTACCAACACTATTCGCTGGGTTGAAGCATTTATCAAGCAAAAAGTATTTCCTGACTTTTCGGGGGATCTTACAATAACCAGGGCACATCGGGTCCCGGCACATCCTATTCCGAATTCCAAATACCCTCGTACAATTTTAACTAATTTTGCAGATTATAGAAATAAAGAAGATGTGTTAACTAAAGCAATCCAGCAGAAACAATTTGTTATTGACGAGGGCTCCAAATGTCGGATTTTTTTCAGACATGTCAGCAACGGCAGCCTGTAGACGCAAGGAATTTGTCAAGCTCTTGTTTCTATTTAAAGCACAAGGGGGCTCAAGCATCCATTGCGCAACAATCCAATTTAAGGGTGTTGGCTAAAGGTAAATTTCATATGCTCTCACGGGTAAAAGATGCTCAGGAATTGCTGAGAGATATTTCTACTACGAGATGAAACTGTTTTGACTGGCTTTACGAATATGTATAATAGTTTAGCTCTTACCCACAGGTCTTTTCTCTAGGTTTGGGGGGTGGGGGTGCTCACCTAGGGTGCAGGTCCAGGGCACCCCATTAGTGGAAAGGGGGCAATGTGGTTTGCGGGACCAGAAGAGGCCACAATAGGGAGGAGGGAAGGGATCGGGGGGGGTGTAAGCAGTTGTAAAATGAGCAGTAGCAGGGCTTCGATTGGAATAAGGGGCAGGAGTATGCAAATTTTTGATGCAATTGGTATGGCCTATAGAAATAGACTTATTAATGATGAGTAAATGTAGTATTCTTTCGCTTAACGTGAATGGAATTTTGAACAAACAAAAGTATGGAGCTCTAATTAGATGGTTAGCTTGCTTTGTACCCCAAGTACTAGTTTTACAGGAGAAACATTTAAAAACGAACTCTCCTAGAATATTTCTCCCAAGAATGTACTCGCATGCCTTTTTTGCTTCTACAGGATTGGCTAAGCGAGGAGTAGCGATTTATTTCTGCAGGGGTCTTCCATGGGAGTTTGGTCAAGTAAAGAGAGATCCTCAGGGGAGATGGATATGGGTGGGGGCCAAATTCAATGAAACGATATTACATTTCATCAACTACTATGGCCCCATTGTGGACGCCACTTCTTCCCTGTGTAAAATCAGTGAATTATTGAGGGGGGGTACCCGGGAAATTAATCATGGGAGGGGATTTTAATTTTATTCAGGATTTAAAGAAAGACACTTTGAATAAAAATAAAAAAGTGCTTAAACCAAAAACTAAAAAGGTGATTGACGCTTTAAAACAGGAACATATTTTGATGGATCCCTGGCGCGTTGCCAATCCATCTAAATTGGAATTCTCATGTTATTCAAATCAATTTCATACGGCCTCTCGGATTGATTTTTTCTTAATATCAAAATCTCTGGGCTGTACAACCTCTGATGTAGATATTACTCCTTTTTCCGACCATTCTCTCATTAAACTTAGTATAGAAATTGGGGTAAATAAGAGGCCAAGATCCAGGTGGCAGATGGATCGGCTCCTTTTGCAGGATCATCAATGGGTGGCTGATACAAAAGATTGTATCATTGAATTTTTTAAGATTAACACGGATACTGCAGAAATCTTTTCTGTCTGGGGGGCGTTTAAGGCTGCCCTTCGTGGGCGAATGATAGCACTATCCGCCCTTTTTGGTTAAATAAAGGAAAGAGAAAAATGTTAAGCTCCAGCAGGCCGTAGTAGAAGCAACAAAAATCAGATATGCACCATCTGTAGGTATAGGGGACGCTAAATCAAAGCTAGATAGGGCCAAAAATGAGTTAAAAGAGTTCTTTACCCTGGAAGAGATTGCTAGCTCTAGAACCTATGTACAGCACGTATATGAGGAGAGTCAGATGGTTGGCAAGTTGCTCGCTGGTAGTGTGAAAACCAAACAGGAGGCATCCACCATTACAGAAATTGTAGACCCTAAAACTAGTCTGTCTGTAGCGGGCAAAGAGGAGATAGCTCAAGTCGTTTTAGATCATTACTCCCAGTTATATACAACTAGATATAAAGCTGGAGTAAGTCAAATCAGCAAATATTATGACGGAAATGAGCTTCCTACTCTTTCAGGGCCTAGGGCGGAACAGCTCCTGCTAGACATCTCTGAAGTAGAGATTATAGATGTTATTAAGTCCACTCCGGGAGCAAGAGCCTGCGGTGCTGACGGCCTTCCAATAGAGTTTTTCAAAACTTTTTCAAGAGACCTGACCCCGTTTTTGGCAAATCTTTTTAACAATATCACCCTAGGAGGCAGTGTTCCTCCAAGTTTTAAGGAATCTATATTGGTCAGCTTCATCAAAAAGGGCAAAAACGGTAAAGATATTAACTCATATAGGCCGATTAGTCTTCTCAATGCGGATTTTAAAATACTATTGAAAATCTGGGCACAACGCTTCACGCCTATTGCCCAGGAGCTGATTCACTGTGACCAAACTGGGTTTGTAGAGGGGAGGTACATGTCTACAAATACTCGGTTTCTAATTCAAGCCATTGATTATGTGACAAATAATAAAATACCCACCCTCATTACCATGGTCGATGCTGAAAAAGCATTCGACCTGGTAAATTGGGACGCACTTTTTTTTGGTCTAGGTAAATTTGGTATTCCGGCTCAAGTTCTAAACATTCGTAAAAATATCTATCAAGGCGCTCAAGCCCAGGTGATAGTTAATGGAGATGCAGTAGGGACCGTGGAAATAAACCGCTGTACTAGACAAGGGTGTCCGTTGTCCCCTCTTTTGTTTACTTTTTTCATTGAACCCCTTGCTGTAAGAATGCGTGGTAATTTCCTTATTAGACCTCCATGCAAAGGGATGCCAAAATTAAAATTATTTGCAGACGACATAATTATGTACCTTTGCCCGGAAAAACAGATCGTTGAAGAAGCCCTTTTAGAATTTAGAACAAATAGGAGGCTATAAAATAAATCAAAAGAAAACGGAGATGTTATTATTTAATTCAAATGGTGACTGCTTACCCTCGATTTTAAGAACTCAGGCCCTAAAAGATGAGCCAATTAGATACTTGGGTATTAGCGTCTCGTGCCATTTAGATAAATTATTCAATCTGAATTATATAGCTGGGCAAATCAAAATTAAAACCTTATTAGACAAATGGTCCCTCTTGCCTTTGACATTGATTGGCCGTGTAGCACTCCTAAAAATGTCAATCCTTCCATTATTAATTTTTTTGTTTCCTAATGTACCCCTAAAAATTAATGCTAAATATTTTAAGGAAATCGACTCTATGTTTAGGGAATTTGTGTGGAACAAAAAGGCGTCTAGGGTTAAATTGCCCATACTACAATTAGAGACAAATCAGGGGGGCTTAGCCCTACCAAACATCCGCACATACTATGAGGCTGCGTTATTAGATCTTACGGCATGCCTAGTGGGACCTAATGACCAGATGGACACATTTTTTAAAAAAAAATTATTGTTGAGGCTGGCACACAAACTCCCGTATTCTTAAAAACATCTAAAGTATCGAAAAAGTCTCGTTATAAGACTGTTCGTGACTATTCTATCTGACTCCAGTTGTTGTTTAAACAGGCTAACGTCTGTGGGTTTGCCTTTTTGAAATTGGATGAATGTAGGGGGTTTGACCAACATACTCATTCAAGCCATGTTAGGAGATGGAAAGATATTGGCTTTGAGAATCTGGGCCAGTTTCTCATTGGTAATATAGTGATTCCTTGGGAAGGAGTACTATGTAGGGCAGGAAACCGAATTAAGCCAGGGTTCTTGGAATATATGCAGATTACAAACTTTATTAAAAAATATATATTCCTGTTAAGTGGGGCCCCAACTCCCCTGGCTAATGCTCTATTTAAAGTTAAATTGAAGGGAGTGGGAAATTGGTATTCCCTACTTATGAAGCATAAGGCACTCCCCCTGGTTGATGAACTTTTGGGGAAAATAACTCAGGAGACAAATTGTTCCCTCTCTCATCAGGAATGGCAGGCTATAGCCCAAATAGGAAGCAATGCCCTGAGAGCGGCCAACTTTAAAAGGATGGCCTTCTTGTCACGATGGCTGGCCTATTATACTCCGAAAAAGCTAAACAAATGTCATCCGGAAGTAGATAATAAATGCTTTCGATGTCTCTCCCAAGGTGAGGAAGACTGGCTTCACATATTTTTTACATGCCCGAAGCTGGAGGCCTTTTGGAAAGACATTTTTTTAGCAATGAGCCAGTCAATTAAAAAAAAGATCAACTCAGAGACCGAAGTGACTCTCTTTGGACTCTCTAAAGCTAGGTCAGAAGAGCTGAAGAGATATATATATCAATCTGCTCTAGAGTAGCACGCTCACTAATCCTTCAAAATTGGAGGTCGGAAGAGACTCCATCTTACCACAAATGGGTAAATAAAATGGCAAGAATAAGGAGATTTGAGAAAGCATACGCTAAACGGGTTGGTGCAACAAAAAGGTTTGCAGTGGTTTGGAAGTTCTCTGACAACTTGGCTGTATTATAGGAATTTTAGCACTTTAGCATGTTCGCACGTTAGAAGTAACAATGCCAAGATTTCGCAAAGGAAAAAAAAAAGCTACTGATGAACCAACTGATTTACTTGTATCCTTGATGATTACCTTGCACTAGTCACTTTAGGCAGTTTCAGATGGGGAGGGTGTAATTAATTGCTTCTTGATGTTTATGAACATAGGGTGTTCCGGACTCTCGTTTTTTTTATTTATTTAATTTTTTATTTATCTTCTTGTATCTTGGTCTGAAGGGTTCCAGTTTTTAACTGTATATACGATATAGGTGTTGGACGTAGGTTTAAATGTATATACGATATATGTGCACTAAATTTGGAAATATGAGTGCTGTTGCTCCCTGAAAACCAATGTGATATTATTTTTTTTTTTTGGTTCTCTGCTCTGCTCAATAAAAAAATTTATTTAAAAAAAAGAAAAATACAGTAAATTGATTTAGCACAATTGATTCTGTGTTTGCATATATAGAAATAGAGAAAATACGTTTTCTCCACTTTTAAAATATGAAAGTCAGGAGTAAGTTTCAGAATAAGTTTGTTCTGTTATTGATTGCCTTGTGCAAAACGACTCAGCTCTATGTTTTTTAAAGAATGCTCTTCTGGACCAGAATTTATTTGTTAAAATTTATAATATACTTTTAAAATGATTAAGAAGCAATACTTAACAACATTTCAAAATCATTTCAAAATCAGTTTTCTCTTTATATGTCCTGTTACGCAAATCTTTCTTTGATGGACATTGGAACAAAATCTATGTAGTTGTATTCTTTATCAAACTAGCATAGAAAATGCCCACCCCCACCTTTATGTTGGCAACATACAAGGTTTGTGATGTGTCCTCTGAGCCACCCCACCTTTAGGTTGGCAACAAGCGAATTTATAATTTCTCAATTTCCTGGTATATCTCTGTATTTCCTTAACCTATATCTACCTGTATCTATCAAGGCTCCAACAACGGGGATATATTTGCTTATAACACTTATAACTGTTTCACAGAGCCATAAGATTATTAATTTGGAGAAGTGCAGATTTGATCTTCTCATGTAAATTTCCTTATACACTTGTGTCTTCATATAGGCTACTGATACAGATGCAATAATATAACTTTTAGCTAAAGCGAAATAACTACATATGAGACACAATACACATAATGGGAAGCTTGTAAAAAGTTTAATCTCTGGCAGTCACTCCATGTAGCATTCCAATTCTTTGTTTTTCTCGCAGCTCTGCCACTCTACACAAAGGCCTCCTCATGGGAACAGTCCACCATGAACTGCCAGGCGAGGGCCTCTTTAGAAGGAACCACAAGCAACCCCAGACTGGTTTCGATCTGATTAGACATGGTAAATTAGCTGTAGATTGGATTCTCTGGCCCCAACCTACCAATGAAAGTGTGAATTGTCAATCAGTAGCTAGGCGTTGTGCCAAATCAGCTCTCCCAGATGGAAAACTCGTTTATGTGTAAATTCCTTATGCTGCAGTCTCAATAACTGAATGGAGTATAGCAGTGTTGGTTTGATGGTTTCTAAGGTGCTTACGAGTTGTTTGTATTAGGTGTGGGCGGTAAACTCCGCTCAGTTGGCGGAGCTTGCAAAGTTTTGCCAACTCCGTACTTCCCTTGGAGGGTGGAGTTCAGCAAAAAACTCTTCCTCCCACTGCCGCATAGTGGAGTTTACCTGTGCCGGCCCACCCCTAGACAGTGGTACCGCTACTTTATTACCGTGCACTAACTTACTACCAACTCTGAAAATGTCACCAAGTAGGAGATTGATGACCAATGGCAAGGGTTTCTTTTTTATTATGTATGTCCATGCAGCCATTTAAATAAGTCCATGGAGCCACACCGATGTGTACATTGTGTATCCAGGTGTTCAGTTTCTGATCTTTTGTTAGTACGCCCTCGTTACCCTTATGTACCCTGGTCTGTCTGCCCGGTGAGAGGTGTGTGGAAGCAGAGAGAAAGGCAGACTATGACAGCCCAGAAGAATAAGAAGACGCACCAGGTTCGCTTTGACACCAATGTTCCTGCTTCCATTGCAAAGCTGCCTAGGCAAATCACCAATGATTTTCTAAGTAGTAACAGGAAGCGAGTGTGAAACAGGTAGTGTATCGGTGTGTACACTGTGCCACCACACGCAAACACACACACCCTGACACACACTCTCCTTAAACACACCACAAGTACATGTAACCACACTCCCATTATGACACAAATACATCATAGCACATGCACACACATCCGTGCCACATGCACACACACACCCAGGTATGTATAGAACTCATGCTCTGTACTTGAAACACAAACAATCACCCAGATAAACGAAAATACTTTGCACTATGCATACACAGAAGCATTACACACTACAAACAAATGACATACATAACACATGCACATGCATGCCAAACCCCGAGACACACAGCACATATACAAATATATGCAGTCACACACACCAAAAGCAACCTATACATCTCACATTCAAACAGCTCACTGAACATGCACTGAACATGCACACACACACCATACCCAGTCATAAAAGAAGACACCACAAACACAAAGCGTACATGTAAACTCACACAAACACTGTTGCATAAGTAAACACCCACATATCATACCACCTACACTCGAGTCGCATACCACACAAATAACCACATCGAGACATCACATACAAAACATGCACATACAGAGATGTACAAGCGCGCACACATGCGCGAACATGCACGTAAATGCATTTCAAGTACGCATATGCACTCACGTGCATTTTTAAGTATACTACTGAATTGCAATGCTATGTAGAAATAACATTCCTAATATTTATAGTCGTTTTGGGAAGTGATATGTATTGCAATAGCTGCGCAGTAGCTTCGACATCAATGGATGGTGACCTGTCTTGAAGATGCATGGAATTAACCCTCAAGTGGCTAAAGAATCACCCACCTCTGTGTTGGGTCTCTGATGACGCGGTCCACACAGGTGCCACACCTCAGAGGCTGCTGAAGGGCTCAACGACAGCGTTAGTCACAGATGCAATTAGGGACTACACATCACAACACTTCCTATTTAAAAGCAGGTACGCACTGAGCACACCAGATTCCCACCAGAACACCAGCGTGAGTAATGCAGTCAGTTTGTGTACAATATACACCTAACATGTAAGTGTGCCGCCGGGGTGCTCCAGGTGTGTTCTTCAATAGCCTATGGAGGGTGGCTGGGAGCTGTGCTCTGTCTTCCTTGGTGCCGGTGTCAGTGACCTGTTCAGTAGGGCAACCTGGTCCAGGCTGCTGAACCTAAGCTGGGGACAGCTTTCTGCAGGTACACGTCCCTCAGTGCAGATAACACCTTCCAGATCACGCTCCAGCAACTGCAGCAACTTTACAGGTCAGTCACGATGGCACCGCAGTCCTCTGGCCAGTTCCTAATTATTGGAGTACCGCTTGTTTTAGTTCAGATACACTCAAGGAGGTGGGTTCATCCCAATTGGTGTTAAGGCAGAGCGGAGTTCCACGGAACTACACTAAGTTTCAAAATTATAATATTTATAATAATATATAAGTTTTTTTGTGAACTGTAATTTTTTGATGTTGTTGACTTTTTTATGTCGAAATTAAATTGGTATATTGGTATGTTGTTTAAATGCTTTATATTATTAGGTATATATATATATATATATATATATATATATATATATATATATATATATATATATATATATATATATATATATATATATATATATATATATATATATATATTCAGTGAAAAAACCATGGGTTTCACACATGTTATAGTTAGGAATTAGCATTTAAAAAACCTTGCAAATTCAGTGAAAAAACCATAGGTTTCACACACGTTATAGTTAGCTGGACATTTCACTCGTAAAAAACCAATGAAATTCCCCCGTTATAGTTAGTGAAGCTAACTATAACTCGCGCACCCGCAATCCACTGCTGATGACATCACATATTACATCACTCATGACATGGTCAGTGACATCACTCATGACATCACTCATGACATCACTGATGACATCACTGATGACATCATCCAGTGAATGTGTATTTTTCTGAAAATTAAATATGTTTTATATATGTATATCTCACGGACGATGGAAGAATAAATGGGTATATAAGTGTCTAAATGGATGATTTGTTTTTGAAAAATTGATTGTATAACTGAGTGATTAAGTGTATCTTAGTGAATACATGGCTTACTGAGTAATGTTTAAATATGTAAATATCTTTATCAGTCTCTCACTTTGTGTATAAGTGGCTGCATGGGTTGGTGAGTAGCTACATGGGTGTTTATATAGGATATTAGGTGGTTTTTTGAGTATCAGTCTGAGTGTCTGCATGGTTCGGTGGGGGGTATTACGTAGTGCATAGGTGCATGAATGAGTGACTCACTGTTTGCATGTGTTGAAGACAGCATGTGTGCAGGACTGTATGGGTGGATGAGTGTGTGTATGGGTGTGTTAGTGAGTGAATGACTGTCTCAATAGTGTCTTTATGAGTAACTACATATTTTTAAACTAGTATATGTGACTATTGGTGTATATAAGTGAGTATATGTGAGAGTGAGAGATTGAAATAGTTCCTATATGAATAAGTATGTGTTTCTATAAGTGATTGTTTAAAAGACTAAGTATGTGTAAGTTTCCGTAGAAGTAAGTGTGGTGGTGTGTGTATAACTATATGCAAATAAATCTATGTTTGATTCTTTATTTTCATGAGTGAGTATGTGTGTCAGTAACTCTGTGGATGAGTGGCATTGTGTAGCAGGATGTATAGGTGTATGAGTACATATGATGAGTGAGTACATGTATGAGTGTGAGGAAATATGAATTTTGTGATCAGTTTTGTCCCCTATCGTAGACCCCAACGGCTCCATGTGCATGCTATAAGTACATGTATGTTCCCTCCAGTTCCAGTTTTGAAGACGCAAATACATGTGCGTCCACCGTCAACATGTCCTCTTTCAGATCCGCCATGAATGGGTCAGATATTCCATTCCTAAGTATGAAAGGCCACCGACTTTATGTGGTTCACTTTCCACATTTTACAGATTCAGGCGAGTAGGCCCTGAATTCTGTCATCAAGCCTTTTCCTGCCTTCTGCCTCTGAAAGCTCCAGTCTGAGCCTGCATCTGTATCCATGAACTTTGTCCTACTCCCTGCGCGGCTAACGGTGCCTGATCCAGCCTGTTGCCTGCCAAAAACTGTATTTCACCTTCAAGATTATCTGCTCCGCTCCTCATCCGATGCATTCCTGTCTAGTAGTTTAGGTAAACATTCCTCCAGCTACCGTGCAAAGGGCCAGGCCTCGCTGTCCACATGCAAGTAATTCATAGCCCCCGTTACCATGGAATATTCCTACCCCCTCGCATCTCATGTAGACACTTAGACGCTTGTACACGCACTAACAGTCAGTATAGAATAGATTCTATCCTAGAGACCTTTCCTTTTGGATAACACAGTTCTTTAAACATAGGATATTAGATATGATTTGGGATTAGGTTGGCATGACCTCCAGACTTCTGTCTCCACATGTAGAGCTAAATGTCAAGTCCCCTTCACCCTCTAGTTGCACGTCAATCACACGTCATGCGGCTGCGCGCGCATCTCTGCCAAATATTTCTGCTGACATTACAGGATTCTTTTATGGATCCACCCACTTGTGACATCATGTATAATGACGTTTACTAAGTTACGCCTATATGTCCGCCTCTATTAGTTACGTATGCACATTTTATCTGTATTATCAGCTGTTACGCCTCTTGCATCTGTTTCACTGTAATGCATTTCCTATAAAACTAATTATCTGTCAATAATGTATGCCCTTCCTTCCTGAACTTTCGTGGTGATGGAATAGAAGCCTGCAATTCGAATTGTATTCCTTTGTATAGGAATAAAGCCTTTTAGAACCTCTAATACCACGGATTCTGCCTCTTATATTTACTGAGTTATTCTTACTAGACTTTACCGCATAAAAAATAGTACCGGTAATGAAATATTTACCACATAAATTGGCGCCCGAATAGGGACACTTTCTCATCTCACGCGCCGGAGGTGCGTTGCAGGCCCGGTCTCCTGCCACAGCTGAACGGAAAAAAACGCGTACCTGCAGGATTTCCTGTATCTCCCTCCGGCCAAGCGGGGGCGACTGAGGCTGCGATCAACACCCAGACGAGGCGGTGAGAAGTGCGAAGTATCCCGACCAGAGCCTAGCTGAGAGAGCAAGATCCGAGGTATACAGAGGCCCACCAGGTTCCGAAGTTCCGAGTCCAGTCGAGTCGAGTCCAGTCCGGTCCAGTTTCAGTTCCGTTCCGAGGCCTTCCGTTCCGAGCTACCCGGTGAGTACCATTACCGGGGAGGCATTTAACGTGCACATAGTCTGTGCCGGTCAAGACGGGTTTGGGTACACAAATCCGGTCTGCACTGTTTCAGCAGTGTATCTGTACTGTTTAGCAGTATATATAGTATGTCTTGCATATAAATAAGTATTATCTAATGTCAGTATTATGTCAGTAACTAGTTTTCTATTAGTTATCATCGTTCGTTAAAACTGTTAAGTGTTAAATGTTTTAATACGTTATACATATTGTGGTGTGAATGACTGTTCATTATTGTGTTTATTGTATAAAGTGTGTTCTAGTAATAAGGTCTAAAAATGCCGCTCTTTTCGAAATTAAGACAGATCAAAACCAGAAAAGGGGTACTCGAAGAAGCTGTTCCCATCCCACCTAGGGACACTCCAGGGTACTTTATGTATCATAAACATGGCCTAGATGCCGTATTATTTCTTGATTTATGGGTGGACTACACCAAGGATTTGCCAGAAAATCAGAGATGGCCCGCAGCGGGGACCTGGGATGCAGATTGCATCATGAGAGTAGAAGAAGAATTATGGAAAAAGAAAGCCAGACAGTCACAGAAAGATGCCATTGAATTATGGCGTAAAGAATCATATAGACGTACAGAAAAAGCGCTCAGACAGGAAGAGAAAGGTAGAGAGAATTCAAATAAAACTCGAGAAAATCTATTACTTGAGGAAGGTACCCGAGTAAAATCAGAGCAAGTAGATAGACAAAGAAACACTCTTATGAATGGTATGTATCCTCTTCTGGCCGAAGGGTTACCTAAGGCTACCCCGGAGATACCAAAAGATTTAACTCCTCCATTGCTCCCGATAAAAGCACATCCCAAAACACATCCCAAAACAGCAAAGGACGTTTTCCTTTCCTCCTATTTAGATGACGTAGCTCCCGAGTATGCTAATGCCATACCACACACACCGCTTGCCGATGGTGTTCAACACCAAGAGCATTCGTCTGTATCCCCGCAACTACAAACTCCTACACAAGTTCCCACATGTCCGTCCGTTTCTACAGTTTTTCCCACATCTACAATCTCTATCCTACGTCCAACGAATCCTTTCGTGCCTAGCACCTCAGATGGTGCTACAGGAGGTACGACAGACATGTTTGCCACACCGCCGCGAAATAAACAGACCCTTAGAGATTTAGCACTCCAACGTACACCCCAATTAGCGACATCCGACATGTTTAAAGAACAGCTTGTGGATTGTAGATACGACCCAGTACCAGGTAGACAGGACAAATTGCTCATATCATCACTACGTATACGACGAGCTACATTGTATTTAATGACGATACCAGGAATGGTTGAACACCTAGACGATATATATCGCTTTGTCCAAACAGGGCGAGGTCCAGAAAGTATTAACAAAGCTATGGAATACCAGAAAGTGGATGTACAAAGACAACTACTACGCTTTTTCATAAATTGCGAGATTAGGAACCAAGACAGGCCTGGGCCAGATCATGATACCATGCAGAGACTTGCCAAATGGGGTCAGAACATATCAGAAGAGAAACATGATAGACAGGCGTGTATAATCGCCATGTATCGAAAGATCCGCAAGGAAGTAGAACGAATACATAAAGAAAGACGAGAAGCAGACAGAGTAGAATCAGAAAAAGAGGAGGAGCAAGACTCAGAACAATTAGAAACGATAGCTTACGTAGGTAGAGGAAGACCCCATAATAATACTAGAGGCTTTAATGACGCGATACGTCCAATACGTCCAGAATATAATAGACATTTTCCAAACCCTATGTTAAATACAAGATCCCCTGAACACCTATTCCAAGCCGTTGATAAATTACTCCGAGATCAAAGGGGGTACCATATGCTCGATTCCATGGACGAACAAGAATTAGCCAGGTCAGCAGTACAATGGGCTGACAGTCCCAGCGAATACAATGATGATGTACTTGCACACACGTTTCTGAATCTTGACCCATACGAACAGCGTTTAGCTAGTATATACATGATTCAACACCTCCTTATATTATATAAAAGCCAACACTCCGATCCAGGACCCTTACCTGACATATTGACAGAACTACTCACGAATATATGGAGAGGGTCAGGTACTGATTTGATTAAAGAAATTCTAGAATTTCGAAACCAATATTTAACTTTCGTATGCCCAGAACATGTTACAATTCCCATTATGGGAAGAAAAATGTATCACATAGATAGACAGAACCCGTTACGCGAAGTACACCCAATCAGAGGTGACGGTAATAACTTTACACGCGTGTTTGTGTACACGCCTATAACTAAAATGGAATTATTAGAAATGAAGAAAGTAGTACCCAGCCATGACAAGGATCCAGCAGGTTTCCACCGTGAAATAAAATACATGTTACTCATGGGAGAGTATACCTACCCCGACATTATGAAGATATTAAAAGTCCTATTACCCGCCGGTGTTTATGAGAAACTCAAAGAAAAGGAATGGGAGGTGGGAGACCAAAAGATAGAGTGGACAGCATTAGAAAACGAAGAAAGGGCCCGAGCTGCAGGAGCAGGGCTTGGGGAAAAGACTACAGCACTACCAGGGCTACTAGTACAGGTACTGCCACGTTTATTAACTACGAAAAAGGAAGACTGGGGTGCAATATCAGCCTGTAAACAAAAGCCAGATGAAGACACTAGTGATTTCTATTCCCGATTTGAAAAATGTTTTGGTATAAATAGTGGCATAAAAGCCAGTAGTGAGTCATATCCACATCTGTTTGTGACAAAATTAGTTGAAAATTCTCTGCTGCAAGTCAAGAATAGAGTATTGAAATTCGAAAGTACCTGGCAAGGTAATACCCCATCACAGATGTTGCAGATGTTACAATATCACCACAATAGAATTAGAGAAGAACAAGAACAAGAGCAAAGACGTATGAAAGATACAAAAATGAAAATGCTTGTTGCACAGTCAGTTCCAGCCGATGGTCATCAAATGGTGATTCCGCAGGTCCTACGAAAGGGACATGCAACTATTGTAAACAACAAGGTCATTATATACACGATTGTCCAGTCCTGAAACATAATATTGCCACAGGTAGAACCCAGGAGAGACCACGTCCACCTAGACAGGATCAGAATCAACAACAAATCCCTCAGCATGCACAACCTAGGTTAGCTCCGCAACAACTAGCTCCGCAACAGGGAGCTCCACAACAGACCGTAGCACCGCCACAGGCGCAGCCTATTGCTGCAACACAAGCAACAACACAACAGATGTATCAGTATGCACAAGCAGATTATCCCGATTATCAGCGATACACATGAAATAGCCTAGAGAGGGAAGTTGGCTTACCCCTTATAGAGGTTCCTGTAGACCAAGAGGGACCTTATGTACATAGTGAACTATTAGGGGAAGACAGAAAGTTTTTACTTGATACAGGGGCAAGCAGAACAACTATAAGACGCAGTGAAGTTCCAGGGGCACCCCTCTCAGGCTCACAGAATATTTCCCTTGGATTCTCAGGAAAACCTATCATTAATGAAGTAACACAACCTCTTCCACTTACGGTCGGTCCATTGACACGTACTACAGATTTATTGCTTACTAAATCATGTCCAGAAAACTTGTTAGGTATAAAAACATTGAAAGCTCTAGGAGCCATAATATGTTGTTCTCCGGAAGGAGTACGATTATTTTTGCGTGACTTTAAAGGTCACTACGTGTCAAGAGACATGGATCACCGGTTACAGAATTTACCTATACATTTATGGGCACAAGGCCCCACTGATGTTGGTTGCATGAATATTACACCATATCGTGTCACACTAAAAACAGGAGTAGTACTACCACGAATGCGACAATACAAGTTACCACCAGATGCTGTTGTGGCTTTGCTGCAAATCATTGACGAGCTCATTGCACAAGGAGTGGTTGTCGAAACTGACTCCAATGTATGTAATTCCCCGATAATTCCGATTCTTAAAAGAACGGATCCAAAAGCACCACCAGTATATCGATTAGTTATTGACCTGCGCGAATTAAATAAATGTATTGTACCACAATACCCTGTGGTCCCAGATATCTCTTCGTTACTAACAGCTATTGACTCAGAAGCAACGTTCTTCACTGTAATTGATCTCAAAAATGCTTTCTTTAGCGTCCCAATAGATCCGGAAAGTCAATATATGTTCGGATTCAGTTTAAATGGACGAAGTTTTAAATCCACACGCGCACCTCAAGGATTTACAGAAAGCCCCAGCATCTATAGCCAAGCACTGAAACGAGAACTTGACAGTATCCACATGCCCGTTAACACTGCCTTGCTTCAATATGTCGATGATCTGCTGATCACCGCCCGAAGCGAACCTGAATGTGAAAAAGCGTCACTGACGGTTTTAAAATTTCTGGCCGACAAGGGGCACAAGGTGTCCCCTTCTAAGCTGCAATTCTGTGTCCAGCGAGTTGTTTACCTTGGGCACTCGCTGTCCAAGGAGGGAAGGCAGCTTACACCCGACCGCATCCAGTTAATTGCTAACATGTCACCACCCAAGACACAAAAGGAGGTGCGGGCTTTTATAGGTCTCACTTCATACTGTAGGCAGTGGATCCCTCAATATGCATTTCTAGCAAAGCCACTCATCCAGTTGACAACACAGGAGGCAGCCACATCGACTGTCCTCCCTTGGACTCAAGAACATACACACGCCTTTGAAAGCTTAAAGAAAGCTTTATGCCAAGCACCTGTTTTAGCAACACCATGTTACAGTAAACAGTTTACACTCTTTGTTACAGAACGCGAAGG
This sequence comes from Triturus cristatus, assembly GCF_964204655.1. NCBI lineage: Eukaryota > Metazoa > Chordata > Amphibia > Caudata > Salamandridae > Triturus > Triturus cristatus. The sequence goes on from NC_140582.1 coordinate 498,824,437, forward strand.
TACTGCCTTGTCAGTACTCACTCAGGAACAAGCAGGATCACACAAACCATGTGCTTATTTCTCTAGTACATTAGATCCAGTAGCTCAGGCTCTTCCTGCGTGCCTGAAATCGGTGGCAGCAACAGCTTTAGCAATCAGACAAAGCGATGCCATAGTGTTAGGACACCAATTGACAGTACAAGTACCACACGCAGTAGAGGTTCTCTTGAACCGCACACAAACACAACACTTGACTATAGCGAGACTCACTGGTTACGAATTAACATTGTTTCAGCCACACATAGAAATCAGACGTTGTAATACGTTAAATCCTGCCACACTGTTACCAGTAGGCGGAACAGATCCATTGGCACATGATTGTGTCGAAGTCATTACTATCACGACGAAACCCAGACAAGACTTGACAGATATCCCTTTGTCAGATCCAGACTTGACATTGTATGTAGATGGGTCATGCATGAGAACAAGTACAGGAGAGTTAGTGGCCGCTTACGCAGTCACAACAGACACTGAAGTCATTGAAACAAATTGTATTAACACTTTGTCAGCTCAAGCAGCAGAGCTCATCGCTCTGACACAAGCCTGTACTCAAGCCAAAAATAAGAAAGTCAACATATACACAGATTCACGTTATGCATTCGGAGTCGTCCATGACTTCGGCGTACTGTGGCGAGAGAGAGGTTATTTAACTTCTCACGGTGCCCACATCCAACACGGACCCCTCATTCAAGCCCTATTAGACGCGATTCATCTACCTACTGCAATATCGATTATGAAATGCAAAGCCCACACAAAAGTTACCGATATCATTTCTCAGGGTAATGACCTAGCTGACAGAACAGCTAAACAGACTGCTCAGAATCAGACTCACACAACTGACATGACAAAGACAATAGTTCCGACACCAACACATTGTATGACAGTTAAGGATCCCACCCTTGATGTAATTGACATACAGACACATGCTACACCAGAAGAAATAAAGAAATGGACTGAATTAGGAGGGATCCAAACGGATCAAGGATGGATGACGAAGGAAAAATCTATATGGTTTCTTCCCGACTCCATGGTTCAAGTCATCATTAATACAATACATAGTCCAGCGCACCTAGGAGAAAAAGCTATGCTAGACAGCATTCAACACATTTGGTTCAACAAACACTTGCGAGCAGCAGCTAAACAAAAAGTTCGTACCTGTATGATATGTTGTCAGTTTAATCCAGGTAAAAGCATCCCCGTAGAGCAGGGTGGATTTCAACCTCCCGATCATGCTTTTGAAGTCCTCCAGATGGATTATATCCAGATGGAACGATGTCGAGGATTCAAATATGTTCTCGTAGTTGTCTGTGCTCTTTCCCGTTGGACAGAAGCCTACCCGGTTTCAGATTACACTGCCCCGACTACTGCCAAACAGTTAGTTCGAGAATTCTTCCCACGGTACGGTTTACCACGTGTTGTCTACTCAGATAACGGCCAGCCGTTCTCATCCGAACTAATGAAACACGTTTCCCTTTTGTTAGGCTACCAATGGAAATTCCACTGTGTCCGACATCCCGAGGCAGCAGGTCTCGTGGAACGCCATAATCAAACTCTGAAAATTAGATTGTCCAAAATATGTAGGGAAAAAGGTGTCGATTGGATAGTAGCCTTACCAGTTGCGCTCTTTTACATGAGAATGGTAGCACATTCTCGAACAGGGCTATCCCCGTACGAGGTGATCTTCGGTAGACCACCAAATATGTGGGGGACGCCTATACCTCGCAAAATCACTGATGTTGACTGTAATATGCTGACAGATTACCTGGCTTCCTTGATGTCTGCACTACAATCTTGTCGTTCACAGGTAGCCGCAGCTTTTCCCGATAATACTGAGGTGAAGCCCCATGACGTGGTTCCTGGTGACCTGGTTCTGGTCCGGAATTTCGACCGGAAGACCCAACTGGAGCCTAGGTGGAAGTCGCCGAAGCTTGTTCTACTAACTACAAGGACAGCCGTGAAGATCGAGGGACGTAAAGGGTGGTTGCACTCAAGTCATATCAAGAAATTTTATGGACTACCATCCAGTGTGAATACTCAACCCTGTATTCCCTCACAGACAGACTCAAAGCTCCCCTTGGTTGAGCAGTCAAAACCAGAACTTTACAAACTAAAATTAAGGTCTAGCAAGTCAGACAATTTGATTGTTTAAGTCCTCTCCAAGGTGAATCGGTTGAATTTGTCTCTGACATGTATCCTCTAGACCGGAATAGAGAAAGAAATCAACAGATGCAGCTTAAAAAGCATGCGTATTGTAAATCACTTCGTAGTCACTGCATAGTAACATTATTAATTTTGTTTTTTCTAAGTCTTCTGATCATCATTTCCAGCATACTATTGCACATGTATTACCCTATTCTTAAGCGTGCTTACAATGTAACTGCAGAACATTCTTTTAGCGAATTACCTCCGCATGAGTTGTCCTATAGATTTGCGCTGCGCAACAACACATTCATTAGTATGTTACATCATTCCCATCAGACCAGCAATGCCACAAATTGTTGGATATGTGGCCGACTCCCTCCCTATCAGAACTATAAGGGAGTTTTGCCCCTCTTTCCCTATCCGTTCACACACAATGGCTCCTGTGGAGCATGGTTTAGTTTGATTAATTCCCTAGATTCAAATTCCGCAGTTTATCAAGACAACTGGGTATGGGGAAACCTGAACCTAGTTTTGCTTAAAGTCTGCTACCCTAACAAGGAGGGACTTCCCAAAAGAACAGGAACTGATCTAGAAAATGAAGTATATGGATTAGGTAATTTTACACTTAACCTCATGATCCTGAACGTTGAATCTGAAGCTACACCAATCTTGCCCGCCATGTCAGTATTCCCAGTAAAAGGGGAATTATGTGTAAGAAAGAATGGTTCCATACACATGGGCCATAGTAAATGCACCACTGTAACAAAATTCAGTGATCAAGGCAAGTCTACATTTAGAGCTTCTCGACATTCCTACTTCATATGTGGCCAGACCGCATATATACGTCTACCCCTAGACTGGGATGGTACCTGTTACATAGCATTCCTTCTACCACCTGTTTTCCTAGCTCCTCCTGATTATCATAGAAATACCCATTTAATACACAATAGACAGCAGAGAGATCTCCCAATTGTCGATTACACTGAAACAGCATGGGAGCAATACACAGATTTCAATAAAGGTTTCTTTCCCTATATAGGTACAGTCACTAATAGTAAGCTGATACGTAGATTAACTAGAACCCTTGAAGCAGTAGTGAACGAGACTACTTCCGCCTTAGGCAATTTAACAGAAGAGCAGTCTGCTATGCGGATTGTTGTGCTTCAAAATCGTCTTGTCCTTGACGTCATCCTGGCCGATAGGGGCGGAGCTTGTAGTGTCATCGGATCAAGTTGCTGCATTTTCATACCAGAAAATTCGCCGTCAGTATATAAAGCCATAACCCGCCTTCATAAGATTATAAGCCAGATACACCAGAGTCCAGGCACCTGGACTTGGTCCGGTTGGTTCTGGGGCGTGTTGTCAGCCTGGGGATGGAGAATCCTATCCTTCCTAGGTATTGGCTTTCTCATACTATTCAGTTGCTGCTTATGTCTACAATGTGGGCCAGCGATTTGTGGTCTGTGTGCCACATCGTGTATCCCACATCCAAGTTTTCGTTCAAGATCCCGGAAGAAGAAAGAAGAACAAATGATGCTATATGAACAGATCGATGGATTGATGAAGATCGATATCTCCTGAGGGTCCGTAGGGGACAAGGAGGGAATGAGGAAATATGAATTTTGTGATCAGTTTTGTCCCCTATCGTAGACCCCAACGGCTCCATGTGCATGCTATAAGTACATGTATGTTCCCTCCAGTTCCGGTTTTGAAGACGCAAATACATGTGCGTCCACCGTCAACATGTCCTCTTTCAGATCCGCCATGAATGGGTCAGATATTCCATTCCTAAGTATGAAAGGCCACCGACTTTATGTGGTTCACTTTCCACATTTTACAGATTCAGGCGAGTAGGCCCTGAATTCTGTCATCAAGCCTTTTCCTGCCTTCTGCCTCTGAAAGCTCCAGTCTGAGCCTGCATCTGTATCCATGAACTTTGTCCTACTCCCTGCGCGGCTAACGGTGCCTGATCCAGCCTGTTGCCTGCCAAAAACTGTATTTCACCTTCAAGATTATCTGCTCCGCTCCTCATCCGATGCATTCCTGTCTAGTAGTTTAGGTAAACATTCCTCCAGCTACCGTGCAAAGGGCCAGGCCTCGCTGTCCACATGCAAGTAATTCATAGTCCCCGTTACCATGGAATATTCCTACCCCCTCGCATCTCATGTAGACACTTAGACGCTTGTACACGCACTAACAGTCAGTATAGAATAGATTCTATCCTAGAGACCTTTCCTTTTGGATAACACAGTTCTTTAAACATAGGATATTAGATATGATTTGGGATTAGGTTGGCATGACCCCCAGACTTCTGTCTCCACATGTAGAGCTAAATGTCAAGTCCCCTTCACCCTCTAGTTGCACGTCAATCACACGTCATGCGGCTGCGCGCGCATCTCTGCCAAATATTTCTGCTGACATTACAGGATTCTTTTATGGATCCACCCACTTGTGACATCATGTATAATGACGTTTACTAAGTTACGCCTATATGTCCGCCTCTATTAGTTACGTATGCACATTTTATCTGTATTATCAGCTGTTACGCCTCTTGCATCTGTTTCACTGTAATGCATATCCTATAAAACTAATTATCTGTCAATAATGTATGCCCTTCCTTCCTGAACTTTCGTGGTGATGGAATAGAAGCCTGCAATTCGAATTGTATTCCTTTGTATAGGAATAAAGCCTTTTAGAACCTCTAATACCACGGATTCTGCCTCTTATATTTACTGAGTTATTCTTACTAGACTTTACCGCATAAAAAATAGTACCGGTAATGAAATATTTACCACAAGTGACTGTACAGGACTGTTGGTGAATGAGTGGATGTGTATGTGGATCTTAGAATTACTCAAGAGGTTGTTGTAACTGGTATTGGTATGTCCATTTTTTTGAAAATTTTAGTCTCTATTTTTGAATGTGTGTTTCAAAGGTTATATTAGGGTGAGAGGAGGTCTGCCACTCTGTCACAAGGATGATGTCATCAGTGATGTCATTTGAGATGTCATCAGTGATGTCATGAGTGATGTCACTGACCATGTCATGAGTGATGTAATATGTGATGTCATCAGCAGTGGATTGCGGGTGCGCGAGTTATAGTTAGCTTAACTAACTATAATGGGGGAATTTGATTGTTTTTTTACGAGTGAAATGTCCAGCTAACTATAACGTGTGTGAAACCTATGGTTTTTTCACTGAATTTGCAAGGTTTTTTAAATGCTAATTCCTAACTATAACGTGTGTGAAACCCATGGTTTTTTCACTGAATTTGCAAGGTTTTTTAAATGCTAATTCCTAACTATAACGTGTGTGAAACCCATGGTTTTTTCACTGAATTTGCAAGGTTTTTTAAATGCTCATTCCTAACTATAACGTGTGTGAAACCCATGGTTTTTTCAGTGAATTTGTATGGTTTTTTAAATGCTAATTCTTACCTATAACGTGTGTGAAACCCATGGTTTTTTCAGTGATTTTGTATGGTTTTTTAAATACAAATTCTTATATTAAACGTGTGATTTTTTTTTTTTTTTTGCAAGGTTTTTTTACCTTTTTTTATTTTTACTTTATATTCTCTTTAAACACTATGCTTAAATTTTAAAAATTCTGCAATATATTATTTTTTCACATTTTTTTTTTTACCAAACAGGTAAGATATATTAGTATAACATAGTGATTCTTTTTTTCCAATTTTTTTTTTTTTTTTTTTTTTTACGTGCGCGTACTGTAAGCTTACGGTAAGCGTACGTTTTGCGTAATGTACGTAATATTTCTACTCTTTTTGCGTATGGTTACGCAATTTACGTAGACATGCGTACGCGGCGCGTAAGCCCACACGTTACGCGGAAGTGTTGGGGCGTGCCTGTTATGCGCATGCGCGCGTGCGCGTGTCTTTTATACGCGCATGCGTACTTTTACCGTAAGCGCTCCGTAAGCGCTCCGTAAGCGCTCTGTAAGCGCTCCGTAAGCGTAACGTACGCGCACGGTGGGTCATGTGATCAAGAAACAACACTTTTGATTGGTTTAAAGTACTTTCAGTTCTACAACTCTACTACACCACACCCATTCCCCTCATTTCTGCTTGTGATCCCTTAGGAGAAGGAGCTGAGTTGTCTTTGGGATACGATGGCAGACCAGCACTCCTCTTCTGAGAGTGAGGCTAGCAGCACCACCATCAGGCAGAGAAGGGGGAAACAAAAGAGCTCTTTTATATGGGAGTATTTTACGTTTCCTGAGGGCCAGAAAAAAGTAAATGCTGCTTTAGTGACTTGCAAGCTTTGCCAGCGTGTACTTTCTAGAGGTAATCCTAACAAGAAGTATTCCTTCGGGAATCACACTATGTTAAGACACCTTGAGGATGTACACCCTAGGACAAATGCTCGACATACTGGAGGAAACCCTTCAGTAAGTCGACCGAGCACATCCACAGCAGCTCAGCCGAGTCCATCTTCGGCAGCTCAGCTGAGCCCTTCATCTGTGGGGGGAGATTCACCTTTTTCTGGTCCTCTGGAAACTAACCATCGATTTGTGAGGGTTACAATGCGGTGCTCAAATTGCCATGGTCTAATTGTTCGTGGGGAGACCAGTGTTCCCCTAATTAACAACAGAATAGACCAGCACATTTGTCCTACCAGCTAATATTCCCATTCTTTCTTTCCTCTGTCCCTGCATGAACACAACGGCTCTTTTAAGAGCCAACCTTACCGCTCAACTTTTTAATTTTTTTCTTAAAAACTATTTTTTTTTTATACCGTACGTATTTTTTTTTTTTTTTTAAAACACTAAAAAACAATTACCACATTACAAGGTCCTTGAGGGATTAATAACGAAATACTGAAAATCTATTTGAGGAGAAGTGGAAAAAAGGGACCATCAAATTTCTGACTTACCTGACCCACCCAAAAATTTAATTATCAATTTAAATTTTATTGAAATTGCTTGAAAAAATGGTTTTATTTTTCGAAAATGTTCTTTCTCAATCTGAAAAAAAAAGAAAAAAGTATTAATATTTAATAAAACATTTTATAATACAGTACACGTATTTACATATTTTCCAAAAACAATTTTTTGCCATTTTTTTGCTGTTTTCAGAATATATTGCATTTCACTATAAATCGTGAAAGCAATTGCATTCATCACTTAACAGCGGGCAAAAAAAAAAATAACAATCTCAAAGATTGTTTTAAAAAAGCCCAGAATCTCTTCTCACTTAAACATAACATTATAGAAATGCAAAATATTCAAAAAAAATATCATCTAATAACAATAACTATTTCTAAAAAATACCGTCTGACAATTTTGTTACAGAAGCATAATCACAAAAATAATATATCTCAAATAACTCCACAATACATCTGGTTACCTTTCCTTTAGGCCAAATTGTAATTTTAAAATTCTTTTTTGATTAAATTTCCAATGGTAATCCAATAAAATTCCAAAATTTAAATTGTACAGATGTTACCGATTCTCTCTAAAATTTTGGTTTCCGAAAGATTAATTAGGAATTAAATAAGTCCACAATACAATTGGTTACCTTTCCTTTAGGCCAAATGGTAATTTTAAAAATTCTTTTTTGATTAAATTTCCAATGGTAATCCAATAAAATTCCAAAATTTAAATTGTACAGATGTTACCGATTCTCTCTAAAATTTTGGTTTCCGAAAGATTAATTAGGAATTAAATAAGTCCACAATGCAATTGGTTACCTTTCCTTTAGGCCAAATGGTAATTTAAAAAATCTTTTTATTTGAAAATTCCAATGGTAATCCAATAAAATGGTAAAATTGTTTTTTACAGATGTTGCCAATTCTCTCTAAAATTTAGGTTTCAGGAAGATTAGATAGGAATTTGCTAAATCAAAAGGCAAACGTTGCTTAAAAACCAATTGACAATCATTACACATTGTCCAGCCTTTTTTACATTTTAGATAAACTGTGTAATGACCAGAAGTTACAGTAGGTCCATCATGGAAAATTATTGCAACTGTTACAAAAGTTTTTCCTGAAATTGATAATTGCTGTCCTGTAAACTTCTTTATTAAAGTATCCAATTTTGAACCATCAGCTCTACATCGTTGCATCATTAAAATTACATACTGTCCGTATTCCTTTAAAATTAACGTTGAAAACATGTCAGATTTACACTCACCGCATTCCATGCTATGATTAGCATCTTTAACTAATTTAGCAAAAGTGACTGTTTTACTCTCTGGCAATGTTAAATAAATAAACCTTTCAGAATCAACATTAGAGCCACATGTATTGAAACAGTTTTCACAACTATGTTCCCATTTATAAGAGAGACCAAACATATTTTCTATTTGTACCCCTTCTTCTTCCAGTACCTGAAGAAAATACATCAAGAATTCCTGTGCATCTTGCTGTACATTGAGAAAACTGTGTACATCCTGAACATACATCTAAAAGTTTTCTAATTTCAGTAGCACTTTCTATTTTAGTTTTATCATTACTCAGCTTTTCAAAAAGGAGACTCAACTCAGAACAGAATCTTTTTCTCTGATTTACTATTATCTGCTCTTGCAAACTTTCAAGATAAAATCCAACATTCAGCACTACATTAGCGTAGCAGTTGACACCAGAGCTATTTTCAAAATGACAACCAACAACCTCTTCAACATTTTCCTTTTTCTTTTTGCTTGCAATTACATCACTCTTCTTTTTTTTTCTCCTCTCTACATCCTCATTACAGATATTCTCAATTCTCCTTTTTCGAGAAACAACACGTTTTTCCAACACAGGATACTGACCTAAATGAGGAGCATAGGTTCTTCTTAATCTATTATTCTCCTTTACACAATTTGCATCAGCACTAACTTTTGAGTCATCAAAGTCTATCATAAATAAACCAGATAATGTTTTCACTCGTGACAAAGCAACATAAGCCATACCTTCTTTGAACACAGTTGAACCAATGTTCACAAAAGCACAATCTACAGTCTATCCTTGAGACTTGTGAATAGTTACAGCATATGCTAGAGAAAACGGAAACTGCTTTCTTTGTACATATAAGTCTTTCACAAGCATGAAACGAACTGTACAACGACAAATGTCTATAACTTCTTCTATCTGATCAAATTTTATTTTTAAACATTCAATTCCATCTTTTTTCTGGTAATTAATAAAACCCACAACTCTTCCCATAGCTCCATTCACTAAACCTTTTTCAACATCCAAATTTCTCCTTAAAAATACTCTACAGTTCATGCAAACATATAGATTTTTTTCTAATACAGCAGTTTTGGAAATGTTCTTCTCTAGTGAATCCAATTTATTTTTCAGTTTGCCTGTTAATGTAATAGTAATTCTTTCATGCTGAATTTTGTCCACTGCTTCCAATTTCCTAATCTCTTCCTTTTCCAATTTCAAAAGTTCCTCATTGAATATTGAGCATTCACGTAGAGTTGGCATTAAGCAGATTACACTTTTCTTTTCTGCAATGTTCTTGTATATTTTCTCTGCAACTATTTCTTCCTTTCGGAATAAATTATGTAGCAACCGACTCTGTAATGCTTTCGTGCCAGCTTCAGTGAGTAGTCCAATTCTGATATCTTTCAGAATACTTCCATATTCTTCATCATTTGCTTGCCTCATATTAGTAGTAAGTTCCTTGTACTCAAATAAGGACCAAATATTTGCATTACCAATGCTTCCCAATGACTTCTTTGTGTCTTCATGTGTCACAGTATTAAACACTGGTTGTCCTTTAACTGGAGTAAGCTGTAGAAGATCCCCAAAAACTATGACATGTTTTCCACCAAATAACACGTCATAGTCTCTCCTTAGAATTTGCTGCATTCTTAAATGCACAAAGGCAAGCATTAAGTTTGATACCATGCTCACCTCATCAATAATGAGAACTTGCATCTTCTTCAATACTCTTGAAACTTCCAAGCATGCTTCTCCAGTTAGCTTGTGGTATTCTATTTTGTTCTCATGCTCCACTGGTAACATTAGCAAACGATGTAAGGTGATTCCTTTTATGTTATATGCTGCTAACCCAGTTGGAGCAGTAACAACACAAGACAAAGTTGAATCCGTTTTTTGCTGTAGGTAGCTTCTGATGACTGTTATTAAGAAACTTTTTACAGTTCCAGCTTGTCCGCTTACATACATCCTGATTGGTTGAAATGATGTGCATGAGCACTCTTTTTTTTCATGTAGTAATCCGTGATCAATTTTGTTTCTGATCTCTTCATAAATTTGTTGCTGCTCTTCATTCAGTTGTTCTTCCAAATTTGGTAAGTCTATTAATTCTTCTTGAGCTTGATTCATAGCCGTTTCCACTTCAGTCATAGCTGTTGCAGCTTCATTTTCTACGATTGGTTGTCCTAGGGGATCTTGACTGAGCGTTCCAGAACTTTGGCTGTCTTGAGAACTGTCTCTAGCTACTTCAGCTGCAATTGTAGTTTCCTGTTCAATTTCTTCATTTAACATTTGGACATAATTTGTGAAAGTACTGCATTCAATCGTATCTTTACATGCATTAAATGAGTCCTCATAGCTCTGGAATTCTCCAAGTAGTTCATCCTCTGAACGCCATGGTTTGAACAGCTGTAAAAGTGCCAAGTAGTAAAATTCCTTTTTGTCAGTAGTGTCGCATGTCAGCTTCCGATGATTTATCAAACTTCCTTTTGTTTGCTTCACCAAACATCCTTCCTCACCACTGACTTTATATTTTCCATTGTTGATGTCTTCTGTGGCATTCCGTTTAAAAATGAAGTTCTGCAGCACTTCATAGAGACACATGTTTTCAAGGTGATGACTTCTTTTTGGGTAATATGTGTCCAACATGTTTGTTTTTAAAATATCTGTACTTTCAGGTTCGAACTGTGCTAAATATTCAATTTCTCCCACAGATTTCAGTACCCGATTTCTCATTGCTGCAAGGCCTAAACTTGCCCAAATTATTCTTCTTGATTTCGAGTAGAGACTTGCAGAAGATAACCTATCTGAACATTCGTAGGATCCAATTTCTCGATGCGATAACATCTTTAAACTGAAACTGTATAGCTTCTTACTGACAGTCTTCTCGTGAGAAATCTCTTCCCACATTTCTTTCAATTCAGTTTTTTCTGATTTAGTAATGTAAGACGTTACATATCGAGCAACAGCAATGGAATTGTCAGCTACATACTGTATATCCATGTTAGCATTCCACATGGATAAAATGACTGGGTTGCAGTCATTTATATTTTTTGATTCTTCTTTTCTTTTTAGGTTGTAGGTATTCTTAGGTGATTTTCTTGTAATAGTATGTCTCACAGCTGACATAAAACTGTTTACTCTTCCTTTTGAAAGAACAGGTCTAGGAAATCCAAATCGACATTTAGTGTAGAATTTATCTTTGCTCTTGTATTTCCGTCGACAGTATTTTCCACACCGATGACTTTGGAAACGTAAAACTTGCTCCTTTAACTTTTTCTCTTCTGTGCTTTTTGGTATAGCACATGTTGCATATTCTTCAATGAAAGATAAAACTGCATCATCAGCATCTGTTCCAAACTTTGGGGCATCCTTGATCCACAACAGCATATGAATATGAGGAGCACCTCTTGCTTGGTACTCTTTTCTCCAAAAGAAATCCACAACTTCTCCAAGAGGTGGATTTTTTTTTATTGCAGATGAAGCACATCATGGCCTCAAATCTATGATTGAAATATCTGCAAACATTAACCGGATCCAATGAGCACAGTTCTCCTGCTGTCTTGTATTCGATGTTTTTAATGTTTGAATTTGCCTCTCGTAGAAAATCCAGTAAATCATCCCAAGCGTACTCGGCACAGCTTAGGGTAAGGAACCATGTTGGAGTTCCTAAATTCCGTAACATGCATTTTAATTCACCATGGCGTCGGTACCAATATTCATTTGTCCCACGCTGACAAGCCATCAGATTGATCAGTTGTGTTTCCAAATGATCATCTCGGTGCTGCACTTTCTCCATAAAATCCTTAGCAGACACATTTTGTAAATGTACTCCACTTTTTAAAATGTGATTTACTGCATAAGATAATGCAGACAAGTCGCTTTCAAATATAAGATTGAACAAATAAGGAATACTTTGTCGAAATCTTGGATCTTCTGCATATAGTCTTGTAGTCCGATACTCAGAAGCTGGAATCTGTTCTGGACGTTCATCGTATCGTCCTCCTTTTCCTGTAGGAAACAGCTGGGGAAAACATCGAGCTTCCAAGCTCTCCTCCCATACACTCACGGGAGTTCCTTTTGCTTTCTTCATCTGAAACAGATCAATAGTGTCTCCCATAACTTCTTTTGAATGAAGAGGATGTATGCTAAAATGTTCATAAATTTCTTCTTCCTTTGACTTGTCCACTTTTTCAATTTGTCCAGTTGGTGTTTCTGTGTCTTCTTGTAAATCTTCTTCTTCTTCTTCTATATAAATTGATTCATACCATTTGTTATTCCTTTTCAAATACAAATTTGCTCTTTGTACTTTCCGTACATCTACCAGCTCCTGCCAAATCTTCTTATTCTTTGTAGGTACACCATTAACCAGAATAACTAATGGTTCAGTTTCCAAAGTATCTGCATCAATAGTTTCCATATTTTTTTTCAAATCCAAGGGCAAATACACCACTCTACCTTTTAAACCTCTCAGTAAATCTGAAGGAGGTAATTTACCAGTTTTGGGCTCCATACGTACTATGATCTGGAACGGATGAACACATTGAATGAGTATAGACTCATATGTATTTAATTCAGAAAGTTCGGCAGGAATAGCATCCAATTCTAAATTATTATGTACAGCTCTGGTCGGCATTCTATTTTCTTCTAACTTATTATAACAGTATTTACAAATACGCTGATCTTCACCCAATTCAAAACAATTTTCAAGAAATATATATGTTGCAAAATCCTTCCACTTATAATTATCTTCATTTTCACTTTTTCTGTAGAGATCAACATTCCTGGTTTGATTTCTATAATGAGTTCTGCGGCAACAAATACAAGTAATATTTGGTCTTTCATTAGAGATTATTGCAAATGTTGTCATTTGATCATCAAATGTCTTACTTACAGAGGGTTCTACATTCTCTTCCACATCTTCCTCAATAACTGTGTCATTACCTGCACTGTCTTGTTCTGGACCAAAGTAACTAAACTGAATTTCATCAGTAACCTTCTCTACATCTGATACCGATCCACGGAACAGAGCCCTATTCAATTCATCTAACTTTATTGCTGGACTTTTAGCAAAATACAATCGTCTCACAAACTTTCTCATTTCAGTATGATGAACAGCCAGCATCCTAAAATGATGAAAAACACTTTTACACACTTTTCTAGATAGACAAGCCAGCGAATGTCCCTGCAAACCAGTATTCTCTCTCACTCTGCATGGATCTAGACTTTGAAGCACCTTAATCTTCTGTTTAACACTTTTTTTACTATATTCTCTTAGAAACTCACAAAATTTATCAATAGATTCCTGACGCACAGTGCAAATACTACTACAATTCCAAGTATACACTGGGGCTTTAGGACGTCTCCCCATAACCTCATCCGCCATCACTTGTTCCTCATCTCTTGGAACCATTTTCTCCTTCTCCATTATACAACCATTTTTCACTTCATAAGCACGACCTCTGGTGTCAACTGCATGCAGCAAACTATTACTTTGAAGATAACTCTCTTCATTAAAAAAAGGTTCACTACTTGAACTATGCATCCATTCTCCTAAAAACACTTTACAAAAGTTTGTTCTTTTCACTAGTCTTTTCCTTTTGCTTTGTGATTTCAGTACATTGACCATTTTATCTAATGTACGCATCCTGTTCAAAATTAAAATGAATAGTTTCCTTTTTAATTCTAAAGCCTTTGCTACAATGGCTTCAATTTCTTTTTTTCTCTTAGAAAATTTTGTTTTTTTCTTATATTTCTTCACATCCTTTATCAAATTGGACATAACTCTTCTCTGAAACATTTTTCTACGAATCTCTTTAAACGCTGTTTTTCTTTTTAAGTTAATCTTTATTGTTTCTGAAGGTATATTTGCATTAACTAAATGCTAAATTTTTTCCTGTTGTTTTCTACTTAAAACATTATTTCCAGTACAGACATTTTGTACATTTTTCCTTTTTTTGAAGATATTTAAAAAAAAAATCTTTTGTCTGCTTACCAGAAGACATTCTCTTTTTCCCAACATGAGCATCTCCAACTAACTTAGGTCCTCCAGTTGTCTTCAAATATAGATTTTTTTTCTGGTTTTTCCTTAGTCTGGATTTTGTAGGCATCTTAAATTTTGTTCACTGCTCTTCAGCAATACCTGAAAAAAACTAAAAAAAAATTCCTTTATTTTATTTAAATATATTACTATATTTTTTATGATCTTTTCAAATCTTAAAATACTATGTACCCCTTTCCTACAAGTGAAAATCACAATAAAACCATCACAAATTAAATATCTAAAAACAATTCCAGCCTTAGTGATGTTGAATGTATTTGCATTACTCACTGCAACCTCAAACCCCACTCGGTTGTGAATACTATGCATGATTCTACAGGATAAGCAGCTGGGTGTGTGCTAAGAGTCTGCTTCTGCAGAAAAATAGCTGCCCCTTTCCTACTAATGCAAATCTAAAATTACCAGAGTAATACGCAATAAATCTCTGTCAACAATTCCTCTTTGCACACAGAGTCATGGTTTGATATTAGGCAGAAAACGAAATTTCTTTGCCAATTTGAAAGCACACTTACTACTCTTTTTTTGGCAAGTGATAAGTACTTTTACAGTCTGACACATTTTCAATCCACTTTTCAGATTCTGAAAACAGCACATGTCCAAACAGCTTTTTGAGACCAGGAACATGTGTAACCTGGGTGAATGACTACACTCCAGCAAAGTCAACCAGCCTTAGTGATGTTGAATGTATTTGCATTACTCACTGCAACCTCAAACCCCACTCGGTTGTGAATACTATGCATGATTCTACAGGATAAGCAGCTGGGTGTGTGCTAAGAGTCTGCTTCTGCAGAAAAATAGCTGCCCCTTTCCTACTAATGCAAATCTAAAATTACCAGAGTAATACACAATAAATCTCTGTCAACAATTCCTCTTTGCACACAGAGTCATGGTTTGATATTAGGCAGAAAATGAAATTTCTTTGCCAATTTGAAAGCACACTTACTACTCTTTTTTTGGCAAGTGATAAGTACTTTTACAGTCTGACACATTTTCAATCCACTTTTCAGATTCTGAAAACAGCACATGTCCAAACAGCTTTTTGAGACCAGGAACATGTGTAACCTGGGTGAATGACTACACTCCAGCAAAGGCAACCAGCCTTAGTGATGTTGAATGTATTTGCATTACTCACTGCAACCTCAAACCCCACTCGGTTGTGAATACTATGCATGATTCTACAGGATAAGCAGCTGGGTGTGTGCTAAGAGTCTGCTTCTGCAGAAAAATAGCTGCCCCTTTCCTACTAATGCAAATCTAAAATTACCAGAGTAATACGCAATAAATCTCTGTCAACAATTCCTCTTTGCACACAGAGTCATGGTTTGATATTAGGCAGAAAACGAAATTTCTTTGCCAATTTGAAAGCACACTTACTACTCTTTTTTTAGCAAGTGATAAGTACTTTTACAGTCTGACACATTTTGAATCCACTTTTCAGATTCTGAAAACAGCACATGTCCAAACAGCTTTTTGAGACCAGGAACATGTGTAACCTGGGTGAATGACTACACTCCAGCAAGGGCAACCAGCCTTAGTGATGTTGAATGTATTTGCATTACTCACTGCAACCTCAAACCCCACTCGGTTGTGAATACTATGCATGATTCTACAGGATAAGCAGCTGGGTGTGTGCTAAGAGTCTGCTTCTGCAGAAAAATAGCTGCCCCTTTCCTACTAATGCAAATCTAAAATTACCAGAGTAATACGCAATAAATCTCTGTCAACAATTCCTCTTTGCACACAGAGTCATGGTTTGATATTAGGCAGAAAACGAAATTTCTTTGCCAATTTGAAAGCACACTTACTACTCTTTTTTTGGCAAGTGATAAGTACTTTTACAGTCTGACACATTTTCAATCCACTTTTCAGATTCTGAAAACAGCACATGTCCAAACAGCTTTTTGAGACCAGGAACATGTGTAACCTGGGTGAATGACTACACTCCAGCAAAGGCAACCAGCCTTAGTGATGTTGAATGTATTTGCATTACTCACTGCAACCTCAAACCCCACTCGGTTGTGAATACTATGCATGATTCTACAGGATAAGCAGCTGGGTGTGTGCTAAGAGTCTGCTTCTGCAGAAAAATAGCTGCCCCTTTCCTACTAATGCAAATCTAAAATTACCAGAGTAATACTCAATAAATCTCTGTCAACAATTCCTCTTTGCACACAGAGTCATGGTTTGATATTAGGCAGAAAACGAAATTTCTTTGCTAATTTGAAAGCACACTTACTACTCTTTTTTTGGCAAGTGATAAGTACTTTTACAGTCTGACACATTTTCAATCCACTTTTCAGATTCTGAAAACAGCACATGTCCAAACAGCTTTTTGAGACCAGGAACATGTGTAACCTGGGTGAATGACTACACTCCAGCAAGGGCAACCAGCCTTAGTGATGTTGAATGTATTTGCATTACTCACTGCAACCTCAAACCCCACTCGGTTGTGAATACTATGCATGATTCTACAGGATAAGCAGCTGGGTGTGTGCTAAGAGTCTGCTTCTGCAGAAAAATAGCTGCCCCTTTCCTACTAATGCAAATCTAAAATTACCAGAGTAATATGCAATAAATCTCTGTCAACAATTCCTCTTTGCACACAGAGTCATGGTTTGATATTAGGCAGAAAACGAAATTTCTTTGCCAATTTGAAAGCACACTGACTACTCTTTTTTTGGCAAGTGATAAGTACTTTTACAGTCTGACACATTTTCAATCCACTTTTCAGATTCTGAAAACAGCACATGTCCAAACAGCTTTTTGAGACCAGGAACATGTGTAACCTGGGTGAATGACTACACTCCAGCAAGGGCAACCAGCCTTAGTGATGTTGAATGTATTTGCATTACTCACTGCAACCTCAAACCCCACTCGGTTGTGAATACTATGCATGATTCTACAGGATAAGCAGCTGGGTGTGTGCTAAGAGTCTGCTTCTGCAGAAAAATAGCTGCCCCTTTCCTACTAATGCAAATCTAAAATTACCAGAGTAATATGCAATAAATCTCTGTCAACAATTCCTCTTTGCACACAGAGTCATGGTTTGATATTAGGCAGAAAACGAAATTTCTTTGCCAATTTGAAAGCACACTTACTACTCTTTTTTTGGCAAGTGATGAGTACTTTTACAGTCTGACACATTTTCAATCCACTTTTCAGATTCTGAAAACAGCACATGTCCAAACAGCTTTTTGAGACCAGGAACATGTGTAACCTGGGTGAATGACTACACTCCAGCAAAGGCAACCAGCCTTAGTGATGTTGAATGTATTTGCATTACTCACTGCAACCTCAAACCCCACTCGGTTGTGAATACTATGCATGATTCTACAGGATAAGCAGCTGGGTGTGTGCTAAGAGTCTGCTTCTGCAGAAAAATAGCTGCCCCTTTCCTACTAATGCAAATCTAAAATTACCAGAGTAATACGCAATAAATCTCTGTCAACAATTCCTCTTTGCACACAGAGTCATGGTTTGATATTAGGCAGAAAACTAAATTTATTTGCCAATTTGAAAGCACACTTACTACTCTTTTTTTGGCAAGTGATAAGTACTTTTACAGTCTGACACATTTTCAATCCACTTTTCAGATTCTGAAAACAGCACATGTCCAAACAGCTTTTTCAGACCAGGAACATGTGTAACCTGGGTGAATGACTACACTCCAGCAAGGGCAACCGGCCTTAGTGATGTTGAATGTATTTGCATTACTCACTGCAACCTCAAACCCCACTCGGTTGTGAATACTATGCATGATTCTACAGGATAAGCAGCTGGGTTTGTGCTAAGAGTCTGCTTCTGCAGAAAAATAACTGCCCCTTTCCTACTAATGCAAATCTAAAATTACCAGAGTAATACGCAATAAATCTCTGTCAACAATTCCTCTTTGCACACAGAGTCATGGTTTGATATTAGGCAGAAAACGAAATTTCTTTGCCAATTTGAAAGCACACTGACTACTCTTTTTTTGGCAAGTGATAAGTACTTTTACAGTCTGACACATTTTCAATCCACTTTTCAGATTCTGAAAACAGCACATGTCCAAACAGCTTTTTGAGACCAGGAACATGTGTAACCTGGGTGAATGACTACACTCCAGCAAAGGCAACCAGCCTTAGTGATGTTGAATGTATTTGCATTACTCACTGCAACCTAAACCCCACTCGGTTGTGAATACTATGCATGATTCTACAGGATAAGCAGCTGGGTGTGTGCTAAGAGTCTGCTTCTGCAGAAAAATAGCTGCCCCTTTCCTACTAATGCAAATCTAAAATTACCAGAGTAATACGCAATAAATCTCTGTCAACAATTCCTCTTTGCACACAGAGTCATGGTTTGATATTAGGCAGAAAACGAAATTTCTTTGCCAATTTGAAAGCACACTTACTACTCTTTTTTTGGCAAGTGATAAGTACTTTTACAGTCTGACACATTTTCAATCCACTTTTCAGATTCTGAAAACAGCACATGTCCAAACAGCTTTTTGAGACCAGGAACATGTGTAACCTGGGTGAATGACTACACTCCAGCAAAGGCAACCAGCCTTAGTGATGTTGAATGTATTTGCATTACTCACTGCAACCTCAAACCCCACTCGGTTGTGAATACTATGCATGATTCTACAGGATAAGCAGCTGGGTGTGTGCTAAGAGTCTGCTTCTGCAGAAAAATAGCTGCCCCTTTCCTACTAATGCAAATCTAAAATTACCAGAGTAATACGCAATAAATCGCTGACAACAATTCCTCTTTGCAAACAGAGTCATCTTCTGATTCTATGCAGAAAACAGTATTCCTCATTTATACCAGTACACCTTAATTTATGGTGAAAACATAGTCCATAATATTTTACATGTTCCTTACATTTAAATTTCTCCCAAAACACAAAATGATAAACACAACTTCAACAAAAGGAATTCCAATTCTATTATTCATTTCTTAATTTACCACATACATCCCCTCTCAAACTCATAACTCACCTTTAAAATTAGTTAGTTGTGAAAGAAATGTGGCACTCAAACAGCAGATTATCAGAGCCAGGATCTCTGTTCTGTACACCTTTCTCCTCTCAGCAGAACCAGATACTGGCAATGTTTCCCTCTCTTTTTCCACACATATACATGTTAATTTCAAATCTCAGTGCTTCCCCCTTTTTTTCAAATGTAATCACACATTTCTATTGGTTGAAAACCAACCCTTTTCCAAAAGTACCCTTCCCCCAACTTGACTTCTGCCTGCTACCATAGCAACAGCTCATGGAACACTGCTGTGTGGAGTCAGGTCAGAAGTTCACCACACAATGTTTCATTTCCAAAGAGCAAGAGTGCTTGACTTTTCTAACCTAACAGCAAATCCATAGTAATGTTCTTTGGTAACACATTTTTCTGTACCAATACAAAACATGCTTCTATAAATTGACACATACAGCCTAGTTTTTAGTGTAGAATGGTATGAAACAGCCAATGAGTTCTTTTTATTTTAAAAAAATATGTATGCCTCCATTTCCAAACTGTCTTTAATTTCTTTTTCCCATTCTACTGAAATACACCTCCTGAGTGCATCCAGATCTCCTTTGAAGATGTTCACAGTGTGGATTGTAGGGCACAGCTATGTCTTCTGGAGTGAAAAGTATGCAGAGAAAACAGGTATGGTGAGAGACCTTGCTTTGCCAAATGTAGACATTAAATGGATTGGTCAGAGAGGGTTAAAGTGGCACCAATTGATGCCATTGGTGAAATCCTTCATGCAAATCCAACACCCTGACCTCATAATAGTGCACTGTGGTGGCAATGACCTAGGCACTTTGACTGGGGTAGGTCTGGAAATGCTTATGAAGGAGACCTTTGCACAACTGTTTTCACTTTTCCCTAAAACTGCCTTTGCGTATTCTAACATATGCCAAAGGCAAAAATGGAACTGGTCCAATCATTTTTGTCCACAGATTGACAAAGCAAGAAAGCACGTCAACAAATCTGTTTCTGCTTTCCTCCGAGACTATGGTATGGGTTCCATTTACCACAACAACTTGCGTTACAACATGCAAGACATTTATAGAGGAGATGGTGTACACTTCACTGATGAAGGGAACAGAGTCTTCCTCTTGAACCTTAGACTCTGCGTCGGTACTTACTTGTAGGTACCACTAAAAAATCACTTCATAAACACAACGGCTCTTTTTAGAGCCCCCTAATATCTAAACACTTAAATCTGAATTTTATTTCTTTTTTTTTTTTTTCTACCGTACGCGTACGGTAAGCTTACCGTACACGTACTCCGCGATTTTTTTTTTAAATTAATAAATGTTTTTTTCGTACTTTTGTGTCCTTCTTTGACCCCCTTTCAAATGTTAGGGGATCTGTAACTCTCTTCCTTGCCCCCTTTTCACGTTATCTCCCTTTTTTTTTCTGGGTGAAACACACGAAATGGCGGCCGACACTTCCTGATTTCGTCCGATTCGAATGTTTACAGTCATGTGACAACCAATCAGATTTGAGCTCGCGCACGGCACCGTAAGCGCACGGAGCGCGCTTACAGATATATATATTGATTTAAATGCTATTTTCTCAGGAACTACTGAACAGATTTACACCAGAACTACAAAAGGCACATCCTTGACCTGCGGACTACCTCTCTGCCAAATTACAAGTAATTCTGTTCAGCCGTTCGGGCTGTAGCTCGGACTAAAGGTCCTATGGAAAAATGCATGGGGAAAAGGCGTTTTGGGACCCCCCCTTTTTCTCAGCCCCCGCTTGACGAATCACCCCGAGACTTTCAGGGTAGGAGCGGAGCGTAGCGCCCCATTAGTTTTGAAAATTTCGCGAGGATTCGTCAACCGGCGCCAAAGTTATTCAAAATAGAATTTTGAGATTTCCTATGGAAACACGGTCCTAACTATAACTACCTACTGGCGACCGCCAGTAGGTAATATATATATATATATATATATATATATATATATATATATATATATATATAAAACCTCTGCTCCACTTTGGAAAAGAGCACGCACACGAGGGCTATTTGAGGTAAGGCCTTTTATTAGATAAGCCTCCTCAGACCCAGCAAAAGAGACACGTTTCACAGCAGCCTTCCTCAGTCTAGTGTGTGCCATTTCAGAATCAGCCTTTATACATTATAAAATCATAGACATAGAAAAAAGTTCTTGGCATCAAAACTTTAAATATCACATCAAGTAATCTTAAAAACAGTGAATAAATACTGCGTATTACATTGATACTGTGTACCTGATGGCTGTAACTGACTGTAACTGTAAAATGCCTAGTGCATTAAGAAATGTTTTTAAAAAATACATAAAGTGCATAGTGCAAATACCAAACCAATACAGTACATGCTGTAATTTATGTATCAACGCTGACACTGAAAATTAAATGCTTTTCATTTTGTTATGAAGTAGATTTACTGCGTAGGGGGCCCGTGTTTACCCGCAGATTTAGGCGATTTATGGGACTGCATTGATTGTGATTGATGAACATGACCAAAGTGTACCTATTGAAGGGTTGAATAATTATATTGATTGTGACTTTTATGCCAACAGATATGTTCCACTCGGATGTCCATTTGGAATAATGATTTTAAGATCGCTGACATTTACCATAATGCATAATTTTTTATTCCGAGTTGTTGGCCAATCAAGAGTGCCTCTGTTATAAAGGAAAGGAAACAGTCATGTGATATATGGATTCGCCTACCACACCCATAAATAAGGACATTGAACTGAAACGCGTTGGGGAGGTGCTCTTTGTTGTCATGTTCTGGAAGAATACATTTGATTAAATATGTCTGTAGCTGAGTGCGTCCTTCTTTCTCCATGGGCATTGGAAAAATTGGATTTATGTTTTGACGGCGTAGCCCGACGCCGGTACAGGACTGCACCACCTCGTTAATGTCAGCACTGTGCCGCTGGGATCATGGCGGGTGGCCTGCGCTGCCGCAGATTTACTGCGTAGGGGGCCCGTGTTTGCTTGCAGATTTAGGCGATATAGGGCACTGCATGGACTGTGATTGATGAACATGACCAAAGTGTACCCGTTAAAGAGTTGAATAATTATATTGATTGTGACTTTTATGCCAACAGATATGTTCCACTCGGATGTCCATTTGGAATAATGATTTTAAGATCGCTGACATTTACCATAATGCATAATTTTTTATTCCGAGTGGTTGGCCAATCAAGAGTGCCTCTGTTATAAAGGAAAGGAAACAGTCATGTGATATATGGATTCGCCTACCACACCCATGAATAAGGACATTGAACCGAAACGTGTCGGGGAGGCGCTCTTTGTTGTCATGTTCTGGAAGAATAAATGTGATTAAATATGACTGCAGCTGAGTGCGTCCTTCTTTCTCCATGGGAATATATATATATATATATATATATATATATATATATATATATTCGGCAAAGTATAACTCCAAAACAACCTCCAGCTAACAAAAGCCGGCGAAGGAGGAGACGGACCACAAAGATTCGGCGAGATGGAATTTATTCAGCTCAGTTACAGCAGTGACGCGTTTCGAGCCCAGGAGCCCTTGATCACACAGCGGTCACAGTGAACATGATTCTTTTTAAATGCTTAAAGGCGTATCACCATGGTTTGCTCGTGTTTGATCATGTGACCATAAAGAAAGAGAAAACACTATCTGTTTTGTATCCTGAGCTCAGTGCTCGCAATGAATTTGTAAAAATATCGAGTTCAATCTCAAAATATGTTATACTGGTATAAATATCTACATTTGTAACATATAAAAATATATACATATGTGTAGACTAATTACAGTGACTGGACTTATACATATAGGTTCAATAGAGATTTTTTGCTATGTCTGTATGCATACATAAATAAATGATAGATAGAGTAATTTATGTTATATTATTTCTATTACATAAAATTCTATTTTCTCTCTACATATTCTATTTGATCCAAACTGAACCAATTTGTTGTCATTAGCTAATATCGGAGTAAGGTATCTAGCCCAGTCACTGAACACATATAACCAATTTAGTACATCCATCTAAATTGCATATTTGATTAAAATTCATTGAATGATAGATAGTCAATAAAGTGCAAATAACAAAGCAGCTATCAATACACTGTGCAAACCTGTGCAAATTGGTCCAAAAATTCTTTAAAGTGCATACTGAATGTATAAATAAATATATATAAATATTGATAATAAAGCAACCATTTCTGGATAATATTGTTGAAATTCAGATAAACAATATTCAAACAACTTCTCATATTGGTAGAAAATAGTAATAAAAAAAGAGGTAAAAAATGTGTGTTGTTTTTATAAGGCAAACTTTGGAGTTAAATGAGTTGTTTCAGGCAAAATGGTCAATTTCATTTCATACTTAATATTAGGGAACCTATATATTAAGATCGCAATACAACTAGAATTACACTTATTATATTGCATCAGCCAGGTAGAGAGGAAACACAGGTACTATTTTTTAATTCAATTGCTGCAGAAGATAAAGATTTCAATAGAAATAGCTATGACAATACACAAAGAAAGAAATGGGGAACTGAAGATGTTAAATGAAATTGTGCATGTCCTCAGTGTTATTCAACCCATTAGGCCACTTGCTATCAAACTCTAAAATTATTTTTGTTTCAAGTTGTCTCAGCTGTAGCTCGCGGTTCCCCCTCTGCGTAATTTCGTAACTGAACATACCACAAAATATTTAAGACAAGCAACGTTATTCTTATGAGTACTTTTAAAATGGCGTGCCACTGGGTAAGTAGGGTCACTATGTAGAATAGCACGGAGGTGTTGCAAGATCCTGACATGCACCTGCAGCTTGGTACTGCCAATGTAGGTCAAGCCACAGGTGCACGTCAGGACATACACCGCAAATTCTGTCTTGCAGTTAAAACTTCCAGTGATCGCCACCTCCTGCGTATTAAATGGAGTTTGGTAGTGAGTTGCATTAGTTCCGAATTTGCAGGCTCTACAGCTAGAGCACTTACGGAATCCATGTGCAGGTTGAAGCCACATTATATTTTGTCTAGTTTCAGGGCTATTTTTGTCCAGAACGGCACCCATATTTTTAGCTCTCCTAAATGTGATAGTAGGGGTGCTGGGCAATCTTGAATTGAGTACTCCATCTGTTAGTAGTATGGGCCAATTTTTCTTCACAATAGCCTGATTTTTCTTTCTTCATTACTAAATGTGGTTATTAGTCTGGGACTTTCATTTAAAATGATTTCTTCCCTTGTGGCCACCTTTACTTCTGCACCTGACTTCATTGATTCCTTGGATTTAAAAAGACTTTCTCTGGGTCTTGATTTTGCTTTATCAATGGCTAGTTGTAATGTTTTGTCTGTGTATCCTCTTATCTATAATCTCATAATCAAATCATTTAGGCAAGATTCAAAATCCGTAGTTAGTCTACATATTCTCTTTAACCTCAATATTTCACCGTAGGGAATGCTAGCTATTAGATGCTTAGGATGCAAACTTCTCGCATGAAGCATTGCATTCCCGGCTGTGGGTTTTCTGTATAGAGTAGTTTCGATTTTTTCATTTTTAATGTAGATTTTCACATCTAAAAACTCAGGACTCATTTTGTTGATGTGTGATGTGAAAGAAAGTAATAGTTTCCACAAATCTTATGGCTTCTTGTTCATCTCCTTGCCACAGGATAAAAATATCATCAATATCCCTTAAACAGCATATTATCTTTTCATATACCCATTCTTTGTGTTCTATATTAAGGACCTGTTCCTCCCACCAGCCTACGTGTAAACACGCATAGCTGGGGGAGAAACAGGAACCCATCGCAACTCCTCTGAGTTGTCTTTACAGTTCCTTCCCCAACAGAAAGAAATTGTTATTTAAACACCACTCAATGGGATTAACAATAACCTTATTATGTTCGTGATATTCAAATGTCCTGTTGGCCAAAAAATGTTTCACTGCGGCTGCTCCTTGTACGTGATTTATGCTTGTATAAAGAGACTCGACGTCTAAAGTTATAAGCAGCATATCTTTTCCAAGAAGTCACTTGTGTCCCTTACATAGCTTGGTAGATTTTTCACTAGATCTTGCAAGAAAAAGTCAATGTATTGGCCCACTTGTTCTCCAGCACTTTTGATGGCCGATATAATTGGTCTTCCAGGTGTCGGTATTATTCCTTTATGGATTTTTGGAATTAAATATAGGACAGGGAGAACTGGAAACTCATTATTCATGAATTTAAATTCTTCTGATGAAATAAGTCCCTCCCTGCGCCATTGTGAAAGTTGCTTATAAAGAGTCTCTTTGGCTTTAGTATATTCCCTGTGTATCGTTTTTTCATAGCAGCTGCAATCATTTAATTGTCTCTTGGCCTCTTTAATATATTCATTCTTGGGCCAGATAACCAAGTTACCGCCTTTGTCTGAATTTTTTATCACAATTTCATTGTTTTCACCTAATTTCTTCATAAGGTTGACATATTGTAGTTTTGTATATTGGGTTAAGAGTTTGTGGCATTGTCAAGATCATGTAAAGTTAGTAAGGTGGGATCATCTGAAGATAATAATATTTTCTCTTCCTTAGTGAGATCTCTAATACTAGTTTCTGATTCAATGATATCTTTCACTGATTTAATAGCGAAGAATTTCTTTAATTTGAGTTTCCTGATAAAACAATAGATGTCTATGCGTGTGTTAGCATAGTTGAAACTTTGTTTGGGGCAATAATTCAGAACAAGCGCTAATAGTTGTTCTTCTGCTTTAGTTAAGATAACCGTCGATAGATTGATGATAGAATTATTTTCTACTGTTTCTTCCTTAGCCAATTGGTTTTCTTCTTCTTTTTTGCTGATTTTTGTTTGTGCTTGCGTCTTCTATGTTGTCTCCGTTTATTTCTCCTTTTTCTGTTTGTTTCTTTTGTTGTCTCGGTCTCAATGTTTGCAGTCTTTCTTCTACTAAAAAATCCAATTCTTGTTCCAGATTTAATTTAGTTGCAACTCGTTGCCTAGTAGAATCTGAATCTAAGCTGGATTCGCTAGTTATAGAGATAGTTTCCATGCTAGAAAATTCATTTTCCACATTAGATTTTATGTTGAGAGATAAAGTAGGTTGAGAAACTGTTGACTGTCCCTTCTTGCTGTATTCTTGTCTTTTGACTGCATTGTATTTGCGTGCAAAAGTAAAGATTTGGCCGTTGTTATAGTCTGCCTGATTTCGTGAGAACTTATGTGCCTTTCTGCTTTTTATTTTGTCCTCATGCTTGCGCAGTCTTTCATTCATGGCATTCATCATTTTCTTTGTGTTCTCAGATTCATCCCTTTTCTCGATTTCCCCGTTTAGTTTATCTATTTCTTCTAAGATTGCTATTCGATCGATGGCAGCATATTTAATTAAAATATGAACCAAGTTTATTGATGCTGCCAAATTACTCTCCCCCATTCCTTTAACATGGAGGGATTGGGTTTGTCGAAACTGGGAGCCAAAAGAATGCGCAATCCCCGAGGGACTCTTCCTACTTCAGCATATTTACTCAATGATCGATGTTCCCACCATTTTGTTATTTCTAGTCTTTTATTCCTTTCTAAGTCCTTAATGAGAGTACTGATACTGGGTTCCCCTCCATTGCTGGTGCTGGGAGAATTCTCCGCATTAGTTGCCGTCACAAGCACATTGCCAAATAACTCTTCTGCTGCCGCCTCTCGTTCGCGGACAGTTTCCGCTGACATGCTGTAAGTTACTGGGTGCCTTGTTGTAGCGAAGATAGAATACAGCTACAATTTGTTGACGCCAATCATCAAACCTATGCATATGCCTATGCCTGATAAACTCACCGCGTCGAAAACACGCGATCTTCAACAGGTCCTCCGACCCAATCGTCGGTCGCTTTTCGTTCTGGTTTCTTCAGTCTTTCGGCAGCAATAGGGGGCGGACGCCGGAGTTCCGCCACGGAATAATACAGGAGATGGTTTGAAGGCGGCCGCCAACTTCCGGGGAGGGGGTCCATTGTCGGAAGCAAACCAACTTCCGCAACAATATTCGGCAAAGTATAACTCCAAAACAACCTCCAGCAAACAAAAGCCGGCGAAGGAGGAGACGGACCACAAAGATTCGGCGAGATGGAATTTATTCAGCCCAGTTACAGCAGTGACGCATTTCGAGCCCGGGAGCCCTTGATCACACAGCAGTCAAAGGTTTTTTAAATGCTAATTCCTAACTATATCAGGCCTGAAACCTATGGTTTTTTCAGTGAATTTCAAAGGTTTTTTAAATGCTAATTCCTAACTATATCAGGCCTGAAACCTATGGTTTTTTCAGTGAATTTCAAAGTCTTTGTAAATGACAATTTTTAATGTATTAATTGTTATACTGATTTTTTTGATACTGATTAACTACATTTTTTAAACTGTTTATTTTTAGATATTTAATTTTTTTAATTACATTATACATTACAATACAAAATATACTTTCTCAGAATGAATTACTTTAGTTTAAATACTTTGCAAATAGGCAATCGACTTTTAAGTACTGTAGTTACAGTTTTTGCAATGGGCAACACAATTTCAAACACAAAGCAACATTGAGCTCAATGTGAATTTCTAGTCAAATGCAATTAGTTACTTTATGGACTACTTTTCTAACCACAGGACTGGATCCTAGATTCAGTCCTTGGACATCTCCTGTAAACAGTTGAGTTAAAGCATTTTGGTTACAGTAGTGATTTTTAAGGATTATTATTGTGTTTTAAAAGTTGACACCAAAATATTTTCACATAGAATCACCAATGTTATCCTATGGCAGAAAATTCACTTAGCAGGTAAGTAGTGTTATCGTTACTTTTTCTTACTCAATGGTGGATCCTGGATCCAGCACTGGCCAATCTCCTGTAAACAGTTGAAAGAATGTGTTTAAGTCATACAGACTATTTTTTAGGAATATTTTTAGTTTGTGAAAATTGACACTTCGAAACTTTTCTGCTCAAAACCACACAATGGATTCCTATGGAAGGAAATACAAGTTTCTGGTAAGTACGCTTAGAATTACTTTTCAGGGTCAGTGCTGGGCTCAAAGATGCAGCCCTGGGTTCTCTCCTGATAACAGGTGAGTAAATCAAAATTCGTAGTTCGGCTGATTTTAGAGGAATATTTGTACGTTTCAAAAATGGACACAAACTTTTCTGGTGAAAACCACACACTGGATTCCTATGGAAGGAAATACAAGTTACTGGTAAGTACGCTTAGAATTGCTTTTCAGAGTCAGTGCTGGTCTAAAAGATGCAGTACTGGGTTCTCTCCTGATAACAGGTGAGTAAATCGGAATTCGTAGTTCGGCTGATTTTAGAGGAATATCTGTACAATGGTGAAGGAAGGGGGCCGGGCCTGAGGTGACGTGTGCAAACACGCCCTGTGGCGCGTTTTAAGTTGGGGAATTAATTCCGCTTCAATCCTGCGGTCCCCTGGGGGCCAACTAGCCCACCAGGTACCTCCAGTATGCGCCAGGGAGCTGCGTTGCAGAGAGGTGTCCAGAAGCCACGCCCCTTTTTACAACACTCTGCAACGCAGCTCCATGGCGCTTACTGGAGGTACCTGGTGGGCTAGTTGGCCCCTAGGGGACCTCTGGATTGAAGAGAAATTAATTCCCCAACCTAAAATCGCGCCACAGGGCATGTTTGCACACATATCACCTCAGGCCCCACCCCCTACCTTCACCACTGTGCAAACGCGCCCCGTGGCGTGTTTTAAGTTGGGGGATTGAGTCTCCTTGAATCCCGAGGTCCCCTAGTGGCCAACTAGCCCACCAGGTACCTCCAGTATGTGCCACAGAGAGGTGTTCAGAGGCCACACCCCTTTTTATAACACTCTGCAACGCAGCTCTGTGGCGCTTACTGGAGGTACCTGGTGGCCTAGATGGCCCCTAGGGGACCTCTGGATTGAAGAGGGATGAATTCCCCAACTTAAGACGCGTCACAGGGCGTGTTTGCACAGTATCACCTCAGGCCCCGCCCCGCCCCTACCTTCACCACTGTGCAAACGCGCCCCATGGCGCGTTTTAAGTTGGGGGATTAAGTCCCCTTGAATCCTGAGATCCCCTGGCGGCCAACTAGGCCACCAGGTACCTCCAGTAAGCGCCACGGAGCTGCGTTGCAGAGAGGTGCAAAAAGGCGCGTGGCCTCATTACACCTCTCTGCAACGCAGCCCCCTGGCGCATACTGGAGGTTCCTGGTGGGCTAGTTGGCCCCCAGGGACCCCCAGTATTCAAGGGGAATTAGATCCCCCTCTGCAAACGCGCCAGGGGGCGCGTTTGCAGAGTGGTGTAAGGAGGGGGCGTGGCCTCCGGCCCAATCCCGTCTTTTTTTTTTCTTCTGTTTTTTAGAAGGGGGCCTGTGTAGCCCCCCTTCTTTTTCTATTTTTTTGGCCCTGGGGACCCCATCCCCAGGACCTGCCCCCAATTTTTATTTATTAAAAAAAAAAAAAATCGGGAAGGGGGCCGCGTGGCCATCCTCCTGAGGCCATAATTTGCCCCGGGGACCCCATCCCCCCGGGCATGGCCCTTTTTTAAAGAATTACATTTTTTATGGATGGGGGTTGCGTAACCCCCCTCCTATGGCCACTTTAAGGCCCCGGGGACCCCATCCCCCGGGGCCGGCCAATTATTTACATTTTTTTTATTATTTTTTAATAGTAGAGGGGGCCACATGGCCCCACTCCCAGGCCACTTATGGCCCCGGGGACCCCATCCCCCGGGGTCTGGCCTCCGTTAGGGGCCGTGGGGTGGTCCCCAATCCCCCCATGGTCCCAGCCGGCTCCCTGCGTCCTGCGGGAGCCGGCATTGCTTTTCCACATGGGGAGCAGCTAACATGCTGGTTTCCCTGCTCTCGCTTCAATGAAGCAAAGCAGTTTGCAATGCGAGGCTCCCGCCCTGTCATTGCACACTATAGTGTCCCAGGGGTGGGCACCCCGGGACACTGCAGGAGCTGGCCCTGGGGGGTGGCGGACCTCAGGGCCTATACAAGGCTCCAGGAGGGGGCCGCGTGGCCCCCCTCCCACATTGACAAGTTGCCCCGAGGGTGGAGTGGCCAAAGAGCCCCCCACCCCAAATAATTTCAAGGCCGGGGAGGTGGCGGTCCCCAGGGCTGGGGGGGCTGAAAGCCCCCCACCCATGTTGAAGAAGCCCGAGGGGATGGTGGTCCCCGGGGCTGCGGGGGGGCCATGAGCCCCCCGCATATACAATGTTCGAGCCCCAGGGTGTGGCGGTCCCCGGGGCAGTGTGGGGGGGATTGGGACCCCCCCACGTTTTTTTTTTATTCTGCCCCCGGGATTTTGCCCCCCGGGACAAATTAGCATATTCAGCGCGGGAGCCACACTTAATTTTTTCTTTTTTTTTTGGGCCGAAATTCGCACGAATCTCGACGATTTTTAGAAAAAAATATTATTTTTTTTTGGCCCTGGGGGTCCTTGTGGGAGCCCCTGAGCAGGCCTAGGGGGTCAGGGTGTTTCTACCCTGCCCCCTTTTTGTGTTTTTTGCATTTGTTTTAGGTTTCTTGTGCCAGTTCGGGCTGTAGCTGCGGCTAAAGGTCCTATGGGAAAATGCATGGGGAAATCGTGTTTTGGGACCCCCCTTTTTTCTCGGCCCCTGCTTGACGAATCACCGTGAAATTTTCAGGATAGGAGCTGGCCAAAAGTTTGGAAAATTTCGCGAACATTCGTCAATCGGCGCCAACGTTATTCCAAATAGAATGTTTCAGATTTCCTATGGAAAATAGGTCCTAACTATATCTACCTACTGGCGACCGCCAGTAGGTAATATATATACACATATATAGGAAGTTATGTTTATTTTATAATTAATTAAATATATTTAATTAATGTTTTACTGTTAATTTTTAGCATATTTTAAGTTTTCTATTGATAGATATTTTTAATAAATGATATCTTTGAGAACGATATTAATGACAATGATATTTTTTCCTATATTTTTGTCATTTCCATTATAAGTATGTGATGACAATATTTTTGTATTTGATAATCTTGTGATGATATTTTGTAAGTGAACACCCACCTGCATCTAGGGTTTGTCTGAATTCTTAAGAGGCAGTGATAAGGGCCAGTTTGTTGCTATGTTAGCTTCTGAAGCCGAATTGGGTATCATCTAGGAGACCGTTGATACTGATGAAAGCAAAAAGTTAGTGTTAATGGGCTTTTCTACAATCTTCGCCGGGAAGGGAAGGAGAGATATGGGGCATTAATTATTAGGATCATTGGCATCCAAGGTTAGTTTCTTTAAAGAGGGAGGATGGAGGCCTTTTTCCAATCTTTTGGAAAGTACCCGGTGTCAAATATCAGATTAAAGATGTCTGTAAGGTGCTTGGATATGACAACAGGAGCAAGGTGAAGGATTCTAGGGGGTAAGGGTCAAGTGGTGAACCTGACTTGACCTGATTCAGTAAGGACTGAACAGATGCTGTAGATAAAGGTGAAAAGGAAGTCAGAACAGCATTGTCTGATGGGGGGTCCCTTTGGACAAGCTAGAGGAAGGAGCTGTGATATTGTTTTGAAGGGCCATGTTATCAGAAGGGATGATTGCATCTGATTCCTGCCCAGCCAGAGTGTCCTGCTCTTCTGGAGTGCAGGAGGATGAAGAGCTGGAAGAGAGCGAGTTGTAGATAGCCTCAACCTTAATTTTAAAGACTGAGGGGTCGGTGGAATAAGCAAATATGTGCCATGTTAAATTCCCTGCAGCTTCTCTGAAGAATTTTGTTAGATGAGGGAGAGATGTTTTGACTTGATCTCATAAAAGTAGTTTGGAAAGCCATTCTCCCTATGAGACTTCCCTGAAGGAATGGATTTGATGGATTCTGATGACTAAATCTGTGGATGTAATGTCTTGTTTGAGTGTCTCCTTCAGGGCTGTTGTCAATGATGGGATCAGAAAGTTTGACAAAAATGCTTCTGCCTTGTTGTCATTCCCCACTTTATCCAAGGTGTTGAGTCGAGTATAAGAATCCACAAACTCCTTTGTGATTTCAAGTGGATTGGTTGAGAACTTCCCAGTGGAACTTTGCATTGCCAGGATCGTGGAGTTGGTTCCTCTTTGTTTTAGTTACTGTGGAAGCTATCTTCCTGACCTTTCTCCATTCTTGTAATGGTCACTTCAGAACCGTAGCCAGACATACTCTTCCATAGAAGATTGCACTATGTTCAAATCATATATTTTCCCTGATTTACAGATGTTGTTTTTCATCCATGGGTGGTAATCTATGAAACTGTTGCCGGTCCATGATTTCCTTTTAGAGTGTTTCACTCTGGTTGCAGATCTTCAATTTGAGATCCTTTATATCCCTTATCATCAGACCTCTGATATACGCTTTCTCCATGACCCATAGGCTCTGTGATGAGCGTACAGAGTTTATGTTGGTGTTTAGGTAATTCTGTACTTAGGAGCAGAGATTTGCCTTTTCTTGTGGTTGTCAATATTGAAGTATGTTCATTCTCCAACTTTTGGTCTTTGGCATGACAATCTGAAAGTCTAATAACAAGGTGATTGGAGCATGGTCAGACAATCCTGCTGCCACTATGCTTCAACCCGTCATCTTGGGTAATTAAGTACTGTTTAGAAGAAAAAAGTTGAGACATTTTTTCTGTTTTGTGTGGGCAAGAGAAATAGGTGTATTCCTTACCAATAGGGTGAAGTAAACACAAGAGGTCTGTTAATCCATGGTTAGAAATCAAATCCTAGAGCATGTGCCTACTGTTGTTATTACTAAAGGTGGGTGTTCTCGATCTATCCAGGATTAGGACAATGAATATGTTCCAGTCTCTGCCAGTAGATGTGTTTAACCCAGCTCTGTATAAAACCTACTGGTTCTTGAAAGGGAATTGCTTACATGAACATTAGGGGCATATACTGATTCAGAATGGAAAATTTGTCAAAAATTAAACTGCCCTCTGTATTGGTCCATCTTTTTAGTGTTCTAGCTGTCAAGTGTTTATGAAGAACTATAGCTACTCCTATTTTCTGATTCTGTGTTATGTTCACCAAAACGGTGGACAATTGTTAGCAGAGAATATGATTTTCCCCACCCAGTCTCTCTTTAGGTTTTCAGACTCAATCTAAGAGGTGGGTGTCTTGCAAGAGAACTATATGTGGCTTATGGGATGCAAAAAAGATCAGAACTTTATTTTATTTTATGAATGTTGAGAGGCCATTTGGTGTCCTATGTCATGGCATCCTGAGATCCAGAATGCGACTACGGAGGTGGTTGTGATGACTGCCCTCACTGGATATCTTGTAAGCTACCAAATACACTAAGTTTGCACTAAGAGGTAGTCTTGGCATTACGTGATTTTTACTTCACAGCCATTGATATTTAAGACAGACAGCGGCTTAGGAGAAAACACCATCTATTTGGTATGTATGCCGGGTACCAATAAGAGTAATGAGGAGACATGGTAGTCTCCTACCTGGGGTATAGAAGCTTAGGTGGAAATACAGAACACCCCCATTCATAGATGAGGCTGAGGTGAGTCAGAACATCCACTAATTCAAAAATCTCTGGGGAGATGAGCAGCAGTAGATATTTTTCAGTGGGCTAGAAACTACTAGCACTTATCTGCGAACTTTAGCCTGGCAAGGAATACTTCTTAGCCATGCCCTGCCACATGTTGGAGAGTATGTCGAAAATGTAAAGTCTCTTCTCTATTGCAGTGGAAGGAGCTGAAATAATAAATACACTCTTATACAAGGTGTACCTGTTCTGAAGTCTATTATCACAATTAGACTTCAGTGGCGATCACAATTTATCTCTAGAAGGCTGTATGTCATTAACTAACAGCCGGTCTAGGAATGCCTCTCTGTGCCTAGGAGGGAGAATGTGTTGCGTTTCTTTATGTAGGCTGGAAAGATCAATATTTTGTCGAAAGCGTTGAAAGGTGTGTCCAACTGTGTAGTACCAGGATCCATTGTATTTTTCGAAATGTCGGCGATGAACTGTTCTAGTTCGCCTGGGTCTGAGAACGCTATGGTTTTGCCATCCAGTGTAATTATCATTGTTGCCCTTAACTGAGGTTGGAGTCTTGGGAATTTACTCCTAGTTAAGTTAGTTTTGTAGGCGAAGTCTTGTACTATTGAGATATTATGACCGT
This sequence comes from Triturus cristatus, assembly GCF_964204655.1. Lineage (NCBI taxonomy): Eukaryota > Metazoa > Chordata > Amphibia > Caudata > Salamandridae > Triturus > Triturus cristatus. The sequence goes on from NC_140582.1 coordinate 498,858,959, forward strand.
TATGAGTAAACGTGTCAGTTCTTTTGGAGGCAATCAGTAACTGTCGAACTTGTTGGTGTCTCAATAAACTGGGGATGACAGGCCTTGGAGCCTTTTCAGCCACATCACACCGAGTTTGAGCATTTGCACCTCATGAAATTCAAGTGCTTGATGAAGACGTCCTTCTTTGTTTCTATAAGGCCAAAAATACAAATGTTATTCATTCTACCCCTGACCTCTAAATTGGTGACCTTCCTCCCTGAACCCATATTTCATCTCCTCAATCTGGTGCGTTGTAGACTTTGTTTTCAAAATCTGTAATACATCTTTGTGAGCTCTGCATTTACGATGTATACTGTGCAAGTTCTTTTTGTATGACTTTCAGTTATTTTTTTGGCAGACATAGTGGAGGCTTCTATCCTTTTATAGATGTCTGTATCATTTAGATCCATCATTAGCACTTCCTGAGTGATTTTAACCATGTTTGTTCTTTTGGTGTTGGAAGAAGTGGCGCCTTAGCACCTCTGGAGACCGCTTTGGGTTTGGTTTTAGAAACAAGTAAAACACTTAGGCCCAGATTACGAGTCTGGCGGTCCAGCCACTGTCACACCGGCAGCGAGACTGCCCCATTAGGACTTTAGCAGTCGGACCGGCATTGGCACCACCAACCTTATTACTACTTTCCTCACCACCAGCAGTGTCATGGAGATTCTTCCTCCATGGACCTCCCGGTTGTGAGGAAAGAAAGGGGGCCCTGCGCCTGTGCACGGGGGTGCATGCAGGTGGGTCATCTGTTGTGCCCACCTGTAGTTTTGAGCTCCCAGTTCCTGCACGGGAAGGAATGCACAATATATTGCATTCCTTCCCATGCAGGAACATGCACGGGCAGTCTCGCAGCTATACTGTTTAAGGTTCACAATGAGCCTTTAAAAAGCACCACCGTGGGACAGCCATGCTGCCCACCCACCGGTCCACAAAATTTCTTATAATTTGGCAAGCGGGTGGCGGCGACTCTTGATGGTGCAGGAGTGTGGCGGTGGCATGCCACCTGCTCCTGCACCGCCAAAAGTCGTAAACAGACCCTCACTGTATTGGTGTAGCAACTGCCAGCAGTTGATGCATTGTCATCTGAAAGAGCTGTTGCATTAGAACAATGTGCCAAGAACTCAATATTTCAGGATAATGCAGAGCTCAGTTGTAAGGTACAGAGATATGTGTCCGGTTATCTCCAGAGGAAACAAAAATATTTGCCAAAGGAACTTGAGGACCTAAATATCAATGTTGCAACAAGAGGGACCAGGTCTGGTTTAAATGAAAACAATGTAAATCAGTATTAGACCTGCCCTTTCTGCAGGGTCATTTTTAAACATTTTGCCTTCATCCTCCTTTTCTTCTGATCCTGTTTTGTTGGCTTTTAGGACTCTGCGCACTTTACCACTGTAAAGTGCTTGTGTTCTCTCCTTTAAAGATGGTAGAATTGTCTCACACCCAATTGGCACATTTAATTATTTGTAAGTCCCTAGTAAAGTGGCTTCATATACCCAGGGCATGTAAATTAAATGCTACTATTGAGCCTGCAGCACTACTTGTGCAGCCCACTTATGTAGCCCTTTAAAAATGTCTCAGGCCTGCCATTGCAGCCTGTTTGTGAAGTTTTAAACTGAAATTTCCATCCAGTCATGTAAACTTTTTGCCAGGCCTAAATATCCCTTTTTAATATTTGTAAGTCACCCCTAGGGTAAGCCCTAAACAGTTGGACATGAACTTTTAAGTATTACATGTCCTGGTAGTGAACACCCCTTAAATTAGTTTTTCATTAATGTGAGGCCTACCTCTCCCATAGGATAACATTGGGCTACCTTATTACATTTAATTAGTGATACCTTTCAATCAGGAGGAAGTAGCAATGTTTAGGAATGTTGAGTTTGGTGTCTATAGAATTGTAATTTTAAACTCTCTTTAATGTTAAAGTTGGATTTTAAGTCACAATTCTGAAAATATCACTTTTAGAAAGTTGGCATTTTATTGTCCCAACCATTTGGTGCCTGTAGCCTGTATCCTGGGTCTCATGACTAGGTGTAGCTGGTAGTTGGTCTTGGTGTATTTCTCCCAAACAGTGAAAGACAGGGGGAAAAGGTGTTGGCAGGATGGGCCATCTCTGACTTGATAGGGGGCAGAGTTGTCACCTACCACACTTGCACATCACAAAGCCTCTGCCTCAGCATACTCACAAAGGGTTTGACACTAATCTTTTGTGCCCCCAGACAAGCTGGGGCCAGGGCACGGAAACAGAGAATTCCAAACACCTCTGGGGTGGAAACCTCTAGAAGATTCTCCTACTTCAAAGCTGGCACCACATATAAATATTGAACCCTCAGACCCATCTCTTCATTACACATCTGGACTTGCAAATGACTCAGAAGAAGAACTGATGTGCTGCTCTGCTGCAAGAAGTACCCTGCTGCCCTGCTACTTTGCTGCTTGAGTGAGAAGGACTGGACCTACATCTTGAACCCAGGACCACTCGAGTGACTCCAAGGGCTTGTAAGCTGGCCTCCTGATCAGAGCCTCAGGGCCAGAAAAGGCTCCAACCATCTTGTACCTTGCACCTGCTGTGAGTCCTAACGTCCCAAGTGATGCCCCTCTGAAGTAGAGACAGATGTACCTTGCCGGCCCAGCTGTGGTCTTCACCAATTCTGGTGCAAAGTGACGCAAATCCTTGCCACTCATCTACAAGCATCACCGGAACCGATGGCAAGTGATGAGGAGCCCAGCAGATCCTCGCCTCACAACTGCCAGCCTCAATGGAATCTACGCAGAGCAACGTAAAGTCTTGCCAAACCTCACCACCCAGCTGCCAGCCCATGGGAACCAGCGTGACTCGACCCAAAGCCTCACCCTCGCCGCACAGCTTCACCAGAACCGACGCAGCACAATGCAACCCAACACAGAACCTCGCATTGCGGACCCCGCAGTTTCTTGGAACCGATGCCGGATGATGCAAAGCGTCTTAAGTAACTCCGAGTAGAGTGTGCACCAGGATTTAAGGTACTTTGTTCAGTTGGGCTAACTTGGTCCCTGTATGTTGTCTGCACTCCATCGCAGTCGGCCTGAACTTGTGTCCCAGTCTGGCACGACCAGATGCCCACAGTTGGTGATTTGTACTTCTTAGCACTGTTTTTACTTAAATCTTTAAAATTCTGAATCTCTGGTTCTACTAATTGGATTTTTGTCTTTTTGGCCTCAAATAATGTATTAGATGTTACTCTATTTCTCTAACTTGTTGTGGGAATTTTTTTGTGTCGTTTTTTCACTTTATTACTGTTTGAAGTGCTACATAAATACTTTATGCTTTGCCTTTAAGTTAAGCCTGACTGCGTTTGTATTAAGCACCCACAGGGTTGAGAACAGGTTAATTTGGGATTTGCTTGTGTTTCACCCTGACAAGAATTGTAGTTGCTGCTTGTGAAGGCTTTCACCCCCCTCAACCAGTAACCCTTATCCTACAATCACCATGATGGCCCCCATGAGGTTTAAGGACGCCATCAAAAAATGTCCATCCCAGGCAAAAATGGCGCAGTTCCCGGTGACTTTAACGTGCACCTGTTACTGCACTGCTACAATAAGTGCCCAGGCTCTAAGCAATACTTATCAGCTTTGCTCTCTCCTACCAGCCAAATTGCTGCTAGTCCCAGTTGCTGTTCCGGTCATATTGTTGGGTTATGAGGCGGCTTACCCGTCCAAGAAGTGGATCAGCATCCGGCACCACAGACTTCATCGAATTACGGAAGGCTCTCTCAACCACACCAGTGGACTTTGTGAATGATTGGATTAGGTAGAGTCAGAGCTCTTGGATCGTTGTTGGCTCAAAGGATGGTCTTTTCACTGGTGGCTATTTTCTCCGTTACTTGATTACAGCTCGGGATCTAGTTATCATTGGTAGAATCAGAGCTCTTGTATCGTTGTTGGCTCAAAGGATGTTCTATTTGCTGGTGGCAATTTTCTCTGTTACTTGATTACAACTCAGGATCTAGTTGTCATTGGTACCCACCCTGTATATTAAAGATAACGCGTATGGGAGTGCAGGATCACATTTCTTTTTACAATAACTGCATTAATTTAAGAATGTAGGGCGGCAGAGTCTGCCCACCAATGAAGACCCTGAGCCATACCCCTAACTCTGGGCCTGTGCCATTGCGATCAGGGTTCCTGCACGTCGACCGGTAGCAGCCTCTTTGTTGCTACCTGTCACCCCTGCACTGGAGCACCAACAGCAGGGCGGCTGCTGACACAAAGCTCACCAGAGGCACCCTGGTACCCTTCAAGTACTGTCCCACTTCGGCGCCTGCGCCCAGCCTTGATGCTCTAGGGCCCCATTGGACTGGTTTGCCTCACACTGTCCTCCTTGAAGACCGTTACCTGTTCCTGCCCCTACCTTGTCATATAATCAGCAGATCTTCTGCCAAAACCATACCTGGACCACTCGCCAGTCGTTGTCTGGTGCGGGAGACTAATTGGCCCTCGGTGGCCTCAGGGAAGCCAACGAGGCAACTGCTTTTCACAGAGGTGGTCTCCTAGGCCAAATCTACGCCCTCTCCATCAGGGACCCCGGAGACCACAATAGACCTAAACCTCAAGGAGGTAACAGCAGTACGGCACAGGCTGGAGACCATAGACTTGAAGATGACTGATTTGGTGGTGGAGACTAAATTGATTCGCCCTGAGAGCTCCGGCTTCATGACAAGGTGGGGGCTCTGGATCAACGCCTGTCCTCCCTGGAATCCAGAGTTGAACTTCTCCCAAACAGGGACCAGGAGATTCGTGTCCTGCATGATAAGATCGTGGACTTTGAAGACCATTGTTGCAGAGACAGCCTCCACTTCTTTGGGATCCCAGGAAAGGCAGAAGGTGCCAATGTCCGAGGCTTTCTTCGTTACTTCCTGGCCACCCTTCTTGGAGTCACCTACTTTCCCCCATTGGAAATGCAGAGGGCATCAGGCCTGTCATTGCTTGCTTCCTCCCGCATGAGCAGATGTGGCAGATCCTGACAGCGGCAAAAGCACATGGACCTACGACTTCGAAAGCCACAGGATCCAAATAGCAGCAGACTTCTCCAGGGAAACCAATGGCCAGCGGAGAGCTTTCCTTTCCCTCCAGCTGTACCTCCACAAGTGGGACATTAAGTTCGGCCTCTTTGAACTGGCCCATATGTGAATCACCATTGATGGCAAGTCCAAGGACTTTTACGATCTGGAGGCGGTCCAAGCCTTCTTAGATAAACTATGGGATAAGGCCATGGATACAACCCCACAGGCATCTTGGCTGCAACAGCGGATCAACTTGCACCAGGGACCTTTAACGCGCAGCCCGAGGGCCCCATCATCAGGACAAGGTGCACCACCTGCAGATTGGCAAGGACAAAGTGCTGAAAGCAGTGGTGGAGCACACTCAAGACAGGGGAACAATAAATCCCACTCACCACTGAAGCCGATACCGCTGGCTGACTGATGGATGTTGTCCCTGCTGCTGTGCACTGGATTCGCGCTATCCCCTGGCCTGAAGGCTGAATATGGCCTGCATGTTTGTCACGTCTGTTATAGTCGTTGCTGGTGTCCTGATGGCTTGCTTGCTGTTTGTCAATAGGACTTGCCCATCCGAAACATGGGCTGCCACAGCGCCCATCTCTCCTGCTGAGTGTCCCGCTGCCGCACTGCAACGTTTGCCACTATGAGCCCTTTATATCCCTTGCATTTGGCAGCCAGCCCCATGGTTCTACAATTGCCTAGCAACGCCTCAGGTGTGCGATGGGGGTGGGTGTATCCATCCCACCTCCTTTTTCCCCACACTCCCCATCCCCCCAATGCAGCCCTCACCTCCTTTCGCTGGCGGAACCTCACCTGCTTACTCACCCTTCCACGATTCCTCTGCTGTTGCCCTACCGGCGTCCTCTTTGTTGCCCTCCTGGGTCTTTCCCCTCCCTTGTTCTCTCACCCGCCTCTATGCCCTTGGGCCTCCCAGATGCAGATGAGGAGACTCCCCCCAGGCTTAGACCTGCTTATCACAGTTTTAGGGTGCGTTGCCTCTAGATATTGCAAGTGTTATTGGTTTTGATCTTGATTGTTGTGACTATGAGTGACTAGTTCTTTTTTTCCTTTCTCTCTTGCCCCTGTCTCTCCTCTTCTTTTTCTTGCTCCATCTCACTGCCTCAGTTCTGTTGGGTATCTCTCCCACATTACCTGCCTCCAAAACTGCCCGTTTCTCTCACCCCCTTCTGAAACCCATGGGAGCCTTCCCCCTCACCCCCAGTTTCCCTTCTCTTGCTCCTATCGGGTCAGCCCACAGGGATCGGCAGTCTGCTTCGACTCCTCTGTGTTCACCACAGGCCCTTGCCACCCCCCTCTGGACTCCATGGCTGGTGATGCCCTCCAACTCTGGCCTCCACATCATATTGTGGGATGTTAACGGCCTCATGCACTACATGAAGCACAAAAAAGAAGAATTAACATACCTTAACTCCAAGCATGTGGACCTGGTCCTCATCCAGGAGACGCACCTCATGGAGGTGGAGGTAGAGACACTCCAGCAGGACTGGCACCTGTGAGTGGCAGATGGCTTATCAGCCTCCTGGAAACGTGGAGTGTCTATCCTGATTCATGGGCCCCTGCCTCATATGATGTTCAACACCTGGGTCGAACCTGAGGGATGATACATGTTTGCAAAACTGAAGATTGGTGGGAAGGTAATATGTATCGGTTCTGTGTACATTCCAATGAGGCCGGTCCATGCTTTATTTCTGTAGCTATCCCGGATTCTGACGGTGATAAACACAGCACATCTTTTGGTTAGGGGTGACTGGAACCTGGCTCAGGATGCGATCTTGGACGACATGGGCCTCATTGACACCATCCATAATGCAGATCGGGTTCTCCTGTGTGACATCAAAACAGGCCACGGCCTCCAGGATGTCTGGAGACTCCTACACCCGACGGACTGGGAGTACACCTACATGTCTCCGATCTATGTCACACAGTTGTGACTGTACTCCTTCCTGGTGGCACATCAACTGATCCCCCTTGTATGTGAGGTTTCCATCATGGAGGGTGCCCTCTCGAACAACTCCCCAGTCTGCTTGCAGGCAACTTGGTACTGGCACAGCCAATCTGGATGCCCTAGTGCCATAACCTGTTCCAGTACAGCCACCTAAAGGGCAAGGAATCCCTCATAACCCATGCCAGCTTCTACTGCAAACTTTATAAGAGCTTGGTGGACTCAGCCCCAACCTTGTGGGCAGCTGCAAAGGCAACTATCACAGGCCAGCTGATGAGACATGACACCCTCTCCAATAGGCAGAGGGAGGAACGGCAAAGGCATTGGAAGGGGACGTAGCCCATCTCACGTGTGCCTACACAGCCAACTCCACTGACAAAGTTGGGTGCAGCTTGGTGAAGGCGTGCATGAATCTCAACTCCCTCTTTACTTCCAAAGCTGAATACGCACTTCAGAAACTGAGGTATAGACACTACGTACAAGTGGAGAAAGCAGGTAGGCTCTTGGTGGCGCAGTTGAGACAGCGAGAAGCGGGGATGGTGATACCCACCATCACCATGGGATCCTGTTCAGCAAACCGCAGGAAATCACAGATGTGTTGGCCTCCAACTATAAAGCCCTTACTCACCTGAAATAGCCTCCTAGGCGGCATAGACCACCACCTTCCTGGACAAAGTATTCTTACCCTGCCTCACGGACGAGGAACAAGCTCTGTTAGAGGGAACGATTACCAAAGGGGAGATCGCCCAGGTCATCCCAAACTTACCCTACCACAAGGCCCCATGGGAGGATGGTTTCCCAGCGGAATCCTATAGGTGGACTAAACCTGAGGTGGTGGATCTCCTTCATGAAGTCTTCACTGCAGTGGACCATTTGGACTCCCTGGGCCTACTCTCAAACAGAGCCCAGTAGCTTCCATCCCGTCTCCCTGCTTAACAGGGATGTTAAAGTATTGGCCAGCATCCCTTATCCACCACACACAGGTGGGGTTCGTCCCACGCTGCTCGTCATGCAATCACCTACGGACACTAGGGGGCCGATTCACAGAACTAATTTAAGACAAAACCCTAAACTTACTACTTTTGATATTCACAGAAGTTAGGATTTTGTCTTAAGTTTGTTTTAAGACAGACTTAAAACAGACTTAAGACAGACTTAAGACAAACTTAAGACAGACTTAAGACAGACTTAAGACAGATGTAAGACAGACTTAAGACAAAATCCTAACTTAAGTCTGTCTTAAGTCTGTCTTAAGTCTGTCTTAAGTCTGTCTTAAGTTTGTCTTAAGTCTGTCGTAAGTCTGTCTTAAGACAAACTTAAGACAAAATCCGAACTTCTGTGAATACCAAAAGTAGTAAGTTTAGGATTTTGTCTTGCTAGTTGTGTGAATCGGACCCTGGCTCACGCAATCTAAATTGTGACAGACCTGCCTGAGGAGGCTTTGGCACTGCCATTGGATGCCGAGAAGGCCTATGACAGGATGGAAAGGGACTATTTGTTCGCAGCACTCTGGAAATTTGGCCTCGGTGACAAATTCATTTCCAGAGTGTGCTGGCTCTATGGCTCTCCTTTGGTGCACATTAGCTGCAGTAGCTTCCTTTCTGACCCTTTCCTGGTCCACTGGGGTGCACGTGGGGGATGTCCGCTCTCCCCCGCTCTTTCTCCTCACCATGGAGCCCCTGGCAGCAGCCTTGCACCAGTCAGATCAGATCATGGGCATACCCACACCCAGGGGCCCCTCAACATAGTACATGTACATGGAAGATATCCTGCTCTCTCTTTCTCTGCCCTGTCATCCTCTATCCCCACGGTACGGTGGGTTATTGGCACTTTTGCAGCCATATCTGACGGCAAAGTCAACTGGGGAAGAGCAAGGCACTTCCACTAGTGAGGGTCACCACATGTGCGCACATTGCTGGGTACCAATTTCAGTGGAAAACTATCCGTCTTAAATACCTGGGCATTTTAATTAGCAGGGGCCTTGCGAGCATGGTGGCAGACAATTTGGACCCACTCATTGAGCGCATGTGGTTGGACTTTGCGAAATGCTCCCATCTGAAACTATCATTGTGGAATCAAACTCAGGCGGTGAAGAGTGTGACCCTCCCTCGGTTCACCTATTTATTGGGCATGCTTCCCTTGTTGACACCTCTCTCGGTGCTCCATCAAGTGGATAGGGCTATCAAAGACTTCATATGGGGGTCAATGAGGCCTTGTTTGGCCGTCAGAAAGCATCTTGCCCATAGGTCCATGGGGGACCTAAGCCTCAAATCTGTGGAGCATTATTGCATGGCCCTTCACCTAGCGCAACTGGCAGACATACACACCTGGGTCCGAGACCACCCCATTGTGGGTCACGATTGAGAAACGGCTTGTGAATGGCCCACCAGTACTGCTTTCCCCCATCTTCCCGACTCTTCTAGCCCTGGGGCTCCAAACCCCATGCAGCAATCCATGTACAAAACCTGGGTGCGAGCCCACAGGCTTCTCTCGATAGACACACACCTGCATGACAAAGTGCACATTTGGAACAATCATGCCATACGCATCAGATGAATATGCTCAATTGGAACTTCTGGTGTGTGGCGAGGATCCACAACCTTGCTCACCTACTGTCCCACAACAAGCTTAAATCCTTTGCGATGTTACAAGACAAATTTGGTCTGCCGCTTGCACAGCAGTGGTGCTACATCCAACTTCACCATTGCCTAACAAGCAAACACGGCCCACAGCCCAGGCCCGTCCCCCACTCCCCAGTGCTTGCGTAGATCAACATCTGGGGTTAGTTCAAGGGCTTGATATCTGGACTCTACAGCCTCCTGCTTCGGCATCTATACTCCCAGCCATAAACGGCGAGCCTCAGTACAACCTGGCAGACCTGGCTGCAAGTGGAGTATGAAGAGGAGGACTGGGCAGAGCTCCTGGAGAACCTGGGCCGAGGGGACCAGTAAGCCCAGCTGCTGTTTGACCTCTTTAAGATCTTCCAGGGTTGGCACTGGACTCTGGCGTAGCTCCATTCTGCTGGACTATCACCCCACTCTTCGTGCTCGTGGTGTGACATGGGTCCTGATTAGGATGGCTGTCATACTTTCATCCAACCGCCATCTAGGTGGGGAACAGGACCACCCGACTAGCCGTCGGCAGTCCCGCCATAAGTAATACGATGGGACCGCATTCAAGGCGGTCGCACCATGCATTCTTTGTATTGTGGAGAGTGCTGCGGTCTGCAGCACACACTGCAGTAAACAAAATTACCCTGTACATATCCCTACAGCATGTGCAGGGATATGTAGCCACCCAGAAGAGGATGTATCCATTTATCCATCTATCTAGCTCTTAGGATGACTCAGTTAGTTAAACACTTCCAGCTGAAATAGATGATGTTCTCAAATGTTCGAATCCAGCAAAGCAAAATCAGCCTTCCATCTTTCTGAGGTTGAAAAACGTGAATTGGTTAATAGCAAAAACACTATAAAAGGCAGAAATTCTTTGCAAGGACAAGCTATTGGGCCCTATTCACAAATTGCATTTTAGGATGGTTAGTAACTAATGTATTACAAAAGGCTATTCACCAAGGTATGTGCAGAGTTCTTCTCCACCTCTTCTATCTTTTATGTTCGGAGAGCTCCACCCCAACTTTGGAAATCTCTGCACATGTGCAAATACATTTTAGTAGTAAATGTGGGAGGGAAAGGGGAGTGGATGCAAAATGGGGACTACCTATGCCTAAAAGGGAGGGGTTGAGGGATAACTAATGAGGGGCCAAGGGAAGGATAGGGACAGATTTCAGGAGGGACATGCACCTACCCACATGATTAAGCCTTTTCAATTTACACACTACACTTACTATAGTTAATACCGCCTATCAATTACCAAAACAGTTGTGAAAGTACTCCAACTCAGAGCTGAAGTAAATCCAGGACTACCCATGGCTATTCGCAGGCGCTCCCATAGAAAATAATGGAGGTAGGCAATTAAAATGAAAACCCAAACTAATTTAAATGTTTTAAAATTATACACTGAATTATTTTAATGATGAAAAAATTAAATATACATTTTATATATATATATATATATATATATATGCACATTTATATGTATTATATATATATATTCACAATAAATAATGTAATTACCATTTCAATTAAAAAATAATTGTAACCAATTTCTGCAGTTCTATATTTTTTACCTAAAGTGCATAAACAACAAGTGCCTGTTCCAGGCAGACCTATTATTTCTGCCCAACGCAGCCTTTGTGAAAAAATGTCCAAATACGTGGATTTCTTCCTTCATGAATTTGTTGAAGAATTACCATCGTATATCAAAGACACCAGCCATTTCCTATCTACTGTTCAAACTGTCATTTGGCAAGAGGGATATGTATTCATTGTGATGGACATTTGCTCCCTCTACACAAGTATACGCCATTCAGACGGATTACAGGCAGTTAAATCCTATCTTGACAAAAGAAACATCACCTTCCACCAGCACAATACTATGTTGTTAAGAATGATAGAGATCTGTCTATACAACAACTACTTCATGTTTAACAATGACCTTTTCCAGCAGCTGCAGGGTGTAGCCATGGGGGCGTGCTTCTCTCCCAGCTACGCGTGTTTACACGTTGGCTGGTGGGAGGAGCATGTCCTTAGGCACACCCATGGTGAGCTGTATTTGTCTCATGTTATACGCTGGTGGAGATTTATCGATGATATCTGCATCATTTGGAATGGATCCATTGAATCAGCAAATGAGTTTGTGAAATGTGTCAACAATAATTAATTGAATCTAGAATTCACTGCCCAGATTAGCTCAGATCGAGTTCAATTTTTGGATGTGGAATTGTATATTAAGAACAACATCATACAATCTAGATTACATCGTAAAAGTACAGCCGGAAATGCTATTTTGCATGCTCAAAGTTCTCACTCTTATCACCTGCTTAAGGGTAGTCCATATGGGGAATTTCTGCGCATCAATCGTATATGCAGTTCTGAATCAGATTGCACTACATATCAGAATGAATCCCTTTTAAGATTTTTTGCCCGATGGTATAAAAGGAAGAACTTAGAATTAGCACTAGCCAGAGCTAACACCATGAAACGTAGTGACTACTTTGAGACAGTCACCAGAAAGACTATTCATAGAACAGTTTTAAGCACTAGCATTGAGCCCATTGACCCTAACCCTGTCCAGCTCATTACGACCTTCAGTAGTCAGGACAAATATATAAGGAAACTTATTTAAAAACACTGGCCCATAGTAAAAACTGATCTCACTATGTCTCAGTTAGTGCCTAACTTACCTCAGATTACTTTCAGGCGAGCACCCTCTATGAGGGATGCTCTGGTGAGAACCAGTCCTGAAGTTACTATTTCAAATACCTGGCTTTCTAATCGTAATGGCTTTTTCAAATGCAGCTCTTGTCGAGCCTGTAAATTCGGTATTAACACCTCTGAATTTATTGATGCTTTTGAAGAAACTCCAACTAACATAAAGGGATTTTTTACGTGCAAAATTGATCATGCAGTATATATACTTGAATGTACATGTAAACTAAAGTATATCGGTAGCACGAAATTACAAGTATCTGCACGGATTTTACAACACCTCCGTGCTATTGTCAACTCAGACCCCAGTTACGCGCCACTTCAAACTGGTTCATCACAACAATTTGAATGAGTTAAAATATTTTGTGATTAATGCGGTACCAAGGTTACCGAGGGGAGGCAACAGGAAAAAAAACGTATCAGACAGCTAGAATCCCACTATATACTGCTTCTGGATACAAAGATGCCTAATGGTCTTAATACTGGGGAAGACATGCATAACTTTCTATAACACTGTAAGAACTAGTTATCTTTGGAGTCTGTGTAACGTTTGATGTTCTCCCTTTTTTTACTGTATCCATGTTTACATTGAGGTGTTTTAGTGTTGGCTTTCATTTTATCGTTCTTTTAGCCAGTTCGTTCTTTGGTTTTAACCGATTTTTAACCTATGGGTTGTGATTGGGTTTTTACTGAGGTTTGTATCTGGATTTTTTGGATGATTTTATGGATGTTGCACTAATTTTTACTTCACGGCTTTTTACCACCTTAAAGCATAAAATCTCATCTATTAATTTGTTCTTTACTGCTCCTAGTATTCTGCTATTTTGCACATGTTTTGCAGAAATATGCACTGGTGCACTTGCAATTTGTATTATACTCAGAGACTTTTATTCGTTGTTTAACAATTGTTTTAGAATGTTTAATATCAATAAGTTTTTAGCATGATGTAATCCCTTTATTTATTGCACTTGCACTTTATTGGAGATTAACATTTTCCATCTACTAATTAATTAGATGAGAAAATGTATGCTATTAGCAGCTATATATCAAGCTTAGTGACTTCTATACATTCTATTTTCTATACGAAGAATAATGTCGTCAAACCTTATGGGATCTAATATTTTACCATCACTGGGCATTAAATATACCTAGTATGAAATCGGCAATAATAAGTAAGAAGAATGAAAATAAGAAATCTGACGTATTAATGAGTATACTTTGCCTTTCACGCTCATTCTCATATTTTGAATTGTTTGGATATATTTTGTCAATATGAGAGAAATGCTATGGCCTCTCCCCTATATATATATTTTTCTCTTATACAGACCTCTTCCTTTAATTTTCTGTTTACTTCTTGTTTACATTTCAGTTTTTTAATTTTCTTGGACCTCTGTAACAGAGGCCAATTTATCTTACCAGTGGATTAGTGATCGGTGTATGACCAAGACTTTAAGATGTTTACGTTTAACCACTATGGTATTATTGTCAACAATTTAATTATTGTTTTTGAAACATTATTGTGCTATGAGATGAAGTATCTCTTTTATTTCGTTTCTTTGGTCTTATGTGACGTTTGCTGTTTGTCTGTCACAATTCCATTGGTTTACACTGGAGGAGGAATGATGTTTTGCACTATATCTGTCTCGATTGGTTCAAGTTGTGTCATGTGATCAAGGCCGTGGCAACATGGCCGAAACGCGTCATGCCGATTAAGGAATAAAATTGCACTATCTACTACGTTCAGCGTGCTGTGGTCTGTACCTGTGCTCCTTTACAGTTTGGACCTGTGGGAAATCCTGTTTTCTTCATATATATATATATATATATATATATATATATATATATATATATATATATATACACATTTATATGTATTATATATATATATATATATTCACAATAAATAATGTAATTACCTTTTTCAATTTAAAAATAACTGTAACCAATTTTGTTTTAAGATGTAAAATAAATGTCATTATTTTTATATACACTGTTTAGTAACTTTTAATACATAATAAATACATAAAAACGTTGTATTTTATTTATTTTCTTATATACATCTCCAAAAATTATTTTAAGTTAATTTAAAATAATGTAATTTATCTTAAATCTAACATTTAGTTAAAAGTACTGCAGTATTTTATAAAACATATTCTACATTTAAAGTATATATATATTCCATTATCTACAATAACATTTATTTCACAAATATTTTGCATTTTTTTACAACTTCTATTACCATTTCTAAATATACCTATACTTTACTCGAGGGATGCCATGATTTCAAAAGGTCTCTGCTGAGAGTGGAATGATGAATAACGTTTCCCCAAGTAGACTAGAGGCTAAGGGAGTCCAGCTTCAGTAACTGTGCCTACAAACCTAAACCCCCCAGTAACAGGACACCCGTTCTTCTTGGTCTCCACCTAAAAAATCACTTTAAACACATTGACTAGTGAGGGAGTGCCTGAGTTTTTTTGCTGGTGGGTCCTTTCTAAATCCTGATGAAATTTGTCAGGAAATAAAAAATAAATTACAATACACATTACACAGTGACCGAATGCCATCTTTGCATTGTGCGCTATTAATTAGTATGAAATGCATCCCTATGTCCATTTCTGGTGTGAGGATGCAGATTGAGCTATAGAATAGTGCAAAATCACACAGGATATGAGAAAGAGTGTTTGGTTGATTTGCATTGTTCCTGTGCTCCTTCAATAGGATGTTTACCCAAATGAAGTCTCACTTAGGTAGTGCGTCGTATAGACATAATCTCAGGCATTTAGTTGTTGCCCAAGCGGTACCCTGAGGTTCCCCGGCAAGATGCTGAGGTCCCTGTAGAATAAGAGTAGCCATGGCAATCAGTTTTTAACACAACTGTAGTGCCTAGTGTTTAGGAGCTAAAAATGCTGTTTGGGCCCTAGCTCTGGATCAAAAGTGACTAGACATCTAGACAGAACTGACCATACGTGCTTGGAATTCAGAATATTTTCCAAAGTGGAATGAGATTGTTTTCTTCTTAAAGGTTAAGAACTGTCTATATATTGAAATTATTGCCTATTATATGATGTGAAAATTGTTTCAGAGTGTCTTGCATCATGCCACTTTTTGATTTATATAAACCTTGGCTGTTCTGCTTGCTTCCTTGTGAAAGTCAAGCACTAAGGGGGAGTACTTAGTTACCCTGTAGGGTACAACAATAAAGGGACCCTAGGACACTCATGGTGGATGACATCAATTGTCACAGTTGATACCTAGTGAACTTTGACTGTCCAGGGACATCAAGGAAAGGCCTCACAATCACTCTCCCAGTATTGGGACATCCATAGAGCTGTCACAAATCCTCTCTTTTTTGGATTCCTCTATGCACTGATATCCAAGTACTGAGCTATTGACAGGTCTGTATTAATGAGAATATACTATGGCATGTAATGTGAATTGTTATTCCACCACTGGTACCTGAACAGGACTGAAAGAATGTTCATCACATACCTGACATATCAGAATTGAGACATCTAGAGACCTCCTGCAGTACACGTCTCAAAACCTTTTGAGACATAATTTTATCACGCTGAGCTGATATAATAGGAGTTAGACTCGCTGCTATGAGGCCTGTTTAACATGGCAGCATAGGACACACCTCTGATGTGTATACTGAGATTCCAAAGACAACAGGCTGACCACTCTGGCACTGACATCACATGTCTACATCCATGGTTGATTTCCAATAATTTGCCATGGCCTCATCCTAAATCTGCTATTGGGTTTTATCATAGATACAGAGGTGTGCCAGAAAGCTCTGATTCTTTATCAACATTATTCTTTACAGGCTGCCGCTGGTCGACAAGATTCCTCTCATCCAAAGATAAAATGTTTTATCCCTAACAAACCCTCTTTTCAATTGTGAAACTTACCTATGGCTACCTAGACCCACCCAACGACAACTCAGCTCAAAATCTAAGCCCACATTCCTTTAAGGAACGATCCACAAAGTTGCATCAAGCCATCAAGAATTAGAAATTACATTCATAACTTATACTAAACACTTGTGACTCACTATATCAGCCAAAGTAATTGAAATACAACTTCAAAGCTCATATTACCTACACACAAAGCTGGACATACCCATGATACATTTTTACTCCGCGAAACCTCATCTCCCGTTACTGGCAAATATCATGTGACATGGATTAATTATACTTTAATTCATATCAATATCTTCCTATACTCACCACCAGACCAAACAGCAATTTCAAGAAAACCCAGCAAACCATGGAAAAACCTTGAACTCACTAAATTCCATAGTCTACTTCACTCATCATTGCCGAATGTCCCAGGAATCTTCTTTCAACTGTTTTACTTCTGATTGATATTGGTTTGTGACAACACATTCCAGCAAACACCTGCACCCATTACCTTGCAATGAGAATAGGCTGAATGATTGCAGGGCTTACATCTCTCAAACAGAGCATAAGATCTCTAGAAAAACATTGGAAAAGACAAACAATCCAAACAGATGTACGAATAGCCCTGAAAAACCTACAAGATTGCTGTCAAGAAGGTGAAAAGGCTCCAATACTTCTGGTAGATTTATGATGCTACATGTCTGATAGGAACATCATGTGAATGGTATGCAGCTGTGCCCTCTACCCTGAGTCCCCAACTGCAAGTATCTGATATGCTGGTTTTCTGAGTTTTGACTACAACCTTACATTCCTATAGCACATATGCGGAGGCTTAGGCCTATCTTTCGATGCAGTTACAGTCCTGGCCCTGTCCTGGCACTAGCTGGATGCCCAGTTATGGGTTTAGCACAAGGAGTGCACAGATGTGAGGCACACGCGCTAGTTGCGTTCTATTCTGGAAATTGACATTGGGTGTTTTTAGCTGTTTTTAATCTATTGCTGGCACATTGCACTTTAGTTGATCTTTTATTTAGGGCCTCTACCTCAGCTGCTTTCTGCCTCATACTCCTGTCCACCGTGGGCTTGCCCGTTTGTTGTGGAGGGTATCGAGGACTGCCGGGTTCCTTTCTTCCGGCTGCTTCTGGGGGCGGAACAAGCGGGTTAACACACTAGCGCCCGCTCACTACTTAAACCTGGCATTTCCGTCACGCAGCGTATGCGTGCAGATGTGAGGCACTCGAGCTAGTTACGTTCTATTCTGAAAATTGACATTGGGTGTTTTTGGCTGTTTTTAATCTATTGCTGGCACAATGCACTTTAGTTAACCTTTTATTTATGGCCCCTACCTCAGCTGCTTTCTGCCTCATACTCCGGTCCACCACGGGCTTGCCCCTTTGTTGTGGAGGGTATCGAGGACAGCCGGGTTCTTAACTTCCAGCTGCTTATGGGGGCGGAACAAGCGGGTTAGCACACTAGCGCCCGCACACTACTTAATCCTGGCATTTCCGTCGCGCAACAGACGCGTGCAGCGGGCGCGCTGCTGGCGCGACAAAGGCAAGCCCATCTGCGTCCGCGCCTGTTCAAGGGCCAGCTCCAGCCATGCTGCTGGATGCCCCCCTGGAGCCCGAATCCTTTGGTCCAGAACTCAATTACTTGAAGTGAGAGATAAGTCCTGTAGTGCCCCAACCTTGTGTGAGTTTTCCGGGCATTTGGCTCAATTTAATTGTGCCACGTGTCTATTCACTTTTAAGTTAGACCTTGCAGTCCCTCCCAGGCTATCCCCAATTCTCCTTGGACCCGTAAAGGAGCAAATTGGTCTTCCACCCGCAATTAAAGCCTGTCTACTCAATTGTAGATCACTACCTCGCCATTCGGGTGTCATTTGGCTCTCCCTTGTAACTCATGCCTGGTATATAATGTTTCTCACCGAAACGTGGGTTAGGGATTCTTCTAATCCCGACCTCAATCTTGCTATACCCCCTGACTATCATTTTGTGGGAATAAATCGGGCTAACAACAAGGTGGGTGGTGGAATTGCAGTGATCCTACATTCGTGTTGGTATATCTCTTCTAGGAAAATCCCTTACATCGGCCCCTTAGAAGTCATGTATTTCAGCATCTCTGCTGCATCGAATATAGCCATGGCTGGAATGCTCATTTACAGATCCCCTAGTTCCCGCCTCAACATCTTACAGATTTTTATAATATTGCTGCTGACCTGTTGCTTAAACATCCACATTTCATAATCCTTGGTGATTTTAACTTACATGTGGATGATACTCATTGCATTAAAGTAGGTCAGCTCCTAGAAACCCTGGAAGGCCTCAATTTAACTCAGCGGGTCAGTGGCCCTACCCATCGGGCCGGCCATACACTAGACTTACTGATCACTAATAACCCCAATCTGACCACAGCACCGCCTCTACCTCTTACGTGGTCAGACCATTTCTTAATCCCGTTTAGTTTGGCTACTCCCTTTAAATCTACTAATTCCTTTATTGCCCGGGATTATAATAGGAAATGGTTTAAAATCCCATATAATACTATGGCCCCTGCCCTCTCTGGCACCCATTTGCAGTTGGTGGGGGATTTGGAACTAGATGTGTCTAACTTTAATAGTTGGCTTTCCTCAGCCCTTGATACTGTTGCCCCCTTGCAATCTATTGTCTCCTCTACACAAAAACCATCAGCCCCCTGGTTTACCCCCGCTCTGCGCGCTGAAAAAAGCCTGTGTAAGAAACTCGAGCAAAACTGGAGATTATCCTATGATACGGAGGCTAAATAAATTTATAGAGCTGCTATTAAGAATTTTCACAAACTTAAGCGCTCAGTAATGAGAGAGTATTTTGTCAAGAAAGTTAACTCCACCGGTTACTCCTCTAAAACCCTTTTTAAAATAGTGAATGATTTTACTAAACTGTCCACTTTATCTAGAATGATTACCCCTACTCAGGAACTCTGTAATGAACTATTGGATTTCTTTCATGACAAAATTTTAGAAATATACTCTACGTTTGGCCATACCCTTGATAGCCCGGTCCAAAACACTGTGGTTACTAATAGTGACACATTCACGTCCTTTCACCCGATCCCCATTGATATAGCACTCCAAAAAATGTTCACCTGTAAATCAGGCTCTCCAAAGGATTCCTGCCTATATAGCACTCTAGCCCCCCCTCATTATTTCTCCTATGGATTTTATTTGGAACACCTCCCTGCGAACTGGGGTTTTCCCTTCGATCTGGAAATAGGTCATGTTAATACCTATTCTAGAAAAAACAGATGCTGATTCTTCTGTTTTTAAAAACTACCGCCCTATTTCTCTTCTACCAAAACCAGCCAAAGTCCTGGAAAAGTTAGTTCAGGAGCAATTATCGAGCTATCTCGAGTCCTGCCATCTCTTACATGACTTGCACTCCGGGTATAGATCCGGATATAGCACTGAGATTGCGCTGCTGGAGGTTTCTGAGACCATTCGCGAATGCTTGGATGCAGGTGAAGCAGCGATGTTGGTGCTCCTCGACCTGTACGCGGCATTCGATACGGTCTCTCATGCTATTCTGCTGGAGAGACTTCACAGCCTCGGGATTCAGGGTGTCCCTCTGCCCTGGATCAGATCCTTCCTAAATGGCCGCACTCAACAGGTCTCCCTTCAGCCATTTGTTTCCGAGTAGAAACCACTGAGTTGTGGAGTCCCTCAGGGTTCCGTGCTGTGCCCGCTATTTTTTAATGTATATCTCTCTCCTCTGGCCTCAGTGGTAGAATCTTGTGGTGTCAGAGTGATTTCCTATGCTGACGACACACAATTGGTGTTTTCTTTTAAGGATCACTCTGAGCAGCCTTCTCTAATTTCAGACGCTGTTTGTGTAACATCTCCACCTGGATGGCATTAAACACGCTTAGGCTCAACTCTGATAAAACCGAGGTGCTGTTTTTTAATTTAAAAAAAAATCCCTCTGCCACTATTGTGGTGGCCATCAGAGTTGAACCCCCCTCCGGAACCTGTAGACTCAGCCAGAAATCTTGGATTCCGGTTTAACAACGAGTTATCCTGTAAATTTCAAATTAACCAGGTTTCCTCAGCGTGTTTCGGTAAATTACACATGATTCGCAAAATTCTCCCTTGGATATCTCGCCGGACCATCGTTCATGCCCTGATTACCTCACATCTTGTCAAGACAGAATTCACTAACGCTCATAATTACACAGAAATGTAAGTCTCATTATGAAATGGCCACATGGTGATGGACTCTTGTCCTCTTCTGATGGCGTGTCCTATCCACCTCCTTCGGTTTCTCATTAAGATGGTGTCCATGCTCTTGTAGGTAAGTCTTGTCAGGACAGAATTGGCCACATGGTGATGGACACATTGTGATGAAAGACACCGAGATAGGAGAATGCCAAGTAAGTATGTCAGTAGTCATTGAGGCAGCGACAAGCAGTATATGAAGAATTCAACTTCACCAATGAGATAACTGCAGGAGGGAGGAAAAGCAAAGAAGGAAAGGAAAAAACAACAAAGGTGTGGAAAATGTAAAATGATGGTCAAACTATTGATCGCGGACCCATACTACTAAGCAGTTGCAAGGCAGCTGGAAACCTCCTCTACCACTACTTATGTTCCCCAGAAAGTACCTGCCTTCCCTCTGAGCTTTGCTCTGATTGTCCCTGTTTTTAACAGTCCCAGAAGTCTTGCATAATCTCTGTGTGCCCCAGCCAGCACTGCCCTGCCCTCCACAATGTTACTATCTTTGCTCCCGACACTGTCATTCCTTGACTGCTTCATGAATCTGAGGAGATCAAGGGGGCCTCTTCCTGTTATGGGTTAAAGTGCCACTTATGGTACCCCTGCATGTTCTTGCTATCCTCATCTAGAGGAATGACTTTGATTTCCAAAAACTTACTGGTTGCTAATGGGTCTAGAACAGAGTTTCTTAAACTGTGGGTCATGAGCCACTGGTGGGTTGCACGACGATTTTTGGGGGGTCATGAAAGTCCAAGAAATAAATAAAGATGCCTGTAAATTTTACACTGTACTTCAAAGACAAGGTCATAATTCAGACTATGTCTTCTGACAAATTGCTGCTTATTTTTTTAACAAGAGACTTGGTGTTTACACTCTCACTTTACATTCAGAGAAAGAAAAGTAAAGTGAACTATGCGACAATCTTGCTGGGGTAGAGAAAGTGTTAAAGAAAAGGGTGTACAATGTAATTTTTTGTAATGCACAATAAAACGTAAGTACCTGTAAATTAAAAGTACACATTCAGCAGTTAAGAAAGCAAAAATGAAGCACATTTTTTGTAATTCTGGAGTGTGATGGAAGCAAAGATTTCAATAGGATCAAAACAAATCAAAACACTTTACTTGGTGATGCACAAATGATAAATATTCACTGAAACCTGATTTCCACATATTATCATTTGAGTGCAGTCTAATTATATCAGTGGAACTGTATGTCTGCAAATTTAGAGGCTATTCCAATGTGAAATGTGCTGCCTGTATATGACAGTGCGCTACTACACAATGCTTTAGTTACATTAAAAAAGTGCCTGCCTCATGTCCATCACAGCTCAGCCGCGAAAGTTTGCTATTCTAAAAAGTGGCTTGTGTTTCTAAAATGTTTGGGATGTACTGGTCTAGAAAGCAAATAATTGGCTTACTGCTTAGAGGCGCAGTCGAATCCTTTCATGAAGCCTTAAAGTCATGAGACACCAGACTTAAAGTATATCAAAAGCAACTTGAATCCATTCACCATCCCAATAATTATACACGGAGCTCAGACCTGGCTGCATTTTGTCGCAAGGCACTCACTTTGGGCGGTGGACTTCTTGGAAGAAAAACCAGAAGATACCGGTCCATTAATGAAAATCTGATGAAGGGAAAACTGAACTTTACTGAGACTATGAAGTCAAAAGAAAACTGTATAAACAGGCTTGAAAAATCTTCAACTTAAAGAAAAACACAATTCAGTATTATATCTACCTGTTACCGTACAGACACATTTATAAACTGCATTTAAGCCACCAGTGAGAATAGGAAAATAGGCATTCCTAATAAGACAGGACTTTAAGTGGGATGAAAAAACTGGGGGGTGGGGTGTCTCTCAAATGAGCGTGACCGATGTAACTAAGGGTGTGGCTGAGAAAAGCAAAAGCTAAAAATCTGTGCTTAGCATAGTGTGCCACCCGATTGGTATGTTGCTGTTTCTGCCATTGTATCCAGATATATAATACAAGTAACATTACACCTACAACAAGCCAGGACTATTGGCTTTGTCAATGGTTGTTAGTTGCATAAGGAAAAAAAGCAACAACTATGGTTTCGTTGTATATAATATTGAAAATGTTTCAGTTCTGAAATGATGAGACTGTGAAAGAAGTATAACGAGTTTCTGTGAAGTGACATCAGTGGCAGTGAAGGGTAGTACTGCTGCAGAGTTAATATTATTTTTTTCACCCTGAGGGGGAGAGCAAAAATGGAGAGCACAGTAGGGACCCGTCTCGGCAGCTGCTTTGCTGAGCACCGGCAGGACCTGGCCCACTTGAAGCCCTGCTATTAGGACTGCTCCCCACCTGCCCCTTCTATTTTCCACTAGGGACAAACGAGGAGCAAGGAAGATTGATTTTATTAACGAAGGCATCTGGTCTCAAGCACAGAGTGTGGATCATCCATGACATGGGAGCTAGTAAAAAGGAGAGGGACAAAAGTTATTCTGTAGTGTTTCTGAGTTTGTGGGATTGTGGGATTGTGCAATCGGCTGATTGACCCCTGCAAAGGGGAATCGGTACCAAGTGATGACTAAAACTGGATGTATTCAGTCATATTTCCTGTTCATTTAAGTATAATATCAAATGTAATGCTAGACAAGAGGTAGAGCTCATTTGCACGGGGCCTAAACAAATGATCTCATGTAATGAAAGAAATTCACAAGCCCAACCTTTGGGCCTGCATACATGGCATCATAGAAGAGGCATTGAAAACCCTCCCATAACACTGAATTACACGCAATGCAAAAAATATTTACACAGAAACTTCTTTGTGCCATTTCTGCCACCAGGCCCAATTTATGCTATAAACCATATGTCTTCAACCCTTGTAAATCTGTGAACAAAGTTATGATTTCTGTTACAGCGAGCCAGACGTGGATTTAGAAATGCAACAAGTATGTGCACGTTTAATAGTATCTGAAAATATGAATGGGGCAGATTGCCCCTGAACAAATCTGTGCCAGTGGTCCAGCAGAGCATCAGTGGCAGAAGTGGATCTCTCATTCCAGGTGCCACATCTAAAGCGGGGCTGTGATTGCTAACCAAGACCTGCATAAACTGATACAATTGTGAAGACTTAAATAAGGAGACATGTTCATGGCTCCAAAAAACATTAACACAAATGAGTGCACTGTCACATATTACATCACACACACAACAGCAATTTACACCACCAGCACACGGATTTGTACCCTTTACCGTTCCAAACCCCTTCTCCCACAGACAGCAGCAGTGCAAGGGATGCTCCAGGGAAACTGTAGAACAGTAAGGACTACACAGCACGACTCTAATGAGAGGCCCATCTTCAACACCTGCTCCATTAGGTTATGACCCCAGTCTATATAACCAAATGAGGCACCGATGCAGTTCAGTGGGCCATATCAGGAAGTTCCCTCTACTTTGCACAGTAAAAGTGACATCAGTGACGCAAGCCACCATGGGCTGATGCAGGGTTTATCATCTTGGATGCAGGCCACTGCCATATTGGTCAACAGGATATATATTCTGATGCCACTACATGGAGGCCTGCATCTTTGGCAGCTTTGGCACTACCATGTGGACCAACTAGCGAGAGCCCAACAATCTACCTCATCAACTACAGAGCACACACATAAAAGAACAAGGAGAAACATGTAGACGTCAGAGCTTGCAGTGTATGTACATAATATTGCAAAGACCTGCTTGGCGAAGCAGAACATACAGGTGCATAATGCCATAGGACTCATAGCATGTGAGTGAACATGTACCTTTGCGCATACTGCACAAGGACATATGTCCTTATAAGGCACACTAGGTGATGTCAAATGCACTATGAAAATGCTTTATGCCAAAATATGCAAATAATATCATGCTCAACGTCAGGGTAAAACCACCTTTTAGGGCAGCAGAAAGAAAAATTGTGCATCAAGGAAGGATAGCATACGACTACACATGCAGAATGACTGCATGCATGTATGTCTATTCACATACATTAAAGATGATTGTTCAACAATGTCCTCCTCTTTCTCTGTGAGTTTCCTGCCTTCTCCATTTGCCCATCCTTTGCCCAGGATATCACCTTCCTCCTCATATACGTGCAAGATGGGACGATGATGTAGAGTGGCTGTGTTGTAAAGCAAACAACCCAATTCAATCCTGATACGTTTTCTGTTGCAACCATCAAGGCCCCACCACTTCTGCACAAACAAAAGAGCCTTCATTTCTGTAGACCAAATGCATAATCAGTGATGCTCCAATTTGTTCAGGGTGACTTCCTTTAGAGCATTTTCCAAGGAGCAGTTGAGTGTCTCATGGGCGGTGAGATGGTTGTGGCTATTGTATTGATGAGTAGGTAGAAACCCCTGCACAACTTGCATTGTAAGTATGGCTGGTGCACGCTAGAACACCTTGCCATCATTGGTGGAGCTCAGGATCCTAGTGCATCGATGGGTAAAACAGTGGTTGCATCACAAGCTGCCTGCCCATTGAGGCTTTGAAACTGTTTCTGAATGTGTTAAATCTGCCCTCTCTCCTTGCTTCGAAGAGGAGCATATGATATCCGCAAAATCTGGTAGCCCTGCAATGACATACACATCGTCCTTGATATGGTTGAGTTTCAATGTTGTAACTTGGTGTTCAGAGGTTTCTGGATTATAGTGCTCAATTCAGACAGTGAAATGTCACTTACAAGTCCACCTTTGGTCTGGAGTGGGACATATATCCATAAGTGTAGTGCTGATAAGAACTTAAGCAAAGCTGATAGGATCACTGTAACTTCAGGGTCTTTAGTATTTCATTATTTGAGGTATCCAAAAGGTTGGCGCCTATGGTAAATATGCGCCCTTCATCTGAGGGTCTGCTGCCTGTCCATTGAGCAGTCATTAGCCTGTGGTTGGAGAAGATTAGTGATATTTTTGTGGCATATGCTGAGAATTCCTGATGTGTATACATTTGAAATCCTTTTGTGATTTCTTCAGTTAGACTTTTCAAGTTGCATATAGCCTATGATATGTATCCCAGTGCTATCAAAGCACTGTGTGACAGCACAAGATACTGACGTATGTCACAATATTGAGAGATAAAATATCGCACTGCAATAATATTGTATTCTGAATATAGACTAACACAATATTCCTCATGTGTGAACTATAAAGATATATATCATCCAGGTACATGTTATACCACGTCTATACTTACACATCCATATTTACCCACACAATGTTGTGGTAGTTGTTATTCTGGATGTAATATTTTTGGCTGAATAATAGTTAAATCTCAATATTGTGGTAGAAAGCCAGAAGGCACACATATTGGCATACACACTGAAATGCCATGTGGGTGAAGCAGAAGATGAGAAGGACTTGCAGTTCTTCATAACAAGCACATGGCAAAGTGCCTCTCGATGATGTCAACTGATGGGTACTTCTCCTTAAAAATTCAATTTCATGGGTTGGTGCTGCTGAGGGGCAGCACCTATAGCTCACTTGTGGCCCTCCTCTTCTCATTGTCTAGGACTCACTAATGAGGTTTTGATCAACCTTCATCTGTGAGTTCCTCATCTTATTTCCACAATTTCATGTTGACGGTATAGATGTCATGGTGTTCATGAATTTCAAAAACAAAGGTGCATTAAGGGGGTCAGTGCTTTAATGGAGTTCATAAAAGGATTGCAGGCCATTAAACAGTCATTATGTATTGCATCTGTAGGCAAAACTCTACGAGTACCCTCCCATGTACCCCAAGAGTACCTAACTTCCTTATTACCCCACTTTTCTTCCCATGAAATATTTTCCTATGCCTGCCAACACTACTTCTCATCAACAACTCCTACGCATCTATGGGCGCAGCTTGGTCCTCCATGGCCCCAAAGCTGATGGCATTGCTCTTAAAAAGCCTTTCAAAATTATCAGTG
Source organism: Triturus cristatus (assembly GCF_964204655.1). Classification (NCBI taxonomy): domain Eukaryota; kingdom Metazoa; phylum Chordata; class Amphibia; order Caudata; family Salamandridae; genus Triturus; species Triturus cristatus. Next base: position 498,885,378 of record NC_140582.1, read on the forward strand.
TTGGTCGACAATCATAAGACGAGGACATTACGTACCCGATTCACAAATACGTTTATTCATTTGTAGTCATAATTTAGTAACTCATATGCGTGGAGGCCACAGTTGATCCCCAGGTGTCACTGGGAAACATGCAACAGACACAAAGCACACACAGGCTTCTGAAAAAGTTTGTATTTCTCAATTATGTTCCCGTGGAGACAGTTCTCCGATCACACTTGTACACACAAATTCAAGGAAATTTGTCTATGTGCAATATTACACCAAATTAGCAGGTTTTATGAATGGGTAAATGAATATATAAGTGCAAGTTCATCACTTGTAAACCTTTTGCAATCATCATTCAAGCCTTTAGCTCGTGTATACTGAATATATACACGTAAATATTAATGTTTTGTCAATTGGGCACCATGTCTCCCAAATGCTCAGATGTGGCTTACAGGAAGGCTTGTAGCTTGACTCTCCAAAGCTGTGGTGCTGGATACAGAGCAGATCGAAACTCCAACTCCAACATTTTACAGTAGAGATCTACTGGGAGATCTGGAGCTGGAATAAGCAATTTTCAACTTGCCTGGTGCTATGACCATGCCCCCAAAAACAACGCCACTCACAATGTACCTGCACCGAGGAATCTACCTTTCAAAAACAGTTTTGGTAGAGCCGGCAGTGCTTAATTTGTAAAAGAATAAGTGCTGGGTTCTATTCTTTGTGAGAAGCCCCCCTCCCTAGCACCACTGCCAGATGTCGGGGTTGCATCATGCCTCTTTCATCCACTAGCATATTCTCCTTGTCTCTTTATCTCACTCTTCAAAGTTCCTTTTAAAGCCTGCTTTGTAGGTTTCTCTCTGTTTTCCATCTTTCTTTCCCCCTTTGCTGCGTTTCTCTCTCTTGTTCTGATTGATGATTAAAAATAGGTTGCAGCCTGTGTGCCCCACCTACAACCACCGACTCAAATTAAGCCCTAGTTAGCATGCTAGAACTATACATTAGTGTAAGTATGGTTCAGTTAGAGTGGCCTCCTAAACTTCATTCACTACAAAATTATGATGGAATTTATAAGGACACTATCATCCTTCCACCCATCCTAATCTCAAAATTTTCTTCTGCAGCGCCCCACTAAATCACCTGGGGCCACATTTACAAAAAAAATAGCACAGCAACGCAAGCCAATTTGCTGCGTCGAGGTGCATAATTTTAAAAGGCACCGGAATGGGTCGAACTAACATCAATTTGACACATCCATGTGCTTTCCCTTGCGCTGGTGCACAATTGGCTGCCATGCGCCAACGCAGGCACCCTTGCGTCATGGTGCAAGGGTGCCTGCGTTGCGGGGATGATTGTTTTTGTGCAGGAAGGGACACCTTCTTACACAAAAACAATTATTGATGGCATTTTTCTCTTTCTATGCAGCACACATAGAAAGAGAACACAAGGAAAACAGAAGCATTGTCCTAGGGAGGTGTAGGATTCTGAGGCATTCCCAGGCTCACAAAACTTTGTAAGTCTGGGAATGTGTCAGGTTCTATGGATGTTGCATTGGAACACCCACAACAACACCCATGGAATGCCCCTTTCACACAGAGATATGCGTGAAAGGAGCCCATGTTTTTAAGGTCATGAAAGGTTACAAAGGCCTTGTAAATATGGCCAGGCACACTGCGCCGCCGATGTGTCAAAAAAGTGACCGGCGGCGGCGCAATGGCATTGAAAATGATGCCCCTATTGTCCATCATGCACAGCCAATGTAGCCTCCTGCCCAGTAGTCTGCCTTAGTCCACCCTTCACCTTGCTAATGCCAGCACAGCACAAAGGCAAGAGACTGAGGGCCTGGCGCGAGATGACCTGTTCGGAAACCAGTAGGGGCGAACTGCACACCGATTGGTTAGAGACCAGGGCTGCCTTTCTATGCATCGTGCAACCAGGGCTGCTTTGGTGAACTAAACTGCAGCATTGCAACATGTACATTCCTGTGTCATGAATATGAAGGAGGTATAAGGTGCTTGGCGACCCCAGGTGAATGCCTGGAACTGCAGCAATGGAGAAACCTGCAAGGGAAATCACATTTCCACCTCTGGGTTCACCCTCAGGAAGAGGTGTGGCGCAGAGGCCAGAGCAGATGAATACTTAGCACAAGGCTCACAATTCGATCCCCGGTGCTGGTGGCAGCTCAGCTCAGCACCGTGTGACTCTGGGGAATAGCTCATCAATCTCCCCAGATCCCCCCAGCGCCTTGAAACCTTAAGGGGTGATATGCTCGTGCTTTACAAATAGGAATTATCATTATTATTATACTCTAACCTGCGAACATTTTTCTTTAACAGAAGTCTGGTGTTTTAAAAGGACACAGACTGCTGTAAAAAAATTAATCACATGAAAGGAATGTCATTGGGTGAGCAGGCTGTGGTCTCTTGGACCACAGTCTTCTACAAGCCCCTGTCGTCCCCTCCTCCCGCAGCGCCACCCTTCGGTTTTCTTGAATAGTGCCCTATCCTTTCAGGACAGCCTTCCATTTGTGAATCAGCACCATCAAAACTCGGGTGTAGTACTGGGCCAATGGTGTTCAGCCACACTTGCGGTTTTAAACCACTGATACTTTTAATTGTGACTTGCAAATAGGCGGGAAGTGTCCCTTTTAAAGACCCTATTTCCCTATTTACAGTTAAAAATGGGTATCAAATGTTATTTGTAAGAGGGAAATACTTTTCTGACTCGTACAGTAACTTTTGTGCATTGCGACAAGCCTATGCTCTTTTGAATTGCAAACTTTTGCAAACACAAAGGGCCTCATTTATGAGACTCCTTGCGCCTCCGGCCAGTGTTCTGTGTTAAAGGGGCGTGCAATGGGTGTTTCTGGGGGCGTTCCCAGCAACATCCATGGCCTTTTGACACTGCCCCAGATTTACGAGAAATTGTCAATCGGAGGCAGCGCCAAAAGCTTACGCCTCTCCAGGGGAGGCGTAAGGGAGGCACTACGAGAAGAAATATCTTTATTTCTCCTCGTTTTTCCTTTTTCCACCTGTGCTGCATCCTGTAGCACATATAGAAAGAGGAAAAGGCTCTGTAATTATTTTTTGTACAGAAAGGTTTCCCTTCCTTTACAAAAATAATCATCCCCGCAACGCAGGCACTCTTGCACCATGGTGCAAGGATGACGGTGTTGGCGCACGGCAGCCCAATGTGCGCCTGCACAGGGAAAAGGACAGGAATGCGACGTATCTTAGAGATACAGCGCATTCCTGCCCTTTCCTTTTGCCGTAGGGAAGCGCAGTAGGAAGGCCTGCTGCGCTGCCCTCCGGCAAAAGCTCATAAGTGACGCCCAGAAGGATTTTGAACATCACCCCTATGATCCACCCCCCACAAAAACCTATGGCCACCACTCAAATGGATCGCAGGTACTGGATCAATAAGCACAGCTGTCTGCAGTCTGACTAATTAAGAACCACATCTCCCCTATAGAGCCATGCATTAGCTAATCATGCGGATATCACACTTTAAATAAAATATGAATTCATATTTGTAAAGTGCGAACTGGGTCTCAAGGTGCTGGGGGCCGTCGTGGAAATTAAGAGGCATATTATCAAGCCAGGCGATAACATTATCGCCGCTTTAGCGGCAGAAAACTACCGCTAAAACGGCGATAATGGGCTTGATAATATGCTCTATGGAATTCCAATTGAAGCCCATGTTAGATGTCCTTCACATCTAACATGGGCTTCAATTGGAATTCCATAGAGCATATTATCAAGCCCATTATCGCCGTTTTAGCGGCAGTTTTCTGCCGCTAAAGCGGCGATATTTTTATCGCCTGGCTTGTTAATATGCCCCTTTGTGAGCTATTGCCCAGAGTCACATGGTGCTGTGCGGAGCTGAGCTGCCGCCGGAGCAGGGGATAGAAACATGAACCCTGTGCTCCGAAGTCAGCTGCGCTGGCCGCTGCACCACACCTCTCCACCGCTGCACCACACCTCTCCACCGCTGCACCACACCTCTCCACCACACCTCTCCACCGCTGCACCACACCTCTCCACCACACCTCTCGACCCACCCTTTCAACCCCACAATGTTACCTACTCGAGTGGATCTCGATTATGTTGAAATCTTAAGCGAAACTGTAAGTATATAATAGTCACATTTAGGAATATTGGAATTTTTCATCAAATGTAGGATCTCACAAGGGCAAATCGACTTTGCTTTACGTTTTTACTTTGAATAGAACAGCATTTGCAGAACCAAACTTGAATCAACTTTCTTAGGCTCACTTCCAACAGCGCAGGTAATTGTGAAAATCACAAGAAACTAGAACTGACAACTTTGTGGAGGGGCCCATGTGGCATCATAGTTCAAGCTTTCCATTGCCCCAGCTGTGCTGGTCGTTCCTTTGCAAAAAATTACATTTCAAAGCCTTTGGAGGAATGCTGAATTGGCGGCATGGAGTGGGTGTGTCTCTCTTTGCCCTTCTCGACTAAGACCAGGCAGGCGTCTTGTATCCCCCACTGAATTCCTCTGTAGGCAGCGTTGCGAGCACACACATTTCTTACATGTTCTGTGCGGGTGGTAATGAAGTGATATCGCTGTCACATGTTGTGGTAATCACATAACTGCACGGGCTTTTATGTTTTCTGCCTTGATGTTGACATTCGGCGTATGGAATACATCAGTTGTATTGCTCTCCTAGCGAACAATGCCATAAAGGCCTAATATTGTATGGGTTCCACTGAGTGTTTTTTTTTTATAGACTACTGACAGCAGCTTGCCTTGAAAACAGAAAGAAAACATCTGCCAACCAATATTTAACGCTTGAATGTTATGTAAAGTTCTAGTAATATTTGCCATGGCTTCAAGTACTCTCTAGTAATGGGGTTCAGGTTTGCTTCCCTCATCGCCTACTGTCCAGTTTTAGTCTCATATGACTGCCTCATTTTTTGGTTCCATGTTGGTCTTGTGAGTAAGGTTAAACAAAACTATTTTTGTATCTTTTTTTTAAGCAGAAGCGAATCTTGGTGCAAATCTGTAATTTCTGTAAGAATCTGTTTACTCCTACAATGAGCTAACCAAACTGTATGTGCAAGGTCACTGTGATATTACCAGGCCATGTGTGAGTTTCAGAAAGGAAGTGCAGTTTGTATAACATATTTTCTGAGTGGCTACTAGCACTCATTTAGAAGGGACCTAACACATGGCCACATTCTAATTGGTTAAATGGGCAGCCAATCAGATTCCTATTGCTGAAAGAATATCAATCTGATTGACCACTATTCCAGCTATTCATTAAAGGTTACTGTGATGGAACCTTTCAGATTATCTATTGGCTGCCACTTAGAAACTCTGTGGGTAATCCCGACCTGCCTAGACCACGTTTTGCAGTCCAGGTGCATTAAAAGGGCATTTTTCTAGGTATGAAGAAGAAATACACATTTTTCTCTAGTTTGTCTGCAAAAATTATTTTGCCATGTATTAGTCATCCGCCCTTGCTTGTGATGAACGCCTTCCCTACCTGCTGCTCAGTCCTTTGAGTCAGGGAGTATATAAAGGAACTTGTATGCCTACATTAATCAATTTTTCAATTTCAATTCACCTTTAATCTGTTAAAAATATCCTTAAAAGCAAATAAAACTGATCAAAATATTAACATTATCACAGTTTTACATATTGTAGTTTTTTTTTCCTTACCTTATTAGGAGCAGATAGATAACAGCTGACAGCAAAACAAATTAAGGGTGTTGTAAGCATCCGTAAATAAAAGGAGTGACGACCTACTGTGACAACCTACTACACTGTACAAAAGTTGAATTTCTAAGAATGAGTACAAGGAACTTTTTTCGTGGAGTCATGTCACATTTTCGGCAAAACATAAAGTGTATGGTGATTTGCAAAGAAACATTATCACAATGGCAGAAGCAGAAACTATGTTCAGGCCTTCTGCCCAAAACAAATGATAAAGAGTATTGTATGATTTCCAGTCCAAAATGAGTTAGCAAATGACAATCACAAGCTTCATGTCCAGTAAAGAGAAAAGGTTCCATGGTTACTGTAGTCTTAAGCATAATGTACAACTTAGCAGACGATGGGGACAGCTGCAAAAATTCTCTTTCCTAGCATCTATGTTGATATATAACTGTCTTAGTTCACAACGTCTCCTTCATTATGATGTTGACTGGAGAATCGAAACCATCAAATCCACACTGTTGTAAACATAATGGTTTAATAGAAGCGAGCCATCTTGACTTGCTATGGTCCTCCGCGAATATTAAGTCCCTGACAATCGATTTATTAAGGGTGGTACAAGGATTAGTCCAAATGGATATCCAGTGCAAGAGATGCGAGAGCCGGATTATTTCTAAAAGATAGGAGACTCCAAGATCTTCATGACAGAAAAAGTGTCGGCAACTCTGTGGGATATACAGTTATCATCGGAAAAATGTATTTCCCCAAATATGCAGGGGTCCTAAGTGAATATATCTCCACACACATGCACCATACCAGAAAAAGGAACACATATAGCTTGATAAAACCTTATCATGTAAAGCATATTGAAGCATCCTGAATAATAAATCCAGCACTCAGGAATGCTAATTTAAGAAGTTTATTCCAAAAGAAATGATCCCATCCATCAGCAAACAGACAGTCAAGTAACTGAACTCAATCAGAACCTTTTCATGCACAGCACTCCATCAGTAAGATTCTGTTTTAACATAGCATGAGGATTTACAAATATAAACATCACAATAACAATATAAGTGGAATACCACACATCTCCCTTCCTTGAAAGAGAAATTAATTATAAAAAACATGAAATAAAAATGATAACAAACAAAATCCGAAAGATAACTAGGTCTCTTTGTTAACCTGGAAGAGCTTCTAGGACAAGTAGAATCATTAGCCTCATCAGTGTGAGGGAAGGTAGAGTTTCCATTAGTTAAATCCACATTCTTGTCATGTTTTAAATTACCTCTAAACACAACTACTCTATTTAAGTTCCAAATGCGATGGTCTTATGTTTGAATAGCATTATTACAATTTTTTATCACCTTGATAGGTTTCATGAATTTAGACAAAAAGCTTCACAATATACCAGGATGCTTAATCATGACCCAGTCACCTACTTTCACTTCAGTTTTCTTTACAACGTTCTTAACATCAAAATATGATTTCCTTTGTTTAGCCTTTTCCTCTTCCATTCTTTGAATAACCTTACTATCACATGTATTCTCCTTTCCCTTCAACAATTCATACTTATTAACCCAATAAGGTTCCACACAAGTATTGGGTACCCTACCACGAAACAACAAAAAGGGAGTCTTCCCAGTCGTCGCATGTTGAGTTAATCTGTACTCTTTAATTTTCAAGATGACTTCTTTTTTCCAGTCTAGACCCACACTTTTGGCTAACGCAATGGTTTCTTTAATAACTTTGTTGAATCTCTCAACCATGCCATTAGTCTTGGAATGGTAAAGAGCAGAAATGTTATGGACAATCCCTCTAGAAGATAAGAATTGTTCCATTTCCTTAGAAATAAGTTGGACACCATTGTCAGATAAAATTGAAATTGGTAAGCCTTCTCTAGAAAATAAATTCTTCAGACATTCAATCACACTACAAGAATTAACCGCTGATAAAAAGAAAATCTCCGGCCACCTTAAATATATGTCAATGACTACTAACAAGAACATTTGTGATTCCCTTCCATGTATAGGACCATCTATATCAAGAGTAATGTCTTGCCAAGGCCCATTAGGTCGCCTTCTTAAAACCATAGGTTGTACATGAGTACACTTAGATTTGTCACTGATAGCACACAGGAATACAATTTCTTATAACTCGCTCCACCATTTTGTCCATTCCAGGCCACCAATATGACATACGAAGGCTTTCTTTACTTTTAGACAAACCAGAGTGAGAAACATGCACCAAATCAATCAATTCCTTTCTAAGACTAGTGGGTGGAATCAATCTTGTCCCTCTAAATAGCAAGCCATTGTCCACTGATAATTCATTTCGTACAATCCAAAAATATCTCGTAGATTCTGACCCGTCTTTGTTACTGTTCCACCCTTTTTTAACTAAAGACATCACTTCACACAGAGTTGCATCATTGCCTAATTCTTCAGACCATCTTATTTCTGAAATGATATTGTGATCTACAACACAAACCAAGTCATCATCTTCATCATCCGAAATATCTTCCTGCATATGATCACTTGAGACTAAACGTGAAAGCACATTCGCAACTCCATTTTCAATTCCAGGAATATATTTAATCCCAGAATTATACTCTTGTAGACCAATAATCCATTTGGTTATCCTGCCAGAAACAAGATCTAAGCCTTTCTTGCTAAAAATCTCAATAAAAGGTTTGTAATCCGTGAGTATCTCAAAATCCAAACCCCACAGAAATTTTTTACGTTTCTTTATTGCCCAAAGCACTGCTAAAGCCTCCCTTTCTACAACCGAGTATCGTGTTTCAGGATCTCTCACACTCCTTGACAAAAACATAATGGTTTGAATACCACTTGGACCGCTTTGTTTTAACACAGCTCCCAACCCTTTTTCACTCGCATCAGTAACTAGGATGGATTTGTTCACTGGATTAAAACTCTTTAATGAAGGAGCTTGACTAAGTTTCTTTTTGATAGCAACAATTTCATCTTCGCAAAAATCAGACCACAAAAATTCTTCACCTTTGCGTAGTAGTTGCCTCATATTCACTGTAGCAACAGCAAAACCATCACAAACTTGGCATAATATTCAATAATCCCTAAAAATTTCATTAATTCAGTCTTATTTGTAGGAGAGCTCATTTTTGTTATGGTATCAATCAAATCAGCTTTGGGTTTTACACCATCCCCAGTTAAAGATGAAGTAATTGGAAGGTGCACTCGTTTCAGAGTCAATGAGATAAAGTGAGTCGCTTATTCCTTATAAAAATCCTTATATTCAACAAATTCGTTCAAAACTGGCACACAGCCAACGCGTTTCGTTCCCATTTCTTTGCCAGTGGGAACTTCATCAGGGCTCCTAAAAAGTTAATCCACAGTTGGTCTCAATTGTGAAGAGCAAATACAGAGCTCTCTCAGACTGAACAAGTTCCAAACAAATTGTATAACTAGACTTGTCAACTCACTATTATGTGGTGAGATGGAGTATTAGATAGTTGATCCACAATTAGCCTCAATAATGAATAGTAAATATGAGGCCCTCTCAATCTGAAAGATCCCAGTCAAAATGCTTAAATGGACTTGAAAACTAACTTATATTAGGTGAGAAGGAATATCTGTAGCGAGTAGTATTTCATACGGCGTGATAACTGGCAGTAACTGCCGGTTATCATGCCGTATGAAATACTACTCGCTACAGATACTTGTAGATGTTTCCGTTTGACAGATTTAGAACCAGTAACCATACCAAACGTGTTAGAAAAATTGGTACTAAGTTCCCTGTCATCCATTACAAAACCATCAAGTAATATTTTAAAGGCTTTTCCTGTCCGGGCCAACAAGACAGCATCATCTATAAACAATGAAGTAGGAATAAAGTGGTTGCCAATTCGAGAAATATCCTTGTACCCTACAGGTAAAAAAAAACCGAAATCATTAATACTTAAAATAATTAAAATCGAGGCCAACATACATCTTTGTCTGACTCCACCAGCGGATTTAAGAATCTTCATTCCATCAACATTTGTGTTATAGTGAACTTTGGCATTTAGATCAGTGTGCAAATGTTGTGAAAAGATAACAATTCTTGGTTATACATGATTAGTGGGAAGACTGAAACTCTGTTTTGGCGTACTGACTCAGTCAAAGGCTGAACTGCAGTCCATAAAGGCCAAGTGCAAAGAACCCTTATTAGTAACGTTCTACTTCTCAATTGAGAGAGGTAGATTGAGACGGTTCTCCACGGTACCCAATCCAGACCCAAAGTCATAGTGCAACTCTGAAAAAAATGCCCTTGTCCTCTGCCCACCTCTAAATCATTCCATGATGACCCTTCCCACTACTTTCACCTCTCAATGAATGAATGAATGAGCAGATTTGGTATAGCACACAGCTATTCAAACTAGAGTGTCCTAGCTCTCAAAGCGGACAGTTTGCAGGTCAATAAGGCATAAGTTAGTTCTTGAAAAGCCAAGTTTTAAGATGTTTCTTGAAGCTTAAAAGATCCGTAGTGGCTCTCAGCGAGGCCGGTAGACTGTTCCATTCTTTTGTGCCTAGGAACCCGAAAGATCTGCCCCCATGCGAGCCAGACGAATTTAAGGTGTATGGACGAGGTCAGCGTTGGAAGATTTTAAGGTCCTTGTTGGCTTGTAGTGATTGACACACTTATTGAGGTAGTTAGCACCTATGCCATGGAGTGCTTCAAAAAGGATCACCATGGATTTAAATTTGATCCTTTCCATCATACGCAACCAGTGCAGGGACTTCAGGATGGGAGTCATATGGGATCTGGGTTTCGGTCTCAGGATTGCCCTTGCTGCAGCGTTTTGCACCACTTGCAGATGCTGAGTAAAGCAATCAGGCAGGCCTAGGTATAGGCTATTTGCAAAATCCAATTTTGATGTCACCAAGGCTTGACCACAATCTTCCTTCTGTCTTCTGACGGTAATAGGAGGCATTTATTTAACATACGGAGAGTACCGAAACAGGAACCAATCAGTGCTTGAACCTGTGGACCCTAGAGAGGGCATTGTCAATGACAAAGCCTAGGTTTTTAACCTTCTACTGGGCTAAAAGGGGAGGGGTTAAAATTCAGCTGATTTATTTTGAGCCAGTTAAATACCTTTGTGAGACAGCATCTAATATTGTCTCCATCAGTCAGTTCCTTTTACACATGTAAAAATCAGTTGTGTGTCATCGACTTAGGAGATAATCTTAGCACCCTCTTTCTCTACTAGAGATGCAAGAGGTGATAGATAAAAACTGTGGTATCCAAATATCCTGTAATCTATTTTCCAAGAAAGAGGTCATCCAGGCCAGTGCGGTCCCACCCATACCCACCTACTGTAGTCTGTCAAGGAGTCTCTCATATGGGCCCGTATCAAAGGCCACCAACAGGTCAAGTAAAATTAAGACTTCCCTACCTCCCTGATCTAGTTTTTCCTTAATGTGCTCTGTCACTTCCAACAAAGCAGATTCTGTACTATACTTTGTCCTAAAACCAGATTGAAAGACATGCAACAGATTTTGGTCTTCAATGTACTCTAAGAGTACTCTGTTTACATGTTTCTCTAGGACCTTAGATACTGCAGGGAGGAGGGAAATAGGCCTGCAATTGGCCGGGTCTTTGTGGTCAGCGGTCGTCTTTTTTAGGAGGGGTAGGATTTTAGTCTACTTCCAGATATGCAGCATTTTAAAAGATGCAAGGGATAGGTTAAGTACCCTGTTGACAGTGAGGTTGTTAGTAGATGCTAAAGGTGCTAATAGTTTAGCGGGGCAGGAGTCAACTTGGGATCCAGACTTGAGGCCTTTGTGGTAATTAAGGCCATTAATTTATTTGTAACTTGGGAAACACTAGCAGTGTGGGGTTCTGCGGGGGACCGAGCTTTTCTTTCTGAAATTGATAAGAGATCTTATCCTCCGCTGGTATTTTATCAAAGAACTGTTGGATTTCAGTGATCTTATTGTAGAATGATCATGCAACTTGCTTGGTCCACTCGGCTGAAAGTGTGGCTTATTTCTTAGCAGCCTTCTGGGAAGAAAAATATTTTAATATATTAAAAAATCATTTTCCCTTTTTTTGGACTTGTTCAATGTTATCTTGGAGGACATTTTTTTGGGCATCTCTCGCTTGTAGTGGTTTTTCAAACTGTCTTTATAAGTCTCCTTATCTTCAAGAGTATAGTGTTTCCGACATTTCCCTTCAAGCCTCTATAGGTATTTTTGAGCAATTCAGTAAACCAGGGCGTAGGGGGTTGAGTCCTTTTTGAAGGACGAGAGATCATAGGAGCTGCATCGTCAATGTTGGACCCAAGCTAGGATTCAAGAGAGAGGGCGTCTGCTTCAGGGTTGTTGATTAATATCAGGACGGATAGTTCGAGAGCTTCCGTCAGCGCCGGGATGGATATTTTGTGTAAGGCTCTGTAACTATATTCCGTCCTTATTATTTTTGGCGGAGAATCCTTATTTAATTTAGGGATTTTAAAGTTAATAAGAAAGGGATCTGACCAGGTGATGGAAAGTGGAGGGCTTACTCCTAGTTCTATGTTACAGAAGATCTGGTCCAGTGTGACCCCTGTTGTGTGTGGGAGCAGATATCAATGGGATCAGGCTACAAGCCCGCATGGTGTCAAGCAGAGAAATTGCTGAAGGGTCCTGAGTTTTGTCCATATGCACCTTAAAGTCCCTCAAGAAGAGGAACTGGTTATATCTTAGGGCTAGCCGGGTATTGACTGCATTCAATGAGGTGATTAAGTTGCCAAGTTAGCCGGAGGCCTGTATAACAAGATTCCACCTTTACATTGATAGGGGATAGCGTGCAGCGGAAACCTAAGCATTCTGCCCCCTCATTATTATCCAACATGATAGGTATGCAGTCTAACTTTTGTTTAAAAATAATGGCAATGCCACCTCCCTTCCCGAATGGACAGTCTTCCCTGAGGATTTTGTAGCCCACAGGAATGTCAGAGGCAATAGTGGGGTTTGAGGCCTCAGACAACCAAGTCTCAGTGAGAAATAAGAGATAAGGTTGCTCATCTGACAAGAGGTCATAAATATGTTCTTACTGCTTATGCAGAGAGTGTGTGGAAGATAGGACGATAGCAGTGTGGATCTCCTTTGCTGCCTTTTTTATATGCACAAACTAGTATTGATTGTGACCAAGAGTCATGATCTTTAATTCGCTAGCAGCATTAAGTATCATGGTGACAATCAGGACCCAGAAGTCTGCATTACTTTTAAAAAGGTCTATAGGAACCCTATATGGGCCTGGTTCCTTCGTAGCAGGACTGCTTATGATTACATGCCCAATTTCAAAGTAACAAATATCATACTCATGGTAATTTGGGTTAAACTTTTAGGCTCCATGTGATCCAAAATGGACAAACAAGTTTCACCATAAACAGTGGGGGAAAGTTTGATCCAATCATCAGCCATGATTGATAAACCTAAGGCAGAACACTTGTTAGTGTTAAAAAAATGTATATTAATCCTTTTCAAGAATTGGAGAGAGTTCTTTATCAAACAAGAGGTAAGAAAATCATCCCAGACCTTATCTTTTATTTCACTTTTCCTGGTTCTAACTGTATCTGAATATGCATTCTGTGATTTCCAAACTATCCCTGGGAATCCTGATAAGGGTTTGTCTCAGCTCCCTGTTGGCACTAGAGCAAGCACTATTAAACCATCTTTTAGTATTATTCTTCCCCAGGCATGTTCTGTTATTATTAAGATATTAAGCAAGTTAGTGATGTGTTTATAAGAGTTGAGAACTAAGGCATCAGTGTTCTCGGTTGTACTGAGGCAATTATAAATATCTTTAAGGTTATTGGATGTAAGATTCTTAAAAAATAGGGCCAGGTTAGCCCAATCCCATTTTAGCCTGCACCCCCCCACACCCCTCGCACACACATTATAAATTCCATGTCCTGGTGCACCGTGTCGGATTGAGTAATAGGTGCCCAAATGATTCTAAAGAAAATAATAGCAGATTATGGTCACTAAAATTGGATGGTTTAACAAAGTATCTGACAAAGTTCCATGAGAAGTCACTTGTCACAAAAATGTAATCAATAATAGATGGACTGCCCCTGCCAATAAAAGTAGCATTACGAGTAAGTAGTAGGATTAATCAATGTATCCAATAAATTCCTCTCTGTAATAAAATCAGAGAGGAAAATACCCTGTTTATCCAAATTATCCTTTAAGACTGGGAAACCCTTGTTAGGGTCCATAAGTGAGTGGAAATCACTAGACAACGACTTTCAACACATTTTGGCATTGAAATCGCCAGCAATGATAGCTGTATTACTATAGCTAAGTAAGTCTGCTACATGATTAGTGGAGGTATCTATCAAATTAAACAAAGAAACGAAATTATCCATATCATTCTTCTCAAAATTATTTTAAATTTAAATTTAAAATTGCAATGCTGAGAAGTTCCTCTTTTGTAAATTAATCACCTGTGCATTTGGAGAATCAATTGGTGGCGACTAACTTTACACACCAGTAAGGATGCAACCCAAATAAGGAAACCTCCTATGGCCCTGCTTGAGGTGAAAAGAACTGCAGTGGTAAAAAAGTAATATATTCATCTAGGTACTATGGAATGGTGGACCATGTCTCCTCGAGCAAAATAACTTGAAATTATTTGATAAAATCTAACTGAAGTGGATGAGAAAAGGTTCCATGCCAGAAAATTAAAATGATTTAAAACAAAATCAGATGTGTCCTCAGAATGATTCGTATGATTACTAATTAAGAAGTCAGCCTTACAATTTCCCTCACTTTTCAAGCTAGGGATAGTAGCAACATTCTTATGGTCGAAGATGGTGAATCAGTCCCTTAAAGGATATTATTACATACTAGATCATCAGGGCAAATTGAATTCCTAGATGCTAATTAGTTACCTTCTGGATTGGCGTTCATGAATCATTTACTGGTTCGTACAGTTGCCGATGTCTCTTTGGAGACCTGAATGGAGTTCAATGAATTCTTTTGCAAGGCCTCTAATTGACTGTGGTCGGATAGATATCACAGGCATGTTCACAAACATACTAAAAGCATTGGAGTGCATTGTAGGCCGTCTATAGAAATTACCAAAAAGGTATATTGCTCTATCTCAGCTAAGATAACGATGTTAATAACCAAAATACTTCTAAGGAAAGACTGAAGAGCATTGTTTTTGAATAACAATGCTCCCCACATACACGAAAATATCTTGAGATTGGTAGAGCCCTCCTTTCTTCTTTTGCTAAGGGAAAAAGCAGACCTTGATGGAGAGAGAGTTCTGGATTTATCTGTGTGGGACTTTCTGTCTCCTTTCCTTTCTCCCCCTGTGGGATCGCTCGCTGTTAGTGGCATGACAAGAAACTGCTTCTGTATGTGTTCTAATGTTTACAAACCGATGCTGCATAAAATGCTTTTATGCAGCATGCTTTGACCCCTGCAATTACGTGTATCTTCACCAATAACTTCAATTCCCTTTTTCTGCAGAATGGTTTAGATTGAAACTTGCTTCTCTCGCTTTTAGTGATTTCCTGGCAGAGCCTCACTTTGATCGCCCGGGTGCTGTTACTGCATGTTTTGTCGTTCTTTCACTCGATGTCCATCTGCCTTTAATAAATCGTGCAGTTTATGCCAAAATGCTACAGGCATGGGTGTTGCGCCGTTGGACATTTGCAGCACCTGAGGTACATAAACTCTGCATCTCGGGTATAGCCAGGTGCTCTGTGGCACCATTAATTTTAAGTGTACAAGGAAAATTCCTGGAATCACTGGGGGCCTGAGGCATACAAAATTTCAAAGAGATTATTGGTTCCCAATAAAAATCAATACATGATAATGTGTACAATTGGTGTTTTATTCATAACATAAAAACTGAAGAAGCTATAAAAACTGTGATGCAGTGAATGCTTTGTGCAAACATGTTCTCTGTGCTCTCTTAGAAGTGATACACACAGGGGATCAATCGTGATCAATATGTTTATCAATACAAGAATAGCAGGGCCAGATAACCTAACATGCAGAGTACATAGGGTCCGTGCTAAATGCTGACGAAGTTTCGATCCCTGTGAGAGACTCGGCATCACCATCAGGACTTGAGATGATTGGGAAGTACGAGGAAGAGCTGAAACAATCAAAGGTATAGATATGAAATAAAAGTACATAAAGTGGAAGAAAAAATAAATCAAACGAAGCATATATGCACAATAATTTGGGGGCTCTTTTTCCCTTGAAGTCGCGGGCAAGTCACACTAGAAAGGAAATGTGGAAAAGCAATGTGAAGAAGTAGGTAAACACAATGTGATCAAGTGAGGAAGCAGAGTGCCCAGTAAACAATGCTCACCATGGTTAGGGGCCCTAGGGCCCAAGCAAGTGGTGTCATGTAGTCTAACCAAGGAAGCGGCCTGTAACAGAATAGGCAGAGAAATTAGAAGGTGTTAGATCTGCCAGCCTTACGGTGATCTTCCCCCAAATGTTTTGCGAGCTTGCCTTCAATTTTGCTGAATTCGTATTTGCTTGCCTTAGGACTCTGTGCACGTTACCACTGCTAACCAGTGCTAAAGTATTTGATCTCACTCCCATGGTTAATTAAATATGCCAATTAGGTATCTAAGTCCCTTGTAGAGTGGTATACCATATACCCAGAGCATGTAAGCTAAATGCTACCAGTGGGACTGCTGCACTCTAAAACTTGTCCAAGGCCTGTCATTTCAGCCTGAATGCAGTGCTATACTGCCATGTCGACTTGGCATTTAAAACCCATTGCCAAGCCTTAATCTCCCCTATAATTGCATATAAGGCACCCCTAAGGTAGGCCCTAGGTAGCTCATAAGGCAGGATGCTGTGTACTTAAAAGGCAGAACTTGTGCTTTTAAGTTTGACATGTCCTAGTAGTGAAAAAACTCCTACTCATAGAATAACACTGAGGATTCTTTCTTACATTTAATGAGCAGTAATTCCTAATTGAGAGGAGGGGGATCTGTCATGTTCTATACCTATGGAATTATAATGATAAATTCTCTTTAATGGCAAAGTCAAACTAATCATTACACTTTTGAAAATGCCACTTTCCTGTTCTTAGCCCTGGGTGCCTGCAGCCTGTCTCACACTTATACCAGAATAGGCATGTGTTCTGTCCCCACATAAAGGGCTGCATAGCCCAGAGTAGTGAGTCTGAAGCCAGGGCAGAAAAGGAGGCCCTCTGTGCACTTCAAAGACCCTTCTTTGAAGTCTCTCCCACTTCAAGAGCACCACTGGGTATTAGACCTCAGACCCTACCATTTCAGTACCCATCTGGACCTGTGGATACCTTGCCTCGAAGAAGGACTGCTGTGCTCTAGAAGGGCTGCCAGTCTGCTAGACTGCTGCTCTGGAATGAACTGCCTTCTTGCTGTGCTGACCTGCTGTCTGCTGTCATCCTTGCCTGGGTGATAAAGACTGGACCTACATCACTTGAACCCAGAGTGCAAGGGCTAGCTGGCTGGCCTCCTGATCTGAAGTCTCAGGGACATAAAATACTTTCAACCACCCTGTTTCTACACCTGGACCATCGGAAGCGGGCCTAAGATGTTTGCTTAAGCAGAACCAACGCATCCTCTGCTGCGAGAGCAGAATCAACACATCAACGCTGTTGCGGGAGCACACCTGGCGCATCGCCTTTGGAATTAACGCATAGCCTCCTGAACCGCCGCCTCAAAATCAACGCATCACTCTCACTGTGTGGAGAAAATCGACACATCACCTGTACTGAGTAGAGGAACCCAGTTCATCGCCTTCAGAACCACTGCATCTAGGAAAAGGCACATCATCTTCAGAACCGATGCATCGCCACTGTTGCTTGGAGAAAATCAACGCATCCCCTCTGCTGCGGGATCAGTACTGATGCATCCCTTGGCTCCACCCTGCAACTTCATTGGTGCAACTAGGATTAAGGTACTTTTGTTCAGCGAGCTTCACTGGTTCTCTGAATCCGGCCCATGCTCTATCATGATCAGCCTGAACTTTTTACTCTGTCCCAGTCCAGTGAGACCAGAAATCCCATGTAAGCTCTTATTGCTTCTAAGTACTATTTTACAGTTTACTCTTTAAAAGTTCAGATCTCACATTTTACTTATTGGATTTTTGTAAGTTTGGTTTTGTTTTGTTTATTAAATAAGAGCTGTTTTTCTAACCTGTTGTGGAATCTTTTTGTGTGGTGCTTTCACCATCTTACTGTTTAAAGTGTTGCAGAAATACTTTACTCATTTATTCTTAAGTTGAGCCTGACTGCTCTGTGCCAAGCTAACAGAGGGTGAGCACAGGATAATTTAGGATGTGTTTATGACTTACCCTCACTAGGATTGTGGTAACTTCTTGCCCAGGAGTGTACCCCAGTCTACCAGGAACCCAATTTCTAACATAAGGGATATGGTATGTTGCAGAAAATCATGGCAGACAAGAGACACAATGGCAGCATAGTACAGGTAATCTACCTCTAGGGCAAGGAGGAGTAACTGCTAGTCATGACAACAGGGCCAATCAGATGCTGGGAGGTGCAGCATGTGAATAATTAGCAAACGTTCCACTCATCGAGGCTCATGAGATTGGGTGGAAATTCTAGGAGTCTGGCTGGAAAAGGCTCGCATGCAGAGGAAATAAAGAGAGGACTAAGAGCAAACTCAAGGCAATCATAATAGGACTGGGCCTTGGGAGCTGGATATAGAAGGAACACTGGGGCTAAAAACATGCGTGGACATCTATGAAAAGGCAAACATTGAACTCCAAAAAACAGAGACAGCCATATTGGAAGGATATAAGTGAACCGAAATATGAGAAAGCAACAGCAGCAGCAGCTGCCACACAGTAAAGGCTTGTGAAACTCGGAATATGATTCAAAATGAGTGAAGAGGGGGATGGGAAAGAAAATTCCTATAGAGAAAGAAAAAAGAAAATAGCCATAGAGAAGGTAAGGAATGAATACAATGAGCAAAGGGAGTGTATGAAACCAATTGGGGTAAAGTCAGACAAACTCAACCATAGCTGAATAACATGTTCTTAAAGGGGACGGCAACAAATGTGTACAAAGACAATTATCCTGAGATCAATAGGTTTCTAAATAAATAAATAATTCAGTTTGGAATTGTTATTGTTTAGCATTTAAATATTTTACTGTTTTGGTACTGCATTCATACTTTATAAATTGCCTGATGATAAGCCTATCTACCCTGTGCCATAGCTACCTGGGTTGAGGTCAGGTTAATTTAGTAACTCTGAGGGTTCACCCTGATAATGGTTGTGATTATTCTTTGAGGTGGGTAGTCCCCCACCCCAAATAATAATCCAATTTCTTAAATCTGAACTAAAATATATAACAGAACGTCAGATATTTTAAATACTTTTGAATGTCCCACCAAACATGTGTTCGAGTTGATTTTTTGTATATATATTTAGGATTGTTACATCTGGTTTAAAAAGCCTTTGGTGATTTTGGATGTCTAAATTCTGGTAAAAAAAGTTGTTCTTTATTACATCGACAGGTGGAAGGGCTAGTAAAATTGCATGGAATGTTCTTGAATGGCCCAATAAAGCTTCTAAAGATGGAGCTTCAAAGTTCTGCTTTATAAATATCACTAAACAGCATATTCTAGAAATTCTGTGAGCATCTCTCAGCAAGTTCATTTTACAAAATAAAATATGAGATATAATATGGAGTTGCTGAAATGAATATGTAATTTTATCAATATGACCATTTTAATATAATTAATTCAACCAAGAATAGAGATTGGTAGATCCTGATTTTGGTTCCACAATTTCTTTATGTTAGCACCTTTAATTGATATAATTTGTTCAATACAGCCTCTCATTTTTTAAATGAGTTTTACTTCACGATATCTAATTTTTCTCTAAACTTCACCGTGGTCAATAGTTGCATCACAGCATTTTTTGTTATCTTCCACGTCATCATTTTAGATTTGACCATATTGATTTTATAGCCTTACATTTCTCAAAGTTCTCTAGCATTTTCTTAATTTTTACAACTGCCACTGGATCAGTTCTAATGACCAATAAATCATCCACATATAGTTGAACTTTCTGATTGATGTACCAAATTATATATCCTGGCATCTGCTGTTTCTCAGTGAGGCACCAAGTGGTTCAATGTATTTGACAGACGTATAAGAGCTTGAATTGGCTTTATAAGTAAAACATGATGGCAAAATAGTGACAAGTTCCATAATGCATCCCCAACACACCATGATCAAACGCATTTTTAGTGTCAAGTACCACTGATAATAGTGGCTGAATTTTAACATTTGCCATGTCTATACAGTCTAGCAGTTCAGAAATATTTTTCTCAGGGTTTCAACTTTCTATCAAATCTTTGATAAATCCTTGTTGGCTAATATGCATTATTATGTTCTGAGTGTTTTGTAATCTCTCAGTCACAATTGTAGCATACATTTTTCTATTCCAATATAGATGGGACATAGTATTATATGAGGTATATAGGATTGAGCCTTTATAAAGCTTAGGAATTACAATGATGGAATCTTCCTGCCAGGTTTTTGGAAAGTAACTGACTTGAACACGTCCCCACAGAGAATTGCTAATGGTCCTCCCATCAAGACCTGTCGTCTTTCCATTGTTTAAAGATTGTACAGCCTTCAAGATTTCTGTTGAAGTCATTGAAGATAAAATGCATCAGAATGAACTTTAGATAGTTTTTCAATAATGTTTTCAGTTCATCTCAATTAAGTCTTTTTTCAGGCATAGAATATATAGATTTAAAGAATTAAAAAACTCAAATCCTGTATGACTTTGTCAATGTTAAATTTTTGCTTTTTATCCTGTATCTCTTTAATTTTGTTTTTAATTTTGTTTCTGTTTTGTTTTTATGCTGTCTGTCAACTGACAATTCGTCACTTTTCTCACTCATCTTATACATTGTTTCTTGACAGACCAGAGGAGTTCCACTGTTTGGTTGAATTTACTGTGCTTTTCTGATGACAGGTTTTTGCTTGAATGAATCTTGTTCTACATTTATATTTGTAGTTCATCAATATTAGGATTGCATTTCTGTTTATGATCTTTAGATCTTTTTTCAGTACCTTCTAATTTTAAATTCAGTAATAATGTTCCTTACATAGGCTTTAAAAGTGTCCCATGCTTGTAAAACGTGTGTGCTAAGTTCCTCCCCAAAAATTATTTTGTTAGATCTTTAATAAATTCCAGGAATTCCTTATCCATGATCAGTGATCTTCCAAACATCCAATGCATAAGACTGCAGGAAGATGATATATTATCAATATGTAGTATAATAATGGCATGATCTGATAGATGACAAGGAGCACGCCTGATATTTGTAATCTTTGCTGTTACATAGAATACAACCAGAATATAATAAAGTATTGAATACCAATTGCATTTTTTTTTGTACTCTGAAGTTAGTGGATTCAGTTCAGTTCAATAAGCTTTTATTCGGTTTGCATAACACAACCATGTAAGCTGTACAATGTATTCTACATTTATCAAATCCCCATCATATATAATTAACAAACACAGTATAATCAGTACTCCTCCTTTTGGATAATTACTATAATACATGTTCTCAATAAAACATCAAACTGTGCAAAATCGCTATAAAGTGACCTATGCTAAATGTGCAAAATTGCAATATCAACTAATTTTTACAGTACATGAAACTGTGCAAATTTGCAATAGAGTAACATCTCGTAAAAATGTCTAAAGTGCAAATTTACATTTTCTGACCATCTGTTACAGTACATAAATTTGTGCACATCCGCTTTAAAGTGCCATATGTTTATGTGCAAATTGCAATAGTAACACATTTTAAAAATATTATCGACTTTCTAGCAGCTCTACATTTCAAGATAAAACTAGCCACATAAAAACAGATATCGGAACTCTACAGTTTGCATAGTAGTCTCATGGCAATTGCGGTTAAACGAATATTATATTTTAAAAAGATTGGTTTTAAATAGTATTTCCTAAGAGATACATACAATTTGAAAAAAAGTTAAAAATGGCAGCAACTCTGACTAGAAATAAAGTCACATGGACATTTGACTTTGGAACGTTTACCCATATCCGGAAAGGCTACAAGATGGTGGACAATACCCAACCTGAGACGGGATAATACAAATCGATGCGAAGAATTTGTCACATCTTCCAAATACTGTTGGAATCCACTTTTAAGATCAAGTTGCTTGTAAAGCCCTTTTTTTTTTGGGTCTCTAGTAATCTATTCTCTCGTTCCCCCCTCTTAAAGGACAAAAAGCAATCTTTTATCTCTTTTTTGGATAGTGTTATAACATGTTCGGACTCAGCAAGGATGTTAAAACCAAATAAAAATTTGTACCAGTGATTAATATAACTTATCCACGGTATACGAGTACAAAAATCCAACTTTAAGCAGTCCCTAATTATGGATTGTTTAAACTCAGTTTCGCTCTTGGACCAGATAGAGCGCCACAAAAGCAAAGGTCGCAGGGCAGCCAAATCAGAAATATAATCAAGACCGGTTTCCATATGAATTAATTCATTAGAGGCTGAGACAGGTGCGCTCAACAATCGTTTTAAAAAACTGTTTTCATCTAATTGAAGTCGGTCAGCAGGGTAATGGCCCCAAATTCCAGCCCCATAAAGGGGCTGAGGAGACACATCTTGCATTATATATATTTACCATGTCCTTTACCCTCCGGTCCCCTAGTTTGGCCGCAAACCTAAATATTCCATTTGTGTTCCTAGTCATATTGTATCTGATATTTTCATGCTCCTTATTCCAATTACCACTTCCAGTAAAGGTAATACCTAAATAACTAAAGGAGGTAGCAGCTTGGATTTTAAAACCATCTAAAAATAAAATCCTAGATGAGTTCGGCTTTTTGCCACATGTCATAGTATAAGTTTTAGTTTTATTTATCAGGAGTTTCCTGCCTTTAATAAAATCTATAAAATTGTTAATGAGTTGCTGAAGGTCTAGTGGGGTACGGGATAATAAAACGGCGTCATCAGCATATAACAATATTGGGACCACCTTTTTATCTATTATCGGTGTGTCTGCTGGAATTTGACTTAAAACCATAGTTATTTGATTGATGAATAGGGAGAATAAAAGCAGGGCCAAAACACACCCCTGCCTAATGCCTCTTCTGACATCAAAAAAGGGAGTTCGTTCACCAGTTGGCCCATATCGTACACTACAGGATAGTTTCTCATATACTCGTGCCAGAAAGAATATTATTTCTTTCGGGGCCCCAGATTCGAGCAGTACAGACCACAAGAGAGAGTGGTCCAAGTCAAAGGCACTGCTTAAATCGGCAAAACATAAAAACAGATTACCACCCTTCACTAATGTGTATTTATTGATCAACAGATCCAGGTTCACGCATTGTTCAAGAGTGCCTAGTCCTTCCCTGAATCCATATTGGACTGGAGTTAAAATCTTGTGATCCGTTGCCCAGGTTTCCAACCTTTTTAGAAGGACCCTGCTCATAACCTTTATTGAGGAGTCCAATAAAGATATTGGGCGATAATTACAGGCTTCAGAATGGGAACCCTTTTTATATATTGGAATAATTAAAGATTGTCCCCAAGATTTGGAGAAATTCCCTACTGCTGCAATGTTAAAAACTCTTGTAAGAATCGGGGCCCATAGATCCATTTCACTCTTGTATAAATCAATCGGAACGCCGTCCGGACCTGGAGCTTTTCCCCCTTTACTGTTGATTAGCCCTTCCTGTACTTCATCCACTTCAATTAACATAGGCAAGAAAGGCCAAAGAGGGTCATTATTTGATGTTATAGTTAAAAGGTTCTTATCTGGGTTAAAAATATTAGTAAAGTGGTTGATCCATTCAGTGCAATTTACTTGGGACGTCAGATCCGGTGTACATTTATCTCTCAAAAAAGGACAATTTATAGTTTCCCAGAAGAGTTTACTATTATTAGTGTCTGCTGCCATATTTAATTTATCCCATGCCTCCACTATTAGCTTTTTTTTTATGTGTCAATATAGCTTGCTTATATGCAACTCGCAGCTCGTGTATATACAATTGGTTTCGGGGAATTGTCCTCAATGCCAGTTTTAATTTTTGTAATACGAGTGTACATTTTGAATCAAACCACCTTGGTCCTGTTTTTTCCGAATTTTTAACACTTTTAGTTAGTAGAGTCTTTATTGATCTATTAATGTTCGAAAAGGCCTCTATCAGAGTATCAGGGAGAAACTCTTCACTAAGACAGTAATCAATTTCTTTCCTACAAATTGTAACCACCTCTTGTTGGACTTTTGGTGGGTCTACTCCAGTCCATTTAATTCTTGTGCCATTAGATCTAACAGGGAGGATATTTAAAATACAATCCTCAGTATTCACCAATTTATTACCCCAATCTAAAATTACAATGGAAATACTATTATGATCACTCACTACCTGTTCAGATATCCATAAATCAGTATTAAAGCTATTCTTTGAAATTAAGATGTGGTCGATATTACTGAAAGCATTTCGCCCCGTAAAAGTTGGACATTTAGTATGACCCTTTCTAAATGTGCAGTCTAATAAATCAAGATCAAATTTTGCCATGATCATGTTTAAAATTGTACCATATCTGCAATGGGGGAAGTGTAACATATCATCATCATTCTTGTTATTATTACTATTAACTTTCATAAAGCCACAAGAATTAATTTGTGATGTGGGACATGATCGTATATTAAAGTCTCCAACCCAAAGGATAATGGCGAGTTTACCAGAGAGTGCCAGTACCCTATCTATTTCCTTTTCTAATGCATCCAGCAGATCTCCCCAGTCGTTGGAAAAGATAGAATTATAATAGTTAAT
This sequence comes from Triturus cristatus, assembly GCF_964204655.1. Classification (NCBI taxonomy): domain Eukaryota; kingdom Metazoa; phylum Chordata; class Amphibia; order Caudata; family Salamandridae; genus Triturus; species Triturus cristatus. The sequence goes on from NC_140582.1 coordinate 498,909,874, forward strand.
TAATATTAAATCCTTACCCTTTGGAAACTCAAATCTCAATACTTGGCTGTGATTACATACAGATGAGTAGCTTACAACTTTACACCCAAGTATTTTGTTTGATATAAGCATCAGCAATCCTCCCTTCACTATTCCTGATGTGGACGGTAAAACACTTAAACAATATGAGGAATATCCTTCAACCACAACAGGATTTATACACCAAGTTTCCTGGAAACAAATAAAATCATTGCTGCAGGTAATAAAGTCCTGCCAAAAAGGGGTATCTAATTTTTTACCAAGGCCTGCAATATTCCAGGTTATAAATGTATAGCCCCCATGTGTTATTGTTTGCATTCTTTGACTAGTGGAAAGAGTCATGGTTGTGGTAGTGCCTGTTACGATTTCAACATTCCGTGACCCAACTTCTTGCTCATTAATATCATTTATAACAGGGACAGTATACACAATATTGTCGTTATTTAAGGCCACCTGTTTAAGTTTTGTATCTTTATTAATCTAATTTCTACTAACAACTAGCCCATAATCTATCCCACTGTCTTTCCCATCAATTGATGTTACAATCTCGGGTCTCTCTTGTCAATCATTATCATGCCCAAAGGTTTGAATCTGTTATACAACGGGATAGTAAAACATGTGGCACGGGGCGCTAATGGAGGCATTGAGTTAGTAGTTGGATAATGGAGTTTTTGGTATGCAACGCAATCACGTGCAGGTAAGGATCTATAAAAGTAACCCAGCTGCAGTAATGTCGTGTTGAAATCCCAACAAGAAGGTGGAGGGGCATTGGTTATGGTTTTATAAGCCCAACATGGTGACCTAAAATTAATTATTATACAGTCCCCAGCGAAGTTTTTCGATAATGGGCCTATCCATCCAATCCTTTGGGTATGTATTATCTGGTCGGCCCTCATTGTGGGGAAACCACAGTATTTGGATAACCAATGCAGGGTTTTATTTTTTAAAGTTTCGTTGTTTTCTGGTTGCCCTTCCCGTAATTTGGGTACATTGGAAAGAACAGCCACGTATGCCTCACATTGTGGTGGTAAGTTAATGACCGCTGGTGTATGAGTGTTATTAAAATTTTCAGTATCACGTGGCTTTCTTACCTGCTCTAGGGTTTCATTCCTGTGGGTTCCTTTACCATTTGGTGGCATAATATTTTTAACTGGTGTTGGATTTCTTAACTCCTGTTGATTATTCCTATTATCTAGGTTACTGTCGGTAGTTGGACCAATAGTAGGATCAACAGGTACTAAATTTAACTAATTACTAGTTGCTAAACTCCTGGAGACATTATTTATCGTCGTGTTAATCTGGTCACAAGGATTAATTAAATGGACTTGCGGTCTATGGTTATCCAAATATCTACCAAGTCTATGGACCTCTGTAGTCAGGATATCTTTTTTCTCGTGCAATGGTCGAATTATCTCGGTAATTTTCTCAGTAAGGACCTCCAAACTAATGGAACACATAGGTTCCCCATTGTTCAATGCTACTTTCTGTTTAGTCAACGTCCCTCTTGTTGCTATATGCTTTCCTTTGGCTGTCTTACTAATACCCTGGCCTAAGTTTCTCCTTTTGCCCCCTTTATCTAAATTCTTAGGCTGTGGCGAAGAGGGTGGATTGGGTGAGTCTGGTGTATTAGGGGTGCGGGAGCTATATACATTCTCTGTATCAGCCAAGGCTATAACAGAGATTATAGCCGGTGTCCCATCTGCTATACTCAATCCGTCCTCCCTATGTGTATATACCTCTGCGGTCATATTAACTTGATCCCCGCCCCTTATGCCTGTTCCCATTGAAATCCGTCTCTCAGTTAGATCTATTTCCTCAGCCAGGGCACTGACTGCTTTAGTTAAATATGTATCTATAGTATTAGGTTTGTTGTCTGCTGCAGGTTTTATCGGCGTCTCGACATGATTGCTCGGTATATTTAAGATAGCAGTGTTCTCAACCCACACGTTTAAACTACACCTATATACAAGCAAATAACACGTAGAGAATTTACCTAATACACATACAATGTCATGCTCTTACTCGAATCGAATAGTGTCAATAAGGTGGCCCAGCCCGGCCTCTTTCGGCCCCTGACGGTCACAGACGGTCCCGCCCTTGTCCTGGGCTTCTCCCAGCACGTCCCGCGCGTGTCCCGCGGGACGAGGATCCGCCTTGACCTTTATGCGCCTCCTGGCGCCCGGTAGCAGAGTCTGCGGCGACCTCGCTGGTAGCAGGGCTGATGGGGGATGGAGTCCTGGTCACGTTGTGGAGGGGGGGGCAGCGGAGCAAAGCCCAGCCAAGGGGAGAGTCAACGAAGGGGTGCGGCGGAGCAAAGCCCGGCCGAAAATAACAAATCACCAAACAAAGTTCCACAGATTCCTCTGCCCCGCCCTGACCTTTATGCGCCTCCTGGCGCCCGGTAGCAGCGTCTGCGGCGACCTCGCTGGTAGCAGGGCTGCTGGGGGATGGAGTCCTGGTCACGTTGTGGAGGGGGGGGGGCAGCGGAGCAAAGCCCAGCCAAGGGGAGAGTCAATGAAGGGGTGCGGAGGAGCAAAGCCCGGCCGAAAATAACAAATCACCAAACAAAGTTCCACAGATTCCTCGGCCTCGCCCTGACCTTTATGCGCCTCCTGGCACCCGGTAGCAGCGTCTGCGGCGACCTCGCTGGTAGCAGGGCTGCTGGGGGATGGAGTCCTGGTCACGTTGTGGAGTGGGGGGGCAGCGGAGCAAAGCCCAGCCAAGGGGAGAGTCAACAAAGGGGTGCGGCGGAGCAAAGCCCGGCCGAAAATAACAAATCACCAAACAAAGTTCCACAGATTCCTCGGCCCCGCCATGCACTTTATGCGCCTCCTGGTGCCCGGTAGCAGCATCTGCGGCGATCTCGCTGGTAGCAGGACTGCTGGGGGATGGAGTCCTGGTCACGTTGTGGAGGGGAGGGGCAGCGGAGCAAAGCCCAGCCAAGGGGAGAGTCAACGAAGGGGTGCGGCGGAGCAAAGCACGGCCGAAAATAACAAATCACCAAACAAAGTTCCAGTTTGTGGATTCAACGTTGGGTATGAATCACAATGATCAGAAATCTGCAATAGGTTTTCAATTGGATCTTTCAATTTAGGCCAAGAACCTTAACGTCTTTTAGTTGACTGTTCTATGGGGTCAAATGTTGTGTTCCAATGTCCAACAAAAATATATGGTCATCCTATCTCATCTATTTCAACTTCAATTACATGATACATTATAAGAAGAGGGATATTTAATGTGTTGGCCAGATTCAGAGACTACTGTTATAGTTCCTCCGATGTTATTGCTTCCCATATTCCCATGTGGTCTGATTTAACTGCTGTTACAGCAATATGATTTTTTTTATCATAGTAACCTTGCCCATGAGTACTGTTTCCTGTCTAATGCCTAAGGCAATAGAATATGTATATCTTGTAACAATACAATATCTGTAAAAGATTTTTCTAGAATTAGTAATACAGTTTGCTGTTGTTTTCTACAATGTGGCCGCCAGTTCACATTCCATGTACAAATGCTAAAAAAAACAAAAACATTTTTTTTAAACTGATGCAATACCATAGTCAGTTTCTTTCTTTTTTTGTGCCAAGACCTCAAAATTATTCCCCTTTTTTACCTTTTTTACCAAACTGTGTTTCCTTTATAAGTAAACCTTGCCTTCCTTCCCACTGTCCTTTAGACCATTAACCAGCCAGAGGAACTCCTTTATTGACGTGCATCTGCACACATATACCCTCGTAGTGGCATCCCTAGCTGCTGACAATATTAACTATTTAAATGTTAGTAACTGTAAGCATGTGTCTGTATGTTTCTAATGTGTAGAAGCTTGATTTCCATTTCTTACTAGAGAACTACGCTAAGAGTATCTAAGGCTCTTAGATAAAAATAAACAATTTTGGGGGTGCCATTGATTGAACTTTTAACTCAGTAGAGCACAGAGGATACGCATCATATCCACAGTTGTTAAATTGATATGGATATTGTTTTAACTCCCATCATCTGAGATTAGTGTGTTATATCAGCATGGATATAATCTGCCTTTCCTTTATATTTGATAGGTTTAATCATATTTGTCCCAATAGTCTAAATTCGAAATAAGTCTGAAAAAATCAATAGCATTTCCCTAAGTTCTAACGAGTCTTTACGAGAATCATAAGAGGGTTGTCTGTGAATCTGTTGTATTTCTGTATTGAGATCAATTGCAGGACAATGTCCTTTCATCTGATCAGAGAGGAATTTAATTCTGAATGCTTTAAGTTCATTGCTTATATCAGCAGTATCTCTCAAGATTAGTGGGAAAGATCTTGTTAGTGAAGAGTCTATACTCAGATAAACAGGCTTCAAGCCCTCGTTGAAGTTTGGAAGAGGTCTGGATTGGCGTATGTGGAGAACAGGATCCTAGAGATAAGCTTGATGGACACTTCCAGTTTGTGAGTGGAGCTTCTGGGAGACAGTGACTGTATAAACTAGGTACAGGCACTTGGTGAATGCTTGACAACACCTAACCAGTTGTTTTGGCCCATTCACTATCATGCAGTTAAGACACTTGGCATTCCATACCTTCTCCATTGTTGTTTTTTTCTGGTTGGTTCCTTGTCCCTCTAAACCCTTTGCCCTTCCTCCCTGTAATACCTTCTGAACCTTCCTTGCTTTCTCCATTAATGCCGTGTTCGCTTTTCTGCTACAGATGCCTCCATTCACCATTCTGGTAGCCTCTCCATTGGCCTATTACTACTTTCAGCAACTACTTTGCATAACTTTCTATTCCAGTGAGCCACTTTGGGCCATCTCAGGAGTCCTGGAGCATCTTCTCAGCTATTCATCTCTAGGCTGGATTCCGGATAGGACTAAGGAAAGTCACACTCTTTCTGCAACAGTTAAGTCTTATGATGCATTTGGGTGCTGCAGACGATACAGATTATATATTTTGTATTGCTAAGTCCCACAGTGTAGTTTCTGTTTCTTTATTCAAAATATCTAAGCAGTGTTTCTAAGGCAATCTCAGTTGCTGAGGATACCATTCTGAACCAATTTCTCCAGTTTCTCCAGCATCATTTGCCTTCCACTATTTTTTACCAGGGTATATAACCTATGTATTATTATAGACAGGGGCAGTTTCTTTATATGGGCACGGGGACATGGCCCCCTTGTTTCTTTGCCATATTTTTAAATGTTCTATGTTCAATCAAAACTTTTTTTTAACGCAGTGCACGGCATGACCATCACCCTGAGGGAGGGGTAAGCCTCCACTCCGAACCTGCTTGATGATTGGCAGGTGTGGGGCCACCTTGGGGTGAAGTGCTCTGACCAGCCGACATGCGCACTTGAGCCCTCGCCAGGCTCTGCAATGTAGGAGCCCAGGGGATTGCTGCTGCAGCCCCCAAGGCTCCAAATGAGCATTGGCAGCCACAGACCCAGCCAATGGCTGGGTCAGGGGCTGGCAACACTCAGCCAATCCTCGCGCTGCTGGAGTTGTTGGGGTGGGACTGGGCCTGAGGGAGGTGAACTGCACACCTGGAGGCAGCACATCTCGTTATGAGTGCATGATAATGAAGGAGTGAGGGTCCCCATACCTCAGGACAGGAACCTGAAAAGAGACGGGAGAGCGGAGCATGGGACCAGGGGCTGTCCGCTGGGGCTGCTGTGCCATGAGTGCAGCTGGACACCGCAGGGTTGTGAAGTGAGCTCTGTGGCACCTTACAAGCGATCACAACCCCACTGGCTTCCAAGATTGCTCTGTAAATGTGTCAGATTCGAAGAAGTGGTGTTCTCGTAAAGCTTATTTGCTAGTTTAAGGGTACACTTACTGCTTCTTCTGCACAAAGTGCCTGGAAGCATTGCAGGTTGGTGTCAACACATTGCTACTGACATGCTATTGGTCACTTGTTTAGCAATTTCTTTGTGACAAGGTTTACCTCCCCCTCAGCGACTTCCCCAAGCCCTGGCTGCAGGCAGCCCAGCCCCTGCAGAAGTGTAGCTGCTGTATTTGTTCCCCTGAGAAATTGATCTAAATAATCTTAAACCCAGAGGGAGCGGCTGCCTGCCAGGGAATGCACTGACCTGAGACTGGCCTACAGCGGTGCACTGACTTGTTTTATAGTGCTGTTTTGCGAGCCAGACCATTGGCCCTTTAAAATGCTCAGGCAGCTGACACACTCAGATCAATGCTGGTCTGCAAGCGAGGCTGGAGGACATATCACTGGAGCATTTACGTGACGCTCCGATCTGCTTCACCCATGGCGTGAGGACAAAAGAGGGCGTCCCCTTCCTGTCCTTGGTTTTTAAATCCCTCGGCAGTCCGGGGTCTCCCAGGCCTCCTTGGTGATGCACTTATTGGAATCGCGGCTACGCCCCCCTTCCGGGTTGATGACCCGGAAGAGACCTGATGATCCTGGCTCCTGCCCGAGATGCCACTAAAGGCAACACGCCCCCTAGGTGGGGGTGGTGCCCATCAGATCCCATGGGTTGAGGGTCAACTGTGGAGATGCGTGCGTAACAATCCGCCTTTCATCTTCAGAGGAATTAGTTGGTGAAGAAAGACTATTTTATTGACCCTCAGGGGCACGTTGCTGGTTGTGGCTAATTATCAATTGCAATATCAGATATATTCACACAAACTACTGTCCTGTTGTTGGCATTAACTAATGGCATAGCGTCCAACGCCTTTTATCTTCTTAACAATGAAGCACTGCAATGATGTGTACATCTTTCTGGACGGCCTGCCTTAAACATTCACCGGGCTCAACTTGATTTCAATGAAGTTTTACTAACACGATGGCCACCTTCTCATGCTTGTGTCTCCTGCCAAATGAAGGCAGCTGCCCTATTTAAAATCGAGTTGATATCACAGCGTCATCCTGGAATGTGTCTGTCACTGCAGATAAAAAGCACCAATGCATTTCAGTCACACAGCGGCACCTTGTCTCCAGCTTCACGGTGCTATCTCGTAGTGAGGTACTAAATTCGAATGTATGAAGTTACAACACATACATTTACAACACATGCCTTTACAGCGCAGTTTTTACATCGCAACATCCTTTACAATGCATACATTTACATCACATACCACTACAACAACACATTTTTTAAAACTACATTTACAACGCATTCCATTACATCGCATTATACCTTTACAATGCATACCGTTACAACGCATACCATTACATTACATTTAAGGTAAGTGGTGGATAGTGTAGAGGTAAAAATTACTATTCTAACTCCAGGGGGTGCAACAGTAGGGTAAGTGTTGGATAGTGTAGGGGTAAAAATTACTATTCTAACTCCAGGGGGTGCAACAGTAGGGTAAGTGTTGGATAGTGTAGGGGTAAAAATTACTATTCGAACTCCAGGGGGTGCCACAGTAGGGTAAGTGTTGGATAGTGTAGTGGTACTATGCGTTGTAATGGTATGCATTGTAATGACATGCAATGTAATGCCTGCGTTGTAGTGACATGCGTTGTAGTGTCATGAGTTTTAGTGACATGCAATGTAATGGATGCGTTGTAGTGACATGCGTTGTACAGGATGTTGCGATGTAATGACTGCGTTGTAAATGTAGTGCGATGTAATGACTGCGTTGTAAAGGTTGTTTCCCACTAAATGCTAAGCTCTCAAGGAGGCATTTCTAAATAGCTACTCTACTAGAGTTACTGTGCCACAGGTTAAGTGATCAGTTATGTCATCGTGAATTAGTTCATTTGTTTTGTGAATTAAGCCAGTGATTCTGCTGATAATTGTGCCTTTCAGATCATGACTGAAGCAATTAATGATGTTATTGATAAAGCAGCAGGTGATGTCATATATGGGCCGGTCAGCAGAGTTATTGACAATGTTAATGGTGTGGGGAGAGGATGTGGCGTTACGGCCAGAACCGCCAACTGTGGACTTGGGGAGCCGTGTTCGAGTCTCGCTGTTGGCTCAACATCCTATGATTCTGGACAAAACACTCTATCTACCTGTGCCTGCCAAAAATGAATGTGCCCTTGTGTAATGAAACTGGTGCTCATGTAAAGCGCCCCAATACCTTCTGGTTGAGTTTGTGCTATATAAAAAGTGCAAAAAACTAAAACGAGCAGGGTTCTTGTTTCCTTGCGCAGTTGATCCAAATATTAGAGTCAATCGCAAAGCTAGAAATATGTGCTTACAGTAGACAATTATTTGATGTATGACATTAACACTGGCCTCCTTAGTTAGCATTGATACCAAAAACATGGATTGATTTACAAACAATAAATGGTAAAAACGTTAAAGCTTTGCATGTCAGCAATTTAGTTCCTCTCTTATTTCACATGCTTTACTTAATCTTGCAGCCCCCAAAAGTTAGCTATTTTATAATGTTGTTGTGTTGTTTATCTGTAATTTTTTCTGTGCATACGTTGAGCCATGCCAGGTGTTTATGAGAGGCTTTGATTGAGAGCTCTGGTGCTGAGGTTGAAGCCAAAGCAAAGTGCCTGACAGTGGGTTGGCCTCTCTGCAGAGCACACAGAACAATGTTTATCTATTCCAGTTGCAACTGAAATTCTGTGGAAATGTGTGAAGGGGGTACACAGATGTCAACATTTGCAAAAGGAAATACATTTCCTACATGGGAGTGAGTGCAGTGTAGTAGTGAAGTAGTGAAGTGAAATCACTAAATTAATGTGCTTTAAAATACACCATTTGCATCTATTTTTCATTTTTTTCTCCAGAGGGGGACCCACCCTGGACCCCACATTTGTCCATTAAACTTGCTTCCGTTGCTCGCTATATAAAAGTCATACCCAACTTTTACGCTTCACCACTTTCAAATGTCACCAGCTGCCACTGATTATAGAGGATCTGGGTTGGGAAAGGTGGAGGTTTGGGCATGTCAACTATACTACTCTTAGGTATTACATTTTATTCTTAAATCCTGACAGCATCCTTATTACATGAATATTATTACTACACAAATAATTTCCTAATCAATCAGTTTTTAACTTTAAGATTTCTTTATAATTTGTTAGTATATCTAACTATTTTGAGTGATTTTGACCACCTCATTATTAGTTTTAAACACAATGGTCCTTAGACAGGGTAGATATTTATAAAAAGGGATGAATATAGACTCAGAATCAGTGCTATATTTGAGGCTGTCCATCCGGACCGGAATACTTTTAATTCATAAAATTGAATGAAACCAGTAAAGTGGGACACTTGCCTGCATCCTACTAAAATGTGTAAAAGGAACCATTGTACAAAAATAAAAAGACAAGGAAGGCTCAGGCAGAGCGCCCTGTTTGCATATTCCACATTCAAATCCAACAAAAAGGAATGCGATATGACACCGTTACACATTAATAATACTTAATAGAGAGGTGTATATGGTGTACAATAAGTCGATGACGTTTCGATCCCTTTCAATCATTTTAGGATCATCATCAGGACATTACATTACATGCCTGCAATTAGTTAATGAAAAGAGAGGGAAAATGCAATTAGAATTGAGAAAATTGGGAAAAACCGTCGTGAAATGACATGCATCTGCATGTGAGGAAGTGCGTTATTCGGCGCAGTATCATATTAAAAAATAGTGTACGTGGAGAATGCAAGTGACAATAGGATATAGGATAAACAACGAGGTGTCTAATGCTCGCGGAGTCATCATGCGGTGATCATGCCAACTACCGGTGAGAACTATATTGGATTAAAGTCAATATGCCAACATGCTGATTGTAAGAATCAAGTAGAGAGAAAACAGTGCAGGATCCGCACGAGTACAAGCAAAGCCTCAATATGGGTTGGACCCCTGATCTAAAAAATGAGTGGCAAAGGTGGTGCCATTCCGACCGTGCTGGAGTTGTCTGGTGCTTGAAATGACTCTGAAACCAGCGGTGAAGAGTTGTGGCGGTGAACCGCATGACTGCATGCAGAAACATGTGGGTGTATACCTATATCCAGGTATGAGACACTGGTATGGACAAAAGCAGGGTGGGCGTGGTCCAGCCGACCATGCCTGCAGTGCTGAAGAGCACCGGGTGCCCTGATTGAGGGTTATGTTGTAACCTAGGAAGATAACAACCTGTTAGGCGAGAGGCAAAATGGAGCTGTGCTGTGGGTAACGGTGAAGGTGGGTGAAAAGAGGCATACCTTGATAGAAACCGTAACGGGTATCATGAATCACGTACATGGTGATTATGAGGAGGTCTTGATGGACCTGCGGAAACAATTCAATGGAGGGAGTTAGGGTCCTGGAGGCGCAAGGCTGAGAGCAGGGGCCCGGGTGGGGCATTTCGCAAATGACTTACCGTGTAAATACGAAGTGCAGGGTAAAGAGTGTCTTCATTAGGACATCTCCATGAGAGTGAGGGGGAGTCTGGAGAGCTCGGATACTAAAGCGTGACAGTGCCGTAAGTGAGCGGTCACGTGATCAGTCATGCGGCCGGCCTAAACAGTGCACGGTGAATAAAGCGGCGGCCATCCTAAAAGGGTGAAAGGCAGAAGGGTGCCTTAGTAAGATATGCAAGTAGCTAGGTAGCAACGCGCATAGAAAGTTTTGACAGAAATAACTTGCATCATAGACTATTAACCATTTAAATTGCATTGCTGAACAGTTCACAATTAATTCATAATAGAAAAACTGAATATATACAATGATGCAATGTGAATAAAGCGGCAGCCAAATGTAAAAGTTGAACGGCAGAAAGGTGCCATATTAAATTTGCAAGTAGACAGGAAGTAGCGCGCATAGAGAATTTTACAAAAACAACATGCATCATAGAGTAATAGCTGTTTTTCTTGCATTGAGACACAGTACAGAATTAGTTCATATTAGAGATACCGAATATGTACATTGACACTTACACAAGAATGTGTACAGTGAGCTGACAGGGAACACTGTTTCCATGCGAGACAGCCCCACATTTTGAGCTAAGTTTCTTAATTGTTAAGTGTACCCGTCATTTTGATCATTACAGAGTACTGCTGAATAATCATAGAAAGTTCAGGTACAGTTAGAGAGGAAGAGTTACAGGGCTAGAGAGTACAGAGAAGGCCCTTAGTGTGGAAAAATACAGTTGGTTTTCATCAGAGAGGTCCAATCCTCAAGTCAATTGAGGCCAGTATGTATACTTGCAGTTCGTAGTATCCACTTAAGTTCTTCTTTATTAAGAAGTTGTGAAATGTCAGCGCCTCTGGGAGGCGGTTTGACCACACTGATTATGGTCCACCTGATGTCGTCTTCGCTGTGTCCATTGGCCATAAAATGTTTCATGAGTGTGGCATTATGTGTTTCGCAGCGTTTCGCAGTGTTTCTACAATGTTGGTAGATCCTGATGCGTGCTTTCTGTGTTGTCTGGCCAATGTAAATTTTGTCACAGGGACATAGAATAGCATAAATAACATTGCAGGTGTTACAGTTGGAGAATTGCTTTAGCTATATTTTGATCTTACCAAAGTTGAATTCCTTACATTCAATTGTGAATCTACTTGCAACACAATTCCCACATTTAATATGCCCCACGAGTGGTTCAAGGCCCCAATGCTCATTCAATGTGCCAGTGGGTTTGGGGGAGGGTAGAGCTGCACGTACTAAGTGGTCCTTTATGTTCTTGCTCGTATGGAACGCAAAGAGTGGGCGTTCGAGTTTGAGACTACCCACATTCAAGATATTCCAGTGTTTAGGAATGCTCTTGCGCACCATGTTCCACACTGGGGAGAATGTGGTAATACAGACTAACCGGTTTTGTGGGGATTTTCCTTTTGGTGATAGAAGGCAGTCCCTAGGGCAATACTAAGCCCTTTTTAGTGAGTTGCGTATGAGTCTGCGTGGATAGCCCCCTGCTGTTAGTTTGTCACTAAAGACTTTAGCTTCACGGAAGTAATCTTTATTGAGGGTGCAATTCCTCCTGATATGAAGGAATTGCGAATAGGGAATCGAATCTCTAAAGGCATGGGGGTGGTTGCTCTCATATCTTAAGAGTGTGTTTCGCTCAGTGGGTTTCCTAAAAAGGCTAGTAATGAGTTCTCCATTTTGATGTTGTATGTTGAGATCTAGGAATGAAATCTCATTTCTGCTATGGGCCAGTGTGAATTGTAGCCCTTGGCAGTTGTTGTTGAGCCAATGTAGGAACTGCATCAGGGTAATTTCCTAATCTTGCCATATTGAGAAAATGTAGTCAATGTACTGTTTCCACACCAAGATGCCGGTGTTGAAAGGGTTACATTGAGACAGGATCCGTGTGGTTTCCAAATGGTCCATATAAAGTATTGCCAAGTTAGGTGCAAAGACCGCGCCCATTGAAGTACCTTTGACTTGTTGGTAATGGTCTTCAAAAAGGAAAAGGTTTCTTGTAAGGCATATTTTGAGTAGTTGCAGAATAAAGATGGTGGGAACAGCATGGGGACGTGGTCTTGTGTTAAAGACTCGTTCAATGACTCATAATCCCTCAATCTGGGGAATATTGGTGTAAAGAGATTCAACATCAAGTGTGCACAGGATGTCGGAATCTGTGTCAAACGGATGATGTTAGACCATATTAATCATAGACATACTGTCTCTAATGTAACAGTCTGTGGCAGGGACGAAATCCTTAATAAAGAAATCTACATATTGCCCCAACAGCTCTAAGATAGAGCCGCAACAAGAGACTATGGGTCGGCTTGGTGGATTCTCATGATTCTTATGTATTTAGTGAATTTAAAGTATTCCTGTTCGGCTGGACAGCCTCAAATATAGCACTGACTCTGAGTCTATATTCATCCCTTTTTATGAGTATCTACCCTGTCTAGGGACCACTGTATTTAAAACTGATAAATACCCAAGGTCCCTGACCAATTGTATTGGGTTCCCTTGTTCTTCAAAGCTCCCCATTATTAGAACACATGGGGGGAGATTTACTAAGATTTTGCGCCGTGTTTGCATCACAAAAGTGACGCAAATTGGCGCCAAATCTTTTTTTTCCCAATTTGTTTTCCAGTGCTAAACTTGGAAATAACATGAAAGCAACGGGGAGCAGCGCAAAGCGCTGCTTTGCATTACTTAGCGCCAAGGGGGCGCACTATGGGTGCTGCATGGGCATTCCCATGCAACCACCCAAGGTTTCTGATGCTAAATCCTATTCACTAAATAAAGTATACACGGTTTAGCATCAGAAAACTGCGCCCTTTGGAAGTAGGCGCAAGGAAGGGGAAAAGCTTTCATTTCTCCTTTTTCCGACTTTGTACATGTGCTGCACTTTACAGCATACGTACAAAGAGGGAAAAAGGTTAAAGTTGGTCTAAGCATAGTATTTTATACTGGTAGGTTAACCTTCCAGTACAAAACCTATGCTACACTCATGGAGACAGCATTGCACTTTGGCGCAACAGCGTAGTTGTGACACACGGCAGCCGATTGAAGTGCTGCGCTAGGGAAAGGGGAGGAGAGAGCCAGATATCTGTAAATATGGAGCTCCCCTCCTCCTTTGTTTTCAAACCAGAGCAGCATAGACTTTGCGGCGGCTACACTGCGCTGTGTGAATATGATTTAAATCTGGCCCATACGTTTATGTAATTGGCACTTTGCGATTGAAATTTCTGCTATCTGTTCTGCTTGTTGCTTAAACTGGTTTTTGACGATCACATTAAACCTGACAGTGTTCTCCTTTCATTGTGACCCCAGCCATAGCATTTTGTGTATGCCCTAAAATATTCATGATCTTATTCAGCAAAATTGATTCTTTCAGATGATATTTTTCAGAAATTAGCCAGTGAGTTACTTTCTCTCCCTTCACTCTTAAATGCAATTATTTTATTATTCTCTTAGGCATCATTTAGAGTTGGACTTTGCTTAACCTTCTGCCAAAGAACTGCCATTTCTGGTCCATGATACTTTTAGGGACATATTTATCATATTTGTGATGCAGAGCAGCGCAGCAAGTTACCTTATATTTATCCAATACAGTGCATTCCTGTCCTTTTCCCCTGCGCTGGCACCATTTCAGCAGCCTAGCGCCAACGCAGCCAACCTTGCACCATAGTGCAAGGGTGCCTGTGTTGTAGGCAGGATTGTTTTTGTGCTGGAAGGGGCTCCTTTCTGCACAAAAAACAATCCATAGAGCAGTGGCAGCTGATACAGAATGGGGGGGGGGGGGGCAGTGGGGAGTTAAAAATACTAATTCATTGACCTCTCCTTGGTAGCCATCTTCCTCCGTCGTCTGTCCTCGCTTCTCTTCCCGGAAGCACAAAGGTTCCCTTAAGCCAATCATGATGCTGCTGTCACCATTACAGCAGCGTTGTGATTGGTCTGAGCACCTTGATTCGGTGCTCAGAAGGGGACTGCGATCCTGTGCATGATCTCCACCCAGGATGTGCATTACAGCCCAGTGGAGAACATGCTAAGTGCGCTTAACTGTTTGGCCGGCCCAAGACAGCCGGCCAAACCGTCATGCACACTTAAGGGCCCCAACCACTCCTCCCCCTGCTGACTAAGATGACAGCCAAGTCCCCCCCACCCCCGGCCCAAAGCTGGCTTCAGCATGGAAAAATAAAATGAAAATAACATTGTGCTATTATCATTTTATTTTTCCTTTTGGGGCGACGCTCCTCTGCCTTAGCAGAGGAGCCGCTGCTGCCATAGAGGTGTTTTCCTCTTTCTCTGTGTGCTGCAAAATGCAGCACTCGTAGATTGAGGAAAAAATGAGGAGAAATTAAGATATTTCTCCTTGTTACGCCACACCTGGGGAGGCCTATCTTTTTGGCGCATGCCTGGTTTTACCAGGTTTGGTAACTCTGGGAACGCCTCAAAAAAAAAAAAAAGCATTTGGATTTTCGTGGGAACACCCACCACATTGGCCATGGAACGCCTCCCTTGCGCAGCATAATCCAGCATAGCGATTTGCACTTCCTTGCACTACTCCATGTTTATGAAGTCATTCAAAGCCAAGCAAAGTGGCTTTATGTGCGCTTCATAAATATGACTTGGGCCTTTGCGTCATGCCTGTATCACATTGCATGGCGCAAGCATGATGCAAGGCCCTTGGTTCTTCTGCCTCAGTTGGTGGTGGGGAAACCACTGTGTATCTGAGGGTAGAATCTCAATGCCACCGTTAGTACCACCTTCACTACGATCCAGGTGCCACACAGCTATCAGCTGAAATGGGAAAATAACACTCACCCTGATCAGGAAAGGGTTTTCAACACCTTGTTTGCATTTTATTTTTTGCCTGGCTGGGAACAAAATTCATGCAATGCTGGTTCTCGCAGAAAAATTAACTAAATAATATTTATTAGAACATTGGAATGTTGGGAGCTCCATTGAAAACAATGGAGTAGCTCCAGGCGTAAAATGGCTGGTATAAGACCGGAGCTCCAACATTCCAATGTTTCTTTGTTCACAGCTGTGGCTGTGCACAAAGGCTTCAGGGAGCCTGAGAGGATTTCATTCCACATGCGCTCCCTGAAACCTTAGTTTTATTTGTGAGAACATTCTGCCCTCTAGTGGCAGAATGTTCTAATAGCCTTATAGCCCTTCGTAGCTGGGCTATACCGGCTAATAAAGTCCTACTCCCTTGTTAAAGGACCTCGCCTTCGGCTCGGGCCTTTAACGCTGGAGTGGGCCTTTAATAGCCGGTATAGCCTGCTAGGACGGGTTATAAGGCTATATTATACTATCCCCAATGTTCTTAGTGAAAACTTCGAATGTGTGCAAATTGGATAGAGAAAGCCAACATGAAAAAAATGTGTGTTTAGTGTTGAAATTTAAATATGGCACCATTAACGTATGTAAATTGCTGTGTGCAGCAAGGACTACACTAAGTACAGTGTTGTGGACACCTCCCAGTCCAGATTCCGAAGCAACCAAAGCACCGAGACTGCACTCCTCGATGACATCCACTCCCTCCTCTAATGGGGCGAAACTGCAGCCCTCATCCTACTGAACCTCGCTCCCACCCTCAACACTGTCTTCCACCGCACCCTAATCACAACACTCCACAACGCCAGCATTCGCGACAAGACACTGAATTGGATCCACTCCTTCCTTACCAGCCGAACACAGCGAGTCAGACAACCCCCATTCCTCTCAGACCCTACAGACATCAGCTGCGGAGTGCCCCAGGACTCCTCCCTGACCCCCACCCACTTCAACGTCTACATGCCCCCCCTCACAACCATAATCAGAAGCCACTGACTCAATATCATCTCCTATGCTGACGACACCCAGCTGATCCTCTCCCTCACCAATGAACCCACAGCCTCCAGAATCAACTTTCACAGAGGAATGGAGGTTGTGGCTACCTGGATGAAAGACAGCTGCCTCAAGCTCAACTCGGACAAGACCAAAGTACTCATCCTGGGACATGCCCTCTCAGCCTGGGATGGCTGAGAGGTGGCCTGCTGCACTAGAAACCCCTCCCACCCCTACGGACCATGCACGCAACCTCGGCATAATACTAGACTCCTCACTGACAATGAATGCCAAATCAATGCAGTATCCTCATTCTGCTTCCACACGATTCGCCTGCTTCAAAAGACATCCAGAAAGACTGTCAACCACGCACTCATCACCAGCAGACTTGACTATCGCAACCCACTGCACGCCAGTGTCACCCAGAAACGGCTCAGGAAACTACAGAATGTCCAAAATGCTGCAGCCAGACTAGTCCTCGACAACCTTCGCCGCAGCCACATAACACAACACCTTCAACAACTCTATTGGCTCCCAATCAACAAGAGAAACAATTTCAAGCTCCTCACACATGCCTACAAAGCTCTCCACGACGCAGGACCAGAATATATCTGAACCACCGCCTTGCATTCCACACACCCACCAGACAACTCCACTCTGCCCAACTCGCCCTGGCCTCCATCCCATGAATCCACAGGATCAGAACTGGAGGAATATCCTTCTCCTACCTCGCCGCCAAGACCTGGAACACCCTGCCCCTCCACCTCAGGCAATCCACGTCGTTGACCCAATTCAGGTAGGACCTTGAGACCTGGCTCTTTGACTGAACCTCCACACCCAGACGGATCAACAACCCCCCCGTGCCTTGAGACCCTCATGGGTGGTAGCTGCGCTATACAAACTTCTGATTGATTGATTGTGTGCTCTGGATTTTCATTTATGCAGCAATTCTAGGAATTGTAGTTTTTATTTACACTAGGACCCACTGGAGTAAAACTCTTGTGTGGACATGCAGACTAAATTTACTCAGCACTAGGTAAGCATTCAGCTTTCATTTTATTCACCCCTCCATGCTTTAAGGTGTTAATTGCATTCTCCATATTATGAGACCTTTAGTTTTTCCTCACCTGGATTTACCTCGTGTGGAAGAACACATTTTTGTGGCCAGTAATTTCAGCTGAAAGACCTGAATCACGCAGATGTTCAGCCAGAGCTACTATTCGCAAACTCCATTGGCTGCCCGTGGACCGTCGAATTCAATTCAAGGCCTTAGTTACGATCTTTAAGATCGTTAAACTAAGAAATCCCCCGCTGCTTCGTAACCTTGTCCAACCTTACGTTCCTGGCCGTGATTTGCGTTCTTCCAATCAACTCCTCCTGACTATCCCTAGGACCCGGCTCTGCCGAACTGGAGGCCGTTCCTTCAGCGTTCTTGGCCCCAAATTGTGGAACGATCTCCCCCTCAGTATTCGTTCCATCGACTCTCTCCCAGCATTCCGCAAAGCAATTAAGACTCATCTCTTCCCCGCTCCCTAGTCTCCCCTTTTCCCCCTCTCCCCTCAATCTGTGCATCTGTTCTTAGCGCTGGGACACCCCTTTGCCGGGGTAGCTGCTGCGCTTCACCAAATCTAGAAAATGATGCGTTGGCTGTTGTAGCAGCCAAGCCTCATTTTCTGTTTCTTCAGGGGTGGGTGAAGCATGTAACTTTCCCTTCCCTGCTTTGCGTTTCCATCCCATTCCTCTGCTCCATCTCGCCTACACGCCCTTGCATGCATTTACCACCAGCTCAGAGCAGATGGTAAATGTATGTGGTAAAATGGCACGGAATAGTGGATTCTATGTGGTTTTATGACCAAAAAATTCAGACCCACACAGTAATTTAATGGGGTTTTACCCCTAATAGCATGGTACTAGTTCAATTTTACTGGGTGGAAACTGTCAAATCACATACAGTTTTACAGCAGACCCAGTACTCTGCAGCTTGGACTCAGTTCTTATGTGTAGCCTTTCAGTTAACTCACAGTATAATAAGTGCCTATAATTGATGTTCTCCACTACAGACCCCAGAAATAGTTCCATTTACATGAGTTTTCTAATGCACATGTGATGGGGGCTCGGATCTGGGGGATGGGCCAAGGGAACTCCACAATCTCTGTCTTCGTCCTCCCAGTGAGCCTTTCTAATACCACAGAGGATTGCACTGAAGAATATGGGGTCAGATATATGTAGAAGTGGTTGCAAAATACTGGTCGCAATTTGCAACCAATATTTTTGCAACCAATGTGGTAATTTTGCGAAGCGACCTATGTACTAATAGGTCATTTTCCAAATTACTGATTCGTAGTGGGTCCCAATTTGACTTGCCTCATGAATATTAATGAGATAGGTCGCAAATTGGGACCCACTACAAATCGCAGCCATCACAGGGATGGTGGCCTACTGAGGTTTGTGATTGTGATTGCTTTTACATAAAGCTATTTTTTTCTTTAAATGCTACCGGTTTTCCCTAAAGAAAAACGGAATGCATTTAAACAACAACAAAAAAAGTGCAATTTTAATTTTTTAACATTCAGAAAGGGAAGGGGGGGTCCCTAGGGGACCCTTTCCCATTTGTGAATGGGTTACCACCTCCTATGAGATGTCGGTAAAAATATTAATGTTTTGCAACCGCATTTAGTTCTCAAAACATTAATACATATCGCTATGATTCAGAATTTGGAAGTGACGCCCCAAACACGCCCTTCCAAATCGGTATTTGATTGCAATTTGGTATTTGTACATTTAAAAAATGGGGCTGTTTGCGACCTTAAAAATGCATTTTTCATCTAGCCCTATGTTGTCTCTATGCAGATGAATATAAACACTTAAAAGTGTATTAGACGAATAATGCGTGGTAAGGGACAAATCCGAATCAGGTTTTAGAAAATGTAAAAATAAAAAGAGAACAGAACAGAATTAAATAGGCTCTTGGGAAAAAATATGACTTTTTAAAGATCATACGAGAAGGGAGTACTCGTGCTGAATATCCCTTCATCAGGTAAAGCTATATTCCCAAAGATTGCAGAGCTGTGTATCCACTGACCGCGGAGGAATGCCCCATCGAGGAAATATTCCTGTAATCGTTCTCCTCTGCATTTAAACCATTAATCAAATCCACAAAATGTTCTCCTTTTTTTGTAAATATTTTCTCAGAGCATGTTTTACCCTCCAGGGGTCTGTGTTCCCCACGTCTCAGTTTACTATTTTGGATTATGTAAGGATGTTAACTTCAAAGCAGCTTGAGTCAGTGAAGGCCTGAGTCATTTATTTTGGACTGACATGCAATCCCGTTCTGAACCTTTGTAGTTAATACAGTTCACTGAAACTTTCTCAGTTTTGAATACGTTCCACCATACACTGCACGCTTCGCCTGCTCTGCTGCACTATTTCCTTTATGGGTGACCTCGGTAGAATATAGGCATCTCTCATAGGTAACAAATACATTGAAGCACCGATTGCGAGTTGTGATGAATAGAGTGTGATATTTACTATGTCGTGTAATTCCGATTTGGTAGGAAACTGGTGTCTGCGTCTGAATTGGAACCTTTAACAAATGCACCCCGTGGATCCCTGCGATGGGTTGTGCTCATCCGCAAGGCGAATAATTGGGCCCAGTAGAGCATTTCAGTCCAAGTAATAAATATGCCCTCAGTGGTCATAGAGCAGCAGCGGATCCACCGCTAGGGTGGAGGAGCAGTGTTCCACACGCAAAATAAAATGATAATAACATAATGTTATTATCATTTTATTTTTACGGTACTGGCCTAGTTTTTTTTTAAAGGGCGAGGTGAGGCTGGGCTGGCTGTCAGCCAGCAGGGAGAGAAGTGGTATGAGCACTTGAGTGCGCATGATGATTTGGCCGGCCGTCTGAGGCCGGCCAAACCATCATGCGCACTTTGCATGTTCTCCACCCAGGCTGCATTACAGCCTGGGTGGAGAACATGCCCAGGCCTCCACTCCCTCTCTGAGCGCCGAACCATTGTGCTCAGACCAATCACGACGTTGCTATCAGCAGCACCATGATTGGTTGGGACAGACTGGGAGTCTTGGTGCTTCCTGTTGCAGTGTCCTCGACGGAAGAAGAACCGAGGAGAGGCGGCGGTCAAGTAAGTGTCATTCTTTCTTTTTTTACCCCCCCCTCCGTCTGCTTCCCACCCGCCCTACCACCACGGCCCCATAGCAGCCACCACTGTCTTAGAGTAGCATCTCTAATGAATTTGTTGAGGAATACCAAGGTGCACTATATCTACATTTACACATTGTTCTTTTTGAATAAACTAATCAGGGAGCAGAGCCAAAAAAGACTGGCAGTTGTGTATCATGTTATTCACTTTCGTGTCTGAAGATAGTCGCTTCATTGCAGAATGCAGCACACATAGAAAAAGCAAAAACGAGGAGAAATAAAAGAATTTCACCTCGTTTCGCCATTCTAACGCCTGCTATTGCATGGCGTTAAATTTTGGCACTGCCTCAGGTTTACACATCCTTGTAAATCCGGGGAAGCGTAAAAAAGTAATGGATGTTACGCTGGTATGACCTCAGCAACACCCATTGCATGCCCCTTTCACGAAAGTGATATGTGTAAAGGGGACGTATTTACAAGACGGCATTAAGCCACAAAAGTGGCTTAATGCCGCTTTGTAATAAGGAGAAGGGGATAGCACCACCAGAACATCGTTAAATGTGACGTTCTGGTGGCGCTATCCCATTGTAAATATACCCCATTTGTATCACATGCAATAATTAAACTAAATCATTTAATGTATTATATTTTTTATTGTTCTGCTTTTACTCCCTTTTTTACTATTTACTTATTTTTTCAGCGAATAATCATGATCTTAGTAAATTTAACTAACACCACACAGCTATTCTTACTATGGGAATATGTAATAGAAAGAGATGCTTTTAGAAGATAGGCTCCAGAAATGCATTTATGGGGGTTGTGGCAGCATGACAATGTATCATATGGGCATTTAACAGTAATATTTTAAAATATTATTTGAATACCTCCAACATAGTGGCCTTTATGCCAATTTATTGATTTATCCTGTCCAATCTCACATTGCCCAGGGACCTCATGCCTGTAAACCAGGTAGTCAGGGAAAGGTAGTCCTTAAGAGCGGTTAGGTATTAAAAAAAAAAGTTGCAGTCAGGGAGCAAGGCAACTTGTGTGTCCAGGATACTCTGGAACAAACACTGTGTGTGTTTATCCTGCAGGCTGAGCGTGTGTCATCTTTAAGCTTTGATACAGGTAGGCTGTTAATTCTTGTGTCTTGCATCTTGTGGCCCATGCTTAACCCTCCACAGTTTCTAACGCATTTTGTCTGAAAATCACTTTGTGTATATGTAACCCAGCTGGGATTAGGGCTTTGTCTCCTCTAGTCAGAAGGTGTTGTTTCCTAACAATGTGGAGCAGTGGTGTAGCCAGACCTAATGCAAGCAAAGCCTCCCAGACCTTCCTTTGTTAGAGGAGGCCACCTTAAAGAGGGCATTACTTCTGTGCCAATTGGGCCATAGCCCATGTGTGGAGTAAAGTTGCAACCTCGTGTGGCAGAGTTGGCCATCATGAAGAGTTACTGCTGTGTCAATCAGACCACAGCCCATGTGTGGAGTAAAGTCAGTGACCCAGTTTGTCAAAAGGGGCCACTCTGGAGAGTAAATTATTGTCCTGCCGATCGGGCTGAAGCCCATGTGTAAGGTAAAGTCAACAACCCTGTAAGCCACAGGGCGCAGCCATGAAGGGCAAGGATCATGACCTGGTTTAATTGGTGCTGTGAGGGAAGACAGTTGTGGCAACCTGCAAATACCTGAATCCTGACTGAAACACTGAACACGGATGATTGCCCCCTTACCTGCGAGACGGATTGGAAGAACTTCCTTCTACAACAGAGGGAGCTTTGTGGATGAGCAAACACAGCCCTGGCAAAGCTGAGGATGTTGCTCACCACTGGCAACTGCTGCAAATGTCCAGAATGTTGAAGTGTGGAACGCTCCCGGGGACTCCGGTATAGCAACCCCAGCAGAAGTAGATGAAACTGATTGCAGAGACAAAGGGCCCAGGTAAACTTGTAATGCCTTGGAGTGCAATAGGCACTGTAACACTTTTGACTTTTGGAAGTGTCTGAGTGGGACTCCTTAGACTCGGGCTCCTACCAGAATGTTGCCTATTGTGGATGGGGAATAACCACAAACAATAGGGAAGGATGTGGGACTCATGGACCTGTCTATCTAAAACTCGAGTACATACCTCAGAAGGTCTGTGTATTTCATTTGTGTATGCCGTATTTCATTTGTGTTCATGTATAATACTAATTTTGAGTTGTGAGCCTGTGTTTACTCCCTGCATTTATATCCCCCTGAGAGCCCTTGGACTGCGTGACCCATGCTACCACTTAAAGTCACATGCTGGAGGGGTACTTGACCCAGTTGCTAAAGACTAATTGTAGGTCAGGCCCTGGGACATCAGGAGTAAAAGCCCTGAACACCCAAATTTGGGCCCAGTAGCTCCTTGCCCCGTGGCCCTCAGAAAAGGGGTTCTAACAACGTATGACTCCTTGCTTGCTGTTCTTGGTTCCTTTTCTGAGCTATACAGTTTTCATTGGAAATGATCATTCATTAATACCTCAAGTTATTGTTCACATCTTCAAGATGTTGACCAGTAAGGCAACAACTATCAGCAAAATTATTTGTTTTGGCTTTTGCATAGTTAAAAGGATTTCTCAAGGCTTTTTAAGTGTCAAGACACACAAACCTGAAA
Organism: Triturus cristatus; assembly: GCF_964204655.1. Lineage (NCBI taxonomy): Eukaryota > Metazoa > Chordata > Amphibia > Caudata > Salamandridae > Triturus > Triturus cristatus. Next base: position 498,932,808 of record NC_140582.1, read on the forward strand.
ATTAGATCTCACCTTCAGCATGCATATAGTTAGAACACTGAAGTCTTTTCTGTAGTTATTGTTTATGGTAAACCTGCTGACATGCTCTGTATTTCCACAGTATAATATAATTGAAAACTTGGTCTTTCTTCTGAACTCAAACACAATTAAGTTTGATATAGTAACTATGATTCAGGTTACAATAGATTGTGTACTAACAAGAGCTTTCTTCAATATTAAGAAATAACTTTTCATGTTTGATTTACTTTTAGAGTGACAAGTGGATACCTGGAACATGAAAAACTTTTGCTAGTATTGCATGTTTAATTAATAATCCTAATGCCTGACTCCTTGTGCAGATCTATACACTTGCAAGATACTTCGTTTTTTCCAGGATTTCTTTTGTGGACATCATGGAAGAAAAAATTATAGGTTGCCTAGCATAGACATTATGCTTTCAAGATATCTGCTACCATCTGCAAGTCTTGTGGGTTCATGGAACATGAAGTCCTTCTTGTGTTTACGTAGGTGTTTCATGAAGCATGTCCATCTGAGACATGAGTCTTCTGTTCAGGCAGAACCGACACCCTCCACACCCTGATACCCTCTTCTACTTCTATGTATATGAACGTTTGTGAGCCTTGAGTCGTTTATCACAGAGACCAGCATGTAAGAGTAAGCCTCATCCAGACAATGAGACACAAAGAACAGGGAAATGGCACAATTCATTCTCACACTGTACACCCTTCCTCACAAACATACACAATAGGTACAATATGTGGACAAGTAATGCATGTTTTCCTCAGACACATAGACAGGTACAGCATGGTATCTCTCATACACGCACACATAATATTTCAATTATTAATTAATTATTATTCAATAATTATTTTATTTTATATCAGAATTATATTGTGCCCTAAAGTACCGCCAATGACAAAACTGTAAGGTGAACTGCTTTTGGATTTAAGATAATGATTCGATACTGATCCTGAAACAAATATTTTATGCAATTGATATCCAAAGTAGCTCAGAATTAACGTTTTTAAAATATAGATAGTGATTTTACAGGAGTGTGGAAGACTATTGGGGTAAAACTATCTACTGCTGGCTATGTCACCTTTCTTTTAAATGACCACTGGCTGCTTACCTGAGCTGCTGTGTCAACGGGAGGAATCTGTGAGCTGCCCTGTGATCCCTGGCCCCTTCTGCCTGCCTGTGATCGTGTCTCCCTCCCAACGCCGCGCTTGGAACACCAGCGGTTGCGGCCAGGAGGGGGACTACACTCCCCAGCAGCACCTGGGGTGGGGCGGAAGTGCACGCCCACCGGACGCGCCTGGAAGCGCTTTAAAATCGAGCCCACCCTCCGCGGCGCCGGACCGCGCGCAGGCGGCGCCGGGCTGAGCCCGGGCAGAGGGCGGGCCGTCTGTGGCCGTCCGGGGCCAACGGAGGCCGGGTCGGGCCACGGATTTTGGCTCGCTTCACCCGGTGCTGGGACCTGCAGTAAGATAATACCCTTGTGTTTTTGTATACTGAAAAACTCTTACAATTGGTCATTGACTGTATTATGTATGTAGGTCCCATTGATATCGCAGTTTTTAAAAGCATTTAAATAACCTACAGGTGTTAAATAGACCGTGTAGTTGCTGATTTCTGGCCCGATTATGTCCAAACTTAGGTCCTCAAAATTAGTGTCAACAAATGAAATGAAGACACTGGATAACTACCTTGTTAAGGTTGTCAGCAAAATTAACAAGGATAGGAGATTATCACTAACCAGGGCTAGTCCACAAGTGTCACCTACAAGGGTAGGCACGTCTACCACTTTGTCGCCTAAAAATGGCCCAGCCAACTCTGGTAATGTTGATACCAATAACGACATATCTATGGAGCAGCGGGAAATGTTATCTCAGCCTATTTTAAGCCAGAGCCCGACATCTCCCCTAAGGCTCGCATCAACCCAGTCCCCAGTACGGAGAACGGTGCGTCAATGTAGGAAGGTTCCTGTCAAGAGGGCGGTGGGCCGGAAAATCAAAAAGGTAGGCACAACATCGGACAGTAAGGGAGATGCCCCAGAACCCATAGATAACGCCGAGGGTAATATCTTGCACCCATCCCAGATTGAACTTTTGACAAATATTTTTGAGTCTAAATTAGAGGTACTGATCAGACCCTTGGTGGCAAAGTTAGATTTAGTGGTCCGAAAGGTCACTAGACTGGAAGGAACTCTACACTCCTACATGACACAGTCCTTTAACGGGTCGAGTCCCCAACCAGGCCTAATGGGTGTTACGGGTATTAGTTCAGAGGATCAGGTAGCACATGTACCAGCCAGCACTAGGGTTAGTGGTACTGGGCCCAGTGCCCAGGTTCCCTCAGTTATTAACACATTGAATACCATACCTATGAATATATTAACAGCGGGGAATGTAAAACCACACACATTAGCACAATCACAACCTGCACAAAACAATATTCAGAATAATGTAGCTGGGAGAGAACCTGTCGGAAGAAATAGTCTGAGGAGAAATAACTTTGTCAACCTCCCATCAGAGTGTGCTCCTTACACCGTTGTACTAACAAAGGTCCCAGAGATTGATTCCTGTCGGCCTGACTCCAGGCTAGAAACTTATGTTTCCCTAAAAAACAAAACGCTTGCCTGGCTGAATAGGAATTGTGGTTTTCCGTGTGCTCTTGCTAAAGATATATTATTTACCCGTAGAGTGAGCTGGATTGGCAATGGCAGAAAAAATCTAATAGGGTATTGTATTATTATAAACTTTATATACCCACAACATGCGGCAACAGTCCTCCTTAGAGCTGCCTCTTTACCAATCTTGGAAAATTGGTTGAGTGTTAGACCCCTTGGTTTCTTCTATAACCATTTGGATAATACCCAACATCGATTGTCTGTTCAGCAAAGGCACCCTGTAAATGGCCTTGGAAGGGGGTCAGTCGGGCATGTCACGAATGTACTTGTGAATACACCTCCTCATCAAAACATTGGGGACATATATTGTCAACAGTTATCAAATAGGCAGTTGGAAAACACCTTACCCCTTCAAAATCGTTATACCGTCTTATCATCGTTGGAGGAAAATGATTGACTCCCTGTTGCTCCGGAGAACTTCACTCAGTCAATAGTATCGTCCCTTAAAATTGCTACATGGAACATTGCTGGTATAAAGAACAAAAGTGGGGTTGCTGAATGGCTAACGTTTTTAAAATCGTTTGATATCATTGCCCTGCAAGAAACTTGGGACCATACGAACAGTTTCTCTTTGGATGGCTATAGCCATTTTTGCAACCCAGCAATTAGAAGTGTGGCAGGTAGACCTAAGGGAGGCCTGCTAAGTCTATTTAATTTGGACATTAAAGGAACATTAACCCAGTGCTTCTCGGGTTCGGAAAACTGTTTGATTGTTGAACTCTCAACTCTAGACAAGGCCAAAATTCTTTTTGTTAATTTTTATAATTCACATGCGAATGAATGTACCAGCCAAAACCTGGAAGTATTAGAAACATTTTTGTCAGTCTATAGTGTTATTGTAAGTACTTTTGAATTAATAGTACTAGGGGACTTTAATATACACCCATGTACCCTTCCCTGTATTAGTCAGGATGATGAAGGCCCCTCCCTCTCCTCGCCCGTGCATTTGGAACATACTAGAAGTGGGGAGCATCTTGACATTTTTCTGGCAAGATGGAATTTGCATGAATCAGGTTGTGGGGCGGGGAATAATAGATCCCCTACGTTTAAGGGTAAAGACACGGGCACCATTATAGATTACATTTTTGTGTCTTCTTTTTTGTTGAATAATGTGTTAAATTATTATACAGAGGTATCAGTTTTTAGTGAACACAATCCCGTTTTACTTGTAGTGAGGCAATCAGACCTAATCTTAAAAACACTAAAAACCAGAGGAGGTGCAAACCTAATGGTAAAAGATCAGAATCGTAGGCTGAAATGGACAAAAATTGTTCCGGAAATTTTTCTTAAAGAGGTTCTGTCAAAAGTAGAGGATGAAGTTACACTATGTTTAGAGACTAGCACACAACCCAAAAATGTCTTAATGGCTTTCGACAATATCTGTATGGAAATTAATCGTGGTCTCCAGAATAAATCTGGTCAGAAGCCTTTAGTGGGCAAAAGGTGGTTTGATAAGGATTGCTCAAAAGCACATGGAATATTACTAAAAGCATTGAAAGCAACTCCTAAAATTCGAGCAGAGATACTCAGCGCAAGGACTGTGTATAAAAAAACCATTTTAGAAAGAAAGAGGGTTTTGAAAGAGAATGCTCTGGCTCAACTCCTTGAACCAGAAAACCTTAAAAACAGTAGCCTCTTCTGGAAAATAATAAATCAGCCACTCTTTTCTGACGACACAAACACCCCCCTGGAGGCAAATATCCCAGATGAGGGTTGGATTAAATATTTTAGTCAGATATACCAAGAAACTAATAGTGTGACCGACTTTGATGGTATTTTAGAAGTTGATGTAGGGGAAGTTTGCACTGTTGATGCCGCCGTCACCTTTGAGGTAGCAGACGTAGAAAGGGCTATAGACCTAACCCTGACAAATAAAGCTCCAGGCCCGGATGGCGTTCCTGGGGACGTTTTTAAAAGCGCACCGAAATTTTGGTCTAAAGTCTTATGTAATGTTTTTAATGCTCTCCCAAATGCCAAAATTCCAGATTCCTGGAAAAAATCCATTATCATACCGGTCTTTAAAAAGGGTAACAGGCAAGACCCATCCTGCTACAGACCTATTTCACTGATTGACACCTCGGTTAAAATATTGGGCCGGGTTATTTTAACAAAACTGAATGATTGGCTCATAGAGAAAGGGGTCCTGTCAAACGTTCAGTACGGTTTTAGACCAAAAAGGAGTACAATAGACCAAGGGCTTAATCTGCACCTATTAGTTGAAAAATATACGAGGGCTAAAGAGGGGTTCTTGTATCTGGGGTTCATGGACCTCTCGTCAGCTTTTGACCTTGTAAATCGTTCCAAACTATGGAAAATTTTATTTGATATTGGTTTGGACAGGGCCCTTGTTAGCCTTTTAGTAGACTTACATAATGATCTAACAGCCTCAGTTAGAGTAACCCCGGAGGGGCGTTGCACGAGTCACTTTAAGTCTGAAAGGGGAGTTAGGCAGGGGTGCATTCTGGCACCCCTCCTATTTACTGTTTACATAAATGCCCTGGAACCTACCCTAAAAGATGCAACTCTTGACATCCCACGTGTAGGAGATCTTGGAATTCCAGTTCTCCTATACGCTGATGATGCCGTCTTGCTTTCACGTACCGGGGTGGGTCTCCAAAGATTATTGGATGCATTTGAGAATTTTATGGGATCTTTGGACCTTAAGATTAACGTTAAAAAATCTCAAATTATGATAATGGGAAAGAGTAAAAATAGCAAGCTCTCTAAGATATTCACTTGTGGGAAGCAAGAGCTGTGTAGAGTTGCCACGTTTCCCTATCTGGGGATCACATTTGATGAAAGAGGCACTTGGGGTCCCCAGATAAAAAATAGAAATATTGACCTTGCTAGATCATCCTCAGCCCTCCAGGGATTTAGTAAAAAATTAGGAGCTAGGCCAATAGTATCAATAATAAAAATCTACAAGGCGAAATGTCTGGCTGTCGCTACATACGGAAGTGCGATTTTGGGTAACTGTCAGACGGAAAGTATACAGACCACTGAGAATAAATTTTTAAGATCTGTACTCTCTGTACCGCAGTCTTCTGCAACATATATTGTTCATACAGAACTTGGAGTAGGATATATTTCAGATCTGATCAAAGTAGCCCCTGTTCTGGCCTGGATAAAGATCTGGCTGAACAAAGAAATCCCCCTTAATCATATTATTTTAAAAGATTGTTTGCAGTTGGACAGAGCAAATAAAATTCCGTGGTTAACTTATATCAAAAATTGCTTGGTGAAGGTAGGGAGATCTGAACTTTTTTCTTCCCCGGAATTGATAACTGCTAAAGATATTGGTCTGATAAAGGGGATGATGGGAGAGTTGCTAAGTGCAGAAAGGGAACAAGTAGAACTCAAAAAACCATCAGTCCGACTTAGTATTATCTTGAACACTTGTGTGGGCCCTGAATTATATTTAACCATTGTAAACCAACCTTTTCATCGTTTTCTTTTAACCCGCTTTCGGTTTAACATGATCCATTTAACCCTGGGACATTTTCCTACCTGGTGCACCCCTGAAAATGCTATGCCGTGTAAATGTGACAATTTTTCGATCCAGAACACAATGCACTTTTTTATGTTTTGTGATCACTACACGGCACCTAGGAAGAAATATTTGATCCCAATTCTAAAAGAGGCAGGGTTTATACAGGTTAAACCTGCAATTCTGTACTTACAGCTTTTACAGACCCCCAGGATTATGTTTTATGTCGCTTGTTTTCTAGTGGGGGCTGTTAGGATTAAGAAAAGGATGTTGTTTAATAATCATACAAATATGGATTTATAATGGTTAAACTGCAAATATTGTCCATAGGAATTGGCCTCACCTGGAATTGATGTATATAAATGTAATATATAAGTGATGTTAATAGAATGTTTTATTTTACTGACCTCTTTTTAAATATTTTAATATTTGAATTTTTTAGGAAATGATGATTGTATGAAATTGTGTTGTAGTGTCTTCATGTCTTTTTATGATATTTATTTATCGAAATAAAAGTATTTTGACTGACTGACTGACATAGGGATCGGATTACTGAACTGTGTTTAGGTCTCTTGGTGTGATTAAGACTGCAGTACCACCTCCTGGGTACATGGGCAGAGCTGAGCATAAAAATAAAATATACACACTATATGAAACACAGGTCCCCACAAGGTCAAATTTTAAAAAGTTGTAAACATTGACACCAATGTTTTTGAAGCCATTTGTTATGATTTCGAAGACATCGCCTTCTGGGGACTTAGGTCTGGGTCCCCCAGTGCAATCAAGTACCCAAAGAGTAAGTCTGTTATCACACCCAAGTCCCCAAAAGGATAGTATCACAAACCCACACATATGTGTGATGAGCACTACACCTTTATCCCTATATATCCATTGGATGTTCAACTGAGAGGCCTTGGCACTAAATGGGGGCTGTCCTTAACCTGCCATTAATTGATGAGGATGAAATAGAATACCTTCCACAATACCTAGTGTGGTGAGGGGTAAGGAGTAATATTTCATGCACTTTTCCTGGTGATGTGGGCAGGAAGCAAACATAGCCTTTGAACAGTATGCTTCTTTCCCAGTAACGTCACCCCTGGGAAGGACAGACACATGCATTGACAAGGCAAAGCTACAGCAGCTGTTGCTCTGCTACTTATTATTCTTGATAGGTCATTTACAAGTAATCTTACGAATATGACAGATGGAAGTGGGGCTCAGACTGTTTGGTGTCCTGCAATCCCCAAAGCTCCTCAAAAGATTTCTTCTACCTCTCCTTCTTCACTTTCCCTCTTACATTTACCACCTGCCAGGCCTATTCACCAACAAGTGACACCCTCCATTGCTTTTTGGGAACCAACACTTTCTAAATTGTAGGAAGCCATAGAAGAGCCAGCATAGCAGTACAACCAGCTTAGGGCATGAAGGATGATCTGCACCCTCACCACTGTCGGCGTAATTTCAGAACTATTAAGTTCAGCATTGAAAGTTGTGCATTCCCAGGGGGTCACAAAACAACTTGCCTAATGAATATTACTTTGTAAGGTCGCACTGTGCAATCCGATGAGAGTTGCTCCATTTGCAACAATGATGGCCTGCAAGATCCTTGCATTCGTTTTCTCAGAGGTCACATTTTTTAACAGAGTACCCTGTGTCCATTAAAGTAGCAGGTGGTACTTTTTTTTCAAAAAAAGTGTTTTCCATTTGGGAACATAACCGGGAGAGCCTGTAGTGGTCATTACCTGCTCCCCATAGGGCTGCCTGGCATTATTCCGAAAGGGGAAGCTCTCCCACAGGGAAACTTCCCCTTTGCGAGTCAGATATGACCACCTTTGTTACGTTCTATTGTGACTCCTAAGTGCGCACCTTTCATGCCCCCTATTATTTATGATTTGTAATGCGTAACAAAAGCATTTTTATGAGTAGGACAGACTTTTGTACATTACAAAATACTATTTGGTGGTTGCTTTAACATTTTTTAGTATTTGCAGGCTTTTTGAATAGAAATGAGTTTTACCCAGGAGACCCGTAATTGCTTTCTCATTGGCTGTGATGTCAATAGGTCTCACGCCACAATATTGTTTTATTTAGAGCGTTTGGATATTATCACTAATTCCATCCTATAAGCCAAATACTTATATTGACATTTGGGTGTAATTTCATATAATAAACTACTTCCCCAGTGCAGTCTTTATTTGCTCTGAAGATATACACTAAGGGCCTTATTTATGAGCCCCTGCGTCACTTTTGCGCCACTGTTGCTTCACTTTTTGTGACGCAGCGGCAGAGTAAATAAAGCGCCATGTTGCGCCATATTTACGAAGTGACGCATCTAGGCAGATGCGTCACTTCGTAAACCCCTGCGCTACATTATACCTGCGTCAGGTATAATGTATTCAGGGTGGGCGTACCCCCGAAAGAAAGGGTCGTAGGAGTGGCACAGTGAAATCTATAAGATTTTACTGCATCACTTCTAGGACGCCTATGCGTCAAAACCTTACACCTGCCTCATGGCAGGTGTAAGGGTGAAGTAGGGCCTTTCACATGGGCTTGGCCCATGTGAAAGGACATATTGCTGGAGTTGCGTCTGTTTTCAGACACACCCCAGCAATGCGCCACTTTTGCGCCGAAAGGTACGTCAGTAATACTAACGTATATGTCATTCCTTGCAACATGATGCGTCATACAGTAAATATGACGCATCCATCATGTCGCAAGGAGGGTGCACTGAGAAATGTTGGATCACTACTTTCACGCAGCGATGCAACACTTCTCATAAATGAGGCGCTAAGTGTGTTACCAGAACTATTGTTGTTAGAATATCATCTGACACAAATATTGTGCCCTAAGTATCATAAACTGAACGTTTTTTTAATGGTATTTAGGACACAAAGTTAATGTCATACAACATTTATGTATGCTACATTCTGATTTACAATCATAGACTGTCCTGAGTTATCCATTTGCAGATAAAAGAAGACTAACAATGAGGACTTAGGTGAATCCATACTGATACGTTCTCACGTTTTAAGTATATTCTTTTACTATATATACATCTATAAATACTGAAAGCACTAAGTTCAGTAGATCAGTATAATGGCCTGATGCATTAGCTACATGGTGATAGGACGCTTGAAAAGAAAAAATTACTCTTTGATATTATTAGCCTCGAAGTAAAAGTGGCTTTGCACATCCATGCATGTGAGGATGTGGTGCAGCGGTTAGAGCTGCTGACTCCCGGTGCCCATGGACAAAGCTTGGATAAACTCACAGGTGATAAACCACACCACATGAATCTACAAATTTAAAATTTTAATAATGTCTCACCAATAATCTGCTTGAGGATGTTGGAGTGAAGAGGAGTTTCCAGTTTTAGGGTGGCTGGCTTAATCTTCTCAAAAAGTAAGTTTTAGAACATATGTGCACAATATTTCAATATCAAGCCATCTAGGATTATTTGCAGAATGGTGTGCAAATGAAATGGCAAAAGTTTGATTACGTGTTTATGGGTGCAGAAAACTTCAAAAATGTTTTATTTTCTTTTTTATTGACTTAAAAGTGGCATCATGTTTTGCACCCAAATGGATTTTTATCCGGGAACCAATGTACAAATTAGATTCATACACCACAAAAAAATATTTTCAAAAATAAGATATCCTGTGCTTCTTTTCATTATGGTCCCTGGGCAGTAAACAGGGAGTGGAGTAGAACTCTAAACACTGCATACGTGCATGGCCGCCATCTTCCCTAAAGCAGACAACTTTCCAATTGACTGTCTCACTCTGATCACACAGTGACTCCGATTTCGCTAACAAATAAAACTACATATAAATTCATATAATGCAAGAAACGTGTTGTGGAGAGTAATAGACTAAAAAGATCTAACTATGGTTGTTTCAGAGAATCATGTGTGGAATTTTCCTCTGTTTCAGATTCGAGACACCTTGAAAGGCACCAGTCAGGGTGATGGGAATCTTGATCAAAGGTGAGGTAGTACACCATTGGTCACCATGTCACTAGACAATTCCAAGTGATAAATGCTGCTAGACAGACTTTGAGTACCATGTTTAGTACTCATCAACACAAAAAGCCACATAATAAAAACCGTGTTCTCAATTAATGTGTAAATCTCTTTCTTTGGGTTTCCTCCTACATTTTGGGTAGATTTTTTTTAATTACCATAATTGTTGAGTATTTACGAAAAATTGAAACTTTCACAGTACAGTTTTCCTTTGACTGTGCCCAGCAATCCTCTTTTGAATTTCACTTTCATGTTGCTAAATATAAACGTCCACAGTTGCTTATAAAGAAATCCATGAGCAAGTGAAAATAAACTTGATAACATTTTTGATTCCTTTTTCTCATTATGAAAAATATTTTCCCAATGAAGAAACCTCTTTCCTAAAACTACACAAAATGTTGTTATTTCCCGACCGTTCCTACTCTTGAAAGGATTTGCTCCATTCCTTTATAGGAGTGAATTTCAGAGATTTTCAGACTGCGTCTATGTTAGGAATGAGTTGGAAAACATTTTATGAATACCCACACATATGTACACATTTGGGTGGGTAAAAAATGTCAGGGTATTATGAGTGTGGAAAATTCTCCATCTCTCTCTCTCTCCTCTCTGCCTGTCTCTTTCTGGCAGTCCCTCACTTAGTCACTCTCTGATGACATAGAGTGAGATAGAGCCAGTTGGCTCATGGAAGACCGTGGAATGAGCAAATGACACTGCAAACAACTGGAACAGAAATGGAGAATCAGCAAAGATGAAGTGGAAAAAATTATTTTTAAAGGTGCCCAAGAAGGTACCACCAGCTATCCCGGGAAACTAAGACTAAGGTCCTACTTGAATGACTTAATGCCAGCTCCAACAACAGCAAGGGAATCTTTGCAATTGTCAAAGACTGCCACAACACCCACAGATGCCACTGTCAGCACCAGCCCAACACAAGATCTGTGTAACGACCTCTCTAACTTCTTTTGCAGCAAAATTACAACCTTATACAGCATTTTCGATCTCAACCAGACCCCATGTCTATCTTCAGAAGTCTCCCAATGATGAACGAAGATAACACAGTCACCACATGGGACCCTATTAGCACAGAGGAAACCATAACAATCATGAAGACCATTCACTCCGGGGCCATGGCAAACTCCTGTTCCACCATGCCTTTGACAAAGTAGCGATCCCTATCAGCGAAGTCCTCACCCCATCTTCAACACTTTCATCAGTACAGCCACCTTTCTGGAACCATGGAAACACACAGCTGTCAACGCTGCTCCTAAAGAAACCCTCCTCCAACCAAACTCACTACTTATCAACCAATATCCCTCCTTCCCTACCCAGTCAAAGTCTTGGAAAACGACATTAACAAGCGTCTCTCTGACCACCTTGCAAAACCCCAGCTTCTTGACGCCACACAATCAGGATTTAGACCCAACCACAGCATGCTAATCACCCTCATACCAGCAACGGATGACATCCTGATGATTCTTGACAGCAGGGAACTGTAGCCCTTATCCTTCTGGACCAGCAGCCTTCAACACCGTCTTCAATTCTATCCTAATCCAATGACTTCATGAAGCAGGCATCCTGGGATACACCCTCGAATAAGCTGCGGACCGTCTTAATGGGCTGAGGGGCCACACACCCTCACCATTTGGCCACTATAAAGAATGTCTGTCATGCTGGGCAAAGGTCATCCTGACAGACACTCTTTTTTTTCAGGTCAGGAAGCAAGGCGCTAGACATGCCCTAAATACGCAGGCTCCTAGCTGCCTGAGCTGGACATTATCAGGCTGAAGAAGTCACTGCTCCTCTGGGTATGACCTATTCAGCCTTGCAAAGCACCTCAAGTCCCTCCCTCCAAACAAGCATCCTAGGACCGGTTTCGAGATTTCATCCCTCTTCAGCCAGGATAGCTTGCTTCCAGTGGCACAGTGAGCCCAGGACCAACGTCTGGGCATACCTGGCTGGCGCACTTAGGGCGAGAAAGCAAAGGACACACAATTGATGGACGGAATGCAGAACAAATCAAAACATTCACCCCCAATCAAGAGATCTGGGTTAAATCCATCATTCTTTTGCTCACCATGCCACCCTAGTTTAGACCTGGCCATATGCAAATCTGGTTTCACCCCTCTTCAGCCAGGATAGCTTGATTCCAGTGGCACAGTGAACCCATTTCGTCCATCAATTGTGTGACTTTAGCCAAGGAGGGAAGGCAGCAGTCACAGCCCTCCTGGGATCTCTGAAGCAGAGCTGCACAGGTAAGTATGATTTTATTTTTAATGTTTGCTGCGTGACTGAATGCATGAATATTTGGGAGGGAATGTTGAAAATAGATGTGTGTGTGTGCATGTATGTGTGAATGCTTTAGTATGAGTAAATATTTGTGTGTGCACTTCTGCACTGACCGCACCCCCTCCCTGCTAAAGTAGAGGTCACCACTGTCTTGAATGGATCTACTCTTTCCTCACCTGAAGAACCGAAACTGCCAACATTTCCCTCTACCCCTCTGATGCACGAGATCTAATCTGCAGAGTCGCCTCTCAGACAAAACACTCAACACCAGGAACACATTCACCACATGTTTGACTGAAACAGAAGTGGTGGTCTTCAGGAAAGATGGCTCACTATGGGACTCCACCAAGTGGCCCACAGATCTTGGACTTACCCCCACACTTTGCTCACAAGCAAGAAATATCAGAATCATCATAGACAACAAACTGGACATGCCCACTCAAGTAACCACAATGGTCTTGTACTGCTTCAGCACCCTATGGATGCTGAAGAAAATCTTCAAGTGGCCACCAGATAACACCAGAAAAATGATCACCCAAGTTCTTGTCTCCAGCAGACTAGACTACAGGAACGCCCTACTCACAGGGACAACAATCCAGCTCACAAGAAGACTACAGATCATCCAAAATGCAGCAGCCAGACTAGTCTTCAACCTCCCATGCCGAGCCCACCACACCACACCTTAGGGAATACAACTAGATCCTAATACACAAGTGCGCACACTTGAAACCCCTCACTCACACCTACAAAGCACTCTACAACACAGTCCTGGCCCACCTGAACAACCGCATTCACTTCCTCCAACCTTCCAGACACCTACGCTCTGCTGGTCTCTCATTAGCACATACCCCCACGCTTACACAAAAGCAGAGCAGGGTGGTGCGTCCAGAGCGAGCTTTAGCGCTGGAGGTGCCCGGTGCAACAATGTTTGATGCCGCCTCCCAATGAGCTCCTTCGTCAGAGATTCCCTCACTACCACCCTTTACCAGTGTCCCTCAAGTCTCCGTAACCACTTTCTCTCATGTGTTTTTTTATAGCACCACTCATACCAGTGTAAAGTGACAGAGCGCTTCACATTATACACACATCAGACAGAAACAATAAATCAAACAGGTGTAAATCACTGCATAGGAAATGTTACATACTACACAGGGCAACAAGGTGTAGAAGTCACATGTCATCAATACTGGTAAGCAGTATAGTTTAAGAGTGCCTGGTCTGGAGAAGCACAAACTCATGATTTAAAATGCAACACCATGGTTGGGGGTTATATTTACTAATAAGAATTGTTTTTTTATCCAAATGAAGCATTTTTGCAATATAAGTGTAACGAAAGACTGGGGGAGAAATCATAACGCTCTAGCCTATACAGATTGTATTAAGCTCTTTGTTGACAGCTAATAGCTCACTGTTCTATTTTACTCTTAGGATTTTGACTTATCAACTGCAAGTAACAAAAAGGTCTCTTTCAGGCAAAATCTGTAACCTACTGAACTATTTACATTATATGTGCTTTGTGATCTGCATGGCACACGTGCTTCGCAGCAGGCATATTAACCCTCTGCCCTGCTTTATGAGGAGTCAAAACTTCCACTAAACAAAACTCTGCTCTCTCCAGCAGGTCCATTAATCACCAGAGTTATCTTGACATTTGTATTGTTGCCTGAAAATTGGTAGAGGCAAGGAATGCAGCAGCAGGTGATTTTAAAAATCACAATATACTTGAAAACATGGCGCACCCGAATTCAGCCCTGGTGCCGTGGCACCTGTTGCTTCTCTCTAGAGCCAGCCCTGGGCACGCCTTATCATACCTTTTAAAGCCTGGCACAACCTCCCACAACACATCAGAGCATCCTCCTCTATGCTTGACATTTGCTAGGAGCTGAAGACCTGGCTTTTTTTACTAAGCCCTAATTGGTTGACCTCACACACCTACTACGGAGCGCCGGGATACCCTCACAGGTGATTATTGCACTATATAAACACAGTTAACATAATGCAACCCTCTCTCATTCTTTCTCTCTCTCTCTCTGTGGATGTCAGTTAGAAGTAGACATGGGTATCATCAGCTAAGTCTATCTTGGCCTGCGATATACCTGGCACTGCCATTGGTATTCCTAATCTAGGGGCAATGAAGGGATTAGCAGAGACAGAAAATAAACAAGGTACCAAACGCATACCTCTCAATCTTGTGCAGCAGATGGGCAGTCAGACACTCAGTTTCGGTGGAAGACTTTCAAAAAATGTTACCCAAGTATTACATAATATTACCTCTGAGCCCTATATTTAATCCCTATATTTAATGCACACCAGATAAACACAGGTTTCAATGCAATGGCCTGTTTAACAATGTAGTATTATTTTACACATGGGCTTTGTTGGGCTGCATTTTTTTTCCAATTGTGAGACTATCTCTCATAATAAGAAATAATGGTTCCCTCAGAGAGAGCTTTGAGCGTAAGCTCTGTAATCAAAATATATTTGAGGGATCACAAACACACTCAGTTGTATGTACATCAGTAAATTCTTTATTTAGATACGTAGGTAAACCATAGAACAACAAATAGGTGCTCCAAAAACCAATGTGACAAAAGTAAATAGTGGTGAAAATGTGGTATTTACAAAGAGTAATACACTGTTGGCTGGTAATACATTTTTGGTAGCACAGAACTCCTAAGTAAAGTACACTTTACACAAATCCACAATTAATGGCAGACAGCAAAACAATACGTCAATGTTTCGACTTCCTATCAAAACTTTGCTGGGGTCTTCATCAGTAAATTGAGTACCAAAAGCTGTGTAATGGTACTATTATTTACAGTGCAAGATGCCTCCTACACCACAACAAGTTATTGTTCAGAGCTGCTGTTGTTCGGTTTCTCAGCATTAGCACTATGGCAACAATGCGGGTGAGAAGGTGTCACCCACTTCCCCCCTACATGAAAGGAGGTGAGTTGACAGGTATGCAAAAAATCCTGTTTACTTCTTGTATCCTTTATTCCTTTCCCTTCCCTTAGTCCCGCAGCAGCAAACGGAAGACTGTTAAAGGGCTACAGGTGGAGAAAGGGGTCCATCCTTTGACGTTGAAGATTCTGATTGTGGGTTAAGTGGAGCAAAATTCCTGCATGAAATTCCACTCTGACCAGTCAAGACTGGCCTAGTGCATCAACACCAGACCCAATTGTAGCGGCCATAAATTTCAGCCAGAAAAATTGATTTAGGCTTAGGCTGCAATAGCAGCCAGGCCTTGGTACCTGGCCCCACCAAACCTTTTTCTCGTGCAAGGGGGAATTATAGTGATCTGCCCTGCAAGAACTATTATTCCTTTTGCTCTTACCATTATTGCCCTCATTTCTCCACTCTGGCCCCACACAGAAAACCCTGCACATAATTACCACCTGATCAGAGCAGGTGGTAAATATGTGTGCTAAAGCTCTTGGAATAAGCAATGTCATCCAGAATACCACACTACAATTGCAATTCCATGTCTGCAATTATTTCCAATTCCGAGCAGTTTAACTCATACAGTACTGGTGGATTGTTAACGCACTGTAACTGTATTTACGTGTGTGGTGCTTGCATACCAGACGCACAAAATGTCAGGAATGCTTACAATAAATCTAACCACAGCATTCGTATGGGGTAGTACAGGGCTTTAAGTGGGATCAAGAAACTGGGGCGGACTCTCAAAGGGGCGTGGCCAATGTATTTAAGGGCATGGCTTAAAAACACGTAAGCTAAAAATCGGTGCTTAGCACAGTGTGCCGCCCGACTTGTATTTTGCTGTTTCTGTCATTGCATCCAGATATGTGATATAACAAGTAACATCATACCTAGGACAAGTCAGGACTATTGGCTTTGTCAATAGCTGTTAGTTGCATAGGATAAATAAGCCGCAACCATAGCTTGAATATAATGGAAAAGCTTCCACTTAGAGCCCTGGTGACACCACGACAATGTTGCTGCTTCTGAGTGCCAAAAACTAGAAGGGAAATCCAGAGAAAAAATGACTCTCTTTAAAGGATTTCCCTTCCCCTACAACGCTCAGCTGGCATGATGTCATGTGGTAACTTCTCCACTAGTGAGAAGTGAGTAGTGTGAGCACGTGCACAGTGATGTGCCTGCTGCCACTGCAGTCCCGAGAAAAACAAAACAGAGCCCGATAGAGACCCGTTTCGAGGCTCCCTTTAAAAAACTGCCAGTGCTCAGCACAGGTGAGACCCGGCCCACTTAAAGCCCTCAAGTAGTATTCCAAGTCATCATTTTTTTGCCCACCAGACCACCAAGACCAGTTGAGTGTAGGATGATTCCAGTGGCACAGGGCAAAACTGGTTGTGGCTTGCCCATGTTCTAGTTCGGAAAGGACCTGGCTTGGCAGTTCCAGCTGGATTGTTCCTATTGGAGCAGGACCAAGACTGATTTGCATATGGTTGGGTCTAATCTGAGGGGGCATGGTGGGCAAAACAAAATGGGTTGGAATGCTACTCCGAGCAATTGCCAGTTATTAGGCAAATTACAAACATTTCTCCCACTCCCCTTTGTCTATTTAATTTGAGTGCCGCTCTGTACAGCATTACATTTTTAACACTGCCACTTTGACTGGGTGCCATGTGGCAGCGCTGTTTGACTAATTTAGAGCTAAGCACTACAACTGTTTATTAATCCAATATACATTCAAAATGACTAAGACCGGCTGGTTAGTAATTGGCCTGGTACTGTCATTGGCAGCACTGGCAAGGCGAATGAGTGATGCAAGCTGCAGTGGTCTCCTGACGAGTGCCTTGCCCCTTATGTTTGATTTTTTTTAATTAAGCACTGCCTTTTGTGTGTTTGATGGAGCTTGAATACTGACAGTACCTTGCAACTCGTAATCGGGCCATAGAGGGATAAAGGACACGTGATGCCACTTCTCCTACCCAGACATGAGAGCCAGCCCTATCTCTCTCTCGCTCTCCATTTCTACTTTACCATAAAGCATGACGCTGGCATATTCCTTTCATTTGAAACAAAAACCCCGCGTTACTTCACAGCGCTGATCAGTGCAATATCTAATCTTCAAACGTGCAGTTAACTTTCCCAAAATGTCAGTGCTTCGAATTACAACTTTTAAGTAAAATTACTGGCAATGAAGTAAAACATTAATTGTAATGCTAAAATATAATATACAAACATTAAACCCACTAAACGTCTATTCCACTTCCTATTTTATATGACGTTTAAAAATAATTTCCATGTTCCTAAAAAAAATTGTTTGATTGCGTGCGTGTATTAATCAGTATTGCCTCAAGTAAACAAATGCCACAAATATTAAACAAGGCGCCGATCGCGATGGACCTCTTACTCCCGTTTGGAGCAGAAACTCCTCTTTGCACCCAAAATGTAAATATGGTATGTGAACAAACTGCGGGTGTTCCCGTGATTTGCATCTGAGGAAACTATTGCATGTCCTAATTTGTGAATTCCGCACACATTCCAATTTGCGCATTCAATTTAAGGCCTGTTTGGGCTCTAAAATCCTAATTGTCATCTTGCTACCAAAACACAATGGTAAACCCTCCCAAACAGCTACTGATAAACCAATTATAAACTACTACAACCTCTTCTGAAAATAATATTACTGAAAGTATAATTTGTGCTCCAAAGAAAGCAGGATCGAGCCATACGACATGCCACGTCCAATCTCAATTTTGCAATGCGCACAAAATGAACAGATGTTCAATTTTTCAATTATTTTACCAAAATAATCCGAATCATAGTTTCACCGTGAATTGATAAACAGCAGACAAACGGAAACCTCATTCAGAATTACAGCCGCACGATCCAGTGTAATAGCAGGGTGTCATACGGCCGCCATTTTGGGGAGACCCGTGGCTGGTGGGCTCAGCCGCATAGCTGATAATGAGACGATGGAATGCTGAAGTGGATACCATAATCTACAAAGAATGTGTGCCGTATCCTTTCACTCCGGAGTCCGCCTCTGCGCAGTCAGATTCATATTCAGACAAAGCATTCCGACGGCATGTCTAAAGAAACCGGATGCGGCTATAATGACCTGTGGCAAGAGACCTCTGATCCCGCTCCCCTTTCATCCCGTCTGACAAGGAAAGTGATGAGAATCCATGGGGGGCAGCTTTTTCATTTTTTTGTTAAACGCAGCAGTTACAGAAAAAAACTCTCGTACTTTTGGGTAATAAGGTTATTTGATTCTATCAAACAATTAATATATCTTGTTAGGGTGGGACATGGAAGTATTTCACTTGTAGTTCGAATCCTGTATAACTAACATTTCATGCATGGGTGTATTAGCTGATACGTGGCCCAATTGTTCCACAAAGGAGGCCTTTAGAGCAAGACCAACAACTGTGTTTCAAATAGTTACCCTCACACGCACTGTTTCAAGGTTAGTTTAAGGTCAGGAGGCTCTGTTCTTTGACTGTTCATCTTTGCATTTCACAATGAGTGCCACAACCTATAAGAGTAAGTAGCAAGAATTGAGGATACCTGAGTCGCAGTACCCACCACTCTCTTCTTTTTAACTTTACCCAGGGTACCCGCACTAAAATACATTTCTTTAGGGTAACTTTAAGGTAATTGCACAACTCTTGATCTATAGAATATTACTTTATTAATAATTTCCTAAAAAAAGCTTGAGTCTGACCTGTCAGTGCTATCTTACTGGGACAGGGTAAGGTTACCAGTGATGAAGCATTCCACAATAGAATGGATGAAGTTTCCTCATTCTGAAATTTGTGTTTCCGTTGGGATTCCAAGAGTTCATTATTGTTATTGGTTGTCACACTCATGGCAAATATTGTATTGATAGGGTAATCATACGGCAATTCATTTTTTTGTTCTCACTCTCCGTTGGGTGGATATTTTATTCATCGATTCATGTGATCACTCACGTTAGGTTGACAGATGATTGTTTTATTTACTGGGCACACTTTTACCCAGAAGGCTTCCTGATGGTAACAGAATCAATTACTGGTAAACCAATAATAGGCAACTAAAAAAAGAAAAAAATAATATGTTGAAAACCTTAGCTCCACCGAAAGAGATATCATTTTAAGACTTGTCTAAAATTGAGATGATTCTCGATAGAGGGCAATGATATGAGTAGTCTGTTCCAAATCTCTGGGCCGAGGAATCCCAATATATGATCAGCTCTCCCAGTTCTCAAAGAACAAAAATTACCCCTGGTTTATTACGAATAGACTGTTCAGCCAAACATGGTGTAATGTCCCATAAAAGGAGGCAGACTTACTTAAATATGAATCTCGGATCAATAGCCAACCAGTGCAGGGCCATGAAGGCACTGGAGACAGAATCAAACTGCCACCGACGAGACGGCTCTAATTGTCAACCTCTGTAAATCCTCTACAGTGTAATTTTGCTACATTAGAAGCCAGCAACACAAGACACAAGCTGTTAGAATAATTTATCTTTGAAAACACGAGTTGGACATCACTGGTGCATGCTCATCTTTAGGGAGGTAGAGACTTGTCTTTTTAGGTATTTCCAACAATTTTAGCTGTTTGTTGTTGAACACATGTTATCACTAATACATTAAAATACATACATGGAGTGGGTTTTCGGTCAGCCCCTTGTTCTTAGGTGCGTGGCTTTCTTTATCTCATTTTGGTGCTCAGTACTTTTTTTGTCCCGCATCTGAGCATTTCTTCTTTACTCTCTTCTGATTGCATGACTTGTGTTCTTCCATTGCTTGCATTCAGGAATCTACTTTTTTCTTTTTCTTTCAGCAGTCCATGAGCGTGCATGTGTTTTCTTGCTCTCTCCCTTGTGTGCTGCTTCTCCCTCAAATACCCACCACTCATGCACTCCATGTTGCAACCCTTCTCTCCTTCTCCAGATTGCCCATTGCTTTTGCCCTCGTTCCTAGCCTGGCTTTTTCTCCATTATATTTTATGTTCCTCCTCTTTCCTATCCTCAAGCTTCTCTGTTACTAAATTACCCATATATTTCCATTCCCTTTTGCTCCCAGCCACACTGGTCTCCTCTCACCTACTTCCCTGTTGTGTTCCCACACCTCCTATTGCGGCCTCAGCATTTAAAAAAAAATTTTTTGAGGGGCCGGTAACATTAAACTGTTGAAGTGCCGATCCTTTTTCAAAACACACTTTTACACTCATATAAATTATTTTTTTATTTTCCGTTCCAAGATTGCTGTCCCCCATCGTGCAACTTTAAATAGTAAGCATTAGCAAAGCCAATAGGTTTTGCTTATGTGAGATCTCTTGGCTTTGTCAATGTTTTTTTAGCCATGTTGTACAGCGGCCCGCACAAAGAAAGAAAAGCGCTATGACACAGCAAGCGTTTACTGCGTCATATAGCTTTTTATCTTTTTAAACCAAGTGCTTGGTGGGTCAAGCCATGGGAGGGAGAGGTGCGGAAGCGTCGGGAGGGAGCAGCAACAAAGGACAGGAGGGGGGAGCAACACGAAGGCAGCATAGGAGAGGATGGTAGGAGCAGCAGCAACAGGCGGGGAAGAGGGGAAGCTCACTTAATCTCATTGCGCCGAAAAAATGAACCTATCCTTGTGTAATGTAACTAGTGCTCATGTAAAGTGCTCCAATACCTTTAGGTAAAGGTCTTGCTATGTAAAACCGCAAAGAAAAAAACCAAAACAAAATCAACATGAGGGAGTTGTGGGGGGGAGGGGAGAGCAGCTACATAAGGGCAGCGGGAGGAATGTTGGGGGGCAAGCAACATGTGGGAGAGCCGGGAGACAGACTGCAGACATGCACTCTTTGAGAGTGCATGTCCAAAAGGAAAAAAAAGTACCTGCAGGAGCATGCGGCCAGTGGAAGGACACTGGCCACAGACAGGAAACTGTACTAATTTATTTAAGCGAAAAAAGAAGGGTTTGGGGCAAAGCACAATTGCACCTATCCCTAGTGAAGTTTTATATAAACAGGGTGCTAGTGACCGGAGATCCAAAACCCCTAAATCTCCTGAAGCTAAACACTTCAAATAATCATAAACACAATCCAATGGTCCAGCACCCAAAATGCAATTCAAGTATTAAACATTGTTATGACACAAGTAAATGTCAACGGATTATCTTCCATAAGAAAACATGGACTTTCAGCAGAGTTGTTTTTTTCTTCGATCCTTTATTCAGAAATTTCTTTCAAACATGTTAAAACAGACCATAGCCAACGCGTTTCATCCTCGCGGACTTCTTCAGGGCATTAGTTAGTGACTTTATTTTTCTGTGGTCTGTGTTCTACCAATTAAAATTGCAGAATTCTTTCTTTATGGTCTTTTTGTGTACTCTTACGATATCTGAGGGGGAGTTATGGCGATTAGATGCTTCCTATTCTTGATTTTCACAATTCGTTAGATTATTCAGTATCAGCCATCCCTCAATCAGTAGTCATTTGCAATTTTAATCGGTAGAACACAGACCACAGAAAAATAACTTTACTTGTGTCATAACAATGTTTAATACTTGAATTGCATTTTGGGTGCTGGACCATTGGATTGTGTTTAGGAAACTGTACTAAGGCATTACACCACGGCAGGGATGAACACTTAAAGTGCCATAAAGAAGCAGGAAGGAGCAGGCAGTGGTGACCAATCAGAAACAAGGAAACAAGAGTGACATGGAAGCCAACTAATGGTAAGTAACAGGCAGGCTCTAAACCAGTTTTTAAGCTTTTCTTTTTAACAAAAGATTTTGCTGACAGAAACATAAAAAAATTGAGCTTTGTCATGCCACATGCATGCACACACTGGCATGCAGCCACACATATGTCAACAAGTTGGATCACAGTAGCACTATGAAGCATATGTGCGCATGTGTGATGCTACATGCCCATTTACATGTCATCTCACTTTTATTTTGCTGAGGCCCCACATCATCAGCAAAATATTTGTTTCTCTTTTTGCGGATGCTGAACAGCTTTGGCAAAGCAAATAGGTGTGTCTGGGCAGCCAAAAGGTGAAACCTATTGGCTATGCCAATGCTTGTTTAAAAGATTTGAGATATTCCAGTCCAAGAGGACTCCCAGATATTTAACATTTGGTCCCTGAGTTAGGAGATATCCCATGCTAGCTGTTTCTAAAGAATCTTCACACCTGGCTGTTTGTTTCCCCACAATCATAAGCCCCGCCTTGCTGCCAATAAACACTCCCTCACATGTCTGATCGTCTAGGCAGACGGTTCTTTGTGTGTCACAGGCATAAGATCCAAATATCTTATCAGCTTGGGTATGGGTCTATTATCAGTGCTAAAGTACCCGATGGACAGGGACTAGCTTAGTGGAACTCCTCATGTGAATGATCTTATGTGAGTGGAAAGGGAGAGCAGGAATGGTGGGATAGAGAGAGAGAGAGAGACTGTGAATAATCTTCTTGAAAGGATGAATACCACCTAGACACAATTTCAGTGTTCTCGACTCCTTCCACTCTCTATGAAAAGAAATGAAACAGTAATATGAAAATAAATATTGTTTTCACATGATAATCAGAAAAACTAAATGCAACTGCATGGTATGTGTGGAATACCTATTGCCTGCGCAATATAATTCAGCAAGTGGTCGGATGTATATTGCCGGTTTGAGATTTGCATGATAATTTTATGAAAAAGTCAAATATAATACGTAGCTCATGGTAGCAACCAAAAACTCAAATTAAACATTTTCTCTCAGTCCTTAGACAGTCAGTGGACATGGGTAGTGCCTTGCTAAAGTTCCAGGTAAACATGTATATGTGCATATCAGTGCATTCCAATTAGATAGCCAATGATCTCCCTTCCTGCACTTGACTTTCAAAGAGTGGTGTGGCGGAGGAGTCAAGGTTGACCCCAGGACATTGTAGTATTTCTTGACTCAGATGAAGTACAGCATACTAATATCACACAGTAAACTCAATATCCAGGCACAGTTACAACTTATATTATGCATGACATCTGAAGTTGGGTTCACGAGTTGTAGTCAAAGTTCCCAGTGGCTATGTCACATCCTGCTCCTTGTGTTTTCGTTCTGACCAAACCAGTATGTTTCCCTGATCAGGAGACCTGTCTCACTTGTACCCTGACATGGGCTCTACATGATTTTGTCTGTAGTTGACAGAGTGCTAGTTTTGTTTTGGTCATCGGGGTCCACCCAAAGTGATTCTCCTTTAATGTTTGGTGATTACCATGCCCATGGCCAGGCCATTACGTGACTAGTGGTTGATGACGGGTGATTAATAATCGTGGGGTACAGGGCTGTTTATCGTCAAGGCAGTGTTAAGACTGCCTACTGTTTCTCCGTGTGTAAATCTGGGTAATTTGTTGTGACTGGGCCCACTGCATCCACCTGACTGCATGTGATATGTGTCAGTAGTGCTTGGGCGCATGAAAGGCTGGATAACAATATCTGGCCATCCTTCTGCATGTGTCTAGGCCCGTGATTGTAATTTTATGGTCTGTAATGATCGAAATAAAGCTTGGAAATGGTAAAAAAAATGGTAATTGTCAATAGGGTTTGGTGGCAGTCAGAGCTATTCTCTGCCTAGTCTCTGCCATTTTCTCCTCTGCCTTTCTTTCTGTGATTTTCTTTTGCTTTCCATTCTCCCTGATGTAGCCACTGTAAAGTCAAGTGTATGTGTCTGGTTGAAAACCAATTCTGTTTGAATGAAGCCCGTTCCAGGATGCCAGGCTGTGGCATGAGACAAGCAACATCTGAATAAAAGGCTATGACTAAAGGCATAGCCAAGTTTGTACATTTAAAAAAAGAGTTGGACTGGCTGCCTATCCCTCAGATCCTTTAAGCTGAATTGCTGAGTCAGCAAAAGCCCCACAAGAACCCTCAAATGGATAGAATTAATCTGGTGCCCAATGCACAGCCTCACAGTGATAGTTCACCTCAGTGGTTGATTGTCATCGAGGCTGTGGCACACTTAAAATAAGTGCACTTATGAATGACTGTGTCCATTCAAATGTTTGGGGTCATCTTTGACTCTACAGTATCTGGACATAATCTGGCACCTTTGGATTCCCCTTTAGTTGGGAAATGTGCACCTCTTACACCTCTGTAGGACAGTGCAGAAACCTTTGCCTATTTCACTGGGGGCAGGGGAATGTAGCTAAAAACAGAAGAGAAGATTGTGCTGCTGCAGCTGAGGGAAGAGATGGCAGTAGACTTGGTTTGCAGACAATCTGCCTTTCTTTTGACCAGAACCTGAATCTAACAATCTAGTGCTTTACCATAATGAGTTTAGTCTGTCTGAGGTTTCTGAGACTGGAGGCCTGCTTGCAACTCTTTTCCAGGCCAATGTGCCATCCCCTATTGAGGGATGCTGTACTGGGCATGAAGGCTACCAGCCAGTACACTTTGAGGCTTCTACTGTGTGACTCCTTTTAGCGAAGCTGATCTACTTGTGAGTACTCTTGTGCCTCTCCACTTTATCACTGCATATTTATTTCACCTTTGTAAGTGCCAGCAGCCTGAGCTGAACCTTCAATCTCATCTCTTCAGAAACACAACTTTTATCTCCACAAATATGCAGTGAAGAGGAGTGAAATAGCTGCTTAGCATGTACATTGCCCATGCAGTGCAGCCCCACCCTGGTGCGGTCTTCAAAGAGTTTGTGTGTGTGCGTCTACCACCAGAATGAATGAACTGAGTGACCATACCCTGCAGAACCAGTCACTGCACGTGGCTAAAGATCGAACTTTATACTGAGACTCGTTCCATTCTCTGACTGCAGCCATTTTCAGAACAAGCCACTCAGAACATTCCTAAATGCCATAAGACGTCCTCGCTAGGTATTATATTTACTCAGTGTGACTACATTTTTTTTTTAAGTATAACACTACTTGGATATCATATTTATTGTGTGTGGCAAATGTCATAGATGGGCTTGATGATCTAGCGTACACCACTGCCCGAAAGTAATTCTTTACATCTCCACTGCTTTTCCCCATGAAAGTGAAGTTCCCTGGCAATTCAGTTAGCTTGAAGTATTAACAGGCTTCTGTTATTCCAAAAACAACAGCAATACCTTCTACAAGTAAAGCTTAGTTCTCACTGAACTCCATAAGCTCTGGAGAACAGGCCTAGCAGAGTCAAAACAGACTGCATATGTCAGGCACATCCAAATTGAAAGTGTAAGTATGTCTCTCCCCAAGTGTCTTAAAATCACCATACAATTTTACCCCAAACACAAAGTAGGGTAAGCATAAATAAGGCCCAGCTGCTTTACTGTATATTTGAAAGAATATCTTACAGGAATCTCACTGGCGACTGTTTGTGCCCTTTTCCTCACTACCCGAGCGCTGTGGGACACAGGAGGTGAGGTCTCCAAACCCTCCTGAAATCCCCTCTCTGTGAGAGGATAACAATGTGCAGCTGAGCCACAGTATACCTTGTTGGGGTTGGTCAAGCCCCGCTGACCCACGCCCACGTAATCTGGCTGGAGCCTTTGCGTTCTGTGGTGAGGCTGGGGAGTGACTCTGAAGACAGAGATTGGGATGCTCCTGCGAATGGCCTCTGACGGGAGTGTGTTGGTCTGAGACAGCCCTGGGACCCTGTGAACTGTGGAGAGTATAGAGCTACCTCGCCGAAAGTTCTGTCTGGCAAGTACTCTTCCACCTTCCTTAACATGAGACTCCTACCCAACCAAGCGGTCGTTTGACTGCTTGGGCCCCCCACAACTTTGATAAGCCTGGGGTTGTTGATATTACATTGCAGCCCTTAACCTGAGACTTCCTCTCAGAGCTTGCTAATGCATGAGGTGGGGAGAATCACCTCAGCACCCAGACTTTCTTCCTCCATAATTAGCTTGCATGAGAGGGTAACGTTACAGATTTATTGCTCAGCAGGACTAGCACTCCTTCTCATGGCTTTGAGGACCTCATGCACTGTGGGATCTGAGCTACTATCCCTTAGTAGCATCTTGACACTGTTCCTTTCAGATAAAGTGCCGAGGTGGATGTCCTCCTTCTCACACTTTTCATTGTAATCCATCATGACGTCAAAAAAGCAAAGGCATAAAATTCATCCAATATAAGGGATGTATTGGTGGCTCAATCACAAACACAGCCTCCTTCTTCCCACCACAATGTTTACTTAGACCCATTGCCATCTGTTGACTCAGAGGCCCAGTCACCAAAAATGATTTTTAAACTCTAATGTCTGACTTTCGAAGTGAAATGTCTTCACTCCACCAGGACACCAACAAATCCATAGCTGACCTGGACCAGCATCTTCCCAAATTTGAAAGGCGATTGGATCAACTTGAGGGAGCGAGAGTGGTGCAAGAACAGGAACACGATACACTCTTTGAGAGAGGGACATCCCTTGAGTGAATCAACAAACCCTTATCTGGAAGTTTGATGATGGTGAAAATCATAGCAGATGGAATAACTTGTGCATCAGAAGAATCAGCTCATCTGTTTCAGACTAACAACTCCTATCTTATGTCCAAAAAATCTTCTGCACCCTCCTCTCAACCCCCACGAAGCTTAATATCCTGCTGGACTGCACACATAGAGTGTACTCAGACTTCCAATGAAAGTGCATGTGAAAGTGGGTCATTCAATCATAAATCAAAGCAGCAGGAGCCGATGTGGAAGGCAGGTGGTTCATTAAGATAAACAGTACAAGAGAGACATCTCAGGCTTCCTGATAGATCAGGCCACTGGTTCATCTGTTCAAACAGCAACATTTTTATAGAACTCCCCACGTGACCATTCTATAGAATGAGTAGCTCACATTCCATAGGAGCTATGTCAGCTAATGCCAAACCCAAGGTACCACAAACCTCCCTGTCATATAATAGACATAAAATGATAACAAGTGTGAGCTAAACACATACCAATAATAAATAAAGAATAAACATGCCCCATATAATAAAATATAATAACCTCACCTATTCACACCACAACAATGTTTTTCTGCTTGTTTGCTGACATGAACAAAGCCCATGTAACATTTGCAATGCAACAACATAATCATCCAGGTATGCAGGATTATGCACTATCCTACTTGACTTCCTAGGTGGAGTGAGATCTTCATCAGGCACCTTGCACTTACCTTTGTTACCAGTTTTAATATGTTTGCTTTTGTCTAGTTTCCACTCTGAGTGTTCCTCTCAGCACACTCCAAATCCTCCCCTTTATGTACCACAACTCTATTAAGATTCCACACCCAGTGATCCTCAGTCTTAATGGCATTGGTGAACACTTTTATAACCCTCAGAGGCTTTGACAATTTCCCCCATCTTCTTTCCATCCTGGCCTCTTTATCATGACCCAATCACATGCAGCACTGCTGTCTGTTTGACTGAGTGCCTCTTATCAAAATAAGGTTACTGTCTCTTATCTTCTTGTCCTCCTTCCTCTTTCACTCTGATTCCGAACTCTTCCTCTCATCACTCAGAAGCTTGTTTACCCCAGACTGTTCTAACACAGTATCAGGGTGCCTCCCACAAAAAAGAACAAACAGTGATTGACCTGTGGTAGTGTGAGGGTGGAAATCTCTATACTCCAACCCTCTTGGAAACCTCATCTTTCCAATTCAGCTGATTGCTTTTAGCCAAAGAGATGGTTTCCTTAAGAACTCCTGTAAATATTTCTACCATCCTATTGGACTAAGGATGATAGAGGGCAAATTTATTTATTCCACACCCTTGAAGAAAACTCTCCATTTCTTTGGACACCGACTGAACCCCAATGTCTGTCAACAATGCTTACAGAAGACCCTCTCTCACTGTAAGGTCCTTCAAGATTTAATGACATGACTTGTTTCAATACCACAGGAAAAATATATCTCTATCATCTAGAAAATAAATGCATTACAAAAATGACATAACTTGCCTGACCTTCCCCATATACAGGCTCTAAGATGTCCAGAGCAATATCCTTCCAAGGACCCCCAGCGCGATTTCTGATCACCATAGGTTGCACCCTGGGCTTCATGGGCTTCTCACTAATAGCACACTGCATATACTCTCTTACTACGCGTTCAACCTGAAGAACTATACCGGATTATCACTATGAAGATCATAATCTTTCCTTAGTTTTGGAGATGCCTAAATGACAATTATGTGCTTGGTCCTACCATTAGTCTCTTAACTGAACTAGAGGAACCAATGTGGTTCCCCTAAATAACAAACCATAGCTAGAGGTTAATTTGTCCTTTTCCCACAGAACTCTTTACAATCCACACCACCTTGATCTTTGTAGTTTTAGCCCATACGTATTAAATCCATCACTTTTTGCAGCACGTCATCCAACCTCATTGCCTCTCACCATCTTTCTTCAGAAATGATCTCATAGTCAACCTCACAGGCAAATTCAGTTGGATCACCAGTATCTGTTCCATTTTCATGATCAATGCTCACTCAGGTACTAACTTGGACAAACTATCCGCCATCACATTTTCTACGCCAGGTATATATTTCACATCAAAATTGTATTCTGGTAAGCTCACCACCCACTCTGAGATTATCCCAGATATCGAGTCAATTCCTTTAGATTTGAAGAGTTCACATAGGGGCTTGTGATCAGTTCTCACAACAAATGTACTACTCCATAAAAATGTCAAAAATATTTTTAATCGCTCAATGCACTGCAAGAGCTTCTCTCTCTCTATTACAGAGCATCTGGTCTCTGCTCCCTTTAAGCTCCTTGAAATAAACCCTTATGGTGTTCTCTGCCCCAAACCCATCTTGTTGCAAGACTTCCCCAAGTCCTTTAAGACTGGCATCCATAGTGATTATCGAGCCCTTATTGGGATCAAAAGATTTTAGGCTTGGTGCCTGTGGTAGTCTTCTTTTCAGTACGACAAATTCCCTCTCACAATCTGGACTTCACAAAAACTCAGCCCCTTTCCTCAGCAAATTTCTCATGTTAGAGCTCATCTCTGCAAAAGTTTGAATAAATTGATCATAATATTCTGCCATTCCTAAAATACGCATAAGTTCTTCCTCAGTGGCAGGAGAAATCATGTCTTGGGTGGATTTAACACGGTCCGCTTTCTAACTACTCCATTACAAATTATGGTGGGTCCCAGTTAATCAATGGTCTTACTACCAAACTTACATTTTTCTAATTTGTTGGTAAGAACATAATCACCAAGGTTACCCAACACCTGTCTAACCGTGGCATTATGTTCAATCACATCCTTTCCACACACAAGTATATCATCTTGATATACACACACTCCTTCCGGCCCATGTAAAATCTTTTTTACCTCTCATTGGAAGACCGAGGCTGCAGACTAAACCAAAAGGCAGTCTGTCATATTTGAACGTTCCAAATGGTATTACAAATGCAGTGAGGTTCTTAGATGATTCCTCCAATTGTATCTGAGAAAAGGCTGATGTCGGTCAATAGTGCTAAAAACATTTGCACCTCCTGTCATTGTCAACAATTCCAAAATATTAGGGAGGGGATACTTGTCAACTAGCACACATTTGGTATTTGATCACCATCCAGATGTACCGGACATCGAAGCTGTAGATCTCAATGAGTATGAGACTTGCACACGAAAACTAGACTTACATTATCTGCCAAAACTCTGCATTATTCTTGAACCTTACTATTTTGGAAAAAAGGTGCAAGTGGAGGGGGAGCCGATAGAGAACTACTTAACTAAATTCAGGTGTTTACCTTCCTCCTGTAAGTTTGGCCCATTTTGGAGGAAAGAATCAGGGATCAGTTTATATTGTGGCTAAATTCTACGAAGGAAAGCTTAAAAGCAAGGTGACACTATTTAAGCCTTACATTAAACCTTGTGCTTATTGGGGGGGCCCTATTGAGTTGTATGGGTATTTTGTAGGTTTAATTGAGTATAAACAACGCTATACTTGATTTATCATTGAATGACCCAATTTTACAATCCGGACGTTGGGCTTGTTCCTGTCGCGCATGTGCACTTCACTCCAGCTGATCTCTGAAGACTGTGCTGGCTTAGTTAGATCTCAGCATCAGTGTCTCCTGGCAAACATGTGCCTGGTGACAAACACACACAATACACGACTAACAGTGTCACAACTCGTCTTTTGGCAGTGTGGAATGTACCAGAGACCAGCATGCGTGCACCAATTCCTAGTCTTGTGGCCTGCCTAAAATCCCTCAGATCGCACTCCGATATGCAGTCAGCTCTCATGCACAATAGTACTGTGATTAACTGCCAGTTAAAGTTCCACTGTACAACA
This sequence comes from Triturus cristatus, assembly GCF_964204655.1. NCBI lineage: Eukaryota > Metazoa > Chordata > Amphibia > Caudata > Salamandridae > Triturus > Triturus cristatus. Next base: position 498,963,462 of record NC_140582.1, read on the forward strand.
AGTAAGCACACCGGGCATACATGTACACATGTCCGTATCTTGCATAATTGTCATTTGTACCTCGTAGTCTGGAGGTCCCAGCTGTTTGCTGATTATTTGTGAAATGTTGATGTTGAGATATCCCTTCCTTTTCTACTATTCCCAGTCGTGGTCAGTGCTAAAGTGAGTAATTCAATCATAAATCAAAGCAGCAGGAGCCAAAGTGAAAGGCAAATGGTTTATTAAGATAAACAGTACAGTAGAGACATCGCAGCCATCCTGATAGATGAGACCACCAGTTGATCTGTTCAAACAGCAACATTGTTATTGAACCCCCCCACTTCACCATTTTAAATAATGACTATCGCACATTCCATATGAGCTATATCAGCTAATGCCAAACCCAATTTACCACTGTGCAATCTTACCCCAGATATCTTGACTAGAATCCCCTATTACAAACAAAAGAAGGAGATTACTCAAGTCTCTCGCAAACAGGGCACCATTGTCAACAATGGTGCTATCCTACAGATATATCAAGACATCTCAGCATATACCTTAGCGAATTGGAAAGAATTTAAAAGGATGGCAAGCCATCTTCGTGAACAACACAATCCATACAGGTGGGAATTCCCAATGTGCCTTCTCTTCACGATTCAGGTTCAATGTTATACAGCATGTGTCCCAGAGGAGGTTGAGGCTTTTCTTCATCTTCAGGCTGATGCTGTTCTCTCCTCTCCTCTTCAGGCCCCTTCCAGCCAGAAATTGATTAAGCAATGGAAAACTCACCACACTCCAAAAAAACAATGGGCAGCACATAAACTGGCTGATCAAGAGGGAGATCTACGAAATGAACATACGATGGATGATGAGTGAAAATAATGTGTTCCCTTATGAATTTGTCATAAGATTTAGGACACTTTGGTGAGATTTCCCCCCCTACTTTTGTGCTGCATTAGTCCTTGCCCAAGGATCCATACATGATCTGCCCCGTTCCTAGGGCTTTCACCAAGATTATATTTCTGTTTTTTATTTCTTAGATTGTTGTATTTATTTAGCTCGATGCTCCCTGAAATTATGCACTGCAGGGAGAGGTTCTCCCCCAGCTGCAACTGTACTCTTTGTATGTATTGATTTGATTTTGCAGCTACGAAGGGGCAGTTATTGACTTTTCTACAGCTCAATCTATTTGGCAATTAGGCTGCTCTTACTAATCTCACCCTCTCTGTGGAGGAAAACATGGCTACAGAATATCTTACATATCCCCTGGATGGTATGTCTACCTTCAAATGTTTGACCCAAAATGTACAATGCCTGACCTCCATCTTGAAAAGACATGTGTTATTCTTCCTTCTTCCAAGAGGCACACCGTCTGACAAAAGAAGTGGCTCACCTTTACTCACACACATGCCCCCTACAATTCCCCTTTCTGATGGAAACAAAAACAAAATAAGTTTTTATACTATTCTATAGGGGGATCCGCTTTCAGAAGAAATCCACATTTCGGGAGGAGGAGGGTAGATTTCTCATTGAGAAGGGGTGGTTAGAGGGACAGGTGGTCACGCTGGCTACTATATCCTGGTGAGTAGACTGCAAAGAGTGTTTCTAAACCACCCTCTGTGAGCACTTGACAGATTTGATGTCCCGGCAACTGTTGTAAGGAGAGGATGTTAATATAGTTCTCAATCCACAGCTCTACCACTCCCATGTATGGGAAAACACATTTGAGAACTCCACATACCATTTTAGAGAAGATCCGAGATCTATACTTTGTCAACATATTGATCGACTGTGATTGCACATTCTTTTCTAATGTACGCATAACTTCCTCTAGGATGAACATGTTTCTGACTCAAAAATTCGATCTCCAACCTTTCATCAACAGTCAAATAGATACTCAGGTTTTATCAGACCATGCCCCAGTCACAATGATATGGACTTCAATCCCTGTTGCCGCCTCCACACAGAGACATTGGCATATGAATGAGATAGCTTTTTGAGACCCCACAATCTGCCATGCTATTGGGGAATGTCTGGAAAACTATTTCCAGGAGAATGATGAGCTCTCTACCTCAATGGCTGTTTGGTGGGATGCTGTTAAGGCAGTGATACCCGAAGAAGTTATATTGCATATCTCAGGGTTGTTTAAATGGAAAACATCTCTCAAACTTGACTTAGAAGCCCAGAAACACAGGACTGATGCATCACCTTCTAGAACAGAGGTCTTCAATCTTTTTGATGCAGAGACCCCCTTCTCAAAAGTTTATAGGTGTAAGGACCCCCCCCCCTCCTCACAAAAAATTCTAGAACCCGTTACTCATCATCAATAACAATAAACACTCAATTCCCATGGCAAATCATTTTGACAGTGGGGAAATAATGTTGAAAATAGTCTATTCTGTAAGATTTTTAGGTCTTTCACTACCAGGTAGCTAGGTATAAATTAACGGGTAGCTTAAATGAGAAATAAATATAAAACGTTGTTACTCAGTGGGAAATGCACAATAGTACATTATGAAACCTTTATTAGTTAATGCACTGCTGCGGTCTGTGTGTAACCAGAGACCCGCAGAATTACATCTTGGATGATGCAGTGGAGAATAGTGACTTATGCATTTTTAGTGCTAGAAGGTCACAGCTTGTGACAGAAAGCACTGTGAATATGTAAGTCATTATTTAAATCTTGAATTTTAGTAATACTCAGATTGCAAGCAGTTGTTTTTGTTTTTTACAAAACTATCGCTTCAATACCTCCTGGGGTAGTAAGCGCTATACATATACATATACAATTATAAGCACACACTTTACAGTTCAATTGTTATCTCTTTGCACTACCACTCAAAAAGAATAGATCTTTGTCATCACAAAGCTTTGAGTGATTTGATCAATTAAAACCAGTACCTGCTTCCAAGCATCCTTTATTTAAATGTGCAGAATAACTTGTAGCTCACACTTGCATTTCTTTCAGGCAAGCTGGCAGTTAGTGGTCTGCTCGATTTCCGTTTCACAGCACGACACTCTTTGAATAACATTCCAGCTATCAGAATTAACCGTCCCAGGACGGTTGTCTTAATCAGAAAAGTAGGAGAATGGCCATTTAAATATGTTTGCGAGCGTTTTCACTGCAGAAACCATCTTCATCACACGAAGGGTCGTGCAATCGCACTTTATAAATATATTTAGCAAAATTATGCCTCAATGAGAGCAATAATAAATTAAAAGTTAATACAAATAAATCTTCAAAATAATCTGCAAACGTATTTAAAAGGAAATATAGACATTCTAGCAACATATGTCAATAAGCCTTTCTAGAGCAAAGGTTTTTTTATGCACAATAAAAAAAAGAAAATTTAATACCACTTCTTAATACAAGAGCCCTTTACAGTATGCATTATAAACGTTGTTGTGTGACAAAAACAGGAAAAATGACAAATGGCAAAAGGTAAGGAAAGTTTGTGGCTGGTTGGTTTAGGCCTGTGACTTCCATCCCATTTTCATCTCGGAGGGAACGGCCCCTCCAACCCCCAAGCCCAGCTCGCACCTTCCCTTGTGGACGCAGTACATTAACAGGCGTGCTGGGCTCAATTAAGCTGGTACTTGCCCACCCGCAGCTAGACCCATCCTCCATCAGCTGGCGAGGAGTGTGCACAATAGGTTTGCTTCTCAGAGCAGCTCCCAGTGCGAGGCTCTGTCTGGTACAACCGCCTGGAGCTGATGCCATTCAACAATCCTTGCGTACAGACGATAAGGCTGGGGAATGCACGCCCCCCTTACCATGACTCCACGCCCCCCCCTGGGGGTCGCGCCCCACAGATTGAAGACCGCTGTTCTAGAAGAACAAATTTTCCCCCTGGAGGTGACAGTGGCAAGGAAGTCCTTTCCTTACATTAAGGCCCAGGCCTCAATGGCTTCCCCAATTCCTTTTATAAAACCTTCCAAAACGAATTGGCTGTACCCCTAGCCCAGGTCTTTAACTCCTTCCTTAAATCGGGTCTGATTACTGAATCCATGATGTAATTACAAACAGCCATCCGATTGCCATTTAAATTCAGACTCTAAATTTTATACTAAATTTATGTGTACAAGGCTAGAGCGCCTATGGCTCCATTTGATTCGACCAACGCAAGCAGGGTTAATCTACAGCAGATGAACGTGAGATAATATATGACTGGCTCTTAACCTGTGTCAATTCAAAAAAATACAAATAACCACATGGTCCATATCTCTTTAGATGCTGAAAAGCCGTTTGACCGACTGGACTGGCGATATATGTTCATAGTTCTGGATAGAATGACCCTTGGTCCTCACATCAAAGCTCACATCTTAACCCAATTTGTTAAACCGTCAACTTGACTCAAGAATAACAACTATGACAGCCCACAAATTCCCCTCAGAGGGGGACACGCCAGGGATATCTCCTTTCCCTGAATAGCTTTGTTCAGGGTCTGGCACCTTTAGTCTGGAAAATAGATCACAATCCTAAGATTACGGGTCTGCAAATTGAAGCTTCCACATATAAAATGGCACTATTTGTGGATGACATTTCATGCTTAGTCAGTAATCAAATTGGGAAATGTCACTCCCAACTTTGATTGATGACCTTGCCCATTTATCCAGAATTTCCGGATTCAAAATGAACAATTCCTGTCTCTCTTGAACTTTACCAGTACACAAGCGGAGGTGCAAGCCGTTTAGCTACATTTGATATAGCTAAATCCTCCCCATGCCTTGCTTACTTGTGCATCATGTGTTTGGTTTTATAAAGTGTGACAAACCAAGAATTAGTATCCCTGTGCACTGTGAAACATTGAACAGTGATATAAATTATGAAAACGTTTCAATACAAGTGAGCAGAAAATAGAAAAAATTGCAAAGTGGGATGTTGGGTTTATAGGAGAAAAAGGTTGGGAGAATTTTAAAATTAAATATATTATTACTTTAATATTTGTAAATTTAAAGTTATATTTTTAAAATGTTGTGTTTCCGTATATTTCATGAAACATATCATTGGTATATGTATTGTTGTTTGGAGATAAGATAAAAACTTTTATATATTGTATTGATATATTGTTGGTATATTTATTGTTGTTTGAAGCTAAGTTAAAAATTATTTTTGTTAACATGATTACTAAAGTATGATGTATTTTTACCATTTTTTATAATCATAATTTTTGTAAATCTTTTGTTTTAAACGATGTTACTGTTTCATATTTAAAAAATTGTAATACATGTTCAAATTGTTAATGATAGCTTAATATTAATCTTATTAATAAAAGTGTTTTGAATAAGGGTTATATGTACATTTATTGTTATATTTACTAAATACGGACATATGCTCTTTATGTTGTATTATTTACTTAATATTCTGTTACCTTTTATTTTTTAATTTAGATCAATTTTACAAATTAGTAATGCTTTTTAACTAATATAGTAAATTTATTTGGTTTTATGTTTTGGTGTTTTAGTGTATGTTATATTTTCACTATTTTATAATTACACAATATGAATAGGTTTGAGGTAGGAGCAGACATTGTCAGTTTTTTCTTGTGTCTACAACCTTCCTCAAAAATGAGTGAGATTGTAGTGTGAATAGTAAATCTAACCCCTCTAGTGTCCCACACCTTTCGCAAATGACTTTGATTAGAGATGGAATAGTAAATATGGACTCTTTAGTGTCCCAGACCTTCCCCAAAATGGATTAGAGCGGAGTGTGAATAGTAAATGTGACCCATTTAGTGCCCCCAACATCTTTAAAAAGGCTTACATTGGAGTTGTAATAACATATCTGACCCCTTTAGATTTCAACACATTCCCCAAAATGGGTTAGATTTGATAGGAAATAGTAAATCTCAGTGATATACTGTCTAATACCGTCCACAAAATGACTTACATTGAAGTGGGACTATAAAAGGGCCTCCTTTAGTGTCCATTACCTTCCCTAAAATTGGTTGTTTGGATTGGGAATTGTAAATGTGGTCCCATTAGTGTCCAACACCTTACCAAAAATGCCTTAGATTGGAGTAGTAATTGTTAATCTGAGTCGTCTTTTAGAGTTCTATATCATATTTCTTTAGTGTGTAACTCCTTTCAATAAATACATTATATAGTAGTGTGTTAAGTGTATTGTATTATACTTTGGGCCTTCTTACGAGTTCGGCAGTCCGACCGCCGAAGAACCGCATTCGCAAGGAGACAGCTGCAGCTGTGGCCTTCTGACCGCTTTATTACAAGTTTCTAGATGGGCTGGCAGTGTGGCTGTGGTGGTCTTGCGTTGGGGCAATGTGTTTCTATATATATTGATGCCTGTGTGTACATTCCAACTGCATATGTGTCGAATGCACACATATGCATGATATATGTGGAAAAATACCACCTACTCATTGCCGGAGTGCGACCCATATGTGGGCAGTCCTGGTAATGGGTACATGGTACCAAAGCACTTACCTGTATTTTGCCGAAGACTGGGTCGTATTCCTCGGGGTGAAGATGCTCCTGTTTAGGGGGACCTGGAGAAAGGGATCCACATTGAAGTTTGCTGGGAAGAACTGGAAAGGGGTGAGTATGCACCCCAAATCCTTTGTTTCCACTGACCTTTTGGCAGCGGTATGTCGGCTCATCGGGAAGTTAACTCATAATACGGACAGCGGTGTTGCGCCTCTGTACTGCCCAATGGATGCTGCCTTCTGGCGACCACGTCCCCGGCAGTCGGCAGTATGGTGGCTGTGTCGGCAATTCAGACGTGGTCTTCGCAAACCCAATCTGCCCAACTTGTAATACAGCGGACGGCTCACCTCTGTCGGACTGCCACCGAAAGAACAGTGGTCCGCTGACCGCCAAACTTGTAAAAAGGAACTTTATGTTTTGTTTACTGGGATATTTGGGTTATGCATGTATATGTTTTACATAGGTATGGTATTAGAATGCTGTATTGGCTGTGGTTGATTGAGGTGTGGTATTTGTTTTGTTCTAAATAAAAAGTACGGTGTTAGTTTTATTTATGAAATGTTTAATATTTGTTGCATGTATTTTCTCATAATTTTTTACTTGCCCGTGACAAAGACCTGAAATGGTCGAAACGCATATCCAATTAATCTTTCCTCGGTGAAAATACATCTGGGAGTGCTATTCTTCTGTTGCAATGGAACGCGACAAAGAATTTCTTGAATTTATAATCAGGTCCTGCATTGGTTACTCTGCACCGACCCCGCTTGGTGGATGCGATCAGGAACTTGTGGGACCAAAGCATGTATTTATTTGCAATATATACATTTTTATAACAAAAAAGTTTTCATTTTTACAAAAATTACATGTTACGTTTACGTATTTTAACACATTGTAGAATATATATATATATATTTATATATATATATATGTTAGTGCTGTTTGTTCATATATATTTGTTAAGTACTTTTTCACATTTATGTCAATTTCATTGGTATTGGATTGTTACGTTTTTAAATTATTATGTGTTTTATTTCATTTGTAAATTATAGAGCGCACATTTATGTTTACATTTTCATTTATTTCTATTAGAATAAAGTCTTTCTTAATTTTTATTTGACAACCATTGTTTTACAATAATTTTTATTTTGTATCCTATTTACATCATTGTTTCTTGGTTATGGTTCCTTTTGGTCTCGGTTCCATGCTGCTGCTCTACTGATAAGGTAAGCCCACTTCTAAGTTAGTTTTAGGATTTTTTGGGGTAGGTGGGTGTGGATATGTGTATGCATGGTGGAGTAGAGTGCTTGTAGTGGGGCTGCTGTTCAGGGTTAGGTTGTGTTTTGATGAAAAGTAGTGTAGTTTGGCAGGCCTTACTATAGTTTGTGTATTGTAGTTGGTTATAATAGTTGTGATTATGTTAATAATGTTTGTAATGCTTTGTTGAAATGTATGTATTATTTTTGGTGTTTATGTTATGTGGATATGCTATTTATTTTTTCAGGTTTTTCAGATGGATTGGAAGATTTTTCCTATTTGTGGATGCAATTTGTTTTTGGGGTATATTTTAACTAACATTCATTTTTAATTTCCATGTATTTTTGGGGTTTCCTGGTGTGTTATCTTTTAAATTTCATTTTGTAACTTTTTTATTTATCCCTGGAATTATGGACAATTTCTTTGGATTCATTTTGTACCTTTCATTTTTGCATTTTTCTTATTTTTGAGGATTTGATGTTTGTGTAGTGGCAGGGATCATGGGCATTGGCTAGAAAACCACAGGTTTATTTTTTATTTTGTATTAGTTATGGGGTGGATAACGCTATTGTTGGGAAAATTATTTATTTACAAGTACAATTTTTATTTATTTTGTTTTTCTGTTGTGTGATATTTTTTCTGTATTTTAAATAATTATAATCTTCTTTTACTGTGTTTTTAGATATATGCCCTAATACTTTTTATTTTAAATTATTTTTATCTATCAGTCACATTGTATGGTAAGCTGGTGAATAAGCATATTTTAAATTAATGATTTTTGTGGTTGCTGGTTTCTATCGGATTTTATTGTTAGTGAGATTGCTATAGTTTTTGCAATCATTGTGAGGTAGTGTAGCCCTTACTTTTTTTTACAAAGAGTTGTACTTCAAATTGTAATATTTTGCACATTTCTTTAGTCTTTTTGTATATTTTAGGTTTGATTTGGCTTACGGATTATTTTATTCCTAGTTGTTGGTAGCATTGTTCTTTTTGGAGGCCTTCTAGAAATTTGTGTAGGTTTTGTGGCTTGGAAGGAGTGTTGCTAGGCTTTCACTGCGTTGTTGAACCATAGCACTGTCGTGTACTTTACATCATGGTACTTGAATCTTGGGTTGGCATCTGTGGCCAGACAGTGCAGTCCACTAGGGGGCTTAGGCAGGGGATTTATATTATGGTGGATGGAGTTTGATCTGTCAGAGAGATGGAGTACATTCTCCATTACCCTGATGGAGTAGTTGCCTGCCAAATTTCGAAATGACTGCCAAGCCAGCGGTCATTTCTGAAGCACTGGCAGGAATCGCCTTCAGAGCAGTTCCTGTCAGTGCTTTTTTAAGTTTGACACACGGCTCCGTCAACATGAAAATAAAAAAAAATACATCCCCATGCGAGGGAGGGCATGAAGACAGTTTTCTCTGCCCCATACCACCTCTGTTTTCCTGGCGAAGATGGAAAGTGAAAATGGACCCATATGTTCGTCCATCTAAATTAGGTGTGCGGAAATAGAGGTCAGACTCTGATGGCCCATACTCCTGTTGGGTCGTCCGAGGGGAGTAACTATGGTGGAGATGGAGTAGTCTCTGCCATAATTGCATCAAGGTCCGCTCTAAATTCACTGGCAGGCCATCATATTGGCCGTAAATCTACTCCGTCACTGTTGTGATGGAGTATGCTTACCCTTAATGTATAAATCAACCCTTTAGTTTATATTCATGCCTTTGGTAGGATGGGATTTGTAGTAATGAGGCCCAGACAGATGATCTCACAAGAATGGCGATGTATGGCTCCGAAACTCAGTGATGGGATCCCGCTCGACCTTTTAAGGTAAACAGCTTTCTGTTCCACCTTGCAAGTGCTTCTGCAGTCCACTCTAATCCTGAGGAGTAAATTCACACGTAACCAAGTGCTATGTGTCTTTTCTTCAAAAATCCTGAATTGTTGACTGAAACACCAATGACAGCCGAATAATCACACGTGGGTGGAGTTGAAGTCAAGAACGTCGCCAAATTTGTAGTAATGATGCTGGAACAGATGATCACAGGAGATATGAGTTAATTCACACTTCATCTCCACGGCTCTCTGGAGAGAATAACTGACAAACCCACCAACTGTAGAATTGAATACTCACATTCCATAATGGAACACTCTATGTCATAACTATGACATAGAGGCGCACCAAGCCATAGAGTTCACTATACTACTGGATTCTATTAGTATGTTGCAGTGGTTAGCTACGTCTGTGACTGGAATGTATGCTAGGGCTATTAATTTGTTTAATTTCAAAAGTAAACTTGTTGTTTTGTGTGTATTCTACACTTAAGGAAAAACTTTGTGAGTGTCTCCAAATGCTTTGATTAAAAAAAGTAATAGCAGCCTTGTTTGGCTGTGTCTGCTATGCACATTTGTGTTTTTTACCCTTGGGGATCTGTGGACTGCAAGGCTCATAATACCCTGCCAATCAAGCTGAGGAAGTGGGGCCAGCCGTGCTATATAGCGTGTTCATTACTCCCGCAGCGTGGGACGTGCATTTGTTTGTTTCCCCCCTGGGTAACTGTGAACTGCAGAGGAGCAGAGGAGGTAGGGCCAGCAGAGTTATATAGAGAGTTCTTCACTTCTGCAGTACAGGACGCTCATTTGTTTGTTTCACCACTGGAGTTCTGTAGATTGCAATGCCCAAAACCCCCTGCCAAGCAGAAGAGGAGAGGAGCAGAGGAATTGTGGCCAGTAGAGCCATCGCAAGTAAAAGGGTAGGTTGGGCCACCCACTTGACTCCTTTTTTAATGTGACTTTATATCATCTGATTTTAATTTTTTCAGCTTATTAACAGACTAATTGGAGATTTTTGCCTTAATTACCTCATTTTTCCCTATCATTGTCCATTTTGCTGGCCCCTTCAAAAATCTCTTTTATTGACTTGTCCTACACTATTGATGTACAAATGGGTAAACGTAAAGTGTCCAAGCCATTATTGAGAGCGAACAAAATGCCCAAACCCCCAAGACATGCATCAGAAAAATGCACGTTAAGTGGGATTGAACACTTGATTCATGATATAGAGACCCTCCTTAGTAATAATATTGATACTCTGAAATCTGATAAGTCTCCAAGAAATTTACCCGCTTCTATCAACAGAGGGGGAAAGGCTCACTGACTACTAATAAAACCGAAAGAAATACCACCTAACTTTGCAATCCCTGAGGGCAAATCTGTTGTAGTTCACCTTCTTCTTCACATACACACAATGAACCTTCCATTCTTTGCTCTAATCGGTTTGCACGCCTTTCAACCATAATTTTAGATAAGCTCGATTCAACTTCAAAATCACAACACCCTGTACATCTGATGGAGGTGTCTACTTCCTTATTAAGCTCTAAGCTTGATGCTTTAATGTTTGATAAAAAAGAGTAAAAAGAGCTGGTACAGATCTGGGCTTTGAGCACCCAAAAATTTTACAATTAGTAATTCAAATACATATCAGCCAGCAGACTGTTATCAAATGAGAGCAGTTTTAATCCTCCCCCTTCCAATCCCTTGGCCCCAAAATATATTACTTTGTGCAATTGTCAGCTACACTCCTCTAACGCAGGAGTGCGAGACACCAGGTATGTATTGCAGTGTGCACTCAAGCTGGGAAGAGAGCAGACTCAAGGCCCCAAGTATTGAATAATCGCCATTTTACTCATTTGCGGATACAAACAGAAATTCTATGGAGAGAGATCCTTGGAGAAAGGGGTCAATAGTTTACATGATTAATGCCCTCCAACTCAGAGAATCCTTGCCCTCCCTCACAAAAGGGAGGACAAGGATTCTCTGAAAAATAAAGTGATATACTGATTTAGATCTCAACAAAATTGCTCTCCCATATCCGTTCAGATATAATAGGAGCTCAACACTTGTCAAGGAAATCGGAAATGTATGATACATTAGAGCTTATCCGAAGATAATCAAACCTTGTGTATTGAGTTCTGTCCTTGGACATGTGTACCATCCCCCAAATTCTCTCGGGATCCAGTATGAATCAAATCCTTTTTCCCCCTTTGCCTTCATCGATATGGGTGACCTCTAGCATACAGGAGCTACCAGCCCCTTTACCAAGATAGCCTTCATTAGGGTGGCTGACCTCTAACGTACAGGAGATATGCTCAGTTCAGGGACAATCAGCCGCTTTACAAAGACTTGCTAAGATTAAATATTATTAAATCAATGGTAATCCCAATCTGACAACAGTGTCCAAATATCTGCCCAAATAATGGGGCTCACCTAATCTGGTGTCCCTATAAGGCTGAACAAATTCTTCAAATCTTCAAGTAAATAGCAATTCAATTCCTATAACATATATTGGATCTCTATTAATGGTGCTTGCCCATTATACTAACCATCCAAAGCATTATACTTAAAATGTTTATTTTTTTACGTTACAGCACCTGCTGTATACCTTTTGGCAAGATCGTTCACAAAATATTATAAGTCCAGTCACATATCTCAATAAGTCACTGATGCAATGTCCTAACATACATATATATGTAAAGTAGTCCCTAAAAGTGCACAACCTTGTGGATTCTTTTGGGTATACAGTAATTAGAAATATATTCAATGGGGGGGCGTGGCTTGGACAGCAATGGGTGCAGACGCCTGACTGCATAGCTCCGTTGATCCTGGGAACGAGCATCACAAAAGAACATACATGTGCTGAGAGAAGCAGAAAGACGGTGGCACCAGAGGACGTCGGAACGAGCAGAGAGACTGCTGCGCCGCTTAAATCAACGAGGGAGGAGGAAATCTAAGGGGAAAAGACCCTGATCAGAGAAGGGAGGAAGACCGAAGATGGTGGCCGCAAGCTGAACTACCTCGATGCAAAAACCCATACCCAGCCACACATACGGTGAGCCCAGCAACCAACTCATCCATTCTCACTTAAGGTCAGTGCTGTGGACCTTCCGTACGGTATCACGGAATTGACAGCGCTGACTCCGAGATATAACAGAGGTCCGATAAAAATATCTGGCCAGAAACTGAAACCGACACTGGGTGATGGGGGCCGCCATTTTGGGGAAACAATAACATTGCGACAGGCACGGAGAACAGCGCAAAGTCTTGCTTAGATGGCGGGGAGAGGGGAAGAAGCCTTGCGCATAAGGGAGTCTTGTAGCACAAACTGTGACATTATCGTATCCCGAAGTCTGGTGGAAGAATAAAGGCACGCCTAACGCCCAACTCTCCTTGTGTGAAACCAAAACTGATACTACTGGCTGGGCGCACCCATCTTGGGATCGTATTACAACAACAACAACGATAAGCAAGGGACAACGTGCACGACCAGCATAATGTGAGGGGGGGCGACGCAATACTACCTCGGAGCGGGGTGACCAACTTAACGAACTCAAGCCTTGCGCAGGTACGAATCTCTGGGAAACAACAAGATAACTTAAAACGAAAAAAAGAAACAAAGGCTCATCCTGTGGCCGCCGCCTAGCCCTGTCCGTTACGCATTTTTATTTGCGCCAGATTACAGAGTGATCTGTGGCGTTTCACACCACCAGCTAAAATCCAGGGTAACAACTGGAAGGGGAACGCAGTCCAAGAGAGTCCAAGAGAGACCCAGAACGAAGGACAATACACCTCAGCACCAAAAGACACCACTCACAAGGAATCAAACGCAATAATGAGAATGGCAGGATGATGAGGGCCGATAACTAAGCAAGCCAGAGGAAAGACCAACGTCACAAATCCCCACAAACCCCATAGTAGCCTCGTAAGAACCTCCAATGCCCAACACCAAGACATGAAATGACCTCGCAAGAAATCGCTCACCCAGAGAAGTACGGCGCTAGTAACTCCGAGTAGGAGAATAAACAAGAGACGCCCATGGGGGGTCTGGAGAGCGCCAAACTCAGCGGGATACATAACGCGGAATAGCAGGCTCAGCCGAATCAAAAATACGCTATTCAGCCCAGAGCAGCACAGCAAGACCCACAACTAGCATACATGCGCAGACCAGCCTACATGCATAGGCCAACTGGACATATTCGCCACTCATAGCACAACACCGGCCTGCGACTCTAAGGCAGAGATTATAATCGAGTAATCTAAAGACAGTTAATAACAAAGAAGTCCCATAAGAGAATCAATCATAGAGCGGAAGGTCAGAGGAAGGCTCACCCTACAGCAGGAGAAGAAGGTGCGAGCAGCGATGGGAAGCTCACGCAGCAAGCCAAAAAGAATAATAGTGAAAATCTGGAATCCCCTATCAAACAAAGACCAGACATTAACAGCACGCTGGACATCATTCTAAAAAAACTGGCAGATGTCTATGTTCTAGCGAAATCGACCAAGCAAACCACGGATGCTATACAGCTGGAATTGGCTGCAGTTAGAGCAGGCATACACGCAGCAAATAATAGACTAGCGGAAGTAGAACAGAGGGTAAGGGATGTGGAAGACAACAAACAAAAATCCAACAAGGTACTGCAAGAACTCTCAAGAACAACAGCAATACTTCTAAAACAAACAGCTGAGCTCGATGACCGGAATAGAAGGGGGATCATCAGAATCCTAGGAGTCGCCGAAGGAGAAGAGGATCATGCATGGCCTTCCTACAGGATATGATCCCTAAACTCACCAACCTGAAGTTCGATATGCCTCTGGAGCTAGACAAAGCCTACAGAGTTCTGGCCTATAGATCAGCGAATATGGCTGCCCCGCGACCCATAGTATGCAAACCATTGAGACTCCAGCATACGGAAGCCATATTTGCAATGGCCAGGAAAAAACAGAACTTGCTGTGGAACAGTCAAAAAATAATTCTCACCCAAGACTACTCGAAACACACAGTGGACATAAGAAAACGGTTTCTTGCACAAAGAGAAAAGCTGAGGAAGGAAAACATCCTCTTCTCTTTCATAGGACCTACGAAATTCAAAATCACAGATAGGGGCAGAATGCACATCTTCGAAGACTCCAACGATCTATCCAACTACTTACGAGGGCCGACTACACAAGACATTGAGTTATCGCAAGCAAACACGAACAAGAGAAGAGCCTCACCAGAATTAGGAGAGAACGTGTAAAGCTACCTCATCCTCACTATCTACCTCAATCAGATTATTATTTCTAATCACTCTGCTACCTCAGGAACCAAACGTCCTGGATCGACCTTCAGGAAAGACTACGAACGCAGACCACAAAAAAGGGGAAAAAAATTAAAAAGTAACGGCTTCAGGGAGCTGCTTTGTACCTTGAAGGAACACACCGCCGAAACAACCTTCGCAGTCAAGCGTTTTTAATGACTAGAAGCGAGCACTAGAACAAGAATATCCTTTTTTAAAGACACTGTTATGGTATAGATCTGTAGTCCAATTAGGGTGCAAATTGAGCATATAAGATGCAAGTAACTGGGGGCGTGAAGGGGATAAGCACTATAGAAGTACCATCCCAGGGGAAATGGAGCTGGAGCTTTGCTGTCACATGTCCAGAATTCCAGATGTAGGACTCGGGAGGGTTTTTGCGGGGGGTTTTAGCATTTTGTATGTCATGTTAGTACTAGTACTGTTTGTCAGGCACTCGACTGTAGCATCTACACTATGTACCCTCTTGTCTCCCAATCTTCCCACCTACACAATTACGCACATTGTGGAAATGATCAGAGCACGGGTAAAAGCGGATATATTCACACGGAGAGATTTGAGACAGGGACAACACGCACGAAGCACCAGTAACCAACATGAGTACTATCATAAGGAAAAGAAACAGGGTCCGATTTTTACAACCACAGTCTAGCTTCACATAATGACCTCCAAACAAAATAATGCACTATCACTCTCATCCAACCTGAAGATAGTGTCCTTAAATGTCAAAGGCCTTAACCACCCAGTCAGAAGGAAAAAAGTACTTGATTACTTAGCTAAAACTAAAGCGGACGTGTTTCTCCTCCAGGAAACTAGGCTATCACAGGATGATGCAGAACGGATTAGGGCAAGATGGGTTGGGCAAATGGCATGCTCTCAGGCTGTAGGAAAAAAACGAGGAGTGATCACCTTGATAAATAGGAACTCCAAGATAAGCATAGAAGACCACAAATGCGACCTAGAGGGAAGAATCCTATTGACACATCTGAAAAGGGGAGACGAAAAATTTCATGTACTCAACATAGATGGTCCTAACACGGATGATACCACCTTCTGGGAAAAACGTGTCAGAGAGGATGGAAGCACTCCCACAAAATGAGTTAACAGTGCTGGCAGGCGACTTCAATATGGCACTAGACTACACCTTAGACAGACAATCACATTGCCACATACTACCTCCGGGGGACATGAAGCACTCAAAAATTTATGTACCAAGTACAACTTGAAAGACACCTGGAGACTTCAACACCTGGACACGAGAGATTATACCTTCTACTCAAACCCACACAACTCATACAGCAGAATTGATTACATACTGATCTCTGGATCACACACTCACCTAATAGAGAACACGGACATAGCCACGAGAACAATCACAGACCATTCCTGTATCAGCCTACTACTAAATGGCCGCCATAACGAAGATCACCCACGTAGATGGAGATTCAACAGCGATGTTTTAAAAGAACAAAGTAATAGAACCAAAATAGAGCAGGCCATAAAGGAATACATTAACTTTAACAACACAGCAGATTTGGACCCCAAAATAATTTGGGGCGCCCTGAAAGCCACAATTAGGGGAACGATTATGGACATCAAAGGCAGGATGAACAAGAATGCCAAGGCTCAATTAGACCAACTAGAGCTAGATATTCAAAAACTAGAATCATCACACTTTTTAGACACAAAGAACGTAGGGGTCCTCACAGAACTTGCAAGGAATAAATACGAATTCAACAGAATTCTAAGCGAGAGAGCTGGTCTATGGATAAACAAATACAAGGCAATAAACCTGTGCGAAGCCAACAAAGCGGGAAAAATCCTAGCATCCTACCTAAAACACAAAGACAACACGCCATCTCCGCGATCTCTGACTCCCATAACATCACAAATACACAACATAAAGAAATCCTATGCACATTTAGGGGTTTCTACCAGGAGCTCTATAATAAGGACCAAACATTAGATGAAAAGGGCAGCTTCGAATACCTTAACAGCTTAAACCTCCCAAAAATAACACCGGAAGACGCACTCAATTTGGAGAAAGAGATTAGCTCAACCGAAATCGAGATGGCAGTTAAGTCTCTTAAAACTAATAAGGCTCCCGGACCGGATGGTTATACAGCCACCTTCTACAAAACATTTATCACACTACTACAGTCAATGTTGAAAAAAGTTTTCAATCATTGCGAAGGGACAGGGACGATCTCTCAAACAATGTCCGTAGCGAATATTATAGTTATACCCAAGGAGGGCAACATTTTAGGCCTATATCCCTGATTAACGTGGACTGCAAGATATATGCAAAAATCACCAGACTCTTATGCCACATTATCGACACAGGAGCCAAGCAAGCCAACCCAGTAGTGGCTATCGCACTCGACTCAGAGAAGGCTTTCGACAGGGTATCATGGCATTTTCTAGAACATTGCATGTGGAGTTTCAACCTAGGTAGTGCTTTCATAAGGAAGGTTATGGCACTATATGACAAACCTACGGCCCGCATAGTGGTCAACGGGGCCATCTCCGAACCTCTTAGACTCCATAGAGGTACAAGACGAGGATGTCCACTATCCCCCTCACTATTCCTACTTGCACTAGAACCACTAATCAAGGATATTGAGTCCAACAATTTGATGAAGGGTTTTTCCATCAGTGGTATTACAACGAAACTAGCAGCACAGGCGGATGACATTCTTGTCGTCACTGAAAGCCCTAAAACCTCCATCATGGCCCTTATGGACTCCATAAATAGATATTCGGCCTACTCCGGCTATAAACTCAACAGAGATCATTCGGAATGTAAACCTCCCAACTTACATACCACTAGAGACATATTGGGAGACTCGGGCCTCACTTGGCAAACCGGGTTCATCAAATACCTCGGCGTCTATTTTGACAAAGATCTGAAAAACACGCTAGAATACAATGAGAAAATGCTTTTGAACAAGATAAAGAAGCTGCTTGAGGGATGGTCACCGAAATTCATCACATGGTGGGGGAGGATTGAAACAATCAAAATAATGGTCACACCTATGATCAACTACCTTACTAATATGCTCCCTCTAACCCTCACTGTTGATTTCCACCGCAAAATAGACAAGATGTTAAATAACTTTATCTGGCGAGACAAAAAACCAAGAATGAGTCTTAAAAAACGAAGATTGGCGAAAACTCTGGGGGGCTTAAACCTGGCAGACTAAGACTTTTCAAACGGCCTTCCTGGCAAAACAGGATAGCTACTGGATTCTACCGGACCAGGACTACACACCGGCTTGGCTGAAAGTAGAAAGAGCCATGCTAAATAACCTAGAGCCACTAG
Organism: Triturus cristatus; assembly: GCF_964204655.1. Classification (NCBI taxonomy): domain Eukaryota; kingdom Metazoa; phylum Chordata; class Amphibia; order Caudata; family Salamandridae; genus Triturus; species Triturus cristatus. The sequence goes on from NC_140582.1 coordinate 498,981,582, forward strand.
CACTTCTACCAACCAACAGACACAATACTCTAATGAACACTATACTTGCAAACACCAGAAACGCCCTACTGAAGGTTGATCAGAAGTTAGAACATAGAATAACAAACTGGAGATGGGAATCAATATGGGCAAATAATAAAATAAAATATAAAGGCAAAACACTCCATATGAAGACATGGGTGGAAGCAGGGATATCCCTTCCCATCCAGCTCGAGGATGAAGGGAGACCCACCACTTTCAGCTCGCTTAAAAACAAACACACCCTACCAGATATTGAATTATATAACTTCCTAAAAATCAAAACGGCACTGACCAGAGCGAGACTGTCTAATGCCATGCCCTCATTATTCCAGTACATGTCCAGCCTCAACAAAACGGGCCACCAAGTGTCACACATCTATAGACTTCTGCGCCCAAACACTTCGAGACTCAACGTGAAAGCACAAACTTACTGGGAGTCACAGCGAGGTAGCACTCTAAGCGAAAAGGAAAGCCAAATACTATGGTCCTCCCCCACACATAGTAAATAACCCCGGTACTAGCTCAGACAATATTCTGGATCTTGCACAAACTACACTGGACTCCAGCTCACCTGGTGAAATTAGGCATAAACACAAATGACCTATGCTGGAACTGTAATAGCGGAAGAGGGGATCTGGCACACCTCATCTTTTACTGCCCTAAAGTTAAAACCTACTGGGGAAATTTTTTGCCTTTCTAACAGACATGTTAGGGTGTTTCCTTTAGCCAGAGTTTCCAACCCTAGTAACTACCCCTATCACGACAGAACCATTATCACAAAGAGATAGCGACCTACTTGACCTTTTATTAACTGCCGGGGTTAAAATGATTCTAAATAAGTAGAAGGACACATCCAAGGCATCATTCAAAGTGTGGCTCAACTGGGTAACATACCTTAGAGGTGCAAACGCGTTGTCCCTACGAGACTCACCGTGGAGACAGCCCAACAGAGGGATGTTGACATCTATGGACAAGTACCTAGGCCCGTATGAACCTCCATGAAAAAGGCTAGATCACCATCTACCTCCTACCTTTTCGAACAAAAGCGAGCAAGTTTTCTCTCTCTCTCTCTGCTCCTATACACGTACCGTAGCTCAGGCCCCTTTCTCCCTCCTTCACACCCGTGACCCCTTACTAGAATAGAGGGGAAGGACAGACTATAAAGAAACAGAGGGAGGTGGAAGGTACCTTAGATTGTAGAATTCACAGACTTTGTGCATGTTCTATGTTTTTGTATAACTAATTGTTTAGTTTTGTGTGTTTCTGTTTTGTTTTTTATGACAAAAACCTCAATAAAAATCTTATTGAAATTTTTTAAAAAAAGAAATATGTTCAATGCGACTGGTCATATCTAATTAACGAGTACTTGACCCAACTAGTAGCTGCTGTGCACCCTTGTGACAGTAAACTCAATGTGTTATACAACTGTACATTTATTTGCAATTAAGTACTGGGGGCTTGATGAAGTAGTCCTGAGTACAATGCATGACATATGCTTGCAAAGACCAGCTGCTCCTCAATCGCTATGTGGCTCAATTATTGGACGAATAATAGACGTGCACCTGATGCCCCATGTACGGGACATATTCTCCCCATCAAAGCATGCGGTTAAGAAAGTGGCAGAGTACTCTATCCCATTGTGGACCGAGATAATTTCCCAGAGATCACTGTGTCAGTGATACATAAGCATGCACCCTGTGCTGGACGGCCGTGCACGGGACATTTACTGCTATAACAGCATGCAATTATGATTCTGGCAGAGTACCCACTCCAATTATTAGAACCAATGTGCTCAGAGCTGTAGTCCCGTGTACCAGACATGTTCTCACACTCGAAGCATACGAATGTCACCATGCCTGAGTAACCACTTCAATTACGGACCGTGAGGCTAACCAAAATGATCCTCATTTCGAGGCCAAAACCCTTACAGAGGTAGCTAAAGACATCTTATTACTTACATACCTGGGAAGAGTACTCCCGGCCCCTCGTGCAGTATTGAGGGGTGAGACTGCCATGCAGCATGGCCGTCATCTTTGTGCTGCTATAAATACCTGAATATATTAAACGCAATACAAGTGATATTTTTAATTATCATAAATTTGTTAGAAGCGGACTTGAGAGCATAAGATCACTTTAGTTGCCATAGTAGAGTAGTGAACGCAACCCCTCGTTGTATTAGACAAATAAAATGTGATATCATTCCATTAGTAATAAGGTAATGCCACGGTCAAGTCACTGTATATTAACTCCTCATATTCACTAGAGAATAATAAGCGAGTCTCAAATTGTATTCATATCTATCATGAATATGCCAATCTTATCCTAGATCAATCTATATGCCTTATAACATCAGCAGACTATTATCCTATTCTGGTGGGATTGATCTACATGTAGGAGGTGCGCACTCGCCTGTATAATCACTGGATTGCGACAGTCTATTAAAATATACACTAATGTCAATAGAGCAATAGGGGTATAAGTGTGTAAAACAAGAAGTGTAAGCCAAAAGACCTATTAGAATAGCATGCGAAGATGGACATGGAGGGAACTACAAGCCATCTCAAATCCTCAATTGGAGTTCATATTTTACCTCATTATCAAAGTATACAAAGTTGTAGAATGTCGCCAGACAAAATAGTTGTAACTCCCACATATACAGTGAAATACATAGACTCATTAATGTATATGGGGTAAAACAGGGTAAGATACAGAATTCCACATTTCCTTGTAATCTCCAAGAAAGTAATGGAGTTCATGGTAGTGGTTCGTGTTCAACCCTTTGTCGACTGCTTTAATTCTCATTTTCCATAGGGCTTTCTGTCTTATGAGTTGCAATTCCCAGTTAACACTCCTGCTATCTTGCTGTAATATCTCTATATCATGAAACTCGGAGCTCCTATGTTAATCCTGTTGTTCACATGTTAGAGTATGTAATGCAAATGTGTATTTTGAATCTCCTTGTTTAACTGCCTTGAAATGTCCTACTATCCTCTTTTTTACTAGTTGAATTGTGCAGCCCACAAAAATCTTTTTGCATTTGCATATAAGAATGTAAACCTCATTGCGTGATATACTGTTGATATTGTCCTTGATGTGGTACGTAAGCCTGGTTAAAGCTGAACGAAGTAACATCCCTGGCAATTCTAAACATTATTCTTTTTTTAAATTTCTTTATTATTCAGTTCAAAGCAAATAAAATGTATTAATCAATCAATTAAATCATAGAAATATTACACAATTGCATGTAATAGCGCCAAGCGTAAATCACATTAAAACAAAAATAAGAGAAAAAACAATAATAATTGAAAAGCAGCTGCATTTTAAGTCAACATCTCCATATATTGTAGCATTGGCTGCCAAATTTTAATCCCTAGTTGTTTCTTCCTCAAAGATCTTATGCGATAGAGGCTGAATTCAAGATTAAACACTTTATAAAACTTAGCACGCCACATTTCATAAGATGGCGCCTCTGATTGCAACCACATAGAAGCGACACATAATCGGGCAACAGCCATAGCTATAAATATAAAATATCAAAAAGGATAGCAAATATGCGTGGGTTCAATATCCTCGCCCACACCTAATAACATAATCTCTCTAGAGATATGGACATCAACCCCGGTAGTTTGCAATGGAAATTCTGAGATGTCAGCTAAGAACGGTTTTAAAACTATACAATCAAAGAATATATGTACAATATCAGCTTTCTCCGTCTGACACCTAAAACATTTCCCATCGTACATCCCACCCCACTTCATCATCTTAACAGGTGTATAGTATAAATTAAACAAAGTTTTATAGTGTTGGGTGAGTAGATTTGCCGTCAATATAACTTTACTTGCCATATCAATTGATGATTGCACATTTGAGCCAGTATTACCAAATCTATCCCTCAACTTCACATCATGAATCTCAATATCATCCCGCTGAGTCCCCAATAGTATGTCATACAGTGCCCCAATCTTGACTTTTTTAGACAATAAACCATTGGCTGTTATAGACGTGTATCTGCAATGTTTGTTAATAAAGTCACGAATTTTCAAATATTTGAAGAAGTCATACTTAGATATTTTATGTCATTCCACTAAATCAGAAAAAGGAATAATTTTCCCATCCCTGTAAATATCCCCTAGGCGTCGTATCCCCTTACCCTTCCAAATAGCCATCTTTGTGTCCCAGAACACGAAGGAAAGATTTCCATGGAGTTGAACGGTGTATAGTAACCTATCCGATTTATAGATACAATTTTGCGTATCATCTTCCAGGCTCTATATGCAGCAGATACGGTTTTAAATCGAGTTCTTTTGAAATAGCTTGGTTCGTGGAACTTAAGCAGAATTTAAGCAGGGCCTCACTTGCCTGTGTCCCATCTGATATATGTTAGGAGCTTCGAATGGCCTTGCTTCAGCCCCAATCACCAGATACTGCATATTCTGCAAAAAGCAAACAAGATAATAAAAAGCAAAATTCGGCACCCCCCAACCACCACGTGTCAGTGGAAGCGTTATATATTTTGAAGCACGACGATTTTTCTTCCACCCCCATATAAACCTATCTGCAATAGACTGAAGCTGCATTAATTGTACTCGTGTGTCAGCTCTAGCAATACCGTCCTAAAATAGTACATTGCCCGGGGGAGTATACACATTTTTAAAACATTGCGACGACCTACCATTGATAAATGGAGACACTCTACCTTTTCCAATTGACTTTTTGCAGCAGCAAGTATATCTGCCCAGTTCACTTCAACTATCTCTTGAAGTGACATCCTGATCTTTATGCCCAAATATCTTGCTTCAGATGTGACACGGACATCACCAGGACAAAGTCCCTCGGTACAAACAACCTGGGTTTTAGAAACATTTAGCTTATATCCAGCAACTTCCCCGTACTGCTGAGTCTGAGTCTCGATCTCCCTTAGTGCTTGCTCTGGGTCAGATGTTACTACCACTATCTCATCAGCGTAAGCGAGGACACGCATTTGATATTGTCCCACTACCATCGACTGTATACCATTGGTGGTCTCCAGTAGTTGCAACAATGGGTTAATGTAAATAGCAAAAAGTAGAGGCGAACAGGGGCATCCCTGCCGGGTGCCCCTAGATATATATACAAAAGATGCCTCTTTCCCCATTGTACAAATTCTTACCCGCGGTTGTTTATACATAGTCTGCAATGCTAACAAAAATTGGGGACCAAACCCCAACTTTCGCATTGTAGCCCACAAAAACGACCACGATACACGATCGAATGCTTTTTCGGCATCTAAAAAAATTACACCTATATGCTTTTGACATGTGGTAGCATAGTCTATCAGCGAGATTACCCTATGTATATGATTTACCGTGCTCCTACCAGGCAAAAAGCCATGCTGGTGCCGAGATACCAACGGTGATATAACTTGTGCTAGCCGAGTTGCAAGTATTTTTGAGTACACCTTACTATCAGCATTTATTAATGATATCGGTCTGTACGACCCCGGGAGCCTAGGAGAAATTATCTGATAAACCTCCAAAGGGAGCTTGTCCGGCCCTGCCGCTTTCCCTAGCGCTAATCCCGCTAACGCTGTCTGAAGTTCTAGCACATTGTCCAGTGTCCACATTTATGAAAACCTTTGGTGTGTGGGGTCAACCAGCATATTTTCTGTTTAGCAACTGGATAACTAAGCTCATAAGATTCCTAATCGTCTTTCCTTTGCAGAAGGTAATCTTTGGGTGTCTCGTAATGTGTGGTTCAATTTTGACATCCTCTCTCAGTAGATGCCAGTGTCTGTTTAGCACCCTACTCACTTCACTCACATTCCTGCCATACATGGTAATAGGTCTGCTGGTATAGAGGTGTGTGTGATCCCTTTTCTTGTTATCCTTGAGTGTTTCTGATCTGCCCAAATTAAATGCCCTTTTTCAATCTATCTCAAGTGTCTGTGCGTCATCTCCACTACTGAGAAACCATTGTCTTCTGTCTTCAAGGTTATTTCAGAATTCTATGTCTGAGCTAAAGTTCTTCCTAGCCCTAACCATCTCCCCATATGGGATGGTTGACAGTTGGTGTTTAGGGTGTGCTCTTGTAGTGTATAAAATTGCGTTGCAGGATGTCTACTTCCTATACATGCAGCTCAGAAGCTGGAGGCCACATGTGAATACTTTTGTATTTTAGAATTTTATTTATTTATTTATTTCAGCTCATTGTGAATGACATGTTACATGAGTTAAGGTAAATTTTGAACTCCAACAATTAATCTGAGGTCCTAGTCCAGACCATCAGGATATCATCAATAAACCTGCCCCAGTAGGGAATATGGTTCACCCATTTAGCACTCACTGACATGGAACAATCAGCACCAGGTGTTTATAGTAGCACAAAGATGGTGGCCATCGATACTGCACAGTACTCTCACCAGCCATGGAGGCAATAAGATGTCTTTAGCTAACTGTGTAAGAATATTAGACTCAATGTGAGGATTGTTTTGGATAACCTCACGTTCCATAATGGGAGTGGTTACTCAGGCATGGTGACATTCATATGCTTCGAGTGTGAGAACATGTTCCTTACCTGGGACTACAGCTCTGAGCGCATTGGCACTAATAATGGGAGCGGGTACCCTGCCACAATCATAATTGCATGCTGTTACAGAGAGCACATGTTTCATACATGGGCCTTCATCATCGGGCGCACACTTGCGTATCACTGAGAAGGTGATCTTTGGAATGATTTCTGGGGAGAGGGTACTCTGACACTTTCTTATCAGCATGCTTTTATGGGGAGAAAATGTTGTGTACACGGGGCTTCAGCATCAGGAGTATGACTATTATTAGTCTGATGATTGAGCCACATGTTGACGAGGAGCAACCCGACTTTTCAAGCACATGTCATGCATTGCACTTTGGACTACATCATAAAGCCCCCAGTACTTAACTGTAATTAAATATACAGTTTTAGAACGCATTGTGTGTACTGTCACAAGGGTGGACAGCAGCTAATATTTGGGTCAAGTACTCGTGGGTTAATTAGATATGGCCAGCTGATCTGACCATGTTTCTAAACACTCTATATTCAAAATTCCACATGGTCGTGCACTTTTAGGGGCTAAATTACATAATTAGAATTTGTTCAGCCTTAAAGGGACACCAGATTGGGTGAGCCCAATTATTGGCTCAAATATTTTGACACTGGTGACAGATTGGGATTACCATTCACTTAATAATATTTTATCTTGGCATATCCAAACTTGTAACTTTGGGAGAATACCTCTGGTTAAAGACTCACATCTAGTACTGTTCAAGTATAATACATAACAAGTACCATCTGTTGTGATTTATCTCCCCTTAAACATCGTTGTACACATGGTGACAGGGTCATTGTGACCCGGGTAATGGCTCTCTGATGTTGCCCTCTCTAGAGACTCTTCCTCTAAAAATGTGTGTGTTTGTTATAGTAGTCCTGAGGAAGTCCGCTGCTACAACTGCTACAAGAGATGAAACACATGTTGGCGTGGCAATGAAATGAGAAATATTGTGAAAAGGAATAAAGACTGTTGATACCACAAACTAAATGTTGACTCATTTTGGAGTGCTCGAAGATTCTTTTCTAAACCTTGCAAAGGTCTTTTCTTGGTCCAGGGGTCCTGCCAGGGGCATTTCAGGAGCCTGTTCCAGTAGGAGGGCCCTGTAGCATTGGCGAACCACCAGGGCCCTCGTCCCATGCACAGGATCCTTAGGCTCATTGTAAAGGAGGTTTTCCTTCCAGTAAATGTGATGACTTCCAAAGACATCACCTGCTGCTTGGACTTTGGCCTGTTTCATCAACTCCCTCTGTGCTCTACAGAACTCATCCTTAGGAGGTCTTCCTTCCATTTGCCATCCAGCAAGCTCTGACAGGTCCCCAAGGGGAGCAACACCTTCCTCATTGGGCTCTGGAATGGCTCACTGAGATGACATTCATGGCTGGTTCCCCATGCACTCTGCCTTTCCCCTTCTTAGCAGCTGGCTGGGCCAGACTGCAGCCCTTTTTGACTCCCATCCAGGGCAGCCATGGACCTTGTGTTTGCACAGATACAATCAGGTAACCCTAACATATCTAAGTGAGCATTGAGCTCCACTTCCTTCTGGGTTGTGTGTTCCATGTCATTACCAAACAGGCAGTCCACAGGCATGGCAGGGCTCGCTGCAACTTTCATAAGACCAGAACCCCCCTCCCACATAAATGAAACAAGGGACAATGGATAGTGACCTTCTCTGTTGTCAACCACCACAACTTAGTGGAATGCACTGGGTGTTGCATGCTCTGGGGACAAAAGCTGACTCTTTCTTATAGTCATTCTGGCACCTGTGTCTCTCAGAGCCTCAACACCTTGCCCATTGATGGTAACCCATTGCCTCTACTTTGTAGAATTGGATGGCACGTGGATTTTAGGAACCATCTCACTGTCACCCTGGGACATTAGGATAACCTCACTGAACTCCCCCCCCACTTACTGGGGCAAATACCTCCCCCTGCACTACACTCACCACCCCAGGGACGTTTCCTCCAGTGGGAGGTTGTGCTCTTTTTGGGCACTTTGTATCCCCCTTGTAGTGCCCATGCTCGAAACACTCATAGCACTTGGGAGTTTTTGACTGATGACTTATGTCAGGAAGCTCTTCTGGTGGCCAGATTGGGAATTGGGCCCTTTCCTCTGTGAGTTGTTTTGAGGGGTTTAAGAGGACTCCTTCTTTTTATCTCCCCTTCTTTACTCTGACGGCAACCCTGACCATTCATTTGGGAGTACCCCCCAGATGCCTTGGACACTCAGATGATGACTCTGATGTCTGCCTCCTCAGCAAGCTCCCTGGGGTCAGAAAGCTTACTATCAATCAGGTGTTGGCGCAGCTCTGGAAACCAAACATCAAGAATGTGCTCTTCCTGCATTTAAACAATCATTCCCTGCAACCCAGGCACCCTTGCACTACGGTGCAAGGGTACCTGAGTCGGCTCTAGGCAGCTACATTTAGCACCAGCACTACTGAAAACACAGGGGTGCGCCGTATTCTTGCATCTGTGCGGAAATGTCAGAACGTGACGCTGCCATATTTGGCTCAGCACCGCCCTCCAACATTTCCTTGTAAATATTCCCTCATATTTCTGGACACTTAAGGTGCTGTGAATATTGCAGGCCTAAGCTATGACCTCTAAAAGCAGGTTCATAGTGCTCTGAAGGGATACATTGTCACACGGAAAATTTGGCAAATTCCTTCACCATCCACCCTGGACTGGGAAAGCCAATAGAAGGTGCAGCAAGTAAGATATGATCTATATTGAGACTTGCAGATAAAAATCATGTAAGTTTCCAAAATATAGGATGTAATTAGTGGAAAATACAATAAATACAACTGTATATGTTGGACCTGCTGTGTCCTTTCATTGCTACAGAAACTAAGGAACACGTTTTGAATATGCTGCTTACAGTTTGGCCTCATAGTTTCAGGATGAGTAAAATATTTAGGAACTTCCAGGTTTGTAAGGGCTGTTGTATGTAATTAAGCCATAAAATCTTAGACATATTATCTAACCATGAACATTCTTCAATTATTAGTCTAGTGACTGACGTCTCAGGAGTAAGCTATATCTTAAGCCATAACACCAAGGATGTTAATCTTACAGAGTCCTGCACAGAATTAATTCCCTATTCTGTATTACTATAAGATGTTACACCCCTTGGGAGAGACAGAATTCTGCATAGGAGCTCAAGACTAGTTTGCCCACAGACACCAGCCCCAAATAGGCCTACTGGGATGCATTTACTATATATTTACTATATATATCTATAACAATTCCTTGACGGATTTGTGGCCCAAATTAGCTGCAAAATGGAATTTTCTTCTATTGCAAAGGACAATTGTTGTGATCTAATATTTAAAAGATGACCCCAGCATAGAGAAGAATCGAAAGGAGTTCTTAAATAAATAAATGTCTTGACCTTGCCCACCTCAGTCCCTCATTACAATATGATTTAGATTTAATATTTTTGTGACGTAAGTCATAATAAAAGATTTAATTTGGTTCACTTTTACATCTAAACTACTCATAAAGCATTTAAAGCGTGCAGGGGTGATTGGAGGCCAATTGCAGTTCATGCAAGGTGAACTGCATCATTGACATACAGCAGGGTGGGTATTGGTCGATTCCCCTCTCATGGAACTTCAGCACCTTGCTGGACTAAATGGCTTTCAAGGTTATTTATGTAAAATAAAAACAAAAAAAGGTACGAGGATACACCCCTGAAGCACACTATGTGTAGAGCATATTGGAGCCATACACTCACCATTTAGGCCATAACGTATCATGACTGCTATGCCCATATGCAATCTTCTCAGTAGAATAATAAATGCCTCTTCGGCTCTCATGTCTTCCATCATGCCCCACAACTTAGAGTGGTAAAGGTTTTCAAAGGCATATGAGAGGTCCATAAAAGCCATATGTAAAGAACCTCCCCTGATTTTGACATACTTCCCTATTAACAGTGATAGATTTAGGAGTTGCTCCACAGTGCCAATGCCGGGGCAAAACCTCAACTGTACATTATGTAAGAATTCATTTATTTCAGCCTATTCCTCCAATCTAGGGAGCAGGGCTCGGCCTAATATTTTGGAAGAAGAATCTAAAAGTGAAATTGGCCATTAAGAGTTTGGTTATTCCTATCACCTTTTTTTAAAAATGGGAATAACTAAAGATTCATTCCACGATTCTGGAAACAAACCCTAAGTAGTAGTACATAGGACATGAGTAACTAATGGAGCTCACAATGGCAAATTTCCTTTAAACACTTCTGATCGCACACCCCTAGTTGACTTTTCTGGATAACAGACGATACATCCTTACTGCATATGTAATTACTCAGGGTATTAACAGCCTTGGAATGAGTTTATCCATACCATTACAGTCAAAGACTGCTACAAAATAAGATTTCCATATATCAGCTGCAGTGTGTCAGACAATCCCTGAACCAGCTTTTTAGCAAAAAAAGTCTATCCCAGAAGCTTCTGCTATCCCATGCACATCTTCCTACTTCAAGGTCAGCCCAGGCTGTTCTCCTGACCTTCTCCTGTCAGTCTTCTAAAGCTGACTTTTAAACTGCATGGGCTTGACCCATCATATTAATATCACACAGGACAATGTTCAAAGCTGCTTTGAGCGGCTTAGGTGCTACCGAAGAGGCTGAACTAAACCATTTCTAAAGTGACATACTGCTGCTATGATTTGAGGATTTTCTAACTGGATATATAATGACTGATTGTACCAAACATCTCAATTATAGTTCTATGCTCTGCGTCGGGATAAAACAATTATGTATAAAATCAATATTGTCAACTATCAGTTTTTTAGCAAGAGCATCAGATCTATTGTATCCCATTTCACTCTAATGACCTTGCTATCTGAATACACAAGCTCTTCTGTTCTAGCATCCTTTCAAGGCTTAATACCTAGATTAAAGATCACCTGGAGGGCGCTTAGGTCTCTAATACAGCTTACAATGATCTTAAAATCAACAATTTGGGTACCTAAAGTCTGGAAATATAGAATAAAATTGATAAAAGCACCACCCTGCCCAGAGCCAGTAAAAGTTGGTATAAGTGATTCATCACACGATAGGAAATCTGTAGCAAAAGCTAAATTATATTTTGTTAAAAGCCAGTTTTAGACTTAACCATAGGCAGTATGTGAGAAGTGGGTGGAATCCATTTATGTCAACAAAACCGCAAACTGACTGCTACTAAATCTACGCATGCTCGAGCTAAAATCTCCTGCCCATATGACTAAAATATGTTGATGAAGTTTGGTATTAACTTTTGCCAAGGTGTCATCTAACTGACCAATTACTTCAGTTATCTGATTACAAAAGATGGTATGATAAAAATTCAGAAGAAAGAGGTAGATTGATCATTGGAAGGAAAAATACAATAATTGAAACCATGGCATACAATTAAATAAGACGCCAATTATGTTTGGGATTTTAACAGATACAAGGATGGCTAATCTCCCTTTTGGTCTACATGCAGATGACAAAATAGCAGGATGACAAAACACATAAAAGCAGTCCACATAAGAATCATCCATTATCCAAGTTTCTTGGCAACATAGTGCATCATGTGTGTTTACATCAGTATTTAGTAATTTGGACGAATAGCGGCTAGGCTCCAAGATGGAAGTCTAAAGCCCTTCTGGTCAATGGTATGGTTACTTCGAGAGGACAATGTAACAATGGTACTGGTCAGAACTTTATCCATTACTGGAAAGTACAATTGCTATGAAAAGTCTAATTGTGATGGAGAGGAGCTATCCATTCTATGGAGCTACTGCAGTTACTCAATGTCTTGCAGTGACTCAAGTGGGTGAAATCTATTTTGAAAATTGAGTTTAAAACCAGGGTGCGTGTTTCGCTTCTCTGAAGGTTGTGGTGCATATTGAAGGGAGGGAGGAGGCCTATACAAATATCCCAATGGCTGCACCATAATTTCCCTGGGGATTTTGTAAGGTGATTCAAACATTGTAAAAGTTCCTTTACCAATGCAGGATGTTTAAAATTAATTACCACGCAATCACCAGAAGAACTTTTACACTCACTGCCAACCCATTCAACCCTTCTCACAGAAAGTATTTCCTGATCCATGTGCCACCCAACATTTTTCCCAAGCCAATACACCACTTTACACTTAAAGTCCTGACAGTCTTCTCTCTGTTCCGGTGCCAGGGGAAGTACCGCCTCTAAGATTATCATACATGGCGTGCACTCAGGGGGAAGTTGTGGAAGTATACCATAATTTCCCCCGCCAATCCCCGTGTTCCTTATGAACTTTTGAGTTAAAGACCTATCCTGCCCAGATGCCCCCTGTGTTGACAAGGCTCTAGGCTCTGTCGGTCCAAGAGGATACAAGTAAGCCACTGGTATTCACAGGGGACTTATAGAGATACTCTTATCATGGGCATTACCAAGACTGAAAGTCTGCCTGGATGATAAATAGTTGTCCAGCTGCTGATTTGGAATTAGATGGTTGATTTTGTCTTCCAAGGTGTTACAAAGTCCTCAAATCTCCTTACAGAAGTCTCTCAGCATAGCCTCAGCTGTTTTAAACAATCTGTTACAATAATCCATCAGCTGCAAACACTTGACCTTTATGTTAACCGGGACCTCCCAACTTGTTTGCGTTTCCACAGTGGACGTTTCACAGATATGTTTAATAAGGGATAAAAGACACATTCTTCAGTGTCTTTAAGTAGATTTATTCCAGTCAAACAAGAATCACCCAACTGTCCTGACCAGGCTCAGTTCAGAGCAGAGTCCCAACCGCCCAAGCATGGAACGTCAAACATGTCATATTGAATTATTACTATGTAATAGCAGTCACAGCCTGGCTGAGACTGCCCGATAATATATAAGACATATCTTTCCTTACCGACATGAGAGAACAAAAAGAATAAAAATAACACCCATGAGAAAATGCAAACAAAATCTAAAGTGGGTACAAAATCAAATAATGTGAAAAGACAGAACACGACAGGTAAGTGGGCAGAGGTGGGTGGGAACATAGGTAAGGCAGGACACTGTCAAGAGCAATGACAACTATGTACAATATATATATATATTTTTAATTGTTAACTTCTAGAAAGCATAAATTCATCTAATCAAATTGAAACATGTAAAACTCTACTCATTTTCTTTACAAAAACCATGGAAGACTACTCACGTGAAGGTTACATGCACATATAATCCCTCAAGTAGGTAGTTGTCCTTTTCTCCTTAGCACCCTTTGAATTTGGATACCTCCATACCACTTGAATCACTGACCCCTCCTTTTTGATATATTGCTACCATCCTGAGAATCCACATTTGACCATTGTGCAATTTTACCCAACTTCCACCCACAACTTTGACTTTGTAAGGACCCTAAACTTGGATAATCCTTTACTTGCTCCACCTGGTTTGATCTTCACCTCTTGAACAACCTTAGCACCACCACCCTGAACTTCCATTACATCTCTTGTGTGACGATTTTTTTAACCACAAAGGGACCAATTTGGTGCTAGGTTGCCTGCCATGCATTAATTCAAAAGGACACTCCTTTGTGCACTATAGTACGATATGCCCATAACATTTCCTTAATGGCTTTCTGTACTGAGGATCTTGCTGCAACAGCTAACTGCATTGTCCCCTTCACCAATCTGTTCACCCTCTCTCACAATCCATTCCCTTGTGGATTATAAAGTGAGGTACATGCTGTTATGGGTATAGCTATTCCCACTTATTCATGTTCTTCATATTCCCCTTGGCAGACGATAGTTGGAACATGATTACATTATACAGTTTCAGAAGTTAATAAATTGCAGGGATCAATACTTGTATTTGATTGCTTCCTTTCACACGTTGATCTGGAAACTATTGTGCAAGATCATTTTGTTTTTTCCTGTGTAAAGTTTAACATTTGCCTAAAATAATACAGTAACCTGACTGCACATTGCACAAAATGAACATGAAACGTGCAAGCAGAAAATGTTGGACTTTGTTCAACGGTAAAGGAAACGTGCAGGCGTGAATTTAAATAAACATTTTGCTGGCAGTGTTGCCCAAAACACACATTCAGGGCACTGCTTAGTCTTGTTGTCCTTCAGAACTTACCTGTCTCCTGTTCCTGTTGGCTGTTCTCCGTCCGGATTCCTCCCTCGGCTGGCTCCTGATCCTGCTCTCGTCTTCCTTGACCTCCCCTGCCTTTTCCAGTCTCATCTGAGTTCGTCCACTGTAAACCTGCAAAAGAAAGCACAAGCAAAAAAGAATTAAAAAACGGACCACAATTGTATTAAGGTAACACAAGGCATCACAACCATCTGTGAGTGTTATATTATTTTAAAATATAGAAAGCATACATGGACTCACTGTGAGAAGACTGGATGCAGAGAACAATTGTGTTTTTACCGCTATAAAGGATTTTACGGTGCTCTTTAAAATACCGTAATTACAGTAGAATCGGAACATTGAAAAAGACTTCGGTTGATTTCTACTGATTCAAAGACAATTTAACTTTATGTTACTGTCAAAGACAATCCTTCTTTATCTTATTGTCTGTTGCTTGTGGGTAGAATCGTAAACAGTTATTTGAAATGTTGTCAAGAGTCAAGCATTTTATGAAAGGACTCAAGGTATATAATATTGATCATGCACAATAATTATTCTACTCTGCATTATTTATCAGACAGCTGATATTAATATATTTATTGTTGCAAACACTTGATATTTATAGAACACAAGGAACAACCAGTTAGAAAAAAGAAGTTTGTGTATTTATCAACAGCCTTGTAAAGAACATTGTTGTGACACAGAAAAGGTAGACCATTTTCTGATAGAAGAATTTAATGTTACATATGCAAAGAGATGTTTGTGGATGGTAATTTTATTTTTCTCATTCAAACAGTGTAAGGTAGAATATCAGAACTGGAATCTGATTAACAGTAGAGATTCCCAGAGACATTACCGCCAGAAGTGAGTGAAGACCTGGTCACCTCGCCAGTCTGGATTTTCTTTCTCTTTGTCATCCCATTCCCCCTTCCCCCCTGGGGGCTTCCAGATAGGCAGAAAATATTATATTGCTGCCTTTTTGTCAGCTCTCAGAGGGATTGGGGAACTGTCGTCGCCAGGCAGAGCAAAAGGAGCAGAGGTGAGTGGCTGAACAGATGCATGCCTTAAACCAACTTTTCCCAAATAATCTTCCATCTCCTTTGCAGTTAGCTGGGTGCCATTGTCCATAAGCATTACTGATGGATTACCTTCTCTTCTGAGGATTTCACTCAATACATTAATGTTTGATTCTGTGATAATGAACTTCATAAAAACAACCTCCACCCTCCTTGATCCAGCATCCACCAAAACAGCAGCATACCTTTCATGCTCTTGTAAACCCTAGAAAGGTCCAATAAAATCTAAACAAACCTTTTCACAAGGTACATCAGCCTCAAAAACATGTTACACACAAACACCTTTGCCTAAACATACACGTAATCTTTTTTTCAGACTCTCTACAACAGTCACAGTTTTCAACCCATTGCTTTATTTGTTTGTCCATGCTTGGCCACCAAAATCTATCCTTCACTCTCCTTCCTGTTAACGTCTGTCCCAGGTGACCCTCATGAGCTAAGCCAATCAACCTACCCCTAAAGGACTCTGTTGGCACAAACCTCTCACCTCTCAACACCATCCACCCATCTTGCATGGACAACTCATTTTGTATTTTACAGAAAGGTCTAAGACCTTCCGGCACAGTACTTTCTCTCGACACACCCTCCTTAACCATCTTCACAACACCCTTGAGAGTCACATCCTCCTGCATGCCTACCACCCATTCTGCTCTTGTGATGAAATTTCCCAGGCCCTCCGTGATGTCGTCCAAGGTTGCCACAACCTCCTCAACTTCCAGTTCCTCAGACACCACCTTAGTGTCTGGTAATCTCGGCAAACAGTCTGCCACTTTATTTCTCCAACTGGGGACATATTCTATGTGACACGAGAAATCTTGTAACCTCAGAGCCAAATGTGTCAACCTCTCTGAGCAATTCTTTATTCCATTTGGACCCAGCACTTTAAGAAGAGGGTTATTATCAGTCCTCAATGTAAAGACTGCACCCCACAAAAATACTCTGAAAAGTCTGGTGGCCCACGCAGCTCCTAGTACCTCACGCTCTATCACTGAATAATTTCTCTCAGCAACTGTCAAGGAGCACAAGGCAAAAGCCACAGTTTTCTCTTGCCTGTCATGTATTTTTGCCAAAACAGCACTATTGCCGACCGCACTAGCATCAATGGTAAGTACGGTGTGTAGCCCTGTTCTGAATGGTGCCAACATTACTGCCTGTTATGCTTTATCAGGGTGAAAGCTTTCTGCTGCTTTCCACCCCACGTGAACTTCTTCCCTTTCCTTAACAATTCTCTCAATGACTCCACCTTATGTGCAAAGTCCTGTACAAAGTTTGAGTAGTACTCAACCATTCCCATGAACGATCTAAGTTTGTCCCTATCATCAGGCTCTTCCACATTCACAATGGCACTGACTATGTCTTGTTTGAGTAGTATTCCTTCCCTTGTTATGCGGTACCCCAAATAGTCCACTTCCTCTACTGCAAACAAACATTTCTTCTTCCCCAAGGTTAACCCTACCCTACATAAATGGGATAATATCCCCCCCAATGCCCTGTTATGATCCGTCTCATCAGTTGAATAAATTAAAATATCATCTGGAAAAAAAAACAACTTTGTCAATGCACTGTAAGATTTCCGTAATGATTCTCCAATCCAAACAGAAGTCGATTGAACTGAAATGTCCCTTCCAGGGTTATGAAGGACGTACACTTCTTTGAATTAGGGTGCAGTTTAATCTGGTGGTATGCACTGCGCAAATCCAGTTATGAAAATACTCTTCCCCAAACAGCATCAAAATAATCTCATTAATGTTTGGAAGAGGAAAGTTGTCCATAATCACATTCTCATTTACAATCCTCAAATCCACACAAAAACGTAATGATGCATCCTGTTTCTTGGTGATAACAACCGGAGCCAACCATTCAGCCTCCTCCACCACCTCTATGATGTTATCATCAAACATTTGACTAATAATGTCTTTAACTTGCTTTCTATCTGCCATGGGTATTCTCATTGCAACAGGTTTACTTCTTCAACTTTATTTCATGTTGGAACCCCTTAGCTTTGCCTAACCTTGCCTCAAAGACTGAGGCATTAAGTTTTAGAAAGTCTTGTACACCACTATCATAAATTATCATGACCTGTTGTCCGCTCTTGGGTCCACTCTAAGTTCAAATCATACTGATGAGTCCACCCTAGTATAGCTGGCCCCCAGGAGCAATGTACACTTTACTACCCTCAAACTTTATTGACGCCTCAATATAACACAACACTCCAATGTTTGTACCCTGATTACCCTTCAGGACCACATCAGAGGAAAACCATGTCTTTCCACACTGCATCAAACATCTCCTTGGGAATGATGGTGTAAAATTATCCTGTGTCTCTCATTAAGGACAACACTTCATATTAATATTAAAGTCAGCTTTTGCTCAACTCCTATTTTTAGCCATATCACTAGCCTGTTCGCCCCCCTTTACCATGCGCACCCTATGTTCGGTATCTTCACCTTCTATGATAGCTACTTTCCTAGTAGTAGCTTTGCACATGCCTACGTGTGACCTATTTTTCTACATTTATGGCATTCTTTCCCCTGAGCAAAACAGTACTTGGTGTCTGCAAGATGAAATGCAATCCCACACCTATGACATACCTGTGTGGAGCCCTTCACTGAAGTGAATGTACTTTTACTCATTTTAGCTTTACTTATGCTGGTCCCGACACCACCTGTATTAGTTTTGCTACACACTGCATTGATACCCTTTAAGTCACCCTGCATAGATTCTACCTCCCTCCCCTCTCCTGTTGCAAAGTTTTCATGTCCCTCATGCACTTTTCAGACTCCTCTACTACTTTCACTATTGCAATAGCTTCCTTCAAAGTTGGATTACTTGCAGCCCATAACCTTTATTATACCATTTTGCTATTGCAACCCCAACGTGTTTCAGTTGCACGTTGGGGTTGGTTGTAAAACCTATGCCTGCCCATAACAATATTTTCCTCTTTAGCAAACCTAGTAGACAACTTCAAAATGGCGTCTTTGTGAACATCTTTCACTTCGTCACCTGTCGCTGGAACTTACTTAAATATGTGCTGCCCCTCTTTTCAAAGTGCCCCTAACAATAATGTCTTTTTTCTAAGTGCTGGAAAACGTGAGCCATCCAATGCCACCAAATAATTCTCAAAACAGTCAATCCAATTCTCCCATTATATAGTAGGTTCTCCCACTGACATGAGAAAGGGAGGTGGGACTGTAATTGTCTTAGTGATATTCCTAATGAAGATGCGACCCCACAAGAATGATGACCACACAGTATACAGTTGTACTCCACAAGGTGATGAATCTGAAAACAGTGAAAACAAAATGAAGAGATGGCCTTGCAAAGTTTAACGATTGTGTGCCGATCACTAAATATGTTACAACAAACAAATGATGGACGGAATGCTGACAATGCAGACATTCTCCCCCAGTCAAGAGATCTGGGTTAAATCCATCGTTCTTTTGCCCACTACGCCACCCCAGTTCAGACATGGCCATATGCAAATCAGTCTTGACCCTGTGCCTCATGGGAACAGTCCAGCCCGAACTGCCAAGCCATGTCTTCCCTGGACTGGAATCAAGCATCCTAGGACCGGTTTCTAGCTATCAGCCGTCATCAGCCAGGATAGCTTGACTCCAGTGGCGTAGTGAGCACGGGTCCCACGTCTGGGAATACCCATCCCACTTAGGGCGAAAAGCGTTACAACAAACAAATGATGGACGGAATGCTGACAATGCAGACATTCTCCCCCAGTCAAGAGATCTGGGTTAAATCCATCGTTCTTTTGCCCACTACGCCACCCCAGTTCAGACATGGCCATATGCAAATCAGTCTTGACCCTGTGCCTCATGGGAACAGTCCAGCCCGAACTGCCAAGCCATGTCTTCCCTGGACTGGAATCAAGCATCCTAGGACCGGTTTCTGGCTATCAGCCGTCATCAGCCAGGATAGCTTGACTCCAGTGGCGTAGTGAGCACGGGTCCCACGTCTGGGAATACCCATCCCACTTAGGGCAAAAAGCGTTACAACAAACAAATGATGGACGGAATGCTGACAATGCAGAGATTCTCCCCCAGTCAAGAGATCTGGGTTAAATCCATCGTTCTTTTGCCCACTACGCCACCCCAGTTCAGACATGGCCATATGCAAATCAGTCTTGACCCTGTGCCTCATGGGAACAGTCCAGCCCGAACTGCCAAGCCATGTCTTCCCTGGACTGGAATCAAGCATCCTAGGACCGGTTTCTGGCTATCAGCCGTCATCAGCCAGGATAGCTTGACTCCAGTGGCGTAGTGAGCACGGGTCCCACGTCTGGGAATACCCATCCCACTTAGGGCGAAAAGCGTTACAACAAACAAATGATGGACGGAATGCTGACAATGCAGACATTCTCCCCCAGTCAAGAGATCTGGGTTAAATCCATCGTTCTTTTGCCCACTACGCCACCCCAGTTCAGACATGGCCATATGCAAATCAGTCTTGACCCTGTGCCTCATGGGAACAGTCCAGCCCGAACTGCCAAGCCATGTCTTCCCTGGACTGGAATCAAGCATCCTAGGACCGGTTTCTGGCTATCAGCCGTCATCAGCCAGGATAGCTTGACTCCAGTGGCGTAGTGAGCACGGGTCCCACGTCTGGGAATACCCATCCCACTTAGGGCGAAAAGCGTTACAACAAACAAATGATGGACGGAATGCTGACAATGCAGACATTCTCCCCCAGTCAAGAGATCTGGGTTAAATCCATCGTTCTTTTGCCCACTACGCCACCCCAGTTCAGACATGGCCATATGCAAATCAGTCTTGACCCTGTGCCTCATGGGAACAGTCCAGCCCGAACTGCCAAGCCATGTCTTCCCTGGACTGGAATCAAGCATCCTAGGACCGGTTTCTGGCTATCAGCCGTCATCAGCCAGGATAGCTTGACTCCAGTGGCGTAGTGAGCACGGGTCCCACGTCTGGGAATACCCATCCCACTTAGGGCGAAAAGCGTTACAACAAACAAATGATGGACGGAATGCTGACAATGCAGACATTCTCCCCCAGTCAAGAGATCTGGGTTAAATCCATCGTTCTTTTGCCCACTACGCCACCCCAGTTCAGACATGGCCATATGCAAATCAGTCTTGACCCTGTGCCTCATGGGAACAGTCCAGCCCGAACTGCCAAGCCATGTCTTCCCTGGACTGGAATCAAGCATCCTAGGACCGGTTTCTGGCTATCAGCCGTCATCAGCCAGGATAGCTTGACTCCAGTGGCGTAGTGAGCACGGGTCCCACGTCTGGGAATACCCATCCCACTTAGGGCGAAAAGCGTTACAACAAACAAATGATGGACGGAATGCTGACAATGCAGACATTCTCCCCCAGTCAAGAGATCTGGGTTAAATCCATCGTTCTTTTGCCCACTACGCCACCCCAGTTCAGACATGGCCATATGCAAATCAGTCTTGACCCTGTGCCTCATGGGAACAGTCCAGCCCGAACTGCCAAGCCATGTCTTCCCTGGACTGGAATCAAGCATCCTAGGACCGGTTTCTGGCTATCAGCCGTCATCAGCCAGGATAGCTTGACTCCAGTGGCGTAGTGAGCACGGGTCCCACGTCTGGGAATACCCATCCCACTTAGGGCGAAAAGCATTACAACAAACAAATGATGGACGGAATGCTGACAATGCAGACATTCTCCCCCAGTCAAGAGATCTGGGTTAAATCCATCGTTCTTTTGCCCACTACGCCACCCCAGTTCAGACATGGCCATATGCAAATCAGTCTTGACCCTGTGCCTCATGGGAACAGTCCAGCCCGAACTGCCAAGCCATGTCTTCCCTGGACTGGAATCAAGCATCCTAGGACCGGTTTCTGGCTATCAGCCGTCATCAGCCAGGATAGCTTGACTCCAGTGGCGTAGTGAGCACGGGTCCCACGTCTGGGAATACCCATCCCACTTAGGGCGAAAAGCGTTACAACAAACAAATGATGGACGGAATGCTGACAATGCAGACATTCTCCCCCAGTCAAGAGATCTGGGTTAAATCCATCGTTCTTTTGCCCACTACGCCACCCCAGTTCAGACATGGCCATATGCAAATCAGTCTTGACCCTGTGCCTCATGGGAACAGTCCAGCCCGAACTGCCAAGCCATGTCTTCCCTGGACTGGAATCAAGCATCCTAGGACCGGTTTCTGGCTATCAGCCGTCATCAGCCAGGATAGCTTGACTCCAGTGGCGTAGTGAGCACGGGTCCCACGTCTGGGAATACCCATCCCACTTAGGGCGAAAAGCGTTACAACAAACAAATGATGGACGGAATGCTGACAATGCAGACATTCTCCCCCAGTCAAGAGATCTGGGTTAAATCCATCGTTCTTTTGCCCACTACGCCACCCCAGTTCAGACATGGCCATATGCAAATCAGTCTTGACCCTGTGCCTCATGGGAACAGTCCAGCCCGAACTGCCAAGCCATGTCTTCCCTGGACTGGAATCAAGCATCCTAGGACCGGTTTCTGGCTATCAGCCGTCATCAGCCAGGATAGCTTGACTCCAGTGGCGTAGTGAGCACGGGTCCCACGTCTGGGAATACCCATCCCACTTAGGGCGAAAAGCGTTACAACAAACAAATGATGGATGGAATGCTGACAATGCAGACATTCTCCCCCAGTCAAGAGATCTGGGTTAAATCCATCGTTCTTTTGCCCACTACGCCACCCCAGTTCAGACATGGCCATATGCAAATCAGTCTTGACCCTGTGCCTCATGGGAACAGTCCAGCCCGAACTGCCAAGGGTCAAGACTGATTTGCATATGGCCATGTCTGAACTGGGGTGGTGTAGTGGGCAAAAGAACGATGGATTTAACCCAGATCTCTTGACTGGGGGAGAATGTATGCATTGTCAGCATTCCGTCCATCATTTGTTTGTTGGATCACTAAATATGGCAACACCCTGCACTGGGGAAGACGTGGAAAAGGCAATTTAAAATGCGCAAATCGCTGCAGAAGAGAATTGCACATACCACAAAACATATCGTCACTTCAGAGCCCCAAGAAAGTGTGGCAATTACTGAAAATGGAAATAACAGTCTTGGCAACATGAATAACAATGAAGAGAAAAAGTGTGCCAATCACTGCCGATTTACAATTAAACACTTTGTTGTTACTGCTCTCAGAAGTTGCCCCCACTAGGTTATAATGGTTATACTGTTCAGATGTGTGCCTGTCATCGTTATTAACAAGCAAATTATTACTTCAAGACACCAAGAAAGTGTGCCAATCACTGAAAGTGAAATTAACAGAATTGCCAACCTAAATCACAATGAAGATGAAGAGTGTGCCAATCACTGTTGAACAACCACTACATACATTGGTGAACTGCTCTCAACAAGCTACTCCCCAAACGTTATGTCAACTTGCAAAACAAAATTGCTCCTCAACGGTGTGCCTGTCACCGTTATCAACCAAAAAATCAAAAGGAGGGAGTAGAGAGGTATAAGAGTAGAATCATCCTCCTATATAACTACAATTAAACAAAGAGATTCTACCAACATTCAATATGTCCTTCCTTGTTTGAAGAAATTCTAATGAAAGTGGTGGATAGTTAGTGTTGACCCAAAGAGTTGTCATGGGAAACACTATGTGTTTTTAAAATACACCTCACACACTAAGAATCACTTAGTGTCATGCTTCATCATGGGGGTCTTCCCGTTCCCCTACAGGGAGAGGCGTGCTGCAACATACAGAGATGTGGGAGCACTTAGTAAAGTGAAAAAGGCTATGTGTAGTGCAAGAGTTAGAGTGATAGGGTCAAAGGAGATAGTGGTGCAATAACTAAAAGTTGCCTGGCTAGTGGAAAAAATAAACTTTATTCACTTACCTAGCTGGTAAAGTTAAAAGCTGGGGAAATGTATGTGGTCTACTGTTATGAGTAGCCTCCTAATTGGTCAACATGTTTCAAAAGCCAATCCCCTTAGCTTTCTGTTCAGGACCGTGCGTGATCCCTATGTCACTCACATATCATTTATATGTAATATGTACCTAATATGGTTTAACCGTCAGAACATGCTCAATTTGGCATGCAAAAAAACTTACCTAGTTGGTATCTTAATTAACCTGCGAAAACAATCGAAAAAATGATACAATAATGCATTATTATTATTATACACATATCACCATCATGGGAAACAAGGTAGTTGGCAGTAAATACCAATGTGATATATTTTTCAATGTGATCATCACATCACACTTATACTGTTAAAGTGGGTGCTGTGCTGCCCAATGGTATTTTTAGTCACTGTTTTCGTTTTCACGACACACACGAAGACATATAGAACACTTTAAAACACTTGAAAACTCTTAAAAACACACACACACACATATATATGTACAAAAATGCCTGATGTTAATAAGGGCATTCCCTGCTTCTCATTTTTACGTGCTTCTCAATGCGATTTCGAATAATACATACTCTCTTTTGGAGGCTCTAGTGCTCCATAAGCTTTCACGGTAGGGGCGAGCACCTGTAGTTTAACACTGCGTAGAGGAACAGTAAATGGTATTAGTTACATACACAGTAGTGTTCTACAAGCCTTGGGGGGGCTGTTTTTAGAGACCCGCCTGAGTCTTACTCACATCTTAAATGCTGCACACTCGCCGGTCAATGCCTCCGTGTAGCTCCGTGGAACGGGGACTGAACGTTCGGAGCTTGTATTTGTAATGATTACTTCCTCAAAGCGCGCTCAAAGGGAGTTTGACCACTAGAGCGTCAACCAATCCAAGATGGCCACCCTTGATGTGCAGCTCTTAGTCCTTGGAAAGTTCTCTTTCTGTTTCAACTCAAACGTGCGTCTTGTGTTCCATTGTGAAGGCGATTGCTCCGCATATGTTTAAAAAGGTGCTGCTGTAAGGCGGTTTGGAGTTCGGGGTACTGAACACAAATAAAAACCTATTTAGTTATTTTAGAGCTCTGTACTCATTACTAGAGCGTGTTATCATTAATTATTTGGAAACTCTATACTCGCGAGTGGAGTGCGCTATCATACTTAGGTGTCCTTGTGTTGGTCTTGGAAAAGGACCTATTGCTATTATTTAATTAATCATTATTGGCTACCCTTTCATACTCTTTGGATGAAGGGAGGGGTCCCACACATTCTGCATCTATGCGCAATGGTTCTGCATTTACACTTTACGCCATCTACGTTTTATGTGCAGAACCAAAATAGGATGTTAGCTAAAGAGCAAATATTTATGCATACGCAACATTCTAATGAAATCTACACTCACAGGAGTTATTAATGCATATCTGTTCTCAGGGTACGAAAACGGGAGAGAGAGTGTTCTTCAATGCTGTGTTTTAATCGCAAACGCCCTCGATTATTTTATGCCTATAGTTATCCCCAAGGAATTTCATCCTTTAGTCCCATGTTACATGTTTACAAACGGAACACCCACCTCTGTTCTTTTTCGAAGAGATATCTTTCGCTTGTCACTTGTTCTATCACTGTCCATGCGATTTTTTCAGGCATGTGTCCTTTTTCTAAATAATGTGAGGCCATTTTTGTGGTACTCTTCTTGCACTTGACGTTACTCTTGTGCTCTCCAAACTTGTCTTTACCGGCCGTGTTGTCATACCCACATATTCTATTGAGCATTGACAAGTGATCAGATACACAACGTTTTTGCTGTTGCATGTCGTGAAATTTCTTTGTTCCCATTTCGTGCCATCACGGAAAGTAAGTTCTCTACTCTTTTTTGTCAATGGGCAAACTTCACACTTACCACAAGGGTGGTGTCCTGTGAGGTTTGTCAGTACCTTAGTGCGAGGTCTCGTGTGTACAACCATGTCTCTAATACTCTTTCCTTTCCTGTGTGAGAAGATTGGTTTTGGTAAGGACATTCCGACGCTGTTTAAAATACGCCAATGTTTGTTGACAATCTTGGTTATCTGATTGGAACTTGTATTAAATGTTGTAATACAAATGGGACGTTTTTCTTCTTGCTTTGGAAACGAGGGTTCAAGTGAACTTTCTCTGCAATTGTTCCTTGCTCTTTTGTATGCCTGGTCAATTACTTTCTTTGGGTACAGTCTTTTCTCCAATTTCCTCTTCAAATCTTTTGATTGATGTTTGAAGTATTTGGTTTCAGTGCAATTCCTCCTTAGGCGTAAAAATTAGCCATATGGAAGATTATCATGAAGGTGTCTAGGGTGGAAGCTCTGATTTAGCAACAGGCAATTCTTAGAAGTGGATTTGAAATGTGTGATGGTCACAAGTCTCCCTTCTCTTGGGTGTATATTCAGGTCGAAGAAAACCAATTCTTTGTTGGAAATGGTGCTAGTTAAATTCAGAAATTCATCCTGGTAACTAAGCCATGTGATGAAACGTCTGGCTGTCGTTTCATCGCCATCCCAGATGATCAGTATATCATCAATATATCGTTTCCATATATTGATGTGGTTACGGAATGGATTGCTGGTATGTAGAATCTTAGGTGTTTCTAGATGGTAAACATAGAGACCAGCTATGCTGGGAGCAAATGTTCCCCCCCATTCTGGTCCCATGCTTCTGGAGGTACAGGGTCTTATTGTACTCAAAAAAGTTCTCTTTAAGTGCTAGGCTACAGCACTCCATGATAACATTCCCTAGTGTTTGATAGTCTCAATCTGTATTGAGAAGTACCTCTTCAATGATGGTCAGAGTCTTGTTGTGAGGAAGGCTGGTGTATAAACTTTCCACATCACAACTTATCAACAGTTGGTGCTCGGGGTTGAAAGGCATGTCATTTAGAAGTACCAGGACATCTTTGGTATCCTTCAAGTATGTGGAGGTTTTTTGCACCATTGGTCATAAGTAGGTATCTGCAAATTTAGAGAAAGGTTCTAAGATGTATCCTATTCCTGATACTATTGGGCGTCCTGGAGGATAGATAGAAATGGACTAGGTAGTGGGTTCATCAAGGCGGTCCAGACCATGTATCGTAGTCCAGTCGCCCACGTGGCTGTAATGGGAGATATGTCAGAGCCGGTCTCGATTTGTCGTGGAACCCGCTAAGGGTGTCCTTGCTCGCCCCTTTTATTTGCGCTGTATATCGACCCCCTTATTAGGAAGATTGTGCATAATAATCGTATTGTTGCGATGCATAATAAGGGGGGCGATACTAAAATTCTGGCTTATGCCGATGATCTGGCCATCATAACTCCTAATCTGTCTCAAACTCTTATAGAAATTGAAAGGGAAGCTGCAAGATTAGTCCGGCTCTCTAGATACTTGCTCAATCAGAGCAAAACCTTAATAGTAATAAATAAACGATTTGGTCCAGCTAGACGATCCTAGGGTGGCCCCCAGTGCAAAGTATTTAGGGGTGGTGATAACAGCAGAAGTGGGGAACATTGTAGATCTAAACTTAGGCCCCTTACTTCGGAAACTTAAAAATGATTTCACCCGAATGAATAATCTCATGCTCACATTAATAGGGAGAAGCAATGTGATCAAGTGTCTGTTTCTTCCCAGATTATTCTACTTTGTCAGGGCCATACCATTAGAAGTAGAAAGCCGCTGGTTTAAATCTGTGAATCAGGTGGCGTCTTGGTTTTTATGGGCCGGGTAACGCCCCCGTAGGGCCCTGAAATTGTTGACCTTGCTGAGAGAACGAGGAGGTTGGGCGGTCCCTAATTTCCAATTATATTATTGGGCGGCAGTACTTCAACAAATAACAACATTATTAATCTCGGCTGAAATTAACCCAGAAGAAGGGGATTTGGTATCAATTTATGAATTGATAATGGGCGTCGAAGCTCCTGGATGTCTTTTACGGCAGATTGAATATGGATACTTTAAAAGAGTTAGATTTAAGGTTCTTTTGGGCACATTCAAGGTTTGGACAGCCGTTCGAAAGAAATTTGGGATTGGTAGAATAAATGGATACACTCCTATAGTGGATAATCCTCTGCTCCCAGACATTTTTAGGGATGTTACATGTCACTTTGGGTAGAGAGGGGGGTGAGAGCTATTGCAGATTTGGTTGATGAGGGAGGGATTCTCCCCCTTGATATAATAAAGGGAAAATTCGGCATTTCCAACATAATTTTTTTAAAGTATTTACAATTTAGGGATTTCTTTGTTAAAAAAAAGGAGGAACTGCAGGCTTCAATCGGGTAGAGCTAGTTGAGTCAATGTTAAAATCTTCTCTCCCCATCACTAATATATATAAGCAGCTAAACAAAGAAATGGGGGACGACTTGACGAAACACACTACTCGCTGGTCAGAGCTTCTACAGATGGCAACGGGAGACTGTGAAGATTCCCTTTTTTTAGCACAGACATCGTTTATCGCTGCTAATTTACCGATGCAATGTTATAAAACCTGGTTTAATCTTTATATTACTCCGGCGAAGATTGCTAAATGGGGAGGGACTACAGGGATTCATTGTCCATGTTCATTGTCCACGGTGTGGCTGCCATGCAGTCGATCTCATTCATTTATTTGCCGACTGTCCCATGCTGGGAAATTTTATAAAGTAGGTGGGCAAAATACTTGAAGCTCAGCTAGGCTATCTAATCCCTATCTCACCGGGCCTATTAGTTTTAGGGATATGTGATCAGGAAATACAATGGAGTCACCAGATATTCTTATTCATAGCTATGACTATTTTTAGACTCTGTCTGGCAACAGTAAGGCTGGATACCGAACCACCTACCGGACAGCAGTGGCTGGGGAGATTACTAGCCATATAACGATCCGAAATAGCTGTCTATGAACGTGGGGGTAATAAGGCTAGGGGAAAAAAGGGCAGGGAAATCTGGGCCCCAATCAAACAGTGGCTAGAGGGGCTTCAGGCATAGTAAGTATATTATACTCGCAGATACACTGGCTGCTCTACCTACCGGACCAGTGCTAGTAGTATGGGTTATACTACTTCTATTTCTATCCATTTTTACAAATGAAATATGACTCTTTGGCTCTCTTTATTCCTTTTTAGGTCTCGCCTGAGACAGCGCTCTAGCGCTGCCCTCGCGAGAGCTTTTGTTAAAGGGGGATCTGGAAGTGCAAACGAGTGCTTTTCAGGCCTCCAAATACAGTGCATGTGCGCCGGGCGCGCGCACCATTTGGCAGCCTGAAAAGCACTCGTTTGCTCACTTTCACGGCCGCAGAATTCCCAGCGATGAGATAATGGACTGGGAAATGCATGTTTATGGCAAGGGGTCTTCGCTTGAGCTTGTCTGCTAATTAGTGCCACATGGTGTTTGGAGCACGTGCCGTAGGAAGCGCTTTCCCGCAAGACAGTCATCGTGAAACAAGTGCTGAAATTGGATCGGAAGGCGGTAATGGACGACCTGTACATTTGTAAACTGGTTTTGTTTCGCTTCTTTTACTCTACTGTATGGTTTAAACATGAGCGCCTCCAGTTTTGTCTAAGGAAGCCTGGATAGCGCGTCCATATCCGCTCTTATATGCCATTAGCACGCAACCTTTGAAACACTCGTATAACTCCTAAAGCCTACAAGCACAGAAATTTGCTCGAGATAGCTTCGCATGACAGTAACCCTCAGGGAGACATGATTTACCTTGCCCGTTTTCTCACCCCCTCCCACAAACTATCACCACGGCCAGTTTACAATCTTGTAGAAGCGCAGGGCTCGGTGACAGCTCAGATTGTGACAGAGTGGGGTGGGCTGCCCTGGAGGGCTCTGTCTGCATCACAATTGCTGAAGATGTGTCTCTTTCCTTATCCCCCTCCGAGTGCCCCCTCCATTGCCCTAACCCCCAGCCTGCCCCTCCCTCCGCTGCAATACTTTTATCTACTTCTTTCTGTTACAGTCGGGGCCACCGGAATTATGTGCATCTGTGGCCACCGTGTTTTCGGCATGATTATGGATTTGTAGGCATTTTTCACATAATTCGTCATCTGCTATACAATCTACAGATTTTAACAACAACAAAAAAATTCCCAACTCAAACAGAACAAACTTTATTAAAATCACGGGATCTCTGTTTGCCGTGCAGTGGAAGGCCCTATGGTACGGTTGACGGGTCATCTTTCAGATGCTTATGACTGCCTTTGGATGTTAAACTGGTAATGTGGTGCGACCTTTGCCCAGACAGTGATAATATGTGGAAAAAATTATAAAAACAATACTATCTGAAAAGGTACCGCATTAGGTCGCATAATTTGCCCTTTCTTGTAACATAAATTGGCCCTCCCCATCGCATAATTTAGTCCTTCTCTGCCGCATAATCTTGCCGCATAATTTGGGCCTCACCTGCCAATGGTCTGGTAATAATCCTTTGCAGAATATGTGCAACCCGCAGCTTTGTGGGATGCATGCAACTTTCATAACGACTGATCGATTAGTCTGCCACAGTAAAACACACATGCAGAGGCATGCAGCGTAATCTCATATTAACTCCAATAGTGCACTGCATGTGTTTACTCTAATTTTGCACTTCCTGAATTCTGGAAACTTTGGGGTGTTCAAAAATGTATACAGTTTCCCCACATAACACACACCGCCAATTAGAGACATTTCTCTACTTTGTGAATTTCACTCAGTACTTCACTCCATCAGTTTACATCAGTTCTGCACTGCATGAATGTATCCTAATTCTACACTCTTATGATTGGACAAGTTTTACACTAAACATGATATCTTATTTCCAGCAACTTGTTAAGACAGCAATATAAGGTGCCAGAAATGGTTATAACATTTTTTTATTATAACTTATACATTTTCAACGTGCTGCACAACATTCACAATGCGATAGTATGTTGATTGTAATAATGCTGTATTGAGTAGAGTCTAAAAATGTGTTTTTATTTATGTGGCATTGCGTGCTTTTATGTGTGGTGTGTGTTGGATTTAGTATAATGTTACTATGTGTTATGTAATTTTGTGGCATGTAAATATATGTTATGAAGTGTTATTATGCATGGTATATGTTGCATTTAGTATAGTTTAATGATGTGGTATAAGTAGGTGTTTTTGCGTGTTGTTGTGTGTAGTGTATTTATATTGTATTGAGGAGAGTGTCATAGACGGCAGCTCTGGACTTACGTCACATCCACACCGTGTCCATTGTACATATCAAGCTGAGGCGCGGCTATGCATTTGGGATAGTATTACACAACAATCACGTTTGACAGCAGGCACATTCGCAAAGTGCACACACGTGTTCTATTTGACAAATGTACACTCTTGAGATTTATGGAGGTGACCGGGAGTTTGTGACAAAAGTCTCTAATGTTGACAGAGGACACCATTAACCGCTGCCTCTCGCGCCACTCTGTAGTAAGCTGGAATTCCCTTCTGTGGCTGAGATATATGGAGATGACCGGGAGTTTGTATTAAAGTTATTGTGGAACGCCCCCCCCCTTTAATCTGAGTGTTTACCAACTCTCTGCAGCGTGCGGAAGAGTATACACGGTGCCCCGCTGCTTGCCAATGTGGAATGTGTGTTTTTCGTGAGCAAGTATTTTAGTTTGGAGCGCACTCCCGACGTCGCAATCCCCGACATAGTTGCTTGTTTAAATTTTTTTCCCCAACAAACATAGTCCATTTGTGTCTTAGCTTGTTTTACTGTTCAAAGCTGCCGGTGGCATGCGGCTTAGTGTCGCTTTGCAAAACGGACCGATGGTAAATATGTTTAAATAAAAGGGGCGACAGTAACTTAGATCTGGACTCAGCTTGCTGTGATACCAGCGTTTAATTCTAGTTTTAAACAAAATGCCGTCTTTAATTTCTGGAGAGTGTAAACCAAAATGAATTTGTTGTAGGTAATGTTTGCTTTTGGAATGCATGTTGATGGCATTGTTAAATGGGATATTATCATGTCAATGCGATTAACATGCACATCAGACTTTCAGCAGCCACACTGCAGCGCGCCAGCCTCCCGCCAGCATCGCTTCAAGGGGTCATCCGAGTTTATGCATGCAGCCCTAGCTGCTTATCTGAAGTAGCCCAGGGAGGGTTCACTCCTAAAAGACCCCCTGCCTTGTTTGTAGTTTCAGAGAGGGTATGGCGCATCCATCTATGCAGCAAAACATGACTGGAATATGCCTGGCGGAGGTGTGCATTGAAAGTGTTCTTATAGGACAGCAAAATGTAGGCAGTGTAAACAAGCATTTGCAATGCAATAGGTCTCGCAGTTATACGAGTTTGAGCTATTGGCATTCTAAATGACAGTGCCTTTTATTTATGTTTTTAAAAAAACAAACTTAAATAAAAAGCATTGTCATTTACAATGCCAATAGCTCAAACTCCTATAAATGAGAGACCTATTGCATTGCAAATGCTTGTTTTCTTTTCCTTTCTTTACCTATCTATTGTATTTTTTGTTTGTGCTTAGATCCAATTTCAGGGTGGGGGGAGAGGAGGAAGGGAGGGAGGGTAAATGACGAAAAACTTTTCTTCTGCTTTGAAATATATGTATTATTTGCTTTGATGAAATAAAAATATATTTTTTAAAAACAGTTGGCGCTCGGGTTTGAAAGGCATGTCATTTAGAAGTACCAAGACATCTTTGGTATCCTTCAAGTATGTGGAGGTTTTTTGCACCATTGGTCGTAGGTAGGCATCTGCAAATTTAGAGACAGGTTCTAAGATGGATCCTATTCCTGAAACTATTGGGCGTTCTGGAGGATTCTCCAGGTCCTTATGTATTTTTGGAATAGTATACAGATACAGTATCTTGGGAGAGTCTTTGACCAAAAAGTCACCTTCTTTCTTTCTAGAAAGACATAAGATTCTACATTCCAGCAATCCATTCCGTAACCACATCAATATATGTAAACGATATATTGATGATATACTGATCATCTGGGATGGCGATGAAACGACAGCCAGACGTTTCATCACATGGCTTAGTTACCAGGATGAATTTCTGAATTTAACAAGCACCATTTCCAACAAAGAATTGGTTTCCCTCGACCTGAATATATACCCAAGAGAAGGGAAACTTGTGACCACCTCACATTTCAAATCCACTTCTAAGAATTGCCTGTTGCTATATCAGAGCTTCCACCCTAGACACCTTTGTGATAATCTTCCGTATGGCTAATTTTTACGCCTAAGGAGGTATTGCACTGAAACCAATTACTTCAAACATCAATCAAAAGATTTGAAGAGGAAATTGGAGAAAAGAGTGTACCCAAAGAAAGTAATTGACCAGGCATACAAAAGAGCAAGGAACAATTACAGGGAAAGTTTACTTGAACCTTTGTTTCCAAAGCAAGAAGAAAAACGTCCCATTTGTATTACAACATTTAATACAAATTCCAATCAGATAACCAAGATTGTCAACAAACATTGGCGTATTTTAAACAGCGGCGGAATGTCCTTACCAAAACCAATCTTCTCACACAGGAGAGGAAAGAGTATTAGAGACATGGTTGTACACACATGACCTCGCACTAAGGAACTGACAAACCTACCAAGATCACTATCTCCTATCACAGGACACCACCCTTGTGGTAAGTGTAAAGTTTGCCCATTGACAAAAAAGAGTAGAGAACTTACCTCCTGTGATTGCACGAAATGAGAACAAACAAATTGGAAGCTCTATACTCGCGAGTGGCGCGTGTTATGATAACGCAACCGCCTTATAGCAGCACCTTTTTAAACATATGGGGAGCAATCGCCTTCACAATGGAACACAAAACGCACGTTTGACTTGAAACAGGAAGAGAACTTTCCAAGGACTAAGAACGGCACATCAAGGGCTGCCATCTTGGGACGATTAACGCTCTAGTGGTCAAACTCCCTTTGAGCGCGCTTTGAGGACGTAATCATTACAAATACAAGCTCCGAACGTTCAGTCTCCATTTCACGGAGCTACACGGAGGCATTGACCGTTCAGTGTGCAGCATTTAAGATGTGAGTAAGACTCAGACGGGTCTTTAAAAACAGCCCCCCCACGGCTTGTAGAACACTACCGTGTATGTAACTAATACCAGTTACCGTTCCATACCGTTAAACTACAGGCGCTCTCCCCTACTGTGAAAGCTCATGGAGCACGAGAGCCTCCAAAAGAGAGTATGTATTATTCGAAATCGCATTGAGAATCACGTAAAAATGAGAAGCATTTAATGCCCTTATTAACATCAGGCATTTTTGTACATATATATGTGTGTGTGTGTTTTTAAGAGTTTTCAAGTGTTTTAAAGTGTTCTATACATCTTCGTGCGTGTGGTGAAAACGAAAACAGTGACTAAAAATACCATTGGGCAACACATCACCCACTTTAACAGTATAAGTGTGGCGTGGTGATCACATTAAAAAATATATCACAGTGGTATTTACTGCCAACTATCTTGTTCCCCATGATGGTGATATGTGTATAATAATGCATTATTGTATAATTTTTTCAATTTTTTTCGCAGGTTAATTAAGATACCAACAAGGTACTTTTTTTGCATGCCGAATTGAGCATGTTCTGATGGTTAAACCATATTAGGTACATATTACATATAAATGATATGTGAGAGACATAGGGATCAGGCACGGTCATGAAGAGAAAGCCAAGGGGATTGGCTGTTGAAACATGTTGACCAATTAGGAGGCTACTCATAACAGTAGACCACGTACATTTCCCCAGTTTTTTAACGTTACCAGCTAGGGAAGTGAATGAAGTTTATTTTTTCCACTAGCCACGCAACTTTTAATTATTGCACCACTATCTCCTTTGACCCTATCACTCTAACTCTTGCACTACACATAGCCTTTTTCACTGTATTAAGTGCTCCCACATCTCTGTAGGTTGTAGCACGCCCCACCCCGTAGAGGGACGGGAAGACCCCCATCATGAAGCATGACACTAAGTGATTCTTAGTGTGTGAGGGGTATTTTAAAAACACATAGTGTTTTCCACAACTCTTTGGGTCAAACACTAACTATCCACCACTTTTATTAGAATTTCTTTACACAAGGAAGGATATATTGAATATTGGTAGAATCTCTTTGTCACCATTAACAGACAGGCTGTTTCTTTAAGAATCCATCAGTTCATCTCTTTGCACACACGCACTGTGCCTTTAAGGTAGGGAAAACCTGGTCTGCCTGACGTGGGCTTCCCAGAAACGCCTCAGGCTCCGCCCGCGCCAGAGCTCTTCTTGATGTGCAGAGTAGGAAGCGAGCATGGCATGGACTTGAACCGACACACAAGTAAGTGTGCTCACCACAAGTTTATAGGACACCCACTTTGAGTCGCTGTGAATAGCGATAGCTAGATGTGGCCGTCCCGTAAGGTGGCCACTATCTCCAGTGATGACTTACTTCAAAAACCTTCGATGCAGTGCATGTGTTCCTGCAGCCTGAACAAATAGTAAGGTCATGTACCTTTGACCGTACCTTGAATGTAGTGTTCAAGTGATCAGTACCTCACAGGAGAGGTGCTGGAGGATAACTCCTATGTCGTCAATCTCCCCATACTGCCGAGCACTGCTCTGTTGTCAGCATCCCCGCGTTGTCGAACACTGCACAGTGGATCATTCATGGTGATCCCTGACTCACTCTGGCACCTGGCTAAATCATTGCCAAAAATGTAATCAGGGATGAAAGACACGTTGTTCAGTTTCTTTAAGTAGATTTATTCCAGTGAAACCGGAATCACCCAACCATACCGGCCAGGCACAGTTACAGACTCCCAACCCCCAAAGCATGGAACTTAAACATGTCATATGGAATTATTACTATGTAATAGCTGTCTCAGCCTAGCAATATGAGTGTGTGAAGGTGGTGTTTGGGCATATTGAGGCTATTATTTTTGTAAGTGACACTCTTTTTGCTTCCTTTTAGAAGGGAGGGCACTTGCTGAAGTATAAGTGACATCAGAGGATATGACTGGAATACAGTTAGCACAAAGGGCTACACTTGAAGAATTATGAGAGGCAACTACATCACTGCTACCTATGGTTACTTCAACTTGAGAGTGAGTTCTTAAAAGAAGTCCTCCACCTGTTCCATTACTGGGTTCATTGCCTATGGCCACAAGCCCTGTTAGCTCTATCAGTTTGCGAGCCATAGAGATCAATTCTTAGTAAGATGCTGTGCAGCATCGATTGTTTCCTCAGCAAGACCAATTTAGGAATTTATGGCACCCATAACAGTAGTTAAATAGTTGGAAATCAATGGAGTAGCTGGCATAATGGAGTCTTTCACTCCTTTTAACATGTTAGCCTTTCTTTTCCCCATATGAGGTTTCTGAAAGGAGGCAATGTAAAAAGGCATGTAGCGAGAAGGAGGCCTACCTGCAAATTGATTAACTCAAAAGTCCCAAGGCAAATCAAGTCTTTAATGGAGGAGCCACAAGGGATGGCCTGGCCCAGCCTCTCTCAGCCACAGACTGGTGCAGATGAGCCCACTGTTGGCCAGGTCTTTGTCCGGGCATGTGCCAAGGTGAGTCCCACACACATCCTGCACACGTCCTGTGCTGAGGGGTTCGCAGTTTCAATTTGAGCGCCCAACCAGGGCTTAACACACAGCCCTACCTGTGGGCTCAAGAAAGTTTTGTGGGCCTTGCAGTCCCTGGCCACAACTCCTCTCTCTAATGTGCTACAATTCAAGTCCCATGCTGCGGGCTTAGCTGTTCCATTTGAGCACCTGACCGGCACCAAAAACACAGTCCCACCTGTGGGCTCAGCAAAGGATTATCCGCCTTGCTTTCCCTGGTCCAACTCCTGTCTCCAATGGGCTTCAATGTGCTTGCTGCTTCAGCGGCACATATACTAAAATTGGATCATAATTACCAACATTATTGCCCTTCCCCCAACCCTACGGTGCCTTCTTGGAGCAATCCATGAAATCTTCCCATATCTGACCTGAGGGTTTCTGGCTGCCCCTAAACTTCATCCTATACTTTTCAGGCCATACCTCTTGAAAAGGGCATCCTTTATGAGGGGATACCTCAGCATGTTCCTCCTCCTTAGAGCCAGTAGAGAAGGCCTCCTTTCATGAGGAATGTGCATCCAGAGATTGGCTCCACAATCATCCTCAGGGCCCCTGTGTATCTCTAGGGTATCCTGATAAAACTAGAACCACTTGGTGGTGTCATCCGCACAGCAAAGTTAGGCACCAGATTCTTGGGGATGTGGACCCTTCTGTCTCCACAGGACACTGAGGTTTCACTACTGCCCTTGCTGCTGGACCCTGTGTTCTGATTGGCCTTCAGGTCCAGTTCTTTCTGACTCATCTCATGAGTCAG
The DNA here is from genome assembly GCF_964204655.1 of Triturus cristatus. Taxonomy (NCBI): domain Eukaryota; kingdom Metazoa; phylum Chordata; class Amphibia; order Caudata; family Salamandridae; genus Triturus; species Triturus cristatus. The sequence continues at coordinate 499,018,488 of NC_140582.1, forward strand.
CTTCTTCAGAGGAAATTCCTTTTCCTCCATGGCCCTGTTTGCAGCAGTCTCCTCTGCAGCCCTCTTTGCAGCAGCCTCCATTTTGACAGCCTCCATTTTTGTGTCTTCTTCCTCCATCTTGAGTTTGGCCAGCTGCAGCCTGAACTCACTTTCAGCCCTCCTTTCCTCCAGTTTTTCAAGGGACAGATTACGTAAAGAGATGCTGCTGCCTTCCCTGGATCTGGCAGGGGACCTCACTCCGGTGGGCCCTCCTCTCTCCTCTGGAACCATGGTCAGTAGGTTTTTTTCTAGGCCTGGGCGATGAATTCGCTCCGTTCGTGGAGTCTGCGGAGTGTTCTGCACTCCGCACTCCGTGGAGCTCGCGGAGTGCAGAAAACTCTGCTTCGTGATGTGCAGCAGAGTTTTTCCCTGCTCACGAACAGTAAGTTTGCGATCGCGAATGGTAAGTTCTAGTGCGCGAGCTGCTGCTCGGGTAGAATTTCTACCTGAGCGGCAGGAATACCATCACAAACTGCAGTTCGCACTGCACTCCGCCAGTCGCGGAACTTCTCAGAGTTTTTTTGTAACTTTGCAGAGTTCCGCGTAGCAAAACTCTGTGAACTACGCCCAGGCATGGTTTGTTCTCTCCTCCTCCTCACTCCTCTCCTCCTTCTCCAGAACCAGAGATATGCAATTTTAAGTATTTAGGTAGACAAAGCGTCCAAAGGTAGAAAGTGCCAACTGGGGGTATCTGGTCACACTAGACCAGGAAAAAGACACAACTTCAGGCCGACTGCGATGGAGCACAGGCCGGGCACAGGGGCCGGTTCCAATTAAGCTTACAGCTCTGTGGCAAGGATTTGCCAGGCTCTGTATTACTCAATGTCAATTCCGATGAAGCTTTCAGCTGAGAGACGAGACTTTTCGGGGCTTTGTGTTGCTTCGTGATGGATTTCATCGAACCTTCAGTTACGCAAGTAGGAGTCCTCTCTGATGTCAGCCAAGGGCCCAGGACCTGGAGAGGTACCTCTTGGAGATCAAGGACTCACTCCAGTCGAAGCCATCAGGGCTCAGGCAGATACAGTTGCAAGTGCAGCAGGTCAGCTGAGCAGTTTCAGGGAGTCCTCTAGAGGTTGTTGTGTCCCTGTAGCTCAGACCGAAGTTCAGCCAACTGACCTTTGTTCTCACTCAGGTAACCTGGATGTAGGGAGAATGTTAAGTCTTCCTTCTCAGAGAGCAGGCCAGTCCTCAAGCAGCAGGGCAACCATCTAGGGGTCAAGGCAATCCTCAAGTAGCAGGGCAGTCGCCTAGTAGCAGCAGGGTAGTCTTCTGGGTAGCAAGACAGGCCTCAAGCAGCAAGGCAAACCTCTGGTGAATAAGGCAGTCCTTCTTCTGTAATGTCCACAGGCCCAGGAGTACAATGAAGAGTGGCTCTGGAGGTCCAATAGTTATACCTCGTGCCGGCCTTTGAACTGGAGATTCCCTAATCTACTCCCACATCTGGTTCCGTAAAGTTTTTCCCTTCCCCTGTCAAGGATCCAAGGACTCTGGGGTTATAAAAGACTAGTGTTGGGTTCCTTTGTGTGTGCTGAAGCGAAGCTCTTTGAAATGTAAGTGGAGCTAGGTACAGCTCCATCCCAACCATCCTTGCAGGAAGGCCCATCCTGTCCACACCTAATTCCCTTATGTGTCACTGTCTGGAAGGAGTACATAAACCCCAATAGCAGACCCTTTGCCCAGTCATGTAACCCTGGATACAGGTAAAAGGCACAAATAGTTAGGGTAAGAAAATGACATCTTCCTAAAAGCTGCATTTTCCCAATTGTGACTTAAAATTTTACTTTACCAATAAAGAGGATTTTACATTACAATTAATTTGAGCCTTAACCGCATATTTCTACCTGCTCCCATTCAAACGTTACCACTTCTTAAATGTAATAATGTAACCCCATGTTAGTCAATGGGAGAGAAGGGCCTTACAGTAGTGAAAAACGACTTAAGAGGTTTTCACTACCAAGACGTGTCAAACTTAAACCCACATGTACTATTTTTGTTACTTACAATGCACCCTGCCCTATGAGATTTTAGGGACCATCTTAGGGATGACTTATGTGTATTAAAAAGGAAGGTTTAAGACTGGCAACAGGTTTATTTTGCCAGGTTGAAATGGCAGTATGAACCTGTGCTACGTGCTGCAGTGGCAGGCCTGAAACATGTTTTAAAAAGCTACTTAAGCGCGTGGCTCAATGGGTGCTGCATGCTCACTAGAAGCATTTAATTCACAGGCCTTGAGTGCATGTAGTGTAACTTACTAGGAGCTTACAAGTAAATCAAATGTGCCAATTAGGTGAAAGCAGAATTTGCCATGTTAGAGGGCAAGAGCACGAGCACATTAGCACTGGTTAGCAGTGGTAATGTATGCAGAGTCCTAAAGTCAACAAAACAAATTATGCAAAGCAGGAGGGAGGACCCTGCAGAGAGGGCCAGGTCCAACACCAGGCATCTATACCATGTGCTTTCCAGTACTCCACACTATGTGCCATAGCTCTCCCGCTCTGTGTTCAACCGGGCCATCCTAGGCTTGAGCCTACCTTCACTACATGGCAGCCACTGTCTTGGACTTCAACGACTCACAGCTTGCAACATTTCTACCATCAACTGTTTCCCTTCCGAAGCCCAGAGTTATCCCAGTTTCCTGGCTAGCAGAACAGACGGTATCCTCTTACAATGCTTCAAGCCCCAGCATGATAAAAACCTTGTACTCACTCTTAGTGGGTTCAGGATGGCTCATGATTTGAGAACCTTTGGTAAGCTCATGGACGTGTATCATACTGCATCAACGGCTGACCACACCCACTGCCTTGTTTTATTGCCAATACTTGTTACCTTTTGTTTTGTTTTGATTACTTCTTTTTTAAATATATTTGTTCACTGTTTTAAACTTTGATTAAGTATTCAGCTTCCTTGTTGCTTTTTGGTATTTATCAAACCATATTGTGTTATGTTATTATGCTTATATTTTAGTTCTTTCATTATTGTTAGGGTATGCTTTCACACTTAGTAAATAGCTCTTAAACTTAACTTCTATAATACATATTCCTTAAATATATATTGTTAAGCTACAATAAAATTAATGGTTTTACATAATATGGCCATCTGTTTCATGGATAATAGTAGTGTCCTTGTGGAAATGTATTTAATTGGAAGGGACAACCAGTTGCTTCATGTGTTTTCTTCCTCACTGGTCATCTCAAACCAAACCCATATTTTTCCACTTTCAGGAAAGTTTTGCTCTCTTCAGCTGTTCTTGTGTCCCGTATATGAGTGCTGAGATCCTCTCATGAATTTCAGAGGTAAGGGTGAACCTTTGTGCATTGATCATTTATGGCAGCATGCATTGCCTGGACAAAAACCTCCCAGTACCAAGTTGAACCTGCAGTTTGTTCACAGTTGCATTATTTACCCCAAAATACTCCTTGTCTTAATGGAGGTTTCACAGAATACACCTATGCATGTCACTGGGCAAATGCCTGCTATCCCATATTTAAAAAAGAATTATTAGCAGGACAAGACAGGCAAGTAATATAGTCTCCCTCAGTCCAAAACATTTAGGTGCCGATTCCGATCCTGTAAAACCCGGGTACAAATGGTCGTACGGAGCGTTTTCTCCGTACGACTCGTACCCGGGAATTCCACCGTACAAACCAGCAAGTACGATTCGTACAGAAATACCATCTCCGTACGAATCGTAAAAACCACCCTACGGCTAAAAAATACATACAATTCCGATCCTGGACAGCGCGTACGCGACGTCCGCACGTCAGGCAGCGTTTTACGGACCAGCAAGTACGATTCGTACCTACAGCACTCCGCATGGCTATATTTTTATGGGAGCCAAAAAGTGCCGGAAAAGCTAAGTACGCTGCGATGCACGAGGAAAAGGGGGCCCGCTACGCGACGTACATGCCATCACCCACATCGTACGTGTCATCATGTACGGTGCTTACCCCAACATCAACATTGCATATGTATGGACCGTACCCCCCACCCCCGTATGCATGGACCGTACCCCCCACCCCCGTATGTCCGCACCGTACCCCAGGCGTACCCCCACCCGCGTATGTCCACACCTTACCCCAGGTGTACCTCCCACCCGCGTATGTCCGCACCGTACCCCAGGCATACCCCCACCCGCGTATGTCCGCACCATACCCCAGGTGTACCCCCCACCCACATATGTCCGCACCATACCCCAGGTGTACCCCCACCCGCGTATGTCCGCACCGTACCCCAGGCTTACCCCCCACAGCGTATGTCCGCACCGTACCCCAGGCGTACCCCCCACCCGCGTATGTCCGCACCGTACCCCAGCCATACCCCAATCCTCGCGTATGTACGTTCCGTACATACGCCTGGGGTACGGTGTGGACATACACGGGTGGGGGGTACACCTGGGGTACGGTCTGGATATACGTGAGGATTCGGTACGCCTGGGATACGGTGCGGACATACGCGGGTGGGGGTGCGCCTGGTGTACGGTGCAGACATATGCGGGTGGGGGGTACGCCTGGGGTACGGTCCGGACATACGCGAGGATTGGGAACGCCTGGGGTACGGTGCGGACATACGTGGGTGGGGGGTATGCCTGGGGTACGGTGCGGACATACGTGGGTGGGGGTACGCCTGGGGTACGGTGCGGACATACGTGAGGATTGGGTACGTCTGGGGTACGGTGCGGACATACGTGGGTGGGGGTACGCCTGGGGTACGGTGCGGACATATGCGGGTGGGGGTACGCCTGGGGTATGGTGCGGACATACGGGGGTGGGGGGTACGGTCGTACATACGGGGGTGGGGGGTACGGTGCGGACATACACAGGAGGGGTGGGAGGCTGGGGGAGCCGTACGACTCATACCCCGGGCACAAGTGTACTCGGGGTAGGGGTCGTACAAAGTTCGCTCCGTACTGGGCCGTTTCCATGCGCTTGTGTTTTCGGACGGGCGGTACGGATCGTACTTGCGCGCTCGGACTTCAGTTTTACGAGTTGTAAGTAAACTTGTCCGGGGACGTCTCGTAGACTTTTCCCGAGGCGATTCGTATGTATTTTCCACGTACGAATCATACTTCGCCGTTTGTACGGGACTTGTACGATTCGTACGTAAAAAAATACGGATACGAGTCATACGGGAAAAAAAAATCCAGGATCGGAATCGACTCCTTAATGATATTAGCAGACATGATGAATTAACATAAACTTTTAATTATGAGCCTTTCCTTCTTTATGACAACAAATACACAGAAAAATGAAACCAATCTTTATCACTTTATATACCACCATAATATTAGAAAACATGAAAATAGGACGATGAATGAGACATTTAAAAAAGACCCATTCATTCTTCCAAATTTATAAAATACATTGTAAAATTAACAACACTGCAATGCATCTTCTGTATCCCTCACTACTAGACAAGCAGTCATCTACTCACACAGAATTTATAAGTGTGGTTAAGGAAAAAGACTGTAAAAAAACCCAGTGAAAATAATTATTAATTTGTTGTATTGAAATAGCTGTAATTTCTGGTATTAAAAAATATCATGAAACAAATTCACAGATTTTCCTTTCCTTCATATTATTATGGCATATTTTCTTGATGCTTTAACACCCATATATTTCTTTCTGCTATATATTCACACAGTAACACTTTTTTGAGTCCAGAACCTATGTACATTAGCATCATCATGGGTACATCACAGCGCGTAACATGTGTGGTTTATTTGGTTTTATGGTACGATCCACTGCAATAAGTTATTTTCCATCTCAAATTTTCTATATTATACTTGTCCCAAGCTGCATGCATTTTGTTCCTAGTTGCATCGAATGCCCTCCACACTGACACTGGGGTCTCCTGCAATATCACTGCTTGTTCTGTGGGTAGCAGAGTCTAATGTCTAACCTAGATTCTGCACTTTAGTCTGTGCTTTTTGGGCACACCGAATAATGAGATCTTATCTAAACGACGGCATGTGGATTGTATTTTGGTGTACTAACAATTCAGAATTATTTCACACATACAAACGAAAAGATGTCCAAGAAGCATTCTCCATTGTCGAATGTTGTCCATCTTACTTAAACTAACTAAGGAGTGTCACACAAAACATGATAAACAGAAAGTGTTTAATTCTGTTTGGTTATTGAATTGTTTCAGTGGGTCGCCCAGCAATAGAGGTAGCTTACACAGCAGTGAGCTACAGAGAATTTGGCACTCAGTGATTTATATAATTTCTGCATTACACTGGATATACATTAGTGGATGTTCAAATTCAAACTCACGATTGCTGTATTCTTTGTAATAGTCTTATAATTGTATTAACCACAATCACCTATAAATGCCGATTTCCAAATTCTGGGGACATTATTGGAATTGTTGACGTGAGAGCATAACGTTCAGTAATTGAATTACTGCATATGTATTTTGTTCTGCTGATTTAATGTAATGCAGTATTTCCATTAGAATAAACCTGACCTTTACCACCAGCAAAAGGTTGGTGGCAATTACTCTGCAAACTATTCTGTAAAACGTGGGTTAGACCTCATCGCTCTGCACTGTTCCCCATACATGGTCTGAATAAGCCTAAAGAAAGGTCGTAACTACTGCAATCCAAACTATGATAAGCACATTAGACTACCACATCTGATTCAGCTGAACCATCTAAATGAGTGATTCCATGGAAATATGAGTGAATCCAGCTGATAAATAGGGGAGAACAACATAATCATGTTATGTTATACAGATTTGTGGAGCACATTATCACCTGAAAGGGTATTCTGGGGCTGAACAGGTGTGAACCTAAGTGCACCTAGGGCCTAGTAGAACTACTTGAAAACCCAGGTCTTCAGCTTCTTACAAAATTCCAGAAGTGAAGAGGAGGCTCTTATGTGCAGAGGCATGTTGTTTCATGCTTTAGGAGTTATTTAAAAGAAGGCTTGACAGCCAGATCTGGTTTTCTGTGTGTTGGTGAGGTGTTTTGAATCTGCTCATTTGTGAATCTGAAGCTAGTGGTGTGATGTGAGTGCGGTGGGAGAGCTTGAGAGTGATTCTGGCACCAGAGTTCTGAATGGTCTGCAATCTTCTGATGAGTTTTTTGTTGAATCCGGCATAGAGGTTGTTCGCAAAGTCCAGCTTGCTTGTGACCAGGGCATGTGTGGTGGTTTTCCAGGTGTTGATTGGGAGCCATTTGAAAATCTTCCTCTGTGTCTTCAGGGTATGGAAGCATGAGGTGGTGACAGCATTGACTTGGGTGGTCATGTTGAGTTTGCTGTTGATGATGATCTGAGGTTCTTGGTGTGGGTGGTGCAGGTGGGTGTCAATCCTAGCTCTGTTGTGCACAAGGTGGAGTGTGTTCAGGCTTGGGGGTGTTGAGAGCAGTATTCGAGTCCTTGCCAGTCATGCTGTTCCAGTTTTAGTGGGCTGGTCTGGCGGTGGCGCGTGGGCGTTGGACCGGTACAGGGATGCTGAACTTGACACGGGTGTGGTCTTTCCAGGGGACTGGTGTTGGCATTTTGACTAAGATGCTGTTGATGCTGGTAAAAATAGGGTCCATGAAGTATTCTGTGGCTTGAGTAGGTCCTTTTACTGGTTGGGTGATGCCCAGGCTTCCATGCCCTTCAATAATTGGACTAATGTTCCTGATAGAGGCATTAAATATGAAAAAGTTTGTGAGGGTTAGGTTGGGCCCGGCAGGGGAATTGACGGAAGACATTACAATCAGGAGAGGTGCTCGACAAGGGAGTATTTTGTACCCCACACTTTTTGTTTTGTACATAAATGGCTGCATCCCCTATCTCTTAAACTGTGAAAATGACTCCCCAAAGGTGGAGGATTATAAAAGACCACGTCTCCTTTTTGCAGATTACACTTTGTTATTATCAAACACTCCACGTGGTCTATCTATTCTCTTGGACAAATGTAACACTTTTTGTTTAGATCATGGTCTGGAAATTAACAATAAAAAAACAAGTACATGGTCTTTGGTAACAGGAGGAAAATACCCAAAGGAAAGGTATTCTTAGGGGGGAGACATTGGATAGGGTACATGAATTCGACTGTTTGGGGCGCAAGACTGGAAGACTCCCATAGATGGGTAGCAAAGGTACAGAAAAGTGTTATGACTCTAAAGCAAAGAACTGAGCCTATCTTAAGATTTGCCAATAGATCAGGCACTTTCGCTACCTCCCCTCCTTTGAAGATATATGAGATTCAATTCTGTGGGGGAGATATGTATGGGGCAGATTTATAGGGGAACTGTAACCTTAACATCATTGAAAAAGCTGAAAATGCCATTATTAAGACCCTCTTGAGACGCCCCACCAGTGCGCTGACTCTGCAATCAGATTTGACCTAAACCTAAGATAGATTTCTGACACTCCTATGTTGAGACCAATCCAATATTGGATAAGGCTCTGGACCAATGAGGATCTAGATCCCTATAGGGATTGCTTTAGAATTATACTAGATGACCACCATGTTGGGAAGATCCCCTGACTTGTCCATGTTAAAAATTGGTTATTCAAGTTAGGTCTGGAAGGTTTTTGGCTACAGCCCTCTGCATTACCCAAAGGTGCTCGGGATAAACTGAAAACGCCCTACTGGAATTATGTATTAAGCGTAAAACTTTCTGCTTAATCCCGTGTTATCCTGGTAGATTCATTCTTGATGTTCAAATGTGTACCTGAGAATGAGCAATACCTGAATAAGGTTATCTACCCTGCTGCATGTGCACTGTATGTTAAATTTAGATTGGGCATATTACTGTTGGCTACGTTTACCTATTCCTGGATGAAGAAGGGCGACATATTGAATCTGTGTCCAATGGGTTGCAAAGTTCCAGAGAATATTGAACACATGCATTTTTCTGTAAGGCATATGCTAAACAACGTACTCCTTGGATTATTCTCCTTCGTAAGCTTGTTGGGTTTAGGGGCTGCAAAACAGCTCTTAGAATATGTAAAACCAACACCAGAGACAGTGTGGTGTACTCAATCGCTAGATACTTGTAGGCAATATTGTACATTAGGTCGAATGCTTTTTTAAATCATTATCATATTTTGTGCATACTTAGGGGCTCATTACGATGTCGGGCGGAAAGCCTCTGCCCAACAGCGACTCGGAATCCGGACTGACCGACTTGCGGTCGGCGGTTTTGACTGCAGGATTACGATGCAACTGAACACTGTTCGGTCGGATTCCCATTGTTCCCTATGGGAGCTCGTGTTCCGCCTGACAAACGGCCATAACACAGGCTCCTATGGGGAAATGGGGTGTTTGCGGAAAACCCTGCACTGTGTAGCAGGCACCTTGGAGTACCTGCTACACAGTGCAGGGTTTTACAGGGCGGTCCCTTAGGTACCCCCTTGGCCATCAACCATAGGCCACGGGGCCAAGGGGGCCCTGCCAGGGGCCTTCATAGTCACTTTCCGACAGCCATTCCGTGTCAGACAGGCCAACGCGGAAAGGCTGTTGCAAATCAACATCATAATCCCAAGGGCAGAAACGCTGTCCATACGGTTGTACGATGCGGTTCTGACTGCCACAAATACTCTGCGAATCGCTCGGAGCCGATTCGGATTATCTGCAGGGTTTACATTCCGGTCACTTACATCGTAATCAGGCTTTCGTATTGTAAACCGACCGAGTCAGTCAGAAGGGCTCCGACGCATTCGAGATTCCGACTGTCAGAGGAAGCTTTCCGTCCGACATCGTAATGAGCCCCTTAATGTACTGCTTCAATTGTATTTATGATTGTTTTGTACCCTTTTATCTAGGAGTTCACTTGTCCTCTTTGTAAATCATTTTAGCTTTTGGATGTTTCACATCAACTTCTTTTATCATTTTTTTACTCAAATATTATGGATCTTAAAAAATTCATGATTAAATTTGTATTAATGGACTGAAATTTCCCACATGACTTAGCATTACCTAGAAATATTTTCTCACAATGACTTTGCACATTTCATTACATTTCTATTTTAAATGTTTATACTGAACCGTTTATGGTTTTATCCAACCGAAATAAAAGAAATATGATGATGAAGAGTGCTCTTGAGATCAGGTTGGTGTTGTCTTCCAGTTGGAAGTTCAGGTCCCTGAGTAGGATGTAATGGCTAGCATTGAGGGAGAGTGGTTCGATGCAGTCTGTGATGGTGTCGATGAAGTTGGTGCATGGTCCTGGTGGTCTGTAGACGAGAGTGCTGCTTAGGGTGAAGTTGGCAGTGACGCGGAGCTTCAACAATAGGTGTTCCATGTTGGAGAATGACGTGCTCATAGATGTGGTGCAGCTGATGGTGTTCTTTTGGATGATGGCACTTCCACCTCCAGGCTTGTGAAGTTTATATTGCCTGGCGACCTTGTACCTAGGCAGATGGCTGTCACGCTGTATGGTGCTGATGCAGAGTTCAGCCAAGTGTCTGTGAGAAAAGCTGGTTGTGCAGCTGGTTCCAGATATCTGTGGCTTGTTTGGTGAATCAATGAATGAGTGTTAAGGAGCATGCATTCAAGTGTGGAGAGTTGTGTGGGTAGTTACTGGCCTGTGTGATTGTGAGAGAATGATGAAAATATTTACATTAACAGATGATAATGTCACATGCTGGTGTACCGGGTGGATTTTCAATTTCAGGGGAATTCCGATCTGCTCTCTGCCCTTTCCTCCAGAAGAAGTGACAACTTTTTCATTTCCTTAAGGGATTCTGCTAAAAAAGAATGACAAATAACGTGATTTTCCTGTTTTTGGCCTTAATCGATTTTCAAAACTTACAGATAACTCTTCAAAACCTTTAAATACGTCTTGCTCTATTTGCGCGTCATATCCATAGGTTCAAGAATGACAACTAAGCCAAACGTTTTCTTTCTCAGACCAAGTGGACACAGAAATGTATTGGAACACTTACTTTCCCAAAAAGATGCAGTGGAATTTGACATGTCAGCCCTGCCCAGCGTGACTTGATCGCAGGCAGACTGCAGATTTTTGCAGAATCATGTCGGTGCTTTCAAACATAACACTGATAACTGAAACTGAACAGAGAGACGGTAGCATCTGTTTTCCATGAGCTGGTCTGTTTGTACTTTGAAAGAAAACGACGCAGGAAAAGACTGGAAATTCTTACTTCGAAAATCAAAGTGCAATATCCCTTTTCACTACCTGACACCCATACGCAAAGTTTGACCCTGGTGACTTCACACTCAGTTGCACATACTTTTTTGATTGCAATATTTTGGCTCAATCTGCAACATATTTACGTCTTTCCCCGCGTTCTCTGTAACTGTGTATACTTATTTTCTCAATTTATTCTGAAAAAAACATTCTTTTGCATAGAGAACCAAGCGAGCTTCTTTGTGTTTTATTGATTATTTTGCTACATGTGTAAGGCCATAGCTTGGGAAAAACAGGTTACTCTAGTAATCAGAGATTAAATTGAAGAGTAATTTTCCTTGAAAGACCATTAAGAGGTCATCAATCTAAGTTTTCTCTGTTGGAATTTCTGCACATATTGCATTGTTCAACAAAATATACAAAGAAGTGCCAAGTTGTAAATTTGCATCTTGTTTTACTCTGTTCAGCAGCAAGAAGTATATGTTTATTTTTATTTATTCTCTGAAATCACAGGAGCACTTCAAGAAATGTGTGCATAGTAAAATTGTCATGTTAAATTGGTATTGGTTTTACTATTGGCAAACCAAGAAGTATCGGCTCTAAAAGACTGGTTTTTTTAAATTGTCAATGCTTGTATGGTGCATGTGAGCTGAGTCGCATTTAGGTGTCTGGGTGATCTCTAGTTGTGAGAGTGTGATCCTAATGAGGCATGACTGAGAGCCCTGGAGGTGAGGCTGTAAGCCCACTGGGCCATAACAGTGTTCAGATTACATGCTCATCCAATCCTTGGATTCTCTCCTGTGCGCAAATAGGGAGGGTCACCTATGAACAATTTGTTATGACCAATTTTAATAATTGGCAACAAGAAAATCATTGTTCATTACCATTTGTGTCAAATTGGCGCTCGCAAAGGGAATCATTCTGTCTTGTTTTAGGCATATGTTTATTACTGTGTGGTATTTCAGAATGCAATAGCAGAAACTCATAATGAAGCAAAAACATGCTGGTCAGGTAGTATGCTCTGTAAAGCAAAGGATTGTAGTTCATATGTGTTCAACCACACCTTTAAATACTTAGGCCACACCCCTTTTCGATACCCCATCCCACCTTTTTCATCTCACTTAAAGCACTGTGGTCCACAATAGACTATTGCCTACAGAAGCTAAACGATGGCTTCTGGGCGAGAACTAAAACTTGCAATGTTGGGAAATTGTGGAGTATTTGAAGTTTAATCTAAAACTTGTGGAGCAGAATCAATTAGCAACTGATTTACTCCTGTGAGGTACTCACTCTTCAACTTCTCTAGTAGAGCAGGAGGACAGCAGGTGTTACATTACGTGTCAGTGGGGTGAATCGTACTCTTCAGTGCAAGAAAGACGAGGACCTGACATTCTTCACAGCAAAACCTCAGCCCATAATTGTAAATGCGAGGGCTCTTGGTGCCATTGTGCCTCCTTAGAAGTGCAGTTACAGTTTTTGTTTTCTGGCGAAGTTGATCCAAAGGTCAAGAAGATCATTTGCTCCAAATATTCATAGCTCCTCCTGGGGCCAAACTCAAAGGGAGAAACACAGGTGAGAAACAGCATTGTGGAGTGTGAGGATGAGGTGAAGGAAGCAATACACAGTGGAAAAAATGAGGAATGGGTGCGGGGAGCAACAGGAGGGTGGGCAAAGCAACAAGGAGGGCATCGGAAGGAAAGCAAACTTAAGGGGAGAGAGAGCAACGTGGAGCATGGGAGAAAACTAAACTGGTGAGAGTGCAATGGGAGCAAGAGAGGGAAAAGCACACAGGCAAAAGATAGAGTGCACCATGCAGCGTCAAGGGTGGAAGAGAAGCCCACTATGGAGACAGCTGGAAAACATGGACTCTTGTGGAGAGAACAAAAGGAAACAAACACTACCAAAGCCAACAGGTCTCACCTATGCAAGAGCTATTGGCTTTGCCAGTGTGTTTTAGTCAGGTTGTACACCAGCGTGGTTGCTGTTCAGCATGGCTAAAATTAAAGTTAGCAGCGTAGAGGAGAGTGGCATGGAGTATTGTAGAGTGGACTGGCTAAGAGTGGAGTAGAGTGCAACAGATTAGAGTGGCACAGGATGTCGTTTATTGGAGTGACATGCAGTGGAGTTGGATAGAGTGATTTGACACAGAGTGTTGCAGAGTATAGTAGAGTGGATTCATATAGAGTGGTGTACAATGGAGTGGTGCAGACTAGAGGAGACTGGTGTAGAGTGCATTGGTGTAGAGTGTTGCAGAGTATAGTGGTGTAGAGTGCAGCGGCATAGAATTCTGTGGCAGGCAGTGCATCATCGTAGAATGCAGTGGCATAGATGTGAGTGTTTCATAGTAGAGTGCAGTGGTGCAGAGTAGAGCAGAGTGGCATAGAGTGCAGTGGTGCGGAGTAGAGTAGAGTGGGATACAGTGTAGTGGTATAAAATGGTGCAGAGTAGAGTGGTGCAGAGTGGTGCATAGTAGCGTATAGTGCCATAGAGTGCAGTAGCATAGAGTGGAGCACTGAAGAGTGCAGTGGCATAGAGTGCAGTGTTGCAGAGTAGAGTGTCATAGAGTGCAGTGGTATAGAGTGTGGTAGAGTGCATTGGGGTAGAGTGCAGTGGTGTAGATTAGAGTGTCAAAGAGTGCAGTGGTGTAAAGTGCACTAGTGCAGAGTAGGTTGCATTGGCGTTGAGTGCTGAGGTGTAGAGTGCAGTGGCATAGAGTAGAGTGGTACAAAGTAGAGTAAAGTACAGTGGCGTACATTAGAGGGGGGTGGCGTAGAGTAGAGAGGACAGGTGTAGAGTGCATTGGCATAGAGTGCTGCAGAGTATAGTGGCATACTATGCAGCTTTGCAGAATGCAGTGGCATTGTAGGACCTGGGGTCTCCAGGCCCTATGGGGGAACGTGACACGAGCGGCTGGGCACCCAAAGGCTTGTGTGTAAAGCGACCATACAACACACGCATCCTCTGAAGCAAGGAGCGCACACAATAAGGGACGCCACACTGTAGAGATTTATGCAAATAACTCAAGTTTATCCAAGCAGTTAGAGATAAATGCAGTTCATGGGATAACAAGGCAATTCATAAGATATAAATGCACTTCATGAGATATAAATGCAGTTAATGAGATGACAATGGCAAGCTTCACTTATATTAGCATTGGGTTCGCCAGCACCATATTCACCTGCATGCTATTCACCAGTAGGATATTCACCAGTATGATATTCACCAGGATGACATTCACCAGTATGATATTCACCAGTATGACATCCACCAGTATGTTATTCACCAGTATGTTTCCTGCAGGCTCTAGGCCACCCTTGTATATCTTACTCCCCGTGGTAGGGTTTGGGGATTGTAGCGCCACTCCTGGGGGCGTGCAGGGACCCAGGGCAGACCTCGCGGGCCTGCCGCTACTTCGGTTACCTGTAGCGCCTCAGTGGCGGTTACCGCGCTCTACGCGCTAAGCGGGCCTGGTACACCTCGGGACCAATCTGACGAACACAACACCACTCGTAAGAACTGGGCCTTGGACTTCTGAGGAGAGCCTACGATCATACGCTCCTCGTAACCTTTAATTAGGGAATCCTTCAGAGCAGAGCATTAGAACATAGCGCCACTCGTAACCAGCACGCAGTGCATACTTCAGAGCAGAGCATTAGAACATAGCGCCACTCGTAACCAGTAAGCAGTGAATACTTCAGCACTGAGCATTAGAACATAACGCTACTCGTAATCAGTAAGCAGTGAATACTTCAGCGCAGAGCATTAGAACATAACGCTACTCGTAATCAATAGCAATGAATACTTCAGAACGTAGCATTTAGAACATAGCGCTACTCGTAATCAGTAGCAATGAATACTTCAGAACGGAGCATTTATAACAGAGCGCTACTCGTAATCAGTAGCAATGAATACTTCAGAGCGGAGCAGTTCACGTAGCACAACGATTCTTACGGAGCGAGCCACTCGCACTCCGGTGCAGTTCGTGGGGCACAGCGCTCCTTGACAGTCTGCAGAAAAGGGGGCAATCCCTCGGAGGGGTCACAGTTCTGGGTTAACGGGGGACTCCCACGGAGGGGGAACCAGGGTCTCAGGGTGCGGTGCTGTTCCCGGTCGATAGGGGGCGCACCGGGGTCCTTCCCAAGCCTCCCGGCTTACCTTGATCACGACGTCCTGAGGCGTCTAACCCAGCTCCGGCCTCCGCAGTTGATCCTTCCACGACGGGGGCAGGCCACGGCCTCACGCACCTCTCTCAGCAGCTGCGACGGCAGCGACGGGGCCCCGGGCTTCTCCGCGGGCCTCGCCTCGATGAGGGGGCACACTTCAGGCTTCCGGGCCGCGACGGTGAGCGCGCTCTAGCCCCCGCGACGGGTGGGGGGTCAAATTAAGCGGAGAGTTCCGTGCTCAACGGGGCTTGCTGCAGGGGATCCCAGGCCAGGACATGGAGCGCAAAGGTCACAGCGCTAATACCTGGTCGATCCCCAGCAATTCCACAATCATCTTGGCATCTGGTTTCAGTGTTCAGTCTTGACACGAAGTCACAGCATTCAGTTTCAGTATTCAGTTGTTCTATAAAGTCTTAATGGCGCAGATGTCTCTGGCGCCCTTGGGGGTTCTGTTCCTGGGGGGTAGGGAATGAGTTGGCGACTAGGTCCTTCCTAGTCAGGCTGGGCAGAG
This sequence comes from Triturus cristatus, assembly GCF_964204655.1. Taxonomy (NCBI): domain Eukaryota; kingdom Metazoa; phylum Chordata; class Amphibia; order Caudata; family Salamandridae; genus Triturus; species Triturus cristatus. The sequence continues at coordinate 499,034,293 of NC_140582.1, forward strand.
GTTCCCGGGGTCCTCCTACTGCTGGGCAAGATCAGTGGGTTTCACAGGATCCCTCACTCACTTAAGAGGCAGCACCTAAATCCTGTCACTCTCAGAGGCATAAGTCCCTGGCTAGGCCCTACTGCCTACACTCCTGCGTGGATTCTCCAGCTCTGCTTTACCCCACTGGCCAACTGACTAGAAAAAGTTCCCCCCCTCACTTAAGTAGCCCTAGGTCAGGTGACCTCTAGCCAAGGCGGCAAAAGTAAAACCCCACCTCCCTTCTAGAAGGTTCCAGCACATTCCAGGAGCTTCCCCATTCTACCTATGGGACAAAAAAGGCGGGCTGGTGTCGCAACATTGTTGTGGGGTTCCAGCCAGCTCCTGGCAGCTAGGGTGCTACTAATAAAGACCACTCTGCAGTAGCAGGGGTCTGTGGCAGCCATCTTGGGAGAAGGGAGCACCTGCACCTTAACACTGATTGGCAATGAAAAGGCGCCCGGAGACCTAAGTCCAACATCAAAATGAGGGTGGAAAAAATGAGGCACGATCAAAGATAGATGGGGAGACCACCCTAGGGCTGACAGGTCCAACACGCGTCCCCCCCAGCCGAAAGAGGGGAGAGCTACCCAACCTCTAGGGAGTTCTCATCGCTAAGGCGGAAAAACCTGGAGAGACCGTCAGCATTGGCGTGGTCAACTCCGGGCCGATGTTCCACCCGAAAGTCCATCCCCTGTAGGGAAATGGACCACCTCCATAACTTGGGGTTTTCGCCTCTCATCTGCATGAGCCAGCGAAGGGGGCGGTGGTCGGTCTGAATGAGGAAGTGAGTTCCAAAGAGATTTGGCCTCAACTTCTTCAGAGCCCAGACCACCGCGAAGGCTTCTCTCTCAATGGTGCTCCATCGCCATTCCCGAGGGAGGAGTCTTCTGGATATGAAGGCCACTGGTTGATCTTGGCCCTCGGTGTTGAGTTGCGAGAGCACCGCACCTATGACGTGCTCTGAGGCGTCGGTTTGCACAATAAATTCCTTGCTGAAATCTGGTGTTGCTAGTACTGGAGCGGTACACATCGCATGTTTCAGCGTGTCAAATGCTTCTTGGCATGCAGCTGTCCATATGACCTTGCGAGGTTGCTTTTTCGAGGTCAATTCCGTCAAGAGGGTTACGATGGTACCATATCCCTTGACAAACCGGCGGTAATACCCAGTGAGGCTGAGGAAAGCTCTGACCTCTGTTTGGGTCTTGGGGGGCTCCCAAGCCAAGATGGTCTCTATTTTGGCCTGGAGGGGTTGCACCTTACCTCCGCCCACCAGGTGTCCCAGGTACACAACAGATCCCTGTCCAATCTGGCACTTGCTGGCTTTAATTGTTAGGCCAGCACGTTGCAGTGCCTGCAATACCTCCTGGAGGTGTTGCAGATGGTCCTCCCAGGTGCCACTGAAGACAGCTATGTCATCCAGGTAGGCCGCTGAGAAGGACTCCAGGCCAGATAGTACCTGATTCACTAACCGCTGGAATGTGGCCGGAGAATTTTTGAGCCCAAAGGGCATCACTCGGAACTGGTAGTGGCCCTCGGGGGTGGAGAATGCTGTCTTCTCCTTTGCTCCTTCGGCCATGGCAATCTGCCAATATCCGGATGTCAGATCAATGGTGCTCAGGTACCGGGCTGCTCCCAGCCGGTCCACCAGCTCGTCTGCACGTGGGATGGGGTGAGCATCTGTCTTCGTGACAGAGTTCAACCCCCGGTAGTCCACACAGAACCGAAGCTCCGGCGTCGTACCCGGTGGGGCCGCTTTCGGCACCAACACCACTGGACTAGCCCACGGGCTGCTGGAAGGTTCTATCACCCCCAGCTCCAGCATCTTTGCCACCTCACGCTGGATGCTATCTTTCACTCGGTCAGAGAGCCGGTAAGACTTGTTCTTCACCGGGGGGCTGTCCCCTGTGTCCACATCATGGGTACACAGATGAGTGATTCCAGGCGTGAGGGAGAACAACGAGGCGAACCGTCCCAGGACACGGCGACATTCCCTCTGTTGCTCTGGGGTCAAGGATGGGGAGAGGACTACACCTTCCACCGAACCATCCTTCTCTTGTGGCGCTAGAAGGTCAGGAAGAGCTTCACTCTCTTCCTCTTCGCTCCCATCCGTCACAATCAGGAGAGCAAGCTCTGATCGCTCATGGTGCGGCTTCAGGCGGTTGACGTGGAACACCCTGAGGGGCTGTCGGGGGGTCTTCAAATCCACTACGTATGTGGTCTGGCCTCGTCGCTCCACAATGTTGTACGGACCAGTCCACCTGTCCTGGAGGGCACAAAGCTCCCCAGGTTCCATGACCCACACCTTCTGTCCAACGTCCAACTCGACCGTCCGAGCGTTGCGGTCATACCATTCCTTCATCACGGTCTGACTAGCCTCTAGGTTTTCTGAGGCCGCCTTCCACAGCTTGGTCATCTGACTGCGGAACGCCACCATGTAGCTGACAATGTCACGGGGAAGCTTCTGCGAAGTCTTCTCCCCCCCCTCTTTCACTAAACTGAGGGGACCCCTAACGGGATGGCCATAGAGCAACTCAAACGGGCTGAACCCGACTCCCTTCTGCGGTACCTCCCGGTAGGAGAATAACAAACAGGGGAGGAGGACGTCCCATTTACGCCTCAAGCCCTCTGGCAGGCTCCGGATCATTCCCTTCAAGGTTTTGTTGAAGCGCTCTACAAGTCCGTTAGTCTGGGGGTGGTAAGGAGTGGAGAACCGGTAGGTCACTCCACACTCCTTCCACATGGCCTGCATGTAGGCCGACATGAAATTCATGCCCCTGTCCGACACCACGACCTTGGGGAATCCCACTCCCACAATAGTGCCCGCGCCACCACCGGTGCAGTAATGGTCCTCAGAGGAATAGCCTCTGGGTACCTTGTGGCGTGGTCCAGCAAAACCAGAATGAACCGGTGTCCCGCTGCGGTCGGAGTGTCCAATGGCCCAACAAAATCGATACCGACCCTCTCGAAAGGGGTCCCGACCACGGGGAGCGGTTCCAAAGGGACCTTCAATTTAATCCCAGTCTTGCCACTTGCCTGACAAGACTTACAAGTCTTGCAAAAGGTGTCTGAGGCGATTCTCATCCTGGGCCAATAAAAATGAGGGACCAACCGTGCAAAGGTTTTGTCCTGACCCAGATATCCGGCTAAGGGTATCTCGTGCGCTAACTCCAGCAGAAAGGCCCAGTAACATTGGGGGACCACTATGGCCCTCGAAGATCCATGTACCGGCACCCTGGGCTCACTGTATAGGAGACCATCCTCCCAATACACATGATATCCTCCCATCTCCTGACTGGCCACTTGGGCTACGGCCTGTCGCCGCATGCCTTCAAGCATGGGGCACGCCCTTTGTGCCTGACAAAATTCCTCCCGGGTAGGCCCTCCTCCCACATGCCAGTCAGCAAGGGTCGGCAAGTCCTCCACGGGAACGACATCCACCTCCACGGACTCCGGGGGCACCTCTGCGGCCTCCCCATCCATCTCACGGGCGTGTCCTCTACCACCTTCTTCTTTCCTCTTCTGGTGTTGGGTTGGGCCATGATTCCAGGCTCCAACCCAGGGTGAGTTCCATGCTGGGCAGCCATGGACCGCGTGACTACGCAAGTCCACCCTGGTAATCCCAGCATCTCGGTGTGAGCTCGAAACTCGACATCTTTCCACTTGGTGTGCTCCAGGTCGTTCCCTAGCAAGCACCCCACAGGCAAGGCAGGGCTCACCGCAACTCTTAGTAGGCCTTTGACTCCTCCCCACTCAAATGGAACACGAGCCACTGGATAGTGACTCACACTGCCTTCAGCCAATACGGCCGGATGGAACTCCTCGGGGACTACTTGGTCTGGGGACACCAGCCGCCTCACTACGGTGGTCAGGATGGCACCTGTGTCCCTCAGAGCCTCCACCTCCTCACCGTTAATTCTCACCCTCTGCTGATATTTAGCAGTGTTCGGGGGCAGGGACACTACGGGGACCACCTCTCTATCCCCGAGTGAAACCAGGGTCAGGCCTGTCCACTCCCCTTCCCTATCTAAGGGCAGCTCCACCCCAAGCGCTATACTACTCACCCCGGGACTTTTCCCGCCCGTTGGGGCTGGGGGTCGCTTGCGACACTTGGGATCTCCCTTGTAGTGTCCAATCTCTCCACATTCGTAGCACCGCACAATCCTTGGCTGCTGACTCCTGTCAGGGTAAGTGGGTCTTGTGGAATTGGACGGGGGTGGGGTTCCTACTCCCTTCCCAAACTTATTTTGGGGGCCTTTAGAGAACTCCACCTTTTTATCTCCCCCCTCTTTTTTCTGGGGGAAACCCTGTCCGCCTTTCGAGCCATCTCCCCCGGGGCCCTTGTGAGACACCCGGGTGCTCACCCAAATATCTGCCTCTTCCGCAAGCTCACGGGGATCCATCAACTTGCGGTCCACCAGATGTTGGCGCAGCTCCGGAAAGCACTTATCCAAGAGGTGCTCCCGTAAGAAAAGATTGTACACCCCTTGGTAGTCCTGCACCTCGCTGCCAAGCACCCAACCATCTAGTACCTTTCTCGCATAATCAAAAAAATCCACCCATGTCTGTGTGGACAGCTTATGGCTGCCACGGAACTTCTGCCTATACCTCTCGGGGTTAAGACCATTTTTTTTTAGTAAGGCCTCTTTCATGGGGGCATACCTGACCTGATCCGCCTTGGCCAAATATAGCAGGGTGTCCCTGACATTGGGGGGTATATACCGATATAAACCACCTCCCCAATTACTCTCGGGTACCCCATGGGCAGTCAAGGCTACCTCGTATGCCTCCAACCATTTAGCAATGGCGTCCCCCACTGTGTAATTGGCAATGACTTCCTTAGGTAGGTAGAATTTTGACTCGTGAGACTCTTTAGGTATGCTGCCACCATTGTCCTTATTGGACGCATTCAATTGGAGGGCGCGCAGCTCCAACTCTTTCAGCTGAAGCTCGTGCGCCAGCTTCTTTTCCTCCATTGCCCATCTCTTGTTCTCTCTTTCTCTTTCTCTTTCATGTTCCAATTTCGCTAGCTCCCACTTTAATTGCCTCTCTTCCCTTCTGTCCTCGTACTCCTCTGGAGACGCGCTCCTCCTAGACCCTGTCCTACTACTGGCCCCAGAACGTCTCCCTAGGAGCACATTTTCAGACATATCCACATTAACCCCTTCAGTGCCCATGACGAGCTGGACTCGTCATGGGCCGCGGTGGCGCTGTGCCCATGACGAGTCCAGCTCGTCATAGACCCCGCCCGCTAATACAACGGCCGGCACAGGGCGGGGAAAGGGGCGGGCACTGAAGGGGTTAAGTATGTCTAGTACTTCCTGGGCACTCTCCTCCTGAGGTGCATCTGGCGCCTCCTGTCCCTCATCCTCTCTCCCTTCTGGGTGGGCCTCTACCCATGCCCTTATGGCGGTACGGAGTTCCGGTCCTTTGGCCCTCCGCACCCCAGGCACCCCCATCCCCTGCCCGAACTCTCTCACCGAGTACCCCTCGAGGTCAGCTAACCGGAATTCCATCTTGACAGGTGGGGACCTAGATACTAAGGAAGAAATTCCTAGGATATGGGTGACAGTTGCCAGCTAACCAGGATTCTCTTACACTCTCAGCCTGGACAGTGGAATCAATAAATGCAGCAAATAATAGTTGCAGAGCTTTGAAACAACAGACGTTTAATTGTGGCGCCCTCCGCTTCACGGAAGGGTGCTGTATGGTCACAGGTCCTAATATCCCACTGCTCGCCAACAATGTAGGACCTGGGGTCTCCAGGCCCTATGGGGGTAACGTGACACGAGCGGCTGGGCACCCAAAGGCTTGTGTGTAAAGCGACCATACAACACACGCATCCTCTGAAGCAAGGAACGCACACAATAAGGGACGCCACACTGTAGAGATTTATGCAAATAACTCAAGTTTATCCAAGCAGTTCGAGATAAATGCAGTTCATGGGATAACAAGGCAATTCATAAGATATAAATGCACTTCATGAGATATAAATGCAGTTAATGAGATGACAATGGCAAGCTTCACTTACATTAGCATTGGGTTCACCAGCACCATATTCACCCGCATGCTATTCACCAGTAGGATATTCACCAGTATGATATTCACCAGGATGACATTCACCAGTATGATATTCACCAGTATGACATCCACCAGTATGTTATTCACCAGTATGTTTCCTGCAGGCTCTAGGCCACCCTTGTATATCTTACTCCCCGTTGTAGGGTTTGGGGATTGTAGCGCCACTCCTGGGGGCGTGCAGGGACCCAGGGCAGACCTCGCGGGCCTGCCGCTCCTTCGGTTACCTGTAGCGCCTCAGTGGCGGTTACCGCGCTCTACGCGCTAAGCGGGCCTGGTACACCTCGGGACCAATCTGACGAACACAACACCACTCGTAAGAACTGGGCCTTGGACTTCTGAGGAGAGCCTCCGATCATACGCTCCTCGTAACCTTTAATTAGGGAATCCTTCAGAGCAGAGCATTAGAACATAGCGCCACTCATAACCAGCACACAGTGCATACTTCAGAGCAGAGCATTAGAACATAGCGCCACTCGTAACCAGTAAGCAGTGAATACTTCAGCACTGAGCATTAGAACATAACGCTACTCGGAATCAGTAAGCAGTGAATACTTCAGCGCAGAGCATTAGAACATAACGCTACTCGTAATCAATAGCAATGATTACTTCAGAACGTAGCATTTAGAACATAGCGCTACTCGTAATCAGTAGCAATGAATACTTCAGAACGGAGCATTTATAACAGAGCGCTACTCGTAATCAGTAGCAATGTATGCTTCAGAGCGGAGCAGTTCACGGAGCACAACAATTCTTACGGAGCGAGCCTCTCGCACTCCGGTGCAGTTCGTGGGGCACAGCGCTCCTTGACAGTCTGCAGAAAAGGGGGCAATCCCTCGGAGGGGTCACAGTTCTGGGTTAACGGGGGACTCCCACGGAGGGGGAACCAGGGTCTCAGGGTGCGGTGCTGCTCCTGGTCGATAGGGGGCGCACCGGGGTCCTTCCCAAGCCTCCCGGCTTACCTTGATCACGACGTCCTGAGGCGTTTAACCCAGCTCCGGCCTCCGCAGTTGATCCTTCCACGACGGGGGCAGGCCACGGCCTCACGCACCTCTCTCAGCAGCTGCGACAGCAGCGACGGGGCCCCGGGCTTCTCCGCGGGCCTCGCCTCGATGAGGGGGCACACTTCAGGCTTCCGGGCCGCGACGGTGAGCGCGCTCTAGCCCCCGCGACAGGGGGGGTCCAATTAAGCGGAGAGTTCCGCGCTCAATGGGGCTTGCTGCAGGGGATCCCAGGCCAGGACATGGAGCGCAGGGGTCACAGCGCTAATACCTGGTCGATCCCCAGCAATTCCACAATCAGCTTGGCATCTGGTTTCAGTGTTCAGTCTTGACACGAAGTCACAGCATTCAGTTTCAATATTCAGTTGTTCTATAAAGTCTTAATGGTGCAGATGTCTCTGGCGCCCTTGGGGGTTCTGTTCCTGGGGGGTAGGGAATGAGTTGGCGACTAGGTACTTCCTAGTCAGGCTGGGCAGAGGTTCCCGGGGTCCTCCTACTGCTGGGCAAGATCAGTGGGTTTCACAGGATCCCTCACTCACTTAAGAGGCAGCACCTAAATCCTGTCACTCTCAGAGGCATAAGTCCCTGGCTAGGCCCTACCGCCTACACTCCTGCGTGGATTCTCCAGCTCTGCTTTACCCCACTGGCCAACTGACTAGAAAAAGTTCCCCCCCTCACTTAAGTAGCCCTAGGTCAGGTGACCTCTAGCCAAGGCGGCAAAAGTAAAACCACACCTCCCTTCTAGAAGGTTCCAGCACATTCCAGGAGCTTCCCTATTCTACCTATGGGACAAAAAAGGCGGGCTGGTTTCGCAACATTGTTGTGGGGTTCCAGCCAGCTCCTGGCAGCTAGGGTGCTACTAATAAAGACCACTCTGCAGTAGCAGGGGTCTGTGGCAGCCATCTTGGGAGAAGGGAGCACCTGCACCTTAACACTGATTGGCAATGAAAAGGCGCCCGGAGACCTAAGTCCAACATCAAAATGAGGGTGGAAAAATGAGGCACGATCAAAAATAGATGGGGAGCCCACCCTAGGGCTGACAGGTCCAACAGGCATGAATTGGAGTGGTGCATAGTAGAGTGCAGTGGTGCAGAGTGGAGTGGTACAGAGTAGAGTGGCATAAAGTGTAGTGGCGCAGAATATAGAGACATAGAGTGCAGTGGTGCAGAGTAGAGTAGAGTGGCATTGAGTAGAGTGCGGTCACAAAGCTGCCATAGTCAAATAGCCCGCCTCTAAAAGGGGATGTGGTTACTCCGAGCGGGCCCTGAAACCAGGGGGGTCAACAAAACATGAAGTGGAGAACAGCAGCCCTGCTCCCTCTGGAAGGCTTCCCTACCAGGTGGGAGAAACTGGTGAAAGCAAAACAAAGGAAATAAAAAGGTCAGAAACAAACCCATAAACTAATTAAAAACAGCAGGTAGACAGTCCAAGATGGGTCCCAGTAAAACGGAGCCAGGCAACTCCGAGCACGGTAGAGCGCTTATAAGGAAATAAATGGTGAAGGTGTCGCCAGGCAACACTGATGCCGATAGAGGGCTCCTCGCAGGAGCAGAAACCTACAGCAGACACGCAGCTGCCATAGTTAAATAGTCCGCCTCTAAAAGGAGGCATGGATACACTGAGTGGGTGCTGAAACCAGGGGGGGCCAACAAAACACAAACTGGAACCCTGCAGCCCCACACCTCTTGGAAGGGTTTCCCTATCAGGTGGGAGACACTTGCAAAAGCTAAACAAAGGAAATAAAATTGTGAGAGACAAACCCAAAAATGAATTCAAAATAGCAGGTAACCAGTCCAAGATGGCTCCCAGAAAGACAGAACCAGGCAACTCTGAGTGCACTAGAGTGCTTACAAGCAAATTAAGGTGTCACCAGGCAACACTGATGCCGATACAGAGCTCCTCGCAGAAAACATCAGCTTAGAACAAGACTGATTGAACAGAGGGTACTACGAGATGGCATTGGTTGGTGCAGAGATGGAGTAATAAGTTTGTTTTCTCTTTTTCTTACTACATACCGCATCATGGAAAAGCATATCTATCAAGAATTTACTCCTTTCTGTCAAGTGGGAGTCCATTCCCTTTTCAATCAAGAACATTTAAGAAGGAAGCGGGACATTTTATATAAAAAGCTAATATGACAGTTAAAATTTTATGGAGCAGGAATCATTTTATTGAAACAACAATTATCAACAAAAGGGGTAAAAGTAAGTTCATTGGAAGGTCAATTCCTATGTTTTTCTCTAAATTAGGCGAACTAAAGATGAGAACATGCACCGTAATCAATGAAAAAGGACTATTTATTGAAGAAGATTTTTAGACTCCCAATCTACAGTAGCATAATAATGGCACAACTACTGAACTGCAAGTAATCCTTACAAAAATAGTAGCCCCACATTCATAATACAATATCCAGTGAGGAAACCCCAAATATGATTCCCTTGGAATATACTTTACCAGTCATTTTTCTAGACTGTCTAATTCCCAGAACCACTAAAAGAAAAGTAAAAGGGATATTGGTGTTCTTCCATAGTACGGCAAACACAGGGAGATGATGGACGGAGTGCTGAAACTTTTCAGACACTCACCCCCAGTCACAGATCTGGGTTGAATCCATCATCGTTCTCTAGCTCACTTAGCCACTCCAGCTCAGACCCAGCCATATGCAAATCAGTCTTGACCCTGTTTCTTTGGGGACACTCCAGCCCGAACTGTCAAGCCTGGTCTTCCCTTGACTGGGAACAAGCATCCTGGGACCGGTTTCAGGGTAACACCCCTCATCAGCCAGGCTAGCTTTTATCCAGTGGCAAAGTGAGCAAGGGACCCACGCCCGGGCATACCCATCCAACTTAGGGTGAACAAAGCAAACACAAGTAGATGATGGACGGAGCGCTGAAACTTTTCAGACACTCAACCCCAGTCACAGATCTGGTTTGAATTCATCATCATTCTTTAGCTCTCTTCGCCACCCTGGTTCAGACCCAGCCATATGCAAATCAGTATTGACCCTGTTTCTTATGGGAACAGTCCAGCCTGAACTGCCAAGCCAGGTCTTCCCTGGACCGGAAACAAGCATCTGGGGAGAACTGGGGCAGCGAATTGAGCTAAAGAACAAACAATAGGCTGACATGAATGGGCGGAGATGACTCATCTGATCCTCACAGAATATGCAGGGTGGGATCTAGGGGCATTCTCTTTGACATTACAGTGCCAAATCCTACTGGAGTGTCAAATCCTGCTTGACAGGTCTGCTGGATGTATATATAACACAGGGGGTGCACTTGAAGGGTAGAAAACAGGATGCCAAGACAATTCTTGTGTATCCAAAGTCTGGTTGCTGGAAAACAGTCTTTTTGTTCTATCAGACTTCTTTCTCTGGGTTTATTGGGGGGGAGTGGGTGCATCAAACTGATAGCGTTAGATGTGGGAGAATATCTGGAACACTATAATACACTCCCAACACACACCCAGCTCATGATCAGTGTGCCAGAAGACTTTGCCATCTTGCAAATACCCAAAGTGGGTAGAGTTGGCCACAGGAACTTTTACCCCATTGATTACGGCGTATCCAGGAGTCATTCCCATCCACTAGCTCATGCCAGGCATAATTGTGGTATCTCCCGACAACCAATTTAGAACTCTCCTGGACCTGAGGAAGAAGAGAAGACTGGACCTGCTGTCTGTGACCTGAGAGGAGCCCTAGAGGACTGAACTTGCTCCCTCTTGTACCCAGGACACATAAGTGGACTCCGCGTTTTACTTTGGGGTTCCCAGCTGCCTATCCTGTTTATTTGATGCATTGGTACATATTGGTGTACTACAGATACCACCTCTATGCCTATGTAATACGGGTTACTGCTTTGGAATCCCTTGGTACACTTGGTAATACGGTTAACCCACTATGGCTCGGTCACCATGTTTGTGACCACTACTCCTCACCCACTACTTCTTGAGTGGTCCAGTTGCCACTCGTACTACCATGCTTAGAATCGCTATACCCCCTGCTCAATTTAGTGCCTTTTAATATTTACAGGACCCAATTGGAGTCCATCTCACCCGCCAGCAACTGTTGCAAGTAAATACTTGACAACAGTGTAGGTGAGTTTCATCTCTGTCCTTACTGCATCTGTTTTCCTTGCTTTTTATGACTTTTTAGAGATTCCGGAACACGATATTGTTAACCATTATAAATACTTTACTGGCATACACAGTTCAATTTGGTGTTTTCATCGCATTTCCAACATACATGCCCACCTGGGCATTTTTTATTAAAGGATTGACTAGATACTGTACGAGTGCACCTAATTACTTACTTTTATATCCGTTTCTCATTTTTAACCATTTCAGGTTACCAACCAGACAACGTGGTATGTAGATTTTCACTCATCCACTTAGTGTAGTTAGTGTTTTCTCCGATCCTGAGGAAGTGTCCAGATCTCTATGACATTTTTGGCACGAAACATGTCGATCACTCGAGAGCAGGGTACAAACAGCTAAGCACATTGTCCCTAGTCTTTTTGCCCCTCTCGCTCCTTTTAATCAGGCAGTTTACCTTTATAATAAACTTGTTGTTAGGACTAACTGACCTGTTTTAGATTCACATAACCCCCATTCACATCTACACACACTAGGCCTCTCACCCCCACTGCACTCACTGGCAGGAACAAAAGATCCCAGATAAGGATCCCCGGTACGGGTGCCCGTCCGGTATTGCAGCGCCGATCTGACGAGGGGCAGACTCATATGATGAAGCATGACACCTAGTGAGAGCCCTAGTTCCGACAAGGAGAATTCCCCCTCTTTTTATGTTACACTACTGCGGTCATTATTACCCCACCCCACACTACAGTATCTCTCCTTTCCTTACCTATGATCTTAGAGGAACTTCGTACCACTTTTTGTACACAGTCTGCTCTGTGCCACAGATACCAGGGGTATTAGAACTGTCAACCTTAGGGTGGTCTTCCCCCAAACATTTTGCCTTTATTCTTCACTTTTGCTGAAATTTGTTTTTGTTGGCTCTAGGGCTCTGTGCACTTTACCACTGCTAATCAGTGCTAAAGTGCTTGTGTGCTCTCCTTTTACATGTAGTTAAATTGGCTTACACCTGATTTAATTTACTTATAAGTCCCTTGTAGAATGGTATACCATATACCAGGGCCTGTACATTAAAAGCTACTAGTGGGCTTGCAGCACTTATTGTGTCACCCACCTAAATAGCCCCTTAAAACTTGTCCTAGAGCTGCCATTGCAGCCTGTATACAGTTCTAAGCTGCGGAGTCAACTTGCCAAGCCTTAAATTCCACTTTCATTGCATATAAGTCACCCCTAAGGTAGGATCTAGGAAGCTGATAGGGCAGTGTGCATTGTAACTAAGAGAATGGACTTGTACCTTTAAGTTTAACATGTCCTGGTAGTGAAAAACTCCTGAAATAGTTTTTCACTTCTGTCAGGACTACCTCTCCATAGTATAACATTTGGTTGCCTCATTACATTTAAATAAGTGCTAACATTTGATTGGGATAGGCAAACGTTTTGTGTTTGGTGTCTGAGAAATTGTGATTAAAAATCCTCTAAAATGGTAAAGCTGGATTTTATGTTCAAATGTTGCTACTTTAAGACATTTGCCATTTTCCTGACCTAACTATTTGGTACCTGTTACTGGTTCACATGACTGCGTGTAGTTGCCAGTTAGACTTTGTTTATTCCTCCCAGGCAGACACACAATATAGGGATTAGGGTGTCTGGATGGGCCATCAACTGGCAGGATGGCGGGTAGAGGTGGGCACAGCCCCACTTGCAAATGAAAAGGATGTGTTCTGCCTTCACACAAAGGACTTGTCACCCCTGCATTGCTCATGCAGACAACAAGGATCCAGGGCAAGTGAAGCAAGCAACTTCAAGCACTTCAAAGGGAATTCTCTAGAAATGTCTTCTACTCCAAAGACGGCAACGGGTATAAAATTAGGACACTCAGACCCACTCTTCAGTTCAGTTTCTGGGCCAGCGGAAGGACTCTCAGAGAACTGCCTGCTGCTGTAGCCTGCTGTGTACTCCACAAGACTGCTTTGCTGCACCTGCTGTACCTGGAAGGACTGCTTTGCTGCCTGGAGCAGGCCTTGAACCTACAGAAGCCTGCACTGCTGCTTGAGCCTTGATCCAGTGCTTGAAGCCATGTCTACCAGAATGACTCCAAGAGTTAGTTGGCTGGCCTCTGGATCAAAGCCTCGAGGAGAGAAAAGGCTCACACCATCTTGAACCTGCTCCTGGACCCATCCTGAGCCTTACCCCCCCAAATGGTACCCCTTCAATCCTAGACCCTTGGTGGTGGTACTAAAGCTGCCCACATAGCCAAACCATTGGAACTTTTGGCTAAAAACTGTTCTGAGAACCGAGGGAAGACCAGAACCAACCTGCTCATCTATCCACCCAATGTGCATTGCCGGTAAGCCTAACTTTGAGGCAGCTCCTGCTACGTTCTTCTCTGCAGTATCAAATCCAGTTCAGCAGTCCTTCGCCTAAGGGGTATCGGCTGTGTGTAACTCTCACCAGCTACAGCCTCCAACCTCATCCAGCTGGAGATTTTCAACTTCCAAAAAAGTGACTAAGTCTGAACAAAGAAATCTTCACTGCAACTTCATGCAGGGGCTCCCCGACAATGACACTCCCTTCTCCAACCCCTCCTTCAGCCTTGCTCTGCTGAACATTACCTTCTCAGAACATTTTTCTTTAAATTTTCTTCTAAGTCTGAAGGTAAGCATCAACCGGGCCCAATCCATTTTATGTATCTGACCCGCGCTCCATCATGGTCGGACTTATTTTTCGACTTTGACTCAGCCTCGCACGGCAAGATATCTGCGGTTGCCACTCTGTTCTTTTAGGTGCTAGTTTTTACCATAAACTTAAAAAATTCATAACTCCGGCTCTACTAATTGGGCTTTTTGTTATTTTGCTGCAAAACATTTATTAAAATGTTGTCTGTTTATCTAAATCGGTGTGGGATTTTGCTTGTGTTGTGTTTTCACTTTATTGCTGTTTTTGTGCTGCATAAATAATTTACACATTGCCTCTAGGTTAAGCATGACTGCTTTTGTGCGAAGCTAGAAGAGGGTTAAGCACAGGTTAATTTAGTGACTTTTGTGGTTCATCCTCACAGGGACTGTTGCTGTTGTAACACCTCAGTCAACCAACAACCCAATTTTTCAAAAAGGGTTTGAGCTCAGTTAATTTAGTGACTTTGAGGATTCACCTTGACGAGGATTCTGATTATTCCTGGAGGTAGGTAGTCACCCACTCCAAATATTAATACAGTTTCTTACAAGCATCTGCTAGAGCATGGAAACAATAAGACCATCATATCCTTCTTGCACAGTTTAACTAAATAATTACCTAACAAGCCAGCCATCTCAGTGCAACAGTTTCCTCAATGGGTGACATAATTCCTCAAAAATATCATCCCAACCAAGATGTCCACAACCACCCTTCAACATGGTACAGCAGTTGAGTTTACACCACAACTGAAATCTCTCAAATACAACAAAATATTTCTGTAGAGAAATTAGAATATCCATAGAAACACAAGTACAAACTGGTCCTCTAATATCTTTCCAGAAACTATAAAGCTTCCAATCAGAAAGATAAAAATGCTGGCCACACCCCGTCCCAGTGAATCACTTCATTACCAAAACCAAAAACCTAGAAAGATATTTTGAGACTAGAGCCAAGCCTGACCAAAAGCCCAAATCATATGCCTCATCTTGTTCACCCATGCTTCCACCCAGTGTACTCTTCTTCTAATCTCTATCCACCAATGTAAATGTATCTTGAGATTAAACCCAAGGAGGACTAAAAATCTCACTTTGCCGTAATCTTTCAACCCAACGCTTGACACAGTCTACTCTCATTCAACCCTCTATCTTCTGATGACTTCACCAGCCTCACAAAAGCCTGTGACACATCAGGATAGCTGGGGGATCCTTATCCAGTACATACATTCAATAGCATTCACATCAACAGCTCACGTTGATTGCTCTTATGAACCATTCTTTCCAATCTAGCCTATTTATGTTTAATAAACTGCCCAAACCTCCTCTCTAACAGTAACCCAACTGGCAGTGGTCCTCTACTAGGAAAACTGATTAAGTATCAGCATACGTTGAAGAAAATAAACTTCACCCTGACATCCAAACAGGATTCTGCCCAGGCCAAAGTACTTATTACAAAAGTGACTGACACCAAGACTACAGTGAACTGAAGTGGAGTAACAGCATTTCTGCTATTGACATTTCTATTATGTTTGATATAATCCATCATCCCACACTGCTCCAAAGACACAAATGTATAGGGCTACAAGACAACACCCTGCATTGGATTACTTCCATCCTGATAAACACATCCCTCATTCTATCTCTGCCAACCTTCTGCTCTAGCACATTCCCCTTGACTGCACGTGTTCCTCAAGGATCCATTATTCCCCCTCGTCTTTAACATATACCTTGGATCACCACTGGAGTTAATCTCTTTATTTGACCAAATAACCAATATGCAGATGACCCTCAAATTATACAAACATTTCAAAGCTCATCCCATGTAGATTATTATGGCAATTGCCGATATCTCCTAGTGGTTGATCATTAGATGTGAATGAAACACCTCAAAGTAAACACATCAAAAACTGATATTAACCTATAGTAAGTGGATCACTTACCACCTATACAAAACCTGGCAAAAAGAGCTTGCCCCACTTCTAACTCATCACTCTGAGTAGGAAAGCTAGGCATGATTATGCAATTTGAAGTTCTCTCTGCTTTCTCCACAGAATCAAGTTATCATTGGCTGCTTTTATGAGATGAGATGCCTATGTTGCATCTTCATGTCCTCAGGATTTCACTGAAAATTACAAGCCGCCATCGCCCTAGATCTCCCTCACCTAGATTAAACCAGTGGTACACACCTTGGAGCATTTCAACAACTGATCAAGAACATACATTGAATGAAGACTGCAGATGTAAGATAACCCCTTAATGATATTATCAGTGACGAGTATATAACTCTCTACACTAGCTATATGTGGCTAGATCTCTAATTTTCACAGCAATAGACATAGCTCATTGTTTTACTCATGGTTCAGGTACGCACGTCCTTCAGAAAAAATGTCTGCCATTACAACCAATCCAGAGCTCTTAGACCAGTGCTATCTAGCCCCCCCACAAGACATCTTAAACTGGAGCAATGTCATGCTCAGCTTCAATGGGAAAAATAGCGAACTGACATCATGCACAAATCGGCGCAATTTTGAATTCTGGAAAGTTCTAAAAACCTGTCTTTTCTCACATCTCTGCTACTATCCTATCATTAATGCAGGTAAAAGTCTAGATAGGTGAGTGAGAAGTTTGCTCTCATATTAAACATCAAAGCCACATGTGTGTGCCCAGCGACACCTCATCACCATATTTAGAGCACATCTCCAAACCTTAAGCTCCTCATTCAACCCCTGACAAACAGTCCAGTCTGCAACCCTCACCCTGATCAAACCTACACTGCAAGAAGGATCCCATGATTCTGCTGTAAATTGGAGTCCTTGGTGACACCTTCAGGGCAGTGAAATAATATATAAATGCTACAATACAATAGAATACAGAAATGCGATGAACTTGCAGGGCCTTGTATATGCTACACAGTTCAGTGCTCCCTTTGAATTTTGTTTCTTATCGGTGGTATGAAGAAAGCTTCAATATACTTCAGAAAGGAAGACACAATCCGGGCTAAGCCAGTGCTCAACCCTACCATCAAGGATGCAACAGGATGGAGTAGGGAAGAGTGTCAAAAGTTTCAAATAGGTCTAAATGAATAATGACCCTACTGCTGTCTGTGTCCTGTGTCATGCGTGGGCAATTCACAGTAGTAACAGGACTGATATGAGAGGGCAATCCCTGCCTGGTAAGCATCCAGGTGTTGACTATTTTCCAGATATTGAGATTCTTTGTAATAGCACTTTCAACTACCTTCAAAAGAAAAGGAGGGAGCGAAATAGGTTTGTTTCCAGATGGTGGGAACTGTCACAGAGGCCAAAGAAAAGTTGCAAGTATCCATGAGAATGGGGAATAATATCAGAGACGGATCTCCTCATTATGGACCAGGAATCAAGAGGTGAACCTCATTTAATAAAATTGAGTCTAGTAGGAATAAATGTTATGGGGTGGGGGAGAAGGTACCAAGGGATACACGAGCAGTCCAATAATGGAAGGATGGGGAGGAAATGCCGTTTCAAAGGGTTCCCCCATTATATCTAAAACACACACTTTTATTTCTACAGGTTAATATTTTGTGTCACTGCAGTGCCATATAGCACTGGTGGAAACAATATCATAATTTTAGCTGCGGAACATGATGTTTTTTATTTTTTTAGTTTGATTTTATTGAGAACAACAAGAGAAAGAACAGCAGGGCAATGAGTACAATAAGTCCTATTTAACATATTGATTGTAGGGGAATGAAAAATATATGAAAGTTATAACTATCAAGCTGACTATAAAGAAAAATATATATATACTAAATAAACAATAAAGAAAAGGGATGTGGGGGAGGAAAACAATATGTAATTACTATATGATATTAAAAATAAGAATATGAATAATAAATGATTTTACACTGTAAGCATAACAATAAGAAAACTAAAAAACATGGTAAGAATATAAGGGTACAAATATCCACTAATCATCTGGGAGAGAGAAAAAGGGTGAGCTTAAGGTGGCTTCCGTACATCATCTGATATAGTAATGACTTTAACAGCAGAAGAGGTAGATAAAGATAAATACGAGGTTAATGGAAGCCATAGGAGATCTCTTTTAATCGCTAGAGCTATGGGGGAGAAATAATTAGTTTCCAAGATGAAAACATACAGCGTTCCACCAGGGTCTAAAAGAGACTTTATCAGCTTGTTTCCAATTTGAGGTCATTAGATGAAAAGCAACAGCTAACACTAGATCTAACTTAAAACTTGTTGGAGACTGCGGTTATTGTGGAGACAAAGAGCCTAGGCATAAATTAGTTAGAGAAAAGGGGATATTGACTTTGAAAATCTTCTTAATTTGGGTCCAAACCAACTGCCAAAACTGATGAAATGATGTTTTCAATCCATCCATTTATTCCATTGGCAGTTAGTGCTAGAGGGTTGCATTAATGGTAGTTCCATACCACTGTGGAATACTATCAACATCATCAACCTTATCATCTAACTCTGGAAATTGAAGGAGAGTTGTTATTGACTTTAGGCTTTTCAATTGCTGGAGTAAGGACATTCATGGTTTGGTTTCTACGGGTGCAGCGTTTCCTGAAACTGTATGCATTTGTGATTGGTGGTGGTTCTGTGTATGACTTCATCATGTACTTGTGCAATATAGTTTTTTCTTTATTTTCAGTGTTCGGGCAATCTTTACTGCTGAGGACAGCAGTGTTATAAATTCACAGTTGTCAAAAAAATTTTTTCATGTTAACTAGGATATTCTGCGTTTACATTTAAGAGTTGTTTTTTAAAACATATTAATTAAAAAGGAACATGTAAACATGTATGAATGTGGGTGTCAGCGTTCTTGTCATGTTAAAATCACTTGACATGTGCTGTAATTATTGAAAATTACACAGCTTTTCTTCCAATGCTATTTTGTATTGTATTGCAGCATTAATATAGTGCTTAGTACCCTTATGTAGAGCGCTAAAGCTCTTGCTGATATGAATAGCACGCAACATCTTGTAGGGAGTGGGCTTGGAAGGATGTTGTCTTTATTTTGATCCTTTGTGAGTAGCGTTTCCATGTTGTGCGTGATGACCACCAAGCTGCGTTTATCGTGTTATGGGACTCAGCGTGTTGCAGTGTTTTGGGTGATGAAGTGTGAGAGACAGACAAGCAGTTTTATTGTTTTCGGTATGCTGGCAGCTTTGAACAGCTCTGTAGGTCCGTTTATGGTGTTTCATGTGATATGTCTGGCTTAGCTGGTTACTGCACTGGGTTGTCCAATCTGAGATTTTTCGTTTATAGTTTTAGTCCTGAGCTGGCATGGTTAGAGGGAGAGAGAAATTGTTTTCACAGTCATTTTTTAAAGTTTGATGAGAATTCGTATTGCATTGAAAATACACTCATAATTTTAACTGGTTGGTAAGGAAATTATTTTATAGTTAGGTTTCGCTAAGAGCATATGCATCATATTATTAATTGCCTGTTTAACATTGTTGCTGCCCTGCCGCGAGCGTGGATGTCTAATAAGGGATTATCAAGTAGACGAGGGGACTATAACAGCGTTCTGTCTCTGGTAAATATTTGTTCAGTGAAACCCTGGCTGAAGCCCATGTTATGCTCCACTGTTGATAATTGTATTAATCTATGACATTTCAGCAGCGGTAAGTCACGGTTTGAGCGCTTTCATGACGTTCGAGGGAGCGATACTTTTATCATGATGAGGTGTGCAGCTCAAAAAAAGCATCACATACATTCCTGGACATTTCTTTTTAAAGGCGTTGAGCATTTTCCAAAGAGATAAAGCTTGATTGTTTTCCAGTAAATCAAACAACAACTCGAGTGCTAAGGCAACATAAACTGCTACTGAAGATCCCAGAGTGGCTACAGTGTCCACTCTGTATACAGTTGCCAGTTAAAGTCAGGTGTAAATAAACTGAGGTTACCATGACAGCGTTTCTATCGAAACCAACAAAATCATTTTACACGTTTCGTATCAGTACATTCAAGCTTCCGAAGGGTAATGGAGTGTTACATCAGAAAATAGAAGTACTTTTTAGCCCACACACGCACACTCACTGTATGTATGAGAAGTGCAAGCCATCTGCATGCCTCGGTCTACAGCTTGGGGTCTGTTATATACATACAAATGTCTTCCTATAGGCAGCCCTTCAAACCATTCCCCCTCTCACTGAATTAACTCACTGAATGAACTCTCCCGGTAATCCTTGTGCTAATCTGGATAACTACCTTACGGAGAATTTGAACATTTAGGTTTGATTTGTGAATCTGTCAATCAATTACTGATAGCAAATTCAAGAACTACATAGTCTCCTATGAGACTTCTGCAGTCCAAAATGCATCACCAGAGAGGCATCACATCCACAAGCTATCACCAATGAATTGCCACTAAAACAGAGACTAGAACACTACCACAGGAATAAAACAACCAATGCCTAACCTACAAAGAACATGAATAAAAGGACAAAAGATGCTAACAGGCAACAGCCAATAACCTCATTCAAGCACCTACGTGACACTGAATTCAGTGACCAAGGAAACGCAAGCAGTGTATCTGGATCCTCATCTGGGTCTGCTTCTGCAAGAACCTTCAACAACATCATTCTAAGCACATGTGCTGGGCTTGAAGCAAGGAAAATGCAGAACGATTCCCTGGATAGATCGTTTCCCTCTGAACATAGGAACTCCTTCAACAAACCACGTATTGAAGAAAATCTGATTTTTTGCGTGGTTTCCCATCCTTTTTCTCAGCTAGATATGTCTGTGTTTTTACACTGCACTTTGAGAAAGCACTAACTGGTGTGTCAGCGTATGTGTTCCCTTCATGTTATATAAGTTCATTGTGTTTTGTTCCTTAATCGCAGGTGCACAACCAGACTTTTCTGTGCATGAAAGAGCTGTAGAAGGAGCTGTAGAAAGATTCCCTTTGCAGTACCTACAAGGATATTCAGTCTTAATTTGGTGGATGAGCTTGACAGCGCTTTCCGACGAGCCCTGAGAGGAGTTGGGAGAGGAATGTGTACGGACGGCGCAAGCCCACTCCTACAGTGAAGCCTCATGTGACTTAAGTTTGGGTGCGATAATGGAAAGACATAAAGTTCAGGCCTGTTCTTTCATGGAAGTTTGGGTGATACCAGCCTTTGAATTCCATGGGAGGGAACCATTATAGGGATGTTCCTGCCTACCTGCCTCTGTTAGGTGTTCTATCTAATGGCTTTTCAGATAAGAAGCATTGCAGTTTAAATTCTCACCTCTGATGTCTGTCACTTCAACTCAAACCCACTGCCCAGAAGGAAGCAATGGGGGATTGTGTGTGGCCTGTTAACCAATGAGCACAGAAATGTGATGCTCCTAAGAGATAGAACACAGCTAGACGTCTGAGAAAAGACAGACAGACCCACGAACATGTGTGGTAGAGAGCTTAGAAGCAGATCAAAGACTGCTAAATTGTGGTTGGGTGCGTAGCCCACCTTTACCAAGCCTTTTGTGCTTTGATTTATGAAAGGATCAATGCTGGCTGGTCTCCAGATATCTACCTAGACCATAACAGAGCATTCAGAATACTCTTCTTGTGAAGCAGACCAGATGACTCATTGTAACTGATCTGGCACTGAACTTGGGGAAACAGTCAACGAAGGCTGAATCACACGTGCCTTTACAACGAAGGCTTTACCATGAATGCGTCTTTACGACACAAGCCCTTACCACGCAGGATTTTACAACCAATTTGCCTTTGCCATGCATGTCTTTACAACAAATTTCATTGTAAAGGTACAGGCATATGCGTTTTTGCAGGCTCAGTTGCGTGCAAGTTGAAGGGGGAGCATTTTTCTATGTGTTGTGAGATCTGGTACACCTCCCCCTGACCCATGGAGTATTTCACCAAACTGGGCATGATTTAGTGTGCACTACACGCAGGCTCAGATGCATGCAAGTGGGAGGGAGGCACTTTCACTATGTGTGGTTAGATTTGGGGCCCCCAACCCGTACCGCATTTTACTGATCATACAGTGCTTGCACAATATATATGTATATATATATATATATTTCCTTTTAATTGGGTTTTGAAATGTTTCAGTTGTACATAGCAATGCCAATGCCGTGACATCACTTTCCCACATACATTAAAAGTGGTTAATATCTTATAATAGTGCAGCCACAATAGTTTGACAAGGTGTTACTACAGTAGTACACATAGAAATCTATAAACCTTAACGTGTCAGGAGGCATCCAATGTTGATATTTGATATGCCACAAACGGGCCCCACATATCTTTTGGTCGTGATGTCTTCGGGAGCTCTTCAGCATACATGTCTAATTGGTCCCTACAATATGTCATATCTAGTCATCATTGTTTGAATGTGGGAGCTGCCCATTTGCCCCAGTGCATAGCTACCCTTCTTTTGGCTAGGGGCAAAGCCACAGCTGCCAGTTTCCGAATGGTCAACTGCATTGATTTAACAAGATCCAGAAGGCAGAGGTGTGGTGTGCATCTCACTGGTTCTAATCCCATTTCTGTCAATGCCTGGGTCACTCGTGTCCAGAAATAGTAAACTCCTCTGCACGCCTAAGCTACATGAATGAATTCTGACACGCATCTAATGCCGCAGCATCCGCCCAGACGCCATATCTGTATAAGTGGAGGAGTAGAGGGGTATAATATATTTGTTGCAAGTAGTTGAAGTGAATAATTCTCAGTAACATTTAGCCGTGAGCCTATTGATGAGTGCACAACAATATTTTCAATCCTCCGAGATAAGTGGAGTGTCTAAAGCCTTTTTCCATTTTCCTAGTACGTAGGTCAACTCTGCAGACCTATTTTTATGGGATGACTTTTATAGTCCACTTATGTTACGTGCTGCATGTAAGTATAATCTGCAAAGCCCCCAGTAGTGGTGGTTTATCTAGAAATTGTGGATATAAGTCTTTCATAACTGCGTGGAGCTGGTGATATATGAAGATCAACAATGGGGTCTGTCTCTGTGTTTGCGATATGGCATCCATCTGTATGAATTTCCCTGCTGGGTAGACATCCCCCGTCATGTACAACTTGGATTCAGCAAGCATGAAAGCGCCTTGGGTTCCTGTGTCACTGATATGGCTGTATAGTGTAATAATGGTAGTTGTTGTGCGTATAAGGGAGACCTTTGTTCCCATAGACTAAGATCGCGTCGGGCCTACGTAGTACTATGTATAGTTTTGATTTCCAGTCTTGTGATAGCTGTGCGCCCATTTGGCAGTGTGGCCTTGAGGGGGAGTGGGTTTGCATCATCACCTACAGCCAGGTGTAGCAAGAATTTGGTGAGAAAGTACCAGTAATGAGCAAAATGTGCCTGTGAGCACCTTTAATAGAGTACAAGTCCAGGGCGCTGAGCCCACCTTGTTCATATGGTCTTGAGAGTGTATGCCAGCTTACTCTAGGTGTTTTACCCGCCCAGGATGAGGGGGATTATACAAATCCTGAGTGTGCTGAAAAAAAGTCTTAGGTAGAAAAACGGGGATGTTAATGAACACGGCAATAGGACAATTTTCATGTTTGCTACTCTATCAGCTTTCTATAAGGGCAAGCGTATCCACCGGTGCACCTGGCCCTCCAGTTTTGATATCGCTGTACCATAATTTTTTTGGACAACTATTTCAGGGTCTCTCTGTATCCATAAACCCAGATAGGGTTCCGTGCACCATTCTAGTAGGATATCCAGTGAATGTGGCTTTAGAGAATAGTCTAAGGGGAACTATTGGAAATATTCTTCTATAAGGGATGCTAAATGTGTTCCCAGGTAACGAATGTACAGGACCATAACATCTGCATATAAGGAGATTGCAAGCAGACATTAGCGAAACCATAGTGCCCCCTCAGCGTGTCGCTGTCTTCTAAGGCAAGCCAAGGGTTCTTGCGCAAGTGCAAATAATATCGGCAACAGGGTGCACCCCTGTCGCATACCTCTAGAGATCCTTGGGGCCTGAGGTGTTACCATTTATGCATTTTCTCGCCGAGGGATCCGTATAGAGCAATCTGATCAGCAGCAGAAACGATTATGGCATACCTATGCGTTGTAGCCCAGTGAACATGTAATCCCAGTTTAGAGAATCAAAGGCTTTTGAAACGTCTAATAACACCACAGCTGCCCGGGTATCTGAGTTCAATTGATGCCACACTGTGAAGAGGGTGTACAAGTTATGTGCGGGGGAGTGGGTAGGGCTCAACCCACATTGACCCGGTAATATCAGCACAGCGAGTAAAGGCTGAATTCTGGCCAATAGTATTTTCACCAAAATGTTTACGTCTAGATTTAGATATGATTCACAGCATTCAGGGGCTTTGTTAGGTTTCAGTAAAGTTATTATTAATGCTTCCCTAAGTGAGGGCGGCAGTATTTGTTTCTCATATGTCTCCATGTACATATTGTGCAAGCGTGGTGCAAATAATTCTACGTATCCCTTGTTAAATTCACTGGGAAGCCACAGCACAAGCCGTAATATAAAAAGGCATATTTTAAACATCCATGCACCATGTGGTAGGCACCATGAGGTGCCTGACACAGGGTCCATGGATGTTTGAAGGGGTACCACATGTGCCTCCAAACAACATAGTGGAGGACAATGGGAGATGGGGTCCCTGCTAGGGGCCCTGAAAGTTCCTTTCTTTCTGTCTGTACATAGCAGTTGGACTGCAATGTACGGGCATCGTAATCTCAACTGCGGGCCCTGAGTAGGTAATGCCCCTATTGTAGGGATTACTGTCTGACCGCTGCCACAACGGGCTCCTTGAGCCTATCAGTCTGTCCCTACAGCTGATGGCTCCGACCTCCGGATCATTATCCAGTGGTCGGACTGCTTCTATGGATGGCATGGGACCGTCACCGATGAGCTGTCAGTGGCGGTCTCACAACCATCGTAATGAGGCCCTAAATTCGAACAATGATAACAACAGACTAATATAATGTAATTTACAATTAAAAAGCATAACACAATTATCACATAACATAATAATTAACACAATTAAAAAATTTTTTTTACATTTATTATATCTTAAACAACTTCCTACACTATACCTCCACAAACTAAACAACAAACGCCTAAAATATAGCCTCAAAATTATTATAATTCAACATTTTACATATTTAACTATCAATTAAACAATTAAAAATAATTAACTAATAATAAAAATATTACTTGTAATTAACTTCTCACCCTTTATTCTTACAAACGCAGCAACGCACACCTAATATATAAATAAAAAATATTGTATTTACATAATTTGCATAATTATTAATCAATTAAACAATTAACAACAATTAATTGATAATACATCAATTATATTTAAATAACTTTTACCCCCACAAACCCAAAAACCAGCACCTAATATATAACTTTAAAAATACCATTATTTTTACATAATTTATTAACAACTAAATATGTATTAATAAATCATATTCATTATTAATTATTATACTTAATTTCCTTCTCACATTTACTCCTACAAAAACAACCCACCCCAAAAATATAAATATATAATTACATTAATTACACAATTAACATAATTAATTATCAATCAAATAATTAACTATAATTAAATTACTTCCCACTCTATATCCCTACAAACCCTACAACCTGCCCCTAAAATTTAACATAATAAAAAATATAAGTACAAAATTAACACAATTTATTATCAATTAAATAATTATTATTATTTATTTATGAATAATTTACTTTCCACCCAGTACCCCTATACACCCAATAACCCACTAGGGCACTAAAAATTACAATAAACTCCTAAATTAAATTTTAAAAAACTAAAAATTAGCCAACTATACTAAAAAACATTAACAATAAGTATACAAACAATGTATAACATATACAATTAAAATATATACTAAAATACATAACAATAATAAAAAAAGATATAATTAACAATTATATTCGTGTAAACGATATTAACAACATAGATATTTTTCACATTGATATTAATAACATAGACATTTTTAACATCTATATTACCTTAAAGTTGATATTCTTGCCAACGACATTTTTGCACATGATTTTTGTGCAGCACAATATTTACAACTCCATATTTTTGCCTCTCGATGTTTTTTGTTTTATATCTTGTCCAAATACATTTTTGTTTTCAGTAATAAACTTGCCCCTTTCTTGTCATGGAAGAGCACTATTCAGCTCTGTATCCTAACAAGAACCAGGACCACAGTTCCAGGATGCAAAGAGAGGATAACCGGGATCAATTACATTCACAACAAGGTAAGATTAATGGTTCAACATAAGTCCAATTAGAGAGATGCTCAGGGTGAGGTCAAAGCACAGGAAAAGGAACCAAAAATGGGAAAGACAAAAAAAAATGCGGGTATTAGGTAGGGGACCAACTAGGCGGCAGTGAAGTAGCCAAAACTACGAGGAATGTTGCCATTCACAGGAGGAGGTTTTATACTGCTTCTCACGAAAAGTTCTGTCCAAGAACCAGGATGTGATTCCCTGTATGTCCAGTTCTATTTACTGCACTAACCTCCAACTACCCATCTTCCATACTCTCATTTCCTGTCCTCTCCTAACTTTAAAGGAAGTATGGAATGCTTTCTCCTTTGCTTTATGTTTTGGTATTCTGCATTCCTGTAAAACCTTAAAATAGGCGGCAAAACTTTGAAACTTTTTTCATCCACAATAAGAAACAGATAAAAACATCTGAAGTTCAGGAAGCAAGTAAAGTCTTGGGGGATGATTAAGACTTTGGCGCAGTTGCACCGGCTCTCCGCCGACACAGCTGCTCCAAAGCCGACAAGGACCGCCTGCTATATTACGAGTTGAACCTGTGTACGGCGGCGGATGGTCCTTCACTGTCCATTGGGGGTGCCTGGAAAACAGGCACCGTAATGGGAACAGCAAAAAAAGCTTTAGCACGGCATGGACGGTGAGGTCCATTACGTGCTGAATCTTTGGGGGAGTACAGAAGGGGGGGCACATGTTGTGCCCCCCTGAATGTATCCCCATGGTGGGTGGAAATGGGGACCCTATAGGGACCCCTTTGTTCTTCCACCACCAGCCTTTTCATGAAATGGTTGGTGGTGGCAGAACTCGTAATATGCTGAGCGGGACTGCGCCAGTCCCACTCAGTATGTTACATTGTGGCACAGCTTCACCACTGCCAGGGAACAAGTGTTCCATGGCGCATCGGGCAGTCCTCCGCTGCAATGACTTTTGAAATCATAATGCGGCGGACAGACCACCACGAATCTGGTGGTCTTACGACTGCCAGACTCGTAAGCAGTCCCTTGGTATTTCCCAAAACAAGAATGCAAAAAAAAAATAGTGCTTTTTCACCACAGACCTCAAAAACCCCCTGAGGTCAGTAGAGAGCGCTCCGCTCAAGAGTTTCCAAACACAGACACAGGAATGAGATCTGTTCCCAAAACATTTGCAGGAAGGACTTCAGCTATGGGCTACACTTATACTTTTCCAGGTTGTCCTGACAACACACTTAACAAGCTGCTTGTAACCAGTGAGTACCAAGAATTTTGTTTCTTCCCCTTAGGACATACGCAAAAGCTATCTTGCCACAATAACAACCTTTATCATGGATTATCCCATGGGAAAAATCTCTAGGTCCTATTTCTGCCACACTCTTAATAATGGCCTAAATAGAATTTCGGTCTTGACTCTGGGATTCAGTGATCACCCAATATTTCCTCCAGAGTAGGCCTGGTCAGAGGACGCCGCTCCGTGTGAGGAGTTTGCGGAGTTTTCCGAACTCCGTGGAGCTCGAGGAGTTCCGACAGAGTGAAGTTTTTTCCTGGCTCACGCTCGCCAACGTTACATCAGCATGAATGGCACAACATAATGCACTCCGTTGCTTGCGGAACTCCGCATAGCGAGGCGGAGTTTTGTTGTCACTTCACGGAGTTCCGCATAGTGGAAATCTGCAAACTCCGCCAAGGCCTACTCTAGAGTAATTTACTGTAACCCATGCATGCAAACAGTGAGTGGTCTATCTCTCACTCTTCTTCCCACTACCATGTGTGACCCAGAACATGATATGAGCACCACTCTGGTCACACACGCAACACCACAATGCTTCACAATCAATCCCAAATCGTTCAGACCTATCCGGTAATGCAGTTGGCGCCTCATCAGGGCTATGAAGCATCCTACACATGCAATTAAAATTACTATTACATTCTAATACCATTGCTCTGATTTAATTGTGTGGAAATCTGAACTTTGTTTAGCTTAGTGATACACTTATTGTATATTTATATCGTTATGTTCCATTACTTTTAATGTATACAATCCGTTCTGAAAACTTTATGCAGATCGCAATGCAGTCTACCCACTATATTTAAAAAAATAGTTAGAGACTGGAGCACATTCATGCCATTTTAAGTGTGCCTACTGCCCGTCCATTCACATTATTTAATTACCATTGTGTTCCTAGGAACAATAGTGCTCTTATTCCATTTTCGACATGTGGATTTCACTTCCTCTGATCTTGATTTCGGGCATTTTTGTAAGAGTAACTAATTGTATCAAATCTACTATTCTTTTCGTGATTCAACGAATAACGTTGGTGGGTAGGAACTATTCAAATGCGGTAACTGAGTAAATGGCACAAAGGATTAGATGAAGGATTTTATTTGCAAAGTAATAGATGTGGTCTGTGTCAATAGCAGTGATAACAGTAAACACGCCATACAAGCATAGAGACCAGGAAGGCATCAACTAACCATATGACAAATAGCCTCCAAATGTGAATGAAGACAGGCACACGTTCAAGAGGGGCATACTGAAGTACTGGTGTTTTTAGGACCCCAGCGGTGCCAGGGGTAGCACCCTATGACTTCGAGTTCTTCCTGTCTTGGACCACAGAAACACAGAGTCTTGTGGTGGCGTCAAAGATCGATTTTATTATGACTGCAGTCAGTAACAGTTATCCTAGAAGTACACACGAGTATGTTCTCAGGAGACTGCTCAAAATTACAAAACCAGTCTTCTCCTTATATACAAAATATCATGCTTCAGGCACACATTCCTCGTTTTACGATATGGTCATTCATATGTATTCATTACAAACGAAAAGGCAGAGTCATGATGACCATCTCACATTTCAGTTCAGCCAGCCCACAATTATTTACCCAGCGAGGCTCAGATCCCTCATCAGATATCAGCAGACCCCAATAAACATGGGCACCTCCTCCTCGTAAAACAGGCGATAAAGCAGGAAGCAGAGTTAGGTGTGAAAGAGATTAGTCGGGGGCTTGTGTGGGATGAAAGGCTTTATGGTGTGTCAAACCCTGATGCTAATCACAGGTGGCCGTAGGAAGGGGAGCTTGTGAGACCGGACTGACCTCGGGCAGTGGAGCCAGTTCGCACAGGTCACAGAGAAGTCAATAGAAGGTACATGTGTTTGGAAGGCATGTGCATGTCCTTAATGTGCAGCCTATGTGAGGGCAACCATAAGATGGCTACCGCTCTAAAATGGAACCCACGAAGTCAATGTGTAATATCGTATACAAAGTGAATTTATCGATGAAACGTTATGCAAAACACTTGTACATACCGCATTGGCCATTCGCGGTTCGCTGATACCGAAATTGGCAGGGTAGGGCCATGCCTCCTACGTGGTCCCAAAATTTAAAGTACCACAGACCCTCCTTTTGCCCTTACATAGGCAATAACTATACTCATATTAATCCGAGTCCAGGTCTATATTCATAAGGTTATGGAGTTGTTGCTGTAGCATCATCCTATTGCTTAGCTCGTCCCTCGTTACAGGTGTCCTTATACACGATGTAGCACAGAGGCCACATACTGTAGGAGCACACTGTACACACAGACAGAACAGGAAAAGAATGGCTAAGATCATTCCAATGACCATCAGAATCTTCCATCCCCAGGCAGATATCAGTTCCCAGAACCACCCCATCAGTGACCAATCTCCTTTATCCACGTGAATAGATTCAGATATTTTATGCAGTTTGGAGATGGCTTGATAAACTGTTGGAGCGTTATCTGGTATGAAAATGCAACAGCTAGATTGGATGACCTTACATACCCCACCACGGTCTGCAAGTATGACGTCTAGAACCATACGGTTCTGCAAAGTCATGAGGTGATCCGCTTGGAGCTTAGCTGTCAAATTACCAAGTGCACCAGCCGTTACATTAACAGTGGATTCAACCACACGAGTCAGTTGTCTCAGGTTCCTACTATTGACCATCGGTCCCCAAAACGGCAGAAAACCCATGAAGAAGTCTCCCGCTTCCTGACCGGCAGTATCCTTCTGACTACCAACGCCTCTCACAACTCTGGTCTTGTGATAGTCAGAGGCAGCAGTAAATGTTGGCGGTAGCAAGTTTGCAATATAACATGTGCCCGAGAAATCAGGGGGCAACCATGTATATGCTCGGTCATTGCAGACAAAATATGTACCCTTGGCAGCCAAAAACGCAGGGGAAAATTGTGATGCAAAAGTGTACGTTTCAGTACAGTCACTTTTCCCCAGTTGAGCTCTTGGATTCTGACCATTACCTTGCAAACAGAACCAACCTATGTGGGGTACGACCCAAATTGGGGATGAAATTTTGCGCTGCTTTTCGCCCAGACTAATGCTATACCCCGTTGCGTTCCAACCTACATAAGCTCGTAATTCATTCTTGGGAATAGATGAGTATGCGTCGATATCTCTGCTCATATCAGTAACTCCTTTCATTAAGGCCTTATTGTTTGTGCTAGGTCTGATGGAACGCGGTTGTCGCGGGGAGTAGGCATCTAATGCAAAAAGAAACATAGTCTGGAATACCCATGACGATCCATTATAGCTAAACGGCAGCACTAGATATGGGATACCCTTATTAATGGTATGTGGCATTAAACCACACACCCAGCAATTGGTTGTATTCATAACTAGTTGGTGCTGGTGCAGGAGTTGAATAAACGAGTTGTTTACGAACTCAGACCGTCTAGCTTGTTCGTGTTCAGGCAGAGGGTGTAAGGAGACAGTAGGAGGAGGTATAGGCTGTACAGTGGGTGCAAATGGCACTTGAGAGGACAATAATACATATCCCACAGTAAACATCATCATACTAACTAGTGCAAACAGACATAATAGTACAAAACGTTTGCTCTTCATTATTTTACATATTTTTTTCTTAAAGTTCATTTCCTCAGCGGGTCTCTCCATCTTGAAAAACTCCATCCTCTAATCATGCTGTTCGTGGCGGGTGAGTTTCTTCTGCTTAGGAATACACCTGTCAGTCCAGGGAACGCCCCAGACTAACCAGAACCGTTGACCTAACGTCTCCGGCTTGTACCCCAAAGTCTTGGCACCGCGACCCTACAGCTGAACCCGGATGGTGGTTCGAAAAAGAAAAACCAAAATAAGAAAGTTTCTCAGATGAGAGAGAGCTGTACTGTCAAAAATATCAAAGAAAAATAATTTTTATTTGTCCATAGTTCTAGGCCTCAATTTATAGCGTTCTCGTCCGGGTACTGGCTGATCTTGAAACAAAAGTTCAGGCTCTGTAGTATCCAATCGGATTGACGGTGGCACAGCTTCTTGCAGAATATTGTCACTTTCTTGCTCAGAGCTTGTTCCTTTCACACGCGCATCGCTAAAAGGCAGAAAACGAGGCACGGTCTCAGTTTCAGAATCAGCGATCCCCTCCTGGACCCACCGGTCATATGGCAAAAGCAAAGGGACTCTTTTACAGTGGACACCATGGATCCAGTTCTTCTTTCCTTTCACTCGGACAGCCGATCTTGTAGAAAGAAGGACGAGATGGGGGCCGGTCCAACGGGGCTCATCATTCTTTGCCCGGTGAAAATTCTTCACCAGCACCCACGTTCCAGGATTGATAGGGTGTCCTGGAGGTTCAGAGGCTTGAGGCAGAGTATCGTGCACCTGTTGGTGTAAAACACGCAATTTAGCCATCAATTCATGCAGATAATCAAGCAGTATTGGATGTTCGATTTCACTGAATTTTGTAGGCCTTGGCACTCCCCATATATTGGCCGGGCGGCCAAACACTATTTCATACGGACTAAGTCCCACTCGTGTGTGCACAGTCATTCTTGTTGACAGGAGTGCTAAAGGCAGCGCGTCAGGCCATTTAAGACCAGAGCTTGCTTGAATCTTAGCCAATTTAAGTTTTAAGGTGCCGTTATAGCACTCTACTAATCCAGCTGATTGGGGGTGATTTGCAGCGTGAAATTTCTGCTGAATCCCTAGCCCCTCACATACTTCTTTCATCACTCGACTCACAAATTCACTCCCAGTATCACTCCAGACCATTCTCGGCATTCCAAACCTAGGGAAAAATTCTTTGACAAGGGCTTTAGCTGTGGACAAGGCAGTATTGTCTTTTAAGGGGTATGCTTCTATCCACTTTGAGAAGGCACAGACAACAACGAGTACATATTTTAAATTGTTGCACCTTTCCATGTGGATGAAATCCAGCTGCAAAACCTCGAACGGATACGTTGGAGGTGCAAAATGACCAGCTGGAGTTGGGGTTCCCCTACCAGGATTGTATTTCAGACACACCATGCAATTCTTGACCACATTCTCTGCACATTTGGGAATTTCAGCATTTTGCCTTACTGGAGCCAACAACTTGCAAATCCCTTTTACACTAATATGGTCCATTCCATGAGCCATCGTCACCACTGCAAGCACATACGCATCGGGTAACAACCAACGCTGATGTTCTGACAAATCGACCCAACAACCTTTTTCATCCAATTTACCCGTACTTTCTCTCCACTTGCTCAATTCTTTCTCTGTGGCTTCAGCTTGAAGGGACTTCACACTCTCTATCGTGTCTTCACACATTCCAACATCACCAACCCATCTTGCTGGGCCTGCAACATACATTCGATTATTTACATTCTTTGCTGTTTCTTTCGCAACTTCATCAGCAAATGCATTACCACGACCGACATCATCTGTAACTTTCTTGTGTGCACTGCATTTTACAATCGCAACTTGTAGCGGCAAGGTCAGTGACTCAAGGAGATCATTCACCAACTGACCATTCTGAATTTTGGTTCCATGCGAAGTCAGGAATCCACGTTCTTTCCACAAGCGCCCCAAACTATGGGCCACGCCAAAAGCATACTGACTATCTGTGTAGATGTTCACCCTCATACCTTTCGACAACACACATGCTCTCGTAAGTGCAATTAGCTCTGCTGCTTGAGCCGAGTTATGTGGTATACGTGCGGTTTCAACAACCGTGTGCAAAGTCGTGACAGCATATGCAGCAGTCGTATCACCATTCGGAAGCTTGAAGCATGAACCATCCACCCATAAGGTACCATCACACTCAGTCAAGGCAATATCTTTAAGATCCACTCTCCCTTTTGTTTCCTCTTCTGTTCTGAACAGACAATCATGCTGTTCAATCTCTTCTGTGTCTGCTGCAATCGGCAATAAAGTAGCTGGATTCAATGTGTTGCATCTTTTTATGTGTACATGACTCGCTAATAGTGTCAACTCATAACCTGATAATCGAGCACTAGTTAAGTGCTGTGTCTTGGTCCTGTTCAACAACGTGTCCACTGCGTGCGGAACCATCACAATTAACGTGTTATTCATTACTAACCCAGCAGACTGTCGAATAGAGACAGCTGCTGCCGCTGTGGCTCTGTGATGGGGGGCGGCGATTAGTAAATCGTCAACATACTGGATAAGGGTGGCACCACTAGGTAAAACAATTGCATCAAGCTGTGCTTTTAAAGCTTGGCTGTATATTGATGGGCTTTCACAGTAGCCTCGAGGAGCTCATTTCAAACGGAAGCTACGACCTCCTAGGCTAAAACCAAAAATGTCCCTACTTTCCTCTGCAATCGGGATGCTAAAGAAAGCATTCTTTAAATCAATCACTGAGAACCAAGCAGCGGAAGCTGGAATCATAGTTAACAAAGCAATTATATCAGGGACAACTGGAAACTGTGGCACAACAATCTTATTTACCTCTCTAAGATCGATCACAAATCTGTAAACAGGTGGCTGTGAAGGGTCAGTACGTTTTAAAACAGGCAAAACAGGGCTATTACAAACGTTACCTCTTGTCTCTTCAATTACATCCTTTTCAATCAGATCATAGATAATCGCTAGCAACGCTTTTTCACCTTCATTAGAGATCTTGTACTGGGGAATGCGTGGCAATTTAACATTCGCTTTCAAAGTTACCACGTATGGCGGTATTTCCAAAAGGCCCACATCATTAAGACCAGAAGCCCAAAGAGCATCCGGAAGAGACAACAATTCAGCTGGCAGTTCATTCCTTGACAAATACATTGGAGAAATCACTTCCCTACCAAGTGTAAGTTGTACTCCCGAGGGGGAACAATATAATGTCGCATGTAATCTCTTCAACAAATCTAATCCTAACAGGTTTTCACCACAACCTGTCGTTAGGATAAGGGGTGCTTTCAGCTCCCAAGGTCCAACAGAAAGGGGCATAGGACTAGAGATCGGGTTCCTAACCGGGGCGCCAGAAAAACCTACTGAAACATTCATGTCGCCAGACAAAGGTGCGCCAGGGAGTTTTGAATGCATAATTGAACTTTTTGCAGCACCAGTATCCAACAGAAAAGGTTCTGACACACCCGCTGTAGTCACCTTGACATACGGTCCACTCTGATCCACTGCCACTGAAACAACTCCCTCTCTTTGTCTACGGCTATCCTAGTAATCATTACTTTCTGCATTTTCATCTTCTGTATAATAGTCATTGTTATAGTACTGAGCTGTCCTACCAGTTGCATTGCCTTGCTGATCAAAACTATTAATCGTATTTTGAGATGGAAGAGGACGCGCGTTCTGGGGAACATTCCCACGTCCCCTACCTCTAGGAGCTTGTTGACCACCTCTACCTCTGGTGCTAAAAGCGCCATTAGCGCGCTGTAACAGAATAGGACAACTATACTTGAAATGACCCTCTTCCTTGCAATATGAACATTGATTAGGGCCTACAGGAACACGTGGTTGAGAATACTCGTACCTTTGCACGTTTCTCTGAAACTGTGGCTGTTGCTGATAATTACTCTGGCCACCACGTGGCGGGTAAGCTTGCTGTAAAAGAACCTTTATTTTTAAGTCCTTTGTTTTCTTGTCTGCTTTATCTTTCTCATCCTTATCTCTATTTTCGTAATACTGTGCAGTAGCCAGTATTTGCGCTGATGAAGAAACAGCCCAAGAACTCTCTGAATCTTTTAACTTCTTACACAACTCGGGAAGCAAATTATGCACAAATTTATCAACAAATAATCGTTGACCACCTTCCGTACTCATATCTTGACCACTGTGGTCAATAAACGTTTCCTCAAACCTGGTGAAGAAATCAGACACTGTTTCATCTTTCTTCTGCTTACACGCAGACAATTTATCCCAATTCACACGCATCGCGGGCATTAAAGTCTTCATGTAAGCAATGATTCTAGCAGGGAGTTCTGCTACCAAAGGGTCAGGCTTGGCACCACCATCTTGTCCATCATTAGCAATAATAATATTAGCCCATGTGTCACCTAACTCTGCAGCATGATCTGCATTACGAATCAATCCCCACAAAGGCTGTGGAACAACATTTCCCAAAAACATATCTATGTCAGCTAGATTCATGATACATGATCCTGCCGTCTGTGACAACTCCTTATAATATCCTGCAGGGTTTTTACGGGGATCAGGCAATGTCTGTTTAAGCGCTATTACTTCAGATCGTTTCCAAGGGACATGCACCCAAACACGCTGGAAATGAGCTGGAGCAGCAAGAATACCGTTATTGGGATCAGCCGCAACGGCTTCTTTCCATACCGGAGGGACTTCTCTCATAGGGTATTGTCGCACTTTTTTACCATAGGGGTCATGCTCAAACATTTGCTGGGAAGGATCCTCAATCCTAAAAGACAACAACGCGACAACTGCTTTTTCGACATCAGAACCCACAATCGTGCCTTTTTCGAATTCAAACCGTAAACGACACAACTCCTGTGGAATTGCTTCTAAGCCATTATCCTCTAATTCCTGACAAAGAAAAGCACACATCTGTTCAAAAACGTATCTCTGCTTTGGTGCTTCCCATTGATGAAAAACACTTAGAACAGATCCCACATCATATCTCGAAGGGTAAACAATCCATCTATGTGCCATGCGGTCTAATACTTCTCTCTCTTCAGAACCAGGCAGCTGACTACGCAACTGCTTTCGTTGTGAGCCAGGGATCACACTAGATAACCCAAGGAGAGGCGACACAAAACTAGTAACCGCACTAGTTATGCGTTGTCGTGCAGAAGGAGAATCTGACATACGAACAGGGGAGAAAACAGAGGGAAGCACAGTAGGTGTAGATGCAGATGCAAGGACAGTATCGGGAAGAGCGCCAAGGGAGGCAGTTGATGAGGCAGGCAAAGTCGCAGAGGGCAAAGGGGATGCAGGCAGCAAAGTCGGCGGCCCTTGAGGGGGCTGCACCACAAGAGCAGGCGCCGGCTGAGGAGGAGCTGGCGGCTGCAGGAAAGCTTGCGGCACATTAACTCGAGGCTGTGCATTCAAGGGTTGCGGAGGTGCTGTAGCACTCTGCGCATACTGAGGTGGCGAACTCAGCAAATGTGACATTAGGGTATCTTTCTCCTTTTCTTTTAACACATTTTGTTGAAGGTGCGGTAAAACTGGGTAACATTTATCGATCCCTAGTTTACGTTGCCTATGTAACTGCTCATTCATTTGTTCCTCCTCATTATCTTTAAATTGTACAGCTGCTTGCATTATCGACATACCTTTTTCTCTCTCATTTCTTTTTGCTAATTTAAATTCCTTCTGTTTGGCTTCCTTTCGCCATAGGCGGAAAGAATCAAACATCGCCGGCCGGGCTTTCTTTTTAAATAATTTAACTTCCAAATTGTCTAAGATATCTGTATCGAAACTACCATTTTGGGGCCATTTTAAAACACCGTCCTTCCTGGTGTATCGGATCCATACTTCATTATATGCAATGGGGCCCACGCCATGTTTTACATAAAGCTCATAAGTTGGAGTTCCAATTGGAGGAACCGGACACGAATCCTCTAATTGGGAATCCCTTTTACAACCCAAACAAAACAAGTTTCCAAATATACTAGAACCAGGCATCTTTGCTCACTAGTCTAGTTTCAAACTTCAAAGGATTATCAAAACGCGATAGTCTCGTGAATACACGAGTCCTTCGGCATTGGCGCTTGCAAGCTCCAAATCAAAGCGATCCCGAAGGGATACCAAAACTAAGAACCAAACTAAGAATTAGGAGACGCTCCACTTATACTTAACTGAGGTATCGATGACGTCACTAGAAGACTCGGTTAATCGTTTCGCTCTACCAAATTATCAAGGGTCCAAAATAGGGCGATAGTCAGGGCAGCAGTCCTTCGTAGCCGTCAGCAAGCGGGGAACCTCGCAGCAAAGACTTTTGGACCACGTCGACATGCAGGGGTCGATGAAGTGGCGGCCTTCCTCCAGAATTTCCACACGAAGCTCCTCACGAACCTCTGGCTTGGACCAGTACCGCTGAAAACGCCCCACGTGGGCGCCAACTGAAGTACTGAAGTTTTTAGGACCCCAGCGGTGCCAGGGGTAGCACCCTATGACTTCGAGTTCTTCCTGTCTTGGACCACAGAAACACAGAGTCTTGTGGTGGCGTCAAAGATCGATTTTATTATGACTGCAGTCAGTAACAGGTATCCTAGAAGTACACACGAGTATGTTCTCAGGAGACTGCTCACAATTACAAAACCAGTCTTCTCCTTATACACAAAATATCATGCTTCAGGCACACATTCCTCGTTTTACGATATGGTCATTCATATGTATTCATTACAAACGAAAAGGCAGAGTCATGATGACCATCCCACATTTCAGTTCAGCCAGCCCACAATTATTTACCCAGCGAGGCTCAGATCCCTCATCAGATATCAGCAGACCCCAATAAACACGGGCACCTCCTCCTCGTAAAACAGGCGATAAAGCAGGAAGCAGAGTTAGGTGTGAAAGAGATTAGTCAGGGGCTTGTGTGGGATGAAAGGCTTTATGGTGTGTCAAACCCTGATGCTAATCACAGGTGGCCGTAGGAAGGGGAGCTCGCGAGACCGGACTGACCTCGGGCAGTGGAGCCAGTTCGCACAGGTCACAGAGAAGTCAATAAAAGGTACATGTGTTCGGAAGGCCTGTGCATTTCCTTAATGTGCAGCCTTTGTGTGGGCAACCATAAGATGGCTACCGCTCTAAAATGGAACCCACGAAGTCAATGTGTAATATCGTATACAAAGTGAATTTATCGATGAAACGTTATGCAAAACACTTGTACATACCGCATTGGACATTCGCGGTTCGCTGATACCGAAATAGGCAGAGTAGGGCCATGCCTCCTACGTGGTCCCAAAATTTAAAGTACCACAATACCACTGAAAAGAACAAAGGACAAAAATCTTGGGTCCAGAGGACTGAGAGGAGGAAAATGAAAAGGAATTGGAAGCAAGCAGCAATCCTGTGATAGAAGCCACCCACATTCCAGGCAGAAAAGTAGTAGACTTGCTGCACTGACAATTGCTATATCTTGGGAATCTTTGCTATATGAAGTACCATCGAATCAATCTTTGCACTAGAGATTTATATTTTCCTCCTCAATTTATTTGAAGGATTTTCCTGCCCCACCCAACTCTAAATTAGGCCTCAAGTGTGATAATCTGTCAAAATATACAGTTGCACTTCAAGAAGCAACAGTAAGCACATCAAAGGCATTTAAAGCCAACATAGTAGCAATCCAAACCAGTGCTCTATGTTTAGGTTAGACTTCCAAAGATAATTTATGTAAAGGTATTTGTATAGTGCAAACCTAGCTGGAGGGCAAGGGAGCACTGAGCAGAGGACAGAGGCCAGGGGTGTAGTAGATACATTAAAAGGAGAGGAGGCAGTAGGAGGTAGGTTTCAAGGTGGAACCATCACGTCAGGAGCAATGTTATGGTAAAGAAAAGCCAACATCATATTAATTTCAGGTTTCTTGGTATACCATGAGGTAGCTGAAGGAGAATGTTCCAAAAGCATGTATTTTATGATATCTTTGCTAAAGTTTTCATTAATGAGTGGGAAGACATCTTGGATTTGAGCAAGGGAATACAAAGGACTTAAATGGACTTCTTTCATCAGAACCCCAAAACATCAAATACTGTAAGATTGCTAAATCTTTTTTTTCTTTCTTTTTTATAACTTTTATTGGTATCTTCAAAACAATCGTTGTTGAACACAGCATGTCGCCTACAACCCAGACAGAGCCGGTCGCATAAATAGGTAAGATATCACAAAAGCAGTGGGCATACAAATACACAGCAAGTCGCCTAAACCCCTTTGGGCCGGCCGCGTTAATTCAACAACTTTAGATACTATGGGAGATCAACAGAGAGTCATCAGTATACTTGGAGCGTGTAGTAGCTCTTCATCTCAATAAATGCTAAACGGAACACATGAATGTCCCTGCTAATGAAAAGAGGTGCACAGCTGCAAAGGGTAGTTCTATGTAGCATAGTAGCCACATTGATTGATTCCCTGTCCATCATCTGTCAATGGAGTTGCTGTTGGGTCTTTATGCAGAAGATATCGAACAGTCTAGTGCGTGCTGGTCACTGGGGTCAGGGTAGCATTGTTATATGTAACTAACAACATCAATCAAACAAAGTCTATACAGGTCATACAACAGTATGTGGTGTGAGGCACTTAGAGGTCTCCATAACGCCCAACGTGGGGGGAGGGATGGACACCAGTGGCATGCAGTGAACTCCATGATGTCTAAGAGAGTGTGTGCCTCATTCAGATTCAAAGAGCTGCAGAGTTCTAAGTTTTGGGGGGCTGAAGCAGGTGAATTCTATGCGCATAAGGTAAGATATCACTGGCTGCCACATGCGCTGGAATTTCTTTTCTGTGTTCACGTAATTGTGAGACAGCTGTTCCATCGCCAGGATGCGCCACACCCTAGAGAACCATTGTGCCACAGAAGGAGGCTCTGTCCTCTTCTATGAACATACTATGAGTTGCCTCGGATAAATCCTTTTTGAGCCTTACTGAAAGGTGCACTATTGAACAACCCAGGCAGTAGGCAAGATACAATTGAAAATGGGTAATTTGATTAATCGATTATAAGAAGCAATGATCATAATTCAATTCTCCGCAAAGCTTAATGTCACTGTCAAATATAGAATTTAAACTTCTTTTGTGACAACAAAACCAAGCAAATGTTTTTCAAATCTATTATTGGTGAATAGTTTTACTTAGAGATTGCCCAACTATAATAGCATTGCTTGATTCATGTCCAGCGTCAATCATGACATCACTTTAGAAATAGGAAGCTTTTCCAAAGGAATCAAAATGGAGGGGACAAAGAGAGAAGACACCTAGACCCTTGTCCTGACATCTCGTCAACATGTTGAGTGCATGGTGTGTAAAGCGAGCATGGTAGCAGAACTCCATGAGGATGTGGGTCTGAGATTGTGAAACCAGCGGGATCCACTCTGGGTTGACTGTTGTTTTACATGGCAAAGATGGGACCTTACCCAACAGTGGAAGAGTACTCTCCTGCATTCCTGGGTGAAACACAAGACAGTGATGCATGGAAGGATGGAGTCAGGGCTGCCTATAGAATGTTTTGGGCAACATTGTTAGCAGGTAATTGTTGATTAGTCATTCCTGATAACTATCATTTGTTGTCAATAGTAGGGACTCAGGATGAGCCAGCAGATTCTGTTGCTGGAGGGAGGGAAGCTTCTAGGCAGGGCCTGCTCCTTTTGCCTCTCTGTGAGTGCTTCGTGAGAAAGGATGATTACAACTTGGGTGCAGAGATTCCACATGTCATTGTACTCATGCTGTGTGTGCCCATAACTATATCAAGCATCATCACTATCTATTGTGAGAGGCGTCATCTTTTACAAGGACTTTGCCTCCCCAGCAGAGTGAACATGAGGTATGAAAAGGAACCACCCAAACTGGTTCCTGGCACTGGCAGTGGGATCTGTCTGGGAAGTATGT
The DNA here is from genome assembly GCF_964204655.1 of Triturus cristatus. Taxonomy (NCBI): domain Eukaryota; kingdom Metazoa; phylum Chordata; class Amphibia; order Caudata; family Salamandridae; genus Triturus; species Triturus cristatus. The sequence continues at coordinate 499,075,187 of NC_140582.1, forward strand.
ATCAAAGCAGGACTCAAACCACCCCACTAGGTTCCAGTTTCACGTTCTTCAGGCTTAGGAAGGGGGTGCTCTGCAGAGTACTCAAAGAACTGCATACATCCATGGCTCGTGTCTGTTAGACAACCAGTCTCCCAGAGGTGAGGGCACATCACCTGGAGTCTGCACATGTTGGTGGAGGAGCTGTGAGTCTGATTGTGAATAAGGAGCCTGCTTGACTGTCTGAGAAGCTGGCCAGCATGACTGGCCCAGCAGGAGCTGATTACCCAAGGAAGGAGAAGTCCAGTTGGCAAGAACTGGAGCAGTCTAGAAGAGCAGACTGTTTGCTCAGGTGGGGGTAACCGTAGTTGTCCTTAGTCTATGCAATTATCTCTTGCCCAGGCCACCTTACTGGTACCCCATACTCACCCACTCTTCGTGCTCACTTCAGTGACTGCCACCAGAAAAAGAGAGTGCCTTGTACAGCCACTACCTTCTGCATACTGGGATCGGGGACCGAGTTTCTGACCTGCATACTGAGATCGGGGACCTGCATTCTGACCTGCGACCTGCATTCTGACCTGCATACTGAGATCGGGGACCTGGGCCTGATCACAGAATCCAAACTCTGGAGCGCCAGGGCTTGCCCAGTGAGAGTCGATTTACCTAAAAATGGTGTTCCTGCACTAAGCTTTTCACAAAGAGAACGATTTGGGGACCTCCTGGTCGATTCACTGAACACATGAGGCTGTCTGTACGCCTGCATCCTGCATGTTAGCGCTTAGGAATAGCAAGAGCCCAACATCACAGGTAAAACTATTGGCTAAAATGTACATCAACTCTGAATTTTACTACATATTTATAAGGGATCGATTCTTAACAAAGTTTAACAATAACTCTGCTTAAAGTGAACTGTAGAGTACCGAGATTTGTGCTTTAATCTAGATTGATTTCTCTGTAGATAATCCTGTGGCACCCATAGCATGCAATCTTGTGGTGATTGACATTTTTGTTTGTAGTATCTCATTTTGATGTGGTTAAAATTCCTTTTTACTAAAAGAAAAGTCCTGTATTGGACAAGGAATGAGTTCTAAGTCTCTACTCTCCACTCAAACACCCTGAGAAGCCTTTGACTGCTTGCCATTGATTTCCAGAGAGTCAAATGTGGAAAGGGTGTACTTGGTCCAGTCTGCACAGCACTAAAAGGTCAAACATTAGAACACCAGGAGAAAACAACCCCAACCACCACCGTTGTGGCCCAGTAGCCCCTGCTTGCTCTCTAGCCATCCCAATTGGGGTCTGAAAGATACAGATGTTTAAGCCATATTTACAGAATTGATTTCTTTAATAACTACCTATTCATTGCTAGATAGAAGACTAAGGGCCTGATTTAGACCTTGGCGGGACTACCGTCGACCTGCCGCGTGGAGCGTTTTGAAGTACACCATCGAGCTGACGACGGTCTACCTGCCGTATTTAGATTTTCCGGCAATAGACAGTTTGCTGCTGCTGTGGCTGTCTTCTCTGCTGGCTAACAGTGCTCTGTCACCATCAGCCCAGAGGGTTTGCGCCGAGCCGATTTGGAATTTCACGTTATACTGGCGGTGTCCTGGCAGCGGATTCCTAATGGAGTGAGGCCATGGTGGTGTGGAGACAGGTAAGTACTACTTATCATTATCTTACTACACATATATTATTTATTTATTTAAAAAGTTTTATATAGAACAAACCTGACCCAAGAGGGTATCAGAGCGCTTTACAGAGAATTGATGAGCGCATGAGAGGAGACAAGTGAGGTATATTGTGAATGGGTCATAATGTATTTGTAGGATATGTGTAAAGCCCTTATTTTTACATATGGCATTGCACACCAACAACATAAACACACTATTGAATGTACACCCACAGGCACCACAAGCACAACACCCACAACCACCACCACCCAAAAATATTTTTTATGTGTCAATATAGGTGTTTCCATTTCACCACGATATGTTGTAAGATGAAACTTATGCATGACACATTAAAAAATTGCATGTGAGAGCAATGTAAAAATACACGAGCCGAAAGCAAATGCTAACTCACGATCCATTGTGAGGCAAGTGACACAGAAGCCTGCCTTAGATTCCAACGTCAACGGGGTTGCTGATCGTCGTGGTAAAGTAACAGCAGCACAGGAAGGACCTGGACAATGGAGTTCAAGATGGAAACGTAAGTGGGAAACAGAAAACAGGTACGTTTTCACCTCATTTTCTTCCATTCTGCCAACTCGAGATTGGAGGTTTCTCCGCCACAGTGGTCTCAATGGAAAGGCACATCGTAATCGTGATGGTGGTATTCTTGGCAAAACTCCCTCCGACAGTTGCTTTTGCCTCTGACACCACAGGCATGGGAGAAAATTCTGGCGGCGGCAGCGGGACTCCGACGGTCTTCCATCCAGAGACATGCTAACATCTAAATGCAGTGGATGGACTGCCAAGTCGATGGACGGGAAAACTGTAGAAAAAGCGATGGTGGCACCAGATCCGCCAAGATCTAAATCAGGCCCTTAAACCAAAGTGTGGTAACATTTGAGTGCATTGCAAGACTTATGTGAGGCCATTCCACTTTATCTGTGAATTTCAGATTAACTCCAACCAAAAAATACCATTCCTGTTATTCATTTAGCAAAAAAAATCAATTTCTATAAAACTTTGCTCAGATTTCACCTTGCAAGGTTCAGGGATTAGGGAAAATCCGAACAGTGGTATACTATTAAGGAAAAATGTCGCCACTAAGGAGATTAGCACATCAGGATATCTCAAAATCTCTTATTTCGGTAACAGTGCAGCAGGGTGAGGAGAACCGCCAACCTCCCCAAAATCAAGGCCTAAGCCAACAAAATGCAACAACACTCCCCAGCACACGTTAAATATGTGTAAATCTTATGCGTTTTGCAGTGCAAAAATATCAGCACATTATGTACACAGTAAACATGATTGTTTTCTTCTTTTGTCCTTTTATTTTGTAGATCTTCAAACAGCTGACACGTGTTTCGTCGCATACATGGGGAGTAAACCCGTGACTTTTTCAAGGCTATTACTTTTCTGTGGTAAACTTCAATTTGTGGTGATAATTCCAACCCAAAAAGTGTGTCTGTCTTTGGTGGCGTCCTTAAATAAGGTAACTGTACATCCAGTGATCCTGATGCGCCCTGTTAGCAAAGACTAATGCTGCAATTCATCGCCCTGGACACCGCCACACTCAGCATCACACGAGTGGCGGCGTCCAGGGTGATGGATTAAGCACACTCATGAAGGAGGGGGCCAGGAAGGATTGGGAACTAACTAATTAACTGCTGGCTGCTGGGTGCTCTAGTTATAATTACATTATGCCCACACTTGAGCGCAAGCCTCCCGGAGTTAACACAGCCTCTTCGAACCAGTCCACTCCTATCCCGAGACAACGTCAAAAGGGCATTTCTGGGAAATCACTCACGAAGGAACGAGCATTGCGGCACGCACAGCAGAGACTGGACACTAAAGTGCAGCAAATCTTGGAAGCTGGGTGCCTTGAGGCTCCGGCCACTCAGACGGGGAGAGAAAGCAGGTCAGAAATGGAGAATAGCAGAGATGTCATGCACGCCGAGAGCGCAGAAAATGAAGAGAGCAGTAATTTATTGAAAGACTGCTTGAAATTGATTACAGCAGAGTCTTTTTCAACTCCCCTCTCCTGTAAGCAGTACCCTCTCTTTTCTAAACTGCACATAGCTCCGGCAGGTAAGCGCCAGTGATCAGGTACAAACTCTGCCGTGGCTACAGCCTGCCTCAATTCCCCCACAGCCGCAGGAACAATCTCCGTATGCAGAAAGTGGGTCAGCAACAGATAGAACTATAGCACTAGTATCAGCTGGTGGGAAAGCTCCTCCCTAAGATGCTCAACAACATATACAAGACTCACAATTTGGCCGTACAGTTAAAAACATGTTTGAGCTCATCCTTTCTGAGATAAAAGAGCTCCACTTAACGCAATCTTAGGAAATTTCCGCCCTGCACCCAAGATTGTCAAATGTTGAGGAAACTATGAGGAAACTTCCGGAGCGAATGACACAGGCCAAGGAAAGGTTCTCTGTTTTGGAGGACAAAACAGAGACTTTCCAACAGGAGCTTGCGCATATAAAACAAAGAAAAGACGCTATGGAGACCAAGCTTCAAGATCTAGAGAACTATAATAGACACTCAAATCTTTGCTTGGTGGGAGATCCAGAATTGGTTGAGGGACCCCAAGTGCAACATTGGATAGAATCGCTACTGAAAGAGGCTATTCCAGAGCTAACAGGGGATTTACCAATTATAAGGGCACATATGGTACCCTCTCCGTGTTTCCCTAATGCAAAATATCCTCGAACAATATTGGTTAACTTTGCCGACTATCCATTAAGTGAGACAATAACAACTAAAGCCATTGAAAAAAGATCTTTTATGGTGCAAACAGTTCCTCAATTCAAGATTTTTTCAGATATGACAGCAGTGACTGCAAAGAGATGGAGAGACTTTGTGCAGATGATTGACTCTTTTAAAACAAGGGTGGTCACACGACTATTGTGCAGCAATCCAAGTTGAAAGTCTGTAGACTATAGTGGCACGTTTTGGGGTTAAGAGGGTTTTGGCTTTTGGTTTCTGGTTCGGCTAAGATGTCCCACTAGAGTAGTACGGGGGTGGTCAGGAGTCGGAAGACCTAGTGTCTTATTGCTGACCAGGCGCACACAACCACAGGTGCAAAGCCATGGCACCTAAGTTGTTTAGTGGGATTTAGGAGAAGGTGTGGGTTACTCTCCTAAGTGATGCAAGGGGTGTGATTGGGTGGGTAAACTGGGTGGGAACAGGGCAGGGCACTGGGTGTTCATATGAGTAAAACATTGAAGGGTACATCTTTATATCTTGACAAAAGTAAATAGATCTGTAAGAGAAGAGCAAATATTTGAGGTAGTGCCAGGAGAGGTTTTCCCCTTCAAATATCATTTCATAGAAATAGGTGTTTATAAATTACATGCCTTCAATCTGCACAAACATTTTAGGCATCCATTATATCTCTGTATTCACAGGGTTGAATATAAACCTTCATGGAAAGAGATATTATATAACTATGGGATGATATTGTATAAAATGGATTCTGCTGGCCAATAGAATGAGTAAGTGTATAGGGTCCGTCATACATCCAGATCAACGTGGATTTCTGTTAGGGAGACAGCTATCTTTTAATACCACTTTTTTAATTGAGGCCTTAGATTATTTTAGTCATAATAAAATCCCGGCCCAAATTATATTGCTAGATGCTGAGAAAGCTTTCGATTTGGTTTGTTGGGAAAGCCTTTTTATATCCTGGCTACATTTGGATTTCCTGCTAGATTTATCAGCCTGATCTCAGGTTTTTATAGAGGTTTTTATAGAGGGGCAACAGCACAAATAATTATTAAATATAGCAACATTGGCACATGCAATATGTACAGAGGAACAAGGCAAGGCTACCCTCTGTCACCAATACTCTTTGCACTTTGTATAGAGCCATTAGCAATAGCCATCCGCTTGAGCAGCAATTTAACCTATCCAACCTGGGGGATGACAAATGTATGCTGACCACATAGCCCTCTTCCTTAAACCGGACCTAGAGATACAAAAGGATATATTTGAAATTTTTCAGAGACAACAATTACTGGGAGGTTATAAGATAAACAAATCGAAAACAGAGATCCTATTGTGTAATACTGCACTTGACACTTTAATACCAGAATTTCGCTTAGCAGTTAACACCAGACCTAAGAGATATTTGGGAATATATGTCTCAGAGAATATTGATGATATACACATCTTAAATTTTTTCCCTCTGTTAATTAAACCAAAAGTTTGTTCTTAAAATTGAATAGTTTACCGCTGTTAATAATCGGCCGAACTGCACTGATTCGTATGTCTATTTTACCATTATGTAATTTTTTATTTTCTGCCATTCCAAGTGTTGTACAGATAAACATTTTTAAGGTAAACCAGGGAATGTTTTCAACTTTTTTATGGGCGACTAAGGCATCTAGATTGGCTATAGGTTCACTATACAGGCCATTGAGTAAAGGTGGATTGGCCCTTCCCAATTTGGGGGAATATTACTTTGCATCTTTTGCTCACACCACATACGGATTAGATAAAACCTTAAATATCGAAAGATATGATAATGTTTTTCTAGATTACATTTTTCAAGAATATAATACAATCGATTTTATACAATTAACGAAATCTTCTGAAAAAGTTAGAAATAAGGTTTTACAGTGGAATGTAAAATGCTGACAGCAATTTTGTTAGCCACTACGATATTCCAATACTCAATGCGACAAACTGGCTATCAGACCTACATGTCGGGAAGCTCCCCTACTTGATAGGAATAGGGTGTTAAGGTGGTTGAGCAACGGGTACAAAAAGATATGGGCTTTTTTAGACGGGAGCTGGAAAAAGTGGAATGAAATAAAATCCAGCAGTCTGCATTATACAGTATCATTACAATGGTCCTCTATTAGAATAAGGCATTTTGTATCAAATCTAAACACCACACAGATTATGAAATCGGCAGAATTTATCGAAGATTTGATAGAGTCCAACACTCACCGGTCAATTAGTTATTGGAATTGACTCTTACGCAACTATGGGGCATCTAAACTTTATGAGAAAGCGCAAGCTAAATGGAAGCCTAAAGAAAATCTCCAGATATCAGCCTCAGTGTGGGATAAAATTTATATTTCATTACTAAAGGGCGCAAATATGAGCCGTATGCAATTTTACACTAAATGGCTGTTATACAGAATCCCTGCCTTCTTCCATAAGATCAACCAACATGTTTCTACTTTCTGCCAATTGTTTCAGATGTGAGGTCAAGGAAGTGGGTAATTGGATACATACGGTTTGGACTTGCCCAAAGTTGAGTGAGTTTTGGGATGATGTTAGTCAATTTTGTTGCCACACTTTGCAGCTGCAACAACCATTAGACACTTTGACAGCTGTTCTTGGATATTCATCCAAATTAAAAGCAGATTTGGTATTGAAGAAAAACAACTGTATATTATATTTGTAATAGCTAGGTCTTTAATCCTCCAAAAATGGTGTTGCAAGGAAATTCCTAGATTTCAACATTTTAGATCTAAAATGAGTAGAATTCAAAAGCTGGAAAAAAGGTACGCAATAAGACACGGTCATATAGGAAATTTCTTAAGTTGTGGCAACATTTTTGATTGAGGAGGTCAAAATTGTATAGAAGGATGATAACGTAAAGTAATTAGAACATTTACGTGTAATTATTTGATGGATTGTCTAAAATGATTAAATTCTATTGTGCTCTGTTGATATGTTTCAAAAAGTTTGAAAATGTTGGAGATACTGTAAGAGTTGAAATTGTAGTAATTTCTATTGATTTTGTCAGATATATGTCAATGAAGTTTGTATATTGGTGAACTCTCCTAAAAAAAGAAAAAGGACACTGTTAAATTTCATGAGGCAATGTGTCCCCAAAATAAGGCACCAAAAACATTTCAAAATATGGTTAATTAAGCAAGGACAGATTCAATAAGTGCATTCTAGTGCAGAATTAGAACATTTAGAAGGATTTATTACAAACATTCATAAGGTATAATACAGAAATTGTAAATGCAGATGCATAAAGTGATTGCCATTATCCATCTCAGTAATATGATAATACAGAAAAAGAGGCAAAGTGAAGAATTACTCTAAGTCAAATGTAAATCAAAATCAAAAACAAATCAGACAGCATTCATAGTAGCATCAAAAAGGTCTCTGGCTCACCCCCAAATTTGATGGTTTATATAGAAAATCTTCTTATAAGATAGAATTAAAACTGTAAATTCATCATGGTGTGAGCAGAATAAATACAAGTTCGACAAATCAGAGCATAGAAAATGATAAATATCACTCCACCTAAGCGCTATCACACTGCATTAATATTGTATTATTTAGAGTAGGCTGAAGTCATCAGGAGATGGCAGAACAAACTAGTTACAAAAGCAAGAGTGAACTATTGTGAATGAATGCAATACAGCAGGTTGAGGAAGAGCCCTTGAACAGTTAAAACATTGCCGAGACCATGTTGGAAAACTTTTCTTCGGGAAAAATAAAAACAATGTAATTCAGAAATAAACAAACATGACCTTACTTGACTGAGTGCAGCAGAAATAATAAATAGTGAATATGAAGGGTGAGACATCCTTTTTGAACAAGATGGTGTTGAGGCCGGCCTTACAGAGGCCTAGTTAGCATAAACCAAGAAAAGGCACTTTCATAGGTCATAGCAGAATCTATTCATAAGTTGTAGCATCAGATAAATATAGACATGTGAATTCAAATGAAAATCCATATTCTGTACGTTATTAGTAATGCACCATTTTACAAATGCTGAAAAACTCCCAACATTCAACAATAAATATTATCATTTTTTGAGTATTTAATGATTCCTTTCCGCCTATGTAACACCACTGCTGTCTTTCAACATCTGTTTTATGACATTATGCAAGGTATTTTAGATTAATGTTTTGTAGTCTATCTTGATTACAAATTCATCTTTACAGAAACTTTATCAGGACATCATTGACATGTCTGGGAAGCACATACCCATTTATGAAAGCATTCCTTGAATGCCAAATTGAAAATAATGTCAGTTTGAAATCAATCAGGACAGTGTTTTTGGATGTCATCTCACTGCAGCTCATCAGTATGGGCTAGCAAAAAGTAACAGCTGTTTTGCAGTGGCCTATTCCCAAGAATGTGAAACTCATCCAGCGGTTTTTGGGCTTCGATAATTTTTATACACAATTCAGAGATATTCAGGATATAAATTATGTGGGAAAAATAACAAGAGTAAATCTTTTCCACACTGAAACATGCTTTACAATATCCTGATGTTTCTCTACTTTCTAATCAAGAAATGGATACCTCTGCTACAAGTAGGAACGAGCAATACTCTCATAATGACATCCTAACATTAAAGCCTTTCATTTAGTTGCTTTCTAATGCAAACTCTAATCCGATTGAATAGACCAAAGGTCATAAGTCTCAAGGATTTTTTTCTCACTTACACCAGTATGTAAGGAGTTAAACATGAAATACAAGCTGGACTGATCATAATAATTTGGGATTCTGGAGGTCCATGAGGTATGAGGCATGCACAATTGATGATTTTCTTCTCCTGTTTTCATTGTGTGATACATTTTGACCAGGAAAAGGGCACGGATGCAACAGATTAAGTTTTGTCATGTATAGGTCAATGGGGCAATTCATTCCCCGCATATTCTTTTTCTGGACTCTAGTTTATGCTCCGTGACAGATCAATTCATTATCCAGGTTTTGAAAGCTCAGCAACATCATAATTTTTTTGAATGGTTTGAAGTCGAACCCACTCAGAGACTAGAGATACACTGATTTTTAATCATAAATAGTACATTTTTAAGTTACAAAGGCAAAGTATTAGATTGGTGTCATAATGTACTTGCAACAGGCCATCCTGGAACTCGTCATACAAAGAGTTAGTAAACTGATCTTTTTGGTATACTCAGTTTCAACAATATATTGTAACCTATGCAAAATGTTAAGTGGTGTGTCTGCAAGGAAAATTGTCCTACTCCATACCAATGAGATTGTTACAACCTTCGCCCATATCAAATCATCTTTGGTTTATGATATCCATGGATTTCATTGCAGACTTACTAAAATATGAATCTTCTACTGACATGTTGGTTGTCATTGACTCATTTGCCAAATTGCTACATTTCATACCTTTTACTAACTTATCTACAGCCAAATAACTTGCAGATATCTATTTGAAAGAGATTGTAGATGACATGGCTTACCAATAGATATCATCACAGATAGAGATACACACTTCATATAGAAAATCTGGTCTGCATTGTTAAAAATACTGGGCATTCAGGGACATAGATCCAGCAGGTGCAATAGTCACACAGATGGGCAAACTGACAGAGTAAACAAGATCTTGAACAATATTTATGATGTTTCCTAGCTCACCATCCTGAGACATGGATGTGCTGGCTGCCTATTGCTGAGTAATAATTTCTTATAGCGCTCTCTTAGATCTTTCCTCTTCTTTTGTTCATAAGGCTTTCATAGACATATGCAGCTCCTCACAGTCAGGTCCCAACTCTCTCTGCACTCCTTCAAACCTTACAACCATAAACAAACACGTTTTATCTCATCCTATGGCTGCTAAAGCTGCTTACAAAAGACAAGCTTATTCCAAAAAAATCCCTGATCCGAGTTATAAGGTTATGATTAAGGTGTCGTTTTTTAATAAATACATATACCTAGGACCCATGTCAAGGTTAACTCTTACTTTGTGGGTACTTTCCAGATGGAAGCTATTGAAAACCTTGTGGATGTTCATCCTCAGTTACCTATTCATGTATATAAATTCTGTCTTTTTTGTTTCATTACTCTGAACACCTCCCTCTGTACATTTAAGTTGTTTACTCCTTCCTCTTCTGCTACATTTAACTGAAAACCTAGATATGAGGTTAAGGAGATATTGAATTCCTGTTGTTCCCTAGGGCAACTTTAATTCTTCATAGATTATACAGGCTTTGGTCCTGAGGAGAGATCTTGGGAACCTCCTTAATTTGTTTGTGCTCCTCTCTAGGTCCGGTCCTTTTCTTAACATCGCCCTACAAAACCGAGGAGTTCATGAGGGGAGAGGGATCCTGCAAGAACTTACCAAGATGTTAGGGGTCTGTGCACATCACAAAAGCACATAGATAGAGGTGATCAGGTTTGACTAAGTGTACAACAGGGGAGTTTGGGGATAGAGTACCCAGGACATGGTTGTAAATTGGTGACTTTTTGGCCAGTTGGATTTCTATTCCAAGATAGTGGGGCTTACTTACAGACTGTTACTGCACCAGTACAGAATTCAAAACTCATTACCTGACAAACATGCATCTTGATGGGCTCTCTGTCTCTCGCATTAGTTTAGACTTGATGTTCTCCCTTGCTGAACCAATGATATTTTCTAGATTTCCTTTTCAGTCTCCCTACAATGTACCTGTACTTTGTTGGTTCTCTTTCCTTTAGTACCTCTGCATGTTTTTGAACACTGTCAGTGAATCAATCTCCATGTCTCCTGTAGAATCCTCAATATTCAGGTTCTGTTGGAGTTAAGTGTATATTAATATTTTTTTAATGCAATATCTCTACTATTTTATGTAAATTGGTTATTCCAATTCACCCATTTTACAGGATCGGTGTGATCAGCTGTGGTGGGTTTCCACTGTTTCTACTTATCATTGTTTTGTTCCTCGTGTATCCAAAATCATTCCAATACAGCATTGTATTCTTACTAATTTTCTTATGGTTTTGGGATCTGGGATGATGATAGTTTGCAACTAGAATCCGTATTATTACTAGCGGTTGTGACAGAGCATTTCCTGAAAATCTGTCATGGAACAGGCCCTTCAGGATCTATATTAGACAACTCAGAGTTAGATCATCAAATATGTTGGCTTGATAAGGAAAAGCTGAACTTTAGGGTTCAGACTAGGTTTATGCAACATTTGTCTATTTATTATTCAGCAGAATACAGAAATACACTTACATAATTGAATATCTGTTCAAATATATACAGAAAACAGGAGAAAACAGGAGAAACAACAGAAGGGCGAAACACAGTTCCCTACAAATGGTCATAGTAGTAAAGCTCTCATGTGTATTTTTAACAGGCAAGCTCTTCACACAGTGTGGACACCCCGCACTGCTATCCATTGGATCAAAAGATGAGGAACCTTGGGATGATTAAGTACCGACGGAAAATCCAGGGGTGGGAGAACTGGCAAGAGAGCCACGTGGTTGTGCAGAGGCAAGGTTTAATTTGTGTATGAGTGAGGGCCCACAGGGAGTATTCCGGGAAGCCCATCACACAAATGGATTTACGCGTAGTTTGGCATTAGACATTTGACATTGGAGCATGTCATAATGACTAGGGTCTGCAGGATTCAAGCAAATGGTATCCTGGGGTCATAGTATTATCATTTGCAAGGAGGACCCCTATACATCTTCGAATACATGCATTTTGTTGTTAAGTTTATTGTAGTCTCTTCATGGCTAGCCACAATGTGGAGTTCAATCAACCATTCATTGCACGTCTACGTGGTAGGTTGTTACCAAGGACGAAGAATGCACACTTTGGCTACAGCTAGTGAGGTTGAAAGCCTTCTGTGCTCGTGCATCATTAGGTTTGATATGTCATGAAGAATGGTGATTTAAGGGGATGAGGGAATTGGGAAGGAACTATGGTGGAGAAGGTGACTCAAGACATTCGCCTAATAATTGGTCAGGGCTGGACAAGCCCAGAGAATATGAAAGAGATTACAGTAGACAGCAGTGCACCTCCAACAGCAGGTTTGTGCCCCCTACAGGTGTATTATATGCTATCCACCACTATAATGCTAAGAGCTGCTGGGGGAACTGGAAGGATAGCAGACTGAATACATAGTTGAATCATCGAAGCACCACCATCATCTTCACAGTCTGCACTTTCCACCAAAGAGTGAGGTTAAGGTGTGTCCGCTTCAGGAACTCCTAATTAGTGCATTCCATGAGGGGCAAGAGGTTGTCCTCTATCATGCAAGGGAGCCCTTTGTTGATTTTGTTATCAAGTGGCGATGCCCCTCCCATACCCGTTTCATGTTATAGCCAGGTATACAGGCATTGGTGGTGACTCTGGATGTCACACTTAGACCAAATTATTTTGTTGCCCAATAGGCAGGCAAAGCCATTGATGATAGACATTACTGTGGCTAAGGAGGACTATGGGTCAGATAGCAGAAGCAGAATATCATCTGCATAGATGAAGGCCATTATCCTTTATCTTTCCTGCTGCAGTGGGGATCCCTTGTACATCTTCTACATCTTGCACTAGTCAGATTACTGCTGCTATAGGTTCTAGGTCCTAGAGGTGGATAACAGGGGATAAAAGGAACCCCTGCCAAGTCCCACACCTAATTCTGAAGGTTTAAGAGAGGAATCCTCTACATGTTACCCCACCATACAGAAGGGGAACCTTGCATATGGCATCCTCGCTCAGACCTATGTGGGACATGAGGCAAAAGCGGTACTGCTACTCGATGCTGTCAAACACTTTCTCAGCATTCAAAGGTTTACCAGTGTCCTTAGTCGATTGTGGAAGCTACGACCCAGAGCAAACCCCACCTGAGATTGATGGCTAAGCTGGGGGATCACTTTGCCTAGTCTCATAGTCAGGATTTTAGCAGGCATGAGATTTTCCGTGTAGCTCATAGTAAGTGAGCGAATAGCTGACTCCAAAGTGCAGAGGTCTGTCTGGGCCTTATGCTTTGCCAGCTCCAATTCCTGCATCATTTTCCCTCTCAGAGTCACCTCGCCCACCGCACAAAGGACCCTTTGGTATTCCACCGACCTCCTTATCAGAGAAGTATGATTGAATATGAATGCATATTTGCCCTTTACTGTCAGGGAGTCTATAAGTTAATGCTTTTCTTCACTATTGGATCATTGGTGAGGGAATGTTATTACAAGTTTGTGTCCCAGAAGAACTGGCTGTGGTCAGTGAGGCCTGCCTCTAGGATGTCACAGCTGGCGATTGTCAGACCTGCCAGCCTTCGGGTGGTCTTCCCCACAAATGTTTGCCTTCCTCTTCCATTTTTCTGACCTCGTGTTTTGCTGGCCATGGCACTCTAAGCACTTTACCACCGCTAACCAGTGCTAAATTGTGTGTGCTTTCGCTAAATATGGTATTATTGGTCTATACCTAATTGGCATATTTAATTTATGTATAAGTCTTTAGTTAAGTGGTACTATATTCACCTAGGGCTTGTAAATTAAAAACTACTAGTTTGTCTGCAGCACTAATTGTACCACCCACTTAAGTAGCACTTTACATATGTCTCATGCCTGTCATTGCAGAGCCCTTGTGTGCAGTATGAGCTGCCCTTTTGACCTGGCAAGATAAACCTTTTGCCAGGCCCAAACCTTCCATTTTAATACATATAAGTCACTCCTAGGGTAGGCCTTGGCCAGCCCAGAGGGCAGGGTGCAATGTACTTAAAAAGTAGGACATGAATTTTTAAGTTTTACATGTCCTAGTAGTAGAAAATTCTTAAAGTCGTCTTTCACTACTGCTGGGCCTATCTCTCCCATAGGATAATATTGGAGTTGTCTTATTACATTTTGTAAGTGTAATTTCAAAATGGGAAGAGATGACTGGTTCATCGTTGGTGTCTCTGGAATCCTAATTTAATAACCTAACTAATGGTGAAGTCAGATTTTAAATTACAATTCTGGAAATGCCTCTTTTAAAAAGTAAGCAATGTCTTGCCTTAGCCACTTTGTGCCTGCAGCCTGTCTCTGGTCACATAACTGGGTATAGTTGGCAGTGGGACTTGTGTATTCCTTCTAGACAGCCACATACAGTGGGAGCTTAGATATGACTGGTAGGGCCACTTGAATACGCTATTTCCTATCTTCACATAGAGGGACTAACGACCCTGCATTGTCACTTCAGTCAGCTTGGAGCCAGGGCAGGGGGGGCAGGACATCTGTGCACTTCAAACACACTGTCTAGAAGCTTCTCCCACCTTCCAGAACCAGAGCACAAGGGTATAAACGAAGGACCTCAGACACCAACTCTTCAGTACACTTCTGGACCTGTGTATTCTCTACCAAGGAAGACTGCTCTATTGCTAAAAGGACTGCCACTCTGCTGGACTGATGGCCTGAAGCAGCTGCTGCCCTGCTTTGCTGACCTCCTGCCCTCTTGTCCAGGTGAGAAGGACTGGACCTGCAAATCTTGAACCCAGAACCCAGAGTGACTCCACTTATTTGAAGCCTCAGGGACATAACAAACTTACAACAGCCTTGCACCTGCATCTGGACTCTGCCATCTGTGAGTCTACCCTACCAAGTGGTGCCACCCTAATCCTGGACCCTTGTAAGATGGCCTAAGATGCTTGTCAGCAGGACTAATGCATCTTCGCTGCTGAGTGGCGCAACACCGAGCAGAACTGAAGCATCTTCTTCTGTGAGCGACGCATCCTCGAGCAGAACAGACGCATCACTCCTGCTGCTTGGATTGGACCCATTTCAAGGACTTTCATCGCTGCCACAGCCCTCATCGCCTTTAGAACCACAGCTGTGGAACACATCCTCGGTGCAAGCCATTGCATCTCTCGTCGACGGCAGCCTCAACTTTGATGCCGGACTCCGTATCGCAGCCTCGCAGCTCTTCAGAATCAACGCACCACCAGCTGTGTGCTGCTTCCCTGACACCGGACATTGAACTGCAAGCCCCGTTGATGGGATCCACAACGTCGACACCACAGGACCTCACAATTCAGCCTTGCTGCATCTTGGAACCGATGCAGTGATTCGGCTGCATGACACATCTTTGACGCGGATCGACGCAATGCACCACACCCCAGGATTTAAGGTACTTTGTTCAGCGGGCCTAGTGGGTGCTCCATTGTGGTCAGCCTGAACTTGTGACTTTGTCCTGGTCTGGCACGACCAGATACCCACAATTGACGCTTTGTGCTTTTTGGGGCTGTTTTCACTAAAATCTTTAAAAGTCAATATCTCCAGTTCTACTGATTGGATTTTTTTGTCAGTTTGGTCTTGTTTTATTTATTAAAAATACTCTATTTTCCTAGGATTCTGGTTGCTGCTTGACCTGGGCTCACACCCCAGTCAACCAACCACCCAATATCTTACAGCGATGTTGGGAAGTGGCCCTCTGTGAATGAGGTAATAGTCAGTCAATATAGGATTGTGGGGCTAAGAATACTAACTTGTATCACCAAGTTACCAGGCAAATGGTGCTTACGAGCGGTGAGCTATCCCAAATCTTTTTTTGAAATTTTTGGATTAAGTCAAAATAAAATGAGATTTAAATAAGGGACAATGTGGCACATTCTTGCCAGTCTAGAAGCCTTTAGGTTCAAGAGAAATTAACTGATGTCAGAAAGACCAGCTCGCTCATTTGATAAAGGAAGATTAGAGAAGTGTTTATTGACTTTTACACATATCCTTACAGCGAAGGAAAGTCACAGGGCCTGATTCACAAGGGTAAACGTACACTTTTTTTTACATTTACAATTTTTTGGTATTCACAAACTGTAAGTTTAACCTTAATAATAGTAATTTTATGGCTGCAGACACTCCGCACATAAAAAGATAGGCCTTTCCAATCTTTTCATGAGCGGAGCTTCCACAGTGATAAAATTACTGTTAGTAAAATTAAAGTTGCAGTTTGTGAGTACAAAAATAATTGTAAACTTACACAAAAGTGTAGGTTTACCTTTGCACATCAGGCCCACAGAGCATACTAGCTATACGAGAGTATTAAGAGAACTTGTTAGTCTATTTATGCATCTAATCCTAAATTCTGTTTATTCCCATTCTTTATATCACTAAACTATTGAAACTAGCTTACCACTCCATAAAGGGAATTATTTGATGTTACCTTTCTCTTGAAAGTCTTCACTTTCATCGTAAGGTTTCACCCACCGTTCTGTTCTGCAACCTTACAGTTTTCCTGACTGGTCTGTCGGGAACCAACTTTATCCTCTAATACTTGACCCTTTTTATGATATACTTTTAAATTCAGCTTTGAGCTTGAGTTACTCTAATGTACAGGTTGCTACTGATTACTTCATGAAACGGCAATCTATTAATAGTCATATCGGCTCATTGTATAAGATAGACATTATCAGTGTGTACACAAACATTCCATAACATTGCAATGGTATTCTTCTTACATCAATTACACAATGTTATATCACAATTATTTTGAATGGAAAAAATATTCTCTACCAAGGAAGACTGCTGTATTGCTAAAAGGACTGCCACTCTGCTGGACTGATGGCCTGAAGCAGCTGCTGCCCTGCTTTGCTGACCTCCTGCCCTCTTGTCTAGGTGAGAAGGACTGGACCTGCAAATCTTGAACCCAGAACCCAGAGTGACTCCACTTATTTGAAGCCTCAGGGACATAACAAACTTACAACAGCCTTGCACCTGCATCTGGACTCTGCCATCTGTGAGTCTACCCTACCAAGTGGTGCCACCCTAATCCTGGACCCTTGTAAGATGGCCTAAGATGCTTGTCAGCAGGACTAATGCATCTTCGCTGCTGAGTGGCGCAACACCGAGCAGAACTGAAGCATCTTCTTCTGTGAGCGACGCATCCTCGAGCAGAACAGACGCATCACTCCTGCTGCTTGGATTGGACCCATTTCAAGGACTTTCATCGCTGCCACAGCCCTCATCGCCTTTAGAACCACAGCTGTGGAACACATCCTCGGTGCAAGCCATTGCATCTCTCGTCGACGGCAGCCTCAACTTTGATGCCGGACTCCGTATCGCAGCCTCGCAGCTCTTCAGAATCAACGCACCACCAGCTGTGTGCTGCTTCCCGGACACCGGACATTGAACTGCAAGCCCCGTTGATGGGATCCACAACGTCGACACCACAGGACCTCACAATTCAGCCTTGCTGCATCTTGGAACCGATGCAGTGATTCGGCTGCATGACACATTTTTGACGCGGATCGACGCAATGCACCACACCCCAGGATTTAAGGTACTTTGTTCAGCGGGCCTAGTGGGTGCTCCATTGTGGTCAGCCTGAACTTGTGACTTTGTCCTGGTCTGGCACGACCAGATACCCACAATTGACGCTTTGTGCTTTTTGGGGCTGTTTTCACTAAAATCTTTAAAAGTCAATATCTCCAGTTCTACTGATTGGATTTTTTTGTCAGTTTGGTCTTGTTTTATTTATTAAAAATACTCTATTTTCCTAGGATTCTGGTTGCTGCTTGACCTGGGCTCACACCCCAGTCAACCAACCACCCAATATCTTACAGCGATGTTGGGAAGTGGCCCTCTGTGAATGAGGTAATAGTCAGTCAATATAGGATTGTGGGGCTAAGAATACTAACTTGTATCACCAAGTTACCAGGCAAATGGTGCTTACGAGCGGTGAGCTATCCCAAATCTTTTTTTGAAATTTTTGGATTAAGTCACAATAAAATGAGATTTAAATAAGGGACAATGTGGCACATTCTTGCCAGTCTAGAAGCCTTTAGGTTCAAGAGAAATTAACTGATGTCAGAAAGACCAGCTCGCTCATTTGATAAAGGAAGATTAGAGAAGTGTTTATTGACTTTTACACATATCCTTACAGCGAAGGAAAGTCACAGGGCCTGATTCACAAGGGTAAACGTACACTTTTTTTTACATTTACAATTTTTTGGTATTCACAAACTGTAAGTTTAACCTTAATAATAGTAATTTTATGGCTGCAGACACTCCGCACATAAAAAGATAGGCCTTTCCAATCTTTTCATGAGCGGAGCTTCCACAGTGATAAAATTACTGTTAGTAAAATTAAAGTTGCAGTTTGTGAGTACAAAAATAATTGTAAACTTACACAAAAGTGTAGGTTTACCTTTGCACATCAGGCCCACAGAGCATACTAGCTATACGAGAGTATTAAGAGAACTTGTTAGTCTATTTATGCATCTAATCCTAAATTCTGTTTATTCCCATTCTTTATATCACTAAACTCTTGAAACTAGCTTACCACTCCATAAAGGGAATTATTTGATGTTACCTTTCTCTTGAAAGTCTTCACTTTCATCGTAAGGTTTCACCCACCGTTCTGTTCTGCAACCTTACAGTTTTCCTGACTGGTCTGTCGGGAACCAACTTTATCCTCTAATACTTGACCCTTTTTATGATATACTTTTAAATTCAGCTTTGAGCTTGAGTTACTCTAATGTACAGGTTGCTACTGATTACTTCATGAAACAGCAATCTATTAATAGTCATATCGGCTCATTGTATAAGATAGACATTATCAGTGTGTACACAAACATTCCATAACATTGCAATGGTATTCTTCTTACATCAATTACACAATGTTATATCACAATTATTTTGAATGGAAAAAATACCATGCATAGGAACCTCAATGGGTTCAACTGTGACACTATCATTTGCTTGCTTATTTGTGGAAACGTATGAAAATAACTACATCCTTGAAAACCCAATCTGAAGGGAACAGTACACTATATGGATTACAGTTTTTTTAACATTATAACTGCTCGAAAATTGAATTGGAAAATAGCATTGAGCAAGTGAATCATACTACTGTAGGAATTTGTTTGCTAACATGGATGAGATATACACTTCCTGAGGCGGAGGTAGCAAAATAAGATTATGTATGACATGCCAAAGTAAATAAGAAACCAACAATAAGGCTACCAATGAGTTATTTAACTTCAGCAGCTTTCATCCACCTTACCTTAAAAGCCTTTTCCTTTTAGCTGAATGATTAGAGGTAGAAATATCACATCTAATGATACTGCATTGCAGATACGGTTGGAAGAATTAAAACATATGTTTTGTGAGAAGGCATATGTAGTGGAAGTACTGAAACAATTTATAACTAGGGTAATCTCAATGCAGAAACAAGATTTGTTACAGTACCATAAAAAAGACCAAGTGAACAGAATGGTGAAGGAAATTCTCTGAACAATGTTTAAAACTATGTTGAATATGAATTGGTTTAGGATTTTGTAGGACAATGAATTGAAACAGTTATTGCCTGAGGATATACTAATGTAGCATTTGAAAATAATATCAACATCAAACCTATGGTATTGACATGAGTTCCATGGTTGAATGAAAATGACAAAGAAAATAAATTTAAAACTAAAGAAAGAATTTACATTGACATGTTTTCTGCTAGCTGCATTCATATGAAGAAGAGAGAAACAATGACACACCCATTTATAGGAAATATAATGTTTTGAAGGATTTTGCTACATAATATAATATTACACTCCCATACAATAAATGTAATGTTGGTTTGACTGAGGCAAATGCTAACGTTTATTGAAATTAAAATTATTCTATTACAAGAACTCTTAATCACCAGTGGCTCACCACTTTATGGAAGGCAAACATAATTCAAATCAAATAAGATTTGTTATTCTGGAAGTGGTACAGCCACAAAAAGGAGAGGATAATCCTCATAAATGGATATTACAAGCAGAAGCAAATTGAATTGAACGTATTGGCTCATTATACCCTTATGGTTCAAATGAGGCCTATAATATGATGTGATTCTTTGAAGTTCTGAATAATGCACTCTATTATTTGCTTAAGTTAATTGATGTGTTTTTACTTTCTGTGTTTGAAATATCAACATGTGAGTTAACTTATATACATAGGGGGCTATTCACAGAGGCAAATCTCTGGGCATGATTCACAAAGGTAGCTTATACTTTGGAATAATTTACATTTTTGAGTAAATTTACAACTTTTTAGCTATACACAAAATCTGAGTGTGAATCTGAGTGTAAATTTACCCCAATAGTGTAACTTCCATGTCTCCGCAAAATGGAAGGTCCTGGGGGCTATGAACTGCATGGGCTATTTACAAAGGTAACGTATGCTTTCAAATAATTTGCCCATGTAATTTTCTCTTACACTTTTGAGTAAGTTTACTCCTTTTTTACAAATATATTTTATTTTTCATATATTTTTTAATTGTTTTAATAATTGAATTTATTTTAATGTTATTTTATGAGGGGTTTTATTTTACGTCCCTTCCTTCATTATTTTCTATGGGAGGGTGTTGCAGTACCAGTTGTTGGCCATGTGTGGTGCAGTTCTTACTTCAGCTCTGAGCTGGAGCATATTTACAACTGTCTTGGGTGATTTAGGCTCTAGTGACTATCACTAAACCACTCCTTAACCCTCTGTTAACTCCTCCTTACTCCTCCCTATTATTCATGTGTTGCATGGTAAAATTGGTTAATATTTAAAGGAAATGTTAGTATAAATAGAAGGTCTACCCCATGCCATTTCCTATGGAGAGGTGAAGGGGTAGCTACCTTAACATCATGTACTTGATGTCATCAGTGATGTCATAAATGACGTCATAGAATATGTGAGGTCATAGCAGTGCAAGGCAGGGGTACACGTTATCTGCTAACTATAATTGGTGAATTTCTTTTTTTTTTGTAGTTTAAAACATTAATGTTGTCACTGATCGGTTCACTTAACTATAACGTTACCTTAACCTTTGCGTTTTTTCATTGGATTTCTAGTTTTTTTTTAACATAAAGTAATATTTAATACCATATGTAAAGTCAACCAACTGCTGTCTATGGCCTTTGGCGGGTGGGGAGTTGGCTACAGAACTTTATGTTTTTTTAAAGGGGAGGGGTCCCCGTGGCCCCCTCCCCGAGCCATATTAGGCCCTGGGGCCCCCTTCTCCCAGGTTCTTTTTTTTAAAGTGAAGGGGGGCCAAGTGGCCACCCTACCAGAGCCTTATTATTAAACCCTGGGGAGGAGCTGCATCCCCATGGGCAGTATAAAAACAAACTTAAAGGTGAGGGGATAACATGCCTCCCTTCCCAAGCCTTATTAGGCCCTGGGGACCCCATCCCCAAGACCACTACTACAATTAAAGGGGATTGGGCTGCAACGATCCCCCTTCCGAGCCATATTAGTCCCAGACGGGCAAAAAATTTGCGATTCCTACATATTCCTTAATACAGAATTGCAAATTGCGAATTGCTATTAAGAAATGCCTTCCCATTCATTCCTATGGGCCTAGAGGCCCATAGGAATGAATGGGAAGATAGTCGCAATTTGCAAGTACCAAATAGGTACTCACAGATTGTGAATGCAATTTCATGGGTGTAAGGGGGCCAAAAGGCCACCCTGATACATCCCTGAAATATGCATGTGTGCACATGTGGCGCATATACATGCCCTAAGGACATGTATGTGCGCCACATGGCACTTAGAAAAATGCAAGAAAGTGCATTTTTCTAGGAACTTGCAAATCACCATCAACTAGAAGTTGGTTGTAATTTGCGATTCCTTAATGCTAATTTTCAATTTGCGATAGCTATCAGAATTGCATTTAGGGATTCGCAAATTGCGAGTCCCTAACTGCATTCGCAATTCAGGTAATCGCGAATAATTGCGATTACCCATATTGCGAATTACAAATGTTTAAAACATTGCAAAACGCATTTTTGCAAATACAAATGGGCCGATTCTGCGAATCGGCCCGTTTGCGATCACAAAAAGTGTTGATACATCTGGCCCTAAGTCCTGAAGTCCTGTAATGGCTCCCAGCAACATTTTTCTGATGTAGCTGGTAGCCAATCAAGGCTGCCGATCCCACTGTACCTCTTGCGGAGCAAATTGGCCCAAGGGGAAAAAAGTTACCTGGACCAATCAGAATGCTCAATTTTTAAATTGGTGCTCCCACGAGACTCTCTCAAGCCTATCTCAAGTAACTATAACTGACACCCTAAAGTAACTATAGCTCACACCCCAGCCATGCACAGTTTTATCAACAATGATGGCATTTCAGATGTGATTAGGGATATCATAAATGTAATTAATGATCATGTCATGAATGATTTAATATTCGATGGTAAAGGCAGTGCATAGCGAGGGCACAAGTTATAGTTACTTTAGGGTACGAGTTATAGTTACTTGAGGTAACTATACCTGGTGAATTTCAGTGGTTTTCTTAGTTTCAAATAGTATGGTTTACGTGACATTTTCACCTAACTATAAGATCCCTTTAACCTTTTTTTTCATTGAATTTCTAAGGTTTTTTTCATGAAAAGTTAGATATTCTTATAATTCTTAACAATATAGCCATTTTAACCTTTGGTTTTTCAGTGAATGTCTAGGTTTTTTTTAACGTAAAGTAAGAGGTCCATCATAATGCAAGGCTGGGGGCTGGATGCAGGTTCTGGCCTGGCATTATCCGTTGTGCTGCCCTGGCCAACCTTGCTCCCCTGCTCCCTTCTCCTTGCCCCTTCTTTGTCTAAGTCCAAACCACTTTCTCCTCATCCAGCACTGTGTGGCCACTGTTCTGCCTCTGCCATTCCTGCCTGCCCTGCACAGCCAGCTTGCTGCCCCTACCCACCTCTTTCCTGCTGTCTATTGTCATGCACCTGGCCCCCCCTCACCTGCCCTGCATGGTCCGATGTGCTGCCACTGCCCTCCAGTTAGCTTGATGTTCCTGCCCACTCCTCCTGCCCTCCATTGCCTGAGGCTATGCCCCTATCATTTTCCTCCTGCTGAGCCTCTACGCTTAGCATGTTGCCCATACCCACCTTCCCCCTACCCTCTAATGTCTGTGTGCATGCCCCTACTTCCTCTCTTTTTCCCACCATATTCCATGGACCTGTCACTGCACCTCTTGTCTGCTTTGAGTATTATGTGGAGCTGCCGCCGTCCCAGCCCGCCTGCCCAGTATAGCTGGGAGGCTGCCCTGTGTCATCAGCTTGCTGAGCCTAAGCCCTCCCACCTTCCCTCCTTTTTCTGAGTATATGCCATTATAGTCTCCTTGTTACCCTCCATGGTGTGTTATGCTACCAGTGAGCATCCCGCCTGCCCTGCATGGTCTGCTTGTTGCTCCTGCCCTGCCCTGCCCTCCATTTTCCATGTGCAGACCCCTATCCCCTTCCTCCTGTCTTCTGTGATCCGTTGGTGTGCCCTTCCCCCTCATCGTCTGTTGTGCTGCAACTACCCCTCCTGTCTGTCCAGTATGGTCAGCTTGCTGCCCTTTCCCCTCTGTGGAAATATGGATTTTTCTGATCAGTTATGTCCCCTATCTTGGACCCCAACGGTTCCATGTATGAATCACAAGTACATGTATGTCCCCTCCAGTTCCAGTTATGAAGACGCAAACACATGTGCGTCCACCGTCAACATGTCCTCTGTCAGATCCGCCATGAATAGGCCGGATATTCTATTCCTAAGTATGAAAGGCCACCGACTTTATATGGCTCAATTACTCTATTTTGCAGTCCAGGCAAGTAGGCCCTGATTCTGTCATCGAACTCTTCTTGCCTTCTGCCTCTGAAAGCTTCAGTCTGAGCCTGCATCTGTGACCATGAACTTTGTCTCATTCTCTGTGCGGCTCCCGAAGCCTGACATCAGCCTATTCTCTGCCAAGAACTGTATTTCACCTTCGAATTATCTACTTCCCCCTCAGCCGATGCATTCCTGCCTAGTAGTTTAAGTAAACATTCTTCCAGTTACCGAGCAAAAGGCCCGGCTTCTCTGCCCTTATGCAAGTAATTCATAGTCCTGTTACCATGGAATATTTCTACCCCCTCGCATTTAGTGTAGACACTTAGACGCTTGTACACGCATGCACAGTCAGTATAGAATAGATTCTGTCCGAGAGTCCTTCTTTTGGATAACATAGTTCTTTAAACATAGGATGTTAGATATGATTTGGGATTAGGTTGACTTGACCCCCCAGACTTCTTGTCTCCACATGTAGAGCTAAATGTCAAGTCCCCTTCACCCCCTAGTTGCACGTCAATCACACGTCATACTGCTGCGCGCGCAACTATGCCAAGTATAATCTTATAGATCCACCTATATATGACATCATAACCAATTATGTTTCTGTTTTACTCCTCATTACGCCCATTTTTGGTTACGCAGGTGAATCGTCATTTTCCTTATCAATTGTTACGCCTACTGCATTCGCTTCATTGTAATGTATGATCTATAAAAGTCATTTCATGTCAATAATGTATGTACTTCACTTCCTGAACCTCCGTGGTGATGGAACTTGGAGCAACCGATTATAATCGATTATTGGAATAAAGCCCATTCCGAACCTCTAATGCCACGGATTCTGCCTCTTATTTACTGAGCTATTTTATTATGTTTCCGTATCAAATTAAGTCCCGGTAAAGGAATTTTATTTACCACATGAATGGCGCCCGAACAGGGACACTTTCTCATCTCACGCGCCGGCGGTGAGTTGCAGGCCCGGTCTCCTGCCACAGCTGGACGGACAATTACGCGTACCAGCAGGATTTCCTGTATCTCCCTCCGGTCAAGCGGGGGCGACTGAGGCTGCGATCAACACCCAGACGAGGCGGTGAGAAGTGCGAAGTATCCCGACCAGAGCCCAGCTGAGAGAGCAAGATCCGAGGTATACAGAGGCCCACCAGTTCCCGAAGTCCCGAGTCGAGTCCAGTTTCCGCAGTGTTCGAGTCGAGTCCAGTCCGGTTCAAGTCCAAGTTCAGTTTCTGAGGCCTTCCGTTTCCGAAGCTACCCGGTGAGTACCATTACTGGGGAGGCATTTCTGACGTGCACATAGGTTGTGCCGGTCAAGACGGGTTTGGGTACACAAATCCGGTCTGCACTGTTTTAGCAGTGTATCTGTACTGTTTAGCAGTATATCAAGTATTCCGAAGTATCTAGTTATTGTCAAGAATTATGCTTGGTGATTAGTTATGCAGACGATCATCATTGTTGTTTCAGTTAAAGGTTTAATGCTAAATGTTAAATGTTTTAAGTACGTCCTGCATATTGTGGTATGAATGACTGTTCATTATCGTGTTTACTGTATTAAGTCTGTTCAAAATCAAGTATCAGGTCAGTTGGTCAAAATCAAGTATAAGGTCAGTTCTCAATATGCCGCTCTTTTCGAAACTAAGACAGATCACAACAAGAAAAGGGGTACTCGAAGAAGCCGTTCCTATTCCTCCTAGGGACACTCCAGGGTACTTCATGTATCATAAACATGGCTTAGACGCTATATTATTTCTTGATTTATGGGTAGACTACACCAAGGAATTACCAGAAAGTCAGAGGTGGCCCACAGCGGGAACCTGGGATGCAGAGTGCATCATGAAAGTAGAGGAAGAGTTATGGAAAAGGAAAGTCAGACAGTCACAGAAAGACGCCGTTGAGTTATGACGTAAAGAATCTCATAGACGTATGGAAAAAGCACATAGACAGGAAGAAAAGAATAAAGAGAGTTCAAATAAAGTTCGAGAAAATCTATTAATTGAGGAAGGTATCCGAGTGAAATCAGAACAAGTGGACCGACAAAGAAATGCCCTTATGAATGGTATGTATCCCCTTCTAGCCGAAGGATTACCTAAGGCTACTCCAGAGATACCGAAAGACTTGCCACCCCCATTATTTCCAATAAAGGTACATCCTAAGGGGCATCCTAGAACCGCAGAAGATGTTTTTCTTTCCTCATATTTAGATGACGCAGCTCCCGAATATGCAAATTCCGCCCCACATAGATCGCATACCAGGGAGGTTCAACGCCAAGATCCAGTACCCGTATCTCTACAGCAACAAGTCCTGACACAAGTTCCGGCAAGCACATCTGTTTCTACATCTGTTCCTATAACCACTTCTATAGCTGTGTCTACACCTATAGTTGCTGTATCGCGTTCAACGAATCCTTTCACGCCCGATACCCCAGATGGGGCTACGGGAGGTGCTACCAACATTTTCTCTACGCCACCCAGAATAAATAAACTTACCTTTCAGGAGTCAGCACATTCACGTACCCCCAAACTCATAAACGCCCGTACGCTTAAGGAACTTCTTGTAGATTGTAGATATGACCCTGTGCCCGGTAAAGAGGACGAAATGACCCTGGCATCATTGCGTATCAGACGAGCCGCAGTGTATTTAGGGAAGTTACCAGGAATGACTGCGCATCTAGATAAAATATATCATTTTGTCCAAACAGGGCGAGATCCAGAATGTATTAACAGAGCTATGGAATACCAGAAAGTAGAGATACAGGGGGAACTGTTACGTTTCCTCATAAATTGTGTTATCAGAAATCAAGACCGACCAGGGGTAGACCCGGAAGCAATGCAAATTCTTACCAGATGGAGCCAGAATATATCAGAAGGGAGACATGATAAGCAAAATTGTATAATAGCAATGTGCCGAAAGATCCGTAAAGAAATAGAACGCCTGCACGAAGAAAGATTAACGGTAGACCAGTTCGAACTAAACGAAGAAGAAGGATCAGGACTGCCCGCAGGACAGTCAGACACCATAGCCTATGTAGGAAGAGGAAGATCTTGTAATAGTAATAGATGTCTTATTGACCCGATACGTCCGATATGTCCAGAAAATAACAGGAATTTCCCAACACCCATAGTTCATATAAGGTCTAACGAGCATTCATTCCAAGCCGCTGACAAATTACTCCGAGAACGAAGGGGTTATCATTTCCTCGATTCTATGGATGAACAAGAATTAGCCAGGTCAGCCGTTCATTGGGTTGACAGTCCCGGAAAGTATGGTGATGATACAGTAGCACACACGTTTTTGAATCTCACCCCAGATGAACAGCGTTTAGCTGGGATTTATATGATTCAACAACTCCTTATACTATATCAGAGTCAACATTCGGACCCTGGTCCCTTACCTGACATATTGACTGAATTACTCATGAATAGATGGAGAGGTTCAGGTATTAAATTAATTAAAGAAATACTAGAATCAAGAAAGCAGTATATTCTTTCTGTATGTCCAGAACACGTCTCACTACCCATTAAGGAAAGAACCACGTATTACATGGACAGACAGAATCCTTTACGAGAAGTACACCCAATAAAGGGCGAGGACAATGAGTTTAAACGCGTATTTGTATATACGCCCATATCGAAAATAGAATTGTTTGAAATGAAGAAAGTGGTACCCAGTCATGACAAAGACCCAGCGGGTTTTCACCGAGAAATTAAAGACATGTTACTCATGGGAGAGTATACCTATCCCGACATTATGACAATACTGAAGGTATTGATGCCTGCTGGCATTTACGAAAAACTCAGGGAAAAAGAGTGGGAGGTAGGAGACCAAAAGATAGAATGGTCAGTATTAGAAGCGGAAGAAAGGGCCCGAACTGCAGGAGCAGGACTTGGGGATAAAACTAAAGCGCTACCAGGTTTACTAGTACAGGTACTGCCACGTTTATTAACTACGAAAAAGGAAGATTGGGGTACTATTTCAGCCTGCAAACAGAAGCAAGATGAAGACACTAGTGATTACTATGCCCGATTTGAAAAATGTTTTGGTATAAATAGTGGCATAAAAGCAAGTAGCGAATCATACCCACATCTGTTTGTGACAAAATTAGTGGAAAATGCCTTGCCTCAAGTAAAGAACAGAGTATTAAAATTCGAGAGTACCTGGCAAAGTAACACCCCATCACAAATGTTACAAATGTTACAGTACCATCACAATAGAATTAGGGAGGAACAAGAACATGAACACAGACGCATGAAAGACACGAAAATGAAAATGCTAGTTTCTCAGACAGTTCCAGCTGAAGGACATAAAAAGGGTATGACACATTCCGGTGATTCAACAGGACCTATAAAAGGGACATGCAATTATTGTAGAAAGCCCGGTCATTACGTACACGATTGTCCAGTTTTGAAACATAATATCAGCATAGGTAAAACACAAGAAAGACCACGGCCACCTAGACAGGACCAGAATGAACAAGGAGCTCCGCAGCATGCACAGTCCATGCCAGCTTCACAACAGTCTATACAGTTTGTGCCAGCTGCACCACCGTTGCCTGTTGCTGCCACACAGACAACAACACGACAAATGTATCAGACCGCACAGTATGAATATCCTGAGTATCAGAGATACGCATGAACTAGCCTAGAGAGGGAAGTTGACTTACCCCTTATTGAAATCCCAGTAGATCAAGAAGGACCTTATGTACATAGTGAATTATTAGGTCAAGACAGAAAATTTTTACTCGATACAGGGGCAAGTCGAACAACGATAAAACGTAGTGAAGTTCCAGGGGCACCCCTCTCAGGCTCACAGAATATTTCCCTTGGTTTTTCAGGAAAACCTATTGTTAATGAAGTGTCACAACCTCTGCCACTTACGATAGGACCTTTGACCCGAACTACAGATTTATTGCTTACTAAATCATGTCCAGAAAACTTGTTAGGAATAAAAACACTGAAAGCTCTAGGAGCTATAATATGTTGTTCTCCGGAAGGAGTAAGATTGTTTTTGCGTGATTTTAAAGGTCACTATGTATCTAGAGACATGGATCCCCGACTGCAGACTTTACCTACACATCTATGGGCACAAGGCCCTACTGATGTTGGTTGCATGAATATTACACCATATCGAGTCACATTAAAGGCAGGAGTGGTACTACCACGAATGCGACAATACAAGTTACCACCAGATGCTGTAGTGGCTTTACTACAAATCATTGACGAGCTCATTGCCCAAGGAGTAGTTGTGGAAACAGACTCCAATGTATGTAATTCACCAATAATTCCGATTCTTAAACGAACAGATCCGAAGGTCCCGCCAGTATATCGATTGGTTATTGATCTGCGCGAATTAAACAAGTGCATTGTGCCACAATTCCCTGTGGTCCCAGATATCTCGTCATTACTGACAGCCATTGATTCCGAAGCAACATTCTTTACTGTAATTGATCTCAAGAATGCTTTTTTCAGCGTCCCAATAGATCCGGAAAGCCAATATTTGTTCGGATTTAGTTTAAATGGACGCAGCTTTAAATTCTCACGCGCACCTCAAGGATTTACAGAAAGTCCCAGCATCTATAGCCAAGCACTGAAACGAGAACTTGACAGTATCCACATGCCAGTTAACACTGCCTTGCTTCAATACGTCGATGATCTGCTGATCACCGCGAGAAGCGAACCCGAATGTGAGAAAGCATCACTGACAGTTTTACAATTTCTAGCCGAAAAGGGGCACAAGGTGTCCCCTTCTAAGCTGCAATTCTGTGTCCAGCGAGTTGTTTATCTTGGACACTCGCTGTCCAAGGAGGGAAGGCAGCTTACACCCGACCGCATTCAGTTAATAGCTAACATGCCAATACCCAAGACACAAAAGGAAGTACGAGCTTTCATAGGTCTCACTTCATACTGTAGGCAGTGGATCCCTCAGTATGCATTTTTAGCAAAATCACTCATTCAGTTGACAACACAGGAGGCAGCCACATCGACTGTTCTCCCTTGGACTCAGGAACATACACAAGCTTTTGAAAGCTTAAAGAAAGCTTTATGTCAAGCACCTGTTTTAGCAACGCCATGTTACAGAAAACAGTTTACACTCTTTGTTACAGAACGCGAAGGTACTGCCTTGTCAGTACTCACACAGGAACAAGCAGGGGCACACAAACCATGTGCTTATTTTTCTAGTACATTAGATCCCGTAGCTCAGGCTTTGCCTGCATGCCTAAAATCAGTAGCAGCGACAGCTTTAGCAATCAGACAAAGCGATGCCATAGTGTTAGGACATCCTTTGACAGTTCAAGTGCCACACGCAGTAGAGGTTCTTGTAAATAGAACGCAAACGCAACACTTGACTATAGCGCGACTTACAGGGTACGAACTTACATTGTTCCAGCCACATATAGAAATCAGACGCTGTAACACATTGAATCCTGCCACACTTTTGCCAGTAATCGGAACAGACCCACTAGCTCATGACTGTATTGAAGTTATTACAATCACGACGAAACCCAGACAAGACTTGACAGATGTTCCATTGTCAGATCCAGACCTGACGTTGTATGTAGATGGTTCATGTATGAGAACAAGTACAGGAGAATTAGTGGCCGCTTATGCAGTCACAACAGATACTGAAATCATTGAAACTAATCGCATAAATACCTTGTCAGCTCAAGCCGCAGAGCTCATCGCTCTGACACAAGCCTGTATTCAAGCCAAAAATAAAAAAGTCAACATATACACTGATTCACGTTATGCATTCGGAGTTGTACATGACTTCGGCGTGCTGTGGCGAGAGAGAGGTTATTTAACTTCCCACGGTGCCCACATTCAGCACGGACCCCTCATTCATGCCTTATTAGATGCAATACATCTACCCACTGCAATATCAATTATGAAATGTAAAGCTCATACGAAGGTTACTGATATCATTTCCCAAGGCAATGATCTAGCCGACAGAACAGCTAAACAGACTGCTCAAACTCAAACCTCCGACATGACAAAGACAATAGTCCCGATACCGACACATTGTATGACAGTTAAAGATCCTACCCTTGACGTAATTGACATACAGACACATGCTACACCAGACGAAATAAAGAAATGGACTGAATTAGGAGGGATCCAAACGGACCAGGGATGGATGATGAAGGAAAAGTCTGTGTGGTTCCTTCCTGATTCAATGGTCCAAGTTATAATTAACAGTATACATAGTCCAGCGCATCTAGGAGAAAAAGCTATGCTAGACAGCATTCAACACATTTGGTTCAATAAACATTTACGAGCAGCAGCCAAACAAAAAGTCCGTACCTGTATGATCTGTTGCCAGTTCAACCCAGGAAAAAGCGTTCCCGTAGAACAGGGTGGATTTCAGCCTCCTGATCACCCTTTTGAAGTACTCCAAATGGACTATATCCAGATGGAACGATGTCGAGGATTCAAATATGTTCTCGTAGTTGTCTGCGCTCTGTCCCGTTGGACAGAGGCATACCCGGTTTCAGATTACACTGCCCCGACTACTGCCAAACAGTTGGTTCGAGAATTCTTCCCACGATACGGTTTACCACGTGTTGTCTACTCAGATAACGGCCAGCCGTTCTCATCCGAATTAATGAAACACGTTTCACTTTTGTTAGGTTATCAGTGGAAATTCCACTGTGTCCGACACCCCGAGGCAGCAGGTCTCGTGGAAAGACATAATCAGATACTGAAAATCAGATTGTCCAAAATATGCAGAGAAAAAGGCGTCGACTGGGTAGTAGCATTACCAGTTGCACTCTTTTACATGAGAATGGTAGCACACTCTCGAACAGGGCTATCCCCGTATGAGGTGATCTTCGGCAGACCACCAAATATGTGGGGGACGCCTATACCACGCAAAATAACTGATGTTGACTGTAATATGCTGACAGATTACTTGGCTTCCTTGATGTCTGCACTACAATCTTGTCGTTCACAGGTAGCTGCAGCCTTTCCCGACAACACGGAGGTGAAACCCCATGACGTAGTTCCGGGTGATCTCGTATTTGTGAGAAATTTCGACCGAAAGACTCAGCTGGAGCCCAGGTGGAAGACACCCAAGTTGGTTCTGCTCACTACAAGGACAGCCGTGAAGATCGAGGGCCGCAAGGGCTGGATTCATTCAAGTCATATCAAGAAATTTCATGGACTATCCTCGGATATAGACATTGTGCCCTGCACTCCCTCACAGACTGATTCAAAACTTCCTTTGGTTGAAAAGACTAAAACCGAACTCTATAAAGTAAAATTGAGGCCTAGAACGTCAGACAATTTGATTGTTTAAGTCCTCTCCAAGGTGAAGCGGTTGAATTTGTCTCTGACATGTATCCTCTAGACCTGAATCATGGACAGCCGCGAAAAATGTTGAAACGACAGGCGTATTGTAAATCACTGCGTAGCCACTGCATAGTGATGTTATTAATCTTGTTTTCCTTAAGTCTTTTAATAATTACTGCAAGTATATTGTTGCACATATATTACCCTATTTCTAGACATGTTTACAATGTTACTGCTGAACATTCTTTTAGTGACTTACCCCCGCATGAATTGTCTTATAGACTTGCGCTGCGCAATAACACTTTCATTAGTATGTTACATCATTCCCATCAGACTAGTAATGCCACTAATTGTTGGGTGTGTGGCCGACTCCCTCCCTATCAGAATTATGAAGGAGTCCTGCCTTTCTTCCCACATCCGTTTACACATAATGGATCCTGTGGAGCATGGTTTAGTTTAATCAATTCCATAGACTCAGACACAGCAGTTTACCAAGACCATTGGGTATGGGGAAACCTGAACCTAGTTTTACTCAAGGTCTGCTACCCTGACAAGGAGGGTCGCCCTAAAAGAACAGGAACTGATCTAGAAAATGAAGTATATGGATTAGGTAATTTTACACCTAATCTCATGATTCTAAATGTCGAATCCGAAGTTGAACTAGTCTTACCCACCATGTCAGTATTCCCAGCGAAGGGTGAATTGTGTGTAAGAAAGATTGGTTCCATACATATGGGCCATAGTAAATGCACTACTATAGTAGAATTCAGTGATCAAGGCAAATCTTCATTTAGAGCTTATCGCCACTCCTACTTTATATGTGGTCAGACTGCATATATGCGTCTACCTCTAGATTGGGATGGTACCTGCTACATTGCATTCCTTTTGCCACCTGTTTTCCTAGCTCCTCCTGATTATTACAGAAATATTCATTTAGTACATAATAGAGTAAGGAGAGATCTCCCAATTGTCGATTACACTGAAACAGCATGGGAAAAATACACAGATTTCAATAAAGGTCTCTTTCCTTATATAGGTACTGTTACTAATAGTAAGCTGATTCGTAGGTTAACTAGAACCCTTGAAGCAGTAGTGAATGAAACTATTTCCGCTTTAGGCAATTTAACAGAAGAGCAGTCTGCTATGCGGATTGTTGTGCTTCAAAATCGTCTTGTCCTTGACGTCATCCTGGCTGATAGGGGCGGAGCTTGTAGGGTCATCGGATCAAGCTGTTGCGTATTCATACCAGAAAATTCGCCATCTGTATATAAAGCCATAACCCGCCTTCATAAGATTGTAAGCCAGATACACCAGAATCCAGGCACTTGGACTTGGTCCAGTTGGTTTTGGAGTGTGATATCAGCCTGGGGATGGAGAGTTTTATCCTTCCTAGGTATTGGCCTTCACATACTATTCAGTTGCTGTCTATGTCTACAATGTGGACCAGCGATCTGTGGTCTGTGTGCCACATCGTGTATTCCACCACCAAGATTTCATTCGTCACGGAAGAAGAAAGAAGAACAGATGATGCTATATGAACAAATCAATGAATTGATGAAGATTGATATCTCTTAACGGGCAAGTAGGGGACAAGGAGGGAATGTGGAAATATGGATTTTTCTGATCAGTTATGTCCCCTATCTTGGACCCCAACGGTTCCATGTATGAATCACAAGTACATGTATGTCCCCTCCAGTTCCAGTTATGAAGACGCAAACACATGTGCGTCCACCGTCAACATGTCCTCTGTCAGATCCGCCATGAATAGGCCGGATATTCTATTCCTAAGTATGAAAGGCCACCGACTTTATATGGTTCAATTACTCTATTTTGCAGTCCAGGCAAGTAGGCCCTGATTCTGTCATCGAACTCTTCTTGCCTTCTGCCTCTGAAAGCTTCAGTCTGAGCCTGCATCTGTGACCATGAACTTTGTCTCATTCTCTGTGCGGCTCCCGAAGCCTGACATCAGCCTATTCTCTGCCAAGAACTGTATTTCACCTTCGAATTATCTACTTCCCCCTCAGCCGATGCATTCCTGCCTAGTAGTTTAAGTAAACATTCTTCCAGTTACCGAGCAAAAGGCCCGGCTTCTCTGCCCTTATGCAAGTAATTCATAGTCCTGTTACCATGGAATATTTCTACCCCCTCGCATTTAGTGTAGACACTTAGACGCTTGTACACGCATGCACAGTCAGTATAGAATAGATTCTGTCCGAGAGTCCTTCTTTTGGATAACATAGTTCTTTAAACATAGGATGTTAGATATGATTTGGGATTAGGTTGACTTGACCCCCCAGACTTCTTGTCTCCACATGTAGAGCTAAATGTCAAGTCCCCTTCACCCCCTAGTTGCACGTCAATCACACGTCATACTGCTGCGCGCGCAACTATGCCAAGTATAATCTTATAGATCCACCTATATATGACATCATAACCAATTATGTTTCTGTTTTACTCCTCATTACGCCCATTTTTGGTTACGCAGGTGAATCGTCATTTTCCTTATCAATTGTTACGCCTACTGCATTCGCTTCATTGTAATGTATGATCTATAAAAGTCATTTCATGTCAATAATGTATGTACTTCACTTCCTGAACCTCCGTGGTGATGGAACTTGGAGCAACCGATTATAATCGATTATTGGAATAAAGCCCATTCCGAACCTCTAATGCCACGGATTCTGCCTCTTATTTACTGAGCTATTTTATTATGTTTCCGTATCAAATTAAGTCCCGGTAAAGGAATTTTATTTACCACACCTCTGCTCTGTATTGTCCATGTGTATTACCCTGCCCCTTCCTCTTGCTTTCCATGGTCTGTTGTGCTGCACTGCCCTCCCGTTTTCCCTGTGCAGTATATTGTGCTGCTGCAACCCCTGGTGCCTGCCCTGTAAGCTCAGTTTGGTGCCCCTGTCCTCATCCCTCCTGCCCTCTATTGTTCGAGCCCATGTCCCTATCCCATTCCTCCTGCCCTCCGTGGTCCAATGTACCATGCATACCAACATTTTGAACTTGGTAAGAGGGAGATTTTGAAAACAAAATCTGTGGAATTGATTTTCCTCATTTTGATAAACATTGAAAAGAGGAGATTTTAAATGGGAGATGGCTAAAATAAGGCCCTTTTGGGCTTAAAAACATCAGGAATCTCCTGTCTGAATTAGGTCTGTTGGCATGTATGGTTGTATTGCCACTGCCTCTCTGTCCTGCTCTCAAAGGACTGTTGTATTTCCACAGCCTCTCGGCCCATTCTGCATGGTTAGTTTGTTGCTTCTGCCACCCTGTTCCCTGCCCTTCATGGTCCGTTGTGCTCCCACTGCCCCTTTCGCCTGCCCAGCTTGTTCAACTTGCTGCCTCTGCCCCTCCTCCTTGCCCTCAATTGTCTGAGTCCGTGCCCCTGACCTCTGCCTCCCCACAGTGTTCTCATGAACCGCTAGACTGAAACTGCTAACAATCTATATTTATCACAAAAGTGTGGCACACCTTAAGTCATCATGATGTAGTCAAAACTGTAATACCTAAAGCATTTCTTTTAGAAATTTTTCCCATAGTAATTATGGTTAGTGCTCTAAAAAAACTAAAATACAGACACATTTTCTGAGTTCTCAAATAGCGACGAAGCACTTTTAAATTATTTGATATATTAATGTTTTGTTATCTAGTTGATCACTTGATTGTTTGTTGCACTTAGGTGAGAGGATGTGGTGTTACGGCCAGAGCTGCTGACTTTGCAGCTGGGGAAGCAGGTTTGAGTTTCAGCTCAACTTCCTTTGATTCTGGGCAAAACCTTTAATCTCCCCATGCCTAAAACCACAATGAATGTCTCCCTGTGTAATGTACCTGATGCTCATGTAAAGCACCCCAATACCTTTGGGTCAATTCTATGTCAGGACCAGAGGCTTCGGATTATGCTCTCTCAGTCTTTGCTGTTTATTAACATATTTTCACAGCAGACAATTAAAATTCAACATTTAAAAATACTACATTTCCCAGTAATGCACACTTGATGTCATTCTCTAAACACCCAATCAGGTCCTGCCTTTTCCGATTTAATGCCAGGATGCCATATCTATTTCTCTTAATTTGCTGCTCAGCACCAGAGATAAGTACCTATGAACTTTATTCTGAACTTTATTCTTGCTCTTGTGTTTACAGTGTTTATAACATTATTACCAGCGAATTGCGGGGGCTTTGCCGCATATCACACTCCCGATGTGGGTACTCAGAAGGTGGGAAGCGGAGCATTTATCACTCAGACGACCTTGTCCTATTTCTCGCTCGCCACGCTGCCTCTGCGCATTACTCATGCTGTGAGAAGCCCTTGTATACTGGGCAGATCGAGCCACGCTGCTTCACACATTCAGCAGCTGGATCTCCACAGCTGCGATCGTCGGAGAGCACAGCACAATGCTTCCCTACGCCCACTCAGGCAAGTGAACACAGGAATACGGGCATTGCGTCAGAGGCTGATGTCACTTGAGTTTGCTTCCTAGCACCCTGATCACAGGGCTATTGTCAGGGCTGCCCCCCCCCCCCCACAGCTGCTTGTGTCAGCCTTATGGCCTTCTCTTCAAGTGTATACAAAAGCCTCAATTGCCTGTCTTTATCATGGCAGGGCGTCACTTGTTTTGCTGAGGATGCCTACCAACCTGACATGCAAGATGACCTACCCCTCATTGAGGAGAGTTTGGTAGAGGCTCTAGAAGCCTCGGTGACGCATTGTGTGACCGGGCCCTTGCAACCGCCCTCCAGCCTTTTACAAATCACCTGCAGTGGTATGTCCTCAATTCCACTCCTCCACCCAGCCCAGCTCAAGCAGGTAATGACTCACTCTCCAATGACTGGTCCCACATTGAGATCATGACCCACATCTCCTGCACCTTTACCTCTGATCATACGTACTCTGCACGTGACATGCCACCTGAGGAGGTAATCCCATTCCCTCCATCTCACATGGCCTGACACTCCCTCCTCCACCCTTCTGATGATTCTACTGCTGGGCCCCAGAACCGTCCGAGAGTCCAACGTGACTACTCTCGCCACTCTACTTCCTCCCACGCCCCTCCTCCCCGCCGACTCCCCTGGATTTTGACCCATATTTTTTCACCCACTCCCGCTCCTCTGCCTGGGCCCCCTCCCTCCTGTCACAGACTATGTCCACAAATGCGTCAGGAAGAGATTTAATAAAGAAGTGTGTAATAGATTGCACTCAGAGTGTCCCAAGACCGACATCATGGACAAAGTGACAGAAACTGCAGAACTGGACCCTAATCTAGCAACCTTTTTGAAGTGCTCTTCCAAAAACCACAAGAAGGGGATCGACAGGTCATAGAAAGCCTGTCAAGATAAGGTCCTCGATTTGACTTGACCCCTATGCAACCTTTCAGGGATGGCGAATCTCAGC
The DNA here is from genome assembly GCF_964204655.1 of Triturus cristatus. Lineage (NCBI taxonomy): Eukaryota > Metazoa > Chordata > Amphibia > Caudata > Salamandridae > Triturus > Triturus cristatus. The sequence continues at coordinate 499,112,782 of NC_140582.1, forward strand.
TAAAGATACTGGCTCCCCTATCGTCCCCGACACATTGGTTGGATGGGCCCAGAGAGCGCTATGCATACTGGGGAATGCTAATTGTGCCTTGTCAGCGGAGCGCCGTAGATCCATACTCATCCACATAGACCTCAAACTAGCGGAACTGGCCAATGCACAACCGGGCCCAAAGATGAATGGCTTCCTCCTCGGAGACAGATCTGTTAAAGATATTGGAAAATCTGTGCAAACCCTTACTGCGCTCGAAAAAGCGCAGTTCTCGCTGCACATGGCATTTCACAACCAATGCCTTTTTGGACAGCTCAGCCAATACATAGGGCGTTCAACCGGCCATCCATACACATCAGACCATTACAGAACATACCAAGGTGGAAGTCGTACCTACAATGCTGAGGGACGTCCCATCTTCCATCCTTCAAGAATCATGGAAGGCACAATCATTAGCACAGAGGTCCTCCACAAGGCCATGGAAATTTCAACACCTCTTCAGGTGCCTTAGGTAAGACTTATTTCCCCTTCATCCGTTCAACTGGGTGGCAAAATACAACTCTACCTCCACAATTGGAAGTCTACCACGCAGGACTCGTGGGTTCTGGAAACTGTGTACAGTTTCAAACTGGAGTTTTTTGAGACATCCCACCAGCCCCTCCTCACATGATCACTCCTTTCTTCTCTTCAAGATCAAGCTTTTGTTCAAGACAAACTGACCCAGCTTCACCAGAAAGGGGCAATCTGCCATTGCCAACCCGACCCCACAGGGCTTGGCAGCAACATCTTCGTGGTCCTCAAAAAAGGGAAAGGGGCCCGACTGGTCATAAACTTGAAGGAGTTCAATTCTTGGACTCTTTATTGTCATTTTAAAATGGAGGGGTTTCATCTCCTCAGAGATCTCCTTCAGGACAGAGATTGGATGGCCCATCTCGACCTGAATGATGCATATCTCTCTATTCCCATTTTTCCCCCTCATTACAAGTTCCTTCGATTCATGTGGGAGGGTCAATGGTTTCATTTCAAGGTTCTTCCTTTCAGTCTGTCCTTGGCACCATGGTGCTTCACCAAGGGGACATGTCACCAAGGTGATACGTCTGGTAGTGGAACAACTCTGTGCCAGAGGAGTTAGTCTTATCATTTATCTCAAAGATATCCTCTTGATGCTGCATTTCACAACCAATGCCTTTTTGGACAGCTCAGCCAATACATAGGGCGTTCAACCGGCCATCCATACACATCAGACCCTTTCAGAACATACCAAGGCGGAAGTCGTACCTACAGTGCTGAGGGACGTCCCATCTTCCATCCTTCCAGAACCATGGAAGGCACAATCATTACCACAGAGGTCCTCCACGAGGCCATGGAAATTTCAACACCGCTTCAGGCGCCTTAGGTAAGACTTATTTCCCCTTCATCCGTTCAACTGGGTGGCAGAATACAACTCTACCTCCACAATTGGAAGTCTACCACGCAGGACTCGTGGGTTCTGGAAACTGTCTATTGTTTCAAACTGGAGTTTTTTGAGACACCCCACCAGCCCCTCCTCACATGACCACTCCTTTCTTCTCTTCAAGATCAAGCTTTTGTTCAGGACAAACTGACCCAACTTCACCAGAAAGGGGCAATCTGCCATTGCCACCCTGACCCCATGAGGCTTGGCAGCAACATCCTCATGGTCCTCAAAAAAGGGAAAGGTGCCCGTCTGGTCATAAACTTGAAGGAGTTCCATTTTTGGACTCTTTATTGTCATTTCAAAATGGAGGGGTTTCATCTCCTCAGAGACCTCCTTCAGGACAGAGATTGGATGGCCCATCTCGACCTGAATGATGCATATCTCTCTATTCCCATTTTTCCCCCTCATTACAAGTTCCTCCGATTCATGTGGGAGGGTCAATGGTTTCATTTCAAGGTTCTTCCTTTCAGTCTGTCCTTGGCACCATGGTGCTTCACCAAGGTGACATGTCACCAAGGTGATACGTCTGGTAGTGGAACAAATCTGTGCCAGAGGAGTTAGTCTTATCATTTATCTCAAAGATATCCTCTTGATGCCGCAGGACAAACACCTGCTTTCATGGACCATTCAACTGCTCCAGGATTTGTCTTGTCAATCAAAAGGAGTCCAGTCTTAGCTCCTCCAAGTACATATAATTCTTCGGCTTCCAAACAGACTCAGTGTTAACCCTTCGCTCCCTTCCCCGTCCGAAGTTAAAACTAGTTCAGAAAAAACTTTGCTCAGCTCTTTACAAAGACAGTCTCTCTGAGAGTTCTATCCAGAACTATGGGTCTTTATAATCCTCCTCCATAGGGCAATATTCCCAGCCCCCTTGCACTATTGAGCTTTACAACACCTAAAGAATTGTGTCTTTCCTATTCCACACGATCGAGCTCACAACAGATACCCGAGCATAGCTGCAATGGTGGCTCAGTCATATGGCAGCCTGGAAATTCAGGGCCATTTTTAGTTCCCTTCCTGACATGGTGATCGAATTGATGCCAGCCAGTGGTTTTACGGGGGCCAGATGCAGGAACGTTTCCACATGTGGGCGTTGGAAGTCCAACGAAGCACAACTCCACATAAATTGCTTGGAGCTCTGTATGGGTTCTTTTGCCATCAAGACTCTTGCCCCTCACTCTTACGGTTGTTGTGTATTATTGAGGCTGGACTACATCTCCATGGTCCAGTACGCCAAAAGACTGGGCGGGACCAAATCCCAGGTTTTATTAGAGATTGCCAAGGAATTTTGGCATTATTGCCTTCAACACTACATCACAGTGATTGCAGAGTACCTCACAGGTTTCAACAACTTTGTGGCGGACTGGAATTCTCGGTACCTTCAGGACGCCAGCAAGTGGAATTTCCACTTACTCCAGAAGCAAAGGGGCACATGCGACACAGACCTATTTGCTTCCTGCCTATCCAATCAACTTGTGTCATCAATTTCCAAACAGGATTGGTGTCTTCAGGACTAGCTTAGTCTTCTGTTAATAACTATCATTATGCCCTCTCAGCCAGGCATAATGATAGTTATTAACCTCTTGGTGAATGGGAAACCGATGGGCGGTCATTCCTCGGTGAGCCAGGCCATGTGTAGTATTCGCGTGAGCAATCCTCCGTGACCCAATCATGCATATTTGTTGGGCTTAAATATTGTCCTTTCTTTCATACAGAGATGGCCGGCCAATTCTGACCTTTCAAGGAAGCAATTGTCAGCAAAGCTGACTATGCTGCTTTGCTTAGGGTCTAATTACGAGTTTAGTGGTCCGATAGACTGCCAAACCCGCGGTGGGATTGCGCCTCCTGCCACACTGGCGGTCCAACCACGGATTATGATTGTGGTGGTCAGACCGTCATTGGACCGCCACAACTGCTGGGTATTCGTGATATCTCGGCGTGGAGTAGTGGTCTGAGTCTGCAATATGCTGGTAGTACCGCTGTGGCACGGCCAAGCATATTACGAGTTTCCACACTGCCACAGTTTTCATGGCGGTGAGGAAACTAAGGGGCTTGTTGCCTTAGGGCCTGGGGGTAAATGCAGGAACGTGCTTTGGGGCTCCCATGGAGGTGCCTTTCTAAGGCTCAGATAGGATATTTTTAAAGGTTCTGAGCAGAAAATGAAATAGTTGTGTTCCAGTGGGACGATCCTGAGTTCTAGTTCTAGTTTTCAAATGTTCCAGAAAGAGATTCCGCAGTTCGAGAGTCGAGTGATCACTCAAGTTTATAAGACTGTGCGACATTGCTGGCAAAGAAATAGGAATAGATATGGTGTCCTGGTATTATATTGGCAGAGGCAGAATCTGATTGGGTTTTTAGCGGGTGACATCACTTGTTATTTACTGGGAAATGTAGTCTTTTGAAATTTCCTCATTTAATCCTGCAGTAAATTTCCTCATTTACTGCAGTATCCTCAGTAGAAAATGCTTTCAGTTTTCCACTTCAAGTACATCCGGATGGCGTTCAGATGTGCTATACTTTTGGCATAAATTCAGAATGTTAGCGCTGTAGTTGCTATTTAAAACTCCATAGTAAAGCTGCAGTTGATCACCAGGGAATTAACTGGCAGTCTGTTGCTGGTGTTGAAAGTGCATGTCTCAGTATGCATGCCAGAATGCTCTACTGAAATAGAAGACGAAGATATGTGAGAACTCATAAATGTGTCCTAATGTAGTTTTCTACAGCACTAACCATAATTCCTATGACGAAATAAACCACTCATTTAATTTATTTCTAAATGAAATGCTTTAAGTTTTACGAGTTTGATTCAATCAAGATGACGTTAGGTGTGCGACACATTTGTCATAAGTAAGACTGTTAGCACACCTCTAGAACTCTCTGGGAGACTACAGTAGAACACAGGGGAATCAACTGACAGTGTTACCAGATTGGGCTATTTCCCGCACAAATGCGTGATATTTTCCCCATTTGGGTGGGAAATAGCTCTCTTGGTGGAGTTCCAAAATTTGGACTTTATTATGCACTGTGTGCGTGATGTAGCACAAATCTCGCTCTTTGATTTGTAGGGGTGCATCATAATCACGAGTAGTCCGCACCTGCATATAATCCTTTGTTGTATTAACCTGGGACTGTAGAACGTGAACTTTACTAACGTGAATTGTGGTGTAGTAGGGACATTTTCATATAAATGTGAAGAAATTAATGTTGAATTTATGTGTTTAGCTGAAAACATTAATGTGCAGAAATTGTGCATGCTGCTGACAATTATTTACATATTTGATGTGCTTATGTAACGTTCTAATATAGAAGTGTTCAGTAAAAAAAAGTTCATTTTTTATGTAATGTGCACCATTTCTTATGTTGGCCGATTTCGGTAGGCCTGAAATGCATTTTCCCTGGAAGCTCTTGCATTAGATCTACCAGTTGAATTTCATGTGCATGCTGGATTTGTTGTTTCTCATGTTTCAGTTGCAGGTGGAAGAATCATCCTTGTTAGTTAAAATAATGTTTTTGTTTTAGGAGTTAGGCTTAAGGAGAAGAATATACATTGAGCGCTGATAATGATAATGGAGAACTGTTGTACTATCTCATCAGAGCAAGCCTGGGAATCAAGGTCATCTCGCCAAAGCTTGGGAGCATCACTGCCTAACGGAAAGTTACCTACGAGGAGGTGGGCTGACTGGATGGCATGATTTTGCAAAGGATCACGGGATTCTACCTGTGGTATCGCTGTATCGTAACTAGGGAAAGTTTCCGGGGACTTCTGCCTTGCCTTGAGAGAGAGAGAGCATCTTAGAATGAGCTCTGTAGCTTCATGCTACTTGACCCAACTGATGTGAAGAGACTTCTTAGGAAGACTTCACAAGCTGATGTCTTGACTGATCTTGCCTTGGGAAATGATATGTAGGGATGTCACGTTAGAGTTAGTGTAGGGACAGACTGATTGTTTATACCCACAAACTTCTGATGAAGGGTTATTTAAATGTTTGCTCAATAATCTTCTGTATCCTGATTTCCGAACTAATTATCTGTAACTTCATCTGTAGGTTTGGCTTTGTATTAGTTCCAATGTATTTCTACACCCTCACTTTCAGGTGTCTGTACATCCAATTGTTCTTGGCTTTGTAAAAAAAAACCTAAACGTAATTGGGAGCCTGTGATTCTTAAGAATCATAGTAAATTGGAACTGAAATGTTTGATCTGCTAACTATTTCTTTCCCCCCCTATGCATTCATGCGGATAAAAAGTCCCATCGACCTGAGGTTCCAGGGCAGATCTAGAACATGGAACCCTGCTCTTTCATGCGCAAAATTCCTGAATGCGGCAGTGTCACCAATCAAAGTGTTGCACAGCTCCCGAAGTCATCAGAACATGGCCGTCAATCATTCATAGTGCGAAATTGCTCTCTATGATGACCCTGCTTCATGCTACTGACTTGCCTGCAGAGTGACTGGACCAATGTGCCTACCAGGGGCAGGTCTTTTATTTTTTTTTATGGATTGTCTCAAGGTTTGGACAGACCTCGGCTGACTTGAGAGTCAAGCTCGTCTAGTTATTGGTGAGCCCTCCCCCCAGCCTGTTATGCTAAGTGCCCCTCCTTGTCCCGTAATTTGCAAGGAATAAAAGTAACAGTAAGATAACTGGAGGTTAATAATCTGGCCAGAGAGAGCTTTGTTTAGTCTAGTCACAGTTTTATCTCATTATAAATTGTCAATGTGTCTGCTGCAAAGCACCACTTGTCACCTTTCCTAGGGAAACAAATATTGGATATATTTTCATGTTTGAAGATTTTCTAAAGGCCTGGGCATGATACTTAAATATAACTTTACATAAAATCCCCACATTCGATTTGAACATGGCTTTTCTGCCTTTGTTTATTCTAATTATCAGTCGGGTGTCCTTTAGGCAGCTCTAGAATACATTTTAATGTGCTTTCTTGTTATAGTTAGTGTTTAAAGTATGTACTGATTAGGGGAAACATACTAGCTTATGGCCATTTTGCTAATTTTTCTACTGAATCGGACCTTAAAATACTGGTCATGCTGGTACAAATCCAACTAGGTGGCAACCCTACTTGTAACACACAGATCCCCGATTTGTATTGTATATAGATCCTTCAGTGAGCTACTGCGTTTGTCACAGAGATCCTTTAGTTACTAGCAGTTAATAAGTGAAAATCCTTCTAACATGTCACAGTGAACAATAAACAGGCATCAAAAGGCGTATACATACTGTAAGGCATAGCTTTAGACCTTTTTCTTCAAGCTTTCGTTAGTCCAACATTGCTAAAAAGGGTGCATTTGGGTAAGCGCCTTATCAGTCCAGACAATGGCTGCATTACGCTTTAAATCCAGACTTTGGGGCCCATTACGATGAGAGACGGAAGGTCATCCGTGCCTGTGGCGGTGGCAGAAAACTGTCATGATTTCCGCCACAGGTGTGGTCATTGCAACCAACAAATCACAATAGACCCACAGAGGCCATTTTCCATCCGCCGCCATCTGTCAGGCTCTGCACGTTTTTTGCATATGCAAGGGTGGCAGACGGAGCCAACAGGGCAGGACCGGCATGCGGAAACACGTTTCGTCCGCCAAGCAAATCATGATGTTGCAGACAGCCCTTCCTATCGCTGTGCAAAAACCACCATGTTACGGATGGTGGAAATACAACATCGGAGAGGAAGAGCCGATACTGTACTCGTCTAAGCACCCGGTCCCGCCATGGATCCTTCGCCACATGCCTTCCCGCTGCACCACCTGCTGCACCTCCGGCAGACAAGACGCTGCCACGCCCAACAGCAGAGGTACATACCAGACATCTCCATGCATGCAACCCCTGTGCAACTACAATTGCCAGCAAGCGTGGCGCCACAGCAATGAATGTGGCAACCTGCCAAATGCAAAGTGTGAGGTCCACCCAATCCCCATGAGTTACTCTTGGTGCCCCCGAAGGCAATTGGAGCCAATGACGAGCCCCGCAGTTGCTGAGCGCACACACCGCAACATCTAAACATGGACGCCGAAGGCACCCATTGGCTGATTGCTCATCCGCATTGTGTGTGCCACACCCTGGCGGCCCGGAAGCTGCGACCGCAAGCCTGCAATCTTCAAGTGGGGCCAATGCTTGTCATCGCCGCGAATGCCGGCTACCGCGCATGCGAACACATACAGCATTTGCATCAGCGCCCTGACTATGACATCACACATCACAACCTATTTGCCGAAAGTGATTGGGGCACCCCATGTGTAATTGTGTGGCACGAAGCCACCATGCATTCCAACTAACCACACAGACACCGTACATGTATAGGCAAACTGGCCCAGGGCACGTACGTCTGGACCAGTTTGTTGGCAGGGTCACATGTCCAGTGATGCCTGTGCTGGGTGGCTGTGTGGTGGGGGTAAGCCAGCCCTCTGGGAATGGTTGCTACATCAGAACAACTAGAATAGTGGACACCTGCTCACTACACTGTGAAGGGATGAGAGAGTGTGACCCGTGAGCCAAGTCTTTACACACATGGAATTTCCAAGGAAAGAAGAGTGAAATTACATACATAGCCATGCCTCGCGGCAGACGGACTTCAATGAGGAGAGGAGTCAAAAAGGACAAAGGTCTCCTGCACTGTACCAATGTTGTGTAATGAAATATCAAACCTGTGAACCCCGCTTGAATATCCCTTGACATCTGACTGGCGTCTCTTGGCCAGGGATCGAATTGTGAAGGGTCAGTGGCGCAGGCAGACAACCAGAGGTGACCATTGTCTGCAAATCAGACATACGTGTAATCCCTAGCACACCCAACACACATACTCATGTGGCGTGCAGTCTGCTGAACTGCCACTGCCTGTAAATGTCCTCACACACGTCCTGAGTCAGTGCATCTCCTGACCAAACGCTCTTAAAAATCCTGCCCACCAGCATGGATGACATGTGATTACCACACCTTGAAATCCTCATTGGCTCACGTGACATTACCTGTTGACTCAAGTACTCACATACTTGCATGACTGATTGTCTCTGTACAATGTGTGCGTGATGTAAAGCACTGTCACACCCTACACACATATCAGTAGTGCCATGCAACAAATGAAATGCACATAAGAGATTGGCCATGGAGAGATGAGGTGCGCTGGACGAGGGTGGCAGAGAGGGAATCCAAGGAGGAGGGCCTGAGTGAGAGCATGAGAAGTGTCACTTGCCTGAAACTCCCGCATCAGGAAACCCCATCCTCCATTCAGGAGGACCTCTATTGGAAAAAACACACGTCTTGAGAGTGACAACATCTAGCAACAGAATCTGGAAGGATATAATGCGTCTCCCTGGCCCTCGTAAAACTGAGGAGAGACAAAGGGAGGCCCTGAAGCAGGCCTGGCGAGAGACATAGGTGACAACACGGGCACGCAGTGGTCCACCTGAATGCATCATTGGATCACACAAATGAAGATTCCTTGAGCCTGCCTGGGAGGCATCCCAAATGTTGATGGCAGCCATTGATGGCACACACATCTGCCTCATACCACCACAGGCAAGTGAACCCATCTATAGAAACCGCAAGCACTACCACCCCATCAACGTGCAAGTTCTTTGACAGGTGGAGCAGATCATCACACACGTGTGTGCAGAGTATCTGGGGTCGTCACATGATTGAAACATTTGGTGGTCCAGTAACATCACCCCCGCACCCAACCCACACATGCCTAGTGACGATGACAGTGGTAAGGAAGAAGGCCTTGACCAGCGTCTACAGCTCATTGTCAACTACTTCCGTTGAGTGTGATGCAACAATGAGCGACTATGACTGTGTCTGTGTGCCTTGCAGTTGTCTTACAGACTTTGACAAATGTCCCTGAGATTCTGTCCACATACCGGACTATGCGCCGGATTAGAGAACACATGCATACAGGGACTGAGCACCCCGAACCACCACAATGCACAGGACACCATTGCCATACTGCCTCACTTGCTCCACTACTCACTCTGAGGCATCCAAGCGCATTTACACAAGCAGACAAGTCGAAGACAAGAAACGTTTCCAAATGTGAAGTTTTTACTACAGTGTCAAAGAATGCAAAATACGTGCCACAACAGGTTGAAAAAAATTAATTAATTAAACAATTGGGGTGCTAATACTGCCCTGAAACTAAAGGCTCCATATTATTCTGGAGGACACATTTTGAAAGGATGAAACAGAACGTGTCACAAAAATATTTATTCTTTTGTTTGATTTTATCAATCTTTTAGTAATACAATTTTACATTTTTAAATTTTTAAACCTTCCTGTTGCCGAAGCAGCTGGATTTAGTAAAAAGAAATCACGAAAGAAACAAGATTAATTTATACAGTATTTACATCACAACAATTATACATGCACTGCTAGCATTCCATAGACAAATCACATACATTCTGATCCATTCATACAATCACACAGGCTTGTTCATTGAAACACATAAAGGAAAACGTTTTTTGACAATTATAGGACCACAGAGTAGATTTTTGAAGCAACAAGCTTAACTATAAACAGTTCCTAATTTTTAGTATTTGAACTTCTTGTGGTCTCAATATAAGGTCTACGCGTTTCGAGACCCTTATATCACTGGGTCTCTCTTCAGGACCTGTAAAGTAAGGAGAAACCTGTATAAGTTTTTGTGCTGCCCCTATACCTCTCTCTGCGAACTTTTTAATGCGAAACTCGGGAAATTTACCTTTTTTTCAGATGGAGACGGACGAGTAGAAAGTGATCTAAGAGGGAAGGAGTAAAACAGAAATGTGTGAGGACATCCGTTGCATTCTAATTACGTTAAGATGAATTTAGTTTGGGCAATGACTTACTTTTTGTGGGTGGAGGGGCGTGTATCACTCGACCGAAATTTGGTTGCTTTGCGCTTAGGAAGAACAGGAAGGGGACGTTTTGGGCTGGTCCTCAATGGGAGACTGAGGAAAGAACATAAATGCTTTCAATATTTCAATGCCTTGTATTTTCAGTAAGAGTGTGAGTTCACTGGGGGTGAAACAGAGTTGTTACCTTTAAAGAGAACCTCTTGAGGTAATGTCGTTTCTGTCCGCTCGGTTGTAGACGCTGAGAGTCGTCTGGAATTCTCAACCGACACTGTGGAGAATCGACACAAAAATTAATTAAAATTGTGCCGATAACGTTCTCGCTGAGGTCTAAAGTTGCCCGGCGCTGCATACCTGGTGAGTCAGAGGATTTGTCCGCACTTAATGCTCCGATCGCGTCCGTGCTGGTAAGCCGATTAGCCGATTGCTTCTGCGATAGTGTCTCGGTGTGAATGACGTTTTATGCGTCTGCGTGCTGATTGGTTGGATAGTTAGGTATAGAAAGAGGACTACTAGGAGCGACGCGAGTATCATTACCGATGGTTTAATGTGCGTCTCCATGCGCCTTAGTTGAGATTGAACAACAAAAAGGAACTAGAGAATGCGGCGCATAAACCAGTTTAAGTGATCTTTTATGCATCTGCGTGCATTTTGATTACAAAGAAGCATGGTGACCCGCTGATGTCACTTGTGTTCCAAAAGTCATTCGATGATGAAACAGTATATAGCATGGAAAACTTCAACACTTCTCAGCACGTAGTTGACAATAGTCTCATTAAATTGTGTTGAATATAAAATGGTGGTCCTCGTTTGGCGTAAATTATTTAGAGAAATTGATGTGAAGACATGAAATGTTCTTCAGACATAATTGGGCTACAATGGGAATGGGGTTGTGGAGTCTCCAAATGATATACCGTAAAGCTCAGTCGTTTAACTAATTTAAGTTGTATAGTTCAGAGAGTTCATTCAGACCATTGGTGGCAGAGTTGAATTTAAGAATTAGCATTCTCTAAATAAACTACGACAAACGAGGACCACCATTTTATATTCAACACAATGTAATGAGACTATTGCCAACTACGTGCTGAGAAGTGTTGAAGTTTTCAATGCTATATACTGTTTCATCATCGAATGACTTTTGGAACACAAGTGACATCAGCGGGTCACCATGCTTCTTTGTAATCAAAATGCACGCAGATGCATAAAAGATCACTTAAACTGGTTTATGCGCCGCATTCTCTAGTCCCTTTTTGTTGTTCAATCTCAACTAAGGCGCATGGAGACGCACATTAAACCATCGGTAATGATACTCGCGTCGCTCCTAGTAGTCCTCTTTCTATGCCTAACTATCCAACCAATCAGCATGCAGACGCATAAAACGTCATTCACACCGAGACACTATCGCGGAAGTAATCGGCTTACCAGCACGGACGCGATCGGAGCATTAAGTGCGGACAAATCCTCTGACTCACCAGGTATGCAGCGCCGGGCAACTTTAGACCTCAGCGAGAACGTTATTGGCACAATTTTAATTAATTTTTGTGTCGATTCTCCACAGTGTCAGTTGAGAATTCCAGACGACTCTCAGCGTCTACAACCTAGCGGACAGAAACGACATTACCTCAAGAGGTTCTCTTTAAAGGTAACAACTCTGTTTCACCCCCAGTGAACTCACACTCTTACTGAAAATACAAGGCATTGAAATATTGAAAGCATTTATGTTCTTTCCTCAGTCTCCCATTGAGGACCAGCCCAAAACGTCCCCTTCCCGTTCTTCCTAAGAGCAAAGCAACCAAATTTCGGTCGAGTGATACACGCCCCTCCACCCACAAAAAGTAAGTCATTGCCCAAACTAAATTCATCTTAACGTAATTAGAATGCAACGGATGTCCTCACACATTTCTGTTTTACTCCTTCCCTCTTAGATCACTTTCTACTCGTCCGTCTCCATCTAAAAAAAAGGTAAATGTCCCGAGTTTCGCATTAAAAAAATCGCAGAGAGAGGTATAGGGGCAGCACAAAAACTTATACAGGTTTCTCCTTACTTTACAGGTCCTGAAGAGAGACCCAGTGATATAAGGGTCTCGAAACGCGTAGACCTTATATTGAGACCACAAGAAGTTCAAATACTAAAAATTAGGAACTGTTTATAGTTAAGCTTGTTGCTTCAAAAATCTGCTCTGTGGTCCTATAATTGTCAAAAACCGTTTTCCTTTATGTGTTTCAATGAACAAGCCTGTGTGATTGTATGAATGGATCAGAATGTATGTGATTTGTCTATGGAATGCTAGCAGTGCATGTATAATTGTTGTGATGTAAATACTGTATAAATTAATCTTGTTTCTTTCGTGATTTCTTTTTTCTAAATCCAGCTGCTTCGGCAACAGGAAGGTTTAAAAATTAAAAATTTTTAAATTGTATTACTAAAAGATTGATAAAATCAAACAAAAGAATAAATATTTTTGTGACACGTTCTGTTTCATCCTTTCAAAATGTGTCCTCCAGAATAATATGGAGCCTTTAGTTTCAGGGCAGTATTAGCACCCCAATTGTTTAATTTATTACAGGCTCAGCTTGACTGCTCCCAGCCTACCTCCAACATTGTTCATGACAACAGGTTGAAAAGCATGAGTACTTAACCAGTCACCACAGTGACATATCCATTTAACATGAAGCAAGATGTTGCATCAACCCCTCTGGATGTCGAACCACGAGCATATCCCCGCACCCCTTACAGGAAGGAGTTGAATGGGATGTCCCTGGTCTATGGGCTTTGTCAGCAGAACCCATTAACCAGACTATACATGGTCACATTACACCACATTTACTGAGTCGCATTCATCACTGGATGGATGACCCTCCAAGTGTGGGGCATCTGGCCCAAATTCACATGTCAATCAAAGGGGATCCGTGTCCTTCAGCAGCTGTGAGACCTCGTTGATTAGAGATGCCATGGACTGAACTGACCTGAATGACAAGGGACAGGGTTCTAAGGGCAGGGACAGAATGTTCAGACAGTACTCCTGGACCGCGCAGTGAACAAGCTCTGCGGACACCTCTAATGTGACAGACATGTACTACGGTACTTGTAGGGCACAAGTCCTAAAACAGAAAGTGGGGGGACTGACCAAGTAAGACAACATGCTAATGAGCTCACAACACCACGATGTAGCGCTATGGAAGCAGTAAAATAGTGCGACTGACATGATTTGTGCACATACTGGGACAGACTAACCCATCTTACAGTCTTACAGTATCTGCCTTGACATATAGGGACAGAACAAAGGCAAAAGCATGCCTCACTTAAGTACCTATGTAGAGATGGCAAGCTGTGTGCATATGTACCCTTCTGTGGCATCTACATTCAAATGTAAGGTTCAAGGCGGACCCCAGTCAGCATGTACCAACAAAAGGAGGCTGGATGGCCCCTTTACTTAGGCCTGGCTGGAGGAGAAAAAAAGGCACACTCGCTGCATGCACGTTGCTGCTGGGAATGGACAGCAGACAACTTGCAGGTGCACCTGAACGTTTCCCGGGATCTGGACGGTACACCGGGACAAGTTAAGCATGTTCCTTTGGGGACCAACGTCCTGGTAGGGGGGATGGTATCAAACATGTGCAAAGCATGAGGGGGGAGCCGTGTACCTGCGTGTACCCCCAACTCGAGCAATGGGTACTTGCAAAACAAAGCCATGTCCTCTTCATGCGCTACAGATGCATAATGGAAGCCAGGCTCATGCCAGATGACAATGTCCACGATGGTCACGTGACAGCCTCCACTCGCCCTTGTCTGTGGTACCAAGCGCTATAGACCGCACAGCACAGCACAGTCCGAGCCAATGCAGACAGGGCTAAAGTCAGAGCTCTGGGTGCCAATTCTGGTCAGGAGGCGTGAAGAAAGGAAAACAATGTTTGAATTATTCACCAACAGTTCCTGATGCTGTGAAGTAGTACGCATCGAAGAAGGCACAGGCAGCTTCGAAGGCAATCAGTTCCAAGAGACGATCCAGTTCATCTTCAGCGAAGAGGACCGCCATTCAATCCAGCAATATAAAGGAACAGATGTGCTCCTCGCACCACGAGGTTGCAAGTAGCATCCCATTGCAATCTGGGAGAGATTCGTTGTAGGCATGGCAAAGGAGCCATTGCGCTAACGCACAGACGCAGCTGTCAGCCTGCCTGACACATTGTAAGGCATCCCATAAACTTGTCTCACCAAAGCAGTCTTGCACATGGACCAACAAAGGAGTCACACACAGCTCATGATCCAGGTCAGCAAGGGATGTGTTTGACAGGCAGACATCCATGGCCCACTGAAACAGACATCTTCTGCAGGAAAAGACGGGTTGCACGCAGGTGAAGTAGGCATAACGGAACATTAGCCTGTAACTGATGCCCAGCACAGCCAGTGGGAAACATCCAAAGAGAAGCTTCATGGGGGCATGGTACGGTTGCAACAGACCGAGCTCGGCCTGGCCCACTGGATGGTCAGACATGGCGTGAGAACAATCTCACACCGGGCGCTCAGCTGTACAGCCAAAGTGATGGTCAGAAATCATGAAATGCAGGATGCGAATTAGAAGACTGACACCCCGTGGTACTTTTGGAAAAGCATGGACAGAACGGACAAGGCCAGAGCCCACAAGTCGGATGAAAAGTATGCAACGGCCTTCAGTATCAGGCACTATCAATACTCTGTGTCAGTTCACCGCGAAAATAGTGGGCGAGCTGTGTTCAGCACTGACTGAATCGCGCGAGACGGTCAAGATACCTGGTATCCGAAGGTCATTGGGCTGGTGTGGGAGCGACTACTTGTCTACACAGAGGCTCATTGTGCCTGCACACTCATTGAAGTATGCTTTCGCTGTGGGAATGTGAGGCCTCGATTGACTATCCACAATCACTTCTGGGGCAGTCAGCAGTACATTGGCACAACATGGACATGTTGTGCAACTGTTCCCATAACCGTAATGCACGGCCTGTCCATGCAGGAGGGGCCATGTAGGTTCTCCTCACGTTAATGGACTAGGGACTCTGCATCCGAAGCTTCACCTTCCGGGCGGGGGGCTGGTGGGGTTCGTCCATGGCATGGTCACCTGCTGTTGCTATCGAGTCACCTTTTGAAGTTAGTGTCATGGTTGCGTCCGGTCTAGTGCTGCAGTACCTGGGGTGATGAGGGTGGAGTCACTGCCCACATAAAATACAACGCATCGGGAACACAGACGCGTCGCGTTCTAGCTGTTCGCTTTCGGCTTTGCACTTCCGCGTCCCTCCTGTCACTTCCGGGTCAAGGCTTCCTGCGTCGAAGCGTTGCGTCCTCGGAACCTGCCTCATTATCGAAGGCTGCCGCATACCTTCTCCTGCTACAGACTCCCATTCTCTGAAAGTGGCTCGGAATCCTCGCTTGGCCTTTCTTTGTTTTCTCGATCACTTTAACAAGTTCCTTCACATGATGTGGCGGTAACGCGCTAGCGCTGGTTTGGTGGCCCCGCTCCCTGGGTGGTTCTTCCGCTTACCATTTAGGAGCTCTGTCTTGTGTGCACTCTGAGGCATCTGCATTTTTCTTATGTTTTCAAATTTGTACAAGTGCCCCCGCAGATTTATGGCATTATTTTATTTCACAATATAATAAGGACAATTACCTCGGCTCCTGAGGCAAGGGGCACATAGATGCATATTATTCTAAGGTCGGAGTGTGCAGGGATTATCAGTAGCCTAAAAATTCCTATGAATGGCACTATACAGACCTGTTGGCTCAATTGATTAGGAGGCTGATTTTTACTTTATGGGTCATTTGGAAGGATGTGCTGATAAAAACCCACAATACATATTTTTTTTCCTTATTAAGCCTCCTTGCATTACAAGTTCCTCACATATTTGGGGGTAATCTTTGCAACTAAACCCATTACATAACTATTGACTGTGAACCAGTGATATTAGGCATTAATATTATTTTTCTCTATGTGTAGGAATATTGCATCTGTTTCATTTCCTTAATTTGTGGACACCAGTGGAAGAGGGGAGATTTCCAGGTATAATATGTGGTAGAACAACCGTTATGTATTTTTGTTCCTAGTCTATCTGACTATTGACTCAGCCTTCTGTTTGCAGGATAATCTTCGGATCCCTGAGGAGCTTTCGTGGTGTTGGACGTGTGCTGGACCTGCCCTGCCTCTACTCTCCTTCCTTTGTCTCCCCTCTTCCCCCTATTTCACTGGTGCTGCTTTGACCTTGTTGGGTGGGCTAGTGGTAGAGGGAAGTTGGGAACTTTTCATCAGACTCCTGCCCCCTGTTCCTGCAGAGACCTCAGGTGAACCTGACAGTTAGGTCACTTTTGTCAGCATGTTCTGCACACACCAGAACTTAGCTGTTTATGTTTGCCACATTTGAATTGAGGTGGCATGACTTTTGCCTTGGCTTTACCAGGCATTCATTTCAGTATGTCATCACTCGCACATGGTGTTGATGTACATACAGGTCTTTCAGGGGGATGGTTCTCACCGGTGCTGTGCACCGTCCCTTTTTCAGTGTGTGCCTCGCTATGGGTTTCTTTTTTGCTCTGTTTTGTGCCCTGCCATAGGCGGTCCCTTCGTCCTGCTGGAATGCATAGCCAGCAGGCACATAGATGTGCGCATTGTCACACTCCTCACTTCTCACTGGTGGAGTAGTTATGGCATGACGTCATGCCAGGTGAGCATTGTGGGGAAGTGAAGTCCTTTGTGGATTAATTTTGTCTAGGGAAATCACTCCTTTGGAGACTCATGAGCAGCAACATCCTTGTGGGGGTCATTTGGATCCATGCTGTTTGTGAGGGGAGACAGAGGGCCATGTGGGAGTTGTGGTGTTGTGGTCAGCGCTCGACATCACTCTCCTCCAGTGAGATGGCTAGCTACCTGTTGGTAAGCACAGTCGACGGTGTTAGCTGCCACATGGCTGTGGGGTGGGGAGGGTGTGCTATGCTGTTTGGGAGGGAGGCCAGGGTGATTGAGCTGCCAACTACCTGTGGGGTTGAGCTGATTAAGGAGATGCTGTCCTTGTGATCCATTCATATTGTAAGCGTGCATTCTACATGAGTTTGATGTGGGCGGGCGATTGGGGCTCACTTGTTGTGCACTACGGTGTAGTATAGTGTGATGTGATAATTTTGTTTGTATTTACCAGCCTCCAGTCCCCCCTTGATTCCTGTGAGACTCTCTGGATGCTTTATGGCAGGCACCTTCTCCTCCCATTCGGTGAGGGTTGGTGGTGGAATGTGAGGGACACCACCAGTACTCTGGGCCACCGCGAGGTTCATGTGGGCCGGATGTTTGTCCCGGCCCTTGGGGTCACCCCACCACTTCCTGATATCACGCACAGTGCATAGGGTGGTCCCTACGGTTTTGACTTTGCTGTGGATCCTTGCCCACATCTGATTCTTGCGCGCAAGTGGCATGTGTTGGAGCAGGTGCCTAAACAAATGTGGTTCAGCCCTGATTGTCTCGTCTGGCATCACGTTCAACTCTGATTCAGGAATGTTGGGCATTTTCTGGGGGTGGCATGGTACATATGAATCAGGGGTGCCGGGTGCAAGGTAATGGTGGTAAGATGTGTAGTGTGTGCTGTGTGTGGGTGTGAGCGCTGCTGTGTGGAGATAGGTGGGTGTGATGTTGTGCAGTGTGAGTCAATGATGTCCTGTCTCTCTGTCTTGGCTTGTGGTGTGCAAAGGCTGCTAATCCAGGTAGGGGTTGTTTTTGTACTGTGGTTTGTGAGTGTGTCCACATGGGTGTTGACTTCCAGATGTCTCTTCCATGCTGCACATGGCTTTCCCTACCAGTGCAGGTTGGGGTGTGTCTTCGTGGCATGTGTGTTGTGATTGAGGGCGGCCGAGAGTACAGGCACCCTTTGGGGTTCTTGTGGGGTTGGTTCCGCAAGCCATTCATTTGGCCCGTGTGCATGAGAGGCGGTCGGACGCAGTGCTCGGTAATCCAGCTCTGCCTTCTCATCGTAATTGGCCGTCCGGTCATGCCATGGCAGGGGTGGTCTTTTTGAGCTGTTGTATAGCCTTATCCGTCCGCCGCGGTCCGATTTGTAGCTTTTCCGACCATGGTGGACAGTATTTTGTGACATCCGTCTGCTGCGGTCAGATTTTGCGTACATTGCATCGTAAGTTGACCGACGGAAAAGCCCTCCGTCCACAATGAAATGGGAAAAAATTCCCCACATGACCCATGTGGGGGAATTTTCCCCGATTTCATGGCAGACGGAGGTCTTTTCCGCCCGTCATCGTAATGGGCGCCTTTGTGTTTCTTCAGACCAAGTACTCTTGGCATATAATGAATACCTGTATGGATGATATGTAACTCCTACACCTTGTAACACCGATTGTCTTATGTAAAAACCCCATGCACCTTAATTTATGCACTTGTATGATTCATTGTTTCAGTATAATATGTTTGTGTTTTGTAAAGCACTTTGACACCATACATTCGGATGAATAGAGGTATAAAAGAAATTGAATAAAATAATAAATTAGTAAGTAATATTTACATCTTTAGACTAATTACTCATACAGACATACATCTGACATTTTTACCGTGTATGCATATCTCTTGCATACAGGTGATGAACAAAATCAAAAATGTGGCTCCAAATCATAGTTTTGTTTAAGTATTTGTGAAGTGATAGCAATCTGAGTGTCTTTGTTTCTCTCCATTGCATAAATACCTAGGTGTTAGGCTCCAGATAGCACTGAACCAGTATGGGACTCCAACAAAAGGAGGTCTGACGGCACTTTAACTGAGGTCTTTGTTTTGGGCCCACATGTAAGTGAGAATAAGAAACCCTCTACAGGTTGATGTTCTGAAAATAAAGCAGGCTATGTGCGCTGCTGCTGAAAGAGTTCTGGGGTCAGCAGCTTAGAGTGGGACACATTTGGCATATTTCATTGATGCTGCCCCTGATCCGAGATCCAGGTCAAAAATAGCTGCCAGATCCCACTCACTTCCTGCCCTGATTAAAGGAAATATGTACAGAAGCAGAAAGTGGAAACTGGTGGTGAAGATAAAAGAGATTACATGAGGTATGCAAACGCAGGATTTCAGAAAGATGTGGGGATAAAACAGGCCCTACAGTCCTGGCCTCACTTCCCCCATTTGAAACTGCCCAAGGTTTGCATGTGCATTTGATATGAAATGCTTAATGATCCACTGGCAGGCACTGTAAGAAGCTCGTACTGCTTTCAGCCTCAGAACTCTGAATTGTACCCATCCTGAACACCCATCCACAATCTGAACTAACTCAGACACCAGCAGGTGACCCCATTGATAGTATGTACTATATCATAGCCATATGTTGCATGAAAATAAAACCAAAGAAACCAAAAATCAGGAAAAGGCAAATATACTTGGAAATGAAGTAAAGCATGTGAAACGTAAACAGGAACTTCTTTGCTAACATAGATTACCTTGGAGTTTTATAGTCATTGTTTAGAAATTGATGTGTTTGTGCCTCCAAAGTTAAGTATATGAAAATAGGTAGAGCCATTTCACAGTGAGTTTGAGGATCCACCCTTTGTAAAGTTCATTGTGGGTGATCAGCATAAAGGTGCTGCACAGGCTCCTGAGATTGTCCATGTCAGCAGTGGTATGATAGCGGGACAACCTGAATGATGAATGGGAAGAGATTGGGATGGGACTAGAGTAGTGATGACAGTGTCAGAAGAGTTGAGAAAGCATCTGTGTTCAGATGTTGAGGGGAGGGAGTTGCCGAATGTTCTGGGAAAAGGGTATTTTAGACTCCAAACAAATACATCTGCTTTATGCCAAGACTTGGAGCATTAGTCTAGTTTGTGCTACAACACAGGTACTGTATTACATTTAGTGCCAGATTATGTGATGAAGTACTTTGGAGTAAAGGGCAGGGAAGGGACTTGGTCAGAGTAAGTGAATGTCTCTTTTCTGGCCTCTCATCTTACTGCAGTGACCCTAGCAGCTGTCAAACAGGAGTCTTTTTCTCGTCTTTTACGTTTCACACTGCCGATTCATATTTAAGAACACTTGTTGTCTGCCACAATGTTTATTTTTATTTTTGTCCCACACTGTCATGAAGGCCTTGTAATAGAAGCTTTTTGTTTGAGTATCTTCAGACAAATACATAGAATAAAAACTTTAGCAGACAAGTCATAATGTAATTACTTTAACAAACGGTTTGTTTCTTAATACATGTATCACTGTGTGTGTAAGATCCATTCAATGTTCTTCTTTGTTGCCGCTCTGCTGAAATAGCTTTGAAGTTCCAGTTTGTAGATTTCCTTAAGGCTGATTATAAGCTGCTCATGTAGAGTTAATTCACAAGTACCAGGCTCGAGTTTGTATTTGCAGTGACAGAAATGTCCATTAAAGGGTCACAGTCGGACTGGTCATGAAAATGAGTGTATTTAATATAATTTAGACATGATAGGAGAAGTCCACTGTAAAATGCTTTCTGTAGGCTATTTTTGTATAATTTTGTGAGTTCCATCTTTGGATTCGTTTTTGGGCTGATACGGCTCTGTGTTGGACTGGATTTGGGACTTACAGAAAATAATCTTTCATTTTAGCTTCTAGAACACTTTCCATAAGCTCTATGAGAAAATATTGAGAAAATAATTTCCACTCAAACATGATTCATGGAATACCGGCAGAAGAACAACGTTCTTCATGGGGTAAAATCACATTAGAACACACCATAATTCCTTAAATTAATACGGTACAACCAACAAATGATTTATATTGTAACTAAATTCTGTTTTCAACCTTTATCCTTTTTGTGACCCTCAAAACCTGCCATTCACTACAATGCATTTCAATGGGGTCCAAATCCCAGAGTCCTGTAACGGCTGCTATAGCATGTTGTCAATGTTGTGGCCAGCCAATGAAGGGTGGGGATCCCATTAGGACCACCCCACATTCCCTTCAGGGTCTGTGTGTGCTCACTCTGCCCCCTTACATATCTTCTTTAATTCATTTACAGGACACATGGACCAAGTCCCTGAGTCTTGTAATGGCCGCCAAAACGTATTGTTTGGGCTGAAACCAACTAATTAGAATTGACTAGTCTCCTTTAAATCAGCCAATCAGAGCATATTTGGATACCAACTGTTTAGATGTACAATTATTTTTAAACCCTAATTTCTCAAAAACTGTAGAACAAATTTACACCAAATCATAAAAAGCACCAAGATCTAGCTTTCTGCCTAATATGGTGTTTTTCTGTTTAGCAGTTTTTGCTGTAGACCAACATAAAGAAGTTTATGGAAAATGCATGGGGATTTTACATTTTAGGGACCCCCCTTTTTCTCGGTCCCCACGTGACAGATCACCCTGAAACTTTCCAGGAAGTAGCTGTAATGAATGAACTTTTTATAGAAAGTCGGTGAAGGGGCCAAAGTTATTAGCAAACTAATAAACTCTCCTTCTATGGAAAAGCAGACGTAACTATAACAACTAGGAACAACCGCCATTAAGTATATAAATATATAGCTATATCTGTATCTATATCTATATCTATTTCTATATCTATATATTCGGGCTGTACCTTCGACTAAAGGTCCTATGGGAAAATGCATAGAGAAAAGGCATTTTGGGACCCCCCTTTTTTCTCGGCCCCCGCTTGACGAATCCCCCCGAGTCTTTCAGGGTCGGAGCTGAGCGGAGTGCCCCATTAGTTTTGGAAATTTCGCAAGGATTCGTCAACCGGCGCCAAAGTTATTCAAAATAGAATTTTGAGATTTCCTATGGAAACACGGTCCTAACTATAACTATCTATATATAATATATATAAATATTACCTACTGGCAGTCGCCAGTAGGTAGTTATAGTTAGGACCTAGTTTGCATAGGAAACTATTTTTTTGTTTTCCCGTTAATTTTGACGCCGGTTGACGAATCTTAGCGAAATGTTCAAAACTTATGATCCGCTCCGGTCAGCTCCTATCATGAAAGTTTCGGGGTGATTCTCCAAGCGGGGGCTGAGAAAAAAGGGGGGTCCCAAAACGTGATTTCTCCATGTTATTTCCCATAGGAAACTTTAGACATGACTACAGCCTGAACTGCTGAAAGGAATTCCACCAAATGTGGTAAAAAGGTAGTGCTTGCTTCAGAAAGCATCCTTTATTTTAAATGGTGTAAATCCATTCAGTAGTTGCTGAGAAAATCAAAAAATAAACGTTCCGATATTTAGAGGCACGGAGGATCCGCGCACCCTCCTGATCACAAGCTTTATTCTAATTGGCTATCAACACTCCAAACCAGTAAGTGGTGGCAGCCATCTTGTGCCTCGGTAACCGAGGCACAAGAAAACACGGAAACAAATGCAAAAATCAAGAAAAGGGGGCAGGGTAGAAACACCCTGACCCCCTAGGCCTGCTCAGTGGTTCCCACAAGGACCCTCAAGGCCCAAAAAAGTATTTTATTTTTTTAAAAATCGGCACGATTCGCACACCCAGTGCGAATTTTGGCCGAAATGTTTTAAAACACAAAGCGCGGGATACCGCTCTCCGTTATTATTTAGCCCCCGGGACTTGGCCCACCCGGGGGCTAAATAATAATGAAGTGCAGGATGTAAAATTGAAATTGCGGGGGCCCAGGCAGGCTCCCGCAGCCCCAGGGACTGCCACCCCCCGGGGCTTTCATTAAATATTTGCTGGTGGCTCACGACCCCCCCGCAGCCCTGGGGACCGCCATCCCCCGGGGCTTTGCTTTTTTTATGTGTGGGGGGCCTACAAGGCCCCCCTAGCCCCGGGGACCGCCACCCCTGGGGCTTTTAGTACCATCAGATACACGTTTGTAGCTCCAACTGCAGGGTTTGGAACTGTGGAGCCAGGTCTGAATTCCGACTATGAGGCTTGTGTTGACACACTCCGTTGAATCTCTATATATGTGTGCATCAGAAAGATATGTTTTATGTGTGTGGTTGTGAGTTCGAGTCTAAGATAGGGGCAGGCGGCGCACGCGTCTAAGTGTGAGAGAGATTGTTTATGTGTGCGTATTATGTACATGGGTTGTGCACGGGAGATATCACTGCGTGCGTACTTTGTAGTAGGTAAGTAGGCGAGAGGTGTCGGTAGCCAGTGTGTGCCGAGTGAACCACGGTGAAGGCGGGTTCTTTCTCCTTCGAGCATGGATCAACTCCTGTGTTTTGGTCCAATGCCTGAATCCCGCACACAGCACAGCCTCCCACAATTTGGACTCGGTGTTGGGTGGCAGCCTCGTGGCTCCAGTTCCTGGAAAGAGGCATGAAGCACTGTTGCTCAGCCAGCACTAGGGCAGAGAACCACTCTTCACCCCTCGAAATGAGAGCAGAGACTTAATCTGTTTCCCGCACGTGTGAAAAGTGATTGTGTGCGTCTGCTATAACCCCATCTTTTGAAGCGTGTGTGTGTGTGCACTCGCACAATGACATGCGTGAGTGTATTATCTCTGTAGAGTGCTTGTAGACAGTACATTTTTTATCATGCTCGTGTTTTCAAATCTCCCACCACACTCCTGTATTTTAAATGTTGTAAATACACCAGAAAACACGGCAAAATCTCTCTTCTCTACCTGAGTGTTAATTGTGTTTAGGTATATGCTGTGTAGTGTGCATCTGTGTTCGTGCATCTGTTAGCTTGAGTGTACTTGCCTCTTTCAGTGTGTGCGTGTGTCTCTTATGTGTGACTGAGTAATTCTATGTGGCTGTGTGTGTCTCCGTTTGAGTGTGTGTTCCTCAGACCTGCCAGCTCACACGGTGCTACCACGTGTCACACAACGTCGGCTTCCTTCACAAGGTCACCCAGTGAGTGAGGAGCCGAAATCACCTGGTGGCAGTAAAGGCAGGGCGTGGTTTTGCAGCTCGCTTTTGAAGAGTCTGGGCTACCAAAATCAATTAAGGGATGTGAAAACACCCCAGGACATTGGCAACACCTCTCCCACCTTTTGTTTTTCTGTTATTTGGTGGTGGGAGGGGGCACAGCGCCTCTTAGGCCGCTCTGGTACAAGGCAACTCCCCCTTCTCACAGGGTAATTAGTTGTGTAAGTTAGCAGGTCTGGGGCCTATGTTTTTAAGAGGTTGTATGAGTGCTGGCAGGGCTCGCGAGGGACGGTGAACTGAAAACCAAACTTCTGACTTTGCCCACCCCCTGCATGAACTCTGAGATGGAGAGGGACTGAGATCCCTTTACCCTCCCGTGAAGTAGGTGCTGATTTCCAAGCTGGTTTGCCGGGGGCATCATGCCTCTTAATCCGTCTCACAGGAGCATGTCAGGTTGCCTTTAGCTCCCCCAGGCACCTCCCAGCTGCCTCCCCCTCAGTAGCAGGCGTTGTCCATACAACTGTGCACGAGTGTCAGGTGAGATGATGCAAGTTCCCTCACCATATATGTGGTGTGAGTGCCGAAGTGTACCATGGACCCTGCTGTAAGCAAGCACTACCCTTAATCCGGGATAAGTAGTAAAAGGCAGTTATAGCTGCGATGCATCCACCACGTCACACTCTTAGTCCCGGTGCCATTGCACCTTCTGCACCATTTATAGCCAAGTGCCTGTCCATCTCCCTCTCATTACTGTAGTCGACGGTTGGGTGTGCTTTGGGCAGGTTATTCATCCTGCTTTAAGACAGCAGTCTAGATTGGGGTGTAATAGGGTGGGGTGCCTGTTTCCAAGTTTTCCAGAGGGTGTGTCTTGAAGTTGATGCTATCTTCCGACAGGTGGTTCCACAGCCCCTCCTCTCACACATACACCACTTCCCCTTCCTTCGACTGGTGTAGGGGGTGGGAGGGTTTGAGCGACGGGATGTGTGGTTCCTGCAAGCGCACGTGCTCTCTTCATCCCGCCCTCACAGAACTGTGAAGTGCTATCTCTCAGAAGTGTGAGGTGCTCGGGAGTACACCAAGCCCTCCTCTGCTAGAGGTGCCTTGAATACACCACCCCCTTTTGTACCGCTTTGTTCGCCATAAGTTGGCAGGGTATGCTCAGACGTGAGCCCCTTGCTCACTTTGCCACTGGATTCAAGCAAGCCTGGCTGAAGACGGCTGAAATGCCAGAAACCGGTCCTAGGAAGCTTGTTTCCGGTCCAGGGAAGGCATGGCTTGGCAGTTCGGGCTGGACTGTTCCCATGAGGCACAGGGTCAGACTGATTTGCATATGGCCATGTCTGAACTGGGGTGGCAGAGTGGGCTAAAGAACGGTGATGGATCAAACCCAGATCTGTTGACTGGGTGTGAGTGTTTGATTGGTTCTGATACTCCGTCCATCAC
Source organism: Triturus cristatus (assembly GCF_964204655.1). NCBI lineage: Eukaryota > Metazoa > Chordata > Amphibia > Caudata > Salamandridae > Triturus > Triturus cristatus. The sequence continues at coordinate 499,138,308 of NC_140582.1, forward strand.
ACCCCCTTTTGTACCGCTTTGAATACACAATGGCACCAATGTCAGCTGCGCTGTCCGCCTACAGCTACCCTGCCCTCCCCTGGTGGGCTGTGAGGCTGTAGCTGTCCACCCCACTTCTTCTGTGCGGTGGACAGGAGAGCGCGCTGAGTACGCCTCCTCTGACAGAAGTGTAGTGCCTCTGAGTTATATATCCACTATCGCCCCCTCCGTGCACAAGCTGGTGTTCCTAGGAGCATGCATCCATTCCCCATTCAAATAGGTAATGATACTGGGGTTGAGGGTGCTCTCCAAAGCTGACAGAAGCGTAAGTTCGGCTGTGTGCGGGGCGCAGGGGTGCTGCCCCATCCCAGGTGATAAGGCGGGGAGAGCTGTCACACGAGCATCTCGCTTCTCCCAGGACAGTGTTCTACATTTAAGATCACATACCAAGGGTTTGAGGTATCTCCGGACTGTCTGCCGCCCAACTCCCTGACAAATGTTGTCTGTTGTGAGGCGACTGGGATCACACTGCCCCCTGACAACAGCGTGAGGTGAGGAGTCTGCGAGTACGCCTTTTCCCGAGAAGTGTGTCAGAAGCAGTGTTTCAGCCCACCACCCTCCACGAGAGACGTTTATGACAGGTGTCTGGAAAAATAACCCGCCCCTCGACAGGAAGTGACAAGCTGCTGCCTCTTTACTTGGCGGGAGTGTAACCTGAGGTGATGCAGGCACAATTCACTCTAACAAGCGTGCGGGGACAGGTGTTTTTAATCACTGCCCGCCATTCAAAGATAGACGTTTATGGCGTTATGGTATGAGTGCCTTCCTCACGCACAGGAGAGCATGAGAGTAATCCCTCACAGACCTGCTGATCCTTTTTGCCGTGAGATGGGCGTGAGGTATGATGTGAACGCTTGCCAGTTGCCTACACAGAAGTTTATAATAGGTGTCAGGGACCCCTCACCCCCCATTTCCGTCTGCATACAAAAGCGTGAGCGGAAGTGGGAAGTACCTGGCAGCTTGAGGTCCCCTCTCGCCAGTGGCTACCCAATGAGCGTGGGTCCAAATGCACAGAAGGAAAGGTGCTACCCCTTCCCCCCACCCTCCATATGCACACACACACTGAATTGTGAAATACAGCAATATGAGGCGTCAGACCTCTGCGCCCCAGTGCCACTGCACCAGTTGCACCAAAGGAAGTTACAACCCTTCCTCTTGTGCAGAGATGAAGGTGAACTGTCATGACAATGAGGTGCGGGGGTTGAGAGCTGAAAGTAGCCAATCAATCTTGGATGGGAGTGGCAGGTGTGGGGTTATCCTGTGGTGGCTGAACACCTCACCCTCCCTAGTAGCGGGGTTGAGAAGGCAGCAAGTATGCTTTTCACAACCCTTCCTAAAAGAAATGTGAGGTGTGGTATGCTGGAGCACACCCAGGGCTTTAAGTGGGCCGGTCCCTATAGGACTCATACCCAAAGTATTTCGGAACGGACTTTGAAACGGGTCCCTATCCGGCCCCTATATACATGTCTTAAATAAACTGGGGAAATCAGTAATGATTTCTGATCAATTAATGTAATAACTGTTTAGGTGATCCATGACAGTCATTCATTCCCCTTTATAGTTCACGTTTCACAGTATATTGCACTCAGAGTGTTAGCTATACCCAGGATGTTGTGTTTTTCTGTTCAGCATATTGCTCTTGTATAGGGCATACAGCCACGATTGAAAGCTCTGGTGTTCAGGCTCAAGGTAGTATGAGTTTCTCGTCTGTGTCAGTGGGTCAAACACATGTTCAAAATACATGGCCATACAATCTGTGGCCTCTCTGCAGAGCGCACAGAGATAACCATCGACAAACCCAACAATCCTAGCGGGGTTTTAGGTCCGTAGCAGGTACTGTGCTTTTATATCTTTGTGCAATAAATGAAAGCTCGGAGAGACACCAAAATCTGGTCGGGTGGCACACACTGGAAATCAAATAAACAAATGCATAGGCCACACAACTTTTAGACCCCACCGCCTGTTTTTTCATCCCACTTAAAGACCTGAGTATACCGCCTCCTTGATCGGGGTATGAGGCACTAGACTAGAGCAACCCTACTCTCCCCCCAGCCCCCACTCGCCAGAGAGACGTGTGAGTTGAGGAGGCTGCAGACTTTGCCCTCCCTACCAGGAGAGCGAGTTGAAGTAGAGGGGCGCGCGCCTACGGTTCCGCCTGAATGAGGTGTGAGGTGTGTTGTGTCACAGCACGGGGCCCCACACGGATATGAGTGTGAGGTTTGTTGTCCAGGAGCACACCTGTTCCTGTGTGAGTTGAAGCGGCCATGTGCACATCTCTCCCTCTCTGACAGGAGAGTGCGTTGAGATAGCGGAAGGCATGCTCACAGGGTCCCATCTGAAAGAGGTGTGAGGTGCCTGAGCATGGCACCCCACATGGATATGAGTGTGAGGTTTGATGTCTGGGAGCACACCTGCTCCTGGCAGTAGTGTGAGTTGAAGCGGGTGTGTGCACATCACTCCCTCTCTGACAGGAGGGTAGGTTGAGATAGCAGAAGGCGCATGCCCATGGTCCCACCTGAAAGAGATGTGAGGTGTGTTGTGCCAGAGCACGGTACCCCATGCGGATATGAGTGTAAGTTTTGTTGCCTGGAGCACACCTGTTCCTGACAGTAGTGTGAGTTGAAACAGCCATGTGCACATCTCTCCCTCTGACAGGAGAGTGCGTTGCGAAGACTTGGGGTACCTGCCACACCCCCTCATAAATGAACTGTGAGTTATTGTGCGCAGGAGCATACGTTCCTCCTTGTAGCAGTCGGGAACTCGTCTTCTTGACCACTCCGTCAAGATGTGTGAGGTGTACAGCCTTGGAGTGCAACGCCCTCCCACTGACAACAGTGTGAGGTGTGTGGTCTACTTCGCCCTCTGCCTGACAGGGGTGTGAGGTTCAGTGTGGCGGATCACACCCACAGAGACGTGGTGTGCCCGAGAACAGCAGTTCTCTCTGACAGGAGTGCGAGAGAAGGACCCCAGACACCTGCCTCCACCCTCCCGAGCTCAGCCCCTGTCAAGTTCCCACCGCCCGCCTCCCACGTCACCTCCCGACGCTGGCAGACAGCGCCTCACTTTCCTCGCCTTGTTTATTACTGACACCGGGATCCTGCTCGCAAGGGATGTCAGGGACCACCTGGCTGGCAGCACCTTCCCCTCTGCTCCGGGAGCCCTTCCCCAAGCTGTCACAGCTGGACTAGGCGCCTGACAGCCCCCTCCCCTCTGCGGGCAGCACAGGAGATATTTAGGAAAGTTTGGAGAAGAGAGAGGGCGATCCGCGGTCCAGACTGTTCCCAGCTCCGAGATACCCCCAGCTGAGGCGGGAAATCTTAAACATTCACTCATAGAAACACATACTTATTTATATAGGAGCTCTTCCAATCTCTCACTCGCACATATACTCACTTATATACACCAATACTCACATATACTAGTTCAAAACATATGTAGTTACTCATAAAGACACTATTGAGACAGTCATTCACTTACTAACACACCCTTACACACACTCATCCACACACTCATCCACCCATACAGTCCTGCACACATGCTGTCTTCAACACATACAAACAGTGAGTCACTAATTCATGCATCTATGCACTAAGTAATACCCCCCACTGAACCATACCGACACTCAGACACTCATACTGATACTCAAAAAACCAACTAATAACCCATATAGACACTCATGTAGCTACTCACTGTGGCGGTCCCCAGGGCCATTGATGGCTCCAGGAGGGGGGCCATGCGGCCCCCCTCCCACAATATAAAACGCCCCGAGGGGTGGTGGTCCCCAGAGCTTGGGGGGCCTTGAAGCCCCCCCACCCATCTTTTTAAAGCCCTGGGGCTAGCGGTTCCCGGGGCTGGGGGGCCTTTGAGCCCCCCCACCAATTTATTTTGTAGGCCTGGGGGGTGGCAGTCCCCGGGGCTGGGGGGCCCCTCTGGGCCCCCATCAAATGTAATATTTTGGCCCCCGGGATTTGGCCCCCCGGGGGCTAATTATTAAAGAAGCGCGGAAGTCCGCGCTTCATTTTTTTTTTTTTACGGCAGGATCCACGCAACCTGCGCGCATTTTGCCATTTAAAAAAAAAAAAATATGGGGAGGTCCTTGTGGGACCCCCTAAGCAGGTCTAGAGGGTCAGGGTATTTCTACCCTGCGCCCTTTATACGTTTTGCACACTTGATCCACTGATTTCTTGAGCCTCGCTTCTACCGAGGCACAAAATGGCTGCCCACACTTCCTGGTTTGGACTGTTGACAGCCAGTTGACAGCCAATTAGCCTGCAGCTCGTAATCGGGAGGGTGCGCGCTGGGTGCGCATAGGGTGCGCGGATCTTCCGAGGCCATAGATATATATATGTGATTTTACTTTTGATATTCTCAGCAACCACTGAACGGATTTACACCATTTAACCAAAAGGCATGAGTGTAAACCAAGGGCTACCTCTTTGCCAAATTTGGTGTAATTTCGTTCAGCAGTTCGGGCTGTAGCTGCGATTAAAGGTTCCTATGGAAAATTGCATGGGGAAAACACGTTTTGGTACCCCCCTTTTTCTCATCCCCCACTTGACGAATCACCCTGAGACTTTCAGGATAGGAGTGGACCGGAGCGCCCCACCAGTTTTGAAAATTTCGGGAAGATTCGTCAACCGGCGCCAAAGTTATTCCAAATAGAATGTTGCGGATTTCCTATGGATTATAGGTCCTAACTATAACTACCTACTGGTGACCGCCAATAGGTAATATGTATATATCTATATATATGTGTGTGTTATGTTATGTTATAATGACTTATAAAGTTCACAAATACAAACTGGTGTCTCAGCGCTGGCTGCTCCTGGGATAAGACAATAGCCTACATGTTAAAACAAAGCCTACTTATTAACCCCTTCCATGCGGGGCGGATTCCCCCGCGGTGCTGACTGCTGCTTGCGCGGGCGGGCTCATGACGGAACGGTTCCGTCATGAGCACAGCTCAACCGACGCTCATGACGGAACCGTTCCGTCATGAGCGTCGAAGGGGTTAAAAAGCAAGGTTTTTAATTGTTTCCTGAACGCCAATAAGGTAGGAAGGTCTCTAATCTGAGGAGGCAGAGATTTCCATAACTTAGCCGTGGCAACCACAAAGCTTCTGTTACCCCAGTTAGTTATATGTTCTGGGGACTGCAAGCAGGTTTGTGCCAGAAGAGCGCAGGAGTCTGCTGCGTGAATAAATCTTCAATGAGTTTTCCGAAACTCTGGCCCTATGTTGTGGATTGCTTCATAGGCAATGCACAACGCTTTGAATTTTATTCTGCTTCTAATTGGCAATCAATGTAGTTGCCTGATGACCTTAGAAACAGAAATAAAAATGTAGGTGTGCCAGAAAGCATCATAGCAGCTGCGTTTTGTACCAGCTGTAGCTTATTTAAAACCATTTCCCGAGCATTGATCAGTAAACTGTTGCAATAATCCACTTTGGACATTACAAAAGTGGATATAATCATTCTTCTAGCTTCAACCGGGATGAAAGGGATCAGTTTCTTCACCATTCTAAGAGTATAAAAGCATGATTTAGCAGTTCTCACCAAATCCACTATCTGTTCCATAGATGGTGTAAAAAGGGGCATGGCCTCAGACAACCTCTCTGCAACGCAGCTCTGTGGCGCATACTGGAGGTACCTGGTGGGCTAGTACAGTGCGTGTTTGCACAGTGATGCTCCGAGGGGGCCCCCCCTTTTTTTTAGAAGGGGGGCTGTGTGGCCCCCTTCTTTTCCTATTTTTTCAGCCCCAAAGGGGCATGGCCAGTATTTAAAATGTTTTTTAAAATATTTGGAGGGGGGCTGCTTGGCCCCACCCCTCAGGCTATTTATGGTCCCGGGGTCCCCATCTCCCGGGGCCGGCCTTTCCTTTTTTGGGGGGGAGGGTGACCGCGTAGCCCCCCTCCCTGGCCACTTCTAGCCATGTGCACCCCATCCCCTGGGGCCTGGCCACTCCGTTGGTGACCATGGGGGGGAGCCCCAATGCCCCCACAGTCCCGCCGGCTCCCCGCCTCCTGCGGGAGCCGGCATTGCTTTTCCACATGGGGAGCGGCTGACACGCAGCTCCCCTTGTGGAAAAGCAATCTGCTTTGGTTTCCTGCTCTCGCTTACAAAATCCAAACCAGTGTTTGCTATGACAGGGCGGGAGCCGAACGGCTCTCGTCCTGCCATAGCAAACGGCAATGTCCCGGGGGGGGCACCCTGGGACATTGCAGGAGCTGGCCAAGGGGGTGGCGGTCCCCAGGGCCATCAAGGGCTCCTGGAGGGGGGGCGCGCAGCTCCCCTCCCTTAGTTATGAAAACCCCGGGGAGGTGCTGGTCCCTGGGGGTCCATAACGGACCCCCGAATTGCAATGTTTATGTGCCCCGGGTAGGTGGTGGTCCCTGGTGCATGTGTGGGGTGGCTCTTGCCCCCCACATTTTTAAAAATATTTTTTAAAAAGAGCCCCGGGGAGGTGACAGACCCCGGGGCAGAGGGGGGCTGTGTGCCCCCATGCGTATTTAAAAAAAGCCCCAGGGGTGGTGGTCCCCGGGGCTCGGGTGGCCTTGGAGGCCCCCCCACTGATTAAAAAACAAGCCTTAGGGGGATGGTGGTCCCCGGGAGTGTGGGAGGGCCACGTGCCCTCCCGCACATAATTTACATAGCCCCGGGGGTGGCGGTCCCCAGGGCTTGGGGGGCCTGGGAGGCCCCCCCCAGATTAAAAAACAAGCCTCAGGGAGGTGGCGGTCCCCAGGGCTGCGGGAGGGTAGCGTGCCCTCCCACACATAATTTACATGGTCCCCGCAAATAAATAAATGATTGTCCATGGGACCTGGCCCACCACGGGGCATTTCAGCGTGGGAGTCCGCACTTAATTTTTTTTTTGTTTCACGGCAGGATTCGCGAACCTAACGCAAAATTTGCTATTTAAAAAAAATAAAATTATGCTTTTTTTGTCCCTGGGGGTCCTTGTGGGTCCCCCTGAGCAGGCGTAGGGGGTCAGGGTTTTTCTACCTGCCCCCTTTTCTTGTTTTTCATCTTTTTTTCACTGTTTTCTTGCGACTTGGTTCTACCGAGTCACAAGATGGCTGCCAACACTTCCTGGTTTGGAGTGTTGGCAGCCAATGAGAATGAAGCTCGTGCTCGGGAGGGTTCGCAAACCCACCGCTGCTCTAGATATCGATATTTTTTCTTTTTCTAATTTCTCAAGAACTTCTGAACGGATTTACACCATTTGACAAAAAGGGATCTTTCTGAACCAAGACCTACATTTTTGCCATATTTGGTGTAATTCCGTTCAGCAGTTCGGGCTGTAGCTTTGTCTAAGGTTTCCTATGGAAAATAACATGGGAAAAATGCACTTTGGGACCCCCTTTTTTCTCGGCCCCTGCTTATCGAATCACCCAGAAACTTTCAAGACAGGAGCTGACTGGAGCAGGCCACTAGTGTTGAAAATTTCACGAAGATTCGTCAACCGGCGCCAAAGTTATTGGGAAAACAAAAAACGCTTTTCCTATGGAAACTAGGTCCTAACTATAACTACCTACTGGTGACCGCCAGAAGGTATTATATATTTTTATTATATATATATATATATAGATATATATATATATCTGTGCATTTGTGTGTATATATATATATATTTATATATATATATAGCTGTGTGCATGTGTGTATATATATATATTTGCCCTAGTGAAATTTTCATTACGCTGGCGTAACTGTGCAAAATTTCCTTAATATTGCATTTCTCTTGCCCAAAATTATGTCAGTGTGCGCATCAAGTAATTTTCATTCCGCTTGAGAAAAAATCATATAGCGGAAGCATGGGAACAATGCAAATGAAAAGAATGCAAGCAGCTTTTGTACACAGCGATTGTGTGTTTTTTACACTATTATTTCAGCACAAAATGCATCCTTGGGTCCAAAATGGGCACAAGTACTAATTTCACACAAACATATATCACTAAATGTAGGGTCTGCATTTCATGTAATTTTGCGTAATTTTTCAGAAATTTAGCATAACTAAACAAAATGAATTTACATGTATTTTGCACACCTTTAGTATCATCCTGCTTGTACATCCACTCGCTGATTACAATACTGCTGATTGGCATGAATTTAATTCTGATTACTGTAGGGCAAACTTGCAAAGTGAACCATGGCATGCAGTGAGAAGGTGATTCCTGAGCTAAGCACTAGAGTCCGGCAAAATACATCTAAAACATCTCAATAAGCGAACTGTTGTCTACGGCCTGCTCTGTTTCTTAGATGCATGGCATCGCTAGTGAAGTGACATCATTCCCCACTGATGGGCTGTTTGACATTTTAACTGTTCCGTTCAGCTGGATTCTAACCAGTGAAGTACAAGCTTAGGGCAAACATCAGAACCCAACACACTGTTTGCCTACAGAAGCTCAAAGGAGATGCTGGACAGCAACCAGAGGCCACCCAGTAGCAATCAAAGGAGACCAATGCCTTCCCAAAAACAACAGCACACCAGCAGTGCACATGGAGCAGGGCCAGAAAACAGGAACCACTCAAACTGTTACTGCTTGCTTAAAACGTCTCCAAAATCGTGAATAAATAGAATTCCCCAAGTTCAAATACATTCTTTTTGGAAAAAGAAATCACATGCAGTAATGTAACAGAATCAGCAACAAGAACAATCTAAATGTAGTTTTTACCCTTGTTGTAACATCATAACGTCATACAACCTGTTTTCTCGAATGTGCAGTTAACAGTGGCCATTGATTGGAATTCAAATGTTTATATTTGGTGCAGAATACTAGTAGCCCCTACAATGGTGAAGCTCTGCAGAGTGGTTTGGGGGCTGTTATTAAGATGCTGAAACCAATATCTCACAAGGAATATTTTCCATACTGTTGCATTTTGTGGAATAAATACACCCAATTATTATTTGTGTTGCCACTGGGTAGCTATAGTTAGGATCACGTTTCTAGAAGAAAAGCATTTTTTGGTTTGCCAATAACTTTGACATTGTTTGATGTATCTTAATGGAATAAAAAAAAGTCCATCCACTGCGGCTGATTAGCAAAAAAGGGGGGTGTGGGGCAAAACATGTTTTCCCCATTAAATTTTCCATAGGAAAACTAGACACAGCTACAGTTAAAAATACAAATAGATGGGCAGGGAAAAAAACAAAGGTTGAAAGGACTTTATAGTTAGATGAAAATGTCAGTTAAAACATACCATTTTAAACTAAGAAAACCACAGAAATTCACCAGTTATAGATATCTCAAGTAACTATAACGCATGTCCTAACGTAACTATAACTCACACTCTTGCCCTACACTTCTAATTACATCACATATTGCATCACTCATTAAATGTTCAATGACATCTTTAATACCATCACTGAAACATCTGAAATTACGTCAGTCATGAAAACACTGTGCATGGTGAGGACTCAAGTTATAGTTACCCTGGGGTTCTAAGTTATAGTTAACTGAGCTAGCTATAACTGGTGAATTTCAGTGGTTTCGTACTGTTAAAATGTTATGTTGTTACTGAAATTCTCACCTAATTATAACAATACTTTAACCTTTGTTTTTTTCATTGAATTTCTAGTTTTAAAAAAAACCATAAAATAATATCTTGTTACCATACGTAAAGCTAACCCCCTGCAGCCTTTGGCTGTGCACGTGAGGGAAGGAAGCACGGCCTTTGGCTGTGTACAGCAGGGAACTGGCCACAGTTCCTAGCCTGTGGCCAAGCCCTGCATCCAACCCCCGCAGGCAGCCAACTCCACAAGGTACACAGCCTTTAGCCATGTACATCAGGGGGTGGGTCGCAGGCCTTGCATTCAACCACCCACAGAAAGTCATCTTCACACTGTGCATGGCTTTCGGCCATGGGCAACAAGAGATTGGCTGTAGGGCCTGGCCACCTCCACAGGCAGCCAAACCCACACATGTAGCCAACCACACATGCTGCACACAACCTCCCTACTGAGCCAATAATGGCCCTGGAGACCCCATCTCCCAGGGCAGAATGCATTAAAAAGGCGATTGGGCCCAGAGCTCCACTCTCCATTCCTTATAAGGTCCTGTGGACCCTATCCCTGGGGGAAAAACTGTATTATTAAGGGGAGTGAGATGTAGCCCACTTTTTATAAGTTACAGGTAACAGACGCCTCATCTACCTTTCAGCTTCTGAGGACTGTCTCAACTCAAAGCCCTGGGATGTCCAGGACATACCACACTTAAGATTCTAACCCTGACATACTAAACATTCAAGATCAACATTCAGCAAGGTACCACACATCTCCCTTCTTAAACAATTAAACTATCATCCTAAGATAAACTGCAGCACACACCCCTTTCTGTACATGACCCCAACTTACACCAATAGTATGTATGACAACTTCTCTCTTAATAAATATTTACAGTAACATGTATCATTAACAGGGCTGGCTTTAGCACTGGTGGCGCCCAGTGCGATAATGTTTTTTGGCGCCCCCAACGACCACCTCAGTCACGGATACCCTCACTACCACCCGTTAACAGTCTCCATAACCTCTCTCTCAGATGCATTTAATTAATATTATAGCGTCACCCATGAAAGTGAAGGGTGTCAAAGCATTTTAGATAACACACGCATTACACAGAGACAATCAATCGTAGGCTGTAAATCAGTGTACAGCAAATGTGAAGAGTACTTGGTCTGGAGAAGCACAAACTCTGAATTTAAAATGTAACACAATGGTTTGGGGCTCTCCTTAATAGCAAGAACTGATTTGTACCCAAAATGAACCCTTTTTGCAACATTACAATAATGAAAGTCTGGGGAAAAAATCCATAGCTTTAATTTATACCTTGAAGTCTGCACACAGTTCTTTGATGACAGTTAATAACTCACTGTAAACTGAAACTAACAAAAGGAAGTCTCTGACAAAAGCAGTAACCCACTGACCTGTTTACATTATATTCACTTTGTTATCTGCATGGTACATGTTATTTGCAGCAGGCATATTAACCCTCTGCGCTACCTTCAAAACTTCCATGAGACAAAACTTTTACTAAGACAAAACTCCCATCTTGCCTGGAAGAACATTAATCACTGGAGTTTTCTTGACATTTTAATTGTTGACTGAAAATTGCTTGAGGCCAGGAACTCAGCAGCAGGTGCTTTTAAGCAAACAGGCGCCCCCATGGGAAGTCAGCACCCGGTGCAGTGGCACCGGTCACGCCGGCCCTGACCATCAATATTGTGATCACACAAAATAATTTAAATAAGCAGGCGCCCTCATTACTCTATTGGAGTGCCTTAAACCTCTTACTTCATCTTTTCCCCAGGAGACTTTGCATTTTCATTCGACAACCCTAATGTAGTCCCCTCCTGCTCACAACTCAGTACCATAACCCTATTCAAATTCCAAATGCGATTATCATCTAGTTAGACCGCATTTGTGAACAATTTGACCACCCTCATTGGTGGTGAAATTTGGGGGGCACACAAGTGAGTGTGGTTGTCTTCCTCGAAACAATTCAAATGGGACCCTCCCTGTGACTGAGTGTGGAGTGAGACGATAAGCTTCAATCCTAGTTTGAATTTCTTCCCTCCAATTGTTTTGCATTTTGTTCAGCTATTTGTATTGCTTGTTTAAGAACTCTATTCAACCTCTCCACCAATCCATTAGATTCCGGGTAATAGAGAGTACACCTCTTATGCTTTATTCCCTTGTTAGATAAAAAGTCATCCATTTCACGTGAGACCAATTGTACACCATTTTCCGTCAACAATGACCTCAGTATGCCCTCTCTGGAAAAAACTTCTCTTAAAGTTTTTATAATATTTTTTATCTCAATCCCTTGGATGATGCATATCTCCGACCACCTTGAGAACAGATCAACCATCACTAGCACATAATACTGCCCATACTTGTTAATGACAGGACCCAAAATATCTAATGCTACTTGTTCCCAGGGACCTGTTAGTTGTTTCACCATGACCATGGGTTCAGCCTCCTGACACACCCTTTATCACTGGTTTTGCATTCTAATCAATCCCTGATCTCTCTCTGCACCTGTGTGTCTAAACCCGGGCACCAAATATTGAGCCTTAACCTCTCCTTGTTTTGCCCCCACCTGTAACTTAATTTTTACTCTATCACCCACCTTCATTTTAGTTTGTTTTACTGCTTGCCTTTTGTCATGTTTCCTTTCTTCGCTGTATTTTAAGTTGCTGTTTGTCAAACCAATCATTACAATCACTTGTACACCCAGATTCACCGAATTTTGAACATCTTTACTAACTTCAGCAGATACTCCGGATACACAATCAATTGTTCCAAATCGTTGGTATTTGTCCTTCATGGACCAGCGCAACAATTTCTGAAGAATTGTGCGGCACGAATAGTGACGGAAGGGTTCCAATATCTAGGAATCTTTATTACCACCAGCCCAGACCTATTTAATGTTAAAAATCTACAGACCCCACTGACCTGACTAAAAAGTGATGTCCAACACGGGTGGTCACTTCCGCTCTCCCTGCTGGTGAGAGATGCACTATTTAAAATGACAGCGTTGCCGCGCTTACTTTACGAATTGCAAAACACTCCGTTCCCTGTGCCGGATACCTATTTTAAAGTCACACAGAGTGAGATCAGGACCCTGCTATGGGATGGATGCTTCCCACAAATTGCCCTCAGTAAGCTGATGCATGGTTGGTATGAAAGCCTGATATCCAAACATACTACAGAGCAGCGCAATTGACAATTAGCAACCAGTGGGGTCCTCAACCATTGACTGAACCTGCTTACCGGATGGACCATTTGGTTCCCCAACCAAAGGGCTTTCTCCAAGCACTCATCACTAATCGGCATTGCGTCACCCTGGAGGGTTCAGCAGCACTGACAGTCCAAATTTGGCACTCAACACTCACCAAGCTGGAGTGGAGAAATAGAATTACTCAAGCAACACCTTTGTGGCACTCTGAACTTCTGGGTACAATGGGCTCGAGACAGGGCTTCAAAAAATGGAACCTGATAGGGCTCTCATGGTGGGAGACTTATATTCCAGAGCAGAAATGATGCCCTTTGCGGACTTCCAAAAATCCCACAACCTAGCTCCCACTGAGGCCTTCCATTATTTGCAGATTCGCCACACCAGCAGGCGGCACTGCCCAGTAGGGAGGTTCTCCCAGCATCATTACCACAAAAAAATAGCCCCCTAGAAGAACATATTAATCACAGGGCGATATTGCTCACTTATCAGAAACTTAAACAAAATTCCCCTGATACTCTTTAATGCTTACGGGAACACTGGGAGAGGGATATAGTAGACTTGCACAAAGACGATTGGCTAGAAGCCTTGGTATCACCAGGGAGGTGTCCATAGGGACTCGTTTCTGACTGGTCCAACTCAAAATTCTACATAGGGCCTACGTCTCCTGCAGCACAATGGTAAAAATGGCCAAACGGTAGATCCACTCAGTTGCAAACGTTTTGGACAGGATGAGACATTCTACCACATAATGTAGGCTTGGCCCAAAATTCAGTCCTATTGGGCTTCCTGGTGCTGTGCATGAATGGGATCTGTGGTGAGGATCTAATGCTTTCGGCCAAATGGTATCTGGTTAATCTGTGGGATGCTGCGTACTTGGAACAAGCCAATCAAACCTGGGTAACTCTAGGTTTGATGATTGCAAAGCGTAACATAGCTCGTCTTTGGGGGGCCGAAATTACACCAACTTTCCTGGAATAGAAGAGAGATATGGATTGGTATGTTGGCAGAGAAAACAGTCTATGAGAGTGGAAATTGCCCCCGGAAATGGGAAAAGGTATGGAACAAATGGAATGTATACAGGGGGAGCCCATGTGCCACCCCCAGTATTAGGACAGTACAATCCTTGGTCTATGAGGAAGACGAGCAGACGGCGATCATAGTGGGATAATGGTGGAATTGTCCTTTACTGAAATGAAGTATGATGGAGAAATGTACTCTGTGATGTTATACTGCTTTACAGGTATACGGTGCATGACAGTGGTGTGCTGTAATGTTATTAACTGCCTAAACCAATGACTTTATAATAAAAAAGTGTACACCCCAAAAGGTGTTATGAAAGCCATTAGGGACTTAGAAGGCGCCTCCAGCTCTATTTGGTGATATGCGCTACATAAATCATAAGTGGAAAACACCTTAGCTCCTTCTAACTGAGTCAGCAATTACGTGATATTGCGTAAGGGGTACCTGTCGACATCAACTGCCTTGTTGAGCCCTCTCAGGTCCACACAAAATCTGATCCCCAGAGGACTTCTTTGCTAACACCATCGGTGAAATCCAGTCTGCTGCTTCCACCTCCTGAATAATGCCTTCACTATTTAATCTGAGGATTTCATCCTTCATGGCTTGCCTCATTGACAGAGGAACTCACCTTACCTTGCGCACTACTGGTGTTAAATCGACCTTTACTTCAGTTTTATGCACATACTTAGTGAGACACCTCAACCTGTCATTGAATACTTCAGGAAATTCCTTAGCCCAACTAAGTAAGTGCGAGCATTGCACGTTCAACCCGTACCTTTCCATCTTGAACGTCTCCTGAAATCATGTATGCACCATCATCCCTTTCCTTCTCTATCTGTATCTTCAACAGGTTTTCTATTACCTCCCGAGATCCTCACTATTTCATCATTTCTCCTTTTCAATATGATTGGAGAGGAGCTTTTGGGGTCCAATATAACTGATAACTCCTGCTGGTGACTCCAATGTATTATGATGTCTCCCTTACATGATACATAGATTTTACCTGCTGTAAGTTGTCCTTTGTAGTCCACCTCACGCAGGAAATAACCTGCTAACTTTATGGGCTGACCACCATACACCATTGGTCTTATGTTCGGCCTGAACAACTTTACCTTATATGCCAACATCTTATCATAGAATGTTTTAGGAATCAATGTACTTTTTGCCCCTGAGTCAAACAAAATATTCAGTTTGATGCAATTCACACATACACCATCAAGAGGCCCCTGTCTTTCTCAATCATGACTTTGTAATACTATTTGACCGCACTGTAATTCATCATAATCACAATAATTTTGTTCATATTCAAAATCGACTTCCTTTACTCTGTTGTCTCTGTTACTTGACCTGCAATTCTTTGCATAATGTTCTTTCAACACACAAGTTTTACATGTGACCTCTTTTGCTGGATATGTATTATCATTGGCCATATGTCCACTCGCACCACATCTGTAACACTTCCCTCTAAATTTATTTTTGGCATATTCCGTTATAGCTTTAAACACATTTTGCACCTGCTCCTTTTCCCCAGGGCTGTTATCTTTTTTAATCATATCTACACATGCTGAAGAGTGTTCTATTTCCTTTGCTATCAATAAAACTTCATCCAAAGTAGGATTGTCCTTTAACCATATTTTGTCAGTCAGTCAATATATCTTTATTTCGGCTTAAGCCATAAAAGAGACATCAATATACAAAATCCATTTTACAAGTCATTAAATAAAAAAACAAGTAAAAAATAATTTCTCTTTCAGAAGATTTGCCCTGATGCACCACATGCGATATACAAATCTGGATACTGCATAGACAATAGAAAGATCAGTGTTTGTTTTTAGCAGTCTGTAAACTTCCATACAACGTGAAGAGCCCAAATTCCTACATAAGTTTATGAACTCACTCCGTCGGATTTTACAATAGCCTTCACAAAAAAACAGAACATGTAAATCAGTTTCTTCATTAGCTAAACATGCAGGGCAACCCTTATCTGTACCGTTGGACCATTTATTCGTCACAGCATGGAGCGAGAGACATCCATGACGGAACTGCTGAAAACGTTTAATGGCAAGAGTGGGTTGGATCACATCAAGTACTGGTTCCAGGGCATATATACATTTAAACTCTAAAAATGTAAAAGACATGGGCCCAGATCTGGTACCTATATTCAAATCATTCATATGTACCTCCCAGTAACTTTCAATCAGTTTTTTACATGTGACATTAAAACAAGTGACACTTGGATTATCCCATAAATCGCCAAGCCCCATGAGAATTAGATTTTTTTTTAATGTATGCAAGCCACGGATATCTCCCACTCCCAGGGGTGCTAAGGATCTCAATCAGCTCATTTTTTAAATGACACTAGTTCCGGGGTTGTCCAAATCCTTCTCCAGTAAAGGAGAGGCCTACAACCAGCCTCTTTAGTGATAGGTCTTACGCCAAGATCTAGGCGCAAGGGAGTCAAGGGAGTGCTCTGTGGTAGCCCAACTAACCGCCTGAGAAACTTGTTCTCGGTGATTGTGATAGAGTTAGTTGTAGAATGTCCCCAAATCTCGGCACCATATAAAGTAGCACTTCTTATCTGGGTTTTATAAATTTCTATCACGGGAAAAAGTTTGCTAGACCCCCTGAAGTTTGGATTCATTTGAGATTAGCCTTGGTTAATTGGGTGGCCCGGAGTATTTTTTCATTTAAGGTCACCCCCAGATACTCAAATTCCTGAACTCTTTCTAGAGGAACTCCTTTCAGGTGAGGACCAAGATGGGTATATTTTCGCGGATTAAAGACCATATATTTAGTCTTTTGTACATTGATCTCTAAACCGCGATCCTTACAGAAGCTTAAAAACCCGTCCAAAATCCTCTGGAGCCCCATATGGGATTTAGAGAGAAGGAGTGTGTCGTCTGCAAACATCAACGCCGGTACAAGACCCTGCGCCAACCTAGGTGCATCAATGTTCTCGCATTGGTGCAGGGCGTGCACCAGACCGTTGATGTATATGCAGAAAAGTGTAGGAGCTAAGACACACCCCTGTCTCACTCCCCTCTTTACTGGGATAGGATTGGTAAGATCCCCATTTTTCCCATATCTCACTCTTGCATAGTTCCCTTCATGGAGGCACCATATTTTGACTTTCTCTACTGCACCCAAACATGAATTGATCCTTGATTCTTTCATCAAGGGTCCCTTCAGATTTGCAAGTTGAAGAAAGTTTTCTTGAGTCAGTCACACAGTTCTCCACCGACTCTTGTGACTTTTGTGACTTTTGTACTCTCCTACCAAAGTGGTATCTTTCTAATACTGTGCTTATCTTAGTTAGATAGTGCTTATCCAGTTTTTTTAGACATAGTGCAAATTCATTAGGGCCGTCCTCTTCCTCAGCCGATAAATCTGGAAGGTGTTCATACACCGTCTGATCTCCAGGGCCTAGGCAATGTAAGCGAAGGCCAGTCTTTCTTTTCGACCTTAATGAAGTTCCACAAACCTTCGCATAATGCAAAAAATATTTTTTCCACTTTCACCATATCTATACAGGGGAAATCAGGAAAAATGGAAGAGGTGATACATTCTGCATTTCTACTGCCAACACAATCAATCAAGCAAACCTACTAACTATCCCCCTTACCTACGACTCGAATAAATTGAAACACTCATGTTAACACAAACCCAACCACTTAATCCAGCAATATGTTAAAACCAATGAGTCACCACTACAGAAAGTACCATGCAATGGAGTACGAAACTGTCCTGGATTTGTGTTTTGTCATAGTTACTATGGAAATCGTCCAATCTAAACCAAGATGTATATAACCTTTGAGGTGTGCGTGTCACCACAGAAACACGCATGTCTACATTAATCACAGCTGAGGTGTGTGTTTTACCGTAGGGCCATACTTGCATTAAATGAGAAACAATATCTGGGACACACACATCACCCACAAGTAGTGCGCATGAGTACTGAGGACTGTCACCATCGACTATCATTGAAAATAGGTGTGCGTGTCGTCGGAGACACGTCACTGACAGTGGAGCTCTGCACCACCAACTAATCTTGAAAATTGATGTGCATATCACCACAGACCACACGACAGGTAGAGGAGCTCTACAGCCACTATACTGGCTGTAATAAGAATAGGTGTGTGAGTCACTGTAGACACGCCTCCAAAATAAGAGCAACACCAAACCAAGATGGCAATATGCCGTTAAAGTTACGTCGGGTGAGTGTGTCACCGTAATGATAGAAACATGCTAGAATACACGGTGTGCGTATCACCCTGGACACGCTTCTGATGGCGCCAAGACACTACGATGATTGCTCCCACAAATGAATTCCTTCATGTTACGTACGTCATTGACGGAGCTCCCTGGACGACAGAGTTTTGCTCATGTCACTCTCCTCAGTGATGGAGCTTCCTCGATGATAGAGATAAAACATTGAAAGCCCTGTTGAAATAAAGCTCTCTGTGCTCCGCCTTTGTTGAAATAATGCGCTCTGTACTCCACCTTCCTTGCACCCTTAACGGTCCTCCGGTCCTCCAGGTGAGATGAAAGGTTATATTCTCCAAATGTAAGCACCACAGGTCAAACCTTCACCAGTATAATGGATCCTCGTAAGACCCTAAAGTTGTATCCGTCCAAATACATGCCACTGAATTCAAGCTAGCCTGGCTGATGAGGGGTGATACCCAAAACCGGTTCCAAGATGCTTGTTTCCGGTCCAGGGAGGACCTGGCTTGGCAGTTCGGGCTGAACTGTTCCCATGAGGTACAGAGTCAAGACTGATTTGCATTTAGCTGGTTCCAAACTGGGGTGACATGGTGAGCAAAAGAACAATGGATTTAACTTAGATCTCTTGACTGGGGGTGAATGTTTGATTTGTTCAACATTCCGTCCATTATTTTCTGTACACCATTTTTCACCCTAAGTGGGATGGGTATGCCCAGACGTGGGTCCCATGCTCGCTGTGTTACTCGATTCAAGCTAGCCTGACTGATGAGGGGTGATATCCCAGAAGTGGTCCCAGGATGCTTGTTTCTGGTTCAGAGAAGACCTGGCTTGGCAGTTCGGACTGGACTGTTCCCATGAGGAGCAAGGTCAAGACTGATGTACTTATGGCTTGGTCCAAACTGGGGTGGCATGGTGAGCAAAAGAATGATGGATTTAACCCAGATCTCTTGATGGGGTGAATGTTTGATTTGTTCAGCATTTTGTCCATTATTTGTTTGCGCAACATTTTTAGCAATTGGTGAGATGGGTTTGCCCAGATGACGGTCCCATGCTCGCTGGGCCACTGGATTCAAGCTAGCCTGGCAGATGAGGGGTGATACCCTGAAACCAGCCCCAGGATGCTTGTCTCCCGTCCCGGGAGGACCTGGCTTGGCAGTTCGGGCTGGGGTGCTCCCCTAAGGAGCAGGGTCTAGACTGATTTATATATGTCTGGGTCCGGACTGAAGTGGCATAGTGAGCAAAAGGGCTATGGATTTAACCTAGATCGCTTGACTAGGGTCAATATTGGATTTGTTCATCATTCCGTCCATCATTTGTTTGCACAGCATTTTTTGCCCTAAGTGGGATGGGTATACCTAGATGTGGGTCCCATGCTCGCCGTGCCACTGGATTCAAGTTAGCCTGGCTGCCGAGGGGTGATACCCCGAAACTGGTTCAATGATGCTTGTTTCCGGTCCAGGGAAGACCTGACCTGGCAATTCGGGCTGGACTGTTCCCATGAGCAACAGGGTCAAGACTGATTTGCATATGGCTGGGTCCAAACTGGGGTGACATGGTGAGCAAAAGAACAATGGATTTAACCCAGATCTCTTGAAAGGGAGTGAATGTATGTTTTGTTCAGCATGCTGGCCATCATTTGTTTGAGTAGCATGCACACTATAATGTGCACTACATTTATAGTTGCCTCTCTTATAGAATTATGGGTAATGTAATATGTAATCACATCTCTAAAATTATGTACCACATTTGTAATTGCATCTGTTATATCAAAAGTGAGGTCATGAGTATTGGATTTGGTGTGCAAGCTATGATTTGAATGGCTGGTCTGCAAGTTATGAATCAAGGAGCTAACCCTAACTTTTAAATGTTTGTGGATTTTCGGTTTTATTTCATAACCATAACTATACTTCTATAACTGTGGGGGGTTTTTTACGTGAATTTCCAAGATTTTTTTAAACATACATAAGGTGTTAGAAACAAAGTCAACCATAATTTTAACCTATTTTTTCAAAGATATTTTTCTCACAGGCTACATCCAACTTCCATGAAACTATACCCCACTCTAATGTGCATGGCCTTTAAGCCTATTCCATACACCCTTAATACCATAAAACAAAAACTATTGGCAAAACCAATACGTTACACAACATATATTTTAGGAAATTCTCAGACTGACTGATAGAGGGGTTTAATTTATCTGTAACATATTTTGTAACAAACATACCATTAACTGGTATTCCCCTTCAGAACAGTTGTACTAACATGACTGATCATCTCAATGTGTTACCCATTTATAAGTCTGAAGAGAGATTTAGCTTAGTGAGATCAGAGTAAATGAATGAAGTGGGGCCACTGGCTGCATCATAATGTATCTTGGAGTGCAAGCTACACCCTTCTGTTCAGGTTAATGGTATGTCCTATCTCTTAGGAGTACTGAATTTACAGGAAGGTGTGCAATTTTGACACATTAACAGGTTTACCAGTCTTGGTGAATCTGGGACGCGCTTCACTGGGGACCAGGTCAAGGCTTCAAGATTTCCACGTGCTGCAACGGGAAATCTTTGGAATCTCGAGAATACTTGTGTACCGAGATCTAACCAAATACATCAGCCAATGAAGTATGGATATTTAGGACGGATATGTTCTTAAAAGAATAGAGTATTTCCTTACCCCTGAGACAAGCTTTTGGACGGGATTGTTCCCTATTTTCATTTTAGCCGGTCCCACCTTTCCTATACTATGAGCGCACTTTAAAACGGACACACAGGATGGCAGATTAAGAGGTGTGTTCCCTTATATATCCTATGAACTTACCGCACTCCCGTTAAAGAGAAGTAAGGGAAGGAATCCTCTAGTACCTACCGCTTGGATGTACTGGCTAGAATAGAAGACTCTTTATATTGTGGGAGACCATAATTAACTGTCCTGAAGAAGGTGGTCTTCTATTTTCTGTTTTCCACCGAAACGCGTCGACGCAACTTTAAAGTAAAGGAGACTGTAGATCGGAATGACATCTGTTCTCCGGAAAATGCAAACACTAAGTATCTAGTGTAATGAGAATAGTTGATCTAGATCATTTGTCTTCCTTTGTTTTTTGATTAGAAAGCATCTTTCTTACTTGTGTTCTCCCAGTGTTTACAAATGACTCTTAGGATGAAATTGGTTTAATGTATTTTTACTGTATGTTTTTTATTGTAATTTCTTTATTTTCTAACTGTCCAACAACTATAACATTGGGCGCAGATTTTACTGTCTTGTGATTGCTATAAAGAAATGTTTTATTATGTCATTGTTTCTAATAAAATATAGAAATTTTTAATTACGAGTCCACATGTGGTTAAGACAAGGGTGCTTGTTCTGGTGAGTGAATGGTTTGGTGTGGGTAAGAATCTTTTAGTTCACCTGATGATGTGCCAAATAGGGGAATTCTTCTCTTGACTTTTGTCTATTGGTGCTCTACCCCTATTTGTGGCAAAGAGCCCCTCTCTTTTACGTTGTTATATGAATCTGGGAATGTGCCAAAAAGCCTAACTGGTTGTGTGGGAACACCCACGCTCCACTCATGTAACGTCTTCCCCACACAGAGTAATGCAAGTAAGCGACTTGCGCTGCCTTATGTTACTTCAGATTTGCCAAGCAACGCAGAGCCACACAAGGTGGCCTTGCTTGTCTAAGTAAATCTGACTAAAAGATTGCATTGCCCTTGCTTCACCCTGCGTGATGCAAGGGCAGCAAAATCCTTTGATAAATCTGGCCCTACGTATGCTGATAACTAACAAAGAGGAAGCACTTTTAAATTATGTAAAACATGACAAGGTGGCGAAGAAAGGGTGGGGAATCTATAATACTTATTTAATTCCTTCCACTCTTGGAGACTAGGAGTATCATTTTATAGACATGCCCTCTTTAAATTCTACCATTATTCAGCTACTTAATGGTATGTGGCACCCTAGATGGACAGGAGCTGTGTCTCCTCAACATGCATCTATCTGAAGTTATTGACTCAAAGGCTTTCCAGAGACTGGTAGAGCTTTTAAACCTGTGGTCAGATTTTCCATTGACTCAGGAAGGGACTTCAATTCTCCCTAGATTGAATGTGATGCCCCAACAGCTAACGAGATGAAGGGTATTATATACCAAGAGGGCTTGGTGGACTAATGTCTAAAACATCACTCCCACTATCTGGTATACTCCTTTTACTCATCTCTACATAACTCCTACAGCAGAATAGAATTTTGTTAGTCACGCTATCTCTCCAAAATGCTCAGGTGTTCGATACTTGAAAGATATACTCTCTGACACCACACTGCATGATATACACGTGGCTTAGTAGCAATCCCAGAACACCTACTTGGCATCTTAGGATCGAGTTGCTACAGAAGGCTTTTAGTAACCCCCAGGATGGCACCCTGCACAATTACTTTATTCACAATTGGGGTGCTGCTTCTTCCAGCGCCAATGAGTGGGAAACTATACAGTAGTTGGGAGGGGTACATGTATCAGCAAAATACATGGTGTGAGTCAGCAGTATAACAAGACATAGCAAAGCTTGAGGAGAGAATTGAAGTGCAGGAAAGTGAGATTCCACATAGGTAAGAGTTGAAGGCAAAGCTGGTTAAGTCCAGACGAGCACACACTGATCTGTGTACATCCCTAGATAATGTTTCGTATGCTTCTGTTGAAAGCTATATAGTGTGGGGGGGAAAGTTTGGAAGATGGCTAGCATGCCTGGTGAAGAGAAAGATTCAAGATAGCCTATCAGCCGCTTAGGTAGTCAGGAAGGCAGAATTGCATTGGTCATCAACAATGTTTTTTGCCTTTACCTACGGATGATATATCTGTGCCCAGATGTCCCAATCCTGGCTGAAATTAGCCAAGTTTTAGAAGAACTATCTGCCACTGTGACCCCGATCAGACCACAATATTTGAAATCTCCTTAACTAAGAGATGCATGCCACCTTGGACCATGTGAAAAACTTTAAAACTCCTGGTGTAGATGGCTTATGAAGACGGCTTACCATTGGCGTACTATCAAGCTTTCCAAAGACAATTAATGAATGAGCTATAAGAGGTGTGTAATATTGTTCCTGGGGAATTGATGACTCTCAATTTTATGACAGAAACAATGATTGCAATAGTCCACAAAGTAAGGAAAAACTGAACAGACTTAAAATTGTGTAAGCCGGCCTGGATGATGACTACAAAGCTTCTTCATCAAAATCTTGCGAGGAGACATTTTGTTGTAACTTGCCCTTTAATGTTTAATTCCTCTTGGGAATGTTGGGTATGTCAGCAGCGGAACGTGTAGACCTCAGATGAGGAGTGTCAGCTGTAGCATCCGCTGCTGGTGTGGACTGTCTGGTGGGTGTGTAATAAACTCATTTCGAAGTTACTTGAAGGTTTTATTTCTGGCCACGAGTAGTGAACACACCCACCGACGAACCCAGCGTGTTTTGTTTTGCCAAGATTTGTTCAGACTTTCACCTTCAAGGTTGGTTTGTCCCGTTTATTTTACTGTGGATGTCGTGGAAATTGTGTATGCTGCTTGGCATGACTTGCGGAGCCCTGAGAGACTGAGCTTGGAGAATTTTAAGCAAATTGGTGTTTAAATAGACATTGACTCGTTACTAAGTCCTGTCGGCGTTGTGGCTGCCATTGAGCGATCGAGCAAAAGAAAAGTCACCGCAAGGCAGTCTAAGGCCGCAGGCATTGTAGTGTGAGTAATTGCCGAGTCACCAGGATGACCCCCACAGTCTGCGTACGCTCAAGCCTACGCATGCACATTTGACATGCTGACGACACAAGAAGATTAGAGCATTAATGCAGGGAACGTAGGACTGGAACGACAACTTCACGCTGTGATTTCCCTAACAGCGTTCTCACTTCTCTTTTGTAATTTCAGCCCCGTGTGTGCTTAACTGGCAACGCGATCACCGTTGTGTCATTCCTGCCTAGAAGAGAAAGACAAGGTAGATTACATTTATGGTAAATGAGAACAAGAAAACTCTTGAAACAGATAAGTTAATTATTTTAATTTTTTGTGTTAATTACGGTTATTTTCCCATGTTTAACCAGCACCAGCAGCTAGTTTTTGAAACACCCATTGCCTTTTTGATGTGTACTTAAAGGGACCTTCAGAACAGAATATCAGTTAACTTGTTGTTTTATCTTTTTATTTAGACTATTGTTTTAGATTATTGTATTAGTTTATTTTGTTAGCTTGTTAAGTTGCCTTTTCTTTCAGGTTGCCAACGTCCAGTGGCATGAGCCAACCACCTCAATTCTTATGTGAGCGTTGTGAGCCCATGCTTCCTTGGAAGAAATGGAAACCACTTTTTGATTCATATCTCATAGCCATTGGAGGAGAAAGATTAACTGCAGCTAGAAAGCAGGCAGTCTAACTACACAATCTCGGCATTGAAGGTAGAAATATCTATGATAGTTTGGATCCCATACCGATTGGCAGAGAAGCAGGAGAGCCCAACGATGTTTATGAAATGAGTGTATTATTTTTGCAAACTCAGTTTGGGCCTCGATTGAATGTTGTAATGGAGCGGCACAAATTTTTAATGCGTGTAGAGACCAAGGGTGAGAGAGTCTGTAACTATGTAGCGGCATTAACATTTTTGGCACAAACTTGGGAATTTGAACAGTTGATAGATTCTCTCATCCTTGACCAACTGGTGTGATGCACTAATGACCCTAAGATCCAGGAGAAATTACTATCAAAGAACCCAAATCTCAAAGAGGCAATCAGTATTGTTGAGAGTATTGAATAAACTTCTCATTGGGTAAAAAAATGCACAACACTAACGTTTCTACTGATGCCACTACCAATTTGATAAGAACTGATCTGAATAATGCACCTCTTGACAGCGCAATTGCAACCATATCTAAGTCCAATGTAAAATTTGAAAAAGGGCCTGCGAAGTTTGACAAATCAAAATGTAATTCTGATTGGAATAGAGATGGTAAGACAAGATGCCCGAGATGTGGGAGTCTCAACCATGGTCCCAATTTTCCCAACTGTTTTGTTAGGAGTACAAATTGCAGGAACTGGGGAAAAGGTGCACTATGCCTGCATGTGCAGAAACGTGAAAGTAAACATGATTGACAATGATGAAATATTTTCACAACAAGCCATTCACTGTATCACTGACAATTTTGATAAGTCTGTACATGATGTTAAGGATGTTGATACTGAAAATGTTACAATGCCAAAATGTGACATATTTGTGGGTGACATAATGGTTCCTGTGCTTGCTGACTATGGCTCACCATATACTCTGTTAAGTGACAAGTTTTGGGATTCCACTTTTGAGCCCAAGAAGGTAAAGCTTTTGCCACCTGACATTAATCCTGTGGGTTATGGTGGACAGAGTATTGACCTTGATGGATATTCCATCCAACCCATTGTGTTCAAAGGCAGAGAGACTGTTGGTAAGGTCTACGTTGCCAGGCGTGGGGACAACCTCCTAGGGTGGTGGCACCAAAAAGACCTTGGGATCATTTTGAAACCAAATGCTCCCGACCAAGTAATGTTGGTAACACCCCATGGTGATCATCAGGATATCATAGGGAAATATCCTGGAGTTTTCAGTGGGAAATTAGGACTTCTTAAGGGTTTCAAGCATAAAATAGTCTTAAAGGATAGGGTTACACCAGTAGTGAACAAGGTGAGAAAAGTGCCCAATCTCATGATGAAACCTCTATAGGAAGTAATCAACAGGTTGCTTGAGTTGGGCATCATAGAAGAAATCGAATCTTCGGAATGGTTGGCTCCCATTGTTTTAGCCCCAAAGGGCAAAGGCACCAAAATTAGGATGTGTGTGGACCTGGACCTGAGAAGCCTAAAAAATTGTATCTGAGTTGACAGGAAGCCGCTACTGAACATTAATGAAGCTCTGGCAAAATTGGGAGGTGCTTGCCTTTTTAGTGTCATGGACTTATCGTCAGCCTATCATCCGATTATGTTACATGAAGACTCTAAGGCACTAACATAATTTTTAACACCTTTAGGTGCCTACAGGTTTATCAGGATGCCTTTTGGTTTGGTGAGTGCTGCTGCATGTTTCCATAGAGTCATGAAAGATGTGTTAGCATGGATTGACTCTTCTCGTCCATGGGCAAAATAGAGACAAGCATTATGAAGTATTATTCAAGGTACTGTCCAGACTAGAAGAACGTGGGCTCACACTGAAAAGTGAAAAGTGTAAATTCAGAGTTAGTTCTGTATCATACCTCGGACACTCTATCTCAAGCGAATGCATTAGCCGAAAAATCGACCTTGCAGAGGCAATTTTACAAGCGTCAGCTCCTTCGAACAAAGACCAAGTAAAGTCCTTCCTTGGCCTATCTGAATATTACTCAAAGTTTGTCCACTATTTTGCAACCTTTAAGATTGTTATTAAAAAAGGGGACTGATTTCAAATGGCCTGAAGACTGTGAAAATGCTTTTAAAAAGGTCAAAAATGAAATTGCATGTATGCCTACCTTAGACCATTTTGATGTATTTAAAAGGACCATTCTCACCACCGATGCCAGTGTACGGGGTTTGGGTGCTGTTCTGTCCCAAATGGTTGATGGTAATGAAAAAGTAATTGGCTTCGCCTCGTGCTCATTGAAGGGAGCAGAGGAGTGCTACTCAGTAATTGAGCGTGAGGCGATGACCTGTTCTTGGGCCATCAACCATTTCAGGTTCTACTTGTGGGGTTTACCATTTTTAGTCCAAACTGACCACAAGCCCCTTGTACACATATTTGCCTGCAGGAATAATGAGAGCACTACTCCCAGAATCAAAAGATGGGTTGAGGGACTTAGGGAATATAACTTCACAGTTGAGTACCTGCGTGGTCTTAAAAATGTCCCTGACGATTTTCTTTCTAGGATGCCATTAGATAAAAATATGTTAAACACCTCTGACTGTTCTGTATCTTGGGTCAGGGAATCTGCTCTTAATACAGAAGAGTGGAGGGTCAGTGCTGAGTGTGATGAGTCAACAGGACCTTTAATGGAGTTTGTCGTTAATGGGTGGCCTGCATTTAATGATATCCCTAGCACTGCTAAAGCATTCTGGGATGTTCGTGATGAGTGGAACATTATGCAAGGTGAACTTTTTCGGGGTGAGAGATTAGTTCCCCCTCGTGTTATGAGAGAAAAAATTATCAATTTGGCACATTAAGGTCATCTGGGACGTAGCTTGACCAAAGCAAAAGTCAGGGAATCCTACTGGTGGCCAGAAGTTGACAGACAAGTTGAAGAAGTTGTCAGAGATTGCACCATTTGTGCTGGAAGTGACAAGTCAAGGAAAATTAGCATGACATCCCCATCTCCTGTAGCTCTACCTGAATGTCCCTGGTATAAACTTGGCATTGACATTGTTGGACCTTTTAATATCCTGGCTCCCACAGGTTTGTAGTCGTCCTGGTTGACTATACTTCAAAATGGGTCTCTGCTTGCTGCATGAGCTCTGTTGTTACAAAAAACATCATTGAGTTTCTTAAGGATGCATTTACTTGTGAGGGAATACGTGACATTTTAGTCTTTGACAACGGGGTACAGTTCACCTCTCAGGAGATGGTGGATTATCTTAGGGATGTCTCCATCACCCATCACCGGACCACCCTTTACACACCGCAAGCCAATGGCCTAGTTGAGAGCATGAATAGGCTCGTAAGAGCCTGTGCACAAAATGCTGTCGAGACAAGATCTCCCCTTAGGTGTGTCCTTAGAGAAAAGTTATGGGCACACAGAAACACTCCCAACAGTGTTACTGGTTGCTCACAGTTTAAAAAGCTCAAGGGCAGAGCAGCTGGTTCAAAACTCAACCCCATGTGGTTGAGTGTGAAAGACAGAAGCAATATAGTGAATGACTGGAGAGTAAGAAGGTATCAAGAGAATTATATACAAAGATTTGATACCAAAATGAGAGCACGGAAATGCGATTGGAAGGTGGGTGATTTTGTTTTTGTAAAAAAGCGGTGTGGTCTCCCAAAGGTGAGACCAAATTCTTTGGTCCTAAACGCATCATTAAGGTTATGAGAAATGTTGTTATGCTCAGTGGAGGTGATGTATGGAGCATGTCCCGCCTTTCAAAATGTGGGAATGAGGGTGGTGGTGCGAAATTTCAGTCTCAGGCCACAAGTAGTGTGGGATTCCAACCCAAGGCCAGAAGTAGTATGGGATTTCAATCTCAGGCCAGACGTTCCCAGGGTTGTAATAGTAAAGTTCAAGCTGACTCTCCTGATCATTAGAGCTAGGAGGCCACCTTCACATCTCCAAGATTATGTTCTTAAGTAATGATGTTATCTTTCACGGTGCTCACCCTCATGTTTTCCATTATGCTTCCTTTGTATTCGAGCACACTGTTATTCTTTGTTATTCATTTGCCTTTCCCTTTTCCTTTTTCTCCTTCTGTTCTTACTGTTCTTTTTACATTGTAAAGGGAAGATGTGTTGTAACTTGCCCTTTAATGTTTAATTCCTTTTGGGAATGTTGGGCATGCCAGCAGCGGAACGCTGCGGGTGTGGACTGTCTTGTGGGTGTGTAATAAACTCATCTCGAAGTGTAATGAAGTACATCGGGCAGGAGGTTTAGAGAAGAACTTGTTTATTAGGCTTCTCATAACGTCCTATCCACAGGGCTCCCAACAGCAACTGGCCACAAGCGCTAGGCAACAGGGACCAAGCACTCTACATTCTAGAGCCACAGTGAAAGAGTATTCTACATAGAACAGACCAATGTAAAACAGAATACATGAAGCACTTACCACACAAAGTTACTTGAAGATTAAATCGTTTTATTATATTTGGCAGTGATGCATAATCTGTACCGATTGACACAGGTGAGGTAACATACTTCTTGGATATATCAGAAGATTATTGTAGTTACTTCACTAGATATTGAAGAGGCCTTTGACACAATCAGGTGGGTATTTAGGTTTCAGTGACTTAAGAGGTGGATTTTTGACCCCTACATGTGAGCAGAAGAAATGTTTTTGCATGAGCCCTCAGGCTAAAAACTGGGGATGTAATCCCAGAAAAATAGACACTAGATTGAGGCAAATGATAGGGCTTTTATGTCACCACATCTGTTTACTCTGGTGTTGAAACCCCTGACCAGTATGTTGAGCTTTTGTGACTATGTATTGAGAGATTGGGAGAATGAGGTGCGAAACGTGATGTTGTCGGTGTATTCTGATGACACCGTTGTACTTGGGAGACCATTCTCATTCTATGCCTACTTACTAAAAATGACAACAGATAAGGAACCCTCTGTGCCTCAGCAGAAACCTGTTTAAGTCGCAGGTGTTTCATCTGGGAGCTCAGGTGAAAATCAATGTAGCTGCTCTGCTAAATAAGGGCTTACAATCGCAAATGAATGATTTAAGTATTTGAAGATTATGTCATCATCTGACCAAAACAAATATATAAATCTGAACATATTCTGGAACAACTGGCATACACAATTCAATCCCCCTCCGGACAAAATTGCCATTATCTTTAATTGACAGGGTTGTGTTGGTAAATGCTCGCAATGCACCTAAATGCCCTTGAGGCACTGTTCTTCCTACTTTCATATTCTGAGAACTGGATAGTCTCTTATCTCTGATATGGACGGGCGCCTGACACAGAATCAAATTGTTGACATTAAAATTGTTCTATCTAATGGGAGATCTGGGTATGTCAGATATGGAATGTAACTGCTGTGCTTTCCAATTACAACACCTAACTGAAGGGCTGGACCCGTGCTAAAAGCAGACTGCCATGGCAGGATGGACTTAAGTTTCAGGGCCTCATTTATGTGTTTTTGCCGCAGGGCAGCACCGCAGGCCTTCCTGCTGCACTGCCCCATGGCAAAAGAAAGGGCAGAATTGCACCGTATCTATCAGATACGATGCATTCTTGTCCTCTTTCCTTGCACTGGAGCACAATGAGCTGCAGTGCACCAAGGCAGGCACTTTTGCACCATGATGCAAGGGTGCCTGTGTTGCGAGTATGATTGTTTTTGTGCAGGAAGGCAAACCTTCCTGCACCAAAACAATCACAAGAGGATTTTTCTGCTTTCTATGTGTGCTGCAATAAAGATATTTCCCCTCGTTGTGCATCCCTTACACCTTCCCTGGGAATGCGTAAGTTTTTGGCGCTGCATCAGAGTTACGATTTCTCGTAAATCTGGGGCCGTGTCAAAAAGCCATTGATGTTGCTGGAAACATCCCCAGCAACACCCATTGCATGCCCTTTTAACGCAGAAAATTGCGTTAAAGGGAACAATATTTGCAAAGCAGCATTAAGCTCCAAAAAAGTGGCTTAGTGCTGCCTGGCAAATATGGAGCAGGCTCCTGCACCACCAGAGCAAGTGACACACAGGCAGCGCAAGGGGCTTATAAATGAGCCCCTCAGTTTTTCTCCCTGTCGAAGGAATGCAGAATGGAATATATGAATCAGTGAATGTGTGCTTAGGAAAAGAAGTCTTTCTATTAGTGAAATCACTTTGAAACACTGTTTCTTTCTTACCAATGGGGTACCTCTCCTATTTTTGTGAAGGAAAGCATGATGCCCATGGTCTGAGACCATATTACCAGACTGATAATAAAAACCATCCAATTTGCTAAAGAGGCAATACTTCGGGGCTCGGAAAATTTCAAATCTACTTAGAACGTAGGGCAGTAGGACAGCTGGATTATAAATACTCTAATATGGTTGATTTCCTTAATGGTGACTTTCCATGTTCATTTGAGGAGGCCATTAGGAATACATGCAGGGCAGTTCTTAATGTGAGCCTCATTTACGAGGCCCCTTGCGGTATAGTAATGTCTCATTCCGGTGGCGCAATGTGCCCCTGCATATTTACAAGGCCACGCAAAGCCACTTTACGTGGCTTTTCATGGCCCTGTAAATATGTGCCCCTTTCACGTAGAACACGTTCTATGGCTGCTGCTGTGGGTGTTCCCACGCAACACCCATGGAATCTGAAGCATTCCCAGATTTAAGAGAAATTGTAAACCTGGGAATGCCTCAGAATCTAACGCCACACCAGGGGTGGCATTAGAGAGGGGTAACTAGGAGAAATGTTTTTCTCCTCTTTTTTCCTTTTTCTTTGTGTGCTACATTCTGCTGCACACATAGAAAGAGGAAATTGCCTGAATTGATTAATTTTGTGCAGGAAGTTGTCCCTTCCTGCACAGAATCAATCAGCCACGCAACACAGGTACCCTTGCACCATGTGTCATAGATACGGCCCATTCATGCCCTGTTGTTTTGACGTAGTGCAGCACAGCGCAGCAAGATTCCTTGTGGCACTGCCCTACGTCAAAACCTCATAAATGAGGCAATGTATGCGTAATTATCTAGGGCAACACATGCCAAATGGGAGAAATTCCCAGGCAGGCAGATTCATGTCATTGAATCGAAATGTTCACCCAATATCAGCCCGGAATAAAGCACTGAACGAGCTTGGACCAACCAGATCCTGAACTGTTAATCAAAGCAAAATGGAAGAAAGACTCAGAAAAACAATTTTTACCTAATAAATGGAATTCGGATCTAGCTTATACCAAAAAGAAAGAGGCATGACTCAGTTCCGGGAAACATCCTTTACAACGCAGTCATTACATCGCACTACCTTTACAATGCAGTTATTACAACGCAACATCCTTTACATTGCATGCCATTACAACGCAGCCATTACATTGCATGTCACTACAACCCATGTCATTATAATGCATGTCACTATAACGCATACCATTACAACGCATAGTTTTTACCCCTACACCATCCAACACTTACCCTACTGTTGCACTCACTGGAGAAGGAATAGTAATTTCTACTCCTACACTATCCAGAACTTACCCTACTGTTGCACTCACTGGAGTGGGAATAGTATTTTTTACCCCTACACAATCCAACACTTACCTTATATGCAATGTAATGGTATGCGTTGTAATGGTATGCGTTGTAAAGCTATAATGCGATGTAACCGAATGCGTTGTAAATGTAGTTTCTAAAAATGCGTTGTGATGGCATGCGATGTAAAATCATGCGTTTTAATGGATGTTGCGATGTAAAAACTGCTTTGTAAAGGCATGTGTTGTAAATAAGACTCCCTGTTTTCCATTTTTACTGATTTTTACAGCTAAATACAGACAGAAAAAATGTATTGTCTTGCCTGTATTTATTTTTAAATGTGGATAAAAACGGAAATTGTGTTGCTTTTTGAGTAATTCTGAATACTGTCTGCCATGACTGCCAGGCCAATAGCTGTGTGAATTGATAGGTAAGGGGGTTAACAAAAAAAATCATTTTATTAAAGAGGCTTAAACAGCAGTAGCTATACACAAGGTTGATACTGAATGTGCATATTTTCATATAAGTGCAATAATTTATCTTCTACGTTCGTTCATATCACTGAAATCTGGCAGGCATTCAAGCATGAGTGCATATTTATCAGTTAAATAAATGTGGAAATATACTAACTTCAACTTCATTTTTCCACAAAACCCAAAATAAATACGGATAAATACAGATAAAATTATCAAACAATAAATATGGATAAATTCAGACGGAAATGTCAAAAAAATAAATACCATAAAACCGGGAGCCCTAGTTGTAAATGTATGCGTTGTAACGTCATACATTCCTCAGTTCCACCTTTCATACATTGCATGCTTACAGAGGGCTCGCCTAAAACCATCAATTACAAAAGACAGACTTCCTACACATGATCTGAAAGTATAAAATTGTGGGGTCTTTTGGAACCTAATATTGGTTCTGCTGCAGAGGGTGGTGGGAAATGTGGTTAACTTAGACCTATCATTGTGCCCAAAGTTTACACCTAAAGCGCAAGACGAGTTGTATGCAATATTGTGTGATTTTGTTACGCCGTTTATTAACAAAAGGATGCCTGCCAATTAATTGAATATATGACTAGCGGCCTGTATATAAAAAGTGCTATAGGGGTAGGAAAGAATGGACATTTCCAGAAGAGTTGAAAAGGATTGCTGTTTGGACAGATCCTAAACTAGACGATGACTAAAACATGTGGAGTTTTATGAGTGGATTCGTGAATGACCATACTGTGACCGATAGGTCAGATCGAGATACTGTTAGGGAGCACTAGCCTTGATGGAATGGGAGCAATGCACTCTTCCACCTCTCACCACCTTCATCAGAGACCACATACACAATAATTTGAGTGCCAGTGGTAGAAACGGGGAAATGGGTATGTAAAAAGACGGAAAACAGTCACTGGACTTCAACGCTCTGACTTGTCACTTCTGCTGGGCACTGGTTTCTACATGACATAATGGGTGTCTACAGCCAAAAATAGATCTTTAGTAACTTACCATGAAAGTCCTACAGCTACCTTTAAGAGGCAACAGATACACCTTTGTGATATCTCAGTACTTTGATGAGTAACTTGTAATTTCTGAATTAAACCAGTGGTGTAACACAGGCCCCCGCAGCCCGGCTGTGCGGGAGGGCCCGTGCTGCAGGGGCTTCCCTCAACACAGTACTCTGGCCTGATTAAATCCGTAGCGGGCCCCTCCATGTAACTTGCACGGAGGTCCCCTGAAGTTTCGTTGCGCCACTGAATTAAACATACATGAGAAAAGTATCTTGAATACATGTTCACAGCATTTCTCACTTTGAGTAGGATAACTGCCTCTAGCTTTGTCTCTCTGCAGTCTCAGGGGAAGTTAAGTTTCTAATTGACTGTTGTGGCACTACAAAGTAATTACCAAAACATTAACATTATCTTATTTGTATTGTCAGAAACCCTATCAGAGGGCCATGGGGGCACGCAACCTTGCCCGAACTGGAAGTAGTCACTTATCCCATATGGAGTTGTCATTGCTGCCAATTTAAGTTTCTCTCCCTCAACTACTATCCTTTCCCTTTACGGCTCTCTTTCTGTTTCATTCTGTTTCTCCTCCCACTGCCTTTGTTTGTCTTCTTTCTCTCACAATTTCTCTTCCACTGTTCATTCCTCCTGTTTCTCCCTCCTCCTTTCCGTTTGTTCCCGTGAGCGAACCGTAGCAAACTATCTGGTATTCTTATGTTCATTAGCCTTAGCTTTCTGAAGTGCCAACCGCAAGCTTCGGGTCTCTTCTAGACTCAACCCACCCAACCCAACTCCTGGAATTGGGGACACTGGTACCCTAGAAATTCGAGGTGGTGCACACACCTGAGGTATTCTAGAAAGTAAAGGTGGTGAATGTCTTGATGAAACTCTGGAAAATGGATTAGGAGACACACTCGGCGTGTGTCTGGGATATACCTCTGATAAGGGGTTCGTAGACCCTGCGTCCACAGTGCTCTCTTCCTAGATACCTACAATTGTTCCCTCTCCAGAGTCAGCTACAGCCTTCTCCCTTCCAACCATTATCACAAACTGCTCCCTAATGGAATTAGCAATGACCTCTCTGTCCCTACTCCTGGGAATCCTCCACCACTGTCCCTTCATAAATCTTTCGTCTGATTTATGGACATGGTGCTGAGGTCAATTTCCAAACCTGTGTTCTCCATTGCTTATGTGTGTCACCTTTGTGCGCAGAATAAGAAAACCTGGACATATTGCAAAACTGATGCAAATTGGAAATGGACAATGCCACCTCTATATCTTTGGCTTCTAAATGTTAGGTGCTACACCTCTTTCCACTAATTGTGAGAACCTCTTCTTTCAGATTTTCAAAGGGCGCCGGGGCACAGCGAGGTTACTGGGCCCAACAGTGTTGGTTGAAACCTTCTACCCCTGATGTCCCCTGCTCAACTGGGCCAAGTACTCCTTTTGCACTTGACTCTCAGTATTAACTATGGTTGAGCAGTCATGGTCCTTCGGTGCAATCGCCTTACACACAGCAGACAAAAGTCACCCTCCAGTCCACTTAAGTCATTGGTGGCACCTCTGTGACATACAGGGTCACCGCAATGAGACAGTGTGAGCTTGGTGCCCTTAAATTGCTCGATACTTGGCACAGTCTAAGGTGGGCCTCTCCTGGCATACGGGGGTTGTAAAAAACTGTCTTGCGCATAAGCTACGGCCTGATCAGTGCACAGCTGAATCCTCACACCTAACACAGGGAGTCCTCATGGTTGGGCTCCCCACTGTGCCTTGCTCCATCCAATTCTATCCTCTTCCTTAAAGAGCACACAGGTCTTGGCAAGAAGGCAGGTGCCGATGCCCCAGGCTCCAGGGCAAGTAGTCTTGTTTTCCCTGGGTGATGTCCCCTCACCCAGCAGGGAGACTAACAGGTCTTGTCCCCTAGTCCTGGTCACGGACAGAAGTCTGACAGAGATTCCCCTTCTCACACAGCATGTCTGGCTGCTTGGCAGATGACAAATTGTTAGGGACCCAACCTCCTCGACTTCTAGTCCTTTTCCAGGCACCAAATGTAATTTAGGGTCTGGGTCTTTTACATTTTATGTTAGGGTTCTGCTTCTTTTGAAGTGGGCACTTCTCCTTTTCATCTTCCTTCCAGGCAAGTCGCTCCCCATGCCGCACAGCTCCACTTGACTGTGCCCGTGTTCCCGCTCTCGCAAGTTCGTGCCGTCAGTACTCTGTGTCCACTCTCTCTGTCCTTTTCCTAATTGCCTGTTTTCTGCTTGTCTGATGTTTTTCCACTTTTATCTGATGTTTTTCTACTTTTATTTGCCTTTTATCTGCCTTTCTCTGCCCTTTTTTCACTGTAACTCTCTCTTTTTAATTTTGGCCTCTCTGCCACTTCCCCTTCCTGCCTCTGCATCCCCTGTGGCCCCGCCCCCCTCGTTCGCCCATTCGTCCCCACACCCGCCTCCCAGCTGCTCCTCCCTCCCACCTCCCCTTCTTAATGGAGGCCGCTGGGCAGCCGCGTGCAGCGAGCCCGCTGCTGGTGCGCCAAAGGCGCGCCTAAGGCAAGCCCATCTGAGCCCGTCCGTGCCTGGACCGCGCCCAGCGCCAGACCCCCTGCCCCCCCCGAGCTCCACGACGCCCAACGCCGCTACGACGCCAACATCCTCCATGAACTCAACGGCAGCCGATCATCCACCTGCTTCCAGGCCACCCCGAAGTTCACTCACAGACCTTTCTCCTGCTGAAGTTGCAACTTCCCCAGCCACTGAACACCTGCACGTCCTGCGCCTCCCACCAGGACAGGTCACAACCATTTCAGATGCATACTACTCAACACCCACTCCGTCCACAAGCACGCCATCGAACTCTGGGACCTACTCGACTCGCCGGAGACCTGGACGAACCCCTCCTCTGCACCGGACATTACCATAGGCATCCCGGACGGCTACAAGATCACCCGCAGGGACCGCACTAACAGACCAGGAAGAGGAATCGCCATCGTCCACAGGAATACCCTCAGAATTTTGACCCGCATCGAAGACACCCTCAGCACTGCCGAGCACCTGCACTTCCAGATCCACATCGATCCCAACACAACCCTCAGAGGAACCCTCATCTGCAGACCCCCCTAACCCTGGTCACAGTTCAACGACTCCATCACCGACGTCGTCAGCACGCATGCCCTTGCATCCACAGACTACATCCTCCTCAGAGACATGAACTTCCACCTCAAGAATGCCAACGACAGCAACCATGCTCGACAACCTCGCCAATCTCGGACTCAAACAGCTCATCACGATACCCACCCACTCTGCCGGACACACGCTCGACCCCATCTTTTCCGCCAGCAACCACGTCACCTTCAGCCACACCAGTGAACTCCACTGGACCGACCACCGCTGCATCCACTTCTCCTTTGAGAAACACACCACGCACAACCACCCGCAACGAATCCCCCACCGAAGCTGGAACAAGGTCACTGAAGACCAGCTAATCACCATGCTCCCCCAAGACCCACCAACCGACCCCACCGACACCGAAACAGACGCCCGCAACTTCAGGCAATGGATCGACGACTGCGCCAACACTCTCGCCCCGATCAAGAAACCCTCAAACAGACACACTGACAGAAGGGCCATCTGATTCACCACCGACCTCCAGGCAGCCAAGCAGACTTGCCGCAGACTCGACAGACACCGGACAACCACGCAGCCCTCAAGAATGCCTGCCGCAAGCACCGCCAACTTATTTGTACCGCCAAAAGGACCTCCTTCAAGAAACGCATCAACAACAATGCGCACAACAGCAAAGAGCTCTTCAACATCGTGAAGTAACTTGCCAACTCCAGCTCCAGCTCTAACAACATCCCGCCGTCGCAAGACCTCTGCAACTCCTTAGCCACCTTCTTCCATCGCAAGATCGCAGACATCCACGACAGCTTCAACACCTAGACCCCCCCGACAGCCGCCGACACCTCAGACTCACCGCCCCCCAGCCACACCTGCCTCTTGCTCTCCTGGAACCACGTCAACGACGATGACAGCATCAAAATCATGAACACCATCCACTACGGCTCACCATACGACCCCTGCCCTCACCACATCTTCAACAAAGCGAGTTCCATCATCGCACCCCAACTCCGGATGATCCTCAACAGCTCCTTCGAGACTGCCACCTTCCCCGAGAGCTGGAAACACACCAAGATCAACGCCCTACTCAAGAAACCCGAGCCGGACCTAAGGGACCTTAAGAACTTCCGGCCCATCTCCCTGTTCCCGTTCCCTGCGAAAGTCATCGAGAAGACTGTCAACAGGCAACTGACCCGCTTCCTCGAGGAGAACAACACCCTGGACTCATCCCAATCCGGATTCCGCAGCGACCACAGCACCGAAACCGCCCTCATCACCACCACCGACGACATCAGGACCCTGCTGGACAATGGCAAAACTGGGGCCCTCATCCTCCTGGACCCCTTGGCCGCCTTCAACAACGTCTGCCACCACACCCTACGTGCACACCTCCACGACGCAGGGATCCACGACAAAGCCCTGGACTGGATCACCTCCTTCCTCACCGTGAGAAAATAAAGATTATGACAAGGCCTATGTGTCCCCTATGTGTTCCCCAACGTTTCGTGTACATGCATGTACACCATGCATTTTCCCTCCATGGCCTGTCAACCATGATGCCTATGCTATAACGTGGCCTGCCATCAAGTCTCCCATGAGAGAAACGACAAATCTGCACTGAGGCCTACACGTTTTGCATCATGTTTTCCTGCACTCGTGCCATTTTCATGAAAGCCCATTTTGTGGCTCAGCCGGAGCCCGAAAAGAGGTTTCAGGCCTCAGACGCTCTGAGAGCTGCAGCTGCGTATCCTTGGCCTCGCACACTTGGGCCTCAGCCAAAAGGGCCCAGTCCGGGGTGCCGAGATAGTATTGAGCACGGTTATCTGCTTACTCCTACTGAATCACATTCCTGCCTGGAAAAGGAGGAATAAACAAAACCCGCCTGCAAAGGATAGAGCCTAGCCTTTCTGTCTCCCTTTCAGTGATTGCAAAACTCACGTCAGTGAAAAACCCATAGCCCCCATGTAAGGCCCACGCAGTGAATAAAGAAATAGAAGCCACATCGGCTCTTGGTGATGGGCAACCTATGTCACAGATCAGTTCCTGCTCCGGACTTTAGATATCAGATAATACAAGATGTGCTGGTCGTCCTGACACTGAAGGCCTCTCTTCCAGACTCGCCGACTGCACAGCAACCTTCCCCCAGTTACACGTCAGTTACACGTCATGCTCGAGTTGAGCACAAGTAAGGCAAAGTTCCAGTAAAGTTCCAGCTGATCACGCAACCCCCTCCAGGTACCCACCCACCTATGACACTCACCTATGACTCATCAAGTGGACGCCCACATGGACACCCACCTTTACGCCTACTTACACGCCCACATGCTCTTATCTCATTTTCTCTTGCTCTGCCTGAAGCGCTCCTGCTTACGTATAATATTGAATGTATATATACTGTACTCTGTGAATAAAGTTTCAGAAGACCCTTCCTGATCCCTTGTGGTGATGGAACCATTCTCCCTATAACTCGAGTTATTGGAATAAAGCCCTTTTGAACCTGATACCACGGACTCAGCCTCTTGCTTTATGCATGATCCTATTGATACCTATAGAAATTATGAGTGCGTAATACTTTATTTACGACATTTATATGGCGCCCGAATAGGGATGAATCCCCTTCCCCACGCGCCGGAGATGAAGGTCCAGTTTTGCCCCCTTCTACAGCCGTGACGGACTTCAAGTGTACACGTCGCGGGTTTTCCCGCCAACTCCCTCAGGCCAACGGAGGAGACGGACTGCGACCAGGCATCCATACGAGGCGGTGAGGATTGCGGATCGTCCCGACCCAGAGCCCACCCTGCGAGAGAGCTGTGTCCGAGGTTTCTAGAGATCCGCCAAAGATACGCCATTCCCGCGCATGCGCAGCGTCGAGTGTCCGAGGCCTTCAAGTTCTGCTTCCCGGTGAGTTTCATGGGGGTTGCATAAAGACGGGTTCATTTAATGAACACGGTAAAGACGTGTCTCACTCGTGAGACCGGTATGGTTGTGCTGTATTCCAGTGCACAGAGTTTTCAAGTATTCAAGTATACAAGTGCATGCATAGAGTCATTCAAGTATTCAAGCATTCAGGTGCACCGATTCAACTGTATGAATGTTATTGTCTTAGTCAGGTTCAGTCAGGTTTGAATGTGTCAGGTTTGTATGTAAGATTGTTTCATTGTGATTTTGTTTTAGGTTACATTTCAACATGCCGTTGTTTTCGAAACTGCGTAAAATAGGTACTAGGAAAGGTGTATTAGAGGAATCAGTTAACATTCCGCCTAGAGACACACCTGGACATTTCATGTACTGTAAACATGGTTTAGAGGCCGTGTTGTTTTTAGAGCTATGGGTAGATTACACGAAGGATTTAGAGACACAGTATAGATGGCCTATCACGGGAACGTGGGATGCGGAATGCATTATGAAGGTAGAGGAAGAGCTATGGAAGAGAAAATGTAGACCTGCTCAGAAGGATGCCATTGAGTTTTGGCGCAAGGAGTCACATAGAAGAACAGAGAAAGAGTTCCACAAAGCAGAGAGAAGTAGACAGGAGTCTGAAAAAGCCAAAGAAAAGAAGTTACAGGAGGAAGGGAAGTGGGTAAAAAGAGAACAGGCTGAAAGAGAAAGAAATACTGTCGTTGCTGGTATTTATCCCATCCTTTCAGAGGAACTAGCAAGAGTGGCCCCAGTAGAAAGACCCGTTAGAGTGCCACCACAAGTACCCCGAAAAATAAGACCAACAGCATCCGAAGCATTTTTTACCGCCTACCTAGAGGAATCCCCACCAGCATACCTAGACGGATCTTTCCCTGCACCCCCAACACAGGCCCAGCTCCAGGAGCTCGAGGACGGCGGGGAGGGATCCGGGACAGCATCAGGAGGGGGGCCGACTGTAAAAGTAGACATCTCCGAATGTATATACGATCCAGATCCAGGAAAGGGCAATATGCTCGTGATTTCACTAAGACTTAGACAAGCAGTCGCATATTTGGAAAAATTACCAGATATGGATAAAAACCTAAAGAAAATGTACAATTTCATAAGAACAGGGGAAGGTCCTGAGTGCATAGCAGAGGCCACACAAAACAGAAAAGTAATTATTAAGAACTATATCCTTTGTTTCCTAATTAACTGTCTGATCAGGGAAAAAGACGAAGGTGACGGGGACGTACACCCTTGTTATATAGGTTGGAGTGATCACATAGATGCCGGTCAGCATGATAAATCAGGACAGACAGACAGCATGTTGACCAAAATCCGAAAGGCAATAATAGCCTCACAGACAAAGTACTATACGTGGGCCATGCCCGACGGTTCGAGAGGCCCAAGGGCCTCAATTACCGTAAACAGGGAACGGCTATAAAAGAAAGATATTCCCTTGAGAGTTTATTCCAAACTACCGAAAAGGCCCTGAATAGATGGATAGGTAACGACCAGCCCCTCACCCCGACCGAAAAAGAACTAGCACGGTCAGCCACCCTGTGGGTGTCCCAATATGATACATATAATAATGATATAGTAGCCCAAACGTTCTTGAGCCTCCCACCAAACGAACAGCGCATAGCTGGTGTTTACATGGTCCAAAATTTGATTACATTGTATGAGAGTCAATATTCTGATCCCGGTCTATTGTATAAGTTGCTGGACGACATAGTACTAGATAGGTGGACGAACATGGGTACTGAATTGATTAATGTCATCCTAGATCAGCGACACAAATATATAGAATTCGTGACTAGGTCCCTGCTTCCCGCTCCACCCCATGATAGGCGACAGTTATACGACAAGCTGAACCCCCTACGAGAGGTTCATCCTGTAAAAGATACAAACAATGTGCTACAACGGGTGTATGTCTACACCCCCTTGTCGAAATTAGAGATACTGGAAATGAAAAAGATGTTGCCCTCCCATGATAAAGACCCGGGGGGTTTTCACCGAGAACTAAAAGACATTCTCCGCTTAGGAGAGTATACATATGCTGACATTCTAAAATTATTGAAAGTACTATTGCCTGCTGGTATTTACGAGAAGCTTAAAGAAAAGGACTGGGAGGTGGGAGAGAAAAAGATTAGCTGGGATGTGTTGGAAAGAGAGGATGCAGCCAGAGCCCCGGGGGTTGGTCTGGGGTCCCCGAGCTAAAGAATTACCTGAATTCCTTGTACAAGTTTTGCCTATATTGTTAGTTACTAAAAAGGAAGACTGGGATGCTATTTCAGTCTGTAAGCAGAAACCAGACGAGGACACAAGCGATTTTTACTCTAGGTTTGAGAAATGTTTTACTATCAATAGTGGCCTTAAGCCCGGTAGCGAATCATATCCCCATCTTTTCGTGAGCAAACTAGTAGAAAATTCCCTACCCGAGATTAAGTATAGGGTACTGAAGGTTGAGAGTACTTGGCAAGCAAACAGCCCTTCAGAAATGTTACAAATGTTACAATATCACCAGAACAGAATTAGAGAAGAACACGAGCAGGAAAAGAGACGCATGAAAGACACAAAGATGAAGATGCTGGTGGCCCAATCGGCACCGGCAAACACAAACACGAACAAGAGTAGCGCGACACCAGTTAAAGGGAACTGTAATTATTGCAAGAAGCCAGGCCACTACGTAAATGAATGTGCAGTCCTGAAACACAATATAGCTACAGGTAAAACAAAGCCACGTCCATATCCTCCCAAGGAAAATAACTAACATCAGACATTAGATACGTTTCCACCGCCGCCACCGCCAGCCCATGCACCTGCACCCACCCACGCTACAGCACAAATGTATCAGCTCGCTCAACCTAACTATCCAGAATACCAAGCATATTCATGAAGCAGCCTAGAGAGGGAATTCGACTTGCCCCTTATTCCAGTTCCTGTGGACCAAGAGGGTCCCTATGTACATGCACGTTTACTGGGACAGGATAAAAAGTTTTTGATTGACACTGGGGCGAGTAGAACTACCATCAGTCATTCCGAGGTTCCAGGGGCACCCCTCTCGGGCTCAAAGAGCATATCCCTGGGTTTTTCAGGAAAGCCAATTATTAATGAAGTTTCGGAACCAGTCTCTTTAGGAGTTGGTCCACTGATACATACAACAGACTTACTGCTTACTAAATCATGTCCAGAAAACTTACTTGGTATAAAGACATTAAAGAAACTGGGAGCAATTATCTGTTGCTCGCCAGAAGGAGTGCGACTGTATTTACGTGATTTCAAGGGACATTTTGTAATAAAAGATTTTGACATCAGGCTCCAAAATGTACCACAGCACCTATGGGCACAAGGTCCGACTGACGTAGGTTTCATGAACATTACACCACACCAGGTCACCCTCAAAGCAGGAGTAGTGCTGCCACGGATACGACAATACAAGATCCCACCTGAGGCTGAAGTAGGGTTACTGAAATTAATCGACGAACTCATTGCACAAGGGGTGGTGGTGGAGACTGATTCAAACGTATGCAACTCACCTGTTCTTCCTATTCTTAAGCGAACTGATCCCAAAGCACCACCTGTCTATAGATTAGTTGTGGACCTGCGAGAATTGAACAAATGTGTAGTCCCACAGTATCCGGTGGTCCCGGACATTTCTTCATTATTGACTGCTATTGACGCAGAGGCTACGTTCTTTACAGTTATCGATCTGAAGAACGCATTTTTCAGTATCCCAATACATCCAGACAGCCAATATCTTTTTGGCCTCAGTTTAAAAGGCCGCAGCTTCAGATTCACAAGAGCACCACAGGGCTTCACAGAGAGTCCTAGCATCTACAGTCAGGCACTCAAACGACAACTAGACAGTATTCATATGCCTACCACTACAGCGCTGATACAGTACGTAGATGACATTCTCATCACAGCAAGATCAGAAACTGACTGCGAAGATGCATCACTCACGGTTTTACACTTTCTGGCTGACAAGGGGCACAAAGTGTCCCCTTCGAAGTTACAATTCTGTGAACAGCAAGTGGCGTACCTTGGGCACTTGCTGTCCAAGGACGGTAGGCGACTGACACCGGAACGTATTCAATTGATTTCTGGCCTTTCACAGCCCAAGACACAAAAGGAGGTACGTGCATTCATTGGCCTCACTTCATATTGCAGGCAGTGGATTCCCCAGTATGCTTACATAGTCAAGCCCCTAATACAGTTGACGACACAGGAGGCAGCTTCTACTAATGTCCTCCCTTGGACACCAGAACACACTGTGGCATTTGAAGAATTAAAAAGAACTTTATGTCAAGCACCAGTTTTAGCGACCCCTGATTTCAACAAATCTTTTATGCTTTTTGTGACAGAGCAGGATGGAACAGCACTATCTGTCCTCACACAAGATCATGCAGGAAAACACAAGCCCTGTGCTTATTTTCTAGTACATTGGACCCAGTAGCCCAGGCTTTGCCTGCGTGCCTCTGTTGCAGCAACGGCCTTAGCCATAAGACAAAGTGACTCGATAGTGCTGGGCCACCCCCTGACAGTACAAGTACCGCACGCAGTGAAGGTTCTCTTGAACCGGACACAAACCCAACACCTGACTGTAGCGAGACTGACAGGTTATGAGCTGACGTTATTTCAACCACACATAGAGATCAGACGATGCAACATACTGAATCCTGCTACTCTTTTGCCCTCTAGTACAGAAAACGTTCAACCACATGACTGTGCTGAAGTAATACATACCGTGACTAAACCAAGACAAGACTTGACAGATGTTGCACTCCCAGACCCTGACCTAACACTCTATGTTGACGGCTCATGCATGAGGACGGGGGCGGGAGAATTAGTGGCAGCGTATGCAGTGACCACTGCTACTGAAATCATAGAGACTAAAAGAATAGACATACTGTCAGCACAAGCAGCAGAGCTCATCGCTCTGACACAAGCATGCATAAGAGCTAAGCACTTGAGAGTAAACATTTACACCGATTCACAATATGCATTCGGGGTAGTTCACGATTTTGGAGTACTATGGAAAGAAAGAGGTTTCTTGACCTCTCACGGGGCCAAGATACAGCATGGCCCCCTTATACAAGCCCTTCTGGAAGCGATACATTTACCGACTGCCATAGCTATCCTGAAATGCAAAGCACATACTAAAGCCACAGATACCATTTCTCAAGGCAATGATCTGGCAGACCGAACTGCTAAACAGACAGCTCAGACCCCACTAGACATGACGAACTCACAGATACCATCAATGACCAAAGCCATGACAGTCAGGGATCCTTCCAGGGATGTACAAGATATACAGACACATGCTACTCTAGACGAATTAAAGAAATGGTCGGAACAAGGAGGGGTACTGACTGATCAGGGTTGGATGACTAAGGGCAAGGCAACATGGTTTCTTCCTGATTCGATGGTACAAGTGATCATAAATACCGCACATAGTCCTGCACACTTAGGAGAGAAAGCAATGCTAGACAGCTTACAGAATATCTGGTTCAACAAGCACCTGCGTGCAGCAGCGAAAC
Organism: Triturus cristatus; assembly: GCF_964204655.1. Taxonomy (NCBI): domain Eukaryota; kingdom Metazoa; phylum Chordata; class Amphibia; order Caudata; family Salamandridae; genus Triturus; species Triturus cristatus. The sequence continues at coordinate 499,183,229 of NC_140582.1, forward strand.
AAAAGGTCAGAACATGTATGATCTGTTGCCAATTCAATCCAGGTAAAGGCATTCCGGTGGAACAAGGTGGATTCTCTCCACCTGACCATCCTTTTGAAGTCCTCCAAATGGATTATATCCAAATGAACAGATGTAGAGGTTACAAATATGTCCTGGTAGTTGTATGTGCACTCACAAGATGGACAGAAGCCTATCCAGTCCCTGATTATACTGCTGTAACTACCGCCAGACAATTGGTGCGAGAGTTTTTCCCACGTTATGGATTACCGCGTGTCGTATATTCCGACAACGGTCAGCCTTTCTCCTCTGAACTCATGAAGCAGGTGTCCCTTCTGTTAGGGTATACCTGGAAGTTTCATTGTGTGGGACATCCTGAAGCAGCAGGCCTTGTAGAAAGGCACAATCAGACCTTAAAGACAAAACTAGCAAAGATTTGTGCAGAAAAAGGTGTAGATTGGATGGTAGCCCTGCCGGTTGCCCTCTTTTACATGAGAATGGTAGCCCATTCTAGAACTGGCTTATCTCCTTACGAAGTGGTCTTTGGTAGGCCACCGAATATGTGGGGCACTCCAATGCCTAAAAAGATTACTGATGTTGATAGTAACATGCTGACAGATTACCTGGCTTCCTTGATGTCTGCACTACTCTCTTGTCGTTCGCAGGTTGCCGCCGCCTTCCCTGACAACACCCAGGTCAAGGAACACTCCATCGCTCCTGGGGATTATATTTTAATAAGGATCTTTGACAGGACGAGCCCTCTTGAGCCGAGGTGGAAGGCGCCGAAGTTAGTGCTATTGACCACAAGGACAGCCGTTAAAGTCGAAGGACGGAAAGGATGGCTGCATATACATCACTGCAAGCGCTACTTCGGGAATAATGACTCTTTTAAAAAGGAAACAAACTTTTCAGACTTTGAGCCCCCTTTACTAGAGGAGACTCCTCAGCAGGAGTACAAAGCTAAACTTAGATCTAGAAAGCCAGACCCCGTTTGATCAATTAAGTCCACTAGGTGGTGAATCGGTTGAACATGTATTCTGACTTGCATAAGATCTCGGACAATGATAATCATAAAAAGAGCAAGATGAAAAGCAAATACTGTAAAATATTATGTGGTAGATGTATAGTGACTTTGATTTTCCTATCTCTTCTGTGCATCACGATAATATGTATCAGCTTAATACTACATGCTATTTTTCCTCCTATTTCCTCACTCTTACACTCCTCCACTAATGATACCATAAAGCACACATTTAGTGATCTGCCATCCTATGAGCTATCCTATCGACTTGCCCTGCGCAACAATACCTTTATTCAGATGCTGCACCATTCACATCAGACTAGCAATGCTACAGACTGCTGTGTCTGTGGCCGACTTCCCCCGTATCAGAAGGTGAAGGGAGTGCTGCCTCTTTTCCCTTTTCCGTTCTCCCATAATGGTTCTTGCGGAGCATGGTTTGCCTTAATGACATCCATCAACGGTGTTGCCAAAGAATGTCACGACAAGGAGTGTAGGGGTGACTGGGTATGGGGTAACTTGAATAAAGTCATGAATGAAGCATGTTTCCCAGACGAAGAAGGTCTTCCCCAAAGAAAAGGTACAGATCTAGAAAATGAAGAGTATCAGCAAGGAAATGCGACCCTCGACTTTATAATGTTGAATGTCAAGCCCATACACAATGTAGGTCCATCCTCAATTACAATCCTGCCAGTAAAAGGGGACTTGTGTGTCAGAAAAGAAGGCTCAGTACATTTGGGGCACAGCGAGTGTAATACTATAATAGAGTTTAAAGACAAAGGAAAGTCCTATTTCAGAGCATCACGACACACCTACTTTATTTGTGGCCAGACAGCCTATGTACAGCTGCCCTTAGACTGGGGTGGGACGTGCTACATATCATTTCTTTTACCACCCGTTTTCTTGGCCCCATCGAACTATCATCAAGATCCCGAACTAGCACTTATCAGACACAGACGAGGGCTCGATGCCTCCGGCATTGACCAGACCGAGACAGCTTGGGAGCAATATACAGATTTCAACAAAGGATTCTTTTTCTTCATAGGTCCCGTCCAGAATAGTAAACTTATCCGCAGGCTAACAAGGATTCTAGAAACAGTTGTAAATGAGACTGCATCAGCCCTGGGGAACTTGACCCAGGAACAGTCTGCTATGAGAATGGTCGTTCTTCAGAACCGCCTTGTTCTTGACGTCTTCCTGGCGGATAGGGGCGGGGCTTGTAGAATCATCGGCTCCAGCTGTTGCGTTTTTATTCCTAATAACGCACCATCTGTCTACAAAGCAATAACAAGGCTCCACAAGATTGCCCAAAGCATACATCAAGACCCAGGCACGTGGACTTGGTCCAGTTGGCTCTGGGGAGTAATATCGGCATGGGGATGGAAAGTGTTGACCGTCTGTGGGTTAATACTACTAATGGTATTCAGTTGTTGTCTATGTCTGCAGTGTGGCCCGGCCATTTGCGGCCTGTGTGCTACTGCATGTGTTCCACGTCCCCATATACAAAGCATTGAAAATGGAAAAATAATGCTGCAAGAACAGATTGACTGTCTCATGAGAATAGATGTGACATGAAGGGTCCACTAGGGGACAAGGAGGGAATGAGAAAATAAAGATTATGACAAGGCCTATGTGTCCCCTATGTGTTCCCCAACGTTTCGTGTACATGCATGTACACCATGCATTTTCCCTCCATGGCCTGTCAACCGTGATGCCTATGCTATAACGTGGCCTGCCATCAAGTCTCCCATGAGAGAAACGACAAATCTGCACTGAGGCCTACACGTTTTGCATCATGTTTTCCTGCACTCATGCCATTTTCATGAAAGCCCATTTTGTGGCTCAGCCGGAGCCCGAAAAGAGGTTTCAGGCCTCAGACGCTCTGAGAGCTGCAGCTGCGTATCCTTGGCCTCGCACACTTGGGCCTCATCCAAAAGGGCCCAGTCCGGGGTGCCGAGATAGTATTGAGCACGGTTATCTGCTTACTCCTACTGAATCACATTCCTGCCTGTAAAAGGAGGAATAAACAAAACCCGCCTGCAAAGGATAGAGCCTAGCCTTTCTGTCTCCCTTTCAGTGATTGCAAAGCTCACGTCAGTGAAAAACCCATAGCCCCCATGTAAGGCCCACGCAGTGAATAAAGAAATAGAAGCCACATCGGCTCTTGGTGATGGGCAACCTATGTCACAGATCAGTTCCTGCTCCGGACTTTAGATATCAGATAATACAAGATGTGCTGGTCGTCCTGACACTGAAGGCCTCTCTTCCAGACTCCCCGACTGCACAGCAACCTTCCCCCAGTTACACGTCAGTTACACGTCATGCTCGAGTTGAGCACAAGTAAGGCAAAGTTCCAGTAAAGTTCCAGCTGATCACGCAACCCCCTCCAGGTACCCACCCACCTATGACACTCACCTATGACTCATCAAGTGGACGCCCACATGGACACCCACCTTTACGCCTACTTACACGCCCACATGCTCTTATCTCATTTTCTCTTGCTCTGCCTGTAGCGCTCCTGCTTACGTATAATATTGAATGTATATATACTGTACTCTGTGAATAAAGTTTCAGAAGACCCTTCCTGATCCCTTGTGGTGATGGAACCATTCTCCCTATAACTCGAGTTATTGGAATAAAGCCCTTTTGAACCTGATACCACGGACTCAGCCTCTTGCTTTATGCATGATCCTATTGATACCTATAGAAATTATGAGTGCGTAATACTTTATTTACGACAACCGGCAGAGCCCAGAGAGTCCGCTTCCCCCCATTCTGATCTAAAGCCACCAATATCACCTGCAGCGTATCCCTCAGTCCAACCCTTTTTAACGTCTACATGGCACCGCTCACCAGCATCGTCCGATCGCACAACCTCAACATCATCTCATATGCCGACAACACCCAGCTCATCCTCTCCCTCACCAAGGACCCCATCACAGCCAAAACCAACCTCCATGAAGGAATGAAGGCCGTCGCCGAATGGATGAAGAACAGTCGTCTGAAACTGAACTCTGACAAAACGGAGGTCCTCATCCTCGGCTCCACCCACTCCACCTGGGATGACTCCTGGTGGCCGGCCAACGCTGGGAGCCGCACCGACACCCACCGACCATGCACACAACCTGGGGTTCATCCTGGACTCATCACTATCAATGACCCGGCAAGTCAACGCCGTCTCCTCCTCCTGCATCAACACCCTCCGCATGCTTCGCAAGATCTACAGATAGATTCCCACCGGAACCAGAAGGACGGTCACGCAAGCCCTCGTCAGCAACAGGCTGGACTACGGCAACGCCCTCTACATGGGAACCACGGCCAAACTCCATAAAAGACTTCAACGCATACAGAACGCCTTCACACGCCTAATCCTCGACATCCCCAGCCACATCACTGCCCACCTGAGAGACCTGCACTGGCTCCCCGTCAACAAGAGGATCACCTTCAAGCTCCTCACCCACGCTCACAAAGCACTCCACAACGCTGGACCAACATACCTCAACAAACGACTCACCTTCTACACCCCGAACTGCCAGCTTCGCTCCGCTGACCTGGCCCTCGCCTCCGTTCCACGCATCGTCCAAACGAACACCGGCAGCAGATCATTCTCCCACCTCGCCGCCAAGACATGGAACTCCATCCCCATCCACCTGCTACAGACCCAGGACCTGCAGACCTTCAGTAGACTTCTCAAGAACTGGTTGTTCGAGCAGTGGCAGCACCCCCCACCCTCCCCCTTAGTGCCTTGAGACCCTCACGGGTGAGTAGTGCGCTCTACAAATGCTTGATTGATTGATTGATTCATTCATTCATCTTCCTGCATGACTCCAAAGCTGATTGTCCACAACATAAGTGATCGGAGCGAAGAGTGTTTACACCGGAATTTCAGCTTCCATGATATGTGCATCAAAGGGTTACCCCCCAGACCCTCCCAGTACTACTCTTAATTATCCTCTTATCAGTCCCATTAGGCGTTTGAGATGTAAAGAGAGTCTCTTCCTTCCCTCCAGGGTGCCCCCACCAAGCTCCCTAGAATGCAGCAATCCACAAATCTGTCTGGGGGATTCCTCTTCATGTCTTCACCTGGAAGGCAAGGACTTCTCAAAATGGAACCGAAGGCCATCCATACTATTTACTGTTTCAGGCATAGTCATCCTGTGTCCCTTCATAGTGTACTTTTAGTTAAGGACTACTACCTCTTTGCATTGTATCCATACATGCACCCATGCATCCAACACACACACTCAGTCTGCATGTCCTGTTTAGCACTGAAGCTTTTCTGTTTTTAACCAGAGGGTGCTCTTTGCAAACACACACACTGCCAGCACACACACTCATTATGTGCATGCACATCATCCATCATGCATCACACTTAACGCAAACACAAATACACTCAGCACATGCTGTTCATGAGAACGCACAGCACAAAACTACATCTCTCATGTACTTTATTCCTCTCAGGCATACAAACACCCAGCACATGTGCTAACCACACACGTTCTGCACAGTACAGCTCCATCCTTGTACTGTACATTTCCCAGGCACACATACTACTAACACAGAGTTACCACTCCTGCGCTATGCAGCACTCTACATCTACCTGATGCAGGTTACAAGTGAGTTAAGCACACAGCAGCTGAACTTTTAAACAGGTAAGTGAGTCTGTAGGCCTCACTCCAGTGACACAGGTTAAAAAGCATTGGCAAAGCCAATGGGTCTTGCCTATGTGAGATCTATTGGCTTTGCAAGTGTTTCTTAGCTGTGCTGCAAATGGCTGAGAGCAAAGAAAAAAAGTTGTATGACACAGCCAGCTGCTTTGCGCTTTTTATTTTACTTTCAGTGGTGCTGCACTGAAACCAGCACTACTGTACAATATGGCTAAAGAAACATTGACAAAGCCATAAGTCACGCATATCCAAGACCTATTGGCCTTACCAATGCTGTTTTTCTTTACTTTGAGCCAAGAAGCCTATAGGTAATCATTACACTATGGAAGTATGAAAATCACCTGCCACTGACAGTGATTTTAATACTTTGTTGGCTTAATTCTCAATTCTCTAGTGTTATTTACTCCTGACCTTCCAATGTATCCTCAACAAAATGCTCCTGTTGGCTCCTCTTAGCAGTCTGACTGGAAAACCTGTGTAATAAAATGCATGTTTTGCAAAGTAAAATGTTTGCACACATGTTCTGTAGCAAAAGTAAAATATGAAAACATAAGATTAGAACCTAATTTCAAGTTTTTATTCAAGTGTTCGGTCCTTGAAAAAAAAACATTACACCAAGCAACATGTTTTGCAGCACAAAGACATCCTAATAAAAAAATCATGAATTGAATTTTAAAATCATTAGTTCTAATTCTACATTCATTGGACCATAAGTAAAGTTTCTGTTAAAATTGAGAAAACCATATCATAATAAAAAACCTTGTATAAAACAGCTTGTTATCTTTACAAGATTTTAGTATTTTTCCAGTAATTCTAAGAATCTCTTTGGGGTTCCACAGGATTTTGACCTACTTCCTTTAAAAACAGATTTAAGAATATTACCCCCCTGAATACTAGGGGGATTGAAGTCCCACCTAGCCAGGTGATTACTGCTTTTCTACTTGTTCGAATGTTCATGTTGTTAAATATTTCTTCCTTTCTTTTAATAGCTTTGGACATACACAGAAAATGTTTTGGAGAGATTCGTATTTACAGTCACACAGTCTGCAATCTCGGTTGTGCCTTTGATTTTACCATAAAGGGATGAGATCCTTTGTTTCCCACATGCCAAAACGTAATCTCATAAATTGATGTTTTAAAGCTGATGAGAAATAAGCTAATAAGTATTCCTGAGGCTTCCTTGTACCATATGAGCGGATCACCGTCCAGGCGTGATGTTTTTTGTAGTTTAATATTCTCATCTGTTGAATGCGACAGAAGTTTTATTGTTGAATTGATTAATTTGTTAAAGGCCTTTTCCCGATGCTGGAGTTCCAAATATCTTGAGCACACAGGTCCTTTATCACCTGGTTTAGATAGCAACCCCAGGATCCTTGGATTTTATTGGCTTTTTACCTATCTATTTCTTTCCAGCACAGGGAGTCAATGGAACCAGTTGCAGATGCACTCAGCCTCCCACATAATTTATTGAATGCACTTTTACTCCTGTATATTTGGTTGGGCAGACCAAACTCCAATCAGACTTGGTGCACTTTGCTAAATGTGGAAGGCTATTTTGTAGACTTTTGTTTGAATCTTGTTCAAAGCTGGGATTTCACGTCCCCTCATTATTTCTGTTCAATAGGTCACTGATGGCATTAGCTGTGCGAGCATATAACGGATAGTAGATTGCCGTGGGATGGACAGCTTAATTTCTTTTTTAGTAGTTTGAAGCCATATATTAGATTTTGGGTTTTGGCCCGCATTGTGGTGAGCTGTGATTTGTACCTCAGATTTTGTTCAACCTTGAATCTGAGATATTTATACGAGGCAACTACTTCTACTTTTTTCCATCCAGGTGCCATGTGTATTTCTTGTATTTGGCATCCACTAGCCGTACTAACTTTATTTTTGATAGGTTTAATTCTAGACCTTGCACTTCCATTTACTTGACTAATGCACTCATTCCGCATTGTAAACCAATTGGAGTTTGGCTTTATAGCACAATGTCGTCGGCATACTGGAGGCACCAAATCTCCTCGTAGGCTAACGATGGTGGATGACTCTTAGCTTCCTGTAGAACCTCTTCGAGGTCAGATAAGTACAAGTTGAAAAGGCAGGGGGCTAGCAAACACCCCTGTTTTAATCCATTGTGGGTTTCTATTTTCTTTGTTATGCTTGAGCCGTCCCCTATTTTTACCCGTGTCCAGGTACCTGTGTATAGTTCTCTAATGACGTTCAATAACTTTGTTGGGACACCCCAGCTGTCCAGTTTTTCCCATAGTCATCTTCAGGGCACACTATCAAAAGCAGACTTAAGGTCCAAAAAGCGATCAAACAAAGAATTGTTCTTATGTTTGGCTTTTTCGGCTAATAGCGTTAGTGTCGTTAAGTTTGTTAAGGTGCGTGCACCGGCCTTAAAACCTGTTTGTATCTGTGGAATGCAATTGTTGTCGTCTGACCATTTTTTCAGGTGGGCCAGCAGGCAGGCTGCATATAGCTTGGTTTCCACATCTATTAGGGCATGAGTCTGTAATTGGTTGGCTGTGTTGGATTTCCACCTTTGAAAATTGGGTGGAAAATAGTGCCCCACCATGATTCGGGAATTCTATTTGTCGAAAACAGCTCGTTGAAAAATGGTATGAAGTAATAAGTCCAATATCTTGCTTCTCCCTTAAACAGTGCATTTGGAATTCCTTTTGGGCCTGATGCACCCTCTGTTTTTAATTTCTTTATGAGTTTTGTTAGTTGATCTATTTCCGTTACCTCTGAGAGGTTTTTACTCTAGAGGGCAATGTGCTGGTTGTTTGTGTTAATAACCCCAAGGGGTGTCTGCATTACTTGTACGGTGCTCCACCTACTGTTGGTTCTTATATTTAGATTGACTGGTTTTAATTTCAGCTTTGGTTCTTTATACATTGCTCTTCCCATGTATCCTCATTAATCCCTGCATTTTGTTGTCTAGTTTTCCCAAATGTCAGGGAGTTTATCTGATGCCAGAACTTTTTCCATTTTGTTGTTTACTCGTCAGAAGAAGTTTGTTCCACATTGTGACACGGTGGCTTATTTTTGCTTCACGGCAGCTTTTCTTGTATTGAGTTCTTTCTTTTTTAAGCTTGCTTCTATCTGGTCTTTCTCCTCGTTTTAATTGGTTTAAGACTGTTCTGATTTCTCAGAATATTATACGTTTTCACTTGCGGAATTTGCTGCTGTACCATGGATGATGACTGTTTGGCTGGTTATAATAATGGTGATTTTGGGGCTGGAACTTCTTTTTGTGAGAAAATCTTTCCAATAAGGCACCTTTTAAATTTTCTCAGGGTTTTAGTCTCTCACCCTTCACTATTTATAAAGCTTCTTGGCTTCCTGTTTCCTTTATTCTTTCTTCTTTCGTTCCCGCTTGGAAGTATACTTCTGCCATCACCTTCTCAATCCCTGTTCCTCTTCATCTCAGGCTTTTTAAATTGCATGCGCGGGTCAGGGAGATTAGTTCTTTAACCACTGTCAACCGGGCTACCCTTTGTTCCAATTGTATTGTTTGTGGAAAAAGGTCGCTCTCCATACGTGAAACAATTAGGAATTTATGCATCTGGTGGGCTATGTTTTCACTCACTAGCGTATGATCGATAGTTGAGCTTTTTTCCCACTTAAAAAGGTGATTGATGCCGGTGAGTCTTCTTTTGTGGTTCCATTAAGGTGTTTTAAAGCTAGTGTTTCAAGCTGACTTCTAAATCTATTGCCCTTTTTATATGGGTTCCCGGGGGTTTTGCATAGATTTGTGTTGAAGTCCCCTGTGATAATGAACTGCGCTTGAAAGTATTGCCTCTGCATTTTGTTTTATCATTTTAAACAGCATTTTCATGTGCTCCTCTTTTGTCTCCCTTCTTGGATGGATGTAGACGTTTAATAAAATGAATGTTGTCGATGTCGTGTCTATAGCCCAATTTGTCCCTAAGAGTAATTTTTCCGATAACCAGTTAGGTTTGGTTGAGAGATACGTGGACAAATCCCCCCTTTGGGATGATTTTATTGCTGGTTCGTGATAATCAGTATAGCCTATAATATGATGTGAAGTAGTATAATGTCATATTCTAGGAGGAATTCCGAAATGTCGGAGTTTTCTAAGAGCTTTTCTAATCCGTGTGGATTCTAAGAGCAAATGTTAAGATGTTTTTGATTTTCTTATGTACTTTTACTCTTGTCAGGATTGCATGCAAGTGTGGTATTGCTGTAACCCCATCCATTTTTCTTTAACCCCTTCGCTGGGGGGGTTTGGGGTCAGCGCGGCGCCGCCATGCTCATGACGGAACCACTCCGTCATGAGTCACGGGCGAGCTGTGCTCATGACGGAGTGGTTCCGTCACGACTCCGCCCACTTGCATTGTTCGCCCGCACAGGCAGGGAATCAGTGCCGCGTGGGCGGAGCGGCCGCCAACGGCCGCAGCATGACGGAACCACTCCGTCATGAGCACACGGCGCCCGTGGCTCATGACGGAGTGGTTGCGTCATGAGCAGGGAAGGGGTTAAACACCCGCTTAGTCGTATTGTGTTCCTCAACGCTCCCACCTAGTGGGACCGTGGTTAGGGGCCTGGTGATTATTAGATTTTCAAATTCTTTCTGATTTGTTACCGCACCAATGGCACCCCTTAGTAGGGATCCCTCTCTTTCTTTTATTAGGAGTAACAGACCTGGATAAAAAGGGACCTTCATCTTTTGTAGTTCGATCCTCAGGCCTTGAACTGTCACTGATGTGTCATTTTATGGTCTACTATTTCCAATTAGGACCAATTTGTTTCTGTTACCTCTCTATTGTTCATGAATAGATGTGGTTTGAATTCGACTGATAACAAATTGGTGGATTTAATGTAGGCTATATCCCGTATTTCCTTTATCAATTTTAGGATCGTACCTTAAAGTGTCGAAATTTCCTCTTGAGGTATAATTAACCCTGGGCGTAGTTTGTGTAGTAGCGCTACGCGTAGCTGCTAGAGCAGATTTTCTGTTTGAAAATCAATTGGGTTTTTACAGCTCTGGTTTGTCTATTTGTCGAACTAACACTAATCACTAATTGTTAATTATTTGTTTTGTGTAAGTGTTTTTACTTATCAACATGTATGTTTTAACAAGAGAGAACTACACGTGGGAACGCGTATGTGTGCTAACTAATAATAACGTGCATGTTTTATTAAAATGTTGCTGAGTGCTGTTTATTTTAAAGCACAAAACGCTTTTGAATTAATGCTTTTCTGTGTTGCGAAGGCTAGATAATTACACACACATAAGGGTATTAGTGGGGTTAACACTGTTTAATCACTATGCTGTGGTAACGTTGTTTTTGTCTCTTTTAATTAAGATGGTCTATTGTGGCCTATTGTGGCCTGACCAAATATGGCCGCCGTTTGCAGCCTAGCCTCGAGTGAGAGTTTGTGGTGGAAAAGGCCTTGCTGAATATTAATGCGAGTCATCAGTCCACAGTCCTTGCCTGGTTAAAACTTTCCGTGAGGACAGCAGCAGTTCTGGGCAAGTCTCCAGATGCATTGAGACAGCCTTGGCTGCCTTGGAAAACAAAGGAGCCTTAAAGAAAGACTCTGAACTCTGAGCTCACCAGAGGAAATGTGGATGATGAAGAAGATACTTTTTAAATATTCAGTTCCTGTTCTGTCTTTTTATTTTTGTGATTTTTCCTGAGCGGAGATTTTCCAAATGTAGCGATGCTACATCCTTTCCTTCTCGCTTTGCTCAGAGGTTCAGCGGACGCAATAAATACTTTTGTTTCTTTCCTTTGTTCAGAACACTATAAAAATTGTTAGCCTAGAGAGGGTTTTTGCCACTTGCCATTCGCCATTTGCCACATCGCCACTTGCCTTTTGAGGATCGATGCTGAGAGGACGGTGACTCGAGAGACTTTTACTGAGAGACCTGTCCTGACCCATTCTGACATTTAGCTAGAATAGGTAATTATGAGAATGATGATTTATTCTGATTTACTTTCTTTGACTAATTTTAGATAAAGTACCATAACTTTGAATACGGTGTTGGTTATTATTTCTTGTCAATTATTGAGTACTCTATTTTGATGATTATTGTTGTAGTTGTATAGATTGTTTAGATTATGTTTCAGGACAGTTACAATAACCAGGTCTTATCGACCTCGATATAGATGCGGGGTGTTTAGGAGTTTTCTTTCCACAGGTTCAGTGATGGTAGAGTATTTGAGCGTATGTTAGTGAAATGGGCCCTAGTGTATGATGAGTGTATGTGCGTGTAACTGTGAAACTACTCTATCCGTGGAAGTAAGGATATTTTATGCACCCAGATCTCTATCAATTTCCTGGTAGCAGAGTTAGGATGGTTATTGATGATTGTCTTGATCTGATTAGATTGCTTGTACATTAGCTTATTGATTATTGATTATTGATTGATGTTGGTATATGTACTAATACTATATGTTGGAGTTGTCATGTTGAGTTATATGTAGTGCTTCTGGAACTTGGGAGCTAGTAGCAGTTCCGTAGTAGGGCAGAGGGAAGTATATGCTGCTCTCGGGAAAGACGGGATTGTATGAAAACGTGTGACAATTGAAGTTGCGCGTCACATTGTTTGGGTTCGGAATCAGTGACATTGTCGTATGTTACTATTAGATATATTTCTGGTATATAAGGAGTGTGTATGGTAGCGAAGGTTATCTATGAAACTCTGGTTTTAAGTCCCAGGGATCCGTAAGGTTCACCGTTAAAGCTTATCGCGGGAGAAGTAATAGGTATTCTCTGAGCTTGTTTGAGGAACTGGGCAGAGGTAAGCTGCTTAGTTGATGGGTGTTATAATTCTGTAGTGGGACAGATTGTTCGCTGTTCTCGGGAAGCAGGATTCTGTGTGTATGTACTATATTTTCTTGTATGAATGTGCGTGAATGCATATACATTTAGTTGATTGTAAGACTCTTTGGACAAGTCCTAGAGGAAACAGTTAAGGAATGTATGAAAGTCCGTTGTTCTTGTGAAATAGATTTTTCTTTACTATTCTGTGGTTAGCGAAGCAGACAATGGAGATGTTTATATGTTGTAACTAATAGATTTTGTAGAAGTTTTGACACAAAGTCTACTGAAGAGTTTTTGTAAAGGAGGGGTAGACGAGTGACAGGAGACAGGAGACAGAGACTGCAGCGGCTGCTGACGTCATAGAGACCGCGCTCTGATTGGATAGTGGATCAGAATAGTGCTCGCGCTAGGATTGGTGTGTTGGTGTGAGCCGCGCAAGGATTGGATGAGCTATTCTAGTGACGTAGACGTTCCAGGATTGGTGCGTTAGTGTGAGTCGTGCTGTTATTGGCTTAAAAATCGTATTGTATATTTATAATACGGAAGGGATTAGAAAGTTTTGGTAAACGCTAAAATGTATTACCAAGAAGAGAAAAAGAAGAAAACATTCTTTGGAAGAATTAAAAGGTGGTTTGACAAGGATAAAGATGTTAAGACGAGAGAGGGTGAATTGTTTCCTCCAGCGAAAACACCTGCATCCTTCATGGCTGCAAAATATGGGTATCATACCTGTATATGGTTGGAGAACTGGGTTAGGTATACCAAAGAGGATGGTGTTCTAGCATTTCCAGAACATGGTTCATTTAATCTGGCCGTGTTGAGAAATTTACGGGAAAAGATGTTATGTCTTGACCCAAAACCAAGGCCGACACAGTTTGAGGCTTTAGTGGAATGGGAAGAGGAAGTACATGAGCGAGAAAAGCAGAGGTCTGGAGGACATTACAGGTATATGTTCGGGAGGAGACATGATCGTGAAACTCATCATGATCGAATGAAAAGATGGCGAGATGCTAGTATGACAGAGGGATTATATCCGATGAGAACAGTTGAAGGGGGAGCAGAGAGGGTTCCTGAGTCAGAAGTGAGAAGATATGGAGTTAATGAGTATGAGGATGAGGTCTTGAATGACATGATTTACAAGAGACCACCTCCATATAGACCAGAACCAGAAGAGAGCACACCAATTGTTTCTCCGATAAGAGATACAGTGTGTATCACTGAGACAGAAAATGTGACACCTGAGTTAAGAAGTGGTAATCCTTTCAGGGAGAGAGAGAATCGATGTGGTAACGGGAATACAAGAGAATTAGCCAGAACTACATCAGAGTTAACTGAAAAGATTAGGGAGTTAACAAAGAATCTGGAAGCTTTTACGGTACCTGTAACCATAGGTCCGATAATGCCTGTGTTTGATAACCAGAGAACAGGTGAAAATGGTTTGGTGATTCCATATGTTGGGAATAAGTTAACAAGATCAGCTGGTCCCTTAGGAGATTCAGGAAGAAGGACGGAGAGTAGTGATCTGAGACAATCCAGACATGACACATGTAATGAAGGACTGGATGCTAGTGAAGCTAGTTGTTCAGGGATGCCGATTTTAGAACCGCAAAAGAAAGTGGTTCCAGTGAGGAAGACTACTGAAATTACAGCTGAAGATTTGAATGATTGGATGAAAGTTCTTCAGAAGAGGGATAAAGATTCACAAGCAATTGATGTGGCTAGGTTACGTGTAGAATTAGAAGAGCATGTTGCAGGGACAGTTCCTACAGAGATTCTTAAAAATCATCATGAAGGTGAGCTGTTGTTCATGTGTAAAAACATTACCTGGAGAGCGAAAAATACATATGACAGGTTAAGAGCAATAGCGAATGATCAGGGAGTTGACATTGATAAGGTGAAAGCTTTGCAGAAAACTTACAGGATGGATTTCACGGACAAGGACATAGAAAATCTGAATGTGCTGGTAGAACAGGACAGATTAAAGAAATGGTCGCATTATTGCGAAGATGGGGAGATGTAGAAAAGTGGAAGGATAGGTGGTACAATAAAAGAGAAGAATCAGAGGATAGGACTTATTCAGCATTTCCTGTAAGAGAAAAGGAGAAACCAGTGGATAATTATCCTATGAGAGAAATACCTGGAGGAGGATATGTACATGTTCCATGGACCAGACAGGATATTTTATCATTTATGAATGATTTCCCTCGATTGAGAGAAAAGCCCGTCGAGTGGTATAGGCAGGTAGACAGGTTTGTGAAATTGTCAAAAGTGCTGTGGATTGACCTGAATAGTCTGTTTGATATAATTGTTCCAGCAGACTTGTGGACTGAGTGTAAAATAGTTGTGAGTTGGCCTACTGAGGAATATCCAAGAGATCCGAGAACAGGAGCACCAGATCCAGAGGTAATGAGAAAGTATGATCAGGTGATGGTATACCTGAAGAGTAAGGTACCTCCAAAAGAGACAGACTGGGTTAAGATAGACCGAACACAACAGGAAGCAAAAGAATCAGTTCACGCTTTTTACGAGAGGCTGATACTGGCTTTTAAACAATTCAGTGGAGATGAACACCTGGGTGACAAAGATTTGAGTCATTTTGTATACAGGTTTGTATATGGCCTGAGACCTGAGATTAGTGAGAGAATTCATGAACACACAGTGGATTGGCAGAGTAAGAAAATAGATGAAATTCTGAGACATGCGAAATACTTCAGTGATGAAATTGAAGCAAAGCAGAGAAAGCTGAAAGAGAAAGCAATGTGGGCACAAGTGAAGGTTGCGGAAAGACAAGAAGCACAGTTGGTGGAACAGGCGAATAGTGCAGGAAATAATGCAGGGAATAGACCTAGATATGCAGGAAAAGGAAAGGGGAATCTTGAGGAAGCTAAAAAAAAGTTCCCATGTCACAACTGTGGCCAACTGGGACATTGGAGATCGGAATGTACCAATCCACCATTAGTGAATAATGAGGGAAAATCCTTGAATCAACAGGTGCAGAACGAAGGAAATAATCAACAGCAGCAACAACAGAAAGTTGTGAGACAGCAGAGTCAAGAGCCAAAACCGCCCTTGCCGCAGAATAGAGGGTCACAAAAGTATAATCAGGATTCAGGATTCTACAATGATGAACAGGTAAACAAACCAAGGCGTTCTAACCAGGTACAGCAGTACTTGTTAAAGAATGAAGGGAGTGAGTCTGAGGGTGATTATTGACGGTGCCGAAGAGAGGAGGAAGAGTGCATACTTGGTGCAACTCTAGAAATAGACCAGGCAGGACCATTTGTAGATGGGAAAATAAATGAAGAAAGTGTTACTTTTTTGGTAGACACAGGTGCGACAAGATCAACTGTCAGGTCAACAGATATTAGAAATCTTCCTCTCTCGGATGAAGCAATCCAAGTAGTTGGTGTAGCAAATACACAAATCAGGACACGTCTTACTGAACCGGTAAGAGTACAAATAGGGAAATTTTCAGACATGCACAGATTTATCGTCTGTGACACTAGTCCAGTGAACTTGTTAGGTAGGGATCTGTTGTGCAAAATGAACTGCACAATTTTCTGTACACCGGATGGAATAGCCTTTGAGACACCAGATGAGGATGTTTTGTACCGAATGACTCTAGGAAATAGAGAAAGTGAAATGGTTGGTGCATTTGCTGTGTTTAATCCGGAGGATTTGCCTCAAGAGCTGAGAGACACAGTGAAAAGGGCAGTTTGGGATTTTACTGGAGAGGATGTGGGATTGATGAATAATGTAGATCCTGTGAAAATTTCAGTGAAAGAGGGAATTACGTATCCTAACATTCCTCAGTATAAAATGACACCAGAAATAATTGAAGGAATGACTCCTATAATTGAGAAAATGATTCAGCAGGGAGTTCTGAGAGAACTACTGAGTAGCCCGTGTAATTCACCGATAATGGGGCTAAAGAAGCCTAATGGAAAGTTTAGGATTGTGCAGGATTTGAGAAAAATTAATCAAATTGTGGTGGCATGTTGTCCTATCGTGCCAAATCCGTCAGTGATTTTGTATCAGATTCCACATGATGCTGAGTGGTATACAGTGATTGATTTGTGTCATGCTTTCTTTTCAATTCCATTGCATCATGACAGCCAGCCGATTTTTGCATTTAGATTTGGCCAGCGTATTTTAGCATGGTGTCGTATCCCACAGGGGTATACAGAGAGTCCTTCGATATTCAATCAGCTATTGAAAAAGTCATTGGAGAGTTTGATCATGCCTGAAAACTCTGTACTAGTGCAGTATATTGATGACCTGCTTGTGGCATCAAAGACACGTGAAGCTTGTGAAGTAGATACCATAGCTTTACTGAATCATCTGGCAGATGGAGGGTTAAAGGTATCTCCAGCCAAATTGCAATTCTGTAAGAAAGAGGTGCATTACCTTGGACACAATATTGAAAAAGGTCTGAGAAAGGTGACTGATGACAGGATCAAAATCATCAGGGAAATGAAAGCTCCAAAGACCCAGAGGGAAGTGAGAATGTTCCTGGGTATGGTGGGTTATTGTCGTCAGTGGATAATTAATTTTTCTCTGATAGCAAAGCCACTGATTAAGCTGACAAAAAGTGAGATGACAGACCCATTGGAACTAGATGGGGAACAAATGGCAGCATTCGAAGAGCTGAAAAGCAGAATGTGTGAAGCCCCAGCTTTGGGTATGCCTGATTATGAAAAGGAATTTGAGTTGTACTGCAGTGAGAGAAATGGATGTGCACTTTCAGTGTTAATTCAGAAGCATGGACAGCTGAGAAGGCCTATTGCGTACTTCTCATCGACACTTGACCCTGTTGCTGTAGGTTTACCAGGTTGTTTGAAATCTGTGGCTGCAACATGCAGAAGCGTGGAACAGAGTGAGGGGATTATAATGGGATATCCTGTAAGGGTATTCGTACCTCATAATGTGGCAATTCTTTTGACAAGGAGCAGAACCCAGTACATGTCACATAGTCGGCTGACTAAATATGAGAAAGTGATTCTGGGAGCATCAAATGTGACTCTTGAAAGATGTGTGAATGTGAATCCAGCGACATTGTTGCCGGATATTGAAAATGTGGGTGTGAAAACAGAAGATGATCACAATTGTTTGGATGTGCTTGATTACTGTACAAAACCGAGACCAGACATAAGGGATCTTCCCTTGCATGAGAGTGATCATGTGTTGTTTGTGGATGGATCATGCCTGAGGAATGATGAGGGTGGGCTGTGTGCAGCATATGCAGTGTGCAAGGTTTCAGAGGTTATGGAAGCATCACCATTGAAAGGAGTGAAATCTGCACAAGTTGCGGAATTAGTGGCATTGACAAAAGCTTGTGAAATTGGGAAAGATTTAAGGACGACTGTGATGACTGATAGTCAGTATGGATTTGGAGTTGTGCATGATTTTGGCCAACTTTGGCTACAAAGAGGTTTCTTGACGTCGAGTGGGACTCCAATAAAGAATGCTGAAGTGATTGGGAAATTACTTGAAGCGATACAGTTGCCTAAAGAGTTAGCAGTTGTGAAGTGTGCTGCTCATGGACAAGGAGATGATTTTGTGACAGTTGGCAATAGATACGCAAATGACATTGCGCAGTATTGCGCGAAAAACAACCAGTCTATTAATCGGGAACGAGAAGGTGAAATGTCTTTTTGTTCTGTGATGTTTACTAATGTCTTAGAGACGTGGGATGAAGTGAAACAGTTGCAGGATGAGGCAGGAAAGGAAGAGAAGAAAGACTGGATTAAGGCAGGTTGTGCCCCAAGAGAAACAGACCATGTTTGGGTCTATAGAGATGGCAGACCAGTAATGCCGAACTCCATACTGTCGTCAATGGCAAGAATGTATCATGGACAGGGACATTTGGGAAGGGATGCGATGATCAGGTCGTTTAAGCAGACCTGGTACAATGCAAAGTTCAGGGCAATTGCAGAGAGCATCTGTCAGAGATGTTTGATTTGCCAGCAATTTAACACTGGGAAAAAGACAGTGGTGAGTCTGGGAACAATAGGCAGAGAAGGAGGTCCTTTTACAAGAATGCAGATTGATTTAATTGAAATGCCCCAAGTGAATAGACTGAGGTATGTTCTAGTGGTAGTCTGCTTGTTTTCAAGATGGGTGGAGGCCTATCCGACTAGGAGGAATGATGGAATAACAGTGGCAAAATTACTGTTAAGAGAGTTGATTCCTAGGTACGGGTTTCCAGTAACGATTGAGTCTGATAGAGGTGGACACTTCTATAATGAACTCATGAGTTTGATTTGTGAAGCATTGAGCATACAGCAGAAGCTACATTGTGCATACAGGCCAGAGGCTTCTGGTGTTGTTGAGCAGATTAATGGCACAATCAAGAACAGGATTGGTAAGATGTGTTTAGCCACTGGCATGAAATGGCCCGATGTTTTGCCTCTAGTGCTAATGACTATTAGATCTACTCCAGATAGAACTACTGGTTTAAGCCCGCATGAAATCATCATGGGACGTGCAATGCGACATGCATATGTACCTGCGAATAAGTTGATGACAATAAACTGATGACATGATTTTGGATTACTGTAAAGGCCTGGCTGACGCAGTTCATTCTGTGTTTCACCAGGTTGGAGAAGAAGCTACCACACTTGAGAAGAAGCAAGCTCATGATCTGAGTCCAGGGGACTGGGTGAGGATTAAAGTGCACAGAAGAAGAAATTGCTTGGTTCCAAGGTGGGGAAGGCCGAGACAAGTCATTTTAACTACGACAACTGCAGTGAAGTGTGCTGGTGTGAAAAATTGGGTGCATGCGAGTCATACTCTGAGAGTTCCAAACCCAAAAGACGGAACTGGTAAGGAGTATTTTGAAGAGTCAGATTCCAGTGACGATGAAGAAACAGAACCAGTAAAAGAGTCAGAGAAGACTTCAAGAGAACCATTGAACGTCTTGGGAAAAAGATCAGATTCTGTGAAAGAGCCTGAAGTTCCGAAAAGCAGTGAAGAGAGAAGAAAAGAAAAGAGCGATTCCACAGAGACTACTCCTGAATCAGACGAGGAGGAGATTGAAGAACCACTTGAGATTGTACCAGAAGAAGTAGGGTCAGAAGAAGATAGAGAGGGACAGATTGCGGAAGACCCCCGAGGAGGTGTAGGGAACATTCCTGATAAGCTAGGTAAAGGGACAAGTAGACAGCAAGAAGATTGCGTGTCGGAGACCCGAGGAGGGACAGAAATAGGGAAGTCTCAAACACTGGTGAAAAAGACTGTGGAGCGAAAGAGAACTGCTGAAGAACAAGAGGCATTTGAGACAGAATCGGATGAAAGTGAAAATGAGAAATCAGAGGGTCGAGTTCTGAGAAAGAGAACTTGGATTGGAGAGAGAAATAATACAGAAGCAAGACCGAAAAAGGTTGTGAGAGGAGATCTTTGGCCTAACAACAGAATAAAGAGGCTGAGATACAGACTGATAAGAGCAAATACTTCGAAAGCTGAACAAGTGAATGAAGTATCGAGTCAGAATCCAGTAAAAGGTGAAAAGAGAAAAGAGTCAAAAGAACAAGAACCAGAAGGGATCAAGAGAATAAGAAAACCTAACCAGAAGTATAGGTCGCCGGAATGGACGTACGTGGCACTGTCTGAAGGTGAAGAGGCGGAAAGTCAAGGAAATCCAGAGGAGACCGTACGAGAAGTGGTTGAGGAAGATACTGGTGAAATCCTGAAAGTAATCTTGACTGACATTGATGAAAAGTCGGATACTGAGGATAATATTGTTGGAGATCTAATACAATTTGATGTCAAAGAAGTTGGAGTGAAAAATGATGAATATCCAAACTGAGTGAACAAAAGAAATCACTTGGAGAAAGTGAAAGAAGAAGAAACTGGATTAATTATTTGAAGTAATCCAAATTTTAGAGTCTCAGGTAGTGGAGTAGAAGAGGCTAAGTCAAAAGACACGGTCAAAGTAGTAAAATGGCTAACACAGAGAATAATCAAAGTAGATGTGCCTTCTTAAGAAGATGGTGTCGAATGTGCTGCTGCTGTACTGGATTATTAATGCTATTATGGGGTGTTTTAGCTTTATTAGTTACCTTTAGGGTTACATTAGACACTTTAGGAATACACACTGAGAATGTGACTTTTTCAGAGAAGAGTTCACAAAAAGTAGTTCCGACTAGAATTAGTAATACTTATGTACATAAAGATAGGTCAATTAATGATTTTTCTAGTAATGTTTTTTCGAAGCTGTTATACGAATATGTGAAGATAATGGAAGTTAGGGATTGCTATGTCTGTATGCAGTTGCCTGCATCAGTTTCAGAGGGTGTTACTTATCACCATTTACCAGCTACGTATGGAATTTCTTGTAGTGTATTAAGTAGTGTTTTTTATTTGTTAGGGAAAATAGATTATAAGATGTCTAACAAAGATAGTATTTTTGGGCACTTGCCAATGAACAAAGAGCTGAATCCAGCTAAAGAAGCTAATATTTTTGGTGAGATTTTTATTGAGAAAGAAGAATTAACATTAGATTACATTTTTAAGAATAATTTAACTTGCAGTCTGAAAGAAGAGGAGAAAGCTTTCCTAAATATGGTAGAAGAAAGGAGATTGAGCATGCATGAGAAAGCAGGGAAATATAAAGTGAGTGAGACAATTTGGGACATTGAGATGGGAAAAGAATTGAGAAATGGGGCTAGTCCAACTTTAGCTCTAGATGCACCACAGAAGGGTAAGCTGTGCATTACAAGAAGGAAGTCTCAATATGATACATACTTTGTTGGGACTAGTGAATGTCATGATACATACTTCATTGCAACAGGATGGGGTTTCAGAGGTGGAGAAGATATAATTTTTCGAGGAGTGTATTATGTTTGTGGGAACAAGGCTTATTACAAGTTGCCTGACCATTGGTATGGCACATGTTATGTGGGCCTGGTCTTTCCAAAGATCTTTCATATAGATAGAATAGAAGATGTAGAACATATTAATTTACTAATGCGTTTCAAGAGAGAAACTTGGTCTGAAATAGTAGGTGACATTTTTGGAGCTTTAATTCCAGCAGTGGGAATTTCTTTAAATGCTTATGGGATTCGGAAACTGTCAACAGTGGTGGATCGCTTGTCGACAAATACCGCTGGAGGGTTTCTTTTGGTAAATACGGAGTTGATTGCCGTACGTGCCATGTCAATGCAAAATCGACTTGCCCTTGATATTCTATTAGCCAAGGAGGGTGGAGTTTGTGGAATGCTGAAAGTTCAACATTGTTGCACTTACATTCCTGACGAAAGCAAAGACCTGAAGGTCTATATCAAAAATATTACTGATTTGCATGAGGAATTAGTACCACTTGAAGCTGAAAGTATCTGGACTAAATTAGTTAATAAGGTGATAGCTGTTAAGAGTTTTATTGCAAAAATAGGTAGTACTATTATAGGTAAGATATTGTTTCCTTTAACTTGTATAATTGTTGCTTTAATGATACTCAGATTAGTGTGTTTGTGTTGTAAAAACAGGGGAGGGAAAAAGAGATTAATTAAAAGAAATAATGAAAAGAGAAACAAAAGGTTGAAAAGAGAACCACAAGAAATTGAACTAGAAGAATTGAGGGAGAGTGTCTACTTAGAAACAAAGAAGGATGATGAAAGAGTGACTGGTGTGTAGTGTTGTGTAAGGAGAAAAAGACATTTCCGATTTCTCCTAAAATGGGACTAAAATTTCACTAAATTTTTTTTGTGTTTTTGAGTTATTTGGTGATAAAATCACCAAAGGGGGGATTGCTACAGCAGATTTTCTGTTTGAAAATCAATTGGGTTTTTAAAGCTCTGGTTTGTCTATTTGTCGAACTAACACTAATCACTAATTGTTAATTATTTGTTTTGTGTAAGTGTTTTTACTTATCAACATGTATGTTTTAACAAGAGAGAACTACACGTGGGAACGCGTATGTGTGCTAACTAATAATAACGTGCATGTTTTATTAAAATGTTGCTGAGTGCTGTTTATTTTAAAGCACAAAACGCTTTTGAATTAATGCTTTTCTGTGTTGCGAAGGCTAGATAATTACACACACATAAGGGTATTAGTGGGGTTAACACTGTTTAATCACTATGCTGTGGTAACGTTGTTTTTGTCTCTTTTAATTAAGATGGTCTATTGTGGCCTATTGTGGCCTGACCAAATATGGCCGCCGTTTGCAGCCTAGCCTCGAGTGAGAGTTTGTGGTGGAAAAGGCCTTGCTGAATATTAATGCGAGTCATCAGTCCACAGTCCTTGCCTGGTTAAAACTTTCCGTGAGGACAGCAGCAGTTCTGGGCAAGTCTCCAGATGCATTGAGGCAGCCTTGGCTGCCTTGGAAAACAAAGGAGCCTTAAAGAAAGACTCTGAACTCTGAGCTCACCAGAGGAAATGTGGATGATGAAGAAGATACTTTTTAAATATTCAGTTCCTGTTCTGTCTTTTTATTTTTGTGATTTTTCCTGAGCGGAGATTTTCCAAATGTAGCGATGCTACATCCTTTCCTTCTCGCTTTGCTCAGAGGTTCAGCGGACGCAATAAATACTTTTGTTTCTTTCCATTGTTCAGAACACTATAAAAATTGTTAGCCTAGAGAGGGTTTTTGCCACTTGCCATTCGCCATTTGCCACATCGCCACTTGCCTTTTGAGGATCGATGCTGAGAGGACGGTGACTCGAGAGACTTTTACTGAGAGACCTGTCCTGACCCATTCTGACATTTAGCTAGAATAGGTAATTATGAGAATGATGATTTATTCTAATTTACTTTCTTTGACTAATTTTAGATAAAGTACCATAACTTTGAATACGGTGTTAGTTATTATTTCTTGTCAATTATTGAGTACTCTATTTTGATGATTATTGTTGTAGTTGTATAGATTGTTTAGATTATGTTTCAGGACAGTTACAATAACCAGGTCTTATCGACCTCGATATAGATGCGGGGTGTTTAGGAGTTTTCTTTCCACAGGTTCAGTGATGGTAGAGTATTTGAGCGTATGTTAGTGAAATGGGCCCTAGTGTATGATGAGTGTATGTGCGTGTAACTGTGAAACTACTCTATCCGTGGAAGTAAGGATATTTTATGCACCCAGATCTCTATCATAGCTACGTGAAGTGCACTTCACAATACGCGAGGTATGTGTAGCTACACGAAGTGCACTTCGCACTACGCGAGCTACGCGTAGCTATGCGAACTGCGTAGTGCACTGTGCAAAATGCTGTTCGCACTGATTGCAGAGTGCCGGATGCTTGTCCGCACTGTGCAATAAGTGCAAACCGCATCTTGCACAGTGCAAGCGGTCGTTTTCTGCCGCTCGAGTAGATTTCTACTCGAGCGGCAGCTTTCTCAACGCAGACTGGTAGTTTCTCGTCGTGAGCATACGTGACCACTCGCAATGAGAAACCTGACCTCCCCGCATTAAGAATCTCACCAGGAGGTTTATTTTCCACGCTCGCGATTGGCAACTTGATGTTGCTGATCACGAACAAGGAAAAAGTCTCGCCGGGATGACATTTTGCTCGCTCGCGGTCTCCAACTTGAGGTTGAGGACCGCGAGCAAGCAAAAAATGACCGCTACGCTACGCGTGTTTGCACTGTACTACGTGCAATTCGCGTAGTGCGAAGTAGCGCAAACTTCGCAAACTACGCGAGCGTAGCCTAGTACTTCACCCAGGGTTAGGTATAATTAGGGAATAACACTAATTTATTTATCTGATTTCCGTTAGTTGTGAACTGAAGGTCATGGTCCATATTTTGAGCTGGGAGGAAGACTTTTTGAGGCCATAGGTCTTCCACAAGTCGATTTGTGCGTTGCTCCTGGACTGGCGATGTGCTCTCGCTTTGCTGCCAGGGGGACATCTCTGCTTCGGATCCTCGTATGTTGTTATCCTGTTCCCTGACTTCCTACGAACATGTGCCTCTGATGGATCTTTTCCTGCCTGACTTTGGTTTGAGGAATCCAGACACGTGTGCCCTAGAAATTTGCCTGTCGGAGACTAACTCCCAATGTGTTGTTGTTGAAGTCGAGTGATTTTTTAAATTAGGTATGGAGAGTGGACTTGTTGTTCTCTCATTCCCTGTAAGTTCTGTTTCTGGACTTCCAGCCTGTTGGTTTACCGGTTCTTATTCTATTTTCTTTGTGTTTTCCAGTGTGGGTGGCCTTTCGTTCTTGTGCTGAGAGAATAATTGCTATATTTTGTTTTTTTGGACTTCTTTCCCTTTGTTACGTGCTTTTCTTAACCTCTTTTTTTCTTTTTTTGAGAACGCAAACTTAGCTTCCACTAGCTCTGTTTTTTGTTATACTTTTTCTGCCTCTAATGGGTTGAATATCTTTCCTCTTAGGATTACTTTCTGTAATTCCTGTTAAACCGATTTTTTCCAAGGAGGGCGTTTGATTTGTTGAGCACTATTCTCCTCTATTCGAGACGATTCTGCTTTGACTTTTATATTTTTTGTGAGGGTTTCCTCCAGTTCACAGACTTTTTCTCTTGTATATGGCCTTGCTGCTTGTGCTCTCATTTCCATCAGTATGTCCATCAGGATAGTTGTTAAAGTTTGAGGATCTTCACATGTCATAGTACATTTGCAGTTCACTTGCTGCGTAAATTTGTGCTTTTGGGCTCTCATGATTAAATTGTTAAGTGTCTGTAGCTTCTTGTCGATTCCTACTGTGTAGGTTGCCATTAGGTTTAGTAGATCCGCTTGGAGGTCATGTTTGTCTGCTTGGTGTAACATTTCTGTTGAGATTGATTCCAGTGTTGATAAAAGGACACCCCAAGTGCTAGGTGGGTCTTGGTTCTCCACGTAATATTAAAACCTAAAAACAAACATGTGGCAAAAATATGCATGTGTATTTTGTATACGTGGTGCTTAAAAGCTGCTGCTTTAGCAAGTGTAATAATTGTTATTGTTATAGTATTTTACAAGCGCTTCGTGTGTGCACTGATGCACTGCACTCGTGTATTGAGTCCAGCCTGTGTTCTGCAGTGCACAATCGCATGTGGCATAGAGTACTGTGCGGGGTCCTCAAATGTACAGCATGTCGTATATTTGCAGGAAGTGGCTTTAGTGCATTCTTATGAACACTATATTTTCTATGTTTAATCAATACAGCACATCACATGCCTCGGTATGCACAGTTCTGAGCAGTGCACATACCACTGACAACTTTAAGATGTACAACACATCATACTGTTCACGAAATGCTGAACAGTCTGTGTTACACATGCTATGTACTTGAAACCAACTGTACTGTGCACAGCACAATACTGTAGAAGAGTAGAATCTGCTTCTTATAGTTACCCCCACTTTTTGCTGATGTTTCACTGTTTTCGACTTTAGTCTGGCTGGGATCCTGCTATCCAGGACCCCAGCCTAGCTGCTTCCTCTCTAAATTGATTGCATGTACTTTAGGTACACCACAGATTGGATTCTGGGGAATCCTTTTAAGTCCTAGTATATGGTATCCTATATACCCAGGTCATAGGTATCCCAGAGGCCTCTCAGGGGCTGCAGCATGTATAATGCCACCCCTGGGAGACCATTCAAAATGACACAACGGGTCTGCTACAGCAGCCTTTGTAAGGTGGTTCATGCACCCCTTACTTAGATAGAGGTTCACTATATCTATCCATATCACTGCACATATAAACCCATCAGTCACCCCTATGGCAGGCCTTATCAATCCTGAAGGCAGGGTGCTGGGTTTTATGTGAGAGGGTGCCCATGCATGAGCAGAGCCCCTCTGCAGCTTTCGGAACCTTTATTCCGGGGTTGTTTGTGATGCAGCCAAACCATATACTCTTAAGTGCATTATAACTTCGTGGTAAATGCTAACTTTGGAATGGCTGCACGGAAACATGTTGTGTTTGGTGTCAAACACCTTGGAATCATACCTCCACACCAGTAACTGGTGTGGGAGGTATGATTCCACCCTACTAGAGGGAGAAATATGACAGCACCGATATACCCGGTACCAGCTTTACAAGCCCTGGCATCACAAAATGGATGCTGCCAGCCACAGACACGAGTCTGCCCTCCTTCTGTTGGCCGAAACTCTGGCAGGGGACGGCTGGACAATAGGTTTTCTGTCACAGGGAGGTGTGACCACCTCCCAGGCAGGCTTTAGTGTATTGGGGCTGGATGGGTGAACTCTGAGAGTGCTTTGAAGTCTGCACTGGGGGCACATTTGATGTCCCTGTGCATAGTCCAGCTCAAACCGGTTGCAGGGGCTACCAGCCCCTGCTCTGGCGGGAAACTGGACAAAGGACATGGGTGTAGACACTACTCTGTCCTGACCCTCCCATAGGTGGGTCCCCAGAGTTTGTCCCACCCCTTCCTTGGGTATAAAGTAGGAACCACTGACTACAGGACTTTAGATTTACCTGGATGAAACTCTGCTACAGAATCCCAGAACTTCAACTTTCTACATAACGTTGGTTGACCGAAAAAATCTCCGATGGAGTAAAGGAGTTACTCCCCTGCAAGGCAGGCACCAAAGACGCATCTGTCCGGTTTGCAACTACGCAGCTCCTGAAGGACTCTGAAGATTTTGCAACACAGGAGGTGTGTTTCCAAGCTTCCATGAGGCCGATCCATGCTCTCAGCAAACCTGAGATCCAAAGCCCTTCTGGGGACCGTGCAACCCGAACTCCTGGACACCGTGACCATTTGCAGCAGCATATGCTTTTTGGCAATCCCCGAGGCTGTGCTTTGGGCTACTTGTAGTCCAAACCCTGAGCAGTGATTCCACTGAAGATTACTGGCCTACACTCCTCGAGTGTCCCGTGGGCTGGTATTGAGTGATTCCTCTCGAGGTCCCTTCGTGATCTCTTGTCCGTCGACTTGTGGATCCCTGAGAAGGGTACTGTTACTTTCAGTGGGCTTACCTGGTTGCTCCAGATGTGCCCTGACTTGCCATTACTTGGGGAGTCCACAGGACCTTGCTGGTCCACACCAAAGCCGTTTTACTCTCACTGCATGGGTTGCCGTTGCCAAGGCTTGTTGGTCTCCAATCTGGACAGCGACCCCCCAGCACTCGACATCCTTTGTGAGACAGCTTGTCTGTGGACTGTGGTCATCGTCGACATCTCCTGGTCCCGGTGGTAGTAGAGTCAAGCTTCACCTCATCGCTCCTGAAACACCCGACATTGGTGGGCATTCATCTATCGTCGCCCTGGTCACTGGAAAGTGACCCAGACTCTGTCCCCTCTGCTTTCAGGTTCATCTCATCTTCGATCCAGGCCTGGATCACACCGGACACTTCTCCTTTCCACGGCAGCAGCACTTTGCAGCAACTCGCTATTGAAAACAGCGAAGATTTCCGATACCATTTGACACCTATGTACCCGGCTTCCCGGGGTTAGGTAACACAAGTACTCTGGTGCTCACATGGGTGCTGGCCTTAGAACCTTCTAAGTCTAAAAGGGTTTGCTCCAAGTCCTCTCCTAAGTGTCCCTAATCTTTAAAATTCCAACTGTGACTTTCCCATAGGATTGTACGGAGCTCGCAGCTGTGTTCTCATACTGCACGAGTCCCCTGTGGGTCTCCTGTGTCACTACCTTGGGTGGTTCCTTGGGGTCCCAGCGATTCTACGTGCTCTAGGCGCTGTGTCTAGTCAAGTCGTGGTCCTTATACCACTTTCTTAATATATGGTTCGGTCTCCCCCTGGGGCCCATTGTATATTGTGCTATTTACTGTTGTTTTAGAACTGTATTATTGAGTGCCTTGCTCTCTAGTCTTATGAAGAGGTTAGTAGAGAGTGTTTAGAAATAAATACATATATTTTATATATATACCTTGTGTGGTTCTCCTTTCATTTGGTCATTCAGGAGGTTATAATCTGGTAAACCAAGCTGCTTTACATTCCTTCAAGACTAGCCTGAAGGCTGCTCTCCATTGCTACCACTAGGATAGCTTTCAATAAAGGTTGCCTTAAACCTAATCATAAATAAGGGTTGTTTGGACTGGTGCAAGGTGTCCACTATAACTAGTGTAGCATATACCAGGCCAGCTTCTTACAAATACCACCTGACACAAAGCCCTAGATGAATCCTCCAGGGTTCAAAAACATATTTTGTGTTTGTATAAAGTGCAGGTAGTGTGCATTTTGTGATGATATCCACTCTGTGACTGTACTGCACTCTGTGCTGCACGATGAGCCACAGCATGTGGCATAGAGGCTTTATGCTCTAAGTGAGACGTGCTATTGTGATTTAGAGTGCTGTGCAGTGCCGAGCGCAGACCGGGCCCTCAGTGCCAGGCACACACGAGACATACCATTGATAACTATTTCAACTATGTGCACACTAGTGTTCTTAATAGAAGCACTCTGATGTACAACACCCCCCTTCTGCTAGGATTACTAGAGCAAAGCAAAGTCTGAATGTTTACCAGTGACGTCATAAAAAAAACATGCATTCCTCTTTCATTAAAAGACTCTCACTTGAAGTCTGAATACACAGTTAATGTGATGAAATAGGAACAAGATTTACATGCCTGTTTACAGAAAGTGAGCGCTCGGAAGGTTAAGACAGCACCTAATAATTGAACTTGGTCTTTAAAAGCCCAGAAAGAGTGATGAGATAAGAACAAGATTTAAAGGCCTGTTGACAGAAAACAAGTTTGTGGTAGAATACATCAAAAACAGCTTTCTCCTCGGTCTGAACAAACTGATCCTGCACAGCCTAAAGCAAATAAATCCAGCAAATGAAAAGCAAGAAAACATGAGTTACAAACCACCCTAGCCAATGGCAAGCAACGGACAGAATGCATTCCCACATCAACTTTCTGAACCTCCCCAAGATGACTTGCGCCCACCACACAGCTGTGCTGTTTCGTAGACTGCGACCTAAAAAGGTCCTGTTCAATTCACTGCTACTGATCACTACACCGTGTGCTGCCACCACCACGATTAAACTGCTTATCTCCTGGTGAAGGCAGTATCCTTCCACCATTATGAAGGTATCACTTTTGACGCCCCTCTTGGTCCAACAAGACCGCAGTCCGTGAGACAGGCCTATGTCATGTGCATACACATGACCTGTGTTCGACTATGACAGAAAAGCAGCATTAGGGATCCAGACAACAGTACAGTTGGGCACTCAGGACAGGGGTACACATCTCTTACCATGCAGAAGACTTTTCTGTCCCAACACCTATCTTAGTAAACCTTAAAGTATTTACTAGAATTCCAATTCCTCATGGAGTGAGATATATAAACAGCATAAGCATCTTTAGCCCGACTTAAGAATCCATCCTGTTCGTTTACAGGATTACCTCACATTAAAATTTTACAATCCTACATTTTTTTAAACAGCTCATATTAAATGTTGCATAGTTTAAGTCTGTTTCCAAACACACAGCACAACTTTCAGACTGCTTCTCTGTAATGTCAATGCCCTTCAAAGAGCTCCAAAGCAAGCAACCATTCTCCATAAAGGGAATCCTAGCTCCACATAGCAAGATATGACTGCAGTAGCATTTGTATATGTGTTACCTAGAAAAGACACCATGCGCCATGAAAAAAGTTATACTTACATAGCAAAGATGGCAGGAAGCCTCCAAACTATGTAATGTGCTGGGAAATGTCGTTCAGCATCGGGGTGCTGTTATGTAGTGTATCATTTATTAACACGCCACACTCCAGACAGTGCCAACAATCTGCAAGACCGCCAGCCTATCTATCCCTTAGATGGACTCGGAGTGAGCGGGTGTTATCACACCCCCCCAGGTCACTGAGTGCTAAGTAGTAAACTGTACATTTAGCTCAGCCCCTTAACTGACACTGCTTGTGCGGAATAGTAAAATAGCAACTTTTATAGATGTGTTCAGTATGATGCCGAATATTCACATTGAAACCACCAGGAGCCGTATTACACATTATCACTGCTTGCGCCCGTCGCACCTTTCAAAAGGAGCGCCAGGTGCAAACAGTGATAATGTGCCTCATTATGGTGTATGCGCTTCCCCCAGGGCAGCCGCGAACTCGTGCTGCCCCCAGAGCAGCGCATTCATGTGAAAACACGGGGCAGTCGCTCCCTGTTTTCACTGTGAAGGTGGCACTGCCCGCACTTTCAAAGGAGTTTGGAGATGCCCTTGCAGGTGAGTGCAATCAGTGACTGCACCCACCTGCAAGGGGGTGTCTGGGGGGTCCATGAGACCCCCTTAACCCCCTGCGGAGGGCTGCTGTCAGGAGGCGCACTGACCTTTTAAATGGCGGATTGTCAGTGCGCCTTCTGAGGGCTTCTTTGACTTTGCGCCCGAGTCTGTAATATGGCACGGGCGCAGAGTCAAAGGAATTCCCACAGTGTTTTATATGGCGTAAACTTGACCCGAATTGGGTATCAGAGCGCTTTACATAGCACCAGTTGCATTACATGAGGACACATTCATTTTTGTGAGGCACAGGGAGATTAAGTGATTTGCCCAGAATCACAGGATGTTCAGCGTCATTGCCGAGACTCGAACCCAGTTCCCCAGATTCGAGGTCGACCGCCCTAGCCGTAAGGCCAACTCCAGTCCCCAATATGCAAATGAGGGAACACCCTCTGTTGATAGCGCTGGTGCTTTAAGTGCACCAGTGCTACCAGTATTATAGAAGGGGACGCACAAGCGCCTGCGTCCCCTTCTATAATACCAAAGTGCCCCTCAGGCGCACAAAGCAGGCACAAATTGCCGTTGCGCCCCCGGGGCACCATCTGTAATAGGGCCCCAGGTGTACACTGATCTTTATGTATGTTTCTGGATTGTTTAGATTTGAAGCTCATACAGCTATGTCACTTTCCTTCCTTCCTCATATAGTTACTTCATTGGATCAATAAAATTGTTTAGAAAAAGAAATAAAGTTATTCTGCACAGGTCCCTGTGCTGTTATAACCTGGGGTATTAAGCTGGAAAACTCAATGAATAAAAGCCTTAGCACCTGAGTTTCCACCAACAATAAAGAAGGATCCAAATATTCTTAAGCCCAAAAGTAACCACCAAAGCCACATCTACACATTCCCCGCTGAATTTACTGGTGCACCTTTGCATTTCGGTCCCCAAAGCGAATACTGATGTATGAATAAGACACAGTTCAGATCACTTGAGTTGAGCACCCCTTCTAGGGCTGGTTTCCATCTGGTCAATAGGAGTAGAAATAGTAGTTGTAGAGCAGGACCCATGAAATGACTCAGGGCTTCTGATGGTGACAGAAATTCACAGGACCAGGGACTCCACAGTAACCAATAGTTTCCCACTCTTCTCTGGTCATTGCACCTAGAGTTAGGTCATCATTTGTAGCTTAAAATGTCAATGGCCCTGAAATTGGTAAAGCTAGATTAATGAATCAATTCTTGTGGAATCAAGACGATGACATGTAGCCAACAAAAGTAACTCCAGCACCGTGTGTGAAAGTGGCTGGCTTTTGGGCCTTCTTTGGTTTGGGCAGCAGATTAAGTGCACTCTATAGGCACATGATGGGTCGAGGATGATGAAGGTTCACCAGCTCATTGAAGGCAGACTACATTGTATATGTAGGACCCAGTTATCAATTCTTGATATTTTTCGGGAATGTTATGCCACATAGTAGATCTTAGTTGGATAACTGCTGAGCATTGGGCAGCCCTTCCTGCGGTTGGGATGGCTCCTCTCAGGAGACTCAGTGAAGCTCCTTGTGGAGGTAGGTAACCTCTATGTTTCTCAGTGGATCACAGTAGTAAAGGCTTCAGCTAAGATCTTAGACTTAAGGCCAATCCCTAGGTAGAGTGTCAATCCAAAAATTGTTCTGATCCAATTGATACGTTTGGCAAACACTGAAATGTAGGACTATTTTATACTTCCTACTGGCTCATGTGGCTGAGAAATCTATCCTTCTCTGGTGGCCGGGAGAAGCCAGG
This sequence comes from Triturus cristatus, assembly GCF_964204655.1. Taxonomy (NCBI): domain Eukaryota; kingdom Metazoa; phylum Chordata; class Amphibia; order Caudata; family Salamandridae; genus Triturus; species Triturus cristatus. The sequence continues at coordinate 499,215,574 of NC_140582.1, forward strand.
GCCTGTCAGAAGTCCGTCTCTTATAAATGTTCACCAATAAAGCAACAGCGGTTTTCTAAGATTAATATGATTGAACTAGTTGACAATGTGAATTATGCAGACAAATGTCTCATCCAGTAAGCACATTTACTGTCATATAAATTCTTTCATATATCCACAAAAAGTATTTCCTTCTGATTATTTCAGGACAAGATATAATATGTTTAACAAATAAAATGTAAAATAATATATTTAGTATGCAAACATAAGAGGTGCAGATGGTCACCTGACTTCAGAGTGAAGAATATACATTGGACTGTGCTCAACAGTGTAGAGATGGCTGACTAATGGCCTGATTATGAGTTTGGCAGTCCATCGCACTGCAGAACCTGTGGTGGAGGTGTGGTGACAGTCAGGGACCGCCACACCAGCGGTCCAACTGCTGTATTACAAGTATTACAAGATCTCTGCAATCACCAGGGATCCACGATCCTTAGCGGTGAACAAGTGGTCTATTGCAGCAATATGCATGGCGTGATGCTACAGCACCGCCATGCATGTTACGAGTGGTGTATGAAACCTATCTCTAGTAGTTCATCCATCTATTTGCATAGATATTGAGTTTCAGGTTCTATCAACGCGTAAACTCTTCTGCAGGGCAGCGTTGCTTCCGGTAGGAGATCTATGCAGCAATCAAAGGCTCTGTGGGGGGGGGGGGCAGTTGGGTGGCTTTCACAGGGTCAAAATTCCTGGTATTCTTTGGGTAGTTTAAGGTTTTCTGTTCCTTGGATCAATGTGCAATGCAGAGGTATTCCCACCTCTGGAGCCTCTTGGTAGCAGGTAGTAGTGCAGAATGGTAAGTCCAAGGTTACGGTGTGGTCGACTTTTGGATTATGATGTTCTAGCCATGGTACTCCCAAATTTACCTCAAAGGTGGGAGTGTCTATTAGATCAAAGACAATACGTTGAGTATGCCCCTTATCGCACACTAAGGTTAGAGCCTCTGTCTAAAAACAAATTATTCCAGAAGACAACTCTGAACCATCTACGGCTACCACTGTCTCAGGTTTTTCTTTGTGAACTTTTGTGAGCCCAAGCTTGGCAGCTAGGGTCAGATCAAAGAAATTGCCTGTGGCCCCTAAGTCAATAAGCATGGATATTATGTGCCTCCAGTGTGGGGATAGGATTACTGTGACTAGGATAGTCAGATGCCATGGAATTCGTGTTCCTACTTTGATCAGGCTTCTCTCGACGAGATGACCTCCCTTCTGGTAGAGAGTTTTAGTTTTTCCTGTTCTTGATCCACCTCTACACTAGCCAGAGCCTAAGTCTTTTTTGGTTTTGCAGAACATTCCCTATCGAAATGACCGTCTTTGCCACAATAAAGACATAGGCCTTATTTGCAGCGATGTTCCTTTGTCTCATTAAATAGTGGACCCCTTATACCTCCTATCTGCATAGGTTCAGTATCAAGAGTCTTACTGTCTGACTCCTTCTTCTCGGTTTTGAGAACAATTACTCTGCGAGATCGGTCACCCTTTCCTTAGAACCTTGTTTGAGTTTTAATAGCTCATTGTCACTTGCTTGGATAAAAACATGTTTTGCAAATAACTTAGTCATGGCAGCCTTAAAAGCAGAATAGTTGTACAAAAGGGGATCATTTGTTTCTACTAAAGGAATTGCACAGTTAGCGGATACACCTCCCGAATAAGAGATTACAAACGCAACTTTTGGTTTTTTTTAGAAAAGGTTTATTAAAGTTTTTGTCAAACTAACTTACAACAGTGTTTTGGACACAATTGGATATATATTTTTTGAATACTGCAATTTGCATTTTTGTGCACTCTTGGTGGGGATGTACAATCGTACATAATGCTACTATCAGATAACAACATCGTTGATACACAACAGGATTTGTCAACATATTTTGCATTTCAGAACTGTAACAAATCGTAATAATATAAAATAAACATAATACAACATAACTAGTGTGCCTGTCCTATTTTAACTATACATGTGGTACCACTAGATGTGCCGCTGGTTAATAACACAATCTGCGCAGCATTTGCTCTGGTGTTTTGTACGATGGTGGAGGGTCTATTGCTCGGTTTAGTTACCGTGCAGTATCGTAGTGTGACTAGGCCTAGTCGAGGATGTGAGCCATCTGGGTCTGGGTGCTACGTGCGTGTGTGCTAAAGTTAGCGCCTCCCTTAAGAGCACACCCGAGTGAGTATGCGGAGTGTCTCAGTCGTATCCACGGACTGTTATGCCGGTGCCACTGATTTGCTACCTCTTAGCATGTCTTTCACTGAGCCTAGATTCTATGGTGGTTAAATAATGTTGCCAGTCCACTGGTTGTGTCCTGGACTCAAGTCGTGGAGCCTGGGAAGCCAGTATCTCATGTTCGGCCACAAGGGCCCGGCGAAGGGCCAACAACCAGACCCCTGGTGGAGGGGCCCGCTGGGGATTTCCAGGCCATAGCAAGTGCGCGCTTGGCTAGGACCAGTGGTGGGTCTAGAAATTTGTGGAGGTTTTTGCGACGTGCCTTACGCTTTGTGATGCCGAGCAGGCAGTGAGCGCCCTGGGCTGGGATTCTAGTACCTTTTGCTGCTGTTAATATGTCTGAGACTTTCCCCCAGTATGTCATGATGTGAGGGTATGTCCAGACCATGTGTAGAAAATTGACTTCCGAGTTGTGGCATCTGAGGCATGTATATGCGGATGTCGGATACATACCCACCAACCTATGCAGGGTTATGTATGTGTGGTGTAAATAGTTAAATTGGGTGAATTTTAATCTGGCGTTTATTGAGATTATTTTGGGATTCCCCATGCATTGCATCCACTGTTTGTCTGTAATTTCGTGGATAGTGCCGTCGTGCAGAACTCATGCAGTGGGGTTAGTGAGGGGGCTGTGTCTGTTCTAAGAGAACTATAGATGGCTGTGAAAGCTTTCATGCCCGTCTAGTGTTTCAGTAGTGTCTGTAGGGCTCCAGAGGTTGTAGGTTCAATACTAACGACCCCCCAGGTGTTTGTTGCCTGTTGTGTTAATATCGCATAGAGGAGGGACATTCCTGGTGATACACCACAGTCGTCCATTAAAGTGTCAAAGTCACAGAGGGTTGCGTCAGTGAACAGATCACCCCAGGTTGTTAGGCCGGCTGCCTGCCACTTGGCTAGTTCAGGACGCCTTAGGTGAGTATATGTCTCCAGCATCGTCTCGAGGGGGAGATCCGGGGCATATGGCAAGGAGCAACGCCTGGGTACCACGTATTCTGTCCAGGCGTCACAAGCTACCAACATCAGGATGAATCCATCCTTCCTCTGTGGCGCCGTAGAGCTCAACAGCCAGTCAAGCAGGGCTGGCCTCCCCAAGGCCACCACCCAAATGTCCAGCTCAGAGAGGTTCTTTTTCGCAAGCCAGCGCATGGGCCACTGAAGCTGCGTGGCTGTGTAGTATAACTCGTAGTTGGGCGCTCCCAATCCACCCTCTGGAATAGGGAGGTGAAGCTTCAAGAGTGCCACTCTTGCCCTGGAATTGCTCCATATCAAGGACATGAGTAGGGACCACAGGTCCCTGAATATTTTCTGAGGCCGTCTATAAGGGAGAACGGTGAAAAAGTACAGAATCCTAGGAAGAAGAAGCATCTTAGAGATGGCTATCTGGCCCATGGGGGACAGTGGAAGATTGATCCAGAACGGGAGTGTTGCCCTTGCGCTAGCGATCGCCTTACTCAAATTACCCTCTATCAAGTCAGATGAGGAGTGGTAGACCTGGACTCCCAGGTACTTGAATGAATAATATGTTCTAAGGAGGGGGGCATGAGGTTGATGTTGTCTCTGTTCCACTGGCATGGGTTACATTGGGAACAAGACAGACTTAGCCCAGTTTGTTTTCAAGCCTGATAACCGAGTGTGTGCATCCAGTAGTACTATTAGACCACGGAGGGCCTCTGCCTGGTTGCAGAGATAAATAAGTGCATCATCCGCTTAGAGGGAGACTATGAGCCCCTGTGTGTGTACCCTTATGCCCCAGTCCAGGACCCGTCCACGAAGTGTGCATGCCAGAGGCTCCATGACCAGAGCAAAAAGGATTAGTGAGAGCGGGCATCCCTGCCTGGTCCCCCGCTCAATATCAAAGCGCAGAATAACAATGCGACCCATCTTCACCTGGGCACATAGGCTGGTGTATAGTTTTTTCATCCCAATGCAAGAACTTGGGACCTATCCCGAACCTTTTCAGCACTGCCACTAGGTAGTCACATCCCAAGGTGTCAAATGACTTTTCGATATCTAAGATGGCGATCCAGTGCTTCGCAGCTAACGTTTGGACCCATTCTAGCAGTTTAAATAAATGACAGAGCTTCTGCCAGGGATAAACCCATTTTGGTCAGGGTGAACCAGTAGTGGGACAGCTTCCAGTAGCCTGTTGGCTAACAGCTTGCCTAGGATTTTGTATTCTGAGGTTAGTAAAGATAATGGATGGTATGAGCTCATATGGAGAGGGTCTCTACCAGGCTTTGGGAGAGCTACTAATACAGCTTTGCGAAGAGAGGGAGGCAATATGCCCCTATCGAATGATTCTGTATAGATGGTAAGCAACCAGGGAACCACCTGTGTAGAGTACGTGGTATAGAATTCTGTGGGCCATCCATCCATTCCGGGGGTTTTACCTCTTGCAAGTTGTGTAATCGTTGCAGAGATTTTGGCCTCCATGAGTGAGGCCTCCAGCTCCGTATATTGGGCCTGTGTCACCTGCTCAAGAGCCACTTGTCCTAGGAAAGTTTGCATCATTTTAGAGTCGCCTGGTTCTGGACATCTATAAAGTGTAGTGTAATAATCATAGAAGGAGTCGTTTATTTGCCCCTGTATATTTATTAAATTGCCTTCCTAGGCATATATTGCGGTGATGCATAGGTGTGAGGTTGCTCTTCAGCAGCCATGCAATTATCTTGCCTGCCTTGTCGCCCTCTGTGTGATGGCTAGCCGAGTACTGCTTGTAGTCCAGGGCACAAAGCTTGTCCTCTATTTCCTTATGTGCTAGTTTGGGTTTAGTTAGTAGAAGTATGACATGCGGATCCATGTGCGCTTTGTATTCACAACGTTGTATTTCGGCTTATAGTTCTTGTAGCTCCCTGGTGAGAGCCATACAGGAGCCATAAACGGCCTGAATGACTTGTCCGCGCAGGACAACCTTCAGGGCGTCCCATTCGATGCCTGCATGTGTGGCTGTCTCCTCGTTAGTTTGAAAGTATGAGATTATGGAATGCGATATAGTGGTGCTCAAGGCCGGGTCACGGAGTGCTTCCAGGGGGAGGTGCCAGGTTGGTATGTTGGGTCTGAATTTGCCCCAGGTTAGTTAAATTTGTAGGAGATTATGGTCTGATAATGCATGGGCTATATATTCAGCATGGGTTGCATGTGTTAGAGCCACTTCTGTGCAATAAATAGCATCTATTGCTGTGTAGAGGTCGTGGAGCATGGAATAATGTGAATATGTTTGGTCCAAAGGGTGTTTAGCATGCCAGCTGTCAGTCACTCGCATCTGGGTGGCCCAGGTCGACATGTGGTGTGCGAGCCCAATAGTCTGTGCCCCAAGGAGGGGAGGACGGGATCGATCCAGATCTAAAACGGGAACGCCATTGAAGTCTCCCTCCCAGTAGTCAGGCTCTGTTGGATCTCTAAAAAGTGCTTGGGTTAACGTCTGTAAACAAGTAGATTGTCCTGAATAAGGCGCATAGAGTGAGATCAGTGACAGAGGGCGGCTGTCGAGAGAACCTTCTCAGATCGCGAATCGGCCCTTGAGGTCGACGCGCATGTGCAGTATCTGTAGTGGAGCTCCTGGAGCCACCCAGATCAGGGCACCTCTGGCGTAGCCAGAATAAGTCATGCCAATTACTGTGCCCCTCCATCACTTGCTTAGTGATTTTAGTGTTTACTGGGTAAGATGAGTCTCTTGTAGTAAGGCTATAGATATTTTATTCATGCGCAAGTACTGTAAATCCTTGTGTCGCTTGATGCAGCCGGCCAGTCCGCGCACATTCCAAGTTAGCAATAGGTAATTATTCCCCTGCATTTATACCAATAAAAGTGAGAATGCAAACACACCCTCTCCTTGTACAGCGTGAGTTTAGGTAGCTTATAGATGACACTACTGTTTCCTTTCACATTATGTGGCCGTATGCTATGGACTGGCACCCAAAAATGAGTAATAAACCAAACCCCCAACCCCAGGCCTAGTTGCCAACGGGCAAAGAGCCATGCGCACTTATATGCAAACATTTTAAAACATAGATAAAGAAATTACAAAGTCACAAAACTCAAGACAAGTCTATGACAGTCACTTATTGTGTGTGGGGCATAGTATATCTCGCTCCCCATCGCCTTGTTCTCCTTGGCGGCTACAGTAGAGTGTTCATGGGGAGCCGATCGGGGTTTGCAGATACCTTTCGCCAGCGAGTTCTTCCCACCTGCAGAAAGTGTTCCGCCAGTCCATATAATACGTTCCTGGCGAATCCTGAAGGTGTGGTTAATGAACCCAGTTCATCCAAAGTTTGCGGAGTCACGGTAGGGCCATCGCCCAGCATCATTTGTTGCTGAGAGGTCAAAAGAGTGTACTCCTGCTCCGGTGTTGCCTCCGCCTCAGAGTCTGAACAGAGAGGAGAGGTACGGCACCATGTTTCTCAGCTTGCTTGAGAGCTTGTTCTCTCTAATTTACTGCTTTTTCTTTGTTGGGGCGCTGTCTTTGGCCTGGGCCGCTACGTCCACGATGCGTGATCTTCCTCCATTGCTGGTGGGGGTCTGATGTAGATTTTGGAGCTGACGCCATGCCATTTTGTTCTAGCCAGTTCCAGGCGTCCTCTGGAGAATGACAGAAGACCGCAGTGCCTTTATATTGTATGCGCAGAGAGGCAGGCTATTGTAAGGCATACTTTATTTCGTGGTCCAGACGACAACGTTTGACTTCCATGAAGGATGATCTGTGACGCTGCACTGATAACGTATAGTGTGGATAAATGTGTACTTCAGCATTCTCGATCACCCATGGGCCAAGGGCTCTCATGACTTGTAGGACATGGTCCCTGTCGCAGTAATTGAAGAGGAACGCCACCACCGGTCTGGGGGGGGCGCCCGGTCGAGGGGGGCCCCCTGAAACTCTATGGGCGCGTTCCACAGAGAAGAACTTGGAGTGTTTGCCTTGGAGAAGGCCATCTGAGAACCAGGTTTCCAGGTACAGTTCCATACTTTGTCCCTCTATGCATTCCGGTAGTCCCACCAGGTGCCCATTATTCCTGCACGATCTGCCCTCCTGGTCGTCAATACGATTCCTGAGATACTCAACCTCTTCCTGCAGAGTTTTGATTTGGGCAACTGATGAGGACACTGTTGGCTTAACAGAGGCTAGCATCAATTCTACGTCCTCGACTCTGTCCTTCAATTTCTTGTGCTCCTCACGTATAAACCCTAGCTCCGCCCACAGCGTATCCATTTTGGGGACCAGAGTGGATTTAATGTCCATTACGGCCGCCTTAAGTTCGTCAAAGCGGTGCAAGAGGTCCGTTTTGGGTATGGACTGTCCTGCCGATGTCTGTTATGAGCCCTGAGTACCAGGTGGTGGGCCCTGTGTTTCATTGGTGGTTGGCTGCTGTTTATATGTTCTTGGTTTGCCCATCTTGGTAGTGGTGATGGCGCACATGCTCCAGGAGGAGAAAAGAGGGCAAATCGACTCGGACCGTGCGCCCCGAGGCATGCAATTCATCGGGGTGGCGACGTCTCAGTGTGGGGCGCCCAGCCTTCACCTGCTGTCAGGGCTAAAATATGCGTAACAGGAGACTCTAGTCCACACAACTCACAGGTAGCCCGTAGTGCCGTACAGTAGTGCGCAATATTGATTGTAGCTAAACAGGGCAGGATAGAAAAGGAGGAGAGTCTGAAAGCACTGTGTCAGCTCTGCAGCTTTTGGTCATGAGTAATGTCCTGATGAGGCAGAGCAGGGCCCCCCAAAGGCACCATCCAGTGGAGTTCTGAGGGTTAGCTGGCACGCACTGTTTCACGATGCGCTAGGAGGGATCGCCCCATGCAGAGCCTGATGTTTACCCAAGTGTGGGTGGGCAGTTTAGATCCCGTGGCAACAATGTACTGTGTGTAGCCATGGCGAGTTAGAGGAACATGGTGTAGTGCTGGATAATGGCCCATATCAGGCCGGACGCTCCATGAAGTATAACTAGGCCCCATGGGCCTCGTGGGGCCAGTAGCATGCAGATGATTGTAGAAGATGTCCACCGCGCGGGGGCCCTCGGTCTCTTACTTGGGCACCACACAGCCAGCCGCTAAGCGATGGGGCCTGAGGGCGTGTTGGTCCGATGTGGCCTACCTGGTGTGGGAGGTGAACTTCATAGCGTATCACAGTGGCAGGGAGGCCGCCCACGATGCCATGCGCGTGTTGATTTGCGGTGATTAAACACACAGCTGTGCCGCGGCGCCAAGCTCCGGGAGCCCCCGCGCTCCCGCAGATTTGTGGCTGCTATCTATAGGTGCGACCCGCGCCAGGACAGGCACTCTGTGACTGGCCACAGCAACACCAGAGCCCGATGGAGTAAGGTTGCAGTTTCCTGGGTTCAGGCCGTCGCATCCGTGCCATGTCACCCAGTGACGACGGTAGGGTCCAAAGGGGGCACAGAGTAAGCGCAGAGTGCCCAGGGGTCGGTCGCTGCAGTTTTCGTGTGTCGCTGGCGGTCTTTTTAAAAAATAAACAAATTAGTCCGCATAAGCAAAGTCATTTTTTTGAGTTTTTGGAGGAGTCGGGGGGCCCCCTTGAACACTCTAGTTCCGATGCGCCCATACCTTAGAGTGTAACATAGGGGGATAGGTCTGATCTTAGCCATTGGGGCCCCTTTTTGTCCATCTCCTGGCACAAGATTGTTGGAAGTGGAGGGAGCTGGTCATGATGACCACTCGGTTCAAGACCCAGCTTGAAATCTTTGTTACCATTGCCTTAATCATTGGACACCCTATTGTTTGCTTGACTATAGTTTTCCCAAATTTTCAAAAAATGTTTGTTCTTACTTTTTTCCCCTTGTTTATCTAATTTATACACCCTTAATATAGACGCCAGCCATTCTCTATGGGTTGGAGGTGTGTTTCTTACCCAGTTAATACAGATCTCCCTTCTGGCAAGCAGGGCGAATAGGAAAAGGATATTTTCCTGATCTCTATTCAATGAGGGATAGTCTGTGTTTTGTTGATTAATCCCAAAAAAACTGTTACCATGCTTACCTCTATGGGCTGTTCCAGTACCTCAGAAAAGGTTTTACCAATTTGTTTCCAAAATTCTTCCAACTCAGCACAGTATCGGAACATGTGAAGATCATCCACTCTTTCTTCCCCACATTTAGGACACTTCTTTGTCATGTTGCTGTTGATTTTGGCCAGCTTTTTAGGTGTCCAGTATGATCTGTGTATCGTGAACAAGTGATTCTTCTTCAGTGGGGCTGATTTTACCACGCGCCCAAGAATTGCCATTGAGGTTTGCCAGTGATGAGGAGTATCCAGACTTGGAAAGGTTTTACCCCAGATTTCGTTTGGGACTTTATATTCTGTTTCACCTGCTCTTTAAGGGCCCAGTACCAAAATGATACCTCCTTTTTAAAGGGGTTTATATTTAACAACTTTTGTTCAATGTCGTAATCCCCTTGTAGATTTTCCTTGATGTCTTTTACCCAACTACTAAGTTGGTAGTATTTAAATCTTGATAGTGAACCTTTTTTTTTTTTCCAGAGTCTCCCATTCTATGATTTTATTGTTTTCTATTAACTGTCACCAATAGTTTATGTTTCCTTTTCTCTTGGGGGTCACTAGACTGTCTTTTAGGCACTCAGGGGTGCCTGGTGAATCCCATATGGGAGCATTTGTGCTGTAGTAGGGAATTTTCAGAATCGTTCTTATTCTGTACCAAGTTCTTGTGGATTTAGGGTCTTTAGTTTGATCTTTTTGAAAAATTTTGGGTGACCAAATTTATACAAGAAATGGTCTCCGTCAGGTTCGACAAGGGCTTCCATGTAAGTAGGCCATGTTTCCCGCTTACCGAGGAGTTTCCTTATGTTCTTGAATTGGAAAGCTCTACAATACTCAAGTATATCTGGGCTCGCGATTCCTCCTTGTATCTTACTTCTTCTCAATTTTTTCCATCCAATCCTCACCCCCTTAGCCGCCCAAAAAAAGCTGGATATCTCCCCTTGTAATTTTTTTCTCTGTTCAGTCTTAAAGTTTAACGGGATAGAATTGAATAAGTATGTAAATTTGGGTAGTATGTTCATTTTGATCAAGTTGGATTTACCCAAGAAAGACAGTTGTAGACCCGACCAGGATTTAAGAAGTTTTCTTGTATCTTTATGAATTCTAATGAAATTCATACTAGCTATCCCGTCGAAGTCTTTTATGTATTCTATTCCTAAATATTTTATTTTTTCTTTACTAATAGGTTACCTGTGATTGTATCCCATTCTAAGATTTCCCGTTTTTAGTTGATTAACAAGGTATCCTGAAACTGACCCAAACAGATCTATAACTTTTCTATCATTGGAAGTGAGCTATTTAAGTCGCCAGTAAATATCATTAGGTCGTCGTCATATAATGCTACTTTCTTTTCCCAGCCTCGATGTTTAAAGGGTACTATCCCCTCTTCTCTTCTCAGAAGGCAGGCCAAAGGTTCTATATACAAATCGAACAACAGCGGGGAGAGAGAGCACCCCTGTCTTTTTATCTTTATATTATCAGTGAGGGCGTCATTAACCAGTACTTTAGCTGTTGGACTTTTGTATATATTTATAATTGCACGCTCAAAATTATCCCCAAGATTAAATTTAGATAGGGTAGCATTCAGAAAGGGCCAGCTGACCCTATCGAATGCTTTTGCAGCGTCGAATGTTATCACCGCCAATGGTATAGAATTTTGAGTTGCAATATCAATTGCGCTGACTAGCTCATGTGATAATTCGTAGATTTGTCTGCCTTTAATAGACCCTTTTTGATTTGGGTGAATCAGGGACCCTGCCACATCCCCTAATCTCTTAGCTAGTATCTGTGTGTAGATTTTGTAATCTGAGTTTAAGAGTGAGATAGGGTGGTAGGATTCACATTTGGCAGGGTCCTGTCCTGGTTTTAATAGGATACTCACTATGGCATCATTCCATGAGGCTGGATTGTCTTTTTTCCCAGAAAAGATATTGGGCCCGATTCACAGAACTACTTAAGACAAAATCCTAAACTTACTACCATTTTCGTATTCACAGAAGGCACTTACTCATTTTGGTACTCACAGAATGCACTTACTACTTTTGGTATTCACAGAATGGATTTACGACTACTAACTTTACGTCCGCACTCGAACCGGAAATTCCGGCCCGGAGGCGGGGCTTCCAGCCCGGAGGTGGAGCTTCCGGCCCGGAGTTGGGGATTCCGGCCAGTGGCGGAGATTTAGCCATGGCCAAAATCTCCACCTCCGGGCCGGTTTCCGGCCCAAGTGCGGACGTAAAGTTAGTAGTCGTAAATCCATTCTGTGAATACCAAAAGTAGTAAGTGCATTCTGTGAATACCAAAAGTAGTAAGTGCATTCTGTGAATACCAAAAGTAGTAAGTTTAGGATTTTGTCTTAAGTTAATTCTGTGAATCGGGCCCTCTATTTACAAGATCTGTTAGGGGGGATATTAAGACTTCCTTTAGGGTTAAGTATATTTCATTTGGTAGCGCATCCGGGCCTGCGGCTTTTCCTTTTTTTAGGCTTTTTATTGCATCCATGACTTCTTCTCTGGTGATCTCCTGATTCAGAGCTATTCTCTGCTCAGGAGTTGTTTCTGGAGTGGTTATTCCATCTAGGAAGCTTTGTATTTGCTCTTTAGTTCCCGATATCTCTTCCACATATAGTTTATCAAAGAAATCCTTGAATTCTTGTCTAATTTCCGTGTCTTCCAGATAACAGCCAGGTAGAGCTTCCTTCTGAATTTTCGTGACCCTGTTACGTGTTGCTTCTGTTTTGATTTTCCAGGCCAGAATTCTCCCACACCCTTCGCCATATTCATATTGTGATAGCTTACTGGCTTCCCATCTATCTCTAACCTTTAAATCAAGGAAATCTGCTAGTTCTACTCTCTTCTTCTTCTTTTTTCCCTCTAATACTTCCTTTTCTTGTGGGGTTTTTGCTTTCGTATGTTCTTTATCCAATGTTTCCAGATCCCTTTCAATTTGTTTTATAAAGGACTTATTCTCCTTGTTTCTATGACCTGCGATGCTTTGAATCCTCCCCCTGATATAGGCTTTATATGCGTCCCAGGCTATCTGTTTTGTTGTGCCTTCTTTATTTAATTGGAAAAAGAGATCCGTGTCTTCAACCAACTTATCAATGCAGGATGTGTCCGCAAGTATAGTTCTATCCACTGTCCATCTTTGATTACATGGAGAGGTTTTTAAATTAAGACTGAGTTGCACCGCTGAATGGTCTGAAATATGTTCTGGAATATGTTCAACCTTGTTTGTGCTGTCCACTAAGCTCCTGTTGATCAGAAAAAAGTCAATTCTAGATGCATGCCCTAGCCTTTTATTCTGAAGGGTAAATCTATGATTTTTATTCCCCTTTTCCTTCCAGATGTCTACAAGCCCCAAATCACGAATGCACATCCCTATCCATTCTCTCATTTTTGGTAGATTAGGAAGATTTTTTACTGGATGTCGGTCTTCCTTGGGGTTTAAAATTATGTTAAAATCCCCGCCCATTATCATCGGGGCCTGTGTTGTCATTAAGTGTGAGTATATTTTTTGCAAGGGCTCAGGATCATCCATGTTTGGACCATAATAACCTGCTATAGTGTAAGGATTATTGTATATTTTTGCTTTAACAATTATCCATCTGCCTTTTTTGTCTATTTCCTTTTTACTCGATAGTCGCTTTCAAAGATTTTTTAAATATTATCGCTATACCCTTTATATTACAGTCTTGGTTTGTGCATACACAGTGGTCCACCCATCGTAGATTTTTGCAGATCAATGTCCATTCTTCTTTTACCAAATGGGTTTCCTGAAGTATGATTATTTCACAGTCTATGTTTTTTATATACTCCAGGATCTTCAATCTCCGTTTTTTTATCCTTAGCCCATTTATATTCCAAGATAAAACATTGAGCCTCTTTTCTTTAGCCTCATTACCTGTGACCGACATCTTTGTCTTTAAACCTTTGTAGTTTGTTCAAAGGAACCCCTTCTCATCCTACATTTGGTTTTAGGACATTTTTTTTCTTTTTTCCCCATTTTGCTCCCCACCCCGTGTTATGATTTTTTTCTTTTTATGTACATTTTTACGAGCCCCCCCCCCCTCCCCTGGAGAAGCCTCCCTTTTCTTCTTTTTGCTGGGCAGTTTTACTGCCCTTTTGGGCTCCCTGCCCTTCACCAATTTTTACTATGTTTTGCCATCTTGTTTAGAGGTCGAGTTATAGCCCATATCTTATGAATTAGGGGTGATCTTTCCTTTGTGCTTTTATTTGTGCTATGAAGGCTTCAACTTCCTTCGGGTCTCTCATGTTATGCATTTTGTTATCCCACATAATTCTCAGAGAGGCCGGGAAGCACATTTGGACAGTAGCACCAAGTGATCTTAGTTGTGGCATATGTTGACCCAGTTCCCATTGCCTAACTTGAGTTGTTCTAGATAGGTCGGCCCTAACCCTATATGACCAGTCATTTTTGAGAAACAAGCCAGCTTTAAGACCCTCACTCAAGATCTTTTCTTTCAGGGAGTATGTCTTGAAATTGATTAAAATTTTTCTGGGATTTTTCCTCGTCTTCCCTTTCCTAAAAGGATCTCGGTGTATTCTTTGGATATCATCCGCAAGATTAACCGATTTGGTCCAGGGAATCTTCTCTTCTAGTAGTTGAATCATGAACCCTTTGATGTCTTCACCTTCAATATCTTCAGGTATATTTAAAATTTTAAGGTTGTTCCTTCTAGCGTGGGTTTCCAGGGATTCCATCCTGTCGCTGATCTCCGTTTCTTTATTCTTCAGTCTGTCTGTCTATCTCTTCCCGATTGGTCTCTGTTTTTTTGTTCAGTAGCTCTACTTCTACCTCCACCTGTGATACTCTATCAATAAGTGTATTTATTTTTTGGTCAAGTACTTCACAGACTTCTTGTATTTTTACTTGATTTCTCTCTGAGGTCGCGAAGTTTATTCTCATTTCCTTCATCATTTCCTCTAAGATGTTATCTAAGTGATGACTCGCCGAGACTACTGAGTTTTGCCTGATGTCTGAGGTGATTCCTAACCCCTCCTTCGCTGTAACCGTCGCTCCTTTTTCAACACCTTCTGGTGCCTCTCCACCGGTCTCTAGATCCTGATTGGAGAGGATTTGGAATCTATTGCTCAACCCTGTTTCTGTATTGCCAACCTTAATTTTCTCTGCCATTTTTGGTTCAATAGCTACTACCGAAGGGGAAGAGAGTAGACTAGATAATTCTGTGGTGTTATTGCTTGTAATTTTCACCGGTGTCTCTAGTCCTCCCCTTCCTAGAACTGGCTCCTTATCTTGAACCCTGAAATAGGATCTTAGGGACGGAGAATTTTTTTGTAATTTGCCCAAGCCCGGTGCTTTTCTTAAATTGGCGCGACTTGCTCTAGATAGTGGGGCTTGTGGCTGGCCTGAAATATACTTTTTGTTCAGACTTCTTGCCACTATAGGTGGTGCGTTAGCCAGTGTTGATAATTTTTCCTTGTTGACTTCCCTGACTCCGGTACCTTTAGCCACTGAGGGGGTCTTGAGGACAGTACTCCCTCTAGGAGGCAATTGCCTGCTCCTAAGGCAATAACCCTCTCCTTCGAGGCACCCACTCTTAAAACCTCTATTGATGATTGGGGGGGGGGGGTTTGGTGCCCTCCAGGATCCCATCTACTGCCACTCCTTGTTCTCCAGCTAACCCTGGGAAGGAATCCAAAGACACCCCTAAGGAGATCCCTTCCTGCCCTGCCCCCTTTTCCACTGGCGCTTTATCAAAATTTGATACAGATACAGAGCCAGAGCCTAGTACACTTACCGGCTCATATAAACGCTGACATTCAGATTTCTGATCGGTATCAGCTGTGCGGGCTGCCTTCCCAGAGTGTGGGCTGCCCGTGCCACTGTAGTCTACCTTAATGGAGCAGCGCCGTGTTCTTCTCCCGTATGCTGCCTCAGTCGCTACCACAGATCTCCCCCGGAAGGAGACTCTACTGGCGGCCCTCCTGTTGCTGCAGCGCGCTCCAGCAGCTTCCGCCCACACTCCCGCGGACCTTCGTCACGGGACCTCCAGTGTGCTCCTCCTACGCCACGAGACCCTCAGAACGCCTAGGCAAGCTCCACCGCAATGGGCCGGGCGGAACCTCACGATGACAGGCAGCAAAAGTACACTACCGCCGAGATCGACGCCACTACCAGGGTGCAACGCTGACACCGCTGCGGACGCCGGAAAGTCACAACCGGTCTCAAAGTTTCGTTATTTTCACAGGTACGTTTTTTTTTCTCTTCTCCCTTTAATACCAGATCTACTCCCAATCCATATCCGTATAGTTTATGACCTGCTTTACATTTCTATGTTGATGGCGATATCACGCTTCGTTAAATGTGGATTTCAGGGCAGGGAGCTCCTGACCGAGCTCCTCAGTCAGCCGCCATCTTCTCCGACCCCTCTCTTCGCTGGCGGTCTTATGGTAGCTCAGCACAGGATGTTTGGCGGTGCGATGCGGAGCGAGCTATAGAGCTACCGCTCACATCGCTATCTTGGACATACCCCCTACAAAGGCTTCTTAAGCAGCGTCATTGGGGAACGCCTGAGGTTTGCAGAGGAAATGTAATTGGCATTGACTCATAAAGGCTGCAAATTTAGTACTGGTGACATGAAAGCGTTCTGGAGCTGCTAAGGGCACAGGACTGAGTGTAGAGACAGATACATGCAGATTCTGGTCAATAGGTGTAAACGCCCTTTCCTGAAATGGTTCTCCAAACACAGGCTGGGTCAAAAATGACCAACTATCCTTGGGTTTAGTATCCCTCCATTGTGTGAAATGTATCCTCTCTTGTTACAACTGTTCCTTAAATGTTGTATTTTCTGGTTTTAACCTATTCAGATCTAGTTGCAACTGCTGCATTAATTCAGACAGATTGTTAGCATCATTGAGGTCCCCTGATAAGGCATGTGATAGATAATTCGTGAATATTTGGTCTTGATTGGTCATGGCACCACCTGAAACAAATGTTAGGTGGGTAGCTTACCCTTATGTCATAAGCCACTTACCTGGATTCCAGATGATTCCAATGGGGCGGCGACGCTAGTTCCCAAATCCTCCAGAGACTTGCCCTCGGTTTACAGGAGGAGACACTGCTTCACTGACAAATCCTAGGGCAAAGGCGGTTGGGATGGAGATAGCGTGTAGAATCAAAGATGCTGTAGCTTGTCTACTCAACAGCAACACTGTAGCAGGCAGAGACACTAGTCTGATGAATGGTATCGGCAGCTATAGTACCTATAAACAAACAAATAATAAGGCTTTAGTCTAGTATTAACTCTATCTCTTAAGGTATACCCTCACAAAAGTTTTTTAAATCTCAACCAACCTTTAGTTTTGTTGGTGTTTTGTTTTCATTTAAGATTGTTCATATAGGCTCCTTTATCAACATTTTCAAAACTGTAGTGAGTATGATTTCAGCATCAAACCCACAAGCAAATTTGGACAGTTAGCTTCACCCAAGTCCTCTCTGGCAGAGCCCTGCCAACAGTATATACAAGTGGAACAAAAACACTAGTTACTTTTGTTTCCAGAACGTTATTGTGACTGCGTTCAGCCCATGGTAAAATCAAGTCTGTTAATTCATTTCTCCCTTCCTTCTTGTTCTTTTTTCCATCCAGATGTAAAACTAATGCAGGACGCTCTTTGCCCTGAGGTGGAAGCGAGAGGATCAAGGGAGCTGACAAGACAGTCTCCTGGAAGCCGGGAAACAGGTAAGTGGCAGGCGAAAAGGCTAAGCGAAGGGGAGGAGTATGGACAGTCTTTAAATAAAACTGCTTTAGAACATTCATAAAGGTCACATTCTATTGTTTACAACAAGGAACAGGTGCAGATAAATTTGATGAGGCTGCCTTCTAGAAGGTACTTTAGAATGTTCACAAAGATTGCGTTCAGATTGCTTATAGCAAGGAACAGGTTCAGGTGATTATTTTGAGGAGGCTGTCTTCTAGATGGTGTTTTAGAATAATCACAAAGTTTGTGTTCTAATTGCTTATAGCAATGAACAGGTGCAGGGGGTTAATTTGAAGAGGGGTGCCTTCCGGAAGGTTCATGTTCAGATCATCTATGCCAGTTGCTTTATGCTTATTCTGGTTGATTTTCTGGATGTTTCCATGGCGCCTGAAACCTGACCTTGCATATGTACGGTAATACATTTGTAAAAGCTATTAAGCCTTTTCAAACAAACTGGGGAGCACCAACTGCATCTAGCTATTATTATGATAGTCAAGAGAGGTGAGCTGTGGCAGAACGCCTGACATCAAGTGTCTGAGGGCTTGCCATTCACCACAACTTAAATTACCTTTTAAAGGTACTTGCCTTCTACTGATTTTTTTTAGAACTTTCACTACAAGTTCTTGAAATGTGTCAACACATACAGTACATGCCTCGAGTATATTACCCTAAAGGTTTCTTGCACTCACTTCTGACATCCCAGGTACAACATACTCTTCAACATTGACAGAATAGTGATTTACCTGATCTTGTCACCTTTGGTCCTAAGGTTGGGATGGGTATTTGCAGCAATACTATAATGTTGGCCAAACTCTTCTTCCAGGGAACAGACCTATGGCATCATTCAAAGTGGATGGGATTTTGTTTCTTGAGGTGCATAATGCAAGGTCTCAACTACCCCTGGGCGGAGTTCGCGGAGTTGCGCTATGCGAAACTCAGCAAAGTGAAAAAAACTCTGTTGCGCTATGTGGAGCTCCCCAAGCGGCAGAGTGCGATAGAAAAATGCCTTTCGCTGTGATTTTCAGTGCCGGATGCTTGTCCGCACTGTGCAATCATCGCAAACGGCACCATGCACAGTGCAAGCGTGCGCTGCTTTCCTTTCTGCCTCTCGAGTAGATTTTTACTCGAGTGGCAGCTTTCTCAACGCTAACGGGCAGTTTCTCAACGCGAGCGGTCAAGAGCATACGCAACCACTCGCAATGAGAAACCTGACCCCTCCCCCCCCCCCCGCATTGAGAAATCTCACTGGGAGGTTTATTTTCCATGCTCACACTCGTAAACTTGATGTTGACGATTGCGAACGTGGAAAAATCTCGCCGGGAGGTGAATTTTCTTCACTTGCACTCGCCATCATGACGTTGACGAATGCGAGCAAGGAAAAAACTCTGCTCAGCAACGCAGAGTGGAGTTTTTCAGAACTCTGTGAGCTCCGCATAACACGGAGTGTGGAAAACTCCCGCAAACTCCGTGAGAGTAGCGGAGTTCACCGCCCAGGCTTAGTCTCAACATGCAGGGCAGAGAAGCATCTTTTTCTTTCAGGTAATAGGAAAACAGGCCCTGGTCTCAAGTCATTGAGTCCAGTCATTAATCTATTAGAGGGTAGACACATTTCCTGCTACTGATCTAATTCTTATTCTGGGCTGGTGTACAGAGTTCACCCTCAAAGTGCTCAAAGTCATAGGGGTACTTGATGTGTGGTTCTAAAGCTTATATCCACAAAGTTCAGCAGCTAGTGTCAGAACGACCAGCCACTCAGAACTGGTGCAGCACTCAAACCTTTAGAGGTATCCTATCAAGTTCAGTCCCAGGATAAAAAAGCCTCTTCATGTTCACAGTTTCACTC
This sequence comes from Triturus cristatus, assembly GCF_964204655.1. Taxonomy (NCBI): domain Eukaryota; kingdom Metazoa; phylum Chordata; class Amphibia; order Caudata; family Salamandridae; genus Triturus; species Triturus cristatus. Next base: position 499,234,432 of record NC_140582.1, read on the forward strand.
ATTCCATAGTAATGCTATGTATCTCATAATAACACCAGGGAATGTTCCTTTCTCTAAAAATTTTTTTTAGCAAATGTGAGGTTGTGGCTGGATTCCAACCCATCCTGCTAGAGCAGGCAATTAGATTACATTTGCTCATTTGAAAGTTGTGGTACGCCCTAGGCCACAGTCTTTGTTAAGGTGTTGGTTTTTGCAGCTACAGGTGTATTTGGAGGGAACTGCCTTGTTCTAGTTAGGTGAACACAAAAAGTTGTTCATTGATCCACTGATGGTTTGTTGATCTGAATCAGACACACAACAAAATCACTACAGTATCATGAGCAGGGAGATGGAAGAGAATTTAACAAGTAAGGGGAGACAGCTACCTTAAGACATATACTATGTAATATGTTAACCATCCTCCTTGGGGGTACAAATACAGGTGGGGATCTCTAGTCTGGGATGTCACAATCGTGCACCACAACATGCTATGGGTACACACACACACGTATGCATGCATGCATGCTCACACATGCACACACACATGCAGTGAACACACACACACATCCAGGGTTAGAATCGGCACCGAGGATGAGGAGAGCAGATTTATGTGCTCCTCTTCTGGCAGTGGAAGGTAAGGGCTGTGTTCGGGAATGTTCTATTTGAATTAGAAGGGTTGTTTTGTATGTTCATGCTTTGTTCACATGTGGCATTGTTTTCATTCTGATTCATGCCTGGCTATCTCAAGAATGCTGAAGCAGGTGTAACTGCACCTGTGATGGTGCTGCTACCCGTTTCACAACTCCCTTGGAGCTCCCATGTTTCATTCATCGATGCCTGAGTAGTGATAACGCCGGATTCTTATCTTATCTTACCATCACTAAGAATCCTCGGCCGACTGGATCTTTTTATCTGCTGAAAAGTGTAAAGGAGAGAAACCAATTAATTCAAAGTTAAGCCAGTATATCATCAATTCGGACTCAGAAGACCATTGACTCTGAAATCAAATTTAGGGGATTTATTAGAAAGCCAAGAATAACTGGACATGCAAGCACCACATCACGAGGTTAAAGAAATACATGGGCACTAATACAAACTGCATCCTGCGTACTAGACGATTCTATGAAGCATAAAACTTGTAACTTGTAATTGATGTACCTTCTGTAACAATGTGTAACTTATAACCTATTTAACTCTCCTCATGTAAAGCGCTCTGATACCTCCGGGTCTAGCCAGCGCTATATAAAACTCAAGTAAATAAATAAATAAAAAATAAAAAGGATAAGAAATTCCGAAAATATCAGGCAAGCAATGGCTGCTCCAACGTCCAAATCAGCCTTCCTCGGTAGGAAAGAAATCAATTAAACTGTGCCTACACTATCACTATAGTGACATCCCTACTTAGCATTTCCCCAGGCAAGATCAAGTAAAAGATGTCAGCTCGTGAAGACTTCCTAAGAAGGACACTCACGTTGCATGGGTCAGTAGCCTAAGCTACAGCATCATTCTAAGTCTTCTCTCTCTCTCTCTGTACTCCCTCCTTCCCTCTAACGCCTCTCTGTCTCATCTCCTAAACCCCCCCCCCCCCCCCCGGGGCACTGTCCCTAATACAAATGCACAACATAGAAGACACGCCTTTGTTACACCTCTTCTGGCTGGACACCTCCTGAAGGTAACTTTTCATCGAAACCTGTATGGCGTCCAATAACGGTTGAAATGGCCTTGAGTCCCAGGCTCCCTCAGCACCAAAAGTATTGGCTTCTCATTATCTGCATTCCTGGAGACTCTTGTAGCAAGTGATCCTCCATACCTAACTCCTCAAACAAAAGGTTAGTCTTAGATAACGAGGACGATGTCCTTGCACCTGCAACAGAAGCTTGAGAACGAGAAAACCTTCCACTCACAGAAATCTGCTGACTACCTTCAAATGAGAGCCTTCCCAGGGAAAGTACATTTTGGGCCTACAATATTCAACTAACATAAGAAACGAATAGGCCTTTCGTTAATAAACATTGCATCTATAAGCATTATTTTCAATACATTCAATATATGTGTAATCATTTCTACATGTGCAACCTTTAATATTGAGCACGTTTAAATCAAAGACATTACCTTGCACACGCATTAATTCATTAGGCACTTTGCAATAGGCAGTTACATTTAAAAGTCATTTTGCTCTTTCAACTAACACGAATTGCATTCCTAACGTTACACTCACATTATTTATTATTACATTTCCTCTTTTAATGATCATCTGTTAATACGACATAAAGATATATGTGGATGCGGACTATGTGTGATTATGATGCACCCCTACAATTTTCAAAACCTCATGGCGCTCTATCAGTAGTTTAACCAGTTCAGTTTTTTTGTTTTAGTTTCTGGGATATGTAGTCCTGTTTATCCAATTATAAAACCTGAACCTCAAGTCCCAGAATGCATTGTAGTCATGGGTACTCATTTAAGAACCTGGGACTCTTGAGAGTCCTGCTCCCTGGATGTAGTCGGTGATAACCCTCCCCGGGTGTAGGTTATCACATACAAGCCAACAGATGCGAGTTAGGAGGGACACTCCTGATCTTTTTGAGCCCATGCTTTAAATTGTGTCTGTTACCATGGACGTCAAAGGGGAAATTAATACATCTCCCTCATTACTTTTTCAGGCTCTCCCTGTTTGCAACTTCAAAATGGTGGCATGTTTGTTATGAGGTGGCTTCATGCCTCTGGTGTACTGTGTTCAGAGTTCTGGGTTTTTGTTCGACAGTTAATTGCTGTTAGGGCACGCTGATCCCATTTCATTGCTACACAACAAAACTATCAATCCCCAATTGTATTTTTCTTTTAACTGCGAGCCCAGGACTGAAAACCTGTGTTCATAGAGCAGTCTGTTATTTTCCGAACAGTGACACAAGACCCTCAGATATATATTGTCCTTGTTGGACATTGTCATTGAGGTGCAGGTCGAGTCTCCAGCTCGAAGTGAACTTTGAGCCCACGTCACAATTTTTGGCATATTTCCCTCAAACCTCATTTCACTACTATGATCTCCAAAATAACACTTCTTAAACTCTTCCCTTCTGTATCCCTCTTTTGACTCTTCCAAAACCTCATTTTACAACTATGATGGCCCTAATAACCCTTTCTAGACTCGTCCCTCTGCTATCCCTCCTTTGATTCATCCCAAATGTCATCTAACTAATATGAACTCCCTCTTAACACTATCTAGACTCTTCCCTCATATATCCCTCATTTATCCTATTCAATCAAATTAACAGACTCGCATTTCCACCGCTTAAATTAACAATTAATATTTCCCTATACTAATCCACCACCAGTGATCCATTGGGTTCCGGAGTAACATGCCACACGCCGAAAAGCACTTCAACACCTTGTCAGGGGTAGTAAGTGCTATACAAATACAATTACACACACATTGGTCAGTGTAGGAAGGTGGAATCTGACTGCATGGTTGCCCCCACTTTTTTCCTGGTGTTTGAATGGTTTTTGACTAGTCTGGCTGGGATCCTGCTATCCAGGACCCCAGCCTATCTGCTTACTCCCTTAAAAGACTGGTGTGCATATTAGATGCACTAGTGATTGGATACTGTGGTACCTTATGAGCCCCTAGTATATGGTACCTTTGGTACCAAGGGCATAGGTACTTTACAGGCCTATCAGGGGCTGAAGCATGTATTATGCCACCCCTGGGAAGCAGACTAAATCTGACACCACAGGCCTGCTACTGCAGCCTGGGTGAGGTAGTGTTAGCACTTCTCACTGAGGTATAGGTTCCTATATCTCACCATACACACACATATAAACCTATCAGTCACCCCTAAGGCAGGCCCTATCAATCCTGAGGGCAGGGTGCTTGGTTTACAATGTGAGGGGGTGCCTCTGCCTGAGCAGGGCCCCTCTGCAGCTGGCAGAGTCTATTCTCTGTGGCTGTTTGTGGAAGCAGTTAAACCATATACTCTTAAGTGCATTATAACCTCCCGGTAAATGCTAACTTTGGAATGACTGCATCAAAACATGTTGAGTTTGGTGTCAAACAACTTGGAATCATACCCCCACACCAGTAACTGGGATTATGAGCCCACCCTTCTAGAGGGGACACCATGTACCCACTGTGGAAACACGGTAGAAATCTGAAAGAGCCCTGGCATCACAAAATGGATGTCACCAGCACAGACACTGGGCTGCCCTCCTGCTGCTGACTGAAACTCGCAGTGGAGGAGGCCCAACAATACGCATCCTGTCACAGGGAGGTGTCACCACCTTCCAGACAGGATTTAGTGTACTGGGGCTGGGTGGGTGCACTCTTAGAGTGGTTTGAAGTCCTGCACTGGGGAGCAGTAGGCTCCTCTATGCATATGCCAGCTCAAACTAGTTCAGTGGCTACCTGCCCCTGCTCTGGCGCGAAACTGGACAAAGGGAAGTGGGTGTAGCCACTCACCCCCCTGACCCTCCCAGAGGAGTGGTCATAGAGCTAGTCCCTCCCTTTCTTTTAGTATAAGATAGGGAAACCTTGCCATTGCAAATCAGATATCCCTGGATGACGCTCTACAAGAAGAATCCTGGCCCTTCGTCGTTCCACTATCTTTGGAAGATGGAACAATCTCCCTTGGAGTCAAGGAGTGACTCCCCTGCTTGGCATGCACCAAAAACTTGAATCAACGGTCGCAAGCCTTCCCGCTCCCACCGGAGTCCAAAGTCCCTGTAGCCCTGGAAGTAGATTTCCTGACTTCTCAACGGCCATTGTGAGTCCCCAGCAGAGCTGAGGCGAGTGGACCCCACGAGTAACGAGGAACAGCAATTCCCGTGTAGCGTGCACTATTGTCAAGTGCAACCCCTTCACAACATTCTACGAACTTGTGCATTAGATCACGTGTGGTCCAAGCCTCCAGCAGGATTTCCCTTGAAAATCAGAGGCCCACCTTGTCCCGAGTGACCGTGGGCTCCTGTGAAGCGAATCCTCACGAGGCGTCGTTGCGATCCCTTGCCGGATAGCTTGTGGGTTCCCTGAAGACTTCTTCATCAAACCAAAGGGCTCTCCTGGTTGCTCCAGGCCTGCCCTGACTTACCCTTGCTGGGTGAGTCCCTCAGATCTTGCTGGTCTGCACCGCTGACTTTCTTTGATTTCCATGAGACTTACTGTTGCCAAGGCTTGTTGGCTCCAATCCGGTTGCCGACACCTCAGTAAGCTGCAGACTTTGTGGGACACTTCGAATTCAGCTCCTGGCCACCGTCGACACCTCCTGGACCTCGTGGCTGAAGAGTCAAAACACCCTTGATCACCTGAAATCACCCGACTTCCGTGGGCATCCATCTTCCTGGCCCCGGGTCACTGGCAAGTGACTGTGAACACTGTCCCTTCTGCTTTCAGGTCTTCTTCAGCTTGAATCCAGCCTTGGATTCCACCAGACACTTCTTCAGTCTTCACAAGCAGCAAAACTTCTTCTGCTTCCTTAGAAAACGACGACGCGACCCGACACCAAAAGACACCTATGCACCCGGCTTCCCTGGGTGAGGTAACTTGTGCACTCCGGTGCTCAAGTGGGTGTTGGCCCTCGAACTACTTACCTTGTAAGTGACTTGCTTGTAGACTTCCTAGAAGTACCCTTAAACTTTAAAAATCCAACTGTGACTTGCTCCATTGAAACTAATAGGGAACCCGCGGCTGTGTTCTCACACTGCACGCGTCTCTCGTGGGTCTTTTACTTACCTGCCTTGGGTGGATTAGGGAAGCCCCAGCGATTCTACCCTTGCAAGTCGACTTTCCTAAACCTCTTTTTTAGAATATGGTCTGGTACGCCCCTAGGGCCCAGCCATATTTGTGCTCAACTTATTGTGAAACGTTGATATTTGCATATGTTCCTGACTTCTAATCTCATATAGAGATTAGTAGAGTGTGTCTAGAAATAAATACATATATATTTGATATATATACCTGTGTGGTGTCCTTTCATTTGGTAATTCAAGAGATTATAAGGTAAAACAAGCTGCTTTACATTCCTCTGAGACTTAGCCTGAAGGCTGCTATCCACAGCTACCACTAGGATAGCTTTCTTTAAAAGGTTGTCTTAAACCTATCTACTATAAGAGTTGAATCGGACTAGTGCAAGGTGGCCACTATAACTAGTGACCAGCATATGCCAGGCCAACTTCTCACAGTCAGCAGGTAGCCTCCGAAGTCTAAAGCCTCCCCACCTGAGAGGCTGTCTGCTGGCTTGTACCGTATGATACCAAATCAGCTACCCATTAATGTTCTACATTGCTTAACATTAGATTCTAATAAAATGAATGGTTTCACTAGGGCCTCACTTGCTTCCATATACTACTCCTGAAAAATCAAATGTTGTTTCGTTTGTGGGCAACTCTGGAGAAAAGAAAGCACAACATCTTAGAGGAAAGAAAATCTGTTTTAACCAGTTACTCTGCAATTTATTTCATAAGCAGCATTTAGTTGTTTATTATTTAAAAAAAAGAAAATACTTATGGAAAAACACCTCAAAGGATTTGGGGATTTAGGTCCACCATCACATGCTACACACACACTCTCCTCAAACTCTTGTAGGCAGTGAGGAGTCCCAGTTGTGACAGACTATACATATTTACTAGTGACGGCAGAGCACACTCCAAAACCTGGGATGAAGGAAAAAGTGAATAAATGCCACCGACTGTTACTTGTGCAATGTTCTGGACATGGTAACATTTTTCTACTATTTTGAAAAGCATTCCACTTTCGATGAACCACAGCTACAACAGAACAGAGTGCACCGCTTGAAAGAAAATTTCACAAAAAAATACAGACATACAGCAGGGAGGCTTGTTAGAATTATCTCCAATGCAAGGAAATGTACAAGATAAGAAATATTAAAATGAGAGAAGTGGCATAGTGTTGCAGTGTATGGGACTTTCAGACTTGCAGGGTCTAGCACTTTCAGCATTTCAGAAACACATGTGGTCAAGGTAGATTCCAACCATTTTTCAAATTTAGTGAAAACTGATGTAAAATGGTTTGAAATATGCCACTGTTTTATGCGTTTTATCAAATAGCATTGATAACGTCAATAACTCTGGCATGCATTTTGAGCTTTGACTAATAAAAAAAAACTGCTACCGTGAAAACACAAATCAAAATTTGATTTCTTTATGTGTAAAATGCATCTATAAGATGCAAATATGACTTTGTGATGATTCAATGTACTTTTAAGATGTAAAATGGTCCTTCGTGCATAGCAATGCTAGCATTCCATTGAAGGTGGAATAATACTAGGCCTGGGCTAAAATTCTGTTCCGCTTGCGGAAATTGCGATAATTTGACATTTTCGCGTTCCGCTGAGAGTGCGAAAATGTCAAAATTTCCGCAATCCGCATCTTAACGGAATTTTTTTTCTTGCTCGCGCTGTAAAAAAATACATTCTCGTGTGCGCGCGATCGCCTTACCTGAATCCCCGCGTTCGCCGACCGATCCGGTCGCGTTCTCCCCGAGATGTTGGATTGTTGGTAGCCATTTGCTCTGTCTCACGACAGTTCGCGCCCGCATTAACGTCATTTGTCTCGCGATCACGTCATTCGTCGTGCGATCACGTCTTTCTTCTCGCGATCATGCACCGCGAGAGTATGAGATGATGGAGATCTCGAACACATTCTCCACCGCGAGCAAGAGCGTGAGGAGGCGGGCACGTCATATCGAATGCGAAAAGGAGCAAGAGACCCTGAACACGTCATATCCAACGCGACAGGGAGCGAGAGAACGCGATCAAGTCATTTTGGACACGCCATCGACATCCGGCAGAAGTAATGTGAAGCTCGAGAACTCGAACATGTAAAATTTTCAATTTGTAGAAGAATATCAGCTCTAGCAGCATGAAACCTTCTGCAAATGATGATTTGGATGAAAACAACTCCTCAGATTGACATTTGGCTGTCCTTTTTTGTGCAAGGAGTCCTTTTTTTAAAATGTGGGGAGAGGGAGGAAGTGCCACAGAATCTCCAACTTCCTGTTCCTGTCCAGCAGGCTCTTCCCAGTGCTTTGTCCATCTCCTGCTCATTCTGCCTTTGGATTTTGAGCTGGAAAGATCACTCTTTTTGTCTGCTGCATCATTGCAATTGGATTTGAGGATTTTTTAATTGGATATTTTTACAAGTAAGTGGTTGTTGTGTCTGTTTGATTGGGGGCATTGCAGTTGTTGTAACTACAATTTATTTTTGGTAACTATCATTCCTTTTTTTAAAAATGTTGTGGGTAGTAGTAGTCAGTAGTAGGCCCGAGCTAGTCATGGCCTCATGGGTGTGTGCATGATGAAGCAACTGTTCCTTTGGTGTTTTTTTAATGTATTTCATTTTCAAGTATCATTTAGGGCCTGGATGGCATTGGATTGAGTTGGGAAGAGTGTTTTTTTGGGGTGGGCTTTCTGTTGTCGGGCCTGGCCTTGTGGCTGGTGGCCATTTAGAAGCCTAAGCCTGCAAGCTTGCCTGGCCTTGTCTGCCAACAGGCCTGCTTTCATCCAGTAGGATCAGAGCAGGTAGCCACAGCTTTATTAATCAAGTGTTTCTGTGTGGTCTGTTGAATTTAGACATCAGTTAGGGCATGGATGGCATTGGATTGAGTTGGGAAGTGTGTTTTTTTGGGGTGGGCTTTCTGATGTTGTTGGGCCTGGCCATGTGGCTGGTGGCCATTTTGAAGCCTAGGGCTGCAAGCTTGTTGTCTGGCCTTGTTGTCTGCCAACAGGCCTGCTTTCAACTAGTAGGCTCAGATCAAGTAGCCACAGCTGTATTAATCAAGTGTTTCTGTGTGGTCTGTTGAAACTAGACATAATGTAGGGCATGGATGGCACTGGAATGAGTTGGGAAGTGTGTTTTTTTAGGGTGGGCTTTCCGAATTTGTTGGGCCTGGCCATGTGGCTGGTGGCCATTTTGAAGCCTAGGCCTGCAAGCTTGTTGGCTCTTGTCTGGCCTTGTTGTCTGCCAACAGGCCTGCTTTCAACTAGTAGGCTCAGATCAAGTAGCCACAGCTGTATTAATCAAGTGTTTCTGTGTGGTCTGTTGAATTTAGACATCATTTAGGGCATGGATGGCATTGGATAGAGTTGGGAAGTATGTTTTTTTGGGGTGGGCTTTCTGATGTTGTTGGGCCTGGCCATGTGGCTGGTGGCCATTTTGAAGCCTAGGCCTGCAAGCTTGTCTGGCCTTGTCTGCCAACAGGCCTGCTTTCATCCAGTAGGATCAGAGCAGGGTGAGGGATTTGTCTTACATGGAAGAGTGAAAAGAGATTGGGTGAGAGAGATCTGTGTTACATGGAGTAAAGCAAAGTTGACAGATGTGTAATTAATTTAATAGAGAAAAGGCATGGCTCAGGATAAAAGGCTTTTGGAAATACATAATGGTGCAAAAACAAAGGCGAGGACTTGGGGGTCCTGGACACACATTGTATGAGGACTCCATCGCCATCAGTAGTAAAATAGAAGTTGTGTGCGCTTGTTGGCCCAGAAGCAGTGAAGGGAGAGTGTACCCTTGTCGAACCTGGAACATGGATTTATGAATGGAAGCACTGGTGCCTCATTCATGGACAGAACAAGTAATCCGGCCATCACTGCAAAGGGTCAGAGGTGCAGGTGCTACATTGTATAGATTCCTGAATAAATATTGATATATATGACTCTGAAAATATTGGCACGTACAGAACAGTATGAGAAAGTGCTCAGTGTGCGCACCCAAAAAAACAGCAGCGTTGGTTGGTGTGGCAAGCAATTGGCATGGGCCACGCCACCAGGGCTGGCTTTAGCACTGGTGGCGCCCTGTGCGACAATGTTTGTTGGTGCCCCAACCACCACCTCCGCCACAGATTCCCTCACTACCTCCATTTGACAGTGCCCCTCAAGTCTCCATAACCCCTGTCTCTTAGATTAATTTAGTTTTATAGCGCCACTCATACCAGTTTAAGATGTCAGAACACTTTACATCACACACGCATTGCGTGTGTAAATCAGTATATAGGAGATGTTACATAAGACAGAGGCCTACAAGGAGCAGGAGTAACATTTCATCCATACTGGTAGGAAGTATAGTTTCAGAGTCCTTGGACTGGAAAAGCACAAATACAGAAATTCAAATGTGACACCATTGTTAGGGGTTTTCTTTAATGATAAGAAGAATTGATTTCTATCCAAATTAACCCCTTTTACAATATTAGGACAATGAAAGACTGGGCAAAAAATATATAACTCTAATATGTTCCTTGGAGTTTGCATGCAGCTCTTTGATGGCAGTTAACAGCTCATGGCTCTATATTAAGATTTTAACTTATAAACTGCAAGTAACATAAGGATCTCTAACAAAAGCAGTAACCCATTGACCTATTTATATTATATATAGTATATATATAATATAACTATCAAAAGTGCACCGTTTTCCACAGTCTAGTCATTGTGTTCTCTTAGTACTATTACATGCTCACATGCCCATCCCCTTCTTATCCTGCGAATTCTGACTAGTAGTAATGGCATGTAATGACGTGACTGAATGCAGATAGGCCTACATTTCACTTGTTTGAGTTTTGAGTGATAAAATCAGACGAGGATATTAATGACTCAATATGATTGTTAATTATATTAATTTACCCAACTTTCGCCTTCACTGAACCTAATTTGTTAAGCCGTTTAAATGGTACTTACTTGTCTTTGTGGCACTATAAAAGTTTTCAAATGTCTGCAAACTGACAGGACCTAAGTGTAGTGCAACTACAAAACGGACTGAAGGCTATGATTATTTGTGACATATAAGTGTCTCAGGGGCCCTCAACACATGCTGTGCGGAAGGGGCATCGTTTTGTATCATGTCAGGGCTACCAATTGATACACATTGAATCATGTAAAAATGAAGTTATTGCGTGACGTTCATAAAAAATAAAGCGACAAAAATGATGGCAGACTCCTGCACATGAAAGCTTGATTCCCCCCTCCCCCCTACTTATGAGTGCACAGGAACCACGGCTGCCTGCCAAAATACTGTGAATGGGACACGTTCTTTGCAGCAGGCATATTAACCCCCTGCCTATGATGAGTCAAACGTTCACTAGACAAAGCTCCGGTCTCTCTCCAGGAAGCACATTAATCACCGGAGTTGTCATTTTTATTGATGCCAGAAAATTGCTGGGACAATGTACACGGCATTAGGTGCTTCTACAAGGAAGAACATGACGCCCCCATCCTAAGTCAGGGCACCGATCGCACCGCCCTAGAACCAGCCCTGCACGCCACCGCCACCCATGGGTGGCAAAGGCATGATCATGGTGGCAACTCTACAGTACTGTACTGCTACTGTTACAGTAACAGAGTGCTCAGTGCAATCACAAGTTAGCGGTTCGGGCAGGGCGGCCGGCCCGGGACACAAACACACACACACTGACAGCCTGCAGCCTTAGTTACTTAGGCTGCTTCACAGTAATTTATTTCTGGCCAACAGCTGCAGGTCTTATTAGCCCTAATTCCTGTCCATGACAATGAAAAACTTCATGAGTGGACTCAATGCCATGAAAGCAGTGTCCTTCCCGGGTGTAGAACCTCACCCCAAGGCCGCCTGCGCAGCTTTATTTCAACTGATTAGGCCTGCTGCCAGGCCCTGCTTCACCTGGTGGCTGACGCTGTTATTGGTGGCACTGGCCATAACTCACTGCTGGCAGCGACTACGGGCTTCTAATCAACGTTGGTCAATCATGCCAAGTCGCCAATGCACACTGCTTGCACCGTACAACGTCATCCGGCCTGGCCCGTGACGGTCACGCTTGCTGCTTCTGGGCTGAACGGTTCTTGAACTACTACTGAACGGCCGTTGATGACTCGGTGGTGGTGAGGCCTCAGGCCGTGTGGGTATGCTGGGGTGTGGCAATGCAGCGAATGCGCTCGCATTGCAATCTGAAAAAATATGTGCACACTGCCTGCTGCGCATATCCCCAACCCCCGCAGATTTGTACTGGGTGGAACCAAAATCCAACCCGGGCTGACCTGCAACATCAAACTAAGGGCGCCCGCGGCCGCCACGCCATCATTAGCAATCAACATATCAACTGGTAATCATAATGTCAGACAGAGATATTGAGATTCAATCATTCATTCATTAATCTCGCCATACTGCTCCTGGCTCACAGCGAGCATGCCCGCAACACACTGTCTCTTTTCTTGACTGTGGGACCAGGGACCCGGACCACGGGACCAGTAAGTTGAGTGGGAGTCTGGGACCTGACTCACTCGGACACTGCTCTGTGCACTGCCTTCGGATGCTACGCAGCTTCATTAACTGATTAGGCCACGGTGCCCGCCAGGCCCTGCCTCACCTGGTGCAACTTAGGCTGTTACATTGCTTTTATTTTTAAATGATGATTAGGCGGTTAGGCCTAGTACGGTACCAGCAGTACCAGGCCATGCCTCACCTGGAGCTACTTAGGTTGCTGCGCAGGCGCTTTATTTTTTTAACTGATGTTGATTAGGCCTACTACCAGGCCCTGCCTCACCTGGTGTCTACTCCTCAAGGCTCATCTCAACGCGGCCAACATCGTCCAGGTCGCGCTCTCAGAGACTTTGAACGGCGGCAGCAGTTGAACCACGATGACTCGGTGCAGGTACTGAGTGAGGTGCAGCCGTGCTGGTATGTTGGGGCGTGGAAAATCAGCGAATGCACGCGCAATCTGAAAAACTCAGCGCTTGCTGCTGCGCACAGCCCCAACCCCCACAGAAGTCCAAAACCCAGCCCTGCCCAGCCCAACTCAGTGTCCCGCCCACGGGGCCGTCAATACTGAGCCGCGGCCGCTGGGCCGCCAGTGCCAATGCATTGAACAACAAGATTTGAGTCACTGTCACTGAGAAAGAACTTGAACAGAATCGGAGTCAGAAACAACTAGCATCGATCAGTCATCAACAACACAACAGTGCGTAACACTACTCTGTAACAGTAACAGCAGAACTTACAGTAGTGCAGCACTCACTCTGTGCTTCTAATTACTATCCAATCAATTACGTCCCCTAAATGCGTGTAGACCCGGCCCTGATAATTAAGCGCCGGTGCTAAGCACCGCCAAGCACCGGCACAAATTAAGCACTGTTTTTGGGCCTGTGAATATTCGCATTTGCATTTTGTTGCATTAAAAAGGCAGAGCAGTGTGCTTTAGCATGCATCCTTTGCCTGGCTTTTATAGGCCTTTTGTCAGCTCCTGGTGTTTCCCAGGCCCCCTGTTTGTTTGTGATTTGTGAGTGTCCATGTGGCTGGTGGCCTTTTTTTGTGTTGGCAGTTATTAGTGTCCTGCTTTTGCCATATAGGCCTGCATGGTTTTCCTATTGGCTTACTGCTTCCATCCATCCACCCCCTTTGCCAACAGCAGCTCCATGAATGATGAGATGCTCAAATAATTTAATGGCCCACAGGGTCCACCCCACTTCCATTACATTTTTATTTTGGTGGTTCTTATTATCTTTCCTATCCTTCCTGAGAGTGTAGTGTGTGTACACAGTAGTATAACATAGCCCTTGTTGACAAAGTCTCAGAAATTGCTAGACTATATCTTTTGTTTGCGCTAGTACAGTAGTAGCTGAACCACAACAACAAATGCAACATTTCACTGATGTTCTTCTCCTGGCTTATTTGCTTTTAGGTGCACAAAAAGCCAAAGGAGGAGGTGTCATCAGCATCACCCTTTGTACTGCCAGCCAGACAGAAGTCCTGCTGCGCACCACTTCCACGTGTGACCAGAACTTGTTGTGCATCTGCGTCCTGCCTGACATCTGAAGAAGATGGCCCCAAAGAAAGGTACCAGGTCCAGTACCAAGAAAGTTGCCGGTGAGAAGAAGGAACAGAAAAAGGAAGTTCCATTAACCACGACTGGTGTGCCGGCCAATGTTTTTTTTTGGCACCAAAAAAGTTACGCCTGCAGCAGCGTTGTCCGGGAACCAAGCTGGGAGCAGCACCTCAGCACCAGCGGTCCAACCCCACCAACCTAGGCCCAAGGCCTTGAGTGTCGCAGAGGTAGCCAGTCTACTAACGAGCAGCGATGTTGAAATGTCATTATCGCAAAGTAGTACACAATCAACGCAGGCGGAAACTCAGCAGATAAGTGTGCAGCCGCAACAAGAACGCCATACCGCTGGAGGGCAGTGGCTGGGGCCTGGGGCACTGGAGGAGGCTTGAAGTACTGCAATCGCCTCCTCCTCCTCTGCCAAGACCACCAGCCACGGATATTCCTGCTGGATTGCCTCCAGGTGGCGGCGCTGTGCCTTGGCGGCCAACTCCTTCCGATTAACTTTGGAAGGAGTAGCTGTGTATCAAAAAGAAAAAAATAAGACAATTGTAAAATATACTCCTAGAAAAACAGTAAGACAAGTTAATTATACATAGTGGCATGGTAGCACTATAAAGCACAGTACATAACATTTATTAAATACCACCCGTCTTTCACTTTTTAGTTGAACACCAGGTGATCTGATCTGACTTTTAGTCTTCTCCATACAACTTTCAAAGCGGAGTTGAAATCAGATAGATGAGGCCATTGGTTACTCAATACTCCCGCCCCTATGCCAATTAAAAGGTGTCTTCACTCTTCAAACGTTCACAACAACTCTTACTTACTTAGGACATCGGATGGCGGGCGGACATCCTCACGCTAAAAAGGGACCGCCACTGTAATATCTATGGCGGGGAGTTTTTTCTACAGGGGTGGCGGGAGGTTTGCACCTGCGGAGTCGGCGGTGACTACCGCCAGCCCAGCGGGGGCAATCCGCCTGCCATCCTAATGGGGCCCTAAGTCTCAACAGTACAGTACACCCTTGCAGTGAGTGTAATGTCAACAATAGTTAAGGATTATGAATCTAATTTACCACCGCCCACCACTGGTGCTGGCACTTCCCCTACCGCTCCATTGTCGGTATCGGCAACTGCCACATCCACCCCCTCTGCGTCGCCTTCGCTGGCCCAGGCAATGGTGGTCGTGGTCGGTAGCACGCCTAGAAAACAGTACACATTTTTTAGGCATCATATACACCTCCCCCTATTGGTCAGTAGCAAGATTGAAAAATGAGTTAATAGTATATAACATACATCACTAGTACAAATCAGGTAGTAGTAGAGTAGACACTAGTAGTTATATATGGTCCCCCCTAGGGTCATTCTAGCCTTTGCTTAGTTAGCCCGAGCCATGCAACCATTTTACCTTTGTGTCTTTTATTTTTGCACATGTGACGTTACCTTGCAGCTTGTTGTATAAGACACCTTTGAGCCCACATGACCTCACACTGCTACTGTCCACGCGCTGCGTACAAGCGGTCAACCAAAACATTAACAAGCCACTTTTTTATGAAGTACTGGTGTACTGTTAGTCCATATTGCTTATCTATAAATGCTACACTTTTTGGCACAGCTGAGAAATGCTTGCAATATACTAATGCGCACCATTTCATTTTTCGCATTACAGACGGAAGATTCCCTTCTACGAACCAGAGCTTTGCAGAGCTTATGATGCAAAAACTACCAGTACTAGGTTCTTCTAAGGTGAGGGGTCCCTTAACTCAGAGATCTTCATTTATAAATTTATATAAACTAAATTCCTAGGGGATGGTGGTGCTTCCACCACTGTTTAGTTATCATGATTTCATTCCCAACTGTAAGTAAGTGTAACAATTTTTATTGTTTTAATGTTATTGATTTCCTATTGGTGCTGCATTATAATAGAACAACGTACAGAGCTTGTCAATTCAAAATAAACATTTTGAACTTACATAGACTTGGTGGTATTTGGTGTGGACTTACACGAGTGAGCAAATTAAAGGAAGGGTGTGCATGTGCATTGCTTCCACGACTGAGAGGTTGGGTGTGTTATGTTCTGGGTTGTCTACTTGTTGGGTATCTTGGGGGGAGGGTTCGGAGAGCTAATAGTTATGACAAGACACTACTATAACTAGTCGGGCAGGGGATTGTGGTGGGTTCTGAATTTCTGATTGAGGTATGTGAGGAAGGTTCAACCTACCATCACCAACATCCTATTTTCTTGTGCAAAGGTCTGTATGTGCAAAATCCCTACAACAGTAGTAGTATGTCCTATCATATCAAAATAGTAATAAATCTGGTTGGGCATGTGTTGGTGTGAATTGTCAAAGCCTCAAGATTAACAAAGACTCAAGATCAATAAGACTAGAAGTAGTACAGGACGACGACCCAAAGGGTCCGTCGGTACCCCGCTCTGTCTTCTGAGCTTGAAGGGGAGGCCTTTTTGTTTAATTTTTGCACTGCAACCATCACCCTACCATTTGTTTCACTACTGGGACAACTGAGTGACCACCATTACCATCAGAGTGGTTGGTCCTCTCAGCTCAGTCCTGAATTCCCAGATGATGATAAGCCACCTTAGGTGGGTGATGGGAATTATACTTTTCTTTTGTCACTCACTGTAGTCAATTTGGAGGTTTCACTTGTCTAGGGTGTTAGAGTTGTGTATATACGGAACGTTAGACCCTCAGTATCTGTTGTAAAGCGTATATGGATAAGGGGATTTATGCTGTAGTAGGTCTTTAAATTGTCCCTTGGACCCTCCTCCACTTTCACATTTTGTGAGAATTCTTTGTATTCAGTTGTTCTCCCGCCGACACTGTCCCACTCCCGGTCTGCCTGCCCCTGGGTGCTGAACAGGAAATATATAAGAAAGAGACAAACATTGATGGATGGTGTCAAACAAATAAAATATTTTTAAAGAACGGTCAAAAAACACTTATATAAACAACAATTGCAATAACTAAATTGACCGATCTCATCTGGTCCACAAGTAGTATCGGGGGATTCGCGGATCGACTACTTAAGTTACTATTTATCAACAGTAATCCAGTCTTCCATTCTGATTCCAGAATACTAAGTTACAACTAAGCCTAAGTACGACGTGCCACCCGACCTAGCCCACCTATTCCAGGCATGCCAATTGTACATTAAGTATGCATTTCCACTTCTTTTAGTCCTCAACAATGCATATGGTCAAATGGAGGACACATGACTACATTTTTTGTATATACCAAATTTTCGATTGATTGATTGATGCTGATGTTCTGCTAGTGCTAAGCCTATTACCACCACTCATTGAACAAACTAGAAAAGGTTCTAATAAAGACTGGCGTACTAGCAGCATGTGACGTAACTGAGGGGGCATCACGCATACCACTAAAAAATTACAAACTCACACAAAGTAACTAAACCTAAGTATCAATCCGCCCCTATCTCTTAGTGACAGGACAAAGTAAGGACTAGAGTCACTATAGCATTATGTAACTTAATTTCTCTAAAATAAACTCTTACATAATCACGCTAAGCGAGCGCAAACGCAAAGTTGCAAATAAGTAAGATTAGTAGTAGCGCAGAAGAGCACCTGTGTCATAACAATCACAGAAGACTTTTAAACGTAATTAACCTGGAATGTAAGCAGCAACATTCTAGCTGGTTGGAAGAAACAAAAGATATTTGCAATATATAACACAGAGCAGAAGAACAGACACAAAGTAGTAATAATTAAATAGTTACTCACCAAGACCCGGGACCTCCACTCCTAGCAGGTCCAGCAGGTCCTGCTCACGGTCCAGGATGTCGGACCACCGATGTGTCAACTGCGCCTGGGTACGCCGGACCCCAGAGCAGTGCAGCACTGCCCGGCGCACCTTCCCCCACCGCTGTCGACGCTCCCGGAGCCCGGACCCAGGCCTGCCACCTGCTGCCAGGGTTGAGGGGAGGTGGCGCTGCACAAAGATGATGAGTGCAGCCAACTCCACCTCCCCAAATAAGGCCCGTGCCTGCACCCCTTGTGGGCGCCGCCTTCCTTGTGGCTCTGGCTGCGGCGAGCCCTACCCTTTGACATGGTTCTGGGGAGAGAGAGACGGGCGGGAAAGAAAAGGTAATAAAATTTAAAAAGTAAGTAAAGAAAATAAATAGCAGGCAATAAAAAGAGTGAAAAAGTAGCTTAAAAAAAAGCAGACAAAATCCAAATATATAGAAGCAGGAAAATAGTTAGAGAGATAATAAATAAAAAAGATCCAAAAAAAGTGGCTTCAAACAAAGGATTGGAAAGATACAGGGAGGATTGAAAATCAGGCCCCAGAACCATGCAATAGAGTGAAAAACAAGATGGCTGTGCCCATTGCGACCACGTGCGCAAGTTTGCGTGTTATTTTCTCCCCGAGCACGCAAAAAGCGGCTCGAACAAGTAAAAGCGTTCCCGAACGGGAAATACGTACCACGAACGGGCGCGAGCATGCATTGCGCAACCCGGAACAGGAAGTAAGCATCGCGGGCGGGCGGGTGGGACAAGTGAAAACAAGATGGCCGCGCCTGTGAGCAACCGCATGGGTAAGTTGGCGAGCCGTGATCACGCAGAAAATACCGCGAACGGGCGGGAAGAAAACTTCTGCATCTTCGCGATATTTCCGCATATTTGTGGAGATTTTTAACATTTTCACGATAGTTTCCGTAAGTGAATTTCGCAAATTCTGCCCACCCCTAAATAATACATTAAACAACCGATTGCATGAGGAGAGAGAAATACTGGACTCTATGTATAGTTTAAATATTAGCTAACAATAGGACTACAGACAATTGTGCTGTCTGGGTGAACCTAAAAAGTGTCCAGAAAAATTCTTACACCCCCTATTTTGTTGAGAAATACACAGGTGATTTCCAGATGGTTATCTAAACTTTGCTGGACTTCTTTAAGATGCTTAACATGATTTATCTTAATATCTTGTCATATTTATCGAGTCAGAACTTTCCAGTATCCGTGACATGGGTGAGGTCATGAGGATTCTGGAATGTTCCAACATGTGGCAGGAGTTCCTGAGAGGAGCTGGAGAGTGGTGGTTGGTGCGTTGTTGCCTTGTGTCCTGGCATCTAGTTAATGGCACTTCATTTATAATAACGAAGCTTGTTGCTTTCATTTCCTGCCCTCTGAATTTAGTAATCTAGAAATGTGTGTGTGTGTGTTATATGCGTGTGTGTGTGCCTGTTTCCGGGGGTGTGAGTGAGGAGGGGTTTTCACATTATTTGATTTTTAAATGTACAAGCTAAGTTTGTTGTTAAATGTAAATAGACTTTCAGAAAAGTCCGGACAAACCTCATGAGAGAAGATTATGGTTGCGTTTCAAAGTGCTTCTCTCGAAACTTTCTAAAACAGATTATGTTCTTAAAAACTATGCTCTTTAACGGGCAGGTTTTAGCACCGTTTGTCCCATTAAAACCTTGTTTGAAGTTTCTAGGATTTGGTAAAAATGTGATAATGCCTAAGCAGATAAGAGATTATATTCTTTATGTATATATTTGACGGATTTGCTGCTCCGGCTTGGATACAGAGAATTAATTGGCCACCTACATTGAACAATGTTGAATATATTTAGAGCCTTGTTGCAGAAACAGAGAAACATACGCAGGTTCGTATAACCAAACGTGCTAACTTTCTGCAGCACATTTAAACAAAAGTTGCTACGTGTGCAAAGTTGTATAAACCAAAATTCCACAGACAGGTTATATACATGTGCCATAAATATCCCTTGAAAGAGCAGGTTGAGCTAAAAAGAGAAAAAGGTCATGATTATTCGGTTTGGACACGTTTAGCAATTTACAATAACTCGGTAAACATAAGTGAGGAAATATTTGTCACTGGAGAGTGGGTCAACAGTGGCCCAGAGAAATTCAATGATTGCAATCTTTTAAAAAGACACGTGTATAGTCGCGATTTATTTAAAGAGTTTGCTTGATCTTTCCCTGCAGTTTACCTTACGTTTAGGACAATGCTGTCTATAATAACATGAACTGTTCATTCTGTAGATCTAATGTATATTTTTGGACTGACAAAAGGTATACAGAGGCCATACTATGAAGAGATTGACATACATCAACGTCGGAGGCCGTAGGCCTCGTGGGGGTCTGCTACAGATATAGAGGTTTGAAGTTTAGGTGCTTATACCTTGCTACAATGGAATGCTATTTGTTTTCCAGTGTTTGACACTGTTTAGATAGCTTCAGTTGTGGTAGGTTTTGATTTCATATGAATAATCCATCTTCTCATTCTCATTTTGTAAGAGCATGGTGGGTATTAGGCAATTGAAGCACTCCAGTGTTTGAAACCTTTTACTGGACTAACTGGGAATATTTGCTGGACTAACTGGGAATAACCTGCAATGGCGGCCAATGCATAATCTTTTAAAGTGACTCTGGTTCCTTTTTCAGGGTCCAATGGCATTAGAGAAGGGACAGCAATTCGCTGCAGCTCCTTATCTCTTAGCTTAACGAATAAAAACGTTGGGAGAAGTTTCCGGTAAGGTTGCTAAACATTACGCGCTGCAATGCATAACCCCCGCACTTAGCCCATTCTCCCCTCCCCGGGGTACTCTCCCCCCGTTGTATCCCTTGTGCAAATAAGCCAACGTACACACTTCTTGTGGTGGTCATTTGTTGGCCGCAGTTTTATTAGGAATACATGTAGTTGTACTGGCAGTTTGGTAAAAACTTTATTGGTATGTCAGTCTTGTCTCTTGGTCCTTCTGTCGGTTCTTTTCCGGTTGGGTTTCCCCTTTTTCCTGCGTGGGGGGTGTAGCAGCTGTCCCGGAGTTAGGCCACAACTCGCTACCTTGCCGGACTCGTGTTGTGCCCTGCCAACCGGCGGGGGCTGGGCTGCGAGCGCCGTCTCCGTTTGCTACCCCCTCTTGGTAGTCCGACTCACCCAGCCGTGAGGCATCCCAAAGTGAGTGGCCCTACTCGCACCTTTCGGTCCACTCGCCCAGCCGTGAGGCATCCCAAGGTGAGTGGTCCTGTCCCGGCACACCGCCCTCCGGTGTGCCACCGTACCGACTGTTCTCCCCGTCGTTCTCCGCCCAGCGTCCTGCCTGTTCCGCAGCCCTGCGACATAGCTGTTCCTCAGGTGTGGGTGGGTGGGCAAAGATAAAGGCGGGTCCTTCGCCGGTGCTGCTCCCCCGTTCCCAAGTGTAGTAGCCAGCTTGGGGGAGCCATGCTTATATCCCCCCCCCAGCGTCGCTCGCCCCCGCCGGTGCTTGCCCATCATTGGGCCGTTTGTAGGCGCTAAGGCCCCCATTGGCCGGGGGGGTTGGCGCCAGTCCGGCGGCTGCGGCCGGGGGGGGGAGGGGGCGGGTAGCCCCTGTCCTGTGGGCGCTTTCTTGGCGCCAAAAACCGTTTTTTTGCGGGGGTGGGGAGGGGGCCCGGCGTTGGTTATGGCGCCGGCCTCTTATGCCCCCGTTGGGGGCTGCCTCTGCGATAACCCCCGCACTTAGCCCATTCTCCCCTCCCCGGGGTACTCTCAACCCCGTTGTATCCCTTGTGCAAATAAGCCAACGTACACACTTCTTGTGGTGGTCATTTGTTGGCCGCAGTTTTATTAGGAATACATGTAGTTGTACTGGCAGTTTGGTAAAAACTTTATTGGCATGTCAGTCTTGTCTCTTGGTCCTTCTGTCGGTTCTTTTCCGGTTGGGTTTCCCCTTTTTCCTGCGTGGGGGGTGTAGCAGCTGTCCCGGAGTTAGGCCACAACTCGCTACCTTGCCGGACTCGTGTTGTGCCCTGCCAACCGGCGGGGGCTGGGCTGCGAGCGCCGTCTCCGTTTGCTACCCCCTCTTGGTAGTCCGACTCACCCAGCCGTGAGGCATCCCAAAGTGAGTGGCCCTACTCGCACCTTTCGGTCCACTCGCCCAGCCGTGAGGCATCCCAAGGTGAGTGGTCCTGTCCCGGCACACCGCCCTCCGGTGTGCCACCGTACCGACTGTTCTCCCCGTCGTTCTCCGCCACGCCGCCAGGGAGGCTCCCGTCTTCCTGCGGCTCCCCCCTCTCATGAGACGGCGTCACCTGCAACCTGCCATAGCCATGGCGCCCCAGAGGTTGCTCCAAAAGACCCCCATACCTTCCTCAGAGAGGTGCACCCCATCCTCTGCGTAGAGTTCTGGGCGGCCCGTGTGGATGAGCCCGTGTCTGACTGACTCCAAACCATTGATTCTGCAGAATTTGCTTACGGTGAGGTTCAGCTTCTTCCGAGAGTTCTCGACCGCTTTCTGGGATTCTGCCCCGCGCCATACCTTCCTGCTGATCAGCTCCGACCAAATCACGGTGGTGCTCCTGAAGGCTTTGGCTGCCTCCGTGAGATCCCGCTGTATGTCGTGGAGGAGTGCTCTCCTCCCCAGTTTGGCCAGATCGTTCCCTCCCAAGTGGATAATCAGGACGTCCGGGTGCCATACCGCCTCTGCCTGTAGTTCTGCCAGGGCGGCCGGTAGCTGGTCCCACCTCATCCCTGGTTGTCCGTACCACCGCACGCATGTGTCCCCTGGCCGTCCGTCCTGCTTGTGGCCCAGGCGTCGCCACCAGGTTTGCATCCGCTTTACAAACGAGTGGCCTACCACCCACACCAGACGTGGTTTCCGTCCTGCTGGTGAAAGGGACAGCAACAAAATTGTCATGTGGGTGCCCAACTGCTGGGGGGGGTGCCTCCGCTTCCCCTCCCCAGCCGCCTTGTAGCTCACAGCAGCTGGGGCCTTACGTAGGTGCGGTATGCCCTTGACCGCCACCGCCCAACCGCCTGGATCCCCGCCTCGCTCATCCCATGCAGCGCGGCGGTCGTGGCAGCCCCTATCCGGAATGAATGGGACCCAAAGGCCGCCGGCGGCAGCCCTGCCTTGCTGAGCGCGAGTCGCAACATTGCTTTGAACTGAAATTTGCTCAGGTGCGTGCCATCCCTGTGCCTGAACAAAGGGCCTTCCCCGGCCGGGCCTACGGCCATAAAAGCCAGCAGGCAGCATACTGCGCAGCAGTCTTGTTCCCTGATGCATCGTAGCTTTATCAGTGCCCCCTTGCCAGCCTGGTCTGTTTTTGATCGTTTCAGCAGGATCTCCATTTCCCCTGCCACGGGGGCCACGTCGCCCGCTTGCAGGCAGTGCTCTGCTGCCCCTGCCTTTGCTGGCGCCACCAGCTCACTGAGGCGGAATGCCCCGAAAAA
The DNA here is from genome assembly GCF_964204655.1 of Triturus cristatus. Lineage (NCBI taxonomy): Eukaryota > Metazoa > Chordata > Amphibia > Caudata > Salamandridae > Triturus > Triturus cristatus. The sequence goes on from NC_140582.1 coordinate 499,257,416, forward strand.
GGCGGTCGTAAAAGCCGCCCTAAACAGCAGGAGCTCAAAGTCGTCCTTGGCCACTCCCTGCAATGCCCCTACTAGCCTGCCCAGCCTAGTGTAGTCTATCGGGTGCCTGCTATCCCTCCTTGTGCCCTCCGAGCGCCTCCATCCCTTCATTGCCGTCTTGATGTAGTGGGATGCAACGGGGTCGTGGCCGGTCATCAGTTTACTGTAATGTGAAACCGCAGCCAGGTGGGCCTGCGCCCATGACCTGGATTTGTTGGCGTTAAACGCCCACTGTATGAATACTCCGGTTGCTCTGGCCGTCGCCTCCACATTGCCCAGGGTCTGGATGCCGCCCACTAGCATTACGGTATTAACGTACTTCCTATACCTCCTGCTAGCCTCCGGGGTGAGAGCCTGGCCAATCAGTTCTGATAGGTCAACCCCGCCAGGTCCCATAGTGGCTCCGGAAAGGGGGTCATGTTCCGCTCCGCGCTGGGCGCTAGCTCCCTGAACCTTGCCATTCTTGCTCTGGACAGGGCGTCCGCCACCTCGTTTTCTGCTCCCGGTACGTGGCGAGCTCTCAGGTCTATGTTGCCCTCCAACTGCAATTTAATCAGTCGGCGCATTAGTCTCAGAGTATTGGGGCACCTGGCTGTCCCTCTGTTAATCGCTTGCACCACCCCTTTGTTGTCGGACCAAAGTGTCAGCTTCATGTTCTTTAGGGCCTGCTTCCATACTGTGAGTGCGACTATTATAGGGAATAGCTCTAAGAAGGTGATGTTGCTGGTCATGCCCTCCTTGTGCCAACTACTAGGCCACTGCCCAGCGCACCACTTGTTGCCCAGGATCGCCCCGAAGCCCGTGCTACCTGAAGCGTCAGTGTACAGCGCGATCTGCTTGCTGGTCACCCAGCCTTCCCTCCATATCAGCACACCGTTGAAGTCTGCCAGAAAAATGTCCCACATCAGCAGATCCTGTTTGACTGCCGCACCCAACCTCACATGATGGTGCATCTGGTGGAGCCCGCATGTTAACTGTGTCAAGCGCCTGGCAAACGCCCTGCCCGCCGGGATCACCCTGGCCGCGAAGTTTAGTTTGCCTATGAGCCTCTGGATTTCTCGTAAGGTGGCTTTTTCCCGCCCGCAAAGGCCCCTAATCTCCGCCCTGAAATCCTCCACTTTGTCTGGGGGGAGCCTGGACGTCCCTGCAATCGAGTCTATCTCTATCCCTAGGAAGGTGATGCTTGTGGAGGGACCCGTGGTTTTGTCCTGGGACAAGGGAATCCCTAGCTCGTCTGCCAATTCCCTGAATGCTGCCAGCGTGTTCCCGCAAACCGCTGACCCCGCCGGGCCTGTGAAGAGGAAGTCATCCAGGTAATGGAGCTTCCCGCCCGCCGGGTGCTTGTCGTGCAGTGCCCACTCAACAAAGGTGCTGAATATCTCGAAGTAAGCGCATGAGACCGAGCAACCCATTGGCATAGCTTTGTCGAAATACACCCTACCCTCCCACTGGAAACCTAATAAGTGGAAACTTGCCGGGTGAACCGGGAGTAAGCGGAAAGCAGACTCAATGTCAGCTTTCGCCATGAGCGCCCCCCGGCCTGAGGCCCTAACTAAGTCGATGGCGTCGTTTATCGAGGCGTAGCTCACTGAACACGCCTCCGCGCAGATCCCATCATTCACCGAGGAGCCGTGAGGGAAGGACAGATGGTGTATTAGCCTGTACTGTCCCTGCTCCTTCTTGGGCACCACCCCTAGCGGGGAGATCACCATGCCCTTGCCCATGTCAGGGGGGAGGGGGCCCTCAACTCTGCCCAGGGACCTCTCTTTCTCCAACTTCTTGGTCACCACTCCTGGGTGTAGCAATGCCGATTTCAAGTTTTTGGAGCTGCCTGGCGGGAGGGGGCCTGAGAAAGGGATGGGGAAACCCTCCTCAAAGCCATGAACCAAAGTTTCAGCGTCCTTCCTGTTGTGATATCTGTTTGCTAGCTTCCGTAACCGGTGTGTGTTGATTGGTGACCATGCTAGTCTGAATGCCGCCCACCCCCTAGGACCCCCCGTGGCTCCCGTGTGCCCCTCGCTATTTCTTTGCGTCTTTCCTGTCCCCTTTGTGTTCCTTTCTTTTCTTACATGCTGCTGCTGGGTGCCCCCCCCCGCAGGATGAGCAGCAGTGTTGGAACTTACATGATGCCCCGTAAGTGCACTCGTTAGCCTCGAACTTCCAACATATTGCCGGGGACCCGTTGGCGTGTGATGGCCTCCCTGAACTGGCCTGCCTGGTCTTTTGAAAAGGCCTCCCTCTACTTTTGTGGAAGGGGGGCCGAAAGGACTGCTCGCTCCTCCCCACCCATGACCTTGCCTCCTTCGCAACCATCATCTTATGGATGAAGCCGGACACATCCTCCTCGTTCCACTCCATTTCGGGGTGCGTCTGCATTTTTAGCCTGAATCCCTTGTCGTACTCTAACCATGCATCACCCGGGAATTGCCTTTGTGCTTTATGTATGTTGGCTTCATACAGCCATAGGTCAGCAGCGCAGCGCGGGAATTTCTCTACTATGATGCAGGCCATGATTCTGAATGCATCAAGCCAATTGTCGAAATTTCTCTCTTTGCGCTCCCTTCGCCTTTCCCTTCTTTCCTCATCCTTCCTATCGCATGCCGTCAAGTCCAGCCCTTCTAACTGTATTTCCAACAGGGAGAAGATGTCGATAAACTCTTTTCGCCAAATTCGCTCTTTCACTGCTGGCGGTATGAGGCATGCCAAGCCTGTCGCCCTGGTGGTCATAGATGCTGGGCCTGGTGACGCCCTTACGTATGGTTCGGGCGCCGGCGGTGTCATGTGTGAGCTGCCCTGCGCACTCGAGCCCCCCCAGGCTGTGACTGGCGCCCCGTTGTCTCCCCCGGACCCGGCCGCGCCCTGCCCTAGTGCCTGCGCTCGTGCCTGCCCTGGGTCTATGAGGTGCCACGGCAAACCAGCCCGCCCCTCCTCTGCTGTTGCCGGTGCCCCTGTCCCCCGATCCCCCTGTGCCTGGTTTAGGCTCTGTAACAGCAACGGTGTCATAGATTTAATACATTCCTGCACTATTGCGCTGATATGCTCACCGGGTGTTGTCGTGTCGCTGCCCCCCGGGCCCGGTCCCGCCGCCGCCGTGCTGGCTACAGGTGGCTGGGCCTTCCTCTGGGGAGTTTTCTTGGGAGCGGCCGCCTCAGCAAGCTTGGCAGGTGCCCTCCTTATCCTCTTGGCCGCCGGGGCTCTGGCGAGCACCTGCTGCTGGCTGCTTGCCCCCTCGCTGGTGTCGTCCTGCGAATAGCGGTCCATCCAGTCGTGCCCATGCTCCTGGGACGCAGCGCGGATCCTCTTCAACAGCTCTCCCAAATCCTCCTGCTGGCGTTTCCCGCCCCTCTTTGCCATCTCGTGTGCTTCTTAGGGATCTTGGGTCCTGTGTTTAAATTGGCCACAAGGCGGGGTGCTGCCGCCGGCTATATGCACCAAAAATCGTTCGCGCTGGCACTGTAATGGTGTGCGTCGCCTCCCTCACGTTGCCCGGCAACCCAGCTTTGTTTACGCTGCTGCGGCGGAGGCTGCTTCGTGCTCTCCTTCCTCTAGGGCAGTCAAACGCTGCCTCCACCTGCCGCGTGAGATCGCGCCTGCCCCTTTAAGGCGCGTCCGCTAGTATTTTGCTTCGCGCTTGGGGCGGGGCTGGCCGTGGAGAGATCGCTTCGTGCTTCCCGGTACCTGCGCCGGCCTCAGGGCACGGGGGACGTCGTACCTGCTCCCGTGTGTGCTTCTACCTTCCGCAGCCTGGCTGGCCTCACACACTGTCCACCGCCGGTGAGAAGTGTTTCCGCCCGGTCCCGAACCGGGGACCTTTCGCTATCCCCAGCGGCCTCCTTGGGACGGGATGCGCTTGGCTGGTAGAAGGCGGCGAGCTCGGGTGGCGAACCTGGAAGGACTGCGCCGCTGCCCCCGATCGAGGCACTGGTCGTCCTGGCAGCACGGCGGTCTTCAACGTCCTCGGCAGCCCGGCAGTCTCCGAAGTCCGAGATTCTCCTTGTGCCGGGTAAGATCGCTGATTCCTTCCGTTGTCCGCTTCAAAGATAAAGGCGGGTCCTTCGCCGGTGCTGCTCCCCCGTTCCCAAGTGTAGTAGCCAGCTTGGGGGAGCCATGCTTATATCCCCCCCCCAGCGTCGCTCGCCCCCGCCGGTGCTTGCCCATCATTGGGCCGTTTGTAGGCGCTAAGGCCCCCATTGGCCGGGGGGGTTGGCGCCAGTCCGGCGGCTGCGGCCGGGGGGGGAGGGGGCGGGTAGCACCTGTCCTGTGGGCGCTTTCTTGGCGCCAAAAACCGGTTTTTTGCGGGGGTGGGGAGGGGGCCCGGCGTTGGTTATGGCGCCGGCCTCTTATGCCCCCGTTGGGGGCTGCCTCTGCGAAATAATATTGCTTATATTCTACAGTAATATATCGTAATGAGGTGAGGACACTCAACGCAGTCAGGAAGATAGACACATAGGCTTGGCACAGCAGAGTGGTGGAAGAAGGCTTTACAAGGGCATGGACTGCTAAGCTTTGATTGCAGACAGTGAGCAGGGAGACAGTGCATTAAAATAACTGTAACTCCCTATTCAGCACTTCTAAAAATGAGCAGTGCTTAATTTGTAAAAAAAATATGTGCCAGGGCTCTACTCGGCAGGCAACTTGTGCTTACACTGCCCATTGCCGCTGTTAATTACAGTAACAGCATAACTAATAAGTCACATGCCTACAAGTATTAAAATTCTGACAATTTCAGGACCGCAAAGTTAAAAGAATGGCTTTGGCAGCACCTATTAGTCATTCGTAATGTATATTGAATTAATAAACAACAGTAGTTGTGCTCATCTCTGAAGTTAAAAAACAGCGCCACCAAGTGACAGACTGTCATAGGTACCGGTGCTGGCAATTATGTGCCAGTGCGGAGCACTGGAAACCACCAGCTCAAATTAAGCACTGAAAGTGTGATGACCTTAATTTAAAACTCCTGGTTTTAAAATGATGGTTTTGGACTATTAGTTGCATAAATAATCACTGCATTAACTTGCAAAATACTACACAACACTAAGCTAGAAACATGTACATTTGTCAAATGGAGGATGGACTTACAAATACTTTCAAATCAATGAGTGTTACTCTGTTTCATGTTATCTCGACCCAAAAATCATCAGAGGAGTAAAGTGAGTAATTTTTTTTGTACATTCCCCCCGAATATCCATTTTGCTGATTATCTTTACCTCGATCATATCCAAATGTTTTTTGGAGGTGATGCCTGGATTTCAGTAAAATGGAACACTGACTTATCAAACTATAGCATATGATGCGCTCTCACAGCAACCTACTCGGTATAGCACGCTAATCGCAGTATATATTTTGTGTTTTTTTCAGGGTTAGTTGGATGAAGAGGAAATGTTATTTTATTTATTTATGTTTATTGATATCCATAGTGCAGGTTTGCGAAAAGAGAGCCTCTTTGATCCCCTATATCCTTCCAAAGTCAGAACTTTGCATTTTGATGACATCTCCCAATAGGTCTGTTTGCCAAACGTCGACAAGATCATGGCATTTCTCTGGCATACATTTATTGCTGTGCTATGAAGGAAAATATATTATCATTGTAGGGGGCGCTAGAGGGCGCCAAGCAAGATGGCCGCACTTGAGTGAGGCTCTTGCTGTTCGTGGTACAATCCTTTCAATATCCTGACCATCCTGGCACACAAAACTCTCCAAACACAGCCCTGACGCCACTGACACTGCTGGGCGGCGATTATTGCCTATAAAGAAGACTTTTGTACCTAGGAATCCGGACGCTGGACGACTGGCCTGTGAGACCGCGTTTCCGTCATAGCGGCAGGAGGAGCTGTCTGAACCAGCGCTGGGAATGCCGCTAAGACCTGCCGATGCTGTGCACTTGCTGGGGTGCCGCTGCTGTGAAGATCGAGGCATGGGGGCTGCTTTAAGGTCTCCCCCTTTGTGGCTGCTGCTTCTGGCCGGTCTCGCGGACGCCTCGGGCCTGGGATCCCACGGCCTTGCGTGTGGCTGCGGTGAAGACTGCCTGGGGGATGGGCCGGGCTGGTAGCGGGACGGTGAGCTTCCGCTGGCGGCTTGGGGGGAGTGCCCTTGTCTGTGGTCTCCTACGCTGCGTGTGGGCTGCTGGAGCACTCAATGCCTGGCCTCCCGCAGTCCCGTGAGCGGCTGCGGGGAGAGCGCCCGGGGCCTGAGTCGGACTGGCTGTGGAATCGGAGGCCTCTGCAGGTGGTGAAGCTGAGACGCTGTCCTTCCCTTGTGCTTGGGGTAAGTGCCCCTCTATGTGAATACTGAGGTCGCAGGACAGCCGTCGGAGTGCTGGGCCCTCCCCGGGGCCCCCGTGAGCGGGAGCCAGTTTGGCCGCCTGGGGCTCCTCTGTGGCGCCATCTGGTGTCATGGGCCAGTGTGGTGGTGAGGCAGCACTAGGCGGTGGGACATCTGGGCCTCGTCGGGGGATTGGGATTGCCTTAGTCCCCTGAAATGTAGCGGTTGGAGCGGCCTTCGGACAGCTCCGGGGACAATCCCGCTGCCTCTGCTCCTGCCGCGGTGCTGGGCGCTGGGGGCACTGAGGGAGGGACCGGAGACCTGTAAAGTGTGGGACATACGCCCAGGATCCTCAGGAGGCCCTACACTTTGCCATCGACGGTGCCCTGCCTGCGCTGCTCCTGCCCTGCTCACCAGGCCCAACGAGGAGCGCGGAGTGGGGACGCATCTCTGAAGCTCTGCACGTTCAGCCGGACCTCACGGTCTCCTGGGCTCTGGTACTGGGGGCTGAGTGTGGGTGAGTGGACTGGTCTGGCCTGCACCTTTTGGATTGCTTGCCCTGCTACAACTTACTGTGATTTGTGCCTCCGGGGGTTGTTTATACCCAGGGCGTTGTCGGGTGTGCCCCTGCAGTGGTTGGTGAACTGCTTGGCGCTGGAAAGACCCCATAACTTCACCTTTCTATAAAGGCCGCTGACAAAACATCTGTGCTCCTGTCGACTTTGCGCGCGCCATATTTATATATATAACTGAAGCTCGTTCAGGGGGTAAGTCGAACCCCCCAGAACCTCTCCGAATTGTGTGACCCCCTGTCCAATCGCTATGGGGAAGCCAGACGGTAAGCAATCTAAGCTCCCCTTTGACACCTGGAAAACTCCCCGAGTGCAGTCAGAACCAGATGGCGACTCTGTTGAGGCTCCTGCCCCGTCAACTGCTGACCTGAAAGAGCTGCTGTTGGTGATGCAGTCAAGTCTAACATCTATAGAATCCAAAATGGATTTTATGACGGCCAGAATGGATGGCCTCACACATAGGGTGGACAAACACGATGACCGGTTAAATGAAGAAGAAAGATGAATATCAGACTTGGAAGACACGTACACTGCCGCCACCAGCCGCACTTCGGAGATGGACAAAGTGCTGAGAGTGATAGCCGCTAAGAATGAGGAGTTGGAATCGCGCTCGCCTAGGAACAATCTCCGAATTCTTGGTGTGCCAAAGACGACTGCCACTGGGAAGCTGGAAGAATATGTGGAATGACTGCTGGTAACGCTCTTTGGCAGAGAGGAATTTTCATCGGTCCTCGTGGTGGAAAGAGCGCATCGGTCGCTGGCGAGTCGCCCCCCATCCGGGGCCCCGCCGTGCCCTATCATCGCCAAATTGCTGAATTATCGCGATAGGGATACCGCGCTCCACTTATTCAGAGAGAAAGGTCGCTTACAATATGAGGGAATGGATATCTCCCTTTACCCAGACTTTACTATGGCAGTGCAAGAACAGAGACGTAAATTTCTTCCAGTCAAGAAGAAGCTTCAACAACTTAACATTCCATATGCTATGTTATTCCCTGCTCGCCTGAAGGTAACGTCCCAAGGTCGCCAACATTTTTTTACTAACCCACAGCACGCCCAAGACTTCATTAAGACGCTGCCTAAGCCACTTGCGAGCTGTTCAACCACGATGCAGCAAGAAGGGGAAAATAGAGGGGCGTCTGATGTCGAGTAACATCATCCCCCATAAATGCTATGGCTATCAATCGTGCCTCAAGAACAGCTGGGGCCTGCGCCCTTATGAGGACTGATGACGACATCATTATGACCCTGCTCTAATAATAAAGGTGTTACCAACATGCAAACCTAGCCGTCTAGCCTTGCAGAATGTGTCCCATGACTAATGTTTCACCATTCCAGCCAAGTGAGGAACTTCCACACTCCGAGATGGGCACTGCTTGCATATCACCCACGAACTGGCCGCGATGCTGCTTGAGGGCAACGTGGGATGTGTGCGAGGAAATAGAACTTCTTAGTTAAAATACAATTAAAATAACCTGGGACTGGCTCTGCATACTCACGCTACCCTAAGTAGCATATTGTTTATTATGGTTTAGTCACAAGCTAACCGATGGGGTACACCAATCACCATGTCAAGATGGACCCATGATACTATACCCGAACACCCTCACCGTTGCGAGGAGTACCTGGTCGCCCTCTGGCTGCCGCCCACCAGGTGAACCCTACTACTGAAACCAAGTAAAATGTTGGGAAAAGTATCTACCCGTCCCCAGTTGGGACCAGGGGTTGCGAGATTGGGTAGGAGGTATACGGCACAGCAGGTTGGGGTTGCTGTTGTGGGAGGGGGGTGGGCTCAAGGAATGTTCTTACTGTTAATATTTGGTTCTGCACTGTGACACATATTGGATTGAGGTTCCACATGGCCCTACACACTATGCTTTATTACACTCCACCGCTGCGCATTAGCAATGGAGTCCTGTCCCGGAAACCTCCAGTATCATTTTTTAACGTGGAATGTGCGAGGCTTAAGCAATCCCCGTAAATGTCGTCACATAGTTGCATATCTTGACCGTCATAATGTGCATTGTGCCATGTTGCAAGAAACACACTTATCTCCCAACTCATCTCCTTCTTTTGCCAAGCGCTGGTCGAGCCATCGAGGGTTCTCGTGTTACTCTTCATACGCTCGGGGCACTACCATCCTGGTTAAGCGTACACTTCCATATATTCCCATTGGTTCATCTGCTGACCCGCAAGGCCTATATAACATCCTATGGGGGAGGCTATTCGGGCAATCTGTTACAATGGTATCATGTTATGGTCTGAATATGGATAGCCCGGAGTTTTTTCAGGTATTATGGGGGAAAATTCAGGAGGGGTCTTCAATATAACAATCAACCCACACCTGGATAGGTCGCACCCGCAACCACATCATTACACAGCCGCGCAACTATACCTTAAACACATAGTTGAGGAACATGCCCTCATGGATCCATGGAGGACAAACAACCCATTGTCTCACCAGGGTTCGTGCTATTCCTCGGCTCATGCTTCTTGGTACCGCATTGATTACTGGCTTGTAGATAGGGGATTGGAAATATGGGCTTCACACATATCTTATTTACCCCGCACATACTCTGACCACTCTCCTGTATTGTTAACTCTCATCCCACCCACCACCAGAGGAGTCTCCATATCTTTCGTGGCACCTTAACCCACAGTCGCTTCTGGACCCTGTGTTTAAGGCTGAGCTCGAACAAGAAATATTGGATTTCTTTACCCGGAATACCGCCTATGTCCCCCATTACTCTTCTCTCTGGGAGGCTTTCAAAGTGACCATCCGAGGTATCTGTCTAGCGAAGAGTGGGGGGATATTGAAAGACATTCGTAATAGGCTCTGTAAGTTAGAAATGGATATCAGGAGTACCGAATTGGCCGTTCATAACGCACCTTCATCGTCACTACAAGCACATCTGCGTACATTGCTTACAGATTACCAAGACACTGCTGAGCGGGAATGCAAATTTAGAGGTAAATACCCAGAGCTCGATGTTACGGGGAGGGTGAATACCAAGGACGGGCATTGGCTTCCTCCATTCGACCTCCACGCTTCACTAATATTGTTTCAGAAATTACTGACGAGGACAGGTTAACGCACAGGAATCCCTCAGACATACTTGGGTTGTTTAAAAGGTTTTATAAAACATTATATTCTACGCATCGCCGGGCCCCGGTAGATTTCGATTCATTTTTTGAGGATACTGCCATAGCTTGGCTGAGCAATGGCCAGGGGGAGTACCTCTTAGTGCACCACGAGGAAGAGGAGATAATCTCTGCTATTATGCAAATACAATCGGGTAAAGCCCCAGAGCCAGACGGCCTACCGGCCGCGTTTTATAAGCTACATCGTCACCTCATTATCCCGATATTGAGGCATGTATTCGAGGAGGCCCGAGAAACTGGTATCTTGCCCCGATCAATGCGCGAGGCACTTATAATCTCTCTGCCTCAACCAGGTAAACCGCCCACGCAATTAGACTCATACAGGCCCTTATCTCTTATTAATGTCGATGCTAAAATCCTGGCCAAATTAGTCACTAACCGTATAAGCCCTCTCATGCCGGAGTTGGTTCTCCCGGACCAATCAGGGTTTATCCCGACTAGGAGCACAGCCCATAATCTGCGCACTCTGTTCGCACTACTTTATGACATAGATCCTGGGGAAGACGCAGCTGCCATATTTCTTGATGCCACAAAGGCATTTGACTCCCTGGAATGGGACTACCTTTCATATGTATTGGTGCGCATGGGCTTTCCTTCCCCATTTCTTGCCTGGATTAATCTGCTATATACAGGGCTTCGAGCCACAGTAATGATCAATGGGATGGATTTGTCATCCTTTTCACTGGCCACGGACACCAGACAAGGATGCTCGCTTTCTCCTCTATTATTTGCCCTGGCTATTGAACCTCTCGCCACAAAAATACAGCAACATCACCGTGATTATGCGATCATTTACCCAGATAGACAGATCCTTATTTCATTATACGCGGATGATATTAAACTATACCTGCGTCGGCTGGCATTAAGCCTGAATCCAATATTGCGACTATTCATTTTATTCGGGCAGTTATCAGGAGTCAATATTAACTGGAGAAAGTCCCAAATCTATCCCCTCACTGCTTCCACCGCTAAATTTCAGTCAGACTTTCCCCTCAAATGGTGTGACAACACCCTCACATATTTGGGGATGATTATTTCTCGCACTCGCGAGGAACTCATGCGGGACAACTACTGGTGTGCGTTAGATTATATCACTGACAAAATAACTGGCTGGATTGCGTTGCCCTTGTCAATGGCCGGCAGAGCAGCATTAATCAAAATGGTTATCCTACCCAAACTTTTATACCTATTTGTAAATATCCCATTTACCCCCAGCCGTAATTTTTTCTCGGCGATTAGAACTCAATTAATATGCCTTATATGGGGGGAAGCAAACCAGGTTAAAATGGGATGTCCTCATGCGCCCCTTCTGCGCAGGGGTTTTTTCTGTACCGGATGTTGAGCTGTAATTTAGTTGCGCACAGGCACATCATGCTGCATACTGGATGAAGCCCTCCCCCTTTTATGCCCCATCTGGCAATAGAAGATGGCTACATGACCTCCACGCCAAGCATGGCATATCTTAGTGTTCCCAAGATTCCACGAAACCTTGCGATCACTACCGTTCAGTCTACTGTTAAAGCCTGGCATGACATCCCCAGAGCAACTCGCTGCACATTACTATACTCCCCGCTCTTGTCCCTTTTGGGAAGGCAGGATATCCCGGTCACCCAGGAAGGCGGATGCCGTCGGCTGCTTCGTAAACTTTCTATTCACACCTGGGAACACCTTTACACAGGAGGGAAATTTAGCACTAGCGCAGAATTCTCCAAAGATAGCAATCCCACTCCACTGGAATGCTTTTATTACATTAGACTCCGTCAAGATGTGAAAGCCGTCACACCCACGTTCCCTGTCGAACCTCAGATCATGCTTCCCCTACATGAAATATTGCAGCAGGATGCCCCTGCCCACGTGCTTTCACTACTTTTCTGTAGAGTGCAGGCTAATAGGGATTATGACCCTCCTTTGGCCCGCACTAGATGGGAGGAGGAACTGGGTCACCCCCTCACTGAGGACCAATGGGCATACTGCTGTAAGCAGACTGGTGAGATCTCCGCCAGCAGTAGGTTCAGAATAATACATTACAAATATGTCCCTCGATTATATTATACACCAGCGCAAATGTTTCATTTGAAGATCCGAGATAATGATCGCTGTGAAAGATGCGGAAGGGGAGGTGCGGACTTTAAACATTTAGCCTGGGATTGTCCGCGTATACAGAGTTATTGGGCAGAGGTACCTGCTGCACTGTATCTAATGACAGGCCTGCACATTCCTAAAGATCCCCTCACTGCATTGTTGGGATACATCGCCCCTCTTGCTGCCAAAATGCGTAAATACACCTCTCTTGCACTGCTCCTCGCTAAAAGGAGAATTGCTTGCAAATGGGGTAGGGGTAGTGCTCCGAAATGTAAGGACTGGATCCAGGATCTTATTTATTGTCAAGAGCAACTTCAAATCTACGCAGATCTTCAACCCCCCTCATCATGTCCAACTAATATATGGGGCCCCTTGCAAACCTACTTATTGGAGCACACCATTGATACTAACGCAGAAGCCCCACGTTGAGTGATTAATGCCCTCTTGTAAAAAGTCTTTCTGGAGCCTTCACATGCAACACACTGAAAGACAAGGGACAGACGAGACGGCACTCCTGAACTTTTGGGCTAGGAGGCCTCGTCACCTCAGCCACACTCTTTTTAGAACACAGTGCTTTAGCAGAACTGTTTTCTGGTTACGGTCCTGTTGACCATTAATGTACATAGCTAAATGCTTACAAAGATGCCACTATATATATAGTTCAAAATTCCCACCAACGCGGCCGGCCCGGACGGGTTGTAGGCGGCTTGCTGTGCAACCCCCTTCCCCCTCCTGCGATGCAGTGTTATGTGCATATCTGAAATGTCTCATTGCCGGCCGGATGGTGGTTGTAGGCGGTATGCTGAGATGTATATTTCCTTTTTTGAGATACGCAATAAAGGTTTTCAAAATGGAGAAAAAAAGAATACCTCTACAATGATGTGTGGGTGGTCCCCGTAGTATCTAGAATGCAGGGAAAGGTTTGATGTAGAGGATAGTGTAAGAAATCGGGTTATTAGTTGAGAGATGTGAGAGCCCTACACAAGTAATAAACACAATCCCTGCTGGGGTGAACGACAAAAGTCACTAAATTAACCTGTTTTTAACCCTCTAGTATCTTGGCACAAAAGCAGTCAGGATTAACTTAGAGACAGTGTATAAAGTTTATCCGCAGCACTCAAATAGTAATAAAGTGAAAATACAACTCAAGAAAAATACCAAATTCATTTAGAAAAATAGAGTAAATTTTAATAAATAAAATTTTGCCAAAACACCAAAAATCTAATAAGGCACCTGAATTATGAATTTTTTAAGTTTGAAGTAAAACTAGCAGCAGGAACCGCAAAGCGCCAATCGCAGTTATCTGGTCATGCTGAGACCGACCACGAAGGAGTGCAGGTTGTATACAAGGATCAAGCTCATCCCAGTGGACAGTTTACTTCCTAAGTTTTAGTCTAGTTTCACGCGAGACGCATATGTCACCAAGGTTGTCGGCGGTCGGGTTGCAAGCTGGATCTGGACAGGGGCTTGTTGATGGCGATTGCTGAAGTTTCAGGCCTCAGTTGGAACTTTGCTTTGGTGGTGCGGTCATAGTCGGTGTGAAGAGCTGGTCGATGATTGGAACTGTGCATTAGGGGGAAATGCAGGGCAGATGGTGTCACTGCAAAGAGCTCCAGGCGGTGAAGTCCAGGGTTTATATCTGTGAAGGTTGCATCAGCAGTCAGATGCAAGTTCTGCGTTGACCTTGGTGATGTCCACACATGTTCCTGAGGTGACAGTTATTTTCAACGCAAAGGACACCGAGCCTCAAGTTTTTCACCTGGAGTCCAGTTCTTGCAGTTTGTGGGTTGGAGGAGTACACTTTAACTCCAGCCAAGAGTCTAGAACCTGGAGTGGAAACCCTGTGGAAGCTTGCTGTGTCCTTAAGGCTCAAACAAGAGGTCAGTCAGTGGACCCTTGGAGTCACTTCTGGAGTCCTGGGTTCAAGGCAAGCAGGTAAGTCTCCCTTCAGAAAGCAACCAGTCTTTTTTCTGAGTCTGCATAGGTGCATGAGTGCTCTGATGAGAGGTTCTGGTGGTGTCAGTTTTATACCCAGTACCAGTCTGTGTGTGGGGATCACCCCTTTTGTCTAACTCTAAACTGGTTCTGGTAAGTTATCCCCCTTTTCCTGTGACTGATTCTAATCTGTCTAGTGTAACAAATGGCCGTCAGGCCGAGTTGTGAGTTGCATTTACCAGTTACAGGGCATGCATGTTCTGAACTTGGGAAAAGGGTGGAAACCACCCCTAGACTATCCTTTAAAGCCCAGCAAGTGCTGAGTACAACACCTCAGGCCATCCTGCTCGGGAGATTAACTCCCTTCCCCACACCACAGGCCCTTTGTCCCCTGTCTGGAAGAAATACACATCACACCACATGAGAGTCATTAACAGTCATATGCCCCTGGGCACTGGCAGAAAGGCACATTTGGTTTAGGGAGAAAAATAGCAACTTTCTAAATGTGGAATTTTTAGAATAGTAATTTAAAATTCACCTCTACCATTAAAGAGTACTTTAAATTATAATTCAAATGAGTAGAAGAAGCATTTATCTGCTCTCACACTGAAGTTTCAACTTATTAAGTGAATTTATTAGTCTATGGGAGAGCTAGCCTTGCTACAGTGAAAAATGACTATGGGAATTTTTCACTGCTAGGACATGGAAAACTTGAGTACTCATGTCCTACTTTTTAAATACCATCAACCCTGCCCTATGAGCCTTTAACGCCTAACTTATAAGTGACTTATAAATGTTAAAAAAGGAACATTTAGGCCTGGCAAAAGGATTTTTTTGCCCAGTTGAAATGGCAGTTTAAAACTTCACATACAGGCTGCCAAGATACATGGTTTTTTCAGGCTTACTTTAGTGGGTGGCACAAGGAGTGCTGCAGCTCACTAGTAACATTTATTATAGGCCCTAGGTACATGCACAACAATTTACTAGTGATTTATAAGTAAATGAAATGGGATAAACCAGTGTATGCCAATTTTACCATGTTTGGAAGGGATAACACTTTACCACTGGTTAACAGAAGGAAAGTATGCAGAGTCCTTCAAGCCAACAAAATCGGGTTTAACAAAGGAAGGCAGAAATCTGGGGTGACCCTTCAGAAACAGCCAGGTCCAACACGTATTTTTCAAACTTCTTTTCAATGCGTTGACAGTGACTATTTGTTTTCCTTTAAATTTCACATATACCCACATTAGAGATAAATATGCTTTCACTCACGGAACCGAGTTCCTTGCGTGCCATTTGTTAAAGTTATTTGTCGGGCTAACAGAAAGTATCCTTCTTTGGATTTACGGGGGATATTTGGTTTGAACGTTTTTACCTAAAAACCTACATAAAGCTAGACAATCGAGGCTCGATTTACAAACATTTCATGCAATGCAGCAAACCATTTAAATTTGCTGCGTTGCATTGTGTGAAAGGAAGAGAGCAGAACTCTTTTTGTACATGAAGATGTATGTTACTGCAAAATAAAACTATCCTTGTTTTTTTTTCCTCTTTGCAGATGTGCTGTAGAATGCAGCACACATGTAAAGAGGAAGTTACAAAGAGAAATAAAGATTTCTCCTTGTTTCCCCACTGTAGGCTCCATTTGGTGCAATCCCATGTCTACAACTCTGTAAATAGAAGGACGGTGCACCAAAGATAAGTCTTTTCAAAATGTTCCAATTGTTGTTCTTTTATTTTCATTCAACTCTTAGATAGATCAAACTCAGCCAACGCGTTTCGTTCTTTACGAACTTCGTCAGGGCTGTGAACAAATATAAATACAAACGCATATATGTATAAAACACCTTATATACAACATAAAAACACAACATACTACATCATTTCAAAAACAAAAATTGACGTTACCATAAGTTTTCATACACATAATAAACAAAGAAATATTTTTCTGAACAAAGGCAACATAGAACAAATAACATAAATATCACATATATAATACAAATACATTACACACATTATTCAAAATTTCGACTAATTAGTCACATTCACATACATAACAAGAGTTAAGAATATCAAAAAACACATGTTTGTCCTGCCTAAGTGTAAAGGTAACTAAATACCCTAGGTAGGAAATTTATTATAAGATTAATATATTAAAAGAACCTCATCTATAAAGGAACTATAGAATTTATAATAGTCGAAAACTTTTTTTTAAAAACACTTGATATCTACAGTTGGTAAGATTAATACCCGTATTGAAAAAGATTTTTATATATTGCAACTCTTACCATAGATTGTTTTATTTATATATAACGATGTCGACTTTCAGCAATTTCAAAGGATGTTCGACTTTCAAATAATATGTTTATCCACAGGGAAAGTTGTATAACCTAGTAAAAGTGAATTTTTTTGTGTAAAAATTATTAACGCCTCTTTTATGGCATGAGCAAATGTACTAAAAGTAAAAAGCACGGATAGCTAAATATTTTCTTAACACACGAGATTCATCTTACCTCTACAGGTAGCTGAACGGTGTATGTCAATATGAATCACCGGATTTTTCAATTGGAAAAAGGACTCTTAATTTGGTCCATAGATTGCATAAGTCAAGTTGGATCAACAATGTTGTTGCATATTTAGAACCATCGTGTAGGCTCCATTTTTCTAGAAAAATAAAAACGAAGAATATCATAAGCACCTATTCATAGTCTCCTGTTGCTTTCCGAGAAACTACTCCCAATCCAGAAGACTGGCCATAGTATTCTGACTTCCTATTGACCGGCTGAACATATAACGGAAGTAAGGTACTAGATATTGTTTACATCCACCTATATTTCCCACCCAATCTTTATCTTGAGCTTTAAAAACCAAAATACTGTATGGCATATATGTTTATTCCAACCATCAAATACAGAAACCATGTTCCTAATATTCTTAGCGACACGGTAGAAACCGATATAATAATAGATGTATGTCCTCCTATTCGTATTTTCTGTCTTTCGCGTTTTTTTTTGGAGTTATGTTTAACACAGGGAAAGGTCATCGGAAATTACTATTAAAAGTATTATATTTAGGCAAAATTATCATTGGTACATAATACGAGATTACGCCCCATATAAACTTTCAAGACGTCCCCTAGTTCCCGCCAAGACGAACCAGGAAAGATGTATACATGTAGGTGGTACTTATCGTGTAAAAGAAGGGGACCCCAGCAATATATACTAAACACCTATCTTAGCCGTTTAACATAGTCCCAGAGATATTACATTGGTTAATTGTTTTCTAAGCCGGCTTCCTCATCGACGTCTTACCTTCGAAATGGGCGCTTCCTCGAGTTAGCGGCGAAACCATGTCCCATTGGTCAGGTCTCTTAAATACGTCATCCCCTCATGTCACGTGAGGGAACCCGGAAGGGATTAATGCTGTTTCGCAATGTTACAGCAGACTTTACGGACATATGGGCGCCATTTATAAAAGGTGTACAAGTTTAATACACCGATAGAACTTTATAATACCAAAAGTTATCGATAAAGGGACGGGGTAATCCATTTATTCGTTTGTAGAAGTTTATATAAAAATGAAGTATTTCAGAAGAGAAAATATAAAAATATATGAAAAGATTTTATATATATGGGCGCCTCGGAAATATTCGGTATAACGTTGTAATTTAAATATAGTACTTCCCGAACAAAAATATTCCATTTTATAATAATAAAGTGTTGGTAAAGCCCGTGCAAAACCCTAATAATCAAAACGACTTGTCGTTTTATCCCTGCTGTAACCGAGATCCCTTCTTTGATAATATACGGGATGTACTCTGAACAAATCGGACCATCCTACCATCAAAACATCAATGAATTTCACGATAAGGTCACAGAGGAGCTATATAACATGGAGACTCCTCAAAGATTTACCCCCAAGTCAAAACATAACATTACAGTGGCAGAAAGATCAGCCCTAACGAGGTTAAACAAGGACACAAGTATTGTTATAAGGGAAGCCGATAAAGGCGGGAACATTGTCCTTATGAATCGTGAAGACTACATGCAGGAAATAAATAGACAACTTGGAAATGAGGTACACTATCAAAAGATCAATGACAATCCTATTCCACACAGTACAATGAAGATCAATGCTAAACTATTGGAATGGAGGGAATCAGGTCTCCTTAGTGAGGATGAGTGCCGATTTATGTGGGTCAATTGCCCTAATTTTCCTTGCATTTATGTATTGCCAAAGGTGCATAAGGGTGGTCCATTCCCACCGGGTAGACCAATCATCTCCGGGGTGGGCTCACCGACGGAGAAAATGTCAGAATTTGTTGACTTAAAGCTACAAAAATATGTCCCAAATTTAGCATCATATGTAAGGGACAGTAAGGACATCCTTATGAAATTTAAAGACTTTGATTGGTCAGAGGACTTGATGTTTGTAACTTTAGACGTCGAAAGTCTTTATACCTGTATCAATAAGACCTTTGGTATAAAGGCCATCCAATCTTTTCTGGATATAGATTATGCAAGCTTCTACGACTACAATGAGATGATTGTCTCAATGATCAACATTATCCTAGATAACAACTTCTTTCTCTTCGACGGCCAATGGTTCCAGCAGATACACGGTACAGCGATGGGTTCCAGGTTTGCTCCCTCTTACGCCTGCCTTTTTATGGGTTGGTTCGAGAGGGAGCATGCCTGGAGCAGAGGTGCCTCCCCCTGGACCAACTACATTGTGTACTGGGGGAGGTATATTGATGACGTGATCTGCCTCTGGTCTGGGTCCATTGACCAGCTTGAACAATATGTATCTTTTCTTAATACCAACATGTACAATGTTAAATTTACCATGATGCATCACAAAGAACGCATCAACTTTCTAGACATACAATTTTACATAAAACAAGGACAGATACACAGTACACTATACAGGAAGGAGACTGCATGTAACGCTGTGTTACATGCAACCAGTGCACACCCCCACTCCGTTAAGAACAATATTCCCTTTGGCAAAATGGTAAGGGTTAGGCGGAATTGTAGTGAGGAAGATACGTTCCACACACACATAAGTGATACCAAGAATAGATTCTTTAAAAGGGGTTATGATCATACTACCTTAGATAAAGCGGAACTAAGGATCAACAAGATGTGTAGGAACATGACACTCCAGGAGAAACAAAAAAGGCCTGACATCAATACTAAAGCCAGGTTTATAACTCAATACACCTCTCATAGCAGTACCATTTTTAACATCTTTAGAAAGCATTGGCACCTTTTGATGGGAGTCCCAGGCCTGAGAGATGTGATTGATAAAAAACCATCCATTACATATAGAAAGGGTACCTCTCTAAAAAGAACACTATGTCCTAGTTACGTAACTACCCCCCAAAAAACACAAACTTGGTTACCCAATAAGCCTAAAGGATTTTTCACCTGCGGAATGTGCAATGTCTGCCCGTTGGGAAAGAGTAAAACTTTTGCTTTCTGTTTTAACAGTTCGAGACAGTATACCATTGAGAATTTCATAAACTGTAATACGACCTATGTGGTGTACGTTCTGGGATGTAGATGTGACATGATTTATGTCGGCAGTACCATCCGTAGCTTAAAACTCAGAATCCAGGAACACAAAAGGGCAATAAAAACAAATGACACCAGATACCCGATCACCAATCACTATGTCAGGGAACATCCCGAGGACACAAGTTTCTGGTTTCACGCTATCGAACATGTTCCGGTACCCAAAAGAGGTGGCAACAGGGACCTGTTGCTAAGACAGAAGGAATCGAAATGGATCTGTCGTTTAAGAGCAACCAGCCTGGGACATAACACTGATGGGGAAATGCACTACTTTCTATAGGTGATGACACCTGGGGTTTCTTTTAATGAATAACACATTAGATTCCCTCCAAAAATATTTAGATTCTTTGTTCGAAAATTTTATTGGGACGTATAATATCCTGGCTAACAATGCATTGAACATCTATGGCATCGCGATATATATTATCTATGTGGTTTTGATACCATGGTGTATTATACGTTGACCAACATAAATTTCTGCACATCCTTCCTCTTCTGTATTATTAGACTTATCTGCCCCCCCCTCTTTTTTGGCTGTGTTCCGTTCTCCCCCTGTCCCCCAACCCCGCCCTCCCCCTTTATCAAGTGATGTCCCCCCACGGATTGTATAATGAAAATGTATGGAAGCATAAACATTCTCTTGCGACAACTGTTTGGTTTGACAGCAATGTTTTTGTACGGTATGTTTCTTTTCTTTTTAGATAGACGATATATACTATCTTCCTTAGATCTGATCAAAAATAAAGAATTCCCATATCGAATATATAAGCACTTTCCAGGAAATTGTAGCTCGTAATCCGTGGCCGGTCTATACGAGGTATGAAATTATATCGACACCATCAATCACCATATGGTGTCTTTTGTTTACAAATGTCACTCATTCATCATGAGAGACATTCATGTTATAATTAACCAACATGGGCTCCACCTTCAACACAGATATAACGATATGCCTATTTGGTCACTAATAAGGTCTTTCGGTTTTTAATGATTTTATATTTTTCCTAAGTGGCGCTTGTAGACATTTGGGAACCCCTCCTCGTTATTGTAATATCAATTTAAAATATTTCTGAACTGTTCGGAGTACACCCCGTATATTATCTAAGAAGGGATCTCGGTTACCGCAGGGTAATATCAATTTAAAATATTTCCGATTTGTTCAGAGTACATCCCGTATATTATCAAAGAAGGGATCTCGGTTACAGCAGGGATAAAACGACAAGTCGTTTTGATTTTTAGGGTTTTGCACGGGCTTTACCAACACTTTATTACTATAAAATGGAATATTTTTTTTCGGGAAGTACTATATTTAAATTACAACGTTATACCGAATATTTCCGAGGCGCCCATATATATAAAATCTTTTCATATATTTTTATATTTTCTCTTCTGAAATACTTCATTTTTATATAAACTTCTACAAACGAATAAATGGATTACCCCGTCCCTTTATCGATAACTTTTGGTATTATAAAGTTCTATCGGTGTATTAAACTTGTACACCTTTTATAAATGGCGCCCATATGTCCGTAAAGTCTGCTGTAACATTGCGAAACAGCATTAATCCCTTCCGGGTTCCCTCACGTGACATGAGGGGATGACGTATTTAAGAGACCTGACCAATGGGACATGGTTTCGCCGCTAACTCGAGGAAGCGCCCATTTCGAAGGTAAGACGCCGATGAGGAAGCCGGCTTAGAAAACAATTAACCAATGTAATATCTCTGGGACTATGTTAAACGGCTAAGATAGGTGTTTAGTATATATTGCTGGGGTCCCCTTCTTTTACGCGATAAGTACCACCTACATGTATACATCTTTCCTGGTTCGTCTTGGCGGGAACTAGGGAACGTCTTGAAAGTTTATATGGGGCGTAATCTCGTAATATGTACCAATGATAATTTTGCCTAAATATAATACTTTTAATAGTAATTTCCGATGACCTTTCCCTGTGTTAAACATAACTCCAAAAAAAACCGCGAAAGACAGAAAATACGAATAGGAGGACATACATCTATTATTATATCGGTTTCTACCGTGTCGCTAAGAATATTAGGAACATGGTTTCTGTATTTGATGGTTGGAATAAACATATATGCCATACAGTATTTTGGTTTTTAAAGCTCAAGATAAAGATTGGGTGGGAAATATAGGTGGATGTAAACAATATCTAGTACCTTACTTCCGTTATATGTTCAGCCGGTCAATAGGAAGTCAGAATACTATGGCCAGTCTTCTGGATTGGGAGTAGTTTCTCGGAAAGCAACAGGAGACTATGAATAGGTGCTTATGATATTCTTCGTTTTTATTTTTCTAGAAAAATGGAGCCTACACGATGGTTCTAAATATGCAACAACATTGTTGATCCAACTTGACTTATGCAATCTATGGACCAAATTAAGAGTCCTTTTTCCAATTGAAAAATCCGGTGATTCATATTGACATACACCGTTCAGCTACCTGTAGAGGTAAGATGAATCTCGTGTGTTAAGAAAATATTTAGCTATCCGTGCTTTTTACTTTTAGTACATTTGCTCATGCCATAAAAGAGGCGTTAATAATTTTTACACAAAAAAATTCACTTTTACTAGGTTATACAACTTTCCCTGTGGATAAACATATTATTTGAAAGTCGAACATCCTTTGAAATTGCTGAAAGTCGACATCGTTATATATAAATAAAACAATCTATGGTAAGAGTTGCAATATATAAAAATCTTTTTCAATACGGGTATTAATCTTACCAACTGTAGATATCAAGTGTTTTTTAAAAAAAGTTTTCGACTATTATAAATTCTATAGTTCCTTTATAGATGAGGTTCTTTTAATATATTAATCTTATAATAAATTTCCTACCTAGGGTATTTAGTTACCTTTACACTTAGGCAGGACAAACATGTGTTTTTTGATATTCTTAACTCTTGTTATGTATGTGAATGTGACTAATTAGTCGAAATTTTGAATAATATGTGTAATGTATTTGTATTATATATGTGATATTTATGTTATTTGTTCTATGTTGCCTTTGTTCAGAAAAATATTTCTTTGTTTATTATGTGTATGAAAACTTATGGTAACGTCAATTTTTGTTTTTGAAATGATGTAGTATGTTGTGTTTTTATGTTGTATATAAGGTGTTTTATACATATATGTGTTTGTATTTATATTTGTTCACAGCCCTGACGAAGTTCGTAAAGAACGAAACGCGTTGGCTGAGTTTGATCTATCTAAGAGTTGAATGAAAATAAAAGAACAACAATTGGAACATTTTGAAAAGACTTAACTTTGGTGCACCGTCCTTTTGTAAAAAAGTTTGTATATCTGGTTTCCAGTAGAGCATAAGTACGGCTCGCTCTGGACGTGTTTTTGCACCTACTACCTATTTGTGTATTGATTTGGATTTTGATGTGCTCAACATTGGTCAGCCGTACGGTTACTTTTGTTCATATTCTATTTGATTGACCGTTTTGCACTCTTTTCCGTTTGTTATTTCATTAATATTAATTTAAGTTGAGGGCTTTATACCCTTAGATACCATGCCTAGATTTCAGGATGGACGTGAGGAGTTAGCTCTGGATCTTTTTGGGACCAGTGTCTCTAAAAACACAACAACTATAACTAATACAGTTACCGTGAGCCTTAAAGCTATGTTTGTGAAACTAGAGAAATTACGCAAGCAAGAGTTAAGCAGATGGTGGGACGGAGTCACCTTGGAACAATACATGAAGAACGGTAAAATTCCAAGGGGACTCCGTATCCTAATTTTCCCAACCTTTGAGGATCTAAGCGGGGATCTACTTAAGGAATGGGAATGTAATCTGGAGGGTGCATCCACAACGATGATGAAAATATTGGTGAGACACGCTGCAGAGAAAGGGGAGAAGTTACAGGCTGAGATTGAAATTCTGGAAAAGGAAATTAACAATATGACTGAGAAAGATCTGATAGAGAAAAATTACTTGATATTAAAACAAGTAATGGATGACCATCAATTATATCTGAAGAACAAGAAATTAAGTAAGATAAGAAGGGACGATAAGGATTACCAAAATGGCAGAATATATACCTTTGCAAAAAAGTTTGATGGGTTACAAGGAAGTGAGGATATGACTAAGAAAAGAACAAGGGATGATAGAGATATAAGTGAGGAAACAGGTTCCAACAGCAACCTATCTCTATCCTCATTAGGCAGCTCTACATCAAGCCATGTATTACCTGATGTCCCATTAGAAGAAGGGGCCTCGTCCTTCCAAAAAGAACTGGCCAACCTCAGGATAAGCAACCGCCTCCAACAAAAAAGAGATCAAATAAAAAGAGGCGGGGAGGGAGGCGATCAAAGAACAACCAAAAGGGGAGGCTTGCCAAACAAATCAGGTGCAGTGCCCAAACTGAAGAAGCAACTAGGGATGGACCTGAAACTATAGGGGATTGCATGACCTGTCAAAATGTGAATACTGATTTGAAAATCATAAATCTTTCAAATAAAGTCTTGGATAATGATGAAAAAAACATATTGAGTAAGGGTCTTAATTTCTGTCCCACACAAGGTGGTGATTTTGCAAACCTCCACATTGATCTTTTTAAATTCACTAGGACACTCAAACTCAAAGATTTCTTTGCAACGAGACCCCTTGAATCAGGGAGTGATATGGGTATTCAGAGTGGGGGTACACATACCATACGAGAGGTGCGTGACATACACTGTCTCCTTTCTCTGAATCCAGAGAACGAGGTAAATATCACCACGGTCTTAGAAGATCTTGACATCTGTCATAACGCAAGTATTGATAGTGGACTACGTCCTAAATCGAAATTTATACCCACACACTCCTACCATCAAAACATCAATGAATTTCACGATAAGGTCACAGAGGAGCTATATAACATGGAGACTCCTCAAAGATTTACCCCCAAGTCAAAACATAACATTACAGTGGCAGAAAGATCAGCCCTAACGAGGTTAAACAAGGACACAAGTATTGTTATAAGGGAAGCCGATAAAGGCGGGAACATTGTCCTTATGAATCGTGAAGACTACATGCAGGAAATAAATAGACAACTTGGAAATGAGGTACACTATCAAAAGATCAATGACAATCCTATTCCACACAGTACAATGAAGATCAATGCTAAACTATTGGAATGGAGGGAATCAGGTCTCCTTAGTGAGGATGAGTGCCGATTTATGTGGGTCAATTGCCCTAATTTTCCTTGCATTTATGTATTGCCAAAGGTGCATAAGGGTGGTCCATTCCCACCGGGTAGACCAATCATCTCCGGGGTGGGCTCACCGACGGAGAAAATGTCAGAATTTGTTGACTTAAAGCTACAAAAATATGTCCCAAATTTAGCATCATATGTAAGGGACAGTAAGGACATCCTTATGAAATTTAAAGACTTTGATTGGTCAGAGGACTTGATGTTTGTAACTTTAGACGTCGAAAGTCTTTATACCTGTATCAATAAGACCTTTGGTATAAAGGCCATCCAATCTTTTCTGGATATAGATGATGCAAGCTTCTACGACTACAATGAGATGATTGTCTCAATGATCAACATTATCCTAGATAACAACTTCTTTCTCTTCGACGGCCAATGGTTCCAGCAGATACACGGTACAGCGATGGGTTCCAGGTTTGCTCCCTCTTACGCCTGCCTTTTTATGGGTTGGTTCGAGAGGGAGCATGCCTGGAGCAGAGGTGCCTCCCCCTGGACCAACTACATTGTGTACTGGGGGAGGTATATTGATGACGTGATCTGCCTCTGGTCTGGGTCCATTGACCAGCTTGAACAATATGTATCTTTTCTTAATACCAACATGTACAATGTTAAATTTACCATGATGCATCACAAAGAACGCATCAACTTTCTAGACATACAATTTTACATAAAACAAGGACAGATACACAGTACACTATACAGGAAGGAGACTGCATGTAACGCTGTGTTACATGCAACCAGTGCACACCCCCACTCCGTTAAGAACAATATTCCCTTTGGCAAAATGGTAAGGGTTAGGCGGAATTGTAGTGAGGAAGATACGTTCCACACACACATAAGTGATACCAAGAATAGATTCTTTAAAAGGGGTTATGATCATACTACCTTAGATAAAGCGGAACTAAGGATCAACAAGATGTGTAGGAACATGACACTCCAGGAGAAACAAAAAAGGCCTGACATCAATACTAAAGCCAGGTTTATAACTCAATACACCTCTCATAGCAGTACCATTTTTAACATCTTTAGAAAGCATTGGCACCTTTTGATGGGAGTCCCAGGCCTGAGAGATGTGATTGATAAAAAACCATCCATTACATATAGAAAGGGTACCTCTCTAAAAAGAACACTATGTCCTAGTTACGTAACTACCCCCCAAAAAACACAAACTTGGTTACCCAATAAGCCTAAAGGATTTTTCACCTGCGGAATGTGCAATGTCTGCCCGTTGGGAAAGAGTAAAACTTTTGCTTTCTGTTTTAACAGTTCGAGACAGTATACCATTGAGAATTTCATAAACTGTAATACGACCTATGTGGTGTACGTTCTGGGATGTAGATGTGACATGATTTATGTCGGCAGTACCATCCGTAGCTTAAAACTCAGAATCCAGGAACACAAAAGGGCAATAAAAACAAATGACACCAGATACCCGATCACCAATCACTATGTCAGGGAACATCCCGAGGACACAAGTTTCTGGTTTCACGCTATCGAACATGTTCCGGTACCCAAAAGAGGTGGCAACAGGGACCTGTTGCTAAGACAGAAGGAATCGAAATGGATCTGTCGTTTAAGAGCAACCAGCCTGGGACATAACACTGATGGGGAAATGCACTACTTTCTATAGGTGATGACACCTGGGGTTTCTTTTAATGAATAACACATTAGATTCCCTCCAAAAATATTTAGATTCTTTGTTCTAAAATTTTATTGGGACGTATAATATCCTGGCTAACAATGCATTGAACATCTATGGCATCGCGATATATATTATCTATGTGGTTTTGATACCATGGTGTATTATACGTTGACCAACATAAATTTCTGCACATCCTTCCTCTTCTGTATTATTAGACTTATCTGCCCCCCCCCTCTTTTTTGGCTGTGTTCCGTTCTCCCCCTGTCCCCCGACCCCGCCCTCCCCCTTTATCAAGTGATGTCCCCCCACGGATTGTATAATGAAAATGTATGGAAGCATAAACATTCTCTTGCGACAACTGTTTGGTTTGACAGCAATGTTTTTGTACGGTATGTTTCTTTTCTTTTTAGATAGACGATATATACTATCTTCCTTAGATCTGATCAAAAATAAAGAATTCCCATATCGAATATATAAGCACTTTCCAGGAAATTGTAGCTCGTAATCCGTGGCCGGTCTATACGAGGTATGAAATTATATCGACACCATCAATCACCATATGGTGTCTTTTGTTTACAAATGTCACTCATTCATCATGAGAGACATTCATGTTATAATTAACCAACATGGGCTCCACCTTCAACACAGATATAACGATATGCCCATTTGGTCACTAATAAGGTCTTTCGGTTTTTAATGATTTTATATTTTTCCTAAGTGGCGCTTGTAGACATTTGGGAACCCCTCCTCGTTATTGTAATATCAATTTAAAATATTTCTGAACTGTTCGGAGTACACCCCGTATATTATCTAAGAAGGGATCTCGGTTACCGCAGGGTAATATCAATTTAAAATATTTCCGATTTGTTCAGAGTACATCCCGTATATTATCAAAGAAGGGATCTCGGTTACAGCAGGGATAAAACGACAAGTCGTTTTGATTATTAGGGTTTTGCACGGGCTTTACCAACACTTTATTATTATAAAATGGAATATTTTTGTTCGGGAAGTACTATATTTAAATTACAACGTTATACCGAATATTTCCGAGGCGCCCATATGTATAAAATCTTTTCATATATTTTTATATTTTCTCTTCTGAAATACTTCATTTTTATATAAACTTCTACAAACGAATAAATGGATTACCCCGTCCCTTTATCGATAACTTTTGGTATTATAAAGTTCTATCGGTGTATTAAACTTGTACACCTTTTATAAATGGCGCCCATATGTCCGTAAAGTCTGCTGTAACATTGCGAAACAGCATTAATCCCTTCCGGGTTCCCTCACGTGACATGAGGGGATGACGTATTTAAGAGACCTGACCAATGGGACATGGTTTCGCCGCTAACTCGAGGAAGCGCCCATTTCGAAGGTAAGACGTCGATGAGGAAGCCGGCTTAGAAAACAATTAACCAATGTAATATCTCTGGAACTATGTTAAACGGCTAAGATAGGTGTTTAGTATATATTGCTGGGGTCCCCTTCTTTTACGCGATAAGTACCACCTACATGTATACATCTTTCCTGGTTCGTCTTGGCGGGAACTAGGGGACGTCTTGAAAGTTTATATGGGGCGTAATCTCGTATTATGTACCAATGATAATTTAGCCTAAATATAATACTTTTAATAGTAATTTCCGATGACCTTTCCCTGTGTTAAACATAACTCCAAAAAAAACCGCGAAAGACAGAAAATACGAATAGGAGGACATACATCTATTATTATATCGGTTTCTACCGTGTCGCTAAGAATATTAGGAACATGGTTTCTGTATTTGATGGTTGGAATAAACATATATGCCATACAGTATTTTGGTTTTTAAAGCTCAAGATAAAGATTGGGTGGGAAATATAGGTGGATGTAAACAATATCTAGTACCTTACTTCCGTTATATGTTCAGCCGGTCAATAGGAAGTCAGAATACTATGGCCAGTCTTCTGGATTGGGAGTAGTTTCTCGGAAAGCAACAGGAGACTATGAATAGGTGCTTATGATATTCTTCGTTTTTATTTTTCTAGAAAAATGGAGCCTACACGATGGTTCTAAATATGCAACAACATTGTTGATCCAACTTGACTTATGCAATCTATGGACCAAATTAAGAGTCCTTTTTCCAATTGAAAAATCCGGTGATTCATATTGACATACACCGTTCAGCTACCTGTAGAGGTAAGATGAATCTCGTGTGTTAAGAAAATATTTAGCTATCCGTGCTTTTTACTTTTAGTACATTTGCTCATGCCATAAAAGAGGCGTTAATAATTTTTACACAAAAAAATTCACTTTTACTAGGTTATACAACTTTCCCTGTGGATAAACATATTATTTGAAAGTCGAACATCCTTTGAAATTGCTGAAAGTCGACATCGTTATATATAAATAAAACAATCTATGGTAAGAGTTGCAATATATAAAAATCTTTTTCAATACGGGTATTAATCTTACCAACTGTAGATATCAAGTGTTTTTTAAAAAAAGTTTTCGACTATTATAAATTCTATAGTTCCTTTATAGATGAGGTTCTTTTAATATATTAATCTTATAATAAATTTCCTACCTAGGGTATTTAGTTACCTTTACACTTAGGCAGGACAAACATGTGTTTTTTGATATTCTTAACTCTTGTTATGTATGTGAATGTGACTAATTAGTCGAAATTTTGAATAATGTGTGTAATGTATTTGTATTATATATGTGATATTTATGTTATTTGTTCTATGTTGCCTTTGTTCAGAAAAATATTTCTTTGTTTATTATGTGTATGAAAACTTATGGTAACGTCAATTTTTGTTTTTGAAATGATGTAGTATGTTGTGTTTTTATGTTGTATATAAGGTGTTTTATACATATATGTGTTTGTATTTATATTTGTTCACAGCCCTGACGGAGTTCGTAAAGAACGAAACGCGTTGGCTGAGTTTGATCTATCTAAGAGTTGAATGAAAATAAAAGAACAACAATTGGAACATTTTGAAAAGACTTATCTTTGGTGCACCGTCCTTTTGTAAAAAAGTTTGTATATCTGGTTTCCAGTAGAGCATAAGTACGGCTCGCTCTGGACGTGTTTTTGCACCTACTACCTATTTGTGTATTGATTTGGATTTTGATGTGCTCAACATTGGTCAGCCGTACGGTTACTTTTGTTCAAACTCTGTAAATAGGGTCTTGCATCAAAATCTTTGGGTGCATGCATGGGAACGTCCATGCACCACCCATGGAATGGCTCCCTGACGCTAAGTAAAACAGGGTGGTCCAATGCACTCCATTGGTTTACGGGCTGGCGTGCGGGTGTGGCTGGCTAAGGTGCGAAGGGCTGTGGAGCAATGTGACTGGGCCCATCTGGGCGCTTCTGGCCACGCTGACTACTTGCAGCTGGCCCCGAGGAACTTTTTGAGAAATCAACACTTGGTGGGCTCCCTCCCTGAGGGCATACCTGCTTTATAGTCTGTGCCTTAACAAGATATTGGCTGACCTTGGCGCATTGCTCCATTGCTATATCCCGCACACAATCTGTGAACCAAATTGGTATGACGTGGTGGAGCCTAATAGTCACTGAAACATTGCGTCGCTCTATAACTGGGTTTACCCAAGTTAGGAGTGTATAACCATCCACATAAAGCGACAAACCATCATCAGAAGGCACCAGCAATAACGGACAAGACGCGGTTAGCGTAATGGTGCACAAAGACCCCAAAACAGAGGGTATTCCAATTTAAAAAGGCAAGTGGCGTGATGTCAGATACCGACACTAACATGGTGGAGGGGTGTGCAGAGACAATCAGGCCTGAGAGTGCTCCTTCTTGCCCTGACGCCTTGATGGTTGAATTATGAGCTGGATTCAAGGCATTAGACGGTCGCTTTAACTCATTGGAGAAACGATTGGACACCATGGGAGCTAGATTAGACTCATGAACATCTCTTGGACACTGCAGAAGGTAGGGTTTTCGACCTAGAAGATGGATCTGCGCAATCAGTCAAAAGAATATATTGGATGGAAAAAATATTAAAAACTGTGGCCATGAAGAACGAAGACTTAGAGGCTAGTAGCAGGCGCAATTATTTGCACATTTTAGGTGTTTCCGAATTTACTAACACGGGCTGTATGGCCACCTTTGTAGAAATGTTACTCGTAGATCTCTTTGGCAATGAGTCTGTTACTCCCACATTCCTGGTTGAATGAGTGCACCATACCCTTGGGCCTCGACCCAACCCTGGCACTCCACCGAGACCAATCTTGGCGCGCCTCCTGAACTTCAATGATAGAGACTCTGCACTACGACTGGCGCGTGAAGGTGGCACTATACTTGCAGGGATCCATGATTACTTTATTTCCTAACTTCACGGCTATGGTTCAGGAGGTGAGGAGAAAGTTTACTAGAGTGAAGGCCAAGCTCCAGAACCTGGGCCTCAGGTACGGCATGATCTACCCAGCTCTCTTGCGAGTGGATTTAGCGGGGAGATCTAGGGTATTCGATACCCCCACAGCAGTCCAAGAATTTTGTCGGAGCTATAAAGGTACTGTTAGCACCCAGGACAAAGACCGCCTCAGAGACTCTCCTCCACATAGCGGATCTGCGGCAAGTGTGGAACCTTTTTCAACGGAATGACGCGGTATAATACGGCATGTGCCGCCTGACAGTTAACACAGAGCTTATTTTTTTTTGGGCATGCTGTGAACTTGTATTCACCTTTTGCAAAGTTGGGGAAGATGGCGAGGCGTTGCCTCCCCCCCAAGTGTGTATTACATTGGACTGGATATACTATTCAGAATGTATGACTTATTTTTCCGTTTCCCATGTTTGAGATTGTTTTTCATTGCATTCCACCTATTAGACAACAGGGTACTTCTCTGTGGTTGGGTATGCAGGGATGGGTGGAGGGTGGTGGGGGGGACTGTTTGTGGGGTTTATACACCATTGCTTTCATCAACAATAATACAAAGTCATTGGTATGATAAATTGAAGATAATATGCACAGTTTCGTTTTCAAACTAATTTAATGGCTGTTGGGGTTAAATTGCCAACATTTGCTTATCTCACGCTTCTTACATGGAATGTCAGGGGCCTAAACAATGCCAAGAAAGGAAAGCAGGTACTGAACTACTTACAGAGACACCGTGTAGATATTGCGTTCCTACAAGAAACTCATTTACCTAGAACAGCAACTACGCGCTTTGCTTCCTCTTGGGGCCCACATAGACACTTTGCTAACTACAGCACATATGCTAGAGGGACGGCTGTACTCATACATTAGCGCCTACCTTTCTACCACTCAGTGGTCCGAACCGATAGCGAGGGCAGAAATACTATGGTGGCAGGACAACTTATGAGACACCAAATGGCATTCATCTGCATCTATGCCCCTAACATAGACGATCCAGATTTTTGCCACACATTACACTCACATATCCTCCGACTTGATGCAGATTATGTCTGAATGGGTGATGACTTTAACCTCCTATTAGACCCTTCCCATGACGGCATAGCAGATTCCCCTGATACGAAGCCCCGAGCGTGCCGCGCTTTACTGGAATTATGCGAGGCGTTTGGCCTCATAGACGTGTGGCGACACTGTCGACCCGAGGATTCAGTGTACACACACCACTCCGTGCCCCATCGCACTTGGACGTGATTAGACTTTTGGCTGGTGACCCCCCAACTTGGCAGCTGGGTATAGGGACTCTCAACACCTGCCTAGAACCTCCTCTGACCATTCCCCGGTAGTACTGACACTCTGGGTCCAGAGACCGGAAGGCTGCGAGAGACAGGGGAGGTTCCCTAGTCAGGACTTGCAAGACAAAGTATTTCACTCTGAAATGCAGGATGCCATAGTTGAATACTTTAGTATAAATACCGGATCAGTACAATCCTGGGCCACACTATGGGAGGCTTCCAAAGTGTATATGCGTGGGATATGTATCTCCAAACATGTCGGTGTTTTGCAAGACTTGGGGCAGACATTGGCAAGAATTGAGCAGCAGTTGTCTACACTTGATCAGGAACTAAGGGACCGTCCTGAATTAGTTCAGCACCACCGCCATCTAACACTCTTGACGGAGTTTAAGGAGGCTGCGGAACGTGAGGCGCGCTTTTTAAGTAAATATTACATCGCATGCAGATATGGGGAGGGCGATAGACCAGGTCGCATGCTGGCGAGACTCTTGAGACCCTCTGTCGGGAACTCATGTATTGCAAGTCTCCGCTCATCACAAGGGCAAATTTTGACAGGCACCCCTGATATTGGGGATGAGTTTTTGGGATATTACAAACAACTATGTTCAACACGTATATTGCACAGTGATGAGGACCGCGGTAAATATCTACCTGAAGTTGCGTTAGTGTGGCTGGAAAAAGCCATGCAACAATTTTTTGCTGAACCATTTTCCTCAGAGGAAATTATTAGCGCTATTGACACTATAAATTGCTTGACCGCTCCGGATTAGATGGGTTTACTGGTAGTTTTTACAAGGCGTATAAAGCCATCTTGGCTGCGCACTTGCTTGAAGTCTACAATGAGGCACTCGAGAGTCTGGAACTTCCCTTTACGTTGCGAGAAGGTGTGATTGTCTTGCTCCCCAAACCAGGCACAGATCCGCTCCTTTGTTTTTCATACAGACCGCTGTCATTATTAAATCTGGATTATAAAATTCTGGCAAAAATGATAACATTACGACTGGCCCTGCTACTTGATCGAATTATTTCACCTGCTCAGTCAGGGTTTGTCCCTCGCCGGTCCACGGCCCTAAATCTCCAGACTATTTTTGACACAATTAATAGGATTGACCTGAAGTACAGGTGGCCGCGGTGATGCTGGATACTGAAAAAGCCTTTGATTCCCTGGCAGTAATGAGAAAGATGGGGATCCCGAAGGGATTAATTGAGCTCACTGCTTTGCTTTACACCTCACCCACGGCTTGACTATGGCTGAATGGTACGTTCTTCCCTCAGTTTCAATTATCCCATGGCACTAGGTAGAGGTAGGGCTGCCCGCTCTCACTGTTACTTTTTAGGTCTCGCCTAGGCAGCGCGCATTCGCTGCACAGGCAAAAAGACCTTTAGCAATGGCTTCGGCTTTTCAGCCAAAAACGTGCACGCGTTCTATTGCCTTCAATGGCAACGCGTGCACATGTGGCGATTCACTTGCGGGAGCGAGCGGCTGGCGTCATATGTTATCAATTACCGCGGCACGAGCCGCTCGTTCCCAAGTGAATCGCGCAGCCCCCTCCTCTCTCCCCTCCCGCCGCGTGAGGCGCGCACGCTTGTGCTTGTTATCAATACCCACGTCCACTGTGTGTCAGTGGGGCACGGCGGTACACGCTGAGACAGGCGGCGCCGAAGTGGTTACTTCGGAGAGTGCAGGCGGAGCCATCTGGTTGGGCTAGTTGCAGTTCGTGTTGCTTTGTGTATCTCGAAGGCACCTCTCACCCACAGTAGCTTCAGAAAGCATCATCAGGAGCTCTGAGCCACGAAACTACGCCCAAAACCTCGCAATCCATTTCAATATGTCGGTTTACATGCAAACGTCTACAGGAGTGCCGTGGATAATGCTTCCATGGTAAGTTAAAAGAGCTGCGGGTACTTTGGTACACACCCCACTCAAAGCGCGTTGTAGTGTCTTAGGAACGAGCGAGACGGAAAAAACTATCGGGACCAAATACATTGATCGTTCCACCACACTCTTTTCTCTTGTTAATCGTTTTGCTTTATCTTGGATTTTTGGGGATAAAGTGCCTGCCAGTGTGTCCGAAAAGTTCCAGTTTGTATTTTGAAGAAAACTTTCCAAAAGTTGGAACCTAGAGGAAATGTTTTGGGGGGGGAAAAGCTTAGAGCTGAAATATCTATCTCGGCACCCTTTTATAGTTTTAAGGCTATATTTTACGGCCATTGCTGTTAAAGGCTGCCCACCTCAAGTTGTTGCATAAAACGCTATGCATTATGAGCGAGTTCGATGTCGTTGGGAACTAATTAGAACTTATTTCGGCTTGTATTATTGCGGTACATGAAACCATTTTCACCGTGCGGACGCTCTCATTTTAAAGTTCAACCAACTTTTCTGTTTACATTTGGACTGAACACGACTCTCGTTGGCATCCATTCTTTTCCATGTGCGCTCTGAGATGCGTTTAAATATTAATTTGTTTAACTTTATCGTCCCCGGCTGGCATCTTCCTCTTAACCCTGCCATCAGACAGTCTACTGTATTGTAGAATTTGTGTAGCGCTTTCCTGCCCGTTGACATAATCTCTGTGCACTTTCTGTTTGGTGCTGGAGCGTGCAGCTCCTCAGTTTGTTGTGTATGCATGGGTGAGTGTTTATTAGCGCAGTTTATGTGGGAAGTATTTCGGTGACAAGCCTCAGACCAGGAGACGTGCTCCAGACCTGATGCAACCGATCTCCGCAGCACATCTTTTTTGAAGAACTCCAATCCCTTCCTCTTAGTTGTACGTAATAACCTAATTCCTTTCTTTACTAGTAATATGTGCATGTTATTGCGAATGTTAGAAATATCACATTATCAGTCAGACACACATTGATGCTGTTCGGAATTACTAAGAATGACTAAAATGTAGGACACCACCCACAGACGTGAGCATAAATTCAAACACGAATAAAGCAGACAAAGGAGGGCTGTGATGTACAGTGGCATTTGTATAGCGCTTGCTCCCCGTATGTGGGGCACTAAAGCGCATGTTCGCGCTGATGTCAAGCTTCGCATATAACGGAGTCTCTTTTGGAAGTGTTTTCGTGTCGTGCGTGATGACCACGAGGTGCACCTAGAGTGATATAGGATGCAGCGCCTGGAGCTGGGATGGGTGAGGGTATGTGAGAGAGACACGCAAATTATAAGGACTCACCAGCTTAGCCATGGGGCAGCAGAATGCTGTGGGCACGTCCACCTGGGGGTAATCCCAAAAGGGCTAGCAATACATAATCCTGGCAAAGGTGATGTCGAATGAACAAAACCAGAAGCCCTGTACCATTTGATTTTTTTAAATTTATTCATGTATTTTTTTTTTTAGATGGGGATATTGTTAACTACTGCATAAATTTACCTCATGAAGTAGAAAGGAAGTGAAAGAGCAATTTAGCCCTGAAACCCGAGCATAAACTACACAAACTTTAGACGAGTTATCTCTTACAGGCTAAGGTACAGATTGGCACAAAGGCACACAATTGTTCGAAACGCTTGAACTATAGTTAGAATGTTGTGCACCAAAATCCATGCGTCGCTAAAAGCGTTCACATTCTTGCTAGTTTTAGTAGCAACAAAAGTAGGAACATTTAAAAATATTGAAATGGCCGTCAAAACTGAGCACAGGCTCCCCTTTGGAGCAACGCATAAAACGGCAGCCTAACAGAGGACAACTGAAACCGGAACCAGCTGCAGGACTGGTCTTGTACCTGGGCAGGTAAGCTCATATTTTGAGCCATTCCACGTTGGGAGCAGTTTTATCTCACCAAGGAGCACATCTGAGGGCAGTCTTCTTCCCACTCTGTTATGCTGTGTTTATGGACTCAGCGCTGTTCATTTCTTTCTCCCACACATTTGTTATGCTATCTGCAGGTTTAAGCAGTGATCGAAGTGCATTAAAAAAAGTATGATAACTATGATGCTGTGCGCAAAGTGGTGGGCAAGTTGAGTGAGCGTGGGGCGTAGTCAAAGGCGTGGCTAACGGAACGAAATATTTTTTAACTTTTTTCAGTCTTTCACCTTCAGGTAACTGCATATAAATAAGGCACAAACCAAATGAAAAATTAATACAAGTTATGTTAAACCGTGAGAAATGCACTATCCTACGTTATGAAACCTCTATTAGTTAATGCATTGCACAGTTCTGTGTCTTAAACATAGAGCTACTGAATTGAATCCCGGTTGGTGCTGTGGAGAATAGTGATTTGCGTATGTTTAGTGCTATGAGGTTCCAGCCTGTAACAGAAAGCATTGGGAATATGTAAGTCATTATTTTAAACTTGCTTTACTCGCAGTATAAACAAGCATTGGCATAGCCAATAGGTCTCGCCTTTACTGAATTGTGGCCAAGCGATACACGCGCTAGAGCAGCAAGTAGAGCTCTGGATAAAGCTCCCCCTTCTCTCTAGCGGAGAGAGTGACAATCACTAAGATGGTTGTACTCCCTAACTTTTTATACTTGTTCCAGAATATACCCTTCCCATTACCTAACAGTTTTTTTTAACGCTACGCTCACACCTCATCTGGGTGGTGTGGGGTGGGAGAAGGGCCAGGGTCAGCTGGGACACACTGACATTACCGTATGAGAGGAGAGGGTTGGGGGTCCCAAATTTCCAGATGTATTACCTTGTCACGCAGTGCAGTTTTGCACACTCCTGGTATCACTCAGACGCGCATATTCTCTACTCTAAACTTGAAGCTGACTTAATATACCCGGCTCCACTTAAAACGATTTTGCTGAAGGGATTCCCTAGAGACCCCCGAGACATTCAGACTGTTTCCACTACCTGTTGGGCCTGGGTGAAACTGGCACGAGTGACCGGTGGGCACACACTATATTCCTCTGCGCTACCACTAATTAACAACCCATGGTTCCCATCACAGAAGAAAACCTGGTACAACGTACACTGGTAAAATACTCCTTAGACACTAGTGGAGAGCTATTTCTGAATGGGCACGTTTTTCATAGCTCTGAAGATACCAGGTTCAGCAAGGCATCCTTTATGGATCACTTTTTACGACCGCTGATTCCAGATTTCCCGTTGGAGCCGAAGTCATTTACACCACTGATTCTGTTGATTACAAACACAGGGGGGGACATTTAATTTCAAAATTATACAAAGCCTGCATGGCATTAATCCCCACATGAGATGCCAAAGTCCGGGAGATCTGGGAACAGGACCTGGGGCACCCTGTAGAGGACTCCCATTGGACCTTTTACTGTACTCAAACCAATGAAGTCTCCGTGAACTGTCGACACAAACTGATACACTTCAAATTCCTATGGCGAGCTTACATGTCCCCCGCTAAGCTTAATATGATAGATCCCTCTCGATCTCACTTGTGTCCTAAATGCGGGGCGCATCATGCTGATTTTGTACACGTGACCTGGAACAGCGAGAAGATAAGAGGGAACTGGAGAGCAGTGTATACAATTCTTTCAAATATGACACGCCTTGACCCCTACCCCACACCAGAGCTGACTCTATTAGGATACGTACACAACATCCCCAAACAGACACGCTGATTTAGCGCTATAGCGCTGCTACTAGCTAAACATGAAATAGCACTACATTGGGGCAACAAGTTTATTCCCACCACTAAAGCATGGCTGAATAACCTAATTTATTGTACACTAATTGTGAGCTGTTTGCATCAACCTTACCCATGACATAGAGACCCAAAGATATTTGGGGCCCTCTGAAAAACTATTTGATGGAGTTGGGTTCCGCCAGCCCGCCGCAGCCACCTGCAGGGGTGGTTCCTACTGGAATTGGCTGAGCCCCCCTTCCCATGCTCAGATATTTAGCGACACATTGGGTATGCTCTACTGTAATGCATGAGGACTCTTAAGGAAGGAGACAGATGACCAGATTCTCAGCAAAGTCATGTGCAAATTGCCATTATATAAATATGTATATTGCTTCGTTAATCAATACCTTTCTATTGTACTACTGATATTGTACAGATGCATTATGAATATGCTTTGTATTGTTACTAATATGGATGAAAATGGTAAATAAAGTTTTTTTTTTTAAAACATGTCTCAAGCCATCCATTGCAGAACCTGCGTGTACAGTTTAAACTGCCATTTTGACTTGTTGAAATAAACCTTTTGCCAGGCCCAAACCTTCCAAACGTAATACATATGTCACACCAGGGTAGGCCTTGAAGAGCCCAGAGGGCCGGGTGCAATGTATATAAAAAACAGGACATGTGCTTTTAAGTTCTACGTGTCCTGGTAGTGAAAAGCTACTAAATTAATGTTTTTACTACTGCAAGGCCCATATGTACCCACTGGATAACATTGGGACCTTATTATATTTTATAAGTGCAATTTCCAAATGGAAGTTATGACTGCTTCAAGTTTGGTGTCTTTGGAATCCTAATTTAAAATCCTAATTTATGTTGAAGTTGGATTTTAGATTACAATTCTGAAAATTCCACAAAGTTGGCAATTTCTTGCCTTAGCCATTTGGTGCCTGCAACCTGTCACTGGTCACATGACAGGTTGTAGTTGGCTACAGGGCTTTGTCTATTTCTCCTAAACAGCCACACACAAGCGGAGCTTAGGGGTGACTGAGTGGGCCATCACTGGCAGGATGGGCAGAAGGAGTTGGGCCCAGCCTCACTTACACATGAACAGGCTGTGTCCTGTCCCCACACAAAGGGCTGTATCCCCCCTGTAGTTAGTCTGGAGCCAGGTAGGAAAGGCAGGGCATCTGTGTACTTCAAAGGCATGCCTCTAGAAGCTTCTGCCTACTTCAAAGGCAAAACTGTGTATAATAGAAGGACCTTAGACACCACCACTTCAGCACTTCTGGACCTGTGGATACTCTGCCAGGAAGAAGCACTGCTGTATTGCTGAAGGACTACCACTCTGCTGGACTGCAATCTGCTAAACTCCTGCTTTGCTGTGATGTCCTGCTGCCTGCTGCCCTCTTGCCCAGGTGAGAAGGACTGGACCTGCATCACTTGAACCGAGAACCCAAAATGACTCCAAGGGCTAGTAGCCTGGCCTTCTGATCTGAAGCCTTGGGGACATAACAGGCTTCCAACCATCTTGCACCTGCACCTGGACTTTTCCATCTGTGAGTATTCCCTGCCACGTGGTGCACCCCCGTCCTGTACCCTTGACAGTGGACCTAAGGTGCTTGCCAGTGGAACCAATGCATCTTCTCTGCTGAGTGGAGCATCTGTGAGCAGAACCAATACATCTCCTCAGCTGAGCAGGGGAACCCCAAGCAGAACTGATGCATTGCCGCTGCTGCGTGGATTAGGCCCGTCGCAAAAAACTGCATCGCCCACTGCAGTTCTCTGAACTGACGCATTGCCCCAGCAGTGCGGGGCATCCACAGCCCAGGTTCTCGCACCTCTCATCGACAGCAGCCTTGATGACGACACCGGACTCCTCATCGCAGACTTGCAGATCCCAAGAACCGAGGCTGCGCGTCACATCCCCGACACTAGATTTTGCATCAATAGCCCTGTCAACGGGAGCCTTGAGAATGATGAAACAGGACCTTGCATCACAGCCTCGCCACATCCCAGGACCAATGCATTGCTTTGCCTGTGCAGTGCATCTTCGACCCAGATCCACACAACGCTCCACAACCAGGATTTAAGATATGGATGGGCAGAACTCGTGGAGTTTCACTGTGTGGAATTTTGCAGAGTTACGTAAAAGCTCAGCAAGATTCCGCATAGTTCAGCGAGCAGGCAGAATTCGGCATGTCGCATTTTTTCGTGCTGATTTTTAGCACCTGGAGCATGTTTCACATTGTAAAATCAGTGCGAACAGCACCACACGGCATGCCAGAAGGCACTGCTTCTGTCTGCCACTCGTGTATATTTTCTACTCGAGCGACAGCTTTCTCAATGAAACAGGTAGCTATCTATCATGACCGCCCACATTGAGAAATCTCGCCATGAGGCGTTCTGGCACTTGCAAATCACATGAGGGGATGCAAATTCTCACTAGAGAGAAAAAACTGTACCATGTGGCGGTTTGCAGAGTTTTTCCAGAATTCCGCGCTCCAAGCGGAGTGCGTAGTGGGCAAAACTCTGTGAACTCAGGAGAAGAATATTTCACCCACCCCAAATTTAAGGTACTCTGTTCAATGTGCCTTACTGGGTTCCTTTAGCCGGCCCACATTCCATCGTGGTCGGCCTGAGCTTGTGACTCTGTCCCGGTCCAGTGCAACCAGATATCCCCAATAGTTTTTTGTGCTTTTTGGTGCTATTTTTCACTATAAACTTTATAAATTCAATATCTCCAGTTCTGCTGATTCGATTTTTGTCGTTTTGGTCTTGTTTTATTTATTAAAACTACTTAATTGATCTAAATCTGTTATGGGCTACTTTTGTGGGGGTATTGACACTGTTGTACTGTATGAAGTTTGCACAAATACTTTACACATTGCCTCTTACTTTAACCTGACTGCTCTGTGCCAAGCTACCAAGGTGGTGAAAACAGGTTAATTTGGGGTTTGTTTGTGCCTTACCCTTACAAATATTGTGGCTGATGCTTAAACAGGGCTTACACCCTAGTCAACCAGCAACCCATTTTCTTACAATCTGCATGAAAACAGTGACGCAAACCCAACCCAACATCTTTCAAAATCTGCGTCCAAGATTTCTCTATTATCTGAAATATATAAATTGTCCTAGGTTTCCGTGGGCCGGACTTGCACAGGTGATAAAGCTTTATTTGTGATTTTCCCTTATTGGGTGATCAATTTGAACACACATGTTTTAGTTGGAGTAGCTGAAATTCTGGGGCTGGGGCACAATTTCTGCCTTTCTCAAAGTTGTCAATTTGGTGCATGCTGCCTTGAGGCTGAGGTTTTTGGAAAGAAAATTCAGGAAAACGTTGGTGTTTCTTATACAAAGTTCTGCTAGTGGCAGGCATTTGATTATTCTTTTCAACTTTGCAAGCTTTAGGAAGCTGACGATATTTGGAAATGTTTGAAAAGAAAGTCACAAATTGGGCAAAGATCTTCGCCTCATCCCTAATTGATAGCAGACGTTTAGCTGAGTTCAGATAACTTTTGCAGTTTGAAGTGAACTTTTCATGTAACTATGAATAAAATTGTGTTCCACATAGTGCTTTCCAGTCTCAATTTCCTCATCTGCACGATGTGGGCTCCTTGGACATTATGAACATTGAAAATACATCGAACAGGTAACCTGTTTTGTACTGCCGAGGTTATCTACTCTGCAATGTACTCTTCACTGTATGCAGTATTGATGTGTTTTTACCAATATGTCACCAGCAAACATTACAATTTAATTTAATTTAATTGTGGGTTTATATAGCGCTAGAATAGACTCCCGGAGGAGTATCTCCACGCTTCGACCGCTGGGGAACCCGTCCTGGCTCACCCTGAGAGATGGTCCCTAATGGGTATCTCTAAGGTGCGACCAAGCATCCCTGGCAGTCTGGGGGGGCCGTTGTGAAGATGAGGCAAGCTAATGCCCAGAGTTGCTGAG
Organism: Triturus cristatus; assembly: GCF_964204655.1. Taxonomy (NCBI): domain Eukaryota; kingdom Metazoa; phylum Chordata; class Amphibia; order Caudata; family Salamandridae; genus Triturus; species Triturus cristatus. The sequence goes on from NC_140582.1 coordinate 499,299,094, forward strand.
TGTGGTCCCTGACTGGAGTAGGCACTGAGGCGAGAATTATCAAGCCCGCTGACCCTGGTCCACGACCCTGCCGCGTCGGGAATCGAACCCTGGTCCCGGGCCGTCCTCTGCTTACAGGTCTGCCGCCTCTAACCAGTGAGCCACACCTCTCCACAATCATCATCTTCTTTGGAAAAAATAAAGCACATTTTGGGTATCTTCAGTTTAAACAAACACTGCCAAAGGCAATATATTTGTTTTGTCTTAGGAAGGGTTTGATAATATTTGGGTAACTTTATGCGTTGTCCCAGCTGTCCCGAAAAAAAATCTATATGAAGCCACACTTCGATTTACAACAATATTGAAGCTGGGACTCATTCCCCTTTTGTGAACAGGCTGCATTTTCAGAGTTAAGCCCATTAGAGGACCAATTAAAATATGAGTAAGGTAAGATGAAGTAAGGAAAATATTCCTAGTAAAGGGCCCATTAAACACTACAGCATAGGTCAATGTAACCATACACGCACTGCCAAGGTATTGATGGACTGCCTAAGCAAACAATGGCTAATCATTTTAAAAACATGAAAACCAATGAGGCAAGGGAGATCTGAATTTCTTCTAAATTAACTTTATTTAAAGAATTGATGACACAAGATCTTCCAGGCTGTTAAGAGATCTAGGGGCATATTCTCAAGGACCTATCGCCGAGTTAGCGGCACTTTATTGCCGCCAAAGTGGCGATAAATTCATCACACTATTTACAAGCTGGTGCTAACAGCCCATATCACCACTTTTCTAGCGAAAGCAGTTGGAAAAAACATCGCCACAGGTGACCTTGGCAACTAAAGCTAATGAGATGCAGAGTAGGCATTCCCGTGCAAAAAGCAGCGACAACACCACTTCGCAACATTCTCAACGACCAGCCAGATCGGCGATAAGATCACAAAACATGCGATAAGGTGCGTTAGCAGTGGGGATTTGACACCTGCTCCGACCTGGTGTTAAGTCGTACGACACCCTGCACCATAAAGGGAGCCCAGCCCAGAGCCACACCTGAAGAACAACAGTTGCCATGGAGCTACTCATCATGCAGCTCGGAGCCCCAGGAGGGCCACAACACCCACCGCCACCACCCCCAGGTCGGCCACCCCCCTGGATCCCTACCACCCCCGGACCACCACGGAGGCAGCACAGACAAAGACAGCGTACCTTCAGAAAATGCACCAGCCTCGGATGTCATTCCCACTCCAGGCTCAAAAGGACAACCATCGCATCCTGACCATCATTGCCCACAGGCTGACGGTACCAACACTGCGGACACCCAACATTCCTCAGCAGACAAAGCTGCTGGCTGTGCTGTACATGTTGGCATCTGGGACCTTCCAACCAACAACTGCCAGAGTCGGAAGAATCTCACAGCCAGCCCTATCCAAGTTCACCACACCTGTCTTGGATGCCATCATCAGCTTGGTACCCCAGTACCTTCACTTCCCACACACTGCGCAGGAACAGCTGAAAACCAAGCAAGGCTTCTACGCCATAGCTGCCTTCCCGCACATGTTGGGGGCAATTGCACACATGTCCTACTTGTGCCCCCTGCCGCCACTGCACACAATTACCGCAACAGGATGCACACGCATTTCATCAATGTGCAGGCAATAGTGGTCCACCGGGGACTCTTCCCCAATGTTGTCGCCAACTACCCAGGCAGTGTGCATTATTACTTCATCTTCCGACAGTCTATCATCAACCAGCGCTTTGAGGCTGGCACCCATGTGAATGCAGTGCTCGTCGGTAAGTACCAAATGAACACACCACACACCTCAAATCCACAATCATGCAACTCACAACTCTGAGAATGCACACGTTACAGACTCACACACAACATGCCAAACAACATGCCCACCGACCAGACACGACAGCACAACTTACTGTGGTGACCTGGGCAAGCCATGTACACGAGCCACCAAAGCATGGCACCTCAGCGACACAATAACAGAATGTGGGGAGAGGTGGGAACCATGCATGTGCGAAGGAGGCAAGTGACCCATGAATGAGAATGTACAAGTGTGGCGTGGATGCGCTGGCCAGACTGCAGTACGCAGACCACAGACATGCCTATGTCAACACATACTGCTGGTGTTTGGAGTGTAGTGGACAGTGGACACAACCATGTCACCCCAGGCAGTGGGGAAGAGTGTGGAAAGTAGCTCATTATGTCCCCCCCTGTAAGCGTGAGCGGAGTGGGCTGGACCAGCGTATGGCAGGACAGCATAGGGGTGTGAATAAAAAGCCCGTAGCTCAGGGTGGGGTTCTCTTCCAGAATGGGCAACGTGTCTGCCAGGGCGGCGCCTCCCACCACGCCATGAGGCCGACGCCGTGATCGGCGATGCATGCGACCATGTGCGCCTGCCGCACCCCAGGCCGAAGGCCCCCAGAGCCGTCTTGGCAGCCCCTGAGCAACCTGGCCATTCCGCTCACCTGCCGACACCGGCGTGTGTCAAAGAGGGCCCGCCACATGCCTGTGCAAGCTCCAAGCCCGAGGCCCGCGACCTTGGCAGCCTCCTCAGACCATCGCTGTCCTCCCAGAGACAGGCATGCGGTACTCCTTTTTCGTTGACGTACTCCACCGGCCTACACAACGGTCAAGTAGGTGACACATTTGGAACTGAGTCTAGATTATACAATGGCCGAGTACACATAAATAATGCTGAGTTTAAATCACTATACTCCCTTCGATGTAGTGGCACCAACTCTGTGCATAGCATTCCAACCACACGTGTCTGTGGGCCCTTGCTGACTACTGCCTACAGCCTACACTGCGGTCAAGTAGGTCACACATTTGGAACTGAGTCTTGATTTCTTCATGGCAGAGTTCATGTCATTGTATGCAAGGAGAGGAGTTGGAGGAAGACGTGGTTCAGTCTTGAGGGAAAAGGGATACACCTTACAGAGGTGATCGAACACTACCAATAACTGCTCTGGTGCCACTAACTCTGTGCATCACAAGGCAACGACACGTGGCTGTGGGCCCATGCTGACCGCCGCCTCCGGCCTACACTGCAGTCCTGTAGGTCACACATTTGGAACGGAGTCTTGATTATACAATGGCCGAGTACACATATTAATGCTGAGTTTAACTCACTATACTCTCTTCGATGTAGTGACACCAACTCTGTGCATAGAATTCCAACCACACGTGTCTGTGGGCCCTTGCTGACTACTGCCTCCGGCCTACACTGCAGTCCTGTAGGTCACACATTTGGAACTGAGTCTTGATTTGTTCATTTCAGACTTTACATCATTGTACAGGCATCATCGCAGACTGCATCCCCTCCCAGCTCTGGTACCACTGACTCTGTGCCCCGAAAGTCATGGTCACTCTCTGGTTGGACTTTGTTGGCATCTGAGTATATGGCCTGGGAGTTGTCTTCATCATCATGTAGCTGATACTGACTTGGCGTCAAGAATGAGTCTGTAGTATTCATCTCCTTCATATTGCCTGATTCTGCTTGGTACTGCATCATGCCCTGGAAGAACAGCTTCCACTGTCCCCTGAAAAACTCTGCGACATTCACCTTGGACATCGACGAGGACCCGCTCAGCCCTTGTGGCCCTACCTCAATGCACCGCAAGTCACCGTCCCTTGCGGGTGTGCCTGTGCCGGCCGGACTGCATCCGGGTCCACTAACTCTGTGCAGCTCAAATCATGGACCCTGTCTGATTGAATATTGGATGGCCTCTGGGTCAATGGCCTAGGGGTCCTCAACGCCATGTGTCTGTGGCCCTGCGCTGACCGCTGCCACCGGCCTCAACTGCGGTCCACCAGGGTTCACACATCAAATCGAGTCCTGAACTGCCCAGACGACGCATCACCGCAGGAGGCACATGCCACCACCGCCAGGGGCCACCTCCAACCAACAACTGTCGGAGTCAAAAGAGTTCCACAGTCAGACTACCAGAGTTGCTCACACCAGTCGTGGATGCCATCATCAGCTTGATACCCTGCTCAGCTCTTCATGTGCCACTGACTCACAACTCATGAGCCCTTTCTGATTGAGTTTTGTGCTGTGGACCGCTCATGCAGCAATGTCACCTCAGGCAGTGGGGAAGACCTGGGATGATGATGGGGAAGATGAGGCAGGTGTAACACACCCCACTGTATCTGCAGCATGAATACCCCGAAGGGACACAACCCTAAACAATCACATAACATGAGCACGCTCGGCTATGGTGCCCCAACATCAATGCACTTCAACTCACTGACCCTTCTGATTGCATATTGGGTGACCTCTGTACTTGCTCCAGCTACCACCATGATGCTTCGCAGTTGTTTGTGTTATGTTGGTGATTTCTGTTTTCACTTAAATAGTGATCACTGTCCAAGTTGTTGCCAGCAGCAACCGCTCCATGAGGGCTGGCTTACACTCACGCCACACCCATCCAGCACAGGCGTCACAGTACATGTGACCCTGGCAATAAAAGGGGCCGGGCGCACATGCCCGTAGCCAGTTCCGCAAACTATCTAAGTTTGTCCGTGTGGTCATTATGTATGCATGAGGGACACCGGTCCTCTGGGCGTGGTTAAGTTATGGCCAAGCCAGTAACTAATGCGTGTGTCTCTGTTGTGGTGTCTGCGCCATCCGTCACACAATGGCCAATGTTGCAATGTATCATGCCCCCAGAGTGCGGGCTCGGCCGAAGGGCTAAATGAGGGAGCGCAAGCCCGCACGGGGTCCAGGATCATACATGCCAACTGTTGTGTGTGTCACCATTACCGCAGCATGAGCCAAAGGCCTACCCTCAACCGCATTGCGAGTTCAGCCAGCCATGAACTCTACATCTGTGTCTGCCCTGTCCTTATCATAGGCCTACACACACTTAGCAGCCCACCTTCAACGCACCACATCACAGTGTCGTAGTCAGACTTGTGGACATGTGCAGACAGGCATGTCAATGGTGTGCCGTAGGAGTGCAAGTGATGCAACCGCGCTGCACACTGTAGTGAATAGGCTCGGGGAGCGAGGAGCAGCAGTGAGGCTACGTAATATACATTGATGTCACTCATTTGCTACAAGCAGTACATGTCAATCAGTAATCGCTAAGACACACATATCACACACCAATGAACCAGTGAGCCTGCCAACACATCATGCTGAACAAACTATTGTCTCATGTCTCTCTGCACTGTAACAGGTGACCAAGGATATGCACTCTGCCCTTAGATGATGACACACCTCCGAGCCCCGAACACACAGGCCCAGATGCAGTATAATGTGGCCCACAAATGCATCAGGGGCATTGTGTTGAAGTCACGATTCAGGTGCCTGGACATCACAGCTGGAAGGCTTCTGTACAGCCCAGACATCGTGTGCAAGATGAAGAATGGGCCATGCAGACAACACTTTACAATGTTGCCCCATGGAGGGCCAGCCTTAGTCCTATGGGGATTGACAAGTTACTGGGAAGGGAAAGAGTCCAGTCTGCAGGCTGATTGCTATGTCATAGTTTTGCAAACTAAAGGTGGCAGTCCCTGTCGAGGTGCAAGGTTAGTGTGGCTGGGTGTATCAGGGGACAGTGGAAGGTGTCATTCCAGGGCACGATGCAGGGTACAGAACCAAGCAGTGAGAAGCCATATGGCGTAGAGGAATGCTACTGCTTCCTAATTCCCACTGAGGCAGATTCATCCTCATCTTCGGCCTCTGACGTTTCATGTGCCTCACATGTGGGTGGTGGTGTTTGGTCTGCAGGGGCCGGAGTTGTGGATGTAGAAGTAGCAGCAGCATTCATCTGCGCAATGTCTTGTGGCATCACTCCCATGATGAGGATCTGCAGGGCAATGAAGATCCCATCTAAAGCCGTGGCAGCCATTCTTTGCGCCTCCTCATGTTTCCCAAATCACGGATGACTTCGCTGTAGCCACTCTGACTGGACAGTTGTTGTCGTCTATGAGTAATGACTCCAGCGACGCCAGCCATGGATTCTTGGAGGAATGCAAAAACAACAGTTGATGGACAGAATGCAGAACAATGTCATACATTCACTCCAGTACAGAGATATGGCTCTAAATCCATTGTTTTTTTGCTCACCATGCCATTCCAGTTTGAACCCAGCCATATGCAAATCAGTCTTGACCCTGTGCCTCATTGGAACAGTCCAGCCCAAACTGCCAAGCCAGGTCCTCCCTGGACTGGAAACAAGCATCCTAGGACCGGTTTCAGGGTTTCACCACTCTTCAGCCAGAATAGCTTAATTCCAGTGGCATGGAGAGCACGGGACCCACGTCTGGGCATACCCGTCCCACTCGGGGTGCAAATGCAAAAACAACAGTTGATGGACAGAATGCAGAACAATGTCATACATTCACCCCAGTAAAGAGATCTGGGCCTAAATCCATCGTTTTTTTGCTTGTTGGAGGGCATGGGGCAGACTGTGGGTGACCGTTAGGGAGTGTAAGTGGTCCCTGATGGGACTTAGACACCCATGTATGGCATTCAGTTTGGCTGCCATGAGTTGGCACCCCAGCCGCACCTGTTCAGCCAGCCCCCTCTGGCAGTCTAACACATGGCGCTGGAACACCATGTGTTCTTCGGTTAGGTGCTTGGAGCCAGACCTGGTGGTGGGTGCTTCCTGCTGTTTCATCTGTGCAGGGGGTGGGCTCACCTCGATGGTGCTGGGCTGACCTGCTACTGGAGGTGGGCTGCGGAGGGTGTCCAGGAACCGTTGGAGTTCGTCCAGGTCGATGTCCTGGGGGTCGTCTCCATCATCACTGACGTGATATAGGGTCTGCTCTGCAGGAGGTGTTGCTTGTCCCTCTGCAATGTGAAGGGGAGATGCAGTTTCATAGTGTGTTCCATGTATGTTGACGCATTGGCAAAGCTTACATTCAGACTGCATGACAATGTACATTGTTTGTGATGAGTTGCCAGGAGTGATTGGCCATTTTGTACACCCATGCGGCACAAGTTGTGTCCTGTGTACTGTTGTGAAAGTGTTGCAGTTTGTACCACATTGTTGTCAATGTTGAGGTGCTCTTTTGCTTATGTGTGTGTGCAGCATTGTGGGTGAGTGGCCCCTGCAGCTCTGATTCTGTGGCCCCTTGTCCCTTTCAGGTGATCTTCCTTTGCCTTCTATGCCTCTGCAGTGCTGAGATGTACCGGACTGGGTTGTTTAGGGCTGTTGGTCGGGTTGTGACTCTTGGGCATGGTTTGTCCGCAGATGTATTGTTGACTTCAGGGGTTGTTTGTGCACATGGATGTGTCAGGGTGTGACCTGCTCCTTTCTGGATGTGGTCCACACTCAGCAACCTCAGTGTCGTGGCGTGCATAATGTCATGATGATTGGCCTGCAGCCATGCTGATCGTCATGTAGTGTCACTTGCATTGTCAGTGTGGCTCACAAATGGGCATCTTTGCTGGGTTTCGCATGTGTGCATGTGTTGGTGGTGAGATTGGTGATGTGTGGTGTGGGACCCCTTTAGGGACATGGGGTACTGGGACCTACTTGGTGTTTGTGTGTGTGCTGCGGTGTGCCACGGGGATCAGGGACATGATCCAGAGTCATTGTGAGTGTGCAGTATGCTCTACAAGTGCATGTATGCCAATGTGCTCATCACCCTCCCATCCCCCCAGTCCCTGGTCAGTACTCACCCTTTTGATGTTGTGTCAGGTCATGTTGAGCAGTGTCTGGATCCCCAACTCCTGGCACCGTGTCCTTACTGATGACTGTGGCCACCATTTTCTCCATGTCATCCAGCTCTTGGTGTGCCGCTGGACCCTCACCTCCAATGAGCGTTGCTGCTTTCATGTTGGCATCAAGTTTCTTCTTTGTTTTGGCCTTCTCATCATTTCAGCGCCTCTTGACCTCTTCCATTGTCCTCCTCAACGCTGCAACTACATTGACATGGTCCAAGATAGTCTGCCATATTTGCGTCTTTGTTGCCAATGACACTTTTGTGGTGCCGAACAGTTGTTGGTAGTGTTCTGTCACCTCCGTAACAATGATCCTGTTTTCCTGCAGACTCCTCTCCTCCTTGGCCTTCCCCGACCCCGAGGTTCCTTGCTGGTCATCTGTGGGGCTTGTGGGGTTCGCGTTGTCCTCTGCACTCGGTCCGGGTGCATCCATGGTGCTACGCAGTTTATTTATTTTGGCCTTTTTTTTTTTTGTTTTTGTTTTATAGTGCATTTTCCCGCATGACGTGTGGGAATTGCAGGCCTGTCGCTGGTTATCGCTGATTTTTGTAATGTGATTGGCCACATTGCAACTTTTTTCGCGTTCGTTTCGCGTTTTTCCTGCTTCGCGATCGTTTTAACGCATTATCAGGAGACTATCGCATGGTGCCACCGGGTTGAGAATACAACGTTAACACTGCATTATTTTCCCGTGATACACTGTGATATGCAAAGCTGCGTTAAGCAAATTTTGCGATAATTAACACACGTTCTTGAGAATATCCCCCCTAGTGTGTTCCGCATTGGGAAAGGCAGTGCAGTAATCAATTTCTGCCACTAATCTAAAGGAAGTTGTTTTTAACAGCTCGGTAATGTTTCTTAGTCTAAAAAATTAAAATGGGTCATGTGTTCATCATGTTATAGAGTCTCTAAAATATTTAAGCCCATGGAAGCATTTAAATTCCAATTCAACTCTTCACTTTATTGTCTGAACAGTATGAAGATCATGGTTAATGCTGCACAAACTTATTCCAGGCTATGTTTGTCACTTGTGCATGTCAGACTGGCCTAAAGGGTAATCTGGCAGTGCAGAATGACTGAACTGACAGGTCAGTGTATAGGATATGTTTTTGGGTGTTTATTTGCCCGTTTTATAGTCTGGTGGGCCACCTTTTATTGTTGATTTCTCTGATAGTACAACAAGCATAGTCTAGAGCAAGCACACATGTTTGCAGTCCCCCATTCCTTGCAAAACACCAAATACAGTGTGCCTTTACAGTTTCAGAACTACACCAATTTGCAAATGTGAATCACTTTTTTAGCTATCTGATTCACTAATCGGGGCCAATTTTATTTTGGCGCCTTCAGCCGATTTTCTTTCCGACCATGCACTTGAGCACTTTTGAAGAATGTTCAGGGTTTAGCTATGTGGGGTCTGCATGGAGAGTTGGGTACTATTAGGATCCTGCAACAAAATTGGGGTTTAAGATTTTGGAAAGTTTGGTAACTAACTGAAAAGTGTGAAGACTGTGGATCATATCAAATCACAAAAATACGTGCTTTTTTAATAATAACTAGTTTTTGCATAGCTCTCCATAGCACACTTCTGTCATTTCTAAGCACTGTAAACATTAGATATTTCTAGAAACTAATTCAATGCATCTGGTGCAGATGGTGAATATGGATGATCCATTCCACACTTAAGAGAAAGAGCAAGACAGATGACGTAGATCAGCGTTGTTTTAACAGTTTTAATATCTTGTATCCAGCTTTTTGCATGTTATTTTTAGCTTTACATTCTTTCTTGTAGTGGTTTATTTCCTTTCTTAATACTTTTGGGGTTTCTGTTTTATTTTAGAATTTACAGTTTATTACAATGAGAACGTAGCTGAAGTATTCTCAGCCAGACACGTGTTAATTGTTGTCATCTCACGTCTGTCATACTTTGAAGGAGTCATGGAGGATATACTACAGAGATGTGTGTGTGGCCAGTCTGTTGCAACGGTGTAGAGGTTGCTGTTGTCCACATATTTCAGGTATCTGGATGAGAGAAAGTGTTCCATTGGCACGCTTTGCAGCAGGAACTGCTGCTGATGGATCGAAGTAAGCACAGGAGAACCTAAACAAATTCTACAGCGAAAGGACTGATTCAGCATCATCAACATGTTTCTTGGCATGCGATCAGTCAGATTTGCGAGAGGGGGTCCGTTGACTAGGTCACTAAAGAGGCACGCAAAGAATCTGTGCCTTCAAGAAACAGCGAGAACACCACAGGTGGTTTATTCGTTGGTGTTGATGATCTGCTTGCAGGGGCTGGCATTGGGCTTACATGACAGTTAATGCCCCTGTGATCCCTAAGGCAGACAATAGGAGTGGGGGTCCTGCATTTCACATTCACTTGCATCAGCCCTTTTTGTGGCACTTATAGCAGATTCCTGAAATTCTGTGTTGACTTTGTAATGCTTTTTTCTTTGAAATGAGCTTTTTGGGTGGTTTGTCATTATTCTCTCTTTTATACGTTTCAATAAAATAAAAACAAATAAGTGACGAGTACAAAACCTAAAATGTACAAAACGTTGCATACAGATCAAGTATGTTCAATTAGCCTGTTACAAATTTCACCCACCCGCCCTTCACGTAAATGGCAAAACTTTCATCTTGTAGGTAGTTTTCATTGTAGACATTGTGCAGTAGATTTTGGGGAATGAAAGAAAGGGATCAATAGTTGCAATATTCTACTAAACAATCAGTAACAAAACAATGCATGTACATAAATCTCTGGCCCGGTAAATCAACTTTAAACCACATTTCTTTTCTACATTAGGCAGGGAGAAATATTTCTTGGACTTGGGCCTCATCACAAGGGGTGCAATATTTTAGTGTGGTAGTACTATGTTGGAAAATATCGATACTGCTGGGCGAAGTACTCCCCGGGTCACTGTTGCAATGTGATTCTGAGTTGAGGAGACCGTAATGAGGTATAACATGCAGTATCAGAGTACATACACCTCATTACCACATGTTTTCCCTCTTTCGGATCTTGTACATTTTTTAAGGTTTATGTCATCCCCATTCCAGGGCAAAAACCTGTTTGCATATGAATCAGAACTACCATGCTGCTCACAATGAGCATCTTAATATTATAGGGTTTTGGCCTTAGGTAACCATTGAGACATTTGCTGACTGCCAAAGAGACTACTAGGCATGAAAATCCTGCAGTGAAGCTTTGGTCATTCATAACTTCAACTTTCCTTTTACATGTGAATCCATCTGATATGAGTTTGTAAGTCAGGCTTCAGTAAGTGGGTTTGTTGATCAATGACTGAAAGCATTGGGCAAATCTCATTCTAAATCAGGGTGTGTTTGATGCAGAAACGAAACAAATGATCCGAAAGGGGACCATGCTCTCTGTTTGGTAGTAAGTTGGGGTCAAATCTCCTGCTCTGAAGATGATGGTCAGGTACAATCAAATACACAGTGCAGTACCCACAGTGGCAAACACACAATTGTTTACAAATACAATATGTTTCCCCTTACCTAACTCTTTCTACAAAACCAGGGCATCTACAAAGATATATTAGCCCTGGGTTTTGTAATGATGATTAGTTAAACATGGCCATTACTACACATGTGACAAATGTCCACTTTCACTGATTCATCTCTTATGCGAGCCTGCTTGAACATTAGTTTGTATTCGTGGCTTGGCACCATCGTACCATGGCTGCCTCAATATGCCAAGAATTATCATTATTAAGCTAGGGTGAGCACGATGCCAGGGTATGCACCATTGTGCCATGCATGTCCACAATATGTCATAAATGATCATCATTTATCATCCTCTCTGATTGCTCTGCCTAAGTCAATGCCCTCAATCCTCAGGAGAACTGGAGAGCTAGCTCTGTGGAAGCCTAACATTAATAAACACACACATTCAGATTCTAAGAGCAACTTTATGTCTTTCAGCTGCGAGGAGGTAAGTATCAAAGAGGACTTGCTCAAAATACAGAAATTAACACAGGTGTTATAGATTACAATACATATTGCGACTTATTGCACAAATGATACACAGCCATGGAGACTCAGTTGCTTGGCATAACAATATGGGTTTTCCATTTTTATCCAATCGTTAATCAGAGTAAAACCTTTGGCCATACATGGGCATTGATTTATGAAATCAGAAAATAAACATGCAACAGTTTGTCACATACACTTGTGACATTATCATTTCTCAAGACCTTACTGTTAGAGCAGTATTACAGACAGTTCAAGATCACTTAGAGACCAACAGGCCTATTCAGGGTCTGCAGGCTCGCTCCTATTGAGTGTCACAAAATCGGACCTGAATCAAAATGGAATCCACTTTCCCTTCTCTGACACTCAATAGTGTCATTTAATCAAGCTCAGTGGCTGGCATTTTTCATGTTTCCTGCTCAATGGAAAGCTCTGCTCTAAGCTTCTAGGACCTACACATTATAGCCATTTTAATTGGGATGGACTGTGGCACAACTGTGCTTACCAATATTCATGTTCCCCATCTGTCTAATCGAGTCCCATAATCCTCCTTTCTGTATATTTCCTGCTTCCTTACTTATCTGATATATCTTATTTATTGCCTGCCTAATTTAGAACTGTTGTTAGGTATGTAGGCACAGCCCTTCTGGCACATCACATGACACACTCCAACTTCTTTTGTCAGCAAAATATCTAATGCCATCCTGTTTTGAGTAACTATTGGCTTCACTGCTGTCATTTCATCTGTACCATTCCCTAGAGCAGATCTGGTGTCATCAGTGAAGTCTTCAATCAATTTTAATAACTGATTTATTCAGTAGCTATTATGGGGCAGCCCTAGTGGTGTTATTATTATCCCTAGACCTGTAAACATACTCATAATCCAATTAGGCATTCTCCTGTGCCTTATCATTCCTTTGCTTGTCCAGGTCTCATTTCAGGCAACTGTTGAACAGGGAACAACCCGGGTTGAATGAAGAATAGGTAACAGCTCCAATACTAACCTTGGGCAGAGGAAAGTAGGCTGATTTTCCACATACAAAATAAAACCCTTTATATGAAACTACTTTTGGAGACAACCCCTTAACTTTCCCTTTCTTCACACAAGAAGTGAGTAAATGTATGTAATGTTGGTGCTAGTTCCCATATATGTATACATTTCTATCAGGTGGTATCTTTCCTGTTAGATGCATCAAGTAATCAATAAGATTACATTTTTAAACATTTTCCGCTGACAATTTTGAGAATAACTTGCAAAGGAGATCAGATGCACAATGGTGCTACTTCTTTCTGTTCCAGTCTCAGTTTAGGAATCTTATGTTTGTTCTCTAGTTCCTCTAACACCTCTATGCTGCTGTTCCTCAATTCTATCATAGGAATGTGTCATACTGTGGGGTTAGCAATAATTCTTCTGGTTTTGTGCTCCTTGTTATGCAAGAGGTGATATTTAGTTTATTTTGTGGTCCCCTTGTAGCACTTCCCTGGTGTGTTTTCACTGATTTGTTTTACAGTCCTATACCAGAAAGCATTTCTATAAATACACAACTTACAGCTCTTGTTCAAGATACTACATTATAAGTCATCTCATCTTCAGTACTAAATAGGAGATGTGTGGAAACAGCATTTAGGGATAGTTAGGACTATAATATACTTTTTCAGCTATTTAACATAATGATTTCCTTCATATTTCTGTCGCAACGCTGCCCATTCCTGCGTTGTCCTGACAACAGGGGCCATGTTATATGATATTTCAGAGCCATTTAAAGTTCCTTCGCTGGTATCAATTTTTGGACTCTATATGATTCCTGAACACAAAGAGCAGTACAGTCTCAAAATTTGCTGGCAAAAGGATGCGCAAGCCTGCCACAGCCCAAGGCCACTTCATGGTGTTCCTCAATGAGATCTGAGCCATTACGTACAGCAGAGGGCACTAGTACTTGCATATATAATCTGTTTGCTATCTTATCTGATAGTTGGTTGCAGATGAATAGACTTTCCAGGCCTTATATTGTAGCCTATTTTGTGGTTAAGTGAGTAGGCAATCCTTCCTTGAAACTTTCGATCTGTTGATGCTGTCCAGTTGAACCATACACTCAAGAGGCCTGAAATGGCCTGCAGTACATGGCGATGAAGAGAATGCAGTACTCTGTTAGTTCCTTGCAGTACTGTGGTAGCAGATCATCAATCATAGAAAGAGAAAGTAATAAAGAGAAATAAACATATTTTTCCTTGTTACGCCTCTTTGTGGTAGGCGTACCAATTGCATGCAGTTCCAGCTTAGAAAGAGGAAAATGCATGCCTGGATTGTTTTTTGAAGGAAGGTATCCGTTTCTGCACAAAAACAATCTTGCCCATAACGCAGGCACCCTTGCAGCATGGTGCAAAGGTGCCTGCATTGGCGCTAGGCAGCCACAATCTTTATAAGTAATGGCGCTGTTCATCTCTTTCTAATTCATGAAACACAGCACAACAATTTGACTTGTTACACCCCTCACTGTGTGAATTCTTCGTAAATCTTCCCCATAGTGTCTGACACAGTCAATGCTGCAGTTGCACTCAGTGTAATTGCCACCACAAGTTGTATTTCAGAGGTGATCTTCTGGTAGAGTTACCAGTATATCTTACATGTATTTGGTTGCCACACACAATTTCACCATCTAAACTGACCATCGAGTCTAGATACCCTTTGTCCTTCAAACATTTGGTCAAGGTTGACAGAAGATGGCCTCTTGACTCTTGAATTGTAAAGGTGTATGACTCACATAATGCTACCTTAACATTCTAACATTTTTCTATTTGTTTAGCAAATTCAAACGACCTTCTCTTGTTCTATAGACATATATTTCACTCTTAAAAATGTAAAGGTGATGGTTTCCTTTAGGCTAGGTTCCCTCATTCAACTCTTTTCTGATTTAATGAAGTAGACTACTCCTTTTTACAGATTCATTTTATTATGTGTTTCAACTCTCTTTGTCCCCTCAGAAACCATGTGGTCTTGGTTGGGCTCATTTTGAGAGGGAAGCTGGACATGAAGCACTCAACGAGGCTGTCGAAGATATTGAGTTGATTGGTGCCAGTTGATATTGATGATGGCATTTATGCAATTGGTAGCCAAGTTCAACACCACGGTACCTATTTTTGAAAGAGCTGTTGCTCGATATTGCACATTTGAATTTTTACCAAGTCACACTTGCAGCAGGCTGTAAAATCTGTACAGAGGGTTCAATGCCAAGCGCGTCTATTAAGTTTCATTGCATATAAGTTTGAGGGTGTTTCACTGAATATGCAAGTCAGGGATATCAGTAGTTTTCACCCCATATCCATCTGCTTCTAGGATTTTGTAGTGTGGTGTGATTTAGCTTCAGTGTTATGCAGATTCCCACCAGTGGTTGATTTGTAAAAAAAAACATAAGTGCCGGGGCTCTCGTCAGGAGGCAGCTTGTACCAGCCCATTTCTCCTGTTAGTGCCACCTAAAACAGAACCAACTACTAACCATGATTGGGTAGAGAGGATGAGGCGTAATGGCCAGAGCTGCTGACTTCGTAGTTGGGGAACCAGGTGTGAGTCTCGGCGTCCGCTCACCATCATGTAACTATGGGTAAACCCATTAATCTGTCCATGCCTACCATAAATTAACGTGTCCTTAACTGGGGCTCATGAAAAGTGCTGGTGTTGATGATTAAGTGCTGGTGTTAAGCACTGGAAACCACCGGCACAAATTAAGCACTGATTTTCACAATCACTTCAATAGAGCTCAGGCAGGATTCATTTCTGAAAATAGCACTGAGTCAATTCTTGTTGCTATTTTGAATGATCTATAGGTCACAAAGGCTATGCAAACATTATGCAATTGTTAGTATGCGTGGGGCCTTCCTCTGAACCCCAGGCCCTAGTGGCCATATAACAGTGGAAGAAGCTGCGCTTTCTAAACCTTAATTCCAACTGATATGGAAATACATTTGATAGAAAATCAATATACATTTTGTCAGCCCCCTATTTAATACAACTGGGGAATGCATAACCAGTTGTGGATATACTTTGACTTTGGTCTAAACGTAATCCCCCAAGTAAACAGTAATGAAGTCCATTTTAGGCTTGGCTACAGCGACCTTTGATCATCTACAAGCCCTCATGTTATCAATTCTTTTAAAAAGAACAATAAGATGGAGTACATCAATAAAATGTGATTTATGTCAACCTCCCTTAAGCCAATGTCGTTCATGAGTTTCATGGTTTACCAGTACATGAATGCTCAGACCATCAAGACCTTAGCATTTGGAAATTTGTTAAATAGACCTGATTCTGTCCCAATTATTGTTTGGTGAATGAGGAATCAATCAGTATTTGTTATACTGCAGATCTGATACATAGCTTATAACTGCTACCCAGTGTGTGTCGTTGTTGTATTTACTTTGCTGACACAACAACATCTTAATTGCTGATTTATGCCTATTTTGTTTATGAGAGCACCCAGTTTGGATGTCTGTCCCTGGAGTACAGACACTCTGCTATTCATTAATCATCCTTGCATATTCAATTTAATTCACTTCGCTATCAAACTAACATGTTATTGGATTTACATCTTTTTTATTCACAAAATATGGATGTGCTCCCACATAAGTTTTTTGTTTAGAGATGCAACATAAATACTGACCCTTTGTTATTGTTGTTATTGTAATTATTATGCTACATTTTCATATGTATCACCTTTAAATTCACCATTTATACTGTTTCACCCACTGACTCTTTTTTATAACACTCTTCTTTGGTGGTAGATCTTAACTCTGCTAATGCCCTCAGTTCAGCAAAGGGACTCTACTCACATTTTCTATATGCTTGTAACCACCCATGATGATCGTTTCATTATGGGCTTTATGGGCTGGGAGCAACTCACACAAAGCCATCCAACTATTACCAAACACTATCCCTAATAAAAAGCCAGTCTTTTTCTGTTTTCCAGTGTTTTTGTTCCCCTACTCAATTTCTGTAATTTCTAGCTTGACCTTTTGGAATCACACCTGGATTGTTTATATAAACC
Source organism: Triturus cristatus (assembly GCF_964204655.1). Classification (NCBI taxonomy): domain Eukaryota; kingdom Metazoa; phylum Chordata; class Amphibia; order Caudata; family Salamandridae; genus Triturus; species Triturus cristatus. The sequence goes on from NC_140582.1 coordinate 499,315,793, forward strand.
TATCTCAGTGCATTACGTGAAAACCACAGCATCTTCAGCTAGGATGCTCCCTGGGGCCTTACTGTGGGAACATAGTTCTGCAGTTCTGACTTCCCTCCACTGGCTCACTATTTTTAAGATATGTTAAGCCCCCGCGTACAGCACACAAACCTTTCCATCAGAGCCTTCCACTTGTTTCTAAGTCATTTCCAGTTCAAAAACCTCAAGGAACCTCAAGGAAAGGCAGCCGAGCTCACAACATGAAGGTGCTTGGTGTCTCACAAATCGTATTTGGATAACATAACAAGAAACTTAGGGGTATATTCATCATTAAGTCACGCAGCCCAGCAAGCCACGTTTCTGCGCTGCGCTGTGTGACAGGGAAAATGCAGGAATCTGCCTTGTTCAACATAATTATAGTGCATTCCTCTCTTTTCCCAGCACTGGCACACATGTGTTGCCTAGCGCCATTACAGTCACTCTTGCGCCCAGGTGCGTTGTAAGCAGGATTGTTTTCGTGCAGGAAGAGACACTTTCCAGCACAAAAACAATCCCCTGAGGCATTTTCCTCTTTCTAACACATAGAAAGAGTTAAAAATGAGGAGAAATTAAGATATTTCTCCTCGTTACACCTCCTCTGGCAATGCATAGCATTTTGGCGCATTCCCAGGCCTACCAGTAATGGTAAATCTGGGAATATGCCAAAATCCATAGGTCTTGCGTGGGAAAACCCATGCACCATGCAAAAAGAACTATTGATGGACAGAATGCAGAACAATGTCATACATTCACCCAAGTACAGAGATCTGGGCCGGAATCCATCGTTTTTTTGCTCACCATGCCATTCCAGTTTGGACCCAGCCATATGCAAATCAGTCTTGACCCTGCGCCCAATGGGAACAGTCCAGCCCGAACTGCCAGGCCAGGTCCTCCCTGGACTGGAAACAAGCATCCTAGGACCGGTTTCAGGGTTTCACCCCTCTTCAGCCAGGATAGCTTGATTCCAGTGGCATGGAGAGCACGGGACTCACGTCTGAGCATACCCGTTCCACTCGGGGTGACAAATGCAAAAAGAACTATTGATGGACAGAATGCAGAACAATGTCATACATTCACCCCAATACAGAGATCTGGGGCTAAATCCATAGTTTTTTTGCTCACCATGCCATTCCAGTTTTGACCCAGCCATATGCAAATCAGTCTTGACCCTGCGCCCAATGGGAACAGTCCAGCCCGAACAGCCAGGCCAGGTCCTCCCTGGACTGGAAACAAGCATCCTAGGACCAGTTTCGGGGTTTCACCCCTCTTCAGCCAGGATAGCTTGATTCCGGTCCAGGGAAGACATGGCTTGGCAGTTCGGGCTGGACTGTTCCCATGAGGCACAGGGTCAAGACTGATTTGCATATGGCCATGTCTGAACTGGGGTGGTGTGGTGAGCAAAATAACGATGGATTAAACCCAGATCTGTGACTGGGGGTGAATGTTTTGCCAATGTGCAGCATTCCGTCTATCATCTTGTGTGTTTTGCAAAACCCATGCACCAACCATGGAATGCCTTCCATTTAATATCAGATAAGAAATTCTAATCAGTGATACAACTTCTCTTTTACTGACAAACATTGGCATGACCAGTAGGTCTTAATTAAAAATTACGATATAAGTCAGACCTACACGCCAGGCTTGTCTACTGCTGTTATCTGCTGTCCATTGAAAGCCATGAAAAAGGTAATTCCTTCCCAGTATATATTTGGTCTTTCTTTCGGAATCTTCTCATTTTTCCTCAAAAGAGTAAACACCACTTCATCACATTCATTTGAAATAAGCAGTCACCACCAACTCTATCCCAGTTGCCAGTATGAAGGATCTGCATCAGTGTCAACTGTCTAATAAGCATTGGGAAAGCAAATAGGTCTGGCTTGCCTTGTGATTTACAAGTCTTACCCATTGGCTTTGCCAATGTTTGTCAATAAAAGGGAGCCATCAGGCATGTGGAATAGTAGAAGCAGCAACCCAACATTACAATCACAGGTGAGATGGAGGGCATGTTGATAGGATGCCATGGTCTAGTGGCAGGGTAGAGAAGATGTTGGATTGCCACAGTACTCTGACAAAAACAATAAGACCGCGATGCACTCAATGTTTTAAGTCATACTTTGTTGATCCCAAAACAATACATTTTTGTTACTGCATCAAGGTTTTTTTTGTCAGAGCTCGAGTGTAAGACTGCTAAGATGGCCTGAGCTGCAATGTAGAGGAGCTACTGGACAGCCATCTTAGCATCTAAGTGCCAGGCCTAGCATTTCAGCAAGTGATTAAAGGGGTTAAATTTCAATAGCTTGTGGTCCCGCTAGCACATAATTGTGCTAGGAGTATCTTTATGCTCAATTGCAGGATTCCCCACAACTATGCTAAATGAGCTTGGGAGCAAATGTCTTTCTGTGGCATTTCAGGAACAGGTACTGTTGTTGCACTCAGACCTTCTGGCCCCTGGGAGCAGGAGTGCCTGTTTTCCTTTATTCAATGCAATGCTTATCAGTGGTGGAGACAGCCATAAGAACCTGCATAAAGGAGAGCAAGTACTTCCTTTGAGCAGTCTCATAATGTCAAATGCAGCAGCCATATTCATCAAGATGGTTGCATTACCAGTAGCGGCTGGTGTGGGGGCGGAGTGGCGGGCAGGGGCGTGGGGGGATTACATGTAATTTTGCATGGCATTAGCTCACTTGTCACCCATTGATTATTGCTCACCAAGGAGACTTGGCAACTCTGATCCTCAGTCCTATGAAGCCTTTTAAAAATGAATCGTTCGCCCATTCATATTTGTACAAAAGTATTCAGAGTGGGGCAGGCACCCTCTGCTCTGGTCTCACCGGGCTGAAGTCACTTTCTTCTCTGTGTCACCTACTGTGCGATTATGGTTTGGTATCAGGTCCGAGGAAAAGGTCATCCCAGCAGCAACTTCAGAAGTTTCTAAGCCAGGTCATCAAGGTTGCATTAATGAGCACGATCATTTATGCTTCCTCTCCAAAAAGTGCAAGAGGATATTAGTTCTTTAAGTGTGGGTAAAGCCATCTTAGACTCAGATCCCACCAAATGGAAACTCAAGCATCAGATGTTCTGAAGCACCAATTTGAGAATTTAGATTTTTCTAGGCTGTTGGCTGATCCCAAACTGGATCACTGGCTCCAAAACTATTTGCTCAAGCCTCTTTACTGCCAGTGTATCGTGTGGGTCGGTTGTGCTAATAAAATAACGTTGAGGCATGAAAGATCAACGTTTCTACATTTCCTGACAAAACACTGTCAATGTTAAGGTTTTGACTCTGCTGTTTTCCATTGGTTAAAGAAAAATCTTTTTTGACTAGTTTATATTGGTAGACTTTTGTCACCTCTGGAAAGGCCTGTCCCGCTACCTTGATAGACAAGAAGGTCAGATGACAGGGTAGTTGTAATTTTCTGTGCTGAAGTTTTCTTTAGTATTATCAACTACTAAGCCTGCATCATTCAGTCATTTCTAAAAGTGTTATCTTACTTGGTTCATCACATTTTGAAGGGTGAAGTCCATTCACCTTTGCTAGGGGAAATGAACCAACAGGCTAATCTTCTTTCAGCTGTGACATTCAGTGGCCTATATTCCAGTGCAGCTGTTTCAGGAGCTGCCATTGGATACTATCAAGGGAGACAGATAATGTTTGAAAGGCCCTACTACTGCAGCATCATGCATCCCAGCAATGTTGTTCTCAATTGCCTGTTAAGGGAGTCTGCTACATACAGGGAGATTCTTCTTCCCAACAGTCCTCGGGCAGTCTAAAGAAAGTCCTTAGTATTCCATCAGTCTTTAGTACGGAAATCTAGCTGTCGCTTTCAAGGAACGGCCAATGGTCAGCTGGGACCATTTCGGAAGTTCTACTTTCTGATTCCCTCATCTCATTTATTAAGAGATGGCTCTCTATGCCCTGGGATTATGCACTTTTTCAGAGCTGGTTATTGTTGCAATGTCTGATATCCCCCATATCGGATTATTTTTAAATTCCAGTGTGGAGCTGGGCCTCTTGATGTAACTAGAATTGTCCATTTTAGAGTAGATAAGAATACTGGTGACAAACTCCAGATCTGGGTAGCTAAGCCAGATGTTTTCTGGGTTTCATGAGGCTACAGAAACAAACCTTGATTATTGTATTTATTTGGCTCAAAGTGATTAAGTGTTGCTCAGAAGGGCATTGACTTTTGACCTGGTGCTAAACAATGGAAATTCCAGCCTAATGTTTGGAATTGCTGAATGGCAATTAGCTCTGATGAGCCTCGCTTGGGTTACTTGCATATACCAAGGAAATGTTTTAAAGAAAAACAGAATAGACATGTTACTTTTATTTATCCTGTAGGTAGTAAATGACCGACAGATTTAACTCTTTAGTGTTTTTATGCAATATATTAAGAATAGAGACTGTGTGATCAGGTAGTGCAGTTAAAATAACAATTGATATATTAATACAGTACAAATTAATACAAATATAGGCGAATTGTGTAAAGGAATCGTTTTGCTCACGAATTTGCAATACAAATACATGGACTTATGTCAAGTTAGAAATCTGTTATTGATCTCGAATCGTTTAATTTTTTTCTGCCGTTGTCTCTCTTCTTTATTGTGACCTGCACTTTAAACAGATTGACCCTCATTCCACGCTGTGTACATTTAAATTGGCATGCCAGTAAATAATTTAGTTATTTTATTCCATAAACACGTTACCAAATCTACTGCACCCACCAGAGCTCACTGAAGCCTCCTAATTGTTGCTTTAACATGGGTATAAATCCATAAGCCCCCATGCCACCGTCTTCTAAATAATTACTGTTCTGCTGAATGTGCTGTAGAAAGTTTACATGGGAGATTCCACGCGCCCCGGCTCTTGTTTAGAACAGCCAGAACTACCAGGAAGATGTTGACATATGGCTGCGCTGTTTTAGTGCACAAGACATACTACACGGCACATCATAAACAGGGGCATAAAGAGAGCTCTGTGTGAGCCGCTGGGACCCTCCCTGCTGGCAGCTGACATCCATCTTCAGCCTGTGGCGCTGATGCGGACAGTCATGCAAGCCGTTATCCCTGTTGCCACAACTACCTGCTTCTCAAATACTTGCAGATGCCAGAACTTGATGTCACTTTTCAGCAGGATGGTTTCAAAGCGGACATCTCCTATGGGCCGCATGTCTGTAGTACCACGTACATCCCATTGGCTGAAATTGACGTGTAGGAGCAGAAATGTTTTATTATGTCTTTGTAGTACTTCTGTTCTGGCTTTAGAAAAGTCAAAACAAGACGCAAAGCCAAGCAATAACTTCAAGCAAACAAAATATGCCAGTAAAAGGCATGCATCACGCCAAGCCAAATCCTTGTGATGTATAACACGTCATCTCTGCCACACACAGAGGTACGTACTTCTTGTCGAGCAAGCAAAGCACAAAAGGCCGACGTAGCCAGCTTGCTTCAATGCTCAGGCAAACTAAATTGTATCATTGCCTCAATAGGGGGAGTGACCATCAAAAAAGAGAACTGCGAGTTTTTTCTTTTCTCTACTGTAAGGGATCATGCCCCCTAGATTCAGATCAGAACTGCACGTTTAGCCTAAATGCTGAAAATGATTCTTTGTTGGAAATCCTTGTCCTACAACCCCGTTCCCCTCAATTTTACAGGTGTTCCCTCCTCATTTTAATCCTGGACAAGAATTTACCGCTACCTTTGAATAGAGTAAATACACAAATAAAATCTGCCTTGCCGTTGTTCTTTTCATCTCTGTGGATGTCAGCACAACAGTTTAATACTTCTTTCACTTTTATCATTGTGTACTGTACTGGTACTGTTTGTTGTTTTAACTTCCTAAATACCACATACATTGTGGCATCACCTTCATGTAGAGGCCTATCCAGTGTGGGACTTCTGGAATTGTGGCATCACCTTCATGTAGAGGCCTATCCAGTGTGGGACTTCTGGAATTGTGGCATCACCTTCATGTAGAGGCCTATCCAGTGTGGGACTTCTGGAATTGTGGCATCACCTTCATGTAGAGGCCTAACCAGTGTGGGACTTCTGGAATTGTGGCATCACCTTCATGTAGAGGCCTATCCAGTGTGGGACTTCTGGAATTGTGGCATCACCTTCATGTAGAGGCCTAACCAGTGTGGGACTTCTGGAATTGTACAACATGTATAGGGAGGGGCACTGTCATGCCCCCATCCGACCGCACAACTGGATTGCGCCTCTTTGGCTAACAGTTCATGTTTTTCATCCGTTTTTAATCCAATATTTAACCATATAAACCATACTTTATGTATTTTTCCTTTCATTTCACATTTTTAATCCACACGCGGGACGTTGTGCTATTTTCAAAACTTCTGATGTAAAAGCTGTGCCCATCCGGACCTCTTGCTCAAACACGACAAGTGCAGGAATTCATTCAAAGCAGCGTTTATTTTAAAAGACCAATGCATTTCGGGCCCCAAGTGCCCTTCATCAGGGTGCGCTAGAAATAACAATAAAACGAACATTCATTACCATCATCACAATGCTTAACATCTAACATCATTGCCATGAGTCAATGCACTTAACATTAATTGCGTATCTCATTTTTTGCTTTCATTTAACCCCTTACGGGAAACGATTTAGATGTTACCCCTGTCTACATGAAAAGCTAATTTTCCTCCCTACCGAATTCCCAACAATCCCTTCCCTTCTGTACAAAACTTATTCACCCCTCTTCTGGATATAATGTACATTTGAATGAACCATTTTCCTCATTTCCTGCTTGGTATACTTAAACTGTTCAACAAATATGTTAATCAAACCCTCACCCCCAACATGACCCCTGCTCTCTCCTCTAATAACCTTACAATCCTCATACTAATCACCCGACTAACTAACGAATACATTCTTCAAGCCTTCACCACCAGCATAACCCCTGCTTTCTCCACGTGCATCCTTACACTCCTCATGCTAATCACCCAACCGCTCACAACTACACTCACATACTAACAGTCATACTTCCAGATTTGTTACGATGCCGTCTCTCCCCATTCTCTCGTAATTATCACACACAAGCACTCCCTTTCATAAAGTAAACTCAACTCTAATTTACAACTCTCGTATTCACCCATAAACGCTAACAATCAACTACCCCACATTCATTCGTCAGTTTAACTAAACGTAACATTCTTCTCACAACCATCAACCCGGTTATCAAGCCGATAGATTCACATACCTGCTTCAAACACTCGCGCTAATGCGTCTCCATCTTGATTACAATAAGTGTTTATGCAACCTTTAGTCCAACCCTTATTTAAGCCCAAGCCTCTCACGACCACACCTCCTAATTAAGGCGTTAATTATCTTTTTCCCGCCGTAAAAACATTCGCAATAGTGTCTACAGGTCAAAACGCACTGCATTACCCATAGTGCCTTATTCCCAAAAAACGAAACATGGTTGCTATTGTTTTGAATTCATCGTTATCACTATTAGTTATGTATTAAATCACATTGTGTCATCCTAAATATCAACAAATGAGTGTCAGTTTTCAGTCCTTTGCTCCACGTAAAAACTCCGCTTCTTGCTTGAACGAACCCAGTTGTTGCTCCGTTCGTGTGGATGATCGTAAACGTATCTATTTTCTTCGTTCCACTTAGGTTGCTCGACTTCTGGAATTGTGGCATCACCTTCATGTAGAGGCCTAACCAGTGTGGGACTTCTGGAATTGTGGCATCACCTTCATGTAGAGGCCTAACCAGTGTGGGACTTCTGGAAAGCTCTTGGGCCTTGACGACTTTGGAATGCCACCTTATAGCCTCCACATCAGGACTATGCTCTGGAGGGATTTATGCCTTTTAGTCCCATGTGATAGCATATGCGCCAGGCCACTACCTTTAGTCTCATTATCTCTCCTGAGTAGATGATGTTGGAGAAAAATCAAGGTTCCTCTTACTGGCTTCAAACTCGAGCACTTCTTCTCAAGCATCTGTTTTGTTCTTGTTCAGTATACCATAAAGGAATTCCCCTTGGCCAGGTGACTAGTTATCCTTAGTCATGGGCATTGGGACTGTGTTTCAGGCTTGTCTTCTGTGGTGTCAATGGAATGTAAAAACAACAGCTGATGGACAGAATGCAGAACAATGTCATACATTCACCTCAGTACAGAGATCTGGGCCTAAATCCATCGTTTTTTTGCTCACCATGCCACTCCACTTTGAACCCAGCCATATGCAAATCAGTCTTTACCCTGTGCCTCATGGGAACAGTCCAGCTCGAACTGCCAAGCCAGGTCCTCCCTGGACTGGAACCAAGCATCTTAGGACCGGTTTCGGGGTTTCGCCCCTCTTCAGCCAGGATAGCTTGATTCCAGTGGCATGGAGAGCACGGGACTCACGTCTGAGCACACCCGTCCCACTCGGGGTGACAAATGCAAAAAAAAACAGTTGATGGACAGAATGCAGAACAATGTCATACATTCACCCCAGTACAGAGATCTGGGCCTAAATCCATCGTTCTTTTGCTCACCATGCCATTCGACTTTGAGCGCCCAGCCATATGCAAATCAATCTTTACCCTGTGCCTCATGGGAACAGTCCAGCTCGAACTGCCAAGCCAGGTCCTCCCTGGACTGGAACCAAGCATCTTAGGACCGGTTTCGGGGTTTCGCCCCTCTTCAGCCAGGATAGCTTGATTCCAGTGGCATGGAGAGCACGGGACTCACGTCTGAGCATACCCGTCCCACTCGTGGTGACAAATGCAAAAACAACAGTTAATGGGCAGAATGCAGAACAATATCATACATTCACCCCAGTACAGAGATCTGGGCCTAAATCCATCGTTTATTTGCTCACCATGCCATTCCACTTTGAACCCAGCCATATGCAAATCAGTCTTGACCCTGTGCCTCATGGTAACAGTCCAGCCCGAACTGCCAAGCCAGGTCCTCCCTGTACTGAATCCAAGCATCCTAGGACCGGTTTCGCGGTTTCACCCCTCTTCAGCCAGGATAGCTTTATTCCAGTGGCATGGAGAGCACGGGACTCACGTCTGAGCATACCCGTCCCACTCGGGGTGACAAATGCAAAAACAACAGTTGAGGGACAGAATGCAGAACAATGTCATACATTCACCCCAGTACAGAGATCTGGGCCTAAAGCCATCGCTTTTTTGCTCACCGTGCCATTCCACTTTGAACCAAGCCATATGCAAATCAGTCTTGACCCTGTGCCTCATGGGAATAGTCCAGCCCGAACTGCCAAGCCAGGCCCTCCCTGGACTGGAACCAAGCATCCTAGAACCAGTTTCGGGGTTTCACTCCTCTTCAGCCAGGATAGCTTGATTCCAGTGGCATGGAGAGTACAGGACTCACGTCTGAGTATACCCGTCCCACTTGGGGTGACAAATGCAAAAACAACAGTTGATGGACAGAATGCAGGACAATGTCATACATTCACCCCAGTACAGAGATCTGGGCCTAAATCCATCGTTTATTTGCTCACCATGACATTCCGCTTTGAACCCAGCCATATGCAAATCAGTCTTTACCCTGTGCCTCATGGGAACAGAACAAATCCAATTGGCCGCACTCTGCTCGTCTTACCAGCAAGTTGCCCCAAGGAACTATGGTCCATGTAGTGGCGACGGCGAGTACGCCTGTGCCACAGTGTTAGAAGAAAGTAAGTGTTGCATTAGCCATCCCTGGACACGTGTTTCGGGGTAGTTGCCTCTCGTCAGCAGGGAGTAGGTGAGTGTATGGGGGTGCCGCGTAGACTGCCAAAAACATATTCACAGGTAACGTACCACTCATGGCGCGCAGGTGCTGGTCCAGGGCCCGTCGGCCCAATGGCTCATGGGAGCCTTAATACAACAAATCCAATTGGCCGCACTCTGCTCGTCTTACCAGCAAGTTGCCCCAAGGAACTATGGTAAATGTAGTGGCAACGGCGAGTACGCCTGTGCCACAGAGTTAGAAGAAAGTAAGTGTCGCATTAGCCATCCCTGGACACGTGTTTCGAGGTAGTTGCCTCTCGTCAGCAGGGAGTAGGTGAGTGTATGGGGGTGCCGCGTAGACTGCCAAAAACGTATTAACAGGTAACGTACCACTCATGGCACGCAGGTGCTGGTCCAGGGCCCGTCGGCCCAATGGCTCAAGGGAGCCTTAATACAACAAATCCAATTGGCCGCACTCTGCTCGTCTTACCAGCAAGTTGCCCCAAGGAACTATGGTCCATGTAGTGGCGACGGCGAGTACGCCTGTGCCACAGTGTTAGAAGAAAGTAAGTGTCGCATTAGCCATCCCTGGACACGTGTTTCGAGGTAGTTGCCTCTCGTCAGCAGGGAGTAGGTGAGTGAATGGGGGTGCCGCGTAGACTGCCAAAAACGTATTAACAGGTAACGTACCACTCATGGCGCGCAGGTGCTGGTCCAGGGCCCGTCGGCCCAATGGCTGGACTGGAACCAAGCATCCTAGGACCGGTTTCAGGGTTTCACCCCTCTTCAGCCAGGATAGCTTGATTCCAGTGGCATGGAGAGCACGGGACTCACGTCTGAGCATACCCGTCCCACTCGGGGTGACAAATACAAAAACAAGAGTTGATGGACAGAATGCAGAACAATGTCATACATTCACCCCAGTACAGAGATATCCTGGCTGAAGAGGGGTGAAACCCAGAAACCGGCCCTAGGATGCTTGATTCCAGTCCAGGGAAGACATGGCTTGGCAGTTCGGGCTGGACTGTTCCCATGAGGCACAGGGTCAAGACAGATTTGCATGTGGCCATGTCTGAACTGGGGTGGCGTGGTGAGCAAAATAACGTTGGATGAAACCTAGATCTGTGACTGTGGGTGAATGTTTTGCCAATGTGCAACATTCTGTCCATCATCTTGTGTGTTTTGCTGTCAATGGAATGTAGCCAAGTCCCAGTTTAGCACTGTGATGTGATCCAGCCACTTCCTTGCAATGTATGTATTCATCAGCACAGTGTAATGAATTCATATGCAATGAGTCTGAGATAACCAGCATCATTAATATTTAAAAGAAAGGATTTGGCGTGCTACTCATGAATGGCTTAAAGTGAGGGGAGAGAGGTGTGCATTACAAATGCAAGCTCACATTCCAGCTATGTCGCTCTCCTTATTTCTTTACATCTTAGCTTTATTAAGGGTGGCTTACAGTGTGAGTTCAGGGAAGTTGCCATGATGGCCCGTATGCTGTTATCATTGTAGTAATTTGTTTCTTCATGTTCTTGTATGGCAAAGCATAACCCCCTCTTTCTCTGGTGGGCATGCCTTAGCAGGGTGTCCATGTAGCAGTGTTTATGTCATCTCTGAGTATCTGGAAAGGAATCCAAATTCAACTGTCAAACAATTTACAGATTCTGATCTACTCAGTAACCCTGAATTATTAATATGGGCATGCTTGCATACAAAAGTCCGACAAAAAGAATAATGAGATGATTAATGTACTTATAAAACATAAGAACATTCTCTCAAATTGTAACTTTTACATTTTATTTTATTGTAATTTATTTTTGATTAGTATATTTTATTTTATCCACATCCGACAAAAAGCCATGACAATGCTGTCTCAATCTCATTTTTATTTCCAAAATAGTCTTATTTGGTTGGAAACCCACCATTTTGAACAATGTGCAAAAATTAAAAAGCAGATTTTTTCATTAACAAATTATACACAAAAAAGTATCTCTGACCCTGAATTGCTCTACCATCAGCAAGAGCTGCACACCTATCGTCACGCTCGACCTTTGTCACTCTGTACCTCCAGTTCCCAAAACTATCCAAACTCTTTAACCCCAAACTTCGGAGCATGATCAATGCATACAATTCTATAAGTAGCCCTGCATGGCTGTGTCTATCCGTACACCCTCCCCACCACCAAATTTCAGTTCTGATTGTGGCATATAAAAGAGATGATTTCCCCAAATCTTGATCATTCACTAAAAAGCCACGTCATTTGCTTAAAAAAAAGGTTGGTTAGTATCCCTGTCCATTCTACAGACTATGGGTAGGGCGACCCATCCCAAGCATATGTATGTAGATAAACATAAGAATGCTGATTCTTAATTTTACCGTCACGCATGTTCATTTTTTAATATTCAGACTTGAAATATGTAGTCACATAATACGTTGTATATTCGACACACATTGACAATGTTTGCCATGCTTGTTTCTTTGGTATATCATCAGTAAGAAGTAAACAGAGACAGCTTATGGATGAGGCTGATATTATTTCTAATATATGATATATTACGTGACTGCACATTTCAATTCTGAATATTAAATATGTATGCAGAAGTGCCCATAAAGTGAACACTAAGGGGGTCATTATGATAGTGGGCGGATCGCCACCGCCCATATGGCGGTGGCGATCTGCCTGCCAAAATCTACCGCCCGCATAACTTTTCCCCCCTGCCACATTACGATGGCGGGGGGGACCCTGGCGGATGGGAAGACCGTACGCCGGTTTTCCGCCGGTAGGCAATCCGCCCGATTGCCTACCGGGTGGAAAAGCCCAGGAATATGGTGGTGGTGCCTTGCAGGCACCGCCATCCATATTATCATCATGGCGGTGAATTGCCTTTCCATGGTGGAGACTCTGCCATGGAAAGGCATGCGTTTTTTTCTTTGGGGACCTGTTGCGGGCCCCCAGGGTGTTCGGGGGGTGGGGTTGCACGCACAAGGTGGCAGGCACCGCGCGGTGCCTGTCACATTGTGCATTCAAATGCACAACATGCATTTTTCACATTGCAGCGGGTGCTGCTTGCAGCACCGCCCGCTACAATGTTTGAAATGCGGGATGCGACCTCCAGTCTGGCGGGCGCATCCTAGTGCCACTTGCCAGACCGCTGCGACAATGGCGGGCGCTCCCGTTTCCCGATACGGTGGCGGTCATCGTAATAGGCCCCTAAGTTGTTAGAATTCCTATGCTTATCTGATTGAGTGCTGGATAAATTGTCTTTGCCCAAATCACAAAAGTTAAACAAAAATATTGGGGAATTATGCCTATATTTGAAAGAAATTTCTAACTGTTATATAATTTTCAAATAATTTCTTGCGTACACATGGATCACAAAAACAATCATGGTTTTCCAGAATTACCCACATGTGTAATTCTTCTGCATGAAGAAGATTCTCAACATGAGAATGCAGCAGATATATGCATTTGCATATGTATCAGGTTTTTTTATAGTTTGTCCACAGGGCAATTATTGATCCCTATGAAGAAACCAAATTAAATTTGTGTGACATTATCTCTGCATTTCAGTTGTGGAAGCAATTTCTGCTGCTCTTAAGCAGAGGAAATGTACATACATTCCAAGTGTAGGAAATTAGCTGGAATGTAGTAAGTGAAGATTAGCAAATATAAAGGTGAGTGACTATTTGTTCATCTACCTTTGTAGGAACGGCCTTTTTGGAACTCCATAAACCTGCCTCTAACCCTAATTTTACAAATGTGGAAATTGCACTGCTCTGGCAGAAGACTGGTATTAGCCAAAATCATTTGCAGATTACAATTATGACAAATCTGACTCTTATGAATTAGTATAGGAAATATGTCCCTCGCAAAAGGATTTTTTGCCTACCTAAATTGTCCACAGGCACCCAAAAAATCCAGCACTAATTCATTAGACATTTATTGTTGAAATGTGGTGGATTAAAGGTGGTCTGCACTTTAAGCTCAATGAAATCATTCATATAATTCTTCAGGTACAAACAAAAGGCGAACCATGGCTAAAAATAAATGAGTTGGTACAAGAGACAATCGCTTTCCTAATGGTGCCAGAGTTAATGGATGCTCTTTTTGGGAAATGTTACTAACAAGACCTGGCAAACTCAATAGTTAAGGTGAACTTTCTTTGAAACTTGATGACTCAAATTAAACTCTAAAGTGCAGACTTCTGCTTGCAGGTTATCCTAAAAAAAGCAATTTCAGCTATTCAAAGAATAGAAATCTAATATTTTATGACTTGCTTACGGACCTGTTGATGAAGAAAGGAAAACACTTAATAGCAGTCTTTGGGCCACATGTATCAACATTTGTAATAGCGAGTACCTAATAGCGGTTTTCAGAGGATCGCAATTAGGTAATCGCTATTACAAATGTTTGAAACTCCAAGACTTTCATTTAGCAATTCCTAGGGGTTTGCAAATCGACCTGCCTCATTAATATTAACCCCTTAGCTGCTAGGCCTTCCCCCCCGTGCTAAGCCTTTTTTGGGCTATTTGGGGTAGTGCGCGCTTCGCACCCTGTAACCTTTTGTCCATATAAGGTATCCACACCACATTTGCGTCTTTTTCTTCCAACATCTTGAAGATTCTAAAGCTACCCAGGGTTTGTGCATTCCCATGGAGGGTACTGAGAAATTGGCCAAAATACGGCAAATTTTTGGGTCTTTTTTCGAAAAATGGGAAAAAAGTCCTGCAGAAGAAAGCATCTGTTTTTTCCATGCAAAAGGTATCAACAAAGGGCTTGTGGTGCTAAAATCACCATCTTTCCAGATTTCAGAAATGGGCAGACTTTTGTCACAAAACCAAACTTTTCTACACAGTTTTGGCATTTTACTGGGACATAGCCTATTTTTCCTATTGTTTGTGCTTTCAACCTTCTTCCATTTAGTGGTAGCAATGGGTAAGAAATCAATAATGGATCCTGGAAACCTATACATTTCAGAAAAGTAGATACAATTTTGAACTCAGCAAGGGGTAATTTGTGTAGATCCTTTAAGGTTTTCCTATAGAAACTAACAATTGAAATAAAGAAATATTGAAATTGAGTTGAAAAAAACAGCCATTTGTGCCAACGTTTTTAGCTGTAACTTCTACTAAGTATAGCAGATTTTTTAAAGCAATGTAACATTATGTTTGCTGGATCCTTCTGGTTGCGGGGATACATGGGACTTGTAGGTTCACCAAGAACCCGAGGTACGTGGAGCCACTAACTGAGCTGCGTCTTGCAATGGTTTTTCATTGTGTACCGGGTATATAGCAATTCATTTGGTAAAATATAAAGAGTGCAAAATAGGTACCAAGGAAACCTATATATTTCCGAATTGGGAACAAAAAATAGAGTTTAGAAGCAGTGATTATTTGCACATTTCCCAAATTGTAGGTACCCATACAAGCATACGAATTAGAGAAACGTTTTCAAAATGTTTTATTTTTAACACATTGTCTTACATTTGGAAGGCAGAAAATGCAGAGAAAGTCAATTGGTAATAACATGTGTTCTACTAATCTGTGTTCCCCAAAGTCTCCCAATAAAAATGGTACCTCACTTGTGTGGGTAGGCCTAGTGCCTGCAACAGGAAAAGGCCCAACACGCAACGTGGACACATCAAATTTTTAGGTGAAAACTGACCCTTTTTTTGCAATGTGCCTAGCTGTGGATTTTGAACCCTTGCTCAGCTGGTACCTGGGGAAACCTAGCAAGCCTATACATTTTTTTAAACTAGACAACCAGGTGAATCCAGTAAGGAGTGACTTGCGTGGTTCTGACTAGGTTCTGTTACCCAGAATCCCTTGCAAACCTAAAACTTTGTCACAAGAAACACAATTTCCTCACATTTCTGAAATGGAAAGTTCTGGACTATGCAGGGAGCTACACACTTCCAACCACCACCAAGCATTCCCCAAAGACTTCCAATAAAAATGGTAACCCACCTGTGTGGGTAGGCCTAGTACCCGCATCAGGAAATGGCCCAAAACTCAATGTGAACACATCACATTTTCCAGTGAAAACGGACCCTTTTCTCGCAATGTGCCTAGCTATGGATTTTGAAACCTAGCTCTGCCGGGCCTGAAGGAAACCTAGCAAACCTATATATTTTTTAAAACTAGACATCCAATGGAATCCAGATGGGGTGACTGATATGGATCCTCCAACATTTTCCTATCCAAAATCCCCTGCAAACTTCAGATAAAGCTGAAAAAATCAGATGTATGCGTGGGCCAATTACCAGCGACAGGCAAGAGCCCAAAATATATTGTTTTCAGAAATTTCTGGGTTTGGTAGGTTTCCCTAGATAGCCGCTGAGCACAGGACCAAAAACGCAGATGACCCCCTATCTATATATATCATAAAACAACCTGGTTTTGCAAGTGGGCACCTGCGTATTAGGTACCGGGTTCAGCGGCCATCCAGCGAAACTACTAATCTCAGACATTTCTGAAAACTAGACACCTTGGGGAGTCCAGGGAGGTGTGACTTGCATGGATCCCGCAACGTTTTCCTAACCAGAATCCCCTACAAACCTCAAATGTTTCTGAAAAAATCTAATTTTTCTCATTTCTTTGCGGGAAAGATGTGGGATCACCGGCTGACACAAATTTCCTACCACCCAGCATTACCCCAGGTCTCCCAATAAAAATTATACCTCACTTGTGTGGGTGAGACAAGTACCCACGATAGGCAAGGGCCCAAAATGCATTGTGAAAACATCAAAATTATCTATCACAAAATGACCTGGTTTTGCAAGGGGGGCACCTGCATTTTTGATTCCCGGGCTCGGCAGCCTTCTAGAGAAATCTACCAAACCCACACATTTCTGAAAACTAGACACCTGTGGAGTCCAGGGAGGTGTGGTCTGCGTGGATACCCCAATGTTGTCCTACCCAGAATCCCCTGCAAACCTCAAATGTAGCTAAAAACTCAAATTTTCCTTACATTTCTATGTGGGATTGCTGTGCCGGCATAGATGTCCTACCACCCAGTGTTCCCCTTGGACTCCCGATAAAAAATTGTTGTCCAAGGGGCCGCTCCCCCCTCCCTGGTGTCTAGTGGGTGGATCCCTGCTTGGGAATTGTGCTCTTGCGGTGATCCCCAAGCAGGAATTCACAGGGGAGGGGTACAATTGGAAAGGGGAGATTAGATTCTCCCTTTTCCAATGATACCTCTCTCGTGTGTTTTGGTGCTCCGGGAGCTGAGATAGACCCACAAGCGCTGAAACAGTGAAACTGAAAATAAATGTCATTTTCAATGTAACAACATCAGTGTGCCAGCTCTTTCCCATCTCCCGAGGCAAAAAAAAAGGAAATCTCTTTGCTGTGGGATTTCGTGCTAGTGTGCACATGACAGAACCATTCCGTCATGAGCACCGAAGGGGTTAGTGAGGTAGTTCGCAATTTGCAACCCTCTAGAAATTGCTAAAATCAAGGGGATGGTGGCCTGCTGGGGCCAGCAGACCACCATGTCTGTGATTGCTTTTAAATAAAATAATCATTTTTTTCTAAAGCAGCCCATTTTCCTTGGAAAATGGGCTGCTTTACAAAATAAAAAATGAAAAGTTTACCTTTCATTTTTTAAGAGCAGGCAGGGGTTTGTGGAACTAATGCCTGCTCTTAAAAAAAGTTTTTGCATACATTCACAAAGGGGAAGGGGTCTCTTGGGGACCCCTTCGCTTTTGCACATGGGTTACCACCAACTTGATGTTGGTGGTAAATTGCTAATGTTTGGTGACCACATTCACAGTCACAAAACATTCATACATACCGTTACGATTCGGTATTTGGAAGAGACGCCCTAAACACGCCCCTTCCAAATACCGATTCACAAACCCATTTTGTGATTCTGTAACAGGTTACCGAATCGCAAAATAGGGTTTGTTTCATGTGAAAAGCAGTCTGAGAATCAGCCCGTTTGTGAATGCAAAAAATGTTTGATACATGCGGCCCTAAGACACTTGAAAATGAAACCCTCTTTGCAGGCCTGTATCACTATCTAAACCTTAAATGATTGTGGATACGTTGCTATTGTTCCTGATAAACCTGTGCATCACCTGCTGTTAACGGTGAGATTCAGACCTTTTCTTCATACAATTTTTCAGGTTTCTATTGTCCCTCACAAATCTAAAGAAGCGTAATTTGTTGTGTAAACTCCATAATGACTGTAGCCTTTTGTCTTAGTAATATCCTAAATGTTATAATTTAAACATTTTGTATCTTTCTCCCCGCTGGAGAAATATGAAGTTAAAACTCAAGTAGATATTTTAAATATAGTATTTGAACTGCAGTATTTGGATGTAAGCAATTGCATTTGCATTTTTTAAATGTACATTATATAGACCTGTGTTAGACCTGCCATCTTTTGAAGTGTTTCCCCTGTCTTTCTGCTTTCTGACCTCCCAGTTTTGACTCTGTCTTTGCTGGTTTAGTGTCTCTGCGTACTTTCTCACTGCTGTTTAGTGTTAAAGTGCAAGGGCTCATGCTGTAAATTGTTATTATAGATTGGTGTTTCCATGATTGGCATATTTGACTTACTGGTAAGCCCCTAGTAAAGTGCACTGAGTGTGCCAGGGCCTGTAAATCAAATGCTACTAGTGGGCCTGCAGCACTGATTGTACCACCCACCTGAGTAGCCCTGAAAAGGTATCTCAGAGTCTGTGGGCAGTTTGTAACTGCCATGTCGATCTGGCAAGTGCACCCACTTGCCAGGCCCTAATCTTCCCTTTTCTTACATATAAGTCACCCCTAAGGTAGGCCCAAGGTACCCCTGTGGGCAGGGTGCTGTGTATGTTAATGGTAGGATATGTACCGGTGTGTGGGTGGCATGTCCTGGTAGTGAATTACAGTGCATTTTGTTTTTCACTATGGAAAAGCTATCTGTCCCATAGGATAGAATGGGAGTTTTACTTATAACATCTTATAAGCATAACTTCCCATTGGGACAAGATAGGGAATGGAGTTTAGTATGCCTGGACTCAGAATGCAAAAATGCATCTTTTAGTGAAGATGATTTTTATATTCTGTGTTTGAAAATACATCTTTTAGAAAGTAGGTATTTTCTTGCTTAGCCATCCTGTGTGCCTCTGCTGGGTTTGTGGATTGACTGTCTGGCTTTGGAGTGACAGGGGCTGGGGATATGCATTCTCTCGGACAGCCACCGGGGGGGGGGGGTGTTTATGTGTGTCCTGCCTTTTCTGAATGAGTCAGTGCTGGGCTGAATAGTGTCGTTGGACAAGTAAGGGACCCAGTCAAGTGAGACATGCATCAAGATAGTTTCCGGTGCCGATTGCCCTATTTTCCATATCAGTCTGGGCCCTTTCAGTTGAAATATCTTATACCAGCGCACAATGCATTAACGCATAAGATCCCCAGGCGGTTTGTAACGCACATCATGCATCTCAACAGCGACTTGGAGTAATCCCACACATACCCTCCACATCCTGAGCATATAGTGCTAACCCACCCACACTGGTGTTGTCTCCCCTGGGACGCCATCTCATACGTGCTGTACTTGCATCATTCATTTTATCTGGATGGCTACAATATCATCAAGGTCACCCATAGTTCCAAGATATCTACTGCATAACACGCAAGGACTGTTTGAGTTCCAGGACAACCTTTTACCCTACCATACCATACTTTATTCCTCAGTTGAGCCATTATCATAATAGTGTTTATTGCTACGGATTCCTGCCGAAGGCTTTGCCGAAACATGCGTAGTGTCAACAACCCGCCAGCTTTAGTCCATCGTTCAGCCATTAACATTGAGCACTGTTTATTAAGAACTTTTATTGGTTCACTCAATGATGTGATGTAAAAGCAAAAAAGAAGCGATAAGATTGATTGATGTAGTACATATGCAAATATTTATGTATTCACTGTGTATTTGGGCACTTGAGAAAAAGCACTGTAATAAGAAAAAAAAATCCTTTTTTTTAACAAAAGATCAATAATATATTCATATACATTTTAAGAAATGACAAACTTTTTCTATATATAAAAAATGATGAATACAAAACGTAATAATAAGAACGTATGTGACGTTGTATATGTGTCTTCTGGACACAGGGCACACGGCGGCACTGATATTATTAGATCTCAGTGCCGCATTTGATACGGTTTCCCACAGCATTCTTTTATGCCGTTTGGAGGAGGCAGGTTTTGTTGGCTTAGCCTTGGAATGGTTTAGATCTTTCCTGTCAGGGAGAACTTACCAAGTGACCGCCCCGCCATTTCTCTCATGTGTCCAGGGCATTGGGCAGGGGGTGCCTCAGGGTTCTGCTCAGAGTCCAGTACTTTTTAATCTGTACGTGCAACCCCTTGCGGCTGTGGCTAGTGACAAAGGTCTTTCTATGGTTTCCTACGCCGACGACACGCAGCTGGTGGTGGCCCTCTCCGACGATTCTATGCAGGGCGCTTAGTTTAGAAGTGGTCTGGGAGCAGTCGCGGAGTGGATGAATTCCAACTGCCTCCAGCTCAATGCTAATAAAACCGAGGTGCTGTTGGTGGGGAAAGATAGGAGCCTGTGGAGTGAGCAATGGTGGCCTTCTACTCTTGGCAGCATGCCTATTCCCAAGACAGTGGTTAAAAACTTGGGAGTTTGGATGGACTCCTCCCTCAGCTTTCTAGACCACACCAAGAAGGTAGCCGGGACTTGTTTCGGTCTTCTTCGTGGACTTAGACAACTGTTGGGGTTTTTCGACCCACCCACTCTTCAGCTGATTGTCCAGGCGGCGATCTTATCAAGACTTGATTACGCCAGCTCGCTCATTCTCGGAGCTAATCAGGCTGAGGTGGTGCGCTTGCAGCGAGTTCAAAACGCAGCTGCCAGAGTCCTGCTGGGGCTTCCGCGTAGGTGCACTACAGCTGGTGTTCTCCGACAATTTCACTGATTGCCCATAGCTAAGCGAATTGAATTTAAGGTTCTTTGTCTATCTTTTAAAATTCTTAAATTCACGTCTCCCGGACTTCTGGCTAATTTGTTGCCACCCAATGTTCCTGGACACCAGCTGCGCTCCCTGGGCAACATTTGGTCGTGATTCCCCGCGTGAAGCATTTCCATATTGGGGGGCGGTCCTGCCGCTGTCTGGCAGCTAAGCTATGGAACTCGCTGCCTCTTCATATTCGCAGTATGGATAGCCTGCTGACCTTCCGTAAAGCCATCAAGACCTTTCTTTTTCCTGCGTTGTAAACTTGTCTTTTCCTACCACTCTTATTTTCTACTTTTCTTTTGAGTTTTTGGTTGTTGTTTCTGTTCCTCTACTGCTAGCGCTGGGACGCCTTTTTGCTGAGGCAGCTGTGCACTTTATAAAATCAGTTAACAGAACATAACAAAACTCACTTGCAATTGCATTATTTACAATTGAAAAATATTTTGCCCAAATATATAGATTTTGATTTGCCTTGACTGCTTTTCCAATTGATTATTTTCCATGTTATTGGCATGTTTATCTTGTATACAGGGGCCCCAGTTCTTTCAAATGTATAGACCTGGGCTGCATTCAGAGTAGTGAGAGGAGTTTTCCCTCACACCTGAATAGGCCTGGTCTGCATTCAGACTAGTGGGAGGAGTTTTCACTAGCACCTGAATAGGCCTGGTGTGTATTTAGAGTGGGGGGAGAAGATTTCCCTTACACCTGAATAGGTTCTGTCTGCCTTGGACAATGCTGTCTTCACCTCCTGATGGGAAGCTGGGCCAGAGAGAACCAAACGGGTTTGTACTAAGCATAGACACACAAAGGGATTTTGAGTATAAATATTGGGGCCCAGACCCCAGAACTTTAGAACTTTAGAACTCGCTGAAATCAAGGAAGATACCAAGAAGAAGAGCTGGAAGAGCTGCCAGGAGGAGTACTGCCCCTTTGCTGTGTTGTTGCTTTGTTGGGTTGGCCTGCAGTTGCTGCTTCTACCTTGGGCAGTAAAAGGACTAAGCCTGGTTGGAGTTCGCGGAGTTACGCATAGCGGAACTCTGTGAAGTGCAAAACAAACTCAGCCACGCTACGCAGAGCTCTGCGAGCAGCAGAGTGCGTTAGATAAATGATGTTTGTGGTGATTTTCAGTGCCAGGTGCTTGTCCGCACTGTGCAATCATCGCGAACGGCACCATGCACAGCGCAAGTGGCCGCTGCTTCCTTTCTGCCGCTCGAGTAGATTGTTACTCGAGCAGCAGCTTTCTCAACGTGAACAGATGTTTTCTCAATGTGAGTGGTCGCAAGCATACGCAACCACTCACAATGAGAAATCTGACCGCCCGCGTTGAGAAATCTCGCCGGGAGGTTGATTTTCCACGCTTGGAAACTTGATGTTGACGATCGCGAACGAGGAAAAATTTCGCTGGGAGATGGATTTTCCTCGCATGCGCTCACCAACTTGACGTTGACAAATGTGAGTGAGGAAAAAAACTCCGCTCCGCAACACAAAGCAGAGTTTTTCGGAACTCCACGAGCTCCGCGTAATGTGGAGTGCGGGAAACTCTGCAAACTCCATGAGCGGAGCGGAGCTCACCGCCCAGACTTAGGGCCAGATGTACGACGCCCAAAATAGCGCCTCGCAAATTGCGAGGTGCTATTTTGGATGTACAACAGTGTGTAACACACTGTTAGCAATTCCTAATTGTGTCGCAAATTGAGAGGCTCATGAATATTAATGAGCCTCTCGCAATTTGCGACCCCTTTGGGAATGGCAGGCCCTCCCAGGTATGGTGGCCTGCTGGGCTCAGCAGACCACCATGTCTGGGACTGCTTTTAAATAAAGCAGTTTTTTTTAAAAAATTCAGCACGTTTTCCTTAAAAAAAAAAATTCAAAGTCTTCGTTTAATTTTTTAAGGGCAGGCAGTGCAGGTGTTGGTGAGACCAGGGTGGCAAAGTGAAGAAAGGCAGTGCAGTGCCCACAGGTCAAAGTGCAAGTACCGGCTCGGTGGCGGCGTCATCGGTCGTTGGTAAGACCAGGGTTGCGGTGCTAGATGTGGCAGTGCCTTCAGGACACGGAGCCAGTGACAGAGTCGGTGACGGAGTTGTTGCTTTTCCCTTATCTGTGGCAACTGAACCCGTAATCGCATCGTGGCTTGGGGCACCGCTCCTAAGTTTTACGGCGCACCGCCTTGTCCCACACAGTAGTCTGGGCCGACCGACGCCAGCTTCCGCTAACCGGCTCTTTTACTTGCACCTCAACCTGCCAGCACCACATCGAGCACCGTCTCACACCATAAGCCTTGGTCTCACTGACGCCGTCTGGACGATCGTCACTGAGCCATTGCCTGCACTGCATTGTGAGGGCCCCACACCCTGCACTGCTTCCCTTTTGCAACGCAACCACGATGGTTGCCACAACTGCCCGCACCAACGTGTTGCCCGCAACACAAAAGGTACTGTTTACGAGTCTGTTCACACCCCTGACCAACGCGGTCTGATAGAACTGTTCGATTCTGTTGTTTACAGCACCGAGGTAGCACCAAACGGAGCTACCGACTTTAAGGGAATGTGCTTTTAAAGCACTCTTGCAAAGTGCATTTATTTATAAGTACTGTATGTTGGATTCTTATCATTTTGGTCTTGTTTTGGATATATAAATATATTGGATATTTTTCTAAATTGGTGTGGTGTCCTTTTGTAGTGTTTGCACTGTATTACTGTTGGTTATGTGCAAATGCTTTACATACTGCCTCTGAGATAAGCCTGACTGCTTGTGCCAAGCTACCAAGTGGGTGAGCAGGAGTTATTTTTGGAGTGTAACTCCCTTACCCTGACTAGGAAGAAGGGTCCATACTTGGACAAAGGTGCAAACCATTGCCAACTAGAGACCCCCATTTCTAACATTGGTTATCAGCGGTGAGGATAGGACTTTTGTTTGCCATTGACTTACATTGATTGGTGTGCACTACTACCATATCGCAGACCATTAAGTACCACATACTGGTTCTTTTTCTTTTTGGCGTATTTTCGATCTTGCCAGTTTGAACTTGCTATTTCATCATGCCTGAATCAAGAGCATCATCTGTTGCGATCTCGGAAGTGGCCTTTGAGGAGGAGAGGCTAGAATCCTACAACGTGGAAGAGTTGAAGGCTATTTGTAAAAACCTAAAGGTCCAAGTCAGAGGCCTCACCAGAAAGGAGGAGCTACAAAAGGCACTGAGGGCCTGGGTAGTAGCCAGACATGCCAGTGGGCAGTCTGCAGATCTTAGTGGGGCGGCAGAGGAGCCTATTCCTCAGTTGGATGTGCTTGTGGGAAGGGGGGAACACTCCATGCCACGCAGGAGTGTCTTGTCCGCAGAAGAGCAGGAGGACAGACGTGAAGCAAGAAAGTTTGAATTGGAAAAACTCTGGATGGACAATGAAAGGGAAGACAAAAGAATAGCTATGGAGGAAAGGAAGATGATCTTAGATCATGAGTGTAGTCTTAAGGAGCTGGAGCTAAGGAGTAGATGCGTGCTACAATTGGTTCTGCTGGGAGTCACAATTAGTTTGTAACAATAGTAATTCGCATTCAATTTCATCCGACAAAATGAATTGAAGATACACCACACTGTATACTTATACCAAAATGTATATATTGTCTGAACTTATTATAATAAATATGACTGTATACAATCAAATTCATAACAAAAACATTCAGAAAACGTTTTTAGACAAACCAAAAATTATGACATAAATAGTGATAGACTTGTGCAACACAAATCACATTTCACAACAACATAAAGGGCTTCACAAAATTCATGGTGTTCCATCTTTTGTTATATTTCGATGTGGTTCAACTACCGCCCAATATTAGTTTCACAATTGTTTAGATAGGGGGAGTCATGTGTGCTGTATCTTCGAATCATTTTGTCTGATGAAATTAAATGCAAATTACTATTGTTACAAAGCAATTGTGAAACCCAACAGAACCAATTGTAGCACGCATCTACTATACCCAGGTTCTGAGGGAGACAGGGTAGCCCCATTACATATAATGGAGCTAAGGAGTAGGCCCAGCTCAGATGGTGGCAGCAATTCATCAGTGCAGGCAGATAGAATTTTGCACATCCCCAAGAATGTAGGCAAAGAATTCAAGAAGGTGGATGACATACAAAGGTGGTTTCACGGTTAAGAGTCATCTATCCACATGAATGGGGTCCCTGAGAAGAATTGGGGGTTAGGATTGTGGCCTCTTTTCCCAGAAGAAGCAGGTGATACTTTAGTTGCTTTGGGTGAGGGGTGTAACCTCACCTATGCTGATATGAAGGAGGCCCTTCTCACCAGGTACAAAGTACAAAGTACAGGGATCAGTTTAGGTCCAGTAAGAAAACTGATGCAAACACTTGGTTGGAATGTGTGGATTTAATTTGCAGGTCACTGGATGCCTGGGTGACGGGCAGTAATGTAATAGATTTTCAGGGGCTTTACAATTTGATTGCATGGGAGCACTTGTCTAGTCTATGTTTTGCAGAGCTTTGTCAGCACTTGGTTGATAGTAAGCTAACTGACCCCAGGAAGCTTGCTATGGAGGCGGACCGCAGGGTGAGGACCAGGGTCCACAAGAAAGCATTTGGGGGAGACTCAGCCAAAGGTGAGCAGGGTCCCCGGCAGAAGAGTGGGGGGACAAGGGTAAAGCACAGGAGTTCTCTAAAGGGCCCCAAACTAATAACCAGGGTAAATGTTCTCATAACCCAGGAGACAAGAAAGTAGTGATCTCTTCAGGAAAGCTTGCAGAGACAGGCCTCCGCAAGTGCTATGCCTGTGAGCAGGTGGGTCACTTGAAGGGGGACCCCAAGTGTCCCAATAGGGCACAGCCACCGACCGGTGGGCAGACCAAGGTGTTGGCTAGGGTTGGGATCCTGCAGAAATGACCCTCGTCTCACTAGGGGACAGTAAGATGGTCTCAGGAACCCAGGTGCCTGCTAACACAAACAAATGCAGCGCCTGGGTGACCATCAATGGGAAAAGGGTAGAGGATCTAGAGATACTGGAGGCAGTGTGACCTCAGTCCGGTGTCACCTGGTGTCTGAGGAGCAAGTAGTCCCAGGGGCATTCCATCAAATAGTTGCTGTGGATAACTCAGAGTGCAAGTGTATGGTGGCGCAGGTTACCTTTGAATGGGGGTCTCAGGTCCCTTGAGGGTGGTTGTGAGTCCTACCATGCCTGTAGATTGTCTGCTAGGTAACGACCTGGAGCAGTCCTTGTGGAAGGATGTTGAGCTCAGGTATCACTTGGAGATGATTGGGTTGCCAGAGTGGGCATGCGTGACCACTTGGCAGCCGGAAAGGGTGATCAGAAGGACCTGGAACCTGAAACAGTGGCCCTGGTTACTGGCAAGAGAATGTGCAGGGGATGTGGGAAACCCGCCCGAGGTTCCCACGGTCTGGGAGGAGGCCGACCTTGAGGGGGACGCCCCGGTACCTACAGGGGAACAGGTAGCTGAACTGGGGGACTTTTCTGAGCAGACCCATTGGCAGCAAGAAGGTGGTCCCACCAGGGGAGAATTATGCAGGGAGCAGAAAGAGTGCCCTTCTCTGGAAGGTTTGCAGCAGCAGGCTGCAAACCAGGCAGCTGGTGATCAGTCTGGATCACACTGGATCTACTGAGAGAATGGTCTCCTGTACAGAGAGCCTAAGGTTGCTGAGCCTGAGTCAGCCCGTGTGCTGGTAGTACCCCAGCGCTTCAGGACCTTCCTACTGGGTCTAGCGTGTCACCCACTTCTTTTGGCCCCAAGTGCGAAGGCAGTCAGATGGACATTGCAGGTCTCGCCAAACTTGCCAGGCAAGTGGTAAGAGTGGGAGGAAATGTAAGGCTCCTCTCCAACCTTTTCCAGTTGTTGGAACCCCTTTTGAAAGGGTTGGAATGGACATTGTGGGGCCTCTGGATCCCAAGACAGCCATGGCCAACAGGTACATCCTGGTCTTGGTGGACCATGCCACCCGGTACCCCGGAGGCAATCCCTCTCAGGACAACAATGGTGCCCGTGGTGGGCCAGGATGTATCTAGCTACATGCTGGCCTTCAGGAGCCAAACTGCCAGCTTCAGGAAACTCGCTTAGGCGAACCTGGAAGCAAGCCATGAGGAGATGAAACACTGGTACGACCAGAATGCCACTCTGGTAGAGTTTCAGCCTGGCCAGAAAGTGTGGGTCATGGCCTCAGTGGAACCTTGTGCCTTGCAGGACAAGCGGACTGGGCCTTTTGAGGTGGTGGAGCACAAAAGGGATGTCACCTACCTGGTAAATTTGCAGACTCCCAAGAACCATTTGAGGGTCCTCCATGTGAACCTTCTCAAGCCTCACTTTGAGAGGTCTGAAGTGAGCATGCTCTATGCGAAAGATGATGGAGTGCAAGAGGAGAGTGGACCTCTCCCTGACCTCCTGTCCACCAAGGAGCACAATGGGTCAGTGGAAGATGTGATAATCTCCCCTACACTGACCTTAGAGCAGCAGGGTGACTGTCACCAGTTGTTGGGACAGTTCGCCACACTGTTTGCTCTCTTACCCTAGGTGTTACTCACTGGTGTACCCATGACGGGGACACTGATGACAGCCCTCCTGTAAAACGCAAAATTTACAGGTTGACTGACCGGGTCAGGGCCAGCATCAAAGAGGAGGTCTATAAGATGTTGGCACAAGGGGTGATAGAGCCCCCCCACATTCCTTGGGCCAGCCCAGTGGTCTTGGTCCCAAAGGCTGCTGCACCCGGTGCCACTCCATGATTGCAGTTCTGTGTGGACTACCGTGGCTCAATGCCGTCACCAAGACTGACGTGCACCCCATTCCCAGAGCTGATGAGCTCATTGATCGGTTGGAAGCTGCCAAGTTCCGCAGCATGTTTGATTTGACGTCTGGGTGCTGGCAGATTGCCTTAACCGATAGGGCTAAGGGGAGGTCAGCATTCTCAACCCCAGGGGGGTATTACCAAATCCGGGTGATGCCCTTTTGATTGAAGAATTCCACTGCCACCTTTCAGAGGCTAGTCAACCAGGTGTTGGCTGGATCGAGGATTTCAGTGCCAAATACCTGGATGACATTGCAGTGTTCAGTTCCGTTCAGTTCCAACTGGGAAAAACACTTGCAGCACCTCTGGGAAGTGTTGAAGGCTCTGCAGAGGGCAGACCTCATGGTCAAGGCCAGTAAGTGCCAGATCGGGCAGGGCTCTGTGGTGTACTTGGGACACCAGGTAGTAAGCGGCCAGGTGGAGCCCCTACAGCCCGAGATTGACACCATTCTGGCTTGGGAGCCCCCCAAGACCTACACAGATGTCAGAGCCTTTTTAGGTCTCACCAGTTACTACATGAGATTTATTAAGGGCTATGGTACCATTGTTGCCCCCTTAACAGAGCAGACTTCCAGGAAGCAGCCCAAGAAAGTGATCTGGACTGAGGCCTGCCAGAAAGTTTTGAATGCCCTGAAGGCAGCCATGTGCATGGCGCCTGACTTCTCCAAGGAATTCATAGTGCAGACTGACACTCCAGAGCATGGTGTGGGAGCGGTGCTCTCACAACTGAACGAAGAGGGCCTAGACCAGCCTGTAGTCTTCCTTAGCAGTAGACTACTCCCAGGGAACAGAGGTGGAGTGCCACAGAAAGATAAGCTTTTGCTGCGGTCTGGGCACGAAGAAGCTAAGACCCTACCTGTATGGGACTCACTTCTGAGTTCAGACTGACCACAGGCCCCTCAGCTGGTTGATGCAAATGAGGGGTGAGGACCGAAAACTGTTGAGGTGGTCCATCTCCCTATAGGGAATGTACTTTACAGCGGTACATCGCCCTTGCACAGAACATACCAACGCTGATGGTCAGTCCAGGTTCTGGCGCCTTAGTGAAGAGAACTCCCAGGTAGACGGGTAGTTCTCCCTACTTTCAGCTGGAGTGCACATGTGTTAGACCTGGCATCTTTTGGCGTACTTCCCCTGTCCTTTTGCTTTCTGACCTCCTGGTTTTGACTGATTTAGTGTCTCTGCGCACTTCCTCACTGCTGTTCAGTGTTAACGTACAAGTGTTCCTGTTGCAAATTGTTATTATGAATTGGTGTTTCCATGATTGGCATATTTGATTTACTGGTAAGCCCCTAGTAAAGTGCACTGAGTGTGCCAGAGCCTGTAAATCAAATGCAACTAGTGGGCCTCAAGCACTGATTGTACCACCAACCTGAGTAGCCCTGAAAAGGTATCTCAGACCGGCCACTGCAGGGTCTGCATGCAGTTTGTAACTGCCATGTCAACCTGGCAAGTGCATCCACTTGCCAGGCCCTAATCCTCCCTTTTCTTACACATAAGTCACCCCTAAGGTAGACCCAAGGTACCTCTGTGGACAGGGTGCTGTGTATGTTAAAGGTAGGACATGTACTAGTGTGTGCGGCATGTCCTGGTAGTAAATTACAGTGCATTTCATTTTTCACTATGGAAAGGCTATCTGTCCCATAGGATAGAATGGGAGTTTTACTTATAACATCTTATAAGCATAACTTCCCACTGGGACAAGATGGGGAATAGAGTTTAGTATGTCTGCACTAAGAATGTAAAAATGCATCTTTTAGTAAAGACGATTTTTATCTTCTGTGTTTGAAAATACCACTTTTAGAAAGTAGGTATTTTCTTGCTTAGCCATCCTGTGTGTCTCTGCTGGGTTTATGGATTGACTGTCTGGCTTTGGAGTGACAGGGGCTGGGGATATGCATTCTCTCGGACAGCCACTGGGGGGGGCATTGATGTGTGTCCTGCCTTTCCTGAATGAGTCAGGGTTGGGCTGAATAGACCTGGGCTGCATTCAGCCCAGCCCTGGGAGGAGTTTTCACTCTCAGCTGAATAGGCCTGGTCTGCATTCAGAGTAGTGGGAGGAGTTTTCACTAGCACCTGAATTGGCCTGGTCTGCATTAATAGTGGGCGAAGAAGATTTCCCTCGCACCTGAATAAGTCATGTGTGCCTTGGACAATGCTGTCTCCACCTCCTGCTGGGAAGCTGGGGCAGAGAGAACCAAACTGGTTTGGACTAAGCATTGACACTCTCTGCCTGAGAGAACAAAGGAATTGTGAGTATAAATATTGGGGCCCAGACCCCAGAACTTTAGAACTCGCTCGAATCAAGGAACCTGCCAAGAAGAAGAGCTGGAAGAGCTGCCAGGAGGAGTGCTGCCCCTTTGCTGTGCTGTTGCTTTGTTGGGTTGGCCTGCAGTTGCTGCTTCCACCTTGGGCAGTGGACTGGACTGAACTTTCTTCACATGTGCTGAGTATCTCCAAGGGCTTGAAGTAGAGCTTGCCTCCTGTGTCAGAAGTCTCAGAGACTGCAAAGACTTTACCATCCTGTGGGTAGCACTTCTGGAACAGCTGTGTCAGTTGCCACAGAGAAGGGAAAAGCAACCGACTCCGTTGCTGGCTCCATGTCCGGAGGGCACCGCAGAGGGCACCGCTGCATCTCAGACCGCAACCCTGGTCTCAACGAGGATGACGACCGATGCCACCCCCACCGAGCAGCTGCTTGCACCGTGACCTGTGGGCACCGCCTTGATTCACTTCGCTGCCGTGGTCTCACTGACACAGTCACTGCCTGCTGACTTCAACACCCGTGACCGCATCACGGCTGGGGGCACCGCTTGTAAGTTTCACAATGCACCTCTTTGTCCCGCACAGCAATCTGGTCGCTTGCACCGCAACCTGCCAGCACCGCATAGAGCACCGCCTCTCCTATCATGTAAGCCTTGGTCTCAGCTACGCCGTCTGGACGATTGTCACCGAGCCGTTGGCTGCACCACATCATGAGGGCCCCGCACCCTGCACCGCTTCCATTATGCAACGCAACCACAACGGTTGCCACGACCGGCCCGCACCAAAGTGTCAGCCACAACACAAAAGGTACTGTTTATGAGTCTGTTGCCACCCCAGACCGCATCCGCAGCATCTGAGCCATCACCCTTCTTTTCCTTTTGTCTTTTAACCCACATATGTTCCACGAACAAATAGACAATCGAGCCATATACTTTATAGGGTTAAATCAGGAAAATCAATCAAGCACTTTAGACTGCCCTCCATTACCAAACAGAAACTCAAGTGCATTAAAATCAACATCAAAATCATAAGTACCATAAACATTCTAATTGACATCCGCCACCACCGCCCCTCTGTACCTTCCCCCCTCCCTTCCCCAGACCCCCCAACCCCTGTCCCCCCACCCCTCTCCCACCCAAATGAGGCGTAAGGACAGAGTCCTCAATGATGGATAGTGGATTAAAAGCTCACCCCCTGAGACCCCCCCAAACACCCCCCCCGTGGCCCTTCCAAAACCAAACCAAGGACTTTGAGACAGATATATATCATACTAAGAGAAATCCTATATCACATTAACATATAATCACATTGCCTTCAAGAATTCCTCTGCTAAATTTACTGGCGCAAAAAATTGAGTCTTCTCCTTATAAACTATTTTCAGCTTTGAAGGGTTCAACAGAAAGGCCTGGGCCCCTTTGGCCTGAAAAGATTAAATCAATTGGCGTAGCTTCCATCTCTCTTGAACAGTAGCCTGACAGAAATCTGGACGGACAAAAAAGACACAACCCTTACCGGTCCTCTTCCTGTCTGGCCTGGCCTGGTCGTACAGTGCCTCCCTCAACAAATAATTATTCAGACAAATGAGTATTGCCCTATGTTTTTCATTAGGCCCTCCCGCTCCACCCCTTAAAAAAAAGGAAATCTATGTGCTCTTAAGATCTCTGTCTCCAGATTCCACTGTTTAAGATCAGGAAATGCTTCCGAAAATACCTCAATAACAAATTGCCTAACATCCTTCCCTTCCCGTCCCTCTGGAATGCCCAAAACACGTAAATTATTTCTTCTGGAGCGATTCTCTAAATCAGTTAGCTTCCAGTTTGTGTTATCTCTTAGGTTTTGGAGGGATATTATCGACGCCTTCTGCTGCACTATTTGATCTCCTATGGCAGAAATCCTCTCCTCCGCTTCCCCAATCCTGGTTGCAATTTCGGAGCATGTCTTTGCTACACGTCTCACCGAATTCTGTAGCTTGCGGACCGCGGCCTGGGTCCGCATACTTTCCACCTTAGTTTCTTCTCTGTGTGCCATTATTAGTTGATAAATTGTGCTAAGGGTAATTTCGCTTTGAGCTGCTTTAACTATATTCACCGCCGGGGCCATGAAGCTATTAACCGTGTTGCTATTGGTCACGAGAGAATGAACAATCCCACGCTGCAGTATGGGCTGGTTTTTCTTTCACACACGGGGTATCAGGGTTTAAAATTTTCCGGGCAGTCCCCTGATTAATAGAAGCATCAAAGCTTACTTCCTCCTCATCACGCTGGGAGCTATTGTCGTCAGCCCAGTCCCCTGCAATACTTTCACTCTCAGAGGAGTTAGAGGGATCGGACATTGAATAGAATTTCCCTCTTGAATCTCCAGACTCCAAGTCATTAATTATCTCCTCATCTCGATTCTCCCCCCCTGGCTGATGAATATCCCTACTCAGTATTTCTGTCACTCTAGTCTTCCCCTTAGCTCCTAAAGAGGCATCGCAATTTTCCCCAGCCTCATTCCTGCTTTTTTAGTCAAGCTGCCTGACACATCGATATTGTGCAACATTGTTTCACTCTCAAGAGGGTTATGTAATTGATCTTCCACAGCAGCAGATGCTTTGTTGCCCCCCGATTTTGTTTTCTCCTGGTCCCCGAGCTTGTTTACCTCAAGTTTACCTTTCCCGGCTAATTTTTTGAAGATAGCAGGCACCATTTGTTGTTTCTGCCCCATACCACCTTTCTGCACATGCACGGAGCTTGTTCTCCTCTGCTCGGTTGCTTCGCCGATCCTAAGCCACCTGAACCGCAGCCGAAGCAGAGTTAGAAGGATGAGACGCCCTAGGCTGCCTCCCGTCCGCGCGCTGGTTCCGACAGCTCCTCCGCACGAAGACCGACAAAGATGCCGCCACAGCATAACCTTAATCCAGACTAGGTGGAGCGGTGTTCCATACAGGTGAGGAGAGTCACGGAAAGTCCTTCATCGGGGGGTGTGCGGGGGTGCACTTCACAAGCCACACACACAGCCGCCGAAGCGACCGCCATCTTGCCATCTACACTTTGTAAAACAAAAAAAAAAAGAAGTCTTCAGAAAATTTAAATCCTCAGTACTAAAAGAAACACAACTTGCCTTTCTAAAACATCGCTTTAAAAAACATCTCACAATGCGAATTTCCTCGGGGCTGATTGCTGATAAGCATATACTTTTGTCAATGCTTTTTAGATAGACTTATGTATCTCTTTAGAATTTTGGAATCTTTTGTAGCATTTAATATTTCAATCATTACTATCTCTTTCTAACTTTCTAGGGTCCTCTAACATTTATGAGCTTCATGCTGTCAATTTATGAAATAAAGTGCTTAACATGGAAATGTCTCCATATTCATCATCTCCTTTGTCCTTATTTATTATATATATATATATATATATGCTTTCTTTGTTTTCTTTGTGAAATATATACTTTATAGATATTTTCATACAACAGTCTGTAAAATGGGAAAATGAGCAAATGCACTAAGCAATTTTTGGTGACATACAGATCACATTGTTTACCTTTTGCTTTAACACTTGTAAGAGAGAAAAAGAAGAAAAAGGGAATGGCGGAATTAATCAATACTCATGAATCTGCCCATTGGTATTTTGTCCCCATTTTAAACTTTTACGGCCCGATTCACAGATCTAACTTAAGACAAAATCCGAAACTTACTACCATTTTCGTATTCACAGAAGGCACTTACTCATTTTGGTATTCACAGAAGACACTTACTCATTTCGGTATTCACAGAAGTTAGTAGTCCTAACTTTAGGACTCCTAAATTCCTTCTATGAATACCGAAAGTCTTAAAATTAGGATTTTTTTCAGTTTAGGATTCCTAAAGTTAGCACTCCTAACTTTACTACAACTAAACTGAGAAAAATCCTAATTTTAAGGCTTTCGGTATTGACAGAAGGCATTTAGGAGTCCTGAAGTTAGGAGTCCGAACTTTACTACTACTAAATTGAGAAAAATCCTAATTTTAAGACTTTCGGTATTCACAGAAGGCATTTAGGAGTCCTAAAGTTAGGAGTCCTAACTATACTACTACTAAACTGATAAAAATCCTAATTTTAAGGCTTTCGGTATTCACAGAAGGCATTTAGGAGTCCTAAAGTTAGGAGTCCTAACTTTACTACTACTAAATTGAGAAAAATCCTAATTTTAAGACTTTCGGTATTCACAGAAGGCATTTAGGAGTCCTAAAGTTAGGAGTCCTAACTATACTACTACTAAACTAAGAAAAATCCTAATTTTAAGGCTTTCGGTATTCACAGAAGGCATTTAGGAGTCCTAAAGTTAGGAGTCCTAACTTTACTACTACTAAATTGAGAAAAATCCTAGTTTTAAGACTTTCGGTATTCACAGAAGGCATTTAGGAGTCCTAAAGTTAGGAGTCCTAACTTCTGTGAATACCAAAATGAGTAAGTGCCTTCTGTGAATACCAAAATGAGTAAGTGCCTTCTGTGAATACCAAAATGGTAGTAAGTTTAGGATTTTATCTTAAGTTAGTTCTGTGAATCGGGCCCTCTGAATAATTGAATATTTTTTATGACATTTCAGATAATGATTATATGCCAAACAAAAAGTTTCATTAATTTATCTAGTACTTTACTGTAATTTACATTTTTTACTCAAACGGAACAGAATATTCACTTAATCATTATTAGCACATTTGGATATCTTTTTAATTGTGTATTTTGCACATATGTTTTAACTCTTACAAATTGTATAAAACATAGTTACCTTTCCTAGATAGAAATGAAATCATGCACTTGCACTTTACTGCCATTAAAATTATTGCTAGATGTACTTTACTGATAGTAATATGAGTAAAAAAGGGCGGATAGTTGTCGCCACTGTTTTAACTTGAGGGTCAGTAGTCTAGCATTTGCACAATAGTAGAAATAGACAAAGGGATCTAAATGAACTTTTTCACTTCAAATTGGTGATCTACACAATGGGACTCTATGGTCCAGTTGAAGGCGGAGAGCTGAAACGCGAAGACCATCCATGCTCTGCACTATGGTGTATTAAATATACACTTTTAGTTTTTACAAGCAACCTACTTGTGGAATCTACTCTTTTGGTGCCATGAAATCCTCGCCGTGTGGAGGTGTGGAACCTGTTGGAACATATGTGTATATATATATATATATATATATATATATATATATATATATTCACTGAAAAAACCATAGGTTTCACACATGTTATAGTTAGCGGAAATTTTACTGATAAAAAACCAATGAAATTCCCCCGTTATAGTTAGTGCAGGCAACTATAACTCACGCGACCGCAATCCTCTGCTGATGCTAATACTGTATTTAGACACTTATTTGCCCATGTCTTCTTCCATACATTTTTAGCTATACATATATTACAAATATTTTTTTTTCATAAAGACACATATGTCATCAGCAGAAGATTGCGGTCGCGTGAGTTATAGTTGCCTGCACTAACTATAACGGGGGAATTTCATTGGTTTTTTATCAGTAAAATTTCCGCTAACTATAACATGTGTGAAACCTATGGTTTTTTCAGTGAATTTGCAAGGTTTTTTAAATGCTAATTCCTAACTATAACGTGTGTGAAACCTATGG
This sequence comes from Triturus cristatus, assembly GCF_964204655.1. Classification (NCBI taxonomy): domain Eukaryota; kingdom Metazoa; phylum Chordata; class Amphibia; order Caudata; family Salamandridae; genus Triturus; species Triturus cristatus. The sequence goes on from NC_140582.1 coordinate 499,351,139, forward strand.
TTTTTTCAGTGAATTTGTACGTTTTTTTAAATGCTAAGTTACTTTACGCCATTCGTGGCGTGCACGCCCACTTAACGCAGTTCGTTCCGTGCACGCACGGTGAGCACGCGGTGCGCTTCGCGCAGCGCGCGCCCACTTTACGCAGTTAGTGCCGTGCACGCACGGTGGGCACGCGGTGCTCACCGCGTGCCCACCGTGCGTGCACGGCACTAACTGCGTAAAGTGGGCGCGCGCTGCGCGAAGCGCACCGCGTGCTCACCGTGCGTGCACGGAACGAACTGCGTTAAGTGGGCGTGCACGCCACGAATGGCGTAAAGTAACTTAGCATTTAAAAAAACGTACAAATTCACTGAAAAAACCATAGGTTTCACACACGTTATAGTTAGGAATTAGCATTTAAAAAACCTTGCAAATTCACTGAAAAAACCATAGGTTTCACACATGTTATAGTTAGCGGAAATTTTACTGATAAAAAACCAATGAAATTCCCCCGTTATAGTTAGTGCAGGCAACTATAACTCACGCGACCGCAATCTTCTGCTGATGACATATGTGTCTTTATGAAAAAAAAATATTTGTAATATATGTATAGCTAAAAATGTATGGAAGAAGACATGGGCAAATAAGTGTCTAAATACAGTATTAGCATCAGCAGAGGATTGCGGTCGCGTGAGTTATAGTTGCCTGCACTAACTATAACGGGGGAATTTCATTGGTTTTTTATCAGTAAAATTTCCGCTAACTATAACATGTGTGAAACCTATGGTTTTTTCAGTGAATATATATATATATATATATATATATATATATATATATATATATACACATATGTTCCAACAGGTTCCACACCTCCACACGGCGAGGATTTCATGGCACCAAAAGAGTAGATTCCACAAGTAGGTTGCTTGTAAAAACTAAAAGTGTATATTTAATACACCATAGTGCAGAGCATGGATGGTCTTCGCGTTTCAGCTCTCCGCCTTCAACTGGACCATAGAGTCCCATTGTGTAGATCACCAATTTGAAGTGAAAAAGTTCATTTAGATCCCTTTGTCTATTTCTACTATTGTGCAAATGCTAGACTACTGACCCTCAAGTTAAAACAGTGGCGACAACTATCCGCCCTTTTTTACTCATATTACTATCAGTAAAGTACATCTAGCAATAATTTTAATGGCAGTAAAGTGCAAGTGCATGATTTCATTTCTATCTAGGAAAGGTAACTATGTTTTATACAATTTGTAAGAGTTAAAACATATGTGCAAAATACACAATTAAAAAGATATCCAAATGTGCTAATAATGATTAAGTGAATATTCTGTTCCGTTTGAGTAAAAAATGTAAATTACAGTAAAGTACTAGATAAATTAATGTTACGCTAGATAGGCCATGTACGCACGATGCGCTTCGCGCACCGTGCGCACATGAAGGACATATGATGCACTTCGTTTTGAAAGGTAATATTTTAATTTTTCGTATATTTTATAAGCCATGCACAAATGGTGCCCTTCGGGCACCATTTGCACACGGGGTGTAGAGAGTGTGGATAATTTTTTTTTTTATTATTTTTTTTTTAAATATTTTAGTTTATCTCTAAATCTAATATGCCATGCACAATTGGTGCCCTGCGGGCACCAATTGCACACGGGGTGGAGAGAGTGTGGATAATTTTATTTTTAACTTTTTTTATCGTACGCGTACGGTAAGCGTAAATGGCGAAATTACTGAAAAAATAAAAATTCTGTTTTTGGCCTTGGGGGATCTTTGGGGACTCCCCCAACATGGCTATGTGTGTGGGAGCTGTCTAAACAGCCCCTTTACATGTTTTTGGGCTTTATATTTTAGAAATCACTCTCAGTGCGAGAGAGAAAATGGCGGCCGCCGCTTCCTGGTTTCGGCCGATTCGAATGTTTACTAAGATCTAAGAGCCAATCAGAATCGCGCTCGCGCACGCCACCGTACGCGTACGGTAAGCGTACCGTAAGCGCACCGTAAGCTGGCTCAGATATATATATTGATTTAAAGGCTATTTTCTCAGAATCTACTGAACAGATTTACACCAAACCTACAAAAGGCACTTCCTTGACCTGAGGACTACCTCTCTGCCAAATTTCTAGTAATTCTGTTCAGCCGTTCGGGCTGTAGCCCTGTCTAAAGGTCCTATGGAAAAATGCATGGGAAAAACGCGTTTTGGGACCCCCCTTTTATCTCAGCCCCCGCTTGACGAATCCCCCCGAGACTTTCAGGGTAGGAGCGGAGCGTAGCGCCCCACCTATTTTGAAAAATTCGCGAGGATTCGTCGACCGGCGCCAAAGTTATTCAAAATAGAATGTTGCGGATTTCCTATGGAAACGTGGTCCTAACTATAACTACCTACTGGCGACCGCCAGTAGGTAATATATATATATATCTATATATATATATATATATATATATATATATATATATATATATATATATATTCACAGAAAAAAACATAGGTTTCAGGGGTGTTATAGTTAGCTGGCCATTTCACTCATACAAAACAATAGAAATTCCTCCGTTATAGTTAGTTCTGCTAACTATAACTCGCGCGCCCGCAATGCACTGATGATGATGTCACATATTGCATCATTCATGACATGGTCAGTGACACCACTGATGACATCTCAAATGACATCACTGATGACATCACTGATAACATCATCCAGTGAATGTGGTTTAGTTTTAAATTTAAATATGTATTATATATACATACCAATCTGTATTGAAGATTGAGTGGATATATAACTGTCTGGATGGAGGATTTAGTAGCTGTCTGACTGTCTGTTTAAGTGAGTAATTAAAAGTGTCTCACTTACATGGATTAGTAACTAAACTATGTGAATGTGTGCATCACTGTCTCTGTTGTTGTATAACATGCTGCATCAGTTGGTCATTACCTACATGAGTGTGTATATTAGTTATTGATTAGTTGGGTGAGTATTTGTATGGGACACTGAGTTTGTGTGTGGTTGGATGGGGTGTGTGTAACTCTATGCATAGATGTGTGAATGGTTGATTGACTAGGTGTATAGGTTTAAGAGTGCATGTGGAAACAGTTGTTTGGGTGACTGAGTGTATTTATTTGTGTGTTAGTGAGCGAATATATGTTTTAGTTGTACATCTTCAACAAAGTAAAAAAATAAAAGGCATTGTATGTGAGAGTTGGTGTCTATAAATAAGTATGTGTAAGAGTCAGTGATTGTGAGAGTAACTATATGAATGAGTGTATAATTGTAATGGTGATTTTTTAACATATTAACTATGAGTTACTATGTGTTTGAAGAAATGAGGTGTTGTTGGATAATTGTGCAAGTGAGTAAATGTAAGTGTGATTAATTTTTTTCATGAGTGAGTAGGATGACTGCATAATCGGCCTGGGACAAAATTCCATTCCGTTCGCGGAAATTGCGTTAATTTGGCATTTTCGCCTTCCGCGGAAAGCGTGAAAATGTCAACATTTCCGCATTCCGCAGCTTAGCGATAATTTGTTTCTTGCTCGCGCTGTAAAATAATAAATTCTCGCATGCGCTCGATCGCCTTACCTGAATCCCCGCGTTCGCCGACAAGTTTTCCCGATCCGGTCGCGTTCTCCACAAGATGTTGGATTGTTGGTAGCCATTTGCGCTGTCTCGCGACAGTTCGCGCCCGCAGTAACGTCATGCGTCACGCGATCACGTCTTTCTTCTCGCGATCATGCACCGCGAGACAAGTGAAAACAAGATGGCCGCGCCCGCGAGCAACCGCATGGGTAAGTTGGCGAGCCACGACCATGCAGAAAATACCGCGAACGGGCGGGAAAAAAACTTCCACATCTTCGCGATATTTCCGCGTGTTTGCGGAGATTTTTAACATTTTCGCGATAATTTGCGAAAGTGAATTTCGCAAATTCCACCCACCCCTACTGCATAACCGACTAAGATGACTGCTGGTGTGTCAATGTCTATATATGTGTTTAAGTGCATTTGATAGTGTTCTATTAATTAGTGACTGCATGTATAAATGATTCTGTTGTTGAATGGGGAGTTGTGTGTGTAGACTTAGGAATCAGTGAGTGGGTATGTAGTAACTGGTATTGGTGTGCCAATGGTTTCAAATATGGTACTCTGTATTTTACAGTGAGTGATGAAAGGTTATACTAGTGTAAGATGAGGTGTATCAGATTGTCACATGGATGATGTCATCAGTGATGTCATCAGTGATGTCATTTGAGATGTCATCTGTGATGTCACTGACCATGTCATGAATGATGCAATATGTGACATCATCAGCAGTGCATTGCGGGCGCGCGAGTTATAGTTAGCAGAACTAACTATAACGGAGGAATTTCTGAAACCTATGGTTTTTTCTGTGAATTTCTAAGGTTTTTTAAATGCTAATTTCTAACTATAACGTCTCTGAAACCTATGGTTTTTTCAGTGAATTTCAAAGCTTTCTTAAATGCTAAATTCTAACTATAACGTCTCTGAAACGTATGTTTTTTTTCAGTGAATTTCAAAGGTTTTTTAAATGCTAATTTTTAAGTGTGATAGTAGTTATACCTTTATTTTTGTACTGATTTTCTACAGTTTTTTAACTGTTTATTTATAAATATTTTATTAATTGAATAACATATATTTTTCTGAAAATTGCAAAAAAAAAATTTTTTAAAACATTCAATCTGAAATATTGATTCTTTTTTTGTTTTCATTTATAATTTTAATATATTTATATTATTTTCTTTAAAAAAAAAATTCCACATTTTTTTCGGAGTCGCGCACTCAAAGCGTACACATCACGGTGGGTGCGCGAATTCTAGCCGCCATTTTAGAAAAGTTGTGAAGGATCCGCGTACAGTGTGCAACGGCTGCATGTTTTTCAGTTACATCATATACATTTAATATTACGTGATGTGCACGATTGGTATGCGACCAGTCCGCGGCTCCTGCTCCCGCAAATTCGTGACACATGCACATTACGGTACAAGATGCTTGTGCGGTGGCGGGTCCCGCGTGACGTCATACATGCTGGGGCGCGCTGGGTGCATGACTCCCGCAAAAAATGTTATGTTCCAAAATGATATGTATGTGTCTTTAATATACATATTAGGGCAAGAGATTATCTAAGATGTTATGTTATGTTATGTTAATGGGATTTGTAAAGCGCACTGCTACCGTTAGGTGTCCTGGCGCTAAGATATTCATAAAAATAATATATTTGTACTTATAATAAACTTATATTACTTTTAAATATATTTTTGCAAAGTCGGGTGCATGCATCGTGAGCGCAGAGAACCAGGTCAGCAGAGCTGCTGTAGAGCCAGAGAAACCAGGTAGGCAGAGCCATTGTAGAGCCAGAGAACCAGGTCAGCAGAGCTGCTCTAGAGGCTACGAAGCAGGTCAGTAGAGCTGCTCTAGAACCAGAGACCCAGGTCAGCAGAGCTGCTCTAGAGCCAGAGACCCAGGACAGCAGAGCTGCTCTAGAGGCCGAGAACCAGGTCAGCAGAGCTGCTGTAGAGCCAGAGAAACCAGGTCAGCAGAGCTGCTTTAGAGGGAGAGAATCAGGTCAGCAGAACTGCTTTAGAGCCAAAGAACCAGGTCAGCAAAGCTGCTCTAGAGGCAGAGAACCAGGTCAGCAGAACTGCTTTAGAGCCAGAGAACAAGGTCAGCAGATCTGCTTTAGAGCCAGAGAACCAGGTCAGCAGAGCTGCTCTGTAGCCTAAGAACTAGGTCAGCAGAGCAGCTCTAGAGCCAGAGAACCAGGTCAGCGGACCTTCTGTAGAGCCAGAGAAAGCAGGTCAGCAGAGCTGCTTTAGAGGGAGAGAACCAGGTCAGCAGAGATGCTTTAGAGCCAGAGAACCAGGTCAGCAGAGCTGCTCTAGCTGACACTGACTGACTGAGACTGAATGATTGACTCTGACTGACACTGATTGACTGACACTGACACTGACTGACACTGATTGACTGACATTGACTGACTGACACTGACTGACACTGATTGAATGACACTGACTGACTCACTGACACTGATTGACTGACACTGACTGACTGACTGACACTGACTGACACTGACTGACTGACTGACACTGACACTGACTGACTGACACTGACTGATTGACACTGACTGACACTGACTGACACTGACTACTCTCTACTACTCTACTACTCACTCTCTACTACTCTCAACTCTCTCTCTACTAATCTCTCTCTACTACTCACTCTCTACTACTCTACTACTCTCTACTACTCACTCTCTACTACTCTCTACTACTCACTCTCTACTACTCTCTACTACTTTCTACTACTCACTCTCTACTACTCTCTACTACTCACTCTCTACTACTCACTCTCTGCTACTCTCTACTACTCACTCTCCTACTCTCTACTATTCACTCTCTACTACTCACTCTCTACTACTCTCTCTCTACTACTCACTCTCTACTACTCACTCGCTACTACTCTCTACTACTCACTCTCTAATACTCACTCTCTACTACTCTCTACTACTACTCTCTACTACTCACTCTCTACTACTCACGCTCTACTACTCTCTACTACTCACTCTACTACTCTCTACTACTCTCTACCACTCACTCTCTACTACTCTACTACTCACTCTCTACTACTCTCTACTACTCTCTACTACTCTCTCTCTACTACTCTCTCTCTACTACTCACTCTACTACTCTCTACCACTCACTCTCTACTACTCTCTCTCTACTACTCACTCTCTACTATTCACTCTCTGCTACTCACTCTCTCCTACTCACACTCTACTACTCGCTCTCTACTACTCTCTACTACTCACTCTCCACTATTCACTCTCTACTACTCGCTCTCTACTACTCTCTACTACTCTCTACTACTCACTCTCCACTACTCACTCTCTACTACTCGCTCTCTACTACTCTCTACTACTCACTCCCTACTAACTCTCTACTACTCTACTACTCTCTACTACTCTTCCTACTACTCACTCTCTACTACTCACTCTCTACTACTCTACTAATCTCTACTACTCTCTCTACTACTCACTCTCTACTACTCACTCTCTACTACTCACTCTCTACTACTCGCTCTCAACTACTCTCTACTACTCACTCTACTACTCACTCTCTAATACTCTACTACTCTCTACTACTCTCGCTCTACTTCTCACTCTCTACTAACCTCTCTACTACTCACTCTCTACTACTCTCTACTACTCACTCTCTACTACACACTCTCTACTATTTGCTCTCTACTACTCGCTCTCTACTACTCTCTACTACTCACTCTGCTACTCACTCTCTACTACTCTCTACTACTCACTCTCTACTACTCACTCTCTGCTACTCTCTACTACTCACTCTCCTACTCTCTACTATTCACTCTCTACTACTCACTCTCTACTACTCTCTCTCTACTACTCACTCTCTACTACTCACTCGCTACTACTCTCTACTACTCACTCTCTACTACTCACTCTCTACTACTCTCTACTACTACTCTCTACTACTCACTCTCTACTACTCACTCTCTACTACTCACTCTACTACTCTCTACTACTCTCTACCACTCACTCTCTACTACTCTACTACTCACTCTCTACTACTCTCTACTATTCTCTCTCTACTACTCTCTCTCTACTACTCTCTCTCTACTACTCACTCTACTACTCTCTACCACTCACTCTCTACTACTCTCTCTCTACTACTCACTCTCTACTATTCACTCTCTGCTACTCACGCTCTACTACTCACTCTCTACTACTCGCTCTCTACTACTCACTCTCCACTACTCACTCTCTACTACTCGCTCTCTACTACTCTCTACTACTCACTCCCTACTAACTCTCTGCTACTCTACTACTCTCTACTACTCTTCCTACTACTCACTCTCTACTACTCACTCTCTACTACTCTACTACTCTCTACTACTCTCTCTACTACTCACTCTCTACTACTCACTCTCTACTACTCGCTCTCAACTACTCTCTACTACTCACTCTACTACTCACTCTCTAATACTCTACTACTCTCGCTCTACTTCTCACTCTCTACTAACCTCTCTACTACTCACTCTCTACTACTCTCTACTACTCACTCTCTACTACACACTCTCTACTACTTGCTCTCTACTACTCGCTCTCTACTACTCTCTACTACTCACTCTACTACTCACTCTCTACCACTCTCTATTACTCACTCTCTACTACTCCACTATTCTCTACTACTCACTCTCTACTACTCACTCTCTACTACTCTACTTCTCTCTACTACTCTCTCTCTCTACTACTCACTCTCTACTACTCACTCTCTACTACTCACTCTCTACAACTCACTCTCTACAACTCTCTACTACTCACTCTCTACTACTCTCTACTACTCACTCGCTACTACTCTCTCTCTACTACTCTCTACTACTCACTCTCTACTATTCACTCTACTACTCACTCTCTACTACTCACTCTCTACTGCTCTCTACTACTCTCTCTCTCTGCTGCTCTCTACTACTCACTCTCTACTACTCTCTACTACTCTCTCTCTCTGCTACTCACTCTCTACTACTCACTCTCTACTACTCACTCTCTACTACTCTCTACTGCTCACTCTCTACTACTCACTCTCTACTACTCTCTACTACTCACTCTCTGCTACTCTCTCTACTACTCTCTACTACTCTCTACTACTCACTCTCTACTCTCTACCTCTCTACCTCTCTCTACCTCTCTCTCTACTACTCTCTACCTCTCTACACCTCTACCTCTCTACACCTCTACCTCTCTACCTCTACACCTCTACCTCTACACCTCTACCTCTCTACCTCTCTCTACACACACAAATATGCACATATATATATATTCACTGAAAAAAACATAGGTTTCATGCACGTTATAGTTAGGAATTGGCATTTAAAAAACCTTAGAAATTCACTGAAAAAACCACAGGGTTCAGGGGCGTTATAGTTAGCTGGACATTTCCCTCGTACAAAACCCTAGAAATTCCCCCGTTATAGTTAGTTCAGCTAACTATAACTCACGCCCCCTCAATGTACTGCTGATGACATCACATATTACATCACTCATGACATGGTCAGTAACATCACAGATGACATCACTGATGACATCTGAAATGACATCACTGATGACATCACTGATGACGTCATCCATGTGATAAATTAGTGCATCTTCTCACACCCTTTGATATACTCAATCTAAATTACGCAAAGCTAAAAAGCCACCTAATTACAAACAGAATTTGTAGACCTGTTGCATTTTAAATGCTTGTTTACTTTGGTTCCATCAAGAAGGCATTCAGATGTGTCACACATTTGCCATAAATTCTGAATGTTAGCACTCTATTTGCTCATTAGATCACTGTAGTAAAGCTACTGCTCACCAGGGAAGTCTGCTGCTGGTATTCAAAGTGCATGTTTCAGTCTGCATGTCAGAATTTTTTAAAGAAATAGAAGAGGATTTGAGAAGTCACTCAAAATGTGCCCTACTTTTTAGGTCTCGGCTAGCGTAGGCTGCGCAGACATGCGCAGTCTTGCTGGCAAGATTAAATGTTTTTGGTTAGATTTCTCTAGTGGGCTTTATGCCCCGCCCCCTCCTTTCCATTGGCTGGCGTCACCGTTTATGCTAAACGGTGGCCAGTCATTGGAAAAAAGCGTCTCTGACATACACTTTTTCTCTTTTAGAGCCGTCCCAGTTGGACTGGCTCGTTTGCTTTACGTTTGTGGTAAACGATTTGTTATCTATCAGGGCGTGTTTTCCCTTTTTTTATTGGTCCCAGGAATTTTTTGGGGGGGATGTTCTTATTCACTTTCTTTTGTTGTTTGTTTAGAGACGGACGTATTCCTGTTTTCTACTGTGTGCTTTTCGGATATTGAAGGTAAGCGACGTTGTCTTAGTTTGTTTGTACTAATGTTTTTGTCCTTTGTGCTTTCTCTTACAGGCGGACCGTCAGAAGCACCGAGCGGCGACGACCGACTGCTGTCGCCGGTATGTATGCAGCCCTGCAAGCATCTGTAAGGTAAGCGATGTTGTCTTAGTTTGTTTGTACTAATGTTTTTGTCCTTTGTGCTTTCTCTTACAGGCGGACCGTCGGAAGCACCGAGCAGCGACGACCGACTGCTGTCGCCGGTATTTATGCAACCCTGCAAGCATCTGTAAGGTAAGCAATGTTGTCTTAGATTGTTTGTACTAATGTTTTTGTCCTTTGTGCTTTCCCTTACAGGCAGACCGTCGGAAGCACCGAGCGGCGACGACCGACTGCTGTCGCCGGTATGTATGCAGCCCTGCAAGCATCTGTAAGGTAAGCGATGTTGTCTTAGTTTGTTTGCACTAATGTTTTTGTCCTTTCTCCTTTCTCTTACAGGCTGACTGTCGGAAGCACCGAGCGGTGATGACCGACTGCTCTCGCCGGTATATATGCAGCCCTGCAAGCATCTGTAAGGTAAGCGATGTTGTCTTAGTGTGTTTGTACTAATGTTTTTGTCTTTTGTGCTTTCTTTTACAGGCGGACTGTCGGAAGCACCAAGCGGCGACGACCGACTGCTGTCGCCGGTATGTATGCAGCCCTGCAAGCATCTGTAAGGTAAGCGATGTTGTCTTAGTTTGTTTGTACTACTGTTTTTGTCCTTCGTGATTTCACTTACAGGCGGACCGTCGGAAGCACCGAGCGTCGACGACCGACTGCTGTAGCCGGTATGTGTGCAGCCCTGCCAGCATCTGTAAGGTAAGCGATGTTGTCTTAGTTTGTTTGTACTTATCTTTTTGTCCTTTGTGCTTTCTCTTACAGACGGACTGTCGGAAGCACCGAGCGGCGACGACCGACTGCTGTCGCTGGTATGTATGTGGCTCTGCCAGCATCTGTACGGTAAGCGATGTTGTCTTAGTTTTTTGTACTAATGTTTTTGTCTTTTGTGCTTTCTTTTACAGGGGGACCTTCGGAAGCACCGAGTGGCGACGACCGACTGCTGTCGCCGGTATGTATGCAGCTCTGCCAGCATCTGTAAAGTAAGCGATGTTGTCTTAGTTTGTTTGTACTAATGTTTTTGTCCTTTGTGCTTTCTTTTACAGGGGGACCGTCGGAAGCACCGAGCGGCGACGACCGACTGCTGTCGCTGGTATGTATTCAGCCCTGCGAGCATATGTAAGGCAAACAATGTTGTCTTAGTTTGTTTGTACTAATATTTTGGTCCTTTGTGCTTTCTCTTACCGGCGGAATGTCAGAAGCACCGAGCGGCGATGACCGACTGCTGTCGCCGGTATGTATGCAGCCCTGCAAGCATCTGTAAGGTAAGCGATGTTGTCTTAGTTTGTTTGTACTAATGTTTTTGTCCTTTGTGCTTTCTTTTACAGGGGGACCGTCGGAAGTATCGAGCGGCGACGACCAACTGCTGTCGCCGGTATGTATGCAGGCCTGCAAGCATCTGTAAGGTAAGCGATGTTGTCTTACTTTGTTTGTACTAATGTTTTTGTCATTTCTCCTTTCTTTTACAGGGGGACCATCGGAAGCACCGAGCGGCGACAACCGGACGGGGCGCAGCCAATCTAAGGTAAGTGTAATGTATCTTTTGCAATGATGTGTCTTGGGTCATATGTATATTTATTTTTTAAATGTAGTCAGTTTAATGTATGTATCCTGTTTTTTGATATGTTTTGTTTATATTTGTAGTTTTTGAAAATTAATTGATGCATGCTTACGTTTCTTTTTGTATTGCTATTGTTGGTGTTTACTTCGTAATTGTGTTATCAATGTTGCGAATATGCTTGTTGTCGTTACTTAGTTACGTATGTCATGTCGAATCTGCTGCCATTGGTATCTTCTGGTAAGTTCCATCATTCACGGGACGGCCGGGCGGGGCACAGCCACTCTAAGGTAAGTGTAATGAATGTTTTGCAAGGATGTGTCTTGGGTTATATGTATATTTATTTTTTAAATGTAGTCAGTTTAATGTATGTATCCTGTTTTTTTTTATACGTTTTGTTTATATTTGTAGTTTTCGAAAATTAATTCATGCGTGCTTACGTTTCTTTTTGTGTTGCTATTGTTGGTGTTTACTTCGTAATTGTGTTATCAATGTTGCGAATATGCTTGTTGTCGTTACTTAGTTACGTATGTCATGTCGAATCTGCTGCCATTGGTATCTTCTGGTAAGTTCCATCATTCGCGGGACGGCCGGGCGGGGCGCAGCCACTCTAAGGTAAGTGTAATGTATCTTTTGCAATGAAGTGTCTTGGGTTATATGTATATTTATTTTTTAAATGTAGTCAGTTTAATGTAAAATTAAAAATGCAACAGGTCCCGTCTTTATTAAAGTCTAAGCAATGCTGTCTTCATTTATTTAGTTTTTTTAGTGTTGATTTTTATTAGTGTTTTTCATACCTTCATGTCCTTAATATGCATATGTTTCTATGTAGATTTATGGCTGCATTAATATTTGTATTAATATAAATATGCAGATGTATATATTTATGTTTCTAGATGTATGTATATATACACATATAAACATACATATTTAGAAATGCATACGCATATATATACATATATATATTCACTGAAAAAACCATAGGTTTCAGGCACGTTATAGTTAGGAATTAGCATTTAAAAAACCTTAGAAATTCACTGAAAAAACCATAGGTTTCAGGGGCGTTATAGTTAGCTGGACTTTTCACTCGTACAAAACCATTGAAATTCCCCCGTTATAGTTAGTTCAGCTAACTATAACTCGCGCGCCCGCAATGCACTGCTGACGACGTCACATATTACATCACTCATGACATGGTCAGTGACATCACTGATGACATTACTGATGACATCTCAAATGACATCACTGATGACATCATCCAGTGAATGTGTGTTTTTCTGAAAATTACATATGTTTTATATATGTATATCTCAAGGTCGATGGAAGAATAAATGGGTATATAAGTGTCTAAATGGATGATTTGTTTTTGAAAAATTGATTGTATAACCGACTGCTTAAGTGTATTTTAGTGAATACATGGCTTAGTGAGTAATGTTTAAATATGTAAATATCTGTATCAGTCTCTCACTTTGTGTATAACTGGCTGCATGGGTTGGTGAGTCGTTACATGAGTGTCTATATAGGTTATTAGTTGGTTTTTTGAGTATCAGTATGAGTGTCTGAGTGTCTGTATGGTTCGGTGGGGGGTATTACGTAGTGCACAGGTGTATGAATGAGTGACTCACTGTTTGTATGTGTTAAAGACAGCATGTGTGCAGGACTGTATGGGTGGATGAGTGTGTGCATGGGTGTGTTAGTGAGTGAGTGACTGTCTCAATAGTGTCTTTATGAGTAACTACATATGTTTTAAACTAGTATATGTGACTAGTGGTGTATATAAGTGAGTATATGTGAGAGTGAAAGATTGAAAGAGTTCCTATATGAATAAATATGTTTTTCTATAAGTGATTGTTTAAAAGACTAAGTATGTGTATGTTTCCGTAGAAGTAAGTGTGGTGGTGTGTGTATAACTGTATATGCAAGTAAATGTATGTTTGATTCTTTATTAGCATGAGTGACTATGTGTGTGAGTAACTCTATGGATGAGTGGCATTGTGTGACATGATGTATAGGTGTATGAGTACATATGATGAGTGAGTACATGTATGAGTGACTGTATAGGACTGTTGGTGAATGAGTGGATGTGTATGTGGATCTTAGAATTACTGAATAGGTTGTTGTAACTGGTATTGGTATGTCCATTGTTTTGAAAATTGTAGTCTCTATTTTTGAATGTGTGTATCAAAGGTTATATTAGGGTGAGAGGAGGTCTGCCACTCTATCACAAGGATGATGTCATCAGTGATGTCATCGGTGATGTCATTTGAGATGTTTTAAGCTAGTATATGTGACTATTGGTGTATATAAATGAGAATATGTGAGAGATTGGAAGAGTTCCTGTATGAATAAGTATGTGTTTCTATAAGTGATTGTTTAAAAGACTAAGTATGTGTAAGTTTCTGTAGAAGTAAATGTGGTGGTGTGTGTATAACTGTATATGCAAGTAAATGGATGTTTGATTCTTTATTAGAATGAGTGACTATGTGTGTCAGTAAGTCTATGGATGAGTGGCGTTGTGTAACAGGATGTATAGGTGTATGAGTACATATGATGAGTGAGTGACTGTATAGGACTGTTGGTGAATGAGTGGATATATATGTGGATCTTAGAATTACTGAATAGGTGGTTGTAACTGGTATTGGTATGTCCATTGTTTTGAAAATTTTAGTTTCTATTTTTGAATGTGTGTATCAAAGGTTATATTAGGGGGAGAGGAGGTCTGCCACTCTATCACAAGGATGATGTCATCAGTGATGTCATCAGTGATGTCATTTGAGATGTCATCAGTGATGTCATGAGTGATGTCAATGACCATGTCATGAGTGATGTAATATGTGACGTCACCAGCAGTGCATTGCGGGCACGCGAGTTATAGTTAGCTGAACTAACTATAACGGGGGAATTTCATTGGTTTTGTACGAGTGAAAAGTCCAGCTAACTATAACGCCCCTGAAACCTATGGTTTTTTCAGTGAATTTCTAAGGTTTTTTGAATGCTAATTCCTAACTATAACGTGCCTGAAACCTATGGTTTGTTCAGTGAATTTCAAAGGTTTTTTAAATGCTAATTTCTAACTATGCCTACAGAGATAGGACATGTGAAGAAAGAAGAAAAAACGTGCAGAAAGAACAAACAGAAGAGCAGAAAGAAGCCTTGTTGCAAAATCATCTTGTACCCTCAACTTTTTCAGACGGATACTGGTGGTAACTGAGTCTGACTAACCAGTCCTAGAGCCAGTGCTATGTTAAAAGACACTCAGAATACAGTGAAAACACCTACATACACTAGGGAACACTATGCGTTGGGGTCCCCTTGTGATTGGCATGACCTCCTCTGTAAGCCCCTAGTATATAATAGGGCAGGGGATTAAAACTACCTCTTAAAACGCGCCACAGGGCGTGTTTGCACACGTCACCTCAGGCCCCGTCCCCTCCCTTCCCCACTGTGTAAACACGCCCTGTGGCCATTTTAAGTTGGGAGATTAAGTCCCCTTGAATCCTGAGCGTCCCTAGGGTCCAACTAGACCACTAAGTACCTCCAGTAAGCGCCACAGAGCTGCTTTGCAGAGAGATGTAAAAAGGGGCACGGCCTAGACCACCTCTCTGCAACGCAGTGCAGTGGCGCTTACTGGAAGCACCTGGTGGGCTAGTTGGCCCCCAGGGGCCCTCAGGATTGAAGGGAAATTACTTCCCCAACTTAAAACGCGCCACAGGGCGTGTTTGCACACGTTAACTCAGGCCCCGTCCCCTCCCTTCACCACTGTGTAAACACGCTCTGTGGCCATTTTTAGTTGGGAGATTTAGTTCATTTGAATCCTGAGGGTCCCTAGGGTCGAACTAGCCCACTAGGTACCTCCAGTAAGCGCCACAGAGCTGCGTTGCAGAGAGGTGTAAAAAGTGGCACGGCCTGGACCACCTCTCTGCAACGCAGCTCAGTGGCGCTTACTGGAAGCACCTGGTGGGCTAGTTAGCCCCCAGGGGCCCTCAGGATTGCAGGGGAATTAATTCCCCAACTTAAAACACGCCATAGGGCGTGTTTGCACACGTCACCTCAGGCCCAGTCCCCTCCCTTCCCCACTGTGCAAACACGCCCTGTGGCCGTTTTAAGTTGGGAGATTAAGTTCCCTTGAATCCTGAGGGTCCCTAGGGGCAAAATAGCCCACTAGGTACGTCCAGTAAGTGCCATTGCAGAGAGGTGTAAAAATGGGCACGGCCTGCACAACCTCTCTGCAACGCAGAGCAGTGGCGCTTACTGGAAGCACCTGGTGGGCTAGTTGGCCCCCAGGGTCCCTCAGGATTGAAAGGGAATTATTTCCCCAACTTAAAACGCGCCACAGGGCGTGTTTGCACACTTCACCTCAGGCCCCGTCCCCTCCCTTCACCACTATGTAAATGCGCCCTGTGGCCGTTCTAAGTTGAGAGATTAAGTCCCCTTGAATCCTAAGGGTCCCTAGGGTCAAACTAGCCCACTAGGTACCTCCAGTAAGCGCCACAGAGCTGCGTTGCATAGAGGTGTAAAAAGGGGCGTGGTCTCAGAACACCTGTCTGCAACGCAGCTCCCTGGCGCATACTGGAGATACCTGTTGGGCTAGTTGGCCCTCAGGGACCCTCAGTATTGAAGGGGAATTAATTTCCCAACTTACAACTGGCCAGGGGGCGCATTTGCAGAGTGCTGCAAGGAGGGGGCGTGGCCTCCGGCGCAATCCCGGTCTTTTATTTATTTAATTTTTTTAAGAAGGAGGGCTGTGTGGCCCCCCTTCTTTTTCTAATTTATTGGCCCTGGGGACCCCCTCCCCCAGGGCCTGCACCCTAATTTTTTTTGTTGAAAAAAATTTAATTTGGAAGGGGGCCACGTGGCCCCCCTCCCAAGGCCTTAATCGGCCCCAGGGACCCCAACACCCGGGTCATGGCCTTTTTTTTTATTCTTTAGGTGGGGGCTGCGTTGCCCTCCTCCTCAGGCCACTTATGGCCCCGGGGACCCCATCCCCCGTGCCCGGCCTTTGTTTTTTATTATTTAAAAAAAATATATATTTATAGAAACACCTAGGACATGCTGGAAAAACCGTATGTACCTATCACCATGACAATTTGTGTGATATTCATTAAAAGGTGACTATGCATACAATGAATCCACGTGGAATGTATTTACACTGCTAGTGAAGCTCTGACGTGTCTGACGCCCTACCGTGCCTAATCCCGGCGCCCCCGCTAGTGGTTACTCTCCAAGTAGACACCCTTGTTGTTTATTTATACAAACATGGGTAGCTATTGACGGGCACATTTAATACACACGCACACCAAGCCATTCAAAGGGGATTCAACCAAACTATGCAAGAAACCCGCCTCACGGTTAATAAAACACACATCCACCGCCGTATGTGTAATACTTTTTATTTTACTCTCTGGAAAGGAGACGAACCTCACTTGAGAGTCACAGCGTGCTCCTGGCTGAGCCCAATGCTGTGTTACACCTACCAGTGCCCGCCGAGTGCCACACACCTCTGTGTTGTATTCCACCAGCTAGTGCATATGCTATAACACTCTCTAGCCCATGTGCACTGTAACACCACCCCATGAATATGTCATGCCACACTTGCCTTCGCACGGGTTATATTGCCCCATCTAACGTGCCTTCCTCGATGCCTATGCTATAACGCACAGCGCTATGCCATACATATTACAATCTGGGATCCATATCTTTATCACAGTGCATATGCAACGTTACACTCCTCAGCACATATTTTATATTACAACTTTAGAGACTAGCTAGGTTACACAACACTGCCCTGTGCATATTACACTCCAAGGTGCATATCGCATAGCACGCGCTAGTGCCTGTGCTATCTCGCGCTCTCCAATAAATCTGTCATTGCGCACAATGAATTGCATATTATATTTCACGCCCCGGTTCATCTTATATCACACTTTTTGGTGCATAGTTTATACCATATACTATATCTAGTTTTCATTTTCAATCGTGCTCTCAGGACTATGTTCTATATAACACTGCTTCCACCTACCCTTTTCACAGGCATTACATTTTGCAATGGGGGGTGGAGGGTCAGGGGGTGTTTCTGCCAAGTGAGCCCGGAGTCACAGTCACAAACGTCCTCTTCTCCCTAATAAAAGACAGATTATGCTGCATACTTGTTCATATTTTAAGTAGTTCGCACAAACACACATTTTAAAAACAATAAAGTTCCTAATACCCACCTTCTCTGAACAGTTAGCTTGCTGCCCCATCCACCTCCTCCCTATCCTCTGTTGTCTGAATCCATGGACTAGCCTCCTCCCTCCTGCCATGCATGGTCTGATGTGCTGCCACTGCCCTCCATTAAGCATGATGTACCAGTCCACTCCTCCTGCCCCCCATTGCCCAATTCTATGGCCCATCATTGACCTCCTGCTTAGCCTCTGTGCTTAGCTTGCTGCCCCTATTCTCCTTCCCCTGCCCTCCGATGTCTTTGTGCATGCCCCTGCTCCATCCTTTTTGCCCACCATGTTCCATGGACCTGCCACTCCTATCTACTCTGAGTGTTCTGTTGAGCTGCCACTCCCCTCCCACCTACCTAGCATTGTCAGATGACTGTCACCTGTCCCTGCCACCTCCACCCTGCCGGTCCACATGACATGCCCCTATCCCCTTCCTCCTGTCCTCCATGGTCCATTTTACTGCCACACCCTTCTGCCCTCCCTGGTCTGTTGTGCTGCAACTGCTCCTCCTGCCTGCCCCACGTGGTCTGCTGTGAGGCTCCTTCCCCTGAACTCTCTTGTCTGTGCCCAGGTCCTGACCCTCCCTTCTATCCTCCATGGTCCTTTGTGCATGCCCCTGCACCCTCCTTCTTGCCCATCATAGCCATTTTGCTGCCCCTAACCCTCCCGCTTTCCATGCATGGTCTTCTGTGCTGCCATGGCCCCTCCCACCTTCCCTGTGTGGTTAGCTAGCTGCCCCACAATGGTCTATTGTATTGCCACAGCCTCTCTTGCCAGTCCTGTATTGTTGGTTTGTTGCCCCTGCCCCCATTTCCACTGCCCACCATAGTCTGTTGTACTGCCACTGCCCTTCCTGCCTGCCCAGTGTGGTCAAATTTTTGCCTCTGCACTCGCCTACCTGCCTTCAATTGTCAGAGTTCGTGTCCCTGGCCTCTGCCTCTCAACAGTATCCCAATGAACAACTAAATTGCTAACATTCTATATTTATTACAAAAGTGTGAAACGCCTGACGTCATCTTGATGTAATCAAAACTGTAATACCTAGAGCATTTCCTTTAGAAATTACATATATGAGAGGGTCTTATTTGCATCAAAATTATGGTTAGTGCTCTAAAAAACTAAAATGAGGCCATATTTTCTGAGTTTTCAAATAGCGACAAAGAACTGTTAAATTATTTTTAATCTTTATGTTTTTTATCCAGTTGACCACTTGATTAAATGTTGCACTTAGGGGAGAGGGCGTGGTGTTACTTCCAGAGCTGCAGACTTTGCAAATGGGGAATCAGGTTGGAGTTTCTGCTTCAGCTCAACATTCTGTGATTCTGGTCAAATCACTTAATCTCCCCATGTCTACAACCAAAATGAATTTGATCTTGTGTGATGTAACAAATGCTCATGTAAAGCACTCCAATACCTGACAAGTCTGCACTATATAAAAGTGCAAATACACAAAAAATAAGTGTTTTGCACACTTCTGTCATTGGGCTACATGTGGGCTACATCTGGGTGATATTTGTGCTGCATTTGGGCTCTTTGGTCTCTGGTGGCCATCTTGGGAGATTTATTTGTTATGAAGTTTCCTAATTTCCTCATTTACTGCAGTCTCCTCACTAGGAAATACTTTCAGTTTTTTGCTTTGGTTCCATCAAGAAGGCATTCAGATGTGTCACACATTTGCCATAAATTCTGAATGTTAGCACTCTAGTTGCTCATTAGATCACTGTAGTAAAGCTACTGCCCACCAGGTAAGTCTGCTGCTGGTATTCAAAGTGCATGTTTCAGTCTGCATGTCAGAATTTTTTTATGAAATAGAAGAGGATTTGAGATGTCAAAATGTGCCCTAATTTTTCTTTCTGCAGCACTAATCATAATTTCTATGGCAAAATGAACCCCCTCATTTTGTTCCTTTGTAAATTAAATGTTTTAAGTGTTACCACTTTATTCCAATCAAGATGGCTTCAGGTGTGCCATACTTTGTCATAAGTAAGACTGTTAGCGCTCTAGTTGTTTGTTAGAACACTCTGGTACATTCTGTCATTGGGCTATACTTGGGCTACATCTGGGTGATATTTGGGCAACATTTGGGCTCTTTTGTCTCTGGTGGCCATCTTGGGAGATTTATTTGTTA
Organism: Triturus cristatus; assembly: GCF_964204655.1. NCBI lineage: Eukaryota > Metazoa > Chordata > Amphibia > Caudata > Salamandridae > Triturus > Triturus cristatus. The sequence continues at coordinate 499,371,055 of NC_140582.1, forward strand.
TGAAGTTTCCTAATTTCCTCATTTACTGCAGTCTCCTCAGTAGGAAATACTTTCAGTTTTTTACTTTGGTTCCATCAAGAAGGCATTCAGATGTGTCACACATTTGCCATAAATTCTGAATGTTAGAACTCTAGTTGCTCATTAGATCACTGTAGTAAAGCTACTGCTCACCAGGGAAGTCTGCTGCTGGTATTGAAAGTGCATGTTTCAGTCTGCCTGTCAGAGGTTTTAATGAAATAGAAGAGGATTTGAGAAGTCACTCAAAATGTGCCCTAATTTTTCTTTCTGAAGCACTAATCATACTTTCTATGGCAAAATGAACCCCCTCATTTTGTTCCTTTTTAAATTAAATATTTTAAGAGTTACCACTTTATTCCAATCAAGATGGCTTCAGGTGTGCAATACGTTTGTCATAAGTAGGACTGTTAGCGCTCTAGTTGTTCTTTAGAACACTCTGGGAAGCTGCAGTAGAACACAAAGGAATCAACTGACAGTCTCTGCCCTTGTTGGATGGACATGTTTAACTGAGAATGTCAGACTTCATTCTCACATGACTGAGAAAGATAATGTGAATCTACAGACAATATGCTCTCGGTTTAGCTTATAGATCACCTTCCAAACCTCTGTGGGAAAAGCATGAGAAAATAGTTTTCTCTCAAGCAGGATTCATGATATCACAGCAGAAGGCGTTTTCACATGGTAAAATCACCTTAGAACACACCACAGTTCCTAAAATGAGTATGGTACCATCAACAAATGATTTATAATGTAACTAAAGTCTTAAAAACTTCTATTAACTGCAATGCTTTTTAATGAGTTGCTATCATGTATATTGGTCCCAAGATGGCTGCCAACACTTCTTTGATGAAGTACTGACAGCCAATCAGATCTCACGATGAGATGTGTGGTTAGGCTCAGCCCAGATATATCTATCTTTTTAACTCTAATTTTCTCAGGAACTACTGAACGGATTTACACCATTTAAGCAAAAGGCATGAGTCTGAACTGAGGATTACCTCTTTGCCAAATTTGGTGTAATTCCGTTCAGCATTTCGGGCTGTAGCTGCGTCAACAGGTCCTATGGGAAAATGCATGGGGAAAATGTGTTTTGGGACCCCCCTTTTTTCTCGGCCCCCGCTTGACGAATCACCGTGAAATTTACAGGATAGGAGCGGACCGGAGCTGGCCAAAAGCTTGGAAGATTTTGCGAAGATTCGTCAATCGGCGCCAACGTTATTCCAAATAGAATGTTGCGGATTTCCTATGGAAAATAGGTCCTAACTGTAACTACCTACTGGCGACTGCCAGTAGGTAATGCATACATATGCATATGAAGTACATGAAATATTGAATAACAGTAATAAAAGCAAATGTAAAAAGCTTTTCATTGTTCTCTAGTGCCTTTAGTCAACAGCACCTTCAAAAGTAGGAAGCCGTACACTTGTCCATGAAACCAATCTTGCGGAAAACAAACATACTCCAGGCGTTTGATCGTAAGATCCCGAACATAAACAGTTGGGGGAGGGTCACATTTTGAAAGGGGCAGGGCAGACAGCAGGCTGTCTCCATGTTGCTCTTTAAAAAGACCAGCATATTTAAAAAAAAAAAAAAAAAAACACAATCCATTGATTTAGTGTCTGAATCTGACACTCCTGCACCCTAAACATAACAAGATTTCAAAGAAAGGAAGAACACCTTTGCGTATCCAACTGTTTACCTATAACGACATATCATTTAAGTAAACCGACTCACCCGCTGAACACACACGTTTGCTAGAGTTGGTGCATGATGTACAAAAGGAATTGTAAAGGGTCTCCGTTCCTCGCCCGACGATAACCCAAGTTAGTCCAAGCTTCGCACTTTCCCGCCGTAGTCCCTTAGTGGATCACTACTTTGTGGTGCATGTAAACGAAGCATCAAACAGCAGATTCTACACGGCCACTGGTCTGAAAAACTTGAAAGAATAGGGATCCTAGGGCTTTGCAAGCATATATTTCCTTCCGTCTCTGGCACCTTAGTAAAAGTTTTTTTTTCAGTTCTATCCGCTTTTACTAGTGAAGCATGAGCGTTTCGATGTGTGTTGAAACTGCTTCTAATGGATATGCAACGCGTCCCGGGTCACATCATGGAAACAAAAAGCAGACTAATTAGAAAACACAAGAAGGACAGATGCCCATTCAAATTCCAAATAGCGCTATAAGTAAAGCACCATGTTTCCACTAACGGGAATCCTTGCCCTACTTCTGTTTTCAGATTACTATAATTTAGGGATCAATTTGACGTCTTAGTCCTTTCTTAGTTTCATTGAACACTTGTCAAACGCCTTATAACAGTATTATAGGCGTCTTTTCGCCTTATGTCCCTCGCGCTTCAATGCCATTTTTAGCGGTTTCCCATTGGTGCTGTGCGCACAGCGTCCGATGCAGGCGCAGACCTATCGGCGCGTTGTTCCTCCCGCATGACTCTTTCGCGGTATTGCTTCATGGTAGAAGAGTCGAGGTTCAACGCTGAACACGAGGGAATACAAGCAACGCCAACAACGCCTCCCGCTTTTTTTTCTCTTTTAGAGCCGTCCCAGTTGGACTGGCTCGTGAGCCGTCCCAGTTGGACTGACTCGCATGACTGGTTTCTTATCTTTATGGGGCCATGTGTTTGGCCCCATAAAGATAAGAAAACCTTTTACCCCAGCAGTAAGTCGGGCCAGCCAGTCCAACTGGGACGGCTCTAAAAGAGAAAAAGTGTACGTCAGAGACGCTCTTTTCCAATGGCTGGCCACAGTTTAGCACCGTAGGGCGCGGCCTCTGAACACCTCTCTGCAACACAGCTCCCTGGCGCATACTGGAGGTCCCCGGTGGGCTAGTTGGCCCCTAGGGGACCTCTGGATTGAAGAGGAATTAATTCCCCAACTTAAAACGTGCCACAGGGCGTGTTTGTACACATATCACCTCAGGCCCCGCCCCCTACCTTCACCACGGTGCAAACGCGCCCCGTGGCATGTTTTAAGTTGGGGGATTAAGTCCCCTTGAATCCTGAGGTCCCCTCGCGGCCAACTATCCCACCAGGGACCTCCAGTATGCACCAGGGAGCTGCGTTGCAGAGAGGTGTTCAGAGACCACGCCCCTTTTTACAACACTCTGCAACGTAGCTCCGTGGCGCTTAGTGGAGGTACCTGGTGGCCTAGTTGGCCCCTAGGGGACCTCTAGATTGAAGAGGAATGAATTCCCCAACTTAAAACAACAGGGCGTGTTTGCACACATATCACCTCAGGCCCCGCCCCCTACCTTCACCACTGTGCAAACGCGCCCCGTGGTGCGTTTTAAGTTGGGGGATTAAGTCCCCCTGAATCCTGAGGTCCCCTGGTCGCGTACTAGCCCACCAGGTCCCTCCAGTAAGCACCACGGAGCTGCGTTGCAGAGAGATGTAAAAAGGGGCGTGGCCTCATTACACCTCTCTAGTTGCCCCCCAGGAACCCCCAGTGTTCAAGGGGAATTAGTTCCCCCTCTGCAAATGCGCCAGGGGGCAAGTTGGCAGAGTGGTGCAAGGAGGGGGCGTGGCCTCCAGACCGATCCTGTTTTTTTTTTTTTTTTTTAGAAGGGGGCTGTGTAGCCCCCACTTCTTTTTCTAATTTATTGGCCCTGGAGACCCCATCCCCCAGGGCCTGCCCCCAATTTGTTTTTGTTTTTTAATTAAAATCGGGAAGGGGGCCGTGTGGCTCCCCTCTCGTGGCCAATTCCATGCCCCGGGGACCCCATTCCCCGGGGCATGGCCAATTTTTTAAAAATATTTTTCTATTTTGGAGGGGGGCTGCGTAGCCCCCCTCCTCAGGCCGCTTCAAGGCCCCGGGGACCCCATCCACTGGGCCGGCCGTTTTTTAAAAATTAAATTAAATAAAAAAAAAAAAATTCTGTTAATTGGGGAGGGGGCCACGTGGCCCCCCTCCCGGGCCACTGGTAGCCCCGGGGACCCCATCCCCCCGGGGCTGGCCCTCACCGTTGGGGACCGGGGGGGGTCCCCAATCCCCCCACGGTCCCGCCGGCTCCTGGCCTCCTGCGGGAGCCGGCATTGCTTTTCCACAGGGGGAGCAGCTAACATGGTGCTCCCCATATGGAAAAGCAATCTGCTTTGCTTCATTGAAGCGAGAGCAGGTTTCCCTGCTCTCGCTTCAATGAAGCAAAACAGGTTGTAACGGTAGGGTGGGAGCCGCGAGGCTCCTGCCCTGCCATTGCAAACAGCAGTGTCCTGGGGGTGGGCACCCCAGGACACTGCAGGAGCCGGCCCTGGGGGATGGCGGTCCCCAGGCCCTATACAAGGCTCTAGAAGGGTGGCCACGTGGCCCCCCTCCCACATTGTGAAGTTGCCCCAGGGGTTGGCAGTCCCCGGGGCTGGCGGGGGCCTGAGAGCCCCCCCACACCAAATGTATTGGAGCCCCAGGGGGTGGCGGTCCCCGGGGCTGGGGGGGACTGAGAGCCCCCCACCCATTTTAAAGAAGCCCCGGGGGTGGCGGTCCCCGGGGCTGCGGGGGGACCGTGAGCCCCCCACGGATATTATGTTAGAGCCCCCGGGGAAGTGTGGGGGGTTTTGGGACCCTCCCACACTTTTTGAATATGCCCCCGGGATTTAGGGGCAAATTAGCATAATCAGCGTGGGAGTCCGCGCTGATTTTTGGGGGGTTTTTTCGGCCGAAATTTGCGCTGGGTGCGTGAATCTCACCAATTAAAAAAGAAAATGCGTTTTTTGGCCCTGGGGGTCCTTGTGGGACCCCCTGAGCAGGCCTAGGGGGACAGGGTGTTTCTACCCTGCCCCCTTTTTGCATTTTACGAGTTTGTTTTTTAGGTTTCTCGTGCCTCGGTTCTACCGAGGCACAAGATGGCTGCTAACACTTCCTGATTTGGAGTGTTGACAGCCAATTAGAATACAGCTCGTGCACGGCAGGGTGCGCGCTGGGTAGGGTGCACGGATCCTACGAGGCCATAGATATATATGTACTTTTAAATGTCATTTTCTCAGGAACTACTGAACGGATTTACACCATTTAAGCAAAAGGCACGAGTCTGAACTAAGGACTACCTCTTTACCGAATTTGGTGTAATTCCGTTCAGCAGTTCGGGCTGTAGCTGCGGCTAAAGGTCCTACGGGAAATTGCATGGTGAAAACGTGTTTTGGGACCCCCCTTTTTCTCGGCCCCCGCTTGACCAATCACCGTGAAACTTTCAGAATAGGAGCGGACCGGAGCTGGCCAAAAGTTTGAAAAATTTTGCGAAGATTCGTCAATCGGCGCCAAAGTTATTCCAAATAGAATGTTGTGGATTTCCTATGGAAAATAAGTCCTAACTATATCGACCTACTGGCAAACGCCAGTAGGTAATATATATATATATATATATATATAAAAAAGAAGCAGAGAACTCTGGGTAGTTCTCAAGTTTAGGTGGAAAGCAGCTCCTGTATGGAGCACTCTCAACACCAGCGACACTCTAGATCTGCTCACCTCAAATGTCTGTTTTTCTATCAAAATCTTTAAGCACAGGATTAGCACAGTGCCATCCATGCCGAGATAGAAAAAGACAAAGTCTTTTGCCATTTGTACAGCAAAGTCTTTAAGCATAGGACTAGCACAGTGCTGTCCTTGCCGAGCTGTAAAATGACAAAAGCCAATTACCACTCCAGGCACAGTATTACAGCTTTGAATTGGTAAAATACCAATCAAGCCAACCTGAAATGAGTACAAGCAACCCCTGACACAGTGTTTCGCCCTAATTAGAGCTCTTTAGAGAGGTATAGCTTTGTCCAGACACAAGGGAGCACCCAGTGTAAGTCAAAGAAATACCCTTTCAGGCATAGAGTGACGAATAAATTATACAAAAAAGAAGCAGAGAACTCTGGGTAGTTCTCAAGTTTAGGTGGAAAGCAGCTCCTGTATAGAGCACTCTCAACACCAGCGACACTCTAGATCTGCTCACCTCAAATGTCTGTTTTTCTATCAAAATCTTTAAGCACAGGATTAGCACAGTGCCATCCATGCCGAGATAGAAAAAGACAAAGTCTTTTGCCATTTGTACAGCAAAGTCTTTAAGCATAGGACTAGCACAGTGCTGTCCTTGCCGAGCTGTAAAATGACAAAAGCCAATTACCACTCCAGGCACAGTATTACAGCTTTGAATTGGTAAAATACCAATCAAGCCAACCTGAAATGAGTAAAAGCAACCCCTGACATAGTGTTTCGCTCTAATTAGAGCTCTTCAGAGAGGTATAGCTTTGTCCAGACACAAGGGAGCACCCAGTATAAGTCAAAGAAATACCCTTTCAGGCATAGAGTGACGAATAAATTATACAAAAAAGAAGCAGAGAACTCTGGGTAGTTCTCAAGTTTAGGTGGAAAGCAGCTCCTGTATGGAGCACTCTCAACACCAGCGACACTCTAGATCTGCTCACCTCAAATGTCTGTTTTTCTATCAAAATCTTTAAGCACAGGATTAGCACAGTGCCATCCATGCCGAGATAGAAAAAGACAAAGTCTTTTGCCATTTGTACTGGGTGCTCCCTTGTGTCTGGACAAAGCTATACCTCTCTGAAGAGCTCTAATTAGGGCGAAACACTGTGTCAGGGGTTGCTTTTACTCATTTCAGGTTGGCTTGATTGGTATTTTACCAATTCAAAGCTGTAATATTGTGCCTGGAGTGGTAATTGGCTTTTGTCATTTTACAGCTCGGCAAGGACAGCACTGTGCTAGTCCTATGCTTAAAGACTTTGCTGTACAAATGGCAAAAGACTTTGTCTTTTTCTATCTCGGCATGGATGGCACTGTGCTAATCCTGTGATTAAAGATTTTGATAGAAAAACAGACATTTGAGGTGAGCAGATCTAGAGTGTCGCTGGTGTTGAGAGTGCTCCATACAGGAGCTGCTTTCCACCTAAACTTGAGAACTACCCAGAGTTCTCTGCTTATTTTTTGTATAATTTATTCGTCACTCTATGCCTGAAAGGGTATTTCTTTGACTTATACTGGGTGCTCCCTTGTGTCTGGACAAAGCTATACCTCTCTGAAGAGCTCTAATTAGGGCGAAAAACTGTGTCAGGGGTTGCTTTTACTCATTTCAGGTTGGCTTGATTGGTATTTTACCAATTCAAAGCTGTAATACTGTGCCTGGAGTGGTAATTGGTTTTTGTCATTTTACAGCTCGGCAAGGACAGCACTGTGCTAGTCCTATGCTTAAAGACTTTGCTGTACAAATGGAATAAGACTTTGTCTTTTTCTATCTCGGCATGGATGGCACTGTGCTAATCCTGTGCTTAAAGATTTTGATAGAAAAACAGACATTTGAGGTGAGCAGATCTAGAGTGTCGCTGGTGTTGAGAGTGCTCCATACAGGAGCTGCTTTCCACCTAAACTTGAGAATTACCCAGAGTTCTCTGCTTCTTTTTTGTATAATTTATTCGTCACTCTATGCCTGAAAGGGTATTTCTTTGATATATATATATATTCAATGAAAAAACCAAAGGTTTCACACATGTTATAGTTAGCTGGACATTTCACTCGTAAAAAACCAATGAAATTCCCCCGTTATAGTTAGTTCAGCTAACTATAACTCGCGCGCCCGCAATGCACTGCTGATGACGTCACATATTACATCACTCATGACATGGTCAGTGACATCACTCATGACATCACTGATGACATCTCAAATGACATCACTGATGACATCACTGATGACATCATCCAGTGAATGTATGTTTTTCTGAAAATTACATATGTTTTATATATGTATAGCTAAAGGTCGATGGAAGAATAAATGGGTATATAAGTATCTAAATGGATGATTTGTTTTTGAAAAATTGATTGTGTAACTCACTGATTAAGTGTATCATAGTGAATACATGGCTTAGTAAGTATTGTTAAATATGTAAATATCTGTATCAGTCTCTCACTTTGTGTATAAGTGGCTGCATGGGTTGGTGAGTAGCTACATGGGTGTCCATAAAGGTTATTAGTTGGTTTTTTGAGTATCAGTCTGAGTGTCTGCATGGTTCGGTGGGGGGTATTACGTAGTGCATAGTTGCATGAATGAGTGACTCACTGTTTGTATGTGTTGAAGACAGCATGTGTGCAGGACTGTATGGGTGGATGAGTGTGTGTATGGGTGTGTTAGTGAGTGAATGACTGTCTCAATAGTGTCTTTATGAGTAACTACATATGTTTTAAACTAGTATATGTGACTATTGGTGTATATAAGTGAGTATATGTGAGAGTGAAAGATTGAAAGAGTTCCTATATGAATAAATATGTTTTTCTATAAGTGATTGTTTAAAAGACTAAGTATGTGTACGTTTCCGTAGAAGTAAGTGTGGTGGTGTGTGTATAACTGTATATGCAAGTAAATGTATGTTTGATTCTTTATTAGCATGAGTGACTATGTGTGTGAGTAACTCTATGGATGAGTGGCATTGTGTAACATGATGTATAGGTGTATGAGTACATATGATGAGTGAGTACATGTATGAGTGACTGTATAGGACTGTTGGTGAATGAGTGGATGTGTATGTGGATCTTAGAATTACTGAATAGGTTGTTGTAACTGGTATTGGTATGTCCATTGTTTTGAAAATTGTAGTCTCTATTTTTGAATGTGTGTATCAAAGGTTATATTAGGGTGAGAGGAGGTCTGCCACTCTATCACAAGGATGATGTCATCAGTGATGTCATCGGTGATGTCATTTGAAATGTCATCAGTGATGTCATGAGTGATGTCACTGACCATGTCATGAGTGATGTAATATGTGACGTCATCAGCAGTGCATTGCGGGCGCGCGAGTTATAGTTAGCTGAACTAACTATAACGGGGGAATTTCATTGGTTTTTTACGAGTGAAATGTCCAGCTAACTATAACATGTGTGAAACCTTTGGTTTTTTCATTGAATTTCTAAGGTTTTTTAAATGCTAATTCCTAACTATAACGTGTGTGAAACCCATGGTTTTTTCAGTGAATTTGCAAGGTTTTTTAAATGCTAATTCTTATATTTACCTTTTCTTTTTTTTTTTTTTTTTTGCAATGTTTTTTACATATTTTTATTTTAATTTTATATCCTTTTTTAAAGACTATGGTTAAATTTTAAAAATTCTACAATATATTTTTTATTTTTACCTTTTTTTTAAACTAAACAGGTAAGATTTAGTAGTATAACATAGTGAATCTTTTTTTCCCTTTTCTTTTTTTTTTTTAGTATTTTTTTAACGTGCGCGTACGGTAAGCGCACGTCTTGCTTTTAGTACGTTAGATTTCTACGCTGTTTGCGTTCAGTTACGCAATTTGCGTAGACGTGCGTCACGCGCACGCGGCGCGTAACGCGTACGCTGCACGCGCATGTTACGCGGAAGTGAAGGGGCGTGCCTGTTTTGCACATGTGCGCGTGCGCGTGTCTTTTTTACGCGCATGCGTACTTTTACCGTAGGCGCTCCGTAAGCGCACCGTAAGCGTAACGTACGCGCACGTTGGGTCATGTGATCAAGAAACAACACTTTTGATTGGTTTTTACTACTTTCAGTTCTAGAACTCTCCTACACCACACCCATTCCCCTCATTTCTGCTTGTGATCCCTTAGGAGAAGGAGCTGAGTTGTCTTTGTGATACGATGGCAGAACAGCAGACCTCTTCTGAGAGTGAGGCTAGCAGCACTACCATGAGGCAGAGAAGGAGGAAACAAAAGAGCTCTTTCATATGGGAGTATTTTTCTTTTCCAGAGGGCAAGAAAAAGGTAAATGCACCTTTAGTGACTTGTAAGCTTTGTGACCGTGTACTTTCAAGAGGGAATCCTAACAAGAAGTATTCCTTCGGGAATCACACTATGTTGAGACACCTTCATGATGTACACGGTAGGACATATGCTCGACATACTGGAGGAAACCCTTCAGTAAGTCAACCAAGCACATCCACAGCAGCTCAGCCTGGTCCATCATCTGCAGGGCCGAGTCCATCTTCGGCAGTTCAGCTGAGCCCTTCATCTGTGGGGGGAGCATCTCCTTTTTCTGGTCCTCTGGAAACTAACCATTGGTTTGCGAGGGTTACAATGCGGTGCGCCACTTGTTATGGTCTAATTTGTCATAGGGAGACCAGTGTTGCCCTAGTTAACAATAAAATAGACCAGCACATTTGTCCTACCGACTAATATTCCCATTATTTCTTTCCTCTGTCCCTGTACGAACACAACGGCTCTTTTAAGAGCCAACCTTACCTTTCAACTTTTTTTTATATATTTTTTTAAACTTTTTTTTGATTTTTTTTTTACCATACGCGTAATTTTTTTTAAATTTTTTTTAAAAACACTAAAAATCAATTATCACATTACAAGGTCCTTGAGAGACTACAATGAAAAACTGAAAATGTGATTGTGGAGAAGTGGAAAAAAGGGACCATGAAATTTCTGACTTACCGTACCCACTCAAAAAATTATTTATTAATTAAAATATAATTTTAATTGCTATAAAAATGGTTCAAGTTTTCGAAAATTTTCTTTCTCAATCTGAAAGAAAGAAAAAAGTATTAATATTTAATAAAACATTTTATAATACAGTACACATATTTACATATTTTCCAAAAACAATTTTTTGCCTTTTTTTTGCTGTTTTCAGAATATATTGCATTTCACTATAAATCGTGAAAGCAAATGCATTCATCACTTAACAGCGGGCAAAAAAAAAATAACAATCTCAAAGATTGTTTAAAAAAAGCCCAGAATCTCTTCTCAGTTAAACATAACATTATCGAAATGCAAAATATTATTCATTAAAAATATCATCTAATAACAAAAACTATTTCTAAAAAATACCGTCTGACAATTTTCTTACAGAAGCATAATCTCAAAAATAATATATCTCAAATAAATCCACAATACACCTAGTTTCCTGTCTTTTAGGCCAAATGTTAATTTTTGAAATTATTTTTTGATGAAATTTCCAACGATAATCCAATAAAATTCCAAAATTTAAATTGTACAGATGTTACCGATTCTCTCTAAAATTTTGGTTTCCGAAAGATTAATTAGGATTTAATTAAGTCCACAATACAATTGGATACCTTTCCTTTAGGCCAAATGGTAATTTTAAAAATCTTTTTTGATTAAATTTCCAATGGTAATCCAATAAAATACAAAAATTTAAATTGTACAGATGTTACCGATTCTCTCTAAAATGTTGTTTTCCGAAACATTAATTAAGAATTATATAAGTCCACAATACAATTGGTTACCTTTCCTTTAGGCCAAATGATAATTTTAAAAATCTTTAAATTTGAAAATTCCAATGGTAATCCAATAAAATGGTAAAATTGTTTTGTACAGATGTTGCCAATTCTCTCTAAAATTTAGGTTTCAGGAAGATTAGATAGGAATTTGCTAAATCAAACGGCAAACGTTGCTTAAAAACCAATTGACAATCATTACACATTGTCCAGCCTTTTTTACATTTTAGATAAACTGTGTAATGACCAGAAGTTACAGTAGGTCCATCATGGAAAATTATTGCAACTGTTACAAAAGTTTTTCCTGAAATTGATAATTGCTGTCCTGTAAACTTCTTTATTAAAGTATCTAATTTTGAACCATCAGCTCTACATCGTTGCATCATTAAAATTACATACTGTCCGTATTCCTTTAAAATTAACGTTGAAAACATGTCAGATTTACACTCACCGCATTCCATGCTATGATTAGTATCTTTAACTAATTTAGCAAAAGTTACTGTTTTACTCTCTGGCAATGTTAAATAAATAAACCTTTCAGAATCAACATTAGACCCACATGTATTGAAACAGTTTTCACAACTATGTTCCCATTTATAAGAGAGACCAAACAAATTTTCAATGTGTACACCTTCTTCTTCCAGTACCTGAAGAAAATACAACAAGAATTCCTGTGCGTCTTGCTGTACATTTTGAGAAAACTGTGTACATCCTGAACATACATCTAAAAGTTTTCTAATTTCAGTAGCACTTTCTATTTGAGTTTTATCATTACTCAGCTTTTGAAAAAGGAGACTCAACTCAGAACAGAATCTTTTTCTCTGATTTACTATTATCTGCGCTTGCAAACTTTCCAGATAAAATGCAACATTCAGCACTACATTAGCGTAGCAGTTGACACCAGAGCTATTTTCAAAATGACATCCTACAACCTCTTCTTCATTTTCCTTTTTCTTTTTGCTTGCAATTACATCACTCCTCTTTTTTTCCTCCTCTCTACATACTCATTGCAGATATTCTCATTTCTCCTTTTACGAGAAACTACACGTTTCTCTAACACAGGATACTGACCTAAATGAGGAGCATAGGTTCTTCTTAATCTATTGTACTCCTTTACACAATTTGCATCAGCACTAACTTTTGAATCATCAAAGTCTATCATGAATAAACCAGATAATGTTTTCACTCGTGACAAAGCTACATAAGCCATACCTTCTTTGAACACAGTTGAACCAATGTTTACAAATGCACAATCTACAGTCAATCCTTGAGACTTGTGAATAGTTACAGCATATGCTAGAGAAAACGGAAACTGTTTCCTTTGTACATATAAGTCTTTTACAAGCATGAAACGAACTGAACAACGACAAATGTCTATAAGTTCTTCTATCTGATCAAATTTTATTTTTAAACATTCAATTCCATCTTTTTTCTGATAATTAATAAAACCCACAACTCTTCCCATAGCTCCATTAACTAAACCTTTTTCAACATCCAAATTTCTCCTTAAAAATACTCTACAGTTCATGCAAACATATAGATTTTTTTCTAATCCAGCAGTTTTGGAAATGTTCTTCTCTAGTGAATCCAATTTATGTTTCAGTTTGCCTGTTAATGTGATAGTAATTCTTCCATCCTGAATTTTGTCCACTGCTTCCAATTTCCTGATATCTTCCTTTTCCAATTTCAAAAGCTCCTCATTGAATATTGAGCATTCACGTAGAGTTGGCATTAAGCAGATGACACTTTTCTTTTCTGCAATGTTCTTGTATATCTTCTCTACAACTATTTCTTCCTTTGGAAATAAATTATGTAGCAACCGACTCTGTAATGCTTTTGTGCCAGCTTCAGTGAGTAGTCCAATTCTGATATCTTTCAGAATACTTCCATATTCTTCATCGTTTGCTTGTCTCATATTAGTAGTAAGTTCCTTGTACTCAAAGAAGGACCAAATATTTGCATTACCGATGCTTCCCAATGACTTCTTTGTGTCTTCATGTGTCACAGTATTAAACACTGGTTGTCCTTTAACTGGAGTAAGCTGTAGAAGATCCCCAAAAACTATGACATGTTTTCCACCAAATAACACGTCATAGTCTGTCCTTAGAGTTTGCTGCATTCTTAAATGCACAAAGGCAAGCATTAAGTTTGATACCATGCTCACCTCATCAATAATGAGAACTTGCATCTTCTTCAATACTCTTGAAACTTCCAAGCATGCTTCTCCAGTTAGCTTGTGGTATTGTATTTTGTTCTCATGCTCCACTGGTAACATTAGCAAACGATGTAAGGTGATTCCTTTTATGTTATATGCTGCTAACCCAGTTGGAGCAGTAACCACACAAGACAAAGTAGAATCCGTTTTTTGCTGTAGGTAGCTTCTGATGACTTTTATTAGGAAACTTTTTCCAGTTCCAGCTTGTCCGCTTACATACATCCTGATTGGATGAAATGATGTGCATGAGCACTCTTTTTTTTCATGTAGTAATCCGTGATCAATTTTGTTTCTGATTTCTTCATAAATTTGTTGCTGCTCTTCATTCAGTTGTCTTTCCAAATTTGGTAAGTCTATAAATTCTTCTTGAGCTTGATTCATAGCCGTTTCCACTTCATTCATGGCTATTGCAGCTTCATTTTCAACGATTGGTTGTCCTAGGGGATCTTGACTGAGTGTTCCTGAACTTTGGCTGTCTTGAGAACTGTCTCTAGCTACTTCAGCTGCAATTGTAGTTTCCTGTTCAATTTCTTCATTTAACATTTCCACATAAGTTGTGAATGTACTGCATTGTATGCTGTCTTTGCAAGCATTAAATGAATCTTCATAGCTTTGAAATTCTCCCAGTAGTTCGTCCTCTGTACGCCATGGTTTAAACAGCTGTAAAAGAGCCAAGTAGTAAAATTCCTTTTTGTCAGTAGTGTCGCAACTCAGCTTCCTGTGATTTATCAAACTTCCTTTTGTTTGCTTCACCAAACACCCTTCCTCACCAATGACTTTATATTTTTCATTGTTGATGTCTTCTGCGGCTTTCCGTGAATAAATGTAGTTCTGCAGCACTTCATAGAGACACATGTTCTCCAGATGATGACTTCTCTTGGGATAATATGTGTCCAACATGTTTGATTTCAAAATATCTGTACTTTCTGGGTCATTCTCGGCCAAATATTCAATTTCTCCAACAGATTTCAGTACCCGATTTCTCATTGCTGCAAGGCCTAAACTTGCCCAAATTATTCTTCTTGATTTCGAGTAGAGACTTGCAGAAGATAACCTATCTGAACATTCGTAGGATCCAATTTCTCGATGTGATAACATCTTTAAACTGAAACTGTACAGCTTCTTACTGACAGTCTTCTCGTGAGAAATCTCTTCCCACATTTCCTTCAATTCACTTTTTTCTGATTTAGTAATGTAAGACGTTACATATCGAGCAACAGCAATGGAATTGTCAGCTACATACTGTATATCCATGTTAGCATTCCACATGGATAAAATGACTGGGTTGTAGTCATTTATATTTTTTGATTCTTCTTTTCTTTTAAGGTTGTAGGTATTCTTAGGTGATTTTCTTGTAATAGTATGTCTCACAGATGACATAAAACTGTTTACTCTTCCATTTGAAAGAACAGGTCTAGGAAATCCAAATCGACATTTAGTGTAGTATTTATCTTTGCTCTTGTATTTCCGTCGACAGTATTTTCCACACCGATGACTTTGGAAACGTAAAACTTGCTCCTTTAACTTTTTCTCTTCTGTGCTTTTTGGTATAGCACATGTTGCATATTCTTCAATGAAAGATAACACTGCTTCATCAGTATCTGTTCCAAACTTTGGGGCATCCTTGATCCACAACAGCATATGAATATGAGGAGCACCTCTTGCCTGGTACTCTTTTCTCCAAAAGAAATCTTCTACTTCTCCAAGAGGTGGATTTTTTTTATTGCAGATGAAGGACATCATAGCCTCAAATCTATGATTGAAATATCTGCAAACATTAACCGGATCCAATGAGCACAGTTCTCCAGCTGTCTTGTATTCGATGTTTTTAATGTTTGAATTTGTCTCTCGTAGAAAATCCAGTAAATCATCCCAAGCGTACTCAGCACAGCTTAGAGTAAGGAACCATGTTGGTGTTCCTAAATTTCGTAACATGCATTTTAATTCACCATGGCGTCGGTACCAATATTCATTTGTCCCACGCTGACAAGCCATCAGATTGATCAGTTGTGTTTCCAAATGATCATCTCGGTGCTGCACTTTCTCCATAAAATCCTTAGCAGACACATTTTGTAAATGTACTCCACTTTTTAAAATGTGATTTACTGCATATGATAATGCAGACAAGTCGCTTTCAAATAAAAGATGGAATAAATAAGGAATACTTTGTCGAAATCTTGGATCTTCTGCATATAGTCTTGTAGTCCGATACTCAGAAGCTGGAATCTGTTGTGGACGTTCATCGTATCGTCCTCCTTTTCCTGTAGGAAACAGCTGGGGAAAACATCGAGCTTCCAAGCTCTCCTCCCATACACTCACAGGAGTTCCTTTTGCTTTCTTCATCTGAAACAGATCAATATTGTCTCCCATAACTTCTTTTGAATGAAGAGGATGTATGCTAAAATGTTCATAAACTTCTTCTTCCTTTGACTTGTCCACTTTTTCAATTTGTCCAGTTGGTGTTTCTGTGTCTTCTTGTAAATCTTCTTCTTCTTCTTCTTCTATATAAATTGATTCATACCATTTGTTATTCCTTTTCAAATACAAATTTGCTTTTTGTACTTTCCGTACGTCTACCAGCTCCTGCCAAATCTTCTTATTCTTTGTAGGTACACCATTAACCAGAATAACTAATGGTTCAGTTTCCAAAGTATCTGCATTAATAGTTTCCATATTTTTTTTCAAATCCAAGGGCAAATACACCACTCTTCCTTTTAAACCTCTTACTAAATCTGAAGGAGGTAATTTACCAGTTTTTGGCTCCATACGCACTATGGTCTGGAACGGATGAACACATTGAATAAGTATAGACTCATATGTATTTAATTCAGAAAGTTCGGCAGGAATAGCATCCAATTCTAAATTATTATGTACAGCTCTGGTCGGCATTCTATTTTCTTCTAATTTGTTGTAACAGTATTTACAAATACGCTGATCTTCACCCAATTCAAAACAATTTTCAAGAAATATATATGTGGCAAAATCCTTCCACTTATAATTATCTTCATTTTCACTTTTTCTGTAGAGATCAACATACCTGGTTTGTTTTCTATAATGAGTTCTGCGGCAACAAATACAAGTAATATTTGGTCTTTCATTAGAGATTATTGCAAATTTTGTTATGTGATCATTAAATGTCTTACTTACAGAGGGTTCTACATTCTCTTCCACTTCTTCCTCATTTACTGTGTCCTTTTCTGCACTGTCTTGTTCAGGACCAAAGTAACAAAACTGAATTTCATCAATAACCTTCTCTACATCTGATACCGATCCACGGAACAGAGCCCTATTCAATTCATCTAACTTTATTGCTGGACTTTTAGCAAAATACAACCGTCTCACAAACTTTCTCATTTCAGTATGATGAACAGCCAGCATCCTAAAATGATGAAAAACACTTTTACACACTTTTCTAGATAGACAAGCCAGAGAATGACCCTGCAAACCAGTATTCTCTCTCACTCTGCATGGATCTAGACTTTGAAGCACCTTAATCTTCTGTTTTACACTTTTTTTACTGTATTCTCTTAGAAACTCACGAAATTTATCAATAGATTCCTGACGCACAGTGCAAATACTACTACAATTCCAAGTGTACACTGGGGCTTTAGGACGTCTCCCCATAGCCTCATCCGCCATCACTTGTACCTCATCTCTTGGAACCATTTTCTCCTTCTCCATTATACAACCATTTTTCACTTCGTAAGCACGACCTCTGGTGTCAACTGCATGCAGCAAACTATTACTTTGAAAATAACTCTCTTCATTAAAAAAAGGTTCACTACTTGAACTATGCATCCATTCTCCTAAAAACACTTTACAAAAGTTTGTTCTTTTCACTTCTCTTTTCCTTTTGGTTTGTGATTTCAGTACATTAACCATTTTATCTAATGTACGCATCCTATTCAAAATTAAAATGAATAGTTTCCTTTTTAATTCTAATGCCTTAGCTGCAATGGCTTCAATTTCTTTTTTTATCTTATAAAATTTAGCCTTTTGCTTATATTTCTTCACATCCTTTATCAAATTGGACATAACTCTTCTCTGAAACATTTTTCTACGTATCTCTTTAAACGCTGTTTTTCTGTTTAAATTAATCTTTATTGTTTCTGAAGGTATATTTGCATTAACTAAATGCTCAATTTTTTCCTGTTCTTTTCTATTTAAAACATTCTTTCCAGTACAGACATTTTGTACATTTTTCCTTTTTTTGAAGATGTTCTTTAAAAAATCTTTTGTCTGCTTACCAGAAGACTTTCTCTTTTTCCCAACATGAGCATCTCCAGCTAACTTAGGTCCTCCAGTTGTCTTCAAATATAGTTTTTTTGTGGTTTTTCCTTAGTCTGGATTTTGTAGGCATCTTAAATTTTGTTCACTGCTCTTCAGCAATACCTGAAAAAAACTAAAAAAAAAAATTATTTATTTTATTTAAATATATTACTACATTTTTTATGATCTTTTCAAATCTTAAAATACTAAGTACCCCTTTCCTACAAGTGAAAATCACAATAACACCTTCACAAATTAAATATCTAAAAACAATTCCTGTGTGCACACAGAGTCATGGTTTGAAATTAGGCAAAAAACGAAATTTCTTTGCCAATTGGAAAGCACACTTCCTACTGCTTTTTTTGGCAAGTGATAAGTACTTTTACAATCTGACACATTTCTAATCCACTTTTCAGATTCTCAAAAAAGCACATGTCCAAACAGCTTTTTCAGACCAGAAACATCTATAAACTGGGTGACTGACTACACTCCAGCAAGGGCAACCAGCCTTAGTGATGCTGAATGTATTTGCATTACTAACTGCAACCTCAAACCCCACTCGGTTGTGAATACTGTGCATGATTCCACAGAATAAGCAGCTGGCTGTGTGCTAAGAGTCTGCTTCTGCATAAAAAAATAGTTCCCCCTTTCCTTCTAATGCAACTGTAAAATTACCAGAGCAATACGCAATAAATCTCTGTCTGTAATTCCTCTTTGCACACAGAGTCATGTTTTCATATTAGTCAGAAAACGAAATTTCTTTGCCAATTTGAAAGCACACTTACTACTCTTTTTTTTGGCAAGTGATAAGTACTTTTACATTCTGACACATTTCTAATCCACTTTTCAGATTCTCAAAAAAGCACATGTCCAAACAGCTTTTTGAGACCAGCAACATGTGTAACCTGGGTGACTGACTACACTCCAGCAAGGGCAACCAGCCTTAGTGATGCTGAATGTATTTGCATTACTGACTGCAACCTCAAACCCCACTCGGTTGTGAATACTGTGCATGATTCCACAGGGTAAGCAGCTGGGTGTGTGCTAAGAGTCTGCTTCTGCACAAAAAAAATAGTTCCCCCTTTCCTACTAATGCAACTGTAAAATTACCAGAGCAATACGCAATAAATCTCTGCCTGTAATTCCTCTTTGCACGCAGAGTCATGTTTTCATATTAGTCAGAAAACGAAATTTCTTTGCCAATTTGAAAGCACACTTACTACTCTTTTTTTTGGCAAGTGATAAGTACTTTTACAATCTGACACATTTCTAATCCACTTTTCATATTCTTAAAAAAACACATGTCCAAACAGATTTTTCAGACCAGAAACATGTGTAACCTGGGTGACTGACTACACTCCAGCAAGGGCAACCAGCCTTAGTAATGCTGAATGTATTTGCATTACTGACTGCAACCTCAAACCCCACTCGGTTGTGAATACTGTGCATGATTCCACAGGATAAGCAGCTGGCTGTGTGCTAAGAGTCTGCTTCTGCACAAAGAAAATAGCCCCCCCTTTCCTACTAATGCAACTGTAAAATTACCAGAGCAATACGCAATAAATCTCTGCCTGTAATTCCTCTTTGCACACAGAGTCATGTTTTCATATTAGTCAGAAAACGAAATTTCTTTGCCAATTTGAAAGCACACTTACTACTCTTTTTTTTGGCAAGTGATAAGTACTTTTACAGTCTGACACATTTTGAATCCACTTTTCATATTCTTAAAAAAGCACATGTCCAAACAGCTTTTTCAGACCAGAAAAATCTGTAACCTGGGTGACTGACTACACTCCAGCAAGGGCAACCAGCCTTAGTGATGCTGAATGTATTTGCATTACTGACTGCAATCTCAAACCCCACTCGGTTGTGAATACTGTGCATGATTCCACAGGATAAGCAGCTGGCTGTGTGCTAAGAGTCTGCTTCTGCACAAAAAAAATAGTTCCCCCTTTCCTACTAATGCAACTGTAAAATTACCAGAGCAATACGCAATAAATCTCTGCCTGTAATTCCTCTTTGCACACAGAGTCATGTTTTCATATTAGTCAGAAAACGAAATTTCTTTGCCAATTTGAAAGCACACTTACTACTCTTTTTTTTGGCAAGAGATAAGTACTTTTACAGTCTGACACTTTTTCAATCCACTTTTCATATTCTTAAAAAAGCACATGTCCAAACAGCTTTTTCAGACCAGAAACATGTGTAACCTGGGTGACTGACTACACTCTAGCAAGGGCAACCAGCCTTAGTGATGCTGAATGTATTTGCATTACTGACTGCAACCTCAAACCCCACTCGGTTGTGAATACTGTGCATGATTCCACAGGATAAGCAGCTGGCTGTGTGCTAAGAGTCTGCTTCTGCATAAAAAAATAGCTCCCCCTTTCCATCTAATGCAAATGTAAAATCACCAGAGCAATACCAAACAGCTTTCTGAGACCAGCAACATGTGTAACCTGGGTGACTGACTACACTCCAGCAAGGGCAACCAGCCTTAGTGATGCTGAATGTATTTGCATTACTGACTGGAACCTCAAACCCTAAAAGTATTCCTTATTTATACCAGTACACCTTAATTTATGGTGAAAACATAGTCCATATTATTTTACATGTTCCTCACATTTAAATTTCTCCCAAAACACAAAATGATAAACACAACTTCAACAAAAGGAATTCCAATGCTATTATTCATTTCTTAATTTACCATATACATCCCCTCTCAAACTCTTAACTCACCTTTAAAATTAGTTAGTTGTGAAAGAAATGTGGCACTCAAACAGCAGATTATCAGAGCCAGGATCTCTGTTCTGTACACCTCTCTCCTCTCAGCAGAACCAGATAATGGCAAAGTTGCCCTCTCTTTTTCCACACATATACATGTTAGGTTCAAATCTCTGTGCTTCCCCCTTTTTTTCAAATGTAATCACACATTTCTATTGGTTGAAAACCAACCCTTTTCAAAAAGTACCCTTCCCCCAACTTGACTTCAGCCTAGTACCCTTCCCCCAACTTGACTTCTGCCTGCTACCATAGCAACAGCTCATGGAACACTGCTGTCTACAGTCAGGTCAGAAGTTCACCACACAATGTTTCATTTTCAATGAGCAAGAGTGCTTGACTTTTCTAACCTAACAGCAAATCCATACTAATATTCTTTGGTAACACATTTTTCTGTACCAATACAAATCATGCTTCTATAAATTGACACACACAGCCTAGTTTTTAGTGTAGAATGGTATGAAACAGCCAATGAGTTCATTTTATTTTAAAAAAATATGTATGCCTCCATTTCCAAACTGTCTTTCATTTCATTTTCCCATTCTACTGAAATACACCTCCTGAGTGCATCCAGATCTCCTTGGAAGATGTTCACAGTGTGGATTGTAGGGCACAGCTATGTCTTCTGGAGTGAAAAGTTTGCAGAGAAAACAGGTATGGTGAGAGACCTTGCTTTGCCAAATGTAGACATTAAATGGATTGGTCAGAGAGGGTTAAAGTGGCACCAATTAATGCCATTGGTGAAATCCTTTATGCAAATCCAACACCCTGACCTCATAATAGTGCACTGTGGTATCAATGACCTAGGCACTTTGACTGGGGTAGGTCTGGAAATGCTTATGAAGGAGACCTTTGCACAACTGTTTTCACTTTTCCCTAAAACTGCCTTTGTGTTTTCTAACATATGCCAAAGGCAAAAATGGAACTGGTCCAATCATTTTTGTCCACAGATTGACAAAGCAAGAAAGCACGTCAACAAATCTGTTTCTGCTTTCCTCCGTGACTATGGTATGGGTTCCATTTACCACAACAACTTGCGTTACGACATGCAAGACATTTATAGAGGAGATGGTGTACACTTCACTGATGAAGGGAACAGAGTCTTCCTCTTGAACCTTAGACTCTGCATCGGTACTTACTTGTAGGTACCACTAAAAAATCACTTAATAAACACAACGGCTCTTTTTAGAGCCCCCTAATATCTAAACACTTAAATCTGCATTTCATTTTTTTTTTTTTTTTACCGTACGCGTACGGTGAGCTTACCGTACGCGTACCCCGCGATTTTTTTTAAAATTAATAAATGGTTTTTTTGTACTTTTCTGTCCTTCTTTGACCCCCTTTCAAATGTTAGGGGGTCTGTAACTCTCTTCCTTGCCCCCTTTTCAAGTTATCACCCTTTTTTTTCTGAGTGAAACACACAAAATGGTGGCCGCCGCTTCCTGGTTTTGACCGATTCGAATGTTTACTAAGATCTAACAGCCAATCAGAATCGCGCTCGCGCACGTCACCGTACGCGTACGGTAAGCGCACCGTAAGCGCACCGTAAGCTGGCTCAGATATATATATTGATTTAAAGGCTATTTTCTCAGAATCTACTGAACAGATTTACACCAAACCTACAAAAGGCACTTCCTTGACCTGTAGACTACCTCTCTGCCAAATTTCAAGGAACTCTGTTCAGCCGTTCGGGCTGTAGCTGTGTCTAAAGGTCCTATGGAAAAATGCATGGGAAAAACGCGTTTTGGGACCCCCCTTTTATCTCAGACCCCGCTTCACGAATCCCCCCGAGACTTTCAGGGTAGGAGCGTAGCGTAGCGCTCCATTAGTTTTGAAAATTTCGCGAGGATTCGTCGACCGGCGCCAAAGTTATTCCAAATAGAATGTTGCGGTTTTCCTATGGAAACAGGGTCCTAACTATAACTACCTACTGGCGACCGCCAGTAGGTAATATATATATATATATATATATATATATATATATATATATATATATATATATATATATATATATATAACACATATACATATATATTCCACAGCAGGATCCCAGGGGTACCACCATCCAAAGAAAGGTGCACCAGGAAACAGACTCCAAAGGCTAAGTTGAGAGTTAAATGATGATTTATCCAAGCATCAAATGTCCAAATGAAGCGTTTTGGCCGCCAGACATGCGGCCTTGATCACATAGCGCTGTACTGGTGAATGAGTGATATTTATATATATGTGTGAGTGGCAGTATTTTTACTATGTTCATTGAAATGACTCAGTAGTTTTGCAGCGTGTGACTGTGGGCAGATGCATTAAAGCACATGTGTGACATCATGTTTTACTACAGTTAGTAACACCTGTGTAAACAGACTATAAAACTGTCAACTATCTGCTGAAGCCGGTGATTGCCTCAGTCCTCCCGCACATGCATCGTGGAAGCTGGTATGTGAGCATATGGCGTCCCCAGATGCAGCCAACCGATCATGTAAGTACACATTAAAACAGAAAGCATGCCCCTCGTAAGCAATCATGTTAGTGTTACCGATTGCTCACAACTAGAAACGCGAGACCAAGCACAACAGTGTGTGTGTCTGTAACTCCCTGCTCTTGGCGCGTCTCATGAAGCACAAAGTGAAAGCACTGCATGTGAACAAAGGCTAGTGATAAGGTGTGCGCGTGTAGCCCCGGTACAGTACAGATTCAAACAAACTAAATAACTGCATAAATGCAAAACAAAGCTGCAACTTAATACAACAAAAGTTGAAAGTGTGAGTGAGGGTGAAATGTGCACATAGGTGTGAATATACATGTTGAGAAAGGCATGAGTGCGCATATAGGCCAAAATATATAAGTGTGGTGATTGTACCTCCTCAAGAGCATTTGAGTGACATAAAAATGTATAGAACGTACTAATAAAAAATTTGTGAAAGCGCAGGAAATATTCTAGAGTCTGCCAGTGCTTGTTCAAAGTATCCCTTGCAATGAAGCAATGGGTGTTTAGCATAGAGTATTGTGAAAAAGTGACATTCTAATTCATAATCATACGCAAACATGGTCTAAATACATGTGTTGCCATTCCTGCCGCAGCATTGGTTACAAGCCTGTAGTGCCTATGCTTAAAGACCGACTATAGACAACCAAAATGACAGTATGAATACTGGGTATTCTCTTTGTGGTTGCACATAGCCTGATGACAGGAAACCCAACTCTATGTGAATACTGAGAGTGCACAGGTAGAGCCTGATATAAACAGTGAAATATATACAAGTGATAATATTAATATACAGTTACAATGCAATGGTATGATCACTAAGGATGTTAATGCAATGCTATGTTACAGGAAATGGTGCAGATCCTCCGTGGTGTTAAGACCAGCGGGCGCCTTGGTGTTAAATTGCAGAATATATCTACTCTCCAATTGCCTCAAAAGCTTCTCCCTGTTGCCACCCCGTCTAAGTGGTGGGACGCAATCAATGACTGGATAACGGAGGTGCTCTAGATTGTTATTATGCATCTCCTTAAAATGCCTGGCTTCGGGGTAGGCTGGGTCATTGCTGACTATCGCTCGGAGGTGCTGGAGAATTCGCAGGTGCACTTGCAATTTAGTGCTCCCGATGTAACTCAGCCCGCAGTTACATTCGAGCATGTACACCGCAAATTCCGTTCTGCACGTGAGTCTATGTCTGATGGTAAGTGGCGAGTGTCTAAAGTCTTCCTTCGTGATGTTCTTACCAAACCTGCATGCCCTGCAACTCTGGCATTTAACAAAACCCTTTCTGTCTGCTAGCCAATTCTGTGACGTGGCGATCTCCGGACTGTTTCTGACTAGTGCTTTCCTCATGAACAAAGCTCTTCTGTATGTGATGTCAGGTTTGTGGGCTACAACAAGTCCTAGTGCGGGGTCTGATTTAATGATACCCCAATGCTTGTTGATTACTGCTCTGATAGCTCTTTCCTCAGTGTTGTGCGTTATAATCAATCTCGGGGTGACTAGGCTATTTGGCTCACTTAGTATGTTGGTCGCACTGGTGACCTCAGGGGTGGATGGGACCACTAACAATTCCTCCCTAGGGATGGCATTGGCTCTGACAATGGCTTTACCTATGACAGCCGCTGAGTAACCGCGTGCCTTGAATCTTTTGGCTGCTTCCCCCTGGCACTCAAGGAGATCTTCATGGGTACTGCAAATTCTGGCCAATCGTAACTATCACCCAATAGGGAATGCTGGTTATGAGGTGCCTAGAGTGAAAGCTGGAGGCGTGCAGTGTGGAGTTTCCTGCTGTAAGCTTACGGTGAAGCTTGGAATGCAAAGCGCCATTGGCGATGTACAGATTGACGTCCAAGAGATCTGTAGAGGTGGCACTAATGTTGGCATTGAATTCCAAATTAAGATCATTGTCATTGATCTCACTAATGAAAATTCGAGCACTGTTAACATCACCTCGCCAAATCAAAAAGACGTTGTCCATGTAACACAGCCAAGACACAATGTTGTGATTGAAAGCTGTCTGGTGCTTGACCATGAAAACCCTCTCCTCCCACCAGCCAACATGTAAACATGCGTAGCTGGGCGAGAAGCAGGCTACCATGGCCACGCCCCTGAGATGCTGGTATACCTTCCTATTGAACATGAAAAAATTATGTGTGAGACACCAGTCAATTAGAAACAAAATGAGTTTGTTGTGTTTGTAACAATTGATGGGACCATCATGGTGGCGTATGCTGGTATACAGCGATGTAATGTCCATGGAAATTAGCAAATAGTCCTCGTGCCATGGAATGTCTTTTACTTTGAGCAAGAAATCACTGGTGTCTCTGAGTTAGGTTGTCTGGCTACAAGATCTTGAAGAAAAAAATCCACATACTTGGAATTATTTTCGCAGATGCTTTTTCTGGCCGAGAGGATGGGTCGACCAGGAATGGGGGTCACGTTTTTGTGCGCTTTCGGCCGAAAATAAAGGATAGGGAGGACTGGAGTCTCAATGTTAAGGAATGCACATTCTTCTTTGCACAACTGGCCCTGAGATCTGAACTTGTTGAGGTGTTTTCTGAGTTCCTTATTACTGCTAGCCATTTCATTGTGGTTAGAGAGCCTGTAGCAAAGGTTATCGCTCAGATGTCTGTTAGCTTCTTCCAGATACAAATTGCGTGGCCACAGCACAATGTTCCCTCCTTTATCCGCCTTGTTGATGATGACTTCATTATTTCTTTGTAGTTTTTTCATAAGTTCATTGTATTTGAGACTCTGCATGCGTTTTCCGGTAGCACGCCTCCTGGTTTTGAGGTGTAGCGCCTTGAGCTCATCAATGA
Organism: Triturus cristatus; assembly: GCF_964204655.1. Lineage (NCBI taxonomy): Eukaryota > Metazoa > Chordata > Amphibia > Caudata > Salamandridae > Triturus > Triturus cristatus. The sequence continues at coordinate 499,396,853 of NC_140582.1, forward strand.
TGACATCACTGTATATGTCAATCGCATCCCTCGGCATTACTGGGGTAAAGGTGGAGTGCGGCTTGAAAGGGCTAGGTATTCGGCATGAACTTTCAATACCCTCATCATGTAGAAGTTGTTGAGTAGGCCTCGGTGTACAAGGCACTGCTAGTTCACCCAAGATGGGCAAAGTCGGGATGTCTGCCACCGTGAGTGGTTGCTCAACTGTTTGACCAGCGGGTGCCGTGTCGATAGCGGTGGCATTGCTATGTTTGAGTCTGAAAAATGTAATCAATTTTAATTTTCTAATGAATTTGAAGCCGTCAATCCGGGTGTTGCTGTAATCAAATGAGCTTTCAGGGCAAAAGGTGAGGCCCAACGTGAGGAGCTGTTTTTCCGCTTCAGTGAGATCCATTATTCAAGTTAATAATAGTCTTGGTATCATTCTTCATTTCTTTCTCCAATTGCCCCTTCTTTTGTTCATTTGCTTTGATTTTTCTGACTTTCCGCCTTTCCCGCCTCCTTTGGTTGCGTCAGTGTTTGTTTTCCTTGGCGGCCTGAGCGTCTGGCGCCGGTTGTAGACTAAAAAATCCATCTCTTCTCCTGGGCTGGGGTTTACTCTGCCGGGCATGTTACTTGTTCTCCATCTGCCCCCGTCATCTGAATCCGCTCCACTCTCTGCCAAGGAGCTCAAATCAGACAGGGATGCAGAATCAACGCCCTCAATATTGCCTGCTGGTGGCTTAGGCTGCCGCTGTTGATTTTGTTTATTCATATGCTGTGTTCTGAAATAGTCGTATTTTCTGGCGAACGTAAAAATTTGCCCGCATTCATAGTCTGTTTTGTCCCGGGCAAATTTGAACACCTTGCGTGTCCTTATGCTTCCTGAGGCGTATCATGATCTCATCCTTGCCCTTAGAGATGGCATCCTTTTGGTTCATGGCATCCAACTCATCATTCAGAACGTCAATATCTCTTTGTAAGTTGGCCCTGTCAATTTCTGCGTACTTGATTAGTATGATGACTAAACGCATTGAGGCCTCTAGATTACTTGTGGCCCATTCCTTTAGCATGTCAGGGTTAGGTTGCTCAAAGCTGGGCGCCAGTATTATTCTCAGTCCTCGTGGGACCTGATCTGCCTCTCTGTATTTTTGCAAAGATTTTGCCTCCCACCACTTGGCGATTTCTGTGCGCATAAGTTTTTCAAGTGTTTTGAGTTTTGCCTTGTATATATATATATATAGATATATAGATATATATATTCCACCAAAAAGCTCCTTCTGGTAACACAGAGACCAATGAGAAGTGGCACACTCGCCGGCAGAGCGTACTGGCAATCAAAATCAGCAAAAGTGAAGAATATGTGTGCTCTCATGATAAATCAGAATCCACGACTCAGAAACTTTGCAAAGCGTTTAATTACACGACTCGTTTCGACTGCAGCCGTATTCTTGGTCACGTGTAAAGTGCACAACATTCGATAGGCTTACAGGGAATAAGTGGTGGCCATATTGGAATGGTAAAAAGTAAATGCAAGGTATAGATACAATGTGTTATTTACTGCAATCAAAGACAACGATGAATGTGTAAATAACAAGTTGTAACACAATCTGAAAAGTGCATCAACCCCCCCCTTGAATCAAGAGGAGAGTTGATGCACCATGTGGCAGGTGGCCATTTTGTGGTGGTGGTGGTGCTTTTGCCATAGACCTGCATGTCTTCTCTCCCTTGTTCCACTTGGCTCATTGCTTCTTGTTGGGGTAGCCTAGCCATGTGGCTGGCAGCCATTTTGTGAAGGCAGCCAGCGTGCCTTTGCCATAGGTCTGCATTATCTATCTTCCCTTTCTTGTTGTTGTGGCCTGCCTGGCCATGTGGTTGGCAGCCATTTTGTGAAGGCAACCAGTGTGCTTTTGCCATAGGCCTGTATTGTCTGTCTTCCCTTTCTTTTTGTTGTGGCCTGGCCATGTGGCTGGCATCCATTTTGTTAAGGCAGCCAGTGTGCTTTTGCCATAGGCCTGCTTTGTCTGTCTTCCCTTTCTTGTTGTTGTGGCCTGGCCATGTGGCTGGTGGCCATTTTGTGAAGGGGCAGCCAGTGTGCTTCTGCATTAGGCCTGCAAGCCTTCTTTGTGGTGATCATGTCTTTTCGCATGCAATTTTTTCTTCTTTTATCCAACAAAAAATGTAGCTCAGTTCACTACATTTTCTAATAAATTTGCAATATTTTTTATTTGAATTGATTCACTATGCTTCCTAGTCGGCCAATGGGTTTTCCAACCAATAGACCCAGAGCTACTCATAGGTGCATGAAACAACTGTTTCTGTGGTGTCTGTTGAATTTAAACATCATTTATGGCATGGATGGCATTGCATTGAAATGTCAAAAGTGTTTTTTTTTAAGAATTTCACTTTTTCATGTGTATTAAATAAATGCCTTTGTTGGATGTGGGTGGTTGTTGTGTGACTTGCAAACCTTTTTTAGCCCTGTGGATTTTCATTTTTAGCATTGTTGCATTAAAGCTGTGTTGTTTAGCATGCCTCCTTTGTCTGGCCAGTGTGTGAGTGTGTTTGTAATAGTGGGCCAGCATTTGCCTTGGCTGAGCCTCCCCGTGTGGCCAGGGGCCATATTGTAAAGTCTGAGTCCATATAGGCCTGCTTGAGTTTATTGTTTTCCAGGCATCCTGCTTGTTGTTGTTGTGAGTGACCATGTGGCTGGTGGCCATTTTGTGGTGGTGGTAGTACTTTTGCCATAGACCTGCATGTCTTCTTTCCTTTGTTCCTCTTGGCTTATTGCTTCTTGTTGTGGTAGCCTGGCTATGTGGCTGGTGGCCATTTTGTGAAGGCAGCCAGTATGGTTTTGCCATAGGCCTGCATTGTCTATCTTCCCTTTCTTGTTGTTGTGGCCTGGCTATGTGGCTGGTGGCCATTTTCTGAAGGCAGCCAGTGTGCTTCTGCATTAGGCTTGCATGTCTTTCCTTTGTTCCTCTTGGCTTAGTGCTTCTATCCATTGCCATCTGCAGCTCCCTGAATGCTGAATCCCACATGATGCACAATGCCAAACCGGGTTCGTTACATTTTTATTTTTGTTGTTGTTCTTCTTCTTTCCTATCCTTCCTTCCCATAAAAGGCCTTGTTTTTGTCAAAGTCTCACAAATGTCTACACTGTATTGTTATTTTTTTTTAATAACTGAGGTAACACATTTAATAATATTAATAACACTAACAAGTAAGTGTGACCACACACTAAGTTATATATTATACTTGTTTGTTTTTTAGGTGCCCAAAAGAGGAGGAGACAACATCATCCATTGTACTGCCAGGCAAAAGTCCTGCTGCGCACAACGTCACGTGACGTATGACCACTAGGCACGGGCGGAGAGCTCCGCTCCGCCCGCGGAGTGTGCGGAGATTTGCCTACTCCGCGTTCCACGGAGAACGCGGAGTAGGCAAATCTCCGCACACTCCACAGTGGAGCGGAGTTGACCAGCCCCCACCTCTCCCCCATTAAGAATGAATTAAAAAACATTAAAGGTAAAAGAATATAGACTTACCTTGACTGTGGTGTCCCCGGGATGCCGTATTCCTCTTCCTCGCGTCACATGGTGATCTGCGCATGCGCTCGCACCCGCGCATGTGCATTCCTTGCGAGAAATGTGCAGGCGCACGCGCATGTGCATATCACCCTGAGACGGCGAGGAAGAGGAGGACAGCAGCCCGGGGACGTCACAGTCAAGGTAAGTCTTTTACCTTTAATGTATTTTTTATTATTTCTTAATAGGGAGGTGGAGGTGGGTGGCAGAGTGGATTTTGTTCCCAACTCCGTGGACCTCCGCGTAGTCCAGCTCTGCCAGCTCCGCCCAGGGTTAATGACCAAAGACATCTCTTCAACTTGTGCCACTGCGTTCTGCTGACATCTTCAAGATGGCCCCAAAGAAAGGTACCAGGTCCAGTACCAAGTAAGTTGCCAGCACCCCCACGTCACTGGACCCGCCCCACCAACCTAGGCCCAAGCCCATGTCTGCTGTGGAGACAGCCAGGCTAATCACGAGTCAAACGCCAATGAGCAGTGATGTTGAAATTGACTTTTCGCAAAGTAGTACCCAATCAATCCAGGAAATTCAGATAAGTGGGCAACAACAGCTGCAACCACCCCCAATAGTAGTTGTTCCTCTCGAAGTATGGGCAGTTCAGGAGATCGAGCTTCCTGCAGAAAAAGAAGAGCAAGCCACTCTTTCAGAAGATCCATTGTCTTCCACATTTCCAGCAAGGAAAAAGAGGGTTAGTCCATCAACTTCTTCTCCAAGCCCACCTTCTGATGATCTAGACACCACTTTGATCCCACCTCAGTCTGAGTTGGAGACACGCCACGCCCATGAGAAAAGACCAGGGAAAAGGAAGGTTCCAGAAACCTTAGAGTTATGGAGGTAGATGTAGAAGAGAAGGATGATGACAAGCCAGTCATCATGGACATTAGTCCCGCCCCAGTGGAGACCGACATTACCCCAACCCAAATTGCTGTGAGGGATGTGGCAGGGATACCCCAACACAGATGATACCACCAACACCACCTCCAACTTCCATATTTCACCGGCAGTGACCTACATCCACCAAAACCAACTCAGTAGAAGTAAGTACTGCAGAGAGTCAAACTTCACACCCACCTACCAATTCATTGGACATTGCAAGTGGCACCAGCAGTGCCAGAAAGTTGACCTCCCCAGTTTGAGACTTCTTTTTGGTTAGCAGGAAGGAGGTGAACATTGCTATATGCTCCATTTGTGGACAAGGTGTTAGTTGGGGTAAGCTTTGTACAAACTATGGTACCGGAGGCCAAACAACCCATCTGAGAAAACACCACTTGATCCAGTGGAAGGCGCACCTTAGTGGCCCAAAAACTGCACGCATTGTTGGTAGAGGGGATGTAGAAGAAGATCCGATCATGCTGGAAGGTGAATAAGAGGAAGACATTTTCTCTGTTACACAAAGCAGCCCTGAACCCAGTAGTGCAGTGTTACCGCCCACATCATCATTAGTAATATCGCAGTGGCACAAGAGTCAAGCTGAGACACCACGGGGTCCCAGGCAAGAGAGTACCGCAACAATAAAACGTTCATTGAGCCTAACACCTGGCATCAAGAAGTCACCTGCATCAGTGGCACCAGAAAAGGAAAAAAATCAAGGCTACCTTTCTCAGCATGTTTACGTCGGAGGGGCAGTACGAACACAACCACCCAACAGCTAGTTTGTACAACACTGGATCTCCTCCCTTTTTCTTTTGTGGAAGGTGTGGGTTTTCTTGAATTTTTGACAGCCATCTGCCCAAAATTGAAGGTTCCCAGCCAGTCCTATTTCACCAGAGTTGCTCTTCCAGCACTACATCACGACGTGCTGTAATTGCTTGGACAAGCTTTGCAGCAGAGTGCTGTTGACACTATCCACCTGACAACGGACATGTGGACCAGTTGCCAAGCAACTGGTTACATGTGCATCACTGCACACTGGATCTCTTTTGTGGGGGTTAGAGAAAAGATATCTGCAGTAGGTGTTGTTGACACTGCTGAGATCTTTAATGCCACTCGGAAACATGCAACTGTATCCATGTTCGCCATGGAGAAATCTCATAATGATGCAAACGCTTTGGAAGACTTTGACAGCAAGGTTTTTGAATGGCTGCGACCAAGAGAGCTTAACATTGGTTTTGTTGTCACGGACAATGGCAGTAATATAGTTAAGGCCATGGCCGATGGTGGCTTTTTCAGGGTCCTGTGTTTGGCACACTGCCTTAACATCATTGTTCAAGACTTTCTGAAAGAAGAAGACCGAGTCAGAAACTTACTGACCACCTGCACAAGAATCTGCACACATTTCAGCCATTCATTTAACGTGATAATAGAATGGCAGTTAAAGCACTCATCCAGGAGGTGTCAACCCGTTGGAACTCACTTATTACATGCTTGATCGTCTATTTGAGCAGTACAGACCAAACAATGAATATGTCATGCAAAGAGGGGATGCTACTGTGAAAGGCATGATCATTGAGATGGACCAATGGGGCACAGTTAAATACCTGACAAAGAGGCTACTTACTTTCGAGCTCTTCACACGTGAAGTCAGCAAGGAGGACTGTACTATGGGCCAAGCTATCCCATTGTTGCACATGCTACAGGAACAGCTGAAGGGGGTGTCTGCAACATACACAGGTGTGGAGGATAAAAAAGAAGCATATGAGTTGGTGGAGAGCTTAACCTTTCACTTATCCGAAAATACAAGGGTGCAAAGAAGCATTGTGTCATACAACCATTGCATTTGTGCCACAATTATGGATCCACGGTACAAACCATTACTGCACACTTTCATTCCTTTTTCAGACGGGGATGTTGCCAACTGTGAAACGTGGATAGCTGTGGAAGCTAGTCACTTAGAAAAAGAACAGAAGGGAATTAGAGGCCCGCTACTCCAGGGCACAACAAGTACTGCAGGGCAGCTGGCTTCAAGTTCACCTTCAGAGCCTGAGGGCAGTATGGTTGGCTCACAGCAGCCAAAACCACCCACAACAGCAAGAACAACATCAACAACAACAAGAACAGGAGCATCAGCCCCAAAATCAGCACAGGATGGTTTCTACAGCAAGGGCTTGTTAAGTCCAGTGCTGAGGCAAAGGCAAAAGAGGCCAAGCAAAGTGGAGCACCCATGAGCAAGCATTGAGCGGATGGTTAAGGCTATTTGGATGACCCAACAGAGGTCTACATTGATCAAAACCCATTGCTGTATTGGTATGGGAAAAGGTGCCAATGGCCAGCGCTCAGCAGGCTGGCGATAAACTATCTGGCTTGCCCCATCGCAAGTGTCTCTTCTGAGCATGTTTTCAGTGCTGCTGGTGCTGTTCTGACAGTGAGAAGGACCAGTCTCTCACCCCAAAACGTGGAGAGGATAACCATGATCAAAATGAATCAGCACTTTATACCACCGGATTACACCATACCTGAAGTAGCATAGCAGGAAGATGATAACGGCGACTCAGGTCATGGAAGTAGTGTGTTCGATGACTTACTTCTGGTGAACAACAAGAGTTTAAGGACAAGCTCTACTTCCCTGACAACTAGGCTTTCGAGTTACTTTCTTTCTTGATTTGATGCCCCAAAAAATCCCCCCAAAAAGATGCAGCTAAGGAATATTATTTACTTTTATTATTTGTGTGTCACTGTCTTTCTGGTTTGAATCACAGCAAATCCATCACCACCATCTTACTCTTTTATTGCCGGATTGGAGTTGCAACTGTGTGCAGTAAGTGAAGAAGTAAGTCCTGCTCCTGACTCGCCCTAAATCCATTTCCCTGAAGCCAGACATTGGATGGAGAATAGTACAACAAATGTGAAATGTGTGCCTGCCTTGTCGAGTCTCTCCAAATAACCTGACTATATCTATCCTTCTTTCCGACCCTAGAGGGACTTCCCTGTAAGAACAGGTAAATGATGGCATGCATTGCACACTGACTCTGAGTGATTGGTGTTTGTGTTGTTGTGCATGATGTGTACTAGTATTTAATCTACACACAAAAAAGTGACTCAAGTCAATGTTTCCCTTCTTGTGTTTCAATAACAAAATTGTACTACTGCAGGCCGATCCATTGCATTTTTGATTCTGGACTCACTCGGGACACCATGATGACCATACCATACTTGCAGACAGTCAATAGGATCGGAGATAATTGATGGAATAACTCAGGCATTTCATGAAGTGGCCTAAAAGGTAAATAACAACAGCAACACCAGACCTACATGTCTGTGTGGTGGTGGAGGCGAGTGTAGTGGTATGACTGACAGCGGTGCATTGATTTAGTTTCTTAAGTTGGAAAATGCTATGTTGCTGTGTATGTGTGCTCGGTGCTGTCTGGCTCAAAATCTAAGCTAATTGGAGGTTGGGTGGGCGGGCCTGCTCCTGTTGTTGTTGTAGGTTACTGCTGGAAACAGAGTAGACATGATTTAGCCATGCTGCCTCTGAAAGTTTTCTTGTTGTACTCCTTCTTGATTTATGGAGTTTAACTTCAATTTTCTCCTTGATTTTTCAATATCCTTTTTGTTTTTCCATCTACACTTACAGGCCGGCCTTTACCCTGTGTTATACTGGGAAAAACAACTCACATTTACCTTACCAAACCACATCAGGCAGGCAGGCACCCAAGATTGACGGACGGAGCGTCCATGGAAGGACCAAGAGGAATACAGAGATGCAACTCCCAATTTGACCATAGTTATAGTATCATCATTTCATTTGATTCCTTTTTTTTCTTCAATCATTACGACTGTGTGTATTGTTGTTTATTATGTTTGCTTATATTTGACTCCTACAAATATTTTTACATTTTCTTTGCTAGCTTTAAAAGGAAGCCTGGTACAACAGAACATAAAATGTATGTAACTTGGGGCTCTCTTGGGGCAGACAGCAAAGGCAATTTTATGCATAATAATAATAATTAATAATATACTGCTTCCCTGTACTACTAGTCTAGTACTACTCACCAAGTCATCATCATGCATGCATTTCCTTTTTTCCCATAACAGATTTATGATGGTCGGCTGCCAAGATTGTGTGTTGTCCATGTGTAGTGTTTGTCTTTGTCAAATGCTTCCCAAAACCCCCCTTCCCAACCATTCATCCAACCCTAACCCTCTTCCCCCGGGCTGTGTGATTTATATTGCGGTGTGACGAGTCTCCCTTAGGTGACTGACTGTCTCATTTTCTTTTTTTGCAAAATGCTACTGAGTGTCAGTGTCTACTACTACCATCACCATGGCACCTTGGGCAGTGCTTAATTTGTAAAATATTAAATAACAGGGCTCTGACCAGGAGGCCACTGCAGCTTGCACCACCCATCGCCCTTGTCATAGCTGCCAAAACAACTACTAACCACCTCTCTCACATGTAAATGCAACAGTTCAGAATATTCCAGGTCCCCAAAGCTAAAGGAATGGCTGGCAGGTATTAGCAATTATTGTTAATGTATTTTGTTTTCCTAAACAACTTATACTGCTCATGTCTAAATTACATGAGCTGCGCCACCTTGTGGCAGATTGCCCTAAGTGTCGTGTTGACAATTAGGTGCAGGTGCCAACCACCAGAAACCAATTAAGTGCCGGTGCTCAGCAACAGAAAGCACCGGCTCAAATTAAACACTGACCTTGGGAAACCAAACCACCACCATGCAGCCATTGCTTCGCCTAACATCACTCACAGGTAAGAGAAGAAGTTTGGGGGAGGCATAATTAATAATATGGAAATTCATTCATTAATTCACACATCCTTCCGATTCCATAGGGGTTTTAGTTGCAGACTGCATAGACTAGGAGGAGAGACTGGCAGTACTTGTAGGACAAGTCTCAAGTGAGGGTACCGCATCTATCTGTTGGTGTGTTACACTATCAGCAGTTTATTTCAATCAAAAACTGGCTGTGGCTCTGTAGCAGCAAAGGAAACCATGAACTCTAAATAATTTATTCCCATAACAAATACCCACCCCTCTCCCTAACCCCAACCAATGTCAATAACCCCAACTTTTCCCCAACGCTCAATTCCCACCAACCAAAAAAAAGATTAAAAAAGGGGCAAGGTGAAGGAATTCTAGCGGCGGGCTCGCCGGTTACTCTCCAGGGCCTTTATCTGCTTCTCTAGGCATGCCATCCAGAGGAGCATGCAGCACTTAAATGCCTTACAGTTGATTGCACAGGGGTGGGCAGCAGTGTTCAGAAAAGAAGTGGGGCGGGCGACTGCCAGACCACGGTGCCGTACCACTGGAGGCACTGGGGGGGCCTGGCTGGGGCCGGGGCATCGGAGCAGGCTGCAGCTGCTGCCGCTTCCTCCTCCGCCAGATCCACCATCCGCCGATATTCGGTACAGATGGCCTCTAGCTTTCGTTGCCGGGTCATGGCTGCTAACTACTTCCTGTTTGGTAGTGGTTTCGGTTGGGAAGGAGTAGCTATATCAAGAAAGAAAAAAGACAATTGTAACCAATACTCTTAGCAAAACAGTAACACAAAATATATTATACACATAAAATTATAGTGGCACAATAGCACTAGCAAGCACAGTACATAACATTTGTGGTATCCTCCCACCTCCTCTGCCTTTAACATTTGTGGGAATTTCAGGCATTACTACTAGGCACTATGAGTAGACAAGTCTTCTTCTTCTCTCTCTCTTGTTTAGCTAAATTACTCTTGTAGGCATGCCAGCTCAATCAGCTTGCGCCCTAGACAGACATACTCGTGTCGCTGACTCACGTTATTATTTTATTTACTACTGTCTGCAGGTGGGGCAGCTGTAGTCTACAACTACACATTTATCTTATTTTTCTATTATGGCCATACTCTGTTACATCAATAGCAACTGCTCGATTTCACTTTCACCATGACTGCTACAAGAAGGCAGTGAGATGATATCTGAGCCGAATGATCATTGATTTTATATGGGACGACGTGAGGTACTGTCGAATTTATTGATTGATTGTGTAACCAACCATGCAGCCGATGGGCCTCCCATGGCTGGCTGACACGGTCAAAAATGACGTAGGTAGGGAGTGGGCCTCCGAGTCGGAGGGAGGCGATTGATAATGGGTGGGTATGGGTACATACATACACAATATATATGCTGTGCTTACAAACTACTGTGAGTCAAGGGAGTATTCTGAAATACAACCCTGAATCAAAAACCTTAAAAAAAACAGTCCTTGTTTCTCTTCTCAGCGATTTTTCCATTGATCATTGCATTGCTCTACTAGCATTATATTTTTTAAATTCCATTCTTTTTCTCTTCTTCACCCTTGGCTTTGCTACTCTGGCACGGTTTATTTTTCTTCTTAATTTTCTTTATCCAGTGACCGACTCTACCTATGCTATGATTGAATACCATCCGTGCATCCATCCATTCAAAGTAAATATGGCTATCATTCTTCTTAATCTCTCAACAAACCTTTCACCAACAACAAACATTAGTAATTTTTTTTAAACCACCACCCATGAGCAATGTTCCCTCAAATGTTTTTCCTCTGTGTGCGGCAGTGTAAGGTCTCTGTGCACTGCAGCCAAGGTTATGTGTGCCAGGAACCAGACCACGCATGTGGGTGCAGCGTCTAAAGAAAGGGGCGTGGTCAACATTAAAATGAAAGTGCGCATGGGGCACTTTTACACAAAGTGTATTAAAAATAAACAAATAAAGCTTTTGTAGCATGGCCGCTAAAGTGAAAGTGGTCATGCTGTGAATTAAATAAATAAATAAGGCCCTCAGGGCACTGTATCTAATGTGACCCCCAGGGACGATTCCTTTTAAAGGCCAGAGAAGCGTACCCCCGCCTGCGGCGACTCTCCCCCACCCTTTAGACCATACCATTGTTACTACTTTATAATTATCACAGGCTGCTGGTGATGTTGTTGCTGCCCCTCATTTTGGAGTGTGAGTTTGCCTCTGAACTGAACTGGACCAGCCTGAAAGAAACAATCCAACAATAGAGCTGGTGCCCATGTGCCCTGCCAAATAAGAGAAGTCACTATACTGCATGGTTCGAACTGCTTCTTCGAAGAAAATATTGTTGCAATTGTCTGAGCTGAACACTAGATAGCAGGAGTATGCAGTGCATGTGTATTTACAGCCACACATACTACAAACAAACCTCTCCTAACAGTCACAAGTCTTTTTCAATTGTTTTCACATCACCGCATAAATGTAATTTCTTTTATATGTTATGTACATAGGGGGCAGTGTCAAATACAATGGATATTGCGGTGGAACGCCCACCACAACACCCACTGCACGCCCCTGCGTGAAAGGATGCTTTATGTACAAGGCAGTGTTAAGCCACGTTAAATGGCTTAACGATGCCTTGTACATAAGGCAAGGCCTCTATCGCCTTGGGAATGTCACAAAAAGTGACATTCCCGTGGCTATAGGGGCTTGTACATATTCCCACGTATGTGACAAGCGAAGAGGGAAAAAATTGTATCAAAACTATAATCAGGGCCACTGGATTAATGCAGCAGGGAGGGCGAAATTATGCTGCGAAATAGCAAATTATGCAGCGCAATTAACCACTCCTTCTGGCAGCATTCTTTCATTATTTTATAATTTTTACACCTGGTAACAGCACCTGGGCAAATATTTCACCTCACTGGTATCAATGTAACACCTAAATGCATCCATCAATAACTGAAAGTCGACCTGCCACTTTACAGTAAAAACCTGCCTCTTGCTGGCAGCATTTCTAGTATAGTTTGATCCACAATGATTTTTTTAACTGACAATTATTCAGAAGTAATGGATTAAGTGGCAGGTGGAGCAAATCCATAATTAAGCGGAAAACCCCACAGTTGCACAATATCTCAAGCCCAGTGCCCTGCCTGTAGTATCTATATAGCTATCTATCACTGTGTCTGTCTGTGTCTCTAAACTATCTGTGTAATATATCTGTCTCTGTTTTGTATTTACAATACTGAAGCAGAATCAGCAATGCAACATTATGCTGATTTGCACTATTATCATCATCATGACCAGGTAAAATTATCCGTCTCACAATCACTCTTTTTTTGGTTAGGAATTGCAAGATTCATAAAAACATCAAGGCAGTGGTCAAGGAGAGAATAACACACGAACTATAATGACTTGTAAATCAAATTATGTGGAGTTGAAAGATCCAGTCATAACGGTTGTGCAAAAAGCAATTTAGGGGCATATCAACAACAACCGGCGATAATTATCTCTAAGCGCACTTAGCGCTAGGATAATTATCGCCGGCTAGCGTGAATTTTTATCGCTGAGATAGCGTGCTGTTAGCAACGCTTATCTCAACAGCGATAAAAATCCTCACGCTAACAGGCTAACGTGAGATTATCGCTGGAAACCCAGCGATAATCTCACGTTACCTTGTTGATAGGGACAGGCAAACTTAGCCATGATATCCTCCTTCCATAGGATATCATGGCTAAGTCAGAAAAATACCAGATGTAAAAAAGCAGCGTTAACCGCGGTTAGCGCTGCTTTTTTTGTCTCTAACAGGGTTAGCGACATTCTTGATAATAGGAGAAATGTCGCTTAGCGACATTTCTCCTATTATTTTACTCTGGAACGCCCCCTTTGCATCTCATTAGAGATGCAAGGGGAAGCGTAGAGTAAAAGGGTGCTAACATAAAAATTTGCATGTTAGCACCCTGTTGTTGATAGGGCACTAGTTTTATCTCTCCTTTTTTGGCTTTTAAAGCCAAAAAAACTGAGATAAAGCCCTTGTTGATATGCCCCTTAGTTTTGTCTGCGTCGGTTACCAAGGAGTTTTAGTCCATCAGTCTGAGGACTTAAGTTGCAATGCTTATTGACTAAATGTGGACAGAAATAATTGAAGTCACGTGTCAAATTTATTAAACATTACACTTTAGTTGCATTAAGAAAGCCTGCAAAAATAAACGTCATTGCTCATTTTGTGCCGAATCGGACCCTATCAAACCATTTTCCGAGCAGTCTAACCACTATAGGCACTGAGGAGCGAAGAATTTTGAGAAACAATTTTTTGTTGGACATGAATCTGCTGATATGCACTATCTTCCATCAACCAATGTACCTTTTGCCATGGACACCACATTGAGCAGCAAGACTGTACATGTCATAGAACAACAGATTTTATTTACGCCAGGAGAGCTGCCAACAGTGCGGAGTGTGCAGCACAGCTCCAAGAGGCGCGGGAAACAACGCTTCTGAGAAATTCAAGTTGACTACGTCTGTAGAAACTTTGGCTGCACCCGGGCCACTTTCCTGAACTCCTTCATGTGCGTCTGCGAGCACTGTATCTCACACCAGCTGATGGGCACCATCTGCACTCCTGCTTCACTGTGGGCAACCACCACGCCCAGCTCGTTCTCAGCGGTTGTCAACAGATTGTTGGACTGTGCATCACCAAGAGAAATAACTTTTGACAGGACAATGTCACCAGGTCGGAAACTCTTGTACACTTCAACCTTGTCTTTTTCAGTAGGTCGAATTTCTTCCTTTCGTATTGTTCCTCTGAATGTATTCTTCAATGGAGTGGATGCAATGTAGAGGATATGAACTTTGGCAAAGCGGGAATTAATGCTGCACACCTTACAGGTTGACAATTGCACCCATATCAGGTATGAGCTGGGACTACGCATCTCTCACCACAGAAACCATAGGCAACATTGCATTATAACTTTTCTTCATCACATACCCTGAGAGGGAGGCATAAATATACCCATGCCTGCTGTATGTCCCACCGCCAGGGTAAAAGTTTTCAAGACTGCACAACCGTTCTCCAGGTATACAGTACCATGCAGGAGCCATGACCATAAACCGCTCTGCTGGTCCCAAACACTCTAGCACAGCGACGCATGCTCTAACGAGCGTGAACCAACGTGATTGGCTCTGTCACACAACCATTTGTCATGCGCTGCAATTAAGAGGAATATTTTCACAAAAGCTCAAAATCAGCCCGCAGCAGCACTCCACTTACAAAAAAACATGCATCAAGTCCAAAAGCACGATGTGTAAAGCACACGTCGTGGTTTTGGACTTGCTACATTTAATTTCTTAATGGAGAGCGGCTGCGGGCTGTTTGTGGGCCTTTGTGAAAGTATTCCTGTTAAACGCAGCACTATCATGCGCTGCAATTAACAGAAATATTTTCACAATGGCCCACAATCAGCCCCCAGCTGTGCCCCATTAAGAAATGAAATACAGCAAGTGCACAAGCTTCTTACTGCTGAATGCGTGCACAGGCTGCCAGTAAAAAAACAAACTTACCTCCTGCCAGTCCCGGTGACGCGAACGCTTTGAGGGATCTGCTGTGTGCGCGCTTCAAACAGGAGACTGCGCGCTCGGAGTAAAAGATGTGCGCGCGCGCTTGCGCGCAGCTTCCTGGGAACACTGCCCATGAGTCATTCCTTGCTTGCCTTTGAGTTTGACCCATCAAACCCCCCCGGAGGATTCCTATTAATTACCCATACAGTTTCACCCACCCACCCAGGCAGGCATCCTTTCTTTCACCTTTCACCCATCCTTCAACCACCCATGCATCCGATTCCTATCAGCCACCTATGCATCCCACACATCCTTCTCTGCCAGTCATATATTACATGTCACCTGTCCTTCCTCCTTCCATCCTTCTTTCCCTTTTCGTGCAACCCATCCATCAAGGTAGTCTGACTCTTAGTCTTCTTCATAAAAGTTTCCCAGCTGAATTGAAGTCAGACAGAAGAGGCCATTAGTTACACAAGTCCCGCCGCTAATGCTAAGTAAAGGATGTCTTCTTCAACTATTGTTCACAACAACTTAGTCTCTCTCAACAGTACAGTGTAGTTTTTTTACCGCTTCGCCGAGGGCTTACTTCATTCACCAACCAGTAGTGCGCCAAGCGGCTCATTTGCAGAGTGGCTGAGAAAGAAGGTGTGGCCTACAAAGACCTCTCAGCAATCCCACTGTCTGGAACTTACTGGAGATACCAGAAGGAGTTCCTGGCACTGAAGGACTCTCAACATCTAAGGGGACTTCATTCCCCAACCAGCAGGGCGCCAGGAGGCATGTTTACAGAGTAGTGGAGAAAGATACCGGGGCCTCCTGCAACTTGTTGGTCCCGCATTTTTTATTTTGTATGGGTGGGGGCCATGTGGCCCCCTTTCCTGGGCCGATTTGGGACCCAGGGTCCCAGTTTCCAAGGCTAGGCCTTTTAAAAAAATATGTATCCCCCGGGGCCCAGCCTATTTCTTTTTTTAATAAAAACAAAAAAACAAGGGGAGGTGGCCATGTGGCCACCGTCCTCGGCTGATTTTGGCCCCGGGAACCCCATCCCCGAGGACCCAGCATCTCTTCTGGGTGCCCTTTGTTGAGGACCGCGGGGAGAGCTTGAAGGTCCCTGCAGTCCCTGCTGGCTCCCCACCTCCTGCAGGAGCCCGCATTGCTTTAATACAGAGGGAGCCCCTGAACATGCAGCTCCCTTTCTGTTAAAGCAATTATGCTTTGCTTTGAGCAAGCGAGTGCAAAATGTTCTTGCTTGCTCAAAGTGGAGCACAGTTTGCTATGATTTGGCGAGAGCGCTAAAGCTGCCGCCAAGCCATAGCAAACAGGTATGTCGCGGGGTGTGCAACCGGGAGCATACAGGGAGCTGGCCCTGGGGGGTGGCGGTCACCAGGGCCATCTTTGGCTCCTGGAGGGGAGCTGCGCGCCCCCCCCTCCAATCTTTACCTTAGCACTGGGGAGGTGGTGGGTCCGGGGGTCCACAACGGGCCCCCTCCATTATATTCTTTGAGCCTCAGGGAGGTGGCAGAATATGAGGCTGTGGGGGGGAGTGCAGGCTCCCCACAGATCTACAGTTTATTGCCCAGGGGAGGTGGCGGCCCTGGGGCTGCGGGGGGCTGCATGGCCCCCCCGCATTTCTATAGTTCCTTGCCCCGAGGATGTGGCGGTCCGTACCCATATCTTGGGGGTTAGGGCATTCCTACCCTGCCTCCTTTTCTTAATTTTCACTTTTTGGGGGGGATTCAGTGAAGCCGAGTCCCACGATGGCTGCCAGCACTTCTTGTTTGAAGTGTTGGCAGCCAATCAGACCTGTGCATTTGCCTGAAAGAGCTCGTCTTTTTTTGCGAAGACTTCGTGACCACATATATATTGCTAAATTTTTCTTCTTACATTTCTCAAAATCTACTCAAAGGATTTGCACCAAATAACAAAAAGCACTATCTGCGTAAAAACATCTACCTTTCTGCCAAATTTGGTAACATTGCATCCAGCAGTTCAGGCAGTAGGTACGACTACGCATGCTATGAGAATTAACATAGAAAATGCACTTTTTTTAGCCCTTTTTTCTTGTCCCCCGCTTGACAGATCACCACGAAACTAGCCATGCAGAGCCAGACTTACTGTGACACATTGTTTGGAGAATTTCGTGAAGATTCGTCAATCGGTGCCAAAGATATAGGCAAGTAAAAAAACACCTTTCCTATGGAAAATATATATATATATTACCACTTTAATAAAGTGCTAATAGGTAGTGAACAACAGTAAAAACCTTCTACTTACATATATATAACATCTTAATCCAGAAAGCAATGAAATGCAGAACATAGCCAAACTGTGCTAAAAACGACATGGTAAGCACAGCCATTGTCTAACAAAAAAAGGACTGTGAGTCTGATAAATCAAGTGACCTTAAGAGGTGCTGTACCCCAAATACTATAACAGAATGTTCGTGCCAAAATATCACACTGGATACATATGCATTAAGGATCTATATATGCATAAAAGGGTTCCCATCACCCACTGAAGAGTGGCTCGCTTCATCATTTGGGAAACCAGGGACTTCTCAAAGAACGGTCCATCACCAGATGTACATTGATAGAGGTTCAAAGATTGTCCTAGATGCAACTATAGATATGTTGCTCCAATGGAAGGAACTGATCTGCAAAAAGGTATGGGGTGATGTGTGCAGTGCAAGTGAACTAAATGTGATGGATAAAATTGGAAAACAAGGCACAAAAAAGTTTTTATTTAAGTGCTGCCTTGATGCCAAATTAAAAACAGTGCTGTGACAGTTTTAAACAAATAACTGTGTTGGATCTGGTCTACATGTTTCAGCTTATAGGTATTTTGTACCCCAGCTTTCGTCAGGACCACGACAAGCTACTGCATATTAAACGTGAGAAAAAGGTAAATCATACAACCTGAGCCATTACTAGGTCTAGGAGAAATTACCTGTTAAAGTGAAAACAAACATAGTGAAAAGTAAACGGGGAGGTACAGCAATATTATAGGTCACGAGACGCACAAGAAATATTATTCCATTATGCAAAACACATATTAGTATATGCATCGTATCAAATAATTAAGATGCTCATTGTTTAACACTTACCCGAACAATTCTGGGTATACGCCTCACCTCACCTGGCAACTGCTCAGGCTAAAGGAGGCACCGCTCTGAGGAAAATAAGAGGCATAGTCCAGAGTTATAAATTAAACATTACCTCAATGTGAAATACGCTTATCTTAAAAACCAAGGCTGGGAAAACAACGAGGGTCCGCCCACGAGTAGAAGCTATGCCCTAAGTGAGCGTAGTGTCCAAGCCGTCATGATTGTGACTTTATGACAATCGCGCTCCCATGGGCAATCATGGACCGTGTTATCAAGGGTATCTATGGAAGTAGAAGCACGTGGTTTCTGAACTCAATTGCACATATATAGAGACTTGTCTCTCATAAAATGAAAAGCCAGCTGAGTATTAGAGCAAGTTGGCAATATTAATACAGGGAACCGACATAAATCAATTGAATGACCAAACCACAGAACTTCGTCAGTGGTAGTGCCCCGTAACCAACTCACACAATAACAACTGAACAGACGAACAAGCATATTGACTTTGAACTTGTAAAGTTTGGACAGAGGTCCGCTGGTTGTTAAATGAGCGCATCAAGTCTTATCTATCCGTCGGTACCTCAAACGGCTGCCGAGCCAGTAGGGGAGGTACTCGAACGAGATGGTTTCGACTCTTTATTGACCTGGGACCTCTGATTTCAAAACGACGTGAAACGAAACATACTGATGACGAAACCACGTCATTACGTGTCGCCTCAGTAATCATGGGAATTGTAGTGATCCCCATCTAGTACGTAGAAGGCAAACAAGTGGTTTGAAGCAAAAAAGGAACAGACCGATGCCAAAACAATGTCATACCGAGTAGCCTAAGTCATCATGGGAAATGTAGTACTTCTTTTCTGGTACGCAGAAGATGAACAGGTGGTATGAAATAAAGTATGAAAGTACCAAACTAGACTAGACCAACCGATATAGACCCAGTATTGATTATTCGGGGTATACATGTTATATTCTAGCCCGAGGAAAAAAATACAAGCGGTCCAAGTTGGTCAATGGCTCGAGATTTCGAGAGCGTATTAATACATGAAAGTGGAAACCACATGTAAGTGATATAAATCGCCGTGTACTAGAGAATACTTTCAAATGGCTTAGTCACAGTAATCAAACACTCAATCACTGGAAATCGTTATGGCCATATCAATGACACCTCAGAAGATTTCCTTATATTCAAAAATAGAGATGTCATAAGAGACGACCAAACAAATTGTTGGAGATTGTCCATACAAATTTGATATAAATGGCGTACCAGTGAAAGCGAACCAAGATCGCATTATAGCCCCGAAATGGGTAACATTAGTTAGAAGGATTAGACTCCACTGGGGTGCGCAAAACTAGAGAATGGAGGAACAACAGCATATTTTGGTGATTCGCCAGCCCTACAACTCCTAGTTTGTCACAGCGATGTCCATGGTATTTGGTCATTGAGTCCCTGGACATCGCTTTTAAGTCTGAAAACCCATTTCTGCTCACGGAGAAAAAGAAATTTCTTTATGTCAGCAATGTGAGGTGGAATGAACGGTTGTTCCAGAATAAGCCACCTCAAATCCTCAGGTTTGTGGTTTAGGGTGAGGAAATGACTGGTTAATCTGGTAGCCTGTTTGTTGCGTCTTATAGTGCTCTTATGTTCACCGATACTGATTTTGATCTTGCGTGTCGTCATTCCAATGTATCTAAGTGAACAAGGACATGTTATTTGGTAGATCACTTTCTCTGAATTGCAATTCGTGTGGTTGCGTAAGATCCACGGTTTGTCCGATCCTACGTCAACAGACTTAGTTTGTTGAGTCTGAGGGCATGCAGAACAAGAGCCACAAGGATAGTGGCCCTGTATAGGTGGCAAATCCCAAAGTGTAGAAGCTTTCAAGGCCGGTTTCGCTTTGGGTCTAGTATGGACAAGATTGTCGCGCAAACTGGAACCTCGTTTAAATGAGAACAAAGGAAGTGGAATCTTATCATTTCCAACATTAAGGATAGGCCAGTGTTCACGTACTGAATTCTGTACACTATTGGATAATGTGCTGAAAGTAGTGACTAGAGTCATTCTGGTCAATGGTACCTTGAAACCTGGGGGTTCAAGCAAGGCCTCTCTATTGTTATTGGATGCCCGTTTAAAAGCTTGTTTCACCAAGTGGGTTGGATATTGTCTGGCTCTAAGTTGTTTGGAGAGATCGTCAGCATGAGATAGGAAGCTATCTTTGGTGGAACAATTCCTGCGGATACGTAGGAACTGTCCTATAGGCAGATTTTGTCGGAGCGGTCTAGGATGGTGACTATGGAAACTCAGGAGAGAATTCTTCGTCTGAGGTTTCTTGTACAACTCACTCCCCAACGTACCTGATGTTGGATAAATAGTGATATCCAGAAAGGGAAGACTGGTCTTATCATGTGTGATTGTGAATCTCAGGAAATTGTTTTGGGAATTCAGCCAAGAATGAAAATCCAAAAGGGTAGTCACGGTGCCATGCCAGACCACCAGGATGTCATTTATATATCTCTTCCAACAGGCAATCTGCCCTCGGAAGGGATTCTGGTCAGTCAGCACAATATCTTGTTCAAAACAATGGACATAGAGGTTGGCCAGACTGGGTGCGAAAATACGCCCCATAGATGTTCCGGAGATTTGGAGAAAGATGGTTTCCTCAAATCTGAAGAAATTCTCCGTCATCGCCAGTCTGGCACATTCCATGATAAAGTGTGTAGGTGTTATAGTTTCACGGTCTCTATTATCTAGTAGGCCCCTAATGGATTCAAGCGTCTCTTCTTGGGGTATGCAAGTATACAATGATTCAACATCGAAACTAACCAGTAGGTCAGTCTCGATGTTGAAAGCAATCTGTGGCAATAGTCGTAAGACATCCTTAGTGTCTTGTAGGAACGTGGGCATTTCTCTGACCGTAGGTCTTAGAAAAAAATCGACAAAAGTGGATAAGGGTTCCAACAGTGAACCAATTCCAGATATGATGGGACGTCCTGGTGGCGGTCTGGTAGTTTTGTGTATTTTTGGCAGTATGTAAAAATACGGCATGACTGGAAATTTGGTAATGAGAAACTCAGATTCTTGTGAAGTAATCCACCCTGAATCTCTCGCTTCATTGACAAGATCATGGATCTCAATGGATAATCTTGGAGTAGGATCCTCTGTAAGCACCCGGTATGATTTTGTATCATTGAGTTGTCTGAGGCACTCATCTCGATAGGTGCTGGTATCTAGGATGACTATAGCACCGCCTTTATCGGCGGGCTTAATGGTGATACTGTCGTCATTCTGGAGAATTTGCATTGCCTGTTTCTCAATACTGGGTAAATTTTGATATACTCGATCACTCTTGAAGTCAAGTAGAGTGATATCGTGTATTATCGCCTGCTCAAAAACTTTCACCTGGTCAGGTGTAAGATGAGCTGGAGGATTGAAATTAGATGGTGGTTTTAAACCAGTGTTTGGGAAATCCAGAGGGTCGGATGTATCTACAACCATTGGATCTTTGTTTTTAAAGAAAAAATGCAAACGTATTTTTCGAAAAAACTTTTCAATCTCTTGTCTTAGCTGAAAGGGATCACCAACATTAGTAGGTACAAATCCTAGACCCCTATTAAGGACATTCTGTTCTGCTGTCGTCAGTGTCCTCTTACTCAAATTCACAACTAGGTCATCGTATCTGAACTCTGCCCTGCTTGCGGTATGCCCTTCCTGTTGCGGATGTTCTGTGGGGGTTGATCTGATTGCCAATGTACATGTGGTTGTGCCTCTCCTCTCCTTCTGCCCCTGTTTCGTCCTCGGCCCCGTCCTAAAAAAGGTGGCTGGCCAAAGAATGGTGGTTGACACGGGAAGGGAGGCATAGATTGTGCAAAAGGCATTGGTTTATAACCCCAAGGAGAGGGGGGCCACCAAGTATTATGTTGCTCATATTGGTTCTGTGTACCTCGCCTGTAATTGGGGAGGGAGCGTGGAAAGTAAGTCCTATTGGAAGGTACTGATGTATTTGACCCATCTGAGTCTGTTGAGTCTGAGCCTGATGATGAATAGTTAGACCCGTACTTTCTCCCTCTCTTATTGAATTCTGGCGGGCTATAGTTCTCACTTGTATAAGGGTAAACTTTCTCAAAAGAGAAACGGGCTAGGTCCTTTTTAAATTTATCGATTTTAGTCAACAAAATAGTATCCTTATGATCTTTATTGGATTTATTAGTTTCTTCCAAGTTCCTTTTATATAAGGCACTTGTAATAGATGCCTTAATCTGGCCCTCCAAAATCTGTATCTCCACCAAAATAGCATCTGCTGCATGATTAGAATTAACCAATCGCGGGTGCACTGCCACGCGATAACTGACCAATCCTTAAGAAAGGTTTTATCAGTAAGGAACAAACGAGAGGCATTCGTTACTATTAAGCCCATTGGTGCACAGTTGTTCCTAAGGTATTCCGTCATTATTGCACCGTGTATGAAAGTTAGAGAATGTGATTTTTTCAAATTAAGTAAAGTCTGCCAGTCGTCTTGTGTGTTACTGGTGACTATTGGTAAACTGTCCAGAATACTACGGTTGGTACTTAAGATGGACTGTAGCATGTCCTCATCGAAGGACAAACCCGTGAGTTCCGCCATGGTAAAAGGACAAAGCGTATTTCAAAAGAGCAGTGAGAAAGGTCTGTACGTCTATTTAAGACAAACCCTTCTAAAGAAAGAAAGACCCGCAGCCAGAAAGCTGCTCAAACAACAATAATAAGGTATCTCAAAAATAAGAGTAGGGGTCTAAGGGATAAAGGTTTAAAGACTCAAAGAGTACATAATCCCCAATTCTACATATCTAACAAAAAAAGGACTGTGAGTCTGATAAATCAAGTGACCTTAAGAGGTGCTGTACCCCAAATACTATAACAGAATGTTCGTGCCAAAATATGACACTGGATATATATGCATTAAGGATCTATATATGCATAAAAGGGTTCCCATCACCCACTGAAGAGTGGCTCGCTTCATCATTTGGGAAACCAGGGACTTCTCAAAGAACCGTCCATCACCAGATGTACATTGATAGAGGTTCAAAGATTGTCCCAGATGCAACTATAGATATGTTGCTCCAATGGAAGGAACCGATCTGCAAAAAGGTATGGGGGTACAGCCATTAGCCAGTCAATTACTGACTGCTCATCCACATGTAGCACAGTGTACCGTGAACTTACTGCGGTATGCCGTTTTACAATATATAACTATGTGTTTTAAAATGTATAACTTTAATACTACTTGCACCATTCACATGTACTACCAAGCATTACCATTTATACCTCATAATGTATATTGCTGACACATTACATCTACATCCGATCACACACTTTCATGCTGTCTATTTCAATTACCACACTCTACACCACTCCACTCTATGCCACTTCACCCCATGCCACTAAACTCAACGCTTTTACACTCCACGCCACTCATTACTACGTCCCTCCACTATACGCCACTCCACTCAAAAACGAATCCACTGTATGCCACTGCACTTTACTCAACTCCAATTGATGCCACTAAACCCTATACCACTCCACTGTACGCTATTACACTCTACGCTGCTTCATTCTACGACACTCCAGTCTATGCCACTCCACTGTATGCCCCTCCACTATTCACTACTCCAATGTATGCTGTTCCACTGTACGCACCGAAATTCTACAACACTACAGTCTACACTATTTTACTCATTGCCATTCCTCTGTACACCATTTCAGTGTACACCACTGCACTATATACCATTCCAGTGTTACCGCTCCACCCTACAGCACTCCACTAAATGCTACTACACTCTACGCCACTCCATTCAATGACACATCAGTCTATGTCACTCCACTGTACGCCCCTCCACTCTATGGTACTCCACTGTATGCTATTTCACTGTATGCGACTCCACTCTATGGCACTACAGTCTACATTATTGTATTCTATGCCACTCCACTGTTCACCACTTCAGTGCACACCAATGCACTATATGCTGTTCCAGTGTATGTCACTCCACTCTATGCTACTCTACGCCACTCCACTCTACGATAATCCACTGTATGCTAGTTCAGTGTACACTACTCAATTCTAGACCACTCAACTCTATGCTTCTCCATTCTACATCACTACACTCTACGCTACTAGACTCTACACTATTTCACTATACTACACTACACTCTACGCCACTCTACTCTACGCTACTTCACTATATGCCACTCCACTCTACTTCACCACACTAAATGCAAGTAAACTCAAAGTTATTCCACTCCACAACACTCCACTGTATGCTACTCCACTGTACGGCACTCCACACTACACTACTCTGCTCTATGCCACTATACTCTTTGCGATTCTAGTGTATGCCACACCACTCTACAACACTCATTGTATTTCACTCTGCTCTACACCACTACACACTATACTAATCCACTGTACTCCACACCACTCTACAACAGTCCACTGTACGGCACTTCACAGTTCGCTATGACGCTATACGCAACTACAGTCTTCCCCACTACACTTCCCATACTCCACTCTACAACACTCCACTCCACTCTAGGGTGTTCCATTCTGCAGTGCACCACTCTACTCTACTCCACTCTACGCCTCTCAACTCTACGCCACTCCAGTCTATGCTATTGCACTGTATGCCACTACACTGTACCTCACTCAACTCTACGTTACTCCAGTGTACCCTGTCTCCACTCTATGCTATTCCACTCTATGACACTCCTGTCTATGCCACTCCAGTGTATACCATTTCACTGTAGGACACTCCACTGTACGCTATGCAACTCTACTCCACTGCAGTCTATGCTATTTTATTGTATGCCACTCCACTGACCCTCACTCCACTCTACGCCAGTCCACTCTACATCACTACACTGTACGCACCTTCACTCTATGCCACTCCAATCTACTCCAATCTAACTGTATGCCAGTCTATTTTACCATATTGCACTATATACCACTGCCTTACACCACTCAACTATATTCTATTCCACTGTATGCTGCTCCACTGTACGACACTCCAGTCTATGCTATCCCACTCTATGCCACTTCAGTCTACACCACTCCACTATATGTCACTCAACTATACCCTATTCCATTGTATGCCATTCCACTGTACGCCACTCTACTCTGCCCCACTCCACTCTACACCACTCCATGCCACTTTACTCTGCGCCACTCCACTCTATGCCACTCCAGTCTACGCCACTCCACTCTATGCTACTCAACTCTATTCTACTCTACTAACGCTATTCTACTGTATGCAACTCTACTCTCACGGCTGTACACTATTCCACTCTACGCCACTACACTACACTCTACGCCACTCCACTATATGTTATTCCACTCTATGCCTCTCTACTGTACGTCACTACACTCTACGCTACTCAACTCTACGCCACTCCAGTGTACGCCAGTCTACTATATACTATTCCATTCCATGCCACTCTACTCTATGACACTGCACTCTACGCTATTCTACTGTATGCCACTATAATGTACCTCACTCCACTGTACGCCACTGCACTCTATGCTACTCCACTGTATCCTATTGCACCCCACCACACTCCATTTTACACCACTCCACTCTTCGATACTCCTCTGTATGCTATTCTACTGGGCACCATTCTACTCTACAAAACTCTACTCTACACTATGCCACTGTATATCACAGCATTGTGTGCCGCTCCCCTCTAAAGCACACTATGCCACTACAAACTTATAGAGGCATCTAGCCGCAGAATCCTTACCTTTGAATTTCCCAGGCATCAAACAGGATCTGGAAGATTTTTGTGTGAGCAGTACCCCTGCACGCCGGTAGGTGGCATCAGTCGACTCCACACAGCATCGTCGGTGCCGGAAGTGGTGTCCGTGTCACCTAGATAGGCACCACCTCAGTGGGCTGACATTAGTTCTTTTCTTTCCATGCCAGTTAGTACTGATATGGAGAAAGAGCTATTCCTCTGTCTCATTTTAACAGACTTTTTTTGACGTTTTGTCGTATTCTTTTTGAGGAATTTTTCCTCCTGGTGTATCGAGATGATATCTTTGAGGAAGACAGGTTTAAAACAGGTGGCACTTGTCATCGTACCATGTCGGTTACATACCCACATCTAGTGTGTCTGTGGTGTCGCGAGGGAGCGGTCCCTGAAGCTGCTTGCGGCTCAGCAGGCGATGCCACGGCACATCCCAGAGCAACCCCCGCTCACTTAAAGGAATTTTTCAAGGCCATGTGTTGTGTATTTGACCAGTCTGACCACGCCGGCGCACCTTCAAGCATGCAGGGCTAGAGGGGGCCCCTTCGGGTTCTGTGCCGACTGCTCCGACCTCGGCTCCGATGGGCCCCGTGGATCCGATCTGGCCCACTGGCACAGCCAGCCCCATTTACATCCACGAATCCGAGACAGAGCTGGAACGGCATCGATTGATGCCAATTTCAGTGCAGACAAGAACCATGGGTCCTAGGTTGGTGACTGAGCTCTTTTCTGAAGGGCTAGGCTTTTGGGTGGAATGGGAGGGGTCACTGGACAATTTAGAATACCAGCCAGAAGGCCAGGATACAGACTGGTGTGAGGAACTCAGGGATGCCAGTTCTCTGGACATATCCTCAGATACTGCTATGCTCTCTCCCCCTACCGCCAGAATAGAGGAGGAAGCATCTTATTTCATGGTGGTGAAGAGGGCAGTTAAGGTCCTGGATTTAGAGTTGCCTTCGGTGACTGTCAAGACTAACATATTGACAAAAGTGCTACAGCCAGGAGCTTCCACTTCCGAACACTTACTCCCTTTTAATGAAGCACTTATAGATATCCTACTGGGAACTTGGTCCACACTCAGCATGGGGGCTCATGTGAACAGGACAATTGCCCACCGCCATTGCCCCACATCTGGGGACCCGAGCTTCCTTACTCAAAACCGTTACTCAGCACCCCACCCCTGGGAGTTCAAGCTTATACGTCCCATGGTGCATTCCCTACCGCACCCCTGGACAAGGAATCCAAGAGGCTGGCCAGCTTGGGGAAAAATATGTTTTCTTCCACTAGCCTTGGGTTGTGGTTGGTAAACTTCACATGCTTATTGGGCTGCTACTCCCACACTCTGTGGGACACGGATGCACAAGTGCTGCAACAGGTCAATGAGGAGGCCCGGGCCGTGCTCTCCTAGGCGGTCAAATTCGACATTAGGTGTGGTTTGGATATGACCGACTTGCTTGGCAGAGCGGTTTCGATGACGGTTGTGCTTAGACGCCATGCCTGGCTGAGAACATCTGGCTTCCCAGGGGCTGTCAAGACTTCCCTCATGGACATGCCCTTTGATGGCACCCGTCTCTTCGGTGATAAGGCAGACTCGGCGCTGGAGCACTTTAAGGACTCACGGCTAACGGCCAAGTCCTTGGAACTCTCAGCTGCCCCATTTCAACCCCAGTCTGCCTATTGCCCCTTTCGTGACTAAGGAAGGGGTTTTAAACCGCACCAATCCTACTCCAGCAACCGCCCCACGCAAGCTTCCCAGTCTGTGCAGGGGTCGGGTCACGGGGTTGTACCGATCCCACAGATCGGGTAGCCAGAGGTCTGCCACAACCACCAATCCACCTGCAGCCGCAGCCTCTAACCCCTCCTAATTTTGCCCTACAAGGTCACAGGCATCCAGTTGGTGGCAGAATCAGCTATCATCTCCACCACTTGCAGTCCATAACATTAGACAGGTGGGTTTTACATATTATTCGGATGGCTACTCCTTTCCCTTTGAATCCTCCCCTCCACCTTTGCCTCCATCTCGCTGACGGAGGATCATTTGTCTTTGCTTCACAAGGAAGTCATGGCTCTCTTGACCAAGGGGGCCACAGAGAGGGTTCGGGTGTCAGAAGTAGACAGTGGTTGCTATGCTCACTACTTTCTGTTTCCCAAAAAGAACAAGGGGCTTCACCCTATTTTAGATCTGAGAGCCCTCAACCTCTTCCTCAAAAAGAAGAAGTTTAAGATGCTCACTTTGACTCAGGTATTGCCTGTCCTGGACTCAGGAGATAGAATGGTAGTATTGGACTTGCAGGATGCAAATTTTCATATTCCCTGTCCTATCTGCCCATCTGCGCTACCTGCTGTTTACGGTTAAGCCTGGGCGTTAAACTACGCTCCGTTCGCGGAGCTTGCGAAGTTTTGGTAACTTCGCGCTTCGCGTAGAGCGCGAAGTTGCAGATTGCTACGCAATCTAGCGCGTAGCGTAGTAAATTTGCTTCCTCGCGCGCTCAATATTCATTCTCGCGCGCGCGGTAACGTCTTACCTTGATTCTGCGATCGCCAACTTGCTTTTCTGTCTGTTTGCGAGCGCCACGAGATTTGTACTATGGCTGCCCAAGCCCGCGAGAGTGTGCGACCCCGAACACGTCATTGGTGCGCGCGAGCTGACTTCCGGCGGCTGTTTTGGTAGGATCGCGATCCCGAACATGGAAAAACTGCAATCTGGCAAAGAATATCTCGCGAGCTTCATAAAACCTTCTCTAAAATGATCATTTTGCTCAGAAAACTCCTCAGATTGTGATCTTGCTGTAGTCTTTGTGTAAGAAAGAGTCCTTTAATTTTTTTAACACTTTTTTTTCAAGAGGAAGGAAGTGCCCCTGACACTACAACTTCCTGTTCCTGTCCAGCAGGCTCCTCCCACGTGCTTTGTGCATGTGTTGTTCACTTTCATTTGGATTTGGAGCTGGAAGGATCACTTTTTGTGTCTGTCTGCTGCATCATACCATTTTTTTGGATTTATTTGAGGAATTTTTGATTTGAGATTTAATTTATGACAAGTAAGTTGGAGAATTGGTGTGTTTGTTTCATTGGGGCTTGTTTGTACCTACATTTTTCTGGGATTTTTATTGTTTTTAAAAATTATTGATGTGGTGGGTGGCCTGTACTACTTTCAATATGGGCCTAGTTGTTTTTCTCTGCAATTTCAGCCAGTAGGGTACCCATGGGTCCATGTTTTGTGGTGTCTGTAGAATTTCTACATCATGTAGGGCATGGATGGCATAGGATTGAAATGCTAAACGTGGCTGTGGTGTATTTCACTGTTGGTGTGTGTGTGTGATTTACCTTTGTTGGATGTGTGTGCTTGTGGCCTAGTAGTCTTCCACTAGGCCCAGAGGTAGTCAGCCTCCAAGCTGTGGTGCGTGATTTTAAATGTACAGTTGGTGTTGTCTGGTGATTTTCCTTTACTCCATGGATGGCTTTGGATTTTATTGCAAAAGGTGTGTTTGGGGTGCAATAGCATTTTTTGGGTGTGTTCTAATCAAATTGGGCTATTTTGGCCTGCATGTAAGGCAAGGGATTCAGCTCGCGAACTTTCGGTAACTCTGCACAGCGCGACAACGCGGACTTACAGTTTTCGTCATTTTTGCGCTCGCAATATGCGTGTTCGCGCACGCGAGAAAGCCTTTTTGTACAGTTCGCGATCCCGAACACGCAGCTTTTGCAATCTGGCAAACAATATCTCGCGAGCAACATAGACCCTTCTCGAAAACGCTTTTTTGTGCATTTCTGCACAAAAAACTCCTCAGGCTGTCATTGAGCTGTAGGTTTGGAGCAGGGAGAAGCTGTTATTTGTCTGGAAAACATTTTTATGAGAGGGATTAAGTTCCACAGACACTACAACTTCCTCTTCCTGTCCTTTCCAATCACTTTTTGTGTGTTATTGTGGTGGGGGGGCTGAGCATGTGTGTGGCGGCCATTTTAGGAAGGCATGCATTGTGCCTTTGCCATAGGCGTCCATTGACTGTCTCCCATTTCTTGTGGTTGTTGTGGGTGTGTGGCGGCCATTTTGTGAAGCCATCCAAGCAGTGTGCTTGCTTTTGCCATCCGGTTCCAAGCTTGTGGCCTAGTAGTCTTCCACTAGGCCCAGAGGTAGTCAGCCTCCAACCTGTGGTGCGTGATTTAAATGTACAGTGGTGTTGTCTGGTGATTTTCCTTTACTCCATGGATGGCTTTGGATTTTGTTGCAAAAGGTGTGTTTGGGGTGCAATAGCATTTTTTGGGTGTGTGCTAAACAAATTGGGCTATTTTGGCCTGCATGTAAGGCAAGGGATTCAGCTCGCGAACGGCCATTTTAGGAAGGCATGCATTGTGCCTTTGCCATAGGCGTCCATTGACTGTCTCCCATTTTTTGTGGTTGTTGTGGGTGTGTGGCGGCCATTTTGTGAAGCCATCCAAGCAGTGTGCTTGCTTTTGCCATCCGGTTCCAAGCTTGTGGCCTAGTAGTCTTCCACTAGGCCCAGAGGTAGTCAGCCTCCAACCTGTGGTGCGTGATTTTACATGTACAGTTGGTGTTGTCTGGTGATTTTCCTTTACTCCATGGATGGCTTTGGATTTTATTGCAAAAGGTGTGTTTGGGGTGCAATAGCATTTTTTGGGTGTGTGCTAAACAAATTGGGCTATTTTGGCCTGCATGTAAGGCAAGGGATTCAGCTCGCGAACGGCCATTTTAGGAAGGCATGCATTGTGCCTTTGCCATAGGCGTCCATTGACTGTCTCCCATTTCTTGTGGTTGTTGTGGGTGTGTGGCGGCCATTTTGTGAAGCCATCCAAGCAGTGTGCTTGCTTTTGCCATCCGGTTCCAAGCTTGTGGCCTAGTAGTCTTCCACTAGGCCCAGAGGTAGTCAGCCTCCAACCTGTGGTGCGTGATTTTACATGTACAGTTGGTGTTGTCTGGTGATTTTCCTTTACTCCATGGATGGCTTTGGATTTTATTGCAAAAGGTGTGTTTGGGGTGCAATAGCATTTTTTGGGTGTGTGCTAAACAAATTGGGCTATTTTGGCCTGCATGTAAGGCAAGGGATTCAGCTCGCGAACGGCCATTTTAGGAAGGCATGCATTGTGCCTTTGCCATAGGCGTCCATTGACTGTCTCCCATTTCTTGTGGTTGTTGTGGGTGTGTGGCGGCCATTTTGTGAAGCCATCCAAGCAGTGTGCTTGCTTTTGCCATCCGGTTCCAAGCTTGTGGCCTAGTAGTCTTCCACTAGGCCCAGAGGTAGTCAGCCTCCAAGCTGTGGTGCGTGATTTTACATGTACAGTTGGTGTTGTCTGGTGATTTTCCTTTACTCCATGGATGGCTTTGGATTTTATTGCAAAAGGTGTGTTTGGGGTGCAATAGCATTTTTTGGGTGTGTTCTAAACAAATTGGGCTATTTTGGCCTGCATGTAAGGCAAGGGATTCAGCTCGCGAACTTTTGGTAACTCTGCACAGCGCGACAACGCGGACTTACAGTTTTCGTCATTTTTGCGCTCGCAATATGCGTGTTCGCGCACGCGAGAAAGCCTTTTTGTACAGTTCGCGATCCCGAACACGCAGCTTTTGCAATCTGGCAAACAATATCTCGCGAGCAACATAGACCCTTCTCGAAAACGCTTTTTTGTGCATTTCTGCACAAAAAACTCCTCAGGCTGTCATTGAGCTGTAGGTTTGGAGCAGGGAGAAGCTGTTATTTGTCTGGAAAACATTTTTATGAGAGGGATTAAGTTCCACAGACACTACAACTTCCTCTTCCTGTCCTTTCCAATCACTTTTTGTGTGTTATTGTGGTGGGTGGGCTGGGCATGTGTGTGGCGGCTATTTTAGGAAGGCATGCATTGGGCCTTTGCCATAGGCGTCCAAACTTGTGGCCTAGTCATACAGTAGGCCCAGGGGTACAACTCAGCAATCATCACGGCGTTTTTTTTTTCCTTGCTATTCTTCTTCCTAAGTGTACACTACACAGTACAAATACAACAGGATCCCTGGCCTTGTCAGTCTCTTAATGGCTGGCTATACTGTTGATGTTGTTCACTGACTTCATGAAATTTAATAATTGTGATGACCACCCACGAGACACTAATAAGTTATATATTATATTATGGATCTTTTGACTGATGTTCTTCTGGCTTTTTTGCTTTTAGGTGCACAAAAGACAGAGGTGTGTCATCATCATCCACTGTTGTGGTGCCAGACCGACGTCCTGCTGCTGTAGTGTACACAACGTGACGTGTCAGTGACCTGACCAGGCATCTCTGCAACTTGTGCAACTGAGTGCTGTTTTGACATCTGTTGAAGATGCCCCCAAAGAAAGCAGGTAGCAGGTCCTCCGGTACCAAGAAAGTTGCCATGGAGAAGAAGGAACAGAAGAAGAAGGAAGTGTCACTTAAGTCTGGTGTGCCTCCCAAAACCTTTTTTGGTTCACCAAAAATGAGGCCTGCAGCAGCGGTGTCGGGGGGGCAAGCTGGGGGCAGCACCTCCACATCAGTGGGCCCAACCCACCAACCCATGCCCAAGCAGATGAGTGTGGAAGAGGTAGCCAGCCTTATGGTAGAAAGCAGTGATGCTGAGCCTGAACTAAACTTATCGCTATCTCAAAGTAGTACACAATCAACGCAGGAGGGAACATCATCAACACAGCAGATAAGTGGTCAACAGCCGCAGCTACCGCCCGCAATAGTAGCTGTTCCTCCTGAAGTAGGGGCAGTTCAGGAAATTGAGCCTCATGCAGAGGAAGAAGAGGAAGCCACTCCTTTAGAAGTTGCATTGGCTTTTAAATCCCCAGCAAGGAAAAGGAGGGTTAGTACATCAAGTTCTTCACCAAGCCCCCCTTCTGATGATCTAGATGTCACTTGGAAGCCACAAACTGAGTCTGAGAGGGAAACACATCACAAGAGCAGGCATGGCAAAAGGAAGGTTCCAGAAAGCCTTACACTTATGGATGTTGATGTAGAAGAGCAGGTTGATGATGATGATGATGATGAGCCAGTCATCATCACAAACATCACTCCCGGGCCTGAGGAGATGGAAAGCAACATTTTTACATTATCCAAAATGGATGCGAGGGATGTAGCACGCATACCTCCAACACAGGTAACACCAACACGACCTCCAGCTTCCATATTTACATTAGCAAAGGGCCGGCAGCGTCCTACATCCAGCACAACAAGCACCACCTCAGCAGAAGTAGGTAGTGGTCCTGCACAGAGTCAAATTCAACACACACCCTCCAGTTCATCCGGCATTGGAAGTGGGAGTGGCACCTCCAGCAGGAGACAAAAGTTAAGCTCCCCAGTGTGGGACTACTTTACGGTTAGCCCAAAGGAGGAGAACATTGCTGTATGCTCCGTTTGTCATTCCTCTGTTAGCCGTGGAAAGCTTGGTACAAACTATGGTACCGGAGGCCAAATGACCCATCTGAAAAAACACCACGCAATCCAGTGGGAGGAGCACCTTAGGCTCATCAAAACTGGAACCATTGCTGTTGGGCATAAACGAGTAGAAAGTCCGCTCACGGTGGAACAGGAAGAAGAGGGAGACATTCTCTGTGCTAGTGGTACACAAAGTAGCCCTGTCCCCAGCACTGCAGTGGTAACGCCCACATCCTCAGCCACATCTCATTGGCACAAGAGTAAGAGCCAGTCTGAGACACCAAGGAGTACTGCTGGGCCAAAAAGTGCGACGTCGACCACAGGAAGGAATACCATGCAGCCTACCATTCTTAGCATGTTTAGTAGGCCGGAGGGGCAGTACGAACGCAATCACCCAATAGCACGTTTGTACAATGCTAAGCTGGCAAAAATGTTAGCACTGGACCTTCTCCCTTTTTCTTTTGTTGAAGGGGTGGGTTTTCTTGAGTTTGTGACCACCATCTGCCCAAAATGGAAAGTTCCCAGCCGCTACTATTTTGCAAGAGTTGCTGTTCCAGCACTACATCACGACGTGCTGGAATTGCTTGGAAAAGCCTTAAAACAGAGTGCTGTTCAGAGTATACACCTGACAACAGACATGTGGACCAGTTGCCAAGCCACTGATTACATGTGCATCACTGCACACTGGGTCTCTTTTTCGGGTGTTAAAGATAAGATATCTGACGGCGTTGTTGACACCGCTGAGATTTTTAAAGACACTCGCAAACATGCAACTGTAGCCATGTTTGCAATGGAGAAATCTCATACTGCTGCTAACATTTTGAATGAGTTTAACAGCAAGGTGTTTGAGTGGCAGCGACCAAGAGGTCTTACCATTGGTTTTGTTGCCACGGACAATGGCAGTAATGTAGTTCGGGCCATGAAAGATGGTGGGTATTTCAGGGTGCCATGTTTGGCACACTGCATTAACATTGTTGTGCAAGACTTTCTGAAAAATGAAAGCAAAGTTAGCAGCTTACTGACCACCTGCAGAAGAATATGCACACATTTCAACCATTCTTTTAAAGCCCGGAAGGAGCTGAGGGTGATTCAACGTGAGCATAAAATGCCAGTCAAAGCACTCATCCAAGAGGTGCCAACACGTTGGAACTCAACGTATTACATGCTTGAGCGTCTGTTTGAGCAGTACATACCACTTAATGCTTATGTCATGAAAAGGTCAGGGGATCCTACAGTGAAAGGCATGAGAGTTGAGATGACCCAATGGGACCTTGTCAAAAGCCTGACAGAGATGCTACTTCCTTTTGAGGTCTTCACCCGTGAAGTGAGCCGGGAGGACTGTACTATGGGCCAAGCTATCCCATTGTTGTACATGCTAGAGCAACAGCTGAAGGAGGTGGCAGAAATGTACGCAGATGTGGATGACAAAGTAGAAGCACATTCTTTGGCAGACACCTTATCCGATCGCTTATCTCACAATACAAGGATTCAAAATAACATTCTGTCAGATCTACATTACATTACTGCCTCAATTTTGGATCCACGTTACAAATTATTGCTGCGCAGTAATGAAGTCATTCCTTTTTCAGAAGTGAATGTTGCCCAGTACAAAACTTTGATAGCTGAGGAAGCCACTGAGTTTGAAAACGAAAGGATCTTCATTAAAGGCCCGCCCCTCCAGGGCAGAAAAAGTACTGCAGGGCACCCAGAACGAAGTTCTACTTCAGAAGCCAAGAGCAGTGCATTTGCCTCCCAGCAGTCAACACTGCCAGCAGCAATAACATCAACAGCACCAACAGGATCATCAGGCACATTTACAAAAACGGCAGGTGATTGGTTTCTACGGAAAGGGTATTGCACATCAATGACTGATGCAAAGGCAAAAGAGGCCCAGGAAATCGGAGCACCCCTGAACATTGAGCGGATGGTTCAGGCCTATCTAGATGACACAACAGAGGTCTACATGGAGCAAAGCCCATTGGTGTATTGGTATGGGAAAAGAAGCCAATGGCCAGTGCTCAGCAGGCTGGCGATAAAGTATGTGGCTTGCCCTGTTGCAAGTGTCTCTTCAGAGCGTGTTTTCAGTGCTGCTGGTGCCATTGTTACTGTCAAAAGGACCAGTCTCTCGCCCAAAAGTGTTGAGAGGTTAACCATGATCAAAATGAATCAACACTTTATACCACCGGAGTACAAAATACGTGAATCACAGGAGGAAGAGGAGAGTGACTTTGATGACATAAGTAGTGGATTGTTAGACGTACTGCTGTCCGAACCACCAGAGTTTGAGGACGAGCTCCTCTTCCCTGACAACTAGGCTTTCAAATTGTTCTCCCTTCCTTTATTTGTGTGTGACTGTGTGTATCTGTTTTTCTGGTTCAAAATCTACATTCACAACAAAGCCATCAACAGTCTCATTTTTTTATTTCCCTATTGGAGTTGCACGTATGTGCATAACTGTCCACTCCACTCCTCAGGGTCCTGCTCCATGTTCCTTACTCTCCCTAAGTACATTTCAAGCAAGTCAGACATTGGATGGAGATGGAGAATAGTACAATACATGTTGCCTCTAACAGTCCCTCCATAAGAAGTGAAACATGACTCCACCTATATTCCATTTTGTTTCCAATCCGAAAGAAACTCATCACTGACTGGCAGAAGGCTAGGCAGGCATCAGATCAGACAGCCAAAGAGAACACCAAGACAGGTAATGAGTGATTATTGTGAATGATGGTGGCATGCATTGCATTGGATGCTGGCTGACTACGAAGAATTGTGCATGCCATGAAGTAGAACTATACTAGTTTATCGACAAAGTACAAGTGACTCAGGTGTGGTGACAGTTAATGTTTCCTTGTTGTTTAATAATGACCACATTGCACTCCTACCACTGCCGGTGCCGGCCAATATCCGTTGCAATTTGGTAATATGGAATATATTATAAACTTAATCAGTCACTATAGACTGAGTTGGTGTTGGAGAATACGTACCACACGGTCACCATCATTGAGGATGCTGAGCATACTATCTTTGCACACAGTCAGTTGGATTGGAGTAAATTTATGGAATAACGGCGTTTCATGGGCTGACATAAAAGGTAAAAAGTTTGAACAAGAACCACAGCAGACCTAGGCTAGATGTCCGTGTAGTGGTGTGGACTGGAGTAGAGTGTAGTGGTATGACGGACAGTGGCGCATTGATTTAGTCACTTCATTGGGAAAATTCTAGGTTGCTGCAGTGCATTTGACATTTCTCTGGCTCGGTCAAAATGTAAGTAAGGGGTAGGGTGCCTGGCCTGTGCCGCGGTTCTCCTGTTCTGTGGCTGTGCTGGCTCCTGAATCCTGTCCCGTTGTTGTTGTACCTTAATGCTTGCTGTAGAGTAGACACACTATGTAGCCTATCCAAGCTGCCTCAGTCTGAAAGTGTTCTCTCCAGAGTGTTGTCTTGCACTCCACTGTAATTGAGTTTATTGTTGTAAAGGCTGTAATTTTTCAATACCCCGTTTGTTTTTCCATCTACACTTACAGGCCGGCCGGCCCTTTACCCTGTGCTACAGTGGGAGAAACGACTCACACGTACCTTACCAATACGCATCAGGCAGGCAGTGATACCCAAGATTGATGTGCGGAGTGTCTATGGAAGGGAGGACCAAGAAGAATGACGAGAATGATGCAACTCCTCATTTGGACCAGGATAATACAGTAACTTTAGTATCATCATTCGTCTTTACATTTATTTGCTTGCTTTTTTCTCTTTAATCATTACGACTGTGTGTTGTGGTTTGTTTGTTAATTGATCCAACTTTTTTTTAGTTTCCTTAGCTAGCTTGAAAAATGAAAGTAAGCCCGGTAGAGCATGTAATTGGGTTCGGTCTGAGCTCTGAGGGCGTCAGACAGGCAAGGCAAATTTCAATTTCGTCCCTGACTGTACTGTCTCATTGGGTCATAGTAGTTATAGTACAACTCATTATCTCATTAACCATCAAGTTATCCTCCTCAGCATGCATGCATTTGCTTTCTCTCACTTCATACTTTGATTTCTTTGATAATGGATCATGGTCGTCTTACAAGATTGTGTTTTACTTTTGTTGTGTCCATGCATATTGTCTGTTTTTCTTTCTCAAACCTTTCCCAAAACCCCACTTCCCATCCAATCATCAATCCCTAACCCTCTTCCCCCGGGCTGTGTGATTTATATTGAGGTGTGATGTGATGACTATGTACACCAATTGATCACCCGCTTGCTGGGGCAGATGTGGTGAAAGCAACACTAATTGAATTTCAACTAAGGCAGGGCAAGGATCTTCTTCTGCTTGACCACCCATGCTGTAGTTTACTTTGTGTTCTGTTCCACTCCTCCTCCCTGAGTCTCAGTCAAGTGACTTTCTCTTTCTTTTTTCAAACGCTATTGCCAGTGTCTACTACTACCACCACTATAATGGCATCTACTCCGTCAATTTGGGAAACCAACCATGCAGCCATCAGTGTGCCGAACTTCATCATCAATCACAGGTAAGATAAGTTTGGTGGGAGGTATGGACTAGGAGGAGAGACTGACAGTACTATGACAATTAAAAATAACTCAGTGAGGGGTACTGCATCTATCGGTTTGTGTGTTACAAAATCGACAGATCTTTTAAATCAAACACTGGCTGTGGGCATGCAGCAGCACGGAAACAAAGTAAACAACCATGTAACTTACATTGAATTCGGAAAACTGTAACCCACCACAAAAAACATTAACATCATATAAATAAATAGTAAGTATATTTTTAATATCCCCTAACAAAAATAAACTATCCCGCTCTGACCTAACCCACCCCCCTCCCTAACCCCAACGAAACGAAAGTCCAAAGTCCCAATGTCCGTTGAAATCCCCAACGCCCACAAACCCACCCACCAACAAAAGGAATTAAAAAAGGGGCAAACGACGAGGTCCTCTATTGTCGGCGGGCCTTAAGGTGTTTGTCCACCAGGATCTTGACCCGCTCCTCCATGTTCTCCTCCCAGCGGGCCATCCGGCGGAGCAGCTGGCGGCGAAATGCCCTAAAGTTGCTTCCAGGGTGGGGGGCAGCAGTGCTGGAAATCGAGGCGCGGCGGCGGGCGAATGCCGGACCACGGCGCCGTGAAAGTGGAGGCCGGGCCTGACTGGGGCCCGGGGCATTGGAGGAGGCTGCAGCTTCAGCCGCCTCCTCCTCCTCCTCCTCCTGAGCCACCAGCCGGCGATAATGCTCGCAGATGGCCTCCAGTTTCCGGCGCCGGGCCCTAGCGGCCAACTCCTTCCTTGATGGTTTATTGGAAGGAGTATCATCTATATCAAAAAAGAAAAAGAACATGTTGGAGCCAATACTCTTAGCAAAACAGGAACACTAAAATCATTCAACACATAGTGTCACAGTATCACTAGCAAGCACAGTTCATAACATTTGGGATTTGGTGCTGGGGTAAGTATCTCTAATCCTACTTCCTTGGACTCTAACATTTGTGACCGTTTCAGACATTATTTATAAATATAATCGTACTATGTATGTACTGCGGTACACCAGTCGTGCTGTTCTTATCTGTAGTTTAGCCCAATTACATAACCTTGTTGTAGGCGGCATGCCAGGTCCATCAGCTAAGCTTGCACCCAAGAGAAACAGATATGAGCCACATGATGATGCAGACTCACGTTACTTTTATTTACTACTACTGTCTGCAGGTGGGGAAGCTCATCTTTTTGTCTGACGCCTTACGGCCGTTGGCACTGGTCATACTCTGTTACATGAGGGCAAATGGCATGCACAATTTCACTTACACCCTGCCATAGGTACTACAAAAAGGCTGATTATTTATTTATCGGATCCAACGATCATTGCTTATATTCATATTATAGATGCTGCTAGTGCTAATACGATATACGACATCAGGTCGGTAGCGGTCGGTGGTGGGAGTGCTGCCGGTCGGTGACGTGGGAAGGTGCAGGGTGGGGATAGTAAACGATGGATTAAGGACATTCACAGGTAATTAAAGAATACATTAAAAAAAAAACATTGCTGCACACAGTAGCACACACTGCATCGCATTCGGCGGTGCAGTGCGCACCTTGAAAATAGTTTTATTTATTTTTATGTTGATTACCTGTATTTGGCCGTAACAGTAATACACAGTTTACTCGCCAGTGCCACCCACCCGTCCCCTCCCCATGTCGCCGCCCGCCAACAATCCCACCACCAACCGCTACTGCAGAGGGTACTTTGCTTTCATTGCTTGTGTAACCAATATACATAAACATTAAACAACAGATAGGCCACCCTTTGCAGGCTGGCTGCCCCAATCGAAAATACATTAATAATAATAGGTAGGGAGTGGTCCCCAGAGTGGGAGGAAGGGGTTTCCGCTTGATAATATATGACGTGCTTGCAAACTACTGCAAGTGTACTGTATGCTCATAATACTACCTTGATTCCTCTAGGCTTTGCTACTGTCGCGCAGTTTCTGTTACATTTTCTTCAAAGTAAGAATCTCCAGTGACACTTTCCACCTATACTGTCTTTTGGTGATAGTACATCCAGGCATACATCCATTAAAGTAAACGTCTATCCTTTTGTTTATATCTCTTAACAAACCTTAGTTGGTTTCACCAACAAATACCCATGCTTCTGCTCCTTCCTTCCTTGCCTTGGCTTTGAGTTTGAACCAAAAACACCGCTGACTCTTGCTATCTAGTACTATCCACCCATACTGTGTCGCCCATCCAGGCAGGCATTCTTTCACCTTCCACCCATCCTTCAACAACCCATGCATCTGATCTTATTACTATCAGACTCCTATAAATGCTTCCAACAACATATCCTTCTCTGCCGGTCAGTCATATTGTTTATCTCGCCCGTCCTTCCACCCTTAGTGCTTTCCCTCTATGTTCATCACATCCATGAAGGTCATCTGATCTGAGTTTGTCTTCTCCATAAAACATTCACAGCTGATTTTGGAGTCAAATAGAAGAGGCCATTGGTTACTCTACTCACGCTGGTAATGCTACGTAAAGGGTGTCTTCTTCAACCGTTGTATAATGTCGCACAGTACAGTGAAATAGTGAACACAGTTCCATCTAGCTGTAAGGTCAAGAAGTAATGAATATAACTTACCGCCGCCGGCCACTGCTGCTGGATCCCCCCTGGGCCCTGTGTCTCCTGCAGGTGCCGCCAGTTCGCCTGCCCCCTCCGGAATGGCCGCATCGCTGGCCCCGACGGCACTGGTGGATGGTAGTGTGCCTAGAAAAAAGCATCAAAAATTTTTTAGATGCCTGTAAACCTCCCCCTATTTTAAGTGTTCACTTGGAACATTGAACAAAAAGTTAATGCGATGCAACATACATCAGCACTAGACAGTAAGTACAGTCAGTAGACATACACTAGTAGGATATGGTTCCACTTCCTAGGGTCATCTAGTCCTACTCTACTCTTTTGAAAGTTAGCCTGAGCCATGAGTAACCCTTTTAGATTCATCATGTCGACTACTACTCTTTTGGTGCATATTATACCTGCCAGCGTATTGACATGTGCAGTAGATGCCTTTAAGGCCGCTTGACTGTTGCATACAAGTGAAGAGGTCGAAAAAAAAAACAACATATTGACTTTGTTTAGTTTATATTGCTTAGCCATCACACATACATGTTACACTTTTTGGCATGACTGCTAAATGCTAGCATCATTCACCAGTATACTATCTAACGGCTAACTCGCAGCGTTTTTCTCATATATCATAGGCGGAAGATTCCCTTCTACAAACCAGAGATTTACAGAGCAAAGTGGATGCAAGATGATGTAACCAGTATTTCTACGTTCTACGGTGAGGGATCTTCCAGAATTATAAAGATCTTGGCTCTTGTTCTTGTTGTCAATCATGCACTTGTAAATGTTTACTGTTTTAATGTTAGGCTTTTTGCTGGCTTATTGACTATGGCTGTCGTAAATTAAATTTCATATTAACGATGTACAGAGTTTGATACTTGTTTCAAATAAACCTTTTGAACTTACACATAGACTCTGTGGTATTTGGTGTGGTGGAGTGGACTTACACAAGTGTGTGAGCAAAATGGTATTTGTTATTATGTTCTGGATTGTCTCTGTCTCCGTCATCATCAACATTGTGTATCGTCTTCGTGGTGGGGTCGGGAGTGGGACCCTAATGTGAGACACTATAGCTAGTCTGTTAGGGGATCCTGGGTTCTTCGGACTGAGGTGTGATCAGTAAGATCCAACCTCCCATCAGCACCATCCTATTTTGTTGTGCATAGTTCTGTATGTGGCTCTGCAGAATCCTAGACAATAGTAGTATCATGTACTATCCGATCAAAAACACTAGTCAAATATCTGGTTGGGCATTTTGTTTGTGGTAATTGTCAAAGCCTCAACATTGAGAAGACTTGAAGAGGACAACCCAAAGGACAGGACTCAGTGGCTAGAGCTATTGGTCAATCAGAGTTTTATTGTTGCAAAGAAAACATTCTATTAAAGAGTGGGCAACTGTGCAAGCTTCGCTACACACAGAGTAATAATAGTAATAGTAGTAGTAGTATTAGTAGCACAGAGAGTCATAGCAGAGGGAGTTAGAAGCAACTTCGAGGCAGGGATAAACAGAATTAGTAAACAGATAGTCAAGGTCAAAGAAGTAAGCTTTTGTAAAAAAGAGATTCAGAAAGTGGAACCATAATTTAGAGTTTGGGAAAAAAAAGATGCAGTAACATAACATTTAGGGAAATATAAATGTCAATCTAACCAATGGAGGACTTACTGGGGCCAGCTGCAGGAGCCTCAGTAGAGGAGAGGTCCTGGGGTTCCCCCGCCGACTCCGACCCCGTCTTCTTGCCCCTGGGTGGTGCTGATGATCATGTAAAATATAATAAAGAAAGAGACCAACATTAAGGAGTGCTGTGAGAAAAATAATAAATCATTTGGAAAAACAATAAGTCAAAGAACATTTTAGGAAACAACAAGTGCAATAAAATTGACCTATCTAATCAGATGGATCGACTACTGGCTGCTTCCTAGTGCATTTACGGATCGTCTACTTATTTATGAACACTCCAGTGTTCCTTGATCATTCTGATTCCAAATACTAACAAAGCCTAGTAAGTACCACCTGACCTACACCACCTATTCCAGACGGGCCAATTGTTCACTAAGTCTGCACTTCAATTTTTTTCAGCCATCAAATGCATAGATGATGAGATGGAGGACACATGCATAGTTGCATACATTAGTGCATACATACAACAAATTGTGGGTTGGTTGCATAATGCTGATCTAGTTCTGCTACTGACTGACCATGCTAAGCCTACCACTCACTAAACAAAGTACAAAAGGTTCGACGGAGGACTGGGGTAAGCAGCACTCAGTGACAGAGGATGCGTCACGCAGACCGCATAAAACAATTAGTAACTACTACTAACAAACTAAACCTAGTATCCAAT
Source organism: Triturus cristatus (assembly GCF_964204655.1). NCBI lineage: Eukaryota > Metazoa > Chordata > Amphibia > Caudata > Salamandridae > Triturus > Triturus cristatus. The sequence goes on from NC_140582.1 coordinate 499,439,332, forward strand.
ATCCATCCACCACTATTTCACAGTAGGACAATGGAAGGACTAGAGTCTCTCTAGCAAATCGCATTACCTAACTTCAGTTCTGTAAAGTAAACTCTTACATAATCAGCATCAGCACAAGCTAGCGCAAACTACGTTGCAAACAAGTAAGAGTACCACCGTGCACCTGGGTCCTTAAATCAAAGAACATTTTGCTTTTTGGAACGTAATACCAGCAACGCTTGGCACGCAGCAGTAATCTTGTTGTTCATCTAATTTAATATACACAATCAGTTACTCACCAAGCCCGATGACCTTGACACCTAGCAGGTCCAACAGGTCCTGCTCCCGGTCCAGGATGTCGGACCACCGGTGAGCTAGCTGGTTGTGGGTGCGCCGGATCCCAGTGCACCGGAACACGGCCCGGCGCACCTTCGCCCACCGACGGTGCCGCTCCTGGGTAGCGTACCCCGAGCCGGGCCTGCCGCCTGCTGCCAAGGTCAAGGGGAGGAGGCGCTGGATGAAAAAAACAAGAGCCGCCACCTCCTCCTCCCCAAACAGTTGCCGGGCCTGCACCCCTGCAGGACGCATTCTGCCGCAAGGCAGGCGGCGCTTCTCTGCGCCTGCAGGTCCCTTGCCCTTGGGACTTGGTGTGCCCTTGGCCATGGTTCTGGGGTGGGTGGGAGGCAGAAAAGAAAAGTCCGAAGGGGAAAAAAAGTTAGGGGGAAGAAGATAGAAAGAACTTTATAAAAGTAACAAAAACACAGTAAAAGTAGAAATAAAATGCAAAATATAAACTGAGGCAAACAGAGAGATAGATAATAACTAAAAAAAGTCAGGAAAAAGGCTTTAAAGACAAAGGATTGCTGTGATAAAGGGAGGATACAAAAGTAGGCCCAGAAACATGGCATAGAGTGAAAAACAAGATGGCCGCGCCCATTCGCGACCGCGTGGGTAAGTTCGCGCGATATTTCTCGCGAACATGTACAATTTATCGCGAACAAGTAAAATGCGCTCCCGAACACGTCAATGCACATCGCGAACACGCTATCCGCGACCCGGAACAGGAAATAAGGCATCGCGAGCGGGCGGGACTATAGAAAAACAAGATGGCCGCGCCCATTGGCGACCGCATGGGTAAGATCGCGAGATATATCCCCCGAGCATGCAAACAGTTCCCCGAACATGCTTACCACGCTCGCGAACAAGAAAAAGCCATCGCGAACAGGTTGCCACAAGCAACTACGCAAGCTCGCGGAGCTTCGCGAAGGTCGCGTAGTGCAATGACATCTTCGCGAAGCTTCGCGAAGCGCGACTACGCGAACTACGCCCAGGGTTATTTACGGTAAGCCACAAGCACTTTAAATTCATCATGCTCCCCTTTGGCCTTACCAGCACCCCTCAGGTGTTCGCCAAGGTGACGACAGTGATCACAGCTCATCTGTGCAGATCAGGGGTGCGAGTATTTCCCTACCTCAATGACTGTCTGCTGAATGTGGGATTGCCCCAGGCTGTCATCTCCCACCTCTAGAATACAGCAAACCTTCTGCATTTGCTGGGGTTCACTATCAATGTGCCAAAGTCACACCTGTCTCCCTCTCAGATGCTCCCTTTCATTGGAAAGGTTCTGGACACAGTGCAGTTTCTGGCTTATCCTCCTGAGCAGCAGGTCCAGGATAGTCAGGCTATGATACCGATGTTTCAGCCTCTATCCTGGTTTTCGGTGAGGATGACTCTGAGGCTGCTGGGCATATGTGGGCTCTGCAGTGCGAAGTGAGGTTCCAGTGGGTGCAGCATCAGGGGAATCTCTCTGCAATGGTCCAGATCACAGAGTAAACTGCAAAGGACCTTTAATGGTGGCTAACAAACCACATTTGGGTCAGAGGCAGAACTCTTTCCCTTCCCCAACCAGATCTCACAGTAGTGACAGATGTGCAACTTCTGGAATGGGGCAACCATTTGGGAGAGGTAAGATCAGAGGACTCTGGTTTCCGGCGAAATCTGGACTCCACATAAACATGATGGAGCTATGGGTGACCTGATTGGCATTGAAAGCCTTTCTACCCTCCATTAAGAAAAGCTAGTACAAGTGCTTCACAGATAGCACCAATGCCATGTGGTACTGCAAAAAACAAGGCAGGGTGGGGTCATGTAACCCTTGTCAAGAGGCCCAACCTCTCTGAAAATGGCTGGAACAGCACGACATATCCCTGGTGGTTCAACACATGGCAGGTTCTCTGAATGCCAGAGTTGACAAACTCAGCCATTGATTCCTAGCGGATCACAAATGGCTTCTCCATCCAGAGGTGACGCAATGTCTCTTTCAGCAGTGGGGAGAGCCTTGGTTAGATCTGTTCGCCTCTACCGAGAATGTGCAATGTCAGCAGTTTTGTGCACTGGAGTTTCCAAGGTTGCTCTCTCTTGGAGACATTTTTCAGCTTGAGTGGAGCTCAGCCCTCCTGTACACCTTTATGAAAATATCACTGCTGACAAGAGTTCTCATGAAGATCAGGAACAACCGGGTCCAAGTCATCCTTGTGGCTCCAGATTGGGCATGGAGAGTCTGGTATTCCGAGTTTCTCAGCATTAGCATCGATCCTCTTATCAGACTGCCCCTTCAGGAGGATCCTCTATGGGAGCAGCAGGGTAAGGTCCTCCAACTGAACTTGTCCACTCTGTGCCTTCTTGCGTGGAGATTGAGTGGCAACAGTTGACAGCTTTTGACCTTCGTCCAGAAGTCTGCAATGTTATTCTGACAGCCAGGCATCCCTCCAGCAAGATGGTATATGCCTGCTGGTGGAACAAATTTGTGATATATTGTTCAGAGATGTTTATTGACCATCTTTCTGCTTCTCTTTCTGATGTCCTTCTTTTTATTCTTACCCTTGCCCAGAAGGGCTCTGCTCAGGGCACTCTCTGCTCTGTCTGTCTTTTTACGGCTGCTTGACCAACCCTCTTTCTTTAGGTCCCCTATTGTGAAAAGGTTTCTTAAAGGTCTTGTAAATATGTTTCTCCGCTCTCCTTTCGTTATGCCTCAGTGCGACCTTAATTTGGTTCTCACTTTCTTTATGTGTGCTCCATTCGAGCCTCTTCATAATTGTCCCTTCCGGCTGCTCACCATCAAGACAGCCTTTCTATGGCAATGATATCCACCCATAGGGTGAGTGAACTGCATGCTTTTTCATTCAGGCCTCCATTCATGTCTGTTTTTCCAGACAAACTTGTGCTTCTCTTTAGGGCCTCTTTCTTGCCAAAAGTGGTAATACCATTCCATGTGGGCCAATCCGTCACCTTGCTCACTTTCTATGCTTCTCCACATCCCTCAAAAGAAGAGGAGCAATTCTACTGTCTGGACCGAAATAGAGCGTTGCCATTCTACCTTGATGACCACAAGAGTTCCGGGTGGACGACAAACTCTTCGTGGGGTATGTTGGAGCGAAGACGGGGCAGGCTGTACAGAAACAAACTATTTTGTGTTGGGTCATTCTCTGTATAAAAATCTGCTATGCACTGGCCATGAAGAAGCCCCCTAAGAGCTTAAGGGCTCATTCTACTAGGGCAAAAGATGCTAGCACTGCTGTCCCAGTCCTGGACATTTGCCAGGCAGAAATGGGGGCGTCCCTGCACACATTTACCAAACATCACTGCCTGAACAGTCAGGTCCCCAGGGATGGGCACTTCACCCGCTCAGTCCTGCAGGACTTTCTAGCATAGAATTGGTCAACAGCCCCACCAAAAGAGATGGTATTGCTTGGGTATCTATTCAAAGGTAAGGAATCTGCGGCTAGATGTCTCTATCAGATGAAAAAGTTACTTACCTTGGGAAAGACAAAATCTAGTCACAGATTTCTTACCACCCACCGCCCTACCTGCTCTTTCGACGGATTACTAGGGTTAGGGCTGATCCCTTTCAGGGCCCTAATTTGGACACACCAGTGTCAGTGCGCTTCATGGCTCCGTGTGTGGAAAGTCTTGAAAAGTAAGTGATGTAATCGAGCCAAGGTGGCGCCTATATAGGTGAATGGAACTTCATTTCCGGTGCGGACAACGTCATGCAGACCCGACTGATGCCACCTACCGGTGCGGAGGGGTACTGCTCAAGCCAAAAACTTCTGGATCAAGTCTGATGCCTCATAAATTAAAAGGTAAGGAATCTGCAGCTAGATATTGTCCTCACCAGATAATGCGTTACCAAAGGGAAGTAACTTGTTTGTCTACAACACTATATGCCATTCCATTGTAGCACACTGTACCACACACTAGTCTACTCTACCTCACTGCACTTGTCAACACTGTACCCTACTCTATGCCATTACACTGTACTCCACTCCATGAGCCTTTATCACACTCTACAACACAACATAACACTCCACTGCACAACACGCCACTCTACTCTATAACACTTTGCTCCACTGTATGTTATGCCACTACAATGTACTACACTCCATGGCACTGTGCCACATGATGTATTAGGCAACAAAATGGCATTTTAGTCCACTTTACACTACGCCACACAATATTAATTATAATTCGACATTCTTCCATTCAATGTGTTCTAAGAAATTCTACCATTTCAGATGTCATAAATCTTATTATGACTGGTATAATTTCACATGCTATAAGTTATATAATATGTAAGGGCATAACCAATGCATGGAGAAAGGGGGGGTTGTAGTTAATGTAGTGTAGCGATTGATGTGAGAAGTATGTGTACAGAGGGGCGATACATATTGTAAATTGAAGGTGGTGCATAAATTATAAATGTAAGCTCTAACTAGTGGTGTGTAAATTAGAAATTAAAGTTATAACTATAACTTTATTAAAATGTCTCAAGTTTGTATAGTTTAAGTTGGGTTTATGTATAAAGAATAAATAAAGGTTTCCGAACTATAACTAAGCATTAACCTTTTGTCTTTTCATTACATATATGTATTATCTACTGGCGGTCGCCAGTAGATAGTCATAGTTAGGACCTATTTTCAATAGGAAATCCGCAACATTCTATTCCCAATAAGTCTGGCGCCGGTTGACAAATCCTCGCGAAATTTTCCAAACTTTTGGCCAGCTCCGCTCCGCTCCAACCCTGAAAGTTTCGTGGTGATTCGTCAAGCGGGGGCAGAGAAAAAAGGGGGGTCCCAAAACGCGTTTTGCCCATGCAATTTCCCATAGGATCTGTTGTCCCAGCTACAGCCCGAACCGCTGAAAAGAATGACACCAAATTTGGCAAAGAGGTAGTCCTCAGTTCAGACTCGTGTCTTTTGCATAGATGGTGTGAATCCGTTCAGTAGTTCCTGAGAAAATTAGAGTTAAAAGTACATAAATATCTATGGCTGGGGAGGATCCGCGGACCCTACCCGCACCGTGAGCGCACCCTCCCCGAACCGAGCACGCACCCTCCCAATCGCGCGCTGAATGCTAATTGGCTGTCGAGTGTCTCTCTACATTCGAAACTAGGAACTGTTGGTGGCCATTTTCTGCCTCGGTAGAAGCGAGGCTGAAGAAGCAAGGGGAATAAGTGTGTAAAACATATAAAGGGGGCAGAGTGGAAATACTCTGACCCTCTAGAGGTGCTTAGGGGGTCCCAGAAGGACCCCCTGGGGCACCCTTGTTAAAAAAAAACGGCGAAATGCACGCACGGTGCGCGCATCCTATCGTGTTGGGTGCGCGGATCCACAGCATTTTTTTTTTTTAAAAGATAAGAAATCATTGGTTGTATGACTACTTTGTACACTGAAAGGTAGGGTGTATATTTCTGTTTTTTAAAGGTATGATTCTTATTGGTTAACAAAAACAGATTGTAAGGAACATTATATATGATTAGCTAATATGTTGAAAAGTGAAGCACACTTCCTCTCTTGTGTAGCAACATTGTGTGCTGAACTTCTGAACTGTGTGCTCAGTGCAGTGTTCCATGACCGGTTTCTATGGTAACAGGCAGAAGGCAGATTGGGGGAAGGGTTGAAATGTATTTCAGTTGGAAAGGGTTGAAATTTTAACCAATAGAAATGTGTGTTTGCTTTTGAGTTTATGTGTGAAGGATTGTGATTTTATGTTTACATGTATATGTGTGGAAAATGAAAGGGAAACTTTTCCATTCTTTGTTTTTGCTGAGAGGTGCACAGTGCAGAGAAAAGAACTTGAAAGATGAGTTATTTAATTGTGAGGGGATGTATGTAGACTATTTTGATTTTAATCAGACTAATGTATTTCTCCTGCTAAAGTGTAGGGAGTACTTTTTTCTCTACAATGTTATTGACAGTGTGTGTGCAGGTAGAATCCATTTTGTGATAAGCATTTGTGTTTTTCATGTGTTTGCAGACAGATAACTGTGCTGTTTTTATATTTTGGTAGAAACCAGTCATTGTTTATGAATTTTTTAAATGAGTTATGTTATGTTTCTATACTAAAATGTAGTACTTCTAGATGAAGAAATGTGTTTTGGTATAGTGCAAGGGATAGTGTTGTTTGTCTAGAATCACACAGTGAGTATGTGTGCATTTGGGAACCACTGTGAGAGAAGCATTTGGTAACATCGTGTATTTGCTGATAGATAACTGTTTTAAACTGTCATGTTGTGAAGTTTTAGTAGCATTAGAAGACAGTTATGGCTTATGCTTTGATTAAATGAGTCAGGCTTTGACAGAAAAGTGCAGTCCTGAAATATGTAGATTGTGTGCAGTTCCCTTACCACTTGCACTGTAGTGAATGAGTTTTGGTAAACTCCTAGGGATAGTGGTGCTTGTCTAGAATCACACTGTGAGTTAGTGTGTATTTGGGATCACTGTGAGAGAAGCATTTGGTAACATCATGTATTTGCTGACAGATAACTGTTTTAAAACCTGTCATGTTGTGAAGTTTTAGTAGCATTAGAATCCAGTCTTTGCTTATGCGTTGATTAAATGAGTCATGCTTTGACACTGAAGTGCTGTACTTAAATATGTAGATTGTGTGCAGTATCATTAACTCTTCTAGACTAGTAAATTAGTTTTGGTAAACTCCTAGGATAGTGTTGCTTGTCTAAAATCACACTGTGAGTCTGTGTGCATTTGGGTAAGGATTGTGAGAGAAGCATTTGGTAACATCGTGTATTTGCTGACAGATAACTGTTTTAAAACCGGTCATGTTGTCAAGTTTTAGTAGCATTAGAAGCCAGTCTTTGCTTATGCTTTGATTAAATGAGTCAGGCTTTGACACAAAAGTGCAGTCCCGAAATATGAAGATTGTGTGCAGTTCCCTTACCACTTCCACAGTAGTGAATGATTTTTGGTAAACTCCTAGGTATAGTGGTTGTTGTCTAGAATCACACTGTGAGTCTGTGTGCATTTGGGAACCACTGTGAGAGAAGCATTTGGTAACATCGTGTATTTTTTAGCAGATAACTCTTTTAAAACCTGTCATGTTGTCAAGTTTTAGTAGCATTAGAAGCTAGTCTTTGCTTACTTGCTTTGCTACTAAGGTGCAGTACCATGTACTATTCTCTTCACTGTGGCAGAACTGAAAATTTAAAAGTTTTACCCAAGCACTGTCCTAGAATTAGTCTGATGATTAAGTCAGTTTCTAAGTACCAAATAGACTGCTTCAAATGTCTATGCAGTATGCATGTAGTGTTCTAACATACTACACACTTGTCTTTTACACCTTCAATTCCCTAGTCAGTATCCATACACTTCCAGGAAACACCCTGTCACTCCCTTTGCAGTCCTCTAGTGACCCATTCAACACCATGTACTAATCCATTCACTGTGCCAAAACCCAAACACTTATAAATTCACCAAGACACTCTCTTTCCAGTACTCTAATGATTCAGTCACTGCCTAAGTATTCATGCACTGAGCCAGGCCTTAGCACATGGACTTCTTCAAACCCCTATCCACTATGCATGCAGTCCTCTAACCACCTACACACTTCAAACCCCTATCCACTATGCATGCAGTCCTCTAACCACCCACACAATTGTCTTTCACACCTTCAATTCCCTAGTCAGTATCCATACACTTCCAGGAAACACCCTGTCACTCCCTTTGCAGTCCTCTAGTGACCCATTCAGCATCATGTACTAATCCATTCAATGTGCAAAAACTCAAACACTTATAAATTCACCAAGATACTATCTTTGCAGTACTCTAATCATTCAGTCAGTGCCTAAGTATTCATGCACTGAGCCAGGCCTTAGCACATGGACTGCTTCAAACCCCTATCCACTATGTATGCAGTCTTCTAACCACTTAGACACTTGTCTTTCACACTTTCAATTTCCTAGTCAGTATCCATACAGTCCAGCAAACATCTTGTCACTGCCTTTGCACTCCTCTAGTGACCCATTCAGTACCAAGTACCAATCCATTCCCTGTGCGAAAAGCCTAGCACTTATAAATTCACCTAGGCACTCTCCTTGCTGTACTCTAATCATTCAGTCAGTACCCAAGTAGTCATGCAGTGAGCCAGGCCTTAGCACATGGACTGCTTTAAATGCCTATGCAGTATGGATGCAGTCCTCTAATCATCTACACAGTTGTGTTTCACACCTTCAATTCCCTAGTTAGTATTCATACACTTCTAGCAAGCACCCTGTCACTCACCTAGTGTGTCTCCTTATAGTACTGTAATCATTTAGTCAGTTAGCATGTAGTGTTTTAGTGAGGTAGGCTTTAGGGCATGAACTGCTTCAAAGTAGTATGCACTATGCATGTAGTGTTTTAACCATCGTCACACTTGTGGTTCAGGGCTATAGTTTCTTTGTCAGTATTTATATAAAATGTGTTTGTACAGTTAAGGAATAGTATAATTTTGAAAGTTATTAATATACATTTATTTGTGATTCTTTTTTACAGATACAGAACAGGAGTGTTTCTCATCTGTTTGCACTCTTCTCGTGGAAGATTGTTTGGATGAAGGGTCCTTAGGTGTTTCATCATACTTGCTGTGCCGCATGAGTATTTTTTGTTAGGATCCCCTCGTAACAGAACTCTTTTGAAAATCTTGTGCATGAGAAAGGTGGCATTGGTCTTTGGTTGCCCCTCGAGAAAAGTAGAAAATTTCCACATCACTGAAGGAAAACGTTGTGGGCGTGGTGCATCCTCCAAAAATTAATCTTTAGATTTGGTGAATATTTTAAAGTGACATCATTTACAGTTTTTGTAAGTTAAAGTTAAAAACGTTTGTTAGCTGTGTGCATTTTATATATCTGTGATTTGTATCTTGTTTTTTTTTTTGGAGAATGGCATGTTGTTTTTTTTAACAATTTTTGAGATTGTGTTTTTTTTGCCCGCTGTTAAGTGATGAGTACGATTGAAATCACTATTTTTAGTGAAATTTAATATATTCTGAGAACAGCAAAAAAATTACTTTGTGGAAATTATGCTGTGTTGTAAAAAAATGTATTATTACATGTTATAATTTTTTTTTCCTTTTCTTTCACAGATCCAAATTTTAAAATAAGCAATTTATATGAATTTATATTTGAATGAAAAACAGAAAAAAATGTATATCATTTTTTATTCCTATTACTGTGAAGGTAAGTTTAACTAAGTCTCAATATGCAGAATGAAGAGGTCTGCAAGAAGCTACAAAGTTGAAACACGTTTCTAAAAACACTCTGTTTATGTAGTTTTGAAATCTGACCATAATCAGATATCATGTGACCTGCAAAAAAAGAGATTTGAGGGGTTCATAATATTTCCCATTTTAGCTATTCAAGGAACGCAATCATTTCAATCATTCTTCGTTGAACATCTTTGAAGACAAAACTCTGTGCTTAGCTTCTATCATTCACAAGGAAATTTAAAAACGGAAATATGTCACTTTTTGTAACATAGTTATTGGGCAAGATACTCTTTCATATTTACAAAGAGAGGAAAAGGCACTCTGTGCACTTTTTATACTCCATGTAAATATAACCTCATCATGCACACCACTTTGTGTTGAAAGGGTGTTCTATAAGTGTTTTTGTGCATGATTGCACTTAATACGCATAGAACAAGACACATGTCTAGATTTATCAGAAATCATAAATCTCGATATGTGTGTGAATGCTGCACCATTCTAAAATTGGTGTAGGAAAGCACAAGGAGAATTGTTTTAATTTGTCCACATTTTTATATCTTCAATGCATGCTGAAATGTTCACCATACATTGAAGGAGGAAAATGCATTTTCTCATTGTTTTTGTGCAGGAAGGTGTGTCTTCCTGTAGAAAAACAAACAGCACATGACACAGATATCCTTGTACTATGGTGCAAGGGTGCCTGTGTCACCACATGGCTGCAGTTTAAGCAGCCGTGCAGAGAGAAGCATAGATTTGCAACATATTTATATACATATGTTGCCTCCCTGTGCTTCGGAAGTACTACAGCACACTGCAGTTAAAGAGGTTACTCTGTGATGCTGCAGCACTTCCTCATACTTCTGCACTTATACATTCACCATACGCTACTAATGCATTCATTCAGTCAATTACGTACTACACATACATTCATCTAAACTAACACTAACAAAGAAATGTAGCTCTTTTTTTCAACCAGGAAAGTTAGTTCTTACAAGAACTTTTTTTTTTCTTCTTTCTTCTTTTATAATTTTTTGGGGTTTTCTGAACAATTTTTAATTTTTTTTGGTTTTTCTGCCAAAAACAAAACAGGAGAAACCAAACAATGAACTTCAGGGAACAATAAGAAACAAAAAAAAAACTAGCAAATGTGGCTTTCTTGCCGGCGGCAGATCAGATCGATCGACTGCTCATCATAGCACAAAGTCTTATTGCACTTAGTGCACAGCACTTTTAAAAATTGAAATTGAAGACGGATGTCCAAGGTTTGGGCTGATGGATGCACTCTTGATATGCTCGGCTGCGATGAGGTGGATGGCGTAGGAGCAGGAGTGTTTCTCATCCGTCGGCACTCTTCTTGTGCAAGATTGTTCGGATGAAGGGTCCTCATGTGCTTCATCATACTTGCCATGCCGTAAGAGTATTTCTTGTTAGGATCCCCTCACGACAGGACTCTTTTGTAAATCTTGCACGTGACCAAGGTGGCATTGGTCTTATTCTGCCCCTCGGGAAAAGTAAAAAATTTCCACACTGAAGAAAAACGTGTTTTGGGTAGTGCCTCCGGCAAAAATTCATCCTCAGAAGTATGAGGTGATGCAGGTGATGCCTGCTGCCCTGAAGCCATTTTTGGTTGAAAAAAGTTAGAGCTAAGTGTAAACTTGGTCTAAAAAATCTTCTTCTTTCCAAAGAGATGGTGCTCTAATGAAGGTCAAAGAAGAATGATTGAAATGGGTGGGGTCTTTCAATAGTTAGAAGAGGAAGTGTAATGAACCAATCAAATCTCTTTTTTTGCAGGCACCCAGCGCGCATCCGCGAAATTGAATAATAAAAAATTATAGGATTGGATGTAAAAATATTTTAGTTTTAAGACTAGTTTAGAGTTTGTCTTCAATTAATATTCACATGAAATACATACATATGTTTTTTTAAATGTTAAATACTTTGCGGGATCCGCGCACCTACCGCGTCATAGACGCAGATGACGCATCGCAGAAGCGCGTAAATGTCGCGTTACATACATTGAACGTGTCACGTATAGGCTGGGAGTCGCGTACCGGTCGCATTGCGATCGCGCACTAAACACGTACGCAACGCATACCATGCGCGGATGCTATCGCGTAGGGATCGAGAACGGTGCGCATAGGGTGCGCGGATCCAAAAACATTGAAAAATATATATAACATACAGTTTTGAACATATAGTTAAAAAAATATTTTGAAAAATATAAAAAAATATGTTTGAAAAACCCATTAAGTTCAAATAATATTTTTTAATTTTGAAAAGAATTAATTGAAAAAATAAGTTTAAGAAAAACACACATTCACTGGATGACATCATCAGTGATGTCATCAGTGATGTCATTTGAGATGTCATCAGTGATGTCATCAGTGATGTCACTGACCATGTCATGAGTGATGTAATATGTGACGTCATCAGCAGTGCATTGCGGGGGCGCGAGTTATAGTTAGCTGAACTAACTATAACACGGGAATTTCTAGGGTTTTGTACGAGGGAAATGTCCAGCTAACTATAACGCCCCTGAAACCTATGTTTTTTTAGTGAATTTCTAAGGTGTTTTAAATGCAAATTCCTAACTATAACGCCCCTGAAACCTATGGTTTTTTCAGTGAATATATATATATATATACACACACACAAACACACACACACAATCTATATACATATACCTATTACATAGTGGTTGTAGCCACTTTTGAAGTTATAGTTAGGATTACCAGATATACTAATTCTTCTGATTTTTGCTCACTGATAACTTTCCCCCGTTTGATGAATCTCCACAAAACTTTCAGGACTATAGCTTTTTCTACATTGGTGGTGGATGGAAAGGTTCACAGTGATTAGGCAAGGGGGTGCAAAAATAAAAGGGGGGTCCAAAAACATGTTTTTCCATCAATTCATTTTCAAAAACTTTTGTATCAGAGGTAGGTCAAATTGACTGAATGAATTTCCATGAAATTTCAAATTTGGCAGGATGATATATGTCATGGTGTGCAGATGATCCTTTTGGGTACTACAGATATGTAGGGTATTTTTTAAGTTATTAGACATTTTTCACAGTATTTTGTTGTATTTTGCTAAACTACTGGGGGAACATAGTATTGACAAGGCATTATGTGATTAGCTAATGATTGCCTTTACAAAAGTTAAAGACAGCTATGTTGTTTTAGATACACTTTGGCTGTGTTCTGTGTTACACACTTAGATATACGGAAGTATAAGCTTTTATGTTTTTTCCTACCTACTGCCACTTTATATAAACAATCTTTCTTCAGCAGTAATACCACCATAAAAGAGATCATGCATTCAAAACAGTAACAAATTCATTAAAACATATTTCATCACACAATAAATATACACATATCACTATCATTCTGAAGGGAATCTAAACAATCCTATTCTTACAGTTTCTCTTTGGAGTGTTTTGAATCTATGCTTAATCATTACATAAAATGTCCTGTGACATAAACTTATTCATATCAATCTTCCTGTTAAATCAATCATATCATACTTCACATGCATTTTGATTATGTTATCTACCAAGCCAATTTCCATAGCATCCCTCCTGAGCTCAAGAGGAACTACTTTGAGAAGCATTTTGAGCCGTACCTTTCCCAGATCTTTGACTGACACAAATTGGCTTACCAAACGTACATTTGGCTTCCATAAATGTGGAAGCTGCAGTGTTTGCAGGTGGGCTGCACACAACAAATCTAAATTCAGTGGTCCGGATGGGAGGGAATATCACATCAGGAAGAAAATCAATTGCCTGACAAGATTTGTAATTTACATTGTTTAGTGTAAATGCCGCAAACAATACGTGGGCAACACCATCCGGATGCTCAAGGACCGGATTGGTGAACATGTTAGGGCAATCAAACAAGGTGATAGTAGATATCCCATGGCAATACATGCAATCAACTGTAATGAACAAGGCCAATATAAGAAATTTAACTTCTTTGGTATAGATGTTATACCAATACACCAGAGGGGTGGCGACAGAGAATTGTCCATACGCCGCGCAGAGGCAACTTGGATCATGCGTCTGAAAGCGGTAGAGCTAGGACTCAACACCGACCACGAGCTACAATTCTTTTTGGGCAATTAATGCACTGATGTATACTATTTGGGATCATGCTTAAGTATTTGGTTTACCTATATGTCTCATGTGCCCAGACACTGGAAGATGCCCATTTTAATTGAAGATGTTTATGATCTGCCTGTTTATGCCTCACCCATCTGATATCAATAATTTAATCAGTACTGCTTCAATGGTGTTCTCCACTACAACCTGTACTACTAATTGACTGTAGACAACAATATTAGAATTAGACCAATGTCTCATTACTAATGCAGGACGTTATGCACATTGATCTGACACTTCTCTTGTACCCTCCCTCTCTCCTTGTACTTTTCCAGATTTTCAGGTTCCTGACACTTGAGGCTCTTGATTTCTTTTCTCTAGTAGGGATCTATTAGTGTTGCACCGCCAATGTTGAATTTATACTCAGCACCCTGATACACACTCTTGACCCCTCTCGTACTTTTGTACCTTCCTTGATGTTCTGGCCATCCATTTACTTGAGTAATCTGGTCATTTCATTTGTGAATAGGGTTTATGGCCATTGCAGCTACACCCTACCCAACTTTGGTGTGATATCTGAGAGTGCTCTATTGACTCTTTTTTGCTTACTGTGCTTTTTTCTTCCACTGAATCTACCGTGCTTTCACCTGCTTCTAACTATATTTTCATACTTTCTTCTTTTTACTTATGCTCGTGTTGTATGTATCGTTTTGCGCATCCATTGACTGACTTCCGGTTTGATTTATCGTTTCGGAGTTAGCGCTTTAGTCTTTCACCCTCTACGGATATTTAAAAGGAAGCCTAGGAAAACTTCCGGTAGCTGCTGCACTCCCACATACTTTGGCGTACTCGTTTGGCTCACCAAACTTTATACCTTATGGTAAGAATTGTCAAAGGCTGTCTGCTCACAGTTACTGACTCAGCTTTGTGTTTTAATTCACTTATTTTGGCACCGTTTAATGTTCACCAGCAACTTTGGAACACTCGACTGACACTCGTTTCTAATGTGGAGTCCTGTGGTTTTCTGCACTCGTACCTTTACTTTAATGCACACGCCACCCAATAGACCTAACATTAATCTTTGCGCTGTTTAACCTTCACCAGCGACCCTTAAATACGCGTTGAGCTACTGCTCTATCTTTAGATTTGACTGCACGTGATTTACCGCCGTTGACTCCGTCATGTTTGGTCTTGCGCCTTCATACCTACGATTGGATGCCTGTTTAATTTATTATTGTTTTGTATATGGTTTCACACTCCTCAGCCATTTGTTTTACCGTAGGCACATGCCTGAGCTTGCTCTCTTGTGCACTTATGCGGACCTCACGTAGTCTTCGCATGGCATTATCGCATACTCATTGCAGATACCTACTAGTGCTGACGTTAATTCCAGTGCAGCACTCTTCATTCATTGTTTATAAAATTTGTTTACTTACGGCTGTTTGTTCTATCCGAATTCGCTCGCTCTTTTGCACACCGCACTGTCTGCCAGCACTTGCAGATACAGCCTTACTGCTTCCTCCACTACACATACTTTCCGTTTACTCCGCATTCCTACCCAATTTTTTTATCCGTAACCCTTCCATTTGTTATTTTCTCTCTCTAGTGCTTTGACTGTGGTACTTACCACTTCCACCCGTTGCCCCTCCTGGGTTTGATTCTCCTCTCTACAGCCAGGACGAAATTACAACCGGCGGAGTGGTGAGCTTCACTTACTTTTCTCTCCGTGTACTCATTGTTCACTTCACCTATGGTGCAACTGTTGCACTGATTTCTTTTCATCCCCCCTCTCTTCACAGATTTATTATTCCTGCCCTCTTTTGTCCATTAGGTAAGATTTATCCAGGCTTCTCTTTTTTCTCACTTTTTTCTTACCTTGCTTCAGATTGGGTGTTTCTCTTAAAAATCTCCAGATCGGTTATTGGTTTACTGTCTCCCTTCTCCATGTCACCTGAAAAATTATCAGTTCTAATAGGTTCTTAAAGCGTCTCATGTCATACTGTATCATGGATCTTGTACAATGCAATCTTACCGTGTTTGCTTCTATGTTTTTTTCATTTATTTTGTCATTTTTCTCTCGCACATGTTCTACATAGGTTGTACTTTTTGTAAGTGAGACATTTTTCACACCATAATTTGATTCGGGTTCCACCATGTGTCCTGTTATCTTTTACTATAGTTTCTGGTATTTGGTTGCGCTGGTATTTTGTTACATCTTTGTCACATTGTATAGCCTTCCCTTTGTTTTGCTTATTTTACCTTGTGGTATACTGTGCTAATACTGTGCCTTTGTACATCCTATAGCCCTGAAGAAGTCGTAGGGTTCACACCCTGACGAAACACGTGTTGGCTGGGCATTTGATCATCATTTAAATCCACAAAAGAAAGAAAATACGCCATCTGATCATTGTTTTATTGATTTCTCTTTTCATCACATACAGTAACTCATACTGCTGAAACTTTATACGTGTGCACAGGTCTTCTGTAAATCCCTCCTGAGCTCAGTCAAATCTAGATTTCCTTGATCTTATCATTGCTCTTAGTAAATGTGAAACAACACACAGTGTACAAGCGTTTTGAATAAGTTGCAGATGCAAGAGAGCAACATGTGCCTGTCTAAATCCCATTTCTTTTAAATAAGGTTTAAGGAATTGTCGTCTGGGATGCGTAAAATATGTACATAAAAAGACAAAATGTAAAATATCCTGTGGAGACCTATTGTCGCAGCCACAGGGGCCTCTATCCTCGGTTTGTACAATAAAACCAGGAGGAGAGGCAACTAAGTGGTGAAACATATTCAGTCAAAAACAAGTGATTAAAAAACGCTCATGGGGTCTAGTTAAAATAGAAAGGTAGGGTTCCATGCCCGACACTGATTTAACTAGAGCATGGCCTCTTACCGTAGGCTTATTAAGCTCCATTCCTTCACACACGGCGCTACTTGTTTTAAAAAATAGGTCTTTGATTAACTTTTTGTCCACCTTCTTTATTGACTCATAATTCATAAAAATATCAGGTCTTCCCTGGGCACTGAATGAATCTTTAATGTATTTAAGCCAAGGGATTTTCAGAGTGTGGTCCAGGGCAAGACAATCCAAAATTACTGCTTGATTAAAATAAGCCTCTTTGTTGGACCATATATTCACCCAGCAGAACAGGGGCTTGACTGCAGCTTGATATGTAATATATTTGACCCCCAGCTCCTCATGTAAAATTTGTAAATAAAATAGCATAAGTGGGTGTTCCCTGCTGCACTTTTAAAATCTGTCTTAAAAATTTATTTTGCATGATTTGCATGATTTGGAGCTTATCAACTGTCTTATTGCCCCAAATCTCACTCCCGTACAAAGCCTTGAAAATACAAATTGACTGATATAATATTAAAATCACCTATGAGGGTAATTTGCCTTTTCCTCCTTCAGGTTATTCCAGTTCAGTTTATCATCAAATAAGACACCCAAATATGTAGAAGTCAGAACTTTAGCTAGGCTAGCAGTGCCTGCCATGTAAGATTTTGTGCCAGTCCCCTGACACCCTATTTCCATAACGAATGATTCATTAAAATTGAGTGATAAATCCCAGGTATTCATGAAGAAGACAAACCCATCGATTAACACTTGCAATGCCCTAGGTGTTCGTGCAATAAGCATGGCGTCGTCTGCATATAGCAAGACTGGGACTTGTCTAGTGCCTACTCTCGGAGTATCAGCATGCAGTGAAATCAGGTGGGATTCTAATTCATTAATGTACAGAGTGAATAAAAAGGGGGCAAGGATGCACCGTTGACGCACTCCTCTTGAACATCTAAAATTGTCGGTGAGTCCCCCCTCCTGTGTATAGCGAACTACAGCTGATGTGTTAGCATATAAGGACATTAATACATTTATTATTACACGCTGTACACCTATCTCATCTAACAGAACCCACAATTTACTAAGGTTCATATAAAAGTTCATCCAAATTATGACATTTAAGGCAGGAGGTTGTGAGAAGATCTGAGTTTAATGCAGAGAAAGGAAGATCCCATCCATCAAGTACCACAAGTCAGGTGCAACTCACTCAACTCCAAACCAAAGCATTTCATTACCATGGAGCTACTTTGATAATCAACAACTTGTCCTATACATGGATCTTAAAGAGGTACAACAACTATGTACAACATATATATAAATAATATGCACGTTACTACACATCCTCCTCCTTTACAAACACAACCAGAATGGAAAGAAACATAATGTCAGAAAAACAATAGGAATTACATTCTAACGTAGTCTTTGAATTTTTCTGGAGGCTTTATGAACATTTTACTCTTTTCTCTCAAATAACTTGACTGACCTTTGTCTTATCTAAATTGCGCTTTATCAGAGAGTTATTGATAACAACCACTCTGTTGAGATTCCAGATCCTAGAATCTTCGGTTTTGATTGCATTAGAAAATACCTTTTTGACTCTATGCACCATTTTGAATAATTTTGTGGTGCCTTGATCATCACTAAATCACCTACCTTAACAATAGTTTTTTTAACAGCTTTCTTATTATCAAAACTCAATTTACGATCTATAACTTTATTAGCTTCTCTTTCCCTCCATGACCCAAAAGACAAATCTTCATCATTCTTGACAACCTTTGATTGACCCAAAAAGGTGTGATGAAGGTATTTGGGTGTCTGTTTTTAAGGAGAAGAAATGGCGTACACCCAGTAGTGGAATGAGGAGTGATTCTATACATTTCCACTGTTTTATTAATTCCCTACTTCCAATATATGTTAGTTTGTTTGGAAAGAGAAATGGACTCTTTGAGAACTCTGACGAATCTCTCCACCATTCCATTACTTTACGGGTGGAATAAAGAGCAACGCTTGTGCTTAATAGAGCATTTCTCTAAAAACTCTCCCATTTCCTTAGAAACAAATTGTACCCCGTTATCTGTGAGTAGATAACCAGGAAGACCTTCTCTAGTGAACACGTCCATGAGGAAAGAAATAACATGTTTAGGATCGATCGACCTTGGGATTTTAATTTCAGGCCAACTTGAGTACAGATCTATCAAAACAAACAAGTAAAAATCACCTTCTTTACCTTTAACCGGGCCCAAAATGTCAAGAGCCAGTTCCTCCCAGGGCGCATTGGGCCTGTCCCAAATAACCATTGGTTGTACTCTTGGTTTAAAACATTTTTCACTTAACGTACACGGGATACACTCCCGCACTAATCTCTCAACATCCAAATCCATCCCAGCCCACCAATAATTGAGCCTGATGCTTTCTTTGGTTTTAGAAATTCCCTGATGGCCTTGATGAGCTAAGGTCAATTTCTCACGGAAACACTTAGGTGGAATTAATCTTGTACCGCGAAATAGCAACCCATCAGAAACGGATAATTTGTCCCTCACATTCCAGTAATTTTCTGATACACCTTGTCTTTTCCTAACCCATCCATTGACAAGAAAGGAGGATAGCTCTAAGAGTTCCTCATCAGTTCTACACTCTTCTCTCCATTTCTCCTCTTTTATTCCACCACAATCAATAGCACACACCCAATCAAGCTCCTCCTCCTCCTCTTGCTTAGAACAACTTTCATCAAGTGTTCCTTGTCTGGACAAAGCATCTGCTGTATAATTACGTACGCCAGGTAAATACTCTACTTGAAAATTATAACCTTGTAAATCAACAACCCATCTTGAAATCCTGCTCGAGATGGCATCCGTTCCTTTCTTATTAAAACTTCAACTAAAGGTTTGTGGTCCGTCCTAACCACAAATTTGGTAATCCACAATAGATTCTTCAACTTTTTCATAGCCCAATGAACAGCCAATGCCTCTCTTTCTATCACCGAATAGCGGGTTTCAGCTCCTCTTAGACTTCGTGAAAGAAATAAAATGACATCTGTTTTCCCTTTACCTTCTTGCTGTAACACCGCACCCAAACCTTTGTTATTTGCATCGGTGACCAACACGACTTTGCTGCAGGATCAAAACTACTCAACCTAGGTGTCTCTCTAAGATACTCCTTGATCTTGACAAATTCCGTCTCACATACCTTGCTCCAAATAAACTCTACTCCTTTGCAGAGAAGTGTATGCATGTTAACACACTTCTCAGCAAATCCCTTAACAAACTTACTATAATATTCAGCCATTCCTAAAAATTTCATGAGCTCTTCCTTGTTTTTTGGCGAAGCCAAGTTTTCAATTGACTTAAGCAACTCACTTTTAGGTTCAATACCTTTGCCAGATATTGTGTGACCCAAGTAATCAATCGAAATTTGCACTTATCAATCCTCACCGTGAGATTGTGAAAACCAATTTCTCCAAGACTTCCTTCACTCTTAAATCATGCTCACTTGCATCTCTGCCATAAATCAAAACATCATCTTGGTAAATCTTTACACCCTTCTGACTTTTCAAGACTCGTTCGAGTGCTCTCTGAAAAACCAAGGCTGCCGATACCAGGCCAAATGGTAAACGTTTGAATCTAACGGTGCCAAAAGGGGAAATGAAAGAGGTATAATCCTTGGACTCCTCATCCAATTTGATCTGGTGATAAGCTGATTTGAGGTCAACAGTTGAAAAAACACGAGCACCCTTAAGAAGCATAAGCATGTCTGAAATTTTGAGAAGGGGATATTTATCAACCACAACCTGTTTATTAAGTTCTCTGAGATCAATGCATAGACGGAGACTTCCGTCAGATTTGCGAGCGGCAACCACCGGAGCCAACCACTCTGTCCCTTCCACTTCCTCTATTATTCCTTCTAATTTGAGTTTTTCCAAATGGTCTCTCATCTATTCTCTAACCGCTAAAGGGACCCCTCGTACCTTGCTGGCAAAAGGAACCGCCCCCGATTTAAGCTTTATCTTGTGAACATAATCATTCAGACATCCTAGTTCATTTTTAAAAACCTTTGGGAACGAATTCTTTAATTCCTCTGTATATTCTTTACCACAGGACTGTAACTTGATGCTATTTATGTCAAAATTTTCTTTCAATATAATAGGCAGATCATTGTTTGGGTCCAAAATCACCCCTAGATCTTTCTGGTGTAACCAGCTTAATAAGCTATCACCTTTATAGGAGACATAGACTTTTCCGGAGGTGTACCTACCCTTATATTCAATCAGACCATTAAAGTAACCTATTCATTTTATAGGCTCCCAACCATATGAATAAGGATTTATGTCTGCCTTCAAAAGATTAACTTTGTTCAATAAGTGTTGCTCATAAAATGTTTTTGAAACAATAGTTATCTTTGCACCCGAGTCAAAAAGTACACTTGTTTTACGATGTTCCACTATCACCTCATCAATAGGGCCTTTCTTTTTCTCATCGGAGATATGGGAGATGATCTGCCGGCAATCTACCTCAGAATCAGATGCACTTTCACTTTCAACATTTTTGCATATCATATTAACCTTAGAACCTACTTTTTTGAATCTGCAAGAGGTGGAATAGTGTCCAATTTTTTTACACTTATTACATTTCACTTTGAGAGCAGGACATTTCCTGTCGTTGGCTAAGTGATTAGGGTTCCCACACCTGTAACATTTGAAATTGTACTCTTGATCCTTAGATGCAAACGTAAATTTTATTTCAGACCTGGAGGTTTTGAGTTTCTTATCATTCTTATCTTTACTCTCACCATTTTCCTTTCCATGGACTTTGACTACTTGAATATTATTAGTTTTATTCTCATTCTTCGTTATCACTTCCACACATTTGAGAGAATGTTCAATCTGTTTTGCAATTACTAGAACTTCTTCGAGAGTAGGGTCGTCCTTCCGCCATATATCATCTCTTACCTTTTGTACATGACATCCTAGAATGAATTGGTCTCTTATTCTTTCCTCTAAGAGACCTCCAAATTTACAAGAAGACCCTAGCTTCCTAAGAGCAGTGACGTAATTCTCCACTGATTCCCCTTCATTTTGAGTACGTCTACCAAAATGATAGCGCTCAAGTATAGTGCTCACCTTGGGTAAGTAGTGACGATCTAATTTTAATATGCAAACTTCGTACTCATTTAAGCTAGCATCGTCTACATCGGGTAAATGGTCAAACACTTCTTGGCCCTCTGAGCCCAGACAGTGGAGAAGCAGCGCAGTTCTTCTTTCAGTGCTTAAATTAGACCCACACACTTTTGCATACCTCTCAAATACTTTTTTCCATTTCTGCCACCTAATCGGTGGGTCACCAGGATTGGATAGGAAAAAAGGTGGAGTGGCAACGTTCTGCATATTAGTTAAATAATGAATACATTTACAATTTAAAAGAAAGCTAGAACATGAAAACAAAGATTTCTAAATAGAGGAAGCTTTCAACTTCACCAAATACAAAGAGTCACAAATCAGTACTGCAAATAGAATAATGGCATGTGTACATTAACATTTTCACAGAACACAAAGAGTGTGGAGGCTAAAATCTTGTAAAAATACTGGTAATGATGGGTCTCTTCAAGCATGTACACAAAAAAAAACATGAATATCACCAAAAATATGTTTTGAAAGAACTCAATAAACTGTTCTACCCATAGTGAAGCACAACAATGTACAACTAAATCCACAAGATGGCGCTGAATTCCCACTCTTTTTTTTTTTTTAAGTACCTTCATTTCTTCTCAAAAAATAACTCCCGAGGCAATGAAGAAAGTGCCACTAATTTCGAAGCAGTGATGTGCGAGGAGTTTGCCGTTGATATGAAGTGTGGATCACCTAAAAGCAGGAGATCGTGTGAATGATGTCATCCACGTACAGCGCGCCGTAGAGACGTCACGGAAATTACCTGAGACTCAGATGTTCAAAACGCGCACTGTACGTTCGCAAATGAGAATGCAACTAACTGCAGACACAAACACTCTCCTCGTGGTTCTGACGTTCTCCTTGTGGTGCGCGAAGAACAACGTTCACGCGGTGAGTATCCTTTATTGAAATGTTGTTGTTTAAACAAAATGTCAGCAGTCAATGTACGGAGCGCGTTGGATGAGAAGGTTAACGCGCTCCGTAGATGCAGCCGTTAGGAGAAGTGTGGAGGAAAACTCAACGGCATGGAACACACCAAACAAAATCGTAGTGACCAGCTTAAAAAATATAAATAACTTAGACAAAGCACTCCACACGGGGCACAATAAAAACAGTTCTTCTTGAAGGAGTAGACTCGCTGATGCCCAAATAGAACATGACTAGCATCAAACGCATGTATGGATCAGAGAGACTAGAATAAAACAATGATCAAAGCAGCAACACACCAGATGTCTTTATCACCAAAAATAAGTATAGAAGATGTCTTTATCACCAAAAATAAGTATAGTAGTGATACAACGAGTGAATCTCAAGTTTGCCACTAGTAATGTTTTGAATGAAACTTCCTTTGGTATTAGATTAGGTAGACCCTTACTTTGTGAACACACGATACATTTCTCAAATTCATTAGTAAGAGAAAGTGCGTTCCCAACAAAGTATCCAGGATTAAGTAAGCCCACATCGAATATCTCCCAGCCCTCTTAAAAAATCTTACCTTCAAAGGGGCGAGAAATGTGGCGAAGCTTAATTACAAGATAAGGAAGAACACTTACAAGAAGGTTGAAAATCCAAGCTGTGTCAAATTCAGATGTTGGGATCTTCTTTAAAAGATGAACGTTCTCGTTAAAAACTCAAAGAAAAATCTGTAGGTTCACAACTCTGTAAGGATGATGAGGTATCCCACGCTCGTCGCCAGTGTAAAAGTTCATCCAAATTATGACATTTAAGGCAGGAGGTTGTGAGAAGATCTGAGTTTAATGCAGAGAAAGGAAGATCCCATCCATCAAGTACCATAAGTCAGGTGCAACTCACTCAACTCCAAACCAAAGCATTCCATTACCATGGAGCTACTTTGATAATCAACAACTTGTCCTATACATGGATCTTAAAGAGGTACAACAACTATGTACAACATATATTAAATAATATGCACGTTACTACAGTTCACTCTGTCAAACGCCGCGGTAAGGTGCATAAACCCCAAATAGATAGAACCTGCTTTGGCGAATGTATATTTAGAAATCAACAGGTAGACATTCAGGCATTGACCAACTGTTGATTTACCTGTTCTGAAGCCATATTGAACATCTTAGAGGATTCCATTACGCTCTACCCAATCTGATAACCTATTTAATAAAACCCTACCCATAACCTTAACAGTGGAGTCTATCAGGGATATGGGACAGTAACACTGTGGGTTATTCCTCTCACCCTTCCTAAAGATGGGGACAATAATAACGAAAGACCACGATGGCGGCTTTTCTGTCCGCGCTACTGTGTTTAAAACCCTAGTCAGAATCGGGGCACAGACGTCTACATGGTTCCGTAACTGGTCAGGAGGGATCCCATCCAGGCCTCGGGCTTGTTCTGTGGCAGTGACTCAATGGCTGTTTTAACCTCATCCAAGAGGAAGTTGATCTGGTCATCACATTTAAAAGGCACCAGGTCCACAATGTCTTGTTCACCTTCTTCATGATTATAGACCATCTGAAAGTGTAACTTCCATTGATCCTGAGTTATACAATGAGCCATTATTGGTTTGTCTGGTTCAGAAAAACAAGGGCTATTAATGACCTTCTAAAAAAGGGTGCTGTCCTTTAATTCACTTGCTTGAACCAGCTCGTTCCAGGCTTGGTTCTTTAATGATAACTTCCGTACCTTTAGTGCACATTTATCATTTTTACTGCTACACTGGCTTTATTACGCGGTAACTCTTTCAATGCTACTTTTAGACTCCTTAACGCCTTAGAGCACCCACTGTCAAACCATCTCAGATTATGCAGACAGGCCGGGACTGCGACACAGTTAACAAACCCGCCACTGTCTGTGCTATAGCGAAAAAGGATCTAATTACATCGTTATCTGAGGGAGATCAGGCGCGTAGCTAGGGGGGGGCGGTGGGGGCGGACCGCCCCAGGCGGCACTATATTTAGGGCGGCGGCGGCCTTTTAATTTATTTAGGGACACAGTGTCACTAAATAAATTATAAAGTCCGCCGCGGCCGGGAAAGCAGCGCGCACTAACCTGTAGTGCTATGAGTGCCATGATGACCGTTAATCTCTCTGCCCGCGGCGCCGCCCATTCCAGCCTGCTCCAGGGCCGTCAATCATGGAGAGCGCGCGCCAGCGCTACCAATGACGGCCCTGGGCTACATTTTTGCCCGGCCCTCGCGATGAGAACGTAGCGGTGACGCGTCACGCGCTTCACCACTACGCACTCTCGTGAGGACCTTGTGGCCTGGGGCAGTCTGCTGAGCCTGCTGCGTGGATAATTCGTTTTAGTGCAGACTGCAGTAGTAGGTAAGAGAATGTGTTTCATTTCTTTTTTTAAATATGCGCAGGTCCAGCAGGACACGTACTTCGTGTGCGCTTCATTTAAACAGTTTTTATCATTATAATTGCCGATGCAGGACAACAATAAGACAATAAAAGGTGCCCCAATAACGCTGGTGATTAATGATTCGCTTGAGACCAATTATTTGTCTGTCAGTAGTTTTTAAATGCAGATGAACTGTATTTTGTGTGGATGCTCAGTGGGTTGCTGCCTTTGCCACAGAGATCCTTGTGTTACTTGCAGTTCAGAAGGTTTCCTTGAGGATTGTGAAGGATTCCGTGTATAAAGTGAAATTGACCATAACTAAAATCTCGCTCGAGCCTACTCTTGGGTAGGATGCGTTGTTCCCTATAGTCCTTCTTTCAAGCAGTGATTACCTGGCTCAGCATGCCCTGGTATTAAAATACTTTTGTGTGTTACAGAGTAAACACAAGGCAAGGGTTCAAACTTTACTATGGCAATGACGTGGTGCCTGGGTCTATGTGCTCTGAACCTCGAACCCTGTCAATGAGGTTGCAGATGTACGTCATGTCTGTATTTTTCCTGCGGGGTTCCTGCCAGTTCTAGGTTTAGTGTAAAGCTCTGTGTCCAGCCACATTACTATTTCCAGGATGCCAGTGTGCAGTGTCACAAAGACCTGCTGTCATTGACCTGGCACTGGAAAAGCGGCCGGGATGCATGCATGATCGGCTGAAGGCCATGAGAAAAGGAGGCGTCAGGTAATTATATGTTTTTGTAGGACGACCCTGCAAACACCTGCCTCAGATGGGATGGCTGCCTCTAGGCGCTTTCAGCATCTTGATGAGCAGCTTGTGTCTCGCATCACATTTCACATGAAAGACACAGTTGACCACTTTATCCTTATATGCCTGTCTGGCTAGGAATCTCCATTCTCTATCACGGGGGGGGGGGTACTGTTTATTTTATACTCCTTGTGAACAAAGAATGGATACCATCTCATGGAGCGAAAAGAGGGGGGCAACAAGTCATATAGTTGATACTGAAGTTTTTATCATTATCATGGCCGATGCAGGACAACAATAAGACAATAAAAGATGCCCCAATAACGCTGGTGATTAATGATTCGCTTGAGAGCAATCATTTGTCTGTTAGTAGTTTTTAAATGCAGATGAACTGTATTTTGTGTCGAAGCTCAGTGGGTTGTTGCCTTTGCCACAGAGATCCTTGTGTTACTTGCAGTTCAGAAGTTACAATCCTAACATAGGACAGTGACCAATGAACTGAGTCTGTCACCAAAGAGCTGCATACAAACGTGAATGGTATAGATATGTTTTGTGATATAGTTAGAACTTCCTCAGTCTTTCATCATTCTAATGTTGCTAAAATGAGTATGTTTGGGCAGCGATACATTTTTATCAGTAAAGCTGACCCCCATGGAATACTCTTTTAAATCCTAAGGTTGTGTTTCCCCAGACCAAACCCTCTCAAAATATACTGGCCACCAGTATGGATGACACGGACCTACTTTGAAATACAGTGTAGCAAAGGCTACCGGTAATGCTATTAGGTTTTTGCAGCAAGCAGGAGTGTGTGCAAATGAAATAGCATACACATAAAGCAACACTTGGAGTGTTTTGCTGCGAATAATCTTTTATTGGGGAGGTTTTTAGAGACCTTTCATAACAAATCACACTTTTGCTTCCCTCCTCGGCATGTTTAATTCCATTTTGCTAACATTACAACGAAATCATTGTATCTGTAGCAATGAAACAAGATGAAAGAGGGTGTGGATGAATTCAAATGTGAGCGCTTTGCAGAGACAAGAAAAGACAAACAGGGGCATATTTATCAAGGTTTTGCGTCGTCGCAAGGGCACAAAACGGCGTCACAAAACCTAAATGAGATTTATCTAGTCCCGCAAGGCCACCTTGGTTTGAGGAATCTAGAGTAACACAAGGCAGCGCAATCGCTGCCTTGCGTTAATCTGCAGCAGGGAGGCATGCCTCAGGTGGAGTGTAGGTGTTCCAGCACATTTAACCATGGATTCTGACACATTCCCAGATTCACCAACATTAGTAGACCTGGGAATGTATCAGAGTTGTACGCCTCCCCACCAGAGGCACAACGGGGAGAAATATCTTTATTTATGGTTGTTGTGTCCTCTTTCTAAGTATGCAGCAGATTCCTACACCTTGTAATCCTCATTGGCTTATGTGACATTCCCTGTAGACTGATTTACATACTTGTATGATTCATTGTCTCTGTATAATGTGTTCGTGGTGTAAAGTGCAGACACACTACACTGATATGAGTAGCGCTAAACAACAAATGCATATGAGAGAGGGGCTACGGAGCGATGAGGGGCACAGGTGGAGGGTGGCAGTGAGGTAATCTGAGGAGGAGGTAGTTGGAGGGGCTGTGGAGCGATGAGGGGCACTGGTGGAGGGTGACTGCAGGGCTCGAGTCGGGGTACCAGGCGGGTGGATGGCGTCCCCTCACTTATTTTCGCGGGAGCTCGATTACTGGAGCCACACATTTACTCTTTGGCCTCTCTGGGGCGAGATCGGAGCTCATTCAGAACGCTGCTCACGCGCTGGCTTTTCTGATGCAATGGCATCTAAGGGGTGAGCGAGGGGAGGCAATGAGTCTGATGGTGCAAGCCACCTTTCGTGACATCACTTGCTGTTGTGACGTCAGCGTCCCCCCACTTCTTTTTTTAGGACTTGTGCCCTGGGTGACAGTGAGGGAATCCGAGGAAGAGGTCATGGTGTGGAGGGGGAGCTAGGGTGAGATGAGGAGCACTGGTGGAGGGTGGAAGTGAGGGAGTCTGAGGAGGAGGTCATGAGGGGGAGAGGCTACAGAGAGATAAGGGGCACTGGTGGATGGTGGCAGTGAGGGAGTCCAAGGAGGAGGTCATGAGGGGGAGGGGCTATGGGGAGAAGAGGGGCACTTGTGGCGTGAGGGAGTGAGGGAATCTGAGGAGGAGATCACTAGGGGGGCCATAGAGGGATGAGGGGCACTGTTGGAAGGTGGTAGTAAAGGTATTTATGGAGAAAGAGGTTATTAGTGTGGCGCCAAAAAAGACTTTCGCATCAGCGCTAAAGCCGGCCCTGTTATGGCCTTTCTGTTTTTGTTTATTTAATTAGCAGTCGGGTCATAAGGGCTACTGTGGAACATACTTTAAAGTGCATGCTAATTATATTTACTGCTATATTCAATGTTTTAAGTTTGAAGGTGATTTTACTAATGTTTTTACCGGGAAAAAGCAAAGTGGAGCCCGATGGGGCCTGATATGGGGCTGGGGGCCCAAGGTCAGCTGTGAGATAAGGTGCACTGGAGGGAGGAGTAGTGGATAATCAAGCCTGTAAGGGAGAGCGTTGCCGAGTCCGGGGTCAGGTGGAGGTAGTAATGAAGAGGGATTCTCCCTGAAGGCTCGCACAGAGGGAGCCCGTAAGGGAGTGCGTTGCAGAGTCCGTGGTCAGGTGGAGGTAGTAATGAAGAGGGATCCTCCATGAAGGCTCGAACAGATGGAGCCCGAGTAGTATCACTTGCCTGATACTCCCACCTCAGAAACCTCCTCTTCCCATCAAAGGAACATTACATGGAAAGTGATAATATTTAGAAAGAGATTTGGAAAAGAGTGAGTTTTACTGGTCCTATTTTTCTGGTTTCTTCTGAATATTCAAGGAGTGCCGCAGCGCCGGAACAGTTGGTCCCGGGTCTTGGATAGAGTTGAACAAGTTCCCATGGCCCCCCACAACTGTGTTTAAGGATTGTGATCATAATGTGTCGCCCCTCCCTGTATTTTAGCTTTGGGCCCCCAGGCAGGCTGTGCACCATGTGTGTGCTGAGGCTGCTGTGAAGAAGAGATGCACTATTACAAGCTGGTTTTGGGAACCAAGAGCACATGTCTTTTCATTCCCAGGGAGTTGGTTGCTGCTGCTTGGAAGTAATGACAGGGAGTGACCCCTGGTTGTTGCCTTTGGGCCACCAGAGTGGGCTTTGTATCCGGTCTGTGTTGGCAAGGTGGAGCGGACTGACCCCTTTGTGCTGCGTTTAGTTTTAAGGGCACACAGTGAGTCATTCCCTGTGAATAATTAATTTGCTGTTTTTGAAAGATAAAGAATCACAGGCTTCGATACTGTTAAGTTGGTTTTGGGTCCACAGAGCACATCACGTTTGTGCAGGTCCCCACTGCTTTAATGGGGGGGGGACCATGATGAATGGTCATTTAATGTAAGCTGTAGATGAAGGTTACATGAACAGTGTCATGAATGTGCATGTTTGCATTGTGTTGAGGGGATTACCAGGTAATTGTTCACGCAGCTCTCTGATGGATGTCACATGCAGTTTTTCTGAGTCCCCAGATAGATCATGCAGTCTGTGTGTTCTCTTTTGTACTGCCAGTCACCGGTGTTTTCAACTGTGTAGCCTTGGACCGTGTCATGTATGTGCATGTAACTTGCATGATAAAGGTAACTATTAGCGGCCATACTACGTGTCTCTCGGACCTCTTTGAAGTGCATGCCCTCCCCCAGGGGGGGGGGGGGCGGCAATCTGAGGGATAGCCCCGGGCGCCACAAGCTCTAGCTACGCCACTGAGGGAGATGATTCAAGGCACTTCGTGATCTCTTTTTGTTTCAATTTAAAAAGGGAGCTATTAAGAGCATTAATATCCACCTGCGACCACCGTAGTCGCCTCCCTTTATCCGTCGACATCCATACCCCCAACCTCCTGGTATCCTGTGCTTCCTTCGAGTGTTGTGCCCCAATCCCCAGAATCACAGGGTTATGATCACTAAATGGGCTATCCAGAATCCTAGAGGGCTGTATAATGTAGTTCATGGATGATGAAACAAAAATAAAATTATTTTATAATTAACAATTATAATTATAATTGTGGCGTGGCCCCTTCCTTTGTAGGAAGGCGGGTGAATACTACTAGGGGGGCTGGGAGCATTTTGCAAAGTAAACATCAGATCATACGTGTTTAAAAGGGCATTTAACTCACAGCCATTTGGGAGTGCTCCAAGTGCCATACTTCTGAGGCCTGGCAAATCGGGTGTCCATGGTATTTTGACTGTTGTCAGGGCACAGATGACAATTAAATTCACCAAGCAGCACAAGATTTTCCTGAGGCAAATCATCAGCCTGTGACGACTCAAGGAACCCAGAAAGCTAAGTCGAACTTGAGGGACCTTGAGTCTTATTTTTTGCATTGTACAAATGTATTAGTGTGAACTGCAAATTTCTCCCCACCACTATATTAAGCCCTTGTGCCACTCTAGAATCTCTTTTCAGCTAGTTTATAGATGCACCAAAATCAAGTGCTCTAAAAATAATTAGACCCCCTTTTGCACAGCCAGAGGGCGACTGTTCTACTGGGAGGAAAAATGTCTTCTAACCTTCCAGAAATAATTTATTTTCTGTCTCCCAGGCCTCCTGTAAACATATGACCTTGTGTGAAGTTATAAACTTAATCCATCTCACGTCTCCAAATTTAAGAGCTAGACCTGCCACGTTCCAAGATATCAAGCTAATGTTCCCCTCACTATAACGACTATATGATTTGGCAGGAACTATCTCGGCCCCTGGTGGTCTGACTGACAGGAAAGGATGGTGTTATCAATCGGTTGAACTGAAATAGCACTCGTCAGAGGATCCCTAAGCATAGTGTCCTGATTTATCGGTTCGGTTGGAATTATCTGTGTTGTATTATATGCCACGCCCTCTACTAGTCAATCCAAGCCATTTAAATCTGACAATGGGGCATAGAAATTTTAAGACGTTACTGGCCCCTCACATACAGTATCACCCCCCTCCCAACCATAGACAGGGTCCTTTACGTTAGGATTTGGTGGAGGTCTGTAGAAAAAACCTAGAGGGAGAGGTTTAATCTCTGAGGCATAGAAAGGAAACTCAGCAGAGTGTCTCAGGATAATGTGCGCCAATACTGGAAATCTAAAGGTAACAATCATGACATCCCCCCTAAATGATTTCTTCAAGCAACCTATCCAGGCACCCCTTCTTGCCATCAGAATATTAGTGTGGTCTGAAATATTAAACCTGCTGTGTGTCCCTAGCCAGTGCGCCACCTTGTTAATCAGGTTATCTGTGGTTTCACTGTTATGTGTACCCAGACCTTGGACCCCAACTAAAACTACAGTATAGGGGCAACATTCTGGGGACAAATCACTTTTCGGTAGGCCTGCAGTATTTAAGATGTCTTGATTGGCCCTGACCTACTCATGCTCGTCTATTTTAGTATGTTGCGCCCCCTTCCTCCGGCGTCCCTTATCAATCTACCCATATGGGTATTGGAATTACCATGTGGCCTCCTGCTAGGATCAGTCAGTTGACTCAGAGGTCCATTCTTTGCCGGAGACTTGTTACGTGTTCCTCCATTTATATTACCAGCTGCCTGTGGTTGCACAATTGGGGGTGGGGGAATTATGGGGGTGGTTTTCAACAGATACTCTACTTTTTTAAGCGTTTCATTAGAGACTGATAAAACGTTGTCCAATTTGTCCCAGAGCTGAGATATTAAATCAGCCAGCACATCCGTGAGAGTTTTTTTCAAATTATTAAAAAAATCCCCCATGTCTATCATGCTAGTTTGTGGCAGTGACGATTCTCCTCTCCGTAAGGGCTCATTTTTCTTTCTTCTTTTACGCAATCTTTTAGATGCTGGGGAAACAACTGAGGTCTTCTTTATTAATAACTGTGGAGGCACTTGAACGCTCCTCTCCCCTCTCTTGCATTAGGTCGCCAATGGCTGGGGCATGTGAATTGTCAGAGTTACTAGCCAGGTGGATCCTATCTGACGTGTAAACTACTTCATCAGGCGTAAGTGCAGGTGCTGGAAGACCAACCGACCCCATAGAAAGTCTCCTCTCTGCTTTGTCTATCTCTTTTGAAATGGCTCCCATTGCTGTGGCCAAAAAGGAGTCAATAGTGGCCCTCTTGCTACTATTAAGATGATCAGTGTGCACAGCCCTTCTCTTACCCATAGTTGTTATATGCAGGAAAATCCAAGTATTAAGATGTTAAAATAGGCCTCCGCCCCACAGCAATATTTGCAGAGTTTATAGGGAACCAAAATTTACACTGACCAGCAACGCTGCAAACAAATCTTCTCCGCGATGCACGCCTAGGCTACTATGTCCCTCGAGCTGCAGTCGTCTGAAATCACCAGCCAAGAGGGTAGGCCCAGACCAACCTTGTTCAACCGCGGACAGGCACAGACAGGCCTGCCCTTTGTGCGGGCACGCCCACTCGTGTTCCATGCCATGGGAGCCCTGTACCGGTTTGGTGGGTTTGTTAACTGTGTCGCAGTCCCGGCCTTCGGTTGCGTTGTGGGCTCCTGCGCAGCGGGAGCCCTGCACCAGTTTTGAGAGGTGCCTCTGGGTGCGCGGGACTGCATCAGCGGCTCCTGCCACAAGGAACATTGGGGGATGAAGTCCCCAATGTGCCCTGGCTGCCTTGCTGCCTGTTCGGTTGTGTTGTTGGCCACTTTACATAAGTAGGGAAAATTATTTTAAAAGTTTCTATATATTTTTTAAAAATTATACAGAGTACCGCAATACTTCTTAGGAAGTACTGCAATACTTTTTTAATAAACGATGAAAATATACTGTACTACACTATATTTTACAAATATAGTGTAATACAATATATTTTAAATTTACATACTTATTTGCTTATTAAAAAAGTCTACAGAATACCAAAGTAATAATTAAATGTACCCCGCTACATACTTTTTGTTTTAAAACGCGGTTCTCTGCTGTAAAAATATATAGGAAAATATAACTGAAATTCTCTAACTATTACCACTTTAATAAAATATATATGCATATATGAAAAATTTGAAAAAAATGTAAATAGAAAGATAAAATGGTAGTCAGTATAAGTCAAACTACCAACTTTTATATGTGGGTTTTCGGTCCAGTCTATTTTTTAATGGAAACAAACAAGGGATCTTTGCACTTAGTCACTTTAAATAGACAGTTTAGACGGTGGGACTCTATGGTCCAGTTGAAGGCATCTGCCGAAACGCGTCGACCATCCTCTTTGTTTTGCACATGGTGTTAAAGGATTAAAAAAATACCTTAATTTAACTGTTGTGGACTCCTTCTGTGCCATGGATACTCTGGTTGGGGACTTTGCCGAGTTGTCTTGAAGATACATATATGTATGTATATATTTATATGAAGATAAATATATATATATATTAACTTATTATAAAATATACATATATATAAATAAACGTAACCTAATAATACTTACCTTTAATAGCCTTTAAATGCGTGGTAAAGGCATTCATGGTAAAAGCATATTCATACTAAAAAATGCGGACTAAAAATTGTGGTAATGACATGCGTGGTTTTTACCTGCGTTGTACTGATTCATTGTCATATCCTGGGTCACCGAGCTGTGGGTTACCCCTGGCTCTGCAGCTCTGCAGAACAGTGCGCCTGCTACAATCATTCTCTGCTCACTGCATTCACACTTTAAAAACTTCCGTTTATATACTATACCAGTGGATTATTTATTTAGGTTAATATAACTTGGTTTCTATGGACTACTTAATTGAAATTTAAAAAGTATTGCTGTTATCTAATTTATTGGTACTAAATGTATTTACTTCGAAAGCATTAAATGCATAGCTGGTACTGCAGCGATTCATACTTTTGACCAAAGGGTTATACACAAATGTAAGCAGTGAGCACTTTAGTCTCTAAACCACTTCACTGTGTATGTGCGTTTATTTGTTTACAGAACATGCACTATTTACAAAGAAGAATTCATACATGTACGGGTTCAGCCTCTTCATAGCTGTTCGTCTGATTACAGCGGTACTTAGATGCTGCTTGGTGGACCTTTACAAGTCTTAAAATTTGATAAATACAAAGGGTGTGTGAGGGTGTTTTCTGTATGAGTTCCGGCATGGGCAGGACCAAATATGAAGTGGTAGGTATGCCCACAGTCTGGAGGCGGCAGGATTGGGGGGCCTGGACACAGCACAATAAGACCTGACCCAACAGCAACAGGGTGAGTAACGACCAGGGATGGGGGGAACATGGGGGAGATGGGTACAATGGCACACATGCACAAGTATGCGTAGCACACTGCACACCCACATTGACCATGGAACATGTCCCTGATTGCCTTGGCACACTGCAGCACACATAGAAACGC
The DNA here is from genome assembly GCF_964204655.1 of Triturus cristatus. Classification (NCBI taxonomy): domain Eukaryota; kingdom Metazoa; phylum Chordata; class Amphibia; order Caudata; family Salamandridae; genus Triturus; species Triturus cristatus. The sequence continues at coordinate 499,473,455 of NC_140582.1, forward strand.
CAAGTAGGACCCCATCCACAATGTTCACAGAGGGCCCCCCATCGCCAATATCACAACCAACCCATGCACATGTGTTAAATCCAGTAAAGCTGTGCCTCTGTGACCCACACTGACTATGGAAGTAACACTGCATGTCCGATAGCATGGCAGCAGCCCAAAAAAATGACTTGGCCCACGAATCGACATGAAGGTAGCCCAGTGCGGATCACATCCGTAAAGGAGCAGGTCACATTCTGACATGTCCACGTGCACCCACAACCCATGCTGTACAATACAAGCAGCAGACGAACAATGCACCAGGCCACAAAATCTGTCCGAGAGCACATATGACCCAAGTCAAAAGCAAATCAGGGCCCCGAAATGCACACAATTCAAAGGCACTCCGCCTCAAAGGGAGAAGGCCACACAAAATTAGAGCTGCAGGGGCAACTCCGCCACAATGCAGCACACACCCATAGCAATCACAGGACATCAGCAACGACGGAAATGTGGTACCATGTGCAACACCAGCACCACATGACAGAGCTCACAAAGGGTTTTGCTCGTGCGTAGTAACTATCCACTCACGTCTGGCATTGCCTGACACAGTGTGATGATAATGAAAGGGTATTACCACACATCCGTCATGTATTCGGAAAACACACTGACTGCCATCAAATAGCCAGCTCCCCCAAAACAGTCATAATGTACATTGGCGTGCAGTCTGAATGTAAACATATGCAAATCAACAACATACATGTGAAACTCTGTTAACCTGTATCACTCCTTAACATTGCAGAGGGACAATCAACACTTACTGCAGAGCAGAACACAAACCCCATCATTGATGATGGACGACAACCTGTACATATGTCAAGATACCCTTCAACGGATACTGGACAGCCCCTGCACCCAACCCCCAGGAGCAGGGCAGGCCATCTGCCTCGAGGTGACCCCACCACCTGCACAGACCACACAGCAGGAAACACACACCACCACGGCTGTCTCCCAGTACCCCCCTGGCCAATACATGGAGCACATACAACGTGTGTGGTCTTCCCAGGTGGAGTTGGCAACAGCTGCGGATGGGTTTTGAGCTCATGGCAGCCAAACTTTATGCCATATGTGGGTGTCTGAGTCCCATCAGGGACCACGTACAGTCCCTATCGGACAACCCCTGTCCACACCTTACTGACCTCGCTGGTGCCATGAATCGTACACAAGAACTGTGTGGGCAGAAAAGCACCAGCCAAGAGATCACAGAGTTGGGACAGATGCGGAGGTCAATGGAGACCATGGAGCGGATGCAGGCTGCAAGGATCTCTGACACGGATGGACACCAGCGAGTAGTAGCTGGGGACTTCAATGCCCTGCAGTACTTCATCTTGCTATTGCTGCCACTGAGCTGTTCCCAGATAACTGCAGTGGGAACATCGACACACACAGCTCCGACCCCTGATGTGTCCGTGGCACACAGTGATGCTGCCCCATCACCTTCGCAGTCTGATGTGTCAGTGGCACACAGTGATGCAGCCATCACCCCACCACACACACCAGACACAGAACCCGTATCAGGGGAGTAGGAAGGGGATGTGAACTACTGTGTGAGGAAGGAGGCAGTAGCAGCCAGCACCGTCTTCTGGCGTGTCCCTGCCTGGTTATGACCTATGCATCATGGCCTGGGAAACACCTCATAGTGACCCCTGGAACACTCTGCGACTTTCACCCGGACCCCGACACGGACTGCCATTTCTTCACCGCTGGCCAATTACACAGCTATCCTGATGCGGACTGCACTCTCCCTCTTCCCAATCACTGTGCAATCCCCACTGGGCTTCCATGTGATGTGGGCTTGGATGGCCATGTACAGCCCCAGCTCCCGCAATCACCTGAATGTGAATAAAACATTCTAAATCACACAGATGTGTCATCACTATGTTCATTCACGTATGGAGTTTGGGCTGGATGTAGGTACAATGATTGCACATGAAGGTACACCCTGGTAACAGACATCTATGCGCATGTGTATCCCTGAGACACATGGCCAATTGGATGACTGTGAAGGTGAGTACTAGCTGTGTCCCCATTGCACATCAACAACAATCTCACAACCCCCAACATAGGCACACGTCCATGTATTGAATAGGGCTGTGTGTAGGACTGACCCAAATGAAAGCAGGCCAGGAGTGGTGTCCTACAGCACATGTGACATCAGAAGTTCACGTTGCATACCTACTCACACACATCTGTGTGGACACATTCTGTTGTGATATATGACATTGCTCCACATGGTCAGAGGTTGGACACCATACTCACATTGCTGAAGTCACGTAAGTGCACATCGCGTCCAGCACCTATCCAATAACAATGTCTGGCGCACAGAGGTGGAGCTTGCCAAAGGGACACACCCCAATTGCACATGCATCAGTCAGTTCCTCCCTGTGTAGGGACGATGCTCATTGTGACACACGAGTGGACAATCCAAACAACACACTTCACAGTTAGACACCAGTGGAGTTGCATAGACTTTATTGGCATGTGCGTGTCAGTATGGACGAGGCAACGGCCACAACAGGCAGGGACATGCTTAAGACACTTACACGCAGCATGGGTACATGTCAAGGTTCAGAAAATGTTGGGGCAAAAATGGGCAACATTCATCATGGATGGCAACGCTCTCAGGCCACCTTGCCTTGCTGGATGAGTCATGTGTTGTTTGGCGTCTGCCCATTGCCCCATGTTATGGGGCACGACTCACTGCCCTTGGGATCTGCATAGTTCTCTTCCTCCGGAGTGTGCCGATTGTCTGCTCTGCTGACAGTGATCAGGTGTGAGGGTCCGACAGGTTCACATGTCGTGCTACATTGCCATGTGAGTGCTCTCCCCTAGCAGTGTGTCCGCATTGGCAACGTTGCCAAACGATGCTGTGTTGCACTGAGCATGGACCTGCATCACCTTGCACAAGTGTGTGTACACACGCGTTGTTCCATGCACATGCATTCAGAGCCCAGACGAAGGTAGACATATCCTCTGTTGTGGTGGGATGTGTGAGCAATCCCCATGATGCAACAAGTTGTTGAGACATGTGCTGTGGGTGACAATCGGATGTGGCTGCAGGAACGTAGGTACTCGTCCATGAATGCCTATGCAACTTCATGTGCAATGTGTTTCAATAGTACGTCGTTGTCATGTTCAAGGAACCCCAGGGTGAGCCAATCCATTAAGTGGTCTGGGCAGGTGTGCTCAGCCCACGCCGTTTCACCAATCTGCAAAATAGCCCAATAGGAGAGCGCCTCGATGTGGTCACTGCACACGAGGAATTGTGCAATCTCCCATGCACAACTACCAATACATACGCAGTATGTCAGGGAATCCCATGCACTGGTGTCTCAGTTACACTCCTGTTTGTGATCCAACAGGGGGCGCAGACATAAGTCTTAGTGCAATTCATCAGCAGTTGTGTTGGATAGGCAGATATCCATGGGACACTCGATTGTGCATGTTCAGCAGTGGAACCAAGGCGTAAGCAATGCGAAAGCTGAGCCAGTAACTGATCTGCAGCACTGCCAGTGGCACTGCGCCCAGTAAATGCAGCATACATGCACGGTACTGTTCCACGTGACGGGTGTTGTGCATGTGCCCGGTATGGCCTGCCATTGTGTTGGTGCGTCTAGTGGAACAGGCACTCTTCTGGACTGAGGCAGTTGTGTGGAGGATATGCCACAGCTCTGAGCAATGATTCGAATGTGTGGGAAACGTTGCAGAGAGTGGGTTGCTGTTTCCATGAGTGTCAAGGGCATCCCATGCAGGGGTATCACAGGCAGGGGCTTCAGTGTGTGGGGTGTGGATGAGTCAGATAGTTCATTTGCAGAATGCGTGGTGTGGGAGTCGTCCCCGTCTGCCATGGCATCTCTCTCCGGGTGTTCCAGGCGCGTTCTGGACCAAGGTCAGAGGTGCAGGTGTCCTCCCACCTTCTGCATTGGAACAATGGAGCTTTCATCCCTGATGGTTGTTTGACTACTACTTGCGTATTCAGAATGTGATGTGGCTTTGGCGCTGAGATTGGGACATGGCCGTGGGCTCATGGTGTACGGATGGCGATACACACACACATGTTGGCATGTGGAGCCAGGTGCCCGAGAGGCCTTGCGCTGCTTGTGCAATCTCACTCCGTCTCTCTCCCTCACTCTCTGCCTCTCTTTCCTTTGTTGGGCGCATGGCACACCTTCTTGTCTTGGATTTGGTCTTCTAGGCTGTGTGCTATGGATTGCCCAGTGAGGAGCCGCTAGGACTCATCCTAAGGGTTGTCTCGGCTTGTGTTTGTATGGTGTTTTGTGTTGGTGATTGCATTGCTGCTTGACTGAGTCTCCATTTCCTGGCCACGCATGTCTGTTGATATTCCTTCCTGTGCGACATCAGGCAAAATGTTTGTATTGGGATTCATGGTGTTGGTGTGCAGTTTCTTAGTCTGGGGTTGGTGGTGGTCCCGGGGTGGGGGGGGTGTTGCCGGCCTGGGTATGGTGTCGGAGGGTGTTGTGGCCCTCTTGGGTGTCTGGGCCGCATGATGGGTGGCTCCATGGCTTCTGTTGCCCTTCCGGCGTGGCCCTGGGCTGGTCTCCCTTTTGTGGTGCAGGCTGCCGTCTGACTTTACACCAGGTCAGAGCAGCTGTAGATTTCCTTGTGCTAACGCGCCTTATCGCCTGTTTTGTGTTTTTATCGCCGATGTGGCTGGTCGTTGAGAATGTTGTGGTCATGATGTTGTAGCGGATTTTGGCACCGGAATGCCCACTCTGCATCTCATTAGCGATAGTTGCGCGGGTCCTCTGTGGCGATGTTTTTTGCGGCTGCTATCACGGGTAAACTAGTGCTGTGGGCTGTTTACACCAGATTGTGAATGGGGAGGTGTTTTTATCACGACTTTGGCTGCGATAAAGTGCCGTTGGTTCGGCGATAGCTCCTTGTGAATATGCCCCTCAGAATGTTACTGCAAGGCGCATACTAGTTAAAACAAACGTATTTTAAATAACAACCACCCTGATCAAGGAATCAACAATCAACGGGGACATTAATTTAAAGAGGAGTATCATTAGCCTGTTTTTCCAAGCAGTGTATTTACATCCTACAAACGTAGTTTTTAAAGTTAATGAGTCCGTATGCTTGACTTATCATAGTAATGGTGACCATGGGACAAAGCTGTGTACGACGACAGTGGCTTCAGAATTTATCAAATTTTATTTGGCACTGTGGATAACAACCTTTTGGGGCAGAAAACAGACACATGTGCCCACTGTATCCAAACCACCATTTCACTGTATGTGCGATATTTCATGTCACATCAACTCCTTAACGAAGCGTGCAAGGGGTTAAGTCATCCGTTCTGCTCCGACAGACTGCGCAGTTTTACGGCAAACAACACACTGGTTCGCTACAGGAGAGGTTAGGAAAACATATTAATCAAACCTGTCTTTGAATGTGGGGGATTGGAAGTTACGAGGCCGCCGAGGCTGCTTTTGGTGGTGGCACAATGGGTGGCAAGGCGTGGTAACGATGAGCTAATCTCTCTGCTCGGGTTATGGGTTTGTGAAGCAGCGGCGGCCGCTTACCTCACGGCCAAGCCTCTGGGGCTGCCGCGTTACACTCACCAGGAGGAATGTATTGCGGGTTATGGGTTTGTGAAGCAGCGGCGGCCGATTACCTCACGGCCAAGCCTCTGGGGCTGCCGCATTACACTCACCAGGAGGAATGTATCGAGTGCGAAGTGAAGCTACAGTATTTTGAATTCGAAATCTCGGCCGATTGAAGCCAATGTGGACTTTCCGCAGCAAGACAGCAGCTATGTTATTTTAGAGGAAGTGGAGACATCAGAGGTCATCATATAAAACACTATTTCAGTGAGCTTTGAAATATACTTTACAACTCGAAACACATTCTTTATTTTAGCACCAGCGTCACGGAAAAGCTTCCAGACAGTTCTTTTTTTCCTTCTGACTCACTATTTGCACGTTTGTTTTTTCATGATTATACAATTCTCTTTTTGCACAACTTTATTAGCATAGTGTAGCATCGTATTGCATTTTATTCAAATTTCTAATAGAGAACTGTGCTGCTATTGGTTGCAATGAATGCCACACACTCTCCCTAGGTAACTTTTGGCATTCGGGCACCCTAGTCTGATCAATGAAACGTGGCGTTCAGCTGGTGTAACTGCCATTGTCTAAATACAGAGGAGGGCTTGCAAGCAAATTTACAGAGAGAGCCGAACCAAAACAAAAGCTTTGGCATATAACTCATGCAACAAACGTCATGCAAACATGTGGCATAGACACTTTAAAATTCAATTGGTGGCTAAGCCAATAGGTCTCACTTTTGCAAATGGGAACCAACCTATTGCCTTTGCTGTGCACGCACACACATGCACAGCAGCAATCTTGTAATGGGGTTTAGAGGAAAAAAAGAAACAGTGTAGCCTCCATGAATGTGTATGCATGCACTGTGGCCAACTTGTAATGTAGTTTAAAAAAAAGATAAGAAACTCCATTTAAAGATGGCCACCATTCATGGCAAACACAAGGAGATGATGGAGCGAGCGGGAATGCCCAGACGTGGGTCCCCTGCTCTCGCTGCCACTGGAGTCAAGCTATCGTGGCTCATGAGGGCTGAAAGCCCGAAGCCGGTCCTAGGATGCTTGTTTTCAGTCCAGGGAGGACCTGGCCTGGCAGTTTGGGCTGGACTGTTCCCATTAGGCACAGAGTCAAGACTGATTTGCATATGGCTGGGTCCAAACTGGAATGGCATGGTGAGCAAAAAAACGATGGATTTAGGCCCACATCTCTGCCGGGGTGAATGTATGACATTGTTTTGCATTCTGTCCATCAATTGTTCTTTTTGCATTCACCATTCATGGCAGACATTTTGGAACGGTTTGCCTTGCCAATGATTGTGAAGCAATCCAACAAGCATTTCAAAAGCCAAAAAATGGAGAGGGCACAAATTGGGTTGTGGTGCGGGGGAAAAGGGTGTAATACATGCCACATTCTGCACTAGGAGGGGGTGATGTGAGTCAGGTTAGGTGTGGGGGTATAAGGCACACTGACAGTAAAGCGTGGTGGCAGATGTGGCAGAAGTTGCAAGTGGGGGCTATTTTCAGTCCCATGTAACTCTTGATGAAATTCCATGGTTTTAAGGACAGCCCACTCAGTCAGTGGCAACTTTAAAAAAGATGGCAACAGCTTATGGCTGCAGGAGGCTCACATAAAGCTCACTTTTCTTGTGCAAGTGTGGATGTGTGTATTGGTAACATGAGTTGTCCAACATATAATACCGCTGTCTGTAGGCAAGACCTAAAAAGGGAGACCAAATGAGCTTTTACTTCAACTCGAGTTTCTTTTAATACAGTTTGTAAGAAAACTACATTAGGAAGCAAAAGGCAGAGCAAAGGCAGAACCAGATATTTGACCCAAGCCAGGATTAAGCCTAGCTTTATTTGCCCACCACTACCTAAATACATGCACAGGAGTAAGGAAGTTGCAGGGTAATTAACTTCAGCACATCTCCCTTTTACTTCCTTGAAAACCTTTTCTGGCATTATAGCTGTCAATTCACCCTCATGTGACTCATCTTCACTCTCTAAGGGGCATATTATCAAGGACGGCTTTAAAATTATCGCCGGTTTAGCGGCAGAAAACTGCCGCTAAAGCTGCGATAATGGGTTTGATAATATGCCCTGGAGAATTCCAACAGAAGCCCATGTTCACACCGGAACACGGGCTTCTATTGGAACTCTCAAGGACATATTACCAAGCCCATTATCGCTGCTTTAGCGGCAGTTTTCTGCCGCTAAACCGGCGATAATTTTTAACGCCGTACTTGATAATATGCCCCATAGTAAGTAAAATATCTTACATAGACTTGAATGTGATCACCAACCCTCAAAACCTTCCTCTTCCTCTATACAATTTCACATCCCCTTTGTTTTAAGGGGATAACAGGAAAAGGAGTCAATCTCACCGTCTGTAGAAGCTCAAAAGGTTGAGAGGTGTGACATAATTCAATGTTTACGGTCTGTATTGACCTTGCAGCTGTCACCAGACAATCATGTGAAACACCAGAAGAGGGGCTTTGGCTCCACCAACATGTTGGAAGCTGGGAGTACAAGCTTTGCTTGGGCAGAAGTTGTTTGTTTCCACATAAAACAGTGCCCTCCACACAGCTGTGAACATTTTATTTATTTACCCAGCTGCTCAATCTTAAACTTTCAAGGGCACACACATGATATTGTAATTCTATTAAAGTATTGTAGATAGCTAGATAATTCATAGTGGTTTGCTCTGGCAGCGGCACAGATGGGAGGAGGGCAGTCATTAATCTCCGTGGATTTTTAGTTTTGGATCTGGCTTGATAGTGCGTTCATAAGCCAGACCGATTGCCGTTGCCAATGCTTGTTATTTTATTTATATATGTGTTCACTATAAATAATAGTACCATGAGGGTGATGCAATCATGCTATCAGCAGATTACTGGAGGGAGAAGAGGTAATGGTGCATATAATCAACGATTTATATATTCAGACCGCAGTGTTGGCCTTTGGAATATGGAATGGAGGAATATTGAACGTGCAGCAAATCACTTATAAGAAGACAATTTCGGCAAAGCTGCAGAGCATGGCAAGGTTTGTGTACTTTAGGGGAGTGCAATGACAGAGTCCAGTAGCTGAGGAGGTTTGGTAATAAGCAGCTAGACTTGTATGGAGCTGAGGGTAAAGGATGCTGTCAATAAGTTAATAGTTGTAGGTTGGTGGAGTGATGAAGAAATGGGCTCCCTGAAGATCAAAAGATTAGTTGAACTTCTGAGTCACTAGGACATGGCTCTAGGTGGGCATTATTTGCTTACCTTACTGTCAAGGAGATGGCTTTATGAATTATGGAGGTGCATTTCAGCTATATTCAGGAGCATGTGGCCAGGCAGTGGAATGGTGGTGGAGAAACAAGTGTGCTGGCAGTGATCCTACCTAGATGAAAGGCACAGAGGACAGAATTTCTAAAGCAAGAGAACAGTGAGTTGCACAAACCAACAAGGCTTTGGAGTGATTTTTATAAATTAGCTAGGGATGGTTGCGCCATTATTTTCTCTGTCGCTTCAGAGTTCAAAAACATAGGGAAGTGCATTTTTTCACGTATGAGAAGCTGAAGAGTTTGAAGTGGTAAAGAATTTTAAGAGATTACACCTACAACTTTATTCGGGGTATGAGAGGAGTGGATGATCTTGTGCAACTAGGAGCTGTTTATGGGTACCTAGGCATCAAGACAGGCAGCAGAAACCAGTTGGTGAACCTGCAAGATCTGTACTCTTTCCACACAATGACAGCAACTTCTTACCCTCCATTCAAGTACAAATAACAATAGAGCTTCATCTGCACATTTGGCAATTGTTAAGCCACTGTGTTTGACGCAGGCACAGTAGGAGGCAGGTATAGACAAAACATACTAAGTGAACAACTGCTAGGTAAAAGAGTGGATTATGAGGGTGCCATCTATGTCCCCGGGAGAGCTTTGGATAGCATATATGCTTGTATCACTGATACAGATAGGCAGTGTAAGAAATATTGAACCAATTGCATTCCTTTTTCTGCCATCTACAACACTACTATATGGTCAAAAAAGAAGTTGTAAATTGATAGTACAGTACCAGGCACATTTCAGTGTTGTCAAATCGAAAGAAGAATGATTGGCAGTAACCAAGGTGGTTGTTAACTAAGCAGTGTATTGGAGCTGTTTGGAGAGGAGGTCCCTTAGGATTTTGACAGGAAAAGATGATCAATTAGATGGCTTCGTATCTGATATGTAAGCATTTCAAATGTATTATAGTGCCGAGGGGCACCTAATGATGCTGATGGAGCAAAGTAGAAATGTGGTCCCAGCATCATAGATCATTCACAGCTCAGTTTGTACTCTGGCCAGGTCATGGTTTACAGGGTGTGGGAAGAAATTCTTGAATACAGCAGTAAGTTGGGCTCTTTTCAGGTGCCCTGTTACAAAGTACATGAGCCAACATTAATTTCTATAGAGTCATGATCAATTATGCCATAACCCAAATGACATGCACCTGCTAGCAGCTGTAAAGCTAGAAGGATGGTTGAAGACAAAACGGACTTTCAAAATGTAAATGCAAACATTCTTACACTGGGTAGCTTGCTGTCTCTTAAGTAGCATGCAAGGGTGCACCAAATACCTGACGTCACCCACACCTACCGCCCTCGTACAAAGTATTTTAGCAATAGCCACTACCCCTCCAATGTTTCTTTTCTTGCTGCACCCTGTCACACACTGTCCCTTATATGAGAACCTTATCCCCCTCTTCTGTGTCCTCCATGCTCCCAAAACCACCCCTTCCCCCTCTTTGGCACCTCATAACTGGGGAGCTCTGAAGGATTGCAGGTTCACAGTATGAATTTTTGTTGCAGGATGGCCCAAGCAAAAACTCTCTTGGCCCATCCCTACCCTCGAGGCCACTCCCACATCCTGTGGCACATAACCCCTGACCCACTGCAGTACATTCTGGGTTTTTTTCTGCGGATTCGAGCGAAGCTCTCTGTTGGAGGCAACTGCTTCCTCAAGTTCGTGATTTACGGTAGGTGTGGGGCGCTCTGCTGTAGCGACCGTTGTATTTGGATTTGCGTGAAGTCCCTTCTATAGCGGGACTAAGTGATCCTCGTTGTTGGGCCTGTTCTTCCCTTCAGGTTGCCTGGGGTGTACCTGATGGGGTGAGGGGGCGGTGTTTGGCTTCCTGGGGTCTTACCGGGGTGCTGCTGGTAGTTCACCATTGAGGGTACATTCCCTGCTTTAGTGGAACCTCCTGGAGGGTTTTTTGTGTTGTTATTTACTGCGGCATGTTTCTGGCATGCCTGGGGCGTGGCGGTGAGGCCCCTACACTGGGGGGGGGGGGTGGAGGGGGGGAGCTCGGCGTTGTCTGCATTCATGGCAGTGTGAGGCGCAGGTCCTGTTGGTGCGGGATCACTGTGTCCTACGTATGGGCTGGTGTCTTGAAAGAAAATGAAAACGAGCTCCGGTGTGAATTTTGTGAATGTGAGTGGGGGGGGGGGCAATTTGTGCTCTCTCCGGTGTGGGTGAAGGCTGAGGAATTTGCTTAGCTGTTTGAGATTTCATCCCTGGTTCAAGCAGGCTTACATGGTTTGAACGACTGCTTTTCGGGTATGATTGGAGTCTGTTTGGTGGCCTGGATTCTTTATAGTTGGGGCCCGGGAGCATGGCTGGGTCTCTTGGCATAGGAATACTGTTGGAGCATTCTACTTGCCTGTGGCTTGTTCTTCTGGTGCTCTACCCCGGGCGCATAAGGACTAGGCCTTGTGGTGTCCCTGGTTTTTAGGTATGTTTTGAACTCTCTGATTGGCTGACGTCAGGTGTTGGCTCCTGACCTATGGGGATGGTTGGTTTATCTATGTGGCTTCCTCTGATTGGCCATGGGGGTCTAATGGTGAATGGTCTGCCTATATATGTTGTGGGTGATCCTCTGACCATAGCTCATCATGGAGGGGGTTAAATGGTCAGAGAAGAGTAAGCACATGGAGGGGGAGGAGCTGGTTCCTGGGTCTTCTTCTGCTCCTTCCTTGGCTGAGGTGCAGAAAATTATTGAAGCCGCGATGACTGCGGCTTTTCTGGCTAGGGAATCCAAAGGGCCTAAAAGCCAGAAGTTGGATGCCCCGGCGGTCCCTCATCGTGATGAGGAATCGTTGAGGAGGTGAAGGGTCGGTTTGTCCAAGGGGCAGACCTTCACCCTATGCTGCAACAGGTGCGGGACAATTTGAGGTTCCCTGATCCCTTGGAGGGTGAAGAGTTGGGGGACTTCTGAGCCAATTATCAGTGGAGGGAGCTTGAGTGCCTTCCTGTTCATAAGTCAGTGCGGAATGTCCTGGAAGAGGGATGGAAGGATATTGATAAACATACCTTTTCCCAGTTTCTGACTAAGAGATATCCTTTGCAGGGGTTCTCGGAGGAATTTCCTTCTGTGGTGAAGGTGGATTCCCGTGGATGCAGTTCCTTCTGATCCAGGGCACAAGAGGGTGGGTGGGGCTTTGAAAATGTTGTATGCGGCTTCCAATCTTGCGGTTCGTTCTGCCGCATACACTAGTTATCTGGTTCCGTCTCTTCTGAAGGACTGTCGGTGTATTTCACAACAGCTGTTGCAGGAGGAGGATCCCTCTGAGTCTTTGACAATATTGGAACATCAATTGCGTTTCTTGGCTGACCTATTCTTTGATTTCCTTAGTGCTGCGGTGGCGGATGATGCCTCGGTGGCAGCTAGGAGACAGTTGTGGCTTAAGCCATGGAAAGCGGAGGTGGCGCAGAAGGCTGCCCTGATAAAGATTCCTTTCATGGGTTCCAAACTATTTGGGGAACCGCTGAAGGCTTTGATAAGGAAGACGGCAGAGGACAAAAAGTTGTTGGCTCCGGTCTGCTCATCGCAGAAGGGAACGTTTCCTGGTTATAAGCGGGCTTTTGGGCAGGCCTTTCAGTCTAAAATGGCCGCCCAGCCCTTACGTGGTAGGGGGCGTGGCCGGGGTGTCCCTTCCTTTCACAAGTCCCGGGGTCAGCATGGTCTCTCAGGTGTTTCCGGATCTTACAAATCATGACTGTGTGAGGGTTCGAAGGGGACTCTGATGTGGGTTGCCTCAGGTCTTTTTTTCCAGTCTGGGAGGATTTCGTCAGAGATCAATGGGTCCTACGGATTGTCAGACTGGGGTATCAGATCGAATTTGGGGAGGCTCCGGGGGAGGTGTTCCGTGCTACCCCTGTTCCCCGGTCTCCGGTCAAGTGTCGGGCTCTTTTGGAGGGGGTGCAGAACCTGGTTTCCAAAGGGGCTGTGGGGAGGATGCCTGTGAATCAGCAGGGACGAGGGGTTTACCCGATTCTGTTTCTGATCCAAAAACCATATCCTGTCCTGGACCTGAAGGTCATGAATTTCTGCATCCCTCATTGGTCCTTCAAAAAGATGTCTCTACAGATGATTCTGCCCTTCCTGTCGGTGGGATTTCCTCGCTTCACTGAATCTCAGGGACGCCTATTATCATGTGATGGTGCACAAGGCTTCTCAAAGATTTTTGCGGTTTTGTGTGGCCTCGATATTACCAGTTCCAGATATTGCCCTTTGGTTTCACTGCCTCTCCTAGGGTGTTTACTAAGATGTTGGCACCCTTGGTTGGGTTGTTATGCATGCACTCAGGGCATCCAGGTTTTTCCTTACTTGGATAACTGGTTGATATCTTCCTCTTCTTTCCTTAAGGTTCAGTCACATACCCGGGATGTCTGCTGTCTCCTGCAGGAGTTTGGGTGGATTCTGAACTTGAAAAAGTCCCATCTGTAACCCACTCAGGAACAACTGTTCATTTGGGGGGTCTTCAACACAAGGCTGGGAAAAGTTTTCCTGTCGGAGCCTCGCAGACTGACACTGGTGCGAGAACTAAGGAAGGTGTTCGTCTCCCCTTCTTCCACGGCCCGGCAGTGGTGGAGGGTTCAGTGGTTGATGTTTGCAACAGTGATGACTGTTCCATGGGCCTGGTTGCACCTGTACCCTCTGGTGAATCATGTCCTGAGGCATTGGTGTCCAGGGTCTCAGGATTACAACTAGTTGTGGAGACTTCCCAAGACTTGTCCTGGTGGCTGGAGGACCAGAACCTCTTGAAGGACTCTCCATTTGTGTCCTAGGAGTGGTTGGTGCTGACTACAGATGCCAGCGAGCTGGGTTGGGGAGCTGTGATTGCTCAGGAGTCTGTACTGGACATTTGGTCAGTCCAGGAAGCTGGGATGTCTTCCAATTGGAAGGAATTAAAAGCTGTTCAGTTGTCCTTAGCGCATTTTCTTCCTTGGGTCCTACAGCGAGAAGTGCTGATGAGGACGGACAACATGGAGGTGGTGTGTTATGTCAACCACCAGGGGAGTGCAAAGGTGACTTCCCTCAACTTGTTAGTGCAGCAGATTTGCTGGTGGGCAGAGTGGATTTTTTTTCTCTGAGGGCGTTGCATCTGCCGGGGGTGTTGAATTCAGGGGAGGATCGCTTGAGCAGGTTGTTGCCCTGCCTGTCGGAGATGTGCTTGATGCTGGAGGTGTTTGGGGTGCTAATGGGGAGGTTTGGGGTCCCTGTGGTGGACCTGTTTGCAGACCCGGGGAACCCCTTGAGGGAGAGGTATTGCTCTCTGGTTCAGTCGGACTCGGTTTGGAGGGTGGATGCTCTGTCCTTTTGGTGGGAGGGGGGCTTGATGTATGCCTTTCCTCCAATTGCCTTGATTCCGAGGGTCCTGCTGAAGGTCAAGTTGGACCGAGCATCGGTAATCCTGGTGGCGCATGCCTGGAGCTGAAGACCTTGGTTCCCTCTGTTGTTGAGGTTGGCGGTGGGGCCTTGCTAGCCGTTGCCGGTGTGTCATTGTCGTTTCCTCCTCTGTCCCGGGATTGTCTCGTCAGATTGCATCTGGTGGACTGGCTGTTGAGAGGATGAACCTTGTGGCTATGGGATGTTCTCCTGAGGTGGTGCAGTTTATCCAGCAGTCCCAGCGCCCTTTGACTCTTAAATCCTATGCAAGGCATTGGGTTTCTTTTCAGGGTTGGTGTGCGGATCAGGGCTGGTCTGCTTTGGAGGTTGATCCTGTGCCTGTCTTGGATTTCCTAAAGGATGGCTTCGACTTGGGTCTGGCTGTTTCCTCGTTGCGGACTGAGTGGGCGGGGGTGAGGGCCTTTCGGGGTCCGGCCTGTGAGCCTGTTGTTCCTTTGGTGTCCCAGTTGTTGAGGAGTTGTTTCCTTAAGAAGCTGGTGGTTAAGTCCTTTACCCCAGGTTGGGATGTTCCGTTGGTGCGGAGGGTTTTGTAGTCTGCTCCCTTTGAGCCTTTGGAGGAAGTGTCTCTGCGTTTTCTAACGATCAAGGTGGTTTTCCTTGTCACTGTCACCTCGGACCGGAGGGTTGGGGAGTTGGGATCGTTCTTTTCGAATTGGGTCATTCTCCGGCTTGATCCTTCCTTTGTTCCCAAGGTTCCTTCCTTGTTTCACTGCTTGAAGGATCTGGTTCTGCCCATGTTGTGTCCTGATCCTCTTTAGGTGGTCGAGGTGCGGCTGCACTGTTTGGATGTTAAACGGGCTCTTGGGGTGTACTTGGTTTGTACGAGACCTTTCTGTAAGGTGGATTCTCTTTTTGTGACCTTTGGCCTGGTGGGCCGGGGTCTGAAGCCTTCTGGTGCTACTCTCAGTTAGTGGCTGAGGTAGGGTGTGGGGGTGACTTATGAGGCTAGTGGGGGCTGGTGCCTGGGTTGGTTTACGGGAGATCGAATCGGGTGGGTGGCTGCTTCCTGGGCTTGTTTTCAGGGGGCCTCTATTGCAGAGATCTGCAAGGCCGCTACTTGGAGCACTCCACACACCTTCATGTCCCATTATCTTTTGATGGTGGGAGGGACTGGGTCTGCTGCCTTTGGGGACGCTGTGTTGTGTTCTGTACAGGCTGAGTGACTTTCTGCTTTTTTGTTGCTTTGGTATTTGCTCATGCGTTAATGACCGTGACGGGGAGGTCTGACGAGGCGGTAATGACTGGTTACTTACCAGTAATATTCATTACTCTGAGTCGTAGACCTCCCCGTCACAGTCCTGTTTCCCATCCCTCCTTCCCTGTGGGGCTTCTGGTGCTTGGTGGTACAGGATGTGCTGCAGTGGGTCCAGGGCCGGCTTTAGCATTGGTGGCACTTAGGGTAACACGCAGGTAGGTCAGCAGTGTGCGACCATTTTGGATTTATTAATTTAGTGGCTCCTTGAGCCGGGAGAGCCGACGGGCTCTAGGTTACGCACCTGCGTTGCTACGAGAGGTACATACCTGATAATGATTTTAGCAGCCTACACAGCAACCCTGCACTCTTTCCTACTCCCTGCTGACGAGAGGCAACAACCTCGAAATACGTGTCCAGGGATGGCTAACGCTATTCACACTTGCACTCACGACACGAGCATAGGTGTATCCGCCGACGCTGACTACAGGGACCACAGTTCTTTGGGGTAACACGCAGGTAGGTCAGCAGTGTGCGACCATTTTGGATTTATTAATTTAGTGGCTCCTTGAGCCGGGAGAGCCGACGGGCTCTAGGTTACGCACCTGCGTTGCTACGAGAGGTACATACCTGATAATGATTTTAGCAGCCTACACAGCAACCCTGCACTCTTTCCTACTCCCTGCTGACGAGAGGCAACAACCTCGAAATACGTGTCCAGGGATGGCTAACGCTATTCACACTTGCACTCACGACACGAGCATAGGTGTATCCGCCGACGCTGACTACAGGGACCACAGTTCTTTGGGGTAACACGCAGGTAGGTCAGCAGTGTGCGACCATTTTGGATTTATTAATTTAGTGGCTCCTTGAGCCGGGAGAGCCGACGGGCTCTAGGTTACGCACCTGCGTTGCTACGAGAGGTACATACCTGATAATGATTTTAGCAGCCTACACAGCAACCCTGCACTCTTTCCTACTCCCTGCTGACGAGAGGCAACAACCTCGAAATACGTGTCCAGGGATGGCTAACGCTATTCACACTTGCACTCACGACACGAGCATAGGTGTATCCACCGACGCTGACTACAGGGACCACAGTTCTTTGGGGTAACACGCAGGTAGGTCAGCAGTGTGCGACCATTTTGGATTTATTAATTTAGTGGCTCCTTGAGCCGGGAGAGCCGACGGGCTCTAGGTTACGCACCTGCGTTGCTACGAGAGGTACATACCTGATAATGATTTTAGCAGCCTACACAGCAACCCTGCACTCTTTCCTACTCCCTGCTGACGAGAGGCAACAACCTCGAAATACGTGTCCAGGGATGGCTAACGCTATTCACACTTGCACTCACGACACGAGCATAGGTGTATCCGCCGACGCTGACTACAGGGACCACAGTTCTTTGGGGTAACACGCAGGTAGGTCAGCAGTGTGCGACCATTTTGGATTTATTAATTTAGTGGCTCCTTGAGCCGGGAGAGCCGACGGGCTCTAGGTTACGCACCTGCGTTGCTACGAGAGGTACATACCTGATAATGATTTTAGCAGCCTACACAGCAACCCTGCACTCTTTCCTACTCCCTGCTGACGAGAGGCAACAACCTCGAAATACGTGTCCAGGGATGGCTAACGCTATTCACACTTGCACTCACGACACGAGCATAGGTGTATCCGCCGACGCTGACTACAGGGACCACAGTTCTTTGGGGTAACACGCAGGTAGGTCAGCAGTGTGCGACCATTTTGGATTTATTAATTTAGTGGCTCCTTGAGCCGGGAGAGCCGACGGGCTCTAGGTTACGCACCTGCGTTGCTACGAGAGGTACATACCTGATAATGATTTTAGCAGCCTACACAGCAACCCTGCACTCTTTCCTACTCCCTGCTGACGAGAGGCAACAACCTCGAAATACGTGTCCAGGGATGGCTAACGCTATTCACACTTGCACTCACGACACGAGCATAGGTGTATCCGCCGACGCTGACTACAGGGACCACAGTTCTTTGGGGTAACACGCAGGTAGGTCAGCAGTGTGCGACCATTTTGGATTTATTAATTTAGTGGCTCCTTGAGCCGGGAGAGCCGACGGGCTCTAGGTTACGCACCTGCGTTGCTACGAGAGGTACATACCTGATAATGATTTTAGCAGCCTACACAGCAACCCTGCACTCTTTCCTACTCCCTGCTGACGAGAGGCAACAACCTCGAAATACGTGTCCAGGGATGGCTAACGCTATTCACACTTGCACTCACGACACGAGCATAGGTGTATCCGCCGACGCTGACTACAGGGACCACAGTTCTTTGGGGTAACACGCAGGTAGGTCAGCAGTGTGCGACCATTTTGGATTTATTAATTTAGTGGCTCCTTGAGCCGGGAGAGCCGACGGGCTCTAGGTTACGCACCTGCGTTGCTACGAGAGGTACATACCTGATAATGATTTTAGCAGCCTACACAGCAACCCTGCACTCTTTCCTACTCCCTGCTGACGAGAGGCAACAACCTCGAAATACGTGTCCAGGGATGGCTAACGCTATTCACACTTGCACTCACGACACGAGCATAGGTGTATCCGCCGACGCTGACTACAGGGACCACAGTTCTTTGGGGTAACACGCAGGTAGGTCAGCAGTGTGCGACCATTTTGGATTTATTAATTTAGTGGCTCCTTGAGCCGGGAGAGCCGACGGGCTCTAGGTTACGCACCTGCGTTGCTACGAGAGGTACATACCTGATAATGATTTTAGCAGCCTACACAGCAACCCTGCACTCTTTCCTACTCCCTGCTGACGAGAGGCAACAACCTCGAAATACGTGTCCAGGGATGGCTAACGCTATTCACACTTGCACTCACGACACGAGCATAGGTGTATCCGCCGACGCTGACTACAGGGACCACAGTTCTTTGGGGTAACACGCAGGTAGGTCAGCAGTGTGCGACCATTTTGGATTTATTAATTTAGTGGCTCCTTGAGCCGGGAGAGCCGACGGGCTCTAGGTTACGCACCTGCGTTGCTACGAGAGGTACATACCTGATAATGATTTTAGCAGCCTACACAGCAACCCTGCACTCTTTCCTACTCCCTGCTGACGAGAGGCAACAACCTCGAAATACGTGTCCAGGGATGGCTAACGCTATTCACACTTGCACTCACGACACGAGCATAGGTGTATCCGCCGACGCTGACTACAGGGACCACAGTTCTTTGGGGTAACACGCAGGTAGGTCAGCAGTGTGCGACCATTTTGGATTTATTAATTTAGTGGCTCCTTGAGCCGGGAGAGCCGACGGGCTCTAGGTTACGCACCTGCGTTGCTACGAGAGGTACATACCTGATAATGATTTTAGCAGCCTACACAGCAACCCTGCACTCTTTCCTACTCCCTGCTGACGAGAGGCAACAACCTCGAAATACGTGTCCAGGGATGGCTAACGCTATTCACACTTGCACTCACGACACGAGCATAGGTGTATCCGCCGACGCTGACTACAGGGACCACAGTTCTTTGGGGTAACACGCAGGTAGGTCAGCAGTGTGCGACCATTTTGGATTTATTAATTTAGTGGCTCCTTGAGCCGGGAGAGCCGACGGGCTCTAGGTTACGCACCTGCGTTGCTACGAGAGGTACATACCTGATAATGATTTTAGCAGCCTACACAGCAACCCTGCACTCTTTCCTACTCCCTGCTGACGAGAGGCAACAACCTCGAAATACGTGTCCAGGGATGGCTAACGCTATTCACACTTGCACTCACGACACGAGCATAGGTGTATCCGCCGACGCTGACTACAGGGACCACAGTTCTTTGGGGTAACACGCAGGTAGGTCAGCAGTGTGCGACCATTTTGGATTTATTAATTTAGTGGCTCCTTGAGCCGGGAGAGCCGACGGGCTCTAGGTTACGCACCTGCGTTGCTACGAGAGGTACATACCTGATAATGATTTTAGCAGCCTACACAGCAACCCTGCACTCTTTCCTACTCCCTGCTGACGAGAGGCAACAACCTCGAAATACGTGTCCAGGGATGGCTAACGCTATTCACACTTGCACTCACGACACGAGCATAGGTGTATCCGCCGACGCTGACTACAGGGACCACAGTTCTTTGGGGTAACACGCAGGTAGGTCAGCAGTGTGCGACCATTTTGGATTTATTAATTTAGTGGCTCCTTGAGCCGGGAGAGCCGACGGGCTCTAGGTTACGCACCTGCGTTGCTACGAGAGGTACATACCTGATAATGATTTTAGCAGCCTACACAGCAACCCTGCACTCTTTCCTACTCCCTGCTGACGAGAGGCAACAACCTCGAAATACGTGTCCAGGGATGGCTAACGCTATTCACACTTGCACTCACGACACGAGCATAGGTGTATCCGCCGACGCTGACTACAGGGACCACAGTTCTTTGGGGTAACACGCAGGTAGGTCAGCAGTGTGCGACCATTTTGGATTTATTAATTTAGTGGCTCCTTGAGCCGGGAGAGCCGACGGGCTCTAGGTTACGCACCTGCGTTGCTACGAGAGGTACATACCTGATAATGATTTTAGCAGCCTACACAGCAACCCTGCACTCTTTCCTACTCCCTGCTGACGAGAGGCAACAACCTCGAAATACGTGTCCAGGGATGGCTAACGCTATTCACACTTGCACTCACGACACGAGCATAGGTGTATCCGCCGACGCTGACTACAGGGACCACAGTTCTTTGGGGTAACACGCAGGTAGGTCAGCAGTGTGCGACCATTTTGGATTTATTAATTTAGTGGCTCCTTGAGCCGGGAGAGCCGACGGGCTCTAGGTTACGCACCTGCGTTGCTACGAGAGGTACATACCTGATAATGATTTTAGCAGCCTACACAGCAACCCTGCACTCTTTCCTACTCCCTGCTGACGAGAGGCAACAACCTCGAAATACGTGTCCAGGGATGGCTAACGCTATTCACACTTGCACTCACGACACGAGCATAGGTGTATCCGCCGACGCTGACTACAGGGACCACAGTTCTTTGGGGTAACACGCAGGTAGGTCAGCAGTGTGCGACCATTTTGGATTTATTAATTTAGTGGCTCCTTGAGCCGGGAGAGCCGACGGGCTCTAGGTTACGCACCTGCGTTGCTACGAGAGGTACATACCTGATAATGATTTTAGCAGCCTACACAGCAACCCTGCACTCTTTCCTACTCCCTGCTGACGAGAGGCAACAACCTCGAAATACGTGTCCAGGGATGGCTAACGCTATTCACACTTGCACTCACGACACGAGCATAGGTGTATCCGCCGACGCTGACTACAGGGACCACAGTTCTTTGGGGTAACACGCAGGTAGGTCAGCAGTGTGCGACCATTTTGGATTTATTAATTTAGTGGCTCCTTGAGCCGGGAGAGCCGACGGGCTCTAGGTTACGCACCTGCGTTGCTACGAGAGGTACATACCTGATAATGATTTTAGCAGCCTACACAGCAACCCTGCACTCTTTCCTACTCCCTGCTGACGAGAGGCAACAACCTCGAAATACGTGTCCAGGGATGGCTAACGCTATTCACACTTGCACTCACGACACGAGCATAGGTGTATCCGCCGACGCTGACTACAGGGACCACAGTTCTTTGGGGTAACACGCAGGTAGGTCAGCAGTGTGCGACCATTTTGGATTTATTAATTTAGTGGCTCCTTGAGCCGGGAGAGCCGACGGGCTCTAGGTTACGCACCTGCGTTGCTACGAGAGGTACATACCTGATAATGATTTTAGCAGCCTACACAGCAACCCTGCACTCTTTCCTACTCCCTGCTGACGAGAGGCAACAACCTCGAAATACGTGTCCAGGGATGGCTAACGCTATTCACACTTGCACTCACGACACGAGCATAGGTGTATCCGCCGACGCTGACTACAGGGACCACAGTTCTTTGGGGTAACACGCAGGTAGGTCAGCAGTGTGCGACCATTTTGGATTTATTAATTTAGTGGCTCCTTGAGCCGGGAGAGCCGACGGGCTCTAGGTTACGCACCTGCGTTGCTACGAGAGGTACATACCTGATAATGATTTTAGCAGCCTACACAGCAACCCTGCACTCTTTCCTACTCCCTGCTGACGAGAGGCAACAACCTCGAAATACGTGTCCAGGGATGGCTAACGCTATTCACACTTGCACTCACGACACGAGCATAGGTGTATCCGCCGACGCTGACTACAGGGACCACAGTTCTTTGGGGTAACACGCAGGTAGGTCAGCAGTGTGCGACCATTTTGGATTTATTAATTTAGTGGCTCCTTGAGCCGGGAGAGCCGACGGGCTCTAGGTTACGCACCTGCGTTGCTACGAGAGGTACATACCTGATAATGATTTTAGCAGCCTACACAGCAACCCTGCACTCTTTCCTACTCCCTGCTGACGAGAGGCAACAACCTCGAAATACGTGTCCAGGGATGGCTAACGCTATTCACACTTGCACTCACGACACGAGCATAGGTGTATCCGCCGACGCTGACTACAGGGACCACAGTTCTTTGGGGTAACACGCAGGTAGGTCAGCAGTGTGCGACCATTTTGGATTTATCAACAATCTTTGTTAACCCCCCCCATGACCTCCTTTTTCACAGATTCCCTAACTACCTCCCTCCAATGGTACTCCACATCTCCCCTTAGCCCTTCTCTCACATTTATTTACTTTATAGCAAACTCAGCCCTATGTAGAGTGTCAGAGCACTTTACATCACTAACACATTATACAGAGACAATAGGTTATACACGTTTGTAAATCAATGTGTAGGAAATGTTGCTTAAGACAATGAGCACTACAAGGCCTGTGAATCACATATCATCCATACTGGTAGGCTTTATATGTTAAGACTTCTTGGTTTGGAGAATCGAAGGGGAGGGTTTACTATGTTTTCACACAGCGCAAGGTGCTGTGCTGTGTTGCGTGAAAAGGATAGTGCACAACAGTACCGTATCTACTCAAATATGGTGCTGTTGTTCTCTCCTCTAGTGCCGACTTACATAATGGTTGCCTTTCCCCAATGCAAAAACATAAGCACCATAGTGCAAAGGCAAGTCTATGTTGTCAAGCATAGGTTTTATATTGGAAGCGTACCCTTCCAGCACTAATTCTATGCTTTGACAAAGTTTACCACTTTACCACTTTTCAAGTGTGCTGCACTGTACAGCACAAACACAAAGTTAGAATGGTTTGGAGCAAGTAAATCGTTTCTCCAACCTAGTGGATGTGAAATTGTTTTATGAAAATCCCATTCTACCAAAGTTAGTAGATAGGGATTTGAGTCAGAGTCCATTGGTGGGGGGATAGGAATGTCCATGTAAAACCCATGACATGCCTTCTTGATGCAAAGAAGCATATAGTACTACATATGTTACCTTAGCTCGACTTTCCAACACAATTCATGTTTGGCACTGGAAAGTAAACCCCATAACAACACTTTGCATCAGCACTGCTTCCTTTCTGTAATGAACACCTGGCACAAAGAGTTAGTAAATTTGCCCATCAAACACATGATTTGAAATGTAACACAATGATTGGGGTGTCATACTAATAACATTCAATTAGTACCTAAAGGAACCACTTTTATCAGTGTTAGAATTGTTAATGATTGAGGATCAAAGCAATAAGATTTTAAACGGTTCACTGATAGAATATTGATGTAACAAACATCGATGAAAAAATATAGAAGGCAAAAATAAGGACTCCCTATACTCACCTAAACAGGTAAGTACATAAATATCGATTCAAAAATACCGAAGTAAAAAATATATATGTAAAAAATATTGAATTTAAAGTATATATAAAATAAAATAAAATATATTAAATATATTAAATAATATTATTATTTGTAACAAACTAAATTAAAATTAATAAACATTTTAACTAAATATTACAAATAAACTTAAATTAAAAAATATAAATACAGGAACATAATATTTTATACATATATATTTAAATATTATCTTTATTTAATTTGTAAACTTTAAAATTATATATAAATAAAATATATATATCAATATTTTAAAATAATAAAAACATTTTATAATAATTGAAAACATTACATTATTTAAAAAAATAAAACATACAATAAATGCAACAGTAGGGAAAATGTTGGATAGCGAAGGGGTAAAAATTACTATTCCCACTCCAGTGAGTAAAACAGTAGGATAAGTGATGGATAGTGGAGGGGTAAAAATTACTATTTCCACTCCAATGAGTTTAACAGTAGGGAAAGTGTTGGATAGCGAAGAGGAAAAAATTACTATTCCCACTCCAATGAGTGCAACAGTAGGGAAAGTGCTGGATAGCGGAGGGGTAAAAATTACTATTCCCACTCCAGTGTGTGCAACAATAGGGAAAGTGCTGGATAGCGGAGGGGTAAAAATTACTATTCCCACTCCAAAGAGTGCAACAGTAGGGAAAGTGCTGGATTGCAGAGAAACAAAAATTACTAATAACATTTAAATAATAGAAAGAATTTAAAAAATCATAAAAACAAATACAAAATATATAAAAAATATACATTTAAATATATTAAACATATAAAGTAAACACATAATTTAAATTACATATAACCAAAATCTGCAAATATATATAAAAAAACAAATATATACATTTAAAAACAATTATTTAAAAGAAGCAAATATTAACATTAATAGAATTATGTAAAACATAAATATATTTATTTTGTTTCCTTCCCTAGACCACCACACCAATAGAAAAACACTTAAAACGTTATATGTAAATTTATTTCCACAATTAACATAATAATCAATTTAAAAATATGATTAATAATAAAGATAATAAACATTCATTGAATACACATGCTTAAACACTATAATATCCACACAGCTAAAACTATTTTCACAATTACCATATTTAATTTCCAATTAATTAATTTAAATTATTTAACTAATTATTAATTTATCAATTAAAAATGAATTACTTCCTACCCTTCCCACCATTTACACCGCCCAGCATTTTGGCGGGCGGTGCTCACAGCACCGCCCGCCACAATGCTGGGAATGCACGTTGTGCATTGTCATGCACAAGGTGACAGGCACCACGCGGTGCCTGCCACCTTGTCCATAACAATGTAGGGAGTACCATAGGTACCCCACATGTGCACCCCCAATACCCTGGGGGCCCGTAATGGGCCCCAAAAGCAAACTCCGCCTGGTTTTCCATGGCGGGGTCTCCACCATGGAAAGCCCTGCACCGCTGCCCATTCTAATATGGATGGCAGTGTCTAGCAGACACAGCCACCATATCCAGCCCCTTTTCCGCCCGGTCAACTGGTTGACCGGCGGAAAACCGGCGGACGGTCTTTCCGTCCGCCGGGGTCCCCCCGCCATACTAATATGGCAGGGGAAATGGGTGGCGGATGGAGGAAAATGTCAGGCGGATCACCACCGCCATGCGGGCAGTGGCAATCCGCCCGACATACTAATAGGGCCCTATACTTTTACAAACGATATTAAACACTTCGATATTTTAAACATCGATATTACTTACCTAACAATCGATATTCTTGACCACGATATTTTTTCTGGTGATATTTCTCACCCACGATATTTTTACATCGATATTGGTGCAAGTCGATATTTATACATCGATATTTAGTCTCTGCACCATTCTAAACCTGTGCTATACAATTTGCATGCAGCAATTTGGTGCCACTTCGTTGCTCAATGTGCTACAGTAGAAGTCTTGTAATTTATGAACTTCAAATAACAAAACAATCTCTGTGAAAAAAGCAGTACCCCTCTGAGCTCCCTACACAAATACAAATTTGTGATTTGTACTGGAACATTAGCCCTCTATGCTACTTTATCATGAGTCGAAACTGTAACTACACATATCATAGCTCCCTCCGTTGATTGCATTAGCCACTAGAGTTTCCATGCTGTTATTAGTACCTAATAAATGGCAGGCACAAAACGATCTTTGAAGGCTGCTCTTAGTTTGCCTCAGCATGCCGAAGGGCAACTCTTCGACCCTGACACCCAGTGCGATGGCACTGATTGCACACTCCTAAAATCAACACTGACCGTTTGAATTATAAAAGACATCAATAATCAGGGTTCAGTGGGCCCATCTGGACTGTTGGCCCAGTGCCACTGAACCTGCTACAGCAATAAAAGCTACACATCGGTATGCAATTTCTTAAATGCTAAAGATGGGGTTGAAGTGCATAAAAAGGAGTGTGGGGACTGGGTTGCCACCTTTCCCAGATTATGAACTAATAAGGTGGGAAAAAACAGCTTCAGGCAATTTCCCTAAGTTTTGTGTCATAGGGACATTAAAATACTGATCTGCCAGGAGCTAACCCTAAATTAACCAAAGTATCAAATATAATAATTACTACCACCATGAGCCATTCTGATCTTTAATACAAGAGTGGAGCTCGGCTCTACGCTGCTCTGCAATAATCAGATCACTGATCGAAACGTTTTTCTTTGCCTACCGGCCTTCTCCCAATAGGCAGCTGTCCCATCCACTACAAATGCACGGCAGCTCGCCAACCGTCATATTTGATGATATGATCATGTGAAAACAGTTGTACCTTTTCTATTTCCATGATGCGAAATATCACAGACATTCCGATCCTGTATTTTTTTTTCCCGTACGACTTGTATCGTACAAGTCACGTCCGACCCGTGAAGTACGATTCGTACGGGAAACAGTACATACGGATCGGCCCGATCCGTATGAATCGTAACGGGAAAAGTTGTACGAGATGGACCCGGACACTTTTCCGTACGAATCGTAAAAATACAGTCCGAGCGTACAAGTACGATCCGGACCAGCTTTCCGATTTACGAATCGTACGGAAAATGTGCCGTACACGGGGAATGACTTGTACATATGCAATGTCGGTGTACGCACCGTACATACGCAATGTTGTTGTACGCACAAATGTTGTATTACGCACCGGCGTACATACGCAATGGCGGTGTACGCACCGTGCATACGCAATGTTGTTGTACGCACCAATGTTGTAGTACGCACCGTACATAGCAATGTCAGTGTACGCACCGTACATACGCAATGACGGTGTACGCACCGTACATAGCAATGGCGGTGTATGCACCGCACATAGCAATGGCGGTGTACACACCGTACATACGCAATGGCGGTGTACGCACCGTACATAGCAATGGCGGTGTACGCACCGTACATAGCAATGGCAGTGTACGCACCGTACATAGCAATGGCGGTGTACGCACCGTACATACGCAATGGTAGTGTACGCACCGTACATAGCAATGGCGGTGTACGCACCGTACATAGCAATGGCGGTATACGCACCGTACATATGCAATGGCGGTGTACGCACCGTACATAGCAATGGCGGTGTATGCACTGTACATATGCAATGGCGGTGTAGGCACCGTACATAGCAATGTCCGTGTACGTGTATGCACCGTACATACACAACGCATGGGTGTGTGTGCCTGTACGACTCGTACCCCTGTACCATACTGAACCACGGACACTGTAAAACAGCACAAGGAGATTCTATTCGACTCGCACAACACCACAAAACACGTCTACAGTGCACTAAAAATGGAAGTTACTGACCTGGGCACATCCAAACAGACAAACAGAGGGGCAAACTCACAACCACCCCTTATAACACACCCACCAAAAATTCAAACTGAGGCCCACCCACAAATGGACAAATAAAAAGGGCCCACACACACAAAGCATGAGCCTTTGCAACAGACTCACTGCAGCTAGAGAGCACACACCAACAACTGCACCCATCCACCTTAACATATACACCTTCACACAACCTCCTTCACACATACCCCCTCTTCACATTCACACCCACACTGTCCCATTCAGACCCACACACCCACAACCATCCACACCCTCACCCCACACCATGCCCACAGAGAAGAATCCAAAGTTCACAAGGGAGGAGCTGGAGATCCTTGTCAATGAAGTCATCAGAGTCGAGCCACAGCTGTTTGGAACATTGGTCAGACAGACCAGCATAGCTGAAAAATCACGCCTGTGGCAGAGGATCGTCGATAGGGTGAATGCTGTTGCACCCATCAGAAGGACCAGGAATGAATGCCAAGCCAGGTGGTACGATCTGCAGAGGGCGGTCAAGCGCAAAATGAATGATGACTACGCCCAGAGCAACATCACTGGAGGTGGTGCGCCCCGCAGACCAGTACATTTCCATCCCTGGGAGGAGAAGGTGATGGCCCTGCTTCCGCCGGTGGGAGTACATGGACTGCAAGGACTTCCAGAGCCTGGTGAGTACACAAGCAAGTTAGGTAACATGGGGGTAATGGCATCCACACCCCAACTACACCAAATGCACGCAACTACCCCCAAGCCCTCACCGGCCAGAACCACAGTCAAAAATAACGCTAATGCCACTAACATGTGTATGCTCCATTGAAAAAGCAAGGCCATGCTATGTCCCATGCTACATGAAGCAGCAACCCAAGAATGGATGTACGGTATGCTGGGAGGGTGGGTGGCACAAAACACATTGATGAACTCCAAATCAGACACAATTGCCCTCATCCCATATGGCCCAGGTACATACCCATGCACCATGAACAATGCACAGGGATTGGGAAAGTACTGACAAGATAGCTCACACTCGGCCCGGGTGTAGGCAGCACAAGGCCCTCCTGTGACCAGTGCAAACACAAACACCAAGACAACAAGGTCAGATATCTAGGACAGGAACTCACACTCACTGTCATGGCAGCATGCTCCATGGGGGGACAGCTACATCACCTGGGAGCCCCACTGCCAAAACACACCACACCCACCAGCAGGCCCTGTCACACACACCCCTTACACAAGCAGACACCCCCGAGACAGGCAATGGATTTACCCACTGTCACAATGGACATGTAACACAACAACACCAATACATAGCCAAAGAAGCATCCAAGCCAAAAATCTACATGTCAAAGACTCAGGAGAACATAACAATCTGTCCCCCGCAACATACCCATCCACAAGTGAACATTGAGGATAATGCTAGGCACATACAAATACCTGGAGGAACAGTGCCAACTTGAATGTGTATGATACATGCATGTTGCATGAAACAGCATTAACATTGTCTGTCTCTCACACACAGGGCAACGTGATGAATCTACCCCCAACAATGGGGGTGAAGATTCACAGTCCCTGGCCCGGGAGGAACCTGATCCCACCGGCAGTGACGCCTCTCAACATTCCGCGGATGACCCCGACCGACCTGGACCCTCTGGTGTCTAAGCCCCTGCAGAACCTGGTTCAGGACCATCTGTGCCAACCTCCACCCCCATTCCTGCAACATCCCAGGAGACTCTGAGGAGCCCTGACCGCAGTGAACAACTGAGCCACTCTGACCAGGAGGGACAAGGAGCGCCGGGCACCCAGGAGGAGGCAGACAACACTGCCACTGCCATCCCTCAGGGGTCCCGTAGACCCGATGTGCCCACAACTGGACCTTGCTGGTGAGCTACTTTCTGATTTAATCCTGGGCCCTCCTCTGGATACCAGTGTTGGAGATCTGTGAGCTGACAGTGTGGTAGCACATGGTGTACAATGCCGTTGAGAGGTCAAGGGGGGTGGGCTCACCATTGTTGAGCAGAGCAAAGTTGTCGTTGGTGGTGGCAATGATGACGGTTGCAGTGGTGTGATTACTGTGGAATATGGTCTGGTGCCAGTTGCCTGGAGGTGGTTGCGTGGAGGAAACTTGTCAGTTGCTTGTTGAGTGTCTTCCGGATGACATTTGCTGGGTAGGGAAGCAGGGTGATGTACCAGGAGATCCTGCAGTACTGCCGTCAGTTGTTTGAGAAGGGCCTGCATGCCTCCAGCACCCATGGAGTGTGGATGGGGAATGATGTGATTGAGATGTTGTGTGGGAAGGTGCCTGATGGAGAGCCAGAGTAGATGGTGCACATGAGCCAGGTGGTGTACTTGCTGCTGACGGGAGTCGAGAACCTGAGGGGGGTTCGTCCTGTGGATAATAGTGCTGGCTGCCTCTGTGTGCCAAGGCTGTTGTGTATAGCCATGAGCTAGCAGTGGTACAAAGTTGCAAGGTATGTGATCTGCCTTGCATGGGTGGGGTGTCTTGGATGGAGATCTGCTGTCAGTTCACTCACAATGCTGATGAGCTCCTTGATGTCGTGTGTTTTGGTGGCTCTGCACTATCTGAAGGATCTCCACTTGTCCTTGCTGATGATATGGTGATGTCTGTGTGTGGTCTTTTCCAGGCCAGTAAGTTAAATGATGGCTCTTTGTGTTGCAAGGTGTGCACAAGATTCCGGCTAGGTCTGTAGGAGTCCAGTAGGTCTGCCTTGTCCCAGGTGCCTTAACTGTTGTTGTGCTTCACAGGAAAGTCCGTCAATGTGGCAAGATTGTTGGATCAGTTGCTGATCCTGTGCGTGAGGTTTCAGGGCGTTGCGTTGGTGTTGTTTTGAGTGTCCCACACAGCTTGTCTGTGGTGACTTACATCAAGCATCTTTGGGGGATCATTAGCAGGGTGTGGGGCAGTGTGTTGCTTGTCGGAGACGTCGATTAAAATGTTGATGGACCAATGATGGATGGTGGTGTGGTTCTCCTCCAGCCAGAAGTTACTGGCCCCCAGCCACATGTAGCCTGTGGAGGTGAGGGCGTGCGTGCAGATGTACGTGTTGCTGGCTTAGAGCAATTGTGGATGTAGGCCTGGATATCTGTAGATGAGTGTTACTCTGAGGGTTGCCAGGGAGTTGCTGCACAGCCGGATTTGTGACTCTGAGGGAGTACTTGTGAATAAATTGCAATTCATCCTCCGGGATTGTTGGTGCCGTCCCTGCGGGTGATCTTGTATCCGTCTGAGATGGCAATGAAGATGTCGTGTGCTGAGGATGCTTATGTCCAGGTTACTGTCATGAAGGTGATGTGTGGGGCTGTTGTGTTGAGGAGGTAACAGAGTCCAATGGCGTGCTGGTGGACGGAGTGGGTGTGGAGTAGGAGGCACATGACCTGGTTGTTCTGACAGGGTCTGGTAGGCTGGCCAGCGCTGTGTAGGCAGTTGGAGTTACACACTCAGCATGCAAAGGTGTTGTGTGTGCGCTTAGGGGTTGCCTGATAGCGGGCGGATGATTGTCTGGAGGACATTGCTTGGAGGTTGGCTGCAGCATGAGCCTGTTGTGTGATGTGGGTCATGCAAAGACCAGAGGCTCGTGCACTGTGCACGTTGCAGGCACATACGGTCCTGCCTTTGGCACGGCGTTGGCGCAACAGTGGCACAGACAAGCTGCTGGCTGCATTAGGAATGGGTGGAGGGGGAAGGGAGGAGCATTTTGGAGGCATGTGGGTTGCAGAATCAGGGCACTCGGCGGGGCGGAGCCGCAGGTGACGCAGCAGCTGGTGGAAGGGGGTGAGAAATTAGGCAAAAAGTAGCACACAAAGACAAGGAGGTCAGAAAGGCACAGTGCAACAGGTGTATGTAAAGGAAGGAGTGTCAGGTAACTCATGGGTCACTACGAGAAAATGTATGACCAATCACCAAAAATGACGGTCACAGGGTCAGGCAACAAAATGCAGAGCTGCGCACAGGAGACACACCATCAGCATGTGTTCACGTCCCGTTGTGGGGAGCAACCTGCACAAATACATACACAACCAGGGACTTCATGCACAATAGATATTATCGCCATGAAGAACTGCATGCATGTTGCCGAAGTACACATACACATATGCTCAATATTTGACAAGTATACCATAGATGACGCATTCAAACTGGCAAGAGAGCTGCAGTGACAGAGATGAGGCCCTTTGGATTGTGCTGAACACCTTTATTCCACATACACACACAAAGGGAAATGCATCCATGTGAACAGACTCACAGGTCAGTTGACAGAACATGTGGGACATACGCTGGACCCCCCTTTCACGACACGGATGATGTCAATCCCAATGAACTGGCACACAAGTCAAGGGTATGAGCCAAACACATCCTGCTGCACATGGAGAGGCTGCAATTCCCCATAGAGCCTGTTGTTGTGATGTCCCACACTATGTCCACCCGTAGCATCCGCAATGTTTCAGAGGCAAGGTTTACAGACATTGATGCCTTCATCAGACGCCACACTCCACTACAGATGACAGTCAAGAAGGGTGTCTATCATGTCATGGGAGTGATGCTACATGTTATATGCTCCATGGTGAGAAGACATGTATGCATGGTACCACAACATGCACAGAAGCAGGCCCACACATTCCCACCCGTACCACCACCAAAAAGCCTTGCTGCAATCCTTACCCAAACTGCGATTTCCACATGTCCGTGCATGGAACGCTGATTCAGCACACGTTGTAATCCTCATGAGGAATGGCTGGAGGACAACGATGATACGAGCAGACAACATGCACAAAAACCTGGGAATGACAGACACACAAGAAGTCACCTAAAACAATTCTCGCCGCACACATGGACATTTACAAAACATGAACAATGTTGGACACATGTAAATTTCAAAGAAAGTCTCTCCGCAAAACTGTGTGGCATGACATCATCACTCGAGTGACACATCAGAACACACATCAAAGTCACTTTGCATTCAGTCAGCTGGACACACACATTGCAACACATGCCACTCAATGCTACAAGCTTGCACACTCATACCCAGTGACTCACCATTATGAGAAGAAGTTGTGTATGAGCTGACTCCAGATATCATCCTCCTCCTCCTCCTCATCACTAGCCTTGTGAGCAAGCCCTTGATCCTCCACGGGTGGATGTTCCTGCTCATCCGGATCCAGGATGAGTGGCACTGCCTTCTCAACTGCCATGTTGTGCAGCATGCACCACACGAGGAAGATTAGTCAGACCTTCTCTGGGGCATAAGGGAGGGACGCGCCTGTCTTGTCCAGGCACCGGAATCAGCTCTTCAGGAGTCCAAGCGTGCTCTCAATCACTCGCCTGGTCTGCCCGTGTGCATTGTTGTACCGGTGATCTGCAGCTGTTCTTGGGTTGCGGAGAGGTGTCAGCAGCCATGGTATGTTGGGATAGCCAGAGTCCCCTACATGGAAACATCATGTAAAAAAGTGGGTCAGGAGATGCCGTAAGAGCCAAAGATACCGCAACACACAGGACAAACAGAGTATACCCACCAACAAGACATGCTCGTTCGTTGTGCAGCCGCAGCATCATTTGTGGCAACCTGCTACGCCTCATGATGTAGGCATCGTGTGCTGATCCTGGAAAACGTGCACAGACATGGGAAATCAGCATGTTAGCAAGACACACCACAAGGGCATTTATCGAGTGGTAATGTTTTCTATTGCGATAGGCTTGTTCCTGTGCCTGTGGTGGTACCAAAGCCACATGTGTACCATCAATGGACCCAATTACATGGGGCATCCCTCCCAGGGCATAGAAATCACCCTTGACATCTGTCAACTCCTCAGGAGTAGGAAATGTGATGAATTCATCAAGGTGCTCCAACATGGCTGCTAAAACATCACGCAGGATACGGCTGAACATTGTCTGTGACATGCCACCAACATCAGCTATGGTGAATTGAAACGTACCTGTGGCAAACAAATGTAGGGCTACCATCACCCTCATCTTTGGGGTCAGCGCAGTAGGATACTTGTGTCGCGGTTGGAGGTGTGGTGCCAGCCTGTCAGTCAAGTCCTCAATCAACTGTTGAGTGAATCTGTAACGTCGGATGCAGGCACGTTCCCTCATGTCACCCAAGTCTGGCATTGTTCTTGGGACAGGCGGTGCCCTGTAAGACATTGTTTGTAAGAATGAAGATTGAGAGTCTGCCAATATCAATGTCAATGAACATAGCACATGCTACACTGCTGATACACATCAGGTAACTATGGAGTCGGGAGTGTGCAATATATACAGGACACATATGCCAGCTTGCTGGCACTCCTACAAAAAGCCAGATACACCTGTTGATTGTCAAGTTTACAGGACATGCCCTGAAATGAGTTGGTGGCCAGTCTGAGTGAAGAGCCACAGATATCACCGGAGTGACACACAACCACATAGCTGCATTAGAAGGATGTCATCTCATCCACACAACTGACTGCAAGGCACACGCACAGGTCACAAGGAATGTCAAATGTACATATCAAATACATTGCAATGAAGGGGTACACGTGACAAGAGAAAGACACCGCCATTGAGACAACGCAGACATGTATGACTGGGAAAATATGATGTCCGATGCACACAGACCCTACAGCGGTGGGAATCCACATGTGGCATGGTGTGTGTAGATGTGTCACATGCCCATCTCCACACAGACCCATGTTGGATGCACCAACCGCAGATGCAGTTGACGGAACACTGACATCAAGCTCATGGGAAAACATGACACACACCTGACATTGTCACAAAGGGGCACGCAGATCGTGACATGTCAGTTGATAGAGTGTCCCTGTCCCTGGCATCAGGAGACAGGTGCGGGTGGTGATGACTGTGCCATCCCACTGCTGTTGTGCATGACACAGTTGGACTACAGACACACGTGGCAAGTGGCAAGGTGATGTGTGCCACATAGTGCCCCATCACACATGACATGTGTCCACAGGTCATCACACATCAATTGTGCAACTAGATGAGATGACCTGTGCAATATCACTGGCTGCCACACCTAGGGCCTGCACATAACAGTATGCAATGACAAGTACTTGATGGGCATCCTTGTGCGACTCGTAGCCCTCCATTCCTGGCATGTGTGCGCCTGTATTACCATTGTAAGCGTGTGAAATGCGTACCCGTACGTGTGAACTAGTGCGTCCCCGTAGGTGTCAAACGCACTGTACTACTAGTGCGTACCCATACGTGTGAACTAGTGCATACCCATAGGTGTCAAACGCACTGTACTACTAGTGCGTACCCATACGTGTGAACTAGTGCGTACCCATAGGTGTCAAACGCACTGTACTACTAGTGCGTACCCGTACGTGTGAACTAGTGCATACCCGTAGGTGTCAAACACACTGTACTACTAGTGCGTAGCCGTACGTGTGAACTAGTGCATACCCGTAGGTGTCAAACGCACTGTACTACTAGTGTGTACCCGTATGTGTGAAACGCGTGTGTATGCTTCGTTTCACCATTGTACTTGTGCCGTAGGGGTACGTGTGAAATGCACCGTACACCCGCTATCATCGCGTGTGTACGCTTCGTTTCACAATTGTACTTGTGCGGTAAGGGTACATGTGAAACGCACTGTACCTGCGTGTGGATTTCAAAATTACATAGGGGACACATAAGGGACAAGTATTAGGACCTAAATGCATGCTGGTTGTCATGGAGACAGAGTTTTCAGTTGAAAAGTGTCAATCATGTGTCCCGGAACAGTCAGTTGGCCACAAAATAAATTTTGCAAAGTGGTTGTTGACTTGACATGATGCTCAAAATTTGAACGATGCGAATGCTGTCATTGGTGTATGTTTAAAGGGATTGGAGTAAACGTAGGATGCGAATGAGTATTACCAATCACTATGTACTCCTCTAAATGAATGCCCCTCAGCAAGACTGATATAAGGCAGCTAGAACCCATGTGAGGACACTTGCCTGCCCAACTTTCCAGTCGACCACACTGCTGCTGTCTCTGCTTGCTCTGGACCATGTCACGTACTGTGGAGAGGGCCCAGCCATTCACCCAGGAGAAGAATGAGGCCTTGCTGGACGTCCTCCTCCCACAGTACACCAAGCTGTATGGGAGATCAGGGGAGTCCACTTCCTTTGCCTATGCACCTGTTGTGTGACTGTCAATATTGTGTCCAGGTGGGACAGACATGCAATGTTGTTTAGAGTGGGTCCCAGGGGGGGGACATGCTGATGTCTCTCATGCAGAGCATGATGTAGTTCCTGTGTGCACTCCTCACTTGCAATGTGCTTACTGTGACTTTCACTGCATAGTGCATGACACTTTCAGCCTGGCAAATCCTTGGTGGCTTTTTTTCCTATTGTCCTGAGGTGATTCAGTGGTCCCCCCGGTGTGACATGTGACTGTACCCACAGATGTGTATGAGTTGAGTGGCCCTGTGTCCAAATGATGTGTACGACCTCATGGACATTGATGTATGTGAATGTTCCTTGTCATGTGGGTGAGTGTCTATGTGAAGTGTTGCACCACAGCTGCATGGAGGAGGCAACAGATCAACCCATCTGATGTGACAAGTAAGCCGTGCTGTGTGTCTGACTTGCAGAGCTAGCATGACACCTGTGACACCCCACTGGCACATGTGCAGAGTGAGGGTTGTATCTGCTGTTGTCAATGACAGGCGAGTGATCTGTGCTTGGGTGTGTCTGTCTAGTATGCTGATGGTGCGTCAGTGGAGTCGGGCATGTGACTGCTTGGCACGTGCTAGCCTTCAGCTTGCTGTTGCATGTGCTGCACAGTGTGTGGCATGATCAGTGAGTGTTTCGCACCCCTCATGCCAACCTGTTGACTTTCAATGCCATGTAGTGCATTGAGGCTTGCACACATGCCGATTTCTTATTGTGTATGATGTAATTCCTGTCTGCATCCTATGCCCTGTTCAACATTTCAATGATGTTCAAATGTGTGTCTCTGGGACATGGAGCAGGTGTATTGATGATGTGTCACTTTGTCATCCTGACAGGTAACTGCCTACGAGAAGGGGGTGATCTGGAACAACATCGTCAGGGCCGTGAGATCTGAGGGGGAGCGTAGTTGGCAGCTGCGACAGGTCCGCAAGAGGTGGCAGGACATCCGGTGCTGGACCCGGCGGATCACCCGGGTCCAGCTGGGGCTCGACAGTCCTCGCCCCCACGGCAGCCGCCGACGCCTGACCCCCCACATGAGACGTGTCCTAGCGGTGGTATTCCCTGAGCTCGATAGGCAGTTACAGGAGAGACTGCAGCAAGGAGGGGGTAGGTACATGGCTGTTTGTCGTATTATGTGTCGCCAGCTTTTGGAAGTGCTCTGTAGCCTGGATACACTCCCAGAGTTAATATGTGCAGTGCATTTTCAGTTCCCCAATGTCACCTGGTGCTCTTTTTCATCCCTTACCCTCCTTGCTATGTGTCCCCTGGTCTGTGTGTAATCACATTTGCACATGGTAATCTAGGGTGCCAGTAAATCTAAGTGCACATTGCTTTCTGCATCATGTGAGAGGGTGGTCTGTGACTTGTGTTGGTACCTTGCCTGTGCCATGACCTGTTCACTATGTTGGGGGTCCATATTTGTTGTCACTGATGATGATTCTCAACATAGGAGTGGGAGCTTTCAACTGAACACCCTTGCAGCATGCATGACCAATGTTGTGGCCTCAGACATGATGTGCATGAGTGGGAGAAATGCTTATTGCCATGACGGTTGAACATGGTTCAGTCAGCTCATTCCAGGACCACGGAGCAGTGTGCCCACTACAGTCCCCTGAGACACCCTGGCCTCCTAATCATGTGTGTCATCCAACACTGTACACATTCTCTGTGGGTTCAGCATAGGTCTGCCTCTGTGGCATTATTCCCTGGCCTAGTCAGTATTTTGCTAATGTGTGCTACATGTGTCCACTGGACAGGGATACACCATTTTGCTTGTGCATACTCACACTGGGCAGTGCCTGTGTGGCTATTCACAACAATCTGTTGATGGTTGTTTGTCACAAATATGTGTTGCCAGCCCCACGAGGTGATGTTGTGTAAATGAAGCTATTTTTCCAGTACAGTTATTGTAACCCTGAATAAGAGGTGTCACTTCTT
Source organism: Triturus cristatus (assembly GCF_964204655.1). Taxonomy (NCBI): domain Eukaryota; kingdom Metazoa; phylum Chordata; class Amphibia; order Caudata; family Salamandridae; genus Triturus; species Triturus cristatus. Next base: position 499,510,696 of record NC_140582.1, read on the forward strand.
GATCTGTATCAATCACATTGACTCAGGCATGGGGTGGGGTGTGCGGGAGAGGCATACATGTGCAACCCTGATTTTTCATTGCCAGGTCTGACTTGTGTGTGAAACTTGGCTGTACAAAGAATCACCGTGCAGTGCCCCTGTGATGCTGCCCAGTGCTTAATGTTCGCGCTTTGCAGCCTGTGTCAGTTTTTTAAAAACATGATTCCTGCTCATACATTTTTAGCACCTGTGTATGGTTCAGATGCAACGCTGTTTGGACTTTGTGTGCTGACATCTGTGTGTACATTCTGGCTTGCCATGAGGATGTCCCCACAGTACAGCTAGGCTTTTTTTCAACCCAATTGCAGGCCCATTAGCTTATGCATTGTCCTGGGTGTGGACATGTGTGCCACTCAAGATGACAGGCAGTAGGTCATATGTGTAGCCAACTGTGTAATCAGGTGACGGATGGCCATGTGGCAACTGACATAATTCAAGTTGTTACTCTTAAAAAATTGTACCTTGGCACTCACAGCACTTGTCAACAGTTCTTCATGTTTTAAATGTGGAAATTTGATGATATGTGTTAAGAAGTACACTGATGTGCCTGCATGAAAAAGTCTCCCAAGGAAGTGCACACCAAACGACATTTCCACTTTCATGGAACACACTGGCATATTTTCTAAGAAGCCACTGTTAGAATTAAATGGTGTTGCAGATTCTCCATATACATGTTCCCACAGTGCTCTTGATTTTGTGAGACTCCTTTGTTGTTGGTGATACAAACTGACGAGTCTCAAGACACCAAGACCTCCGTGGGCCCATGTATTTGTACTTTCTGCAACACCATTAATTTCTAACAGTGGCTTCTTAGAAAAGGTGCCAGCTTCTTCAATGACAGTGTAAATGTACTTTTGTGTGCACTGCCTTGTGCGACATATTTCATGCAGGCACATGAGTGTTCTTTTCACGAAATGGCGAATTGGCACATTCAAAACATGTAGATTGTGTAAAGTATTGTGAGTCTCAAGGTAGCAACATTTTTTCGTTTTGTGTTCCAAAGTACTTACAGGTCTCTGAGTGTGGTGACACCTTGAGTATTGAGGTGTGTCAGTTTACGTTGGGTGCACCACTACTGTTTCTTTCAGGGTAAACAAGAGGTGGCATGACTTTATTGTATTGCTGTGCTCACCGGTTCACAGACACTAGCTTCTCAGTGTATTTCTCATTCAAGTTGTGGCCTTTTGTGTTCTTTTTTTCCTGGTGTCCAAGTGGCATAGTGGGTCTACCAACTGGGCAGTACAGGGCTTACATATGTGCGGAGTTATCTAGCTGTTACACATGATGCATTGCCTGATATGCACTGTGACCAATTGTTCTTGTGCTCATGTGTCAGATGTATACAGGTGAATGATGCGTTTCGGTTTCTTCTCCTTGGCCACAGCATCATCATCCGCAACCGAGGGAGACACCTGCATGGACCTGGAGCAGGGACCCAGCGACAGTGCCACCAGTGCTGGGGAGTCAGAAGGAGCCAGTGGCACAGAGGCCGAGGGGAGTCAGTCGGAGTACCTGTCTGGAGGCGAGAGCAGCTACGACGCCGACGGGTCCAAGGCTGACCTCCCTGAGGAGGCGGAGGCTGCAACACCAACTGGCAGCATCCCTACATCTGTCCCCGCCTCCTCCATTACCATCTCCACCCTCCCAGTTGCTCCTGTCCCTTCTGTCCGTGCAGAGTCCCACCATGTCTCCTTCGGCCCAGGCACCGCACCCCCTGCCCCTGTCACCCCTGCTGCCCTCAGTGAAGAGTCTGTGGACATACTGCGGCAGTTCCAGGTTGGGCAGGCATCGGTTCTGAATGTTCTCCATGGACACACTAAACTGCTCACACAGATGGTGTCGTTCATGGAGGGCATGTCAGCAACGATGTCTGACCAACGCAGGTTTCTGCGGTCCATGGACTCTTCCCTGACGGCAGCAGTTTCTCTCCTGCAACGTTCTGTCCCCCCACACCCAGACCCATTCACACTGCCCTCTCCCATGCCTGCCCAACGCACACCCAGACAGTCACGGGCACGCACCCCACCAGACACATCCAGCACACCCCCAAGTAGCGCACACCTCCTGGCACGCACACTCAGGGGGATGTAGGCACACCCACAGGGTCTGGGGGCAGACGACATACACGCAGCCACAGTCCTCACAACCCTGTTCCTCCAAAACCACTCCCCTTAGCTCCCCTGCCAAACTCTCACCCAAGGAGACCTATATGGTTGAGCTGGACCTCGCCCCCACTGAGCCACCACCTCACAAGCGGGCGAGGAAGTCCCCGGGCATGGGAGCTGAGTCCCCCACCATGTCCACCCCCTCCCCCAAGAGCGCTGCATCCCATCCCTCGCCCACCATACCCTCCGTTGCCCCTGGGGTATCTTCAGGTGCAGGGGTTAGGATGGATGTCCTAGCAGCAGTGTGCAGCGAGCTGCCCGACCCCCTGTGGTAGAGACATCCACCCCTGCACCCACCACACCTACCCATCCTCCTCCTGTCCCTGCGGTGCCTGGTCCTGCCACAGATGATGCCCCCCCCCCCGGTCGACAAACCTTGAGGTTCCTTTGTGCAGGCAAGGTAGGGATGGACGCGGTCCCCTACGTCCACCCTTGGACTTGACAAATGGACTGTCCATTGGCCTTTGTACATAGTCTCTTTAAAATGTATTTATTTTTGGTGCTGAATAAAGCCTCTTCTTTTACTTTCAACACTATTGCATTTCAGGTACTTGATGTTGGTGATGAGGCTCCTGGAGTTGGTGTTCTGGTAATGTGTTAGGGTTCTGAGAAATGTTTTTGTATGATGGTCATGAGGTGGACCATGGTATCTGTGTTCCATCACAATGTCTCTGCAAAGAATTATTGGTAATGTGTGTTCATTTAGTTTGGAGACATTGTCCCAAGGAGTGTTCCTTCCTCTGTGGCACCTGACATCTTCCCTGCAAACAGTTGCACAATTGTGCTGACCTGTGTCCACATTTCCTTTGTTGGTGACGGATCCCTTCAACAATGGCCATGCCTGCTCACCAATGTCTCCTGCTGAATCATCTGTGCCATCCTTGCTAGTCACTGTACTTGTGTTTTGGGTATGTAGGAATGCCTTCAGGGACAAATTGGCCCTTTTCAGCACTATGCATGTGTGTAATCACGGCCTACCACACACATGGTACTTGTTATGCAGGGTATTTGGGCACCTGACTCACAATTGTGGGCATTGTATCTGGTGGAATTGAACCCTATTCCTTCCATCGGAGACAACATCTTGGTGGCTGGACCAGCACCTGAACATTCCTATCAGTCCTGGGATGTGCATGACAGTGTGTGTTCCCTTCGGCTATCTTAGTTTTGTATGCAGTTACATCACTATACAGTCTGTTGACATGAAATCAGGGTATGTATTGTGCTGCATCCACCATGGGTGGGTATGCATGTGTTATATGTCCTCACACCCACATGTGGTGTGTCATGCAGTGTGTGAAAGACATCCATCGTCCTGGGAGTGGGACACTGCTGTCAGTGATGTGTTGTAATAGCACTAAAATCATAGTCCAAAGTTAGGGATGCGTCCATACCACCATGTAGGTGTGGTCATCTGATGATGATGTACACCCCCATATCTCTGTCCACTGCTGGGAGTCCTCTGCACCCACCCCTCATATGTCTGGACACTGCTGAGGTCATATGCACCCACCCCCATATCTCTGTCCACTGCTGGTAGTCATATGCACCCACCCCTCATATGTCTGGACACTGCTGGGAGTCATATGCACCCACCCCTCATATTGCAGGCCACTGCTGGTAGTCATATGCACCCACCCCTCATATCTCTGTTCACTGCTGGGAGTCATATGCACCCACCCCTCATATGTCTGGACACTGCTGGGAGTCATATGCACCCACCCCTCATATGTCTGGACACTGCTGGGGGTCATATGCACCCACCCCTCATATCTATGTCCACTGCTGGGAGTCATATGCACCCACCCCTCATAAGTCTGGACACTGCTGGGAGTCATATGCACCCACACCTCATATGTCTGGATACTGCTGGTAGTCATATGCACCCACCCCTCATATCTCTGACCACTGCTGGGAGTCATATGCACCCACCCCTCATATGTCTGGACACTGCTGGGAGTCATATGCACCCACCCCTTATATTGCAGGCCACTGCTGGTAGTCATATGCACCCACCCCTCAAATCTCTGACCACTGCTGGGAGTCATATGCACCCACCCCTCATATGTCTGGACACTGCTGGGAGTCATATGCACCCACCCCTCATATTGCAGGCCACTGCTGGTAGTCATATGCACCCACCCTTCATATTTCTGGACACTGCTGGGAGTCATATGCACCCACCCCTCATATGTCTGGACACTGCTGGGAGCCATATGCACCCACCCCTCATATCTCTGTCCACTGCTGGTAGTCATATGCACCCACCCCTCATATGTCTGGACACTGCTGGGAGTCATATGCACCCACCCCTCATATGTCTGGACACTGCTGGGAGTCATATGCACCCACCCCTCATATCTCTGTCCACTGCTGGGAGTCATATGCACCCACCCCTCATATGGCTGGACACTGCTGGGAGTCATATGCACCCACCCCTCATATGTCTGGACACTGCTGGTAGTCATATGCACCCACCCCTCATATGTCTGGACACTGCTGGTAGTCATATGCACCCACCGCTCATATCTCTGACCACTGCTGGGAGTCATATGCACCCACCCCTCATATGTCTGGACACTGCTTGGAGTCATATGCACACACCCCTCATATTGCAGGCCACTGCTGGTAGTCATATGCACCCACCCCTCATATCTCTGTCCACTGCTAGGAGTCATATGCACCCACCCCTCATATGTCTGGACACTGCTGGGAGTCATATGCACCCACCCCTCATATGTCTGGACACTGCTGGGAGTCATATGCACCCACCCCTCATATCTCTGACCACTGCTGGGAGTCATATGCACCCACCCCTCATATATCTGGACACTGCTGGGAGTCATATGAACCCACCCCTCATATTGCAGGCCTCTGCTGGTAGTCATATGCACCCACCCCTCATATCTCTGTCCACTGCTGGGAGTCATATGCACCCACCCCTCATATGTCTGACCACTGCTGGGAGTCATATGCACCCACCCCTCATATCTCTGTCCACTGCTGGGAGTCATATGCACCCACCCCTCATATCTCTGACCACTGCTGGGAGTCATATGCACCCACCCCTCATATGTCTGGACACTGCTGGGAGTCATATGCACCCACCCCTCATATTGCAGGCCACTGCTGGTAGTCATATGCAGCCACCCCTCATATGTCTGGACACTGCTGGGAGTCATATGCACCCACAACTCATATGTCTGTCCACTGCTGGGAGTCATATGCACCCACCATGCACTCACTTGGAGCAGTACACTGCTGGCCTGGACCTACACACACACCAATATGAAGGTAACATGCTGGGCCAGTCCTCTAAGCCCACATTCCTGGTGTGTGTATGCCTCGTATCCCAAATGTACTGGTGCCGTAACATGGTACGTGTGACACGCACCGTACCCACGCATTCATTGCGTGTGTACGGTCCGTATCACAGTTCTACTGTGCCGTAGGGGTACGTGTGGTACGCACCGTACCCACGCATTCATTGCGTGTGTACGGTCCGTATCACTGTTCTAATGGTGCCGTAGGGGTACGTGTGGTACGCACCGTACCCACGCATTCATTGCGTGTGTAAGGTCCGTATCACTGTTCTAATGGTGCCGTAGGAGTACGTGTGACACGCACCGTACCCACGCATTCATTGCGTGTGTACGGTCCGTATCATTTTTCTAATGGTGCTGTAGGGGTACGTGTGACACGTACCGAACCCACGCATTAATTGCGTGTGTACGGTCCGTATCACAGTTCTACTTTGCCGTAGGGGTACGAGTGGTACGCACCGTACCCACGCATTCATTGCGTGTGTACAGTCCGTATCACTGTTCTAATGGTGCCGTAGGGGTACGTGTGCCACGCGCCGTACCCACGCATTAATTGCGTGTGTACGGTCCGTATCACAGTTCTACTTTGCCGTAGGCGTACGAGTGGTATGCACCGTACCCACGCATTCATTGCGTGTGTACGGTCCATATCACTGTTCTAATGGTGCCGTAGGGGTACGTGTGCGACGCACCGTACACGTCCACTTCCGTTGTTGCGATACGCAGGGGTTGCTGGCCACGCCCCTCCAAGTGACCAGACCCTGGTGGCAATGTATGGCCTCCATATTATAGATTTGGCTTTGAGTATGGGGTTTGTTTCCTGCCCCTCACCCCCACCCTGGCCCCTGGGTGTTGTTCTCACCTTCTGCGGCGTGTGCGTCGTGTGCGGTGCACCAGGTCGTAGGCCAAGAGGACTGGGATGACACGTACGATGGGGTTCATGGCGTGTACGTCGCGTACGGAGGCTCCGTTGCGTAGCGGTTCGCGTCGGACTCTGCTTTTCCGGCTGTGTTTGACACCCGTAAAAAAGACCCGTACGGAGTGACGTAGGGACGAATCTTACTTGCTGGGCCGGAAACCGCTGCCTGAATACGTCCAGACATCGCGTACAAGCTGTTCCCGATCAGAATCGTAGGTTTTTTTTACCCGTACGGGCTTTTGTGGAAATAGGCTTTCTGTACGAATCGTACTTCCTAGGTTGTACGGAAAGTTTGCCGGGTACGAGTCGTACGGGAAAAACGCTCCGTACAACGATTCGTACAGCCTTTTTACAGGATCAGAATATGCCCCTATGGGGCTGATTCTGAATCCGGCCGCAAAACGGACCGACCGACACGGACCCAAGCCGTACGACCGAGCCGTAGGGAAAACAGTGATTCGCCCGGAAAACGGACGCGATTCACACCGACCGACACGCACCAGGAAGGAACCCGACACGTACCCGCGATATCCGATCTGCGCAGTATGATGCAATGCATGTAAAACCAGACCGACTTGCACGGAGCCCAAGCTGCATGACTGACATGCACAGAAAACAGGGACCTGAAGCAATAGAGATCTCCGCGACTGACGCGTATGAAACACAGAAGAAAGTCAGCGTGAAAGACCCGGAGAAGCCCGCACGAGCCAACATCAGTGTCCATCTCGGTCAGAAGAATGTCTCCTTCATGCCTTGAAAACCCAAAGGAAAAAATACAAAAAAAGGACCAAACAAGCAATGACAAAGCCAATAAATATCAAATAAAAAAAACCTGGGACAAAGACACACCCACAACTCCAAATATATAAAGGCATACAATCACTACCATGATCCCTTGCAAACAGGAAACACAGCCAGCAGCAAACACCATCACACAGCAACCACAGACACACTCACAACTCACCCATCACACAACTCACACACCATCAGCACCTCCTCCAAAAGCACACACACATACAGCTAGCAAAACCAACACTAACCCACTCTCACTTGCACCCTCACACTCACATCACTCACCACCACCACCCATCACCATGCCCCCAAAGAAGAATCCAAAGTTCACAGATAGTGAGTTAGAAGTGCTGGTAGACGAGATCATCAGAGTAGAGCCACATTTGTTTGGTACATTGGTCCAAAGGACCCCCATGTCAGAGAAAACAAAGATGTGGGCGAGGATCGTGGACAAGGTGAACGCACAAGCACCAATGTTGCGCACAAAGGATGATATCCAGAACAGGTGAGATGACATGCGCAGGAGGGTCAAGAAACTCATCGAGAAAGATCACGCCTTGAGTCAGTGCACTGGTGGTGGCCTTCCTGCCAAACCAGTATACTTCAGGTCCTGGGAGGAGAAGGTGCGGGACATCCTCCCACCAGAGAGCGTCCATGGTCTATCAGACATACCAGAGCCAGGTGAGTACACAACCAATATACTCAATATTGTGTGGCAAGGAGACAGTGAAACCATGCACCGTTAGCAAAGCCACAGTAACCAATAGATAATCATCCCAAGATGTGTATGCTAGTCAGACAAACACAATACCTGCCATCTCCTAGTGACTTGTAACTGTGTCATGACATGTACAAACCTACCAACAAATAGAGCAAGGCAGTGGCACAAAGCTAAATAAACACTGTCAGACAGTTTGCCACCACAAACACACCACCTCACAGTGCAGCTGACTGACAGGAAGGAATAATGGGTATGCAGGTGTAGTGAGTGTATCCAAAAGCATGATGTGGTTTGTAGTCACAGTTAATGCTCCCCCTCCCAATTGGCCCATCAAGACCTCTCTGAACCATGCCCACATCACAGGGAGTGGAAAATGACTGACAAGATGGCTGACACTGGGTCCTGCTGTGGGGAGCACAAGGCCCTGGTAGGGGTTGTGTGCAAATCAGAAGCAGGACACCACTGCCTGACATCCTGAAAGCCAACTTGCACGCCCTCCAATGGAATCACGTTTCATGGTGGGATGTCTGGCCAGGTGGGAAGGAGGACTGACAGCTCTGACCATACTTACCAGCATGTGTAGACACACACACCTCTCAACACAAACTCCACACAACTCACCGGGTATAATGCATTGACTCACACTGTAGTGAAATATCACCCAAAGATACACCGCACTGGGTTCTGCTGTGTGAAGCACAGGGGCTCTCTTTGGACTTGTAGCCAAACAAACACCAGGACTTCACAGTCAGCCATCTTGCCATTGCTGTCAGACTCCCTCACAAGCAGAGTCAAAAGGAAGGAAGTATGGGCATGCTGGAAAGGGGGGTGTAGCCAAAAGCATGATGGGAGTTGCAGTCACAGACATTCCCCACCCACCCACATGGCCCAGCAAGCTCACACTGAACCATGCTCTCCTAACAGGGAGTGGGAATGGATTGACAAGATGTCTGACACTGGGCTCTGTTGTGGGGAGCACAAGGCCCTGCTGGGAACTGGGCACAAAAAACACCGGGACTGCACAGCCAGCCATCTTGCCATTACTGTCACACTCCCTCACAGGGAAGCAGAGACAAAAGGAAGGAAGAATGGGCATGCTGGGAAGGGGGGTGTAGCCAAAGCATGATGGGAATTGCAGTCACAGACATTCCCCATCCACCCACATAGCCTAGCAAGCTAACATGGTTCATGTTCACCTCACAGGGAGTGGGAATGGACTGACAAGATGTCTGTCACTGGGCTCTGTTGTGGGGAGCACAAGGACCTGCTGGGAACTGGGCACCAACAAACACCAGGACTGCACTGACTGACATCCTGAAAGTTAACCTGCACCCACTGCAATGGTGGCACGCTTCATGATGGCATAACTGGCCTGAGGGAGAAGGAGGTCCTGACTTGAAAACAAATAATATCGATGCTGGACATACACACACCCTCTATGCTAAAACACATTGCACATGTGGTACCAGTCACTCACAAAGATAATGCCCGGGCAAGATGTCTGACACATGGGCATGAGAAATGATGTGGCTGAAAATCACACATATGCACTTGCCAAACCAAACACGGTCGCACACACAGCCATTGCAACCATATGTTCAAACTCACTGTCTGGGGATGCAGTGTCCAGGGGTGCCCCCTGGCCTGGCTGTGGAGGTGTGTCCTGCAGATGACAAGTGCGGAGATCCATATATAGTACATTGCACAAAACACACAGGAACTCACATATACATCATTGACAGAAGACATCTAACAGTGAATGGAATGGACACACCAATCTAGCCTACACCATAGCATGGTCTCATTCACACTCGATGCTGTTGTGAGCTGCATTCCACTCCTACATCGTGCTGCAACATATGCATGCTTCACACAACACACCACTCACTGACATAGACACTGTAGACACAAGGTCTAACCTGGACTGCATTGGAGGAGACATGCTACTCACAGCAGCCAAACCGCAACACACACACCACCGGCTCTCACTGTCATGAGCATTGAAAAGCCAGAGTGCTTCCTTGCCCAATCCATGTCACCATGGAGAACATTGACAAGTCAAATCACATATGCACGTACAAACCTCAGCACCAGACTCATCAACAATGGTGACATCATCACTTATATGAAATGAGATGGGAACTAGGAACACTGTAAAAAAACACTTTCTCCCAAGAGATCACAGGCATACCGACTGTGACCATGTCGTACCAATACACCAATGTGACACACAAAGACTAGCAAAATCTGCTACCACACATGCCCCAATCTTACAACATATCCTCAGTGGAACTGCACGTATGTCCTTGTTAAAGGTCAAATGTGTACAGGGATGGCACACCTGTGTCAGCAACGTGATGGCCCTTGAGTAGTAATGGCCATGTACAGCCAAATCTATACATGAACTGGCATGCTCACACTTCGACATGCACATTGAAATGTTTCATGTTGGCTGGGCAATGTGCCACAACAATATCAATCTCTGTCCATGACAACTTTGGACAAAGCAGTGTACAGGCACGCATCCTGATGTACAGTAGAAAATTTCATGTATGTGAACCATTGATGCCTGTAGAAACATAACTTACATTGTGTGTCTCTTCCAAACACAGGTGGTGCTGGGGACACAGCAGCAAATGAAGAGGAGTCACTGTCCCAGACTCTGGTGAACCCTCAGCTCTCTGGTTTGGATCAGTCTCTGTCCTCTTCGAATGACAAAGAACAACATGGCATCTCTGGTGTGAGTCATCATGCAGCATCAGCAGTACCAACATCTGCACCCCCTGTACCCACGCCTCCAGCATCTGGCAACAGACAGGGCACCCCCGCCAACACGGACAGACCAAGGACACAGAATACCAACAGCACAGAGACATGGGACCCCCAGGAAGGTACGGACAACACCACCAGTAACAACACCCAAGGGGGCCCAGTGTCACCTGTGTGTGCCGCCGCAGGTCCTACCCATGTTTCTAGGGGTGCTGGGAGGGGTGGTAGGAAGAGGGCACGGCTTGCAGAGGGGTCTGGACTGCATGATGACCCCCAACTGGCATGCATCATAGATGCATACCAGGATAGCACCGGAGGATTCGGCCAGGTAGTGGGGATCCTCACGGACATTCAACAGGAGCAGGATGACCATCATGCCCGCATAGAGGCAAAGTGGGATGCACTTACTGCGGTGCATCGGGACATACTCCAATGCCTCCACCAGATAAGCACCAACATCTCCACACCTCCCTGTGTGGCCACGACATCTGTTGCCGCAAGATCTGCCAGTGCTATAGGGAGGGATGATGACTCTGGAGGAGAGTCCTCTGCACCGCAGATGCCTGCACCTGAGGATCCCCCCGAAGAAGAAGAGGGGTCGTCCGAAGAAGGACATGTGAGACGCAGATGTCCATGCACATCCCCCAGGGCCTCTAAACATGTTCTGGAAAATGTTCTTTGTGCGCAAACCGTTCACCTTGTCGTATCTTACACAACTCGCCTACATGACATGGAGGGTTCATGTTCGTCCAATGTAGCAGATGACTGTGGACGTTACTCTGGACATTTCAGCTACCAACACTTCCAACTCTACTGTGAACTTTGGATTCAAAACCCAATGTACAGCACACACCATCCTGTGCACTATCCTCACACATGTTTATAAATAAACTCACCAGTACACTATACTTGTCTCTGTTGTGATTCCAACTTGTTATGTGTCATGGAGATGTTGATCTGCTAAACAACACAGTGCATGCCAAATACTACAGCAATGTGATCACCGTTATGTGAGTCATGGTGATGTGACACATGTGAGGGAGACACACCACTATGGCACCACAACACATACTCACCATGGCCATGTAACTCATCCCACACAATGATGTTCACCTGAAATACATTGGAATGCACAGACACCACACCTATCCACAGTCAGTGGTAACAAGCCCACAGGTGAGGTAAGCAAATGTTAGTCAGATGTAGGAAGACAGAAAACGCACATAACAAAGCATAGCACAGGTTCATTACACATCAGCAACATGTTTATTCCACAACAGTTGCAAGGTAATTCTACGTTACAGTGGACACACGGTCACAAAGTGTCGGAGAATTGAAGTCCAGGGGAGTGTGGTACATCACATGATGGGAATTGACATCTTCCACCCTGGTGTTGGATTCTGGGTATTGGGGGTCAGTGTTGACCAAACAACAGGCAAAGTACCCCGGGAAGGACAGACATAAAACACAGTCAAAAGCACAGCAGAACAGGAGAGAAATGCAATAAACATGCACAAAACATGTCAAAAGAAACCTACACAGAAACAAGTTAGCAGTTCGATACTATTGTGGAGTACAGACCACCTGAAAGGACACATCACTGCACGCATCCAGTCAAGTAGCACACAGACACACTCAAACAGCAACAGAGCAGCCCCAACACATTTCAGGCTCACTCAATACATTGACATAACAACCCTGTAAACTCACATTCAGGTGAAGAAGTTGTTGATGAGCAGTGTGCGGACGTCACCATCATCATCATCACTGGCATCGTGGTCCAGCCCTGGATCCTCCACAGGTGGCAGAGGTAGATCATCGTCATCCTGGATGAGAGGTAACGTCTACCGCACTGCCATGTTGTGTAGCATGCAGCATATAAGGATAATTTTGCACACCTTTGCTGGGTCATACGGGAGGGCACCTCCGGTCTTGTCCAGGCAGTGGAAACAGCTTTTCAGGAGACCAAAGGACCGCTCAATCACCCTCCTGGTCTGACCATGTGCCTCATTGTAGCGCATCTCGGCTGGTGTCACAGGGTTTCTGAGGGGTGTCAGCAACCACGGCATGTTGGGGTATCCGGAGTCACCTACATGCAAACAATAGAACAATTAGCTGAGTTTTGAAAGAGGGTGGAATACAACATTGCCAAACACACACAATGGGAAACAGTCAGTACACACCGACAAGCCAGGGACGCTGGTCTGGCATCTGTGACATCAGCGTTGCAATGCGACTACTCCTCATGATGTAGGCATCGTGCGCAGAACCGGGGAAACATGCACACACTTGTGTGATACACATGTCTGCAAGACATACCACCAGAGCATTGATGGAGTGGAAATGGTTCCTGTTCTGGTATGCCTGCTCATGTGCCCGTCGTGGTACCAGGGCCACATGTTTACCATCAATAGATCCGATGACATTCGGCATCCTCCCCAGTGTATAAAAAGCATCCTTTATGTCAGTGAGTTGACCTGGGCTAGGAAACTTGATGTACAGGTCAAGGAAATGCAACATCCCCTCCAAGACATCGCGTAGCACACGACTGAACATAGTTTGCGACATACCACCTGCAGTAGCCACAGTGTACTGGAAGGTACTAGTAGCACCAGTAGCAAAGAAGTGCAGGGCTGACATCACCTTCACCTCTGGGGTCAGTGCTGCAGGGTATGTCCGGCCAGGTAGCAGATGTGGCGCCAACTGCTCCGCCAACTCCTCAATTACTGGCCTGGTGAAGCAGTACCGTCGGATGCAGTCGCGTTCCTGCATGGTTTCAAGGTCTGGGAACGGTCTATGGAGAGCTGGTGCCCTGCAGTACTGAGATGAACAAAGGAAGATTGTCTTTTCATCCACCCATGTGGCTATGACTAAGCAAAATATCACATGATACAACATGACAATACACAATGTACTGAGGTGTGTGCTGTTGGGTATGGACACATATGTCACTTACATGCACATCACCTCACATCTCAAGTCCACATGTCTACATAAGTTCCATGTAGTGCAATGGCCAATCATTGGGCTGTGTCACAGTACCTATGTACTGCTGTCACGTTACAAACACACACCACAGTGACAAGTGAGGCCTGATGTCTCCCAGGCATCACAGCTCTTTGACATGCAGATACCCAGGGTTCCTGTATTGCCACATGGACACTGGCATGACACGGTGTATCATGTACATGCATCAAAACAACCGTGAGTCCCACATGTAGTGGTCACTGTTGTCTCTGCAGGCCCTACATGGACGTCTCGTAGACACACACACACCATCAATGTTGATGCACAAACCACATGGATGTGGAGACTGTCTCCCATTGGGCACATTTGATCAGCCACATCTGAGACACAACATGCACACAGACTGTGGGTGTACATCAGAATTGTGGCTATAGGTCTCACTGTGACGTACATACCATCACACCCAGGACTCAGGGTGTATGTGACATGTCCTAAATATATCCAACCTGCAACTGTGTCCATGGCTCATGACCATAACTGTACAGTTGCACATCACAGTGGTAATGTGCACAACACACAAAGGAATCTGTTCCCATGAACACGTGCACAGCCTGGGAGTGGCTGCACAAAAGTGCTACATAACAAACCAAATGTTGCCCCCCCCAAACACACAGGTAATGCAGCCTTACATTCCATGGGACACAGTGTGGCACATGCTGTAGTGCGGTAGGTGTGCACCTGAGTCCCTGGCAAGTAATTGTGTGTGGAAGCCGTCAAAAAGTCACACCAATGTCAACCGACGCGGGTGACTTCTACAGAGATGCATTGCATCAGTTCAGGACCGAGCCGTGCGTACGCTTAGCCATTGACTGCAATGAGAACCGATGCGGGTGACTATCATGCGTACGCATTGCACAGTTCAGGACCGAGTCCTGCATACACTTAGCCATTGACTGCAATGAGAACCGATGCGGGTGACTCTCATGCGTACGCATTGCACAGTTCAGGACCGAGCCGTGCGTACGCTTAGCCATTGACTGCAATGAGAACCAATGCATGTGACTATCATCCATACGCGTCGTGCAGGCATGGACCGAGCCCTGTGCACGCCTTGGCCATTGAATCGTATGGAGACGGGTGCGTGTGGATTTTCAAACTAAGCGTTGTACAGTCAGTTGACCGAGCCGTGCGCACCCATTGGCTCTGGACTATCATGGAGACGGATGCGGATTCAAAACTTGTACGAGGTGTGCGCTGGAAATTCAGTTGGATGCCTACAACAATGTTGCAATTTCTAGGGTTTTATGAAGGTGAAGATTTGAACGATGCGGAAGACGTACAATTCCATGGATTGGCCAGATTCATAGAATGCAACCGTGTTGGACCTATCACTTGGGACACATGGCACAGATTCTGCCTCTGCAGCACAGATATAAGGCTGGCTGGCCCCCAGGGAGCTCACTTGCCTGCACTACATGCTACTGGACCACATCTCTGCTACCACTGCTGCTGTCTCTGCATCCTCTGGCTACTGCTATGGCACGTACTCTGGAGAGGGCCCCAGCCTTCACTGAGGAGGAGAACCAGGCCCTGCTGGACGGGCTCCTTCCACAGTACAGCAAGCTGTAGGGGAAACCAGGGGAGTAGGTGAGTGTGCAGTCCACGGCCTTCCTAATTGTGCATGTTGTCTGACTAGCAGTACTAGCAGTGTGTACACCAGTGGCAGGCGTACTCACTGAATACTTTCATCCCCCAAAGTGTGTAGGTACATGTAATGAACAGGTGCTCTGCAGCAAAAGTGCATTTGTGCAAGCTTCAACTTCCCAGGCAATGTTAACATGTCAGACATGCAGGGCATTTGTCCATTTCCATGGGTGCACTACCTGTGTAACTCATTTTCCTTTGTGATGATGACATGTATATCCAACTGTGTGCAGCACAAATATGGGGCATGTGTGTTAATGGACTTTAACCTTTGTCATCCTCACAGGTTGAAGCCCATCAGAAGCAGGAGATCAGGCTGACCATAGCCCGGGCAGTTCGATCAGTGGGGGTCTACAAACGCCGGATCCGCAACTGCCAGAAGAGGTGGCTGGACCTTCGGGGCTGGACCTGGAGGATCGCAAGGGTCCAGCTGAAGCTGTCGCCTCCTCGCAGGAGGGGCAGACACCGGACCCTGACCCCCCACATGCTCAGGATTCTGGTGGTGGTCTTCCCAGACCTGGATGGGCAGCTGAAGGCCAGACAGCAGCAAGGAGGGGGTAAGTCCAAGCCTAATCTGACATGCTATTTGCAGTCTCTTGGCCTGGTCACACTTCCACATTACGTAGGTCTGGTAGTCCAGGACTCATGTCCCTCAATTGTGTGATGCACCCTCCTCATCTGATCCACAGGTGTGGACCCTACAGTCTGTGGCTTGTGTCACTAGGGTACTGTGTCCCTACAGTCAGCTATGCTTCAGGTTCCGGACAGCATCTGTTACCGTGACTCTGTTTTTCATGGGTGGGACAACTGTTTACACAATGCCTGAGATCTGACATGTGATCTGTGTGTGCCCTTGATATGTGTTCCAATTGCTGGTCTGACTCGCCACATGTGCCTGGGGTATTTCAAACACACCCATGCCGCAGGGGACTCCAAATTGTGGGTCTCAGGAGTATGTATATCAAGTGTGTCACACTTGCTTAGCCACCTGACTACTGTCTAGGGCTATACACTATTTCATGTAGACCTGGGCAGTCATGCCTACTCAAGGGCATTTAGAAACACTCTGTAATCCCACTCCTGTGTATCAACTTACAGGTTGTGCTTAGTGACATGTGCCTTCAGGTGTCTGCCTCTGTGTCATTGTGGTGTGGCTTCCTTTTCAGGACAACTGGGGTGTTCATGAGTTTGAGGGTCAGCAGGACATCTGAGATGTGACTATAAGAGACAAGACCTGTGTGACATATAGGTGTGTGATCACTTGACGGTGCAGAATGGTGTATGCAACTGTGAACTTCAGGCAGCTGTGTTTCATGCACAGCAGATTGTGATGTGCTCATGTGCAGGGAATTGTGTTAGCAGAGACTCATATGTCTGTTTTGTATGATGTGGGGTAATCTGGGTCCGGGATATGGTGTTTGTAGGGGATGGACAAGTGCAATTGTCAGCTGCAGAGTTTGCTTTACCCATGACCTATGATTGTGACACAGTGCATACTGTTGTTGTCATGATGCCCTGCCCCTGTGACAGGAGACAGTGATGACTGAGTTTCCATGCATGCCAGTGCCATGGCATTTAACTTGCTATGAGTGATCCTACATTGGGGTCACATGTGCTCCATGCACCCCATTGTCGCATTGACTATCAGGACATGAGAACATCATAGTGTGTGTTGCTGGTATGCATCACAAGCATGTGAAATGAGACGCTGGCCATCCCTTCATCCTGACATCTGCACTGAGTCAGTGGCAAGAGATGTGATGTGTGTATAGTGACATACTCCTACATGTTCACTTGCATGTCCAACAAATGTGTAGGTGGTGCATGTCTGCACATTGGGGTATTAGCATCAAACATGCAACAGACATATAGTTGCAAGTCCAGGAGGGATATGAGTGCCATGGTTTATGGTGAGACTGACAATTGGCTTATTCTAAACAGTGTGAGCACTTTGAGCATTGTTCAGCTGATGATGCCAGGGCTTGCCCTGTGATTTGCTGTACTCACTGTGGTGTGTGCGGTCAGTGCAGGTGACTGATGTTGTTCTTTGTTTCCTAATTCTATCCAGACACATCCACGGCCACAGGAGGGGACAGCTCCACGGACCAGGAGGAGCCACAGAGCCTGACTGGGACAGAAGGCGAGGAGTTGGAGGGACCCAGTGGCACGGAGGGCGAGTGGAGCCACACCGAGGAGTCCTCAGCACCATCCACCCCAGCTGAGGGCCACAGCAGCTCGGAGGATGGCTCCCTTGTGAAGGTGGGTGCCAGCAAACCCCAGCTAGTGAGGCTGTCCCCGCCACCACCACCACCATCACCACCCTCCCATCGGCTCCCATCCCAGAGGTCCGTGGAGGCTCCAGTGTTCAGGAGCATGTCTCCTTTGTGCCAGGCACCGCACCCCCTGACCCTGTGTCCCCTGTTGCCCTGAGTGTGGAGTCTGTGGACTTGCTTCGACAGATCCATGTAGGGCAGACATCAATGCTGAGTGTCCTCCATGCACACACCAGTCTGTTGACACAACTGGTGTCGTTCATGAAGGGCATTTCATCTGGCATGTCTGCCCTACAGAGGACCAATCAGTCCATGGCCTCCTCCCTGACGGCAGAATTGTCCCTCCTCCAACAGTCCCTCACCCCTCCTACCCCTGCCCCATCCACGATTCCTAGCACCCTACCTGTCCCAAGCACACACACACCAGCACATTCACCCAAACCCACAGACACAGGCAGCACACAAACACCCAAACCAAGGTCTAGACGTGCACACAAGCAACCTCAGGGGGCTGATACCACACTCACAGGGGATGGTTTACAAACACACACACAGGCATCCACAACCACTCCGCAGTCCACTGATACCTCTCCCTCCAAGACCCCTTCCCTTGCCTCACCTGCAACCCCATCTCCCAAGAAGCTCTTCCTCTGTGACCTTGGCCTCTTCCCCACCGATCCAGCAGATCCTGCTTACAAGTGGAAGAGGAAATCCCCACACACAGAGGGGAGTGCCCCTCACGCCCGGACACCCTCCTCCAGGCACAGTCAGACTGAGGCCCCCACCTGCAAGTCCCCTGGAGCCAGAAGAGCAAGACCCCACTACCGCCCCACAGCTCCACGACACAGTCTCCATCCTCCATCCCCCCTTCCACCACTCCAGAGGTTCTCCCGCCACACCCTGCCCCAGGTTCCCCCACCCACAGATACACCATCCCCAAAATGCTCTTCCCTCCCCCCCTACCACTTGCTCTTCCACCCCCACCCCCGTCAGACTGTTTGTGTCACTGATGTGGGGACCATGGCCCCCCCTCTGTCCTGCCGACCTCACCTGAACCCCATTCCGCTCCCATGGAGTTGTGCACTGCAGTGGAGTCCACGACAACCCCGTATGACTTGGGCACTGCAGTGGGGACCCAGTTCACTCCATCTGACCTGCCCACTGCAGTTGTGCCGGCACCCACCCCATCTGACTTGTGCCCCACAGTTGTGAATGCACCCACTATGTCAGACACCTCCACTGCAGTTGCCAGTGACTCTCCTGGTTCCACCACCCCTTCAATGCCTCATTCTGCTGAGATCTGATCCTGTCCCTGCGGTGCCTGGCCTGCCCCCATGTATGCCCCTCCTAGTGGATGTCCCCTGTCCTCACCAGTGCAGGCAAGCAACGTGTGACAGTTGTCACTCAAATCACATTGTTGACATTTGGATATGGACTGGCCATTGGCCTTTGTTTTGAAAGGACATTTGCATTGACATTTGGCTGAATTAAGCATTTGTATTTATCCTTGTGAATTTGATTTAGCTGTACATGATGTTGATGATGTTTACCATGACCTTGCAGTTATAATGCTGGATTTCCAATGTTGAATACTGAGGTGACAGTAGTGATGGGCAACATGAAACCCTATGGGTGGAGTTGGCAGGAGTGATGGGCAACAGGTCCCCTATGAGTGGGGGTGGCAGTAGTGATGGGCAACATAAGCCCTATGGGTGGGGGTGGCAGGAGTGATGGGCAACAGCCCTATCGGTGGGGGTGGCAGGAGTGATGGGCAACAGGTCCCCTATGGGTGGGGGTGGCAGTAGTGATGGGCAACATAAGCCCTATGAGTGGGGGTGGCAGGAGTGATGGGCAACATGAACCCCTATGGGTGGGGTGGCATTAGTGATGGGCAATATAAGCCCTATGAGTGGGGGTGGCAGTAGTGATGGTCAACATGAACCCCTATGGGTGGGGGTGGCAGGAGTGATGGGCAACAGGTCCCCTATGAGTGGGGGTGGCAGGAGTGATGGGCAACATAAGCCCTATGGGTGGGGGTGGCAGGAGTGATGGGCAACATAGTCCCTATGGGTGGGGGTGGCAGTAGTGATGGGCAACATGAACCCCTATGGGTGGGGGTGGTAGTAGTGATGGGCAACATACGCCCTATGGGTGGGGGTGGCAGGAGTGATGGGCAACAGGTCCCCTATGGGTGGGGGTGGCAGTAGTGATGGACAACATAAGCCCTATGAGTGGGGGTGGCAGGAGTGATGGGCAACATGAACCCCTATGGGTGGGGTGGCATTAGTGATGGGCAATATAAGCCCTATGAGTGGGGGTGGCAGTAGTGATGGTCAACATGAACCCCTATGGGTGGGGGTGGCAGGAGTGATGGGCAACAGGTCCCCTATGAGTGGGGGTGGCAGGAGTGATGGGCAACATATGCCCTATGGGCGGGGGTGGCAGGAGTGATGGGCAACATAGCCCCTATGGGTGGGGGTGGCAGGAGTGATGGACAACATGAACCCCTATGGGTGGGGGTGGCAGGAGTGATGGGCAACATAGTCCCTAGGGGTGGGGGTGGCAGGAATGATGGGTAACAGGTCCCCTATGAGTGGGGTTGGTAGTGGTGATGGCCATGCAACCCCTATGGTGGCCTGCTGCTAGTGGCCAGGATATGGATCCCCTGGGTGTGTGTGACATTTTGCAGGTACGTGTCGTTTGTTTGTGTGGTGGGTGTCTGACTTACCGTTTGCGCCGTCCGCGTCTGTTCCTGATCCGGTCATAGATGTACAGTACTGTGCGATGGGATTCATGATGTGTTCATCTCGTACACGCTGCTTGTTGCTCCGTCTCGTACCCGTTGCTAGCTGGTCCGTCTCGTAGCCGTGGATTGTGTTCTGGCTCGAATCGTACCTGATATGCTTCTTTTCCGGATGCTGTGACGTGCTGTACGTGGCGACCCGTCCGGCACGTATGATTTGCACATTGTACTTGTCCGGCTGGAAACTGCTGAGGATACTGCTTCCGGGCAACTCGGTTCGGCGTTCAGAGGTACGGCTCGTACAGAAAATTAAGCTTGAATCACAGCCTACGTGTCGGTCGGATTTGTGTCAGTTATGCACATCGTACTTCATCGCCCGGACGGACCAGCTCCGGGTACGAGTCGGTCGCAAGGTAAGGCTCTCGGAGAGCTGTCCAACCCGGATCGGAATCGACCCGTAAATAGGGACAACGGTGATCACAATGCAGGCTTTACAGCAATGCGACCTGTGCTGATTCTGGAGCGCAAATGGTGCCCCTGAGATTTGACACCAGTCGCACCTCCCTAAATTTCTGTGGGGAGGAGCTATACCTCATGCGTTAATGACTGTGACGGAGAGGTCTACGACTCGGAGTAGTGAATATTACCAGTAGGTAACCGGTCATTACTGGTGCTCAGGTATATACTTGAAACTTCACCTAGGGACAAATTCATACATCAGAAAACGTCATTTAAATTCACCAAAGATAAAGAGCCTTAAAGCTTTGGGCCTGGTTCACCAATGTAACTTACACTTTTAGTAAGTTTCCACTTTTGAGTACATTTACTACTTTTCAGTATTCACAAACTGTACTTTTTTTAGTACCCTTCACTTTTGTAGTAACTTACAGTTTTGTAGTAAGTCCAGCACTGCAAGGGGTGAACCACTGGTACTGAAACACCCTCCTGTACAAAATAATGGAGGTAGGGGTTTCAAATAAAACCCCATAGGAAATAATGCTAAATCAAATTCAATTATTTAAAATAGTTACATATAAAAATAAATATAAAATAATGGTAAACAAATATAAAAAGATATATTTGGTATTTAATTATAAAATATTTAATAACCTATTTCAAAATTATCAAAATAGGCCATTACATATTTTAGAATTAAACAATACAAATATAATTCAAAATAGGTCATTAAATATTTTATAATAGAAAAATAAATATGTACTATTTTTATATATTTTCATCATGAACTGATATTTATTTGTATTTTTAGCTATTGTCAAACAATTTAATATCATGTTATTTCCTACAAGGTTTTATTTGAAGTCCCTACCTCCGCTATTTTCTATTGGACAGTATTGCAGTACAAGTGGGTGGCAATGTACAGTGCTGGACTTACTACAAAGGTGTAAGTTACTACAAAAGTGTAAGTTACTACAAAAGTGCAGTTTGTGAACATCTAAAAGTATTAAGCTTTCTCAAAAGTGTAAACTTACTCAAAAGTGTAGGGGCCGATTCACAGAACTAACTTAAGACAAAATCCTAAACTTACTACTTTTGGTATTCACAGAAGTTAGGATTTTGTCTTAAGTTTGTCTTAAGACAAACTTAAGACAGACTTAAGACAGTCTTAAGACAGACTTAAGATAAACTTAAGACAGATTTAAGACAAACTTAAGACAAAATCCTAACTTAAGTCTGTCTTAAGACTGTCTTAAGTCTGTCTTAAGTTTGTCTTAAGACAAACTTAAGACAAAATCCTAACTTCTGTGAATACCAAAAGTAGTAAGTTTAGGATTTTGTCTTAAGTTAGTTCTGTGAATCGGGCCCGTAGTTTGTAAATCAGGCCATACATCTTTGAGGCAAGGAAAGACTAGTGTCACTGTTTGATGGTCAATGTTGTCACTGTCAATACTACCAAAAGCTACGGTATTCCTGCTAGTTGCAGCCAGCAGCCCATCAAAACAATTCACAGTTGAGGTGGTAACATGTTGCCAAATTTGCTGCGAGCAGAAGCATTGACACCCCTACTAGAAGCCAAAAGCCAACACCAAACACTACCATTTATATTTGCAAAAATAGTATATCCACATTAAAAAAATGGCAGAATTATCAGTAGCCCTGCCCCCCTCTTCCATGGCCACCAATGTAGCCTGCACAACATTTTTCCTTGTTATCAGCTTTTGGCCCTGTCCAGTTTCCCAGGTCCATGCATGATTTGCTGCTCCACTTCGGGTGTCTTCTTTGAATACTGAGACTTGTAGTCTTGTTTACTCCATTTTCAAACTACAAATTCCAGAATTCAAAGAAAAAAACCTGGCCTGCACAATCACATCAAGCAAGGACAGGAAACATCTGAAACAACGAGGCCAGAGCCGCGAGTTCCGGAAGCCAGCAAGCGTAACACGCTTGCCCGAACAACTACTTTACCTTAACCATGCACATGTGTGGTTAAAGCAAAGGCGCTCTAGTGTTTGGAATGGGCGGGGAAATAGGAGCGTTGGGAAGCGGACACAGACAAGTAAGTGGGTCTTTAGCCGGGTCTGGGGGGGGTTTGTGGGGTTTTGAAATAGTTTTATGGTGTGGTGGGGGTTTGGTGTCGTTTTAAGGGATGATGGGGTTTGTAATAGTTTTATGGGGTGGTGAGGGTTTGGGGTAGTTTTAAGGGGTGGTGGGGTTTTGGGGTAGTTTTCAGGAGTGGTGGGGGCTCGAAGTAGTGTTCAGGGGTGGTGGGGGTTCGGGGTAGTTTTAAGGGGTGGTGGGGATTTAGGGTAGTTTCCAGGGGTGGGGGATCGGGGTATTTTTTAGGGGTGGGGGTTTGGGGTAGTTTTTAGGGGTGGCGGGATTCGGGTTAGTTTTAGGGGTGGAGGGGGTCTGGGGTAGTTTTTAGGGGTAGAGAGGGGCTTGGGGTAGTTTTCAGGGGGGGTGGGGATTTAGTGTAGTTTTCAGGGGTGGAGGGGGGGTTCGTAGAAGTTTTCAGGGGTGGAGCGGGTAGTTTTCAGGGGGGGTTGGGGGTATTTTGTTAGGGCTCATGGAGGGGAATGGAGGTTGTTTTTAGGGATTAGGGGAGGGCAGATCGTTTTTAGGCCTGAGGGGGAGGGGGGTGGTAACCTTAGCCACGCATACATACCCTTTTAGCATGCATGCCTTTACCACGAACATTTGTGGTAAAGGCGTGTGGAAAAGCAATGCGTGGTTAAGACGCGGTCATAATACAGACTGCGTTGCTAGGCATGCGGGGTTGAGCAACTCATTCTTCCAACATACAACCAGCAAGGACATGGAACACTGCAGGCGTACAATCTCTTCAGGTTCATCATTTTGAAATCAGCATATCATGATGTTCACCATCAGCAGTGAGCCTGATGCAGACCGTGAGGTAGGCTCCTGCAGTTGGGATTGTTCATTCTTCATGCCACCCGTCCTCTTCAGGGGCAGGAGAAAACATGATACATGCACAAGTGCAGGACCCCTTGTACATACAATCTGAGACAGCAATAAGACGGGAACAACCTGTGAACTCTACCACGTCACTACTGGAGGGGCAGCAAGGGGTCTTCCATTGACAAAACTCCAGGAACAACACCATTGATGGCTAAGTGAGTTGGACGCTGTCTACAGAAACGTGCAGCAATCCAAATATTCAAAAACTACACATTGTTCGAAGGTAGGTGAATTGAGGAACATTAAGTTGCGCAATAGTAAACTTGCTAATTACATGCTTCGTAACAGCAGAAGTGCAGTATAAAAACAATATTCGTTTAAAGCCTTGTCAGGATACTTTTAATAATCATGTTTATTAGAAATATGAAAATGAAACAGATGCTAACGTGGATAATTCAAGTAAGGAAAAATATAATAACATTAGACATAATATAACTAAGCATGGGCCACTGTGTGGAAAATTACATATATATATATGATAATGATGATTTCTCCTATTGAAATGGAAATGATTTCAAATATCATTTACCACGTGACGGTGTGAGTGATTAGTGTTCATAACTCTGCACAAGTTAGATCGACTATACTGAGTACCACTTCCTCCCTGCATATGCCTACTGCAGAAGGGAGATTAAACGTAGGAGCATATTCTCATGGCACTTTTCTGTCGCTAATGCAGCGGTATTTTTCTCGCTATATTCACAAGCTGTCGCTAACAGCCGAAATAGGTCATTAAATATTTTATAATAGAAAAATAAATATGTACTATTTTTATATATTTTCATCATGAACTGATATTTATTTGTATTTTTAGCTATTGTCAAACAATTTAATATCATGTTATTTCCTACAAGGTTTTATTTGAAGTCCCTACCTCCGCTATTTTCTATTGGACAGTATTGCAGTACAAGTGGGTGGCAATGTACAGTGCTGGACTTACTACTAAGGTGTAAGTTACTACAAAAGTGTAAGTTACTACAAAAGTGCAGTTTGTGAACATCTAAAAGTATTAAGCTTTCTCAAAAGTGTAAACTTACTCAAAAGTGTAGGGGCCGATTCACAGAACTAACTTAAGACAAAATCCTAAACTTACTACTTTTGGTATTCACAGAAGTTAGGATTTTGTCTTAAGTTTGTCTTAAGACAAACTTAAGACAGACTTAAGACAGTCTTAAGACAGACTTAAGACAAACTTAAGACAGATTTAAGACAAACTTAAGACAAAATCCTAACTTAAGTCTGTCTTAAGACTGTCTTAAGTCTGTCTTAAGACTGTCTTAAGTCTGTCTTAAGTTTGTCTTAAGACAAACTTAAGACAAAATCCTAACTTCTGTGAATACCAAAAGTAGTAAGTTTAGGATTTTGTCTTAAGTTAGTTCTGTGAATCGGGCCCGTAGTTTGTAAATCAGGCCATACATCTTTGAGGCAAGGAAAGACTAGTGTCACTGTTTGATGGTCAATGTTGTCACTGTCAATACTACCAAAAGCTACGGTATTCCTGCTAGTTGCAGCCAGCAGCCCATCAAAACAATTCACAGTTGAGGTGGTAACATGTTGCCAAATTTGCTGCGAGCAGAAGCATTGACACCCCTACTAGAAGCCAAAAGCCAACACCAAACACTACCATTTATATTTGCAAAAATAGTATATCCACATTAAAAAAATGGCAGAATTATCAGTAGCCCTGCCCCCCTCTTCCATGGCCACCAATGTAGCCTGCACAACATTTTTCCTTGTTATCAGCTTTTGGCCCTGTCCAGTTTCCCAGGTCCATGCATGATTTGCTGCTCCACTTCGGGTGTCTTCTTTGAATACTGAGACTTGTAGTCTTGTTTACTCCATTTTCAAACTACAAATTCCAGAATTCAAAGAAAAAAACCTGGCCTGCACAATCACATCAAGCAAGGACAGGAAACATCTGAAACAACGAGGCCAGAGCCACGAGTTCCGGAAGCCAGCAAGCGTAACACGCTTGCCCGAACAACTACTTTGCCTTAACCATGCACATGTGTGGTTAAAGCAAAGGCGCTCTAGTGTTTGGAATGGGCGGGGAAATAGGAGCGTTGGGAAGCGGACACAGACAAGTAAGTGGGTCTTTAGCCGGGTCTGGGGGGGGTTTGTGGGGTTTTGAAATAGTTTTATGGTGTGGTGGGGGTTTGGTGTCGTTTTAAGGGATGATGGGGTTTGTAATAGTTTTATGGGGTGGTGAGGGTTTGGGGTAGTTTTAAGGGGTGGTGGGGTTTTGGGGTAGTTTTCAGGAGTGGTGGGGGCTCGAAGTAGTGTTCAGGGGTGGTGGGGGTTCGGGGTAGTTTTAAGGGGTGGTGGGGATTTAGGGTAGTTTCCAGGGGTGGGGGATCGGGGTATTTTTTAGGGGTGGGGGTTTGGGGTAGTTTTTAGGGGTGGCGGGATTCGGGTTAGTTTTAGGGGTGGAGGGGGTCTGGGGTAGTTTTTAGGGGTAGAGAGGGGCTTGGGGTAGTTTTCAGGGGGGGTGGGGATTTAGTGTAGTTTTCAGGGGTGGAGGGGGGGGTTCGTAGAAGTTTTCAGGGGTGGAGCGGGTAGTTTTCAGGGGGGGTTGGGGGTATTTTGTTAGGGCTCATGGAGGGGAATGGAGGTTGTTTTTAGGGATTAGGGGAGGGCAGATCGTTTTTAGGCCTGAGGGGGAGGGGGGTGGTAACCTTAGCCACGCATACATACCCTTTTAGCATGCATGCCTTTACCACGAACATTTGTGGTAAAGGCGTGTGGAAAAGCAATGCGTGGTTAAGACGCGGTCATAATACAGACTGCGTTGCTAGGCATGCGGGGTTGAGCAACTCATTCTTCCAACATACAACCAGCAAGGACATGGAACACTGCAGGCGTACAATCTCTTCAGGTTCATCATTTTGAAATCAGCATATCATGATGTTCACCATCAGCAGTGAGCCTGATGCAGACCGTGAGGTAGGCTCCTGCAGTTGGGATTGTTCATTCTTCATGCCACCCGTCCTCTTCAGGGGCAGGAGAAAACATGATACATGCACAAGTGCAGGACCCCTTGTACATACAATCTGAGACAGCAATAAGACGGGAACAACCTGTGAACTCTACCACGTCACTACTGGAGGGGCAGCAAGGGGTCTTCCATTGACAAAACTCCAGGAACAACACCATTGATGGCTAAGTGAGTTGGACGCTGTCTACAGAAACGTGCAGCAATACAAATATTCAAAAACTACACATTGTTCGAAGGTAGGTGAATTGAGGAACATTAAGTTGCGCAATAGTAAACTTGCTAATTACATGCTTCGTAACAGCAGAAGTGCAGTATAAAAACAATATTCGTTTAAAGCCTTGTCAGGATACTTTTAATAATCATGTTTATTAGAAATATGAAAATGAAACAGATGCTAACGTGGATAATTCAAGTAAGGAAAAATATAATAACATTAGACATAATATAACTAAGCATGGGCCACTGTGTGGAAAATTACATATATATATATGATAATGATGATTTCTCCTATTGAAATGGAAATGATTTCAAATATCATTTACCACGTGACGGTGTGAGTGATTAGTGTTCATAACTCTGCACAAGTTAGATCGACTATACTGAGTACCACTTCCTCCCTGCATATGCCTACTGCAGAAGGGAGATTAAACGTAGGAGCATATTCTCATGGCACTTTTCTGTCGCTAATGCAGCGGTATTTTTATCGCTATATTCACAAGCTGTCGCTAACAGCCGTTAGCGACAGTTTTTGGGCGAAAACGTCAATTTAAATGATCGCGACTTCTGTTAGCAATACTTATCGCTAATGACATGCAAGGGAGGCGTTCCCATGCAAATTCTGCCATTAACCCAACATCTCCATATTCACAAGGGGATTCCTTAAGTCCAGAGGACCAAAAAAAATGTCTCTAACTGCAACTAGAAAATATCAGGTCTTAAAATGGAGATAACCATTGGGGCCTCATTCCAGCAGGTTTTTTTGCTGGACCGCACTGCAAGCAATGGTGCTGCGCTGCCCTGCTACAGACTTACAGGGCAGGACTGCGCACCATCAATAAGATAGTGCGCATTGCTGGACCTCACTCTTGAAAAGTGTTGCAGCGCTGCAACAAGATAGCATTGCAACACGTTTCACTACCCACTTCTTGCGACATCACGGATGCACTGTATTCAATGGACAGTGCTCCATGATGCAAGTAATGACAGATACGTCTGCAATCCTGACGTATCTGTCTGCGCTAAAGTCACACATTGATGCAGTCATGTCACAACCATGACGCAACTCCAGCAATGCATGGTGCCAGCCTATCCCTGTGGCTCTGTGTCACCCTTACTTCTGCCATCAGGCAAGCATAAGGTACTGAAGCAGTGCCGTCCATGAGGGGTGCCCGGGTGTCGACGCAGTTGGATATCCATCGTTTGCGCTTGGGTGCTGCAGTGTCATCGTCTGTAAGCGTAGGCGTAGTGGTGGTGCTGAGGGAGTTGACGAGACGTACTTCGGTGGCCTTGATCCGTCTGCGATGTGTGCGATGATGGCGGTGGTGTACGGTGGGCATGGTGAAGACGTGATGTATACAATGATGGTTGGTCCAGGAGAGTCCAGTGGTGTGGCTGTAGTTGAAGGTCCAGCTGGTGGAGGAGACGTGCTCGACCATGTGTCCTGCTATTTTGCTTGCTGCAGTGACTAGCTGCTTGACTCTGATGTTGTTGAGCTTCCACAGGAGGGGGTGTTGTTCTGGTCACTGGGGTTGTCTATTTGGAACTTGAGTCCGCCAAATAGGATGTCGTCGGTGGATGAGAGAGCATGGTGTGCAATGAGGTCTACAATGATATCAGAGAATGGGGGTCAATGGCCCATGGGGCCTGCAGATGAGTGTGCCGCAGAGGATGGTCTTGGGGTTGGTCCGGATTTGAAAGTTGAGGTGTTCCAGGGTCACCGTTGGGTCATTAGAGTGTGTGGTCAGTCAAAGTGTGATTCTGTAGGTAATGGCATCGCCTCCTCCTTTATGGTCGGGGTGATCCTTGCGGGTGATTTAGTGGCTGTAAATGATGGCGATATCTGGTCCAGAACAGAGGTTGGTCCTGGCAGGCATTGTGGCATTCGGGAGGATCGGGAGCGGGAGCGGACGCATAGGACTCAGGAGCAATCCAATACATGTCACAAGGTGACAAAATATTCGGATTCCCTCCGCCCCTTCCCCCATGGGACAAGTAGTCCATATAATTAGGGCTTCACCATTGGAAGCAATCTAGGAAGTGAAGTGTAGCCTACGCCACACCCACACAGTGGTAACATCTTACCAAGGATTGGTAAGAATGGAGCCCCCCCCCTGATATTACTAGGTCCTGATGAATGCCATGGACCCAGCTGGGCCGCTTAGGCAGAAACATGTCGACCATTCACAAGACGGTTAGGGGACACTAAATACCCCAATCACCGTCACATATTTTTTAATATCATATAGTTTTCAGTCACATTAAAAACACTCCTGATTACTATAATGATTTTTAACCTCATTCACAATTTCACGGGCCCCCACTTAGTTATTTAGAAGTGCATCCTTGTCGTCAAGTGTATACCCGCCCTCTATCAAGCGAAGGTTTTAGAGGGCGAGGACTGGTCAATGAAGAAGCATGACACCAGGTGGTGTGTGAAACCAGTCCGTAACTTTTTGTGAGATGCCCACACTCACGACGTTCTTGTAACTCGTTTGGGTTATCACACTAGGAGCAGCTCTTTTGTGGTAAACAGGCATTGTGGCTTCCAGGGTTGATGGCGAGGAGGGTGCTGGCGTCGTTGCGGTGGAGTGTCCGAGAGGAAGGGTGCTTGGTGCTGAGCGCATTCCAGGGACAGACGGACGCAGACGGGCTTGCCTATGGCTTGCCTTTGGCACGGGAGACGTCCACTACAACGCTGGTATTACATCGTAATGTCGTTACAACTAAAACCCAACAACGCAGGTGTCTTTACATCGCATTCCATTACAAAGAATTGTGAGGTCAGTAATAGGATATTTTTTAGTTTTAGGGTGTGTATGGGTTTTGGTTGTTGGAGATGAAATTTGGGGTGTATTATGTGGTAAACTGTGATAATTGGGGGGTGTATTGGGGTAAATTATGAAAATTGGGGTGTGTTTTGGGGGCTCAAAAAGGTATTCCTGGGTTCACGCTGGGTGTGGAGTGCAAAGGTTAGTTTTGGGTTGCACTCACTGAATTGGGAATAGTGGTATTTATGTCTCCGCTATGCAACAACTACTCTACTGTTGCAATGTGCCTGGTATTAGTATGCATTGGAATAGAATGCGATGTTATGGCATGCGTCAATAATATGTATGTACCTTTGACACATGAGTGGTACGCTTGCTGTGCATGGGCGCATAGTGGCCGCCATTGATAAGTGCTGGGGGTGGCTGGACAGCTTTGAGGTGGTAAATGCCGGAAAGATCACAGGATGGGGCGTGGACGCGGGAATGTGTGTGTAAGCGGGTGATGCAAAAATTTTAATGAATGAAATCTTACCTTGAAGCCGGGTCTTGTGTCTTCGTAGCTCCTGCTCTCCTGCGTCTGCTTCCAGGAAAAGGAAGTTGGCAGCCAGGCTCCCTCCCCTGAGTCAATCACAACGCTGTGATGCAGCAGTGAGATTGGTAATTGGCAACGGGACTAGTCATGCAGCCACGGGCCGGAGGGGTGGGCATGTTCTCCATGCAGGCTGTAATGCAGCCTGCATTGCGAACAGGAAAGTGCGCATGACTCCTTTGGGCAGCCTGAGTGGGCCGACTAAACAGTCATAGCGCAATTGAGTGGGATTGCCAATCTGCCCATGCCCTGCTCCGTGTTCGGAGTAGTTCTACCCACCCTCCCACCCCCTGAGGATACATGGCATGATTACATCAGTTAGCTATCATCATGTGAATATTGTTCCTCTTCTGCACTGTTTGAGTCAGTGGGGCAACGCTCTTTCGCCGTAGCGGAAGAGCCGACACTGGGGGTGCGCCATCTAGGCATGAGCGACTCACCCCCGACCCTCTTGCGCTATGCATCCCACATTCTCCTTACCTGGACATTGACACCGTGGCACAATCCACTGCACTCTCTCCAGATCTGTGACTCAGCCAGCAGGAGCATCAGCCCGGTGTGATTTCACTAGGCTGGGTACAGCAGTCAACAATAAACAACAGGAGAGAGAGGGTATGTCCACACTCTTGGTCCCCCAAAAACAATGTAACAACAACAAAAGAGCGTGACGCAATCAAAAAATCGAATGTACCATAGTACACTATGTGCTTGGAAAAGGGTGTGAAGGAAAAAGAATCAATCTGATGAAAAAATAAAACCCTCACTCACCAACATAGTTGGTGACATGCTTCATCATGGGGTTTTAGCCAGAGAAGCCTTATGCAACTCTGGTGTGCTTTGACGCTTCAAATTAAGGCGGAGCAGCAATTTCAGACTAAAGTGAAGTGAAGTGATAAGTGTGAAAAAAGTGGAAAGGATTTATTAAAAAAAACATGTGTCGTACACCAAAACACTTTAATAGTGACGAGACAGGAATATGTTAAAAACTGTGAAGGATAATTATTACTGACATTAATTTGGTCAGATGTATCCTATGAGTGGTCAAGCGGTCGACATGTTTCAGCTTATAAGGTGTTTGTTCACTAAGCTTTCATCAGGACCTAATTATACAACAGAAAAAAGCACCTTGGCGGTATAGGTTTGCTAAGGCCTACCCTAACCTCAGGTGCAGAGAACCGATAGACTCACGGTTCCAGTGGAGGTCTCCCACAGTTCTGGAAACAGACCTCGTATTTCTGAAAAAAATGGATTTCATTAAGGAGACACATAATCGTTGCCTTATATTCATCAGATATACACAAAGCCAAGCCTAGAAGACCGAATCAGTCCCCACGTTATTAACATAGTCTGTATAAACTTGTAGCCATATTCTGTGTTAAAATCAGAACAGGAAGATCAATAGAATTACCAAACTTTGTAAACATGCCAAAATCCATATAATCAAACAGTATATGGATAGAGTATTTCCACACTTTGGTCGGTACTCTGGCCAAACGAGATTCTTAGTATTAATAGAGATCACACATATCGTAGACACTGTAAAAATGCTTAACAACTTCAAAGAAGGAAAGCAAAATTTGAAATGATAAAACCGCTGGCAGCTTACGTATAAAAGAGTGGGTGTGCGCTCCTTGGGCAAGAGGCGGATTGCGGGACTACAGAACAGCTGTGGCAACAGAAGGAGAAATGCGGGGTAAGCGTTAGATATAGCATCACACCGTCCCTTGCACAGATTGTATGCCACAATATTCTGTATAGTATAATTTTAAGGGATCGCGTTTAGTGGGAGGATAGTACTTACATCATCCAAGTCCACAGCCAGCAGTCTGCACCTAAAAGGTCCGCCGAGCCTGGAGGTAAAGGCGTAATGACGGGCTCGTGTTTAAATGCAGATAGTGAGCCGCTGCCGACCCGGAAGTGAATGTATCAGTCCTTCCCAACAAGTCTCTGTGTTTGAGACAGAAAAGAAGGACTCTATGAATGTAATCTACTGAAAAACGCTAGAGCGCTAAAGGCTCCTTTCAACCTAAAACTTTATTCAACTCAAAAGCGCCGCGCTGCGGCAACTCGGTATTTTAAATCCGACTGCTGACTGCCATCTATTTCCCAAAGCGATTACAGAGATTCAGTTATTTAGTAAATTCATTGCCCCAGGAACTCTGCAAAATCTTAGGTTTACTTGACGAATCAAAACCATATTTAGCCTGATCTATATAGTGGGGATGATCAGACTCATCCACAGAATTTACAATGTGCAAAATACCACAGATGATCAAAGACCCAAAGTGGTCATAGTACAGAGTAGGTCCATAGGTCAAAAAAAGGGGGGGATTGTTAATACCATTGTAATGAACCTAGATATTAAATTTGAAGGCTCTTGTTTTAGCGTTTTAACACTGTGCCCCAAGGAATATTGTTGTTAAGTCCTGACAGATGTGTAGACAACCTATAGACCCAGCGTTGTTCTTTTTCGAACAGTGAGGTTGATCTCACCTGTTCGATAATGGTCCAGTGTAGATCGTCTGCAGTGTGATTCAGACGCAGGAAGTGCTCAGTCAATTTGGTTGCACTTCTTTTGCATCGGACATTGCTCCGGTGTTCACCGATCCGTAGTTTAATCTTTCTTGTAGTCATGCCCACATATTTTAGGTTACATGGGCATGTAATAAGATAGATCACATCTGCAGTATTGCAGTTCGTGTGGCTGCGTTGAATCCAAGTTTTCCCGATTTCCAAAGATAAGGTCTTTGTGGGAGACGTGAGATGACAAATGCTGCAGGACCCACAGGGGTAATGCCCAAGCACAGGTGGCAAACCCCAGGTGTCTAAAACTGAAACAGTGGTTGGTATGTTACAAGTTCTCGGTCTCGTGTGAACTAGTGAGTCCTTAATACTCCTAGCCTTCCTGTAGGAGAATAGAGGTTTGTCCCACTTGATACTGTTACTTTCCAAAATACGCCAATGTTTCTTAATAGCTTTGGAGATTGCATTGGACGCAGTGTTAAAAGTAGTAACACACGTTAGTGGAATCTCAGTGAGCTGTCTAGGAGAGTCTTGTAGAAGGATCTCTCTAGGTTGGTTTCTTGCTCGTTTACAGCTCTTATTCATGATGGTATCAGGATAGCCTCTCTGTTTCAATTTACACGTAAGGTCTTTTGATTGTCTACGAAAATCATCCACATGGCTGCAGTTGCGTCTGATTCGCAAATAGTGGCCATAAGGGAGGTTTTCGCGTAGTGGCCGAGGATGAAAACTGGAAAAGGCCAAGAGGTTATTTTTGGCTGTCGGTTTGTAATGAGTTTTAGTCACAAGAGTTCCCTCGGTTTTGGTCACAGTTACGTCCAGAAAAATCATTTCATAGTTATGGTAGGTATGAGTGAACAAAAGGTGGGGATCACAAGTGTTGATCCATGTCAAAAATTCAAGTAAAACCATCTCCGGACCCTCCCAGATGATAAAAATATCATCAATGTACCTCTTCCAATAGGAGAGGTAAAGGAAAAAGGGGTTATCCTGACTCAGAATGACCATCAAGGTCATTGGGGAAGCTCTGGATTCGATTACCTGGTCCTTTCAGACCCCGAAAGGTTTCATCATTGATTGTGCCACCTTGGCACTTAAGAAAAACTTTTTTGAATATCAAGGTGCCCTGTACCTACAGTCCACCGGTACTTCGATGGGCAGCACTTTTGCGCCCAGTGTGGCAGGGCTTTATGTTTCAAATTTTGAACACAAATTCATTCTGAGTCAGGATAACCCCTTTTTCCTTTACCTCTCCTATTGGAAGAGGTACATTGATGATATTTTTATCATCTGGGAGGGTCCGGAGATGGTTTTACTTGAATTTTTGACATGGATCAACACTTGTGATCCCCACCTTTTGTTCACTCATACCTACCATAACTATGAAATGATTTTTCTGGACGTAACTGTGACCAAAACCGAGGGAACTCTTGTGACTAAAACTCATTACAAACCGACAGCCAAAAATAACCTCTTGGCCTTTTCCAGTTTTCATCCTCGGCCACTACGCGAAAACCTCCCTTATGGCCACTATTTGCGAATCAGACGCAACTGCAGCCATGTGGATGATTTTCGTAGACAATCAAAAGACCTTACGTGTAAATTGAAACAGAGAGGCTATCCTGATACCATCTTGAATAAGAGCTGTAAACGAGCAAGAAACCAACCTAGAGAGATCCTTCTACAAGACTCTCCTAGACAGCTCACTGAGATTCCACTAACGTGTGTTACTACTTTTAACACTGCGTCCAATGCAATCTCCAAATCTATTAAGAAACATTGGCGTATTTTGGAAAGTAACAGTATCAAGTGGGACAAACCTCTATTCTCCTACAGGAAGGCTAGGAGTATTAAGGACTCACTAGTTCACACGAGACCGAGAACTTGTAACATACCAACCACTGTTTCAGTTTTAGACACCTGGGGTTTGCCACCTGTGCTTGGGCATTACCCCTGTGGGTCCTGCAGCATTTGTCATCTCACGTCTCCCACAAAGACCTTATCTTTGGAAATCGGGAAAACTTGGATTCAACGCAGCCACACGAACTGCAATACTGCAGATGTGATCTATCTTATTACATGCCCATGTAACCTAAAATATGTGGGCATGACTACAAGAAAGATTAAACTACGGATCGGTGAACACCGGAGCAATGTCCGATGCAAAAGAAGTGCAACCAAATTGACTGAGCACTTCCTGCGTCTGAATCACACTGCAGACGATCTACACTGGACCATTATCGAACAGGTGAGATCAACCTCACTGTTCGAAAAAGAACAACGCTGGGTCTATAGGTTGTCTACACATCTGTCAGGACTTAACGACAATATTCCTTGGGGCACAGTGTTAAAACGCTAAAACAAGAGCCTTCAAATTTAATATCTAGGTTCATTACAATGGTATTAACAATCCCCCCCTTTTTTTGACCTATGGACCTACTCTGTACTATGACCACTTTGGGTCTTTGATCATCTGTGGTATTTTGCACATTGTAAATTCTGTGGATGAGTCTGATCATCCCCACTATATAGATCAGGCTAAATATGGTTTTGATTCGTCAAGTAAACCTAAGATTTTGCAGAGTTCCTGGGGCAATGAATTTACTAAATAACTGAATCTCTGTAATCGCTTTGGGAAATAGATGGCAGTCAGCAGTCGGATTTAAAATACCGAGTTGCCGCAGCGCGGCGCTTTTGAGTTGAATAAAGTTTTAGGTTGAAAGGAGCCTTTAGCGCTCTAGCGTTTTTCAGTAGATTACATTCATAGAGTCCTTCTTTTCTGTCTCAAACACAGAGACTTGTTGGGAAGGACTGATACATTCACTTCCAGGTCGGCAGCAGCTCACTATCTGCATTTAAACACGAGCCCGTCATTACGCCTTTACCTCCAGGCTCGGCGGACCTTTTAGGTGCAGACTGCTGGCTGTGGACTTGGATGATGTAAGTACTATCCTCCCACTAAACGCGATCCCTTAAAATTATACTATACAGAATATTGTGGCATACAATCTGTGCAAGGGACGGTGTGATGCTATATCTAACGCTTACCCCGCATTTCTCCTTCTGTTGCCACAGCTGTTCTGTAGTCCCGCAATCCGCCTCTTGCCCAAGGAGCGCACACCCACTCTTTTATACGTAAGCTGCCAGCGTTTTTATCATTTCAAATTTTGCTTTCCTTCTTTGAAGTTGTTAAGCATTTTTACAGTGTCTACGATATGTGTGATCTCTATCAATACTAAGAATCTCGTTTGGCCAGAGTACCGACCAAAGTGTGGAAATACTCTATCCATATACTGTTTGATTATATGGATTTTGGCATGTTTACAAAGTTTGGTAATTCTATTGATCTTCCTGTTCTGATTTTAACACAGAATATGGCTACAAGTTTATACAGACTATGTTAATAACGTGGGGACTGATTCGGTCTTCTAGGCTTCGCTTTGTGTATATCTGATGAATATAAGGCAACGATTATGTGTCTCCTTAATGAAATCCATTTTTTTCAGAAATACGAGGTCTGTTTCCAGAACTGTGGGAGACCTCCACTGGAACCGTGAGTCTATCGGTTCTCTGCACCTGAGGTTAGGGTAGGCCTTAGCGAGCCTATACCGCCAAGGTGCTTTTTTCTGTTGTATAATTAGGTCCTGATGAAAGCTTAGTGAACAAACACCTTATAAGCTGAAACATGTCGACCGCTTGACCACTCATAGGATACATCTGACCAAATGAATGTCAGTAATAATTATCCTTCACAGTTTTTAACATATTCCTGTCTCGTCACTATTAAAGTGTTTTGGTGTACGACACATGGTTTTTTTAATAAATCCTTTCCACTTTTTTCACACTTATCACTTCACTTCACTTTAGTCTGAAATTGCTGCTCCGCCTTAATTTGAAGCGTCAAAGCACACCAGAGTTGCATAAGGCTTCTCTGGCTAAAACCCCATGATGAAGCATGTCACCAACTATGTTGGTGAGTGAGGGTTTTATTTTTTCATCAGATTGATTCTTTTTCCTTCACACCCTTTTCCAAGCACATAGTGTACTATGGTACATTCGATTTTTTGATTGGGTACAGCAGTCGCCACCTAGTCTGCTGGTAGACCTCCAGATGCAGTTGAAGCAGCAGGCCCCCCTTAAGCGTGACGTTGCAGCACTCACGCCACACAAGTTCTGCGTAGCACAGGGGCCTCACCCTCCACAGCGTACGGCCAGCCAAACATCATCCAGTCTGTGATGCAAGGAGACAGCACACACCGTTGGTAATCCCCTCCGTGTGCCCCGGTGTAGTGGTGGATCGTAGTATGCGATGCGTACCTCACTACGTCGGTGCGCAGGAGCGCCTCTACCATTAACAGCTCCAAAGTCGCAAGGCGGTCTTCTCATACAGGTCAGCAACGTGTCTCCATGCGACCTGCCAGACTTCACCACCAGGTACTGGCGATCTTTGCGCCTCAACGTCTACCGCCACGACTCATCAACTCCACAGCTCCTCCGCATTTGGCTCCAGGTGCAGGTCCAGCGAGGCATCCAGGCTCCAGGCGCAGGTCCAGCAAGTCATCCAGGCTCCAGGCGCAAGTCCAGCGAGGCATTGAGGCTCTCATCCTGGTCATCCTGGATGTTGGGTGGCTTGAGGGGGTTGTTGATGTGTGCTGCACTTGGCCCTGGCTGCTTCATTCTGCTTTTCCTTTTTTGGGGGGCATATTTTCTCTTGGGGGTAGACTGATAGGCTATTTTTTCTAATAGATACAAAAAAAGCTCAGGTTAGGCTGACTAAGATGAGTTTTTTTTATCGCTAATGGGCCTAACGTTAGTTTTCGCCCACTAACGCTGGTATTCCTATTGCCATACATTATTGTTAGGGGCAGTCTTCACCGCTGATCCCTGTAGCTATCACCATGTAGTGACGTGTTGTGAATACTTCGCTAACAAGGTGATAGTTTCCTGCGGTATGCGGCGTTTTGAAAATTACCGCTAACCGAGGTTAGCGATCATTTTCGCCATTTCTTGAGACTATCCCCCGTAGAGAGAAGTGACTTCATCCACGCAGGCCTTGTCCATGATTCGTGACTTCTGGAACGCGGAATATTTAAGACCGACGGAAAGTGAATCGAACATTTCTTTGGTGCGAGATCAGAACTGCTTGTCAGTTAATGACTTGAGGGCAATAGTTTCTATTTAAAATATTTAGACAAATAAAACTACAGGAGGAAAATACTTGGTTTTCTCATCTTTCAGCAAGATTGTTGTTTTTTTTTTGCTAAATAAAAGGAACGTGTGAGCACGGAAGCGCAGAAATATTGGATTATAAAAGGTATTGTAGAGAAACTAAAGTGCACTGAGTTGGGACGTAAAACTTTGTCTTAAATATCAACGTCAGGGGGAAATTAGAAGAGCTAAAAAAGGAACAATATAACATTAAATAAATAATTGCTGTTCAACAGTGTTAATTTAATGTGTCACTTATACAATTAAAGTTTAAGCTCATTTTACTGAAGGCCAACATTGAAGGACATGGATTCCGTCTGTGAGCCATTCGAGATGAATGCTGGTCATTACATTTCTATGGTAATAAGATGTGTTGATCTTATTTAAGAATTGTTAATAGTTTCTTGTTGGGGAGCTGAACAGTGTTCGATTAGAGAGGTTAGTATACCCTAAATGAGCACTGAATAATAAATTAGTGAACATAATGCACCCCCAAACATCTATTCCAAATGTATTGTTGAATGAGTTGAATATTGTTAAACTGAAAAGAAGCTAATGAATGAATAAACATGATAATGCGCTCTATGTAAGTCTAAGTCCAAGTGCATGGTCGCCTTAATTATAGGTGGTGCAGTTTTCTCACATGAGAATATATAAAGTGATGAACTTCAGTAAAATCCATAAGTAAGAGATAAAGAGGCATTGTGATAATCTTATTGGTGTAGCATTTATTTAATTGTATAAACGAGATGCTGTATTAACAAACTAACGTGATTTGTGCAGCACATACAATGTTGGACAATTGATTTTTTTGTAATGAACTAATGTGATACTATCTTTACAGACACGTTTATTACATTGAAAAATGGGCAGAAAACACAGAAAGCTGAATCAATTATTGACATCCTGATGAAGGTTAAGATTATGAAACAGAAACGTTGTGTATATAATCGTTTGACTATGTTTAGTGAATGGCTAATTGTGAGAGATGTTTGCAAACTGAAGCACAAATGCACGGGATAGACAACCAAATAAGAGATTACGCAGAATGGAATCTCCCTCTGCTACCGAGCTTTTGTTATATAGTGTGTTTTATAGTGATTGACTAGCATGCTTTTTAGGTACTTTTACCAAATGTCATAATGTGGAATTTATGTTTGTTGTTAGATGTGTTTTGTATTGAAATTTTGATACACTAATTTAAGACATGATCAGTGAATATATAGTGATTAAGATTCGGTTAAGTAATATATAATAAAAAGACATAATGATTGATAGTGAATCTCTTGGTGTACTTGATTCATTCAATGGTTTAAGTAACACATAAGGAACGCTAGCACCGTATTTTGAAAATTGAATCAGTGGCTACTTGACACCAGGAAGAGGCCAATCAGCATAAATTGAGAGTCTCCACTGAGAAAAAATACCCAGATGACGTTCAATACCAACCTTTTTCACACTACTGTATCTAAACCAAGGATTGACTCTATCAGCCTCTAATTCTCCTATTTGTGATGATATATATTAGAGATACATCACAAATAGGAGAATTAGAGGCTGATAGAGTCAATCCTTGGTTTGGATACAGTAGTGTGAAAAAGTATATACTAAGGAGGAGGTATCCATACGTCTATCCTTCTTACCCCTTACGGCATTAGTGGACTCCTCCACTGATGCTATTGGTTATAGTGCAGTACCAACCATCATTTCTTGAGTGTGTAAGAACATCACCATTTCCAAATAAGCATGCAGTTCCCAGGTTATGGACTACAACCTTTACATCAAAAGTGAAATCGAGGGAACACTGACACTCTTACACACACTGCCTTGCAAGACAGCTGAATGACTGCTAGAAGAATATTAATGCCTCTCAACAACCCTTTCATTAGCTGGTAGTGTAAGTGGCAGTAAAAACAGTGATAACTTGGATGAGCCAGACGTAGGGTTGCCCCCTTTCTTACTGGCCTGCACCAGTGAAAAAACGGCAGGTAGCAACCCTAGATAAGCTTGAGTAGCAGGCGGCCATGCCAGAATAGCTGTGTCTGCGTGTGCAGACGCCTACATTTTCAAGTTCTGCTCCAAAACACATGCAAAACAGTAAGGGCCTCATTTATGAAAAGTGACGCATCACTGCGTGAAAACAGTGATGCGTCACTTTTCACTGCGCCCTCCCTGCGACACCAATGATGCGTCATATTTACAGTATGACGCATCATGTCGCAAGGAGTCACAGATACGTCAGTATTTCTGACGTATCTGTAGGCGCAAAAGTGACGCATTGCTGGAGTGTGTCACAAAAGTGACGCAACTCCAGCAATGTGTCCTTTCACATGGGGCAAGCCCCATGTGAAAGGGCCTGCGTCAGTCTTACGCCTGCTGTGAGGCAGGCGCAAGATATTGACGCATTTGCACCCTAGAAGTGGCGCAGTGAAATCTCGTAGATTTCACTGCGTCACTTCTACGATGCTTACTTACGTGGGAACGCCCACCCTGCATACATTATACCTGACGCAGGTATAATGTAGCGCAGGGGTTTACAAAGTGACGCATCTAGGTAGATGCGTCACTTTGTAAATATGGAGCATCATGGCGCATGTTTTACGCCGCTGATGCGTCACAAAAAGTGACGCACCGGCGGCGCATAAGTGACGCAAGGACTCATAAATGAGCCCCTAAATACTCTACCAAAATGCTAGTGCCATGGGCACCAGGGATATTTTTAACCAGTGATTTAGGTTTCACCCCTTGCTATTGCGAATTGCGAGTAACAGTAGCAGGAATCTTAGGGTTGGAAAAAGATGGAGCAGTGTATTAACTGTTACTCCTCTATCACTTAGTGAGGATAACTCCAACCCAGCTCACCTTCGACAACAC
The DNA here is from genome assembly GCF_964204655.1 of Triturus cristatus. Taxonomy (NCBI): domain Eukaryota; kingdom Metazoa; phylum Chordata; class Amphibia; order Caudata; family Salamandridae; genus Triturus; species Triturus cristatus. The sequence continues at coordinate 499,551,725 of NC_140582.1, forward strand.
AAAGACGTAATGCCTAGAGGTTGGTCTTTCAAGCAGTAGGGAGTTTAAATGAGGGATTAAAGTGTTAAGGAAAAGTCATGAAAGGGGAAAGACAGCACACTAGCCCTTGAATGAAGATGGATGTTGGCTCGATCTCTGATCTCTTCAAAACAGTCCTCGGATGGATCTAACCACAGGGCAATGTGTAGGGAAACATTATGCCTATCGGTCTTTGCCTACAGTCTACCAGTCAAATTGCAGCTTTGCTGAAGGTTAGTGCACCTTGGCGCCCCCAAACACTGGTCATCTCTGGGTTCTTACCTGGTTTCTTACTGTGTGGTGATGTTCATTGGCACAGTGCTCTCTGAATTCTTTTTTTCTTCACTTTATCGTACAGCCAATGTACATTTCCAGCCAATACAGTACGCTTCTATAGTATATGCATAGCATTTCCATATGGCAGAACAACTGCACTACAAGTGCATCAATCTCATACATACATCTGCAGGAGTATTCTCCTGGGTACAGTACTACGAACTGAGTAACTTGCATTTATTGCAATTGCAGCACCAACTGGGACTTGGGTTCTTCGTTGTTTAGTGTATTGCTCTCTGAGTCTGCCGTTTCATCTACTAGGTATGCTCTTAAGGTCCCCAGATATCTTTGGGTCGAGATGTCCTGGGTAGTAGTTTGCTATATGGTTCAGCATGTGTGCGGTCCGTGATCCAGTCTGCTGTTGTGGGTGCCCTACCTCTGCCCCATTGCATGGCTACTCTGTAGCAGTGCAAGTCCCGCCAATGTCCACTCTTCTCTTTGGACCTATTTTAACATAGCCCAGTAGTGGTGTCATCGTGTCTACCGCCAATGTCAGGACTGTCATGTTATTAAGTGCCTGAAAGAGTCTCCCCTAGTAGTCACTAATTGATGAGCAGCCCCAAGCTAAGTGCAGAAAATCTGCCTCGGGGGCATGGTGCCACACACATTTTGTATTGCCGTTAACACTAAATTTCGTCTGCAAGACAAAACAAAAATGTTGTGCCTAACAAAAATGAATGTGTCCTCATATAACACAACTGGTGCTCATGTAAAGCGCTTTGATATCTAATTTCGGGTCAAGTTCGCGCAGGTGTATAGTACAGTTGGTGTAGGACTTTATAGGGAGTCCATCTGTGCCTCCTAATCATAGGGAATTCCTTAGTGTGGTCCTAGAAGTAAGTACATTTTTATGTTCTTATATTTATATTTTTATATTCATCAGTTATTTCGATTCCCAGCTCCCTACCCACTGTCCCTACGTTTTTGGCTCTCTGGGATACTCCTAGAATTTCTGCCTTACCATCTCTCTCAGTCTCTGGTAGATGAATTCTGCAATTCTCCCTCCCATATATATGTAGTCTTCCAGTGTAACAAAGGTGTTTTTTATATATATATAGATCTTCCAGAATGGAAATGCCCCAGTTGCCTCCTCGATTAATGGACAGTGGTTCAAACATAATCTGAAACTTGGAATCTTGCCAAAGGTATGTGTTGGGAGAATATAGTGTCAATCTTGCTTAACTTTGCTAGTCTATGCCAGGCCGATCCTGTACAGTTGACTGTGTGTTTTTCATTTCTCGTCAATTTGGGTCTCTCAGTATCACCCTACTGAGGTCAATGGGGTCCGAGAGAGCTCTCTACAGCCCTCTCTGCGGACCTGGTGAACATTATGAAACCACTGGGAGACAAAATGTGCTTGCACTATCAGATAATATACCTCGAAGTTTGGTGCAGTGAACCACCCCTGTCTTTACGGTCTCTGCATCATTTACCAGCTCAGTCTGTTGCAGGGATTCTGCTCAGGAACAGAACTATGCCTGGGACCATAGAACATCAGTGTGTAGGGGACTGAGTCACCATACCACATCAGTATGTATGAGCCCGAGTCCGGTTAGCAATAGTGGGTCACTTGCCCTCCTAACCTTTCCAGAGAGACAAGTATTTGGGACCTCAGAGCACAACACTCCTGACCCTCTCAAGGATCGCAGTAACAGGACACACCCTTTCGTTCTCTCACTAGTACTTGTCCACACTAAGATAAAAGAGAAACACAAAGGAAGTTTACAAAGTTTATTTAAACTATCGTGCTCTGAGATGCAATAATTGCGTCACAGTTATTTAACAGATACATGTCAATAATGGCATTAATATGGTTGCTAAACCATATAAAATAACTGACAGATCTGCCCAACCCCCCCCCCCACTACTAAAGCTAAGCGGTTATAGTTTATAGATCTCTGGTTCAGTGGTGAACCCAGTACCTTGGCATACATAGTTGGATGTTCTACATCTCGGCTGAAGCAGCACTCTTGTTTCTGGAACTTTGCTCTGTGTTTGTTTTTCCAGAACTCCATCCTGAGTTATATGACAAGATATGTGTTTTCAAAACAGCAGCTGCATTCTTTTATTATGTCTATGTGCTAGTGTCGTCTGACCAGAGAGAATAACAAGGGGCAATGTTGTTTGACCTTACTAAGGCTGTTCAGACTAAATCCCAGTAAAATAATAAAATGTGAAAATATATGCTTGTTCTGTTTGAAAATACAGAGTAGCACAAACCAAGCGTGATATTTAGTAACGTGAGCAAAACAAAAGCGGCCTACAACGGGTATAATTAAGCTAGCATAGAGAAAACGACAATGGGCCATGTGCGAAACACAAGACAAGACGTGGTTGTTTTCCCACCCATGCACATTTTATCGTCAGTGACTTAAGCAGATTAAAAAGCCTTGTTGAGAGGTAGGGGGGAATTCTGAAATAGGTATGGTAATTGAGGTAATATTATCATTTTCATTAGTGTAATTCTGCCTGCCATGGTCAATGGTAATTTTATCCATTTCACTATTTGGTTGACATTTTATCGACCATTCTGCCATAATACTATTTTTTTTAATGAATCCCATGTCCCAATGGAATTGCACTTCCAGGTATCGAATCGGAGTCCCTTGACAGCGCAGCAGCTTTGTGGGTATTGGTCTTTTGGTGTTCAGTCAGTGGCATCATGCTGGATTTTGACCAATTAATAGTCAGACCAGACCACTCACCAAATGCCACAATTTCATTTATTATTGGTTGCAGGTTTACATCTAGGTTTTTTACTTTTAAAAGAGTATCATTGATTTATAGGGAAATCAGAAATCGGTAGCTGTTGTGTGCCAAATTGTATGACCATGTGTCCACAAGGTTCTCATAGTATGCAGGCTAGAGGCTCGATCACTAGTGCAAAAATTAAGGGCGACGAGGCATCTGTGCCGTTTACTGCATTGCATTTCTCTAGGATTAGAGAGCAACCCATTAACCCATATTCAGGCTGTCGGTGCATGTATAAGAGACCTATCCAGCACATCATCGTCCTTCCCAGTCCCATTCTATTAAGCGTCGCCAATGAAAAATGGCCACTAAACCGAGTTGAATCAGTGACATAACAATAGCCCTCACAGCCTCCGTGGTGCCCCGAGCTCCAGGGGGCATCCTCTGTCACTGTGTACGGGAGGTGGCTTAGAGCTCCTGGTTGGGTCAGGAGCATGTGGGGTCCTCTTTATGTACACCACTGAGTCAAATGTTTTGGCTGCATCTACGACGACGGTCACTGCTTTTAACTCAGGGTCTAGCTGATGGCCAGCAGTGTAGCGTTCTCAGATTACCTGCTGTTGGAGGGCTTGGTATAAACCCAGAGCGTCCGTTAGAACCATTCCTTGTAGCAGTGGTATTAATCAGACAAATAATATTTTGGCCAATATTTTGTTGTCAATATTTATGTGATATTGATCTCTATGACTCGCACTGTCTTGCAGATTTGGTTGTTTTTAATAGTGTGATCACTATTGCCTCTGGTACTATCAGTGGTAGCTCACCTTTCAGGATAGCCTCACCGTCCATCATTTCCAGCAGATGATGCGCAAGCAGGTCAGAATATTCTTTATAAAACTCACTGGTCAGTCCATAGCTTCCGGATGCCCTTCCTGCCTTCAAGTCCACAATGGTTGTTTTAATATTGTTTTCAGTAAGTGGGCATCACAGTATCTCTCTTTCGATCGACTCAACCCTGGCCAGTGTGACTTAATCTAGGTGTTGATTAATGCTGTCTGTCTGTGTTCTGTGTTGGGAGCCATATAGGCTGGTGCAGTAGTCAGCGAATGTCGAGAGAATGTTTGACATGCGATGGTGGTGTCTCCATACCCTGCTTCCATGGAGACAATGTGGTTTGCTGCACACTTGGGTTTAAGAGGCTGGCCAACGTTACCCCCAGGCGATCTCCTTCTCCGTATACCCTTGCATGCTCTCGTAATTCTGCCTGCCTATGCAATTTAGTGTCTCATGTTGTGGAGAAGTGTGGCTCAATGATTAGAGCGGCAGACCCTGATGCAGAGGTCTAGCCCGGGACCAGGATTCAATTCCCCGCCTCGGCGTGTCTTCTTGGGCTCAAAAATTCCACGGACATGATAATCCTCGCCTCGGTGCCTATTCCAATCATGGAGTCCCACTCTGCAACTCTGGGCAATAGCTTGCTTAATCTCCACAACGGCCCCCACAACACTAAGGATGCCTGGCCTCCACCTTGGGGGTGCCCAGGAGTGGACGCCTCACAGGGAAAACCAGGATGGGTTCCACAGCGGTATTCGTACAAGCGCCTTGAGACCCTTGCGGGTGAGTAGTGCGCTATACAAGTATCAATTTACATTTACATGTTATTTTTCACATGTGAAGCAAACCTATTGAAGGTGAAAAAGTACTACCTATGAGTCTAAAGTGCACAATCACCAGTCTGCCAAGTTTAGGGTCATTGAAAGTGGAACAGACACTGTTACTCTATCAATGTACAGAGAGGTCACATATTATCCTTAGACTGTACTGGGTAAATAATGTACATATAATGATAACAATGTAATATCTGTGCAATTGAGATTTATAGATGAAAACTGCCTTTGACAATGCTATGAGCACAAGCCCCACAGTCTGGAGGAATAGTGGTTTACACTTTATGTACTGGGAAATAAGACACAGCTTTGAAACTTTAAAAAAAACGTAGCAGGGGCAAGACAGCTGACACACAAGCCAGGAATGAAATACGCTATGGGCCCACAGCAGTGAGGAAAGACAGGTTGTTCAACAAACATAAATGTCAAATGAATCACTTTTCATCCCAGTAGTGGGTAGAGTATGGCAGTGCAGGAATCATTCTGCCAGAAAGTACGCTAATAGTGAATCACCCCTCGCCAGCTCACCACTGTACACTCTTTCTTCAGGGTCACTGTAATCCAGATTGCACGTGTCATACGTGCTAACACATGCCCACTTGTATTGCTTCTTGGAAACAGTCATCAGCCACTATCCCATCACTACAGCTGCAGTGTCCGGCCCAATCCCATTCATGCAGCATGTCCTGCACAAGGCAGTTCCTCAACCGGCAGTGTGCAGTGCAGGTAGAGAAGAGAATTGCTGCCATGGAGATGGGCCACCCTTCAGAAAAACTCTAGGTAATCCACTGTCACCATCATAGCAGTTGGGGAATACCTGGGTTAATTTCAAAGTACATATCCAGATTCAAGAGCCCTATTCAGTGATTTGACACAGGATCCAGCAGCGACAGATCAAACCAAAGGTATCACAGGCTGCAATTGGCGGGGGGGGGGGGGTTAAACATTAGAGCAATTGAGAGAATGGCCAATGCCATCCAGCAGGTTAAGAATCATGTCCATTTCGCCTTGAGATTCCATTACGTGTCTCCTTGTAACCTGAGTGGGAGTGTTTCACAGAGTAGAATAGCTTTGCCAGGAACAGAACATGTGGGATGTGCGTTTGAAAGTACGAGAGAGAGAAATGTGTGGAAAGTGTTTCTCTGTCTTGGAGTGTAGTGTTATAGGCAGAGGTGCTCAAATGTGCATTCTGCTGTACATTGGGAAACACAATGTGTGATGCTATAGGAAGTGGTGCACAAATATGCATTATGTTGTAAATTGGGATGTTTTATGAAGTTTTTACTATTGGTTTTGACATTCCCTCATGCAATCTTGAATGCTGACTGCTGAGTTTTGCACACACAAGTAGGCCCCCATGCTACTCATGTTATTTAGGTTATTCACATTCAAGATTGTTTTATTTACTTTTAGAGATGTTTTCTACTTTTGTGAGCTTTACTAAGATAAGGGGCTGGAACATGAGTGCAGAAGAATACATGAGAACTCCTTTGCCTTTGGAATGTTTGTGGGAGATTGGCCAGCTCTGGTAAGTTTCCTTGGCGCAGAGGAGATCTTCTCTGAACTTCTAGTGCATTGATAATTATATAAAAAACTGGGGTTTCTTGACTGGGAAAGTGGGATTTTAGCCGTGAAGGACGGAAGTGTCTATTCAGTGTGGCAGTTCCCGTCTTGCGGAGTTTCTTTCCCCCAGAGCTGTAAATCCCCCAGTCTGGTGTGGGATAAGATGAAGTTATTGCAGCCGGTGAGGTATTTTCTCTGATTATTGGCATTGTGATGTGTGATTGTGTCTGTGTGCACATTCAAGTCTCCAGTGGTTATAATCATCTGATGTATTCTGTATATATATTTTATATCTTTTCATGCTTTCCTTGTGTCTGAATGCTTACATTTAACAGTGCTTATCTCTTGCAGTGGACGTCCAGTATTATTATCATTATTATCTGCTTGTTTTTTATCCCATGCATTTAACAGTTGCATTTGCTTACTTATAAGTTTGATATTATTGCTTGCGCGCACACACACACACATTTATATATATATATATATGTGTGATCAAGGCCCGAGTGGGGGTCGAAATGCGTTATGGCGGACATGCTGGGCATTTAATAAACACATACTGAATTGCACTAAGAACCTTGGGTCCGCTATTCGTCTTTCCGTGAAGGATTGGGAGCAGCTGAACAGCTGTTGCTGAGGTGAATCCTACGATATATATAAATACATATATATATATATATATATATATATATATATATATATATATATATATATATTACCTACTGGCGGTCGCCAGTAGGTAGTTATAGTTAGGACCCCTTTTCCATAGGAAATTCGCAACATTCTATTTTGAATAACTTTGGCGCCGGTCGACGAATCCTCGCGAATTTCTCAAAATAGGTGGGGCGCTACGCTCCGCTCCTACCCTGAAAGTCTCGGGGGGATTCGTCAAGCGGGGGCTGAGATAAAAGGGGGGTCCCAAAACGCATTTTTCCCATGCATTTTTCCATAGGACATTTAGACAGGGCTACAGCCCGAACGGCTGAACAGAATTACTAGAAATTTGGCAGAGAGGTAGTCCCTAGGTCAAGGAAGTGCCTTTTGTAGGTTTGGTGTAAATCTGTTCAGTAGATTCTGAGAAAATAGCCTTTAAATCAATATATATATCTGAGCCAGCTTACGGTACGCTTACCGTAAGCTTACCGTACGCGTACGGTGGCGTGCGCGAGCGCGATTCTGATTGGCTGTTAGATCTTAGTAAACATTCGAATCGGCCGAAACCAGGAAGCGGCGGCCGCCATTTTGTGTGTTTCACTCAGAAAAAAAAGAGTGAAAACAAGAAAAGGGGGCAAGGAGGAGAGTTACAGACCCCCTTACATTTGTGAGGGGGTCAAAGAAGGACAGAAAAGTACAAAGAAAACATTTATTGATTTTTAAAAAAATCACGGGGTACGCGTACGGTAAGCTTACGGTAAGCGTACGGAAGAAAAAAAAAATTAAAAAAGAAATGAAATGCAGATTTAAGAGTTTAGATATTAGGGGGCTCTAAAAAGAGCCGTTGTGTTTATGAAGTGATTTTTTAAGTGGTACCTACAAGTAAGTACCGATGCAGAGTCTAAGGTTCAAGAGGAAGACTCTGTTCCCTTCATCATTGAAGTGCACACCATCTCCTCTATAAATGTCTTGCATGTCATAACGCAAGTTGTTGTGGTAAATGGCACCCATACCATAGTCACGGAGGAAAGCAGAAACAGATTTGTTGACGTGCTTTCTTGCTTTGTCAATTTGCGGACAGAAATTATTGGACCAGTTCCATTTTTGCCTTTGGCATATGTTGGAAAACACAAAGGCAGTTTTAGGGAAAAGTGAAAACAGTTGTGCAAAGGTGTCCTTCATAAGCATTTCCAGACCTACCCCAGTCAAAGTGCCTAGGTCATTGCCACCTCAGTGCACTATTATGAGGTCAGGGTGTTGGATTTGCATGAAGGATTTCACCAATGGCATCAATTGGTGCCACTTTAACCCTCTCTGACCAATCCATTTAATGTCTACATTTGGCAAAGCAAGGTCTCTCACCATACCTGTTTTCTCTGCAAACTTTTCACTCCAGAAGACATAGCTGTGCCCTACAATCCACACTGTGAACATCTTCAAAGGAGAACTGGATGCACTCAGGAGGTGTCTTTCAGTAGAATGGCAATATGAAAAGAAAGACAGTTTGGAAATGGAGGCATACATATTTTTTTCAAAACAAAAAGAACTGATTGGCTGTTTCATACCATTCTAGAATAAAAACTAGGCTGTATGTGTAAATTAATAGAAGCATGTTTTGTATTGGTACAAAAAAATGTGTTACCAAAGAACAGTACTATGGATTTGCTGTTAGGTTTGAAAAGTCAAGCACTCTTGCTCTGTGGAATTGAAACATTGTGTGGCGAACTTCTGACCTAACTCCACACAGCAGTGTTCCATGAGCTGTTGCTATGGTAGCAGGCAGAAGTCAAGTTGGGGGAAGGGTACTAGGCAGAAGTCAAGTTGGGGGCAGGGTACTTTTGGAAAAGGGTTGGTTTTCAACCAATAGAAATGTGTGATTACATTTGAAAAAAAGGGGGAAGCACTGAGATTTGAAACTTACATGTATATGTGTGGAAAAATAGAGGGAAAGTTTGCCATTATCTGGTTCTGCTGAGAGGAGAGAGGTGTAGAGAACAGAGATCCTGGCTCTGATAATCTGCTGTTTGAGTGCCACATTTCTTTCACAACTAACTAATTTTAAAGGTGAGTTTAGAGTTTGAGAGGGGATGTATATGGTAAATTAAGAAATGAATAATAGAATTGGAATTCCTTTTGTAGAAGTTGTGTTTATTATTTTCTGTTTAGGGAGAAATTTAAATGTGAGGAACATGTAAAATAATATGGACTATTTTTTCATGATAAATTAAGGTGTACTGGTTTAAGGGTTTGAGGTTGCAGTCAGTAATGCAAATACATTCAGCATCACTAAGGCTGGTTGCCCTTGCTGGAGTGTAGGCAGTCACCGAGGATACACATGGTGGTGGTCTGAAAAAGCAGTTTGGACATGGGCTTTTTAAAAAAACTAAAAAGTGGATTCATAATGTGTCAGTCTGTAAAAGTGATTTTTACTTGCCAAAAAAAAGAGCAGTAAGTGTGCATTTAAATTGGCAAAGAAATTTCGTTTTGTGACTAATGTGAAAACATGACTCTGTGTGCAAATAGGAATTACAGGCAGAGATTTATTGCGTTTTGCTCTGGTGATTTCACAGTTGCATTAGTAGGAAAAAGGGGGAGCGATTTTTTGGGGGGAAGAAGCAGACTCTTAGCACACACCCAGCTCCTTTCCATGTATAATCATGCACAGTATTTAGAAGCGAGTGGGGTTTTCAGGTTTCAGTCTGTAATGCAAATACATTCAGCATCACTAAGGCTGGTTGCCCTTGCTGGAGTGTAGGCAGTCACCGAGGATACACATGGTGGTAGTCTGAAAAAGCAGTCTGGACATGTGCAATTAAAAAAATCTAAAAAGTGGATTCATAATGTGTCAGTCTGTAAAAGTGATTTTCACTTGCCAAAAAAAAAGAGCAGTAAGTGTGCATTTAAATTGGCAAAGAAATTTCGTTTTGGGACTAATGTGAAAACATGACTCTGTGTGCAAATAGGAATTACAGGCAGAGATTTATTGCGTTTTGCTCTGGTGATTTCACAGTTGCATTAGTAGGAAAAAGGGGGAGCGATTATTTGGGGGAAGAAGCAGACTCTTAGCACACACCCAGCTCCTTTCCATGTATAATCATGCACAGTATTTACAAGCGAGTGGGGTTTTGAGGTTTCAGTCTGTAATGCAAATACATTCAGCATCACTAAGGCTGGTTGCCCTTGCTGGAGTGTAGGCAGTCACCGAGGATACACATGGTGGTGGTCTGAAAAAGCAGTCTGGACATGTGCAATTTAAAAAATCTAAAAAGTGGATTCATAATGTGTCAGTCTGTAAAAGTGATTTTCACTTGCCAAAAAAAAAGAGCAGTAAGTGTGCATTTAAATTGGCAAAGAAATTTCGTTTTGGGACTAATGTGAAAACATGACTCTGTGTGCAAATCGGAATTACAGGCAGAGATTTATTGCGTTTTGCTCTGGTGATTTCACAGTTGCATTAGTAGGAAAAAGGGGGAGCGATTTTTTTGGTGCAGAAGCACACTCTTAGCACACACCCAGCTCCTTTCCATGTATAATCATGCACAGTATTTACAAGCGAGTGGGGTTTTGAGGTTTCAGTCTGTAATGCAAATACATTCAGCATCACTAAGGCTGGTTGCCCTTGCTGGAGTGTAGGCAGTCACCGAGGATACACATGGTGGTGGTCTGAAAAAGCAGTCTGGACATGGGCTTTTAAAAAAATCTGAAAAGTGGTTTCATAATGTGTCAGTCTGTAAAAGTGATTTTCACTTGCCAAAAAAAAAGAGCAGTAAGTGTGCATTCAAATTGGCAAAGAAATTTCGTTTTGGGACTAATGTGAAAACATGACTCTGTGTGCAAATAGGAATTACAGGCAGAGATTTATTGCGTTTTGCTCTGGTGATTTCACAGTTGCATTAGTAGGAAAAAGGGGGAGCGATTTTTTGGGGGAAGAAGCAGACTCTTAGCACACACCCAGCTGCTTGCCATGTGGAATCATGCACAGTATTTAGAAGCGAGTGGGGTTTTGAGGTTTCAGTCTGTAATGCAAATACATTCAGCATCACTAAGGCTGGTTGCCCTTGCTGGAGTGAAGGCAGTCACCGAGGATACACATGGTGGTGGTCTGAAAAAGCAGTCTGGACATGGGCTTTTCTAAAAAAATCTGAAAAGTGGTTTCATAATGTGTCAGTCTGTAAAAGTGATTTTCACTTGCCAAAAAAAAAGAGCAGTAAGTGTGCATTCAAATTGGCAAAGAAATTTCGTTTTGTGACTAATGTGAAAACATGACTCTGTGTGCAAATAGGAATTACAGGCAGAGATTTATTGCGTTTTGCTCTGGTGATTTCACAGTTGCATTAGTAGGAAAAAGGGGGAGCAATTTTTGGGGGGAAGAAGCAGACTCTTAGCACACACCCAGCTGCTTACCATGTGGAATCATGCACAGTATTTAGAAGCGAGTGGGGTTTTGAGGTTTCAGTCTGTAATGCAAATACATTCAGCATCACTAAGGCTGGTTGCCCTTGCTGGAGTGTAGGCAGTCACCGAGGATACACATGGTGGTGGTCTGAAAAAGCAGTCTGGACATGGGCTTTTTAAAAAAAATCTGAAAAGTGGTTTCATAATGTGTCAGTCTGTAAAAGTGATTTTCACTTGCCAAAAAAAAAGAGCAGTAAGTGTGCATTCAAATTGGCAAAGAAATTTTGTTTTGTGACTAATGTGAAAACATGACTCTGTGTGCAAATAGGATTTACAGGCAGAGATTTATTGCGTTTTGCTCTGGTGATTTCACAGTTGCATTAGTAGGAAAAAGGGGGAGCGATTTTTTGGGGGAAGAAGCAGACTCTTAGCACACACCCAGCTCCTTTCCATGTATAATCATGCACAGTATTTAGAAGCGAGTGGAGTTTTGAGGTTTCAGTCTGTAATGCAAATACATTCAGCATCACTAAGGCTGGTTGCCCTTGCTGGAGTGTAGGCAGTCACCGAGGATACACATGGTGGTGGTCTGAAAAAGCAGTCTGGACATGGGCTTTTTTAAAAAAATCTGAAAAGTGGTTTCATAATGTGTCAGTCTGTAAAAGTGATTTTCACTTGCCAAAAAAAAAGAGCAGTAAGTGTGCATTCAAATTGGCAAAGAAATTTCGTTTTGGGACTAATGTGAAAACATGACTCTGTGTGGAAATAGGAATTACAGGCAGAGATTTATTGCGTTTTGCTCTGGTGATTTCACAGTTGGATTAGTAGGAAAAAGGGGGAGCGATTTTTTGGGGGAAGAAGCAGACTCTTAGCACACACCCAGCTCCTTTCCATGTATAATCATGCACAGTATTTACAAGCGAGTGGGGTTTTCAGGTTTCAGTCTGTAATGCAAATACATTCAGCATCACTAAGGCTGGTTGCCCTTGCTGGAGTGTAGGCAGTCACCGAGGATACACATGGTGGTGGTCTGAAAAAGCAGTCTGGACATGGGCTTTTTTAAAAAAATCTGAAAAGTGGTTTCATAATGTGTCAGTCTGTAAAAGTGATTTTCACTTGCCAAAAAAAAAGAGCAGTAAGTGTGCTTTCAAATTGGCAAAGAAATTTCGTTTTGGGACTAATGTGAAAACATGACTCTGTGTGGAAATAGGAATTACAGGCAGAGATTTATTGCGTTTTGCTCTGGTGATTTCACAGTTGCATTAGTAGGAAAAAGGGGGAGCGATTTTTTGGGGGAAGAAGCAGACTCTTAGCACACACCCAGCTCCTTTCCATGTATAATCATGCACAGTATTTAGAAGCGAGTGGGGTTTTCAGGTTTCAGTCTGTAATGCAAATACATTCAGCATCACTAAGGCTGGTTGCCCTTGCTGGAGTGTAGGCAGTCACCGAGGATACACATGGTGGTGGTCTGAAAAAGCAGTCTGGACATGGGCTTTTTAAAAAAACCGAAAAGTGGTTTCATAATGTGTCAGTCTGTAAAAGTGATTTTAACTTGCCAAAAAAAAAGAGCAGTAAGTGTGCATTCAAATTGGCAAAGAAATTACGTTTTGTGACTATTGTGAAAATAAATGTAGTAATATATTTAAATAAAATAAAGGAATTTTTTTTTAGTTTTTTTCAGGTATTGCTGAAGAGCAGTGGACAAAATTTAAGATGCCTACAAAATCCAGAGTTCAAAAAACGCACAAAAAAAACCTATATTTGAAGACAACTAGAGGACTAAAGTTAGTAGAAGATGCTCATGTTGGGAAAAAGAAAAAATCTTCTGGTAAGCAGAAAAAACAATTTCTAAAAAATATATTCAAAAGAATGAAAAATGTACAAAATGTCTGTACTCGAAAGGATGTTTTGAACAAAAAAGGAGAGGAAAAAATTGACAATTTAGTTAATGCAAATATACCTTCAGCAACTGAAAAGATTTATATAAATAGAAAAACAGCGTTTAAAGAGATACGTAGAAAAATGTTTCAGAGAAGAGTTATGTCCAATTTGATGAAGGATGTGAAGAAATATAAGAAAAAGACAAAGTTTTATAAAAGAAAAAAAGAAATAGAAGCCATTGCAGCAAAGGCATTAGAATTAAAAAGGAAACTATTCATTTTAATTTTGAATAGGATGCGTACATTAGACAAAATGGTTAATGTACTGAAATCACATAGCAAAAGGAAAAGAGTAGTGAACAGAACAAACTTTTGTAAAGTGTTTTTAGGAAAGTGGATGCATAGTTCAAGTAGTGAACCTTTGTTTAATGAAGAGAGCTATTTTCAACGTAATAGTTTGCTGCATGCAGTTGACACCAGAGGTCGTTCTTACGAAGTAAAAAATGGTTGCATAATGGAGAAGGAGATAATGGTTCCAAGAGATGAGGTACAAGTGATGGCAGATGAGGCTATGGGGAGACGTCCTAAAGCCCCAGTGTACACTTGGAATTGTAGTAGTATTTGCACTGTGCGTCAGGAATCTATTGACAAATTTCGAGAGTTTCTAAGAGAATATAGTAAAAAAAGTATAAAACAGAAGATTAAGGTGCTTCAAAGTCTGGATCCATGCAGAGTGAGAGAGAATACTGGTTTGCAGGGTCATTCTCTGGCTTGTCTATCTAGAAAAGTGTGCAAGAGTGTTTTCCATCATTTTAGGATGCTGGCTGTTCATCATACTGAAATGAGAAAGTTTGTGAGACGGTTGTATTTTGCCAAAAGTCCAGCAATAAAGTTAAATGAATTGAATAGGGCTCTGTTCCGAGGAACGGTATCAGATGTAGAGAAGGTTGTTGATGAAATTCAGTTTTGTTACTTTGGTCCTGAACAAAACAGTGCAGAGAAGGACACAGTAAATGAGGAAGAAGTGGAAGAGAATGTAGAACCCTCTGTAAGTAACACATTTAATGATCACATAACAAAATTTGCAATAGTCTCTAATGAAAGACCAAATTTTACTTGTATTTGTTGCCGCAGAACTCATTATAGAAAACAAACTAGGAATGTTGATCTCTACAGAAAGAGTGAAAATGAAGATAATTATAAGTGGAAGGATTTTGCCACATATATATTTCTAGAAAATTGTTTTGATTTGGGTGAAGATCAGCGTATTTGTAAATACTGTTACAACAAGTTAGAGGAAAATAGAATGCCGACCAGAGCTGTACATAATAATTTAGAATTGGATGCTATTCCTGCTGAACTTTCTGAATTAAATACATATGAGTCTATACTCATTCAATGTGTTCATCCGTTCCAGACCATAGTACGTATGGAGCCCAAAACTGGTAAATTACCTCCTTCTTATTTACTGAGAGGTTTAAAAGGAAGAGTGGTGTATTTGCCCTTGGATTTGAAAAAAAATATGGAAACTATTGATGCGGATACTTTGGAAACTGAACCATTAGTTATTCTGGTTAATGGTGTACCTACAAAGAATAAGAAGATTTGGCAGGAGCTGGTAGATGTGCGGAAAGTACAAAGAGCAAATTTGTATTTGAAAAGGAATAACAAATGGTATGAATCAATTTATATAGAAGAAGAAGAAGAAGAAGAAGATTTACAAGAAGACACAGAAACACCAACTGGACAAATTGAAAAAGTGGACAAGTCAAAGGAAGAAGAAATTTATGAACATTTTAGCATACATCCTCTTCATTCAAAAGAAGTTATGGGAGATAATATTGATCTCTTTCAGATGAAGAAAGCAAAAGGAACTCCCGTGAGTGTATGGGAGGAGAGCTTGGAAGCTCGATGTTTTCCCCAGCTGTTTCCTAAAGGAAAAGGAGGACGATACGATGAACGTCCAGAACAGATTCCAGCTTCTGAGTATCGGACTACAAGACTATATGCTGAAGATCCCAGATTTCGACAAAGTATTCCTTATTTGTTCCATCTTTTATTTGAAAGCGACTTGTCTGCACTGTCTTATGCAGTAAATCACATTTTAAAAAGTGGAGTACATTTACAAAATGTGTCTGCTAAGGATTTTATGGAGAAAGTGCAGCACCGAGATGATCATTTGGAAACACAACTGATCAATCTGATGGCTTGTCAGCGTGGGACAAATGAATATTGGTACCGACGCCATGGTGAACTAAAATGCATGTTACGGAATTTAGGAACACCAACATGGTTCGTTACCCTAAGCTGTGCCGAGTACGCTTGGGATGATTTACTGGATTTTCTACGAGAGGCAAATTCAAACATTAAAAACATCGAATACAAGACAGCAGGAGAACTGTGCTCATTGGATCCGGTTAATGTTTGCAGATATTTCAATCATAGATTTGAGGCTATGATGTCCTTCATCTGCAATAAAAAAAATCCACCTCTTGGAGAAGTAGTAGATTTCTTTTGGAGAAAAGAGTACCAGGCAAGAGGTGCTCCTCATATTCATATGCTGTTGTGGATCAAGGATGCCCCAAAGTTTGGAACAGATACTGATAAAGCAGTGTTATCTTTCATTGAAGAATATGCAACATGTGCTATACCAAAAAGCACAGAAGAGAAAAAGTTAAAGGAGCAAGTTTTACGTTTCCAAAGTCATCGGTGTGGAAAATACTGTCGACGGAAATACAAGAGCAAAGATAAATACTACACTAAATGTCGATTTGGATTTCCTAGACCTGTTCTTTCAAATGGAAGAGTCAACAGTTTTATGTCAGCTGTGAGACATACTATCACAAGAAAATCACCTAAGAATACCTACAACCTAAAAAGAAAAGAAGAATCAAAAAATATAAATGACTACAACCCAGTCATTTTATCCATGTGGAACGCTAACATGGATATACAGTATGTAGCTGACAATTCCATTGCTGTTGCTCGATATGTAACGTCTTACATTACGAAATCAGAAAAAACAGAATTGAAGGAAATGTGGGAAGAGATTTCTCACGAGAAGACTGTCAGTAAGAAGCTGTACAGTTTCAGTTTGAAGATGTTATCGCATCGAGAAATTGGATCCTACGAATGTTCAGATAGGTTATCTTCTGCAAGTCTCTACTCGAAGTCAAGAAGAATAATTTGGGCAAGTTTAGGCCTTGCAGCAATGAGAAATCGGGTACTGAAATCTGTTGGAGAAATTGAATATTTGGCCGAGAATGACCCAGAAAGTACAGATATTTTGAAATCAAACATGTTGGACACATATTATCCCAAGAGAAGTCAACATCTGGAGAACATGTGTCTCTATGAAGTGCTGCAGAACTACATTTATTCACGGAAAGCCGCAGAAGACATCAACAATGGAAAATATAAAGTCGTTGGTGAGGAAGGATGTTTGGTGAAGCAAACAAAAGGAAGTTTGATAAATCACAGGAAGCTGAGTTGCGACACTACTGACAAGAAGGAATTTTACTACTTGGCTCTTTTACAGTTGTTTAAACCATGGCGTACAGAGGATGAACTACTGGGAGAATTTCAAAGCTATGAAGATTCTTTTAATGCTTGCAAAGACAGCATACAATGCAGTACATTCTCAAGTTATCTGCAAATGTTAAATGAAGAAATTGAACAGGAAACTACAATTGCAGCAGAAATAGCTAGAGACAGTTCTCAGGACAGCCAAAGTTCAGGAACACTCAGTCAAGATCCCCTAGGACAACCAATCGTTGAAAATGAAGCATCAATAGCCATGAATGAAGTGGAAACGGCTATGAATCAAGCTCAAGAAGAATTTATAGACTTAGAAAATTTGGAAAGACAACTGAATCAAGAGCAGCAACAAATTTATGAAGAGATCAGAAACAAAATTGATCACGGATTTCTACATGAAAAAAAAGAGTGCTCATGCACATCATTTCATCCAATCAGGATGTATGTAAGCGGACAAGCTGGAACTGGAAAAAGTTTCCTTATAAAAGTCATCAGAAGCTACCTACAGCAAAAAACAGATTCTACTTTGTCTTGTGTGGTTACTGCTCCAACTGGGTTAGCAGCATATAACATAAAAGGAATCACTTTACATTGTTTGCTAATGTTACCAGTGGAGCATGAGAACAAAATACAATACAACAAGCTAACTGGAGAAGCATCCTTGGAAGTTTCAAGAGTATTGAAGAAGATGCAAGTTCTCATTATTGATGAGGTGAGCATGGTATCAAACTTAATGCTTGCCTTTGTGCATTTAAGAATGCAGCAAATTTTGAAGACAGACTATGACATGTTATTTGGTGGAAAACACGTCATAGTTTTTGGAGATCTTTTGCAACTTACTCCAGTTAAAGGACAACCAGTGTTTAATACTGTCACACATGAAGACACGAAGAAGTCATTGGGAAGCATCGGAAATACAAATATTTGGTCCTTCTTTGAGTACAAGGAACTTACTACTAATATGAGGCAAGCAAGCGATGAAGAATATGGAAGTATTCTGAAAGATATCAGAATTGGACTACTCACAGAAGTTGGCAAAAAAGCATTACAGAGTCGGCTGCTACATAATTTATTTCCAAAGGAAGAAATAGTTGCAGAGAAAATATACAAGAACATTGCAGAAAACAAAAGTGTCATCTGCTTAATGCCAACTCTACGTGAATGCTCAATATTTAATGAGGAGCTTTTGAAATTGGAAAAGGAAGAGATCAGGAAATTGGAAGCAGTGGACAAAATTGAGGATGGAAGAATTACTGTCACAGTAACAGGCAAACTGAAAAATAAATTGGACTCACTAGAGAAGAACATCTCCAAAACAGCTGTATTAGAAAAAAATCTATATGTTTGCATGAACTGTAGAGTATTTTTAAGAAGAAATTTGGATGTTGAAAAAGGTTTAGTTAATGGAGCTATGGGAAGAGTTGTGGGTTTTATTAATTATCAGAAAAAAGATGGAATTGAATGTTTAAAAATAAAATTTGATCAGATAGAAGAAGTTAAAGATATTTGTCGTTGTACAGTTCGTTTCATGCTTGTGAAAGACTTATATGTACGTAGGAAGCAGTTTCCGTTTTCTCTAGCATATGCTGTAACTATTCACAAGTCTCAAGGATTGACTGTAGATTGTGCATTTGTGAACATTGGTTCAACTGTGTTCAAAGAAGGTATGGCATATGTTGCTTTGTCACGAGTGAAAACATTATCAGGTTTATTCATGATAGACTTTGATGATTCAAAAGTTAGTGCTGATACAAACTGTGTAAAGGAGTATAATAGATTAAGAAGAAGCTATGCTCCTCATTTAGGTCAGTATCCTGTGTTGGAGAAACGTGTAGTTTCTCGTAAAAGAAAAAATGAGAATATCTGTAATGAAGATGTAGAGAAGAGGAAAAAAAAGAGGAGTGATGTAATTGCAAGCAAAAAGAAAAAGGAAAATGAAGAACAGGTTGTAGGATGTCATTTTGAAAATAGCTCTGGTGTCAACTGTTACTCAAATGTAGTGCTGAATGTTGCATTTTATCTGGAAAGTTTGCAAGAGCAGATAATAGTAAATCAGGGAAAAAGATTCTGTTCTGAGCTGAGTCTCCTTTTTCAAAAGCTGAGTAAAGATAAAACTCAAATAGAAAGTGCTACTGAAATTAGAAAACTTTTAGATATATGTTCAGGACGAACACAGTTTTCTCAAAATGAACAGCAAGATGCACACGAATTTTTGATGTATTTTCTTCAAGTACTGGAAGTAGAAGAAGTTGCAATTGATATTTTATTTGGTCTCTCTTATAAATGGGAACATAGTTGTGAAAACTGTTATAATATATGTGGCTCTAATGTTGATAATGAAAGGTTTATTTATTTGACATTGCCAGAGAGTAAAACAGTCACTTTTGCAAAATTAGTTAAAGATGCTAATCATAGCATGAAATGCGGTGAGTGTAAATCTGACATGTTTTCAACATTAATTTTAAAGGAATACGGACAGTATGTAATTTTAATGATGCAACGATGTAGAGCTGATGGTTCAAAATTGGATACTTTAATAAAGAAGTTTACAGGACAGCAATTATCAATTTCAGGAAAAACTTTTGTAACTGTTGCAATAATTTTCCATGATGGACCTAATGTTACTTCTGGACATTACACAGTTTATCTTAAATGTGAAAAAGGCTGGACACTGTGTAATGATTCCCAATTGATTTTCAAACAACGTTTGCCTTTTGATTTAGCAAATTCCTATCTAATCTTCCTGAAACCTAAATTTTAGAGAGACTTGGCAAGATCTGGACAAAATAATTTTACCATTTTACTGGATTACCATTGGAATTTTCTAAAAAATTTTTTTTTAAATTATCATTTGGCCTAATGGAAAGATAACCAATTGTAATGTGGACTTTTTTAATTTTTAATGAAACTTTCAAAAACCAATAATTTAGAGATAATCGGTAACATCTGCACAATTTAAATTTTGGAATGTTATTGGAGTGCCATTGGAAATTTTTTCAAAAATGATTTTAAAAATTACTATTTGGCCATGCGGAAAAGTAACCAATTCTATTGTGGACTTAATAAATTATTCAAAAAATTTTCGTGAACCAAAATGTTACAGAGAATCGGTGAGATCTGGACAAATTAAACTTTAGAATTTTATTGGATTACCATTGGAAATTTAATCCAAAAATTTTTTTAAAATTACTATTTGGCCTAAAGGAAATGGAATCAGATGTATTGTGGAGTTATTTGAGATATAATATTGTGATTATACTTCTGAAACAAAAATATCAGACGGTATTTTAAAGAAATAAGTATTGTTTTTTGATGATATTTTTTTAGAATATTATGCATTTCTGTAATGTTAAGTTTAAGTGAGAAGAGATTCTGGGCTTTTTTAATACAATCTTTGAGATTGTTATTTTTTTTTTGCCCGCTGTTAAATGATGAATGCAATTGCTTTCACAATTTAAAGTGAAATGCAATATATTCTGAAAACAGCAAAAATAAGGCAAAAATATTTTTTGGTAAATATGTAAATACGAGTACTGTATTTTAAAATGTTTAAAAAATATTAATACTGTTTTCTTTTTTTTCAGATTGATATAGAAAATTTTCGAAAACTAGAACCATTTTTAAAGCAATTTTTTTAAAAAAAAACAAATGAATAAATATTTTTTTGAGTGGGTATGGTAAGTCAATAATAATAATTGTAGTGTTTCAAAGTCCTTGTAATGTGATTATTGATTTTTAGTGTTTTTAAAAAAAAAAAAAAAAAAATTACGCGCACCGTACGCGTACGGTAAAAAAAAAAAAAAGTTTTTAAAAACATCTATAAAAAAAAGATGAAAGATAAGGTTGGCTCTTAAAAGAGCCGTTGTGTTCATGCAGGGAGAGAGGAAAGAAAGAATGGGAAAATTAGTCTCTGTGACAAGTGTGCTGATCTATTTTGAGGTTCACTAGGGAAACACTGGTCTCCCTATGACAAATTAGATCATGACAAGAGGCACATCGAATATCAACCCTCAGAAATCGAGGGTTAATTTCCAGAGGGCCAGCAAAAGGAGATGCTCCCCCCACAGATGAAGGGCTCACCTGACCTGCAGAAGAAGGAGTCAGCCCTGCAGATGATGGTCCAGGCTGAGCTGCTGTGGATGTGCTTGGTTGACTTTCTGAAGGGTTACCTCCAAACAGTCGAGCATGTGTCCTTCTGTGTACATCCCTGAGGTGCCTCATCATGGTATGATTCCCAAAGGAATACTTCCTGTCAGGATTACCTCTTGAAAGTACACGCTGACACAGCTTGCAAGTCACTAAGGGTGCATTTACCTTTAGCTGGCCTTCAGGAAAAGTAAAATAATCCCATACATAAGAGGTCTTTTGTTTCCTCGCTCTCTGCCTCAAGGTAGTGCTGCTAGTGCTAGCCTCACTCTCAGAAGAGCTCTGCTGTTCTGCCATCGTATCACAAAGACAACCCAGCTCCTTCTCCTAAGGGATCACAAGCAGAAATGAGGGGAATGGGTGTGGTGTAGGAGAGTTCTAGAACTGAAAGTAGTTTCAACCAATCAAAAGTTGTGTTTCATGATCACATGACCTACCGTACGCTTACGGTACGCTTACGGCAAAAGTGCGCATGCGCGTAAAAAAGACACGCGCTTGCGCGCATGCGCATAACAGTCACTACCCGACACTTCCGCGTAACGTGCGCGTGTAGCGTACACGCGTACGCGTCCCACGCGGAGTACGCGCGGCTACGCAAATTGCGTAACTATACGCAAACAGCGTAGATAAATTACGGGCGTTGCGTAAACCGAACGCTTACCGTAAGCTTACGGTACGCGTACTAAAAAAAAAGGAAAAAATGTACTGGAAAAAATTATAACATGTTTATTTTATGAAATATATTTAAAAAAACATATTAAAGAATTTTAAAAATTTAACCATAGTCTTTATAAAAGGTTAGAACATTAAATTAAAAATATGTTTAAAAAAATAGAAGAAAAAAAAAAAATTAGCATTTAAAAAACCTTGCAAATTCACTGAAAAAACCATGGGTTTCACACACGTTATAGTTAGGAATTAGCATTTAAAAAACCTTGCTAATTCAATGAAAAAACCATAGGTTTCACACACGTTATAGTTAGCAATTAGCATTTAAAAAACCTTAGAAATTCAATGAAAAAACCAAAGGTTTCACACACGTTATAGTTAGCTGGACATTTTACTCGTAAAAAACCATTGAAATTCCCCCGTTATAGTTAGTTAAGCTAACTATAACTCGCGCGCCCGCAATGCACTGCTGATGACGTCACATATTACATCACTCATGACATGGTCAGTGACATCACTCATGACATCACTGATGACATCTCAAATGACATCACTGATGACATCACTGATGACATCATCCTTGTGATAGAGTGGCAGACCTCCTCTCACCCTAATATAACCTTTGATACACACATTTATAAATAGAGACTAAACTTTTCAAAACAATGGACATACCAATACCAGTTACAACAACCTCTTCAGTAATTCTAAGATCCACATACACATCCACTCATTCACCAACAGTCCTATACAGTCACTCATACATGTACTCACTCATCATATGTACTCATACACCTATACATGCTGTTACACAATGCCACTCATCCGTAGAGTTACTCACACACATAGTCACTCATGCTAATAAAGAATCAAACATCCATTTACTTGCATATACAGTTATACACACACCACCACACTTACTTCTACGGAAACTTGCACATACTTAGTCTTTTAAACAATCACTTATAGAAACACATACTTATTCACACAGGAACTCTTTCAATCTCTCACTCTCACATATACTCACTTATATACACCAATAGTCACATATACTAGTTTAAAACATATGTAGTTACTCATAAAGACACTGTAGAGACAGTCATTCACTCACTGACACACCCATACACACACTCATCCACCCATGCAGTCCTGCATACATACTATCTTCAACACATACAAACAGTGAGTCACTCATTCATGCACCTATGCACTACGTAATACCCCCCACCGAACCATACAGACACTCAGACTCATACTCAAAAAAACAACTAATAACCCATATAAACACTCATGTAGCTGCTCACCAACCCATGCAGCCACTTATACACAAAGTGAAAGACTGATACAGATATATACATATTTAAACATTACTCACTAAGCCATGTATTCACTATGATACACCTAATCAGTCAGTTACACAATCAATTTTTCAAAAACAAATCATCCATTTAGACACTTATATACCCATTTATTCTTCCATCGACCTTGAGATATACATATATAAAACATATTTAATTTTCAGAAAAACACACATTCACTGGATGATGTAATCAGTGATGTCATCAGTGATGTCATTTGAGATGTCATCAGTGATGTCATGAGTGATGTCACTGACCATGTCATGAGTGATGTAATATGTGACGTCATCAGCAGTGCATTGCGGGCGCGCGAGTTATAGTTAGCTTAACTAACTATAACGGGGGAATTTCAATGGTTTTTTACGAGTAAAATGTCCAGCTAACTATAACGTGTGTGAAACCTTTGGTTTTTTCATTGAATATATATATATATATATATATATATATATATATATATATATATATATATCAACGCTCCAAATCCTCTTCATGTAGAGAAATAAGCACTCTCGGGAGACGCTCGGAGGAAATTTTTATTCCATTCAAACTATATATATATATATCTCTCAAAAGAAGAGGTTTGTCCCAAGAGGAAAGGCACTAACATGCAGATTCTCCTTTAATGTATTACGAACTCCAGCAAACACTGAAATCGACATATAATCCATCTTGACAGGCCGAACGCGTTTTGTGCTTCCCAGCCCTTGCTCACAGGCCATGCATCACAAACTGGCAAATAGTTTCATAGCTGATTACCACAAAGAATAAATATGCGACCCTGAGTGGGCCTCAGGTGAGTTAAACAAAGTGCATTCTGGTAAACAAAGTCACTTAAGAGCACTGTTTGTGCTTTCAAGGTTCCTCAACAGGGGTACTGTCTGTTGGTGCATGATCGTGATGGGGGTCCAGTAGGTGGTCAGGATAATGCATTCCCATAGTAAGTGAAATGGTACTTTGATGATGAGGTACTGCTTGGACTGTGAGTGGAAGGACACATGAGTGGCATTTAGTTGAGGTGTTTATCACATTTGCAGGGCAGGATGACAACACTAATGCCAAAGCTTGCCTTACATGCATCACTAGTGGTATAATTATTTTATTGTTAATGGTTTTGTTACAGTCAAACAGCTGAATCAGTTGTTTTTAAGACACCTGGCTCACAATATATCCTGGATGATTTGGTACCGGCTAACTATAAAAGTATTAGATTTGATCGTAACAGAGGGGATGGAAGACCGGTATTATTTACTGTAACAACCTTTATATAAACCATACACATTTGAAAGGAACCAAATCTTTGTCTCTCAAAATTGAAAACAACAATGTTCATACTCTTGGCTGCATTTTAACCTATCGCACTCCCCAAACCCATGCTCACTACTTCTCATGGCGGGAAAAACTTATCATCCACGCCCAAACTCTTTTCCCAGAGCTAGTTGTTCTAGGTGACTTTAACACTGGTCGGAAACTAATGGCAAATTGACCAGCTCTAAAACCCTCAAGGCTCTTTTCTGTCTTGGCTCGTCCAAGTGGTAAACCTTCTCCACATAAACCAGGTCATTTACTTGGCCTTGTACTTACCTCTGCTAAAGCCATTGTACTTTACTCCATCTCAAAATTACCCTGGTCAGATCACTTCCTGATATTGTTTCATATTAATAGCACCAATAGGAGAGCTGGTAAAACACACCAAATTAGAGCCATCCGCTTCAGTTGGAAGGTCGCTACACCACCAGACAGGTTTAATAGCACCTATTCAGATACAATAAACTAGGGAACTACTAATTTAGATAAAGGCATTGATAGTTTCTTACAAGACTTTCACAATATTCAGCACAAAACCTTAGACCATATTGCCCCATTAAAAACACAAATCATCAAAGTCAAATATCTAGCTAACCCCCTATTATATGGAGGCTGTCAGAGAGAAGAAAAATACACTAAAATATTTAAAAGATTATGGTGGAAAACATACAGCCAGCAGGATACAGATACCTCTCTTAAACAGATACATAACTATAATCATTTGATAAGGAAGCCTAAGAAAAGCTTTTATGCTCATAAGATTTTTCATATAAAAAATACACTTTTTCCTAATGTTAGTACCTTTGCAACCTTGTAGCAGCTAAGGATGGCTTTAAACCAACTCTACAATTTGTCAACTGTCTAGCAAATTAGGGAGGATTTCAAAGATGACAATCAATCAAAAGGGGTTAGGTAGTTGGACAACCATGTCTGAATTTCTATCTATTTCAGAAGAACAGGGTTAGTTACTCATTGTTTCTTTGGCCCTTCTGGATCACCACTATACGTTTGCCCATCAAGAAAGCTTAAATCCTTTCATGCCTCCATCACTTAGATGATAACCTTTATTATAAATTCCTTTCTTAGGAATGATGTTGTCCTGTTAATCCTCAAAGAGTAATCGTTAAACTAATCCTACTGAGCCTAAAAATAAATGCTAGTCTCAACCCAGATGAGTTGGCAAATTTTAGAACCCTCTATCCTGCTGCCCTTCAATGCCAAGCTTTTAGAAAAGGTTGTGAAAGCACACCTGCAATCTTATGTATAGAAGCAGAACATTCTTACTTCCACCCAAGTGGAATTTAGACCTTGATTTGGAACTAATTGGTTACCTTGGAATAACTGCAGTGAATGGGGGCTCAGGAGTAGCAATAATCCTAGACCTGGGTTCAGTGTTTGACATTTCTTACCAAAAAATATTGTTTCAAATATTCAAACATTTTCATATTACTGAAACAATATAACAATGGCTAAAATCATTCATCTCCATAGAACTCAACAAATGGACCAATTTTTGTCTACTCTTAAAGCCCTGCACCAGGTGCAGAACCATCCAAGCACCCTAGCCCAATGTTCTGGCATCTGTCGAAATTACCAGATGGGATGGAGGAGACAACAACACCCCTTTCTTAGATTTTGAGGGATTAGCCACAAGTGAAGTTCCTGGGCTTCTTCTGCAGATATTGGCAGTTGGAGTGCAAGGTCCTGAGAAATTGGTTTCTAATGGCGCAGAATGTGTCCCATGACCTTGTTGAGGTGAAATCTAGCTCAAGGCATCAGGAAGATGGATGCCGCTAGATCCCCCTGCCCTTGTAACCAATCTGCTGCTATTGGCAAAGTAAGAGAAAAGAGCCATGATACATAATTCTGAATCTTCTGTATCCTCTTATCTGGAAGAGACACCAAACCTAAATCTGTCCAAAATCCTGTCCCAGTGGTTACTTGATGCTGCGTGGGCTTTACGAAGGGCTTCTAAAGATTTAACAAGTAATTGTGCATTTTTAATACTAAAAGAATCTTTAGTTTGTGGATGGTTGTCTAGGATTTTGATGAAGAGTGGACAAACCATTCATCTAAGTTTGTCTGGACAAAAATTACCGCCTGACGGAGCACTGTCACTAGACGAGCCAAGACTTTCGTGAAAACTCACGGGGCAGATTTCATTCCAAATGGCAGGACTCTGGACTGAAAATGGCAACCACCTATAGCGAAACAAAGGAATCTCTCATAATTCACATGATTTGGAATGCGTAGATATGTATCCTGGAGGTCTACTGCAGATAAAAAGCATCTCCCCAGAAATCAATGGTATGATCAGTTGCAGTGTGATCAATCTGAAGTGTACTATATTCGTCCAGGAATCAACTCTCTTCAGGTCTAGCACAGGTCTGTAGTCGCACAAAGCCTCCTGTGTTAGGAAGATTATCAAATACACACTATGAACTAGGAAGGTCATCGTGAGGAACTTGAGCAACCACCGTCTCTCCAGTAATACATGTACTTCCACAACAGGGCCTGCTTCTTGATGGGATTCTTAATGACTGAAGTAGGGATGGTTCCGGAGTCCTGAGGCCAAAATTCAAAGGGTATACAATAACCTGTCATAATGATATTCAAGACCCAGTGGTCTGTGATGTTTTATTCAAAACCTTGTAAAAGTCCATACCTCTTCCACTTACCACTTGTGGGATGGCAAGAGATCAGTAATAGTCAGGACTTCCACTATGAACCCCCATGCTTGATTGGGTTAATTCGGGGCTTTAAACACATTCTTTAGCTGAAACTTGTTTTGTCGAGAGCCACAGGATTCAAAGTCTTAACTGGAAGACTATCTGTGATTCCTACCCCAAGACTTTGGGAGGAATGAGCACAAATTTAGAAAACTGACTTACTCACCGTTCTAGAAGTACACTTAAAATACTTTAAATGTTGTAGAAATGTGTATGTGGGAAACGATTCATAAAAAAATAAATGCATAACGTTTAGAACACTTGTGAAATAAACTGTCAAAATGCATTAACTAAATACATGTCTATTAATGCGTGCTTCAGAAAAAAAAGTTTTGCACTAAGTAAGCATTTCTTAACGTGTATATTAACAAGGCTCCAACGTTTTCTCACTTGACTCTTGCTCACAGTTACAAGAATGAGAGATTTAGAAAACTACTTAGAATTAGTGACATCTTTCAGAAATGTGCTGACTATAACATCGTGTCTATCCAGTTCCTCACCCCGTGTTAGATTATGTGTTAGAATACAATGAGCTTAAAATCAGTTTATACTAAATGATGACTTAGAGACACTGTGAATGATGTTTCTGAATAACATAGATAGATGCTTTCATATTACTGACCAGCTATTGTTCATGCATCAAGCTCATAGAGCATCCCAGAGGTGGAACGGGTCTGGGTAAGAGGGTTCTCATGAGAACCTTCCCTCATGTAACAAGTATTTTGCAAGTTCTATCTTCCTTGTACCAGGACATTTTTACTCTCTCTATTACGCAGGCACACATTTACTAAGTGCAAAGCTGCCTTGCTCTTCTTATAGCAGCTAAATTAACAAGATGCCTGTTATTTGGTTGGCCGTTTTTTGAGAGGCACAGAATGCTCAATTTTATTTATATCTATGTCCTGGCTTTTGTGCCTGTATTGTTTTATATTATTTCACGTTTTAGAATAGGTCTTTTTTAAGGCTTTTATGCCTGTATGCATTCTATTTGTATTGCTCTATTTTACATTTTTTTATTATTTGACTGTTTTATATTAATCCGCCAGTGTTTAAAATCATGTCCATATTTATGATCGTCTGGGAAATGATCGAATAAAGATTATTTGATTTGTAACAAGTATTAAATATATTGTATCGACTAGTGGCAACGAGGGTACAGACTGTGGGAATCGGAAGAAGAAGCATTGTATGATCTACGACACCACCTTTTGAACTATTTCTATTGGATATCAACAGAGGATCCCTATGGAAATGTTCGAAAATATAAAACTATAATAATGAGTGTTTCTAGGTAGTTAGGTAGAGATTATTGGATTTCTCTAGCTTAGACTCATATCTCTATTTCAGTGGTCTCGTTGATGGATTTCTCCTTATCCTGAAACTCTTCTTCATGGAGAGTTGTTTTCTTTAGCTATTCCTCTAAGGTGACTATGGGCCATATTATCAAGGAACGCCGATAACATTATCGCCGCTTTAGCGGCAGGAAACTGCCGCTAAAGTGGCGATAATGGGCTTGATAATATGCCCTTGGGAATTCCCATAGAAGCCCATGTTCACACCAGAACCTGGGCTTCTATGGGAATTCACAAGGGCATATTATCAAGCTCATTATCGCCGCTTTAGCGGCAGTTTCCTGCTGCTAAAGCGGTGATAATGTTATTGCCGTTCCTTGATAATATGGCCCTACATTTGGATTTTTGGTGATCAATGCCACTGCAATAATCACACTTTTATTAACAGTTGTTACTGCAGCTGTAGGGAACTCGGCTGAGTTTTCAGAACTACTCTTTATCAGGAGTTAATTTCTTATTTGCTCTTCTCCAGAGGAACTTTTCATGGGTTCTATTTAGAATAGGTCTTTGGTTGGTTTATGTTTTTTTTTTATGGAACACTGTATATATTTTTCTAATGCTGACTCTTATCTAATTCTATTTTATATTTCTGTAAACTTACTAATCGGAATAGGAAGACATAGATAGTCTAACCTCATGATAAATAAAGGTTTTGAAACTTTCACAACCTTTGCATCAATGACTGATCGCAAATTCTTAATGTCATTGGTGATTTGAATTGATTTGGGAAAAGCTCTAAGTTGCCTATGGTAGAAAAGGTCCGTTGAGCTCTCTGGAGCCACAAGGATTCACTATGGCGAGATTTGTAATTGGTTGTATATTAAGACTAAACCATCTTTGTGAGACCTTGGGCTCCTGCAACCTAAAGGACTTAGATGAACCTCCTTTATAGGGCAAGGTGGGTTTCTTGTTCTTGAAAGGCTTAGGCTCTACTTTGGATGTTGGTCGGAAAGCTTCCGATCGCAGGCTGAGGCTTTCCGACCGACATCCAAGGTTTCAAATCCGACCACCGTATTATAATTAGGGCTCCCGGTTTTATGGTATTTATTTTTTTAGCATTTCCGTCTGTATTTATCCATATTTATTTTCTGCCCACTTTATCTG
This sequence comes from Triturus cristatus, assembly GCF_964204655.1. NCBI lineage: Eukaryota > Metazoa > Chordata > Amphibia > Caudata > Salamandridae > Triturus > Triturus cristatus. The sequence continues at coordinate 499,581,129 of NC_140582.1, forward strand.
TATTTATCCATATTTATTTTGGGTTTTGCGGATAAATGAAGTGGTAAAACTGTACATTTCCATATTTATTTAACTGATCGACGCACACACATATTTTGATGTCTGTCTTATTTAGCTATTTTAGCTGCCGCATATTATATAACAAAACATCCACTGGTAAATATTCGCATTATACCACGAATGTATGTTAACACATGGCATTGTTTAATGAAATTGCATCTTTTTTTCAATTTCCTGTGCTGTCCATCTGCTCAGGTGTTGGCATATAGTTCATGAAAGGCAGAACAGAGTGACTTAAAAGAAGCCCAATTATCTGTATTTATCCACTTTTAAAAATAAATGCAGACAGACAACACATTGTTTTCTGTCTGTATTTATCTGTAAAAATCCGTAAAAACGGAAAACCGGGAGCCTTAATTATAATGATGGCGGTCGAATTTGAAACCGGCTGGTCAATCTGACTGGCTTCGATGGGCTCAAGGAGCCCGTCAGCCAGTCGGAACCACAACATAATCCCTTACGGGCGGCGTTTCTGTGCCGTCGGGATTATGATGTCGGTTTCCGACAGGCTTTCCATGTTGGAGCTTTTAGACATGGAAAACCTGTTGAAAAGTGACTTTAGGAGCCCCTAGCACGGCCCCCCTTCTTCTGTTCATGCTAAAACCTCATGCTCTAAAACATGTAATAGGAAAGAGCAGAATTAACACATGAAACTATGGTTTATTTTCACTCCATAGGCTCATCAGGTCGTACGTGTGACGCACATGCAGCCAGGTCTGTTAGACCCTTTGGGCAGGGTTACATTCTCTCTGCACTTTTGCAGCAGTGGGTTGGTGCAAAATTAGTATTTGTAGTTCTTTTAAGTTTGAAAAGAGGTTTATTGAAAAAATGCAACGTAGCATACATATTTAACATAAACTGCAATATGTTAATATAATCATAAATGGTATAATGGCTTAATAAATAAACAGCAAAAACCAAACAGTTGCATGAATAAAAAGGATACAATACTTAGAAATAGAGGGAGGAAGGCAGAAGAAAAGGGGGGGGGAGAAGATAATAATAATCTGACCATAGGCTAATGAGGAAATAGGAGCGCTTAATACAAAATAAAGTGATTTGAAACAATTGGGAAATAATAGCTGTAAAGAAAATATATATATTATTAGAAAGCTTTTATAGTTGTACATTATGCACCAAATAAAACTAATTTAAGTAGCCTTGACTTAAAATATACATCATTGTAAAGTAAAAAAAAAAGACAAATAATGCAAGAAATAGAATATATAAAAAGGGAAAATATGTTTATGGAGATTTGAGAACTTCTTCCAGTAATGGACGGTGTTGATTAAATGTTTGAGCAGAAGTATCTAGGAAAATATTAATAGGTGACCATAAATGTTCTCTTTTAATAAGTAGGGATAAAGGAGAAATACAGGCACGATCCAGTTGATGGTTATAACAGACACTATACCACCAAGCTTGAAAGGATAAGTGTGTGGATTGTTTCCAATTTTTGGTGATTTGTTGGAAAGCTGTTGCAATTAGTAAATCCACACTATCTGCATTATATGTGATAGTTTGCCATTGTTCGGAGAGTGAGCCTAGAAAAATGTTTAGAGGGGAGAAGGGAAATTCAGTATTGATTTGAGACCCTACCTTCAACCAGAATTGATGGGTGATAGGACAGAGAAATAACATATGAAATAAATCTGCATTGGAAGCATTACAAGACCAACAATTTGAAACAATTGTAGGTTTAAATTTATGTAGGGATGCTGGAGTAAACATGAGCCTATTGTATAGAAAGAAAAGTGTATGAGTTGCACTAGCCGATCTTGAGGTCTTGCGAATTTTGGTCCATAATTTATCCCAAAATGAAATGGACCATGAAGTATGAAAATTATGTTCCCATTGTATTTCTCCTTTGGATTTACATCTATGTTCTGTGGGTTTAGTAAGAAATTTATAAATAGAAGACGCACTTGGTTGGGCACTTAATATGGGAAGGATATTGCCATGAGTTGATGAAGGGAGAGAAGAGAAAGATGAAGGGGATAAGGACAAGAGAATAAAATGAATAGAATGAATCAATGCCTTAAATTTATTAGAATATGAGTTTGGAAGGTTATAAAGTGTCTGCGATTCAGGAGAAGTGAGAAAGGTATCATGTGGGTAAAGTTGATGAACCCAGAGCAGACCTTTATCTCCAGAATATTGGTTTATTATTAATTGTTATAAGGTGGCTATGCCAAATCGAAGAGTTGAGAAAACGATCAAGATCAGAGAGATGCGAAATAATTATTGATTGAAATAATTTAAGCGAAGTATTATATATAGGTGAGGATGAAAAATGTGTCTTATGGGTAAATGTGAGAGATTCTTTAATTGAAAAAGGGGAAAGGAAAGAAAATTCGACATCTGTTCATGACGGGGGAGTATCTGAGGATGAAAGATTTAAACATTTAGAGAGCTGCGTAAGAAGAAAGGCCTTATGATACATCTGAAGATCAGGGAAGTTAACACCTCCAAGAGATTTATTACGTTTGAGCATAGCGAGGGATATACGTGTTTTTTTTTTGTTCCATAAAAAGGCAGATAGAATAGAGTACATTTTTTGAAGAAATGAGAGGGCATAGCAAGAGGAATAGCAGCAATAGTATATAGAATAACAGGAACAAGCATCATTTTAATCGTATCAAGTATGCCCCACCAGGTCAAGTATAAAGGATGCCATTTAGAAATAGAGCTGGAAATTGTGTTTGAGACTTGGGTCATATTCAATGATAGATTAAGTTTGATGGAGGGAGCAAACCATAACTCCAAATATTTGATTTTTTGGGTGTTCCACGTAAAGTTAGATGAAAGAAAGTCATGTCTGAAGCAAAAAACATTGAGAGGAAGGATTTCGCATTTGTCAGGGTTCAATTTATAACCACAAAGTGAGGAAAAATCATTGACCTCAGTCACAAAAGCTGAGAGAGAAATGTCAGGCGTAGATAGATGTAACAAAATATCATCTGCATAGACACTCATTTTAATATGAGTTTTAATATTTTGGAAACCAAAAATATCAGGATTTCATTTAATTTTTAGCAAGAAAGGGTTCCAGAGCAAGGAAAAAAAGAAGTGGTGAAAGAGGGCAAGCCTGTTGAACACCTCTGAGAAGAGTAAAAGATGTGGAAATAGAACCGTTGACAAAAATGGAAGCTTTGGGTGATATATATAATAAAGAGACATAAATAAATTTGGGTCCAAAACCAAACCATGAGAGGGTATGAAAAATAAAATACCAATCCATCCGGTCGAAAGCTTTCTCCACATCAAGCGAGATGGCTGCAAGTGAATGAGGATATTTGTTTAATTTATGTAAAATATTATTTAAAGTCCTAGTGTTGTCAGAGATGGACCTACCTTTAATGAAACCAGATTGCTCTGGATAAATGATAGTTGGCAAAAGTGTTTCTAAACGAAGAGCCAGTAATTTGGCGAATAATTTATAGTCGGAGTTAATTAAAGATATCGGTCTGTAATTTTTACATAAATGAGGATCTTTTCCTTCTTTGGGAATTAGACAAATAAGTGAATCCTGAAAGGTACCATAAGAGGCCTTAGAAGAAATGAAAAATGTAAACAGCGAGTGGAGATGAGGTAGAAGCAACTTAGAAAAATGAGAATAAAGTTCTATAGGAAATCCATCCGGACCAGGAGCTTTTCCTGTTTTAATGAGACGTAGGGCATGAGAGATATCTTTAACGGAAATCTCATCTTCTAAGGATGAAAAATCAATACCATTGGGAAAGTGTTTTGGGAGCGAGTCTAGGTATTGTTGTATATGCGTACAGTTTTGAGTATCCTCAGGAGTGTAAAGCGACATATAGTATTTTTTAAATTCCTCTAAAATATCTAGATTCTTGGTTGTTCTGGAAGAATCAGAATTTAGAATATATTCAATGTTTATATGATCTTTCTTAACTTTAAGATAAGAGGCAAGGAGTTTGCCAGCTTTATTTTAGACGCCATAATATCAAGCACAACCTTTAAGAAGATAGGAGCTAGCATTTTCTGTAGAAAGTTTATTGTATTTAAATTTTTCTACAATAAGATTATTAAGGTCAGCTTTCGCGGGAGAGGTAGTATAAAGTATTTCTAACCTCTTAATGTTTTTAAGAAGTTCAGAAGCTGTCTGGGAAATTAATTATTTCTTTTTAGCGACATAGGAAATGATAAAATCTCTGGTTGAGGCTTTAAAAGCATCACATACAACAGCAAAGGATGAAACAGAGGATAAATTACGATTAAAGAAGTCAGTAATAAAGGACTCAAAAGAGCAAGTAAAGGTTTGATCAATTAATAAGGATGTATTAAATTTCTATCTTCTGTTAGACTCATTAACATAGAGTAATTCCAAATCTAAGATTACTGGAGCATGGTCTGAAATCAATATAGAACCAATGTCTGCATGTATTATGTGCTGTGTAAGTGCCATAGAAACAAATAAATAGTCTATGCGAGATTTGGAGAGGTGAGTAGGAGAGAAAAAGGTGTATTCACAGAGTTGAGGATTGAAGAATCTCCATGAATCAACGAGAGATCTATGGGAAATTAAAGTATTGAAATGTTGGTGCATCGGGGAGTGGATGAAAATTGCTTTGGAGGAACAGTCTATATATGGGTCAACAATTAGGTTACAATCACTGCCAAAAATAGCATATGGTGTGGGTATAGACATCAAAAGCATGGAGATATGAGGCCAAATCAGGTTTAGTGGGCGCATACACCTTAAACAAAGAAATAGGAACAGATAAAAAGGAACCTTTAAGTTTTTTATGACAAAGAATCACTGTACCATTCTTCTTACTTGTACCAGGAGAGGAAAAAACAGTTCCTACCCATTGATGTTTAAGTTTCAAAACTTCTGAAGTAACAAGATAAGACTCTTGTAAGAATACAACCCTCTGTCTTTTGATGGGTGTACCCAAACCTTTGACATTTCACGTAATTATACATAACGTAATTTATTCAAAAATATAAGTAAAAGAGAAAAATGCATAAAAAATAAAAAAGGTTACAGCAAAATGAACAAAGGAAAAAACCTTTATTAATCAAAAGAACCATTAGTAAAGAGCTCAGTAGAAATAGAAAAGGAAATGAAATAGGGAAAAGGAGAATAATAAAAAGGAAATAAGAGAAAGCTAGAAAGAAGGAGAAGGGAAGAAAGAAATTAAGGGAGAGAGTAAGAGAAAATACTGAATAAATGTAGAAGAAGAACAATGAAACATACTATAAACTCACACATGAACGGAGGGTGCTGAGGAGACAAAACGAGAAGACGTATGACCAGCGCGACAACTCCGGGGGAAGATCAAGAGGAGAAACATGTTCCAAACAATTTTATACAATGGATGGTGGAAATACGAAAGGAAACTGATATCTGAAATGGGGAGTCAAAAAAAAGGAAAGAAGGTAATTAATAAGATTTTATCTTGAAAAGTGAATTGAGAAATAAAATAAGGTTACACATGTGACAAGGAAACAATATTATTCTCATGAAGAAGACGCTCTTGCGAATTCCATAGATTCTTCTCCGCAGCTGTCAAGAAAATGTTGAAGTAAAGTAGGATCTTCGTAGGTGGTAGTTTTATTTTTATGAGTTACTTTGAAGAGGCAAGGGTGAATCAAACCATATCTGACGTTTAGATCACGAAGTGCTGGTCTCATAGCAAGAAAACGTTTCATTTTATCCGCAGTAACTTTGGCATAATCTTGTGGGAAAAAGAGTTGTGATCCTTGCCAGGAGATACAACACTTATATTCAACTGCTTGCAGAACTTTCAACAAGTCTGTGTACTCTAAAAAGTAAAGTATATCACCTCGTGGTTTACGTTGAGACGAGAAAGTAGATGAAGGACGACCAAGTCTATGTGCCCTTTGTATGTTCAATGAAGGAGATGATGGCATATCCAGTACCTGAGGAAGAAAAGATTGAAAAAAGGCTATAGGATTGGAATCTTCCAAACCCTCGACTAAGCCAAAAATACGTAGATTATTGCATCTACTATGGTTCTCAAGGTTTTCAACTTGTTTCTGAAGTTGAAGTATTTTAACTTTCATTGGAGGAATCTGTTGTGAAGAGACGTGAAGAGGTTCGACTTGACATTCCACAGAAGTGAGCGTAGTTTGAAACGAAGACCAATTGTCCTCTAAAGCTTGGAGACGGGTGTTTGTGTCCTCCATATATGGTTTGAGAGCTCGTATTTTGTTGAGAAGAAACTCCAGAGAGACTGGTGTAGGAAAGGTAACTGATGAAGGAGGGTCGTTTTTGATTCGCTTAGTGGAGGATAATAATGATGAAGAATAAGGTTTAGACGCATTTTTGCCGTTGACGTGAGGTGAATGTGAGCTAGAAGTAGGCGGAAATGTAGAAGTACTAGAAGAAGATTCTGTAAGATGAGGTAAAGTGGTCATAGTAGAGTCTTCCATGTTGTTTTGTAATATTGAAAAGGGATTAGATGTAAGTACTGCAGTAGATTTGGGGCGTACAACAGGTGTAAAAGAAGAACCAGTGGCCCGATTAGATTTACTTCTCCCCATAGACATGGGCATTCAACAAGGTAAATATTAATTATGCAAAGAAATGCGTACAAACAGGCTTGGAACAACGTTATGATGGAAAAGTAGTACCAGTAGCTGAAATTCTGTGAAAAAGATTGTATATCGCTAGTGGAAGTTCATGGGGTAATCATTAGAGGCAGCAACAATCTTAGCGTGGGGAGTCAGCTGTAGAAATAGATTGGAGCAAACCATAACTCCAAATATTTGATTTTTTGGGTGTTCCACGTAAAGTTAGATGAAAGAAAGTCATGTCTGAAGCAAAAAACATTGAAAGGAAGGATTTCGCATTTGTCAGGGTTCAATTTATTACCACAAAGTGAGGAAAAATCATTGACCTCAGTCACAAAAGCTGAGAGAGAAATGTCAGACTTAGATAGATATAACAAAATATCACCTGCATAGACACTCAATTCAATCCAATTCAATTCAGCTTTATTCGATTAAAAACATTAATCATAAAAGCAAAAGCACAATGCATAAAAAGACAATAAACATAATTACATTAACAGCTGATTCCTTGATTTAAAAATGAATTTTAAAAAAGCGGTGACGGAAGCTACAACATAAGGTGAATCTAGCATTTGGAGGGCTAATAGTGCAGGGCGACACTGCCTATCACCAAAGGATTTCAAAACTGGCAGAATCCATCTTTTCCTGGGAATGGTATAAAATTTACACAAGAAGACAACGTGTAATGTAGATTGGGTTGATATATCGTCACATGGACAATTACAGAGAGATTTAGACCAATCATTACAGGCAGGGAAACTTAATAACCTGTGGATAATACCCAAGCGGAAACGGACTAACAGAAATCTGTCAAAATCTCCAGGTACAATTGTTAAATACGGTTGTATTAAAAGATGAGTGGAGATCAACTGATGTGCCTGAACAGAAATCTTCTTCAGTTCTATACACAGTCTAGAGTCATTTAAGTAGTCCAGGCACAGTTTTTTCAAGTCCTTTCTCGCAATCAGGGTCAAAGAGGTAGGATCATCATAAAATTCACAGTGATCCAATTTACAAAAAACCAATTTGATATAAGTTAACCATCTTATCCTTGGCGCCCCTTCCAACTTTAAAACATCCATAATAATATTGCGATTCAAGCCCAAGTTATCCGAGGTCCAGATCCTATGCCATTCGAGTATAGGCTGTATTTTAATTATATCTTCTAGATAACCAATACCCAGTTCAGCGTGGCATATGTAGGTAGATGTAGAATCTGGTACTGCCCGAAGGAACCGTAAAAATTTATTTTCTACCGCCTGTAGAGTGGAGACGTCGACAATCCCCCAAACACCAGCACCATAGGTGGCAACAGAAACGCATTTTGCATTATAAATTTTCAGCAGTTCAGACGGGAGCCTCCTACCCAGTTTCATGCTAAAATTATGAAGGGCAATCACAGTTCTCGCGAACAGGGCCCTCCTAGTTTTTACAGCAAGTTGCCAACTTAATTTATTATCAAATAAAATGCCCAAATATGCAAACGAATTGGTGTATTCTATCAGCTTATCGTACACATGCATGGTCTTTAAACCCCTGCTACCACCACTGCCACTAGTCATAGCAAAAGTTTTAGAGACATTGATGGTAAGCCCCAAATTGGACATAAATTTCTCAAATGAGGAAATTACACGTTGCAGGGCAAGTGGGGTACGGGCCATTAACATGGCATCATCTGCGTATAATAGGGCTGGAATAGTTCTCGAGTCTATTTGGGGAAGGTCACTACAATTTTGGACTAGATATTTTTCAAGGCCTTTAATATATAGGTTAAAAAGGAAGGGAGTGAGAACACATCCCTGTCTCACTCCTTTTCCTATCTTAAAATCCTTTGTATATTGGCCCTCCAACCCGTATCGTACCCTAGCCTTGGCCCCTGCATAAAGTTGTCTAAGAAAGGTAACTAAGACAATATCCACACCAAGCTCATCTAAAATTTCCCATAACTTTGCGTGTACAACGCAATCGAAGGCTGATGATAAGTCAACAAAAGTTAGGTATAGATTACCCCTTTTGGCCACCGTATATTTATTCATTAAAAGATTTAAATTGATACTCTGATCCACAGTCCCCATACCCTTGCGAAAGCCATATTGGATGTCACATAATATTCCCCGGTCCTCAGCCCAATCTTGTAACTTGTTTAAAATAACTCTACCGGCAATTTTCATAGACGAGTCTAGCAGGGAAATGGGGCGATAACAAGCCGGGTTATCTCTGTCTCCTTTCTTAAAAATAGGAACTAAAATGGAAACTAGCCAAGTTGGAGGAAGACTGTTTTCTGCAGATGCGTTAAAAAGTGAAGTTAAAAGTGGTCCCCATAATTCAAGATTGGATTTAAAAAGATCTGCAGGGACACCATCCGGACCTGGTGCCTTGCCCCATTGGCTGGTCATTATGGCCTCGATTACTTCCTGTAGCTCGAAGACCAAATACTTTTCACATTGAGATCCCCGATAGAGCGGCTCGATTACTTGGAGCCCAGGAGGATCCGAAGCAACGACAGGGCAGTCATAGAGATGTGTGAAATGACTGATCCAGTCATTTTCTGAGATTGCGATCTCTATGTTAGCTCTGTCCGAGTTAATTAAAAAAGGAGCATTAACAGCCTTCCAGAAGGCTGCCGAGTCTTTTGATGCGGCTGCCTCCTGTAATGCCAACCACATCAAATTTTTTAGCTCTTGTTTCCTGTTTTTCAGGGCAATTTTGTACTCCCTTCTAGCATTAGTGATGTTACATGTATTTTTAATTTTGGCATGGAGGACAGACTTCAGCTTTGAATAGGCTTGGGTGCATGAGTGATCAAACCAGCCGTGCTTCGCTGGTTTGCTTTTGTTGGTTTCAACGAAGAGGGCCGGCTTAATAGTTGCAGCAATTATTGTAAAGTTCTTCACAATCTCGCTTGAATCGCCCTCTTCTTTTAAGCAGTACATAAGGTTGCTATAACAGTCGGTGATTATTTTGCTCAAAAGATCTTCATGGTTTACACGTTCCCAACTTAATGCATAGCCATTCTGCCTACTAAGTTTGATATAATTAATATCATTAATATTTCTATACCTCAATTTTGCAGTTTGACATTGTATCATCAGACTTAGGCTAATTGGGAAGTGGTCGCTTAAAGCCAGGTCGTGTGTGTTAAATGTCTTTACTCTAGAAGAATGCCTGTTGAACATCAGAATAAAGTCTATTGTGGACAAGACACCACGGCCGTTAAAGGTTGGGGAAAAATCTGTCGAGGGAGATGTTAACATGTTACAGAAACCCATATCATATGTTAGTAATATGTCATTAAATAAGTCCCCTTGGACCGTGTGCGCAAAATGCGAGAGGCAGTCTTCATCATTAAAATCATATGTTAAACCACAGATCCCTTTGCCTATATGTTTACATAAAGAACAATTAAAATCACCCCCCCACAAGATAATTACGTCTTTGTTTGTTGAGTCATGAAGTCTCTCTAAAACGTCTAATAAAGATTTCAGAATACATGAGAGGAGATGCTGTGGGATGTTATTATAGAAGTTAACAATAATCACCTTCACAAGTAAATCACAGGTTAAACCAATAACTTGATAGTAGGGATCATCCAGAAAATCACATTTATCATAGGTCACAAGATTTGAGATGTAGGTGCAAAGGCCTCCCTTTGCTCTACCACTGGCTGACGGAACCGCTGGAGTAAAAAAAGTACGGTATCCAGCCAAATGGGCAGACTCTCTAGCCAGGTTTCCTGTAGACAAAGAATGTCAAAGCTCCCTATAAAATCCAGCCACAAATCATTGGAAATCTTCGATTTTAGTCCAGCAACATTCCAATATACAATTTGAATTCCTTCGTGGCCCATTCTAGACTTATTCCCCCTGCTCCCAATACCCAAAGTTGTTAGCGATGGCAATAAGTGCGTGGGGATTTGAGGATCAGTAGTAGACCCCGAGTCCAAGGTCATGTTGTTATCCTTGGATGGAATTATAAGGGTCATAGGGTCAGGGCTAGATCTATCAATACCAGCAGGGGGAGGGGGCCTAATACAAGCCTTGTGAGTACTCATCGCCCTGGGGGCATTACACACATCGTTTTGCATGAAATTAGATACAGGTTGTGTCGTACAAATCTCTTGGATCGTATTAGATGGACCTTCCCCAGGATCTTCAACCGTATTGCCCCCTGGCTTAACCAATCTAATGCGTCAATCTACCTCTTCTAGTGAAGGTAGATGCTCAAAACGATTGCATGTCTGGATGGGATATTTATAACCATAATTTATAGTTGGAGTACTTAATTGCTGGGCACTAGGCTTGTAGAAAAAGCCTAAAGGAACCACGCCAATGTTGCCTAAGGCCAATGCGTGGTAATCCATGCTACGCAATATCCAACGTACAAATTGGGGAGTCTTGAAATTCAGAACCACGCAATCACCCGAAAAGACTTTGGGATCTCTTCCCAGCCAACTCACCCTTCTTGTCATCTTGAACTCCATGAACAACCTATTAGTATCACCCACCCTAGATCCCAACCAAGCTAAGGACTTATTTCTTAACACCTGCCAGGGTTCAGGCAAATCATCTCTCAATTTTGGGACATTAGTTAATATAATTGTATAAGGCGTAGCAGCAGGTGGTAAGTCCAAAAGAGAGGCAGATGAAGCCTGAACTGGATTTACAGCTAATGTGGCGTTATGCCGATTATCATCCTTGAAATGACAATCAGCCACAATTTGCCTGGAGTTTGAGTGACGTGTAGTAATACCCTGGGAGGAAGGTGGATGATTGTCGAGATGTCTTAGATTCGACAGGATACTCCCTAGCTTTAAACAGGGCTTACCCTGGTCCTTGTTTATCCTAGGTTTAGGTACACTGGGGATGGGTAATGGCGCGTCGATGGATGTCGAAGGTTTCGGATATTTAGATATTATTTCTTCGATCGCACCAAGCCTTGTGATAATATTACTCAGGGAGTCTCTAAGGAACATGTCCAGTGCCTCAATCTTCGTTTGTATCGCCAGTGTATTAGAATGTGGTAAGACATGGGTGGGAGTTGGCACAACAACACGGGTTGCTTTTTTCAATTTGGGAGGGGTTTGTGAGTTCCCTTGTTGCTGGTTTTCGCCTTGGCCCTAGATGTTAGTCCGGCCGTTACCTCTGAGGTAGAGAGTGGGTTTTTTGATCGTTTAGTGGGTGGCTGAAACTCAGTATCCTGCTCAGTAAAAGAAATATGATCTGAGATATCTAAAGCACACCCATTAACAACGACGATGGACTCATCTATTACTTGCTTATTATGATTTAGTAATGGATCCCCCGAGCAAGTTGGAGCAACCGTACTATCACGAGTGATTGCTTCTTCAACAGAGACAATTTGCTCCTCCAGTGCTCCCATAGCGCCAGTGAGGTAATTTAAGATAGAAACACATGGTCCCTCCCCAGATTTCAGCTGCTTCTTGGGTGAGAACTTACAGCTTTTCTTTTCACCATTGTAGCAGGGTACAAAGGAGAGGAGCTAGAGAGGCAGTAAGTCGAACAAAAAGGTAAAAGAATACTTTTGAGGGGATCACAGATGAATAGAAAACAATGTCAGACCAAAATGTGTAGGAATATGACTAGGTAACTCAACAACAGTCAATTGGTCATACACCTCCAGCAGAGGTTCATGTACTAATAGGCAACAAGTATTTATCTGTCACAATGGTTATAGCAAGGGATTAAAAGACCAAAGTCTATGGCCCAGCCCAGCCTACTCCTGGCTATGACGGGCTAAGACGGGCCCGTCTTGGCCCGGTTTTCGCCCGGGCCGCGCCCGCGCGCGTCCCGCGATGTGGGACCTCGTTGCCGGTAATGAGGGCTCCGCGAGGGACCGGGTTCAAAGTGCTGCGTGCAGGTCCTGGATGCCCAGGGGCTGTGCAAAAGAGCTTCTTCCTCCACCAATATTCAAGGTCTCCCGCGATGCGGGACCTCGCTGCCAGTAATGAGGGCTCCGCGAGGCACCGGGTTCAAAGTGCTGCGTGCAGGTCCTGGATGCCCAGGGGCTGTGCAAAAGAGCTTCTTCCTCCACCAATATTCGAGGTCTCCCACGATGCGGGACCTCCCTGCCGGTAATGAGGGCTCCGCGAGGGACCGGACTCAAAGTGCTGCGTGCAGGTCCTGGATGCCCAGGGGCTGTGCAAAAGAGCTACTTACTCCACCAATATTCGAGGTCTCCCGCGATGCGGGACCTCGCTGCCGGTAATGAGGGCTCCGCGAGGGACCGGGTTCAAAGTGCTGCGTGCAGGTCCTGGATGCCCAGGGGCTGTGCAAAAGAGCTTCTTCCTCCACCAATATTCGAGGTCTCCCGCGATGCGGGACCTCACTGCCAGTAATGAGGGCTCCGCGAGGGACCGGATTCAAAGTGCTGCGTGCAGGTCCTGGATGCCCAGGGGCTGTGCAAAAGAGCTACTTCCTCCACCAATATTCGAGGTCTCCCGCGATGTGGGACCTCGCTGCCGGTAATGAGGGCTCCGCGAGGGACCGGGTTCAAAGTGCTGCGTGCAGGTCCTGGATGCCCAGGGGCTGTGCAAAGGAGCTTCTTCCTCCACCAATATTCGAGGTCTCCCGCGATGCGGGACCTCGCTGCCAGTAATGAGGGCTCCGCGAGGGACCGGGTTCAAAGTGCTGCGTGCAGGTCCTGGATGCCCAGGGGCTGTGCAAAAGAGCTTCTTCCTCCACCAATATTCGAGGTCAGACACTCATTTTAATATGAATTTTATTATTTTGGAAACCATAAATATCAGGATTTCATTTAATTTTAGAAAGAAAGGGTTCCAGAGCAAGGATAAAAAGAAGTGTTGAAAGAGGGCAAGCCTGTTGAACACCTCTGTGAAGAGTAAAAGATGTGGAAATAGAACGGTTAACAAAAATGGAAGCATTCGGTGATGTATATAATAAAGAGACATAAGAAATAAATTTGGGTCCAAAACCAAACCATGAGAGGGTATGAAAAATAAAAGACCAATCCATCCGGTCGAAAGCTTTCTCCGCATCAAGCGAGATGGCTGCAAGTGAATGAGGATATTTGTTTAATTTATTTAAAATATTTTAAAAAGTTCTAGTATTGTCAGAGATGGACCTAACTTTAATGAAACAAGATTGCTCTGGACAAATGATAGTTGGCAAAAGTGTTTCTAAACGAAGAGCCAGTAATTTGGTGAATAATTTATAGTCGGAGTTAATTAAAGATATCGGTCTGTAATTTTTACATAAATGAGGATCTGTTCCTTCTTTGGGAATTAGACAAATAAGTGCATCCTGGAAGGTACCATAAGAGGCCTTAGAAGAAATGAAAAATGTAAACAGTGAGTGGAGATGAGGTAGAAGCAACTTAGAAAAATGAGAATAAAGTTCTATAGGAAATCCATCCGGACCAGGAGCTTTTCCTGTTTTAATGAGACATAGGGCATGAGAGATATCTTTAACGGAAATGTCATCTTCTAAGGATGAAAAATCAATATCATTGGGAAAGTGTTTTGGGAGCGAGTCTAGGTATTGTTGTATATGCGTACAGTTTTGAGTATCCTCAGGAGTGTAAAGTGACATATGGTATTTTTTAAATTCCTCTAAAATATCTAGATTCTTGGTTGTTCTGGAAGAATCAGCATTTACAATATATTCAATGTTTATATGATCTTTCTTAACTTTAAGATAAGAGGCAAGGAGTTTTCCAGCTTCATTTTAAACGCCATAATATCGAGCACAACCTGTAAGAAGATTGGAGCTAGCATTTTCTGTAGAAAGTTTATTGTATTTAAATTTTTCTACAATAAGATTATTAAGGTCAGCTTTCGAGTTAGAGGTGGTATAAAGTATTTCTAACTTCTTAATGTTTTTAAGAAGTTCAGAAGCTTTCTGGGAGTTTAATTTTTTTTTTTTAGCGACATAGGAAATGATAAAATCTCTGGTTGAGGCTTTAAAAGCACCCCATACAACAGCAAAGGATGAAACAGAGGATAAATTATTATTAAAGAAGTCGGTAATAAAGGACTCAGAAGAGCAAGCAAAGGTTTGATCAATTAATAAGGATGTATTACATTTCTATCTTCTGTTAGACTCATTAACATAGAGTAATTCCAAATCTAAGATTACTGGGGCATGGTCTGAAATCAATATAGAACCAATGTCTGCATGTATTATGTGCTGTGTAAGTGCCATAGAAACAAATAAATAGTCTATGCGAGATTTGGAGAGGTGAGTAGGAGAGAAACAGTTGTATTCACAGAGTTGAGGATTGCAGAATCTCCATGAATCAAAGAGAGATCTATGGGAAATTAAAGTATTGAAATGTTGGTGCATCGGGGAGGGGATGAAAATTGCTTTGGAGGAACGGTCTATATATGGGTCAACAATTATGTTACAATCACTGCCAAAAATAGCATATGGTGTGGAGATAGACATCAAAAGCATGGAGATATGAGGCCAAATATTGTCATCAGGTTTAGTGGGCGCATACACATTAAACAAAGAAATAGGAACATTATTAACTTTAAGATGAACAATTAACCAACGACCTTCATCATCTGTATCTTCAGATAAAAAGGAACATTTAAGTTTTTTATGACAAAGAATCACTGTACCATTCTTCTTACTTGTACCAAGAGTGGAAAAAACAGTTCCTACTCATTGATGTTTAAGTTTCAAAACTTCTGAAGTAACAAGATAAGACTCTTGTAAGAATACAACCCTCTGCCGTTTAACGGGTGTACCAAAAGCTTTGACATTTCACGTAATTATATATAACGTCATTTATTCAAAAATATAAGTAAAACAGAAAAATGCATAAAAAATAAAAAAGGTTACAACAAAATGAACAAAGGAAAAAACCTGTAATACTGAAAAGAACCATTAGTAAAGAGCTCAGTAGAAATAGAAAAGGAAATGAAATAGGGAAAACGAGAATAATAAAAAGGAAAGAAGAGAAAGCTAGAAAGAAGGAGAAGGGAAGGAAGAAATGAAGAGAGAGAGTAAGAGAAAATACTGAATAAATGTAGAAGAAGAACAATGAAACATACTATAAACTCAAACATGGACAGAGGGTGCTGAGGCGACAAAACGAGAAGACGTATGACCAGCGAGACAACTCCGGGGGAAGATCACGAGGAGAAACATGTTCCAAACAATTTTATACAATGGATGGTGGAAATACGGAAGGAAACTGATATCTGGAACGGGGAGTCAAAAAAAAAAGGAAAGAAGGTAATTAATAAGATTTTATCTTGAAAAGTGAATTGAGAAATAAAATAAGGTTACACATGTGACAAGGAAACAATATTATTCTCATGAAAAAGACGCTCTTGCGAATTCCATAGATTCTTCTCTGCAGCTGTCAAGAAAATGTTGATGTAAAGTAGGATCTTCGTAGGTGGTAGTTTTATTTTTATGAGTTACTTTGCAGAGGCAAGGGTGAACCAAACCATATCTGATGTTTAGATCACAAAGTGCTGGTCTCATAGCAAGAAAATGTTTCCTTTTATCCACAGTAACGTTGGCATAATCTTGTGAGAAAAAGAGTTGTGAACCTTGCCAGGAGATACAACACTTAAATTCAACTGCTTGCAGAACTTTCAACAAGTCTGTATACTCTAAAAAGTAAAGTATAACACCTCGTGGTTTACGTTGAGACGAGGAAGTAGATGAAGGACGACCAAGTCTATGTGTCCTTTGTATGTTCAATGAAGGAGATGCTGGCATATCCAGTACCTGCGGAAGAAAAGATTGAAAAAAAGGCTATAGGATTGGAATCTTCCAAACCCTTGACTAAGCCATAAATACGTAGATTATTGCATCTACTATGGTTCTCAAGGTTTTCAACTTGTTTCTGAAGTTGAAGTATTTTAGCTTTCATTGGAGGAATCTGTTGTGAAGAGACGTGAAGAGATTCGACTTGACATTTCACAGAAGTGAGCTTAGTTTGAAACGAAGACCAATTGTCCTCTAAAGCTTGGAGACGGGTGTTTGTGTCCTCCATATTTGGTTTGAGAGCTCGTATTTCGTTGAGAAGAAACTCCAGAGACTGGTGTAGGAGGGGTAACTGGTGAAGGAGGGTCTTTTTTGATTCGCTTAGTGGAGGATAATAATGATGAAGAATAAGGTTTAGACGCATTTTTGCTGTTGACGTGAGGTGAATGTGATCTAGAAGTAGGCGGAGATGTAGAAGTACTAGAAGAAGATTCTGTAAGTTGAGGTAAAGTGGTCGTAGTAGAGTCTTCCATGTCGTTTTGTAATATTGAAAAGGGATTAGATGTAAGTACTGCAGTAGATTTGGGGCGTATGACAGGTGTAAAAGAAGAACCAGTGCCCTGATTAGATTTACTTCTCCCCATAAACATGGGCATTCAACAAGGTAAATATTAATTACGCAAAGAAATGCGTAGAAACAGGCTTGGAACAACGTTATGATGGAAAAGTAGTACCATTACCTGAAATTCTGTGAAAAAGATTGTATATCGCTAGTGGAAGTTTATGGGGTAATCATTAGAGGCAACAACAATCTTAGAGTGGGGAGTCAGCTGTAGAAATAGATTGGAGCAAACCGTAAGTTGAAAAATATGCTTTGCTTGACATTGAATATCACAAACTGTCAGAGTGACAACCAGAACAGCCCTTCAGAGTGAGTTATTTTCTCTACTGTACAATAGCGGTAATTTGTGAGGGAACCATTCAGCTTCCCGAGGGAAAAACGTTATAGGTTGAGAGAAACAAAATAGCGGTCGCGGTCCGGTCGCGGTCCAGTCACGGAGCGTCGCAGGTCAAATAGAAAAAGAAGTTAACTGTGGGCTGACGGCTTTAAACAAAAGGCATCCTCAGGTGCGTTGAAGGTTCCGGCAGCAAACTCTTGTCAAGGAGTTGAAGTCAGAAGGCTTCCACCACCCGGAAAATGTAAAAGCCTCGGACCTTGACACGGAGCAGAGTCAACCAGCTGCCATCTCCTTCTGCGCCTAAGCTACGCCCCTATTTGTAGTGCTTTAACAGTGCAAAATGATATTTTGGGCCATTCAGTGCAAACGGGTAATGTGCAAAACTACATGCCTTCTCACTTTGGTTTGAGGCAAAGATTGCTTTCAAGGATCTGCTTGAATGTGATTTATAAGCTTGGAGATGTGTATAACCTGTTGTATGGCAGTATGAAAGAAATTCCTGTTCCATTAAAAAGATGGTACTTCAGGAAAGATTACTTGGTCGCTTCAGTTATGTGCTGTAACATAAAAAATAATCTAAATGAACTTGCATGTGTAAGTTACCCCAAGGCCTACACTTGGGAATTACTTATATCTTCTAACTGTTTTTACTCATTATTATTTCAGAATGGGATATTTTTCACCAACTACACCAATCTGTTTTCAACATTAACCAATCAAGTCCTCCCACTCAATGCTGGAACTCATTTTCCATAAGACATTTACAAAGCTGTGGAACTATACCTTACTGTAAGGAAATAAAAGACAGACTTTATGACTGTACTATGCTGTAGGGAAATAAAAGACGGATGTTGTGCCACATGTGCAATGTAAGTGCAAAGCTGATTACTTCCATCAGAGTGCAATATGCCAAACTGAGAGTACGAGCAACATTACATATTTGTATTCATTTGATATTACTTATACATATGACATTTGGGGCCCATGAATGTGACACACAGCACCAGTGTCAAGCAAAGGAGACATACCAGCCTTTACTAAAAGGCAGAGAGAGTGCATTCATACATAGGTAAAGGGTAGCAATGAGCGATATGAGCACAAACTACGGAGCTATATTGATCAAGGTGGGAAACCCCAAATACTATTTATATTATGCCAGCATAGTGTTCAAATTGTAAATTAGTTCTGTTTAGATTCGTTGTATGTGCATTCACCTTAAGACTGAAAATCTGGAACGGATCTAGGCTGCCTGAGTCTACTTCGGGCACTCCTAGGGGCATATTAACAAGCCAGGCGATAAAATTATCGTTGCTATGGCGGCAGAAAACTGCCGCTAAAACGGCGATAATGGGCTTGATAATATGCTCTATGGAATTCCAATTGAAGCCCATGTTAGATGTGAAGGACATCTAACATGGGCTTCAATTGGAATTCCATAGAGCATATTATCAAGCCCATTATCGCCGTTTTAGCGGCAGTTTTCTTCCGCTAAAGCGGCGATAATTTTATCGCCTGGCTTGTTAATATGCCCCTAAGTTTCTAAGCATTTAAGGTGGCAATCAGGTCAGAAGTTAGAAATTGCATGGCAGGCGCATGCAGAAAATTGTGTAAGGATTGCTCTGTTCATCCCCCCTATTGTGAGTTTTCATCTAGAAAATGACAAATTGCATCTGCAATTTGCTGTTTCCCCAACAAATTGTACCTGCACATGCGGATTTGGTAAGTTTTCAGGGGCTACATTTTAGCAAGTTTGACCTACCTAAATGCACCATGGGCAAAATGAGGTGATGTGGTAATCACTGAAGTGCTTGAAATTCCAATTCCTGCACTAACAGCGGTTGCACAGGAATCGGAAATCACCAGTCTTCATAATCAGGGCCCAAGTCTTGCTCTCTACCTTGCCATTGTGCGTCATCGAGCTCTGTAAAATGTAAATTTGCAGAGAAAAAAAACCTGCATACATTTTCCAGCTTGGGACCATGGTGCAAAAAAGCAAAAAATGCGGACTCTGCTCTGCGGGTTGTATTTGGCTGAGACAGGTTCTATTAGCATCAAAAGGATAACACAGTGCTGCTGAAAATCGCAGGCTCAGATAAATCGGGTAACTTTGCAAACTGTGGGGCAGATTTATGTTGCACTTGCGGCACTTTTGCGCCGCCGTTGCGTCACTTTTGTGACGCAGCAGCGGCGCAAATCCTGCGCCATGGTGCGGGGCATTTACAAACGTGACGCATCTCCCAGATGCGTCACGTTGTAAAGCCCTGCGCCACATGTAGGCGTTCCAGGGCAGGTGGGGGCGTTCCGGCGCAGGAACGCCTCCTAAAAGTGGCTGAGTGAAATCTACAAGATTTCACTCAGTCACTTTTAGGCCCATGCTGCGTCAAAACCCTGCGCCTGCTTGAAGCAGGCGTAAGGATTGACGCAGCATTGTACAGATAGGGCCCCCCAGATCATTGCTGGAGCTGCGTCGCGCTTGCGACGCAACTCCAGCAATGCGCCACTTTTCGGCACAGATGCGTCACGCATCTGTGCCGTTTTTGCCCCATGGTGCGCCGCATTATAAATGCGGCGCATCCATGGTGGCGCAGCTGTGGCGCATAATAACTGGCGCATCCCTGCTGATATGCAGGGATGCGCCAGTCGTCATAAATCTGCCCCTGTATGTATGGTAAAATTGTGAAATCAAAAATAGTTACAGGAGTAAAAAAAAAGCTTTGTTTATGGAGTGAGTTATTAAAAGTCAGCTCCATACTGTGCTAGACAAGGCAGTGCAAACCCACTTAACAATTAAACTATTATTATTACCAAAAATGTGCATGCCGTCTTCTCTTTTAGATCTCCCACCACCCTTGTTCCTCTGACGTAGAGGGTTTACACTGTCATCTTGCTGTCCTAGGTTATGCAGCCTTTTGGTGGACTTAGGTACTCAGCAGCACATAGTCTAGGAAGGTAGCATGACACGGCAGAGTGAAAACTCTTTGTCAGTGTGTACTGCAAGTCCACCCCCATATTTATGAGCACTTAAACCTCTTGTGCAATAAGCTAAATGTTCACTATTCAGTGTTCCTTGTCCTGAAGTGGCCCCTTGTTGTATGTGCATATTTCCAAGTGGGGTTGTTGCATTGAGCACCAACGCCAGTATTTGCCACTTCAATGTGTAATCAGAGTAATCAAGACATGGGCGTCACTCTATTGCCATGGCGTTTTCTGTTATTTGTTGCGTAGCCGATGATGTGAAGGCATAGAGGCAGATGTGAAGACATGCAAATAAATGCCTTGTGGTCTCAATTTCCCCAATCCACATAAGTTCTTGCAAGAGTATGCACATTTTTTAATAAGGAGAAAATAATGCTTGATTGAAATATGTTTAGTTTGCATACCCAGGGTTCAATTGACATGACTACGCCAAAGTCAGCCAGTATTGACATTTGGTATGCAGTGACCGTGAAAATGTGGCTATTAAAATTACGTGAACGAGTTTCCTAAGTGCAAGTGTTTATTTTCTGAGCTGAAATGTATTAATTTTTGTTCCTCGTGAAGGAAGTCATGTGCTGAACGTTCCCGGATTTGCAACATATTCAAGGCTGTTTGCCCGAAGGCTCTTTGCCCGGTTCTGCTCTAAGCAGTTGCACTCTGTGGGCCACATGTATGACAAGTTTTGACGGTCGCAAATGGAGAATTGGTCCATTTGCGATCGCATAAGAGCCTTTTGCCTTGTACTAACCTATAACCGACTCGCAAAATAGGGTTAGCAACCAGTATTAGGAAAGAGCATGTCAAGGGCGTCCCTTACAATTCCCCATGATATCCAATTGGCCCCCCCAGACGAATAGGGCTGTCTACAGTGGGAGCTCAACTGCCCGGGATACCTGGAAGTAAAAATATATCACAGAGCCGCGGACCTAATGGAGGGCAATGCAGGCAGAGTGATATGCTCCCTTCGCTCCACCATGGAGTTTTGGAAGTCCCTACCATTGTCAGTGGCCGGTAGAGTGGCCGTCCTGAAGATGGTGGCTTTGCATCATTTACCTTATCTCTTTGGGACACTCCCGATGTGGATTCCCCGTGCGACGTCCCGAGACCTGGACTCACAGATCATATCGTTTATTTTGGGATCAGGCCACAGACGAGTGGCCCTAGCCACGATGCAGCGCTCCACAGTGACTGAAGGGCTAGCAGTCTGCACCAAAGTCATCAAAGGGGAGCATCTCAGAGTCCCGAAAGACATCTCCCATCACCTTCACCCCTGCCTCCTTCCAGACATCCAGACCCGTCCAGTTCCCCCCATGTGGAAGGTGTCGTAACAGGTTGAAGGGGAAGTCAGGAGAGTAGGGAATACTACAATGGGTGCTTTGTAGATATCTAGCCCAGCACCGGGCCACCACTCTGGCCTCTTCAGTGTCCCACATGGTCTTCGCTGCATGCGTAACAATATTTTCGCTGGCTCTGGGGCTGTTGGAGTGAATGGGTATAAGGCCCTCTCTGGGTTCCACCTGGTCATCAGCCATTGGACCAGACATTGAAGATGCGCTGCAATTTAGTATGCTTCGAAGTCCAGGAAAAAGTTGGTTGTATGTCTTTACAATGCATGCCATTTCCATGCATGCTTTTACCATGCTTGTAATACCAAGGCATGGCATTACATCTGGGAATTTTACCACACATGTGTATGTGTGTGTTTGCATGTATATATGTGTATCCATGGTAAAGGTGCCGATGCTTCGGAAAGGAAACCTCAGTAATGTGAATAGTTGCAATATCACTCCAAACTTATTAACATGCCACTGAAAAATATAATCAGACATGTTTCGACTGTACTACAGCCTTGCTCACTGATAGTGAGGTGCCATCTTACAACCGAATTTACAAAAAGTGGTGTGTGACCTCACAATGGCCAGCGTGAAAAGACTATCAACCAAGTTGGCAATATAGTGGTCATGTTTGTAAGCAACAGAAATGCTTAGATTATGCTGTTGACATTTAAATTGATTAAAGCTAATGCATGTGTACTCAAGTCACAACTGAAGACAATTAAACTGAAAAATTCAGAAATTGCAAATAAAGCATGTACATGCGAATGGATTCCCATGATTTCATATTTTTGCCCACTATGGTCGTGATATGGATTTTATTACTTGCATTATTCATGCATTTAATATGACTGCACTGTGCACAATGGTTGTTCTTTAACACAAAGTTCTAATAATGTGATATTACCCCATGTAGTATGCCCACTTGGGCTCCTTGTTTGCTGATTCCCATATTTTCGTATGCACATGCTTTATTTGCAATTTCTGAATTTTTCAGTTTAATTGTCTTTAATTTTGTCTCGAGTACACTGGGGACAGCAGACCACCATGTCTGTGCTTAAAAAAGCTTCTTTTTTTTAAATGCATTCCCGTTTTCTTGCATTTCAAAAACAAAAATGAAATGTTTCAGCTTCATTTTCATTTTCTAAGTGTAGGTAGTAGTCCGTGGGGCCACTGCCTGCTCTTAAAAAAAGGTTCTGGCAGCCATTCACAAAGGGTAAGGGGTCACCTGAGGACCCCTTCCCGTTTGCGACTGCCTTACCACGTACTTGAAGTAGGCGGTAAACTGCACATGTATTCCGGTCACAAAACATTCTTCCATCCCCCTGCAACTTGCCATTAGGAAGGGACGCACTTAAAAAAAAAAAAAAAAAAAAATGTATTGGTGTTTTATACAATTATATTCGAGACATCAAGTACGCAATACACATTATTTAGAAGCATTTTGCCACATTGTCGTCATTCCCTTGTGGTTAAAGTTAATTTTCCATCTCCCTTTCCCACCCACACCATGAGTTGCTTAACTATTAACAATAGGAATCAACAACACAAGGCATAGTACATTATTATTATAGTGTCTTATCTTTACATGGTTCTCAGACAGTTATAAGTACACAATACGCAGGTAGCTGGTGATTTGTGTCATGTCCGCAACATTTCATCTTGAGCTGGGGTCAATGGCGGGGTACAGATGCTTCCCCTATAAGCATTCCAGTCTTTCCATATGAGGGACCACTTTTTGGGACATCCCCTGGCTACATAGACATACTTCTCCCGAAACATGCACCAGTCCATGTCTTTCTCCTATGCCCTCACAATCGGTGCGTGCGATGCCCCCCACTTCTGGGCAATGTTTTGTTTGGCTATCATTAGTCCCAGTGTGACCCAGGTCATGCGTGTGCTATTTAGGTCCGTTGGTTCCCACACATTTAGGAGACATCTCTTAGCCTCCAGTGGGAGTGTATGGTTTAACACTTCACTCAGTATCTCATGTATTTTCTTCCAGTACCTCTGGATATGAGGGCACTCCCACAATATATGGAGGAAGGTACCTTCATTCCCACAGTCCCGCCTACACTTACCATCAGGTGCTCTCCCCATTAGTACCATCCCTGGCCCCGTGAGAAGATGTCGAGCACTGCTGTTAGCGAGACCTTTTGGGAAGTTAGGAATAGCAGTATGTCATCTGCATACAGTGAGATGCGGTCCTCCCAGGATTCCGCCCACCTAAATCCACGGATCATTGGATCTCTCCGTATCCACGATGCCAGAGGCTCCAGGGCGAACAGGAGGCGGGAGAGTGGGCACCCCTGCCTTGTGCCTTTGACTAGCTCAAACACGTCAGATTTTTTATTGTTGACCACTATCTGGGCTAGTGGCCTTGAGTAAAGGAGTTGCACCCACCTGATGGATTGGGGCCCAAAGCCCATTTTCTCAAGTACCACAAATAAATATTTCCTTCCATTCAACCATATTGAACGCCATTGAGGCATCCAAGGATACCAGGACTGCCTCCTCCTGTATAGTGGACGCCCTCAACATCACTCCGTGCACCCTGCGTAGGTTCAGCGCCGTGTTGCGCTGAGGCATGAAGCCAGATTGGTCCGGATGTACGAGATTATTAATGACTTTAATTAGTCGGTTAGCAAGGAGTTTGGCTAAAATCTTTGGTTCGGCGTTCAGTGGAGAGATCGGCCTATAGGAGGAACAATCTGTCCGGCTTTTGCCTTCCTTGTGGATCATTACTAGGGTGGCCAGTCATTGGTCCTGGGGAAGCACCTAGACCTCCCTGCTCTCCCTGAACATGTTGCATATTATATCTGCCCCAAGTATATAGAGTTCTATCGGCAGCCCGTTGGGCCCCGATGCCTTCCCCGAGTTAAGTCCCCTGATTGCCAGCGCCACTTCCTCTGGTGTGAGTGCCCCCTCAAGATATTCAAGCTCTGACTCTGCGAGTTTAGGAAGCGTTATGTCTCTCAGGAGGTCGATACGATAGAGTCCTGTGTCGTGTAAGGGTTCTGAGAGGTATAGACCTGTTGGAAGTGAAGGGCAAATGCGTTAGCTATAGCCTGGGGGTCCGTGATTGTGTGTGCATCTTTGTCGATTAGTTCCGGAACCAGTCTACTTGCTAGTTGTTTTTTGTCTAGCCATGCGATTAACTTCCCTACTTTATCTCCCTGGTCATAGATCCTGCCCAATGTGTCCCTTGCCAGTTCTTTGGCCCTATTTGTCACTAGGGCCTTATAGTTATCTTGTTTTAAGTGTAGAGTATGCAGGGTGTCTGGATTAGGCCGCTCCGCCAGTTCTTCTTCTAGACGGAAGATTTCCTTCTCCAATGCTTCCTCCTTCCTGACCTTTTCTTTCTTGACTCCCGCTATTTGGGAGAGGGCCTGTCCCCTAACCACTGTCTTGAACACTTCCCACAGTGTCTGGTGTGAGCTCACCGATCCTTCATCTTCTAGAAACTAATGCTCCATTGCAGTGTGAACTGCTTTGTGGACTACTGGGTTGCGAAGATTCCAGGGGTGGATTAGGGCCACTCTTCCCACTTTATTATGGCCTACCACTAGATGCATCCACAGCGGGGAATAATCAGATATGCCTCTTGCTATGTGCCTGACCTCCCGTACGTGTTGTAGCTGGTCAGGGGGGACCAATAAATAGTCTATTCTGGATTGCGTGTTATGGGCACCAGAGTGGAAAGTGTACTGGGTGATGCTTGGGTGAAGCGAGCGCCATGCATCCTGTAACCCCAGGGCCCCCAGGAAATTCGTCAACCAGCTGTTGGAGGGGCGAAGTTGTCTTGGTGGGTTTCTGTCGTTTGTGCCATCTGCCACAACATTCAGGTCCCCACCCAATATTAGGAATCCCTCTGGGACTGTCATCAAGATGGCTCCTAGATCCTTAAAGGCTGGCTCCTGGAGGGCCGGCGGCACATAGACCGACAGGAGTGTCAGCACCCTACCCTCCCATTGGCCAGTGACTCCCGCGTATCTCCCCCGGTGTCCACCCATGTAGATTTGATCGTGAGGGGAAAGGAGTTTCTCAGTAGTATGCCTGTTCCCCTAGATTCCGAAGTGAAGCCCGAATGTGCTGCTAGATTTTACCCCCACCTATTAAGGGCTTTACAGGTATTACCCACCAGGTGTGTCTCCTGTAGGAGTATCACGTCGGGGGCATGCCTCTTAATATATTGTAGCACCACCGTTCTCTTGACTTTGTCCCCTAGGCCATTCACATTCTAGCTCATCAATCTGAACCCTTTATCCCATTGCATGTTTACTGACATTCACGCCTCACCTCCTTAAGCTGCCGAGTTGTGATGCCTGAATGATTCCTTAAAAACAAACAACCAAACATAAACCCCACCCAACAACCCCCCTCCCTGCTCCCCTGCACTCTGGGCTCGAAACTACCCATAATTACAACTATGCAGAGTGCCTGTCGCCCGTTAACCTAGTCTAAATGAAGAAAATTGGGGCGACACTCTCTCCGCTCTCTCCCCCCCTCCCATGACCCTTATATAGTGTCAACCTGTGCCCTTCTATTATATCACCATACAATTTGTTCCATATCCTGAGTACCACATAATTGGGAGGCGATCCAAACCAGGGACTCGGCCAGCACCTCGATATCCCCAGAGTCTATTGGCAGAGCCCCTGTACCTCCTATTCTCGTTGAGGGCCTTGACCCACCGGATTTCTCCATTCGTCCAACTAAGTAGCAGCGTCCTCCGGTGTCTCAAAAAACATGGTCTTACCTCCGGCCTCCACTCGGAGCCGTGCCGGAAACAGCATGGCGTATTTGAGGCCTTTGTCTCTAAGATGTTGTTTAACTCCCAGGAAAGATCTACGCTGTTTTTGAACCGCTTGGGTAAAATCAGGAAAGAAGCTGATTTCCGAATTTTCAAGTCTTATTGGAGGCGCTACTCTGGCCGTTTGTAATATGAGGTCTCTGTCCCTATAGTTTAGGAGTCTGGCTAATATGGGGTTAGGGGGGGCCCCAGGCCTCGGTCTCCCCACCGGCACCCGATGGGCCCTCTCGACGACGAAGATGTTGGACAAGCATTTGGGTTGGAGGTGGTTGGTGATCAGACTCTCGACAAACAGGTCTGTAGCTTGTCCCTCTGCCCTTTCAGGAACACCATGGATGCGCACGTTGTTGCGCCTCGTGCGGCCCTCATGGTCGTCCAGCTTTCCTTCGGCATACTTCCTAAATGCTTGTAATTCACGTATTTCCGCCTGGAGCTGGTTGGTGTCATCTACGAGACTCGCTGTGGTGATCTCCAACTGCGTGACTTTCTCCCTGTTCATGGCCAAGTCTGCCCTGATAAGCATGACTTCTGAGGAGAGTGCGTCCATTCTTTGCTCCAGCGATGTTCTGATCCCTCCTATGGCGTCCAGCACGTCCTTCAAGGTGTGCTCCGTGGCTCCTGTCTCCGGGACCTCCCCCGCTTTAAGCGGAGGCTGCGCTGTCATGGCCGGCTTGGGGCAGGTGTTTGTCCAATTTATTGGTCTGAGTAGACTTTGGACCCCTTGAGCCGGACATTGCCTTCGATGAGTCGCCACCCCAGAGTATAGGGGAGGTGCGTTTCGAGCCCCTGGTGTCTACAGGCCTGCTCGCCCGACTCTGTGTAAGTCTCTAAAGCCCCCTTCAGCTGCCTCTCGATGTCTCACGTTCAGTGTTCAACCCGCGGGTCCCGGGGGGCGCAGCGCAGTGATTTGTGCGGTTGTCCAGTTATGGCCAATTGGTGAGTTCCGGCCTATGACGTGGCCACCACAGCGACAGGCTTCCGCCTCCGTCTGTAATGCAGGTCAAAGGAATTCGGCCGCACCCGTGGGGGGGGGGAAGGTCGCCCCTCTTGCACCCCAAAGGGGTTAAGTTGCTGACCGGATCGTCCTTTCTATCACCCCCGGTCTTTGACGCTGCTGCCCCCCAGGGGGTCCGCCACCAACACTGGAGGCCTTTGCTGCTATCCAAATGGAACCCTCCGCGGAGTGTATCATGCGCCTGCCGCCTGTTTCCCGTGTCTCCTGATCAGTGTTCACCCCCCGGGTCTGGGGGCGCCCGGGAGCAGCGCTGCAGTTTGCGCGATAGTCTGGTTGTGGCCAGGCGAGTCCTCCTGCCTCCCTCAACTGTCCGTGCGCGGCGCCAGCCAGGCCCACCACGATGTGTGGTCTTTGCCTGCCACCCCTGGGCACCCCGCCACTCCGGGCGGGCCTCGATGCTATTGCCACCGCTCCCCGCAGCAAATGCGGCTCACCTCCTCTGCGCAACGTGGTCCATTCGAGGCCCATCCTGTTGTGCCATGTTATTTTCCCCGGGGGGACTCTGCCCCTAGCACAGTCAGCAGACGCTTGATGGAGGGAGTTGAGGGGGGGCCCGGCAGGCCCAGCTGGCCGCCCCCTGGGTCCCAGATCTTGTCTCCGGGCACCCCCCGGGAGTCACCGCAATCCAAGGCCGCCCAATGGAGTCGCCGTCCGGGGCACTCCAACACTCTAGGTCACGGTTCTTTCACTTCCGTAGGCCGTCACTCGGGCACGCTCACATCTCAGGCCCCGCGGGTCGGAATCCGCCGGCCGAGGGCTCGTTCTGCTGCTCAGGACCTCCGGTGACGGTTTCTGGATCCAGGTTGCGGATTCGTGAGGCGGATTGATGCGGTGGGGGAAGGAGAGTCCGCGAGAGTCTTTAACTCGCGGCCATTTTGCTTGCCACTAGGCCACGCCCCTTCGAGTTGCTTCACTATTGATTGTCAGTCTGGGTAATGTGCAGATATGTTGTAGGGTTCACTGCTCAGATATGGTGTGATCATGGGATGTGTAGATGTAGAGTCCGGGTTGCTGCCCTCACTTATACACTCTGGCCCATCCCAATCCCCTCTCTCTCAGGTGACGGGGGGGTGCGAGGGGTACACCGCTGTCTCATCCAAGTGAAGTGTCCTTAATTCATCAACTAGTCCTCCCCAGGCCCTCGTTGTGTCCATTGTGCCTATGCCCCGTCCAGTTTCCCTCAGCAGAATCCTCCCTTCGAAGCTCGCCCATTTTTCGAGCTCTCTCCTCCATGTTCTCACTGTCGATCCCCTGCAGTCTTCCAGTTTCTAGTGATTTCCTGTTTGGCCAGTACATATATCAAGTTACAAGGGAACGAACAGAACAGTAATGGGAAAGGCAACACTCACAGTCCATCTTCTGCAGTGGCCGCTCCTGAAACTTGATCTTGCAGTCCTGCTGCTTGCCCCGTATTTCCAGCTCCTGGATCATGTTCCGGTTACACATGCAGCGATCAATCACCATGAAATCTGTAACGAGCCGTTACATCAATTTCCATGCTGGGTATACGGATACTGGGGTCAGTCTTGTAGAATGCACAATATGAAACCTGAAGTCCCGGCTTCCCGGAGGCTTACATGTGGCGGTCTGAGACGGGTTCCGGGTATCTCAAATATCACAAAACAATCCTTCACTTTTAATGAAGAACATGCATACGACCCAAATTTGCCTCAAAATATGATTTAATGGCTCCACCAATGTGTTACGGCTTTACGCCTTGTTCATGGTCAAGTTAGGGTAGTGCATCAATCCAGTGTACAAATGCAAAATAGACAGTTAAAACAGACTCTTTCTTAAATGTGTTGAAAGAAAACGGTCACCCCATCCACCATCCTTAAATGGGCTTCCAGAAGTATTAATATAACTCCAATAGTTACCTACATGTTAATAAACAATAAATAGATCTTCAAAATCATCAAATATGAAAATTACAATTTCGGAATCCCAATTTTCACCAAAATTGAGCATTGCAATAAAATATTACAAGTTTAGTTGTCACAGCTCGGCTTCGGCAAATATACGAATGCCACCCGCCCAACATTTCATCTGTATTTACAATAACTTGTTCATTGAGATCTTAACTTGTGCAACAAAGTAAAGTAAAATATTTAAAATCAAATATTTTGACCACAAAGCCCAAATGGACCATGCACAATACGATACACAATTATAATATTAAATGTATTTTGTAAATAAATGTAACTCTACATGCATTATGTTATAACGATCCAAAAAGTAACAATAAAAGAAGAACTATAACTTGCGCCCCTGCCATGCACTGCTTATGACCTCACATATTATATCATTCATGACATGTTTTATGACATCATTTATGGCATCACTGATGACATCTCAAATGACATCATTGATGACTTCCCTGATGACATCATCCAAGCTTCTTTTGTACACATTACTCAATAAACTAGTATGGCATTAGAGGCCTGAAAGTAAGTACAATGTCATACATTCACCCCAGTACAGAGATCTGGGCCTAAATCCATCGTTTTTTTGCTCGCCATGCCATTCCAGTTTGAACCCAGCCATATGCAAATCAGTCTTAACCCTGTGCCCTGAACTGCCAAGCCAGGTCCTCCCTGGATTAGAAACAAGCATCCTAGGATTGGTTTCGGGGCTTCACCCCTCTTAAGCCAGGATAGCTTGATTCCAGTGGTATGGAGAGCACGGGACCCACGTCTGGGCATACCCATCCCACTCGGGGTGACAAATGCAAAAACAATAGTTGATGGACAGATTGCAGAACAATGTCATACATTCACCCCAGTACAGAGATCTGGGCCTAAATCCATAGTTTTTTTTGCTCACCATGCCATTCCAGTTTGCCACTGGATTCAAGCTAGCCTGACTGATGACGGCTGATTAGCCAGAAACCGGTCCCAGAATGCTTGTTTCCGGTCCAGGGAAGACATGGCTTGGCAGTTCGGGCTGGACTGTTCCCATGAGGCACAGGGTCAGACTGATTTGCATATGGCCATGTCTGAACTGCGGTGGCGGAGTGAGCTAAACAATGATGATGGATTAAACCCAGATCAGTTGACTGGGGGTGAGTGCTTGCAATGTTCAACACTCCGTCCATCATCCCCTTTGGTTTTGCTTTGTTCACCCCAAGTTGGCAGGGTATGCCCAGACGTGGGTCCCTTACTCACTTTACCACTGGATTCAAGCTAGCCTGGCTGATGACGGCTGATCAGCCAGAAACCGGTCCCAGGATGCTTATTTCCGGTCCAGGGAAGACATGGCTTGGCAGTTTGGGCTGGACTGTTCCTATGAGGCACAGGGTCAGACTGATGTGCATATGGCCATGTCTGAACTGGGGTGGCGGAGTGAGCTAAAGAATGATGATGGATTAAACCCAGATCAGTTGACTGGGGGTGAGTGCTTGCAATGTTCAACACTCCGTCCATCATCCCCTTTGGTTTTGCTTTGTTCACCCCAAGTTGGCAGGGTATGCCCAGACGTGGGTCCCTTGCTCACTTTGCTACTGAATTCAAGCTAGCTTGGCTGATGATGGCTGATTAACCAGAAACTGGTCCCAGGATGCTTGTTTCGGTCCAGGGAAGACATGACTTGGAAGTTCGGGCTGGACTGTTCCCATGAGGCACAGGGTCAGACTGATTTGCATATGGCCGTGTCTGAACTGGGGTGGTGGAGTAAGCTAAAGAATGATGATGGATTAAACCCAGATCAGTTGACTGGGGGTGAGTGCTTGCAATGTTCAATACTCCGTCCATCATCCCCTTTGGTTTTGCTTTATTTGCCATAAGTTGGCAGGGTATGCCCAGACGTGGGTCCCTTGCTCACTTTGCCACTGGATTCAAGCTAGCCTGGCTGATGACGGCTGATAAGCCAGAAACCGGTCCCAGGATGCTTGTTTACGGTACAGGGACGACATGGCTTGGCAGTTCAGGCTGGACTGTTCCCATGAGACACAGGGTCAGACTGATTTTCATATGGCCATGTCTGAACTAGGGTGGCGGAGTGAGCTAAAGAATGATGATGTATTAAACCCAGATCAGTTGACAGGGGGTAAGTGCTTGCAATGTTCAATACTCCGTCCATCATCCCCTTTGGTTTTGCTTTGTTCGCCCTAAGTTGACAGGGTAAGCCCAGACATGGGTCACTTGCTCACTTTGCCACTGGATTCAAGCTAGCCTGACTGATGACGGCTGATCAGCCAGAAACCGGTCCCAGGATGCTTGTTTCCGGTCCAAGGAAGACATACCTTGACAGTTCGAGCTGGACTGTTCCCATGAGGCACAGGGTCAGACTGATTTGCATATGGCCATGTCTGAACAGGGGTGGTGGAGTGAGCTAAAGAATGATGATGGATTAAAAATTGATCAGTTGACTGGGGGTGAGTGCTTGCAATGTTCAACACTCCGTCTATCATGCCCTTTGGTTTTGCTTTGTTTGCCCTAAGTTGGCAGGGTACGCCCAGACGTGGGTCCCTTGCTCACTTTGCCAATGGATTCAAGCTAGCCAGGTTGATAACAGCTGATTGGCCAGAATCCGGTTCCAGGAGGATTGTTTCTGGTCCGGGGAAGACATGGCTTGGCAGTTCGGGCTGGACTGTTCCCACGAGGCACACGGTCAGACTGATTTGCATATGGCCATGTCTGAACTGGGGTGGCGGAGTGAGCTAAAGACTGATGATGGATTAAACCCAGATCAATTGACTGGGGGTGAGTGCTTGCAATGTTCAACACTCCGTCCTTCATCTCCTTTGGTTTTGCATCATTAATGTCAACAAAGATACAACTCCCTTAGGTATAGCAATCATGTGTTTTGTGCAACATTGACCCTATAGCATACACTTCACGGGTAGCCTAGTTCGCATTGACAAACAACCACAGATTCTATACAGTGTTCAATATGTATACAACTGTTCAGAGAAAGTCAAGTCAACATCTGTTACAAAATTAATGCCCTCCTATGGACAGCTTTTATCTGTATCAAGCCCCTCACAATCACTGAACCCACATTGAGAAATGAAGTTGATATAAGAAGAAAAGTGGTTACTGTAAACAGTGTTTACTCTATGGAGAGAGTTTGCTCTGTACAACACTGTTTGCAGTCAGCAAAACTCTCATGAGAAATGCACCACAGAGTATTAAAAAGTATCTACCACAGACAGTGTACACCCTCTGCAACACTTGTCATAAAATACACTATTCACTTAACATAACCAAGGTCTGAAGGTGTTAAAGATCATTTTACCTGCAGCCTTCGTACTATGATGAAAACTTTACAGATAGTCCATCTTCTGAAGCAAAATAAGCTTATGTACATAGGTTAGTACCTGGTTCACACAGTCTCCTAGGTTATATAGAAATTGTCATGCTAAATTGATTCTATCTAATAACTCAAGGCTGCTTACAATACTTAGGCCCCATTCTGATCTCGTTCGAAAAGCATTCCGACCGAATCGGTTCCGGAATGCTTTCCGGATGACTTGGATTGGGCAAGTCTGACAGAGAGAGTACGAAGCATCCGGATGCTTCCGAATACGATTCGGTGAGTCTCCTATTGACTTCAGTGGGAGCCTGTGTTCAGAACAAGAATACAGGCTCCCATTGAAGAAAGGGGTGGTTGTGGAATATCGTGCACCCTGTGGCGGGCACCCCATGCTGCCTGCCACAGTGTGCATGGTTGGAAAGGGGGGTCCCTTGGGTACCTCCGCGGGACCGATTCGAAAGACCCCGGGTAAAGGGGCGTCTGCAACAGGCCCCCAAAGACAGATTCCGGCAGCCGATTTATTCTGGAGAAACGGATTCGGAACTGCTGTCTGAATCAGTCATCGTACCCGCTCGTTCGGAAACCGAGTCCATAGAGCTGTACGATTCAGCTCCGAAAGACATGACCTGTACGAATGCCTTTCAGAACTGATTCGGACAGCCCTACTGGTTTCCAGACATCGTACTTGGTCGTTCGGAAGAGTGTCCGATTCAGTCAGAAACAAGGGCTCTGGATCGGATTCGGAAAATCAGAATCCAATTCGGAGCCCTTCCAGACGACATCGGAATTGACCCCTTAGTATCTACTGCACAGATTCTTTGCTCTGTAGGAAACTTTTTCTGCAGAACCAAAAAACATGTGTGGACCATACTGGACAGAAGCTATCAACTGTCATCTCCATAGAGAGTTACTCTTCAATACAAAGGGACTGATTTAGATCTTGGAGGACGGGTTACTCTGTTATCCCGTCCGCTGAAATATAAATCCCATAGGATATAATGGTATTTATATTTCAGCGGACGGGATATCCGTCAACGTTGTGATGGAGTAACTTGTCTACTAAGATCTAAATCAGGCCCAAAGATTTATATCGTGCTCATTACCTCTATATACCGATGATGCATTAGCAGCACATTCATTTTGTTAACACTTACACCCCTTAGCTGGACACAGGCTGTACAAAATTAGGTAGAAAAGTAATATGGTAGTTACCCGCCCCCATGTAAACTATAAAATAAACTAGCACACTCATTGGATGATGTCATCAGTGACACCATCAGTGATGTCATCAATGATGTCATTTGAGACGTCATCAGTGATGTCATAAATTATGTCATAGAGCACGTCATAAGTGATGCAGTATGAAAGGTTATATGCAGTGAATGGCGGGCCGCAAGTTATACTTAGGTGCGCTAACTATAACTGGTGAATTTCTGAGTTTTGTTTAGTTCAGAACGTTAATGCTGTCATTGACATATTCACCTTACTATAATGTTACTTTAACCTTTGGTGTTTACAGTGAATTACTAAGGGTTTTAAAAAAACTAAAACAGACCTTTATAACACCCTTAAAACTATAACGTTACTTTAACCTTTGTTTTTTCTGTGAATTTCTAGTTTTTTTTAACTTAAAGTAATATTTTATTACCATACGTTAAGCCGACACCCAGCAGTGGACAGCCAGCCAGGCCCTGTGAAAACCCCCCACAGACAGCCAACCCCACATTACTCATGGCCTTTGGCTGTGCACAGAAGGGGGCTGGCAACAGGGCCTGGCCGCCAAAACTGTTGCTTAGTACTAATGTGGGTGGGGAGTGTCCAAATGGGCTGAGCTTGTAGGTGATTTAGCACCTTTGCATACTCAGCAGCAGTTAAAAGAAAGAACCGTGGACTCTGCTTTCAGACCAGGATACAACAAGAGAGAACCCACACGTCTTGGACAGCCATTTTAGAAGAGATTGCACTCCAATAAATCAATGATGAATTCACCTCCATCAGGCACTTCAGATTGTTTTTGAATGTGCGATTGTTGAGAAAACACACTGTCCATTAGTCTGGAATATGGCAGGAACACTGTTACATACTTCTAAGGTGGAAAGGGCAGGGTCAAAGTGGCAGAGCTTGTAGGTGATTTGGTGCCTTTGTATACTCAGTAGCAATTAAAAGGGAGAACCATGGACTCTGCCTTCAGACCAGGAGACAACAAGAAAGAATCCACTCATCCTGGACAGTCACTACAAAAGAGATTGCACTCCAATAAATCATCAATTCATTCACCTCCATCAAAAAAGTCAGATCATTTTTCAACGTGCAATTGTAGAGAAAACACATTGTCCATCAGCCTGGAATATGCCGGAAACACTGTTGCACACTTCCAACGTGGAAGGGGCGGGGCCAAATGTGCAGAGCTTGTATGTGATTTGGAGCCTTTGCATACTCAGCAGCAGTTAAAAGGGAGAACTGTGGAATCTGCCCTCAGACCAGGAGATGACAATAAAGAACCCACTTGTCTTGGACAGTCACTACAGAAGACATAGCACTTTAATAAATCAACGATGCAGTCACCTCCATCAAGGATTTCAGATCATTTTCATCATGCATTTGTAGAGAAAACACACTGTCCATCTGCCTGGAAAATGTTGGGAATGCTGTGATTTGGTGCATTAGGTTTTTTAAAGGGGATGTGGTATCCGGGGCCATTAAATGCTTAGGGAGAGGGTTCTGGCAGCTCCCACCCAGAAAAAGCAAACAGCTATGTCCCGGCACCCTGGGACATAGCAGGAGCCAGTCCTGGGGGGTGGCAGTCCCCAGGACCATTATTGGCTCCAGGAGGGGGGCTGCGTGATCCCTTCCTTTCTTGTTCTAGGGCCTGCCCCGGGGAGGTGGCAGTCCCCTGGGTCGAAAATGGCCTGGGTAGGGGGCCCGCCCATTTTAAAGAAATTAACTTGACCCCAGGGAGGTGGTGGTCCCTGGGCCAAGGGGGCGCTTAGGCCCTCTCACTACTACTTGTTTGTGGCCACGGGGAGGTGGTGGTTCAAGAGTCCAGGAGGTTCCAAGAGGCCCCCCCTAAAATGCATAAGCCCTGGGGAGGTGATGGTCCCTGAGGAATGTAGGTCCACGGTGCCCCTCAGATTTATTGTTGGCTAAAAGCCCTCGGCCAAGGAGCCCCCCATTTATCATGAAACAAGCTGGAGGTGGTGGTCCCTAGGGCATTAATAAGCCCCAGAGGGGGGGCCCGTGCACCTCCTCCTTTATTTGGAAAATGCCGCTGGGACATGGCCCACCCCGGGCCTGATAATTACAGAAGCATGGGAGTTCATGCTTCTATTTTAATTAAAAAAAATTCCAGCGGGATCAGAGGATCCCGCGTGATTCCAGTTGAAATGTTTTTTTAATGCTTTTTTGGCCCTGTGGGATCCCTATTTGACCCCCCACAAGAGCCCTAGGGGTACAGGGTTATTTCTCCTACCCCCTTTTCTGTTTAGGTCTCGCCTGAGCCAGCGCGCATGCACTGCCCTGCGATGCATTTAGTAAGGGCTTTTGAACTCTGGGTTCAGAGTTCAAAACACCAGAGAACACCCGCAATTGGCCTGTGCATGCGTCTTTTTTAAAAAGACAGCACAAAATTGGTCCAAGACGGGTGATTGTCCCGCCTTCTTTGTTCCCTGGCCCAGGGTGCTCGGGAGCGAGCTTTAGCGCGACCGTGTGACATGTCTTTGTTTAATTATCAGCATTGGCGCGCAGGGAGGGCAGGTTACATTCCAGTGTCAGGTTACCATATGGAGCACGTCCTCGCAAAACTGACATCCCAGAGACCAGGGACTCGGGCTCAGCTGTGTAGCAGCATTCCCCACTCTGCCTTATTCCACCTTACTCCGCTTCACTGTTCTTTACGGTGCCTCATTCAACCTCACTGTGCATGAGGCTCAGCTTTGTAACAGCATCCCTCACTCTGCCTAATGGTTCCTTATTTCACCTGTTTGTGCCTCACTGACTGATTTCGCCTCACTACGCATTATTCCTGTATAATGCATACTGTATATACAAAATTGTACAGCGCTTTGAAGCCCACTGGGTTAGTATTGCGCTGTCAAAATTTATAGGCTAATGTGCAGTGGTGCTCCTCCTTTTACCTACTCAAGCTATTATCAAGGCTCGCAAAGGGGCTGATGTTGCATGGGGCTCATTGCTAACACTGGATTTTTTACGGTGGGTCTTGCTCTGTGTTTGCTGTTTTCATTATAATGTCCAGTTGTAAACATTACCAGTGCTGTTTTTTTGCGCTTTATACTATGTTTAATTTACTGTGCGTGTAAACAGCTTTATTACTGTCCTTGCAAGACTGCCTTCCCCTCACCACCGCTTCCCCGCAGTTACATTACAATGCTGTTGTTACAAGTGTTACAAGAAAACAGACCGGCGGCGCCACTGTGACCTAAGCCAGACATAGCACCCCTCCTCTATTCCTCTTTCCCCCAGCCGAGCCCACACGCCACATATTTACACTCTACTCAATGCAACATAAATACACTCAACACAATACCACTCAGTACCACATAAATACACTCCACATATTACCACTCAGTGCCATATAATTACACGCCACATACTTACACTCTACTCAATACACCATAAATACACTCCTCATAAAACCACACAGTGCCAATTATATGCTACATATTACCACTTCACTCAATGCAACATACACTCCAAATACCGCTCAGTGCCACATAATTACACACCACATAATTACACTCTCCTAAATGCAACATACACTCCACACAATACCACTCAGTGCCACATAATTATATGCTACATAATTACACTGCACTCAATGCAACATTAATACATCCACATAATACCACTCAGTACCACATAATCACATGTCACAATTACACTCTATACAATGCAGCATAAATACACTCCACATAATACCACTCAGTGCCACATACCTACACACCACGTAATTAGACTCTACTCAATGCAACATAAATACACTCCATATAATACCACTCAGTGCCACATAATTACATGGCACATATTTACACTCTATTCAATGCAACATAAATAGACTCAACATAATACCACTCAGCACCACATAATAACACGTCACATAATTACACTCTATTCAATGCAACATAAATACACTCCACATAATACCACTCTGGCACATAATTATATTCTACTCAATGCAACATAAATACACTCCACAAAATACCACTCAGTGCGACATAGTTACACGCCACATAATTACACTCTACTCAATGCAAAATAAATACACTCCACATACCACTCAGTACCACATAATTACACGCCACAAAATTACTCTCTACTCAATGCAACATAAATACACTCCACATAATACCCTTCAGGGCCAGATAATTACACGCCACATAATTGCGCTCTACTCAATGCAACATAAATACACTCCACAAAATACCACTCAGTGTGACATAGTTACACACCACATAATTACACTCTACTCAATGCAACATAAATACACTCCACATACCACTCAGTACCACATAATTACATGCCACAAAATAACTCTCTACTCAATGCAACATAAATACACTCCACATAATACCACTCAGGGCCAGATAATTACATGCCACATAATTGCACTCTACTCAATGCAACACAAATACACTTCAAATAAATGCACTCTATATCACATACCACCAATCAACATAAATGCACTCCACACCATGACACAATTTCACTAAGCATAATTTCACTCAACACCACAGTTCCAGGCCACACACAATTCAACTCCATACATTTCCAATATACACACCGCATAATTACACACCAAACAACATATTTCAACTCCCCAATCCATAACGTACCTCCAATCCACAGGATATAGTGTCACCACCTGAGCACCAAACATCATTCACCACCTCCATTTTGCATCAGCGCACCACCTAAGCTTCACGTCAGTCTGCCCTTGGAATCTGGCATCTGTTGATTCTCCCCTAGTGTCTGTCTGCTGCTCATGTTCTAATTAAATTACTGTTTTCCAAACTCCACTCCCCCGTTATTTATGTCCTGACAAAAAAAATTATAACAAACAAGCATGAGAACAGGCAGGAAGAAGTTACCACCAGTGCAAGTACAAACAAAGTAGAAGACATTTTTTATGTCAAAATCTTTTTTTAATCAGGTTTTTCAGTTGTATATAATGTCGTCTTCGTTTGTATAAAGGTAACAAAAATGCTTAACACTTTTTATTATTACTTTACAACATAATGCACAGCAGCCACAATGTTCTACAACATAGCCAAAAGTTCTGGCTAAAGACATAAGGTCCCAAAGGCGAGACCTATTGGCTATGTCAATGCTTGTATTAAACGTTTTTTTCTGGGACTCAGCTCAAGCCGAGTCGCAAGATGGCTGCCAACACGTCCTGGTTTGAAGTATTATAAGCCAATCAGATCTCAGCATGAGATCAGGAGAGGCACTTCCCTGAACCAACATCTGCCTTTCTGTCAAATTTGGTGTAATTCCATTCAGCAGTTCGGTCTGTAGCCGTGCCCAAAGTTACTCTGGAAATTAACATGGGTAAAATGTGTTTTGGGACCCCCCCCTTTTTCTTAGCCCCCGCATCATGGATCACCCCGAAACTTTCACTACACCAGCTGAAGTGAATGGCAAACTAGTTGTGAAACTTTTGCGAGGATTCGTCAAACAACACCAAAGTCATTGGCAAATGAAAAAACGCTCTGCTCTTGCTATGGAAACTACAAAACCACACCTTAACTATAACTACCTACTGACAACTGCCAGTAGGTAATAGAGATATATATATATATAGAGAGAGATAGATATATAGATATATAGATATATTACCTACTGGCAGTTATAGTTAGGACCCTGTTTCCATAGGAAAACCGCAACATTCTATTTGGAATAACTTTGGCGCCGGTTGACGAATCCTCGCGAAATTTTCAAAACTAATGGGGCGCTACGCTCCGCTCCTACCCTGAAAGTCTCGGGGGGATTCGTCAAGCGGGGGCTGAGAAAAAAGGGGGGTCCCAAAACGCGTTTTTCCCATGCATTTTTCCATAGGACCTTTAGACACAGCTACAGCCCGAACGGCTGAACAGAGTTACTTGAAATTTGGCAGAGAGGTAGTCTACAGGTCAAGGAAGTGCCTTTTGTAGGTCTGGTTTAAATCTGTTCAGTAGTTCCTGAGAAAATAGCATTTAAATCAATATATATATCTGTGGCAGCTTACGGTGCGCTTACCGTGCGCTTACGGTAAGCTTACCGTACGCGTACGGTGCCGTGCGCGAGCGCGATTCTGATTGGCTGTTAGATCTTAGTAAACATTCGAATCGGTCGAAACCAGGAAGCGGCGGCCGCCATTTTCTCTCTCGCACTCTGAGGGGGGAGGAAAATCAAAGGTGTAAAACATTAAAAGGGGCTGGTTAGACAGCTCCCAACCACCTAGCCTTAATTAAAGTGTCCCTAAAGAACCACCAATGTAAAAAATTCAATTTTAAATTTTTTAGAAAAAACGGCGATTACGCTTACCGTACGCGTACGGTAAAAAATAATTAAAAACAAAAAATTATCCACATTTTCCACCACCCCGTGTGCAAATGGTGCCCGAAGGGTACCATGTGTCCATGGCATATTACCTTTAAATGAACATTTAACATTTAACATTTCACAACGAAGCGCATAATATGTCCTCCGTGTGCGGACGGTGCACGAAGCGCATCGTGCGTACATGGCCCATCTAGCGTAACGTGGGCACGCGGTACGTGTACCGCACCGCGTGCCCACCGTGCGTGCACAGCACTATCTGCGTAAAGTAAGCGCGCGGTGCGCGAAGCGCACCGCGTGCTCACTGTGCGCGCACGGTGCGCGAAGCGCACCGTGCGCGCACGGAACGAACTGCGTTAAGTGGGCGCGCACGCCACGAACGGCGTAAAGTAACTTAGCATTTAAAAAACCGTACAAATTCACTGAAAAAACCATAGGTTTCACACACGTTATAGTTAGGAATTAGCATTTAAAAAACCTTGCAAATTCAATGAAAAAACCATAGGTTTCACACATGTTCTAGTTAGCTGGACATTTTACTCATAAAAACCAATGAAATTCCCCCCTTATAGTTAGTGCAGGCAACTATAACTCACGCGACCGCAATCCTCTGCTGATGACATATGTGTCTTTATGAAAAAAAAATATTTGTAATATATGTATAGCTAAAATTTAATGGAAGAAGACATGGGCAAATAAGTGTCTAAATACAGTATTAGCATCAGCAGAGGATTGCGGTCGCGTGAGTTATAGTTGCCTGCACTAACTATAACGGGGGAATTTCATTGGTTTTTTATGAGTAAAATGTCCAGCTAACTAGAACATGTGTGAAACCTATGGTTTTTTCATTGAATATATATATATATATATATACATATCAATCAAGGTATGCTTTATTCGAGATTTCAATCATAAAAGCAGAGTACATACAACAGAAAAAAGAGTTAAAATTCATACAACGTTTTAAAATAGAATTAAATTTACAGCCACATGATATCAGAATACAAGACATATGTTTTACAATTTCTAACTTGATTGACAGTTCTGATTTAAGAATTGCGTGCTATACCTATTAGGCAGTTAAAAAATGATAAAAAGTTTGAAATTTACCTTGGTTAAAAATTTCTTATTTTTTTAAAAGAATACAAGTTGGAAATATAGACAAGGGATCATAACAGAGAATAGTCAAATGACTAGCAGTCTCTGTCTAATCGACCACGCCCATCCAAGATACTTCGCGGTAGCTATTGTAATCCATGACAAAGTGCTGGTGCGTATAATACGCAGAGCAACAATACTACTAGTAGTCCCCAAGTTTTTACACATCGGAGATAACCAAATGCGTCTTGGAACCAGATAGACTTTACAAGAAAATAAAAAATGACCAATAGTTTCTTTGGTGGTGCCACATGCAGCACAGCTATCACAGGATCCACCTTCCCATTTGGCTACCAAATATCTGAGGGGTAGTGCACCTGCTCTTAATTGAAAAAGGAGCTTTCTGTCACCTGGTCTAGTTGTGATATCCCAATAGGGTTCCAGGCAAGGATACATCTTAGCTTCTAGAAATCCTCTAGCCATAGATCCAGCGCTAGAACTATTCCAATTCCAAGAGGCTGCCATCTCCCAATAGATTTCTTTCAGAGTGCTTTTAGATGGAAAAGTTGCTCCCACAGGATCTTCCCAAAGCGAGCACAAACCAAGCTCAGTCAAAGTTAACTTGAGTGATTTAAGCCACCCAATTTTGTGAAATACATCTATTCTAATAATATCTAGGAACCCCTCGGCATAGTGGGAGAGCACTGGTGTCGTCCATAGCCTTCGCCAATACAAAATCGGACGGAGCCTGACCAAATCTGTGACTGCTCTCTACCCAGGTCATATCTAAGGGGCAACAAAGGTGAACTTTTAGGGACACCGGTTATTGCCCGGAAACATTTATTTTCCGAGGTTTGAAGTGCAGCCGCCTTCTCGAAGCCCCATAGCTCAGCCCCGTAGAGTGCAGAGCCTAGAGCCTTCGCTTCGTAAACCTGAAGTACAGGTTTTACTGGTTTGGTCAAAGATTTTCTGTGCTCTGAGCTAATGGCACCGGACAATTGCCTATGTCTAAGTGTAGCAATATCTATATGCTGACGCCATCTATTCTCGCTAGATATGTCTAGTCCTAGGTACGTAAAAGTATTCACCACCTCTAGCGGGTGGCCATTCATAGTGATTTTGGATTTAAAGCTACGATGGGGGTTAAAAGTCATAAGTTTAGTTTTAGCTGTGTTGACCTCTAGGCCATAATCCCTACAAAATTGGTCAAAAATAGACAATGCACACTGCAGACCGCTTGGAGTCTTAGATAAAATAAGCGTGTCGTCTGCAAACATTAAAATAGGCATTTTTGAGCCAGCTATAGAGGGAGCATCCACCTGTGCAGAGAGCATACGGGCAACAACATCGTTGATGTACAATGTAAAAAGGATGGGAGCCATTGAACATCCTTGTCGAACACCCTGTTCAACTGGAAAATCCACAGTCACCGAACCCGGTCCTCCCCACTGAAATTTTGGCAAAATTTGTTTCGTGAAGCTTCATTATTAGTGACAGTAACTCTTCTGGTAGACCCTGGTTCTGAAGAACCAACCACAGCTTGGTCCGGGGAACTAGGTCG
Organism: Triturus cristatus; assembly: GCF_964204655.1. Lineage (NCBI taxonomy): Eukaryota > Metazoa > Chordata > Amphibia > Caudata > Salamandridae > Triturus > Triturus cristatus. Next base: position 499,624,020 of record NC_140582.1, read on the forward strand.
AAGGCAGCCCGCAGATCAACAAAAGCTGCGTACAAGCTGCCCTCGCCCAGCACCACTGTCCTCCATTGCAACAGGGTAAAGCGGAAAACCTGGTCCACCGTGCTTGTGGACCGACGGAATCCTGCCTGGATGGGTGACAGGGCATTGGTTTCCTCGGCCCAGTCAAGGAGCCTATTAACAATCACGCGCCCCACAACCTTTTGGATAGTGTCAATAAGGCTTATCGGTCTATAGTTGCCCGGCTGGGACCGGTCGCCTTTCTTGAACACGGGTATTATTGCCGCACCCTGCCAAGATGTTGGTACAGCTGCGCCCTGCGCAATTGCATTAATAAGAAGATGGATATACTTACACCAGCGCTCTTTATCGTTGATAAAGACATCAGCTGGGACACCATCAAGTCCTGGGGCGTGTCCACCAGACACTGAGCTGAGGGCCATCATAATCTCTTTGATACTAAAGAAATTTTCTTTAAATAGAATTAAACTTATATCTGACCCTGTAACAACTTTGTTTGGGTCAGCATACTGATTTTTAAAGAATTTTACCCATTCATCTTCCGGTACATTGTTATTTGGGGGTACGGGTAAACCCGAACTTCCCCACTTAACGATGCTCCAGAATAACCTGGAATCATTCCTGTCACTAGCTATCTTTAGCTCAGACCAATGATGCTCATCCCAGGCTTTCTTTGCCTTTGATATACTAGCTTTATATTCCTTTCTAGCAAACCGAATGGCAGTAGACTGCCTCCCCTTTATGGCGGTTCCTAGAGCTAGTCGAGCATCTCTACATTGGTCGTTGTACCACTATGCAGGCTTTGGGGCTCTCTTTCCTTTATTTTTCACAGGCTTAAGGAAGTGGTTTTTTATTGCACAAAAGAGGGAGTCATGTATTTCGACTACTCTGGCCAACCCGGTGCTGGATGAATTAATATGCTCAATGGCTAGTATTGCTTTGTCTACCTAGCCGCTGATATTAGCAATGGCCAGTTGGTTGGTCACTATGTTCGCCCACCTTAATCTGCGCATATCATTAGTGGGGACAGTCAAAGGAGGGGCAAGCTCAATCGGGCCAATGGTCCTGTTGGTAAAAGACCACCATTTGTGATCTGCGCACAGGGGGTTGTGATCACTCTCACTCCTCCAAACAACCTCCATGTCGCAGATCAACCGCCATAGTTTAAGACTGCATAAAACATAGTCAATTCTACTTTTGTGTCGCCCGTTATCAAATGTACTAGACCCATTTTTATCACTTTGAGTCCTCCCGTTCAGAGCTCTTAAGCCCTTTTCATAGCAAAGGGCATTCAAACTAATCACATCATCGGTCCAACGCCAACCGATTTGAGCTCCAACTTGGGAACTCCCCATTGCCGATCTTCTTCGTCCCCAAGAAAATCGTCTTCAGTGACTAGGGGTTCAAATGTTCTGTTAAAATCACCCGCAATGACAATGTTATTGTTTAGAGAGTGAATATCAAGGAGACGTCCCAAGGCCGCTAAAACCTCAGATCTCCCTCCCCTGTTACTCTTCACATAAACATTGTAAATATCAAGTATTCCCAATTTGTCTAAGTTCATTCTGATTAATTGTATGTCTCTATGGCTGATGTCAATAGCTTTGACAACTAGCTTTAGACTCTGACGGACCCATATAGTTAATCCACCCATAGGTCTCCCCTTTGGACCTTTTAATGCAGGCAGTAATTCAAATATCCCTGAGCAAAGGATGGTTCGCATAGCCAGGTCTCTTGAAATATACATAGGTCAAAATTATTAACAAAACAAAACCAATCATCAGATATCAGTTTAGAGGCCAGCCCAGCAATATTCCATGAAAGTAGCTTCCCCATGTTATCCTCAGTGCCAACCGGAGGGTTAGTTAATAAAGGAGGATCAAGGGAATTAAGGGGATTGATACAAATACCAACACTTGTTTCTGATGGTAAGTTTCCTAACTCATTGGGAGGGGAAGGTAAATCAAAGGAAGACTCTTGAATGTCTATCATTGAGCCCTTATGGTGATTATGTCAATCCACTTCTTCAAGATTTGCTAGAACCTCACAGCGGTTTCCAAGAGAAATGACAGGCTTGGGCTGTTTACAAAATGGAACCCCTGGATTAGCAGTGGGAACTTTTTGAGTTCTTGGGTAAAAATAAGTCAATTCCCAGGTAGAAATAAAAGACCTCGCATTGTTCATATGCCAATTAAGAATATGGCTAACGGCTCTGGGATCTCTGAAATTAATTATAACAATATCCCCGTTTATATTCTTAGATGTGTTTCCCAACCAAGAGAGACGCCGTACATGTAAAATTTCGCCATTTATATACAAGGGAAGAGGGCGATTCTGACCAAGCCAATGAATGACTTTATTTTTTAACTGGGAGTAACCGTCGGTTGTCCCCTCTTTTAATGCTGGGACTCCCGCAAGAACAACCACAAGGGGAACTGCTTCAGGTGGCAGTTCTAGTTTGAGCCCCTTGCATTTCTTTACAGTAGGAGATGGAATTTTACCTTTTTTATCACGTGTTGTACCAGATTGAATTAAGTTATCTTCCCTCAGAGACTCTCCATCTTTATTTGAAGTAAAGTGTTGCAATGATTTAGAGGTAATGACTCTTCCTATGCTTTTATTATTTAGATTATTAATACTTGGGTGATTTTGAGGAATAGAGTTTAGAGGTGGTACAATGGGGGGCGGTACAACAGGTGCTGTAGTGATAGGGGGCGCCTTCACTGGCTTTGCAAAATTCTTGATTAATTCCCTGTTATTACCTATTAGCGATTCTACATTATCAAGTCTATTAACTATTGTTTTTAATCTCTCAAGAATAGGTAAAATGAGAGATCTAAATAGCTGTTCAACATTACCCAATACCTCCGCAATAGATATATCATTTGGTAAACAAGGAACGGAAGTAACTGGGAGACATGTTTTTTCAGTACAAGTTACAGGACCCTTAGCAGTTGGAACCAAATCAGAGTGATTGCTCTTTTTTTTTCTCTTTAACGGCTCACTACCTCTCTTTCTCCTTTTACTAGGTGGTGGACCTGAAAATTTAGATTGTCTAGGTGTGTTAGCCTTTTGAGGTGGAGGCTTAACAGCTTGTGGTGGTGACTCAATTAAGAGTACTGGCTCAGGAGTTGAATTAGGGAGTAGAGGTGGAGCTGTTAGGGACTGGTTAATATTTAATTTGGGTAAGGAGGTTAAATTTCGTGGTAGGATTGAGAGATCATCGTTGCTAGAATTATCTAGGACTGCAGTTTGGGAGTGGCAACTCCTAAGTGGGGAAGTGGCTAGGTGCACAGAACCCACGAGGGGTGGCGTGTTTTTAATAAGCTCGATAGAGCTACGGCGCTTTGCCCTCAGTTCAGCAAGGATTGATTCCCGTTCTAATCCCGAGTTGACCCTAAATAAATAACTATGTAGGGTACCCTTATTAGCACCTCCAGCCATGTTAATAATAATATCGCTATGGTTGGACTATGGGTCGAGCTAACAGCTATATATAAGGTAGCTCGCTATGTGCAAAACATGCAAAAAGGGCAAAGTACACAAAACAAAGGAGCTCACAAATTAGTATGTCCAAATAAGTTCACAAGCACCTTTAAGGGGGTGAGCCCGGCCCGGTCTCCCTCGGCTCCTGAGGGCTACAGAGGGCACGCCCTTTGCCCGGGCTTAGCCCGGCGCCGCACGCGCGCGGACCCGCGACGCGGGGAGTGAAGCCGATTTAAAGCGCCTCCTGGCGCGAGAGTTAGTGACGCTGCTTCCGGGGTTGGGCTGGCAGGGAAGCTGGGAGTGGTAGTTGCCTCCCTCCCTCCTCACTGCGGCCGCGATGATCCCAAATGCGGTGGCGGGAGGGGAACACAAACGGAGGCTGCACATGGACGCCAAATGAAGAAATGCAAGGTAGGCGCTGAGTTCATGCAGGGACCAACAAGCTAGCAGACGCCCGCTCCACCAAGAGTGAAGCCGATTTAAAGCGCCTCCTGGCGCGAGAGTTGGTGACGCTGCTTCCGGGGTTGGGCTGGCGGGGAAGCTGGGAGTGGTAGTTGCCTCCCTCCCTCCTCACTGCGGCCGCGATGATCCCAAATGCAGCGGCGGGAGGGAAACACAAACGGAGGCTGCACAGGGACGCCAAATGAAGAAATGCAAGGTAGGCGCTGAGTTCATGCAGGGACCAACAAGCTAGCAGACGCCCACTCCACCAAGAGTGAAGCCGATTTAAAGCACCTCCTGGCGCGAGAGTTGGTGACGCTGCTTCCGGGGTTGGGCTGGCGGGGAAGCTGGGAGTGGTAGTTGCCTCCCTCCCTCCTCAATGCGGCCGCGATGATCCCAAATGCGGCGGCGGGAGGGGAACACAAATGGAGGCTGCACAGGGACGCCAAATGAAGAAATGCAAGGTAGGCGCTGAGTTCATGCAGGGACCAACAAGCTAGCAGACGCCCGCTCCACCAAGAGTGAAGCCGATTTAAAGCGCCTCCTGGCGCGAGAGTTGGTGACGCTGCTTCCGGGGTTGGGCTGGCGGGGAAGCTGGGAGTGGTAGTTGCCTTCCTCCCTCCTCACTGCGGCCGCGATGATCCCAAATGCGGCGGCGGGAGGGGAACACAAACGGAGGCTGCACAGGGACGCCAAATGAAGAAATGCAAGGTAGGCGCTGAGTTCATGCAGGGACCAACAAGCTAGCAGACGCCCGCTCCACCAAGAGTGAAGCCGATTTAAAGCGCCTCCTGTCGCGAGAGTTGGTGACGCTGCTTCTGGGGTTGGGCTGGCGGGGAAGCTGGGAGTGGTAGTTGCCTCCCTCCCTCCTCACTGCGGCCGCGATGATCCCAAATGTGGCGGCGGGAGGGGAACACAAACGGAGGCTGCACAGGGACGCCAAATGAAGAAATGCAAGGTAGGCGCTGAGTTCATGCAGGGACCAACAACCAAGGTCCCTCAAAGAAGAACCGGGCACACACTCAGGATCGCATCTGGCATTTATTGGTAGTGGCACAATGCTTTTCGGATTGATTCCTTCGTCAGATGCCTTTCCAGTAAAAGAGTGCTGCTGGAATCCAATTTAAAAGATGCCTGCTTCGCTACGATAGGCTGAAGACACACGGTGTTCGTGGCAGGGATTCGAGAAACGGTAAGTACCTTCCCCCATGTGGGTGGTGTTCTTATTCCCACCAGTCACACCCTAGTCACAGGCATATCTGCTGTTCCCACAATACATCACCCTTCCGCCTCCAGACTCCTTGGAAGTCCCATAATGAAGTATTAGATTGCAGGAGAGCGGCGGCGCTGCAGCGTTTCAAGTCCATTGAAGAAACACAAATTTTGCCTCTTTCGCTGCAGCGCTGCTTGTAGGGTGGGGTGCCCACGTGCATAATGGCCACGCACCGAAATACTAACAACCAAGGACCCTCAAAGAAGAACCGGGCACACTCTCAGGATCGCTTCTGGCAGCAGAATTTATTGGTAGTGGCACAATGCATTTCGGATTGATTCCTTTGTCAGATGCCTTTCCAGTAAAAGAGTGCTGCTGGAATCCAATTTAAAAGGTGCCTGCTTCGCTACGATAGGCTGAAGACACACGGTGTTCGTGGCAGGGATTCGAGAAACGGTTAGTACCTTCCCCCATGTGGGTGGTGCTCTTATTCCCATCAGTCACACCCTAGTCACAGGCATATCTGCTGTTCCCTCAATCCATCACCCTGCCGCCTCCAGACTCCTTGGAAGTCCCGTAATGAAGTTTTAGATTGCAGGAGAGCAGCAGCGCTGCAGTGTTTCAAGTCCATTGAAGAAACACCATTTTTGCCACTTTCGCTGCAGTGCTGCTTGTAGGGTGGGGCGCCCAGGTGCATAGTGGCCACGCACCGAAATTCCAACAACCAAGGCCCCTCAAAGAAGAACCGGGCACACACTCAGGATCGCTTCTGGCAGCAGAATTTATTGGTAGTGGCACAATGCATTTCGGATTGATTCCTTCGTCAGATGCCTTTCCAGTAAAAGAGTGCTGCTGGATGCATAGCTCCACTCCGCTCCTTCCCCGCTCCCCCCCCAAATGATTTAAAAATACTAAAAAGAAGGCACTTACCTGTGTTTCTGCCGCCTCCCCTGCCTGGCCGCTCTCCTTCCTGCTACCCGCTGCCTCGCGGCCTTCTTCATTGAAAAAAACTCTACCTCGTACATATTGCGCATGTGCACTCACAAGAAATACAACGTACTGTTTTTTTAATGAAAAAGGACGCAAGAGGAGCAGGAAGGAGAGCGGCCAGGCAGTGGAGGCGGCAGAAACACAGGTAAGTGCCTTTTTTTTTGTATTTTTAAAGTATTTGGAAGGGGGAGGGAGCGGCTAACTCCGCTCCGCCACGGAGGTGGACTTTTGCCTATCTCCGCCTTCGCCACGGAGCTCAGAGTAGGCAAATCCCCTCAAACTGATCTGGTGGAGCGGAGTTACCCGCCCAGGGTTAGTTTTGCATGAGTGACATATCTGACTAACTATAACATACCTGAAACCTATGTTTTTTTCTGTGAATGTATATATATATATATATTCACAGAAAAAACCATAGGTTTCAGGGGTGTTATAGTTAGCAGGACATTTTACTCATACAAAACAAAACAAAAGTGATGTCATTTAAGATGTCATCAGTGATGTCATCAGTGATGTCACTGACCATGTCATGAATGATGCAATATGTGACATCATCAGCAGTGCATTGCGGGCGCGCGAGTTATAGTTTGCAGAACTAACTATAACAGAGGAATTTCTATGGTTTTGTATGAGTGAAATGGCCAGCTAACTATAACACCCCTGAAACCTATGTTTTTTTTCTGTGAATATAGCTATATATACATTTAAAGATATATATAATATATACATGCACACACAAACAAACAGGGCAGAAATAGTATGGGTGCAATAAATGGGACAATCCTTTTGGATTATTGCAGTATCAACTGCAGTGAGTTAGATATTTTTCCAGAGTGGCCCTAGTCACCATGTACAAGAGAAGTAGTACAGTTTATGCAAAGGTGTGGGCTACTGAGAGAGAAAGACATGGTTTGTGGAAAGATATGAGGCACACGTGTAGGTCAACAGCTCACTATGGGCCTCATGTAGGAAGCCTAATACCGGTCGGTAACGGCCGATTTTCGGTAAATATACCGTTACCGACCGGTATTTAGGCTTTTGAGATGTAGGGGGATCATTTCATGATTCGGTATTTACCGAATCGGTAAAATTACCGAATCGGTAATTTTACCGATTCGGTAAATACCGAATCATGAAATGAGATGTAGGGGGAGTGTGTGGTGGGTGTGGGGATTCGTTATTTACCACCAACTAAAGGTTGGTGGTAAATAACGAATAGGTGTAAAAAAGCATTTTTGTGCACGTTTAAGTGTGCAATGTGGCAGACATACATGCCCTTAGGGCATGTATGTGCGCCACATGTGCACACATGGCCGAATCAGGGGTGTAACAGGGTGTCAATGTGACACCCTGCCACCCTTGCATGTGCTCCCCCCATTACCGAATCGGTATTTACCGAATCGGTAATGAGGCATACCTTCCCATCAATGGGAAGGTATGCCTCATTACCGAATCGGTAAATACCGATTCGGTAATTACCGAATTTCTACGAATCGGTCATTTTTACCGCATAAATACCTACATAGCATTTACCACTTCATAAATACCAAATCGGTATGATTCGGTATTTATGAAGTGGTAAATGCCAGGCCACCTACATGAGGCCCCAAATGATATAGACACCTCCAAGTTGTAAAGCACAATAGGGAGGTAAAATGCCATTTAACCCTTTTAAGATAATATTTGGATAGCACATTGTTTTAAACATAAGAAAAAATGTTATGTTGCTTTCGATATTATAGGGCAGTGCCCAGTAACAGCTCGACAAGTAGGCATGATGGTGCCCTTGTCCATGGAGGATGAGGTAGTGTCTCTGATAAGGCACTGGGTCAAAGTAATGTATAATAGGAATGTTTTTAGTGTGTGTAGTGTGGGTAAAAATGGAAAAAACAATCAAAAAGGAATGTTAGCGTCTACTCAGTTGGAAATATACAAGAAGGTGGGAGGTTTTCTGGTAGGAGGTTTAGGGATATTAAGGAAGGGTTGCATGCCAAAATATCAAGTACAAAAAAATTGCCATGCAAAAATATTGTTGCCAAAATATCGACAACCAGAATATAATAAAAGCTAGTACACACTGGTAAGTACAGCTTTTTTAATCTTCTAATCTTAAATCCACATCTACAAACCATCTATATATTTAAAGACGCTGTCATGGACCTGATTTTGGAAAATCTACAGAAGCCATCCCCTTTTCTCCAAGGCACTGCTGCGAGTAGATTTCACTGAAAAAACGGTTGTCAGTTGAAAGAGTAGGGCTGCAATAACTTAAGAGTATTGAGTTCCAATACTCAGTTATTCATTTCAGGATGCACCCATCAAGTAAAATTCTGCCCCTTCTGATAAAAATATAGTTGTCTTAACCGCGATCTTCAGTACTTGCATAGGCCAACATGCAATGATCCTCAATTGTAATAATGTTGGTAACCATATGCATATTGATAAAACAGAAAAAATACACATCAGGATCCCAAAAGACAATAGAAGATCAGTATATGATTGTCTCCAACAAATGCACGCATGAAGGGGAGACAACAGGCTTTGCTTGAACAGTGAGTGAATAACCCAGATTCTTGCTCATTGGTTCTGAAGTCTGAGGGTTTGCTCTCTTCGACAGACAACCCCCCCACCCCATCAAGTCTAACCTGAAATCTCAGAGCAAGGACCTTCACAAAAGAAGTGAACACAGTGACCAAAACTCTGTTTTCTCACCTCCATCATCTCCATAGGATACTCCCTCTACTTCCAACTAATGTCAGAATTGCCTTTGTCCTTGTGGTGGTTCTCTCACACAATGACTCCTGTAATGTAGTATATGGAGGCTGTAAAGCAAAAACTATGAGAAAACTTCAAGGAGCGCAAACATTTGCTGCCCAAATCATTCTGCTTACCAATCACTTCATTAGTCGTCAATCAAACAAATATTTGAAATTAAAAAATAAACCTACCTGGTGCACAATGCTAGGTGATTGTCAGATCTAGATTGTGTTTTGAAACTATGAACATCCTACCACTAGACCGTACACCTTAAGTTGGACTCCCAACATCACCTCACAATACCCACCTGCGATACAAACAGTAGAGGATTAGGTCACTGTATCATCAGAACTTTGGAACTCTCTTCCTTTGTTTCTTCACCATGTGTCTAATGTCAAATCAGTTTGCAATAAAGTGAAGATCTTTTCTTCTGCCAGGCGTTTGGTCCAGAATAAATCTCAACTCTCTCCTTCATCTATCAGTGCTCTGTAGCTTCCATAGATCATATTAGCTCCCTGCAAAAGCATTAAAGGACATATAATAAATACATTCAATCATATGATAAATTCTCGTCAGCATTCCACAATGAGGCTATTATTTTATTAATTTTAGTTGGTTCTGCAATTATTTCAAGACTGGATTATTCAGGTCCACTGGTAGTAATGCTTGGCTTGCAGTGATTGACAATTAAGGGCTTTGGATAACCTTGGGGTACTGTGTTTAGGGAAAAGCTGAGGGTTCAGGATTAATTGGAGATGTTGTCCTAACAAAAGGCTTTGGTGTCTGCCAATGCTGGAATGGGCTGTCCAAATGCACTCATTTGAGCCATTCAACCTAATTCATTTGAAATTCTTGACGAAGGCAATTGTATATGTAGCTTTAACTTAGCCAGGTGATTTGGTGAGCTGTGGGTATAATGCTGAGAGTATCCCAGAGGCACGTATCTTGCACCCAGAAGATGTCAATGTTTCATGGAGACCTGGGATTGTTCTTTCCGCATTCTTTCCTTCAATGTGTTGGAGGGATGACAGGTATGACATCTACTGAATATACTAAGGTAGGTTCTCTACTGGTTCTGCATTGGTAGGACAGACATTTTTGAGCCCCAGGCCAGAGAAGGCCCACTTTGCTTATTAAACAGGAGGGTGGGAGCACACTGCCTCGCATCCCAGCACTCAATTTGCCCCACTGCATCATGGTAATTTCAGTCCATGAAAACACTTATTTCAGTAGTAGATTTTAATTTTTCACCCTTGTTGTAGGCCAGCCTGTGCTGTATAAATCTACACATGTGTTTCTGGATTAATTCCTTAATCGGTAGAGAGCAACAAGTAATTTTTGGGGTGTTGGAAATGTTGTCCAAAATCTTCTCAGGTTTCTGTACCACTCACTGGGCGCAAGTGAATCAACACAAGCTCGTCAGCTCAGTAGCTCAAAGGAGCCTTTTCAAACTGATGGAGGGTGGCACCACAGTGCCTCACATCGCAGCACTCAATTTGCCCCAATGCATCATGGTAAATGCAGTGCATGATAACACTTACTTCAGTAATAGTCTTTATTTTTCAGCCTTGTTGGTGCAGCTTGTGCTGTGTAATTCTAGATGTCATACTGGATTCAGTCCTTCGTCAGTTGGAATCATCAAGTCATTTTGGGGGTGCTGGAAATACTGCTCAAAGTCTTTTCTGGTCTTTGTACCACTCACTGGGCGCAGATGCATGAAAAAAAGCTTGTCAGCTCAGTAGCTCAAGGGAGCCTTTTCAAACAGATGGAGGCACGAGCACACTGTCCCACATTGCAGTGCTCAATTTGCCCCAGTGCATCATGGTAAATGCAGTGCATGATAACACTTACTTCAGTAATAGTCTTTATTTTTCAGCCTTGTTGGTGCAGCCTGGGCTGTGCAATTCTAGACATGTTTCTGGAATCATTCCTTCATCGGTATGGACCAGCAAGTCATTTTGGGGGTGCTGGAAATGCTGCCCAAAGTCTTTTTAGATCTCTGTTCAGGTGCATCAAAATGAGCTTGTCAGCTCAGTAGCTCAAGGGAACCTTTTCAAACAGAAGGAGAGTGGAAGCTGCCTCACACCCCTGCACTCAATTTGTCCCAATGCATAATGGTAAATACAGTGCATAATAACACTTACTTCAGTAGTAGTCTTTTATTTTTCACCCTTGTTGGTGCAGCCTGTACTGTGTAACTCTATACACATGTTTCTAGATGAATTCCATTATCAGTAGAAAGCAACAAGTCATTTTGGGGGTGTTGGATATTGTGCCCATAGATTTACTTATTAGCATTAGCCAATCGATCAGGTCCACCATTACCTTGATGTGCTCTTTCACTCAAGACCTCCTACCATCTGGTCAGAATGTCTATTCTAGTTAGCTATAAGTAGAGTAGGTCTTCCTGGGTTAAAATCGTGAGGGCTCTACTTGTCGAAAACAATAGGAAAGCAACTTGTTCATCTTCTTCAGAATTCTGGAAGCAATTCTTTAATAAATACTTCATGAATATGACGAGGTAGAGACAGGAGAAGTGATTAACCAGAAAATGTGTGGATATGTTTGCAGGAACAATGTGGGTTTCCACTCCTTCGCCTCAACCCCATTTTCGCCTGTGACTAGCTGGCTAACTTTTTAATAGAGGTCGAGATAAGGGAAGGGGGAATTGGGGATGTAATGCTTCATGTTGTAAGATAGTTATGATTCCAGGAACTAAAACAAAAATAAAACAGAGAAACTAAGTTGAGTCGACCCTGCACTTAAGTGTCCAAACTAGTTTCTTACTCAGTCCCATTTTCCAGCAAAACTGAGACCTACCTCTTGATTGCTTTTGATCTCTCTTTCTCAATAGTTGGACCTCTGGCTTGATTAGCTACCCACTAAATTGAGGATTATGCTGCATGAAAAGAGGGTTAAACACGAAACACATTTTAAACCTGTGGTGCAATCGTAAACACGTTGTATTGCACTTGTGTTCTTACATTCCTAATTAGGCATAGGTTGCATACAAAAAAATGTTTTTTACCATGGAGATCATTTGAGAGTTTGACTTGTCCCCTCTATTGATAGCCCTGTAGAGGTTGACTTGTTTTCACTACTGATAACTCCGGAGAGAGCGACCTCTCCTCACCACTGATAACTCTGCAGAGGTTAACTTGCCTTCCTGCAGTTCTTGGTATCAGTTCTGTCTCACGATTAATCTGAAAAGGAGAATGTTTCCAACAAGTGTTTTCAGATAATCAAAGGACATGCAATTTAAACAATATTTATCTTATTTCAGAATTGTGTCGTTTTTCTTGGGCTGCTACCAAAGAAAATAAATGTGTGTAGTAACCATGCTCTTCATCTTTTTTTTTAAATTCAATTAGTCTGTTTCTCATTTTTAGAAATTAATATTTCTTTAAATTCAAATTGGATTCATCATTCGCTTCTATTCCCAGAGTTATTCGTTATTGTTTTAAATGTATGCAACAAACCGATTTGTCGTGTTGTTTTTGCTCAGGTATCCATTTCAAAGTACTATGTTTTAATATAGCCTTATAGCCCGCCGTAGCGGGCTATACCGGCTATTAAAGGCCCGCTACCGTGTTAAAGGCCCGAGCGGAAGGCAAGGGACTTTAACAAGGTAGCGGGACTTTAATAGCGGTATAGCCCTGCTACGAAGGGCTATAAGGCTATTAGAACATTCTGCCACTAGAGGGCAGAATGTTCTAACAAATAAAACAAAGACCTCTCGAAGCGCGAGGGGATTTGAATCCCCTCGAGCTTGGAGAGGCCTTTGTAAGACATTGGAATGTTGCTCTGAGGGCCTTTACCGGCCCGTAGAAGCAGGGAGAACTCTATTGTCTCAAATGGAGCGCCCAACATTCCAATGTTCTAATACTGCCCTAACACAATCAAAAGTGTGCACTAACTTTGCACTATTAACACTGTTTCTTTCGGACTACTTTCTTCGCCTGTGTAGGTACTGCCAAAGACACCCAAGGTAGGTCCACACACGGTGAAGACATGAAAAAAGCAAGGGGTAATCTGTCAAAGCCAGTTTAAAAACTAAACCGCACCCATGATGTCGGCTGAGATTTGTGTTCTCACAAGACCTTGTGGTTTACAAAGATCTCGCAGGAATACAAAATGTCTTACTTCTTAGGCCGCTCATGGGATCCCCTCAAGAGTTGGACTAGCAACACACACACTACTTGCTTTAAATACACTGAGCCGTGTGCAGCGACCTCAGCCTGCAGTGGGAGGGTCGGTCTTGACTGGACATAGAGTGTGTCCGTTTTCTTGACCACATGCATGTGACGCGGAATAAAAGTTCACTGGGCACTACATTATCGCCTTGTGTTGGGGTGTTTAAATCCAGTGTGGTGAACAGCATTCATCCACAGTAGTATCTCTGCTGTGGTATAGCTCACTATTAAAGGACCATCCAGTGAAAAGTGTAAAGCTTGTCCTCGTACCAAGTCTTACATCATTAATAATCCCAACAATAAGGGGACTGGAATGTCCCTTTGTTTGATGGCATCTGGCTGGGTTGTAAAACCTATTGTGACAACGTTCACTAGGGGGCTCCTTCAAGGACTGGGACAAGGAAGAGGGGTGGCAATGTAGCCCCAAATTCCATACTGCTGCTTTTCATTAGTTGTAGTTGTGTTCTTTCTCATCCTAATCCTTAAACTCCATTTATAAGATTCATCAACTCAACCTCAGCCCAAATGAACTTCGGGTAGGTCTCAGGATTCTTTGAAAGCTATCCCTGTTCAGTGCCCCCGTGCAGGGTAGGTGAGGCCGGCACACCAAAACTATATCACCCTGGAGGTGGGTGAGGACGGTGACGGTGAAGTGCAGGGCTGGGATTAACAATTTACAGGACAGGCACGACTCTACCCACTCCCACGATTCCTGCACCCCATTCAAATGATTCCACAGGCTTGAAGACGGGGCTGATGCAACAAGATAGGAATAGCCTCGTTATAGCAGCAATTGATGGCTAGAGTACAAGATTTTTCATGAAACGTGGTGCTTTAACTGAAATAAAGTACAGGTAATGATAACAAGACTTTTTGCATGTTTGTTTTGGCAGTACGAGGGTTTAAACCTACAGAAGTGTATGCTATAGTCTATCATGACATCTATGCATACAACAGTATAGCGCCCCATTCAAAGGAGGCTATGCCACATGCTCTTAAACGAAGATATGTGCCTGCCTAATCACATGCATTGTAGGATGGGTTAGCCACTCCCTATTTACAACACTAAGTTAGCATAACCCTGCCAACTGTTAGAAAGCCAGCTTGCCGTTTCTGCTGCTTTGCACGCGACACTGTTGTTATATGTTATTCATTTTAGAAATGCTTACTCGCCTTTGCCTTACAGGATAACAGTTTGTTGTTTAACATTCTTAACAGTGTGTTGCGACCTTCGTCTGTACATCATGTAAAGAACAAGTCTAGGACACTAGACGGAGCAGAGTGTTGTGTTCAGATTGACCGTACCACTTTTTAGACATATCATACATGCAGCTGCCAATATCTGAAGGACGAGTGCTTTTAATATTGCAGGACAGAATGTTTTTAGATTAATTTGAACAGAAGAGCTGATGCATGAGAGAGCCTAGCTGATCCTGTGATGTGATTCTACTAAGCTGATCTATACGGTATGGGGTTCCCCCTGTTAGCCTAAGAGACCTTCTATTAGTATAATAAACTTATTAGTTACTAGAGAAAGGAGTGTGGCTGTTTACCACTGTCATTATTATTATGATTGCTCCTTTCATTGTGTATGGTATTGTAACAATGCTGATGGTTCTGATCTTAACCATTTGTCTACTAGTGTTAGCCAAAGTACTGCATCTTAGGACACGAGGTTTATAAAATAAACTCTTTAAACTTTACCGTGTCTGTATTATTTTGTTGTGGACTGCTAAATAAGTACAAACAGGTATTTCGGATTCCCACCACTCCTGAGAAATATCTAAGTCGCATGTTCTGGGTTGTCTATACATTGGGACCGCCTAGCTAGATCTAGGCTAACGAATGGGACACTAAGCTTGTCGGATATGGGGTTCTTGGTTCTGAGCGGAGTTTCTGGTACACCACAATTCTCTGAGGTCCTGGTTTCCTGCACATAGTTCTGTGCATAAGCAGAATCCCTGCAACATGGCGCCCAACGTGGTTATGATCTGATACGCCTCATTAGTACTTTTATTAGTCCACAACGCCCTCACTCTGGTTTCCGGATAACAGGAGTGACGGCTTACTCTACCTAGGTTTCGACTAAAGGTTCGTTCAAGCTTGATAATTAAAAAGATTAGTTTTTACTGAACCCAAGTGCTACTGTAGAACTTGTCGTTATTCTTTAGTGTGTCCTAATGGCGGTAGATATAGCAGCACATAGTCGGGTTCCTCTACGTCAGCATTTGAGGACGTATGGATTGCCTGATGACGGGCTGGCTGTGGTCTTTGTGGTTGCTGCTGACGCAGCGCACCCTTATGAGTTGTTCTACTCTTGGGTGACTTTTCCAGAGGTGAATGCGGACGATGATACGTTCCACACCTACACTGCCACACAAGTACCTGCAGCTTATGCTCCGTATTGGACACTAGAAATACCTATTTCAGCCTTGCAGCATACCATTTGGTTTAATGGGGCCCTTCCCCATACGGTGGCACCGCGAAGACTAGGTCCTTTGTCAATTGCAGGGGCTGATTGGCCGGTGCTGGCCGGTTTTACACCCCATCCCAACTACTTGACGGTTGGGGTGGCAGACTTACGGGTACTACACACTGCCCTGATTACGGTCCATAGGGCTTTAGTGCAGTACGTGTCTCGCAACGTGCAGGTGGGGGTACCTACTGTTGCGGGTCACACGAATGAACACCGAGCCGTGGTCATTAGTCCTGTGATGGTTAATGCGGTTGTAGGCAAGCGCCCCCAAAGTAAGGATGAATTTCCTTACTGACTTGCTGAAAAGTTTGATCAACTGGAAGCCGTGTTTCCAAACACTTCTCCTGTGGATAAACACAGGATACTCACCATTACTTTGCCGAAAGATCTAGTACCTGATATTGTCGATTGTAACAATTGGGGCAAGGTCTTTGCTGCGACCTATTCGAAGTGCTATGGCACTCCGTCTATGTCTGTACTACCCTCTGTCATCAAGAAAGTTCAGGAAAATCATGGTGCAGAGGCGGCCATTGAATTGGGAATGAGGCTTGTCGACAGCTTCGATGTGGTTAGTTCCATGGTGATGGGGAACCTAAAAGGAGATGCCATGCAGTTCCAAGTAGGCAATATGCTGGAACTTGTAGATCCTGCCGACAGGCCCAGGGAATTTGCAAAAATTATTGCAAAAGCCTACAGAATGGTGGGACGTAGCGCCCTAGGCGTGAAACCCACCATTAAGATTCCTGATGTAGTACAGCAGACTAAGGTGAGTTCGTCTACAAAAGACGAGAAGCCCAAGTTTCCGAAGGAAAGTTGGCGAACCAAAAAACAGGGGAAACAGCAACAGAAGCGTAGGTCACGTTCTGCTTCGCCAGTTCAGTCGTCTACTGAACGTAAATATGATTTGCGCGATCGTTCTAATATCAAGTCACCTGACAGATTTCAGGTTTCTGAACGCTCTCCTCGTTCTTCACAGGAAACATCGGCTTCACAATCCGGTGGCGGAGACCGTGGAAGAGGAAGGGGTGTTCAAGGTCGTGAGCAACCCCGCCAGACTGACGTAAAAGGCAAGCAGGACGACGCTGCGCGTCAAAGACCTCCGTTTCAGAAAAATAAAGTTGCTGCTCTAACAGTAATGGTACGGACACTGCTTCAGAACCGGACATGGGCTCTAACGGTGTTAGACAGCGCGGCGGAAGTTACAGTAGTGCGGCAAGCACTGCGTCCGTATCTGGAGGTGACAGCAACTGATACATATGTGAGTGTTGAAACTGCTGATACTCGCGTAGCTCCCCCTGAACAGATGTTTGACATAATCCTTAAAATAGAGGGTGACATACATCGTAGAATTAGAGTAGTTTTTTGGGATAATTTGTCCTCCACTTATGACATTCTGTTAGCGGAGGAGGATTGGCCTCCGGCTTTCATTTTAGATGCTCCTAGAGGGGAGGTGGTGATCCTCCCCTCCTTTGGGCACACAGTGCCTATGGAACATTCTAACAGGTTGGCCGGGGAGTGGGCGCAGGTGCAAGCGCCTGCATTGTATCGTAATCAGGTGGGCTGGGATAAAATTTCTCCAGACCATACGATTCCGTTGCGGTCCGAACCCCAGCCTCAACCCCAATATCCCATGCGTCGCGAGGCTAGATCTCACGTCGCGACTATCCTTGAGCAATTGGAATATCAGGGAGTAATTGAAACTTGTGTGTCACCTATGAATAACCCTTTATTCACTGTGACGAAGCCTGATGGTTCGTACCGCCTAGTTTTGGATTACCGGCACTTAAACTCTCACTGTCGGACGTGCGCGGTACAGAATACTCACGGTTCGGCTCTCGTCGATAGTCTTGTGAGAAAATGGTTTAAAACCACACTTGACATTTCCAATGGCTTTTACAGCCATAACCTGTCCCCTCAGAGTAGTGAGTGGACGGCTTTTACCTCGGGCGGTAAACAAAGAAAGTTTAAAAGGCTACCTATGGGCTATAAGAACAGCCCTGGGGTCTTTGCTGCTCGAGTGGTCTCGCTCCTAGAGTATATGGACTCGGATGCATACTCGTATGTTGATGACATCTATCTAACAGACGACGAGTTGCTTCCACACCTTGCTCGCGTGGATAACATAATTACTATGTTTGCAGACTTCGGATACAAATTCAATTTTGCGAAGTGCCACATTGCCGAGCTCACAGTCTTGTTCTTGGGGTACGAACTCAACAGTGAGTTTCGCGGCTTGGCTCCGCACTTCCTTGAGAAGTGCGCACGCCTTTGCACTCCTACAACGCTGAAGAAATTGCAATCATTGCTGGGTTTTCTGAATTTCGGTCGTACCTACATTCCTGATTATGCCCAAACGCTTTATGCCTTGGTACAACCTACTTTTACCAAATCATGCTGGCTGCCAGAGCATACAGCTGCATTGCAAACTTTGCAGTCTGATCTTCTTGCTTCAAAATACTTACAAACTCGTGATAACCACACTAACCTGGTCATTAGAATTGTGCCAGGCGCAGTGGGTTTCACGTACTTAACGTTCAATGAGGGCGACACCGTTCCCATTGCTTACATCGAATGGGATCGAAGCACACCTATTCAGCTGCCTGCGCAATTGTTGTGGGTACTTTCGTGAATGGAGAGTTCCAATCTGAAGCTGTGCATACACAGACATTGGGTGATTGTACCGCGCAGTTGGCTGAAGTTCGTGCTCTAGTGCTTGCACTGGAGTTTGCTGATCTCCGAGTCCCCACTCTCGTGGTGTGTGACTCGTTCTATTGTGTTCAATCTTACAATGACAATCTACATTTTTGGATTCAGAATGATTTTCATGATTCCAAAGGTAGCACAATAAAGCATAAAACGCTTTGGGTTCGAGTGGCAGCACTTAAAGAACTACTGTCACTCGTGAATGTAATTCACACTCTTGGTCACCAATGAGTTGGTGTCCATGCTGTCGGTAACAGTTTGGCTGGCGAGGCAGCAAAAACAGCAGTGGCGACATATCTAGTAGCAGCAGTTACAAGATCAAAAAGTAAGATCGATGATGAAATCTTTGCGGCTATTGCTGCTTCCGAGACCAGGAAAAACTTTCCGAAGGGTTTCCCTTCTCGCTACCATTATCGCTTAAGTCCTGATAACATCCCGTTAGTGAGGATTAACGACGTTGGTGACAGATTGATTCCCAACGCGGACTGCAGACCATCTTTGATATCAGCTGCCCACGAGGGTGTTGCGTCTGCGCATGCCGGAGTGTCGGCTACTATATCTCTTTTGCAGCAACGTTACTGGTGGTACGGTTTGTACAAACAAGCGCGGGCATACGTTCTTAATTGTGACATTTGCCAACAGATTAAACCTTTTTCTGCAGCGCGTCCACCACAAACACAGTTGCATATATCTAATCAACCACTTGCGTGCGTTTATTTAGATCACTGCGGTCCTATTACCTCTGATACTGCGCACAAATATATCTTGGTTCCAGTTGATTCGTGCACACGTTTCCTGTGGGTATGGCCACAAAGGAGTTCTGATGCCAGAACTGTCATCAAGGATTTGCATGTCTTTATAGGGAGTTTTGCATGTGGTACCCTTCATTCTGATCAGGGTCCTGCGTTCGCCTCAAGGGCGTACAAGGAGGCCATGAGAGAACTGGGGGTCCAAGTCAAATTTTCGCCTCCATACCGGCCTGAGGGCAATAGTGTTGTGGAGCGGATGAACCGTGACCTAAAGCAATCTTTGACAGCGAGGGTATTAGGTACAGGCCGGAACTGGCTGTCCCACTTGTATGACGTACAACGTGCACTTAATAATCTCCCTAGAAGGTCTCTGGGTGGGAGGACCCCGTACATGATGCTCTTTGGAGTAAGAATGTTTGTCCCGGACCTTGATGGTCTAGACATGGCGGCAGCAGCCGCCCCTTTTGACCTAGATGACCACTGTGCTGTATTGCAGAATCTACAAGAAGCCAGAGACACTCTAGCAAAAGGACACGTACCCTCTACATCCGAAGCTGCGCTCCAGATTCCGTAAGTCGGCTGGCTACCTCGAGTTGGTGACCTGGTCCGTGAGAAGGTGGAGAACAAGAAGGAGTTCGGCCCCTCTTATCATGCACCTGTCCCGGTGCTTGGAGTCCTGGGTACGCGTACAGTTGTTTTACCTCCACTTCCTGGTCGCAAGGATAACAGGTACATCTCGATTGACAATGTCAAGCTACAGCGGGTGGCCGATTCTCCATAGTATGACACCTTCAGTTTCTTGCCCTTCAATGCTAAGAAACTCAGTTGTGGTGCCACCCCCTAACATCTTTCCTGAAGTTTCCATTGAAATGCTTGCAGTTACTGGTCCTTCTATGTCATCTAATGCTGGTGGTTTACCTGATGATCCTGAGTATGCTTATCCAACAGAAGTACCTTTGCCTCTATTACATTCAACAACAATTGCCCAGTCACATTCTTCCTTTGAAACTGAATCATTGACTTCCACTGCCCCTTCCAAAATTTCTAAGTTTTTTGCCTGGTTCAAGAGACATTTTTTGGTTGCACCTTGGACTTACATCTGGCTGGTGCTAATAAGTTTTTTTTTGTTCATGACCATTGGCTTTGTGGTAGTGTTTTTTAAATTGATCAATGGACACTACCTGAATGAACTATCTACAATTCGATTAATTGATGGACCTTTAGCCCCTCATTCCTCATCACACATCATGAAAAGGGACCAGACTTTTGTGAACATCACCGCCTGGCCTGTACGTGATGGGATTGCTTGGGATGCTGTGAACTTTCAAATTCATGGTCCCACCGAAGTGATTAATGTACCAACTGTTTTTCGTGTTTCTATGGGTGATGTAGTTAAACAGAACATCCGATCAGATGATTGGGATGTACACGCGATAGAAGCACTGTTTTCTGATTTGAAATATTATGCTGCATTTGATGCTGAAGATTTGTGTTTAAATAATGCAAATTACGATGAACAATTTTGTTATCAACATTATGGCACACATTTTCTACACAGGGCAAATACCTTTCGGAATTTTGTTAATTTCACTCAGTGGGAACATTGTCCGGTCCCTATGCCTGCCACTTTAGTGAAAAAATTCACATACTTTTCGGATTTTAGTGTGTCTCACCCTGCCTCTTTTTATTTTAAGGTGGCGGTAGAACCGACTTCTAAGGTTAGACTGACACACACCAAATTATTATATTCCAAATCCTTTATGGATGAATTGGCTATTGGAGGATATGACCTCTGGAAAGCTACTGTCGATCTTAAATCGGTTTGGGGAACTAAACCGTGGCAGGTACAAGGAACAGAAGCTTTGCATCGTGCCTGTCTTATCCCAAATCATATGTTATTTTTAAATTCAACTATTTTTCAGACCACCTGTTTTGGATTGGCTATGTCTAAAAAATTGATTTCCCCCACAATCCCGGATCTGGGTGCTTATCCTAATTGGGCGAATCACAAAGATCTGTCCCTTACTATGTTGCAGTCCCTCGTCTCCAACACCACCTTCAATATTTCAGCAATAGATCCCGAAGGATGGTTGGTGTGGCAGACGGGTTCAGATTCCTGTCAACGTCGGTTTCTGGATTTGACACCAGGGTATACACAACTTAGAGTAGACCCTCGTTTTACATCGTCACACACGGTAACTACCTACTCGGTAGGTAAGTTATGCCAGTCATGGTTGCAACATTCCACATTAGCTTCAGTTAAGATTCATTTATCACGGTTAAATGACAAAATTGATTTAAATGAATTTTTTAAGGGTTCTGCGACTGACAGGTCCAAGAGATGGGTTTATGCTATTTACAATGAAGTTTGGAAGTTATCGCAAATTGAAGCTGCTTCAAGGCTACGTGCTATTGATCAGGCCAATATGGAGAAAGTATTGGCTGTTATAGATAATAGTATTAATACCTTGTCTTCTTAGATAATATTGTTTCATCTGTCGTAGACATTGTACAAGATGATGTGTCTGTTTTATATCATGGTCAAAATCAGCTGCGTTCAATTATGCAGTTTGCATGGACCTTGCAAACATTAAAAGCAGGGAAAGTCCCTTGGGATTACATGAATACGTCTTCATTATTCCTTCCTTTTAATTTGACCGATAAACAGCAGTTCGTGTCCATGAAAGACGCAACTTACGCATTATTGCACATTGAAAAACTAGAACCGTTACCTTTTTCTATTGCTGGGTTGAATTCGGCTGTGTGGCTGGTACACGGATTGATCACGTTGCCTTTTTCTCGATTTAAGTTCAGTTCGTGCATGAAGCATTATGCCATAGGCAGATATGAACAGCTTGGTAATGCCTTCCTGCACGAAGTTTGGTCACTTCCTTTCACATATAGAAGCGTGAGGGATGGCAAGGAAGTTTACTTAAAAGGTGAAGAGTGCACTTCCGCTCCGGATCATTCTGTGGTTTGCAGACATATATAATTACATGGCGCTTGCAATATACATGCTCCTAATTTAGCTTGTGTTCTAAAAGGTATTCCAATGCCAGTTATAACGTCTTCGTTTAAGCTGCTTGCCAACGGTAGTTATTTGCTTTTAAATAATGAAGCTTGCTGTGGGATGCTAGTGGGTATTCCTTACATAGTCACCGTTTCACAAAGGGTGGTTTGCTGTAATAACGTCCTTTTCCCACCCCCGCACGGCAGGCTCGATATATCCATCTGGCTGGCGATTCCAACCTTGAACGCAGAGTTCAACAGGATGAGTAGAATAAGAGCTCTTTTGTCTCAGAAAGAAGTTTCTTTAACTTCGTCCCGTGAAACATTTCTTCTTCACATAGCAAACACACGCACTGAAGTACAAGCTCTTTTAAATACTGACCTCCCCCTACATTTTGGAACGTTGATACAGACTATCTTTAACCCCTTCGGTGCTCATGACGGAACGGTTCCGTCATGAGCCACGGTTGAGCTGTGCTCATGACGGAACCGTTCCGTCATGACCACGCCCGCGCAAGATTCCGTCAGCACAGCGGCGGAATCTGCGCAGCATGGAAGGGGTTAATGCTTCGTCTACGACTGGCCTTGTTCATTTTTTTTAAATTGTCGGCTCAGGCCTCGTGACATCTTTCCAAACTATTTTTGGTGTGATCCCCGCATTTTTACATTCTATTTTTTCCAGTGTCTTCGAAGGGTTTCCCTTGCTCCTCGCTCTTGGGGCCGGGATCCTCTTGTTGATCTGCGCATTTCGTTATGGCTGCACGCCTGGGGTTACAAGACAGAATGCTCCGCCTGCTACATCTTCGTAGCCGGATGCTTGAATACTACGGCACTTTACCTCTGGCGACTTTAAGCATCAAGTATGGATTGTCATTCCGGTTTCCTTATTTTACCTGTGTGCAGCCTGTATTTCATTGCCTAGATTGTCCCTTCCAATGGGCTCTGGACTTGTGTCTGTCAAACTTGGTGTCACCTGACCCGGATTTTGATGAACTAATGTGTCCGTTACTGGATCATGAGTTTGCTTGTTCTGGAATTGGGTTTATGGCTTTGGGTGCTACACAAGGAGTCCTTGGTAACTGGGATATCGGAGAGGCCGCTATTGAATTCCTTGAACGAAGTTATCTCGAGGATGCTGACAGTTGTCCTGTTATGGTGCTGGATGCTCCGATAATTGAAGAACACGTGTGTTCCTTTCCCTTGCTAAATTGGATGGCAGATACTTTTGCGGAACGCTCCAATGATTTCCTCTTGGGAGCTGTTGCAACTTACGGTGCATATACCTTGATGGATTGACTGTTTCACATAGTCAAGACAAGATGCATCCATAGATGTCAAATTTTTTTTTCCGAACAAATTTTTTAATGGTTTTTCCTCTGGAACATCGTTTTTATCTTTACACGATTTTTTTTTCCTTCTTCTTTTTTTCTCGAACTTTACACTTACCTTATATGGACTTGTAGTTCATGCCCTTGGTTCTGTTCTATATCACTTGAACTCTGCGTTCGTGATAAATGCGCCTCTAGTGGTTAGTAGTCCGATCAAGGGGGGTGTGTAGGATGGGTTAGCCACTCCCTATTTACAACACTAAGTTAGCATAACCGAGCCAACTGTTAGAAAGCCAGCTTGCCGTTTCTGCTGCTTTGCACGCGACACTGTTGTTATATGTTATTCATTTTAGAAATGCTTACTCGACTTTGCCTTACAGGATAACAGTTTGTTGTTTAACATTCTTAACAGTGTGTTGCGACCTTCGTCTGTACGTCATGTAAAGAACAAGTTTAGGACACTAGACGGAGCAGAGTGTTGTGTTCAGATTGATCGAACCACTTTTTAGACATATCATACATGCAGCTGCCAATATCTGAAGGACAAGTGCTTTTAATATTGCAGGACAGAATGTTTTTAGATTCATTAGAACAGAAGAGCTGATGCATGAGAGAGCCTAGCTGATCCTGTGATGTGATTCTACTAAGCTGATCTATACGGTATGGGGTTCCTCCTGTTAGCCTAAGAGACCTTCTATTAGTATAATAAACTTATTAGAATACTTGAGAAAGGAGTGTGGCTGTTTACCACTGTCATTATTATTATGATTGCTCCTTTCATTGTGTATGGTATTGTAACAATGTTGATGGTTCTGATCTTAACCATTTGTCTACTAGTGTTAGCCAAAGTACTGCATCTTAGGACACGAGGTTTATGAAATAAACTCTTTAAACTTTACCGTGTCTGTATTATTTTGTTGTGGACTGCTAAATAAGTACAAACAGGTATTTCGGATTCCCACCACTCCTGAGAAATATCTAAGTCGCATGTTCTGGGTTGTCTATACATTGGGACCGCCTAGCTAGATCTAGGCTAACGAATGGGACACTAAGCTAGTCGGATATGGGGTTCTTGGTTCTGAGGGGAGTTTCTGGTACACCACAATTCTCTGAGGTCCTGGTTTCCTGCGCATAGTTCTGTGCATAAGCAGAATCCCTGCAACAGCATTAGCTCTCGTGCATCGGGGACTCAGCACCTGTAAATTAAAGTGGAAACAATACTGTTATAGATTACAAACAGTAGGAATGGATGCTTCTTGCACTGTGTATTGCAAGGGAGCCCTCTGCTGGCAGGAATGAGAGGAGACTGGTGGCGCTTTGAACACCATGACTAGGCGAGCCTGCACACTTCCATCTACCTGCAAATAAAGAAAGGGAGGCCTTCAGCCCAACCCTCAAAGGAATGAAGGGATGCCAGCAGCTTTCCCTGAATCTCTGGCTGCCTTTTTCATTTTTGTCCAGCTACTATTCACTATAGTAAAAAAACAAGCTTCGCACACCCATGTTGAGTTTATTGTTCCCCTCGTCCTAACACAAAAAAAGTGCTATGATGTGACCTGCGCTTACTGCATCATAGCACTTTTTTCAGTGACTTTCCGTCATGTTTAACAGCAGACATGCTGCTTGACAACTAGCTAAAAAAAATTCACATTGACATGGCTCAGGCATTGTCTAGATCTATTGGCTTTGCCAATGCTTGTTCGGTGTTGACAGGGTCTGGCTGGACAAATGTGGAAGTGATAGTGAGAAACAGTGGAGAGTACTGAAGAGAGGATATGGTGTAATGGCAATAGCTGTCGTCAGGGGAACTGAGGAACCAGATTCCAATCTCGGGCATCATTGTGTAATGTAACTGGTGAGCACTGAAAGCAATTCAATACGATTGGCGGGTGTTAGCACTATGGCAAGATGGAGGATGGAATAAGCACTCCAATACCATCAGATGGTAAAACAAAAGCAGCAGTGATGAGGGAGGTAGTGGGGGGCCGGGTCAAGCAGGGAAGCTGGAAGGGATGCGTAGATGGGCAACCAATGACGGGAAAAACTATTTTACTTGAAGCAGGATCAGTGACAAAACTGGATGTGTCGTGTATTGTAAGTGGTGAGCGCTTAAAGCGCTCCATTACCATCCGCTTTTGTTCACGCTATGGCAAGATGAATAACGAAGCAGGTGCTCCAATACCATTATAGCGTGCAAAAAAAAAAAGAAACAAGTGCTGTTCATGTTTTAACAACTTTTTAAGAAATACATTTGTTTATGTACACGCTGATGCATTTTAGTGGTATGTGTGTATGTGTACAAGGGAGACAGCCTGATAACACAAGTACTCTCCTATGGAGTGCTTAAAAACAAAAAACAAAAAAAGTTCCGCAGACCGGGAGCGGTGTAAGGAGACATGCACTTGGTCCATGCACCATGGTAGAACAAAACACAAGAAGAGGGCATGATGACTACAAGCCATTATTAATGGCATCAAAGAAATGAAAGCGACGCTCAAGTTTACCAGTGGTAGGAGATGGGCAGCCTGTAAGCCTACAGAGAGAACACAGTACGTCTCATCGAGACAGTGAATGCGCTGTCTAGCAGAGACCTAAAAAGCAACAGATGGACTCATGAAGTTTCTCTTGAGGCAAAGGGATGAGTAGAGATCCCCCCTTTAATGTTTTTAACCAATGGCCTCTTCCTGCCCCACCACAATGGCAGTATAATCATGTGTGCTCCATCCATACGCTTTCCTTGTGGCTTCACAGGGTGCTTATAACACTGCTGACACCATTCATTGTTTTATCTGAGAAAAGTCAGGACAAGGTTTCCATTAGAGTTCTTTATTGTCTGAAGAAGGGCCAGCCCACGTTTATTACATTTTGATCGCTGTATTCAGATCTCAATAAGGTGCAGAAGTAAAGAGATACACGTTTGTGTTTAAATCAAAAAACACATTTACAGGCACACAACCATGATATTTTTATAGAGGCCTCACACTTTTAGTGTTGTATAATGGTATTAATTTGTCCAGTTCTTTTATCTATAGTAAAATGTTACATCCAACATTCCTGTTTGACATTATTTTTACCCATCCAACAAAGCATGTATTTTGTTGACCTTGAATGAATGGGTGGAAAGCTGAGATAACCATGTAGACACTTGTACCTGTGCCCTACAACTCTCATACAGATCTCATCAGTGGCTGTTTAACCCACTGTGTTTTATAAAAGTTTAGTGGAATGTTTCAATTGCAAAGATCTACCAATCTCTCTAGAACGTACTAAAGTACTAGATAAGAATTGTCGGCCCACCACCAGGTCATATTCAACCTCACGGCACAAACACTTAAACTGAAAGGTCAACAATTCAAACGGAAACACTGGGTCAGAGACCAGAGAAACGTAAACAAAGATGATCTAGCCTTGTTATGCCAGAGAAAACTCATCTCTTCACAGGAAGTACAGGACATGAATGCACTTTCAGCTCACTACAACTAGACAATGTTAAACATAATGCATATGGTAGCATCCCCCCAACTAAAAAGTCAGAAACAAATTGCCCACCCATGGTACAACCAGGACCTAAATGATGAAAGGAGTACACTGAGATAACACATCTTTGGGAGCTACGTCAGAGTAAAAACCAATACAAGAATAAACTTTGGAATGCCAAGGCATCACAATTTAGATTGCAACTATATAATGCTAAAAACATGCCAAGCAAACTCTTTGAAATAGAAAAACAATAGTCCAGCGCCAAGAAATCCGCAACTATTAACAACTCCTTGGTTGAGGACTGCAAGGCATTCTCCACCTTTTTCAAAGAAAAGATAAGAAAAATTGAGCAGTCAATTGTTGCTGACTCAATGACAATTATAGAAAGAGGTTACAGACTCTTTCCTCTGCCCCAAAATACCACAGTTCTCAACAGTGCCCAAATGAACCCCCGACGAAAGAGGTCCAAATATGAAGCCACCTGGTGTGAGTTCATAACCTGTTATGAGTCTGAGGTGCTACAAATTATAACCTCAATGAAACCAATTTCACATTTTAGTGACCCCTTGCCATAATCACTCACAAAGGATCTCAGCCATCTTTTTGCTCCCTTTTGGACAAGAATCATGAACTTACCGCTAATTCAAGGAACAGTCTCAGACTGCCTGAAAATCGGCCAAGTGACACCCCTACTGAGAAAACAAGGCACTGACTCGACTGATCTGAGTAACTTCTGACCAGTCACAAACATCGCTTTTCTAGCAAAATTAATGGGGAAATTTGTAGACAACCAACTGTGGCAACACATTCATAACTTCAACATACTAGACAAGTTCCAATCAGGTTTTAGACCAGGTCACAGTACAGAAACAGCCATCACACATATCATGGATGACGCACTCACAATCTTGAACTAAAATAACTCCTGTCTGCTCATCCTTCTCGGTCTTTCCTCGGCATTCGGCAACCACAACAATCTCCTCGAACTGTTTGAATGTAGAATGGAGCTTTCAGGAAACGTCCTAAAATGGTTTATCTCCTATCTACAAAACAGTTCATAACTTATCAAATTGGGAAGCTCGTTTTCCAACCCCTCTCTGGTCCGAGTGGAAGTTTCACAAGGCTCCAATATCTCCCCAATCTCTTCAACCTGTACATGGAACTGCTAACAGAGATCCTAAGTCAAGCACACCTTTCCTACAACATGTACGCTCATGATACTCAGATTTACTCAAGGGTATCCTCACTGCAGCTAACCCAAACATGGCTAGTGCGAAATCACCTCAAACTTAATTCTATATAGTCGGAATTCTTGCTCATCTCTTTCCCCTCACAGCTCCCATACCCTACAAGTATGGCTCATTCATCTGGATGTGCTGGACTGCAATGCCACAAAATCCCTTGGCATAACACTCGACAAAAATCTAAACATGCACACTCACATTAGCACATCCACACATCTTATATTCCTGAAGAAATTGAACCATTCATATCGGCTTTCAATCTTAAAATAGCAATATAAGCATTGGTTTTATCTATGCTGATTTGCAATTCGCATTTACGACTTGCAACAGTAAAGGCAAATCTCAACGCTGCAGCTAGTCTATTAACGGGATTGAAGCACTCTGACCATATCATGCCACCACAAAAGTCCCTACAATGGGTTCCAGTTTAAGCTGTGATCATCCACAAAGCCCTGCACTATGGTACACCTGAGTACCTAGCCCACAATCGCTCTCTTAGAAGCTCGGGCCCCCTCCTACTAGAACCAGTTAGTTTAGGAAATCACTAACACAAGCTTGTGCTTTCTCTGGTTCAGCCACGAAAATGTGGAACTCTCTACCCCTGGAGACACGGCGGAACCCATCTACCAGGATTTTTAAAAGGGAGGTACACAGCATTTCATTTAATAGATTCCTCACAGACTGAATTCACCTTGAGTCAGCAATGTCACCACACTACAACACTTGGTTCTCTAAATCTCTAGCCTGCAATGTCATCACAGATGGAACATGATCAGACCATAAGGACAATGGTCCTAGTAGTGTTGATGCAACGTACTCCCCATAAGGTGTGGGCGGACAAAGTTATCCTCATATCAATAAAATAGGATGATCCTGTTGTTTTGTTTTGCATTGCTCTGTACACCTTTGGGTCATGTTCGTGCTTTATAAAAATCTATAAAACGCTCAAAATAAATAAATAAACAAATATTGTTTCTGTGTCTTTCATGCCTAACATCTTAACAAAATTCCGGGTTTCTTGGATATGAGTTTAGCACGCAGCACTTTTGACTGTCGGGTGTTGCAAAAACTCTGGTATGCACTTTTTTCCATCTCTCCAGCGTCTTTCTCAGTGGCACATATAGCACATCACAAGGGAAAAGGCTGTGCCTAACAGATCATCTTCTGGTGTAATGTACCCATGAACCCTGTGAGGGTTTTAATATCACATTGGGCAAAATAGCATTCTAATGCATTCCGCATAAACTCAAAAAAAATTACATAAGTGGGTGACAAGCAAAGATGGAACACCCTCATCTGAATGTAAGGCCATACCTTTAACTGGAGCATATAAGAATTTTGTTCAGAATGTTGATGCATGCTTGTGCTTTTAGGTCTAATTTAGTTAATCCTAAACCAATTTAGAAAAGTAGATTACATTTTAATCAAGTATTTGACACCAAAACAACAAAAATCCAATAAGAAGCACCAAAAAACACAAAGCGATAACAAGGGCTATCTGGGCATGCCGGACCTGTGCAAAGTCCCAAGTTCAGGCCCACCGCAATGGAGCACAGGCTGTTTACAAGAACCACTGTACCTGCTGAACAAAAGTACCTTAAATGCTAGTTGCGGAGCATTGTGAGGATCAGAGGTGAGGAAGCGCTGCGCAGTCAAGAACGATGCGTCGGTTCCAAGGTGTGGCGAGACCTCGGTGTGTAGTCCTGTTGCATTGTCACCGAGGATCCTGTCGATGGGGGCCTGTGCTGCAGAGGCCAGGCCTCAGGGATGCGGATTGCATCCGGCATGATGCATCAGCTCCAATGAGCACTGTAGCTGCGATACAGAGTTTCGGTGTCGAAGTTGAGCTGCCATCAACAAGAGATGCAAGGACTCGGGTAGGCGATGTGCTGCGCTGCCAGTGATGCATCGGCTCCGAAGATGCAAGGGTGATGTGAACTTTCTGCCCCGGGCCCAATTCGCACAACAGTCCAGGTGCCCATGCAAGCTGGTTGGAAGCCTGATATTACCTGGAGGCTTCAGATCAGGATGCCAGACAACTAGCCCTTGGAGTCACTTTGGATTCTGGGTTCAAGTGATGCAGTCCTTCTCACCCAGGCAAGTAGGACAGCAGTCAGCAGGGCAGCACAGCAGGGCAGCAGTTCCTGCAGAGCAGCAGTCCAGCAGAGTGGCAGTCCGTAAGCAGCACAGTAGCCCTTATTCCTGGCAGAGTATCCACAGGTCCAGATGTGTATTGAAGGGGTGGGGTCTGAGGTCCCGTTCTTATACCATGGGTGCCTTTGAAGTGGGGGAACTTCAAAGACAGGCCTTTTAAGTGCACAGAGGTCCTCCCTTCCTGCCCCGGCTCAAGACTCACTACAGGGTGGTATGCAGTCCTTTGTGTGTGGACAGAACACAGACAATTCAGGTGTAAGTAAGGCTGTGTCCAGTTCCTCCCTCCCATCCTGCCAGGATGGCCCATCAAGTCATACCTAAGCTCCCATTGTGTATGTCTGTCTAGGGCGAACACACAAAGCCCAGCTGTCACCCTCACCAGAGATGTGATCAGAGACAGGTTGCAGGCACACAGGGAAGAAAATGGCAACTTTCTAAATGTGGGGAGGGTGGAGCTTGCCACGGAGTAAGATGGCCGCAGCTTGAAATCGCTCCGTGAGCCGCCTACAATATACTGAAGGAATCTGCACAATCCAATAACGCACACATTTGGTTTTGTGCTGGGGAGTCCCTGCCAGCCCAGGCTATCGATAGGGGAATCACTGGAGCGATCGTAAGTCTGCTGCGGGCACTTACAACACCTGCTGTGCTGCGTGACCTGGAGAGGTGCAGTAGTGTGCGCAGCAAAACAGAAACTTCGCATGCGCCCGGGGCCTGACTGCAGTGGCCCTTGATCCCGGGTCCGTGTCGGCCCTCTGAAACTCCTCAGAGACCTGGGAGTGTGTTCCGCCTCGGCAATCTTCATTGGGGGACACAGGCATTGAGAGGCAGAGAGCGAGGAATATAGGACTGCTTTGGACCTCCCCCCCATATTATCCTGCGGACCCAGTGATGCAGCGAAGTTTACCATCTCTACACATTCATACACACAACACTCATTTGGGCCCATATACTTTTATATACTCAATGAGCTAGCAAATATCCACTGGTCATCAATTTTGTTTTACCCTAGGAAACCTTTACACCAGTATTCATACCATTCCTGTCTCCTGAGTAAATGCACGTTCAAAAGATCTATTAGTAGATTAGAATAGGGAGGAAATTATATAATACATTTATCTTTATTCAAAGAACCACAGACTCAGAAGGAGTTTTAAAAGTTTATCTGAATTAATAATTTTGTGAGTCAAATCAGAATACACATAGACACATCAAGATTCTCCATCAGGAATAGTAGTTCAATTAGTTTATAATTCAATTCACATTAATTAATTCCTGTGATGACACTAACTGAGGAGAGAAAAAATAGAGAGCATATATTTACCCCACAGAGCTGTATTTACCTAGAATGGTTTGAGGACCTAGACATCAGAGTATCAAGGATTCAGGACAGGTTCAGGACAGGGGAAATGGCCTCTTCTAGTGTAACACCAGCGTTACACCCCTCTCTGGTTCTACTCTCTCCATCTCGGGCTCGTCCGGACCCCTGCCTAGATGTGCCTCCTCGGTTGTTCCACAAATTTTCCCTAGTGTTGGAATGCAGCAAAATCGGTCAGCATCTCAGCATAGCATCGGCATCTCGTGGGTAAAGTGTGTCTAACTATCTAGAACTTACCTCTGTTATACCAATTCAAATTTATGATCCACCCCCAAATGTTTCAATTCCATGTTCACCCGCAATTTGATTGGGCCAAGCAGTGGGGTGAGGACATCACACAATACTAAGTGCAATAATTTTCTTTAGTTCTATTGTCTAATTCCCCGCCCCTTAATTTTAATACCCACAAGCTTTATTCCCACAAGCATTTCATATGTGGATCGATAAATCTGTCACACAATGTGTCAGGTTCTTCCTCTCGTAGGGTCAGGAGTTGATCTTCCCATGTCCTTGCTGGGCACATGGATTGGCAGCCACCCAATGACTTCATTGGTCTCAGAACAAGAAGGTTTTCACGCATGCGTTGTAGTCGCAAAGGGTAGGGACATTGGTCACCCTCCAAGGCACAAACATGAATCATTAATAAAGTCAGAGAAGAACATGTTAGAATACAAAATTAAATGAATTCACTGTATACCACTTACTTCTATTCTAACCCCATTTACTTAATATTTATTTTGCATTAATAGCTTAGTAAAACTTGCATAGGTTAGTTTCAGCACAACATGTGCGTTAGTGTGAGGGTTTTCGAGCAGCCATGTTAAAAGCTATTGTGCAGCTGCAAAGTTTTACCCCCAAGCGACAGAAGACGTCATACTACGTAGATGTAGTAGACGCCTGCGCAGAAGAGTTCCCGCGTTGGTTATAATGTTACAGGTTATTCGAGAGGATTGCATACGAGCAAGTTTCTTTTTATACGAAACCTTGCTCCATCAATCCCCTCTCTGATGGCATTTTATGCCATCACTAGCTTCTATTAAATCAGATGCCAACTTTAGCATTCTATCATTTCGATTTCTTCAGATCTTTTATTCCCTCCTTTATCCTTCTTAAATTGTGATCCTTATATTCTTTTGTAGATATTTCCCTTCAATTCTTCCAGTCGTATTTCTTCTAATTTTCTTTTCCTACCTTTCTCATTCACTTCGCACCTCTTTCTTTTCCCACTGCATTTACGGCAACACATTATCACCAAAACTAACAAGGTTATGCCCATGATCGGCAATAATATTTGACCTAGGATACTCTTACCTATATTAGAAAATCAACTACTGATAGTGGAAAAACTATTGGTTATTTTCTTCCATACACTGTCAACCTCCAGTGGTTTCAGTTCCTCTTCCAAATGTGTAATATTTTTTATATATCTTCCAATCTCTACACTTTTGTCTGGTATATACGTGCAACAATGTTGCGCTTTCAACATTTTACAGACTCCACCCTCTTTTGCTAATAAGATATCAAGGGCAAGTCAATTTTGCAAACCCATAGATCTAACAGCAACTAACTCTGTATTGATCAGTAAAAATCCTCCAGCAGTGTCAGTAGATAACCGATCAACTACTATCAACAATTGACAGATTTTTTGAGAATTCAGCAGAGCCCCCACTGAAGGTATCAATGCACCAAACATATCACCTACTATTTCCGATAAACTAGCTGTATTGGGTTAGTCCATTACTGTCATTATTGCTTCCAGTGGTTCTTTTAACATGATAAACTTTAGGGAATACTATTCTGAAATAGCAACTCCCATACCAGTGATCAGGCAACCTAAAATAGGTTTTGTTTCCACAAATATAATAAATTCCAGGAAATACTGGATCAGTTCCTCCTTTTAGTCCCCAACCTCCAATTACTAAGAAGTTATGTTCACATTCATTGGAACCAATAAATACATTGTTATATTCTGTTTTAAGTCTATGGAGACAGATTATCCCTTTCTTTTCAAAATCCAGAGACATAGCAGCATGAGTCTTGCCAGTTACTAAAAGGTCTTCCCTTTCAGCCCATTTAGGTATCTGAGGTTTTGGTTCAGAGGTCCTTCTTTGGAAATCCTGTCTCCTTTGTTCTACTAAATTCAAAAATATATTTTCTTCTTCATGTAATTTACAAGTTAGGTTGCGCCTATGCGCGTCAGCTATATCTATTGTCTTCATTGTTAGGAAATATTCACCCATGAATTGTGAGTCTTTAGTACTAAGGACAGGGTTCATGCTCTTTCACATAGGAACTTCTGAAAAATGTACATCTACATTTGAATAATAATACTGCAGTTTTCCAGTTCTATAGAATAAACTAGCTAATACACTACATGAAATACCATATGTCAAGGGTAAATGAAAATAAGTTACCCCTTCAACTACTGAATTTGGCAATTTGATGCAAACATAACAATCACTAACTTTCATAGTTTCTACATAATGTACTAAGAGATTTGCAAATACATTTAAATCAGTTCCATTCTTATCTACAGTGTGGTGTAAATCTAGCTCATCTGGGGGCATATCATCAAGGGCCGGCGATAATTATCGCTCAGCACTCTTAGCGCGAGGATAATTATCGCCTGATAACGCTGGATTGTATCGCTGAGATAGCGTGCTATCAGCAACCATTATCTCAAAAGCGATACAATTCCAAGCGCAAGCTGCCAAAAGTGCGATTATCGCTGGAAATCCAGCGATAATCGCACAACCTTTGGCGAAAGCTTGATGATAGGGCAGGGCATGCTTAGCCATTATATCCACCTTCCATTGGATATAATGGTTAAGTAAGACTGAAAGCAGGCATAAGGAAAGTAGCGATAACCCAGGTTAGTGCTACTTTTCATATCGCTATGCTGTTTAGCTTGCAGCTTGTTAATTGGAGAAATGTCGGTTAGCGACATTTCTCACGTTATTTAGGTGTTGAACGCCCACTTTGCATATCATTGAAGATGCAAAGGGAAGAGTAGGGAAAAAGGGTGCTAACATGCGATTATGCATGTTAGCACCCTCTTGTTAATAGGGCGATAGCTTTATCTCCGCTTTTTTGACTTTTAAAGCCAAACAAGCGGAGATAAAGCCCTTGTTAATATCCTCCCCTGGTGTTTCTAAGTCTACTCTATCTCGTTTAATGTTTGCAACTTCTGTATGTGTGTTAGTACTATTCTGTTTGTCAGTAATCATCAAATAAGGAATAGCTATTGCTAATATTACCCATATTATGAGGACTAATATTAAGCTACATATACAGATCCTACAACACTTCTTTATACAGCCTTGTTTTGGTTTTCCAGCAACTTTATTATCAGACATTTTTGGACAAGAAGATTTGTCTCTTCTTTAATTCAGAACTTGGTATGAGGTAACACCTTAAGCGTCTTCTCTCTTTCAAGTCGGTCTCACTTCTTCATCAATTTGTTCAACATTCAGCTCATCACTTTCTTCATTTAAGTCGAGGTTTTCAAAGTCTTCAAGAATAACATATGTCCACTTAGGACCCTTGAACTTATTATTCAATGTCTTCAATCTTTGACTCCTTCTTTTTGGCATTACTGTAGAAGGTCCAGATTGACTGGTTACTTCGTTTACTTGAACAGGTTCTTCACTGATTGTCTTAAGATGATATCTCAGTCTCTTGATAATTCTTGGCCAATTATCACCTTTTCGACTTTTCTTAAACTTCACTGCACTGCCAGGTTCTTCAAGACTCCTTTTATTTTCTTTAGATTTCAGCACAACTTGATCAGCTTCGCCTTCAGATTTCCTCTCTATCTGACCTTGTCCAGGGCTTATTGTTCTGGCCTGTTCTGCCTGGATGGGTTCATCTACCTCAATCTGACCCTGTTCATGATTAGTGATGTCTATTTTTTCTTCTGTATCCTGAACTTGCGTTTCTATGCCTATCTGATCCTGTTCAGGTCTTTCTACCTGTTTACCTTCTTCTGCCTGAATGTTTTCTCTAAAACCTAGCTGTCCCTCCTCAGACTCAGGAATGGGGCTTTGGTTTTCTTCTGTCCTTAACTGTTTCTGCTCAGGCTCCCTAACAGTCGTTTCCCTACTCTCCTGAGCGAGTTCTTCTACACCTGTCTGGTCATCACTCTTTTCCTGTCTATCTAACTGTGTTTGACTCCTAGTTCTTATAAGTACTTCAGGTATGTCCACCACTGGGATCCAATCGTCCTGACAAGTGCTCGGTTGTTCTTGGGCAGCTACCTCATGATCTTCTTTAGGAAGTTCTTCAGCTGCACAACCTTCAGCACCATCAATTTCTTGTTTCAATTGAAACTCTTCTTCTTCATGAGCTGGTACCCTTTTGGTATGACTTGCATGGATCCAATTAGGCAATCCTGCACACTTTACAGCTGTTGACGTAGTCAATATAACTTGATGCGGTTTGTCCCACCTTGGTGCTAGGCACGATTCTCGAGTGTGATTCTTCACAACTACCCAGTCACCGGGATTCAGATCATGCGATTGGCTCAGCTGTCTGTTGAAAGCGTCTTCCCCAACCTGATGAGCGATAGATCGCACTCTGTCAGCCAACTATTTGCAATACTCCAAAACCAGGTCATCAGTTATATTCAACAGCTTGTATCCTGGTACACATGCTTGTCTCTTGGCTCTTCCCATGAGTATTTCATAGGGACTCAATCCAGTATTTTTGTCTGGAATACTTCTGAGTCCCATCAGGACCAGAGGTAAAGCATCAGGCTATTCCAGTGGGGTGGCTGCACACACCTTTCCGAGTCTTGACTTGATCGTGCCATTTAATTGTTCTACCACCCCAGAAGCCTCTGGACGGTAAACGCAGTGCAATTTTTGTTCGCCTTTAAATGCTTCACAAATTAGTCAAATTATTTCATTATTAAAATGAGATCCTCTATCTAATTCAATCGTTACTGGAAAACCAAATCTAGGGATGAGTTCTCTTAATAAAAGTTTGGCCACTGTCAAGCTGTCCTTTCTTCGGGTCGGGTATGCTTCCACCCACTTTGAAAATAAACAAACTATGACAAGTAAATATTTCAGTCCTCGACAAGCAGGCAGTTGAATGAAATCTAATTGAAGTCTCACAAAAGGACCCTATGCCTTTCCAATCTTTCCCATACAAAACACGGTTTTCCTGCCAGGATTCATTTGTTGACATATTAAACATCTTTGGCAAAGGCTCTCTGCTACATTCCTGAACTTCGGGTTAAACCAATCTTGTCTGAAAAGTCAAATCATTGTATCTCTGCCCACATGTGTCTTTGCATGGTAAATTCTAGCCATTGGTGCAAGGATACTGTCTGGCATAACTGGTCTGCCATCATAACAAACCCACACACCATCTTCTGCCCTTTTTTTGACATCCTATTTTCACCCACTCTTCCTTTTCTCCCATGTCTACTGCATCCTGCAGATCTTTCACCTCCTTCCAGGTTCCCACTCCTGCAAGTAGCATAAGTTGGCAGCTGATTCCACAAGTTTCAATTTGATTGTTTAGGGCAATTTTATGCCTCGCACAGTGTTGGGCAACCTGGTCAGCATATTGGTTACCGGCTGTCACATAGTCATCTCCTGATTGGTGAGCAGCACACATAACCACGGCCACCTCTTTTGGTAATTGAATTGCCTCAATTAATTCTTTCACGAAAATTCCATTTTTAATAGGAGTTCCTGAGGAAGTCAGGAAATCCCTTTGCACCCATAGTTGGCCAAAATCATGCACAACCCCATAACCATATTTACTGTCAGTGAATATGGTTACTCTCCAATTTTTCCCAATTTTGCATGCTTTAATTAAAGCAATTAATTCAGCTACTTGTGCAGATCTGACCTCTGGTAAATAGGATGCTTCGACTATTCCAGTTAATGTCCATACAGCGTAAGCAGCACTTAATCCTCCCTCCTCGTGTCGCATGCATGAGCCATCTACAAATAGCTCATGCTCAGCGTTTTTCAAGGGTTCCTCTTGTATGTCAGGACGGGGTTTGGTGCTAAGTTTAGTCACGTCAAGACATTCATGCTCAACCTCATCTTTCACTTCTTCCTCGTAAGGAGCAGGTAGTAAGGTGGCTGGATTAAGAACAGTACACCTCACTATAGTCATGTTTTCAGCCCCCAGTATTATTATTTCATATTTTGTCAGCCTACTGGGAGTAAGGTACTGCGTTCAGGTTCTGGTTAGCAGAATCACCACTGCATGAGGAACATACACCTCGACAGGGTGTCCCATCACAATTGACTCGCTCTGTTCTATGCTTACACAAGTTACGGCTACAGCTTTCAGGCAACCTGGTAATGCACAGGCCACAGGATCCAAGGTAGCAGAAAAATATGCCACTGGCCTTCTCATCAATCCATGTCTCTGTGTCAGAACTGAAAGTGCACAATTACACCGCTCATAGCAGAATAATGCAAATTCTTTTGAATAGTCGGGCATTCCTAAAGCAGGTGCTTTACACAAACACTCTCGCAACTTTTTAAAAGATCCCATACTTTCATCATCCCATTCTATAGAATCATTTGCTCTCTTTCTGGTCATTTGTATCAGGGGTTTAGCTAGTAAAGCAAACCCTACGATCCACTGCCTACAATACCCTACAACTCCAAGGAACATTCTTATTTCTTTTTGGGTTTGTGGCAACTGCATTTGTCTTATTATTCTGATTCTTTCAAAAGTCACTCTTCTAACCCCTCTTTCTATTTGATGTCCCAAGTATTTAACAGAATTTTTACAAAACTGAAGTTTCCCAGGGGACACTTTATGTCCACCCTTTGCCAAATGATTTAGCAGTGCAATTGAATCAGTAACACAGTCATCTTGTGTATTTGATGCCACCAATAGGTCGTCAATATATTGCACCAAGACTGACTCTCTGGGCAACACAAGAGATTCAAGGCTTCTTTTGAGAATCTGATTAAATATTGAAGGACTTTCTGTGTACCCTTGAGGCACATGATTCCACACGTAAACATACTCTTCAAATTTGAACGAAAATAAAAACTTGCTATCTGGATGCAATGGAATAGAAAAGAATGCATGACATAAATCGATTACTGTGAACCATCATGCTTTCCATGGTATCTGATAAAGAATCACAACTGGATTAAGCACTACTGGGCAGCATGGTACAACAAGGTTTCTTAATACCAATTATAGGTGAGTTACAAGGGCTACTCATTATTTCTTTCAAGATGCCTTGTTCGACCAATCGCTCAATTTCTGCTGCAACACCTGCTTTTACTTCTGGACTCATTTTGTATTGATGGGTATTCGGATAAACAGCACCATCTTTCACTGTCACTTTTATGGGATCTACATTTGCCATTAATCCTATTACTTTTCCAGTAAAATTCCATATCTCTGCATTTACAGTCAGTTTGACTTCGGCAGGTAATTCATTTTGTGTCATCATCGAATATAATTAATTTACTTCTGTTCCCTGTTTAGCTAACATGAACTTGTAAACTCCATCTTCATCTGGGGTTTGTATTGCAACACCATCCAGTGTGCAAAATATGGTGCAATTCATAATGCACAGTAAGTCCCTTCCAAGCAAATTTACAGTGCTTGAATCACACACCACGAATTTATGCATTTCTTTAAAATGTCCAATTCGCACCTCCATTGGTTCTGTGATCGGGGTTCTAATCCGTTTCTTTGAAACCCCTTCAACTTGGATGTCTTCATCGAGAGTGGCAGGTTAGGAATGTCTACTGTTCTCACAGTAGACCTGGTAGCACCAGTATCCAACAAGAAAGTGATATCATTTCCTTCTACTTTACCTTCTACGTATGGACCTGACTGATCTACTGGTAGGGATGCACCAAGTACGCACTCCCCTTCCTCCCCCCTCAGGCACCGTCATTCCTGATCATAATAAATTAGTGGGTCCTACAAAAGAAACTGTGATGTTACAAAATTTGTCTTCCCACTTCCTTCTGGAACTCTGGCGTCCACACTGTACTTGGCTTGACTCACAAAATTTGATTTAGGGGCAGGTGGCAATTGACTCTGTAGATCTATACCCTGTTGCTGATGACTCATTAACACCTCATTCTGCGTCTGTGGATAAAAATTTTGATTCGGGACATTATTAACTTGTTTAGCTTTACACTCGTTCTTCCAATGCCCCAACTTCCCGCACCCGTGACAGGGAAATCTTTTCTTTGCCTCTTCCTGATTCTACATTCCCCGAGGTTTTCCCCCATTATTGTCTCCTTGACCTTGTGCTCTTCCTTGATTTTCTGACTGTTTATATAATTGGAGCGCTTGCTGTTCAGCTAATTTTACTTGAGCCCACATTACTTTTTCTTCTAAAGCTTTTCATTTGTTATCAATTTCATCCCCACGATATTTAGCATATTTTAAAATTTCATCAATGGGCTTTGATTGCCAACACAGCATGTGCTGTTTAATCATTTGAGATATTTCCAATCTCAGCCCAGTCACAAATCGATACACAAAATGAGTCTTGTCCTTGTTTTGCAAACTTTCAAACCCACTATACTGTTTGAACACCTGTAAAAGACGTTCGTAGTAGGCATGCACAGACTCATTCTTTTATTGGGTTGTTCTATCTATTTTTACCCAATCCATTTCTTTCGGGGGAATTTTACTCTTTAGAAAGGTGATTACTTGATGATATTTTTTCATTACATCTTTTAACGGGGCTCCTGTTTTTGAATCTCTTGGATATTCCTCACTAGGCCAATCTATAGTAATTTTACACTCTGTCCACAAATCTACAGGTACTACTATGTCAATCAGACCATCCAGATCTTTTAATAAAACCTTTGAAACTTTCACAAACCTCTCAACTTGTCTGTACCACTCCACTGGTTTCTCTCTCAATTTTGGGAAATCATTTGTAAATGACAAAATATCCTGTCTAGTCCATGGCACATGTACGTACCCCCCACCGGGTACTTCTCTCATCGGATACAACCTCTCAGCCTTTTCTGTTTCTCTCATGGCATACTCGGATGTCGTTCGATTTACCTGTGCTTCTTCCTTTTTCTTTGCCCATCTAATTTTCCATCTTTCAAGATCTCCCCACTTTTGTAACAGAAATAACAACTCCCTGATCTGCAAATTTCTTCCAGACAAATTCATGTTTTCCAAATCCTTATGAGAAAATTCTGCTCTATATGGTTTCTGCAACACCTTTGATTTCCCAATGTCAATTCCCATTTCTGATGCCAAATTTGTCAGTTTTTCATGGAATACTTTTGTGTTTTGCGTAATGCTTCTACAAATAAACAATAATTTTTCCTTACTGTATGTGTTTAATCCGTCTAGACCCACATTTCCAGCAACCATTTCTTCCAATTCTACTCTCAATTTGAAAATGTCTAATATTTTAGGCTGTGACTTTGGCTTCTCTATTTCTTGAGACCATCTCTCTATATCTTCTGGGGTTACTATTGTGGCACTTCTTGTTCCTGTTGAGGGTTCTAGTCTAACCTACTTCGAACAACTGGACAAATCTCTTTTCAGGGTTTCCATTATTGACTCCCTTATGGGCAAATCCATTAATGATATTATTGATTCACATTTACTTGCTTGATCATCTATTATTATCTTTTCTTTTCTAGGTTCTATGCTTGGGGTAGGCATTACAGGAACTTTAGAACAGTTTGACTTTTCACCATACAATGGGACTACTGGACCTATGGTTACAGGTATGGTCAATG
This sequence comes from Triturus cristatus, assembly GCF_964204655.1. Taxonomy (NCBI): domain Eukaryota; kingdom Metazoa; phylum Chordata; class Amphibia; order Caudata; family Salamandridae; genus Triturus; species Triturus cristatus. The sequence continues at coordinate 499,665,364 of NC_140582.1, forward strand.
CATCAGGATGCATATTCATCTGAGTTATTTTCTGGATCAGTTCATCTTTATTCGTATTTATTGCTTCCCTTTCATTTTCTTGAAGTACCCTCTTGGCTGTGTCATGTACTATTTGTGGAACCAAAGGTGTTTATTACCATTGGGGCACTAGGGGTCATTCTATCAAATCCTTCATTATAAGGTGGAGGACTTTTCATCAATACATCTTCCAAATACCCTTCTTCTGCGTCTCCGCTATCCATCATGGTTAAATGCTTGGTTTCATCTGTACATTTACCTCCTCTCAGTTCCACCATGGCTTGTCTCCATTGTTTCATTTGACTATCTCTAGTCTCTCGGAGAAATTTCGGGTAATATTTGCTTAAGGTCCTGTTACTTCGGGGTCTATTGTATTGTATTGTATTGTATTTCAGACTTATATAGTGCACTGTAACCCTACGGGCATCCTGGCGCTGTGGTACATATACTCTATCACCATGCTTCCGGGCTAGCAGGTTGCTAGCCTAAGCCTGCACTCTAGGGAAAAGCCAAGTTTTAAATTTTTCCCCTGAACTTCAGCAGATCCTGCATCTGTCTTAGCTCAACTGGCAGACTATTCCAAAGGCGTGCTACCGCATAGCTAAAAGCTCTTCCGCTTGATTTAACGTTCTTAATCTTGGGTATATTCACCAGATCAGTCGAGGAGGACCGAAGGCTACGGGTGGGGTTACACCAGTTGAACTTAGACTGCAGCGGTATCGGTCCCATCCCATGCAGTGCCTTGAAGACAATGCAGAGTGATTTAAATTATATCCTCTGGAATACCGGAAGCCAGTGTAGCTCCGCCAATGCCAGGGATGTGGAGGACCGTCGTGGTCTAGATAGGGCCAGCTTAGCCGCCACCATCTGAATTCTCTGGAGTCTCCCAATCAGGTACCTTGGGGTTTCCAGCAGTAGCGCATTGCCATAGTCAAGTCGACTCAGAATGACGCTCCTTACTACATGTGCTCGTACCTGATGTTGGAGTAGCGGAAGAATCTTCCGGAGAACCAGAATTAGCGAGAAACTGCTTCCCACAATTTTATTGACTTGGGTTTCGAGGTTCTACTTGTCATTAAAACTGACCCCGAGATTGCGTTCCATCGTGACGGGTAGCAGGGGTGTCTCCGTAGTGATGGGCTAGAATCCCGAAGGTAGAGAACAGGTGACTTTACCTTCTGCACAGCAGAGTATCTCTGTTTTTTCGCAATTAAATTGTAAGGAGTTGTTTTTCAGCCAGTGCACCGTTACTTGCATACAAGCATGAAACTTTTCCAGCGAGACCGCTTGGTCTCCCTCCAGTGATAAAATAAGCTGTGTGTCGTCAGTGTAGTTTACTAAGCTGACCCCGTATGACTTAATAATCGCGATCATGGGGCTCATATAGGTGTTAAACAGTATTGGGCTGATTGCCAAGCCCTGGGGGACCGTATTCCTAATGTCAGCAAAATCTGAGCGATAAGAGGGGAGAGCCACCGCCTGTCGTCTAGTTGTTAGATAGGATCGAAACCAATCCAGTGCTACACATCCCACCCCTACTGTTTTCAGCCTGGCCATGAGAACTGTGTGGTTGACCGTATCGAAAGCGGCAGACAGGTCCAGAGAAATCCATATAGCTGATTGTCCCCTTTCTGCTCGCATTCGAAGATCTTCCAAGGCGGTCACCAGAGCTGTCTCTGTCCCATGGCCTGGGCGAAACCCAAACTGCACATCCTCCAGCTTGTTGTTACACTCCAAGAACTGGGAGAGTGCCCTGCTAACCAAACGTTTTATGATCTTTACTGGGTAGGGGAGGAGAGATATGGGTCTATAATTCTTAGGGCATGCTGGATCAAGTGTAGGTTTTTTCAGCAGAGGTGTAATTATTGCTTGTTTTCAGCTCGCCGGAACCTGTCCACTGCTTAATGATTGATTGCACAGCTGTTAAAGTATTGGGAGTAATTCACCTCCCAACTCCTTCCAAGTTTTGGAAGGGAGGGGGTCAAGAGCCAGAAGAAACTCCTGAGGCTATCTTATTAAACTCCTCCTCAGAGGGAAGCTCAAACTGATCCAGGCAGGCCGCCTGATTATCCGGCTCAGCCCCCCATTCCCAGCTCTTTTGCTTACTAGTTGACGGCCGTCCCTCTACCTCGCCAGATATGACCGCATTGTCAATTTCCAGCCCCTCTATAATTTTTCTTATTTTGTCCTCAAAAAATTACATAGTTCCTGACTAGGTGGGGTGCTGTTATTTGTACATTTGGGACTAGCAATATCCTCCACGATTTTGAATATACCCCTAGTGCTATTGGGGGCCTTCAGGATAGTTTCTATCACGTTCAAATTTCCCATTCTTCTAAAGCCTCATATTAAGTGAATCTAGGCCTGGGTTCTAATTCATTCATTCGTGTTCTTAAATTGTACAATATTCTTCCATTAAAACTTCCATACTCAGGAAATGCTAATATTCCATCATCTTTTGTGTATTCTACCCAATTTTCTAACCATACACAAGTATGATAGCCTCTCTCCACCATCATATATGATGCAGGCGTATTTGGAGGAGGAACGAGAATTCCCACTCTACTCTTAATGGGTTTGTCCTTTTTAAAATAATTCTTAACCTTTTGCATAAATGACATTTTCTTTTTTTCCCCGTACATTGCGTGCTTGTGCTTCTTAAGGTATTGTTCGTAAGCAAACCCTATAAATCTTCTGTCTGGACGAGTCCCTGTTAATGTTGAATCGTACATGCAAATTCCACTATCTATTATTATTCTTGGGACTTCTATTTTGATGACCAATCAGACGCTTGCTTTAATTCAAATAATTCTCCAATACCAGCACGTTTTCTAGTGTGAGGATCAATTAACTTCTACTCTGTTCGCTCGCTCAGCCAATGCTTGCGTGACTTTTCTGTTACGTCAGTATCACTCCTTACTATTGACCCCTCCTTTACCATTTTGCATCAACTACACGCCCGCTGTTTCAACCAATCCCAGCACGGCTCTCAGTGATGTCAGTACAGCACCTGCAACTGACCCCTCCTTTACATGGTAATGCAAAAACTTATTTTCTCACAAATTTCACACAAATTTCATTAATTAACAACGTATAAACATTCCCTATTGTGTCTGACCCACTAATTCAAAGAATAGTAAGATTTCTTTCACTGCGAGTAAAACCCTTCTGCTTACTCTTCACACACTACGAGTAAAATCTTGCCGCTTACTCTTCACACAAGCATCAGAGAACCTGCTTCTCCTTCAGCATTACCCTTTCTAGGTGATATAATACCAAACTTTCACCAGCGAATTCCTCGTTAACAATTATTCTCACTAACCTACAAGAATTTTCCCTAACTTAGTGCTTCCAGTCCTGTGTAACTTTCAGCACTTTCTCGATCCAGACCAATAACCTCAGTGCAGTGTGGCTTCCACTTACCACCCGCTATTCAATATTCCCAGGAATTTCCAGACTACATAAAACAATACTTAACGGGTTTTGGTTAAAACATAAATCAATAATTCAAATTTCAAATACAATCCTCAACTAACTAACTATACTAACCCTGCCTCTGCTACCAAGAAAAACTGATGCAGCGGAGTTTACCAGCTCTACACATTCATACACACAACACTCATTTGGGCCCATATACTTTTATATACTCAATGAGCTAGCAAATATCCACTGGTCATCGATTTTGTTTTACCCTAGGAAACCTTTACACCAGTATTCTTACCATTCCTGTCTCCTGAGTAAATGCATGTTCAAAAGATCTAGTAGTAAATTAGAATAGGGAGGAAATTATATCATACATTTATCTTTATTCAAAGAACCACAGACTCAGAAGGAGTTTTAAAAGCTTATCTGAATTAATAATGTTGTGAGTCAAATCAGAATACACATAGACACATCAAGATTGCTGAATTGTAGCAGACATCAGGAGTGTGGAGAATGTTCTAAAACAATTTAATCCAGACTAAGTTTAAAGAAGTGTGGAATTAGGATGGGCGTCGCCTGAGCAGCACCATGGATAAAAATTGCTTCCCCTGGCAGTGAGGCACCAATTACTGACTACATTCAAGCCGTCAGTACAATTTTGTAAAGTCTCTGTGGCAACTGGAATTTCTAATTAAAGATTTTACGTCACATCTCATGGCAAATTGAACCGTCAGGCACTTAGAAGAGGTTTCAACTATCCCTCTACACACAGGGCAGACGCACATCGCGCCGCTTTTAAGCTATCAACCTTGTCCAAGTCCTGAGGAGACTCCGTGAATTGTGTGGATTCGAAACGCGTTGACTCTTGTGAGCCCGGGGGATTGTGTATATATTGTGCCTTAAGGAATGTAGTAATAATTATTTCCTCTTGTGTAGGCAACATTGGTTTGAAGACATAACCCCCGGTCTCTTGGCCTAGGCAGGACAATTAACAATGTCTAGTTAAGAATCTAACTTCCGCTTGGTGCCTTATGTAAAAACTAGGACTGGTGTTCTACTTTCAATGTTAATCTTATTTCACACGATTGTCTAAGTTTGTTTCACTGGTCATTTATGTCTTTGAATTTTTTCGTTTTTAAGTGGAATGTAACATTGTGTATGAATGTGTTTTTGTAAATGTGGTGTTCTGTAAATGGAAGGTTTCTTTTCGAAGACATGAAAAAATATTTATTTGCTTCGCTAATCTAAATAATTTAAAATAAGCTAAATAAAGCAATAAGAACCCTAGAATTGATGGTCTAGGGGATTCTCTTTAAGGTGTGCAAACTAGTCCTTCTGGACACACTCTTTTCTCTTGTAAGGACCAGCTAGAGGCATGGGGAAAACTGACAAGGCACAGACCAGGATAACCTTCGGAAAGCGCAAGACCAGGGAGACACGCGAAGAAGAAATGCCTTCCCCTCCTGCTAGCCAAGCAAGCAATGCCACTGGTACAGGGGAGGATATTCGTCACATATTAGCAGCCATGCAACAAAGCATGTCCTCCACAGATAGTAAGATTGACTCATTATCATTCAGAATGGACAGGATGTCAGAACTTGTGGACAAACACGCTGAAATGCACATGGCTCGGCGCCGCATCTCTGAAGCAGAAGATGCACCAACCTTGATGGGGTCAGCCCAAAAACACATGGAAAAACCCTAGCGGCATTACGCAACAAGACAGAAGATTTAGAGGCGCGCTCCCGGCGCAATAACGTACGGATTCTGGGCCTGCACGAATCCACAGAGACCGGAAACATGGAATCGTTCACGGAGCAGCTTCTGGTGTCTCTATTAGGCCGCGAAACATTCTCATCCACATTCATAGTGGAGTGCGCACACCGGTCGATAATCCCTACACCTTCGCCGGGGGCTCCTCCAAGGCCCATAGTGGCAAGATTACTAAACTATAGAGATAGGGACGTGGCGCGTCGTTGACCAGGGAGTTGCGTGTACTACCATATAAAGGCTCTGAGCTGGTTCTTTATCCAGATTTCACTACACATGTGCATGAGGCACGTAAACAATTCGCACCTGCAAAAAGGAAACTCAGCGAACTACAACTTGACTATTCAATGTTATACCCGACCAGAATAAGAGTGACTTTCGACTGGAAAAACAAGATCTACTCCAACCCGCAAGCGCTACAACAAGAACTCAAGAAGCTAGATAAGGAATGTAAAAGAAACCCATCACAGAAGTACGCCGAGGGGGACGATGCAGTGCAAGAAGCCGCGGAATAACCAGTTGCCTGTAGCAGAACTTTTCCAGACTCTCTACGTGAATTGCAGCGATATACCTGGTGATATAATTCAAATAAATACATTTTTAAATCTAAATCAGAATGGTAGACAGGCAATATAAGGAGAATAGACATGCTACAATAAGAAGGTACAAACATACCGATTATATTGTTAGCAGACTGTAACATGTTACAGCAATCATAGAATTTAGCAGAAATGTTGATCTAGATTGTGTAGTAAAAGTCAGGTGTACAGAGGCCATCTTTGGGCAGAGGTAGTCCCTAAGGTGTAAGACACACTGGGGAGTAATCTTTATCATTGTTGAGCAGGGTGGGATGCAAGAAGTTAAGCCTAGCCAGGCTTCACAAACCAGGCTGCGTCGTGGGTGGGGGTGGGTGGTAACCACAGTTAATGCATCAGTAAGCAAAACAGGTTTAAATGTGTTCAAAATGTATTGTTCTAGCGCGTTATGTAGCGGGTATATTATGAATATTGTTAAAAAGCAAACACAATGCAAGCCGAATGCAGCACCAGAGATAACATCCTATTAAACTTCATGTCATGGAACGTGAGGGGCTTAAATGATCAAAGGAAAATACTTAAAGTAGTAGCCTATTTACAAAGACATCAGGTGGATGTTGTTATATTGAAGGAAACTCATCTGGCCCCGGTACAAGGGTCTTCTCAGCGAACAGATGGAGAGTAACTTGTATAGCCTCTGGGTTTACCTCACACTCCAGAGGGGTGCTGATCTGGACATGTAGGAATGCCGAATTGTACATACACGTGATAGAGGTTGACACCCAGGGCAGATATGTAATAGCAAAATGCCGGAAAGACAATCTACATATCTTATTTGTCTGTATTTACGGGCCAAACAACGATGACCCCCAATTCTATCATACTCTACATAGTAAAGTTGCACAACATTCACACATACCGCAACTCTGGGGTGGAGATTTGAACTACACACAGGACCCAGACCTGGATAGGTCGCATGGCCCACCAAGGTGGCCCTGTTGGGCCGTCAGGGCAATTGCGGACATTGTGGTGGCGGAGAGACTGGTGGACGTTTGGCGCAGCCGCTCGCCGTTAGGCAGAGAATACACACATTACTCTTCACAGCATGATACCCACACCAGGATAGATTATTGGTATGACACGAGTGAGTTATTATCTCAAATAAATGATTGCGGACATTTGGCATGCACGCTCTCCGACCACTCCCTCAGCGGCGTCCGACATGAAGCGTATAAATGGCATTTCCCGCAATATTCATTATTGGACCCAGTTTTCCATGACGTGCTGGGAGCAGGAATAGATGAGTTTTTTCACTACTAATGTAGGCTGTGTCCCCCAGATGAGCACCATATGGGAAACGTTTAAGGTCTATATTAGAGGTATGGCTATTGCGAATCACGCGGGTGTGCTTAAGTCAATCAGAACACAACTGACAAAGGTGGAAGCCAATCTAAAATCCCTTGAGGGGCAATTTCGAGAACCAAGTGATATAAAACTATTAGCACAAATTAGGTCGCAAGTGGACGAATTCAACGACTTGGCGATGGATGAGGTCAAACACTTAGGGAAATATACCACAGCAAGAGTCTATGCTGGGGGTGCTAGACCGAGCTCAGTTTTGGCTAAATTAGCACACCCCCTAGAGGGGTGAATGAAATAGCACAAATTTACAATGATAATGGTAACTTAGTCAGCAATACACCAGAAATATTGGAGACCTTTAAAGAATATTACAAAAAGGTATACACCACGCGTGAACCTAATGCCGTAGCAACAGATGAGGAATATCTCGCTGATTCACAATGAAGTGGCTCGACAACTCAGCGAGAGACGATTGGCCCCTTTCCACCCCACGGAGATAGTGCCAGTCCTTAAGAATATGCCCAGTGAAAAGACCCCGGGATCAGATGGCTTGACCGTAGCATTTTATAAGGCTTATCAAGATTAACTACTACCCTATCTGATGGCCCTATTTGAAGAAATGTCAAAGGATGGCCATATGCCACCCTCCAAGCGCAAGGCCAATCTTATTACCCTACTTAAACCAGGGAAGTCCCCGGAGCACTGCTCCTCCTACAGGCCCCTCTCACTACTCAATAAAGATGCAAAGCTTTACGCTAAAATTTTATCAAACAGACTGGCACCCTTGTTACCAAAATTGATTGGGCAAGAGCAAACCGGATTTGTGCCGGGCCGCTCGCTCGCTTGCAATCTGTGAACCCTATTTGGTACAATTGCGTGCATCGATGCACAGATCAGAGCTGCAGCCCTCTTTATTGGTATAGAATTGGCCTTTGACTCCGTTGAGTGGCGGTTCTTATATGCTGTTCTCCAAAAAGTGGGGGTTGGTGATATTTTCCTACAGCTAGTCCAAGTATTGCACCCTACTGCACATGTTAGCGTAAATGGCCAAATTTCAACACTCATAACATTAACATAAGGTACCAGACAGGGGTGCACACTCTCTCTGCTATTGTACACCCAGGTTGCAGAGCCATTAGCCTGCGCTATGAGTGAGTATCATGCACATAGGGGTATCCGGTCCCCACAGCATAATCTTGTCATAGCAGTGTATGCAGATGACACCCTGCTCTATATCCGTAACCCGGAACAAAACCTAAACCCAATGCTGCAAGGTCACACTGTTCGGTCAGCACTCTGGGCTGAAAATCAATTGGCATAAGTCCCTGTTGGTCCCATTGACTAACGCCAGCTCTCCCATGCAGACCGACCACCCCATAGAGAGGACCACAGAACCAGTACAGTACTTTGGGATTCATGTGCACACAGACCCTGAAATTATTATACGCAACAACTACAGACGTGCAATACAAAAATTGAAAGAGTCCATGGACAAGTGGATTAAACTTACACTATCTCTCACTGGCCGTGTAGCCTTATTAAAATTGATAGTGCTTCCCCGCTTTCTATTTTTATTCAACAATATCCCAATTACACTGCCTAGAACACGCTTTCAGACTCTTCGCATATTAATGATACGCCTTACATGGGCCGGGAAACAATCCCGGATTAAATGGGAGACATTAACAAACCCTATTCAGAGGGAGGCAGTAATGCCCCAGATTTTGAAGGGTACTACAGGGTGGCACAGATACTACACTCATATTATTGGATTCATGGTCCCAAGGACATCCCGCAGCTGTACATTGAAAGAAACTCAGTCAATCCATATCTGCTACCGCGTGTGCCGGGTGGGAGGCGCGTAGGACCACAGGTGTTGTAGATCTGACAGGATGCACAAGTACCGAAATGAAAAAAATGACACTATCTCAGTGCCTCACACTCATATACTCACCTGTGTGGCCCATAGAATGGTGTGACTGGTTCCCCCTGTGTGACGATAAGGGGGGGGCTGAAATCCCTTCACAAGCTCAAAATTGAGCCCATGGGAGACATCTTTCATGATGGGGGGGTGAAGACATGGGAGCAGATAATAGTCAAGACACCACACCCAACAACTCTAGACGCTTACCACTTCCACAGAGCTTGGATGGCACTTCGCGCTGTATTGGGGGATGTGATGGCAGAACTATTGGAGATTAAAGCACTCGCATATTTGACGACGGCCAACTCCCCCAAGAATGGGATAACACTATAAACCCTTAGCAGAGTCAGGGCTACCTCTATATTGCAGAAATGACAAGCTGAATGGCAGGAAGAGCTAGGAATAGAGGTCACGGAAGCACAGTGAGCAATTTGCTTTGCAAACACTAGTTCCATATCACAAAATGGACGCCACAGGCTAATACACTAGAAATATCTTCACAGAGCATACTACACTCCTTCTCGACTACATAAATATGGGCTGATAGAGGATGACAGATGCCCAAAATGGCCTTGGGCCAGGCTCTGGGTATATGGGGTATCACTTTACATGGGACTTACAAGTAAATTTAATGTGCCAATTGTGTGCAAGCCAATTTAACCATGCGTAAAGGAGTGAACACAAGCACTTTAGCACTGATCAGCAGGGGTAAGATGCACAGAGCCCTAAGGGCAACAAAAACGAAATCATCAAAAATAGGAGGATGAAGGTAAAACGTTTGGGGAAAGACCACCCAAAGGTCGATAGGTATGACATGGTCAGACACTTGAGGATCTGGGTATAATGAAGAAGGAAGGGGACCTGCCTGGGGCACGTGACCTGTTGTGTGCATGTACTTCTGTGAGGAGACAAAAAGAAATACAAAGGCCCCTTCTGTGATTCTGTGCGCTCCTTTGACCTCAGAGCCAATACACATAGGGGCAGATTTATGAGCCCCTTGCGCCACTTTTGCGTCACTTTTAACATGGGAAAAGTGACGCAAAAGTGGCGCAAGGGGCTCATAAATCTGCCCCATAGTACCTATTTACTGCTAACCCAGGACCTGCATCACTGCAGTCCTCTACCTCTGGACGACTCCTGTTGGGTGATCAGGAGAGACCCACGGAGTGTCTGTGCAGTGGCAAAATACCTCGGCCCTCCCACTGTGCAAGAGAAGGATTCAGTGCTGATATTGGCCCCGTCAATAGTCTGTGGGCTGCCCTGAGCTGTGTGGTACTCTCTTCGTACCACTTTGTATGTAGGGACATTTTAAGGATTTTGGTGGCCCTGGACTAAAAGTAATTTAGGGGCCCCTGTTAGGAACAACTTTGGAATCATGATCACATTTCAGCTTTTATGCCCTCTATGGCCAGATCACTGAAAGTGCACAGACACACTGGTCCAAATTCTAAATCTGTTTACATCAAATATTCAAGGATAGTGACGTGTTTTAACATTAGACCATACAGCAGCTCACTAATATTATTGCAAATAATCTTTTTAACCCCCCACTCATTTATCATATGTGAGGTCTTGTTTTGATCTTAAAGAAACTCTTTTATGAATGTTGCATAGTGTTGAAAAACATAAAGATTTCTCTGCAACTTGTCTGTAACAGACTCCCATATATCACCCACATTAAGATTAAATTAAAGGAAAACGGTATTAAAAACAATCTGTGTAAGAATTAATCAAGGTCATTAGGGCAAAACTCCCTGCAGAAAACAGCTGGCTGTATCAGGGCCCCCCCTGCAAGGCTGGGGCCCTGTGCTAGGGCCCACGTTGCCCATGCCTTAAAACGTCTCCATTCGAATGGGGTCTCTAGAATCAACAAGCATTGGCATAGCCAATAGGTCTCACCTTTGGGGCGTTATAAGTGTTTAGACAGAGCTATTGGCTTTGTTAACGTTTTTAATATGTGTTGTAGAAGGTAGCACGCACCACAGCTGCGCAGAGATGTTAAAAGAAGCACGCCCCACGGTGATGAAAAAACGCTAATGTTAAAAGGTGTGGTCAATTTTTAAGATGGTACCTAAAAAGAGGCGACTATAGAGGCCAACTATAGAGTACAGCAAATGTCTTGACAATAACATACTAATACAAAGATAACATTGCAGGAAGAGAGTGCTAACATAGATGAATAGCGAGTGCTGGAAAAAGAATTGCGCACTCTTGTGGCGGTGGGGTCTGTCCATTGGCCGGGGTGGAGGGGACGCGCCTTGTTAGTATCTTATTGTCATGAATGCGAGTGCTAGAAAAGAAGCGCGCACTCTTGTGGCGGTGGGGTCTGTCCCTTGCCCGGGGTGGAGGGGACGCGCCTTGTAAGGAAAGCTGCAAGGTCTTGAAATGAAACATGATCCACAACAGATGGCACGATGCGTGCCGCTGCTCACTCCCGACAGCTACACGCTGTGGGAGTATGCATTTTCAGAAAAGGTGTGACATGCACCCGCCATTGGCCAACTGCGTGCTTTCCTTTTTGAAAGCCACACGGAAAGACCAATAGCAAGTGTGGAAAATCGAACCCCACACGCACGAGTTTGCAGAAAGTCTGAAGTGATTCCAAGAGGCTTTCCTCTAGTGCAGCGCATGCGCACTGCGCTAGGCTCGACCTAAAAATGAGTGAAGCCCTGCTACTATCTGTGCACACTGCCCCAAGTCCTTGAACCTGTTGTCGGAGGTGGGAGGGAGGGGTTGAAACATTACTTGCTATACCTGGGTTCTCTCTTCTCCCCTGCACATCAAGATACACCGTGCCAAGTATATGGAGTAGATGTCCGCCCTTTGCGAGTGGTGGGCACAGCGTGGGGGCACAAGCAGGAGGCAGCAAATTAAGCGATGAGCTGGTGCTGTAGGACTTGTGGAGCAGCCAGGTTGAGTAACAGGATCTCCAGGGGTGGGAAGTCACCCGGAGATGAGGAGAGTGGGGCTTGAGGAGTGAAAGCTCCCATTTGTTGCTACTGCTGCCAGGGACACGAGGACAGGGAACCCTATGTCTAGTACCACAAGCCACCGCCATGATTAATTAGGATTTGAGTACAGAGTGATCCACATTCCCAGGTGAGCACAAAGTGGCGTGCAAGTGAAGGGAGAGTGGTGTGCCTCTGAGGGCTCAGAGAGGGGCGTACCTGAATGCAGGGGGAGGGGTTGCCATTTGAGTGTGTGTGTCAGTGCTGAAGACTTATATGTTGGCATTTCCAATGCTTGTTCAACTGGGAGCATCAGCAGTGGTTCATTTCTTGCTATCTAGAGTTTCATGAACATGGCGCTCTTTCAAACCACTTTAGCTGCTAACCTTTAAAGAAATCATTTGAAAACAGCCCTTTAGTAGTCTGGTAGCCGCGACATATGCTGCTAACTCAAGCTTGTTGATAGGAACGTTTAAAATTCCTGCCTCTTATCATATTTCCTGATTGATGAGAACTGGCTGAGCGGCGCTCGCAGGCCCCCTTCGACGAGCAGACCTCACTCCCAGATCTCAGTCTTCCATGGTGGAATGATTCACTGGAGGCAGCGACTCAGACAACGCTGCTGCTTCCGCGTTTAACTAGGGTGCGCCACAGTATCAAACCGGATGTGTGGTTCCTCTGGCGCGGTATCTGTGTTGTGTCTTATCGAGGTACCTGCGCCAGACCTACCTCACACATCGGGCCTTGACTGTCTCAAAATCACCACGGGGGTTGTTTTTCCCTTCCATATAAAAGCAGCTGCCGAAAAAAACATACAGTTGACTTTTACATTATTGTGATTACTTTTATATGCTTTAATTAGATTTCCTGGCTTAGGAAAAATAAATAACAAGTCTACACATTACCTCAAGGAGATCACATAATAAAACAAGTCCAATAATTTCCTACAGCTCGTCTGTTTTGCTGTGTTTTTTTCAGGTTGTATGTTTTTTCCTTCCTGAATGGGAACAACGGGCTGTAGGCACTGCCTGTGGCTTGCGGAGCGCGCTTCTTGTGTGGTCTCACTTATGATTTATTCAGCTAATGGGAAAAGGAGCATGACCCCCAGTGGCCACAGAAAAAGAGCCGCATGTGGGTTTAATGCTTTCACCACAAAAAATGTCTGCTCTGACTAAGCTGCGCTGCTGAAGTCACTGTCTGAATGGTGCTAAAAAGGAACTTGGGCATTAAGTGTGCACTATTTACTACAGAATGGCTCTTGGAATTATGCCCACGATTTCTTGCTAACTTTCAAAGAGCAGCCCGGAGGATTGCTTGGAAAATCAGAGTGGGATGCTGTTTACCAGTCTCCCGGCGAGTTAACTGGTGAGGGATTTTACTCCCGTGACAGCATAATTTGTTTTCCATCACCACGTAAACCTCTTTTTTTGCTAAAGTAATCTATCAAGTTTGATGTTTTCCATTGTTTGTGGTCCAATTAAACTTTAATTTTGCACCAGTTTCGAAACTTCATTCAAATAGTCCCAGTCAGGCGCGAAAAAAGCAATAGTGCTCACGGGCTGCTCCTTCCCCATGCTCTCCTGAAATCATTCAGGACACAAAGCCCGCTGGAGTTCGTCTCAGTGCTAAACATTTTTTCACTTCACATATAATAAAAAGGTCACAAGTTTCTTCATGATAGGACAGGTCTGTCTGGCATTAGGGCGATGCCCGAGCAGCTCGCCCAAAAGGCGAGTATAGACTGTGGTATTGTGTCTATATCGGTTGGTTTTGAGGCCAAGGAGGGCTGATTTGTGTATGAATGTACAGTGTAAAAGTCTCAGTAAGAGTTTACTTGCTTACTCCTTTCATAGATAATCTCAAAGGGGCTCATTTATGAGCCCCTGCGTCACTTTTGCGCCGCCGGTGCGTTACTTTTTGTGACGCACCAGTGGCAGAAAACATGCGCCATGTTGCGCCATATTTACAAAGTGACGCATCTAGGTAGATGCGTCACTTTGTAAACCCCTGCGCCACATTATACCTGCGCCAGGTATAATGTATGCAAGGGGGCGTTTTGACGCAACAAAGGGTCGTAGAAGTGACGCAGTGAAATCTACGAGATTTCACTGCGCCACTTCTAGTGTGCAAATGCGTCAATTTCTTGCGCCTGCCTCACAGCAGGCGTAAGACTGACGCAGGCCCTTTCACATGGGGCTTGCCCCATGTGAAAGGACACATTGCTGGAGTTGCGTCACTTTTGTGACACACTCCAGCGATGCGTCACTTTTGCGCCTACAGATACGTCAGAAATACTGACGTATCTGTGACTCCTTGCGACATGATGCGTCATACTGTAAATATGACGCATCACTGGAGTCGCAGGGAGGGCGCAGTGAAAAGTGGCGCATCACTGTTTTCACGCAGTGATGCGTCACTTTTCATAAATGAGGCCCTTTTCTTTCAAATCTCCGAACAACCTTACTGGCCTAGTGTGATCTAAAACGCACCCCCTGCAAACAATTATCCCGACAGTGCGCCATCCATGTACCACTGAAACAGTGCAGTGTGAAGAGTATCGGGACACGGTGTGCGACTTTCTCTTAAGGTTGACTGGGCCGGATTTCTTTTTCCCTGTCTGGCCTTGAATTTCTGCTCCTGCACCATAAAGAGACTGAGAAAGATCAGCTCACCGTGGGGTCTACCTACCTCCACCTCAAATCCGTCTCCCAGGCCTCGGTTCCATCTCATATCGTCGACTGAAATTCACTTCTGTTGGGAACATGTGAAGACCTCTTCTCATATGATTTTTATTTGCTTGTTTGTTTATTTTGTAGAACTGCAAATGATATCACTCTCCACTACAAAAAAATCGGCTACAAGCATGTATTTGATGTGGTTTATTCCATTGATTAAGTAGAGTTTCGTCTATAAGTGCCACTGCAGGAGAATGATAACAAAGGAGGGATCAAAGAGTGATCCATTGGTTGAGCAGGATTGATTCCAGTTGGGGGATGGGTTATCTCACTCAATGGATCCCCTCGGTGTCATTCAGAAACCGAGTCCCATTTCCATTGTTGCCATTTGAAAGTTTACATCAAAAAATATACCTACAAAAAATGTCTACGCGCAGGTGTACTGTGTGCTTTTAAGGTAGGTTGTAATTGAAGGAACATTGTGTCCAACTTTTGTTTAGGTTTTGCATTAGCCAAGACCTCTTGATTTTACCTTCACATTTTGTCGTCAGCTCACTACAGCATACAGCAGGGGCAATGGGTCAGCCTGCTTTAGCTACTGGCTAAATTCACTTTGAGCGAAAGCATTCTGCTCTTTCTCAAGGAGCAAATCCGCACAAAAGGACCAGTGGCGGCTGGTATTTTTAGCAGGCATGGGGGCAAACAGGACACAAACGCACACATGAACACTGGCTCACACCCATGCATTCACACATGCACACACACACATCCATTCACAACACTCACTCCCAAATATTCATGCATGAACGCACAAACATAAAAAAAATTTACACTTACATGAGCAGCTCTGCCTCAGAGGTCCCAGGAGGTTTGGGGCTGATCCTTCTCTCATTGGCTAACCTAGAGTCAGCCAATGAGAGATGGCAGCAGTACCTCACTCGCCACAAAGCTGGATGGGTTCAGTGAGACTGCTGATCCCACCCCACTCTGTGTCATGGTGTCAGTGATGGACACTAGCCCTGGGCACTTCAGGGCTTAGAACTGATGTAGGACAGAACAATAAGAAACACAACAGCTGACCAAGGTCCAGCACCTCAATTCCAATAATTGCATATATCAAAAGTTGAGTGCAACAACTCCCTGCATCCGCTGTTGAAAGACGCCAATCAGTAAATCAGTCCAAACACAAATGGAAGGTGCACTCAAATAGGAGTCAAAACAGGAAATACACTTGAGGTCCAAATCAATTCTTCTTTTAATCGCAGTTGTTTTTCTGAAAACGGCACACAGCCAACGCGTTTCGTTCCCCAGTGCCACGGGAACTTCGTCAGGGTTTGCCAAGAATATCAAAACAATTTCATAGAGAAGATCAAAATTCAAGTTCAGTGCTTTTGGTGTATGCAAACACTAATACGGAAAGTTCAATTCAATCACTCCATGTGTTTCTGAAGAGTGGACCAATGGTTAAGAATATTCGAATCGTGTCAAGTAAGAGATCCTAATAGTCAAAGAAGGCAGGTATATGTGAAACCTGAAGTGATCCCTTAATGAAGGGAGAGTAAGATACGGAATGAATCATCAAAAACAGGAACCGATTTACGCCGTCTACAGTTACCCTTTTCTCATACTGCTGAATAGAATACTGACAGCGGGACCTAATGGTTCTCGCTCATTATTACCTGTGTGAAATTACTGTTCTTGTTTTTGATGATTCATTCCGTATCTTACTCTCCCTTCATTAAGGGATCACTTTAGGTTTCATATATACCTGCCTTCTTTGACTATTAGGAACTCTTACTTGACACGAGTCGAATATTCTTAATCATTGGTCCACTCTTCAGAAACACATGGAGTGATTGAATTGAACTTTCCGTATTAGTGTTTGCATACACCACAAGCACTGAACTTGAATTTTGATCTTCTCTATGAAATTGTTTTGATATTCTTAGCAAGCCCTGACGAAGTTCCCGTGGCACTGGGTAACGAAACGCGTTGGCTGTGTGCCGTTTTTAGAAAAACAACTGCGATTAAAAGAAGAATTGATTTGGACCTCAAGTGTATTTCCTGTTTTGACTCCTATTTGAGTGCACCTTCCATTTGTGTTTGGACTGACTTAGAACTGATGTACCCAAGTCAAAGGCAATCAGTGACACTTCGCCTTATCACGAGAGGGAGGGCCTCGAGGTGCTTTGCCAGGCTGAAGAGGTCACGCCTACAGGAGCTATGACTTCTTCAGCCGGGCTGTCACGTGGCCCAAACGGACATTGTCATCTTCACTAAGTTAGCATGATCACGCTGCAGCTTGTCTGCTGCTTTGCGCACGTTACTACATGTCTGTTTTAATATGAGAACTCATCGCTGTGTTCATTCTCTGCATGTTCCTGGGATTTTGACTGAACATTATGAGGAAGAGCGAACAACAATGTCCCTTGTTATTTTGTTCTGGCTAGGCCTTAGCCCTTAGACAAAACATACCAATGCAGTTGTTGTTTGGAACAACGTACTTGGGCTTTATTGGAATACACGAATAGGTAGCACACACTTGGAGAGGGACTGTTCCAAGTAGAAGAGCGAGACAGCACCTATGATGTAGATCTACCATCTATAGGCTAAGGTATGGGGTCTGCTGACAAAGCCCAGAGATCTTCTAATATATAATAATAGTAATTCTTAGCAAGAGGAGGGAGGTTAGGCTCATTTGTCTTTCCATGATGCCATCTCCCTTCATGATTTATGCACTAGTTGCTATGCTGACTGTATTTGTACTATGCATTGTCCTGCTTGTTGTGGCACGTATACTGCATGTTAGGGCACATTACTTATAATAAATATTTTAAACTGGTTCGTGTCTCTGTCAGATCTTATTGTGGACGAGTACAAGAGTGGGAGCAAAAGGGTGTGTCTGGTTACCGCGATTCCTGAGAGATCTGGGAGTGTTGGGTTCTGGGGTGTCTAATCATTAGTTTGTCTGTGAGTGAGTAGGAGAGCAAGAGAGACACTACAGCTAGGTGTTTGGAGGACTCAGTCCCTATACACCACATTCATATAATCCTGTGCATAGTTCTATTTTGGGGCAGAATCCCTGCAAAATTGCAAAGTTCAGCTCAGGCAGCCAGGAGCCTGCACATTTAGTGCATGTCTATCTCCTGGCTGCCTGACCTGAAAATAAAGAGTGAAATATAGCATGTTTCAAAGCATGCCATCGCATTCTATTACAACGGGGTTGTTACAACAAACGCGATACCTTTACATCGCAAGTCATTAGATCGACTTTCTATAGGGGGCGCACTGGATTTAGGAATAGTATAATTTACTATTCCAACTCCAGCCTGCCTAACAGTAGGGAAGGTGTTGGAATAGTAAATTATACTATTCCTTATGTTAGAGCGCCCCCTACAGCAAGTCAATCTAATGACTTGCGATGTAAAGGTATCGCGTTCTAACAAAGCTGTTGTTGTAACGACCGTGTTGTAACAGTAACGTGATGTGATGGCAGCATTGTAAATGCTGTTTCTCTAAAGAGTGTGTGTCAGGCTGACCTTTGCTCAACCTGACAGACACTCTTTTTTAAGGCAAAAGGTGAGGGAGCAATGCATATAGACACAAAAAGACTCACAAAATCAAAACCATAGCTAATCAAGCCGTAAGCTTCCCAGCCACACACTCAGTGGCGGCTCCTCCGAAATGGCGGAGGAGTGTCGCCTTACTGGCTCAGGGCCAGCAGCTGAATAATAAAACAATTTTTTATTAACATTTTATTTTTCAGCTGCTGGCTCTGCCAGCGTGTGCAGGGAGGGGCGGGGCTGGGACATGGGAGGGGTAGAAGGAGTGGTTGGTGCACTTTTAAGTGCACCTGTCAGTTTGGCTGTCCGTCTCAGGCTGGCCAAACTGAGATGCGCACTTAGGTTTCTCCAACCCAGCTGTATTGTACAGCCGAATTGCAGAAACAGCACAGACTCCCTCCACTTGATGAAGCGTTAATTCAGCCCACTCAAGACAGTCCTCAAGCTCCTCTCATGATTGAGCGCAGAACAGGGATTGGATGTGGAGTCTGTGATGCTGTCCCAGGGACTGCTGGGACCTGGAACAGAGGAGTATGAGGCAGTCATCAGCATCAGGTAAGTCTTTTATCTTATTTTTTTAAGCCCCTCCACCACGCGTTCCCCTGGACCCCTCCACCCGCCTCACCACTCCTTATCTGTGTCAGCCGCCACTTCCCACACCTGCATATTCAATTAAAGCTCAAATGCTGCCATGAATAATCTGCAGCCATGCGCATGTACCAAGGGGGATGCTATTAACTATTCCCATACTGACAAGCTGCAAAAACAGCTCAACTTCATCAACATAAAACTCCAGCCAACACATATACTGCTGAGGCAGAAGTTAGGAGAGAAAAACACTAAGGAAAGGAAAAGTTCCACGCTGCATGCCTCTCCTCCGTCCTGTTCGTCTGCACTGGCAGCACCGGAAGCTAACTCTCCCTGCCAATCACGACGCGGCATGAGCAGCATCATGATTGGTCTGAGCAGCCTGTTTGGCCGCTCGGGTAGTACTTAGGAGCCTCGGCATGTTGTCCATCGGGCTGTACAACACAGCCAGGTGGAGTACATGGTAAGTGCACATGAAAGTTGGATTGGCCAAACATTCCTACGCACTTAGAGAGTGCAAACCACTCCTTACTGTGCTCAGTCCCATCTTATCTGGCTCCAATCCCGCACAGAAATAGGAGTATAGGAGCATATCCCAGCCCTGAGCAATAAAGTACTTTTGTTGGCCCTCCCTCACCTCCCTGTGAAGCAATGCACTTTCTGCACGACCCCAAGAGGCAATTGTCCTAGCCCATGCCTGCAAGGAGGGGACTGTAGTAATGGCACTTTTTGCTGAGATCAAAGTTAGGCCCAGAAATGTAAGTGTAGGTCTTTCAAGCTTAGAACTAGGGAACAAACCAAAGGATACTCCATCAAGCAAGGCAGGCATGGGCAAGTCAGTTGCAGTACCAAGCGTCTGTAATAATCGTGAGGAAAAGTGACCTTCTTGTCGGCATCCATTTTGTGTCAGACTCCATTATTTCAGCGTTGCCATTTTGTGTCAAACACCTCTGCATGACCCTCCTGGCCGTTTCTACTGATGCTTGCCAAAGTTCTAACTGTCACGACCGCCCGGCCCTTCCTGCTCCTTGTGGTTAAGCCAATTCCAAAAAGGGGAACAGAGAATTCGCCTCTCACCGCCCTCGGACTGGACTCCTGCACGCACCCATCCTGTTTCGCAAGACTTGGTCACAACACTGTCCCAGAACTTGTTTCTTTCACATATCCTGTTTGTCAAGATCTGTTTGATTCTTTCAAGTACATATCCCGTTTGGCAAGATCTGTCCTAATCGATTGCACCATCTGTTGCAGGACCAGTCCTGCCTGAACGAAGAATGGCGTAACTACAGCCCCATCCGAACTGGTTCCTTAGGGTGGGGAAATATGTATATAAGGCCTGTAAGCTTCGGAGTAAAGCAGCAGCCTCCTCTGTCTTGTCACCGACGAGCTTGGGACTCTGTTCCATAGCCCGGGCTATTTGAATAAAACCTTGTTCCTCTTGCAGACGAAGGCTCCTGTGTCTCCTTTTATAATATAAGGAGGGTATGGTAGACTTGGGCGGTTCCCCCGCCACCAAGACCCAGTAAGTGGGTATACCCGGCTCTACAAAAGAGACCAGTAGGTCTGCAACAAGTGGCAGGACCATGGCATATGGAGAATGTCCATGTCCGGGAGGCAGTGGCAGCTGCTACTGAATAGTACGGGTGGGGCGGGGGTTAGGAAAATAAAGAATGTTTCACTTACCTGTCATCTACTGCCTCTCCTCCATCCTTCTGTCCCGACGCACGGAAGCAGGAAGCACACTTGCCAATACAACACTGCTGTCACCAGCATGACAGCAGCGTCATGATTGGTCTGAACAGCCTGGTTCTCCACTTAGACAGGGACTCAGAGCCTGGGACAGTTCTCCACCCAGCTGTGCAACACAGTCGGGTGGAGAAATGCTAAAGTGCGCATGACAGTTTGGCCTGCCCAAGACGGTGGGCCAAACCATAATGCGCACTTATGGTGCATCAACTACTCCTCCAAGTGACACAGCCCAGCACTGTTTCTTTCACATATCCTGTTTGTCAAGATCTGTTTGATTCTTTCACGTACATATCCAGTTTGGCAAGATCTGTCCTAATCGATTGCACCATCTGTTGCAGCACCAGTCCTGCCTGAACGAAGAATGGCGTAACTACAGCCCCATTCGAACTGGTTCCTTAGGGTGGGGAAATATGTATATAAGGCCTGTAAGCTGCGGAGTAAAGCAGCAGCCTCCTCTGTCTTGTCACCGACGAGCTTGGGACTCAGTTCCATAGCCCGAGCTATTTGAATAAAACCTTGTTCCTCCTGCAGACGAAGGCTCCTGTGTCTCCTTTTATAATATAAGGAGGGTATGGTAGACTTGGGCGGTTCCCCCGCCACCGAGACCCAGTAAGTGGGTATACCCGGCTCTACAAAAGAGACCAGTAGGTCTGCAACAAGTGGCAGGTCCATGGCATATGGAGAATGTCCATGTCCGGGAGGCAGTGGCAGCTGCTACTGAATAGTATGGGTGGGGCGGGGGGGGGTTTTAGGAAAATAAAGAATGTTTCACTTACCTGTCATCTACTGCCTCTCCTCCGTCCTTCTGTCCCGACGCACGGAAGCAGGAAGCACACAGGCTCCCAGACTCCCCTTGCCAATACAACACTTTTGTCACCAGCATGACAGCAGCGTCATGATTGGTCTGAACAGCCTGGTTTTCCGCTTAGACAGGGACTCGGAGCCTGAGACAGTTCTCCACCCAGCTGGGTGGAGAAATGCTAAAGTGCGCATGACGGTTTGGCCTGCCCAAGGTGGTGGGCCAAACCATAATGCGCACCTATGGTGCATCAACTACTCCTCCAAGTGACACAGCCCAGCACGCTTTGCCCAGTACTAAACACCAAACTACAGCAGTACGGAAAATTAAAATGATAATAGCATTGCATTATTATCATTTTATTTTTCGTTTTTACAAGTGGGGCGATGCTTGGGCAGAGGAGCCACCACTGCTGAGAGGGAGCATCCGAGACAGCATGCATTGGATCCAGGAAAAATCATATTAATATGGGCCAGGGTGAGTTACGCCCTATTCAAAACATTGAATTGGTTGTATTTGAATCGAGCTCTTCTGGATACTATATGAGTATATTTAAGCATCCTTGCTCATTCAGTATCATGCAAGGGTCTGGCAAGGTCTGTCTCCCATGCGGTTCAAAGTAATAGGCGAGACCTGTCAGTCTGGTGCTGAAATGCTCTATAAAACCACTGAATCTTGTTCTCTCATTTTCCTGCTGTGTAAAGTAACTGGTACACCTCGTGAGTCAAGTGTCTGCGGAGTCGGGTGTTAAATAATGTATGAAAGAAGTAGAGAATAGGTTATTAAGTAAGGAAGATCAAACTCCGTCACTAGGGCATGGAAATCTATCATCTCATCATTATGGAAGAGATCACCAATGTCGGGGATACCAGTTGCATGCCATGGTTATAAATGACCCATACGCAAACGAGCTATAGGCAAGGGCAGTCCCAACAAGGAAATAGTAGGGGCAAAAAGCTTTGATGCGTCTGTTAATTTTTTTGTTTATAAATCTTTTAATTGAAACTAAATTAGGAACAATGAATAATAATCAGCACAACATCACAGCACATTCCAATATTCGTGAATGCATATAAGGTCATGTAATTCCTCCTGTATTGCCACCTTGCCCACCCATAGTTCATTGGAGCCCATTGCCTGTGGTCGGTCCCAAGCAGAAGACATTAGAATCAGAAGAGACAGGCTTGGTGCATATGCCACCTCTAAAATCGTTCCACTTCCCCCAAATCTTGACCCATTTCTTAGGGCAACTTCTCGCTTCATAGACTGCTCTCTCCACCAACATACACCAATGCGTGTCCTGGAGCACCAAGGGCCAAAGGCTGAGCGTGGTTGCTGTGGAGAATGGAAAGGTCCAAGGGTGTGAGTCACCATGTAATGTTGCAACATATCCCCCAGTTGCATGGTTAGCTTGTCCAGGTGGTAAGCTGGGTCCCCATCTGGGAGATAGGCCCTTTGGTTGATTACAATAAGTTGTGCTGCCCGGTAGTACAGTTGAATGTCTGGAAGGGCGATGTCGCCATTATACCATCCCCTTGTTAATTTCTGTAGGACAATGCGAGCAGTGCCCCTATTCCAGAGCAGGGTACAGAGTTCTTTCTTTATGGCCTGTAAGTAGGAGGGGGGCACTAGATAAGGTGCATTTTGGAGTATATGATGAAAAAGGGGTAATGTCATCATTTTAAATAGGGCGGCTTTTCCCAGGAGGGGCAAAGATAGGGTTCTCCAATGCTGGACATCTCTTTGGAGACACGTCAAGGGCGGCTCCAGGTTTTGGGCGTAAAATGTCTCAGGATTTGCAGAGATGTAAATTCCAAAGTACTTAAACCCTCCCTCCTCGATTTTCACTGTACAGACTCGCGGTAGTCAATGGACTTTCCCATGTAAAAGATAAATATGAGATTTGTCCCAATGAATAGTGTATCCCGAGTAGCGCCGGAATAATGTGAGAATTTGCATTCTTCTGTTCATGGAGGAGGTAGGGTTAGAGAGATATAGTAGAATGTCATCCGCATATAAGGAGATGTGGTCCTTTCACCCGTGTATCAACTTAAGTCCCTGAGTCAGGGGGTCCTGTCTGGTCCACCCCACTAGAGTCTCAAGGACCAACGCAAATATGAGTGAGGCTAGGGGCCAGCCCTGGCAACTCCCACGTTGTAGATGAAACACTGAGGATGTACCACCATTAACCATCACTTGGGTGAGAGGGGTCGCATATAACAAACAAATCCATGCTAAGCAGCGTGGGTCAAGGCCCAGCCTTCCCTAAGGCCTTGAACATATATGGCCATATATGTCAAAGGCCATCCATGCATCAAGCGAAACCACCAGAGAGTCCTCTCAGAGCCGGTCAGCACGGCACAGGACCCCATGCAGGCGGCGCAAATTAAGTGAGGTGTAGCCTCCCGGCATGAAGCCGGACTGATCCGGGTGTATCAATGATGTTATTACATGTAGGAGTCTGGTGGCCAGTAGTTTCGCCAGTATTTTAACTTTGGCATTTAATAACGATATAGGATTGTGAGAAGTGCATGTATATGGAGGCTTTCCTTCCTCATGTATCACCACAATATTGGCTAATCTCTGGTCGCGGGGTAAAATGCCTGCATCTCGACTCTCCTTGAACATTTGGAGCAGGTGGGGCACTACCACTGTGGCCGTGAGTTTATATATCTCAATAGGCAGCCCGTTAGGACCCAGGCCCCTGCCCGGGGCTAAGACCTGGATCAATTGGATAATTTCATCCTCAGTAATTTCTTGTTCTAAGAGCGTTGAAGAACCAGGGCCTTATGGGCCTGGCGGCGCAGGGTACGCCTTAATCTCCTGAGTTCACCTGCTTTGTTGAACAGAGACACAGGACACTCTGTTGAGCGTAGAAGATCAGGTTTATTAGCTGCATCTAAGTACAGTTGTCCCAGAAGTACACTCAGTATGTTCTTAGGAGACTGCCACTTTACTCCGTGGCGCACAATCTTTTATAGCGCATAGATTCACCAAGAACACTCCCAATACATACATGATTATCCAATGAGAAGAGTTTCAAAACAAGATATAACCAATGAGAAAAGTTTAAAAACAAGATATCAAGTAACCCAAATAAACCTCTCTTCCAACTGTTTTTGTCACCCCTCCCCACAAGTTAATCAGTGGTAGTATCTACAACTCAACTTGCAGGTGGCAGGACATATTTGTATGCTTTGGAGGACAGTTGTGAAATGAGAGAATACAAGTAGAGAATAGCGAAGGCCAGAAGATAAGATAAAGTCAGGAGAGAATGGTGTGAGCCGACAGACAGTTGAGACAGGGTTTAGTCAAACCAGACGAGGATTAGTGGATTCAGCCAGTCCCTGACATTAGTCTCGTAAACAGAGGCAGAAGGTTATTTGACACGTCGCAGTAAGATCAGCAGCAAAAAACTTTGTTCATTGTGCTGCCTGAGTGAGGGCAACACAAAATGGTGGTGGAACACAAAATGGTGGCTAAATACAAGCGAGATCGAAAATCGAATTTCCTCAGACCCTCCTTTTGCCATAACTCAGGCAAAATACACAGATTCATTGCTAGGTGAGCATTTTCCATTCTACACATTTCATTTAAGCAGGTATATGTAAGCTATCAACAGGGATACAAAGAGAACAAAGCATCGGGTCATAACTAACATTCAGATAGCAGAAGAAAGTAATGACCATTATTACAAACAGGATTATCATTTTTTTACAACCCTAGGCAAAAACAAATCCTAAAATTATTTAACGAACCTTTTCAGGGCTCATATGCATTTCAGTGACTATTGTATACTCAGGTGAAACAGTGGTGATCCTTATCAATGCTCTCAGGTGAAATGGAGATACTCTTCAACAGAGGATAGACTTCATTCTGCTTTTACTAAACAGAATACTACTCTAAAACAATGCCAGCAAAACAATAAGAATCAGTCTCCTAACACCCATTCTATGCAATTGCACGGGAACCGCTTGTGCAACCATAACTATGCCCAAAGTCCATTCTAAGCCTCTCTGGTAGGCTTCTATCGTCCATCAAATCTGCTTCTGTTGTTTTCTTCCGCATTGGGCCTCTTCATTCAGGCATTCCATGAAAATAGTGCTTCTCAGTATCCGTTGGAGTGCCCTCCTGGCAAACACTCACAGCTCACTCAAAAGTCTCAATGTCTCAAGGCAGTGCACCAATATATTTCCTCTGCGGCAGGCACTACAGATATTGTGCTCTTCGTTGGTCATGGGCACAGATCATCTCGTGCAGACCCAAGTACTATTAATCGGAAAGAGCAACAGACTTTCACGCTCAGCAACTCTTTCAGACTCCAACACTCGCTATTCAGTGTCAGAGGATGTTCGGGCTGCTCTTTCATTTAATTTTCCTTTCATCATGTAGTGCCTTAGATCCTCCGGTGCACTGCCCTTCCGTTGGAGCAAAGAAAAGAGGGGGGTTGACCAAAACTCAGGCCAAGGGGCTCAAGGGACTGCACACTGTCAGAGGTTACCAGCACATGACAGGTAGAAAACGGAAGCCTCAAACCAGCCCTGCCATCAACAACAGGGATCCTTCTCTTTCTCTCTTTTACACTGAAACTCTGGTTTTGTGTTGTCCAACGCCGTCTGATGGAGCAAGTACGATGCTTTGGAGATACCATTGATGGCGCGCTGGCGATCGCTGTCCAGCCTTGCTACTTTCTGGGTGCTGGGACTGTAGGGTCAAGACGTCCGCCTTTCATCTGTAGCTGTCACTGATGGGAATTAGGCTTAAATCAGTGTCTGCAGGTTATTATAACTTAATTCCCGCAGAATCTAGTGACGTAGGAAATGTGACACAGTTGTTAGTTTCCTTCAGTTTAGTATAAAAACAGTTCATTGTATTTAACAATAGGACTGCAGGCAGGTGGCCTGCAATCTTCAAGGGAGTGACCAGAAGCCATGGGACAACTCTGGTTTAGAATGCACTGTCACTCTCATAAGATGCAAAGGCAAAGTCAGTACTTCTAGTCCAGGGGTCTCCAACGAGTAGCTCGGGAGCCACTGGTAGCTCGCCAGTACCTTCAAAGTAGCTCTCTGAAGTTAAGCCCAGAATCAATTTCAGAGGAGGTGCCTATTAAAGAAGGCAGCAGTGATCATCTCAAGACCCTAAGAGTGACAGCCAGACAAACGTATCACAGTAACTCATACTAACACTCAAACACACAGTGGGCCAGCCTATAGGATCTGCTACATGACAGTCTGTATCCAATCTCAATATAATTAAGCCACAAGGAGATTGACCATGTTGCAGTCTCTCCTTTATCAGTCACAACATGTATGTGAACAGTGCACCATCAAAAAGGTATGGCAGCAGTAGCCTGAGCTGTAATCAGTGCTGACCCACCAAAATGCGGGACTGCAGGAGTCAGAGTGAAAATGTGTCAATTAGATGCATGATCAGCTCAAAACCTGAGGAGAACAGGGTATGATACAGACCAGAGAAACAGATCACCATATTAAATGCTCCTAATAGAGAAAGAGGTTGCTCCAAGGGGGGGAGTGAAAAAAGAAAGTGCTCATGAGGTAGGACAGATATAAAGGAGGGGAATCCAAAAGGCAAATTCAATAACCAATCAATTAAACATTTTGATATCATTAGTAAAACTGGACGTGGTTCATAGTGGCACCGGTTTTACAGATAGGCCAGTCCCTTATGGATTTACAAATATTCATTTCATGATTTTCTAATGGGATAAACATCTCTTAAATTACTACATCTGTGTGTTCCTACATTCCTTATCTAGAACACCTCAAAAGGGGAAACGCATGATACAAATTATCAGGGGCTTACAGATACCTCCCCTTAAATAATTGTGCAGCAAGTGCACCATGCAATACACAGGCTAAACAATATCTCCTCATGATCACTGAGAATACATGTCACCCTAGTCTAATAATTCTCAGATCTCTGGTGTCTGATCTACAATTTTCCTTTCCCTAGTCACCTGTCCGGAGGGGGCACTATACCCACTTAAAATCACAATCCTGCTACTCAGGACAGCAAATAAGAAACTCTTGGTGTCTCTTATGACTACATGTAGAAGTGCAATACCATAAGGAAAATTAGGTCACCTTTAGTAAGAGCCACAGATTTATAGTTCATCCTTAGAGTCTAATCAGGGAACATCAATCTAGGCTGCTCGTCCCTTAAAGGAAGGAGCAGTAACATGACTAACTGCAGGTAACACACTTTTAATCCTGCATATCTCTTTTGTTTATTTTTTTTTTCAATACCATTCTAGCCAAATAGACATGCACTGGTGAAGTGTTGTCTGTCATATTCACAGCATGAAATATCATATCTGTGAAATTTAGTAACCAGAACAAGTCCAACCAACTGTTGCGTAGCGATGGGCATCGTCATGACCATCCCCTCACAGCACAGGGGAGCTTGTAAGAGTATTAAAAGCAAAAGCGTAAGCACAACGCAAAAACAAAAACACGTGCATAAAATAAAAACACACATGCCAAGCCATCAGGTATACTTGCTGTATACCAAGCACAGAAAGCATAGACAAATTTCAATATCATATGTAAATGAACGGTGATGCACAACACTATGTCATGCACTTTATGCACAATGAACCTGCAACCCAGCAACTAATATTCTGGCCTGCTTAATTTGTCAGGCTCAAAAATAATATTCCATTTCCTTACTCCCCTCTTTTGACAGCTGGTGACCGGCTGTCAAAACAACTGACTGTGTCGCTTCTGACACACAGGACCAGCAGGAACAATTCATAGAAAGACAAAATGCACAAAAATAAACACAAACATTTGTTTCCAAAGAAGTTATGCAAAAACACATCTGTTTCAACACACAGCTGACGTATCAACCATTGGGTCTATCACCGAACCTCTCTCTAAGTATGTGGATGTTTACCTTCAACCGTTAGCTTCTAAACTTACTGGCTTTATCAAAGATACAGGCCATCTCATCAATATTATCGAAGGGCTTCCTTTTAACATCCATACTGATTTCTTGGTCTCAATGGACATTGAGGCCTTGTATACGAATATTCCTCTAGAAGAGGCCTTGGTGGCGGTTAAGAGAGCCCTAGGGACGGGAGAGGCCCCTTGTGATCATTTGTTTGTTTTGGAGTGCCTAGCCATTGTTCTTAAAGAGAATTTTTTCGAATTTGATGGTAATATTTACAAACAGATCCAGGGAGTTAGCATGGGCGCAGCCTGTGCTCCTAATGTAGCTAATATCTTCACGGGATCTTTCGAAACTAAATTTATCTTCAATGAAGTGGCTCCCTTTAGTGATAACATTTTTTGTTGGCATCGCTTCATCGATGATATTTTTTTCATTTGGAGAGGCGTAGAACAACAACTTGAAGAATTCATGCTTTGGGTTAATCTATGTAATTTACATCTCAGATTTACCCCCAATATTAGCAAGGATAGAATTGAGTTCCTAGACATCTGGATACTAGTTAAAGATCAAAAAATAGAGGTTTCTCTCTATACTAAACCTACTGCCTGGAACACCCTTTTGCAGTACACCAGTTATCACCCGCGCAGCCAAAAAGATAGTATCCCGTTTAGTCAATTTTTGAGATACTGTAGGAACTGTACTTCCTTGAAAGATTTTGAATTCCACTCAGAACAACTTAAAGCCAAGTTGTTGGACAGAGGTTATCCCAACAGATTAGTTAGGGACTCATACAAAAGAGCAAAATATTACGATAGAGTGGCTATATTCCATAGTAAACGGACTAAAACTGAAAATAACATCGTTTGTGTTACCACCCACTCCAACATTGATCATAAAGTGCGCCAAATCATAAATACTCAGTGGCATATTCTCAATTCTGACTCACAAAAAAATGTACTCCCTAAACCCATTTTCGCGTTAAAAATCTGCGAAACGTTTTGGTTAAAACTAGAGAGCCCTTAAAGGATAGATTCGTTCAGAAATCCATAGTTGGAAGCACTCCTGTGATGGGAACACACAAATGTGGCCACTGCCATGCGTGTGATTTTGCCATTATAGGTCATGTCCTTACCTGGGGCAAACGCACTTTCACTATGAAGTCAATGAGTAATTGCCGTACCAGCAATGTGATTTATCTCATCCTGTGCCCCTGCCATAAAGGATATGTGGGCGAAACCGGTAGGGAATTCAGGGTGAGGTTTAGTCGGCCATATCCAATCACCGAGTTGGAGCCCCAATGGTGGCCCATTGGCTGGAATGTGGACATACAGTAAGTGACCTGCGGTGGACAATTTTGGAATGCATTCTTCCTGCCAAAGATGGAAATACTGACTGCTTGAGGCGTAAAAGAGAGGTATTCTGGATTTATACTTTAGATACATTCGCTGAGGGATTAAATGAGTCTCTACCCTGGGAAAATGCTATTATCTGATCTATAATTTCTGTCAGTCCATGTACCTTCTTCCAGGACCACTTGTTTGTATTTCTATTTTACTACCCCTTTGAAGGTTTTTCTTAGTGGACTACTAATCTGACTAGCCCATATCTGAAGTCGCCCCTTAGCACTTCCTTTGTCACCGTTCACTAGCTTATCTTGTTGTAGTACTTCCTGGGTACTCGTTAGCATTTGAACTATAACTTAGCTCATTGTCCATTCCTTCACTATAATTGCTTTCCCCAAACTAATGCTTACTCTGTTGGATTACTATATTGATTATCTCCATTTGGGAATTCTTCGTTATTATCCTTATATCATCTCTTTGCCATTTCAATATGGCCGATCTTTTGCTTAGTAATCCACCGCGACTCAATACTATCTTCACCCGCTTTCTATTTCTTGGACGGAGCACATGACTTCCTGTTGCCGGGTATTTGAATAGGGCTCACTCAGCATCGTACTTCGAAATTAATGGCGATGCTATGCGGTACTTTGTATTTACCTTAGAAGATTAAGCCGAGGGACACGGCCGGGCTTGTCACATCGAGGATATATACGGTAAAGCTTTCTATATTGGTGGCTTATGTTGGTGCCGCATTACCGTTAGGCTCCTTAACTAATGTGCTCTCTATTGTGGTTTTATTTTAGAGCAGTTAGCGCTATCTTGGCGCCACGGTGTATGTGTTATTTTCCCGAAACCTTTTCTGATTGGCTCAATACTTGCTTCCCTGGGGCAGTAGGGATCCATTGCTATTGGTTTAAAGACTCCCTCCGTCACGATATCGATATGGCGATACACCCGGTAAGAACCTAGACTGTGTTCGGATGTGGCTGTTATCCATCCTGGCTTCATTTTCGACCTGTCTATATAGACAACCTTGTCTTTTGTTTTTCCGAATAGGTCTGTTTTTAGTTCCCTCTGCGATGCCCGATGGACCTTGCACCGTTTTCAATCCTTACCGCTATTCCTTACCTTAATATGGTCTAACACCCTACACCTTCATGTCCGGAACGACTGGTGAGTTTTCACTTAGTTCCTTGAGTAATTTTGATACTTTAACTAACTAAGACACGTTCTATATGCTTATTTTGGATAGAACCTTTATTCCCTCCCCTATGGGATTGTATCATCATTGTATCATTACCCTCATCTTATTTCTCGTGGCCAAACTTGATTTGGGGGCTTTGTAGTTGTCTTTTGTACTTACAAGATTATAAGTACTTATTTTGGACTCGGCTATTTGCTGTACTTAGCCAGCACTTAACATGCACACTGAATACTTTTATGTATCTCCTAATTCCAGTTGATTAGGTGTCTATGGTTCTGAACCTACAGCCTCCCTTGGATTTACCAGGTGCCTTACCTTGCCTACACCTATGAAGTATTAACCTTGTGGAGATATTTCTCTCCTTTGAAGTATGTGATGTCTAGGGGTGGGCGGAATTTGCGTAATCGCGTTACGCAAATCTCCGCGAAACGGTAAAAAATCTCCGCGAACACGCAGAAATTTCGCGAGCACGCGGAATTGCTTGTTCGCGATGCTTTTTTCCTGTTCACAGTTGCTGTTTGCGTGCTCGGGGAGAAATATCTCGCGAACACGCATTTTGAGAACGCGAACAAGAAAAAATTTCGCGAAAGCAGAATTTTGGGCAATTTCGCGTTCTCCGCGGAACGCGAAATTACCGAAATTCCGCAAATTCCGCGAGCGGAACGGAATTTGCCGCCCAGGCCTAGTGATGTCTCCCAGTTATACTTTTTTGCTGGTTTAAAACTCTTGCTGCTTCACGTCTGTGTAGATATGTCTCTCTCTAAGTAGGATACTTCTAATTATCAACTTAATAACTCTTCTTGTCTATGGTTATTATTAATAAAAAAAAATTCTTTCTTTTTCACTACGCACATCCCTTGTTTTTTCCGACACAGTATGCTTTGTTTTCTACCACAGGAGTTTTCTGGTGTTGGCTTTCTTCTTTTCTCCTCTCATTGGGGATTGTTTCCGTAGTCACAACTATATTAGCTTTGTTGTGCTTTTGATTTTATTGTTATAATAAGACATGTTCTGTTGTGTTCCACAGACCGATTATGAGCTTATGCGCCTGAAGCCCGACAAATTGAAATATTAAATTAATTCTCTGGATATCGTGTCTAAGATGCCTATGACAATTGCGCCCTGATGAAGGAGTTCATATTTATAGCAGATTTCGAGATCTCCGAAACGCGCGTCGGCGCCTTTTCTGTCTGACCGTTTGTACCTTATATAGTACATTGTGCTGTGTTTTCATTTGTCTTTGTATATGTATAAAGTTGATGTATGTACTGTATTGTATGAATCTCTACTGTTAGGCATCCAATCATGTCTCTCTTCATTATTCAATGGTATTCAGAATGTTTAGCCTTTTATATGTAATGAATGAATATGATTCTACTATCTGTGCTATTGTTTTTATAAAATAAATGAAAAATGAAAGATAAATAATTTTTTCATAAAATTAACTTTTGTTTCGGACTGTGGACACATTTATATTTATGGACTTATAGCCTATTTATATCAACCTAGTGGGGGGACTGTACTACTGTTTTTTGATGCTCAACACACAGCTGACAGCACCCTCCTTTTTGCAATTTGCACATTGATTAGGTCCCACAGGGACATATGGAACACTCGTTCCACCACCTCATGATATGGACCATCGCTGTTTTGTTAACCCCTGCTTTTTCACTACTCCTATTCACCTACTGTAACATTCTCAGTCCTTTCTAGTCTTCTCTCACCCTGATTTCCTGCCTATAGCCATTCAGGGAGCTCATTTCACCATTATTCCTTCACAACTGACATCTTCGTCAAACCAACTCACGTGTCCAACTGTAGTCTTGTCAGCCCTCGAACCACCCAGAACATTCCATGAATGATCTGTGGGCAGAAAGCAAAAAAAAAAACACAACACACAAAAGAAAAACACTTCACATAACACACAAAAATATCAACTATAACTTTTAATCAGGAGACAAAACATAAAACACATTAACAAAACACAAAAAAATACAAAATACAAACCTAGTGGTACTTAACTGTAACCATCTTGTCAACTTTGCAATGACTAAAACATGTAAGCATGTTAAGCGACCTTAATTTTAACTGTCTAAAAGGAAAACATTTTCACAGACACTCTGTGTTCCCTTGCGCCACAATTCCTCCTGTGAAAAATGAATCTTAATTTGCTGATCGTTTTTACCTAGGCATGTAGCCCACAAAATTCTAAGAAAGAGCTTCATCTTACTTTTTGTCTGAGGCTAATGCCACATTTGTTAAATGAAGGCAACTACGTGGACATTATTTTTCAAAAATTGAAATACCAATGTATCATTTTCTTCTCAGCACCCCCCTTTTTTAAAAATTTTGTCTTGAACAATATGGGAACAGACAGGGCTCCGTAACGATTCTCGGCTGTCCTATCTTATCAGAAAAGGTCAAAATAGCACCTCAGCGCGGAACCAGCCACTGCGAGCACTCCTGGCCCCCACCTCTTTCCAATGCTCTCCTGCTGCAAGCATTACACATTTTCATGTCAGAGAAGCTTTCTAAGCAGTGATTTCACCTCCTGGTTTACTCGCTCCTATTTCTAGCCCCCACCTTACAGGCTTCAAGGTCAAAATCTGCCTTCAATTTCTGCATCGCATTCTGCGCTCTTTAGCCCTGTCTCTCTCCTCACCCTGAAGCTTGTCACAGACAAAAAAAACCTTCCTAACTCTTCCTAACCTGCAATAATTAACCCTTTTTAAAAACACATGTTATATATATTACTTCTTTTAGGGGCTACAATTTATTTCTATTCTTAAATTATTAAAAACATTTACTGTGAATAACTCACAGAACATAATAACATAACATACTAGCTTTAGAACAAATGTTGTTACTACCCTATGCAACGGTATTCATCAACCTTAAAAGGATGAACGTCTCAGTAGGTCTAGCTAGAGTTATAACCTTCAATCTTGATATTAAACCCAAACCTCTGCACTGGGCACATTGGCTCACTGAGACATTAAAAGCAACCCCAAATGGGAACAACCTGCAAATTTGTATTATACCTAAATATATGCATTTACTGAAGCCTAAGGCACTTTAAAGCTATTGTAAAGGGCAAGAATGCTGTTAAATAGTCTATTTTACCCAATTTCGACTTTGCTATTTGGGGCACTTAAAAATAAATATCCTATAATTGTGCTACATATTAATCATCCTCAGAATGTTCTTTACAGATTGCAGATATTGGACATTAGACATATCTCTTGCAAATCCTTTAGAAAAATGAGTTTTTTTAAGCCTGCGCCAAGTGAAATTCCATATACAAATGTCCTCACTATGCAGTACAACACAACTTAAATTAAATTATAATGCTAGGAGGTCACAGTATGAGTATTAAGCTTTATAAATAGTAAAAAAATGAATTTTGAAGCACTTATTTTTAATAATTATTTTTCATAATTAATCATTATTTTTGATAAACCCAATCATGTTTGATAATTTCACATATAAAAGCAAGCTGCATCCCTTGCCTATCACTTTAGATGCATTTATTAAGCACAGAAGCCTAATTTAAATCATGAAAAAAATTTGTGCCACCTTTTTTTTTTAACAGAACAATTATTTTAACATTAGAACCAAGAACATTCTTATAAAAATGCTTAAAAAGAAGAAACC
Source organism: Triturus cristatus (assembly GCF_964204655.1). NCBI lineage: Eukaryota > Metazoa > Chordata > Amphibia > Caudata > Salamandridae > Triturus > Triturus cristatus. The sequence goes on from NC_140582.1 coordinate 499,699,832, forward strand.
CTTAATTAAAATGTCTTCCTGTAATACAAAATAATGAACCTTAGTTTTGGAACCTTTTTAAAACAACATTTTGAAATGCTATAAGTTTATTTTTCTACAAAACACACAATTTCGTTTTTGAGGCCATTGTATTCCTAGTGAATGTGAATTTAATTTTATTTTTTAAGCATTTAACAGTTTATACATGTGCATAGTTGCTTACTCTATAAATTATATAGCAACATATGGCTATTTAGCATATCACATGGTTCATTTCTGGATTTTTATTTAATTTCTACTTAATATTAATTAACTGCCATTTTGCTTAACAGACTGAAAACATCAAGAAAAACCACAAACACACATTGAGCTCATTTCAGACATAAACAGAAAGGGGTCAAACACTCAAGACACATACATTTAACCCACAGAAACACACATTTTAACCCACAGATCAACACTTAGGACAGAAACAAAGGACAGCCCACAGACTGTACTTAAACCAAACCATTTGTAAATACTAGTTGCAAGTCATATTTACAAGAAACGCTTCTTAATAGTGTTCCAAAAGACTGCAAAAAAACCAGCCCAACAGACTGCTATATGTCCTGCCATACGATGTTGTCTATCTAAAACCTCAATTGTATAATCATTCTCATTATCTTTAAACTGCTGGGCAGCCTGTATAACAGTCATGCCCTTTTCCTTCCTATCTCTTTTTGCTTGTCTTATTTCTTTCTGTTTGGCTTCCTTGCGCCAAAGGCGGAAAGAGTCAAACATGGCTGGCCGGGCTTTTCTTTTAAACAAAATTGCTTCCAAATGATCTAATATGTCAGGCTCAAAGCTACCATTCTGTGGCCACTGCAGAACCCCATCGTTCTTCGTGTATCGGATCCATGCTTCAATAACCCCTTCAGTGCCACGCCCTTTCCCCGCCCTGTGCCGGCCGTTACATTAGCGGGCGGGGTTCATGACGAGCTGGACTCGTCATGGGCACAGCGCAACCGCGGCCCATGACGAGTCCAGCTCGTCATGGGCACTGAAGAGGTTAAAGGCAATGGGGCCAACACCATGTTTAGAATAAAGCTCATAAGTGGGATTTCCAACCGGAGGAATTAGACAAGAGTCCTCCAGCCGGGAATCCCTATCACAACCAAAACAACAAAACTTTCTAAACCTACTCAGACCAGGCATCGTTATTTCACTGGACTGTTCACAAACATCAAGGGGTTAAATCAAATAATATAGCACAAACGTACTCACCCCTCGGCTTCGGCTTTTGCAATAGCCGAATCAAAGACCCAAATCAAAACAAAATAGTGGGAGCTACCCACCAATACTTAACTAAGTGTCTTCTTATGCCAACAGTGGCCCGTCTATCGTCTCGCGATACCATACACCACCAAAAAGGGCCAAAGCAAGGCGGCAGTCAGGGCAGCAGTCGTCAGCAGCCGTCAGGAAGGAGAAACCGCGCTGAAAAAGACCTTCGGACCACTTCGACATACAGGGGTCGGTTGACGTGGTTCGCGATTCCTCCAGAATTTTCTTGCGGGGTTCCTCACGACCTTCAGGCAAAACCTGCTACCTCTGAGGCCGCCTCACAGAGGGCACCAATTGAAGAACCAGGGCCTTATGGGCCTGGCGGCGCAGGGTACGCCTTAATCTCCTGAGTTCACCTGCTTTGTTGAACAGAGACACAGGACACTCTATTGAGTGTAGAAGATCAGGTTTATTAGCTGCAGCTAAGTACAGTTGTCCCAGAAGTACACTCAGTATGTTCTTAGGAGACTGCCACTTTACTCCATGGCGCACAATCTTTTATAGCGCATAGATTCACCAAGAACACTCCCAATACATACATGATTATCCAATGAGAAGAGTTTGAAAACAAGATATAACAAATGAGAAAAGTTTAAAAACAAGATATCAAGTAACCCAAATAAACCTCTCTTCCAACTGTTTTTGTCACCCCTCCCCACAAGTTAATCAGTGGTAGTATCTACAACTCAACTTGCAGGTGGCAGGACATATTTGTATGCTTTGGAGGACAGTTGTGAAATGAGAGAATACAAGTAGAGAATAGCGAAGGCCAGAAGATAAGATAAAGTCAGGAGAGAATGGTGTGAGCCGACAGACAGTTGAGACAGGGTTTAGTCAAACCAGACGAGGATTAGTGGATTCAGCCAGTCCCTGACATCAGTCTCGTAAACAGAGGCAGAAGGTTATTTGACACGTCGCAGTAAGATCAGCAGCAAAAAACTTCGTTCATTGTGCTGCCTGAGTGAGGGCACACAAAATGGTGGTGGAACACAAAATGGTGGCTGAATACAAGCGAGATCGAAAATCGAATTTCCTCAGCGTCCTATCCTCAGGTGTAAGCACTGGTAATTGTACATCTGCTAAGAGCTCACGAGATTCCTCAGCAGAGGCTGTAGATGTCGGGGAGGAGATGCGGGAGTAGTAGGTCGCGAAGGCCTCTGTTATTTTTTGGCCAGAGCAAGCCAGGCCTCCGTCCTTCTTCACTACCTGAAGAATCCATCTGTTTATCTTTTCTTTCTTGTCTAACCATGCTAGGAGCATCCCAGCTCTGTCCCCTGTCTCGTAGAGACACCATTGGGTAGCTTGATAATAAGCCCTCGCCGCCTCCTCTGCGGTATCTCAGTATTCTCATTGTTTTAGACTGAGACCGTGAAGATCTCGTCTCGGTCCCTGGGGGTTGGGACAATGATTTTTTCATTAAGGTTCTGGATTTCCTTCTCTAGCATCTCCATGTGAGCCCTCTTATCATTTTTATTTCCCATCACCAGGGAGAGGCCCTGGCCCCTTATGACTGTCTTGTAGGCCTCCCACAAGGTCTGCGCCGAGGTGACAGAACCTTCATTTTCCAGGAAGTATTGCTCCATAGCCTTACAGATGCCCTTGCAAATGCAGGGTATCTTGAGATACCAGGGGCTGAGTGCAATCTTCCCTTGAGAGTGCTGAGGAGGTTGACCGTATATCGGCCAGACCGGGGAGTGGTCTGAAATACCCCTCACCAAATGTTGAATGTCAGTGAAGCATGGGAATTGTGATGTCAGAGTAATAATATAATCAATACATGATAGACTACTGTGAGCCCTGAGTGGAATGTAAAGTGTTGAGACGTGGGGTTACAGACTCGCCAGATGTCTACCAGCCCGAGAGCTGAGAGAAAGGCAGCCAGGGGTCAATAGGAGGGTCTTTGTGTTCTGGGGGGCCATCGGTCCCTACTGCCGTCAAGAGCCAGATTAAAGCCACCACCAATATTAGTCGCTCTTTAGGCAAATGGAGTAGGAGAGTTCCCAAGTCGAGGAATAGTGCTTCATGAAGTATCAGTGGGATATAGACCGAGGCAATGTTAATTGCCTCCCCATCACAACTGCCAGACAGTGCAACATATCTACCATGGACATTGGAGTAGGTTTTCTGTGTGGTGAGTGGCAGGGGTTGGCGCATCAATATACCACACTCCCCTCGAATCAGACATGAATGCCACGTGTGCTACCATTCGGTATCCCCGCCTGTCCATGGCACGTATAGTGTTACCATGGAGATGTGACTCCTGGAAAAGCACCACATCTGGAGCATGGCGCTTGAGATATTGGAACATCACTCCCCATTTTATTTTGTCGCCCAGACTTTTAATATTCTTAATGGTCTAGGTATCTTAAGTTGTGGAGGGCTAAGTTGGTGCCCATGACTTACAGTTGGAAGGTGCCGGGCCAAGAGTTACTAGTGGCTGTGTGCGTATAAAACAAAAATATACCCTTGAAGTGTAACTAATCCCACCCCTCAACCATCAGGTAAACGGGGGAGACCAAATGCGCTAGTAAGCGACTAGACAAAGGAGGCTAGTGGTTTTAGATGCTATTGTGGATTGCAAGTGTGGGTTTTAATAAGGAAAATGTGCAATCTAACACAAGGTACCTAGAGGTTTATTGGAAAACATTCCAAAGTTAGTTTTTTGTGTAATAAGGGAATGGTTTTAAGATTTATTGATACTGAGCACTTTGAAAGCCGCTTATAATTGTTGGGCCGTAAACCTTCATTTTATGCAATGTTCCATAAAGGTTTGTGCACTGAGATGTGAAGTTAGTTCGGATGTCATTAAGGGTCTTATATAGTAAGGGAAAGTACAATTAAACTCTGTGTAATTATGGGACTTTTCTCATAATAAACTTTAAGGAGATTTGTGTGTAAATTAGGGAATGCTTCTTAAGGAATTTGTCTTGCATGACATATTGTATTTTTATTAAATGTAATGATTTTAATCATAAAAACTTATTTGCTGGTGTCTATGGTTATTGGGAGTATCCATGTGTTTGTAAATATATTATTGATCCCTCCCCCATAGAACTAAAAATAAACTTGAAACTGGAAACATCAGTTCCTAAGGCCCTTTTCAGGAGGCAATGATATTACTAACAATCGGTTGCAACTCCTTAGAGTATTGGGGTACATATTTATTTATCTACACCCCAGTAGAGAGAGTAGCTCCTCACTCTACCTGGCTCGCAGATGCCCTACAGGAGCCACAAGGGAGAAAGTAGGTTCATGGGCCTCAGATGTGGGGTGTGTGGTTGTTTACCTCGGAAGTCCTGGGGACCATACTACCACGGCTCTGAAAACTGTTCGATGGTAGCGATGATGATCAGTCACAGGCTTCTCAGAGAGGTTAGTGTGTGGGTACAGCAAGCTTAGCACTCAACAAACACCCAGTAGTGCAATAAATGCACAGGCCAGTCATTGTCTGCAATAAAAATAATACATGGGATTCATCCATCCCTGTACAAAAAAAGCCATCTCAAATTTCTTTATAAATAGGTGACTTGTGACACACCTTGTCACCTATTATAAAGAAATGAAGTAGCCACTCAACTTTAATAACTTATTACAGTTGAGTTATGATGTCACAATGTCTGCTGCCAAAGCCAGTAACTGAGGAAAATGGTAGGTCAGGTCACGAAGTATAATGAAGGTAACTGTTTCAGTAGGAAAACAAAGCATTGCTTTTCTTTCTTCTGCTGTTACAGTGACTGGCAGAAAGGAGATATTTATGGCAACATGTTTTTTTTTTGCACTCCTTAGGTAATTATTGAAAAGCTAGAATCTTTTTGCATGCTTCTACACATTCCGGATTACTGCCCCTTTAAAAAAAAAAAAAGAACTTACTTGTAGTAAACTGAGTCTAATATCTGTTTGCAACAAATAACTAACAGCTTTTTGATGTGTTTAATTTTACACTAGAGATTCTATGTTTTTTCTTCATGTTTGCAAACAGGGTCTCGCTTTCATTTGAAAGAACTATGCACCAAGGATTTAAGTGGTTTATGGGAAAGGTGCTGGTGTGATCATGAATTAAAAGGAATAAAGTACCCCCTGTTGTACATGATAAGGATACTGTAAGTCACTGCAGAGTTCCATAACTTCTGCTTTCCGCCTCACTCCACTCTATGGTCATAGAACTCCTTCTGACTTGCAACTTATAATGTACAACAGGGTATACGTTATCTCATATATAACACAATCCTACAAACTACAATATGTAGGTAATCTGAGTATGTGGTAAAGGATCACTGCACCTTGGGCAACGGTACCCCCAACACTCATCCTCAAACACACCCTCTTCTATAGGATAGGGCAAGTCTGATGTAGGTCTTAGGCACAGGTGCAATACTCCACCCCTAGGCAAAGTGTAGCCTCAGACTCTCGGTCTTAATTTTCTCATGAAAGCAAGTCGTCGTGGCAAGCCTCAGCTAGGACTCAGCATGCTTTAGTCCCTCTCCTCATTTCACTTGGGGACGACTCATCAGGCTGTTGAACAACATTCCCCTGGGTAATCTGAGGAGCACCCACTTGTTGGTCGGAGAGAATTTGGAACTGGAGCAACAAGCGGGCCAACAACTTCCACCTTTATACTGCTACATCAGACAGGAGATATGTTTTCTCTTTCTATAACTTCTGAGTCAGTTTGGGTTGGTTCTCCTTACATGTGTCCTTCTTAGGCTGTCTTACACACTCAGCTTTTGTGTGGAGAGATGTTCTTCACAGTAGGGGATTCTCCAGGCTGGAACACCCATAGTAGAGGCACAAAGAGGTGTGAACATTCTGCACCAGGTTACCAACAGCCACACTGACTGGAATCAGAAACAGAGGCTAAAGACAGGCCTCAACTAAAGGACCTTTTACACTCTGAAAACTTCGAGGGCGCCAACGACTCCTGCAACGACCTCTGGAACCGACACCTGCGGATGCCGTGCTTTCGGAAGCTCAATCAGAGGTCGCCGACACCCTGCATTTCTAAAAGGTACTGTTTGCGGGTCTTCCCGACACCGTAGCTGGCCTGCGACGCCACGGTCAGCCAGAACTGTTTGGATTTGTTTGCTCACGACACCGTGATAGCCCCGAAAGGAGCTATTGACATCAAGGAACTGTTTTTCAAGCATATTTTGATCACTGAAGATTTTTAAGTACTGCATTGTGGATTTTTATCGTTTCTGGTCTTGTCTTAAGTATATAAAAATATTGGATGTTTTTATAAACTGGTGTGGTGTCCTTTTGTAGTGCTTACACTGTATTACTGTTGGTTAGGTGCAAATGCTTTACACACTGCCTCTAAGATAAGCCTGACTGCTTGTGTCAAGCTATCAAGGGGGTGAGCAGGGGTTATTTTAGGAGTGTAACTCCCTTATCCTGACTAGAGTGGTGGTTTCTGCCTGGCTGTGGCACATGCCCTAGCCTACCAAAAATCCAATTTCTAACAAAGACTAATCAGCAGCTAATTGATTTTCTAAGGACAGCACAGTCACCTTTTCTTCCACTTCAGTGCCTTTAGTCCCCTCCCTCATTCTCAGGAATGTCAGCATTACACTTCCACTGTCTGGGAAAGTAATCTGACACCATCTTGTGCATAGGAACTTGCCAAGGACTTCTACAATGGAATCTATAGGTCTCCTCACTCTGATTCTCTCACACCTTCCATATATGTTAGTGGAGTAACACAAAATGATTCCCCTCTCTCCCCTTTCATACAATGGCGTTCGGCTGAATGGTGGTCCCTGAAGGTGTGGGGGTCCCTTGAAGGGTTGGAGGCTGAACTGCTCCACAGGGGCTTCAGGGGCCTGTGTAATGCCCCTGATAAATGTTATGTAAATCACACACATACACACAACTATACATGCACAGGTATGCTAGCACTAGGATTTGGCTTAGCCTGTGGCAGAGAACCTTTATACAAGCAATCCAGTAGAGTCTCCTTCCTTTGACACAGGTAAAAAAGATAAGGCCGCGACTACAGATTCCCAAAAACATGGTATACGTCCACCACCACTCTACAGGCCTACAACTGACAGGGACAGCAGTCCATGAGCTTACTCAGACCAAGGACATTTGTAGGCCTGTGCAGATGTGCTAGATTAACTTGAGGCTGGTCCAAAAACAATAGGATACCACCAACTCACATCTTGGTGCTCAGGACAGGGGACACAACTGTACACCATGCAGGGGTATTCTCGTCCTAACACAGGTAAATCTGTGTTGAATGTCATGGATGCCCTCCTCATTCCCCATGATGATATCATATTATCACCAATATCATAGTGAACCTTTATCTAACCATGCACATTACTGGTCTCTGGAGTGTCTACTCACTTTCAATCTCTTTTATCTCGTCCATGTTCTGGTCTGCTATGTTCTCCATTTGGGTTCTCTGTTTGCTAGATGCATATTGTCAGTAGTGTCTTTAACATTCCCATCAACAGCCTTTCCACAGGACTCTGTGACTTCGAAATTGCTGTTATACCCATTATAAGAAATAGGGTTATTATTTGAGAGGGGTGAAAGCCCCACGCAAATAATATGAGCAGGTCTTGTCAGGGTGACCCACAAAAGTCACAAAATAAATCTATGCTTAACCCTCTGGTAGCTTGGCACAAAAGCAGTCAGGCTTAAATTAGAGGCAACATTTAAAGTATTTATGCAGCAGTCAAACAGTAATACAGTGAAATCACAACACCAGAAAAATAAAATCCCAAACCAATTTCAAAAATTGAAGTAGAATTTAATAAATAAAATTACACCAAAATGACAAAACTTCAATAAGTAGAGCCAGAGTTATAAATAGAGTGGGTCCCGTGCTCACCATGCCACTGGAGTCAAGCTAGTGTGGCTGATGAGGGGTGATACACAAAACCGGTCCCATGATGCTTGTTTCCAGTTGCGGGAGTACCTGGCCTGGCAATTCAGGCCCCTTGGGAATTTGAGGGTCCCACCATCAACGCCTACCCGGATTTTACTATGGAGGTGCAGCGGCACCAAGCCATCAGTGAATCGTTGAAGCAACAACTAAGGAGCCTTGTATTGCAGTATGAACTCCCCACTTCTTTTCGACTCCTCAGGATGCCTGGGTGCGGGTTGCACACTAAGGGTCTGGCAATGCCACCGGCCCCCCAGACTGACATTTGATTGACCCCGAGATCAAACCCCCATCCTCCAAGAAACCACAAAATCGCTCTTCTGCTGACCAGGCAGCCAGGGAACAGGTGCAGGTGGTGGCAGAGGTCATGCATCAGAGCTCTAACCCATTTGCAGTGCTTCAGCCGGACCATGCCCCCACAACTGTTTCGGACACGGACTATACGAAGGACTCCCTTGGGGGGGGACACCTTGACCCACAGCTGACCTCCCTACTTGGCGGATGACCTGCTGTAAGGGACTTTGACCCTCCTAAGTGGTAAGACCCACGGCTGGGTTGGTGGGCTGGGCAGACAATGCTCTGAACAAGGCTTCGGGCAGGGGCAGGTGGGCAGGAGGTGGTTTGCTGCCCAGAGGGTTGCAACGGGCCGTGAGAGCCGGGTGTTATGACACAGTGCTTGCCATGTACCCCAGTTTTCCCTATTGGACTAGGTCTCTTAAATTGTTATGTATTTGTTTGCAGTGCTTATGATGTTTGTACAATGGTTGGGCACTGGGTGGTGCTTGGGCAGGGAGGGTGGGATGAGGGGTTCTTTAAATAGTTTATTAATTGCTGGAGTTGCACTTATGCACTAGGCTAGCCAACACTGACACAGCTGCGTGCACATACAACTGAGGAGGCAGGGTGGGGGGAGATACAGACCAAGGGGATCCATGGGTCAAGTTCAGAGACCCGGGCATGCCAGACACACATACATTTCATGGCTGCATCCGCCCATGAGCTGACATAGCAATATAACATGCTGACATGGAACGTGAGGGGTATGATCACTCCCACAAAGAGACACCATATTCATTCTTACCTTAAGCGGTGCCACACAGAAACGTAGCGTTCATATAGGAGACACATATGACAGCAATGGAATTGAACAAATTCAATGCAAAATGGAGGGAGCCAGATTTACGGGGCAACGAAATCGGCATATGTGAGGAGGGTACTGATTTTGATTGCCCCTGGGGGCACGTTCGAGATGGTGATGCGCATCATGGATCCGGAGGGACAGTACGTTACATTAGAGGGTCACTTGGATGGCATGCCCCTTGCATTGCTAGCAATTAACTCTCCAAATGCTGGTCACTCTGCGTTCTTGGATGGCCTTACTCCGGCTCTCCTCTGTGATCCGCACCATTTTGCTATTAGGGGAGGTGACTTTAACTGCGTTCCATATGTCACTCAAGATCAATCTTTTCCACCCCTGGTGGGGGCTGACTATCATAAAACCCAGCACTTCCGGGGATGGCTGACTAATGGCAGGTTGCATGACATCTGGTGTCTTCATCACCCGGAGGACAGTGATTTTTCTTTTTATTCCCCGGTACATTGCCTGCATACCAGGTTAGATCTCTTTCTTTGTTGCACAGTGCTCAGCCCAATGATCCTCCGTACTGAGCACTTGGCACAAACACTTTTTGATCACTGCCTGGTAATGTTGATGCTACGGTGCAGGAGCTATTGTAGGGTAGCTAAAGCCCGTCCCTATATTCCCACAGCCCCACCCCTGTATTACCACCTGTATTCCCCCTCCCCCTGTATTTCCACATGCATTCTCACACACCTGTATTCCCACGTGGAGGCTGGCGAAGGAGGCACTTCAGGATGTCCCCTTCTGCAACACCTTTGTGATGCATATCACTCAATACTTTGCCACGAACATGGGCTCTACTTCCCTCAGAGCGGTGAAGTGGGATGCCCACAAAGTCACTGCATCACTATGGTCTGGAGGGGATTCGGCAGACCCTGAGGAGAGAGCTTACAATGAGGAAGAGGGAGTAGAGGCAGCTTGAATCAATGCTGCCAGTATGACCCGTGGAGACCGACCGGCTGCAACAGTTATGAAGGGAACACCAGGATCTTGAGGAACAGCTGTGTAAACTGGATTATAAGCAGTGCTTGGCCCGCTTACAAGGCAAGGGGATACAGTGGGACGATTGTTGTTGTAGCTAGTCCGGGAAAATTGTTTGCGTCCTACGATTGGCTTGCTACGGTTGGATGGAGGGCACATTGTTAACACTCAGGCAGCTATCAACTATGCCTTTGTCGGGCCCTATATGCGTAGGTTGTAGGTCCTTCCATAAATAGTCTGGGGAACTTTTTCTGGGAGCTCCCTCTTCCCTGACTGGATCCGCTGCAGCGGGCAGAGCTGGATGCTCCCATGCAGGTCAAGGGGATCCAATCAGCTATATAATGCAGATTGCTTGTGCCAAGGCCCCGGGCACCAATAGGTCACCCATAGAATATTACACCACCTTCAAAACCTCACTATCACCCAGATTGCTTGAAGAGGCATGGGAAAGGGGTCAGCTCATGGATTCACTCCGGGAGGGCCTAATAGTGGGATCCACTGAACGTATGGCCCTATCAGCAGTTGTCGCTCCTGAACCTTGACTAGAAGATTCGAGGGAAGGTTCTGAAGAACAGGCTGCTGCCTATTGTTGGATCTATTGTGCATATGGATCAGAACGGGTTTATCCTAGGCTGTAACACCGTCCTCAACATCCATCACCTTCTCAGGCTGCTGGAGTACCCTGACTGGTGCTGGGGTGCTAGTAGCAGCCTCGCTCTAAATTGAGAAGGCCTTTGACACCCTAGGGTGGGGTTACTTATTTGCGACCTTATAGGCAGCGCGTTTTGGCCCTGGGTATCTTAGGTGGCTACGTGCTTTAAATGGGCGGCCGGTGGCACAAGTTAAGATGGGGCAGTTGAATTCCGATGGCTTTGATATTCAACGGGGTCCCCCACAGGGATGCCCTTTGTTGATGACAATTTTTGCCTCAGCTATGGAACCACTGGCTTGTAAACTGCATGCATGTCAGTGGGGGATTAAAGCACATGGCCCCCACCATGTGGTATTCTTAATTGCCGACGATGCCCTTGTCTACCTACGCAATGTCAGGGCTTCACTCCTGGATCTGATGGTTCTACTGGATGATTTTGGGGCAATATCTGCCCTAAGAGTGAACTGGTCCAAGTCTTGCTTGTTCCCCCTTGCCCCCATCCTGGAACAGGATGGAAGGGGGGGTTACACCCTTTTAGGCTTTTATGGAAATTTAACACATTTAAGTACCTGGGCATACAGGTTTTCCTCTCTGATGCGGATCTCCTCAAGGAGAACCTGGAAAGAGCTCTTCGCTCTGTCTGGGGGTCCCTACCATTTTGGACATCTCTGCCACTCTCCCCTGTGGGTCGGGTAGTGATTTCCAAGATGCTTATTCTCCCTGCATGCTGTACCTCTTTGCGGCACTTCCCCTCATACTTCCTGCCCAGTTTTTTGTGGATCTCAATAAGCTTTTGGTGGAACTCATTTAGGGCACAGGCAAGTTCCAGGTGGCGCTGTCTCAGCTCCACTTACCCATCAGGAGGGGGCCATAGGGGCTTCTAACTATGAGCTTTATTATGTGGTGGCCCAGACGCAGTGGCGGGTGTGGTGGCTGGGGGTGGCTCCTTGCTCGGAGCGGGCGACAGTGCAGGGTCTGCTGGATGGACACACCTGGCTGTCCTCACTGGGACCTCAGCATCCTCAAATGATGTGTCAAATGCAGGTTACACGTCATTGCTGGTGGGGATACATATGCAGTAAGGTGGCCTCACCACCATATTCCCCACTGCTCCCTCTCTGGCACACAGCAGCGCTCCAGGGGGTTCTACAAAATCATGAAATACAGAGCTGGTGGGAAGCAGTACTAGAAACTGCAGAGGACCTGCTCAGCAGGAGGACATTCTTATCCTTTCAGGAGTTCCCGGACACTCATGGCCATCCAGTGGGTAATTTCCTGACGTACAATGCGATATATCTGGCAATAGCCACACATTGGGGTCAGGGACATACTGACTTGCCTACGGCTCTCACACTACATGCGACTTTATACCACGGGGTGCATGCAGACTTATAACGGCCCTCTACGCTGCTTTACTGACTCAATATTGCCAGACGTACATTCGGGTGTACAAGTGCTGGGGGCATGATTCGCAAGCGCTTCTGGCAGAAAAACAATGGGATCGAGTCCCACAGCAGGTTCAAGGGGTATCCTGCAATCCGTGCTATTGTTTCAAGCAGTTTAATTATTGACACCAGGCATACCTCACACCATGACATATCGGTGCCTCGTCAGCGTGCCTTTGATGTGGATTGCCATGTGTGGGCTTCCTCCACATGGTATGGGAGTGCCCGGTGCTGGAATGGACCTGGGCGGAGATTGTGGAGATCACTTGGGCACTGTTTGACGGAGTGATCCCGTGTACGCCTGAATCCTGCCTTTTGGGTATGCACCCTAGTGCCAAAGGGGATAAATACTTACACAATTTTGGGGACCTGGCGTTCATGCTGATTAAACGCCAGATCGTCATGTACTGGAAATCACAGTTGCCCACGAGCCGCAATGTTGGTTCCTCACATTACTGAAATGGGTGCGCGCTGAGGCGGATGTCCTCATGGAGGCCCGTAGACGTGTTGACAATGGGACTGGGGCTTGATTGGGGACATACACATCAGAAATTTGGAGGCAAGGGACGACTTTCACCCCCTGTGAACATTTCAGTTTCTGTCTCCTGCACTGGGTCCACTTGGTGTACGTATACCTGGAGAGGCTGGAATGCTGGGCCCCGGGGTTGGCCCCCGTTTGGGCAGTAATGGTCCGGAAGGGCTCGGGTTGGGCCTGTTCTACTCCTGGTGGACTTGAGTTGTGAGTCCGGAGCTGCAGCTCACCCAGGCGAATTGCTCGCCAGGATCCACATTTGGATGGCTGCATGCCCTTGTCAATTGTAGCGAGCCTAGGTCCCTTGCGGGCCAAGTGATATATGGTGGCTTGATAAGGAATGGGCTGCAGACCTTTCAGTGCTGAATATTTTCAACCAACAGATATGGGTATGTGCATGATGCTTTCTGGTGTTGTATATTGTACAGTATAATACTGATGCATCTGACTTTTCCGTGACTGCACTATGGCAACAACCTTTAATTGTGTAACTCCACTGTGTTTGGTCAGGGGCTGGGTTTGGGTTCTAAACTGTATGTTGTTTTTGCAACACGTTTTCATGTTATTGATACCAATAAAGATTGAAAAAATGCAGTCTAGCTCTTTGGTATTTTATCCTTATGGTGGTAGGCAAATGATTTGATCCAAATATTAAGGTCAACCTTGACAGCTGGCCAATGATTTGTGGAGACCAGCTGGGTGGGGGGGCAGCGAGAAATGTATGCAATGAAATGGCATAATGTGAGAGGATTGCTCATTTGGCCAGTGGCATGCAACAGAATGTGGTAGGCACAAAGATATCTCTAATGTATGCATAGATCCATTTCTGAGACACATGTTTCTGGTGGACATTTTATAACCTCATGGATGATGATGGACCTCCAGTCAATGTGGCAGTTAACATCATTGTTCTGACCCAAAACCACGATAGGAATGGCACAGGATGTAGTGCTGACTTGTGACAATTGTACCATTAGAGTTTGTAATTGCGGCTGTTCTTGGGAAGGCATAGTATGTGGATGATAAAGGGTTTCTGTGACCATCTTGTTAGTCAGTCTTAGCTCTACTTCTTGTACCCCCATGAGCCTTAAGGCCATGAGTTTCTCCCATTCTGCTATATTGCCTGGTGTCATGGCTTGTCACAGGGGCTCGCCCCTTCTCTCTTACACTTCTAGTTCTGGGCATTATTTGTTGCCCTTTCCACCCCTGCTAAGTAATTCTATGTGCAATAAACTCCTATTAGGAGGATGCCAACCGGAACATCGCAATAACTAGTAGGAGCTGGATCTCTAACATTAGAAGATAACCAGGCCATGGGTTTAGCAGATATTTTGATAATAGCAAGGTAATCAAGAGTTACTTTTATTTTCTGATATTAGAAATATATGATCATCAATTTGCACCAGACAGCAGGGTATTTATAATCGTACTAATGGATTTAGGTATTCGTATTATGATATTGGCAGGATTTCTAACAATGATGCCACAATTGACTTTTTTGCCAGAGACAGTGTTATAATGGTTGTATGATCTTGGTCCTCTGCTACAAACAGGAAACATTCTGTGAATATAAATAATTGCATGTTCATACACATTTTAGATATTTTAATCTAATTATATTGTGCCTGTATGAAACAGATTTTGGGTTCTTTAAATAATTACACTTATTTTATATATACATTGTGCAGCCCTGATAAAGATCCAGAAGGGAACGAAACGGGTCGGCTCACCTGACGACTTTAAGAATGATGTGTTTTCATCAATAAAGGGCTTTTATCATCACCAGAAGAATGACTTGTGATTCTTACACCCCAAAATTATGAAATCGATACTAAACTTTTTTTTTTATTGTTGTGGATTATTGTTTTTTTAGAAATGAAACTTTATGTGTGCTTGCTCCATATCTGTGTATGTATCTTCCAGTTTTCTGCTTGTGGAGCGTTTTGAAATTCCTTCAGTATGGCCACCTCAAAGACTTTTCTTGAATCCATGGAATTATTCAACCTCTCCCATCATGGACAGCAGAGGCCACATTTTAGTGATAGCATAGAAGAAAGCGTTAACTATTCCTTATTTTATTAGTGGACCCTTAGAGGTCCCTTTTGCTGTCCCTTGCACTTATTTATGTGGATTCTGTCATGCCTTTGAGATTTTGCTATAACAAATCTGTCTTGGGCATCACTGGTGTTATAATTAGGTGTGTTGTGAACCTTTGTTTCTGATCAATGGCTCAAGTTGTGGAGCATTAACAACTGCTATAAGACAACAGAACAAGACCAGTAACATAGCACTTCTTTAGGCTCAAACAAGATAAAGGTTCATTGCTATTGATAAGCTCAATGTTTTCCATAATGTATCCATTACTAGGATAAATCTTGTGTATGTCTAATTTCCTGTAGAATAATACTATTCATGTGAAATACATAAAAATGAAAAGAACACGTATGTTTAGTGGATGTATGAGCAGACAGTAACAATATTCTTGAACTCCACTTAGTATAAGCATTATGTCACTTGTTCACTTGTGAAAGACTGCAGAAAATACCAGTGAACCTCCATCTGATGAGAGGAACTGTGTGACTATGAACTGATGATGTCTGTTGGAGCAGGAATGTTCCCCACTTGGTATACAGTAGTGTTCTCCTCCTCTTACTGTCGGACTGTGAGAATCTTGTACCCACATTTTTTATTTTGGTTCCAGACTCATGCTGTGTTCGCGAAGGTGTAGGCCTGTCCCTCTACATGAGTGAGGTTCTGTGACCTGGAGTTGTGCACCAAGTAGGCCATCATTTCACTGACAGCAGACTACCATCCCTATCATGAGTTTAGCATGTAGAACACGAGTGGCAGCATGCCATGTTTTGTGAGTTAGTATTTGTGACCAGACCTTTATATCTGTGTCCCTGGAGTGGAAATCTACAGGCCCACTCATGTAAAGTTTTGCTTCTGTGTTCTAATCCACATCCTTGCACTAACATCCCAAGTGCATGTTATGTGTGTGCATGTATATGGCCTATAGGATCAGTAGCGGCTGGCAGGGAATGAGGGTGGAGGGGTGGGACGAGGCGGTGGGTGGCCGGCACGGACAAAATAATTAAAAAAAATAATTTAAGTACCACTTACCTCATCTGCCGGCCGCATCTCTCATCTGCTTCTTCAGTACCAGGAAGCACCCAGGCTCCACATAGACAATCACATCGCTGCAATGCAGTTTTGTGATTGGATCCCCTAAGCCAATCACAACTCTGCAATGCAGCGTTATGATTGGTCTGAGCGCCGTGAATTGGCACTCAGATACTGACTGGGGACCTCAGCATGTTCCCCACCAGGCTGTAATGCATCCTGATGGGGAACATACAAAGTGCGCATGACTGTTTGGCCGGGCCAGGATGGCCGAATGAGCAGTCATGCCCACTTGGAGTGTGCAAACCACTCCTCCCCCTGTGCCTCCAGATCAGACCCGCCCCACCCGAACCCGGCCCCAAACCTGTGAAAAATCAAATGATAACTATGTTATTATTGTTTTATTTTTCCTGCTCAAAGAGCAGTGGGGCAGCGCTTCTCCACCTTAGCAGAGGACCCGCCCCTGTATGGGATGCATATGGCGTGTGTATAGGTAAGCCAAAGCAAGGGAAGCTTGTGGGTTCGTTTTTGGAAGCCCCTGGCATTTCCATGTGCAGAAAATGGATGTGAAGTTGTTTCGCCAGGCAGTGAAAGTGTATTGCTGGCCTTCCTGGGGCTGGAGAGAAGAGATTAGGACATTGAGGTAATGAAAGAGCAGTCAGTGCTCCTTTAGAAAATTGATTAGGTCCTTTTGCTGAGATAGGTTGAGGATTAGTCTTCCTAGTACTGCCACATGATAGATGGTGGGGTGAAAGATGGGACTGCAGTGTCTGTTGTTCAGGGTGTGGAAGGTCTTTTAGGTGATGCAATCCTTTTGTCTCTTCCATGGTCACTATCAATATGGCTGTTGATGAGCTAGGTGCAAAAACCTCATATCTCTTTGTGCTTCTGTTGTGCGTATTCCAGGCTGCAGACTACTTTGTGGTGAGGGGCATCACTCTGCACAAAGGCTGTGTCTGGAGAGCAGCATAGAGATGACTAATCAAAATAAAATGGTTTGGAAAGTGCAGACAGAAAATCGACATACCATGTCTGCTTAACCAGTATAATAGAGAGAGCCACTAACCCATTCGTTGTGCCAGTTCCAAGTTCTCTTCAGCCAAGGAAGGGAGTGCTCCACTGAGTACTCAGAGAACTACTGCAAACCAGAATTGGTGTCTGTTAGGCAGCCTACTTCCCAGAGGAGAGGGATATCACCTGGAGTATGGCATTACCGGAAGATGCAGAGTCGCTGGCTTGAGGTCAATATGCGGCTGAAAGAGAGAAGGAGGCTGCCAACCCTGCAGACCTGTGACTGACCAGAAGTCCCAGAGCCCCCCAGTGCTGTCTTGGTCTGCTGACTGAAGGAAGACTGAACAGAGCAATCTGCATGCCCTCAGAGTTGTGGGCAGGAGTCTCTCAGTGAAATTACTGGATTACAGGTTGAGCATCCAACCAGCGTATCCTCCCCTCCACCAGAAGTGGAAGTGAAGCAATATGCATGCCAAATCCCGGAAAACAGACTCTGAGACCTATACTGTAGTGAGACTGTAAATAGCAGAGACTTGTTTGAGAGCTATGTGCTAGAACTGAACTCTAGGATAATCTGCACGTAAGTCTTGATACATGCCCAAAGGACTCTCGAACCCCAGGAGAACACCTAACTAGACCTACCAAAGGGAGAGACATGTGATAAAGGACCACCATGAAGCAGAATACAGGATGCAGAGGTCCAAAGGTCCAAGGAGAATTGTGGCTGTTTTATGTGCTGTGAAGTATTACATTTTAAGTGTCTAGATTTAATTATTCTTCTTTTACCCAAGGAGTGAATTGGACATTTAGTTATTGAACTGCTGAGTGACTGTTGATTGCTGAGGTTGTGCATCCCCCTTGAAATGCCTATGATTACAAGCCATTGCTACCGCTCAGAATCAAGTGCTGAAGGGCTTACACTTAGTTTAGTTTGCAGAGCTATGGTTGGATGACCTGGGATATCAGAATCAAATTACACCAGCCCACACCTGCTTGCCTAATGGCCTCCCAAACGTAATTTGACAAACTCTTTTGTGTACCTATGCTTTTATCCATGTTCTCCTTCCACTCTCCTCACCTTTAGCACCAAGTGCTGTATCGGCCGTGATGTGTGCTGTGGACAAGAAAGGAGGCTGGTGGGTTCCACGTCATTCCTGCAGCACCATTGGGATCTAAAGTTTAGTGATGACTGGAGTGTCACCACTAGGGTTTATGGTACAGTTAGTTAGTGTTTGATATCTAGATATGCCACCATGCGATTGTGATGTGCATGAGTGCACAATCACCTGTAGATGACTTCCGGTGTACCTTTCTGGAGGACACACAGCTTTTGGCCTAAAAAATAGAGCAACCTCACACTATTCTAATTCTATTGTGTGAACATCATGTCTTGGTGAAGTAGGACATATTCGTGCTGATACTGCCTTGTTTTGGACTTGTTGGTCACTATGTATAAAAGTGGTGATTGTTGCAGCATTATCTGTCTCTGGTGATGTTTGGCTAGTGCCACTTGAATACTGGTGTTGATTAAAACTCTCTGAAGCAGTGTACCATTCTTGGTTCTGGGGCTACAGCCAACTGTTGCAACTGTTTCCAGACACTGGAATCACTGTTGGGCTGATCAAGGATGATTTTGTCGTTTCTCTGTGTCTCCATGAGCTCTCCTTGGTTCTGTTGCATTTAAATTCTATCACTTTTTTGCTTTTTTTTGGGACTATTCTTTTATAGTGGTGCAGAATAAGTTCTGAATTACTTGATCTTTGCATGCTGCAGGCATGGGATGTAGTGGTTCAAGATGGCAGATGTAATATTGTTTGAAACTAGGGGGCTAATTTACAAGAGGGTCACTCACCCCCTTCCTGTACAAAAACAATCCTGCCAACAACGCAGACACCCTTGCACCATGATGCAAGGGTACCTGCATTGGCACAAGGCACGAAATTGTGTGCCGGCGCTGGCTGAAAGGACAGGAATGCACTGTATCGTGTAAATACAGTGCATTCCTACCCTCTCAAATTGGCATAGGGCAGCACAGCAAAAAGACTTGCGGCGCTGTCCTTTGCCTAATTTTTGTAAATGAGGGCCCAGGTATCCTGCAGAGGATTTGGGATGGTGGAAGGTCTCTATGTTGCAACATGACCAGATTGGTTCATTGCTTAGGCATGTTTTTGGGCAGGTATACATGGCTACTTGGGGAGGCTTGGGTGAGACTTAACTTTATGTCAGTACAGTGGTTCTGAGCTAGCATCGTTTTGGAATTATTATTTCAATTCACAGTGGCTTTTTTTTTTTAAAAGATTGTATTTATTCGGTTTTTGTATGCAGAGAATCACAATAACAATGTCAATGTAGAGCAGTCGTCTGCAAGAGAATACAGGGTAAATGACCAGTAATGGTACTATCTTTCTATGCAAAGTTAATTACAAAATCCATTACCCCAATAAAATATGATGAACAAGAACAGGGGGGAAAAGCTGTGGCATTAGAGGGGGAAGGGAAGATAGAGGCATGGTCTCCTGGAGAGTTAAAAAGGACATAGGAAGAGGCAACTGAGGGCGGCCCTACATCGCAGATGTGGGCAGGCAACCAAGAATGTGGCGGGTTAGGGAGACTGTTCAGGTGCTAAGGAGTACATTGGGTTGAAGGGGGGTGTATAAAGTGGTAGGTCTGCCAGTGGGCGATGGCTTGGGGAGTCAGGTGGGTGATAAGGAGTGAAGAGCTGGACAAACTCTAACATCCTGGTACCCCGTTCCTTAGAGGTAGGGCGTCTACGGACATGCCGGCCTCCTCCTAACAAAGATCAGTGCACTCTGCGGTCCCCCATTTCTTGACCGCGTCCTCCCAGGCCTTCAGGGATAGGGCTAGTCAGTCCTTCCAGTGTAATGTAAGTGTTCCCTCAGCTAGTAGAAGGGCTAGGCTGGCAAACTGTAGGCGAACACGTTGTTTCCGTTGTTTAAAAATGCCAAGAGCACAGGCTTCCCAGGAATGTAGGTTTGTGAGTGCAGTGATCTCTCATAGAATAGTGTAGATGCCTTGACAGTAATCATGAAAGGCAGGGCAAGACCATAACGTGTCATGAGTCTGTGGTGTCTGCCTGACATCTAGGGCATACTAGGTTCGCCGTAGGGAAATGTCGGTTAGGTTGTGCGGGGGTAAGATTTGCCCGGTGTAAGATGTGAAATTGAATATTTTTAAATCTTGCATTTTGAGGGACTTTGTGAGGAAAGGTTAAACTTGTATCCATTCCTTATCATGGAATACCCTCATGATATTGTCTTTCCATTTGGTGCACAGGGGGGCTAGGGAGATCACAGTGTGAGTGCGAAGGGCTTATCCAAGTGATAAGGCATCGTCCCGCACCCATATTAATTACAGTTTGGAGCACTATGTGCATTGGGGTCCCAGGTATGCCATAGTGAGAAGGTGGCCCTCCGAGAATAGATAACTAATCATAGTAATGGAGCAGCTGTGCGGCCTACACAGGGCCAAGAAAGAATAGGTTCCACGATATTTTGATAGGCCTGGAAAGGGGAGTTCGGGAGTGTATGGGCTGATCTGACGCATGAGGGCACGAGATCTGGCAATGCACTTGGAGTGTAATGGAATCAGAGGGGTATTACCGAAGTAATACAGAAGGCGGGGTAAAATGATCATTTTCGATAGTGCTCTCCTTCCCGCTGTGGCTAGCGGAAATTTGGTCCAAAAAGCCACCAGCGACTTAATGGATGCCCGAACGAGACACAGGTCACCATCAAATATATCTTCTGGGGTATGATATAGACAGGTGCCCAAATATCGTACTACTTTATTTTGCCAGGTCAGAGAGACCCCATCTATTTTGACGGCAACCGGGGTCAAGTTATCGTGTAATGGGGAAATGGAGGAGTTCCCCCAGTTCACTCTCAGTCCGAGACTTCGGCATACTACTATTGTGTTGTTTGAATGGAGGCTGAGTGTAGTCTAATGTCGTGGATATACAGAAGAATATCTTAGGCATAAAGGGAAGCAACATGTGCCATGTCTGCAAGGGGGAGGCCCCGATCCACCCCATTGCAATGGAGTCAAATGGCAAGTGGTTGTATAGCCATCGCAAACAGAAGGGGCCAAAGTGGCCAACTCTGGGGAGTCCCCCATTCTTCTAGAAATACCTCAGAAATTAGATCGCCCATCCTAACCTGGCATATGAGGCATATGATGGCAACGAGGCATATGATGTGGACCAGAAAGGGAGCAGCAAACTAACAGGAAATGACATTGGCAAACCCGCTGGGGATTAGATTAGATAGCTAGTCTATTTAAAGTGCAGGATTTAAAAGCACTACACCTGATTGGTTCAGAGGAATTTTAAATAGAGGAAGCGAATTGTGACATAGCACAGCGGGATTTATCGGACCAGGCTGGCGAGGAGAGAACTCCCTAGAGGAGCTCCATATGCTAATAGAAGGTGAGCAAAGGCTATAGAGATAGGCGAGCTCTGGGGATTTAATAGAGATCGAACTTAGTTTATTGAATAGTGGTTAATCATGTTTTTTTGTTTTCAGACACCTACAGATCAAAAATAAAGATTGTTAAAATTGCCATCCATGGCTGGTAGTAAAAATGATAAAGAACTCTTCTGAGATTTATTCAAGAATAAGGTAAGCTAATGGCTGGATTTAGAATTAAAAAATAATAATAATAATAATTACAAACTGAGCTAATAGTTAAATCTAGCATTTCTAATATACTGAGGTAATTGAAGTTATTGATATGGGCAAATCTCCATTACAGAATTTAGGTAGCATAAATTTGGAACACAGCATTGGAACTCCAAATAAGAATAATAAAAGATAATAATTTAGGTGAGAATATTTGGATTTTTATAAATAGGGCTACAAGAAGTGTGAATGGTTATCACATGTATAATGATGTGAAGGACTGGTCTGATGATAAATGTTTTTATTAAATATATTGGGTAAAAAACCAAGAGAATTAAAGATAGTGGACCGGCTCTTTGAATTAAGGAGGATGGGTGCTACCTTTGATACCGAATTAAATATATCATGAATAATTGGAATCAAAGTCAGCGATATTTCTTTTTCAAACTAATTCAATATGAGCAGTCTGATCAACTTGATATTCAATTGAAATGGGTAAAACAACTATGTAAGGTGAATTCAAATTGGTAAAGTTTAAAATGTGGATCGAAATAGAATGTTATATAGGCAGACAGATTGAGAATGCTATTGTAGGGGATTTGTTAGGACACTGTTACCTATTTCACAAATAACGGGAAACACTTGTGCTATAAATCTTAGATTGTTCTAAAGGCAGATGGAATTGAGCATGTTTTATCAACAGTGTGGTACTTAGTTTGAGTTGGTATATTTACTTTTTGTGTAGAATAGATTTTTACTGTGTGTTTTCTTTTAACAGCCCTGATGATGTCCCACTTGGGGACGAAATGCGTAGGCTGGCTGTATAGGAATTCTGATTGATCTGTATTGTGAAGATATTGGAACAAGTGTCAACTGAGATGAATAAGTGTCAATAAAGACAAGTGAACAAGGAAGCTTGCATTGGAACTTGGATTATTTATGGACTTCGATAACTATTTGTGGAGAAAATTTTAATAATTGTGTGCTCCTTCTTTATACATTGAAGGTGGAAATATTGTCAATCATTTATGTAGGGAACTCGATTATAGGGCTCTACATGTTTGACATCCTATTTTGAATATACCCACCTAAAATCAGTGACATGGGGTGAGGATTGGGTGATATAGTTATAAATCCTAAGGTAAACCAGGATGCTACATATAGAATAGGTTTTCTTGAGTCCATGGCTGTTTTTCTTGAGTATTTTTTATTACCATGGTAATCAAGTTGCACCACTAAACATACATTAGTTTTAGAGATAACCCTTTGTATGCCTCTCGCAAGATGCTTCTAAAATGTTCCTCTCTTTCTCACAGTCTATTTGGAAAATTGCCAGGCTGTAACTTTTTTCAAGTATTGTGTTCTGCTGGTTTGTGTCAGACACTATTTTAGTGTCATCTCTGCTGGCCTGTGAGCCACCATCCACTCATGTATAGGAAGACAGACGAGGATGAGGAGAAAGTACGAAATTTCATTTCCACGGGTTCAGCTTCAGATATCTTGACAACATCTAGATATCCGTCTCTTCCAAAGAGCTAGCGAGCTGTGGAAAGTCCTGCTCTATTGGCAGAGTCAGGTACCCTTGAATGTTGTTATTGTATTAAAGCATAACAAAGCCTACGTTTCTATTTATAAACGTCTAAAGTCTCTACAACTTTTTAAAAATGTTGGGATAGAATTGAGCCTACACATATTCTGTACTGTGCTAGCATCACTATTCTTCTGGGTTTAAAATAAGACACATTCTCCAAAGGCCACTGAAAGCATGTTTGCTGTTTTAAGAGTTACACGGTTTGGAACAGATTTACCAAGAATAGTGCAACACAAGTGCTGCAAGGGAATCTGAGGGATTGCATTGCTCAAATTTCAAAAACTTGTGCAGTCTCGTATTTACTACGCATGGCATGTTAATGATGTCATTGTCCCACTTACACTAAAGATGCCTTGATTAGCTTTGTATATTTAAATAACAACAAGAGCACCCATATAAGGTCGACCAGGGACCCTGGGAATTACGTAATTATAAACAACAAAAAGTCCCTAGGAAGGAATGAATGGAAACAGCAATAAATAAGGACCCAATCAGTGTTTATTTTTAAAGACTTGTCCAGCCGGACAGTGGTCATAGATTTTACTGATATAGTAATGAAGCAAAAATATCAAAGAAATTCACAAGGTGGGACACAAGCCTGTGTCCCGTACAAATAATAAGGAGAAGAACAGAAAAAACACAAAGGTTCAGGCAAAAAACGTTTGTTGCAAATGGCAGGAATAGAGAGTGAACCAACAAACATTACATGGGACACCCTTATGTATCATACTTAGTATTGCTAAGAACATATAGGGTGTTTACAAGTGTCGACGGCGTTTCCATCCTATAAAAGAAATATTAGGATCATCACCAGGACAACATTGATTATGCCTGTACAGTTTAACCTGAATAGCCTTAAAAAAGAAGAGGGAAGAAGAGAGAGAAAAGGGAGATAACAATTAAAAAGTAATTATTCAATAAACATGATTAAAATGGGGTTAGAAAGTCTGATCAAACACAGTACTGTACGTCATCTTATATCAAGGAGCAAAGAGTAATGAAAAAACGAATGAGAAAGCAAAAAGAGGCAGATATACTCACACAATAGAAAGTGTAGAGGTGTGGTACTTTAAAATTTGGGACCGCGTAGGAGACAGGGCCCTACCCCTGTCTATTCCGGTATTAGCGAACCGCGAATGGCCAATGCGGTATGTACAAGTGCTTTCCATAACATTTCATTTCATAAAATTCCCAGTACTTCAGTTGGCGCCCAACTCGGGGCGATTTCAGCAGTACCGGTCCAAGCCAGAGGTTCGTGAGGAGCTTTGTGTGGAAATTCTGGAGGAAGGCCGCCACTTCATCGACCCCTGCATGTCGACGTGGTCCGAAAGTCTTTTCTGCGAGGTTCTCCGCGTCCCAACGGCTACGAAGGACTGCTGCCCTGATTAATCGCCCTGTTTTGGACCCTTGGCGATTTGGTAGAGCGAAACAATCGAGAGAGTCTTCTGGTGACGCCATCGATCATCGATATTCAGTTAAGTATAAGTGGAGCGTCTCCCAGTTTGTTTGGTATCCTTCAGGAATTTGGTATCCTTCGGGATCATTTTGATTTGGAGCTTGCAAGTGCCAAAGCCAGAGGACTCGTATATTCACAAGACTATCATATTCGATAATCCTTTGAAGTTTGAAACTAGACTAGTGAGCGAAGATGCCTGGTTTTAGTGTATTTGGAAGATTGTTTTGTTTGGGTTGTAGAAGGGATTCCCAATTAGAGGATTCATGTCCGGTTCCTCCAATCGGAACTCCAACTTATGAGCTTTATGTAAAACATAGCGTGGGCCCCATTGCATATAATGAAGTATGGATCCGATACACCAGAAAGGACGGTGTTTTAAAATGGCCCCAAAATGGTAGTTTCGATACAGATATCTTAGATAATTTGGAAGTTAAATTGTTTAAAAAGAAAGCCCGGCCGGCGATGTTTGATTCTTTCCGCCTATGGCGAAAGGAAGCCAAACAGAAGGAAATTAAACTAGCGAAAAGGAATAGGAGAGAAAGAGGTATATCTATGATGCAAGCAGCTGTGCAATTTAAAGATAATGAGGAGGAACAAATGAATGAGCAATTACATAGACAGCGCAAACTAGGGATCGATAAATGTTACCCTGTTTTGTCACCCCTTGTGCAACACGAAGCAAAAGAGAATGAGAAAGATTCCCTAATGTCCCATTTGCTAAGTTCGCCACCCCCGTATGCGCAAAATGCCACAGCGCCTCCACAGCTCGTAAATGTGCAGCCTCCAGTAAATATGCCGCAAGCCTTCCCACAGCCGCCAGCTCCTCCTCAGCCGGCTCCTACCCCTACAGTGCAGCCCTCTCAAGGGCCGCCAGTTTTGTTACCTGTCGCCCCCGCGCTTCCTGCGACTTTGCCTAGCACATCAGCTGCCTCCCCTGGCGCTCTTTCTTACACTACCCAGGCACCTGTATCTGAATCCGCTTTTCTTCCCTCTGTCTATCCCCCCGTTTTCGCCTCAACTTCTCCTTCAGCACGACAACGACTAGCTAATGTAGTTACTAGTTTAATGTCGCCTCTCTTTGGGTCATCTAGTGTGACTCCTGTGTTACAACGTAAGCAATTGCGTAGTCAGCTGCCTGGTCCTGACGAGAAAGAGGTGTTAGATCATCTGGCGCGTAGGTGGATTGGTTTCCCTTCACTCTATAATGTGGAATCAGTTGTTAACGTTTTCCACCAATGGGATGCCCCAAAACAGAGATATGTCTTTGACAAAATGTGGGAATTCCTCTGTGAGGAATTGGAGGATCATGGTTCAAACCCAAACCCGCAGGAGTTATGTCGAGTGCGGTTTGATTTTGAAACAGGTACAATTGTGGGTCCCGATGTAGATAAAGCAGTTGCGACTTTACTGTCCTTCAGGAATGATGATTGTCAGCAATCATTGTTCGAACAGGAATTCCCTGTGGGGAAAAAGGGAAAAGTGCGACAATACCCTATGAGAGAAGTCCCTCCGGTATGGAAGGAAGCCGTTGCGGCTGATGCCGCTCGAAATATTGCTGCTGCTCCAGCACATTTTCAGCGTGTTTGGGTACATGTCCCATGGAAGCGTTCTGAGGTGTTAGCGCTTAAGCAGACATTGCCTGACCCCCGTAAAAACCCTGCAGGATATTATAAGGAGTTATCACAAACTGCAGAATCGTGTGTCATGAACCTAGCTGACATAGATATGTTGTTCAGGAATGTTGTTCCGCAGCCTTTATGGGGATCCATCCGTAATACGGATCATGCTGCAGAACTAGGGGCCACATGGGCTAATATCATTGCTGCAGACGCTGGCCAAGTTGGTGGCGCGAAGCCTGACCCTTTAGTAGCAGACCTCCCTGGTAGGATTATTACCTACATGAAAACTTTAATGCCCGCGATGCGCGTGAATTGGGATAAACTATCCGCATGTAAGCAGAAGAAAGATGAGACAGTGTCCGATTTCTTTACAAGGTTTGAAGAAACGTTTATCGACCACAGTGGTCAAGACATGAGTACTGAAGGTGGCCAACGGTTATTTGTGGATACATTTGTGCAGAATCTACTTCCCGAGTTGTGTAAGAAATGAAAAGATTCGGAAAGCTCTTGGGCTGTTTCCTCTTCAGCGCAAATACTTGCTACTGCACAGTATTATGAAAATAGAGATAAAGACGAGAAGGATAGAACAGACAAGAAAACGAAAGAACTGAAAACGAAGGTCCTTTTGCAGCAGGCTTATCCGCCACGTGGAGGACAGAATAATTATAGGCAAACCCAAGGTATCTATCAGCAGCCCCAACAGTTTCAGAATAACCAGCAAATGAATGGGTATTATCAACCACGTATCCCTGTAGGTCCCAATCAATGTTCATATTGCAGAGAGGAAGGTCATTTCAAGTATAGTTGTCCTAAATTAATGCAGCGTACTAGTAATGCGTATGGCGCAAGAGGTAGAGGTGGTCAGCAAGCTCCTAGAGGTAGAGGGCGTGGAAATGTTCCCCTGAACGCGCGTCCTCTTTCGCCTCAAAATACCATAAATAGCTTTGATCAGCAAGCCAATGCTACTGGTAATACAGCTCAGTACTATAATAACGATTATTATGCAGAAGACGACAATGTGGAAGGTAATGATTACTAGGACAGCCATAGACAGAGAGAGGGAGTTGTTTCAGTACCAGTGGATCAGAGTGGTCCGTATGTTAAGGTGACGACAGCGGGTGTAACAGAGCCCTCTCTGCTGGACACTGGTGCTGCAAAGAGTTCAATTATGCATTCAAAACTCCCTGGCGCGCCTTTGTCTGGCGAAATGAATGTTTCAGTAGGTTTTTCTGGCGCCCCAGTTAGAAACCCGATTTCTAGTCCTATGCCACTATCTGTTGGACCTTGTGAGCTAAAAGCACCCCTCATCCTAACGACAGGTTGTGGTGAGAATTTGCTAGGATTAGATTTGTTGAAAAGATTGCATGCAACGCTATATTGTTCTCCCTCAGGAGTACAACTTACATTAGGTAAGAAAGTGATTTCCCCGATGTATTTGTCTAAGAATGCAATGCCACCTGAGTTGTCATCCCTTCCGGATGTCCTTTGGGCTACTGGTCCCAATGATGTGGGTCTCTTGGAAATACCGCCATATGTGGTCACTTTAAAAGCCAATGTCAGATTGCCACGCATTCCCCAGTACAAGATCTCCAATGAAGGTCAGAAAGCGTTGTTAGCAATTGTCAGTGATTTGATTAAAAAGGGTGTAATTGAAGAGACAAGAGGCAACGTTTGCAACAGTCCTGTTTTACCTGTTTTAAAACGAACGGACCCTTCACAGCCACCTGTTTACAGATTTGTGATTGATCTTAGAGAGGTAAATAAGATTGTTGTGCCACAGTTTCCAGTCGTCCCTGATATCACTGCCTTGTTAACTATGATTCCAGCCTCCGCTGCATGGTTCTCAGTGATCGATTTAAAGAATGCTTTCTTTAGCATCCCAATAGCAGAGGAGAGCAGGGACATTTTTGGCTTCAGTTTAGGAGGTCGAAGCTTCCGCTTTAAACGCGCTCCACAGGGCTCCTGTGAAAGTCCATCAATATACAGTCAAGCTTTAACCCCTTCGATGCTCATAACGGAACGGTTCCGTCATGAGCATCGGTTGAGCTGTGCTCATGACGGAACCGCTCCGTCATGAGCACAGCCCCCGGGGGAAGCGCTGGCGCTCCCCCCCTGGGGCATCGATCGTGCCCCCACAGAGGGGGATGGCAGCGGAAGAGTTTCCGCTGCCACCCCCGAGCCCCCCCACGCTTCCCCATGACGTCAGCGCGCGCCGGCGTCATCAGGAAGCGTTGGACGCGCTGGAATCCATTTCTTTCAGCGCGTCCAAGGGGGTAGAGGTAGGTTTTCTTGTCCGGTGGGGGCCGCGGCGGTGAAATTTGTAGTATTGAGGCATCGGGGGAGAGGAAAGAGTATTTCCTCTCCCCTGATGTCTCAATACAGGGCATTCCTGCTCCACGATCGCGCACAGCGTCGCGATCGTGGAGCAGGGATGCCCCACTAGACACCAGGGATGTTTTTTTCTTTATTTGGGAAGCGACCCCTTGGGCAAGGGTCGCTTCCTAGGCGGCCAAATTATTTTGAAGACTTTTCTGCCCCCCCTGGGGGCAGATCGGTCGTCTTTCTGACCGTTTCTGCCCCCAGGGGGGGCAGAAAAGCCCACTAGACACCAGGGATGACTTTTTCATAATTTAGGAGGCGACCCCTTGGGCAAGGGTCGCTTCCTAGGGGTGCCAATTTTTGTGAAGTCTTTTCTGCCCCCCCTGGGGGCAGATCGGTCATCTTTCTGCCCGTTTCTGCCCCAAGGGGGGGCAGAAAAGCCCACTAGACACCAGGGATGTCTTTTATGTTATGTTGGAAGCGACCCCTTGGGCAAGGGTCGCTTCCTTCGGGGGCAAAATAATTCGAAGACTTTTCTGCCCCCCCTGGGGGCAGATCGGTCTTCTTTCTGCCCGTTTCTGCCCCCAGGGGGGGCAGAAAAGCCCACTAGACACCAGGGATGTCTTTTTAGTTATGTAGGAAGCGACCCCTTGGGCAAGGGTCGCTTCCTAGGGGTGCCACATTATTCGAAGACTTTTCTGCCCCCCCTGGGGGCAGATCGGTCCTCTTCCTGGCCGTGTCTGCCCCCAGGGGGGGCAGAAAAGCCCACTAGTCACCAGGGAAGTCTTTTAGGAAGCGAGCCCTTGGGCAAGGGTCGCTTCCTAGGCGGGCATAATAATTTGAAGACTTTTCTGCCCCCCCCTGGGGGCAGATCGGTCGTCTTTCTGCCCGTTTCTGCTCCCAGGGGGGGGCAGAAAAGCCCATTAGACACCAGGGATTTCTTTTTCTTTATGTAGGAAGCGACCCCTTGGGCAAGGGTCGCTTCCTTTGCGGCCTAATTATTTAGAAGACTTTTCTGCCCCCCCTGGGGGCAGATCAGTCGTCGTTCTGTCCGTTTCTGCTCCCAGGGGAGGGGGCAGAAAAGGCCACTAGACACCAGGGATGTCTTCTTTTTTATTTAGGAAGCGACCCCTTGGCAAAAACTGTTTGCATTTGTGCTCGATGTGTATTTTCTTGTCTTGTGAGTAATTTTTCTTTTTTTTCTTCTTTCTAGTTGGATATTGTTGGTATTTGCTGTGTCACTGCAAAGTAGGTTCTGGTGAGTGTAGCTGTCTCTTGTAATTGAATTCTATAGTTTTTGAGTACATTGATCATTGTGATAAAGGTACACATTTCGTTACTTACTTGGTTTGCACATTGTTGGTTGTTGTTGACTTGTTTGTGCAGTCTTCAATCTTAGTAAGTATAATGGCTAGCCGCAGGATGACTGCTCAGCAGGTTGTTGGTTTGCTGTTTGAGTCTTCCTCTGATATTGGTTCAGAGACTGACTCTGCATCTGAGGGAGAGGAGGCAGGGGACGATTCTGGCAGTGAGTTGTCTCTCCGTATGGAGTCATCGGATGATGAAGATACTCTTAGTGCGGATGAAGTGCCTGTGTTAGAGGCGGAGACTGATGTGCCGATAGTGCGGCAAGAGGCATCTGTGCTGCAGCGTGGGGCTGCAAGGCTTCCCGTTGGTGTAGTGCGGCAAGAGGCATCTGGGCTGCAGGCTGGGGCTGCAAGGCTTCCCTTTGAAAGTGATGACCTCTGGGTTGCCCCTGGCATGGTGCAGCCGGCATTGCCAGAGTTTACTGGTGTTCCAGGGTCTAGAGTGAATACTGAAAACTTTTTGCCGGTCAATTTTTTTCAGTTGTTTATGGACCATGTGTTTTTTGCAGAGATTGTTGAGCAGACTAATTTGTATGCCGAACAGTTTTTGAGGGACAACAGTGCCAGTCTTAAGCCATACTCTAGAGCTGCCCGGTGGACTCCCACAAATGTTGAAGAGATGAAGAAGTTCTTGGGTTTAACTTTTTTGATGGGATTGCTAAGGAAGCCATCAATGTCTTCATATTGGTCTAGCAGTCCCTTGATGGCAACGTCTATTTTTCCGGCAGTAATGACTTGTGACAGGTATTTGCTTCGGCTTCGGATGATGCATTTTGTTGATAATGGTTTAGCGTTGCCACGAGATCACCCTGACTGTGACCGTCTTTTTAAGATTAGGCCTGTCCTTGATCACTTTGTTGATCGATTTTCTGAGATTTATGCCCCTGGGAAAGAAACTGCAGTGGATGAGTCTTTGGTGTTGTTCAAGGGCCGCTTGGTTTTTAGGCAATACATTCCTAGTAAGAGGGCACGCTATGGAATAAAGCTGTATATGCTGTGTGACAGTAGGACTGGATATGTCTCTAATTTCAGGGTGTACACCGGTAAGGAATCTAGGTTTAACCTCCCTGGTTGTCCGTCCACTTTTGGAGTGACTGAGAAAATTGTTTGGGAACTTGGAAGAGGATTTTTTAACAAAGGCCACCATTTATATGTAGATAACTTCTACACTGGTGTGCGGTTGTTCAGGGAATTGGCCAAAGTGGACACTCTTGCTTGTGGCACAATCCGCTCTAACCGTAAAGGTTTCCCGAAAGAACTTGTTTGTCAAAAGCTTGTGTTGGGGACAGTGCAGTGCGTTGCGTTGCCAGGAGCTTCTTGCTGTGAAGTTTACAGACAGGAGAGATGTCTACATGCTGACTACCATCCATGATGAAAGCACTGCACCTGTGACTGTTTGGGGTCAGGTCGCTGAAGCGCGCAAACCTGTGTGCATTTTAGACTATAATAGGCACATGGGTGGTGTTGACAGAGTAGATCAGAGGTTGGAACCTTACACTGCTCTTCGTAAGGCTTACATTTGGTACAAGAAGTTGGCTATCCATCTTTTCCACTTGGCAATGTTTAATGCTTTTGTTGTGTTCCAGG
This sequence comes from Triturus cristatus, assembly GCF_964204655.1. Classification (NCBI taxonomy): domain Eukaryota; kingdom Metazoa; phylum Chordata; class Amphibia; order Caudata; family Salamandridae; genus Triturus; species Triturus cristatus. The sequence goes on from NC_140582.1 coordinate 499,731,484, forward strand.
ATTCTTGCCCGGAGTCAAAGATGACTTTTGCTAAGTTTCAGGAGTCTGTAATAGGCAGCCTTGTTGTAGTGGAACAGGCAAGTGTTCCTAGAGTTGGACTGGTGGAGGATGTTGCTAGATTGAAAGAACGCCACTTTCCAGATCTCATTCCTCCCACACCCGCAAAATATTTTCCCAGTAGGAGATGTAGAGTCTGTTGGCGAAAAGGTTTGTGGAAGGAGAGTCGTATCTACTGCCCCGACTGTCCTTCTCATCCTGCACTGTGTCTCTCTGCTTGTTTTAGAGCGTACCACACACGAAATAATTTTTGGGAGGATTCTTGAGTGGTAAAGTGAACTGCCTGGTCTGTATTCTTTGGATAATTTGATTCTGTTTCAAGGTTGGTGTTAGTGCAATTTATTTAGTTGCTGATTTTCTGTTAGAAGATTTGTATCTATTTGCAATTTGTTTGTGTTTTTATTTTTTTCTAAAACAAATCCTAAATGTGATGGCGGTGTGTGTAGGCTTGCGCTTGGCTGTTGGTGTGTGTGGACTGGCACTTGGTTGGTGGTGTGCGTGGAATGGTGCTTGGCTGGCGGTGTGCATGGACTGGCGGTGTGCGTTGACTGGTGCGTGGCTGGTGGTGTGCGTGGACTGGAGCTTGGCTGGCAGTGTGCGTGGAATGGTGCTTGGCAGGCGGTGTGCGTGGACTGGTACTTGGCTGGCGGTGTGCGTGGACTGGTGGTGTGTGTGGACTGGTGCTTGGCTGGTGGTATCCGTGGACTGGAGCTTGGCTGGTGGTGTGCGTGTACTGGAGCGTGGCTGGCGGTGTGCGTGGAATGGTGCTTGGCTGGCGGTGTGCGTGGACTGGTACTTGGCTGGCGGTGTGCGTGGACTGGTGGTGTGTGCGGACTGGTGCTTGGCTGGTGGTGTCCGTGGACTGGCGCTTGGCTAGCGGTGTGCGTGGACTGGTGTTTGGCTAGCGGTGTGTGTGGACTGGTGCTCTGCTGGCTGTGTGTGAGTAGTGACTTTCTGCTGGTCACTACACACACTGCTAGCTGAGTGCCACTCCACGCAATCCATCAGCCTGTGTAGTTGCTGTGTCTGGATTGTGGGCGTGTGAAAGTGATGGGCCCTTGAATGGCGCTGTGTGCTGGTGTGAGTTTTGTTATGTGATGGGCCCGCGGCTGGCGGTGTGAATGGTTTTGTATGTCTCACACGTATGAAATGTGTATGAATGGCCTGTAAAGAGGTTGGTGCCTTGTCGTGGCTTTACAGCTCACGAGCTGTGAGTCAATGGTTCAGTTTCTCGCCCTTTCAATTATTACCAGTGCATTTCATTTCTGTGAAATCACTTGCTAATACAATTGTATCTACTGAACCATCACTCACCCTCGTGCCAAATCCAACCAGTATGTGTGTGTGCTTGCGGATTAGATGGTTGTGCAGTAATATTTGTCTTTCTGAAGCAGGGTGTACCTTGTCCCTTTTTGGTGAATTTTGTAATGTGTTGCTTTTGTGCCTGGTGGTGCGAATGGTCTTGTTTGTATCACGTATGAAAGGTGTGTGAATGGCCTGTAAAGTGGTTGGTGCCTTGACGTGGCTTTACAGCTCACGAGCTGTGAGTCATTGGTTTGGTTTTTTGTGAATTTAATTATTGACAGTGCATTTCATTTTTGTGAAATCTCTTGTTAATAAAATTTAATACACTGAACCTCGTGCCAAATCCAACCAGTATGTGTGTGTGTTTGAGGAATAGATGGTTGTGCAGGAATCTTTGTCTTTAGTTTCTCTGCCAAGGTACACTTTCCATGCAAGAATAACCCACCAACTGTAGATATTGTCGAAAACCCTTGGGAGTTCATGGTGATGTCTCTCTTGTGAATTCAAAAAAAATTTTTATCCCCAATGTCCTGCAAACCTCAAAATGTCTGCCACATTTTCTTTGCAATATTATTCCAAAATTCTCACGCTGTAGGAACAATAGTTAATCTGGTTTTGCAAGGGGGGTCACTTTGGTTTTTGGCCCGGTGCTCGGCGGCCATCTAGGGAAACCTACCAAACCCACGCATTTCTGAAAACTAGACACCCGGCGGCTTCCAGGGAGGTATGGCTTGCGTGGATCCCCCAACGTTTCCTTACCCAGAATCCCCTGCAAACCTCAATTTTTGCTAAAAGAATCAATTTTTTCACACATTTTGGGGTGGGAAAGTAGTGGCATCACCGGGCTCACACAAATTTACCACCACCCAGCGTTCCCCCAGGTCTCCCGGTAAAAATGGTGCCTCACTTGTGTGGGAGGCCCAAGTACCCGCGGCAGGCAAGGGCCCAAAACGTAGTGAGGCGACATCAAAATGGCCTATCGCAAAACCACCTGGTTTTGCAAGGGGGGTCACTTTGGTTTTTGGCCCGGTGCTCGGCGGCCATCTAGGGAAACCTACCAAACCCACGCATTTCTGAAAACTAGACACCCGGCGGCTTCCAGGGAGGTATGGCTTGCGTGGATCCCCCAATGTTTCCTTACCCAGAATCCCCTGCAAACCTCAATTTTTGCTGAAAAAATCACTTTTTTCACACATTTTGGGGTGGGAAAGTAGTGGCATCACCGGGCTCACACAAATTTACCACCACCCAGCGTTCCCCCAGGTCTCCCGGTAAAAATGGTGCCTCACTTGTGTGGGAGGCCCAAGTACCCGCGGCAGGCAAGGGCCCAAAACGTAGTGAGGCGACATCAAAATGGCCTATCGCAAAACCACCTGGTTTTGCAAGGGGGGTCACTTTGGTTTTTGGCCCGGTGCTCGGCGGCCATCTAGGGAAACCTACCAAACCCATGCATTTCTGAAAACTAGACACCCGGCGGCTTCCAGGGAGGTATGGCTTGCGTGGATCCCCCAACGTTTCCTTACCCAGAATCCCCTGCAAACCTCAATTTTTGCTGAAAAAATCACTTTTTTTCACACATTTTGGGGTGGGAAAGTAGTGGCATCACCGGGCTCACACAAATTTGCCACCACCCAGCGTTCCCCCAGGTCTCCCGGTAAAAATGGTGCCTCACTTGTGTGGGAGGCCCAAGTACCCGCGGCAGGCAAGGGCCCAAAACGTAGTGAGGCGACATCAAAATGGCCTATCGCAAAACCACCTGGTTTTGCAAGGGGGGTCACTTTGGTTTTTGGCCTGGTGCTCGGCGGCCATCTAAGGAAACCTACCAAACCCACACATTTCTGAAAACTAGACACCCGGCGGCTTGCAGGGAGGTATGGCTTGCGTGGATCCCCCATCGTTTCCTTACCCAGAATCCCCTGCAAACCTCAATTTTTGCTGAAAAAATCACTTTTTTCACACATTTTGGGGTGGGAAAGTAGTGGTATCAGCGGGCTCACACAAATTTACCACCACCCAGCGTTCCCCCAGGTCTCCCGGTAAAAATGGTGCCTCACTTGTGTGGGAGGCCCAAGTACCCGCGGCAGGCAAGGGCCCAAAACGTAGTGAGGCGACATCAAAATGGCCTATCGCAAAACCACCTGGTTTTGCAAGGGGGGTCACTTTGGTTTTTGGCCCGGTGCTCGGCGGCCATCTAGGGAAACCTACCAAACCCACGCATTTCTGAAAACTAGACACCCGGCGGCTTCCAGGGAGGTATGGCTTGCGTGGATCCCCCAACGTTTCCTTACCCAGAATCCCCTGCAAACCTCAATTTTTGCTGAAAAAATCACTTTTTTCACACATTTTGGGGTGGGAAAGTAGTGACATCACCGAGCTCACACAAATTTACCACCACCCAGCGTTCCCCCAGGTCTCCCGGTAAAAATGGTGCCTCACTTGTGTGGGAGGCCCAAGTACCCGCGGCAGGCAAGGGCCCAAAACGTAGTGAGGCGACATCAACATTGCCTATTCTAAATGTCCCATCACTACGTTTTGAGCCCTTGCCTGCTGCGGGTACTTGGGCCTCCCACACAAGTGAGGCACCATTTTTACCGGGAGACCTGGGGGAACGCTGGGTGGTGGTAAATTTGTGTGAGCCCGGTGATGCCACTACTTTCCCACCCCAAAATGTGTGAAAAAAGTGATTTTTTCAGCAAAAATTGAGGTTTGCAGGGGATTCTGGGTAAGGAAACGTTGGGGGATCCACGTAAGCCATACCTCCCTGGAAGCCGCCGGGTGTCTAGTTTTCAGAAATGTCTGGGTTTGGTAGATTTCCCTAGGTGCCGGCAGGGCTAGAGTTCAAAAACTACAGCTAGTCACTTAGCCAAAAAAGGGTCATTTTTCACTGCAAAATTGAGGTGTGACCACGTTGCGTTTTGCGCCGTTTCCTGTCACGGGCACTAGGCCGACCCGCACAAGTGAGGTACCATTTTTCTCGTAGGACTTTGGGGAACACGGTGTGGGTGGAAATTTGTGGATCCACGCAGATTCCAGAACTTTCCATCCCAGAAATGTGGGGAAAATGTGTTTTTTTTGTCATTTTTTTACGTTTGCAAGGGATTCTGGGTAACAGACCATGGAGGGAGGCAGTCAAGTCACCCCATCCTGGATTCCCCTGGGTGTCTAGTTTTCAAAAATGTATAGGTTTTCTAGGTTTCCCTAGGTGCCGGCTGGGCTAGGGTTCAAAAACTACAGCTAGTCACTTTGCCAAAAAAGGGTCATTTTTCACTGCAAAATTGAGGTGTGACCAAGTTGCGTTTTGCGCCGTTTCCTGTCGCGGGCACTAGGCCGACCCACACAAGTGAGGTACCATTTTTCTTGTAGGACTTTGGGGAACGCGGTGTGGGTGGAAATTTGTGGATCCACGCAGATTCCAGAACTTTCCATCCCAGAAATGTGGGGAAAATGTGTTTTTTTTGTCATTTTTTTACGTTTGCAAGGGATTCTGGGTAACAGACCATGGAGGGAGGCAGTCAAGTCACCCCATCCTGGATTCCCCTGGGTATCTAGTTTTCAAAAATGTATAGGTTTTCTAGGTTTCCCTAGGTGCCGGCTGGGCTAGGGTTCAAAAACTACAGCTAGTCACTTTGCCAAAAAAGGGTCATTTTTCACTGCAAAATTGAGGTGTGACCACGTTGCGTTTTGTGCCGTTTCCTGTCGCGGGCACTAGGCCGACCCGCACAAGTGAGGTACCATTTTTCTCGTAGGACTTTGGGGAACGCGGGGTGGGTGGAAATTTGTGGATCCACGCAGATTCCAGAACTTTCCATCCCAGAAATGTGGGGAAAATGTGTTTTTTTTGTCATTTTTTTACGTTTGCAAGGGATTCTGGGTAACAGACCATGGAGGGAGGCAGTCAAGTCACCCCATCCTGGATTCCCCTGGGTATCTAGTTTTCAAAAATGTATAGGTTTTCTAGGTTTCCCTAGGTGCCGGCTGGGCTAGGGTTCAAAAACTACAGCTAGTCACTTTGCCAAAAAAGGGTCATTTTTCACTGCAAAATTGAGGTGTGACCAAGTTGCGTTTTGCGCCGTTTCCTGTCGCGGGCACTAGGCCGACCCGCACAAGTGAGGTACCATTTTTCTCGTAGGACTTTGGGGAACGCAGGGTGGGTGGAAATTTGTGGATCCACGCAGATTCCAGAACTTTCCATCCCAGAAATGTGGGGAAAATGTGTTTTTGTTGTCATTTGTTTACGTTTGCAAGGGATTCTGGGTAACAGACCATGGTGGGAGGCAGTCTAGTGACCCCATCCTGGATTCCCCTGGGTGTCTAGTTTTCTAAAATGTATAGTTTTGCTAGGTTTCCCTAGGTGCCGGCTGGGCTAGGGTTCAAAAACTACAGCTAGTCACTTTGCCAAAAAAGGGTCATTTTTCACTGCAAAATTGAGGTGTGACCACGTTGAGTTTTGTGCCGTTTCCTGTCGCGGGCACTAGGCCGACACGCACAAGTGAGGTACCATTTTTCTCGTAGGACTTTGGGGAACGCGCGGTGGGTGGAAATTTGTGGATCCACGCAGATTCCAGAACTTTCCATCCCAGAAATGTGGGGAAAATGTGTTTTTTTTGTCATTTGTTTACGTTTGCAAGGGATTCTGGGTAACAGACCATGGAGGGAGGCAGTCAAGCCACCCCATCCTGGATTCCCCTGGGTGTCTAGTTTTCAAAAATGTATAGGTTTTCTAGGTTTCCCTAGGTGCCGGCTGGGCTAGGGTTCAAAAACTACAGCTAGTCACTTTGCCAAAAAAGGGTCATTTTTCACTGCAAAATTGAGGTGTGACCAAGTTGCGTTTTGCGCCGTTTCCTGTCGCGGGCACTAGGCCGACCCGCACAAGTGAGGTACCATTTTTCTCGTAGGACTTTGGGGAACGCGGGGTGGGTGGAAATTTGTGGATCCACGCAGATTCCAGAACTTTCCATCCCAGAAATGTGGGGAAAATGTGTTTTTTTGTCATTTTTTTACGTTTGCAAGGGATTCTGGGTAACAGACCATGGTGGGAGGCAGTCTAGTGACCCCATCCTGGATTCCCCTGGGTGTCTAGTTTTCAAAAATGTATAGGTTTGCTAGGTTTCCCTAGGTGCCGGCTGGGCTAGGGTTCAAAAACTACAGCTAGTCACTTTGCCAAAAAAGGGTCATTTTTCACTGCAAAATTGAGGTGTGACCACGTTGCGTTTTGCGCCGTTTCCTGACGCGGGCACTAGGCCGACCCGCACAAGTGAGGTACCATTTTTCTCGTAGGACTTTGGGGAACGCGGGGTGGGTGGAAATTTGTGGATCCACACAGATTCCAGAACTTTCCATCCCAGAAATGTGGGGAAAATGTGTTTTTTTGTCATTTTTTTACGTTTGCAAGGGATTCTGGGTAACAGACCATGGTGGGAGGCAGTCAAGTCACCCCATCCTGGATTTCCCTGGGTGTCTAGTTTTCAAAAATGTATAGGTTTGCTAGGTTTCCCTAAGTGCCGGCAGGGCTAGGGTTCAAAAACTACAGCTAGTCACTTTGCCAAAAAAGGGTCATTTTTCACTGCAAAATTGAGGTGTGACCACGTTGCGTTTTGCGCCATTTCCTGTTGCGGGCACTAGGCCGACCCGCACAAGTGAGGTACGATTTTTCTCGTAGGACTTTGGGGAACGCGGGGTGGGTGGAAATTTGTGGATCCACGCAGATTCCAGAACTTTCCATCCCAGAAATGTGGGGAAAATGTGTTTTTTTTGTCATTTTTTTACGTTTGCAAGGGATTCTGGGTAACAGACCATGGTGGGAGGCAGTCAAGTCACCCCATCCTGGATTCTCCTGGGTGTCTAGTTTTCAAAAATGTATAGGTTTGCTAGGTTTCCCTAAGTGCTGGCAGGGCTAGGGTTCAAAAACTACAGCTAGTCACTTTGCCAAAAAAGGGTCATTTTTCACTGCAAAATTGAGGTGTGACCACGTTGTGTTTTGCGCCGTTTCCTGTTGCGGGCACTAGGCCGACCCGCACAAGTGAGGTACCATTTTTCTCGTAGGACTTTGGGGAATGCGGGGTGGGTGGAAATTTGTGGATCCACGCAGATTCCAGAACTTTCCATCCCAGAAATGTGGGGAAATGTGTTTTGTTTGTCATTTTTTTACGTTTGCAAGGGATTCTGGGTAACAGACCATGGTGGGAGGCAGTCAAGTCACCCCATCCTGGATTCCCCTGGGTGTCTAGTTTTCAAAAATGTATAGGTTTGCTAGGTTTCCCTAAGTGCCGGCAGGGCTAGGGTTCAAAAACTACAGCTAGTCACTTTGCCAAAAAAGGGTCATTTTTCACTGCAAAATTGAGGTGTGACCACGTTGCGTTTTGCGCCGTTTCCTGTCGCGGGCACTAGGCCGACCCGCACAAGTGAGGTACCATTTTTCTTGTAGGACTTTGGGGAACGCGGGGTGGGTGGAAATTTGTGGATCCACACAGATTCCAGAACTTTCCATCCCAGAAATGTGGGGAAAATGTGTTTTTTTTCATTTTTTTACGTTTGCAAGGGATTCTGGGTAACAGACCATGGTGGGAGGCAGTCAAGTCACCCCATCCTGGATGCCCCTGGGTGTCTAGTTTTCAAAAATGTATAGGTTTACTAGGTTTCCCAAAGTGCCGGCAGGGCTAGGGTTCAAAAACTACAGCTAGTCACTTTGCCAAAAAAGGGTCATTTTTCACTGCAAAATTGAGGTGTGACCACGTTGCGTTTTGCGCCATTTCCTGTCGCGGGCACTAGGCCGACCCGCACAAGTGAGGTACCATTTTTCTTGTAGGACTTTGGGGAACGCGGGGTGGGTGGAAATTTGTGGATCCACGCAGATTCCAGAACTTTCCATCCCAGAAATGTGGGGAAAATGTGTTTTTGTTTTTCATTTTTTTACGTTTGCAAGGGATTCTGGGTAACAGACCATGGTGGGAGGCAGTCAAGTCACCCCATCCTGGATTCTCCTGGGTGTCTAGTTTTCAAAAATGTATAGGTTTGCTAGGTTTCCCTAAGTGCCGGCAGGGCTAGGGTTCAAAAACTACAGCTAGTCACTTTGCCAAAAAAGGGTCATTTTTCACTGCAAAATTGAGGTGTGACCACGTTGCGTTTTGCGCCGTTTCCTGTCGCGGGCACTAGGCCGACCCGCACAAGTGAGGTACCATTTTTCTCGTAGGACTTTGGGGAACGCGGGGTGGGTGGAAATTTGTGGATCCACGCAGATTCCAGAACTTTCCATCCCAGAAATGTGGGGAAAATGTGTTTTTTTGTCATTTTTTTACATTTGCAAGGGATTCTGGGTAACAGACCATGGTGGGAGGCAGTCAAGTCACCCCATCCTGAATTCCCCTGGGTGTCTAGTTTTCAAAAATGTATAGGTTTGCTAGGTTTCCCTAAGTGCCGGCAGGGCTAGGGTTCAAAAACTACAGCTAGTCACTTTGCCAAAAAAGGGTCATATTTCACTGCAAAATTGAGGTGTGACCACGTTGCGTTTTGCGCCGTTTCCTGTCGCGGGCACTAGGCCGACCCGCACAAGTGAGGTACCATTTTTCTCGTAGGACTTTGGGGAACGCGGGGTGGGTGGAAATTTGTGGATCCACGCAGATTCCAGAACTTTCCATCCCAGAAATGTGGGGAAAATGTGTTTTTTTTGTCATTTTTTTACGTTTGCAAGGGATTCTGGGTAACAGACCATGGTGGGAGGCAGTCAAGTCACCCCATCCTGAATTCCCCTGGGAGTCTAGTTTTAAAAAATGTATAGGTTTGCTAGGTTTCCCTAAGTGCCGGCAGGGCTAGGGTTCAAAAACTACAGCTAGTCACTTTGCCAAAAAAGGGTCATTTTTCACTGCAAAATTGAGGTGTGACCACGTTGCGTTTTGCGCCATTTCCTGTCGCAGGCACTAGGCCGACCCGCACAAGTGAGGTACCATTTTTCTCGTAGGACTTTGGGGAACGCGGGGTGGGTGGAAATTTGTGGATCCACGCAGATTCCAGAACTTTCCATCCCAGAAATGTGGGGAAAATGTGTTTTTGTTTTTCATTTTTTTACGTTTGCAAGGGATTCTGGGTAACAGACCATGGTGGGAGGCAGTCAAGTCACCCCATCCTGGATTCTCCTGGGTGTCTAGTTTTCAAAAATGTATAGGTTTGCTAGGTTTCCCTAAGTGCCGGCAGGGCTAGGGTTCAAAAACTACGGCTAGTCACTTTGCCAAAAAAGGGTCATTTTTCACTGCAAAATTGAGGTGTGACCACGTTGCGTTTTGCGCCGTTTCCTGTCGCGGGCACTAGGCCGACCCGCACAAGTGAGGTACCATTTTTCTCGTAGGACTTTGGGGAACGCGGGGTGGGTGGAAATTTGTGGATCCACGCAGATTCCAGAACTTTCCATCCCAGAAATGTGGGGAAAATGTGTTCTTTTGTCATTTTTTTACATTTGCAAGGGATTCTGGGTAACAGACCATGGTGGGAGGCAGTCAAGTCACCCCATCCTGAATTCCCCTGGGTGTCTAGTTTTCAAAAATGTATAGGTTTGCTAGGTTTCCCTAAGTGCCGGCAGGGCTAGGGTTCAAAAACTACAGCTAGTCACTTTGCCAAAAAAGGGTCATTTTTCACTGCAAAATTGAGGTGTGACCACGTTGCGTTTTGCGCCGTTTCCTGTCGCGGGCACTAGGCCGACCCGCACAAGTGAGGTACCATTTTTCTCGTAGGACTTTGGGGAACGCGGGGTGGGTGGAAATTTGTGGATCCACGCAGATTCCAGAACTTTCCATCCCAGAAATGTGGGGAAAATGTGTTTTTTTTGTCATTTTTTTACGTTTGCAAGGGATTCTGGGTAACAGACCATGGTGGGAGGCAGTCAAGTCACCCCATCCTGAATTCCCCTGGGTGTCTAGTTTTCAAAAATGTATAGGTTTGCTAGGTTTCCCTAAGTGCCGGCAGGGCTAGGGTTCAAAAACTACAGCTAGTCACTTTGCCAAAAAAGGGTCATTTTTCACTGCAAAATTGAGGTGTGACCACGTTGCGTTTTGCGCCGTTTCCTGTCGCGGGCACTAGGCCGACCCGCACAAGTGAGGTACCATTTTTCTGGTAGGACTTTGGGGAACGCGGGGTGGGTGGAAATTTGTGGATCCACGCAGACTCCAGAACTTTCCATCCCAGAAATGTGGGGAAAATGTGTTTTTTTTGTCATTTTTTTACGTTTGCAAGGGATTCTGGGTAACAGACCATGGTGGGAGGCAGTCAAGTCACCCCATCCTGGATTCCCCTGGGTGTCTAGTTTTCAAAAATGTATAGGTTTGCTAGGTTTCCCTAAGTGCCGGCAGGGCTAGGGTTCAAAAACTACAGCTAGTCACTTTGCCAAAAAAGGGTCATTTTTCACTGCAAAATTGAGGTGTGACCACGTTGCGTTTTGCGCCGTTTCCTGTCGCGGGCACTAGGCCGACCCGCACAAGTGAGGTACCATTTTTATCGTAGGACTTTGGGGAACGCGGGGTGGGTGGAAATTTGTGGATCCACGCAGATTCCAGAACTTTCCATCCCAGAAATGTGGGTAAAATGTGGTTCTTTAGTCATTTTTTTACGTTTGCAAGGGATTCTGGGTAACAGACCATGGTGGGAGGCAGTCAAGTGACCCCATCCTGGATTCCCCTGGGTGTCTAGTTTTCAAAAATGTATAGGTTTGCTAGGTTTCCCTAGGTGCCGGCAGGGCTAGGGTTCAAAAACTACAGCTAGTCACTTTGCCAAAAAAGGGTCATTTTTCACTGCAAAATTGAGGTGTGACCACGTTGCGTTTTGCGCCATTTCCTGTCGCGGGCACTAGGCCGACCCGCACAAGTGAGGTACCATTTTTCTTGTAGGACTTTGGGGAACGCGGGGTGGGTGGAAATTTGTGGATCCACGCAGATTCCAGAACTTTCCATCCCAGAAATGTGGGGAAAATGTGTTTTTGTTTTTCATTTTTTTACGTTTGCAAGGGATTCTGGGTAACAGACCATGGTGGGAGGCAGTCAAGTCACCCCATCCTGGATTCTCCCGGGTGTCTAGTTTTCAAAAATGTATAGGTTTGCTAGGTTTCCCTAAGTGCCGGCAGGGCTAGGGTTCAAAAACTACAGCTAGTCACTTTGCCAAAAAAGGGTCATTTTTCACTGCAAAATTGAGGTGTGACCACGTTGCGTTTTGCGCCGTTTCCTGTCGCGGGCACTAGGCCGACCCGCACAAGTGAGGTACCATTTTTCTCGTAGGACTTTGGGGAACGCGGGGTGGGTGGAAATTTGTGGATCCACGCAGATTCCAGAACTTTCCATCCCAGAAATGTGGGGAAAATGTGTTTTTTTGTCATTTTTTTACATTTGCAAGGGATTCTGGGTAACAGACCATGGTGGGAGGCAGTCAAGTCACCCCATCCTGAATTCCCCTGGGTGTCTAGTTTTCAAAAATGTATAGGTTTGCTAGGTTTCCCTAAGTGCCGGCAGGGCTAGGGTTCAAAAACTACAGCTAGTCACTTTGCCAAAAAAGGGTCATATTTCACTGCAAAATTGAGGTGTGACCACGTTGCGTTTTGCGCCGTTTCCTGTCGCGGGCACTAGGCCGACCCGCACAAGTGAGGTACCATTTTTCTCGTAGGACTTTGGGGAACGCGGGGTGGGTGGAAATTTGTGGATCCACGCAGATTCCAGAACTTTCCATCCCAGAAATGTGGGGAAAATGTGTTTTTTTTGTCATTTTTTTACGTTTGCAAGGGATTCTGGGTAACAGACCATGGTGGGAGGCAGTCAAGTCACCCCATCCTGAATTCCCCTGGGAGTCTAGTTTTAAAAAATGTATAGGTTTGCTAGGTTTCCCTAAGTGCCGGCAGGGCTAGGGTTCAAAAACTACAGCTAGTCACTTTGCCAAAAAAGGGTCATTTTTCACTGCAAAATTGAGGTGTGACCACGTTGCGTTTTGCGCCATTTCCTGTCGCAGGCACTAGGCCGACCCGCACAAGTGAGGTACCATTTTTCTCGTAGGACTTTGGGGAACGCGGGGTGGGTGGAAATTTGTGGATCCACGCAGATTCCAGAACTTTCCATCCCAGAAATGTGGGGAAAATGTGTTTTTGTTTTTCATTTTTTTACGTTTGCAAGGGATTCTGGGTAACAGACCATGGTGGGAGGCAGTCAAGTCACCCCATCCTGGATTCTCCTGGGTGTCTAGTTTTCAAAAATGTATAGGTTTGCTAGGTTTCCCTAAGTGCCGGCAGGGCTAGGGTTCAAAAACTACGGCTAGTCACTTTGCCAAAAAAGGGTCATTTTTCACTGCAAAATTGAGGTGTGACCACGTTGCGTTTTGCGCCGTTTCCTGTCGCGGGCACTAGGCCGACCCGCACAAGTGAGGTACCATTTTTCTCGTAGGACTTTGGGGAACGCGGGGTGGGTGGAAATTTGTGGATCCACGCAGATTCCAGAACTTTCCATCCCAGAAATGTGGGGAAAATGTGTTCTTTTGTCATTTTTTTACATTTGCAAGGGATTCTGGGTAACAGACCATGGTGGGAGGCAGTCAAGTCACCCCATCCTGAATTCCCCTGGGTGTCTAGTTTTCAAAAATGTATAGGTTTGCTAGGTTTCCCTAAGTGCCGGCAGGGCTAGGGTTCAAAAACTACAGCTAGTCACTTTGCCAAAAAAGGGTCATTTTTCACTGCAAAATTGAGGTGTGACCACGTTGCGTTTTGCGCCGTTTCCTGTCGCGGGCACTAGGCCGACCCGCACAAGTGAGGTACCATTTTTCTCGTAGGACTTTGGGGAACGCGGGGTGGGTGGAAATTTGTGGATCCACGCAGATTCCAGAACTTTCCATCCCAGAAATGTGGGGAAAATGTGTTTTTTTTGTCATTTTTTTACGTTTGCAAGGGATTCTGGGTAACAGACCATGGTGGGAGGCAGTCAAGTGACCCCATCCTGGATTCCCCTGGGTGTCTAGTTTTCAAAAATGTATAGGTTTGCTAGGTTTCCCTAGGTGCCGGCAGGGCTAGGGTTCAAAAACTACAGCTAGACTCTTTGCAAAAAAAGTGTACATTTTCAGTGTGAAAATGAGGTGTGTTCAGCTAAGGTTTTGAGCCACTTCCTGTCGTGGGCACTATGCCTACCCACACAAGTGAGGTACCATTTTTATTGGGAGACTTAGGGTAGTTCATATTTGTAAAGCAACTGTTATTACCTATTGATTTTGGATGCATTTCCTCCTTCCAAATGAAAGACATTGTGTAAAAAAAAAGTCATTTTGAAAAATGACCAATAATTGTCATGAAAGTATGAGTATTCCCAATTTCGAAAATGTGCAAATATGCACTGTTTCTAAACTCTGTAGTTTGTTCCCATTTCAGAAATACATAGGTGTCTTTCATACCGATTTTTCCATGTATACATTTTCCCACAATAATTGCTATAGACCCGGAACAAAAAAAAAAACCATTACAAAATGCTGCTCAGTTTTTTACTCTGGGTTCGTTGGGCTCTTGGTGAACCTACAAGTCCTATATATCCCCACAACCAGGAAGGTCCAGTGGATGTAACGGTACATTGCTTTCTAAGAGATGTGATAATTAGAAGAAGTTACAGGTGAAAACGTTGACTCAAAAGGCTGCTTTTGTCAAATAATTTTTAATTTTTCCTATATTTAACTGTTAGTTTCTAGAAAGAAACTTTGATGGATCTACACAAATGACCCCTTGCTAAATTCAGAATTTTGTCTACTTTTTAAAAATGTATAGCTTTCCAGGGTCCATTATTGTTTTTGTACCCATTTCTACCATTAACTGGAAGGAGGTTGAAAGCACAAAAAATAGCAAAAAGAGGGTATGTCCCAGAAAAATGCCAAAACTGTGTAAAAAATGTTGGTTTTCTGACAAAATTCTGTCATTCCCTAAAAGCTGGAGAAATGGTGATTTCAGCCCCACAAACCCTTTTTTGATACCATTTGCAGAGAAAAACCCAGAAGCTTTCATTTGCAGCCCGTTTTTCCCCTTTTTCACAAAAAAACCAAAATTTTGCTGTATTTTGACTAATTTCTGGGAACCCTCTAGGAGAATCCACAAACCCTGGGTACCTTTAGAATCCCCATGATGTTGGAAGAAAAGGACGCAAATTTGGCGTGGATACCTAATGTGGTCAAAAAGTTACAGGGGCCTAAGCGCGCACTACCCCAAATAGCCCAAAAAAGGCTTAGCACAGGAGGGGAAAAGGCCTAGCAGGGGTTAAAAGCGCAGCTTGATGCACTGGTTTTACCTTGTGGCGCTATCCAGTACGTTGACGATTTACTAATCGCCGCGGATACTGAAAAGATTTGCAAAGAAGCTACATTGTCATTGTTGCGTCATTTGTCTGCCTTTCATCACAAAGTGTCTCTCTCAAAACTGCAATATTGTCGACAAGAAGTGACCTACTTAGGTCATCTCTTATCGAAGGAGGGAAGGAAACTGACCCCAGAAAGAATTCAAGCCATTACACAATTAAGTGTGCCGAGAACACAGAGAGAAGTGCGTGCTTTCTTGGGCATTACTTCATACTGTAGGCATTGGATACCAAATTTTTCTTTGCTGGCAAAACCTTTGTTAGCATTAACATGTAAAGACACACCGAATCCTATTCCATGGTCTGAAGAGTGTCAGAAAAGTTTTTGGGAATTGCGTGATGCATTATGTTCAGCTCCTGTGTTGGGTACCCCTGACTACAGCAAGCCTTTTACATTGTATGTTCATGAAAAAGATGGTTGCGCATTATCAGTATTAACACAGCCTTTTGGCGACAGACCGCGTCCGTGCGCATATTTTCCGTCAACCTTGGACCCGGTAGCGAGGGCATTGCCAAGTTGTTTGAGAGCTACAGCTGCAGCAGCTATGTCTATTCGACAATCTGCTGGACTAGTGATGGATAATACATTGATTGTTATGGTTCCACATGCTGTGGACACATTGTTAAACAGGACCAAGACACAGCACTTAACTAGTGCGCGATTGTCAGGATATGAATTGACACTGTTAGCAAATCATATACACATAAAGAGATGCAACACGTTGAATCCAGCTACATTATTGCCGATTTCAGCAGACCTAGATGAGATTGAGCAACATGATTGTCTGTTCAGAACAGAAGAAGAGACAAAAGGTAGAATAAATCTTAAAGATACTCCCCTAACTGAGTGTGATGGTACCTTATGGGTGGATGGTTCGTGTTTTAAGCTTCCGAATGGTGATACGACTGCTGCATATGCTATCAAGACTTTGCACACGATCGTTGAAACTGCACGAGTGCCACATAATTCGGCTCAAGCAGCAGAATTGATTGCGCTTACAAGAGCATGCGTGTTGTCTAAGGGAATGAAAGTGAACATATATACTGATAGCCAGTACGCCTTTGGTGTGGCCCATAGTTTTGGGCGCCTATGGAAGGAACGTGGGTTCCTGACTTCGCATGGAGCTAAAATTCAGAATGGCAAGTTGGTGAATGATCTCCTTGAGTCACTGACCCTACCGTTGCAAGTTGCGATTATGAAATGCAGTGCGCACAAGAAAGTCACTGATGATGTTGGTCGTGGTAATGCGTTTGCTGATGAAATCGCGAAAGAAACAGCAAAAGATGTGAAGACTCGAATGTATGTTGCAGGCCCTGCAAGATGGGTTAATGATGTTGGAATGTGTGAAAACACGATAGAGAGTGTGAAGTCCCTTCAAGTTGAAGCCACAGAGAAAGAGTTGAGCAAGTGGAGAGAAAGTACGGGTAAATTGGATGAGAATGGTTGTTGGATTGATTTGTCAGAACATCGGCGATGGTTGTTACCTGATGCATAAGTGCTTCCAGTGGTTACTATGGCACATGGAATGGCACATATCAGTGTGAAAGGAATCTGTAAGTTGTTGGCTCCAGTATGGCAGAACGTTGGAATTCCCAAGTGTGCAGAGAATGTAGTCAAGAATTGTATGGTATGTTTGAAATACAACCCTGGTAGGGGAACCCCAACTCCAGCTGGTCATTTTGCGCCTCCTTCATATCCATTTGAGCTTTTGCAGCTAGACATTATCCACATGGAAAGGTGCAACAACTTGAAATATGTACTGGTTGTTGTTTGCGCTTTTTCAAAATGGATAGAAGCATATCCCCTAAAAGACAACACTGCTTTGTCCACAGCCAAAGCCCTTGTGAAAGAATTTTTCCCTAGGTTTGGAATGCCAAGAATGGTGTGGAGTGATAATGGGAGTGAATTTGTGGGTCGAGTGATGAAGAATGTGTGTGAGGGGTTAGGGATAAAGCAGAAATTTCACGCTGCAAATCACCCCCAATCAGCTGGATTAGTAGAGTGCTACAATGGCACTCTAAAGATCAAGCTGGCCAAAATCCAGGCGAGCTCCGGTCTTAAATGGCCTGACGCTCTACCTCTAGCACTCCTGTCCACCAGAATGACCGTACACTCACAAGTGGGACTTAGCCCATACGAGATTATTTTTGGCCGCCCGGCCAATGTATGGGGTGTGCCAAGACCGACGAAATTCAGCGAAATCGAACATCCAGTACTGCTTGACTATCTGTGTGAATTGACGGCTAAATTGCGTGTTTTACACCAACAGGTGCATGATACTCTCCCCCAGGCCTCCGAAGCTCCAGGACACCCTATCGACCCTAACACGTGGGTTCTTGTGAGGAACTTCCAGCGGAAGAGCAACGATGAGCCCCGTTGGATTGGCCCTCATCTCGTACTTCTATCGACAAGGTCAGCGATTCGAGTAAAGGGGAAGAAGAATTGGATTCACGGCGCCCACTGCAAGAGGATCCCTTTGCCTCTACCATATGACCAGTGGGTCCAGGAGGGTATCGCTGATTCTGAAACAGACACTGTACCTCGTTTTGTACCGTTTAGTGATGCACGCATAAGAGGCACAACTTCAGCACAAGAAAGTGACGATATTTTACAAGAAGCTGTGCCACCGTCAATTCGATTGGACACCACAGAGCCTGAACTCTTGTTCCAAGACCAGACAGTACCTGGCCGTTTCCGCTACAACTTGAGACCAAGGCCTATGGACAAATAAATATTCTTTTCCCTTACCCTTTTTGTTTTTGATATTATAGCTCTCCCATCTGAAGGACTTTCTTGATTTTTGTTTTTCGAACCACCATCCGGGTTCAGCCCCAGGGTCGCGGTGCCAAGACTTTGGGGTACAGGCCGAAGACGTTAGGTCAACGGTTCTGGTTGGTCTAGGGCGTTCCCTGGACTGACAGGTGTACTCCTTAGCAGAAGATACTCACCCGCCGCGAGCTGCACGATTAGAGGATGGAGTTTTTCAAGATGGAGAGACTCGCTGAGGAAACGAACTTTAAAACGAAAATATGTAAAATAATGAAGAGCAAACGTTTTGTATTTTCATGTTTGTTTATACTATGTAGTATGATGGTGTTTACTGTAGGATTTGTATTCTTCTCCTCTCAAGAGCCCTTTGCACCCACTGAACAGCCTACACCTCCTCCTACTGCCTCCTTGCACTCTTTTCACCCTCTGCCTGAACACGAACAAGCTAGACGATCAGAGTTTGTAAATAACTCGTTTATTCAGCTCCTGCACCAGCACCAACTAGTTATGAATACAACCAATTGCTGGGTGTGTGGTTTAATGCCACATACCATTAACAAGGGTATTCCATATCTGGTGCTGCCGTTTAGTTACAATGGATCGTCATGGGCATTCCAGACCATGTTTCTTTTTGCATTAGATGCCTACTCCCCGCGACAACCGCGTTTCATCAGACCTAGCACCAATAATAAAGCTTTAATGAAAGTAGTTGCCGATATGAGCAGAGATATCGATGCATACTCATCTCTTCCTAAGGATGAATTGCGAGCTTATGTAGGGTGGAACGCGACGGGGTATAGCATTAGTCTGGGTTTTCCCCTGCGTTTTTGGCTGCCAAGGGTACATATTTTGTCTGCAATGACCGAGCATATACATGGTTGCCCCCTGATTTCTCGGGCACATGTTATATTGCAAATCTGCTACCGCCAACATTTACTGCTGCCTCTGATTATCATAAGACCAGAGTTGTGAGAGGAGTGATTAGTAAGGAGGATACTGCCGGTCAGGAAGCGGGAGACTTCTTTTTGGGTTTCCTGCCGTTTTGGGGACCTATGGTCAATAGTAGGAACCTGAGACAACTGACTCGTGTGGTTGAATCCACTGTTAATGTTACGGCTGGTGCCCTTGGTAATTTGACGGCTGAGCTCCAAGCGGATCGCCTCATGACTTTGCAGAACCGTATGGTTCTAGACGTCATTCTTGCAGACCGCGGTGGGGTATGTAAGGTTATCCAATCTAGTTGTTGCATTTTCATACCAGATAACGCTCCAACAGTTTACCAGGCCATCTCCAAGCTGCATAAAATATCTGAATCTATTCACGTGGATAAAGCAGATTGGTCACTGGTGGGGTGGTTCTGGGAACTGATATCTGCCTGGGGTTGGAAAATTCTGATGGTCATTGGAATGATCTTAGCCATTCTTTTCCTGTTCTGTCTGTGCATACAGTGTGCTCCTGCGATATGTGGCCTCTGTGCTACATTATGTGTAAGGAAACCTGTATCGAGGGACGAGCTAAGTAATAGGATGATGCTACAGCAACATCTCCATGACTTCGTGAATATTGACCTAGACTCGGATTGATGTGAGTATAGTTATTGCCTATGTAAGGGCAAAAGGAGGGTATGTGGTACTTTAAAATTTGGGACCGCGTAGGAGACAGGGCCCTACCCCTGTCTATTCCGGTATTAGCGAACCGCGAATGGCCAATGCGGTATGTACAAGTGCTTTCCATAACATTTCATTGTTAAATGCACTATGCATACAATATTTTACATTGACTTCGTGGGTCCCATCTTGAAGCGGTGGCCATCTTATGGTTGCCCTCACATAGGCTACACATTACGAACAAATATGGGCCTTTGGACCCCACGTGCTTTATTTGACTTCTCTGTGACCTGTGCAGCTTGGCTCCGCTGCCCCAGGTCAGTCCGGTCTCACGAGCTCCTCGTCTTACGGCCACCTGTGATTAGCATCAGAGTTTGACACACCATAAAGCCTTTTCATCCCACACAAGCCTCCGGCTAATCTCTTTCACACCTGACTTTTCCTGCTTTATGGTTTGTTTTACAAACAGGAGATGCCCGTGTTTATTGGGGCCTGTTGATATCTGATGTGGGATCTGAGCCTCGCTGGGTAAATAATTGTGGGCTGGCTAAACTGGAATGTGGGATGGTCATCATGACTATTCCTTTTCGTTTGTAATTGATACATGTAGATGACCATATCGTAAAACAAGGAATGTATGCCTGAAGCATGATATTTTGTATTTAAGGAGAAGCCGTTTCTGTAACTTTAAGCAGTCTCCTGAGAACATACATTGTGTTGTACTTCTCGGACACCTGTAATTGGTCTGCAGCCAATAAAACGATCTTTGACTTCACCAAGAAGACTCTGCGTTTCTGTGGGTCTGAAACAGGAAGAACTTGAAGTCTTAGGGTGTGTTCCCCTGCACCGCTGGGCTTAAAATTCCCAATACTTCACAGGGTGTCAATAATGATGCCAAGTATCTTACAAGGTGTATTTGGGATCAGTGTCCAAAATAAACATGCTGGTTACTTCACAATTTGGGATAGTCACTCCTTATCCGCCGCACGTCCTCATAATTTCTTTATCACAGCCTCTCTGTTACAAGGTTACTCTTAAGGTTACTCTTAACCTTAGTCTTTCGTACTCCCTCCCCTTGGCATGTATACTTAAGGGACAGCCTTCTGTCCTAACAAATTTGTTTTGCTACATATATTGTCTGCATCGATGGTTGAATTACCAGGTTGTCACTACGCATATTATACCTCTGATTCTTCGGACATTGATTAAGGTCTTATGGTGACCTTCTTATTCCTAACGCCACTTAATTCTGTACTTAGTTGTCAGGAATTTACATTCTCACTGGTTGGCATGTTTATTTTGGACACTGATCCCAACTACACCTCGTAAGATACTTGGCATCATTATTGACACCCTGTACACTTTCTATTGTGTGAGTATATCTGCCTCTTTTTGCTTTCTCATTCGTTTTTTCAATACTCTTTGCTCCTTGATATAAGATGACGTACAGTACTGTGTTTGATCAGACTTTTTAACCCCTTTTTAATCATGTTTATTGAATTATTACTTTCTAATTGTTATCTCCCTTTTCTCTCTCTTCTTCCCTCTTCTTTTTTAAGGCTATTCAGGTTAAACTGTACAGGCATAATCAATGTTGTCCTGATGATGATCCTAATATTTCTTTTATAGGATGGAAACGCCGTCGACACTTGTAAACACCCTATATGTTCTTAGCAATACTAAGTATGATACATAAGGGTGTCCCATGTAATGTTTGTTGGTTCACTCTCTATTCCTGCCATTTGCAACAAACGTTTTTTGCCTGAACCTTTGTGTTTTTTCTGTTCTTCTCCTTATTATTTGTATGGGACACAGGCTTGTGTCCCACTTTGTGAATTTCTTTGATATTTTTGCTTCATTACTATATCAGTAAAATCTATGACCACTGTCCGGCTGGACAAGTCTTTAAAAATAAGCACTGATTGGGTCCTTATTTATTGCTGTTTCCATTCATTCCTTCCTAGGGACTTTTTGTTGTTTATTTTGATTAGCTTTGTGCCATGGTGCAATGTCGAGCAAGTGGTGTTTCGCTGATTTTGTGCTCAAGAAGCCTCCAGTGCAAATCTCAATGCACAGACAACCTTCCAATTGTAAATCAAGTAACACAAGTGGTTTTGCAGAAGTGACTCATATCATTATCATATCATTGCTGCTGTTTTCACGTGGCAGTAGTATGTGCAATACTAGGTTCTTTTCCTTTGTGCAAAGTATGTTGATCTGACTTTGGATGGAATCCTAGGGATGTTTGTGCTGTGCTTATGTTACACCCACTTTGCAGAAATGTTCAGGGGTTTTGCACTGCGCTGCACAATGATGCTACAACACTGCTAATGCATGACATTTTTGAGCAAAAATGCCTTTGTACACAAACGTTGATTAACGCTTTTGCTTCCACTGTATTACGTTACATAGCACCAGGGCTTTAAGTGGGCCTGGTCTCACCGGGTCTGAGCACCTGCAGTTTTTTAAAGGGGGCCTCAAAACACGTCTCTATCGGGCTCTGTTTTTGCCCGGGCACAGGCAGTCCGTCTTTTTCCAGACTGCAGGCACATCGATGAGCGCTGCTCACTCTGCTTACTTCTCACTAGTGAAGAAGTTACGGCATGACGTCATGCCAGGTGAGCGTTGTAGGGGAAGGGGAATCCTTTAAGGAGAGTCATTTTCCCTCTGGATTTCCCATCTCTTTTTGAAACTTAGGAGCAGCAACACTGTTGTGGTGTCACCAGCGCTGTAAGTGGAAGCTTTTTCAAAATTATATACAAGCCATAGTTGCTGCTTATTTATCTTATGCAAATAACAACCACTGACAAAGCAAATAGTCCTGACTTGTTGTAGGTATGATCAGAAAGGGGGTTGGGTGCACACTGCCTCACATCCCAGCACAGTTCACCCCTTTGCATTCAGGTAAATGCAGGGCAAAATTAGTGCTTACTTGAAATTTAGCTGTAGCTTTTCACCATAGTTGGTGCAGACATTGCTGTATATCTCTAGATACGTGGTTCTGTGTTCAGCCCTTCTTCAGTACGGAGCAGCAGTAGTAGAAAGCAAAATAAAAGTCATCTGGGGTTGCTGGAAATGCTGCCAATTTCCTCTCCGGTCACAGTACCACTCACAGGCACACAAGTGCATCTCCAAAGCTCGCCAGCTTTCTGGCTCAAGGGAGCCTTTTGAACAGAAAGGGGGTTGGGAGCACACTGCCTCACATCCCAGCACAGTTCGCCCCTTTGCATCCTGGTAAATGCAGTACAAAATTAGTGCTTACTTGAAAGTTAGCTGTAGTTTTTCTCCAAAGTTGGTGCAGACATTGCTGTATATCTCTAGACACGTGTTTCTGGGTTCAACCCTTCTTCAATAGAGAGCAGAAGTAGTAAAAAAGCAAATGAAAGGTCATCTGGGGTTGCTGGAAATGCTGCTAAATTCTTCTCAGGTCACAGTATCACTTACAGGCACACAGGTGCATCTCCAAAGCTCGTGAACTTGCTAGCTCATGGGAGCCTTTTGAACAGAAAGAGGGTTGGGAGCACACTGCCTCACATTCCAGCACAGTTCTCCCCTTTGCATCCTGGTAAATGCAGTACAAAATTAGTGCTTACTTAAAATGTAGCTATTGTTTTTCACCAAAGTTGGTGCAGACATTGCTGTATATCTCTAGACACATGTTTCTGGGTTCAGCCCTTCTTCAGTAGAGAGCAGCAGTGGTAGAAAGCAAAAGAAAAGTAATATGGGGTTGCTGGAAATGCTGCCAAATTCCTCTCCGGTCACAGTACCACTCACAGGCACAGAGGTGAATCTCCAAAGCTCGTCAACCCCAGATAAATTTTGTCTTTTATCTCTACTGATGAAGGATAATATCCAGAAACACTTGTCTAGAGATTGACAGCACTAAACTGCACCAACTTTGGTGAAACACGGGACAAAGCACTGGACTGGACCACCTGCTTCCTCTCCGGCAGAACCCAGAGCGTCCGCCTCCCCCCTTTTTTCGATCCAAAGCCACCGAGATCATCTGCGGCGTACCCCAAGGATCATCCCTCAGCCCGACATTGTTCAACATCTACATGGCACCACTCGCTCATGTCGCCCGACTGCATGACCTCAACATCATCTCCTACGCCGACGACACCCAGCTGATCCTCTCCCTCAGCAAGGACCCCCTCACCGCCAAAACCAACCTTCACGAAGGAATGAAAGCCATCGCTGAGTGGATGATGAATAGCTGTCTGAAGCTGAACTCAGACAAGACGGAAGTCCTCATCCTCGGCTCCACCCCCTTGGCGTGGGACGACTCCTGGTGGCCGACCACACTGGGAGAAGCACCAACATCCACCAACCACGCATGCAACCTAGGATTCATCCTCGACTCAACACTCTCCATGACCAAGCAAGTCAACGCCATCTCGTCCTCCTGCTTCAACACCCTCTGCATGCTCAGCAAGATCTACAGGTGGATCCCCACCGAAACAAGAAGAACGGTCACCCAGGCCCTCGTCAGCAGCAGGCTGGACTACGGTAACACCCTCTACGCAGGAGCCTCAGCCAAACTCCTGAAATGACTCCAACGCATACAGAACGCCTCCACATGCTTGATCCTCGACATCCCTCGCCGCAACCACATCACATCTGAACTGAAAGACCTGCACTGGCTACCCGTCAACAAGAGGATCCCTTCAAGCTCCTCACCCATGCTCACAAAGCACTCCACAACACCGGGCCGGCATACCCCAACAGACGTCTCACCTTCTACACCCCGAACCGCCAGCTCCACTTCGCCGACCTCACCCTCGCCACCGTCTCCTGCATCCGAAGAGCCACCACCGGTGGCAGATCGTTCTCCCACTTCGCCACCAAAACCTGGAACACCCTCCCCATCCTCCTATGGCAGACCCAGAACCTACTTACCTTCAGGAGGCTACTCAAGACTTGGCTATTCGAGCAGTAGCAGCACCCCTCCCCCCAGCGCCTTAAGACCCTCACAGGTGAGAAGTGCGCTTTACAAATGTTATGATTGATTGATTGAAACACTTCAGCAAAAACTCAGGAAAGCATTTAAAATTAACTGCATTTACCATAATGCTATGAGGTGAACGGTGCTGGGAGGTGAAGCAGTGTGCTCCCAACCCCAATCTGTTTGAAAAGGCTCCATTGAGCTAACGAGCTTTTGAATATGCACCTCTCCGCCTGTGAGAGGTACTGAGACCTGAAAAGATTGTAGCAGCTTGCTCAGCAACCCCAGATAAAAATCTTTTTTATCTCTACTGATGAAGGATAATATCCAGAAACATGTGTCTAGAGATTGACAGCACTAAACTGCACCAACTTTGGTGAAACACTTCAGCAAAAACTCAAGCAAGCATTTTAAATGAACTGCATTAACCATAATGCTAAGGGGTGAACTGTGCTGGGAGGTGATGCAGTGTGCTCCCATCTCCCTTCTGTTGTAGGTATGATGTTACTTGATGTATCATATATCTAGATGCAATGACAAAAACAGTAAAATACAAGTCGGGCGGCACACTATGCTAAGCACATATTTTTAGCTTCTGTGTTTTAAGCCACGCCCTTATTTACACTAGCCGCGCCCCTTCGACAGACACCAGTTTTTTCATCCCACTTCAAGCCCTGCATTGCACCCCTTTGTCCGTACTACATTTTAGTAAACCTGGGCACGGGTGGTCTGAGATTTAATTTCAATGTATAAAGGCCTCTGAGAGAAAGCTGAAAGGCCTAGGCTTGTATGTATATGGATGCGCTCGCGCCTGTATTTCTAGTTCTACATGGACAGGTCTGTTTTTTGTGAACTGTGTGTTTTTGCGCTGCTTGCCCATATAGATCTCCTTCTTTTTCCTGCCCTCATTAGTAAGTTAATAAGGCATGCACTTTCTAGTTCTCCCATTCAGTAGTTTCTAGCATAGCCAAGAAGCAGGGGGTCTGTGGTGATGTTCAAGCACTTTGGGTGGCTGCTGGTTCAAAGCAAGAGGAGGAACCGAGGATGCCTATTAAAAAGGGGACGTTCTCGCACTGGTCTTCCTCCCCTCCATCTAAGAAACGCATAACCTTTAAAGAGCCAGGTGGTCTAGAGCCGGAAATGCAAAGACGCGCGACCACGCGACCACGCGACCACTGCATGCGCCCTCCACGGGTATTCCTCGCAGGACGCCACTTACACTATTTACACATCGTTTCTCTTCCTTCGTGAGTCTCCGTTCTCTGCAGTTATTAAAGCGACGCCTTCACTCGTTTAAGGCCGAAGCCACACACAAAACTAACTATCTGTAAAATTGGCTGCATAATTCTAAGAAAACTTTGCATATTCCGTTATAAAAAATGAGAAAAAAAACAAACATGCCGAAGGGAGAAACGTTTTCTTAGTCAGTGGGTGGGCTGCCCGAGCAGAGGCCTTTCCGCATGGTACTTTGCTGACTTCTAAACAGATCAGATGTGTGTGCTATCTAGTTTATACCCACTTTATTATGTACGTGCCTTATAAATATAAAATAGGAGTGCTGACGTAAGAAAAAAATCTTTCTTTTAAATATTTAAAATAAGCTGTACCCGTTCATTACATGTTTTAATCATCACTTCTTGTCTGTCTCTCCCTTTGTTTTTAAATAATTACTCGCGCGCCCTACATCAGTCCCAGTATCTTTCAAGTCTGTGTTCCAATGCATGCAAGCGTAGCTTAGCAAAACATCAGTGCAACGACTCCCTTCTCCCCTCTTCTTCTGTGGGCTGAGTCGCCTCCCGCAGAGGCAAGGACGGAGGTGGGTAGCCCACCCTGGGACAGAATTGGCCTTGTGGGTGGCCGACGAGAGGACCTCCAATGAGTTGGCCTTGACTCCGGAAACCCCCTTTGATATCTGCATCTAGATTAGAGGTGAAAGCCACATATCCAAACTGAAATGAGGCCGAATCCAAGGAGGCCATTTCTGCTTTAATGTTACATGCTTTGACATTGCAGAGCAAACTTACGTTTCATAGCCTAACGCATGGTTGCCAAACGATCCCCATCAGGCCTAAATGTTCTCCCATCCCAGCTTGCCCCCAATGTCAACCCCCGTGTTTACTTATTTTTGTACACCATTTTCCTGCTCTCATTTTATTTAGTGTTTACTCTATCCTTCCCTTTTCTCCGACTCTGGTCTCGATTACAAGCACCGTGGTAAATTTTGAAATCCGTGTAATCTTCTGTCTGAAAGGAAGTCACAATTTTGAGTGGGTTTTTCCCAGGGAAATGTTGGCAGGCGATACCTGTCGATATTTAGTGACTTAAAAGAATCAGTAAATACAGGAACATGCCGATTTGGGCGGGAAGCACGCAAATCTGCATGTTATTCCACACAAAAGTAGAGAAAGTCAACATAGATGCTATCTATTGCACTCGTTAAATTAAAAATCCCTGGGGCATATTCACAAGGAACTATCGCTGAGTTAACGGCACTTTATCGCTGCCAAAGTTGCGATAAACTTATCGCCCCAATCACAAGCTGGTGTTAACAACCCACAGCACAAGTTTACCCGCGAAAGCAGCCGCAAAAATCATTGCCACAGATGACCCCTGCAACTATCGCTAATGAGATGCAGAGTAGGCATTCCCGTGGAAAAAGCCGCGACAACACCACTCCACAACATTCACAACGACCAGCCAGAACTGCGATCAGAACACACAACAGGCGGTAAGGCGCATTAGCAGCAGGAAAATAACACCTGCTCTGACCTGATGCAAAGGCGGACCACAGCCTGCACCACAAAAATGAGCCCAGCCCACAGCCAGATCGGAAGGGCAACAGATGGCCATTGAGCCACTGGTCATACAGCCTGGACGCACAAGAGGGCCACAACACCCACCGGAACCCCCCCCCCCCCCAGACCACCACAGAGGCTGCATAGACAAAGACAGCAGACCACCAGGAAACACACCAACCTCACAGACCCAACACCTGACAATGTCATTGCCTACTACAGGCACAAAAGGACAACCATCGTACGCATCCTGACCAACATCCCCCAACAGGCCGACGGCACCAACACAGCAGACAACCAACATCTCACCCCACACAAAGCTGCTGGCTGTGCTGCACCTGTTGACTCCTGGCACCCCCCAACCAACACCTGCCAGAGTTGGACGAGTCTCATAGCCAGCCACATCCAAGTCCCTCACACCTGTCCTGGACATCACCATCAGCCTGGTACCCCAGTCCCTATACGTCCAACACAATGCACAGGATCCGCTGGAGACCAAGCAAGGACCATACACCATAGCTGGATGCACGCACGTGTTGGGGGCAATCCACACCACACATATCCTACCTGTGCCCCCTGGTGACACAGCACACAATCACCGCAACAGAAAGCACACGTCTCACATCAATGTGCAGGCAACATCTGAATTCCGTGGAACCTCCACAAATGTCGCCTCAAAATATCCAGCCGGTGTGCATGATTCCTTCATCCTCCAACAGTCCATAAGCAACCAGCGTTCCCAGGATAGCACCAAGGGAAATGCACAGCCCCTTGGCAAGTTCCAAATGAACACCCCACTCACCTTAACTCCTCAACCATGCAAATCACAACTCTGGCAATCCACACGTCACAAAATCAAAACCAACATGTAACAACATGCCCACCCACCAGACATGACAGAACAACTTACAATAGTAACCTGGGCAAGCCGTGAACATGAGCCATCAATGGCATGGCACCTTAGCCATACACTAGCCCAATGTGGGGAGAGGTGGCAACCAGGCATGTGTGAAGGATGCAGGAGAACCATGATTGGGAAAGTACACAATGCCAAAAGTGGCGGAGATGTGCTGGACAGACCACAGTATGCAGAACACACCCATATCCATTGTGACATACACCTCTGGCGTATGGAGTGTAGTGGACAGTGGACGCAACCATGTCACCCCACCCAATGGGGGAGTTCGCGGACATGTTGCCAGTTATGTCCCCCCGTAAGCGTGACTGGAGTGGGATGGCCCGGCGTACTCCAGGCCAGCGTAGGGGTGTGAATAAAAAGCACGTAACCCTGGGCGTGGTGCTCTTCCGGAAAGCCCAACATCTCTGCCAGGGCGGCACCTCTCACCACGCCACGAGGCCGACGCCGTCCTCGTGAGCGGAGTTGCCTGCGAACCTATGTGCCTGCTGTACCCCGGCCCGCTGGAGCCCGAACCCATCAGGCCCGCCCCTGCGCATCCAGGCCACACTGATCACCTTCCGACACCAGCGTGTGTCAAGGAGGGCCCACCACGTGCCTGCGCAAACTCCAAGCCCAAGGCCCGTGACCTTGGCAGGCTCCTCAGACCATCACGGCCTCCACGACACAGGCCCGCTTTAGTCCTTTCTCGTTGACGTACTCTACTGCTGCCTCCAGCCTACATGACGGTCAAGTAGGTCACACATTTGGAACCGAGTCTTGATTACACCATGGCAGTGACCATTATTTAAGGCAGAGTTAATGTCACTATACTCCCTTCGATTTGGTGCCACCAAGTTTGTGCATAGCATTACAACCACACGTGCCTGTGGGCCTACGCTGACTACTGCCCTCGGCCTACGCTGTGCATGAGTAGGGAACAGAATTGGAACTGAACATCGATTATTCAAGTGGAGAATACATATCATCGCATGCAAGGAGAGGCGTAAGAGAATGACGCCTTGCAGTCCGGAGTGAATAGGATCATCGTTAGGGAGGTGATCGTACACTACCGACAACTGCCCTCGTGTCACTAACTCTGTGCATCGCGAGCCAACAACAGGTGTGTGGTCCCCTGCTGACTACTGCCTTCGGCCCGCACTACTGACAAGTAGGTCATACATTTGGAACTGAGTCTTGATCGTACATTGTCCGTGTACGCACAAAAAGGAAGATTCTACTTCACTGTACTCCCTTTGGTCAGGTGGCAGCAACCATGTGCACAGCATCTCAATGACACATGGCTGTGGGCCGTTGCTGACCGCTGCCCCCGGCCTACACTGCGGTCGAATAGGTCACATGCAATTTTGAATTCAGCCTTGATTTATTTATGGTTGATTTATTATGGCTCCCTTGATGTCATTGTACAGGCGTCAATCCAGACTGCATCCCCTTTCAGCCCCGGTGCCACTATGTCTATTCCCCGAGACCCATGGACACTTTCTGGTTGGACTGTGGTGGGGACAGAGTCCATGGACTTGGGGTTGTTGTCGCCATCATGGCGGTAATACTGACTTTGTGGTGAAAACAGGGCCGTGGCATTCCACCCCTCCATTTGCTGCTTCCGGACAGCTTCTACCCTCTGCATCATGCACAGGAGGACACCTTCCACTGTCCCCCGCAACCCTCCGCAACATACACTTCGGACATTGATGAGGACCCGCTCAGGTAGCATGGCCCATCTGACTGCACCGCAAGTCACCGTCCCGTGGCTGTGCCAGCTGCAGTGCATCTGGGGCTACTAACTCCGTGCTGGTCATGTATGGGACCCCTTCGTCTGAGATATTGGATGGTCTCTGAGGCGATGGCCTTAGGGTCATCAATGCCATGTGTCTGTGGCCCTGCACTGTCCGCTGCCTCCAGCCTCAACTGCGGTCCACCAGGGCTCACAGAACAAATCGAGTCCTGACCGACCCGGACGTCGCATCACCGCAGGAGGCACATGCCACCACCGCCAGGACCACCTCCAACTGCCATCTGCCAGAGTGGAAATGGTGGTCCTGACAGACTTACGGAGTTGCTCACACCTGTCGTGGATGCCATCATCAGACTGATACCCTGCTAGGCACTCCAGGTGCCACTGACTCAATGCAAGCCATCGTCCGTTACTGATTGAGTTTTGTGCTGTGGAGAGGTTGCGCAGCGATGTCACCTCAAGCAGTGTGGGAGACCTGGGACGTTGATGAGGAAGATGATGCAGGTGTAACACACCCCACTGCATCAGGAATATCTCAAAGGGACACAATCCGAGACTTTTTCTTCACATGGGCGCGCTCAGCCGTAGAGCCCCAACCTCAGTGCACTGCAACTCACAGACACTTCAGTTTACTCATTGTGTGCCCTCTGGACTTGCTCAGGCTACCTCCATGATGCTACGCAGTTGTCCCTGTGATGCTGGTGTTGTCTGTATACGTATTCATTGTGTTAACTGTTGTATTTGTTGCCAGCACCAACAACTCCCTGAGGGCTGGCTTGCACCCACCCCAAACACATCCAGCACAGGCGTCACTGTACATTTGGCCCTGCCAATAAAGGGACCGGGCGCACGTGCCCGTAGCCCGTTCAACATAATATCTGCGTGTGTCCCTGTGGTCTTGTTCTATGCATGAGGGCCCAGGGCCTTATGACATTACATTGTGCTGTGTACAGCAGATGCAGGCATGTCACCGCAGGCATCGGGTTTGAGCTTGGACATGTATCTTTGTCGTCACCCACTCAATTTGTAAGGGGAGTGGCCTGGGCTGTCGTACGCAGGGCCAACGTGGGTGTGTAACTGAGATGTGCGGGCCCCTGGGCGTGGTTGTGTACTGGGAATGTGCATCTGCATGTGTCTCTAGGGCAGTGTGGGTCTAGGTGGTCCCTGAAGGGTAATAGACACCAACGTATGTGATCTAGTTCGTTTTCCATGGGTTCGGAGCCCACCCACACCTGTTCAGCCACCTCCTTTTGGCATGCTGACACCTGGCATTGGGGTGCCATGTGTGGGTGGGTGAAGTGTCGTGAGCCAGCTGTGCTTGCGGGTGCTTGAGGGTGCTTCCTGCTGTGTGGTCTGTTGCATGCTCTGTGTTCTCCTCTAAGTAGCTTGGCTGCCCGGGTCCTGGTGGTGGGTTGCATGGGATGTCCATGGGCTGTTGTAGGGCGGCGGTGTCGAAGGTGTGGTGGTCCTCTCCGGCATCACAGATGTGTTGTCTTCTGTGCTCTGCTGGAAGTGTTGTGTGCCCCTCTGCAATGTGAAGGGGAGATGCATGTTGACATTGTGTTGACATGTATGTTGGCGCATTGTTCTGGGTTACATGCAGAATGTATGACAATGTACATTGTGACTGTTTGGGAGGTGCTGAATACTGCTGCGCTGCGGGACAGTTTACATTTGGACTACATGACGGATGTGAGGTCGTACGCGAACATTTCCATTTCACAGTTTCCTGCTCTGTCAGATGTAGTAGGTATGATTCTGTGCATGTGCGGAGCCAGTTGTGTCCTCTGTTCTGCAGTGTCGGCTTTGCGCATTGTGCCACGTTGTCGTCAATGTGGGTGTGCTGTTCTTGCTATGTGTGTGTGCTGCAGTGTGCCAAGGGGATGAGGGACATGATCCAGGGTAATTGTGGGTGTGCAGGTTGCTACACCTCGTTGTGCCATTGTGCCCATCTCCCCCCATCCCCCCAGTCCCTGGTCGTTACTCACCCTGTTGATGTTGTGTCAGGTCCTCTTGAGCTGTGTCCGTACTCCCTACTCTTTGCACCTTCTCCACACTGATGACTGTGGCCTCGGTTTGCTCCAGCTCCTCCTGTGGCGCAGGACTGCCGCCTCCTGTCGCCGTTACAGCCTTCCTGTTGGCAGCGGGTTTGTGCCTGGTTTAAGTTGTCACATCATGCCAGTGCCTCTTGGTCTCCTCGATTGGCCTCCTCGGCACTCCGACTGCATTCCAGGTGGTCTATGTGGGGGTCAGTTGCTGGTAGTGTTCTGTCACCTTCGTGACGCTGATCTGGTTTTGCTGCGGACTGCACCCCGTCTTCCTCTCCCTCTTCTCCTCGGCCGTCTCCATCCCGTTGTTCCTTGCTGGTGGTCTGTGGGGGTTGTGGGGTTCGCGTTGGCCTCTGCGCTCGGTCAGGGTGCATCCATGTTGCTACGTGCTTTGGCTTGTTTCTGATGTGTTGTTTCTGTGGTTTTTATGGTGCATTTTCCCGCCAGACGCGTGGGATTTGCAAGCCTGTGGCTGGTTTTCACTACTTTTTTTTACCGTGATTGGCCTCATCGCATGATTTTTTCCATTTGTGTTTTGCATTTTTGCGGCGTGGCGTTGATTTTTGCGCAGCCATATAGGTAGCACCTATTACTCTGAAGCACTTGTAATCGAAGCCTTCGTGTTTTTTACACCTCTGTTAGTGTTCTGTCCCTGGCCAAATCCTTTGCTTGGCCTATTCTAGGTTAACCGACAAACTGTTCCTTACTGCTTCACTTTTGCCTTCCAGCCAGTTGCTCTGCACCATGGGATCACCTTGAGAAATCCACCACTTTAGGTTTCCCAAATCCCATCAAAGGTTTCTCGCAACTTTATTCCTGTGAAACCCTTTGGATAGCCCCTAATTCTGCCTTTGCTTTATTCTCTTGCTCACCACATCACTTCAAATAAGATTTTTAGGGGAATACTTTAATTTTTATGGGCTATTATTTTTTGTCTTCTGAGTGCTTATCTATACCACTCCTTTAATAAATATTTTCCAATTACTTTTTGGAGTTTTGTGATTATGTGCCTAATCCCCTACCCATAGCAAGTAACCACTACCCCAGGAAGGGGCGCAACTAGACCTGAACTTCGAAGGGGCTAAGACTCCCAGCCAGGGCAGCTTTAGCGTTGGTGGCGGTCGTTATGACAGTCTATTTTGGTACTCTCCTCCTCCATCTCCTCCTTCTCCATGAAGTCCCTCACTATCACTCTCCAATAGTGCACCTCATCTCTCCATAGCCCCTCTCTGACGTACATTTCATTTCTTTATAGTGCTACTCATAGTTCACTCACAATCAGTTCTGTGATCTGCATGGTACACATTCTGTGCAACAGTCTTCCTCCGCACTAGTTTACTATGAGCCAAAACTGCCACTAGACAAAATCCAGTAACACTTTGCATTTTGGTGTTTTTGAGACCCAACTGTAAAATGTAAAAAAAAAAAGCTGTGTGTCCCATAATAAAGCATCGTGGTGAATAGAAACCCAGGAATGCCTGAAGGTGTCCCACAATTCTCAATCCTATACCATACCCCAGAACCTCCGCCCTTGTCTCCCTCCTTGTGCCATCCCACATTCTCAGTACGCTCTCCCCTCTTGCACCTTCCACAATGTGAAGATGGAATTAAGTAGGCATCTAGTACCACGGAAAGAGCAGGTATTCTGTGGGTGATTTCGTAGAAATATGTAAATAATCATGAGTGTTGTGTAATTTGTATATGTGCAGAGTAAAAGGTGTGCTCATGTAGGTGCTGGGTGAAGGTGAATAGTGTGAGTGAGTGCAACGTGAGTGGGGCGAGTTTAGTGTGAAAAATGTGCAGATGTGAGTGTCAGGTGAGCTGCATGAATGCAATGTGAGACAAGGGCCCATGTGAGTGTCGGGTGAGAGGAGTGCATGCAGAGTGAGAGGAGTAAGTTCAGAATGGTGTGAGTGGTGTAAATGTAGGTGAGTGGTGTGCCTGTGTGTGGTGCATTATGAGCGGCGAAAGTGAAGGGTGATCTGTGAGAGTGACTGGTGAGTGCATGGTGTGAGAAGTTAATGCAGAGTGAGTGGTGTGTCCTTATGAGTTCTGGCAGACTATTGTCCCTGTGTGCTAGCAAGATGAACAGAACACCTGTATGAATGCAGGCTAAGAGGTTTGTCCATGTGAGTGCAGGGTGAGAGGAGGAAGTGCAGGGTGAATGCTGTGCTTGTTTACGGGGTGTGAGTGCAGGGTGAATGCTGTGCCCATCTGAGTGAAGATGTGAGTAAAGGGTGAGCTATGTGAGTGACAGAAGTGCCTATGTGAGTGCACAGTGAGCAATGTGACAGTGTGAGAGTAGGGTGAGAGGAGTGACTGCAGGGTGAGAGATGTGACATACAAATGTATGTGTCGGCGAAAGTGCAGAGTGGGAAGAATGAATGCATGGTGAGTCATGTGCTTGTTTGAGTGAGATTGCAAAGTGAGCAGTGAGAGTGACAGTTGAGCAATGTGTCACATGAGTGCTTGTGTAAGTGCAGGTTTAAAAGTGTGAGTGCAATGTTATCACTGTGAGTGCAGGGTTAGCGGTATGCTTATGAGAACGGCATGAGTTCATGGCGAGGGGCATAAGTGCAGTGTGGTTGCTGTGAGTGCAAGGTTAGTGGTGTGCTCATGTGAGTGCAGAGTAAAAGGAGGATGAGCAGTGTGAGTGTAGGGAAACAGCTGAGTGCAGTGTGAACGATGTGAGTATAGGGTGAGGAATGAAAGTGACAAGTGAGTGGAGTGTAATGTGCATGCAGTGTGAGTGCAGGGTAGGAGGAGGGTGAATGGCGTGAGTGCATGATGAGCAGTGTGAGTGCAGTGTGATTGCTGTGAGTGCTGGGTGAACATGGAAGTGAAGAGTGAGTGGTGAGAATGAGGAAGGAGTTGTCTCAATGCAGGATGTATATCCAGACACCTGGAGTAACTCTGCATTGTATTGAGGTCTGGCGTAGGGTTTCAGATATGTTAAACTATTGCTATTATGGCATCATTCAGGGATGGTGGGTGGAGGAAATAAATAATGTGCTGATCCTGCAACAAACATGCAGTCTCGTAATTAGGGTTGCCAGCATCACTGATATTTTGATGTCCCAGCCTGTACAAAAATAAACACAATCATCTAAAGCCAGTATTTGTAGCAGTTATCTGTGCATACTTCAAACAGCAAATATAAATGTGTGTTCTAGGGCTGCATTAATGATCCATGAGTAATAATTGCAGTTTATGTTTAATTAAACAAAGACATAAAAGTAATTTTACAAATGAATATGTACCATTTTATTTACAGCCCTATTTAGTTTCAAGGCGAGGCCTTTGCAGACTCTTTAAACAACAACATATGGCTGGTATTTTTCTTTTGGAAAGGTGGCATCCCGATTTGCGAGATGCCATTACACTAAATGTATTCTCCCACTGTGGTAGTAAAAATAAAATACTAAAGTAAGGAATAGCAAATAGGCAGAGTGGGTACCTAGAGGGTACTGGAACCAGTAAACAAAACAACCAAAGTCTCCTTAACCATTTCCAAAGGGATGTAAATGGTCTTTTAAGGACCTGTGAAAAACTTGGGTGTGGTGGAGATAAGAGTCCAGACCCTGCCCAGCTGAGCCCACAGCAGTTCAAGCTGCAGTAGCCCGGACTGACATACACAACAGGGGGTAGGGGGGGGAGGGGGGGGGGCTGAAGCCCTTTTAGCCCTGTGGGGTTTGAATGCCTGGTTCCAAGGCTGCATCCAAATCTCATGTGAATGTTGTCCACAATGGACTCTTGGCTTTGTTCAGACCGTGCCTTCACTTCTGTAATACACTGAGCAAAGCAAATGGACGAGTAAAGGGGGAGATGATCATAGGATCTAGCCTGCATCCAGATTCTTCACCCATCCCTCATTTGGATATAGTTTACTGTGCAGTATCTTTGATGGTGCTCTTCGGTGGATGAGCATTGGGCCTGGCCTTGTGCTAGGCCCAGACCCAGCAACCAGTCGCTTATTGGGCATAACGCATATCATGAGTCTATGGCTTTGCACAGCAAGAGCTGAGCATATTGTAAGTGTCATAGGAACATTTGCTTTCTGATACACCCAATACTTCTGAACTTCATTACAATATACTTGGCCTGAACATAGGATTTTTTATCAGAATATGCCCTTGTTCTGCACTTGGAACATCCTTTTATTCGTTTTTGAGGTATTTGTGATAGAGAAAGGATGTTTGGTGGGCAACCAGGGGTTCCTTTTATGTTTATTTGTTCCATTAATTCACAAATTATTCAGATATCTGAATCTGAAGAAGAGCAGTGTGTACAAAAACAGATAATCAAATCTGATTGGACATGGCATCTTTTGTTCTTTTCTTTCATTTCATATGCTGATTTTGTCCAGAGTCGTATATCCAAGAGATCTAATTGTCTGACCGTCAGTGGCGGCTGGTGACATTTGAAAATGGCGGGGCGTAAAAGTGCCCCATAACAAAGTCTCGTCAAAACGCACTCTCAAAACGACCCAACGGCCGAGCCCATCAGATGATGGTACGTAAACTCAAACTCCACTACACGCACCTTACACCCTCTGGCATCACTGCCACGTGTAGGCGCTGTGCCAAATCCGTACCTACACAAGGGGAGCATCCCCACGGCTCTCACACGATGCCCAATGCTCCCCCCGCAGGTTACACCACTATGAACATGCACTCTACCAACCATGCATAGCCAGCTGGGAAGCCTCTTCTAACCGGACCAGAACAGTGCTGCAGAGCCACACAAGTGCTGTGAAGCGCCATACAAATACTGAAAATTGAATGCGCTGAAGTAGAGCAGGCGGCAGTGCCTAGCAATGCGCCTTTACATCTACATAAAGATATGTATAGCATAGCGTGCAGAAAGCGTGGCCACTCTTCATCGTGTATGTACCTCACCCCATAAGTGCACAAGCAGCAGGTCCTCAGTATATGGAGACCCTGTGTCCTGTATGCAGACACCAGATCCTCAGCATGCAGCAGCCAAGTACTCATAATTCAGACACCAGATCCTCAGCATACAGTCGCCAAGTACTCATTATTCAGAGACCAGATCCTGAGCATAAGACTTCTAACACGTGCAGGAGACGGTCTTTTTCAATTCCAGAAGCACGAAAAACGACGATGCGAATTTACAACGCATACTTCTTCCACAGATGAACTCCGCCTTGGAACGTTGAAAAACGCGGGAAATGGTATCGGTTCTAAACCAAGAAGGAATGCATTTGACTAAAACCATTTTCGAAATACTACTTCACTACGTTTCTTGCAAAAAGCTTCCCATTAAAAAAAGGGTCTCCAGAAGTGAAGAAAGATGAAACGAAGCCGAAATAACGACCCTGGAAGTAGCCATGGGGAGCACCCCCATACGATGGGAGGAAACTGCAAGGGGTGCAAACAAACCAGGCTTGATAGATATTACGGCATGCAATCACCCCACCTGCGGGTGTGATAACTCCATCCAAGAAAAGAAACAGCCTCACTGGAGGAACAGACCTCTTCTGTCCTGGTGAACTACCCCACACATTCATTAATACATTCACATTTATTCAGACCATTACAAAACCATCTAGTCTAAGCTGTTTAATACCTTTTAGCTATATGAAAAAATCCCATATTTTTCACACCTTTATGTTTTACGCGTTTGAAAACAGCCTCCTGAATCTTGAAGCCGAAACATTGTACTCAGTTTCATCAATTAATTTCTGATTTTCCCATATTCGCATACACCCTATGAAGTTAAAATAAATAGCGAAATAGTTCGATTACAGTTGTCTAGGGCAGTTACGTTGTTTTGTCATCAGGTTAGCCAAGTGTGTGCATTGTGAACTTGTCCCACAACCGTTTCCCTTTACATAACTGGCTGATGCTCAGCTTTTCTGACACGAAGTATATACACACAAACATCCAAAAAAGCCCAGAATGAAGCACAACAGAATAAAACGGAAGAAAAAGGAAAGGACTATAACAATCCTCAAACCGCACCGATTATGACTCATGTACCCTAAAACCAAAATTAAAAAACACTTACCTGACCGCCTCTTCTCCTGGTCCGCGTTGGCGCCTCTCTGCCCCTTCAAACGGTCCGGAACACCACGTCCACGTGACGTGACGCAAGTGACTGCAACACGGCCCTCAGCCAATCCTGGCGCTGCAGCAGCGCCAGGATTGGCTGACGGCACCGCCTACTCCTCGCCCGCCGCCTGCCCATTAGGAGACCGAGGGGCTCCTAATGGGCATGCGCAAGGCAGCAAAAACACAAGTACGCATGACTGGGCACGGAGTAAAAATTAAGCTCCATGCCCACTCATGCGCACTTGTGCTGCCTTTCCCAAAGGCGTCTGACAATGATGTCAGTCAACATGACGCGGACCGCCCACGGTCCGACGTCATGCTGACTGACATTCACAGAGGAGGGAGCTAGGAGGGAGCTGCGGGCGCGGGCGCGGGCGGGGGGGCTACGCCCCCACGCCCCAATGGACGCACCGCGCCTGCTGACCGTTCTTGAAAATTTGTGTTAAGATCACCATTAAATGATTAAAGGGATTCATTGATATTTCCAAATCCAAACTGTACAAAACATTTTGAGAAATAAAGGGGCAGTGCCATGCATCCACTGGCCCTATGGACAATGTGGGGGATTATAGAGAAAGTAATGCTGTCTTTACAAATAGAAAACAAATTTAGTGCAGTATATATGGATCTGAAAACAAGACTCACAATTACCTACTTGATGATTTTGAGTCATACAGTACACCTGGATACCTGTGGATGAAGCTATAGAGGGAAATATCGGTAACACGTTTTATTGGTTTATGAGAGCAGTCTATCACATAAGGAGAATGTGGGGCAGTCACACTATCAAGGGATGTGCGTGAAAGAAAAATGCTTTATAGGTGCAGGTTCTGCTGTTCCAAAAGAGAATTATTAAATCTTGAAGCCCTCCATGTTTAAAAAAAATGTGCCTGGTGTTTCAGGACCAGAATTGTTGGGACTGGAGTGACTGTGGTACCTGGAATTGCCTGGAGTGGTATTCCAGCCAGTTAATGCCCCAGGTGGGTCCCCCGTTGAACTTATTTGGGTTAGAAGTGTGAGACTTATGGTTGCCGAGATTGATGTCCCTCTATACCAGGAGGGGCCATTATAGTGAGGGCGAGCACCCCAGAAGAGTCTGTGTCTGGATTGCGAGTAACTTGGCAACCCCATATGCCAGGAGGGGCTGCCGGTACCACTGTGGCCAAGTGTTCGGATCATGGCAGATGAGAGGATTACTGCCGTGACCAGTGGGTCAAGACCGAACACTGTGATCTGCATATGACTGATTCTCTGATGACTGCAAGAATGCAACAGAAGACGTTGCACCCAGTCTGCAGCTGGAGAATCCCCCCCACCCTGTTGGGGGAAGAGTGACCTACATTGTGTTTGCCGAGTGGGAGTAGATCCGATCCTGGAACGAGCAGGCATTGCTTCTCGGAGGACAGAGCCTGTGTCTGCAAGGTGATGCAGTGTGAACCACGTGCAGCCCGTCTTTGCCAAACAGGATCTGGGCTCAGGAGCGCCCGCAGAGAGGGCAATCACTGCACTTCTGAACGCTTCCATTCTGCCGGAATTGGTAAGACTGGAACTGGGCCTGTGGGGCCCAGTAGGGATTCACTGCTAATGATGCTGCAGCACCATAGATACTTTTGACTAATAACTAAGGAGTCAAAGGAGAACTCTTGAGAACGGCCTACTAGAAGGCATTCCCTGGATGCAACTGCCAGTGAATGGGGAATAATCCCAAAAACATGTTACAAGGAGGAGGGTGGTGCAGGGATTTGCTTGACAACTACTAGAGTCCTGACCTCAAGGAAAGTGTGTTGTTGCTTCTGGAATTCGTTAGTCCTTTGCATGTGTAGAGTTAGAAATAAAATACTTTTTTTTTCTTATCAAAGTAAGTATTGGACTGGACATTCAATTATTGTTTGTACTGTGGGCACTTTGAGTTATGAGCCGTGTTCACTTACCTGCATCTACACTCCCCCCCACCACCACCACCTGGGGGAGCCTTTGACTGCTCTTCGACAGCTACCACCGTGAGTCAAGTGCAGAAGAGGTACTTGGCCCAGTTGCTCAGGATCCATAGTAGGTCAGGCCCCAGGACATCAGGACTGTTGTGCCCAGTAGTTCATGCATGTCCCATGGCCCTCTGAAAGGGGTACTGACAATTGGCTATGCCAAAGCTTGCTTAAAAAGTGTTAACTGGTTAAAGGTTCGAAGTACAGGATCTCACAAGTCATTGGAGGGGGCGTTGCCTTGTGGCTGGAGCTGCTAACTTTGGTACTAGGGATCCCAATTCAAATCCTGACCTCAGCTCACCATTTGGTGATTCTGGGCAAAGAACGTAATCTCCCCATGCCTAAAAAGATATTTAATGTATTCTGGGTCACAAGTAAAGCACTCTCACATGCTTGTGTAAGATTTGTAGTATTTAAAGCTGCATAAAAATGGTGTTAATCTAAACCCTGCTGTCTCTCTATATGCCACACGTGTATTACAGGCCTCTTTCTAAAAAGCAGGGAATTTTATTCAATTTGTTTTGTGTGGTAGGACCTATCCATTTCAGTTAATTGTGCGCCAATGGATGAGCAAGATTGGTATTTGCGGGCCATACTCACTGACCATACTCACATTAGTGGATCTATGACTGCTTACTCAGTAAGCACCTCTACATCTGTGTCAAAAGACACATTTTCCTCATGAAACTGCATCTCTTGTCACCTGATCGGTGACCATGGCACTGACCAAGGCAAACAAGCATTGGCTGTGGTCTTTTTGCTTCTATTGCCATCATATAATATAAGGTCTTCTCAAATTTTCACACAACCTAGACAATTTCTCTATCAGCATTGCTCACTTAAGTAGAGTTTTCTGTAGATTTCAACACTGGATGTTAATACTGCATTATGAAACTACATTGGCAGGATTGCATAGAGGAAAACAAGCTCCTTGCAAATGACTAAGTGACTGATCCTGAATGCCCTGAAGTGTGATTTGGTGTTTATAATACCCTATAAAATCTAACAGTTCAGGTTAGGAATTGATTCGATAGCTTTCTTGTGTTTATCCCACCTCTCGAGCATTTTTGCATTACATTGCTGCTGATTGGATACATTTATCCTTCCGCTGCTCATACGACGGTGCTCTTTTATTCTTATTCTTTCTGTTTTCTATTGGAGAGGATGTCATTCCTTGCTCTCTTTTCCACTAGCTTCTTTCCCTCACATCCCCACCCCACCACTCTCTCTTCTGCTTTCAACACCCCGTCATTGCTCTCCTGTTGCTAGCCCTGTTTATATTGATTAATATAGGTGCAATTCAAGTGCTCGCCCTCATGCACTCCTACTAGTCCTCCACTTGTCTGTGGTTCTCTTATGCTTCTTTGCTCCTCAACCCCTGGCATTTTACATTTTCTCATTTTTTTCCCCAAGGGCCTGGCAGCTCCAAAGTGTCATCGGACTACTCACTTACTATTTTCAAGCTGCTAAGTAACTTAGGGGCTGATTAGAAGGGCGGGCAGAAGTAACCCTATTGGGAATCGGGACCACCTGACAGGCTGTCGGCGGTCCCAACTTAGGCATTACAAAGCGACCGCCATGGTGGCGGTCGCAATGCCTATACTTTGTATTGCAGTGGGTGCTGCTCGCTGCAGCACCCGCCGCAATGCAAAATAGGGACACTGCACATATCCCTGCACTACGTGGCAGACACCATGCGGTGCCTGCCACATGGTGCAGGGGCATGTAGTGGGGGCACGATAGGTGCCCTCCCAGTGCCCACATCAGAGGGCCAGGGCGTAAGGGAGGCCTGCTACGTGCCCCCAATGTCCCTTTCTGCCAGCCCTTTCTGGCGGGTTAACTGCCATGAAAATGCAGGTGGAAAGGGACATTGTGATCCCTACGGCGGTGCCTGGCAGGCACCGCCACTATGGTAGGAACTACAACCCCCTCTGCCGCACCTGTGGGCTTAAGGAGCCCATCAGATGTCTGGCAGTCCGTCTTGCCGACCGCCACCCATCCGCCCGCTTTTGTAATATGGGGGGCGGATACCATTGGTACGATGGCAGTGGGAGTGCCACCGTCATCATAATCAGGCACTTTGTTTTTACTTTTTATTTGCCGTTACAATTTGACCATACACCCAGTTGGAATGATAAATGAAAAATGCCAAAATGCTCTTGGTGGAACATACATACCCGTGCTGTCATCTTGAAATGTTTCTTTCTTTATCAGTAAACCAATTTCAAGATGGGGACCCATGCATCCAAATATATGTGCATGAGCCGCCACACACTTTTTGCCTTTTTGGAAATAGCTTATGGCATTACAAACAGCACCGGCAAAGCCAATAGCTCATCCTTTTTAATGCAAGACCTTTTGACTTTGCCAATGCTTATTTACATCTTGGTTTCACAGCCTGCACCAGGCTTGGCATTAGTTGTTCAGGTTATGCTCCCAAGCAGTGAATCTGTTGCTCATAATTTTAAAGTTGAAACTTTATAAGCGTAATTTATTTATATAAACCATGAAGCAAATAATATTTATAATTTCTAAACTGTGTTTAAAAATGCTAGGGAACACATGTCACGTCTGTGGTTATATAAAGGAGTAATAAAGGGAACAATTAATTAATTTGGCGCAGGACTTGGGAGTCACAGATGGAGTAATTGGCTGCAGAAGATAGATTTTGAATCTACTTCCGCAGCACATAATATTTAAATGAGTGACACTGTCTGTCTAGACGGAGGTATTTGCTGTTATGCCCTCTTCTGTTCGTTGCTGTTCTCTCTATGCAAAGATGGCAGCCTCTGTTGGAATCCAACCAATGACAGCGCATCCTACGGAAGGTGAAACTCATCCCAACCACATTTTCAAATCTTTGAATCTAGACCATCCCACCTGTACCGAAAGGTCACTAATAACAAACACAATAACTCGGCAGTTACTAGGGCACAAGTGCTAAAAAAAGACGTGGGGGGACTCTCCAAGTTAGTTAGTATCACAAGAAGTGACATCACGGCGCGTGGCATTGCAGGAAGTGGCATCACAGGAAGTGACATCACAGCATGTGACAGGTTCCTTTACCCAAGGATTGACAAACTAACTTTGCTGCCAGCCTACCCCACCAGGTGTAATATTCCATGTGCAGCACATTTCCATGTAGATGTGATTGCTTGAGCTGTCTGGTGGTTAACACATTTGATGGAAAGATCTTTTTTTAGTCCTAGTTTTGACTTAAAGTAGCATACAGGGTTAATGCGCCTCCTGCAAAGCACTTCATATAACATGCAGATGGCAGATTTTATTATGTAGATAGGTAAGTAGGTTACTGCTTTGAACACAAATATCCTTTTGTTACATGCAGTTGCATTGTAATCCTTCTAGTATAGCACAGTGAGCTATGAAGGATGATAAGTGACTCC
Organism: Triturus cristatus; assembly: GCF_964204655.1. Classification (NCBI taxonomy): domain Eukaryota; kingdom Metazoa; phylum Chordata; class Amphibia; order Caudata; family Salamandridae; genus Triturus; species Triturus cristatus. Next base: position 499,774,462 of record NC_140582.1, read on the forward strand.
TACACCAAGTAACCCTCATTGTCTTATGTAACACATCCTGTACAAAAATTTACAAACTTGTGTGATTTATTGACAATATAATATGTATGTTTGCTGTAAATTGATCTGGCACCCTACACTGGGATGAATAGCTCTGTAAAACAAATAAAAAAATACTGGTATTTAAAGTGTTATTTTGCACTGGGACAGAGTAACGCATCTGACATTCTTACAGTGCATGAATATTTATTATATATGGGGGTCCGGAACAAAGTCAAAATCGTGCCTATTTTATGCGCCTTTGAAGTCTTAACAAGCTGTTGCTTTTGTTTTCCTTCCTCTGCACTTACATTTAGGTGTGAGGCTACAGGCAGCCCCCAGCCTGGATACTCTGACAAAGAAGGCCAAATGGGCCCTTACGTTCGGCCTTTGTAAGGGCCCAGCTGGAGACTCAAATAACAAACCCCCCCTTCCCGTCTGCACGTTGCTGCTCGGAAGGAAAGCAGATAACGAGCAGGCACTGCTGAATGAATCCCGGTATCTCAAACTTACACCGTACGAGTTCAGTTTAGAGTGGGGCTCAACATCTTGGCAGGGTGGATGGCGTCCACCCACGTGTACCCCCGATTCGAGCCCTGGCAGTTACCAATCCTCCCATAATCAACCAGCATGGAATTGCTGTGCCGTACACCTGGATTCCATAGCAGGTCTGTCCAATGAGTAAACCAAGGATGGGGGCAGTATAGCCCCTGGATTTAGGGCCTGATTTATATTTCAGCGGACTGAATATCCATCACCGTTGGGATGGAGTAACCCGTCCACAGAAATATAAATCAGGTCCTAAGACTAGATGTGGTATAATGGCGAGAGCTGCCAACTTTAGAACTGGAAACCCGGTTCCAGTCCTGGCATTGGCTCAACCGCCTATGATTCTGTGCAAATAACTTACTCAATAAACAGCAAGAAAAAAACCCGATATATATATTACCTACTGGCAGTCGCCAGTAGGTAGTTATAGTTAGGACCTATTCTCCATAGGAAATCTGCAACATTCTATTTGGAATAACTTTGGCGCCAGTTGACGAATGTTCACGAAATTTTCAAAACTGGTGGGGCACTCCGGTTCGCTCTTATCCTGAAAGTCTCGGGGTGATTCGTCAAGCGGGGGCTGAGAAAAAAGGAGGGTCCCAAAACGTGTTTTCCCCATGCAATTTTCCATAGGGACCTTTAATCGCAGCTACAGCCCGAACTGCTGAACGGAATTACACCAGATTTGACAGAAAGGTACACCTTGGTTCAGAGTCGTGCCTTTTGGTTAAATGGTGTAAATCCGTTCAGTAGTTCCAGAGAAAATCAAAATTGAAATCACATATATATCTATGGCCGCGGTGGATCCGCGCACCCTAAGCGCACCCTGCCGAGCACGAGCTGTATGCTAATTGGCTGTCAACACTCCAAACCGAGGTAGAACCGAGGCACAAGAAAGCAGAAAAAAAACCTCACAAAACGCAAAAAGGGGGCAGGGTAGAAACACTCTGACCCCCTAGGCCTGCTCAGGGGGTCCCCAGGGCCAAATAAAGCATTTTTTAAAAAGAAAATCGGTGAGATGCGCGCACCCAGCGCGAATTTTGGCCAAAATGTTTTAAAAAATGAAGCGCTGGCTCCCGCGCTTCGTTGGTAATTAGCCCCCGGGTGGACAAGTCCTGGGGGCATGATAAAAAAAAGTCGGGGGGGCCCAATCCCCCCCATACTGCCCCGGGGACCGCCACCCCAGGGGCAAAGCATTAATAGTTGCAGGGGGGCACACGGCCCCGGGGACCACCACCCCCTGGGGCTTATCAATGTAATGATGGGGGGCCTCTAAGCCCCCCCTAGCCTTGGGGACCGCCACCCCGGGGCTTTATTGCAGAGAGGTGTAAAAAAGGGGCACGGCCTCAGAACACTCCTCTGCAATGCAGCTCTCTGGCCCATACTGGAGGTACCTGGTGGGCTAGTTGGCCCCTAGGGACCCTCGGGATTGAGGAGGAATTAATTTTCCAACTTAAAACGCGCCACAGGGCGTGTTTGCAGACATGTCACCTCAGGCCCCGCCCCCTTCCTTCACCATTGTGCAAACGCGCCCTGTGGTGCGTTTTAAGCTGAGGAATTAATTCTTCTTGAATCCTGAGGGTCCCTGGGGGCCAACTAGCCCACCAGGTACCTCCAGTATGTGCCAGGGAGCTGCGTTGCAGAGAGGTGTTCAGAGGCCACGCCCCTTTTTACACATCTCTACAACACAGCTCTGTGGAGCTTACTGGAGGTACCTAGTGGGCTAGTTGGCCCCCAGGGACCCTCAAGATTGAAGAGGACTTAATCTCCCAACTTAAAACAGACACAGGGCGCATTTCCACAGTGGTGAAGGGATGGGATGGTGTAGGAAAGTGGCTCTAAATATACTGGATCAAAGTAAAATCAGCCGAACTACGAATTCCGATTTACTCACCTGTTATCAGGAGAGACCTCAGTGCTGCATCTTTGAGCCCAGTACTGATCCTGAAAAGTAATTCAAACCGTACCTACCAGTAACTTGAATTTCCTTCCATAGGCTAACATTGACTGGTTTCACTTGGAAATTCTTCTAAGTGTAGAGTTTTGGAACTTACAAATATTCCTCTAAAATCAGCCGAACTATGAATTCTGATTTACTCATCTGTTATCAGGAGAGACCTCAGTGCTGCATCTTTGAGCCCAGTACTGATCCTGAATAGTAATTCTAACCGTATTTACCAGTAACTTGAATTTCCTTCCATAGGATATTATTGCCTGCTTTTGGCTGAAAAAGTTTCTAAGTGTCGATTTTAGAAACTTACAAATATTCTATAAAAATCGTGCCAACGATAAAAACGTAATTACTTGCCTGTTTTAGATAGAGGTCCCAGTGCTGAACCTAGGAGTCCAGCACTGGATTACAAAAGTAACGTGAACATACTTTACCTGCAAATTGAATTTCCTTCCATAGGATAACATTGGTAATTCCAACTGAAAAAAAAATTAAGAAAATAATATAAATATATTAAAATAAAAATATAAACAAAAAAAATTCAGTTTCAATATTTTAAAAAACCTTTTTTTCTATTTATATTTAAAATATATAATGTAATTAAAAAAAAAGTAAAAATAAACAGTTAAAAAACTGTAGAAAATCAGTATAAAAAATACATATAACTATTATTACATTTAAAAATTATCATTTAAAAAACCTTCAAAATTCACTGAAAAAACCATAGGTTTCAGACATGGTATAGTTAGGAATTAGCATTTAAAAAACCTTAGAAATTCACTGAAAAAAACATGGGTTTCAGGGCTGTTATAGTTAGCTGGACATTTCACTCGTACAAAACCATTGAAATTCCTCCGTTATAGTTAGTTCTGCTAACTATAACTCATGCGCCCGCAATCCACTGCTGATGATGTCACATATTACATCATTCATGACATGGTCAGTGACATCACTGATGACATCTCAAATGACATCACTGATGACATCACTGATGTCATCATCCAGTGAATGTGGTTTGGTTCATTATTTAAATATGAATTATATGTATAGCAATCTGCATTGAAGAATGAGTGGATATATAAATATCTGGATAGAGGATTTAGTAGCAGTGTGATTGGCTGTTTACTTGACTAATTTATAGTGTCTCACTAAATATATTGGATAGTGACTAAACTGTGTGAATATCTGTATCACTTTGTCAGTTGTTGTGTAAACTGCTGCACCAGTTGGTTACTAGCTACGTGAAAGTCTATATTAGTTATTGATTAGTTAACTGAGTATTTGTATGGGAGAGTGAATGTGTGTGTGGTTCGTGGGGGGGTGTGACTGTCCAAAGATGTATGTATAGTTCATTCTGTAGGTATATGAGGTTAAGACAACATGTTATAACAGTTGTTTGGGTGAGTGAATATCTTTATGGGTGTGGTGATGAGCAAATATATCTCTCAATGGTACATGTCCAACAAACTAGAAAAATAAAAGACAGTGTATGTGACAGTTGTTGTATATAAATAAGTTTACATAAGACTCGGTGATTGTATGAGTGACTGTTTGGATAACTATACTTGTAATAGTGATTTTATAACACACTAAGAATGAGTTACTATCTATATGAATAAATGAAGTGGTGTTTGTATAAGTGTGTAGCTGAGTAAATGTAAGTATTATCCATGGTTTGCACAAGTGACTAGGATGACTGCATAAGTGAATAGGATGTGTGATGGTGCGTAATGTCGATATAGGTGTATAAGTATATTTGATAGTGTTCTATTGATCATTGACAGCATGTATGAGTGAATCTATAGGTAAGTGATTAGATGTGTGTGTAGATCTAGGAATCACTGAGTGGGTTTTTAGAAACTTGTATTGGTGTGTCAATGGATTCAAATATGGTACTCTGTATTTTACAGTGAGTGATGAAAGGTTATAATACTGTATGATGAGGCGTATCTGATTGTCACGTGGATGATGTCATCAGTGATGTCATCAGTGATGTCATTTGAGATGTCATCAGTGATGTCATCAGTGATGTCACTGACCATGTCATGAATGATATAATATGTGACATCATCAGTAGTGGATTGCGGGCGCGCGAGTTATAGTTAGCAGAACTAACTATAACGGAGGAATTTCAATGGTTTTGTATGAGTGAAATGTCCAGCTAACTATAACAGCCCTGAAACCTATGGTTTTTTCAGTGTATATATATAGACACTGTTTTAGTTTGCACATACCTGCCATGGTGTATTGGAATGCACAGTCTCACATGGATCTCGATTATTATCGACCTACGCTTGATTCATGAAGTCTCCCACATTTCCCTTGTGAGTAGGGGCGTAACGCAGGCCCTGGCAGTTGAGGAGTCCCTCAAACCTTCAGGGAGCCCTCAAATACTTCAGGTGGGGCCTTCAGCCCCAGGAATAATCGATATCTGCGAAATATGGGACACGCAGGAGGCCCTCGCCTTCCGCAGCTTCGAAAGTGGTTGGTTGGATGTTGGGAATCCTTTGCTTGCAACTGAAGATGTTGCTTTCCCTGTAAAAAGCTACATGTTTGCATCCTGGAGGTACTTAGCAGAAAGTTCATAAGATAATAACTTTGCCACTTCGCATACTCTTTACTAAATAAAGCTGACGCGATTCAGTTCGCACCCACAAGGTTGCAAACGCTCACGGGTGCAGATTTTCGAATTTTGGGGATACCCAAACGGTCCACAATAGTTTTGTGAATTCCTGCTTACATGCATGTGGAGGGCTTTCTGCATGCGTGGGTAAAATGAGAACGGAAAAGGGCCTCATTAGCTCTAATGCATGTATTTTCTCCTCCATGTAAACGGCCACGCTGCCTCCAATTTTTGGTGGCCCTCCCCACCCCTTGGTGGGAGTAATTTTTGACTATGTACAGCCTGGGAATTTGTGGAAGCATTTGTGAATACACACAGATATGTTCGTTTAAGAGAACCCATACATTATCCACGGGAATTGCCACACTGTAATGCCCACCCTCTACCCAGGCCAGGGAGTGTATTTACTCCCAGGAAAATCTTTGCATGACTTCATATTTTAAACGTGCAAAACCAGTCTTAGCGAATTCCAATATTCTTTTTATAGTCACAGAAAAGGCTATTTAAGAGTGTAAACTGAAGTTACACGTAGAATGATTTTGAGAATCGAGCTCAGAGTATCATCTGCATCTTCTCTTTTTGTGAAAGCAATCATTTTTTGCTGATTGATATTTTGTATTGAAGCACTTTTCCCCCATCTAGAAGCGGAGCAAGGATGCCATGGGCCCTGGTGTAAGCAAGGGAAATGGCTGTTTTGACAACCATCGGGCTAGTGAAATACAGTAATAAACAGATTCAAAGGACCCCTCAGGAGTGGACTTTGGCCCCGGTGCCACTGCACCCGCTGCACCAATGGTAGCTACGCCCCTAGCCCCATCTAGTGTACCAGTGCACACATTTCCTATTCACCGGCAATGCTACACCACATTCACTGTCCTGGGCGTAATTTTCTGTAATTGCTCTCCAATTCCACGTTTAGCTCTGCATATGGTACCTGGTAATTATTTTATAATTACAGAGATGCATTATCGGAAAAGCTATGCCGTGGTAACTTTATGCTTCCATAATGGTCCATAGAGAATTTGCGTGCTCCATACATTTTAAGCAATGTATATACTTGTTGAAATTAAGCTTGCAATTTGAAAACGTGATAAAATATCTTCGCCAAATGCAGCTACCAAAGAATGCAGCAAAATGTCAGAGCTGATGACCGCATAATTTGCTTTGGAAACAAATGACAGCAGTGAACTATGTATAGAGACGGCAGCTATCTTACGTGACACTTTTCTCTGCAACAGACCCCCTTTTACAGGAAATGTAAGCAAGCCAGGCATCATGTGAGCACTGGTGCATGAACCTGTTTAGTTGGCTGGCAAACCCAGACACCTGCTGCACAGATTTCCAGAAGCAAACACTGAACCCTTGTGCATTCTAACAGAGGGACGTTATACCTCATGGAGCCATTACTCAGTGCTATAATAGACGTAATGTGCTGGTGCCTTTTCAGGACAGCGCCGTAGTACGCAGCACATGTATGGTGGGAAGAACAGCATGTGAATGAGTGGCTGAGAGAACAGGCGAATGTGCTTCAGCTTCAGTAGTGGCACAAACACAGTACAAATCAAAACCGAGACATCGGAGGATTAAAGTAATAACCTGTGAATGAATGCCCATGTGACAGTAAAGAGGAAACACGAAAAACAAATGCATGCTCCTAAAAAGAACAAGCATTGGCAAAGCCAACAGATGTCGGCTCTAATTGGACGAGCTATTGGTTTTGCCAAATACTTTGAGCTTCCATCATCATCACGCATGAACACACATTGCCAGCGATCTATCAATGGGTTTTCTAATAAAGAAAATCCTTTCCAAGATACCTCCAATGCTTGCAGGTTTCACATTCAGAACTGGTACAACAGCCACTTAATGAATGCATAACAAGCATGCACAATGAATACGTTTGAGTAAAAAAACATACTAGTGAGTAAAAATGCCCGGTTTCTTACCGGTAATATTCATTACTCTGAGTCCGTGTCTTCCACTTCACAGTCCTTAGGTATGACTTTATCTCCATTCATGCAGAACCTAATCACCAAATTTGACTTTTCCTTCCCAATCCGAGATGGTCCGCATACCAAGGTGTATAAGTAATTTCCTGAGAAGGACTTCCTGACATAACAAAGCACAGAAAGAAATCAGTTGAACAACAGGGGAGGCGGGGGGAACTCAGGACTTGGACGAGGAAGACATGGACTCAGAGTAATTAATATTACCAGTAAGTAACCAGGCATTACGTCCTCGTCCATCTTCCTCTCACAGTCCTTACGTATGCGCACGTACCCAAGTCGAGAAACTGATTTCGACCAATACACCATGAAAAAGCAAAACAAGGGACATCAAACAAATGCCGAAAGAATACGACACTGCTGGAGAACCTGCGGGACACAAAATAGCAGCACCAAATCCGAGGGCACATCACCACGTAGATGTAAACGGGAGCAGGACACAAACTCGAGGGGCAGCACCCAAGCGGAAGCAATGCTAATGTTTGTGAAAGAAAGCTCCAGCAAACGCTGCCCAGGAGGCCGCAACACCCCCGGAGACCACCCAGGAAAAGACACTGGGACACGAAGGCTAGCCAAGGCAGAGCATGGAGAAAATCCAGGGAAAAAAAACAAGGATCAGACACAGGAGACAGACAAAAGGTAGGCAAAACAACACCAGAGACCAAAGGCAAAGAGGACAGGCAGGGAGAAAAGCCAGATGAGGACGAAGAACCACAACATCTGGAAAACCAAAGCAATGGAGGGGAGGACAAATAATGCACCAACTCCCCAACCCGCCTCTTAGTAAAAAAGGTCACCAGAACAGCTGTGGTCAAAAGAAGTCCAAGGTGGCTGACCCCAAAAAGCTCAAACGGAGCATCCCAGAAGACCAGCAGAACACGAGGCAAGCCCTAAAGCTGCAACGGGGAACAAACAACAGAACAAGACGGAACGCTATCGAAGACCCATGGACAGGAAAAGCAGGGATAAAGCACCATGGAAAGACACATGGAACCATCAGAAGCAAGACCCAGCACCATTAGGGCAAGTCCCACCACTGTTTGAAAGACTCCCGCAAAACAATCAGTAAACACCATTGACCCAAATCAGAGTCCTCTTAGGCCATATGTAGGGGCATACATATGGGAAACAATGGACCAAAAGGTGGACCAGTAGAACCCATAAAAGCTAGCTAGGAAAGCATCTGCCACACTGGAAAACAGCGGAACGGGGGGCGGGCGGAACGCCACCCCAGCCAGAAAAAAACAGAAAATGCAAGGGCCCCCTACAAAACCAGGATCCCCTACACACCAAGAAGGCTATAGCATGGTGTCACGTAAAATTACATGCCCCCCCCTCCCCCCCCCCCAAGGAAGGCCAAAGCAAACAGCAAAATCAAAAACTAGTCAGACTCGCCCAGACACAGAGAAGAGGAGGCGCCCACCATCGTCCACCAGAAGAGCAGAGAAGAGAAAAAGCAAGCAGGAACCAGCCCATGCACCCAGGACTACAACCGAAGCACAGAGGGCTGAAATCTAGCACCTGAGCCAAGCAAAGAAGCGAGACCACCAGGACAGGGAGGTGGCCAGAGCCAGCCACCGCCACCTGAGCCAGCCCCCCAAATCGCCAAGCAGAGTGGCAGCATCAGTGAAAAAACCTGCCCAAGTACCAAGCAGAAACCTCAAACGGGGAAACAAAATAGCAGCGCACAGCCCAAAAATGTCCCACAAGCCCTCCCCATGGAAGGTGACAACACAGGTAGGCAAGCCATAGGATTCCCCGCCCAGGCACCATAGCACCCAAAACCTGGAGAACAGGGGCACAGCCACCCAGCAGATGGCCCAATCGCTACAGCAGAAGGCAAGGCAAGAAATACACCCCAGGACTCAGCACCCAACCAAGCCAACAACCCCCAGAGAGCCAGCAGGCAAACAGCACCTGGAGGGCACAGGCAGGCATCAAACCCCCGTTACAGAGGGGACAGCAACCCAGAAGGCCTGCCCCCTTAGCAGGCGCCTCTGGCCAACAAAGAAAAGGAAACCAGAAAGTGGCACAAGAAAGCAGACACCCGAATGCCACGGGAAAAACCATCAGGGTGTTAGGGCAATGCAGACAACAAACGCGACCCCGTATGCCTGCAACCACGGAGGGCCGGAAAGGGTGACAGCACAGAGAGGGGACATGAGCCTAACCAATGCTGGGATCGCGCACACCCACAACCATGGGGCTGAGGCACCAACAAAAGCAATGAGTTGGGTGACACACACGGAAAGCAGGCATCTTAACTATCACAAAGAAGCGAGGTCAGCACAGCCCTGCAACAGAACGGCCCAAGCCCCAAAGAGACGGCTGGTTGGAGAAAAACCGGCAGCGAAACAAACCGGCCAGAAACCCAGGAGTCTCTGCTCCTGCCTGGAACCAGTGGCAGGCGGAAGTGCCAGAACGGCATGCCCAGCACACCAGCAGCAACATGTTCAGCGAAATAAGCACAAAAAGAGCCCCACAGAGTAATGCCCCAGTGCCCCGCACCCAAGAACATAGGGGCCCAACAGAGACAAGAGCAACACAGTGAAACACAAACCCTCAAAGAAAATGAGTAAAGAACACTCACTGAATGCCACCGAGTTCGTCACAGATAGCCCAGCACACCACAGACTGTGACCCTGCATACCCAGCACAGGAGCATGATCACCATAAAGACAGACATTGCAAAAGCAGGCCTGAAAAACAAACAGGAAAAGAAAAGAACAAAACACACCTGATGCTAAGATGGCAATCGGCTGCAGAATGAAGAAGACACGAAGTCCTTCCCAAGAAGTGATGGACGTTTACACGTTGGTATGGGGGCCATCTTGGATTGGGAAGGAAATGTCAAATTTGGTGATTAGGTTCTGCATGAATGGAGATAAATTCATACATAAGGACTGTGAGAACAAGATGGAGGAGGAGGTAATGCACCCTTACTAATATTAAAACCTATGGAGTTTACAGAGTGAAAACGATGGTATTAACTAAGGTTTGCCTGCAATGTAACTTCAGCAACTGTCCAGCATGGGCATGAAGCAGACAGTGGTGGTGTGTCTGCAGTAGGTGACGTCAGGGGCCAAGCACTAACAGCCCAATCTGGGGAGAATGGGTTATATAAATCCCATAATTCGTTCAGTTTTACTGCCATGTGCTGTTGAGTAATTACCAGTAGCTGAGATTAATTCAAGCATTTTACCAGTTGCTTCTTTGTTTATTTCAGTGTAATGCCCTCAATGTGACAGTTATGACTAGGTGGGTCCAATCTCACTGTGCTACTGAAAACAAATTGCACCAGAATGAAGAGGCTCAAATAGGCCAAAGCCAGTCTTGGGTTGCTTGTGTTCTAGTTCAGAGAGAACTTGCCTTCGGTGTTTGGACTGGACTGTTCCTATTGGAGCAGGATCAAGACTGATTTGCATATGGCTGATTCTAATCTGAGATGTCATGCTGGGCAATATAATGATGGCCTGGGATGCGGCGTTGAGTAATTACCAAGCTAGAGCTTAATTCAAGCAATCCATAATCACTGCTTTTCTGTTTTTTGTTTACTTCTGTGTTGTCAGGCAGGCACTAAGTATACTCTTAACCTCTTAACCTGGAGAGCTTCCCCTGTAGTCCAAGGCAATTTTGTTTTGCTTGTAACATCAATAAGCGTGCAAGGCATCATTACATTGAAAGTGAAATGAGGCAACTGTCTCATTTCACTTTTACTGCATCGGTGTTGGCATATCTCAGCCCCCTGAGGGCCGATTTGCTTGGGGGAAGGTGTTGTTGAATGGTGAGAATCTCCCCTTTTTAATGATATGTCTCCCTAGAGCACGGGTCATCAAACTGGGGGGTGGCCTAGGGGGGCCTCAAGTGATCCAAGAGGGGTGCCAGGTTCTGGCTAAAAGAAGTATTATGCTGATAACAGTGCTTTGTTTTCAGTAGAAAAAATGAGTGGCAGTAAGCCGCTCTGTAATGGGCCATCACTAATATCTTTGCCATTCATATCCTGGCTGGTAGAAGGTGTCAAAAGGGAAGGGACTCCAAATATTCTTCAGAACCCCATTTCTAAAAATCACTTTTACACCTTAGTAAGGCCTTCCTAGGCAGAATAGTATGTTTGGCAATCATATATTTGATTGCATTTTTAAAACGGTAATAGAACTTAACTGGAATGTTTAAATAAGTCTAGTAATATTTCAACATTGGTAGTTTACTAGAATAATTGTGAAAAATTTGGAGAAGGGGGCTGATAATTTTTTCTTTCCACTGGGGGGAGTGCGGGCACTGCCCTAGAGGATACCTGCTTGGAGATCACCACAGGAGGGTGATGTGAAGCAGGGATCCACCCACTATGCACCTGGGATTACTATCAGAGGGGTAGCAGCCCCCATTGCAAAGGGCTAGTGCCTCCCCTCCTCCAAGGCAAAACAGACTTTCTTCCCCCCCAGGGAGCAGGCAGGAGGTCTGGGCCCAGACAGCCCACTAGACACCAGGGAATCCATTTATTGCAAAGCTGAGGGGTGGGGATGGGCTACATATCAGGCCGAGCCCCCACTCCCAAATATCACTGCCCCCAGGGGTGATGTTTGGGTTTTACCCCCCCCCCCCAATCTGCCCCTAGGGGTACAGAAAGTCAACCAGTCTCTAGGGAATCAATTAGCTAGCAAAAGGTAAAGTGTGGGGTTGGCCTTCCAACACATCAGGCTGAGACCCCACCTCTGAAAATTCCAGTCTTTCTGCCCCATGTGGTGTTTTTGAAGTGTTTTAACCCCAATCTGCCCCCATGAGGGCGGAAAGCTCATTAGATCCCAGGTAATAGTATTTGTTAGCATATATTGAGGGGTGGATGCAGCCCTCCCACATGAGGCAGAGCTCCCACCCCCAAAAAATGCCCTAAAAGTATTTATGCACCGGAGTGGAAATCTCCACATGGTAAGGTATGGGAGAAACTAAAAAAGTTTATATACCCCCTCCCCCCAAAACAATAATTTTTTGTGTTATATATTCATGTAAATTCAGTTACATTACATTTTTCTGAACTTTAAATTAAGAGTATAAATTTCCATCTAACGACAAAATAATTTATTATTAATTATTAACAGTGATGTATAGATATCAATAAAAGTTATTTTAGTTAATGTATTGTTACATTATTGTTGAGTTATTTTTTCAGCCAAAATATGTTATTAAATTATTTTAAAATTAAATAATAATATGTACTATTTCTACATATTGTTTTACCAATCTTTTAGAATTATTTAATCAATCAATGAAAATAATCTTTATTTGGTGACTTAAAACCATACAAGATACACTCAGTAAACATGTATATTAAATTATTTAAAAATTAAATAATAATATGTGCTATTTCTACATATTTTTTTACCAATCATTTAGATTTACTTAATCAATCAATCAAAATAATCTTTATTCGGTAACTTAAAACCATAAACGATACATTCAGTAAACATGTTGAAAAGTATAATACATAACTACATGATCAATCTGAAAAAAAGAAGTTTTGTTAAAATCTTTAAAAGAACATGTCATCATAAATAAAAATAAAAACAATGCTTTCATAAAAACAAAGACAACCGTCACTTACAATCCATAACGGAGTGACTCTAACTTCTTTCTGACTCTGATTGCACCTTCTAAAAAAATTGCTACATTTAGGCAAACATATTCATTATGTACCATCTGTAGGAAAATTAAGGCATATATGGCGTGCGTGAATTGTTTCCCTCATGGTAAAGGTAAAATGAATTAGTTACGGAGAGTATTATAACATTCACAGAATAAAACAAAGTGCATCGTGTCACAGCTACATGTGGCCAGATTTTTTTGCAGTAACTTGCACTCGGGACTGGTGGATAATGAAAAGTAGTAAACGTACTCAAAAGTGTAAACTTACTCAAAATTGTAAGTTACCTTTGCGAATCAGGCCCTAAGAGTCTTGGGGCAAATATTCACAATCACAGTAGCTGCAAAGATTGTTTTCTCAAAACATCACTAAGCTTTTCTAGATACCTTCCTATTGACCTGAGCTAAAGCCACTGATCTTCCGTAGTGGTGGTTGTCTTCCTATGCGCTGTCAATAACCCTGGGCGTAGTTTGCGAAGTAGCGCTTCGCGTAGCTACGCAAAGTGCACTTTGCACTACTCGAGCTACGCGTAGCTTCGCAAACTGCGTAGTGCACTGTGCAAGATGCTGTTCACACTGATTGCACAGTGCAATCAGTACAAACTGCATCTTGCACAGTGCAAGCGGTCGTTTTCTGCCGCTCGAGTAGATTTCTACTCGAGCGGCAGCTTTCTCAACACGGACTGGTAGTTTCTCATCGCGAGCAGTTGCGAGCATACGCGACCACTCGCAATGAGAAACCTGACCTCCCCGCGTTGAGAAGCTCGCCGGGGGTTTATTTTCCACACTCACGATCGGCAACTTGATGTTGCTGATCGCGAACGAGAAAAAAGTCTTGCCGGGATGTCATTTTGCTTGCTCGAGGTCGCCAACTTGATGTTGAGGACCGCAAGCAAACAAAAAATTACCGCTACACTACACTACGCTACGAGTGTTTGCACTGTGCTACATGGAATTCACATAGTGCGAAGTAGCTCAGGATAGAGACATAACTGTTACAACACTGCAACTAGTAGCGAACAGGGTTCTCCGATGAGGAACACAGTAGAGAGAGAGACATAGGTGAGAGGAGAGCGAGTGAATGGAAGCAGACACTCCAGAGGCCTGTAATGAGCATGGTCAGATAAGTATCAACTATGCTGTTGGATATAGAGGGAGAACTGGATGCTGTTACATACTGACTATGTTTATTACATGATCAACATGCATCAGCGGGGAATCAAACAAAGCAAGAGAAGCAGCATCTAAGCACACTGTCAAAGAGGAAAATGAGGATGACACACAAGACGTTGAAGTAAAATATGCAGGTGATGAGATGACTATGGTATTAAGAGCACAACCGCAAAGTATGGCATGTTTGCATAAAATGCAAGATGTAATTTCTCAGGCAGGTTCTCCAGGGCATATGTGGCAGAAGGGAAGCTGGTCAATAACTGTGACAAGGATTGCGATTGCCCTTGGAAACACAGGAACCAGGTACTTCTGTGAGGTTACTGAATTGGCAAGTACTACCTCCTTAGGTTTTCACTATCAGGGGGCAGCAATGTTGAAAAGTCAAGGCTTGCTCTAGGAGGACAAAGTGGGGTAGAGCAGTTGTGTGTGATTTCATTGAAATACAATTGGTGATAAACCATTTCACCATAAATGTTTAATGGAAATTTACAGGTTGGATGGCATTTACCATTTCGTAGAACCTCAATGTCACCCATCCATGACCTCCAAACATCACTAATCACCAGTAAACATCGCCCACCTTTGAACTCCAAAATCCTTCTCCACCCCTAACTCTACCCTATTTTAAAGTAATTTTAGATTTTCCTTTCAATTTTTCCTTTCTTTAAAATGTTTCCTTTATTTTTCGATTTGTTGTATTTCCTCAAAATGTTATTTTCTTAAAGATGGTTTTCCATAATTTGGTTTCCTCCAATGTGGTTTCTCAGTTTCTGATTTACCATTAATTCATGTACAGCAGAGTAGAGCATCTTGTTCAGGTAACAAAGATCACTCTTCATGGGTAAAGATATGTAAGTGTAGCTAAGCCACTGGAAAAAAATGATTATTCATGGCATTTCCACAGAAATCTGATTTACCATATACCACCATCTGCTACTTAATTTGCAGACTTCAACAGAATCAAAATGTGTTTGTTGTTCAACTTAGTTAACAGCTAATAAAATAATATACCACACAATGACTGGTGCTATTGAGTAGACACTTTTGCCCAAACAGAATTATTGTTCCCAGTTAATGGACTAGTGAAGGGATATTGCCTGCAGCATGAAAAATAGATACAGCGCATTCCTGCCCTTTTCTTTTGCCGTAGGGCAGCACAGCAGCAAGGCCTGCCATGCTGCCCCACGGCAAAAAAAACATAAATGAGGCTCTGACTGTTGTGCTCCTTTCTGCAGCTGGTTGACAATAAGCTGCAAGATCGCAGCAGAACTACAAAACAGTCAGCTCCATCGGGAAGCACCTAATTAGATACAGCGCATTCCTGTCCTTTTCCCCTGCGCCGCCACACAATGACCTGCCATGCGCCAATCCAGTCACCTTTGTAGCATGGTATGATTATTTTTGTGCAGGAAGGGAAACCTTCCTGCAGAAAAACAATCACAAGAGGCTTTTTCCTCTTTCTATGTGTGCTGCATTATGCAGCACACATAGAAAGAGGAACAACGAGGAGAACTAAAGATATTTCTGTTCATTGTGCCTCCCTTACACCTCCACTGGGGAGGCGTATGTTTTTAGCTCTGCCTCAGACTTTCAATTTCTCATAAATCTCGGGCAGTGTCAAAGAGCCTTGGGTGTTGTTGGGAACGCCCCCAGCAACACCCATGGAATGGCCCTTTCACGCAGTCTTCTGCATGAAAGAGGAACATCTTTATAAGGCCATGAAAACCCACGTAAAGTGGCTTTATGTGGCCTTATAAATATGCGAGTGGCACATTGCACCACTGGAACATCAAAAAGTGACGTTCCGGTGGCGCAAAATTGCAGGTAGGGCCTCATATTGTTTAGGAGACTGTGGAAATGAGTGGAAGTGGTGGAGGCACAAGGCCCTCGTATAAGGACTGACACTCAATGTGGTTGGAGAAGTCTGCAGCTCAAATTTTGATATGTGAAGTGTACTACTGAATATCGACCCACAGAATATTGTGGTACGTGAATATTGAGGACAGAATATCGAGGGACAAAATATCGAAAAGTAAGTGAATATAGAGAACTATAGATTTACTATTCCTAACTCCACATCTATGTATTTTGTAGAAATATGTATCACGTAGGCACATATATTTGGAGTTACGTATAGAAAATTTAGACTTACCAATATTTTGTCATCAATATTGTATGGTGTGAAATGCCATTTGTACAAATTTCAATGTTCGGAACCTTAGAAATCATGCCTTAAGTGAATCAGGCTAACTTAGTCTCTGGCATGACATTGTGCGTGATTAACTCTGCTGTTTCATGCCTTACTATAATAAAGAATTTCTGAGCTCCAGAGACTTGCGCTAGATGGCGTGCTAACATTAAAAAAGTGTAATTTACTATTCCAACTCCAGTCCACTTAACAGTAGGGAAGGTGTTGGGATAGTAAACTACACTATTTGTAATGTTAGCACGCCATCTAGCGCAAGTCGATGTAAAGACTTGCGTTGTAATGGCATAGCGTTGTAACATCGCATGCGTTGTAACGCATGCGATGTAACTGCACTGTGTGGTAAAAACCGCGTTGTAATGGCTGTTCCCCCTCCACTCTTGGCCTGGTAGATCAGCACACTGAGGGGGAAGTATTTGTGTGGGATTACGTGTTGACAGTCCCATTCTTACTTTTGGGTCGATATTCAGGGTGCCCATTTGGTGTGTAGCATTCGGGCGTCGAATAAACATCAGGTCACTGAAAATGTGATCCCAGGTACAGAGGCCTCATGCACCCGAAATGATGCGATGATAGACACTCAAGCATCACCCAGCCATTGGGTGTCTGAAGAAGGGGGTACATAACAATGATGCAGCTGCAGTCCTTCAGGTTCCCTAAGGGCATCAGGATATTTAAGTTGGTCTCTCAAAGCAACACAACAGGTAAGCACCTATTGCAAAGTAAATCACAGTTTGGGCTGTACAGCAGGTAGCAGATTTCTTTACCTTGGTAGGTCAGATTCTTCCTTCCTCCTAATGACAATGCTCTGTCTCACTGAACTTGGGTTCTGTGTTAAATGAGGAAGGCCCTGCTCATACAGGGCAGTCCACCTCCCAGTTTCCTTCACATTCAGCTGCAGTAAAGTGTTTTGTTTACTGTTTGAAATTCTGCCTTTGGTCAGTGTTTTACTCTACCAGCTCCTCCTGAGTCCTTGGTACGCAGAAATTTTACATATTTTGCTGAGTCTTGGGTCACCGCACTGGCTGCCTGTGGGGCAACATGTTGTATTTAGATCTTACGGTTTGGTCGTTTGAGCTATTGATGACACACACTCCTCGTTCCTCCAAAAGGAATGTGAAAACGAAATTCCCCCTGATATGATTCCAGCTGCCTCCTGATGAGTCTCTTTTTGTGGGATAAGAACCAAAGAACCAGACGACTTGGTTTCCATATACAAGCTGCTTTGACTTTAGAGTGCCCTTTATTTTTTACCCTTCAATCTGAACAAGAACTGGCACGGCCAATACGTCTTCCCTTTGCAAGATCTAATAGATTTGCCAATGTCTTTTATCCATGTTGTAGAGCAGCCTTGTCATACTGCTATCTTTTCTTATGGGGGTTGGCTGTGGGCAACACAGACAACATAGCACTGTTTTGTTTTCTTATGTCAGTTGGAAGGTGGATAACATGGACAACTTGAGGGTGGGAGTGGGAGGGAAAGAAGCAACAAAGACAAGGGCAGTGGGGGGAAGCAACACAGACAATGGGGCATGGAAGAGGAAGAAGCAACACAGACAACAGTTGGTGGGAGCAGTAGGGAAGAAGGAACACAGAAAACCAGGGTGTGGGAGAGGAAGGAGGAACACGGACAAGGTTGATAGGAGGAAAATAAGTAATACAGACATTGGGTGGGAGGGGACAAAAGAACACAGAGAGAAGAAAAAATGGAACCTCAATCACACCGTGATCAGTGGAAGGACAGTAATCAAGCTGAAGCAATCAGTACTTGGTCCATGCTGCAGCCGAAAGAGGAAGAAGTAAAGTTGGCAGACGCTGGCCAATAAGAAGGTAGCAAAAAGCAGTGACAATGAAGGCAACGTATGGCTGGAAGCCCCTTGTTGTATATAATCTCTTGTGAGCAAGAGCGCATGTAATGCATACGCTATTGCAGGCGAGACCTAGAAATCGACTTAAATCGTATCGGTAAATGGAAAATTCGAAGAATTGTTTCTACTCTATCTATAGTGGTAATTCTCAGGAGAAATGTGAAACCTATTTAGAGTTAGAGAACTATATAAAACCAAATACCTAACTACAACATTATCTGTAAACTGCCATCCTTAGGGTGGTCTTCCCCCAAACCTTTTGCCTATTTATCTTCTATTTGTGCTGTATCTTTTTTTTGGGCGTAGAACTTTTCCACTGCTAACCAGTGCTAAAGTGCACGTGCTTCTCCCCTAAACATGGTCGCTTTGGTGTATACCCTATTGACATATTTAGTTTACTTGCAGGTCCCTTGTAAAGTGGTATACCATATATTCAGGGTCTGTAGCCTAAATGCTACCAATGAGACTGTAGAACTGATTGTTCCACCAACAAAAGTAGTCTTTCAACCCTGTCTTAGGCCTGCCATTGCAAGGCCGGTATGCGCAGTTTACTGTCACTTCGATTTGGCATTTAAAACTCCTTGCCAAGCCTTAAAGCCATCTTTTATTGCACAAAAGTCACCCCTGAGGGAGGCCCTAGGTAGCCCTATTACGTTTTGCATATCCTGGTAATAAAAACTGCTAAATTCCCTTTATCCTACTGTGAGGCCTTCACCTCTCATAGGCTAGCATTGGGAATTCCTTAACACACTTTTAAGCTGTAATTCCTGATTAGAAAGGAGTAGCTGCATCTTGTTTCATATCTTTGAAATGGTAAGAAAAATTCTATTTACTGGTAAAGTTGGCTTTAACATGACTATTTTATAAATACCACTCATAGAGAGTGGACATTTTTCTGATCTTACTGCTCTGCGTGCCTTTCAGTCTGTCTCCAATACAAATCTGGGGTGAGTGACAGCTACACTTTGATCATTCCATCTAGACAGCCACAGACAAAGGAAGGGTGGGGGGGGCAGAGAACTCATATGCATTCATCAGCATTATGATAGCTCTTCAGAATGCAGAAAGATGAAGGAGGAGCTGTCAATTACACCTGAATAGGCAGTGTCCTGTTTTCCACAGAGATGGCTGATTACCCTCTAATGATAGTCTGGAGTCAGGCCTGGGACGAAAGGGGGACCTGTGCACTTTGAGGGCCTGCTTTGAATTCACCCATACTTCAAAGGCACAACTGGATATAAGTACTGGGGCTCTGATCCTACCAAGACAGTACACAACTGGACCTGTGAAGAACTCTGCCAGGAGTAAAGACTGCTGTGCTACAAGGGGTGCCACTCTGATAGACTGCTGCTCTGGAAGAACCGCTTTGCTCTGCTTTGCTGCCCTGCTGATCTCTGCCCTTCTGAGGACAATCACTGCACCCATCTCATTTGAAGCCAGAGTGACTCCAAGGGCTTGCTGGCTTGCCCCCTGTTCTGAAGGCTCAGGGCCATCAAAGACTTCCTTCAACCCTTCAACAGCACCTGGACTCTGTCATATGTGAGTCCTGCCTTGCCAAGCCATGCCAATCCAGTCTTGGGTCCTTAAAAGGTGGATTCTGCTGTACAGAACCAACTAAATTGACGCAGTAGTCGGTCAACGCAATAGTTATGACGGTGTGCACGGCTCAACAACGACAGACAGGGCGGCTCGACAATGATGCAGTGCCTGCATCCTAAAGGGGTTCATCGATGAAGCCTTTATCACCTGTACGGATTGGAACCAATGCAGTGAGTCTTTGGCTTTTACGCTTGCTCCATCCAACGTACTATTTCAGCAGAACCTGCTTGAGTCCTGTACCCAGCCTGTGGTCTGCTGGAACTTTGGATTCACCCAGGTTCAGCGCAACCTCAAGACACCCCTAAGCCCTATTTGCTCCTAGGCACTACTTTTTGATTTATTCTTCAAAAATTCATAACTCTGGTTCTACTCATTGGACTTTTGTTGTTTAAGTCTTGCTTTATACATAACGGGCCCGATTCACAGAACTAACTTAAGACAAAATCCTAAACTTACTACCATTTTGGTATTCACAGAAGGCACTTACTCATTTTGGTATTCACAGAAGGCACTTACTCATTTCGGTATTCACAGAAGTTAGGACTCCTAAATTTAGGACTCCTAAATGCCTTCTGTGAATACCGAAAGCCTTAAAATTAGGATTTTTCTCAGTTTAGGAGTCCTAAGGTTAGGACTCTATAACCTCTTTCTCTATGCTGTGTGGATTAATATAGCCTTATAGCCCGCCGTAGCGGGCTATACCGGCTATTAAAGGCCCGCTGCAGCGTTAAAGGCCCGAGCCGAAGGCGAGGGACTTTAACAAAAGCAGCGGGACTTTAATAGCGGTATAGCCCTGCTACGAAGGGCTATAAGGCTATTAGAACATTCTGCCACTAGAGGGCAGAATGTTCTAATAAATTAAACAAAGGCTTCTCGAAGCTCGAGGGGATTTAAATCCCCTCGAGCTTCGAGAGGCTTTTGTAAAACATTGGAATGTTGCTCTACAATGGAGTGCTCCACATTCCAATGTTCTAATTTCACATAATCAATCTGTTATACATCAATATACATGTACAAAAGTTATTCAAAGTTGTTCAAATTTTTTGACTCTATATATAGTGTTCAGCATGAAACACCAAGGGCCTGATTCACAAAGTTAAACTTACACTTTTGTGTAAGTTTACTACTTTTCGGTATTCACAAAGTTAAACTTAGACCAAAAGTCTAACATTACTACTTTTTGGTATTCACAAAGGTAAACTTAGACCAAAAGTCTAACTTTTCTACTTTTCGGTATTCACAAAGGTAAACTTAGACCAAAATTCTAACTTTACTTCTTGTCGGTATTCACAACGGTAAGCTTAGACCAAAAGTCAAACTTTTTTTTTAAACGGCTTTATTAAGGACAAGAGGTTACAGGGCACCAGCAAAATTTTACAAAAAAGTAAGTCTCCTCAGAACGAGCAAGTGGCAGTCCAGTGCATCTTATAGGTCCATTGTTGGCTTGATAATAAAGCCATATACTCAAATAATGTGTACCAGCAATTTGAAGCCTGCAGCTCTGTAAAAAAGACCTGAGAGAAAAAAGGGAAAGAAAAGAAGAGAAAAAGGCAAGAGCGTAAGGGTGAAAGTGAGGAAGAAGAGGGGAGAGAGGTGTTGGCCTCGTGGAGGAGATGACACTGTGCCTCAAGAGCAGGCAACTTAGATAGTGCACAGGTTGAGGAAGTCCGGCTCAATGCATTCACACAGTATTATGAGGTAGGTCAGCAGGGGCCGGTGGGTGAGCTCTGAGAGAATCCTGCAGTGGTTCCCATATGTCGCTAAGTCGAGAATGCATGGGCATGAGTTCCCAATAGTTAGTCAGCTGGCCTTGGCAGAATGCCGCGTCATCTAACAGTCGGTCAGGCGGGGTTAGTGCCTCCTGCCCCAGCACATGCAATCTGCCTTTTGGCAAGTAACAGGAGCAAAGCCGCTAGCTTCCGGCGAGGGGCCGGGACATGTTGTACGTA
The DNA here is from genome assembly GCF_964204655.1 of Triturus cristatus. Classification (NCBI taxonomy): domain Eukaryota; kingdom Metazoa; phylum Chordata; class Amphibia; order Caudata; family Salamandridae; genus Triturus; species Triturus cristatus. The sequence goes on from NC_140582.1 coordinate 499,796,041, forward strand.
ACCTAAGAGCACAGTTAGAGGGGGGCATTTGAGCCGGTATTCAAGCATTTCATCCAGTGCATCAAAAATACATGTCCAGAAGCACCAAAAGTCTAATTTACTAGTAGTAACTTACCTTTGCGAATACCGAAAAGTAGTGAAATTAGACTTTTGGTCTAACTTGACATTTGTGAATACCGAAAAGTAGTTAGAATTTTGGTCTAACTTTACCTTTGTGAATCGGGCCTGATATGTTTTATTGTGCTGGATACCACAAAAATCAGAAAACATAGAATTAAAGAAAATAACAAAAAACAGAGAAGGTTTGTGCGGAATTGTGTGGCTTTCAGTGAATGTGGATATGTCCCCCTGTTTTTGGTTGTGTTTATAAAGCACAAACGTGCCTAAATTACAGTAGAGCACTTTGCATAAGCAACGGTTTACATTACACAAGCTCAGATCTCTTTTCCTTTTTTGGCAGGATACATTAGCCAAATTGACTACTATCAAGTTGAGGCTTCATTTAACCATACACAGATGCACAGTGTGTCTAATTGGCGATCTTAATTGATTCTACAGGGGCACCACAGTGCTACTTGTCATGTGGGTGAGGTAGTGGGAGAAGATGTGGATTTACAGCCAAAGCTTCCAACTTTGGAACTGGGGAGCCAGATTTGCGTCCAGTATTGTCTAAACACCCTTTGATTCTAGGCAAATCACAGCAGACTTCACTTGGCTTATATCCGAAAACATATCCGCGTCTTATTGTATCTCTTTTCCTCTATCCCCAAAGATTTCCAGTGAAATGAGGTTTTTGAACCAATGAGTAATTTTGAAAGGAAATGAACATAAGTATAGTAAACCATGGCCCAGGCACCATTCTTTTCATGTTCTTGGTCACTGAGGTGATCAAGAGTCTTCTACTTTCTGCAGGCAAAAACACTTTTTCCGGCAGGGAGGAAATAAGATGGTAAAAAGATGGGCAGAGTGGAGTCTGGAGAAGAAGTGCAGGAGGACCACCAATAACAATGCGATGCTTTTTACCTGCCAAATTAACACCAATTGCAATGGGATGGACGCAGCACGGAGTTTGATGGCGACTGGTGGGACAGGGAGAGTTAAAACCATGCGTATGATGCAAAATCCAGCTCTCACAGAGACATCCGTAAAAGAAGGCACGGACTCCAGGCTGTCAGGATACGGCAGTAGTTTATTCTCACAGGTCACCCTCTACCCATGAGACAAGAGAGACGCGTTTCAGCTTGCCAGAAACCTTTGTCAATATATATATATAAACTTATAAGATGTTGAACATCACTCCCGCAAAACTTTAAAACGTAACTTCACGTGATCCAACCTGTCTGGGCAACCTGGCTGTTGTCCATGATCCGTGCCCTTACACAGCTTATCAGAGAGTGAAAAATGGGGTCTGCTGTCTTTTGAATGGAGCTGTTTATGTCTGAAACTAATTCACAAATCTGCTGCCCAGGGCAAACATCTGCCCCCATCATGTTGTCAACATGCACGTTTAAATTGGGCAATTTAAAAGGGTGAGACCACCATAGTTTGGAAAAATAAACGTTTTCTCTTAAACTCACATTGTTGGAATTTCTCGCTTTCAATGGGTTAACGTGTTCCAACGTGTTTATACCTGGCAAAGAGAACTTATTAGTAATTGTTAAAAAGTTCCTTCTGCACGCTACATTCTTTATTCTCGGAACTGTGCGAGTGTGAAAGCGCAGCAATTGTCTTTTCTGCCATTTCCTCATTTCATTGTGCCGCAGTAAAACCAGCCTGTGGGAAGGCCAATAAACCGGTCAGACTAAATCTGGATCTACTTTCGAGCTGTTCAACAAACACCTAAGCTGTTCTTGATTGAGTCAGCTGGCTGAGCTGTCCAGGTTGGAGTCATGTGTGTATTTGTGAATGACTTCAACCTTGAACATTTGTTTTGGGCCTGCTGGAAGGCAATCTGCTCCGCATTCCATGTTTTGACCACGTTGACCACAGGCCAGCTAAAAATACATTTACTTGAACTCATCTTCAAACAGGAAAACGCTGCATATTCTGCTCTTCAGAGCTTTGAAAAGATTGGCATGCACGTATGTGCTGCACAGTCGGAGGTGTGAATGTGTGACAAGAAGGTTTCTGCATGTTTGCTGTGTGGTATTTTTTCCGTGCTTAATTTATACAAAAGAGTAAGTGATGGGGCTCAAAGTTTTGCTCAGAAACCTACAGCCGGTGCTGCCAGATATCAAGGTTGCAGTTTACCCCGTGGTCTAGATTCCACCTCGTGCATCTTTTATCCCGCGCCAGACACTCTTGCCCATTTATCTTTATCTTGTAGGTTCTTTTTCATCCCTGCTTTTCTCTCTTTGTCACTGCTTTTCTGTCTTCATCTTCCTCCTTTTTCCCTCTTTTTAATTGCCAGTCTCCAATAATGAGTACCGGTGGGCCCCAACTGCACCCTCTGACTCAAATTAAGCACTGTCTTTTGTTGTGGTAGTGATGTGTTCTATTGTTTTATTGTGCTGCTGTGTATTTGTGCTGCATTATTGCAATGTGGTGTATTGTACCGCAATGGTTATGTTGAATTCCGTTGTGACTTATGTTGTGATGTGCCTTTTTATTTTAATCAGGCTGTTATGTTGCTTGTGTATATGAAGGTGTTCTGGTCCTTTGTTTATTTTATGTCAATAAATGCTGCTGCTTTTCCAGCCAAAAATAGCATATGCCTTGAAAGTTCCTGTGACAGGCAACCTTTCACCACTGTTTAAGGCAACAACATAAGACACCAGCCAGCCCTATATTGTGGCAGAGATTGTTTTTTAACACAGCACTTCAAGTGCTCGCTTTATGTCATAAGACCCATGGCTTCTGCCACTGTTTTAGGCTGACTGGTGTTTTTAAATTTGAAGAGCTGGAACAGCTCTATTTTACTAACATAGTCCACAGTAAATGGTTGCTTGTCAAGGGAACAGTAAAGGCATGTGCTGCTATTGACTAGAAATGTAGCAGCATTCAGCATAGAAAAACAGTCAAAATAGAATGTGACACAAGCACAGTACAACACAACATAAGATTACATTAATGCAGCATAAAATCTTAGCAGAAAAAAAACAGAACACAACACAACACCATCTCAACAAAATGTCATACAAGTATGCACACACATTTTTGTCACACACTACCATGCATGTACCTTGTGAAGTGCAGCATGCATTCAGTCCTGGGCTTTCTTTTTCTAACATTATTGTTATTTTGTGTTAGCTAGTTGATTCTTTTGAACAGACAGCTTGCTCATACTTGAGAAGTGTCCTGATATATACTCAAGGCCTCATTTATGAAAAGTGATGCATCGCTGTGAGAAAACAGCGATGCGTCACTTTTCATTGCGCCCTCCTTGCAACACCAATGATGCGTCATATTTACAGTATGACACATCATGTCGCAATCAGTTACAGATACGTCACTATTTCTGACGTATCTGTAGGCGCAAAAATGGCGCATTGCTGGAGTGTGTCACAAAAGTGACGCAACTCCAGCAATGGGTCATTAGACATGGGCAAGTCCCATGTGAAATGTGCCTGCCTCAGTCTTACGCCTGCCATGAGGCAGGCATAAGATATTGACGCATTTGTGTCCTAGAAGTGGCGCAGGGAAATCTTATAGATTTCACTGCGTCACTTCTACAACCCTTTCTTGCGTAAGAACGCCCCTCCTGCATACATTATACCTGGCTCAGGTTTAATGTGGTGCAGGGGTTTACAAAGTGACGCATCTACCTAGATGCGTCCCTTTGTAAATATGGTGCAACAATTCTAATTTTTACGCTGCTGGTGCATCACAAAAAGTGATATGATTTGATTTGTTAAACATTTAAGTAGGAAAAGCGCCAAGAAGCACCACAGATGCTAATAATAGTCAATGGTCACCTTAGACCGGGAACTAGGCATGATTTCATGCTGACTGTGATGGTGTGTGGATCAGATAAATGACCGGGTTTGTCCTGGACAAAGATTTTATCTTCTGACTTTGGTTTTTCAAATCCCAGTCCAGTAACGGTATGCATTTATATGGCTCCCTAGATCCACAGGGTGTGGGGCAGAGGCCAATAGCAGGGTCCAGTTGTCACTTTTCAGTTGGGAAGGAGCAGGAAATGCCTCTTGTAGCTTGTCGTATCCCTGTAGTTCGAACAGGAGGTCAGCCTTATGATCCTAGGAGTCCACTTCTTGTCCTGAGTACAAAAGTGAGTAGGTCCTTCAGGTGCAGTCCTCTTCTGATCTTCCTCAGGTCCAGAGGAGTTCTGACGTGGGTGCGTGGGGGTGCTGTATTTATGGCTGGCCTGAGAAAGTGGGAGGAAATAACTCCTGGGCACACCCTAGCCAATGGGGTAAAGGTTCCTGGGGTCAGACCTACCCACTTTGGGCATTTTCAGCCCACACTAAACTAGGGGTCTATGGGCTGGTTGGTGTGTTTTGGGAAGTGTACTATAGTAACTCTAGTGTTCGCATATCTAACACTAAAATCCAGTTTGAGGCACAATAAACCCCAAGTCAGACATCTGGTGGTACAAAACTCAGAGTTTCCAGTCACCAGGCATTGGATACATAAGAACTGTTTTGGTATCCTCTTTCCCTTCCTTTCAAGGCTGCCCCAATATTATCTGTCAAACCCAGAGACAAAAGTCTGGTGAGACAGTGAAGGTCTTTCAGCATCCAGACAGTGGATACACAAGAATTGTCTTGGTATCCCTTTTCCCTTCCTTTCAAGTGTACCCCAAAGTGTGATGTGTAAACCCAGCAGACCTGTCAAGGAGGATTTTACACTAATGTAGATTGTGATACTCTATGTCAAAAAGATGCTCACAGCCCCCTAATCTTGCATATTCTGGAAGGTTCAGAGTAGTAATATCTACCCATTCAAGTTAGCCTCTTGTTTCAGACCTTTTCACAGCTATTCAAATGCTTATCATTGGCTGGAAGAAGTGGTAGAGCAAATGCAAATTTAGCCCCCAGGAACTTCAGGCAGGGAAAAGATAACTTTTTAAAAGTTAATTTTCCTTAATATATATATATATTTTTAAAACAACTTTGCCATTGTGATTTGATTTTCAATAGTTATCTAAGTATGTTTCTAGCTAGTCCTATCCCCGAGATACAGTATTAATATTTTATTCTGTACTCTAATTTTCTACAAAGGACAGCTAGGCCTGCCATAGTGAAAAATAGCTTTTGGGTGCTAATCACCTCAATGACATGTTAAAAGTAAACCTCTACATGTCCTACGTTTAAACATGCACCTTGCTTTCTGGGCTACATGGCCTAGATAGGGGTGACTTATTATTATTTTAAGAGTTTTTTTTGACAGGTTGAATTTGCAGTTTTTACATTGCTACAGTCAGTGTACAGTGGTTGGCCTGAAGCCACATTTCAGCAATCACTGTAATGGAGGACACAAGAAGTGCTGTTGCAATCAACTGTTAGCAATTAGCCTCCATTTCCTGGGTACACCTTGTAACATATACTAGGAACGTATCAGTGAGTTAAAAATACCAATTAGGAATATGCCAATTCGAACATGTTTAAAGGGGGAGCACAGACACTTTACTACTGGTTAGCAGGGATAAAGGGCACATAGTTCTAAACCCAGTAAAACTATAGGATACAGTAAAAGGCAAATAATCCAGGGTGACCAAGCAGAAAATGCCAATTTCTTACACTTATAATGTGCAAAGTCCTTGAATGTGTTTCTTTTGAACACAGGACCTTTGCCAGACTTCATTGTATTCATTGTGCCACATGTAATGAAAATAGTATATCGAGCAGGAATCACATCCTTTGCCAATGAATGGTTACTGCCCTCACCTGTGGAAACCTCAAGTACCCAAGTTCTGATCAATTATGATAAGTAGATGATTCCCCTTTTCACTTGGCTCAAATAAACTAATGGTTACATCTTCACTGATACCTTAGGGCATTGTAGGCTGTATGCTCAGAACGTGGCATACATGACTGAGATAGCAAGTCAGATACCTTTCAGGAGCAGCTCTTTCCAGGCAAAGGCCAGCTAAGCATATAGATACACGAATGCCTTCAGCATGTTCAGGTTACTACACCTGTGAGTCTTCATATTCCTATCAAGATCTCTCCAGTGTGTTGTTTGAAAGAGATCAGTTATGGCAATCAAGTGGGTCCTAAAAGGTGGTTTTGATTGTGCCACTTTTGCTGAGAGAAAAAAGGCAATCCTGCTTCATAATGTATCAAATGTAGTCCTCTGCAATGGAAGGCTGAACTTAGTGGTAAGCAAAGGAAACCCCAAGAAAATGTGAGAGTGAATGATGTCTTTCTCTGGCCTAAGTATTTTGGATAACAAATAGCGGTGGATTTGCAGACTCCATTTTTTTACTGCTCGTAAGCGTTTTTCTTTTCTGGAAACAAGGGCCTGATGATCAGTAAAGACTGTGAGTGACTTTCTGTGCAGGAACAAGTGAAGGTGTGTTCATTGGGGTCTCATTTTCAGCTTGGGAGTTTGTGTTTGCATGTTTGTTAAAGTGTAAGCTGGCTTAAGCAATGATCTACAATGGTGGTTCACAGCATGTTCACATTAAGTCAATATTGTCCCAGCCCAACTGGACAGACATTAATGATGACGAGAGTGAAAACATATTGGTAATGCCACATACAGCTTGCCTTGAAACATAATGCCAGGTAACAATGCCTGCCAATCCTGAGACAACACATATAAGTATACCTTCTTCGAAAGGTCACTCAAGGGAGCGCTGCTAGAGCTAAAGTCTTAAATGTACCTGGTACAATAGCTGTCCAGGTCTGGAGCAGTCACTCAGAGCATATGTAAAGATTCGCCATCCTTGATATGAACATCCAATGCATGGATATTCTCCTGACTGTCAGGTCATGCTCGTTGCGGTTGTGTTTTTCTAAAGTATGTCAATTTTAAGGCAATTGGTTCTGTTTAAATTAGTTCTTACCTAAGAACGGTAATTTTTTATCGTTTCTTTTTTTGACTCACCCACTAGGTTTTTAAGTTTTCCCTCAGTGGCTATCTTGAGTAGCTTGTAGGCCAGTGGTCAATCTCCGGAGCAGTCACAAAAGCTGCCAGTATAAGTGTGGTGTCATTAAGCTGCTGCACTCTGTTAGGGATTCCCTACAACCCAGTCTTCCTTTAGGCATTTGGAATAGAATTAGAGATTTGGCCATAAAGAACGCAGTCATTCTCCTTTTTTTTAAACATCTTTATTTGTCATTTTATATATTTTCTTAAAACATGTGAAAGAACAAATCAGTACAATGACACCAGTTGCATGTCAACGACCATATCAAACATGGCCATCATACTTACATAATCACAGTGCATGTCAAAGGGACAGAGAGCCACATTTACATCCACCTAAATTCCTAACAGCATATTCCATCCACTGTGGCTGTCAGTTACCTGTTTTACTCTGACACTTCTCCACAGGTTCATCTCCTATACCCTTGTCTGTCTCTGACAAGTTATCTATCAGCCCCTCTGGTGGTGTACATTGGGCCTCTGTGGTCATTGTCAGGAAAGTAGGCATCCTGCCGCACAGTCAGGTGGTGGCGGCTGCCGCCAATCTAAAGTGATAGGGCAGCGCTGTGGGGGTTGGAAGGGAGAAATAAAAATAAAATAAAGTGACTTACCTGCCGCTCCAGCTGATGCTGCCGGCCGCCTTGTTGATCCTCTCACAATACGGAACAAAGCACAGACTCCCCACCCAATCTAGATGCTGTTTTCATGCTATACCTAGCATGAGAGAAGCGCCAGGATTCGCCTGAGCGGGTTGGTCTGCCATGCGCTCAGGCACAGAGAGTCTGTGCCGTTTCTTCACCCGGCTGTAGAATATAGCTGGGTTGGAGAAACCTAAGTGCACATGTCTGTTTAGCCAGCCTAAGACGCCCAGCCAAACCGACATGCGCACTTACAGTTTCCCGGACCATTACTCCTCTCTGCCACGGCCAGGTCCCACTCTGCCCTTGACTCATCAGCTTTGTGACTCAGAGTACAGTGATAAATAAAATTATAATAACATTGTATTATCATTTTATTTATCTGCTGTCTCTGAGCTGTGAGGCAACGCTGCTCTGCCATTATGGAGGAGCTGCCCCTGGCCTCAGGTCCACCTTCACCTTCTTGTCTGTTCTTGTTTCGCACAGACACCTCGCCTCCGCAATAGCCCACTCAATTAGTCAGCAGTGAAGGTTTGAAGACTACGGTGGCAATGTATGGCCATATGTCATTTAGCAAGACACAGTCCCATTGCCACTAATCTAGTCCTCATTTTTCGGCTTTTCTTAGCACTGGGTACTAACACCAATAGACAGTGTATTATCGTAACATAATTTAAGGGCGGTCACTCAACATAGTTCAGTGACTACCATGTACCAGTAATCCAGCACTCCTCTACAAGCCCAGGTCAGATGAATGAACGTTTCTACACTCGCTGACTCAGGAAGATCCTATTTATTCATAATTGCATGAGCTATGTTCTGTGTAAATATTAAATGTGTGTGAGTTTAAAACTGGCATTACTGGTGACATTCTGGACCACGGTGCATGTCCTACTCCACACCTCATCAGTCAGTGGTCCCTGTAGATCTGTCTCCCACAGACCCCTCAGCTCACCATTTCTCTTGTCTTTCTTTAGTGCTGCATAGAGCCTAGAAATCATACCCTGGTTCATCCCTGCATCCAACAATAGTTCCAGTGTATGTGACACTGCCGACACAGCTGAAACATGTGCCCAGATCTTACTGGCAGTCCTCAACACCTATGCACAATGGAAGAACTGTCCAGGAACCAACTGAAATGCCTCTAGTGCCTCCTAAAAAGTGAGAAATGCATTACTAGGGTATAAGTCACCAATTTCTAGGCAACTCCCCTTCCTGTCAGATCCTTGTCTAGTTGTATCTGCGGAAGTGGCTGCACGTACTAGATTTTCAACTGTCTTGGAAAGGGTGGGTGGCCAAGAATTTGTTGCATCACCAGTTCCCAAGCTGTGGTCACCTGTCACACTACAAATAGGTAGTTCACCACCACCCAAAACCCACTCATAAATAGTACCACTTCGGTGTACCAATATGCAGTATACTGCAACAGTACCGCAAAATAATATAACTGCAGGTCCAGTCATCCTAGTCCTTCCTCCTCCCTATCTAACATCTACATCTCCAGGCTAACTTTGCTCCTCTTGTCCTTTCTTCCTGCCCCTATGCCAGTGAGATAATGAGACTATTGAATTTCTGAAAGGCAGACTTAGGGGTCAGGTACATGAAACTGTATAACCAGCAGGGGAGAAACACAATTTTAATGATCGCCACCCTGTCCATGACTGACAATGGCAGTGTATTCCAAATTTCACTGATGATTTGAGTCCTGATAATATGCAGCCTATATGTATGCAAATTGGTTCTCAGGCAAGTTTGTAATCTGAATACACAGGTACGTGAACACTTCTCTCTCAGCCAATCAGTCATTCACTCCTCCTTAAGTCCTACAGACAATTATTATTACTGGAGGCCTATCCCTCAAACAGCCCAACTGAATGTGGGGTCTTTCCAAAAACATAAGGATGAGATTCTTCTTATATTGGAAGCTTTACATCTAGATTTCTTTTTTATGACAAAGACATGGTTTCATGGCATCTCTGTGTTTGCTGTTCCTGAGTTTCTCCCAGAGGGTTTCAAACTGTTACGTAAGTACAGGAATGGTCTCACAGGAGGAGGGGTAATAATGGTTTTTAATTTTTGTTTAAATGTAATTATTGACATTATCTTACACAATGGTTTAGAAGAGTCATTAGGTTGCAATTTGACTGTCTCTGCCTCTGTCATCTGTTTACTGTGGATTTATTGCCCACCGTCAGTCGCTATTTTTGATCAATTACTTGGAGTAATTAGTGGTATTGCCATCAACTTCTCCAAGATCATCATAATTAGTGTTTTTAATTTGAAGTATGGCACCCTGGCCTCTAGCTCAAATTATGCTGGTCAGTTATTTCATTCAAATTGGCCAATTGGCAGCAGTAGAATTAGGAAGGCCTGCAGTTGCCTGGTTTACATCATTTCTCTCTGATCAAAGTCAATTGCAAATACTTTTCTCTTTTAGATCAGTACCCACTCAGATCTTTGGTGGCAATTCTTTGAGATCTTCACCATCACCTATCTTGTTCATTATACATGCAATATGTGTTAATGATATCATTAGATCCTTTAGTGCAGCGTATATGTCCAATGCAGATCATGCACAATTGAAGCTAAGATTCAATCGCTCCACTGAAGAAATTCTGCACACTCTCCACTCCTGTCTTCTAGCTGTCCGATCTTGGATGTATAAGAATATGTTAAACTTTGCAATCTGGAACTACCCTTAAAGCTAATCTCAATACTTCAACTCCTTCAAAATATGGGTATTAAACTAATTTTCAGGAACTTCAAGGTCAACCACATAGCAGTGACCATGGCTTCCAGTTCAAAGAAGAATTGAATGTAATCCCTGTGCTTGCTCCACTTTGTCATCCATAATACTGAAGACTGGCCTTCTAAGTCCTAATTTCACTCTGTTTTTCCCTGAACACTTTTCACGCTGCTGTTCTTCTACTGGCCAGTATCCCTCATTACAAGTGCTTTCTCCAAGGAGGCCAAGCCTTTGTGATAGTGTATCGAATATAAGAATTCTCCGCAATCTTTGTGTAAAAAAGACAGAAAGTTGCCCACCTCCATTGGTCCGCTGTCCATGGCCTATGGAAGGGAAATCAACACAGAAATGGACAGGCAGAAGGTTGCCAGGCAAGATAGCAGATAGCGCATCCTAAACAGAGGCACAGTTGGCCCCCCGGAATCCAGGGTTCACCCTGCTAGTGAAACCAACACAGAGTAAGAGGACTAGAGGAGGAACCTGTGGAGACTCTACAAAAATAAATGATCTGTAAAGCTGAAAGAGAAACACATGACAACGTCTGGCAACATATGTAGACCTAAAGGGAAGTGTTCGGTGCAAGATAGCATTGGCCAGCTGAAAGCAGTGCCCTGCAGCGCCTGGGGCAGAGATAGAGACCCTGAGTCAGGTGCATGCTCATAGAGACACAGGAGATTTTAAGGCTGATGACAGGTGGAGCAGGACCTGCGACAGTGACTGGCAGTGGCCTGCAGGCATTGTGGGGAGCACCGCCCAGCACATGGGGATTGAGATTCTGTTGCAGCAGAGGGCCTGTGACATGTTTGATTCCATGAGAGGGGCAGGTACGAGAGTACAGAGGGGCCCCCTGTCTGAAGGCCTGGGAGCACTTGTGAAGCGGAGATTCCCTGCTCATCTACTCTCTCTCTTACCCTGTCTTCTGGATGCAGGAGGGGAAGCGGCTGCAGAGGTGATTGGGCGGTGGCAATTCCTCTGAGAGGGGCAGAAGGACAAAGGTGCTTGGAGGGAAAGGAGACGAGAAAACCCCACTGAGGCCTAGAGAAGCCCAAGAGGCCCCTAAAAAGTAGCATGTGAGGGCCTGAAAGATTCCCGCTGAACACAGAGACTGCATAAATTCAGAAGACGGATTGCAGATATAAGCACAAGAACACTGGTTCAGAGTGGGTATGGGGTCGTTGAGTCGACACCCCTTGTGCACCTATATGAAGACCTGGGAAAAGTTATATCCCGTTCTTCATCAACCTTCTGAAATACAACAAGGGTAACCCGGAGACTGCTAAGTGTGCACACCCGAATATCCTGATGGGACAAATATAAGCAGCAACAATATTGGAGTTCTTCAAGAAGAACCGGAATTGGTAATTCTGTCAGGCTACATAAGGAAAAGAGACGTTGTAGACAATATTGTCTGTGATCAAAAACACCAGTGCCTCGCAACAAACATAAATGTAACAATTCATTGACACAGGAAGGGTAAGCAAAAGGCAAATGGACAGCTGAGATGATACATCAACAGCAGGTGCACCTGAGGCTACTCGTGCACACATTCTAGCCGAGATAGGAAAGCAGTTTAACACAAGAAGTGAAGGAGCTGAAACCCATAGTTGGAACCTTGTGAGATCAGGCAAAGTGGTTTGATAAGAAGTTAGAAGAAGCGGAAGGCAGGTTGCAGTGGTGTAATCTTTAATTTGTGTGATTCCTGGAACACATGGAAGGAGACGCCCCAGAGTTGTGCCTGGAAAAGTGTCTCAGAGAGATCATGGGACATGCAGGGTTGTTTGCATTTTTTTGGGCAGAGATGGCCCACCGACTCCCCGGGGGTCTTCTGACATATATGATTGCAGACATACTCAATTACTGAGACAGGGACAGTATTCTCCACTGGGCTAGAAAAAATGTGTAACAACAACCCCACTGTACGTCAGACGTAATTTATAAGTAATGTAACTCTCATGTGCCTGTCCCCTATCTCTTCTTTCAACCCTTTCTTTCCTGCCCTTTTCTGTCTTCTTTCTCTCATCTTCACTGTTATGACATGTAGGGTTTGCTAAGAATTATATTGTCTAAAAAGCGAGCGGATTAACCAATGCTAACCCTGTAACAGAAGTGCTAATGTGTTCTTATAAAATTTAATAAACATGTTGAAATAAAAATTTTTTAAAAATGAGGATTCCAGATATGAGGGAGAAACCGTTAGAATCTTCCTGGATTACACACATAAAGTTAGGGGCCGGAAAAAATATTTTCTAGCGGTAAAGCTGAAACTGCCAACACACAATATTAGGTACATGCTGGACAATCACATTTCTTTACACACACAGAGGATGTGTGGGACAGGCTGTAGACTTCGGTGAAGATACCTGCGAGGGCTGAAGTAGAAACCAGGCCTAGTGGCTCAATGGGGCGAAGGATACGACAACAGGATTCAATGTGTCCGGATTGAGGTGCATCCAGATGGTACATTGGACATTTGCAGAACATCATTCCACTGAATCCCTCGAGACCATGAATGGTTTCACTTCAGAGGAGGTACTGCAGGGTGCGAGTTTATGAAAAATACTAGGATCCGTCCAGATGAGAAACTAACACTCCAGGGCAAACTGGCGCTTCTCTTTATCAGGTTGGTTGATGGATATGTTGCCTTGTTTTAGAAAATACCATCATAATAATGTGGAGCAGCAATGTAAGGGATAATCACCTCAGTGATAAAGGTTGTGTGGTGGTATTTGAAACATGCAGGTAACAAAAAAGGGGAATCAGTGACAATGACGCCACTCACACAGGGTGGAGATATTGTTAACCTGCCACAGGTTCAGGTCCTTGGCGAGTTCACACACCTGTGGACTTTATAGACCTAAACTTGGGTCAATGCAGGGGCTACCTCCTCTCCCCATTGGTAGGAAAGTTGGGGAGTTAGCAGTCTGTAAACCAGCTAGGCCGCCTTTGAGGTGCTTGATGTGAAGGGCGCCCCTGAAATTATAGGTAAACAGTTCTGGAAATGTAATAAAAGTAACTTTAATATTATATTTATGATACACTAAGAGAGAGAGAGTTTGTGGTCCAGTTAGTGGTCACTATAGGGAAACATCACAGTTATAAAGTTTAAGATGTATTCCAGGGTGGGCAGGGGGGGTATTCTGAAAATTGAGGTTGATTATTTATGGTTCTTTAATGGTAATAGCAGAGCATCAACACACTTGTAAGTTACAATACACTACAATACTCATGTAAGGGGCCTTATGTATGAATCAGATGCAAGACGGATTAGGATGAAGGTTTGTGCCACCCCTTCTCTCCCCCCAGGGAGTGGGTTGTCATAAATAGGAGCAGACAGGTAGGATGGAAGAAGTAAGAATTATGTCCTTGAATGTTAGGGGGCTACATGACTACACCAAACGCTAAAAAATGCACACTTAACGTCAGGTGTTATAAAGTAGGAATTTCGATGTTGCAGGAGACTAATTTAGTCGACACTGAAATGGATACATTAAGAAACAAACATTTGCAATGCAATAGGTCTCGCATTTACGCGACTTTAAGCTATTGGCATTGTAAATGACTATGCCTTTTATTTATGTTTTAAAAACGAAACCAAAAATAAAAGGCATGATCATTTGCAATGTCAATAGCTTAAACTCGCGTAAATGCGAGACCTATTGCATTGCAAATGCTTGTTTCTTTGAGCTCTCAGAAAAGGATTAGGGTGGTCCACAGAACAGTCCACTGGACCACGACACATGGACCTTTGCATTAGTTACATGGAAATACGGCCTGATGGGCTATAATAAATAATAACTTGTTTATTACAAAAGAATATACTGTTGGGAAGTGCAGTAAGTAACAGGTATTAAGATTATAAATTGTAATTGTACTTCATTTAACTGCCTGAGACGGATTGTTCCAGTTGCTTGTTATGCAAAAGGCAACTAACTAAGGAAGGGCATAGAAAACAGGGACTTTGCATATGTACACAGCAATAGGAGTTTGTGCGCTATGGGTGTGCACACAGAGTTTACAGGTGCAGAGACTGGGGTTGTGAACACAAACCTATCGTAGGACATGAACTGCAGATGTTCTCAAGTAGCCCGCAGATGGCAATTATATGTGGATGTGCACACGGAGCATGTGGAGGCACAGACTGAGTATGCACTCATCATTCACAGAACATGCACTTTGGCGTGCATAAAATCTGCTGAAATTACAAAAATGGGGGGGGGTGTACATATAAATTAGAGAACATAGTGTTACTAGCCACTGTGTGCACCAGAGTTTACCAGAGTTCGGACAGAGACTGCACACGCCTTGAGGATGGGGTCCGACTATAGTCACACAATTGATGGACGGAATGCAGAACAGATCAAAACATTCAACCCCAGTCAAGAGATCTGGGTTAAATCCATCATTCTTTTGCTCACCATGCCACCCCAGTTTAAACCTGGCCATATGCAAATCAGTCTTGACCCTGTGCATCATGGGAACAGTCCAGCCCGAACTGCCAAGCCAGGTCCTCCCTGGACCAGAAACAAGCATCCTAGGACCGGTTTCAGGGTTTCACCCCTCATCAGCCAGGATAGTTTGATTCCAGTGGCACAGTGAGCCCGGGACCCACGTCTGGGCATACTCGGCACACTTAGGGCGAGGAAGATAAAAAACACACAATTGATGGACAGAATGCAGAACAAATCAAAACATTCACCCCCAGTCAAGAGATCTGGTTTAAATCCATCATTCTTTTGCTTACAGTGCCACCCCAGTTTAAACCTGGCCATATGCAAATCAGTATTGACCCCCGTGCCTCATGGTAACAATCCAGCCCGAACTGCAGAGCCAGGTCCTCCCTGGACCGGAAACAAGCATCCTAGAACCGTTTTCGGGGTTTCACCCCTCATCAGCCAGGATAGCTTGATTCCAGTGGCACAGTGAGCCCGGGACCCACGTCTGGGCATACTCGGCACACTTAGGGCAAGGAAGATAAAAACACACAATTGATGGACAGAATGCAGAACAAATCAAAACATTCACCCCCAGTCAAGAGATCTGGTTTAAATCCATCATTCTTTTGCTTACCGTGCCACCCCAGTTTAAACCTGGCCATATGCAAATCAGTCTTGACCCCCGTGCCTCATGGTAACAGTCCAGCCCGAACTGCAGAGCCAGGTCCTCCCTGGACCGGAAACAAGCATCCTAGAACCGTTTTCGGAGTTTCACCCCTCATCAGCCAGGATAGCTTGATTCCAGTGGCACAGTGAGCCCGGAGGACATGGCCTGGCAGTTCGGGCTGGTCTGTTCCCATTGGGCGCAGGGTCAAGACTGATTTGCATAGGGCTGGGTCCAAACTGGAATGGCGTGGTGAGCAAAAAAACGATGGATTTGGGCCCAGATCTGTGTACTGGGGTGAATGTATGACATTGTTCTGCATTCTGTCCATTAATTGTTCTTTTTGCATTTGTCACACTGAGTGGGACGGGTATGCCCAGACGTGATAAGTACATGGTCCTGGGAGAGTACATGGGCTCTATATGTATTTACAGAGATGTGGATCATGGGGTGGGCTGCACTGCTCTCTTAAGCGACTAGAGGGTTATGTGAACAGAGCCTAGAAGGTGGGCGGCATATGGACGCGTGCCTAAGAAACGCAGGGATTTTAAATGTGCCCATAAAGCCGGGTGCACAAAATGTGGACAGCCAGCTATGACATACACAGGGAAGGACATGGGATCCCCACACAGAGCCTGGAAGGGCATCAGCCGATGAACGCGCGCCTAAGAACTGCTCTGAGTGCAGACTAGAACCAGCGAGCACATGCCTAGGGAAGGACATAGGCTCTACGCACAGAGCACGAGCTGTGCGCAGAGCTGTGATTCTGAAACAAACTGGGATTTTCTCTTCATGTCGCGTGTGTTCTCCCGCTTGCCCCTCAATCCCCTCCCTTCTCGCAGCCCCCTTCAAGATAATAATAATACCTCACCTTTTATTCTCCCCGTTCCCGGATGACCGGGCAACCGTGGACGAGGCAAAATAAATAAAGAAGCATGCCCGAGGCGGACCGCGCTCAAAGCGGATCACCCTGAAAGTAAATTAAAAGAGTGCTTACCGACTTTTAAAGGACATCGTGTAATGCCACAAGTAAAAGATCCAGTCCGGGTGGGCGGGGCCAAAAGGAGACAGGGCGGTAACAAGGAGTGACTAAAAAGCCTCACTTACAATGGAAAGCCAGCGTTTAGCATGCACGGTGACGCAGCCAATGGAAAGAGGGGGCGGAGCCTACACTCCACTTCTGAAATCTGCTCGATTACAAGAAGCCTCGCAGAGCGAGCAGTGCATGCGCGCTGCTACGCAGGTCTGCGAGACCTAAAAAGTGGAGAGGACAGGTGTATTCATCTGCTTATCTAACATATGCTAGGGTGGTTTCCATGGAGGTGACTCATGGAACACCGTTCCAATTTCGGGAGAGGTTCATGCTGATATTGAGTGGAGATATATTCTGATATTTGGCTTTTTAGAGTTATGCCTGTTGAATGGATATGCACCGAATAATGACGGCAAGACTTTCTTCTGTAGGGTACTCTATGTGTCAGTACATATGTGAGAATCCATCTCCTTAGGGCAGGGGACTTTAATTGTATACTTGATTGAGAGTTGGACAGGTCATCTCCAAAACACCATAAAAAAAACAGAATGGCAAAAGCGTTGGCAGATGTTATGGCCTGAGTAGATCAATCAATCAATCAATCATAGCATTTGTAAAGCGCACTACATACCCGTGAGGGTCTCAAGGCACTGGGGGGATGCTGCTACTGTTCAAAGAGCCAGGTCTTGAAGAGTCTCCTGAAGGATAGAAGGTATTCGGTCTGCCGTAGGTGGATGGGGAGGGTGTTCCACTTCTTGGTGGCGAGGTGGGAGCATGATCTGCCACCGGCGGTCACTCTTCAGATGCAGGGGAAGGTGGCGAGGGCATGGTCTGCGGAGCGGAGCTGGCGAGCGGGGGTGTAGAGGCTGAGTCGTCTGTTGAGGTACGCTGGTCCGGTGTTGTGGAGTGCCTTGTGTGCGTGGGTGAGGAGTTTGAAGGTTATCCACTTGTTGATGGGGAGCCAGTGCAGGTCTTTCAGGTGGGGTGTGATGTGGCTGAGGCTGGGGATGTCCAGGATCAGGCGAGCGGAGGCGTTCTGGATGTGTTGGAGTCGTTTCAGGAGTTTGGCCGGGGCTCCTGCATAGAGTGCATTGCCGTAATCCAGTCTGCTGCTGATGAGGGCCTGGGTGACCGTCCTAGTTTCGGTGGGGATCCACTTGAAGATCCTGCGAAGCATGTGGAGGGTGTTGAAGCAGGAGGAGGGGACGGTGTTGACTTGCTTTGTCATGGAGAGTGTGGAGTCGAGGATGACCCCTAGGTTTCGTGCGTGGTGGTTGGTGGGTGTAGGGGGTGCGCCTAGTGCCGTCGGCCACCAGGAGTCGTTCCAGGCCGAGGGGGTGGAGCCGAGGATGAGGATCTCCATCTTGTCCGAGTTCAGCTTCAGTCAGCTGTTCCTCATCCAGTCGGCGACAGCCTTCAATCCTTCGTGGAGGTTGGTTTTGGCGGTGTGGGGGTCCTTGGTGAGCGAGAGGATCAGCTGGGTGTCGTCGGTGTAGGAGATGATGTTTAGGTCATGTAGTCGGGCGACGTAGGCGAGTGGTGCCATGTAGACATTGAATAACGTTGGGCTGAGAGATGAACCTTGGGGTACGCCGCAGATGATCTCGGTGGCTTTGGAGTGGAAGGGAGGGAGGCGGACGCTCTGGGTTATTCCGGAGAGGGAGGAGGTGGTCCAGTCCAGGGCCTTCTCTTGAATTCCGGTGTCGTGGAGGCGTGCTCTTAGTGTGCGGTGGCAGACTGTGTCGAAGGCGGCTGACAGGCCCAGGAGGATCAGGGCCGCGGTTTCTCCCTTGTCGAGCATGATCCTGATGTCGTCGGTGGCGGCGATGAGGGCAGTTTCGGTGCTGTGGTTGCTGCGAAACCCTGACTGGGATGGGTCTAGGATGATGTTCTCTTCGAGGAAGCTGGTCAGTTGTTTGTTGACGGTCTTTTCGATGACCTTCCCCGGGAATGGGAGCAGGGAGATGGGTCGGAAGCTCTTGAGGTCCTTGGGGTCCGCCTTGGGTTTCTTTAGTAAGGCGTTGATCTCTGCGTGCTTCCAGCTCTCCGGGAAGGTCGCTGTTTCGAAGGAGATGTTGATGGTTTTCCGAAGGTGGGGAGCGATGGTCCTACTGGCTTTGTTGAAGATGTGGTGTGGGCAGGGGTGTTCCGGGGATCCGGAGTGGACGTTGTTCATGATCTTGATGAGGTCATCGTCATTGGTGTTGGTCCAGGCGAGCAGGCGGTTGGTGCGGGTGGTGGTCGTGGGAGCGGGAGTGTCGGCTGTTGTCGGGGTGGTGACGGCGTCAAAGCTGTTGTGAATGTCTGTGATCTTGCAGTGGAAGAAGATGGCCAGCGAGTCGCAAAGTTCTTGTGACGGTGGGATGTCGTTGGTGTTGGAGCTGGGGTTGGTGAGTTCCTTCACGATGCTGAAGAGCTCTTTGCTGTTGTGTGCGTTGTTTTCGAGGCGGTCTCTGAAGGCGGACCTTTTGGCGGATCTGATGAGTTGGTGATGTCGGCGGGTTGCGTTCCTGTGGGCTGTGTAGCTTTCCGGTGTTCTTTCGTGGGTCCAGTTTTTTCTAGTTTTCGGCAGGTTCGTTTGGAGGCCTGGAGGTCTTCGGTGACCCAGCTGTCTCTCTTGCTGGTGTGGGTGTTGGGGGGTTTCTTGAGCGGGGCGAGGGTGATGGCGCAGTCATTGATCCATTGTTTGAGGTTGCGGGCTGGGGCGTCGGGGTCGGTTGGGTCTGTGGGTGGGCTCTGGGTGAGGGCGGCGGTTAGCTGGTCCTTGGTGATCTTGTCCCAGCTGCGGCGAGGCATCTGCTGGGTGTGGTGGTGTGTGGTGGGTTTCCAGAAGGTGAAGTGGATGCAGCAATGGTCGGTCCAGTGGAGTTCGGTGGTGCGGTCGAAGAAGACGTGGGTTCTCACTGAGAAGATGGGGTCAAGCGTGTGGCCGGCAGAGTGTGTGGGTGCTGTGACGAGTTGTCTGAGTCCGAGGTTGCCAAGGTTGTTGATCAGGGTGGAGGAGTTGGGGTCGTTGTTGTTCTCGAGGTGGAAGTTCAGGTCCTAGGAGGATGTAGTCCGTGGAGGTGAGGGCGTGTGTGCTGACGAGGTAGGTGATGGAGTTGCTGAACTGCGGTCAGAGTCCGGGGGGTCTATAGACGAGGGTGCCTCTGAGGGTGGTTTTGGTGTCAGTGTGAATCTGGAAGTGCAGGTGTTCGGCGGTGCTGAGGGTGTCGTCGGCGTGTGTCGAGATTTTGAGAGTATTCCTGTGGACGATGGCGATTCCTCCTCCTGTTCCATTGGTGCGGTCCTTGCGGGTGATCTTGTAGCCTTCCGGAATGGCTATGACGATGTCAGGTGCCGAGGAGGGGGTCAGCCAGGTCTCCGTCAGGAAGGCGACGTCTAGGGAGGTGGAGTCGATAAGGTCCCAGAGTTCGACGGCGTGTTTGCGGACAGAGTGGGTGTTGATCAGGATACATCTGAGGAAGTTGGTTTCCATGTTGGGCGGGTTGGCGGGCCGGATGCTAGAGAAGCTGCAGCTCCGGCAGGAGAAGGGTCCTTGGGTGCACTTCGGGGCGACCAGGCAGCAGGTGCGTGATCGCGCAGCGTTGAGTGCCTGGAGGGTTCTGGAGTCGTAGCGGAGGCGGGCGTCGTGATGCTGGGTGCGGTCCAGGCGCGGATGGGCGCAGACGGGCTTGCCTTAGGCGCACCTTTGGTGCGCCAGCGGCGCGGCCGCTCAATGTCCGGCATATATGGGGAGGTGGGAGGGAAGAGCAGCTGGGAGGCGGGATCAGCGAATGGGCAGTCAGGAGGGCGGGGCCGCAGGGTGCACAGCGGCGGGGGAGACGAGGGCACAGAAATCAAAATGGGGCAGCAAAGGGGGAAAAACAGTGGCACAGAAGGCAAAGAACGGGGCAGCAAAGGGGAAAAACAGTGGCACAAAAGGCAAAAAACGGGTCAGGAAAGGGGGAAAAACAGTGGCACAGAAGGCAAAAAAACGGGGCAGCAAAGGGGGAAAACAGTGGCACAGAAGGCAAAAAACGGGTCAGCAAAGGGGAGAAACAGTGGCACAGAAGGCAAAAAACAGGTCAGCAAAGGGGGAAAACAGTGCCACAGAAGGCAAAAAACGGGGCAGCAAAGGGGAAAACAGTGGCACAGAAGGCAAAAAACGGGGCAGCAAAGGGAAGAAACAGTGGCACAGAAGGCAAAAAACGGTTCAGCAAATGGGAGAAACAGTGGCACAGAAGGCAAAAAATGGGACAGCAAAGTGGAAAGAACAGTGGCGCAGAAGCAAAGCAGCGGGGCACAGGAACGGAGGAAGTACACTTACGGGTGAGATTTAAGCAGCGGCAGTTGGGGCAGGAGCACACAGGTGGAGCTGTGCGGCGGGGGAGCAATCTACCAGGAGGGTCAGAGGTCTCTCTCCTCACCGCGCAGAGTCCGGCATATATGGGGAGGTGGGAGGGAGGAGCAGCTGGGAGGCAGGAGGTGGGATTAGCGAATGGGCAGTCAGCGGGGCGGGGCCGCAGGGTGCACAGCGGCGGGGAGACGAGGGCACAGAAAGCAAAATGGGGCAGCAAAGGGGGAAAAACAGTGGCAAAGAAGGCAAAAACGGGGAAGCAAAGGGGAAAAAGAGAGGCACAGAAGGCAAAAAACGGGGCAGCAAAGGAGGAAAACTGTGGCACAGAAGGCAAAAAACGGACCAGCAAAGGGGAGAAACAGTGGCACAGAAGGCAAAAATTGGGGCAGCAAAGGGGAGAAACAGTGGCACAGAAGGCAAAAAACGGGGCAGCAAAGGGGGAAAACAGTGGCACAGAAGGCAAAAAACGGGGCAGCAAAGGGGAGAAACAGTGACACAGAAGGAAAAAAACGGGGCAGTAAAGGGGAAAGAACAGTGGCGCAGAAGCAAAGAAGCGGGGCACAGGAACGGAGGAAGCACACTTACGGGCGAGATTTCAGCAGCGGGAGTTGGAGCAGGAGCACCCAGGCGGAGCTGTGCGGCGGGGGAACGACCTACCAGGAGGGTCAGGGGTCGGTAGATTGCATTAATGTCTAGAGGTCATTATATGGCATGCACACAGAAATTACGTACTCTTTGCCCATGCACAACATGTGCAATAGATTATATAGGATATTAAATTGCACTCATTTGGAGTATATATGTGGTCTGTGGCACATTTAAGTAGGTTCCCATTGCACCAACCACCATTGCTGCTTACCTATACTTGCGCCTGCCGTAATCCGGCTATTCCTACTTAGTAGAGTAGCCCTGAAACCCTCAATGACTCCTATTTCCGGGGCTTAAGGGAGGTGCTGGAAGGCTATTTTGCAATGATTTGGGGGACAATATTGTCCAGGACAAATGAATACGATGCCCTCAAGGTGGTCTTGAGGGGAGAATGCCTTTATGAAACATATGGAATGAAACATCAATTACAAAAAGACTTGCGGAAAGAGAGATTATCACAATTACAAAGGACTGATTTAGGAACTCCAAATATAGATAAAGATACACTGGAAGTAAGATGATGAATAGGGGAGATATGTGGCATGTTAGATAAAGTTACTCTTTGGGAGAATAGGCAAAGGCTGCACGAAGCGGGGGACAGATCGGGTAGAAACCTGGTCTGGCTCTTGAAGGGCAAAATGCCTGCATCCATGATTAAGGCCCTGGAGGTAGATGTGGTGTGATGGAGATGTCTCATGTCACAATAAGTAAACTCTACAGCAGCATTTACCTGTCCTCTATAAACAGCTGGAACACCACCTGGATATGGTTGATATAGAACTACTAAACGAAATAGAACACCCAAGGCTTACTAGAGATCACCAGATGATGGATTTGGAAATGGATGCTTCCAAAGAGGAGTTGCTAGTGGCCATTAAATATATACCAAGAATTAAGATACCGGAAACTGACTTCCTCCCTTCCACAGTTTTTCATTTATACATGGAGATACTGTCAGACCAGCTGCTGGAGGTTTTTCAAGAGGCTAAAAAAATTGGGGAACTTACCACAAACCATGCAAGAAGCACTTATAGTCTTGTTACCAAAGTCGGACAGAGTTCACGCACAACTTGGCTCATACTGGCCGTTATCTATAATTAGTATGGATGGGAAGGTGCTGTCAAAAGCAATAGAAATATTTGTAGAGGGTGATTGCTTCTGTAGTTAATGATGACCAAATTGGTTTCAGTCCAGCAAGGAACACCATATGAATATCCGAAGGCTCACACATGTCATGTATATCGTTCAGATATAGAAGGTGTATTGGTCGCTTTGGGTATTGAAAAAGCTTTCAATAGTCTAGACTGGAAATACAAGAGAGCAGCGTTGGCAAAGATGGGATTTGGTCCTAACTTTCTGAGCTGGGTCTCCTTGTTGTATGCAGGATCCACTGCAAGATCAGATCTGGGGGAAATATATCGATGAGTGGAGCATTGAGAGGGGCACGAGGCAGGGCTGCCGTCTTTCCCCACTCTTGTTCGCCATTTTAATGGAGCCAATGTCAGTTCATCTATGGAAGAAGATGAAGAAGTGGGCTGTTTGGGTGGGATACACTGAGCATATTCTATCTTTATATGCAGGTGGTGCCCTTATATATCTTCAACTGCTGCTAATCGCAGTACCGTAATTGTAGTTGAAACTGTAGAGATTTTTCAAGGGCATTATCATTAGCTGGGCTGGAAGGACAGCCCTTGGAAAGGTTTCCAAATGTAGGATTTCAGCGGGAAATGGATACATTTATATACCCGAGATTACTCGCCCGACACACAATATGATTACAATATGGGAAGATTACTAGTGGGGTGAAGGACTACTGTCCTGTTTTGAAATAAACTGCCATTTTAAGTTGCTGGTAGGATATCAGTAGCAAAAACGATGGCTCTGCCCTGCTGCTCAATTGTCCCCCAGAATTCACAATATCCGACTTACAGAAGCATGTTTACAGAAATAGGTAGTGTTAGAACTGGGGGTCTCTAGTTGGCAGAGGTAGGTACCTTTGACCAAATAGGGACCCTTGCTTCTAGTCAGGGTAAGGTGGATACACACTTTATATAACCCCTGCTCACCCCCTTGGTAGCTTGGCACGAGAAGACAGGCTTATCCCAAAGGCAACGTGTAAAGTATTTGTACCAACACTCACAGTAACACAGTGAAAACACCACAAATGGACACCAGTTTAGAAAATTAAAATATCTTTATCTAAACTAAACAAGACCAAAACGAAAAAAATCCAACATACAGAAACTCAGTACAATGTCTTTAAAAAGGGTTGTTGCAAAAAATAAACTTGTAGATGATAAATGCGACACTGTAGTCTCAAAGTACCTGGGATGCGTAATGCAAGACAAACAAAAGGGGCGCAGAGAAGGTGATGCGTCGATTCTTCCTGCGCTCCGGTTCCGATGCGACAAGATGGCGCTTCGATGCATTGCGATGATGTGGTGCGATGCGACAAAATAGCGTCTCCGATGCGATGCGACAACGTGGAGGCGATGCATACATGCCCGACGACCGTGCGGCAAACTCAGTGGTTTTCTGAGCCACGACAGGCCCTGTGACACGCTACCCTGGTGATGCGACGACACCCTTGGCGACTGCGACATGCTTCTCAGGTTTTGCAGCGGCGATAAGCAGCGGCGCACTTCCTCAGCGATGCGACAGCCCTGCGACACGCTTCTCCGGTGATGCGACGGCACCCTCTGAGGTGGCGGCTGCACCTCCGGTGTTGCGTCGGCGAACAGCGGCAGCGGCAACACGCTCCCTCGATGATGCGACAGCAGCTGCTGCGACGGCATCACACTTCTCTCTCGTGGCGTCGCGCTTCCAGCTCCCAACAGCAAAAAGGCCTCACACACAGTTGAAGGCCCTCCTGGCAGACTGGAACTCCCAGCAAGGAAGTTCAGGGAAGCTGGGGGTGCTTGGGACTTAAGAAACAGGAGGCCAGCTCTTCTCAGGCCCTTGGAGACTTTTTTTCAGATGGACACAGCACACAGCAAAGTCCTTCTTCAAGCAGGGGGGGTCACAGCACACAGCAAAGCTTGGTCCCTTCCTTAGTAGAAAGAGCAAACTGCAGGCCAGCCCCAGAACACACAGCAAGGGCAGTACTTCTCCTCAGTCTCTTCAGTTGTTCTTCTTTGGCATAGATTCCTCTCGATCACGAAGTAGTCTAACTTTCAGGGGTTTCAGCTCTCATATTTCTACCCCAAAAGTCTTTGTTCTCTATGTGTCAGGGGTCCTGGACCCAGTCCAAATCAGTTCTGGGTGCACTCTGCCAGTGCACAACTTCTTCCTTCTTCCTTTGTAAGTGTGGGCCAGGGCCATCAGACACACCGCAGGAGGTGGAGCCAGCAATGTGGAAGGCAGGCACAGCCCTATTCAGGCTCAGGTGCTACTCCTCCCACCACTCCAAATGCAGAAAGGTCTATTCAGCCTAGTGCTGACTCACCCAGCCTCCTGGAGCCACCCCAGCCCCTGTCACTCTCAAACCAGACAGTCAATCCACAAACAGGCAGAGGCACACAGAAAGGTTGACAAGAAAATAGTCACTTTCTAAAAGTGCTATTTTCAAACACAGAATTTAAAAACCATCCTTCCTAAAAGATGTGTTTCTGAGTTCAGGGATACCAAACTTCAAATTTCCATCTTGCACCTATGGGAAAATATGCAGGTAAACATGTTACACAGCATTCCCCATTCGGTCCTATGGGCAAGATAGCCTTTCAATAGTGAAAAACGAAATTGGCAGTATTTCCCTATCAGGACATGTTACCCACACTAGTACATGTCATACCTTTCACATACACTGCACCCTGCCCAGGGGGGGGGGGGTCCTTGGGCCTACCATAGGGGTGTCCAATGTGTAAGAAAAGGGAAGGGTAAGGCCTGGCAAGTAGGTGCACTGGCCAGGTCAACATGGCAGTTATCAAATTGCGCACAGGCACTGCGGTGGCAGGCCTGAGACCTCTTTTCAGCGCTACTCATGTGGGTTGCACAATCAGTGCTGCAAGCCCCCTAGTAGAGTTTGAATTACCAGCCCTGGCACACTCAGTGCACTTTGCTAGGGCCCTACTGGTAAAACAAATAAGCCAATCATGGATAACCAATCACAATAGCAATTTACACAGGGAGCACTTGCACCTTGGTACTGATCAGCAGTGGCAAAGTGCCCAAAGCATCTAAACCAGCAAAAACGAAATCCAGCACAGTGTCAAAAATACAGGAGGTAGAGGCAAAAAGTAAGGGGAAACCACGCCAACGATGCCAGGTCTAGCAGGTAGCTTGCTAACATCTTTATTATGAGAGTGTAGGAGGAGTAGGGTGGAGTTAGGGATTTTAAAGCAGGATGTAACAGAAAATGGGGCCTTTGACTCCCCAATTTAGAATTGTATTACCTAGCGGCACATCTCCAACATGCAGCTACATGTTGTACGGATGAGGAAAACTGAAAGAAACATTTATTATGGAGGTTCCTGGAGCAGAGAATTTTCCAGTATGCCTGATTGCTGGGGACAGACAGGATGACCCATCTCCATGCATAGTACGGCAAGTGGCCAGAGTGTGGAGACAACAGTAAAAGAAATAATATGTAAACCCCTTTTCTCAAAGAAGTTGCCAATTTGGTGTCTACCACCCTTCCTCAAAGTTAGTAACAGTATTCCCATGACCAGATGGAGGGATGGAGGTTCTGAGATGCTGGAAGATATGTATCTGGGAAACAGCTGTATTACATTCATAGAAAGAAGCACAGGAAATGCTTGCAATAGGCAAGACATTTTTTGCTGTTTGCCAAATTGAAAAAACAGCATAAGATATATGGACAGGCTTCACTACTACACCAGAGCGGACACACATGCCTGAGGTCATACTAGATATGGGCTCATGCCAACGGATGATGTCCCATTTATATGCTGCATCAAAGAAGGATACGGTAAAACTGCAATACCTGTGAAAACTAAATGGGAGAAGTATTTTGCAGAGCCGTTGACAGGCAGACACTGGACTAGAGAATTTGCATTGGTCAAGTAGGTGTCTGGTAACTTTAAAGTTAAGCTTGCCAACTTCTATCTGTTGCATTACACTTATTTATCATCTACAAGGCTATGCAGAAGTTATACGATCCATTCAAATGGGTGCCCTAGTTATAAAACAGAAGGTGCCGATTTTATACATATGATTTGGAGCTTCATGACAATAGTGCAATATTGGGGTAAATAGTCCATTTCCTGAGAGAGGCGCCTAATATTAGATTGGAGGTTACTATTAAACATCGCCTGCTTGAAGTATTCTCATGTTCTAAGGCTGGAGCGGTGCAGAACAAATTTGGATCACTGGGGTTGTTACTGGAAAATAGGAGGATTGCCATTCTCTGGATGTCCATTACTGGACCTATTGTACAGGCATGGACAAGAGATATGTCAAATGTGACATTAGTGGAGGAGTGGCAAATGCAGGAGGTTAGGTCGGATGAGAATACAGGGAAAGACTGTATAGAAAGGGCTGAAATGCAAAAAGAGTTGTTGACACCTGAGACATTTAACTCTAATGTAGAACACATAGATAGGCCAACCTAGGCTAACTTCAGCTGGGAGGTAGATATACAGAACATATTGGTTAATTGAGTATAGAATTGTGCAAATGGGACTGAGTTACATTGATTTATAAATTATGGAGGGTGGTTGTTAAATGCTAAGAAATGGACAAACCCCATGACAAAAAACAAAAGCAAGTGACTCTGTATTACTTAGTAATACTTAGAGGGAGCTCTGAGGATGGTATCTATGACAAAAAATGTATGGCTAAGAACTGTGATTAAGGAAATCAGAAAGTTTATGCTGTACGGTTAATGCTCCTTATGATTTTTGAAAAGTGGAGAGACAATGCTAGAAAATGGTACTCTTTAGGTCAGCCATCATAAGGCTTCAATAACACTTCTGGTGAGCTACTCATGCATCAAACTGGGAAACGTTAGATCTCTGTCACCTATAAGTTGTCACTTGTGCCCTTCTGAGGCCTGAGTCCTAATATCAGGAACAATCTGTCCAATTCTGTTGGAACGTTGTGGAAACCTTACCTAACATTAATGTTTTATATAGACGCTTTAATTGCTTACCTTATTTTTGGGGTTTACAGATTTTGATTGAAAGATGAATATGAGAGAAGACAAAAAGGTGAATCACCGACTGAATAAATGCCCTGAGGAAGTTCCATCTATATAAGAACAAAACACTTTGTGTTTTTTGTATATCTGGGAGAATAAATATTTAAGGAATAAAGGATCTTTGTTTGAATCATGGTATACAAACTTTGACTCACTTTTGCATGTATTTGCCTAAGGATGGAAGATTGAGATATTGAAACCTTATGATGACTAAACTGAAGGGTACAATTTTCTTACCTTTCCACTTTTGAGTTTCTTTTTGGTACTGTAATTCAAACTTTTGAATACGCTTCCAGTCTCTCTTAATAGTATTCCCAATAACAATTCTCATCCTCTTGGGCCTCTTGGCTGCCCTTGACACAGTCTTCCACCGCATCCTCTGTGCAAGACTCCAAATAGGGGTCCTTCTTCCTAGTCAAAATAAGGGAGTTACACTCCTAAAATAACCCCTGCTCACCCCCTTGGTGGCTTGGCAGGAGCAGTCAGGCTTATCTTAGAGGCAGTGTGTAAAGCATTTGCACATAACCAACAGTAATACAGTGTAAGCACTACAAAAGGACATCACACCAGTTTAGAAAAATATCTAATATTTGTATATACTTAAGACAAGACCAATTGGGGGGTGAGTCAAGTCTGGTTTGCCCTAGTTTTAAAGAGTGAACCTTTGTCAGTCTGTCTCTTCCTTCGGACTTTTAGAATATTTTTGCTCTGAGACATGACTTCATGTCAGACTCTTTGCTACATCCTACTGAGCCTTATGCTAATTCTCTATATTGATTTACCTTGTATTTTGACTATCTTTTATATTTTTGCCTTCTTTATTGCACTTAAAGTATTTAATAAACCTTTAAGGGTTCAAAACTTACTAGACTTGAGGTTCCATGACTTGACTTAAAGGTTGATCTAATTGACTATGCTGATTTATTTGCTCTCAAACTGTTATCTGTAGGGACATAATGCCTCATATGTTGTTGAGCTTAACACCACCTCCAATACTGCATAAGTGCCTTATTCTTAGATTATCTAAAACAAAAAAAAACATTGACAGTTTTGATGGAGAATGTGGGCAGAGCAGATAACATATTAAATAAGACCTATAGATAACATTTCCCCCCTTCTTTAGACTTATGTCTACACTCTTTTTCCTATGGTTTTCCCATGATTTTCCACATTAGAATATTTACAGTTTTCCAGTGTTCCTGGGCTGTTCCTGAGCAAAAGAAAGTGAGTATCAATAGGGTGAATGTATTGCAATGGATTGGTGTGTCGAACGAGGTGCATTATGGTATGTATAGTTGAGATTTGTTTAGTGGTGTCATAAATTGTACTGTGTATGAGCTCTTTGATCATGCAATTTTGATTTGCAGAGGTTTGACCTTAACAATTTTATTGTATTTATGATGTGCTAGACGGTGGAGTTCTGTTACTGGGTTAGTGTTGGTATCATGAAAATTAGGGAATGTATGCATTGAAACCAATGAATTATCTTGATTTATGTTGAGTTTAATTTTGGTTTGGTAAACTGATTTGCCGAAATCCAAGATGTCAAGATGTATTCATTTTGTTGAAGGTGTCTGCAAAGTGGGTTGTGTGTTGTGAGGCGTCACACCCTCACCAAGATGGGGGGGGGGGGCATATTCTCAAGGAACTATCGCCGCGTTATTGGCACTTTATCACAGCCAAAGTTGCAATAAAACTAATGCCCTATTCACAAGCAGATGATAACAGCCCATATCACCAGTTTACACATGATATCAGCCACAAAAAACATTGCACAGATGAGCCTGGCAACTATCGCTAATGAGATGCAGAGCAGGCGTTCCTGTGCCAAAAGCCGCAACAACACCCCTCCGCAACATTCTCAACAACCAGCCAGATCTGCGAAAAGACCACAAAACATGCTATAAGGTGCGCTAGTAGTAGGAAATTAACACCTGCTCTGACCTGGTGTAAAGTCGGAGGACAACCAGCACCACAAAAGGGAGCCAAGCCCAGAGCTACACCTGAAGAGCAACAGATGCCATGGAGCCACTGATCATGCAGCCCGGACACCCATGAGGGTCACAACACCCACCGCCACCACCCGTAGGACCACACATCCCCCAGACCCCCATACCCCCCCGGACCAACACTGAGGCAGTGCAGGCAAAGACAGCGGCCCCTGAAAACGCACCAACCTCACACACCCAACACCAGAGAATGACATTACACACCACAGACTCAAAGGGACAACCAACATCCCACCTCAGACAAAGCTGCTGGCCGCGCTGCACCTGTTGGCCTCTGGTACCTACCAACCAACAACTGCCAGGGTCAGAGGAGCCCTATCAAAGTTCCTCAAACCTGTCCCATGTGCCCTCATCAGCTTGGTACCCCAGTACCTATACTTTCCCCACACTGCGCAAGAACAGTTGGAGACCAAGCAAGGCTTCTACGCCATAGCTGACTTCCCGCACGTTGTGGGTGCAATTGACTGCACACGTGTCCTGCTGTTGCCCCTTGGCAACACTGCACACAATAACCGGAACAGAAAGCACACGCATCCCATCAATGTGCAGGCAATAGCGGCCCCCCAGGAAATCTCCACCAACGTCGACGACAACCACCCAGGCAGTGTGCATGATTCCTACATCTTCCGACAGTCCATCAGAAACCAGCGCTACTAGGATGTCACCTAAGGAAATGCACTGCTCGTTGGCAAGTACCAAATGAACACAACACACACCTCAACTCCACAATCATGAAACTCACACCCCTGGGAATGCACACGCTACAAACTCACATACAACATGCCAAACAACATGCCCACCTACCAGACACGACAGCACAACTTACTGTGGCAACCTGGGCCAGCCATGTACATGAGCCATCAATGTCATGGCACCTCAGCCACACAATACCTGAATGTGGGGAAAGGTGGGATACAGGCATGTGAGAAGGAGGCAAGTGACCCATGAATGAGAAGGTACCCATTGCCAAGTGTGGCGTTGATGTGATGGCCAGACTGCAGTATGCAGACAACACACATATCCATGTTGACATACATTGCTGGTGTATGGAGTGTAGTGGACAGTGGACGCCACCATGTCACCCCAGCCACTGGGGAAGTTCACGGAAATGTAGCTTGTTACATCCCCCCCATAAGCGTGAGCGGAGTGGGCTGCCGGCGTTCGCCAGGCCAGCATAGGGGTGAGAATAAAAAGCACGTAGCTCTGGGGGTGGTCATCTTCCGGAATGCCCAACGGCTCTGCCAGAGCGGTACCCCTCAGCCTGCCACAAGGCCAACGCCGTCGCCATGAACAGTGTGGCCTGCGGTCCTGTGCGCTTGCTGCACCCCAGGTCACTGGTTCCCAAACTCGACTTGCCCGCCCCTGTGCACCCAGGCCTCACTGCTCCCCTGCTGACACAAGCGTGTGTCGAAGAAGGCCCACCATGTGCAGGTGCAAGCTTCAAGCCCGAGGCACGCAACCCTGGCAACCTGATACGACCGAAAGACCTCCGCGAGCCAGGTCCACAGTACTCCTTTCTCGTTGACTTCCTCTACCGGTATATACAGCGGACTAGTAGGTCACACATTTGGAACTGAGTCTAGATTACACTATGGCAGAGAACAATATTTATGGCTGATTTGATGTCAATATACTCCCTTCGATGAGGTGCCACCAGGTCTTAGTAGTGCATCACAACCGCACATTTCTGCCCTCGAGTAGGTCACACAATTGGAACAGAGCATCGATTTTTCAATGGCAGGGTACATATCATTGCACACAAGGAGAAGTGTAAGAGGATGACGTGTTGCAGTCAGGAGGGAAAAAGGATCATCGTTATGGAGGTGATCGAACACTACTGACAACTGCCCTGGTGTCACGAACTCTGTGCATCGCGAGCCGACAACACGTGGCTGTGGGCCACTGCTGACTGCTGCCTCCGGCCTACACTGTGGTCAAGCAGGTCACACATTTGGGACTGAGTCTTGATTTAGCAATGGCGGAGTTCATATCATTGTACCAGCATCATCGCAGACTGCATCCCATCTCAGCCCCGGTGCCACTAAGTCTTTTTCAAGACATTCATGGACACTCTCTGGTTGAACTTTGGTGGAGTCTTAGTCAATGGACTAGGGGGTTGTCTTCATCCTCATGTAGCTGATACCGAAATGTTGGTGGAAACAAGGCTGTAGCACTCCACTCCACCATTTGCTGCTTCTAGATGGCCTATGCCCTCTGCATCATGCCCTGGGGGACACCTTCCACTGTCCCCCACAACCCAACACCACATTCACCTGGAATATCGATGAGGACCCGTTCAGTCCGCATGGCCCTGTCTCAGTGCACCGCAAGGCGCCGTCCCGTGGCGGGGTGCCTGTGCCGGACGCTGTGCATCCGGGGCCACTAACTCTGTGCTGGTCAAGTCAGGGACCCTTTCTTCTGAGATATTGGATGGCCTCTGAGACGATGGCCTTGGGGTCCTGACCTGCCCGGATGTCGCATCACCTCAGGAGGCACATGCCACCATCGCCAGGACCAACTCCAACCACCATCTTCAGGAGTCGAAACAGTGGTACTGGCAGACTAACAGAGTTGCTCACACCTGTCGTGGATGACATCATCTGCCTGATACCCTGCTCAGCACTCCAGGTGCCACTGATTCAGTGCACCGCAACCCATGGACCATTACTGATTGAGTTTTGTGCTGTGGAGAGGTTGCGCAGCAATGTCACCTCAAGCAGTGTGGGAGACCTGGGACGATGATGAGGAAGATGATGCAGGTCTAACACATCCCACTGCATATGCATCAGGAATATCTTGAAGGGACACAATCCTAAGCATTTTCTTCAAATGAGCGCACTCAGCTCTACTGTCCGAACCTCAGTGCACTGCAACTTACGGACACTTCTGTTTGCATATTGGGTGACATCTGTACTTGCTCCGGCTACCTCCATGTTGTTGCTCAGCAGTTGACTCTGTTTTGCTGGTGTTTTCTGTTTACGTTACAATGGTGTTCACTGTTCAAATTGTGGCCAGCACCAACCACTCCCTGGGGGCTGGCTTACACTCACCACACACACATCCAGCACAGGTGTCACTGTGCATGTGGCCCTGCCAATAAAGGGGCTGGGCGCACGTGCCTGTAGCCAGTTCCACATACTATCTGCGTGTGTCCCTGTGGTCTTGTTGAATGCATGGGGGCCCTGGGCCCCACGAGTATACATTGTGCTGTGTACAGCGGACGCAGACATATCACCGCAGGAAGCGGGTTCGACCTTGGACATGTAGCTTTGTCGTCACCCACTCAATACATAAGAGGAGTGAACTGGGACGTCGTATGCAGAGCCAACGTGGGAGTGTGACTGGTATTTGCGTCCCCCTTGGTGTGGTTCTGTACTGGGAATGTGCATCGGCATGTGTCTCTGTGGCAGTGTGGATATCCTTTGTGGGGTGTAGATTGTCCCTGAAGGGTATTAGGCACCCACATATGTGATCTAGTTCACCCTCCATGTGTTCGGACCCCATCCGCACCTGTTCGGCCACCTCCTTTTGGCGTTCTGACACCTCGCATTGGGATGCCATGTGTGGGTCATTGAGGGGTTGGGAGCCAGCCGGGCTTGCAGGTGCTTCCTGCTGTGTGGTCTGTTGCAGGGCCTGTGTTCTCCTCTATGTAGCTTGGCTGCCCTGGTCCTGGTAGTGGGTTGCGTGGGATGTCCATGGGCTGTTGTAGGGCGTCGGTGTCGAAGGTGTGGTGGTCCTCTCTGGCATCACTGATGAGTGGTCTTCTCTGCTCTGCTGGAATTGTTGTGTGTCCCTCTGTAATGTGATGGGTAGATGCATTTTGACATTGTGTTGACATGTATGTTGGTGCTTTGTTCTTGTTTACATGCAGACTGTATGACAATGTACATTCTGACTGGGAGGTGCTGGCTTTAGATGTGGGACAATGGACATTTGAACTACATGGCAAGTGTGAGGTTGTATGCGTACATTTACATTTCACATGTGTGTGTGCTGCAGTGCGCCACGGGGACCAGGGACATGATCTTGGGTAATTGTGGGTGTGCAGTGTGCTACACATCGTTGTGTATGTGTGCCATTGTGCCCATCTCGCTCCGTCCCCCCAGTCCCTGGTCGTTACTCACACTGTTGTTGTTGTATCAGGTCCTCCCGAGCTGTGTCTGGACTCCCGACTCCTTGCACAGTCTCCACACTGATGACTGTGGCCTCCATTTCCTCCTGCTCCTCCTGTGGCGCAGGACTCCCACCACCTGTCGCTGTTCCTGCCTTCCTGTTGGCAGTGGCTTTGTGCCTGGTTTAGGTTTTCTCATCATGCCAGCGCCTCTTGGCCTCCTCCATTGGCCTCCTCGACACTCCGACTGCATTCACAGTAGTCTAATTGTGGTTCAGTTGATGGTGGTGTTCTGTCACCTCCGTGACGCTGATCTGGTTTTCCTGCGGACTGCACCCCGTCTTCCTCTCCCTCTTCTCCTTGGCCTTCCCTGCGCCTGTTGCTCCTTGCTGGTGGTCTGTGGGGATTGTGAGGTTTGCGTTGGCCTCTGTGCTCGGTCAGGGTGCATCCATGTTGCTACGCACTTTGGATTGTTTCTGGTGTGTTGTTTTTGTAGCTTTTATTGTGCATTTTCCCACCAGAAGAGTGGGATTTGCAGGCCTGCCGTTGGTTTTTGCTGCTTTTTGTATCGCCATAGGCCTCATCGCAACTTTTTATGCATTTGTGTTTCGGATTTTTGCGGCGTGGCGGGGATTTTAACATGGTCATTTAACGCGTTATCTGGGAACTATCACATGGTACCACCGTGTTGTGAACACGGCGTAATTTTCCCGCGATAGACTGCGATGTTGAGTGTTGCGTTAAGTTACTTTTGCAATGATTATCACACGTTCTTGAGAATATCCCCGTGGACTTTTCTGAACTACTAAAGGTTTAGCTGAATGCATTCTGATCCAGATTGGTGTGTTTATTCTTTGGTGCACAGGTATAAATGCACTAATCAAAAGGGGAGTCGCATCCGGTGGGAAACTTTTTGTTATTATTGGAACAAAATGTTGCTATTCGGGTCCTGAATGACACTGATTTACCTTATTTTCCTTATGTGTATTTTAGTTAAGCAGACAAGAAACGGTTTTGTTGTGTAATGTGTTTGTGACTTCCAGGTGATTGTGAGGCGCTTTGCAATTAGTTGATCGTCACAGTGAGCTGTGCTATAATAGGCAGTTATCGCTGTAGGTTGTGCTATGATTGGTGGGTTCTTGCTGGACTTGCACAGTGAGTGATTGTCTTTGTTTATATGTACGCGGTTTGTGTCAGATCAGATTGAGTGAAAATGGGTGCTATATTTAAGAAATATAAAGTTTCTGCTATGAAGCAGAATAGATTCGTCCAGAAAATTAACCTTCATATGAAATTATGTTGAATTAAGGTCTTCATATGTGCATGTGGTAAAAAGAATGGATTGAAATCACATCAGAGTACATCCATAAGAGGGTACTTTCAATGTGAGGAAGCTTTGCAAATTGAGGCGTATGATGTATGAGAGAAAACATAGACCAAACAGTTTGAATCATTGAATGATTTGCATTGTATTGTAACTGAGAAAGAATGAAAGAAAATTAAGGGGCAGATTTATGTGGGACTTGCGCCCCTTTTACGCCGCCGTTGCATCACTTTTGTGAGGCAGCAGCGGCGTAAACCCTGCGCCACGTTGCGCACGATTTACATGGCGTAAGGCTTGACGCACCATGTTAGGGATAGGGTAGGTTGGAACAGTGCTGGAGTTGCATCGCGCTTGCGACACAACTTCAGCACTGCGCCAACCTTACGCCGGCAGATACATCACGCATCTGCTTGTCCTTGCGCCACGATGCACCGCATTGTAAATGCGGCGCATCTGCGGTGGCGCAAGGGCAAACTTGCGTGACGCATCTTCCCTAGCGCATCCATGCTGATTTGCAGGGATGCGCCAGGGAACATAAATCTGCCCCTAAGAGCCGAGTTAAAAGTGTTGTGAGCCTTTGGCTAGACATAAAATGGGTTGCTCCGAGAAGAGCATGGAAAGAGTATATGATGCTGGATGTGGGTGTGTTTCTGTTATTATCAATGAGTCCAATTAAAGGGAAATTAATTATAAAAAAATCAAATTGAAAATAGGAAAAAAATACATTAAAACAATTCAGATAAGGAACACAATTATAAAGATGATTTTCAGGATGCAAGACTTCCTCAATATGTTTTACAAACTCACAGACCACCTGGAGATATGGGCGCAAGAGAGCTGAGGAAGAGTGCACTTACATGCCCAATGCCAACTGTGCTGCTCGAAAATGAAGCAGGTCCTTGTAGAATTATTACTGCTCACACTAGTTCACCTGTTGATACATATGCGCCTATTGGTGCAGTGACTACCCTGACTATAGTACAACCGAGTGAACCAGCTAGGAGAGAATCATTAATGTTCTCCAATTAAAGACTGAATTTGTATTTACAAATTTATCAGGATGTAATTGGCATAGAGGAATTGACTACATACAATATAGATACATTAGGATTTTTGAGCAAGTATGCAGTTAAATGTGCATATAATGCAAATATTAGGTTTGAGGAATTGGCAGAAGATTATGACATTAATCTAAATATTAGAAAAGAAAGGATCTGGTTGCGGAAATGGGTATAGTAGTTAAATTTGTGCATACTTAAGAATGAAAAAACAATATTACAATTTGGTCAAATCTGAAAGACTATAGAGGTAAATGGAGCAAGAAAGGGGGTAGTAAAGAAAAGAAAAAACACATAATCGGAAAAAGAAGCCAAAGTATGCACGAATGAGCCTTAACTGGTTGTGTCTGGATTTTCCTTCCATGGGAAGTGTATGGAGGTAATTATGTGCATCTTCCTTGAAAGAGTTCTGATCTCCTTGCACTTATGACAAACTTTCCAAAGCTTAGAGATGATCTGAATAAGCAGTATACAGAGGTGGGGAAACTAGTGACAATTTCAAAGGTGCTTTGGGTAGATTTGAATACAATGCTTGAAATTATTGGTACCAAACATTTGTGGGCTTTGTGCAAGGTGGCTGTAACAAGGCAACAGAAGAGCCTCCAGGAGAGTTCCCTGATAATGATTCAGCAGCAGCGGTTGTTATGGAAATGTACAAGGAAGTGACTGCACATTTGAAACAGACAGTTCCAGAGAAAGGGGTGAATTGGACAAAAATTATGAGGGCTATTTAGAAGCCAAGAGAATCAGTGCATGCTTACTATGAGAGACATATGCAGATCTATAGAAAGTACAGTCGGGTGGAAGCACCGGCAAAAGAAGGCATCAGTGGATTGATAACAGTGTTCATGATGGCTTTGTGCCCAGAGCTTAGTTCTCATATACAGCAAAGTGTGATGTGCAGGCAGACTAAGAGTATTGACAAAATACTCGAATACGCAAAGTTCTGTAGTGATTGCTTTGATGCGAAGCAGAGGAAGTTAAACGAGAAACTAATGATAGTACAGACTAAGCATTTTCAAAGAGGTGGTAGGAATCAGGTGGAGGATTTGTGTTTAGATTCTATTTATGTTGATGTTCTGAATCTGAACATGGAGGGAGAAATTGTGCAAGGATGTGTTGAATGTTGTTCCTAAAGGTTAAGGTAGATGTTTTGTGAATAGTTGGATGGAATGATGCAAACACTAACATTGGAAAATAGTACCCCTTGCCACTATTGCAGGTGCATTGGACAGTAAAAACAAAATCCAGACAAAAGGTAGACAGAATCCAGTTGAAATTCAAAATTATTTTGTTCCACAGATACACCAGAATTCAAACCAGATGAAGCGTACTGAGATAGTTGACCCAGCCCATCTGCCTTGCATGCATAACTTGCAAAATGAGAGGGAAGTCAATAACAATATGTTTGTAGCTTCAGAAATGAAGCAAAACATGTTAAACAAAGTGTCTGTCTTTCAGCAAAGTCTGGTAATTGTGACTTTTCCACAGTTTTGCATCCCTAGAGGTAGATAAGTGTGCCCATATGTAGATGGTGAGGTGAATAACCACCCACCAGCTCCATGGTTCTTTCCATGGAGGTACTAAACCCTCTTAGGAAGTTCAAACTGTTAGAATCAGTAACAAACAGATTACAAAATAGTTCTCAGCAAATGTTCCTGAAATAAATGCCCCACTGACGAATGACTATTAATTTATAATCTGAGATATGTGTCCTGTAAATTTATTTGGTATGCACCTTTTCCGCAACATGAATTGTGATTTATTTTATGGCAATGGTGTGGCAATGATTTGCCTGCTGATTTAACACACAGGGTGAAAGGGGAGGAGTGGTATTTTACAGGAAAAGAGATAGAATTAAGAAAAAAGAATAGAGTCATTGAAAATTACAGTGAAACCAAATGTAGTTTACCCTCAAACTCCTCAGTAAAATCTTACACAGGAAGCAGAGAAGGGCATGAAATTCGCAATCGAGAAAATTATATATCATGGTATGGGCTAAGGAGTCTCTGTACTTCTTGTGTGATGGGGATTAAAGAAGCTAGCAGCAAAAGCGGGGGTCATGTAAAACCTGAGATAAATTAATAAAATTGACGTCCCACGTTGTCCTGTGGAATCAAATCCTGCTATTATTCTATCTCAGATTCCTCTCGGATGCAGATTGGTACATAGTCATAGACATTTGCTAAGCATGCTTTTCCATTCTTCTTCATGAAGACAGTCTAAATTTTTTCGTGTTCACATTACTAAATAATGATCTTGTGTGATCTTGTTTCTTATAACGATATACAGAAATCCCCTCAATCATTAGTCAATGATTTTAAAATATGCAGCTGCCCTGTAACTCAGTGCTGGTGCAGTATATTGATGACCTAATGGCAACATCTAACACAAAAGAAGCATGGAAGTTGGATACAATTGCACACTTGAACCATCTTGCTGACAATGGCCATAAGGTGTCTACCACAAAAATGCAATACTGCGTGAAAAAAGTTATCTACTTGGGTCTCCATATTGAAATAACATGTTCCTGCCATCCTATGAATTCATCCACAAAGCACTCAAAAAGTGAGACTGTTTTGGGAAATTGGTGGCTACTGTAGAGAATGTGTTACAAACTTTTCCTTTCTTGCAAAGCCTTTATTTAGGCTTACTCACAGCGATGTTTCTAATCCTGTCTCATCTGATTACAAATGCATAAGTGCATTCATCAAGCTCTGTAGCAAACTCTGCAGTGCATCCGCTCTAGGAATGCCAAATTACAAAAAATATTTGAACTCGTTTTGTCATGATTGAGAAGGGTGTGAGTTGTCAGCTCTAACACAAATACATGGTCTGTAGCTTACATCCATGCCACATTAGATCCATTTGCTGCTGCACTTCCAAGATACCTAAATCGGTAGCTGCAGTTTGTCTTGCAATTCAGCTAAGTGAGGAGTTTGTGATGGTTTATCCCTCAAACAACTGAGATTTTGCTGACTAATATCAAAGTTAGGATTTGACAAACAGTTATTCAGCTAAATATGAGCTAATGTTTTCAGCGGCTGATAATATTTCAATTAGAAGATGCAGTGACCTGAATCCTGTAATTGTTTTGCCAATTACAGACAGATAAAGTGGTAAGGACTGTGATCACAATTGCATTGATGTGACAGAATTGTGTAGAAAAAGCCAAGACCACACATTATAGATGTTCAACTTGAACAGACTTATCAGATTTTATTTGTGGATGTTCTTGTCTGAGATCATTATCGAACATTAAGAGCAGCATATGCAAGGCACACCATATCAAATATTATGCAAGTATCTTACTTGTCTGATGTAACTTCAGCACAGTAGCAGAAATTATTGCACTTACAAGGGCATGCTTTTTATCTGATGGATTGGGTGTTACAATCTGCACTGACAGCAAGCATGGTTTTGGTTTGGTTCACAATGTCGGCCAATTTTGCCCAAAAAGGGGTCATATAACATCTTACGGTACCCCTATCTATAACTGGTCATGCATTTTGGAATTGTTAAGTGCATTGTCGCAACCTGAAGATATTTCTATAGTGAAATGTATGTCCCAAAAACAGGCGCTGACATCGTTATATGTGGAAATCTCTACACAGATGAAGTAACAAGATATTGTGCTCTCAAATCTGCCACAATCAATTAAAATGAATAATAGCAATATAAAACTGATCATTAAAATTTTAATTATTTCTTATTGACTATAGTCCAGGCATTAAGTGAGCTAAAGGAGCTTCAGGATGACATCTGGGTAACAACTGAGAAGCAATACATTCTGCCTGATTTAATGTTATTTTCTATATGTAGGCAAATTCGTGGTTAGACTCATCTTGGTCAAGAGCCTATGGTAAAGCTTTTTAACAAATATTGGTTCAAGCCACATTTTAAATCTGTTTCTGGAAATATGTGTCTATGCTGTCTTACATGCCAGCAACAAAATACAGGATAAAGAACCTTGGTGACAATGAGGAACCTTCTACCCGGATATAGTTAAACTTTGTTGATATGTGAGTTCATAATAGTTTAGGGATATTCCTGGGATTGTATGTTTATTCTTTAGGTGGGTAGATGCCTGCCCGAGTAAGTCAGCACACAGCATAACATTTACCAAACTATTAATGAGGAAATCGATCCTTAGATTTGGTGTGGCAACTTCTTCAGAATCAGATAAGAATACTCACTTTAAGAGCGAGGTGATGAAGTTGTTGTGCACAGCCTTTCAAATTGAGCAGGAGTTCCATTGTACTTATAGATCAGAAGCATCAGGAATTGTTGAGCGAATTAATGACACTCTAAAATCCAAATTGGCGGAGGTATGTGCCTGGACATCATTGAAATGGCCAGATGCTGTTCCACTTCTCCTCACGAGTCCTGGGAATAAACCTGATAAGAGGACAGGTCTCTCCCCCATGAAGATCTTATGAGGAGGACCATGAGGATTCTATGAATACTGTAAGCTGCACTTGTGTCTATTTGTGATGACATAGTACTGGATTACTGCAAAAGACTGGCTGATTTTGTACTGTCTATCTCTCATACAGTGAATTTGGTGACACCTTCTCCAAAAGAAAAACCATGCTGTACACTCCAGCCTAGGGACTTGGTGCTGGTGTTGAAGCAAGTTCACATATCTTGTTTGGGTCTGAGGTGGAAAGGTCCATACCAGGTCATCCTTGTGAAGAATACTGTTGTAAAATGCTGAGGCTTGACAAAGAGGATCCACGCATGTCACACAAAGCGAGTGAAGAGTGTGCGTGAAGAAGTGGTGACAACAACCAGTCATTCACTGTGTCAAGTTCACATTTGCTACCAAGCAAGAGGGGGTGGTGAAGATCAAGATCAAAACCAAGAAGAACAACAAAAACAACGGAAGATCTAACTGAACATCAAGAAACTCAGAATCAAAGAGTGAAGCTGAGAATACAAGTTTTCGGAACCATCAGAGTAAAGCAGTTTGCTGTGGAAGATGAAAATAAAAATGTTCCAGATAGAACTGAGAACCAAGTGCACAGTGCTGCTCCTACCCCTTGTAGTGCATGGATGCGTAAGACTGCAGGCCCTGAGGGCTTGATTGTGTTGCCCACTCATACATATTTGGTTATCTGATCCAACCCGCGGTATGCCACCAAGTGAGCCATGCCCCTGCTGCCATGCAACTGTCAGTCACCCAGGGACTGATCATGATGGCGGTCGAACTTTTGTCCGACTGCCATCCTGTCAGGAATGGGACTGCCTGACTAGCTGTCGGCGGTCCCGCCATATGGATTACGATGTGACCGCCTTCAAGGTAGTTGCAACGTGTATGTTTTGTATTGTGGCGTGTGCAGCGGGCTGCAAGCACACGCCCCAGTACAAAAAATACACATTTTGTATATCACTGCACTATGTGGCAGGCACCATCCGGTGCCTGCCACATAGTGCAGGTATATGTAGGGGGACACCATAGGTGCCCCCCAGAACCCAAGGCTGAGAGCAGGAGGGGAAGGGGGGAAGAGGGGCTGCTAGGGGCACGCAAACTCCCTTTCCACCTGCCTTTTCAGAGGGTGTTAACCGCCATGAAATGGCCGGCAGAAAGAGATATTGTAATCCCTACAGCGGTGCCTGAACACTGCCACTATTGAAGAGACTCAAGTCCCTCCGACGCACCGACATGCTCCTTGAGACCGTTGGATATGTGACCGACCACCAGCCATCCACTCTTAGCTGTAATGTAGTGGACAGAACTCCAAGGTCCGATGGTGTTGGGACCGCAACCGACCAGGTGACGGTGGTGGTCACCATAAGATGGCGGGTGATCATAATGAGCCCCCAGGTTCGCAAACATATTTTCCAAGGAGGCTAAAGCTATACATGTTTCCAAAAGTCCCAAAATATTTGATAGACCCTGCTTTCAGGCCAATCTTACCTGCCTGCCGATCAATTCATAAGCATTTACGAAGCAGGTGTTCATATTTTGCAAGCATGTACACCTTTGATTTGCTCTTCTTTGCTTTGAGGACTCACGTGTGTTGCATTTTTGTGTTTTATGGTTTTTTTTCTGTCAGTAAAAGTCAAATTTTGACACAAGTCTCTGTGTGTTTCACAAGCCGCATATACAAACTATTTTGAAACCAATTGGGGTTCAGGTTGGAGTGTCACTTAGGTGGCCCTGTGAGGTTGATATATTTACCTATATAACACAAATATTAAATGCTGAAATAAAGTTACCTTTCTCTTATGGACAAGATATTTTTCATACAAGATAAATGAAGCTACAGCAAAATAATTGAAGATTGAAGTGGAGGCTCCTGATTCAAGAAAAACCACGGAAGATCTCAAACAGGATTTTCTCAATGTCTAAGAAACTAGCTATCACTCACATACTGATCATTTAAGCTGCTACTTTGAGGAGATAAAAAGAATTGAAAGGAAGGTTCACCTCTCAGTCAAATTCACTCAGTAAGATCCTCAAGCTCTTGCAATATTTTCATAGCTCAGCTCAAAGAAGAAATATATCAGTTAGGATTGTGGAAGCAAGTCTCAGCTTTCATTATCAGCAAGACAATACATAGACCACCAGGCACTTTGAGCAGCAAGAAACAACATAGATGCTTATTGGACCTGGAGCAGTGTTGTGTGCACCAAATGCCAACGTGTGTTGGACAATTATAAGGGCAGGAGCCAATTTGAGAAGTGCTTGAAGTATTCTCCACTTAGCTGAAAGGCATCTAATTCAGTGTCTCATTGAGGTGCATCACTCTGCCTGAAAGTACTAGAATGTGCTTAAATGTCGCACTGCTTGACAGTCTTTCATTAAGGGGTCTCAACAAGCATTTTGAGAAAGGCTGTTTAAAGCCACATTTCTTTGATGTTCAGTTTAAGATTGTTTAGTTCTGCAAGTTTAATGCACAGATTGCATACTATTGCAAAAATCTCGATCTGCTGAAATCCTTAAAATCCTGCGTGTAAAACTGACCTTCAACTGGACTTTTACTTTTTCCCTCCCTTATTTATTTTGAATGCATCTCTGCTTCCCTTCTACATGATTCTCCTGTAAATAAACTACTTTAAATCTCCTGCCTGTCTGTCTTAAACTTGGGGAAAAGAAATCATAACAATATAATTCCAACATGCATTTGCTTCTCATATGGCCCCTTCAAATGATCACACCTAAGTCATTAATGTACCACAAAGAAACTGGAATAAATGCATGGAATAATTTCCTTTAGCATGCAAAACTAACCCCAATAACTGAAATAGACTACTAACCATGGACTACAGACTAAAATGCTACTCAACATAAAGTGTTTCCACATCTTATCAGGTGTTACTACACGCTATATACATGCAATTTCAATTATTAGATCCTGCTCACAGAAAGGGGAGACCAAGCTTATCTGAATCAGCTTGTTGAATGAGAGTCAAAACTACCATGGATTCATTTGTTTGCAGTACCCGATGAGAGGGTCTCCTTAGGTAAACACATCTTCTGTTCCATTACAGAGCTGAAGAGGAACTCACTTGCTGAATTGTTAGGTCATTAAGAAATTTGAAGAATGAGTCAGATCACAGTAGGAAATTTCAAGGCACAAATCAGAACATATTTGTCTGTTTACAATAAACTCAGCTATCTTTTGATATACTATTTAGTGATTCCCCATCACTTGTTACTAGATGTTCTTTCTGTTAAGAAATGCATGTAAGAACTCCCTAGCAAAACCGTTTGTTGCGAGGCCACATTCTCTAACTAGTTTACTATAATGTGTTCCAATATAACTGCAATTAACGACTACAATGCAGTGTATTTAGTTTCCTACGAAAAGCTGGAGGGGGATACTAATGCAGCCAGCGGCGGCTGCCATTAACAAATTGTGGTGGGTGGGTGGGGGAAGACAGGCGAGCGCACGAGGGGGCGGGGGCATGTTAATAATAAATAAAAAACATACCTGACGCCGCTGGCCGCCTCCCGTGTCACGTCGCTCCTGTTGGCCTCTTCCTGGGTCCCAGCAGCCCCTGGGGCAAACTCCTAGCCAATCCCTGCACTGCAGAGCAGCACAAGGTTTGGTCTGAGCAGGCAGGAAAGATGCCATGCTCAGGTCATGGACTCTGTGGGGTTTCTCCAGCCCGGCTGTTGAATGCAGTCAGGCTGGAGAAATCTAAGTGCACATGTATGTTTTGGTCGGTGTCTACACATGAGCACACAGTGAGTGCACAAGCACTCCTCCTACACCCTCCCATGCCCCGCCCCTCCATGCACACGCTGGCTCAGAGCCGGCAAACAAAAAATAAAACGCTGCTAGAGCATCATTTTATTTTTCATTTGCTGGCTCTCTGCCAGGCAGTGGGGCGTAGCTCCTTCGCCATTGAAGAGAAGCCACCACTGCACTAATGCCCGCTTGAAACTTAGATAACCATAGTTCCTATTTCCCCACTTACATACAAAATAAATCACAATTCAGGTCCATTCCATCTCAGATTGCATTTATTGTGTGATACTTATTAATTACTCTAACCCTTTTAATTTAACAATTGATTCTTGTAGAGGATCCAGTGTGTGTGACTGCTAGTCATTGGCAAGATCTCTTTGGGGTTATCAGATTGACCCGTTATTAAGAAGTGCATTCATTGTCAATTCGTAGGAAGGCCACCAATTCAAAAAGGAAAATCGGAGAAGATACATAAGCTTTCTAACATGTGCAACCTGTAGATAGGTATCTCT
The DNA here is from genome assembly GCF_964204655.1 of Triturus cristatus. NCBI lineage: Eukaryota > Metazoa > Chordata > Amphibia > Caudata > Salamandridae > Triturus > Triturus cristatus. The sequence continues at coordinate 499,840,967 of NC_140582.1, forward strand.
TTTCTAATGCACATACTCAAATAATAATTTGCATTCCTTCTATGTGCAATCACATTTTTCAAAAAATAGGTGCATCACTATTGTTTGAGCAGTTTTAGTTTAACTTAATTTCTCTTTTCTACATTACCTTCACCTGGTTCTCCTCAATCTCTGCTGGCTTCTGTTGATACTCACCATCCCTCATTGAGATCTGCATCGATCCAGAACAGATCACTGAGTAGAACCGCTGGAATCTGTCTTCAGTGCAACCATGTGCTAAACAAAAAGCAGAGTCTCCGACCTACATTATATTTAAAATAAACATTCAACGACTAGATTCACAAAAATAAACCACATCCACATGACCTGTATCCACAATGTATGGGCCTGATTCACAGAACTAACTTAAGACAAAATCCTAAACTTACTGCCATTTTGGTATTCACAGAAGGCACTTACTCATTTTGGTATTCACAGATGGCACTTACTCATTTCTTTATTCACAGAAGTTAGGAGTCCTAACTTTAGGACTCCTAAATGCCTTCTGTGAATACTGAAAGTCTTAAAGTTAGGATTTTTCTCAGTTTAGGAGTAGTAAAGTTAGGACTCCTAACTTTAGGACTCCTAACTGCCTTCTGTGAATACCAAAATGGTAGGAAGTTTAGGATTTTGTCTTAAGTTAGTTCTGTGAATCGGGCCCTATGTGTGGCAGACCTGTGTGGTGGCCTCACACCCATGAACAACCTGATTAGCCTTGGAGTACAAAAACACTCATATGAGCCCATAGCAACCCTCTTGGTCCAAATTACAACGGTATTTACGAGTACATTAAGTAGAGCCAAAAAAGTACAACTTTGCTTACTCATGAATGCCTTTATCAACTGGGTTATCATTTTAAATATAAACATGTATAAAAAGTAGTTTTTGTGTCTGTCAAGTGAGCTAATATTAAAAAACAGAAACCACCAAAACATTGATTTAGGGTTAGCTTAAGGGTTATGGTGCCAATTCACTAAGTGATCTATGAGTACCTGAAATGGTGCTATAGATGTGCTACTTTGCGTACTCATGAATACCTTTGTGAACTGCACTTCTCACAAAGGTCGAGTGAATTGACATATCTTTCATTTGCTGAACTCTAAATTTGTTTTTACATTTCTGTGACCATCACTATGACTTCAGCTAGGATTCTGTTTCTCTGTGTACTGCTAGAATCACATATTAAGTTTACATGCAGCTGAATATTATGGGAACATCGGGAAGATCATCAATACACGTCGAGAGACAACATGTCCCCTTTCAGAAATACATTAAAAAATAATAGAAATTTTTAGAATGCCATGGTAGCCCCTAATGCCTTCAGTGGTAGAACTTTTTTTTATATATACACAGGAGTACCACATGATTCTCTCTGTGCCTACTGTTCCAATATTGAAGGGGAATAAACAGTTTTCCCTTAGAAAGCACGACACTAAAGTTAAGTAATCAGGGTATAACGTGCCTTTGGGGCCCTAAGAAGATTTCCTAATTAAGACTACTGTTAGTAATCATAAAGATAGAGGAAAGACTATCGTTCCAGGGGCGCTATCTAACTCAGATTCATTAGTGCCTTAATTACCACATGCTTGCTATGAATAGCTAAGAAATACTTACCATCAGGTTTTGCACAGGATGCATGGCCATATATCTAAAATAGGTGATCATCATAGGTACCCTAGGTCTGATATGTTTCTAACTATATTTATAACAAATATATCCTGTACCAGGCATTATCTAATTTTTTATTTACATGATAGCTACACGCTACATTATATAAGGAGTGCCTCCTTCACCATTGTGTTATCCTATTCAGTTGGTTCCGGGGGAATCTCATAATTCAGACCTGCGTGTTTTTTCTCTGTCCGTAACAACAGTGTTTTTCATATGCCAACAGGATTGTTGTCATGTCATCTTCCTGTGGTCTTAGTTTTCTATAACCTACCACTGTTACACTTCAACGTACTTCTGTGATCACTTATTATTATTTGTACTTTTTAGGTTGTCATACCAATGTACAGCAGTGCGCAAGGACACTTCAGCAAGGAAATGACATTCTGTGAGTTACAGTTAGTCAAGACCTTTAATCTCATAGGAGTCTGAAGCCCCTGATCTATATTTTACATTTTCTCGCAAACTGACATGTACTGCTTCCCCCACATGTAGCATGTCCTATGGTTAACTGTATTTTCCACAGTGTCCCCTGTTTCTATTTTTTGTGTCTGGTTTTTAGGGCGAGTGTGTACGATTATGTCCCGGAGACTTTGTCGCTTTCTAAAAGAGAACATAGGAATTTTAATGTTATGGCCTACAGAATTCAGAATGCTCCAATGTTTTGTCACCAGTTTCTTTAGTTTATTGGAGCGTGGGCAATAGGTCGTCAAACAGATCGGTTGTGTTACCTTTAGGGGCTTATTACGTTGTCGGTTGGAAAGCCTCTGCCCGACAGTCAGAAGCTTTCCGACCACGTTGGGGCCCTTCTGACCGACTTGGTCGGTTTACAGTCAGTCCGCCCGATTACGATGTTTGTGGTCGGGATGTAAACCGGCCGGCCATTCTGACTTTGTTCCGACCCACTTGCGGAGTATTCCTGTTGGTCTGAACCGCACCGTAACCCCCTATGGATGGCGTTTCCACCTTTCGGATTACGATGTCGGTTTCCAACAGCCTTTCCGCAATAGATTTCTGACACGGAAAGGCTGTTGAAAAGTTACTTTGGGGGGGCCTGGCAGGGTGCCCTAACCACCGCAGCCTATGGTTGGTGGCTGAGGGGGTACCTATGGAATCCCCCTGGGGAGCCTGCGACAGGGTGCAGGGCTTTACACACACACCCCCCCATTTCCCCATTGGAGCTTGTGTACGGCCGGTTCTCCGGCGTAACACAAGCTCCCAAAGGAAACAATGGGAATCCGACTAAACAGTGTTCAGTCACATCGTAATCCGGCGGTCGGAACCGGCAACCACAAGTTGGTCGGTCCCGAGTCTGTGACAGTGTCGGTCGGAGGCTTTTCTGCCTGACATCCTAATGAGCCCCTAAGTCTTCCATATGTTGCCAATAATTTCTTCCTATGTTGTTTCTTGCCAGTTTATCAGCTCTCCAAATGATTCTTTGTTGGTAATGTTTGTCCTGTAGCTTCACACTCAAGATTTCAGCATGTTTTTTGTAAGTTGCAGTGTCATTACATTTTTGTCTTAAGCATAGAAACTGGCCCACCCGAAGACCTTCTCGTAGTGACTGTGGGTGGAAACTTTCCTACTAAAGTAAACTATTCCTATCTGCTGGCTTATAGTACACATCTTTTTTCAAGGTGCCCGTTTCCAGATAAATTGTTAAGTCCAGATAGGACATTTCCTCAGAGCTCATGTTCATGGTAAATCTGTGAAACAGATCTAGAGCGTTCAATCAGTTTTCAAAATGTCTAATCCCTTCCAGTGTACATTTCCAGATCAGGAGGACTTCCTCAGTGTATCTTTTTCATAACCCTTAATGTCCTTTGAATAGATTGGAAAAATATTGTCTATATGCAAACATGCCAGACTGGGGTCACAAATGCTCTCCATGGAAATTCCATTTTTGCGTAGGAAGAATTGTCCTTCGTATTCAAAGAAATTTCTTGTCAACACCTTGTGTCCACTGTCCAATATGAACTCGGCGGGTGTCATAGATTCACTTTTTTAATGTTATTCGTTTTCCTATGACATCCAGAGTGGCCTCTTTTGAGATGTTTGTGAATAGTGACTCTGCATGAAGGGTGACCAGTATATCATTTTCTGGGTCAAATTCAATGTTTTTAGTAGGTTCAGACCATCCCTGGTGTCTTTTAAGTATGAGGGCATGTTACCCACCAGAGGGTGTAAGAAGAAATTACTAAACTGTGATAAAGGTTCAAGAACAGAACCAATCCCAGATACAATCAGGTTTCTTGAAGAGGGATGTTTCTTCTAATGTATCTTAGGTAGTATATGAAAGTAAGGTGTATTTTTTAATAAGGAACTCTGCTTCCTTGGTAGTAATTGTAGGAAGCAGGCTCTCTGTATAGTGCCAAAAAGAGGAGTGGGATCATATGTTCTGGAGGGATCCCTTTTAGAAGAATCTGTGGGACCGTCAACAGCTATTATCAGTCTGTGGTATATTCTTTGCCGCTGATGTACTAGTAACTGTTATCGTCATCATCAGGTCTTTTCCTCGACCGGGAAGAAATTTCTCCGATCAAAGAGATCATCTGGGTTCGGACATCAGAATAAAAGATCTAAAATTACCTCTAATCTTGAAAAAGTTTATTAATTTATTGATAAATCAACTTTTTCTAGATAAGAGTTAATTTTAGATCTTTTACTACAATTCCTCTAAGAAATTCGGTCATGACTGCTCCATGCAACATGGCCTTAAGCTGTGTTCTTTTTAATTCTGTAAGTGACTCCCAGTCATTCAACTGGGTCAGTGTTTGTGTTAGTGATGCATCCCCTATAATTGATGGTGCTGCTAGAAGGGATGACACCTCTTCGTCATCAATGATAAACCCTCCATTGTCATTCTACACTTGTAGAATTGACCCTTGGGTTTGATATTTTTCTTAAATACCCTTTGTTATTATTCTCATAGCTACTCCTGCCTCTCAACAACTGAGTACACTTTGCGAAAAAAAGGAGGACTAGACATCACACTCCCTTCCAAATAAACAGCTGAACACAACTGGTGTGGTGTGTACCTTATTTGTAGGAGTTGAATTCCCCTAATACCTTACAGGGTATAAATATATTTGGATGAGGTGGTCTCACCCACATAATGTGGCATGCTTCATCATTGGCCACCTCATCCCACCCTGATAAGGTAATAATACCAGGGTGGACTCAACCTAAGTCTATGAGGGATTCCTAAGATATACTAGTTATCTGTATAAAGCATGGATCTAGTTCCTGGTTAAAAATACTTTAAGGTATACCACCGAGATATCCTTTATTTAGTGGTAACTTAGGTATGGTTAAAATTGGATCTACAAAGAATTGAATGTCTTGGATACTATGTCCCTTTCATCCTGCATATGTTTCTCCCCACTCAGAGAAGTCAGGGGCATTCCTCAGGGCTATGAGAGGATCCCTACTGTCACTCTTGTTGATACACATGTGCTCCTATCTCCCCTTGCTGCACTTCTTCAACTAGGATACAAAAGAATTAGATTAATCCTATGCTACCATTCTCCATGCTCAGATGTTACACTCTGCACACGCTTGGAATATCAACCATAGTATCATTTTGTTACAGTTAAACACAGGCATCCATTTTCTCCATATGAGGTGTGAATTGCCAAACCAGTCCCATGTTATTTCTGTCTGTGAATTCTGGTACTTGAAGTTTTGCATTTCTCATTGTAAATTTAGGATTTCTAGAGTGGCAAAACAGAAAGAAACAATCAAAGCCTTGCTCACCGTTGACACTGGACATAAAACTACTTGAGACCTCTGGTTAAATATTCTGCATATTTTTGTAAGTCGTGTTTTGGTGTTGATAACCCTGTAAAAATAAGTAACACCTATGATTCTGAACTGCTGAATCTACGTTGATTCGCCAAAACATTGGAGTAGTGTCCCAAGCCTTCAATGACACCTTTCTTATCAGTCCAGTAACTTCCTCAGTGCCTCTTCTGAAGATAACATAGGTATCAAAGAGAGGGTCTTACAGCTTAGATCCCTCACCATCCCTCACCATTCACAAAAGTGAATGATAAGAAACCTGGCAATATTAAATAATTAGTTGGTTGATTTTGTTAAGTTAAATGAGGGGTATAGGGAAGGGAATGCCAATAAAAAAGCACATGTACAAATCAGTAGGTCAATAGCAATTCATAAAATACACAACTACGTCTCATACAGAAGAACTACTCATCAAAAATGCTTAAATCTACTCCAGAGTCAAGACTTTAGGAACGTCAAGAACCACACACAGCCAACCACTGGTACCGTAACAAATTCCCACAGAAACCAATGAAAGCAAGGAATAACACTAACAACTTATAAGAAAACATTTTAAATACATTAAAATCAATCTCATTTTATATTCAATTTTTAAATGTTATAATTTTTAGATTGAAACATTTATATTTTAAACATTAAGTTACATTTTGATTTAATTTTATTTAAATAAATTGTAAATTTAAAAGAAAATAATATAAAATAATATTAACACTGTAATTTGTATAATTTATTGTAAAATGATAAAAATATAGAAGACAAATTTAAAATATAATGAAATTGGTTGTTAATTTTGTGAGCTGGTGTGTTGTGTCTTGTCATTCTTATTGCCCTAGGTAAAGAGGAGTCATAGATGTGTTTTTATATTTATACTAATTTATTTTAATTTTTACTTAGCTTTGTTAATTTTCCATATTAATTTATATTTGGAGATCTCTGCTACTTTGGTGGAGATCTTCAAAAACAGCTAAAAAGTTACTAATAGTAACTTTGCAGATATAAATTCAGTAGTAGAAGTCTCCACACCCTCATTTGAGGTGCTGCAGACTCATAAGTTTTAATCTAAGCAGAGATCACCACTTGGAAATGTTGACTCTATCCACCAAGAGGTCTCCACATAGTCATAGTTTTTGGTTCAGGGTGGGCCAGGCCGTTTGGGCTTGACTGTTCCTATTGGAGCAGGGTCAAGGCTGATTGCATTTGTCTGGGTCCAAACTGAGTTGGTATGGTGAGTGAAAACCAATAAACTGGAGTGAGGCCTGAGCAATTGCCAGTGGCTGAAATTGTTGCTTGTGTTCCAGTTCAGAGAGGACCTGGCCTGGCAGTTTGGGCTGGACTGTTCTTACTGGAATAGGATCAAGGATAATTTTCATATGGCTGCGTTCAAACTGAGGAGGCATGATGAGCGAAAAATTATGGACTAGAGTGCGGCTTTGAGTGATTGCCAGTGACTGAGATTAATTCAAGCATTCCATCCAGCCTCTTGGCTTAACCTTCTTGAAAAGATTAGCATCATTTGTTTACAAGAAACCTGGGCTGTCAATAATTCCTTTTATGCAATTGGGTTCTGTTCTTTCTTTGTGTCAGCCATCCCTGCTACATCTAGGTGTGCTAAAGTGAGGCTAATCACCTGATTTCCTTAACACCTAGTAGTAAAAACGCCATCTGAACACCAGCTCACCTTACATCCTAGATGTCTTACTGTGGTTTTTAAAATCTAATAGATTTCCGATTATAAGTTTTTATAATTCATCCTCATATCGTAACAGGACTGACCACTTGGCAGCCTTACAGGCTTTTCTAGAGTGTTGTAGAGACTAATTCACTTTATTTACCCTGTGGTTTACATTGGTGATTTTAACCTACACCGTTGTGAGGTGAAGGCATGCCCTTTTGGGTCTGGGACTAATGGAGCTGCGGTGGATGCCCACATATGGAGCACTTTATGGAAGGTGAATTCCATAATTTAATTTTGATGTACTCTTAACTCCTTCGGGTCGGGCATAGGATGAAGTGGTCCAAAATAACCCCTGACACTTTTCTTAGCGATTTGATTGCCTCTTGTATAATGGGTTTTGAAAAGTGCCTTTATGAGGGGTCTAGTGTTGACGACATACTAACCTCTTATAGAACTATTTGTTGTAAAGTGAGTTCTGAATTAACAAGCAAAGTCTCATGCTTGTCTACCCCCCACCAACGGTGGTTTGATAGTAGGTGCTTCAGGACCCATAGAGATTTAGAGCAGTCTTTACGAACGCACCATAGGGATGGAAGTTGGTTCGCTATTTGTCAGAAGGCCTATCAAAGGGCTATTTAGGAGAAGAAAAGGGTCTTGAAAGAGGAAACATGGGACCAACTCCTTGAAGCTTGTGCACTTTTCTGGAGGGTTATTTTCTGGGAAATTGTTAATCGCCTTTTTTCACACATGATGCCGGGAGCACTGTCTGTTCCAACATCTCACCAGAAATTGGGTCAAACATTTTAAGTGGGTTTATACCTGTGGCTCCTCCCATGTCCCCAAGTTGGAACTAGAACCTCTGGGTCTAGTTTCACATTATGGTGCCAATTACGATCCGGTAAAAAAAATTCCCGTACGACTCGTATCCGGTCTTTTTACCGTACGAATCGTACAAGTGCCGTACAAACTGGCAATCACGATTCGCATGGTAAAAAGTCCATACGAACCGCCTTGGGAATTATTCCTCACACGTCCTCGGGTCGGAAAATGTGTCCGACACGTCCTCGGACGATTTACCGTACAAACGTGAAAAGCGAAGTCCGACCGGGGAATCACGATCTGTCCCGGGCGTCCGAATGTACAACCGTATGGTTAAAAGACCGTCCGCACCGAACTCCTATAGCAAACAATGGAGACATCCAAACAGGTGCCCTGTACGCGCCGAACCCCCCCCTGGCCCCCGTACGTTCGAGTCTACCCCCCCCAGCCCCCACATGTACGCGCCGTACCCCCCCCCAGCCCCCGCATGTACGCGCCGTACCACCCCCGTGTATGTACACCAGAGTACGTGTCGAACCCCCCTGTGTATGTACACCCGAGTACGTGTCGAACCCCCCCGTGTATGTACACCCGAGTACGTGTCGAACCCCCCGTGTATGTACACCCGAGTACGTGTCGAACCCCCCCGTGTATGTACACCCGAGTACGTGTCGAACCCCCCGTGTATGTACACCCAAGTACGTGTCGAACCCCCCCGTGTATGTACACCCGAGTACGTGTCGAACCCCCCCGTGTATGTACACCCGAGTACGTGTCGAACCCCCCCGTGTATGTACACCCGAGTACGTGTCGAACCCCCCCGTGTATGTACACCTGAGTACGTGTCGAACCCCCCGTGTATGTACACCCGAGTACGTGTCGAACCCCCCCGTGTACGTTCGAGTCGTACCCCCACCCGTACATACACGGGTGGGGGTACGACTCGAACGTACACGGGTGTACATACACGGGGGGGGTACGACTCGAACGTACACGGGTGTACATACACGGGGGGTTCGACATGTACTCGGGTGTACATACACGGGGGGTACGACTCGAACGTACACGGGTGTACATACACGGGGGGTACGACTTGGACGTACACGGGTGTACATACACGGGGGGGTTCGACACGTACTCGGGTGTATATACACGGGGGTACGACTCGAACGTACACGGGTGTACATACACGGGGGTACGACTCGAACGTACACGGGTGTACATACACGGGGGTTCGACACGTACTCGGGTGTACATACACGGGGGGGTACGACTCGAACGTACACGGGTGTACATACACGGGGGGGTACGACTCGAACGTACACGGGTGTACATACACGGGGGGTTCGACACGTACTCGGGTGTACATACACGGGGGGGTACGACTCGAACGTACACGGGTGTACATACACGGGGGGGTTCGACACGTACTCGGGTGTACATACACGGGGGGTTCGACACGTACTTGGGTGTACATACACGGGGGGTACGGCGCGTACATGCGGGGGCTGGGGGGGTACGGCACGTACATGCGGGGGCTAGGGGGGGTACAGCGCTTACCGGGCCACCTACTCTGGTCGTTTCGCGCCGTACTTCGCTTTTCCGGCACTTTTTGGGTGCCGTAAAAATATTGCCGTCCGGACTGCTGTCGGTTCGAATCGTAATTCCTGGGTCGTGAAACGCGGCCTGAGAGCGTCCCGACGTCACGTCGGCGCATTCCCCGGATCCCATTTGTATGTATCTTTTCGTCGGTCGGTGTTTTGTACGACTCGTACGGAAATGGTGTTTCCGTGCGAATCGTACTTGCATGTTTGTAAAGTTTTATGACCGGGTACGAGTCGGACGGAAAAAAGCCTCCGTCCGACGGTTCATACCCGGTTTTTGCCGGATCGTAATCGGCACCTCAATCTTCTGTTTAGAGGAAGTCTCTGAGGCCCCAGTCTGGTTAATGAAGAGAAGGCTCCCAGCCAGGATGGTGTGCCGGCCGGCCAGTACCTATTAGAACCCATGATAGGGGCTCCATTACTTACTCTAGTCCTTAATGCTGCAGTTAGGAAGGGCCTTTCCAGCTCTTGGTCTCAGTCAGTCATAGTGCTTGTTTTTGAAAATTATCTGCAATGCTATAGATCTCATTTGCTAATTGACTCAATAGTCAAAGTGGTCAGGCGAGTGGTTTTGACTATGCCCTCATCCTGGGTGCAAGGCAATAAGATTATTTCGAACCTGCAATATGGTTTTAGGCGCAGACTAAGCAGCTTGGACCAATGCTTGAACCTGCACCTACTTATAAATAAATATGTGGTTGTTAAGCGGGGAAGTCTGCGCATGGCCTTCAGAGACCTCACATCTGTGGGGAAAAACTTTGGTCCCTGTTGGTTTCGATAGGGGTGAATCTTAATATTGTCCTTTTTACAAGAGACCTGCATAAGGAAACGTCCTCCACTGTAAGATAGGGTATGGATGGCTAATGCGCGTGAGTTTTGAGGTGGAGAAAGGGGTCAGAAAGAGAAATATTCTTGTTCCTTTTCTGTTAATGCAATATATCAAACAACTTGAAATGGTTTTACTCCAGGTCTGCGGACCTACCCATAGTGACCAGAATGCTCATTCCAGGGTTGTTAGATGGCGATGATGTAGTCCTGCTACACCGCACATCTCCTGATTTAAAATGTCTATTGCATTCCTTCAAAGAATTTATGACCTTCTTGGATCTTTCTATAAACTATATTTTGGGCAGTGAAATTATGAGGGTGCCTGAATTCTCCCTGTCTGGGGGTCCAGTTTGATCAGAATGGATCCTGGTCTACCACTTTATCTATGAAAAAGCTCCCATTGATTAAATCCATCATAGCAGTTCTTGATTTTGTATCAATGCTAAGTAATAAACAACTCCTTATCATACTTAAAATTGACCAAGCTAAATGCATCTCAGCTGCTGCAGACGGAATGCCATCTGGGTCTACATAGAAACTCACACCCTGCAAATAGTGGATAATTATTTCCTTAGGTGACTCGTCTCTCTCCCAGAGAGTAATAAGGGCTATATAGGTCACGAGGAACTTGGAGTGGTCTACATATCGGTCACCTTCCCTCTTAGCCCCTCACTTAGATGGTTATCTGTCTGAGCAGCGAACAATACCTCTCTTAACAAAGACATTATAAGGGATTGTTTGAAATTGGATGGGGTACACTGGTTTGAATGGTTGAGCTGTGTTAAATCAATGTTCCATGCTCTCCAGAGTACTAACCTATTTCAAAATCCCAAAAGTATAACTAGGTTAGACTTGAAGTGGACTGAATCACTTTTTAGGGATTTCAGAACAGATATGCAGGATTTAGAGCAGCTATAGACGTCTACAGTTTGTTCTCATGCCCCCTTACATCTACCACGCATATTGAGACTCATCTGATCATGTTGTGTGATACCAGCTAGAGATACTTCTTGACCAGATTTAGGTTAAATCTGATCCACTGTTTGATGGTGGGGCTGAGAGGTTGGCACTAGGTCGGTAGCTTGTCCTCTCGCAGGTGTGATCTAGTTTGTATAAAGGACATACTGCACTTTATATTTTTCTGTCGGTTTTATGCTCATTTGACGACTAAATTTATAGTTTCACTTTTACAGGGCTTAAATGTGGGAAACAGCCTTAACATGACTCATAAACAACGCGTGACTGAACCACGCAGGTGGTACTATGCACGTCTAAACCATGAATATGCCTTTCCCACGTATATGCGTGGTTTAGACGTTAGCGCTCTAGACTCTGAGGGGTGGTTGTTGCAGACTGGACGGAGGGTCAGAGGTGACTTCCTGCGGAATGGCATAGTTAGTATGGTTTTTTAATTATTTTTGATTTTATTTTATCAGGTGAGGGTACTTTTTTGGGCTAGGAGAACAGTTGTAGGGCTCAGGGTGGGGTCAGGGTCGATTTAAAGGCTGGGGCGATGGTTTTAGGGCTCAGGGAGGGGGACTGGGATGTTTTTTAAGTCTGGGGTTAAGATTTTAGGGCGCAGGGCAGGGAGGTTTGGGGTTGATTTAAAGCCTGGGGTGACATATTTAGGGCTCAAGGATGTTTTTTAAATATGGGTTCAAGGCTTTAGAGTTTAGGGCACGATAGGGGGTCTGAGTTCTTTTTCACAGCTGGGGTGACAGTTTTAGGGCTCAGGGTGGAGGGCTGGGTGTTTTTAGGCTAGGTTGGGATTTGTTTTTAGGGCTGGGGTCCGTTTTTAGGAGTTAGGGCAGGGGGCTTGACTATTTTTAGGGCTGGGGTCTTGCCGGGTTTTAGGGCTCATGGCACAGTGGTGCTGGGGTGTTTTTAGGGCTGAGGTGGGATTTGATTTTAGGGCTGGGGTCCACTTTTAGGAGTTAGGGCAGGGCGTTGGGCTATTTTTAGAGCTTTGGGGGTGGTAAAACTCGGAGCAAGTGATTGGTTTTTAAGACTCATGGCATAATCTTAACCACACATATGATTTTACCAATTATGCCTTCATAACTAAATTTTTTGTAAAGGCATGCGTAGTAAAGGCATGCATAGCTAAGACGCGGTCATTGTTAAGACTGCTTTGTTAAGGCATGCGTGGTTAGGGAATACGTGACTCCGACATACAACCCTTAAATGTTATGCAAGTAAGACTAGCACTATTCGTTTTTACAAATGCTATCCACAGAGCACATCTGTTGTTCTATGGCTGGTTTCTTGAGGGAGGCAGTCAAACTGAGGGTATCAAGGAATTTTCAATAGTTTGTGATTGCATGTTGTATACGTCAGTTTGCACAGTTCTTATTTCATTCTGTATTTTAATTCATGCATTTGGTTTTTAACATGATTTTATGATTTTCTATGAATGTATATTTATTGTGCCTGCATGGTTTATTGTTATATAAATTAAATAATAGGTGTTGTTAATGATGATAGCTAGTAAATCAGATTGATTCAAGCATTCCACTAATCACTTTGTTTTTGCATTTGCAGCCCTAAGTGTGATGGGAATGTCCAGATGTGGGTCCCGTGCTCACTGTGCCATTGGAACCAAACTACACTGGCTGAAGAGCCCCAGTCAGGGTGAAACCGGTCCTGGGCTGCTTGTTTTTCAGTTCAGGGATGACCTGGCCTGTCAGTTTGGGCTGGACTGTTCCTATTGGAGCATGGTCAAGGCTGCTTTGCATTACTGCACAAGTACTTGGGAGACTTCACAAGCATACAGGCTTATCAAGGTTCTGCGTTGCTTCAGGCACTTTTTACCAAAATGTACAAAACACGCATTTTATGGACATTTTGAAGGCTTATTAAGGCCACTCTATTCCCAAACTTTTCATTGCTTGCAGTGTGTGTTTGCTAGCACACAGATATTTGTCAGTGAGGTGCTTTCTGCCCACTTGCTGAGTACTATCATTGCGGATTTCCAAGATTTTTTTCAACCTCGAAAAATTCTTTATGACAAAACACGAGTCGGCTGCCCGTATGTACTGGGTAACACGTCACGATCAAGAAATGTGAAGAATTGTGGAGACAATAAATCACATGGAATTTAACCTCAACTTTGAAGAAAAAAACGTGTTTTTCATTGAGTGCATTTCATGCTTTTGGACTAGAATGTGTGCTTTGGTATTTTTCTCTGATATTTGTATGCCAAGCAGGACTTCCCTGGCTTTGGCTACCACACCCAGCTGGCAGGGTGTTCCTACCTGGAAAGCACCAATCTATAATTCTGCTCACTCTATATGCTGACGTCCCTTAACTTGCGTGTACCTTAAGATGTGCGAAGACTTGGGCATAGGCGCCGTCATTCTGTATACAGGTTATCGCTCTTTGATGGCCACCAATCATAGCGAGTCACAATTTATGACTTACCTCATGAATATTGATGAGATAGATCATATTGCGACCCAGTACGATTTAGAACTTTTGTGAACTGATCTAGTTATAGGTGGGATAACAAAATTCCATACTGGTCACAAAAATATTGGTTGCAATTGCAACCAGTATTTTGCAACCAGTGTCACCTCCATCTGGCCCTAAGTATGTTCAATCTGCTATTCCAGGGTGAACATTAGATAAGAACACCTCCAAATTTCTTAAAAGGCTTTGGGGTGTGGCAAAACAAAGTATATGTGAAAATGCACTCCCTATATGCTCAAGCAGATTGTCTCTATTGTGTTTGAAAATGCATGTAAATACAGAGTAGGACTCTAGAAACTAGAGAAGTAGATTTCCAGTTTTTTAAAAGGGCATTGTGAATTGGGCCAAAGATGGTGATTTTTAACATTGCATGATGTAGAGGTGAATAGTCACAGCTATGGTGGTTTTAGCATTCACTCCTCTTTCCTACCCTGCCTTAGCATACTTTTTGTGACTGTGATCAAATACATTTCTCAAGTACTATATTATAAGATACCAAGTACTACATTATAAGATAGCAAGTACTACATAATAATTTAGCTGCCTGATGTACAAAGACAGGTCACAAATAGAGGTTGCAATGTTCGCACTGACTATTCGCGACCTGTATCTGATTTTGCAATGCAACTTATGTACTAATAGGTCGCGTCACAAAACCATTAGCCACAGGGAAGTCACAGATTGACCAACTTAATGGTTATTAATTAGGTAGGTTGCTATTTGCACTCCCCTGTGGCTACAAAGAGGATGGTGGCCTGCTAGGAATAGCTGACCACCATCCCTGTGTGTGCATCCCAAACAGGATTTTTTTAAGCAGGCTGGGCTCCTCAAAGGAAGCAGTGGATCTTTAAAAAATAGATATCATTTGGCAAAACATTGGAGCAAGTAGGCAGTGGTCCTCTGCCCACTACCTACTCCACCGAAGGTTGCGACACAATTCACAAAGCGGAAGGTGTCCCATGGGTACACCTTCTTCTTTGCAAACTCATCAATGGTTCGAGACTGCATTGCATTCACAAAACACTGATATATTCCTCTATGAATCAGAAAAAGGAGGGGCAAACCCTTCGTGCCCTTCCTGATTGTGATTCGGAAAAGATTGTGACTCATGAAAAGGCCTTGTGCATTCTAAAAAGCTCATTCATATTTGCAAACCCTGTGATTTTGTGAATTGCAGAGTATGAGTCTGCAAAAGCGCTTTGCACATCCGACACCAAATCACACACATCTGGCGTGTCATTGTGCTGAGGGTAAAGGAGCCAAACTGATCAGATATGAAACAGCAATGAGCCAACTCTACCATTAAAGCATGCAGATACATCATACTTAACAATGTTTGTTATACCTGGGTGTCAAACAGTTTCGAATAGATGTGGCTGCCAGCTTACACTATTAAACGAGACAAAGGCATCTTTGTTTTGGTTTCTGCTTCCACAGGGAGACTGAGTCAATTTGACTTGGGATGGTTTGCTGAATTTAAAGCCCTCTCTTGTTTGTTTTCCCTGTGTCCGAAAAGTGTGCTCGGTATATTCTGTGTGCACTTCTAATCAGGCTTTCGCGCCTCAAAGAGCCCTTGTGTGAGCATGTAAGTTGCAGTTGATGTTATTGCTCGCAGCTTCAGATTATTTAGATCACACTGCAGAATAAATGTGTGTATTTTTCTTTCTCGCAAGTCATTTCGCCACCACAGACCTACACAGCTGGAATGGGCTGGCACAGTCTGTGCTTGTAATTCATTATAGGGGATGCTCACAGGAATGCCTTCCAGGAAACGTTAAGGCCTGGCTCCCAAATCTATCGATTGTATTTGAACTGTTTTATATAGAAAAACAATACAAATTCAGTTCATTGGCTTAAAAGAAACACATTCATATTTTTCTGAGGCCGTTCCCCTGCAGAGCACAGGTTACTACAATCATTAGTCTGAAATCCCAAAAATAGGTTTGATATAAAATATACTGAAACCCTCCCATGCAAACGTTCAAAATGGTTCAATCCATCCCATTCATTATAATCTACTGAAAATGAATGACATATATGTGACAAGGATTATATGTTATAAGAAAACACAAGCCGATCAAAAGAGACACCTACGAAGCGCAAACAGTCTACTCCTGATCCCACCCAAATTTATGAGAGAAAAATCTTGCACCCGCTTCTTCTCTGGGAACGCTCCTAGAATCTGGAACTCAAATTCCAGGACCTGAGGGAAAACCAATCCTTTCCGCATTTCAAGAAGAAACTGAAGCTCTTACTCTATAACAAATTCCTAAATCCCCCCTTTGAGCACCTGAGCAGCCTGCAGGCACTTGGCTTCGCACCCTTTAAGTTGATCGGTGCAACACCATCACAGTAAAAACTGTGCCTCTAATTTCCCTTGCCCACACGAGTCCTTATCCCCACTACCTCAGAACTAATTCGTCCATCCCAAAGACTGATCTTTGTTGTTCTGCTGCTTTTTCCTATACTAGGTGTACCTTTAATCTATCTAAAAAATGTATACACCTTGTCACATACCAAGCATCACTATTTGTCACTATGTATATATATCTACTCCAAATGTATCTCAGGTATTTGCTGCTTGTGTGAATCTCTGTAAAGCACTCTGATGCCCTAGGGTCAAGCCCGCGCTATAAAAAAACTCTATAAATAAATAAATGAAATATTAATATTTACAAAACCTAAGCCAGTATTCAATATACTCTCCTGGACAGCCTCTGCTATTCACCACTGCTCTGACAACTGGTCACCAATAGATACGACTCGTCCCTGGAGCATGTGACCATCCCCATACACTAAGTTAGATATGGTTTGACAATGTTGTAGTTGTAAAGACTCTCACGAAGGAGATCCGTGGGTGTGAACTGTGTCCCATCGCTAACAATGTAATGATTCTCTTTCGTTCAATGTACTGTCTCATTTGCTTTACTTTGAGCCACAGAGCAACAACATTTTTGAAACAACAGGCAGAATTGCACTGTACTCTGATGGCCACATTTTGATGAGCATCTTCCACTGCACTTCGGTGAAGGCGTTCGGGGCTGGACTAGCCCGTAGGGCAATCTGGCAGTGCCAGAAGGGCTGGTCTGACAAGCCAATCTCTGGGTCGGATTATTCCTGTTTTTGGGCCTGTTTTATGGTCTGGTGGCTTGTATACAATAAATGACCTGTTCACACGGTGAAAACACAGCTCATACACCTATTACAGTTGTCATATATTTTTAGACAATCTGTTAAGCAAGTGGTTACACCATCTATACTGCTATAGGTATGAATCACCAATAAAGGAAAGAAAAAGAAAAATTTCATACGAATTAGAAACTATCTCTGTAACCAATGGCCTGTGTCTCTAACACCCTGATGTGGTGAAAAAATTGTGAAAGTGGAGTGATGGTGCCTCACGGTAGCAACACCAGGGAGGATAAAGCAGGAAGGTACTCGCCTGCTACCTCAAGATCTCATCATCAGCTACCACCACTCCAAGGAAAGAAGTGTGCAAAAGAATATAGATGGGTTGAGACCCAAAAGACAGAGTGCTAGGGTGTATGATAAGGAATAGCTGTGCAATAATTTGTGCACCAAATGCGACCCCACAGTAGGGACCTGGGGATCAAGAATTCACTCCCCGTGTCACTATATACAAACTTCAGCTAGATCACACTGGCTTTCGATTTTTATTCTGTGCTGTGTGTCTGCTCATATTAAAATGCCGACATGTTTCATTGCCTTAGGATAAACTCACGGCAATTTCTTCAGGGCGTGGGGTATTATCGCTCCACCCTGCACCACCGCTTGTCTATTAAAAACAATTCTATTAGAGACACAGGGAAACAAAAGATAGACAAACAACACATAGCAAAATTAGTTTGCATCTGATTATAAAGAACGTTATGCAGTATGTACTGTTTCTCTGACTGCATATCCTCCAAACATTTACCGGGATATTGCCCAACATGGGCATACCTTTACCCTCGAGCACTTATGTGTGTGACTGCGATCACTCCTTCAAGGCTCTTCCGGTCACCTCCTAACGTGAGTCTGTAATACATAACAAAAAATCATGAGGCCATGGGAGATATAACTTCCCCGTATGACCACCGCTGTCTTTGCCTTAAAATGTTTGTTCTTCAATGATAATGCTCCTGTTCCCCATTTTTAGCGTGTATCTACCCTTCTGTAGTGTGCCTTCTAGTTGTAACTTTCACTCATCGTGTGATAGAAGAAATCCCTATGCTATGTGGTGACTATTACTCCTCAACCTCGTCCCCGACTAGTTTGTTAACCCTATAGCATATACTCTCATTATAGCTGTGGCAAATCGCATGGCAGATGTTGCCATTCCTCTTTAAAAACCTTCCAAACATACCGACCAGGCAAGACTCACCGTGACCGAGTATGTATCCGGCATCAACTCGGCACCGCGTCTACCCGGCTGTTGTGTATCGTGAATATAAACGTAATCACGCTCAACACGTGATCACACTCAATCGTTCCCACCCTCCCTTAGGGGACCAAAGTTTTTTGCGCTATTACCGTCGCCGCCATGATTGAATGGCGAAATCAACAATAAGGTCTTCATTTTCTTGCAAATTCCCACACTCAGAGAGGAATGCATTGCGATTTTGACAACAGTGAATGTATCATCTGTCCGTGTCGATTATATGGGCATTATCATTTACGATATTTTGAAAAACCTTCAAAAGAACTTTAGAAATGTTACAGAGCCACATAAACATCCACATATAGTCCTATATGCATTTACTGTGGCTCGATCCCAAAAATTATCTTTTGGTCAAATTAACTCAACACCCATACGGGCCCCTGCTATAAGGTTGAATATGTATACAATACCTATCAACTTTATTGACCCATTGAAACAATGAAAACACGGTGTTTGAAGTGCTGCATCCGCTATACATAAACATATGTTGCCCCATCTGCACTAACTGTAGCTTAATGTACAGAAACACCTGTAGTAGGGTCACTCAACACCCCTTGTTCCAGGCAAGGATAACATGTTCAATACCTAATAACTTTATTGACAATAACTGTGCATTATAGAGAAAACCTATATGAGTGATAGGATTTTTAACATGGGACCCTTTTTGCTGTTACTGTGGAAGATACAGGAACGTAATCCCCACAGATGAAGCACAGAGAATCTGGCAGATCATATCAGTTGGTGATTTCATCATATACAATGGAAAAGTGTGTGTACATCATCCTGAAAAGGTATCAAAGATGAATGGATTATATATTTACCTTATTCCATTCAATGAGATCATTCAATCCCATTTGGTCTACACCTTCCTGGTAAATCCAGCGTGCTTCCCTGGTACTCAATCTTGTTTCCATGTTAAACTGGTCCCCCATCACCCTCTCTAGAACCCCCCAACGAACATCTTTAGGGGTATGTTTATGAGTTTGGAAATGTTGCACCAATCTGGTGCTCAGTTTACCTGCACGTAATGTACTGAGATGTTCTTGTATCCTTATTTTGACCTTCCTGGTGGTTAGGCCAATATAGTGTAGATCACAGGGGCACGTCAATCTGTAAATAACATTTATTGTATTGCAGTTGCTGAATTTATTTAAAAACCAAATTTTGTTATTAGCAAGAGTGACACTTTTCGTTGAAGATGTGAACACACAGACTGAGCAACTCCCGCATGGGTAGTGTCCCTGCGGGACATTGGTCTCCCGTAGATCTTGTTTGGGTCTAGTATGTACCAAACGATCGCGGATGTTGGCTGATCGTTTGAATGCAAACCGTGGTGGGGGCATTTGCATATTCGTGGTGTTTAACAAGTGCCAATGCCTGCGGATGATCTGTCTGATTTTCGTGGAAAGTGGACCAAAAGTGGTAACCACTGGAATGCAATCACCGTTCTCATTAGGAGTCTTTTCCAAAAGAGCAGCGCGTGGCGTGTTGTATGCTCGTTTTCTCGCCTGTTTTACAACCTTCTTAGGGTATGCTCAGTTCTCTAACTTACTGGCCAATACATTGGACTGTTCAGAGTATTGTTGTAGAGTAGAGCAGTTGCGGCGGTATCTTAAAAATGATCTGCCAGATTCTCTGTGCTTCATCTATGGGGATTACGTTCCTGCATCTTCCACAGTAACAGCAAAAAGGGTCCCATGTTAAAAATCCTATCACTCATATAGGTTTTCCCTTTAATGCACAGTTATTGTCAATAAAGTTATTAGGTATTGAACATGTTATCCTTGCCTGGAACAAGGGGTGTTGAGTGACCCTACTACAGGTGTTTCTGTACATTAAGCTACAGTTAATGCAGATGGGGCAACATATGTTTATGTATAGCGGATGCAGCACTTAAAACATCGTGTTTTCATTGTTTCAATGGGTCAATAAAGTTGATAGGTATTGTATACATATTCAACCTTATAGCAGGGGCCCGTATGGGTGTTGAGTTAATTTTACCAAAAGATAATTTTTTGGATCGAGCCACAGTAAATGCATATAGGACTATATGTGGATGTTTATGTGGCTCTGTAACATTTCTAAAGTTCTTTTGAAGGTTTTTCAAAATATCGTAAATGATAATGCCCATATAATCGACACGGACAGATGATACATTCACTGTTGTCAAAATCGCAATGCATTCCTCTCTGAGTGTGGGAATTTGCAAGAAAATGAAGACCTTATTGTTGATTTCGCCATTCAATCATGGCGGCGACGGTAATAGCGCAAAAAACTTTGATCCCCTAAGGGAGGGCGGGAACGATTGAGTGTGATCACGTGTTGAGCGTGATTACGTTTATATTCACGATACACAACAGCCGGGTAGACGCGGTGCCGAGTTGATGCCGGATACATACTCGGTCACGGTGAGTCTTGCCTGGTCGGTATGTTTGGAAGGTTTTTAAAGAAAAATGGCAACATCTGCCATGCGATTTGCCACAGCTAT
The DNA here is from genome assembly GCF_964204655.1 of Triturus cristatus. Taxonomy (NCBI): domain Eukaryota; kingdom Metazoa; phylum Chordata; class Amphibia; order Caudata; family Salamandridae; genus Triturus; species Triturus cristatus. The sequence goes on from NC_140582.1 coordinate 499,861,777, forward strand.
AATGAGAGTATATGCTATAGGGTTAACAAACTAGTCGGGGACGAGGTAGAGGAGAAATAGTCACCACATAGCATAGGGATTTCTTCTATCACACGATGAGTGAAAGTTACAACTAGAAGGCACACTACAGAAGGGTAGATACACGCTAAAAATGGGGAACAGGAGCATTATCATTGAAGAACAAACATTTTAAGACAGCGGTGGTCATACGGGGAAGTTATATCTCCCATGGCCTCATGATTTTTTGTTATGTATTACAGACTCACGTTAGGAGGTGACCGGAAGAGCCTTGAAGGAGTGATCGCAGTCACACACATAAGTGCTCGAGGGTAAAGGTATGCCCATGTTAGGCATACCTTTACCCTGAATTGAGAAACAGTACATACTGCATAACATTCTTTATAATCAGATGCCAACTAATTTTGCTATGTGTTGTTTGTCTATCTTTTGTTTCCCTGTGTCTCTAATAGAATTGTTTTTAATAGACAAGTGGTGGTGCAGGGTGGAGCGATAATACCCCACGCCCTGAAGAAATTGCCGTGAGTTTATCCTAAGGCAATAAAACATGTCGGCATTTTAATATGAGCAGACACACAGCACAGAATAAAAATTGAAAGCCCGTGTGATCTAGCTCAAGTTTGTATATAGTGACACGGGGAGTGAATTCTTGATCCCCAGGTCCCTACTGTGGGGTCGCATTTGGTACACAAATTATTGCACAGCTATTCCTTATCATACACCCTAGCACTCTGTCTTTTGGGTCTCAACCCATCTATATTCTTTTGCACACTTCTTTCCTTGGAGTGGTGGTAGCTGATGATGAGATCTTGAGGTAGCAGGCGAGTACCTTCCTGCTTTATCCTCCCTGGTGTTGCTACCGTGAGGCACCATCACTCCACTTTCACAATGTTTTCACCACATCAGGGTGTTAGAGACACAGGCCATTGGTTACAGAGATAGTTTCTAATTCGTATGACATTTTTCTTTTTCTTTCCTTTATTGGTGATTCATACCTATAGCAGTATAGATGGTGTAACCACTTGCTTAACAGATTGTCTAAAAATATATGACAACTGTAATAGGTGTATGAGCTGTGTTTTCACCGTGTGAACAGGTCATTTATTGTATACAAGTCTTTAGAGTGGGGGACGACCTGTTCTCTGCCCCTACAGCTCCTTACTGTGTTATGGTCTGGTGGGCCAGTTTTTTTACTGTTTCCTTCCATGTTATTATTACCACAAACATTGCCTGCAGCAAGTAGAAATGCATGCATTCTCCCATGCATTACAAGACACCTATGCGGCATGTCTTTACAAGTTCAAAACTGCCTGACTTGCAGCGTGTTGGACACTTTTAGCTATCTGATTCGCTAATGGAGACAATTTTTATTTTGATGCCTGGGCCTATTTCCCATTTTAAGTCAACTCTGATGGCGTTCTTTCACAGTGCTGCATCATCTCTGCACGGTTTTGTAGTGGTGTGTTTAGGTCGAGCCTGCCACAGCTCATGCGCTGCATGAGCTCTCGCTTGCAAGACACTACTACTGACAGTGAATGGCATGGGGACCACCCAATACTTACCATTTGTTGGATTCAGTGTCATTCTTCTTTACAGCCTTCTAATAGGCCAGCGAAGGCCAAGTGTCACTTCCATTCCGTTCTGTGGCGCACAGACCAAGCACAGATTGGTTCAACTTAATTAGTGACTGTTTGCTGCTCACACTGTGATACAGGTTTTATTTATTCTTTCCCCCTCACAAACCCCCTGCCTCTGTCTGGTACTCCCTCTCTCCCTTGCCTCCCCCACACCTCCCTCCTTTTGTTTTCCCCATAGCCCCTGCCCCCGCTGTCCAGTATTGCTGCTCCCTTCCCCTACCCCCTTGTGTTGCTTCCTCCCTGCTTTTTCTTAACATCTTAACATATTGCTAGTGCTTTAAATGGGACGGTACTCACCGGTACGGAGCACCGCCACTTTTTATTTTTCTCCCATTGAGTACCGGAATCTTTCCTTCGCCAAGGACAGTACCGGTACTCAGGGGAAACTCAGGCAGTGCAGGCTCGATGGCACTGGAGACTCTGCTGCGCAGAAAGTGCTCTGCTCGGCTGCTGCCGAAAAAGAGAAGGCAGAATGGAGAGAGGGGCAGTGTATGCCTCTGAATTGAGCCGCTGCTGAGCAGCGGCTCAGGATCATTTGCATCACTTAAGGGCTGCTTAGGGTTGTGAATGCCCTGCGGCCCTCTGTGAATGAAAGTTAAGGGTCCAATCAGACCCTGCCCAGTCAATTACACTGTAGGTGTGGGACTGTGAGCCTATCCCCTACCCCACAAATCTAATTACAGCATGACACCCAAGATGAATGCAGCTCTCAGTCCGAGTCTGCGGGAGGGGCGGGTATTACACACTACCCAGCATCCGATTGGGAAGGCGGACATTGGGCGATGGGATGGTGCCTAAGGGTCTCTCTGCTTTTCTTCCCTGCTCCCTGTCCAGGCTAGCGCCCTGAAGCTATAGTTTGCTGGGAAAGGGGGAGAGTTAGTGAATTGGCCTTGCTGTGTGTCTGTTGTTAGCACCTTCGCTCCAGTGTCTTTCAGGCCATGGTGGGGGGTTTATGTTTGCATAGGCTGTGAGGCATCTTTCCCAGATAGGAAAATTGAGAGGATGTAATGTTAGGGCCGGTCAGAGCTGCCTAACAAGGAACTATGGAAATATGTTTGAGTTCTGAGCAAATGACTTAATTGTCCTAGGCCTAAAACATAAAATAATGTGACTTTCTGTAATGTAACTGCTGCTCATGTCATCTCTGCCCTTGTGTGTCTGCTATGTTTCTGTGTTTGCCTGCATTTGTATTCCTGTTTTTGTAAGAAAAAAGTGAGAGAAAGAGAGAGAATCAGGACACTCTCAGGAGGTATTTTAAAGAAAATGGGTGGCACTTTGTGTGTACATGTCTGCTCGGCGACAAAGATTCATAAATAACGAAAAAAAGGGTTGGTGGGTGGGTGAGTGAGTGAGTGGATGGATGAGTGAGCAAGGGTGGATGTCTGGCTGGATGGATGAATAGATGGATGGATGAGTGAAAGCATGCGTGGGTGAAAGAGGGTGGATGATTGGCTAAAAGGGCGGATGATGGGTGGATAAGTAAAAGATTGGATGGATGAATGAAAGGGTGGATGATGGATGAATGAAAGGAGGGATTGAGTGAAAGGGTGGATGGGGTGAAAAGGTGGATGGAATAAAAGAGTGAAAGGGTTGATGGATGGATGAGCGAATGGATTGATGGATGAGGGAAAAGGTGGATAAAGAGATGGATGAGTGAAAGGATGAATGGATAGGTTTGGAGATGGATGGATAGGTTTGGAGATGGATGGATAGGTTTGGATATGAAGGGTGGATAGACGGAATGGTGAAAAACTGAACGATTGATGAAAGACTGAATAGAGGATAGAATGTAAAGGTTAAATGGTGGACATCAGCAGGTAAATGGTAGGATGAAAGGATGAATGGATAGATCGATGGAAGAGACAAGAGATTTCTTCTGGGGAGGGTCATGATTGTTTGCTTCATTTGCTTGGTGCAATAAGATATTTTGTTCGAAGTGGGGGTATTTTCAGTTTCTTCCTACTCGCATGCTCAAAAATATACAGTATTGTGCCAAACAGCAATTAACAGTATGATATTAAAAAGGTGCAACTATTGCAAAAAAATGGAAATGTTAACATATTATCGCCTTTCTCTTTCATTTTGTGAAATAAGTTAACTTGCTTTGTTTATATAAAAACATTTCTCATGTGTTTTGGCATGTGCTGCAACTAATATAGAAGTCGTTAAGTATCATCATGTCTGGCCTTTAGCCCCGCCCCCTACCCCGCCCCCTCACTACACCTCTAGCTCATTTTAATTAGTACCTGCACTTATTTTTTCCCATTTAAAGCACTGCATATTGCACAGCAACTCCCTTAAAAAAAGGTGTGACATCCCATAGTTGTTTTTTTTTCTTGACTTTAAGTCACATTGCACAGCAGCTTGCACTGCAATGCGATATGTCTGAAATGTATTGACAAAGCCAATAGATCTCACATAGGCGAGACATATTGGCTTTGCCAATGCTTCCTATAATAAAGTGGTGCTAAGCCTGTTTTCAGATAATGTTGCCCATTATTCAATCGCAGCAACCTGCAGCGCAAACAAAAACTATGTCACTGCTCTTACCTTTGTGTGACAATAAATCAAGGACAGAAATATTTACATGCGCATATCTCAGCGTCGAAATATGGAGTATCGTCTATGCAAGCGGACAAAGGGAAACTGGCATTGTCAAAGCCCCAGCTTTAGTAGCTAAAGCAAGGATTGCCATTGGAACTGACGACCTTATAATCTGGGTCGCACTAAAACATGTATTAGTTTTATATTGGCCTACTCTTTCTGCAGTCAAAAAGCTCATAATTAAGCAAGGTTGGACGGTAAAATGATAGATAAATGGAAGGGTGAAAGGTTCAATTGGTGAAAGAATGGATAAAGGAAGGGTGAATTGATGGGCGTATGGATGGAAGGATGCACAAGCCGAGAGAAGGACGATGATAGGGTGAAATTATGAATGGGTGGAAGAGTGAAACGGTGGACTGGGGAGTGGATGGATCTGTGTGTGAATGGAATGATCATTGGATGAATGGATGGACAGATTTAAAGATGAAAGATAGAAGGATGAATATGGGAACAGGTGGATGATGGACTGGCCAGTGATTGGATGGGATGTTAAAAGATGGATTTATTTAAGAAGTTTATAAAGCGTGCAGCTACCCAAAGGGTCTCCCGGCGATGAGTGAAATGATAGAAGGATGTTAAGGTAAAAGAGGATGGGAGGATGAATGTATGGATGGGTGGATGTATGGGTCAAGGAAATTATTGCAGGAAGTTTCAGGCATACTTGCTTCACCCAATCTGTGTGATTAGGAGTTTGGTTCAAAGTGGGGGCATTTAACATTTCTAGCTATTTCCTTGAAGGGAAGTATAGATTTAAAAGTCTAACTCCACATCCACTTACCTTCTCAATATAGTTCAAGTTTATATTGCAGAGTCAATTCAATTCAATTCAATAATTCTTTATTCGGTGGTTAAAAACCATCATAAAAGAGTACACATATATACAATTTAAAATAATATTAAATTATACAAGAACATTGACTGAATCTATATACATAAAATAATTCATTATTCACAATGAAGCCACCATGAAAGCTTAATCACAATGACGGGTGGGGGATCCTGCAGGATTCGCAAGTAACTCTATCCTCTGGTTACCCTTAATCTTAGTGTAAATTTCAGGAAACTTATAACAGAGCACAAGGTTAACGGATCACTGGCCCTTTGTAGGGAGGTCAGTGCTTCTTTGGCGCGAGTGAACCTGGCCTTTTTTTAAATTTCCTTTAAAAATCTACGTCTTGGGATTGCATATAGAGGACATAGAAGTACAAAATGAAGGGTGTCCTGCGGAGACTTATTGTCGCAGCCGCAGGCACCCTTCTGCTCAATTGAATGACTAAAACCAGCTGGTTCAGCTAACAAATAAGGTAAAAAATTGATCCTAAAACGTGACATTAAAAACCTTTCTTGGGCGTTATACACGACACAAAGATAAGGTTCCATCCCATCAGTGGTTTCAAGCCTGCTATAAACACTCACTGAGGGTTTGACCCCTTCCACTGTGGATCTGGCAAGAGATCTTTGGTCCAGAAAAATTCTCTTGAGAATAAGCTTATCCTGTGAGGTGATTCCTGAAGGGTTTGAGTACAACTCCTTGTGACCCATACTTTCCAAACTGGTTTTAACATAAATAAGCCATGGGATATTCAAGCTTTTATCTCTCCCAAGGCAATCTATTAGGATCTGCCTACTCAACATAGCTTCAGGGTTAAGCCAAATTTTCAACAAGGCCAGGATTGGTCTGAATTTAATCAAATCCTCTAGATCAGGTCGTCCTAGTTCTCTATGGGCTATGACGGCTGGGGTGCAATTGGGGACTTTCAATATTGAGCGAAAGATTTTATTTTCTTCCCTTTGCAGTAAGTCAAGATTTATGAAACCCCACACTTCTGAACCATACATGGCTTTGGGGCAGCACATAGAACCATAAAGGTTCATTGATTGTTCCGGGGACCATCGACCAACTCTCCTTCCAAAGCCTGCTATGGCCCCAGTTGATGCCACCAATTTGCCACACCTTTCCTGTAAATTTCAGGGACTCATCAAAGAGCACACCTAAATACGAAAAGGATTGCACCCTTTCTAGTGTATGATTCCCAATTTTGTATAGGAAGCTAGTCCGTGGTTTATGACCTGCTGTCATTACATAAGATTTTTTTAAGTTGACAGAGAGATCTAGCGCATCCATGAATTTGACAAACCCATCAATTAAAATCTGCAAGCTTTTGGGGGTGCGCGCCAAGAGAACCGCATCATCTGCGTACAGCAGCACCGAGATTTTGCGTGTTCCTACCCTTGGGCAGTCTGTTTTTAGGTTGGTCAGGGACTGTTCTAAGTTATTAATATATAACGAGAATAAAAAAGGGGCCAATATGCAGCCTTGCCTCACACCGCTGGTGCATCTAAAAGAATCAGTCAACCCCCCTTCCATGTTGTAACGTACTCTGGCAGAGGTCTCTCTGTGCAATTCCCTCAGAGTACAAATTATACCTGGGTCAATTCCTAGGTGACTCATCATCGACCAAAGCTTGTTCCTGTTTACGTGGTCGAATGCCGCGGCCAAGTCCATGAACCCCAAGTAAATAGCTTTGTTACTGGTTTTGGTGTACTTGGCGACCAACATATATAGGTTCAAGCATTGGTCACTAGTGGACCTACCGGTCCGGAAACCGTACTGAACGTCCGAGATGATGTTGTTGTCCTCGGCCCAATCAGTCAGTCGAATCAAGATAACTCTCCCTTTTTAAAAATGGGTACTATGATGGCCAGCGACCAAGACCGAGGCAGGCCTACCACGATGGCCGCATTTATAACTCTGGTTAAAATGGGAGCCCATAATTCCACATTACTCAGAAACAGGTCCGGAGGGGTCCCATCTGGGCCCGGGGCTTTGTTTTTGGTTAATCCCTCGATGCCCAAGACTATTTCTTCCAGAGTGAACTCCAATACCTGTCCCTGCGTGACCACCCTCAGCTCCTCTGTCCTGTCCACCTCCCCGTGGTTGTACAAGCCCTCAAAGTGGGCTGTCCACTGCTCCGGTAAAATGTTTGTGGCAGCCGCGGGTGAGTTTTTATCTTGAAAACAGGGGATATTTATTATTCTCCAAAATTCCGTTATATCCCTTTTTTCGGAGGCCTCCCTCAAGGCCGCCCACGCTTCCCCCTGCAGCGCTGCTTTCCTTCTTTTTAGCTCCTTCCTATATTTTAATCTGTGCGTGTGGACTTTTATTGGGTCCCTAGGTTTGCTACTAAGGGCTTTCTTTAACTTCCTCAGGGCTCGTGTGCAGTCCCCATCAAACCATCTCGGAAGATTCAAGTTGTTTTTTTTTGGAGCCTTAGTCCGCAATAGCCCCTCCACCAGATTAGTTATTTGGCCAAAAACGTGTGTTAAGCGGGCCCCTTCGACTGAGAAATCAAGACACTTATCAATGAGTGGTTTGCCTTTTTCCATTAAGGACCCGTAAAATCTTTCACCGTCTAGTTTCGCCCACCTAAGTCTTCTGCCTTGGTCCGTTACCCTCTCGGAGATACCCCCAGCTGGGGTCGGCTTTTGTTTTGCCAAGTACAAAAACTCCATAACCAAGGGGTTATGGTCACTAAAGGGACTCCACTCAATTCCTACTTCACTGATCCGGTGCTTTAAGCATCTGGAAACAAAGATATAATCTATGTAAGAGGAGCACCCTCTCCCTTTAAAAGTGGGGGGGAGAGTGCCGTCTGGCCCCAATGATATCATATCAATCGTGTGTTCCAAATCGTAAGATTGGAGGAGCTTTCCCAGTTCTGCACCACTTGGTGAGTGGCTAAAGTGGGGACCTTTTTTCACTGGGCATTGTGACCAGCTCGCATTAATCGGAAACAGTAGGGGGCATAAGTGGCAGTTCAAGTCACCCACTACTATTGTCAATGGGGTCAGGGCACCATTAACAGGCGCCAGCTCTTGGCTCAATCTGTGGTCTAGTTCCCCCAGGGTGGAATTATCGTTTCCAGAAGGGCCAGTGTTATACACGTTAAACAGCACTAGCCTTAACCCTTTGTTCCTAAGCCTCAAAGCCTGGATATTCCAAGCGAACCAGTCCACACTGGACCATTTGCCTTGTATTTTTAAATCTACGTATATGGACAGGCCTCCCTTGGCTCGACCTGAGGAGGTTTTTTGTGCTGGAATGAAAAAACATTTGTATCCTGCCATTTGAAGTTGGGAATTGTCTGTTACCCAAGTTTCTTGCAGGCAGATTATGTGGAAATGGGCCATATATTGCCGCCAGTCCACATTATCAAATTTGCCTGCCAGACCAGCTATATTCCATGAAATGATTCTCACTCCCTCTTCCATACTGTTATCAGGCCCTGGCCCAGTCACACCTTGAGGGATATTAGGCGACCCAACTTGAGTCCTATAAGGTGGCCTCTGTAAATCCTTGCCCTGCTGTATTAGATTTGGGACTAAAGCTCCTGCTCCTAGGAGTACATACGGGCTTCCCTTGGGGGAGTGATTAGAGACTTCCGGAGTCTTTACTAGGCTCCTGCGCCTGCCCACCTCTGGTCAATATAAGTGTAAGGCAGCATGAAAATGCACTATTTGGGTCCCACACCAATTTTACCCAATTCCTCTTTCCTGACAATGTCTTCTTTTGTTCTGTAAAACAAATGAATATTTTCATGCTTATATTCTATGCCTGGGAGAATCTTTCAGGGATGTTGATGTAGTACATTTTGCAGAAGTCCTTACTGTGTGATTCCATGAGAGTAGCTTTTGCAGGAGTTCAATTGTTTCTTTGAGAGACAGAGAGAGAGAGAGTGTAAATGTTTAGTGCGGGCTGGCTGTCTTGGGTCACAGATTAGAATTTTGAATTTGGAGAGGAAACAGTAGATAATTTCAGGCAGCCTGTGGATACCCCTTATCTCAAAGATCTTAGGGAAGTGTCTGTATAAACTACTATGCCAGTCCTCATTGTGCTGCTCATGAAGTTGGCATCAGACTTAGGGCCTTATTATGAGTACAGTGGTCCATAGGACCATAGAACCTCCGTACTCGCGTTGGCAGTCTGGCCACCACCACACTGCTGACCCACCTGTAGTATTATGAGGGTGGTGATCGGACCGCCAAAGGAACGCTGCATCCACCAGGGATCCAGGATACTGCATCGGTAGTGCAGTGGTCAGGAGCAGAAATATGCTGGCGGTGCCACTGCGGCACCTCCAAGCATATTCTGAGTTGCCTGTCCACAGCGGTGAGCCCGCCATGGAAAGGGTGGCAAAGAGGCAACTAAGGGTCCTGGGCCTGCAAGCCACACAGTGCAAGAACGTTCTGCAGGCGCTGTCATGGCAGCGGGCTGCATGCTAGGCTCTCATTTGCGTCTAACAGCCCACCGCCGTAGTCTGCTGCAGCACCACCGCCTCCCATAGATTACAATCATAATCCGGCAAGCACACTTCGGGTTTGGTAGTCCTACTGAGCTAAATATTAGGTGTCATTTTGTTGACCACTAACTCTGACAGCTGCCCCATCATATGGCTCCACCCACTGCCTTTCAGCAATGAGGTAAGAGCACAGGGATAGCTCTTCAAATTTGTTTTTCCTCCACTTAATTACATTTTGGTTTTAATATTTTTGTAGAATTTTGAATGTATGAAAGTACTAACACATACTTGCACCACAGATAACCATTAACGTGGATGCTCCAGTTTCTTTCTGGACTACATCAGCCAGAATTGTTGCACACCTCAAATCTTTTCTGGTGGATTTTACATCCACACTGGGGTCTTACCAGAATCAGCAGTTCTTGAATAGAAGGCTGAGTGTCTTTGGTCTTTGCGCTCAACATGTGGTGAGAGATCGTCTTCCATGACACTTCTGTACACCTAGCATTTCCACGCTTGTTTTCTCCCAAGAGAGGAGTTCTGCAGCCTCCATGTAGTGTCAACCTGGAAGGGTGACAGGCAGGGCATGGAAGCATGGAGAAGAAGATGGATGTCAGGCAAGATATTCTCTGCTTTTTGAAAGAAAGAGTAATTGGGCCTGGCTTGCCTGAAGTTTATTCCTATCCAAGAGGGTTGCCATCCCAGTATTTGCTTGCTGAACTTCCTAAACTAAGAAGGCGCTAACCTGTTTCCCCTGATGTCATGTTGCAGATATGACGAGACTTTGGGGCCGATTATGATATGGCCCGTAAAGGCTCCGACCTTTGGTCAGAGCATTTAGGGCTGCATCGTAATGTGCTGATTGGTTTCCTTTCCGCCCGCCTCATTTTGATGGAGGCAGTCGGAAAGGAAAACGCCCGGTCATTCCGTCTGGCTTCTGATGGGCTCGGAGAGCCCATCCGCCAGTCGGAATGTGGCCTGTAATCTCACAGATGGCTCTTTCCGCCCTTGAGATTACAATGCATGGTTTCTGACATGGTTTCCATGCCGGTCTGCCTGACATGGAAAACATCTAAGAAAGCGTCTTAGGGGGCCCCTAGCAGGGCCCCCTTTGGAGCATAGCCTCCTGTTGGAGGCCGAAGGGACACTTATGGGGCCCCCTGTTGATCCCTGCACCTTGTGGCAGGCACTTTGCGGTGCTGCCACGGGATGCAGGGATGAACCACCCCTCCCATTTCACTATAGGAGCATGCATTACTGCCGGATTATGGCCGTAATGCGTGCTCCCATATTGAAATATAGGAATGTGACCGAACAGTGTTCGGTCGCATCCCAATGGGGCGGTCGTGACCGCCGACTGGGTGTCGGTTGGTACCATGACCGAGTCGGTGTTGGGCAGAAGTGATTCCGCCCGACATCGTAATGAGCCCCTTGGTGTTGAGATGGATGCTTTGCAAAAGATTTTGGGCCCGATGTACGACTCGCCAATTAGCGAGTCACAAATTGCGACTCGCTAATTGGGATGCACAACAGTGTCTGAGACACTGTTTGCGATTCCCTATGGGGTCGCAAATTGCATTCCTCATGCATATTAATGAGGCTGTCGCAATTTGCGACCCCATTTGGAATGGATGGCACTCCCAGGGATGGTGGCCTGCTGGGGTCAGAAGACCTCTGTGTCTGGGACTGCTTTTATTTTTGCTTTGGTTTGTGCGTTTGATGTGTGAGTATGAGGGATGTTTGAAATTTAAACATGTTTTTAAAAGTTGTCATTTTTAACATTCCAGTTTCATTTAATTTTTTGTGAAAAATATATTTGTTCTTTTAACGTTAAAGTATTTGAATGATTTCTAGGTTTTCAGTTTTTTTTGTTAAATTTCTTGAATAATTTTTAAAGAGTATTTATATTATTTAGGTGTAGTGAATTTGACTCCGGAAATATAAGCACTTTCCCAATGTTAGTTAGTCTAGAGTTTGAAAAGTAAATTAGCCACCTTCCGTTGTATGAACTTTCTCCAGTGTTTCTTAGACTTGAGTTTAAATAAAAAATCAGACTCCTTTCTCCCCCGCCACCATAGTATGCACTTTCCCCAACATTTTTTACACTGGAGCCAGAATAGTAAATCTCTCCTCTCTAAATATATGCACATTCTTCAATGTTTGACTGAAGTTAGAATATATATATAAATGTCTTTATTCGGTTGCAAAGCAGCTATCTGAGATACAATATATCATGTAATAAATAAGCACACAATTCATCTAAAAAAAAAAAGGAATACAGTAAAATTTTAAAAACAGTACGCATAAATAAAACCCACATCACTTAATCAATCCACTCTAGATAATCTGGATTTATAAGCGGCCCGCATGAAACTTAACACTGCACAGAGAGTCAAAGGATTAGGTAGCAGCTGTAAATGCAAAAGGCATTAATCATATAGCCCGGTAACACACCATAGAAACAATTTCTTTAAGGTGTGGAATTGAATTTCCTTACTTAATGTTCATATATAAACAAATCAACATCATAGATGGCTGTCCGTGACATATGGTGGTATGTGATTAGTGACTGATCGTGGTAAGTGACATAGTGTTATGCAAAGGTGACATAAATAACATATATAAAGCATAAGCAAGTTTTTTGAAAAAGCAAGTCCAAGGTTCAAAGCATAAATCCCAACAATAGTTATGAATTCCTATTCAAGTCAGGGAAATTGCGAGGACCAGTTGCGACAACAACGTCGACGTTTCGACCCTAGACTGTTCTGCTCCTAATTCGGCATCAGAGGTTGATCTTCATCAGGACAGGGGGGTATATATGGCAGCCAGAAGTATGGTTCAGCCAGTTGTAAACAGTGTTCAGTAAGGTGTCAGCCGACACCTCCGACTTACATCAGTTGATTGTGGTCCGTTCGAGAGTTGAATGCTCGTTTTCACCAGCCGGTGGAAATGATTTGTCGAGTATACAGCGATCAATGAATTATTATAGATTTACTCGGGACGTCCTCATCTGTCTGTAGTCAGTTCACTAGTCACGGACAGCCATCTATGATGTTGATTTGTTTATATATGAATATTAAGTAAAGAAATTCAATTCCATACCTTAAAGAAATTGTTTCTTTGGTGTGTTACCTGGATATGTGATTAATGCATTTTTTTCTGCAGGGTATCTAATACTTATTACAAATCACTTGAATTTACCGACAGAACCACTGTTTTTGTATATTGTAATTACCCAGGTTCTGAGGTTTACTGGGTTGCCCCATTATCTTTAATGGGTAAATGCAAAAGGGCCACTTTAGCATGCCTGAACTTCAAACAATTGAGCAGGGGCTGGAGAAAACGTTTTCTCGGAAGTGAAAAATATTTACACAATAGGATAAAATGTAATGTGTCCTGAGGAGATCGAAGATCGCAGCCACAGGGACCTCGGTGATCTGGTGAGGGGAAAAAAAACACCGGGGATGCTAAAATGTGGTGAAGTTGTTTAAATCTAAAACGCGTGATTAAAAAACTGTTGTGAGCACTAGTTAAGGCCAGGAGGTACTGTTCCATACCTGATACCGATTTTAACATTACATATGCCCTGACTGAAGGTTTGCTGAGCTCCAGGTTTTCACGGTTCTAGCTTAAAAATTTGTAGTGTAAATCTTTTATAATATCAATGTCCCCCTTATTTAAAGTGTCATGTACAAAGAAAATATCTGGCCTACCTATCGTCTGAAAGGACTCCCTTATGTGATGTGTCCAAGGTATTTATAACCATGCTCCAATTTCAAGCAGTCCGATACAATCATATGATTTAAATGCTTGTGCTCGGAGGTCCAAATCTTTATCCAGCACACTAGGGGTTTGGTTGCCACTTGGTCTGCCCGAAAACCCACCCCTAGCTCTTTGTGTACAGTCCAAACTGGCGTACCCGGTGGGATTAATAAAATCCGTTGCAGAAATTTATTTTCCGCCATCTGGAGCCTATGTGTGGGCAGGTACCCCCAAATTTCACTCCCATATATTACTCTTGAGATGCCCTTAGATTTATAAACTTTAAGGATCACCTCCGGGCCCCTGAGCCTAATCTATTCACAACACTAGAAATAGCTCCCAAGGATTTATTCAGCTCATTCAGCTTCCCTTCTAAGAGGGCTTCCCACTTTAGCTTATCATGGAATAGCACTCCCAGATAGGGGAAGGATGGTACCCTACCAAGAGTATGGTTCCTGGCTTTAAAGCTTTTTGGCCAGATTCCCCGTGGGCCCACCACCAGTACATATGACTTGGTAAAGTTCACTGACAGATCCAGCCTATCCATAAATGCCACAAAACCATCTATTAGAACCTGCAGGCCCGGCCCGTACGGGCCATAAGCACCGCGTCATCCACATAGAGTAGACATGGCAAACCTCTTGTGCCTGCTCTAGAGGAATCTGACTGAAGGCCCAGGAGTGCCACCTCAAGGGTGGTACTAGTATTCTGCGAAACGGGCTAAGATGCACCCTTGAGCACCCCCTGTGTACAATTAAAATGTTTGGTGAGGGCACCGTCATGTGAGACTCTCACTGCTGCTGATGTATTAGCATGGAGTGATATGAGAAGGGGTACAGTACGGGGATCCACTACCAATGAGGTTAAAATGTCCCATAGCTTGGACCTGTTGACCCGGTCGAATGCGGACGTAAGGTCCATAAAGGCCAAATACATGGCACCCGGTTGGGCCACAGTATGCTTTGAAATTAGAAGATACAGGTTAAGACTTTGGTCTGAGGTTGATAGACCTTCTCGAAAGCCATATTGGACTTCAGATAAGATCTGATTTTCTATGGCCCACGTAGACAATCTAGAGAGAACAACCCGGCCCAGAACCGTGACTGCAACGTCAATAAGGGAAATTGGACGGTAGGATTGTGGCTTGTCCTTATCCCCCTTCTTGAAAATTGGCACTATCGTGGCGTTGGACCAGGAGGGCAATGTCCCTTTTAAGACTTCTGCATTTAGGACTTGGGTTAGTAGGGGTGCCCAGACCTCTAGGTTGTCACGAAAGAGATCTGGCGGAATACCATCGGGGCCAGGGGCCTTATTTGGGGCCAAAAGCTGAATGCTCGAACTAATCGGGGGAGCCGCCACACAAAGGGGGATGTCAACATTGAGCTCACTAATGCAGTCTTCACCGTAGACTCTTGCGTAATGGGACACCCATTGTTCTGCTGTGATATGGTGACATACTGACGAGGTAGATGCCTCTGCGAAACAGGGACTATTAATAATTTTCAGAAATAAGGAAGAATCCCTCAGTTCTCTAGCTTTGGCTAGGTCCTCCCATGCCTGCTTTTGAAGATGACGCCTGTGCTCTCTTGTCGCTTCTATATACAAGCGATGGCATGAAGACACTCTAGCTTTCACCCGTGGCACCTGTTTCAGGGCTGCTTTTAACCTTCTTAAAGCCTGCGAGCACTTGTGGTCAAACCATGAGGGGACATCCTGAACCCGCCCCCTTATTTGTGTAGTTAGAAGGCCTGCAACTCTCCGGGCAATGGAGGAAAACAAGCTTCAAATGTCCTTGATTGGGGTGGTTGGGGTCAGGTAAGCACCTATCTCAATCTGGCATGAGGAGAAAAGGCTACGATTGAAAGCCTTTGCGTCTTTGCTCGCCCATCTAGGGTGCCTGGCCTGATCAGTAGAGGTTAGGGATATCTGCGGCTGGCAAAGACCTGACATGGGGTAGCCCAGTCCTGTCAGTACCAGTGTCAATGGACTGTGGTCACTGAAGGCACCTCTATATTAAATGATCCGGGGGCCACCCCCAATGATGCTGTTACAAATGTAAAATCTATGATGGTTGCCGCACCATTACCTTTATAGGATGGAGTCAAATTGGAAATGGGCCCGGAGGCCAGAAATCTAGGGTATTCACCAAATTCTGGGTTAATAACAGGTTATTTAGAGCCCTCCCTTCCAGTGTGTGTTCCATATGGAGCTCCTCCGAAATTGGGCATGGTTGTACTTTCCCCTGGTTCTTTACAAAAGCATGACACAAATGGCAGTTGAAATCACCCACTAGAATAAAGTTCATATGCCTGCACACCTCCTCCTGTAATTCATCAATCGCACAATTTAGATCGTTAAAATTAGTGGGTCCCCCCTCACCCTTCTTGGCGTTGTAATAGTTGATAATCACACAGGAGGTAAGTGCTCTCCCCAAGTGAACGTCTATGCCCTGGAATACCTGAGAGTTCCATTTCAATATCTTTAGATCCTTACAAAATTCTAAGGCCAAAAATATAATAAGACCTCCACTGGCACGACCCATTGTTGAATTTAATGCGGGACAACAGATGGTCTAATACCCATATAATTTTGTAAGTCCACACATACAATAGCCAACATTCATCAGCAAACTAAGAAGACAACCCCGCCACGTTCCAGGATACGAGGATAAAATCTCTGCCAGTAGAGTGGTTGGCCCTAGCCGGTGGTAGGGATGTAAAAGGTGGTGACTCGGGCCTCACTTGGGACAAGTGGTTAATCGCGGGGGACTCATGAGGTGATGGAACAGCCAAGGTCTCCTTCGGGCTACATAGTAATACGGGGCCAACTTCCTCTACACTCTGTCTCAAGGAATCACTCTGCCGGAAGGAACGGGTGCACTGCTCCTCAACCACCTGGAGTCAATCCAGCTAGTTCAAATCAGCAAGGCAGGCGAAAGAATTAGCAAGGGGCAACACCCTTCCCAGGCCTCCCTCGCCCAGCCCGCCCCCTGAAGGCGATCCACCCCCCAGTCTGCTCAAATGTGGTCTATAAAAAAAGCCCAATGGGAGCAACTTAATGCAGGAGGTTAGGGAGAAGGATTTAGAGGCACCAAACAGGATTTTACGAGCTAACTTAGGGTACCAAACCGAAATTATAACACAGTCCCCGTCAAAGCAGTTCCTAGATGGGCTATCCAGCCCACCCTCAGTGCCATCAAAATATCCGTGTGGTCCCTAGTGGAAAACCAAGAATGCGTGCACAACCAGTGCGAGGCTTTATTAATTAGTTGGACCGTGGATTCCTCTTTATGTGCAGGTAGGCCGGGTACCCCTGGCAAGACCACAGAGTAAGGAGCACATGCTGGGGTGAGATCAAACACGGTAGGCTGGCAAACCCCAGATTGTTGCATCCCAATGGGGGGAGTGTCTTTGGGACCTAGGTTCCGACGTGCCTGCACGGCTCTAATTGCGCCGTTTCCCAGAATACTAGTACCACCAGGCCCTGACTTTGTGGATTGAAACATGATTCCCTTGAGCTTTGGGATTACGCTGACATGTGGGACACCGCTATTACACAAGGTAGTAGCAAGGGACAAGGTATACGCAGGCCGAATACACACTGGTGGATAACCAGAAGGAGGTTTGTCTACAGATGACACAAAAGTGACCATTTTGCTTGCCAGGTCCCTTGTTGCTACCTCCAGTTTGTCCAGTCTGACCAAAAGTGGGGATGAAAAGTCTGTAAAAGACTCTGTAATGTTCTGTAAGACTGGAACCAGACAGGTCAATAGTTCCTCCACGAGTGCCCCATTAGCAACCATCGCCTGGCCCTGGCATGTAATTGGCACCGCTTCAATAGGCTTCTTGGCCCTCCGTTTCCATTTTGGGGAAAGGGGGATCACTGGTTCAGAACATGCAATTGGTGGTGGCGGGTCTGTGGATGAAGGGGGAAACTCGGGCCCCGGGACCGGCAGCTCGGGTGATGATGCCTTCAAGGGTGTTGGATTTGGAGACGGGGGGAGGGGTGGGCTAGACCTGGTCTGAGCAAATCTTTTGCAAAGGAGCTGGTGAACTCACTCCCGCCCCCCCCCCTGTGTCCAATGAAAGCCACCTTTTGGCCTGAACTATCTCCTTATTGATGGCACCCACCGCCTTAGCCAGAAATGTGTCAATGGTGAGACCCTGCGGGCCAGTGGCAGTCATCAACTGAGTCTTCTTCCCCATTTTACTGCCAATGACCAGAGAGACCCAGGAAGACAATAAAGATATGGGCTATATCAAGGTTCCACACAGACAGATAAGTGGCCCAAAAAGGGTGCTTACTCATGGCGTGGTCCACGTCAGGTTAGGGTCAGGTCAGGGTCCAAAGAGCCTACAGCGACTCCCTTTGAGCAGCATGCTGAAGTTAGAATAGTAAATTGGAGCCCACCCACAAGCATGCAGTTTACCCTATGTGTTTTGCACTGTAGTTAGATTAGTAAATCTGCCTCTTCACTGGATGCTCTTTCCCCAGTGTTTGTTGGACTGGAGTTAGTATAGTAAATATGATCCTCTCCCCCTCCCCTCCCAATGAATGCACTTTCCCTAATGTGATTTAGACTGGAGTTAGAATAGTAAATCTGGCCAGTCCAATGTATGCACTTTCCCCAATGTTTGTTGGACTGGACTTTGGATAGTAACTCTGAACTGCCAATGTTTTTTCAGCTGGTTGGTATGGTCATTTTTGGCCCAACCTAGTATGTGCTTTCCCAATGTTATATAGACTGGAGTAAGAATAGTAAATCTGACCTCCCCTCCGTGTATGCACATTCCTCAACATATGTTGGACTGTACTTAAAATAGTAAATCTGACCCTCACCAATGTATGTAGTTTCCAAATAATTGTTAGATCAGAGTTAGAATAGGAAATCTGATCTCCCTATCCCTGTCAGGATTCAGGGGAAAATCCAAGTGCAAGGAGGCTGGAGACACTGGACAATGGGTTAGTTGAGATTATGAAGAGTGTGGATATTAGACCGCTCACATTAGTATATCAATAGTTACTCCCTTCCGAGGGCAGTGAGGCAGAGCCCTATGTAGACCCACCAGGACTGTTAGGTTTTCTCTGGCAATGTGCTGCATAGTTGCACTGGCTTTCTGCTACATATTAGTTTGAACCCCTTACTTCATTCCATAATGTTTGCTTTCCTTCCCTCTTTGGTTTCCCCTGCATGTTCCAGCTTTGCCGTGCCTTGTGTGGTACTTTCTTTGTCACATTCTCTGTAGAGTCTTACTGGTGTGATGTGGCAGCACCCTGTGGCCTTCTGCTTATATCCTGGCCAGCGTCTGGCTTGCACCACCAGCTCTACCCACTACTAGAACTGTTGATGTAGATCTACACTTTGCTTAACATAGAAGCAGAGTAGTGCCATCCCTTGAGACAGATTAACCTTGAAAGATTGTGGATGCCAGTATGGATTGTCTCCCACTTTTTCCCATTTTTCTTGCCCAATTCCTATGTCTGGTAGTGAGCTCCTTTCAATTCACCAGTATAGGTATTCAGGGAGGACAGAGGATTTCAACTGATCTACAATCTCAAAACCTGACAACCCCACAATGTATTGTAGAATCGTAGTAAGAGCAGTGTACTTGAATTGGGGGTATTTCATTTCACAATATATATTTTCTTAATTTATGTAATTTCTTGTGATTATTTTTTATTGTTTTTTGTGTTTAAACTATTTTCTATTTTTGTTCTATGATTTAATATTTGATACCATTAATGTTTGTTACATTTATTTATAATGTTTTATAAATACAAAATATGTTTTTTAAACAGTTTTAACAGCTAGGTGCCGATTATGATCCGTTAAAAATATTCCCCGTACGAATCGTATCTGGATTTTTTTACGTACGAATCATACAAGTCCCGTACAAACTGGCAAGTACGATTCGTATGTTAAAAAATCCATGCGAATCGCATTGGGAAAATTCCCCGACACGTCCTCGGGTCGGAAAAAGTGTCCGACACGTCCCCGGACAGTTTTACGTACGAGTCGGGAAACTGAAGTCCGAGCGCGCAAGTACGATCCGTCCCGTCCGTCCGAATGCACAACCGTATGGGAAAAACACCGAACGGTGCGAACTCCCGTAGCAACCATGGAGACGTCCAAACATGTGCCCGCATACGCGCCGTACCCCCAGCCCACCTCCCCATGTATGCGCCGTACCCCCAGCCCACCCCCGTAGGTACGGAGCATACCCCCACCCCCGTAGGTACGGTGTGGACCCCCACCCCCGTAGGTACGGTGCGGACCCCCAGCGCGTAGCCCCTACGGGGGTGGGGGTCCGCACCGTACCTACGGGGTGGGGGTACGCACCGTACCTACGGGGGTGGGGGTATGGTGCATATATGGGGGGTGGGCTGGGGGTACGCTCCGGACGTACGGGGGGGCTGGGGGTACGGTGCGGACATGTAGGGATGGGGGTACGGTGCGTACCGGGCCCCCTTTTCGTCGTGCATCGCGGCGTACTTAGCTTTTTGGGTCCCGTAAAAATGTTGCCGTGCGAAGTGCTGTGGGTACGAATCGTACTTGCTGATCCGTAAAACTCTGCCTGACTCCGTGCGAATGTCGCGTACGTGATGTCCCGGATCCGATTTGTATGTATTTTTTTGCCGGTCGGTGATGGTGTTTCCGTACGAATCGTACTTGCATGTTTGTAAGGTATTTTTCCCGGGTACGAGTCGGACGCACAAAACGCTCCGTCAGACGATTCATACCCGGTTTTTCCAGGATCGGAATCGACACCTAATGTTTATAAATGTTTATACTGTATTTTATTCTTTAATATAAATGAATAGCATATTTTTATTCACAAATAAGATTTACTTGTACAGTATATTTATTGCCATTTATAATTAATTAAAAATTAGATGTTTATATTAATTTTTTTTTTTTTTAAAGTTATATGCATTTTAAGAAAAACGTTTTTCAAAAGTTAATCAATTATTGCTCATATTTTTATGTTTTTTGATGTATTACATTTCTCAATAATATTATTAAGACTTAAATACTTATACTTACCTATACAGTGTTGACATTTTGGTCCATGATATTTTACAGTCAATTCAATAATGCAGTTAATTCAATTTCTAGAAAAAAGAAATTCACTCAATTACATCATTTTATGTATGTAGAGTCGATATTTTGGTTCTTTATATTTGATAATATTGTGTGCGTCTATTTGTATTATACAACCAATTGAGATCTTTACATAGAAATAGCAAAGGTTAGCGTCCTGACGGGCCAAAACCACGCCTACTCTGTTTTGACACATACATCCCTTAATGCAACAGTTGACAATACTCATAATTCAATGAT
Organism: Triturus cristatus; assembly: GCF_964204655.1. Lineage (NCBI taxonomy): Eukaryota > Metazoa > Chordata > Amphibia > Caudata > Salamandridae > Triturus > Triturus cristatus. The sequence goes on from NC_140582.1 coordinate 499,882,440, forward strand.
TTCATGCATTACTTAGAACACACATAAAAGTTTTGTATGAGCCTACTTACATAATTTAATGACCTTGAGTGTATGATACAAAACGGACATAAGGTTGGCATGGCATGCTCCATGCCTTGCTGGGCACAAAGTTTAATGCCACTCAACACACTCATCCTGCAGTACCACATGTGGCTCTAGGCTCATACGCAGATGATTCTGAACCTGACCACATCCAAAGATTGCCATGAGCAACTCGATGATAACGCATGACTCATTCCTAATTTGACAAGGTACTGTCATCACACACAATGCAAGCAACATATCCTATGAGTTAACATTCAACATTTGCACATAATGTTAAAGATTCAGGAGTCTTGGGTCCTCCTTTGAATACGGTGTCACCAAGGATAGGATAGCTGCTGCAGGTCCAGTACCTCTGTCGGCAGCCATATAGGTTGGGTCTCACCATTTCCATTTCCAACATCCACTTGCACTGTGGGCTCTGTCTTAGTGCAAGGCAAACAGAAACCACTAAAAATCCTCTGCTATATACTCGTAACTGTTCAGTACTATAACAACCCATCAATGATTTCAAAAAGAAAAGTTTTGAACTTTGTGAAGGGAGATTTGCAGTAACAGAAAAAATCTTACTGCGGTGCAAACAGCCATGTTAAAAGGGTATCCTTTAGTGTAGAGGATGCACATCATTATAGTTTCTCTCATATCTACACGAGAAGGGGCAAAAAAAGCAAGTATTCCAAACGCTCACACTCTGCCTACACTGGGTGTAGCTGGCTTCTTCTTAAATGCAATTGAAGTAACATTTAGATATTTCCCCACATTATTACTGCACACAATTATTTTTTTACAATTTACCACAAACTCTTAATATTTTACATGGATGGCTTCGCATATTCCCTGATCAGCACTAAACAGAAATAATATGTGGCTTGTGCTGCAGCACAGGGAACATTTGAAGGTGGCGTCTTTCAGCTGCTATGTACACACACTCGCACACTAACGTTTTAGGTGATTCCACTGCACAGGTCGCAGAAATGTATGCCCTGCTACTTCCCCTAAAAAAGCCTATCAATGGGATCCCACATTAATAGTGTCAGATTTGGCATTTTGTATGTGAGGGTGCAATGCAGATTTGCCAAAATGGTGCCCTAATAGATTCAAAAATTCAAAGGGAAAATCAATAAAAAATAAGCAATTTTGGGAGAATGTGGCTTCCAGGGCACACTTCTTTTTGTTCAGTACTGCACATAGCCCATAAAAGTGATGGAATTCATGCTAAAGGGAACTGCACAAAAAAGTTATTGCTCCAAAAATAGCAGTGCAGACCTCTAAGGTAGCTGCTGTAACCCAATGTCAAACTAAGATCGACAGAGTCAATTTGACAGCAATAAAATCCACATAAAAAGGAGAGAAGCTTCCAGATGGCTTTCCTCCCAAATACACCTATAACATAATTCAATATAATGCTCCAGTGGCTACTTTACCCAGAAAAGGAGATAAACATATTCCTAATAAATGAACTAGGTAAGATTTAATCAGAGCAGTTCATGCAAGGATAGTATCTGCACATGCTGGCACATGCTGGCAAAGTACTACTCTATCAGTGCTATAGCAACAGTACTGGTGGACGAATTTACCAAAGCAAACAAAGAAAATTGTTCAGCAATGTGCTATTTGCCAACAGATAAAACACTCTACTGTAGCAAGACCAGCCTCTTTAACTACCTCTGACCTAAATTTTATGGTGATTTTCCTCAGTCATATTGTGCTGATCCAGAGTGTCAACCAATATAAATATAAATTTGTTGCTGGCAATTCATGTTGCTGATTTTGTGGGTTTGGCCACAAAAACTGCCCCTGCTAGACAGTTCAAAAAAGACTTGCAGTACCTACTAGCATGGTACCTTTCAGACAATAGTCTTGGATTGACCGCTAAGGCGTTCATGGATGCTAAGTCTGCTCTTGGAGTAAAACTGCTACATTGCACCCATTCAGTCTGGAAAGTAGCATAATCGTAGAACACATCAATGGTACACTTAAACAAGTCTTGGCTGCATAATCTGTAATGAGTCCAGAGAGTACTAAATAATATACCTAGAGGAGTATTATATATTATATTGTCCTACCCAATGTGAGGTACTGTTTGGAGTTCCAATACATTTCCCTGATCCTGATGTCCCTGTAAAGGTGAACAAATCAAAACCTCTTGACATATCAAAACATTTGAATTTGTTGCAGAATATTCAAGAAATCATAAATAAGCTTTCTAAAGTGAAACACTGTGAGTTTGCCACTGGTGAAGATAAAACCGCTGACAGGTAGATCCTCAAGGTGTGAGATGTACTGCAAGAAACAATTCTTGCTAAGCATGTTTTTGGGTCATTCTACAGACCACCCATCTTAGTTCTTAGGATAAAAGACACTCAAACTGTAAATCTATCGCCCTTGCCTGGTTCAAAGAAAAACTGGAAGGTGTCCATCATTCACATCAAAAATCACTTTGAGGCGGATTCTGTTTAGGATAATATCACTCACACCAACGTGCCTTTGGAGCAGAATGTCACATTTTCTCCCTGCTCCGCAAGAACTCTCCCAAGAAAAGTACAGCCACGCTAAAATGCCAAGCCCCAATCCATGGACCTTAGAGCCTGATATAGTTCCAGCTTTCCATCAAGTACCAGCGTCCATAAAGGAGCCAGATGCTGTGATTTCAAAAGTTCCCTACAGATTAAAATCACTGTGGTTTATTATGAGCCTCCCACTGAGGCAACTGAGGCAACATCAATTGAAACGGTGCCCTTACTAGACAAATTACTGTAATGACTCTGATGCAGATTTTAAAATAAGAGACATAACAAACCATTCTACACTTTATCGACATTGCAGATGAATTACAATTTTCTGCTGGTTTCGTGACTTATACCTTTCTCTACTGTGTTCCTTAATTTGGATTGCTACTGCAGTGTCTTCTTCTTCTAAAATGGATTATGATGCTAATTACAGTCTTGCTGCAGATATAAATGGGACAGATATTCAGGATAAGACTGCGCTGTCTACTGTGGTTCAAGAATTTCAACTGCATTCTTTTTCTCACTGAACATGTTGGGATTATCAAGTTGGGACCATCACTGCATATCCTGTGCCAGATAGTGTGGTTTGGGAAAATATTCTTTATCAGATTATGGAACCTACTAAAATGATACAGGTACCCTATGTGTTGAAAGTGTCTTTGTGTGATGTTATGAAACATGGATCTTTTACAGACTCCATGGACCTGGATGCTGTCAAACAGATAATGTATGATCTGTCATCCTCTGCAGCATTGGATTATGAAGATCCTTACTTAAATGCTAAAAATCACCAAGAATTGTTATGTTATCATCATTATGGTTATCACTACATACACAGAATTTGTAGTTCTTGAGAAATGTATAATTAGACACAATAAGAGCATTGCTGGGCCCCGCCCATAAGTAGACTCAAAAGCTTCAATTTAATACAAGTCTCCTTTATTTAAATAGTGATGGCAGGCCAGACCCATCTGCTTTTTATTATTCTCAAAAACCAGAGAAATGCCAGAAAAATCTGCTTACCAATCAAGATCTATATATTCAGTACTTTTCATTGAAACACTTGATGTGCAATGTTATGAGTACTGAAAAGAAAGCATAATGATAAAAGCACTTGAATTGCCAAATTGTGTCAACTTAAAGGTACAGAGGCTTTATTTAAAACTTGCCTATCACCCAGGCAAATGATGTTGCTGAGTAATGCAATGCAGCAAGTGACCTCAATGGGGTTTGCTTCCACTAAAGACTTAAAAATACTGTCCATTATGATACTGAATTAAACAACATGATTCAAAATGGCTCCTATAATGTGACTGCATTTAACTTAAAGTTGGAGTGGTCCTAGGACACATACACACTAATATATGCATTAACAGGTTCCTTTCAAAAGCCCCTGGTCCCCCAGCAAATAGTCTGTACACTAGGTATAACATATACACACCCTTAATGGTGACCACATGCAGTCTGGGTAAATTATACCAGGGTGGCTAGCACATTCCAGCTTGACTGCTGTAAAGTAGCCCTCGTCCAAAATTAGTGAAGACATGGGTTTTAATGATTTTTTATTGTGTCCCCATCCAGAAAAACAAATGATTGTTTGTGTCTATTATTAAAGAAGAACAGGTACATTTAGTAAGCGAAGCAGCAGAAAGAATCCAACAAGCAGACAGAAAAAAACATATAAACACCATTTAAAGTAATTGATAATGGCTATCAAACACTCTCAAAACAAGTATGTCATCTGCCTTCCAGCTTCTGAAAGAAGATCTACGTGTTTTGCAAAATGGACATGTTCAGAAGCAAGCATTAACACAACCTAGCTGGGTTTTCCAAACTCTGAAAGCTTGCAAAGTGCCATGACAGTTCATAACTCAGAGTGAAATGTTTGATCCTTATAATTTAACTTCAACCCAAAAAATGATGGCCAAAGAACAAGCAACATACACCGTTTTAAGTATTGAGGAGCTAGAAAGTACAATGTTTTTTTGTGTGGCAGTAGATCCACATATCATGCAGCTCCTACATCGAATTATCTACATTTTAATATGTCTTTTTATTTTTAGGATTGTCAACAACACAGGTCCTTGGGCTGATAAAAAAATGACAATGTGTTTTATATCATGCATCCCAATTCTATTTTGAATTCTATTGCTTCACCAAAGACAATGCAGCATTCATAAGCACATCTGGGTGGACTCAGTCTTCTGTGATTCCAATGACCTGCTTCGAGCTTGTAACCCTTTCAAGCCAGGATTGAACTGTAGGTTGCTTGTAACACCTGCCCCATCTATTCCCTCTTATTATACACTCCTAGGCAAAGGGCTCTATCTCATAAGGACAAATGAGAGATGCTGTGGAATGTCATCTGGGTTCACCTGGTTTTTAACAATGCAAAAAAAATTAAAATATTGTGGTAATACTTTGTATCGTCCTCTATGGAGGTTGTTTGATAATGCTCTTTGGCCAAAAATAGATATGATAAATATGTACATTCATCAGTTGACTGTTTTCCGGTGTGTTTTGTTGATTTTCACCTACACTTTTGATAGTTGCTTGTGCAATTCCTATAGTTGGTCTAGTAAAGAAATAAAGCCATGAATTTCAACTCAAACCAAAAGCGTGACAATTTTGGAAAAGGTTTGTTGTCTGCATTCAGTGTATATTGGACATTGTAGTTTGCTAATCTGTGAGCGCCTCAAATGAGACCTTCTGCTGTATGAACTGTTTTACAACAATCTGCTCGGATGTACCTATGGAATTGATATCCATCGCTTAATTTAACATGAGGAAAATGATTTGACCGATAAAAATGCACCAGACATACTGCACTGCAATGCAAGTGCCCATCTTGAAATATGCAAAATATGATGGGATGTCGGATCACTGACATAATTTCAATGCATACAATATCGAAATACAAAAATATCGAAAATTAAATGTCGATACCAAAAATATCGACTTCCTCTACTTAACTAGTATACCCACAAATATCGAGAACACAATATCAATGTTAAAAATATGATTTTAACCTAAATCGAGAACGGAAATATCTAATACAAAAATATTTTTATCTTTAAATATACATCTAATATGTCAAAATATCGATTCACACAATATCAACTACAACATTATCACTAAAAGAATTAAATAATCATCAATAAACATTAAAAAAAACTTTGTACATAAAACAGTTATTGCAAATAAATATAAAACATTTTATACACATGTTTAAATGAAAAATAAATAGATTGCATCAACAAATTCTTTACCATTCAACACCTAAAATCATAACAATACATTCCCAAAAATATTACCATTAACTACTAACATTTAAACAACAACCTATATAATGATAAAATATATATATATATACATATATATATATATATTATCTACTGGCGGTCGCCAGTAGATAGTTATAGTTACAACCTAGTTTCCATAGGAAATCCGAAAATTCTATTTTGTATAACTTTGGCGCCGGTTGACGAATTCTCGTGAAATTTTCAAAACTAATGGGGCGCTCCGCTCAGCTCCTACCCTGAAAGTCTCGGGGTGATACTTCAAGCGGGGGCCGAGAAAAAGGGGGGGTCCCAAAACGCGTTTTCCCCATGCATTTTTCCATAGGACCTTTAGTCGAAGGTACAGCCCGAACGGCTGAACAGAATTACGTGAAATTTGGCAGAGAGGTAGCCATAAGGTCAAGGAAGTGCCTTTTGAAGGTCTCGTGTAAATCTGTTCAGTATTTCCTGAGAAAATAGCATTTAAAACCATATCAATATCTATACGCGCGCACCGTGCGCGCACTGTGCGCGCACCCTGCCGTGCGCGAGGGCAATTCTGATTGGTTGTTAGATGTCAGTAAACATTCTAATCGGTCGAAACCAGGAAGTGTCGGCCGCCATTTTGTCTCTCGCAGTCTGAGGGGGTGAAAAACAAAGGTGGAGAACGTGAAAAGGGGGCAGGGTGGACAGTTCCTGACCCCCTAGCCTTTGTCAGGGGGTCCCAGAAGGATCCCAAGGGCCAAAAAAAGATATTTTTTTTTTTCGAAAAATCGCTGAAAAACACACGTAAAAAATATGATTTTAATTTTTAACGGAAAAACCCCACGAGGTTCGCGCACCGTGCGCACACGCTAAAAATCCCATTAAAAAAAAACAAATACATACATAAATTAGCATTTAAAAAACCTTTGAAATTCACTGAAAAAACCATAGGTTTCACACACATTATAGTTACGAATTAGCATTTAAAAAACCTTGCAAATTCACTTAAAAAACCATAGGTTTCACACATGTTATAGTTAGCTGGACATTTCACTCGTAAAAAACCAATGAAATTCCCCCGTTATAGTTAGTGCAGGCAACTATAACTCACGCGACCGCAATCCTCTGCTGATGACGTCAGATATTACATCACTGATGACATATGTGTCTTTCTGAAAAATAAATATTTGTAATATATGTATAGCTAAAGATTAATGGAAGAAGACATGGGTAAATAAGTGTCTAAATACAGTGATGTGATATCTGACGTCATCAGCAGAGGATTGCGGTCGCGTGAGTTATAGTTGCCTGCACTAACTATAACGGGGGAATTTCATTGGTTTTTTACGAGTGAAATGTCCAGCTAACTATAACATGTGTGAAACCTATGGTTTTTTAAGTGAATATATATATATATATATGTATATATATATATATATATATATATATATATATATATATATATATATATATATATATATATATATAAATAAATAAACACATTTATATTCAAAACTATCTATCATGCATTAAATATAAAACCTTAATTAGTGTTTACCATAGAAGGACATAACCGATAAAAAAAATCTGATGAAAACCAAAGCATCCAATAAAATAAATGTGTAAACAACTTTAACCAATAAAAACAGACAATTAAATCAACAAAATAAAAGGCACACCAATTTAAACAGCAAAATAATTAACAAAAGTCAAATGCTGCAAGACGAGGAAAGTCTGCCAGATTCTCTCACCAGATCATTAAGGAGGAAATATATTCATATCAACAACTATCTAACCAAGTAAGTAAAACTTATATCTAAACTAAAAAGTACTTGTTAATAAACTTAAAAATGTAAAATAACAAATAATTAATAAAAAAAACTCTCAAACTTCTATCTCTTTACATAGACTTCCTAAAAGGCAAAACTATGCCTTGAAAAACAATAAACTGCCAGAATAAATGACTACTACAAACCAGAAAAAAAATATGACCGCAAGTATGCATACATTTTTCCTAAAACTATAAATGCACCCAAATTGTAGAGTAAAAATAAACCTAACATCCTCACCTTCTACAAACTACCACCAAATTAACATTTAAAACTAAACAAACATTTTTTTTTCATTCAACAGAAAAGAAACCACCTGCTCCACATTGGAACACCCCCCAATGGAAAAGCTGCAAAACCATGTGAAACATATAAACAGAACATACATGTAGGTATATAAAATTAAAGTAGCTGCATAATTTTACATGTAAATAACAAACTTACAAACTTTAAAATATTGTATATATTTACACTATTACACTACTTTCAGATATAATGACAGAGGCAGCAAAGTACATAGCTTCGCAGACGAGAATCATTTCTAAATCACCTACAGCCAAGAAAGTGGATTAACAGCAAATATAAATTGGAAATATACCAAATATTATTCTAATGCATGTTATGGGAGGGCAACTACAAAAAATGATGTAATTCATGTAAGAGAGCATGCCACCCTCCAAATGTGACAGAAATAGAAGTAAGGGAGATATTGCAGGATAAAAGAGAGGCAAGCACTAGTTTCCAGAAACCCACACACAAAATTCACAAATATATACTACCTAAAGTCCCCAAACAATGGACACGCCAACTGCCACCTATACCCACTTAAAGTGTCTAATTGCATGAATTAAAAAAGCCACCAGCGATACTCCTCCTGACCCTAGAATATACAAAGGCATAAAAAATCCTGAACATTTAACTATAACACAGAATGAAGAACCTTTCCTTTTACATGACACCCTAAATAATGAGAAACAAATCCTAATATTCTATACAGTGAATGACATACTAAAACTCAGCCAGTCTCAAACATGGATTTATGAATGGGACCTTCAAAATAGGTCCCATACCATTCACTTAGATATACACCATACCTATTGAATATCAACATTGAAATATCCCTTTTATCTATGCCCTACTACCAAATAAACAAACCAGCACTTACAACATCCTCTTAAATCACATTAAACATATAACAAATAACTATTACCCCCCAAAAAATAATTATAGATTTGGAGCAACTCTTGATTCAAACCATTTTTTTAAATGTACCCCCACACAGCCATACAAGACTGTTACTATCATTTCAATCAAAATATATGGAGACACCAACAACAATCTGCACTAAGTACAGTATATTCTACAAACAGTCAATTTGCATTTGAAATTAAAAAAATGATAGCAGTAGCCTATGTCGCTGTGTCAGAGGTAGCTAACCACTACAATGTACTAATAGAAAAACTTTTCTACCAATAAAATGAAGACAAACTAGGCCCCTAATGGACTATTTTGAAGACACTTGGGTTGGCAGACTGTATCACTCTGGACACAGACAGATGCCAACCAAAATTCCAAATAGCAATAAAGAATGTCTATGACAGCACCTTGGCACAAAAAGAGCAAAGCTACCAACAGCTACGAATGGAGCAATCTGGTAGCCAAATTGCCTCAAACTTAGTAAACAAACCACAAGAATGATCGGCATACTGCAATTTAAAGTCAAACTCTTCATAAATTACAAAGGAGTAGATTACTTAGAAATAACAGCCAAAAGCGTATTGTAAAATAAATATTAACCTACCAAAGTCCTAAAATATTATCATAAATCTAAACCAAAATAAAATAATGTTTTTAAATAAATAATAAATACAATATTTTATTACATCAGTCAAAAAGGTAAATAAAATCCCAATATTAATAAATACTAAGAACCTGATTTAGATCTTTGCAGATCGAGTCTGGCTGTGTTTTTTTCGCCATCTTCCCACCCGCCGGCTTGGCGGTCCACCCACCCTATTTAGATGTTAGCAGGTCCGTAGACAAAAGACCGTCGCAGTGTCACCGTCACCACCAGACATCGATGTCGGAATAGGCAAAAGGGGCTGTCGGAGGGAGCACCGCCAGATATGATCTTCCAATCTCTGCCGCTGCTCAATGATGAACAAAACCAACACCATTGTGACGCAATCTATGGTAAGCTTCACTTTTTCCTGTTACCTATTGACTTGTATGTTAAGATTTGCATTTATAAATCTCTCTTTCAAGCAATAGCATATCAATGTGCAATGCATATATCTTAAATGTTGACGCTTAGGAAATTTAAAGAAATATACCTGCATGATCAAATTAAAATCAAAAAGTCACCATACAGGTGTGTTTAACCCCTTCCCTGCTCATGACGGAACCGTTCCGTCATGAGCCACGGTTGGCGTGTGCTCATGACGGAACGGTTCCGTCATGACAATCCTGTTGGCGGCCGCTCCGCCTGCGCGGCGCTGTTTCCCCGCCTGTGCTAGGGGACAACGCAAATGGGCGGAGTCATGACGGAACCGTTCCGTCATGAGCACAGCTCAACTGTGGCTCATGACGGAGCGGCTCCGTCATGAGCACAGGCCCGCCGCGCTGCCCCCCTGCCCCCCCCAGCGCTGCAGCGGAATGTCCGCAGCAGCGAAGGGGTTAAAGAAAGTACTAAAATTCTCACATTAAAAACATATGCAACACACATCGTAGGGATAAGCTCAATGTAGCATGATGCACAAATTGTAGTAGACAAGGTGTAACCTTTACCTTAGAAATTAACAGTGAAACCAATGTCAGTCACAAATTGGAAATATTCAATATACATGCGTGTAACATTTCCCCTTGTCTAGTGCAAGTTCAGTATGGTTTTCAATTTCAATAGCCACAACATTTTTCATACTGATGAGTGATCAAGGTGAAAAAACACACCTGCAGTAGCACATCCAAACAAAATTTGTAACATCAATTAGCTGGTGAAAGTGGCCATTACTAAGATGAATGCCTGCATCTAAATTCAAATGACCATCACATTCTATGTTAACCAGTTTATGCACTTAACAAAGTATACATTAAGAAAATCAGTTGTATTACCTGCCATCATGGTAAAGAAAAATAAGTACTTCACATTTTACTCGGAATTATTGCTAGGAAACAAACAATAGGTAAGGAAATTTAATGCCAGGACTAATTTCATGAAATCAAAAGTATGGATTTATTCCAGAAAATGTGATATGACTCTCAAACATTTTTTATAAAAGCTGAATGCCAGTCCATAAATTCAAAATTGTGCACTGTTGTGCAATGGCAGAAAGCTTGCCCCCTAATTCACTGCCCAGGGGAACCTCCACAGGAACGGACATCTAGTGGTCAGAGCAGGCACCTCAACGATCTTACATTTGTGGAGGGGATTTGGGTTTGGGAGGAGTGTGTTGTACCTGCTGCTCAGCCTGTGTGTCTGTGGAGTGGAATGTTGGTGTGAGAGCTGGATATGGAATGTTGGATGAGAGAGAGTAAGGGAGTAAATCTTAACTTTCGTACTCCTAAATGCCTTTTGTGAATACCGAAAGTCGTAAAGTTAGGATTTTTCTAAGTTTAGGAGTAGTCAAGTTAGGAATCCTAACTTTAGTACTACTAAATACCTTCTGTGAATTCCGAAAGTCATAAAGTTTGGATTTTTCTCAGATTAGGAGTAGTAAAGTTAGGAGTCCTAACTTTAGTACTCCTAAATGCCTTCTGTGAATACCGAAAGTTGTAAAATTAGGATTTTGTCTCAGATTACTTTTGTGAATCGGGCCATGTGTGTACAAGGTCCAAAAAGCTGCATTGATGATATATACTAAAAGTAAAATATGAATAACGTGTGTCAACAAATACTGCAATGTTGTGATAATATTTTTGGAAACTAAAAGCCTGTCTTCTTTGTTTGGCCATTTCACAATGGTAACACTTATCTCAAGTATTGTAGAAATGTAAAACATATTATATGCTTTCAGTACTGAAGTAGATTATTAATGTAAAATGGAATATGTATTCACCAATGCTGTTGAAGACATGTAGACATTTTGTCATTGTGGATTGACAAATTACTCCAATAGCATAAGTAAATACATAGGGATTGATACATTTCTAATCCACTTTAGTACAGAGCAACTACTTATTCACATTTGTCTCCAAAATATCTCAAATTAGTATAATGTGACATTGGGAACATCCACTGTATCATAACTGCATAGTATGCAATAGCACCTGGAATTGGTCTACCATTACATCATCCACAACAATGAAGGAGCATCACATCTGACACAACAAAGACTATTGGCCTGTGTGGTACAACTGTCCCTCATGACATCAAAGAACCTGATGTATCTGTGGAGTTTACAAAGCTGTGTGTCTGCTCAGAACAGAAATCAGGTTGGATGCTCTCCAAACAAATTACTAGACAAAGTACACCATCATTCACATTGTGCAAATCTTACACCTTCAAGAACTATTCCTGTGTGTTGAACATCGGTCACCCTTTATAGTTGATGGTAAAAATCCTGCCTGTAAAAATAAAAAGTAGTCATGTAACATGTGATACTCTGATAAGAATTACCCCTTTGTTGCTGCTGTTGGGTCCACAACTGCCCATCAATCTCCGGATACGCCACTGCAAGAATGCGGGCAATTAGGGGGTTCAGAGTACGGCGCACATGCTTCCCATGTTGGGAGGACTGCCAAAGCTGGACCTTGGCTGACTTTCTGGTCCAGCGTAGTGGGTCCTCCCATCTCTTGTGGAAATGGATGCTGAGCCGCTTGTAGACCCCCGGGTTCTCCACCTTCCTGGCGATGGCCTTCCAAATGTTCCGCTTTGGACTTTAACATGTATGGGTACAAGAAATGATTTTTTGTTTGTGTATATTGATGTAACACAATTTTTCTACATCTGTCACAAGCATGACTCATAGGTTACCATACAACATGTGTATTTTCACATGCTGACCAAAACAAATACCTTAATACACACTTTTGTAGTGACCTGTTGACTACAATCATCCCAAATCATAACATAAACTCACTAATCCAGGTCTGCGACATCATCTAGCCCAGGGGAGTCCTACATAATCTGTGATGTTAGTTACTTCTGCTCAGTGCAAAACATTGTGAACTATTGAAGGCTAAATATAAATACTTCTGGCACAATGAATACTGGCCACTGGGAGTGGGGGCCTGCAGTTTGGACATGATACACTTTGAAATGGTAGTAAAATGAAAATGAAGTGTTAGCTCAAGAAGTTAGGTAACTTTCACTTTCAATTGATGTCCATTTAAAAGCTTTCAGGGGCATATTTTTAAGCACAGCTCAAATTTTGACCTGGCAAGGACATATGTCCATGACAGATATACCTCAGTGCTTCAGTTGTTTGTCTCTGTGGCTCAGCCCCAGCCTGCCCCATGATTCTGACTGAGCCCTTCTCATTGTCAAGCCCGGTTATCTGCAGCCTGATGATCATGATGTCACAAGAACACAGCCTTCCCTTAACATTTACATGAATAAATGACCTTGTGCCCATCTAATAAATGACCTCAAGGCTGTGTGCTACTCTGAAGGGGTCTGGGAACTATTGGTAGCTCCCAAACAACTGTTTGGAGAGCCCTGATCTAGGCTGAGTGATTTGTGGGATGATACACATAGCTAACATCATTTTCATTTGGTTTGTAGAGAATACATATTTATGTACAGTTGTAAAGAGTATATAATGTGTTTCCTAAATTCCATGATGTTAGTTTTTAACGTATCACATCTAAACCAAACATATACATACACATATCTCTACATACACACCAAATAGAATCTAGGTCTTTAAACACTCAACACATATTAATGTTCTTGTATTTTTTTTAACATTGTAAAGTGCTTACAAATCCCAAACATATTTGTCCTATGTAAGGACCAAAATATATGACACTTAACATCAGTCACTGTACTTCACTCAGTAACTCAAAGAGACATTGTAGTCTGTGTTAATGGCATGAAGGCAGGGGACCTCTCACCTGCTGGACCTGGCATGGTCGCCCTCGGAGGTGACAAACAACAGCAAGAGTGGAGGCGGTCTTGATGGCAGCAGTGTTAGGAGGCAAGTGATCTCTTTCTAAAAAATTAAACATTTATATGTAGTGCATTACTGTGATGAAATGCAATATTTGCATGGTGTTGTTTACTCCTCCATTTACGGTATATTTGAAGGAGGGGGAGAATGTCTATCTAATACATATGAAATGTATGATTTCCAAATTTGTTTTTATTTGAAATTTATTTTAGGCTATATATGTCATTTGTGAAGAATAAAGGGCAAATACAAATGTCTGATTAAAATATGTAGTAAACCAGATATATTTTGTAGAACTGCATGACGTTAGTGTTAATTATCAACTATGTTGCTGTGAAAAATGTGAAAAATGTTCAAATGTTTTTCCAATGCAGACATAAGAACCTGGGAGATTGAACAGACAACAGGTTCGGGTCTGCTGCCCATTTTCTGACATTGTCATCATGGAAGAAAGGGATCTAATCAAGAAGTTCATTCACTACGCAAATTATTCTGTATTTATGTCATGTGCTGGAGCCAGATCTTCAGACTCACAACCGAAATAACATATCTATTACACCAATTGTCAAACAGATGGAAGTACTACATTTTGTGGCTACAGATTCCTTCCAATAGACTGTGGCAGTATCTGCTGGAATGCCACAACCAACTTTCAGTGGTGTGCTACAAGAAGTTATATCTTCAGTGATGAGACACATCAACAGCTTCATCCAGTTTCCACGGCAGAAGGATTTAGTCAATGTGAAAGGGGACTTTTAAGGTTTGGTGGTTGGAGCAAATGATGGCACACACATTGCCTTAGTGCCACCAGGCGCCAGAGAACAGGTCTACCGGAATTGGAAACACTCCCATTCAATCAATGTGCAAGTTGTCTGCTTGTACATCACAAGCATCTGTGCACGTTTCCCTGGCTCTGCCCATGATTCCTTTGTAATACGGATAAGCTCCATACTTCGGCAAATGACACAATTTGGACCTCAGAGCTTGTAGCCCAGTACAATCTTTCAGAATATTGGTTGGGGAATTTCTAGTTGAATAATCTGAAGTTGTGTTACATTTTTGGGCACTTTTTTGTCTTTCATCTAGGAGACTCAGCTTATCCCAACCGACCATAGCTGTTGGCATGGCTGAGGAATTCAACATTGCCAGGGAAAGTCCACTTCAAGGAGGCCCATGGAAGAACATGGCAGCAAGTGGAGCAGGCTTTTGGGCTCCTAAAGGCAAGATTTTGCTGTCTGGACAAAACTGGTGGGGTCCTCCTCTACTCACCCAATAAGGTGTGCAAAATGACTATGGCCTGCTGCATGCTCCACAACGTCACCCTGTGATGGAACATCCCTTCCATTGCAGAGGATAGAGACCATGAAGAGCCGCTGGGTGAGGATCCTGAAATTCCAAATAAAGATAATAGTGGTGAAGAGAAAGGACGTGACTGACGCCAAGATATCATTGACAACTTCTTCTCATGAGTGTAAGTATATCATTACAAGTTATCACTTTAACCGTTACACCACCTATTGACGTGATGATGAGAGAAGTATATGGTGGTAATTTGTAAGAAAGAGAAAGTTCAGGGAAATTCAGGCCAAAGATGTTTGTTGATCAAAGTTTTGACACATTGACTACTGTGTTCAGTTTCATCGTTTATCTCAGCTTCTTTTGTGAAATTGTCCTCCAAAAGATGACTTTGTAATGTGTCTTATATGTTAGGTTTGATTGGTAATCTTTCTGTTTTGATCTATTTTAGGTTCCTTCACCATGGCATCATCATTTGTACATTTCAGAGTTGTGTCATTTGCAGGTATATGGTGCTGTTGCAAAGTGCAAAGGGAACATGAGTTGATCCTGGGAAAGACAGACACAGACTTTGGGTGTAAAAACCTTGTACCAAGGCAACTTGCAATGTGATTGAATGGAAGATTTGAAGATTACATTGGGCTTCTTCTCTGTCGTGTGTTGACACCAAGGCAATATGTGTGCCATCATTAGCTCAAACTACATGCGGTAGTGAAGCCAACTCATGCTAATCTCCCTTCACATTGGCAAAATGCTCATTGTGTGTAAAGTGTATGTAGCTATTGGTGTGTCTCATCATTGTAGGACATTCTTCTTATGTCACACCACTGAAACTTCCATCAGATACTGGAAAAGTGGATTGGAATCATCCTGTGACTCTAAAATGTAGTACTGCCATTTTTTTGTCTGTTGGTGTTATTGATGTGGGATTCTTAATGTGAGCCAGAAGATTTGGCTCCAGCTGATGACATGAGTCAATGATAATTTGCCTATTCAATCTGATTATTGTGGATATATCCCCTTCTTATATATTGGCAAGGTCTGGAACTGGAAATGTTAAAACTGGCACTGAAAATTAGTGTCATGTATGGATTGATATGTTAGTGGAAATATTGACAGACAATTATTGGACAAATTGAATAAACATAGTGGTAAATGATTTAATGGTATATTTCTTTGGGAGTCATGGTTGGGAACATTTGAGAAACATTACCTACTTGCAATTTATCTATGTTTACACAGTCATTTAATTTTTGTCAGTGCAAAGTTATGATGGATGGAAACAAATACATTGATAGAGTTGAGATATACAACACCAGTCTATGAGTTTTTGAGTTGTAAATTAATTGAACTAAATGTGAAGAATTTAATCGGGGTGAAAATAAAAAATAAAAATAAAAATTGAATAAGTCAGTCATAGTGACTGAAACAATAGTTGAAGAGCCAAAATTGTTTGAAGTCCGATGTTCACAATACAACTGGCATCAGAAAGGTAAATGAGTCCTGAAATAGTCCACAGAATGAATGGTAGTCACACACTGGATAAATTTAAAGTTGGGATTTCTTGATGGTGGTGGAAGAGGTCTTACCATCCTCACCTTCAGATAATCTAGATGGGCATCCTCCGCCCCGGGGAGGAGCGACCCACATTTGCAGGACATGGGGGGTTGCAGTTGGTGCTTCCTGTGGCAGGGCCTCCCTTCCTGTGGCAGATGTAGATGGGCAAAATGTTGTAGGACCACAGGAAGGGGTAGATGGTCCTTAGAAAGCCATGCACATAAGGTGTAAATGTTTGGTAGCACACCAGTCAGTTAGCCCATATTGGAGTTGTGAGCCTCCATCTGATAATTGAACTCCCTTGCCACTGCTTCATCTCCTGGAGCTCAGTGAGTATCCTGCCCATCATGTCTTGAAACTGATGATAGGCTCCCAAGACTTGGTCGATGTTGGTCTGGGTGAGAGTGACCCCAGTGGCCTCGCTATGCTGGCCCACAGAATCCCTCCTGCGACCCCTATCCCCACTACCCTGTGCCCTTGGCCCAGTGTGCCCCATTCCACTGGCACCTAGCTTAGCTGGAGCTGGTGGTTCAGTGGTCTTAACATTAGCCAGGAATGGGGGGCACCTGATCAGTGTTACAGTGCTAGGAACACAAGAAGTGGAAGCTTCGGTTAGCTGAGGTGTTACAGCTGGAGTTGGAGGTGTCTGTGTGGCCCCATAGAGACTCGCCGAGGCTGTCCGGATAGACCAGAATCCTCATCATCATCCAGTTTTCTAGGAGTGCTGTCCTCACTGAAGGCTTGATCCTGGGTTGGAGTGGAGGTCACTTCAGTGGCAGATTACAGGCCACGTTCTCTGGTAGTTGGACCTATTGAGAACATTTCTATTAGCAAAAAGGGGGGTCATACATCCAAATCTTTTTAGACAAAAAATGTAGATACCTAGAAGAAAAAAATGTAAAGATTATTATGATCATAGCTTTCAGTCATATTGAACATATTAACTTAACTGTTTCCAAATTTAAACAGTATAACTTCAAATAAGCAGGTAAAAAGATGCCCTGAAATGTTTATGAAGGGATAAGGAAGTAAAGCTAACGTCTCCCAACCTTTCAACCCGACACAGCGGAGAGGTGAAATGTGTAATTGACAATTCCAAGGCCAAGCTGACTTCAAAACAGACGTTTACATAACTTGGATCGATGTTTGGCATTAGTCATCATGTGAACAGTGCAGAGTCAATTTTTGCAATTACCACTTATTTTCAGCATAGTAATTTTTACGCCTTACAATTTTTGGGTCAACACAGTTTGATTCGTGAAACTCATTACGCCAATTCAATTGGTTGAGAGGAACAGGAGGACATTCAGAAAACAACACAAACCATTTTAACAATACAGCATTGAATAGGGATTGATCACTACATGACACTTTACCATATGTGGAAATATGTTAGACAAGAGAGAATGAGCATTATGACATAGCAATATTCTTTTGACAAAACAGAAACATGGCATCATGGTAGTTGTAGGTATTCCAAAGACAACTTCCCAACACTTGCAAAATGGTTAGTGGAACATACCTGTGGAACATATGCAGTGGAAATGGGATAGACACGTAAAATATGACACACATATGGGTAATGGCTTATTTGGTGTTCAAACAATTACAGGCATCATACCATCATGTGACATGTAATGGAGACTGACACCTGTAATCTTATATGCAACACAATAAATTTCCACAAACAATACAAATTATATGATACTTTGAGGTTTCTATGTTATGGAAATATGTGCAAAACACATTGGCAACAGCTGAGTAGAGAACAAACAGAACATTGAGGTTTAGTGAGACTTTGTAAAGTGTAACTTACCAGACTTCACTCCACCCAGGTATTCCTGTTAAGCCTTCAGGATGTAGGATTTGTAAGACATTTTCCTCCCAGGGATAACATTGTATTGTGGGCCTGAGAGAACCTCCACCGGTCCTTTGGGCCTCCAGGTGGTGCTTGGACGTCAGGGAACGCACCCTCCCCCGCAGGTCATTCCGCCTCTTCTTAATTTCCTTCTGAGTGCACAGGTTGTTTGCTACAGCATTCATTCTGTTGACTATTCTGGCCCACATTTGCCTTTTGAGAGATAGGGTTGTATTTTGGACTTGGACTCCAAACACCTGTGGTTCTACTCTTTTGATTTCATCCACCATGACTGACGATTCTCCCTCAGTAAAACAGGGATTTATTGGGCCCTAGCATTGTGCAAAGAAATATAATGAAATCAAATCAATTAACCACATGGAAATAAATGAAAGAAGATAAAGGGACAAGAAACAAGAAAAAACAACAAAATAACCTCACTTAAATGGCAAAAGTTCTGCTAAAAAATGTTGCGGTACAGTGGAATGGCAAAGGATCACAGTCTGAAATAAAGTGTGTTTTAAAGTTAGGTATGCAGGTTTTTCCATTTTGCCTATGGATATCAGGTATGTTATACTAGTATCCATCCAATGGGCAAATTGATGGTGCACTGTTAAGCGCATATCGCGATGGACTCCATCAGGGAACCACTGCTAGGATTTTGTCAGCACAACTGTGTAATCTAAATCTGCTTGGCCTGAACCCGCCGTCCTGACTGCGACAGAGTACTATTCGCCAGCATTGGAGTCTTTCGTGTCAGCAGCGGTGAGCTGCAACTGCAGTGGGAAACACTCTGTCGACGCAGATGGTGAGTCAGCCTGCATGCATCTAAATATGGCAGATGAAAGGCAGAGTACTTGGGACCGCTGCCACGGAGGGATGGTGGTAAGACTGTCAAGACCTAAATCAGGCTCTAAGATAATAAAATATAATATAAATTATTCAAATAAATAATGTAAATGTCACAAACCATGAAACTAAGGCCCTAATTCTGAAGCAAACCGAACACCGGATTATGATTCAGCAGTCGGAGGCCTAGGGTGGAAGGACCGACCTCTGCTTTGTCGTGGCAGAGGTGGAACCATAATGCCTACAATAGGGGCTTTACCTTCTAAGTCACTGCCGTAGGGATTACGATGCCCGTTTCCCTCTGCCTTTTCATGGCAGTTGGAACGGAAAGAGACTTTGGGGGCCCTAAGCAAGGTTCCCCATACCCCCTCCGCTATGGGGCCAGGAGGGCACCTGTGTTGCACCCCCAGACATCCATACACCATGTGCCAGGCACCACGTGATGCCTGGCACACACTGCATGAATGATTAAAAAGATGCCTTTTTCAATTGCAGCTTGTGCTGCGGCCCTTTTCCGGGCTGTAGCACAAGCTGCAATTGGAAAAGGCATATTTTAGGCTGCTGTGCTGGTGGTCGATTTGGAATATGCGGAGAAGAACTACTATTACTAATTGGGCGGTTCCTCTCCCACTGCGATCGTCCGACCGGTATCGTAATAAGCCTCTAAAAATGAACTCAGTCCATCATATAAATTAATTTTAGCACCTACACCATGCAATTCCAAATAACAACCACATAATATTTATACAAAATACAAACAATAAAATAGCATATTTTTCACCGAAAAAAATGAAATAAATTAAGCCTACTGTTCTGTAGCTGCAGATCTTCCTCTGGAAAAAATATTGTCGAAAAAGCCCCCAAAAAATGCAAATATATAATTAATCCAATAGAGATCCCTCGAAGCAACCCAAAGTTTCTAGGAAGCATAAAAAAACATGAAAAAGTGTTATAAAAAAATAAATGCTCCAGGAAACCGAAAAAAAAGAAATCAAACTAAAAAAGCATTGGTTTATTATAAACCAAAATTGATTTCCTTCAAAACAAATGGAAACTCCCACTGCCCTTAGGACACGTTCATAGTCACAAACCTGTAAAGGAGACAAACCAACCCGCAAAACACATAACATTCCTCAAAATACATATACATCACACTTAACCATCAAAATATAAATAACTTAACACAATGTAACATACCATAATGATACATTACTAAAATAGTGTACAAAAAAAACAAACTTACAAACTAGATAAACACACTACAATTAAAACAACTAAATATACCAAAAAGCCTGAAACAACACTATAACTTGTAAACCTCCCCTCTAGGCCCCCCACCCTCAAAATCTTTAAAGAAAGGACTTAACTGTTCGACGCTCTCAACTTGGTTCTGGGAAAATATACTAAAAATAACACAAATATATTAAAAAATAGAAGCTAGCAGCACAAAAAATATCCACTGATGAAACTAATAAAAAGCCTTTCTCGTTGTAAGAGTATAAAATATATACAATTATCTAATATACACTGAAAAACATGTTAAAATAATGTTGAAAACATATATAAAACAAACTACTTGGGGGCCGATTCTGATCCGGGTCAGAAGGGCACCGAACGCGATCCGGCCGAAAAAACTACGCACCGTACGCGTGTTTTCCGCCCGACTCGTACAGCTGTACGAGCAAGCCAGTACGATGCGAGCTACATGAAATTCACCGACCGAGTCATTTTCGGGTCCAAACCGTTCCGTACGTCTCAGTCATAGGCTAACCGTGGCGTGCAATGCATGCGATTCACGACCGAGCCAGTACGATGCACGCGTCGGACAGCCTGTGCGAGCCGGAGTGTCTGGCTCGCAAAAGCTCCCGGAGTTGGACTTCGGGGGTCCACGTCGAACCCCCCGACACCCCAGCCGTACGACTCGCACACAGGGGGAGACCCATGGGTCTCCCACACACAGACATGTATGTCGCGGATGGCACCGACGCGTACCCACTGTAGGGGGCGCACTTGTTCGAGACGTACCCATTCAGTCAATGGGAGCGCATGTACGCGTCGTACAACTGGCTCCCATGACTTCTATGGGAGTCCGACCGAACCGAGTCTGACAGCATACGTGCGCATTGTACTCGCTCGGTCGGACTGTAGGGGTCCGGCTCAGTCGGAAAACACTCCAGATCCGACTCGGTCGGAGTGCTTTCCGACCCGGATCGGAATTGGCTCCAAAATGTTAAAAGACTGATAAAAATGGAAAATAAAAGTAAAAAATATACAACTTATAATAGTTAAAAATAAAAAATCATGCAAACATTGTATTTGCTTAACTTTATATAAATGTATATTTTTAAGTTGAAATAAATATGTTTAAAAATGTAAAATTATACAATAAATGAACTTTGAAAACATAAAAATTAAATGAGAAAAATGTTTTATATGTCTCTATTCTATAATAAAATGTAATTAATTATATTATTGCCTACAAACAAACAAATAACTATTTTTTATTATATTTCTAAACACCAACAAAAGTACCAAAATAGCACAAACTTTCTACTACATACAAATACAATTAAAATAGAGGATTTCAGCTTGAAATAATAAAGTAACACTCCAACACAATCCATTAAAAAAAAGTGCTAGACACTAAGGTGCCGATTCCGATCCGTTAAAAATATTCCCCGTACGAATCGTATCCGGATTTTTTTAAGTACGAATCGTATAAGTCCCGTACTAACTGGCAAGCATGATTCGTTTGTTAAAAAATCCATACGAATCGCATTGGGAAAATTCCCCGACACGTCCTCGGGTCGGAAAAAGTGTCTGACACGTCCCCGGACAGTTTTACATACGAATCGGGAAACTGAAGTCCGAGCGCGCAAGTACGATCCGTCCCGTCCGTCCGAATGCAAAACCGTATGGAAAAAACACCGTACGGAGCTAACTCTCATAGCAACCATGGAGACGTCCAAACATGTGCCCGCATACGCGCCGAACACCCCCCCAGCCCACCCCCCCAAGTATGCGCCGTACCCCCAGCCCCCCCGTGTACACGCCGTACCCCCACACCACCCCCGTAGGTGCGGAGCGTACCCCCACCCCGTAGGTACGGAGCATACCCCTACCTGTGTAGGTACAGAGCGTACCCCCACCCCCGTAGGTACGGAGCGTATCCCCACCTCCCGTATGTACGGTGCGGACCCCCAGCGCGTAGTGCTGGGGGTCTGCAGCGTACCTACGGGGGTGGGGGTACGCTCCATACATACGGGGTGGGGGGACGCACTGTCCATAGGGGGGTGGGGGTACGAACCGTCCATGGGGGGGTGGGGGTACGCACCATCCATAGGGGGGTGGGGGTACGCACCGTCCATACGAGGGGCTGGGAGTATGGCGCGTACATAGGGGGGCTGGGTGTACGACGCGTACATACAGGGGCTGGGGGTACTGCGCGTACATACAGGGGGCTGGGGGTATGTGCTGGGGGACGGTGCCTACATACGTGGGCTGGGGGTACGCACCGTCCATACGGAGGTGGGGGTACGCACCGTCCATACGGGGGTGGGGGTACACACCGTACCCCCAGCACCCCGTATGTACACGCCGTACCGCCAGCACCCCCCGTATGTACGCGCCGTACCCTCGGTTCCCGTATGTACGGCATGTACTCCCAGGCCCCTACACCCTGCCCGTGCTTGTACGCACCCTACCCCAGGCCCCTACACCAGCACCCTCACCCAGCATTGCGCATGTACGAGTTGTACCAACCCATAGCAAATGTGAGCACTGTACAAAAACATGGCCGATGTACGCACCTCACAGACGCGAAAAACACACGTACTGAACCAGGACACTACAAAACACCACAAGGAGAGTCAATTCGAATCACACAACACCACAAAACACGTCCAACAAGCCCAAATACATCCAATACACTGACCTGCAACAGCCAAACAGGTAAACAGAGGCCCAAAACACAACCACTCCTTATAACACACCCACCCAAAGTTCAAACACAGCCACACCCACAAATGGACCAATAAAAAGGGCCCACACACACAAACCATGAGCCTTTGCAACATACCCACTGCTGCCAGACCCCACAGACAACCCACAGCACCATACTTGAACCTTGAGTACACCTTACACTTGCACACCTTCACACAACCACCTTCACAAACACCCCCTCATCACATTCACACACACACCTTCACAACCACACACACACACCCACAACCATCCACACCCACACCCCACACCATGCCCACAGACAAGAATCCAAAGTTCACAACAGCGGAGCTGGAGATCCTTGTCAACGAAATCATCAGAGTCGAGCCACAGCTCTTTGGAACATTGGTCAGACAGACCAGCGTAGCAGCAAAATCAGCCATGTGGCAGAGGATCGTCGAGAGGGTGAATGCTGTTGCGCCCATCAGAAGGACCAGGCATGAATGCCAAGCCAGGTGGTACGATCTGCGGAGGACGGTCCGCCGCAAAATGACTGACGAATATAACCAGGGGAACATCACTGGAGGTGGCCCGCCCCGCAGACCGGTACACTACCATCCCTGGGAGGAGAAGGTGATGCGCACGCTGCCGCCGGTGGGAGTACACGGAGTAGAAGGAGTCGCCGAGCCTGGTGAGTACACAAACAACTCACCTCACATGGGGGGGAACCACATCAACAACCCAACTCACAATAATGCACGCAACTACCCCAAAGCCATCACCGGACACAACCACACTCCAAAAACACGCACATGCCACTAGCGGCTCCATGCCCCATGCACCAAGCAAGGCCATGCCAAGTCACAGGCCACACAAAGCAACAACACAAGACAGGATGTCCGTGATGCCAGGAGGGTGGGCCTCCAAAAAAACATTGTGCAACTCAGAAGCAGACACCAATGCCCTCAGCCCATATGGCCTAGGGCAGAGCTATACAAACAGTGTGTCCCGACACTGTACTGTGTCGCCTGCAAATGGTGGCCGCATCGCAGGATGACATGGGTATGAAGGCCCAATTTGCACATAACAGCAGCTAATGAAGAGGCATCACTGTGAAAGAGTGTCAGCACACACCGCCGCAGCAGCGCAGACTCAAAGACACTCTTCCCAATGGGGGCCGGGAGATTCTAAACAAAGCCACATGAACAAGCCAATGGCCTTTGAAAGACCTGCAAAGTGTGTGTGCCCAGGAAGCTGGGCTGAGGTGACAGAGGGTGACAGACAGACGGAGGGAGAGGGAGAGAGAGGGAGGGAGACAGAGGGCAACAGAGGGAGTCAGACAGAGGGAGGAGGGAGGAGGGTGGAGGGAAGAGGGAGGGAGAGAGGGAGACAGAGGGAGACAAAATTACCCTTGGGTGGTGTGGGCATGTCCGCTCATCAGCAGGTGGACTGTGTGCATGTTGACAAGGTCTGGCAGTGCGTGAAACACCCCTTTTTCGTTTGGAAATCACTGGGCCATGTGTCAAACTGTGCACGAGTAGATCCTTGCTGCAGGCACAAACCTAACCTTACACCCAGTATACCCACTCACTGTGTTTGTTAGAACCCAGTCACAAATGCATAAGTTACCTACCTGCATTCTCCAATAGATATGAAAAAGCACCATTTGCCCACGTACAGTGCATCACGTAAGCCGGTTCTGCATCTTTCGCTACGCGCGCTCGCTACACTGCTCACTGCGTTCAAAAATGATGCAACAACAAAGAGTGTGTCACACATAGGAAAAGTGTTGAAAGCTGTGGCCAAGGGACATACCCATGCACCATGCACAATGCACAGGGACTTGCCAAGTACAGACAAGGTAGATGACACTTGGCCCTGCTGTAGACAGCACAAGGCAATCCTGTGACCACTGTACACTCAAACACCAACTCCACATGCCACCTACCTACCACAGGAACTCACATTCACTGTCATGCCAGCATGCACCATGAGGGGATAGACACATCACCTGGTAGACCCAATGACAAATCACACCACACCCAACAGCATGCCCGCTCACACCCCCCCCCCTTACACAAGCATACACCCCCGGGGCAGCCAACGCAAATTGGCACTCCCACAATGGATATGTGACACAACACAACAAGACCAATCCATAGCCAAATAAGCATCCCAACACTCATTAGACAGGCCAAATAACCAGGAGTACATATCAATCTGTCCCCCGCAACATACCCATCCACAAGTGCACTGTGAGAGGAATGCTAGACATATCCAACTACCCAGAGGAACTGTGCCAACTTGAATATGTATGAAACATGGATGTCCATTGAAACACCATTAACATTGTCTCTCTCTCACACACAGGGCAACGTCGTCGATCTCCCCCCAACACTGGGGGGGGAGAATCACAGGACCAGGCTCGGCGTGACGATGATCCCACCGGCAGCGACTACTCTCACCACTCCGTGGATGACCCTGACCAACCTGGCCCCTCTGGTGCCCAAGCACCTGCAGCACCTGCGTCAGGTACAACTGTGCCAACCACCACCCCCATTCCTGCCACATCCCAGGATACACACAGGAGCCCTGCTCGCACATAACAACGCAGCCAGTCTGACCAGGAGGGACAAGGTAACCCGGGCACCCAGGAGGAGGCAGGCGACCCCGCAAATGCCATCCCTCGGGGGTCCCGGAGACCCGATGTGCCAACAACGGCAGGCCAGGCTCAAGTGGGCAGGGGTGGTGAGAGTGGAGGACGGCGGAGGCGCGAACCTGACCAGACAGCTGAGGAACCCGTTATGTCACAGGTTCAACATCCTGGACACATACCGACGTGACACCAGGGGCATCAGCCAGGTAGTGGAGACCCTCAATGAGATTAAGAACCTGCAGGCCGAGCAATATGCCAGTCAACAGCTACACCAAGGACAGATGGAGGCAAGACAGGCTGAGCTCGTGGCGGTGCTAACGGACATGAGCCGTTCACTCCGTCGGATTGCCGAAAAAATGGGCAACCCTCCCTGTGCCACCAGGCGAAGATCAACACCAGCCACAGGTAGGATCAGGAGGAGGAGGATTCGTCCGACGGAGCATCACAGACATTGTCACGGCCTGCTTCTGAGGGTCCCCAGAGGAAGGTGGGTCGTCCACGCAAAAGACCATGAGAGTCAGCGGACCATCACCATCTCCCAGGTCTCCTGGCCTGGCACCTGGCCCTCTGACGCAACAGCAGCACCTCATCCAATGACATTCTCTGCCACATGGACTTGCTGGTCACTGTCTGACCAATGTTGACAAAGACTGTGGCATGGACTCTGATGACTTCCAATTGCAAGGATCCCAACTACCCCTGTGAACTTTGGATTACAGACACGTACCCCACCACTAATAAAAATCATAAAAATCACGAGATGATGCCGTCATTTTTCCTTATTCCATAACATGTGTGTGTTGGAAAGTCAAACCATGCCTGAGTTTTGAAGTAACTCCAACCATGCATACCCTGGGGTCTGAGTCTGGCACAGGACACACATGGGTCACAATGTATCATCCAATACAGACATGGAGCACCATACTCACCCGTGATGGGCCCAACCAGCTGAGGGGGTGCCTGCACAACTGTGTGGACAGACCTATGTCGAATAGCAACAGAGGTCAGGGATCATGTGGAGTGTCCTTGGGTGGGAGTCCCAGGTATGTGTAGCCAGGTGGGAGAACTATGTCCTGCATGCTGCAGTCAGGTGGATGTGGAGAATGGTGGCCAGGCCAAGGTTGGCTGCATGGAGATGGCACAATGGGGTCTTGGATGACAGTGCCACAAGGTTGCGTTGGGGTTGTGGTCGTGGGCTGCATCCTGAGTGTGTGTGTGGATTGTGAAGGTCATCCTGCAGCTGACAGTGATCCATTGCAGCTATCTCTGTTGGACGGTGATGTGGCTGGGTTGCCGGATGTTGAAGCAGAGCTGTGCAGATGCACCCTGGATGTGGACAAGTATCATGGGAGTTGTAACGTACTTCTCCGTAGAGTGCAGGGTAGGATTAGACACGGATGTTGTAGTTGACCTGGGGGATGGTCTGTCTTGCCTTGAGGTGGATCAAACTGTGGATCTTGTGCATAATGCAGAGTGTGCTGAAGCCTGAGGTACAGATGCTGGTGATCAGCATAGCACATGTGAGCAAGCAATCCATGATGCACACCAGCTCGTGTGCGTGGACACTGTGTGCCTGTGCAGGGCCCTTGCGGGTGGGACACAAGCAGTTGACCCAGCTGTAAGGGAACAATCCGCAGATGAACACCTCAGTCGTGTACAAGTCCAGCATCAGGTGGCCGATGTTCAGCCATCTGCCAATGGATACCATGCATTATTCAGTATGAGAACTGGCAAGGACTAGGGGCCCGATTCACAGAACTAACTTAAGACAAAATCCTAAACTTACTACCATTTTGGTATTCACAGAAGGCACTTACTCATTTTGGTATTCACAGAAGGCACTTACTCATTTCGGTATTCACAGAAGTTAGGAGTCCTAACTTTAGGACTCCTAAATGCCTTCTGTGAATACCGAAAGTCTTAAAATTAGGATTTTTCGCAGTTTAGTAGTAGTATAGTTAGGACTCCTAACTTTAGGACTCCAGAATGCCTTCTGTGAATACCGAAAGTCTTAAAATTAGGATTTTTCTCAATTTAGTAGTCCTAAGTCTAAACTTAGGACTACTAAATTGAGAAAAATCCTAATTTTAAGACTTTCGGTATTCACAGAAGGCATTTAGGAGTCCTAAAGTTAGGAGTCCTAACTATACTACTACTAAACTGAGAAAAATCCAAATTTTAAGGCTTTCGGTATTCACAGAAGGCATTTAGGAGTCCTAAAGTTAGGAGTCCTAAACTTAGGACTACTAAATTGAGAAAAATCCTAATTTTAAGACTTTCGGTATTCACAGAAGGCATTTAGGAGTCCTAAAGTTAGGAGTCCTAACTATACTACTACTAAACTGAGAAAAATCCTAATTTTAAGACTTTCGGTATTCACAGAAGGCATTTAGGAGTCCTAAAGTTAGGACTCCTAACTTCTGTGAATACCGAAATGAGTAAGTGCCTTCTGTGAATACCAAAATGAGTAAGTGCCTTCTGTGAATACCAAAATGGTAGTAAGTTTAGGATTTTGTCTTAAGTTAGTTCTGTGAATCGGGCCCTGCGTCTTTGGGGAGGGTGAGGAGAACCTGGCTGGCAATGGGACACCAGATGATGATGAGATGCAGTGCGCATGTCATGGTGTAGAGGGGGAACCTGGACACATTGTAGACTAACACGCTGAGACATGATACCTGTGCCATGTGTCCCACAACGACACCATACTACATGCAGAGGCCTGGAGTACCACTCCCATGGCCTTGTTGGGGTACAGAGCCGGTGAGGAGTAGGAGGGACATGACCTGGTTGGTGTGACAGGGTCTGGAAGGTGTGCCAGCGCTGTGTAGGCAGTTGGAGTTGCACACTCATTATGCAAAGGTGTTGTGTGGGCGATGAGTGCATGCCTGAGTGCATGCAACAGATGTATTGGATGGACATTGCTAGGTGGGTGGCCTCAACATCATGGCTTAGCGTGATGTGGCACATGCAAGGACATGAGGCACGTGCAATGTGCACGTAGCATGTGCAGACGGTCCAGCCTTTGCCACCACAACTGTGTCACACACAAGCAGATTACACCAAAATGAATGGGTGGAGGGAGGAAGGGGGGTGCGTCTTAGAGGCGTGTGTGTGAGGGCAAATATAGAAACTCTGTGTGCCCTTGCTGCAGGGCCTGCAGCAGCAGGCGCCATGTCCTGAAAACCATGCCACAAGTTGCACACAAACACAAGCATGTCAGAAAGGACTACTGCAAAAGGTGTATGATAAGGAAGGAGTGTCTGGTTCAACATGGCACACACACAGACAATGGATGCACATGCAGCAAAGTGGCCGTTGTGGGGACTGAGATGCCAAAATACCTACACAGCCATGTACATCATGCACAATACATATCATAATCCCTGACAAACAGCTTGCATCTTGCTACTATACACATAGACTCATATGCACAATCTGTGATAACTATGCCAGACATGCCGCATGCACAGTGGCAAGAGACCTGCATTGACAGAGATGAGGCACCTTGGAGGCTGAGGGACACCTTTATTAGTCATGTTTGCCGGAAGGCAAATGCATCTATATTAACAGATGCACAGGTCATGTGGATGAACATGTGGGACCTACACTGGCACCCCCCTTTGCACCACAGATGCAGGAAATCCATAGAACTGGCACACAAGGGATGGGTTTGAGGCATACACCCCGTGCTGCTCACGGAGAGGCTGCTATTCACCATTGAGCCTCTAATGGGGATGTCCCACACTATGTCAACCCGGTGCATCCCATATGTTTCCGAGGGCAGTGTTACACACATTGATGCCTTCATCACAATCCACAATCACATTACAGATGACTGTCACCAAGTGTGACTATCAATTCAGGTGAATCCAGCTCCATGTCATGTGCCCCATGGTGATTCTACATGTATGCAAAGTAACCAAACATGAACAGGAGCAGTGCACACACATTCCAAACAAATAGCACACCCAAAAAGCTGTGCTGCATCCCTTACCCTAAGGAGAATTTTCAACATGTCCGTGCATGTTACGCTGATTCAGCACACGTTGCTGTATTCATGAGGAATAGCAGGAGCACAACAATGCCACCAGCAAACAGCATGCACAAATACCTGGGGATGAGAGACACACAAGAAGTGAGCCAAAAGAAGCACATCCGCATGCATGGGCATGTACTCGACACGTATAAGGTTGTCAACATGCTAGGTGAAAATAGTGTCTCAGGAAAGACATTCTTTTATTACACCATCACTCGAGTGACACATCCAAACACACCTCTGACTCACTTGCCATACATACAGATGGACCCACACATTGCAACACATGCCACACAAGGCTCAATGCGTGCACACTCAGACACTGCAACTCACCACTAAGCAAAGAAGTTGCGTATGAGCCGACTCCTGATGTCCTCTTCCTCCTCCTCCTCCTCAACATCACTTGCCTCGTCACCAAGCCCCTCATCCTCCACAGGTGGATGTTCCTGCTCATCCGGATCCAGGATGAGTGGCACAGGTTTCTCCACTGCTATGTTGTGCAGCATGCAGCACACGAGGAAGATTTTACAGACCTTCACCGGTGCATATGGGAGTGCGCCGCCGGTCTTGTGGAGGCACCAGAATCGGCTCTTCAGGAGGCCAAAGGTCCTCTCTATCACTTGCCTGGTCTGCCCATGGGCGTTGTTGTACCGGTGATCGCCAGCCGTTCTGGGGTTGCGGAGAGGCGTGATCAGCCATGGCATGTTTGGATAGCCAGAGTCCCCTACATGGAAACATCATGGACAGAAGTGGGTCAGGAGAAGCAGTAAGACAGAAAGATGATGCTAAATACAGGAGTAACAGAGTATACCCACCAACAAGACATGCTCGTTCGTTGCGCAGCTGCAGCATCATTTCAGGCACCCTGCTACGCCTCATGATGTAGGCATCGTGTGCTGATCCTGGAAAACGAGCACAGACATGGGAAATCACCATGTTAGCAAGACACTCCACAAGGGCATTAATGGAGTGGTAATGTTTTCTGTTTCTATAGGCTACCTCCTGTGCCTGTGGTGGTACCAAAGCCACATGTGTCCCATCAATAGACCCAATGACATGGGGCATCCCTCCCAGGGCATAGAAGTCACCCTTGACACATGTCAACTGCTCAGGAGTTGGGAAATGAATAAACTCATCCAGGTGAACCAACATGGCCTCTAAAAAATCATGCAGGACACGGCTGAACATGGTCTGGGACATGCCACCAACATGAGCTATGGTATATTAAAACGTACCCGTGGCAAAGAAATGTAGGGCTGCCATCACCTTCATCATGGGTGTCAATGCTGTAGGATACCTGTGTAGCGGTTGGAGGTGTGGTGCCAGCCTTGCTGTCAAGTTCACAATCAACCGTTGGGTGAAGCGGTAGCGGCGTATACAGTCACGTTCCCTCAGGGCAGCCAAGTCTGGCATTGGTCGGGGGAGAGGCGGAGCCCTGCAGTAATTTGGAAGGGACAACGAAGAGTGAGAACAGTACAACAACAATGTCAATGTACTGAGCACATGTTAAATAGCCAATACACATATGCTACATACAGAGTCAGGTCTGTGCAATATATCCTGGACATGTATGCCAGGCAGGTGACAGTCCTACCAAGAGCCAGCTACAAACGTGGATTCTCAAGCTCAACATGACATGGCATGAAACTAGCTGTGGGCCAGTGTAAGTGAAAAGGCAGACGCATTACAGGAGTGACAGACATCCACATATGTGCAGAAGAAGGATGTTTATCATACAGACAGGTTGCGGAACACTAGAGGCACAGGTCACATGTCCCTGAAAAAAGGACAGACCACACACCTTGCCATGAAGGGGTACATGTCTAGACTGATCACACATACATTGATACTACGCAGATATGTCCTTGTCTCGCAAGTCCATGTTCGATGCATACATACACACGTTACGTCTGATTCCACATGTGTCCTGGTGTGCATAATGGTGTGCCATGCCCACCTACACACAGACACATCTTGGAAGCAGCAACTGCAGATGCATTTGACGGAACACCAACAGCAAGCTTATGGGAACACATGACACACACTTGACATAGTCACATCGTGCCACGCCGGTAGTTACATGTCAGGTGTAATTATCCATGTACCTGGCATCAGGGGACAGTTGCGGGTGTTGGTGACTGTGCCATGCCAGTGATGCATTGCTCAACAAGTCTGTACTACATGCACACATGTCAAAGGTGTGTAGGGGATGTGTGGCACATAGTGCACCATCACACATGACATGCGTACACAGCTCATCGCACATCTATTGGGTTCAAACATGAGGCGATATGTGCCACATCACAGCCTGACACACCTAGTCCCGAGACATGTAGGACTGCACTGATAATGACTTGATGTCCAGCCTTTTCCAAGTATGACAGCTCAATTCCTTTCTGTGTGCCGCCTGTCACCAGTGTAAGCTGTGAAACGCACTGTACACACGCTCTGAGGGCGTGTGTAGGGTCCGTATCACTATGGTAGTGTTGCCCTAGGCGTACGCCATAGGGATACGGTCCGTACACGCGTGTGTAGGGTCCGTATCACTATGGTAGTGTTGCCGTAGGCGTACGCCATAGGGATACGGTCCGTACACGCGTGTGTAGGGTCCTTATCACTATGGTAGTGTTGCTGTAGGCGTACGCCATAGGGATACGGTCCGTACACCGCGTACGTTATAGTGATACAGTCCGTACACGCGTGTGTAGGGTCCGTATCACTATGGTAGTGTAGCCGTACGCGTACGCCATAGTGATACGGTCCGTACACGCGTGTGTAGGGTCCGTATCACTATGGTAGTGTAGCCGTACGCGTACGCCATTGTGATACGGTCCGTACACGCGTGTGTAGGGTCCGTATCACTATGGTAGTGTAGCTGTAAGCGTATGCCATGGTGATACAGTCCGTACACGCATGTGTAGGGTCCGTATCACTATGGTAGTGTAGCCGTACGCGTACGCCATAGTGATACAGTCCGTACACGCGTGTGTAGGGTCCATATCACTATGGTAGTGTAGCCGTACGTGTACACCATAGTGATACGGCCCCTACACACGCGTGTACGGACCGTATCACTGGAGTAGTGGTGCCCTAGGGGCGTGGAACGCACCGTACCTGTGTGTGTATAGTGAAATTACATAGGGGACACATGAGGGACAAGTATAAGGGCCTAAATGCATGCTGGTTCATCAGGTGGCCAGCAAGAGTCGGTTGGAGACAATATACAATGTTGCCAAGTGGTTGTTGACTTGACATCATGCTCAATTTTTGAATCATGCAAAGGCCCTCACTGGGGAAGGTTTAAAGGGATTGGAGGAAACGTAGGATGCAAATGAGACTGACCAATCACTCTGTACTCTTGTAAATGAAACAGGCCAGCAAGGCCAATATAAGGCAGCCAGGTCCCATGAGAGAGCATTTGCCTGCACAACCTTTCATTCCACACCACTGCTGCTGCTTGTGATTCCTCTGGCACCATGTCCAGGTCTGTGGAGAGGGCCCAGCCATTCACCCTGGAGGAGAATGTGGCATTGCTGGATGTCATCCTCCCACAGTGCCCCAGCCTGTATGGGAGACCAGGGTAGCAGGTGAGTGCTGACTCCACTAGCTTAGACTGTGCCCCTTTTTTGTGACTGTCACTTCTGGCATTGTGTCCAGGTGTGACAGACATGCAATGTTCTTTAGAGTGGGTCCCATGGGGGGGAATGGCTCATGTCTCCCATGCAGAGCATGCTGTAGTGCATGTCTGCACTCCTCACTTGCATAGTGCTTACTGTGACAATCACTGCATGGTGCATGCCACATTCAGCCTGGCTAATCCTCTTGGGAATGTTGTTTCTACAGTCCTGATGTGATTCTGTGTTCCCCCCAGTGTGACAGGTGACTGTACCCACAGATGTGTGTGAGTTGAGTGTACCTGTGGTGAGAGTGTCCAAATGATGTGTTTGTCCCCTGGACATTGGTGTGTGTGTAAGTCCCCTGTCATGTGGGTGAGTGTCTATGTGGAGTGTTGCAGCCCAGATGCATGAGGGATGCATATACCCTACCCATCTGATGTGAGCAGGGAGCACTGCTGTGTGTCTGACGTGCTGGGCTAGCCCAACACCTGTGACACCCCCCAGTCAAGTGGCACATGTGCAGAGTGAGGTTTGTACCCGCAGTTGCCAATGGCAGGTGAGTGTCCTGTGCCTGTGTGTGTCTGTGTACTCTGCTGAGGTTGCGTCAGTGGCCTGGGGCATGTGACTGCTTTGAGGTGATGCACATAATCCTGGTGTAGCTTGTGATGCACAGTGTGAGCCAGGATCATTGATTGTGTGGCACCCCTCATTCCACCTGTGTACTTTCAATGCCACATAGTGCATTTGGCCTTTCCCAGAGGATAATGTCCCTATGACAAAGGTGCAATGAGTTGGCTGCATACTATGCCCTGTTCACACCAGCCAAATTGTTCAAATGTGTGTCTCTGTGACATGTAGCAGTTGCCTTGATGTTGTCTCACTTTGTCATCCTCACAGGTAGGCGCCTATGCCAAGGGGGAGATCTGGAAGGAGGCCGTCAGGGCCGTGAGGTCGGCGGAGGGACGAAAGCGGCGCCTGGCCCAGGTGAGGAAACGCTGGCAGGATATCAGGTGCTGGACCAGGAGGATCGCCCGGGTCCTGCTGGGGGACTCACCAGAGGGTCATAAGAACCGTGGGCGCCGCCGCCTCACCCACATAATGAAGCGTGTCCTGGCGGTGGTCTTCCCTGACTTGGATAGGCGCTTACTGGAGAATCAGCAGCAGGAAGGGGGTAGGTACATGTGTGTTTGGTGTGTGTCACCAGCTTTTGGAAGTGCGCAGTCGCATGGATACACTGCCAGGGTTTATATGTGCAGTGCATATCCTGTTCCACAAAGTCAACCCGTGCTGTTCTTCCTCCATTCCCCTCCTTGACATGTGTTCCCGGGTCTGTGGGTAGTCACTCTTGCACAAGGTTATCTAGGCTGGCAGTTAATCCAAGTGCCCAATGCTTGCAACATCATGTGTGGGGGTGGTGTGTTACATGTGTTGTGAGCTTGCCTGTGCCCTGGCCAGTTCAGTCATTGTGGGGTCCATGTTAGTTGGCACTGCTGCTGAGTCCCGACATATGAGTGTGTCTTAAAAGTGAACTGCCTTACAGCATGCATGACCAATGTTGTGCCCTCAGACATGATGTGCATGAGTGTGAGATATGCATAGTGCAGGGACGGTCGCTTCTGTTGCAGTCATATCCATACAGGACCATGGAGGAGTGTGGCCACTACAGTCCCCTGGGGCACCTTTTCCTAGGTATCATGTGTGTCAGCCAACAATGTGGACATTCTCTGTGTCTTCAGCATAGGTTGGGCTCTGTGGCATTGTACCCTGGCCTCATTTGTATTTACGTTAAGTGTGCTACATGTGTCCACTTGACAGGGTGACCCAATTTGGCATGTGCATACTCACAGTGGCCAGTGCCTGTGTGTCTTGGTACAACTATCTGATGATGGTTGTTTGTCAATTATATGTGTGGTCAGGCGCACGAGGGGTAGTTCGTGTACAATCAGGATTTATTGTAGGGCATTTTTTTAATCCCCGAGTACGAGGTGTAAGTACTTCCTCTGTCTCAATCACATTGTCTCAGGTAGGGGGGTGTTTGTGCGGGCAAGGCCTACATGTCCAAACCGAATGTCTCCTTGCCAGGTCTGGCCTGTGTGTGATGATTGTCTGGACATACACTCAACATGCAGTGACCCAGTCATGTTGGGCATGGTTTAATGTATTTGCTAAGCATGCATGTGCCAAAAGTTAACAGACATGGTTCCTGCTCATCCCTTTTTTGGCAACGGTGTGTGGTCCAGATGCTGTGCTCGACTGTCCCCAGACACTAGCTCCTCTGTCTCATTTGATATCAAGTGATTTGCTGTTGTGTTATGCTCTCCATTGTTTCTCAGTGGCATGGTGGGTCAACCCACTGTGTGGTGCAGGGCCTACACATGTGCGTAGTATTGTAGATGTTACTCATGTTTCTTTTCATGCTATGCACTGTGACCTATGTAGTTTTGACTCATGGGTCATATGTATACAGCTGTCTGATTATTTCCTGTCTCTTCACCTTGCCCACAGCATCGTCAGGGGAAACCGAGGGAGACACTGGCACGGACCTTGAGGAGGGACCCAGCACTGGTGCCACCACTGCTGGCGAGTCTTGCGCAGCGAGTGGCACGGAGGCCGAGGGGAGTGACGCGGAGGACCTGTCCAGTCCCACCACCGACTATGACGCTGACGGGTCCGAGGTTGAGCTCCCAGAGGGGGCGGAGGCTGCTCCCAGAGCTGAAAGCAGCACTCCATCTCTCGCCGCCCCCTCCATTCCCATCACCGGCCTCCCACTTGCTCGGGTCCCTTCCCTCCGTGCTAGGCGACAACATGTCTCCTTCGTGCCAGGCACCGCACCCCCTGCCCCTGTCTCCCCTGCTGCCATCAATGCCGAGTCTGTGGACATTCTGCGGCAGTTGCAGGTTGGTCTGACATCGCTGCTTAATGTCCTCCATGGCCACACCACCCTGCTGACACAGATGGTGTCGTACATGGAGGGCATGTCAGCAGCGATGTCTGACCAACAGATGTTGCTGAGGTCCATAGACTCGTCACTGACTGCAGCAGTGGATCTCCAGCAGCGCTCCGTCCCCCCCTACCCCTGCACCATCCACACTTCCCACTCCCATTCCTGTCCCATGCACACCCAGACGTCCCCATGCACGAACCCCACCAGACACAGGCAGCACACCACCAGGGAAGGCCAAGCGCACACCTCCTGTCACGCACACACAGGGGGAAGTAGGCACAGCCACTGGGTCGGGGGGCAAACAGCAGCCACGCAGCCACAGTGGGAGTGCGCAGTCCTCACAACCCACTTCCTCCAAAACCACTCCCCTTAGCTCTCCTTGCCAACTGTCAGATAAAGAGTCCTTCGTGGCCAGTGTGTCCCTCAGCCCCAGTGTGGCACCACCCCGCAAGCGGTGGAGGCAGTGCCCGGCCAGGGTAGTTGAGCCCCCCCCTATCCACACCCACCCCCAGTAGCGCTGCAGCCCATCCCTCCGACCCCCCCCTCCTTGGGGCCTGTGGTTCATTCGGGTGCAGGGGAGACGCTGGAAGAGCTTGCAACCGTGTGCAGCGCCCTGCTAACCACCACCTTTGGCGCTGCCCCACCCCCTGTGGTGGAGTCGTCCGTCCCTGCACCCACAACACCTACCCTTGCCCCACCTGTCCCTGCGGTGCCTGGTCCTTCCCCCCCACATGATGCCCCCCCTTCTGTGGATGATATGGAAGAGTGAACTGTGCAGGCAAGCTAGGGGAGACGCGTCCCAAAGTGTCCCCCGCCAGGATTTCGCACATGGCCTGGCCTATGGGCCTTGTATATAGTGGACATTTCTTTTGCTATAATTTTTTATGCTGAATAAAGCATTTTGGTTTTCATTTGCACACAAATGCTTTTCTGGTCTTGCTGTTGGTGGTGCTGCTCCATGATTTGGGGTGGTGATAATGTGTTAGGTGTCTGGGAAATGTTGTAGTGTGCTGCTCATGGGGTGGACCCTGGTATCTGTGTGCCATCACAAGGTATCTGCAAATAATCTTTGGTCATGTAAGCTCTTACTGTATGGTGACATTGTCCCAAGGTGTGTTCCTTCCTCTGTGGACCCTGACATCTTCCCTGCAGGGTGTTTCCCAATTGTTGTGCTGAGCTCTGTCTACATTTCCTGGGTGTGTGACGGATCCCTTCAACTTTGGCCATGCATGCTCAGCAATGTCTCCACCTGCATCATTTGTGGCATCCTTGGTGGTCACTGTACTTGTGTATGGAGTATATTGACATGACTTCATGTGGACATGTTCCCTTTTACGCACTATGCATGTGTGTACTCCCAGCCTCGCACACATGTGTTACGTGTTCTGCTGGGTCTTAGGGCACCTGTCTGACAATTGTGGGCATTGTATCTGTGGGTACTCCACCCTTTTCCTTCCATGGGAGGCAACAACTTGTTGCCTGCCCCAGCACCTGTACATTCCTATCAGTCCTGGAATGTGCGTGACAGTGTGGGTTCCCTTTGGGTCTCTTAGTTTAGTAGGGTGGCACATGAATATACAGTCTTGTTGCATGCTCTCAGTGTGTGTATTGTGCTGCCAGCGCCAGGGGTGGGTAAGCAGGTGTCATTTGTCATCACACCCACATGTGGCGTGTCATGCAGTGGGGGATGGACATCCACCCTCATGGGAGTAGGACACTGCTGTCAGTGATGTGTTGGCATGCCACTCTCAATATAGTCGCACTTTGTGTATGCCTTCATGCACCCATGGAGTTTTGCTAATTGTAGGATGGTGTACACACCACCATGTCTCTGTCCACTGCTGGGAGGACTCAGCACCCACCCCTCCTGTGTCTGGGCACTGCTGGGTGGACTCTGAACCCACCCCTCCTATGTCTGGGCACTGCTGGGAGGACTCTGCACCCACCCCTCCTGTGTCTGGGCACTGCTGGGAGGACTTTGCACCCACCCTCCTGTGTCTGGGCACTGCTGGGAGGACTCTGCACCCACCCCTCCTATGTCTGGGCACTGCTGGGAGTGAT
Organism: Triturus cristatus; assembly: GCF_964204655.1. Lineage (NCBI taxonomy): Eukaryota > Metazoa > Chordata > Amphibia > Caudata > Salamandridae > Triturus > Triturus cristatus. Next base: position 499,921,031 of record NC_140582.1, read on the forward strand.
AGGCACCCACCCCTCCTATGTCTGGGCACTCCTGGGAGGACTCTGCACCCACCCCTCCTGTGTCTGGGCACTGCTGGGAGGACTCTGCACCCACCCCTCCTATGTCTGGGCACTGCTGGGAGGACTCTGCACCCACCCCTCCTGTGTCTGGGCACTGCTGGGAGTGATAGGCACCCACCCCTCCTATGTCTGGGCACTGCTAGGAGGACACTGCACCCACCCGTCCTATGTCTGGGCACTGCTGGGAGTGATAGGCACCCACCCCTCCTATGTCTGGGCACTGCTGGGAGGACTCTGCACCCACCCCTCCTATGTCTGGGCACTGCTGGGAGTGATAGGCACCCACCCCTCCTATGTCTGGGCACTGCTGGGTGTGTTAGGCACCCACCCCTCCTATGTCTGGGCACTGCTGGGAGTGATAGGCACCCACCCCTCCTATGTCTTGGCACTTCTGGGAGGACTCTGCACCCACCCCCCTATGTCTGGGCACTGCTGGGAGTGATAGGCACCCACCCCTCCTATGTCTGGGCACTGCTGGGAGTGATAGGCACCCACCCCTCCTATGTCTGGGCACTGCTGGGAGGACTCTGCACCCACCCCTCCTATGTCTGGGCACTGCTGGGAGTGATAGGCACCCACCCCTCCTATGTCTGGGCACTGCTGGGAGTGATAGGCACCCACCCCTCCTATGTCTGGGCACTGCTGGGAGGACTCTGCACCCACCCCTCCTATGTCTGGGCACTGCTGGGAGTGATAGGCACCCACCCCTCCTATGTCTGGGCACTGCTGGGAGGACTCTGCACCCACCCCTCCTGTGTCTGGGCACTGCTGGGAGGACTCTGCACCCACCCCTCCTATGTCTGGGCACTGCTGGGAGTGATAGGCACCCACCCCTCCTATGTCTGGGCACTGCTGGGAGGACTCTGCACTTACCCCTCCTATGTCTGGGAACTGCTGGGAGTGTTAGGCACCCACCCCTCCTGTGTCTGGGCACTGCTGGGAGGACTCTGCACCCACCCCTCCTGTGTCTGGGCACTGCTGGGAGTGATAGGCACCCACCCCTCCTATGTCTGGGCACTGCTGGGAGGACTCTGCACCCACCCCTCCTATGTCTGGGCACTGCTGGGAGTGATAGGCACCCACCCCTCCTATGTCTGTGCACTGCTGGGTGTGTTAGGCACCCTCCCCTCCTATGTCTGGGCACTGCTGGGAGTGATAGGCACCCACCCCTCCTATGTCTGGGCACTGCTGGGAGGACTCTGCACCCACCCCTCCTATGTCTGGGCACTGCTGGGAGTGATAGGCACCCACCCCTCCTATGTCTGGGCACTGCTGGGAGGACTCTGCACCCACCCCTCCTATGTCTGGGCACTGCTGGGAGGACTCTGCACTTACCCCTCCTATGTCTGGGAACTGCTGGGAGTGTTAGGCACCCACCCTTCCTATGTCTGGGCACTGCTGGGAGTGTTAGGCACCCACCCCTCCTATGTCTGGGCACTGCTGGGGCTGATGGCCACACACCCCTATGTGTCTGTCCACTGGCGTGGTACGACCCGTACCCACGTCCTAAGGCCTGGGTATGGGCCGTACCCCTACGGCACCCCAACAATGGGGGTACGGCCCGTACCCACATCCCAAAGGCATTGTTACGGTACGTACCCCTACGGCACCCCAACAATGGGGGTACGGCCCGTACCCACGTCCCAAAGGCATGGGTACGGGCCATACCCCCATTGTTGTGGTTACGTAGGGATATGTACCGTACCCATGCCATTAGGACGTGGGTACGGGTCGTACCACGCCTACCCCTACGGCACCCCAACAATGGCGGTACGACCCGTACCCACGTCCCAAAGGCATTGTTACGGTACGTAACCCTACGGCACCCCAACAATGGGGGTACGGCCCGTACCCACGTCTCGAAGGCATGGGTATGGGCCGTACCGCCATTGTTGGGGTGACATAGGTGTAGGCGTGGTACGACCCGTACACACGTCCTATAGGCATGGGTACGGGCCGTATCCGCCATTGTTGGGGTGACGTAGGGGTAGGCATGGAACGACTCGTACCCACGTCCTATAGGCATGGGTACGGGCCATACCCACATTGTTGGGGTGCCGTAGGGGTACGGCCCGTACCCATGCCTTTGGGACATGGGTACGGGTCGTACCCCCATTGTTGGGGTGCCGTAGGGGTACGTACCGTAACAATGCCTTTGGGACGTGGGTACGGGTCGTACCGCCATTGTTGGGGTGCTGTAGGGGTAGGCATGGTACAACCCATACCCACGTCCTAATGGCATGGGTACGGTACGTACCCCTACGTAACCACAACAATGGGGGTACGGCCCGTTCCCACGTCCCAAAGACCTGGGTACGAGCCGTAATGCCATTGTTGGGGTGACGTAGGGGTGGGCGTGGTACGACCCGTACCCACGCTCTTAAGGCGTGGGTACGGTGCGTACCACAATTGTTGTGTTGACGGTTCGCGTCCATGTCCACTTCCGTTGTGGTGGACGCAGGCCTTGGTGGACACGCCCCCACCCCCGAAGTGACCAGGCCCTGGGGGTCAGGTATGTACAGGGCATGTATGATTTTGAACTTGGGTGGGGGTTATGTTAACTGCCCCTGCCCCCCCCTTTGCCCCTGGGTGTTGTTCTGACCTTCTGCGGCGTCTGCGTCGGTTCCTGTACACCAGGTGGACTGCTATGAGGGCCGGGATGACACGTAGGTTGGGGTCCATGGCTGTCCGTCGCGTACAGCTGCTCCTTCTGCGCGTCGTCCTGATTTCCCGGCAGTTTTTGGCTGCCGTAAAATATTGTCCGTGCGGAGTGACGTGGGCACGAATCGTACTTGCTGGTTCGTGAAACGCTGCCTGACTCCGTCCGGACGTCACGTCCGCGGTGTCCCGGGTCGGAATTGTGGGTATATTTTAGCCGGTCGGTGTTTTTTACGATTCGTACGGAAATGGTGTTTCCGTACGAATCGTACTTGCATGTTTGTAAGGTATTTTTCCCGGGTACGAGTCGGACGGAGAAAACGCTCCATCCGACGATTCGTACCCGGTTTTTCCAGGATCGGAATCGGCCCCTAAAAGTTTGACATTTACTATTGCCACTCCAATCTTAACTAATTTGGGAAAGGTGTTGGACACTCAAGGGGTAACATTTACTATTCCCACCCCAATCTAGCCATAATGGAGGAAAGTGTTGAACACTTAGGGGTCTATTAGGATGGTGGTCGGATGGCTGCTGCCGGGCCGGCGGCGGTCATCCGCCCACGATTGCAACCCAGAAAACCGCCGGTCCCATTAGCATGGCGGTGACGATCGTGGCGGTGAGATTTTCCGCCTGCAACTTTTCCGCCAGTAGCAGTCTGCATGCTTGCCTGGCAGGCAGAGCTGGACCACTAAAATGGGGCTGGTGCAGGGTCAGGCTCTGCCGACATGATTATGATGCCGGCGGCAGCCAGCCTTTCTGCGGTGGTGGAACCCCCATGGAAGGCAATGCGGAGAATGTCTCCGGCGGCCCATTAAAGGCCCCCAATGTGTTTGGGGTGATCCATCTCCCTTTACCACGTGGCTAGCACTGTGCAGTGACTGCCTCGCAGTGCAGGGATATGCTGGACATGCTTTTTTGGACATCGCAGCAGTGCTGCTGGCAGCAGCAACCGCCACAATGTTAAATTCCACGATCGTACCACCACGGTCGGATTTCGACTGCGGAGCATACTAATTGGACTGGCGGTTATGCTGCGGTCCTAGTGTGCGGTGTTTTCCCACTACCATGGTGGTCGGAGTGATTTTCCGACCGCCATCCTAATGGACCGCAAAAGGTGTAACATTTACTATTCCCACTCCAATTTCACCATATTGGGGGAAGAGTTGTACTAAAGGGGTGACATTTGCACTTCCCATTCTAGTCTAACCATGTTGGGGGAAGGTGTTGGACACTAATGGGGTGACATTTACTAGTCCCACTCCAGTCTAACCATATTGACAGAAGGTGTGGGACACTAAAGGAGTGACATTTACTACTACCACTCCAATGTAACCATACTAACCATACTGGGGGGAAGATGTTGGGCATTAACCAGATGCATTTACTTTTCCCACTGCAATCTAAGTCTATTTGAGGAAAGTGTTGGGCACTAAATGAGTGCCATTTACTACTCCCACTCCAGTCTAACCATACTGGGGGAAGGTATTGAATACTAAACGGGTCACATTTACTATTCCCACTTCAATCTAAGCATATTGTTATGTTATGTTATGTTAAAAAAACAAGTACAGGGAAAAGCTGTTGATTAAAAATCCAGGTTTTTAGGGATTTCGTGAATTGTAGAAGGGAGGTGGCTGATCTGATGTGCAAATGGAGGAGATTCTATTGCTTGGTCGCTCCTGCCAGGAACCTGCTTCCACTCCATTTGTATTTTTTATATCTAGTGGTATTTATTTTTAAAGGATCCTAATGATCGTAAATTTCTGGTGGGGCTGTACCAAGAAAGAGCTTTCTTTAAGAAGAGTGGTCCAGAGTCATGAAGAGCGAGGTAGGTAAGACACAGGGTTTTTAATTGTATCCTATTTTGTTATGTTTAGCCAGTGAAGATCTTTTATGGCAAGAGAGACAAAGTGATGCCTGGGCAGTCCTTGGAGTAATCTTGCAGCTGATTTTGCAGGACTTGAAGTTTCTTGACATATTGGACCTGCAAACAATTGCATAGGTCTTTACAGTAGCCTAATTGTGACAGTATTAAAGTGGAAATGACGGTCTTCCTGGCACTAATGAGGAGGAAATTGAAGCAGCACCAGTCACAATGCAATATATGCATGTTGTGCATTAGCATGCACAACGTGACAGGCACCGCGCGGTGCCTGACACCTTGTGTGTGCCAATGTTAGGGGGTACCATGGGTACTCCCAAGTGCAGCCCCCCACCCACACACCCCCGGGGGCCCGCAACGGGCCCCCAAAGTGAACTCCGCATGCCTTTCGAAAGGCCCTAAAAATTGCACATCCTAATATGGATGGCGGTGCCTGCAAAGCACCGCCACCATATTGAAGGCCTTTTCCACCCAGCCAAGAATCCGACCGGCGGAAAAGCGGCAGACGGTCTTTCCATCCGCCGCGGAGCCCCTCGCCATGCTAATATGGTGGGTTGAAGATGGGTCATTTGGCGGGCGGATCATCACCGCCGGGCCAGCGGTGATCTGGCTAATAGGCCCCTTAGTTTTGTATGTGGGGACAGGGAATGGTCCCATTTCAGCTGACCGGCAGGATGCTGACCAGAAATTAGGATTGTTTCTGAAAAGGATCACCTCAGACTTCTCAGGATTGAGTTTAAGACAATACGCTCTCATCCAGGAACTGATTTGACCCATACAGTTCTGGATTCAATGGCTTATATTGTTAGATTTGTTGGAGGCGGAAATCTCGATTTGTGTGTCATCCGTGTAGGAGGTGAGCGAGAAGCCAAAAGATTGAATAAGAGGGGCCAGTTCCACTACGTAAATATCAAAAGAATAGGACTGAGTGATGAGCCCTGTGGCACTCCACAGGGCAACGAGAAGGATTAGATGAGAAATTGTCTACCTTGACTATATTTTCACTGTCAGAAAGGAAAGATATAAGAAGTTTTAGGGCTAATCCGTTTATGCCGATCGCCTCCAGATGGTGGATCAATATGGAATGGTCCACCGTGGCGAAGGCGGCCGACAGATCTAACAGGATCAGAGCTAATGAGCACCCTCATCCAGGATAAACTTTAGTTCATCTGTGGCTTTAATGAGGGCTATCTCGGTGCTATGTTCTGAATGAAATCCAAATTGAGTGGGATCGAGACAGTTGTTTTCTTTGATGAACTGATTCAACTGGGTATGCATGATCTTTTTGATTATTTTTGATGGAAAAGAAAGACTGGACTGGAGATGGGCCGATAGTTAGCCGGGTCCTCCGGGTCAAGAATTGACACCTTTTTCTAAGCCACCGGGAAAATACCTGAGATGAACATGGAATTAAAAATATCGGTCAATTTAGAGGCTATGGTGTTTGAGATAGGCTTAAGTACTGAGGGAGGGCAGGATCATCCAGAGATCCAGAAATGGTGGACTGTATAAGATCCTCTGTTTGTGCTATTGTAACTGGGGAGAAGGTGTCAAAGACGGCCAGTGGGGGATTGCTGTCATAAAAGCTGTCCAACCTGCTACTGATCGCTGTTCAGTTGTTCTTATCGCAGTGGTCAAACAGCTTGAAAATGTGATCAATTATTTGATATTGTATGAAAAAGTTGGACACTAAAACGATTATATTTGCTATTCCCATTCCAATCCAAACCAATGTGGGGAAGGCACTGGCCACTAAAGGAGTGACATTTACTATTCCCACTCAAGTCTAACCATATTGGGGGAAGGTGTTGAACACTAAATGGGTGACATTTACTGTTCACACTCCGATTTAATCTAATTTGGGGAAAGCGTTGCACACCAAAGGGGTGACATTCACTATTCCCACTCCAGTCTAATCATACTGTGGGAAGGTGTTGGGCACTAAACGAGTGGCATTTACTACTCCCACTCTAATTTAACCATAGTAGGGGAAGGTATTCATCACTAAAGGGGTGAGATTTACTATTCCCACTCCAATCTAAGCATACTGGGGGAAAATGTTGGATACTAAAAGGATGATATTTACTATTCCCATTCCAATCAAAACCAATTTGGGTAAGGCTACGCACACCAGAGGGGTGACACCCTCCAATTTAACTTAGTTTGGGGAAAGCGTTATACACTAAAGGGGTGACATTTAATATTCCCACTCCAATCTAACCATATTGGCAGAAGGTGTTGGGCACTAAATGGATGACATATATTATTCCCACTCCAGTCTAGTCATATTGGGGGAAGGTGATGGATGCTAAAGGGGTGACTTTTACTATTAGCACTCCAATTTAACCATATTGGGGGAAGATGTTTGGCCCTAAAGGGGTTACATTTACTTTTCCTACTCCGTTCTAAGGCTATTTGAAAAAGATGTTAGACGCTAAAGATCTGAAATTTACCATATACAATTCAATCTAAAACATTTTGAAAAAGGTAATACAAATGAAACATATTATATACACAATCAATACACCATACTCACATAGGGCCTAATTACAATATTGGCCGGAAAGCCTCCGACAGCTGGTCGGAGGCTTTCCGACGACATTGTAAATTCAACGTCCAACTGCCGTATTATAATGATGGCGGTCAGAGTTTAAAATGGCCAGGGAATCCAACTTGGTTCCACGGGCTCAAGGAGCCTGTTGGACAGTCGGAAAGTACTCATGTTCCCTAAAGGTTGCTGTTTCCGAAGTCAGGATTATGATGACAATTTCTGACAGCAGGCCCGCTACCCTGCCTGGCCTTCTGCATGTGGCCCTGGGGTGCCCCACTTCACATCCCTGCACTGTGTGGCAGGCACCATGAGGTGCCTGCCACATGGTGCAGGGATGTTTAAAAACTTCCATTTTTCAATGGGAGCTTGTGCTGCTGGTGGTTTCGGCCCACTGCACAAGCTCCCATTGAAAAATGGAAGATTGTGACCACACCTAGGGGCAGATTACGATGTCAGGCGGAAAGCCTCCTCCCGACAATCGGAATCTCCTCGAGCGCATCAGAGTCCTTCCGACTGACTCAGTCGGTTTACATTCCGACCACCCGATTACGATGTTAATGGTTGGAACCTAAACCGTGCGGTCTTTCTAAATCATTTCCGACGGACTCGCGGAGTATTTGTGTTGGTCAGAACCGCATCGTACACCCCTATGGACAGTGTTTCTGTCCTCGGGATTACGATGTCGATTTCCAACAGCCTTATGTGCGTCAGCCTGTCTGACACGAAAAGGCTGTCAGAAAGTGACTTTGGGGGTCCCTAGCAAGGCCCCCTTCACCCTGGGGCCTCCAGTTGGGGGCCAAAAGGTACCTAAGGGACCCCCCTGTAAAACCCGGCACTGTGTGGCAGATACTGTGGGGTGCTCATGACAGGGTGCAGGGTATTACACACACTCCCCAATTCCCCATAGGAGCCTGTGTTACGGCAGATTGTCAGGGGGAACATGAGGTCCTATAGGAAACAACAGGAATCCGACCAAACAGTGTACTGTTGCATCGTAATGCGGTGGGAGGAACCACCGACCGTGAGTCGGTCAGTCCCGATTCCAAGACGGTGTTGGTTGGAGGCTTTCCGCCCAACTTTGCAATGAGCCCCCATGTGTGGTCGCATCCTAATTGCGGTGTCGAAACCGCCGACCTATGGTCGTCTGGTTCCCAATCCGCAGCGATGTCAGTCGGAGGCAACTATACCGACATCGTAATCAGGGCCACAATGTCTTAACTAAAATACAATAAAATGTAATCTAAACACACACTATTCAAATCTGCAAACCTATATGTACATATTTAAACATAAAAATAAAAAATAAAATTAATAATCAATATTAATATAAAAATATTTACTAGCATTGCTAAACTTTATACCATAAAAATAAAATAAAATAAAATCATATTAAAAATACTTGTCAGAAAAATTATAACATTTTAAAAGTTTATGTAGAATTATTTCTAATTATTTTACCTTATTAAAAAAATATATATATTTGTAAATTATTTTCTTAATTTATATTTTTTATAGTTAAAAAATGTTTGTTTTATTACCATTGCCATATATTTTGTTTAATATTCAATTAAAATATATTACAAATATTTTTTTTTAAAACATGTAAAATATTTGAATAATTTAAAATATTTCACAGAATTTTTTTAACTGAAATTTTTATATCAAAATAATTTCTAATTATTTAATTTTATTAGAATAGATTTTTAAATATATGCATTATTTATAAATTAATTTAATATTTTGTTTTAATATTAGCATTTATAAATGCAAACTCTTTAATATATATTTAAATTAATATCAAATTAAAATGTACATAAAACCTTAAAGTAACAAACTAAATGTAAAACTGGTAAAATATTAATTTGAACAGCATTAATATTATTACCATAAATTTGAAATTTAACATATACCTTTATTTTTAATCTCCCCACCCTTGTCCCTCAAAAACCAATATCCCCGTACGAAAAAAGATATAAAAACATTATTTAGATGCATTAATACAACTAAAATTACAAATCGCAACAATTTAATAACTTAAAATCTTACTATAAACACAAATAAAAAAATATTAAACATATACACTCAAACACACTACAATAAATAACATACTAATTAACACTTACATACAATATTACAAATAATGATATTTTCTACATCAATATTTTGTACAACAATATTGAAAAAAACAATAAAAACTAGATTTTCACCTCCGATATTCCTGTCAACGATAGTTCTGAAATGCCGATATTCTTGTATGACAATATTTTTTTCAGATTTTTTGTCCAAACACAGGGCCATCAATACTGACAATACATAATGTAACATCTGCTTCAACACCTGCTCCATCACCTTTGTTTTACAGAGTTTTAAATCGCGCAAACTTGACCCGAAGGTATCGGATATCAGAGCGCTTTACATGAGCACCAGTTGCGTTACATGAGGACACATTCATTTTTTGTTAGGCACAAGGAGCTTAAGTGATTTGCACAGAATCACAGGATGTTTCGAGTCCGTGCCGACACTCGAACCCACTTCTACAGGTTGGAGGTTGACCGCTCTAGCCGTTAGGCCAACTCCTCTCCCCAAACACCTCTACCTTCTCTTGCGAGAATCAGACCACAAGGTCTCTATTCCTCCCTGCTTCCCATTGATGCTGCACTCCCTCATGTGAGCACCTCATCTTCCATGTTAACAATAAGACTGATGTTATCAAATTCAGCCCTCGCAGGTCAGCAAACTATCACTGATCCAGCCTTATCATCAATAGTCCATGTTTCTTCTATGCTTTGAACTTCTACATTTTGTGACAGATTCATGACTAAAGTTGATAATAATTAACAGCAACAAGACATGTATCACAGCATGAAAAAAACGGTTTCAATTCTTTTGGAATCTACATGAAGTAAACTTTTTTTTTAAAGGGACAGCTTGTACTTAAGGTTTTGCTTTTTCAATACATACATGTACACAGCTGCAATAATATAAAAATAATATGATTCATCTAGTTTTTTTGCCTTATCATTGAGCATACAATATTATAGATATACATATATGTATTCATTTGCTTATTTCCATCACTTCAAGAATGCCAGAAATAGTATGTTTTGGCTTCCCATTTAGGGTCTGAGTTCAACTTCTCTGAATATCCATTCTTTGAATGACATTTGCCCGCTAATATATTAATTGAAAGTGAATATGTGTAATCCAATCAAATGCACATTCTTTTTCACAATGTTCTGTTCTTGCACATATGATAATCAAGCTTACATAAAAAGAATCAGAGGATGTAATCATTGTTTTGATCATTTAAATGTTTCACCTATATTTTGAAAAGATAGAGGTTCTAATCTAGAAGGTTGATAATTAAATATGTGTTACAGTTGTTGTCTTTCCAAGAGAACATGGTCTGATAGATTGAAAATAGCTGAAAGGGTATTACATCACTTTTTGTTGAATATTTATCCTATAACGTCTTCAAGAAAGCCTGGAATAATCTATAAGTGCTACAAGTCAGAGAGGACTGCATGCCTGGTGACCAAAGGACATGGATCAGATTATGCACCTGCCGTAATTGAAATTGCTAAGCGTTTGACCTTCATTAGTTCCTCAGCCGATAGTGCTGAAGTCTGTACCTTATCACAAGCACACAGCTGTCCTTGTGAGCTGAAAATAAACTATGTTTGAAACTCAAAATATGTTTGATATTTATTATTCATGGTCTACTAATCTACTGGAACTAGTGTAGTGCTTAGAAGTAGTAAATTACGGTGTTAATGCTGCAGCTTCCATAGCACAAATGTTGGAGTACTTTTTATTGTTTACATTACTTATAAAATTCTTAGCTGCCTTACTATTTATATTCATTGTTGTAACAACTCATTTTGTGTGCACTAGATTAGGGTTTTAGTTTTAAATGAAGGTTTTAACATGTGTATCCCTTTTCCTAGTGATCCTTGAGTGCATTGTTCATTAATGAAAGAAGATTTGGGGTCAGAGGCTTTCCGACTGACATGGTCGGTTTGCGGTCCGACCGCCCAATTCCGATCTCGGAGTAATCCGGCCAGTTGGAATTGCACCGTAATCCCATATGGATGGCGTTTCTACCTTCGGGATTACGATATTAGTTTACCACAGCCTTTCCATGCCAGCCTTTCTGTCATGGAAAGGCTGTGGGAAAGCGACTTTGGGGGCCCCTAGCGGGCCCCCTTGACTCCGCGGTCTGCAGTTGGCGGTCGAGAGGTACCCGCTGTAAAACCAATGCCCTGTGTGGCAGGCACAATGGGGTGCCTGCCACAGCCTCCATGGTTTTACACACACACCCATTTCTCTATAGGAGCCTATATTACGGCCGGTTTACATCCGTAACACAAGCTCCCATAGAGAAAAGTGATTATGTGACCGTACAGTGTTCAGTCGCATCATAATCAGGCGGTAGGAGCCACCGACCTGAGGTCAGTTGGTACCGAGTCCAAGATGGTGTCGGTCAGAACAAACTCCGACCGATATTGTAAAAGCCCCTTGGAATTTCACTAATTATCCCCTTCTCATGTCTCATGGGACTGAACGCTGCCTGACACAACTTTCATAAACATTGTTCAATGGGTTGCAGTTCAATTGATTTTCCTATTTGGGTTGGCACATTGACTGAGAGCTCAGTGCAAGTGGGTCAGAAATCCAAACCTGCAGCTCTCAAAATCTTTGGAGAATGTAACACTGTATGAAATAGATTGAAGACTGCACATACACCATTCTCTTAAAAAGCATGTTGCTGGACATTATGCCAGCAAAGAGCTTGGCTTCCATGCAGCCCATGTCACACTGCTTGTATTGTGATTGATATCAACCAGTTAGGTGTTCAATCATCAGATGCAGGCATTAGTCAGTGAGCCAGTGGTGGGAAAGGCAAAGGATGTCAAACCTGGTCTTTTTCTTCATGAGTCTAGCCAATGCCATAGTTTTGCTATGATTCCGAGGGCAATTCTGTTGCATAGGTCATGGACAAGCATATTAACTACCCACCCCAAGATGGTGGATTGTCCACAGAACTCTATAGGAGGCTCCTAATTGAAGATGAAATGTGAGTTGTGAGCTGAACTATGACAGCCTTGATTTTCAACTGTTATATAACAATACTAGATGATGAGATATACATGAGAATATATTTCTAGACATCAATATTGACCGGCGCGTTTACTCTTTACAGCTCAGCGCAAAACATACGCTTCATTGGCTAAGGAACCACAAATTTTGACTTTTCCCATCTTGGATTTGACCCCCATGTGGTCTGGAATTTCAACCACATAATAAGTAGGTTTAATTTATGGATACACACCTAAGATAATATTGTATAGTTCGTAGACTAGACTACTAACGCACTTGCGCTTTGATTGTGTTTTCCTACAATAGAGGTCCTATTGAATTGAAAATAGGTAACTATTCTTGACTTTTGTCCTCGTTATAAGTGGACTCACTATTATGGGCATGCTGTGTTGCCAAACACCTCTTCACCTTCACGAAAATCACAACTAGCACCCGAGTAACTGAATCTCTTACCAGGCGGGACCGGATCACGTTTTTTCGATATGCTGGTTGCCATTTACTCAGTCACTTTCACGTTAATCACGACCAGCACCATAGTGACCGAATCTATTATTAGGCGGGACCTGATCACGTCGTTTTCTGCACGCCCTTCCGTTTCTCTCCATTTTCTTTTGGTCGCTAGCTCTATCGGATACCTACTATAAATTTGATCTCTTTTACTTTGGTACACTTCTTTCCAAATGTTTATTTGTATGCATCCATTCTGTGCGTCTATTCACTACGGATTTTAAAATTGATTCCTGTTCTTGTAATTATGTATACTGGTTCACTGCATGGGAAACCTCTTTGTAACAATTTAAGAGGTAATTTACAATGCCACCTTATATGACCCATCTTTTAGAAGTTGATAATGCCATATGGTCTGTATTGTCTCTTAATTCACACAGCCTTGAGGAAGTCGTGGGTTAATGCCCCTACACGACGAAACACGTGTTGGCTGTGACTAGGATGTTCCATTGAAAATAAAGAACAAGGAAGACTAAACCTCGCATAAGAAATTTATTGCTATTGTTTTTCTGACTGACACGTCACAACTACTTTGAAATTTTGATTAATACGAGTGCTGGGGATTTGTTGAAGTCTTTCCACTGATGTTAGTTTGTGAAGGAGACATATATAAAGGAAGCAATCTCATGACGAACAATCTTTGCACATTCATTCTATTTTTTTCATTGTGTTCTTTGCCCATATGTTATCTATTTTTGTCCTGAATTTTTGTGCTGTGGAGCAGGATTTGATTTTTCTTCTTGCAGATTTTTGGGCCTAGCTGTTCTCTCTTCCTGATGCTATGGATAGTTTGGTGTCTGGCTTATCTTCTATCTTCAATCAAGCATAATCACATTGCCTCAGAGTTTTTTTTTACCTTAGGGCTTTTGGACCTCCTTACTATGACCCTCTCAAGGAGACACCTGACAACTTTCATGTATGTTATACTGTGCAGTGTGACACCACAGCAACTGGAAAGACCTTTATCACACCCAGTCCTTCACAAAGAACCACATTCGACTTTCAGCCAAGCGATACAAAATACAGTGTGTATTGAGATACAGGGCATGTAAAGAGAGAAGATTTTTCTTTATTACAAAACAAAAGATTTGGACTGGGAAAATGTTTGTGATCATTGGCTCCTATATGTAAATAAATTATGTTATGAAAACACAGGTATTCCATCTCAAACCACAAACTCCAAACCCCTTTACCTTAATTCCTGCACAATCCATTGCTTTTGGGCAACTGCAATAAGCCATCCTCACAGTGTGGCCAAGAATTGAAAATGTTTTCCAAAACATGCCCACCTAAAAGATAAAATGGCCACCAGTAAAAACATTCAGGGCCTTATTACGAGTTTGGCGGTCCTCCTGCTGCACTGCCACTGATGCGCTGGCAGGAGGTCCGCAAAGTCTATGGTGTGCCCACCATCCGGATTCTGAGTTGAATTCTGGGCGGGCAGTGCGGTAGCAGTCTCACAGCAGTGACTGTGTTAGGCTCATGAGGGAGCCTTAACAGCAGACCGCCGTCGTGAGAGCACCTGCAGCACGTTCCTGCTCAGTGTAGCATTCACCTTGTCATGCATGCCAAACCATGCAGGAACGGGGGTGCAATTCCAGGAGGGCACAACATGTGTCCCCCCGCATGTACCCCCAGGCATGAAGATGCAGGCCCCCCTTTGTTTTATCTCTGCCACCCTATTCATGGCGGGCTCACCGCTATGAAATGGGCGGTGGAAATGCAACTCAGAATATGCTTGGCTGTGCTGCAGCGGCACCACCAGCATATTTCTGCCCGCATGAAATGGGCGTTGGAAATCAACTCAGAATATGCTTGGCTGTGCTGCAGCGGCACCACCAGCATATTCCTGCCCTTTCCACTGCACCACCACCGTGGGATTCTTGACCCCGGCAGAGGTGGTAGTCCTGTGTCGGTCTGACCACCTCTCTCGAAATATGGCAGGCGGACCCTTAGTGGTGGCGGTGATTGGAATGCCACAGCGAGTACAGCGGTCTTAGGACTTCCGTACTAGGAATAAGGCCCTAAGCAAGGATTTGTTAAAAGCTGTTATGTCATCATCAAAAGTTATCAAATTACTGAACATGGAAATTATTTGCCGAATAATGTAATTTCTTCTGGATAATTTAAATCTTGTTTTTAGTGACACCACTGAAAGGTTTACAAACAGCAACAGCTATGCATCATTTAGTACATGGAAATAACTCAATTTTGAGTTAGTAGTGTTCACAAAAATTACAAAATGGTTAAAGAATAAACATAATACATTCATGCTTATGAACACAAAATGAAAGGTGAATTACAACAATTCAACAGATTACAAAAGTGATAAGGTAATATGATTCCTACATTTGGATATTACGAACAGTAGCAGAAAAACATTACGCACTGCTTAAATAATGCATATGCATTTTATTTGAAAAGGTTCAAGACCACTGACCTTACAAAAATGAATAAAACTAAGCATAGATATTATTAAATATGTAAATATCATTTGAACATAAATAGGGAAACTAAATATTTCTAGTTCTGTTTACTTTTAAATTGAGAAGTATGTATCACTTAAAAAAAGTTTTGAAAATATACTTCAATGGGTTGTCATTTTGTTATGTAGTAAGTAAAACTGACTAATGAGAGTACATACACTTTTTTACTGTGTCTGTGTGACATACTATTTCTAAGTACCACTTTTTACAGACTTTCTGCTACAAAAGAAAAATAGCGACCTTACTTAAAAATAAGTTTATAATACATGAGATTCTGCAATCCCTATATAAATTGCCTGTCTTTAATTTCTTTATGATCTGTGACATGTGATGCACCTAGTCACCGATTATAAAGAAAAGATGTTGGAACTCAACTGTAATAATTTATTGCAGTCGATCTCTGACATCACAATGCCTGCTGCATGAGCCATCAGCTGAGGTCAAAGGCAGGTCAGGTCACGGAGCAGCTGTTTAAAGCAATGAAAATGAAAAAAAATGATTTCTTCTGCTCTATTTTGCTAGAATTCAGTGACTACCAGAAAGAACATGATTATTTGTTGCATTCCACAGACAATTACATAAAAGTTAGATAGTTCTGCATGTGTATACACATTCGGAGCTACTGCAGCTTTTTTTTTTTTAACTGGCATGCATTGAACTGTTTCTAATATCTTTTTGCAACAAATATCTAATAGGTTTTTGATGTGTTTGCTTTTGCACTAGTGGATCTGTTTTTTATACTTCATGTTTGCAAGCATGTACCTTATTTCATATGAAAGAACTATGCACCAAGGTTTTTTAAGCGGTTTGTGGGAAAGGTGATGTTGTGACCATGTAGGGGAGAGGATGTGGCCTAATGGCTAGGGCGGTCGACCTCAAGGCTGGGTAACCAGGTCCGAGTCTCGGCAGGGACGCTCAACATCCTGTGATTCTGGGCAAATCACTTAGGTGCGATTCCGATCCATTAAAAAATATTTCCGTACGACTCGTATCCGTATTTTTTTCTGACCCGTGAAGTACGATTCGTACGGGAAAAAGTACATACGGATCGGCCCGCTCCGTACGAATCGTAGCGGGAAAGGTTGCACGAGACGTACCCAGACACTTTTCCGTACGATTCGTAAAAAGACAGTCCGAGCATACAAGTACGATCCGGACCGGCTATCCGATTTACGAATAGTACGGAAAACGTCCCGTACATGGGGATTGACTCTACCCGCTACGATGCGAAGTTTGTACGACTTGCAGCCTGGGAAAAGTTGTTCCCGGGGTACGAGTCGTACAGGCCCCCCCACCACTCCCTGTATGTACGCACCGTACCCCCACCACCCCCCGTATGTACACACCATACCCCCACCCCCCTGTATGTACGCACCGTACCCCCAGCGCGTACGCGCTGGGGGTACGGTGCGTACATACAGGGGGTGGGGGTACGGTGCATACATACGGGGGTGGTGGGGGTACGGTGCGTACATACGGGGGGTGGGGGTACGGTGTGTACATACGGGGGGTGGGGGTACGGTGCGTACATACGGGTGGTGGTGGGTGTACAGTGCGTACATACTGGGGTGGTGGTACGGTGCGTACATACGGGGGTGGTGGGGGTACGGTGCGTACATACGAGTGGTAGGGGTACGGTGCATACATACGGGGGTGGTGGGGGGGCCTGTACGACTCGTACCCCTGGGGACTCAGCTTTTACGGCTGTTTTTGGCTCCCGTAAAAAAAGTGCCGTACGGAGTGCAGTTGAGACGGATCATACTTGCTGGGCCGTAAAACGCTGCTTACATACGGACGGACGTCGCATACAGGCTGTTCCGGATCTGATTCGTATGTTTTTTTTACCCGTACGGTCTTTTGTACGATTTGTACGGAAATAGGCTTTCTGTACGAATCGTACTTCTTAGGTTGTTTGGACAGTTTACCGGGGACGAGTCGTACGGAGAAAACGCTCCGTACGACGATTCGTAGGGCCTTTTTACCGGATCGGAATCGGCACCTTAATCTTCCAGAGCCTCACCCAAAAAAAATGTGTCCGTCTGTAATGCAACTGGTGCTTATGAAAAGCACTCAGATACCTTCGGGTCTAGTTCGCGCTATATAAAATTCCCCCCATGTATTATAGGTATAAAGTATCCCTGCCGTACATGATAAGGACATTGCAAATCATCTCAGAGTTCCATAACCTTATAAAGGAACTCCACGGTGGTATACAATATCCTTATACTGTACAGCAGGGGTACTTTATCCCTTATATCTTACTACAAAATATTGTATTTTATATAGGGCATAAATAACGGCTGAAATTAATATGGGACACCTTAACTTGGGACCTTGTTATTTTTTTATAGTGAAGTCACTGCAAACATACTTGTCAACATTAACACCATTTCAACGTTAGCGTTTAAGGGAACTTTGAGTAACTTTACTACGTTTTGGCTAATCACAACATTTGAGTGTAAAGTTATTCAAAAGTGTAGGAGTAAATTACAAAGGTAAATTACTCAAAAGTGTAAGTTATCTTTGTAAATAGCACATTAGTTTGTGGATAGCCCTCATGCTTCAATCTGGTGGAGATATGTAAATTGCACTCAGAGTAAATTTATACTCGGTTTTGTGAAGAACCGAAAAAGTCGTAAACTTACTCAAAAGTGCAAGCTACCTTAGTGAATCAAGCCCTAGCTGTGCAATTTATTTTTTGCAATTTCAAAGCTATAATTATTGTTATGATATTGGAATGAACATGCTGGCGTATTCTAAAAGTAAAAGCATGTGGCAGATCTGCTGTCCTTTTCAGTACTTTCTCCTTGCTGTTTCAGCTGTGTTCTGTGATTCAAACATTATCCTCATATATAGTAATGAAAAGAGCTTGTGCAAAATATTGCGCACAGCTTGTTTGTCTGGAATCAGAGTCTTGTATCCCTCAGCAGCTAAAGGTCTGAACTTGTCACCTCACTGATGTGTGCTAAGACAGTATTTTTGTCTAAAAAACTCATTTTAGGTGTGGTCCAATGCACTTTGGTTCCCTACATGATGCTGAATGGCAAAATGCACGACTCATGAAAAATAACATTCAGTAATAGTTTTCCATTTCATACTTCACAATAAATTGTGCACATATACGCTCTCCCACATGTACAATGAGGCCTGTGTAGAAATCATTTGACAGAAACCATACGTCACCCCTAAGGTAGGTCCTAAAGGCTTGTGGGGTGGGGTGGATTGTATTTGGAAAATAGGGCATGTTTACTTTTACATGTCCTCGCAGTTGAAAAAATTCTAAAGTAATATATCACTGATATAAGGCTTATCCTTCCCATTGACTAGAAATGGGTTACATTATGAATTTTAATATGTACTAACTTTGGATTGGGAGAAGAGATATGCTGTTTACACTTAAGCGAAATATATTTTTAAATCCTCTTTAATGTTAAAGTTGGATTTTAAGTTACAATTCTGAAAATGCCATTAATAGAAAGTTGGCATTTTCTGTCCCAACCATTTGTGCCTATTGCCAGGGCCCTGGGTCACATGACTGTGAATGGTTCTGCTGTTGGAGGTTGTGGATTGTTTTCTACATAGTAACACAAAGGGAGATTACGTGTGGACAGGATGGGCCATCCTGGCAGGATGACTGAGAGGCGCTGTACCCTTTGCTTCCTGCACACTCAAAAGGGCTTGATGCCAGGATTGCCTGCCTTTTGTTACCCCCAGACAGTTTGAGATCTTAACAGTGAAAGAACATTCCAGAACAAGA
The DNA here is from genome assembly GCF_964204655.1 of Triturus cristatus. Taxonomy (NCBI): domain Eukaryota; kingdom Metazoa; phylum Chordata; class Amphibia; order Caudata; family Salamandridae; genus Triturus; species Triturus cristatus. The sequence goes on from NC_140582.1 coordinate 499,940,033, forward strand.
TGTGGGGATACGACAGAGCATCCCACCACACAAAGGCTGGCACCAGATACAAATATTGGACTTCCAGAGCCACTCATCAGAACACTCATGGTCTGTAGATGTGGACTGCCCTGCTGACAGATGACTGCCCTGCATCATAAAGGACAATCTTGCTGTGTGAAAAGAAAGACTGGACCTCTTTGCCTTCATTCCTTGCTACCCAGAGTTATTTTATGTTAGCTGATTTTTTAAAGCCTAAACAATTGCCCGAGGCGTCAAGGCACTGCTGAGTTATGGAGCGTGTAAAGCTAGGTTAATAAGGTCTTCAATGACTTGTGAAAGAAGAGTCATTTTGCCTGGGATTTCATGTGCAGTGGCAGGGTGTTCCAAAGTTTTGAAGCCCCTGTCACAAAGCTTCTACCGCCCCATGAGGTGGGCTTGAACATAGGGGTCAAAATGTTTTTTGCTGTACTTGAACGGAGGGGCCTCACCGGAAAATACCATTAGAGCTTGTCCTTGAGGTAGTTTGGACCAAGGCTGTGCAAACCCCTAAAGGTGATACAGAGGTCTTTGAAATTGACCCCATGTTTGACCGGGAGCCAGTGAAGCATCCGTAGAGCTGGTTTTGCGGATTGGAATTTGGGGCATTTTGGCCACATTCTGAAAGGACTGCAACTTGTTTAGATACTGCGCCTGTAGGTTTAGATAAATCCTGTTGAAGTAATCTACTTTTGACAGTATTAATGCTGTTACTACTATTTTCTTCAGAAAGAGTAGAATATATGGAAGAATCTTTTTAACAAGATTAAGTGTATAGAAAGTGGTCGAGATAGTGCATTGACCTGGTCACTAGAGGCAAGTTTGTTGTCCATAAGGACGCCAAGGTTTCTAACCTTCATCACAGGAGACGATAGCTGCCCAAAATGTTGTAGCCAGCAGGAGAGTGTCCAAAAGGTGGCGTCTTTGCCGAAAAGGAGGGCCTCCATCTTTCGGGAATTTGGTTTAAGACATTTTTGTCTGTCCAGTCATCGACAGCCAGCATGCAATCATGGAATCTAAGGGCATTTTTATCAGAGGAATCGGAAAAGGATATCACAATCTGGGTATCATAGGCATGTGATACCAAAGAGAAACCAAACGATCTGATCAAACCATTGAAGGCGTAACGTACACATTAAATAGTGTCAGGCTCTATGAGAACCCCTGCGGCACTCCGCAGAGCAAAGAGAAGGACTTGGATTCGAACTCTTTTAAAGACACTGTCTGTTCACGCTCATTCAAAAAAGATCTTAAAAGGGAGAGAGCAAGTCCTATGACTCCGATATGAGCCAAGCGGTCAATCAGGAGGGCATGATTGACCTTGTCAAATGCCATGGACAGATCTAACAATATATGTGCGGTGCAACCTCCATTATCCAGGATACATCTGATCTTCTCTGATGCCATTATATGTGCAGTTTCAGTACTATGATAGCTCCTGAACCCAAACTGTGTATGGTCTAAGAGATCATGCTGTTAAATAAAACTGGCCAGTTGGATATTTAGTGCTTTTTTGATCATTTTCATGGGAAAGTGAAGTCTGGAGATGGGGCAGTAGTTGTTAGGATCCCTAGGATCCAAGCTCAGCTTCTTTAGAAGAGGTAATAATGATACTTTTTTCCAATCACTTGGAAAAAGCCCCTTGGTGATCATTTTGTTAAAGTTAGTCGTAAGATTACTCGCAATGATCTCAGGGGATATTTTCATGTTGTTTACAAGACGTGGGACATAAGGAGAACCAGATTTTGCAACCTGTTGGTTGTTAAGGCTGGTTGTTTAGGGGAGAGAAAGTTGTAAGGTTAGCTGTAGCCGAGATTTGACTGATCAGACGTTCTCTCTCCCCAGTTGAAGTGGACAAGGCCATACATTTATTAAAGATAAGTTCTACTTTTGTTTGAAAAAATAATGCCACGGAGTTACAAAAGGAGATACTACTTTCCTGTGTATTATTTGAGGGGACACTGGACAGCTTTTTTACTGTTAATAACAATTCTTTTGTAGAACTTTCTGGAGACTCTATTTTCTGTGCCAAAAACTGATTTTTTCCCAATTATTATCATGGTTTTATAGTCTGCAATATATTGCTTATAATTAGCTTTCTCTACCTGCAGACCTGTTTTTGATTTCTCAGTCTAGCAGAGAACCATGGCACGTGGGGTTTAAATCTACAACATTCAGCTGTCTTAACAGGGGTTAAAGCCTGCACTGTGGATTGAATCCAGTTGACATAGTCATGAGTGAGGAGCTCTAAATCATTGGAATTTTGAGGCTAGGAGTCAATTAAAACCTGTTTAAAGTTATAAGTATCTATTTTATTCCAGGCATGATATGTGTGGGAGGAGTGGTGATTGGAGGGCTTCACACTTACCTGTTGAATATTCAGGTTGAAAAGGATAGCATGGTGATCTGACCAGCTCAACTGGAGAATGTCAGTTAGAGATACCAAATGCCCATTAGAAGAGATGCCGTCCAGCTTGTGACCCACACCATGTGTGGGGCCATCCACTAGCTGTGTGAGACCAATGCGTGGAGAGAGAGGATGTAGCCTAACGATTAGGGCGGTCGACTTCAAATCTGGGGAACCGGGTTCGAGTCTCGGCAACGACGCTCAACAGCCTGTGATTTTGGGTAATCACTTAATCTCGTTGTTCCTAAAAAATGAATGTGTCCTCATGTAACGCAACTGGTGCTCATGTAAAGCGCTCTGATACCTAACTTCGGGTCAATTTCGCGCTATATAAAACTTCAGGAAAAAAAAGAAGCACAATAACATGTCCAATAGATCCTCAATGTCCTTGTCTGTGCGCAACTGATGATAAAAGTTAAAATCCCCCAACATGGTAACTCTGGTGAAAATAGCCCGGTCTCTAGTAGGGAGGTAATCTTATGAATAAAAGAGGATCTCAGACCAGGGGTCTATAGTTTTTTTAGAGAAAAGAGTATGGAAAACTATTGCAATGTCGCCGCCTCTCTTGAGTGACCTGTCTGCTCTGTAATAAGAATAGCCGGCCGGTACTGCTGAGACTAAGGGGCCGATTCCGATATCGTGCGGAAAGCCTCCGACCGACAGTCGGATTCTCCTAGACCATGTCAGAACCCATCTGCCCGACTCGGTCGGAATCAATTCTGCCTGACCAATTAAGATGTTCGCGGTCGGAAGGGAAACCATTCGATCATTCCAAATCGCTCCCACAGTGACTATCAGAAACCACCAGCGACAGCCGGCAACACGAGAGCTGCCCTTCACGCTACAGCAATGGCAGCCCACAATGGTTGCAAACGTGAAGCTACAGCAACGACTGTCCACAACACCTGACAGGCTCTTCGCACTACAGCGATGACCGTTCACAGTGCCTGACCTGCTTTTTGTGCTACAGCGATGACCATCCACGTTGCTCAGCCCCCTCCAGCACCCTCTAACACTTAGTGGAACTGTTTATTCTAGACTTAGAAGGCCCTAACCCAGGGACTAACAGGACTAACAAGTTCCCTGTATCCAACCTGCGCTCCATCATGGTTGGCTTGAACTTGTGACTTTCTCCTCGACTAGTGTGACCAGATGACCGCGTGTGGCGCTTTGTGCTTTAAGGCACTATTGATTTTTAAATCTTTCAAATTTAATATTTCCGGTACTAATGATTGGATTTTTGTCATTCTGGTTTCATTTTATTTATTAAAATGTACTTGATCTGTCTTGTGTTATTTATTTTTTATTTTTTTATTTTTTATATTATTTAAGCCTTTCATCAATAGTGCACAACTACAGTTTCAGCATGTGCAGTGGACATACAGCAGAACATAAGCAAATGTGAACAAAAGTAAATCAGATGGCATGTGTACTATTATAATCAAATACAGCTAGGCAGTTAGGACAATTGTACATTTCTAGCATGATCTAACATAATCGCAATACTGGAATGTGGTATATTTGGACTGTCAGGGAATGCTACGTAGGTCAATAAGGTGAGTATGATTCGCAAGGGATCATGTGGGGGAGAAACATATCTTGCATTGGGTTGGTCAATCATATGATAGATAAAGTTAGCATCAGGACACGTGCTCACTGCTGTCTGGGTGTTCCAATAGATACGTCTGCAGTGGGCCCCAGATGTCTCAAGGGCATGAGGAACGTGGGAGAAGTTCAGTGTTAGAATCCGGGTTCTCTGGTTGGCACAGGTAGGTACTTGTGACAAGCAGGGAACCTTTCCTCTAGTCAGGGTAAGGGGTTACACTACTAAAACAACCCCTTGCTCACCCTCTAGGTAGCTTGGCGTGAGCAGACAAGGCTTATCTCAGAGCGTTATAGGTTAAGCATTTGTGAACACATACAATAACCAAGTTACAACACTACAAATGGACACCACACAGGTATTTATATTAAAAATAAGGATTCTTTATATAGGATTATCACAAGACCATTAAACGATTAAAAATACACAATACAGTTGCTTAGTTGGTAGAAGATTGCATAGTTTCTCTTAAGTTCTTAAATGCGACACTTTAAGTCAATGTACCTTAGATGCGACACGCAGGGCAACGAAAGTGTTGCAGCGATGCAGATGCGTTGAAGTTCTTGGTGCAAAAGAAATAAAGACGGGATCTTCCAGATGCGTTACGCTTCTCCGATGTTGGGAGAAGACTCGACTCGATGCGTCAGGTACAGCGGCGTCAGCTATAGCGGCGTCACCTTTGGCGAGATGCGACGACAGCGGCCTTGGCAGCGGCACTCTTCTCCGACGTTGCGAGACGCTTCCGCTCGATGCAATGCTGCAGCGGCGACACCCCTTCTGCGAGATGCGACGACAGCGGCTCCGACGGCGGCACGCTTCTCCGTGGATGCGAGGCGCTTTTCTAGTTGCGGTGCAATGCGACAACTACGAGGGCTGCGATGGCGACAAGCTTCCTCCTCGATGCGAGACTCTTCTCTCGATGCGGTGCAATGCGACAGCTACGATGGCTGCGATGGCGACAGGCTTCTTCGGCGTTGCGAGACACTTCCGGAATGATGCGAGACGCTTCCGCTCGATGCAATGCTGCAGCGACGACACTCTCTGTGAGATGCGACGACAGCGGCTCCGACGGCGGCACGCTTCTCTTCCTTGCATCGCGCTTCCAGCTCCTTGCGACACGCGGTCCCTAAGAAGGCCCAACAACAACAGCAGGCACTTCCAAAGAGACTCTGGGGAGCTGGGGGTGAAGTCCACTGGTCCTGGGACTTCGTTCAGGGGGCAAGCTCAGTTCAAGCCCTTGGAGATCTTTTCAAAGCACAAGTTGAAGCAAAGTCTTTAGTAGTCTTTCTCCTCTCCTTCAGCAGCAAGGCAACCACTGCAGGCCAATCCCCCAGGTCAGGGACAGTTACTCCTCCTAAAGCTTTCCCAGTTCCTTCTCCTCTGGCAGAGGTTCTTCTTGTTTCAGCAGGATCTAATTTCTTGGGAGCAGGGTCCCAATACTTATACCCCTAATTCCTTTGTTCCTCTGGGGTTGAGGGGCCTTTGCCCAGTCCAAACCAGTTCTTGAGCACTCTGTTGACATGACTCTGCCTTTCTATTCAGGGTGCAGGGCAGAGACATCAGCCGCTCCCTAGGAGGTGGAGCCAGCATTGTGGTAGCAGAGCACAACCCTATTCAGAGCCCAGGTGTACTCCTCCCACCCATCTGACTGCCAATCTTCCTATTCACCACCAGGCTACCTAGCCCTGCCCCTCTGGGTTTCCCCAGCCCTGTCACTCACACAACCAGACAGGCAGATATACATCATAGCAGAGGCGGGCTGAAATGGTCAAGCAAGCAAATACCAACTTTCTAAAAGTGGTATTTGCAAACACAGAATATTAAAATAAACTTTACTAAAAGATGTAGTTTATTATTCTGAGTTCAGGCATACTAAACTCGAATTTCTACCATGTTCCCTGGGTCTGTTAGGATCATAGAATGTAACAATTCTAACAGCCCATTCTGGCCTATGGAGAACAGGTAGCCTTACAATAGTGAAAAACGAAAATGGCTGTAATTCACTATTAGGATATGCCACACACATCAGGCTTGTCCTACCTTATGCTTACAATGCACCCTGCCCTTGGGCCTACCATAGGGGTGACTGATATGAAGTTAAGGGAAGGTTTAGGGACTGGTAAGTGTGTGCACTCACCCAGTCAGCATGACAGTACCAGACTGCACGCAGGCTCTGCAATGGCAGACCTTAGATACATTTTACCAGGCCGCTTCTGTGGGTGGCACAACCAGTGCTGCAAGCCCACCAGCAGCATTTGTATTTACAAGCCCTGGGCACCCCTGGTGCACTTTACTGGGGTCTGACAGTAAACCAAATAAGCCAATCATGGAATCCAACCAACATAGACATTTACAATGGGGAGAGCATATGCACTTTAGCACTGAACAGCAGTGGTAAAGTGCCCAGAGTCATAGAATAGCCAACAACAGATCAGAAAAAGTACAGGTGGAAGGTGAAAAGTCTAGGGACCATCCGGCCAAAAGGGCCAGGTCCAACACAACCCCCTTCCAGCCAAAACGCAGGGTAGACCAATCACTACCTTGATGGGCTTCCCTGTTGCAGGCGGTAGAACAAGGACCAGGCCCGCAACTGCAGGGGAAGACTCCAGTACTACGCCAATCTGAACCTATTGGAATCCCTCTGTCCATACTCTCAGGGCCCACCAAGCCAATCCATGGGGAACCCTTCTCCTCACCTGTGGACACCACCTGTGGAGCACCTAACCTTAGCTGGTTCACAGGTGTGTCCCAACAGACAGACAGCAAAATGCTACAGTGGCCACTGACAGTAGTCAGGGATGAGACCCAGGCCGTGTGCCTCTCAGGGCTCTCAAACCTCTGTGGCGCCAGGGAGCGGGGGGCAGTAGCCCCAGGTGCGTGGCACCCTTTGTCCATTCTCCCTCCTGTCAGGTCAGGTGTGACATCCTGGCACTGACCCACCAGCCCCAGGCCTGTACCCGGCGGCTGGACCGAAGACTGGGGTGGCCTTTCCCACACCCGGTCCTCCTCCTTGGGGCTCTGTACCCTCCCACTTGGAGTGGTCCCCCTGTACAGAATTGCCAGGGCACCTGTGGCAGGTGTCCTGCGCAATTCGCCCACCAGGTCAGGGGTTCTATCCTGCAACTGGGCGTCCAGGTCAGGGGGGACACCCTGAACCTGTCCTGCCAACCTAGGGTCTAAACCCTTCAGTTGAGCGGGGTCAGAGGCGAGGACTCCCTCCCTCTGCACCCCCTTCCAGATGGCTGTACCCTCCCACCTGGAGTGGTACACCAAGAAGACAGACTGGTAGGGACACTGATTACAGATGTCCCTCCCTCCAGGTCAGACAACACCTGAACCTGGCTCTCCAACCTAGGGTCTAAACCCTCAGGCTGCACCGGGGTCAGAGGCTAGGACTCCCTCCCTCTGCACCCCCTTACAAAGTACTGCACACTCTCAAATGGCGTGGTACCCCTAGAAGCAACATGGGTCAGGACACTGATTACAGTTGTCCCACCCTCCAGGTCAGACAACACCTGAACCTGGCTTCCCAACCCTGGGACCAACCCATGTGGTTGAACGCTCGCCTGGCGCACCAGGACTTTCCGGGGAGCACGCATGCCCCCCCTGAGGGTGACGCATAACTCCTGTGTCGTGTGACAGTCTGCCTGGCGCAGATCTCCCAACCCCTGTCCACCTGACAGTGTGCGAAGATCCCCCAGGACAGAAGTGGTGTCACCATGGTCATTCACTGGGGACACAGCCCTTCCGGCTGGCCCCTGACCCACTGGTTCTTCCACTGGGGACTCCTTCCCCCTCTCACCCCTCACTCTGGACTTCTGCACCCTCCCAACTGGAGCGGTACTGCCAGAGACCAGAACTGATGGAGGCCTGCTTACAGACACTCCCGGTTCACCAGACACCAGGGGGTCCCGCATAACGGGCAGCCCCTCAGGACAGACTAGGCTCCCAACCTGGTGTTCCCTTAAAGAACCATCCAGGCTCTGAGACTGAGGTTGGGCACTACCGGGACATAACCCATTCTCACTCCTTCCCCTTAAAGACAGGACGTGAGGCCCTACACCCCTCTCACTACTACAGGACCTAGTTGGGCTACTCTGAGCCACTTCCACCACACTGGGTTTGAAGAATCCTGAACCACTCATCTTGGGGTCACTCCCCAGTGCCTTTCCAGACCCTCTGGACTCCACCAAAAGGTCTGCCTCCAATGTGAGCTCCCTGCGGTCAGAGAACTCACTCTCCAACAGGTGTTGGCATAGCTCTGGAAAACAGGAACTTACAATATGCTCTCCCACAAATGGATCACACAGCCCCCTAGCAGGGTTAACCAAACTATCCTTCACCTCACCATCCAGTGCCTCGCACACGTACTCCACACCACTCTCATGAGACTGGCAGGACAGTATCGGACTGTCTCTGTCACACAACCCACACTCTTCTGGGCGGTCTTCACACTCACATACCTTGGGGCCGATTCACAGAACCAACTTAAGACAAAATCCTAAACTTGCTACTTTTGGTATTCACAGATGTTAGGATTTTGTCTTAAGACAATCTTAAGACAGACTTAAGACAGACTTAATACAAACTTAAGACAAAATCCTAACTTAAGTCTGTCTTAAGTCAGTCTTAAGTTTGTCTTAAGTCTGTCTTAAGTCTGTCTTAAGTTTGTCTTAAGTCTGTCTTAAGTCTGTCTTAAGTCTGTCTTAAGTTTGTTTTAAGACAAACTTAAGACAAAATCCTAACTTCTGTGAATACCAAAAGTAGTAAGTTTAGGATTTTGTCTTAAGTTCGTTCTGTGAATCAGGCCCCAGGACTTCAATTCTGAGGGAACCCCTCTCCCTGCACCTCTCATCTAGAGTCAGTAGAGTGTCTCTCCCACCACTAGGACCATGAACCCCTGCGCCAGTTACCCTATTCCTCTCAGGGACACTGCGCACTACTGGAGCTACCTCATGTCCTTGAACCTCCTGGTGTATGTTAACCCCCTCCTTCAAGTCAGGCGCCACATCTCTGGGTGTGTGTACTACTCTCTCAGCACTAGAAAATTCAATATTGCTGCCACCATCTGAGCTGGATTCCTCCTCCCACTCAGCAAAGCTTAATCTCTGAGCTACACACACTTCTTGTTGCTGGGCTGAGACACTCATGGTCTCAAGCCTCTCGAGCTCTAAGCCAAGCTTCCTCATAATCAACTCATGCTCCATTTCTATTTTCTTTTCCTCTAGGGCTAACTTTCTAATTTGCCATTCCAATTCTAACTGCCCTTTTAACTTGAGCTTGATCAGCTCTATTTCGTGCATCCTACACTCTCTTCTATCTGCCAGCTCCTCTGGAGATAGACTGTGGTTAGAAACACTGCTACCAGCAGGGGAAGGGGTTCTCCTTCCACCTGGACCTTCTGGCCCATCTAACTGTTCCTCTGCTTTATCATCATCAATGGCATTCCTTGCTTCTACCCAGGCCCTCAGCGCCTGGTAGAACTCTGCCTTGTTTTTACATCCAGAAGTAGAAACTTTTAATTTCCTGCAGAAGAACTTTAGCTGCCTGGTAGTGTAACTGTCCATTTTCTCTTCTTCCCATTCAAATTCAGTATTGACAGAGACTATGGATGCTGCTTTCTCCACCATGGTTAAGCTTGGCAGTACTCAAAAATAGAAAGTCCCAAAAAGAAATCTACCAACAAGTATTGGTTGCGTTTAAGGTCTGCACTCACTAAGTAGTGTTCACCAATCACTGTACATGAGTCACAAATGCCAGTCCAGAATCCTCACCGCTGACCACCAATGTTAGAATCCGGGTTCTCTGGTTGGCACAGGTAGGTACTTGTGACAAGCAGGGAACCTTTCCTCTAGTCAGGGTAAGGGGTTACACTACTAAAACAACCCCTTGCTCACCCTCTAGGTTGCTTGGCGCGAGCAGACAAGGCTTATCTCAGAGAGTTATAGGTTAAGCATTTGTGAACACATACAGTAACCAAGTGACAATACTACAAATGGACACCACACAGGTATTTATATTAAAAATAAGGATTCTTTATATAGGATTATCACAAGACCATTAAACGATTAAAAATACACAATACGGTTGCTTAGTTGGTAGAAGATTGCTTAGTTTCTCTTAAGTTCTTAAATGCAACACTTTAAGTCAATGTACCTTAGATGCGACACGCAGGGCAACGAAAGTGTTGCCGCGATGCAGATGGGTTGAAGTTCTTGGTGCAAAAGAAATAAAGACGGGATCTTCCAGATGCATTACGCTTCTCCGATGTTGCGAGAAGACTCGACTCAATGTGTCAGCTACAGCGGCATCAGCTACAGCGGCGTCACCTTTGGCTCGATGCGACGACAGCGGCCTTGGCAGCGGCACTCTTCTCAGACTTTGCGAGACGCTTCCGCTCGATGCGATGCTGCAGCGGCGACACCCCATCTGCGAGATGCGACGACAGCGGCTCCGACGACGGCACGCTTCTCCGTGGATGCGAGGCGCTTTTCTGGTTGCGGTGCAATGCGACAACTACGAGGGCTGCGATGGCGACACGCTTCCTCCTCAATGCGAGACTCTTCTCTCGATGCGGTGCAATTAGACAGCTACGATGGCTGCGATGGCGACACGCTTCTTCGGCGTTGCGAGACACTTCCGGAATGATGCGAGATGCTTCCGCTCGATGCGATGCTGCAGCGGCGACACTCTCTGCGAGATGCGACGACAGCGGCTCTGACGGCGGCACGCTTCTCTTCCTTGCGTCGCACTTCCAGCTCCTTGCGACACGCAGTCCCTCAGAAGGCCCAACAACAACAGTAGGCACTTCCAAAGAGACTCTGGGGAGCTGGGGGTGAAGTCCACTGGTCCTGGGACTTCGTTCAGGGGGCAAGCTCAGTTCAAGCCCTTGGAGATCTTTTCAAAGCACAAGTTGAAGCAAAGTCTTTAGTAGTCTTTCTCCTCTCCTTCAGCAGCAAGGCAACCACTGCAGGCCAATCCCCCAGGTCAGGGACATTTACTCCTCCTACAGCTTTCCCAGTTCCTTCTCCTCTGGCAGAGGTTATTCTTGTTTCAGCAGGATCTAATTTCTTGGGAGCAGGGTCCCAATACTTATCCCCCTAATTCCTTTGTTCCTCTGGGGTTGAGGGGCCTTTGCCCAGTCCAAACCAGTTCTTGAGCACTCTGTTGACATGACTCTGCCTTTCTATTCAGGGTACAGGGCAGAGACATCAGCCGCTCTGCAGGAGGTGGAGCCAGCATTGTGGTAGCAGAGCACAACCCTATTCAGAGCCCAGGTGTACTCCTCCCACCCATCTGACTGCCAATCTTCCTATTCACCACCAGACTACCTAGCCCTGCCCCTCTGGGTTTCCCCAGCCCTGTCACTCACACAACCAGACAGGCAGATACACATCATAGCAGAGGCGGGCTGAAATGGCCAAGCAAGCAAATACCAACTTTCTAAAAGTGGTATTTGCAAACACAGAATATTAAAATAAACTTTACTAAAAGATGTATTTTATTATTCTGAGTTCAGGCATACTAAACTCGAATTTCTACCACGTTCCCTGGGTCTGTTAGGATCATAGAATGTAACAATTCTAACAGCCCATTCTGGCCTATGGAGTACAGGTAGCCTTACAATAGTGAAAAACGAAAATGGCTGTAATTCACTATTAGGACATGCCACACACATCCGGCTTGTCCTACCTTATGCTTACAATGCACCCTGCCCTTGGGCCTACCATAGGGGTGACTGATATGAAGTTAAGGGAAGGTTTAGGGACTGGTAAGTGTGTGCACTCACCCAGTCAGCATGACAGTACCAGACTGCACGCAGGCTCTGCAATGGCAGACCTTAGATACATTTTACCAGGCCGCTTCTGTGGGTGGCACAACCAGTGCTGCAAGCCCACCAGCAGCATTTGTATTTACAAGCCCTGGGCACCCCTGGTGCACTTTACTGGGGTCTGACAGTAAACCAAATAAGCCAATCATGGAATCCAACCAACATAGACATTTACAATGGGGAGAGCATATGCACTTTAGCACTGAACAGCAGTGGTAAAGTGCCCAGAGTCATAGAATAGCCAACAACAGGTCAGAAAAAGAACAGGTGGAAGGCGAAAAGTCTAGGGACCATCCGGCCAAAAGGGCCAGGTCCAACATTCAGCATATGTACAGGTTTGGTCCTGCCACAGTATCATGTCCCCAAGCCAGTCCTTGAATATGGGCGCCCGTCCACGACCCCATCTACAAGCCACTCAACGTTTGGCTAGAACCTGGCTAAAGGACACAAACTTATGATGTTGGGCAGGGATTTGCTCAGTGTATCCAAGTAGGGCCACAAGCGGGGACCTCGAAATAGAAATAGAAGTCATGCAGTCCAGCGCCGTGAAGACCTACCACCAGTATGTGTGAACCTCTGGACATACCCAGGCTAAATGGAGGAAATCAGCGGCCTCTGTCTTACATCTGTCACATCTGTTTGTGTCTCGTAACCCAAAGCTATGGAGTTTGACTGGAGTATAATAGCTACGATGAAAGAATTTATAATGAATAATTCGTAGTCTGCATTTGGAAGAAATCCTCTCTGTCTGTTTGCAACAGAACAACCATTGTGTGTCAGTGATGGCATGTTCCAGTTCTGTCGCCCATTTATCGTGGGCTTCATATTGAGGGTAATTAGTATCAACATAAAGAGTGTGGCACAGCGTGGAAACTAAATGTGAGGCAGTGGATGCGCGTAAGACAAGATGCAGAAGGGCCACTACTGCGGGTTCCGATGGGTATGCAGGGGTGCAGGCTTGAATCCCAAGCTGCATGAGGGCATATAGGAATGTTTCCATAGTGGAAGGTGGGGGGGTCGGGGCATAGTTGTTGGAGAGTGCGAAATTTGCCATTAAGGTACAGATCACCCCAACAACGGATGTTGCGTGTATGTGCAACTTTCTTAAATAGTCCTTCTTGCAGTAATGACATCTCTGGATGGAAGGCAAGCGGAAGTAGTGGGGAGTATAGACAGGGTGCATGTTAAGCGATTGGTAATGCGGGACCAGGCTTTGATTGTGCAGTCCACAGAGGAGGGACAAGACCCACGGGGCTCAACCTTAGACAGGAGTACACCTTAAAGTGGGTTAGGGTCAGCAAGCCAGTGCTCAGTAGCAACATGGGGTGCGTAGCGAGGAGGATAAAACCAAAAGTGAGCATAGTGTGCTTGGGCACATATATAGTATAGTTCAAAGTAAGGAATGTCAAAGCCTCCTTGTGAGTATGGTCGCATGAGTGTGTCCCATTGTATGTGTGGTTGTTTATTGCCCCACACTAATCGGATGAATTCTGACCGAAGGGAGGCGAAAAAATGCCGGCCATGGGTCACAATGTATCATCCAAGACAGACATGGAGCACCATACTCACCCGTGATGGGCCCAACCAGCTGAGGGGGTGCCCGCACAACTGTGCCTACAGACCTATTTAGAAGAGGAACAGTCATGCGCAGAGGTCAGGGATCATGTGGAGTGTCCTGGGGTGGGAGTCCCAGGTATGTGTAGACACGTGGCAGAACCATGTCCTGCATGCTTGAGTCAGGTGGATGTGGAGAATGGTGGGCCAGCCAAGGCTGGATGCATGGAGATGGCACAATTGGGTGTTGGATCACAGTGCCACAAGGTTGTGTTGTGGTTGTGGGCTGCATCCTGAGTGTGTGCGTGGATTGAGAAGGTCATCCTGCAGCTGGCAGTGATCCACTCCCCCCATCTCTGTTGGACGTTGATGTGGCCTGGTCGCCGGATGTAGTAGCATAGCTGTGCAGATGCACCCTGGATGTGGACAAGTATCATGGGATTTTTAACGCATATGTCCGTAGAGTGCAGGGTAGGATTAGACACGGATGTCGTAGTTGACCTGGGGGATGGTCTCCCTCTTGCCTTGAGGTTGATGGAACTGGGGATCTTGTGCATAATGCAGAGTGTGCTGCCGCATGAGGCACAGATGCTGCTGATCAGCATAGCACATGTCAGCAAGCAATCCATGATGAACACCAGCTCATTTGCGTGGACACTGGGTGCCCTTGCTGCAGGGCCTGCAGCAGCATGCGCCATGTCAAGAAAACAATGCCACAAGTAGCACACAAAGACAAGGATCTCAGGAAGGAACTATGCAAAAGGTGTATGTCAAGGAAGGAATGTCTGGTTCAACATGGCACACACACACACAATGGATTCACATGCAGCACAGTGGCCGTCGTGGAGACTGACATGCCACAATACCTACACAGCCATGGACATCATGCACAATACAGAATCTAATCCCTGAAAAACAGCTTGCATCTTGCTACTCTACACATAGACTCATATGCACCATCTCTGAGAACAATGCCAGACATGCCGCATGCACAGTGGCAACAGACCACCATTGACAGAGATGAGGCACCTTGGAGGCAGAGGGACACCTTTATTAGTCATGTGTGTCGGAATGCTAATGCAACTCTGTCAACACATACACAGGTCATGTGGATGAACACGTGGGACCAACACTGGCACCCCCCTTTGCACCACAGATGCTGGAAATCCATAGCACTGGCACACAAGTGACGGGTTACAGCTAAACACCCCCTGCTGCTCACGCAGAGGCTGCTATACACCATTGAGCCCCTAATGGGGAATTCACACACCATGTCAACCTGGTGCAACCCGTATGTTTCCGAGGGCAGTGTTACACACATTGATGGCTCCGTCACAATCCACAATCCCATTACAGATGACGTCACCAAGTCTGACCATCAATTCAGGTGAATTCAGCTCCATGTCATGTGCCCCATGGTGATTCAACATGTATGTAAAGTATCTAAACATGAACAGGAGCAGTGCACACACATTCAGAACAAATACCACTCCTAAAAAGCCGTGCTGCATCCCTTACCCGAAGGAGATTTTTGAACTTGTCCGTGCATGTAACGCTGATTCAGCACATGTTGCTGTGTTCATGAGGAATAGCAGGAGCACAACAATGCCACCAGCAGACAGCATGCGCAAGTACTTGTGGATGGGAGACACACCAGAAGTCAGCCAAAAGAAGCACATCCGCATGCATGTGCATGTACTCGACACGTATAAGGTTGTCAACATGCTAGGTGACAATGATGACTCTGGAAAAACATTCTTCTATTGCACTATCACTTGAGTGACACATCCAAACACACCTCTGACTCACTTGGCAGACATGCAGATGGACACACACATTGCAACACTTGCCACACACGGCCCAATGCGTGCACACTCAGACACTGGAACTCACCACTAAGCAAAGAAGTTGCGTATGAGCCGACTCCGCATGTCCTCTACCGCCTCCTCCTCCTCCACATCACTTGTCTCGTGACCAAGCCCTTCATCCTCCACGGGTGGATGGTCCTGCTCATCTGGATCCAGGATGAGTGGCACAGCTTTCTCCACTGCCATGTTGTGCAGCATGCAGCACACGAGGAATATCTTGCAGACCTTCACCGGTGCATATGGGAGTGCGCCACCGGTCTTGTGGAGGCAACGGAATCGGCTCTTCAGGAGGCCAAACGTCCTCTCTATCACTCGCCTGGTCCGCCCATGGGCGTTGTTGTAGCGGTGATCGGCAGCCGTGCTGGGGTTGCGGAGAGGCGTGATCAGCCATGGCATGTTGGGATAGCCAGCGTCCCCTACATGGAAACATCATGGACAAGAGTGGGTCAGGAGCAGCAGTAAGACAGGAAGATGATGTTAAATACAGGACTGCCAGAGTATACCCACCAACAATACATGCTCGTTCGTTGCGCAGCTGCAGCATCATTTCAGGCACCCTGCTACGCCTCATGATGTAGGCATCGTGTGCTGATCCTGGAAAACGAGCACAGACATGTGAAATCACCATGTTGGCAAGACACACCACAAGGGCATTAATGGAGTTATAATGCTTGCGGTTCCTATACGCTACCTCCTGTGCCTGTGGTGGTACCAAAGCCACATGTGTTCCATCTATGGACCCAATGACATGGGGCATCCCTCCCAGGGCATAGAACTCACGCTTGACACCTGTCAACTGCTCAGGAGCTGGGAATTTGATGAACTCATCCAGGTGCTCCAACATGGCCTCTAAAAAATCATGCAGAACACGGTTTGGGACATGCCACCGACATGGGCAATGGTATGTTGAAAGGTACCCGTGGCAAAGAAATGTAGGGCTGCCATCACCTTCATCTTGGGTGTCAGTGCAGTAGGATACCTGTGTAGCGGTTGGAGGTGTGGTGCCAGCCGTGTCGTCAACTCCTCAATCAAACGTTGAGGGAATCGGTAGCGACGTATACAGTCATGTTCCCTCAGGTCAGCCAAGTCCGGAATTGCTCGAGGGAGAGGCGGAGCCCTGCAGTGAATTAGAACGGACAACGAAGAGTGAGTACAGTACACCACCAATGTCAATGTACTGAGCACATGCTCAACAGGCAATACACATATGCTACATACAGAGTCAGGTCTGTGCAATATGCCCTGGACACGTATGCCAGGCATGTGACACTCCTACCAAGAGCCAGCTACAAACGTTGATTCTCAACCTCAATATGCCATGCCATGAAACTAGCTGTGGGCCAGTGTAAGTGAGCAGGCAGATGCATTACAGGAGTTACAGACATCCAAATATGTGCAGAAGAAGGATGTTTATTGTACAGACAGGTTGCGGAACACTAGAGGCACAGGTCACATGTCATAGAATAAGGACACACCACACACCTTGCCATGAAGGATTACATGTCAAGACTGATCACACATACATTGAGAGTATCCAGATATGTACTTGTTTTGGAACTCCGTGTCGATGCATACATACACACCTTACGTCGGATTACACATGTGTGCTGGTGTGCGGAACAGTGTGCCATGCCCATCTACACACAGACACATGTTGGTTGCAGCAACTGCAGATGCATTTGACCAAACACCTAGAGCAAACCTATGGGAACACATGACACACACATGACATAGCTACAGCGTGCAACGCGGGCATTCACTTGTCAGGGGTAACATTCCGTGTACCTGGCATCAGGGGACATTTGCGGGTGTCGGTGACTGTGCCATGCCAGTGACGCATGGCCCACCAAGTCTGTACTACATGCACACATGTCAAAGGAGTGAAGGGGATGTGTGGCACATAGGGCACCATCACACGTGACATGTGTACACAGCTCATCATACTTTAATTAGCTTCACACCTTAGGAGTATGGTGCCACATCACAGCCTGACCCACCTGTGCCCGACACATGTAGTACTGCACAGACAATGCCTTGATGTCCAGCCTTGGCCAAGTATGACAGCTCAATTCCTTCCTGTGTGCCGCCTGTCACCACTGTCAGGTGTGAAACGCACCGTACATACGCTCTGAGGGCGTGTGTAGGGTCCCTATCACTATGGGGGTGCTCGCGTACGTGTACGCCATAGGTGTTCGGACCGTACACACGCGTGTGTACGGTCCCTATCACTATGGGGGTGCTCGTGTACGTGTACGCCATAGTAGTTCGGACCGTACACACGTGTGTGTACGGTCCCTATCACTATGGGGGTGCTCGCGTACGTGTACGCCATAGTAGTTCGGACCGTACACACGCGTGTGTAGGGTCGGTCCGTATCACTATGGCGTACGCATACGCCAGCACTCCCATAGTGATAGGGACCCTACACACACATGTACGGTCCGTATCACTGTGGCGTGCGCATACGCGAGCACTCCCATAGTGATGGGGACCGTACACACGCGTGTACGGTCCGTTGCAATGCATTTGGGGTGCCCTAGGGCTGTGGAACGCACCGTACCTGTGTTTTAACATAGGATTGACATAGGGGACACATGAGGGACAAGTATAGGGGCCTAAATGCATGCAGGTTGTCATGGAGACCGAGTTTCATGTTTGAATTTTGCATCATGTGGCCAGCAGAAGTCGGTTGAAGACAATATACTTTGTTGCAATGTGGTTGTTGACATTACATCATGCTCAATTTTCAAACCATGCAAAGCCTGTCACTGGGGTAGTTTTAAAGTGATTGGAGGACACGTAGGATGCAAATGTGACTGAGCCAATCACTCTGTACTCCTGTACATGAAACAGGCCAGCAAGGAAGATATAAGGCAGCCAGGTCCCTTGAGAGAGCACTTGCCTGCACATCCTTTCATTCCACAACACTGCTGCTGCTTGTGATTCCTCTGGCACCATGTCCAGGTCTGTGGAGAGGGCCCAGCCATTCACCATGGAGGAGAATATGGCGTTGGTGGATGTGATCCTCCCACAGTACACCATGCTGTATGGTCGACCAGGGGAGCAGGTGAGTGCAGACTCCAGTAGCTTAAACTGTGCCCCTTTTTGTGACTGTGACTTCTGGCATTGTGTCCAGGTGTGACAGACATGCAGGGTTCTTCATAGTGGGTCCCGGGGGGGAAGGGCTCATGTCTCCCATGCAGAGCATGCTGTAGTTCCTGTGTGCACAACGCACTTGCATAGTGCTTACTGTGACGATCACTGCATGGTGCATGCCTCTTTCGGACTGCCTAATCCTCCTGGAAATGTTGTTTCTACAGTCCTGATGTGAGTCTGTGCTCCCCCCAGGGTGACAGGTGCCAGTACCCTACCCACAGATGTGTGTCTGTTCAGTGTACCTGTGGTGAGAGTGTCCAAATGATGTGGTCGTCCCCTGGACATTGGTGTGTGTGTGTGTGAGTCCCCTGTCATGTGGGTGTGTGCATATGTGGAGTGTTGCACCCCAGCTGCATGTGGGATGGATATACCCTGCCCATCTGATGTGAGCAGGGAGCTGTGCTGGATGTCTGCCGTGCTGAGATAGCCCCACATCTGTGACACCCCCAGTCTAGTGGCACATGTGCAGAGTGAGGTTTGTAGCGGCAGTTGCCAATGCCAGGTGATTGTTCAGTGCCTATGTGTGTCTGGGTACTCTGCTGAGGTAGCGTAAGTGGGCTGGGGCAGGTGACTGCTTAGGGGTACTGTTCAGATTCCTGGTGTAGCTTGGGATGCACAGTGTGAGCCTGCATCATTGATTGTGTTGCACCCCTCATGCCACCTGTGTACTTTCAATGGCACCTACTGCATTTGGCCATTCCCAGGAGGATGATGTCACTATGACAAAGGTGCAATGAGTTGGCTGCATACTATGGCCAGTTCAAACATGCATAATTTGTAATATGTGTGTCTCTGTATCATTGATAAGGTGGATTGATGTATTGTCACTTTTGCATCCTCACAGGTAGGCGTCTGTGCCAAGGGGGAGATCTGGAAGCAAGCCATCAGTGCCGTGAGGAGGACGGATGGTTGGAAGCGGCGCCTAGCCCAGGTGAGGAAACGCTGGCAGGATATCCGGTGCTGGACGCGGAGGGTCGCACGGGTCCTGCTGGGGGACTCACCTGAGAGCCACAAAAACCGTGGCCGCCGGCGTCTGACCCACATCCAGAAGCGTGTGCTGGCGGTGGTCTTCCCCGACTTGGACAGGCGCTTACTGGAGAAGCAGCAGCAGGAAGGGGGTAGGTACATGTGTGTTTGTTGTGTGTGACCAGCTTTTGGAAGTGTGCAGTTGCATGGATACACTGCCAGGGTTTAAATGTGCAGTGCATATCCTGTTCCCCAAAGTAAAGCGGTGCTGTTCTTGCTCCCTTCCCCTCCTTGCTATGTGTTCCCTGGTCTGTGTGTAGTCACTCTTGCACAAGGTTATCTAGGATGGCAGTTAATCCAAGTGCCCAATGCTTGCAGCATCATGTGTGGGGGTGGTGTGTAACAGGTTTTTGGACGTTGCCTGTGCCCTGGCCAGTTCTGTCATTGTGGGGTCCATGTTAGTTGGCACTGATGCTGAGTCCCGACATGGAGTGTGTGTTTCATGTGTACTGCCTTACTGCCTGCATGTCGAATGTCGTGCCCTCTGACATGATGTGCTTGAGTGTGAGATATGCATAGTGCAGGGATGGTGGCTTGTCTTCCAGTCATATCCATCCAGGGCCATGGAGTAGTGTGGCCACTACAGTCCCCTGGGGCACCTTTTCCTAGGTATCATGTGTGTCATCAGACAATGTGGACATTCTCTGTGTCCTCAGCATAGTTTGGGCCCTGTGGCCTAGTACCCTGGCCTCATTTGTATTCACGTATACTGTGCTACATGTGTCCACTGAACAGGGTGACCTAATGTAGCTGGTGCATATTCACAGGGGCCAGTGCCTGTGTGTCTTGGTGCAACTATCTGATGATGGTTGTTTGTCAGTGATATATGTGGACAGGCGCACCAGGGGTAGTTTGTGTACGATCAGGATTTATTGCAGGCCATGTGTTTTCATCCCAGACTAAGAGGTGTAAGTACTTCCTCTGTCTCAATCACATTGTCTCAGGTGGGGGGGGGGTTGGTGCGGGCAAGGCGTACATGTCCAAACCTGAAGTCTCCTTCCTCGGTCTGGCCAGTGTGTGATGTTTGTGTGGACAAACACTCAAGGTGCAGTGACCCAGTCATGTTGGCCATGGTTTTCAGTATTACCGTTGCAGCATGTTCCAAGAGTTGATAGACATGGTTCCTGCTCATCCCTTTCTTGGCTACGCTGTGTGTCGCAGATGCTGTGCTAGATTGTCCCCAGAGCCTGGCTCCTCTGTACAATTTGACGTCAAGTTATTTGCTATTGTGTCATGCTCTCCATATTTTAACAGTGGCATGGTGGGTCAACAAACTGTGTGTTGCAGGGACTACATATGTACCTTGTATTGTAGATGTTACTCTTGTTGCTTTTCAGGCTATGCACTGTGACCTATGTAGAGTTGACTCATGTGACATATGTATACCAGCGTCTGATTTCTCCTGTCTCTTCCCCTTGCCCACAGCATCGTCGGGGGACTACGAGGGAGACACTGGCACGGACCGTGAGGAGGGAGCGAGCACCAGTGCCAGCAGTGCTGAGTTGGCTGGCACATCGAGTGGCACGGAGGCCGACGGGAGTGCAGCGGAGGATCTGTCCAGTCAAACCACCACCGACTATGACGCTGACGGGTCCGAGGCTGAGCTCTCCGAGGGGGCGGAGGCTGCTCCCACAGCTGACAGCAGCACTCCATCACTACCCGCCCCCTCCATTCTGATCACCGGCCTCCCACTTGCTCGTGTCCCTTCCCGCCGTGCTAGGTCACCACGTGTCTCCTTCTTGCCAGGCACCGCACCCCCTGCCCCTGTCTCCACTGCTGCCACCAATGCCGAGTCTGTGGACATCCTGCGGCAGTTGCAGGTTGGTCAGACTGCGATGCTTAATGTCCTCCATGGCCACAGCCGAGTGCTCAACCAGATAAAGGCATACATGGAGGGCATTTCAGCTGCGCAGTCTGACCAACGCAACTTGCTGAGGTCCATAGACTCGACACTGACTGCAGCAGTGGGTCTCCTGCAGCGCTACGTCCCCCCCTACCCCTGAACCATCCACACTTCCCACTCCCATGACTGTCCAAAGCACATCCAGACGTCCCCATGCACGCACCCCACCAGACACAGGCACCACACCACCAGGGAAGGCAAAGCGCACACCTCCTGGCACGCACACACAGGGTGAAGTAGGCACACCCACTGGGTCGGGGGGGAAACGGAAGACACGCAGCCAGAGTGGGAGTTCACATTCCTCACGACCACCACCCTCCAAATCCACTCCCCTCAGCTCTCCTGGCCAAGAGTCAGACACAGGGTCAGTCCTGCCCAGTGTGTCCATCAGCACCAGTGTGGCACCACCCCGCAAGCGGTGGAGGCAGGACACCGGCAGGGGAGTTGAGTCCCCCCCTGCCCACACCCTCCACCAGTAGCGCTGCGACCCATCCCTCCGACCCCCCCCCTCCTTGGGGCCTGTGGTTCCTTCGGGTGCAGGGGAGACGCTGGGCGACCTGGCAGTAGTGTGCAGCGCCGTGCTCGAATCCACCTTTGGCGCTGCCCCACCCCCTGTGTTGGAGTCGTCCGTCCCTGCACCCACAACACCTACCCTTGCCCCTCCTGTCCATGCGGTGCCTGATCCTTCCCCCCCACATGATGCCCCCCCCTGTGGATGACAAGGTAGTCTGAACTGTGCAGGCAAGCTAGGGGACACGCATCCCAATGTGTCCCCCACCTGGATTGGAACTATGGACTGCCCTATGGGCCTTGTGCATATGGAACTTTTCATACAATACATTTAGGAACATTGCTGAATAAAGCTATTTTATTTTCCTTGGCACACTACTGCTTTTCTGGCATTGCTGTTGGTGGTGCTGCTCCATGATTTGGGGTGGCGATAATGTGTTAGGTGTCTGTGATATGTTGTAGTGTGCTGGTCGTGGGGTGGACCCTGTTATCTGTGTGCCATCACACAGTATTTGCTATAAAACTTTGCTCATGTAAGCTGTTACTGCATGGTGACATTGTCCCAAGGTGTGTACCTTCCTCTGTGGACCCTGACATCTTCCCTGCAGGGTGTTGTGAAGACATTTGTGCAGTGCTGTGTCTACATGTGCTGGGTGTGTGACGGACCCCTTCAACTTTGGCCATGCATGCTGGGCAAGGTCTCCACCTGCATCATTTGTGGCATACTTGGGGGTCACTGTACTTGTGACTGGAGTATATTGACATGACTTCATGTGTACATGTTACCTTTTCCGCACTATGCATGTGTGTACTCCCAGCCTCGCACACATGTGTTTCGTGTTCTGCTGGGTCTTTGAGCACCTGACTGACAATTGTGGGCATTGTATCTGTGGGTACTCCACCCCTTTCTTTCCATGGGCACAGCTGGGAGGACTCTGCACCCACCCCTCCTGTGTCTGGGCACTGCTGGGAGGACTCTGCACCCACCCCTCCTGTGTCTGGGCACTGCTGGGGGGACTCTGCACCCACCCCTCCTGTGTCTGGGCACTGCTGGGGGGACTCTGCACCCACCCCTCCTGTGTCTGGGCACTGATGGGGGGACTCTGCACCCACCCCTCCTGTGTCTGGGCACTGCTGGGGGGACTCTGCGCCCACCCCTCCTGTGTCTGGGCACTGCTGGGAGGACTCTGCACCCACCCCTCCTGTGTCTGGGCACTGCTGGGAGTGATAGGCACCCACCCCTCATATGTCTGGGCACTGCTGGGAGGACTCTGCACCCACCCCTCCTGTGTCTGGACACTGCTGGGAGGACTCTGCACCCACCCCTCCTGTGTCTGGGCACTGCTGGGGGGACTCTGCACCCACCCCTCCTGTGTCTGGGCACTGCTGGGGGGACTCTGCACCCACCCCTCATGTGTCTGGGCACTGCTGGGAGGACTCTGCACCCACCCCTCCTGTGTCTGGGCACTGCTGGGAGTGATAGGCACCCACCCTCATATGTCTGGGCACTGCTGGGAGGACTCTGCACCCACCCCTCCTGTGTCTGGGCACTGCTGGGAGGACTCTGCACCCACCCCTCCTGTGTCTGGGCACTGCTGGGAGGACTCTGCACCCACCCCTCCTATGTCTGGGCACTGCTGGAAGGACTCTGCACCCACCCCTCCTGTATCTGGGCACTGCTGGGAGGGCTCTGCACCCACCCCTCCTATGTCTGGGCACTGCTGGGAGGACTCTGCACCCACCTCTCCTGTGTCTGGGCACTGCTGGGAGTGATAGGCACCCACCCCTCATATGTCGGGGCACTGCTGGGAGGACTCTGTACCCACCCCTCCTGTGTCTGGGCACTTCTGGGAGGACTCTGCACCCACCCCTCCTATGTCTGGGCACTGCTGGGAGGACTCTGCACCCACCCCTCCTGTGTCTGGGCACTGCTGGGAGGACTCTGCACCCACCCCTCCTATGTCTGGGCACTGCTGGGAGGACTCTGCACCCACCCCTCCTGTATCTGGGCACTGCTGGGAGGGCTCTGCACCCACCCCTCCTATGTCTGGGCACTGCTGGGAGGACTCTGCACCACCTCTCCTGTGTCTGGGCACTGCTGGGAGTGATAGGCACCCACCCCTCATATGTCGGGGCACTGCTGGGAGGACTCTGCACCCACCCCTCCTGTGTCTGGGCACTGCTGGGAGGACTCTGCACCCACCCCTCCTATGTCTGGGCACTGCTGGGAGGACTCTGCACCCACCCCTCCTGTGTCTGGGCACTGCTGGGAGTGATAGGCACCCAACACCTCATATGTCGGGGCACTGCTGGGAGGACTTTGCACCCACCCCTCCTGTGTCTGGGCACTGCTGGGGGGACTCTGCACCCACCCCTCCTGTGTCTGGGCACTGCTGGGGGGACTCTGCACCCACCCCTCCTGTGTCTGGGCACTGCTGGGAGTGATAGGCACCCACCCCTCCTGTGTCTGGGCACTGCTGGGAGTGATAGGCAACCACCCCTCCTATGTCTGGCCATGTACTCTCCATGCATACACGGGTGGGGGTACGCTCCATGCATACAAGGGTGGGGGTACGCTCCGGACATACACTGGTGGGGTGGCAGTACTCTCCATTCATACACGTGTGGGGGTACGCTTCGTACATACCCGTACCCACGCTCTGCGGGCCTGGGTACGGGCCGTACCCATGCCTTTGGAACATGGGTACGGTGCGGACCCCCAATGTTGGCGTGCCGTAGGGGTCCGCGCCGTACCCAGCACTTCAGAGCGTGGGTACGGGCCGTACCACGCACACACCTACGTCACCCCAACAATGGCGGTACGACCCGTACCCACGTTCGGAAGACCTGGGTACGGGCCGTACCAGCATTGTTGGGGTGATGTAGGGGTACACGTGGTCCGACCCGTGCCCACACTCTGAAGGCTTGGGTACGGCGCGGACCCCTACGGCACCCCAACATTGGGGGTCCGCACCGTACCCACGCTCTTAAAGCATGGGTACGGTGCGGACCCCCAATGGGGTGCCGTAGGGGTGCGCACCGTACCCAGGCCTTCTGGGCGTGGGTACGGGTTGGACCACGCGTACCCCTACATCACCCCAACAATGCTGGTACAGCCCGTACACTGGCTTTTAGAACGTGGGTACAGGCCGTACCGCCATTGTTGGGGTGACGTAGGTGTGTGCGTGGTACGACCCGTACCCACGCTCTTAAGGCGTGTGTACGGTACGTACCGGATTTGTTGTGTTGGCGGTTCGCGTCATCACCCACTTCCGTTGTGGCGGACGCTGGCGTTGCTGGACACGCCCCCACCCCCTCGAGGTGACCAGGCCCTGGAGGTCAGGTATGTGCAGGGCATGTATGACTTGTGACATGGGTGGGGGTTTGGTTTCCTGCCCCCCCCCCCTTTGCCCCTGGGTGTGGTTCTGACCTTCTGCGGCGTCTGCGTCGGTACCTGTAGAGCAGGTGGACTGCTATGAGGGCCGGGATGACACGTAGGTTCGGGTCCATGGCTGTCCGTCGCGTACAGGTGCTCCTTGTGCGCGTCGTCCTGATTTCCCGGCACTTTTTGGCAGCCGGAGAATATAATCCGTGCGGGGTGACGTCGGTGCGGATCGTACTTCCTGGTTCGTGGACCGCAGGCTGAATGCGTCCCGACGTCACGTCGGCGTTGTCTCGGATCACATTGGTATGTATTTTTTCGTCGGTCGGTGTTTTTTACGAATCGTACGGGAATGGTGTTGCCGTGCGAATCGTACTTGCATGTTTGTAATGTTTTTTAACCGGGTACGAGTCGGACGGAGAAAACGCTCCGACCGACGGTTCGTACCCGGTTTCTCCAGGATCCGAATCGGCACCAAAATGTTGTCTTGGAATGTGCAGGGCCTGAATAGTCCCCAGAAGAGGAATAGGGTGCATGGCTATCTGCACAGATAACATAGCAATATACGTTTTTGCAGGAAATGCACCTATGGGGGACTGTATCAAAAGTCTCCAGAGGCAATGGAGGGGTCAGGTATATGCAACATCTTATTCTTGCTATACTAGGGGGGGCCTTCCTTTGAATGGCTCCGGGGGTAATGTTTAAATGCACCTGATGAGGAGGGCCGATAGGTCTTACTGGTGGGTACCCTTGATGCACATGACCTCTGCTTAGTTAATATAAATGCCCCAAATGTGGATGACCTTGCGTTGCGTGGATTATGTATGGCCACCACGATTGGCATCCACCAGACATTAGAGGGGGATCTTATTAGACAGGAAGCTAGGCTGGTAACACTCGAAAAGACGATGGATGATTCTTCTGAATCCATGGTGGAATGGGAAAACAATATTGCAAAGTATGCAAGTGATGGGATCAGCTAGAAAACCATGTCCTCACTGTGGGATGCTGCCGTTAGACTATGGATATGGATAAGGTGGAGCAATTGTTGGCCCACTTGATCAGGGCTGAGGTGCACCCCATAATGGCGATTTGAGATTTGGAGGGCTGTATAGTGTATACTCAGCTAGCTATTAATTTGGCAATTGTAATGCATCTGCGGACGGTTTATAGAGCTGCCCAATGTACCCATCTTGAAGATGCGCTCCCAACATATCTACTGCCGTTGTCACTACTGACCCTTATGCTCAAAGATCGCAAACAGTTGAATGCGCCCCTCATAAAACAAGAATTGCAAAATGCAGTACAGGCGCTAAAGTCAGCTACGTCACCGGGTGGTGATGAGCTCCCGGCAGAATTCTATAAACTCTTTCCTGACATCTTGATTGATAATTTATTTCTGTATACATGGAGGCCCTGGAGAAAGGTGTCCTCCCGGAATCTATGAGAAAAACCCTAATAGTAATGTTGCCAAAACCTGGTAGGAACCCCCTTGAAGTATCTTCCTATAGACCCCTCTCCATGTTGAATGTGGATCAGAAGGTCCTTAGCCATGTTCTTGCAGCTAGATTACTCCCATACCTGCTGCACCTGATCCATGCGGACCAATCAGGATTTAAACTGTGTCGTAAAACATTGCTTAATTTGCACAGACTGACCCCTGTGTTGCATGTCCCAGAGCTGTCTGGGGATTCTTCTGCACTTGCCTTTCTTGATATTGAACAGGCTTCATCTAGGTGAGGTGGGAATACGTCTCGGAGGTGCTGGATTGTACAGGATTAGGTCACAATTATATAAAATGGATCCAGCTGCTGTATAATTCTGCTACGGCCAGGATCAGGACTGGCCTGGTTGCTTCTGAGATTATAACATTGCAAAGGGGCACCTGCCAGGGTCATCCCCTGTTACTGTTGTTCATTGTCATTGTGATGGGCTCCAGCTTGTAGACTCCGACAGGCATCTGTGTCGGCAAAACGGAACATTTAGGGGCCTATTAGGATGGCGGGCGGAAAACCACCCTGACCGCCATGGATCTGGAAATCAACCGCACGCAGGCACAGTGGAAAATCCGGCATACAAACTAGGAACAACTGCCAAAAAACACCGACCGCGGCAGAACGAGGCCAAGAAAAAACACCCATAGCGGGCGGAGATGGCCAAAACCCATCCGCGGAGGTCGCATTCGCGGCGGTAAACAATAAAACCACCACAACGGAGACACCGCACGTCAAATTAGGATAACCCCGATGCCCACACGGTACGTACCGCAGTTTCCGACCGCCACGGTCGCAAACAGTGATAAATGGGAGAGCTGGAAGAAGAGCTGCTGCACAGCCACCGCTGCGGACGCTCCGTGACAAATATGGTGGACGAAAGAAAAAAAACCACAACAAGGCCACAAAGTGCACACAGCAAACTAGCCATGCCCCCAAAAACACAGAACACACCCCAATGACACAACCACATGGAAAATACAAAAATACAAATCCCAGGACAACACACCTGACAGAAATACCCCATTTGGACACACCCACATAGCTGAGTATGAAACCAGCCCCTTCCCTGACCACAATCCTTTGCAAAATTCCAAGACTGAAGGCCACTAACCCTGACAACAAAGGATAGGCAAAGCAACACACCAGCACTACTCACACCACACACAGCACCACCACCACTTCCACACCTGCACCTCTGATCCCCCTGCACATCACACACCATACACATCACCCCACCCCCACCACTCACTCCCCTGCACCCATAACCCCTTTGCACATCATACACCATGGCAACACATAAAATGCCAAAATTCACAGAGAGTGAGTTGAAGGTTATGGTAGATGAGATAGTCAGAGTGGAACCACAACTGTTTGGTAGCCTGGTCCAACAGACACCATTAGCCACAACAGCTCAAATGTGGGCAAGGATAGTCGATAAGGTCAATGCAGTAGGTACCATCCCGTGCTCCAAAAATGAAATCATGAAGCGGTGGCATGACCGTAAGAGGGTTGTCAAACAGAAGAGGAGCAAGAACGGTGAGCTGGCTGACAGGACTGGCGGTGGCCCTCCCATCTCACCAAAACCATTCACTGCATGGGAGAAGAAGGTGCTCTCCATCCAGAGAGTCTCACAGGAGTAGCCAGGGGTGTGGAGGCTGGTAAGTACAAACAAATGACTACCACCACACTGCTATGTACTGTCTTGCACAACTACAAAGCTACACCTCCTGGGCCCAAGTGCATTCATATGCACCACACACTCCCCAACACATGTCTCACAGATCCAACATTCACACACTCACATCCATCCCAAACGTAGCTAGCAGCATCGCCATGGGGGCATGTGCACAGGCAGCCAGCACAACAACTTCCACCAGGCCACCTTGTCCCATAGCCCAGCAAGATGGAGCACTTCACACCCAGAAGCAGTTGGAATCCCTTGGCTCACCACAAACAAACTAACAGGTAGGTAGCCATCTTGCCATGGAGACTGTCTAGGGGTGGGAGGCCTGCACCACAACTCCCACCATGCCCCCTGTCCCACCCCTGAGAAGGTTGGAGCACTGCCCTCCACCTAGAAGCATTTGGAAGCCATTGTCCCGCTACAAACAAACTAACAGGTAGGTAGCTATCTTGCCATGGAGGCTGTGTGGGGTAGGAGGCCTGCACTAATACCCCCAACATTTACCCTTGTCACCCAGCTCATCAAGATGGAGCACTCCCTCCCACCCAGATGCATGCGGCAGCCATGCTATCATTACAAACAAACTAACAGGTAGGTAGCCATCTTGCCATGGAGGCTGTTTGGGGGTGGGAGGCCTGCACTACAACTCACGCCATGCCCCCTGTACCACCCCTGAGCAGGATGTAGCACTCCACACCACCCAGAAGCATTTGGAAGCCATTGTCCCACTACAAACAAACTACAGGTAGTTAGCCATCTTAACAGTGAGGGGTGTTTGTGGGTGTGAAGACTGCACTACAACTCCCACCATGCCATCTGTCCCTCCCCTGAGCAGGATGTAGCACTCCTCACCACCAACAAGCATCAGGAAGCCATTGTCCCACTACAAACAAACTACCAGGTAGGTAGCCATCTTAACAGTGAGGGGTGTTTGTGGGTGTGAAGACTGTACTACTACTCCCACCATGCACCCTGTCCCACACCTGAGCACAATGGAGCACCCCCTCACCCAAAAGCATGTTGCAGCCATTGCATTGTTGACCGTCATCTAACAGGTAGGTAGCCATCTTCACAGGGAGGTCTGGGGGGGGAGCTGCACTACAACTCCCACCAGGCAGCCCAGTCCCAACACAAGCAGGATGGAGCACTCCACACCCATAAGCAGTTCTAAGCCATTGGCTCGCTACAAACAAACTAACAGGTAGGCAGACATCTACCATGGGAGGTCTGTTTGGGAGTGGGATGCCTGAACAACAACTCACTCCAGGCCGACTCGTCCCCCAGACCATCACGATGAAGCCTCCCCTCCCACCCAGATGCATGTGTCAGCCATTGTATCATTACAAACAAAATAACAGGTAGGTAGACATATCATGCTTGCTTGTCACACCCATGAGCAGGATGCAAGCCTCCACCACACACACACACACAGATGTGTCAGGTCAAAGCCAAATGGGAAAACATAACAGGTAAGTAGCCAGTATGTGCACACAGCCATTCTCCTCAGAAAGCATGGTGCCACATGACAACACCAGCCCTCTCTTTGCACACACATACACACAGATCCTATTGCCACTCACAGTGTGCACACAGATAAGCAAATGAAACTGTCACAGCAACCAAAGTGTGACACACCAATGCACATGTAGAAGAAATTCTGGGCACAATCATGCACAGCACTGAATTCCATGTGTAAGTGCCATGGGGCCAGAGCAGCAAGGATGAAATGAGAAACAAGAAAGCATGGTTGGTGGTACAAATCCAGATACTCACATGACAAGACCAAGGTATGCAGGAGATGACAATGGCCAGTTCATGCCCAGATGTTACGTCTGACAGGGCAGAGTAAGCCTAAAATACTCCTCACTGAACTTTTTAGTTGCGCTAGTCCCTAGATGGTAACATGTCCCTGTACTCAAAAATTATGCACGTTGCGCATGGTAGGTATTGACAACTCACACCATGGACAAGTAATGCATGTACCACAGCATCATGTCAGGAGGTACAGTAGTGCACATAGAAACAAATGTGATGATTAGTCAACTGTGTGGTGTACAAACAGTGAATGATATACAGATAACACAAAGCTTTTGGGGTGCACTACAATGACCATCTCCCATCTGACCCACAGGTGACCAAGATTTCACTGCAGAGGACAACACAGGCAACCTGCAAAACCAGTCTCACCTCCCCCGGTACATGGACTCTCGGATGTTGACTCCTGGGATTCTCTGGACGATGAGCTCGAGGCCAGCCCATCTGGAATGCCAGGGCACAACAGGTCCCAGGACCCCATTGTCCCCCCAACACATCTGCTGCAATACCAACGTCTCTGCAGACCCCTGCTGTCACAGCCTGTGCGTCCTCCACCACCACCATCACCACCACCAACATCACCACCACCAGTGCTGCCTGCAACGCTCCCCTGTCCCAGAGGATGACCACCCCACACCACTGACTGAGGAGGGCAGGGAGAGGATGCGGGTGCCTACAGTGGTGAGGCTACAGGTCCATGGCAGCAGGGAAGGTGGGAGGGGCACGGTCACTCACAGACACCAAGTGGCTGGGACTCAATCCCTGGACCACATTAACAGAGTCCTTGGGGCATATGAACATGCCCAGGGACGAACAGGCCAGTCGGAAGAAGTATTCCGCAAGCTCAACCTGCTGATGTGGTCCATCGAC
Source organism: Triturus cristatus (assembly GCF_964204655.1). Taxonomy (NCBI): domain Eukaryota; kingdom Metazoa; phylum Chordata; class Amphibia; order Caudata; family Salamandridae; genus Triturus; species Triturus cristatus. The sequence continues at coordinate 499,971,156 of NC_140582.1, forward strand.
ACCCGCATGGGACAAATTGTGGTCCTCTTGGGCCAGCAAGTGGCAGTACTAAGCGACAGACCTGCGCCACAACCAACACCTCCACCTCCCTCTGGTGGGCTGCAGGATGACAGTTCACCATCCTCCCCTGCGGCCACAGAGAGGGGTAAGTCCTCAGACCCCACTGGCCCTACAGCAGGGCCCCCCCGCCAAGTGACGAAGGGACCGTCCGAAGAAAACCCTGGGAGTAACTGGAAGCAAAGCACCTGCCAAACGCCAGTCACAGAGCCAGCCATGATGGCAACCCTCTTCACCACTGCATTGACTTTTTGGGCTGTCCTTCCCCACACTGCCTTGTAAATGGTATCTGTCTGTTGGACTGGGTCACCACATCAATGTTGTGAATACTCGATTATCTCATTTACCACACCTGTCAACTCACTGCTCCACTAATCACCTCAATGTAAATGTTCACTCCCCCTCACATGTCATCATTGTAAATAATAAATCCTTACACACATGTTGTTGTGTATGCTCCATCTTTATTCCAGGATGTACAGTCTTCAACATGATTACAATGTACCAGGAGTATGGAATGTATGTAGGCAAGGAGAGGTTGAAGGCACCTAGGAAAACACAACAGAATAACATTCACTAGTCTGGGTGTGGCATCACAGACATCACACAACACCTACCATCAAGATAATCCAACATGCACACATCACAATGGGCAACAAGTGCCAGCATACACATCCTGTCGATGTACAAAACTACCCTGTTCCAGAAACATTGTCAGCCACCACTGAGTCGACAACCGGCTGCAGTCACAAAGCCCACATACACCTTCACAACAACAGCAACATCATCAGACAATGGATCCATTGTACATTGTCACTCACCTTCAAGTGAAGTAGCGGGTGATGAGCTGTTGATGCAGGTCAACACCTTCCTCCTCTCCACTGTCCTCATCACTAGACACAGGTTGGTTTGCAGCCGGGGGCCTTTGCTGCTCATCATCCTCCTGAATCAGGTGGATCTCCTTGCGAATGGCTAGGTTGTGGAGCATGCTGCATGCCACTACAATCTGACACACCTTCCCGGGTGAGTACATCAGTGCACCTCCGGTCTTGTCCAGGCAGCGGAAACGTGACTTCAGCAGGCCAAATGTATGCTCCACCACACGACGTGTCCTCCCATGGGCATCATTGTAGCGGACATCAGCTGGTGTCCTGGGATTCCACAGTGGGCTCAGCAACAAAGTACGGTTGGGATATGCAGAGTCACCTATGTGTGACAAACACAGATACACATTGCAATGTTGCTGGGTCAGAGGACAGCATGTCACACACACAGCACGCTATTTGACTAGGCATACTCACCCACAATACATGCACGCTCGAGAAGCAGATTAGCCATCAGCTGTGGTACAATGCTGTTCCGCAGGATGTAGGAGTCATGGGCCGAGCCTGGAAATTTGGCACACACGTGCAAGATGATCATATCTGCCTGGCACACCACCTGCACATTTATGGAGTGGAAATGTTTCAGATTCCTGTAGATGTGCTCACGTGGCTGTGGTGGTACAAGCCCGACATGGGTGCAATCAATGGCACCAACAACATGGGGGATGTGTCCAAGGGTATAGAAATCTCCCTTCATAGCAGCCAATTCATGCCCCCTGGGGAAATGGATATATGTGTCCTTGTAGATCATCATAGCCGATAGAACATCACGCAGCACCATGCTGGACATAGGTTGTGACTTTCCACCTGCGCTGGACACCGTGTGCTGGATTGATCCAGTGGCAAAAAAACGGAGGGCTGCCATCACCTTAGACGTGGGGGTGAAAGCTGTTGGATATATCCAGCGAGGCTGCAGGTAGGGCTCCAACTGAGCATAAAGGGTCTGTAGGGTGGCTCTATCCAGACGGAATTTCTGGATGATCTCCTCATTCTCCATGTCTGCCAGCACTGTGAAGGGACGATGCAGATTTGGTCTCCTCCTAGTTGAGATGAAAGTGGACACATGTCAATGCAATACATTATGAGATGGGCACAGAATCTCACGTTTTGGCAGACACAACGCCAACAATGACTATCATCAAAGTTGTGTTACAGACCAGCTGACATGTAGGGACTCCTTCAGCTACACTAATCGTACACCTGTCAACTCACAAACAGCAAGTACCTCCAAATCATACTCGCCATATGAGAATGCACATATGGATATGGCCATGTTCACCATGGGCACGCCTGGGAATATATCATCCAGGATTAGTGTGAAAATGCAACACCACTGTCTCACACCTAGCTGCTGCACCTGACACACCTTCAGGCGTTAGTCGAACCTGGCACACACCAACAACACAATGACCACAGGCTGAGCGTACATGATGAGTGTGTGCATGGTCAAACATAAGCGAACAGGCACATATGGACCATCTTCATCTTGAAAAAAATCGCTGTGATTTTCCCTGCACTTTTACACCTTGACATGTGTACACATTGGGGAGTCCATAACAACACTGTCCTGTGTACAGGCCCATCAATATCACAAATGGCATGTGAGGGAGTACATGCCAATCTTAGATATCACATACACAAACATGGCATGTGTAGTCAGCAGTGGGATACATGGCACATTGGCATTGTGTGCACTATGACGTGCCATCAACCATGTGGGCACTGTGCACTGTGGATGAATGCCAGATGGCCATTGACACAGCATGATGTGTCCATTGGTGCTGTCACAGTCACCCGCCACCCATATCCCAGTCACTCATGGCACTGTATGTCAATCAACTCGCGGTAGCTACCGCCTGGCCCCTGCGGTGTGTCACCGCTATGGACCATGCCCTTACAGCCAATGGGATCCGCTATCGCAGTGGCATGATGCAATTTTGAAACTCGCGGTAGGCGTGCTTCGCCACCGCGGAGCCGGTCATTGGATGCAATTGAAAGATGCACCACCGTGGTAGCGCCCGCCTGGCCCCTGCGGTGTGTCACTGCCATGGACCATGCCATTACAGCCAACGGGATCCCCTATCGCGATGGCATGATGCAATTTTGAAAATCGCGGTAGGCGTGCTCCGCCACCGCGGAGCCGGTCATTGGATGCAATTGAAAGATGCACCACCGCGGTAGAGCCCGCCTGGCCCCTGCGGTGTGTCACTGCCATGGACCATGCCCTTACAGCCAATGGGATCCGCTATTGCGGTGGCATGATGCAATTTTGAAAATCGCGCTAGGCGTGCTCCACCACCGCCCGAGCCGGTCATTGGATGTCTTTGAAAAAGGCTGACCTGGAACACCAATTGAAGCAGCTTAGAACCACTGAAACGACACCAGGGGGCTATATATGTGTGGGAGAGAGCCCCACATTTCCACTGCTCACAGAGCCTGCTGCCTGAGACCCCTCACCTGCTGCTGCCTCCAGGGACTTCTGCCTGAGACACTTCACCTGCTGCTGCCCCCAGGGACTGTTGCCTGAGACCCCTCACCTGCTGCTGCCTACAGGGACTGCTGCCTGAGACCCCTCACCTGCTGCTGCCTTCAGGGACTGCTGCCTGAGACCCCTCACCTGCTGCTACCTCCAGGGTCTGCTGCCTGAGACCCATCACCTGCTGCTGCTCCCAGGGACTGCTGCCTGAGACCCCTCACCACCCACTGCTGTCGCTGCTGTCTCATGTCCACAGTGATGGCAAGGACTGAGAAGATCTGTGCCAGTCCCATCACAAGTGAGGAGCTGGAGGACCTGGTGGACGAGGTGCTCACACATTACCCAAGGCCATATGGTGCCCCAAATGTCGTGGTAAGTCTTCAACAGTGGGTGTGAGAGTGCAGGGGGGGCACACATGTAGTCGGTCTGATGCAGTATGTGCCTGAGAGTGTGGGGTTGTGTCATGCACTGCCTAACATGCTGTTTCCTAGGGTGAAGGGGGGTGTCAGCCACACAGTGATGCAGAAAGTTGATAATGCAGGAGTCAGGACAGTGATTGCTTGTGTGAATGGCTGTGTGGGTTCCTGTTGTCCATCTCAGTGTGAGCCCACCTGGCCTGCACAGTCACCGCCCAATCTGACAAGGACACATCACTGAGTGTTATATGTGTGTTTTTTGCATGACTCTCCATCAATGAGCCATATCAGCCCTGTAGTTTGCACACGACAGGCCCTGTGAGAAGGGTGTGGGTTTGTGAGATCATGTCCCTCAATGTGACATACATGACACAGTGAACTATTCACAGGGCAAGGTCGTTGAGGCCTGCGCAGTGTTGGACACAGTGAGCCTCCCCCCAAACACATGTTGATATGTGACGTATGTCTTGCTCTACCTTGAAATGGACAGTAGATGTGGGCAGAGTACACATGGCTTTCTGTGCTCGCATCCTGCTTGTACATGCGATGTGCAGGTACTGTGTCCCCTCTCACACCTGCATGCATTTTACGTGTGCTTCTCACATGCAGATGTACCATGTGAGATGCATGTCTCTGCAAGACAAATCTGTGGATTTGGGATGAATCAGTTTCATGCTACTGTCCTGAGTGATTTTGTTACATGACACTGTGTCACTGATGTTTGCTCCCTCTTGTCTTTCATGCCTGCAGCTCAAAGTACACCAGCGTAAGGCCATGTGGAGGGCCATTGCGAGCAAGGTGCGGGCATTGGGTGTCTCAAACCAACAGTGCACCCACTGCCACAAGAGGTGGGACGACATCTCACGGCTGGCAAAGAATGTTGCGGAGATGACACTGGGGCTGCTCCCTCGCACTGGCAGGTTGGCACAGCGCAGCATGACACCACTAATGTGCCGCATCTTGGCCGTGACACACCCTGAGCTGGATGCACGATTGAAGGAGCATCAGCAGCAAATTAGGGGTGAGTATTCTGGGATGGGTGACTTTGGCTGTGTGTGGCTGCATGTGTACACAGCCTGTGCCAGCGCTGGGCTATGTGATGTTGGCAGTGTGATGCAGTGGCTTGTAATTGGCCTCTGTGCTAGGTGCAGCTGTCATGCATTTGTCCTACCTGTACTTCGCAAGGGAATTCGAGTACTGGGCATTTCAATAGCATTCTGGGTGGTGGGCTTCAGGTCTGAGCTATTTTGGTTACTGTTTGAACAGAGCCACATGCAGGATGTTGTGCTGTGTGGTCATCACATGGCTCACTTATGCCTGGTTTCCTTGTTTACACGCACTGTTTGAGTAACAAAAGTGTGTTTGCACAATGTTATTGCACCGGGTGGCGTGCAACATGTAGATTTCGCCATCTTCATGGTTGCTTTGCTTGCATATGTTTGTTCTGTTGCTGCCACTGAACGGACCCTATATCTCTCTCTCTCATGCAGCATCTCCCGTGGTTACGGAGGGACAGGGGACGGACACCCGTAATGTAATGTAATGTAATGTAATGTAAATATGCATTTGTAAAGGACAGACTGTCGCTCCGCAAGGAGCCTCCTGGCGCTAGGGAATAGGAAAGGGGAGAGTCAGTGGGAATTAAGCCTGAGATCTGATTAAATTAACGTGAAACAGTAGGTGGGGAAACAAGCACAACAGCTGGACAGGAGCCCAGTGACACAGATGTGACCAGCGCATCGGAGGGGGACAGGAGTCTGCTGGAGGAATAACAGCCCGAGACGCAAAGTTCAACGTCATCTGATGCCAGCCGTGACGCATCCATGTTGGCAGGCACAGGGAACGGGGATTCTGCATCATCTTCCACCACACAGCATACAGTGCCCACCCTCCCAGCCACTTCTTCTGGTGCTGCCCGTTTTCGCACCGGTAAGAGGGGAAGAGTGTCCTTCACCCCAGGCACTGCAGCCCCTGCCCCTGTCCCCCCTGCTGCCATCAGTGCTGAGTCTGTGGACCTTTTGCGCCAGCTGTGTGTAGGCCAGACAGCTCTCCTCAATGCATTCATAGACCACGACAAAAAATTGGCTCAGGTGGTTGCTTTCATGGATAGCATACATTCAGACATGGGTGGGCTGCACCGGACTGTCCAGTCTTTGTCCTCCGCAGTGACAGCAGCCCTTCAACTGGCACAATATCGTAGTCCAGCTCCAGTCCCTTTGTCCACCCCCATGCCGGTGGCTACATCTGACGATAGAGACCACGCTCCACATACCTCAAGGTCACGATACAGCACACAGCAGCAGCCCAAGCGGTCCAGGGCGCAGACACCATCCCCACAGAAAACCAAAGCCACCCCAGAGCGCAAAGACAAAAGCCCGTCAAGCGACACCAGGGGCCAAAAAGCAAAGTAGCAGACCTCAGGGTCACATGGCTCAGATCCATCCCCAGCCAAGGACTCTCCTGTCCCAAAAGGTGGTGCCTGCCAAGGGTACACATAAGAAGGGCTCCAAGGCAGATTCACCCACTACCTCGACTCCCATTCCAAGCCCAGTGAAGCAGGGAAAGGAGGGCACTGTAGGGGGAACACCTAGTAGACAGGGGATGGAGGGGCAAAGGCAAGGCCATGCAAAGTGTCCCACTGGATCCAGCACGTCCCCAGACGGAGGGCCAGCTTCTCTCACCTGATGCAGTCTTGGTGTTAGTGTGCCTGTTGTGTCCACACCACTTCCCATTGATCCAAAGTCAGGCAAGCCATTTAGAATCCCCAAGAAGTGGAAAGGAACCCCTCCACAATCTCCCACCCACACTGTGTCTCACGTCTGCATGACTCTACCTCCATGTGCCACTACACCACCTGGTCCAAGCAGCCCTCCGGCTTGCCACGCCACTGATAGCTCTACCTCAGCTGGACCTCTCTCTCACCAGTCCAGTGCTCCAACTGTGCCCGACACACAGCCAGCTACTAGTCCGACTGACAGCGAAGTCTGAATGTTGTTCAACCTCACACACCTGTCTCTCCCACAGCGATGCCTGTGCTGCCCATCGTGACATCCCAGACTGTGTTGCTGACCATGGCAGGGTAGAGTCGCACACATTCCCTGGGCAGCTTCTCATGGACTCACTCTGCACTTAGTCCTGCCCACTGGCCTTGTCGTTCACTGCTGTGTGCCCCCTGCCTGTGCCCTGCCCGCTGGCCTTGTCGTTCACTGCTTTGTGCCCCCTGCCTGTGCACCTTCTCATGGACTCACTCTGCACTTTGTCCTGTCCACTGGCCTTGTCGTTCACTGTTGTGTGCCCCCTGCCTGTGCAGCTTCTCATGGACAAGCTCTGCACTTCATTTTGACCACTGGCCTTGTTGCTCCTTGCTGTGTCGAACTATTCCCTGTGCAGCTTCTCATGCACCTCATCTGCACCTTGGACTGGCCACTGGCATTGCTGTTTACCCCTTGCCTGTGCAGCTTCTCATGTACCTCATCTGGACCTTGGACTGGCCACTGGCCTTGCTGTTTGCCCCTTGCCTGTGCAGCTTCTCATGTACCTCATCTGCACCTTGGACTGGCCACTGGCCTTGCAGTTTGCCCCTTGCCTGTGCAGCTTCTCATGTACCTCATCTGCACCTTGGACTGGCCACTGGCCTTGCTGTTTGCCCCCTGCATGTGCAGCTTCTCATGGACAAGCTCTGCACTTCGTTTTGACCACTGGCCTTGTTGCTGTTCCTTGTCTTGCATGTGATGTACACATGCTTGATGGTTATCTCCTTGGCCTTCCATTTGTGTGCACCTCACTTTGGCTTTGCTATATGTTGTGCTCAATTGCTGGTGGCATGTGGTCTGTCTATGTGGCTGTGTGTCAGTGTGGGGTATGTCTGTGTGACTTGGCAGGCTGTGTGTCCAGTAGGATGTTTGTTCCTTGTATGTGTGTGTTCATTTTGTGCTTGTACTCAGCTTTCTTGCCATGTGGTGTTGTTGTGGTGTGTGTGTTGCCCTGGGCCTGTGCTGCTGTACTGTGTGTTCCTCTGCAGCCACTCCTGCTGTGGCTGTTTCCCTAGTTGTTTGTTGTGTGGTGCAGGGTGTGGATTGACCTAGCTTGGTGTTGGGCATGAGGGTGCACAGGAGGGTGCACATGGCATGTCCATTCATGTTGGGGGGGCAGTGTGTGGAGTGGGGAGGTGTGGCCCTGTGTACTTTATGTCCTGCCCATGCCTGGTGCTGGCCCTGCCTTCTGCATTGTGCGCATGTTTTCCCTTGTCTTCACCGCTGCAGTGACGTGACCGGGACATTACTTGGAGATCGCGATGCTGTGTGACCTGGCTGCAGAGGGGTGACTTGGTGGCAGGTAGGACATGTGTGGGTACACTTGTGGATGTTTTCCTGTTCCCACCAGGTTGTCTGGTGTGGCCAGGAACCCTGTATCATCCCATGAGTTGTGTGTTGTGGTTGTGTGCGGGATTGTGTTGTTACGTACCTGCGGCGGCATCCGCACCGGTCCATGAGTAGCTGGTGATGTATCAGGTACAACACCGGAAAGACGTGAAGAGCTGGATCCATTGCGGTCGGGACCGGGAATCAGGTTTCGCGCTCCACTGTCAGGCTTCCGTCGTCTCTAGTTGGGCGGTTTCTCCGCTGCGGTGTGACTGGCTTTTTGAGGCATCCTGATTTTTACAGCGGATGGGACGTCATTCTGCTCGGCTGTGAGTCTCCATTGGCTCCCACCGCCACGGTGGCGGGCGCACTTTGATGGCGGTGCGCGTTGCACCGCGGCGTACGGGAAATTGGCCTTGTTTGTCCATACTAATATGGTGGGCATGAGGCCCGCTGCTGGCGTGCGGAAAAAGGCATTTTCCGCCACCGCAGGCACCGCGGTGGTTCCACTGCTCGCCATCCTAATAGACCCCTTAGTGTCTCTCTACGCTGATGACGCCTACCTGCAACAACCTGAGAGATCAGGTCTGATATTGCTTAACATCTTGGAAGAATTCTGGGAGTATGCTTTTCCCACTGGGTCTCTTGCAGACTGTACCCATGAGCCAACTCCCACCTGAGGTACTGACCTGGAGCATTGACCAAGTTAAATGGCATAGCACTTGGTGAACAGCGCTTGTTTGGCCTGAATATGGGTCGGTGTGCTGGGGTCTCCAACCCTCAATATCATTCTAGAACACTCTGAAGCTGCCCGTGATAGGGAAAATTGTGTTGATCAAAATGGTGGTCTTACCCAGATGTCTACATGTCTTCCAGGGGCCATGTATGAGATCCCCAGAAATGTTTTTCAGAAATTGGAGTTCCTGATGGTGGGACTCCTTTGGGCCTGTAAGAGGTGGTGAGTCGCCTTCAACACACTCCACAGGTAATGGGATCTGGGGGTCTAGAGGTTCTGGATCTAGAACCTCACTACCTGGCGGCCCAGATACAGCATGCAGTGCATTGGTTAGATGGTGAGCTGAACTGGGAGTGATCCCAGTTGGAGGGCATGCATGATGGGCATAAAATTGGAGCTCCCCTACTGCGTGGCCGGGATATCTCAGACTCTTTTCCTTACTTGGTTTGGCTCATGGGTAGACTTTGGGATAGAACTGTCAAACGAATAATCGGTCCACACCGTATGACCCCAACCTATATATTTGGATTGTGCAACCTTCTACCCAAATAGCTGACACCATGGCGGACAATCAATGGCAGGCAGGTGGCTGCTTAATGCTCTCGGACCTTTATCTGGAAGGCTGTTTCATCATTATGCAGTAGGTGCTGGAATCCTTTGGTTTAGGAGGGGGGCAATTTTTGCAATACACTAAAATAGCAGCCACGGCACGTAAACTATGGGCCTCCTTTCCCAAGGCTCCTGACTCTTCGCACCCTCTGGTGACGTTGCTGTCAATGGCGGGGGGTCGCTCACTCATCACACATATATACAGAGCACTACGCGCCGATCTGAGTTTACCACAGCTTCATGTGGAGGAGGCCGGGCAGGCGGTCAGTGAAGACCCAATAACCCTTAAGGACTGGTCAAAGATTCATGCTGGGGTCCGAAAGGTATCCATCTGAGCCAAATTCAACAAATCCAATATATTATAGTACATATGGTGTATCTGTCCCCTAAGAGACTACACTCCATCTACCTGGATAAACGTCACTGTTGTCCATGCTGTGCTACCATGGCAGCTGATTTTTTCCACATGGTATTCCACGTTACAGTTCTTACACCCTTTTGGACGGAAGCTCTGTGCTGTATTAAACATGTTTCTGGCTGGGACATCTCCAGACGGATACTTAGTTGCCAGCTCTAGATAACTCTAAAAACCTTTTAAGTAGGAGGTATGCACAGCTGGGGCTCGTTGTGGCAAAGCAGAGAATAGCGATCCATTGGATTATCCCCTGGCCCCCCAAACTAGAGGCTTGGAAACGGGGCCTCATTGAATGGGCCAGTGCTGAAGAGGAACATATGAAAAAACCCTGCAGGGACGAGGAGGGTAATGAAGCTTTGTTGGCCTGGGGTGTTATGATGCAAATACTGCTAGACCCCTCAGATGAGTCTGACATGTTGGAGATTATTGAGACAGAGGGGGAGGGGTGAAGGACTCACATAATCCAGGTCTCTGGTTCTTGAATAGCCATGATTAATTACAATTGCATGACTTTGTGGTACAACACGTTGCCCTTTACCGAGCGCGTATTCCAATGTGCCATCTCTGTATATGATCAGAGGCTGGGGATAGGGCGGTGAGGGTGGAATGGGAGGTGTTTTTTGGTATAATGAGAGTAATTTGGTTGAATGTGTGCATGCAGGACCACTTTTAGTAGCAAGAACGCTATTCAAACACAGGGTGGGAAATGGAATAGTGTCCGTAGTGCCTGCATGTTTGACGCATTATCCTACTTTGCCATCCCTTCTTGATGCAGTGCTCTTATTGACTGATGTATTGTGTATCACCCTGCCATTGAAAATTGAACAAACAAATGTAGAAAAAAAAAAAACAATTCTGAACAAATCAATGTCCTTTCCAATTCTTCCAATTCAGAAATGGCCACTTTATCATATCCAGAAATCATAAAAGAGTATACAAGCACAATTTAAAATATACGTTGCAGCTGGGTATACCAATGTGTATTCCATTGTTATTACATCTCAAATTCCAAGAACAAAAATATGTTTATCTCAGGCCCTGTTCCAAGACTGTTATCGATTTTTCATCGTTGACTTTCTAAGGTCCAATTAGTAATCAACTTCAGATTGGCCAAGAGCATTGCACATCCACTCTTGATGGCAGTTCCAACCAAGATTCTTGACTGATCAGAGTCAATACAACAGTTATCTGGTTCAGATCTCGCGAAGCTGGGATGATTTACTAAGTATGGGCAAAATTTATGAAAGGTTTTGAGCGCCCTGCACCATGCAAGGGGATGCAGGGGGATGCAAAACATAAGATGAGATTTACCAAGCCACACAAGGTCACCTAGCGTGGCCCTGTGAGGCTTGAAAAATCTAGAGTTACGCAATGCAGCCCAAATCACTGCTTTGTATTACTCTGCAGCAGGGAGGCGTGCCATGGGTGGAGCTTGGGTGTTCGCACACAACCACCATTCTGACATATTCCCAGATATACCAACACTGGTAGACCTGGGAATGCAGCAGAATTGAACGCCTGCCCTCCAGAGGCACAACAAGTAGGAATATCTTTACTTCTCCTTGTTGTTTCTTCTTTCTAAGTGTGGTGCATTGTGCAGCACATGAAGAAAGAGGAAAATGCCTCTGAGAAAAGTTTTGTGCAGGAAGGTGTCCCTTCCTGCATAAAAACCATCAAGCCTACAGGGTGCCTGCGTTGGTGCTAGGCAGCACTTTGCGCGCTAGCGCAGGCAGAGAGCAGAATGCGGCATATAATGTTAAATACGGCGCATTCCTGCCCTCTCTTTTTTAAGCAGCGCAGCAACGTGGCAGGCTGCATTGCATGAATATTTGTTAAATATGCCCCTATGTTTGTAAGAGGTTCTAATAAAGAAGACAGGGAAAGAAGTCAAAGTGTACAAAAGATATTATATGACAGCAATTACAGGGTGTTAAAGGTACCGTTAAGATAAATTACAATTAGTCCACAGCATTTACCTCATTTATGCAGAGGATTTTAGAAAATATAGGAAGAAAGTACATTTCTGTGATTTTAGACTGCAGGCTTGAACTGTGCTTGCATTTCGATAGATTGGAACGTCTGTTACAATGGACGGCGTTATTATTTCAGCCTTAGTTGTTTACTCGACATCTGGATAACTGTTTAATTGCTTCTTTCTGTCCTGAATGATTTATCTGAATCTGGGGAATAGAGAGTGTCAACATTCAATCTATGTTTGTAGCTTTTTCACTTGTGCATAGAAAGTGTGAAACCTGGAAACCGTCAGACTGCTTTAAAGACGTGCCCTAGTGGCATGGGACGTTTCCGTATTTTTAACTGAGTTGGTGAACTCTTTTCCTTCACTGTGCCCTAAAAGTCATCCTGTTATTTTGGTTCTCGAGTCCTACAAGCAGAGGAGGGCACTCCATTTGCTTGGTCATCTTTCCATACTCACCCTTACACGTCTGAGAGCTCACAAGACTCTAAGTGGCTCTACAAAGTCTAAACCAGCATGTACTGGTTGCAAACACTTGCACACAATGACTTCCAACTCCCCCTTATTCGAAGAGAGACTCCGAATTTTGCTTTGAACCTGTCTTGCTTTACCAGAGATTATAAGATTCTTATTTCATGTCCAGCAGAATAAGTTTTGGCAAACTAGTCATTTCAATGCCACGTCACCATCAAATACCCTACTCTTACATGTGCCATGTACCTCACGCATTAAAAGATCCTGTGTCTGTGGCATGGGAATATAAAAACTATTCACTCTCCTGCACTCCATTAGGGCTAGTCCTACTGCTGACACCATCCCCTTGGGCACTTCTTATACTCATGCCTCCCATCTTAAACCTTCCTTGAATAACTAGGATTTAGGACTAACCCTTAGTTACTCCTGCTGCCACACCAGCCAGAACAACAACTACGAGAGAATCTTCCTAATCAATCACTGGAGCAACCTACCAGACCAATCTTCAGAAGAAACAACCAAAGGTGGAAACCCAGGTCTTTAGATTGTGCGACCTCTTCAAAGACATTGTCACTCCCTTGGTGTTGACTCTTGCAAGAAAAGTCATCAATACTATCCTGACTTTCAGGCCTTCCAGCGGAATCCACCAATCAATCACCAAAGAAGTCGGGTCACTACTGGTCATCTAAAGTGTCTGATCCCACGTCATCCACAATAATCTCCTACCCGTGTAATAAAGGAGAGGAATGAACAATATCAGCTCTGCTTCTATATCAATTACATTCATTTTGAGAACCATTACAATTGTAATCTACAAACCATTTTCATAAAAAAGTACTAGACTTTGAAACAATACTAAGACAATATTATCATATGCTGCAGAACTGGCAAAAATAATCAGTCATCAGAACTCTGCTGCTGTATTAGTCGAGGAAAAACGTAAGGATTCTCCTGTGGAATCACCAGGATCTCGATCTATGAACTCTGAACTACACTTGTCTAAATGCCCACCTATGGAGGACAAAGACCCATAAAGCACTGCTTACCATGAAAACAACATGACTTCCTCAACATCTCCATGAGCTGTGATGGTTTAACACAGATGTCTTCAAACTGTGGGGCGCACCCCCTGGGGGTCTGTGACTGTGTTTCCAGGAAGGCACAAATGCCTTTGTAAATACTTGTAAATGAAGGTGGCCTGAAAGCGCAACTTTGTTTTTTTAATTTACATCCAGGGGTTCCGAGAGTTGAGTGGCGGGGTCAAAAACATGACTAAGTGGCAAAAAAGAACAACATTTTTTCTAACTATTTAGTTGTTTTTTCATGTTTATTCAACTACATATACAATAGTGCACATACCTTAAATGGAAAATAAATGCAAATTAAACTAATCACTGAAGACGCTTTATTTTATGTCATGAAGAATCAATCAGTTAATCTGATCACTGATCACTGCAGATTTCTGTTTGCGAGACCAGAGAGCCACAAAATTGAATGATGGTTGGTGCAGTGTGGAATAGTGAATTGTGTATTTATATTGCTGTAGAGTCCCAGCATGTACACAAAGAACTGTCAATATGAAAGTCATTATTTACAAATTGTATTAAACACAGTATAAGAAGTGCAACTGGAATTTTGCAGCAGGGGAGGACCAAATTATGCTGTAGGGTTGACTAAACTATGCAGCAACAAAAGGTAAAATGTTCTTCTTAATGTGGCACATTTTAGGATAGTATTACTTCATTATTTGCCACTGTCTGGGCAAAGGTTTTCTCGCAGTACCAGTTTAACACCTAAATAAAGAAATAAGCAACAGAAAGGTGACCGGTCAACCTTAGAGATGGGCCTTGGACTGTGTTGCTGCATTTTTAGTAACGTTTGAGCTAGAAACTATTTTTTTGTTAAAATCAACAGATTATGTTATATCACAAAAATTTGTCAGCGCGCACGGCTAGTCATGAGTGTCCCGGCGCAGTAGATGGTGGATTATGTGGCACATGCAACAAATCCATAATTATGCTAAAAATGCAGCAGCTCAAAATTGCATATTTCGAGTGTTACCCAAGAATAAGATAGACTGTCACAAAATTATTCAGTATATAAGACAAAGCAAGTGCTTTCAAAGAATACCTTTTAGCAGTAGATAATCACGCTGCAGCTAGTGCAAAAATGTTTAGTCTGTTCAAAGGCCGCTTTCCAAAACTCAACACCCTTAGATCACCTCTCAAAAAGAATACATCTTCGGCACCATGAAGCATCCAGTGGCTCCATAAATTAAAGCCTGTATTCGCGTACAAGCAGCCTCTACATTGGGTGATTAACCAATTGCACACATTTACATTTCGTTCAGATAGCAGATACCCTGGTGAGAAGGCCTGTTTTTTCTTTAGGTCTTTGTCCATGGATAGCGTCAAACGGATGGCCCAGAGGAGTGGGTTCTTTGTGGGGGTTAATTTCTGGTTACAAATGGACAGGCACATCTTTCTCAGGGAGATGCCCTAAGGAAGGTGGACAGTGATTTTGGCTCATTTTTAGGTCTCGGTTAGCGAAGGCAGCGCTTGGGCAGTCTCGCTTGGCGAGATTTAATGTTTTCTAGTATGGGGCTTGAACCCGCCCCTCTTCTCCATTGGCTGGCTTCCTAAACGGAGGCCAGCCATAGGAGAAGAGGGGCGTCTGTCCATTTTAGCCCCGTCTTTTTCGGATTCGGGGGCGTGTTTTTTACTTTCTTTCTCTCCTCCGGAATGTAAACATTCCAGCCAATGGGAAGAGGAGAGAAAGAAAAACACGCCCCCGAATCCGAACATGACGCTGCGTTTCTCCGAGGCATTTCTGCCTGACCTCGGAGAAAGAGGGGTGCTCTACGGAGAAGCTGCCCTTCTGAAATTCTGCCAACGGCCCGTTTTCACTTTTACCATATCCCTGTTACATAATTACACAGCTTACAATTTGAGGTACAAAGCGGTCGTGATTTCCCCAGAACTGAACTTCTCTGTTATGTTATGTTATGTTATGTTATGTTAGGGGCATTTGTATTGCGCACAGCTGCCCCAGCTAAGGGGCGTCCTGGCGCATAACAAGGTAGGTTGGTTAAAAAAAATAAATTCAAACAAAGTTTCTCGGTCAGCCGTATAAGTTACTCGTCTACGGGGAACTCCAAAATTTCGACCCTGCTGTATTATGCTCTGACTGTGAACATTTAGCACTAAATAAATACAGAAAAACATACTATAAAAGCTACAGATTGGAGATGTGTTCGTAAACGAGGGCCGACTTGGGTCGCGATTTCCCCAGAACTGAACTTCTCTCTTGGTTAAAAAAAATAAATTCAAACAAAGTTTCTCGGTCAGCCGTATAAGTTACCTGTCTACGGGGAACTCCAAAATTTCGACCCTGCTGTATTATGCTCTGACTGTGAACATTTAGCACTAAATAAATACAGAAAAACATACTATAAAAGCTACAAATTGGAGATGTGTTCGTAAACGAGGGCCGACTTGTTCGAGCAGAAGCCACGCATGCGCAGGCATCTTAGGCCTTATACATTTCAACAGTCTCTCTCGTGGCTACTCTTAATGCCACTGGCTTCCAAGAAATGCAGCGTTCAACAATCAACTGTTTTTATTAACAGATGGCATTTTGGTCCCCAAGCTGCCTAGAGTTCAATGCATACATGGGATGCTAATCCTACAGTACATCTGCATCAGACAGTAGGAGCCGATGATACGGGGGCACCGTTTTTATCGGGAGACACGGGGGAACGCTGGGTGGTAGGAAATTTGTGTCAGCCCAGTGATGCCACAACTTTCCCACACAAAAATGTGTGAAAAACTTGATTTTTTCAGCTAAATTTGAGGTTTGCAGGGCATTCTGGGTAGGGAAACATTGGGGGATCCACGCAAGCCATACCTCCCTGGAATCCCCCGGGTGTCTAGTTTTCAGAAATGTGTGGGTTTGGTAGGTTCCCCTAGGTGGCCTCCGAGCACCGGGCCAAAAACCCAGGTGACCCCCCGTGCAAAACCAGGTAGTTTTGAGGTAGGCAATTTTTATGTCGCCTCACTACGTTGTGGGCCCTTGCCTGTCGCGGGTACTTGGGCCTCCCACACGAGTGATGCACCGTTTTTATCGGGAGACCCGGGGGAACGCTGGGTGGTAGGAAATTTGTGTCAGCCCAGTGATGCCACAACTTTCCCACACAAAAATGTGTGAAAAAGGTGATTTTTACAGCTAAATTTGAGGTTTGCAGGGCATTCTGGGTAAGGAAACTTTGAGGGATCCACGCAAGCCATACCTCCCTGGAATCCCCCAGGTGTCTAGTTTTCAGAAATGTGTGAGTTTGGTAGGTTCCCCTAGGTGGCCGCCGAGCACCGGGCCAAAAACCCAGGTGACCCCCCTTGCAAAACCAGGTAGTTTTGAGGTAGGCAATTTTCATGTCGCCTCAAAACGTTTTGGGCCCTTGCCTGTCGCGGATACTTGGGCCTCCCACACGAGTGAGGCACTGTTTTTATCGGGAGACCCAGGGGAATGCTGGGTGGTAGGAAATTTGTGTCAGCCCGCTGATGCCACAACTTTCCCACACAACAATGTATGAAAAAGGTGATTTTTTTCAGCTAAAGTTGAGGTTTGTAGGGCATTCTGGGTAAGGAAACGTTGGGGGATCCACGCAAGCCATACCTCCCTGGAATTCCCCGGGTGTCTAGTTTTCAGAAATGTATGGGTTTGGTAGGTTCCCCTAGGTGGCCGCCGAGCACCGGGCAAAAAACCCAGGTGACCCCCGTGCAAAACCAGGTCGTTTTGAGGTAGGCAATTTTCATGTCGCCTCAATACGTTTTGGGCTCTTGCCTGTCGCGGTTACTTGGGCCTCCCACACGAGTGAGGCACCGTTTTTATCGGGAGACCGTGGGGAACGCTGGGTGGTAGGAAATTTGTGTCAGCCCGCTGATGCCACAACTTTCCCACACAAAAATGTGTGAAAAAGGTGTATTTTTTGCCTAAATTTGAGGTTTGCAGGGCATTCTGGGTAAGGAAACGTTGGGGGATCCACGCAAGCCATACCTCCCTGGAATCCCCCGGGTGTCTAGTTTTCAGAAATGTGTGGGTGTGGTAGGTTCCCCTAGGTGGCCGCCGAGCACCGAGCCAAAAACCCAGGTGGCACCCCTTGCAAAACCAGGTCGTTTTGATGTAGGCAATTTTCATGTCGCCTCAATACGTTTTGGGCCCTTGCCTGTCGCGGGTACTTGGGCCTCCCACACGAGTGAGGCACCGTTTTTATCGGGAGACCCGGGGGAACGCTGGGTGGTAGGAAATTTGTGTCAGCCCGCTGATGCCACAGCTTTCCCAAACAAAAATGTGTGAAAAAGGTGATTTTTTCAGCTACATTTTCGGTTTGCTGGGCATTCTGGGTAAGGAAACGTTGGGGGATCCACGCAAGCCATACCTCCATGGAATCCCCCGGGTGTCTAGTTATCAGAAATGTGTGGGTTTGGTAGGTTTCCCTAGGTGCCGGCAGAGCTAGGGTTCAAAAACTACAGCTAGGCACTTTGCCAAAAAAGGTTCATTTTTCACTGCGAAATTGAGGTGTGTCCACGATGCGTTTTGCGCCGTTTCCTGTCGCGGGCACTAGGCCGACCCACACAAGTGAGGTACCATTTTTATCGGAAGACTTTGGGGAACACGGGGTGGGTGGAAATTTGTGGATCCACGCAGATTCCAGAACTTTCCACCACAGAAATATGGGGAAAATGTGTTTTTTTTGGCAATTTTTTAGGTTTGCAAGGGATTCTGGGTAGCAGAACCTGGTGGGAGCCAGTCAAGTCACTCCATCCTGGATTCCCCTGGGTGTCTAGTTTTCAAAAATTTATAGGTTTGCTAGCTTTCCCTAGGTGCCGGCAAAGCTATGGTTCAAAAACTACAGCTAGACACTTTGTCAAAAAAGGGTCATTTTTCACAGCGAAATTGAGGTGTTTCCACGTTGCGTTTTGCGCCGTTTCCTGTCGCGGGCACTAGGCCGACCCACACAAGTGAGGTACCATTTTTCTCGGAAGACTTTGGGGAATGCGGGGTGGGTGGAAATTTGTGGATCCACGCAGATTCCAGAACTTTCCACCAGAGAAATGTGGAGAAAATGTGTGTTTTTGGCAATTTTTTAGGTTTACAAGGGATTCTGGGTAACAGAACCTGGTGGGAGGCAGTCAAGTCACCCCATCCTGGATTCCCCTGGGTGTCTAGTTTTCAAAAATGTATAGGTTTGCTAGGTTTCCCTAGGTGACGGCAGAGCTATGGTTCAAAAACTACAGCTAGGCACTTTGCCAAAAAATGGTCATTTTTCGCTGTGAAATTGAGGTGTGTCCACGTTACGTTTTGCGACGTTTCCTGTCGCGGGCACTAGGCCTATCCACACAAGTGAGGTACCATTTTTCTCGGAAGACTTTGGGGAATGCGGGGTGGGTGAAAAATTGTGGATCCACACAGATTCCAGAACTTTCCACCAGAGAAATGTGGGGAAAAAGTCTTTTTTTTGGCAATTTTTTAGGTTTGCAAGGGATTCTGAATAACAGAACCTGGTGGGAAGCAGTCAAGTCACCCCATCCTGGATTGCCCTGGGTGTCTAGTTTTCAAAAATGTATAGGTTTGCTAGGTTTCCCTAGGTGTCGGCAGAGCTAGGGTTAAAAAACCACAGCTAGGCACTTTGCTAAAAAAGGGTAATTTTGCATTATGAAAATGTGGTGTGTTCACGCTGGGTTTTGAGCCATTTTCTGTCGTGGGCACTATGCCTACCCCTACAAGTGAGGTACCATTTTTATCGGAAGACTTAGGGTAATTCAGATTTGTAAAGGAACTGTTATTACTTATTGACTTTCGATGCATTTCTGCCTTCCAAATGAAAGACATTGTGTAAAAAAGAAGTCATTCTAAAAAATTACTGATAATTCTCATGCTAGTATGAGTATTCCCAATTTCGGAAATGTGCAAATATCTACTGTTTCTAAACTCTATATTTTGTTCCCATTTCAGAAATACATAGGTGTCTTTCATACCGATTTTTCCATATACACATTTTTACAGAATAATTACTATATACCCGGTACATAATAAAAAACCAATGCAAGTTGCTGCTCAGTTTTTGGCTCTGGGTTCGTCGGGTTCTTGGTGAACCTACAAGTCCTATATATACCCACAACCAGAAATGTCCAGCGGATGTAACGGTATATTGCTTTCAAAGAGCTGTCAATATTAGAAGAAGTTACAGGTGAAAACGTTGACACAAAAGGCGCTTTTTTCCAACAAATGTTCAATTTATCCTATATTTAACTGTTAGTTTCTATAAAGAAACCTTGATGGATCTACACAAATGACCCCTTGCTGAATTCAGAATTTTGTCTACTTCTCCGAAATGTATAGCTTTCCAGGATCCATTATTGCTTTTGTACCCATTTCTACCATTAACTGGAAGGAGGTCGAAAGCACAAAAAATAGCAAAAATAGGCTATGTCCCAGAAAAATGCCAAAACTGTGCAAAAAATGTTGGGTTTCTGACAAAAGTCTGATATCCCCTAAAAGCTGGGAAAATGGTGATTTCAGCCCCACAAACCCTTTTTTGATAACACTAGCAGGGAAAAACCCAGATGCTTTCATTTGCAGCCCGTTTTTCCCATTTTCCCTAAAAAAAACTACATTTTGCTGCATTTTGGCTCGTTTCTGTGACCCCTCCAGGGGAATCCACAAACCCTGAGTACCCTCAGAATCCCCATGATGTTGGAAGAAAAGGACGCAAATTTGGCGTGGATACCTTATGTGGTCAAAAACTTACAGGGGCCTCAGCGCGCACTACCCCAAATAGCCAAAAAAGGGCGTGGCACAGGAGGGGGAAAAGGCCTGGCAGCGAAGGGGTTAAATGTTTTAAAAACAAAAACATAAACAAAAATAATGTCTTGAGTAATGCCAATAGCTCTAACTTTAACAATGCCGAGACCATTGCATTGTAAATGCTTGTTATTTGTAACTGCCCATTACTACCATTAATGCAGCAGGTACAGTGGCACTAGGACAATGTTATGAGGGACCACTGCACCCTACTTATGACTGTGTTACAAGCAAAATGTTGGATGGGAGCCCTTTTTACTTGTTAACATTAGGGCCCGGTTAACCCTTGTTGCACAGGAAAAAGACCCCAAGCAACAGGGGGGTGAGTTGTGGGTTTTTTCCCCTTTCTTATTTTACACAAAGGGGCAGACATCTGCTTTGGACCTGAGGCCTAGGAGTGATGACCCAGTGGAGTGGACAGAGGAGTAGTATCATTTGTGTTGCAGGTGCAGTGGCATAGGGACCCAGGGGTGTGAGGTGCAAACTAAACCCCAATTACTGTGGTTTTATTATCCTTCAATACATTTCCATTTTCAACAAGGGGCAGAGCAGACTGCCCACTTCATATGGTAGTCAATCTCATCAGTGAAGCAGGTCGGGTGGCACTAGGCCACAGGATTGTGTGGAGCCCACTGCATCCCAATTATGACTACCTTACTTTATAAAAGAGGTATGGAGACTCATTTTCTTTGCTAGGATTAGGGTTGAGGGCACCCTTGCTGCAAAATATTGGGCAACATGTGGGAGCTCATTTTATTCTGAAGGGGACAGGGAATCTGTTTTAGGATTGGAGTGATGGCCAGGCACGGTGGGGAAGAGGTGAAAGCGGCAGGGGACACAGCCACTACTCAGGCCTTAGTGTAGCAGGATTTTGATGTGCTCACACACCATGATTATGGGGAGTAGTGTTTTTTTGGGTCAATTTCTGGTTTTGCTTGATATTTCTGCTCTTTTATAAGTCTCAGAAAAAGTACCCCTGAATTGATAAGCCCACTCCCAGCCATTAAGCTTTCGCTCCTCCAGATACTGCCATAAGATTTTGGAAGGGGCCTGCCTTGAAAACATTTTGCTCAGGTAGGCTCACACAAAACAATTTTGAAGACCTAACATGGCATAAATTATATAAAGTGGAAACAAAAGGCCTTGATAGACAATATAGAAAAATGTACAACCTGATTGATAAAATCTAACTCGGAAGATAACACAGGCCATGAGATTGCACTACTCACATTTCAGAGGCTATATGATGAATCAAAGAGCCTTTCAAAATATACTTTGAATTCTTTAACCCAACCTGCTCCTCGACTGCTATAGAACACCCTGTAGCTCTGCAACTCTTTAAAAAAAGGTATCTAATCTTGAAGCCTCATTTACCTCAGTTACTCAACACCAAATGCCTCTTTTTGGCATTATCACCCCTATTTGTTTGAACTGATTCTGCTGGTGCTTTGACTCTGTGCACCGGTACTCTGCTAACCAGGCCCCAGTGCATGTGCTCTGACTCCTAAAATTGAATTTGGCTATACTCACTGCATTTAACTTACCTATAAGACTCTAATATATGCTACAAAGTATACCCGGGTCCTGTAAGTTAAATATCACTAGTGGACTTCAGCTCATACTGTCCCACCATTAAAGTGACAGAGTAAAACATGTCTACAGGCCTGCCCCCAGTAGCCTGGCCATGCAGATTTAAACTGCAAATTTGACGTGTCATAATAACCCCTTTTGGCAGGCCTAACCCCTCCTTTCAAATAATATTAAGTCACCCCTAAGTATGCTTTAAGTGCCCTTAAGGCTGTGTCCATAACATTTGAAAGAAGGACACATAAAAGTTTAATTTTAAACATCTCTTTACCGTGACAATGCCCTAGAAAAAATGGTCACTGCAGCATGGTTAGGTGCTTCATAGGAAAGCATTACTGATACTTTATTAAAGTCAATAAAGTTATCTCCACTTAAGAACCAGTAAATATGTTCTTCCTTAGACTTTCATTGGTAAAGTTGGGATTTTAGCAAATATTTGGCAAAAGGTACTTTTAAAAAGTCACCTTTAGCCTTCCTACAGACTCTAGAAGACCATTTGCCTGAGCTTTCAGCTGTCTCCCAGAAGCTAACAGGTATGAATTGGCTCCCAGAGCTGAGACAAAGGGCTTGGGTGTGGGGAGAAGGTGACCTTCCCCTGACAGGGAAGCCTGGGGGCTGTACCCAGCCCCTTGTATATCTTCAAAGGATGCTTACCCTGCCACTGACAGATGTAGCTCACACCTGGGCCTGCCACCCTTTTGTCTAATCAGTTAACAGGCACCAATCCCAGTGGAAAAATAACTTCCCTCCGAACCATTTTTGAGTCACCACAGGGGAGGATTTGCTAATTTCCCTGGCCTCACCTCTAGGGTGGGCACATTAGCTCTGTATACAGAAAGAAACATTTTTGCTGTCTTAGTTTTATGTAGAGGGACAATGTGAGATTGTCTGTAGTAGGATCCACCCTGTTGGCCCACCCCATTGAAGGAGATCTGACTTCCAGAAACATTTCCAAGTCAGAATGTAGAGGTTTTCACTGAGAGCCACACTGAGCCGGAGCCAATTGATGTCACGACCTTCCTGGGCAAAGACACCTTCACCTGCCTGGAGCTTTCCCACCTTCATCAATGAACACACCAGGACCCCACTCTTCCGTAACCTGCCATTGTTAAACCCTGATTCGAATCCAGTCTGCCCCTCCAATGACTCATTGACGACCACCTTTTCCTCATAAAAAGTTTTAAGTCTGAAGGTAGCTCTTTGACCAGGTCCAACTTGGGCCTCGTATCTGATCCATGCTTCATCATGGTTAGCCTCAAACCTTACCCGTGTCCTGGTCTAGCATGAACAGTAGCCTGTGGTTGGCGCTGTTTTGAGTTAAAACCTTTCAAAGTCATATCTCCACTTACCCTTATTAGAGTTTTGTTATTTTGGTTTCATTTTGTTAATTAAATTATTCTATATTTTTATCATTTGAAGTGGGATTTTTATTGTGCTGTGTTTTTGACTTTTTAACTGTTTTTGTGTATATAAATGATTTACACATTTTCTTAAGTGAAGCCTGTCTGCTCTGATCAGGGTAAGTTATGGAAACCTTTACTGGACTTAACAAGAATAGTACCATTATTATTTGTGGTGGACTACCATCCACCCCAACTAATAAACGACTTTCTCATACTCGCTAAATCATGAGATCACTTCAATAGAACATCTAATGTTATTCTTCATACAGCTAACAATAGAAGAAACCAATGATTTAATGACTGCTATAAACACTGCATAATCCCTTGCATACACCTACACTACAAACATATATAAGCCTTCTTCAAAAACTCTCTGCTACCATGCTGGCCAGAACGTTCATCATCATCTAGCCCACATGAAGTTGAAAGTTCCAAAGCAACCTGAAATCTTCTCATATAACATCTATACTAAAGAAGCAGGGACTTGATTAGTGATTAGTGAGACCTGACTAATTTCAAACTAATATCCAATGTTCCTTTCGTCGGTGAGCTCAGTGAAAAGGCAGAGTTTACTCAGTTCTGTATTGCAGGGAAAACTGTCAAAGTCATAATATCCCAGGAGCAGTCCTGTAAACATCATTTAAGTTCCAAAACATCTGACATCTACTCCAAATATATGAGCAATCTAGTTTTAAACAATAAGGGCCTCATGTAGGTAGCCAAATACCGGTCGGTAACGGCCGATTTTCGGTAATTATACCGTTACCGACCGGTATTTTGGCTTTTGAGATGTAGGGGGCTCATTTCTGCATTCGGTAATTTACCGAATCGGTAATTTTACCGATTCGGTAAATTCCGAATACAGAAATGAGATGTAGGGGGAGTGTGTGTGTGTGTGTTGGAGTCGGTATTTACCACCAACTATTAGTTGGTGGTAAATAATGAATGGATGTGTTTAAGTGTTTTAAAGCGCTTAGAAGTGTGCAATGTGGCAGACATACATGCCCTTAGGGCATGTATGTGTGCCACATGTGCACACATGGCCGTCTCAGGGGTGCAACAGGGTGTCAATGTGACACCCTGCCACCCTTGCATGTGTTCCCCCCATTACCGAATCGGTATTTACCGATTCGGTAATGAGGCATACCTTCCCATCAATGGGAAGGTATGCCTCATTACCGAATCGGTAAATACCGATTCGGTAATTACCGAATTATTCCGAATCGGTAATATTTACCGACCAATTACCTACATATCATTTACCACTTCATAAATAACGAATCGGTAAAATTCGGTATTTATGAAGTGGTAAATGTGTCCCTACCTACATATGGCCCTAAGTGTTTCACCATTGTGCTATGGATGAACTTCCTCTCTTCAACACTCATCTTCTACAAGACAGACACCTTGGTATTTGGTGTAACCCCTGTAGTATCCAACCCAGCTGGGAGCATGCAGAATGAATACGCCACACCCAGATCTCTGCATTGCACATCTTTATTTCTCAGCATACAATCACACGATGCACTCTCATTACATCATAACCACACCTTAACAGCTCCCAGTAAGTTATGTAATCCCTTGTTGATTCTGCCCAGAACCGCAAGGGTCCTAGCGTACATAGTCTCATGACAATACATCTCCCCCATTGTTAAATAGATGGTACAAACAACAGTTGCACCATATCTCTTCAATAAGGCATTGAGGCGCTCGCACTAATTGGCCAGATCAAGTGTTATGGGATGGTTGAAATGCTCTCTGATTGTGCACCGATGGCACAGGTTCTGATGCTTGATCAGGACTTTCAGGCAGGCTGCCTCATTCATGATTGCAGGAGCTGACCACCATCGAGGTAGGTGATTAAAGTGTGACGAGTTCCATGTGTTGGACTTTCCAGGACGATGCACCATCACCATATTTTCCTTTGCATGTCACAACCCTCAAAGGATCAACAGCAAATGAAGTGTCTGCTTTCCGCTTTTGTTTCTGCTTGACCTGGACCCAGTCACCTTCATTGAAGACTGTTTCCTGAGCTTTTCGACAATGGTTGGCATACGTTTTCATCTAGCTCTTCCGATAAGTGTCCGTGACACAAACTTTATCAGCATCCAAGGATCACTCTACTGTCCACTGGGGAAGTTTGATTCTGATGTCGCTCCCAAATAGCAAGGTAGCAGGAGTCTCATCAGTTATGGAGTGAGGAGTTGAAAAATAGGCATGGAGGGCTTAACACAGAGCCTGTTGTAAATTGACTCCCTCCATCCATGCTCAGTTAGTTACTTGTTTGAGAGTACGCATGAATTGTTCCTCAATACCATTAGCTTGGAGCCACAGAGATGTGTTCTTTTGATACTTGACATTTAGTCTGACCAGAAATTCCTTGAATTCTTTGCTACTGAACTCCAGACCATTGTCAGATTTGAGAATGGCGGGGATAACCCAGGCTGTCAAAATGTCATCCAGCCATTCGGTAACCTTGTCATGAGTAGTTGACGATAGCTCCTCTACTAAAGGGAAAACATGAATACTCATCAATGACTACCATTAGATGATATCCATTTTCTAAATACCCAAAGAAATCAACAGCAACTCTTTCCCACGCATGTGCCGGAAGATCAGGCATTGTCAATGGGTGCTGCATCACTTTGGGTGACAGGCAGTTGCAAAGGAAGCACTCTTTAAGTTCTGTCTCCACTCGCTCATCCGGGTGCGGGAACCACACTCTGTGTCT
This sequence comes from Triturus cristatus, assembly GCF_964204655.1. NCBI lineage: Eukaryota > Metazoa > Chordata > Amphibia > Caudata > Salamandridae > Triturus > Triturus cristatus. Next base: position 499,997,140 of record NC_140582.1, read on the forward strand.
TAGGACCCTTGTCCTTCTTGTAATTGGACTAGTTCAATGACTTGCTGTCTTAGGCTCTGAGGTATGACAATTCTTGCGCATCTCAATACAACACTTTCCTTGGTAACAAACAGTTAATCCTGTACATTTTAAATTTTTTGAAATTCAACTTAGTCAGCAAGGGTTAAACATCCTTCTTCCAAAATTGAGTTGAAATAATGTCTTTGAGGATAAGCATGTTAATAGCAGCAATGATATGTTCAATGGATAGGACTGCTGGCGTGCTAAACCTCACAATGGGATTAATGTACTCCTCTGCCGTTTTGGATGTTGAATTGTGCCGCTGTAACGGTGCTCTTGAGAAGTAATCAGCAGGGTTCTGATCTTTACCCAACGTGTGTACAATTACATAGTCATATTCTTGAAGTCACAAACCCCTCTTCTCAATGCAAGGGGACAGCTTGGCTTTCGGGCTTACAAAAATAGTGAGCAGCGCTTGGTTTTCTGTATTGATAGTGAAACTTTTTCCATATAGAAATACATAAATATGTTTGCTGGCCCACAATACAGCCAGACTCTCCTTCTCCAGCTGAGAACATGCACGTTCTGTGTCAGATAGGCCACAATGTATCTCTGAGCATTTGGATGACCATTATGTTGAGCAAGGATTATCCTAGCCCCACCAGGCTCACATCGACTGTGATCTCAGTATGTAACCTGGGGTCAAAATAGGCCATCTCGGTTGCATTTTCAATTGAATGTTTTATTTAGCAGACCACTGGAAAGCGACATTTTGTTTTGTCAAGTCTCTCGATAGGGTACTCACAATGGCAAAGTCACAAATGTATCATGAGCAATACCTGGCCATGCCTAAGAAGGATCACAGCATGGTGACATCTTATGGAGGATAGGTAGCTGATAGTGCTTGCACTTTATATGGGTCAAGAGTCATTCCTCCATCAGAGATTATGTGTCTGAAGAATTTGGGTTTGGTTTTGTTAAACTCACACTATGCTGCATGTAGAGTGACACCAGCATCAGCAAGTAACTGGTACAGTTTTCTGCAAGCCTTATCATGCTCCTTCTGTGTTGCCCCAAATACCAATATGTCATCACAGTAATTAAAAGCATGTGTGACAGGTTGATTTATTCGACGTTTAATATCCTAAACCTTTTCTGCAGCTGACGACACTCCAAAACTCAACCTTTTGTATCTGAACAAACCAACATGAATTGAAAAGGTGGTGATGTACCTTTACTCTTCTTCCAACTCGAGTTAATGGTATCCCTTGTTCAGGCAAGACGGGAGAAGACTTTGACACAATTCTGTTGCATGATCATGCAATCTATGCATCTATGTGTGGACCAGGATGCCTTTCTTTTTCAATTGCTTTGTTGGCCTGGTGCACTGCAACTCCACGGTCCTTTTTTTGGCACCACTACTATGGGCAAGCTTCTTGCAAGGGGAAAGTGACTCAGCGGTGCAGCTGGGTAAGAGGGTAAATGTCCTCATTGATGTGAAGTCACACTTTTATTGTCGTGAGCCTGCTTAGGCCATTAACTAATGATGGAAGCTGACTTACAACTTCAGATTGAGTGTGGAGGTTGTAATTGAGATATATCAGTCAGCAGCAGTGGCAAAACTGAGGAGGCATGCACTGAATGAAGTTCCTAGAAGAACGTGTATTGGTGCTTGCACTCATACTGTTTTATGTCACTATGAATGAACCTTGACTCTGCAACGGTTTAGAAGCAGCACACACGTATACTTTCATATTCGAAGGGTTGGAGTGGCACAGGAGATAGGCTGTTAAACTTTTCAACTTTTCAACTTGCATGATGTTACTTAACTCGCCACTGTCTATGATAAAGGTTCTGGGGCAACCGTTGATTGTTATTGTAAACTTGGGGGTGTGTCCAAATTAATTCTGTTGTTTGGTGTATTAGTTCACCTTTGTCGTTTGTTCGACTTTGCAAGCAGCCAAACCTACATGTGCCGGTCGTTCCTTGGTCGATACCATCATCGCACATCCATCTTCTTCACTGGCACTCGAAAATGACATCGACAAACCTTTGTAGGATGAACTTGATGATGATTAGCAATATCTGGTTTCTACTTGTGCTAATGGATGTCACTTTTTGACTTTGTGGGAGTGGCCAGAATGCTTCTGGAACCTTCTGGCATCCATTTTTGTGGAGACAACACTGGAGCCGATGCTGGACCTCCTTACCCTCCCAAGTACAGCAAATGCCTAGGAATCACAAACATAAAACACACACTGCCCCCAAGGTTGAAGGGGGGTTGGGATAAAATAAGAAAAGAGAGAATTGCGGTGTTGGATGGGCTCTTTGGCTGTAGAACACTGCAAAACAGGATCTGCCACTTCTGAGACCTTCTACGTTAGCAAGGTAGATGTGCACGGGACCAGAACCTCTGTTTTTGCGATGACACAATGCACTGGAACTAACAAGAAGAGGCAGTTACCATGAGTACACTAACAAGTCTCTACATACAATGAATATGCATCAAATTTAGTGACACAAACTTACAGGTTTCATTAACAGCTTGGCATGAGAGCAGAATAACCAAAATCATAGATTGGAGTGAGGCAGTCCCATGAATAACTCGAAAAATACAGAATTTGGCACAAGGTCCACACATATATCAAAGACTCTGAAGTGCTTTTTCTAGAAATTTGTGTTCATCAGAGAAACAGGGAGCTCAAGTCTTTAATCCTTGCCCAAAAGATTACCAGCACCAAGTTTGTAGGAAGTGTCTGGAGTAGAAGCACACAGGAAGAACTGGAGTAATTCACAGAGAAGAAGTGAAGGAAAAGTCTATAGTCTTTCAAGACGGGGATACTCGGTCCTGTTTACTCCTGAAGGAGGTTTATTGTTCACCCACCTGATATCAAGTACTTAGCCTGGTTCTTCCCCTTGACTGAAGTTCAAAGAAGATCTCGAGGCTTAGACTCAGGTAGTCACGGGGGGTCTGGAGTAGCTGTGCAGAAGGGAAAAAGGGGGAAGACGTCGAGGGAGTGGTTGCCATAGGAACCAATAATTTGGATGGACTTTAAGGAGACTTGAGCACTCCATGGTTCCAGCAGGATTTTTCAGCTGAGTTGGAACGGTGAAGCTTGTTCTGCAGGGAGCGAGGTCAAGGCACGATTCAGGTTTGGGCGGGGTTTATTTACCCTCTCGAAGGCTCAATGGATGTAATTAGAGCACGTGGGGCACATAACCATCTGGAAGGTTCTCGCGTCTTGGGGGAAAACGCGTTAGTACACTCTCTTTGACCTTACAGAATGGGCAGGTGTAACTTGTTGATTAGAACCAAATCACAGGAAAGGAATATATTGTTTTCGCTCAAACGTCAATAATGAAAAACAACACCAAGGCCCTAGTAACAGCGAGAGCAAGGCTTCTGTAGGAAGTTTGCAGGGATTTAATGGAAAACTACACTAAGGCCCTAGGAACAGCAAGAGCAGTTAATGCATTGGTTCATGGTATGTGGGGAATGCTTGCAGGGGTTTAAGCGTAATAGAAATTACGGGTGCTGGGGAAGCAGCGGACATGAGGGTGCTGGAGCTGAGGAAACATTGGTTATGAGGGATGCTGGGGCGCATCAATCATGAGGGTGTTAAGGAGGATATCAGTCATGATATCCTTGCATGCCATAAGCACCGTAGGGGTAAAGCAACATGAGCCCTGCACACTAGGCCCACTACACAGATGCTGCATGAGGGGGTAGTAACACTCTGTCATTCTTTAAACCATTATAAAGTTGTTTTCTTTACTGCAAGCTTTGTACTTGGCTGTGCATTTGTCTTTGTAGGGAAATGCAAACCCACATCGGAAACAGCATTTTCTTCTTTGGAGGCATCGACTTGCATGCATGTACCTTGTGCTAACGTTTCATGGCCAATGCTGATTCATTTTTGCTGTTCCAGCTTCCATATCAGTGGCTTGTTGATCAACTCTTTCCCCAGTCCTTGTGTCATCAGTGCGTTCTCTAAGCTGAGCATCTCTCAACATGCAGCTTCTAAAAGAGTCTGAAAGACATCCATCGATGACTCATAGACATATGGCTTCTTCATCATTAAATGTACTAAACCTGCAGTGTTTGATAAGCACATCAAGTCGCTCAACAAACTCATCCATCGTTTCACCAGCTTCTGACGCTTCCTTGATTTGACAGTATGATACGGTATTAGCTTGTGATATTTTCTTTATTACTTCTTTCACTCCCTCACCAGTAAGGTTGTTTAAGTACTTCATTATTTTCCCATCGTCTTCTTCTTCCAGTGCATCTATGAAATCATCGAATGTCTCGATCCATGCAGTCCACCAGGCGTCAATATTTTACTTCTTAACCATGTCGAATGGCACTGGTGGTTTCAGGAATGCTGCTGCACTGTACTTTTGCTCCCTTCTTCAGCCATTGAATTATTTCACTATTCCGAATGTCCTTTCAGTGCACTGGATGCCACTTGCTGCCGTGCACGCATCAGCAGCTCAACCGGGCCTGGTCGCCACACCTGATTCAGGGTCGTGTTGCACTTCCCTTGCTCTTGCTGGTAAGTATACTTGCACTTTCGTAAATGGGTATCACTGCCTTTAGCGTTTGCTTTTTGAATTGATACTGGTTCTTCTTATAGTCTTACCAATGAATTCTGGTGGGCCTTCACAAATGTGTTCCTCCACAGGGCCTTCAAATTCTTTGAGGGCTATATATGGGCTGGAGCCGGGCTTCAATTACACACACACCACCTCTGAACTATTTATCATCGATTTGGGTGCACATGGCATGCATGAGTAGTTTGCTGTAGCATTTGCAACTCTTCAGGGAGAACAGTCTCGGTTTTTTGGGCACAGATCGCCTACTCGTTGCCAGTTGTAGCATCCTCCCCAGCCCAGAAGCATGCAGAATGAAAAAGCCACACACGGAGCTCTGGATTGTACGACTTTATTCCTCAGCATACAATCACCCACCGCTCTCTCATTACTTCCTAACTGTTTACAACTAAACCTTAACACCTCCCAGCAAGTAGCGTAATTCCTTGTTGAGTCCGACCAGAACCGCAAGGGTCTTAGTGCTCATAGTCTCACAACACCACAACCTCCATCTGGTATTCCACCTATTGGCCAGAGGAGTACCCTCTTTTGAATCCTTCGCTAGGAACTTGGTAATCATTTTCAATGCTGACTTTTCCATTCAGGAACAGCTTTCAAAAATAGTCCCTACCTGATTCTTTCTTCTTTAAATCCTAAGAATGTACTCGCTTTTATCACTAGGAAATATAGGAAAATGGTTGTCCAAGCCACCATTGTGTCCAAAACTGGATTATTGTACCTCAGCTTTCCTTGTTCAAGTAGAACCAACATCTTAAAATTATCCAAAATGAGGCTGCACATCTCCTATGGAGGATTAGAATGTTCTGTCATATGTCACCATCATACCTTAGTGATCTTCATTCGCGTAACATTGAAAAAAGATACCTGTTGAAAGCTCATTGCTTCCGTAATTATGAGCTGGAAGCATCAGCCCCTATAACATCCAGGACCTTCTGATACAGTGATTACCCCTGTGTAAGTCAGGCCTGTGACAATCTTCTATGCATTCCTTAGATGACGAAAATGAGACATGGAGGGGATTCTTTTAGCTACCTTACAGCTGTGGCCTGGAGCCAACTTCCATTAACCCTCTGTATGGCAACCTCTTACCTTTCTGTTCGAAAACAACATAAAACATCGATTTGCACTGTAATTTCCCTCTGACTTTCTATTAGTGGGTCCTTTTTGCATTGCTGTGATCTTAGCACCAAAATATCCTTTACTGGATACAGTGCCCTTTATAAATGATCAATCAATCAGTCAACTGTCTTGTTGAAAATCGGGCCTAGGTGTGCTATGCGAAATTTAGTAGTAGCATCATATGATTGTTATTTATAGATAGCAGTCCTTAACTTACAGCGTTAATTAAACATAAACTTTTTAAAGTATTACAGACACTGAGTGCTTTGGTATATCCATTACCACATACACCAATCATGTTTTTGCTACTACTATTTGTTGTTTAGTTACAAATCAAGGAACCATTAACTAATTTTGAATGACTTTATGTTAATTTGCTGCTACTAATTTTCAAAAAAGAATACATACACTTTCTTGGCATGTACTGGGTTCCAACGGTCATATCACACTGCCTAGGGAAAGTCAGAATTTTCTTTGGGCATCATAATTTTTTAACCAAGCAGATAGAAGCCAATTATGCATGTCTGAGCTCCTGCTTCGTCCAAAAACACCTCTTAATTGCCAAGTTATCAAAGCCTGCATTGATCAAAAAAAGCTCATGTTAATTTAGGGAAGCCTGCTTTTGGGGTGCATTTTCACACAAAAAATGTGTAAAATACATTTAGATGTAATCTATACACGCACCAAGAAGATGGCATAGAAATGAAAGCAGACTACAAACATCAATTATTAATAATACAATTTAAATCAATGTAAGAGGCTACTCTGAAGATGGCCCTGCCTAACCAAACCCCAATAAACGCCTGCCTTTTTTGGATGTGAGGCAACACCTTGCTAGCAGAAACTGGATAGAAATGGTGCAGACCCACAGCCAGTCTCACCAGAGCACCTAAGACTGAACAGGCCACACTACACTGTCCATAACATTGTTAGACGGAGATCAGGAGACGCGGCCGAACTGCGTCTGCCCATCATTAAGGAAGCTATATTTGATAATGCTCCATCACCTGTGTCATTACCTATGTCAACTTGAGGAAGCACCAGACCACCAACAACTTCTTCATTCTCAAATTCAATTTGTGTTGCCTTGAAAAATTCTGCAAAAACCACTTCAGCTTCAACATCAGAATTGACACCTTTGACACTGTATTCACCTGTGGTTTCAGTGTCCATATTTTTTTAGAGAGACTTATGGCTTCCTCATCAGTATCTATCTCAGAAAAAAGCCAAAAAACTTCCACTGAAGTTTAAAGTTTTTGGTTTCATCCATACAGAAGAGTCGTCATTATATTCATCTCCATATTGATTCCTTTAATGTTGCATGTTTGAAAATCTTAATGTGTTCCCATAACAACTTGGACTAGAGGCAATGAGAAGATGCTGATGTTTGTCCATATAATCCCTTTTGGATTATTTTTTTAACTTTTTTGTACCAAGCTGAAATAGTTAAAATAGAAATAGCACATTGTAGCCTGGCTTGTTTCTTTTATCATTGAGCATAAACATGCGCATAACTAAATAAACACAGATATCTATAGCATAGGTTTCAATATAATTCCCAAGATTAAATAATCTTCATATAGTTTTAATTGAGGTATCCCCCTTTTGCATTATTCATGTACAATTATTTAGATGTACATTTTTACATACAAATGCACAATTGCCAATGTCAATAAAATATTTGTTACAGTGCAGTGTGATAATGCAGCTTGCTGAAATAATTGTTTAATATTTTGTTCTAGCATAGCCTGATACCTTGATTTTCTAGTTATTATTTTTTTTATACTCAATATTGTTTCATAGAATCTGATATCCTGATTTCTCTATTATTGTTTTTAAACAGTAAACAATGTTTCACTGAACTTAAGTAGGCAAAAGAGAAGAGGGTATTTTATATTGATTTTTTTTAACAAAAAATTCAACAATGTTCAAGGAAGAGTATATAAACTGCAATGAAACATTGTTAGTTAGAGAGAAACGTAGGGGCATATTCTCAAAGAGCTATCACCAAGTTATTGGCACCTTATCGCATCCAAAGTCGCGATAAAATTACCGCCCCATTCACAAGCTGGTGCAAACAGCACATACCACCAGATTTCCTGCGATAGCACCCTAAAAAAACATCGCCACGGATGGCCACGGCAACTATCGCTAATGAGATGCAGAGTAGGTGTTCCCCTGCAAAAAGCCGCGACAACCCCACTCCACAACATTCTCAATGACCAGTCACAATGGCGAAAAGATCCCAAAAGAGGCGATAAGGCACGTTAGCAGCAGGAAATGAACACATGCTCCTACCTGGTGCAAAGTCGGACGACAACCTGCACCAGAAAGCTAACCAAGCCCAGAGCCACACCTGAAGATCAATAGATGCCATGGAGCTACTCATCATGCAGCTCGGAGCCCCAACAGGACCACAACACCCACCACCACCCCCACCCGGACCACCACCGTGACCCCCTCTGACCACCACAGAGGCAGTGCAGACAAAGACAGCGGACCTTCAGGAAACGCACCAGCCTCACAGACGTAACACCAGAGCATGTCATTGCTCACTACAGGCTCAAAAGGACAACCATCCTCTGCATCCTGAACATCATTGCCCACAGGCTGACAGTACCAACACAGCGGAGAACTAACATCCCTCCGCAGACAAAGCTGCTGGCTGTGCTGCACCAGTTGGCCTCTGGGACATTCCAAGCAACAACTGCCATAGTCAGAGGAGTCTCACAGCCAGCCCTATCCAAGTTCCTCAAACCTGTCCTGGATGCCATCATTAGCTTGGTACCCCAGTACCTATACTTCCCCCACACTGTGCAGCAACAGCTGGAGATCAAGCAAGGATTCTATGCCATAGCTGGATTCCCGCACATCTTGGGGGCAATCGACTGCACACATGTCCTATTTGTGCCCCCTGCCGACATTGCACACAATTACTGCAACAGAAAGCACACGCATTCCATCAATGTGCAGGCAATAGTGGACAACAGGGGACTCTTCACCAATGTCGTCGCCAACTACCCAGGCAGTGTGCACGACTCTTACATCTTTTGACAGTCCATCATCAACCGGCGCTTCCAGGATGGCACCTACAGAAATGCAGTGCTCATTGGTAAGTACCAACTGGACACACCACACACCTCAACTCCACAATCATGCAACCCACAACTCTGGCAATACACACGTCACAAACCCACAAACAACATGCCAAACAACATGTTCACCCACCAGACCCGACAGCACAACTTACTGTGGCAACCTGGGCTAGCCATGTACATGACTCACCAATGGCATGGCACATCAGCCACACACCAGCGGAATGTGGAGGTAGGTGGCAACCAGGCATGTGCGAAGGAGGCGAGTGAGCCATGAATGAGAATGCAAACATTGCCAATTGTCGTTTGTATGTGCTGGACAGAGTGCAATATGCAGATCTCAGACATATCCATGCCGATAAATATTGGTGGTGGTGGTAGTGTTGTGGATAGTGGACACAGCCGTGACATCACAGCCAGTGGGGAAGATCTCAGAAATGTAGCTTGTTACGTCCCCACTGTAAGCGTGTGCAGAGTGGGCGTGCCCTGCGTACGCTAGGGTCATGCAGGGGTGTGAATAAAAAGCATGTAGCCCTGGGTGTGGTTCTCTCCCGGAATGCCCAATGTCTGCCAGTGCAGCGCCTCTCACCCCACCACGAGGCCGATGCCGTGTGCGGCAATGCCTGCGATTAGGTGTGCCTGATGCAGCCCGGGCTGCAGCTCCCCGAACCAGTCTCGTCTGCCCCTGCGCATCCTGGCCACACCGCACACCTGCCGACACCGGCATCTCTCCAAGAGTGCCCACCACGTGCCTGTGCCAGCTCCACGCCAGACTCCTCAGGCCATCACGACCTCCGCAAGCAAGGCACGCAGTACTCCTTCCTGTTGACTCACTCCACCGGCATACACAGTGGACAAGTAGGTTGCACATTTGGAACTGAGTCTTGATTACGCAATGGCAGAGTACATATTTAAGGCAGAGCTCAAATCTCGATACTCCCTCCAATGTAGTGCCACCAACTCCTTGCATAGCAGTCCGACCACACGTGTCTGTGGGCCCTTGCGGACTTCTGCATTAGGCCTACACATTGGTCCAGCAGACCTCAGACAAATTCTTTCCAGTCCGTCCCAGCCAGGACACGGCATTGTCGCTGTGTGCACACCCACCCTGCTCTGGTGCCTGCACCTCTGTCACCCAGGGAACCTTTCCACATGCCATTCAAATGCCGTGTGTTACTGATCCAGGAGTAGCTGGCTTCACCGCGGCTGGCCCACGATGATCCCTGCCTCCGGCACACACTGCGGGCGAGTCAGACACTCATTTGGAACAGACTCTTGATTTGACAATTGCAGAGTTGATATCAGTGTACAGGCCTCATCACAGACTGCATCCCCTTCCAGCTCTGGTGCCACTGACTCTGTGCCATGGGAGTCATGGGCACCCTCCCGTTGGACTAATTTGGCATCTGAGTCGATGGCCTGGGGGTTGTCTTCATTATGTAGCTGATAGAGACATGGTGGGATACAGGAGACTGTAGCATTCATCTCTTACATTATGCCTGTTTCTGCTTGCTCCTGCCCTCTGCATCATTCCCTGGATGGACACCTTCCACTGTCCCCCGTAACACTCCACAACATTCTCCTGGGACATCAATGACAACCCGCTCAGCTCTTGTGGCCCTATCTCAGTGCACCACAAGTCACCGTTCCTTCCGGGTGTGCCTGTGCCTGCCTCAGTGCATCCTGTGCCACTAACCCTGTGCAGCTCAAGTCACGGATCCTTGCTGTTTATAGTTAGGACTTCTGATTGTCAGATCACTGTTGTGGTTGTTGGCAGCACCAGCCAACCCCTGAGGGTTGCTTACACTACCCTACACCCATCCAGCACAGGCGTCACTGGACATGTGACCCTGGCAATAAAGGTGCTGGGCGCACGTGCCCATACCACAAATTATCTCATTGTGTCCGTGTGATCATTATGTACTCATGTGGGCCCCGGGCCATACCACATCACATTGTGCTGTGTACAGCGTGTCCAACCTTGTCATCTCAGGCAGTGGCGTCGACCTTTGACATGTGTCTGTGTCGGACCCCCATGTGAGCGTAAGTGAGTTGACCGGCATACAGCAATACGGCGTGGGGTGCGGTCTTTCCACACGTGGCTCTGGGCGTGGCACCTGGCTACCCACGCGTTGCCTGCCTATAAATAGATTATGGCCATAGCAACCGACCGCGCGAGTGTATCTACCCTCCTAATATCACTTCCTGATCCCTAGTTTCCCCGGATCACCTGCACCAACATGGCCGCACCATTTTCGTTAATCATTGGGATTGTCACAATCGTTATGACAACCTATCCCTGGCAAACATCTCGACCAATGGTTTTTTTCTTCCGGGCGCGCACCGGAAATAGATGGTTGACGATTCCACCAGTTCCAACATGGCCGACCCGTAATTTTCCCCTCGACCAATGGGCTTGCGACTTCCCTAGTCATGTGACACACCCCGACTTGCTCATCTAGCAAACACCGACTCCGCTCGGTACCCATCCCAGGTCCGGCGGAAGGGGTAGGTCTTCGTTCCCACGCGTCCTTTGACGCAGGTGAGTGCATCAGGGCTCGGATACACCGTCGTCCAGGAGGTGAGTTTGGGTAATATTCAAGGAGGATTCTTGACGCCTCCTGTACCTCATTGGGGGCTTGAGCGAGGACGTCCTGCTCTGATCTATCCGCTATCAGGGGCGATGGCGGTCGCCACCCATTTGTGCTCGAGGGTCCCGTGTGGCATCCCGTTTCTGACCGCTTTTAACCACTTTTTGGCGGCGATATGCCCTGGCCCCTGAGCATGATGGTCACCATGGCTGCACACCTAATCGCTCCTGTCAGTACCTTTTGACTCTCAAGGCTGTCAATACCCTCTGTTACTGCCCTCACCACATGGGCTACCGGGCGGACCGCGTCTTTTATATTTCTAATTTTATTCTGTACCCTCCGGGTTTCCCCTTTCACTCCAGGACCCACGTTAGGAGTCCTTTATACCCGCCGGAGACTGTTGCAAGATCACCTTGCTCACACAAGAGGTGAGTTTATATATTCAGCTCTGTCTCAGCCCTTAGTCCTGTCTTTTTAGAGTTTTTTAGAGTTTTCTGTATATTTTTCTGTCTTTAGAGACCATCCAATACCCCCCTGAGAGCTTCACCGAATATGACTCTCTATGATTTCAGCTGATGTTGTTATGTATGTATTGCTTATTCGTACAGTTTTGTCATGTGTTTTCTGTCTCCAACCTTTTTTAGGTGACTCCTGAGCACCTCTTCGGTACGTAGAACACACATACCTTGTTGTAGATAGTTTTTGTTTTCCCTGATCCTGATGAATTGCCGTGACCAATTATTGGCCTGAAGGGCAAGAAACATGTTGATCCTCCAGAGAGTAGGGCATACACAACTAGCATCATAAACACTAGTAGCTATCCCCACCTCACTTTCCTTTTAATTAGGCTGTTTACCACTTTATTAAACACAATTCTTGTGGACTAACAGTACCTATTTTATTCGTACACCACATCTACACATCCTAGGGCCCCTTACCCCCACAGCACCCTTCGGCAGGAACAAAAGATCCCCGCCAAAGAGCCCCAATCTTGGGAGCCCGTCAGGAATTGCAGCGCCGACCTGACGAGGGGCAGGCTCAAATGATGAAGCATGACACCTAGCTTGCTGGGTGTGTGAGGGCCCTAGTTCCAACTAAAGGGTTTCCCCCTCCGTTTTCATGGCAAACGACATTTTGTGCTGAAATCACTACTTTTTCTTAACTTGTATGAGGAACTTTGTACCCTTTTTGTCTTACTACGTGGTTGAGATTAGGCCTTGGGAAAGAGGCAACTGATGCATGTGTGTCTGGTGTGGTGCCGGCACCACCAATCACGCAATGTGCAATGTTGCTTCGTGGCATGCCCAGGGCGTGTGGCCTCATCCGTGGGGTCCATGAGGGTGGGCAAGCCCGCACGGGCTCCGGGAACATACATGCAAACTGTTGTGTGTGTCGCTATTTCCGCAGCATGGGCCAGAAGTCTACAGTCAAGCACAGGGCGAGTTCGGCCAGCCATGTACCCTACATCTGTGTCTGCCCTGTTCTTAGCATAGGCTTACACGCATGTGGCAGCACACTTTCAGCATACTGCATCACAGTGTAATTGTCAGGCTTGTGGACATGCGCAGACGGGCATGGCAATGGTGTGCTGTGGGGTGCAGGTGATGCAATCGCGTTGCGCATGCTGGTGAATAGGCTCGGGGGGAGGGTGGAGCAGCAGTGAGGCTACGTACCACACATTGATGCCGCTCATGTGCAGCAAGCAGTACATGTCATACAGGAATCATATAGTCACACATATCACACACCAATGACACAGTGAGCTTGCCAACACATCATACCGAACCAACTGTTGACTCATGTCTCTCTGCACTGTCTCAAGTGACTAGGGATATGCCTTCTGCGCTTGGATGATGACACCCCTCCGTGCCCCGAACACACAGTCCCAGAGGCAGTACAATGCGTCCCACAAACGCACCTGCTGCATCGTGGAACGCACATTTGGCGTATTGACGTCACGTTTCAGGTGCCTGGACATCACTGGTGGACAGCTCCTGTACAGGCCAAACATCGGGTGCAAGATGATTGTTGCATGTTGTATGTTTCACAACATATGTGTACGCAGCAAGGCACCATGGATACCAGTCCCAGAGGCCCTGGATGATGAGGATGAGGATGAGGCAGGTGGACCACGCCCACTGCCGCGGCAGTAGGAATAGCCCACAGGGATGACATCATTACAAATTTCTTTAGATGATCAAGTCACATTGTGACTGTCCTTGGCATTCATGGGACAGCACAGATTGACCACAGGCACGAAATTTGGTAGGGTATCCCACTCTTCGGCTTTTCACATGTGTCCAGGGTCAATCCATTTTGGCTGCCATTTCTGGCCTACAGGTGACATCAGGGCTCATTGTGGGGTCGGTTATGTCCCACCTTGATGCAGGGATGCCCACTGTAACTCAGATCCCACAACATGTGCAACATGTATGTAAGCGGGAGTCCCTGCCCCTACATTCGTCCACGCTGGCATGATTGATTACTGATGATCATGACACATCTGTGTGCAGAAGGAGTTGCTTGTCCCTCTGCAATGCCGTGGGAAAATGCGGTTTCACTGCATGTTCCAAGCATGTGTCTGCATTTGCGCAGTTTACATGCAGGCTGCGTGTCATTGTACATTGTGACTGTGTGGAGATGCCTATGTGATGCGGGACGATGGTCATTTGTTCTACGTCACGGATGTGGGAGTGTGCTCGTACATTGTCATCTTGCCGTTTTTGTGATCTGCTTTTATGTTGCCCTTTCCCGCATGAGGCGTGGGAATTGCAGGCCTGTCGCTGGTTATCGCTGATTTTTGTGTCGCGGTTGTCCTCATCGCTACTTTTTGGGCGTTGGTGTTTCTCATTTTTGCGGTGTGGCATTGTGTTTAACGCGGTCATTTGACGCATTGTCGTGTGACTATCGCATGGTGCCACCAAATTGTGAATACCACGTTGACATGGTGTTTTCCCGTGATGGACTGCGATATACAAAGTTGCGCTAAGTTAAATTTGCAATGGTTATCACACGTTCTTGAGAATATGCCCCTTAGATCCAGGGAGTGCAGGTGATGGGCACACGTACGACAGCTTTAGCTGTAAACACAATTTCCTTGATGATGTCTTTCAACAGGCTTATCGGCCTGCCTGCAGACATTACAATTGATGTGGAGCAGATACAGTAACAAAGCTCTCTCCCTAATGAACACTGATTCTGTTTTGAAAAAGGTATGCAGTTGTGAGCAAAGTCATCTAAAGCTCACATAAGGCACCTTTTGGTGCTAGGGTAAGCTTAGTTAGCCAAGGCAAAGGAGGGGTTAGGAAACCAATGCAGATAATCAAACTTTACCGCCATTATGTTACAGTATTTTCTAATAAACACTGTTGCCACTAACTTGTTTATTTTCATAGTAACTACTATTAACATTGCGTACACGAGGATAGGTTTTTAATTTTAATAAAACAAAAAAATACCTTCTTAGTGTGAGTTCTTGAATGTATCTATCCATGATGAAAGATGTTTTGGGGCCCACTGACACTACCTACGCCTGTGAATCTCACAGGACCGATAGTTACCAACATGCATCTTACTTATTTAATGTTTAGTGGGTCGTTGGAGGGTACAGTGCCTCAGAGTCTATAAAACCCTTTTTCAGGCCGTGTTCTGTAGAGAATTGTAAAAAACATATCAGAAGTATGTTGGAAACAGTGACAGTGCAAACTGATCAGCTGGAGTGTAAAAAGTATAGAAAACAAGGCTGCCTTTATGCCTCATGATGTTGGGTTACGTAACATGTTGGCCGTCTTGTAAGTATAGAAAACAGTGCTTCCTAATTGTATAAATATTTTTAGCATGGCTGGCAGACGCTATTAGCTTTGCCAATACTGCCACATTAAAAAAGCATCCGGCATTGGCAAAGCCGATAGCACCAGCCACCACTGAATGGAGGAGGTATGGTGGGGGAAGACAGAATGGCAAGGGGACACCAAGCAGGGTGGGTGTGTGTTTGAGCATCAAATGAGCTGGTGGTATATTAAATCAAAAGCCGAGCATGATGCTAAATGTGTTTTGCCCTATCTTTATTAAATAAATAAAAAGATGTTTAAAAAAAAAAAAAGCCGAGCATGATGGGGAGTGTCAGGCAAGTGACATAGGAGTAGAGGGAGTGCAGGAAACAACTGAAAGCCACCAAACAGCTGCAGCAATGAGAAACAAGGCCAGGGGAGCTATGGAATTGAAAAAGAAAGTAGGTATAATGGCAAGAGGATAGGCAGGGGTTATCTGGGGCGTGGGAGTCCAACAAAGAGAGTGCAGGGGGTTAATGGGGAGGCAGCACAGAGGAAATAGAGGAGGAGCAAGAAAAGTTATTCACTCCCGTGGAGTGCTAAAAGCAAAAGAAAAAGTAGTTCTCTGAACCTGTCAGTGGAAGGGTACAAGTCATCCTATCAAAAGGATAGTAAAAAACCTATGCTTCAGGAGAGGGACAAACACAAGAAGAGGAATGACAATCATTGAATAAGAAGCAGGTTTATGAGATTGACAAGGAAGTCAACAAATAATATGCAATGGGCTGACTCAAAGCACACCGTCAGTTATGGCATTGTCTACCTCAGGTCTTTTGAAAACAGACAGCTAAAACCCATCTTTAAGTAAGGCCTAAAATGGTCAGGTGGCTAGTCACTTAAATAAATCACTTCAAAATTGTATTATCTTGGGACACTTTGTCTTTTCCAAGATAATGACACTGTGGAAACACTAGTGGAAGGGCTGGTATATATTCTGAATAGCAATAAAACAGAAATATTTTCCAAACAATTCGAAAACGAGAACTGAGTTTGAGAAGTCAAGGCTGATGGTGAGTGGTGATTAATGACGCCATACTAAATACATCACAGAGGCCAGGTATTCACAATGGCAAAGCCTGGGGTATACTTAAGGATTTATTTCAGGATCACACACTGAGCTTGAATGTTTTTACACTAGTTTGAAAGGGAGTACACATTTCATTCTTGTATACATATTTATTTCTTCCTGGCATCGAATACATTGTTCCTATATTCCTCTTCCTGTTTAATATTAGAGGGCTGAATATAAGACAATTGCCCAGTCCTGCTAACTTTAGCCTTAGATCTTCTAGCACCATTGATCAATCTATGGAGAATGCACACTATTAAATGTCGACAACCAAAAGAAAGGTGCACTTTACAGTCAAACCTGACAGAATAATTGACCCTCAATGAAGACTGAATATCAACACAGCCCAGTGGGTCACGGGAAAAGCATAAATGCATTTTAATATGATCCGAGAATCAAATTTGTAGCATAAAAATAATAAAGAGAAACAATCAACAGTAATAAAGAGAAACAGTCAAAAATAGAGGCCCAAATGCGTGACCTAAAGACAAAATAAAATACCCTCATCACCGTTATTGCAGGAGTTACCACTGGCAAGATTGAACCTGAATGCTCTTCCACATCTCAGACAGAATATTACTTCGACCACATACAACTGAGGTACTATGAACATGACGAGAAGATGGTGAGTTTATGGTACCGGGCAACGGCGGACACAAAGACCGCACTACCTTCTGTTGTTCCCTTATTAATACTTAGTCATCAAAAGTGGAAAATGCGTGCACAAAAACAAACTCCAGCACTTGCCGTTGAAGAGTGCTAACTGCTTATGCAGACAAATGAAGAAACAGGTTGGTGGAGTGGTGCACCGCTTATTAAAACCTTGATAATAGTCAAAGAGTCAAATAAGCCTTAATAGGTGATAAGTTCCTTTTATTTTCAAAGAAGATTAGCCAGCCAACGCGTTTCGTTCAAAAATGAACTTCTTCAGGGCAGAACATTTTTCATACAACAACATGATTATGGATATGATTGAGCTTATTCTCACCAACAATTTTTTCAAACACAACAAAAGATGGTACCACCAACTACGAGGGACCGCGATGGGTTCTAGATTTGCGTCCTCGTACGCGGGACTCTTCATGGGTTGGTACGAGAAGGAACACGCATGGGCAAAATGTGCCTCCCCCTGGACCCAACACATCGTCTTCTGGGGGAGGTACATAGACGATATCATCTGTATCTGGTCAGGAACCAAAACACATTTGCTGGATTATTTACAGTATTTGAATGTGAACCCCTACAATGTCCAACTCACTATGCAGAGCCATCCTACACAGATTGAGTTCCTGGATATTCATTTCTTCATAAAAGAAGGGATTATCCATAGTTCCTTGTACCGAAAACCTACATCATGCAACAGTGTCCTACACGCAGACAGTGCTCATGCCAAATCTGTAATTGCCAATATCCCTTATGGTGAAATGGTACGAGCACGTCGTATATGTAGCGAGGAAGGGACTTTTAAGAACAACATTGCCGACATCAAAGCACGTTTCACATCCAGAGGCTATGATAAGAAAACTGTTGATAAGGCTGAACAACGAGTACTCACTTTACCCAGGGCAGAGACACTGACTACCAAGAATAAACGCAAGGCACCTGCATCTGACAGCAAATTCAGGAAAGAAAGTGTATCCTTTTTCACCAACTACATTTCACACAGTGACAAGATATTTAAGGCATTCCGAAAGCACTGGCATCTGTTAGTCGAAATTCCCACCCTACGCACCATCATTAGTGACCATCCATCGCTGATTTTCAGGAGAGGGCGTACGCTCAGAAACTCACTATGCCCCAGTTATGTCACTACAAAGAATGCCAATACATCTACCTGGTTGCCACATCCTCCTGAAGGGTTTTTCACGTGCACCAATTGCAATGTATGTTGCCTGGGACTCAACAAACGCAAACATTTCAAGTACAACTCAAGTCGCACACACCGCATCAGACACCATATCACCTGCAACACGCAATTCGTTGTTTATATTCTTGAATGCCCGTGTGGCATCATCTATGTAGGAAGTACAGCTCGCAACCTCAAAACCAGAATTCAAGAACACCGCAGAGCGCTCATCAACAATGACGATCGTTACCCCATGACAGAACACTACCGCACTACACATTCAGGACCCATCAAATTTGGTTTCTTAGGGATAGATCATATCCCACAGAACAACAGGGGTGGCAATAGGGAATTGTCACTCAGAAGAACTGAATGCAAATGGATATGTAGGCTTGATGCGGTTAACAGGGGACACAATTCTGACCACGAGTTTCATTACTTTTTGTAAACCAAGTCAGACTGTTTTATATTCTTATACATGCCATGTTTTCCTTCATGCTAGAATCCTGACTTTTTAATGTTACATGTACATTCTCTCATGATTCAATTTTTGAACATCTGGGTCCTTCTTATTGAATTATTATTGTTTATTCTTTTATTTTATTTATTTTGTATTTTGTTTATCTAATTTTTTATTTAAAAAACTTTCCGCTCTTTATTTCTTCTTATTTTTGGTGTTCTTATCTATTCACGGTCTTTTCTATCCTCCTTTGCTTAACGCTATTTAATTTCATTTGTACTTTCTACTTTCATATTGTTTTCTTTTTGTGTTACGTTGTTTTTTTTCTTCGTCAACCTTATGCATATTATCTTTTGGTGTAACATTAGATACTGTTTACTTAATTTTCCCCTTACACATACCCAGTCCATTTTTTATGGACATTGACAATCTCCTTTTGTATTTTTATCATCATGCATCTACTGTTGTCTGTTCCACTGTTTAAATTGCTTGACAGCGCAATGTTAGTGCTGACTCTGCCATCCCTGGCCGGTTCACTTACACGAACCTATGACATTTCTCCCTACGGGACGTTTTTACTAGTTCTGACTCTGCCCCTACTTGGCTGCGGATTCCAGAGATTTAGATACATCAGTATCTCTGGCTGCCACTACATCACTCTACGCACTGCTGAACGTCCCCGCGTAGAGACGTACTAACGGGCTCGCCTCCAAGCTATTTATTCTCCCGCGCCGCTTTGCTCGGAGCACCCACTCTGATTTCTCCTGAAGGAACGAGTCCTTGTTATTCCGGCGTACAGGTATACTACTTTTTAGTTAGCCATGCCGCTTTCGGTCGCAGACATAGGCTTTGAGGCATCATAGTGTTCTATTTTCATCTTGCTGCTCACGGCGTGCGCGACTTTTCTTTTCACGTAATTGTTTATATTGTGTCTTATTGTTTTAGACCTCCGTTTTTCTCAACAAGACAGGTCCGTTTTAGTCTATAACCTAGATTTTGTACACTAAGGCTTAGTCTCAAGCTCCCAGGCATTCTAGCGAGATGCCTTCCCTTTGCTGCTTTTTTGTATGCTTGACTCATTTTTTCACTCAATTACTAGTATTGCATACTATTTGCCTAAGCTCCCTAGGCATTCTAGCGAGATGCCTTCCCTTTGCTGCTTTTTTGTATGCGTGACTCACTTTTTCACTTAATTACTAGCATTGCATACTATTTGCCTAGACTCTTGTTCCTTTAACCATGATATGTGCTTTTTTCAACATTTATTTGGATTAGACTAAGGCCCGCACCTTTCCGCTTTTACTGTCGTGCCCAAAAAAATTTCTTTAGTGCGTAACGCAATTGTTTATTTGATTATTTGCATTGTATATTATCTGTTTAGATTCTTTTTTCTTTCACCATGATATGTGTCTTTTCAGTCCTTATTTGGATCACACTAAGGCCCGTTCCCTTCCGCCTCTACTTTTGTAGATCCTAACAATTTGACCTTATCGGATAGATCTCACTTTGTTTCACACGCCCCTTGCTTAGCTACTTAATTATTATTTTACTTTGTCAGATTTCTATGCCGCATACCTGCTCCCCTCTGAGTGTCCGTGTGACATTATACCTTTAACAAAATATTTATTCCTTTTACGTAAATGTGATTCTTTTCATCCTTTCACTTCGCAGCACATAGCGCACTCAGGCCCTTATCAAGGTGGCCCGTGCGCGATCCTGTGCCCACCTAGACCTAGGTGTTTTCGAACCCATTGTGACAAGAGCGCCTTTATTTTGGTATGTACTTATATTAGTTCTTTTACTCCTTTTGGGACTTATTACCGATGCTTGCGGGCTATTAATTGCTGACATCAAGGGCTACAGTGTGATTTTCAACCCATATGGGCTGTCTTGGTAGGACTGTATATTTTCAGTTGTGATTACGGATATTTTCTATTTTATGTACATATATACAAATTGTGGGCTGACCTCTTAGCTTATTTATGTCAGGAATACCAATTTTTATAATGTTTACTACCTTCACTAGTCTAGTGACAAATCCCTTCTTTCTTCATACTAGTAAGACTTTGTTTACAAATAATAATTATTTTAAAATATGTTCAATGAAACAAGGGGATAGGGAGCGTGACTCTATTTTTATTCAACAAATGTGTGTTTATTTTAACTTTCTTCTTTTCTCATTTTCACTTCTCACGCTTTCTTTTTGCGTGAAATGAGTTTAACAAACTTGTTCAATATCATGCCAGTGGTCTGTGTGTTTCTGTTCTTCTGACTCAACAACAGCATACAATATGACATATTACTACTACTATTTTCATTCATAGATTAATGATTTTATTGGTTGCTTGCCACAAAACACTGTTTTCTGTGCCTGGTCATGTTTTTCTTGATTTCGCTGTTTTTTTGTCCTTTGTCCATTGACTCTAGAGTTTGATCTATATTATATAAGTCTGAATACATGTCTAATGTCAAGTTCATTTTTCATTTAAGTTGTCACTACTTTGCTTATTAAACCATCTTCTTTGGTTATTTCCCTCATCTCCCTTCCTTTCCTACAAACCGCCACCTCTCTTTTATCATACACTTGTGACTTGTTCACTAGTTCACGCCTTCCCCTTCCCAACACTTACTCTTCCTATCTAGGATTGCTTTTTTCTGATTCCATACTCACTCCTGTGTCACCATACTGTACACACGCTCATTTGTGTATACGGGTATGTGTTGAGTGCACACTATTTATGTGTTTTCATTGTAAATTGCAGCCCTGAAGAAGTTCATTTTTGAACGAAACGCGTTGGCTGGCTAATCTTCTTTGAAAATAAAAGGAACTTATGACGAGAAGATGGTCACCTACTGCAATCAGTCTACAGCAATGAGAATCTATATTGGTCAACCGGTAAATAGGAATAGCCAAAGTGAAGTGATGAGATGCCCAGTAGTCATTACCAGGAAATTTACCATATACTTCTGAGACTTAAGTGATTCACCACACAGAGACACTTAAACATAAGAATACCAATTTCTAGCAAATGTTATACTAGCTACCCTTTCCCATGAAACTTGAGACACACTTAAAGGTAGCATTCCAGAGAAAAAGAAATGTCCATGGGGAAATCACTTGAAAATGATGTTTTCTTAGCAGTGTTGCCCCAGTTCTCAATGCAGTCTATAAAGATGCGGAAGAAACAGGAATGCTCAGGCCAGAATTTGGCAGATTAGTCATATCCACAATACCCAGACACCCTGTGATAGATTGGAAGTCATGTGCAAGTTACCACCCAATTTCTTTATTCAATGCAGATGTGAAAATCCTAGCATAATTCTTAGATATGGGACTGACAAATTTGTGCCTAAGTTAACCCACCTTACCCAAGTATGTTTTTTCAAGGCTGCTTCTCCAGAAACAACAATATGAGAACACTAATGGACCTCCTTGAGCAAGTATGGGATGGCATAGACAAAAATACTGACCTCTATCTAGATGCAGAGAAGGTGTTAGACTGAGTCGAATGGAACTAATATTTTGAGAGAAGGAGAGAGCAGCCTTAGGACCTGACTTTGTGATAAGATAAAATAGTGATGGTTAAACAATGAGGGGCCTCTTCACAAAGGTAAATCTACATGTGCAAATGTACTCAGAGTCTTTGAAGTCACTTTACTACTTTTGGCTCTTCACAGTTTCAGATGGCCAAGTTACTACCAAGTGTAGACTTACATGTCTCCATCCCCTCAATTTAGTGGGTGGAGTTTGCCTAAACATAATTTATGGCCATAAAGATACTAGTATATATAGTTTACGTTCACATACTTGGAAGAGACTCCGCAAAGGAGGCAGCAGGGACTCCAAAAACAGGTCGGAGAATTCTGCATGGAAGGGTATAGAAGAATTATATACACCTAAAATACATACCACACACCCGACACCCATTCACTTTCAATAACATAAATACTACCCACAGTATAGGGTCTCCTTATAATTCTTTTCTTTCAGCTCCTGCAGCCACCACATTCTGCCTGAAGGATGCAGACCTCATTTCTCTAAGAGAAAAACTACATTTCATTGAGGAGGAGACAGGCCTTGTATTAAATTTGTGGTAATACATTACAAAAAAAACTACATTATCTGACCTGTCTACAGACAGAGATGCCAGTGAGCAGGATGTGCACATTGGCACATTTCTGTGAAATGGCTGCAACGGAGTAGGCAGCCTAATGGCAGGAGGTGGCAGACTCTGCCAATGCACTGGGGGAGGAGGTGCGCATTGTGGGGGATATTAAAAAATTTCAAGATGACAGGAGGTAGGTGAAGGAGATGTTCTCCACGATTCAGTTGGCCCTGTTTCTTCCGAGAAGGGCGCCTGGATCCTGTCTCCTTGTCACCTCTCTCATGGAGGCTACCGTCTCACCAATGCACCCCTACCTTCTAAATGGGCCACCTCCTTCCGCTACCCTTCTGATCTTCGGCATTAACAACCCCTCTTTTCTCATCCTGAATAGCCTCTATACACCCTTTAACACCATTGAGTACCACGTCTCCTTGACACCTGCATACCTATTTGGCTCTGATAATGCCATTTTGCAGTGGTTCATGTCATACCTAAGGAACAGAGACCAACTTGTCCTTCAGGGCAGAGTACTACTTCATAACATTTGGCTTCCATCAAGTTTCAGTTGTCTTGACGACTCCTGTATCATGATCATTGCTGTCCTAAAACCCATGGGGGCATCTGCGTGCTCTGGTATGTGGATGACTATCAGCACTAATGGAAAGCCTCATTTGGACTCTGCATTGACTGACTGAAACACTGCTCTCTGACCATAACATCTTGAATATCCATAGCCTGCTTCAAGTTGAACCTTACCAAGACAGAATTCATACTCATCACAAACACCAACGTGCAATAACCGGTCCAGGCATGGCTCACAGAACATAATATTGACTGCTTCCCCAATGATTGGTAGACAGTGCTACATCACTTGGCTTCCACATCCACACTGCTAGACCTGTCAGCCTTAGGTTGGTCTTCCCCCAAAAAATGTCCCTTCCTCATCCATTTTTCTGAACTTGTTTTTGCTGACCTTAGGATTCTGAGCACTGTACAAATGCTTACCAGTGCTAACGTGCATGTGCTCTCGCCTTAAAACATGGTAATATTGGCATATACCCAATTGACATATTTAATTTACTTATTAGTCCCTAGTAAAGGGGTAATACATGTACCCAGGGCATGTAAACTATATACTACTAGTGTGCCTGCAGCACTGATTGTGCCATCCACTGAAGTAGACCTTTAAACATGTCACATGCCTGCCATTGTGGAGCCTATGTGTGCAGTTAAAACTATCATTTTGACCTGGCAAAATAAACCTTTTGCCAGGCCCAAACCATTTTACTACGTATAAGTCACCCCTGGTGTAGGACCTGGACAGCAGGATGCAATTTATTTAAAGAGCAGGACTGTACTTTTAAGTTTTATGTGTCCTGGTAGTGAGGAGTGGGGAGAGGAGTTGGCCTAATGGCTAGGGCGGTCGACCTCGAATCTGGTGAACTGGGTTCAAGTCTGGCCAATGACACTGAACATCCTGTGATTGTGGGGAAATCACTAAATCTCCCCATGCCTAAAAAAAATGAATGTGTCCTCATGCAATGCAACTGGTGCTATGTAAAGCACTGTGATACCCGATTCGGGTCAAGTTAGCACTATATAAAACTCTGTAAAATAAAAAAATTCTTACAATTGTTTTTCACCACTGCAAAGCCTATATCTCTCATATGATAACATTGGAATTACCTTATTAAATTTTATGTGTCCTTTTAAATGGGAAGATATCACTGATTCAAATTTGGTGTCTCTGGAATTCTAATTTAAAATCCGAACTGGTGCTGAAGTCGGATTTTAAAAAACAATTCTGAAAATACCACTTTTAGAAAGTCGGCATTTTCTTGCTTTTGCCACTTGGGGCCTATAGCCTGTCTCTGGTCACATGACTGGCAGTGGCGGCTGGTGACATTTGAAAGTTTTGGGGCAAATCAGCAGCAGCAGCAGGTGTCAGGGCTAACGGGAAAAGCCCCATATCCCTGTACCCCGTGTCTCTACATTTCACTGGTACACAGATCAATATTTAAGCAAGCACAGGTTTTTAACAAGAAATGGATCAGGAAAAATGGCACACACAAGCCAATATCCCCATCTCAATACATTCTCAACCTTCCTACCAGATGTAAGAGACACAAGGTCCTTGCTATGTGGCATCCAAATCCGGCAATAACTGAACACAAAAGCTAACAGAACAAAGCAGGTGTTACCTGCAAACTGGAATCCAATGCTCAAAAGTGAAAATTATTAAAGATATTCCAGCAGATTCAGCCAACACGTAATTGTGAAAGGGAGCTGGTCCAAATTATTTCTCTCAATGGCTCTGTTGCCTTATGTACACAGTGCATCCACTGCTGCCCCTCCCCCCCAAGCTGAAGTGAGTTGGGCAAGGTCACACAAAGGGAAGAGGAGAAAATTAGACTACAATAATGGTGTCTTGATCTGAAGGCAACAACCGGACCTATAGACCGCCTTCCCAGCTTTGCTGAGTGGCTTCAAAAACATAAATGCAAAGAAAATGTGCGAACTGCAACCTTTCCCAGCAACATCAAACCTACCCTCCTATGTGTCGTGTCTAAAGGACGACATGAGGCTTCCTCCGTTGTAAATACTAATGCAAAAGTCTCAGAATACATATTTCCGGTGCTTGGTTCCCGTCACCATAAAAAGCAATCAAGTAGAAAAAAGATCAGCGTTCAACATAAGCAACAAAAAAACTTCTTGATGTGCCCGATTGCCTGTCCGTCTAAAGCTCACGGTAGGAAGAGCATATTCATATTTCCAGGAAGAACAGCGACTCTGTTGTCCCCGCAGTCGAAGCAGGCTGTTTATTCAGCATTACACATATGAAAACATCACTTGTGCCCCTTTCCAGTCCCATTCCATTCTAAGCACATTCTCCTTTCGACTCTGTCTGGGTGTGTGGGGAGGCCCTAGGGTGCCAAGGGCCGGCCCAGTGAGCCGACCGTTTTTCACTTTTCTTCCCGCTCAGTCAGAGCTGGGCATCCCCCACCCCCACCTCCCCGGACTGTGGGCACATAATCTCCTACCTGACAGTTCCTCGTTCTCCATCTCGTCCACCATATCCTCGTCCTCAGCCCCCAAGGGCCCAAGCATGCTTCCGGCACAGTTGAGAAGTCTCCCCCAGGGGCTCCGTTGTATTTCTGTCCGAAGCTTCACAACACTAACCCTTGGTGTGCCGGCCGGTGCTGCACGAGCTGCGTAGACGCTGCACAGTCCACTCCCCCAGCTTCCATTGCCCAATCAGGAGGCGCAAACATTAAGGGAGTGCTTCAGCAGTGTTACCACCCACTTCCCTTCATCCCTGTAGGCCAACCCTGCCCCTTACCATGGAGTTCAATGGCGCTCTGCTGAAAACGCCTGGGCCACAGCATAAGCGCCCCATTCAAAAGTAAATCATTGCTGCTTCCTCCGGCCACTCCCATCATTGTATTGTATTGTATTGTATTCTTATATCGCGCAGCTGTCACCCTACGGGTATCCTGGCGCTAGAACTAAGATGGAAAAAAGACTTTTAACCAACCAAGTGTCCACAAACAAAGACAGGAAAAAAGGAGAGATAAAAAAGGCAAAGGCCGGCCACAGAATGCAGGATCAGGAGATCATGGGCCCCTCCCTAGGGAAGAGCCAGGTTTTCAGACTTCGCCTAAAATCCATCAGGGAGTTGGCCTGTCTAATATTCAGAGGGAGGTCATTCCAGCAACGCGAGGCCACTGTACCAAAGGCCCTGCCCCCCATCCTGGCTTTCTTGACCCTGCCAGTGGTTAGCAAAGAGGCATTCGAAGAGCGTAGAGTTCTTTGAGGCTTATACCAGGATAATTTCTCCTGCAGAGAAATTGGGCCGAGGCCGTGTGCCGCTCTGTAAACAATACATAGGGATTAAAACATGACCCTTTCCCTTATAGGAAGCCAGTGAAGCTCTTGTAGCGCTAACGTGGTTGAAGATCCACGTTTTCTGTTCAGTGCTAATTTGGCCTCCATAGACTGGACCCTCTGCAAGCTCTGATAGATGTAAAGAGGAGCTCCCAAATACAGGGAGTTGCAGTAGTCCAGCCTACTCAAGATGATACTACGTACCACCAGAGGTCTATCCCCACAGGCAAAAGAGGTAGAATCTGTCGTAGGGCTTTCAGGAGAGCAAAGCACATTACAATTGTTTTTTTGGCTTGGGAAGCCATTTGAAGATTATCGTCAAACATGACCCCCAGATTCCGCACCGTTGGCACAGGGACAATGGGTGCCACCTCTGGGGCCAGTCTGAGGTCAAAAGGCATGTCTCGAACTCCCGCCGAGGGACAGTAGATCAGCTCTGTCTTTCCTCCATTAAATTGCAGGGAGTTGACCCTGAGCCAGTCCGAAGTCTGACGCATACATTTCTGGAAGCTGTTCATATTCAATGCGCCCTTTCCCTCCAATGAAAACACCAGTTGGGTGTCGTCTGCATAGTTGACCACGTCAATCCCATGCGACTTGATAATAGGGATTAGTGGCTGCAAGTAAATATTGAAGAGGATGGGGCTAATGGCCGATCCCTGAGGGACCCCATGCTCCACCAAGGTCTTGCTAGAGGTGAAGGGGGACAAGGTAACCATCTGTTGTCTCCCTGTGAGGTAGGATTGCATCCATCTCATAGCTCGTCCCTTAACTCCCAGACGCTCCAATCTGTTCAGCAGAATTCGGTGGTTAACCGTGTCGAACGCTGCTGACATATCTAAGAGGACCAGTACCGACGAAAGGCCTCTGTCAGCCCGCATCCGCAGGTTATCCAACACTGTGACCAGAGCTGTCCCCGTCCCATGACCCGGCCGAAAGCCAAACTGGTTTCTGTCCAGAAGATGGAACTCTTCCAGATACCCTGACAGGGATCTACTCAGTACCTTTTCAAGAATTTTAATACGAAACGGCAGCAAGGAGATAGGTCTAAAACTAGCAGGATCTCCTGGGTCCAAGGAAGGCTTCTTTAATAGTGGAGTGACCACTGCCAGCTTCCAGGCTTCAGGCACCACCCCTTCCTCCAAGGATTGGCAGCATATTTGCCGCATCCGAGGGAGCAGTGCCTGTGCATGCTCTTTCCAGATCTTGTTAGGTAGGGGGTCTAACGGAGACCCTGACCTCACATTCTGTGCACAGCTATTAAACAACTCGTCTGTAAGGGTTGTGAAGTGATCCAATGATGTTACCGCCCCTGGTTCTTCAGAAGACCTGTGTCCATGAATGTTTTGGAGGGTGGGATCACATGAAGTTAGCCCCCCTACAATTTTTGAAATTTTCTCCTCAAAGTGGGAGGCAATTTTATCGCATAGCGCCTGCGAGGCAACAACTTTGTTACCCAGACTAGTGGGGGTAGAGAGGTCTCTAACGATCTTAAAGAGAGCTCTAGCGCTGTTTGATGCTGACAGAATGGTGTTCGTAAAAAAGTCCGCCTTGGCCTTAGCAATCAGCTCTTTATAATGAGCCAGCACCCTTCTGAGGACCATTTTATCATGCTCAGCATAGTGCCTGCGCCATTTCCTCTCTGCCTGCCGGCAGGATCTACGTGTCTTACTCAGCTCTTCGCTATACCATGGTGCAGAATGTTTTATTCTGGCCTTCAGGCGCTTCAAAGGCGCATGCCGGTCTAATACTTCATGGATATAGTTGTGATACAGGCGGTAGTTCGTACCCACTGACTCATGAGGGTCAAAGGGAGGCAGGTTTTGAAAGAGTGGCTCCGCCCTACTTTTCATAAGTTTTGCCCAGTCTCTCCCCATGCGATATGTTACAGGAGGCAGTCCAGCTGTTTTACCTCCAGGTATTCGAATCCGAAACTGAATAAGCGAGTGATCTGTCCAGGTCTGAGGTAAAATGTTAACCACCTCGGTTTCAGAACAGTCAGCAAACAGAAGGTCCAAAATATGCCCTCCTTGATGGGTGGGTTGCTGGACCAGCTGATGCAGGTTACAACTCTCACAAGTTTCCCTGAGATCTCTTAGATGGCAATCTAAAGTACCATTCTCCCACAGATTGAAATCACCCAGAAGCAGCATTCTAGAATGGGTTAGTGACTGGGCCGCAATGACATCCAGGAGCGCCTGGTACTGAGTGTTAGAGCTAGGGGGTCTATAGCCGACCATCCCAGTAAGGAGCCTCCCCCTCTGTTCTTGTAGGGAGAATCCTAATAGCTCAATGCCCGCGACCTCATCAACCTCAAACGGGGCAAAGTCCCAGGTGTCCTTAACCATCACCCCAACCCCTCCACCTCTCCCCGTTACTCTGGGCTTATGAAAAATCTTATAGCCCTCCGGGCAGGCAAACCCCAGTTCCACTAGAGAGTCATTACTACACCACGTCTCCGTAAGAAATAACACGTCCAGTTCCAGATCTTCCACCAAATTTAAAACTTCCTGATGATGTTTGGCCAGGGAACGACAGTTAAGCAGACCACACTCAAGAACCGGGCTGGGCTGCAGCGCCTCAACACCCGTCTCCCCCCTACTAACCTTGTTCCCAATATCTAGTAGCTGTTCCTTAGTGTATTTAAGTGGACTTTGGCTGGCACGAGCAGCGTGGCTGGCGCTGGGTGCGGTCGAGGCGCGGACAGGCGCAGACGGGCTTGCCTCTGGCGCGCCTCAGGCGCGCCATCGGCGCTCCCGCTGCGTGCGCGCGCTGCGCGCTTGCATGGCCCCTCCTAAAGTAGTGGACCAGCTGCAGCGGTTCAACCACTAGAGAGCCGACCAAAATGGCGACGCTCAAGTGGCGACCGGAAGTGGGGAGATAGTCTTCTCGGCTTCTCGAGGGGAAGAATCCAGTGCTCTATCCCTCGCAAAATGCGGGAGTGAAGGAAGTTTTATAGTGCGGGTAAGTGCGGTTATTTTTAAAGATCTGTTGCAATCCCCTGAATCCCCTCCCTTCAGCTCACCCAAACTCCAGTAAAATACAAATACAACACAGGCAAAGCAGAAAGAACAAAAAGCGCTCGCGTGTCACCCACAGCAGTCAGTGACACAGCGCAACACATATAGTTAAAAGCAGTCCTGGGCTTTCATCACCCTCCGGGTGTGTGCCTCGAGGGCGAGCAATAGCCATCGCCCCCGGCCAGCACATGCGAAGGAGGACTGTCTCTGACCGCACCGGCACCCCTTCCTTAAAAAAAAAAAAGACACTAGAATTGACATACCACGAAGCAAGCAGGTACTGAGCGCTTAATTTAAAGCTGCTCCACATGATGTGTACACATTTTCTCTGACTCTCTCGTCTTCTCCCGGATGCTGGTGGGGCAACGCCCCTTTCGCCCATTAATACCAGCCGCCACTGATGACTGGGTGTAGTTGGGCTTTGTGTATTCCTCCTAGAGAGCCACACAGAGTGAGAACTTAGGTGTGACTTGAGGTACCATTACTGGCAGGGTGGGGGGGGAGCTGGGCCTAGGCTCTCCACACAAAGGGCCTAACAATCCTGCATTGTCACTTCATCCAGCATGGAGCCAGGGCAGGGAGGTAGGGAATCCCATACACTTCAAAGACAATGTGTACAGGGGTCTCCAACATTTTCTGTAGTGAGAGCTACTTCTGATCAGTGAAATTCATTATAAGCTACTGAAGGTCAAGCCACTCGCGCAGTGATACCAGACAGTCCCACACTCAGCTTCATTGACTATAAGCGTAATGTGTATAAATCCAGATCCTATGGTTTGAATAAAAATAGGGACAGTATGACAGGGCTGCCATGTGCATCAGTGAGAGTGTGGTCTTTGGGGATGTATGAACATGTGTGCGTTTGAATGACATATGTATATGGGTGAACGAGAGCCTCTTTCGTGTTGTGGCATAGGATATACCTTTCGCCATATGTGGCACCGTTACATGTATAACACAAACATGCAAACATTTTTGTATTTTTTTTTATTAGGAGAGATTTAAAATGCAGAAAAATGTTCTGCAAAAATGTACATAATATGGAACATCATTGCCGACTTTAAATGTTTTCCACTTAAACAAATGGCTGTATTTTTAAGTCATAAATATAACACCATGTCTTCCAGCCACTAGGAGCAAGATGCCTGCTGTGTGTGCATGCGACTAGCAGCAAGGGCCTTGGAAATGTGGTTGAAAGGTGTGATTAAGCTGCGCTTCAGGATAGTAGCTAGGATGTGACATGGAGGATCAATATGCTTTTTAAATAAAACATGCAAGTGATATTCAGTCTTATATAATGTTACATAAATACACCGTGGTCTTAAATGTGAAATGTCATCTCTCTGCATATCTGTCATTCCAACCTGGAGAGTCACAAATGATTTGAATATTTAGAGTGATGCTTCTCATGTGCAATCTGTGTTTCGGCAGCTAATTGGTGCAAGAATAACTGTCAGGGTTCACACACAACCATCCTCCCCCTTGTACCACAGGCTAAAGGGGACCTTACATCCTTCAAATACGAGCACGCATCACCGCACAAGTAGCATCTGTCAAACTACTTTTCCTGTCGTTAGGTGAATTTTGTTTGTTGTAAACAGCGGTGTAGGTGGAAAACCAGCGCTGCAAACCACACTTACCACATCCCTGTTGCACAAACATGACCTACAGTGGTGAGACCGCGGAGGGTCAACATGATGCGGCATCGCTCCTTATAGGTATCTTCGAACACATTTTAGGCAGTAATACTGTTTTTATAATGCACGGAAGAGCACAGACATGCGGCTAGGAGATTAATTTACCGCAAAATTGTATTTATTTGAAGTTCTAAATTTACATTTTGAAAGGAAAATAGCATAACACATGGGTATTTTGTTTCATTCTTGATATAAGCATGCCACACGCACAAATTAATACTAGAAAATTATTGGCATAGGGATAACTATCTGCAAGGAAGGAGATCTTGTATTTATGTGTACTTTGAAGAACCTATACATTGGAGGGCTTCGTATTATACATTTGGTCGTGGCCATACAGTTGTGACCAACTTTACATTTATCATTTATGGGGCAATGCATGGAATTTAGCCCACTGCTAAGCTTTTTCAGATTCTGCAGGTAAGAGATCCGAAGCACAGGCACACAAGGGGACTCAATGGCATCACCAGTGTGAAAGCCTTGATCCTGACTACCATTGATTAAGCCACCCTTCCGCCACTGACCACACTGCCCCTATAAGGCTCAACGGATGATCAAAAACTTTTGGATGAGTGAAATTTTACTACAAATGCCTCATTTTTAGGTTTTGCCTGCACATTGCTTGCGCTGTGCTTGTGAAATCCGTTGTATTTATTATATCTTAAAAGGGGGCTCTCATCAGTTCCAATAGCCAAATTACTGTGTTCATTCGCTTTTGTGTGGAACTTTCTATTTTTACTTCCCCTGGCTGCATGCATTTATGCTACTTCTACCAAAGCTGTTCACACTGTTTAAGCCCCATTCACTGTCAAGATAAAATCTCTTCCCACGGAAATGACAGACAGCTTCCAACAGTATGCCAGAATGCTTGCTTTTTACTACTTAGTTGTGTAAAGCAGATGCTTTAGCCTTGGAATGTTTGTGGAATTTCCTATTAATGCCTCAGTACCTTTCTTTGCACTTTGTTGGCATCATTGGATTTTTTTTTTTCAATTTAATCTATTTTGTCATTATGATCAAATTCTAAATGTTCTTATAAACATTGCACGTTAAAAATAAAGTTAATATACAAGAGCTATGCTATATTTTACTTCTATACAGGCAGCCACAAGTGTGGGTTACCTTGCAGACAACAAGGTCATGATTTAAATGGTGCAGCAGGCGCATTAGCACCAGGCCCAAAAGTTGGCAGAACTCCTCTAAACACATAATATTGCTATATTTGATTACTACTCAGGCAGTCACAATTGTAGTTACCTTGCAGTTGAAAGGGACTTGATTTGAATGGTGCAGCAGGTGCTGTGACACCGGGACCAAAAGCTTTAGCCACCCCACTAAACACCTAAAATTACTATATTTGACTACTAAACGGGTAGTCACAAGTGCAGTTACCTTGCAAACAACAGGGTCATGGTTTGAATGGTACAGCAGGTGCAGTGGCACAGGGCTCAAAAGTTGTCAGAATCCTCTAAACATCTAATATTGCAATATTTTACTACTATGCAGGCTGTTACAATTGCAGTTACCTTGCAGTTAAAATGGAATGGATTTAAATGGTGCAGCAGGTGCAGTGACACTGGGATCAAAAGTTGTCATAACTCTACTAAACACCAAATATTGCTATATTTTCCTACTAAACAGGCAGTCACATTTGCAGTTACCTTGCAGTTAAAAGGGACTTGATTTGAATGGTGCAGCAGGTGCATTGGTACCGGGGCCAAAAGCTCTAGGCACCCTAGGAAACACCTAAAATTGCTATATTTTATTGCTAAACAGGCAGTCACGAATGCAGTTACCTTGCAGATAACAGGGCCAGAACTTCTCTAAACACATAATATTGTTATATTTGACTACTAAACAGGCAGTCACAATTGCAGTTACCTTGCAGTTGGAAGGGGCTTGATTTAAATGGTGCAGCAGGTGCAGTGGCACCAGGGCCAAAAGCTCTAGGGAGCCCACTAAACCCAGATTATTGTGCGATTTTACTAATAAACAAGACAGTCACAAGTGCATTTATCTAGCATGCAATAGGGTCATGATGTAAATGATGCAGCAGGTACAGTAGCACCAGGACCAAAAACTCTAGGCACCCCACTAAACAACTAATATTGCTATATTTTACTACTGAACAGGCAGTCACAAGTGTAGTTACCCTGCAGACAACAATGTCATGGTTTGAATGGTGCAGCAGGTGCAGTGGCACTGGGGCCAAAAGCTCTAGGAACCCCTCCAAACACCAAATATTGCAATATGTTACTACTTAATAGGCAGTCACAAGTGCAGTTACCTTACAGGCAATAGGGTCATGATTTAAATGTTGCAGCAGGTGGAGTGGCATTGGGGCCAAAAGTAGCCATAAGTCCTCTAAACACAAAATGTTGCTATATTTTACTACTAAGCAGGCTGTCACAAATGCAGTTACCTTGCCGGCACTAGGGGTATAATTTGAATGGTGCGGCAAGTACAGTGGCACTGGGCCCAAAAGTTGTCAGAAGTAATATAAATACATAATATTGCTATTACATCAATTAATTGTATTATTTCCCTCTTTCATTTCATTTTTCAAAATGTTGCTATTACTTACCCGCACTATACCACTAGTAACTGTACAATATATTGCCTTTTTGTTAGTTAACGTGTCATAACACTTTAACAGACTTTCTGTAACGTATTTTGTACAACTACTTAGCATGCTACAACTTACAACAAAAAACAGCTTATTATTAATCACAAATGCGAAACCTAATGCATTTACCAATGCTAGTTGTTCAAAGTTTACAACCTGCCTGTTTATAGTGCACCTCTATGAAAAGCTTCTGTAGTGAAGTGCATTGCTGTTTAAGGGAATAGACTATAAACCCTGATGTTTTTGAAGGTAGTTTCAGTGACATTACAACAGGTCTCTACATTTATCAGGCCTGAGGATGTGAGATCTTCAGGTTATTAGCCCTTGTTTGAGGTCTGCTGTTTTAGGGCTTCTTCAGAGGAGAGCATGGGAGCTCTTTTGCCACTGTGAGAGCAGAAGAACTGAATGGAGATATGATACTCACTCAACGAGGCCACTCCCCCTCCCCTGAGACCTTAGAGTTAGAATAATTTCTCTAATCATTACACCTAAAAAGCTTTGACAAAAAGCATCATAGCCCAGATCTAAAAAGATGATTTTACCCAGCCCAACGCAATATCCTTTTTGAAAGAAAAATTAACACAATTAGCACATTAGACTGCATTGTGCTACTTTGCATAAGGTAAGTGTTCCCAGGTGGTGCATGGACATTTCCGTGCATCCACCCATGGATTTTGATACAAACCAATATTTACAAACAAATGTAGACACGTTTGTGCCAAAATGCTCTGCCTGCTTGAGGCTAACATAAAGAGGAGAAAGGTCTTTATTTCTCCACATTGCTTCCTCTTTGTATATGTGCGGTATTCTGCAGCAGATAAGCAAAGAGGAAATAACCTTATAGGATAGTTTTTGTGCAGAAAGGTGCCCCCACCTTCACAAAACCATCCTAATCACAATGCAGACACCCCTGCACTATGGGGAAAGGGTGCCTATGTTGCCCTAGACAGTCCAAAGTGCACCACCACTTGGAAAGAGCAAATCTGCCCCATTTCTTTGAAGATATGGCTCAGTTCTGTTCTCTGCAGGTGACACAACATAGTGTGGCAACTTTGCTTGCTGCTCTGCATTGTGCCCAGACACATCTCTTCTACTACTGTTCCCAGTTCAGCACATTCTTTCATCTGACTTATTGCAACTCCCGTTGAAAGGATGCTTTTTACCTCCAGTCCTAATGCTGCTGTTTTGTATGGAATAAGCAGTTGATGTCACTATCGAATCTACTAATATTTCCTCCACAGATCAATCAGCTCTGCATACCCTTGTAGAATTCTGCTTTGCTCTGATATATAAACCAGGCAGGCCTGCTCCACAGGATGTCAGATGCTTCCACAGGACTTACTCTGCACCATCACTGTCAAAATTACATTTATGTGATCTTTGATCTTTAGCTTCTATAGGATCTACAGGTGATGTTGGATGGTACAACCAGCTGATTTGAAAATGGAAACTCATACCCCCATGTTGCACATTGGATCATGCATGATATGTCCAGTCGTTTCTTGTGAGAGCGCCTGCTTGCAGCTGCTCCACACATGGCACTGCAAACATCTGGGAGGTACATCTCTTCTGTTGCTCACCTCCTTCCAGTTCGTTTACCATCTCTGGTCTCCCCTTGCTTTTTCAGAGTTTAATTGTCCAGAGACCTTACTCAACAGATTTTACATTGAGGAAGGTGGACTGCAGGAACATTTTGTTCTTTCATTGTGTCAACATCCTCTGAGGGGTGGTCTCATACAGCACCTCTCGATTACCTCTACAGATCCTATACTAAAACACATAGCTCTGTTTTGTGGATGTAAGTGCTGTCTCAGCCTTCTCCCACTCGCATCACTTCTGCAGTATGCACCGTTGTTGCTAAAATTGAAAAATGGCTGCTAAGTTCTATTAGCGGCAGTTTTTTACCACTAGGAATTTCCTGGTCTTAAAAATGTCACTAACACATTTGTAAAAAAGGAAAAGACTCCCAAGTCATCTTAGGCAACCTCACTGATGCCATGAATCTCCTGCCACTGCAGCTGGAAGCACCAAGGAGACTACCACATCTGAGGCAGCGCCGGAGAAGGAAGCGGATCTGCTGTCAGAGCATTACCCTCATTCACCTCCCGGCAAGAGGTGGTCATAGCCCATTACAGGCTAAAAGGGAGGTCCATTGTCCATCTCCTGAACCAGATAGCGCCAAGGCTGCAGCCCACATCCCTCCACAAATCAAGCTGTTCACTGTGCTCCAGATGCTGGCCTGAGGAACTTTCCAACCGTCCACCGCCAGAGTGGCAGGAGTTTCAAAGGCATCCTTTTCCCGGTCCCTACACACTGTCCGGGATGCCATAATCAGCCTCACACCACAGTACCTCCACTTCCCCAACACTGCAAAAGAACAGCTCGACAACAAGCAAGGCTTTTATGCCATTGCTGGATTTCCGCATGTGTTGGGGCAATGCAATGCACCCACGTGCAACTTGTGCCTCCTGCTTAAACTGCACACATCTACCAAAACAGGAAGCACACCTATTCAATTAATGTGCAGGCTATTGTCCACCATCTTAGTGTCTTCATCAATGTAGTTGCAAAATACCCTGGCAGTGTGCATGATTCCTACATCTTCTGCCAATCTGACATCAACCAGCAGTTCCAGAATGGCACCTATGGGAATGGACTGCTTGTTGGTAAATACAACTCCAATAATGACACACCACAAGGCACTCAATCATGTAGGGAAACAATGTCAAATTGCCTGTGTATTGATTTACACAGTGCATACATTGTTGCTGTGGCAAATTGCAACATATAGTCCTAATTTAGGAGGTCTTGATGTAGGGCAGTGCTGCAAGGAATCTAGCTGTGCTGCCCTACGTCAAAACAAAAGGGCAGGAATGTGCTGTTTCTATGAGATACAGTGCATTCCTGTCCTTTTCCCTTGGGCTGGTGCACATTGGGCTGCCATGCGCCAACGCAGGCCTTCTTGCACCATGGTGCAACTGTGCCTGCATTTTGGGGCTCCTTGATTTTGTGTAGGGAGGGACACCTTCATGCAAGGAATCAATGAATTTAGGTGATTTCCTCTTTCTGTGAGTGCTGTAGAATGCAGCACACACAATAAACAGAAAAAAAAGAAGAAGAAAAAACATTACTCCTCGTTGTGCCTTCCTAACGCCACCCCTGGGGTGGTGTTAGATTCCGATGCATTCCCAGGTTTACGATTTCTTGCCAATCTCGGAATGCTTCAGATTCCATGGGTGTTATGTGGGAACACACACACACAGCAACACCCATGGAATGCCCCTTTAATGCAAAGTGCTGTGTGAAAGGGGCACATATGTTCAAGGCCATGGAAAGCCACATAAAGTGGCTTTACGTGGTGTTGTAAATATGCCGCGGCACATTGCACCACCGGAACATCAAAAAAGTGATGGTTCGTTGGCGCAAAAGTGCTCGTAAATGAGGACCATATAATGCAAAAGTACAACATATAGTCACTAACTCATGTATTGTGTCCCTACGGTAGACACTGTGCACCAACATGTGTTGCTAAATATCGCACAGGGTCACATACATTCACTGTCATGGCCATGCCTAACACCTTGAAACCTGTAGATCCCCCAAAAATTCTCTTGCCAAATATTTGCCAGAAGATAGTAACTCCTACAGCTACTGTCATGTGTCATTTCATTGTAAGGATGCGGTTTCACTGTTTGGAATGGTACCCATACATCCCAAAAAGTAAAGCATGTTGGACAATAGTCTCAGAAATCATTAAGTACACATTTACAGTGTTGACTAATCACATCCTACAAGGCATTGGCACTTTGCTGATTTTCAAAAAATGGAGGGGACAACGCAAATGGCTATGAAGTAATGTGTAAGCTGTTACCACTTGACACTGGTATATTTTAGATGCTGTTTAATGGTATGTACTAGGCCATGTGCAAGGTGAAAGTACAAAGCTGGACACTGAACACAATGCTGACTAATGTACTTCTCACCCACATCATGTTTATAGACTAATGTACCTCTTACTCCATTTTCCTTTTCAGCTGACCAAGGCTATGCACTCATGCCATGGTGATGATACCATTTAAAAATTCACAGACGCAGGCACAGAGAGACTACAATGTTGCACTTGGCCGCACCAGGTCCATAGTTGAAAGTTCCTTTGGTGTCCTAAAATCATGTTTTAGGTGCCTGGACATATCTGGCAGGAGACTGTTGTATTCGCCAACCCTGGTGTGCAGAATTATCCTGGTATGTTGTATACTACACAAGGCAGCCTGCAGGTACAGACGCAGCAACCCAGTGGAGGGATGCAATCATAAACAATTCCTACCATGACCCAACAATTCAATGATCTTCTATAAATGCGGACTAATTAATTTCAGGATTATGTACATAAATAAACAATCCCTTAACCAACATATTGTAAGCTTTGTTTATCATATTTGAAGATTACCCTTCTGGCATACTGTAGTTCATCCCCTTTCATACAGTCACAAAGACCAATCACCTAGCAGAGTATGTGACACTAAATATGACCTAACCTGGCCTGGCATAATTTAATATTTAGTGCATGTCAACTACAAAATGCAGATGGAGCACCACTGGGAAATACTAAATGCATGGTGTGTTGTGCCCTAGGCAGCATCAGGTATGCCATGCATCTGAGTTTAGGAGTCAAGGTATTCTACTTCTGGTGCACAGATGCATCTGGGGGCAGATTGCTCTCCTCACTGCCAAATGGTGTCTGAAAGCATCTTGGTGTGCTTTATCATACAGAAAGTATGTGTGCAGGTAAGAGTCCCATTGCTACATAACAATGGTGAGCAGGATCGCCTGGAAGGTGGGGAGGATGAAGAGGAAAAGGATAAGGTCCCAATGCCAACTGTTACATCAATACAGTGGAGGGACAACATCTCACACCAATGATACACATAATGTCCAGTCTTGCAGGTGATACTTACCCATACCTCAGACATGTGTCGATGTAATTATAGGTTGGTAAATATTCTGATATGCAAACACTGTGTATGACTCATCTGTCCACACTGTACCAACCTAAAATTGGCCTACAACACCCAGCTCAAAAACACTCACACATAGATTAGCCATGTGATAACAGAGAACGCAAATGCGTTC
The DNA here is from genome assembly GCF_964204655.1 of Triturus cristatus. NCBI lineage: Eukaryota > Metazoa > Chordata > Amphibia > Caudata > Salamandridae > Triturus > Triturus cristatus. The sequence continues at coordinate 500,036,228 of NC_140582.1, forward strand.
ACTAATGTGTACGTAGACAAAATAGGGTAACAATGTAATGATACCAATGTGTGGATGTCCTATATCCACCACCATGATTGTGCCGCTATCCTTATCACATCACACTTACTGTGTGTCCAAACCCTCCGAAAAAATGATGCATGTCTCAGTAGTAGCGTGCGCTAGGGATCCCAACAAGCAGGTGACATACAATATTTTACACCCTCAAAGGCAAATCGAATGTGCTCAGACATTTCTAAAAGCAAATGATACCACAATGAAGAGCCATCACCTAGCTAGGAAATGCTACACAACCAATTGAAACATTGATAGGTCAATGGATGTGATCTTGGTATTTCTTAGCACTACACCAGTCAACATGCCACTCTATTTGCAAATAGGAGTATGTTTTCCCAGTAAGTGGTCATGTCACATACTGTGGTATATCATCAGGAATTTGCACCACATTTGTGAACACACACAATATCATGTGGTTGTCACATCATCCTATGCCACCATCTCTTCACACATTCATGCACATATGGGCCCATAAACATAGTGGGACCTAAGCAACGTTTGATACAGCATGCCTGACACAAATCTACAAATGTTCATATGTAAAAGAACATGTCTATTGTGTTGAAACTACTTAGGGCCACATGTACCAGGGGATACAGCCTACAGACGTACTGATGGCAAATTCCCCGTCTCCGGTTTTTCAAAGTGGGGTCAAGCCACGTAACGTGACTGAATGTTCCATTGAAAGTTAGGCACCTGCACATGCTCCACGTAGTGTGAAAGGGAGGTGGAAAGGGGGTTGCAGTGGGTCTTCTGCTGCAACATACTTGGTCTCATGATTCATTAGCAAATGTTTATTCTGAGGCTGTGCCAAAATATGTAATGGCTCTGAAAAGGATGCTTAAGATGGGTAATACAAGTTTAAAGCATTGCATGTTCCTCCTACTTTGCTCATCAAATGTGTAATGCATGCTGCTGCACAGGGGTGTAACACAGGCCCCCGCATCCCCTGCAGTGCAGGGGGGCCCCCAAGCTCCTGGGGGCCCCCCAGCACTGCACTTCAGCCGGGGAGCTCTTGATAGAGTCCGGAGGGGGCCCCTCCACGTACCTTGCAGGGGGGCCCCCTCAATTATCGTTATGCCACTGCTTCTGCACACATAGAGACTGAAAATTCAGATTTGTTAGTTAATCTATGAGGAAAGGCCTAAGGCAGGTGTTGTGCAAAAATGCATAACATGGCACTTTGTCTTGTCTTAAAACACCAGGATAAGGCATATGTACCATATTTATGAAGCATCCCTGTGCGCGCCCTTGAAGTGGTTTAAAAAAATCTGGTGCGGGGGCGTGGCCAGGACACAAATGGAGTTCCATTGTGTCCCGTAATCGCCGTTGCTCCCTGCCAACGGGTCTGCTAACCAGGGCAGAGAACCTGGAATGTCACAGTGAGTCGGGGGAGTCCTGCAAATCGTTGGTGCGTGACCCTGCGGATCCTGGGCACTTGATCCCCCTGACGACCTCCATGGAGATCCCCCTGGCCGCCATCTAGCGAGATGGTCTCAGCTGTGGCGTGGTTGCTGGACTTCGGCTCCGGCCCCACAGGTAGAGTGAGGAGTGATGACATGAGCGGAGCCCCTGCGCTGGCGCTGGAACCCCGCATCCGGCACTACTCTAGATCGAGTACAGGGGTCCGCAGAGCACTGGTGCCGCCTGGTGGGGTCGCCTGGTGGCCCGGCCGCTTTCCCGGAGAACAGTGATGAGGTGCGGGGTCCCGCGTTGAATGCGGGGGAGCGCCTGCTTACAGGTGACTGCAGCGCTTGGGGAGAGTGACGGGGATGGGACGCCCTGCCTGCATTTGGTCCGGAGGCTTCCCCGGCGGCCATCTTAAGCTATACGCCTTTCTGCAGTGTCTTCAGGCCTGGAGGCCGGGCGCGTGAGGGGATTACCCCTGGGCTTTGTCCGTTGCCAGAGGAGGCCGCGACTTGAAGCTGCAGTGCTCTGGGTGCTCGGACCCAGGGGGCCAGGCGGTGGAGGCTGGTTGCGGGTGCCGCAGTGAGTAGGGAAGAGGTTCTTTGCTTCCAAGAGCTCCATGTGGAGGACGTGAGACTTTGCTTCATGCCAGGGCCTGTCGCACTATCTCCCATTTGAAGCATGCCTACCTACTGCCGCCTGGAGAGACCCATGGTACATTGACCCCCCTCAGCTGGGGCTTGTTCTTCATCCTTCCAACCCATGTAACATTCTGCAACATGCGCGTTGTCCACCTGGTGGGTCAGATGCCGGGCTTGTGATTTAAGAGACAGTCTAGTGAAGGGGGCACATTTATGCTGATCATCCCCGCGCTTCACCCTGTGACACATTGGGAGGAGACATGAATCCGGCCTGAGTACCAGTACCATTGAAAGTTCTATGTGCCTGGTGAATGCCCTCCCTCTTGCATACAACATTGCACCCTGCATAGCGGACTGCGTCAGGGGTGAGCCCCCCATCCACCCTTTGCTGGCAGAACCAGTGAGTGTGTAGAGTGGCCTGGGTCAAAGCTTCTTCGTCCTGGATCACTCGACCGGGAGGAGATAGTGGGACACCTTGGTCTATGATCCTTCCCTCCCTGGCCGAGACCTGGATTGCCTTGTATCTTTGGTGGGGTGGCTGACATGCTCGCTCTCTTTGCTTCTGCTCTGGGGAGATATCTGGAGCTCCCTTGCTTGATCCTGTGTTGTCTTAAACACCTACGGAAAACGACACCACATTCTCACTCCTCGCTACCCCGCTGCTTCATCAGAGGTGGCTGACTTCTCTCCGCCGCTGGGCCCACAGTCCTCACTGTGCACGCAGTCATGCCTCCTAAAAATAAATCCAACAAAGACACTGAGTCTGCTACCTTCCATGACAATCCTGTCACGTCCCTGTGGTCCAAAACGAGCTCTCAAATGCAAGAGGATTCTCACCCTTCAGCCGCGGCATCAGGGAAATCCGGCTCAGAGGTGCCCATTACTCAGGCATTCATGACATCTTTTTTGCAGGAAATTAAAGATGAGATTGGATCTCTCCGTCGAGACTTTAAGGCCGGCCTCTAGGACATACATAGGGAGGTCACGGAGATCGGTGGAAGGTCCGACGATCTTGAATGCACTATGGATGCTAGGGCGGAAGACCATGAAAATCTTTAGAAAAGGATGACAGAAATTGAGGAGCAGACTATCACCCTACAATTGAAACAAGAAGACCTGGAAAAGCGCAGTAGGTGAAACAATCTGCGTATTAGGGGGGTTCCACTGGGAGCAGAAGGAAAAGACATTCTGACATACACAGCGGAAATCCTACAAGCCATCCAGCAGAATGGGGAGGCCTCACCACTTATGCTTGAGAGAGTTCACCGGGTCTTCGGTCCACGCAAACGGCCTTTCTTTATTCTGGACATCCTTACTAGAGTCCTCTACTTTGCAGATAAGAAAGCCATTTTGAAAAAAGTGCAGGGGATCAAGGTAGTCTCGTATAATGGCCTCTTGCTACAAATTTCCCAAGACATGGCGTCAGCTACGCTTTGACGGAGAAAAGATTTCAAGCCTGTCACAGATAAATTGAGAGACCTTAACATCAAATATCAATGGGGCCCCCCTTCACTCTGATGTTCACCTGGGAGGGTAAATGGAGGGTCCTTCGCTCACTGAGAGAAATGCGAAACTGCTGCTACAGCTCCCGGTGGAGCCTAAAGGGGAGGACCTATCTTCATCGCGGAAACATCGAGATGGGCCTCTCCACTCGCTATGGTCTACTGTGATGCCTCCTAAATCCAAACGCCACATGCAGGAACTTGAATCTTCCCAAACTAAACAAGACATCATTAGTCACATTTGCTCGCTAAGTGGCTCCTCTTCTCCAGCTCAGTCACCAAGTCATGCGGATTAACATACGCTGGATGCATCATCCCCTGAGCTAGTCATGTAATCTTTTGCACCTGGTCTTGGAACATGGGCATGTCTGGTTCTTTGATATAAGGCCTGACTTTTATCGGATATTGCCTCTGGGATGAACCACTGCATGTATCGGGAGGCACCATCAGACCCTCCTTCTTGGAATAACTATGCCGACAGGGGACACCCTCATCAACATTATCTCTGGTTCTCTTGGGAACGCCCGGTGGTAGGAGCAATCATTGCTTTCTTCTCCATCGCCACGGGACGAAGGTGGCGGAGACCCCCAAGCCTTTGTGTGTCTGCTGCCCCCCTCCTCAAAGTCCCTTAGGAGAGTGACTTTGCTGGAATGACCCGCCTGAGTGATGCCGGGCTGCTCCTGATAGACTCTGATATTGTTTGGCCCAGTTGGCCACCTGTTGATGTATTCTTTCTTTTTTTTCTCTTTCTTCCTTTCAGATTGTTTTTTATTGCTCCCTGGATGCGCTGATTTTAGGTGCTAGGGAGTTGAGAATAACTAAGGGTGCTGTGCTGGGAGCCACTCGAATACGCTCGCCTAGATTGGAGTCTTTTGATGGTTCTCCAGTCCTTTTACGGGGGTAGGAGACCTTGAAGGTAAAACAGCGGGCTTATGATGCTGCTGTGAGGGCTGGCCTTATCTTTTTTAAATCGAGTTGACGTGCGTTGATTCCCAAAGTTACATCTGACGAAGGTGGGAGGTTTATTAAAGCACAGATGGCCTGGGGTCGTTGGTCCCTAACTTTTGTTAACATATACGCTCCTAATCAACAGCAGGATGCTTTCCTACACTTACACCTCAGGGAGTTCCTGCAGGCAGTCACAACTCCTATTGTCCTTGGGGGTGATTTTAACTTGGTCTGGAACCCGGAATGGGAACGCAATGCGCAAGCGCACCAAACTGCTGGGGTGATATCGGCACCTTGCACAATGCCCTCACCGACTTAGGTTTAGTTGATGCCTGGAGACACCTACACCCAGATTCTAAAGACTACACTTTCTTTTCTCATGCCCACCGATCTTATTCTCGTATAGATTATTACTTTCTCTCCCTCCCCCTGATACATGCGCTGTGTAGTGCAGAGATCTCCGATATATCCCTATCAGACCATGTGCATGTTCTGATCTCCCTCCAACCCCCTCACTCACGTAAAGAACCCTTACCATGGTGGAAACTGCCCCCTTAGGTCCTCCGAGACCCTGTGGATGTGGCTGATATCCGAAAGTAGATTGAAGCCTTCTTCCTTGCTCATTCCCTCACTGACACCTCTGAGGACATTAGATGGGACGCTTTCAAAGCTAGTATCAGAGGGGTCAACTCGTCTATATCGATTGTCCTGACCCGAGAGGCTCGGCTGGTTGAAACCATCCTTTCTAAAGATATCAAAACTTTAGAACGCACGGACCACTTGCAATCGTCCCTCCGCAATAAGCGGCTCCTGGCTGAATTACGAGGCCAATTGCGCTTGCACAGCACAAACAAGGCGGAGCGACTCTTGCTCACCCTCAAGCAGAAATTTTACATGGGGTAGGATAAGGTTGGGGCATGTCTGGCACAGTGACACTGCGTGCAGACAGCGCGCGCCGACGTCGCTAAGCTCAAACGCCTGGATGGCACTTGGGCCATTTCGGAGACAGATAAAAGCCTGGAGTTGGAGAATTTCTATAGGGATCTCTACGCGAATGCTCCCTGTCCCCATGAAGCTGTCTCTGCTTTTCTTGACTCTTGTCCTTGAGACCCTATAGACCCTCATACGAAATTGTTGGAAGAGCCCATTACTCATGACAAAATTGCCAAAGCAGTTAAGCAGCTCCCGATTGGTAAAACCCCGGGTCCTGACGGTTTGCTGGTCACTTTTTACTGGGTTTTTTATCTGCAACTTCAAGATCACATGCTTTATCTTAACAGTTTCACTGATAGCTCGGGTCTCACTCCTGCATTGAACGAGCGGAAGTAGTTCTTATTCCTAAGCTAGGTAAAGACCCCACCCTATCCGTGGCATTTTGTCCTATCGCTTTATTGAACACCGAAGCCAAGATCTATACAAAAATCTTGGCAAACCATCTGGAACCCCACCTAATGAGTCTCATTGACCCTGACCAGGTGGAGTTTATTCGTCATCGTCAGGGAGCTGACAACATCCATCAGATAGCTCACCTGGGGAAAATTTGCGCTTCAGAGATATCCCGGCTTGTCTGGTGTCCCTCAACGCAGAAAAAGCATTCGATCGAGTGGACTGGGGTTTTCTTAAAGAAGTCTTATGGAAGGTGGTATTGGGACCAGGGTTGATCTACAAATTGATGGCACCTTATGCAATACCTACTACCCGCATTTGGTTTAATGGACGTCTCACTGCCCCTATTTCCATTTATCGCAGTATCAGACAGGGATGTTCGCTGTACCCTTTACTATTTGCCTTAGTGGTGTAACCCCTGGCCATCGCCATTCATCGTGACCTGGTTATTCGGGATATCTCTATGGGTGGCTATGAACATAAAGCTTCCCTCTTTGCTGACGACCTTCTTCTCTCCCTATCCTCTCCATCTACTACCCTCCCTGCTGTAGCAACTCTCTTAAGGTCCTTTGAAGACGCTTCGGGATACCATATCAATATCACTAAATCTCATGCTCTTAAACTTACGCTCCAGGCCTCGGACATCCAGAAGTTGCAAGATTTATCCCGGTACAGTGGACTGATGTATCGACTCGGTATTTGGGCCTAGACTTGACCCCACACTCTGGACCTGGACCTCATCCAATTGGCCTAGATATAGGAAAGCTATCCGGGAGGAAATGCGCAGATGGAAGGGCCTTCCTCTTGCATGGCTAGGAAGCATCAATACCATTAAAATGTCTCTTCTCCCTAAAGTCCTCTATCTGTTTCAAACTCTTCCCACTCCAATACCACAAGCTGATATTCTTGCCCTTCAGCGGGACTTTACAAAATTTATATGGGGAAACTCCCATCCTCGCTTCTCTAATGGGATCATGATCCTACCCCGTGACCGGGGTGGACTGGCGTGCCCCAACTTCTTGGAAAACTACTGGGCTTGTCATCTCCGATTTATATCGGAATGGGTGGTTCACGAAAGTGAAAAGCATTGGTTCCATTTAGACCGGGCAGTATCATTTAGACCCTTGTGGGACTTGGCATGGCTATCGCGGGGAGCCCGGCCCCGCAGCGCTTACATAGCCACCCCTACGAGAACGGTATTGGAGATTTGGGATAGACTGGCAATAACCCAAGGCCTAACGACATTTCCATCCCCTAATACTCCTATAGCAGATAACCCCATGTTCTCCCCTGCTTTGCAAACCCAGGCATTTAGTGCATGGACGGAGGGTGAATGCCGGGTTATTCAGGATCTTTTCCAGGGAAATGACTTTCGTACGTTCGAGCAATGTAAGCAAACCTTTCATCTCCCATAGGGGACATGTATGCAATACTACCAGGTACGGCATTGGCTTAGCTCTCAGACTTACACCCAGGAAGCCACCAGACAGCTTACCGCCTATAAATCCCTGGCTCGTAAGTTCGAGGGCTCGAAAGGTTTGATTTCTAAAACATACTCTGTCTTGCAACATTCTCAGCGTCTCATGCCTCATGGATATCAGACGCGGTGGGCGGTGGATCTGGAGGAGGATATATCTCCAGAGGAGTGGGTTCGATTGTGGAGTGATATCCCAAGGGTATACCAGAGCACACCGTAATGCGAATCAGCATACAAATTAATGACACAGTGGTACTACACCCCAACCCGCTTGCATCAGATGTTCCCAAACTCTCCCCCAACATGTTGGAGGTGCCAGGGAAATAGAAGAGATTTCATCTACATTTGGTGGTCATGCCTGAGTATCGAGATGTTCTGGAAGGAGGTCCTCAGTCACATCAAAGAGGTGGTGGGTTTTCCTATTCCCTCCTCCCCGTTGGTCACGATCTTGGGCATTAAACCTTCAATGCTGAAAGCCATGACACACGCAGAATGGCATCTAATCCTCCATTTGTTAAAAGCCGCTAGGCAGTCAATTGCCTTATTTTGGAAGAAGCCGCCCTCCCCCCATAGCTACTTGGTTTCTTCAGTTGTGGGATGTCCTAGCCCTAGAATTACTTACAGCCCGCATCAACCACACAGTTGCAAGATTTGACCGTATTTGGCAGCCACTTATACACCACTTCACCACGACAAAACACTCCCGGCTGGTTCCCCCAGACTATGGGCCTTATAGTTGTTTGAAGACTCCCTGGAGCCCTTCTCTAGGGGTCGGAAACCAGACTCCCCGGAACTGCCAACTTGAGTCGGGGGCCTGTTCTCTTTCCCCCCTCTTCCCATGTGGGAAATCCCCACTTGTTTTTCTTTTTGTTGTATTACCTTTATATAATTATAAATAGTTTCTTAGGGTTTTTTTTTTTTAGTCTAAAGAGCTACCTCAGATAATGAGAAGGTCTTACCTATTATGATGTTCTGCATAGCATGTTCCCAATGCTTTTATCGATGTGTTGCTAATAGAATTCCACTTTACATCCTGATTACAGTGAATCTTTTGTTTTCCAGTGCTATCCCTAAACATTCCCTGTCAAGTTGATCGAGGACTGGGGATACTGCATGTATTGTTTTTCTCTACTTTGACATACCACGCAGTGGAAGAACTGGCGATACTTTGCATGGCTTAGAATACACTTCTTATATTTTTATTATGAGGATTGATTGTGTAATATGCAATGTGACATTATTTGACGCTTCTCTTACAAGGATGTGTGTCCTTAATTTGCCCAGAAAATAATCTAGACAGTGGAAATGCTGCATCCATGCATGCTGCAGAATGCAGCACACAGGAAAGGAGCTGAAACACACAAGTACTCATTACATGTTTCCTAGTCTTGCCTGTCTAACATTGCATTTTCAGAGCTGTCAAAGTTGACACATGTGAATTTGGACCTGCATCAAAAGTAATGGATGTTGTGATGGAATCTCCAACACAACACCGATTTCACATCATTTCACTGTAGGTTACTGCTGTGGTAAGGCAAAAATGGACAAGGTGACATAAAGCCACGTTAAGTGTCTTCGCACCACCCTGTAAACATGCAGATGTCTTTCACCCCACCAAGCAATAACAAAAGTGATGTTCCGTTGTTGTATGTACCTTGTATGCAGGCCCCCAAATTTTGGCACAAGTAGTAAATGCTTGGTCGACGCATATGTGTGTGTCTCAGCCCCAGGACAGTGGTCCATACCTTAATGGAATGGGGCATGTACTTTAACCATGTACAGACACACATACAACATATGTGAAACTGTATGACTTGTACAAATGCATGCATTGCCAAACAAACATTGACTCTGTCAAGGTTTGCATGTTGACAGCCTATACACTTTTTAAACCAAAGACATCTGACAAAGGATAGCTACATACAGAACATATGTCACGTGCCATAGCCATAGACTGTTGCCAGGCATGCAACAGAGGAAACATGGTACAAGTCAAATACCACTCACCAGCAAATTTGTTCCGGCATTGTACGTTAGCGGAAAGTTTTTCATAGCTGCTATACAAAAACCTCGCAAAGTACATGAGTTGTCAGTGCAAATTACCCTCTAAGCCTTTAGCAGCTAAACAAATCACGCTACCTCCCACGTGCCGCAAACGCACAGGATGTGAGTCAGCATGCATCCTATTCCCAGGAATTGTGCTGTACACTTTCACTTTCACTTTTGCTCACACTGTTAGTGTCCTTTTAGCTGTGTGGTTGTCTTCAGAGGAGTGTGCTTGATCTGTGTGGCTAAAGTGTACTTGTGGTGTTTAGTCTGCTCTCTCTACTGTCCCTGTCAAGTCCTGTGTCACGTATTTGTCGTGTTTTTTGCATTGTTTCTCTTGTTTTGTCGGGTGTCTGTCTACTGGGTATATAGTTCATTTTTAGTTAGTAATTGTTACTTTAGGTTAGGTTTTATTTTTATAGTAGGTTTTGGACTAAGGGGGAAGATGTTAGGGGAAGGTAGGAAGGGGAGGATGGCGGAGAAAGCATTTGGGGCTTTCCTCTGGCTGAAATAAATTCTACCTCCCTAAAATGGATGAAAGTGGGGGACTTGTCCACAAGGGTTATGATGTAAAGGTCCGTAAGTTGCGGTGGGACAGCATCCTCAGACACATGTTGAGAATATTTGGAGTGGACAGGACTGCATAATAACTGAAACATCTGTGGCAGAATTGCATAGGCAGGGAGGGAGACCTCTTGGACAACCTGGGAATCATCGTTGGCAGGCAAGGTGGTAAGTAAATGAATATTATTGTCTGCCTTCACACTGTGTGTTCCTTGTAAATAACTTTATTAAATGTTGACATCTTAGGTTGGAAACAGGTTAATGACTCCATGGGGCTTATGTACAAGGAATCTGTCCGTGTGCAACGCCGTGCTCCAACAGTTTACACATGCATGGATGCACAAAATGTAGGATCATGTGGCGCACCCCTGCATTTCCCCAAGCATCGGCACAAAATTTGGCTGCCTAGCGCCAACGCAGGCACTCTTGCACCGATGTGCAAGGGTGCCTGTTTTGCAGGGAAAGATAGTTCATTAGTAGGTAGGATGTCCCTTCCTGCCCATAGACAATTAGTAATGGCGCTTTGTGACTTCTATATGTGCTGCGGTTGTCGCGCACATAGATTTAGCGACTCATCATTTTGCAATGTTTTTTGATGTGCAGGAAGGGGCACCTTCTTGCACAAAAAACATATCTCACTGTGAATTCATACTTCTATGTGTGCTGCAGAATGAAGTATGCATATGTAGAGCACTTTACACACAGGAATGTTAAAGTTAGCCCTTGTAGGTCCACCCTAACACCTTCTACTTTGAGTTGTTAGAAATGAGTGAGACCACAGACTTGCTAATCTAGGCCAGCATCAAAAGATATAGATCTTGTGTTTGTATGCCCACCCCAAAGCCAATTGCCTGCCCCTTTGCTGTAGTGGACTGCAGTGGTAAGGGCATTATTTACAAGGTAGCCAAGCCAAGCTAAGTGGGACTGCGCCATCTTTTCATTAATTGGCATGAGGTATTATCATCAAAGCACGCACAAAATAGTCCACAGTTGGCAATATGGTGATTGTTTACATGCATCCAAGTATGTGAGGACAATGGTACACTGATGTCTCAGAGTCTTATGTGCTGGTGAGATGAAAAACAACAACACCTTGCAGTCTCTGACATACAAGTGATGTAGGTTTGGGGTCTTCTGACACTCAGCTGTCGATAGGTGGTTAAGAAAGGTTTGATGTGACTGTCACTCTCAAGTTGTAGTCACAAGAGAAGAACCTAATGTTTCCGGATTGTGTTGTACTGCACAATCCTGCATTGAGCATGTGTTATGTATGAATCAGTCATTTCACACCCCTTCCTCTATGCAACATGAGCCTACATATGGTTGAAAATAGTAGATGCTGTATGTAGATACGTTGAAAGCAACACATGATACATGTGCCACATGATGACTAATCATTACTCCTATTTCCTGTGTTACAGCTGGATGGCCATTGTTCACGCAAGGGGACATTGATGCTTTCAAGGACCCCAAAGCCACTGGTGAGTGCCTCTGTCAATGTATGTTAGATTCCCAAATGAGTGTTTGTGATGACTGCTCCTGTAGGTTGTTGATCCCTCTCTGGGGGTGCATGACATGAATATTACCTCTCCCACAATGAGGCATTTTCTTGAGAGATGTTGGAGCATTGAGCTGCAGCAACATCTGCTGCACTGCACTCCAACCCTTTCAGAACGGATGGATGTTCCATTTGTACAATGCTACGGGCACCCCTGCATTTTCCCAAGCACGTGTCCCATATTTAGTTGCATAGCACCAACACATGCACCCTTGCACTATGGCACAATGGTGTCTGCGTTGGTGCTAGGCAGCAAAAGATGTCACCGGTGCTTGAGAAAAAGCAGGGGTGCCCCTTATTATTGTGCATTCCTTGCTTCCATGCATTTTCCACATGTTTGAGCACATAATCATCAATTTTGCCATGACACTGTGCTCCAACATTCTTCTGAAAGGATGCCCCTGTACATGCTTGCTCACAGATCTACAATACTATGGTACCCATTGGGCCCATCCTTCAACATTGCAATTGATGCTGTAACCTGATGAAGTAGCTACAGCTCCTGATTCTGTGTGTACTTGATGCACCATGCACCTGCAATGGGCATAGTGTTGTGAAGTCAACAGCAACATCTATTGCACGTCCCTAAAGAAATGTGCCGTCTTGGTAGTGTTGCATGTATACATGGCAGCATTTGTCCACAGTGGATGGCTAGAGATAATATACTACACATTGTGTAGGCCATTGTGACTCTGGGAGTGTGTTAATCTTGTGGAGTTCCTGCAGCACTTTCACCGTGTGCATATGTGCAATAGGTCTATCTGACATCTGCCTCCTGCATCTGTGTTTCACAGTGTAGATATTGGCTACAATATGAAAAAGGCATGTTGGTGATGTATATGACCAGACTGGGGTTCCATGTACACACTGGCAGGATATGGCAATTACTGAGGATCAGAGCATTGCAGCTACACCTGTCAGTGACACTTATTCATACAATGAGCCCATCTCATACACATGTTGGAACCTGTCATATATCAGGATTTTCGATGACTGGTCTACCCCAGACCTACAACAGGCTGGAATTGAAAATTCAAAAATTGGACAACGTGATGTGGCAAGCTACACTTTCCACCATTGTTCCCTGTCTTACTTCCCATGCGCTCAGTTTTTGTAGCATTGTGGTACGGGAAGGTGCTTGTGACATACAAGTACTCACATGCTTCAAGTCGATGAATACAGTATGAACCCTGGATATGTAGCTGTGGAGACACATTAGACTATGTTGCATTTCAGTTGACAGATGAGTGACTTTTGTGTCCGTGAAACACTTTGGTGCTCAGTAGTATGCCCCTACTACGCCCAGTGCATCCTATGAGTATGGGTAAATATCATGCCCTGGGAACACAACGGGCCTGTAACTCAGTCTCCTTGTATATCTTCCCCTCATAGACAAAGTCTGAGTTTAAGTTAATGTCAGTATTTCACTTAGGAGACCGTTCACTAACGCTGTGTAACTCTGACATTGCAATGTGCTTTACCGATCTTTACCCCAAAGGTCTAAATGTTATGTTGTGAGTTGACCTTGACTACACATGTGAGTGGCTCCATCAAGCTTTAAAGAGTAAAAGGTTTTATCAGACTGTTACCTTCCTGTTGGTGTAAACTTGCAAGTTGGAAATAGTTGTTAGCCATTGTTTGTTCTGTTTCTTCCATCTTGTCATGTGTGTATTTGCTTACAGACAACATGTCAGCTGAGGCAGCTCAGGTTTTCAATCATTGGTAGGACAGGTACCAGCATATCAGAAGAGTTGCCAAGGGCTACCGGGCAATGGAGCGTCACTACAATAAAGAAAATGCTGCAGGCCGCTGAAAAGCATTCCCTCACGCTGCTCCAAGAGCAGCCACACCAAGTGGAATAGTGTCGTCAGCCACTGCAAGGCACTGTGGGGACACTGATAAACTGCCCAGCACCTCTGGTGCCCAACACTCGGCCCCACCATCCGCACCTGGCTAACCTGCTGCACCGTCCCACCAGCCGCACCATCCACAGCTGGCCAATCTGCTGCACCAGCCCCACCTGCCACACAAAGACAGCAATCATCTCTAAGCACGGAGAACAGAAGGATGCTATTGGACCTCAATGTGAGGGTTGCTAATTTGGAGCAGTAAATGGAGCAGGTGCTCACACATCTTGAGCAAATTAAGGGAGCTCTGGGGCTCTGAAATAGTTTTTTATGCCTTCAGCCCTTATACAGTCCCCTAATTCCCATGTGTTATATTAAATCTTTGTTACTATGTTTTGAATTGTTGGGTAATGTTATAGTTAGAATAGGTTTAGCTTAGTGTTGGGTGTAGATAGTGTGTTAATGTAGTTTAGCTGAATTATAGTGATTTGGATTAAGCTTCCTTTTTGTTTGGGTGGGGGGGTTGATGTTTTAGTACTTGTTTAGGATGTAAAATACAAATAAAATATTTTTTAAAGTTCAAAGTTTGAAAAATACAAAAAGATTTATAATTGCTTAGGATATATGTTTAGGTAGTCTATGTTAAGATATAGTTGTCTTTGTCTTGTCTTCACATGGCTTCAGGGGGTGGGGTGTATGTTTAAAATATGTTGGTAAGTGTATAGGTTGAGGTAAGGTTTTATATGTTAGTGTTTAGGATAATTAGGATAAGGTAGTGTAGTGTAGGTTAGGTTAGGAATTTAGCATAGTCTAGGTAGGTTTAGGTGTAGTTACTTACTTGTGGATAATAAACTTATACTGTTTTCTAATTTGTAGTGTCAGTAATGTTCAATGTGAATCAGAGATGTATTGAGCTGGGATTTACCAAAATATGAACTCATTTCCCAACTTGATTACTTGCCCAAGAAGTGTGAGTGGCTTCATCATCTAGGGACAGGGTACTGTCGTACAGCCTATTGATTAGCATGAACACACATGCATAAAAATGTAGTTTTCAAAAGGTTGCTTTTCTCATTGCATGGGGATAGGGTGCTAAATAAGTTCTCCTATACAAGATTATTTTGTATTACAAAAGCATTAGGTCTTGGAGGAATGGAGCTCGCCTCTGCGTTCTTTCCGTGATGTAGTTATGTTGGGTGGTACTTAGTTAGCTACCTCATTAATTGTGACAATCCCTACATTTGCTTGTCGCCCCAAAGAGGTGTTTCACTGTTTGCCATGTTTTGACATGATACATTTTGATGGACTGTTTTTTCCATATACTTTGAGGGGACATTACCAGTTTAACAATGTTGTGGTCCACTTGATTTAGCACTCAATGTATATCAGACATTGGGGCAGTGTTAAGCCAAGAAGGCTAATGGTGAGCTCCATCACTTTAGAAATGCAGGGCTGTGCCGTATGGACAACAATACGGTGCAGCCCTGCATTTTTCCCTGCACTGGTGCAAACTTTAGATGCCTAGCGCCAACGCAGGCACCCTTGCACCATAGTGCAAGTGTGCTTGTGTTTTGGAAATTATTGTTTACGTGAAGGAAGGGACACCTTCCTGCACATGAACAATCATTCCTGGTGTTTTGCTGCCTTTATGTGTACTGCACAATGCAGCACACATTGAAACAGCAAAAATAAGGAGAAATATAGCATTTCTCTTAGCTTCGCAAGGTTAAGTCCAGATTTTACCTGGTCTTAATTTTGGTGCTGCCCCATTTGTACGCCACCCTTGTAAATATGGGGCAGCATCTACATCAATGGGTGTTATGGTGAAACGTCCACTGCAACACCCCTTGCCCGCCCCTTTCACACTAAGTATAGCGTGAAAGGATGCCTTATTTGCAAGGTGGCATTATGCCACATTAAGTGGCTTAACGCTGCCTTGTAAATAAGGCGAAGCCCCTATCTCAACAGGAACATCAGTAAAGGTGATGTCCCTGTTGCAATAGGGGCTTGGAAATATGCCTCATTGTGTTCTTCACACATTTTGGGACATCTGACTGACTATCAAGGTCCCAGAGTCTGCAGACACCAAAGTTTCACATGTACACTATATTTGATGGAGTGGCTACACAGATTAGCGATTGTTGACACCTGTCCTGTTTCATGGTGACATGCAGCACACATCATGCAATTGAAGGTGCATTTATTTACATGTGCAAAACAGACTTAGTCACACTGGGCCAGTTCATCTGACAACAACCCCAAAGGATGTATTTAGCCAGTTGATGAACAGACAGAGTCCTTGTGGGGAACATGTCAAGAGACATGTAGATGAATTGCAAAATATCAGTCAGAAGGATGATTGTAGTGTCATTGGGGAGGAATGGCCACATCGGCAGTTCACAAATGTCCAAGGTGAACATGGAAAAGTCAAGATGAGTAGAGTGATAGCTGCTGTACCCAGGCATGATGGTAATCACCAGGCTAAGCATAACCTGGACATTTGACACAGATGAATGCTACCGCAGGGTTCTCCTTTGGAAAGATGTAGCATCCACATCTTCCTCCTCTGATGTGTGCGGTGTCTCCCGTGAGGGTGTTGTGGTACATGTGGCAGGGGAGGGAGACACAGACACATCAGGGACAGAAGATGTGGAAGCTGTAGCTGCATCAGCAGTCATGTGGGCCGACACTTGAGGCATCACTGCAGCGAGGAGGATCTTCCGGTTTTGAAACACAGCAGCAGCATTGCGGTGGTTGGCAGCCATGTGCGTGTCCTGCCGCCGCTCCATGGTCTCCAAGATTTTTCTCATTGCCCGCATATGATTGACCAACTTGCTGGGGCCACTTTGGCAGGGCAGTTGTTGGTGCCTCTGCCTCATGACACCATCAATGGCAGCCAGGGACTGCTGGAGGCCACAGAGCGGAGAGTGGGCGCTTCCGATGGCAAACAAGGTGTACCCAATAAGACTGATACACCCACGGACGCCCTCTACTGTGGCTGCCAGGGTAGCCCGTATCTGATCTGCCATTTCACGGTGGACTCCTACCGCAAGCCGTTGGAAGGTGACCTGTGGATCTTAAGAGTGAAGGGGTGTGGCTGTGGTGATAGGTGGTGTCTGTTGGTTATTTGGAGGGGCAATTTGAGATGTCACAATGCTGCTGAACCTTTCTGGGCCCAGAGATGGTGTTCCTGTGAAGTCCAGGAGCTCTTGGAGGGTGTCTTGGTCAATGGTTGGAAGGTTTTCTTCAACATCTCCATCATCAGTAATGTCTGGGGCAGTGTGCTGAACAGGAGGTTAGGTTTCATCCTATTCAATGGAAAGGGCAAATACTATTGTTGCAGTCTGTTACATGTTGACAAGTTGTTAAGCACTTGAAATTCAAAGTGCATGACACTTTCCATTCTCTTGTGTTACATGGTACTCCTGTTGAACAAAGTTGTGTATGCCAGTTTACACTGTCCATGTAATGGGTTAAGTATTGTGACATTAGTCCTGTGTGGCAACACTGAGGGCCATTTTACAATCCCCTGTCACAATCGGTACCCCACTTTTTCTGAGATTTCTGTGGCAATCGGGGCTTCTTCTTTTTTCCAATGATGCGTTAAGCTACTTAACGTGACTTAACGCTTCCTTGTAAATAAGGCCCCCTTTCACGCTACACTTAGCGTGAGAGAGGTGGGTAATGTTTTTTTGGTAGACTTTCCGCTGCAACATGCATTGATTTTGCCATTGTTCCCTAATTAAAAAGGGTGGCATAAATAGGAGTGGGCGCATGAATATAGACCAGGGAAAACCTGGTCTTAACATGACAAAAAAAGTTGAGATGCTTTATTTATAGTTGTTTTTGATGTTTCTATGTGGAAACAGGAAAATACCATGAATGATTGTTTATGTGCAGGGAGGGCCACCTTGCTGCCCATAAACAATGGGAAACATCCATTACAACGCAGTGATTACAATGCACTACCTTTACAACGCATCTGTTACAACACGACTTCCTTTACATCGCATGCCATTACAACGCATACCATTACAGCGCATGCCATTATTACAACGCATTATAAGGTAAGTAATGGAGATTTTTTTGTTTTAGGATGGGTATGGGTTTTGGGTTACATGGGAATAGTAATTTTTACCCCTACACTATCCAACACTTTCCCTACTTTTGCACTCACTGGAGTAGGAATAGTCATTTTTACCCCTACACTATCCAGCACTTACCCTACTGTTGCACTCACTGGAGCGGGTATAGTAATTTTTACCCCTACACTATACAACACTTGCCCTCTGTTGCTCTAAAAGTATAATGTGTTGTAATGGTATGCATTGTAATGGTGTGCGTTGTCAGAGAATGCGTTGAAATGGTAGTTTAAAAAAATGCGTTATAATGGCATGCGTTGTAAAATCATGTGATGTAATGGTAGTTGCGATGGCAAAACTGTGTTGCAAAAGCATGCGTTGTGATTGTTTGCGTTGTAACATCATATATTAATAAACAATTATTCCCTCAACGCAGACACCCTTGCACTGTGGTGCAAGGGTACCAGCACCAGTGTTAGGGAAAACACTGGTGTGCGCTATATCTTTGAAGATACTGCACATCCATGCCTTTTCAGAATGTTAAAGCGTGGTGTTGGCAATGTTAGCTTAACGCCATGCTTCACAATTCTGGGTCTATTTGGAATGTGCAGTTTCGAGACCGACCGACCAGCCAACCTCGGGTCAGTGGTCTGAAACCACAATTACAATGCAACCGCACATGGTGTGGTCACAGACTCCCATTTCCCTATGGGAGCTTGTGCTGCGGTCATAAACTGGCTGAAACACAAGCTTCCATAGTAAATCCCTGCACCGTGTGGCAGGTAACTCATGATGCCTGCCACATGGTGCAGGGATTTAGAGGGCACCATAGGTGCCCCCTCAGCCCCCAACCGGAGGTCGCGGTAGAAAGGGGGCTCGGCACTTCTCCTCAGTTGCAATGCAGCATGTAGCCAGTTACGGTTGGTTGATGCCACCTTGTGAATGAGGCCCCTTCCCACCCTTCACTTACCATGAAAGGGACGTGCAGTGCATGTTTCTATGAGCATTTCACCACAACAGGCACGTTAAATTCTTAGGGGCCAGATTCACAAAAGTAATCTGAGACAAAATCCTAACTTTACAACTTTCGGTATACACAGAAGGCATTTAGTAGTACTAAAGTTAATCTTAAGTTTTGGTCTTAAGTTAAACTCAAGACAAATTTAAGATTAACTGAGACAAAATCCTAACTTTACGACTCGGATTTTGTCTCACTTAAACTTAAGTTTGTCTTAAGTTTAACTTAAGACCAAAACTTAAATTACGATTTTGTCTCAGATTACTTTTGTGAATCTGGCCCCAGGGCCTTATTTACCAATTGTTGCTGGTATTGGTTCTATTCTTAAACCTTTGTCACAATTTTGTGAATTCTTTTTTAAACCTTTGGACCAGAGTAGAACTGCTTACCACCACTAAGGTTCTCAATCCTCTCTGTGATATGGACTTCAACCCTGATGAGGAATTTTTGGTGGGATTAGATATAGAATCCCTGTACACCAATATTCTTCAACTAGAAACTTTACGGGTGGTGGAAGAGTTACTCTTTGAACAGGACTGGCAATACCAGACCCCCAGGCCCTTGATTTTACAACTGGCAGAGATAGCACTCACGAAAAACTTATTTGAGTACATGGGGACACATTACTTACAAACCCATGGTACTTATATGGGGAGTGCTTTCACGCCGAGCCTGGCGGGGCTGTATGTTGCTGCTTTTGAGCAGAAATACATCTTTTATACTGGCAACACATGGACACATAACATCCGTGTCTGGAAACGTTCTATAGACGATGTCCTCCTCATATGGAGAGGGAACGAGGAGTCCATAACAGAGTTCATGCAATGGCTCAACAGTCGCAACACTTTTTTCCACCTTACTAATACTATTACAAAGGAGGGTCTTCCTTTTTTGGACGTAGTAATTTTTCCGCACGAAGGGAAACTATCTACCAAAGTCCACCTTAAACCCACTGACAAGAATGGTCTGCTACAGTTTGGAAGTTTTCATCCCAAATCCCTTATGGAAAATCTCCCAGTGGGTCAGTTCCTGCGTCTTTGCAGAAACTGCTCAGAACCACAGAATTTCAAGGAAGAAGCTGCCCTTCTCTCTGAAAAACTTAACAACAGAGGTTACCCCATGCGAGTGGTACGTAGGGCACAGAAAAGGGCATGGAACTGCCAGAGGGATGCCCTTCTTGAGAAATTGGAGCGGCCTGAGAAGAAAAACACCATCTGTGTTACAACATTTAACACAGCCTCTACATCAATAAAACGTATCATCTTGAAACACTGGCGGATACTGAACACCAGTGGCCTCCATCTCAAGAAACCATTGCTCTCCTTCAGGAGAGGTTTGAACATCAGGGACCATTTGATCCATTCGAGAGTGCAAAACAGCCTCCGGGGGGACTCTCGGGGTGCGTGGGATCTCCCACCAGTTACAGGCCACATGCTTTGTGGCTCTTGTGACGTATGTAGGTTGACCACCAACAACAAGAATGTTGACGTGGGCCCTAGTCATCCATGGGAACAGCGAGTGCACACTAATTGCAACTCCACTAATGTCATCTATATAATCACGTGCCCGTGTGGCCTGATTTATGTGGGTGTGACATGTAGAAAGGTCAAAATGAGAACAATGGAGCACAGGAGCAACATCCGCTGTGCGAGGACCACTGTAGTGCAGTTCCTATTTCCCTTATAGGCTCTGCGCATTGGAATAATATACACTATAGTTCTGTGCATAAGACTGAGGTCAGTATGCTCTTATCGAGTATATTAAACTTAATAACTTGTGTGCCAGCTAACTCAGAGGTCACTAGAAACTTCTCGAATGAACAAGAAGGGATTAGTTTCTGACAACCACATAAACATGACAACTTTATTTCATTTCAGCATCGGAACGTGTCTCAGAATCATGGAAACAATAGATAACAGTTTCACTCAGTCAATCGTGGATGCTTAGTTTCTTCTGAGTTACACAGAAAATAGGAAGACAGGCGTTTTCAATCAAAAAGGATTTATTGAACAGTCTTAGTTCTCATGTAAGAGATATGAGCTGTCACGATCATTAAGCAGTAAGCAAGATATAATCTGCACAGTGTCAGCAGTAAGAAGAAGTAAAACTGCAACAGCATTGTCTTTTACCTATGACCTATATCTATATACATCCACATAAATACACAGGCTAAAAGTAAATACTCATCTGGTGCTTCTAAATAATTCTACCCCAGTGTACCTAACTCGAATGTAGTGCGAGATAGGAAGTAGGTGCTGATTTAAGCTATAGTTGGTCTGAGCTTAAGTTAGTATTTTATATGAGATGCCAAGAATTTCCTTAGGTTCTAGTCAGCTCCATACCTTAGAATGAGAGTGGTGGGAATCTATTTCTAGATCGCGAACTCTAACAACCCGCAAGGGGAGTTGGAACACTGGAAGCTGGAATCTCTGCGTGCAGGGAAGACAGTGTCTGTTCAGTGCGTCAAGCGGGGACTCAAACTCCTTCAGGACTTGCCGTGGCGAGCCGTATAGCCGAGCTGTGCCATGCCGTCAATTGCTAGGGCAAGTGAATGTATATTTATACCTGGAAGGTGTCTAGGAACGTTAGCATTGACGTAAGTCGGGCAGAGGAAGACGTCATGGATGAACCCCTAAGGAATAGTAGTTCATGCATAATAGATGAGTTCTTGGAGAAATCAATAATCACAGCAGGGAAAATCCCAACGGCTTAAGGGTCTGGTTTTTAAGAACTCGTTGTGACGTGGGATGGACGGATGTAGGTGGCCATGCCTGTATTTGGATCTGTATGGCCAATGCCTAAATAAGGACTGGAATATTATGCCTAAATAAGGACAAGTCAAATTGTGCCTATATAAGGACATGATTCAATAGACCTATATACAGGTATCTAAAGTGACACACAACACCCACTCCACTTTCGATAGAACAACATTACTAAATGCTAAATATGATAAATATGTAAAAATAAAGTATCACATGATTCACTAAAAACATATCTAAAAGCATAAAACCCATCTTCTAAAAACAGTGGCTATGCATTAAAAAGCAATAGTGCTGTACATAATTAAAGCAAGTCTCATTCTAAGCCAAACATATTACATCGATCGCTAAATGAATGAACACAAGTATATACAAATATACATACAATGAAATGGTTCAATGGTACAGAAAGGAAAAAAAAACATTTCATGTCATGAGATTACATCAATGTTAAAAAATATAAGATGACAACGTGTCCCTGGAAGTGTTCAAGGAAATCTATTCTCTATGAATAGTTCTACTATAAGCAGAGTCCATGAGCCCCAAAAAAATACGATAAAGTGAAAAAATGAAAAGTTCCAAGCTTTGTCTTTCGTTTTCAGAAAAATGAAGACCAAATTCAGTGAATGTCTGGTACAATGTGAGCTAAATCAAAAGTTAGTGGAAGGTGTCAGAGAGAACATGTAATCCTCCAATCCTGTAGATAAGAAGTCATCCACCGATATTGGTGACAGGTCAAATGCCTCATTTAGAAGATTAACTGCACGTAGATGTGGAACATCGTCAGTAGCAGTATTTGTTGTTACCTGTGAGCCTGTTGATCCGACTCGTACCTCAGCAGTAGCATGTCGCGTCTGTGAGATCTCAATGAATGCCGTCATCAGGATTGGTAGCCGCATTCTTCACCGCAAAGCAGGCAACGCAGAACAGGTAAGATGCAACCCTGGCAGATTGGTCTGAATGACAGAAACCATGTGGCATTCAGTTCTCGTAGACGAGGTAAACCAAGTAGTTGAACTATGCGCTCACGACACCTCCTCTCTAGGAGCACTTTCTCCAAATTGTTGGGAGTGGGTGGATAGGCTTGCCAGAGTGTAGCAGGAGAAACAAAAATAGGATTCCCGCAATGAGTGCTAAAAGAAGCGGCAGATCACCAAACACCGAGTGCATAACGTTTGGAATGATTCCGAGGCTTGAAAAGGTGTTAACAGTCCTGAACATATGGTCTTAAATACATGCACAATACCGCTCGTATCAGACATGTTTAAGATACGTCCCAACATTTCCGTGAAATGTGTAGGGCAGTTGGTACGTAAAAGAGCCTGTATCTCAGCCGAAGTCCTTGCAATTTGTAGATCATAGGCTTCTTTGGCAGAGGTTGAAGGCACAGTTTCTGCAAAAGAATGGATTTCATTCAGCTTAGAGTATCAATTCGTATAGAAGAGATGTTCAGTGAAGGTCATAAAGGCGACTACCTGACTGTGTCTATTTTGGGGAACAAGACTTGCATACAGCAAGTGACCCTGGAAGTAACCGTTACTAGATATGGGATGCCTGCCAACATGCCACAACAGCTCTGATCATTCAACATGAGGTAACTCCCATTTGAAAGTTGTCCAAACGTTGGATTAATCACAGCGGCTGGTGAACCCTGCAGGTGGCAGGATAAGTTTGAAATGGAACCGCTACAGGCCCTGTGTAAACTAATATTCCGACACATGAGTGAACCGCTCAGTGCATTTTCACAGTGTGTACCACTAATAAACACTTCACGCCCCCCACTCCAACATCTGTGTATGTAAGGTAAATCCCAGGATGTCCTGATGTATTCTTTACCCAACCTTTCATCTTTGCCTACTGGCATGTGTTTGAGGCAATACTGAAAATGGAAGGTTGTAACAGGCAGAGTAATTTGGCCATGAATTATCCATTCAGTAGCTGGTTTTTCTGCTACCGTAAATGGCATTTTTTCCAGTTTTTCAATGCCCAGCATTGTATACTTAGCTCCCCTTTGTGCCAGTTTGATCTGTTTATCAGTGAGATTGTATTCTGGGAACAGAGAAGACGTGTTAATGAAATGCCACGGCACATAGCGTGCACGCAAGTTTTGTAAGGTCCAGCCTAATGACAGAATAGAACGTAATTGAGACTGGCCTTGTTGCAACTGGACCAAATCTTGTTTCACAATGTCTATAACAGAGGATACAATGTTGCCCAATGAATATATCCTGGATGACAGAGTCGTTAACCCATTGTCGACTACAGCGAGAGTTTACTCTAAATTAATACGATCAATTTCTCTTATTCTTTCTGCAGCTTCTGCTTGGGTAACCTTCCATATTTCATTATAAGCAGCATAGATACCTGCATATATGAAACGTTTTTGACGCGGTTTTCCTGGTCCTAGCAAGAAATCCCTAAGGTCTGCGTCGTCTTTAAGTAAAGATAAGTGTTTTTTCACATCCTCTAGTGTAGATGTCTGCAGCCAGTCGAGGCATAATTTTCCTACACTGCATGTTGTCACTACCTCTGGATGCTGTCTTTGGACATAGCGTGGGTCAGGCCTACTGATTGTGAAACCCTGTGTTCTGTTCAGGAATCTTTCTTGACAGTTGTTTGTGTCTATGGGCCAGAGCAACCATTTTTCCCATTCGGAATCTGTTCAGTTGTTTTGTAGAATTTTATGTACGTCGACCTTCCCCTGTGAAGTGCTACCACTGGCAGGTGTAGGTATGGACGGAGTGTTCATGTCTTTGATCTTGGCTAATCCAAGGCAAGACGTTTGTTGGACAGTGTCATTCAAAAACATTATCTGCTGTGGGATGATGCAGGCTCTAAGCAAAACTTCTATCCCCTGCACTTGCCAATCTTTTGTACCCGAGACAGATTTTGTGTCAATAGTTTGTTTCCAAAAATTGAAACCCTGTCTGGACAGTTGGTCAATAACGGATGCAGAATAAATCTGTTTTGTAGTTGTTAACATATTTTTCTTTCCTGTTTGGTTGATATTTTTATAATATAACATTTCTGGGATGGATGTATTGTATCCTGAAAAATATGGAAACTTATTTTCAAATGTTTTTGAGCTACCCCTCGGTGTTGTAGGACGATGTTCCCATTGGTTGTACAAAAATGCATTTCTAGAAGTTGTAGTTTTATGCAAGAAATGATTACCATAGTGGTTGTAACAAAAAAGTTGTTCATAGTCTGTTGAACCCTCTAAATATTCATGGGTAGAAAATGCAGCAGAACTTTCTAGATCAGACATCATATTTTTAACAGTCTCAAAGTCCCAATCATCAGAATAGGTACTAAAGGTAATAAAGTCACTTAATGATATTTTGAATAAGTGTGGAATCTTCACAAGTTCAAACGGACCGGATATATCATAATCCGTTTTGTCCCAAACTATACCATCTTGTATAGGAACGGCTGTGATGTTCACTGCTGACAAGTCTCTTGCTTCACGATGGGATGATTTCTGTGGTTTCAAAAGTAAGTTCACAGTTCTGCTTTCTGTGTCCAAGTGAATATATCTCCCCTCTGTCAACATGCTCAAAGGTATAACCAAAGCAAACCAAAGTAGAAAGAAGAAAATTCCAGAAATAATCCATAGTTCAATCCATGGTGAAACCAGATAAGTCATTTCAAGTGATGAAAAGAGTCTTGTGCTTGTTCTTTCAAAGTCTTTTTTGCCGGTGTTGTTTCTGATTCGCTGGTATCCTCAGAAAATGTATCAAAGTTAATGAAATAGCCAGAGGCAGTTCTGTCAATGGTTGGAATTGCTTCAGGATTCGTTGAAATCGCTGGTACCAGCAGATCATGTGTTACGTTGGTGTAGACAGGTGTATCTGGACAAACTGTTATTTGGGTTTCAAGAGGAACGAGTTCCATAGCATTGTTGCTTAGTCCTTCATTTTTTACTGTTGGAGTCTCAAAGGTAATGAGTCTTTCAGTTTGAACCTCTTAGATAGTAGCTAGAGGAGTGTGTCTGCTACTTGGTCGGAGTCCACTTGGCCTACTATTCAGTATTGGCCACATGATGTGGTTTGATGTGGTCGATGGACACAAATCTTTTCTCCTTTTTACCAGAAAGGGGCGGCAGAAGTTCTGTTCTTGATCCGTGGATTGCTAGGACAGGTACTGGTTGTCTGTAAGAAGGCCCAAATTCCTTCTTATCCGCGATCTTTTCTCTGACTAGATCCCCAAGCTTTGGGATCCAGACAGGCCTTGCTGGGATGGCTGGTTTTTCCCCAGTGGTGGTTGGCTTTAGGATGACGTTGCTTTGTTTAGTTCTTAATTCATTTAAGTCCTGTAAAACAGCCAAACGATCTCTGATATCAAAAGGTTTATTTTCCACCGCTGTGCCTGCACATTCTAGATCTGGGACCCACATTCTTGTCCCAAATAGGACCTCATATGGAGCGATTCCCCCTAGAGAACTCTTGGGGGAATTGTTTAAAGAGCGTTGGACCCCATAAATATGTTTGACCCACCCCTAATCTGTACCTAATACTCTAGCTGTTATGGACCGCTTTATGTCCCGGTTTTTCCTTTCCACAACCGAATTTCCCTCAGGATGGAATGGAGAAGAGTACCGCAATGCAATGCCCAAACTGGCCATGGCTTCTTTGTAAGCTCGAGAGCTAAATGCAGGGCCCTGGTCAGAGTGTAGCGAGCCAATTGCGTATGTGCCAATAAAGACTCGCAAATCTTTTCTAACAGTTTGAGTGTCAGCTGAGCGCTGAGGCCACATCCATAGGAATCTTGAGCACGAATCTACTGCGACCATGATATATTTATAGTTACCATCCCTTTGCAAGGGACCGCAGTGATCCAGGTAAACACAAGCTAATGGTTTATCTGAAATTAACAGGGGTGTCTGCGCAGGACGTTTCACTGTAGAGACTTTCATCTTCTGGCATATTTCACATTCCAAAACATAGTTTTTGGTCTGTTTCCTAATGCCGGGCCACCAATATCTCTGTTTTAATAGTGATACTGTGGCGGGAACACCTGCATGGGCAGAGGCTATCCCTTCATGTGCTGCTAGGATTAGTCCTAATCTATGTTCCATGTTTGGAATTACCCTATCCCCCACTCCAGGGATTCGAGCAAACTGAACATTGTTCGCATCAATTATGTATAAGTATTTGAGTGGAAACTTTTTAGGTAACGCTGTGCCGCTGCCTTTGCTTGAAGCATTGACAGCCAGTAATATCTCACTGTCTATTTTTGTTTTTGAATGAGTGATCGCAGCTACGGAAGTCGTTTGCACAGCCCCCTTCGCGGCTTCGTCAGCCAATGAATTCCCTGCAACGTGAACGCCATCACGTTGATGACTCAGCGTGTGTATCACGTGAGTGTTTTGTACTCCGTCTCTCAACTAAACTACTTGTTCCCAAAGCGTCTTATGCTTAATTGTGCCACCATTTGCATTTTTGAAACCATTTTGAAGCCATTTCTGCAAATATTCATTATATGATTGTACACAGTAAAAGGAATCGCACACTATCAGTGTGGGGAATTCGCGATCCGTATTTTCAAGTGCCAATTTGAATGCTTGTAGTTCAGCTCGCTGAGCTGTACAGTCTCCTAGAGACTGTGTTTTAGTGACCATCGGTCGGAATTTACCATCGCGCATACAACCTTTAACGATCGCGCATGCTGCACTGTAAGCTTGCTTACTCTCGGTAGCGGGTTGTGCTGATCCGTCAGTATAAATTATAAATTCGTACTGGTCAAGAGGGAGAATCTCAATAGGCAGAGGACATACATGTTCATATTGCAGGAATGCTTGAGTCTTCAAATAAGGATCAAAAACATATTCAATATCTGTTGCATCAAGAGAATTAACCCATTATATCCATCTTGGATGCAAAGCTTTTGCATTTGGAATGCTC
This sequence comes from Triturus cristatus, assembly GCF_964204655.1. Lineage (NCBI taxonomy): Eukaryota > Metazoa > Chordata > Amphibia > Caudata > Salamandridae > Triturus > Triturus cristatus. Next base: position 500,063,426 of record NC_140582.1, read on the forward strand.
ACTTTTGTTACCGCCTCTAAGGCTGGTACCGGAGTCATGACAATAATGCATTTCCCCTGAGCTAGAGCTCTTTCTTTTGCTACAGCGGTTTAAACTGCTGTCAGAATTTTTTCTGTTGAAGTGAAGCTCATTTCTGCTTGTCTGTACAAATGGGATTTGTATGCAGTCGGTACTTTTTCACCTTCATTAAACGTTAAGTAGGTGAATTTGCATTGACCCGGTATTATTCGGATCACTAAGTTACGTATATTCACGCGTAAGTGGTTTGTTGCTAACATGTCAGCTTGTATTGAACACAGGATATTTGTGTGTTCCTGTATCCAATCTTTTTGTTTGAAATCTTGTTTGATTAATTCGTAGAGAGGTTTAACCCTTTCTGCGTAATTTAGAATATAAGTTCTTCCAAAATTCAGGAAGCCTAGAATCGACTGTAAGTTTTTCAAAGTATTTGGAGTTTGGAGCAGCGCACATTTCTCTAAAAAGTTTGCTGCTGGGCTTTTGCCTTCACTTGAAAGTTCATATCCTAGAAAAAGGACATTGAGATGGGCAATTCTTGATTTTTTTAAATTGAATTTGTAGCCCTCAGAGGGAAATCCCAGTATTATGGTATATACCCTATTCAGTTGCCTATCCAGGTCATCGTCTGTTAAGTATATTTCATCGACATATGACAATGCTCATCATCATAAATTTGTAGTAACTCTTGCTGAGAATAACCCCAGGCTGTTCTTGAACCCTTGTGGGAGTCGACAAAAATGATGCTGGGTCCCCATTATTGAGAAAGCGTTCAAGTACCTACTTTCAGGTGCTATGTTCTGACAAAAGAAACCATTTGAAATATCCAATGTGGTTTTATATTTTTTACGCACAATGTTATTCATTAATGCCGTACTGTGTGCATTTTACACTGCAAATGTTTTAGAACAAGAGTTCAGGTGTCTGTAATTCAAAACTAGACGATATGTGTTGTCTGGTTTTGCAACAGGAAACAAAGGATTGTTCATTGAAGAGGTGCATGTTTCAATCACACCTTGATATTCAAGTTGATCTTAGATCTCCCTGACCTGTTTTTTAGCTTCTTGCTTAATAGGGTACTGCCTTTGTGCAGTTGGTTGAGTTTTTAATTGGATTTTATGGTGAGGTGAATCCTCATCCGATCCGACATGATTTTTATATAATGCAGGAGCTTGGGCTACTGCCCATTTCCTGGCATAAGTATATTTTAGATGTACTGGAACATGATTAGAGAAGGCTGGCATAATGATGTCTTCGCCATGTGGGCACTCCCTGACAAATTGTGGTGGCCAGTCTTTTTCTGCTAGAAGTATGTCATAACCCCTTGAAAGCTTCTCCCAAAAGAGTGCTTTCACTTTTCTTGGTATGTTATTTTGTATAACTTTTGTGGAGAACTAACCCTGGTGTCTACAGTTTCAACTGTTATGTATTCATTCAAGTCCACTATCTCCAGAAGATCCTTCAGGTTCTGGTGAGCTATTGTTACTTCTGCTGCACTGTCCAGCATTGTCTGAGCCCATTCTCCGTTCTTGAGTTGTGTCCTCAGGATTTTCGGTATGTCTGATCTTCAGACCTGCTACCTTTTTCTTGGAGAACTGAGGTTTTGGTTTATTTTTCTGAACGTGTTGATCGTCCCTGGACTTTACGCGTTCTTCTTTTTGTTCTGACCGTCCTCTTCTTTCGGATGTCTGTGAAGATGTCTGAAAGGTACGAGAGAAACATGTATCAATATCTTGATACCTGTCAGGTTTTCTCAAATTGTCCCTGTTCCTGAGGTTAAACCTCCTTTCAGAGGGCTCCTTTTGAGGAGACCTACCTCGGGATTGAGAACGTTTCTCCTTTGAATGTTGTTTTTTGTTTTCCCACTTCTTTTTAGAAGATGTAGGATTGTGTTTAATTAGGTCCTTTTCAGGATCGTCAGACAGTTGTGGTTTAACTGTGTAATTCTATCAATTCTTGTATTTGATTAAGTAATTCCTTATCTGACATTGCTTCAACGTCACGATAAGGAATGCAGCCGGCTAAAATCGGCCATGTTGCTCCTGATCTACCTAGTGGACCGAGCCTTGTTATATTATTGTAATGTTTTAGGGCGCCTTTAAACCAGAGCTGATGCTCCTGGTATGTGAGTGGAATTTCAATATCCTCGAAGGGAAAGTATTCCTCAGGTGGTTCAACTTCTTTGAAGAAGTGAAACACATGTGTTACTGGATTTGATTCTAGGAATGTAATCCATGAATAGAATACCTCTGTCTGAAAAGATTCATGTGCCTCTATCACAAAAACTCCTCTACCACCTCTCGGTGTTAGGCCATGTTTTATACGTTTTAGAGTGATGGCTCTCCTTAAATTTGGATGGATGTTTATAACACCCTCATCGGTTTCATTTAAACCTATAGTATCAAAGCTTGCTACGGTATGGTCAGCCGCAGCCTTTGTATTATCCTTGTTCTAGGACATTGTTTTTTGAAAAATGCAGAACTAGTTTCAAGGAAACAAAGATAAGGTGCACATTATTTTGGAACACTGTATCCTTCGATGTTGAATAAACCAAACAGCTAATACATAGGATTTTTCGTCCTACTCAGCTATGGCGCATATTATCCCTACCCACTCCAGACGTCTTATGGAGTATTATGATTAAGGGTCTCTGAGAAAAGCACGACTGAGTTACTTCAGTATCTAGCGTTAAATTAGTGCCTTACCAAACCGTTGGGCGCCATGTATTATAGTTCCTATTTCCCTTCTAGGCTCTGCGCATTGGAATAATATACAATATAGATCTGTGCATAGGACTGTGGTCAGTATGCTCCTATCGAGTATATTAAACTCAATTACTTGTGTGCCAGCTAACCCAGAGGTCACTAGAAACTTCTCGAATGAACAAGAAGGGATTCGTTTCTGACAACCGCATAAACATGACAACTTTGTTTCCTTTCAGAATCGGAACGTGTCTCAGAATCGTGGAAACAATAAATAACAGTTTCACTCAGTCAGTCGTGCATGCTTAGTTTCTTCAGAGTTACACAGAAAATAGGAAGACGGGCGTTTTCAATAAAAAAGGATTTATTGAACAGTCTTAGTTCTCGTGTAAGAGATATGAGCTGTCACGATCATTAGACAGTAAGCAAGATATAATATGCACAGCCTCAGCAGTAAGAAGAAGTAAAACTGCAATAGCATTGTCTTTTAGCTATGACCTATATCTATATACATACACATAAATACACAGGCTAAAAGTGGATACTCATCTGGTGCTTCTAAATAATTCTACCCCAGTGTACCTAACTCAAATGTAGTGTGAAGTAGGAAGTAGGTGCTGATTTAAGCTATAGTTGGTCTGAGCTTAAGTTAGTATTTTATATGAGATGCCAAGAATTTCCTTAGGTTCTAGTCAGCTCCATACCTTAGAATGAGAGAGGTGGGAATCTATTTCCAGATCGCGAACTCTAACACCCCGCAAGGAGAGTTAGAACACTAGAACTCCTTCAGGACTTGCCGTGGCGAGCCGTATAGCCGAGCTGTTCCGTGCCGTGAATTGCTAGGGCAAGTGAAGGTATATTTATACCTGAAAGGTGTCTAGGAATGTTAGCATTGACGTAAAGTCGGGCAGAGGAAGACGTCATGGATGAACCCCTAAGGAATAGTAGTTCATGCATAATAGATGAGTTCTTGGAGAAATCAATAATCCCAGCAGGGACAATCCCAACGGCTTATGGGTCTGGTTTCTAAGAACTCGTTGTGACGTGGGATGGACGGATGTAGGTGACCATGCCTGTATTTGGATCTGTATGGCCAATGCCTAAATAAGGTTGGAATATTATGCCTAAATAAGGACAAGTCGAATTGTGCCTATATAAGGACATGATTCAATAGACCTATATACGGGTATCTAAAGTGACACACAACACCACTACACGTCTCGCTTTACACTATGTGGATGGAAAAGGGCCATACTGTTGAGGGCATCCATTGGACCGTGTTGGACAAACCTTTTATCTCACCCAACACGAGGGACTCCTCACGAGCCCTATTCATACAAGAACAGAAGTGGGTCTACAGGATTCGCAGTCATGAGACAGGGCTTAATGATGACATCCCGTGGACATCTCTGGGGAGGTCATAGTTCTTTGTCAATACCCTGCATGTCAATGGACCATTGCTCTTCCTCTATCACAACTTGAGGGCTTATGTATTTTCCCTGTATTGACCCTGTATAATTCATTTTAGGCTCCCAATACATGTCCCTTGATAGGTGAATCATTCTGCAATGAGATTTGCATTTGGGCATCTTAGGGCATTATTGACACCCCACACTCACATTGTGACTCCCTGTTACCATGAGACCCATTTTGACAGTGAGGTAGGAAGAACTTCACATCCTCCCTTCTTGTATATACGAACTTGGAATAATTACAAAACATTATTTCTTGGATCATCTCTTGGTGGTCCGTTTAGCCATTTTTAATCTGTATCCCCATCGGGGTGTTAGACTTCTTTGTGGGTAATTTGTTGGTACGTCACGGTCACGTACCTCGTGACACGTAGGTCAGCACTCTAGCCTTCTTTTCCCCTCCACGCTCTGCGATCTGTGTGACACTACGCGTAGCGCCCATGTGACAGGAAGTGATTGAACTACAAAGAACACTGGTCCTCCACAAGCCCGTGTAACTTCACAGCATTTGGAGAGACCAATTAGGTGGCAGCGGACCACCCTTGATGAAGTAATGAGCAATGGGGGGGTTGAGATCTTTCAAAAAAGGGGTGGTTCGGTGCATTTTTTCTATATCGGGGTATACGAGCAGTCTATTTCACTTCCGTTGGGATGTTTGGCCGTTACTTGGTACTACTCAGCCACTGCATTGCTGATTACTGACATCAAGTTGGATAATGGGGTCCCAGATCGAAACACCATGGATGAAGTAAGAAGCAATAAAGGGGGGGGGGGGGCTGAGACCTTCCAAAAGAGGGTTGGTTTGGTACATATACACCACGTTGGGGTACATGAGCTGACCATATCCGCTGATATGATGGTTATTACTTAGAACTACTCGGTCACGGCATTGCTGATTACTGACATTGTGTTGGATAATGGTGTCCCAGATCTATACATTCTCAGTAGGGATAAATACTTATTTGACAACCGTTTTCCTCACAAAGTGTGAGTACAGGGGGTCGCCCTCTACTCCCGTGCCAGTTCTAGCGATCATCATAATAAACTCGGTAAGGTGTGCCTTGTGAAAGAGCATGGATGACCTAGGGAGACCACATTCAATGATATGCCTAATGCTATGAGTACGATGTGGGGCACGGTGCCTTCACATCTTGTTGTTAACGGTTGTGTTCTTTTTCTAGCATGGATATTTGAAGCACACTATGTTCTGGACGTATGTCACTCACAATTAGTGATCTTGATATATATTATAGAAAGGGTGTATATATTGATTTATCACTGTACAGATTGCTTTCACTGTTTTTATTCTTTCCATTTACAGTTACCATCTGATGAGTAATGTACTCGAATGCTCCAGACTTATGGGGGGAGTAATACCTAGTACAGTGTTTACACTATAGGGGATTTGAATAACTGGAGAAGTAGCATAGGGATCCTGTTTGTCCTGACCAATGTCGGTTAAAGAATCGGAATCCGTCAGAAACATGTTGACCTCTATGGAGAACGGAGGGGTGGTGAGTGCATAAACTCACTCACACCACCATCATCCAAGGGGTTCTAATAACACTTTATACATCTGACTAGGAAATCTAGGAATAAAACTATTATGATGATATCTCTTAGTCAGTTTTAATCACTTTCTGTCTGCACCTAAGTAGGTTCCTTTTCTTTTCCTATTTCATTTCTTGTTGTTTGTATTGTCTACCCCTCCCTATTGCTCCGCCTCTAGCGTTGGTATGCGCAGAGGCGTTTAGTACCAGCCCTATGATGAAGCATGCCACAACTTGATGTGGGTGAGGGCAGTTTTAATAAAGAGTTTGTGCTCCTTTCACAACTGCATATATTTGTAAACATTCTATGTAACTGATATTCACCTTACCTCCTTTTGTGTATATCTAGCGTGTATGAGGAGGATGAGGTAAGGTTGGGTCCTTCTCTCCCTCCGTCTTGTGTGTATTACCTGATTTACAAGCCCCTTGCACTGCCAGTATGTCACTTTTTCAAATATTGAATAAGATGCACCTGCAGCGCAAGGGGCTTGTAAATTATGGCCCTGTTCTCAGGAGGGCAAAATGTGTATCTGTGTCATGGCACTAGGGTGGCTGAGCTTGTGCAGGTCAATTTTGGAGACAACAGGATTGAGGGGCATGCAGGGTTGTGTTGGATTTTTGGTGCCTCCAGCACGCCCCTGCATTTCTAATCTTTAAGAGCACCGTGCTACCAATTTTGGGGCAACACTGCGCTCCACTAGATTAGGGTATATATGCCTCGTAGTTAGTACAGGAAAGTGCCATATCTTAGCTAGAATGCACATGACTGTTCACTTGTCATTGTATACATGAAGGGCTTAGTAACAAGGTCCTTGCACCACCATTATGTCACTTTCAATGAGGGAAAAAGTGATGTACCGCCAGCGCAAGGTGCTTGTGAATAATCCTCAAAGTACCTATGTGGTTACCGTTTGACATACACACAGTGTGGGAGAAGCGCTGAGGCAAAGGTGTCTGGACAGTACAACATGACATATTTCCCCCTTGTTGTTACTTACCCTGTTGTTGATGTAGTTGGTCATAGTCAGCACTGTCCATTCCCTCCACTCCAACCACCAACTCCTCACAGGTGACTGCAGACACCTGTTCCTCCAAAGCATCGAGCTCCTCCTGTGGCGCTGGACTCCCACTTCCAATCTGCAGTGCTGCCTGCAATTGCTGGCCAGTTTCTTTTTAGTCTTGCGCTTGGCATCATGCCAGCACATTTTGCAGTCCATCACTCACCTCGACTTCTGAAACAGAGTTCACCTTGTTGACTATGGTTTGCCTACATAGCATTTTTGGGCCCCAATGACACCTTGGAACTGGCGAAGAGCTGGTGTTCATGCTCTGTCACCTCCGCAATCAGGATCTCATTCTCCTCCTGACTGAATCTGCATTTCCTCATCCCCATGGACTCTGGCTGGTGTTGGGGGTGGTTGTGTTCCTGTGCTGAACTTGGTCCTCTCTGCTCCATTCTACATTCAGGTTGTGTTTTTTGTCTCCTTAGTGGCGTATTTATGAACTTTTTTGCTGCTAAACACTGAAAAGTGAAGTTGGGCTAACTAGCGCAAACTTTCTTGCCGCTAATTGGCCGGCTGTCTTATTTTTCACACTAACGTGTATTTTTTTAACATCTTGACGCTAGATTTAGCATCATTTTTCCCCGCCGCTAGCTGATCCTAACGCCACATAGCAACGTATTGTAAATAGGTCGTAAACATAGCGTTAGGATTTGATGATAGGCAGTGGAAAAAATAATCACTGCTAATCAGAGTGAAAACTGGTTAGCGACAATTCTTGCAAATATGCCCCTCTGTTTTATCAGTATAACTATATGTTTTTGGAAATGTAGTGGCCACTTCAATGGAAAATGTGCAATAGCAATGGTTTAACATATCTGAAACCCTCGCCAGCTGTCAATACAATGCTGAGTTACTCTGGGTGTCTGGGTATAAATCCTGCATTCAGACAACTCACTCATCATTCTCATCACTCACCCTTCACTTTCACTCTCAACCTGCACTCACAGTGATCACACTGGTCACCATGACTCATGCCATTCAACCTCCTCCTACCCTGAACTCACATGAGCACACCGCTCACCCTGCACGCACATAGATACTCCACTCACTTGTCACTTTCACCACTCACCCTACACTCACAGTGATCGCACTGCACTCATGCTGTTACCTCCCACTGTTCATCATCCTCTTACTCTGTGCTCACACAAGCACAGCACTCACTTTGAACTCACATCAACCACACTGCACTTATGTCCCCTGCCATGAACTTATGCCATTCTCCCTTCACTTACCCTGCAGTCAAATCAGCACAATGCTCACCTTGCACTCACAGTGATCACACTGCACTCACACCACTCACCATGCACTCAATCTTTTCATCTTGCACTTACACGAGCACACCACTCACCCTGCACTCATGTGACTTCACTCACCTGTCACTGCTCACTTTGCAATCTCACTCAAACAAACACATTTCCTGCCATGCATTCATGCCTTTCACTCTGCACTTTCACCCGCACCAAAACTCGTATGTCACACTACTCACCCTGCAGTCACTCCTCTCACCCTTCTCTCACACTGTCACATCACTCACTGTACACTCACAAAGGCACTCCTGTCACTCACACAGCTCACCCTTCACTCACATCTTCATGTACATCTTCACTCACATCTTAACTCACATGGCACAGCCCTCACCCTGCACTCACACCACACAAACAAGCACATCACTCACCCTGGAGTCACACCAATCACCCTGCACTTCCTCCTCTCACCCTGCACTCACACAGACAAACCTCTAAGCCTGCATTCATACAGTCACTCTGTTCACCCTGTCTGCACCCAGGGACAATAGTCTGGCAGAACTCATAGGGACACACCACTCACTCTGCATTAACTTGGGGAAGAGGAGTTGGCATAACGGTTAGGGCAGTCGACCTCGAATCTGGAGAACCAGGTTTGAGACTCGGCAAGGACGCACAACATCCTGTGATTCTGGGCAAATCACTTAATGTCCCCGTGCCTAACAAAAATGAATGTGTCCTCATGTAACGCAAATGGTGCTCGTGTAAAGCACTCTGATACCCGATACCCTTGGGTCAAGTTCGCGCTATATAAAACTCTATAAAAAAAAAAGACCTCGTCCCACCATGCACTCACCAGTCACTCTCATAGATCACCCTTCACTCTCGCCGCTCATCCTGCACCACACGCAGGTACACCTCTCGCCATGCATTTACACAGCTCACACCACCCAGCATTCTCTCCTCTCACTCTGCATGCACTCCTGTCACCTATCACTCACATGTGCCCTCCTCTCACATTACATTCAAGCAGCTCACCTGACACTCACATCTGTACATTTTTTACCCTACATATGCACCACTCATGCTGCATTCACTCACACTATTCACCATCACCCAGCACTTACATGAGCACACCTCTTACTCTGCTCACACATATAAAAATTACACAACTCTAATGAATCTACACATATTTCCACAAAAGCACCCACAGAATACCTGTTCTTTCCTTGGTACAAGATGCCTACTTAATTCCATCTTCAACAACGCGGATGGTGCAAGAGGGGAGAGTGGACTGAGAATGTGGAATAGCACAAGGAGGAAGACTAGGTATGAGGCTTTGGGGTATGGTGCTGGATTGAGGAGCGTTTGACACCTTTAACCATTCCTGGCTTTACATTTACTAAAATTACTTATTCCGGGACACATCGGTTTTTTTTTACATTGCAAGTTGGGTCTCAAAAACCCAAAAATGTAAAGTGTTACTGGATGAAATACATGGTTGCTGAAGAAGTCAAGCATTTCATAAGGTCAGTTGGATGCTATGATATTACATGCTAGAACGTGGATTCTTTAATTTCCAGTACTGTAACTGCTTGATCCACACTTGAAACCAAATATAAGCCCCGCACAGCTATTTTAAGGAAGTGTACTTTTCATTCACATACTTGAACAAAACATTGACAAGGCAATATATAATTTTTGTTGAATAGCGTATAGAGAATACATTTTATTAAGGTTCACTAAAAGGCAAGGCAGGTATTGCAAAAGCAGCAGGGCAAGCCATTCTAACACATAAAAAGCAAATTGACTAATAGAACTGTGAGTGGCAGTGTGTCTGTGTGTGAGTGTGACAGTACAAAGGTACGAAAGAGTGCAAGAGATATAGTGAGAGTATGTGTGAGAAAATGTGTGTGTGTCATTGCATGTGTGTTATGCGTGCACGTGTGCTGCTGGTCTGGCATACTGAAGGTTATTCTTGTCTTATGGACAAGGTCACTAACAGCATATGGATGGCAAACTGCAGGCCCTGACTTGCTTCTATGAAGACACCATCCTTGGCTGTGGGGACTCGAGCTGTCGAACTGAGAATTCCGCTAACCCAGTCATACCCAGCCGCAGGGACACAGAACACGCGCCACCAAACCTGGCTGAAGGCCCTAACATGATGCACGTAATTCTTAGCATATTTGAGGTAACTCTTGTCATAATATTTCCTGTACTCATTTTATGGGGGGTGTCAATGGCAAAATGCTGACCCTTGTATACTGGAGGGAATTTTTAGAGGTACCCATGACTGTGGCTGAAGTATCCATGATGAATTTCTGGCACTGTCATATTGAATGAACTCCTTGTCATAAGTGGCTCAATCATGAAAATATTAGGACCTTGGTATAGTGAAAGTTATTACTGGCTTAAGACATTTGAAAAAAATCAGATCTACCCCTAGGAAAAGCCGGGCTTCCCTGGTGCATCATGAAAGTACTGGAATATTTCATGAATGCCCTATAAGGGTCTGCAGCAATTTGATCCCAAAATTTCAAAATATTTTCAGGGGTTAAGTTTACTCTTCCTTAATTATCTACAAGAACTCTGTGAAATAGTTTTGCTTGCTGGAATTTGGGGAAAGTATTACACCCCACCACTTACATATATCTTTTTCCTCAGATAATGGCTATGAGGTTTGCTCTGACTCCATTTCTGGAAATGCTTGTCCTGCCCCATTGTTGGGAGCAGGACTGGCTTTAGGGTGGTGTGACCGATCCAGCCGCACCTGGCATTGACTTTAATGGGGGGCGCTTTGTTTAAAAATTATTTTGGGTTCAAAAGCACATGAACTTCCTTGTGCATCAGGTAGTTTTCAAGCAATTTTGTCTAGTAGAAGTACAGTAGTGCAGAGGATTAATGGGCCTGCTGCACAAAATGTGCACCATGCAGATCACAGAAGTGAGTGTGAGTAAACTGTGAGTAGCACTATAAAAATAATATACATGATTTATCCACATTTGGTCTCATTACTTTGTGAATGTAAATAACAATAAAGCATACTTGCAACCTGTGACTACATCCCTGCTTTTCTCATACACATTTGTGAGGAAGAAGTTGCCTCTAAAGGAGGAAGAGGGAGCCCCGGGACGCCGCACCTCAGGTAAGATATTTTCTTACTTTAAATACTTTAAGTTATTTTAAAATGAGGGTGGGCGGGAGGCGGGTGGCGCGTAGTGGGGCTACGTGGAGTGTGCGAGTGTACTTAGATTTGGCCACACTACGCAATGCTCCACGTAGCCCCACTACGCCCACTACGCCCAGGGTTGACCAGTACCCAACTTCCCCTGGAGTCAGATGCAGTTTTTAGCACTTGACCTTGAAATTCCTTAAAGTAAAGCATCGCCACCCCTCGAATTGATATAGTTTGAGGTGTACAGGCAACTATATTATAACCCAACTGCTTAAGAAGAGCCCTATCTTTATATGCCAAGTGGGTCTCAGTCAAAGCTACCAAATGAGGTTTGTTGCTGTTTGCTCCGAGCATTAATCCCGGACACATTCCAACACATACATTGAATCTTAGCCATCTATGCAATATAAATAACCTGAATTCCCGTACTTTTGACATTCCAACATGAGGTTCCAATCAACATAGAGACACTTAATATATACCCTGCATCCATACCCACGACTGTGACATGTTTTGCCCCTCCACCCCAAACCTCTGAGTGTGAGCAAGTTTGCCTGCAAAAGGCCGTCTGCCATATCCGTCCTCTCACAACCACCCAAACCACCCATCAACCACCACAACCAAACCCAGCCCCTGTGCTCTGTAAAAGTAATCACCCCACTCTGGGGCCATCAGTGGAAACAGCATAAGAGAGCGTCCATTTCCAACCACCCCGCATCCCGAGCCACCAACCATCAACCAAGCTTATAGTAAGAAAAAGAGAAAGAAAGAAAGAGATGAGGCAAAGTCCAAGACAGAGGGAAGAATGCACACTATTTCAGCTATCATTATTGCCCTCCTTACAATCCTTCAACACCCGTAAGGGAGAGAAGAAAGAGAAAACAAGCAGAAAGGAGCCTGAAATTGCATTTATATGTTACTTATTATTATCTGCCCTCCTTAGGCGAGCCAGAGCCTGCATAGCATCCTTCTCAGAGAAACATATCTGAGATCGCCCATTCTTAATCATTTTTAGGCGGGCCGGTTCCTGCAAGAAAACTTGCGCCCCTGCGGCCTTCAAGGGGTCAATAAGTTGACTTAACTTCAATCTCAGATCCATTGTGGCTCTACAGAGATCTGCCCGTATAACAATTGACAAGGCGTCAGTTATGACTGGAGATGTTGATCACGCTGTAAGGGAGATAGCCTGTCTCAGAAGGAAATTTCCAATATATATCAGTAAAGGTCAGGGCTAAGCCGTACTGGTGGTATAGGCATTACGATTGAGAGGAAGATGATGGGCATGTTGAATTTGGGAGTCTCAGTCCTGGTCATTCAAATCTGGAAAAGCCCTCCAAACAGTTGCACCATATACTGTCCAGGATAGGAGTCTTCTCTGCCTTCCGGTATCCCAAAAATCCTGAAATTGTTTCTCCTGTGTCGATTTTCCAAGTCCTCAATTTTAGCTTGGAGAAATTTTAGCTGGTCCTTTTGACTCCCAATAGCCTTGGCTGTTGTTGTCGACGCCTCCTCTGTGTGGGCCACTCTCTTTTGCATATCTGCAAGCTCATTTGTGAGGTATTGAGACCTCATCCAATGACTTTTGCATCTGCAGATTGTCTGCCCATGCCTGAGTGTATTAGGCCTGTGCCTCTACCCGCTGGGCCTGCAGAGATAGCAAGATTGTTCTTAATGATGGTTATTCTATAGTCTCCTCCGAATGTCCCTCTATGTGCCCCTCCTTGGTGATGAGTGGAGGGGAGTGATCTGACAAAGTACCAGAGGATATGTCTGAAGTAAAACCAGGATTTGGGGTAGAGAATTTATGCTGAGAGTGCTGAGCGTGTTGCTCGGTATCCTGTTTTACCACCTCTGACCCTGGAAGTTTTGCAGATAATCGAGAGATGAGTGTTTTTACTTCTCCCTCCTAAGTAACCCAATTCCTGAGTGGGCTGTTCTTAGCCACTTGATTGCATGCCTTGTAATGTAATGTAATGTAATCGCTACTTATAAAGCGCACTGTGACCCAATGGATATCCTGGCACTAAAGAGACGTGGTACCTAGCAGCATCTGAGCTAGATGGAGACCATAGTACAGTAGGGACAGAAGAAGAGGATGTTATGCTCTAGGATAGAGCCAGGTCTTTAATTTCTTTCTGAACTGCAGCAAATCTTCCATCTGGTGCAGCTCCGAGGGGAGACAGGTCCAGAGCCGTGCAGCCGCAACGCTAAAGGCACGGCCCCCCAATTTTGCTCTTCTGGTCCTGGGTACTTTTACCCAGTTGGCGGAAGACGAGCGGAGGTTACGAGTGGGAGAATACCAACCAAATTTATATTGCATCGGTTTAGGCCCTGCACCATGCAGTGCCTTAAATACAATACAGAGTGATTTGAGTTGAATTCTCTGCAGTATTGGTAACCAATGGAGCTCCGCGAGGGCCTGGGACGCAGATGCCCATCGAGACTTTTTCAGAGCCAGCTTAGCTACTTGGTGGACTCCAGCAACAAAGCATTGCAGTAATCCAGCCTGCTCATGATGACACTCCTCACCACCAATGCACATGCCTGTGTCAGAAGTATTGGGAGGATCTTCCGGAGTACCCTGATTAGAGCGAAACTGCTCCCAACGGCCTTGTTGACTTGATTTTCCAGGGTCAACTTCTCATTGAAACAGATTCCCAAATTGCAAACCGTCTCAGAGGGTACCAAAGGTGTGTCAGAAGGGATGGGCCAGAAGTCGGTAGGAAGAGAGTACGGCACTTTCACACCGGCACAACGGAGAATCTCGGTCTTATCTGCATTAAATTGCAGAGAATTGTTTCTCAGCCAGTGTACCATGTCCTGCATGCAGGCATGGAAATTTCCAAGAGTTGTTGACTGATCCCCTCCAGAGATAGAATAAGCTGAGTATCGTCAGCATAATTCACCAGGCCTATATCGTAAGACTTAATGACGGCCAGCAGTGGACGCATACACGCATTAAATAATATAGGGCTGATTGCAGATCCCTGAGGGACCCCGTGCCGGATGTCAGAGAACTGTGACTGAAAGGGGGGGGTAGAGCTACTGCCTGACCTCTGCCGGACAGATAGGATTGAAGCCACTGCAACACCACACCCGCCACCCCAGCTTCCTCCAACCGTGCCAGAAGAACCTTATGGTTGACTGTGTCAAATGCGGCAGACAGGTCCAGCAAGATCAGTATAGCTGATTGTCCCCTGTTTGCCCGCATGCGAAGATCGTCCAACACAGTCACAAATGCAGTCTCCGTGCCATGTCCCGGGCGGAAGCCGAATTGCACGTCCTCCAGTTTATTATTAACCTCCAGGAACTGGGAGAGCGCCTTGCTGACCAGACGCTCTATAATCTTTACTGGGTAAGGAAGACTGACGTTGTCTTACAGATTTAGACAATTGGTGAATCTTGATCTGATCAGTGGGTTTCTTTCTAGACTGTCTTCAGACGGTGTACTAGTCGGTGTAGTTGCTGCAGCCATCAAACCGTCCTCCTAATGGGATACCTCCCCAGGTACTAATGATTCTTTAGATGCGGCTTCCATCAGAGCTTTCACTGCTCCCGTCTTAAGCAATGTTAAAATAGAGCATCCTCCTGGCGAGGGTACTGAATCCAAGGGCATGGGGGCCAGGTTCAATTTATCATCCCCACGGGCTGTGCTCCTTGGGTTTCCAGCCAGGGCTTAGTTCCCCCTGGGGCTCTGCGTCTGCCTCAGGAGGCACTACCCTTCTTTGGGGCCATGGCGAGCTCCTGACAACAAACTTTAATCAAGTAGCCATGCAGTAGAGTGTAGACGGCCATATATTTGCCGGCCGCAGAGCTGCAACATCCGTGCAGAGAAAACCAAACTGTCAGCTTGGGCTGACTACCTGCACAAGCAGAAGGACGACATCTGAGATCCAGCGCTCAGCACACGGTCTCCAGATCGCCTCTCAGTTGATGGCGGTAAGCAAGGAGACACAGGATGAAGCAGGACTCTGCAACTGGATCAACCCGCCATCTTCCTTCCTCATACTCCTCCCACAAAAGTGTTTTGTTGTTCCGCCACCATACCTTGTATTGCTTCCACTCCTCTGCCCGCTTTAAAAATAAATTGCATTTCCTTATTTTATTTTGTGTTTTCAGTTACCGATCTATTTCGAATTAGTAACTAAAAAGTAAAAAAAACTGTCATTTTCTAGGCTTGTGCATTCGTGCTGTGTGCGCCTACAAAATGGGACAGGTGGCTGCATCAAAGGCTTTTGTGTTTTTATCTTTAGCTAAGCATCATAGCTAAAGACCATTGGCAAAGCCAATAGGTTACAAAAGAGAGAACTATTGGCTTTGCCTATGCTTGTTTCATGTGAAAGGAATACTGAAAAGCCTCACTATTCCCTATGACCAAGGGGGAATTTTAAGATCCTGAGAATGACAGTCCATGGCTTTAAATATTTGCCATTTGTGTTTCTCCTGTGACCACTATACATAGAGTCATGTGACATACATAGAGTCATGTGACATACCTGTGAGAGTAAAACGGCCGCCGCAGTACGTGATCCGAAGAAAAACGTCTGCAGAATAGACTACAAAATTGTTGCAAAAATTGTTGCTTTACTTTAAGGAGAAAGAAGTTTCTTTCAACGTTACAGAAAAATGAACTCGTATGACCTTATGTAGTGCAAAAGGTTTATTAAAAATGATTAGGGTTTAGAATACAAGACATTTGTCTACATAATATCCGTAATGAACTTTCCCCAATAAAAGAACCTTAAACATCCTTTCCAGCTTTTGTGGTTGAAATGACTTTTGCATGCTTATGGAAAATTAGCGACTAGTTCGTTCACAAGCCAGACTTATCGAAAAAACATGGTTCATAGCTTTTCTACGTAAAATAATTTGTCCTTGTAACAGATGGTTTCCACTCTGAAAAAGTGGGGTCAGGATGGGACACAAATACGGTCTGGATAGATAGCGGGGCCACACACACTGATATCTAAGCACGCACACCAAAAATGTGAGAGAGAATGCAAATTACAGAGACAGATTGACCAAGAAAATGATGGACATAAAGACACTGAGACGCAAGCGCCAAACAGAATGTGCTAATCTACGGCATGTCATCTTGGACTAGACGGCCAAGACATCTGCTATCCATAGAGTTGTGTTTACATCCCCTAATTGTGCCTCTCTTGCCTTAAGATGTTGACAGATCTATTTATGGAGACGTTCGTTCACAAGCAACATGATCAATTGTGTTGCGGTTCTTTCTGTTGATGCAACAAGAACTGTTTTTGTTTTCCGGATACATAGTTCCTCCAAAGGAAGCAATGGAAGTTTCATCAATTTGGCAGAAAAATTGGATCTGTACAAATTAATCATGAAATTCCAATGCAAAACAGTATTCATTTGTCGTCGAGAACTGTTTTGATTTTCCACGCAGTCCCCCCTTAGGAATTCATGGCGTAATTTTTTTGCAATTTGACTTTTCATTTCGCATTTCGTGCGGTCTTGGTATAATTGTTAACTGCCGGTCCCTGTCCTTGGTTATTGGGTCTTTTGAGAAACCGTGTAGGTTCATAGCCAGGTGAGAATTAAGCAGACGGTGGTTCGGACGGAGATACTGTGAGGCCTAGTTTGGTTGCTGCACCATCGTTGAATTTAAACTCTCAGTAGAAGCGTCAATGATGACACAGTTTGAACTCTTCCCGTGTACACTTGACCTCTGGTTTGAAGCTGTATTCTTTCGAAGCGCTATCAGTGATCCCCGAGAAAGTAGGTTGTTGGCTGTCAGGTAGGGTGTTTTAGGGGCTAAATGCGAGTTTATTTGATTTCATGGGTACAATACATGTCACAAATATACAGAGTATAGTTGTAGCAGCTCTGTCCATGTTGCATAGTGTGTAGACATTTGTGTCATTTTCCATAAATGTGGAATCTCAAGCTGTTACTTTTATTTTTTCACGATGTAAATACGATTCTCTTCCTTTTTGTTCTCTTGTTCTACATTAACTGGTAAATTCTCATTCTTGTTCTTTCCATTGGTCAAATTGTAGTTGCAATGACTTTTGTAAAGCTCTTTATACCCCAATGAGGAAGAATGTTATCAGTCAGACAGCAAGCTACACCGTTAGCCACTGACAGACCCTGTTTGGAGGGACAAGGCAGACAGGGGCTGCTGTCCCCAACTGTGTTTGTTGAAGTCATTAGCCACTGGTGTCCATGGGTCCGTCGCCCTGTGGCTCAGGTAACTGGGTTGGGTCAAACACACCTTTACCCCTTTTCATTCTCAGAGTAGTGAAGGGAAGCAGTCAAAGGCTCTGAGGGAGGTAGTGTGGAGAAGCAAGATCTCAGAAATCAACATGAAACAACCAGGTGCAATAATGTATTGTCTAGCCGCGTTCTTATCTTTGGATAAATGGAAAGTACTTTAATAACACAGCATAACATAATACTACACATTGCAATTAGGTGAGTCACACACAGGGCTGTGATCCTGGTTGTAATATTCCCAGAGGAGTTACTTCTTTGGTAGCCTCACCTTACAAATGGAGAGTCCCAGTGTCTGTAATACATGGTGTGTAATATGGGATAAGGCACTCATTAGGAGAGATTACATTTACTCAATATACCCACAAATCAGCTGTGCACAACAGTTCAGTTCACTTTTGCCGCTTAAAGTTCACCCGGTTAAAGCCTCAAGTTCATATAGCAGATGCCTATCTCCTTCCTCCGCCTCCCCTTACATGCACAACTGAGGTTGTGGCGGCTCCTGGGCTGCGATGGCTGTGGCTCCAGCATCACTCTGGATGGCAGGGACAGCCTCCTGGCAGCAGCAGCACCAATCTCTTGGTCATGCAGTGGGTTGCCCAGCAACCAGAATGCTTGGCAGTTTCGAAAGTCATGGTGCAGTTCACACCAAAAACTGGTCAGTGAGACCAAGGCAACCACCCCACCCCCACACACACACACATGGTTCACCCCTGGAGTTGCTTCTTCATAGTTTCTAATTTTTTATGGCTGTTATCCTAGCCATAAACTCATTGGGCTTCTCCTTCTAGAAAGTCTTTCATCCTGCATGGTCAGGCACACTGCTTCCTTCTCTCAACAGGCTTCTAGGCTCTAGGCAGACCCAACAGAAAGTGCAGACTTTTAGTGATGTTCCTTCATCTCTGGTAAACTGGACGTCAATGCGACATCAGCCCAAGTCATGCAGAAGTCCTCTGAGTACTTCGCAGAGCACTCCCTCTCTTGGTCAAGAAGAACTTGAGGCCAGCGGTTTCAGATGCCACTTTTAAACCAATTTTCTTGGCAGGGGATGTGATCCACTGTCTAAGATTTCAGGATCGGCTTCGGGTTGCTCTCTTTCAAATGTCATTTTCCACCTGTTCGAGAGACACAGCCTTTGTGCATGTTGATGACTCTCATAGCAGCTAGCAATGGTGCTGACTCTAGTTAAGAGTATTCAAAACAGGAGCACACTTCAGCACCTGCCTGTCATCAGACATCCTGAAGCAGGAGCCAGGGACCAAAAAAACCTTCAGGCACTGCCTCTAAACGTCCTCACCTTGAACAACAGAAACTGCAGTCTGAACCCTCACACCTACCATCTACCAAATGGCAGAAGTCAAGAAGAACTAATCACAAATGCTTTGCTAACAAAGACTTCAATGAAATTCTAAGAGTAGCTTTGTGTCAGTCCTTCATTCACTCAAGTGTCTGGATCACTATCGTCCAGCCACAGGAATGCAGTCATTTTGAGTTACTTTTTTTTACCTGAGCAGTTTGTTCAAGTAATTTTTAAACGTACAATTCATTTTTTATTTGGTTTACAGAGGAATTGATTGCTATTGATGCTATTGTACATACAGTATCAACTTTCTTTTCCTGTCCTGAAGACTCCACCCTTTGCTTTGTCCAATCCTTGGTCAGTTTGGATTTTGGAGGGAAAGCATCAGTCTTCCTTTCTCTGCAAACTCTGCCGCATCATTCACCCTTGGAATCATTACTGTAGTTGACAGAATCAAGTAAGCTCAGTTCAGTACTTTACAGAATGTTTCTTGTTGGCAGACATCACTATTTTTGTTCCTTTTTTTGTTTTTTTCCATTTCTTTTGTTTGTTGCTGCCTGGTCTGGAGTTTGGAGTGGGAGGTACAGGAAGGCCTGCATGGGATTAAGGGATAATGGACCTTTTCTGATGGTCAAGGCCAGGGGTGATATATATATATATTTCCTCCTTTTCCTTGTGTTTTTGTCAATTTTAGTTTTTAGGGGCTTGTGCATGGCCTTGTACTGATGCGAATGTAGTTTTTTTTGCATGCATATTCCCATTGGTGGCTAGGTACAGGGTGGCTGCATCGATCTAGGCCCATGTACCCAGGCATTTTCCTTTTTCTCAGCTACTGTCTTCCCATGTGCTTGCCCACCATTTTGTCTATTTGTGTGAAATGCTTGAATAATTGTTTTTCTGCAAACTTTAAAAGTATTTTGCGGGGGTTATTATTGGCTAAAGCTGTGAATGCTCTTTGCAGTTTGGCATGGTGACGAACTGTGTTTATATATTTTATCTTAGTTGAAATTGCTTTTCGTTATTGTTTCCACTTTACTTGTTTGTGTAATGGACCACAGATGGGCCCAGTCACATTTTGGGTATATATTTATGCGATTCTTTCCCTGTAGTACCATCAGTATTTGTTGGTGGAGAGGGAGGATTAAGATCCAACTAGGGCAGGACAGCCATTTCCTCTTTGTTTCTTATGCCTTCCCGCTTTACTGGCAATGTGGAGACCCCCGTTGTGTGGATCAAATGTGTGTGTGTTTGTGTCGCTATACTCTGTAGGGGCATGCTTGCCCTGTGGGGACTTGAATCTAAGTCCCTACAAGGCAATGTCTTCCAAATTATAGAAAATAACTTTAGAAACATATATGCCAGTTTTCACAACTTTATGTTTTTCAAATGCCTTCTGACCTTCAGAAGACTTCTCAAGACCTGGCTCTTCGAACTGTAGCAGCTCCCCCCCCCCCCCCTCAGCACCTTGAGACCCTCACGGGTATGTAGTGCGCTTTACAAATGCCATGATTGATTGATTTGGGAAAGGCATAGTTGTTTAGGTGTATTAAATATAGGTATACCTTAGACAAAAAGACATCTATAGGCTCGAACAGGATCCAATAAACGTTGGGGTCATAACTTTATGATCTGTTTCCCAAACCTTGTCTGCATTAGCTGTAATAAAGACAACACATCTTTTACATGTCAATGTAAAGATTAAATCAGTACATGGTCTACCTAAGAGGGGGAGTAAAGGTTGAGTATTGCACTAATCCCTTTACCTCATCGCCATCATGTCCTGCATCAACTTACCAAGCCTGACAACAAGCAAGATGTAGTGGCACGTCATCTACAACATATAGTAACTTGTTGGCCACTTTGCCCAGCAATTCAATTATTTCTCATGTAGGCTGATCGAGATAAAAGGGGCCTAGATTATATAAAAATATGCATTTGTTAATTCAGTCTATACACATTTTATTAATATGATGCCATCAGGATCTGTTCTCTCATTCAATATCCAGGTGTGGGAGTATGTTTGATATCCATCCCTACAAAATACAAATATTTGTCATTGTCAATACTGTGTCAATCCATCATCACCTATAATTCATTAATCTCTGGAGGTCTAGAGTGTTTCGTGTTATTGCCAGGGAGGCTGATGGGGCAAGGTTAAGACCACGGCCATTTGTTTTGTTCATTGTGGAAAATAAACCTTACCAGTAAGTGTTAAGATCAGGACAGAACAATACAATATGTGTGATGTCTTTTTCTGGCTGTCCACAGATCCCTTTGGGGAGTGTGGGTGGCTTAAACTTTGTCATACGGTCTTTGTGAGAGGATTTGACCAGTCTTCCAGTACATCAAAGAAACCGAAATGTAAATGAAATTCCTGCAGTCTACATTAACTACTCATCCTTATTTATTTATTTTTTTAAATTTTGGTGTGTTATTTATTCCTGAGTATTTGATCCGCTGGTTTGCAGTAAACCTTTCTGCCCATGCACTATACCAATCTGAAATCACTCCCCTAAGGTCCACTCATCTCTCTAGATAGGGGTGGATTACAGATTCCTCTATATTGAAAGTCAAATTGCCAAACCTGTTCCATAGACAATACTTGAGTTGAAACCATTTCCATTACCAGATTTGGGGGCATATTCTCAAGGGCCTATCGCCGAGTTATCGGCACTTTATCGCAGCCAAAGTCACTCTACATTTATCGCCCCATTCACAAGCTGGTGCAAACAGCCGATATCACCAGTTTTCTGGAGATAGCATCCTCAAAAAACATCGCCGCAGATGAGACCGGCAACTATCGCTAAAGAGATGCAGAGTAGGCATTCCCGAGCAAAAAGCCACGACAACACCACTCCGCAACAGTCTCAACAACCAGCTAGATCGGCGATAAGATCACAAAACATGCGATAAGGCGCATTAGCAGCAGGAAATTAACACCTGCTCTGACCTGGTGCAAAGCCGGATGAAAACTTGCAGCATAAAGGGAGCCCAGCCCAGAGCCACACCTGAAGAACAACAGATGCCATGGAGCTACCCATCATGCAGCTCGGAGCCCCAACAGGGCCACAACACCCACCGCCACCACTCCCAGGACCGCCACCCCCCAGACCTCCACCGCCCCCCCAGAACACCACAGAGGCAGCGCAGACAAGACAAAGAGAGGGGACCTTCAGGAAATGCACCAACCTCACAGACTTAACACCAGAGTATGTCATTGCCCACTACAGGCTCAAAAGGACAACCAATCTCTGCATCCTGAACATCATTGACCACAGGCTGACTGTACCAACACTGCGGACAACCAACATCCCTCCGCAGACAAAGCTGCTGGCTGTGCTGCACCTGTTGGCCTCTGGGACATTCCAACCAACAACCACCAGAGTCGGTGGAGTCTCACAGCCAGCCTTATCCAAGTTCCTCGAACCTGTCCTGGATGCCATCATCAGCTTGGTACCCCAGTACCTATACTTCCCCCACACTGCGCAGGAAGAGCTGGAGACCAAGCAAGGCTTCTACGCCATAGATGGATTCCCGCATGTGTTGGGGGCAATTGACTGCACACATGTCCTACTTGTGCCCCCTGCCGACACTGCACACAATTTCCTCAACAGAAAGCACATGCATTCCATCAATGTGCAGGCAATAGTGGACCACCGGGGACTCTTCACCAATGTCGTCGCCAACTACCCAGGCAGTGTGCATGATTCATACAACTTCCGACAGTCCATCATCAACCGGCGCTTCCAGGATGGCACCTACGGAAATGCAGTGCTCGTTGTTCACAATCATGCAACTCACTAATCTGGCAATGCACACGTTACAAACCCACATACTACAGGCCAAACAACATGCCCACACACCAGACATGACAGCACAACGTACTGTGGCAACCTCGGCTAGCAATGTACATGAGCCACCAACGTCATGGCACATCAGACACACACCAGCGGAATGTGGAGGTAGGTGGCAACCAGGCATGTGCAAAGGAGGCAAGTGACCCATAAATGAGAATGCACACGTTGCCAAGTGTAGTGTGGATGTGCTGGACAGACTGCAGTATGCAGACCACAGACATATCCATGCGACACATACTGCTGGTGTTGGTAGTTTTATGGACAGTGAACGCAACCATGTCACCCCAACCAGTGGGGAAGATCACGGAAATGCAGCTTGTTACGTCCTCCCTGTAAGCGTGTGCAGAGTGGCCTTACCCGGCGTATGCCAGGCTATCGTAGGGGTGTGAATAAAAAGCACGTAGCCCTGGGTGTGGTTCTCTTCCGGAATGGCCAAAGTGTCTGCCAGGGCGGCGCCTCTCACCCCACCATGAGGCCGATGCCGTGTGCGGCAGTGCCTGGGATCCTGTGTGCCTGTTGCACCCAGGTCCACTTGTCCCCGAACCAGTCTCGTCCGCCCCTGCTCATCGAGGTCTTACTACTCACCTGCCGACACCGGCATGTCTCCAAGAGTGCTCACCACGTGCCTGTGCTAGCACAAATCCAGAGGCCCGTGACCTTGGCAGCCTCCTCAGACCATCGCGGTCTCCACGAGCAAGGCCCGCAGTACCCCTTTCCCGTTAACGCACTCCACTGGCATACACAGCAGACAAGTAGGTTACACTTTTGGAACTGAGTATTGATTACACGATGGCAGAGTACATATTCATGGCATCGTTTAAATCCCTATACTCCCTTCAATGTGGTGCCACCAACTCTGTGCATAGCATTCGGACAACACGTGTCTGTGGGCCCTTGCGGACTTCTGCCTTAGGCCTACACACCAGTCCAGCAGGCCTCAGACAAATCCAATCCAGTCCGTCCCAAGCAGGACACGACATCATTGCAGGGTGCACACCCGCTCAGCTCTGGTGCCTCCACCTCCGTCAACCAGGAATCTTCTCCACATGCCATTTCAACGCCGTGTGTTAGAGATCCAGGAGGAGCTGGATGCACAGCGGGTGCCCCACGCTGACTGCTGCCTCCGGCACACACTGCGGTCGAGTAGGACACACAATTGGAACTGAGTCTTGATTTGTTCATTGCAGAGTTTATATCATTGTACAGGCGTCATCGCAGATTGCATCCCCTTCCAGCTCTGGTGCCACTGACTCTGTGCCACGGGAGTCATGGGCACTCTCCCGTTGAACAGTGTTGGCGTCTGAGTCTATGGCCTCGGGGTTGTCTTCATCATGTAGCTGATTCTGACATGGTGGGAAAAAGGTGACTGTAGCATTCAACTCCTCCATATTGCCTGTTTATGCTTGCTTCTGCCCTCTGCATCATGCCCTGGATGGACACCTTCCACTGTCTCCCGTAACACTCTGTGACATTCTCCTTGGACATCAACGAGGACCCGCTCAGCTCTCATGCCCTATCTCAGTGCACCACAAGTCACCGTCCCTTGCGGATGTGCCTGTGCCAGCTGCAGTGCATCCGGGGCCACTAACTCTGTGCAGTTCAAGTCATGGACCCTTGCTGTTTGTACTTTGAACTTCTGATTGTCTGATCACTGTTGTAGTTGTTGCCAGCACCAACCAACCCCTGAGGGGTTGCTTACACTACCAAAAACCCATCCAGCACAGGCATCACTGAACGTGCGACGCTGGAAATAAAAGGTGCGAGGCGCACTCCACAAATTATCTCAGTGTGTCCGTGTGGTCATTATGTATGCATGAGGGTCCCGGGCCATACCACATCACATTGTGCTGTGTACAGCGTGCGCAACCTTGTCACCTCAGGCAGTGGGGTAGACCTAGGACATGTGGCTGTGTTGGACCCCCCCGTGAATGTAAGTGAGTGGACCGGCATATGGCAGTACGGCGTAGGGGTGTGGTCATTCAACACGTGACTCTGGGCGTGGTTGAGTTTAGGTCTTGACAAAGAGGTAACTGATGTGTGTGTCTCTGGTGTAGTGCCTGCGTCACCCGTCACGCAATGTGCAATGTTGCTATGTAGCATGCCTACGGAGTGCGGCCTCAGCCGAGGGGTACATGAGGGTGAACAAGCCCGCCCGGGGTCCAGGATCATACATGACAATTGTTGTGTGTGTCGCTATTTCCGCAGCATAAGCCAAAGGTCTACCCTCAACCGCAGGGCGAGTTCAGCCAGGCATAAACTCTACATCTGTGTCCGCCCTGTCCTTACCATAGGCCTACACACACGTGGCCATCCACCTTCAGCGCACAACATCACTGTGTCGTTGTCAGGCTTGTGGACATGCGAAGATGGGCATGACAATGGTGTGCTGTAGTGGTGCAAGTGATGCAACCGCGCTGCGCACACTAGCGAATAGGCTCGGGGGGAAGAAGGAGCAGCGGTGAGGCTACGTAATACACATTGATGCCGCTCATTTGCAGCAAGCAGTCCATGTCATACAGGAATCACAAGGTCACACATATCACACACCAATGAACCAGTGAGCCTGCCAACACAACATGCAGAACCAACTATTGACTCATGTCTCTCTGCACTGTCACAGGTGACCAAGGATATGCACTCTGTGCTTGGATGATGACACCCCTCTGAGTCCCGAACACAGAGCCCCAGAGGCAGTACAATGCCTCCCACAAACGCACCAGGGACATCGTGGAACACACATTTGGCGTGTTGAAATCACATTTCAGGTCCCTGGACGTCACAGGTGGAAGGCTCCTGTACAGCCCAGACATTGTGTGTAAGATGATCGTTGCATGTTGTGTGTTGCACAACATATGTACGCAGCAAGGCACTATGGATACCAGTTCCAGAGGCACCGGACGATGATGATGAAGATGAGGCAGGTGGACCACACCCCACTGCAGCCATAGCAGGAATAGCCCGGAGGGACACCATCATTGCAAATTTCTTCAGATGAGCACGTCACATTGTGACAGTCCTTGGCAATCATGGGACAGTACAGAATAGACACAGGCACAGCATGTGCAAATAAATGCATTCCAAAACGACATTCCCTAAGTGCATGTCACTCATCTGTACATGCACATCACTCAGACAAGTGTGAGTGCGACATGTGTTGATAACGGTTTTATGATGTGTTTATGGATGGTGGGTGTGTCACCTATGTGCAGAGAGACTGTTTGGGGTGTCACGTATTCGAACTGCCAGTTTTGTGTGTCACAGTTAGTAGGGTGTCCCAACTCTTCGCATGCCACATGTGCCCAAGATAATTCCATTTTGGATGCCTTTTGTGACCTACAGGTGACAACAGGGCTCCTTTTGGGGTCAGTTATGTACCACCATGATGCAGGGATGCCCCCTGTGACTCAAGTCCAACAACATGGGCAACATGTACGTTAGCGGGAATCATTGCCCTTACATTTGTCCACGCTGTCATAATTGATTGATCATGGGCATGACACGTCTGTGTGCAGGAGGGGTTGCTTGACCCTCTGCAATGT
Source organism: Triturus cristatus (assembly GCF_964204655.1). NCBI lineage: Eukaryota > Metazoa > Chordata > Amphibia > Caudata > Salamandridae > Triturus > Triturus cristatus. Next base: position 500,089,587 of record NC_140582.1, read on the forward strand.
GAAGGGGAGATGAGGTTTCACTGTGTGTTCCATGCATGTGTCTACATTGGTGCAGTTTACATGCAGACCGCAATGTACATTGTGACTGTGAGGAGATGGACAATGGTATTTTGTTCTACGTCATGGATGTCAGGTTGTGCTCATCCATTGTCATCTCATTTTTTTTGTACTCTGCTTTTATGGTGCATTTCCTCCCATGACGCGTGGGAATTGCAGGCCTATTGCTGGTTACCGCTGATTTTTGTATCGCGATTGGCCTCATTGATTCTATTTTCACGTTAGTGTTTTGCATTTTTGCGGAGTCGTGTTGATTTTTGCGCTGCCATTTGACACGTTGTCGTGGGACCATCGCATGGTGCCGCCGGCTTGGCAATACCACGTTAACATGGAGTTATTTTCCCGCGATAGACTGCTATTTGAAGAGTTGTGTTAAGCTAATTTTGCGATAGTTAGCACATGTTCTTGAGAATATGCCCCTAGGTGTATATTGAGTTCTTGATATAACATAACAAAATATTTCAGGTTGCCAACCAGTAGGATCAGTTTTATGCCCAAGATGCACTGGCAAGGCTGGTTAGGTCTTCGCATATCTGCATTATTTCAGGTGGGGGCATTCAGATGCAGAAAACAAACCATTCATTCAGCTTGAACACTTTCAGCCTTAAGCTTTTTTCATTCACCTCTTGATCAACTTTTACCAGCTGTAAATGAGAGCTATGCCAAAGCATGCCAAAGTCATAGTTGACTCTAAGGGCAGCACTATATTTGTCTGGATTCCACCACATAATGACAGTTGGAACTTTCTCCATTTTGCAAAATCACTTTTTGTGCTGTCCAGCATACAAACAACATTATCACCTATCATATCAGGTATGTTATGGCTCACTGCAAAACTCACTTATCTTAGTTTACTGAATACCCGCATGAAAGGCATTTCATGCACAGAGTGGTGTGTTTGTCATTGGTTTTGTTTTACTAGTCTTCCAGTTTACTTTGTTTACTGAGAAACTCGAGAATCTTGTCATAATCTCAAGAAGAGTTTGTACTGAAACATTCAGTTCAGTAGTTGTCAACATAATATATCAATTTAAAACTCCTTGCATCCATAGTAATGCCTTTACTTCAGCTGACTGACTGATGACTGGTGACAGTGGCTCCAGTGATACCTGCAAAAGTAAGGCGACGGATGGCAATCCTGGCATGTTCCTATGTGGGCTTTTTAGGGATTGGGAGTGGTAAATAATCTCAATCCAGTTTTTTAGCGTTAAGACAAAGAGTTACTGCGGTCACCTTTAACTTTCCATTGTAGATGCATTAACAGTCCCAGATAATTATTAGAAGACCTCCCAAGCAGAATGTTCACCTGATTCCTCTACATTAGTAACAATATCCATTCTTCAATCAGTAAGATAACAGATTAGTCAATAGTTTAAAATATGATTTAATTAAGGAAATAGGACTGCAGTTATCACAAAAGGGAGGGTCCTTTGGTTTGAGAATTGCAGAAATAAATGCTCCGTTGAATTCTGATTGTTGCCTACCATTTACTGACATCTCTTTGAAAATAATAACAGAAGAGCACATGTGGATGTGTTGGCTCTGTTTGCAACCCTGGTGCCTTACTTGCATTAAAGGAATCATGGAATCAGCAATTTCAGATTCTGATCCTTCAGTTAGTCATGCAGTTCAGGAAGGGTAGTTCCTGCATAAACCTATAATACCATTGGATAGGCTTTCCAGAATCTGGGGTATACAAGTCAGCAAAGGAGGTATATTTTTCAGCTATTTATACCTCATGGAAGATTATGTGATCCTTGAGTCTTTTATGTCTTGTATTGCAGACATTGACTCATTTTGTTCAAATTGCATCGCTAACAATCTCCCAGCTCTTTCTAGCTTCTCATAAGCTTTTCATGTGAAAATAGTATTAATCTCATGTTTGCTTCTGTTAGGTAGGGATGGGAAACAGCCTTTACCACAAAGCATTTTCTACGCATTACGTTTACAACGATACACTTACCTCGTAAACATCTTCACAACGTGTAATGGTTCAACGACCATCTTCACCACGCAAGCAACGTCATCACGGAACAACGTCATCCTAATCCGAAAAAAAGCATCAGTCCGTTTTCAGTGTCGGCGGAGACCTGCGGAAAAAGGAAAAAAAAGAAGAAAGGGGGCTTGGGGGGGTCTCCCCCCCAAAAAAAGAAAAAGCGGAGTAAAGGTAAAATCGAGGTAACGGCAAAGCGTGGAAAACACATTCCGTTGTAACGCATGCGTGGTAAAGGCATGCGTTGCAACGGAATGCGTAGTAACGACATATATTCGGTAGGGATGGGCAAAATGTTAACTATGTCAACAAAATTCCAGCAATTTTTGTTGAAGCAAAATTTGTAAAGAACTTCAAATTTTCGCATTATGTGATTTTAATTAACTTTGTTTAATCGAGTGCATATCTGTGGTAAAAACAATTCTAGCAAAATGCCAGCTGGAGAGTGGCTCACATAAAAAAAAGTATTGCAGAGAGATATTTTCTGCTTGAACCAGACATCTGCTGATATATCGCAATACGATATTTTGGAAGCTGTCCACTCAGTTATAAAAAAGTAATGCAAGGTACTGGCATACTACACTTCTCTCTGAAACCATATTATGCACGATTTTCATTGAATTCATAACATTTCACGAACAAAGTTGCTATTTTCCACACCCTTAGTGTTAGCTTCTTCAGCATTTCAGTGGTATGCGCTCTTAATAGAGTGCATTGAGCAATTTATTTTGTTTTCCAATTCCTTCAGTTTATAGTTTGCAGCCTTACGTGTCATCACAGAATAACTTTATTTCGGTTCAGAGAACTATAAAAGTTTCACAATAAAAATACTTACAATTCATAGAAAACATCAATGGTGAATGATTTAAAACAACAATTCATGATATTTCAGCAAAGACAATTAAAAGAAGTCAAGCCCCAGCAATCCTATACTCATTTCATTCATAATGATTTCTAATCACAATAAAACCCATTATAAAATTTACTACGGCAATGCAGATATCAGAGATGGCCAATGTATGCAAGTAATTGAAATCATAATAATGTGAACAAGGACGAATGTTCCTTAATAATGGAAGCAGAAATCTAGTTCTCACCGACCTGAATAATGTGCAAAATTATAAAAAGTGCAACGTGCTTTGCCTAGAGGAATTATCACATGGGCAAGGCATAAGCTTGCCTGCCCATCCTCCTTGACGAGGAAACGCCAACAAAATATGCACAGTACATAGTCGAAACCTAGTTAAGTAAAATCTAATCGGGGAATTAGTAGAAAAAGATAGATAAAATTGTGAGATGGCAGAAGGCAAATGAAACACTCCCATCTCACCTTCCAGTTGACAACTACGCATATTGCCCCGAGTAAAAAATTCCTCTCTAATCACATCACAGAATCCCTCATTGTTGAGCAATGAATATAAGCCTTACCAGCAGCCCCTAATTTTGTATCTCAATTTTTGATATGATGCAAAAGAGTGTTCATTCATTTCTAAATAATCTTTCATATGAACCTGTATTTACTTCTTCTCTTTCAGACACTTGTATTTTCTAACATTCATGTTCGACCTGGCACCTTGGCGTGGGTCTCCCTTCCATTTTTTGCTGTTGCCTCATGTGTTTTTTCTGGTTATAGATGCTTTGGGCACTGTGCCACTGCTGTGCAGTGCCACAGTGCACGTGCTCCCTATGGTAAATTGATGTATGGATTAGTGATTCCATGATTGGCTAGTTTGGTTTACCTGTCAGACCCTAGTACAGTGCACCAGGAGCGCCCAGGGCTTGTAAACCAAATGCTGCTGCTGGGCTTGCAGTACTGGTTGTGCCACCCACAGAAGCAGCCTGTAAAAATGTGTCTCAGGTCTGCCTTTGCAGAGCCTGTGTGCAGTCTGGTATTGCCATGCTGACTGGGCAAGTGCACCCACTTGCCAGTCCCTAAACCATCCCTTTTCTGCATATTAGTCACCCCTATGGTAGGCCCAAGGGCAGGGTGCATTGTAAGTATAAGGTAGGACATGCCCTGGTGTGTGTGGCATGTCCTAATAGTGAATTACAGCCATTTTCGTTTTTCACTATTGCAAGGCTACCTGTTCCCCATAGGCCAGAATGGGCAATTTGATTATTACATCTTATAATCCTAACTGATTTAGGGAACTAGGTGGAAATTCGAGTTTAGTATGCCTGAACTCAGAACGATAAAATGCATCTTTTAATGAAGTTGGTTTTAACATTCTGTGTTTGAAAATACCACTTTTAGAAAGCAGGTATTTTCTTGTCTAACCATCCAAGCCTGCCTCTGCTAGGTTGTGTATTCCTTGTCTGGAGTTTCAGTGACAGTGGCTGGGGGATTCCAGGAGACAGGGTGAGTCAGCACAGGGCTGAATAGAAAGATCTGCATGTAGGTGGGTGGGAGGAGTTGCACCTGGGACCTGAATAGGGCTGTGCCTTCCCTCCACAATGCTGGCTCCACCTCCTGTGGTGCGTCTGATGTCTCTGCCCTGCACTGTGAAAGGAAAGAAGGAGTCTTGTCAACAAAGTGCTCCAGGACTGAACAGAACTGGTTTGGACTAGGCAAAGGCCTCTATGCCTTCAGAGACTAAAGAGACACTGAGCATACATATTGGGACCCAAACCCAAGAACTTTAGATCACATTTCGGAATCAAGAAGAAACCTTTGCTGAGGAGTTGAACCAGAGAGACTGAGGAGAGATTATCCCTAAGCTTGAGGGATTGGCCTGCAGTGGTTGCCTGACTGCCAGAGAGAGGGGAAATTAACTCTGTGTGTACTTTATTCAACTTGTGAAGGATCTCCAAGAGCTTGAAAAAAGAGCTTGCCTCCTGCTGAAGTCTCAGGGACAACAGACTTCACCAACCAGCTCCCCAAGAGTTCTTTGGAAGTGCCTACAGTTGTGCTGGGCTTTCTGAGGGACTGCGTGTCGCAAGGCGCTGGAAGCGTGACTCACGAGCAAGAAGCGTGACGCCGAACTGCCGCTGTCGCTTACAATGCAAAAGCGCCTCGCATCACCGGAGAAGAGGATCGACGTCGCATCAGATGCCGCCGCATCACCAGGAAGTGTGTTGCTGGGCCTGTCGCGGCTCAGAAGAATCGTTGAGTCACCGCAGGGCCGCCGAAGCACCTCGCATCGCCGGAGAAGAGGATCAACGTCGCATCAGACGCCGTGGCATCACTGGGAAGCGTGTCGCAGGGCCTGTCGTGGCTCAGAAGAATCATTGAGTCACCGCAGGGCAATTGCATCATTGCCGAAGCGTCTCGCATAGCCGGAGAAGAGGATCGACGTCGCATCAGACACCACCGCATTACCGGGAAGCGTGTCTCAGGGCCTGTCGCAGCTCAGAAGAATCGTTGAGTCACCGCACGGCCGTCGGGCGTGCACGCATGGTTTCGGATCAAGAAAAAGACACCATCTTTGTCGCATTGTACCGGATCTTCATCACATCACGGCGTTGCGGGCCACATTGTCACGGAAGCGCAGTAAGAAACCGATGGTTCACGTCTGCTCGCAGAAAAGAATTGACGCATCCCCTACGCATCAGTAGGGACCCGACGCATCACCGTTCTTGCGTGTAAGGAACCGATGCATCACCTTCCCTGCAACACTTTTGTTGTATAGCGTTACACATCCTAAGGTACATTGAACTCAAAGTGTTGCATTTTAACATCTAAAGAGAACTAAGCGAATTCTGCCATTTTAAGTACAGTATTGTGGATTTTTGCTGTTTGTGGTCTTGTGTTAAAACTATATAAAGAATACTTATTTTTATAATACAACTTGTGTGGTGTCCATCTGTAGTGTTGTCACTGGGCTACTGTATGTGTACACAAATGCTTTACACGCTGCCTTTGAGATAAGCCTGTCTGCTCGTGCCAAGCTACCAAGGTGGTGAGCAGGGGTTATTTTAGAAGTGTACCCCTTACCGTGCCCAGAAGCAAGAGTCCCTATTTGTCAAAGGTACCTACCTCTGCCAACTAGAGACCCCCAAATCTAACATTGGTGGTCAGCGGTGAGGATTCTGGACTTGCATTTGTGACTCATATACAGTGATTGGTGAACACTATTAGTGAGTGCAGACCAAAACGCGGCCACATACTTTTGGTAGATTGTTTTTCCTGGGATTTTCTATTTTTGCAAAGACCTGCTAAGTTTAACCACCATGGGTAAAGCAGCATCCATAGCATCTGTTGATCTTGATTGGGAAGAGGAGAAACTGGAATGCTACAATGTGAAACAGCTAAAGCACTTCTGCAGGAAATTTAAAGTTGCAATGGCCGGTCTCTCCAAGAAAGATGAGTTCCAGAAGGCGCTGAGGGCCTGGGTCGCAGCAAGGAGTACCCCTGAGGATGAGGAAGGGGTTGAGAATGCAGAGGAGCAGCTGGGTGGGCCATTGGGTTCGGGGGGAGGTTTCTGCCAAAGGCCTGTCCTCAGAGGAGTTGAGGGACAGGGAGAGGTGTAGGATGCATGAGATGGAGCTGACCAAGCTCAAGTTAAGTGGGCAGTTAGAATTGGAGTTGCAAACTAGGAAATTGGCCTTGGAAGAAAAGAGGATGCAGTTTGAGCATGAGAAAAGTTTGAGGGAGATGGAATTGAAAGCAAAGAGCTTAGAAATTACTCCATCTGGTGGCAGCACACTGTCAATGCGCCATAAGTCTAATGATCCCCGGTGCCCACAGTTTGGAAAGTCAGCACCCTCTGGTGCTCGACCTCGGCAGATGGTGAGAGTAGCCCTGGGGGAGGAGAGGGGTGTCCAAGGTGGTTGGGGTCCCGTAGAGATGTCCCTTGTCTCTTTAGGAGACTGTGAGGTGGTCCCCAGGACCCAACTGCCTGATAACACTAAGAAGTACAGGCAACGGGTGACCATCAATGGCCATAGAGTGAAGGCTCTTAGAGACACAGGAGCCAGTGTGACAGCTGTCAAGTGTCACCTGGTATCTCAAGAGCAGGTTGTCCCCAATGCATTTTACCCAGTTGTTGCCGCTGATAACACAGAGAGCCACTGCAAGGTGGCTCAGGTCTCCTTTGAGTCGGGGGGGGGGGGTCCTCTGGTACTCTTCAAGTAGCTGTGAGGCCAGCCATGCCCGTTGACTGTTTGTTAGGGAACGATTTGGAGACCTCACCTTGGGCGAAAGAGAAGAGGCAGGGGGCGTGGGAAACCGGGCCTCGAAGTTCCCATGGTCCAGGAGGAGGTAGACCCTGAGGGGGATGCCCTGGAGCCTACAGGGGAACAGGTAGCTGAACTGGGGGACCTGCTTGAGCTGACCCATTGGCAGAAGGAAGGAGGACCCTCCAGGGAAGAGTTCTGTGAGGAGCAGAACAAGTGTCCTTCTCTTGTGGGTTTGTGGCAGCAGGCTTGAAGCCAGGCAGCAGGTGATCAGTCTGGATCACATTGGAACTACTGGGAGAATGATCTCCTGTATAGTGAGCCTAAGGTTGCTGAGCCTGGGTCAGCCCGTGTGCTGGTGGTACCCCAGCGCTTCAGAGCCTTCCTACTGGGGCTGGCTCATGATGTGCCATTGACAGGACAATTGGGGCAGGACAAGACCTTTGAGAGGCTTGTCACCCACTTTTATTGGCCCCAAATGCGCAAGAGTTCAGACACTCATTGTAGGACATGTCAGACTTGCCAGGCAAGTGGAAAGTGTGGGAGGAAGCAAAAGGCTCCTCTCCAGCCATTCCCTGCGGTCAGCAGCCCCTTTGAACGTGTGGGTATTGACATTGTGGGGCCACTGTACCCCAAGACAGCCATGGGCAACAGGTTTATCCTGGTCTTGGTGGACCATGCCACCCGGTACCCGGAAGCCATACCTCTGAGGACAGTGACGGCCGCGGTAGTGGGACGGACCTTGACAGGAATTTTCTCCTGAGTGGGAGTCCCTCGAGAAGTAGTGTCTGACCGAGATACAAACTTCATTTCCAAGTATATGAAGTCTCTGTGGCAGGAGTGTGGGGTAACCTACAAGTTTACCACTCCTTACCAACCCCAAGGAAATGGGTTGGTTGAAAGATTCAACCGAACCCTGAAAGGCATGATTATGGGTCTTAATTGAACCTATGAGGCGTAAGAGGGACGTCCTCTTACCATGCCTACTGTTTGCATACTGTGAGGTACCACAGAAATCTTTAGGGTTCAGTCTCTTTGAGCTTCTCTATGGCCACCCAGTGAGAGGACCTCTGAGTTTGGTCAAGGAAGGCTGGGAGCAATCTCCCAGGAAACCACCCCAGGATGTATATAGCTACATGCTGGCCTTCAGGAACCAGACTAGGCGTTTCAGGCAACTCGCTGAGGTGAATCTGGAAACCAGCCAGGAGGAGATGAGGCGGTGGTACGACCAGAATGCCACTCTGGTAGAGCTTCAGCCTGGTCAGAAAGTGTGGGTCATGGCCTCAGTGGAGCCTTGTGCGCTCCAGGATAAGTGGACCAGACCATTTGAGGTGGAAGAGCACAAAAGTCCTGTTACCTACTTGGTGGACTTGCGGTCGCCCAGGAACCCCTTGCGGGTCCTGCATGTCAACCGCCTGAAGACCCACTTGGAGAGGTCTGAAGTGAGCATGCTCTTTGCGACAGATGCTGGAATGGAGGAGGAGACCGAGCCTCTTCCTGACCTCCTGTCAGCAACAGAGCAAGATGGGTCAGTGGATGGTGTAAACCTCTCTTCCACCCTGACCCCTGAGCAACAGAATGTCTGCCACCAGTTGCTGGGACAGTTTTCTGATCTGTTCTCCCTGGTTCCCGGTGTCACTGATTGGTGCATCCATGATGTGGACACTGGAGACAGCCCGCCTGTGAAGCACAAAACTTACAGGGTGACTGACACGGTGAGAGCTTGCATCAAGGAGGAGGTCTCCAAGATGCTTGCATTAGGGGTGATTGAGTCCTCTAACAGTCCTTGGGCCAGCCCAGTGGTCTTGGTCCCAAAGGCTGCCGCACCAGGTGCCACGCCAGAACTCCGGTTCTGTGTGGACTACCGAGGGTTCAATTCAGTCACGTGGACTGACGCGCACCCCATCCCCAGAGCTGATGAGCTCATAGATCGGTTAGGAGCTGCCCGGTAACTCAGCACCTTTGACTTAAAGTCTGGGTACTGGCAGATCGCCTTGACTAATGGAGCAAGAGAGAGGTCAGCATTCTCCACACCAGATGGGCACTACCAGTTCTGGGTTATGCCCTTTGGGATGAAGAATGTCCCTGCCACCTTTCAGAGGTTGGTCAACCAGGTGTTGGTGGCTGGACTGGAAGAGTTCAGTGCCGCCTACCTGGATGACATTGCAGTGTTCAGCGCCAGTTGGGAAGAACATCTGCGTCACCTCTGGGGAGTGTTGATGGCGCTGCGGAGAGCAGGCCTCACGATCAAGGCGAGTAAGTGCCAGATCAGGCAGGGTTCCGTGGTGTACTTGGGACACCAGGATGGGAGCGGCCAGGTGGCGCCCCTACAGCCCAAGATTGAAACCATCCTGGCTTGGGAACCCCCTAAAACCCAGACAGAGGTGAGAGCCTTTTTAGGACTCACTGGGTATTACAGGAGGTTTGTCAAGGAGTATGGAAGCATTGTTGCACCCTTGACAGAGCTGACTTCCAGGAAGCAGCCCAAGAAAGTGATTTGGACTGACACCTGTCAGAAAGCTTTTGAGGCCCTGAAAACTGCTATGTGCACAGCGCCCGTGCTCCTGGCACCCAACTTCTCCAGAGAATTTAACGTTCAGACAGACGCTTCAGAGCATGGTGTGGGGGCTGTTTTGTCACAGATGAATAAGGTGGGCCTAGATCAACCCGTAGCCTTCATCAGTAGGAGGTTACTTCCCCGGGAACAGAGGTGGAGTGCGATGGAGCGCGAGGCATTTGCTGTGGTCTGGGCACTGAAGGAGCTGAGACCATACCTGTTTGGGACTTACTTCCGGGTTCAGACAGACCACAGGCCTCTCAGATGGTTGATGCAGATGAGGGGTGAGAATCCAAAGCTGTTGAGGTGGTCCATTTCCCTACAGGGTATGGACTTCACGGTGGAACACCGCCCTGGTACAGAACACGCCAATGCTGATGGTCTGTCCAGATTTTTCCACCTTAGTGATAAAAACTCCCAGGAGGTAGGGTAGTTCTCCCCACATTTCAGCTGGAGGGGATACGTGTTAGACCTGGCACCGTGGCGTGGGTCTCCCTTCCATTTTTTGCTGTTGCCTCATTTGATTTGCTGGTTATAGATGCTTTGGGCACTGTGCCACTGCTGTCCAGCGCCACAGTGCACGTGCTCCCTATGGTAAATTGATGTATAGATTAGTGATTCCATGATTGGCTAGTTTGGTTTACCTCTCAGACCATAGTACAGTGCACCAGGAGTGCCCAGGGCTTGTAAAGCAAATGCTGCTGGTGGGCTTGCAGCACTGGTTGTGCCACCCACAGAAGCAGCCTGTAAAAGTGTGTCTCAGGCCTGCCATTGCAGAGCCTGTGTGCAGTCTGGTACTGCCATGCTGACTGGGCAAGTGCACCCACTTGCCAGTCCCTAAACCTTCCATTTTCTGCATATTAGTCACCCCTATGTTAGGCCCAAGGGCAGGGTGCATTGTAAGTATAAAGTAGGACATGCCCTGGTGTGTGTGGCATGTCCTAATAGTGAATTACAGCCATTTTCATTTTTCACTATTGCAAGGCTTACTGTTCGCCATAGGCGAGAATGGGCAGTTTTATTATTACATCTTATAATCCTAACTGACTCAGGTAACTAGGTAGAAATTCGCGTTTAGTATGCCTGAACTCAGAATGATAAAATGCATCTTTTTGTGAAGTTGGTTTTAACATTCTGTGTTTGAAAATACCACTTTTAGAAAGTAGGTATTTTCTTGTCTAACCATCCAAGCCTGCCTCTGCTAGGTTGTGTATTCCTTGTCTGGAGTTTGAGTGACAGGATCTGAGGGATTCCAGGAGACAGGGTGAGTCAGCACAGGGCTGAATAGAAAGGTCTGCATGTAGATGGGTGGGAGGAGTTGCACCTGGGACCTGAATAGGGCTGTGCCTTTCCTATATCACAAAAAAAGAGAGAGGGGGGGACCAGACAGCTAATTAAGGTCCAGTGTCCATGCTCCCTATAGTAACATGTAAACCCAAAAGGACACTGTTCCTGTGGCCAGGCGCAAAAAGTCACCCATGCCCAAAAAGAAGAGAAAGAGAAGAGAGTGAAGGGAAATCCTAGGTGAAGGACCCACTCAACTAATGGAAGACCACTCTTTGTCCTCTAATGCCCTCACACACCCCAAAGGGTGTCATGCTTCATCATCGGGCAGTGCTCCTCATAGGGCCGGCGCTGCAATTCCCTACGGGCCCCCGAAGGGTCACTTTTTCGGAGATCTTTTGAGGATTGCCGGATGATGCATGCGGGTGTGTGGGGAGTGGGTCCTCTGTGGAGGATAGAAACAGTGCGTGCAATTGTGTGAAAAGTTAATAAAGGGTCATCATGCAGCCAATGTAAAACAGATGTACCCTTAGCAGAGTCTAACTGCTAAGGGTACTATGCCCAGGTGTCGTTGGTCATAGGTCAACATGTTTCGCGCCTCTATCGCCATAAGGGTCGTTTGCGCTTCTTCAGGACCAGAACTACAATGAAAGTGCACGTGAAACACAAAAAGTAAAATGCCCTCCATGCAGATCAAGGCGGTAACCTGTATACCCTCACTGTGGTTACAGCGTAATGATGAGAGCCGCTCCTGATCAGCACCTAGAAAAGAAAAAACAGGATAGACAACAGGCATGTGCATCAGTAAAACTTGATGCATCATTCGTGTGCCACAGCTGTGTGCACAACAACCACATAAAATAGAGAAATAGGTACACGGGTCACACCAGTGCATTAGTGGTGCTTGATGGAATGATAACATAGACATGCTGCCTAGAAACCATAAATGTGTATGACAATAAATGATGCCAAAAAATTAAGGGTTAAGTGAAGGCAAAATAACCTAAACTTCAACTGGTTCACGTCTGAGATAAATGCCACAGAAAGGGAGCGTCAAGGCCTTACCGAACTATACCAAGACGATCGCTCCACAGACTGGAGGCATGGACTGCCCGCAAGTACCGTGCTGAAACTACAAAGATATGAGCATACTGCTTCACTGACAACCCGGGAGAATGGACTTTGTAGCCTGCAGGGGTGTCCAGCTCATGCAGGGGCACCCTCTCACTAAGAACCAAGCACCCTGCCTTCAGGATTGCAAAGGGCTACTCTAGGGGTGACCTATAGGTTTTAAGAGCAGTGACCTTAGATATAGGAAACCTATATCTTTAGTAAGTGGTGCTAGCACCAACATACACAGGCTGCAATGGCAGGCCTATAGTTCCATTTTGAATGGTCTTTCATGGGAGGCATAAAGCATGCTTATGCCCATGGGAGGCCTTTTGGGTACCTATGCCCTGGGTTCCTTAGTACCATATATATTAGGGACTTATAAGGGTACCCCAGTATCCAATCTGAGATGAACTTAAGTACTGAACGCAACAATTTATGGAGAAAGCAGATAGACTGGAGTCCTGATTAGCAGGATCCCAGTCAGACTAGTCAAAACACAGCTTAGCAGCAGGCAAAAAGTGGTGGTAAACATAGAAAGCAGATCCTACTTTCCTACAGTCCAGGGTAGACTCAGCATTGTTTTCAAATAGTTTTTTTCCGTTTGAACCCCGTGCCTTGGTTAATTAATCTGATATTTAAAATGGTTGCATCTTTTCCGGGAGGCTGGGCTCCCACTAAGTGCATTTATGGGAATCTTTCTTGTATTGCAATGATGGTGCTATTGATTAATCAGATTGCCACAACAGCTCACAGGGAGTTTTTCTGGTTTTCCAGGATTGTACTTGTTATAAAATGGTTTGGTGGTTGACTGAGGTAAGAGCCCTAGTCAAGCAGGAACCATAATCCTAGTCAAGGTAAGAAGAAGGAAATACCTAAATTGACCTGCGCTCACTCTCTTGTAGCTTGGCACATATTAGTCAGGCTTAACTTTAGAGGCAATGTATAAAGTATTTCTGCAACACTTCAAACAGTAAAACAGTGAAAACACCACACTCAAAAATTTCCACTCCAGGTTAGAATAACAGACCTCAATTTAATAAACAAAACAAGACCAAAATGGCAAATATCCAGTTAGTAGAACTGGAAATATAGAATTTCAACGTTTGTTTGGAAAAATAGCGCTAAGAAGCAAAGAGTGCTATTGGGGATATCTGGTTGCACTGGACCGGGACAAAGTCAGAAATTCAGGCTGACTGCAATGAAGAGAGGGCTGGCTACAGGGACCCAGTTAGACCCACTGAAAAAAGTACCTTAATCCTGGATGCGATGCGTTGCACAGATCCATGTCGAAGATGTGTCGCACAGCCGATGCGATGGGTCAGTTCTGGGATGCGATGAGGCTGCGGTATGAGGTTGTAATACATTGACGTTGAGGATTCTGCCAACAGGGCTTGCGATGTGAAGTTTGGGGCCTACGATGCAAGGCGCAGTAGAGGCAATGCATCAGTTCTGATGAGCAGTGAAGCTGCGATGCAGAGTTCCAGTGTCGTCGTTGAGGATGCAGTAGATGACGGATACCAGGAGCTTGTGCCAGGTAAAGCAGAAGCATTTCAGAAGGTGATGCATAAGTCCCAGATGCAGGAGGCTGTGAGTCTTTTGTGATGGGTCTAATGCATTCAGCAGCACCTATGTGTCGGTTCTGCTCGGGGATGTGCCGCTTAGCTGAGGAGATGTGTCCGTTCTGCTCAGTTTTGCATTGCTCAGCATAAAAGATGCATTGGTTCCGCTGGCAAGCACCTTGGGACCACTTCCAAGGAACCAGGACTGGGGTGGCATCACTTGGCAGGGTAGACTGACAGATGACAGAGTCTAGGTGCAAGGGTTGTAAGTCTTATATGTCCCTGAGTCTTCAGATCATTAGGCCAGCCAGCTAGCCCTTGGAGTCACTCTGGGTTCCGGGGTCAAGTTATGCAGATCTAGTCCTCACCCAGGCAGGAGTACAGCAGGTGATCAGGTCAGCACAACAAAGCAGGAGTCCAACAATGCAGCAGTCCAGCAGAGTTGCAGTCCTTCAGCAGCACAGCACTTCTTCTTCCTGGCAGAGTATCCACAGGTCCAGAAGTGTACTGAAGTGGTGGTGTTTGAAGTCCAGTACTTATACTAGTGGTGCTTTTGAAGTGGGGCACACTTCAAAGACAAGCCTTTGAAGTGCACAGAGGTCCTTCCTTCCTACCCTGGATCCAGGCTCACTACAGTGGTATGCAGCCCTGTGTGTAGGGACAGGACACAGCCTATTCAGGTGTAGGTGAGGCTGAGTCCAGCTCCTCCCTCCCATCCTGCCAAGATGGCCCATTAAGTCACACCTAATCTCCCATTGTGTGTGGCTGTCTAGGAGGAATACACAAAGCCCAGTTGCCTCCCATCCCAGACATATCATTAGAGACAGGCAGCAGGCACCAAATGGCTAAAGTTAAAAAAGAATCCAACTTTCTAAAAGTGGCATTTTCAGAATTGCAATTTAAAATACAACTTCACCATAAGTTTGGATTTTACATTTTGATTCCAAAGACACCAAACTTGGAACAGTTATATCTTCCCATTTGGAAATTACCCTTATAAAATATAATAAGGTAATCCCAATGTTATTCAAAGGTAGATATAGTGCTTGCAGTAGTGAAAAACAAATGCAATCGTTTTTTACTACCAGGACATGTAAAACATAAAAGTACATGGCCTGCCTTTTAGATACATTGCACCCTGTCCATCTGTGTTATCTAGGGTCTACCTTAGAGGTGACATATGTATATAAAGGGATGGTTTTGGCCGGGCAAAAGGTTTCTTTTGTCAGGTCGACATTGTAGTGTAAACTGCGCACACAGACACAAGTACTCCATCTATCTATCATTCCACTGACATAAGGCCTCTCCATCTGGTTATTCATCCATCAACCCGTACTCATACTCACACAATATATTCCCATCAAGCAACGGCAGCATTACATCCACCAATCCATCAACCCTCCCAACCATGCACCTACACAAAGAACAAGTTACTTACCTTCGGTAA
The DNA here is from genome assembly GCF_964204655.1 of Triturus cristatus. Classification (NCBI taxonomy): domain Eukaryota; kingdom Metazoa; phylum Chordata; class Amphibia; order Caudata; family Salamandridae; genus Triturus; species Triturus cristatus. The sequence continues at coordinate 500,104,712 of NC_140582.1, forward strand.
CGATGTATCTGTAACAGACATATATTAGTTATAGATTACTTACCTTAGAATTACCCCCAGGTATCAGCCTGGATACAGAGATTTTTTCTTCAGCAACACCCCTGCACGTCAGTAGGTGGCATTGGTAGACTCTGCGTCTGTCGTCTGTGTCGCCGGGATGACGTAGCTGTACCTACTTAGATGCCGCCCATGCGTGCTGACGTCAGTTCTGACATGACTTTCCACGCCAGAAGCGCAGAGCCATGAAAGACAATGACCACTGGTGCACCACACTAGGGCCCTATAAATGTGTCCCTAACCCTAGAAGTCTGTTTGCAGAGTGGGAAGGATGGGTGGGGCGGTAAGGAATCTATAACTAATAAATGTCTCTTACAGATACATCGTTACCGAAGGTAACTAACAGGTTCATCTGAGAGAGACTATTAGTTATAAATACCTTACCTTAGAATAGATACCCCAGCAATAACATCTCCAGAGGAGGATCTGCAAACCCAGTTCACACCAGAAAATCCTGGAGGACAGAACGGGCAAAGTAGCCATCCCTCCAGACTTGACTATCCACATAGAGCCACGGTGGCAGGGTGTACACTGCCGCACCACTACCGGTATTGTCCAAAAAGAATAATGGGGAAACCCAATTAAGTTTTCCTATAGAGTCTCTAACAAATTGCCCACCTCTAAAGACCAGCCACCATTAATGGTCTTAAATACAACATATATAAACATAAATAAGAGAGGCACATGTACAGCGACAACTGCAAAACAATCCTTGGATTTAGTCCACAACACACGAAAGAGTGATGATGACAGGGACAAGTTTTAACTTGATGTAATAAATCCTTTTATTCGTAATTTGTGCAACACAGCCAACGTGTTTCACCCTTGCGGGTTTCTTCAGGGCAAAAAGTGATCCAACAAGCAAGGATATTGCGGGGTATTCGCCCAGGTTGGTAGATGAAACTTTGTGCGAGGTCCTAGCACAAATCTTAAATATGCATACAATGCTATCCACGCCAGCAGTCACAGCTTGACAAAATCGTAACTATCATTAGAGGTCCACGAATAGTAGCATCGAGAACCTAAGCGCATCATGTCGCGCTATACCGCCGAGTTATATGCGGCTGATGAAAATACTCCTGCCACGTCTGTTTCCGAAGGACCAGAAAATCCTGGAGGACAGAACGGCCAAAGTAGCTGTCCCTCCAGACTTGACTGTCCAGGCAGTAATGTCTGGTAAACGTGTGCATAGAAGCTTACGGGGCCGCCTGGCAGATATCGATGATTGGAACTCCCCGCGACAAAGCAGTGGTTGCTGCCGTAGCTCTAGTGGAATCAGCGCGCAGCCCCACTGGAGGTTCCTTTTTAGCTAAAGCGTAACAAATCTTGATACAAAGGACTAACCATCGAGAGATGGAACGCTTCTGCACAGCCTGCCCTTTTTTGACACCCACATAGCCAACAAAGAGTTGCTCGTCCACCCGGAACTCGTTTGTGCAGTCAAGGTAGAAAGACAACACACATTTTCGGTCCAGACGGTGGAGTCTCTCCTTCTCCTTGGAAGGGTGCGGAGGCAGGAAAACGATGGCCAGAGTAATAGTCTGCCCAATGTGAAAGGGAGTGACTACTTTAGGCAAGAATGAGGGTCTTGTTCAGAGCACCACCTTGTCTGGATGGACTGAAAGGAAAGGAGGCTTAGAAGAAAGGGCCCGAAGCTCACTCACTCTGCGAGCAAAGGTGATGGCAACGAGAAAGGCAGTCTTCAGAGTGAGAAGCCTGGGAGGACACTTGTGAAGCGGCTCAAAGGGGGCGAACATAAGATAAGTCAAGACAAGGTTCAAGTCCCACTGAGGCATTATGAAAGGAGATGGAGGAAAGAGGTGAATAATGCCTTTAAAGAAGCAACTTACAATAGGGGACTTGAACAAAGAGGGCTGATCTGGCAGCCAAAGAAAAGCAGAAATGGCTGCGAGGTAGCCTTTAAATGTGCCCAGGGCAGAGCCCTGCAGGCCACACAAAGAAGGGATAAAAGAACCTCAGAAAGAGGGGCGGGAAGGGGATCCAGAGCCTTTGCTGTGCATTATGCCACAAACAAATTCCATCGACAGGCGGATACCGTCTTAGTGGAGCGATGCCTGGCTACCAAGATGACATTACAGACTTCAGGAGGAACGTCAAAAGCTGTCAACTGTTGCTGCTCAATGTCCATGCAAGGAGGTGGAGGCTGGACAGGTTCGGGTGGATGACCGTCCCCTTCTGCTGCGACAGACGTTCCTCTCGAAAGGGCAGTCTGATCTGAGGATCGAAGGCCATGCTCAGGACCTGGGGGTACCAGACTCTTCATGCCCAGTACGGTGCCACAAGAATGAATTGGGCCCAGTTGCTCCTGATCTTCTTCAGTGCCCGGGGCAGAAGTGGTACAGGCAGAAAGGTGTACAGGAGGCCGCAGTTCAAATCGTGTCGAAAAGCGTCGCCAAGCGAGTGCCGCCTTGGGAACTCCAACACGCAGAACTTCTGACATTGCGTGTGCTCTTCGATGGTAAACAGATATAACCAAGGGTCTCCCCACTGCTGAAAGAGACCTTGCACCACCTCCGAGTGAAGATGCCATTTGTGATCCACCAGGCACCAATGGCTGAGTTTGTCCACCCTGGCGTTCAGAGAGCCTGCCAAGTGTTGAACCACCAGGTTAATGCCCTGATGTTCCGGCCATGTCCAAAGACGAAAAGCCTCTTGACAAAGGGTCCACAACCCTACCCACCTTGTTTGTTGCAATACCACTTGACCTATGTATCACTCCTGGGATGGGGCGGCCACCAGGTCTGGTTGGGGAAGGGAGAGGGATCTGCCACAGCCCCAGTCCTGGTTCGTTAACCACCACTGCACTTGCTGTGGAGTCCCCTCCGAGATCTGGACGTAGGCAGAACGATTCCCCAGATGCTGCGCCCACTGGATCTTCAAGTCCCACAACAGAGCCATCTGGCTTGATCTACCAGCAGGATGCAGGAGGCCATGAGGCCCAGCAGCCTCAGAGTCATTCTCACCAAAATCAACAGCGGTATCATAGCCCGAATATCCTAGACTCGCTGCTCGGGAGGATAAGCCCGAAACTGCACTGTGTCCAGAACAGCTCCAATGAAAGGGAGCGACTGAGAGGGAGTCAGGTGTGACTTTGGTACATTGATAGTGAACCCCAGCGAATGTAGAAGGTCTGCCATAGTCTGGAAGTAGGAGACGACCACCTGGGGTGAGCCCGCCTTCAATAGCCAGCCATCAACATAGAGGAAGACTGGAAACCCCGATCTGCACAGATGAGCTGCGACCACCGCCATCACTTTTGTGAACACCCGAGGGGCACTGGTAAGGCCAAAGGAAAGACCGGGACCTGAAAATGCTCATGGCCTACCGTGAATAGTAGGTAACGCCTGTAGGCTGGCAGGACGGGGATGTAAAAATAGGCGTCCTGCAAGTCCAACGCTACCATCCAATCATCAGGATCGAGGGCAGACAGGACCTCATCCAAGATTAGCATTTTGAACGGTTGAGTGCCCTGAGGTCTAAGATAGGAAGCAGACCTTTTTCCTTCTTGGGCACCAGAAAGTAGCTGGAATAGCAACCACAACCTACTTCTGGCATAGGTACCCTCTCGATAGCTCCCGTAGCCAAGAGAGCTGTGACTTCCTGGCAGAGAAGCACCGAATGATCCTCCGACATGCGGTCAAAAGATGGTGGCATGGAGTGAGGGGTAGTTTCGAAGGGGAGGGAGAAGCCCCTTCAGACTATCTGCAAACCCAACCTATCTGACATGATGGATTGCCAGTGGGGGAGGTGATGGCGAATCCTGCCACCCACTGGCCCCTGATGGCCCTGAAAGGTCAGACTAGGAGGGTTTGGAGGCTGTTGCAGGGGGAAAGGGTGGACTGGACTGCCCGCTGGTTCCCAGACCTGCGTCGCCGGATCTTACGCAGAGGCTGGGCAGCTTGCATGGGCCGGTGGCTGAACTGGGTTGGACATGGTGCGGTGCCCCTTCCGTAGCCACGAAAGGGATGAAAGTGGAGAACAAGGGAACCCTACTCACTACGGAACCAGGGTGACTGATTATAACAAGAAAACAATGGTTCCTGTGGAATAGTATATATATGTATCTAGATATACTGGTGCGCAATCGCGATAGAAGGGTTATACTGATGGGATCTCTCCATCATCTATGTAAAGTTTAACCCACAATACTGTATATTTAGAACTCTACTATGCCCACACCTCCATGGGGTGTCTTTCATTTTCCTTATTTTCTTAATTTTTTCATCTGAATTTATTGACTAATTGTACATGATCTTTGTGCATAGACTTTTTCATTCGCCCTCTGACTGACCACCTCAAACTCGAAATGAGCACTCCGCTATTCATGTAAAGAACAATGTTTAAAACTCTACTATGCCCACACCGCCACGGGATGTCTTTCATTTTCCTTATTTACTTAATTTTTTCATTTGAAATTGTTGACTAATTGTACGGGATGTATGATATTACAACGCGGGCTTTTACCACGCGTGCAGTTACATCGCATGCGTTACAACGCATGCGATGTTACAACGCTATGCCATTAGAACGCAAGTCTTTACATCGACTTGCGCTAGATGGCGTGCTGACATTAAAAAAGTGTAATTTACTATTCCAACTCCAGTCCACTTAACAGTAGGGAAGGTGTTGGGATAGTAAACTACACTATTTGTAATGTTAGCACGCCATCTAGCGCAAGTCGATGTACAGACTTGCGTTCTAATGGCATAGCGTTGTAACATCGCATGCGTTGTAACGCATGCGATGTAACTGCACAGCGTGGTAATAACCGCGTTGTAATGGCTGTTCCCCAATTGTACGTGATCTTTCTGCATAGCTTTATTCAATGCCCTCTGATTGACCACCTTAAACTCGAAATGAGTACTCTGCGATTCATGTAATGAACAATACTATATGTTTAAAACTCTACTATGCCCACACCTCCATGTGGTTTTTGCAGTTGATCATGTTGACTAATTGTATGTGAACATTCTGTATAAACCTTATTAACCACCCTTAGATTGACTCCCTGAAATTGGTAATACAAGTACGCTCACTGCCGATATCCCTACAATAGTACTCCCAGTTTTAAGCAATTTTTAACGTTCCTTGCGCTATCACCCTCACGCTGCGTCAACCGCCTCAGCACACTTCTCACACTCTTGGACAGTCTTCATGTCCGTCTTTATTCCCATCTTGTCTGACACCGCTATGTCTGCCTTCACTTTCCATTGGGCATCACCGAAAACCGGATAACTCTGAGTCGCGGCAATTTCCCAGATGCCTGCGCACGGTCCCGGTTTGCTCCTCTGAGCACTATTTAAGCCATTGCGCACGTCTACTCTGGATTACCAAACACTGGCAGCAGATGGTTGCAGACTTGCTGGAAGCACGTATCGCTCGTGCAACATGTAATCTCATCCATCTTTAGGTAAGAGACAGGCACCACACCCTGAGTGTGCGCACGCATCCCTGACATACAGGGCTTACCCTCGTTGCTAACAATTCAATTCCTCCACTTACAGGAATCGTTTTACATATCCTTGAAAAGCGGACACTCTGCCACATCCTGGCCCGCTTCCCTAATATTCCCGAGCCAGAGACTACGTCCTGGTAAGAATCTTAGCAAACCAGCCTTTCGTCACCCACAAGGCTTCTTTAAGTTGCCATTATGCGTGTGAGTGCCACTACAAGCTCCGACTGTCCTTCTCAGAGTTCCCCCCTTGATCCTGACCTACATTTCCTCATCCACATTTCATCGTGATCGCCAGTTCACACCCTCGACATGGGTAAGTGTCCCCACTGATCCATATCTACATTTCTCGCTAGAGGAGCCCAATGTCTTTCTAACCTTTCACTATCTTTCTTTACCCTGTACACCACCAGACCCCAGCTGGGTCTCCCTGTGAGTATCTTCCTTTTTACTTCACTCACGGTTGGCACAAACTTCTTCACTTAAGCTGCGCGATTGACTATCCAGGTACTTTTCCATTGCCTTTGCTGACATGATCAACCACTACTGTGCTGGTACAAGGGCCATATGCTCACCTCACATTTTTTCACCTTCTTTTCCCAGATGTCCCTTTAATCATAGGTCCTGATGAGACCCCACATTCTAGAGAGGGTTTAAATGCCGTCGACAGTATTGATGAAAGCAAACCACTGACACAGCACTTATTACTGTATAGAGTTGCTGCATACTTTGTGAAAACTTCAGAAATGGTCGAAAAAATCCTTGAAACCTTGTAAATATTGTCACACTATGTCACGCAACTGTTAGGTTCATGTAACACTTGGGACACTTTGCACAACTGCCTTCCTTTTTTGTATAGTTTTTGTATATTACGTGAACAATACATACATATGTGTCCAACAAAACCTTTGGTGTTTTTGGTCCCTTTTTCTCTGACATCAGTATAACCCTTCTATCGCAATTGCGCACCAGTATATTTAGATACATATATATACTATTCCACAGGAACCATTGTTTTCTAGTTACGAAAGGGATGAAAGGCAGACTGTGGGGGACGGAAGCACGCAGCGAGGCCTAAGTATCTGGCCGTAGCCTGTGAATCCTTAAAATGCTTGAGCGTAGAGTCCGCCTTGTCACCAAAACGGTGACGGCCATCGAAGGGCATGTCCAGCAAAGTTGCCTGGACAACCCCCGAAAAACTAGACGTCCTCAGCCAGGCGTAGCGCCGAAGGGCTACCGTTGTGGCAAATGTTCTTCCCAGTGAGTCGGCAGTGTCAAGTCCACAGCTGATTGTGAATTTAGCTGCATCTCTCCCATCCTCCACTGCCCAGGAGAGAATGGCCGGGCCTCCTCCTGACAATGAGGCAGCACATGCGCAACCGTGTCCCAGACTGTATGGGTATAGCAGCGCAACAGGCATGCAGTACTTACGAACCGCAGCACCAAGCTGGAGGAAGAGAGCATTTGATTCCCAAGATGATCCAGCTTCTTGGATTCCCTATCCGGGGGTGCGGAAGGGAATGCACCCTTGGAAGAAGTGGTTTGAACCACCAAGTTCTCGGGGGAAGGGTGTTAGGAGAGGAAAATGGTTTTGCCCGGAGCTGGGCGGCGGCGGCGGGCAATCATCCGTTCCACAGGAGTCCCTGTGCTGGGCTTGGGACCAAGTGCCCAAAAGGACGTCGGTGAGGGCTTCATTAAAGGGCAAGAGGGGTTCAGATGAGGTTGCTGACGGTTGAAGCACCTCTGTCAGGAGGCTAGTCCTGACTGTCACTGTAGGGAGCTCCAGCCCCAAAGCCTCGGCTGCCCTACGCACCACCACTGCATAAGAGGCTCCCTCCTCCGTAGCCACAGCAGGGGGAGAAAGCATGCCAAGATCTGGGGAGGTATCCAGACCACTGGCATCACCCAATTCCTCTCTCCAGTCTGGCTCTTCCAGCTGGTCTGTTAAAGAGTCCAGCAACCCCTCCAAGTCCTCATCACCAACCTCAGGGCAATAGAGAACACCTGGGATGAACAAGGGCACAAAAGTGCCTCCGGCGTCGGATTCGTTGTCAGCCTACGTTGATCCGGCTCCGGGTCCAGCTCGGGGAAAAGGATGGGGACGGGGTCGGCGAGGGGCATAGCCAGCACCGGGGTCGTCGTCGCCGGGATCGGTGATGGGGAAGGTCAAGTAAGGTCAACCAGCATTGATCCGGATCCAGGCCTGGATCCATGGGGACCCTGCGGTGCTGGGGCCCAGAGCTGCCGGCATTGAAGGTCCAGGGCCCCAAACTGGCTCTGCCGGGCCCAAAGGCGTGTCAGCAGAGTCGGGCTGCCCAAAGATAGAATGGAGGGCTTCATAAAATGCATGAAGCTGGGCAGGCTCCCAGAAACCGGGGGAAAGCGCGGAGTCATCCCTGAACCAGGCACCGGAGACGGGGCCTTAGAGCGACGATGCTCCGGTTCCTGCGTTGCATCAGCCGACTGACGGGGGGGAAGGAGAAGCCTCCTTCTTGTGCTTCGACCCGAGGAGTGTCAAGACTTTGACGAGGTGTGGTTACATTCCCCTCGAGAGAGACCGAGAGCGATGCGGAGCCAACTGCCGGGTCTCCAAAAGCTTTCGGGACCACTCCCGCAAAGACTTCGGATTCATGGCCCGACAGTCAGAGCACGACTTTGGGTTTTGGTTGCGCTCCAGGCACCAAAGGCACATGGGGTGTGGATCCGTGATGGACATCAGCTTATGACAGGAGTCACAAGGCATTAATCTGGTCTGACGATGGAACATCCCTCGTGCACCAGGAGTTGAAGACTCGAAAAAAGATGTTGACAAAAGTCAAATAAAGTTTAGTCAAAAAATTACTACGGGGCAAGCTCTCTCCGGATCTGCGCTAGGATGGCGTGGAAAAGGCAGGACCCGCAATGTCATCCCGGGGACCACGATGCCAACGATGGACGCGGAGTCGACTGACGTCACCTACCGACGCTGAGGGGTATTGCTGAAGAAAAATTTGGGTGATCCAGTCTGACGCCTGGGGGTAATTCTAAGGTAACGCAATCTATAACTAATAGTCTCTTTCAGATTCTCTGTGCACCCATGTTCGCAAATATATCATCTGTTCATCCACTCACATACAACAAATACATCTACACAGCCACCCATAAAACAATCAATCCACTGCCCACACATGTTCTAAATTCGTCTACACACCTACACAAATCTTGCTTCCATTCACACATGAAATTTCCATCTGTCTGTCCATACACTGAAATGCTCCTTCATCTATCCTTCATCCACACAAAAATGCGTTTTCAGTCCATTCATCCATCAACCCATGAGGCACAGGGTCAAGACTGATTTGCATATGGCCATGTCTGAACTGGGGTGGTGTAGTGGGCAAAAGAACGATGTATTTAACCCAGATCTCTTGACTGGGGGAGAATGTCTGCATTGTCAGCATTCCGTCCATCATTTGTTTGTTGTAACACTTTTCGCCCTAAGTGGGATGGGTATTCCCAGACGTGGGACCCGTGCTCACTACGCCACTGGAGTCAAGCTATCCTGGCTGATGACGGCTGATAGCCAGAAACCGGTCCTAGAATGCTTGATTCCGGTCCAGGGAAGACATGGCTTGGCAGTTCGGGCTGGACTGTTCCCATGAGGCACAGGGTCAAGACTGATTTGCATATGGCCATGTCTAAACTGGGGTGGTGTAGTGGGCAAAAGAACGATGGATTTAACCCAGATCTCTTGACTGGGGGAGAATGTCTGCATTGTCAGCATTCCGTCCATCATTTGTTTGTTGCAACACTTTTCGCCCTAAGTGGGATGGGTATTCCCAGACGTGGGACCCGTGCTCACTACGCCACTGGAGTCAAGCTATCCTGGCTGATGACGGCTGATAGCCAGAAACCGGTCCTAGGATGCTTGATTCCGGTCCAGGGAAGACATGGCTTGGCAGTTCGGGCTGGACTGTTCCCATGAGGCACAGGGTCAAGACTGATTTGCATATGGCCATGTCTAAACTGGGGTGGTGTAGTGGGCAAAAGAACGATGGATTTAACCCAGATCTCTTGACTGGGGGAGAATGTCTGCATTGTCAGCATTCCGTCCATCATTTGTTTGTTGTAACACTTTTCGCCCTAAGTGGGATGGGTATTCCCAGACGTGGGACCCGTGCTCACTACGCCACTGGAGTCAAGCTATCCTGGCTGATGACGGCTGATAGCCAGAAACCGGTCCTAGGAGGCTTGATTCCGGTCCAGGGAAGACATGGCTTGGCAGTTCGGGCTGGACTGTTCCCATGAGGCACAGGGTCAAGACTGATTTGCATATGGCCATGTCTAAACTGGGGTGGTGTAGTGGGCAAAAGAACGAGGGATTTAACCCAGATCTCTTGACTGGGGGAGAATGTCTGCATTGTCAGCATTCCGTCCATCATTTGTTTGTTGTAACACTTTTCGCCCTAAGTGGGATGGGTATTCCCAGACGTGGGACCCGTGCTCACTACGCCACTGGAGTCAAGCTATCCTGGCTGATGACGGCTGATAGCCAGAAACCGGTCCTAGGATGCTTGATTCCGGTCCAGGGAAGACATGGCTTGGCAGTTCGGGCTGGACTGTTCCCATGAGGCACAGGGTCAAGACTGATTTGCATATGGCCATGTCTAAACTGGGGTGGTGTAGTGGGCAAAAGAACAATGGATTTAACCCAGATCTCTTGACTGGGGGAGAATGTCTGCATGGTCAGCATTCCGTCCATCATTTGTTTGTTGTAACACTTTTCGCCCTAAGTGGGATGGGTATTCCCAGACGTGGGACCCGTGCTCACTACGCCACTGGAGTCAAGCTATCCTGGCTGATGACGACTGATAGCCAGAAACCGGTCCTAGGATGCTTGATTCCGGTCCAGGGAAGACATGGCTTGGCAGTTCGGGCTGGACTGTTCCCATGAGGCACAGGGTCAAGACTGATTTGCATATGGCCATGTCTAAACTGGGGTGGTGTAGTGGGCAAAAGAACGATGGATTTAACCCAGATCTCTTGACTTGGGGAGAATGTCTGCATTGTCAGCATTCCGTCCATCATTTGTTTGTTGTAACACAATCACGAAGGCAGCTGCAGCTCTGACCAGGCCAACCCAATTACTTGCAGTTGCAGCCCCAATGGTACTGAAACAAACACCACACCAGTTGCTCTGTCTGGGGAAGATGTCCTCATCCTTGACATTGAGTGATTCCAAACCAGAGGCATCCAAAATGAATTTCACTGGCTTCAGTACTCAGACTCACTCGCATGCAGTATCCTACTACTGCATATGTGCTACATGCACATTTGAAATACACAGAATGCCAGCGCAAGTCTCTGGCCATTCAGCATAACAGCAGAACTTTGCAAAGGAGTGGCCTATAGGCCACGCTCAGTCACATAGAAGAAAAGGCTTCTCACTCTATCAATCGGAAAACATGGAATGCTGACTCACTGTTTTATGTGCTATATCCAGGACAGGGACAGTAGTTCTCTGCCATTATGACCTCCTTTTGATGTGCCCCTCTAGGTCACAGAACAAGTCCAGGACCTTGTGTAGCAAGGGCCACGTCGAGGCCTCTGTGCTCATGCTGAGATTAGCATGACACTTGGTCCAAAATAAAAGTCAGCATACCATATGCACAAGCAGTCAGGCACTCATGGCAGAGGAACGCAACTGCATGCCATGCAGAGGACATTCCTGTCCTAACATCATTAATCATCTACACTTAAACTTACTATCCATGCACTCATGCATAAACTCACCATCCGTCCATCCATACACCAACACACAAACTCTCTATCCGTCACCCACACTAACATCCTAAACATAACATCCTAATCATTCCAACAACCACAAAAAACTCACCACATACATAGTAACACAAACATACCATCCACATAAATACACTTTCATCCCCACACACAAATACTTATACACCCTAACACACTCTCTATCCATCCCCCATGTCATATACTAGTTCACATTTGGTAACAATGACTCAGAAGAGGCCTAGAAAGCTGTACATAATACTCCACATGAAGTATCCAGAACTGACCACTACTCTCCAGGTGTACTTCTAAAACAGTGCACAACACTCAAGAGGATGCCACTCTAATCAGGCATAATACTCAAGACAACCTGTATATAATTGGAAACAGTCCTCCACGGCCTACATTGAATTACACTAAAGTTTTAAACATAGACTGTAGGGAGCATAGCTCTGAAACACAAAGAGACAATCAGTCTGCCTGGGTTGAACTGTCTGTAACTCATATTCTTGCTTTTGATATCAAGGAGTTAGTACATTGTATTTGCGCCTGCACTAACTCCTTGATTGTACCAAAAAGCACAAAAAATGGGTAAACCAGGAGGGGTTTCATATATCCAGTATGGACTGGAATCAGATTAATAAATACAATAGCACCTTATTGAAAGCGGCTAATTTTAAGCGGATGCAGTTTTTCTCCAAGTGGCTGCTGTATCGCACTCCAGATTTCCTACTCAAAATCAAATCCCCAGATTCCTTCAAATTGCTTTTGATGCAATTTAATGGGAGGGGGGAACTGGACTCATATTATTTGTGAATGTCCGAAACTGGGTGGATTTTGGGAAAGCATTAATAGATACTGTAAGAGAGTTCGGCCACAAAGTAGGATCCCTCCAATCACATAAATCATATTCAGAACACGGGTCTGTAACATGGTCTTGCTCTTTGGCTTCCTTTTCAATACCAGCATCATCCGTCTGTAAACTCTGAACCTCCTTCAGAATGCCAGATGTTGATGGACCGATGAATGATGTTTGAGTTTCTCTGTCTGAGGGTCTTTTGTAATAATCCTCATCCTGAGTTGGTAATTGCTGCATGTTTGTATCAATTTCAGAGTCACCTTGTTCATTTTCATTGGTCTGCTCATGAGTATCATTCTCCTCATGGATATCATCATTTTTTTGTTCTTCTTTATGGTCGTCAGCGCCTGTTTTACCTAGTGCATCAGCAGTACTCTGGCCAGAGGATTCTCCATCTTTAGGTTTCCCTTGGGTGATAAAGTTCAGGATTGCTCCTTCCTGTGACACTACGAAAGCCTGCTGAGCCACCTTTCTCTTTCGTTTCGAATAACCAGATTTGTGTACTCGAATTCTCTTCATTTTGCTTGCAATGCAGCGGGCGAGGCTAGCAGTGGGTAGGGAAAAAAAGAAGACAATCAGCAGTGGCGGCTGCTGAAAGATTTTGATGTGTCATTTTTATTTTCTTGCAAAAACAACAGTTGATGGACAGAATGCAGAACAATGTCATACATTCGCCCCAGTACAGAGATCTGGGCCTAAATCCATCGTTTTTTTGCTCACCACACCACCCCAGTTCAGACATGGCCATATGCAAATCAGCCTTGACCCTGTGCCTCATGGGAACAGTCCAGCCCGAACTGCCAAGCCATGTCTTCCCTGGACTACACAATGAAGGACCAGCATACCTTAATGAACGAGTGAAGTTCCACCAACCTACCAGGAAAATATGTTCCAGAACCATCTCCCTAGCAGCCACCCAATGCAGCCGCTGATAAAACAGTGGAGGCCGCTACTTCTCCCACCTGGCAGTGAAGACCTGAAAACCCTCCCCCTGCACCTCAGAGCCTCACCATCGCTCCAGCAGTTCAGGAAGGACCACAAGACCTCGCTGTTCAACCAACAAGCAACATGATCCAGCAGCATGAATCCCACACCGCCTCGAGACCCTTATGTGTGAAGCAGCTGAGCTTTACAAACCCTGACTGATTGATAGTAATTACCCTTCCCACTACATGTATGACACATTATGAGGACTAGCCACATATGGAAGGTTTATTTGAAGAGTGTTATAAAACTATAGGGTAGATCATGTGACTTGGCATACAAGGTCTGTTTTCTCAGTCCACTGAGAACAGTAGAGCCTGGAGAATAGTTCATGATCTATTTGGGAAGTGACCTTAGCATGAAGAGAGTAAGCTACCTTGAAATCATGGCACACAGAGACCTGTCTCAGTACGTCACTAACTGAACCTGAAGACAGCTTACAGGTAACCAAAGACTCGTCCACTTTACCACATTGTCAAAAGACAAAATACAATATATTTAATTAAGGTTTCTTGTATAGTGTCATATTCCAGCAACCAGTTCTGCTCGCTTTCAGAGCACATATTAAACAAGGATTAATTACAGTGAGTCCTAAGGCTATGAAAAGGCACTAGAGGTTCACTGAAGCAAAATTAATGTGCAAGGAACATCCTGTCAGGAGACAACTTTCAAGCAGACGTACAAATCACTAGCACAGCGTACCAACGACCCCATGGGCCGTGGCATAAGCAAGGAAAATGGCCCCTTTGGCTGCTGCTCAGGAAGTAAAATATAGCAATTATCAGGGTTCAATGGGCCCCTGAGGGTTTTGGGTCTCAGTACCACTGTACTTGCTGAACCAATGGTAACTATGCCCCTAGTATGGACAGAGAAGGCTGCTTCACCAATTGCAAACTGAGGACTAGTTAAACTAGTTTTCTCTGCTAGTCACATGACAAGCACTGGAATGTAATTAAAGAAATGATCAAGAAGCCAGTCTCCTACCAAGGTCTCTGCAAAAGGGCATTAGATTGAGTTAACATGGGTAGGCACTGCCATCCTATTCCAGGCGTCCATCCATAGGTGCTTGCATTTCATGTCTGCCTCAACACCATATAAACAGACATAACCAAATGCCAAGTACATTCGAACACTCGATGTTTTAAAAGATTTGTGCAGGCAGATCCACTCATTAGATCACAAGTATCAGCTTCATACTCTGTTTTCATGATTATTGATAAGTAATTGTAATTATTTTAATGAATCCTTAACATTACGTCTAACACCTCGTACCCTGCTCTCCTCTTCCCCCCAACACGACCGTGCCTCCCAAGTTACACCTCCAAAAGTCACCATGCCTCCCCTCAGCCACAAGTAAACACCGCCCCTGCACTCCTGACTCACTCTTCCCTCAACATACAGCGCCGATCTGTACCACTCCCTACCCCTGGCGTACAGAGACCACCTCTCCGACCCGCGCCCTCTCAGAGATGAATCGTGAGAGAGAGGCTCTCTCTCACGATTCATCATGCCCTCCCTTCCCATGACCACCAGAATACCTCCAGCTCGCCACCTCACATGGCTTACCTCCACCCAGACCCAAAGCACACACCATCTACAATAACATCCTCACCCAACCTTCCCCACACCCCCGGCTCCTCACCCCCACGGGCTGGGATACATTCCTACGCCTGATCTGCCCTCCTCCCCAGGGCTCCCCACACCCTCGTCCAATGGCTCACCTTCCCTCGGGTTCACTCTGCAGTGGCACACGCTGACCTCCTCACTCCCCCTCCCCATGCCCTGACCCTCGGGCTGCTCACCTCGCAGCTGGCACCAAAGGTTGCACACTAGCATGCTATCCTCTGCAAGGCGGCCTTTCTTGCCCAGGGTCTCTAGGCGCGCCGGTGCATGGCCTCGGCCGGTCTCGGTGCTGCTCGCTGCACGCCGGGCATGGGTGCTGCCACCCCTCCTGCCGCCAGTGATGCGTGGTGCTTCTGTAACCCCTTCGCTGCGGGACTCGCGGGCACTGCGCATGCGCGCGCATGCGAGCCTCCGGAGGTGCCAGATCTGGACTATTAAAACAAGCTCGATTCTCCTGGAAAAAAATTTCTAAACAAGCACAAGACCTACCAGAAGAGCCCGAAACAAGGCCGACCCCACACAAAGACGAGACTGGGTTAGAAAGGAAAAGAGTATAAGAACAACCATTCAGCATGCATCACATTGGATTTAGCACGCCTCAGTCGTTCATGCGCCAAATCCCTGCCAGGGGCCGCCACGAATATGTATTGTATCCGATTCCTCGTGGTGGCCCCTGGGGGGTTTGGTGGCCCTGTGCAGGTGCACAGCTTGCACATGCCTAAGGCCGCCCCTGAAAGCTTTGTGGGAAGACTCGGATTAAATTACAATGGCAGGCTGCTACGTTCTTGGATTGGAGATGCTTTTCAAATATTGTTAAATTATGCTGTATAGTTAATAATGCGAATTCTTGAATATTATAGACCTTTAAATTCATGAATTATGTATGGTTGTTATTCATCAGTTGTAACTGTGTAAATACGCCGACTTTTAATGAATTTCCTTCTGTCTCTTTTATTATATATGTACTATGAATAGATGAGCTATCTTCAAATAAAAAATATATTTTAAAAAAACGACGAGTTAGTACATGAGATAATCAGTAAAGGGGTGCAATTTCTTGAAAAGGAAAACTTTTGCTCAGCTCTGTACTATGCATGTGTGCTGTACACGCCAAGAGAGGTCACAAACACTAGGAAAACATGCCTGATGTAGCCACAGGTACCGAGCACATTATTCCAGAATTAAGCCCCGGAAGTGGAGAAAATGTACCACAAGAGACTGTCAGACTTGGACATAAGACACCAAACATGATTTCCATAACTGGACTCAGCATTCCAGTTCGCACCTTAAGAAATTAACATAATTCTCCAGGTGTGTCTTCCACAATAGAACAAATGCTCCATTGGACATCTTACAAGTGAATTCGAAACAGTACAATTATAGCACACCTTCCCTTTTATGCAGGTCACATCCCTCTCTCTGCTCTTCAAAACGTTTCTTGGTCTTAAAGTGGCCTTGTCATATTTTTACCCACATTGAGATAAACTGCAATGAGCAGTCCAAGATGAGAAGGGTATTTTTCTCCATGGCGCCTCTTCCCTCTGTCTGTAAGGGAGGCATCCTGCTCATATTGTGCCTGTTTTGAGTGTGAGAGAAGCTCCATTTCTGTTTCATGTGTTGTACTGTTCTGTGTATGTGAGGGATGTGTACTCTGCTGCTGTACATACTGTACATGTTCTATGTTTGAAGGAAGTTTTCACCGACATTACAGGTGCTGTAATTGTTGTTCATGTAAAGGATGATTGTGCTGTTGAAAGGCACTGCAACCTTTGTGCTGTGTGTTATTGGCTTTTCACAACATCTCGTAACCATACAAAGTCAGTAATGTTGGCTCTGTTAATGCTGTCAAATTAAGGGCTCAATATAGTATTTGGCTTTCTCAAAGTCTTGAACTTCAAAGTCACTGGCTTTACAAAGGCAAAGTCACAACTCAATATGCACCAAAGGCAAATTGTCAGAAAAGTCTTTATGACTTGTAAAGTGCACTTTGAGACTCGTTGTTCAGGAAGGGGATGGATGATAAAAGGATCGTCCCTCACTTCCTCCAAATAGTAACGCCAAGTGTAATTTGTTTGCGACCGTAACTAGTGTCTATACCTTTGATTGGATACTGGTGCTGAGGGACAGCTTCCACTTTGTGCCAGTGGGCATTGAGGGGATAGATAGCAGTCCAAGGGGCCACTGCATGCTTCTCTCAGTGCATTCACTGAATGACGATTTCATTTTGTGATTGCAGACACAGTCCCTGTGTCTTGAAAGTACAGGAATGTATTTATTTAGTTATGCATATTTATATATAGTGCGGACATTACCCAAAGTTGCTAGAGCGCTTTCCAGGAGAAATATTTGATTACAAGGAAGTTACAGATGATTTAAGATAGATAATGCAGCTATTAGTAATTACAAAGTAAATACAACAAGATAGTTTATTACATTAAACAGAGTTTACACCCCATAAAAAGGTTGCGGTAGTACACAGAGTGTACAAAAGTTGCATTTGGCCATAAAAAGGTTTCGGTGGTATACTGCTCTGAAGACCATTGAGGTAGTATAGAGGTCTGTGCCAAGAGTGGATTACAGAGTTTCAGCTAAAATACAGGTGGCAGAGAAGGGCTTTCAAGTCCATTTTGAAAGTCGTCACCAAGGTAGTTATGTGCAGATTTAGGGGTAGTGAATTCCTGATTCTGTCTGCACTTCCAGAGAAGGATTATGCCATTAGTCGTACCTCTTTAAAGTCAGGGGTTCAAGGAGTATTGCTTCGGCATTTACTTGATGCTCTGGGGCTGTCTGAAAACTTAACTATGTCTGGCAGATAACAGGGAGTGAATGAGTGCAGGGCTTTATGGATGATGCAGGCAGTCTTGTAGATAGCCCTTCCTTCAATTGTCAACCATTTGAGAGTGACCAGCATGGGGGTGATGTGGTCATTTCTTTTGGCCCTGTAGATGAACTGTGCTGCTGAGTGTAGAATCAATTTCAGGGGGGCTGAGATGGTTTTACATTTGTCTATTCTGGAGAGCACCAGTGTATAACCAAGAGATTTAAAATCTTGTTATGGGATGGATAGTTGATAGTGAGTGCTTTTGGCCATGGTGCTGATTTGAGAGTGTAGGTCGAGTCTTTTGTCTAGGATGACTACCAGAAACTTGGTACTGCCAACAATGGTGGGTGTAATGTTGAGGATGTTGGGTGAGTCCATCCAGGATTTCAGCAGAGATGTTGAATTTGAAGGGAAGATAAAGAGAAGTCCAGTTTTAGAAGGGTTTAGCGGTAGATGATGAGAGGTCAGCCAGTTGTAACAGAGGTTAGGATGGTGGCGAGCAGTGAGATATCGTTTTGTGAGGAGACCTTTAGATAAAGCTGTGTGTCATTTGCGTATTGGCAATAGAAGGTCCCTGACTTCTTAAGAAGAACTCCAGGTGCCGTGATGTATTGGGTGAATAGGGTTGGGGCAAGGATGGACCCCTGAGAGATCCCTTGGCCCACGCAATCGATGAGGAGAGATGGACGTTAATTTTAAGTCTCTGCGACCTGTCCATGAGGAATGAAGCGAACCATTTCAGGGCCATGCCTTCAATGCCCTTTCAATATTTTAGTGTGTCAAGGAGTGTGTGGTGGTTGACAGTGTCGGAGGCTGATGATAGGTCGAGGAGAATCAGAAGGCAAGTATGTTGTTTGTATCTAGAATTCGTGAGAGGCACTTTACACCGGAGTTATTTTGGAACCTGCTGTGACTGAGAAGCAGCTTCACAGGCCCGACCTTCATCCTAAGAAGGAAGATAGTGTAAGAAACTGGCTCTATATATACTGCACCAAAGTGGGGTACGGTGGGTATAGAGTCCAAGGGTCTCCAGAGGTTTGGCAGAGGTTAAAGTTAGATAGAACCTTACTCTCTAAAGTGGTAGCTTGGTCAAGCAGTAAGGCAGTATCAGAGGACAGTATTAAGCATTTGATGTACACACTCAGTCAGCAAAATAATTCACACACTCAAAAACTGAACTCAAGGCCAATTGTTTTGTATAAAAAAATATACTGTTGTTTTATTTCTAGAACCAAGCAAACCTGGTACAGGTAAGCATATAAATACTTTGCAGTAGTAAATTACTTGTATGAACACAGTTCAGAATTGCAGTATAACTTGTACTGGTTTTGGTTACAGTTTTGAGTGAGCAGTTTGCAACACATTGCAGGTATAGTACATTCAGATGAATGTGCTTTTTGAGTAAAATGCAGTTAATTTCTTTTAAGATTACTTTTACTAACACAGGGTTGGATCCTAGATTCAGCCCTGGGATATTTCCTGAAAACAGGTGAGTAAACGTGTTTTGGTTAGAGGTACGATTTTTAAAGAATATTATTGCATTTCAAAAGTTGGCACTTAGAAACTTTTTCACATAGAATCACCAATGTTATCCTATGGGAGGAAATTCACTTAGCAGGTAAGTTATGTTAATGATACTTTTTCTTACTCAGTTCTCGAAACCTAGATTCATGGAGAAATGACAACAGCTGTAGTGCACTCAAATTTAACTTATACACTTAGTATATGCAGTATACAAACGTAATCTCATTTGGTGTGCACTCCCTGAGGTGGTTCCACCCTAACACCAATTCTGAAAGAAAAGATTAACTAGGTCAAAAGATGTTCTAGACAGAGTGTGCACTACCTAATACACTCAGAAATGAGTGTGTGTCAACAACATTTTTAACGCTACTATTCATAAAAAAGAAACAGCATTGAATACAATTTTTCTGCTTATTTACACAAAAAATAATCTCAATGGGCGACGAAATGTATCCATCATACTGTGATACTTCTTGTCAGTCTTTTTATTTTCACATGAAGTGTAGTCCCAAATCAAAAATTAGGCTTCAAAGTCCATCCAAAGGAACATAAATTACGTAGATAGGCTCATTCCCTAATCCCAAAGCATTTTGGGTGTCTCCTGCACCCTTCATCAGATACATAGATTCAGCACTGGGACATTTCCTGAAAACAGTTGAAAAAATGCGTTTTGGTTATTCGGCTGATTTTTAAGGAATATTTGTCATTTTCAAAAGTCGACACAGAAACTTTTTGGGAGAAAAAGTGTCAATATTATTCTATGAGGAAAAAGAGGTTATCGGTTTCCAGGTAGGTAATCGGTCTTTTGAGTTAGGGTTCTGGGGATAGACTCAGGGGTCTCCCAGGGTCAGCGATGCACTGTTGTTGCACCCCCAGTGGCACTAGGGCGGCCGGGTGCAGAGTGTTGAGGCCCAATGTTATCCTATGGAGGATAGGGGGGCTCCGGTTGGGGGCTGCTGGCAAGCAGGCTTCGGGGTTGTGGGAGCCAAGCTCCTAGGGTTAAGCTCAGGGCAAGTTGGGGACCAGGTTAGCACAAAAGGGGCACCCTCAGTGGCAATAGGGCAGTCGGGTGCAGGGTGCTGTTTTGAGGTTGGATGCCCTGTTGATTTCAATGGAGATTCTCCGGGACAAAGAAACACTGCAGGCTCGGGAACGAGGATCTTCCAGGAGTGACCATCACTTCGAGGGGTAAGTTGGGATGTTGTGGGTTGGTTAGGCACCGTTGGTTTGGGCACACAAGGCCGTGGGGCGTTGGGTGCAGGGGTGCCTTTTGACGTCGGATTTTCTTACCCGCTCTGGTTGCGGTAGGGGGGGTCCTCTGGATTGAAGTTGCTGGGGTTGTCAGGAGGCTTGAGGCAGGTCAGGGGTCGCCGGATCTCGGGTCAGGATCACTGGGGGGACCTCCTCGTGGTGTTTGTCCACTCGAGCTTGATCCGGATTCGGCAGGTGCAGAGTGTGCGGGATTCGCGGTTCCTGGCTGGCACCAGAAGCTGCAGTTCAAACACGTCCGGTGTTCACGGGAGACACAGCTTGGAAAGTGAAGGCAGGCAGGTCTTCCGAGGTTTTTGAGGTTGCTGGCCGCTGGACACGCCGGGATTTCGCAGGAGCAGGTTTAAGGGGAGACAGGCCTGTAGGGCTGGGGCCAAGTCAGTGGGCGTCGTCCTCTTGTTAGCTCTGCATGGCTTTCGTCCTTCTTCTTCTCTTCTTCTTCTTGTAGTTGCTGGATCTGAGGAAGGAAGGTTCAGGGTGCCCCTAAATACTAAGGGGCAGATTTATAATAACTGGCGCATCCCTGCATATCAGCAGGGATGCGCCAGTTATTTTGCGCCCCAGCTCCGCCATCATGAATGCGCCGCATTTATAATGCGGCGCACCATGGGGCAAAAACGGCACAGATGCGTCACGCATCTGTGCCGTACAAGTGGCGAGACGCAGCTCCAGCAATGCTCTGGGGGGCCCTATCTGCACAATGCTGCGTCAATCCTTACACCTGCTTCAAGCAGGCGCAGGGTTTTGACGCAGCATGGGCTCAAAAGTGACTGAGTGAAATCTTGTAGATTTCACTCAGCCACTTTTAGGAGGCGTTCCTGCGCCGGAACGCCCCCACCTGCCCTGGAACGCCTACATGTGGCGCAGGGCTTTACAACGTGACGCATCTCCCAGATGCGTCACATTGTAAATACCCCGCGCCATGGCGCAGGATTTGCGCCGCTGCTGCGTCACAAAAGTGACGCAACGGTGGCGCAAAAGTGGCGCAAGTGCAACATAAATCTGCCCCTAAGTTTAGTGGAGTTACAGGTAGGTAAAGGGTAGGGACCAATGGGCCCCTTCCCTGGGGTGGGTATACCCCCTATTCTGCCACTCTCCAGTGGGAAGGGGGCAGGAGCCTGTCCCTGGTTGGCTGGGTCCCCCATCCTCAAGATGGCGGGGACTCGTGGTTGTGCTTCACCTCACCTCCCCCACCTTAGGTTTGGAGTTGGCAGAGGTGGGCACATCTCTCTTCCTCACTTGTTTTTCCCGCTGGTTCTCCCGCCCAAAGTGGGGGGTAGATTCAGTGGGGACCAGTTGCTGAAAGCAACAAATGGTCTGGAGAAGCTCACAAAGGTGGCATGCCTTTGAAGCTTCTCCTTCGTGAACCCTGCCCATCCTGGGGGAGGAGGCTTGGCACCTCGTCCCAGGATGTGCATTGTTTCAGGCCCCCGAGAGCAGCAAGCTCTTGACCCAGGGGTCCAGAAACATGTCTGGTGGTGGCAGCCTGCGCAGCCACTCGGTCAGGTCACTGGGAGTTGGTCGAGTTTCAGGGGGCATCTCTAAGATGCCCTCTGTTGTGCAAACTTTACATTAAATCCCACACTGGCATCAGTGTGGGTTTAATGTGCTGAGAAGTTTGATACCAAACTTCCCTTCCTGCAAAGAAGCGCTGTTCCTGTGTTGTTGCTGTCTGGCCACTTCGCCACGCCTCGCGGCCCCCGCTTCGCGAGTGCCGCTCGTAGGCTTAGACTCTCTCTGGGGAACATCCTTGCTGCCTCCCTTCACGTGCTTTGAGCACCAACGCGCCCCTTGCAAGCTGTCATCTGGTCAACAGGGGTAGAGGCGGGACTGCGAGGACCAGCATTCCTAGCGGCGTGGATCGGCCGCAGCTGGTCCTCTTCCCGCCCCCTCCTCCTCCTCTTTAAAAATCTGTGTGGAGTGAGTGAGCCTTGGGACCCTTCCTGCAAAGAAGCGCTGTTCCTGTGTTGTTGCTGTCTGGCCACTTTGCCACGCCTCGCGGCCCCCGCTTCGCGGGGGCCGCTCGTAGGCTTAGACTCTCTCTGGGGAACATCCTTTCTGCCTCCCTTCACGTGCTTTGAGCACCAACGCGCCCCTTGCAAGCTGTCATCTGGTCAACAGGGGTAGAGGCGGAACTGCGAGGACCAGCATTCCTAGCGGCGTGGATCGGCCGCAGCTGGTCCTCTTCCCGCCCCCTCCTCCTCCTCTTTAAAAATCTGTGTGGAGTGAGTGAGCCTTGGGACCCTTCCTGCAAAGAAGCGCTGTTCCTGTGTTGTTGCTGTCTGGCCACTTCGCCACGCCTCGCGGCCCCCGCTTCGTGGGAGCCGCTCGTAGGCTTAGACTCTCTCTGGGGAACATCCTTTCTGCCTCCCTTCACGTGCTTTGAGCACCAACGCGCCCCTTGCAAGCTGTCATCTGGTCAACAGGGGTAGAGGCGGGACTGCGAGGACCAGCATTCCTAGCGGCGTGGATCGGCCGCAGCTGGTCCTCTTCCCGCCCCCTCCTCCTCCTCTTTAAAAATCTGTGTGGAGTGAGTGAGCCTTGGGACCCTTCCTGCAAAGAAGCGCTGTTCCTGTGTTGCTGCTGTCTGGCCACTTCGCCACGCCTCGCGGCCTCCGCTTCGCGGGAGCCGCTCGTAGGCTTAGACTCTCTCTGGGGAACATCCTTTCTGCCTCCCTTCACGTGCTTTGAGCACCAACGCGCCCCTTGCAAGCTGTCATCTGGTCAACAGGGGTAGAGGCGGGACTGCGAGGACCAGCATTCCTAGCGGCGTGGATCGGCCGCAGCTGGTCCTCTTCCCGCCCCCTCCTCCTCCTCTTTAAAAATCTGTGTGGAGTGAGTGAGCCTTGGGACCCTTCCTGCAAAGAAGCGCTGTTCCTGTGTTGTTGCTGTCTGGCCACTTCGCCACGCCTCGCGGCCCCCGCTTCGCGGGAGCCGCTCGTAGGCTTAGACTCTCTCTGGGGAACATCCTTTCTGCCTCCCTTCACGTGCTTTGAGCACCAACGCGCCCCTTGCAAGCTGTCATCTGGTCAACAGGGGTAGAGGCGGGACTGCGAGGACCAGCATTCCTAGCGGCGTGGATCGGCCGCAGCTGGTCCTCTTCCCGCCCCTTCCTCTTGTTTTTCCTTCATAGCTTGTGTGGACAACGCGCACGCGGGACGCGCGCGGGGCAACGGCCGGGGCGAAGACCGGGCTAAGAGCGGGCCGTTTGAGGCCGTTCGAGGACGGCAGAGGACGGCCCTGGCCCACCCCCCTTATTGCTCCTAACCTGCTTGTTATTGTATCATCGTGCTGAGACAGGTTAGCTTAAACTGAAGCTTCCTAGTTAGTAAGTCGAGTGACGACCCTGATCTCATCATAAGCACCATGAGTACTAGGATGACACGTAGCAAAGCCTCCAAAGGTGGTTCACAAATCTGTGGCCCTATGGACGACTTCATCACCCGCACAAATATAGCCATCGATGAAGAAATATCTAAACTTCAAACCCGGGTATCCCTAGAATTGGTAGCTGCACGTAGGCTGTCCGAGGTAATTGCCCTCTCGAAGAAATCATCCCTAGGACATATAGCCTCTGCTGTCACTCCAGTACGCCCTGCTTGCCCAAATAGTATTACCACCCAGGTTGATTTACACCAGCCCCCGATTACTTCCACCCTCACTCCGCCCTTAGAACAATCACGCATTACAGAAGAGCTAAGTCTCGCTGCACCTTCTCACGCCCAGACCCCCACCCTTAATCCCCTTTCCCAAGCATTCCCAACTACTTCCCGTGTTAGTGGTGCACAACCCAAAAGAAAACGCCAATCACGCTCAGCCTACTCTCGTAAAAAGGCAAAGGTCACAGTCTCCCACCAGCTCACAATGACCAACACTCAGGCACGTAATGCTTTACCTGAGGGTTCCTTGAGCACACAGTCAGTATGCCAAAGTATGGGAGAGGGTCCAGCCAACACCACCCCAGTAGACGAGGGGGCGCAGGTACAAGACCAGGGAAGGAATGATAAGGAATTTATAGATCAAGTCTGGGAAACATTAAAAAAACTTCTCTCACCACTCGACTTAAGATTGTCTAGGATAGAAAACAATCTACTCGAGATGGAGAAGAGCATTATTGCTCTGGCCACTCTTGGCCTGAGAAGTCTCGAAAACCAGGGCGTGTCCTTGTCCGACCCACTTTCGCCAGCCCCTGTTTTGCAAGCTGAGCAGCACCCCCCACCAGTACCTGTTGCTGTAAGGCTTGTTCCTAAGCCGAGGACTGTGGCTGTGGATCAAGTTTCCATAACCGCTAAACCTCAGGCTACCAAACCGCAGATTCCCACACGGAACTCTAAGCCTGGAAAAGTAAACCCAAACCTGGTAGCATCTGCCAGACCCCAGCCTACAGAAACCCAGGGTCCTCGTCCAAAAGAAAATTTTAGAGGAGGCTATATAGACCTTCCACCAGAGGCCAATGACTATGTGGTCGTGTTGACAGGCGTCCCTGTGATTGGCACTGACCAACACGAAAACCACTGGTCATTGAAAAATAAAACTATGCACTGGCTTAACGTCAACAGACCGATTTCCAATGGCAAAAGAAGCCGAGTAATGATGGTCCGTAGAATATCCTGGGTGGGCCCAACCAAGAAATCTAAGCAAGGGGACTGTGTAGTTGTAACTTTTGAAGACCCACATACGGCGCACCATATCTGTTCCTGGCCAACTAGTGAAGATTCTTTAGTCATACCAAGGCCGCTATCCTATTTTTACCCCCCACGCCAATTGCATACCCAAGCGGATAACTGGTCCTTGGTGCAGCACCACCCATAGAACACCCATCCCATGAGGCAAAAGAATACTCTTTTACACTGGAATGGCCTTTCAACCTACAATAGATTTGGAGGCCTGGAGGAGGTCGATTGATTTTCTATGTTCCCAGCATGCCCACAACTAGAAAAAGCATTGTCTCCACATGTTATAGACATAATTGGAAATCCAACCAACGGCCCTCCAACTAGCCAAGCCGGGCTTCTGACTCTCTTGCCCCGGGCCATGGAACCGATCAAAATGGCCATTTTAGATTGCAAAAGAGTGGAAACGAGGCCAGACAGCCCCTGTTCGATCCCCCCTCCTCCAGTACAATCTAATCCAATGGAGATCGACCTGCCTGATAGAGTTGCCTCCCCAGGCGATTCTTCACTGAGGGTCTTAAGCTGGAATGTGGCTGGCCTTGTACGTAACTTTGATAACCCGGAATGGAACACCTTCCTGGCTCCCTATGACATTTGCTTGCAACAGGAAACATGGTGCCAGGAACCTAGACACAGAGTGGGGTTTTCGACCTTCTATGTTCCGGCTGTATGTCACCAAGGTTCTAAAGGACGCCCATCCGGTGGTCTTCTCATCTGGATCAACATAGCACTAGATCTCAGTGTTTCTCAAAGGACCACCGAAACACCTGACCTTCAATGGCTAACAGTGCACTACAAAGGGGGAAGGAAACTAGAACTATTTAATCTCTACTTAAGGGGCAATAGGAACGGAGGACCTCTAAACTCTTTAGGCTTAAGTAACTACCTGTCTGCCTGTGACGCCGACTCTCTCGTCCTGCTGGCAGGCGATTTTAATTGCTGTTTTGAGCCTTTAGCCAAAGAAGATATTCTGGATACCAACGAGGAGGATAACAGGAGGGGCATCCCTATTCTGAACCTCGAACCGATCCCTAAATGGACACAAAAGGCGATCGATATAAATGCTCTTTGCATGGAGCATAACTTGAGAGCAACGAATGGGCGTTCTAAATCAGATCCCATGGGTGCCCATACATACAATAGGACGGGCCACTCATCCAGAATTGACTTTGTTATGCTCAACTATAACCTCTGGCCATATCATCAAGACATGGAGGTTTTAGAGACCTGTGACAGCGACCACAACCCTCTCGCTTTAACCATTTCTGTCCCCTGGCAAACTGGGTCTCAAGAAACCACTAATCAGTTATGGAAAGCTTCACATGAGATTCTTCCCTCAAACTGTGGCAGACGTCTTAAATGGGCAAGAGTCTCAGCGGATGAGGCTAGGATGTCACAAGCTGAAACCATCTTACTAGAGGCTGAATCTAGGTTTGATAGCACGAATAGCGATAGCAAGATGTTTTTATCGTTATTTACGGAGACTGTAACGGCACTAAGTGGGCTGTTCATCATTCCCAAACCCAGCTCCAGAACTGCTTCAAAGGGGGCCCTGAGAACAAGTGAAAAGTGGTTCACAGCCAAGTGTCGACTTGCTAAGGGTGATCTTGTTGCTGCAGTTAAAGGAAAAGACCAAGCTACCATCAGGTCTGCAAGGAAACTGTATAGGAAAACTGTGACTGAGGCCAAGCGGACATATGATTTCAACTTTTGGCGTGACCTAACGGAGGCGAGCACAAGGAAAGATGCTAAGGGGTTCTGGGACTTGCTAAGATCAAGAGACAAGCCCATTGATCAACAACTGACTTGTAATATCCCTGGTGTTGCCTGGTTTGCCCACTTTTCGAAATTGTATTCGGCTCAGACAGGGCCTCCGCAACCAGACCCGCTCCCAAGGCTCAGTTCCACAGATTTCCCACCAAATGAAGTCCTATTTACCACCTTGGAAGTAGAGAAGGCAATCAGGTGTATTGTTTCTAACAAAGCGGCAGGACCTGATGGGATCCCGGGCGACTTGATAAAAAATAATCCCCCATTTTGGAGCAGATTAATTGCTGCTCTTCTTAATGAGGTTATGTTGGGGGGGTCTTTCCCTGACTCTTGGAGGGGCGCTGAAGTAGTCCCCATTTTCAAGAAGGGTAGCAGGGAAGACCCAGCCAATTACCGACCCATCAGTTTGCTGGATTCGACGCAAAAGGTAGCGGGGAAAGTGGTATTGGGCAGGATTCTGGAGTGGGTGGATGAAAATCAGATATTGTCTGATTTCCAAGCGGGTTTTAGATCAGGGACAGGCACCGTCGAGCAGACATTCCGCCTTTTAATGCTCTATTGGAAGGTAGTGGTGCTAGGAGGGGGCAGCTTATACTTAGTCTTCATAGACTTAAAAACAGCCTTCGACCTGGTTCCAAGAGCATTATTGTGGAAGGTCCTTGACGAGTTAGGTCTACCTCCCTATTTGTTGGCCTTGCTGATAAAAATCCATGAAAACAACTTTGCCCAAATCAGATGGGGTGCCCAGGGAGAAAAAACCCTGTGTATTCCAGTAGACAGGGGCGTCCGCCAGGGGTGTGTGCTTGCCCCCACTCTGTTTTCGCTTTACGTCAATGGAGTGGAGGAGCACCTTCTTCAACATCCTGCAGATGCACCATCCCTGGCTGGAAGGAAAATCCCGACGCTCCTGTTTGCGGACGACACCCTCCTGATTTCGAAATCACCTGCAGGCATACAGTCATTACTTTCCAGCTTCAAGGCCTTCTGTGACACCAAGGGATTGGCCATAAATATTGGCAAGACCAAATTTCTTGTCCTCAACCCTCCTAAGAAATCTGTTAAACCCCCCACTCTAGACTCTGTCACATTAGAACGGGTCAAAGAATTTGACTATCTAGGCATACGTCTTTGTGATAGTATGAGCTGGAAGGCCCATCACCAAAAAGTGTTTCTAACCCATAAGAGGGTTGTTGGTGCTTTACTTAAAGAGCAGCGTGCTTCCTCCATAAAACCTATTGGGGCACTTCTTGATATTTATAGGGGTAGGGTTGTGAGTGCAGCACTGTATGGCGCAGAACTTTGGGGTACCCAGAGAGTGGATACTTTGGCCCACCTAGAAAATAAATTTCACAAAGATCTGATGAGGCTACCCCAGAGCACCCCCACAATCCCCCTCTTGCTGGACGCAGGTACTCGTCCAATCTGCGAGCAAGCTAAATTACGCCCCTTACTACTATGGTCTAGAATTTGGAACGTCCCCGAACTCCACAGTTATGCAGACGCCCTAAAAGATGTACTGTCCTTATCTGGCTGGCATAAGATCGCCTGGCTCAGAGAGGTCAAGAGGGCATTATACAAGCTCGGTCTGGGAGTTGCGTGGGAAAATAAAACAGCACCTCCTAAACAAGAACTGAAGAAGGCTTACTGGTCTTGGGTGGATAACGAGAGACTTGGTAAATCAAATCACCCAAGATCTGTTGCCAACTTCTTGATGGTTAAAGATATCCCCTCCAGAGAACCATATTTGGACTTGATTCACAGTTCACATGATAGGGCATTATATTTTAAATTCAGGGTTGGGGTCTTACCTTTATGTCAGTTTACCTCTACCTGGAAACCACCACTGCAAACTGTACCCTATTGCCCATTCTGCGAGCTAAAAATCGAATCTGTCGCACACTTTCTATTTGAGTGTCGAGTCTATATGGCCCCTAGGCGGAGGTGGTTGAAGCCTCTTTGGAGGAGCCTGGGAACTCGCTCACATCTGGAAGCTATAAGAATACTGCTCTCAGATACAAGACCCTTTTTTGCCATTTGTTTGGCTAAATTCCTAGGCTGGGCCTGGCGCATAAGATCTGCTAAACAACTGACGATACAGTAAAGTGTCCCTTTTTCATTTTTTATAAATTCTAAGATTATCTCGTGTAAATATGAAATGTTTTTAATGGTAATACGAATTGTAAATTGCTTTGTTTCGACCATTGTTTTTATGCTGTCATGTTTTGCTTTTATGATATGTTTTTATATCGAAATAAAGCTTTACTACTACTACTACTAAACTTCCCAGTCTTCAGTGTAGCCATTATGGTGCTGTGGAGTTCGTAATGACAACCGCTCAGAACCATATACTCTTAATGGCAGCACTTCACTTCCAAGACCCAGGAATGGACCTGGGTACTGCAGGGGTAAAGGGCTCATGCACCTGTATCCTCACCCCTAGCATAGGGCACCCAGCTAGAGGGGTGACTGATGTATGCCAGGGCAGTGGTTTGTGGGCATGGCACACAGGGATGTGTGCCAAGTTGACTCTTTGTTTTGTTATGGGCCTAGACACCCAGCCTGCAAAGGCAGTGTGTGTGTGTCAGGGTACAGGGCCTCTACGAGGAGTGGCACAATAAGTGCTGGAGCCCTAAGGAGCCTTCTCTGGTCACAGTGTCCTGGGTACCTATGGTACCATTTACCAGGGGCTGACATGTGGCCAGAATTGCCAATTGGGTTTAGGCTTCAATGCAGTTTATGGGAAGGAACACAGGCCCTGGTTACCTGATTGGCAGGAGCCCAGGGCACACTCAGTCAAAGTACATCAACAAATCAGCAAAAAGTGAGGGCATACCATGCAAGAAAGATGACACTTTTTCACAGATATCTGTGCAGGTGTATGTGGGCAGGCTTTCACACTCAGATGGAGTACATTCGTTAATGCACTGAGCATGGCTTCCTGAGACATTACACCAAGGTATAGGGTTAGATCATTCCAACAAGGTCTGGCAGAAGGGTCCCACCATGCTCGCTAGGGGTATCAGTGATAGATACGAGTAACTTAGAGACAAGTAACATGGTTGAATTATTTGTGTTTTTCACCATTCTAATACTCCTTTTAACAATGATGTCTCATCTGTTTATGAAACGCAGACCATATTTCATTTATAAAGATTAGATCTTTTCAATAACCATTTGAAAATATATTATTGTTTCTTTTCTTCTTAAAACTTTAGGCATGCAAAAGTGACAAACAAAAGGGTCAGTTCTACTTCCACTAATTCCTTGGAAATAAGAGTGATCATGTTTTAGGTTCCTGATTGCATCCATGACTCTGGAGGTTTAGGAGTTTAGATGTGGCACTGTGAGCTAGCCAGACCAACATTTACTGATGATATGAGAATAATTAGTCTCTGTATTATGAAGTTTTGTTGATCTAATACACAGCCCTACTAAATTCGTAGGAACCGCATAAAATGGAGCATAAGAGCATTGTCGACCACTTGTAGTAGAGCAGTTTCCTTCCTGAAGCCTTGATCGAAACCAGATTTGAATTCATCTGGGAGGTAGTTGTTTTGATGTGTTGAGTGAGTGGCTCCGCTTCACATCTTTCAATGATTTTTGCGAGGAAGGGCACGTTGGAGATCAGGCAATGGTTGCTGAGGCCGTTAGTGTCTGCAGAGGTTTTTTTTTAGGAGGGGTTACTTGCCTAATTTTGACGCAGACCGAATATGTTCCATGATTGAGGGAGAGATTCACTAGTTTTGTCCAGTGGGGAAGATTGTGAGCATAAAAGTATTTTGCAATGTCGCCAGGGATTGGGTCTACATAGTGGTTTGTGCGTTTTGTTTTTATGATAATCTTTTGTATGTCTTCCTCTGTAATGGAATTAAATGGTTGCCAAGTTTTTTCGGATTTGCATACTGGCGAAGAGGTAGGGTGGACATCATGATATAGGAACCATTGAAATTTGGAGCTGAAGATCTATAGAAACTCCTCTGCTTTTGATGGTTGGTCTTCAAATTTGCTGGATGTGGGTATGGAGGGGTTGTTGGCGGCTTTGACCAGATCAAATAGTTGCAATGGTTGGTTCGTGGCTGAGCCCAGCATGGACCTAAAGTGGTTGGATTTCTCACAGAAGATGTGTTTTTGTATAGGGGCCTAGCACTTCTAAGGCAAGTAAGGTTAGTGGTGGAGGGCGTCAATCTCCATTTCTTTTCTACGATTCTTAAGGCTTTCCTTTTCTCATAAAGGGCGTTGTTGAACCATGGCACTGTTGGTTTAGGGTGTTTCTTTTTGCTTTAAAGTGGAACTGCAACATCAATTGAATCAGAGAAGCATAGAAAGCTCTGTGAGGGAGCATTGTTCACATTTATGGTGGAGCCAAATAGGGGAAGTGTCTTCTGAATAGTGTTGCGAAGAGCAGTGTCGTCTATGTTTCTGGTGTCTCAAAACGAGGTGGTTGCTCATTCTGGTTGACCCGTTACCACGGTGTGAAAGGGTCGTAGAATGAAGGGAATGAGAAGTGGTCTGACCAGTCTACCAGAATGGTTCCTTCACTGACAGCGTATCGTCTTTGGAGAATATTAGTTCTAGCATTCAGCCTTTAGTGTGTGTTAGCTTAAGGTTATGTTGGATCAGATTATTGCTGGAGGTGAAATGATTCACTGTAGAGGCTTCTGCGGTGCCCCACTGAAGGTTGAAGTCTCCCAGAAAGATCTCTTTATCGCTCCGGGTGGTTTGGTCAGTTATGAGGTCAGCGCATTCCTCGACAAATGCCATGTTATTAACTGATGGGTGGGAGACTGCTTTTATTCTGAAGGAAGAATTGTGTTGAGCATACAGGTCTAGAAAAAGGCATTGAAATGTGGAGAAGTGGCCATTTGGTATCTCCTTGCATTGCAGTGAATCTCTGTAGATTACTGCCATACTGCCACGATTCTGCCTACTCAGTCCTTTCTGATGATGGAGTAGTTTGAAGGAAGTAGAAGATCAAAGGTTTTGTGGAACGTTTCGCTGAACGAGGTCTCAGTCAGGATTAAATGTTCAAGATTGTATTGATCGATGGAGTCGAAGATTTCCGGTTTGTGTTTCATAGTGAATCTACAGTTGGGAAGAATGGCGCGTGTAGATGAGGTAATGGATTTGGTGTGAGGGGTGGCAGGGGTTTTGTATATTGACCTGATCACAGGCATCTGCTTTGAATGAGACTTGAGCTTGAATTGGGTGAGGGAGATAGTAGAGATTCTGAGCTGGTATGAGTTTTCTAGGGTAGAGGTACTGGCAGCCACGGTACATGCAGGTAAGAGCGGTGGGGCGGTGGGGCCATGTGAAGGGGGATTTCGTGGGACGATGCTGAGGGAAAATTAATTATTTATTTCATTTTCCCTATGCATCTGCCCTTGAAATCCCCCCTCATGTAACCCCACCGCCCCACCGCTGTTACCTGCATGGACCGCGGCTGGGTAGTGATAGGAGGAAAGGGAAATAAAGAAAATTGGGGGCAGTTTGGTGCTGTAGCTTACAAGTAGGTCAGCAATGTCAGCTTGGCAGAGAGTGGGTGTGAATTTTGTGGAGTGAGGAAAATGATTACTCCTGGGTATTGAGCTCTGAGGATAGTGTGTCTCCAGCTTGGGAGGTCGATAGTTTGAAAGGGTGATAGACTGGAGTTTAGCTGGAATCCAGCCTCATCGAATTGAGAAAGTTTAGAGCTGATGAGACAGGTAATGGTGGGACAGGGGTTTGATGGATGAACGGGAGGGGGCATGGCGTGCAGTGCTGGTGTGTGGAAGGAGAATAAGCTGTGTGGGTGATCAAGGTTGAGAGGAGTGTAAGGTGAAAAGAGGCAAAGCACTGTGTTGTGAGGTGTGTTGTGTGGTCTCAACGGGGTTGTGAAAGGGGGTCTTAGTGGTGGTAATTAAGTGAGGAGGGGACGTTTACCAGTTCCTGTGTGCTAATGTAATTTGAGGGGAAGGAGTGTAGTGAGTGATTAAGGGAGATGTTATGTTATGTTAATCAAGGATTTATAGAGCGCACAGCTACTCGACAGAGTGTCCCGACACTATGACAGTAGAGACAGAGCAAAGACTATGCAACCAGACATTTGACTGAAGGGAGCCGTTATAGTAACTGTTGAAAAATCCAGGTTTTTAACTGCTTTCTAAACTCCAGATGGGAAGTAGTCTGTCTCAGGGGGAGAGGCAGGGTATTCCAGGCGCGAGCTACTTGCACCTGGAAAGACCGTTCTCCACAGCGTGCTCTACAGAACCTTGGCGCCGAGATCAGATATTGATGGGCTAATATAAGCGATCTACGCAGGATGTAATAGAGAATTCTTTTACGCAAATAATGTGCCCCTAGCCCGTGCAAAGCTTTAAAGGCAAGGGTTAGTGCTTTGAAGAGAATTCTGCACCGGACCGGGAGCCAGTGTAATTTCTTCAAATGGGGAGGAATCCGTTCTCTGGCTCCTAACTTCAGGACCGCTCTGGCCGCTGAGTTCCGCACAATCTGGAGTCTGTTCAGGAAGCCCTCCGGAAGGCCAAGATACAGGACGTTAACATAATCCAATCTAGAAGTAATGAGGGCCTGCACAACTAGCTTTCTATGTGTCATTGGCAGTAGATAGAGAAATTTCCTAATCATTTTTAATAAACCAAAACAAGTACCAGTCACAGTCTGAACTTGTGTTTTCATTGATAACATATCATCCATTTTCACTCCCAGATTTTTAACAATGTTAACTGCCGTCTGGGGTGGCGACATTTCGTCGGGCCACCACTGTTTTCAAATGTCCAACGGAGGGGAGCTGAAGAAAATGAACTCAGACTTCTCCGGATTACATTTGAGTTGGTGGGATTGAAACCAGAGGAACACTTCAGCCAGGCAGTCTCTAATCTTCTGACCATGAAAGTCTTCACCCTTCCTACATGTGAACAACAGCTAAGTGTCGTCCGCATAGGATATAATCTTCGCTTCTCCTGCCTCCGCCAGCTTGGCAAGGGGGGACATATACAGGTTAAGTAATACAGGGCTCAAAATAGAGCCCTGAGGGACCCCCACATTTAGGAGTGGGATCCTGGTTGTGAAGGGGGGAGACCAAACCTCCTGCTTTCTGTCCTTCAAAAAGGAGGCAAACCATTTCAGCACCGTGCCACCAAAACCACACTGCTGCAATCTCTTCAGTAGGTGATCATGGGCCACGGTGTCGAAAGCTTTTGAAAGATCTAAAAGAATCAAGACAGCTTTTCCTCCCTTATCAAGGGTTTCTTTGATGGTCTCAGGGACCTCAAATAAGGCCGTCTCCGTGCTAAAGTTAGAACGAAAACCTGATTGACTTGAATGAAAGAGGTTATTAGTTTCAGCAAAGTTGGAAACTACCGAATGTACATATTTTTCTAACGTTTTAGCAAAGAATGGGAAAAGGGAGATAGGTCTATAGTTGGAGAGTATAGTTTGATCTGCAGCGGGTTTCTTCAGTAACGGAATCACTTTTGCACTTTTCCAAATCTCGGGTACCTGACCAGTGCTCAAATACAGATTCAGGATGGTGTTTACTGTTGGATTCAGTATCTCTTCCATAAATTTGGCCGGGCAAGGGTCAGACGGGGAGCCAGACTTCAGGCCCTTCATTATTGCTAAGGAAGATTCTAAAGTGATCGGGGGAAAACAGGAAAGAGAAACATTTCCTATCCTGTTTTGACAGTTTAGCGGGAAGGAATCCCTATTATCAGATCCATCCAACAATCCAAACGAGGATTAGATCTCTGTTAATTTTAAATAGAGAAAATTAGCTAACTGATTGATCCAATCCGCGGAGAAGGAGGGATGGTTAGCTCCCGCATTAATTGACGAGAAGTTTTTCACTATGTTGAAAAATTCTCTACTTTTATTCCATAGCAAAAAATGACTTCTTTTCCTCCTGTATTTTTTTATGATAAATTCTTATTGTTTTCTTATACTTGTCTTTCTTTTCTTTACTAAAGTCTCTCCTCCGGCGCAGACCTTCTTTCTGATCTCCCTGGGCATATAGTTAGGAGGGCTAAAGTTCTAGTGCCAAAATTGACCCAACTTTCAAGAGACTCCACCTCCCGTTCTATGTTCCCACATAACTCCAGGGGATGCCTGGCTAATTCCTCTTTAAAAGCTTCTGGTGTAATTTTATACAGTGGTCTAGAGAAAGTCGTTACCTGCCTCGCCTGGGACTGTCGAGGTTTAAGAAGTTTCTGGATCTTAAAGCTAATCAGGAAATGGTCCGACCATGGCAGGGGTAGAGGAACATCAATTTGGATAATGGAGTTCGCAAAAATTTGATCTAGGGTATGACCCTTAATGTGGGTCTGGGATGTCACATACGGGCAGAGATTCAATGCTTCCATCGACTCCAGTAGAGAGTAAGCATCGGCCCTCTCCTGATTGTCCAGATGGATATTAAAGTCCCCAAGGACCAAAAAGTTTTTTAATCTAGGGGACAGCGTGAGGGAAGGGAATGTGTGCATAGTCTGCAAGAGGTCAATTTAGGTGAGGTTGATTGTTCCAGTTAGCGGCGACATTGAGGAGTTCCGGAGATGTGGTGGTCAATGAGTGCATTCGGTAAGGAAGGATATTTCTTGTGAAGTCATAGAAGATGTGGTGGGGATGGTAAGGTGTTGCGATCAGGAATCATCAAATGAGGTAATGCAACAGAGGGATTGTACCCAGTTTGGATGATGGGTGTGATGATGTTGATGACGAGGGAAGACTGCCCTGAGGTGGGTCAGTGATGTATGTGGGAGGTGAGTGGGTTGTAGCTCAAGGATTGTTATTGTGAAGAAAGGCTGTGCTGTGTGAATGTGGGGCAAGTAAGGGTGTGATTGACATGAGAGGGTGAGGTATGGTAGGATGGGCTAGTCAGTGTGATGGGATTGTGCCACTGGGGTCCAGTTGGGGGGTTTGTGACAGGTTGAGGGGAAGTAAATGATTGTGGAAAGAGGAGGGAGTAGGGATGGGGGAAATGTTGGGGGGCATAGTGAATGTTGGAAAGTATGGCTGGGCGGGTAAGGGTACACTATTAGGGGTAGGTTTCAGACCACTGGTTGGGGGATTGGTGGGGAGTTGAGGCGGGGTTGAGTTGGTTGGGTGGGGTAAGATGATATGGAGAGTGGAATATTGGATGAGGAGGCTTGCAGTAGGTCATTGAGGAGGACTGGGAAGATGTGGTTAAATAGTGAAAGGTGCAAATCTTTGGAATGAATCAGGGTCTTATGATTATTGTGGCTGGAGATAGTGGTTCTGTTGAATAGTGGTGATGGGAAATTTGGAGCTTCCAGCCATGAGCAATGGTAGTAGACAACATACCGTTGAGCTTGTCATGGAAGATGGTAGGCCAGGATGTTGTGTTACGTTTGAAGAAGATGAGCCCTCTTTTACGCTTCCCATAAAGGCCACTGTGATATTGGTCAGAAAATCATATGTCTAGAAAATCTTTCACGGTGTTGTGTTTAAATCGTTTTGCTGATGATTTGGAGTAATTAGGAGGGTATATGATATTCAAATAGTTGATTCCAGCTTTTTCCATTTTGGTAGACATTGGGAATTAATTATGGGAGCTTTACCATTCTGCCGAAACAGGCCAAGGGGTTCCGCTGTATTTTAAACAGGACGGAAACAAATTTACAATGTAATGCTGTGGGGAGTGGTAACGAAGGTGCATGTTTTTACCAGTGTACTAATGCACATGTTTTTGACAGTAAACAAAGTGTTCTGTGCATTTAGGAGTTCATCAGGGAGAGGGCAGGAAAAAGAGGGATTTCCTTTCTCTGGTCACCCATCTGGTTCCAGAGTATGTGGCCCTCTACCTTCCATTAGCTTTCCAGGTGAGATCAAACCTAGCATGACCCTAAAAAAAGAAAACGGCAGTGAGGGGAGCTCCTCCGTTTCAAGTTTCGAACATTACATGCATATATATAAATATGCATATGCATATATACATACATACAGGTACACTCATAGAAACTTAGAACATTTGGTGAAAAAGGTCATGAGTTCTTAATGGTGCATTTTTAGTGTCAGGTGGAGCAGGGCAGTGCAGTAAGGCCCTTTCTTTAATCATGTAGGAAGATATATGTGTAGTCCCTTTTCTGTTTTGATGGTGAACAGGAGTTGAGCATGGTACTCCTTTCTTTGTTGCTATCTGAGGATGTAGATGAAGTCTCTTTTTTGTTTCAGTGGTGAGAGCAGTGTAGTTCTTTCTTCATCGCCCTGTGATAGGGGGCTCTGAGGTCGAAATGAGGGGGGGTCGCCTAAAAGTTCCAGGGAGAAGAGATGAATATGATGGAGATGGTGGCAAGAGGGGCCAGTGAGAGTGGTATGGCGGTCAGCCCAACCAGACAGTCAGAGCCACGACGTTGCCCGAAAGCCCTCCACAGTGTCTACGATCAAGAAAAGCCAGACGGCAGGGCACAAGTCCTAAAAAAAGAAGTGGGGGGACACTGACGTCACGACAGGAAGTGACGTCACAAAAGGTGGCTTGCACCATCAGACTCATTGTCTCCCCTCGCTCACCCCTTAGATGCGATTGCATCAGAGAAGCCAGTGTGTGAGCAGCATTCTGACTGAGCTCCGATCTCACCCCAGAGAGGCCAAAGAGTGAATCTGTGGCTCCATTTGATCCAGTTATCGAGCTCCCAGTAAAATAAGTGGGGGAACGCCGTCCACCCGCATGGTACCCCGACTCGAGCCCTGCCAGAGGGGACTTCCACTCCCAAAGGGGCCGCAAGGAGAGAGATTGAGGATGGCAATTGGTGGGGTTGTCCCCCAGGATCAGGGCGAGAGGGACTGCCACTCTCAGGGCTCTGATCCGGTCGTGAGGAGAGAGGCTGAGAGGCGAGTATCAGCACTGACCCTGGGAATCAGGAGGTCAGGACAGGAGGGAGAGGCAATCAGAGCAATCTCAGCTGCGACGATCATCTATCTGTAGGGCGGGGTGAGGTCCGTTGCACCTAGCAGGGTCAGAAGCCATGGCACAAGTCGGGGGTACAAAATGTTTTTTCCTTAGCACACGTTATTTTTAAATGTTAATTAAAACAGTAGTTTCAAAAGACAGAAATTATACATGAGACAACATATAAATCAGCAGCACAAATTGTGTGTCTTGAAGTCTTCACTCTTTAATTCATATGTAGGTTCCTTTGATAGATATTCTTGTGACTGTTTATGAGCCTAAAGCCAACACGTGTTTCGTCGCTTCACGTTCAATTGACATGCGACTTTTTCAAGGCTTAATTTCTTATTATTGGACCGTTTCTGTGTGGTGTTAATTCCGACCCACACCGACCTCTGGTGCAATTATGGTGTGATTCTTTTCAAGGATCCAAAATCTTGAGCCCAGTCGAAATAATAAATTAGATCTTGTGAAAATCGCCCCCTAATGCCGTCTTCCTCGAGTACGGGGGTACACTCGAGTGGACGGGGTCCACCCACTATTTTCACAGTGTGGATGCCGTCCACCCTGCCAAGAAGTTGGGCCCCACTGAAAAATATGCTGAATGCGTCCCGGTGTAGTTTGCAAACACCGGGACACATTCAGCAGCGCCTGCACTTTGTTGTCTGCTTTCGATTGCAACAACGTGCAGATAGAGAGAGGGCTTTCTTAGTTCAGACTCCTACTGGGCCCAAAACAAAGGACAAATCTGAGGGGTCATCAGGCCTCCTTTTGTTTGAGTCTCCTGGCTGGGAGCAGTTAGGAGCCTCACACCTAGATGCAGATGCAGCAGAGGTGAAACAAAGGCTCACACCTTGTTAGCACTTCACACATACTTAAGAGAGGCAGCTTTTCACTTTGTTCAGGGTCTGTTTAGGAGATACGCATGCACTGTAAGAACGTCTGGTGTTTTGGTCTTTCCTAGTATTTACACAAAATAAATAGCATTTATATACGGCTTACTACCCCTGAGTAGGCGTTGTAATTTAAATATCACTATTTTTTCTTGTAAAGCACTATGGGTAGAGTAAGTTTACGCTGACAAAAGGCAACATTTTTCAATGTGTAGCTTACAAAAGTGTCAATCTTTTGCCTAAATCAGGAGAGTTTCCCTGTATACTCGAAATGTGCTTTAATGTACTCATGATGGACATGTGTGGGCTTAAGATCTGATGTCACTTCTTATGATGCCACTTCCTGTGATGTCACGTGCTGTGATGTCACACTCCGTGATGTCACGCACTGTGATGTCACACGCCGTGATGTCACGTGCCGTGATGTCACTTGCATACTGATTAACTAGGCTTGTCCCCCACTTCTTGTTTTAGGACTTGTGCCCTGTCAGAAGTTGTCCTAGGAAGAGCAGGTCGGGCCACAAAGCGATGCTCGAACAATGGACCATGGCTCCAGGGACTCCAGTGAGGACACAATGTCCAGCAGAGAATCAAGCACCGTTGGCCGATGGGTGGGTGGGTTCTCCATGTGGCAAGGTCCAGAAGCCAACAGGCCTCCATGAAGGAGGGTCTACCAGTTGGCCATCTTTACTACTTAGACCCGGTACCTCTAAGAGCACAATTTAGCCCTGTTCTTGGTGACAGTGGCCACTTGTACTGGTGGATGTTGCACTGCGTGGAGTGTAGCGAGACAAGTCACGCAAAGTTGTTAAGGGTGATTCTAGAACTGGAATTTGATCCCCGGTTTACCGCTGATTAACGGCTGGTGATCAGATTTCAGGTCTGGTGGATGTGTGTCGTGGGCTCCACTTGGAAACTTAATAAAGAAGATTTTTTAACACTGAGCAAGCTTCGGAGTGTTATCTGCAACGTGGCAGTGGACATGGACAATTTGGCGGAGACTGATGATAGTGAAGGAGGCTTCTCCGACGTTAGTGACTCCTTTGACCTGCCAGACATGGAGCTCACACCACCAGCTCCTGCAGGTGAACTCAAGATGCCGACGAGACAAGCCGTTCTCAGGACGCTTCGACATTGAGACTTCATTTAGTGTTTTAAATGGAAATACAGAAGTGCAGGTACTCACCACTTAGAGTGCCTGTTAGTTTCTCAGAATTGCCGGTACTCTCCCAGTGAATGTATTACACCAGCACTTAGAACTGCAGGCGCTCTCCCTTCCAAATTAAGGAAGTGCAAGTACTTAGTACCGGTCAGCACCTGCCCTTTTAAAGCACTGTTTGATGGGGTTCGCAAACAGAATCCTACTTTATTAATATTAACAGGGCAAGATTCTACACATCCTATTGAATAACTCTTTTGTGCCACACCAGAACAGTACATCTGAAGCAGCACAAAATAAAGGTCAGGCCACAAAGCAATCGGTGTGCAAAAAAACACAACCTTTAATGCATCGAGCCATAACTTTTGAGTCTTAAAAGCAGGGGGTAAGTCAGACTCCTGCAGCCCCTGAGGTGCAGGGGTGGGGCAGCGCTTCAACGTCGCCCCAACCCTTCAGGAGCCCCCATTCAGTCCAAAGTTAAGGAATATCTGTAAGATACGGGCGTCTAAGGGCCACCTCTTCACATCTTGCAGGGGGCATTTTTTTTTGCGTTACTCCACTATTTAGAATGTACCAAATAGAGTAAGTAAAGCGTTTGCATGGTACAAGCCTTTGCTCCTGAATCGGGTTTCCATAGCTACCCCTGCACTGCAGGGCTGTTGGACTATGATGATCGCAGTACTTTTGTTCCATTTCCTGTGTAACTTCTTCCGGTACTTAAGCGCCACCTCATTTATACACATTTTGTTAAAACATTATTTTTATATTTTGGTGTGCAACAAAAAATCGTTTTTGTAAGCAATAAAGTGGCACGAATACTCCCGTACATACTATTAGACGTGTCTCCTCATTGAAAATGCTGCCTTAGAGCCGGCTGCTATCCCAAGACGTTTGCCTCATGATGTGAGTAACGTAAACATGTGTGACTGCTTTAACCAAAACATGCCTACCAATGTGTAGAATAACTGACGTCTGAACACGGCACCAGTTTAACTCGGTGTGTGGAATCCTCGGTCTGTGCCCCTTTTCTATGGCGCGCTGTCCTTCTGCGCCTGAACCCACCCAGCGCGCGGCGGTCGTGGGTGGTAAGTCAAAGGTGGTTCCACATGGTGGCTGCAAAGGATTAAGGAGTCTCTCTTGATTTAGTAAATGTCCTGGCATGATATAAATTAACAAGAAACAGACATCCAACAGATTAAGCATTAACTGCTTTCAAGAATTAATTTATTTTTACTGTGTCTTTTGGTGCAGAGTTTGGAAAAATAGGAAAGTAATGTTGTGCTGGCTTGGTATAACTCAAAAATGACATAATGGATTAAGTCAATTAAAAGGAAATCACACATTCGCCTCCTCGCTTGCAGCTCCATGTATGCACTCGATTTAAGCGTATATGGTTTAGAAGGGATTTGATCTTAAACCCTACAGAGCAATATGATTGGCAAAGAGCGCTGTCTGGAGCGCTGGCGCGTGGCCTTTGTGTAAGGCGAAGGCTGGAACATGTGCGGGCCTTCTGTGTAGATGTTGACATTTAAACATATGGCGGTGGTGACATAATAAGTAACATTCCTAATTTGAGTTTATCTTTTAAAATTAAAAGAAAAATAAATGCACTCATTAAAAAAAGTAAGCAGTTAAATTATGAGCTATTGGAAAAAAACGACCGTAAAGAATGATAAATGTGTCAAAGTGTCAAATGAAAAGAAAGGTTAAACTCTTAAA
Organism: Triturus cristatus; assembly: GCF_964204655.1. Classification (NCBI taxonomy): domain Eukaryota; kingdom Metazoa; phylum Chordata; class Amphibia; order Caudata; family Salamandridae; genus Triturus; species Triturus cristatus. The sequence continues at coordinate 500,146,211 of NC_140582.1, forward strand.
GATGACAAAAACATTGATGCGTTCTGCGCCGCAGGGCAGTCAGACGGGAATCCAACACTAACTACATTATTTGTGTAAAACAGGGCGCTAAACAAACACAAAGATATATACACGGGACAGGGGAATGCAGCTTTTATTATAGACAACACATTTCTTCGGTCTCTTAAGATCCATGAACCAACATTTCTGTCGGGAGGTGTGTAAGGAAAGACAGGTCAACGCAAATAAACTGGCTGGACCATAATCGTGGCCTTTGGCCCTGTGCAACGGTCCATCGCTGCACAAGCACCTGCAGTGTGATAAACTGTGTGGGGATGTTCAGCAGTTTCACTAGTACATAGGTGAGTATTTTTGTGTTGTGCTTACTGGTCATCAACGAAGACATAAGAAATGTCCTTCCATTAGTTTTAGAAGAAAAGGGGGGTAAAAAGTGTTGCAGACCCCCCTCCCTCAACCCCCCCTCGCCCACAAAAGAACAATATCTGGTTGCCACATTGGGAAAGTTAGAGAAAGTAATATATGTGTGAGCAGGTTAAGATTTCTTTTTTTCTTTATTTAAACGTGTATATTGTGCCACTGTTCTGTGTGGCCAGACTGAAAGGTGTGTGGGAGCCTTACACAAACTAGAATGAATATCAGTTTACATCAGAAAGGTTACAACCCAGTAAACCAGCAACTGAACAGTGGCAGCCAAGGCGGTTTACACTGATAGTCTTGGAAGCAACAGGAGATAGCTCCAGGTTATCATTGGCTCAAAAAGGCTCGAACAGGTTTGTCTTACGTTGTCCCCAGAATGCCACGAGTGGAGTCAGCTTTCTAAGAATGGCTGGAAGAGAACTCAGTGCTTCCACAGCAGCTCCTAGAAAGGACTACTTACTGCCAGTTACTGTCCTGAAATTCTGAACTTCTAAAAGTAGGGGTTCCTTGCTTCTCAGGCTTCTGGAGCCTCCTGAAATAGTAAGGCGCTCAGCCAGGTATTATCGACCTCTCCTATGCAATTACACTATGAATGGTCCGGCTCAAAATTGTTTTTTGCTCAATAGATGGGCCCGAAGCATTCATTAGGTGGCTGTAAAAGTACATTCAATTCTATTCTATTCTATGGGCATTTTTTTAGCGCATAGCTACCCGTAAACATCCCATCGCTGCTAGAGCGGCACAAAAGCAGAAGAGGAGTTTACAACCATCCTTTAGAAAAGAGCCATGTTTTCAAAGATTTTCTGAAGGGGAGTTCTTTACAATTTGAGCTGAGAGATATAGGAAGGCTATTCCAAAGTTTACAGCATTATATGAGAAGGCTCGCTCTCCAAAATTCACTCTTTTGATGGCAGAAATCTTAACCAAACGGGCATTGGAAGAGAGCAGTGATCTCCCTGAGTATAGGGCGACACCAATCGTCGAATGATTGAAAGCCCTTTATAATGCAGTGCCATGTGGGCGATACAGAGTGATTTGAATTGTATCCTTTCGGAAACCGAGAGCTACTGGTGAAGACATATAGCTTGTCGGGCAGATTCATGCCAAGGAATATTGTACAGTACAGCTTTTTTTAAATGTATGGAATAAAGGGAAGGATTTTGTGCAACATCTTCAGCATGCTGTAACAGATGGCAGCCAGTTTTACAGATCGGGTGTCAGAATTAAGGCACTTGTCCAGCAACATTCCTAGTCTGTTTATGGCAGATTTAGGAGGTGGAGGGAGACCTAGACAGCTTGGTAAACCCAGATTTAAAAAAGAATTAGGATTATTACCCAAGAACATGAGCTCGTTTTTGTCTCCATTTAATTTGGGACAAGGGCTCTTCATCCACTTGGCTGCGAATTCAATACCGTGCCCTAATAAGTTGGATGCGGGACCATGATTCTGACTGAGGGAAAAGACCAGTTGCATGTCATCCGCATATGATATTTGTTAGAACCGGCGGTCTCTAGTTGGCAGAGGTATACACTTCTGACAAATAGGGACCTACCAACTCTAGTCAGGGAAAGGGGATTACACACTCAGATAACCCCTGCTACCCCCTTGGTAGCTTGGCAGAGCAGACAGGCTTATCTCAGAGGCAGTGTGTTAAGCATTTATGACCACATACAGTAATAAGGTGAATACACTACAGATGGACACGACACAGAAGTTATTATAAAAATAGTATTTTTATATAAGGCTTAGCACAAGACCAAATAACGACAAAAATATACCACAGTCTTAATAAATACTCTTTGGAAGGAAAAGTAATAGTTCAAATAAGGTTTCTTCTTGGCAAATAGTTCTTTAGCAAAGTATTCTTCTGAGCACAGTTCTTTGGCAACAACGTAACCCCCACAGGAGTCACACGACGTCGAGTCTACAAGATTCCCAAGGTTCGGCGTCGACCGCGAGGAGCGCTACGTCGAGCCTGGAGTCGCAACAGACCCCACAAGTACAGTACCTTGAGAAACGAAGAAAACGATGATCCACGGCGTCGAGATGTCGGCGTCGAGGTCGGCGTCGATCGTGCCTCGGAGTCGGGTCAATCCGCAGCGGCGTCGAGGGATGTCGGGCCGGAGCAGCGCTCACGGCGTCGAGAAGGGCGTCGAGTCGATGCGATCAGCAGCGGCGTCGGGACGGGGTCGCTTGGAGGTAGAGCCGATACTCACTCCTCACTGGCGTCGATACCGGCGTCGAGACGGGGTCACTTGGAGCCGGGGCCGATACCCACTGCTCACTGGCGTTGCTGCTGGCGTCGATCGGGCCCGGCGGCCGGCGGCGAATGCTCGGGGCACTGGAGCCGTTACTCACGGTGTCGAGCTGGATTCGGCGGCGTCGGCGGCGTCGAGACTGCAGATTTTCCCTTGTGTACTGGAAACAACACTTTCCAGCAATTCAGCAATTGGTGAAGTCCTTTGGCCCTGTGACTTCAGCAGGAGACTGGCACTCTTCCAGTCCTTGGAGATTTCCTAGCAAGTGTTCAGAGAGTACACACCAAGTTCCTCTCTCCTTGTTCCTTGGCAAAAATAAAGAAGCAGCTTTCAGGTTCCTCCACAGCAAAACAGCACTCTGGCAGAAAGGGGAGGCAAGTCCTTAGATCAGCAGGCTTCTTGTCCTTGGTACAGGTTTCCTTGTCAGAAGTGATCTGGGTTCTTGGTTCAGGGGTCCTTCTCTTATACCCCGTTTTCCCTTTGTTCCCTTTGTCCAAGCAGGGAGATTCCCACCATCTCAGGTTTGTTGTGGGTGTTGCCAGGCAGAGGCACCTGGCCTATTCACTGAGCAGGGCAGAGTCCTCAGCCGCCCAGCAGGAGGCGGAGCCAGTATTGTCACTGGCAGGAGCAGGGCTATCAGTCGCCCAGCAGGAGGCGGAGCCAGTATTGTGTCAGGCAGGGCAGGCTACTCTTCCCTCACTCTACGTGTAAACGCCCCATTCACCCCACACTGACTCACCCAGACCTCTGGAGCCACCCAGCCCCTGACACACACACCAAACCAGCAGAGACCGGTAGATAGTTGGACAAGAAAATAGCCACTTTCTAAAAGTGTTATTTTCAAACATAGAATTTAAAAACCATCCATCCTAAAGGGTGTGTTATTAAATTCTGAGTTCAGGGATACTAAACTCGACATGCTACCATGCTCCCTGAGTCAGATAGATTATAATGGAGTTAATAATCAGTCTGCCCAGTCTGGCCTATTGGAGGCAGGTAGCCCTTCAATAGTGAAAAACGAAAATGGCTGTAATTCACTATTAGGTCATGCCACACACATCAGGGCATGACCTACCTTTTACCAACAATGCACCCTGCCCTAGGGCCTACCATAGAGGTGTCTGAAATGTTGCAAAGTGAAGGTTTAGAGACTGGTAAGTGTGTTTCCTTACCAAGTCGACATGGCAGTCAGAGACTGCACGCAGGCGCTGCGGTGGCAGGCCTGAGACACATTTTACACGCTGCTTCTGTGGGTGGCACAACCAGTGCTGCAAGCCCACCAGCAGCAGTTAACTTACACGCCCTTGGCACACGCAGTGCACTAGACTAGGGTCTGAACAGTAAGTCAACCAAGCCAATCATGGTAACACCAATCAATGTAACAATTTAACATAGGGAGCACTTGCACTGTGGCACTGATCAGCAGTGGCACAGTGCCCAAAGCAATAATCCAGCAAAAACATCGTAAACAGAGGAGGCAAACAGAAAAAAATGGAGGAGAGACTCATGCCAATGATGCCAGGTCTAACAATATTAATGAAATCCCAACTGGGAGGATGATATCAGCTAACAGTCTCATATATAAATAAAAAAGAATGGGACTCAAGGAGGTGCCTCGGGATACTCCACATTTGAAGGGAAGAGTATCTGAAAAACAGTCACCCTTAAAAATCTGAAAGGTCCTGTCTGCCAGCCAGGAAGGACTTGAGCCAAGCTAATGCTAATCCGGCAATTCCAGCACTCTGTAATCTTTCTGCAAGAATGTTATGATTCATGGTGTCAAATGTAGAGCTGAGGCCTAGGAGGATATTAACTGCCGAGGCCCTCTGGTCTAAGAGCTTTTTTACTTCTGCTACCACAGTTAGAAGAGCCAATTTGGTGCCGTGATGGGACCGGAAGCCAGTCTGTGTAGGATGAAGGATCTTATGTTGTTCTAAAAATGCTGAAAGCGCCTAATTGATATGTCTTTCAAGTATTTTACTTAATTCGGACAGAAGAGATATTGGGCTGTTCTTCGCTAGATCAAGAGGATCCAAATCGGGCTTTTTCATAAGTGCCTTGACCATGGAGTCTTTCCACGCCACAAGACAATGCCCAAAGTTAAGAAGAGATTCACCATTTCGAGAAGGACGGGAAGAATCACCTCTGCTCCTTTGGCTAAAATACGCAGGGGGCCAGGGTCCTTAGGAGAGCCCGATTTTATTTTGCTCCAATTATCTAAGAGACTATCTGAAGTCAGAGGGGAAAAGGTGGTCAGTATAGAAAGATTTGTAGTCAACCCGTTTTGCTTTGGGCAAACAAATTCGAGGTGAGAGTCAAATTGGAAAGAATCGTAAATAGTCAGAATTTTCCTTTGAAAGAAGTGTGTCCGATCATTGCACCGTGCCGCTGAAGCTGGCGTAGGGGGGCACTAAGAGTTTTTACCACACATAACATTTTGCATGGCGAGTTAGTGGCACCATTGATTTTCTCCACAAAATATGTGGCTTGGGCTTTTTAATTTCAGCATGCTTGATTCTGATAGTGTCCCTATATTTCTGTTTGGAGGGCTCTCCATAGTTTCTTCTTCAAATCCTTTCTGCCTTTTGGTAGGCTTGCTTGAATTGCTGAAGTTGAGGGGAATACCAGGGAGCTGATTTATCTTTAGCTCATTTAATGTGAATTCTTTTCAGGATCAATGAATCAAGTGAAGACTTTAGCCACAGAGAGATTTGATCGTTTGCTATGGATGGGTCACATTCTAGAAATGGTCTAGAGATCTTGAGAGCCTGCTTACATGCTTCCATGGGCAATTTAGACCCGTCTCGAACTTTCCACGTGACTGGTAATGGATTTTGGGGGTGGCTGACCACAATAAAAGATTAACAATATCAGAGAATGATCAGACCAGGTAACAGGAAGTGGGTCTAAGGCCTGTAGCATATTGACTGTGGAAAAGACAGGATCAAGAAAATGGTCTTTCTCACTGGTAGGTTCCGACACCCACTGTGGCTGATGGATAGCCATCAGATCGTGTGGAAGGCCTGTGGCATGAGCGTTTACTGGCTCTTCCAAATAAAGATTAAAATATCCTAGCAAGGAGAAATTTGCTCTCGTAGTGGCCAGATTTGCAACCTCTTCCGGAAGATATTGGAGGAAATTGCCGATTGGTCCTGCAGGTTTATACAGCAGGATACAACAAACACAAATGAAGTAGGTTGCCTAAATAATGCGAAAAGCAAGGAAACCATGGTAGAACATGAAGATCTAGATGCTGTAAATCATGCATAGTTTAAGGAGGTTTAGGAGGCCATCCTTAATGTAAGCCTGGGCGGATTTCACGGAGTTATGCTAAGCGGAACTCCGCGAAGTGCTAAAAAACCTCCGTTGCGCTACGCAGAGCTCCGCATGCAGCAGAGTGCGTTGGATAAATGCTGTTCACAGTGATTTTCAGTGCCAGCTGCTTGTCTGCACCGTGCAATCACCACAAACGGCACCATGCACAGCGCAAGCAGGTGATGCTACCTTTCTGCCGCTCAAGTAGATTGTTACTTGAGAGTCAGCTTTCTCAACGTGAATCGACAGTTTCTCAAAGCGAGCGGGCACGAACATATGCGACCGCTCGCAATGAGAAATCTGACCACCTGCATTGAGAAATCTCGCTGGGAGGTTGATTTTCCACACTCGCACTCACCAACTTGATGTCAACAATCACGAACGAGGAAAAATCTTGCCGGGAAGTGGATTTTCCTTGCTTGCGCTCGCCAACTTGACGTTGACGAACGTGAACGAGTAAAAAACGCGAGCTCTGCATAACACGGAGTGCAGAAATCTCCACAAACTCCGTGAGCATTTCCTCGCTCGCACTTGCCAACTTGACGTTGACAAACACGAACAAGTAAAAAACGCAAGCTCCGCGTAAAGCGAAGTGCAGAAATCTCCGCAAACTCCGCGAGTGGAGCGGAGTTCACTGCCCAGACTTACCTTAATGGAAGAGGATGCCTACCACACAATATTGTGTCATGCTTCATCATAGGCATCCTCTCCCCACCCTGGTAAGATGGTACTGCCAGTGCGGACTCAACCTCAGCGAAGACTTGGAGAGAGGAGGGAGTTCTTGCATAAAACTTACAGGACAAAACGGGATGCAGTTGGATTAAAAATACCTTCAGGTGCCTCGGTTATCACCTTTATTAATGAGGACCTGCGGTACGTTAAAAACAATTATGTTGATGGACCCTAAAGAGAGTAATGTCTCTAATCAATCTTCCAGTAAGCCAACATGTTTCTGCCCTCACAGGGAGTCTAAAAGGTCGCCCTCCCCCATACCCGTGCCACCATAGTGGTCAGGCACAGGAGAGCCCCCAAGCGGCAACTGCCATACAGCAGACGCACATATCCCCCTGGATCAATTTACCTCCTGTCTTCCAGGAGCGTGGGCTTTCCCTGTGCGGCAAAGGCCCAGTCATTAACAACCAGCATCTGGGATGCCCACAAGTAAAGACGAAGATTTGGCAGCGGCACCCACCGCCCTCTGTTCTCCTGATCAGCGTGGTTAGTGCTATCCGTGCAGCCCCCTACCCCACAGCAGCAGTCTTGTTATCCCGTGAACCGGCCAAAGAAAATGGTCATCAACATCATAATGGCAATAATGTAAAACATATATGAACTTGGGTAGGTATATAATTTTGTAAAGGGCTGCCCTGCCCATTAAGGACAGGGGCCTGCATCACCAGTTACCCACGTCCCTCCAGTCGTCCTCCAGTATCCCATTCAGTCCAGGTTACAGTTGTAGAATGACACCGGGTCAGTCGTCTCGTATAGCCCGAAGTAAGTGAATTCTGTCCTCTTGCACACCAGGGGTTGCAGCCAAACTGCTGCAGGGCTCCAGTCTATCAGTGGGTTCTTTTACTTCTTTTTAACATCGAAAGTCACTACTTTGTTTTCAATTCTTGGTGCATGAGTGTAGAGCGTGGGTGGTAGATAGTAGCCACGTACAACCTTGGTTTGTTTTGAGCTTGATGGTCCAAGAGGACCTCAAGCTGAGCCAGAGCCAGGTACCTGGCTCGAGCTTGGCTTCAGAGTTTAGTGGCTTGCTCACCACTATTTTAGAGGAGAAGTTCTGGGGTGCAACTAGTGAATATCATCAATGTCTCTCATGCAAGGCACTCTTAAAACTGAACAGGCCTATTTCTGTTGAAGAAATATAGCCTCAACAACTACAATCTCCCCAGCTACTTCCCAATCCACCACTGGCCTTTTCTCAGCAAGATCGCTTAGAAGATGGTCTCTTTTTACGTAAACAAACAAATCAACACAAATGCCCTTCAAGACTCTTCATCAAGAGATAAGCTTGTGATCCAGCGCGACACCTAATCAGGAATCAATACTTGACAACATACAAATGGCCCATACACATTCACCCAAAACTCTGAATCGCGGGGGGTCAAGTTTTAATGATGTAAAAATTTGTCTCCCTTCACAGGTTCATCTTAACATCTCTAAATACATAACAACACCTTATATCAACTCTTTCCTCTCAGTCGATGGACCAATTAATTGAGAAGTTGTTGGTAATAATAGCACTATCTAACTAACTATCTAGTCAGCTAAATAATCACAGACTCTCAGTAAGATTAATAAAGCTTTATCTCAAAATCAATGTAAAATATTAATGCTCATTGCATACGGTTACAAGTGCAAACAATGAAATTGACAAGAGAGAGAGAGAGAAAACATCAGCATATGCAAAGAGTGTCAATCTCATCATCAACATCGATATGCACATGAAGGAGTGGATAGATTAAAAGACATCAGTTTTAGCAAAATAATGCAAAACAATAAATATATGACGGAATGGATAGATCAAGAGACATCAGTTTCAGAGACAAAAATACATTTACAAATAATTATGCAAAGTACTAGCCAGAAGGATAATACAAACCCAAAGAATCTGTGAAATACCACCCCCCTGGCCAAGGAGATGATGGGGGTTCCCTGAAATAGAGTCAGGGAACGAAGACTTCAGAACCGAGGAGCGGGACAAGGACAGGAACAACTAGGCCTCTCTGCAAACCGACGGACAATGACACATCACCCCTCTCGAACAACTAATCACACCCCTAAAGGCACCCCTGTTATACCCTAAAACCTACATGTCCATCCCACATCAGTTGCAACATTTCACAGGATTCAACAGCTCATTGGTGGATTCAGGAGGTGGTCTGTCACACCACCAGGTTCCCATTCACAATGTGTGTAACCTATTGTTTATACGGTGCTTCCATAACATAATTTCTGACTTGTTTATTCAATTTCAATACATGATACATTTTAACATTTTCACACATATTTCTCAGTAACGTCTCTGGAAGATGTCTCGGGTTCCGCGGCCAGTTTCATCCGTTTGGCAGACATACAATGTTCTCTGTGCTGCATAGCCTTGAACTTTTACACTTTCTCTGCATCGCTCAGCACTTCTGTCTGTTTTGGCAGGTCATTCTCGCCTATTTTCCAGCCCCAGATCTATCCGGACAGCTTAGGAGTAATGGAGGCCCATTCGGCTCACTATGGCGAATGAAATATAAACATTCATTAATTACATGGAAATGCACCTTTCACTGTTTACCACCCACCTTTGCACCATTCCCTGTTAATGTTTTCCTAGCATAAGCTTAAGGCAAAAGCGGCATTATTCATTATTTTTAAAGCAAGATGCAAGATGGGAAATGTAAAATGCAGCCTAAACATGCATTAATTTTGTTTCTTTCTAAACACATTGTAGTTTGCGGCCTAGTTCTTTCATGCATTAGTTCACATTAGTGCACGCATGCGCAAAGCGGTTTCCCAAGTGTTAATGTTATGTGCATGTTAATCTCCACTGCACACGGTTGGTACATATTATGGGGGTGTCAATCTGAGCAGGTTTCAATTTTCGAAAATCCTGCTCCATCAAACCCCCTCTGATGGCTTCCTGGAGCCATCATAAAATACCCACCATACCAAGCGCCATGTTCATCTATCTAAAATTCAGTGTTCTTCTCTCTTTTTATTATACTTTCATCTAAGTCTTTTTCATTTGGTCAAAGTAATCTCATTTCATATCTTCTAATTCTATCTCTTCTCTTTTTCTTTTTCTTGCGCTTCGTTGATTCTTTGATTCTGTCGCTTCTTTTCTTCCACTTCTACACTTGCAACACTTATATGTTGTTATTATTACTAAGGCTACTACAGCTACTGAGATTACTGGCATTATTATTTTCCCTAATAAGCTACTTCCAAAAGTGGAAAACCATTTACCTACAGAAGAGAAACTCTTACCAAGTCTCTCCCAGACACCGTCAACCTCCAGTTGGGTCAAATCTTCATGTAATTTCGTAATATTCTTTATATATCCCTCAATACCTTTACTTTTGTCAGGGATATAGGTACGGCAGTGTTGGATTTTCAACATGCCACAGACTCCACCCTCTTTTGCCAATAAGATATTTTGGATTTTGCAAAACCATTGATCTGATTGCAACCATTTCTGTGTCAATCATCATGAACCCACCAGCAGTATCTGTTGATAAACGATCAACCACTGTGGACAATTTTCAAATTTTATGTGAATTCAGAACGACTCCAACTGAGGGTATCAGTGCACCAAAAATATCACCTACTATTTCAGAAAAACTTACTCTTCTGTTACATATTAGTCCTTGTTTTATTTAATTTAGTTTGTTGTTGTCTCTAGCTACATGGTAGACCTTCGGAAAAACAATTGCTAAATAACAACTACCATACCAATGTACAGGCAACCTGTAATAGGCTTTCTTACCACACACATAATAGACTCCTGGGAAAACAGGATCAGTTCCAACCTTCAATCCCCAACCTCCAGTAATTTGGAAAGTATGCTCACATTCACTAGTACCAAAGAAATAATTGTTATAGTTAGTTTTCATTTTTAGCAAATATATTTTTCCTTTCTGATACCAATCCAGGGACATTGCAGCATATGTCTCACCCTTATCATAATTTCCCTCTCTAAATGCCCATGGTGGTACCTGCGACTTCTGTTCAGCAGCTTTTCTTTGGAAACTTTCTCTTCTATTTTCTACCACATCTATGAATACTTTTTCTTCAACCTGCAAAGTACATGTTAAATTATTCTTATAAGCATATTCTATAGCTAATGTCTTGGTAATATGGAAGAAGTCTCCCTTATAACATGCATTTGTACTACTTAAAACCTTGTTCAGCTCCTCTATAATGGGTATTTCCGAAAACACTAAGGGCCCGATTCACAGAACTAACTTAAGACAAAATCCTAAACTTACTACCAATTTGGTATTCACAGAAGGCACTTACTCATTTTGGTATTCACAGAAGGCACTTACTCATTTCGGTATTCACAGAAGTTAGGAGTCCTAACTTTAGGACTCCTAAATGCCTTCTGTGAATACCAAAAGTCTTAAAATTAGGATTTTTCTCAGTTTAGTAGTAGTATAGTTAGTACTCCTAACTTTAGGACTCCTAAATGCCTTCTGTGAATACCGAAAGTCTTAAAATAAGGATTTGTCTCAATTTAGTAGTCCTAAAGTTAGGACTCCTAACTTTAGGACTCCTAAATGCCTTCTGTGACTCCCGAAAGCCTTAAAATTAGTATTTTTCTCAATTTAGTAGTCCTAAAGTTAGGACTCCTAACTTTAGGACTCCTAAATGCCTTCTGTGACTCCCGAAAGCCTTAAAATTAGTATTTTTCTCAGTTTAGTAGTAGTATAGTTAGGACTCCTAACTTTAGGACTCCTAAATGCCTTCTGTGAATACCGAAAGTCTTAAAATAAGGATTTTTCTCAATTTAGTAGTCCTAAAGTTAGGACTCCTAACTTTAGGACTCCTAAATGCCTTCTGTGACTCCCGAAAGCCTTAAAATTAGTATTTTTCTCAGTTTAGTAGTAGTAAAGTTAGGAGTCCTAACTTTAGGACTCCTAAACTGAGAAAAATCCTAATTTTAAGACTTTCGGTATTCACAGAAGGCATTTAGGAGTCCTAAAGTTAGGACTCCTAACTTCTGTGAATACCGAAGTGAGTAAGTGTCTTCTGTGAATACCAAAATGAGTAAGTGCCTTCTGTGAATACGAAAATGGTAGTAAGTTTAGAATTTTGTCTTAAGTTAGTTCTGTGAATTGGGCCCTAAGTCTATATTGGAATAATGATACTCGAGCTTCCCCGTCACGTAGCAGAGGCTCGTTAAGACACTACAAGACACACTATATGTTAAAGGTAGGTGAGGATATGTCACCCCCTCTGAAACAGACGAAGGTAATTGCATGAACACATAACAATCACTCACATTCATTGTATTAACATACTCATACAACAATTTAGTAAAGACATTTAACGAGAAATCAGTAATTGATTTATCATTATGGAGAATGCTTCCATCTATTTGTTCTATGCTAGTATTAGAGGTTTCTTTATTAACATCACTCACTTTTTCACTTGTTACATTATTAGTATTGTTTTCATTATTAGTTTCCATTAGAATAGGTACAACGACAGTTTATAATATCCACATAAATGTTAATAAAAAGACACTGCATAAGCAAGCTTTAAAACATCTACGTTTTAGAATAGATTTTGGATGTTCAGTCACTTTTGCTTCGGCCATTTTGTATTCTACCAAAAATCTAAATCTATAAACACTAAACTTATTCAAAAAATAAAATTCAGAAAAAATAGTGTAATCCTACACTTCAAGGCTTTCTTCTTTACCCCCTTCTTTATTTTATTTTCTTTAGGCCTTCTGAGTCATTCAGTTTTTCTTTCTACTGCCAAAATTTCACCTTAATTTTTCACAGTTCTTTTGAAGTGGTTTCAATTTGCTTTCATCAGCTTGCTCAGTGTCAGAACTGTCTTTTTCTTCACTTGGATCTGAGCTTTCAATTTCTTCCAAGATAACATAAGTCCATTCTGGTGCTGTATATTTCTTTCTTGGAATTCTTACTCTCCTTGTTTTTCGTACTAATTCTTCTCCTGACTCTTTCTTGTTCTGTTGGACTTGAGACCTCATTAATTTGCTCTGGTTTTCTCTTTGACTTTCTCTTCACAAGAGTATATTTCAGCATTTCACTGCACTTGGCCAATTGTCACTGTTTCTTGGTCTTTTGGTTTGAACTACCTTTTTACCTTCTTCATCTGGTTCACAGGTTCTTTTATTTGGCCTTTCTTCTATCTGTTCTTCTTCTTGACATTTAGTAACTTTTCTTTATTCTGATTCAACAGTAATCTCACTTTCTTCTGACCCAACAGTAGGCTCACTTTCTTCTGGTTCAATAGCAGACTCACGAGACTCAGTAGCTGGTGCCCACTCTACTTCACTTGTGCTTGGCTGTTCATCATCAGTTTGTTCTTCAGAATCTGTCACTCTATATTCTTCAGCTTCATACACTTCAGCCTCTGGTCTTTGACTTTGGTTTACCAGTTTCTGCTCTTCTTGTCTTTCAAGCGACCTTGGGACTCGTCTGGTATGGCTGGCATGGATCCAATTTGGCACACCACCACACTTCACTGCTGTTGTCATCACCAGAATCACCTGGTAAGGCCCATTCCACCTGGGTTCTAAACACGATTTCCTTGCGTGTTTCTTGATGAGAACCCACTCACCAGGACTCAGATCATGAGCTTGATTCGGCTGTGTTGTAGTGGCATCTTCTCCAACCTCGTGAGACACAGAAGGCACCAGATCAGCTAATCCTCTGCAATAATCAAGCACTAGATCATCAGATATATTCATCAATTTGTTCACTGGTATAAATGCTTGTCTCATTGCTCTACCCATTAGGACTTCGTGAGGACATAATCCCGTCTTTTTGTGAGGAATGCTTCTAAGACTTACCAATACAAGGGGTAAAGCATCAGGCCATTTCAGTGTTCTGGATGCACACACTTTCCCTAACCCAGATTTTATAGTGCCATTGATCTGCTCGACCACTCCAGATGCTTCAGGTCGATAGGCACAATGCAGCTTCTGTTCAATTTGTAATGCTGCACAAATCATCCGAATTATCTCATTATTGAAATGGGTTCCTCTATCTCTTTCTAAAGTGACTGGAAATCCAAACCTAGGTATCAGTTCTTTTAGAAGCAACTTTGCGACAGTTAGACTGTCATTCCTTCTCATTGAATAGGCTTCCACCCAGCGAGAGAACAAGCAGACAACAACCAAAACATATCTCAGCCCATTGCACGGGGGGAGCTCTATGAAGTCCAATTGGAGACGGGTAAATGTTCCTGCTGCCTTTCCAATTTTACTCCAACTAACAACTGTTTTTCTGCCTGGATTTTGCTGCAGACAGGAGACGCACCTCAGGCAAGGACTCTCTGCAATGACCCAGAACTCTGGGTTATACCATGACTGCTTGAAGAGCCTGATCATTGCGTCTCTTCCAACATGTGGAATTCCATGGTATACCCTTGCCATGTGAGATAGTAAACTATCTGGCATGACTGGTCTTTTGTCTAAATAAACCCACACTTCATTCTCTGCTCTTTTTCTGCATCCTGAATTTCTCCAGATTTCTTTTTCCTCATCACTTGCTTCTTCCTGTTACTGTCTAATCTCATACCAAGTTTCAAAAGAAGAAGAAAACATAAGATGGCAATTGGTATTTCCTCTTTCCATCCCTCTGTTTAAGGCTACTAAATTTCATGCACAGAAACGCGCCACTTGATCAGCGTTTCGGTCGCCCTTTGTCACATAATCATCTCCTGATTTATGTGCAGAGCATTTTACCACTGCAATCCTTTTGGGCAATTGTAAACCATCCAATAATTATTTTACAGTTTTGCTATTTCTTATAGGGGAACCTGAAAAAGTCAGAAATCCCCTCTGCATTCAAAGCTGACTGAAGTTGTGTACAACCCCTAAACCATATTGGCTATCAGTAAATATGGTTACCCTCAGACTTTTGGCAATTTGGTATGCTCTAATCAGAGCTATCAATTCAGCAATTTGGGAAGAGTTTACCCCTTTTAGACAGGATGCTTCTAAAACTCCTGCTATGGTGCAAACAGCATAGGCAGTACACAGTTCTCCTTTCTCATTCCTCAAACATGATTCATTAACAAACATGTCACAATCTGATTCTTCCAATGGTACTGTTGAAGATTACATTAATCTCTTAGCATGAGCTGAAAGCCATTTTGTATTTGGCAGCCATTTTAGTTAGCTATGTGCTGGACATTTGCTGTTTCCCTCTCCCAGAGTCTTGCACATGCTCAGATGGGCCTAGCTAGTAGAATGCACCTGTTCCTAGTATAGAACTGTCAGGCTGTTCTAACTGATGTCAGCAACCTATTACTCCTCCTACTTGTTGACTGTGCAGTTTCTGTATGACCATCTATGTGCATAACTCTTCTCATGTGTACTTGTACTGCCTTTTTTCAGCCCCTGTGTGGCTATATAATGCCCCTGTTCTCTGTACTCCTTAGAAATGTCTCCTACAGTGATTTGAGAATTCTGTATGACGCATTTTCCCTCTTTAGAGGTTAAATAAAGATGTCTTTTATATTACAGCTTCTGTGCCAATCTCTTCTTTGTTGGTTTAAAAGGACCAGGTGTATCAGTGAAGCCCCAGATTAGGTTTTGATTTCTACAATTGGTGCCCTCTGTGAGGCTCATCAGAGAAGTGGCTATCCAAGGGAGTGATCCTGATGGGAGTCAGGAATCTACTGAGGAGGACAGAACAGGACTCTAGTAAAAAGGTACCCTAAAACTGAGATTCTGTCTCTGCAGCCCAGTATATTTCTGGTCTTCCTGATTGGACTCCTCCAACTGCTTACCACTCCTGACTGAGTACATTTTTGGCGTGAGTATTCTAAAAATGACCGTTTGGTCACTCAGAACTTGGCAGTTAGAATCTGGAAACTTGTGCTTGGTAAGGTCGTTTGTTACGACGCTTCTTGGATTTGTATGGAAATTTGCCAATATTTGGAATTTGGAAATATGTAAACTGCAGTTTATGTTGGCAGGTAATGAGAAACTTTTGTAAACTTGAACGGCACACTTTGAGTTAAGTGCTACTTTGTGTATAATATTGTATATGCTGCAATATTTTTGGCATGCCTGTTCGTAGCACACATCGTAGAATGTGTTGCCTTGGTTTGTAGGTACCCTTGGAACTTGTATTGAATTAGCCGGCTCCCCTAGAGGGGATACTTAACTAGGTTAAAGTATAGAAACTTATTTCTTCCTTGGTGACTAGTACCCCGAGGAACTAAGGGGGCATATTATCAAGACAGGCGATAAAATTATCGCCGCTTTAGCGGCAGAAAACTGCCGCTAAGGCGGCGGTAATGGGCTTGATAATATGCTCTATGGAATTCCTATTGAAGCCCATGTTAGATGTGAAAGACATCTAACCTGAGCTTCAATTGAAATTCCATAGAGCATATTATCAAGCCCCTTATCGCTGTTTTAGCGGCAGTTTTCTGCCGCTAAAGCGGCGATAATTTTATCGCCTGTCTTGATAATATGCCCCTAAATATGTACGTAGAAAGGATCCTGATCTGTGCATTTAGTAACATTCATAAGTGATGATATTCAGAGCGTTTTTTTCCTGGTGTTCTGCCAGCCAAATCTAGTGAATATGACTTACAACTAGTATTTACAAATAGTTTGGTTTAAGTACAGTCTGTGGGCTGTCTTTTGTTTCTGTCCTAAGTGTTGATCTGTGGGTTAAATGTGTGTTTAAATGTCTGTGGTTTGTCATTAGTGGTACTTGTAAGTAGAGATTGCGCTCTTGGTGCAAGAATGGCTAGCCTTAAGTGCCCTGTATTATGTGTTCTGAGTATATGACACCGTTTTGAAAATGTCTGGAATGAGCTCAATGTTTTTTTTGTCATCATTCTGTTATGCAAAACATCATTAAAATAAAATATATTTTAAAAGAATCCAGCAATGAATTATATAATATATGCTAAATAGCTGCACGCTATCATTAAATTGACAGAGTAAGACACTATACATGTGTGCAAATTGCCACAATGTTAAAGATAAAATTAGAATCCACATTTAATAGGAATAAAAAAGCTTCAAAAAACGAAATTGTGTGTTTTGCAATAGATAAAATTAAGATACAAAATGTCACAGCATTTATCCTTCTGTATTAGGTATTAACATGCATTCACATTATCTGAGTGAGTTGGTTGTTGCAGACCTGAATACATATTACAGAACGACAGATTTGTGCAAAGGCTGACTTGAAAGGCGTATGAATTTGACGCCTTTACGTGTCAAGCAGCTGTGTCAGCACGTGGGTATTTCTGACTCCGGCCACAGAAAACAGCTGAAGTCAAACACGGTGTAAAATCCTGCATTTCAGACTGCTGTTTTAAAAGTTAGAAATATAGTTTCATTATTTTTGATAAACAGAGGACAGATTGACAGTAGGGATTTATTTTTTTATTTTTTTTAAAAACATTTATTTACACTTCAAATATTCACAGTCATGGGCCTACAACCGCCTGGGCCGGCCGCTAACGTAGAGAAAAGGAAGGAAAACAATAATACAGCAATCATAAGAGCCAGAGCGAGCCGCACGCATAACGGCTGCAGCCGCCCACAACTGAACCCAGCACTACAGAAAGGTTTCTTATTGACTAGTTTATAAATAAAAACAACAAAAAGAAACTTGGACCAGGCAAAAGAGCTCCATTAACAGGGACTTGCTCTCTCATGAGCGGGGGACAACAGCGAAAACGCAGCCCATTACACAGTTATTCGCATGAAAAAGGGCAGGGGGGGGGCAGGGAAAGGATCGGTCATCAATCCTGCAAAGCGAAGGGGAAAAAAAGACCAGGAACATCAAAGTCAAGGGGACATTGTTACGTCTGGTGTGACCACCAAGGGGGGGGTGCAGATATCCCCCCGATAGGAATTCCAGGGACCCCACATCTTACTCCATTTCTTAGGTTTGCCTCTGGCCACGTAAACCGTCATCTCTCGGAACATGCACCAATCCATATTTTCTTTCCACTTCGTAACTGTGGGGGGCCTACCGGAACCCCAGAGCTGCGCAATGTCCCTTTTAGCGATCATGTTGCCCAAAGTCACCCAGCGTTCTTGTGCCACATCGCAGTCAGTCGGCTCCCACACATTCAACACACATCGCCGAGCCTCAGGGAGCAGAGCCACACCCGTAACCTCCTCCATCACTGCATGCACCCCAGTCCAGAAACGTAGCACCTTCGGACACTCCCACAGAATATGGAGAAAAGTACCAAGCAGGCCACAACCACGCCGACATAAACCATCTCTTGTGTAACCCATGTGAAGCAAGCGGGGACCGGTGACATAGACCCTATGTAGTATCTTTAACTGCACAAATCGAAGGCGAGCCGGTATAGCAACCTCCCTCGGTGAGGCTATGGCTGCGACCCAGTCCTCATCATCCAACTCTAGGCCATCAGCGACCCAGACCTCTCGCAAATGTGTAAGAAGGTCCGCTCGAGTGTTGATCAGTTTCTTGTAGATCAGGGAAATAGTACTCTCTGGCAGGTAACCGTCAAGCAAACGATCTTCCAACGGGGAAGCTTCAGGGATATCTGCAGGATTCGGGAAAGCGGAAAGTAGCGCATAGCGAAAGAACTCCCTGTCGCTCAGCTTATATTCCGTCTGAAGAGCTTCAAACGATTTAAAAGCGCCCTTCGTCCAGAGATCCCCCACACGACTAATTCCGATCAAATCCCACTTCTCAAAGCCTTTAGTACGCCATAAACCACCCAACGCATCCGACTCATACAGTGGAGTCGCACGAGACAGACGGCCCGTCCATCCCGTAGCAGCGGTGGCGCAGTGCCAGGAGCGCACCGCATTTTTCGTAGGACCTGTCAATTTAGTGCTTCCCTTCGTAGAATAAAGCGCCCTGTTGAAATCTCTGCCCGGCAACAGTAGCTTATCCATCTCGTATGCGGGGTTCGCCGCCGGGCCATATGTCCCAGGATTCACCGCCACCAACTGGGACGCCCAATAATACCTTTTAATATCAGGGAGAGCTATGCCACCGTCATACCACGGAAGGGTCAATTTAGCGAGAGCGATGCGCGGTCTCCCATCACAAACTAGTTGCCTCTGTAAGCTCTCTACCTCACTAAAATATCGGGCGGGCACCACGTCCAGCGTATTCTGCAATGCGTACAAGAAGCGTGGAAGAGACATCATTTTGAATAAGGCTGCCCGGCCAAGCGGCGATAGCGGGAGCCTACGCCAACGAGCAACATCGGCCCGCAGCCGCTGGAGCGGGGGCAACAGATTCAGAGCATAACGGACCGCCGGATCGAGGGACACGTGGATACCTAGATATTTAAATCCAGAATGTGAAATCTGAATCGGACAGCCACGAGGGGGAAGAGGGGGGTCGCCAACCAGCACATAAACACAGGATTTCACCCAATTAATGACAAGCCCTGAATTGCGACCGAAAGAGTTCAATACATCAAATAACACTATCAACGATTTCCGCGGGGAGGTGAGATAGAGCAAGATATCATCTGCGTAGAGTGACACGCGATCCTCAAACGTCGGTGTCCACCGAATACCCGTCATGGAGGGTTCCCACCGGAGCCACGCCGCCAGGGGCTCCAACGCGAGAGCAAAAAGAAGCGGGGACAGGGGGCAACCCTGCCGCGTGCCCCTCCCAAGCAAAAAGGGGGTAGAAACTCTACCATTCACCACCACCTGCGCCAGTGGTTCCGCGTATAACAACTTCACCCATCCAATGAACCCAGGTCCAAAACCAAACCTAGCCAGCGCCGCCCAGAGATACGACCACTCCAACGTGTCGAACGCCATCGTGGCGTCTAAGGACGCCAAAATGGCGGGCTCCTGAATAGAATCAACTCTCGCGAGGACTCCTTGGAGGCGCCGCAGGTTCAGCGCGGTGTTGCGGTGCGGAATAAAACCAGACTGGTCCGGATGTACCAGGTCACCAATGACTTTAATCAAACGATTAGCGAGCACTTTAGCGAGAATCTTAGGTTCAGCGTTTAGGAGTGAGATAGGCCTATAAGACGCACAGCAATCACGCGGCTTGCCCTCTTTATGGATCACCACAATGGTCGCTAGACGTTGATCACGCGGAAGGGCGCCGGCCTCTCGGGATGCAAGAAACATCTCGCGGAGATAAGGTGCCAACCTATCTGGACGAAGCTTGTAAAGCTCGATCGGAAGGCCGTTAGGGCCGAGAGCCTTTCCTGAACGGACCGAGCGAATCGCCCATGCTATCTCATCGTTCCTGAACGGACCGAGCGAATCGCCAATGCTATCTCATCGTTCGTCAACGCCGCGTCCAGCAGTTCTTTATCATCGACCGAAAGGCACGGCAATGCAATATCTCGTAGCAGTTGACGTGAGTCGTCTTCTGGCCTCTCCGAGACCGGAGAGTAGACGTCACGCAAATGGTCTGCAAAGCAACCCACAATCTCCCCCGGATCCGTAACACTCACACCATCAGCACGCACAATCACCGGGACCACAAGATGTGCTCGCTCTCTCCTCTCCAGCCATGCAATCAACTTTCCAGCCTTGTCACCAACATCATACAAGCGCCCCTGTTGTTCCCTACTAGCGAGCTTGGCCGTATCCGTAACCAACGCCCTATAATCCGATTGTTTAAGGCAAAGGGCATGGAGTTTGTCCCGTGTAACCCCCCGCCCGAGATCTTCTTCCAAGTCAGTTATGTCAGACTCCAGGCGTACCACCTCCTCAGTTTTACGTCTCTTAGCAAGGGAGATCAAGGATAGGGCCTGCCCACGGATGACCACCTTGAAAGCCTCCCACAACGTTACGGCCGAGGAGACTGAACCTTGATTTTCCACAAAATAACGGTCAAGAGACTTAACCAAAAGGGCACGAGTTGTGGGGTCATGCAAATACCAGGGATTGATCGGGGCCACCCTCCCCTCTGCCCCCAAGACCACATCTAAGTGTAGCAGGACCGGGGAATGATCAGAGATGCCACGAGCCAGATGCCTGACCTCCCCGATCATTTGAGCTTGGGCGGCCGGCATCAGCACATAGTCCAATCTAGATAAGGAGCCGTGGGCGCCAGAGTGAAATGTAAATTGGGCAAGCCCCGGATGCATTGATCTCCAACAGTCCACAAGCCCCATAGTGTCGATAAAGCCACCCAGCCAAGAGTGCGCCCCGGGGAGGTCTCTGGGAGGGTGCCGATCCTCTCTACCCGATACCACAGAGTTGAAGTCACCACCCACCAGCAAGAGGCCCTCCGGGAGACCAAGCAGCAGCCCTCCCAAGTCCGCAAAGGTGGTGGTTTGCAACCCCGGGGGGACATAAACTGAAACCAAACACAAAGTCCGTCCTTCCCACCGGCCTACCAGCACCACGTAACGCCCCCGGTCGTCGTGCATCACCTCATCAATTTCCAGCGGGAGAGAGGATCGAACCAAAATGCCCACCCCTCTGGAGCCGGTAGTAAAACCAGAGTGGGCCACCAAATGGTAGCCCCTTCTATTCATAGCATGGCATGAGTGTCCCACCAAATGCGTCTCCTGCAACAGAACCACATCGGGAGAGAGACGTTTCAGATATTGTAGCACCACCCCTCGCTTCAATCTGTCCCCCAAACCATTGACATTCCATGTTAAAATGCGCAACCCCCTACCCCCCATTTCCACAACAACGGTCACCCCACCCACGTTGAGAGCAAAAACAGCACACTGATTGCCTGGTACAAAACAAACGCCACACAAAAACAACTCCCCTACCGCCACCCCCCCAACTCCCGTTACACACCCCCCCACCCTGCACAAGACCATTAAGCCACCCCAACTCGCAGTGTGCCTGTCGCCCCAACATGAACCTACTCTACGGAAAGAAAGGCGATTTCTTTTCTTAATGCCTTTTTAAATAAGGATAAGAGTGGTTTTTGATGTTAAATAATAATGACTGTCCTTCATTTAAAAGTGGCGCAGACTTAAGATGTTTCAATTTGAGTTTCTGTGCTTAGGGCTAACAATGAATGTGTTTAAATATGATAGGCAAAGGGATGCAGCTTGCTTTTCATATGTGGAGTGATCAAAATGATTAGATTTATTAAAAAAAATATATATTATTTTGATTACATTAAAAATGTTATTTAAAATAGGTGCATTAAATTCGTTTTGTAATATTTATAATGCCTAATAATGATACTGTGACCTCCTAGCATCCAAATTGAATTTAAGCCGTTCTATACAGCAATAGGGGGTTACTTACATGTGAAATGTCACTTTACCCTGGCGTACAAAACTTATTTTTATAAGGGTATACATTATACATTTCTGATGCCACATCTATGGGATATGTAGAGGACATTCTGGGGATGACTATTATGCAAAAACATTGTAGGATATTCATTTTTAAGTGCCCCAAACATCAAAGTCGAAATTGAGTAAAATTCACTATTTAAATTAGGTTATTCCAATCAGAGCAGCTTTCAAACTGGCTTAGGCTCCAGTAAATGCACATATGTAAGTATAGAATGAATAGCTGACATCTATACTGCCAGACAAGCACTCAGCACACTGCTTACAATATAAATATGTACAAAAAACTGGCAGAAGTTATTAAGCTTACCTCTGAATTGCTGGTAGACAGGAATGGAGTGGGTTGTTGCGCTCTCAGTCTCCAGGGTCACTTTGAATTGGTAAAGGTAAAACTGCATGAAAACATTGCACGCGAGATGGGACAGCTGCGAATAGGTTAAAGGTCGAAGTTCTACATTTAGAAGCAGGGCTCAGCGCAACATTTGCTTTGACATTTCGACATTTGAAAGACGAAATGGCAGGGCAGGGACAGAAAGAGGTTTTGCTTACTTTTTTTTGCAAAAGCAAGTTTTTGTTCACTCATATGAACAGATTGAATAATAATGGTATATGTGAGCTCTTATTAAGACAATGGCTCTGCCATATATACATAGCACTAATGCTTTCAGGGCTGAATTAAGGAAGCAATGGGATTTAGTTTGAATTCATGTTCCCTCGTGTTACACTTGTACATTTGCTAAAGGAATATGTTCTTTAGCTAGCTCAATGTGCTATTTAGCTCCTCAGAGTTTGTTTATGCCCAGTTGCTACAAATTGGGGTTGATAGTGTTGACAGAATGAAACCTGTTACAGGTTTCCTACTGTCAAAAATGGGGGAAGGAGGCTAGCTCCTCTACAAATTAAGGGTAGGCAAATTTATGTTTTCTCTCTTTTTCTCAAATTTCTTTTGAGCCTGTCTAAACTGTCTGTGAAATAGCCATGAGACATTTAATTGGCAATTCAGTAATACTGTTTTAAACATTATTAGCATTAATAAAATGAATAAATAAATTTGCTATGTTACTGCCCATCCTGTCTGATGAAATTATGAAAGGATGAGTAGTCTAGATTGTGGTTTCCTTATTTGATCTTTAAGGGGAACTAGCTGTGGGTAGTTTTTGTTCTAAAATTCTCAGGTGATAACACCACTATTGTTTGTTATTCTCATGCTACATACAGTTTTGCAAGGGCATTGCTAGTTTTTATTAGCTAGTCTGTGTAAATAAACTGATAGTCCTTACTATAGCTGATGTTGCATAGTTTGGATTGTGAAAAACAGAATGCAGGGAAGATACCCATGTGATCCTTAGCAAACATTTTTGAGGAAAATATTGTTTTATAGGAGTCTGTGTGTCACAAGATGTTCTGCTGGAGAAAATGTACCCATTATGTTGAAGTTTGTAGTTCTTTATGTAATAGGAATCCCTGTTAAATTAGCAGTTTTAGATTTGCCTGTTGCTCCTATAACATGAGAGCATGGTCCTAAGCATACAATGTAGGTGCTTTTATTAAGAGAAATCATTTTAGAAGTGTCTGCAGTCCTGTACAAGTAATGCAAAGTCTATGAGTAAAAGTGTAGAACATTTCCTTTTTTCTTGAGGGTTTTTAGATGATTAAGATAGGAATATACAGATGTAAGGATTTGGAGTATGTCTGTATTGTTTTTCTCTTTTCCTCAGAATTTAGTAAATGAACACAGACTTCCTTGGCTGCTTGGGATTGGGTGACGTATTACTCTTGTCAGTTCACCAAAGAGTTCCTTTTATACTTGCCAATAGGTCGAGGCTGTTGTGTTTTTTTACACTCACATAGATGAAAGTGGTTCTTGGGTGCCTTGCTAATATATGGGGCGTCCCTAGACTAGGAGGTATTCTGAGACTAACCTCTCTGTTGATAGATTATTTCTCTGCCTTGTCTAAAGACCTTTTGTTCTGTCCACCAATAGATATTTGCTGCCTTACAACCATTGCCAGAGGGGCGCGGACGTCAGATGTAGCTTGAGGAGTCAGCACCAGTCCAGCTTGAAGTCAAAGTGAAGGTAACCAGCACAGGCATTGCTGGCAACCAGTACCTCAGTGAAGGTAGAAGGCCGGAAGCACTGGGATGTGAAGTGTGTACCCCTGCCACTGTCTTGGGCGAAAGACGGAGTCACAAATCAGAAAGGAGAATTTGTGGATCAAGTTTTTGATGCCCAGCCGAGAGTCACAGACCGACCAGGAAGGCGAGAACGTTTTTGCTTGAGGTAACCCCCATTGAAACAAGGGTTGCTTCAGAGATCCTAGCATCAGGCCTCTGAATCCTGGTCCCAAAGTGGCTGTAAAGTCTTCACCTTTGTTGGTCAAGAGATACCTGGGCACACTAAATACAATCTATGGTCCCAATGAAAGGGCAGTGTGCCAGCAGAGCAATACAGGAGTTAGGGAAGGACTTGAGTTCAGGGTACAGGTGCTGTGTCTCTGGTGCCTGTTAGATTGAAATGAAGAAAACAGGTGCACTGCCTGAGACACTGGACAGGATCGCTGAGAGCATTTGCCCTGGTGGGTGATTGCCCTATCCTGAAAGAAGAAACCTTTCCCTTGAAACTGGGCCGTGATTCATGAGTTGAGAGTTGTGCAGCTCCACCGTGGGAACAACAAGAGCCTGCCTGTGAGGCTCAAACGGACACAGGGAGAAGACTCCCCTCTGGTTGGTTGTACAGCGGCTTTAATTTCCCAAGGACTTCTTTTTCTTTTTTGTTGAAAATGTAACCCATTGGTCGTCCCATTTTTGAGGAGGAGCAGCCCTTTGCAGCTGTTCGTCCTAATCCTCATGGTCCTGTGTGGTCCTCCTGGTCCTCTGGATCCAGGATCATTTTTGTAATAATATGTCTGACTGCTTTCATAATTGTATTAGGAATAATGTTTATTCTGCGAGAGAAAAGTTCATCTGAGCAATTGACAAATGTTGCTTTACCCTTTCCTTGATTGATACTCTTACCCTCATAAAGGAAACACTGGAAAAGTCTAGTGAAAATGTTTTTTTAGATATGTGCTGTTGGCTATTTTGAAGTTGAAATTGATGGTCACTGAAATGCATGGGGGCCTTGAAATTTTTTTTACTGGATGGTTCTAGGATTTGCTTAGGACTAGAAAGCTAATAGTTCTGTTTCTGATAATAGTAATTACTCTCTCCTGCTATCTGTATGACCCAAAGCTCTGTTCCATTTGTACTCCTGCTTATACCTTATACATACCAGCTTAACAATATTTAGAATGAGAAATGCCCACCTAGCAATGAATTAGGATATTGATAAATTTTATGAAAAAAATTTATATGCATATTTCCTACTGGATTATAGGAATGTCTTTAGCTCATGCTAAAAGGACCATCTGTTGAAGATTGCATTAATCTCTTAGCATGAGCTGAAAGCCATTTTGTATTTGGCAGCCATTTTAGTTAGCTATGTGCTGGACATTTGCTGTTTCCCTCTCCCAGAGTCTTGCACATGCTCAGATGGGCCTAGCTAGTAGAATGCACCTGTTCCTAGTATAGAACTGTCAGGCTGTTCTAACTGATGTCAGCAACTTATTACTCCTCCTACTTGTTGACTGTGCAGTTTCTGTATGACCATCTATGTGCATAACTCTTCTCATGTGTACTTGTACTGCCTTTTTTCAGCCCCTGTGTGGGTATATAATGCCCCTGTTCTCTGTACTCCTTAGAAATGTCTCCTACAGTGATTTGAGAATTCTGTATGACGCATTTTTCCCTCTTTAGAGGTTAAATAAAGATGTCTTTTATATTACAGCTTCTGTGCCAATCTCTTCTTTGTTGGTTTAAAAGGACCAGGTGTATCAGTGAAGCCCCAGATTAGGTTTTGATTTCTACAGTACGTCCTCAATACCAGGCCTGGGTTTTGTACACAACTCTGTCACATCTAAACAATTGTGATCTGCTTCCTCTCTCACTTCCTCGCAATATGAATTCGGCAATTAGGTTGCCGGATTCACAGTTGTACACCTCACCACGGTCAAATTTTCAGCACCAAGGATCACTCTTTTATACTTAGTCAGCCGACTAGAGGTCATGTATTGTGTCCTGGTACAGGTCAAAAGGATCTCAACTGAATGTGGCACATACACCTTGACTGGATGTCCCATCATAATCATTTCATTTTGTTTCAGACTCACGCAAGTAGCAGCTACTGCTTTCAAAAAGCCTGGTAATGCTGCGGTCACTGACTCCAAAGTAGAAGAAAAATATGCTACTGGACGTCGTGCCATTCCATGTTTCTGAGTTAAAACTAAAAGTGCACACCCAATCTCTTTCACAGCATTACAATGCAAAATCCTTTGCATAATCTGGCATTCCAAATGCAGGTGCTTGACAAAGATTTTCGCAATTTTGTAAAAGCTTCCATACTTTCATCATCCAACACAATCGGATCTTTCACATCTTTTCGTGTCATCCTCTGTAGAGGTTTTGCAATCAGTGAGAATCCACTGATCCACTGCCTACAGTATCCAACCATTCCCAAAAATATTCAGACTTATTTCTGTGTTTTAGGCGGGCTTATTTGTTTAACCACATTAATTCTTTCTGGTGTCACTTTTCTTACTCCTTTTTCTATTTTTTGTCCTAGATACTGGACTTCCTATTTACAAAATTGCAATTTTGTTGGTGACACTTTGTGTCCTCCTTCTGCCAAATGGTTCAATAAGGCAATTGTATCTGTCACACATGCCTCTTGTGTCTTTGATGCCAGTAACAGGTCATCAATGTATTAAACCAAAACTGAATTTCCTGGCCACTAAAGTCTCCAAACATTTTTTCAGAATCTGATTAAAAATTGAAGGACTCTCTGTGTACTGTTGAGGAACTCAGCACCATGCCAAAACACGGTCTCTGACCCAGAACGCAAAAAGATATTGGCTTTTCGCATGTAAAGGAATCGAAAAAATGCTTGGCACAAATCAATCACTGTGTGCCATTCAGCATCACAGGGAATATGATACAGGATCACTGCTGGATTTGGTACTACTGGACAACAGGGTATGACAATTTTATTTATTTTTCTTAAATCCTGTACTATCCTGTACTTTCCACTAGGCTTCTTGATACCTATAATAGGCGAATTACAAGGACTGCTTAATATTCATTTTAAAAGTCCTTGTTCAATCATTTGGTCAATCACCAGAGCGACTCCTGCGATTACTTCTGGACTCATTTTGTACTGAGGTGTGTTTGGATTTTTAGCACCCTCTTTCACTGTAATCTGAATTGAATTTCGATTTGTCATTAGACCAATTGTCTTTCCTGTAAAATCCCATACATCCGACCTTACTGCACTTTTTAATTCTTCGGGCAGATTCTCTTCTGTGAGAAGTGAAAACAACTCATCCACTTCTGTCCCTTGTATGTACAGCAGCAGAGTACACATCCCTCACATACACAGAACAGTACAATACATGAAACAGAAATGGAGCTTCTCTCACACTCAAAACAGGCACAATATGAGCAGGATGCCTCCCTTACAGACAGAGGGAAGAGGCGCCATGGAGAAAAATACCCTTCTCATCTTGGACTGCTCATTGCAGTTTATCTCAATGTGGGTAAAAATATGACAAGGCCACTTTAAGACCAAGATACATTTTGAAGAGCAGAGAGAGGGATGTGACCTGCATAAAAGGGAAGGTGTGCTATAATTGTACTGTTTCGAATTCACTTGTAAGATGTCCAATGGAGCATTTGTTCTATTGTGAAAGACACACCTGGAGAATTGTGTTAATTTCTTAAGGTTTGAACTGGAATGCTGAGTCCAGTTATGGCAATCATGTTTGGTGTCTTATGTCCAAGTCTGACAGTCTCTTGTGGTACATTTTCTCCACTTTCGGGGCTTAATTCTGGAATAATGTGCTCAGTGCCTGTGGCTACATCAGGCATGTTGTCCTAGTGTTTGTGACCTCTTTTGGCCTGCACAGCACACAGGCACTGTATAGAGCTGAGCACTAGTTTTCCTTTTTAAGAAATTGCACCCCTTTAATGATTATTTCATGTACTAACTCCTTGATATCAAAAGCAAGAATATGAGTTACAGACAGGTCAACCTGACTGATTGTCTCCTTGTGTTTCAGAGCTATGCTGACTACAGTTTATGTTCAAAACTTCAGTGTAATTCAATGTAGGCCGTGGAGGACTGTTTCCAATTATATACAGGTTGTCTTGAGTATTCTGCCCGATTAGAATGGCGTCCTCTTGAGTGTTGTGCACTGTTTTAGAAGTACACCTGGAGGACAGTAGTGGTCCGTTCTGGATACTTCATGTGGAGTTTTATGTACAGCTTTCTAGGCCTCTTCTGAGTCATTGTTACCAAATGTGAACTAGCATATGACATGGGGGATGGATAGAGAGTGTGTTAGGGTATATAAGTATTTATGTGTGGGGATGAAAGTGTATTTATGTGGATGGTATGTTTGTGTTACTATGTATGTGGTGAGTCTTTTGTGGTTGTTGGAATGATTAGGAATTTTATGTTTAGGATGTTAGTTTGTCTGTGGGTGACGGATAGAGAGTTTGTGTGTTGGTGTATGGATGGACGGATGGTGAGTTTATGCATGAGTGCATGGATGGTAAGCTTAAGTGTAGATGATTAATGATGTTAGGACAGGAATGTCCTCTGCATGGTATACAGTTGCGTTCCTCTGCCATGAGTGCCTGACTGCTTGTGCATCTGGTATGCTGACTTTTATTTTGGACCAAGTGTCATGCTAATCTCAGCATGAGCACAGAGGCCTCGACGTGGCCCTTGCTATACAAGGTCCTGCACCTGTTCTGTGACCTAGAGGGGCACACCAAAAATAGGTCATATTGGCAGAGAACTACTGTCCCTGTCCTGGATATAGCAAAAAAAAACAGTGAGGCAGCATTCCATGTTTTCCGATTGATAGAGTGAGAAGCCTTTTCTTCTATGTGACTGAGCGTGGCCTATAGTGCTGTTATGCTGAATGGCCAGAGACTTGCGCTTGCATTCTGTGTATGTCTAATGTGCATGTAGCACATATGCAGTAGTAGGATACTGCATGCGAGTGAGTCTGAGTACTGAAGCCAGTGAAATCCATTTTGGATGCCTCTGGTTTGGAATGACACAATGTCAAGGATGAGGACATCTTCCCCAGACAGAGCAACTGGTGTGGTGTTTCTTTCAGTACCATTGGGGCTGCAACTACCAGTAATTGGGTTGGCCTGGTCAGAACTGCAGCTGCCTTGGTGATTGTGTCAGGTCAGTCCAAGCGGGGCTTCATCTTTTTCACCAATTAACGCTGGCCTCTGCCTAGAGAGGGAAGACTAAGCCATTGGATTCACACTAGTTGAGCACGAGAGACCCAGAGACTATCTTCCTACCCACAACACCATTAGGGGTGAGAAGAATATTCGATCCACACTGATTGCGCATTTGACTTGTGGGGGTACCAGAAACTGCAACTGAGATTGATTCAAGCTTCTTCCATAATTGCTTAAGGGGTAAGCTTATCAGGGGCACCCAGGTGAGAGGCAGCACATGGGGAATTAGGGACTATAACATCACAAGAGAGAATCAGGGCCAGGATCACTGCCCTACATAATAGATTAAGTTGTATAGTATTTAGTACAGCTGTGAGTTTAAAATGTACTTTCTTTTCTACAAAAACAAACACTTGGCAGGACAATGAAGTTATTTTCTCAGTTGATTGTTGAGTTCGGAGCTTGGGCCTGCCCTCGCTACCCTGAAAGTCAAGTGTGGAAAGGGCTGTACTTGGCCCAGTTTGAAGAGTCATACTAGGACAGACCCCAGAACATTAGTGGCAAATTGACCTAAACAACTGTGGTTAGGGTCCTGTAGCCCCTGTCTGCCCTATGACCCCCGAAAGGGTGTCTGACTGATGGATGGTAATTTTGTATGCAGTTGATGGGCTGATAGTGAGTATGTATGTGTGTGGGTTGATGGATGAATGGGCAGATAACACATTTTTGTGTGGATGGAAGGATAGATGAAGGAGCATTTCAGTATATGGACAGACAGCTGGAAATTTCATGAGTGAATGGAAGCAAGATTTGTGTAGGTGTGTAGACAAATTTAGAACATGTGTGGGCAGTGGATTGATTGTTTTATGGGTGGCTGTATAGATGTATGTGTTGTACGTGAGTGGATGAACAGATGATATATTTGAGAACATGGGTGCACAGAGAATCTGAAAGAATCTGAAAGAGACTATTAGTTATAGATTCCTTACCTTAGAATTACCCCCAAGACCGATACAAGTCCAAAATTAGATTTATGAAGCCACACAAGGCCTCTTTGCGTGGCCCTGAGTGGCTTCATAAATACTGAGTAACGCAAAACAGTGCAAATCACTGCATTGCGTTACTCTGACCTGGGAAGGTGTTCCGTTGGCATTACTTGGGTGTTCCCACACAACTTCCATGGCTTTTGACGCATTCCCAGATTTATCGAAAGTGGTATTCCTGGGAATACACCCAAAAGATACGCCTTCTTGAAAAGAGGAAATAACGAGGAGAAATAAAAATATTTGTCTTCGTTATGCCTCCCCTATGTGTGCTGCATTCTATAAAACTCATAGAAAGAGGAATATGCCTCTCAGGAAGGTGTCCCTTCTTGCACAAAAACAATCCTGCATGCAACATAGGCACCTTTGCACCATAGCCCATTTTGCGCTAGCATTGGGGAAAGGGCAGGAATGCAGCATATTGCATTAAATATGGCGCAGTCCTGCTCTTTCCCTGTAACGCAACTCAGGAAGGTGACGTGCTGCTCTGCATTGCGTTACAAATCTCATAATCTCAAATCTCTAGATTAAGGTGGCTCAGCCACCATACTAATTTTAGATCTAAGTGCGGCATTCAACATCGTCGATTACTCCATTCTATATAACAGACGTCTGGAAATTGGTATTCAGGGCAAAGCACTGGAGTGGATTGTGTCCTTCTTGGTGGACAGATCCTTCCAAGTCATAGAAGCCAATTTCTTTTCAGACACTATGCCGCTGACCTGCCGATGCCATAGGGCTCGTCACTCAGCCCCACATTGTTCAACATTTATATGCGGCCATTGGCTGACATAGTCCAGGAATTTGGAATCAATTTGATATCATATGCACACAGTTGGTGGTCTCACTCAACTCTGGAATTAAGGGTGGAACAGATCAGCTTACGCCATGTTTGGAAAGGGTAGTGAAATGGATGAAAAGCAGCTGTCTGAAGTTTAGCGGGGACAAAAGTGAGCTGATGGGCTTTGGAAACAAGGCAGTCCCCAGGCCTCTAACTAGTTGGCCAAGCTGCTTAGGAAATTCACCAGTCCCGAGCATCGCTATAAAAAATCTTGAATTTTGGATGGATAAGGGGCTAACTATGGAGTCCCAAGCAAATAAGCTGGCAGGCACTTGCTTTGGGTTACTCAGAATGCTTCGTAAGATTTTAGAGCGTATCCCTTTACAGCTAAGAAAGACAGTAATACATGCACTAGTCACATCACCCTTTGATTATGGAAACTCTCTCTTTATGGGTGCACCAAAATATGTTATAAAAAAACTTCAGGTTTTGCAGAATTCTGCAGCCAGACGTTTGTGTAAGGTTCCAATTCATAAACCAGTGGGAAAGCGTATAAGAACACTACACTGGCTATCGATCGAGGCCAGAGTCAAATTCAAAACACTCTGTCTAACACACAGCTATACATAACAAGGGACCCTGTAAATTCAGAAACCTGGTGGGCTTATATTTCCCCAACAGATGTCTTAGATCTTGCACCGAGCGTCTATTAAAAACAACTAGAATAAAAATAAAAAGATGAGACGGTAGATCCTTCACCCCTGTGGCACCCAAGCTATGGAATTCACGACCACGGGAACTCAAATTCCTAGATATAGAATAAACTTCCATCAAAAAGCTGAAGACCTGGATGTTCCACCTGCTCTGCTAATCTCCCCTCTGGCTGTTTGGATCGTATTCGACGCCTAGCGCTGGGAAGCCCTTGGACAGCTATGCGCTCTACAAAACCATATAAGATAAAATAACATAAATATGGCTCTGCATCAAGGGGGTTAAGCAAAAGCTAGCGCTGGTCTCACCTACAAGGATGTTTTTGAGGCATTAACGGACATCCAACAGTTGCATTGCTCTCCACAGCTGCCATAAAATATAAATGGTTTCAACCTAGGGATCTGATCATTGGATTTTTTGCCACTGACAATGACAGTAGCCCTTCCATCCAATCATCCAGGGGTGGCTCCTCCATAATGGAAGATGATTGTAGCCCCATAGCCCATGCCAGCAGATGATAAATAAAATGACAATAACAGAATGTTATTATCATTTTATTTGTGCTGTCTGAGCCCTGCAATACAATAGGTATAGGGCATGGTAGGGAGGAGGAGTAGTGTGAACTCATCAGTGCACATGTGTGTTTGGCTGGCCGTCCGACGCTGGCCAAACGCATATGCCCACTTAGGTTTCCCCAACCAACACAGCTGGTTGGAAAAAGCCACAGGCTTCCATTAACTGTCCGAGCAGCAAACAAGGCCTCTCAGACCAATTCTGGTGCTACTCCCATGTGAGAGCAGTATCTGGATTGGGTGTGGAGCCAGTACCCTGATGTCCCATCCCTTCCGGCCGACGAGAGGAGCCATGAGGCAGGCAGGAGTGAGGCAGCAGGTAATTCTTCGCTTGCCCTGTCCACCCGAAGCCCTAGGTAGGCGGCCGCTGCCACTGCAAACATCTACCCAGTCATCTTTTCATCCTTCATTCCATCCTGATGTCCTGCATTTCACCTTTACATTCTGTCATTCAATCAATCTTTCATCCAACATGCAGGCTGTCACCATTCCGTACATCCGTCCGCCCATCCATATCCAAACCTATCCATCTATCATCAAACCTATCCATTAAACATATCCATCCTTTCACTCAGTCATACATCCTTTCACTTTTCCATTGCCCATTTCATCCATCCATCCTTTTACTCCATGCATCCTTCCTTTTAGTCATTCATCATCCACCCTTCCACTCATCCATTTACCCTTTCACTCATCCATCTGTCCACCCTTTTAACCCGCAATCCATCCACACTCCCTTTCCCTCGTCCATCCTTATATTCATCCTTTCATCATCCAGTCCTTCGCTCATCCATCCATCCATCCTTCCAATCATCAATCCATCAATTTACCCTTTTCACCCACTAACTCATTCATCCATCCATTCATCCATCCATCCGTCCATCCATCCATCCATCTATCCTCCCTTTCACTCATCCATCCTTTCACTCATTCAGCCACGCATCCGTCCATCCACATTTTCACTCACATATCCTTCCACCATTCCACTCACACATCCTTCCATTCAGCCATCTACTTACCCTTTCAATCAGTCATACATCCTTTCATTCCTCCACCCATCTACTCATCCATCCGTCCACCCAACAGTAGGATCTTGTTGTTAGGAAAGAAGAAAATATCATGAATTGTAGCACCCATTGCAGGCACAATGAATAGTCAGTCAGGCACACTGCATTGCTGGTTCGCTATGACCACTGGAATTCTTTATGTGATTCTCGGTCCCTGTAACTTACATATTATTGATATAATTACTATTTGCAGTAATTTGCATTACATAATCCACCAAAAGCACCTGTACAATATTAATATATTTTGCTTGAAGGGAAGAAAAAGACAAATAGAAAAGTTTAAATTAATGATTTTATATGGAGAGAAATTCTTTCAACACACACCTAACATGTGCTTAAAAATGACTAAAAACAACAAGGTGATGGATAGAATGCTTGAATTAATCTCATCCACTGGCAATCGCTCGGGACACATCCCAATCCATAGTTTTTTGCCCACCATGCCGATCTCAATGTGAACCAAGCCATATGCAAATCAGTCTTAACCCTGTTCCTCATAGGAACAGTCCAACCCGAACTGCCAGGTCAGGTCCTCCCTGAACTGGAACACAAGCAATCCAGGACCGGTTTCAAACTTGTTAAGGGCTCACTTCAGCCAGGTATAGCTTGGTGTCAGTGGCACAGTGAGCCCAGGACCCACTTCTTGGCATGCACAGCTCACTTAGGGCGTCAAATACAAAAACAACCAGGTGATAGATGGAATGCTTGAACTTATCTCTGCCAATGGCACTCACTTGGGCCACATCCCACTCCATCATTTTTCACCCACCATGCTACCTCAGTTTGGACCCAGCCATATGCAAATCAGTTTTGACCCTGTTCCTCATGGGAACAGTCCAGTCAGAACTGAACGTCATGTCCTTCCTGAACCTGAACACAAGCAACCCAGGCCCGGTTTCGCCTTTGTTATGAAATCTTCAGCTGGATACGGCTTGGTTGAATCTGGATACAGCTTGGTTGAATCCGGATACAGCTTGGTTCCTATGACACAGAAAAAAACAAAGGTTGAAGAGAATTTATAGTTAGGTGACAATGTCAGATTGAACATACTGTTTTAAACAAACAAAACCACTGAATTTCACCAGTTACAGTTATCTCAAGTAATTATATTGCGTGCCCTAAAGTTACTATAAATCACAACCCTGCCATGCACAGTGTTGTCATCTATGATGTAATTTCAGACATTCCAGTGGCGTTATCAATGATGTCATAAAACATGTCATCAGTGATGCACTATACAAAGATAATTAGCAGTGCATGGCAAGAGCCCAAGTTACAGTTACTTTAGGGCATGAGTTGTAGTTACTTGAGATAACTATAACTGGTGAATTTCAGGGGGCGTGGCTTCGCAGCCGACTGGCATGGACGCGTGAGCGAAGAGCTCCGCATCCCGCCCGGCTGAAATCCTGTGTAGCGTGGGGCCCCCGGCGCTCCGGAGCTCGTGGAGGGCTTCCTTCGCCTGGTCAGTGCCCCTGGAGCGGACCGATCGCCAGGTTTGCGGCGCCGAGGGCAGGCGCCGCGACTGCAAACGCGGCGGAGGCGGGTGGCTGCCGGTCATCTTGGGCGGCCTGTGAGGAAACGGGCGGCCGCGGCCCACAGTGCGTTGGTGGCCGACCGGAAGTGCAGGGCACCCGGCGGGCGCAACAGGAAGTGCCGGTCGCCCGCTGGTAGACGACGGAGTGAGGAGGTGGGCGCCCCCGGCGAGAGGCCCAAAGTTGCAGTCCTCTGACCGACGCTGCCACCGAGGACCGCGCAGTGGTGGAGCGGCGCACAGGAGAGAGGGGGCTGAGCCTGCGGCGGCGGCGCGGCCCTCTAGCGCAGGAGCGGAGACAGCGGACAGCGGACCCTGCACGGCTGGTAGGCGGGCGGGGCCACAGGAGAAGCGGCTGGCCCTGCGAGAGACATTGAGGCGCAGAGCCCTCTGGCCTGGGATGCGGGCCTAGGATCCTGCGGAGTTCGCGACCGCGGCTGTGCGGTGGGGGCTTGGAACATCGTGGTGCCCCGAGGAGGACGGAGGGGACGCCCCAGTGGAGGAGTTGGCCAGCAGCGGTGTAAAGAGGGTCCCCGCAGCGGACGTGGAGAACACGGGGCCTGGGTGCTGACAGCGACCCCGTGGACTGGGCCTAGTGCCGGCCTACAAGTATCAAGCGCAGAAACATGGGCAAGCCGCGTCCCAGGCTGGGAGGGAACCCGGCGGACCCAACGGGGGACACTGTCGCAGGCCGGGAGGGCGGACCGAGTGCGGACACGGCGGAGGGCCTCCAGCAGCGGCAGCTGGAACAAATCCTCCAGGCGATAGCGGACACGAAGTCGGCGTTGCAAGCGGACATTGCCCAAGTGTCCACGGATTTGGGGCTGCTTCGGGCGGATCACAGGAAGCTCGTGGATAGGGTCGCGAACACGGAGGACAGGTTGGATTCGCTGGCCCCAGCCCAGAAGGTGACGGAGGGCCAGACGGCGGACCTCCTGCGGAGGGTCGTGATCCTGGAAAAGAGGGCCGAGGACGCTGAAGGGCGTAACCGCCGCAATAACATTCGAGTGGTGGGTCTGCCAGAAAAGATTGAAGGGGGTGACATGCTGGCCTTCTTGGAGACCTGGTTGCAGGAGGTGGTGGTGCCGGAGGGGCTCACGCGGTTCTACACTTTGGAGAGGGTGCATAGGGTGCCTGCTCGGGTCCGGGCCGTCCACCCCGGCCGGTGGTGGCCCGCCTGCTACACTACAGGGACCGAGACATCATTCTACAGAGGGCTCGAACGCAGGGCCCCTTCCAGGTGCAGAATGTCCCGGTTTCCATCTACCCGGACTACCCCATGGAGGTCCAGCGCAGACGCTCCTCCTTTTAGGCGGTGAAGAAGGCACTGCGGGACGAGGGGCTGCAGTACTCCCTGTTGTTCCCGGCACGCCTCCGAGTGGTGCTGGAAGGAGCGACATCGTTCTTCACTGACCCCGCAGCGGCCTGGAGCTGGCTGGAGGCAACCAGGACCCGGGCGGCGGCCCACTCGGATGGAGGGAGACCGTTGGGGGAACTGGCAAAGCCCCGTCGTAGCAGACGCAACAAAGCGCGGCTGGCGAGGGTCCGGTCGCCTGGTGCCTCCCAAACGGTGATGGAGCGGCGGGCTGCTCTGCAAGCGGTCTCTGAGATCTCCGGGGCGGTGACCTCCCAGCTCAGCGAGGCATCGGGCTTCCGGAGGGGTACTGGGGACTCCCAATCGGATGGCGCTGAAGAGGAGGCGGAGGAGTTGCCTGAAGTTACCCCTGGGACTGCTGATGAGTTGCTGGACGCTTGAAGGTTTGGGGTGCTATCGGGCTTCGGCCGGGAGGGTACGGACAGTGTGGAGCTGAGGCGCATAGAATGTGAGGCCTGGCAGGGTTAAGCGGGGATGGGGGGGGCGCTGCTCTGGGATGGGGCTTGGCGGCTGGTCGTGAGGGGCCTGGAGAGGAGGGTGGGGGGGCCTGAACGGAGCGGAGCGCTGGGGAACGACCGGTTGAGACTGGGCAAGGATGCTTGGATGAGGATTATCGTCAAGCCCGTCTGGCACTGAGCCGCCACCTCAACCTCACGGACGAAGTGAGACTCTGGTGGCTACCAGAGAGTTTGGTTGTTGTTTGGGGTAGTATTTGGATGGGTACCTGCAGTTTAGCACCTGTTCTGGGGAGGGGAGGGAGTTCGGGGAGGTGGGTAGTTGTGCGATTTATGGGGCTTGTCAGTGTGCCTCGGGGGACCCGCGAGGGGTGGTTGGTACAACGATGGGATGGGGACCCCCCTTGAATTGCGATTAATGACTTGGAATGTGAGAGGGCTCACCTCTATGGTGAAGAGGCATAAAGTCCACGCGTATTTAGTACGGAGAGGGGTTCAGGTGGCATTCCTCCAGGAAACCCATTTGGACAGAGAGGAAGGGAAGGCGTTGCATAGGCGCTGGCGGGGCCAACTGTATTATACAACATTCTCGAAGTTTGCCCGGGGTGCCCTGATTTGGGTGAGGGCGGGAGTCCCTTTTCAGCTGCTCAGGTCATTGGCAGATCCGGAGGGCAGGTTTGTGGCAGTGCAGGGGCGGCTGGATGGGAGGGATATAGCTTTGTGTAGTGTGTATGCCCCCAATGTAGACCAGGCCGCCTTCTTTTCCAGACTGTCAGGTCAGCTGGCGGAGTATCTGACGGGGCGGTGGTGTTAAGTGGGGATTTCAACTCAGTGTTGGATGTTGAGTTGGACAGGTCTCATCCGCCCCTTGCACAGTCGGTGGTTTGTCGGGTGACCAAAAGCAGGCGGGCCTGGCAAGATACTTGGGGCTTGGTGGATACCTGGCATACCCATCATCCGCACGACAGGGACTACTCATTCTACTCGGCTCCTCATGAGTTGCACGTCAGGTTAGATGGCATATTGTGCTCACCGGATGTTCAACCTTTGATGCGGCATAGCGAATATCTAGCCAGGACCATATCGGACCATAACCCATGCGTGGGGATGTTGCAATGTTCCAGGCAGAGTCAGGCTATCCCTACTTGGCGCCTTAACCCCTTGCTGCTCGAGGACCCGGTGTTCCGGGCTGAGATTAGCGACTGTATAACACAGTATTTTGGGCATAATACAGGGACGGCGGCAAGCCGGGCGACGGAGTGGGATGCATTTAAGGCGGTAGTCCGGGGGGCCTGCATATCATCCACGGCCGGGGTGCGGAGGGCCTTGTTAAAAGGAGTGGACGGAGCGGAAGCACAGTTGCGGGAGGCGGAGCGGGCACATCAGGAAGGGGACGGTGAGGTAGCCGGGGTTGTAGAGGCGCGGGAGCGCGTGGCGGTCTGCATGGAACAGCTTCGTTGTTACGATCATAGATCTTATCTGGTGCGGGCGCATGCGGAAAGGGATAAGATGGGATCCCTTCTGGCGTGGTTGGCAAACCCGACGGCGCGCGGTGACCCTATACTCACACTCGTAGAGGAAGGGGGGGCCCCGGTCTATTCCCAAGTGGGGATTAATACACGGTTCGCCAGCTATTATGCTGGGTTATATGACAGTACTATGGTGCGGGAACCTGAGGGCCTTGTTGATTTTCTGTTGGCGGCCCGCCTGCCTCGACTGGACCCAGACGCAGGAAAGGGCCTTGGGGGTGCGATCTCGCTGAGCGAAATCCGAGTGGCAATTAAGCATATGGCTCGACGAAAGACCCCGGGAGCAGATGGCTTGCCCATTGAGTTTTATGCGGCCTACCCGGATCTGTTGGCGCAGCAACTGCAGGCCCTGTATAGCGAGGCATGGGGGTTGGGGCAGTTGCCCGCCTCTGCTCGGGAGGCGATCGTGATACCCTTGCTGAAGCCCGGTGGAGAGGCGGGTGCACGCACAGCATACCGCCCGCTCTCTATGCTGACGGTGGACTACAAAATTCTGAGTAGAATTTTGGCGTCGCGCCTCTTGACCCACATGACCGCCTTGATCCACCCAGATCAGGCGGGCTTCATTCCTCGGCGCAGCACAGCCACCTCCATTCGACGGTTGCTGCGGGTGATGGAACTGGACCGGGACGAATACCCGGAGGCCTGCACGCTGTCGGTCGACTTAGAAAAGGCCTTCAATAGTGTAGAGTGGCCGTATTTATATCGAGTGCTGCGGGAATTCGGCTTGGGGGAGGACTTTGTACGGTGGACCGCCTTGTTGTATAGCGGGGCCACGGCCCGGGTGAAAACGGGGACTACTATCTCGGCCTCATACCATGTGCGGAGGGGGACGAGGCAGGGCTGTTCCTTATCCCCCTTGTTGTTCGCGCTGGCTGTTGAACCGCTGGCCGCTCACGCCCGAGAGGGGGGTGCTTATTCCGGAGTCTCCCTGAGAGGGGACGCCCACTACATCTCCCTGTATGCAGACGACCTGCTGTTATTTTTGAGGGACGCGACTGGTGCGTTGGGGGGAGCGGTGGCCCTGTTGAAGGAGTTCGGTCGCCTGTCTGGACTGAAGGTCAATTGGGGTAAGACGTGTTTGTTTCCATTGTCGCAGGGCGGCGGGACACCGCAGACGGCAGGAAGCATCCGCTGGGAGGACAGCTGCCTGCGCTACCTGGGGGTTAACGTTTATCATACCCAAGCAGATTTGCTGGAGGGGAATGTTGGCAGGGCGCTTAGGGGTCTGCGGGGTAGTATGGGATTTTGGAGTACACTCCCGCTCTCATGTGCCGGGAGGGTGGCGTTGCTGAAAATGGTGGCGCTGCCACGCCTTCTTTATTTTTTCCGCACACTCCCTGTATGGATCCCAGCGTCGTACTTCGCGCGGTTGCGGGCCCTTTCGACGGGTTTCATTTGGGGGTCGGGACGACGGCGGGTGGCGCTGGCCACGTTGCGGCGGCCACGAGCAGAGGGGGGCCTGGCAGCCCCCGACTTTGAATGGTACTATTTGGTGGCCCAGCTTCAGTGGCTCACGCAGGCGGTGGCCTGGGAATATAGAGGCCCAGAGGGCCCACAGGACAGGCTGATCCCGCGGCATGTGCTGGCCTTTATAGTTCTCCAGCAGCGACTGGATTTGACTCAGCTGACCCTGGAGGAGAGCACCCTCCGGCAGTGCTGGAATAGGTGTCAGAGGCGGGCAGCTGTAGTCCGCCCGTACGCTCCGGAAATCCCCCTGGGGATGTGTACAGCGCTCCCGCATGGGGGCGATTGGTCGGGACTAGCGATTTGGGAGGAGCTGGGAGTACAGATGGTAGGGGACCTATTCCGAGACGGTGTGTTATTGTCTTTCCAGGAATTGTAGGATGCCTACGGGCTCCCGCAGGGGAATTTTCTGCTCCATGCGGCTTTGGTGGCGAGCATCCAGAAGCATTGGAATATGGGGTTATCGGAACCCCCTACCGCGGCGGGTTGTCAATATGTTGTGATGGCGGCAGGGACGGCCAAAGCCATCACATGCTTATACCGCAGGTTGTCGACGGAGGGCTTGCAACCTCTGACCGCTCTGCGAGAAAAGTGGGAAACGGACCTCGGGAAAGCGATACCAGAGACCACGTGGTCCACGCTAGTGCGGAGGGCCTGGAAGGGAACTCGGAACGCGTGGTTCCAGTTAGTGCAGTTTTTCACGTTACATAGGGCGTACATGACGCCGGCCAAGGTCTTGCAATACTTTGGTGGCACACAATCTCCATGCCCTCGATGTGGGGGAGAGGGGGCAGATTTTCGCCACATGTTTTGGGCCTGTCCGCAGTTGGGCGATTATTGGGCTGAGGTAGTGGGCTGCCTGAATCAGGTGACAGACCGCTCAATCACTCCAGAGATGGGGACTTGCTTGTTGCTATGGTTTCCTCACACCCGCCGTACGAAGGTCACTAGCAGGTTCTATGATCTGGGGTTGATATTAGCTAAGAGAGAATTGACCCTGCACTGGAAATCCAGGGGGGGGCCTAGCTATGTGCGGTGGAGGGCAGCGCTAGTGAGATGGGCGGGGGCGGAGGGTGCGCTCCGGGTGCAGGTGGCTCTGAGGGGAGACGATGAGAAAGCGTTAGCGACGGCCAGGGCATGGGAAGTGTTGGTTGTGGAGCTCCAGGGGCTGATATCTGAGATGGGGAAGGAGGGAGCACTTCAGAACGGCAAGAGGCGAGGGGAACTGAGGATTGAGATGAGGAGGGAATGAAGGAGGTCCCTAGACATATACCAGAGGCCTGGACAAGCGGGATGATTTGCCTACGCAGAGAAGGGGTGAGCAACTGTAAATGATCTCCTTGGAAGGGGGGGCACATCGGGGGAGAAGTAGGGGACAGAGGCGCACTGACATGTGGGTGGGGGGGGAGACGAGTTGGGGTTGGGAGGGGAGATATTCCTATTGTACACGGGGATCCGTGTTGTAATGAGCAGTCATTGTTGATTTGGAAAATAATAAAAAATGTTTCAACAAAAAAAAAACTGGTGAATTTCAGTGGTTTTGTTTGAGGAAAACAGTATGTTTTAACTGACATTTTCCCCTATCTATAACGTCCCTTTAACTTTTGTTGTTTTCAGTGAATTTCTCAGTTTTTTTAAACATAAAGTAAGACGTCCATCGTCATAAATTTCATGGGGTTGGCCGCAAGGCCTGGCAGAATTACTGGAGGCAGACCTATTGGCTTTATCAAGGAATCAGCACATCAACATATAGAAAGCATCAATATTGGCTTTGTCAAAGAACTACAAATATCTATAATCTAATATATATTTCATAAATTCACATATTGCGATATTTAATAATAGTGATTGTCACTGTATATATATCAATTAAGGTAGTTAGGACCTAGTTTCCATAGGAAAAGGCATTTTTTGTTTTCCCAATAACTTTGGCGCCGGATGACCAATCATCACGAAATTTTCAAAACTAGTGGGGCGCTCCGATCAGCTCCTGTCTTGAAAGTTTCGGGGTGATCTGGCAAGTGGGGGCTGAGAAAAAAGGGGGGTC
The DNA here is from genome assembly GCF_964204655.1 of Triturus cristatus. Classification (NCBI taxonomy): domain Eukaryota; kingdom Metazoa; phylum Chordata; class Amphibia; order Caudata; family Salamandridae; genus Triturus; species Triturus cristatus. The sequence goes on from NC_140582.1 coordinate 500,188,054, forward strand.
CCAAAACACGTTTTCTCCATGTTAATTCCCATAGGAAACTTTAGACACGGCTACAGCCAAAACTGCTGAACGGAATTACACCAAATTTGGCAAAAAGGCAGTGCTTGGTTCAGAAAGCGCCTTTTTTTTTAAATGGTGTAAATCCGTTCAGTAGTTGCTGAAAAAATCTAAAAATAAGAGTTTCGATATCTATGGCCGCGGTGGATCCGCACACCCTGCCGATCAGGAGCTGCATTCTAATTGGCTGTCAACACTTCAAACCAGGAAGTGTTGGTAGCCCTCTTGTGAACCGAGGCACAAGAAAACAGTGAAACTAGCACAAAAAACAAGAAAAGGGGTCAGGGTAGAAACACCCTGACCCCCTAGGCCTTCTCAGGGGGTCCCACAAGGAGCCCCAGGGCCCAAAAAAGCATTTTTTTTAAAATGTTGGCGAAATTCGCTCAGGGTCCGCGAATCCCACCAAAATTTGAGCCCGCGCTTCATTAATTGAGGCCCCCGGGAGGGCCAGGTCGCGGGGGCATTGAAGAAATGTGTGGGGGACCCCAATCCTCCCCACACTGCCCTGGGGACCGCCACCTCCCCGGGGCTTGAATAAATAGGTGCGGGGGGCATGCAGCCCCCCCCAGCCCCGGGGACCGCCACCCCCCAGGGCTAATTTTAAAATGTGTGGGGGGCCTCAAAGGCCCCCTCAAGCCCCAGGGACCACCAGGCCCGGGGCTTTCATTAATTATTTGCTGGGGGCACATGGCCCCCCCACAGCCCCGGTGGCCTCCACTCTGCGGGGCTTTTAAAATAAATAAATAAACCTGTGTGGGGGCTCCAGCCCCCCCACATGCCCCGGGGACCGCAACCTCCCCGGGGCACTCATTATTCAAATTTGGGGGTCCGTGACAGACACCCGGGACCCCTACCCCCGGGGCTGTGCATTGTTTGGGAGGGGGGCTGCGAGGCCGAGGCCCTCTGGTCTAAGAGCTTTTTTACTTCTGCTACCACAGTTAGAAGAGCCAATTCGGTGCCGTGAAGGGACCGGAAGCCAGTCTGTGTAGGATGAAGGATCTTATGTTGTTCTAAAAATGCTGAAAGCGCCTAATTGATATGTCTTTCAAGTATTTTACTTAATTCGGACAGAAGAGATATTGGGCTATTCTTCGCTAGATCAAGAGAATCCAAATCGGGCTTTTTCATAAGTGCCTTGACCATGGAGTCTTTCCACGCCACAAGACAATGCCCAAAGTTAAGAAGAGATTCACCATTTCGAGCAGGACGGGAAGAATCACCTCTGCTCCTTTGGCTAAAATACGCAGGGGGCCAGGGTCCTTAGGAGAGCCCGATTTTATTTTGCTCCAATTATCTAAGAGACTATCTGAAGTCAAAGGGGAAAAGGTGGTCAGTATAGAAAGATTTGTAGTCAACCCGTTTTGCTTTGGGCAAAAAAATTCAAGGTGAGAGTCAAATTGGAAAGAATCGTAAATAGTCAGAATTTTCCTTTAAAATAAGTGTGTCAGATCATTGCACCGTGCCGCTGAAGCTGGCGTAGGGGGGCACTAAGAGTTTTTACCACACATAACATTTTGCATGGCGAGTTAGTGGCACCATTGATTTTCTCCACAAAATATGTGGCTTGGGCTTTTTAATTTCAGCATGCTTGATTCTGATAGTGTCCCTATATTTCTGTTTGGAGGGCTCTCCATAGTTTCTTCTTCAAATCCTTTCTGCTTTTTTGTAGGCTTGCTTGAATTTCTGAAGTTGAGGGGAATACCAGGGAGCTGATTTATCTTTAGCTCATTTAATGTGAATTCTTTTCAGGATCAATGAATCAAGTGAAGACTTTAGCCACAGAGAGATTTGATCGTTTGCTATGGATGGGTCACATTCTAGAAATGGTCTAGAGATCTTGAGAGCCTGCTTACATGCTTCCATGGGCAATTTAGACCCGTCTCGATCTTTCCACGTGATTGGTAATGGATTTTGGGGGTGGCTGACCACAATAAAAGATTAACAATATCAGAGAATGATCAGACCAGGTAACAGGAAGTGGGCCTAAGGCCTGTAGCATATTGACTGTGAAAAAGACAGGATCAAGAAAATGGTCTTTCTCACAGGTAGGTCCCGACACCCATTGTGGCAGATGGATAGCCATCAGATCGTGTGTAAGGCCTGTGGCATGAGCGTTACTGGCTCTTCCAAATGAAGATTAAAATATCCTAGCAAGGAGGAATATGCTCTCGTAGTGGCCAGATTTGCAACCTCTTCCGGAAGATATTGGAGGAAATTGCCGATTGGTCCTGCAGGTTTATACAGCAGGATACAACAAACACAAATGAAGTAGGTTGCCTAAATAATGCGAAAAGCAAGGAAACCATGGTAGAACATGAAGATCTAGATGCTGTAAATCATGCATAGTTTAAGGAGGTTTAGGAGGCCATCCTTAATGTAAGCCTGGGCGGATTTCACGGAGTTATGCTAAGCGGAACTCCGCAAAGTGCTAAAAAACCTCTGTTGCGCTACGCAGAGCTCTGCATGCAGCAGAGTACGTTGGATAAATGCTGTTCACAGTGATTTCCAGTGCCAGCTGCCTGTCTGCACCGTGCAATCACCACGAACGGCACCATGCACAGCGCAAGCAGGCGATGCTTCCTTTCTGCCACTCAAGTAGATTGTTACTTGAGAGTCAGCTTTCTCAACGTGAATCAACAGTTTCTCAACGCGAGCGGGCACGAACATATGCGACCACTCGCAATAAGAAATCTGACCGCTTGCATTGAGAAATCTCGCTGGGAGGTTGATTTTCCACACTCGCGCTCGCCAACTTGATGTCAACAATCGCGAACGAGGAAAAATCTTGCCGGGAAGTGGATTTTCCTTGCTCGCGCTCGCCAACTTGACGTTGACGAACGTGAACGAGTAAAAAACGCGAGCTCTGCATAACACGGAGTGCAGAAATCTCCACAAATTCTTGGTGCATGAGGGTAGAGCGTGGGTGGTAGATAGTAGCCACATACAACCTTGGTTTGTTTTGAGCTTGATGGTCCAAGAGGACCTCAAGCTGAGCCAGAGCCAGGTACCTGGCTCGAGCTTGGCTTCAGAGTTTAGTGGCTTGCTCACCACTATTTTAGAGGAGAAGTTCTGGGGTGCTATAGCAACTACTGAATATCAGCAATGTCTCTCATGCAAGGCACTCTTAAAACTGAACAGGCCTATTTCTGTTGAAGAAATATAGCCTCAACAACTACAATCTCCCCAGCTACTTCCCAATCCACCACTGGCCTTTTCTCAGCAAGATCGCTTAGAAGATGGTCTCTTTTTACGTAAACAAACAAATCAACACAAATGCCCTTCAAGACTCTTCATCAAGATATAAGCTTGTGATCCAGCGCAACACCTAATCAGGAATCAATATTTGACAACATACAAATGGCCCATACACATTCACCCAAAACTCTGAATCGCGGGGGGTCAAGTTTTAATGACGTGAAAATTTGTCTCCCTTCACAGGTTCATCTTAACATCTCTAAATACATAACAACACCTTATATCAACTCTTTCCTTTCAGTCGATGGACCAATTAATTGAGAAGTTGTTTGTAATGATAGCACTATCTAACTAACTATCTAGTCAGCTAAATAATCACAGACTCTCAGTAAGATTAATAAAGCTTTATCTCAAAATCAATGTAAAATATTAATGCTCATTGCATACGGTTACAAGTGCAAACAATGAAATTCACAAGAGAGAGAGAGAAAACATCAGCATATGCAAAGAGTGTCAATCTCATCATCAACATCGATATGCACATGAAGGAGTGGATAGATTAAAAGGCATCAGTTTTAGCAAAATAATGCAAAATAATAAATATATGACGGAATGGATAGATCAAGAGACATCGGTTTCAGAGACAAAAATACATTTGCAAATAATTATGCAAAGTACGAGCAAGAAGGATAATACAAACCCAAAGAATTTGTGAAATACCACCCTGCCTGGCCAAGGAGATGATGGGGGTTCCCTGAAATAGAGTCAGGGAACGAAGACGTCAGAACCGAGGAGTGGGACAAGGACAGGAACAACTAGGCCTCTCTGCAAACCGACGGACAATGACACATCACCCCTCTCGAACAACTAACCACACCCCTAAAGGCACCCCTGTTATACCCTAAAACCTACATGTCCATCTGTTCTGCTTGGGTTTTCAGATCAGATAGAACCTGCTCATCAGAGCCTCACTAACCCAGCCAGAACGTTACCCCCTCCCTAGGGCCTATTTACAATAGTGCAACCACATATATCTACCACCTAAGGACAGGGAATTCCTACTATACATACCAAGACCTCTTATGATCGGCGGCCTCGCGATCCCATACGGATCCAGACCTCTCTGCCCATACGACAGTATCACAAGTGGCGGCCTCGCGATCCCATACGAATCCAGACCTCTCTACCCATACGACAGTATCACAAGTGGCGGCCTCGCGATCCCATACGAATCCAGACCTCTCTGCCCATACGACAGTATCACAAGTGGCGGCCTCGCGATCCCATACGAATCCAGACCTCTCTGCCCATACGACAGTATCACAAGTGACGGCCTCGCGATCCCATACGAATCCAGACCTCTCTACCCAGACGGCAGTCTCAGCACAATCGGCGGCCTCACGATCCCATACGAATCCAGACCTCTCTGTCCATACGACAGTATCACAAGTGGCGGCCTCGCGATCCCATACGAATCCAGACCTCTCTACCCAGACGGCAGTCTCAGCACAATCGGCGGCCTCGCGATCCCATACGAATCCAGACCTCTCTGCCCATACGACAGTATCACAAGCGGCGGCCTCGCGATCCCATACGAATCCAGACCTCTCTACCCAGACGGCAGTCTCAGCACAAGTGGCGGCCTCGCGATCCCATACAAATCCAGACCTCTCTGCCCATACGACAGTATCACAAGTGGCGGCCTCGCGATCCCATACGAATCCAGACCTCTCTACCCAGACGGCAGTCTCATACGACAGTTCATCCTATGATCACCATAACATACAAAAAGGGAATCAGTCTCACTATTCATCAGATCACACAAGGACTGCCAGTTCGAGCATAGCCTGTTCTCCGGTTCGAGGGGCTCCTCTTTCCCTTATTCAGTTACCACTTACCTGATCAGGGTTAACATCTGTTCATGTAGCCGCAGCTGACTAGAAGAATAGGCTACCCTCTCATACAAGAACACGCAGCACATGTTGGTTCACTACAAACTGGGTACTTTATTACTCATTACATACGCAATCATATAACATTACAATATAACACATAACCTGCAAAGAAAAGTGAAAGATTAAGTTGTACACTCTAATAAGAAAGGGTCGACATCACCTTAGTAGTGTGTAGCCTGCACTCAGTGGTCATCTAGGTTCCCTTCTCGTCTGTGCCTCGGCTCGCCTGGAAGTCACACCTCCGCAGTCACGGATACATGTCTGCACCACTATGCGCTGTTCTCTTCACCCTTCTCCGAGTCACTGGGACCTCTTCCTTATCGGCTACTCTCTCCTCTCTGGCTATTCTGCTAGGAGAGTATCTGTCTCTCGGTTCTTCTCCGCCTTCAAGATGGCGTCTGTCTTCCCTGGAATAAGTAGTAGCTTTACTGCTAACGGCTAGATGCCGCCTACGGACTGAACATGTAACTGCCTCAGACTTTCACTAATATAGAGGTGCGTTTCCTCATGGAAAATTCCGGCCCATAACCTGCCGCCCACCAAATTCTTGTACCTCCCCGTACCAAGGACACGTTCCCAGCCGGCCGGCCTGATGTAGTGTCTTCGGCATGAAGAAAAATACAATCCTTCAATAAGGGCCGGCCTGAACCGGTTCTCTCCAAGCGAATAACACCTCATAACTAAAACATTACATTTGACCTAGAAGCATCCCAAGCTGCCGGAGCGGAAAGAAAGATGGAGTCTCTCCCGTTTGAGGCCTACCAGGCCTGAATTCAGCACGGCTCCATGAAATACCCTCACTACAGGACAGGTTATCCCTAATACTAACGAATCTATCCCCTAGGCTATGTGTGCAAGCCCTGATCTATGGGGAAGAGCACAGGATCATGTCGAAGTGCCTCGTAAATAGGCTCCATTCACTACTCTAACCCTTAGACTTGAATGGTAAGAGACTGAAGTCACATTCAATCACCTTTCCTCACAAGAAGGCCGGGAAAATCGAGCAGAACACCATCCCACATCAGTTGCAACATTTCACAGGATTCAACAGCTCATTGGTGGATTCAGGAGGTGGTCTGTCACACCACCAGGTTCCCATTCACAATGTGTGTAACCTATTGTTTATACGGTGCTTCAATAACATAATTTCTGACTTGTTTATTCAATTTCAATACATGATATATTTCAACATTTTCACACATATTTCTCAGTAACGTCTCTGGAAGATGTCTCGGGTTCCACGGCCAGTTTCATCCGTTTGGCAGACATACAATGTTCTCTGTGCTGCATAGCCTTGAACTTTTACACTTTCTCTGGATCGCTCAGCACTTTTGTCTGTTTTGGCAGGTCATTCTCGCTTATCTTCCAGCCCCAGATCGATCCGGACAGCTTAGGAGTAATGGAGGCCCATTCGGCTCACTATGGCGAATGAAATATAAACATTCATTAATTACATGGAAATGCACCTTTCTCTGTTTACCACCCACCTTTGCACCATTCCCTGTTAATATTTTCCTAGCATAAGCTTAAGGCAAAAGCGGCATTATTAATTATTTTTAAAGCAAGATGCAAGATGGGAAATGTAAAATGCAGCCTAAACATGCATTAATTTTGTTTCTTTCTAAACACATTGTAGTTTGCGGCCTAGTTCTTTCATGCATTAGTTCACATTAGTGCACGCATGCTCAAAGCGGACCCCCAAGTGTTCATGTTCTGTGCATGTTAATCTCCACTGCACACGGTTGGTACGTATTATGGGGGTGTCAATCCGAGCAGGTTTGAATTTTCGAAAATCCTGCTCCATCAATCCCCCCTCTGATGGTTTCCTGGAGCCATCATAAAATACCCACCATACTAAGCGCCATGTTCATCTATCTAAAATTCAGTGTTCTTCTCTCTTTTTATTATACTTTCATCTAAGTCTTTTTCATTTGGTCAAAGTAATCTCCTTTCATACCTTCTAATTCTATCTCTTCTCTTTTTATTTTTCTTGCACTTCGTTGATTCTTTGATTCTGTCGCTTCTTTTCTTCCACTTCTACACTTGCAGCACTTATATGTTGTGATTATACAGCTACTGAGATTACTGGCATTATTATTTTCCCTAATAAGCTACTTCCAAAAGTGGAAAACCATTTACCTACAGAAGAGAAACTCTTACCAAGTCTCTCCCAGACACCGTCAACCTCCAGTTGGGTCAAATCTTCATGTAATTTCGTAATATTCTTTATATATCCCTCAATACCTTTACTTTTGTCAGGGATATAGGTACAGCAGTGTTGGATTTTTAACATGCCACAGACTCCACCCTCTTTTGCCAATAAGATATTTTGGATTTTGCAAAACCATTGATCTGATTGCAACCATTTCTGTGTCAATCATCACGAACCCACCAGCAGTATCTGTTGATAAACGATCAACCACTGTGGACAATTTTCAAATTTTATGTGAATTCAGAACGACTCCAACTGAGGGTATCAGTGCACCAAAAATATCACCTACTATTTCAGAAAAACTTGCTCTTCTGTTACATATTAGTCCTTGTTTTATTTCATTTAGTTTGTTGTTGTATCTAGCTACATGGTAGACCTTCGGAAAAACAATTGCTAAATAACAACTACCATACCAATGTACAGGCAACCTGTAACAGGCTTTCTTACCACACACATAATAGACTCCTGGGAAAACAGGATCAGTTCCACCCTTCAATCCCCAACCTCCAGTAATTTGGAAAGTATGCTCACATTCACTAGTACCAAAGAAATAATTGTTATAGTTAGTTTTCATTTTTAGCAAACATATTTTTCCTTTCTGATACCAATCCAGGGACATTGCAGCATATGTCTCACCCTTATCATAATTTCCCTCTCTAAATGCCCATGGTGGTACCTGCGACTTCTGTTCAGCAGCTTTTCTTTGGAAACTTTCTCTTCTATTTTCTACCACATCTATGAATACTTTTTCTTCAACCTGCAAAGTACATGTTAAATTATTCTTATAAGCATATTCTATAGCTAATGTCTTGGTAATATGGAAGAAGTCTCCCTTATAACATGCATTTGTACTACTTAAAACCTTGTTCAGATCCTCTATAACGGGTATTTCCGAAAACACTAAGTCTATATTGGAATAATGATTCTCGAGCTTTCCCGTCACGTAGCAGAGGCTCGTTAAGACACTACAAGACACACTATATGTTAAAGGTAGGTGAGGATATGTCACCCCCTCTGAAACAGACGAAGGTAATTGCATGCACACATAACAATCACTCACATTCATTGAATTAACATACTAATACAACAATTTAGTAAAGACATTTAACGAGAAATCAGTAATTGATTTATCATTATGGAGAATGTTAATAAAAAGACACTACATAAGCAAGCTTTAAAACATCTACGTTTTAGACTAGATTTTGAATGTTCAGTCACTTTTGCTTCGGCCATTTTGTATTCTACCAAAAATCTAAATCTATAAACGCTAAACTTATTCAAAAAATAAAATTCTGAAAAAATAGTGTAATCCTACACTTCAAGGCTTTCTTCTTTACCCCCTTCTTTATTTTATTTTCTTTAGGCCTTCTGAGTCATTCAGTTTTTCTTTCTACTGCCAAAATGGCACCTTAATTTTTCACAGTTCCTTTGAAGTGGTTTCAAATGGCTTTCATCAGTTGCTCAGTGTCAGAACTGTCTTTTTCTTCACTTAGATCTGAGCTTTCAATTTCTTCCAAGATAACATAAGTCCATTCTGGTGCTGTATATTTCTTTCTTGGAATTCTTACTCTCCTTGTTTTTCGTACTAATTCTTCTCCTGACTCTTTCTTGTTCTGTTGGACTTGAGACCTCATTAATTTGCTCTGGTTTTCTCTTTGACTTTCTCTTCACAAGAGTATATTTCAGTATTTCACTGCACTTGGCCAATTGTCACTGTTTCTTGGTCTTTTGGTTTGAACTACCTTTTCACCTTCTTCATCTGGTTCACAGGTTCTTTTATTTGGCCTTTCTTCTATCTGTTCTTCTTCTTGACATTCAGTAACTTTTCTTTATTCTGATTCAACAGTAATCTCACTTTCATCTGACCCAACAGTAGGCTCACTTTCTTCTGGTTCAATAGTAGACTCACGAGACCCAGTAGCTGGTGCCCACTCTACTTGACTTGTGCTTGGCTGTTCATCATCAGTTTGTTCTTCAGAATCTGTCACTCTAGATTCTTCAGCTTCATACCCTTCAGCCTCTGGTCTTTGACTTTGGTTTACCAGTTTCTGCTCTTCTTGTCTTTCAAGCGGACTTGGGACTCGTCTGGTATGGCTGGCATGGATCCAATTTGGCAAACCACCACACTCCACTGCTGTTGTCATCACCAGAATCACCCAGTAAGGCCCGTTCGACCTGGGTTCTAAACACGATTTCCTTGCGTATTTCTTGATGAGAACCCACTCACCAGGACTCAGATCATGAGCTTGATTCGGCTGTGTTGTAGTGGCATTTTCTCCAACCTCGTGAGACACAGAAGGCACCAGATCAGCTAATCCTCTGCAATAATCAAGCACTAGATCATCAGATATATTCATCAGTTTGTTCACTGGTATAAATGCTTGTCTCATTGCTCTACCCATTAGGACTTCGTGAGGACATAATCCCGTCTTTTTGTCAGGAATGCTTCTAAGACAATGCAAGGGGTAAAGCATCAGGCCATTTCAGTGTTGTGGATGCACACACTTTCCCTAACCTAGATTTTATAGTGCCATTGATCTGCTCGACCACTCCAGATGCTTCAGGTCGATAGGCACAATGCAGCTTCTGTTCAATTTGTAATGCTGCACAAATCATCCGAATTATCTCATTATTGTAATGGGTTCCTCTATCTCTTTCTAAAGTGACTGGAAATCCAAACCTAGGTATCAGTTCTTTTAGAAGCAACTTTGCGACAGTTAGACTGTCATTCCTTCTCATTGAATAGGCTTCCACCCAGCGAGAGAACAAGCAGACAACAACCAAAACATATCTCAGCCCATTGCACGGGGGGAGCTCTATGAAGTCCAATTGGAGACGGGTAAATGTTCCTGCTGCCTTTCCAATTTTACTCCAACTAACAACTGTTTTTCTGCCTGGATTTTGCTGCAGACAGGTGACGCACCTCAGGCAAAGACTCTCTGCAATGACCCAGAACTCTGGGTTATACCATGATTGCTTGAAGAGCCTGATCATTGCGTCTCTTCCAACTTGTGGATTTCCATGGTATACCCTTGCCATGTGAGATAGTAAACTATCTGTCATGACTGGTCTTTCGTCTAAATAAACCCACACTTCATTCTTTGCTCTTTTTCTGCATCCTGCATTTCTCCAGATTTCTTTTTCCTCATCACTTGCTTCTTCCTGTTACTGTCTAATCTCATCCCAAGTTTCAAAAGAAGAAGAAAACATGAGATGGCAATTGGTATTTCCTCTTTCCATCCCTCTGTTTAAGGCTACCAAATTTCATGCACAGAAATGCGCCACTTGATCAGCGTTTCTGTTGCCCTTTGTCACATAATCATCTCCTGATTTATGTGCAGAGCATTTTACCACTGCAATCCTTTTGGGCAATTGTAAACCATCCAATAATTATTTTACAGTTTTGCTATTTCTTATAGGGGAACCTGATAAAGTCAGAAATCCCCTCTACATCCAAAGCTGACCGAAGTTGTGTACAACCCCTAAACCATATTGGCTATCAGTAAATATGGTTACCCTCAGACTTTTGGCAATTTGGCATGCTCTAATCAGAGCTATCAATTCAGCAATTTGGGAAGAGTTTACCCCTTTTAGACATGATGCTTCTAAAACTCCCGCTATGTTGCAAACAGCATAGGCAGTACACAGTTCTCCTTTCTCATTCCTCAAACATGATTCATCAACAAACATGTCACAATCTGATTCTTCTAATGGTACTTCCTCAATATCAGGCCTGGGTTTTGTACACAACTCTGTCACATCTAAACAATTGTGATCTGCTTCCTCTCTCACTTCCTCGCAATATGAATTCGGCAATTAGGTTGCCGGATTCACAGTTGTACACCTCACCACGGTCAAATTTTCAGCACCCAGGATCACTCTTTCATACTTAGTCAGCCGACTAGAGGTCATGTATTGTGTCCTGATACAGGTCAAAAGGATCTCAACTGAATGTGGCACATACACCTTGACTGGATGTCCTATCATAATCATTTCACTCTGTTTCAGACTCACGCAAGTAGCAGCTACTGCTTTCAAGAAGCCTGGTAATGCTGCGGTCACTGACTCCAAAGTAGCAGAAAAATATGCTACTGGACGTCGTACCATTCCATGTTTCTGAGTTAAAACTAAAAGTGCACACCCAATCTCTTTCACAGCAGTACAATGCAAAATCCTTTGCATAATCTGGCATTCCCAATGCAGGTGCTCGACAAAGTTTTTCGCAATTTTGTAAAAGCTTCCATACTTTCATCATCCAACACAATCGGATCTTTCACATCTTTTCGTGTCAACCATCTCTAGAGGTTTTGCAATCAGTGAGAATTCACTGATCCACTCCCTACAGTATCCAACCATTCCCAAAAACATTCAGACTTCTTTCTGTGTTTTAGGCGGGCTTATTTGTTTAATCACATTAATTCTTTCTGGTGTCAATTTTCTTACTCCTTTTTCTATTTTTTGTCCTAGGTACTGGACTTCCTATTTACAAAATTGCAATTTTGTTGGTGACACTTTGTGTCCTCCTTCTGCCAAATGGTTCAATAAGGCAATTGTATCTGTCACACATGCCTCTTGTGTCTTTGATGCCAGTAACAGGTCATCAATGTATTAAACCACAACTGAATTTCCTGGCCACTAAAGTCTCCAAACATTTTTTCAGAATCTGATTAAAAATTGAAGGACTCTCTGTGTACTGTTGAGGAACTCAGCACCATGCCAAAACACGGTCTCTGACCCAGAACGCAAAAAGATATTGGCTTTTCGCATGTAAAGGAATCGAAAAAAATGCTTGGCACAAATCAATCACTGTGTACCATTCAGCATCACAGGGAATCTGATACAGGATCACTGCTGGATTTGGTACTACTGGACAACAGGGTATGACAATTTCATTTATTTTTCTTAAATCCTGTACTATCCTGTACTTTCCACTAGGCTTCTTGATACCTATAATAGGCGAATTACAAGGACTGCTTAAAATTTATTTTAAAAGTCCTTGTTCAATCACCAGAGTGACTCCTGTGATTACTTCTGGACTCATTTTGTACTGAGGTGTGTTTGGATATATAGCACCCTCTTTCACTGTAATCTGAATTGAATTTCGATTTGTCATTAGACCAATTTTCTTTCCTGTAAAATCCCACACATCCGACCTTACTGCACTTTTTAATTCTTCGAGCAGATTCTCTTCTGTGAGAAGTGAAAACAACTCATCCACTTCTGTCCCTTGTATGTACAGCAGCAGAGTACACATCCCTCACATACACAGAACAGTACAATACATGAAACAGAAATGGAGCTTCTCTCACACTCAAAACAGGCACAATATGAGCAGGATGCCTCCCTTACAGACAGAGGGAAGAGGCGCCATGGAGAAAGATACCCTTCTCATCTTGGACTGCTCATTGCAGTTTATCTCAATGTGGGTAAAAATATGACAAGGCCACTTTAAGACCAAGATACATTTTGAAGAGCAGAGAGAGGGATGTGACCTGCATAAAAGGGAAGGTGTGCTATAATTGTACTGTTTCAAATTCACTTGTAAGATGTCCAATGGAGCATTTGTTCTATTGTGGAGGACACACCTGGAGAATTGTGTTAATTTCTTAAGGCTTGAACTGGAATGCTGAGTCCAGTTATGGAAATCATGTTTGGTGTCTTATGTCCAAGTCTGACAGTCTCTTGTGGTACATTTTCACCACTTCCGGGGCTGAATTCTGGAATAATGTGCTTGGTGCCTGTGGCTACATCAGGCATGTTGTCCTAGTGTTTGTGAACTCTTTTGGCCTGTACAGCACACAGGCACAGTATAGAGCTGAGCACTAGTTTTCCTTTTTAAGAAATTGCACCCCTTTAATGATTATTTCATGTACTAACTCCCTGATATCAAAAGCAAGAATATGAGTTACAGACAGGTCAACCCCGGCAGACTGATTGTCTCCTTGTGTTTCAGAGCTATGCTGACTACAGTTTATGTTCAAAACTTCAGTGTAATTCAATGTAGGCCGTGGAGGACTGTTTCCAATTATATACAGGTTGTCTTGAGTATTATGCCCGATTAGAGTGGCGTCCTCTTGAGTGTTGTGCACTGTTTTAGAAGTACACCTGGAGGACAGTAGTGGTCAGTTCTGTATACTTCATGTGGAGTTTTATGTACAGATTTCTAGGCCTCTTCTGAGTCATTGTTACCAAATGTGAACTAGTATATGACATGGGGGGTGGATAGAGAGTGTGTTAGGGTGTATAAGTATTTATGTGTGGGGATGAAAGTGTATTTATGTGGATGGTATGTTTGTGTTACTATGTATGTGGTGAGTCTTTTGTGGTTGTTGGAATGATTAGGAATTTTATGTTTAGGATGTTAGTTTGTGTGTGGGAGACAGATAGAGAGTTTGTGTGTTGGTGTATGGATGGATGGATGGATGGATGGATGGACGGATGGTGAGTTTATGCATGAGTGCATGGATGGTAAGCTTAAGTGTAGATGATTAATGATGTTAGGACAGGAATGTCCTCTGCATGGTATACAGTTGCGTTCCTCTGCCATGAGTGCCTGACTGCTTGTGCATCTGGTATGCTGACTTTTATTTTGGACCAAGTGTCATGCTAATCTCAGCATGAGCACAGAGGCCTCGACGTGGCCGTTGCTATACAAGGTCCTGGACCTGTTCTGTGACCTAGAGGGGCACACTAAAAATAGGTCATATTGGCACAGAACTACTGTCCCTGTCCTGGATATAGCAAAAAAAACAGTGAGGCAGCATTCCATGTTTTCCGATTGATAGAGTGAGAAGCCTTTTCTTCTATGTGACTGAGCGTGGCCTATAGGCCACTCTTTTGCAAAGTTCTGCTGTTATGCTGATTGGCCAGAGACTTGCGCTTGCATTCTGTGTATGTCTAATGTGCATGTAGCACATATGCAGTAGTAGGATACTGCATGCGAGTGAGTCTGAGTACTGAAGCCAGTGAAATCCATTTTGGATGCCTCTGGTTTGGAATCACACAATGTCAAGGATGAGGACATCTTCCCCAGACAGAGCAACTAGTGTGGTGTTTGTTTCAGTACCATTGGAGCTGCAACTACAAGTAATTGGGTCGGCCTGGTCAGAACTGCAGCTGCCTTGGTGATTGTGTCAGGCCAGTCAGGGCTGCAACTGCATTTTTTAAGATATCAGCCCGTTCAGAGCTGCAACTGCCCTAGTGATAGCTGCGATCTGGTTGGAGCCCATACCTGCTTGTGCATTGATTATCAGCCCAAGCGGGGCTTCATCTTTTTCACCATCTGAATGGGGCTGCAGCAGCATACCCTGTGCCTGAAAAGATAAAGATGGGTCTAGGATGCCAATCAAACCTGGACTGAATCCAGGGGGGCACATGAAAAGAGACATAGGCCATGACTGACCTCTTTGACATCCTCTAAGCAGTGGCTCCAATTAATGCTGGCCTCTGCCTAGAGAGGGAAGACTAAGCCATTGGATTCACACTAGTTGAGCACGAGAGACCCAGAGACTATCTTCCTACCCACAACACCATTAGGGGTGAGAAGAATATTCGATCCACACTGATTGCGCATTTGACTTGTGGGGGTACCAGAAACTGCAGCTCAGATTGATTCAAGCTTCTTCCATAATTGCTTAAGGGGCAAGCTTATCAGGGGCACCCAGGTGAGAGGTAGCACATGGGGGAATTAGGGACTATAACATTACAAGAGAGAATCAGGGCCAGGATCACTGCCCTATATAATAGATTAAGTTGTATAGTATTTAGTACAGCTGTGAGTTTAAAATGTACTTTCTTTTCTACAATAACAAACACTTGGCAGGACATTGAAGTTATTGTCTCAGTTGATTGTTGAGTTCGGAGCTTGTGCCTGCCCTCGCTACCCTGAAAGTCAAGTGTGGAAAGGGATGTACTTGGCCCAGTTTGAAGAGTCATACTAGGACAGACCCCAGAACATTAGTGGCAAATGGCCTAAACAACTGTGGTTAGGGTTTGGTAGCCCCTGTCTGCCCTATGACCCCCGAAAGGGGGTCTGACTGATGGATGGTAATTTTGTATGCAGTTGATGGGCTGATAGTGAGTATGTATGTGTGTGGGTTGATGGATGAATGGACAGATAAAACATTTTTGTGTGGATGGAAGGATAGATGAAAGAGCATTTCAGTATATGGACAGACAGCTGGAAATTTCATGAGTGAATGGAAGCAAGATTTGTGTAGGTGTGTAGACGAATTTAGAACATGTGTGGGCAGTGGATTGATTGTTTTATGGGTGGCTGTATAGATGTATGTGTTGTACGTGAGTGGATGAACAGATGATATATTTGCGAACATGGGTGCACAGAGAATCTGAAAGAGACTATTAGTTATAGATTCCTTACCTTAGAATTACCCCCAAGACCGATACAAGTCCAAAATTAGATTTATGAAGCCACACAAGGCCTCTTTGCGTGGCTCTGAGTGGCTTCATAAATACTGAGTAACGCAAAACAGTGCAAATCACTGCATTGCGTTACTCTGACATGGGAAGGTGTTCCGTTGGCATTCCTTGGGTGTTCCCACACAACTTCCATGGCTTTTGACGCATTCCCAGATTTATCGAAAGTGGTAGTCCTGGGAATACACCCAAAAGATACGCCTGCTCGAAAAGAGGAAATAATGAGGAGAAATAAAAATATTTGTCTTCGTTATGCCTCCCCTATGTGTGCTGCATTCTATAAAACTCATAGAAAGAGGAATATGCCTCTCAGAATTGTTTTTGTCCAGGAAGGTGTCCCTTCTTGCACAAAAACAATCCTGCATGCAACATAGGCACCTTTGCACCATGGCCCATTTTGCGCTAGCATTGGGGAAAGGGCAGGAATGCGGCATATTGCATTAAATATGGCGCATTCCTGCTCTTTCCCTGTAACGCAACTCAGGAAGGTGACGTGCTGCTCTGCATTGCGTTACAAATCTCATAATCTCAAATCTCTAGATTAAGGTGGCTCAGCCACCATACTAATTTTAGATCTAAGTGCGGCATTCAACATCGTCGATTACTCCATTCTATATAACAGACTTCTGGAAATTGGTATTCATGGCAAAGGTCTGGAGTGGATTGTGTCCTTCTTGGTGGACAGATACTTCCAAGTCATAGAAGCCAATTTCTTTTCAGACACTATGCCGCTGACCTGCCGATGCCATAGGGCTCGTCACTCAGCCCCACATTGTTCAACATTTATATGCGGCCATTGGCTGACATAGTCCAGGAATTTGGAATCAATTTGATATCATATGCACACAGTTGGTGGTCTCACTCAACTCTGGAATTAAGGGTGGAACAGATCAGCTTACGCCATGTTTGGAAAGGGTAGTGAAATGGATGAAAAGCAGCTGTCTGAAGTTTAGCGGGGACAAAAGTGAGCTGATGGGCTTTGGAAACAAGGCAGTCCCCAGGCCTCTAACTAGTTGGCCAAGCTGCTTAGGAAATTCACCAGTCCCGAGCATCGCTATAAAAAATCTTGAATTTTGGATGGATAAGGAGCTAACTATGGAGTCCCAAGCAAATAAGCTGGCAGGCACTTGCTTTGGGTTACTCAGAATGCTTCGTAAGATTTTAGAGCGTATCCCTTTACAGCTAAGAAAGACAGTAATACATGCACTAGTCACATCACCCTTTGATTATGGAAACTCCCTCTTTCTGGGTGCACCAAAATTTGTTATAAAAAAACTTCAGGTTTTGCAGAAATCTGCAGCCAGACGTTTGTGTAAGGTTCCAATTCATAAACCAGTGGGAAAGCGTCTAAGAACACTACACTGGCTATCGATCGAGGCCAGAGTCAAATTCAAAACACTCTGTCTAACACACAGCTATAAATAACAAGGGACCCTGTAAATTCAGAAACCTGGTGGGCTTATATTTCCCCAACAGATGTCTTAGATCTTGCACTGAGCGTCTATTAAAAACAACTAGAATAAAAAAAAAAAAGATGAGACGGTAGATCCTTCACCCCTGTGGCACCCAAGCTATGGAATTCACGACCACGGAAACTCAAATTCCTAGATATAGAATAAACTTCCAGGAAAAAGCTGAAGACCTGGATGTTCCACCAGCTCTGCTAATCTCCCCTCTGGCTATTTGGATCGTATTCGACGCCTAGCGCTGGGCTCACCTACAAGGATGTTTTTGAGGCATTAACGGACATCCAACAGTTGCATTGCTCTCCACAGCTGCCATAAAATATAAATGGTTTCAACCTAGGGATCTGATCATTGGATTTTTTGCCACTGACAATGATAGTAGCCCTTCCATCCAATCATCCAGGGGTGGCTCCTCCATAATGGAAGACGAGTGTAGCCCCATAGCCCATGCCAGCAGATGATAAATAAAATGACAATAACAGAATGTTATTATCATTTTATTTGTGCTGTCTGAGCCCTGCAATACAATAGGTATAGGGTGGGCCGGGCATGGTAGGAAGGAGGAGTAGTGTGAAATCATAAGTGCACATGTGTGTTTGGCTGGCCGTCCGAGGCTGGCCAAACGCATATGCCTACTTAGGTTTCTCCAACCAACACAGCTGGTTGGAAAAAGCCACAGGCTTCAATTAACCGTCCGAGCAGCAAACGAGGCCTCTCAGACCAATTCTGGTGCTACTCCCATGTGAGAGCAGTATCTGGATTGGGTGTGGAGCCAGTACCCTGATGTCCATCCCTTCCGGCCGACGAGAGGAGCCATGAGGCAGGCAGGAGTGAGGCAGCAGGTAAGTCTTCGCTTGCCCTGTCCACCCGAAGCCCTAGGTAGGCGGCCGCTGCCACTGCAAACATCTACCCAGTCATCTTTTCATCCTTCATTCCATCCTGATGTCCTGCATTTCACCTTTACATTCTGTCATTCAATCAATCTTTCATCCAACATGCAGGCTGTCACCATTCCGTACATCCGTTCGCCCATCCATATCCAAACCTATCCATCTATCATCAAACCTATCTATTAAACATATCCATCCTTTCACTCAGTCATACATCCTTTCACTTTTCCATTGCCCATTTCATCCATCCATCCTTTTACTCCATACATCCTTCCTTTTAGTCATTCATCATCCACCCTTTCACTTATCCATTTACCCTTTCACTCATCCATCTATCCACCATTTCACTCACTCATCCATCTATCCACCCTTTCACTCATCCATCTGTCCACCCTTTTAACCAGCAATCCATCTACACTCCCTATCCCTCGTCTATCCTTATATTCATCCTTTCATCATCCAGTCCTTCGCTCATCCATCCATCCATCCTTCCAATCATCAATCAATCAATTTACCCTTTTCACCCACTAACTCATTCATCCATCGATCCGTCCATCCATCCATCCATCTATCCTCCCTTTCACTCATCCATCCTTTCACTCATTCAGCCACGCATCCGTCCATCCACATTTTCACTCACATATCCTTCCACCATTCCACTCACACATCCATCCATTCAGCCATCTACTTACCCTTTCAATCAGTCATCCATCCTTTCATTCCTCCACCCATCTACTCATCCATCGGTCCACCCAACAGTAGGATTTTGTTGTGAGGAAAGAAGAAAATATCATGAATTGTAGCACCCATTGCAGGCACACTGCATTGCTGGTTCGCTATGACCACTGGATTCTTTATGTGATTCTCGGTCCCTGTAACTTACAAATTATTGATATAATTACTATTTGCAGTAATTTGCAATAAATAATCCACCAAAAGCACCTGTACAATATTAATATATTTTGCTTGAAGGGAAGAAAAAGACAAATAGAAAAGTTTAAATTAATGATTTTATATGGAGAAATTCTTTCAACACACACCTAACATGTGCTTAAAAATGACTAAAAACAACAAGGTGATGGATGGAATGCTTGAATTAATCTCATCCACTGGCAATCGCTCGGGACACATCCCAATCCATAGTTTTTTGCCCACCATGCCGACCTCAATGTGAACCAAGCCATATGCAAATCAGTCTTAACCCTGTTCCTCATGGGAACAGTCCAACCCGAACTGCCAGGTCAGGTCCTCCCTGAACTGGAACACAAGCAATCCAGGACCGGTTTCAAACTTGTTAAGGGCTCACTTCAGCCAGGTATAGCTTGGTGTCAGTGGCACAGTGAGCCCAGGACCCACTTCTTGGCATGCCCAGCTCACTTAGGGCGTCAAATACAAAAACAACCAGGTGATAGATGGAATGCTTGAATTTATCTCTGCCAATGGCAATCACTTGGGCCACATCCCACTCCATCATTTTTCGTCCACCATGCTACCTCAGTTTGGACCCAGCCGTATGCAAATCAGTTTTGACCCTGTTCCTCGTGGGAACAGTCCAGTCAGAACTGAACGTCATGTCCTTCCTGAACCTGAACACAAGCAACCCAGGACCGGTTTCGCCTTTGTTATGGAATCTTCAGCTGGATACGGCTTGGTTGAATCTGGATACAGCTTGGTTGAATCCGGATACAGCTTGGTTCCTATGACACAGAAAAAAACAAAGGTTGAAGAGAATTTATAGTTAGGTGACAATGTCAGTTTGAACATACTGTTTTAAACAAACAAAACCACTGAATTTCCCCAGTTACAGTTATCTCAAGTAATTATATTGCGTGCCCTAAAGTAACTATAAATCACAACCCTGCCATGCACAGTGTTGTCATCTATGATGTAATTTCAGACATTCCAGTGGCGTTATCAATGATGTCATAAAACATGTCATCAGTGATGCACTATAAAAAGATAATTAGAAGTGCATGGCAAGAGCCCAAGTTACAGTTACTTTAGGGCATGAGTTGTAGTTACTTGAGATAACTATAACTGGTGAATTTCAGTGGTTTTGTTTGAGGAAAACAGGATGTTTTAACTGACATTTTCCCCTATCTATAACGTCCCTTTAACTTTTGTTTTTTTCAGTGAATTTCTCAGTTTTTTTAAACATAAAGTAAGATGTCCATCGTCATAAATTTCATGGGGTTGGCCGCAAGGCCTGGCAGAATTACTGGAGGCGGACCTATTGGCTTTATCAAGGAGTCAGCACATCAACATATAGAAAGCATAAATATTGGCTTTGTCAAAGAACTGCAAATATCTATAATCTAATATATATTTCATAAATTCACATATTGCGATATTTAATAATAGTGATTGTCACTGTATATATATCAATTAAGGTAGTTATAGTTAGGACCTAGTTTCCATAGGAAAAGCGTTTTTTGTTTTCCCAATAACTTTGGCGCCGGATGACGAATCATCGCGAAAGTTTCAAAACTAGTGGGGCGCTCCAGTCAGCTCCTGTCGTGAAGGTTTCGGGGGGATCTGGCAAGCGGGGGCTGAGAAAAAAGGCGGGTCCCAAAACACGTTTTCTCCATGTTAATTCCCATAGGAAACTTTAGACACGGCTACAGCCAAAACTGCTGAACGGAATTACACCAAATTTGGCAAAAAGGTAGTGCTTGGTTAAGAAAGCGCCTTTTTTTAAAATGGTGTAAATCCGTTCAGTAGTTGCTGAGAAAATCTAAAAATAAAAGTTTCGATATCTATGGCCGCGGTGGATCCGCGCATCAGGAGCTGCATTATAATTGGCTGTCAACACTTCAAACCAGGAAGTGTTGGTAGCCATCTTGTGAACCGAGGCACAAGAAAACAGTGAAACTAGCACAAAAAACAAGAAAAGGGGTCAGGGTAGAAACACCCTGACCCCTAGGCCTGCTCAGGGGGTCCCACAAGGACCCCCAGGGCCTAAAAAAGCATTTTTTAAAACATTTTGCCGAAATTCGCTCAGGGTACGCGAATCCCACCAAAATTTGAGCCCGCGCTTCATTAATTGAGGCCCCCGGGACGGCCAGGTCACGGGGGCAGTGAAGAAATGTGTGGGGGACCCCAATTCTCCCCACACTGCCCTGAAGACCGCCACCTCCCCGGGGCTTAAATAAATAGGTGCGGGGGGCATGCAGCCCCCCCCAGCCCCGGGGACCGCCACCCCCCAGGGCTAATTTTAAAATGTGTGGGGGCCTCAAAGGCCCCCCAAGCCCCAGGGACCGCCAGCCACGGGGCTTTCATTAATTATTTCCTGGGGGCACATGGCCCCCCAGCAGCCCCGGTGACCCCCACTCTGTGGGGCTTTTAAAATAAATAAATAAATAAATAAACCTGTGTGGTGGGCTCCAGCCCCCCCCACATGCCCCGGGGACCGCAACCTCCCCGGGGCACTCATTATTCAAATTTGGGGGTCCGTGACAGACCCCCGGGACCCCTACCCCCGGGACTGTGCATTGTTTGGGAGGGGGGCTGCGCAGCCCCTCTCCTGGATCCAGTGATGGGACTGAGGACCGCCACCCCCCAGGGCTGGCTCCTGCAGTGTCCCGGGGTGCCCACCCCCGGGACACTGCTGTTTGCAATGACAGGGAGGGAACCGCGTGGCTCTTGCCCTGTCATTGCAAACTGCTTTGCTTCATTGAAGCAAGAGCAGGGAAACCTGCTCTCGCTTCAATGAAGCAAAGCAGATTTCTTTTCCACATGGGGAGCTGCATGTTAGCAGCTCCCCATGTGGAAGAGCAATGGCGGCGGAGCCGGTGGGACTATGGGGGCATTGGGGCTACCCCCAGAGTCCCGAACGGAGAGGGTCAGCACCAGGGGATGGGGTCCCTGGGGCTAGAAGTGGGCCGGGAGGGGGGCCACACAGCCCCCCTCCCCTACAAACATTTTTAAAAAAGGCCGTCCGGCCGGCCCTGGGGATGGGGTCCCCGGGCCATAATTAGCCTGAGGAGGGGGGCCACTTTGCTCCCCTACGAAAAATGAAAAAAAGCAATTGCCAGGCCCCGGGGATGTCCAGAGTGGCCTGGGAGGGGGGCTACACGGCCCCCCTCCCCAGTAAAAAATAAATTAAAAAAAACTAGGCAGAGGCCCGGGGGATGGGGGACCCGGGGCTAAAAGAAACCTCAGGAGGGGGGCCACACAGCCTCCATCCTTGGTAAATATTTTACCCAAAAAATATATAGTGGCCATGCCCTGGAGGATGGGGTTCCCGGGGCCGAAAATGGACTTGGGAGGGGGGCCGCGTGGCCCCCTTCCATTTTAAAAAAATAAATAGAGAAATTAGGGGTCAGGCCCTGAGGGGTGGGGTCCCCAGGGCCCAAAAACAGGAAAGGAAGGGGGGCCCCACAGACCCTCTTCTATAAAAGATTTTTTTTTAAAAGCCGGCATGGCGCAGGATGCCCGACCCCTCCCAGCAACACTATGCAAACACGCCCTGTGGTAGGTTTTAAGTTGGGGAATTAATTCCCCTACAATCCTGAGGGTCCCTGGGGGCCAACTAGTCCACCAGGTACCTCCAGTTAGCACCACAGGGCTGCCTTGCAGAGAGGTGGTCTGAGGCCATGCCCCTTTTTACACCTCTCTGCAATGCAGCTCTGTGGCACTTACTGGAGGTATCTGGGGGCTAGTTTGGCCCCAGGGGCCCTCAGCATTCAAGGGGACTTAATCCCCCAACTTAAAATGAGCCACGGGGCACGTTTGCACAGTGGTGAATGAAGGGGCGGGGCCTGAAGTGACATGTGTGCAAGCACGCCCTGTGGCGCGTTTTAATTTGGGCAATTAATTCCCCTTCAATCCTGAGGGCCCCTGGGGGCCAACTAGCCCACCAGGTACCTCCAATAGGTGCCAGAGGCCTGCGTTGCAGAGAGGTGGTCCAAGCCATGCCCCTTTTTTACACCTTTCTGCAAAGCAGCTCTGTGGCGCTTACTGGAGGTACCTGGTGGGCTAGTTGGACCCCAGGGACCATCAGGATTCAAGGGGACTTAATCCCCCAACTTAAAATGCGCCACGGGGCACGTTTGCACAGTGGGGATGGGAGAGGGTGGGGCCTGAGGTTACATGTGTGCAAACATGCCCTGTGGCACGTTTTAAGTTGGGGAATTAATTCATCTTCAATCCTGAGGGTCCCTGGGGCCAACAACCCCACCAGGTACCTCCAGTTAGCGCCACTGCGCTGCGTTGCACAGAGGTGGGCCATGCCACGTCCCTTTATACACCTCTCTGCAGGGAAGCTCTGTGGTGCTAACAGGAGGTACCTAGTTGGCTAGTTGGACCCCAGGGACCGTCAGGATTCAAGGGGACTTAATCTCCCAACTTAAAACGGCCACAGGGCGTGTTTGCACAAATGTCACCTCAGGCACCCCCTCCCTTCACCACTGTGCAAACGCGCCCGTAGCATGTTTTAAGAGGTAGTTTTAATCCCCCTGCCGTATTATGTACTAGGGCCTTACAGAGGAGGTCATGCTAATCACAGGGGTACCCCAACGCATAGTGTTCCCTAGTGTATGTAGGTGTTTTCACTGTATTGTAAGTGTCTTTTAGCATAGCACTGGCTCTAGGCCTGGTTAGTCAGAGTCAGTTACCACCAGTATCCGTCTGAAAAAGTTGTGGGCACAGGATGATTTTGCAACAAGGCCTCTATCTGATTCTCTGTTAGTTCTTTCTGCACATGTCTTGCTTCTTCCTTCACTTTTCTTTGTCTTTGTGGACTTGTGTTGCTTCTTTCTGCATTTCTTTTGCTTCTTTCTGTGCGTTTTTTCTTCTTTCTTCACATGTCCTACCTCTGTAGGCATAGTTAGAAACTAGCATGTGAAAAACCTTTGAAATTCACTGAAAAAACCATAGGTTTCAGGCACGTTATAGTTAGAAATTAGCATTTAAAAAACCTTTGAAATTCACTGAAAAAAACATAGGTTTCAGGCACGTTATAGTTAGAAATTAGCATTTAAAAAACCTTAGAAATTCCCTGAAAAAAACATAGGTTTTAGGGAAAGTTTTAGTTAGTTGGACATTTCACTCGTACAAAACAATAACTATAACTATAGACTTAGACTTGCGCCCCTGCAATGCACTGCTGATGATATCACATGACATCACTCATGACATGGTCAGTGACATCACTGATGACATCACTGATGACATCATCCATGTGATAATTTGATGCATCTTCTCACGCCCTAATATAACCTTTGATACACCCACTCTAAATTACAGACCATTCTCAAAACCATAGACACTCCAACACCAATAACTACATACACACTCACTGATTCTTAGGTTTACCCACAAATCCACTCACTCACCTGTACAGTCACTCATTCTTATGGTCACTCAGTACAGGACTATCATATGCACTCATACACCTATATAGACACTCACACACTACCACTCATCCATAGAGGTACTCACACACCTAGTCAGTCAAGGAAATAATTAATCACACTGCCATTTACTCACCTATACAGTTATACACACACCAGCTCAATTATTCATACAAATACTAGCACATTCTTACGCTCTTATACAATCACTGATACAAGCACACACTCATCCATACAGCCACTCTCACAATCAGACACTCTCACTTATAGCCATTTATGTACTCCAACTGAGGCAACTGATCCTGAACACTCAAAACTCCCCCCGCAGGCCATGAAGGTTTCTAACCCACCAATGGTGCAGGACACGCTGGAACTATTAACAGGAGTTAAATCTGGGTCACCTTTGGATCCATGCCCATTAAAAATTATCAAACTGGCTCCTGTCCCTATTGCACTATCTCTTACATCTATCTTTAATAGTATGTTCAATTGTGGACAGTTTCCAAAACAATGGAAGATGGCTTCCATATTACCCCTTCTAAAAACGCCCAGCCTTAATCCTTATGATCCCAAGAACTTTCGGCCGATCTCTCGCCTTCCTCTTCCTGCGAAGATGGTAGAAAAGGCGATGAATAGACAACTCAGTACCTTCCTGAAGGAAGCTCAAGTGTTAGACACCTCCCAACATGGTTTTGGAGAGGGACACAGCACATAATCTGCCCTTATTAAGGCTACAGATGAGATTAGAACAGCAGTGGACCAGGGAGGTAGGGCAGCCCTGATCCTACTAGATCTTTCAGCCGCATTTGACACGGTCCATCATGGGATGCTGATGGACCGTCTCAGAGAATGCGGGGTAGAGGGCAAAGCTTGGGATCTGCTTAATTCATTTCTCTCTGACAGAAGCCAGACAGTAGCTCTGGGGAAGTTTCAATCGAGACCTTTGTCATTACCATGCGGCGTACCGCAGGGGTCTTCCCTGAGCCCGACACTTTTTAATGTATATGTTTCAACTCTGGCGCCGGTCATTACTGCTTATGGGTTTGCGATCCCCTCTTACGCAGATGATACGCAAATTGTGGTATCACTACTACCTGGCAAAGAAACTGGAATAGACAGTCGCTTCCAGTCCTGCATGGAAGAAGTCAGAAGATGGATGGCAGGTAACTGTTTAAGACTGAACTCGGACAAAACTGAGGTGATGCTGTTTGGGAACGACCCTAATTTCTGGACCCCCTCATGGTGGCCGGCTTCACTCGGGTCACTCCCCATCCCCTCAAACAAGGCTAAAAATTTGGGGATCCTGCTAGACGAGAAACTTTCCATGGGAGCCCAGGTCAATGCGGTAGTCTCAAAAACAGGGTGCGTTTTAAGAACAGTGAAGAAAGTCATGAATCTTCTGCCGTTAGACTGCCGGAAAACAGTGGTCATGGCCCTGGTCTTGTCTAGGCTGGACTACTGCAACAGATTATACTTGAGCATCCAACAAAAACTGTTGCACAAGCTTCAGCTGCTCCAGAATGCCGCTGCCAGACTGCTCACGGGTACCCCTAAATTTTCTCCAATCTCTAGTGAGATAAAAAAACTGCACTGGCTCCCGGTGAGGAACCGGGTACAGTTTAAATCACTGTGTATTGTTTTCAAAGCACTGCAAGGAGAGGGACCTGATCATTTTAAACGGCAATTCTAATGCATCCAGTGTATTGCAGGGGCGTGAGGTATAATTTGCTGAACTAACTATAACGGGGGAAATTCTCTGGTTTTGTACGAGTGAAATGTCAAACTAACTATAACTTTCCCTAAAACCTATGTTTTTTCAGTGAATTTCTAAGGTTTTTTAAATGCTAATTTCTAACTATAACATATCTGAAACCCATGTTTTTATATATATATGTGATGTCATGTGATCAAGGCCTCCTGTAGGCCGAAACGCGTCATGGCGGCTGTGTAAAGTTCCTGTCCGTAAATAAATAATTATTTGAAGCACTCAATTTGGGTCCGTGTTCGTCTCTGCGCTGGGATTATGCGCGCTGGAGGAGGCGATTTCTGGCGATATATATATATATATATATATATATATATATATATATATATATATATATATATATATATATATATATTACCTACTGGCGGTCGCCAGTAGGTAGTTATAGTTAGGACCCTGTTTCCATAGGAAAACCGCAACATTCTATTTTGAATAACTTTGGCGCCAGTCGACGAATCCTCGCCAAATTTTCAAAATAGGTGGGGCGCTGCGCTCCGCTCCTACCCTGAAAGTTTTGGGGGGATTCGTCAAGTGGGGGCTGAGATAAAAGGGGGGTCCCAAAACACGTTTTTCCCATGCATTTTTCCATAGGACCTTTAGACACAGCCACAGCCCGAACGGCTGAACAGAGTTCCTTGAAATTTGGCAGAGAGGTAGTCTACAGGTCAAGGAAGTGCCTTTTGTAGGTTTGGTGTAAATCTGTTCAGTAGATTCTGAGAAAATAGCCTTTAAATCAATATATATATCTGAGCCAGCTTACGGTGCGCTTACGGTGCGCTTACCGTACGCGTACGGTGACGTGCGCGAGCGCGATTCTGATTGGCTGTTCGATCTAAGTAAACATTCGAATCGGTCGAAACCAGGAAGCGGCGGCCGCCATTTTCTCTCTCGCACTCTGAGGGGGGCTGCAAAAACCAAGACAAAAAACATCTACAGGGGGAGTATATTCAGTTCTTAAACACCCAGCATCCATATATGTGTCCCCAAACAACCCCCAAGGCCAAAAAAACAAATTTATTTTTTTGTCGAAAAATCGCCGATTACGCTTACCGTACGCGTACGGTAAAACATTTATAAAAAAAAAAAAAAATCCACACTTTCCCCACCCCATGTGCAAATGGTGCCCGTAGGGCACCATTAGTGCATGGCATATATAATTAAATGGAAAGTACAAATGAATAACGTTCACAACGACGCGCATAATATGTCCCCCATGTGCACATGGTGCGCGAAGCGCATCGTGCGTACATGGCCCATCCCGCGTAACGTGGGCACGCGGTGCGCGCAGCGCACCACGTGACCACCGTGCGTGCATGGCACTAACTGCGTAAAGTGGGCGCGCGGTGCGCGAAGCGCACCGCGTGCTCACTGTGCGCGAAGCGCACTGTGCGCGCACGGAACGAACTGCGTTAACCGGGCGCGCACGCCACGAATGGCGTAAAGTAACTTATTTAAAAAACCGTACAAATTCACTGAAAAAACCATAGGTTTCACACACGTTATAGTTAGGAATTAGCATGAAATGAAATTCCACGTTATAGTTAGTGCAGGCAAGTATAACTCACGCGACCGCAATCCTCTGCTGATGCCAATACTGTATTTAGACACTTATTTGCCCATGTCTTCTTCCATTAAATTTTAGCTATACATATATTACAAATATTTTTTTTTCATAAAGACACATATGTCATTAGCAGAGGATTGCGGTCGCGTGAGTTATAGTTGCCTACACTAACTATAACGTGGAATTTCATTGGTTTTTTACGAGTGAAATGTACAGCTAACTATAACTTGTGTGAAACCTATGGTTTTTTCAGTGAATATATATATATATATATGCGCTCCGGTTCCACTTTAAGACGAAGCACTCCCAGGCGGGTGCGGATTTGCGGCTGTGGACGCTGCACTCTATGCCCGCTCTATTCTCCTCAATTGTGAAAGAATTTTCGCACTCACGGGGATGTAAAAGGAAAACTTTATTCTCCAATGGCCAGCAACAAACGCATTTCGGCGAACTGCCTTCTTCGGTGTTGATGACACACTGGAGAGAGCCATGTTTATAGAAACAGTGAAACAAAAAAGGGACCAGCGTGTTTGTTATACTAGATGCGCCATTTTTAAAAGGTTCTATGTGAACCAGGATTTCATATTCACCTCGTTACTGACATGAAATCATGCTTTTATACCATAATTATATACATCAATGAACCTCAATTGTGAATAAACATAAGTGCATATCATCACCATAAAGTTCATAGTTATAAAACTAATTTCACAATTGTTGTTTTATAAACATCTTCCAAACACATATCATCATCCGTATATCGGTTTTGCCATGTGCTAAATAACTAGGTATATATGAATTATCTCGCTATGGATCGGCAATGGTCCCTGCTTTGTCTCACTTCTAATACAATGCCTTATTGCAGTCTACTATTAAGTCGAGGCTTACGTTATTTTTATTTTCATTTTCATTGTTATTGTTTTTTATTATTTTTTATTGTATTGTATTTTTTATTTATTAATGTCGTGAGTGATGTAATATGTGACGTCATCACCAGTGCATTGCGGGCGCGCGAGTTATAGTTACCTCAACTAACTATAACGGGCAAATTTCTCTGGCTTTATATGAGTCAAATGTACAAGTAACTATAACGTCTCTGAAACCTATGGTTTTTTCAGTGAATTTCTAAGGTTTTTTAAATGCTAATTTCTAATTATAACGTCCCTGAAAACCTATGGTTTTTTGCAGTGAATTTCTAAGGTTTTTTAAATGCTAATTTCTAACTATAACGTCCCTGAAACTTATGGTTTTTTCAGTGACTTTCTAAGGTTTTTTAAATATCGAACTACTATTCTGCTATTTGTCAATAGTACTGTTTTTTCTAACTTTTCAACTACATAAAATAAACTGCAAAACAGCTATGTAATGTAATATATTTCACAAATTACAGTGAGTTTTTAAATAATCCAAAATAACTTAACATTAAGAAAACAATTTTTCTCCCTTTTTTTGCTGTCATCAGCTTCTACTTAACTTCACTATTCACAGTGATATCAGTGTAGTTTCATCATAAACAGCAGGGAAACAAAAAACAATCAACTAGATTGTTAAAAAAAACAAATCCCTAATTCTCGCAAATATAGTACAAAATCAACACAAATAACACATCCAATACTATTTCCAATCTTCAAATCTTACCTTTACTTTGTAGTGTCTGTTCACATTTTCCCAATACGCCAAATAATGTATAAAAAATTTCACTTTCAAATCATCCAGTATGAATTCCTTAAAGTATCTTTACACCTTCCCACTAGGCCGAATGATGTATATAAAATCTTTGTTACAGAAATATCAAGTATGAGTTGGGTAATTCATAAGGCAATCTCGGTTTAATTTCCAAGTGTGTATCGTTGCAGTGACTCCAACCATTATTACACTTTAAATAAACTGTATAATGTCCACTTGTGGTAGTACTTCCAGCATGGAAAACAATAGCAACTGTTGAAAAAGTTCTTCAAGAAATAGATACTTGACTAGCAACAACATCTTTAATTTTGGTTTCCACTTTTCTTCCATTTGGTCTACAGCGTTGCAGCATTATAATCAAATATTTTCCATATATTTGTAGGCATAATGTAGATAGCATTGTTGATTTATAACGAGAACAGGTCATCTCGTGATCAGCTTCTTTTACTAATTTGGAAAATGGTACAGATTTGCAGTCAGGTATTGTTAAATATAGAAATCGTTCTCTGTCAACTATAGTGCTTGAAGTTAATGAACATTGTTCACATTCATATTCCCATTTGTAACTGAGTCCAAATAAACTCTCAATCTGAATTCCTTCATCTTCTAGTACTCGAAGCATAACCATCAGAAGTTCTTGTGCATCTTGTTGTATATTAGCACTGAACGTTAAAGATCCAATACATGTATCCAACAGTTGGCGAATATCAGAAGCAGAATGGATCTTATTTCTATCAGTTCTCAATTCTTGAAATACATTATAAAGTGCCGAACATAATCTTTTTTTCCTGACTTTCCATAATCTCACCATAAACATCTTCAAGATAAAATATAACTTTTAGAATAACATTACCATAGCAGTTGACACCAGAAGCATTTTCTAATTGGTATCCAACAACATCATCACTTGTTTGTATTTTCTGCTTCTTTACATCTTTTCTTTTCTCTTGATTTTGTTTCTGCTTTTCAACCATAGTTGATTCTTCAACATGTTTGCGTTTTGAACACACAGCACATTTCTCATAAATCGGATGTTCACCTAAACTTGGAGCATAAAGCCTTCTCAAACGATTATATTCTCTTACACAATTAACATCAGCACTAACCTTTTTCGCATCAAAATCAATTAAATACAAACCACACAACATTCTATCTCGAGATAATGCAACCTATACCATTCCCTCTTTAAACACAGTTCTTCCTACATTTACCAAAGCATTATCTACACTTAAACTTTGAGATTTATGCATAGTTATTGCATATGCTAAACAGAAGGGAAACTGTTTTCTACGAACATACAAGTCTTTTACAAGCAAAAAACATACAGCACAACGCGCAATCTGTCTTACCTCTGTAATCTGATCAAATTTAACTTTCAAGAATTTAATTCCATTTCTATTTTGATATTTCACAAAATCAAAAACTTTCCCCATTGCTCCATTCACTAAACCTTCTTCTACATTCAGATTACGCCTCAAAATTACCCGACAGTTTAAACATACATCTACATTTTTTTCTAAGCCAGCAGTTTTTGATACAGACTTTTCCAAAGAAAATGTTTACCATGTTTGCTTAGAACACCAATTCTTACATCTTTTAGAATATTTGCATAATCTACATCTCTTGCTTGTCGCATATTCTGAGTGAGTTCTTTATATTGAAAATATAACCACAGATTCACATTTCCAATACTTCCCAAAGATTTCTTAGTGTCTTCATGTAGAAGAGTTTTAAACACTGGTTCTCCTTTTACAGGGGTTAGTTGTAGCAGATCTCCAAATACAATTACATGTTTTCCTCCAAAGAGAACGTCATAATCTGTTTTTAATACCTGTTGCATTCTTCAGTGTACAAAAGCAAGCATTAAGTTTGAGACCATGCTCACCTCATCAATAATTAATAGTTTCATTTTCTTCAACACTCTTGACACTTCATAAGAAGCTTGTCCAGACAACTTCTGATATTGTAATTTATTATTATGCTCAACTGGTAACAACTGGTAACATCAGTAATCTATGCAAAGTAACTCCTTTAACATAGTGTGCAGCTAATCCAGTTGGAGCTGTTGCCACACAACATAAATGTGAACCAATTTTACCTGTCCCAGCTTGACCACTGATGTACATCAGAAGAGGTTTAACCCTTTCTGTGCCCATGACGAGCTGGACTCGTCATGGAGCACAGTCGCGATGTGCCTATGACGAGTTCAGATCGTCATGACACCCACCCACGGGGGAAGCGCTGGCGCTCCCACCGTGAGTAGTCGATCCTTTTTTTTTTTACTGAGAAGGCAGGGGAAGACCTTCCCCTGCCTCCCCCCGGCCCCCAACCCCGCATCATCAATGACGTCAGCGCGCGAACCGCGCTGACGTCATTGGAGGATTCCCCTTTGTTCTCTGTCGCGCAGGAAGCCATTTGCTTCCTGCGCGTCGGAGAGGAAAGGTGAATTTTGGGGCTGGGGAGGGGGGATTTCAGCGATCAGTGGCATAGTTAGGGTGGGGCAATGGGGGCACTATTTTGGGGGAGGACAAAGGCATTCAGATAAGGCTCAGCTTGCTTTCGCGGACGTTCGGGGATGGACAGAGACGGAATAGGACTCGGGAAATGTCCTCTTCTGTTTTGTGCTGGCAGCTGTCCCCACCTGTCTTCCTATTATTCCCTCTCTTTCTGTCTTGCTCCTCACTTACTGAAAACCGTGACTTGAAGAAACGGTTCCCAACCTCTATTTCCTTCTTTCATTTAGTTGCTTCCCTGTGAAATGGATCCAAAAAAGAAAAACACTCTTCCGAGAAATGCCCTTTTTCTGACATTTTTCTATTCCAAAGTGCAGCAGGATGGAGAGAAATAGAAGGTTTTAAATATGAAAAATAAATACATAACTAAATAAAGCAAGACAGAGGGGTTGCGAAGTTGCCAGATTGGTTTTATTTACATCCAAATACATCAGCATCACTTTACAGAGTTTGCCAGTGAAGCGCTACTTTAGTTTTCTCGTCTTTGAACAGTATTGTTGTTCCCAGGTGGGAAAGTGTACCGTTCCTGGAGGTACTGCAATACCTGGTTGATGGGTGGATTGGAAAACACAATGTGTACCATGGCTCTGTGTTTATGGATGTGGTCTTTTTATACCATACTGCTTACGTTTTGTAAGGATATAAGCAATGAACATTGAAACGGTTCCCTTCAGGGCCCTCTAGTCATGTCCATAACTTTTGAGGTAAAACCACTCGCTGATTTCTGAATAGTGAGTGAGAGATCGTTAAGGTAACCATGTTGTTTCTGCTTACATTTCACATGCTTTACTTAATCTTGCATTCCCTATGAGTGGTTGCTTTTACTTTTTTTTTAGGCAGCATATTACTCTTAGCAAGTGCATAATTTGTATTGAGCCACATCCAAGTGTTTATAGTGGGCACAATTAGGTTATAGCTGAAGGCAGTGTGAGTTTCTCTCAGTGGGGAAGTATGGTGTTCAGTGGGGGAGAGGATGTGGCACTATGGCCAGAGCTGTCGAATTTGGAACTGGGGAACCGGGTTCAGCCTTCATGAGCAGTCCACCAGACCACTCTACTGAGGGAGCACATTCCCATGCTAGACCGTAGAAGGCCCCACTAGACCTTAGAAGGCTTGATGTCTTAGCACAAGCAGGTGTACCCTAGTGGTGTCAATTGTGGGTTAACCTTGAAGGCCTGTCCACCACAATCCATACTGAAGTTCATCTCCAGTCTTGCGGGCAGACCTACGAAGCAGCACACCCTAGAGCAACAGTGATCCAGTCGCTGTGACTCTGTCACTGACGTCACATGAACCTTGAGCAGGTTAGGGCGATGCGAACAGTGTGACCTCACTGGGTACCTATTTCAGGTGGGTGCGTAGTGTTTGCAAGTATATTATGGTTTGAAAAAAACTTGCTGCCTCCTTCCTGGCCTCCAACAATTTTCAGAAACAATAAAAATGTCATGATAACTTTGGTGATTAATGTTCTTCCTAGAGAGAGATGGAGTTTTGTCTAGTGGAAGGGTTGACTCCTGGAAAGGTAGCACAGAGGGTTAATGTGCCTGCTGCAAAGAACATGTACCATGCAGATCACAAAGTGCACTGCTTTAATGGTGGGACCATGATGAATGGTCATTTAATGTCAGCTGTAGATGATGGATCCCTGAACAGTGTCATGTATGTGCATGTTTGCATTGTGCTGAGGGGATTACCAGGTAATTATTCACACAGCTCTCTGATGGATGTCACATGCGGTTTTTCTGAGTCCCCAGATAGATCATGCAGTCTGTGTGTTCTCTTTTGTACTGCCAGTCACCGGTGTATTCAACTGTGTAGCCTTGGACCGTGTCATGTATGTGCATGTAACTTGCATGATCGAGGTAACTATTAGCGGCGATACTATGTGTCTCTCGGACCTCTTTCAAGTGGTCGCTGTCCTTTTCCCCCAGCAACCCCCCCTCCCCAGGGGCGGCAATCTGAGAGATAGCCCCGGGCGCCACAAGCTCTAGCTACGCCTCTGCCCCTGATGTCTCTTTTATGCATTCCTGCTGCACGATTGTGCGATCGTGCAGCAGGAATGGCCACTAGCGCCAGGGTTTTTCTTTCTTTTTTTAGGTTTGGGGTTGTTTGTGAGAGCGGCCCCTTAGGCAAGGGTCGCTCCCCTTAAGCCCACATTATTTTTTTAATATTTTAAAGTGCAAACAAAATCAAAGAGGTAGCAGACAATACGTTACAAGAGGAAAAAGTGATGTGTGCATGTTACAAAAGAGTACAAAATACAAGTAGAGGTAAAATACTGCAATAAATGGCAGACACTCAGAAAACAAGAGCAAACATTACGTTACATGAGGCAATGGTGGTAATTGTGCATGTATCAAAAGCAAACAAAATACAAGAGGTAGCAAACAATAAGTTACAAGAGGAAAAGTGACATGTGTGCAAGTTACAAAAGAGTACAAAGTACAAGTAGAGGAATAAAAGTGCAATAAATGGCACTTCTATAGGCATGGAGAATAGAATTTCCTATAATGTAAACACTTCCTTCAGATAATAGAGAGGGCGTGAATTAAGTTTGGAAGTGTCTTTGCAGAAGGAGAACTTTGAGTTCAGTTTTGAAGGACTGGGAAGAGGGGGTGGTCCGGAGCTGAGGCTGAGTTCCAGATTCTCGCCGCGTTTCCTGTAAAGGATTGGGCCATCGATCTTTCCTTATTGAAAGTGGGAGGTTCAAGCAATAAATTTTGTGCAGTACGTGATGGTCTAGAGCATTATATGCATATGTGACATTAATGTTTTTTTCTCCTTTTTATTCTAGTCTAAAGCTTTTGATTCCTGTTTCCGGTTTCGACAGTGGTTGTTCTGCAGTTTTGTGTAGTTGCATTTTTTTGTTGTATTTACTCCAAATGAGTAATATTGTAATGTTTGAATGAATGTTTTTGTAAGTGATGTCATAATGGCAGCATATTTAGTTAGTGGTTTGAGCATGAAATTCTTTGCGATGTGTTTTGCATGGTCTTATGTGTAATTTATTTTCTCTTTCTTTTTTAGTGGGATATTGTTGATCCATACTGTGTCTGTGCAGAGTAGGTGGTGGTGAGTAGTTTAGCTGCCTCTGGCAAGTGAGTGGTATTGTTTTGGAATATATATGTGTTTTTGATAAAGGTGCTTTTTGTTTATTACTTACTTTACAAAGTATTAGTAAGCATTATGGCTATCCGTAGAATGACTGCTCAACAGGTGGTTGGTATGCTTCTTGAATCTTCCTCTGAGCATGATTATGAGACTGACAGTGCGTCTGAGGGAGAGGAGGGAGGGGAAGATTCTGGCAGTGAGTTTTCTCTCCACATGGAATCATCGGATGATGAAGGTACTCTCAGTGCAGATGAAGGTACTCTTGGTGTGGATGAAGCAACTCTCAGTGCGAATGAAGTGCCTGTTTTAGAGGAGGAAACTGCTGTGCCGATGGTGCAAGAGGCATCTGGATTGCAGTCTGAGGCTGCTAGGCTTCCTACTGGAAGTGCTGGACTTTGGGTTGATCCAAACATGGTGCAGCCGGTGTTGCCTGCCTTTAGCGGTGATGCAGGGTGTAGAGTGGATTGTGAAAATCTTTTGCCTATACAGTTTTTTTCAGTTTTTTATGGATGATGTATTTTTGGGTGAGATTGTTGAGCAGACAAATTTGTATGCTGAATAGTTTTTGAGGGACAACAGTGACAAACTTAGGCCTTGGACTCCCACAAATCTGGAAGAGATTAAGAAGTTTTTGGGTTTGACTTTATTGATGGGTGTGGTAAGGAAGCCAAACTTGGCTTCATATTGGTCTACTAGCCCCTTGTTGGTAACTGCCATATTTCCTGCAGTTATGACACGTAATCGGTATTTACTTTTGCTACGTATGCTGCATTTTGTTGATAATTCTATGGCGTTGCCACGAGATCACCCTGACTGTGACTGTCTTTTTAAGATTCGGCCCGTTCTTGATCACTTTGTAGATCGATTTTCTGAGATCTATACTCCAGGGAAAAAAATATCTATTGATGAGTCTTTGGTCTTGTTCAAGGGCCGTTTGGTTTTTAGGCAGTACATCCCTAGCAAGAGGGCACGCTATGGGATTAAGCTGTATATGTTGTCTGAGAGTAGGACAGGATATGTTTTTAATTTTCATGTGTACACTGGTAGAGATTCTACTATTGACCCCCCAGGTTGTCCGTCCACTTTTGGAGTTTCAGAGAAAATTGTGTGGGATCTTGCGAGAAGACTGTTTAACAGAGGCCACCATTTGTACCTTGATAACTTCTATACTGCTGTGCAATTATTTAAGGAATTGTATAAAGTGGACACTTTTGCATGTGGCACAATCCGCTCTAACCGTAAAGGTTATCCGAAAGAGCTTGTTTGCAAAACACTTAAGAGGGGGCAGTGCAGTTCCTTGCGTAGTGATGAACTACTAGCTGTAAAATTTGTGGACAGGAGGGATGTGTACATGCTGACTACCATCCATGATGAGAGTACTTCACCTGTGGCTGTTTGGGGTCAGGTTGCTGAAGTGCGCAAACCTGTGTGCATTCTAGACTACAATAAGCACATGGGTGGTGTTGACAGAGTAGATCAGAGGTTGGAACCTTACTCTGCTATTCGGAAGGCTTATGTTTGGTATAAGAAGTTGGCCATCCATTTCTTCGAATTAGCACGTTTCAATGCTTTTATTGTGTTCAAGGAGTGTTCTCCTGTGTCAAAGTTGACATTTCTTCAGTTTCAGCACTCTGTGATAGCTAGCCTTGTTGTGGAACGGGCAAGTGTTCCTAGATTTGGAGTGGTGGAGGATGTGTCTCGATTGAAAGATCACCACTTTCCTGATTACATTCCTCTCACATCTTTAAAAGATTTTCCCACTAGGAGATGTAGAGTCTGTTGGCGAAGAGGTACGTGGAAGGAGTCTCGTTATTTCTGTCCCGGGTGTCCTTCTAACCCTGGGCTGTGTATGCCTGCTTGTTTTAGAGCGTACCACACGCAAAATAAATTTTGGGAGCTTCCACGAGTGGTAAAGTGAACTGCCTGGTCTGTATTGTTTAAAAAAATTATTCTGTTTCAAGGTTGGCTTTAGTGCAATGTATTTAGTTTCAGATTTTGTGTTAGCAGATTTGTATCTATTTGCAATTTGTTTGTGTTTTTTTGTATATAAAATCCTAAATGTGATGGCGGTGTGTGTAGGTTGGCGCTTGGCTGGAGGTGTGCGTGGACTGGTGCTTGGCTGGCGGTGTGTGTGTTCTGGCGCTTGGCTGGCGGTGTGCGTGGACTGGCGCTTGGCTGGCGGTGTGCGTGGAGTGGCGCTTGGCTGGCGGTGTGCGTGGACTGGCGCTTGGCTGGAGGTGTGCGTGGACTGGTGCTTGGCTGAAGGTGTGCGTGGACTGGCGCTTGGCTGGCGCTGTGCGTGGACTGGCGCTTGGCTGGAGGTGTGCGTGGACTGGCGCTTGGCTGGCGTTGTGCGTGGAGTGGCGCTTGGCTGGCGGTGTGTGTGGACTAGCGCTTGGCTGGAGGTGTGCGTGGACTGGCGCTTGGCTGGCGGTGTGCGTGCACTGGCACTTGGCTGGCGGTGTGTGTGGACTGGCGCTCGGCTGGCGGTGTGTGAGTAGTGACTTGCTGCTGGTCACTACACACACTGCTAGCTGAGCGCCACTCCACGCAATCCATCAGTTTGTGTAGTTGCTGTGTCAGGAATGTGGGCGTGTGGAAGTGATGGGCCCTTGAATGGCGCTATCTGCTGGTGTGAGTGTTGTAATGTGATGGGGCCGCGGCTGGCGGCGTGAATGTTTTGTATGTGTCACACATATGAAAGGTGTATGAATGGCCTGTAAAGAGGTGTGTGCCTTGTCGTGGCTTTACAGCTCATGAGCTGTGAGTCAATGGTTCAGTTTCTCGTCCTTTCAATTATTAATAGGGCATTTCATTTTTGTGAAATCACTTGCTAATACAATTGTATATACTGAACCATTACTCACCCTCGTGTCAAATCCAACCAGTCTGTGTGTGTGCTTTAGGATTAGATGGCTGTGCAGTAATATTTGTCTTTTTTGTCTTCCTGAAGCAGGTTGTACCTTGTCCCTTTTTGTGAATGTTGTGATGTGTTGGTTTTGTGCCTGGTGATGTGAATGGTCTTGTGTGTATCACGTATGAAAGGTGTGTGAATTGCCTGTACAGCGGTTGGTGCCTTGCCGTGGCTTTACAGCTCACGAGCTGCGAGTCATTGGTTCAGTTTTTTGTCCATTTAATTATTGACAGTGCATTTCATTTTTGTGAAATCTCTTGTTAATAAAATTTAATATACTGAACCATTACTCGCCCTCGTGCCAAATCCAACCAGTATGTGTGTGTGTTTGAGGAATAGATGGCTGTGCAGGAATCTTTGTCTTTTTAGTTTCTCTGCCAAGGTGTATGTTCCAAGTAAGAATAACCCACCAACTGTAGATATTGTCGTAAACCCATGGGAGTTCATGGTGATGTCTCTCTTGTGAATTCCAAAAAGTTATTTTATCCACAATGTCCTGCAAACCTCAAAATGACTGTCACATTTTCCTTGCAATATTGTGCCGAAATTCTCATGCTGTGGAAACAAACAACTAATTATGTCAAAATGATCTGGGTTTGCAAGGGGGTCAACTGTCTTTTTGGCCCGTGCTTGGCAGCCATCTAGGGAACATCAACATTGCCTATCAAAAAAATGTTTTGGGCCCTTGCCTGTCGTGGGTACTTGGGCCTCCCACACAAGTGAAGC
Organism: Triturus cristatus; assembly: GCF_964204655.1. Taxonomy (NCBI): domain Eukaryota; kingdom Metazoa; phylum Chordata; class Amphibia; order Caudata; family Salamandridae; genus Triturus; species Triturus cristatus. The sequence goes on from NC_140582.1 coordinate 500,226,897, forward strand.
ACCATTTTTACCGGCAGCCCCCGGGGGAACGCTGGGTGGTGGGAAATTTGAGTGAGCCCGGTGATGCCACAACTTTCCCACAAAAAAATGTGTGAAAAATTTGATTTTTTCAGCTAAAATTGAAGTTTGCAGGGGATTCTGGGTAAGGAAACGTTAGGGGATCCACGCAAGCCATACCTCCCTGGAAGCCCCCTGGTGTCTAGTTTTCAGAAATGTATGGGTTTGGTAGGTTTCTCTAAATGGCCGCCGAGCACCGGGCCAAAAACCCAAGTGACCCCCCTTGCAAAACCAGGTGGTTTTGAGATAGGCAATTTTGATGTCGCCTCACTACGTTTTGGGCCCTTGCCTGTCGCGGGTACTTGGGCCTCCCACACAAGTGAGGCACCATTTTTACCGGGAGACCCGGGGGAATGCTGGGTGGTGGGAAATTTGAGTGAGCCCAGTGATGCCATAACTTTCCCACACAAAAATTTGTGAAAAATGTGATTTTTTCAGCTAAAATTGAGGTTTGCAGGGGATTCTGGGTAAGAAAACGTTGGGGGATCCACGCAAGCCATACCTCCCTGGAAGCAGACAGGTGTCTAGTTTTCAGAAATGTATAAGTTTGCTAGGTTTCCCAAGGTGCCCGCAGAGCTAGGGTTCATAAACTACAGCTAGGCACTTTGACAAAAAAGGGTCATTTTTCACTGCGAAAGGTGTGACCACGTTGTGTTTTGCGCCGTTTCCTGCCGCGGGCACTAGGCTGACCCACACAAGTGAGGTACCATTTTTCTCGTAAGACTTTGGGGAATGCGGGGTGGGTGGAAATTTGTGGATCCATGCAGATTCCGGAACTTTCCACCACAGAAATGTGGGGAAAATGTGTTTTTTTGGACAATGTTTTAGGTTTGCAAGGGATTCTGGGTAACAGACCCTGGTGGGAGGCAGTCAAGTCACCCCATCCTGGATTTCCCTGGGTGTCTAGTTTTAAAAAATAAATAGGTTTGGTAGGATTCCCAAGGTGCCCGCAGAGCTAGGGTTCAAAAACTACAGCTAGACATTTTGCCAAAAAAGGGTAATTTTTCACTGCGAAATAGAGGTGTGACCACGTTGCGTTTTGCGCCGTTTCCTGCCGCGGGCACTAGGCCGACCCCCACAAGTGAGGTGCCGTTTTTCTCGTAAGACTTTTGGGAACGCGCAGTGGGTGGAAATCTGTGGATCCACGCAGATTCCGGTACTTTCCACCACAGAAATGTGGGGAAAATGGTTTTTTTTTTACAATTATTTAGGTTTGCAAGGGATTCTGTGTAACAGACCCTGGTGGGAGGCAGTCAAGTCACCCCATCTTGGATTCCCCTGGGTGTCTAGTTTTCAAAAATGTATAGGTTTGCTAGGTTTCCCAAGGTGCCCGCAGAGCTCGGGTTCAAAAACTAGAGCTAGGCACTTTGCCAAAAAACTGTCATTTTTCAATGCGATATTGAGGTGTGACCATGTTGTGTTTTGCGCCGTTTCTTGTCGCAGGCACTAGGCCGAACCGCACAAGTGAGGCATCATTTTTCTCGTAAGACTTTGGGGAACGCGGGGTGGATGGAAATTTGTGGCTGCACGCAGAGTCCGGAACTTTACATCACAGAAATGTGGAGAAAATATGGTTTTTTTGACAATTTTTTAGGTTTGCAAGGGATTCTGGGTAACAGAACCTGGTGGGAGGCAGTCAAGTCACCCCATCCTGGATTCCCCTGGGTGTCTAGTTTTAAAAAATGTATAGGTTTGCTAGGTTTCCCAAGGTGCCCGCAGAGCTAGGGTTCAAAAACTAGAGCTAGGCACTTTGCAAAAAAGGGTACATTTTCATTGTGAAAATGTGGTGTGTTCACGTTGGCTTTTGAGCCATTTCCTGTCGTGGGCACTATGCCTACCCACACAAGTGAGGTACCATTTTTATCGGGAGACTTAGGGTAATTCAGATTTTTAAAGGAACTGTTATTACCTATTGACTTTTGATGCATTTCTGCCTTCCAAATGAAAGACATTGCTTAAAAAAGAAGTCATTCTAAAAAATGACTGATAATTCTCATGCTAGTATGAGTATTCCCAATTTCGGAAATGTGCAAATATCTACTGTTTCTAAATTCTATATTTTGGTCCCATTTCAGAAATACATAGGTGTCTTTCATACCGATTTTTCCATGTACACATTTTTACAGAATAATTACTATATACCCGGTACATAACAAAAAACCATTGCAAGTTGCTGCTCAGATTTTGGCTCTGGGTTTGTCGGGTTCTTGGTGAACCTACAAGTCCTATATATCCCCACAACCAGTAATGTCCAGCGGATGTAACGGTATATTGCTTTCAAAGAGCTGTCATAATTATAAGAAGTTACAGGTGTTTTTTTCAACTAATTTTCAATTTATCCTATATTTAACTGTTAGTTTCTATAAATAAACCTTGATGCATCTACACAAATGACCCCTTGCTGAATTCAGAATTTTGTCTACTTCTCTAAAATGAATAGCTTTCCAGGATCCATTATTGCTTTTGTACCCATTTCTACCATTAACTGGAAGGAGGTTGAAAGCACAAAAAATAGCAAAAATAGGCTATGTCCCAGAAAAATGCCAAAACTGTGTAAAAAATGTTGGGTTTCTGACAAAAGTCTGGTATCCCCTAAAAGCTGGGAAAATTGTGATTTCAACCCCACAAACCTTTTTTTGATAACATTTGCAGGGAAAACCCAGATGCTTTCATTTGCAGCCCGTTTTTCCCATTTTTCCCAAAAAAAACAATATTTTGCTGTATTTTGGCTCATTTCTGTGACCCCTCCAGGAGAATCCACAAACCCTGAGTACCTTTAGAATCCCCATGATGTTGGAAGAAAAGGACACAAATTTGGCGTGGATACCTTATGTGGTCAAAAAGTTACAGGGGCCTCATCGCGCACTACCCCAAATAGCCGAAAAAAAGGCTTGGCACAGGAGGGGGAAAAGGCCTGGCAGCGAAGGGGTTAAAAGATGAACACACACACATTATTTTTTTTCATGCAACAAACCATGTTCTATCTGTTCTCTCACTTGCACATATATTTCTTTCTGTTCAACATTTATTTGTTCTTCTAAGTTTTCCAATGTAATATTCTCCTCGTGTGCTTGTTGCATTGCAATTTCGACTTCATGCATAGCAATCACTGCTTCGTTTTACAGTATTGGTCGTCCAAGAGGATCTTGACTACATGGACCACTACTTTGACTATCTTGAGAACTTTCCTTAGCTATTTCAGCTGTAATATTCTTTTCCTGTTCCACTTCATCATTCAACATTTTTAAATATGTAGGGGAAATTGTACATGCAATGTTATCTTTACATGCATTAAAAGAATCTTCGTAGCAGTCAAAGTCTCCAAGTAATTCACTTTCGCTACACCATGGTTTAAAGAGTTGGAGAAGTGGTAAATAGTAAAATTCTCACTTATCTGGAGTTTCACAACTGAGTTTCTTGTGGTTTATAAGATTACCCTTTGCATGTTTTACTAAACAACCATGACATCCAACTACTGCATATTTTCCTTCTTTTAAATTCTGTTTAACATTTCTTTTGAAACTGTAATGTTGAAGTACTTCATACAGACATAGCTGTTCCAGATGTCGACTCCTTTTCAGATAGTATGTGTCCAACATATTAGTTTTAAAAATGTCTGTACTGTCTGGTTCATTTGCTGCTAAGTATTCAATTTCTTCTAATGATTTCAACACTCTATTTCGTGAGCAGGCAAGACCTAAACTTACCCAAATGATTCCTCGTGACTTTGAATTTAAACTTGAAGAGCACAAGCAGTCTGAACATTCATAGGATCCAATTTCTCGGTGGGAAAGCATTTTCAAAGTAAAGCTGTACAATTTATTGCTAAGGCTTTTCTCTTGACCAATTTCTTTCCACATTTGTTTCATCTCTGTTTTTTCTGATTTTGTTATGTACGATGTAACATAACGTGCAACAGCAATTGAGTTATCTGCAACATGCTGGATATCCATGTTCGCATTCCACATTTTTAAAATGAATGGATTGTAGTCATTGATATACTTTGACACTTTTGTTCTTTTTAAGTTGTAGGTATTCTTTGGAGATTTCCAAATTATTGTGTGCCTTACCGAAGAAAAAAAAGAATTTACTCTTCCTTTACAAATGACTGGACGTGGAAAACCAAACCGACATTTGGTGTAAAATTTTCCTTTAGACTTGTATTTTGTTCTGCAGTACTTTCCACAACGGTGAGTTTGGAAACGTAAAGCTTGCTGTCTCAAGCTTCTATCTCCTTCTTCTCTTGGAATCTCACATGTCACATACTGTTCGATGAAAGACCATACTGTTTCATCAGAATCAGTTCCAAATTTAGGTGCATCCTTGATCCATAGTAGCATATGTATATGAGGTACACCTCTTGCTTGGTACTCCTTTCTCCAAAAGAAATCAGTAACTTCTCCAAGAGGTGGATTCTTTTTATTGGAGATAAAAGACATCATAGCTTGAAACCAATGATTAAAATATCTGCACACATTTACAGGATCCAATGAACACAGTTCACCAGGGGTCTTTATTTCAACATTTTTTATATTGGAATTCAATTCTCTTAGAAACTCAAGCAAATCTTCCCATGCATACTCTGCACAGCTAAGTGTGACAAACCATGTCGGTGTACCTAAGTTCGGTAACATACACTTGAGTTCTCCATGACGACAATACCAATCCTCATTTGTTCCACGTTGACATGCCATCAAATTGATTAACTGTGCTTCTAAATTTTCATCTGTTTTTTGAACTTTCTCCACAAATTCTTTCGCAGAAAGAAGTGATTGATGAACTCCAGTTTTAAGTATGTGGTTCACTGCATACGACAGAGAAGACAGATCACTTTCAAACAAAAGGTGAAATATGTATGGAATGCACTGTCGAAATCTAGGATCTTCAGAATATATTCTTGTTGACCGATATTCTGAAGCTGGAATCTGTACAGGTCGGTCATCATATCGCCCACCTTCTCCAGTAGGAAACAGCTGTGGAAAACAATGAGCTTCCAAGCTTTTCTCCCATACACTCATTGGAGTTCCCTGTGCTTTTTTCATTTGAAATAACTCAATGCTGCTTCCTATTACTTCTTTTGAGTGCAAAGGACATATTGTGTAATGTTCATAAATCTCTTCAGTCCTTGACTTGTCCACTTTCTCTATTTGACCAATTGAAATTTCAGATTCATCTTCTAAACTTATTACCTGTTCATCCACATTTACAGTTTTGTAATAAATGTTCTTCTCTATAAGATATAAGGTAGCCTTTTCAACCTTATTAACATCCACAAATTCTTGCCATATTTTCCGACTCTTTGTTGGTACACCATTTACTAGAATGACTACTGCCTCATTTTCCTCTTTCTCCCCAGCAATTGTTTCAATATTTGTCTTAAAATCCAAAGGTAAGTACATCACTCTTCCTGTCAGCCCTCTTTGCAAGTCTGTTGGTAGCAGTTTACCTGTTTTAGGCTCCATCCGAATTATAGTTTGAAAAGGATGAACAGATTGAATTAGAACCGACTCATATGTATTCAATACTGCCAGTTCCTCAGGAATAGCTACTAATTCTAAGTTATTATGTACTGCTCTAGCAGGCATTTTGTTCTCTTCTAATTTGTTGTAGCACTATTTACATATATGTTGATCACTACCTAACTCAAATCGACCTTCCACCAACAAGTAAGTTGCAAATTCTTCCCACTTACAATTGTTCTCCTTTTCACTTTTCAAATACAAATCAACATTCCTAGTTTGACTTTTGTAATGAGTACGTCGACAACAAACACAAACATAGTTTGGTATTTCAGAGCACACTACATTAAACTTTCCAATTTCTTCAAACTGATCAGTGCTAATCAATTTCCCATCTCCTTCAACATCTGTAATTGTCAAACTTTCCCTTTCTATGGACTGCTGTTCTGAACCAAAATATCGCATTTCAAAATCATCACACTTTTTTTGAACATCTGATAAAGAACCATGTAAAAGACCTGCATTCAGTTTACTTAAACATAATGCAGGACTTTTTACATAGTACAGTTTCCTTACAAACTTCCGCATTTCTGAATGGTGTACTGCTAACATCCCTAAGTGATGAAAAACACTTTTACACACTTTTCTTGAAAGACAAGCCAGAGAATGCCCATGCTTCTCAGTATATTTTCTTACATTACATGGATCCAGTCCTTGTAAAAACGTAATCTTCTGTTTATTACTTTTCTGTGTATATTCTTGTAGAAAATTTCGCATTATATCAATAGATTCCTGTCGAATACTACAAATACTGCTACAACCCCACTTATACACAGGAGCTTGTGTAAGTTTCCCTTGCATTTCTTCAGCTATTAACTCTTCTGCACTTTTACCAGCCATTTCCTCTTTTGGAAGGGGACAACCATCCTCAACTTCTGGTAAACTATTTTCCTGGAAGTAACTTTCCTCATTAAAAAAAGGCTCACTAGTAGAAGTATGTTTCCAATGTGCACTAAAGATTTAGCAAAAGTTGGTTCTGTTCACAAGTCTTTTTCTTCTACTTTTCTCTTTCAACACTTTGATTATTTTATCCAACACTTTGATACTCTTCAAAATCACAATGAATAACTTCTGTTTTAAAGTGAAAGCAGTATCCACTATACTTTCAATACGCTGCTTCTGTTTAAATTGCAGCACTTTCCTTTTATATTTGCAACATGTTTTCATTAAATTCTGAATCACTCTAGTTTGAAAAAATCACTGACGAATTTCTTGAAATTGTTTTGCCTCCGGGTAATAGATACTGTTTCTTTATCATGTTTTCTTTTCCTGGTATTTGAAATTGAAGTCTGCTTCTCCTTACTTGAAAAATTCTTCTTTTTGCTTTGTGTGATGTTATTTTCATTAAATGTTCGTAATATTTTTTTCAGAAATTGTCTAGTGTTCTTACCAGAATAAACTGTTTGTGTAGTACTCTCATTTTTTTTCTAATTGAAAATCATTCCTTTTGCTCAAATATATATATTTTTTCTCTTTCCTTTTTTTTCAGTTCTTTTAGGCATTTTCAAATTGTAATCCAAGCGAAATAATTTTCTGAAAAAGAAAAAATAGATTGAATTATTTTTTACATCTGTTCAATATGCTAAACTAATAACATACAATTACATAAGTTCTACTGATGGCTTCCAGAGGCAGTGCTGCAACGTGATGGAGCAGGGCAGAGGAGCAGTAGGATGACGGGTAGTGCCATAGAACATACAGCAAATATTTATTAAATTATTTACATACACCTTTACAATTTATATGTAACTGCACTACCTCGTACTTTTCCCCTCTCCGCCGCACCCCACCACCCCACAGCACTCCCTCTGCAACCCACCGCAGACAACTTTATAGATAGTATTTTTAAAAATTATAATCTATGTACTTAGGATGATATTATCAACCAAACGGCACACACAAAAATTACCATTATTAGCCTAACAATTTTATCTACAACTTCGCAAACATAACACTGCACCCAAAGCTTTAAGTGGGGGGGGTCCCTGGGGGGGTCTGAGCACCGGCAGTTTATTTTTGGGGCTCTTGAAATGGGTCTCTATATGGCTCTATTTTCGGGCGTCGCAAAGGTAGTCCGCTGTTTTTTTTAATTTTTATTGGACTGCAGTGAGACAGTGAGAGCCTGCACATAACATAACATAACATTGCTCACTACTGAGAAGTGGAGACATCATGCCAGGTGAGTCGCGTTGTAGGAGAAGGGAAATCCTTTAAAGAGAGCCATTTTCTCTCAGGATTTCCCTTCTCTTTTTGCAGCTCAGGAGCAACATCATCGTGGCGTGATTAGCAGAGAGACCACCAGGCGCGCAATGCCCATTGCCCCGGACTCCTTGAGAAAGCTTCCAAGGCGCACACACACAGAGCCGCACCCGAGTACTTCACAGGTCTTCAAAAGACCATTTGCTTGTAATTGAGGCTCTGTTCTTTTTCACCCCTTTTTAGAGCCCCTACATGCCCACTCTGCCTATTGCTGAAAGAATTAGCCTCCCCGAAATTTCTCTCTGGTTGCGCCTCTGGAGACGACCATAGGCAGCCAACTCCAGCACGACCCTGCTCTGACCTTTCACAGTGTCTTGGTTTAATGCTACTAAAACACACGCTTTGCCTGGCTCACTTAGGGGCATATTATCAAGCACGGCGTTAAAATTATCGCCGCTTTAGCGGCAGAAAACTGCCACTAAAGCGATGATAATGGGCTTGATAATATGCCGCAGAAAATTCCAATAGAAGCCCATGTTGACACCAGAACATGGACTTCTATTGGAATTCTCAAGGGCATATTATCAAGCCCATTATCGCTGCTTTAGCGGCAGTTTTCTGCTGCTAAAGTGGCGATAATTTTAACGCCGTTTCTTGATAATATGCCCCTTAGTTCTCACACTCCCTCTTTAATATGAAGATAGTAGCTTTGCAATTACCTTTATATGCCTATACTGTGCTTCACATGGAAATATAGAAGTGCAGGTTCTCACCACCCCAAATTAGCTATCTGGTGTACTCTCTCAAATGTAAGAGCTACAGGTATTCAGTATCTATCAGTCACGGCCAGTTTAAAGCAGTGTTCCTATGTAGAAATGGACAAAACGTTATGTTTCTAAATTAACGTCTTACACTGAAAAGCTGCTTTTCATTTCTTACGCTGGATCAACCTTTGTTTAAAACACCACCAAAGAAGGGTGGTGAACTATGGTCCACAAAAAGCAACCAAAGCTTTCTTGTTCTTTATCAGAAACATCTGCCTGTCAATGCTTATCGCCAGCCTTTTCAGCCCCTTAATAGGCTGGGTGGATGAGTATAATACGCTGTATTTAGGATCGGGCGGAGGGTGCACGGAAATAAGGATGGATAGTTGAATAAAGTACGAGTGGATGGATGGCCAGATGGATGAATGGATAGCTAGATGGATGGATGTATGAATGGATGGAAGGATGAATGGATGCATGGACCAGTACTTAGGATAGACGGGTGGGCTGATAGATGCTTAGGATTGGTTCTGGGACAGATGTATGTATGGATATATGGACGTATGGCTGAATGGATGGCACAGTGCAAACCATAGGCGAGTGGGCTGATAGATGCTTAGGATAAGTGCAGGGACAGATATATGTATGTATGTAGGTAGGAATGTATGGATGAATTGAAAGATGGTTGGATGGCGCAGTGCTTAGGATGGATGGATGTAGGGCTTTAAGTGGGCCGTGTCTGAGGACCGGCAGTTATTTTCAGGAGGCCTCGAAACGGGTCTATATCGGGCTCTATTTTCGGCCCTCGCAAAGGAAGTCAGTTTTCTTTTTTTTTTATTGGACTGCAGTGAGAGCATGCACATCGATGTGCGCATGCTTATTTTGCTCACTACTGAGAAGTAGAGACATCATGCTAGGTGAGCCACGTTGTAGGAGGAAGGGAAATCCTTTAAAGAGTGTGTTTTCCGAAGGTAGGATAATTGGAGGGGATTTTCTGAAGCACACAATGCTAGTTATCGTGATTTAGACCATGCCCCTACTTGGATAGCCCACACCCCTTTTTGAGGTTTGTCCTGCTCCGTTTAGAGCACCCCCAGTTTTTTTCACCACTTAAAGCCCTAACTGCACCATAGTAACAAAGAAATGGTCCAAGCTTCCATTTAAATCTACAATGGCACCAAGTTTCATAATTTGCCATCAACGCTGGCAGCCTACTACCACAGTGCAAGAGTGTCTATCAGCACGAAGATTTGTTATCCACAGAAATGTTGTGTGATTTGCGTAGCTGTCTGCTGGAACACTCAACACCAAAAGGTATTGAAACATGCAAATTTGCGAGTAAAACATATACCATACCATAAAGCGGTTCATAAATGGGCCCAGTGTGTCAAAGTCCTGGTTCTTCACAGAGGCAGAACGATGCTAGTTCCCAATGCCCACTTCCCAGAACCCACTGCGGTTCAGGCAGCTGTTCCAGAAAGGGGGAAAGGGGATTTGGACAGAGAAGAGACACTCCGACTACTCTTGGACTTCCTCCGCCTGCCTGCCAATTCTTCAGGTTTATTCTATGGCTGGATTTGGAGTTCACCTAATGCACACAAAAACAGCACCTAGTAAATCTCCCTAAACATTGCTATAATTGAATATATATTCGCTATGTTATCTTGCCTATAGCCTTTATCTTTTCCCCTACCAGGTTATGCTGGAGTCTTGCTTCTCTTCTTTATTACAGCTGCTTCAGTTTTCTACTGAGGGACTGAAGATTCCTAATGCACACAAGGGAAGAAATCCATGGGTTAACTCATTCTTTTCCCTCCCCCCAATTATGATTTGCTCCACTTTATATTCCCACCTGCTGTGTGCTTGAGCGTCTTGCAATTATTACTCTTGGGTTGAGCAGGTAGAATTACTCAACCGGTTGTTACTGAGTAGTTCCTTGAAGATGAATTGGGATGACAATGTTCAAAAGTTCTAGTTCTTATAGATGCGTGCAAAAGGAACAAGGTAGGTAAAAAGGGGAGGAAAGAATAGAAACAGCGCAAGGGCTCAGGACAGATGAAAAGATGAAATCCTTTACTGGAGTGGCCTTACTTGACTGGTGAAGAAGTTCAAATCCTTCACGGTGAATTCTGAGGTGAGCCCGTCACAGGATACACTGTTGCAGAATGGACTCAGCAAAAGACTGGCTCTATAGCTGGAACCAGTCACTGGTAGTTTTTCAGGTTCTTGCTGGATACCGAAGTCTACCACCAAGAGGAAGCGTTTCTATTTCACGCCACCCTAGCGGTAACTGCTAGAAAAGGGAACGTCCGTCATCTAAGACGCGACGCGCCACTCAAGGAACTGAATGCTTAGAAGTTCTGATGGAAGAGTTACTTCCCAACTGCCAAACACAGAGTCTAAACGGAACTTCTCACAGAAGATGAATTATCAGACGGAGAGAGAACTCACACGACTACTCGTCTCCTCAAGCAAATTGAAGTGCGCAGATTCGCGCGTAGTCTCGCGGCTCGAAACCTAAATTCTCACGAGAATTTACAACTGCATTAACTCAATGCCGCATCATGGAAAAGCAAGCGACCATCTTAAAACGTGCAACTCTCTCCTAAACATTGAACCACAAGTTGCACAAGGAAGGTTTTACGAGGATTCTGGATCTCTGATGGCGTCTTACACATGTCGCACTGATTTGCTTCCTGACAGTACCCCCTCTCAATGACCGATTTATCGGTCTTGGCTTAGAAGGATGCTGTAAATGAAATCGTTTAATCAACAAGGGGGCATGTACATTTTGCACTGGCTCCCAAGATCTGTCTTCTGGGCCATAGCCTTTCCAGTCCACCAAATAGAATAATTTGTTGTGCACTCTTTTTGAATCCAAAAGTTCTTTGACCTCATACTCTGGATGTCCCTCAATCTTCAAAGGAGGTGGTGGTTTACCTAAACGAATGTGAGGGACTGTCTTCTTCAACAGGGAAACGTGAAAAACTGAATGAATACCCAAACTAGAGGGAAGCTTTAGTTTTACTGTCACAGGTCCTAACACTTTTTCAACAGGATAAGGACCTACATAACGAGGTTGGAACTTCCTATTGCCCTTTAAACGAAGGTTTCTAGATGATAGCCAAACTAAGTCTCCTATTTGAAATGTGGGTGCCTCTTTTCGATGTTTGTCTGCCTGCTTCTTGTAATTCTCTTTTACTTTAATCAAGTTAGCTTCAGCTGTTTTATGGACTGAGGATAGATTCCCTAAGATGTCCTCCACTGCTGGTACCCCTAAATCTTCCTGAAAGCTAAAAGGATTGGGATGCAACCCAAAATTAAAAAAGAATGGGGAAAACCCAGTGGAGACATTAGTGGCATTGTTATGAGTGAATTCTGCCATCCACAACACGTCCGCCCATTCGCCACCCCGATCCAGAAGGAACAAACGAATATATTGTTCCAACTCTTGATTTACTCTTTCCGTCTGTCCATCTGTTTCTGGGTGGTAACTGGTCGAAAGACGAACTTCCACCCCCAATCCCTGCATGAATGCCTTCCAAAAGCGGGACACGAACGTGAGGGCCACGGTCTGAGATCACTACCTTAGGAATTCCATGAATCTTTACTATGTTCTCACTAAAGAGTCTAGCTAATTCTTGGGCAGCGGGAACCCCTTTTACCGGGACAAAATGGCTCATCTTGGTAAAGGTATCTACCACCACCAGTATTGTGTTGAACCCTCGACTCAGGGGCAGGTCAACAATTAAATCCAATGTAACAGTGTGCCACGGATGCTTAGGAGTGGGTAGGGGTTGCAAAAGCCCCCGAGGACCCTGTCTACTGGACTTCCCCCGTGTACAAAGCTCACAAGACTCTACATAGCGTTTGATGTGAGAAGTCATTTTGGGCCACCAGAAATAGCGTTGAATCAAATCTTGGGTCTTAAGTGTGCCTTTATGTCCTGCTAAAGGTTGGTCATGGCAGTCTTTCAATGCTCGTTCTTGAAGTTCTTTGGTGGGTAAATACAAAATGCCGTTATGATAGGGCAAGGAGTCAATAATTTCTCTGCCGCTCTCCAATTGTACCCATTCCTTCATCTCTACCTCAGGCATCCATTTCCTGACTTCTTCTTTGTAATTGAGCAAAGTCAAGGAACATACAAATTTAGTAGTTGGAATGATTGGCTGTGGATCCACAGAATGTTCGGAAGCCTCAGTTTGTATCCTGGACAATGCATCAGCTTTTCCATTCTTGCTCCCAGGGCGATATGTGATCACAAAATCGAAGCCCGCAAAAATAAGGGACCAACGGAGCTGTCGAGGTGTTAAAGTCTTAGCAGATCTCAAGAACTGAAGATTCTTATGGTCTGTGAACACAGTTATTGTATGTCTGGCTCCTAGCAGATAATGTCTCCATTCTTCAAAGGCATCTTTCACAGCTAACAACTCCTTCTCAGCCACAGTATAGTTGACTTCTGCGGAGTTCAACTTCCTATACCTAAAGGCCACTGGATGCAATTGCCCCGTAGGTTTGTGTCGCTGGGATAAAACTCCTCCAATCACTTGATCAGATGCGTCAGCTTCCACATAGAAGGGTTCAGTGGGGTCTGCATGAAGCAAAATCGGGGCTGAGGTGAAGCTGTTCTTTAAAAAAGCAAAGGCTTGTTCGGCTTCTTCTCCCCATTGGAATTTGACCCCCTTTTTGAGGAGCTTGGTAATGGGAATGATCTTCTGTGAAAATCCCAAGATAAATCGCCTGTAGAAGTTGGCAAATCCCAGGAACCGCTGAACCTCTTTTACATCTTTGGGAGATGGCCAATCGATGACGGACTGAACCTTCTTCATATCCATAGTGATTCCTTCTGGAGACAGGATGAATCCAAGGAATTCTACAGACTGCATACTAAAAGCACATTTTTCCAATTTCACGAAGAGCTGATGTTGACGAAGTCTCTCAAGAACTGATTTAACATGCTGAGTATGTTCTCGTGGATCTTTAGAAAAGATTAAGATATCGTCTAAATAGACCACAGCTATTTTATCAATTAAATCTCCCATGATGTCGTTGATGAAATGCTGAAAAGCTGCAGGGGCATTACACAGACCAAACGGCATCACCTGGTATTCAAACAACCCATATTTTGTTCGGAATGCCGTCTTCCACAGGTGTCCTTCTTTCATTCGTATAAGGTGGTAGGCCCCTCGAAGATCAAGTTTGGTAAAAATCTGAGCCTCTTTAATCTGATCCAACAGTACTGAGATTAGTGGAAGAGGATAACGATTTTTGATAGTTACCCTATTGATGGCTCGGTAATCTATGCATGTTCTCAACAATCCTTCTTTCTTAGGGATGAAAAATAGTGGAGAAGAGACCGGGGACTGAGATGGTCTAATAAATCCATTGGCTAAGTAGCGATCTAAATATTTTTTAAGTAGACATTTTCTGCTTCAGTTAATGCATAAATTCGACTGCAAGGCAACATCGCACCCGGTTCCAAATCAATTGCACAGTCATAGGAACGATGCGGTGGCAGTTTTTCAGCTTCTTTCTCATTAAAGACTTCTTGAAATTCTTGGTACTCAATCGGAACCTCAGTGGCATTCACCACTCCAATCACTTCCGGACTGAAGGCCAGCAAAGCGGCTTGCGAGGGTTCCATATTTCCGAGAAGCCGCTGGTTCCATGTTTCCGGACGCCGAAGGGAAACAATGCTCCAAACAAAATAAACAATCCATACCCACAGTTCGATTCTGTCAATCAATAGTGGGATTATGTATGGTTAGCCAAGGAAGTCCTAAGATGATTTGGAACTGAGGAGCATCAATAAGGTTGAATTGAATTAGTTCTCGATGTCCATTGGCTTGAATGAGTTCAACAACTTCAGTATGATGGGTGATTGGACCTGAAGAAAGATTTGTCCCATCCACAGCTCCAACTGATTCTCTTCTATCCTTTAGTACTGTTTGAATTCCAATTCTCTTGGCATACTTAATGTCGCAGAAATTGCCTGTGGCACCTGAATCAATCATAATAGCCGCTCCCATAACTTCTTGTTCCCCAAATCTTAAAGTCATGTGCAAGATTAAATGAGGGGCTTGAGTTTGAAGTGTATTCATGACTTGATGGATGGTTGGTGTCTCCTGTTCCTTTTTCGCCATCTGAACGACTCCTTCTGCAGATGGTTTTACGCGTTTCCCGAAGCGGGACTCTTCGGTCTTTTGGGGCATTCCTTCACAAAATGCCCAGAACCACCACAGTACATGCATAACTTCTTAACTCTCCTTTGTTCTCTTTCTTCCTTACTCAACGGACCTCGTATGGAGCCAATCTGCATAGGTTCACTCTCTGCAGTTTTTTCCAAGTTCTTACTTCCCTCTGAACGCACTTTGTCAAATCGAGGGTAGTTCCAACGAAACTCTCGAAACTTCTTTTCACCTTTTCTTTCAGAGCTGCGAAAGTCGATTTCCAAAACCAGATCTATTAACTCTGAAAATTCGGTTGGTCGGTTCGGGATCTGGGCCAGCGTATCTTTAATCTCATCTTTTAACCCCCTATAGAACAGGGCTGCTCTCTTCTCTTCTGGCCAATTAGTCTCGACCAACAACTTATTAAACTGAGTCAAATAGGTAATTAAGTCTTTATTGCCTTGTCACAGCTCCAACAGTTCATTATCCGTTGCCTGAGAAATTTTGCGTCTGTCAAAAATTCGAAGGAATTCAGCCTTAAACCGATCAAAATCATATAAGAGTGGATCATCCTGAGAGATTAGAGGCATTGCCCAATTTGCAGCATCACCACTCAAGTAAGATAGAACGAATGCCACTCTAGACTGCGCATCTGGAAATAGTGTTGAGCGACACATAAAATGTAATGAACATTGTGTGAAAAAGAGTTGGGCCTTTTGGGGATCCCCACTAAACTTCTCTGGAGGGGCCAATGGAATAATGGGCGAAACTGAATGAAGTACTTGTGTGATAGTGTGTGTATTGAATTCTGAAGTGGAACTAGTTGGAACGGTTTGGGCAGAACTAGATGCTCCCCCTGTGATCTCATTAACTCTTTGGGATAATATCAAGGTCTCCTGACGAGAAGCCTGAATTTCTTGCCTTAAATTTTTATTTTCCTCACTGAGACTTCCTAACTCACGCTGAATCCCTAGCAACATTTCTCCTACAGCCTTTAAATTAAAACCCTCCGCCATTCTGCCTGGGTGAAAGAACTACGTGGGCACTTCAATCTGTCAAAGTGCGGGTTCTTCACAGAGGCAGAACGATCCTAGTTCCCAATGCCCACTTCCCAGAACCCACTGCGGTTCAGGCAGCTGTTCCAGAAAGGGGGAAAGGGGATTTGGACAGAGAAGAGACACTCCGACTACTCTTGGACTTCCTCCGCCTGCCTGCTAATTCTTCAGGTTTATTCTATGGCTGGATTTGGAGTTCACCTAATGCACACAAAAACAGCACCTAGTAAATCTCCCTAAACATTGCTATAATTGAATATATATTCGCTATGTTATCTTGCCTATAGCCTTTATCTTTTCCCCTACCAGGTTATGCTGGAGTCTTGCTTCTCTTCTTTATTACAGCTGCTTCAGTTTTCTACTGAGGGACTGAAGATTCCTAATGCACACAAGGGAAGAAATCCATGGGTTAACTCATTCTTTTCCCTCCCCCCAATTATGATTTGCTCCACCTTATATTCCCACCTGCTGTATGCTTGAGCGTCTTGCAATTATTACTCTTGGGTTGAGCAGGTAGAATTACTCAACCGGTTGTTACCGAGTAGTTCCTTGAAGATGAATTGGGATGACAATGTTCAAAAGTTCTAGTTCTTATAGATGCGTGCAAAAGGAACAAGGTAGGTAAAAAGGGGAGGAAAGAATAGGAACAGCGCAAGGGCTCAGGACAGATGAAAAGATGAAATCCTTTACTGGAGTGGCCTTACTTGACTGGTGAAGAAGTTCAAATCCTTCACGGTGAATTCTGCGGTGAGCCCGTCACAGGATACACTGTTGCAGAATGGACTCAGCAAAAGACTGGCTCTATAGCTGGAACCAGTCACTGGTAGTTTTTCAGGTTCTTGCTGGATACCGAAGTATACCACCAAGAGGAAGCGTTTCTTTTTCACGCCACCCTAGCGGTAACTGCTGGAAAAGGGAACGTCTGTCATCTAAGACGCGGCGCGCCACTCAAGGAACTGAATGCTTAGAAGTTCTGACGGAAGAGTTACTTCCCAACTGCTAAACACAGAGTCTAAACGGAACTTCTCACAGAAGATGAATTATCAGATGGAGAGAGAACTCACACGACTACTCGTCTCCTCAAGCAAATTGAAGTGCGCAGATTCGCGCGTAGTCTCGCGGCTCGAAACCTAAAGTCTTGCGAGAATTTACAACTGCATTAACTCAATGCCGCATCATGGAAAAGCAAGCGGCCATCTTAAAACATGCAACTCTCTCCTAAACATTGAACCACAAGTTGCACAAGGAAGGTTTTACGAGGATTCTGGATCTCTGATGGCGTCTTACACATGTCGCACTGATTTGCTTCCTGACACAGTGCCACTACTCACCCTCATCCCCATCTTTGCTTAACCTTACGAATTCAAAGAAAGAGCCCCAGCAAACCTGGTAGAGCCACTATAGCAATACAGGGACTTAATTTCAACAAGTGTCTGCCGGAACGCTCAGCAACAAAAGGTATTAAAACATGCAAATTTCCAGAAAAAACATATACCATGCCATAGAGCGCTTTATAAATGGACCCAGTGGCACTACATCACCGTTACTAGCTACACATGTGCATGTTACAAATGTCCGTGTTATTATCAGCAACATACCCACCTCTCCTTCCCCCACCCTTGCCCTTGCTTAACCATACGAAATTAAACATCGAGTCCCAGTACTCCCGTTAGCGCCACTATAGCCATACACAGACTTAATTTCAACAGGTGTCTGCCGGAACGCTCATCAGCAAAAGTTATTGTGAAACCTGCAATTTTGCGAGTAAAACATACACCATACCATTAGACAGTTGATAAATAGTCCCAGTACCACTACACCACCTCCACAACCGCCCTTGTTTAACTTTACCCAATAAAACAAAGAGCCCCAGCAAACCTGGAACCGCCACTATAGCCATACAGAGGCTTAATTTCAACAGATGTCTCCTGAAACACTCATCAGCAAAACGTATTAAAACATGCAAATTTGCGGGTAAAACATATACCATGCCATAGGGCACTTTATAAATGGTCCCAGTGGTACTACATCACCTTTAGTAGCTAGACATCTGCACGTTACTAAAGTCTGTACTTTAATCACCAACATACCCACCTCCCCCACCCCCACCCCCGCCCTTGCTTAACCATACGAAATCAAACAGAAACCCCCACCACTCCTAGTAGCGCCACTATAACCATACACGGGGTTAGTTTTAACAGGTGTGTGCCGGAACGCTTATCAGCAAAAAGTATTCAAACATGCAAATTGGCGGGTAAAACATAAACCATCCCATAGCGTGGTTTATAAATGGGCCAGTGACACTACACCACCTTTACTAGCTAGACATCTGTATGTTACTAAAGTCTTTTAAACACTCTGTAGAGTGTATAGCAGGGGATGGGGAGAGTAAAGAAAGTTCTAATTCCCAAACTTTTGATATACCGTCCCTTTACTGTATGTATATTATGGACATTAAAGGGAATGAAAAAATTGACGAGTGTCTCAAAAGGGATAGTGAAGCTGAGCACTGGTAAAACCCGGACCACTTAAACACCTACGTATATTCAGCACAGGGACACAGCCTGACGGATGTATGATGTTACAACGCATACTTTTACAACGCATGCACTTACAACGCAATTTTTACAACGCAACATCCACTACAACGCATTCCATTACATCGCATGACACTACAACGCATTTTTAAAAACTACCTTTACAACGCATTCCATTACATCGCATACTACCTTTACAACGCATACCATTACAACGCATAACATTACATTGCATTTAAGGTAAGTGTTGGATAGTATAGGGGTAAAAATTACTATTCTAACTCCAGGGGGTGCAACAGTAGGGTAAGTGTTGGATAGTATAGGGGTAAAAATTACTATTCTAACTCCAGGGGGTGCAACAGTAGGGTAAGTGTTGGATAGTGTAGGGGTAAAAATTACTATTCTAACTCCAGGGGGTGCAACAGTAGGGTAAGTGTTGGATAGTGTAGGGGTAAAAATTACTATTCTAACTCCAGGGGGTGCAACAGTAGGGTAAGTGTTGGATAGTGTAGGGGTTTTACCCCTATACTATCCAATACTTACCTTAAATGCAATGTGATATTATGTGTTGTAATGGTATGCGTTGTAAAGGTAGTATGCGATGTAATGGAATGCGTTGTAAAGGTAGTTTTTAAAAATGCGTTGTAGTGTCATGCGATGTAATGGAATGCGTTGTAGTGGATGTTGCGTTGTAAAAATTGTGTTGTAAGTGTAGTGTGTTGTAAAAGTTGCGTTGTAAAGGTTGTTCACCCAGCCTGACAATTAGTATCACTTATAATCACATGTAGTTTACTAATGTCAAGAAAGTCTTACAGAAAATATACCGAACATTTTCATTTCTTTTTTATCTCTCACACATTTATAAAACATCTCTTCTAAAGAAACACTCCCCAACCACTTCTATTTCATAAGAACAGACAATCATTAATATGTTTACTACCATATATTTTAGTATATCTTCCTTTTTATTATTCACTAGTCAGAAACTACTAAAACTATTAACTATACCCAAATGCAAACCAAAAACCATGCTCATATTATATCTCAACCTATGATCAAATGATTCAAACTATGCGTACATATAAAAGGAACGGATCACTTTTACTATCTCCATCCCCTCTCCATGTAATCTCCAAACACTGTAGACGCCCTCACAGTGCAACAACCTACCTCGACTTATATTCAAATCTACCTCTCAGTGTCAAAAATGAGACCACAACCTGTCCACATGACATTTCTGGCTTTGGTTTTATCGCTTTTAACTTAATAACTAACCCTGGGGGCACAAATGCGCTATGCTTGCGAAGTTTGCGTAGTATGTGCTACTTGGCGCTACGCGAATTGCACGTAGCACAGTGCAAAGTAGCGTAGCGTAGTTGTCAATTTTTGCTCACTTGCGGTCCTCAACGTCAAGTTGGCGACCGCGAGCATGCAAAATGACATCCCGGCGGGACTTTTTCCTCGTTCGGGATCAGCAACATCAAGTTGCCGATTGCGAGCGTGGAAAATAAACCTCCTGGCGAGATTCTCAACGCGGGGAGGTCAGGTTTCTCATTGCGAGTGGTCACATATGCTTGTGACCGCTCGCGATGAGAAACTACCAGTCCACATTGAGAAAGCTGCCGCTCGAGTAAAAATCTACTCGAGCGGCAGAAAACGACAGCTCGCACTGGTGTTTTCAATGATTGCACCATGCAGATAAGCATCCGGCACTGTGCAATCATCGCGAACAGCGCACTACGCAGCTCGCGTAGTGCTACGCGTATCTCGCGTAGTGCGAAGTGCACTTCGCGTAGCTACGCGTAGCGCTACTACGCGAACTACGCCCAGGGTTATTAATAACATATACATCTCCTACCCCCCCCCCCCCTTCCCCACTATTTCCACAAAAAGTATAATTTGTCAACGTGGGACATTTTGTTTATCTCGCATGAATACATTAGCAAACCCAAATTAACGCTGTACCTCATTTTCAAAACCATACAGTCCTTTAAAGATGATAAACTACACTTCTTCTTTGTGAAAAATTCCTAAGCATATATAAAGTACTTGTTTAACAGCAGGTCAAACTTTATGCACATTTTATAACCAATATGAAACACCACACTTTACTAACAGTATATTATTTTGAAATAAAAATACTTTCAAACTTAAAAATATCACCTTAAATACTTAATCACTGCTACAGAACACATAACACACCTTGTTCATTTCTACCTCACCTTTGTAGTTGGTATGCAGATTTCAAATGTCACACATGCACGCAATTCTTTCTTTGCCACACAGTATATATAATGCACCGCTTTCATCAAGAATGGAACCAGTAATGGCACAATTTCTTTGTCGCTCCACATATAAATACATGTAAAGAACCAATGAGAATACTTCATTCCTTCGACATTCCAAAACTTATCTCCATTGGTTATTTTTGAATTTTCCATATGAAAAGCTACTTAATATTCCGCGCCACATACAGGTCAGAAGTTCAACCTATTTTATCACCACACTTTCTGGAACATTCTACGACACCAGCAGGTTGAAAGTTCATGATTTTTATAAACGTAAGGTTTTTTTTTTCAGCATATTCTCGAACATTTAACAGCACCTCTGGGTTAAAAGTTCACCATTGTTTTAAGTTCCAAATGTACCTTCCAAATGCAAGTAGCACGTCTGGTTGAGCTGAGCACATTTCATCCTATCGTGTGTACTCCACGTTTAGACTGCTCTTTATTAACCAATGACAAACATGCTTTTTCATGCAAGTAATATGCACCCTAGTTTTTAGTACCCAATGCTTCTTCCCTTCCAATCAATTATCGTTTTCCATAGAAAAAAAATGATTTTTCCCCATCTTTAAACATATCTCTTACTCTACGAAGGAACTGCATGAGCTACAGACATCTTTCCATACCTTACAGCCATACCTTCAAAATGCTAGTGTGGATCGTAGGACAAAGCTATGTTTTGTGGTGCAAGAGGTATGCAGAACAGAGACGTACTTGGACAGGTGTGGCACAGCGGCCAGAGCACATGACTTCACAGCATAGGACACACAGTTCGAACTCACGCTTTCATTCCCGAGTCCGGCAGCAGCTCATCTTAGCAGCATGAGACTCTAGACAATACCTCACATATTTTCCGTACCCCAGCACTTTCAGACCAGTAGGGGTCAGTAGTTCGTCCTAGTAGGTATAAACACATGGTGACACTACTTCCACAGGTGTGGTGCAGCGGCCAGGGCACATAACTTCACGGCATAAGACACCCAGTTTGGGCTCACGCTTTAATCCCCGAGTCCCGCAGCAGCTCACCTTAACAGCATCAGACTCTAGGCAATACCTCACCTAATTTCCGTAGCCCAGCACTTTGATACTGGTAGGGATGACTAGTTTGCTTTGCACCCCTGTATAGCACACCCTAAACACCCTAGAGGGGTTACAGTGCTCCTACCCTCCTCTTTCCTACTTTTTTCACCCTTTTTTCCCCTTACAAGCTTCAACAGAATCACAAAATGGCTGCCAACACTTCCTAGTTGCAACCACTCTCACCGCTCAAAGCCAATAAGCAGCAAGCTCGTGCTCGTAACGCCTCAGCCAATCAAATGGCAGAATTTCCAAATATCGATATCTGTAAATTTCGATATTTCTCCAAAACTACTGAATGGATTTACACCAAATAAACAAAAGCATACTTTCTAGACCAAGACCCTTCTACCTCCCAAATGTGGGGTAATTCCATTCACCTGTTCAAACTGTAGCCTTGACTAAAGTTTCCTATGGAAATTCACATGGAGAAAACATGTTTTGGGGGGCCTCGGCCCCCCTTAATGAATCACCCCCAAACTTTCAACATATGAGCTGATATGAACAAAGAATTAGTTTGCAAAATTTCATGAAGATTCATCAAACGACGCCAAAGTTATAAGCAAAACAAAAAATGCTCTTCCTATGGAAACTTGGTCCTAACTATAACTACTTACTGGAGACAGCCAGTAGGTAATAAACATATATATATATATATATATATATATATATATATATATATATATATATATGTAAAGAAGCCTTACGCTGCTCAAGCATAAGAAAAGAGTCGCACTCAGGATTCAAATGGGCGAAAAACAAATTTTATTGACTCTGACGCGTTTCAACGACACCCGTCTTTGTCAAAGAGTCATTCAGTAACCCGGAAGTGGTCAAGGGCTTAAAAACACTTCCTCACAATTCAGTAGACATAGAAAACAGGGTGAGTTGCAAAATGAAACTGCAATCGATTCAATGAAAACAGACTACCACAGTAAATACATGTGAAATCCATACATAGAATCACGCAAATTCAAATACATATACATAATTCATCAACCTGAAGTACAGAGAGTCAACATATATGTATGAATAAAATATAATAAAAAAATATAATAAAAATAAAGATTTATATATATAAATAATAAATGCCAAGTGGCTAAGAAGACCAACAGCATAGGATCAGTTTCTATCAACTTTCTAAATTTTTTGAAAGGTATTATGCAAGTGCATGAATAACAAATGTCTCACCCAAAATTGACATATATAAGGGCAAATGCCAGTCCAAAAAACGTAAAGGATAAATAACCTTTCTCGTAATTGTCTACTACGGGGGAAAAATCAAAGTCACCTAGTCCGGCCCCCTACGGGTTGCTAGTTCAATACAAAAAAGAGTACAAGGACAGAAAGTACCAGCAAGTTAGCATCATCATATATTGAAAACAAAAATCACAAAAATCAATCAAAAACACCCAGGCCAACCAGGATGCACCTCGAGCAGCCGCTCTAGAGGACTGGCAAAAGGCCCAGGCATCAATGCATATATCCGAAATGGATATAGGCAAGTCATAACCCAAAGTTACTAGGGCAGATGTGTGAAACAAGGGGATATAGAGGGAATAAAGAAGGAATAAAAGGGGGAATAAAAAGGCAAGGAGCTAAAGACAAAGGAAGAAGGGAGAAAGAAAGACAGAAAAAGATAGAAAGAGATAAAGAAAGAGGTAAGAATGAAGGTTGAGATGGCAATAGAATAAGCGACAATAGTGTCGAGGAAGAGTATGTGTACGTATATATTCTTGTACATGCATTGGAAACTGTAATGTATACATTCATAGGCAAGGACATCAAGAACAACAGAGCAGGGTAGGGAAGGACCAGGTGTTTTGATACTGAACAAAATTGCCCAGAAAAGCTACAATTCCATTGTAAACACAAGGAATAATATCGAGCTAATCATAAACAAAAATAGAATCTGGTCCAATTATCCAAGATGAATGTGGAGATCCTCCTCCTGATTGAGCCCACCAGGGAACTTGCTGCATAATTTAATAATATATTCTGATTCTAGGCGCCTCAATCGCCGTTGCCGGTCACCACCTCTAGTATTAGCAGGAACCCTGTCGATACCAAAAAATGCAATCTTAGTGTTGATATCCTTGATGTCACCATGCATTACATGACAATGTTTCGCAATAGCATAAGACATGTCGCCATTTTTCACTGCGCGCAGATGTTCCAAAATGCGTTTCTTAACAGGGAAGATAGTACTCCCCACATAGCGTAGGCCACAAATACAGCTAATGACATATACCACATACTCAGTATTACAGTTGATGAAATTCCGTATTTTTCCTTGCTTACCATTTGGGAGAGAGAAAGTCTTGACATTGGAACTACAGCTACACGCCTTACATCTGCCACATTTGAAAAACCCTGGGAGTTCCCTCAACCAGGATTTGGGTGTAGAACTGGGTATAGTCAAGTGACTGCGAACCAAGAGGTCTCTTAAGGATCGACACTTGCGGTAAGTAATGTGGGGAGTAGGGCTGACCAATTTACCAATAATAACATCACTCCTGATAATATGCCAATGTTTGCGTATTATCTGATGTAAATCTCGTGAAGCGGAATTATATGTGGTGATCAATCTTACTTCTTGTTTATCACTAACCTTTGGTTTAGGAGTAAGTAAACTGCTTCTTTCTCTAGTATCCACTTTTCGAATGGCTGTTTTCAGATTCTTGGCAGTGTAGCCTCTACTCCTAAATCTTGTCTGCATATCAGTGACCTCTTTCTCAAACAGTGCTTGGGTACTGCAATTTCTCTTTGCTCTTAAAAATTCACCATAGGGAATACTACGTTTTAAACCCACTGGGTGGTGACTTCCAAAATGTAAGATACTATTGCCTGAAGTGGGTTTCCTATACAATTTAGTTTGTAAGGTACCCCCGCCTACCTCAACCTGAACATCCAAAAATTCAATAGTCTGAGGATCGGTTTTGCTCGTGAATTCCAAATTCAGTTCATTCAGTGAAAGACCCTGGATAAAACAGTCAAGGTCATCCTGTGGACCGTCCCAAATCATGAAGATATCATCTATGTACCGGGTCCACAGAATGACATTTTCCTGATATTTTGCATTACCGTCATGCCACAGATGTTCCGCCTCCCACCACCCCATCATGAGGCAGGCGTAACTCGGTGCAAAACAACTGCCCATCGCAGTTCCTGTATACTGTTCGTACCACTGATCTTCAAATAAAAAACAGTTATTGTGCAAACAAAAATGTAACATTTGTAATAAGACAGTGGTATGATCAAACAGTGTTAACGGTCTGTCCCTCAAAAAATATTTACAAGCTGCAATACCAAGGTCATGTTCAATGCAGGTATATAGCGCGACAACATCAATTGTTGCCAGAATGTATGTATCCTGCCAAGGAATTTCCTGTATTTTAGAGAGAAAGTCCATAGTATCCCTACAATAAGAGGGAAGGTTACAAACATATGGACTAAGAAAGTAGTCCAAATAAATGGAGGTATTCTCTAAAAGACTCTGGTTCGCTGCAATTATTGGTCTTCCAGGAGGATCTGTCGGATGTTTATGCACCTTGGGCAAAAGGTAAAAAACTGGAACCATAGGTTTCCGTACGAGCAAAAAAAGATATTCATTTTTGCTCAATAAGTCGTTTTGTTGCCAGCCTTCTAGCATAGCATGGTATTCACATATGGTTTTATTGTATCTGCCCAAACTGGAACGTAAATAACTTCCAGAGAACTCCAATTGGCGCTTGGCCTCCGTACGATATTTATCAATGTCCCAGAGGACCACATTTCCTCCTTTGTCGGAAGGTTTTATGACAAAAATATATATATATGGTTAGATATAGATATAGATATAGATATTATCTACTCCCAATAAGTCTGGAGCCGGTTGACGAATCCTTGCGAAAGTTTCCAAACTTTTGGCCAGCTCCGCTCCGCTCCTACCCTGAAAGTTTCGTGGTGATTCGTCAAGCGGGGGCCGAGAAAAAAGGGGGGTACCAAAACGCGTTTTCCCCATGCAATTTCCCATAAGACCTGTTGTCACAGCTACAGCCCGAACCGCTGAACAGAATGACACCAAATTTGGCAAAGAGGTAGTCCTCAGTTCAGACTCATGCCTTTTGCATAAATGGTGTGAATCCGTTCAGTAGTTCCTGAGAAAATTAGAGTTAAAAGTACATAAATATCTATGGCCGGGGAGGATCCGCGGACCCTACCCGCACCGTAAGCGCACCCTCCCCGAACCGAGCGCGCACCTTCCCGATCGCGCGCTGAATGCTAATTGGCTGTCGAGTGTCTGTCTACATTCGAAACCAGGAAATGTTGGCGGCCATTTTCTGCCTCGGTATAAGCGAGGCTGAAGAAGCAAGGGGAATAAGTGTGTAAAACATATAAAGGGGGCAGAGTGGAAATACTCTGACCCTCTAGAGGTGCTTAGGGGGTCCCAGAAGGACCCCCTGGGGCACCCTTTAAAAAAAAAAAAAAAACGGAGAAATGCGCGCACGGTGCGCGGATCCACAGAATTTTCTTTTTTAAAAAGACAAGAAATCATTGGTTGTATGACTACTTTGTACACTGAAAGGTAGGGTGTATATTTCTGTTTTTAAAGGTATGATTCTTATTGGTTAACAAAAACAGATTGTAAGGAACATTATATATGATTAGCAGATATGTTGAAAAGTGAAGCACACTTCCTCTCTTGTTTAGCAACATTGTGTGCTGAACTTCTGACCTGTGTGCTCAGTGCAGTGTTCCATGACCTGCTTCTATGGTAACAGGCAGAAGGCAGATTGGGGGAAGGGTCGAAATGTATTTCAGTTGGAAAGGGTTGAACTGTTTAACCAATAGAAATGTGTGTTTGCTTTTGAGTTTATGTGTGAAGGATTGTGATTTGATGTTTACATGTATATGTGTGGAAAATGAAAGGGAAACATTTCCATTCTTTGTTTTTGCTGAGGTGCACAGTGCAGAGATTCTGTAAAAGAAAATATGGTGAGTGACTGATATACTTCTTAATCTACAAAAGAACTTGAAAGATGAGTTATTTAATTGTGAGGGGATGTATGTAGACTATTTTGATTTTAATCAGACTAATGTATTTCTCCTGCTAAAGTGTAGGGAGTACTTTTTTTCTTTACAATCTTATTGACAGTGTGGTGCCGATTAGGATCCTGGAAAAAATTTCCCCGTACGACTCGTATCCGGTCTTTTTACCGTACGAATCGTACAAGTGCCGTACAAACTGCCAAGTACGATTCGCATGGGAAAAAGTCCATACGAATCGCATTGGGAAAAATTCCCCACACGTCCTCGGGTCGGAAAATGTGTCCGACACGTCCCCGGACGATTTACCGTACAAATGTGAAAAGTGAAGTCCGACCGCGCAAGTACGATCCATCCCGTGCGTCCGATGTTACAACCGTATGGGAAAAACACCGTCCGCACCGAACTCCCATAGCAACCATGGAGACATGTGCCCGCATACGCGCCGAACCCCCCCCAGCCCCCGTGTACGTACGAGTCGAACCCCCCGTGTATGTACGCCCGTGTACGAACGAGTCGAACCCCCCGTGTATGTACGAGTCGAACCCCCCGTGTATGTACACCCGTGTACGTACGAGTCGAACCCACCGTGTATGTACACCCGTGTACGTACGAGTCGAACCCCCCCGTGTATGTACACCCGTGTACGTACGAGTCGAACCCCCACCCGTGTATGTACGGTGCATACCCCCAGCGCGAACATACACGGGTGGGAGTTCGACTCGTACGTACACGTGTGTAGATACACGGGGGGTTCGACTCGAACGTACACGGGTGTACATACATGGGGGGTTCGACTCGTACATACACGGGGGGTTCGACTCGTACATACACGGGTGGGGGTTCGACTCGTACGTACACGGGTGTACATACACGGGGGGTTCGACTCATACATACACGGGGGGTTCGACTCGTACATACACGGGGGTTCGACTCGTACATACACGGGGGGTTCGACTCGTACATACACGGTGGCTGGAGGGGGTTCGGCGCGTACTCACGGGGGCTGGGGGGGGGTACGGCGCATACCGGGCCCCCTCATCTGGTTGTTTCGTGGCGTACTTTGCTTTTCCCGCACTTTTTGGGTGCCGTAAAAATATTGCCGTCCGGACTGCTGTCGGTTCGAATCGTACTTCCTGGTTCGTGAAACGCTGCCTCAAAGCGTCCCGACGTCCCTTTGGCGCTTTCCCAGATCACATTTGTATGTATATTTTCGTCGGTCGGTGTTTTGTACGACTCGTACGGAAATGGTGTTTCCATGCGAATCGTACTTGCATGTTTGTACAGTTTTACAACCGAGTACGAGTCGAACGACCGACGGTTCGTACCCGGTTTTTACAGGATCGTAATTGGCACCTGTGTGTGCATGTAGAAACCATTCTGTGATAAGCATTTGTGTTTTTCATGTGTTTGCAGACAGATAACTGTGCTGGTTTTATATTTTGGTAGAATTCGAAACCAGTCATTGTTTATGAATTTGTGAAATGAGTTATGTTATGTTTCTATACTAAAATGTAGTACTTCTTCTAGATGAAGAAATGTGTTTTGGTATAGTGCAAGGGATAGTGTTGTTTGTCTAGAATCACACAGTGAGTATGTGTGCATTTGGGAACCACTGTGAGAGAAGCATTTGGTAACATCGTGTATTTGCTGACAGATAACTGTTTTAACCTGTCATGTTGTGAAGTTTTAGTAGCATTAGAAGACAGTTATGGCTTATGCTTTGATTAAATGAGTCAGGCTTTGACAGAAAAGTGCAGTCCTGAAATATGTAGATTGTGTGCAGTTCCCTTACCACTTGCACTGTAGTGAATGAGTTTTGGTAAACTCCTAGGGATAGTGGTGCTTGTCTAGAATCACACTGTGAGTTAGTGTGTATTTGGGATCACTGTGAGAGAAGCATTTGGTAACATCATGTATTTGCTGACAGATAACTGTTTTAAAACCTGTCATGTTGTGAAGTTTTAGTAGCATTAGAATCCAGTCTTTGCTTATGCGTTGATTAAATGAGTCATGCTTTGACACTAATGTGCTGTACTTAAATATGGGCCACATGCATCAACGAGAAAACTGGTCGCAAACGGGCAGATTAGCAGAATCTGCCCCTTTGCGACCGGTATTTTTGCATTAGCGATGCATCATCCCAAATGCAAAAATCGCAATTTAAGGAATCTTTAAATAGCGATTCCTTAAATTGCGATTGCATTTAAGGAATCCCAAATTGAGATTCCTTAAATGCAATGCATTAAAGTTAAAAAATTAGCGATTTCGCTAATAGGGGGAGCAAATTACCATGAAGTTGAACTTCATGGTAATTTGCAAAAACTTTGAAAAATGCACTTTTGTGCATTTTTCAAAGTTTCATGTTGCGCACACACATGCCCTTAGAGCATTTGTGTGTGCAACATATGTGCACAGATCAATTTCAGGGGTGCAATAGGGTGTCATTTTGACACCCTTGTACCCTTGAAAATGCATGAGCAATTTGCGAGTACATACTGGTACTCGCAATTTGCTCATGCAATCTCCAATTCATTCCTATGGGCCTGGAGGCCCATAGGAATGAATGGGACGGCATTCCTTAATTGCGACTCGCAATTTGCGAGTCGCAATTAAGGAATTTGTAGGAATCGCTATTTTTATAGCGATTCCTACATGCATAGGCTTTTGCAATTCCTTAATTGCGATTCCTTAAAAATCGCAATTAAGGAATCGCAAAATTATTTGTTGATGCATGTGCCAGTATGTAGATTGTGTGCAGTACCATTAACTCTTCTAGACTAGTGAATGAGTTTTGGTAAACTCCTAGGATAGTGTTGCTTGTCTAAAATCACACTGTGAGTCTGTGTGCATTTGGGTAAGGATTGTGAGAGAAGCATTTGGTAACATCGTGTATTTGCTGACAGATAACTGTTTTAAAACCGGTCATGTTGTCAAGTTTTAGTAGCATTAGAAGCCAGTCTTTGTTTATGCTTTGATTAAATGAGTCAGGCTTTGACACAAAAGTGCAGTCCTGAAATATGAAGATTGTGTGCAGTTCCCTTACCACTTCCACAGTAGTGAATGATTTTTGGTAAACTCCTAGGTATAGTGGTTGTTGTCTAGAATCACACTGTGAGTCTCTGTGCATTTGGGAACCACTGTGAGAGAAGCATTTGGTAACATTGTGTATTTTTTAGTTTTAGTAGCATTAGAAGCTAGTCTTTGCTTATGCATTGATAAAATGAGTCAGGGTTTGACACTAAGGTGCAGTACCATGTACTATTCTCTTCACTGTGGCAAAACTGAAAATTTAAAAGTTTTACCCAAGCACTGTCCTAGAAGTAGTCTGATGATTTAGTCAGTTTCTAAGTACCAAATAGACTGCTTCAAATGTCTATGCAGTATGCATGTAGTGTTCTAACATACTATACACTTGTCTTTTACACCTTCAATTCGCTAGTCAGTATCCATACACTTCCAGGAAACACCCTGTCACTCTTTTTGCAGTCCTCTAGTGACCCATTCAACACCATGTACTAATCCATTCACTGTGCCAAAACCCAAACACTTATAAATTCACCAAGACACTCTCTTTCCAGTACTCTAATGATTCAGTCACTGCCTAAGTATTCATGCACTGAGCCAGACCTTAGCACATGGACTTCTTCAAACCCCTATCCACTATGCATGCAGTCCTCTAACCACCTACAAACTTGTCTTTCACGCCTTCAATTCGCTAGTCAGTATCCATACACTTCCAGGAAACACCCTGTTACTCTTTTTGCAGTCCTCTAGTGACCCATTCAACACCATGTACTAATCCATTCACTGTGCCAAAACCCAAACACTTATAAATTCACCAAGACACTCTCTTTCCAGTACTCTAATGATTCAGTCACTGCCTAAGTATTCATGCACTGAGCCAGACCTTAGCATATGGACTGCTTCAAACCCCTATCCACTATGCATGCAGTCCTCTAACCACCTAAACAATTGTCTTTCACACCTTCAATTCCCTAGTCAGTATCCATACACTTCCAGGAAACACCCTGTCACTCCCTTTGCAGTCTTCTAGTGATCCATTCAGCATCATGTACTAATCCATTCACTGTGCAAAAACTCAAACACTTATAAATTCACCAAGATACTATCTTTGCAGTACTCTAATCATTCAGTTAGTGCCTAAGTATTCATGCACTGAGCCAGGCCTTAGCACATGGACTGCTTCAAACCCCTATCCACTATGTATGCAGTCTTCTAACCACTTAGACACTTGTCTTTCACACTTTCAATTTCCTAGTCAGTATCCATACACTTCCAGCAAACACCCTGTCACTCCCCTTGCACTCTTCTAGTGACCTATTAAGCATCATGTACTAATCCATTCACTGCGCCAAAACCCAAACCTTAATAAATTCACCCAGGCACTCTCCTTGCAGTACTCTAATCATTCAGTCAGTACCCAAGTACTCATCCAGTGACGCAGGCCTTAGCATATGGACTGCTTCAAACCCCTATCCACTATGCATGCAGTCCTCTAACCACCTACACAATTATCTTTCACACCTTCAATTCCCTAGTCAGTATCCATTCACTTCCAGGAAACACCCTGTCACTCCCTTTGCAGTCCTCTAGTGACCCATTCAGCATCATGTACTAATCCATTCACTGTGCATAAACTCAAACACTTATAAATTCACCAAGATACTATCTTTGCAGTACTCTAATCATTCAGTTAGTGCCTAAGTATTCATGCACTGAGCCAGGCCTTAGCACATGGACTGCTTCAAACCCCTATCCACTATGCATGCAGTCTTCTAACCACTTAGACACTTGTCTTTCACACTTTCAATTTCCTAGTCAGTATCCATACACTTCCAGCAAACACCCTGTCACTCCCCTTGCACTCTTCTAGTGACCTATTAAGCATCATGTACTAATCCATTCACTGCGCCAAAACCCAAACCTTAATAAATTCACCCAGGCACTCTCCTTGCTGTACTCTAATCATTCAGTCAGTACCCAAGTAGTCATGCAGTGACCCAGGCCTTAGCATATGGACTGCTTCAAACCCCTATCCACTATGCATGCAGTCCTCTAACCACCTACACAATTATCTTTCACACCTTCAATTCCCTAGCTAGTATTCATACACTTCTAGCAAACACCCTGTCACTCACCCAGTGTGTCTCCTTATAGTACTGTAATCATTTAGTCAGTTAGCATGTAGTGTTTTAGTGAGGTAGGCTTCAGGGCATGAACTGCTTCAAGGTAGTATGCACTATGCATGTAGTGTTTTAACCATCGTCACACTTGTGGTTCAGGGCTATAGTTTCTTAGTCAGTATTTATATAAAATGTGTTTGTACAGTAATGGAATAGTATACATTTGAAAGTTATTAAGATACATTTATTTGTGATTCTTTTTTACAGATACAGAACTGGAGTGTTTCTCATCTGTTTGCACTCTTCTCGTGCAAGATTGTTTGAATTAAGGGTCCTTAGGTGTTTCATCATACTTGCTGTGCCGCACGAGTACTTTTTTGTTAGAATCCCCTCGTAACAGAACTCTTTTGAAAATGTTGCGCGTGAGAAAGGTGGCATTGGTCTTTGTTTGCCCCTCGAGAAAAGTAGAACATTTCCACATCACTGAAGGAAAACATTGTGGGCGTGGTGCATCCTCCAAAAATTCATCTTTAGATTCGGTGAATATTTTAAAGCGACATCATTTACAGTTTTTGTAAGTTAAAGTTAAATAATTTTGTTAGCTGTGTGCATTTTATATATCTGTGATTTGTATCTTGTTTTTTTTTTGAGAATGGCATGTTGGTTTTTTTTTAACAATCTTTGAGATTGTTTTATTTTTGCCCGCTGCTAAGTGATGAGTACGATTGAAATCACTATTTTTAGAGAAATTTAATATATTCTGAGAACAGCAAAAAAGGCAAAAAAACGTACTTTGTGGAAATTATGCTGTGTTGTAAAAAATGTATTATTACATGTTATAATTTTTTTTTCCTTTTCTTTCACAGATCCAAACTTTAAAATAAGCAATTTATATGAATTTATATTGGAATGAAAAACAGAAAAAAATGTATACCATTTTTTATTCCTATTACTGTGAAGGTAAGTTTAACTAAGTCTCAATATGCAGAATGAAGAGGTTTGCGAGAAGCTACAAAGTTGAAACACGTTTCTAAAAACACTCTGTTTATGTAGTTTTGAAATCTGACCATAATCAGATGTCATGTGACCTGTAAAAAAAGAGATTTGAGGGGTTCATAATATTTCCCATTTTAGCTATTGAAGGACCGCAATTATTTCAATCATTCTTCTTTGAACATCTTTGCAGACAAAACTCTGTGCTTACCTTCTATCATTCGCAAGGAAATTTAAAAACGGAAATATGTCACTTTTTGTAACATAGTTATTGTGCAAGATACTCTTACATATTTACAAAGAGAGGAAAAGGCACTCTGTGCACTTTTTATACTCCATGTAAATACAACCTCATCATGCACACCACTTTGTGTTGAAAGGGAATTCTATAAGTGTTGTTGTGCATGATTGCACTTAATACTTATAGAACAAGACACATGTCTAGATTTATCAGAAATGATCAATCTCGATATATGTGTGAATGCTGCACCATTCTTAAATTGGTGTAGGAAAGCACAACAAGGAGAATTGTTTTAATTTCTCCACATTTTTATATCTTCAATGCATGCTGAAATGTTCAGCATACATTGAAGGAGAAAAATGCATTTTCTCATTGTTTTTGTGCAGGAAGGTGGGTCTTCCTGTAGAAAAACAAACAGCACATGACACAGATATCCTTGCACTATGGTGCAAGGGTGCCTGTGTCACCACATGGCTGCAGTTTAAGCAGCCGTGCAGAGAGTTTGCAACATATTTATGTACATATGTTGCATCCCTGTGCTTCGGAAGTACTACAGCACACTGCAGTTAAAGAGGTTACTGTGTGATGCTGCAGCACTTCCTCATAGTTCTGCACTTATACATTCACCATACGCTACTAATGCATTCATTCAGTCAATTACGTACTATACATACATTCATCTAAACTTTCACACACTAACAAAGAAATTTAGCTCTTTTTTAAAACTAGGGAAGTTAGTTCTTAGAAGAACTTTTTTGTTTCTTCTTTTTAGTTGTTTAATTTTTTTGTACTTTTTTGAACAATTTTGTTATTTTTCTGTTTTTTTTCAAAAGGAAAAAAAGACAACAGGAGGAACAAAACAGTCAACTTCTGCAAAAAAAAAAATAAACACAAGTTTAGCACTTGTGGTTTTGCTGCGCTCGGCAGATTAGTTCAGTTGACTGCTCGCCGTAACATAGTAGTTTGTTGCATTTAATGCCACTAATTGTTAGTTTTCCAAATTCTGGACGTATGTCCGGGTGAGTGCTTGATGGTGATGCTGCAGAAGTGCTTGCCCCTGCTGGCTGAGGCTGCTGTCTGAGTCTTCTGCATTCCTGCTTGGCCAGGTTCACTGGATGCAGAGTCTTCAGGTGTTTTAACATACTTGCAGTCCCACAAGAGTAATATTTTGATGGATCTCCTCTGGATAGCACTCTTTGACATATTTTACATGTCACTTTAGTTGAATTAGTTTTATTTTGTCCTTCTGGGAAGGAAAAACATTTCCACACCACAGAGGTGTATCTTTCTGGGCGTGGAGGCTCCACAACAAATTCCTCATCGGACGAATGGTCTGATTCTGATGGTGGCTGCTGTGCAGAAGCCATTGTCTTCAGAAAAATTGCAGCTGTGGAAATCTTCCCCAAAAAGTTTCTTCTAGTTCTAAGGTGTGAGTTGTTCCTCCAAAGAAGTTCTAAGAATGATTGAAATGGGTGGGGTCTTTCAATAGTTAGAATAGGAAGTGTAATGATCCAATTTTTGCAGGTCACATGGGATCCGCGCACCCTGCGCTTACGTAGCACGCACCCAGCGCGCATCCGCGAAATTGAATTACAAAAAAAAAATAGGATTAGATGTAAAAATATATTAGTTTTAAGACTAGTTTAGAGTTTGTCTTCAATTAATATTCACATGAAATAGATATATATATGTTTTTTTAAATGTTAAATATTTTGCGGGATCCGCGCACCTACCGCGTCATAGACGCAGATGACGCATCGCGGAAGCGCGTAAACGTCGCGTTACGTACATAGTACGTGTCGCGTATACGCTGGGAGTCACGTACCAGTCGCATTGCGATCGCGCACTGTACACGTACCCAACGCATACCATGCGCGGATGCTATCGCGTAGGGATCCGGAACGGTGCGCTTAGGGTGCGCGAATCCAAAAATATTGAAAACAATATATAAAATAAAGTTTTGCACATATAGTTAACAAAAATATTTTGAAAAATATAAAAAAATATGTTTGAAAAACCCATTAAGTTCAAATAATATTTTTTAATTTTTAAAAGAATTAATTGAAAAAATAAGTTACAAAAATGGTGATTAAAAAGTATTTTTTAAAAAAATTTAATTAATGAAATTGACACACTGAATTTGAAAAATATACAAATCCAATCAAAATCATTAAACATGATATCTTCAGAGATAAGTTATAGATAGGAATTAGCATTTAAAAAACCTTTGAAATTCACTGAAAAAACCATAGGTTTCATGCACGTTATAGTTAGGAATTGGCATTTAAAAAACCTTTGACATTCACTGAAAAAAACAAAGGTTTCAGAGCGTTATAGTTAGGAATTGGCATTTAAAAAACTTTAGAAATTCACTGAAAAAACCATAGGTTTCAGGGGTGTTATAGTTAGCTGGACATTTACCTCGTACAAACCCTAGAAATTCCCCTGTCATAGTTAGTTCAGCTAACTATAACTCCGCAATGCACTGCTGATGACGTCACATATTACATCACTCATGACATGGTCAGTGACATCACTGATGACATCACTGATGACGTCTCAAATGACATCACTGATCTTAAACTCATCATTAGGTTTAATGAACATTTTGATAAAACACATTGAAATAAGTTTAAACAAAATTAAAGAACAGCTGTATGAAACGGAAAAAGAATTACAAATACTTAAACTCACACCTGATATGATAAAGTTCAAAGAAGAATTGGAGGGACAAATCGAAAAACATGAAGAAACAATAAGAAAAAGGGACAAACCAAATTCATACGGGATACAAATGATTATACAGAGGGACACGTTTTCACATTTGCTAGAAAATATGATGTTTTTAAACAACAGGAAAAAATTCCAAATGCAATAGGAATCGCAAGCAGTCTATCCTCGTTGACATCAACAGAGGCAAGTGACGGAGAATCAGAAGCACCAATAGATCCCGCTAAATTGACTTTTTTAGGGGATATGCGCCTCGTGCTCCAACAGAGACAATGGGAGCAAAATCGAACAAGCCAACAGAGTTACAGAGGCAGGGGAAGAGGACGTTTTTGGAGGGCGAGAAACCAAAGAGAAGAAACAAGAGAAGTAAACGAAACAACAGAAAAGATAGGGGCCCAAACGAGAAGCATGCGACAGAGTAAGAACTACTAAATTCAATAAATTCAACAGACGAATTACAAGTAATTAATTTATCACAAAGAAAAATGACGGATGCTGAAATTTCATTGCTAAAACGGGGAATACATTTCTGCCCGGCACAACAGATAGATATTGCGCAACTTACAATTGATTTTTACAAATATGTCAGAAAAATCAAATTGGCAAAAATCTTTCAGGAAAATCAAAATACATGGAATAAGGAAAAAAACAACGTTAAAACCAGTATCTACTTTGAAAGCAAAGGATTCTGAAAGTTTTGTGACCCTGTTAAACCTAAATGTTGAGAATGAAGATGAAAATATCTCCTTACAAACAGCCTGCACCCAAATGGGAGCAGGTTTGAGTGACAAAATACTATCCCCAATTGATACCTGGAAATAAAGTCGATATATTTCAGGAAGCAGTAGTACAGGACATACACAAAATGAAAACAACAAAATATGTGGATAATTTGACAAAAGCAGAAAGGGAAGCACTTACATGTCTCACAGAAGATAATCAAATTGAAATAAAAATTGCAGACAAAGGAGGCAATATAGTGATTTGGGATTGTAGCGTCTATGCAACAGAAGCACATCGACAGCTGAAAGATGTAGAATACTATGAAAAATTGAAACCAAATCCAACGGCAGATATAAAAAGAAACTTGGATAGAAAACTGGTGACATGGGCCAGGAACAACTTGCTAGATGAGGATGAAGTGAAGTATCTCACAGTTCAATTCCCTATAACAGCAACAATCTATTTCCTTCCTAAATTACATAAAGATTCCAAAAGACCACCGGAAGACCAATCTTATCAACTAAAGGTACCTTGGTGGAGCCCATAGCCAATTATATTGACTTCTTTCTAGCACCATATGTATGTAAGTTAAATTCATATATAAAGGACACGACAAATTTATTGAGAAACCTGCAAAACACACCCTGGCAAGAAAGTTATCATCTTATTACAATGGATGTCATAGCCCTATATACGAACATTGAAAATGAAATGGGCATAAAGGCGTGTGAATCATTTCTAAAAGAAAGAAATATACATTATAGTGATCACAACAAGATGGTGCTGGAACTGATATCAA
This sequence comes from Triturus cristatus, assembly GCF_964204655.1. Classification (NCBI taxonomy): domain Eukaryota; kingdom Metazoa; phylum Chordata; class Amphibia; order Caudata; family Salamandridae; genus Triturus; species Triturus cristatus. The sequence goes on from NC_140582.1 coordinate 500,264,221, forward strand.
TTTGCCTCACGCAAAATATCTTTGTCTTTGGGGAAGAAATCTACCGCCAAAACATGGGTACGGCCATGGGATTTTCCTTCAGCCCAAGCTACGCCTGCTTAGCGATGGGCTGATGGGAAAAAGAAGTAGCCTGGCATCCACAACATGATCATTACGTAAACAAAATAATAATGTGGAACCGCTTCATAGATGATCTACTCATAATTTGGGATGGCACCAAAGCAGAATTTATGGAATATTTCTAGATTCTAAATTCCAGTATGACAAAACTCAAATTCACCTATGAGATAAGCAATGAGAAGGTAATCTTTCTTGACACGGAAATCTACATCAAAAATGGCCAGATTGAAACACATTGCATCGGAAAACCACAGCTACAAACGCTACCTTGCAAGTGACAAGTTTTCATCAACCCTCTCTCATTGCAAGTATACCCCAGGGGGAATTCCTAAGAATCCGCAGGATTTGTACGGAAGAAGAGGAATGGCAGAATCAGAGTGAAGCAACGGCAAAAAGATTTGAACAAAGGAAATATAATAAAACCATGATCAAAAAATGTTGGAGGGGGGGCGTGGCTAGGCGCCGTGGTGAATGGCCGCCTGATCCCGGAGCTCCGCCGGGGCTGTTGGTGTTCCATTGAAATCCGGCAATAATCCGTGCTGAGGGGAGTGCCCTGGAGCTCCCCCCAGGCTCCCCCTGACCCAGTGCCCACGAGAGCTGCTCAGCGACCCCAGGAGACACTCGCGCGGCCCGGGAGGGCGGCCGCGGCGGGTGACGGCGGCCGGGCGCCTCGGCTCCGGAGCTCTGTGACCGCTCCCGGCGCTACTTGAGGCCCCCGGCGTGGGCCTGCTTAGCGACGTGCACGGAGTGACGCCGTCGCGGGAGAACGCGGCCGAGTTCGCGGCGCGGGACCGCCCCTGGACCCGGGAGCCTGTAGCCAATGTCGGGGACCAGCAGTCGTCCAAAGGGAAGGTGCACAATCGCGACTGGGGCTGCGGCGGAGTGATTCCCTGGCCGAGAAGGGGGCACCATTTTGTAGCCACAGGAGAGCAGAGGGAGGCCTGTTGCTGAGGGGCGCCCTGCCCAATCATCCGGTGAGACCCACGAGCGCGGCTGGGGACTGTGCACCGCCTGGATGCCCGGGGGTGGGACAGAGTGCTGTACCTGATATCGGGCCTGGCTGTTTGGCGGCGGAGGTCTTCCTCCCTCTATCGATCCCTGAGAGAGAGCTGTGGGCCCAATGAGACAGCCGTGAACGCTGGCCCGGACCAAGGGGCGCTTGGGTGTTGTGGCGGGAACCAGCAGTCGTCCACAGGGAAGGTCCACGATCGCGACTGGGGCTGCGGCGGAGTGATTCCCTGGCCTAGGAGGAGGCGCCATTTTGTGGCCACAGGAGAGCAGAGGGAGGCCTGTTGCTGAGGGGCGCCCTGCCCAATCATCCGGTGAGACCCACGAGCGCGACTGGGACTGCGCACCGCCTGGATGCCCGGGAGTGGGACGGTGTACTGTACCTGATTTCGGGCCTGCCTGTTTGGCGGCGGAGGCCTTCCTCCCTCAATCGATCCCCGAGAAAGAGCTGTGGGCCCAAGGATACGTCCGCGAACGCTGGCCCGGACCAAGGGGCGCCTGGGTGTTGCAGCGGGCAGTGGTGCATACGGCCCGCGGGGTGCCCGGAACGCCATGCGGCCCAAGAGTGGCGCCGCAACACAGGCCAACAAGCTTGACCAGTACACAGTAGCCAAGGCGCCGCCTCAGGCGGAAAGGGCTCCGAAGGATGATGCAGACCCAGCGGACCCTTCCTTGAAGTCCATCATGGCCGCGATTCAAACCCTGGGCACTAACTTGGAAACCAAAATGGATAAGATCACCATTGAAGTGGCCCTGCTTCGAGCCGACCTGGGGAAAACCACTGACCGGTCCAAGGCCAATGAAGTTGATATAAAGGCCCTACAGGACTCGGAGAAGCGGCTGGAGGGTAGGGTGAATGAGCTAGTGCACCAGCACCGCCTGATGGCCCTGCGGCTTGACGACCAAGAAGGAAGGGCTCGGAGAAGTAATATCCGTGTCGTGGGTGTGGCGGAAGGACTTGAAGGAGACAGTGTGGAGCTCTTCCTGGAGGACCTGATCCTACGACACCTTAAACCCAAGCGTCTCTCGAAGCTCTTCACCATTGAGCGGGTGCACAGAGCCCCTATCCCACGACCCAAGCCTGGGGCCATGCCACGGACGATCATAGCCAAAATATTGAATTTCCGTGACCGTGACGCAATTCTCCAGGCGGCAAGACAGCACGGTGACCTACAGTATGAGGGGGCCACGATCCGTTTCTTTCCCGACTTCACGCTCCAGGTCCAGCGAGAAAGGCGCTCCTTTCAAGGGGTCAAGGCGGCGTTACGCGATCGTGGGATCAGGTATATGATGTTCTTTCCCGCCAAACTGAAAATTATCACTGGTGGACGATCCTTCTTCTTTACCACGCCGGAAGCGGTACAGGAGTGGCTGGATGCGGGAGAGATGACGCAGGATTCCCGGCGTGAAGATGAGCAGCGGCGGGACGCGGGCCTGCCCGCCACGGAGTCGGCGCCGGGACACCCAGGGGGTGGTGAGCCAAGTCAGCGGTCCTGGCGCTCCAGGTCCAACAGTCCCCGTTGGGGCTCGTCCAGAGAGGGGACGCCACGATGAGACCACGAGAGATAGCGCTGAGAAGATGTCGGACAGTAAAGTATACCACACGGGCTTTACTATGAGACTAGTTAACTCTGGGGTATGCTGGCCGCCTCACTACCTCTGCGGTTGGCTTCACTGTATGGGTGGCACCGGGCCAGAGGGGCTGAACGCACTGGGACACCACGGACGGGCGACCAAAGGGACTAGCCCACAAACTTCCCAAGTTGAGTTCCTCGGTGGGTTCACCGGGGCGGGGTGGGGCGACAGGCGCTCTGCTAATTGGGGTGGTGGGTAGTTCAAGACCCACGGAGCAGGAGGCAGGGTGGGGGGTCTGTTTCAGGACGGGGGGGTAGGAGGGTCGGGGCCAGATTCGGGAGGGAGGGAGTGGATTGTCCGATTTACTAGGTTTGTTGTACTTTGTATATTTGGTCATTGTGGGGTGGGACCCAGGGAGGGGTGGGAGTTGGGGATCCTTTACGGTCCCACAAACTATGTCAACACAACTGATGCCCGGGTGGTGGGACAAGGCACCCTTGTAAGACACAGCTATGGCTAGGAGGTGGGAAAAAAGCTTGAAGATCCTCAGCTGGAACGTCAATGGTATGGGGGACAGACTTAAGCGTACTATAGTTTTGCAGTTTCTCAAACGGCACCAGCCAGATGTGGTGCTTTTGCAAGAAACACACTTGCTGGGGAATGTCTGTCATGCCCTGAATAGATATGGCTACACTCTAGCAGCACACTCAGGTTTCACCACTGGATCGAGAGGAGTGGGTATACTCCTGCGACGCTCGCTGCCCCTTCATGTGGATATCACCAAGACCGACCCGCAGGGGCGCTTCACGGCTGTGTCGGGGCGTTGGGAGGGCCGGGCGCTTAATCTTCTTTCAGTTTATATCCCCCCAGGCCTACAAGCCCGGGCCTTCGTAGACCTGGGCTCATTCCTCCTTTCGCTACCTGAGGGTCGGCTCGTGCTGGGAGGGGACTTTAACGCAGTGGCATCGGGAGCCCAAGATAGGCTGCCGCCTAGAGACCTGCCCCAGGGGCAAAGGTGGCTGCCGGATTTTCTCGAGTCCTTTGGGCTTACGGACATTTGGCGCCTACTCCACCCCACCGAAAGTAACTTTAGTTTCTTCTCCGGGGCGCACCACTCCTTCTCACGGCTGGACTACATCCTCACCCTGCTCCAACACGACATGACGGTACGGGAGGCCGGATTCCTCCCCAGAGGCATTTCTGACCATTCACCGGTCCTTGCACATATTATATTTGGTAGTAGACGGGAGGGCTGCACGGCGCCAATCAATCCCTGGCACTTGAAACACGAGGTCACTAGGAAACACATATCCACCTCAATCTCGCACTATTTTACAGAAAACGATGGGTCGGTTGGCTCCCCTGTCACCCTGTGGGAGGCGTTTAACCTGTGGTGCGGGGTGAGGCGCTATCGGCTATCGCGGCTCGGCAGCGGTAACGCAGCCAGCAGACCACAGCGCTGGAGGCGTAACTTGAAGAACTAGAAAGGGAGGCAACGGCCAGCGGCGACCGGGAGCTCAGGCACGCGATGCAGTTAAAGGCAGCGGAGTACAAAGAGCTGGTGACCCAGGAAGCCCAGACGGTGGCTCGGCATAGAATTGGTAGAATATATGATCAAGGTGACAAAGCCGGGAAACTTATTGCCTGGCTCGAGAGGAAACAACAGGCCGGCAGGGTGGTGCCGGAGTTGCACACTGAATCGGGGAGAGTGCTCACGGAACCCAGGGAAATAGTACAACAGTTCGCGACTATTATCAGCAGGTTTACAGGCGAGAGTCGGATCGGCCGGAGGAGGACTCCATGGACCTCCTCGCAGACATACGCTTGCCCACTCTCTCGGACGGAGATCGGGAGGCTCTTGATAGCCCGCTCACCGAGGCTGAGCTTCAGCGAGCGATAGGAGACCTCCGTCCTGGGAAGGCGCTCGGTCCGAATGGCATACCCATAGAGATCTACAAACTCCAGCCGGACGTCACTAGTAAACACCTCAAACTCATGTTCGACCGAAGTAAAGCAGTAGGGCTGCTGCCCCGTGACCAGCGTTTAGCGACCATAGTGGCAATTCCGAAAGAGGGTAAACCCAAAGACTCCTGCGCATCATACAGACCCATTTCGCTCCTGAACGCGGAACCTAAAATACTGGCCAAGACGCTGGCCAATAGGCTTAAGCCGGTGCTTTCATCGCTAATCCACCCTGACCAATCGGGATTCATGCCTCACCGAAACACGGCCCTCAATATCAGGAGACTGCATGGGGTGCTAGGGCAGTGCCACAGTCTACAGGAGGATGCGGTGGTGGTCTCGTTGGATGCCACCATGGCCTTCGACACCTTAGAGTGGCCCTACATGTTCGCAGTCCTGCGCAAGCTGGGCTTTGGACCCCAGTTTATCGCTTGGGTGCGATTACTGTATGCGGAACCCCTGGAGCAGGTGCTGGTAAACAATAAGGTGTCTGAAGTCTTCACGCTGGCCAGAGGAACTCGACAGGGCTGTCCCCTCTCCCCCCTTCTATTCGCCCTCTCCCTCGAACCGCTTGCAGCCTGGATAAGACAGGTTGCCACCGTGCAGGGCATAACATGGGCGGAGGGGTGGGAGGATAAGATATCCCTCTATGCCGATGACATACTTCTTTACCTCTCGAAGCCGCATGGGTCACTGATCGCGGCGCTGAACATACTAAATAGTTTTGGTCGCAATTCTGGCTTCCGAGTCAACTGGGCCAAATCGCATCTCTACGTCCTCCGTGGGGACCCTCCCAGACTCCCTGACACTCGCCCTATTCGGGTGGCGGAGGACGGGTTTAAGTACCTCGGAGTGTACATCACTGTTAATAAGGCTCTGCTGTACGAGCACAATCTCAAGCCGCCGCTGCTCCGGCTTCAAAGGGAGGCGAAGTCCTGGCAGCATCTGCCCCTGTCATTGCTGGGCTGGGCAGGGCAGCCTTATTTAAGATGCTTTCGCTCCCGCGGTTTCTTTACGCGCTACAAAACTACCCACACCTGGTTCCGAACAGTTACTTCCTAGCAATCGAAGCTGCGCTGCGCGACCTCCTCTGGGCCGGGCAGCCCCGAATCTCGCTGGCCAAACTCACGCTGGGGTGGTACGACGGTGGAATCGCTCTCCCCAACATCCGTAAATACTACTGGGCGGCCCACCTGTCCGCGATTAACCAAGGGACATACGGGGACGGGAACATCCCGGCTTACGGCATGGATAGATGGCTGCTTCCCGGGGGGAACTATGAAATAGCACTCTACTCTAGACGGGGTGTGCGCAGACTCACCGGCCCGACACTCCATTCGGTGCAGCTGTGGCACATCGCCCAGAAGAATCTCGGATGGTCCGGAGTCCTCACGATGGCCACGCCACTGTGGGCCTCAGAAGCGTTGGGAAATCTGCGGCGCACCAAAGGGTTCCGCAATTGGGATCTGATCGGCATCTCTCAAATTAAAGACATCTGTGGACCTGCTTGGATCCGCACGTTCGCCCAAATGCAGGACGCATACGAGCTGGCAGATGCCGAATATTTTAGATACTTGCAGGTGCGTCACTCCTTACAGGCGAATATCCCACCGGAGGTCAAACTGCCACCAGCCTCCCCGCTCGAAGATAGATTGCTGGATGGACTCCTCGCGGAACACGCCATATCCCTCACTTACAAAAAACGTATTAATAACCCCCCAGATTTGCTTCTTCCCCTTAAAGAAAAGTGGGTCGCTGAAGGTTTAGAGATAGATGACGAGGAGTGGCTGCATGCTTTGGCTTCTCCACGTGAGGTCGCGATATCGGCCCAACTGCGGCTTATCCAATTGAAGATCCTACACAGAGTCTACATCTCTTGCACGAGATTACATATGATGGGTAGGGCGGACACAACGCTATGTAGGAGGGGGTGTGGAGGCGATGGAACCTTTTTTCACATGCTGTGGGACTGCCCGAAGATTCAGAGGTACTGGAGGAGGGTGGTGCGGAATATGGAGGAGGTGTGGGAGGTGGAGATTCACCCGGAGGCCAAGAGGTGCCTCCTCAATATATGGGAACCATCTGACCTGCCGCCAAAAGGGAGGCTCTGGGTGACACTCGGGCAAATGATAGCAAAGAGGAACATAGCCAGGCTCTGGGGCAGCGCTGGTCCGCCGAGGCTGTCAGACTGGACCGGCGACATGGACTGGTGCATGCTGCAGGAAAGGACAGTATATGTGGCGAGAGGGTGCCCTCGCAAGTGGGTTGAGGTGTGGTCCAAGTGGAATGATTTTAGGGGGGGCATTTGCGAGCCTCCTTCCATTGTGCAGGAAGAACCCGGAGATGGCTAGACACCTGTCATTGCTGCTTTGGGAGCTGGGAGGGGGGGGGTTGCTGGCCCGAGCCAAGGGCACATACGATAGCGCAGTGTTGACCGGTGTTTCAGGGGTTGGGGGGGGGAGTTGGACTGTTCGGCACCTTATGCCTCCTAGGACATCATGCCTTTAATTGGTGGTTGTTCGGTGTGAAACTGAGACCTGCAACATTCTTCTCTACCTCTCGGTACGCTTGCATCCCTCAACGCCGCCGTACCTCCGGGTTGACGGCACAGGGCTGTGTGATCCGACATAATTGCAAATGTGTCCTCCGCTGCCGGCCCGCAGGGTTGTAGGCGCTCTGCTGTGTACCGTAAAGTTTAAATAAAGGTCTTTTAAAAAAAAAAAAAAAATGTTGGAAAAGAGCGGATGAAAGATCAAGAGAGGATTGTTTGAAAGCCAAACAAGAGGTTAAATCGGAAAAACCTGAACCTATAAGAATGATCATGGATTATTCGAATGACGCCAAAAAGATAAGTAAAATACTAAGAAAAAAATTGGAAGATCCTGCAAATGGATGAAACTGTGAGCAAAATCATAGGGAATCATCCGACGATAACATACCGCAGAGTCAGAAATTTGAAAGATCGATTGGTCCATAGTCACTATAAAGGGAAAAAGAGCACTCAATGGCTAAAAACTAATGGTTTTATTAAATGCCACAACTGCAAAGTGTGCGAAATCGCTAAACCAACAAAGGATTTCTGTTAGGCCCTGCATAGTAATTTCATATCTTGCAGTTTCCCAGTTCTCCTGCTGTTCAGCCACAGCGTGTGTTTGGAGTAGAATGTTGAGAATGCTGTGATGCATAGAACGTTGGGAGTCTGACTGGGTGACAGATGACAGTTACAGATGGGCTGAGCAGCAGGCAGGCTGCTCCTGGTGGGGTTAGATACTACCAAGGGGGTTTGATACATCAAAGGTGTTTGCTGTGACATTGTACCAAGGACTGACCACTGGGCTAACCTACTTACCTTATCCTGTTACCTGTTCTACCTGTTTGATGTACCTGTGAACCAACTTGCTGTACAACTGGAATAAAGGTACTGAAGATCTTACATGGCTGACAGCGTCTACTTCATGTGAGAGTACAACATATTTTTGGCGACGAGCGAGAGTTGGAAACGTACTCACTGCCCTGGGAGATGGTACAGTAACAAGAAGAAGAAAGAAGAAGAAATTTCTAACAGCGCAACTAAAGAAGTAACTCAAGATGTCACTAGCAACAGAAGAAAGTCGCACAGCACTCTTCGCAACCCCACCAGTGTCCTGTACATCGGACAGCCCAAGCAACAGAGTGCTGTACTGTGTGATTGTGCGTACACCCACAAGTTCTGCGCCTAAATGGAAAGTTAATGGCTTGGAAGTATATGTCTACAAGTACTTGGGCGCAGCAAAGATTAAGACAAACAAGGACTGCTGTTTAGCGCCTTATTTTGATGATGCCTGGTGCTGGCGCTACTTTGGAGGTGCTTAAAGACTGACTTTAAATTTACTGTTCACTTTGGAAGCAGCGCAAGTCAAGTCTTATATGTGGAGGTGCTTTAGAGGTGTCTGAAAAAACGATTTATAGATGCCTCATGGAGCTACAATGTGTGTATACATGTGGGTCAGTTGTGTCCTCTCACAACGATTTGGTTTTAAAAAGTGCATTTTTGGGTCTTTATCAGCGTGGAGAGATCACACAGAGCTGAGTGCGTTATGGAGCTTCACTAACGGGATCTGGTCAAATATGAGCTTTTTCATGGCAGTGGCTAGTAGTATGGCAATAGGTGAGACTTGGTTTTTTTTTGGTTTGTAATTGTTTTTGAGCTCTCTCTGAGACCTTAAAATCGCGGTGCCAGTTCAACCGCCGATGCCTTATTTCAAAATGTGTAGCGCGAGCCATGCTATGCGCGTGCCTACCTCAGAGTTTCAACGTCGTGTCCATCTTCGATTCTTGGTGCACGCTGGAGGAGGGAGCCACTCGACGCGGCGTGTAAAAACGTGCCGCCATTTTGTGTCATGAACATTTATAGTCTGCCAACCACGTAATTGCCATTTGAGACGCGAGCCATTTCGCCAACCACGTAATTGTGCCAACCAAGTTTTTTTTTTTGTTTCTCCACGAGCCCAGTTTCTTCAATAAAGTTTTATGTAGCAGGAAGATGATCGAGGTGGTCGTTTCAACTCTTGTGAGCGGGCTGTTTGGATCATCCATCAGAGGACAGATGGACCCGTTTGTTACACCGGCGGTGAGTGGAAGTTTTTGGTTCTTTCAGATCTATAAGTATCCGGTGGCAGAATTTGTGTTCCCGCTACACATGGACATTTAGAGAGTTAAATTCAGAGACTGATCCTGCTTCTGAACATTCGGGCTGAATAGTATGGTATGACTATTTGGAGCACTGGTGATTTAACAACACTAACGGTGGAAATGTTTTCGGGTGAGAGATCGCTCACCGGTGTGGCATACAGTTTTAAGATGTTGTGCATATAAAGTATTTGCAAATTTTATGTGATATTGTTTGGATTCTGATATTCCACAGTTTTTGTTTCCCTTCATATGTGTGGGACATCTAATGTAATGTCGGGGAGGTAATCACAGGTTTATCTCTAATTTCAGGGATGTGTTCAGTTTACGCTCATTGCATAGTTACAGTACCCTTAGTTTAGGGATGCCCATTAAGTGTTGTTGGGCAGAGGCTACACGTATGCCTGATTTAGTTAGTGAGTGTAAAGTTGAGGTTTTTTTTTCCTCAGTGGTTCTATTTCCACAAGTTTAGTGCCCTCACGCAAGGGATGCCCTATTAGTGTCCTTAATGGGCTGGGTTCACTTGTTCCCTTATTTTAGGGATGGGTTTGGGTTTGGTTCTAGTCCCTTCCCTTTTAGAGATATTGGAACCCCTGCTCTGGGGTGGGTATGTGGTCTTGTTACACATTAAGCGTTACACGTGGCCTTTGAGGCGAGTTGGTGAGTGTGATTTCTACTCACAGTTCCCTTACATGAGGGATGGTCATGGTTTGGGTACGAGCCCCTTTCCATAGTGCGTTACACGCAGCCTTTACTAAGGTGTGTTTATGGGTATTGTTCCCATAACAACATTGTTTATAGATTAGTTTTTTTTTGGTAACCCGGACGCGGGTCATGTTTTCATGGTTTCCACCAGTTAACATAACATTTTACCCTCTCTTGGTTGGTTTAGATGTATGGGTACGGTTCCCCTACACAGGGTGTATCTTTTAGTTATGTGGTCCCATATTCATTGTTATTGTCTTAGACCCTTTCATTAGGGTGGTTTTTAGGGTCATAATCCCGAGTTTTTGTACCTCACAAGAGAAGTGAAGGTTTGCTTTTAGTCATCTTCACAATGTAGGTGAGTTTCCTATGCTAGGAACTTTGCTTTTCATTTGTTCCCTTTCTTTAGGGATTGTACTATAGAGTTGGTATGTGTCGGATGGGTCCCATGCTTTTCAAGGTCATTCCTACTCAGGATGTGCATGCATGGGAGTTAGACTCAAATACAGTGGCAAGGTGGTTACCTTTTGTCTAACGCGATGACACTTTCTCATTTTTGTTTTTGGGAGAGGATGGGTTGTTCTACTCAATTTTTACAATTGTTGTATATTATCCGTTCTCTACTATGAATGGTTCATTATCTCTCGTGATGTTCTTATTTGCACATCCCTGGATTTGATTCATTCTTTTCTTGGGTAATTTTGCTATGTTTGAGCCTTGGCAATATGTGCTTTATGCGGGTTTGTTCCCCTTTTGCTATACGCTACTTATTGTCTCAATCTATTGTATTCATTTTATTACAGGTGTATTTTCTTTTGTGTATGGCTTGCTCATATTGCATTGTTGCATTTCCATAGTACAAATGTCACTTTTGTTTTTCATTTTAAAAGAAGGGGGATATGTTATGCCCTGCATAGTAATTTCATATCTTGCAGTTTCCCAGTTCTCCTGCTGTTCAGCCACAGCGTGTGTTTGGAGTAGAATGTTGAGAATGCTGTGATGCATAGAACGTTGGGAGTCTGACTGGGTGACAGATGACAGTTACAGATGGGCTGAGCAGCAGGCAGGCTGCTCCTGGTGGGGTTAGATACTACCAAGGGGGTTTGATACATCAAAGGTGTTTGCTGTGACATTGTACCAAGGACTGACCACTGGGCTAACCTACTTACCTTATCCTGTTACCTGTTCTACCTGTTTGATGTACCTGTGAACCAACTTGCTGTACAACTGGAATAAAGGTACTGAAGATCTTACATGGCTGACAGCGTCTACTTCATGTGAGAGTACAACATATTTTTGGCGACGAGCGAGAGTTGGAAACGTACTCACTGCCCTGGGAGATGGTACAGTAACAAGAAGAAGAAAGAAGAAGAAATTTCTAACAGCGCAACTAAAGAAGTAACTCAAGATGTCACTAGCAACAGAAGAAAGTCGCACAGCACTCTTCGCAACCCCACCAGTGTCCTGTACATCGGACAGCCCAAGCAACAGAGTGCTGTACTGTGTGATTGTGCGTACACCCACAAGTTCTGCGCCTAAATGGAAAGTTAATGGCTTGGAAGTATATGTCTACAAGTACTTGGGCGCAGCAAAGATTAAGACAAACAAGGACTGCTGTTTAGCGCCTTATTTTGATGATGCCTGGTGCTGGCGCTACTTTGGAGGTGCTTAAAGACTGACTTTAAATTTACTGTTCACTTTGGAAGCAGCGCAAGTCAAGTCTTATATGTGGAGGTGCTTTAGAGGTGTCTGAAAAAACGATTTATAGATGCCTCATGGAGCTACAATGTGTGTATACATGTGGGTCAGTTGTGTCCTCTCACAACGATTTGGTTTTAAAAAGTGCATTTTTGGGTCTTTATCAGCGTGGAGAGATCACACAGAGCTGAGTGCGTTATGGAGCTTCACTAACGGGATCTGGTCAAATATGAGCTTTTTCATGGCAGTGGCTAGTAGTATGGCAATAGGTGAGACTTGGTTTTTTTTTGGTTTGTAATTGTTTTTGAGCTCTCTCTGAGACCTTAAAATCGCGGTGCCAGTTCAACCGCCGATGCCTTATTTCAAAATGTGTAGCGCGAGCCATGCTATGCGCGTGCCTACCTCAGAGTTTCAACGTCGTGTCCATCTTCGATTCTTGGTGCACGCTGGAGGAGGGAGCCACTCGACGCGGCGTGTAAAAACGTGCCGCCATTTTGTGTCATGAACATTTATAGTCTGCCAACCACGTAATTGCCATTTGAGACGCGAGCCATTTCGCCAACCACGTAATTGTGCCAACCAAGTTTTTTTTTTTGTTTCTCCACGAGCCCAGTTTCTTCAATAAAGTTTTATGTAGCAGGAAGATGATCGAGGTGGTCGTTTCAACTCTTGTGAGCGGGCTGTTTGGATCATCCATCAGAGGACAGATGGACCCGTTTGTTACACCGGCGGTGAGTGGAAGTTTTTGGTTCTTTCAGATCTATAAGTATCCGGTGGCAGAATTTGTGTTCCCGCTACACATGGACATTTAGAGAGTTAAATTCAGAGACTGATCCTGCTTCTGAACATTCGGGCTGAATAGTATGGTATGACTATTTGGAGCACTGGTGATTTAACAACACTAACGGTGGAAATGTTTTCGGGTGAGAGATCGCTCACCGGTGTGGCATACAGTTTTAAGATGTTGTGCATATAAAGTATTTGCAAATTTTATGTGATATTGTTTGGATTCTGATATTCCACAGTTTTTGTTTCCCTTCATATGTGTGGGACATCTAATGTAATGTCGGGGAGGTAATCACAGGTTTATCTCTAATTTCAGGGATGTGTTCAGTTTACGCTCATTGCATAGTTACAGTACCCTTAGTTTAGGGATGCCCATTAAGTGTTGTTGGGCAGAGGCTACACGTATGCCTGATTTAGTTAGTGAGTGTAAAGTTGAGGTTTTTTTTTCCTCAGTGGTTCTATTTCCACAAGTTTAGTGCCCTCACGCAAGGGATGCCCTATTAGTGTCCTTAATGGGCTGGGTTCACTTGTTCCCTTATTTTAGGGATGGGTTTGGGTTTGGTTCTAGTCCCTTCCCTTTTAGAGATATTGGAACCCCTGCTCTGGGGTGGGTATGTGGTCTTGTTACACATTAAGCGTTACACGCGGCCTTTGAGGCGAGTTGGTGAGTGTGATTTCTACTCACAGTTCCCTTACATGAGGGATGGTCATGGTTTGGGTACGAGCCCCTTTCCATAGTGCGTTACACGCAGCCTTTACTAAGGTGTGTTTATGGGTATTGTTCCATTAACAACATTGTTTATAGATTAGTTTTTTTTTGGTAACCCGGACGCGGGTCATGTTTTCATGGTTTCCACCAGTTAACATAACATTTTACCCTCTCTGGGTTGGTTTAGATGTATGGGTACGGTTCCCCTACACAGGGTGTATCTTTTAGTTATGTGGTCCCATATTCATTGTTATTGTCTTAGACCCTTTCATTAGGGTGGTTTTTAGGGTCATAATCCCGAGTTTTTGTACCTCACAAGAGAAGTGAAGGTTTGCTTTTAGTCATCTTCACAATGTAGGTGAGTTTCCTATGCTAGGAACTTTGCTTTTCATTTGTTCCCTTTCTTTAGGGATTGTACTATAGAGTTGGTATGTGTCGGATGGGTCCCATGCTTTTCAAGGTCATTCCTACTCAGGATGTGCATGCATGGGAGTTAGACTCAAATACAGTGGCAAGGTGGTTACCTTTTGTCTAACGCGATGACACTTTCTCATTTTTGTTTTTGGGAGAGGATGGGTTGTTCTACTCAATTTTTACAATTGTTGTATATTATCCGTTCTCTACTATGAATGGTTCATTATCTCTCGTGATGTTCTTATTTGCACATCCCTGGATTTGATTCATTCTTTTCTTGGGTAATTTTGCTATGTTTGAGACTTGGCAATATGTGCTTTATGCGGGTTTGTTCCCCTTTTGCTATACGCTACTTATTGTCTCAATCTATTGTATTCATTTTATTACAGGTGTATTTTCTTTTGTGTATGGCTTGCTCATATTGCATTGTTGCATTTCCATAGTACAAATGTCACTTTTGTTTTTCATTTTAAAAGAAGGGGGATATGTTATGCCCTGCATAGTAATTTCATATCTTGCAGTTTCCCAGTTCTCCTGCTGTTCAGCCACAGCGTGTGTTTGGAGTAGAATGTTGAGAATGCTGTGATGCATAGAACGTTGGGAGTCTGACTGGGTGACAGATGACAGTTACAGATGGGCTGAGCAGCAGGCAGGCTGCTCCTGGTGGGGTTAGATACTACCAAGGGGGTTTGATACATCAAAGGTGTTTGCTGTGACATTGTACCAAGGACTGACCACTGGGCTAACCTACTTACCTTATCCTGTTACCTGTTCTACCTGTTTGATGTACCTGTGAACCAACTTGCTGTACAACTGGAATAAAGGTACTGAAGATCTTACATGGCTGACAGCGTCTACTTCATGTGAGAGTACAACAATTTCAAACTAGCCAACGGAAAAAACTAGCAAATTAAAGAACTTATCTCATGTAAAAGTCAATTTACGATCTATGTCATTGAATGCCCATGCAAATTAAAATATGTGGGAAGCACTACTTGTGAACTTAAAAAGCGCATTTTAGAGCATGCACGGGCAACAACTAACAAGGACAAAACAAATGCTGTGGCTAGACATATGGAACAAGCTCACATGAGTAACTGGAAGCTTTTAAAATTTTATGGCATTGAAACAATTCCATCAAACATCAGAGGTGGCAACAGAGAAAAGATCTTGCGCCAAAAAGAATCTCGATACATTATCAAACTCAGGACATTGACACCTAATGGCCTTAACCAGAGCGAGGAATTGTACAGCCACCTCTGAAGGAAATGACTTTAAAACTTTAAAACTTAATGAAACAGGTCTGTTATTTTTCACTTCATTTTTTGTTTTTGACTTCCCGTATTACAGTTGTACTGGTGCAAATCCATAAAAGAAATGAATTAGTTGTATAAAGGAGATACTTAGGAGAATGACAATAACACCTCACTGGAGGGACCCAAATGTTTTCAAAAATAAACAGAAAATTTAAAATTAAAAATAGAAAGTAAAGGTTCTGCATATAGATGCAGATACAAGAATTTTGAAATCTCCTTGCAATAATGGAAAAAGAAAAGAGCGATAAGGAACAATCTGTAAATTAATGATATGCACCAAAATTTAAAGAAAATTGGATTTTTTAAATTATGATTTGTAATTCTCTAATTAATATTTGCACATGTATAAATTGCTTTCACTTTATTTCACCAATGGCTTAATATAAACCGAACTGTTTGCTTTTGAGGACTACAAATCCCATAATGCTCCTCCATATATATATATATATTTCGCTCCGTTTTCTGCCTGTTCTTCCACACTCGTTAACGGGTGCCTAGTCACTCGAGGGCAGACTCGTGTATAACAAGATAACAGAGGTGGTGATAGAGAGAAAAAACTACAGAGTTTGGAATCAATCTATATAATCGACATGCAGACATTTTGTGGGCTTAGTTTCTTTAACATATGTCTCCAAAGATGCTGATTTTGAAAAACACCCACATTGGAACACTTCCCTGGGACCAGATGCCAGATTTGCACCCCCGATTGCAAGCAATTGAATCTTTTACATTGATCCTGCAGTGCATCAGTACACATACATTTTTAAAGTTGTCTGTTCCCCTCAGCCCCAGGTAAGGCTGCAGAGCCCGCACACATAGATTTACACTCTGCACCCTGCAACTTCAGGTAGGGTCTGGCTGCTGAATGCGGTACAGAAACGTCAGGTACAATCATGGCTTCTGTCCATGTCTGTGCTGTGTGATCTCAGGAACATCACTCTGTCTCCCAGTATATCGGTCTGACAGGCCAACTTAGAACCGGGCTGTATTTTCATGATATGAGTGAGTAAGTACCTGTATATTTACATCATACACAAAGGGCCGCAGGCACAGAGCACAACCTTGGTGAGGTCTGGTGTCCAGGGTTGATCGGTGTACCCAGGCTTCTTTGATCTCTCTCTCTCTTCGGGAGGATGAGGGTGCGGCCTGTGCACAGGTGAATCTGAAAGCTACTCCCTTGGCACAGACAAGTGATGCTAGGTAGAGGAGGGAGGGGAGAGTGGGGAGGGATCGAGGAGGAAACATTAAAGACATTGCAGGTTTCCTGCTCCGGGTGCACACACACACTTTGTCGGCAGCAGAGGAAGGGGGCAGGTCCCTGTCACAAGTGTCAATTGCATAGGGTTTCAACCAACACCTCCCCCCGCACCCTCACACTAGTCTCTTAACACCAAAGGCTCCCCTGCCACCTCCTCCAGTGGTCACAGCTCCTGTCTGAATCCCCCTCACATCACATCACATGAAGACACCCTGCCCCCTCCATGTTCGGGATCCTTGGAGATCCCTTCGACGACCAGGACTGCATCTGCTTTTATGGGGTGAAGCTGACCTGAGACATCAGTGACCCGAGGATGCCACAGGTGAGTGAGAAGGGTTGTGTGCCGAGGATCTCTGGAGCCCAGAGGGGCAGCTATGATAATTACAAGCAAGCTTCACTGAGGCATTAACGTGTGCCGAGGTTTACCGGGGCATGAAAGGGGCAGCTAAGACTACTGAAAGTAAGCTATGTGTATTGAGGGTCACCGGAGCCCAGAGGGGCAGCCAAGACTAGTAAAAGCAAGCTAGCACTGAAACATAACACATGAGCCAAGGGGTATTGGAATGCGAAAAGGGCAATGAGATTACCGACCGAATGATGCCACCGACATCTAGCACTGTGTGTGTGAGGGTCACTGGGAAGTGAGGGGATAGACAAGACTGTTGGCTGTATGAAGCATTCCTGATATAAGAGGCTGACCACAGGAAGGCTGTTAAAGTAGGTCTATTCCATAAGAAGATCCCATCTATCAAGATACAGGTTACAGATTCAACTGAAGCACAGTTCAAGTCATAACAAGTTATTCATGACATACATAGGGTTCCAATATGACATGAGTACAACCTACTAAAGGAAACCATAACATCAGCTGATTCCAAACTATGCCGATGTCATCTAAAGAGACACACCACACTGTACTTAACATATAATTCTCACACTGTATGCCAAGTGTCACCAGGACTTCATTGAGGCATCCATGACATTTTACCTCTCAGAAACTCTAACGCAATCAGCGCATGTATGAACAGGTACAGCAGCGACTGCATCTGACAGAGGCTAAAGCACATGTGTTGTTTCAGTTTGATAAAAACAATTCCTGAAATAAAATACAAATAGGGTTACATTTGCAAGCCCCACTTTGACGTCACAAATTAAAAGTTGTCATTTTCTCATTGTATATCATTTTTAGCATGGATAGGAAACCCATTCTTACGGGGTTCCTATTTATTTCTTACATAATAAGGGGAGTGTTGAAATCAACATGTTGCTGCCAGTGGGACGTGCTTGTGTGGGTACTGAAGTTCCATGTACCCCTCTGCCAGGCTCAAGTGGTGAAATACATGTCCACAGGTACGAAGAAAGACAGCCACTTTTGGATCCTGGGTGAAATGCGGAGCCCTTGGAGAGCAGCTAAGCAGTTGCAGAGCAGAAGCAGAGTTCAGATTTCTTTTTTTTTAGCATACAGAAAAACAAACATGACAGTTTAATGTTGACGATAGTATACCATTGTATAAAGCACACTCAATGTGTAGTTGTACTTAAATAACAGTCAGCTTTATCTGCCAAATACATTGTAACTGTTTCGACATTCTCAAAATGATGTAAGGCCAAGTTACCCCTGAATGGAGTAGAATCTGCATGTTACACAAAGACTACAAACCGGGTGTCTGTACATTTACAATAAAAATAGCACTCAATACTAAATCATACTGCCCCGTGACAAAATCCTTCACATGTACCCGCTATTCCCTGAATTGTATGGACATGGTGTTTATGAAAGACTATATGTCCCACATGCCCACTCGGAAACCCACTCAGAGACTCATGCACCTACTCACAGACCCACTCAGAGACTCATGCACCCTCTCACAGACCCACTCAGACTCATGCACCCACTCGGAAACCTACTGAGACACTCAAACACCCACTCACAGACCCACTCAGATGATCACATACCTGCTCACAGACCCACTCAGACACTCATGCACCCATTCAGAGACCCACTCAGACACTCACAGACCCACTCAGCCACTAATGCACCCATTCAGAGACCCAGTCAGACACGCATCTATTCACAGACCCACTTAGACACTCACACACCCACTCATATACCTATTTATATACTTACAAACCCATTCATAAACCCACTCAGGCACTCTCACATCCAGTCAGACACTCATGCACCCACTCAGACACTCACTTGCCCATTCACTGACCCACTCAGACACTCATGCACACAGTAAAAGACCCACTCAGACACTCATGCACCTACTCACAGACCCAGAAACTCATGCACCCATCCAGAGACCCACTCAAACAATCATATACCCACTGATAGACCGACTCAGACACTTTGCACGCAGTCAGAAACCCACTCAGAAACTCCAGCACCAACTCGCAGAGCCACTCAGATACTCATGCGCCGACTCACAGACTTAGTGAGACATGCCCTCACTCACAGGTTCCAGGAACATTATAGTTAGAAAATAATGTTTAAGTAACAATAGAAATTCAATAAAAAACAAAAGGATAAAGGGATGTTACAGTTAGGTAATAACATTAAAAAATTAGAAATTCAATAAAAAAACAAAGGTTACAGGGACTTTATAGTTGGAAAATAGAATTTCAAAAATCTTTAAAATTCACTAACCAAACCAAAGGTTACAAGGATGTTATAGTTAGAAAATAGAATTTCAAAAACCTTGGAAATTCACTGAAAAAAACAAAGGTGAGCAGGAAGTTGTAGTTGGGAATTAAATTTGAAAAACCTTAGAAATTCACTAAATAAAACAAAGGATAAAGGGACATTATAGTTAGACTCAGATGTCACTCATACAAAACCAGGGAAATTCAGCAGTTATAGTTACCTAAGCTAACCCACCAAGAGAGATGAAGCTTATGCCACCTCGCAGTAAGTGTTTGTAATTTATCTGTACATTTATCTAAGTTGAGAGATATGGATGTGGCTATGGATGGGGAGAACCAAAGTCCTAGATATTTTATATGTTTAAAGTTCCAGGTAAACTTGGAGATCTGAAAATCTTCTTTGAATGTGTATTTGGTTAAAGGCAAAATCTCGCATTTGTCCTTATTTAATTTATACCCGACACTAGACCGTGAGCTTCAACCTCCTGTAGGAATGCAGGGAGTGAGGATTGTGGCTGAGAGAGGAAGACCAATATGTCATCTGCGTAGGCAGCTAGTTTGATATTTTGGGAATCGGACGTAAAACCCGTAATGGAGTGATTCTGCCAAATTCGAGAAAGAAAAGGTTCTAACGCTAAATTAAAAAGAAAAGGGGATAGAGGACAGCCTTGACGGACCCCTCTATGAAGAGTGAAGTAAGAGGATACAAGACCATTGGCAGAAATGGCTGCCCTGGGTTCTGAGTAGAGCAAAGCAATCAAGGAAATTATTTTTGGACCGAAGCCAAACCATTTAAGGGCATGAAAAATAAATGGCCATGAGACTCTATCGAAAGCTTTCTCTGCATCAAGGGCAATTGCAGCTAATGAGTCTGAATGGTGAGACAGCTTAGATAAAATACTGAAGAACAATCTAGTATTATCTGTAATATTACGATTTTTGACAAAGCCTGATTGCTCCTTGCTGAGCAACATAGGAAGATGCGGTTCTAATCGTATGGCTAAAGCTTTTGAATTTTTTTTATAGTCCACGTTAACTAACACGATGGGTCTATAATTTTTGCAATATCTAGAGTCATTGCCAACTTTCGTATTAAACAAATCAATGCCTCTAAAAATGAACCTGATGAGTTACAGGAAGAAGTAAAGAAAGAGATGGGATGGTGCAATTGCGGAATAAGGAATTTGGTGAAGTGTAAGAAAAATTAAACTGTGAATCCGTCAGGACCCGGAGCCTTATCTTTCTTTAGAATCTTGAGCGCAGCTTATAGTTCGTCTTGTGTAATATCGGACTCCAGAATATCTAGATTAGAAAGGGGGAGATCACGCTTCTGGATATTAGAAAAATACTGAGATATAATAGTATCTGGAGGAATAATTTCTGGTGTGTAAAGAGATTCATAGAAGCGTACAAATTCCTGAAGAATTTTGGGATCTTTATATTTTGGTGATTGATTATCAGCTATAATAGAATCAATATGAAGCCTATTTTGCTTAATCTTAAAATAGTTGACCGGTCTCTGAAAGTACCGATGACTGTCCCCTCTTGGTTTCTCCGCCGTCGCTGAGCGGGTCACGGAGACGCCACCATCTTCTCCGGGCGCTAGCCACGCCCCCTAGATTTCAACTTTTAAACACAGAAAAGACCCCTTTGCAGCATGCAATGTTGGTTGACATTGCACTTAGTGCCAGCTCAGTGCCTCAGCCTTCTGAGGTCGATATAGTAGGTTAGGTTGAATTGAAAACAGCACATTTTATCACAACATTAAGATCTATGTATCGTATTAATCCACACTCACAAGCTCTTTAATTGCTGGGTCCATTAAACCCCTTTGGGGTATTGTTTACAATAAAAAGGCTTGGAGCATGCCCAGTGCCTACCATTCGTTGACTTCATTATCACTCCTCTTTACCACTTCCTTATTGGCCAGAGCCTACCAGGTACCACTTCTTTTCCTTTCAGTGGCGCATGGACCAAGCACAGATTGACTTAACTTAATTAGTGCCTGTCTGCTGATTGCGCTGTGATTGAGGTATGCATTTCAAGACACTTGCTCCATTTTCAGTTCTTTGCTGCTTTCCCCATTTGTTCTTCTTTCACACACATTTTTGGACATTGTTTATCTATCTATCGTCTGCATTTTTTTGGCTTACTCGTACATTACATTTTACATGGGTTATCTTAAGCTTTTATAATTTGGAAATGCCACACTAACAACACTTTTACACCTTCATGATGCTTGTCGCCGCACACCTATTTTCGTTGTCTTTTAGCCATTCATCCCTTTTTGTTTCCTACTTTCGCATTGACTTTGTTTGGTTCCTAGCTTAAGTTGCTTACACCTACAGCTGAACTACTTTACGCCACTCTACGCCTCTCCATTTCCCTCTATGTCACTCCATTCCAGTCTATGCCACTCTACTCTATGCAGTTCCACTCTACTGCATGCCAGTCTATGCAATGGCACACCACACCATTCCACTCTGTGCTGCTCTACTCTATGCCACTCCATTCTATGCCATTATAGTCTACGTCATTCCACTCTACTCCACTCTATGCTTTGTCACACCACTCTACGCCACTCCATTCTACTCTATTCCACTCTATGCCACTCCACTCAATGCCACCCTACACCATGCCAATCTATGATGAAGTACCGAGGATTTTAGGACCCCAGCGGTGCCAGGGGTAGCACCCTATGACTTCGTTTTCCGTGTTGGCGTAGTATTATAAAATTCCACTCTCATGGTAATATAACAAAGAACTTGGCAAAGAAGCTGAAATATGAAAAGACATCTTTATTAAACTCAAATGAGTGAGACTACGTCGCACAGAAGCCTTAGTAACTGAATGAGGCAGTCTCCAGAACAAAAAACAGTCTTCCCTTTTATACAGAATATTACGCTTTGGGGAACACCGCCCCTGTTTCACAAGTGGTCATTCACTTTTTTTGGCTTCAAAGAAAAGGCAGAGTCATGATGACAATCCCACATTCCAGTTCGTTCAGCCCTCAATCATTTAACCCAGCAAGGCTCAGAACCCTCATCAGATATCAGCAGACCCCAATAAAACGGGCACCTCCTGCTCGTAAAACAAGCCATAAAGTAGGAAACAGAGTCAGATGTGAAAGAGATTAGCCGGAGGCTTGTGTGGGATGAAAAGGCTTTATGGTGTGTCAAACCCTGATGCTAATCACAGGTGGCCGTAGGACGGGGAGCTCGTGAGACCGAACTGACCTGGGGCAGCGGAGCCAAGCTGTACAGGTCAAAGAGAAGTCAAACAGAAAGTACATGTGTTCTAAAGGCCCGTACTTGTTTGTAATGTGTAGCCTATCTGAGGGCAACCATAAGATGGCCACCGCTCTAAGATGGAACCCATGAAGTTATTGTATAATATCGTATACATAGTGCATTTATCGATGAAATGTAATGAAAAGCACTTGTACATAACGCATTGGCCATTCGCGGTTCACTAATACCCGAATAGACAGGGGTAGGGCCCTGCCTCCTACGCGGTCCCAAATTTCAAAGTACCACAGACCCTCCTTTTGCCCTTACATAGGCAATAACTATTCTCATACTAATCTCAGTCCAGGTCTATATTCATAAAGTCATGAAGATGTTGCTGTAGCATCATCCTATTACTTAGCAACTCTCTCTCGGGACACGTCTCCTTACACATGTAGTAGCACATAGGCCTCATATGGCAGGAAAAAAAAATAAGGAATACCTCTATCTGTAGTGGGTGGCATAAGATCACACACCCAACAATTAGTGATGTTCACTACTAACTAGTGTTGATGCAGAAGCTGTACAAAAGAATTGCTTACGAATTCTAATCTTTTAACCTGCCCATGTTCAGGAAAAGGGTGAAAAGAATGCAAAGAAGCAGTTGGTAGGAAAGGACATAGGTTGGGAAGCAGGTGCAGAAGTCAATTGGGTAGAGTAAAACAATCCCACCCATAAATGACAACGTCATGTTTTAAAAACACTAGAAAACACGTTATTAAGAACATATAGGCAACGGGAGAAAGTAGTGACCACTATTACAAATGAAATAATAATTTTTCACAACCCTAAGCAGAAAGCAAGTCCTAAAATTATCTAGTAACACCTTTAGGGCTCCTATGCATTTTATATGTTCAGGTGAAACAGTGGTGACCCTCATCAATGCTCTGAGGTGAAAATACTCTTTCCACAGAAAATTGACTTTATTCTGCTTTTACTAAACAGAATAGTACTTTAAAACAATGCCAGCAAAACAATCAGTCTCCTTAACACCTAGTCTATACAATCACACGGAAACCTCTTGTGAAACCACCTATGCCCAGAGTCCGTTCAAAAAGCCTCTCTGGCAGGCTTCTATTGTCCATCAAATCTTCTTCTGTTGTTTTCTTTTGCATGGGCCTCTTCATTCAAGCCTTACATGGGAAAAGTACTGCTTAGTTGAAGTGCCCTCCTGGCAAACACCCACAGCTCACTCGAGAGTCTCAATGTCTCAAGGCAGTGCACCTGTGTCTTTCCTCTGCTGCAGACACTACATATAATATGCTCTTCATTGGTCATGGGCACAGATCATCTTGTGCAGACCCGGGACCATTCTCAGGATCCAACACTCATCATTCGGTGTCAGAGGACGCTCAGGCTGCTCTTTCATGGGCCCTAGAATTAGTGCCTTTTGTCAATCTTGGATCCGCCGGTGCACTGCACTTCCATTGGAGCAAAGGAAAAGAGGGTGTGTGTGTGGCCAAAAACTCAGGCCAAGGGGCTCAAGGGACTGCACACTGTCAGAGGTTACCAGCACATGACAGGCGCTCTTGTGCACTGAAATTCTGGTTCTGTGGCAAAACCAGCTCCTCCTTCTTTTCTGATGTTGAACGCCTTCTGATGAAGCAAGTGTGATGCTTTAAACAGTTCATTGTATAACAAGGGGACTGCAAACAGGTGGTCTGTGAGTTTCAAAGGAGTGGCCACACGCCATGGGACAATTTTGGTCTAGAATATACTGTCATTCTCAAAAAGCAATACAAATATAAAGACAGTAGGCAAAACAGTGTCTCTAATCTTTTCAATTTGGTTTCCGTGTGAGAGCCTCCATCATCTAAAGGTAGATAACTACACGAGAATTCTATCTAAATGGATGTCTTCACATATGGTGGCATTGTCTAACGGGGCAAACACATTTTTTTCTGAATGATTACATCTAGGTGTTCCTATATTCCTTATCCAGAACATCTCAATAGAGAAATCACATGGTACAAATTATCATGGGCATGTAGAAAACTTTCACATCAGGCGCAATATGCAATACACAGGCTAATAGTCAAATATGCAAACAAAAGACAAGAACTAGAGGGTCCTGATATTTGCATGATTAGAACACATCTGATCCCACCAAAAATTAAAGCAGCAGGAACAAAAGGGTAAAAACCACATTAAAAAATAGCCATTGAAAATTCGTCATGTTCAAAAGGGTAAACGTAAGATATCTCCTATTGGTATGGAAAACTTGTCTTTCTATAATATTGAGTCAGTTAACCAGTCAGGCTGGAAAACATTGAAGCAGGCCTAAGGAAAATTCTTGGAAACCAGTCTGGCCATACAAAAGGGAATTATACATAAACATGCAGTCTGGAAGTGTGTGCCTGAACATTACACCTACAATAATAAATGGGCTGACTGGTGAAAGGAATACGGAAAAGGGAATTGGAACTAGGACACAACTAAAATCCCCAATAACTAAGCATGATGCGACATTGGTCAGGGGAGAAGCAACAAAAGGAAAAGAAAAAAAAATCTATAGGAAGACCAAAAATTATTTGGGTGATAGTCAGGCATGTGACACAACACCAAGAGTACGGGTGATACACAAAGGCCAAAGTTACATACATTTTAACTCTACCGCTGGCGGCTACACCATATACGGTAATCTTAGGTAATGTTCCAGTTCCTTCTTCAGGGAAAAATGAAAACCTAGTTTTCTTTTAAGGAACAAAAGCCATAGGTTACTTAGGAAGCAAAACATCATTAACTAATGTAATATAGAAATTAGGCCACCTTGAGTCACAGATCTATAATTTCATCCTTAGGTCCAATCAAGGATACATAAATGTAAGGCTGCCTGTTCCTTTAAGGGAAGGGGCAGTAACGTGACTAACTACAGGTGACACACTTTGATCCTGTATATCTCTTTTATTTTCCTTACCATTATAGCCAAATAGACATGCACTGGTGAAGTGTTGTCTCTCATGTTCACAGCATGAAATATCATTAGCTGTGGAATTTAGTAACCAGAACAAGTTTAACCAACTGTTGCGTAGCAATGGGCACCGTCATGACCATCCCCTCACAACACAGGTAAACTTGTAATAGTATCAAAAGCAGCAACAAAAACAACGAAAACATGCAAAAAAATAATAAAAAGGCACAAAACGTCAAGCCATCAGATATACTTGCTGTATATCAAGCACAAAAAGCATAGACAAAACAATAGCATATGTAAATAAGCGGTGTCACACAACACCATGTCATGTACTTTTATGCACTGTGAACCTGCAGCCCAAAACCCAATATACGGGCCTGTTTAATTTGTCAGGTTTAAAATCTTTACCCTCCTTTTGACAGCAGATCACCAGGCAATGGAAATCTGCTGTCAAATATAACTTTACTGTTTCTCTTCTAACGTACAGGACCAGCAAGAACAATTCATGATAGGACCAAATACACAAAAATAAATTTCCATTACTTAACTGTTACCCTCTTGTCAGTTACCTGGCAACATCAAGCCACCGTAGTTTTACCTTTCTGAAAGTAAAAATCGTTACATGACACTCCATATTAGTTTGGCACCTACTGTTTCCACTGTGAAAAAGAAGTCTTAATTGGCGATACGTTCTCATTTAGGCATGTAGCCTTAAAAATTTTAGAAGTGGGCTGCATCTTATTTTCTGTCTAAGACTTAATGCAACACTTTGTTTTCTGTTAAATAACACAAATGTATCTGTTCTGCAAAGCATTTAACATGATGTTTGGGCTTTCAAAGAAAACCCCTTTTCTATATTTTCCCTTTGGAATTAAGTTCTTTAGTTTTAGTGATGTTGTTATGGAGAAACCAGAAACCCCACCTTTAGAGGCCCGTGTAGCAAGGTCATTCTGCATTCCACAGAGGCAAGGCCCTAATTTAAACGGTCATAAATGTCAATGTGGCAGCCTACTCCATTGTTTACAGGAAGCGTAACGTGAGCCAGCCTCTGCAGCTCTCCTTAGCCCCCAGCTTCTGCCACTCTGAATTTGTCAAAGCCAGAAGGCCTTCCTAATTCCTCCTAACTTGCAATAATTCACTCTATTTTGTAAAATAATTTCTCCGTTTTCGGTGCTAAAAAAATTATCTCTCTTCCCAGATTATTAAACTACATGTACTGTGAATAATTCACAGAACGTAATAACACACATACCAGTTTTTAGAATGAATGCTCGTTGTAATCTTATGCAATGGTACACATTTCATCAACCTTAAATTAATAAACTTCTCAGTAGGCCCAGCTGAAGTTAGAACCTTCAACCCTGATATTAAAACAAGCCGTTGTACTGGTATATTGAGTCGTTGAATCATAAGAAGGCACAACCTGTAAATATATATCAAACCTAAATGTATGTATTTACTGAAGCCTGAGACACTTTAAAAAGTACTCTGAATGAAAGAAAATGCAGTTTAAACAGTGTTTTTACCCAAATTCGACTTTGATATTTCAGGCATTAAAAAATGAATATCCTACAATTTTCTTGCATAATATGCATTACCAGAATGTCTATTACATAACCCATGAGTCAGGCATTGGAAATAATAACTTATACTTTATAAAAATTAGCTTGTTTGCGCCTGCGCCAAGGGAAAATTGTACACGCGAATGGTTGTCATTTTAGTGATGCAACACAACTTAAATCAAATTTTAATGCTAGGAGGTCATAGTATGAGTATTAAGCTTTATAAATATCAAAAAACGATTTTGAAAAGCACTTATTTTTTTAAAATAATTTTTCCATGATTAATAATTTTCTTTAAAAAAAATCCCAATTATTCGTTTTTGTGATAACTCCATGTATAACAAGCAAGCTGCATCTCTTGCCTATCATTTTGGACACATTACCTCACAAGCCTAAGCGCATAAGCCCAACTTGAAACGCGTCACATTTTTGCGCCACTTTCATTTAAAAGGACGGTTATGCAAAATTCCACCCGTGTTCAACTGGGAAGGTGCTGGCTGAATGAACATTTCTATCAAATATACTGCAGCTGAAAAGTTTGCCTGTGAACATCTAATACAATGCATCTAAGGAAAATGCTGTAAATGTATTTTATTTTTGCAAAAAAATAGATAATTTCGTTTTTGGGGCCTTATTTATATCTACTGAATGTGTTTCTAATTTTATCCTTTAAGCATTTAACGGCAGTTTTGTATATGTTAACAAACGCTCATTCTATAAATTAAAGAGCACCATATAGCTATTTTAGCACATCACATGGTTCATTTCTGGATTTCTTTTCTAAGTTTCTACTTGATATTAATTAACCAGCAATTTACTTCACAGACTGAAAACATCAGAAGACCCACAAACACACATTGAGCTCATTTCAGACATAAACGGAAAGGGGGTCAAACAGACAATACAGCGCGCTTTAGCCATTTTTCAGAAATAGCGCCGTCGCAATTTACTTACAGAAGTTGCACTAATGAGAAACCCACATAGACATTTAAACACACAGTTGACTTACAAATCAATACGCATGACAGAAAGAAAGAACAGCTCACAGACTATACTTGAACCAAACCACTTGCAAATACTAGTTGTAAGTCATATTTACAAGAAACGCTTCTCAATAGTATTCCAAAAGGCTGCATAAACAGCCCAGCAGACAGATGTATGTCAAAGAAGTAGTGAATGCGCTCAATTCACTAGCTTTGCCTAGCAGAACACCACACAAAATCGTTCTGCATATCTTTATTCATAGAACTGCGCAGAACGAAGGATCCTTGTTTTGTATTATGTCGTATTTTAATTCCATGGGGGTACAAAATCACCAAGGAAGAAATATGTTTTCAAATCTAACCGATTTTAACTATGGTACCTTCCAAAAAAGGCAACACATTTTTCCATGTGAGCTTACAAACAGGCATGTCAAAAATACTGCGGAAAACGCAAGTATTATAATCAAAATGGTGCTTAAGGTATTTTTCGTATGTGCACCGTTCAACTAAACCAAATGAGGAAATATCTCCTCATTACCTGCCTACACAAATTGCAATTCGCATATCAAACCTATACAAACCAAAAGTTGGCCAACACAAATTTCACAGTTCCAAAGCTACATTTCAAACTTGCTAAGATCAGGCATCTTATAGCTCACTAATCTAGCTTCTAACTTCAAGGGTTTATCTCTACCAATATACTCGCAAATATGCGAGACCCTTGGGTATGGTAATTGCAATGACCAAATCAACAAACCAAGTAACCAACCCCTCGGCTTTGGTCATTGCGATAACCAAATCAAAGACAAGGAACCAAAGCACTTATACTTAATTCTCATTTTTACTAATCAAAAGGTTATCCAAATTCTAACTGTCAAGTTCTACATAACCAAACGTCTTTTATAATACTCACACCAAAAAGGGTTCTAATCGGGAGTGACATCTTTTGGAGAGTCAAAGTCAGAAAGATCAGAGATATACTACTGGGCTGCAGAGACAAAGAATCCCCCAGAACCTCGTTGCTCAAAGTACCTGCTTAGTGGATTTCTGTCCTGTTCTTCCCAGTAGATTTCTGTCCTCTGAAAAGATCGCTCCTCCAGAAAGTCACTTGTATTGATGCCCCACATTGGGCGCCAACTGAAGTACCGGGGATTTTAGGACCCCAGCGGTGCCAGGGGTAGCACCCTATGACTTCGTTTTCCATGTTGGCGTAGTATTATAAAATTCCACTCTCATGGTAATATAACAAAGAACTTGGCAAAGAAGCTGAAATATGAAAAGACATCTTTATTAAACTCAAATGAGTGAGACTACGTCGCACAGAAGCCTTAGCAACTGAATGAGGCAGTCTCCAGAACAAAAAACAGCCTTCCCTTTTATACAGAATATTACGCTTTGGGCAACACCGCCCCTGTTTCACAAGTGGTCATTCACATATTTTGGCTTCAAAGAAAAGGCAGAGTCATGATGACAATCCCACATTCCAGTTCGTTCAGCCCTCAATCATTTAACCCAGCAAGGCTCAGAACCCTCATCAGATATCAGCAGACCCCAATAAAACGGGCACCTCCTGCTCGTAAAACAAGCCATAAAGTAGGAAACAGAGTCAG
Source organism: Triturus cristatus (assembly GCF_964204655.1). NCBI lineage: Eukaryota > Metazoa > Chordata > Amphibia > Caudata > Salamandridae > Triturus > Triturus cristatus. Next base: position 500,293,442 of record NC_140582.1, read on the forward strand.
ATGTGAAAGAGATTAGCCGGAGGCTTGTGTGGGATGAAAAGGCTTTATGGTGTGTCAAACCCTGATGCTAATCACAGGTGGCCATAGGACGGGCAGCTTGTGAGACCGGACTGACCTGGGGCAGCGGAGCCAAGCTGTACAGGTCAAAGAGAAGTCAAACAGAAAGTACATGTGTTCTAAAGGCCCGTACTTGTTTGTAATGTGTAGCCTATGTGAGGGCAACCATAAGATGGCCACCGCTCTAAGATGGAACCCATGAAGTCAATGTATAATATCGTATAAATAGTGCATTTATCGATGAAATGTAATGAAAAGCACTTGTACATAACGCATTGGCCATTCGCGGTTCACTAATACCCGAATAGACAGGGGTAGGGCCCTGCCTCCTACGCGGTCCCAAATTTCAAAGTACCACAATGACATGCCAGATCACTCCTCACCACTCTACTTTATGCCTCCCCACTCTATGCCTCTCTCTTCTATAACACTCTGCTCTACTCTATGCCACTCCACTCTACTCTATGTCACTCCACTCTACTCTATGCCACTCCACTCTACTCCACTCCACTCTTCACCACTACACTCTACTCTAAGCCACTCCAGTCTATGCCACTCCTCTACCCCCAATGCATCCTACGCCACTCCCTTCTCGGTTACTCCACTCTGTGCCACACTACTCCACGCCACTCAACTCCATTGCACTCTATTCCACTTTATGACACTTCACTCTATGCCTCTGAACTCCATGCCACTCTATGCCACTTTAGGACACTTCACTCTATGTCGCTCCACTCTATGCCGCTCCATTCTAAGCCACACTACTCTGTATGACGATAGACAGCATGCACAATGTGTGAAGCAAACAAGTCACTGTCTGAATAGACAGATTGTACTCAGAAATTGTGTAGTGTTCAAGCAGATGCACAATTGCTGCCTCAATCAGCTAGAAGCAAACAGTCAAGGTAGGAGTGGGGGTGGTCAATAGGAGCAGTCTTAGCCGCTCATCTCTTGTACTTAGGAGGTTGGGAAGACTCTCCACTTCTATGGGCCATTTTGTCATTAATAACTGGTTTCAGGTGTGCTGGCTTGGTATGTGTGAGAGGGGGCAGGGTTCCACCAGAGTGAGCTACACTATAAAAGCAGAGTTTGCCTTCCTGACAGCTTTCAGCTCCATGCATGTTGCGGGTGTATCCTGGAATCCCTTGCTGTGTGGCCTTTCACCCCAACAATGGGCACAATCTCCATTGTACTTTTTGCTGCTGCCGCTATCTACAGATGCCACCTAATCCACTATAGGTGGGTGTTTATCTGATACCTGCAATTTGGAGGAGGGGGACTATTGTAGGACGCACACAACAGCGCTAAGTCCTAACATTTAGAGTGTTTATAGATGAATGAATAGTTGAATAAGTGAGCACGCTGATAATAATTGGACGAATTGGTGAGTACATGAATGGATTAATGAGTGAGTACATGATGGATGCAGACACACTACACCAGATCTTCCAGCCTTAGATCTCAGACAGCAGTCAGAATACAATTATTAAACTACCAAGAATGACTAATACTATGCTAGTCCAAGCAAAACTGTTGGGCTGCAAACTGCTGTTTGAAGAATGCCGACAATATATCTAAAGAATTAGTTACACCATGCCAGTGCAAGCATTGCAACAGGGGTGGGCAACATTTTTAAAATATATGTGAGGTTCCAGCGCCATTATGCCAGTACAAACATTATGGAGGGGAGGGCACCACCATGCCAAGAAGTCCTAATGCCCTGAATGCAACTTCCATTAGACCATTGGGTCCAGCATTGGGTCCAACATCTTCATCGTACCTGCCATAGGAGCTTCTTGGTGCTTCTTTTGCCAGTCACTTGAGGTCATGAGAGATCCACATCCATTCTTTCGCCTAGCTTTCCCTGATCTGTTATTAAATATTTTTATGAAAGCACAGTGCATAGACTATACAACACACAACTTACTTTGCTCGCAAGCATATTTTATTTTTTTAGGCAAGTGGGGAGGCTTTCGAGTTCACAGAGCATCTGGTAACCAATTATGGTACTTTTCCTTTCTACTCACTTGTGAGGGACATCTAGTAACAGCCTGATATACTGCACCCATTTGGCTGATTTGAGAAGAACCTCTAGTAATGACCAAAGGTACTGCACTGCTGACGTCAAATGGATCTGTAGTAATGACTATAGTTGCTGCACCTTTTCTGCTGACTGCAAGGGTACTCAATTAAGTGTGAGGTACTGCACCATTTCTGCTGACTTTAGAGAGAACTCTAGTAATTGTCTGAGCTACTGGGCAGCTGTGTAGCTCGTTGCTTAAGAACGAAGGAGCAGATGAATAAAGGTTGATGAAAGATGAGACGTGCAGGGTCATCACCACAAACATTGTATTTGTTTTACACATAAAAGGGCATACTGTAATATTAGCAAATGTGCGTGTTTTCTAATTTACTTGCAAATTAAATGTCATAGTATTACTAAGTGGTGAAAAGATTGAATAGGTACTAATGATTACTGAGTGATGGTGAAAAACTCAGCATGCATTAATGATTACTAAATCATAGTGCAAATGATTAATGGATAATGATGTAAATGTGCCCTTGCAGCCACATCATTTAAATGATGATGGAAATATGGCCTGGCACTCAAGGTGTTGGAAGGATTAAAGATAATAAAATAAAACTAAAATGCATTTGCGACTAGTGAGTGATGCTAGAAATATGAACAAGTAACACAGAATAATAAATGATGGGGTATATGTGAACATTCTTATATGGCGGGCATTCTTGGCATGGTGGTGCCCTCCTCTCCATTATGTTTGTACTGGCATAATGGCGCTGGAACCTGACATATTGTAGGCATGTTTATAAAAATGTTTCCCACCCCTGTTGCAATGCTTGCACTGGCATGGTGTTACTAATTCTTTAGATATATTGTGGGCATTCTTCAAACAGCCGTTTTCAGCCTAACAGTTATGCTTGGACTAGCATAGTATTAGTCATTCTTGGTAGTTTAATAATTGTATTCTGACTGCTGTCTGAGATCTCAGCCTGGAAGATCTGGTGTAGCCTGTCCGCATCCATCATGCACTCACTATTTAATCCATTCATGTACTCACCAATTCGTACAATTATCAGTGAGCTCACTTATTCAACTATTCATTAATCTATAAACAATCTAAACGTATCCATGCAATCGTTAGTTACTCATCCATTCATCCATGTGCTCGATTATCCGTCCAACTGTGACCCATTATCACCCTTAATCGCTAGCTCATCTGCACATTCACAATAGCTCACCAATAAAGAATCACTTTCACTTATACAACAGCCAGACCTGTTGTCGTTGCCAATGCTTCTCCAGATATGCATGCTAAATGGCATGGACATATTGTTACTGGGGCATTAGAAACCACGATATTTTGAACTTGTTCTTGCTTTTTCCCAAAGTAACTTCAGTTTTGCCATTTTGCAAGCATTGCTTTAAGTAAAAAGAATGCTTTAGTTTAGTTGGCTTTTCGTTTTTATTAGAAACTATCAGTGGGGTGTAACTTAAGATAACCTGTCTCACCAGAATGATTTTCAAAATGATTTTTTTTCCAACAAAGTAGCAATTAAATATCTTTATACTATTGTTTATTCTGGGGATGTCGACCATCAATTATTATAATTCACCCTGGGTTCTCACCGATACTCAAAATGAAAATACTTGAGAACAAAAATGTATATATTTGTGTGCGCATATATTTATATATATATACACAATATCTATACAAACAACGTGCGTGTGTGTGTGACATTTGGTTCCATTATTTTTGATGTTCATATGCAAATGTTTGAAATTTTAGGACCAGGCAACTGCACCCCCATTCCTGAACAAGCATTGACAAAACTAGTAGGTCTAGCATTGGCTGCCTGCCTTTAGGCATTGTCAATGCTTGATTTTTTTGTCATGATTTTCACAGAACTTTATTGTAGGGGAAGCTGCCGGACCCTCACAATCCCCCCCCAAAAATAGAATAATTGGCTACAAACAAATTGCTTTTTTGGTCTCGAAAATCACACATTTTCACAGTAGTCCCTATGACTTACTGGAACTGGATGTGGATGTGCTCCTTGTGAAAGGGTGGAATGTTGTCACTCACAGTGAAGTTAGCCAGTGACTGCAGTGGGCTAAATCATTGCCCCATGCTGTATGAGGTAGTGGGCTGAAGAAAAATGTGAATGACATCATAGATCAATGAATGAAGATAGCTGTCTGGAAGCTCCTGCAAGTTATACTTTTAGTATTATCAAAAAGAGTTGGCCAACATCAGAACTAAAAATTAATTAACACTACTCCACGAGAGTTCTCTATGCGTCTGGATGTGCCCCCTTCGTAAAACTCTAAAAAGTCTTTCATTAAATTATTACATTACATTATTACATTTAGAAGCGAATGGGATACAACGAACACCTCCAAAGTTAAATGGCCGTTAGGTTAAAAGGTTTACCTCCAAATGGGCTTTCCGTGGTTTGCTTTTTCTATCAAAAACACATTGTGCCGTTCTGTCTAGTAACATTCATACATAGAGGGCGAAGTTCTCAACAAATACCAGACATAGATATGGTCTCTCGGTGGGCTCCCATGCCAAAACAGCAAGCCTGGGTTTCAGGCCTGGAGATAGAGAGGACTGAGTGCTGCCAAGGGGGGATATAATATATAACCACGCAAATGGGAAACACAGCAACAGAATAACATATCTGGTGACAGTTTACGGCCCTGCGTGCTTCTTTACGGCGAAGGAAGTCACCCTCCAGCAGATCACTGATACACGGAGAAAACAAGAAGGCAAGTTATCCCTTGAACGACATCACAAGTTGCATTTATTTATCTTGCTAAATAATTCTATGTACATTCCTCTTGGTAAAGTGAAACGAGGGCTGAACTGGGGAACCAAAAGCAGCCCAGCCCAAAATACTCAAACCAGCTCTGCTCCCTTTTTCTTGTCACATTGTCGCTCTCTTTCCATCCATCTATCCATCCATCCACTCATCCACTCTCTCTCTCTTCCTCTGCTCGCTTTCTCACTACTTTCCCTCTCAGCTCCCTCCCTTTCTCTCTTTCTTGAAGCCTCCTACTGCCTGCTGCAATTAACCTCAGAAAGCTGGAGAAAGTGCAGGAGGCATCAGGATCTCCTTATGGCTTATAAGGGTCCCAGCCCACCCAGGAAATATCTGGTGGAATATAAGGCCTATCCGGTCCTGGGGAAAACAGTTCACTTTCCACACTCTAGGAACAAATCCAGGTAGTGTGTACTGAGGCACAGAACATGGTTTTGCAGGAAACTGGGAGAACCTTTCAGAGGCGGATTCATTTCCTCATAAACTTGGGAAATGGTGTCCAAAGTAGGTTCAGGAGGGCCCAATCCTTGCAAGACTTTCTAGATAAATATTGTACGTAAACATCCTCAATTTAGCTTACAATTATATAAATTTAATTTGCATGGATATCCTGAACATCTCACAAGGATTAGGCCAATGCAAATAGGTAAACTTGTAGGACATCAGGAAACAACCAAATGGTAAGAAATTCAGTGCCGACAAAAATATGCACCAAGTAACATTTCTTGCCCTAGTTCATCTCCAGATGCCAGGCCGTTCTTCTCTGTCGCAGTGGTACAACACTTAGGGGGTGATTAGTATAGGGGGCGGATTGCCACCGCCCGTATGGCGGTGGCGATCCGGCTGCCGAAGGTCACCGCCTGCATCACTTTTCCCCCCGCCACATTACGATGGCCGGGTAAACCCCTGTGAATGGGAAGACCATCCGCCAGTTTTCTGCTGGTAGGCAATCCGCCCGGCACAACAATATGGTGGCTGTGCCTTGCAGGCACCGCCATCCATATTACAATAATGGCGGAGAAGTGCCTTTCCATGGCAGAGACTCCCCCATGGAAAGGCATGCGTTTTTTCTTTGGGGGCCTGTTGCGGGCCCCAGGGTGTTGGGGGGTGGGGTTGCACATGGTAAACCCCGGAATTTGCATGCACAAGGTGGCAGGCACCGCACGGTGCCTGCTACATTTTGCATGCAAATGCGCAAAATGCATATATTGCATTGTGGCGGGTGCTGCTTCCAGCACCGCCCGCCACTATGCAATGTATGTGGGATGCCACCACCACCGTGGCGGTGGCATCCTAATTGCTGGTGTGGAACCGCCGCACCACTGGCGGCCGGTCCCAGCACCGCTAGGGTATGTCTGCCCGCCATCCTAATCGGCCCCCTAGGTTGGACTGTTTTGACTGGACTGTTCCTCGTCGCCAATGAAAAGATGCAGTGTACATAAGGTAAGTTTAAGGTTCCTTTAATCTTCTGCATCTTAAGTAATGGTCTGACAGGAAGGAAGGTTCACAACACGTGCCTCTTCCTGTTTAAACATTTACATTCCAACGCAGATGGAAGAGAGAATACCATGCAGCATTCTAAGTTCCACCAACCAGAAAGAACAAAACCCAACAGTAAACATGTACAACTATATGGCGGTATCAGCATCCACCAACTGCTAGCACAATTTTACTGGTCCAATCACTGATCCCTGGGTTGTGTTTAGATTTCCACAGATGGAGTGTTCCTAACACTACAGGAGATATGTATCCCTATACATGCTTCTTCCTTAAATGCCTCCTGAAGAAACAAACTCATCTCGACTTTTCTGAAGTGGATATCTGTCCTAGTGAGTGTTTAGAGTGATGAGTATTTTCTAAAAGGCCATCAAACCCTTGCCCACAACATGTGGTGTGCTTCATTATTTGGTTCAATCCCTGGCACTGGAACTTGTGTGATGAAATGGTTATTCACTACAGTCTACTCAGTCAGAGGACACAAATTAATCATACCCACGCCAGTCTCTGCACCTACACAGACAATCCTATAATAGTAAACCTGAACATTTTCTTTGGAGTTGTGTTGCTACCTATCTTAGACAATAGTTGTGTACAAGTCAGAAATGTTGTTCTTATAGCAATCAGCTTTGAGGTGTATTATTAAGATCAGTGTCTATTTTGTTTACATGATCAGTTTGCTCTTTAGGTCATAGTCTTACTATACTATAGCCTCATAGCCTGCCGTAGCGAGCTATACCGGCCATTAAAGGCCCGCTCCAGCGTTAAAGGCCCGAGCTGAAGGCGAGGACCTTTAAAAAGGGAGCGGGACTTTAATAGCCGGTATAGCCCAGCTAAAAAGGGCTATACGGCTATTAGAACATTCTGCCACTATTTTGTTTTTACAAGCTCATGTTATGTATGGCTCTCATGGAGAGCCTCCATCGTTTATTTCAGTTTCTGAAAGTCATAACTCCTTGCTATGACATCACAACAGTTGATTAAAAAAACTGGTTATGAACTGCTATGATGTCATAAAGGCATTCCAGGCCAGGCTGACTGGCCTCCCTGAGAGCCTGTCAGCGCAGTGCTGCTTGTCTGCTTTGACTGAAAGCAGAAAACAGAGCAGCAGGAGGGGACAGTAAGGCAGGGAAAGTAGTGAGTTTTAGTTAAGGATTGCAGGTAAGGGGGCATGGTGGAACTACTCGCAAGTTGGCCGCCGACTCCTTAGTCTCCGTACTGGCTACCCGGAGATGCTTCACGGAGCCTTGCTTTGGTTCAATATTGAAAAGAAGAGGGTTTCATGTAAACTCTGGTAAATGTATTTATTTTACCAGCATCCTCCTAAGCGCCACCAGTACTTCCAATAATGCCCTGCCCAGCAATCTGCCCAGAATCCCCATTTCCAAACATTCCTCATTTCATACCTATGTAGTATCCTAGTTTACTGTCCATGCTTGTGTATGCCATTTTCCACCACATGCTCTGCCAGTGGAATGTTACAGTATGATGATGTATTACGGAATGTTGGGTGTCTGTCAAGAAAAGCCACAGTTGTGATGGAGCTGAGCAGCATGCTGGCTGCTCCTGGTGGGGCTCATCTACATATCTACAATAAATCATCCTGAACTCAACAATCTGTCTGGACTTCATCACTACATTTTTATGGCGACGATCTGGAAACTTACCCTCATTCTACGTGCTCAACAAAAGAAGTTTATGTCAAGGAAGTCTAGATTTTGAACAGAAGCAACAATAATCTACAAATTACGTTTTTAACAAGGACTCTGGCACCCTGGGCCCCACAAGTGACCACTACACCGGTCGCCCCCAACCTACGTGTGACAGATCTCTCTCCACACAAGCCTGTCTCAGTGAATGTATTTCACAAGCACCACACAAGAACAGTGTGACTCTATGGATGGTTTTGTCTTCACAAGTGCCTCTCAAGATCAAAGCAACTCAAGCGTGCTGCACTCTGGGTCATTTTGTCACATCCACAAGAACGGTGCCTCCTAGTAAAGTAAGCTTTTTGATTTCAACATTCTACATGTGGACTCACACTGCACGGACGGTGCACACTTTGTGATTTACATGGACTTTTGACCTGCACCAAGCCTGTCTACCTTCCTATATGTGTGCTAGAAGGGAGTTGCTTGTTTATTTTTTTTAGCGTGTTTTTGGAGTTTACAAGATGTTTGTGATCTGCACTGAGCCGAGATCCCTCCACACCGAGACCTGAACAGAACACCCGTGATTTTTCTAAGCACACGGTCAGCTGTGGACATTTTTTGCGTTAAAGCTTCAAATGTTCTCAGTCTGTTGGGAGCCGTTTGGTGAAGTATCGCCTCCCTGTCATCCACCTCAAATGTACTGGTATGGTCTTATGGGGGTAAGTCTTAATTTATCATATTGTGGTCCTTGGCTACCCCTGGACTTTTAGCAGATCAACCGCTGCTTTAACTTTAAAAAAAAATAACGTGGCACAAGTCAAGTAATGCACGCACCTACCTGTCTCCAGCTTGATTGTCGCATGTAGTCCCTTCGGCGATGTGATGTATCTAGTCTAGCCCTTATCTAGGCTCTAATTCCTTACTAGTTTGCCAGCTATCTGTATAGCGCCAGGAGGCTCCTTTCAGAGCGACAGTTTGCGCTCTATAAATGCCACATTTCATTTAATTTAATTTCATGTGCCCTGTGTCCCTCTCGGAACCTTCAGTGTGACGTTCATGGTTGCTTCAACTCTGGCGATGCTTAGAGATGTTTTGGTGTACGCGATGTAGTGTTGCGTGCCGCCATTTTAGGTTGCTGTATTACAGCAAGCTCATTATCTACACGTTTGCCTACTTTGCCAACCACGTTTTTCACTCTGCATTCAACCAGCTTCAACCTAATGATCGGCATCGTTCCAGAGTGAGGATCGGCTCTACTGCTTCATTCCTCCACTCAGCTCCGCTCCATCTCTTCTGGTTTGTCTGCAGTTTGTTTTGCTGTGCACAAGAATGTACAGGTACATTTTTTGGGGGGTCGTGTCTATTTCAGAACGCTTGTACAGTTAAGGGGCAAATATCACATTTCTCCTGGAGAAACACAGCCCCAGAGACTTGTATTATTCCTTATGTTGCTTTTGCTGAAGGAATTGCTTCGGGAGTGACCTTTGAATGCATTTTGGTTTATGCTGTAATAGTGGTGCGCTTGACTCAGCTTCTCGGGTGGTACCTACGTTGGTCCTTTTACACTTCTAGGTCGACTCGGTAACAATCCACGACCCTCTTGTTTCTTATGGTATTAGTTCAATGGCGACTCACACATCAAGAAATAATTTGTTGTCTTACAAGTTGAGAAGTATACATCCCTAAGGTGGCACAACCTGTTAAGTCTACATCTCTTAGGTGTCGTATTTTGTCTCTCGCATGAGACTTTTGTGACTCTAATGGGGAACAATGTTCTAGTGTCTGTTCATTGCAGCGCAACTCAGGTGAGATGATGCTCACCCACGTGTGTCACAATTTTTCAATGCTACTTATATCGTTTCGCTTTTGCATATTTCGATATTGTTTTCAATGCATGTGTAGTGTTCATACTCTGAATGCTCACGCGGCATTGGGGAATGTTATTGCTCATGCTGGGTTCTGTGTTCTATGGTGGGGCGGTTGGGAGATGTGCTGCTGGGAACGGACTGATGTGGATGTGTAAGCTGTCTTCTCTACTTTGAATAAACACTGGAACCTAAAGTGTGTCACTTCAAGTTACTTCACATTTTGGCGACGACCGGGATTTTAATGAAGACAGCGCTCACGTGTGGAAGAGTTTTCAAGGTATTTATTGTGCGTGTATGCACCTGCGGCTGTTTTTAACTAACGTGCTTTTGATTGCACCTGCGGCTGTAACGCGACTTGAACGCGACTGGGATATTGTTTAAAAGCACATTGGCTCATTGAGCGTATGAAGGAGCATAAAAGTAATTTGAGCTTCTTCATGTTGATTGATTTGATGAGGAATGGTGTTGCGCTGTGATTGCGCCAGCGGCAGCTGTCTGGGGGAATACCTCTGAGATGAAAGGCGCTTTGATTGCGGCTGTGGGAGATCCCTGAAGCATTGATTTAGTTGCGGTGAAGTCGAGCGAAATTTTAAAAGATACACTTACCAACGTTCTCGGAGTGCCATTTTCGCACAGACTCGACGTTCTGCTGCCGAAGCTCCATCGCACCATTCCTGCTGATTGCAAGGCATGCTGGGAGTGTGACAATCGCGAGGCATGCTGGGAATGTGATGATGTCACGCGTGGTGCGGACATCTTGGATTGGGACAGTTTGGGAGATCGTTTTTTTGTTTTGATCCTACAGGTGTAGAGACCTCTGATTGGGCATCCCACATTCTTAAAACAAAACGGAATATGTATAATTTGTTACAGTGAGGATGCTTACAAAAATATTATTAATTGCATTTGTGTAATTTTTATTTTATTTTTAAATCTGTTTAACTATATATATATATATATTTTTTTTTTTCTCTTCTATTTTCTTTGTCAATTGGCACATAAAGGAAAGGAATATAAGTGGGAAATATGTCAAATATTTCAGCACCCCCACAATTTTTACCTTCTGCAGGGGAACCGAAGATGGAGTGGGATTTATGGTATCCCATGTTTTTAGCGTATGTTGAAGTATTAGAAGAAGATGGATGTTCTCCTAAAAGGAAATTAGATCTTCTAAGGCATTGTCTAGGTGGCCAAGGAATTAAAGAATTTGACAACCTTCCTCCTCTTGAAAGCACAGAGGGAGTGAATGTGTTTGAAGTGGCTGTCAAAAAAATGAGTGTCAGATTTGGAAAAAAAAAAAAATATAGTAATGGAGAGATTCAAGTTCTATTCTCGTGCTCAAAGAGAGGATGAATCTATTGAGAACTATGTATCGGCTTTACGTTCACTAGCGGGGTCATGCGCATTTGATACTATTAATTACGAACAAATTCTCAGAGATCAAATAATGATGAAAACTAAAAGTAAAAAGATACAAGAGAGGTTATGGTTAGGCACTGAATCATCATTGAGCGCAGTAGTGAACATCGCGAAGGGAATCGAACAATCTGAAAAATTTGTGAGCGAGATTAGGGGCCAATCCCAAGCTATTAACGTGAAAGTTCAAGATCCTGTAGCAGAGGTGTCGCTTGTAAAACCTCAGTTTACACCTCAGTTTACATCCAGGAAAACACCTTTCTTTAGCAAGAAAGATTCAGCTCTCAGAGAGAATAAATTTGGCAACCGCAGAAATCCCATAATTTGCTATAGATGTGGAAGTTTTGAACATGTTGGAAATTATAAGGGTTGTCCAGCATGGAACAAAATTTGTGTGAAATGTAAAAAGACGGGCCATTTTGGAAAGATGTGCAGATCCTCACAAAAAATTAATTGTGTCACTGGTGAAGAGGAGGACATCTCTACAGAATTCAATAAATGTAATTGTATTTCGTGTGTAGGTGAGAATAATTGTAAAGGCTTCCCATCCGGGTCGATAGTAATAGATGGCAAGGAAGTTACTATGATGATAGATTCTTGCGCTTGGTATTCTATCATCGGCAAAGATGTATTCACTAAATTGTGGGAGAATAGGAAATTGTTACCCCCCTGACATTAGGCCTGGTAGTTATTCTGGGCATAAAATTGATTTGGAAGGATTTATATGGGCTGATTTGACCTTCAAAGGGAAGAAAATCAAAGGGAAATTGTACGTAGCTACTAAGGGTATATCCATACTTGGTTGGCCACACCAACAAGAGTTGGGTATTAAATTGGATCCCAACGCTTCCCCACCCGTTTACAGTGTTTTTACAGATGGTGAAGAGTTGGTAACAAATATAAAAAACATGTTTCCTAGTGTATTTAATGATGAGCTTGGGAAATATGTGGATTTCACACATAAAATCATCCTTAAAGATTCAGCTATCCCTGTGAGACATAGGGTGCGTAATGTTCCTTTAGCGTATCGCAACAAATTAAAAGAAATGCTAAATGACTTGGTCTCTCGGAACATCATTGAACCAATTGAATCCTCTCCGTGGGTTTCTCCAGTGGTTCTTTCCCTTAAGAGCAATGGGGAACTCCGTTTGTGTGTTGATCTTCGCAGCTTGAACAAAGAAATTTGGATTGACAGGCATCCGCTACCTAATATACATGAACTAATTTCGACCTTGTCTGGTGCATGTGTATTTTCAACAGTAGATCTGGCTAGTGCATATCACCAAATCATGCTACACGAACAATCCAAGTGTTTAACAGCTTTTGTTACACCTGAGGGTATGTACCAATTTTTGCGAATGCCATTTGGGCTAGCCAGTGCTGCCTCTGTCTTTCAAAGACTTATGAAAGAAGTATTGGAGGGTTGTCCTGGGGCAATAGCTTTCCAAGATGACATTCTGATTTTTGGGAAAGATGTTGAGGAACATGATAAAAATTTAAAGATGGTATTGAGCAAGATACAAGGAAAAGGTTTAACGCTAACATTTTCAAAGTGCAAATTTAGGAAAGATAGTGTTGAGTATTTAGGTCATGAGATATCTCGTGAGGGTATTAAACCTAAGTTAGACCATGTTGCTAGTATTTCAAAAGCTCCAGCTCCCACAACCAAAGAACAATTGTCGTCATTTTTAGGTCTTACAGAATTTTATAGCAAATTTGTTAAGAATTATTCTGAAAAAGTTTTTCCCCTACGCATTTTATTGAAAAAGAATGCTAAGTTTGATTGGGGTGTAGAGCAAGGCCAAGCTTTTGAAGTTCTTAAAAAAGAAATTTGTACAGCCCCGTGTTTGAGACCTTTTGTGATTGGTGGGGAATGTATTGTTGCAGTGGATGCCAGTAGTACTGGATTGGGTGCTGTGCTCATGCAAAAGAAGTTTGGAGAAGAGTATGTTGTGTCTTATGCTTCTAGAGCTTTGCGCGGAGCTGAATTCAACTACTCCACAATAGAGAGGGAATTGCTGGCGTGCACCTGGGCTGCACAGCATTTTAGACAATTTCTGTGGGGGACAAAATTTCAATTGAGAACTGATCATAAACCGCTCATAAATATGTTGGCAGCTGGTGGTGGAAGAACACTTACAGCTCGTTTGGCCAGGTTAGCGGCTAAATTACAAGAGTATCAGTGTTCAGTAGTGTACATTCCTGGCCGTATGAATGTCCACGCTGATTGTATGTCTCGTTTATCTTACTGTGAGAGTCTAGATCCTATTGATGTTGCAGACGAGTGCGATATAGCGTACACCATTAATGATGAACAGCATAGTATAAGTTCGGATGCCATTTCAGAAGAGGTTTGGGCAAAGGCAATGTCTGAGGATGACGCTTTGTTAGAGGTGGTAAAATATCTAAATGGTAGTTGGCCTGAAGAAAGGAAGTTGAGTGGGGAAATGGGATCATTCTGCAAAATCAAAGATGAGCTCATGTTTTCACATGGATTTGTAATTAGAGGTGATAAAATTGTTCCGCCTCGTAAAATTAGAGAACAATTGGTGAATTTATCCCATGAAGGACACTTAGGCATGTCTTCTACTAAGCGACGTTTGAGGGAATTTTATTGGTGGCCTAGTATTGACAGCATGGTAGACAGGTGGGTGAGAGACTGTGTTCAATGTGCAAAGAGTGATAAGTCTGTTAAACCGTTGTCTGGGGAAGTTTCTCCCATTGAGTATTCACAGGGACCTTGGAGGAAACTTGGCATTGATATTATTGGTCCTTTAAATTTGCCTACAGCTAAACATGTTTTTGCCCTGGTACTAGTGGATTATTTTTCAAAGTGGCCGGAGGTCATGGTGGTTGACAAAGTTACGTCTAATCAAGTTATTGAATTTTTGGATAATGTTTTTAGTCGTGAAGGCATTCCTTCTGAGCTAGTTTCAGACAATGGGCCACAATTTATCAGTAGCGAGTTTGAAATGTTTTTACACAAATGTGGCATTATTCATAAAAGAGTTTCCAATTATAACCCGATGGCCAATGGTCAGGTTGAACGTTTTAACAAAGTTGTAAAAGAGTCAATACAACTTGCTGTGAAGAGCAATTTGAATTGGAGGAAAGCCTTACGAGCCACTTTACACACATATCGCATGTCTCCTAATTCAGTCACAGGTTGTTCTCCATTTGAAATGTTGAGAGGGAGAAGACCGTGTTCTAAACTTATGCCATGGTGGTTGAAAAAGAACAATATTTGTGATCCTATGTTGGATCTTAAGGTGGTCAGACAGCGTGTCCAAAATTATCAAGATAAGATGCGAAGGGTCAACTGCAAAAATCGTTCTCTGAATTGTAAAATCAATGTGGGTGTTTTTGTGCGGGTGAAATATGGAGGTTTTGACAAAAGATGGTCTAAATGGTCTGACCCAGTCAAAGTAATTGAAGTTTTCAGCAAAGCTGTCAGAGTACAAGGGGGGAAAATTTGGAATTTTAGACGAATATCCATGTTTAGATCCAAAAATGTGGGTGGTGAATCATATTTTTTCCCACGAAATGAGCCACCAGTTAGAGATGAGAGTGAAGATTGTCAAAATTTTCTAGATTTTGAAGTTGACTGTGAATCGGGGAAGTTACTTCCGGGTTCTAATGTTCCAGTTTTTGGTACTGGTGATAACAGGGTGGTACCTACTTTAACTCCGGGTGCTGTTATAACATCCAGCGAAACTCCTGAAATGAATCAAAATATTGAAGATGTATCTGTTGAATGTTCAGAAATACCTGCTTTAAGGAAAAGTTCTCGTATTAGGAAACCTCCTGTAAAAATGAATGATTTTGTTAGATTTTGAAAGTTATGCTTATAGAATTCTGTTTTTGTTTAAGATTGTATTTTTTTTTTTTTGTGTGTTTTTTTAAGAGGGGGAAGGTGTGTAGTGTTCATACTCTGAATGCTCACGCGGCATTGGGGAATGTTATTGCTCATGCTGGGTTCTGTGTTCTATGGTGGGGCGGTTGGGAGATGTGCTGCTGGGAACGGACTGATGTGGATGTGTAAGCTGTCTTCTCTACTTTGAATAAACACTGGAACCTAAAGTGTGTCACTTCAAGTTACTTCACATTTCTTTGTTAGGTGATTAGATTAATTGTCTGTGCATAAGAAATGAAGTGTTAATGCAAATGGTAATTTAAGCCTGTTTTACTATATTCATCTATGTTTGGGCTTGTTGTACATTTCATGATGTTACTGTTTCTCAAGTTTTATCCTTCACAGGATTGTATGTTGTTTTTATTTGTGGGCTCTACAGGGTACATATATGCACCCTAAGTACACTCTGTCAAGAGTTCGATTTTTCTATTATTTCGATTTACTTGCATGCATGCAGTCTTCCCTACGTAGGGATGGCAATGGGTGTTAGTCCCATTTGCTCTACATACATTTGCCCATTTGTACTACTCACGGTTTCAAATCTATTTCCAAGTCTATGTCATGGCTTCTTACCCTTATACGTTACCAGACAATGGCTATCCTCCCTCACTTTTCGGAGTATGTCTTAGGTTCATGTTTAATTTTCAATTATATCATTACTCCACACAGTGTGTGTAGTATGGGATTTAGTTCTATTACGGTGCACGTCAAGTGGCCTCAACACAAGGTTGTCCAGGTTGTCCTTTTTAATTCACTGTGTGTGTCATATGGGTCTTAGTCCCATTATTACAGTGCACAACGTGTGACCTCTTTACGAGGTTGTCTCTATACGGGTTTAGTCCCTCTCTCAATTGTTCTTCACCCTGTTTACATTGAGCCATATTTATTTTATATTGTTGATTTGACATTGCTATGTTGTTTACAGGGAAGTAGGAGTGATGTTGGTGTATTCATTAATTCTCTTCTCTGTTCTTTTTATTTCTCATGCTGTGCTTTGCCTCCTGTCATACCTATCTGGCCAGTGGGTGTGTCTAGAGGTAAGGATTGGTGCTTTCATGTTCTTCCTTTGGTTTCGATCTTATTTGTTGTGTTATAGAAGAAAAGGATTTATGAGGTATCCTAGTTTACTGTCCATGCTTGTGTATGCCATTTTCCACCACATGCTCTGCCAGTGGAATGTTACAGTATGATGATGTATTATGGAATTTTGGGTGTCTGTCAAGAAAAGCCACAGTTGTGATGGGGCTGAGCAGCATGCTGGCTGCTCCTGGTGGGGTTCATCTACATATCTACAATAAATCATCCTGAACTCAACAATCTGTCTGGACTTCATCACCACAACCAACCTCTAACCCAACATATCCTTCCTATCAACAATACTGAAAACATTACAGAATGCAACTTAAACATATTAAAACATCACCCACTGCATATGAATGTAGATTCCATCAAATATTAAGAAATGAAGAGATGTGGGCTTCGTATCTCGAGTTTGGTCGAGACACCACCAACCACATAATCCTTATGCCCAACCAGCTTGTGCCGCTTATTAATCACTCTGGTCATGCATGGCTTCCTCAAACACTTATCCTCAAATGTTTCTCCTAGGTGGGTTTGCACCAGGTCAACCTTACTTTCAAGAATGACAGAGATTTGGTCTTTTTTTCCACACCTTAGCATCATTGGTACCAACAGTACTTTGAGACACCTTGACCACTTCCTTGGGGGCAGAAAATCTGGAATCACCCTTGAGATCATGTCCCAGCTTCTTG
This sequence comes from Triturus cristatus, assembly GCF_964204655.1. NCBI lineage: Eukaryota > Metazoa > Chordata > Amphibia > Caudata > Salamandridae > Triturus > Triturus cristatus. The sequence continues at coordinate 500,310,462 of NC_140582.1, forward strand.
ATTCTGACTCAACTTCCCACACTCAAATTCCTAGAATCATATTTCACAGTAACTCCACCATATTTATCTTGTAATTTCTTCAGCACATCCGCCATACCTGCCAAACTTGCCTCATCAATATTATTACGATCGATCCAGTCATGCTTGAGTTTTGAACTGAGATCTTTACCCCGTAACAGAACTCTACTCCGTAACAGAACAAAGGAGAGACCCCCATGGAGCAATTGGGGGTCGTCCTTTATGCCAATATCGTGTCATCCACAGCTGATCTCCTATTCAATTTGTTGATCATTACTAGTTGCAAATAGTCCTTCAACATACTGTTGAAAGGTCAACTAGACCATTGCTTCTAGGTTCATATAGGGATGTCTTGACGTGCTTAATTTCCTCTGAACCTAAGAACACCTTCATTTCAGTAGACACCAATTGTGTGCCATTGTCCATCATAATCTCCACAGGGTAGCCCTCTCTCAAAAATACTCAGTGTAAAAAAATTAATGGCTGCATTAGATGTGATGCTATTTACAAAACTCACCTGAGGCCATTTTTACATATTATCATTGAGGACAATGGCAATTTTTGAAATTTCACCTAAAATATTTAGAGGGACAGCTATATTCAATGCCACTTTCGCCCATGGAATTAAAGGAGAACTCCCAGGGTCAATCAGAGTAGGTTGGGTCACCTGAGATTTATCATTTAGGACACATAGCCCACAATCCCACACAAAACCTTCCACAGGTCAAACCCAGGCTACCCGAAATCTTCAAGTACCCTGTGTTTCATTGATCTTATACCACTATGACCCTCATGGGCAAATTCCAAAATGTTTTGCCTCAAACTAATAAGACCTAACAACTGACAAAGCCTCCTTAGGAGTCTCTCTTTGCACATCAATTCATCATCTACATGCCCACATGAAACTTTCTTCCAGAGACCTTGGATTGGGCCACTCTTGTACGACCCACGACATGAATTTGCATAGAACAGGATACTTGCATAACTCCGCTCTCCATTCACTCTCTTCCAATGTTCCTTGCAACACAATGTTGATAGAATTGGCTAAACACACCACTTCATCGGTTCCATTATCTGCCCCTTCCACATCCGCAACCGAAACACCCAACAGCATTCTTGACAAGAATTCATCAATAATGTTCATCTTGCCAGGAACAAATTCAATGTCATAATTATTTTCCTGTAAATGATGTTTACATTTGGCAATCCTGGGAGTAGTTTTGTCACACCTTGTTGTGCTAAATAACTCAATTAATGGTTTGTGATGTTTTCTTGGCTGGAAAGGAACTCCCCATTCATATGTGCAGAAATGCTGAGTCCACCCACCACAGCATTAAGACTTTCCTCTCAATGGTTGAGTATGTATGTTCTGCTCCCAAAGGTGCTCGAAAGTTGAAAGCTACCACTTCCTCTCTCCTGTCAATCCTTTTCTGTATGAGTACAGCACCCGGCTCAAAGTTACTAGCATCAGTGACTATGATGCTACTGTCTCTTGTAACAAACAATTTCCTGTTGAAACAATGTTAGACTGCACCTTGTCAAACACCACTTTGCACTCATCAGTACATTAAAAAAACGTGCACAAATCGCCGAGGGGACTAGTTTTGTTCACGAAATGGGGCACAAATTTTGAGTAGTACTCGGCTAAACTCAGAAAGGATCTCAATTGGTCTTTTTTACAAGGAACCGGTGCTTCTTCTATGGTCTTCAGTAGCTTCATTTTGGGACTGATGCCATATTTGGATATTTAGTGACCTAAATAGTCTACTCCCGGCTGTTCATATTTATACTTGTCCTTCCTTCTCCTGCAATATACTTAAAATCCTGTCCAAACGCTCATTGTGCTGTTGAAGATTTTGACCAAAAATCAAAATGTCGTCCTGCAAATATCTAACTCCCTCACAATCTTTGATTATCTTCTGCATAAGCCTTTGAAAGGCAGATGAAGCAGATGCAAGTCCGAAAGGCATTGCAGTTGGAATGGAATGCACCTTCAGGAGTTACAAACAAGGTTAGATGCCTAGACTCTTCACACAAAACTACCTGGTGGTATGCAGCAGACATATCCAGGGTGGTAAGAATCGTCACACCCTCCAAAGTACTTAACATCTCACTGATATAGTTCCATGTCCACCCAAATATTCTGGCAATAGTCACACATGCTTAAGTAATTGTCACTAAGACCACTGGGGCCAGGCATTCCAAGCTATCAATGGGTTCGGTCACATCTAGACTGCACAGCTAATCTTCTTCCCTGCGCAGATCGCTCCTCAATGACATGAGAAACAGAACCCGCTCCTAGTATAATTTTGCGCATGAATACAGACAATTTTTCTAGCTGCATGGTAAAAACTTGGAAAACTTGTCAACCCAAACATTTGCAGTAGACACACTCATACACATCGGCATCAAATTAGAGCTAGTCCTCACACAATTAGGATTATTAAGATACAGGATTCTGTCTAATTCTCCTTTATCATGCCATCCCAATAAATTTGAACCCTCCTTTGTCACAAACACTGCTCTGCAAGCTGACTTTCCTTCAAATTTCAATAGCCCATCAAATTGCCCCTCACCCTCTATCCTTTTCCCACCATAAGCACACCTTTCACCCTGGGTGGTTGAAGGTTTGAACTTTGAGAAGATATCAGGGAGATGTGGCTGCGGTGCGGGATGTTGAGGACCAGTCTGGCTGCGGCATTCTGCATGTTCTGAAGTTTCCTGAGGAGTTACAGGGTGGCTCCTGTGTAGAGTGTGTTGCCGTAGTTGAGTCTGCTGCTGATGAGTGTGTGGGTGACTGTCTTCCTGGCCTTAGTAGGGATCCATCTGCAGGTGTTCTGAAGAAGGTGAAGAGTGTAGAAGCATGAGGAGGTGATGGTGTTGATCTGGTGGTTCATGTTGAATGAAGAGTCCATTATAATACCGTGATTTTGCGCGTGGTCCTTGGGTGTGGAGGGGGGTTCTAGCTCGGTGGGCCACCATGAGTCTTCCCAGGTGGAGCTGTTGGGCCCCAGGATGGGGACTTCAGTCTTGTCCGAGTTGAGCTTGAAGCAGATGTCTCTCATCCTGGTGGCGACAGCCTTCATCCCTTTGTGGAAGTTGTTTCTGGTGACGGTGTGCTCATTGCCTAATGGCCAATCCAACTGAAACATGAAAACAAAAAGTGGTACACCAAATTTACTACATATTATAATAATGCTGAGTAGAATTGCTGCAACATTCTTCACTAGCACAAGTGCAGCAAATATAAGTACCCCCAATATAGCGATCGCACTTTCTGCCAAATTTCTGCTATATTTCTCCTGCCCACGCAGCAGAAATAGACACTGCACCGCGTAAATGCCCACAACAAAGAAGGCAGCTGGTGCAGTAGCGTTTGAGACTGTGTGCCGAATGAGCCTTGACCACAACCAAGGTGGCCTCCTACCTCTGTCCAATGACAGCAATGCCACAGGCCCCAGCCGAGGTCTGATGTGCCAGAGACTGTGCAGCCAGCACAATACAATGTCGGTATTCACCCACCAATCGGCTCCGGTACAGAAGCTGCAGCAAAGTCAAAGATTGAGAAATGGAGCTGCATAGAAGTAAAGAAAAGGCAAATGGTGGCCACGGACGTCCTCAGTGCCTGATGTGAAAAACTGGTGGCCAGCAGATTTTCCGCTCATTGACAATGAAAAGAAGAGGGTCTTAACATGAAACTTGGTAAATGTATTTATTATACCAGTATCCTCCTAAGCGCCACCAGCACATCACACCGCCAGCGATTCAAATAATGCCCTGCCCAACCGTGCACCCAGAATTGCTGTTCCCACACATTCCACACCAACCTCTAACTCAACAGATATTTCAAGGAAATTAAGTGAATGGCGGTAGTGTGTGAGAATGGGGGGAGCACTTACTCTACATTTTGGACAGTTTTTCGGCTCATATTCAATGTTATTTGCCTCATGCTGCTCCCATCACACTCAGTGATAGCGGCAGCCATTTTGTGACAGAAACGGACCAGCGGCACACTTCTATCTTCTGCACTGCCTAAATACAAACATCAATGTGCAAACACTGCAGGAAACTTGTTGGGGGCCTATAATAAGAGCATGCTGAGTATCACAGGAGGCTATTATTGTCTTGCACCTGTCTGTTTTTTTCTGGGTCTACGTCTGGGAGATTTTTGCTTGTCAGGCAATGAGGCCTTCTCCACTGCAAAAAGTGTATGTTATTTTCCTTTCTAAAAAACGTCTGGAATATACGGTTTGGGAGTCCTATCTTCAACTTTATTCATGTTATTTGGGGGAGATGACACTCTACTTTTATTGAGACACGTAAATTCTTAATCACAAACAATTATGGACTTTACTCCATCCTCCAGCCAAAAGATTGCGACCTCATCTGTCATAATGCCTTTTGCATGGAAGAACTCCATCAGCTCTGTACCTATAAGGCAAAACAAAGACCTAGTCTCTCCAAAGAAGTCTCCATTACCTCTGACACTCAAAGATTTAATGGAAGAAATAAAACTCCTGAAACCTTTTTTTATGAAGACCAACGCTATGCTCCATAGATTCAAGGAGAAATGGTCAAGTCTCGAATCCCGAGTGGCTGAAATGGAACAACGTCTAAGCAGTGTACAAGATGCAGCAACCAGGATTGAAGTTATGTCAAAAGAAATCTCTATCCTAAAACAACAGACTGAGGATCTGGAAAACCACAACAAACTAAATAAATAATCTCAGAATTTATGGAATTCCTGAAGGAGCGGAGGTTCAGACATGATCACCTTTCTTAAAATAAATACAACAAAATAGTTGGACTAAAGGAAGAAGTAAATCTTAATCTGCAACGAGTCCGCTGGGTAGCCCCCAAAACTTTGGGAGCTTCTTCATCGGGCCCGTCCAAGAGGTACTATTGTATTATTTTTAGAAAATACTGATTTAGTTTTGGTTTTATTTAGCAGCCAAGCAAAGAAAACAAATGCTCTGTTCAGGTCAGAAAGTTTTTTTCTCTCAAGATGTGGCTTGTCCGGCAGCTTGATAAGAGGAATTTCTGTTGTTCCGTCTTGCCCAATGCTCCATGAATGCCCACTACGACCTCGTACACCCATGTTTGTTCAAAGTGACCTACTAGGAGAGGACTTTCTGTGTTTACTCCCCAGATAATGTAAAGAAATACATATTCCAGTGCAAAGCAGAGGAAATGGAACGTGGAAAAATTTGATTTATTTTTTCTCTGTTCTCATTGTTTTCAATATGTTTCCGTTTGAGTTTAAAATGAAGTTATAGTTAAAGATGATGTCTTTTCACGAGGCTACTATTTTCAATTCTTTTTATCTTCTATTCTTCTGCAGATGTCCTTGTCTTACCGGACTCCCCTCCCAGATGTTTCCTTCATACGTGTATCCTCCCCCGACCTATTGTTTACATTCGGGTTCCTTTTGTCGGTAAGTGCTCCTAATATCCTTATTTTGCAGTCCTAAATTATGTTTTTAACTGCTGTCCTATTCATATGCATTGTTAGTTAATTGTCTCTGAGGGCCTCATGATCGACTTCTGGCTTACACTATATTAGTTGCCAATCTTTTGCTTCATGCTCCATTACCTCACCACTACGCTGTTGTCGGACTGTATGTCTTCTTGTCAACCATGATAGAAGCCTCTTTGGCTTTTTACCATCTACTCTTCCTTTAGCAGATTCTGCCACTTTCCTTCTCTACTTCTAATTTTCCCCCTCTCTTTTCCTTTTTCTTTTTCTCCTATCTGGACATTACCTCACAACATTATTCTGTACTCGGATTCTAATTTATTGGTTGTCGTACTTGTTCTATTTTGATTACTTCATTAAGTTGATAATGCCTATTTGTTATGCTTTTTTCATCACTTACTTATATGGCAAATAAACGTTTTGTAGTGTCCTGGAAGGTTAAATGTCTATGTAATCCAGTTAAGAGGCAGAGAGTGCTTACACATCTCTGTAGATTACGATGTATGATTGCTTTGTTGCAAGAGACAAACCTAACAGGCAAAGGTATTGACTCATTAAGGAGACAATGGGTGGGTCAAGAATTCTGTTCCCCCACAACACAAAAGAAAAATGAGATTGTTATATTGCTTCATAATTCACTCTCTTTGACCGTTGAGAAGGAGGAGAAGAATAAGGAGTGTAGATGGCTCCTCCTCCATCTTACTATAAATCATATTCCAATTTCTCTTCTTAACGTAAATGGCCCCACTGGTGTGGACATACAATATTGGTAAATGTCAAACGGTCCTGTTCTAATACAAAATTCCTGTCGGGGGGAGGTTGCAACCAAATTATGGATCCCTTCATTGATAGGAAAACTCTAGCCAGGTACGTCCCCAACAAAATGCCAAAGATATTTTAAAATACTGTTCAATCCAAGGGACAGGTAGATGCTTGGAGGATTTACAACCCCAGCAATCTAGAATATAACTTTTACTCTCCTGCACACCAATTTTAATCTAGGATGGACTACATTTTCCCTATACCTCACTTATTCACCACATTAGCACATGTTGGAATAGGTTCTATATTAATATCAGATCACGCCCCAGTTCTTGTTGACATAGAAATATCACCTGAAACCTCTAGATCAAATGGCGGTTTTGGAAGCGATGTTGTTTTTGATCCCAAAAAACAGACAAGGATCTCTCCTCTTGCACTAATTATCGACCCATTTCTCTCATAAATTTAGAGTACAAAGTGTTTGTGAAAACCTTGGCCCTTGGACTCAAACAATATATCCCGGATTTGATTGCTCTAGAGCAAACCAGGTTTGTTAAGGGTAGATATCTGGCTGGTAATTCTCAAGTTTTTTGGAACATTCTACATCTTGCATTGAAGAGTTCTATACCTATGGCCGCTATTACAATGTATGTAGAAAAGGCATTTGACCGAGTTTACTGGTGTTTCATGATGTCTGCACTGAAATAGCATGGGTTTGAACCCAATATTTTAAAATATATCAGTCTGGTCTATTCTTCCCTAAAAACTTCAATATTTGTAAATTACACTTGTTAGAAATGGGGTCCCTGGTTGGCTATGGACATGTACTAAAGCCAGGCAGAACCCACCTCTCTAGCCAGGGCAAGTAAGTTACATACCAAAGATAGTCTGTGCTCACCAAGCCTGGTGGCTTGGCGCAGAGCAGTCAGGATTATTATCAGAGGCAATGAGTAAAGCATTTGCACAACACACTCACACAGTAACACTGTAAATACACCACACACAGAGACTCTATACTGCATTATGTAAAAATAGACTGTATTGTACAAAACATAAGGCCAAAAACAACATAAATCATAAATACTGTGCACCCAATGTAGTTACTTAGGTAGTACTCATGATCTTAGATAATGTAAGGCAAAAACTACAGGCATCATAAAATCAAGGAACAATTAGGGCATGAAATGCAGCAGATTATGAAATTAAATACCTGAATCATAGACACTATAGATGTAAGGCATTTGCTTAGATAGCATTGAATAAATACTTTGCAATTAATGCAGGCTATTTGGGTAAAATCACATCCCTTACAATGAAAACATGGGTCCCAGAGCACCTTATCTTCTATTACGCTCTATAAGGTAATTTGCAGATTTCCCATCGCAACAACGTTCCTGCTCAATTGGCTCGCACTGTACTGGAGAAAAACAGAACACGTGCCGCACCAAGTAAAGTCCTCCCCACCAAGGTACATCCCAAAAGGAGGGGGCAAACACACCACCACATTAGGCGGGAAGCTCCCTTTTGTTCTACTGCATATAGGGAAGTAAGTCCAAGACAGTTGTCCACAAGGAACTAAGCTGCACGTGACAGCAATGCCGTGGGGCAATGTACCTCTCCTGGGCCCCCGCTTACTCACAGTGCTCCAGCTGCGGTTGTACTGTACAACAGGCAACTTCCAACATAGTACCTGGGTAGTAAAGCCTCAAATGGATTCAGCAGGTCTTTTAGCATGAGCCCATAGCACCCAACTCAGCCATACTCTGGAAACTCCTGCCAAATTCGGTGGACCCACTGTAGAAAAAAGAAGAAATTGGAGGAAAGTTACTTTTGACGCTATGAAAAATGAATTAGCTAACTCCACTCCTACTCCTTCAGGTGATCCCAATAGGGACTCTTCCCTCTTCAATACATGGCTGACCTCTGCCCTAGACAAGATTGCACCGATCAGATCCTGTAAAGTAGTTAGGAGCAAGCCTTCAGCGCCGTGGTTCAATACTGAACTACAATTGGCTAAAAGTCACTGTAAAAAACTGGAACGCATCTGGAGAAAAAAATATGAAATCTCAGCCAAGGATACTTACAAAGAAGCATTGAAAAAATTCCATATCCTCAAGCGCAAAACTATGAAAGATTTTTTTGCTAAACAAATTATGGAGGCAGAGAACTCCCCTAGGGAGATTTATAAGATAGTAGAGAGCTTTCTGAAACCTCAATCCCTTAAAAGTATCATCCCGACTACCCCTTCGCTGTGTGAGGAATTAGCCTCTTTTTTTCATGATAAAATTGCGGCCATTTACTCTGCCTTCCCGATTACGGATGAGCGGGAGAGGCCCCTGACTGGTCATCCAGGTAAATGGTCCGACTTTCATCGGTATGAAAAGGACGCCTCCCTGAGGGATCTTATGAAAATTAAGTCTGGCTGCCCCTCTGACCCCTGCCCGGCTAGAATTTTCAAACTTCTAGCCCCGGCAGTGAACAATACATTGAACAATGTTTGGAACACCTCACTTGACACTGGTATTTTCCCTACAGAATGGAAGAAAGCCTTTGTCTGTCCTATTCTAAAAAAAGAAGACTCTGATCCCACGGAACTGAAGAATTTTAGGCCCATCTCCCTGCTCCCCGCTCCTGCAAAAATTCTGGAAAAGGAGGTCCAAAGGCAACTGTCTGACTTTCTCGAATCCAATAACTGCCTACATGACTCACAATCCGGTTTTAGGGCGGGATATAGTACTGAGACGGCACTGCTGGAGGTGACAGAATCAATCCGGGAGACTATGGATCAAGGTAGCTGTGCCATGCTGGTACTGCTTGATCTGTCGGCGGCCTTTGACACGGTCTCCCATAAGATCCTGCTCAACAGGCTCCACTCACTAGGTGTTACAGGAACTGTCCTACGCTGGTTCAAGTCATTTTTGGGAGATAGATCTCAACAAGTCTTTCTTCACCCACACGTGTCAAGTGTTAGGACACTCTCGCAGGGGGTCCCGCAGGGGTCCGCCCTGAGCCCATCTCTGTTCAACGTATATCTGGCCCCCCTGGCATCCATTGTTGAAGGCTTGGGTGTACGTGTCGTTTCTTACGCTGACGACACCCAACTTATCTTCTCCTTCAAAGAGCATAACGAGAATGCTTTCACTAAGTTCAGGCAGTGTCTCCATGATATCTCCTCTTGGATGACCGATAACTGCCTGAAACTAAATACTGACAAGACCGAGATATTGTTTTTTAATCAGCCGACCCCTCCTCAAGCTGAGCTCTGGTGGCCAGCAGAACTTAACCCCCCCCCAATTCCGGTCAACTCAGCAAGGAACCTAGGCTTTAGAATGGACACCCAACTCACTGGCAAGGCTCAAATAGCCTATATTTCCTCACAATGTTTCTGGAAACTGAAGGCACTTCGCAGGTGTCTTCATTTCCTTCCTATGGAATGCAGAAAGATGGTGGTTCATGCGCTTATCACTTCCCAGTTAGATTATGCTAACAGCCTCTTCATTGGTCTGCCTGACTATCTTATGAAGAGACTTCAAAGAATTCAAAATTCTGCTGCTAGATTGATTAGAAATGTGCCACTAAGGTATCATATTACTCCACATTTGCGGAGCCTTCACTGGCTGCCCGTAAAAAAAAGAGTAATGTTTAAGGCCCTGGTCCTAGCCCATAAAGCACTCAGAGAGGTTGGCCCTCGATATCTGAGACAGAGGCTCCAAAAATATCAGAACGCCAGAACCTTACGCTCCAGCAACCTGAACCTCCTTGCCACTCCACGTTTTAGGAAAGCTAGAATAGGAGGGAGGGACTTTGTAGTAAAAACGGCTACTATGTGGAATATGATGCCTAACCACCTACGCCAGATTAAAGCTGAACTCCCTTTCAGAAAGGCCCTCAAAACTTGGTTGTTTGACCTCACGACTTCCGTCTAACGTCTCTCTCTCCCCGCTGTCCTCTGCAGGCCCCTCTCTGGATGCTAGCGCCGGGACACCTCCGTTGGAGGTAGCTGTCGCGCTTTACAAATGATTAAATAAATAAATAAATAAACTCAGTTGAGCACATATGAGCTGTTTCCCCGAGAGGGCCTAGCGTCATCAGTGGGGGCCTGATTTCCTCAGGCGCCAATACTGATCGCTGGACTGGGGTAGATGGGGCTGGGTATTGCTGTAGGCTCCACCGCTGTCTCACATGGTAAACCTGCATTACTGAAGTGAAGGGAAGCTGCACTCAGGGGGGATTCCTCACCCAGCCGCAGCACAAAAATGACCCAGTTGGCGGTGGCTTCCCTCATCAGTCACGCAAGTCTACGGACCTTAGTAGATTTTAACAATAGGCAATGGCAGGGGCAAGTCTGCCTGCAGGGAGCGGTTGCCTTAACCCGACACCAACGATGTTGCATGTCGCAGTTCACCTTGCTGGAGGGCCTGCATTGAGGAAAGTCTATTGCTGCTCTGCATGGAGCTCTCACCATGCGGTGTATGAAATCCCAAGATGCAGCGAACAATGCTCTCCATACACTATCTCCAAAGTTTGACCACATGCTGGTTTAAAGGGTGCTAATAAAATAGCACTCACCACATGCTGAGTGAAAACATTTTGGGCCACAGACAGACCTCACCACGTACTGACTTTGCAGGCCACTGGGCCAGCCATTAGCCCCAGGAAAGTACACAGACTTGAAGAGGTGGATAGCACTACAGTCCTCTTGGCAATGGGGAAACTGTAGAGCCAGCAGCATCTGGTTACAAGTCCACCAAATGTCTCTGGTTAGACCAGAGTCAGGGTCCAGCAGGCATTAGGGCAACAAGCAGAAAAGCAGTCCAGTGAGCCCTTTAAGCAGCACAGCAGTTAGCAGGCAGCAGGGCAACAAGCAGAACAGCAGTCCAGATGAGTCCTTTCATCAGTGCAACAGTTCTTCTGACAGAGGTTCCGGTCCAGGCCCCAAATGTTTTTGATGTCAGGGTGACTTCACAAGAAAACTTAGAAGTGCACAACACTCCCTTTCAATCTATCCCTAGCTCCATATGTCAGTAGGGGGTAAATCAGCCCTCTGTGTGAGGGCAGGAGCAGGACACAGCCTATACAAATGTAAAGTGTGAACGCCCCTCTCTATCTCAGCCCAGGAAGACCAGATCAGTATGCAGATGAAACCCTGTCACACCCAGCCCTTCCTGTGTGATGGCTGTCTGGAAAGTATGCTCAAATTATAGCTGTCACCCAGATGTGGATTGGAGTCAGGCTGCAAAGCACAAAAAGTCATAAGCACAGAGAAATGCCCACTTTCTAAAAGTGGCTTTTCTAAAACAATAATGTAAAATCCAACTACACCTGTAAGCAGGATTTGTCACTACCATTCTAAACATACCAAACATGGCAATGCTAGTCCTTCAAGATCAGGAATTACCACTTAAAAACATATAAGGGAATTCCAAATACTAGCCTATGAGAGGAGCAGGCCTCAAGGTAGTGAGACAAAATAGTCTGTTTGTCACTACCTGGACATGCCACACAATAAAGGCACATGTCCAACCTTTCAGTTACACAGCACTCTGCCCACAGGGCTACCTAGGGCCTACCATAGGGGTGATCTATATCTAATAAAAGGGCCAGGTGCAACAGCACTCAATCCTCAGACTTTTCCCTCCTACATGGTACCCATCAAAGGTGCCCATTATCGCCTTCACTTTTTATACTGATGAACCTTTTATTCATATTTTGCATCATTTGCCTTCCTTTCACAGTTTTACTCTCAAAGAAACTCAAATCAAATTCACTGGTTATCCTGATGATATTGTCTCATATGGGTCAGATCCACAAATGTTCATACCTGCCTTTACAGATCTCTTATCCGCTTATTCTAAATTATCCGGTACAAACAAAATTTCAATAAATAGGAGGTCCTTTAATTAAATCAATATTGCTTAAAAGAAATGTTTGTGGACACTGGTTTTAGATGGAATTCTAATTATATTAAATGTTTGGGGATAAAATATTCCTCTCCAATCTCCAAATCTCCAAAACTATCCTCATAAATCTGGAGGATACTTACCAAAGAACTCTTCAAATGTCAGAGAAGTGGTCCTCTTTGTATTTATCTTTGTGGGGTAGGTTGGACACCACCAAGAAGATGATGATGCTGCTGGTTATTCATTGTTATCTATCTATGCAGCCAGTGAAGCTTCCTCTGAAGTTCTTCCAATCTCTCAATAGAGTGAAGGGAACATTTTTATATCATGGACGAAAAGCATGCACATTATTAATTTCCTTATGCAAATCCAAACAAATTGGGGAGGGGGGGTAAATGTTCCTAATATTTGGCAATATCATTCATCATTTGTAATAAAAACAAGTTGCATACGGTTACAGATTGATCTCCAACTCTCTGGTGCAAATTGGAAGATTCTGTGATTTCACCTTTCTCTTATCATTCTAGGGCTCATTTTTCAAACCTTCCAAGATCATTTGCTTATCCCATCATTAAACATTCTATATCAATACTATATCTGGTCCTTACTCTGTGTCTGCCATTATTGCATATGTTCCTAGACTCTTTAATATAGTATAACAAACATGTCAAATTGTCTAACTGTACCATTTTTTGGAAAGACTGGGTAGCTAAAGGAATAATTGAGGTTAAACAGTTGCTGCGGGGTTTTGATATCCTCTCCCTCCTCATCTGTAGCTGTAAGCAAATTTGCCCTCTCCTCAACTTCTTCTATTAAATACGACTCTTTGAAAACATTTCTTATGCAACACATACTCACCCTTCTACAAGAACATTCTCCCCTTCACATTGTGCTCCCTGAAAAGATTAACTTTTCCCTACCTAACAAAGCTTTCAATATATACAAAACTCTTCACTATGCACTTCCAAATGATCCCAAATCTAAAATAGATTCATTATGGGAATCAGAATTACAGCACTCATTTTCCTTGTAAACCTGGAATTTAAGTTGGCCTAAAATCCACCACACCTCTTGTAATCCCAGCACTACGCAAACTTGATATTATTTCTACCACATGTTGTTTTTAACCATAACCTCTCTCTGTAAATACAATCCAAGCATACAGATCATTTGTTGGACTTGTTAAAAAACACTGGGCACATATATAAATATATTTTTTCACTGCCCATCCATCAAGTCTTTCTGTGTGAAGATATGTAATACAATATAATCAGTATGTTACTCTTCCTTTTGGTATGACATCTATTTTTTTGGGGGACGTTTGTCCTGGATTGGCATATGTAAATTGGGTATTTTTTTTTATTTTCGTATTGCGATTGCTTTTCAAAAAATTATATCTAATTGGAAGGATGGTACTAAAGTTACCTTTACCGGATGGTGAAATGCCATCATCACAGACTTGATCGAGTGTCTGCCACTTCAATGCAACAACTTCTTCAGAAGGTTATTTTTTGGTTGCCCCTTACCACATACTTATCTAGTAACTCCACCCAGATCCAAGACAGTACGATTGCTTTTCAGCTGCCATGAACTTTCCATTTATTGTATACAGTACAGTAAGCTAATATATTTGTAGCAACTATTTGACAACCACCACAATAAGTGATATTTGTAAGGTTTAGATCTTCCTTTGCTTACTTTTTCTTTCTTTTCCTTTTCCCTCTTTTTCTCCCTTTTTCCTCCCCCCATTTCCATTAAACATAAAAATGTAATTGACAATATTAATAAGGTACTCTTTGGTATAGTTCCTATTATTGGTCTATAGTTCTACAATGCACTATTTTCCTAGGTATTGCCGTTTAGGTTGTCATTCTCATTTTGCAGTAATTCTGTTTATCATTCTGACTTAAATAATAGAAAGTTTATTATGATGTACTTTTTGTTGAAATTATTTTATTAAAGTGCCTTTAAACTAAAAAATAAAGCAGGAGGGCTATCGGCACAACAGTGGGTGAAGGCGACCAGTATTATACGTACTGAAATTGTTAAGGTCTGTCCTGGTCTTCCATCATTGTTTTGTGTCTATCCAGTATTACAAAAACCAGGGGTAGTGGGGCGCTACAATTCATAAGAGGTGTACACCATGTGGTGGACTTCTTCATTTAAAAAATTGTAGTTTCAAGTTAATGAAATCTGCTATTGATTAACTTAAATTAGTATGCTGAAATGGTACAATGTTAAATATATTATCCCATTTATTCCAATAAAAAGCATCAAAGCTGAAAGTAAAAAAAAGGATTGCAGGTAAGATATTTATTTATCACATTTGCATCAGGGAGTAGAGATCATGTTATGTATAGCTCTCCCATTATTCTCTACCCCTTCGCAGTAGTTGAAGGAAGGGACAGATGATTTTGGGGGCATACATAAATTATAGGTGGGTAACAAGTGAATTACGGGGATGTTTTTCACCTAGGGCCTGTGAGTGACATCATAGATAACTTGAGCTTCGCTCTCATTGTCTATTTGACCTCACTCAGAACCCTGAGATGAAAAACATCCCTGTAATTCACTGTTACCTATCTATAATTCTATATTTTATGCACAAAACAAGGCGTTGTAGCATTTTGCTGCTCATTGTTATTACATGTCCAGGTTAAGATTATCCCTGTCATCAGATGCGAGGTTTACCATAGCAGGTCCCACACCTGCACTGCCAAACTCACCCCTGAACATTTTTTGCATTACCAGATGGCCAGATATACACTATCCCCAGACACAGATACTACAATACCAGATGAGAACACCCCAAAGAAGGAACAGAGTCTGTAATTTCAACATTCTGGGCACATCCCCTGATGCTTGGATGTGGGCATGGTGGTGCTAGGTTCAGAAAACCCAGTTGCCTGGCCATGTCATTTGACCTCAAGGGATCACAAGAAGCTCAGAAGTCATATATGTAGCTGGTTTCACAAGAAATTGTAATTCCTTGACAGTGCAGTTAAGATTAGAAACCTTTCCATCACTCAACAGCACAGAATGAAACATGACTCTAACCGCTTCTTTACGTTGATTAAACTAGCTTTCATCCTTAGGAACTCTTCCTATCTTTTCATTTTGATTTACTCACCAACTCTTTCGGTAAAAAGTTCAGTCCGGCATTTCTGATCATGGAAACATACCTGTCAGGAGACTGTCTAATATTGTTCCTAACAGCTTCCACTGGCCATTGCTTAACCTCCACTTTGCACATCCATTCTGGTATCCATTCGGGTCTAGGATTGAGCCCCCTCATAAATTCAAATGGAAAGTACCTGTTGATCTCAGTCTTGTTCACTCTATACATCCAGTTTTTGCCCACAGTTTTTCAATCAATCAATCAGTCAGGTGTTTGTTAAGCATGCCTACTCACCCGTAAGGGTCTCAAGGCGTTAGGGGGGAGGGGGTTCGCAGGTTCCAGTCCATCAAGAGCCAGGATTTGCGGTTTCTTGCAAAGATGGGGAGCGATGTTGTCTGTCTGAGATGGAGCGGAAGGTCGTTCCAGGCATTGGCTGCGAGGAAGGAGAAGGAGCGGCCTCCCGATCTGGTCTTTCTGGTGCGAGAGACCACAGAGTAGGAGAGCTGGGCTGATCGTAGGGTCCTTTGGGGTTGCGTGGAATTTGAGTCGTCTGTTCAAGTATGCTGGTCTGGTGTTGTGGAGGGCCTTGTGAGCGTGGGTGAGCATCTTGAAGGTGACTCTAGCTTCGATGGGGAGCCAGTGGAGTGTGCGCAGGTGCTGGGAGATGTGGCAGTGTCTTGGCAAGTTGAGGACCAGTCTTGCGGCGGCGTTTTAGATGTTCTGCAGCTTGCGGGTGAGGTTTTTGTTTATTCCGGCATAGAGTGCATTGCCGTAGTCGAGTCTGCTGGTGACCAGGGCGTGAGTGACGGTCTTTCTGTGTTTGACGGGGATCCATTTGAAGGTCATACGTAGGGGGTGGAGGGTGTGGAAGCAGGAGGATGAGACGGAGTTGATCTGGTGGTCCATTTTGAGCTTTAAGTTCAGGATGATTCCCAGGTTGCGTACGTGGTCCGTGGGGGTGGGCAGGCTTCCGAGGGTGGTGGGCCACCAGGTGTTGTTCCAGGCGTTGGGGTTTGGGCCCATGTGGAGTACATCCGTTTTGTTGGTGTTTAGTTGTAGGCAGCTGTTTTTCATCCATTTGGCAACGGCTTCCATACCTTCTCGAAAGTTGTGTCTGGCGGTGTTGGGTTCGTTGGATAGGGAGAGGATGAGTTGGGTGTCGTCTGCGTATGACACAATGTTGAGTCCGTAGGTTCTGACGATGGGGGCGAGCGGAGCCATGTAGACGTTGAAGAGCGTAGGGCTTGGATTGTTGACCCAAGGAAGACCCGATTAATCATCTCTCTCATGCTATAACCACTCACGTTATACAAAGAGCTTGCTCTATGAACCACACTTAATCATTTGAATTAAACCTTGCAATATTTGAAAAAAACTGTACTACATCGCTAAATAACATAGTAGGCACCCCTTTACCCATGAAAACTTCATCCAAGACTTTTAGGACAAACTCACTGTTCACTGTGTCCACTGCTCAAAACACGGACTATCAAGAAAATGTGTCTGTCAAAACACCTTTCAGGGGGCAAAGGGCCAAGCAGGAATTACAGGGCCTAACTGTGGTGGTTGAGGCCTTTTACTGCTGATGCCTCGAGGCCCAGCCTACTATGAGATCTGAGTTACTTGGCCAAGTACCTCTTCGGCACGACTCTCAGTATTAGCGCAGGTTGAGCAGTCCAAGGTTTCTCAGGGAGAAGGTAGGTGTAAGGCGAGCACAGACTCAGAACTTAAAGTAATTCCAGCAAACCCAATAAAAGGACTGTCCAGTCAAATACTTGTGTTTATCTACAGACACACAACACAGTACAACACACAGCAAGCAGCATACACAGCCTTTTTGAGACTAGCCCACTAGCATTGCCCGGGTCAGCTTTCCAGTCCAAATTCCTGTTTATAGCTGATGATTATTTCCCATTCATGTATATCAACACCCAAACGAGTCCCGCTAAGTTGTTCAAGTGTCAGAAATGATATGGGGGCTCTTTAGTGAGACCCAGAGAATCTTGCCATTTCAGTGCAGGTTCCTCAGGTCCTGGCAGCCCGTTTATCTTACCCTCTCTCACAGAGTGACACTTTAGAGTCCCGAGGTGCCTCTTGGTAACCCGGCTGTGCCCAGACTGTGGGAAGCTGTGGCCACGGTGGCCACCATCCTCAGCACTCCTCTGATGTGGTAAGTCTCTCCTTAGATCCAGGACAGGTTTCCAATGGCCCCAGAGGGGGGGAGTTGAAGTAATTGCTCTCACTTTCCAAAGGTATTGGCCCACTGTGTCTTCTCAGCTGCATTTGGGATCAGGGTGACGGACATCTTCCTCCTTCATGGCCCCTTTCTACTCACACACAGGTAGGGTCGCAGGGGCACATTCAGGGTGACAGCCTTCTCTTTTCACAGCGGCCCCCACCTGTCATACATGGGTTGTAGGTGGCAAGAACATGGTGACAGCCTTCTTCATGTTACGGCACTGAGTTTGTCAATGGCTTTCCATCTCTCACAGAGCAGCTCCAAGGACTGTAACCCTTATTCTTCACCACGCCCCCAGCTGGCAAAGGTGTCACAGAGTTTAGCATAAAGTGTTGGGCACTGTTTTGTCCCAAGGAGAGGGTATTGGAAATGAAGTCATTCTTTCTTGTGCATTTCGTTTATCGTCTCTGGCAGAAGAAGATACTTTTTCAACAAGCGTAAGACTTTAGCAGGTGTATGGCTGCCTGAGTACTTTAGGGCTTCTGTATGGGGGAAACCATTTACAGTTTAATGTGATCACTAGCATTTTATGAAAATGTTGATAACTGGAGCTATTATTAATGCCGCTCCGAGGATTGTCTGGCACCTGCTAGACTTTGAGTACAAATCAGTGTGTGGTCCTGGAAAAGATAAAGTAGTTGTAGATTTCTTATCTAGGTTGAAGACCCCAAATGCAGGCATACATGGAAAAGAAATTGCAAATGCCACTTGCAAATGATAGTGCCATTCTTGCTTTGAACAAGGCAGTGCAGACTGAAGAGGATGCGAAGGATATTGTATGACAGAAAGTGAAGCTGTATGCTGTACAGAGGCTGACAAAGAGCAATTGGCAAGGCTCTAAGACCATCTTTGGAGGTTAGGCGGGAGCTCCATGTAATGAATGAGGCAGTTATTAGGGTTTGAAGATGGTTCCCACTGAGGCTTTGGGGTTAACTATAGCGAAAGTGGGTCGTGAGGAACATTTTGGGATTAGCAGAACTTAACTTGTTATTAAGAATATGTGCTGTTGTCCTTAGTGGATATCAGAATTGAGAGTGATAAAATAATGTATATAATGCCACTAGGCATATAAAATTATAAGGACACTCAGGCCACCCATGTGTGAAAATGTGATACTGAAAAATCCATGGGAATTTGTTGCCAATTATATAATTGGACACTGTTGGGATGGAAAAGTGTCTTGCATGGTGACAGATGTGTACCCCTGACCTGAGTGCACCAGCTAAGGTGATATCTGGATCCTTGGTTATAATTTTGGTCATGAGCAAACATGAATCATGCTTAAGCGCTATGAACTAGGCCTGCCTCATCGATTGCAGCCTGCTCAGACAAGTATGGGTGCCAAAGGAGTTACCCTTAGAAGGTGTAAAGCTCCTGCTTCACCAGGAGTTAAGTGAGCTGTGATGGTCTTGTTTTTTGTGATCAGCAGAGTGAACAGGTCCATTTTACCTCCATCCAGAGGTGGCTGCCACAACAGGCAAGTGGGGACGTGGAGGGAGACGGGGAACGAGGAGAAAAAATAATAATAATTTTTAAAAACTACATGTTCCTGCCGCCACCGCCGATGGTCGCCTCAGTTCTTAACTCCAACCATCCCTGGAAAGCATAGGCTCTCCACCCAATCCAGACGCTGTTCTTATGCTATGAGAGCAACACCTGAATTGGTCTGAGCGGCCTGTTCTGCTGCTCAGACAGTGCCTGGGAGCCTCAAGATTTGCTCCAACTCGGCTGTGAACACAGCTGGGTTGAAGAAATAGAAGTGTGCATGCCTGTGTGACCGGCCTAAGACGGCCGGCCAAACTGATATGCTCACTTCTAAGTGCCCACCAAACCTCCCTTTCGTGGCCTGGCCTCGCCCCGCCCCACACAGGCATGCCAGCCCGAGCCGCTCACAGAAAAATAAAATGATATTATGGTTTAATTATTATTTTATTTTTCGGTGACTGACTAACCAGTGGGGTGAAGCTACTCGGCCATTATGGAGGAGCCGCCCCTGCCTCTATCATTAGAGCGGTGCTTCCTGGGACACCCTGGTAAAATTCCGCTTTTTTGTGATTAACTCAACCCATGGCCAGCGCAAAGATGTACGTGTGCCTAAGATATGGTACAGTGCAGGAGAAACAGCATGAGTTGCTGTGTGTGCATGCTAGGGTGTGCATGTGCCTGCAGGAGTGTACAGCACATAGGACCAAGTGTGGATGTTGCATAAGGTTGCTAGAAAGTATGTGTGCCAGGGAAGAGGCACATTATATTGGAGACTGTGCGCCTCTGAATGCAAGTATGCACTTGTGAATATCATAATACACTGAAGACACTGGGTTCCTTTTTGGGAGACCCTGGGCTTGTTGGAGGAGTTAAGGAGAGGTTGAGGTTTCCTCTAGGCAAATTTGTGGATTGCTGCATTCCAGAGAGTTGGGTGGGAAACACATTGGAGCAAGAAAGAGCCAGTATCTTCGCTGCACATCAGTAGGGGCTCTTTAATTCTGAAATGAGGTCACTGGTCAAAGGGGCATGGGCACATCTGAGGAAAGAGACGAGGCTGAATAGAAAATCATGAAGAGTAGGGCTGAGGCCCTTTGTTATCCTTCTGTTGCACACAACTCTGAGGCTGACATCCAGGAGTGAACCTCTGGGCACTCTCATAGCCTGTGTTTGAGGCTAACAAGGTTAGAGACTATTCTGATGTGATAGTATGCTCTCTAGAGGAAGAGCACATCAAAGGAGTGGGTGCTTCAAAGTTAGAAACCCCAATAACACAAACTTTAAAAAAAAAAAAAGACACTAAATCACAAGTGTTTCTGGAAGTGAATTATTGAATGAGAAGCTTAAGACTCACAAATTCTCAGAATGAAACTGTACAACAGTGTGGAGAATCTCAGCACAAGTTCTACCTGTTAAGACCAGGATGGCGGACTAAGGGTCTGCCAGTCTCCCATGCTGGGTGAGGGGACATCAGCCAAGAGAATCGAAAACACTGCTGGGAACCTGGGGCACCAACTTCTGTATGGTCCAAGACAAGAGAGCTCTTGGAGAAGATGGAGATTGCCTGGGCAGAGAAAGATCCAGGGGGGTCCTACTGAGATGATCCCAGGAGTGGAGTGTGAGATTCTGGTCTGTCGAGAACAGTGTGTCCGTCAGTGAGTCTGCCAGTGTCTGCTGTGTGACCCCTGTATGCCAGGTAGGGTCCACTGAGAGGATTGAACCGCCGCACCGATCGGGTCTTTTACCTGTATGCATTGTGCGCATTGTGCCAGGAGGGTGTGCTGCTGATAGAAAAGGTCATCACCGCCATGAAGGGAAGACCGTTGTACTAGGTAGTTCTGGGACCCAAAGGGGGCAGTCGCCTTATCAGTGCTGCTCAGCGATTCCTGTATGTCAGGAGAACATTGCGGGCTGTCGCCCTGTATGCACTGTGAAGAGCCTCTGCACATCAGCACAAGGTCGTAGTCCAGAGAGAGGGCCATTGCCCTAGGACAGCATGCAGTCATAATCACACAGCGGATTGTGACCAGGAGTGGGCGGAATGTTCCATTCCTCCCACGAAATTGGTGGAAGAATATGACTCGTTACTACGTGAGTCTAAACATCGCATGGCATTACAACGCGGTTTTTACAACGAGCACGTTGTTACCACGCAATGCCATTACTGCGCAAGTCATTACATTGACTTGCAGTAGATGGCGCCCTAATTTACTATTCCAACTCCAGCCTACGCAACAGTAGGGAAGGTGTTGGAATAGTAAACTATACTAATCCTAATGTTAGTGCGCCATCTACTGCAAGTCGATGTAATGACTTGCGCAGTAATGGCATTGCATGCTAACAACGCGGTCATTGTAATGACCGCGTTGTAATGGCATTGCGGTGTAATCACCGTGATGTAAAGGTCGTTTCCCTTGGTGTAATTTTAGCCACTCTGCGCTACTCTTTAACGCAGAGTTCTGTCCAAATCCTGCCATTCTCTGTATGGCCGAATTTTTCTACCACGAGGCACAAACATATACGAGCTAGCGAGCATGAGTGGGATTTGGCGTCCTCAAGCATAAATTTTCTAATTCGGGCGGTTGCTGGTGTTCATGAGCAGTCGCAGTCAGAGAGCTACCGCTCAAGTAGATTTGCTGTCATTCAAGTAGATTTTCTACTCGAGCGTCAGCAAAATAAATCGAATGGCCGGGCACTCCTGCACAGCACATGGTGCAGTTTGCCCTGATATTCAGCTAAAGTGCAGCTTGAGCAGCACAAGCAGCATATTTGCCTCCCATTGGCAGAATTCCGCGGAATCAAGCTGAGTTTTTCTGTAACTACGTGGAATTCCACTGAGGGAAGATCCACGAGCTCTGCCCACCTCTAATTGCAATCCAAGAAGTTAGAGCAAAGTGTCACCTGCTGAGTCCCGGAGCACCCAAGACCCACCCTACAGATGGAGAAGAAGGCTCACTGCTGGACTGAAGTAGCACCGCGGATGTCTGCCACCACAGCTGCAGATTTCAGAGTTTTACCCACTGCCATGGAAGAAATCTATGCCCGGGGATTTTGAAAAACTATCCTAGCCAGAGTGGGTAAGACTGATAACGTGACATGGGGCTCTGGGGGAACTTGCTATGACTGACATGCCCAGGTACAGGGACATGTAGACTGTTGCTAAAAGCCCTCCTAGAACTCCTGAGACTCGAACTCACTTGTGGGGCATAGCTTGGATGTTGCCACGTGTGAATGGGAAATAACCATCATCCATAGACATAGAAGTAGAGCTGGAGCTCACCTAGTAACACTAGCTGGCCTTCCTTAAGAAGACTGGGTATATTATTTGCAGCGTGTTGAATTGTACTTTGTGGTTGCAGATAAAATACTCTTTTGTACATTGAAGCAAGTATTTGACTGCACAATCAATCATTAGTGTTACTAGATGTATTTTGAGTTCTGAGTCTGTGCTCGCCTCACACCAACCTCTTCCAGAGAAGCCTTGGACTGCTCGACCCGTGCTACCACAAAGAGACAGGTGCTAAAGGGGCACTTGGCCCAGTGGCTCAGAGCCCACAGTAGACCAGTCCCAGGACATCTGAAATAAAAGGCCTCAACCACCACGGTTAGCTCCATTAGCTCCTGCTTGCACCATGCTCCTCAGAAAGGGGTTCTTGCAGAAGCTATTAAAAATAAGTAATACTCTTTCTTTTCAAACTACGTTAACTCAACAGAGGATCTAGAAAAGTGAAAAGCCTTTGTCCCATTAGGATACCAACCATTTACTTCGCAATTAAAATTGATTTAATATCACCTGCAGTACTGAAACCTTATTTTCCTGTGCCAACAATGTGGCTGAAAATGTAGGAGAAGCTACAATAGTGCCACAGTACAGTTGTAAAAATATATAGGCCGCTACATAATGACTTGCTAAAAAATTAGTACAAAATCTTTAAGTATGATTTCTTTTGGTAAAATTATGTTTTGGTGTCGCCTCTTCACTGCCGCTGGAGGGGATATCCTTGTGAGAGAGATGAGTATAATTAGCATCTATTTAGTTCATAGATACATTTAATATTTTCAGATGATTACTTTAGTAGAAACTGACAAATATTCCTCCATGGAATTCAGTTTTTTGTTATATTTTTCAGAAAGTATTCACAATGATACAGAAGAAATTGCACATTTAATAGTGGTAAAATGACTTGGGCTCTCGTGAGCTGTCAGGGATCTTGGCAATCTATTGATTTCATTGTCTCCAGATCTATTGTGATGCACACAATTACGTTAATGAGTCTGAAAAGGAAGCATGCAAGTTTTCACCATTTTTCTGAATTTGAGGCGAGTGTTGTAATCATGTAGACTTGTTCCAAACTTCGAAGGCTTGCCTTCCCTGTGTGTGCTTTGAGATGCAAAAAGGTGTTTGCTGAACACATATGGGGATTTGGTACTTAGTTATAAAACACGACCCCTCCTCATACATCCTGACTGTTCCCTTGTCGAGCTTTATGTCATGCACAGTCTTGAGTTGTCTCACCAGCAGCCAATTAAAGGCCCGATATATAGTTTGCGGCTCTGTTGCACAGCCCTGGGCCGCCCACTCAATTCTGCGTCAGGTGATCGAATGCCTTTTTTTGTGCTGTCCGTCACTACCAGGATAAAAAATACAGACCCTACAATGGAAGAATGCTCCCAGGACATGGGATTCATTTGTTTTTTGTTCTTCAGAAGGGGGGGCTTGGGGGGGGAAGGCGACCGTAGGGAGTCCCCACCCCCGGGCAGTTTGGGAGGGGGTGTGTGGGGGGAGGGGTTTGCTGGCCCTGCGCTGCCTTTTTTGAATTTGGGCTTGCTAGTAGTATAAATATAGCCCAAATGCAGCCCAATTATAGCCCAAATATAACTAAATTTTGCTCAGGTATAAATACCTTGGGCGCCCGCTCCCGGCCACCATTTTAGGTTTGGTGACCTGGTGGCCAGGAGCTAGGATAGTGGCGTGTTTTTTGTTGTGGTGTTGTTGCTTACTTGTGTGAAGGTTGTTGGTCGTGATGTCGTCCCAGGATTACCGAGTGCTGGAGGCTCTCAGGCTGTTGTCGGAGGCAGGCACGATGGACCTGGTTATCGGGGAGGTCCAGGGGCCGTCGCGTCCCCCGCGGCAGGCCTCGGCCGGAGTGGCGGCTGCGGTCGCGGCGTGTACTTCGCCGAAGCGTTCCAGGCAGATTCCGGTGAGTGAGCGGGGACGCCCGCATGTGAGAAGGGCGGTCCCCGTTCGTTATGGCCAGTCCGGTCGGGTAGCGGTATTGGGGGAGGCAGGTGTGGTGTCTGCGGCGGGGCTTGGGGCGGGTTTGTTGGTTCCAGCGGCGCGCTCCCTTTCATCTCCGGTGGTGGTGGGTAAGCGCGGGGGCAGGCGCGGCACTAAGCGTCGTGCGTCTTCGGTGCCGGAGATGGGTTTAGGTAGCGCGAGGGAGGGGGGTGCGGTTTTGAGTGTGGGCGGGCCGGCGGTTTTGGAGCAGGAAGCAGGTCGAGCGCGGGAGTCGGATTTTGTGGCCGGCTCAGCTGGTTTTGGGTTTGGTGATTGTTCGTTTGTCGCGGGGAGTGCGGGGGGGCGAGAAGTCGGTCCGGAGTCGTCACGAGGTCAGGTGCCGGTTGTGAGGAGCTTGGGGAGGTATTCGGAGGCGGGTGTGGCGGACGAGCGGTTTGGGGAGCATAGGGAAGCGGCGCCTAGCAGTCCATTATTGTTTTCGCCGGTTTCTTCTGTAGGGGGCGCGGTTTTCTCGGTGGGGGCGAGCTCGTTGGGAGAGGGTGAATGGGCGCAGGTGATGGGGTGGTGTCCGGCCCAGGAACCGATGAGGCAGGGGGAGCAGGGGTTTGTGGAGCGGGAAAGTTCAGATCAGCTACAGGCCCAAGGAGGGGTGGGTTGGCATGCATTGGATGAGGAGCTTGTGGGGGGGGCTGGGGAGGGGGGGGTTGAGGAAGAAAGTTGGTTTGTGGGGGGCGGGGAGGCAACGGGGGGGGGTTTTGAGAGCGAGGGCCTGGACATTTTTCCCTCCTGGGCAGAAGGTGTCCGGGGCCTTGGTGGGGAGGGAGCAGTGGGGTGGTCAGGTTCCCGGGGGCAGGTCACGGTGGGCGGTGACAGGACGAGGGCGGTGTATGGGGCGAGCGGTCGCATCCGTTCGAGGCCGGGTAGGTCGCTGTCTTTGGGGGACGGATATGGCGAAGTTGCGGCGTCTGCTTTGGGTCACGCTATGCTGGAATGGAGTGGGGATGAAGAGGAGATGGTGTCGCCGCAGGTTGTGGGAGTGGGGCGAGCGGGTGCTTCGGGAAGTGGTTTGTCAAGTGCGGGTTTTTTGAGTGGTATTGGGTCGCGGGCAGCTGTTAGTTTTCTTGCTCCTGGCACACCAGTCCAAACTTTTTCTTTACAGGATAGGTCAAGTAGCAGAG
Organism: Triturus cristatus; assembly: GCF_964204655.1. Taxonomy (NCBI): domain Eukaryota; kingdom Metazoa; phylum Chordata; class Amphibia; order Caudata; family Salamandridae; genus Triturus; species Triturus cristatus. The sequence continues at coordinate 500,335,873 of NC_140582.1, forward strand.
CAGCGGACTCGGTAGGGCGAGGTGCGGCCCATTATCGCCGAGGAGAAGGGAGGATGAGGCCTTGCGCGGCACATTCCGTACCGGCGGGGGATCCCGTCGCGGCCAGCGCACGAAGGTCCGGCGCGGCCTCGCTGGCCCCAACGTCACGCCGGTCAAGGTGGATGGAATTTTCTGACAGGATGGATTGTTGTGTTAAGCGAAGTAGAAGGGGGGACCGGCGTGTACAGTCGGCTCCCCCGCAGGAGGGTTTTAAGGCCGCGGTGGCCGGTAGTGCTCATTCAGGGTCCGGTAAGGCCCGTGTGGTGGATTTTGCTCAAGAGGAGTTGCTGGTGGACGAGCCAATACTGCTTGATTATGATGAAGACAGCCCCGAGGAAGGGGAAATTCGGGGCTACGAGGGGGGGGGACATTCTCATGTTTCTCATAGTCTGTTACAGGTTCCGGGTGTGGCACCCATTGCACAGTCCGTGGTGGTGAAATCTAAAGGAGAGCACGGCCCGTCAGCGAGGGCGCATCCTCCAAGGGATTCTTCTGCACGGGCGGTGAAGCGGTCGGAGTCGGTCCGCACACCCTCTTTAGAGCCAGGTGAGAGCGCGAAAACACAGGCCAAACCTATTATGGTGTCTGTGGGGTCTGGGGAGGACGGGGGTGGGGGTGTGTCGGAGGGGAGATTATATAGAGGGAAGTATGTGAAGGATACGGGGGTTGGCACGGGGACGGAGGGAGCGTTGTCGGGGGCCAAGGTGGAGAGTGGGTCTAAGGCGGAGGCAGGCGATGGTAAGGAGAAGCCGCAGAGCAAAGAATTAAAGATCAAGAAGCTCCCGTATATGGGGGTGACTAAGCCTCTGGGTGCGCATTTAATGCTGGCAACAAAAGAGCGTATTTGGAAGGGTGAATATGTGGAGATTCTGAAGCTGTTACACAGGGAGGTGAGGTCTAAGGAGGGTTCTAAAGAAGAGGAATACGAGTTGGCCAAGCGCCCTAAGGTGCCGCTGACGATCGAGAATTGGACGGCGGCGTTCTTAATTTATGCTAGTGTTTACTGTGAAAAGTTTCCCGAGCGCTGCGTAGCCATATTTAAGTACATGGACGTTATACGGAAGGCTCAAATCACTGGTACTGGTTATGCTTGGGCTCAGTATGACGAGGAATTTCGGGCTCGTATGGCTTGGGATTCTGAAGTAAAGTGGGGTGAGTTAGATAATGACCTGTGGCAACATACCATGGGGGCCGCGCCAGGGGGTAAGACGATTTTTACGGCTAGTGGTCTGCCGCTAGTTTACCGGCCCTTTCAGGGAAAGCCCACCCGGGGTGGGAGGCTCAGCCACGTCACAGACTGGGGTCGGGGCTTGTTGGGATTTCAACAAGGGCTTGTGCACTCGGGAGTATTGTAAATACAGACACGAGTGTTCTAAGTGCGGCAAGCGGCACCCTCTCGTCAACTGCTGGGGAGTTAGGCCATCAGGAGGGCAGCAAGCAGGTGCAGGGATGTCGGGCAGTGCGCAGCAGTCGCAGGGTGGACGAGGGGGTAGGGGCGCACAGGGTTCTGGGCCAAAGGGCTCCTACACCAATTAAATTGGCTCGGCTACAGGATGCCTTGGATGGCTATGAGGACTTGGTGGCAAAACAGACTCTTTTGGATGGTTTCAGGTGGGGTTTTCATTTGGGGTACCACGGGCCCCGGCAGAGACGGTGGGCGGATAATCTGAAATCCGCATCAGAGCACAAACTGGTGGTGAGGGAAAAATTGCGTAAAGAAGTGCAGGAGGGGAGGATGGCAGGCCCGTTTGGAGAGTGGCCAGTTCCTAATTTGATCATTTCCCCTATTGGTGTAGTGCCCAAGAAAGAGGAGGGGCAGTTTCGGCTGATTCAGCATTTGTCATGGCCTGAAGGGTCGTCAGTCAATGATTTTATCGATGAAGACGCTGCTTCGGTGTCATACTCCTCAGTTGACGTCGCCATGTCACTGGTTGTGACCGCGGGCGCAGCTGCAGGCATGGCAAAGTGCGATATTAAGTCGGCTTTCCGGCTGCTCCCAGTTCATCCGGACGACTGGCCTTTGTTGGGCATACAATTTGAGGGTGAATGGTTTGTGGATAAGGCGCTACCTATGGGTTGCTTGGTGTCATGTGCTCTTTTCGAGCTTTTCAGCACTTTTTTGCAGTGGTTTTTCACACATCGCACTGGGCACAGCTGGGTCACACATTATTTGGATGATTTCTTTTTTGTGGGCTCCCCGGGCTCTTCGGAGTGCCGGCATGCGCTGGATTCATTTCAGGAGCTTATGGAGGAGTTGGGGGTGCCTTTGGCTCCGGAGAAAACAATGGGGCCGGATACTGTCATTTCCTTTCTGGGTATTGAACTTGACTCGGTGGCGATGCAGGCTCGGTTGCCCACGGATAAGAAATCCAAAATGTTGGTTTTGCTGGACGAGATGTTGGCCCGGCCGAAGGTGACGGTGAAGGAAATACAGGTGTTGCTAGGCCATTTGAATTTTGCTTGTAGGGTGGTTCGGGCGGGGCGGACTTTCTGTCGGCGCCTGGGCCGGGCTTTAGCAGGCCGGCACTTGCCTCACCATCACGTGCGCTTGTCAGCAGGGGTGAAGGAAGATCTGCGGATGTGGTCCTTTTTCTTGCACTCATTTAACGGGGTGCCTTTGGTCAGGGACGAGGATGTTCAGTGGGATGCGCAACTGTTTTCAGATGCAGCGGGCAGTGAGGGTTTTGGCATCTACTGGCAGGGGCATTGGTGTGCAGAGCAGTGGCCACAGGAGTGGAAGAATGGTGGGCGGAGCATCGCCTTTTTGGAACTTTTTCCACTTTTGGTGGCTTTGACCATTTGGGGCAAGGAGCTGGAACATAAGAGGGTGCTCTTCCAGGTGGACAACATGGCGGTGGTGCAAATAGTCAATAGACAATCGGCCAGGGATGAGCAGATTTTGAAATTGATGAGGGTGTTTGTGCTGGGCTGTTTGCGCTATGATATTTCATTCAGGGCTTTGCACGTGCCGGGTGTGGACAATGACATTGCGGATGCTTTGTCTCGTTCACAGTGGGGGAGATTCCATGGGCTGGCCAAAGAGGCGGACAGGACACCGACCCCGATGCCGGAGCACCTCAGGTCGGTCGGCAACGCAGGGTGTTTCAACTGGTGGTAGGTTCCTTGTCGGTGTCCACGCGTACGGCATATACATTGGCATGGAAGGAATTTTTGTCTTCAGGAGCCTGTAGGAGGGAGGAGCCGGGGCGCAGTTCAGATGATGTGGTTCACTTTATCCTTGACCTCATTGAGAAGGGTCTGTCACGTGTCACTATTGCCAGGAAACTGGCAGGGGTTGCCTTCATGGGTAAGCTTTTTTGGGGTTATGCCCCTTCTGCTGGGGAAATAGGACGCAGGATGCTTGAGGGTTGGGCTAGAGAACGGGGCGGTACTGGGGTGTCTCGTTTGCCTATTTCCTGGCAGACGCTGGCTCGTTTGTTGGCTGTGTTGCCTGCAGTTTGCACAGATGATTTTGAAGTTTCATTGTTTTCTACTCTTATGGTTTTCATGTTTTTTGGAGCTTTCCGAGTTTCGGAGCTTCTGGGGACCAAGGTGAAGCGGGGTATTTGTTGGCAGGACGTTTTCTTATCGGACACAGGTGTACACGTTTGGTTGTCTAGTTCCAAAACAGATCAGAGGGGGGTTGGTAAAGGGGTTTGGTTGGAAGCAGGATCTCCTAGTTGCACATGTCCGCTGCGTTTGGCGAGGCAATGGAAGACTCTGTCAAGGGGTGATGGGGGCGAGTTAGTTTTTCAACACATAGATGGGGCGCGCGTCTCTGATTATCAGCTGCGGATGGTCCTGCGTAAAGGGTTACAGCATTTGGGATTGGATGGGGCTCAGTTTGGGACGCACTCTTTCAGGATTGGGGCGGCGACTGAGGCGCATAACCGGGGTTGGTCACAGGGCGATATAATGCGCTTGGGGCGTTGGTCCTCTTCCTGCTTTCACAAATATGTACGAGAAAATTCTCCTCCGGCGCCTGCGTCCACTGTTTTGGTTTGAGTCTTATGCTTGTTTTTCCTTTCAGGTTCGGTGGCCGGGCCACACACGAGGGAATTGACGGTGTGGATTGTGGGGCATTCCTTCGTCAAGTGGGCGCACGTTCAGGCGTGCAAAAGTTATTTTGGGGGGAGTTTGGGTTTCAACAGCAGCCTTTTTCGATTGGTATGGAAGGGGAAGGGGGGTATGCTTTGGAGGGAGCTGATACCCTGTTTGAATAAAGCCATGGTGAGGGGACAATGCCCGGATATTCTTTTAATTCACTTGGGGGAGAATGATCTTTGTAGTGTGAAAGGGGTGGTATTGTTGCGAGCCATTAAAAGGGACTTGGCGTTGTTGAAGGAGCACTGGTCCGGTTGTCATGTCCTCTGGACAGAATTGGTCCCGCGGAGGGTGTGGAGAGGGGCTTTGAAGCCCAGGGCGATTGACAGGTCACAGAGGAAGGTGAATTTGGAGATCTCCAGGTTTTGTCGTGATTTGGGCTTTGGGAGAGTGACACACAAAGATATCCGCTTTGAGGCGGTAGAGTTTTTTCGGGGAGACGGGGTTCACTTGTCGAGGTTGGGCATGGATCTTTATTTGTTGGAGCTCAGGGAGGTTTTGTCGCGGTGTTTGAATGTACGAAGGCCGGACTTGGGCGTTTAAAGCCCTCTGTGGTTTGGGGGGGCAGAAAGAGAGGTGGGTGGTGGTCTCACTGCCCCTCTCTTTCTGGGTGGCGGGGGTTATGGTGAATTCTGGTCAGTTTTGCCGGAGGTTGGTGGAGTTATTGTTGTTGAGTTGGGTTATCGACAGGGAAAGGTTAGGTTGGTAAGTTTAGCTCGGTTACACAGTTTGGGGGCCGATAGCTGTAAAGGGGCAGGCAGGGGAGTTTTGGTTAACAGAAGGTTTGGATTTAGAGATTGTTGGGGGGTTATACAGGAGGGTAATGTTTGATAATGTTTTATATTGTTGTAATTTTGTAATGTACGGGCGGGGGCGGGCTCAAAGGTATTTAGGGGAGGGGGCGGGGGGCGGGGCTAGGCATGTTATATTTAGTGAGGTCTAGTTTTGGAAGGCGTTTCGGCCAAGGATTTTATATTGTAATGTGCACCTGTTTCCAATAAAGCGGCCTTTTACACACAATAAACTTGTCAGTGGCCTGCTTCCCCCCCTCCACCCCTCCCTCCCAAGGGGGGCTTGGGGGGGGAAGGCGACCGTAGGGAGTCCCCACCCCCGGGCAGTTTGGGAGGGGGTGTGTGGGGGGAGGGGTTTTCTGGCCCTGCGCGGCCTTTTTTGAATTTGGGCTTGCTAGTAGTATAAATATAGCCCAAATGCAGCCCAATTATAGCCCAAATATAACTAAATTTTGCTCAGGTATAAATACCTTGGGCGCCCGCTCCCGGCCACCATTTTAGGTTTGGTGACCTGGTGGCCAGGAGCTAGGATAGTGGCGTGTTTTTTGTTCCCACCCTTACCCCCCCTCAAAAAACACGTTTGTTTTAGCCCCCCCTTTTTTCGTTTCGGGGCTGGTTTTTAGTGTAAGTTTTTCAGTTTTTCCCTTTTTGCGTAATTTGCAGGCGTTTTTTGGGGACAGGTGTGCAAGGGGTTTTGCTATGTTTGTACTTTGTCGCTTGGAGCAGGTGCTGTGCGGGGCTTATGGTGAATTCTGGTCAGTTTTACCGGAGGTTGGTGGAGTTATTGTTGTTGAGTTGGGTTATCGACAGGGAAAGGTTAGGTTGGTAAGTTTAGCTCGGTTACACAGTTTGGGGGCCAATAGCTGTAAAGGGGCAGGCAGGGGAGTTTTGGTTAACAGAAGGTTTGGATTTAGAGATTGTTGGGGGGTTATACAAGAGGGTAATGTTTGATAATGTTTTATATTGTTGTAATGTTGTAATGTACGGGCGGGGGCGGGCTCAAAGGTATTTAGGGGAGGGGGCGGGGGGCGGGGCTAGGCATGTTATATTTAGTGAGGTCTAGTTTTGGAAGGCGTTACGGCCAAGGATTTTATATTGTAATGTGCACCTGTTTCCAATAAAGCGGCCTTTTACACACAATAAACTTGTCAGTGGCCTGCTTCCCCCCCTCCACCCCTCCCTCCCAAACAAAGTTCCAATTTTGTAGTTGATTCTGCAATACAAAAAGAGTTTGGTGAAACAGCAGCCTGACATATCGTGGCCGCCATGATTGTGGCTCCTCGGAAAACAGGGAATCACTGTTGGGCCGGTGGTGATCGTTAAATTTGACGGGAAGAAGTCCCTCAGGGTGGCATAGGTAATGTACTCCTCCATCCTGACATATGCCAAGCACCCTCCAAACCCTCAACCACGTTATGCGCTTCCTATAGTGGGTTTTTATTGCCAACCTTCTACTGTGTTCAATATGGGTTGCAGAATAACGAGTAGGGTTTCAGGAAGACCTAGGCATCGACCAATGAATTGTGGCTCCATCTCACGTGGGGGCATATTATCAAGCCAGGCGATAAAATTATCGCCGCTTTAGCGGCAGAAAACTGCTGCTTAAAACGGCGATAATGGATTTGAGAATATGCTCTATGGAATTCCAATTGAAGCCCATGTTAAATGTGAAGGACATCTAACATGGGCTTCAATTGGAATTCCATAGATGATATTATCAAGCCCATTTTCGCCGTTTTAGCGGCAGTTTTCTGCCGCTAAGGCGGCGATAATTTTATCGTTAATCTCCCGGTGTCTAACAAAAAAATGCATATATCCTCGTGTAACGCAACTGCTGCTCATGTAAAGCACTTTAATACCTGATACCGTCGGGTCAAGTTTGTGCTATATAGAACTGCGGGGGGAAGTAATAGTTCACAAACACTTAGAAGAACTTGACGAACGTTAGGCACCTTTCACCTCCCTCATTTAGCAATAAATAAAATAACTATGGGCTATTTATTCTGTATACAAAAGGAATTGCAAGTCATTTTCCGTAATGAACAACAATGAATTTAAAATTAGTAGATAACATATATTTTTTTCAAAATAGCATTTCTGGTCATTTCAGACACAATGAATAGTTGTATGTTGGTGGAATACACTAGATTGATATTGTTGGTAAGCTAATATACGTTATATAATGAACTACAATAATAACATATTTCAGCCCCTTTCTATGTAAGCCCCTGCTGTCTGATGTTTGCTTTTATTTTGTATTGCTGGATTTAGGCTGGATTTGTGTAGCTGTGAAGGTAATACCCTGTTATATTACACTTAAGCCAACAGAACTGTATCTATTTGTCTTTTGCACGTTAGCATCCACCACAGACGGGAAACCACAATAACCACAGCTTATCCATTTCCTAACCTCTTTGCATTCTGAGGGATCACATTCCCCCAGTGACAGGCCACGTGGGTGGAGGCGTTTGCTGTGTTTTAGTCCAGCTGCTGATTCTGCTGAGCCGAAGTTAAGCAGGAAGCCTCAGGCATCTTCCTATTTTAGTTTAGGGAATCAAGGCCCACATATCAACTATGGGTCTGTTAACTTCTCTTTGAAAGGGTCGAAACTTTATTCATAGGCATATGTTTTTTAAAAAAATATATGTTTTTATTGATTTTGTCGAACAGTAACAACAACAGTTATATCAACAATAGCCATCCCCAACCATGTCACAAGGAGGCACAGCTGACATCACACACTATCGCAGGGGCATTACACCCAAATCGCCTCCTTCACAATCATGAAATGACGCAGCCAATGTATGGATCAGTAGGTTGTCCATCCTCCCTTGAGGAGCGTACTCAAGTGCCATCAGAATCTAACAAATTTGTCCAGGAGTTCCACCCACACCCTGAAATCCTCCTCCACCTTCTCATCATGCCTGCATTGCTTCAGTCCCACCTCCTCAGCCACAGCCCACTCGGCCACACCCGCCACTCCTGGCTCCACACTAGGACCAGTCTGACCCGTCCAAGTAATCGCTACCCTTCGTTTAGCCAGTAGCAGTAATAGATGCAAAAACTGATGGATGTCACCCAACAGGTAAGCAGCAGGGTCAGCCATGACCGGCATCCGCACCACGGCTTTCACATGCTCCACCACAGTCAGCCGGAACGCACATACCCCCGGACAATTCCACGTCAAATGTAGAAAAGAGGCCACGAGGGCCTGGCATCTAGGACTTCCACACAGCTTACTAGGGTCCATTTTATGTAAAAACACTGGTGTCACATACGTGCGGTGTAGAAACATGAAAGTGTATACGTTTAAATCTAGCAGTGCAAGATATATACGCCATCAATACGCACATTCTTGTCCACTGCGCATCCCCAAGATGTATCCTCAGATCACTTTGCCAGGCCGCCCAGACAGTTAATGGGATGTGCATGCGTGCCGCCAGCATGGCTCTGTATCAATGGGAGACCAAGTGGCGCCCCCTCTCAATTTTAACAGTTTCCGAAAAGTGAGTGAAGTGCATGGGGCCGTTGGAAAGGTGGGCTATATATCCCTAATTCTCGCTGCTTTACTGGCATGTTGTAAATATTGCCCAGGCCCAACACAGAAGCATTCCCAGGACACTTCAAATGTAAGAAACTCCTCGCTTGGATAAAAAGACCACCAGTTTCTCACTACCACGCTCCTACCAGGCATACACATCTACAGACCCAGCTAGGATCCAGAATGCTGGTAAATCCCAGAAAACGAAAGGGTATATTTATGAGTAGGTTTCTGCTGCATTTGCATCACGCAACATGATACATTTGAGACGCAAACCTTAAGTACGATTTATGAAGGTACGCAAAGCCACTTTGCATGACCCTGAGTGGCTTCATAATTCTGGAGTAACGTAACGCAGTGCAAATAGCTGTGTTGTGTCAATCTGCCCTGGAAAGGCATTCCATGGGTATTGCATGGGTGTTCACATGCAACTCCAATGGTTTTTTATGCATTTCCAGAGTTACCAGAACTGGTAAACCTGGGAATGTGCCAAAACGTTACGCCTTCACAGGGGAGATGTAACAAGGAGGAATATGCCTCCCAGGATTGCTGTTGTGCAGGAAGGTGGCCCTGCACATAAACAATCCTGCTTGTAACACAGGCCAAAAAAGCACCTGCACATGGGAAAGGACAGAAATGCACAGTATTGCCTTAAATACAGCACATTCATGCCTTTTCCCTGTCACGCAGTGCAATACAGCAAGGTGACTTGCTGCGCAGCACTGTGTGACTTTCTCATAAATTAACCCAGGAGTCAATAGCAAACGGAGCCTTCCCCAGTTCCACCGTGACCGTCCATTCCCACAAAGAAGCAGCGTTTCTAATAAGGTAGGGCACAGAGCCTCATCCTGACCTCCAGCATCAGAAGCTGCAGGAGAGACAATCCCCCCATCTTGTCCTGGAAGAGCGATTTCTCCCAGTTACCCCCATCTGTAAGCCAATGTGCAGCATGCTGAATCTGGAAAGCCAAGTAATATAGCTCCAAATTGGGGACTACCATGTGGGGGGCGTGGATTATGATACACCTGCTCCAAATGGAGCTTAAGGACATCTACTTTGTCCCTTTACGTGTAAACTTCCCACCTGAGAGGATCTGAGGTGAAGTATGGTGAGGCGAGCCGCCTCCCGCCAAAGGAACCAGACCAACTACCATCCTGAGCTGTCCTCCTCACTATGAAGAAGCTGACGATAAGATTTTGTTTTTCTCCAGCCTATCCCTCACAGCCACAACCTACCGCAGAGCCAGTACTTCCCCTCACTGCCTCTCCATATCATCCAGGGGACGTTGCTAAATATGTGCCAGCTCGTCCTCTTTCTGAATGAAATTGGCCGGCAAAGATCGTCCTACCCTGCAGAAGCCTATGTAACGACCCCGGATCACAGCCTTCATTACCTTCCATTCTGTCATCCGACTGTGTGGAGCGTACCAGTTAATCTCTAACAAATTGGTCAGGGCACCTGCCAACATCGCTTTGCCCATGGGGTCCTGCAACACCTCTTGAGGAAAATTCTAAGTTAATGGTAGACTGAGGATCACTTCCCCCTCAGTCTCACAGCAGACAGGAGCATGATCACATAAATATCAGGACAAATGCATCCGCGTGAGGACTTTAGAGCCCAGGGGAGTAAGAAGCAATATACACTCAAGTCTACTGAAGGTACCATGTGTTGGTAAACAACATGTATATTTCCTCGAGTTGGAATGGGAACTCCTCCAAATATTGAGCTGTAACTAGGCCTGGGCAAAATTTCCGTTCCGTTCGCGGAATTTGCGATAATTTGGCATTTCCGAGTTCCGCGGAGAGCGCGCAAAAGTCAAAATTTCCGCATTCCGCAGCTTTGCGATAATTTGGTTCTTGCTCGCGTTGTAAAATAATACATTCTCGCGTGCGCGCGATCGCCTTACCTGAATCCCCGCGTTCGCCGACAAGTTTTCCCGATCCGGTCGCGTTCTCCATGAGATGTTGTATTGTTTTAGCCATTTGCGCTGTCTCGCGACAGTTCGCGTCCGCAGTGACGTCATGCGTCGCGCGATCACGTCTTTTTTCTCGCGATCATGCACCGCGAGACAACTGAAAACAAGATGGCCGCGCCCGCAAGCAACCACATGGGTAAGTTGGCGACCCGCAACCATGCAGAAAATCTCGCGAACATGCCGGAAAAAAACTTCCGCATCTTCGAGATATTTCCGCTTGTTTGCGGAGATTTTTAACATTTTCGCGATAATTTGCGAAAGTCGCTTTCGCAAATTCCGCCCACCCCTAGCTGTAACCTCCAGTAGTGAGGATGTCATCCTAGGCTTAGGGTTAGGATGTGGGAGGTATCGATCAAGGACACCACCCATTACTCAGCTGAAGTCCCCCACCCACAGTACTCGAAACTCCCTCCATCAAGATCAGTCAGACATGCTAGCCCCAATACATGAAAAATCAGCCAGCAGGGAGTACCGCAACAATCACAGAAAAAACAAGTAATCCATCAAGGTGGCACAGTTTCACTAACAACATCACTATTTTGAGAAAGAGCCTCGCCGGCTTGCTTTTGCCCACTCAGCAGTGTCTCCGGCACCTGTAAGGGTTCAACCACCACAGTGTCCATGGTGCCATTGCTCTGGATCACAATGTGTTGAGTTCCCCCCCACTGCTGGCTGGCAGACATCTCCAGAGCGAAGATGCCTGCGCCCACATCACCCACCACGGCAATGGAAGGGTTCTGCTTCACTCAGAGGGTGCAGCGGGGGGTCTTTCTGACTTGTCCAGCCAGAACCACACGTCCTCAGGGTGTTCAAAGAAATGGAACTTCCCTACCTCAATGACACAGAGTTTAGCTGGGTAGAGGAGCATATATTTGAGATCCATAGTGCGCAATCTCTTTTTAACCGCTAAGAATGATTTGCGCCACTCCTGCACCCTATGGGCCCGATTCACAGAACTAACTTAAGACAAAATCCTAAACTTACTACCATTTTGGTATTCACAGAAGGCACTTACTCATTTTGGTATTCACAGAAGGCACTTACTCATTTCGGTATTCACAGAAGTTAGGAGTCCTAACTTTAGGACTCCTAAATGCCTTCTGTGAATACCGTACAATAGTAGTTGTAAAGTTAGGAGTCCTAACCTTAGGACTCCTAAACTGAGAAAAATCTTAATTTTAAGGCTTTCGGTATTCACAGAAGGCATTTAGGAGTCCTAAAGTTAGGAGTCCTAAATTTAGGACTACTAAATTGAGAAAAATCCTAATTTTAAGACTTTCGGTATTCACAGAAGGCATTTAGGAGTCCTAAAGTTAGGAGTCCTAACTATACTACTACTAAACTGAGAAAAATCCTAATTTTAAGACTTTCGGTATTCACAGAAGGCATTTAGGAGTCCTAAAGTTAGGACTCCTAACTTCTGTGAATACCGAAATGAGTAAGTGCCTTCTGTGAATACCAAAATGAGTAAGTGCCTTCTGTGAATACCAAAATGGTAGTAAGTTTAGGATTTTGTCTTAAGTTAGTTCTGTGAATCGGGCCCTATGTGTCTAGTCAGACTAAACAGCAATGTTTTGAATCTCAAATTGAGGATCGGGCGCCTCTCTGGTAGATCTCAGAATCACTTCCCTATCCCTGTAATTCAGTATTTTAGCAACGAAGGCTCTCCGGGGAGCGGGGGGGGCACCCACAGGAGGAACCGAAGCCACGGCCGTATGTGCTCTTTCTATAAGAAAAAAGTCGGACAAGCACCTAGCTCGCAGAATGTGCCTAACCCAATGTTCCAGGAGCACTCAGCTGACTGGCCCTCCACTCTTTCTTGAAGCTCCATAGGTACACATTGTTCCTCTGTGAATGGCTCACAGCATCCTCAACTCGACCCTCCGAAGTGCTGGAGACCTGTCAGTCTGGAGACCTGTTGTCTGTGCTGTCGTACCTCCATCTTCAGGGAAGCAATGTTGTATTCCGCATTCTCCACCTTGTCCGCCACTTTGCAGTGGTCCACTCACAGCAGATTCACTTCAATAGAAACCCCCGCAATTGACCACCCAGCTACTCTTGAGCCCAGTATTGTCTCCAAGAGGGCAGCATGCAATGGCTCTTCGTGACGCTCAGGGAGAGCTCCAGAGTGCTCGGGCACTCCTGCCGAATGAATCTGTGGGTAGCCTGGTGAGGGTTGGTGTACTTTGTGATAATATTCCCCTGCTGCTGTCTATGTGGTCTATCCTTCCCCATGTGGCATGTGTAACAGTTCAACTAGTAAGCTCTAAGCACTCAACATAGTACATGATGCAAGGCCTCTGTGCCCGCCCACCCGGCCGCTCAGCAGCTACTACTACTAAGAAGATGTGCAATGCGTTCCAGGTGCCCAAGCATGCAACCCCTCCCCCAAAGGGCACAATGAAAGCAACACGTGTGCTGATCCATAGTAGGGAAATCGCAGTGACCTCTGGAGGGAAAAATCACATAGAAGTCATAATGAGGCCCAGGCAAAAGCCAACCAGTGGTACGACAGCCCCCGTCAAAGCAGCAGTCCAGGGCAATCCTTAATATCCAAAGGGTAGGGCAAATTCGAGAGGGTGAGCCAGGGGCCAAAAGTCTGCTCCGGTCCCCCCTCCACCTGCTCCCTTAAAGATCTGATAGTTCCATATGTCCAGCAGTACCCTGGTAAGTAGAGCCCCAAGGCCCTATCACCCAGTGCGGTTATCCAGGCCGGCCCGGGGCCCAAGCACTACCAGTGCATCCCGACACGTGTCACCCTGAATAGAAGGACTTAATGGGCCTGAGAATTCATAATGCTCACTACAGCCATTGTAGTCTCCACAATGTCCTGGCTGCTGCTGTGTCCCCTCAAGTATTCTTCATGAGCCCTACATTGAGTAGGCTGGTGATCCTGCCCGGTAGGGGCCCTCCTTGTCATTGCCCTCAGGGCTCTGGCCGTTTGCACCGTCCTCCAAATGTCAGGGCGGGCAGAGTAGCACCACATTTTGCAAAGCGAGGTCTGGGGCACCCTCAGGTCCAACTGGGCCACTCCTTTTAGGTGAGCGCTGTGTGATCCCAGCCTCTGCTACAGTGGTAGCCTGCCCCCGCCATCTCAGGCCCTCCGGTCCAGCCGTATTGAGCCTGAGCACCGGCTCCCCAAGGCCCCGACGTCCTAGCCTCCGAAAAACAGGACCAGAGAGGAAGCCTTCGTCCGAATCCTCCTGAATAGGAGGCCGGACGTTCTTGTTTTTAATACGAACGCTTACATTGGTAGATGCATCTAGCCGGAAAGGGTTTCATAACACTTCCTTTGTTAAAAGGATTGGTATTGGTTGATGTATTGCATAAAACACATAACCCTGTGGGTGCATGAGATACAGGCCGTTTTGCTCGGATTATGGAACTTTGACTAGGACGATTGAGGTAAGTACTTGCGTACCCTCTGACACTTGAATTATTGTTGCTGAATTAAATTGGTGTGGTAGTCAATTAAATTATTAACATATTTTTATCCAATTGAATTGGAAATGCTCGTATTGCGATTACCATGGCAGAGGGATAGTTGTAGTAGATTGAAGGAAAAGAATGATGTTTAGTATCGATAGCGTATTGGCATTTTTTGGAACACTGGAGATATTTATGATACTCAGTGGAGCATATGCTTTTCGTTAAGTTGTTGTATATTTAGCATTGTATGTACAGGTTACATTGCAATTATTATATTTATTGACAAATATATTGTTATTAATAAATTGAACAGGGGGTACTATACCACCCAACTTACTACATTGAATTTTTACTGGACATATGCTATTTGACATTTCTTCACTTCGTTCAACAATAGGAATTGAGTAACTATTCAAGTGAGTGCCCCCTCTTTTCGCGTTCTCACTTACTTTGAGCAATTGGGTCTGTTTTAACATGGGGCAATTGGGATACTGGGTAAATAATAAAGAAGCCTCTCATGGCAGTCATTATCTATTTTATGAAAAAAATGGCATTGATATAGTTGAAATGTATATAGAAATTTGTTTTTCCATGTGGGTGTTCTTAAATGAAGGAGGGTATATAGGTAGGGAGTCTTGTTCAGAATGTTTATTATAATTAGCATTAGATGCAGCGTATTCTGTAAAATTACTGTAAATAATAATTTGTATATATATGTGGTATATAGGCCGTTACATGTTTTTAATTTCACAGCCCTGATGAAGTCCGTATGAACGAAACACATTGGCTGGGCTGATGTGCAATTGTTACAATAAATAAACTTCAATAAGAGGACTGAAACTCATGCATAAGACGCCTGAGAAATTTGATTGAACATCTAACTTCGAATATATGTGGATTGAGCATTGCATGACACTTGTCATAATGCTGTTAATTGAGTTAAACTGATTTTATAATCGTATGATCCTTTTCATTTGTTATTGTTGGTGTCTGGATTGTCAGTGTCTGCAGGGCAGTGGGGTCACGAGAAATTGAGCATAGACAAAACCTTTAGTTACACTATTATACACTAGTGCGACATCTGATGGCCCACACTGCTGGTGCATCATATTTGAAGTCTCATAACCAGGACCGAGTATCTGGGCCCTGCAACACCCGTCACCAAGGGGAGGCCTCTCACTGCTCAGCTGGGCCCCTACATGCAGCCCAACGAGTTCCAACGCCATCTTCTCTGCCTGCCCAGACACCAATCAGGCTGAAGAGTCCACAGGCGAGGTCAGGACGGCCAGTCCAGAGCATCCAAGCATCCACAGGGGCCCTAACGCTGTATACTCAGGGACCCCTGGTCAGGATCACTTCAGAGCAGTGTCTGGTCCTTACAGCACCCCATCTGATGCCCCAGGAGTGTGGCGTCGGACACCAATCATGACACAGCATTAGGAGGTCCAGTCCAGACGGCCAACCCAGAGCATCCAAGCATCCACGGAGGCCCCGTCACTATATACTCCCGGACCCTGGTCAGGATTACTCCGGAGCAGTGTTGGCTCCTTCCAGCAGTCCCTCTCATGCCCCGAGAGTGCATCAACAAGAGGCCCGGGCAGTCCACGGGGTTCACTCAGCTCCTGGTCAAGCTCCTCCGGCGTGGCTGCAAATCAGCGGGCGCTCTCCCCCAAACAAAGCAGATGTGGGGAAGGGGGATCTCAGCCAGGCAGGGCCTAGTTTCAGTCAGTTACAGCAGGATGACAAGGATTCGGTGGTGGGGAGACAAAGCTCTCTAGGGTTATATCCAGTCGACTATCTTGGCTAGTCACGCCCCTACATAGTTAAAATGGGTTTTTAATGTGCATTGATCACAGAAGTGCTAAGAATTCTAGTCCATTATGTCATTTTGATTACATTTTACTAAGAGGGCTTCTCTTATATTCAATTGCCATTGCCTGGTGTAGTTTCCACTAATCCATAGGATCTGCGCGTTTGTGGACAATAAAAACCTTGGATGAGGTGCTTAGACTGATTCCATGCATGCCCATAGTATATGCTGGCCTAGAGACCAGCTAGCTCACAGTTCCACCATAAGCCCCCCCTTACCTGAACAGGGAGCGAATGGTTTTTGGCAAACACTAACATGACAACCCTGACCCCTCAGGGATCGTGGTACGAGATCTAGAACCCTTTTTCTTAGTCACTCGTGCACTCTTGTTCTCAGAGAAGTACACAGAGAATACACAATGGGACGTTCTTCAATATATTTATTGAACCAACGTTATTCTTGAATAGAGTACATGTGCTGTGATGATCAATAGACAGAAGCCTATGAAAGTGATTACAAGCACCAACATTTTAAATAGCTGGTATAGTTCCACCCTGGTGCTAAGAACAGTATATATGCGGATATATGAAACAAGGTTGTAATCAGGTGTACTCCTATTATGCAATCCCTACCCTTTGTGTTTCTAGGGGTGTGTGTGAGTGTTTATATCCAAGAATCCGCCCATGGGATGAGCCAACCCCATTACCTGGTGGGATAGAACGTAGAACCCCCTCTTGGTCATGAACTGGACACCCCTCACTGGAGATGGCAGGCAGCTGCTTGGCAAAGCATCAGAATCCAGGGACCTCTTGATGTCAGCAGAACTGTCTCCTCTGGCTAACCCCAGGAAATGCTTATTTATTTATAATAAAAGGCATCCTTGCGATGTATATACAAATTAACATTATTATGGGTATGCACATAGCTCTGTTGCCCTATGGATGAAGATACAATGACATTGTACACCGTGTGCAAAGGCCTTGAACATGGTGTTTGAGGCATCATAATAATGTTGCGTTAAACGAAATGTGCAAGCAAAGCAGTTTCACAGAAACTAATCCAACATTGTCACGCACGCGAACATGTGCAAAATGTTATCGTAAAATTGTGCAGAAAGAGGGCAATAAGAAAATGTGCAGAGTTGCTACAGGGGCCTAACTCAGGCACATAACAGTAGATGTTTGTGTTCAAGGGTTTGCTTCACTACAAAACTGAAGCATGTAATCTTTTTCATTAATAATACAAATAAGAGAGGGCAAGGAGAGAAAATGAGGACCAAATCTCAGCAGATAGTAGATAGAGAAAGACAAATGGTGGTGCAAGAAAGCAGGAGAGAATGCATGAAGAGACAGCAAGTATTGGTTAAGGGGTCCGTCCAGCATTTTCAGCATGTCATGCAGCTGCAGCCTTAATCAAGTTCTACATATTCTGAATTTTTTGCTGTAAACGGTTGTGCATTACATGGTCCAGATATAATCGACATATGCTTATTATGAATAATCAGCTGTAATTAGTTAGATGCATTGGTTCACTTGTGATCAAACTGTATGTGACAGGCAAATTGCAAATGTGCCAGGGTTCAGGTGTAATGATGCTGGTGGTATTATTTATTTTTTATTACTCTACTTCAACTGTGGTGAGTGTCTTGCTGTCAGACAGTGCAGCTTTTGAATGTCAGTAATATTGGATGAATATAGATGATGTTTTTGTAAAGATCAGGCCTGTGCGTATGGGGTGCGCGCAAGTTGGAGTAAGCTTTAGCAACCGTTGAGTCTACTTTTACTTCTAGATTGGATTACATATTAGATGTATTGTGTATGCTGCCTTATGCAGCCATTTCCATGCTACCTGAAGGGTGTCTTCATGATCTGTTTATCAATACTGCCTAATGGGACATATCTCTGGGATGTGAGGAGGACCTTTTTATCTAATCTGCATAATGGGGGCATAACTGGACGCATGTATGTCAACACATAGCATGCCTTTTCCATGTAGATGCCTTAAACACACATGCCTTTACCACACACTGTAAGGTAAGTGAAATCCATATAAGTAAAACCCTAAAATTCCCCTTACCACCCTTTCCCACTACCCACCCCTAAACACCAAAGATACCATTACCACCCTTCACCACTACCCACTCACAAACTGTAAAATTCCTCTTATAACTGCCCACCCCTAAACCCTATGCTTAATTTAACAATACTTACCATGTGTGTTAAAGGGACAAAACATACCGGTGTGGTAAAGGCATGTGTGATAAAGACTGAATGGTAAAGGCATTGCATGGTAAAGGCGACGTTGTAAAGGGTGTTTCCCACCTAAAATACCTGAGTGGGTCATCCCAATACACTTGAAGGATACTATACCTATACTCACTGGTTGTGGTCTTCATTGCAGGTGTATGGGCACTCTAAAGTGACTTCCACAGAGGTGCATTTAATGTACCTTGTATTTCTGTGCATGGATGAATGTATGTGTGGGTGAAAATATATGTTGCACCTGAAAACTTCCAATAAGCAACCTTAGTCCCAGGCAAGACAATCTGCTTCAGTAAAACTACATTTCAGGAGTTGGCACAATGTGTTTATAATTCACAGCCCAGTAGAAGAAAGCAAGAAGATGAAGTGATAAATGTATCACACTTCCCAAAAAAACATACTAGTTTAGAGTGTTATATACGTCAGGTGAATCGCATTTTCTGGCGGTATAAAAAATAAATAAAACATTTTTGCTGAAGAATGGTTACTCTTATATTTGGAACAAATTTTCCTCTTTCTTTATATTCACAAATATTCTGGACATATGCTTATAGAGCTGCAATAGGGAGCTTCCAAAAGTTCTCAGATACATAATAAGCATTTATGCATTTAGAACTGTAAATGCGAATGCATAATAATAATAATAATATTAATAATAATAATAATAATAATAATATATATGAGCATTTGATAATTTGATCTTTTTTTTATTTTTTTACACACTTTTTTATTTTTTTTCGTAGGCTAAACTTTCATCTACCCTCACAAATTTGAGTGTCTTCCCGTAACTTCTCACCGTGGAAAAGGATTAATTCCTAACAGTAATGGGAAAATCTCCAACTGTCTTCATTTTGGTTAACTACCTGCATATTTTTTGTGCAGGCGTGCAAGTGTGTGGATGTTCGCCATCTTTTTTCATGCACGCACAACCTAAAACTCACACAACGTGCCCAAGTTGGATCTATTCACAATAAATTACACAACACTGGTACTTTTGGAAGTGATTTAATTTATCAGTGAAAATTCACATTTGGTGATTAACAAAGTTGAACGTGTACTCTCAAATGCTGCTGTTTATGCATCCTAGCATCACGCAGGTGCGCAGATAGCTTTATGATTCACCTCCTTATCAGCCCCCTAAAGGATTATTAAAGCCCTTTAATGCTTGTTCAAATCATAAAGTGTTCTATTCAATAACACATAAAAAATAAATGCACATGTATGCATAATGGAAATATTAATACATGTGACATCGCCTGGGCCATAAAGCAGTAGGGAGTAATTCAGGACAAATTCATGTTAAACAAAATTCTTATTTAAAAAAAATCAAATGCTATTAAAGACTGTGTTTTTTGCTCAATAAAAAGCCAGCCCAAACCACGCAATGCACTAGCCAGGCAGGTGGAATATCCATCATCGCTGGTGGCATCCGGCATTGAATTTCTGAAGCCGCTGGTAAGAAGGAAGAAGAGCTGGCAGTACAGCTGCAGCACGTGCAGGCTTCCGTAGCTTGCCAGGAACAGAAGCGCATTGGAAGTGTGTGTCTCAGTTCGCAAGGCTGGGTGCAGGCGGAGCTTTCTCTGACTGCCAGCAGAGAAATCTGAGCCTCCTTTTTTGGGATCCTGGAATACACCAAATAGGCATCAACTAAATGAAAAACCAGAGATCTAGGACTATGAAAAACCTGAAACTAGCAGCAAGGGGAAATTGCATTAAAAAAGATAATTGGGATGTAATACGTACGCACAGTTCGTTTGTTAGTTGCAGTGCACCAAGAAAACCGGATTTGACCTTCCAAGATGTAATGGTTAGCAGTCCTGTGTTCCAGCTCGTTGGCCGGAACAACGACCACGTCATCCGCAGGCCAGGCGTGGCCTGCGGGGTTAAAATAAAAGGGGAGTGCCCGCATGTGGGTTATCTCTCGATACTAGTAAACCTTGTGTGTGTGTGTCCATTATTCACAGCTCCGGCGTAACACTGGGCCTTACCGTGATGCTGTCCCAGGAGGTCTGTACATTGGCGACGAGGGGGGCTGTGACCCTCGCTTGCATTCAGCTGCCCCTGTCTGGCGCCTCCGCTGAGGTGTGCAGCGACCAGCTGCATCGCCCGGGACGTCGAGGGAGCGGCATCTGAACCCTGTGGGTGAGTGCTGCCCCGCTCCAGTGCACCACGTGTTCAGCTGCTCTGAAGAGACACCTGGCGATACCCAGCGCCTGTCCCGGTCCTCAGGCGTACTGCCCTGCACTAACCGTCTGCCGTGCCACCCGCAGGACGAGTGCTGTCTCCGCGGAGGTGGCACTGCTCAGCGCGACGGCTGCGCCACCCAGGGAGATGAAGACAAGCTTGTTGCCTGGCGTGCACGCGTGAGGAGCCTATTCTGGGGCCGCTGCAGGGCCAAGGGAGAGCCCGTAGGCCCCAGGAGGAACGGGGTGGAAACCAGCAAGGAAGCTTGTGAAAAAGTATAAAAAAACGGGGTGAAAGCTGGATCAAGCTCATGAAATTGTACTAAGGGGGCGACGGACAAGTAAAGAAAGACTAAGCACCTGGACAAAAGAAAACATTCTTAATAAATGAGTGGAGGTCCCTTACAAATAAATAAAAGGAAGAAAAGGGATGAAGCACTACCCACTAGAGAGGCTGCATAGTAAAGAAAGCAGTGGAGGAATATGCAGCACACCAGCAAAAAAATACACAGAGTTGCAGGATTGAGAGGGCAGTAAGGAGACACATCGCACACCAGAAGGGAGACTAGAGGGTGCCAAACTAGATAAGCATATAGCAGTTAAGAGTACAAAAACACAGGACACTGCAAACAGAGAAGGGACAAGAACAGAAGAAAGAAGGAAAGACACCCACCCACAGAAAGTATGGGGGACGACGACCAAGCACAGGCACAACAAAGAGTCCCAGTACAACACTTACGGGGGTACTGCCACCCTTCAGTGAACTGAAAGACCCGGCCACAGCGTCCCCGAGGTGGAAAATCTGGGTAGAACACCTGAATAACTATTTCGTAGCCACAAGGGAGACCGATGGGGCAGTGAAAAGGTTGGTACTTCTCCACTATGCTGGAGATGAAATATTCAAGTTATTTAAACACTTACCGAATACAGGCATCGCCATGGACTACGACACTGCGGTTGCAGCATTAGATGGTCATTTCGACCCTCAACTTAAACCCAATTTTGAACGATTCAAACTGCGCCAGGCCCGCCAAAGGGAAGGGGAGTCGATTGATGCGTTCTACGCTCACCTGCGCGAACTGGCCACTACATGTGCGGAGGACGATCAACCAAAGGAGATAAGGGCTCAGATCTTCCAAGGGTGCCAAGACAAGACGCTCAGGGGCCTCATCCTACACCAGCCAAAAATCGCCTTGGAAGACTGTGAGAAAGTGCCCTCTTTCTGCATGGTTGCCCCCACTTTTTGCTGAATTGCTGATGTACTTTGACTGAGTGTGCCCTGGGCTCCTGCTAATCAGGCCCCCAGGGCCTATGTTCTTTCCCTAAAACTGCATTGAAGCCTAAACCCAATTGGCATCTCTGGCCACAGGTCAGTCCCTGGTAAATGGTACCACAGGTACCCAGGGCACTGTGACCAGAGAAGGCTTCTTAGGGCTGCAGCACTTATTGTGTCACCCTTAGAGGTCCTGTACCACTACACTCACACACTGCCTTTGCAGGCTGCGTGTTTTGGTGCAGAACAAAGTGAAGAGTCGACATGGCACACATCTCTGTGTGCCAGACCTACAACCCACTGCCTTGGCATAGGTCAGTCACCCCTCTTGCTGGGTGCACTATACCAGTGGTGAGGGTACAGGTGCATGAGCCCTGTACCCCTACAGTGTCTACGTCCACTCATAGACATTGTAAGTGCAGTGCCGCCATTAAGAGTATATGGTGCTGGGAGTTTGTCATTAGGAACTCCACAGCACCGTAATGGCTACACTGAAAACTGAGAAGTTTGGTATCAAACTTCTCAGCACATTAAACCCACACTGATGCCAGTGTGGGATTTAATGAAAAATGCATCTCAGAGATGCCCCCTGAAAACTAACCTACCACTAGTGTCCAGGCTGAGTGGCTGCTTTTAGCTGCCAACCCAGACATGTTTCTGGACCCCTGGGTCAAGAGCCTACTGCTCTCTGGGGCCGGAAACAATACACATCCTGGGACGAGGTGCCAAGCCTCCTCTCCCAAGATGGGCAGTGTTCACAAAGGGGAAGCTTCAAAGTCTTGCCGCCTTTGTGAGTTTCCCCAGGCCACTTGCTGCTTTCAGCAACTGGTCCCCACTACTTCTGATCCCCACTTTGGGCGGGAGAACCGGCTGGAAAAACAAGTCCCAAAGAGAGGTGTGCCCACCTCTGCCAACTCCACCCCTCAGGTGGGGGAGGCGAGGTGAAACACAACTCTCAGTCCACGCCATCTTGAAGATGAGGGGACTCAGCCAACCAGTGACAGGCTCATGCCCCAATCCCACTGGAGGGTGGCAAAATAGGGGGTGTACCCACCCCAGGGAAGGGACTAATTGGTCCCTGCCTTTTACCTACCTGTAATGCCCCTAAATCTAGTATTTAGAGGCACCCCTGAACCTTGCTTCCTCAGACAAGAACCTGCAACAAGAAAAGAAGAAGAAGGACCGAACAGCTGTGCCTAAGCTAACAAGAGCAAGACGCCCACTGACTTGGCCCCAGCCCTACCGGCCTGTCTCCACCTCGAACCTGCTACTGTGAAATTCCGGTGTGTCCTACAGCCAGCATCCTCGAAAACCCCAGAGGACCTGCCTGCCTTCAAGCACAAAGACTTTGTCCCCCACTCTGCACCCACCGTCCATGGCCCGAGCTCGAGTGGGCAAACGCCACAAGGAGGTCACCCCGGCGATCCTGACCCAAGATCTGGCGACCCTTGACCTGCCTCAAGCCTCCAGACGACGCCTGCAGCCTAAATCCAGAAGGCCCCTCTAACCGCGACCAGGAGCTGGTAAGAAGATCCGACCCCAAAAGGCACCCCTGCACCCGACACCCCACAGCCTTGTGTGCCCAAACCAACGGTGCCTAACCAACCCCTAACTTCCCAACCTACCTCACAAAGTGGTGGTCGCACCAGGAAGACCTTCATCTCCCTGCCTGCAGCGCTTTTGCAAACCGGAGGTTCTCTATTGAAACTAACAGGGCACCTGACGTCGAAACAGCACCCTGCACCCGGACGCCCTAGATCCGCTGAGGGTGCACCTTTGGTGCTAATCTGTTTCCCCATTTGCCCTGACCTAAAGTCCATAAGCTTTGCCCACACAACCTAGTGGCCTGCTTGCCAGCAGTCACCAACAAGAGGCCCCCTTTCCCCCATTTGGATAACATTGGGCCTCAGCACTCTGCACCCGGTCACCCTAGTGCCGCTGAGGGTGTAACAAGAGTGCATCCTTGACCCTGGGGGAACCCTTTTTCTAGTCCCAGAACCTCAACTCCAAAGACCGATTACTTACCAGGTAAACGTTAACTTCATTTCTCTCCCTAGGAATCCATTGACTTTTTTTCTCTGAAAAATGTTCTGTGTGGAGTTGATTTGTATGGAAACCTAAAAAGTAACAATTGTGTTAAACTGATTTTAGTTACCTTTTCTCTAGGAAATGTCCCAGTGTGATATCAAGGCATATCACACTGAGTAGAAAAAGTAATCTCAAAAGTAAAGTAAAAGTAACTTACCTGTTATTTTCATCGCAAAGTCGATACAAAGTATATGTACAGCATTTCACAGTATTGCATTACCAGTAATTCAAACTGTAACCATTTTAAAGTACATTTACAATTGCATTTCAACCTGTATATTTACTGTAAAGTATTTATCAACTTACCTGTGCCAGGCTTGCTTGGTTCTATAAAATAAAATAACTAAAAGAATATTTTTATACAAAAATAATTGGTCTGAAGTGCAGTCTTTGAGTGTGTGAATTCATTTGCTGACTGAGTGTGTCCAACAAATGCTTACCACTGTCCTCCGATACTGCCTTGCTGCTCGACCACACTACCGCAAATAGAGAGTAAGGTTCTATCTAGGCCTGGGCGGTGAACTTCGCTCCGTTCGCGGAGTTTGCAGAGTTTTCTGCACTCCGCGGAGCTCACAGAGTGCAGAAAACTCTGCTTTGCGATGTGCAGCAGAGTTTTTTCCCGGCTCACGATCGCTAACGGTAAGTTCGCGAGCGTGAGCTGCCGCTTGTGTAGAATTTCTACCCGAACGACAGGAATACTAGCACAAACTGCAGTTCGCACTGCACTCCGCCACTAAAAACTTCGCAGAGTTTTTTTGTAACTTCGTGGAGTTCCGCGCAGCAAAACTCCGCGAACTGCACCCAGGCCTATCTAACTTTACCTCTGCCTACCTTTGGGGTTCCACTGGACTGTGCACACTATACCTTACTTTGGTATAGTACATACAGAGCCAGCTCCCTACAAAGACATTCTCATTTTAGCAAGGATCCATGATTTATCCATGGCAAGAGCAAACTAAATGGACCAGGCTCTCACAAAGCCTCAAGGAAGACCTGAGACCATCAAAACGGAGCAGGCTGATGCCCTCCGAACAAGGACACGAGGTTACACACCCAAGAAGACAAGTCCTGAAGTGCCCAAGACCCGGTGTGGGTACTGCAGGCATGAGCCACGTGCGACGAAAGACTGCCCTGCGCAGGGCAAAACCTGTGCAAATTGTGGGATCCCCAACCACTTTGCAGCAGTGTGCAGGAGACGGAGTCGAGGCCGAGACACCCGAGGACAAAAGCCACCCTAATGGACAGTACGACAATTGTCCATAACTGACTTTGCACAGAAGGAAGAGCCACAAAGAACTAGCCGAAAGTACCAAGGGCCAGAAGACTCATCCACGGAGGAGGATGAGGTGGAAACATACCTGATCTCGTTCACACGAGAGCTTAAGCGTCGCAGAAGGCCACAACCCACCTGTACAATAAAAATCGAAATATCGGAAGTGAAGGCGATCATCGATACCGAGATGTCTGTAAACATGATGGGCCTTCAGCAATACCGGCGCCTCCAACCTCGACCACCGATCACCCCGTCCCGGACCAAGATATTTGCCAATAGGAGCCAAACCCCTCTGCCACTGAGAGGAAAGAAATCCATCCCACTTAGGTCAAAAGACCAGGAAGTCACGACCATCATCCACGTCGTAGATCTGGAGGCAGACACTCTAACCAGCAGTCACACGGCAGAAGACCTTGTCCTGGTGTCCTTTGCCAGGAGTGTCCAGGTACATCAGGTTGAGGACTTGGACGTATTCAGTGCGACCCTGTCAAGTTACACATCGACAAGTCCATCTCCCCGGTCGCACTGCGACACAGGCGAGTCCCTTTTCACCTGAGGCCTTTGGTGGAAAAGGAACTAGAAAACCTTGAAAAACAAGGAGTGATTGAAAAGGTCTCGGGACTGACACCCTGGGTGTCAACGATGGTTATCGCGGAGAAGCCCAAACAGCCAGGTGCCATTCGCCTCTGCATCAACATGAGGTTACCCAACCGGGCCATCAAAAGAGACCGCCACATCACACCGACTATGGATGATATAATTGCAGATGTCAACGGATCAAGATGGTTTTCAAAAATCGACCTGAACGTGGGGTACCACCAACTGCCTTTAGCTACATTACAATGTTTAGTACCCACCTGGGGCTGCGTCATTACAAACGACTGAACTTTGGAATATCCTCAGCCGCAGAGGTATTCCAGAACACTATCCACGAGATGTTGTCAAGGCTGCCTGGGGTTATAAACGTCAGCGATGACATCCTGATCCACTCTGCCACTGCCGCTGACCATCACAGACACCTAAGGGAGTACCTTATGTCTCCTCAGTGAACACGGCGCGACACTCCACAGAAAGAAGTGTCTGTTCTTCCAACCATCTCTAGAATTCTAGTACGTGTTCAACCAGCAAGGCATCCAGGTGGATCCGAAGAAGTCGCAAGCTATCCAAAGCGCTCCAGCTCCAACCACACCTAGAGAAGTGAGGAGCTTCCTTGGCATGGCTACCTACTGCGGGAGGATCATCCCTGATCTCGCAACCCGCGCCGAGCTGCTGAGGGCTCTTACAAAAACGGATGTCAAATGGCACTGGGGACTGCGGGAAGAGGAGGCCTTTCAAAGCATCAAGGAAGCGCTACTGGGAGAGTCCACCCTCGCCTATTTCAATCCGGTGCAGCGGACAGAGCTACTGATAGACGCCAGTCCAGTGGGGCTAGTTGCAGTTCTTGCCCAGGAACAGGAGCCAAGTCGGTGGGTAGCATTGTCGTTCGCCAGCAAATCTCTGGCCCCCACTGAAGTGAGGTATGCTCAGATCGAGCGAGAGGCGCTCGCTGTATAGTGGGCCTGCAACCACTTCCACCTGTACCTAACAGGCCAGCCATTCACCGTGGTAACTGACCACCAGCCTCTGGTTCCCCTCTTCAAAGGAACAGCCCCTTACCCACCTCCTCGGATTGAGCGATGGGCTGTGCAACTCCAGCCCTACCAGATGGAAGTGGTATACAGGCCTGGAACAAAGAACCCCGTGGATTTTCTGTCCCGACACCCAGCACCCACGGGAGAGGCGGATGACTGCAAGGGGTCGGAGCAATACTTAAGGATGATCTCAGTGGCAGCATGCCCACAAGCAATGACACTCGAGGAAATCAAGAAGGCCGCCGAGCATGACCCCATATACACCCAGACCCTCCAAGCGGTCCAAGAAGGGTCGTGGAAAAACTACCTTCACCAGACTAACATGTGGGTGCTGGAAGACCGAGGAGAGTTGACAAAAATATTGAGGATGAGGAGCGAATTGAGAGCCACTGCAGATACAATACTCCTGAGAGGCCTGAGGCTGGTAATACAGCGAGCTATAAGGCAACGAGCAACTCAACTGGCCCATAGGGGCCTCCAAGGTGTGACCAAAATGAAGGCAGGAATGAGAGAAATGGTCTGCCTTCTAGAACTCAAGGCTATGGTTGAAGATTTAGTACGCCGTTGTTCGGCCTGCCAGATAACCAGCGCTCCAGAGAGGCCGGCCCCGGTAATCAAAGAAGAGGCCTGCACTGTCCCATGGTCGAAAGTGAGCATAGATTTTGGGAGTTTCCCTGGAGGGAAACACACGCTCGTCCTCGTGGATGCTTTTTCTAAATATCCCATAGTGGAACCAGTCATGTCAACCACCTTCGCTCATGTGGCCCCCGTCCTAAAGAAGGTGTTTGCCACATTTGGGTTCCCCATGGAGATCCGGAGCGACAATGGGCCCCTGTTCCAAGGGGATGAGTTTGCTTCTTTCCTTTATCAGCGAGGGATCCATCACCGCCGAGTCACGGCCCATTGGCCCCAAGCCAATTGGTACGTAGAAGGTTTTATTAGGACCTTAAACAAAATGCTACGCATTGCCAGCGTGGAGCAAGCGGATCCCGAGCGGTGCCTCCACGAGGTCCTCAGGGAATACCGGAGCACCCCACACTGCACCACGCTGCGGAGCCCCTGGTCCCTTATGTTCAGAGGGCCATGGAGAGACCTCATCCCTACGTGACCAGGGTGGACACCCCCACCCCAGGACGTCCAGGAAACCCAGACAAGGTAGGAATGGCGGAATCACTGGGCAAGCGTCCAATGCCACGCCACAACCCGGTCACTCTGTCCTGGGGCCACAGTCCTACTCATAGACCATCGGCCGGGAGAAAAGTTCTGGACCGTCCATGAACTAGGCAGGCTCCTGGACAGTCGTTACCAGCAATGGAAAGTGACAGTGATATCTGGTAACATCTCCTGGCTTAAAGAGGTTCCGGCAGAATCTTTAGAGTCTGACCCCCGGCACCTGCTGAGCCCGGGTGGAAACACCCAGGGGCGAGAAGAAGACGAGCACAACATACCGGAATCTTCCCCCCCAGTGCCACTGCTTCCTTGTTCACCTCCAAGCCGGCCGGAGCCAAGTGAACCATCCATCCGAGGCCTACAACATTGTTACAGGCTACGACCCACTCCTCGCCCTAACCGACATCTCCAGTATTTTGTGTGTTAAGACACTAGAGACGGATACAACGGAACTGTGTATGTTTACCGGACTTTCAGAAGCCCGTTTCAAGATCCAAGTTGGAGAGGGATGTAATGGTTAGCAGTCCTGTGTTCCAGCTCGTTGGCCGGAACAATGACCACGTCATGCGCAGGCCAGGCGTGGCCTGCGGGGTTAAAAAAGAAGGGGAGTGCCTGCACGTGGGTTATCTACCGACACTAGTAAACCTTGTGTGTGTGTGTCCATTATTCACAGCTCCGGCGTAACACTGGGCCTTACCATGCTGCTGTCCCAGGAGGTCCGCCCTCAAGACACCATGAAATCAAGATGATCACTCATTTATGTCGTATTTTAACAAGGTGGTTAGTGTCTGTATCTTAGTCCAGTGATACAAGAAGAATTTAAATAGAATGACAATGCCGCAGTCTGATTTCTGCCAATATGAAAAGTACTGGCTCCTCATGCTAGATGAATACATAAACAGCCCATTGTGTTCCACACAATCTTACCCGTTGCCCTCCATTATACACCAAACCACGTGACACAATCATTTTATAAGGATAGCTGCTAAAGTGTTTCTATCATTCATAGTGTGTTCCAATAATTGATAGGTGAATTTTTGGAGCCACAGTCAGATTGGTAAGAAATTGCTGACATCTATCCATGAAACCACTAGTGAGTGAAGCACAGTGTGGAAGACTTCCAGAGGGATGAGAGACTTAATTGATCTGGTAGAAGGTTCCCATGTTCAGCTTTTTGCAAAGGAAATAACATCCTAGAGCTCGGACGTTCGCCACAACAGAGGGATTAAAGTCGAGTAGGTGCATTGCATTTATACAGATTTACATTGGGGACATGAGATTAGGAGGAATTCAGTTTTCCAGGGGTTACCTTTAATGATGCTGAGTAATCCAGGATGTCAGGTCATCAAGAATACTAGCCAGCCTCTCTCCGTGTCTTCAGGGTAGGAGACTTTCACGTGCAGCTCAGTGCCATCGGCATATATGTGGAATGATATTTTTGATTTCCCTCAGGAGTCAGCTGAAGGGTTCCATGTACACACTGAAAAGCACTGGGGAGAGAATGGAAGGAGCCTTGTGGAACTCACTGTCATTGAGAAAGGGAGCTAGTCGACGATATATCTTGAAATGTACTATATGATGTTGTACCCCTGCCTCTACATTACTTCGTATTTCATTTAAATCAGCGATCACATGTACTTGACATATAAAATAGTTAAATAAAGTTGTTAAAAAAAGAAAAAGGTGGGGCGCGGCCTGGTCGGCCAACATGGCAGACGCAGATTGATTCAGCTCTGTGCGTCCACCTCAATTAATCCAACTAAAATCCTCCTCTAACTAACTTCGGTGCAGCCATCCGAGGCTCAAACAGATGAAGAATCTGCCCCTTGTGCTTGGAGCGGAGCCGGAGCCGGGTTGTTGCCGTGACACTGAGAGAGGGCCTGAACACCGCGAGAGACTCACAGCAGACCGGGCCCAGCGTCCTAAGCCTGCCGCCTGATCCTAAGCAGACGCGGCTGGGTCCTGAGTGGTGGGTGTGATTCATCCCGGAGGTAAGGAGGCAGGTGGTGCCGGGGGGGCCAAGCGGAGGCGGTCGTGATACTTATGCCCCTACCTCTCCGGGCCCAGATTGGGTGGCGGTCTCAGCTTCGACCATGGTCCGGGTGGTAGTCTTGGTGGCCCAGCAGGGTTTCTGCTGTCGTCATAGGGCTCACCCAGGCATCAGCCGGTGCGGGGATGTGCCCCATGGGGCTTTGGGGGGTGTGGTGGGGGGGCCGTGGGCCATACCTGCGGGGACCAGTCAGTGCCACATACAGTGGAGCTCCATGGGGGGGATGCTCGTGCACTCCTATCGGGGCGCGGCAGTGTCACACCTGGTCTCCTTGTGCACTGGGCCGGAGAAAGCTGTCTGACACAGACAGACCCAGAGCTGATGCTCGTGGCCAGGGACTCGGCGTTCATTGTACGCAAGCCACCATTTTGTCTCCTCCCTGCAGCCACCCCAAGTGAGGCTCTGATCTAATGAGGCCGCATTACATTACCGTGTTGCGGGCCCAAGTTATACAGTGGGCGAAGAAGAAGTGGTGTGCTCTTGTGTGGTATCCATCTGCACCTGGGAGATCCGAGGAGATGCTGATTTCTGCTAGGCTCCTGACTGCGCAGTTCGTGGGTGCGGAGGGGGGTGGGGGTGTACCGCGAGCTGGTGGTCCAGCGAGCCAGGTCCCCCGAGAGGGGCCTGCTTGGCTGTTCACTGTTGGCTGCGGAGGCGGCTGGCTTAGATCCAGTGCGGCTTGTGGTCAGGCAGTGGACGGATTCTGAGAGGGCTGGCCATGGTGCGGTCCCTGAAAAGTCCCGCGGAGTGGTTGCTTGGTATCCTCGCAACCACAAGGGCCTCATTGGACCTGCACTTTCCCTGGGCATAGTTGGAGTAACCAATTGGTGGTGCCGCGATGGGGAGAGACAAACCAGAAGCCACAGCACGAAACAAAGTACCCTGGACCAATTTTCGACAAACACGGGTGGGGGCTCACCGCCTGGCCCCATACCAGATAATGCGGCTCTCTTAGCGCCCATCACAGAAGCAAGGGATGCGTTGGATGCCAAAATCGGTGCAGTCGGTACGGAAGTCTCGTTTCTGCGAAAGGACCTGCGAAAGGCTGTTGACCGTATCACCGAGGCTGAGTCGCTGGTTTCCTCTGTCGAAGATAATGTAGCGACCCTCCAACGTCAAGTCAATAAATTGATATCGCAGGAACTTGCCTCCCAGGCTGAGGATGCAGAAGGCCGCGCACTGTGCAAGAACCTCCGTTTTGTTGGTTTTCCGGAGGGCTGTGAGGGCAACTCCATGAACCATTTCCTAACCACATGGCTCAAAGACTTGCTGCCTACGGACATGATCTCAGCCTTCTAGTGGTGGAGAGGGCCCACGAGGCGCTCATAAGAAAGCCACCTCCCGGAGAGAATCCATGTCCAGTCATTGCCAAGCTGCTCAATTATGAAGACAGAGATGCTGACTGAATAAGGATAAACTTGTCTTTGAGTCCAGGCCTATTATGATCTTCCTGGACTACACGCGTCTTGTGCAACAGACAGTCTTTCGCAGCGGCAAAACGGAGACTGCGCGTCCTTAACAATTCATATATGTTGCTATATCCTGTCAGGCTCCGAGTACTATATAACTCTAAAACATACTTTTTTGACTCTCCCAAAGCAGTTTTTACATGGTCGGAAGAGAAGGCCCATTTGAAACCGCACTCCCCGCCACCACTGGACTCTTCTAGAGGCTGGCAGAGGAACAGATCACGCAGGACAAAATCGAAACGGTGACATCCCTCCGGGTCTGACCGGCACTCCTCCAGCCCTGAGCGAGAGCCCTGATTGACCCACAGTCTCTGATACCTCACGGACATAATTATGCACGTCCATAGTTTGGAGTTACTCTGCCTACTCTGCACCCGAAGAAGGTGGACACTACGCACTGCGGCTGACCTCCACGGACACTTGTCCCCCACGGTGTTTGTTCTATGGGATGGGTGGGATCCATTGGGGGGGGCTCTGAGATCCTCAGTTGGGCTCCTGGGGTACTCCTCATCTCGACAGATGCGCCTGGTTCCTGGCAGTATCGGGGGGGTGGAGGCCTTTGGGATTTAAAGTTATGTTATTTTGTTGTTGTTTACATGCGCAGATGCACCTCCCTATCTCCATGAGGCATACTATTACTCACAGACCCCGCTTATACACATGGCCACTCAGGCAGCGATAGCACACGTAGGTGACCTGACAGTGGTGACATGGAATGTTAGAGGATTGCTCAATAAGGTCAAACGGGGGCCGTCCTAAGACAGGCTAAACGCTACAGGGCTGACATTCTCCTCCTACAGGAGACACATCTCATGGGCAATAAGGCTCCCTTCCTCGCAAGATTTGGGTACCAGCAGGTGTTTCACGCGGGTTTCACTAGGGGTTCCCGCGGAACAGCAATTCTTATCCACCGCCGCATTCCCTTCATTCATACCAAACACTGGACTGACCCTGGTGGCAGATTTGTCTTCTTGTCGGGTACACTCTATGGGAAATCACTCAACCTAGGCAGTGTGTACGCTCCCACCTCTTGGGTCCACGTTTGGAGCGAATGTCATCCGACTGTGGGGCAAACTCCCTGAGGGCCTGTCTCTCTTAGGGGGCGACTGGAATGATACCATGTCACAACTTGATCGGAGACAGGGATCGGGGTAGACCCTCCCACTGTAGCCACAAAACTGTTATCGCTTGCTGGGGCGCCGGTTGGGTGGATATATGGCGGGCATACCATCCCGCTGAGACAAGCTACACATATCTGTCCGCTGTTCATGGTTCCATGTCTCGCCTAGATTACTTATATACAAAGATTTGCCCGGTTCTCTCATCTTCCAAGAGGGTTGTCCAATCATTCTCCGGTCACAGGGACACTCCTCTTGCAACATCAAAAGCCTCCCTTTAGATGGTGGATGTCTCCGTGGCATCTGTGGGACCCCAATTATCAGGAGTGTTTACACACAGCGAGTCAAGAATATTTCACCTTAAATACTGACTCTAAGGGAACAAATCCAGCAAAATGTTACACAGACTCTGTCAAGCTGAGCAAGCCCCAGCCATAATTCCAACAATTTGGGGTAGAGATGGTGCCTTACTTACATCCCCTGGAGAGGTGGTGGAAGAGTTTGTGCATCATTTTGCTGCATTAGATGCCCGGAAAGAACAGCTGTCTGAAGGCCAGATAGCTGAGTTCCTTCGGGATATCTCCCCTCGGAAGTTATCAGAGCAGATGCGAGATCAATTGGATGACCCCATTACCATAGATGAGTTGACGGCCACGTTGACTGCGATGCAACCAGGGCGGGCCCGGGTCCCAATGGGTTCCCTATGGAGTTCCTCCATTCCAATATGGTCACACTGGGCCCCCACTTGCTGGCAGGAATACATGAATCCCTTGAGAAGCAACTCCTGCCTTTGGACTGGCGCCAGGCTGAAATTGTCCTCTTTTTGAAGCCCAACCGCCCACCTGAGTACCCATCCTCCTACCGCCCTATCTCCCTAATCAAATTCGAATTCAAGTTATTAGGGAAAGTCTTAGCAGACCGGCTGCAGGCCTGTATCCAAGATTTAGTCCATTTGGACCAAACCGGCTTAATGCCACACCGGGCCAACCGCCATAACATCCGTTGGGTCCATAACGCTATGGCCTTGGCTCCGGAGCTAGGCCACCCTTTGGCCTTGCTCCTAGCCGATATAGATAAGGCCTTTGATTCCCTTAGCTGGGAGTATTTATTCCAAATATTGGAAGCTATCAATTTCAGTCCACGCTTCTTGGCCCGCGTGCGCCTACTTTATACTAATCCAATGGCCTCAGCACGTATTGCAGGTCATTTATCCCCCTTCTTCCCCATCAGCCGTGGCACAAGGCAGGGTTGCCCCCTGTCCCCCCTTCTTTTCGCCTTGGTGGTGGAGCCTCTGGTGGCATGGGTTCGTGGGGATCTGGTTCCTAGAGGCTTTGACTGGGCACGCTCACAGCCAGACCGTATTGCACTATATGCAGACAACGTCTTGTTTTTTATGACAGACCCATGGATCTCGGATCTGTGTATCCTGCAGATCCTCCGGGTCTTTGGACAAACGACCGGGCTTCACACTAACTCCTCTAAATAGGTACTGTTCCCAGTGTGCGGTCAGCAGGGTAGAGCTACATGGGCATCTCAGCTCAAACATGCTACAGATGGGTTCTAATATCTCGGAGTGTTGGTGTCTCCCTGTCCGAAGATCTCCTGAGCAGGCAACATAAATCTGCTCCTTGCCAGCCTCCGTGACGAGACTACTGTCTGGTCCTTGTAGGAGAGTAGGATCTGCTTCTTATAGTTACCCCTACTTTTTTGCTGATGTTTCACTGTTTTCGACATAGTCTGACTGGAATCCTGCTAATCAGGACCCCAGTCTATCTGCTTTCTCTCTAAATTGATTATATGTACTTTAGGTACACTCCAGATTGGATTCTGGGGTACCCTTATAAGTCCCTAGTATATGGTATACTATGTACCTAGGACATAGGTACCCCAGAGGCCTCTCAGGGGCGGCAGCATGTAACATGCCACCCCTGGGAGACAAAGCAAAATGACCCCACAGGTCTGCTACAGCAGCCTGTGTAAGGTGGTGTATGCACCCCTTACTTAGATATGGGTTCACTATATCTATCCTTATCGCTGCACATATAAACCTATCAGTCACCCCTATGGCAGGCCTTATCAATCCTGAAGGCAGGGAGCTGGGTTTTATGTGAGAGGGTGCCCATACATGAGCAGAGCCCCTCTGCAGCCTTCGGAACCTCTATTCCGGGGTTGTTTGTGATGCAGCTAAATCATATATACTTAAGTGCCTTATAACCTCGCGGTAAATGCTAACTTTAAAACTGCATGGGAACATGTCGTGTTTGGTGTCAAACACCTTGGAATCATACCTCCACACCAGTAACTGGAGTGGGAGGTATGATCCCACTCTACTAGAGGGAGAAATATGACAACACCGGTACACCCGGTACCAGCTGCACAAACCCTGGCATCACAAAATGGATGCTGCCAGCTACAGACACGAGTCTGCTCTCCTGCTGCTGGATGAAACTCTGGCAGAGGATGGCTGGACAATAGGTTTCCTGTCACAGGGAGGCATGACCACCTCCCAGACAGGCTTTAGTGTATTGGAGCTGGGTGGGTGCACTCTGAGAGTGCTTTGATGTCTGCACTGGGGGCACATTTGGTTTTCCTGTGCATAGTCAAGCACAAACTGGTTGCAGGGGCTATCAACCCCTGCTCTGGTTTGAAACTGGACAAGGTACATGGGTGTAGCCACCCCTCTGTCCTGACCCTCCCATAGATGGTTCCCCAGAGTTTGTCCCACCCCGTCCTTGGGTATAAAGTAGGAACCCCAGGCTACAGGACTTTGGATTTACCTGGACGAAACTCTGCTACAGAAACCAAGTACTTCAACTATCTACACTACGTTGGATAACCGAAGAATCTTCCTTGGAGTAAAGGAGTACTCCTCTGCAAGGCAGGCACCTAAAATGCATCTGACCGGTTTGCATCTACGCAGCTCCTGAAGGACTCTGAACATTTTGCAACACAGGAGGTGGGTTCCTAAGCTTCCCCGAGGCCGACCA
This sequence comes from Triturus cristatus, assembly GCF_964204655.1. Lineage (NCBI taxonomy): Eukaryota > Metazoa > Chordata > Amphibia > Caudata > Salamandridae > Triturus > Triturus cristatus. The sequence continues at coordinate 500,371,065 of NC_140582.1, forward strand.
GTGCTCTCAGCAAACCTGAGACCCGCAGCCCTCGTGGGGACCGTGCAACCCGTACCCCTGGATATGCTTTTTGGCAATCCCTGAGGCTGTGCTTTGGGCTACCTGTAGTCCAGACCCCGAGCAGTGATTTCACCAAAGATTACCAGCCTACACTCCACGAGTGTCCGTGGGCTGGTATTTAGTGATTCCTCTCGAGGTCCCTTGACGAACCCTGGTCCGTCAACCTGTGGGTCCCTGAGAAGGGAACTTTAACTTTCAGTGGGCTTTCATGGTTGCTCCATACGTGCCCTGACTTTCCATGGCTTGGGGTGTCCCCAGGACCTTGCTAGTCGACACCGAAGCAACATTTTTCTGACCGTGTGGGTTGCAGTTGCCAAGGCTTGTTGGTCTCCAATCCGGACACTGACCCCCCAGCACTCGACATCCTTCGTGGGACAGCTCGGTCATCATTGACGTCTCCTGGCCCCCGTGGCTGCAGAGTCAAGCTTCACCTCATCTCACCTGAAACACCCGACATTAGTGGGCATCGGTCTATCGTGCCCCAGGTCATTGTGAAATGACCCAGACTTTGTCCCCTCTGCTTTCAGGTTCTTCTCAGCTCCGATCCAGGCTTGGATCACACCGCACACTTCTCATCTTCCCGCCAGCAGCACTTTGCAGCATCACGCCAGTGAAAATGACCAAGATTCCGGACACCATTTGACACCCATGCACCCGGCTTCCCTGGATAAGGTTACACGAGTACTCTGGTGCTCACATGGGTGCTGGCCTTAGAACCTTTTAAGTTTGTAAGGGTTTGCTCAAAGTCCTCTCCTAAGTGTCATTAATCTGTAAAATTCCAACTGTGACTTTCCCATAGGATTGTACGGACCTCGCGCCTGTGTTCTCACACTGCACACGTCCCCCGTGGGTCACCTTGGGTGGTTCCTTGGGGTCCCAGCGATTCTACGTGCTCTAGGCACTGTGTCTAGTCAAGTCGTGCTTTGGTCTCCCCCTGGAGCCCACTGTGTATTGTGCTATTTACTGTCGTTCTAGTGCTTTAATATTGTGTACCTTGCTCACTAATCTCATAAAGAGGTTAGTAGAGAGTGTTTAGTAATAAATACATATATTTTATATATACCTTGTGTGGTTCTACTTTCATTTGGTCATTCAGGAGGTTATAATCTGGTAAACCAAGCTGCTTTATATTCCTTCGAAACTTAGCCTGAAGGCTGCTCTCCATAGCTACCACTAGGATAGCTTTCAATAAAGGTTGTCTTTAACCTAATCATCAATAAGGTTCGATTGAACTGCCACAAGGTGCCCACTATAACTAGTGGACAGCATATACCAGGCCAACTTCTCACAGTCCTCCCTACCTCTCTCACTGTATGGACGTTCGGCCATCTTCAAGATGGTCTCGCTCCCCAGAGTGCTCTACAGACTTCAACATTTTCCATATCATGAACCACAAGCGTGGTTCGCCCAAATTAACACTATACATAACAAATTCTTATGGGGGGAGGGGCAATTAGAGTAGCGCTACAGACCTTTGTGCAATCCACCTACTGCGGCGGCATCGCTGCCGCTGATGTTTACTCCTATTACGTAGCTGCCCACCATTTAGTCATCAATGATTGGTGGTATAATTCACCTGTGGACCCTGCGTTCACTCAGGAACATACCACCATGGAGAGGACTCCCCTCCTACGGTTCCTATATAGTGCATAGAATCTGGACTTTCTACCACATGCTACTCGAACGACGATCTGACTATGGCGGTTGTAGTAAGTTAAATGTTATTAATTCTTGTTTATTTGGATGTTGTAACTTTAAGGAATTTAGTGATGTAAGCAATCTAAGAGACTCAGTCCGTTTCTAGAATGTGGGTGGACATTCAGATGAAGACTAGGTTTCTGATGTAACAAGTCGTGGGTCACCTGTATCAGAATAAACCTCTAATTATTATTACTCAATCCTGAGTTCCTGCGAGTTACTTCGCTCTACATTTCAAGAGGGCTTACTACATTGTTTGGCGACGCGCTGGGATTTCTTCAGTTATTCAATTGGGCAGAGCGCATTCGATTTTCTGAACAGCGCTTAACCGAAGTGGCAAAGGATAAGACCCACCGACTGATTCACCTTTTGATTTCTCATTGACTTCAACTTTAGTGAGTACTCTATGAATATTACATTTATTTCCTGCTCTCAACGGCTTTCATACCTGTCGATACATTTCAGTATCATTTGAATCTCGTCTGCATTCTGAGTCGTGCTGTTGCGCTCGTCCTCCAAGTTCCATCGACTGCATTTGGTAATTGTCAACGCTCCTTCCGAAGGGAATACGAGGATATGATGTCAACGCGTGATTGCATCATCACGCTTTAGCAGCCATTTTGAAGGATTGGGATTGTTTTCATTCAAGCATACTGGTGTCACGTTGTTCTGAAATCGTTTTTTATTTAGTTGTCATCGCGATCGGCACCAGGTACAAGGGAATACAAAGACAAAGGTGCCGATTACGATCCTGTAAAAAATTTCCCCGTACGACTCGTATCCGGTCTTTTACCGTACGAATCGTACAAGTGCCGTACAAACTGCCAACTACAATTCGCATGGGAAAAAGTCCATACGAATCGCATTGGGAATAATTCCCCACATGTCCTCGGGTCGGAAAATGTGCCCGACACGTCCCCGGACGAATTACCGTACAAATGTGAAAAGTGAAGTCCGACCGCGGAAGTACGATCCATCCCATGCGTCCGATGGAAAAAGAACCGTCCGCACCGAACTCCCATAGCAACCATGGAGACATGTGCCCGCATACGCGCCCAACACTCCCCCCAGCTCCCGTATGTACGTGCCCAACCACCCCCCCAGCCCTCCTATGTACGAGTTGAACCCCCACCCGTGTATGTACACCCGTGTACGTATGAGTCGAACCCCCACCCGTGTATGTACATCCGTGTACGTACGAGTCGAACCCCCACCAGTGTATGTACACCCGTGTATGTACGAGTCGAACCCCCACCCGTGTATGTACACCTGTGTACGTACGAGTCGAACCCCCACCCGTGTATGTACACCCGTGTATGTACGAGTCGAACCCCCACCCGTGTATGTACACCCGTGTATGTACGAGTCGAACCCCCACCCGTGTACGAGTCGAACCCCCACCCGTGTATGTACACCCGTGTATGTACGAGTCGAACCCCCACCCGTGTATGTAAACCCGTGTACGTACGAGTCGAACCCCCACCCGTGTATGTACACCCGTGTGCGTACGAGTCGAACCCCCACCCGTGTATGTACACCCGTGTATGTACGAGACGTACCCCCACCCGTGAATGTACACCCATGTATGGACACCCGTGTATGTACGAGACGTACCCCCACCCGTGTATGTATGGAGCGTACCCCCACCCCAACCGTGTATGTACGGCCCATACCCTCACCCGCGTATGTATGGAGCGTACCCCCACCCCAACCATGTATGTACGGCCTGTACCCTCACCCGCGTATGTATGGAGCGTACCCACACCCCAACCATGCATGTACGGCTCGTACCCTCACCCGCGTATGTATGGAGCGTACCCCCACCCCAACCGTGTATGCACGGCCCGTACCCTCACCCACGTATGTATGGAGCGTACCCCCACCCCAACCGTGCATGTATGGCTCGTACCCTCACCCGCGTATGTATGGAGCATACCCCCACCCCAACCGTGTATGTACGGCCCGTACCCTCACCCGCGTATGTATGGAGCGTACCCCCACCCCAACCGTGTATGTACGGCCCGTACCCCCACCCGCGTATGTATTGAGCGTACCCCGACCCCAACCGTGTATGTACAGCCCGTACCCCCACCCGCGTATGTATTGAGCGTACCCCGACCCCAACAGTCTAAGTACGGAGTGCACCCCAGGCCCCAACACCAGCACCTTCACCCAACATCGCGCATGTACAAGTCGTACCAAGCCAGAGACAAGGACAGCACTGTACAACAAAATGGCCGATGTACACACCGTACACACGCTAAAAACACACGTACACAACCAGGACAAAGCAAAACAACACAAGAATACTCTATTCGAATCGCACAAAGCCACAAAACATGTCCAACAAGCACAAATACAACACATTCACTGACCTGCAACTGCCAAACTCCCAAACAGAGGCCCAAAACACAACCACTCCTTATAACACACCCACCCAAAGTTCAAACACAGCCACACCCACCAATGGACCAATAAAAAGGGCCCACAGACACAAACCATGAGCCTTTGCAACAGACTCACTGCTGCCAGACCCCACAGACAACCCACAGCACCATACTTGAACCTTTACTACACCTTACACTTGCACACCTTCACACAACCACCTTCACAAACACCCCCTCATCACATTCACACACACACCTGCACAACCACACCCACACACCCACAACCATCCACACCCACACCCCCCACAACCATCCACACCCACACCCCTCACCATGCCCACTAACAAGAATCCAAAGTTCACTAGCCAAGAGTTGGAGGTCCTTGTCGACGAAATCCTCAGAGTCAAGCCACACCTCTTTGGAACATTGGTCAGACAGACCAGCATTTCCGAAAAAACAGCCATGTGGCAGACGATTGTCGATGCTGTGAATGCTGTTGCGTCCACCAGAAGGACCAGGCATGAATGCCAAGCCAGGTGGTACGATCTGCGGAGGAGGGTCCGAGCCAAAATGACCGACGACCACAACCAGGCCAACAACACTGGAGGAGGACCGCCCCGCAGACGCGTACAATACCATCCCTGGGAGGAGAGGGTGATGGCCATACTGCCGGTGGTGGCAGTGGACGGAGTAGAAGGACTCCGAGAGCCTGGTGAGTACACAATCAACTCACCTCACATGGGGGGAACGTCATCCACAACCAAACTCACAATCATGGACGCAACCACCCCAAGCTATCGCATGACTCAACCACACTCCATAAACACGCACATGCCACTAGCGCCACCATGCCCCATGCACCCATCTGGACAATCCCAAGTCACAGGCCACAGAAAACACCAACACAAGACACGGTAACCCGGATGGCGGGAGTGTGGGCCTCAAAAATCACATAGTGCAACTCAGAAGCAGACAACAATGCCCTCTGCCCATATGGCCTAGGTCACAGCCAGACAAACAGTGTGTCCCCACACAGGAAAGACTTGCCAGCAAATGGCGGACGCCTTGCCATAAGACATGGGGGTGAAGGCACTTTTTGCACATGACAGCAGCTAATGAACAGCCAACACTGTGAAAGAGTGGCAGCACACACCACCACAGCAGCAGCGCAGACACAGACACTACACCCAATGGGTGCCTGGAGATCAGAAACAAACTCACATGAACAAGCCAAGGGCCATTCAAAGATCTGCAAAAAGTGTGTGCCTAGGAAGCTGGGCTGAGGTGACAGAGGGTGACACACAGAGGGAGGGAGAGGGGGAGAGAGAGGGAGGGAGACACAGGGAGACGGACAGAGGGAGGAGGCTGACACAGGGAGGGAGGGAGAGGGGGACAGAGAGGGAGTGAGAAAGGGAGACACAGGGAGACCAATTCAGCCTTGGGTGGTGTGGGAATGTCTGCTCGTCAGCAGGTGGACTGCGTGCATGTAGACAAGGGTGGCCAGTGCCTGAATCCCCCTCTCTTCTCCATGGCAAAACACTGGGTCATGTCTCAACCTGTGCACAAGCACAACGCCAGCTACCTGCATTATATAAGTGTGTGGAACAACTCCATGTGCCCACGTACAGTGCAACACGGAAGGCGCCAATGCATGGCTCACCACACCTGCTCACTCCACTGCTGACTGCAGTCACAATTGACGCAGCAAGTAAGACTGTGTCACACATAGGTAAAGTCTCAAAAGCTGTGGCCAAGGGACATACCCATGCACAAGTGCACTGTGAGTGGAATGCAAGACATATCCAAATACCCAGAGGAAATGTGCCAACTTTGAAACGAATGAAACATGGATGTAGCATGGAACAAAAATAACATTGTCTCTCTCACACACAGGTCAACGTCGTGGATCACCCCCCAACACTGGGGGGGAAGACTCACAGGACCCGGCTCTGCAGGATGACGATCCCACCGGCAGCGACGACTCTCACCACTCTGTGGACGACCCCGACCAACCTGGCCCCTCTGGTGTCCAACCACCTGCAGCACCTGCATCAGGTACAACTGGGCCAACCACCACCCCCACTCCTGCCACATCCCAGGAGACACCCAGGATCCCTGCCCCACCACCACAACGCAGCCAGACTGACCAGGAGGGACACGGTGTACCGGGCACCCAGGAGGAGGCAGGCGACAACGCTAATGCCACCCCTCAGGGGTCCTGGAGACCCGATGTGCCCACAAGGGCAGGCCAGGTGCAAGTGGGCAGGGGTGGTGGGAGTGGAGGACGGCGGAGGCACGAGCCTGACCAGTTGGCTGCGGAACCGGTATATTCCCATGTGAGAAACATCCTGGACACATACCGGCAGGACACCACCGGCATGAGCCAGGTTGTGTCCACCCTCAACGAGATGAAGGGGACCCTCGAGGAGATCAAGACCCAGCAGGCCCAGCAACATGCGGAGCAACATGCCTGTCAACTGCGACACCAAGGGCGGATGGAGGACAGACAGGCTGAGCTCGTGACAGTGTTCACGGGAATTCACAGTACACTCCGTCGGATAGCCGACAACATGGGCAACCCTCCCTGTGCCACCAGGCCAAGAACATCACCACCCACAGGGAGGGATCAGGAGGAGGAGGAGACATCCGACGGAGCATCCCAAACATCGTCACAGCCTGCTTCCGAGGGTTCCCGCAGGAGGGCGGGTCGTCCACGGAAAAGACCGTGAGGGTCGGCGCAACAGCACCATCACCCAGGACACCTGGCCTGGCACCTGGCCCACTGGACCAACAGCAGCACATCAGCAAAAGACATTCTCTGCCACATGGACTTGCTGGTCACTGTCTGACCAATGTTGACAAAGACTGTGGCATGGACTCTGATGTTGATGATTTCCAATGGCAAGGACACCAACTCCCCCAGTGAACTTTGGATTCTACACACCCGGAAAGCCCCTCTTGTCATACCCCCCCAACACGTACCCCAACACAAATAAAAAGTTACACGATAAAGAGATGATGCCTACATTTTGCATTATTACAGTACATGTGTCTTGTAAAGTCTAACCATGCCTGAGTTCTCATATGACTTCAACCATCCATACCCTGGGGCCTGAGTCTGGCACAGGACACACATGGGTCACAATGTATTAGGCAAGACAGACATGGAGCACCATACACACCCGTGATGGGCCCAACCAGCTGAGGGGGTGGCCGCACAACCGTGCCGACAGACATATTGAATACAGCAACAGTCATGCGCAGAGGTCAGGGATCATGTGGAGTGTCCTGGGGGGCACCCAGGTATGTGTAGACAGATGGCAGAACCATGTCCTGCAAGCTTGAGTCAGGTGGATGCAGAGAATGGTGGCCTGGTCAACGTTGGATGCATGGGGATGGCACATGTCACAATACCCACACAGTCATGGACATCATGCACAATACAGAGTCTAATCCCACACAAACAGCTTGCATCTTGCTACTCACACATAGACACATAGCCACTATCACGGAAAACCATGCCAGACATGCCGTATGCACCGTGGCAACACACCAGCATTGACTGAGAAGAGGCACCTTGGAGGTTTAGGGGCACCTTGGAGGCATAGGGACACCTTTATTAGTCATGTATTCCGGAATGCAGAGGCAACTCGGAGTACACATACACAGGTCATGTGGAGTAACATGTGGGTCCAACACTGGAACCCCCCTTCTGCAGCACAAATGTGTGATAGCCATGGAACTGGCACACAAGTGTCGGGTAACAGCTAAACACCCCCTGCTGCTCACGGAGAGCCTGCCATACACCATTGATCCTCTGATGTGGAAGTCCCACACCATGTCAAGCCAATGCAAACCGTATGTGTCCAAGGGCAGTGTTACACACATTGATGCCATCATCACAATCCACTATCCCATCACAGATGACTGTCAACAAGTCTGACCATCTATTCAGGTGTATCCAGCTACATGTAATGTGTCCCATGCTGATGCGACATGTCTGCAGAGGAACCAAACATCGACAGGGGCAGTGTGCACACATCGTAAACAACTGCCACACCCAATACACCCCTGATGCATCCCTTACCCTAAGGAGACTTCCAAACTTGTCCGTGCGTGTAACGCTGAGTCAGCACACGATGACGTGTCCATGAGGAATAGCAGTGCCACAACAATGCAACCAGCAGACGGCATGCGCAAGTACCTGGGGATGAGAGACACACAAGAAGTCACCCACAAAAAGCACAGCCACTTGCATGTGCATGTACTCAACACATGTAAGGATGACAACATGCTAGGTCACAATTATGACTGTGGAAATACACTCATAACTGGCACCATCACTCGAGTGACACATCCACACACACCTCTGACTCACGTGGCATACATGCAGATGGACACACACATCGCAACACATGCCACACGGGGACCAATGCGTGCACACTTAGACACTGGTACTCACCACTAAGCAAAGAAGTCGCGTATGAGCCGACTCCGAATGTCCTCTTGTGGAACCACATCCTCCACATCACTAGCCCCATTGCCAAGCCCTTCGTCCTCCACGGGTGGATGGTCCTGATCATCTTGATCCAGGATGAGTGGCACAGCTTTCTCAACTGCCATGTTGTGCAGCATGCAGCAGACCATGAAGATTTTGCAGACCTTCGCCGGGGCATATGGGAGGGCGCCGCCGGTCTTGTGTAGGCACCTGAATCGGCTCTTCAGGAGGCCAAATGTTCTCTCTATCACTCGCCTTCTCCGGCCATGGGCGGTGTTGTAGCGGAGCTGGGCCGGCGTGCTGGAGTTGCGGAGAGGTGTGATCAGCCATGGCATGTTGGGATAGCCAGCGTCCCCTACATGGAAACCACATGGACATAAGTAGGACAGGAGAAGCGGTCGTGCTGGAAGTCTACTCAAAATACAGGACAGACAGAGTGTACCCACCAACAACACATGCTCGTTCGTTGCGCAGCTGCGTCATCATTTCAGGCACCCTGCTACGCCTCATGATGTAGGCATCGTGTGCTGATCCTGGAAAACGAGCACAGACATGTGAAATCACCATGTTGGACAGACACATCACAAGGGCATTGATGGAGCGGTAGTGCTTGCGATTCCTGTACGCTACCTCCTGTGCCTGTGGTGGTACCAAAGCCACATGTGTCCCATCTATGGACCCAATGACATGGGGCATCCCTCCCAGGGCATAGAATCCACGCTTGACCCCAGTCAACTGTTCAGGAGTTGGGAAATGGATGAACTCATCCAGGTGAAGCAACATGGCCTCTAAGAAATCATGCAGCACACGGCTGAACATGCTCTGGGAAATGCCACCAACATGAGCTATGGTATATTGAAAGGTACCCGTGGCAAGAAAATGTAGGGCTGCCATTACCTTCAGCTTGGGTGTCAGTGCCGTAGGATACCTGTGCAGCGGTTGCAGGTGTGGTGCCAGCCTTGCCGTCAACTCCTCAATTAACGGTTGTGGGAAGCGGTAGCAGCGTATACAGTCATTCTCCCGCATGTCAGCCAAGTCCGGAATTGATCGGGGAAGAGGCGGCGCTCTGCAGTAATTTGGAAGTGACAAGGAAGAGTGAGTGCACTACAACAACAATTTATATGTACTGAGCACATGTTAATCTGTCAATACACATATGCTACATAGGGAGTCAGGTATGTGCTACATGCCCTGGACACGTATGGCTGCCAGGTGACACTCCTACCAAGACCCAGCTACACACGGAGATTGTGAACCTCCACATCCCATGGCATGGGACTAGCTGTGTCCCAGTGTAAGTGAACAGCCAGATGCAACACAGGAGTGACATACATCAACACATCAGCAGAAGTAGGATGTCGATTGCAGAGACAGGTAGCGGAACACTAGAGCCACAAGCCACATGACATTACACTAGGACAGCCCACACACCTTGCCATTAAGGTGTACATGTCATGACTCACCACACATACATTGAGAGGAGGCAGACAGGTCCTTGTTACGCTACTCCGTGTCCCATGCATACATACACACCTTACATCCGATACCACATGTGGCCTGGTGTGCGTAACAGTGTGCCATGGCCATCTACACACAGACACATGTTGGTTGCTGCAACAGCAGATGCTTTTGAGGGAACACCAACATCAAGCTAATGGGAACACACCACACATTCATGACACAGACACATCGTGCACCATGGGTAGTCACATGTCTGGTGTGGTAACCCCTGTAGCGGGCATCAGGGGACACTTGCGTGTGTTGTTGACTGTGCCATGCCAGTGACGCTCATCCCAAGTGTGCAGTATGACATGCACACATGTCAAAGGAGTTAAGGGCATGTCTGGCACATATTGCACCGTCACACATAACATCTGTACACATCTCATCATACATCTATTGCATTCACAACTCAGGAGTAATGTGCCACATCACAGCCTTTCACACCTGTGCCCCACACATGTAGTACTGCCCAGACAATGCCTTGATGTCCATCCATGGACAAGTATGTCAGCTCTATTCCTTCCTGTGTGCTGCCTGTCACCACTGTGATGTGTGAAAGGCACCGTACATTCGCTCTGAGGGCCTGTGTACGTTCCCTATCACTATGGGAGTGCTGCCGTAGGCCTACCCATAGTGATAGTGAGCGTACAGGCGTGTGTAAGGTCTGTATCACTATGGGTACGCATACGCGAGCACACCCATAGTGATAGGGAGCGTACGCGCGTGTGTACGGTCCGTATCACTATGGGTACGCATACGCGAGCACACCCATAGTGATAGTGAGCGTACAGGCGTGTGTATGGTCCATATCACTATGGGTACGCATACGCGAGCACACCCATAGTGATAGTGAGCGTACAGGCGTGTGTACGGTCCGTATCACTATGGGTACGCATACGCAAGCACACCCATAGTGATAGTGAGCGTACGCGCGTGTGTACGGTCCGTATCACTATGGGTGTGCTCGCGTATGCGTACCCATAGTGATACGGACCGTACACACATGCGTACGCTCACTATCACTATGGGTGTGCTCGCGTATGCGTACCCATAGTGATACGGACCGTACACACGCCTGTACGCTCACTATCACTATGGGTGTGCTCGCGTATGCGTACCCATAGTGATACGGACCGTACACACGCCTGTACGCTCACTATCACTATGGGTGTGCTCGCGTATGCGTACCCATAGTGATACGAACCGTACACACGCCTGTACGGGCCGTTGCTATGCATTTGGGGTGCCCTAGGGCCCCGGAACGCACCGTACCTGTGTGTGAATCTCCAAATTACATAGGGGACACATGAGGGACAAGTATAAAGGCCTACATGCATGCTGGTTGTCATGGAGGCCAAGTTTAAAGTATGAATTTCTTTCTGCAGGTGCACAGCAAAAGTCGGTTTGAATGAATCTACTTTGTTGCAAAGTGGTTGTGGAGTTGACATCATGCTCAAGAAAAAAACCCAATAAAAACCCACTGACTGTGCTAGGTTTAAAGGGATTGGAGGAAACATAGGATGCAAATGTGAGTGACCAATCACTCTGTTCTCCTGTGCATGAAACAGGCCAGCAAGGCAGATATAAGGCAGCCAGGTCCCATGAGAGAGCACTTGCCTGCACATCTTTGGATTCTACGACCCAGCTGCTGCTCAAGATTCCCTGGAACCATGTCAAGGTCTGTGGAGAGGGCCCAGCCTTTCACCCTGGAGGAGAACCTGGCATTGCTGGATGTGATCATCCCACAGTACCCCCTGCTGTATGGGCGACCAGGGTATCAGGTGAGTGCAGAGTCCACTAGCACAGACTGTGTCCCTTTTTTGTGACTGTGACTTCTGGCATTGTGTCCAGGTGTGACACACATGCAATGTACTGTAGGGGGGGTCCCAGGGGGGGGAATGCCTGATGTCTCCCAGCCAGAGCATGCTATGGTGCATGTCTGCCGTCCTCACTTGCATTGTGTTTACTGAGACAATCACTGCATGGTGCATGCCACATTCTGCCTGTCTTATCCTCCTGGGAATGTTGCCTCTACAGTCCTCATGTGATTATGTGGTCAGCCCAGTGTGACAGGTGACTGTACCCACAGATGTGTGTTAGTTCTGTGTACCTGTGCTGAGAGTGTCCACATGATGTCTTCGTACCCTGGACATCGGTGTGTGTGTAAGTCCCCTGTCATGTGGGTGGGTGCATATGTGGAGTGTAGCACCCAAGCTGCATGAGGGATGGATATACCCTGCCCATCTGATGTGAGCAGGGAGCAGTGCTGTGTGTCTGACGTGCAGAGCCAGCCCCACACCTGTGAGCCCCCCCCCGTCTAGTGGCACATGTGCAGAGTGAGGTTTGTAGCTGCATTTGGCAATGGCAGGTGAATGTCCTGTGCCTGTGTGTGTCTGTGTACTCTGCTGAGGTAGCGTCAGTGGCCTGTGGCATGTGACTGCTTTGAGGTGCTGCACATAATCCTGGTGTAGCTTGTGATGCACAGTGTGAGCCTGGATCATTGATTGTGTCGTTGCCCTCATTCCACCTGTGTACTTTCAATGGCACGTACTGCTTTTGCCCTTCCCCAGAGGATAATGTCCCTATGACAAAGGTGCAATGCGTTGGATGCATACTATGCCTTGTTGTAATCAGCAAATTTGTTCTAATATGTGTCTCTGTGACATGTGCCAGGTGTATTGATGTAGTGTCACTTGTTCATCCTCACAGGTAGGCGCCTCTGCCAAGAAGCAGATCTGGATGAACGCCGTCAGTGCCGTGAGGAGGACGGACGGTCGCAAGCGGCGCCTGGCCCAGGTGAGAAAACGCTGGCAGGATATCCGGTGCTGGACGCGGAGGATCGCACGGGTCCTGCTGGGGGACTCACCTGAGACCCATAAGAACCGTGGGCGCCACCGTCTGACCCACATCCACAAGCGTGTGCTGGCGGTGGTCTTTCCAGACTTGGACAGGCATTTACAGGAGAAGCAGCAGCAGGAAGGGGGTAGGTACATGTGTGTTTGTTGTGTGTCACCAGCATTTGTAAGTGCGCAGTTGCATGGATACACTGCCAGGGTTTAAAGGTGCTGTGCAGATCCTGTTACCTACAGTATAGCGGTGCTCTCCTGCCTCCCTTCCCCTCCTTGCAATGTGTTCCCTGGTCTGTGTGTAGTCACTCCTTCACAAGGTTATCTAGGCTGGCAGTTTATCCACGTGAACAATGCCTGTAGCATCATGTGTGGGGGTGGTGTGTAACAGGTTTTGGGACCTTGCCTGTGCCCTGTCCAGTTCAGTACTTGTGGGTTCCATGTCAGTTGGCACTGATGCTGAGTCCAGACATGGGAGTTAGTCTCTCAAGTGTCATGCCTTACAGCAGGCATGTCCTATGTTGTGGCCTGTTACATGATGTGCATGAGTGTGCGATACGCATAGTGCAGGGATGGTGGCGTGTGTTGCAGTCATTCCCATTCAGGACCATGGAGTTGTGTGGCCACTACTGTCCCCTGGGGCATATTTTCCTAGGTGTCATGTGTGTCATCACAAAATGTGGACACTCTCAGTGTCTACAGCATAGGTTGTGCTCTGTGCCATTGTCCCCTGGCACCATGTATATTGACGTAAAATGTAGTACAAGTGTCCACTGTACAGCCTGACCTGATTTTCCTTGTTCATACTCACGGTGGCCAGTGCCTGTGTGTCTTGTTACAATCATCTGATGATGCCCATTTGTACATGATTATTTGGACAGGCGCACCATGGGTATTTTGTGTCCAATCTTGCATTTTTCCAGCCCATGTGTATTTCACCCAGACTAAGAGATGTAAGTGCTTCCTGTGTCTCAACAAATTGTCTCATGTAGGGGGTGGTTGGTGCGGGCAAAGCCTACATGTCAAAACCTGAAATCTCCTTGCTAGGTCTGGCCAGTGTGTGATGTTTGTCTGGACATACACTCAAGGTGCAGTGAGCCAGTCATGGTGGGCATGTTTTCAGTATTACCTATGCAGCATATGCCTAAAGTTCATTGATATGGTCCCTGCTCATCCCTATTTTCGGCAACGCTGTGTGGTGCAGATGCAGTGCTGGATTGTCCCCAGAGCCTGGCTCCTCTGTCAAAATCCATTTCATGTCATTTGCTATTGTGTCATGCTCTCCATAGTTTTTCAGTGGCATGGTGGGTCAACCAACTGTGTGTTGCAGGGCCTACATATGTACCTTGTTTTGTAGATATTACTCATCTTTCTTTTCAGGCTATGCACTGTAACCTATGTAGATTGGACTCATGTGACATATGTATACAGGTGTATGATTAATTCCTGTCTCTTCACCTTGCCCACAGCATCGTCCGGGGACACGGATGGAGACATCAGCACAGACCGAGCGGAGGGACCGAGCACCAGTGCCAGCGGTGACATCTTGGCTGGCACATCGAGTGGAACTGAGGTGGAGGGGAGTGAGGCGGAGGACCTGTCCACTGCCACCACAGAATATGAAGCTGACGGGTCCGAGGCTGAGCTCTCCGAGTGGGCGGAGGCTGCACCACCAGCTGACAGCGGCACAACATCTCTCCCCACCCCCTCCATTGCCATCAGCCGCCTCCCACTTGCTTGTGTCCCTTCCCAGCGTGCCCGGTCACCACATGTCTCCTTCCTGCCAGGCACCGCACCCCCTGCCCCTGTCTCCACTGCTGCCGCCAATGCCGAGTCTGTGGACATCCAGCGGCAGTTGCAGGTTGGTCAGGCTGCGATGCTTAATGTCCTCCATGGCCACAGCCAAGTGCTGAACAACATGGAGGCATACTTGGAGGGCATTTTCTCATCGCAGGCTGACCAACGCAACTTCCTGAGGTCCATTGACTCGACACTGACTGCAGCAGTGGGTCTCCTGCAGCGCTTCGTCCAACCCCCTACCCCTGACCCATCCACACTTCCCACTCCCATGCCTGTCCCATGTACACCCAGACGTCAGCATGCACCCACAACAACAGACACAGGCACCACACCAGCAGGGAAGGTCAAACGCACACCTCCTGGCACGCACACACAGGGTGAAGTAGGCACACCCACTGGGTCGGGGGGCAAACGTAAGACACGCAGCCAGAGTGTGAGTCCTCATTCCACAAAATCCACTCCCTCCAAATCCCCTCAGCTCTCCTGGCCAAAAGTCGGATACAGGGTCAGTCCTGCCCAGTCTGTCCATCAGCCCCAGTGTGGCACCACCCCGCAAGCGGTGGAGGCAGGACACCGGCAGGGGAGTTGAGTCCCCCCCCGTCCACACCCTCCCCCAGTGGCACTGCGACCCATCCCTCCGACCCCCCCTCCTCCTTGGGGCCTGTGGTTCCTTCGGGTGCACAGGAGTCGCTGGAGGACCTTGCTAAGGTGTGCAGCGCCATCCTGACCTTCCGCCTTTGGCGCTGCCCCACCCCCTGTGGTGGAGTCCTCCGTCCCTGCACCCACGACGCCTACCCTTCGCCCTCATGTCCCTGCGGTGCCTGGTCCTTCCCCCCCACATGATGCCCCCCCCCCTCTGGAAGACAAAGGAGTCTGACTGTGCAGGCAAGCTAGGGGACACGCGTCCTACTGTGTCCCCCACCTGGATTTGAACTTTGGATTGCCCTATGGGCATTGTACATTTTGAACTTTCAAGGGACAAACAGATTTTTGGATGCTGAATAAAGCAATTTCTTTTTCCTTAGTACACTACTGTCTATCTGGTATTGCTGTTGGTGGACCTGCTCCATTATTTTGGGTGGTGATAATGTGTTGGGTGTGTGGGAATTGTCGTCTTGTGCTGGTCATAGGGTGGACCCTGGTATCTGTGTGCCATCACAAGCTGTTGGCTACATAACTTTGTTCATGTAAACAGTTACTGCATGGTGACATCGTCCCAAGGTGTGTTCCTTCCTCTGTGTAACCTGACAGCTTCCCTGCAGGGTCATTCCAATATGTGGTGCTGAGCTGTGTCTACATTGGCTGGGTGTGTGACGGACTCGTTAGACTTTGGCCATGCATGCTGAGCGATGTCTCCAACTGCATCATTCGTGGCGTCCTTGGTGGTCACTGTACTTGTGTATGTAGACTGTTGACATGACTTCATGTGGACATGTTTTCTTTTCGGCGCTATGCATGTGTATACTCCCAGCCTCGCACACATGTGGTACATGTACTGCAGGATCTTTGTGCACCTGACTGACATTTGTGGGCATTGGATCTGTGGGTACTCCACCCTTTTCTTTGCAGGGGCACTGCTGTGAGTGTTAGGCACCCACCCCTCCTGTGTCTGGGCACTGCTGGGAGGACTCTGCACACACCCCTCTTATGTCTGGGCACTGCTGTGAGTGTTAGGCACCCACCCTTCCTGTGTCTGGGCACTGCTGTGAGTGTTAGGCACCCACCCCTCCTGTGTCTGGGCCCTGCTGGGAGGACTCTGCACACACCCCTCTTATGTCTGGGCACTGCTGGGAGTGTTAGGCACCCACCCCTCCTGTGTCTGGGCACTGCTGGGAGGACTCTGCACACACCCCTCTTATGTCTGGGCACTGCTGTGAGTGTTAGGCACCCACCCCTCCTGTGTCTGGGCACTGCTGTGAGTGTTAGGCACCCACCCCTCCTGTGTCTGGGCACTGCTGGTAGGACTCTGCACACACCCCTCTTATGTCTGGGCACTGCTGTGAGTGTTAGGCACCCACCCCTCCTGTGTCTGGGCACTGCTGTGAGTGTTAGGCACCCACCCCTCCTGTGTCTGGGCACTGCTGGGAGGACTCTGCACACACCCCTCTTATGGCTGGGCACTGCTGTGAGTGTTAGGCACCCACCCCTCCTGTGTCTGGGCACTGCTGTGAGAGTTAGGCACCCACCCCTCCTGTGTCTGGACACTGCTGGGAGGACTCTGCACACACCCCTCTTATGTCTGGGCACTGCTGGGAGTGTTAGGCACCCACCCCTCCTGTGTCTGGGCACTGCTGGGAGGACTCTGCACACACCCCTCTTATGTCTGGGCACTGCTGGGAGTGTTAGGCACCCACCCCTCCTGTGTCTGGGCACTGCTGTGAGTGTTAGGCACCCACCCCTCCTGTGTCTGGGCACTGCTGGGAGGACTCTGCACACACCCCTCTTAAGTCTGGGCACTGCTGTGAGTGTTAGGCACCCACCCCTCCTGTGTCTGGGCACTGCTGTGAGTGTTAGGCACCCACCCCTCCTGTGTCTGGGCACTGCTGGGAGGACTCTGCACACACCCCTCTTATGTCTGGGCACTGCTGGGAGCGTTAGGCACACACCCCTCTTATGTCCGGGCACTGCTGGGAGGACTCTGCACCCAACCCTCCTATATCAGGATATGTACGCTTAGAACATACACGGGTGTGGGTTCGCTCCATGCATACGCGGGTGGGGGTACGGTCCGTACGTACACTGTTGGGGTGGGAGGTACGCTCCACATACGGGGGTGGTGTTACGGTCCGTACGTACACTGTTGGGGTGGGGGGTACGCTCCATGCATACGCGGGTGGGGGTACGGTCCGTACGTACACTGTTGGGGTGGAGGGTACGCTCCATACATACGGGGGTGGTGTTATGGTCCGTACGTACACTGTTGGGGTGGGGGGTACGCTCCATGCATACGCGGGTGGGGGTACCGTCCGTACGTACACTGTTGGGGTGGAGGGTATGCTCCATACATACGGGGGTGGTGTTACGGTCCGTACGTACACTGTTGGGGTGGGGGGTACGCTCCATGCATATGCGGGTGGGGGTATGGTCCGTACGTACACTGTTGGGGGGTACGCTCCATGCATACGGGGGTGGTGTTACGGTCCGTACGTACACTGTTGGGGTGGGGGTACGCTCCATGCATACGGAGGTGGGGGTACGGTCCGTACGTACACTGTTGGAATGGGGGGTACGCTCCATGCATACGCGGGTGGGGGTACGGTCCGTACATATCCGTACCCACGCTGTGGGATGCTTGTGCGGGCCGTACCCAGGGCTTTGCCACGTGGGTACGAGCCGTCCCGCCATTGTTGGGGTGACGTAGGTGTGGGCGTGGTACGACTCATACCCACGCTCTTAAGGCGTGGGTACGGGACGTACCTGTATTGTTGTGTTACCGGTTCGCGTCGTCAACCACTTCCGTTGTGGCGGACGCTGGCTTTGCTGGACACGCCCCCACCCCCTCGTAGTGACCAGGGCCTGGGGGTCAGGTATGTCCAGGGCATGTGTGCTGTGTGACTTGGGTGGGGGTTTTGTGGCCTGCCCCTGCTCCTGCCCCCCCCCTTTCCCCCCTCCCTTTGTTGTTCTGACCTTCTGCGGTGTCTGCGTCGGAACCTGTAGAGGAGGTCGACTGCTATGAGGGCCGGGATGACACGTAGGTTCGGGTCCATGTCTGTCCGTCGCGTGCAGGTACTCCTTGTTCGCATCGTCATGATTTCCCGGCAGTTTCTGGCTGCCGGAAAATATTCTCCGTGCGGGATGACATCGGTGCGAATCGTACTTCCTGGTTCGTGAATGGCAGGCTGCGTGCGTCCCGACGTCACGTCGGCGCTTTCCCGGATCACATTTGTATGTATATTTTCGTCGGTCGGTGTTTTGTACGAATCGTACGGAAATAGTATTTCCGTGCGAATCGTACTTCCATGTTTGTATATTGTTCCGACCGGGTACGCGTCGGACGGAGAATATGCTCCGTCCGACGGTTCGTACCCGGTTTTTACAGGATCGTAATCGGCACCAGAGTGTTTATTTCTTTTTGTATAACTAAACAAAGACATTTTTTTTAATGAACAATGGCTAATTCTAATGAAAGCATTTTGGCTCTACCATGCTTTTTGAAGGTTGCAGGTAAGCCACCCACTCCCTGGCACAAATGGTTAAGAGTATTTACAAACAATTTGGAGGCAATAGATGCTCTTGAGTATTCGCCATCAAGGAAAAGGGCTATGTTATTTAACCATCTGGGTGACGCTGGACAACAATTATTTGACAGTCTACCTATTGTTCAGAGTCCATTATCTGATGATTCTTGGAACGTTTATTCTGAAGCCTTAGCTCGCTTGGGTAAACAGTACAAAGATGAACCCTCAATAATGGTCGAAAGGCATGTTTTTTTTAAACGAAAACAGTCAGCAGAAGAATCCATTGAGGATTATTTAGCAACGTTAAGGGTTCTTGCTACAAAATGCGAATTTGGTCCCTATTTGGATACTGCACTTCGAGACCAATTATTTTTTAACTGTTACAACAAAAAAATACAAGAACGTATATTAACTTGTAAAAATCCCACTTTGGATGAGGTCATGATCATCGCTAAGAGCATTGAGTGCTCTGTTACATCATCGTAAATTTTAGCTGAGACTTCTAATTCATCTAGCAACACCAATGTTATGAACATTGATACTGATAATAGTAATCAAATTGATGTTAATGCTGTTGCAAATCGTTTAATGGACAAAAAAGTGTTTGAACACAAGCCTAATATCTTTTGTTACAGGTGTGGATCGAAATTTCATGTAGGTAACAATCCAAAGTGTCCAGCTCAAGGCAAGAGATGTAATAACTGCAAAACAATTGGTCACTTCTTCACTATGTGTATGTCACCCAGGGACAAAAGCAAAGTGAACCACATCTACACTGATGATGAAATTTGCGATGCTTTAAATGTATCTTCTTGTCTATACATGTTAATTCCCTTGAAGGTAAAAAGTTAAAGGTCCTAATTGTAAAGTTTTAATCGGTCAAATTGACATTGATGTAATGGCAGACTCGGGTTCGCCAATTACTAATTTAGATGAGAAAACATTCTATAAGTTATGGCCAAACACGAAATTAATATCTACTGATGTGAATCCCAAAGCATTTGGTGAATATGACATCATTATGAGAGGATATTTTAATGACATAATTAATTTTAAAGGAAGGGTCATCAACCCAAAAGTTTATGTTGCTTTGGATGGTAGAGACATTTTAGGATGGCGTGATCAAGCAGGTCTGGGAATACTGTTGAAACCTGGTCATCCGGAACCTGTAGTACTCGGTGGTTTTCCTGTGTTATCGGTTGATGATAACAAAACACATGACCCTATGCTTAGTAAATTATTTGAGAAATATAAATCTGTGTTTAGTACTGAAATTGGTTTAGTCAAAAACTTTGAACACACTATTAAATTAAAAGATAAAGTTTTTCCTGTTATTCAAAAAGTACGCCCCATTCCTCTCTCTGTTAGGGATGACCTCAAAAAACACCTGGATCATTTGTGTTCTCAAGATATTATTTGTCCTGTGGAATCATCAGAGTGGGTTTCTGCTGCAGTTGTAGCACGTAAGCACTCTGGCGATATTCGTCTATGTGCGGATTTGAGGATTCTCAATCGTAACATTGTCGAGAATGCCCATCCTTTACCTAAAGTTCATGATATGCTTGCTAAATTAGGTCGCAGCAAATTCTTTTCCACTATCGATTTACGCTCGGCATATCACCAAATCCCTTTGTCTGTTAAATCTCAACCTCTAACTACTTTTGTAACTCCGTTTGGTGTTTACATGTATAAGAGACTTCCTATTGGATTGGCATCTGCTGCTAGTATATTTCAGAGATTGATGGACAAGATTTTCGACAATTGCTTGGGTATTCAAGCTTTTCAAGATGATATTTTGGTGCACTCTGAAACATTAGAACAACATTACACCTTACTTGAAAATGTTTTGCAAAATTTACAAACAAATGGTATGATTGTAAATATTAACAAATGCAAATTTCTTACTAAGGACGTAGACTACTTGGGTCACAATTTATCAAGTGAAGGTATTAAACCAAAAAATTCATTGTTGGATGCAATCAAAAATGCACCTGCTCCTTCAGACAAAGATTCTTTGAGAGCATTTCTCGGATTGAGTGAGTACTATGCTCACTTTGTTCAAGGTTATGCTCTGGTTGTAGCGCCTCTTAGGAATTTATTAAAAAAACATGGTAAATTTGAGTGGTCTGCAGACACAAATGAAGCTTTCAAATCAGTTACACAATTAATTGTTAATGCTCCTGCAATTAAACCATTTACATATGGTGTTCAAAGCATTATAACCGTTGATGCCAGTGCCAAAGGTCTCGGGGCTGTTTTGAGTCAGATTGTTAATGGACAGGAGTGTACGATAGCTTTTGCTTCTCGTACATTACTTCTGCTGAACTCAATTACAGTACCATTGAGCACGAAGCTGTAGCTTGCAACTAAATTTCAGCTATTTACAGATCATAAACCATTAATGTATATGCTTGGTGATAGTTCCTCCAATAAAGCATCTTCTCGATTTGTGAGGTTATTAGCTAGACTTCAGGAATTCAACTTTGATATAAAGTATCTTCCTGGTGGCAAAATATTCGAACCGATTGTCTTTCACGCATTCCGTTTCCTCACAGTCAAGAAATTCTTGATATTGATGATGAGCTTGAATGTGTTTTCTCTGTTGAAGATGTCGTACAAACCTACAAGATCACTCAGGATGATTGGGTGCGAAGTTTTCAACAAGATGATTGCAAAATGTTAAAAAGTTTCTTGTGGTTGGCCTTTGGATCGGAGTTTACATGTCGAAGAAAAAAATCTTTGCACAAATTGCTTCTGAATTATCTTGCTCTAATGACATTTTAATGCGACAAGATAAATTTGTTCCTCCCAGGGGTATCAGAGACAAGATTATTTCTCTAGCTCATGAGGGACATCCAGGTACCACTGCTACTGTTAACAAGATTAAACAAATGTATTGGTGGCCTGGCATTGATAATCAAGTCAAAATTCCTGTTAACCAATGTCCTCAATGTCTTTGCTCCGACAAACATTGGAAGTCCTCTAATTCTCCTCTTTGTCCTGTCCAATGGCCTTCTGCGGCATGGAAAAAAATTGGTTTAGCTTATTCGGGCCCATTTTCTGTTTTCAATTCGGAAAAAAATACCTAATTGTGGCTGTAGATTATTTTTCAAAGTGGATCTATTTTTCTTTTGTCAAAAATGCAGATTCTGATTCTGCCATCTTATTTTTGCAACGCTTATTTTACACTGAAGGAACACCTGATGACATTTTAACTGACAATGGTTCTCATTTTACTGCTCATGATTTTGATTTGTTTTTAAGCAAGTTAGGTATCAAACATACCCTTGCTCCCCTGTATAGTCCATCTACAAACAGACTTGTTGAGCGTGCCAACCGTTTGTTAAAAGATGCTGTACAAACAGCCGTAAATAATGGATTAAACATTCCCTCTTTTTTATTCCAGAAAGTTTGGAACTACAATAGCACATCACACACTACCACAGGTGTTTCACCTTTCACGTTGTTAAGAGGCCGCATACCAACCTCTAAACTTAATCCTTCATGGTTACTTGAGAAATTTTCTCATGTTCCTCTTGATTTAAACAAAATTAGGGATCGCGTAATTAAAAAACAAGACAGTTATAAACAAGACTATGATAAACGCTTCCATGTCTCTGATAAACCTTTATTTCCTGGTGATTGGGTTTTGATTCGGAAACCCATTAAAGTTTGTAAAGGTCACTCAAAATTTTCATCTCCTGTTCAAGTTATACGAGTTTCTCGTATGTCTGCTCTTCTACAGGATAGAGGTTGGTGGAACAAAAATGCACTTATTAAAATTACCAACAAACAAGCTGCCATTATTTGTGAGAACAAACATAACAATAATGTAAGGGATAATTTGGATTCAAATTGGTTTGGTGTCTGTGACAATATTGGTACTCAATCTGGTTACTCTTGTCATCCATCTCATAGTAATTCGCATCAATCTGACAGAGGTGATTCTACTTTAACTTCATCTCATCAGGTCTCTCCTTGTTTAACATCTAATAAAGGAGAAGGTGATGGTAGTTGTTGGAATCTTGCAGGTTCAAGAATAAGGACAGCACCTATCCGTTTCCATGTTTTCTTTTATGTCATTTTTGTTTACATTTTATTATCTTCTGTTCACAATGATATTCCCACTTGTTGTATGGGTTAATTTCTTTTTGTGTAAAAGGGGAGGGTGTGTAGTAAGTTGATTGTTATTAATTCTTGTTTATTTGGATGTTGTAACTTTAAGAAATTTAGTGATGTAAGCAATCTAAGAGACTCAGTCCGATTCTAGAATGTGGGTGGACATTCAGATGAAGACTAGGTTTCTGATGTGACAAGTCGTGGGTCACCTGTATCAGAATAAACCTCTAATTATTATTACTCAATCCAGAGTTCCTGCAAGTTATTTCGCTCTACATTTCAAGAGGGCTTACTACAGCGGTACACCGACCACTGAATGGGGTGGCACATGCGGTTGACACAAACGACGCCCCTGTGGCCTGGTAACTGTCTGCACCAGGTGGACGCATTGAAGGGGTTCCACCAGTGGGACCTGATTTGCATTTCCACATAAGGTGACGTTATGCGGGGTACCACCCTAAAACCCTTTCAGCAACTGCAGGTAGAAATCCACCTCCATAAAACCCAGTTCTACAGATACCTCCAGTTGTGCCATGCTTTGAGCCCCTCACTTACAAACTTACCTTACCTCCCTGCCTTTCATCCGTTGGAGGGCTGCCTCCTCATGGGTGATGTAGGCGCACACAAAATCCGACAAATCTACCAAACACTGACCACAAATTCCATCATGACCCTTCACAAAATGAGGGAGGCATGGCAGGATGACCTCCCGGACCTGACATATGATGACTGGGCGGAGGTGATAGCTAGTCCCTGGGGCGCTGCAGTAGCCTCCAGATACCATCTTATTCAGTTCAAGTATGTCCACCGTGCATAATACACCCGTCTCTGTCTCTCGAGGATGGGAGTCATAGCATCCCCTAAATGCCTACGCTGCGACAGGGAGGAGGGATCATTTCTCCATACGGTATGGAGTTACACTGCTTTCCAGCCCTTCTGGCGCAGAGTTTCGACCTGCCTTAACGAGGTACTGTCCTGGGACCTTCCATATGATCCTCGACTGTTCCTGCTTCATAGCACAGATGGCTTAGGTGGGAATCGCTATAAGCAGCACTTACTATTCCTTGCTCTCACAATCGCCAAACGTGATATTGCGCAGTTATGGAAGGGTACCTCACCACCAAAAATAGGAAAGTGGAGACAAGAGCTGGACAAATGTATGGGTGCTGAGATAGCAGTGTTTCAAGCAAGGGGCTGCCCCCAAAAGCATAGAAAAATATGGGCTAGATGGGCGGAGTACCGGGGTATTGTCCTCCTTCCTCTTCCTTCACAATCCCCGTAAACATTTCCATGGGCTGTTTGTGGGCCATAATGTATGAGGTATTGTTTCTTTTTCTTGGGTATTCACATGTATCGCAATTTGCTTGCCAATGTGAATGGGGTGGGAATATCTGCGTACATTTTTCTGTTTCTTCTTGTTGGTTTTATATAAGAATGGTACCCATGGGTGTCCCCATGTCTTGTAACATGTCAATATATTGTTTTCAATTGGATTATGTCGGGCGATCGACCAAATGGTACTATAAAAATTTAATAAAATATGTTTTCAAAAAGAAAAAAGGAAAAGGGGGCTGGAGATGGACTGTGATAGTTTTATTTGCTGAGACTCATGTCGGATTCAAACCATTTCAGAACTGTGCCATAGATTCCCGCCTGATTCGTCATGGTTTTCAGGGGGAAGGTATGGTGAACGGTGTCAAATGCGGCTGAAAGGTCTGCAAGAATCAGCAGGCATGAGTCTTCTTTGTCTAATATTTGCAGAGCGTCATATGCTACATGAAGCATTGCCCCCTCAGCCCCGTATCCTAATCTGAATACTAATTTCAGGTCGCCTAAAAGCACTTTTTCTCTTCAATGTGATTTTGTTGTTGTTTTGCTAGGCAGCTTTACAAATTGTTTGCTATGATGGGGATATTGGATGTCAGCTGCTGAGAGTTCTTAGGGCCAGCCGCTGCTTGTTTTGAGAACGAGTTATCTGACAGAGAGAATGGTAAAATCCCTTGGATGAGCGAGGAATTGACAGAATAAGTTAGGAATGGAGCCAAAGATGCACTTATGTCTTTCACCATTTTCTCTACACTAGGATATGAGAAGTGAGAGGTCGGGTTTGATCTCAGATATTGTGCTTATCAGCGCAGCCAGTGTAGTCTAGGGTAAACACCTGCCTCCAGGTTATTATGAAGATAGTTTCCGGTCCTGGACTTTTGTGTGGTGATAGCCTAATGAATTCTGGGCGTTGTAGACCTGTTTTGCTCCATTGAGCTAATTATAGTAAAACACCTGAAAACAGTGATTTGTAGGTGTAAAGTGCGAGAAGGTCACCCTGGTGTAACTTCTTTCATGGAGGGCCATTTTATAGTGGATTTGCAAAATTGGGGCACCTGAGGGGAGCCCATATCATTGGTGGAAAATAATAGTTAATTTTTTTCATTTGTACTGCATAAAATGAGAAATAGTGCTGTATTTTCAACAATACGGTGCACCCTTATGTTTTCCCTGGCGCTGATGAAAAAAATAGCTGCCTTGCGCCAACACAGACACCAAGAGCCATAGTGCAAGGGTACTTGCGTTGCAGGGAGTGATTATGTGCAGGAAGGTGTACCTTACTGCACTTAAACAATCAATAATGGCAATTTGTTACTTCTATGTGTGCTGCATTTTGGCAAATCGCCATTATTTAATGATTGTTTATGTCCAGGAAGGGACATCCTCCTGCGCATAAACAATCATTTAGGGTGTTTTGCTCTTTCTATGTGTGCTGCAGAATGCAGCACACACAGAAAAAACAAAAGCGAGGAGAAATAAAAGTATTTCTCCTTGTTGTGCCATTCTAAAGCCTGCTACTGCATGGTGTTAGTTTTTGGCGTAGCCTCAGATTTACATATCCTTGTAAATTTGGGGCAATGTTAAAAAGCAATGGGTATTGCATTGGAACGCCCACAGCAACACCCATTGCACGCCCCTTTTACGCATATACTTGCTTGAAGGGGTACCATATTTACAAAGTGGTGTTAAACCACAAAAAGTGGCTTAATGCCACTTTGCAAATATGGTGCAGGGCACTGTGCCGCCAGAGCGTCGGTAAAAGTGAAGTTCTGGTGGAGCAAACCCCTTTGTAAATATGCCCCTTGGTGTCCTGAATAGTGAATGGTATAAGGTAGTGATCTGACCAGTCTACTGTAAATGCCAAATGCTTCTCTAAGGAGCCTTTATTTCAGATTATGAGGTCTAAAATGGCACCGTTTTCAAGTGTGGGTGAAGTGCAAAGATCATCTAGGCCACTGATTTGAAGAAAGAGGGCCAGCAGAGCAGATGCCTTGTCTTTTTAATCTCCCTTGTGCAAGTTAAAGCCTAGAAGGATTCTGTTTTGGTTGAAATGGTTTTCTCAGCAATTTTGTTTACCATTTGTTCAACAAATAGCACATTTTCCCGTGGTGGATGGTAGATTATGTGGAAAGTCTTGGTATTGGAGTTTGATTTTTGCAATTTGACCAACAAACATTGGAAGGAGGAAAGATGCTTTTCCAGGTTTTACATTTAATGGATAACTATGAATGATAGTGACACCTTCACTTAATTTTTCTACCTGGTCTAAATGTAAGAGGGTATAGCCAGCGGATGCAAGGAGGTTGAGGCCAGGTGACTGTTAGTAATATTAAGCGTAAATTATAGAAACAAATCAAATCTGCTATTTTAATTTTATGATTATATGCAGATCAGCAATTGTGCAGTATGCAAATGAAAATTGCAGTACTCACTTCTTGTTCCTGGGGAAGGGTAATCCGAACCTGATTGAGATTGCTTGGGTTCACTTTGTACCAGATCAGGCAAGATGAGTGTCTAGTTTCCAACTTGGTTACAGGAATTGCAGAGCAGGATTTAGTATTGGTTTGGAATTTTGTTTGGGTGCAAGATGTGGTTGTATTTTTCAATAAAGAATGCTGTGATCATTTTGGCGTAGGTTCTTTATTATAGCGCAGGATGGTTGTGGGTTGTGTGATGGTAAGAGTGTGTTTGGAAGGTTGGGCTTTAGAGGTCGAGCTTATTTTGTGTTGTATGCATAGCTTTTTCATTTCCATGTGAAGAGTCTCTAGTTGGTCAGATAGAGAATGATGATAAGACCTCCATTTTGAGAGCATTAACTTGGGTCATTGTAGTGTCTGGCTTTTTTTACTGATTCAAGTGCAGCCAGGCCTACTAAAAACAATCTGGTGCTGGAGACTCCATAGTAGGGGTTTTCCTAATTTATTGATTTTATTCAGTTCCATTTCTTGATATATTAGTGAGAAACCAAAGGAGATTATTGCTGTCTCTTCATAGATCTAAGCATAGCTTGGTGGTCATTGATTTAATTTTTGTGCCCCCGCTTTCATCTTTTGT
This sequence comes from Triturus cristatus, assembly GCF_964204655.1. Taxonomy (NCBI): domain Eukaryota; kingdom Metazoa; phylum Chordata; class Amphibia; order Caudata; family Salamandridae; genus Triturus; species Triturus cristatus. Next base: position 500,398,534 of record NC_140582.1, read on the forward strand.
GGGTATTATACCAAGGATGCGGAAGAGGGGATAGATCAATCAGCCTAGATTTCGTATCCAGAAAAATCTCTGAAATGTCCGTCCATGTACCTTAAAGGGTCCATTCCTAAAAAGAGGAGGGTCACTGCGTGAACTACAAGGGAGTGTAAGTTTGTAATACATCCAACTTTTGGTGTTCTTCACAAAGGTGGGGTTCATTGACTTTACACAATTATATTGGGATCCCCATCCACAGAGAAGATTAGGGACACACTTTATAGGTCCTGATGAAATGCCATTGATCCTCCGGGACAGAAGAGTCATGAAACATGGCAACCACAATTTAATTTGCATGCATCAATGGATAGTTATTTAATAGAGGAAACCAGGAATATTATTCCCTGAATTTCCCACATTGTGTTTTTAGCCTTGACATAGAACTTCTACCCTCGATTCCATAAGACAGCGAAGTATCTATAGTCAATTTTAATCCACCCTCAATTCCAATCTTCCTGCTCAGAGTCTGGTACACCCCAACACACCAGACCTCTTCTAGCGAAACAAACGATCTCTGGCAAAGTGCCCCCTCATGGGGCCCCTTAGGCATTGCAGCGCCAGCCCAACAAGGATCAAGGCCCAGTGATGAAGCATGGCACTTTCGGGTAGGTGAGGGCTTGTGCTTCTATGAGCAGACACTCTCCAGTGACTTGTCGGGTCCTTGGTACTTAGTAAATTACCCTGGACCCTCTTTGGAACAATATATTCAATAGATTTTTGTGATAAGACAGGAGAACGTATACTGGACCGTCCAAATATCTGTGTCCTCCTACGATTGAGATATGGTCTGATATAGTCTCATATCTACAGTTCACAGCACACACTGGTGGCCTCTCTTCAAGGATGGGATTAATTTGAAATGTAATAAAAATACAATTTTATTTAATGATTTGTTTCCTGACATCTTTACCTCTTTACAAAAATGCCAGAAAAATTATATATACATGAGATTTCCCTTGCAAAACGTGTTTTACATGGGAGAATTCCACCCTCAAAAATAGCTCCTTCGGGTTTGTTTCAAGAAGTTGGCAAATTACAAAAACAGATACTGGCAATGCCAGCAGGTCTGGCTTTAATGTGCTGTAACCTGCACTCACACAAGCATATCACTCACCCTGAATTGCCATGGCACACCACTCACACTGGACTCATACTTGTACACTGCTTACCCTTCAACCGGAATGCAGCACGCATAGAAGTAGCAAATCAGCATTATTTAATGATTGTTTATGTGCAGGAAGGGACACGGTGCCCCTTCGTGTACATAAACAACCATTAATGGCATTTTGCTCTTTCTATGTGTGCTGCAGAATGCAAAACAAAGAAAAAGCAAAAACAAGGAGAAATAAAAGCATTTTTCCTTGTTTCGCCATTATAATTGCATGTCGTTAGTTTTTGCCGCTGCCTCAGATTTACACCTCCATGTAAATCTGGGGCAGCATCAAAAGCAATGGGTGTTGAGGTGGAACACCCACAACAACACCCATTTCACGCCCCTTTCACGCTAAGTGACGGGTGTAAAGAGTCCTTATTTACAAGGTGGCGTTAGGCCACAAAAAGTGGCTAAACGCCGCTTTGTAAATATGGAGAAGGGCATATCTCCACAGCACGTTGCTAAATGTGACGTTCTGGTGGCGATATCCCCTTGTAAATATGCCCCCAAAGCTGCAAAACATTGAGGGCCCGATTCACAGAATTAACTTAAGACAAAATCCTAAACTTACTACTTTTGGTATTCACAGAATGCACTTACTACTTTTGGTATTCACAGAATGCACTTACTACTTTTGGTATTCACAGAATGGATTTACGACTACTAACTTTACGTCCGCACTCGGGCCGGAAATTCCGGCCCGGGGGCGGAGCTTCCGGCCCGGAGGCGGGGCTTCCGGGCCGGAGGTGGAGCTTCCGGCCCGGAGGTGGAGATTTTGGCCATGGCTAAATCTCCGCCACTGGCCGGAATCCCCACCTTCGGGCCGGAAGCTCCGCCTCCGGGCCGGAAGCCCCACCTCCGGGCCAGAAGCTCCTCCTCCGGGCCGGAATTTCCGGCCCGAGTGCGGACATAAAGTTAGTAGTCGTAAATCCATTCTGTGAATACCAAAAGTAGTAAGTGCATTCTGTGAATACCAAAAGTAGTAAGTGCATTCTGTGAATACCAAAAGTAGTAAGTTTAGGATTTTGTCTTAAATTAATTCTGTGAATCAGGCCCTGAGACTGCCAACATAAAACCAGAGAAAAAAATTTGAGGAAAACATATAAGTTCCTTCAGAACTAAGTAAAACATTTAAACGTACTTAAAAATAACTTACTTAAAAAACTTTCATAAGCAAATATCTAACAAAACACTATTTTTAATTATATATGAAACTTTAGGAACTACAGAAAAATTACAGCACCATTGACAAACTAAAGAACCACCAATAAAATTCACCAACTGAAAACCTGGAGAAAGACACATCAAAAGTAATAACATTATAACTGTTCTAAATATTACCTAAAACTTAAACATAAAAAAACTAAAAGTCCTCAACCCCCACAAACTACAAAAAACGAAGATTTATTGTAAAAGTAAAACAATGTTTCCCCTGACAGAAAAGAAGCCACCTGATCCACATTGAACCACCTTCAACGGAAATCAGAAAAAAAGAACTGCAATTACCATCAAGAGCACATATGTAAGCATAAAATGCAGAACGATGCTCATGATGTGTTATGTACTTGCCAAATGTAAAGTACATCTATCTCAATATTTTAACTATATTATTGAAATAGTGTCAGACATAATGAAAGAAAGAGCAAGATATATCTCATTACAGAACTGGCACATGGGCTACACTTCCAGCCAGAAAGCATAAGCACCAAAAATGTCAATTAGAAATTTCCAAAATATTACTCTAAGGCTTGTTATGGGAGGGCTACTACAAGAACGCATGTTGTTATTAATGTGAGGGAACACAACCACCCCCAAATGTCACTGAAATCGAAGTAAGGCGTGTACTGTAAGATATAAAAGAGGCAAGCGGTAATTCCTGAGAGCCCACTACTAAAATGTTAAAACATATCACAGGTCAGTTACCAGATATCCCCACTTTGAAACGCCTAATAGCTCAAACTAAAAAAGCCACCAATGATACTCTTCCCGCCTCAAGAAGATACAAAGACATCCAAATTCTTGAACACTTAACCACTATACATAATGAGGAACCTTGCCTCCTACATGACAACCTTACCAACGACGAACATAATATTATATTTGCTACAGCAGATAACGTATCAAGACTAAGCCAATGTCAAATATGGATGATAGATAGAGCATTTAAAATATGCCCTAAACTTTTCACTCAGATATACACTATAGGCCTTATTATGAGTTTGGTATTTTGACCGCCCAAGGACCACGTCCGCGCCCACCAGTAGCCCACAGCAATGGTGGTCTTCAGACTGCTGTATTACAAGCTGATCACTGTGCTGGCAGTGTGGCTGCTTGTGGTGGTGTTGATAATATTTCGATATGTGCCGATGTCTGTGCGAACATTTCAATGGCAAATGGTTCAAATGCACACATATGCATGATACTCGTGGAAAATACCACCTACCCATTGCCGGGGACCCGCCCACATGTGGGCAGTCCAGGCAATGTGTATATGGTACAAAAATGACTCACCTTTACATAGCCAAAAACAAGGTTGTATTCTTCAGGGTGAAGATGCTGTTGTGAAGGGGGGACCTGGAGAAAGGGATCCACATCAAGCTCTGCATGGAAGAATAAGAGAGAGGTGAGTATGCAACCCAATTCCTTCATTACCTCCAACTCCAAGCTGGCAGCCGGACTGCTGCAGTCAGCTTGTCGGAAAGCCACTCATAATACGGACGGCGGTGGAGCTCCCCTGTACCACTCTGTAGCAGCTGCCTTTCACTGACCACGAACCCGGCGGTGGGTGGTGTGCTGGCAGAGTTAGCGGTTCAGCTGCAGTTTTTGGAAACAAAATCATAATTCAGCATTGGGACCGCCAAGCTCACGTGTTTGAACTGCCTCTGCCGGTACAGCTGTCCATGGACCAGCAAACTTGTAAGAAAGCCCTAAGTCTGATGAATATCAAAACAAGAATATACCCTAGCTATATGCCTTGCTGCCTAATAAACAAAGTAGTACTCACTACAAACTACTAAATCAGATTAAAAATAAAACAAACAACTTCTCCCCACATAAATATTAATCAACTTTGAATAAGCTATAGTAGAAACAATACTTAAACTATACCCACACACAGTCATACAAGGTTGTTGCTACCATTTTAACCAAAGCATTTAGAGACGCCTCCAACACTCCGCACCAAGTATAAAATATGCAACTAACAGCCATTTTGATTTTGGAAAAAAAAAATAACTGATTGCACTAGCCTCCATCCCTGTACCAGAGGTAGCTAAGCACTACAAATTCCTTATAGAAAATCCATTCTACCAACAAAATTAACACAAACTATGGAGCTTATTATAAGTAGAGCAGTCTTAAGACTGCCGTACCGGTGGTGGTGGTCTGATTGCTGCAACCTAGATGGCCCAACCACCTGATTACAAGTTTGGCAGTCAGACCGCCACCAGCCTGACACAACACGGCCAGCACCACGAAGGTGCAGCAGAGGCAAAGGTGGTATTGAATGGTGGCGGTGCCGAAGCATGCACAGTCATCTGGATTACAACTTCCCTTTTCTGCAGCCTTTTCATGGCGGGAACCATGCCATAAAAAACGCTGCCATAATAAGGATAGTAGAAAGGGAAGGAAGGGGGCCCAAACAGGGTCCCCGGGTGATTTTGCCCAGGGGGTAGTGCATGGGGTCACATGTTGTTCTCCCCTCTCCATGCACTGTTGTGCGCGCATGGCACACATTGCACGGATGTGCAGAAGGCGCTGCACCGCTGTGGCATCTGCTGCAGCCCATCTTAATGGCCGAGCCACCCCGCCTGAACACCGCAGGTATTACTGTGTTCACCTGACCACGGTATAGGCGGTCCAATGTACAGACCACCAATGTCGTGATCAGGCCCTTAGTCCCTTAATTGACCACATTGAAGACACCTGGGTTGGCAGACTGCACCACTCAAGACACAGATGCCTACCCAAATACCCAGTAGCATGGTGGAATGTCTACAACAGTGCCATGGCTGAAGAAGCCAAAACTAACAATGCAGTAGAAGGATGACACCATGCCTTCAAAGCCACACTAGGGAGAACTCAACTAACACTGCACAAATTCACAGAAGCCCTGCAAAAAGAGCAAAGCTACAACAACTAAGAATCAAGCAATCAGTAACCCAAATTAAAAGTACAATAACCAAACAAACCAGTAGAATGTAAGACACGCTACAATGTAAAGTTAAAATCTTAAAAAACACAAAAAGAGTACTGTTGGACTTGGTCCTTCTGGCAGGTTCACCCCTAAAACTTTTTGCTGTTAATTGTGACCTGGTGTTAGTAATTTTTGGCTTCTGCGCACTTTACCGCTGTGTCCCAGGGTAAAGTGCGTGCGTGTAGTGAGGTTGGCCTGCCCTCCCATAGGAATGCATGGGGGAATGTATGTGTCCCTGGTAGTTCCTGATGCGTGGGGAGTGCAGGTGCGAGTTTGGTATGTACGGACTCGTGTGATGAAATGCTGCGCGATGATGTGTGCGACGTCAATGTAGCTAGTATGGACGTGCCACTTCTAGACGCTGGCATAAATGTGCAGTGACAGCCTGTCGTGTGATTGGCTGGCTGAGGTCATGTGACGGGCTAGGGAATCCCCAGAGTCAGGAGGAGTCACCCAGTGGTGAATAGGGAGATCAGCAGCCAGATGGGTGGGAGGAGTACACCTAGGACCTGAAAAGGTGCTGGGCTTTCCCCACACAATGCTGGCTCCGCCCCCTGTGGTGCGACTGATGACCCTGGCCTGCTCTGTGAATAGGGAGAGGGGTTTAGCAAAACAAAGTGCTCAAGAACCAGTTGCATCTGGTTCGCCCCTCCCCTGCACCTTGAGACAAAGGTATTATGTGTATAAAAAGGGGCTGTGTCCCCTTACAAAATGTTCTCTTTCTGATCCTCACTTGAGGGGGGCCTGCTGCTGCTGGGCGCCAGGAGAGACCGCCACTGGGGACTGCCTCCCTGCTGGAGGGCCCTGTGAGCTGGCCCCTGGGCCCAGTCTTTGCCCCCCTGCTTCTGAAAACCTTGCCTGAAAGGCTTTTCCCTGGACCTTGCCTACCCACGCCAGGGAAGCGCTAAAACCTTGATTTACGGAAGAAGCGCCTGCATTTGTGGCCAGCAGCACGGCGCTACGACACTCTGCAAGGGAACCCCGACTTAGGGATTACCCCGCTTTTGCCGTGTTTAAAGCGGGTGCCCACCCCGTATTGTGGCGCTCGTTGGCGGGTGCCCACCCCGCTGATCTCTTTATTTTGCGGGAGCCCACCCCGCATATGTGTGTCTGCCGCGGGTGCGCACCCCGCTTATCTATTTATTTAAAGTGCACTACATACAAACAAGAATACAATTCCTTTTATAAAACACGAAACTACCTATACAGACACCAACAAATCTTAACAAAGGTACATACCATCATAATTAAAATATATATTTTTTTAAATGTTAAACAATTATTTTTATACATCAGTCAAAATAACTTTTAAATAAAATGGAAAGAAATCGACCCATCACCAACCACAAGGCACAACATTATGTAAAACAAGGCATTGTAATTACAACAATATGCATACATAAAAAATGATCTTAACCATCTACAAATAATTAACTAAATAAAACCTACAGTTCTATAGATGCAGATGTTCATCCATATCTATGTTGTCAAAATATAATCCACCAAAATTGGGAAAATGAAGTCCCAATATATCCTGAAAAAATGATAAAATAAAAGAAGTCCAAAATAAATACAACAAAGCAATTCAAAGTCATACGGAACCATAGAATATCAGAAAAAAAATATGCGGCAGGAAATCTACAAAATGTCATGAAATCAAAAATAAAAATATTGACTTGCTCGCAACCAAAATGATTCTTTCAGAAAAAAAAACACAAAATCCACATATCCATAGAATAACTTTGGATCCATAAACCTGTGAAAAGCATACAATACCAACCCACAAAAACATTACTTTTAAATACAACATAAACATTACATTACAAGTATAACATGCACAAAATATAGCACAACAATATCTACATTAACTCAAAACTACTACCAAGGTCTAACTAGGCATTCCAGAGAGCACTGACACACAAAAAACACAAACTCCAAACTAAAAACACTAAAACTAAAAACTAAACCTATAACTACCATTAACTAACATTACCTTTATCCTCCCTACTACCAAATCCCGGTAAAATAATTCAAAATGTCTGACCTTATCCGACGATATGCAGCAGGTAACCGTGTCTCACTTCCATGAAACCAGACTAAACATGATAGGAATCAAATGCAAAAGTACACTTCGCGGAAAAAAATAGCAGCTAAATGAATACAAAAAAAGGCTATCCTATCAAGAACAATGGGACTTTAAACAAATGTTATAATAATGTTTTGGGGCGTGGCCAAGGCAGCCATCATGGTGCTTGCCTAAAACCAAAGCTCCATCCCGAACCTATAAAATCCTACCTTAATCCGGACAACCGGCTGCCGCAACTCACCCATCCACTGCAGTACCGGCTTGGCTTGAGAGGTGGAATTGCAGACTCTGGAGTCTCTGGGAAGCTGTTATGCAGACAAAATGCTGGTGAAGTTCCAGGGGCTGGACACCGGGCCCGCAGCATGACCGGGGGCTTTTGGCTGCATTCCTGAGGTCGGCAGGCGCCCTGCAATCGGAACACTGACCTGTTGTGCCCTGGCAAAGCGTGGACGAGCACAGGTCCTGGGTCTCCTACTGGGACCCGGGTGGGCACTGCAGCCAGTCGGGAGGCATTCCAGAGGACCCAAGCAGGTGCTGTCTAAGGAGCTCCCAATGCACAGGTCGGTACAGTGCCCCCTTGGTGGGTCTCATCCACCGCAATTTGGTAGCCCTGCTGATGTCTGTGGTGCTCCATTCCTAGCACCCCACCCGAGTGCAGCATGCTGCACTCGGGTGAGGTGCTGAGGTGTTGGTCTGACCCGAGGCCTTGCTGTTTAGTGACAATCCTGGGGGTCTGAAGGCCCGACTGGGATGCTGGTGAGCATTACTGCAGGAGAACATTGGCATACTGTGGGCCCTACACTGTCATCACAATGGGTTCTCTTGCTGCACAGGTCGGTGCAGTGCCCCCTGAGTGGGCCCCCCTTTCAGTGGTCCTGTGGCTCCGTGGCTGTCTGTGGCGACCTACCCTTATCAGGCTTGGTGCTCAGGGGTGGGGCGCTTGGGTGCCGGCCTAACTCGAAGCCTAGCCCTTGGGAGTCCGCAGTAGGCTAGGTGCTCTGGGCATAATTGCTGTGCCCGTCGTCTGGTGACCCTGGGGCCCGGGGCGGTGGTGCCCTTTGGCAGATGACCAGCGATCTACTGGAGTGGCACAGGAACTGCACAGCATCTGCGGGGCTCACGGGGTCAGTTCGCTGCACAGATCAGTGCAGGACCCCTTGGAAGCAAGAACCCAACTTCCCTGACTGTGCTGAGCAGTGAGGGCGGCCCCTTCCTGGGCCATCATCCTGCCCCGCCCGTGGCCAGTCCTCGGAGCGCTGTTGCTGCCTTGAGGATGGTGCCGGATCATGTGGTGGGGTGTCAGAGCTGTTTGTTGGGCCAGGCCACCCAACTTTGCAAGAAACAGGGGGTGGGGTGGCAGGAGTGCTTCTTCTAGCCTCCGCTTGGTCACTACCAACTGCCCTAACCATAGTGGGCAGACTGAGAACCAGGGGGACTCAGCCTCAGTCAGCGAGACGACGGGTGCCTGGCACTGGAGCTGGGTCCCTTCTCCCCCACCCGACGTTGGGCTCCCCCCGCCTCCATCGCCCCCTTCACTCCCTCAGGGGGTCTCGGCTCCGATGATGAGGTGTCGTAACACCCTGCTACCCAGGGGTCATCATATAGCTCCTGGGTCAGCCTTGCAGCACCTCCCAGCACGGGGGGCCTACAGACCCCCTGGACCCCGACCGCAGTTCAGCGACTCTATCGCTGACTTCATCAGCACACACGCCCTCGCCTCGACGGACTACATCCTCCTCGGGGACCTGAACTTCCACCTCGAGAACAACAACGACTTCAACTCTGCCACCCTGATCGACAACCTCACCAACCTCGGACTCAGACAACTCGTCACAACACCCACCCACTCCGCCGGCCACACGCTTGACCCCATCTTCTCAGCAAGCTCCCACGTCTTCTTCAATCACACCACCAAACTCCACTGGACCAACCACCGTTGCATCCACTTCACCTTCCGGAAACCCACCACGCACCACCGCACCCAGCAGATGCCTCGCCGCAGCTGGAGCAGTCACCGAAGCCCAGCTAACCACCACCCTCGCCCAGAGCCCACCCGCAGACCCGACCGACCCCGATGCCGCAGCCCGTAACCTCAGACAGTGGATCAACGACTGCGCCAACACCCTCGCCCCACTCAAGAAGTCCTCCAACACCCACACCAGCAAGAAAGACAGCTGGTTCACCGAAGACCTCCAGGCCTCCAGGCGAACCTGCCGAAAACTAAAAAAAAACTGGATCCGTGAACGAACACCGGAAAGCTATACAGCCCACAAGAACGCCACCCGCAGACACCACCACCTCATCAGATCTGCCAAAAAGTCCTCCTTCAAAGACCGCATAGACAACAACACACACAACAGCAAAGAGCTCTTCAACATCGTGAAGGAACTCTCTAACCCCAGCTCCAACACCAATGACATCCCACCTTCACAAGACCTGTGCGACTCGCTGGCCACCTTCTTCCATTGCAAGATCGCAGACATCCACGACAGCTTCGATGCCGTCACCACCCCGGCAACCACTGAGACCCCCTCTCCCACGACCACCACCCGCACCAACCGCCTGCTCTCCCGGACCAACATCAACGACACCATCAAGATCATGAACACCATCCACTCTGGATCCCCGGAAGACCCCTACTCACACCACATCTTCAACAAAGCCAGCAGCACTATCGCACCCCATCTCCGGAAAACCATCAACATCTCCTTCGAGACAGCGACCTTCCCGGAGAGCTGGAAACACGCAGAGATCAACGCCTTACTCAAGAAACCCAAGGCGGACCCCAAGGACCTCAAGAACTTTCAACCCATCTCCCTGCTCCCGTTCCCGGCGAAGGTCATCGAAAAGGCCATCAACAAACAACTGACTAGCTTCCTCGAGGAGAACAGCATCCTGGACCCATCCCAGTACGGGTTCCGCAGCAACCACAGCACTGAAACTGCCCTCATCGCTGCCACAAATGACATCAGGACCCTGCTTGACAACGGAGAAACCGTCGCCTTCGACACGGTCTGCCAACCGCACACTACGAACTTGCCTCTACGATGCTGAAATACAAGAGAAGGCCCTGGACTGGACCACCTCCTTCCTCTCTGGCAGAACACAGAGCGTCCGCCTCCCCCCCTTCCGCTCCGAAGCCACCGGGATCCTCTGCGGCGTACCCCAAGGCTCATCCCTCAGCCCAACATTGTTCAACGTCTACATGGCACCGCTCGCCCACGTCGCACGACGGCACAACCTCAACATCATCTCCTACGCCGATGACACCCAGCTGATACTCTCCCTCACCAAAGACCCCCACACCACTAAAACCAACCTCCACGAAGGAATGAAGGCCGTCGCCGACTGGATGAGGAACAGCCGACTGAAGCTGAACTCGGACAAGACGGAGGTCCTCATCCACAGATCCACCCCCTCAGCCTGGGATGACTCCTGGTGGCCGACTGCACTAAGAGCACCCCCTACACCCACCAACCACGCACGCAACCTAGGGGTCATCCGCGACTCTACCCTTTCCATGACAAAGCATGTCAATGCCGTCTCCTCCTCCTGCTTCAACACCCTCCGCATGCCTCGCAGGATCTTGAAGTGGATCCCCACGAAACGAGAAGGACGGTCGACCAGGCCCTCGTCAGCAGTAGGCTGGACTATGGAAATGCACTCTACGCAGGAGCTCCGGCCAAACTCCTGAAATGGCTCCAACGCATCCAGAATGCCTCCGCACACCTGATCCTCGACATCCCTCGCCGCAGCCACATCACACCCCACCTGAGAGACCTGCACTGGCTCCCCGTTAACAAGAGGATAATCTTCAAACTCCTCACCCACGCACACAAGGCACTCCACAACACGGGACCAGCGTACCTCAACAGCCGACTCAGCCTCTACACCCCCACCCGCAAGCTCCGCTCCGCAGACCACGCCCTCACCACTGTCCCCCGCATCCGAAGGGTGACCACTGGCAGCAGATCATTCTCCCACCTTGCCGCCAAGACATGAAACACCCTCCCCATCTGCCTGCGGCAGACCGAAGACCTTCTAACCTTCAGGAGACTTCTCAAGACCTGGCTCTTCGAACAGTAGCAGCGTCCCTCCCTCCAGCGCCTTGAGACCCTCACGGGTGTGTAGTATGCTTTACAAATGTTATGATTGATTGATTGATTGACCATATGCCAGCGCTGCCTTTACTGTGATACCACCATGGGGAAGGACAAAGTCTCACGAGCTGCGTCAACACAAGTGCAAATTGACCACTACACTACTTAATCTGGCAGTGCCCCTTCTGACCCTCCAGGTCCCCTGGACAGTGACTAGTCTGCTGCCCCACCCAATGACCTTGCAGTCATTTTGGAGATGATTCAAACCTCTCAGGCGGCAGTGGAGGCCAGGGTCAGTGAAGTGAAGATGGATGTGGTGCTGCTCTGTCAGGACCTCTGAAATGCGACTGCCAGGATTACAGAATCGGAATTGAGGATTTCCACAGTTGAAGATTATGTCTCCACCAAACTCCTCACGTCAGACCTCCATGCATGTGCCGAAGACGCTGAGAATCGTTCAAGGCACAATAACATTTGTGTCATCTGAGTCCCCAAACCATGGAAGGGACAGCATCACAGCATATGGCGGACTTCATGGAGGCATGGATTAAATCCTGGATGCCAGAGTCACACCTATCTCCCTGGTTCACGGTCAAGAGGAGCCACGATCATTGACTCCCAGGCCCCCTCCTGGTGCCCCCCCTCGGCCTATATGTCCATATTTTGAAGTATCGTGACCAGGATTCCATCCACAGTGAAGCACGCTCCTGACAGGACCTCTAATGCAGCAACACTAAGATCCTTCTATTTCCTGACTATACGAGAAGTACAGCAATGAAAGCGATCCTTCCTAGAAGTTAAGCAAAAACTGAGGAATGTGGGCCTGCAATACCGTCGCTTGTTCCCGGCTAGTCTCCAAGTAATTTTTCTTAAGAAATCCCTTTTTTTTTACACCCCTGAGTCTGCATGGCAATGGCTTACGGAGGAGAGACCCCTGCAGGGACACTCTCTGCTGTCTTCCAACACCCGGGGGCCGGCCGTTGAACCGGCACGGCCCTTGGCCCGATGCGGGTGCGACACAATTGTTCACGGAGGGACACGTGGCGGGACCTGCTCAGCCTCACCCCAGGGTTCCTCCTTGACGCAACCACGGCCCTCAAGGGCGCTGAACAAAGACCCAGCAGTGGGGAGGAGAAAGATACTAGAGTGGTCGAAATTTCTCCATCCTCGCCTCTAAATTACATCTCCATTCCCCGACCAGACTCGGACCTCTCCCGCAGTTTAGTAATCTGCCAGTCTTAAAATACTATGGCTTGTCCTTGGATGTATCACCTGGTCCCACCAAGATCCACACGGACAGCGCTGGTCTCCAGACTCGCACCTCCTGTTTCTACTGATAATCTGTCACTCGGCAGCAGCTGGGTTCAGCAAGTCCTTTTGACAAATAGGTTCACCTCATCTCCTTTTGAAGACTTTGTAATGTGGTGCTCACTGTTGTCTCTGCTGTTTTGTTTCTATTGGGAGACAGATGCTTCTCGGGTAGAAGTGTGGGGAGGGACGGGATTGGGGATTTCTTTCCATATCATTGTTTATTGCTTACCTTTTCTCTAGGTTTTGGCACAACTGATAGTATCCTACGTGACCATAATCCCATAGCCCTATTCATTTTCGGAGTGTCCCTGACATCCACCTCGCTGTCGTGTCTGCCCACCTCTTTCCAGGATGTCCCCGGGAGCACTCTTTGTCCTCACTGTTGCATCCTCCCACCAACTGATGTTCCGAGTTTTATCATGGAACTTTAATGGTCTGCTGGACGAGATCAAATGATCTGCGGTCTTTACGTTTACCCATCGCCACCTCCACGATGTCCTTCTCCTCCAGGAGACCCATCTCCAGGGCGAGCGATGTCCCTTCCTAGCCCGTAAAGGCTACAATAGGGTTTTCCACGTGGAATACTCCCGGGTGCTAAGAGGAGTTGCCATCCTCCTGCATTGCTACTTTCCCCTTGCTGTTTCACAAGTCACCTGTAGCCCTGGGGTGGCGCTTTATTGCCTTGGAGTGCACCCTGGAGGGACGGGTAATTGTGCTGTTGTGCATGTACGTACCACTAGCCGCCCTGTCACTCTGCCTTATGGACCTCTCAACACCTTTCGCCTGCCACCCACAGGGACTTACAGTGCTAGGGGGAGATTTCAATGCAGTCCTTGCTACCGCCCTGGATAGCACCGGTCCCTCCACCTCTAGAGGCATGGGGACTCGGCTCCTCATGGATTGGACCACCTCCTGGGGTCTATGCAATGCCTGGTGATCCTGCCAACCCACACTCCATCAGTTCACACACACATCAGCAGCTCATTGCACGCATTCCCACACTGACCTTCTTCTTTTATCTGCCCTGGACTGTTAAGTGCTGAGCCGCATCAAAATATTGGCCAGAGGGATTTCGGATCATTCCTAGCTACTCCTCCATCTTGGGCAACCGTCCCCAGCAACGTGACCTATGTGGCGCATTAACGCATGGTACTTCCAAGATCAAACCTTTATCCATGCATTGAAAGAGGAGCTCCAATTTTACTTCCTTAATAATACAGGAACCGCATTCCAAGGGAGCACTCTCTGGGCTGCCAGCAAAGCCACCCTATGTGGGTTTGCCAAACATCTAATTAGAAATCTGGAGCGTGAGCACTCCTCCCTCATCACTCATCAGGAGGCCGGGCCTTATGCCTCAAGCAGCAAGTCACATCAGACCTCCATGAAGAGGTCTCTCGCAAGTTAAGCCTCGTCTGGGAGGACATACACCAACGGTCCCTAAAAGCAGCCAAGCACCTCTGGTGCACAACGACTGCTAATCTATATGCTGGGCCAATAAGAATGGAAAGCTGCTTTATTGGCTGGTCTCTTACCAGCAGGTACATAGGATTGTCCCTGAGGTCATGGACAAGACGGGATGTTTGCAACAATCACTTCCAAAGATCGCACAGAATGTTGCCCATTACTATGAGAAGTTATACTCAAAAGCAGACACACAGGGATCCGATGGCACACAGTCTTTTTCTAGACTCAATCTCCCTACTGGCTCTCTCCAGGGAGGACTCCAAACTGCTGGACCGCTCGGAGAGGAGAAGATCAGGGAAGCGCTTTCAGGCCTGACCCCTGGGAAAACTCCGGGCCCAGATGGATTCCCCCTGGAATATTTTGCAGCGTGACGAGACCGACAACTTCCTCAACTATTGACATTATATCAAGAGGCGTGTCACTTTGGCTCCTTCCAGAGAGACCTGGACTCTGCCACGATAGTTGTGATTCCCAAGACGCAACCCCCGTCTATATCCTGTGCACAGTATCGTCCTCTCTCTCTGCTTAACTGCTTAGCTGCAAAATTAAGGTTTTCGCCACAATACTGGCTCACAGATTAAAGCGGGTACTGATAATACTGGTGCACCTGGACCAATGCGGCTTTATGTCTAGGAGAAGAACACAACACTGTATTCAACATCTTCATGTGGCCCTAGCTCACGTCACTCCATACCACAAGACCTAGCCCTACTCATCAATAATTCTGAGAAGGCATTTGACATGGTGGATTGCGGTTACCTATAAAAGGTGATGGCTGCTGCTGGGTTCTGCCCGCATTTCCGTAACATGTTCGGTGTCCTATCCTCCCATCCCTCAGCCTGTGTGCGTGTGAACGGGCTCCTCTCGGACTCCTTCCCTACAAACCAAGGTACAAGGCAGGGTGCCACCTATCCCCTCTCCTTTTTGCCCTTGCAATAGAACCCCTGGCTGAACTCATCTGCAGAGACTCACACTAAAAGTGCTGGTAATGGGACGTCAGTCACAAAGACCGTATCGCCCAATACGCGGTTCTCCTTTATTTGTCGACCCAGCAAAGAGTGGCCCTCGATGCCTCCAATTACTTGAAGCTTTTGAGAAGGCTTGAAGATTAACCCCTCCAAATCTGCACTAGTCCCCCTGGCAGCCTCTAGGGACTGCTTTGTTTGCAGACATCCATTCCTCTTCACAGACTGAGCTTTAAGTATCTGTGAGTCGTGTTGCACCCTGAACTCACATAGGCCCTCAACCTCCAGCCACTGCTAATAAAGGTGAAAGGAGATCTGATGAAATGACAAACCCTCCCCCTCAACGTCATAGGCCACATAGCGCTGTTTTAGATGATGATACTACCCTGCATTCTTTACATTTTCCAGAACGGATAACTTCAACTGCCCCGGTCATGGTTTTGTGGCCTTGAGTGTGATACACAGACCTTTCTATAGCGGGGTTTGCGGCCTGGCTGGCCCTCACCCACTGTCAACGAGGTCCTTTTGATAGTGGTTTGGGCATATCCAATCTTTAACTCTAACATCTCTCCTCCCACATTCTCGTCATTCACGGCTGGTTCAACAGGGGATGGTTGGATCCTGCTTACAGATTGGAACTTTCCATGTTAGGCTTCTCTAATCTGCAAGCGATGCTGTATGGTTCTTCAGTCCCCAACCGACTGCCTTTGGTCACAGAGGTGGTGTTTCTGGCCAGGCAAGTGGCACTGCATCATGTACAATGGGAGGGTAGACTCACCCAACAAACTTCTATGGCGCAGCACCTGGCTGAAGGAGGTAGCAATGCTCCATGGTTTTAAAACATGGGAACTCATTGGGATTTCACAACTGGGAGATGTGTGGTCAAGGACGCACATATGTCCCTTCTCAAACTATCAGGAGTTGTACATGCTTTCACATACCCAATTCTATAGGTATCTTCAAACCAGACATGCCCTTCATAACCACGTTCAGACTGCCGATCTCCTCCCAGAGTTCAATCCCGTGGAGACCAAACTCCTAATGGGTAGCCTGGGTCGAGGGGGAGTTTCTCAAATCTACTGAACCCTCACAATAAACGCCCCTGATTTCCTTGACCATTTAAAAACCCAATGAGAGAGTTGGGCGGATCTGGTGCTTTGCCCTGATGCCCCCCCCTGAATTTACCATTTCCTCCAGATTGCAACTAATGCAAATGTATTATCTTTACGCAGCTTATCTTCCCCCTACACGCTTACACCGGGCAGACCTTGGCAGCTAACCTAGCAGACTTCTTCCATATGGTATGTTTCTGTGTAAAGATACAAGGCTACTGGACCTCAGTGACTAGAGACCTTGCTGAGGGGCTGATGTGGATAGTCCCCCTCTCTCCCCTTTTGATCCTGCTTGGTATAGTTGAGGGTACGGGCAACACTAGAGCTGAAAGGGCCTTTTTAGTTATGGCCCTCCTTATTGCAAGGTGAGATATTGCAAAGAAATGGGTGGTATTTGAGGCAAGGGGCTGCCCCCGAAAGCATGGACGTGTGTGGGAGAAGTGGCTGAGTTTCTGACCCTATGTATTTATGTTGACACGTCTGGAAGAGCACTCATTATTTGAACATGTATGTTCTGGGTTTACCTTGGTCACACTATGGGTTTGTTATACAATGTACTTCATCTGTGCCATGTCCACTGTTGGCCACCTCATGGCCGTAAAAGCATAATAAAAGTTGTTTATCAAAAAAATGTTTTATGATATTCTAAAAAACATTTTAAAAAAAAAACATAAATAAATGCTTAATGAAATTATAAAATGTAGTGTAAAGTATACAATAATACAACAAATACAAAATACATTATTATTTATAATATACTTTCTAAAGTTATCTAAAATGTATTAGGAAAAACGTATCCTAAACAAATTTATAAGTTTGCAAAAAATGTACATGAAAAATATCATGCAATGTTTGAAAAACATATGTACCATTTTGTAGTTCAAAAATATCAAAAGAATGTTGGGAAAAATGACAATAATGTTTTTATATGTTAAAAAATTAATTTTTTTATAAAAAAGTTATTAATAATAGTCTATGTGAAAAATGCAGTGCTTAAATGTTTTACATTTAATATTTACACTTTAATAAATTACAAAATAGAACTCTTACTTCTATTCAAATCATTTTAGTCATTAGGTTGCACACTAAACAGACCAAAATTACTGTTCCCACTCCATTACAAGCTGTTTATGAGAAAGTGTTGGACGCAGACGGGGTAACATTTACTATTCCCACAATAAGCAAAGCCATTTGGAAGAAGGTGTTGGACAATAAAGGGGTGACATTTACTATTCCCACTCCAATCTAAGCCATTTAGGGGAAGGTGTAAGACACTTAAGGGGTGATATTTACTACTTCCACTCCAATTTAAACCATTTCAGGGAAGGTGTTGGACACTAAAAAAGAAACATTTACTATTTGTGTTCCAATCTTAGCCATTTTGTGGACAGTGTTGGACACCAAAAAGGTTACTTTTACTATTCCACTGCAATCAGTAGGCCATTTTACGACCATGGTGGTCCATGGGACCGCCGTAGTTATAGCCCGACCACTTCCACAATGCAGGACCACCCACAGTATTATAAGCGTGGCAGTCTGTCTGCCGCTGGAACACAGATACTGCTGAAGATCAAGGATCCTGCAGTAGTCTGGCAGAAGTTCGAGGCCAAAATATGCTGCTGATGCCGCAGCGGCACCAGCGAGCATATTTTTTTTGGGGTTGCCTCTCCACCCCCTTTTCATGGTGGTTTCAACGCCATGAAAAGGGTGGTGGTAAGGCAACAAAAGGAGCCCTACAGGGCCCACTCTTGCCCCTGTGCACAGGGTGCATGCAGGGGGCACATGTTGTGACCCGTGCTGTTTTGCACTCCCAGTTCCTGCATGGCAAGGAATGCGCGACATGGTGCATTACTTTACATGCAGGAACGTTAATTGGCCAGTCGCGGCTCCTCGAGGGAATGCTGCGGGGAGGTGGGGCGGGCGGGGGGGGGTGGGGCGGGCGGGGGAGGGGCAGGGTGGGGGCTAGTAAACTCTGGCATACGGCCCAACGGAGTTAAGTACATAAAAAAAAAAACGAATTACCTTGCGCGCGCTGCATCATATCCTGTATGATAAAAATTGAAGTCGCCTTATTACTTTCATAAGTGTAATTTCCAAATGGGAAGAGATGACTAGTTCATGTTTGGTGTCTCTGCAACAATCCTTTTTAAAATCCTAACTTATGGTGAAGTTAGATTTTAAAGTAAAATTCTGAAAATGAAACCTTTAGAAAGTTGACATTTTCGTGCCTTAGCCATTTGGTGCCGGCAGCCTGTCTCTTGTCACAAGTTTGGGTGTAGTTGGCAGTGGGGCTTTGTGCATTCCTCCTAGACAACCTCGCATAATGGGAGCTTAGGTGTAACTGGATGGGCCATCACTGGCAGCATGGGAGGGAGGAGCTGAGTCCAGCCTCACTTACACCTGAATAGGCTGTGCCCTGTCTCCATACAAAGGACTGCCTGCTCCCTGCAGTTAGTCTGGAGCCAGGGCAGGGAAGGCAGGGCATCTGTGCACTTTCTGCAAAAAGATAAGCCCCCTGACTAAACAGGGTATTATCGCCCAATTATCTTGCTGAATAGCGACTATACAATTTTCACCAAATGATTGCAGCAAGGCTAGCCCTCTTAGCGCGAAATGTAGTCCTTTTAGACCAAAGTGGCTTTTTGCCAGCTAGGTTGATTTAATCTAACACCAACTTTCTGTTACATGCGATTGACTATGACTCCAGTAATTCTTCAAAGACAGCAATTATCAAGCTGAGAAGGCCTTTGGTTTAGTTCAATGGGAGGTCCTGTTCGCCATTCTATTGAATTTCGGTTTCCCTCAGAAAATGGTAGGTCTACTAAAAAATCTATGTAAGAAGGCTCAGGCTAAAATCATAACCAATTCACAAATGTTTGAGTATGTTACCATTAAAAGAGGCACAAGGCAAGGGTGCCCTATGTCACCTGTTTGTTTCACCCTGTTTATTGAGCCTCTGGCTGCTGCACTAAGGCAATATTCGCAGATCAGGGCTCCTATTCAGGACACACCAAAGTCAAAACTTTTTGCAGATGACAAAATTCTATATTTGGCTTCCGAGGACCAAAATATTCTCAACGCACTGGCTAAAATCCAGGTCTTTAAAGATATTGGGGGCTATAAAATAAATGGTGTCAAATCTGAAGATCTCCTCTTCAACAGTTTCACTCTGGTTTTGCCTGCTGCTATGAGACCCCAGTATTCCTGCACTCCTCCTATCAGATACTTAGGCATTTATGTCAAAGGAAACTTTTCAGATTTGTAGAGATTAAACTATACCACCACCCTCAACAAGACACGTGGGTTACTTCATCAGTGGCATTACTTGCCCCCTACTATTATAGGACGTGTAGCCTTGGTTAAAATGGCAAATCATTCTTCCTCTTTTTTTTTCATCTTAGCTAACATCATGATCAAAATTCCTCAATCTTTCTTTATTAAAATTGACTCCATGCTTCACCATTTTTTATGGTAGGGCAAGAAAGCTTTCACCAAGTTGATGACTCTACAGTTGAACATTGAATATAAAGGATTAGTTCTCCCAGAATTGAAAAAGTATTATCAAGCTGAGTTCTTCGACTGTCTTGTTCACGCAGCAAATTCGAGCAACCAGTTGGATTGCTTCTACTTCCAGCAGATGTTATGTGAGGCTGATATCTGACTTCCCGTCTTCTTAATAATACCAAAATTTCCAAACGCACAAGATACCCGCTACCTCATATTGTGGTTTTGGGATATGCGAAAGTCAAAGATGAATTTCAGACTCCCCTGCTTTATCCCCATAACCGTCTGAGGGACTGCCCCGCTGCAACTACAACTAGAGATTGCAGCCATAAGGAATTGGGAAAGGGCAGGGGTCTACAGGCTCTGACACTTTATGTTGACTGAGACGGTGAAATCCTGGGAACAGTTCAATACCAATAATCCAACTGTTTCCTCGGTACTAGTATTTTCTTATTTGCGAATCAGTCATTTTCTGATGAGTTACAAACAATCTCTCAATTCATTAACCATGGATATCAGTCTAGCTTATTTTGTGACTGGCCTCACTGGGATAGGGAATTGGTACCAGTTATTATATCAGAAGCTACTCGAGGTTGTGCTTCCCGTTTCCTTGACCAATGTTCAGGCTCTCACAGAATGCAAGATTGACAGGCAGGCATGGCTTCAATATAATCAAATTGCTCATAAAGCCGTCCGTTGTGCACATTTTAAAAGGATGGCTTTTTATTCCAAATGGATGCTGTATTTTACCCCCTCTAGGTTGCAAAAAATGTTCCCCACCATCTTGTCAGCTTGTTTTAGATGTGACCATGTGGCGGGCGATTGGCCACATATCTGTTTCACATGCCCCACTCTTAACCATTTTAGGCACAGAGTATTCGGTTTAATCAGCGATAAGTTGCATGTTAGGATTAATCCAGAACTGCACGGAGTCTTATTTGGCATATGGCCCATGTCAACTCAAACTACATTACTCCAGCAACAATTCCGTTTTATTTCTACGTTGATAGCTAAATCGTTAATATTGCTATTGCAACAGTGGAGATCCTCTGAAGTACCTTCCTTTAATCACTGGTTGGTGAACATGAAGCTGGTGAAACGCTATGAAGAGCTCTATGCACAAAGAGTTGGTGCTCTTAAAAAATATGAGGAGAAATGGCATGATTGACTCGATTGAGTTACTATATGATGTTTTTTTTGTTGTTTTGTCTGTCGTTTTAGTTGTGTCAGTATTTTGTGTCACGTTTGCAAGTTAGGGTGATTTTGCACTTTAAGGAACACTATATTCCTTTTTTCTTATGCTTATTGCTGGATGTGCACTGTATCGCATGTATTTTATGAATTTCTGAATAATGATGGATGTTTGTAATGTTACTATTCACTTTTTCTACCTTAGTTAAATAAATAAAAATCCTTTAAAGAAAATACTTCTGGACCTGTGGATACTTTGCCAGGAAGAAGAGCTGCTGTGCTGGTACAATGACTGCCACTCTGCTGGACTGCTGCCCTGCTGTGCTGACCTGTGGCCTGCTGCCCCCTCGTCTGGAAAGAATAACTGGACCTGCAACTCCAACTTGAACCCTGGCTCCAGAGTGACTCAAAGGGCTAGTCTGCTGGCCTCCTGACCTGAGCCTTTGGGAGATGAAAGGCTCCTCAAAAGTGTCTGAATTCTTCTGCAGTGAGTTCTTGACTCCCAAGTGGAGCCTCTCAGGCCCTGGACCTTTGGTGTAGCTCCTGAGCTCCTGAAATCAAGCTTGTGGGCTCTTCACCACTACGAACAAGCCAGTTCACACCAGAGCAGGGCCACTCGTACCAAAAGTCAGTGCGTGCCATCACCACCCCATCTATTCGCACAGCGGCATCATCAGCCCATGGGGGACTGCCAACATGAAGCTCCAGCCGGCCGGTCCCTCAGGGATCGGCCATTAGCCCCATCCTCTTCAATATTTACTTGCAGCCATTAATCCCTATTATCAAGTCGCATGGGATTGACCTGGTCAACTATGCTGACGACACCCAACTGGTGTTTTCACTGGAGGGAAAGGGTGCATTGACTATGGACAGCTTTCAGAAATGTATGCGTCAGACTTCAGACTGGCTTAGGGATAACTCCCTGCAATTTAATGGAGGAAAGACAGAGGTGATCTACTGTCCCTCGGCGGGAGTACGGGACATGCCTTTTGACCTCAGACTGACCCCAGAGGCGGAACCCATCGTCCCTGTGACAACGGTGCGGAATCTGGGGGTCATGTTTGATGATAATCTTCAAATGGCTTCCCAAGCCAAAAAAACAATTGGGGTGTGCTTTGCCCTTCTGAAAGCTCTACGACAGATTCTGCCTCTTTTGCCTGTGGGGGACAGACCTTTGGTGGAACGCAGCATTATCTTGAGTAGGCTGGACTACTGCAATTCCCTATATTTGGGAGCTCTTTCCATCTATCAGAGCCTGCAGAGGGTCCAGTCTATGGCAGACAAACTAGCACTGAACAGGAAACGCTGCTCTTCAACCACGCTAGCGTTACAAGAGCTCCATTGGCTTCCCATAAAGGAAAGAGTCATGTTTAAATCCCTATGCATTGTTTTTAGAGCGGCACATGGCCTTGGCCCAATCTCTCTGCAGGAGAGACTGTCCTGGTATAAGCCTCAAAGAACTCTACTCTCTTCGAATGCCTCTCTGCTAATCATTGGCAGAGTTAAAAAGGCCAGTATGGGGGGCAGGGCATTTAGCACAGTGGCCTCGCGTTGATGGAATGACCTCCCTCTGAATATCAGACAGGCCAACTCCCTGATGGATTTTAGGCAGAGTCTGAAAACCTGGCTCTTTCCCAGGGAGGGGTCTATGATTTCCTAATCCTGCACTCTCGGTCAGCCTTTTTTTCTCTTATCTCTCCTCTATCTCGTTTCTGTAAGATGTGGACACTTGGTTGGCTAAAAGTTTCTTTCTTCCATCTTAGTCCTAGCGCCAGGATACCCGTAGGGTGACAGTTGCGCTTTATAAGAACGAAATACAATACAATACAATACAATCCGCGACACCCGGAATTCTTTTGAGCCACACCGACCACTGTTAGTGACGCTCTCCTTGCTCCCTGCAGCTCGCTCCGACGTAAACTGGACTCTTGTCACAAAACTTGAGAAGGTAAAACTTCAGTGGGACTAATCTGGGACTGTATCTGACCTGCGCGCCATAGTGGTCTGCCTGGACGTTTGACTTTCACCCAGTCCAGTGCGACGAGATAGCCACAGTTCGCACTTTCTGCATTTAGGCACTAAATTGCTGTTTATTCTTTAAAAAAGCATAACTCTGGTTCTCCTGATTGGGTTTTGTTATTCTGGTCTTGTTTTAAATAATTATATTAAGCTCTATTCTTCTAATTTGGTGTGGGAACTTTTTGGGTGTTGTTTTCACTGTTTTGATGTGTTGCACAAATACTTTACACATAGCCTCTAAGTTAAGCCTGAATGCTCTGTGCCAAGCTTTCAGATGGTTGAGCACAGGTTCATTTGGGGTTTGCTTGTGCCTCACCCTGACTAGGATTATGGTTGCTGT
This sequence comes from Triturus cristatus, assembly GCF_964204655.1. Taxonomy (NCBI): domain Eukaryota; kingdom Metazoa; phylum Chordata; class Amphibia; order Caudata; family Salamandridae; genus Triturus; species Triturus cristatus. The sequence goes on from NC_140582.1 coordinate 500,422,010, forward strand.
TTAACCAGATCCCACACCCCAGTCAACCAGTAGCCCAATTTCTAACAGAATCACATTACAGTAAGTTATAGTACAATAAAGCAGATCATTACAATAACACATGATTTATAGTTTAAAAAAAATCACAGTTGAATTTCTAGATGAATCTTATCTTGGCACATTTCCTAGTCTGCTGGAGAAAGGACATATTCTATGTTAGTGCCTCACATTAACCAGCTATATAGAGTCCATTATTGGTTTCGCCCTCGTGGGTTTTTCGCCTTTCTGTCCCCTAGAACATCCTCAGTGCCCTGTGTTGGTGGCCTAAATATTACCATCTGCCGTTCACTTTGGTGGGATTGCTGCTGCGATTTGCACCACCCAAATGGCCCTTCCAACGTTGAGATATTCTCTTCATTGGAGAAACATCCACAGCAAAGGAAATTCTGTAGAATGTCAAATCCTCGTGTAGCACAGCCACACTGACTGGCAAAGGACCTCCCATAGGGATTAGTTTAGAGTTGGGTGGTAATGGGAAATGTTTCCTTTGCTAGAGAAAAGGTTTGAACTTCATTCACCATAACAATTGTATTGAAAAAGAAATTCCACCAATGGAATCTCCTCCTCATTTTCAGAGGATTTCCCTCTTCCGCCATATTTTGAATCAAGCCCTAAAATTCAGCACATATAAATATTATATTCGGACGCATTTTTAACGCGATGCCCTCTTTCCTCTGCATGGGACCCACTGATTTAACACCAACTTTTATTTAGGCATTCGAAACCTCATCAAACGTGCCATTCTGAATTTCCTAACAAATATTTACGGGAAAATGACATTCAGGATCCGAATATTTATAAAGAGAAGGGCGGAATGGTCTTCTACATATCGATATATATAAACACGGAGTACCACCACGATATAAACAGATATGTTTTGTTGTTTACGTGCCCGAGAAACAAGCTTCATTTTACCACCAGGATTTCTCGTAAACACAGCTTTACAAAATCTCCGCTTGGTTCCTTGAACTCTGTGGGATGGCGTTTGTGAGCGTTACAAAGTCAAGAAGAAATATAATCAGAAACTCTGTCGATTTCTACTTCGCAATCAATTCGAGCGAATGCTGTTAAATTTTGATCACAAAAATAATGTCCAGATTACTTGCCAGTAACCTTCATTACTCCAGGTTCTACCCTTCCCCGTCCCAGTTCATACATTGTGACGTGTTCTTTCCAGATGTGTCTATTCGGTAACCTGTCTCAGGGTTGTGGAATTCCTCGCAAAGAAAGGACTAGGGCGAGATAATCACAATTTACTTTTACCATTTACTATTGGTAAGTGACTGTGCTAATGCACAGATCTATCCAGGTAAATAAAAAATAACACAAACCACATGGCAAGATGAAGCAGTAAAAGAAAAGTATAGAACTGTATATAAGTGTAAGGATTTGAGATACCAAGGCAATGTTGAATGTGTTTATTCAGCATCTATGGAAGCAACCAGCAGCTGTTGTCGAATCAGCAACTGTCTTCCAGTGTTTTAAATCATTACCTTCCAAAACATTACATTCCAAAACATTACATTCCAAATGCTCAGACTAAGAACACATTACATCACAACACTCTGCAATCTAACATATAACCAAACATAAGCATCAACAAGCATTTGCAATGCATTCGGTCTAGCCTTTGGGACCTTATATGTATTTAGCTACGCAGCACATTAGCCTGGATGTTGAAACATCTACTGTTCTTTAACATGGAGGGAAAGTAAGCACCAAACTGCGTGACACGTCAGGTATGGGAACACATGGAGAGAAATATTGCCTTTCAGCGGGAAATGGTATAGTCCAAAGCTCTGTTTTTAATATAAAAGGGCCTTTGGTGGTCATATCACTGAAAGTACAATTTCTATGGGCTGGAATCTAGAGAATGCTAAAGTGATTCTGGTAGTTTACTGACCTCTGCTGGTCGTTTTCTATCAAGAAAGTTAAATAGAGGCAGTTGCCAGAAAATTCAAAAAAAGAAAGTCCCTCAGCAGAAAGCAATTCTGGTATTTTACTGACCCCTGCTAGTCGTTTTCTAACAAGACACTTAAATAGAGGCAGTTGAACAGAAAAAAAGTCCCTAAGCGGAAGCAGACAAGTCCTAGGGCTGATCTCCAGAGCCCACAAAGTACATAAACATATAAGTATATAATAAGCATATACTAAAGTATAAACAAGAGGTCTCGAATGCTCGACCTAAAAAGGACTTGTTTGCCACTGAGGGTATAAAATTACATCTCCATCTCAAGCCATCAACCTCAGGCTGTGATTAGAACCTCATTTTTATTTAATTTCTTCATTTGCTACAAATCTAACTTTTTTCCGTAAGTGCTCATTTATATTGTTTCCACTGCAAGTGGTATGCCGAATGGTGCCGGAATTTCTTAATTTGTTATACTTGCTTTACGTCCTTTTGTTTAATCATGTGCCATATTTCCCTATAATATCCTGGTTTAAAATGTTGTTTCAGGTTTTTTTGTTGACATTCTTTTAAGTTTGACTTTCTCCCCGACCTGTTTTCTCAGGCTTTCTTCCTTTCCAGTTTGCTGTAGTTGGATTTATTCTGTGTTACCCAATTGCTAGTCTCTTGTAACAAGCACCTGGACTCTGCAACTGTGAGTCCTACCATGCCAACTGGTGCCACCCCATAACTGCACCCTTGCAAGTGGGCCTGAAGGTGCTCTGTCAGCCAATCTGTGGATCCAGCACAACCGAGCATCTCTCTGCTGTGTGGCGCAACTCTGAGCAGAAGGGATGCATCACTTCTGCTGTGTGGACTTTCCTGGTGGCATCGCAGCCTGGCAGCTCTTCGAAAACAACACATTGTGTCGGCTGAACAACACATCCTTGATGTCAGACTTTGCATCTCAGGCCCTCGTCAGTAGAATCCTCAATCATGATGCAGTACCTCGCATTTCAATCTCGCAGCTCCTTGGCTGCACAACACATCCTCAACGCAAGACCTCACAACGCTTTGCAACCAGAATTTAAGGTACTCCTGTTCAGCGGGTCTAACTTGGTCACTGTAGCTGGCTCTGGCTCCATCATGGTTGACCCTAACTTGTGACTATGTCCCAGGTCCGGTGTGATTAGATATTGACAGTTGGTGCTTCTGGTTTTTGGGCGATATTTTCACTGAAATCTTTACACATGCATGTCTGATTCTACCGATTTCGATTATGTTTTTGTTGCTTTGGTCTTGTTTAATTTATTAAAATATACTTTGGTTTTCCAACTTGGTGTAGGATCCGTTTTGTGTAGTGTTTTCATTCTTATTACTATTTGAGGTTTTGCACAAATACTTTACACATTGCCTCTGAATGAAGCCTGACTGCTCTGTGCCCGGGTACCCAAGGGTTGAGCACAGGTTAATTTAGGGTGTGCTTGTGACTTCACCATGGCAAGGATTATCGATATTGCTTGAGTAGGGTCACCCCGCTCAACTAATAACTCAGTTTATTACAGTGTTGCTTCAGCTACACAAAAACACTGACTGAATTAACACAACATTTGACATTAAAGTCGACCATTCCACTGGAAGCTTGTTTTTCATTGTTTGGTGTAAATCCATTGAATAGTTTTTGCGATATTAGCTTTTGACAAAGCACAATTTCAGAAATGTGATTGGCTGATGAAGGATATTTCATTTTTCCTGTAATCTTGAAAACCATGCTTTTGGATAAAATTATCCTTTTAGCTATGTGGAGAATAATTGCACTGCAAAGGGGAGGTATTATGAGAGGTGCCCAACCCCAGGGATGCACTGGGGGGGGGCACTAAATTGTGTGTAAAATGGGGGTAAATATGGAGAAATAAAACATTTTCAGGAAACAAGCACTACTTTCATAAAATTGAAATTTTCATGAAAATCATGAGGTTTGTTTATTGAATGGGTGAAGGCCATTGTAAGATGCACTGTTTAGTGCTAGTGATCAATGGTCAAAGTCCATACACAGAGCACAATGAGTACATCACAGGTTAATGCAGTACATAATAAAAAACGTAGACATTCTTTTAGAAAATCATTTTCAAAAGGTAGCTATGGTACAATGAACACAAACCTAAGAAAAACATGAAAATCACACAAGTTATCTTTTGCAGCACATAGCATAACTCTCATCACCAACCATTCTCAGTACACCACTGTGCCAATGGCACAGGGAATTACACTTTCTACCAAGCACAAAACATAAAACAGTTGGGGCAGAGTGAATGATGATATGCGTTGAGTTTTGCATACTATAACTGGTGAATTTCAGGGCTTTTTTCAGATTTGGGCTTAGTTGCCCATAACTAGGTTTTTTTTTATGTTTGAAAGCTTTATTAAAAGAATTGACAACAAAAGGAAGATATCAGCAAACATTGCAATGATACAGAATCCAATGAGAAAACTTAATACTGCTGATATCACTGTTAGAAACCCACAAAGCATTTTAAGAGAATTTTAACATTGAGGGAGACAAGAGAAGGGATAGGATAAGGGAGGAAAAGAGGGGGAAGGAGAGGGGAAGATATAAAGAAATAATATAGACCATTCCTTATCTAATATTTACGGCATATATTCAAACTATATAAATCAGCGATGCAAAATTACCATCATAAACAAGCAATAGTATTAAATAAACCTATACGGGATAACAAAAGGAGAGAGTTCAAGACATCAAGGGGGCCTAAAATTTTCTGCATTGAGACGTATGGGTTTCTTTAGGGCCAAGCAGTCCAGATACGTGGTGAGAGGCAACCAGAAAAGATCAACGTTACGAACAGGTTTACAAGTGGAGGCAAAGGAGACATCCAGTCTGTGAAAATGGCATAAAGAATTCCACCAGCCTTGTAGGGAAATAGAAGCTAGAGATTTCCAGTTGGAAGAAATGTGTTGGAAGGCAAGAGCAAGCGCTAGGTCAAAGAGACCGTGTAGATGAGCGGGTAGGTTCAAAGGTTCAGAGAGGCTACCCAAAAAGAGAAAAGAGTTTGTGAAAGAGGAAGGGAGAGAGAAGATACGAGAGAGGCATGACCACACTTTCCCCCAGAAGGTAGAAACGACTGGGCACAGAAAAAACATGTGGAAAAGGTCGGCACCAGAAGAGCCACAGGACCAGCATTTAGAGTCAGAGGAGGGGGAAAAATGGGATAAAGAAAGGGGAGAGAGGTAGAGTCTGTGATACAGATAAAATAAGGATTGAGTAAGAGAAGCAGAGCGAGAAATTTTTAAAGATCTGGACCACAGCTTATCCCAGAGAGCAATCGGCCAAGTACAACAAAAATCTGTTTCCCAAGAAAGCTCCACTTTAGTTTTGACACGATTAGGATTAGGAGCTATAAAAGATTTATAGATGAGAGATGCTTTAGGGAGTGTAGCAAGAATACTTAGAAGGGGAGGGGGAGGTGACGGTGATGCTGTAGAGGGGAGAGAATAATAACGATCTAGGATAATTGCCATGAGGGTTGTGAATTTCCGAAGAAAGGAACGAGGGCATCGAAATAAAAGTTGAAATTGGGGAAAAGAGCAAGGGGATATGCCATCAAAAAGTTGGTTGACCCACAATACGCCCTTTACCCTCCACGATCTCCAAAAAATGGGTCTATTTTTTAGAAGAATAAGAGAGTTATACCAGATAGGAGAATTCAAAAAGGACGTGCGTGTGACCACGGGGGGAAGAACCAAAGGATTTAAAAGAGAGGAGGTATGTTTGAATAGGGGACAGAGAGAGTAGGGATTCCTGGCAGAGAATCGTACCACCTCAGCAAAGGAGAAGGGTAATAGTAAAGAGTGTTCAATGAGCAGCCAAAGGGGCGAGAAAGGAGAAAGAGTTGATGAGATCCATCTCGAAGCCTGACGTAAAGAAAAGGATCTATGATAAAGACGGAAATCAGGAAAGTTAACTCCACCATTCGATTTGGGCTTACGAAGGGTGGCAAGAGAAATTCTGGATTTCTTATTTTTCCAAAGAAATCGAGAAAGAAGAGAATCGATTTTTTTAAAGTAAAATGTAGGGATATGAACCGGTAACATAGAAAAGGTATAAATTAAAATAGGAGCAATCATCATTTTAATTGAATCCAATCGACCCCACCAGGAAAGAAAGAGGGGATTCCAGGCTGAGAGCGATTGATCAATCCTGGAAATAACTGCCGACATATTTAATTTAACCGAGGATGAGATGGAGTTGGAAAACAAAATGCCAGGGTACTTAATCTTGGAGCTACTCCAGGCGAAACCAGTAGCAGAGAAAAGATGGGGGAGACAGGATGAGGTGAGAGGTAGAATTTCAGTTTTGTCCGAATTGATCTTATAACCTGAAACCAAAGAGAAAGAGTTAAACTCAGACAGCAAGGGGGGTACGGAGGATTCAGGATCAGAAATAAACAATAAGATATCGTCCGCATAGGCAGAAAGTTTCAATTGATTAGAACCATATGGGAAACCAGAAATGGAAGTATTATTGCGAATGGAGGATAAAAAGGGTTCAAGAGATAAGACAAAAAGGAGTGGGGAAAGAGGACAACCTTGACGAACACCCCTCTGAAGATTAAAAGATGGAGAAAGTTGTCCATTCACAAGTACCGAAGCCTTGGGAGCAGAATATAGGAGAGAGATAAGGGATATAAATTTGGGACCAAAGCCATGCCATCGCAATGAAGCAAGCAAAAAAGACCAGTCAACCCTGTCAAAGGCCTTCTCTGCGTCAACAGAGATAGCAGCAAGAGGGGTTGAGAGCGAGGGAGCCTTATTTAGGACGTTAAGAAAAAGGCGGGAGTTGTGCGAGGTAAGCCTTCCCTTAACGAAGCCACATTGCTCTTTGCCAATGAGGTGAGGCATAAGGGGGTCTAGGCGCATTGCAAGTAATTTGGCAAAGATTTTGTAGTCTACATTGACTAACGAAATCGGTCGGTAATTTTTACAAAATTGATGATCGCGGCCTTCTTTGGGAATCAGACAAATGGTGGCATCTTGAAAAGTGCCTTCTGCCTTGCCGGATGAGCAAAATGATTGAAAGAGGGTTAAAAGTTTAGGCAGTAAAATGTCTGAAAAATGCAAATAAAATTCCACAGGAAAGCCGTCAGGGCCAGGGGTTTTGCCTTTAGTAAGGGATGTCAAGGCTGCAGAGAGTTCATGTAGTGAAAGATCGAGGTCAAGATCCGGAAAATTAAGGTGAGAATTAGAAGGTTTAGGGAGCTTGTCAAAATAACTCTGAATAAGAGAAGGAGTGGGAGGGCATTCTGGGGTGTAAAGGTTCTGGTAAAACAATTGAAACTGCTCAAGGATTTCTTTGTCTTTGTGGAGAAGAGTGCCAACAGAAGAATATATAGAATCTATAAGAGTGCGTTCCTTACGGGATTTAAGATAATTGGCCAAGAGCTTACCAGATTTATTGCGACCTCCGTAATACCTTGCACTACTGCGGAGAAGAACCGAAGAAGCATTATCAGTAGTTAATTTGTTGAATTCCAATTTAGCTCGCAGGAGATCCGGTGACATAAATTTGTCAGAAGATGTGTAGAACTGATGCTCCAGGAATTTTATATGGGCCAAGGAAGATTTCCGCTTTTGAGTAAACTGTTTTTTCTTCCGGGAGACAAAGTCAATGATGAACCCCCTCGCAGAGGCTTTAAAGGAATCCCACAGAGTGTGGGAAGAAATACTAGGATCCGAATTAAGAGAAAAGAATTCTTCCACAAAGGAGCGAAAAGAGGAAGAAAAGTTGGGATCAGTAAGAAGTGCACTATTAAAGCGCCATCGGGAGGGTTTAGGATGTGGTGGGAGTAAATCAAAATCTGTTACGATGGGAGCGTGGTCCGAGATAACAATAGGTTCAATGGAAGAAGACAGAACATTCTGAGATAAAGAATTAGAGAGGAAAATATAGTCAAGGCGAGAAAAAGATGAGTGAGGAGGAGAGAAAAAGGAATAGTCCAATGTGTCAGGATGTGTAAGACGCCAAGAGTCAATAAGGTGTGATTGTGAAATAGTATTAAGGAATTGTTTGTGGGGTTTGTGCGGTGTGAAACGGACTGTGGATTTACGGTCAAGGAACGGGTCAACAATCTGGTTGCAATCACCACCCAAAATAAATGATACATCCTTATATTGAATACATTTCTTTGTAATTAAAGGCCAAAAAGAACAATCTGCTTGTACAGGCCCATAGACATTGAAAACAGTCAAAGGAATAGAGTTCAGCAGTAATCTGGCTAGTATCCAACGACCTTCAGAGTCCGTCTCCTGGGACAGAACCGTACATTTAAGTCTTTTGTGACAGAGGATAGCGACTCCATTCTTTTTGTTGTCAGAGGGTGAAAATAAAACTGTACCCACCCAACTTCTTTTTAACTTCAGAGATTCAACATCATTAAGGTGGGTTTCTTGCAAAAGAGCTATATCTGGGTTATAGGAAGCCAAATGGGACAGAACTCTCTGCCGCTTAATAGGGTTAATGAAACCTTTTACATTCCAAGTAACAACTTTGAATTAACAAATAACATAGAATCAAATAGGACAGAAGAAGTGAAAAAGAGAGGGCATGCGCAAAAGACAAGCCGAAAAAGAGAAAACTTTGAGAAATATCGGTAAGGTAGGTTGAAAAAGGAAGGAGAGAGATAAAAAGAAATAAAGGAGAATCGGAATTGATCAACCAGTAAAGGGGAGAGAAAAGGAGAAAGGAAGCGGGAAAGGAAAGCGAATACAAGGAGAGACAGCACATATCCCAAAGGGATGACTGAAGAAAACATACCTGAGGGGAGAACGAAATAGGACAACGGGGAAATGGCGACACTCAACGAGACAGATCCCCCAAAACGGGAGACCAGACCAGATCGCACCGGAACAAGGAACATAATCGAAGAGCCAGATGAAGAGGCAGTCGGTCCATCTAGATAAATTAATAAAAAATGTGTAACATATGAGAATAAGAAAAGACACTATGACAATCAAAGGGTAAAAATCCAAGAGCGATACATAGAGGAAAGAACTGAGGAAGCAAGAAGCAAAGAAATCAAGAAGGAATGATGAAGAACAATAACAAGATGTAATTATTAAACAAAGGATAGAGGGAGATGAAAATTAGATACGAAGGAATAAGAAAGTATATTTATACTCAATACGAAAAGACTAATAAATGGAGAGAAACAAAGACAGGGACAAAAATGGATGACCTGTAAGGGAAGCAAAAGTTAGACATTTTCAAGAAATCTGAAAGTGTAAAAAACAATTGAACAATCAGCCACAAGAAGAGGAAGAGGTCTCCATAGCAGAATTAGAACGGATATGAATGACATTTTTGAGTTCAGCAGGATCCTGGAAAGTCCAAGTCTGATTCTGGTGCGTAACTTTGAAAGTGCATGGGTGGAATAGACCATATCTAGCACCAAGAGACCTCAAAGGAGCTCGTAGAGACAAAAATTCCTTCCGACGAGAGGCAGTGGCATTTGAAACATCTTGGGAGAGGTACACTCTCTGACCCAACCAGGAGATCTGACGCTTGGCCCTGGCTGCTGAGAGAACAGAGAGAAGATCTGTGAACTTCAAAAAAAGGATGACTCCCCTCGGTTTGGTTGATGTGGACGAGCGAGGACCAAGTCTATGTGCTCTCTGAATATTGAGGGAAGTGGTGGACGGCATATCCAAAAGCTTCGGGAGAAAGGAGGAGAAAAAGAGCACAGGATCATCCCCTTCTAAAGATTCCGGTAAACCATAAATACGAAGGTTATTCCTCCTGTTTCTATTTTCCAATTCCTCCGTATGCTGTTGAAGCGCCAAAACAGATTTTTCCAAGGAGGAGACCCTCTGGGAAGTAGATTGAAGATCCGAAATCTGTTGCTCCACAGATGTAACTCTGGTGTCCATGGACGACCATTTCTCCTCAAGAAACTGCATCTTACTGTTGGTCTCCTCCACAAATGGCCGAAGGGCACGAATCTCCTCAAAAAGCATCTCCATGGAAATAGGGGATGGTGACTTCTCTGAAGAAGAGGCATCTTGTTTGAGACGCTTAGAAGATGTTGCTGACGGAGGCGAGGATTTGTTTAAAGGTGGCTGTGTTGAGGAGGAGCGAGGGAGAGCTACTCCCGCCATTGGGGCTGCCTTGGGAGGAGAGTCCGCCATTGAGTGAGGTGAAGAAGTTACCACAGGAGAGTTCCCCGAAGGAGTAAAGACAAATTTTGGGTTACGTAACTTGCCCATAGAAGCCAATCGGAAATGACCAGCAGCAAGGAAGAGGGCGATTATAAGGTAAGACCAAAAAGTGAAGGAGAGCTTGTGGAGTGAATAAAGAAATGTTCCGGGAGACAGTCCAGAATAAACAGATAGAGACAGGCCAATGCCGGACTATGCAAAAATGAAGAGTGCAGGGTCAGTGATCAACCAGGCCAAGGACGCTCCCATCAGAGGCAGAAACATAGTATGGAAGTCCTCATCAGAGGTTACCTCATTCCAGTAGCGTGAAGCAGCACAAGCAGTAAGGTAGTCATATGGCAAGGCAGTGTCCAAAAAAGAAAGAGGATGAATCGGCATTCAGGAGGTGCAGGACCCTAAAAAAGGGCAATGTGAAGTAAATGGAGGCAAGCCAGCAGCAGGACGAGCATCGCGCCTCAGACAAACAAAATGGCGGCCGCTCTCTGAGGAGAGAACGGACGCGGTGAAAAAAGAGGCAGCCCGGTCTTAAAAGTGTGTCAAAAAGCGCTCACCAGAAGCGCGCTGCATTCCCACATCAAAAACCGATGTTCATGATGTTAAAATCCTCTCCGGAGAAGAACCGGCAAAGAAGAGAAGCTCCGGTGCATCGGAGGACCCGCGTCAGGCGGCCATCTTGCTCGGCGTCGTGGCCACGCCCCCCCCATAACTAGGTTTTAACTGAACCCTTTTGTTGATACTGCAGAAAAGTACATTGAATTAGTCTTTACCCACAACTATTTCACATTCGGACATGTACTACCAACAGATTGGTAGACTGGTAGCACTATGGGGACATGAATCGTCCCTAGTTTGCAAATCTATTCTTTCAGTGACTTTCTTGCGTCCCTATGATTGCAGACCATTGCGGTACCTGCACAGAGATGATATTCTCCAGATTTAGGCTTTTCGAGAATGGGACCTCATACACTTCTATAGAAAATTCAATGAATTTCACGCGATCATGAACCTTAAAGGTGCCTACATTGCAGAAAGAATTCCAATAAAAGGCTATCGGAAACACCCAACTGTATACCGTACACCAACTGACAGAGTTAGCTAACTGAACTGCAACAGCTTTCACCCAAAGTGCACAACACATGGCACAACAGTGAGGCTGGCTCTGTGATATAGTCTGATACTCACAGACACATTAAAATGGGATGAAAGCATGCCCTATGACCAACTCTGTTGCAGGAGTTGGCCGCCCACAGAGATGCGGCCAACTGCTACTGACCATGACTGAAGGCCATGGGCTGTGGGTGTTTGTGGTTGTGAGACGCGCACAGAGATTGGGGCGCAGGGAATGGCAACGGGCCAGGGACTACAGCCATCCCCTGATGTGCATGTCCGAGGCCAAAAAAAAAATAACTTGCATGCCAAATGCAATGCTTATGACCTCACGATATTTATAGAAATAAATAATAATAGCAAATTATAATTAAACGACACATAGTCAAACTAATAAACGATGCTACATTCATTGTTGTCTTTGACAAAATGCTATGGGTAATTTGATATGTAATGGCACCTGAAAGATGATTGACACCCTTTGTAATTTCATCTGTTTCATTAAAGATCAGGGCATCATGAGTGCGCCATTTCGTGTACAATTTATGGTTTGCATGGCTGTTGTGCGAGTTTTGGGTTGTGCTAACAATAACTTTACTTTAACCATTGTTTTTTCAGTGAACCACATCATCAGATAAGTTTTTTGTTGTAAAGAAATAGTTTTTTATGTTTTTTCTATTTCAGGAGTATACATGATCGACAAACTAAACTTCTACCAACAAGAATGAATAGGTTCTTATATAATCTGTATTTTTGGGGCAGAAAAAACTCTTTAATACTTGACTGAAATCTAATTAAAAATTCATACATTTTGTGCACCTTATGAATCATGGTTGCCAACTGGGGCATGCTTGCAAATTTAATTGCCCACTAATGATAGACATCGAGGTTCTGATTACAGTTTGTTGACAATAGACCGTTTATAAGGAAGGTTAGAACATTGGCATGATGATTGAATGTAGGCAATTGAAATTGATGAGTTACATTTATTTGAACAGTTGTAATAAATGAACACTGCCATTTTTCATAAAAAAAATTAGATGTAATGAGGTTGCCAATCTGTATATAACCTTTGCCTTAATTTTAGGAAAAGGTTATGTTAGACTTGGTCTTTTCTGCAGCGTCATCTCCAGACCTTTTGCCTTTGCACTGTTTTGCTGAATTCTCTTTTGTTGGCTTTAGGACTCTGCACACTTTACTACTGCTAACCAGTACTAAAGTGTTTGAGCTCTCTCTTTTAAACATGGTATATTGTCTTATACAAACTGGCTCATTTAATTAACTTGCAAGTCCTGAGTGAACCAGTACAACAGGTACCCATGGCTGGTAAATTAAATGCTACTAGTGGGCCTGCAGCACTGGGTGTGCCACCCACTTAAGTAGGCTTTGGAAACATGTCTCAGACCTTGCAGCCTGTTTGTGCAGTTTTAAACTGCCATTTCAACCTTGCAAAATAAACCTTTTACTGGCCTAAACCTTCCATTATAATATGTATAAGTCACTACTAGTGTAGGCCCCAAACAGCCAACAGGGCAGTGTTCATTCTATTTAAATATTTGGACATGTGATTTTAAGATTTACATGTCCTGGTAGTGAAAAACTCCTAAATTCATTTTTCGCAACAGTAAGGCCTACCTCTCCTATAAGATAACATTTGGTTAACCTACTATATTTCTTAAGTGATAACATTTGAATGGGAGCAGGTAGGAAAGTTGTGTTTGGTGTCAGATGAATTGTAACTTAATTCTGAAAATTTCACTTTTAGAAAGTTTGCATTTTCTTGTCCTAACCATTTGGTGCCTGCATCCTGTTCCTGGATCATATGGCTAGGTGTAGTTGGCAGTTGGTCTATGTGTATTCCTGCCAGACAGCTTCACAAGAGAGGGTCTTGAGGTTGGCAGGATGGGCTATCTCTGGAGGGATGGGGGTGGAGCTGTCACCTACCACAATTGCACTTCAAAGATACTGGTCCTGCTCAGTCACGAAAGATTTAACACAAACCTACTGCGCCCCCAGACAGAGTGGGAGCAGAGCAGGGGAACAAGAAATACCAGACACCTCTATAGGAGGATTTCCAGAAGCTTTTCCCACTTCAAAACTACAGCTGTCCACGATGCCTGGCTTGCTCATCTCACTACAGGGAAGACCATCCACAGCGCTCTCCCTGCTGCTTGCTGCCTCCTCCATCGTGAATGAAACTCTTTGAGCTGGACTGTAGAAGGTAACGTGTTCAGCGGAGCTAACCATGTCTCTCCAGTGGGCCCGTCCTCCATTGCAGTTGTCCTGAAATTGTGACTGTCAGCAGGACTTGCACGAACAGATAACCTCTAGTGGTGCTCTGGGCTTTTAGTCATTATACTGACCTTAAATCTTTAAAATCTCTGGTTCTACCGGTTGGAATTTTGGCATTTGGGTATCAGAAAATGTATTCAATTATACTCTATTTTTTCTAAATTGCTGTGGGGTTTTTATTGTGCTGTGTTTTCACTTTATTACTGTTTGTAAGCTGCATAAACACTTTATACATTACCTCTAAGACTGACTGATTCTGTGCCAAGCTACCAGAAGGTTAAGCAGAGTTAACTTTTTGTGGTTCACCCTGACAAGGAATGTGGCTGTTGCTTGAGTAGAGTTTCTCCCCCCTCAACCAGCAACCCAATTTCTCACATTGGTATTCAGGGGTAGGATTCAGTATGTGCGCCCTTAGCAGTACCATTGAGTGATTTGTGTAACACAAAGATCTCATTATAAAAGAATTGATATACCAGATTGAACCTCTTTTTAAATTTTCCTTTTTTCTCTCAAATTGGTCATTTTCCAAATTGTAACTCTTGTCTCACCTCCATACACTTAGGGCTCTTTTGTTGTTGCACCTGTGATATCTTGCCAGAACGCAAAAGACACACAATTGATGTACGGAATGCAGAACAAATCAAAACATTGCCGGAACGGACATGAATCCTGACTGCTAGTTAGGCTACAATATGATGGAGCTTGTCCAGCTTTATGGCTTCAGCAAGGCTGAGCTTCACTCATTCTGCAAGAGGAGGGGGCTCGCCATGAAGAAGAGATCCTCTAAGCAGGGCCTTTGGGATGCACTGTGTGATTCTGAGGTAGTGCCCCGATGGAAGACTTCCACAGAGGACCAGGAGGGTGATTGCCCTGAGAGAGGGTTGAAATGGCTTGGCAATCACTCAAAGGGAGAGAGGAGGGCCCACAGAGATGGGGTCCACTGCAGGAAGCAGTATATCGTCTCACAACCTGTCCCCTGAAGAGTTGACGAGCAGACAGGCTGAGAGGAACCAGAACCTGCAGCTAGCCAGACTGGCTGCAGAAGAGAGACAAGCAGAGGCAGAAAGAGCCTTAGCAAAGGAGAAGGCAGAGGCTGAAAGGGCCTTTGCGGAAAAGAGGATGTTGTGGGCTTATGATCTAAGTATAAAGAAGCTGGCCATGAAGGCAAAACAGCTGTCAGAGTCTAGCACGAATGGTGGCAGCAACAGCACAGCGCCCAATGGAGATCAAGGAGTTCATATACCCTAAGCCATTGTGCCCAGCTTTGAGGTGCAGGGATGATATTGGAATGTGGTTCACTGCATATGAGGTAGTCCTTCCAATACACAGTGTCCCAGAATAGTTTCAGGGGGGCAGTCTGTGGAGTCACATGCCAGCTTTGGAGAGCTGTACTGTTAGACCTGGCACCATTGGTGTGGGTCTCCCTTCCATTTTTCGCCGTTGTCTCCTCTGTTTTTGCTGGTTATAGATGCTCTGGGCGCTGTGCCACTGCCATTCAGTGCCACAGCGCGAATGCTTCCTGTGTAAAGATGACATGTGAATTGGTATATCCATGATTGGCTTATTTGGTTTACCTGATAGCCCCTAGTAGTGTGGCCTGTGTGTGCCCAGGGCTGGTAAACCAAATGCTGCTGGTGGGCCTGCAGCGCTGGTTTGTGCCACCCACAGAAGCAGCTTGTAAAGTGTGTCTCAGACCTGCCACTGCAGTGTCTGTGTGCAGTCTAGAACTGCCATCTTGGCTGTGAAGTGCACCCACTTCCCAGCCCCTGAACCTTCCCTTGGCATCATGTAAGCCACCCCTATGGTAGGGTGCATTGTATGTGTAAGGTAGGACATGCTCTGATGTGTGTAGCATGTCCTGGTAGGGAATTACACCCAATTTCGTTTTCCACTACTGTAAGGCTACCTGTTCTCCATAGGCCAGAATGGGAGGTTTGGCTATTACATTCTATGGTCCTAACTGACCCACAGAACATGGTAGAAAAACGAATTTAGTATGCCTGAGCTCAGAATATTAAAATACATCTTTTAGTGAAGTGTATTTTTATATTCTGTGTTTGAAAATACCACTTTTAGAAAGTAGGTATTTTCTTGCCTAAGCCTTCCAGTGTGCTCTGCTGTCATGTGTATTGGCTGTCTGATTTTGGAGGGTCAGGGCAGGCTGAGTCAGACCTGGGTTGAATAGAGAGATCTGCATTGGAGTATGGGGAGGGGTAGCTCCTCGACCTGAATAGGGCTGTGCCTGGCAAGGTGAATGCTGGCTCCACCTCCCACTGTGCGTCTGATGGCAGACCCCCTCTTTCTGAAAGGAAGGATGCAGCCTGGTAAACAAAGTGCTCCAGGGCTGGGCAGAACTGGTTCTGGCTGGGTTCAGTGACTTGTGACTCTTTAGAACAAAGACTTTTGGGGTATAAATATCTGTGCTGAAACCCCTACAATTTGTATTGCTCCTGGACAACAAGAAGAACCTCTGTCCGTGTAACTGAAGGAATCTGCAGGAGAAGGACTGTCCTTGTGCTTGTGTGCTGTTTCTTGGACTGGCCTGCAGTGGTTACTACTGGACTTGGAAGAAGAGGAAAAGGACTTTGAAGGAACTTTTGCTACAGCAATCACCCAAGGGCTAGAAGAGAGCTAGCCGCCTGCAGGAGTCTCAGGCACATCAGACTCCACCACCAGCCTCCTGTTTCCTTCCAGCGAGGATTTCTATCTACAGGTGAGGCTCCTGTGAGTTCCAGGGCCTCTAGTTCTACTGTGGAGAAGAGAGTGCTGAAAATCGTCGCTAACGCCTGTTAGTGAGCCGCTGCAGCTGAAGAGCGTAAGGAAAATCGTCGCTACCGGAGATCATCCCATCACCTGTCGGCGGGCTGCCAAACGCTCGCTAACCCGAAGATTATCGCATTGCATATTTGCGGGCCTGAAAGCGCTCGCTAACCAAAGATCATCGCATCACCTGTCTACGGGCTGCCAAACGCTCGCTAACCCGAAGATTATCGCATTACATGTTTGCGGGCCTCAAAACGCTCGCTAACCAAAGATCATTGCATCGAGTTCATCGCTTCACGACATCGCAGAGCGGATGCCGAGCATTCGCCATTTTCATCGCATCAGGATCGTCGCTCCCTCGCGGAGCGCCATTTTCTTTCATCGCAACAAGATCGCACATGCAACAGGCTCGGCGCATCATCCTCCCTTCGCGGCAAGGATTTTATTGCATCGCCGGCTTAGCATGCAGAAGTTTGTCGATTTGTCCTGCCCACAAACCAGCGCATCATCCTCCCTTGCGGCAAGGATTCAACGCATCGCTGGTTAGCGTAAGGAAAATCATCGCTACAACTAGTTAGCGACATTTTTGTTGCTTTGCTACAGAATCCAGGTATCTTGTGAGTAAAAGGGTCGCAGAGACCACTGCCTTGAACTGAACTCCTCTTTGCACACTTTGAACTATTTTTGCAGCCTTTTTAGAGTAACCCTATTTTCTAGTATTGTGGCTTTTTACTGTTATTGGTCTTGTGTTAAGTCTATATATAAAGATACTTATTTTTATATCTACTTGTGTGGTGTCCCTTTGTAGTGCTCTTCATTGTGTAACTGTGTATGGTCATACATGCTTCACACACTGCCTCTGAGATAAGCCGAGCTGCTCGTGCTACATTACCACAGGGTTGAGCAGGGGTTATCAAAGGGTGTAGTCTGCTCACTCTGACTTAGAAAGAAGGGTCCCTACTAGGACAGTGGCCAGCCATTGCCAACTAGAGACCCCCATTTCTAACATGTACCCTGTTGGCTTTAGAGGTGGGTGACCAGATGTCCTACTCCCTGAAGCAGCCCTTATCACGAAGTTTAGTCTCACCCCAAAGTGATACCGCTTAAGGTTTAGGGACAATCACAGACTAACTGGCCTGACTTGAATAGATGTTCTGTACTTCTCCAGTAAAGCACTGAATGGTTGGCTGAAGGGCAACAAAGTGAATAATTGTGAAGGGCTATATCATCTAATTGTATGTTTCTAAGTATTTGGTACCTGTAGTCTCTTCCTAGGTCACATGACTGTGTAGTTGGCATTTGCGTATTCCTCCCAGACAGCATCACAATAGAGGATCTGGGTGTTGGCAGTTATAGGCCATCTCTGGGAGGATGGGAGGACTGTCACCTACCACACTTGCACTTCAAAGGCAGTGGCCCTGCTCACACACAAAGTTCTTTAAACTAGCCTATTGAGCCCTCAGACAGACTGGGACTAGGAGTGAGAAAGAAATTCCCAAACACATCTGTAGGGGAAAACTCCAGAAGCTTCTCCCACTTCAAAGTGGGTACCAGGTATAACAAGCATTGGCATAGCCAATAGGTCTCGCCTTTGGAACCTTAAAAGTGTTTAGCCATGCAACAGTTGCATAACAAAATACTTATAAGGTCCCAAAAGCGAGACCTATTGGCTATGCCAAGCGGCCGTGAAAGTGATCGCGATCACGATCAAACATCAAAGCGGCCTTGTGGCCGCGAAAATGAAAGTAATCGCGGTAAAGCGCTGCGCGCGCGCTCATGCACTGCAGCTCTATGCTGGCCTCGTAGCACTTTTTGGAGCCCTCTCAATAAGTCTCGCCAGACCAGCGCATGCGCTGGGTCAGGCGAGACCTAAAAAGGGGACCCTAAAACCCACTTGCTGAGAAGGAAGACTGAACCTGCTCCCATCATCGCAGCCGGAGAGATTCCAATGGTCAGCTGATTGATGACCTGTTCTGAGCTACAGGAACATAACAAGCTCCTGAGGCCTCCCTGCATCTGCCCAGCTGACCTGCAGCTGGACCTGCAACTGGAACTGCCTGAGTCCTGCTGGCCTCTGCAGGACTGAGTCCCTAATTCCGAAGAGGTGACCACCCAGGTTCTGGACCCTTGGCTGGTATCAGAGTGCATTTCTCTGACTCAAACAGGAGAAATCCTGATAATTTTGCCTCCTCGCGACCATGATCACTCCCGTTCATCCCAAGATCTTGTCATGCCTACTGCCAGCACGAAGCTCCGGTGAACCAAACTCTTTGTGTTACAGCAACCACCAGCGACAACCAGTAAGCAAGATCTGCACTTCACGCTACAACATCAACAGCCTGCGTTGACAGTCAATGAAAATCTCAATCAATAACCATCCACAACTCCTAACAGGATCTTCATGCTACTGCAAAAACTAGTCTGCTCTTCACGCTACAGCGATGAATATCAGAGACGCTCTCCATGCTCCTTGCGGCCTTCTCCACCACAAACTAAACTCTTTGCACTGCACTTTAGAAGGTAGCTGTTTCAGTGAGACTAACCTGGTCCCTGTATCCCGCCCTTGCTTTTTTGCAGTTGGCCTGAACTTGTGACGTTTACCCCGTCTTGCATAAGAAGATAATTGCGAGTGGCACTTTTTGCTTTTAGGTGCAATACTTACATTAAATCTTTGAAATTGCATGTCGCCATTTCTACTGTTTGGATTTTTGTTGTTATTGTTTCAAATCCTTTATGAAAGTTTACTCTATTTTTCTAAATTGGTGTGGGAGTTTCCTTGTGTTGTACTTTAACTCTATTACCGTTTATGTGCTGCATAAATATTTTACATATTGGTTCTAAGCCAAGGCTGACTGCTTTTGTGCCAGACTACCAGAGGGTTAAGCACAGATTAATTTAGTTACTTTTTGTGGTTCACCCTGATAAAGGAGGGTGGCTGTTGCTTGAGTAGGGTTTCACCCCCTCAACCAACAACCCAATTTCTCACAATTTATCAACGGTGATCATTGCCACCATTTCTTGTAATTGGTCTAATTATATTGGATTGACCACATAAAATGTAATAAAGTACCAAATGTTAGACATATGTACTGACTCTTGAAGGTCTATTTGCACAAATATTTCGCTAAAGAGATATAGTGAGATAATTGGATTTTTCCTAAAATGCGTTATTATGAAAAGATAAGAATGGACTTTAAGATTGACTTGATTGAAAACAGGATAAGGAAAATGTGAAGTGATAAAATGTAACATACTTATTGAGCATAATTCTTGAGCCTGTTTTTCATGACACTACATTTGATGACACTGAATGCAGTTTATAAATGGAGACAGGACCAATTGTTCACATCGTGAAAAAGGTTCCCGGCCATACCTGTAATGCGTTGATGTACCTGTTTTGACACTATGCACAAATACATGCATAATAACTGCTCCTGAGTGTGCTTCCGAGGATTTCCTTGAGGCGGACTACATATACATGGGTGACCAGTACCCGTGAAGGCTCACCTGCTCCTTTTCGGAACCATCTGATTAAGTAAATTTGGTATTGCGAGTGAAGATTATACATATACTTATGCATATGTATGCAAAACCAATCTTCTTGCTCTCTACAGGACTCTGAGGAAAGTAAGAGGACAGAAAGGAGTGTGCGAGTGGAGCATTGCAGAAGAGATGAATACAAGACACAGAAAGGTGACAGCAAGCCTGCATGCAATGATGAAGTTTGTATTCAATAGCTAATTTTAATTAAAAAAAAGTGGCTGGGTGAACTTAAAAATATAATTAGAAACAGTGCACAGTTCTGAGGAATGGGACCAGGGCAGTAGCACTTATAGATGGCACACCAGAAGTGACAATTATTTGCCAGACCCTCAAGAGCCTCTTGTAGTGCGTCCATCTAAATAGTACATATATGCTGTAACATCGAATGGAGATGTAAACTCTCCAGATAGAGTTTATGAAATACAAATTGAATGGGGTAGATTGTGCACAATTAAAGCCATATTTTTGTCTCAATTATCGGACACCTGTGGCATAATTCCATCAGTGGATGAGTGGCTTCCATCATTTATAAGGGATGCACCTTAAGGTTAGGAGATAATAATGCAAGTATTCTCCTCCTTTATACCTGAGGAACTCAGGGAGAAACATGCATGAAAGTGGGCTTTAAAACAGGCTCCAGCATTGTATAGAAACCGGGGGAGGGAGGGTTGATGCAAAGATTCTGTGCCACATACGAAGTGCAATCTAAAGACTTTCATAGATTAATCATAATTTGGGCCCCCGGTGTTTTGTTTTTACATTTCCGTCTGTATTTGTCGATATTTATTTTTTGCTAATTTGATCTGTATTTATCCATATTTATTTTTGGTTTTGTGAAAAAATGGAGCTGAAATTTGTATATTTCCACATTTATTTCACTGATAAATATGCACTCATGCTTGAATGCCTGCCAGGTTTCAATGCTGTGAACCTCTGCTCAAGATAAATCAATGCACTTATGTGAAAATATGCAAATTCTAGTATTAAACTTGGGTAAATTTATCTACTGCTGTTAAAGCCTCTTTACTAAAGTCCCTTTCTTTTTAGCCCCCTTACCTATCAATTCACAGAGCTATTGGCTTGGCAGGCATGACAGACAGTATTTAGAATTACTCAAATAGCAACCCAATTTCCATTTTTATCTACATTTAAAAATAAATACAGACACGAAAATAAATGTTTGTTGTCTGTATATTTATCTGTATAAATCAGTAAAAACAGAAAACAGGGAGCCTTAATCATAATATACAGGATTTCAATACAATATAAAAGTTTGCTTCAGGGGTATTAGAATAGCCTACAAGAATTTCCATAGGTGTTATCATACATAGAGGACATCTACATAACAGATGATGACTTGACTGAACATCTGGATAGGGTGAGCAGAATAGTGACACCAGTAGCATGACATGAATACAAAATACATTTACAAAAATCTAAAATTGCATAGTTTAATGGGATTTTTCTTGGACATAAATTATCCAGTGAGGGTAAAGGATTGCCACCTGATTTCCTATAGAGTGCTACTTTATACACTTCAAGTACTCTACAAACGTTACAAGCCCTTCTGGGACTTAAGAACTATGGAAAAGCTTACCTGCTACATTTTGATAAGTAAGTTAAGCCCTAATATGAATTAATGACTTCCATGTTTTCTATAAAATATTGGATGAAAACACACACAGCTATTTTATGTGACTGCAAGCAGATATGTTAGAGAGTAGGGACCCTATTCACAAAGGCAAATCTACTTGTGTCGATTCACTACAAGTTAATTTACTCTTACACTTTTGAGTAACTTTACTGCTTTTATGCAAAATATTCATCTTAATTCATTGAATAAATTTTTAAATTTTAAATTTAGAACAATAAAAAAGTTACATTAATAAAGTTTAATTTTAAATACAACATTTAATACGTTTTAATAGAATAAATTGAAATAGAATTGTTTTTCTGAAGCTTAAATTAGAAATCTCATCAAAAGTAAAAGAAAATATTATATACTAAAAATGGTTAAAAGTGATGTATAGAAATAATTAAAAAGAATTTAATTTATTTTCAATAATATTTGTTACATTACTTTTAAAATGTAAATGGTAACTACGACAACTTACATAAAATAATGAATATGTATTATCAATAGACGGATTTTTTAACATTAAATGACAATCATTTGTATTTTTAAATAGTTCATATAATTTAATTTATTTTAAGGTTAGATCATATGGGTTTTTATTTTAAGTCACTATCGCCATTATTTTCCATGGTTGTGTGTTGCAGTCCCAGTGGTTGACCTAAGTACTTAAAGACATGGGGCAACAAGACAAAAGTAGCAATTAAGTTTGTTCTTAGCACTTCAGGCTAAATATATATATATAGTTTACAATGAGGGACAGACAATCCCCTTAGCATATAAATCACACTTATATTGAGCTGCAGAGCAACAGTTTATTCCTATTGAGAAAATCCTCAAGGCAATTCATACAGCCATATTGAAGGTGTGCCCTCTGGCAAATATCTTCATTGGGTGCAGTGGGCTGTGTCTTCAAATGCTCCTTATATAAAGTTTGAATGCGATCCAATACTTTGTGTTAAAGGTTTCAAAACCTAAAAACATCTTACCAATACATCGCTACAGGAGTTGATACTAAACAAAAATATTCCACAGCTTGCCCTGCAGTACAGGGAATTTTTGAAGTTGGCAACTTCATAGCAGTACAGACACAACCTAAAGTTTCAGGTGATTCCATTGCACAAAATAGCAGAAATCCAGGCCCTATTGCTTGCTCTTTAGAATGCTGATCCATCAGTTCATATAGACACCTACTGAGTTAGATTCAGCATTTTGTGTGCAGGCTTACAATGTGGACTTGCCATACCGGTGCTTAAATGGATTCAGAGATTGAAACGGTAAATTGATAAAAAGTAAACAACAGAGGTGGCAGTTCTGCAGGCCAACTTCCTTTGGTCTAAGCACAACACACCATGATTCATACAAGTGAAGGATTTAATGCTGAAGGGAACCCTATGCCCAGACGTGGGTCCCGTGCGCACTGCGCCACTGGATTCAAGTTAGCCTGGCTGATGAGGGGTGATGCCCCGAAACCGGTCCCAGGATGCTTGTTTCCAGTCCAGTCCAGGGAGGACCTGGCTTGGCAGTTCGAGCTGGACTGTTCCCATGAGGATCAGGGTCAAGACTGATTTGCATATGGCTGTGTCCAAACTACGGTGGCGTGGTTAGCAAAAGAACGAAGATTATACCCAGATGTTTGTGACTGGGGGAGAATGTTTGTGTTGTTTATCAGTCTGTCCATCATTTGTTCCTTTTGCATTTGTCGCCTTAAGTGGCAAGGGTCTGCCCGGACGTGGGTCCCGTGCTCACTGCACCACTGGATTCATGATAGCCTGGCTGATGAGGGGTGATGCCCCGAAACCAGTCCTAGGATGCTTGTTTATGGTCCAGGGAGGACCTGGATTTGGAGTTTGCGCTGGAATGTTCCCATGAGGAACAGGGTCAAGACTGATTTGCATATGTCTGGGTCTAAACTGAGATGGAGTGGTGAGCAAAAGAACAATGGATTAAACCCAGATCTTTGTGACTGGGGGTGATTGTTTGCATTGTGCAGCATTCCATCCATCATTTGTTCCTTTTGCATTTATTGCCCTAAGTGGCAAGGGTATGCCCAGACGTGGGTAGCGTGCTCACTACGCTATTGGATTCAAGCTAGTCTGGCTGATGAGAAGAGATACCCTAAAACCGGTCCCAGGATGCTTGTTTCCGGTCCAGGGAGGACCTGGCTTGGCAGTTCGGGCTGGACTGTTCCCATGAGGAGAAGGGTCATGACTGATTTGCATATGGCTGGGTCTAAACTGGGGTGGGGTGGTGAGCAGAAGAATCAGCTTTAAATAGAGTTCCTTGAAGCCGATAGCTCCGTCCGGGGCTATTGTGGCATCATGAACAACAAATCCAACAGTTCAGGCCAACCGCAAGCTCGCAGGCCATCTACAGTGTCGGTAAGACCCGCAAACATTACCTTGGAAATGCAGGGCATCGTGGACCTTGTTATGGTATCTAAAAGATGCGGCGTCGGCATGCGTCAGCTCCGAAGGTCGGTGCAGAAGTTGTCGGGCCCTTGAAGTCACACAGGTTGCAGATCGAATTTCGGGAGGTTGAAGTCAGGAGCGCTGGCATCGGAGGGGCCGCCCTGGGATGCGATGTGCAGTGCCCACAGGTCACAGTGCAGGTTGTGGCTCAGTGACATCATCCGGCATTGTCGGTGAGACTAGGGTTGCATTGTGAAAGCGGGCGACTCTTCTTGCGGTGCCGTCAAGTCACGGTGCAGGCAGAGACGTCAGGGGTGGCGCCGGTGTTACTTTTTATTCTGTTGCAGAAGGAAAACACAGTTCCCAGTGCTGGTAAGCAGATGAAGTCGAAGTCTTTGATGTGCCTGAGACTTTCAACAGGAGACAATCTCTACCTCAAACCCTTGGAGAAACTTAAACAGCAGGATCAAAAAGTTCAGTCCAGTCCTTTTATTGCCCAAGACAGAAGCAGCACACAGCAGGTCAACACAGCAAAGTACGCACCAAAGTGGTAGTCTTTCCTGACAGTGGTTCTGGCTCTTTTTCTTGGCAGAGTCCTTAGCCCAGAGTATTCTAAAGTTGTGGGGTGAGAGACCCAATACATTTTTCTCTTTGAAGTCAGAAAACCTCAAAGAAAAGTCTTTGCTGTGCACAAAACTTTGCCTTACCCTGGTCTGCCCCCAGACAGACTACAGGGGGTGAAGATATCATTGTGTGAGGACAGGCACAGCCCTACTCAGGTGTCATTACAACTCCTTCCACCACTCTAGCTCAGGAAGGCTAATCAACTGGGTGATGACCCATCAGGATATGCAGGGCTCACCTCAGCTATCTTTGTGTGACTGTATAGAGTGTTTGCAGGAAAGCCCAACTGTCAGGCAACACACACGTGATTCCACAGGCAGGCACAGAATGGTTAAGCAAGGAAATGCCCGCTTTCTAAAAGTGGCATTTCCAAACAAACAAACAATTTAAAAACCATCTTCTCTAAACGGTGAGTTCAGACATCCAATGGGAATCTGCACTTGAAAGGTGTTTCCAGGCAGACCCCCATGTTAACCCTTGGAAGAGATAGCCTTGCAATAGTGAAAAACAAACTCACAGTATTTTAGTATCAGGAATTGTAAAAACGCACCACTATGCGTCCTTGAGAGTGAATATTAAATATGCATACAATAAGTGAAGAATTTATATACAACATATTCAAGAGAATCAACAAAATACATGTTGGGGAAACAATCGAAATAGAATTCACAGTAAAAAAACAGAAAATAGAGTTGGCAAAAATATGTTACATTAAAAAATAAAATGCTTCTACCCAAGTAGCAAAAAATGTCTGAAAATGCTGCCAGCCATGCTTTTCTAATTGTTTCTCGATTCCCAGGCTTCAAAGCACATCAGTTCACTGAGTGTTGCTAATTAAAATGTTGGCAACACATTTCTGAAACTTTCACTTGAAGAAAATATAAAACATACTAATAACAACTCTCAAAATACATTTAAGAAAACAAAGCTAAGGTCGTAACAAAGCATAGTTAAAACTAAAAGTAAAAGAAGAAATTTCATAATAATGTAAAATGCTGTTTAAAACATTTGAGTTGAAATCTTCGCATCAATAATTAAAGGGGCAAATTTATCATTACTGATGCAACGCTGCGCTGTGTTGGGGCATTTCCCTGTGCTATGGAAGCGCCTTGGAAGCGCCGTATTTATGGTATAGCGCACCATTGTGCAAGGACCAAAGATGCATCAGGAAGTCCGACGCAAGTTGTTCCCAGTGTAGGCTCTCATGTAGGAGAACACTCTATCTCCTTTCTTACTCATAACGATATGGGAGTGTGGGTGAGTGCAAGTGATGCAGAGCAGAGGTTCATGATTGGTTGGTGGAAGCATAGATGGTGTGTGAGCTAGGTGGGTTACTGAGAGTGAAGTGCCTTGTAGGTGTGGCTGACCATCTTGAACTGACAGTGTGTCTGAATGCGGAGGCAATGTATTTTTCTGAGGTGACATGTGATGTGCATGCTGCCTGGTAGGCTGAGTAATAGTCCGCAGTGGTGTGTTGGAGAGTTTGCCTCTTGTGTAGTAGATGTGCAGAGATGATGTAGTAGAGGTCATTGGTGTACTGTAGTCTGCATGTGATAAAGACCTCGGTGATGGTCTTACAGGTGTCAGGAGGGAGTCATATGAAGAAATGTCTGACCATGTAAATAATGTGAAAGCAGGTGGAGGTGATAATGCCAATTTGAAGTCTCACGGTGAGGTAGGTGCCCAGGATCAGGGATAGGTGTCGGGTGTTTGGAGGGTGAGGGGTTTGGGCCTAGTCATGTGGACAACCATGGTGAGTACAATAATAATAATAATAGTCAAATTTGTAAAGCGCACGGTTACACTAGTCTAGTGTGTCCCTGCGCTGCGCCACAATCTGATAGACACTCATCCCGAAAAAGACCGTAAAGAAGCTGGCCAGTAGACGATTAGCTTAATCAGAGGGAAAGAGGTAAGTTTTCAGCTTCTTGTAATAAATACTCCAACGATGGTTCATGTTCACAGCTTCCTTCTCCAACTGAATGCTATCTACTACACTCTAGAACCATACCAGCATCTAACAACCGTAACCATAGTAATGCAGATGTGAACATCAACATACCACACTTCTTACGGAAGATAGTCTCCGAAGCCTCCAGCCAGAGGCCCCTTGGGAGTTTATTCCACTGCTGTGCTGCCAAAAAACAAAAGGACCGACCACCCATCCTTGCTCTCCTGATGGTAGAAATGCTCACCTGCCCCATACCGCTAGATCTTAGTTGGCGGGTCGGGGAGTAGGGAGTTAGTAGGTCGTGTAGGTAGGTGGGCCCCTTCCTTCGTAAGGTCCGATGACTAACACAGAGAGCCTTGAACAGAATTCGCTCCCTAATCGGAAGCCAGTGAAGGGAGGCTAAGGCCCTCTTAGATGGGGCTTTCTTTGGTAACATCAGAACGAGACTCGCTGCTGCGTTATGGATACGTTGGAGTCTCTGTATACATTTGACATTCGCTCCCAAATAAAGTACATTTCCGTAGTCCTGACGCGATGTCACCAGGGCATGGACCATGGTTTTCCGGGCTGTTGTAGGCAGGACATCTAAGGTTTTCCGTAGTCCTCACAGGACTCCAAAGCATGTACCAGCCACTCGCCTGGTATGATGCTCAAACGAGAGCTTGGTGTCCAGCCACACCCCTAGGTAGGATGAAGTAGACTGTGTTTAATAATATGGGCCGTCAGTTGGATATTAACTACCTTCTCTGCAACTTTAGCAAAGTATGGTAGCAAAGAAATAGGGCGCAAATTATCCAGTTGGTCCATACTAACATTAGGTTTCTTCTTTAACGGGAGAACAACCGCCTCCTTCCATTTTTTGGGGACCATTCCTGAGATGAAGGAGAGCTCTAGGAGATGTCTAATACAAGACTCAAGAGTCTCAATACTCCCTCTTAGCGCCTTGGGAGTAGCAGGATCTCTGGGTGAGCCTGACTTAATGCTGATGGCTCTCTTATTTAGGGTGTCATGGCGGGGAACATTGAATTAATTAAGGTGTTCTATCTCCATTATATTGGCTGGTACATCAGCATCCCCACTCCCCTCTCGTGCAGAGACCGGGAAGGTGGAGTACATCTTCTTCACCTTCTCTGCAAAAAGGCCGGCCACCCGATTGCAGGACTCCACTGAGCCTAAATTGGGCGCTGCAATTGTAGCCAGGGAGGATATCTCTTTAAAAACAGTAAACAGCTCTTTAGCCGAGTTCTCCGCTGTCTCGATCCTTTCCTTATAGTAAGTGGCCTGAGCCTTTCTAATAAGAGCGTGATAGCTCTTGAGACTGACTTTATATTCACTCTTAGCAAGAGCCGAATAATCTCTTCTCCACTGTCTTTCAAGGCGTTTACAGGCTGATTTTACCATTCTAAGTTCATCCCTGAACCAGGGAGCAGATTTTAATTGTCTCCCTGACGCTTTCGAGGACCATGGTGCATTGCTATCTAGTACCTCCGTGATATGCCTATCCAAAGCATCAGTGGCAGAATCAATGTCTAAGCCGCCCGGTAGCCCGCCCTGTAATAGGGCCCTATTGAAATTCACTTGTGAGAAACCAGCCCACTTCCTGCGTTTTTTCATGGTCTTTATTTCCTCCGATACCTTTGGTTAGGGCAGCCTTGCCTTAAAAAAGATCAAAAAGTGATCCGACCATGAGACTGGGAGCGGGGGCTTCATTTCTAGGGCACCCCAATTAGCAAAAATCGGGTCAAGTAAATGGCCCAGTTGATAAGTGGGGAGCTCTGATTTTAGTGTCAGTTGTAAGGCCGCCAGTTCCTGGCAAATCTCTTGGACCGCAGAATTGGATGCATCGTCAAAATTAAGATTCAAGTCACCCAGCAGCAGCAGTTTCTCATAACGTAGTGCTGGTTGAATTAGGCACTCAATCAAACTAGGTGCGAACCGTATAGAGGGTCCTGGAGGTCTATAAACCAGAAACCCTTTTATGATGTAATTGATAGATGCCATGATAGAGAAAAAACCTGCTTCGCTATCCACGATATCCACCGGCTCAAGGGTGCACTGCATAGAGTGTTTATGAATAATCGCAATCCCCCCTCCCCTACCGGTAGGTCTATCCACTCTGGTGATTCCATAGCCACTTGGGAGGGCCTCGAGAATTTCAGGAGCTGAATCGTCATTTAGCCATGTTTTTGTGAGGAATAACACGTCTACCTGACCCTCTGACAGGTGATCATAAATATCCACTTTATGTTTCCTCAGAGATCTACAGTTTATCAAGGAAAGGCTAAGTGTCCGACCTAACTCCTTGGACATCAACGAAGCGTTCGCCGTAAAAGGGCAGTAGTTACACTTCCAATCCTTACTCCCTGCCATTATGTTACGCTTACACAGCTCACCAAGAGTGGGGCAGAGCACATGTAGCTGTAGGGAGCTATAGCACAATCCTTGGTCAAAACAGGCAGGGGTTCTAGCTCCGAGCCCCTGTCGGCCATGGACGTGAGCAGACGGGCTTGCCTTTGGCGTGCCCGCTGCACGCGGCTGCTGGGCGGCCACTGGGGCATGTGACCTAAGTAGCAAGTCTGCCCCGGCAACTAGAGCGCTAACCCAAGCAAAGCTGAAGTGCCTGGCTCTCGCCTTCCACGCCCTCCGCGCAACGGTACTAACTACTGCGTCGGACCGGGGCGGGAAGGCCAAACCACTGAGCTCAGGAATCTGCTGGCAAGGTAGGCTCCTAATACCTCCCTTGCGCTCCCCACAATTAAAAAATGCAACCAAGTAAATAAAATAAAACAAGATAAAAAGATGTTCAGACAGTAGGGATAGAAAAGAGCCTGCTCACGCTATACCGCAAAAACGGGACAGGGGACTCTGCCACCATCCACCTTCACCGCAGCGCGGCCGCTGAACCACGCAATGTAAGTAGCAAGTCTGCCCTGGCAACTAGAGCGCTAACCCCAGCAAAGCGGAAGGGCCTGGCTCTCACCTTCCACGCCCTCCGCGCAACGGTACTAACTACCGCGTCGGACTGGGGCGGGAAGGCCAAACCACTGAGCCCAGGAATCCGCTGGCAAGGTAGGCTCCTAATACCTCCCTTGCGCTTCCCACAATTTAAAAATGCAACCAAGTAAATAAAATAAAACGAGATAAAAATATATTCAGTCAGTAGGGAAAATATTCAGTCAGTAGGGATAGAAAAGAGCCTGCTCACGCTATACCGCAAAAACGGGACAGGAGACTCTGCCACGTCCACCTTCACCGCAGAATGTCATCTCTTCTATCTTCTCAGGTTGAGTATGAGCAACTAATCTCCTATACCTTTAGCCATGTTGGTCAATAACAAAATGTAATAACTGCTGGTGGTGTTTGTGTCTCCTGAGAGTTAGTGTATGATCTGCGAGTTATCAGTGTAACATGTAACATGGTGCAGTGGTCTCTCCAGTGGTGCTAAGAAGCAAATTTTGCATCAGTGAAGGTAGACAACAGAAATGTACCATAACATATAAAAGTGTTGTGTATATTCTAGAGGCCCAGTATGTTTTCTTTCTTATGTTTGCCTAACTGCATGTTTCTTTTGCATATGTTGCCCTAAGTGGGAAGGGTGTGCCCAGACGTGGGTCCCGTGCTCAGTACACCAGTGGATTCAAGCTAGCCTGGCAGATGAAAGCTGATGGCCTGAAACCGGTCCCAGGATGCTTGCCTCTGGTCCAGGGAGGACCTGGCTTGGTAGTTGGGGCTGGACTGTTCCCACAAGTAACAGGGTCAAGACTGATTTGCATATGGCTGGGTCCAAACTGGGGTGGTGCACTGAGCTAAAGAATGATGGATTTAACCCAGATCCTTGTGACTGGTGTGAATGTTTGCATTGTCCAGCATTCCGTCTATCAATAGTTACTTTTGCATATGCTGCCCTAAGTGGGAAGGGTATGCCCAGACGTGGGTCCTGTGCTCACTACACCGCTGGATTCAACCTAGCGTGGCTGATGAAGGGTGATGGTCTGAAACCGGTCTTAGGACGCTTGTTTGCGGTCCAGGGAGGACCTGGCTTCGCAGTTGTGGCTGTACTTTTGCCACATGGAACAGGGTCTAGACTGATTTGCATATGGCTGGGTCCAAACTGGGGTGGTGTGGTGAGCTAAAGAATGATGGATTTAACCCAGATCCTTGTGAATGGGGGTGAATGTTTGCATTGTCTGGCATTCTGTCCAACAATTGTTTCTTTTGCATATGTTGCCCTAAGTTGGAAGGGTATGCCCAGTTGTGGGTCCAGTGCTCACTACACCACTGGATTCAAGCTAGCCTGGCTGATGAAGGGTGATGCCCTGAAACCGGTCCCAGGATGCTTGTTTCTGGTCCAGGGAGGACCTGGCTTAGCAGTTGGGGCTGGACTGTTCCCACAAGGACCTGGGTCAAGACTGATTTGCATATGGCTGGGTCCAAACTGGGGTGGTGTGGTGAGCTAAAGAATGATGGATTTAACCCAGATCCTTGTGACTGGGGGTGAATGTTTGCATTGTCCGACATTCTGTCCAACAATTGTTTCTTTTGCATATGTTGCCCTAAGTTGGAAGGGTATGCCCAGTTGTGGGTCCAGTGCTCACTACACCACTGGATTCAAGCTAGCCTGGCTGATGAAGGGTGATGCCCTGAAACCGGACCCAGGATGCTTGTTTCCGGTCCAGTGAAGACCTGGCTTGGCAGATGGGGTTGGACTGTCAGGGAAGACCTGGCTTGGCAGATGGGGCTGGACTGTTCCCACAAGGAACAGGGTCAAGACTGATTTGCATATGGTTACGTCCAAACTGTGGTGGTGTGGTGAGCTAAAGAATGATGAATTTAACCCAGATCCTTGTGACTGGGGTGAATGTTTGCATTGTCCGGCATTCCGTTCATCAATTGTTTCTTTTGCATATGTTGCCCTAAGTGGGAAGGGTATGCCCAGACGTGGGTCCCGTGCTCACTAAACCACTGGATTCAAGCTAGCCTGGCTGATGAAGGGTAATGCCCTGACACCGGTCCCATGATGCTTGTTTCTGGCCCAGGGAGGACCTGGCTTGGCAGTTCGGGCTGTACTGTTCCCACAAGGAACAGGGTCAAGCTTGATTTGCATATGGCTGGGTCCAAACTGGGGTGGTGTAGTGAGCTAAAGAATGATGGATTTACCCCAGATCCTTGTGACTAGGAGTGAATGTTTGCGTTGTCCAGCATTCTCTCCATCAATTGTTTCTTTTGCATATGTTGACCTAAGTGGGAAAGTATGCCCAGATGTGGGTCCCGTGCTCACTACACCACTGGATTCAAGATAGCCTGGCTGATGAAGGGTGATGCCCTGACACCGGTCCCAAGATGCTTGTTTCCGGTCCAGGGAGGACCTGACTTGGCAGTTCGGGCTGCACTGTTCCCACAAGTAACAGGGTCAAGACTGATTTGCATATGGCTGGGTCCCAACTGGGGTGGTGTGGTGAGCTAAAGAATGATGGATTTAACCCAGATCCTTGTGACTGGGGGTGAATGTTTACATTGTCCAGCATTCCGTCCATCAATTGTTTCTTTTGCATATGTTGCCCTAAGTGGGAAGGGTATGCCCAGACATGGGTCCCGTGCTCACTACACCACTGGATTCAAGCTAGCCGTGCTGATGAAGGGTGATACCCTGACACCGGTCCCAGGATGCTTGTTTCGGGTCCAGGGAAGACCTGGCTTCGCAGTTGGAGTTGGACTGTTCCCACAAGGGACAGGGTCAAGACTGATTTGCATATGGCTGGGTCCAAACTGGGGTGGTGTGGTGAGCTAAAGAATGATGGATTTAACCCAGATCCTTGTGACTGGGGGTGAATGTTTGCATCGTCCGACATTCTGTCCAACAATTGTTTCTTTTGCATATGTTGCCCTAAGTTGGAAGGGTATGCCCAGTTGTGGGTCCAGTGCTCACTACACCACTGGATTCAAGCTAGCCTGGCTGATGAAGGGTGATGCCCTGATACCAGTCCCAGGATGCTTGTTTCTGGTCCAGGGAGGACCTGGCTTAGCAGTTGGGGCTGGACTGTTCCCACAAGGACCTGGGTCAAGACTGATTTGCATATGGCTGGGTCCAAACTGGGGTGGTGTGGTGAGCTAAAGAATGATTGATTTAACCCAGATCCTTATGGCTGGGGGTGAATGTTTGCATTGTCCAGCATTCCGTCCATCAATTGTTTCTTTTGCATATGTTGCCCTAAGTGGGAAGGGTAGGCCCAGACGTGGGTCCTGTGCTCACTACGGAAACCGGTCCCAGGACGCTTGTTTCCGGTCCAGGGAGGACCTGGCTTGGCAGTTGGGGCTGGACTTTTCCCACAAGGAACAAGGTCAAGACTGATTTGCATATGGCTGGGTCCAAACTGGGGTGGTGTGGTGAGCTAAAGAATGATGGATTTAACCCAGATCCTTGTGACTGGGGGTGAATGTTTTTATTGCCCAGCATTCCGTCCATTAATTGTTTCTTTTGCATATGTTGCCCTAAGTGGGAAGGGTATGCCCAGACGTAGGTCTCGTGCTCACTACACCACTGGATTCAAGCTAGCCTGGCTGAAGAAGGGTGATGCCCTGAAACCGGTCCCAGGATGCTTGTTTCCGGTCCAGGGAAGACTTGGCTTGGTAGTTGGGGCTGCACTGTTCCCACAAGGAACAGGGTCAAGACTGATTTGCATATGGCTGGGTCCAATCTGGGGTGGTGTGGTGAGCTAAAGAATGATGGATTTAACCCAGATCCTTGTGACTGGGGGTGAATGTTTTCATTGCCCAGCATTCCGTCCATTCTTTTGCATATGTTGCCCTAAGTGGGAAGGGTATGCCCAGACGTAGGTCTCGTGCTCACTACCCCACTGGATTCAAGCTAGCCTGGCTGAAGAAGGGTGATGCCCTGAAACCAGTCCCAGGAGGCTTGTTTCCGGTCCAGGGAGGACCTAGCTTGGCAGTTGTGGCTGGACTGTTCCCACAAGGAACAGGTACAAGACTGATTTGCATATGGCTACGTCCAAACAGTGGTGGTGTGGTGAGCTAAAGAATGATGAATTTAACCCAGATCCTTGTGACTGGGGGTGAATGTTTTCATTGCCCAGCATTCCGTCCATTAATTGTTTCTTTTGCATATGTTGCCCTAAGTGGGAAGGGTATGCCCAGACGTAGGTCTCGTGCTCACTACACCACTGGATTCAAGCTAGCCTGGCTGAAGAAGGGTGATGCCCTGAAACCGGTCCCAGGATGCTTGTTTCCGGTCCAGGGAAGACTTGGCTTGGTAGTTGGGGCTGGACTGTTCCCACAAGGAACAGGGTCAAGACTGATTTGCATATGGCTGGGTCCAATCTGGGGTGGTGTGGTGAGCTAAAGAATGATGGATTTAACCCAGATCCTTGTGACTGGGGGTGAATGTTTTCATTGCCCAGCATTCCGTCCATTCTTTTGCATATGTTGCCCTAAGTGGGAAGGGTATGCCCAGACGTAGGTCTCGTGCTCACTACCCCACTGGATTCAAGCTAGCCTGGCTGAAGAAGGGTGATGCCCTGAAACCAGTCCCAGGAGGCTTGTTTCCGGTCCAGGGAGGACCTAGCTTGGCAGTTGTGGCTGGACTGTTCCCACAAGGAACAGGTACAAGACTGATTTGCATATGGCTACGTCCAAACAGTGGTGGTGTGGTGAGCTAAAGAATGATGAATTTAACCCAGATCCTTGTGACTGGGGTGAATGTTTGCATTGTCCGGCATTCCGTTCATCAATTGTTTCTTTTGCATATGTTGCCCTAAGTGGGAAGGGTATGCCCAGACGTTTGTCCCGTGCTCACTAAACCACTGGATTAAAGCTAGCCTGGCTGATTAAGGGTCATGACCTGACACCGGTCCCAGGATGCTTGTTTCCGGTCCAGGGAGGACCTCGCTTGGCAGTTCGGGCTGTAATGTTCCCACAAGTAACAGGGTCAAGACTGATTTGCATATGGCTGGGTCCAAACTGGGGTGGTGTGGTGACCTAAAGAATGATTGATTTAACCCAGATCCTTGTGACTGCGGGTGAATGTTTGCATTGTCCAGCATTCGGTCTATCAATTGTTTCTTTTGCATATGTTGCCCTAAGTGGGAAGGGTATTCCCTGACATGGGTCCCTTGCTCACTACAACACTGGATTCAAGCTAGCTCGGCTGATGAAGGGTGATGCCCTGAAACTGGTCCCAGGATGCTTGTTTCGGGTCCAGGGAAGACCTGGCTTCGCAGTTGGGGCTGGACTGTTCCCAAAAGGGACAGGGTCAAGACTGATTTGCATATGGCTGGGTCCAAACTGGGGTGGTGTGGTGAGCTAAAGAATGATGGATTTAACCCAGATCCTTGTGACTGGGGGTGAATGTTTGCATTGTCTGGCATTCTGTCCAACAATTGTTTCTTTTGCATATGTTGCCCTAAGTTGGAAGGGTATGCCCAGTTGTGGGTCCAGTGCTCACTACACCACTGGATTCAAGCTAGCCTGGCTGATGAAGGGTGATGCCCTGAAACCGGTCCCAGGATGCTTGTTTCTGGTCCAGGGAGGACCTGGCTTAGCAGTTGGGGCTGGACTGTTCCCACAAGGAACAGGGTCAAGACTGATTTGCATATGGCTGGGTCCAAACTGGGGTGGTGTGGTGACCTAAAGAATGATTGATTTAACCCAGATCCTTGTGACTGCGGGTGAATGTTTGCATTGTCCAGCATTCGGTCCATCAATTGTTTCTTTTGAATATGTTGCCCTAAGTGGGAAGGGTATTCCCTGACGTGGGTCCCTTGCTCACTACAACACTGGATTCAAGCTAGCCCGGCTGATGAAGGGTGATGCCCTGAAACTGGTCCCAGGATGCTTGTTTCGGGTCCAGGGAAGACCTGGCTTCGCAGTTGGGGCTGGACTGTTCCCACAAGGGACAGGGTCAAGACTGATTTGCATATGGCTGGGTCCAAACTGGGGTGGTGTGGTGAGCTAAAGAATGATGGATTTAACACAGATCCTTGTGACTTAGGGTGAATGTTTGCATTGTCCGACATTCTGTCCAACAATTGTTTCTTTTGCATATGTTGCCCTAAGTTGGAAGGGTATGCCCAGTTGTGGGTCCAGTGCTCACTACACCACTAGATTCAAGCTACCCTGGCTGATGAAGGGTGATGCCCTGAAACCGGTCCCAGGATGCTTGTTTCTGGTCCAGGGAGGACCTGGCTTAGCAGTTGGGGCTGGACTGTTCCCACATGGACCTGGGTCAACCCTGATTTGCATATGGCTGGGTCCAAACTGGGGTGGTGTGGTGAGCTAAAGAATGATTGATTTAACCCAGATCCTTGTGGCTGGGGGTGAATGTTTGCATTGTCCAGCATTCCGTCCATCAATTGTTTCTTTTGCATATGTTGCCCTAAGTGGGAAGGGTATGCCCAGACGTGGGTCCTGTGCTCACTACGGAAACCGGTCCCAGGACGCTTGTTTCCGGTCCACGGAGGACCTGGCTTGGCAGTTGGGGCTGGACTTTTCCCACAAGGAACAAGGTCAAGACTGATTTGCATATGGCTGGGTCCAAACTGGGGTGGTGTGGTGAGCTAAAGAATGATGGATTTAACCCAGATCCTTGTGACTGGGGGTGAATGTTTTCATTGCCCAGCATTCCGTCCATTAATTGTTTCTTTTGCATATGTTGCCCTAAGTGGGAAGGGTATGCCCAGACGTAGGTCTCGTGCTCACTACACCACTGGATTCAAGCTAGCCTGGCTGAAGAAGGGTGATGCCCTGAAACCGGTCCCAGGATGCTTGTTTCCGGTCCAGGGAAGACTTGGCTTGGTAGTTGGGGCTGGACTGTTCCCACAAGGAACAGGGTCAAGACTGATTTGCATATGGCTGGGTCCAATCTGGGGTGGTGTGGTGAGCTAAAGAATGATGGATTTAACCCAGATCCTTGTGACTGGGGGTGAATGTTTTCATTGCCCAGCATTCCGTCCATTCTTTTGCATATGTTGCCCTAAGTGGGAAGGGTATGCCCAGACGTAGGTCTCGTGCTCACTACCCCACTGGATTCAAGCTAGCCTGGCTGAAGAAGGGTGATGCCCTGAAACCAGTCCCAGGAGGCTTGTTTCCGGTCCAGGGAGGACCTAGCTTGGCAGTTGTGGCTGGACTGTTCCCACAAGGAACAGGTACAAGACTGATTTGCATATGGCTACGTCCAAACAGTGGTGGTGTGGTGAGCTAAAGAATGATGAATTTAACCCAGATCCTTGTGACTGGGGTGAATGTTTGCATTGTCCGGCATTCTGTTCATCAATTGTTTCTTTTGCATATGTTGCCCTAAGTGGGAAGGGTATGCCCAGACGTTGGTCCCGTGCTCACTAAACCACTGGATTCAAGCTAGCCTGGCTGATGAAGGGTCATGTCCTGACACCGGTCCCAGGATGCTTGTTTCCGGTCCAGGGAGGACCTCGCTTGGCAGTTCGGGCTGTACTGTTCCCACAAGGAACAGGGTCAAGACTGATTTGCATATGGCTGGGTCCAAACTGGGGTGGTGTGGTGACCTAAAGAATGATTGATTTAACCCAGATCCTTGTGACTGCGGGTGAATGTTTGCATTGTCCAGCATTCGGTCTATCAATTGTTTCTTTTGCATATGTTGCCCTAAGTGGGAAGGGTATTCCCTGACGTGGGTCCCTTGCTCACTACAACACTGGATTCAAGCTAGCCCGGCTGATGAAGGGTGATGCCCTGAAACTGGTCCCAGGATGCTTGTTTCGGGTCCAGGGAAGACCTGGCTTCGCAGTTGGGGCTGGACTGTTCCCACAAGGGACAGGGTCAAGACTGATTTGCATATGGCTGGGTCCAAACTGGGGTGGTGTGGTGAGCTAAAGAATGATGGATTTAACCCAGATCCTTGTGACTGGGGGTGAATGTTTGCATTGTCTGGCATTCTGTCCAACAATTGTTTCTTTTGCATATGTTGCCCTAAGTTGGAAGGGTATGCCCAGTTGTGGGTCCAGTGCTCACTACACCACTGGCTTCAAGCTAGCCTGGCTGATGAAGGGTGATGCCCTGAAACCGGTCCCAGGATGCTTGTTTCTGGTCCAGGGAGGACCTGGCTAAGCAGTTGGGGCTGGACTGTTCCCACAAGGACCTGGGTCAAGACTGATTTGCATATGGCTGAGTCCAAACTGGGGTGGTGTGGTGAGCTAAAGAATGATGGATTTAACCCAGATCCTTGTGACTGGGGTGAATGTTTGCATTGTCCGGCATTCCGTTCATCAATTGTTTCTTTTTCATATGTTGCCCTAAGTGGGAAGGGTATGCCCAGACGTGGGTCCCGTGCTCACTAAACCACTGGATTCAAGCTAGCCTGGCTGATGAAGGGTCATGTCCTGACACCGGTCCCAGGATGCTTGTTTCCGGTCCAGGGAGGACCTCGCTTGGCAGTTCGGGCTGTACTGTTCCCACAAGGAACGGGGTCAAGACTGATTTGCATATGGCTGGATCCAAACTGGGGTGGTGTGGTGAGCTAAAGAATGATGGACTTAACCCAGATCCTTGTGACTGGGGGTGAATGTTTGTATTGTCCAACATTCCGTCCATCAATTGTTTCTTTTGCATATGTTGCCCTAAGTGGCAAGGGTATGCCCAGACGTGGGTCCCGTGCTCACTCCGCCACTGGATTCAAGCTAGTCTGGCTTATGAGGAGAGATACCCTAAAACCGGTCCTAGGATGCTTGTTTCAGGTCCAGGGAGGACCTGGCTTGGCAGTTCGGGCTGGACTGTTCCCATGAGGAGAAGGGTCATGACTGATTTGCATATAGCTGGGTCTAAACTGGTGTGGTGTGGTGAGGAGTAGAATCAGCTTTAAATAGAGTTCCTTAAAGCCGATAGCTCCGTCCGGGGCTATTGTGGCATAGTGAACAACAAATCCAACAGTTCCAGCCAAATGCAAGGTCGCAGGCCATCTACAGTGTCGGTAAGACCCGCAAACATTTCCTTCGAAATGCAGGGCGTGGTGGACCTTGTGATGGTATCTAAAGATGCGGCGTCGGCATGCGTGAGCTCCGGAGGTCGTTGCAGAAGTTGTCGGGCCCTTGAAGTCACACGGGTTGCAGATCGAATTCCGGGAGGTTGAAGTCAGGAGCGCTGGCATTGGAGGGGTCGGCCTGGGATGCGATGTGCAGTGCCCACAGCTCACAGTGCAGGCTGCGGCTCAGTGACATCATCCGGCATTGTCGGTGAGACCAGGGTTGCATTGTGAAAGCGGGGCGACTCTTCGTGTGGTGCCATCAAGTCACGGTTCAGGCAGAGATGTCAGGGGCGGCGCTGGTGTTACTTTTTATTCTGTTGCAGAAGGAAAACACAGTTCCCAGTGCCTGAGACTTTCAACAGGAGACAATCTCTACCTCAAACCCTTGGAGAAACTTAAACAGCAGGATCAAAAAGTTCAGTCCAGTCCTTTTATTGCCCAAGACAGAAGCAGCACACAGCAGGTCAACACAGCAAAGCACGCACCAAAGTGGTAGTCTTTCCTGACAGTGGTTCTGGCTCTTTTTGTTGGCAGAGTCCTTAGCCCAGAGTATTCTAAAGTTATGGTGTCAGAGCCCCAATACTTGAATTCGTTTTTCTCTTTGAAGTCAGAAAACCTCAAAGAAAAGTCTTTGCTGTGCACAAAACCTTGCCCTTCCCTGCTCTGCCCCCAGACAGACTACAGGGGGTGAAGACATCATTGTGTGCGGACAGGCACAGCCTTACTCAGGTGTCATTTACAACTCCTTCCACCACTCTAGCTCAGGAAGGCCCATCAACTGGGTGATGACCCATCAGGATATGCAGGGCTCACCTCAGCTATCTTTGTGTGACTGTATAGAGTGTATGCAGGAAAGCCCAACTGTCAGGCAACACACACGTGATTCCACAGGCAGGCACAGAATGGTTAAGCAAGGAAATGCCTGCTTTCTAAAAGTGGCATTTCCAAACAAACAAACAATTTAAAAACCATCTTCACTAAACGGTGAGTTCAGACATCCAATGGGAATCTGCACTTGAAAGGTGTTTCCAGGCAGACCCCCATGTTAACCCTTGTAAGAGATAGCCTTGCAATAGTGAAAAAAAATTCACAGTATTTTACTATCAGGAATTGTAAAAACGCACCACTACACGTCCTTGAGAGTGAATATTAAATATGCATACAATAAGTGAAGGATATATATACACTATATACAAGAGAATCAACAAAATACATGTTGGGGAAACAATCAAAATAGAAGCCACAGTATAAAACAGAAAATAGAGTTTTGGCAAAAATATGTTACATTAAAAAATAAAGGGGCACATGCATCAACAATTCCATTTGCGATTCCTTATTAGCGAAAAATAAGGAATCGCTAATAAGGAATAGCAAAAGGCTATGCATGTAGGAATCGCTATTCAAATAGCGATTCCTTAACTTTCCTTAATTGCTACTCGCAAATTGCGAGTAGCAATTAAGGAATGCCATCCCAATCATTCCTATGGGTCTCCAGGCCCATAGGAATGAATTGGAGATTGCATGAGCAAATAGCGAGTACCAGTAGGTTCTCGCAAATTGCTCATGCAATTTCAAGGTTGTCAAACTGACACCCTATTGCACCCCTGAAATTGATATGTGCACATATGTTGCACACACACATGCTCTAAGGGCATGTGTGTGCGCAACATGAAACTTTGAAAAATGCACAAAAGTGCATTTTTCAAACTTTTAGCAAATTACCATGCAGTTCATCTTCATGGTAATTTGCTCCACCTATTAGCGAATTCGCTAATTTTTTAACTTTCATGCATTGCATTTAAGGAATCCCAAATTGAGATTCCTTAAATTAAGGAATCTCTATTTGGGATTCCTTAAATTCTATCGCTATTTAAGGAATTGCTATTTAAGGATTCCTTAAATAGCGATTTTTGCTTTTGGGTTGATGCATTGGGATTGGGAATTTTTAACTCAATACCGGGAGCTATTACCGAATCGGTATTTTACCGACTGGATTTTGGCTTGATGCATGAGGCTGAAAATGCTTCTACCCAAGTAGCAAAAAATGTCTGAAAATGCCACCAGCCATGCTTTTCTAATTGTTTCTCGATTCCCAGGCTTCAAAGCACACCAGTTCACTGAGAGTTACTAATTAAAATGTTGGCAACACATTTCTGAAACTTTCACTTGAAGAAAATATAAAACATACTAATAATAACTCTCAAAATACATTAAAGAAAACAAAGCTAAGATCGTAACAAAGCATAGTTAAAACTAAAAGTAAAAGAAGAAATTTCATAATAATGTAAAATGTTGTTTAAAACATTTAAGTTGAAATCTTTGCATTAATATTTAAAGGGGCAAATTTATCAATACTGATGCAATGCTGCGCAACGCAGTGTTGCCTCAGAAAAATCTGCGCTGTGTTGGGGCATTTCCCTGTGCCATGGAAGCGCTGTATTTATGGTATAGCCCACCATTGTGCAAGGACCAAAAATTCATCAGGAATTCCAACGCAACAGTTTTGGGAATGGCGAAAGTGCTGTACCACAACTATCCCTACGCAATGCAAAGTTGATTTGTGTGTTGTAAAGCACCTATAGGTGCCGCAAATCAGCATTGTGTCACACAGGAGAGCTTTGCTTCCCAGCAGCGCCTGAAAAAGTGATGCAATCAACACAGCAATACTTCTCAATACAGAGAAGCATGGAAGGAGCCCCAGGTAGCCAGGAGGGTAACATCCCCAAACCAGAAGACTTGCAATCATCCCTGGGCAAAAGGAAGCGGAAGTCTAACTTCGATGCAGAGGAGAACCATATATTAATAAGTGAGGTGAAAAACAACTGAACACCACCTTTTTGTCCTTTTGGCAATCCATAATGGTCATATTAAACTGCATAGCATGGACAAATGAGACCATCCTGAAGCGCAAGAATAGGTGGCACAACTACAAACGCAGGACCAAAGAAAAATTGGCCAGGAACCTTAAGGCAGTCATGGGGACTGGAGGAGGATCCGATGGCCAGTAGGAGTTGGATCCATTGGGAGAGCAGGTGACATCCCTAATTTCAACAGATTTGGTAGCTGGATTGGAAGCGCAGTACAATGCTGAAGTAGAGGACCAGTATGAACTACTGGGTTAGTGAAAACAAGAGACCATATATTACCAAACTGTCATGCAGGCCAAAGCAGCAGCACACTTTGATGCGCTGCGTAAAAGGGAAAAGGCAGGAATGCCCCACATATTAATTTATCTTTCACATAACTGTCCTTCCCTTGGCCGGTACCAATTTTGACAGCCCAGTCCAGCTCTGCCAAGTTTCCCGGGTCAATGTGTGATGTGCTGACCCAGTCAAGGTATTTCCTTTCAATACTGGGACTTGTAGTGCCATTTATCCCTTTATAAGGTAGGACTACAAGTTACAGAATACAAAGTAGAAAACCTGGACTGGAGCATCACATCATGCATGGACCTTGGAAACGTTGCATATATGCCAGTGTCAATGCGGGCTCCCTTGCACCATGACACAATTGTAATTGTGTAGGGTCTAGGTTGTGAAAAGTGAACTGTAATGTACATTTAGTTAATGTGGCTTTGTACAGCGTCAACGAGTCACCCAAGAAGGTCTCCAGGTGCTGAGTAGGTGCATGCACTGCAAGTAGTATCACTCAAAGAGCCAGGTCTACCGTTTCTAATATAATTCCATATTTGAAGGAGCTGACCTGAGTTCTGGGGGAAGTTGTTCCCGGTGTAGGCTCTCATGTAGGATAACACCCTATCTCCTTTCTTACTCATAAGGATATGGGGGTGTGGGTGAGTGCAAGTGATGCAGAGCAGAGGTTCATGATTGGTTGGTGGAA
The DNA here is from genome assembly GCF_964204655.1 of Triturus cristatus. Classification (NCBI taxonomy): domain Eukaryota; kingdom Metazoa; phylum Chordata; class Amphibia; order Caudata; family Salamandridae; genus Triturus; species Triturus cristatus. The sequence continues at coordinate 500,464,340 of NC_140582.1, forward strand.
GCATAGATGGTGTGTGAGCTAGGTGGGTTACTGAGAGTGAAGTGCCTTGTAGGTGTGGCTGACCATCTTGAACTGACAGTGTGTCTGACTGTAGAAGCAATGTATTTTTCTGTGGTGACGTGTGATGTGCATGCTGCATGGTAGGTTGAGTAATAGTCTGCAGTGGTGTGTTGGAGAGTTTGCCTCGTGTGTAGTAGATGTGCAGAGATGATGTAGCAGAGGTCATTGGTGTACTGTAGTCTGCATGTGATGAGAGCCTCGGTGATGGTTTTACAGGTGTCAGGAGGGAGCCATATGAAGAAATGTCTGACCATGTAAATAATGTGAAAGCAGGTGGAGGTGATAGTGGCATTTTGAAGACTCACAGTGAGGTAGGTGCCCAGGATGAGGGATAGGTGCCTGGGGTGTTTGGAGGGTGCGGGGTTTGGGCCTAGTCTTGTGGACAACCATGGTGAGTACATGTTGCAGAATGTCATCTCTTATACCTTGTCAGGTTGAGTATGAGCAACTAATCTCACATACCTTTAGCCATGTTGGTCAATGGCAAAATGTTAATAACTGGTGGTGGTGTTTGTGTCTCCTGAGAGTTATTGTATGATCTGCGAGTCATCAGTGTAAGCCATGAAGTGGAGTCCCTTGGTCTGAATGATAATTGCCAGAGGAGAAATGTACATGTTTAAGAGAGTGGGGCTGAGTGAAGAGATTTGACAGACTCTGTAGATGAGGTCCTTGGGTTCTGAGAGAATGGAGTGAGCTTGAGCTGTTGCACACTTCCAAATATGAAAGAGGCTATCCACTTCAGAGATGCTCCTTAGTTCTTAGTTTTGTGGAGTCTGGAGTTGACTGTGTGTATGCTAGGAAACTACAGGATTGCCTATAAAAATAGGAACTATGGCATGTGCAGGCCCTTCCTCTTTCATGCAGTGCAGCAAGGCTGCTTGCCGAGTATTGTTGTGTGTATACTTGTGACATATTAAACTTAAGTTGCGATAATGCTCAAATTGCATTCAAGACAGTACAGCAAGGCAGCTCGGTGCGTTGTAATGTGTGAAAGGCAGAGTGCAAGATAGTGTAAGGTATAACAATTTAGACATCTCTTAGCTAGTGCCAGGCCGCAAACTGATGGCTAGAGCAAATGCAGGCACCCTTGCCACATGGTGCAGTGGTCTCTCCAGTGGTGCTAAGAAGCAAATTTTGCATCAGTGCAGGTAGACCACAGAAATGTACCATAACATGTAAAAATGTTGTACATATTCTAGAGGCCCAGTATGTTTTCTTTCTTACGTTTGCCTAACTGCATGTTTCTTTTGCATATGTTGCCCTAAGTGGGAAGGGTATGCACAGACGTGGGTCTCGTGCTCAGTACACCAGTGGATTCAAGCTAGCCTGGCTGATGAAAGGTGATGCCCTGAAACCGGTCCCAGGATGCTTGCTTCCGGTCCAGGGAGGACCTGGCTTGGCAGTTGCGGCTGGACTTTTCCCACAGGGAACAGGGTCAAGACTGATTTGTATATGGCTGGGTCCAAACTGGGGTGGTGTAGTGAGCTAAAGTATGGTGGATTTAACCCACATCCTTGTGACTCGGGGTGAATGTTTGCATTGTCCAGCATTCCGTCCATCAATTGTTTCTTTTGCATAAGTTGCCCTAAGTGGGAAGGGTGATGCTCTGAAACCGGTCCCAGGATGCTTGTTTCCGGTCCAGGGAAGACCTGGCTTGGCAGATGGGGCTGGACTGTCAGGGAAGACCTGGCTTGGCAGATGGGGCTGGACTGTCCCCACAAGGAACAGGGTCAAGACTGATTTGCATATGGTTGCGTCCAAACTGTGGTGGTGTGGTGAACTAAAGAATTATGGATTTAACCCAGATCCTTGTGACTGGTGGTAAATGTATACATTGTTCTACATTCCGTCCATCAATTGTTTCTTTTGCATATGTTGTCCTAAATGGGAAGGGTATGCCCAGACGTGGGTCTCGTGCTCACTGCACCATTGGATTCAAGCTAGCCTGGCTGATGAAGGGTGATGCCCTGACACCGGTCCCATGATGCTTGTTTCTGGTCCTGGGAGGACCTGGCTTGGCAGTTCGGGCTGTACTGTTCCCACAAGGAACAGGGTCAAGATTGATTTGCATATGGCTGGGTCCAAACTGGGGTGGTGTGCTGAGCTAAAGAATGATGGATTTAACTCAGATCCTTGTGACTGGGGGTGAATGTTTGCATTGTCCAGCATTCCATCCATCAATAGTTTCTTTTGCATATCTTGCCCTAAGTGGGAAGGGTATGCCCAGACGTGGGTCCTGTGCTCACTACACCACTGGATTCAAGCTAGCTTGGCTGATGAAGGGTGATGCTCTGAAACCGGTCCCAGGACGCTTGTTTCCGGTCCAGGGATGACCTGGCTTCGCAGTTGTGGCTGGACTGTTCCCAGAAGGAACAGGGTCAAGACTGATTTGCATATGGCTGGGTCCAAACTGGGGTGGTGTGGTGAGCTAAAGAATGGTGGATTTAAACCAGATCCTTGTGACTCGGGGTGAATGTTTGCATTGTCCAGCATTCTGTCCCTCAATTGTTTCTTTTGCATATGTTGCCCTAAGTGGGAAGGGTATGCCCAGACGTGGGTCTCGTGCTCACTACACCACTGGATTCAAGCTAGCCTGGCTGATGAAGGGTGATGCCCTGAAACCGGTCCCAGGATGCTTGTTTCCGGTCCAGGGAAGACCTGGCTTGGCAGATGGGGCTGGACTGTCAGGGAAGACCTGGCTTGGCAGATGGGGCTGGACTGTTCCCACAAGGAACAGGGTCAAGACTGATTTGCATATGGTTACGTCCAAACTGTGGTGGTGTAGTGAGCTAAAGAATGATGGATTTAACCCTGATCCTTGTAACTGGTGGTAAATGTATACATTGTTCAGCATTCCGTCTATCAATTGTTTCTTTTGCATATGTTGCCCTAAATGGGAAGGGTATGCCCAGACGTGGGTCTCGTGCTCACTGCACCATTGGATTCAAGCTAGCCTGGCTGATGAAGGGTGATGCCCTGACACCGGTCCCATGATGCTTGTTTCTGGCCCAGGGAGGACCTGGCTTGGCAGTTCGGGCTGTACTGTTCCCACAAGCAACAGGGTCAAGATTGATTTGCATATGGCTGGGTCCAAACTGGGGTTGTGTGGTGAGCTAAAGAATGATGGATTTATCCCAGATCCCTGTGACTAGGAGTGAATGTTTGCGTTGTCCAGCATTCTCTCCATCAATTGTTTCTTTTGCATATGTTGACCTAAGTGGGAAGGTATGCCCAGATGTGGGTCCCGTGCTCACTACACCACTGGATTCAAGCTAGCCTGGCTGATGAAGGGTGATGCCCTGACACCGGTTCAAAGATGCATGTTTCCGGTCCAGGGAGGATCTGGCTTGGCAGTTCAGGCTGCACTATTCCCACAAGTAACAGGGTCAAGACTGATTTGCATATGGCTGGGTCCCAACTGGGGTGGTGTGGTGAGCTAAAGAATGATGGATTTAACCCAGATCCTTGTGACTGGGGGTGAATGTTTACATTGTCCAGCATTCCGTCCATCAATTGTTTCTTTTGCATATGTTGCCCTAAGTGGGAAGGGTATGCCCAGACATGGGTCCCGTGCTCACTACACCACTGGATTCAAGCTAGCCTGGCTGATGAAGGGTGATACCCTGACACCGGTCCCATGATGCTTGTTTCTGGTCCAGGAAGGACCTGGCTTGGCAGTTCGGGCTGTACTGTTCCCACAAAGAACAGGGTCAAGACTGATTTGTGTATGGCTGGGTCCAAACTGGGGTGGGGTGGTGAGCTAAAGAATGATGGATTTAACCCAGGTCCTTTTGACTGCGGGGGAGTGTTTGTATTGTCCAGCATTCAGTCCATCAATTTTTTCTTTTGCATATGTTGCCCTAAGTGGGAAGGGTATTCCCAGACGTGGGTCCCGTGCTCACTACAACACTGGATTCAAGCTAGCCTGGCTGATGAAGGGTGATGCCCTGAAACTGGTCCCAGGATGCTAGTTTCCGGTCCAGGTAGGACCTGGCTTGGCAGTTGTGGCTGGACTGTTCCCACAAGGAACAGGGTCAAGACTGATTTGCATATGGCTGGGTCCAAACTGAGGTTGTGTGGTGAGCTAAAGAATGATGGATTTAACCCAGATCCTTGTGACTGGGGGTGAATGTTTGCATTGTCTAGCATTCCGTCCATCAAATGTTTATTTTGCATATGTTGCCCTAAGTGGGAAGGGTATGCCTAGACGTGGGTCCCGTGCTCACTACATCACTGGATTCAAGCTAGCCTGGCTGATGAAGGGTGATGCCCTGACACCGGTCCCAGGATGCTTGTTTCCGGTACAGGGAGGACCTGGCTTGGCAGTTGTGGCTGGACTGTTCCCACAAGGAACAGGGTCAAGACTGATTTGCATATGGCTGGGTCCAAACTGGGGTGGTGTGGTGAGCTAAAGAATAATGGATTTAACCCAGATCCTTGTGACTGGGGGTGAATGTTTACATTGTCCAGCATTTCGTCCATCAATTTTTTATTTTGCATATGTTGCCCTAAGTGGGAAGGGTGTGCCCAGACGTGGGACCCGTGCTCACTACACCACTGGACTCAAGCTACCCTGGCTGATGAAGGGTGATACCCTGACACGGGTCCCAGGATCCTTCCTTCCGGTCCAGGGAGGACCTGGCTTGGCAGTTCAGGTTGTACTGTTCCCACAAGGAACAGGGTCAGGACTGATTTGCATATGGCTGGGTCCAAACTGGGGTGGTGTGGTGAGCTAAAGAATGATGGATTTAACCCAGATCCTTGTGACTGGGGGTGAATGTTTGCATTGTCCAGCATTCCGTCCATCTATTGTTTCTTTTGCATCTGAATGCAACAGCCAGCATTTGCTTTCCACACGTTACAAAAGAACACGCTTGTTTTGTGCTACACATTTATTTTTCCAAATAGACTGCACATTTGTTATTTAGTTCTTGTGCTGTAATTTTGATGGAACGTTTCATACAAGATCGAAAAACACTGTGCTTTGGTCGCTCTGTGGTCAGACACTAACACATAGACATGATAGAGGGATCCAGCTGCTGTTTTGAACACGCAATTCTTATCATATAAGCTGGGACTTTTCGTTTTGAGGACACATTCTCATAGAGCAAAGGGCCTGAGGCAAGAGAGAGAGATCCACTGCCTGAGATGTAGAACAACTACCCATATACGCCAGGTATGGGGTACCCCCACTTTTCCTAGAGATCTATAATATAACACTGTGTTTCTATAGTGAAGGTAGGCCTAGGCAGATTGGTCTTTCAATATGACAGGGCTTTTCATTCTGTACAGTATTTTGATTACGATAATCAAATTTTGGACCAGTATATGTTTTTTAATTGCAGACCAGTTATAACAAAATAGAACGCGATAGTTTCAATAAATATTGTAAGTTTTCTATGTGTCTTTTTTCTGTTTATTGGGGATACGTATAAGTGAGAAAACAAAAGGTGATGGCCTGTTACAACAATCCCTGCGAGAGTCTAGAGTATTGTGTTCTGAGGTGCCAATTTACTTATTTGTCTGGAAAGGTTAGGAGAGCAAGTAAGGCACGGGACCCATAGTTACTTATGTGGTATGGTGACTCTGGGCCTGATTACGAGTCAGGCAGTCTTGCGACCACCAGACTCACGGTGGTGCAGGAGTGGCGGTACACCGTTTTGCTGATTACGTCTTACAAAGTCGTATATGTGGTGGACCGCCTGCTACACCAGGGAACAGTGATTCCCTGGCGGTGATACAGGAGTGCCAGAATGCATTATGTTGAGCAGGGACTAGTGCAGTCCCTCTTAGCATATTTTGAGTTCTTGCACCGCCAGCCTTTTCAAAGATGGTGCCCCCCTGTCTGTATTCCCCCCAATTCCAGCACGGCTGGAACTTTTTGGCCTTTCCCATTGCGGTGCCTATTTTCAAGGCACTGCCATGGAAACAGCGAAGGACCGGTGACCGTATTACCAGTTGAAAATGTGCAACTCGTGATATGGTCAGCCGTCCTTGCGCAGTTTTGGTGCAGTGGATGCGGCATTCCACCGCTGCGCCAAACTCGGAATCAGGCCCTTAGTTCCTACATGCTGATGTTCAGTGGTGCTAAGTATATTTCTGTGTCTGAGCAGATTCCCTGCATCAAAACATGAGCTATTCCTGCACTCACTCTTTCAGGCAGGGCAGCAAGCTGTCTAGCAGTGTTGTATTATGTGAAATTTACACAGATAGTCTCCTTAGTGAATACTGAATTTATATGAACAACGTGCATGTATTGCCATGTGAAAAGCAACAATAGTACAACATAGCCATATACACTTGTAGAAACATATGTTCCACATATAACTGTGTACCTGAAAGTGAAGAAAAAAACTGTCCGAAGGTTACAGAAATCACTTATGTCCTACTCAATCATAAAATCTTTGTTACATATTTCTATTTCATTCCAGAAGGACTTACAACACCTTCTGGAGATCAGCCTGTCCATGAGGCCCAACTTGTTGAGCACAACATCCTGCCCCCCATGGATGAAGACGCCTTTCAACAGCTCCTGGACACTTTTGAAACTTCTCCTCCGGTACAGGCAAGGGAAGACACTATTACGTTTTTTTATTTTACAGAGTTTCATACAGCGCAAACTTGACCCAAAGGAATTAGGTATCAGAACACTTTACATAGCACCAGCAGCATTACAAGAGGACACATTAATTTTTGTTAGGCACTGGGAGGTTAACTGATTTGCCCAGAATCGCAGGATGTTCAGCGTCATTGCCGAGACTTGAACCCAGTTCTCCAGATTCGAGGTCGCCAGCCCTAGCCGTTAGGCCAACTCCTCTCCCCAAATTTTTGAGTGTTGTATTGTTGATTCTCCAGATAAACCAACACACACTAGATATGGACCATCAACCTTTGACCTCACAGCTGTGGACTCCGAGGACCCCCAAATTGCTTTATAATGGTGAGTGGTCGGAGTCCAGCAGCGAATGGCTGATGAGATCTGGTTGAGAATGGAGACTATAGCGGGCACTGTTGAAAGAGTACGTATATGTCTTAGCCACAATAAGGGGTTGACAAAGGCTATCACAGACACCTACTCTTGGCTCCATGGGATTGATTAATCCCTAGCTGACATTGGTGTCATAATGTAAAAGGAACAGCAATACCAGCCTTCTACATCTTTCACCAGTGAAGTTGTCAGGCAGCTGGGGGCAATTAACTCATCCATCCAGTCCCTTGAGGGCAAGCTTGACTCCTTCTTAGCATCAAGTGAGTGCCCTTAATAGCAACGTTGTTGCTTTGTTGGCTAACCAGCAAACTCTTGCCAGGGACTACCATGCTGCCTTACTGGCACTCACACATTGCGTTGGGAACATGGGAGTTACATCTTCTGCTTTAAATGTGTGTGTACCTGAGGCTAATAACATCATTCTGCTGCTTCCCAATCCAACTCAACAACTTCCAGTGGAGGCTTAACACTCATCAGAGGAGGAAGATGCAGAGTTCCCCAGTTTCCGAAGAAGAACTTCCGATAAACATTTGAGAGTGTCCCCTGGCCAGCTTTCCTGACTGTCCTGTGTAGGATATCATGCCACCTTCTTCGGAAACCAGCACTGTACTTTTGTTTTTGTTTGTGCAGTAATTTATCTTATCCACTGGTGGTCCAAAATAAAACACTACACTTGCTAATGGCAGTTTGTTCCCACTCACTGATCAGAAAAATCACATGTAAATGTGAAATCACATGTGTAAACAAATTAATTGTATAAGCACAATACATCATTATTTTGGATACATGTTGATAATGATAAAAAAATAAGTACTCTAGTGTTGAAATGTAAGGATTTGAACTTCTGGTATTAAAACATATTTTGTTTAAATCCATTATGAGTTTTGTATGGGTGTTTCTCAAACGGCAACATAATAATATGTATCTCTAAAACCCTAGTCCACTGTTTTTGAAGCTAAAGAAGAGTGAGCCAAAGCCAATTGCACATTCTGTCTTTGTATGGGCACCTACACCAATTACATCCATTGCAACGGTATGATGAGCAATGTGTAGGTTGCCAATGTAACATCAGAGTGTATCAACAAGCTGCATTTTCTTGACAGACAGTGTGATTTGTTGCAAAGGACACAAATACTTATCACCTATAAATAGGATGTGTGAGGCATGTGAGGCCAAAACACTGTTTCACTCATCCACATATATGTAGTAAAGTAAATATGACAACATCATTACCTAATGTGAAAACCTCACTGCTCACACAAAACATAATCTGAAGTACATAAATCTGGATGGTTGTACCAGTACTGGCCAGATACTCATGCCCATGTTAATCATGAATTTGCATTGTACTTGTGGCACCCAAGGATGCACAAGGGCAACCCAATAAATACCTTGAATGACCGTAACCAAGACATGCAAGGGCACCTTGCCTGGTACTGTTTATTCTTATAAAGTAATGCAGCACCATCACAAATGGCCAAATTATGTAACTCTGTCTTAGAGGAGCCTTACATGTGTTGAGAGAATCCACATATTACATCTTTTGTACATTCCTTTGTGCCTAAGTAGCAGACCAGGGAACCTGTAACAATGCTACTTCTCCCAGGGAGGGGAACATTGACAAAGTCTTTGTTGTTAGTTATTTTCTAAGTGAGCTGCATGATGTGCCACACTTAGCAAGCAATAAATGCCAATAATGATGGACGTTGTCAGGGCAGGTATGACGCCCTGCAAATGCATCACAATGGGATGTCTGCGTTAGTGCTAGGCAGTAGTTTTTGTGTGCTATCACAGCTAGGGAGCAGCAATCTGCAGTCAAATTTCAAATCCTACATGTGCCTGCCCTCTCCCTTTCACAGAGGGACCTACAGTTAGGAGACTACCTGTGTTGTGCTGTGTGAAAAATCGAATACTGAACCCCACTTACAGTGTTTAAACTATAGAAAAGATTCCACACATAACTCATCTGTGAGGAAGCCCTACAGTTGTCCAGAGGACTCTGACAATGCAACATATTCCTGCAATGTACTCATGATAAGTTGAGTCTCATGTACTTACCTGACACAATAGTACCAACTCATGGCAAATAAATATTATCAAACTAGAGAACAATGATGAATGTATTTAAATACAAACCTGAAATCTAAAAACACTAACTAACCTTAACTAACCTACACTAGCATTAAAACTAGCCTATACTATCTAATATAAAACTTAACCTGGCTTAACCACTATTGACACATGACAAGTTAATCATCAACCTCCCACCCCCTTAATACACATAGCTCAGTACAAATCAAACATCAACTACATCCTAAACATAAACTAACTACACATATAGTCCTAAACAAATATATATTCTCAGTTTTCTTTTTGCAGTTTTAATTCTTTTGTGTTTCTTTTTTTGTAACACAAAACATCAACCCCCCCACCCACTTAAAAACCTACCATAATAAAAACTTACTATAAAACCTACTGCATAAAAACTTCTAAATTATCTAAAACTAACCTGAACAATTCTCAAACCTACACTAAACACTATACCTATAACTATGACTACTGAAAATATCTATGTAAAACACATAAAATAACAAAGAAGGGATGCCCATGCGAGAGGTTATATCGGAGCTACATTCTGCTCAATTGGCATACGGCACTTCTTCAACAGCTCTCCCTGCCGCTTTTATTCCTTCTCTAATTTGCCAATCCTCTTGTCCCTTTATTTCATCCTTCTGTTGAGCAATCAATAGATCAGTCCCATGCAGGTCCTCCAACTTGACCCCGACCAGTGGCTTGCTGCTGCTGTGCTCCTGAGGGTCCAAGAGTGGGGTGGGAAGGGCCTGGCTGCTGAGTACCATAATGCAAACCTGTAGCAGAGGTGGTCATTGGTGCCTGTGTGCATGAAGGTTTGACCCAAATTCTAGCTGACTTGGCCTTGTAATGAGTATGGCCCACGTTTCTGAAGCGATGTGCAATCTCGTTGATGGGGGAATATCGTTCCCGTCTCAAGGCAAAGAATTCTTCATTTCAGGTGTCATGTGAGCTAGGGAGAACATTTTACCTCTTATTAGGGCAAGCATAATATTTACATCAAACATCACAAAATATAACTGATGATATAGTACAATCATAAGTGCCTCTCCATTCCTACAACTAATATTGATATATTGAAATGTCCAATATTCTTTCATTACAATGATATCTCCAATTAGAATATGTGAAAATCGCCCAAGTAAGTTCAGTGTAGGTGTACAGAACATCTATTTGGGCACAATAAAGACCCATGCATTTCACTCATGCCAGTGTTCCCCACTCATTCAGATGTGTCAATGGTAAATGAAACCTATGGGCCGGATATGTACACTTCTGCTGTTGGTCTTGCATCATGCAAGGGAGGGCAAGGGCAAGGCAACTGTGTAAAAGTAAGCAATGGCTGCTTGTGTGGCTCTGCATGTATTAAATTATCTTGATGAATGCAAGGCAGCACACATTGTTGACTTGCCTTAGTCTGCGTCAGGGAGCCATTCCATAGAAGGAGGGTGGGTGTCTGACTGCATCAACACCCTTATTTTGATGGCCTCACAGATTTAACATCAGTGCTAAGTCTGAAAATGTGACATAATGCATAAAGTCTACAGGTGAACTTAAAGTGATATGAAAAATCAGATTTCAAGTTTCTTTTACCTCATTCTCCCTGTGCTGCATTATACAGCACACAACAATAGAGCAAAAAGCCTCTCAAGGGTTGTATATGCAGGCAGTTGTCCTTACCCACCCATGTACTATTTTGCCTACAATGCAGGTCCCCATGATGCATGAGTGCCTGTGTTGGTGCTAGGCAGGCAATGTATGCCACCTGATCAGTAGGAAGGGCCAGGAATGCACTGTATCATGGAATCACTGTGCATTCATGCCCTTCCCCTTCATGCAGCACATCAAGGTGGCTTACACTGCACTGCATGAGAGCTTGGCATAAATTACACATAGGTTAGATACTGCCTATGAGGCTGGCATTGATATGCCAATATATGTTAAATCTGGAGCACATGTGCTACTGCCCAAACTTAGGCCAATGACTATGTATACCTGCAGTGAGGCCTACTGGGGGTGCGTAAGTTTTATAACAGTGCTATTGCCACTCTGTTCTCAACACATACATAAATCACTGAGAAATGCAGGCTGCCATCCACTGTACAACTGCAACGGCACAGCACAAGTCTCCTGCCACGTGTACATCTACCCTCACAATGTACATTAGACAGGCTGAGGGCTATTAATGAAGCAAACCTTGGTTCGATACATGCAGGGGCGGCTCCTCCGCTATGGTGGAGGAGCGTCGCCCCACTGATTTTAAGCAGTGGGAAGCAGAAACCTAAAATGATAATAACTATGTTAATATCATTTTAGGCTGCTTCCTGCTGCTTTGTGGGCGGGTGAGTAGGCAGGGCTTCTCTGCTCTTTTGGGCAGGGAAGGAGTGGTTTGCCCACTACTAAGTGCGCAATGACTGTTTGGTCGGCCCTCTCGATCCGCCCAAACCCCCCCCGTCTCCATGCAGGCTGCATAATAGCCTGCATAGAGAACATGCCCACCCCTACAACCCCTGGCTGAGCGCTGTGTCACGGCGCTTAGACCAATCACAGCCCTGCATTGCAGTGTTGTGGTTGGCTTAGGGGAGGGAGCCTGGCTGGCTGCTTCCTGTTCCTGTCAGAGACGGAGGCAGGAGAGCAGGAGCAGAGAAGACGCAGGACCTGGCCTCAAGGTAAGTTTTAACATTTATTTTTATTGCGTTTCCTATCCTCCCACCCCGTGTGACCCCACCACTGACTCCTCACCACCCGCGAGCTATGCCAGCCGCCACTGGATACATGAGCAGCCCTACATCTACGCAGACTCAAGGGCTTCAGTATAATGAGGCCACTGTCACTCCATTCTACATAGGTCTGACATCAATACCTCTGATGGAGGCTCAGTCACCCATGAAACAGGATTACAACAGCTATACCTCAGGTACGTGGTAATGCCAAGAAAATGTCAGATGTCATACAAATGACTCACACCCTTGCAGCAACACATGTTGGGATGTCAATTGTACCTTTTCATGGGTTGTTCCAAGATACAACCAAATTTGGGATGTTACTTGGCACATTTCCAGCATCTAACTTTTGTACAATAATTGGAATGTGATGGCTAACCTGGTACCACTATCAAGAACAAAGGGAGAGCTAGGGACAACAAGGGGGGGTTGTGTCCGTATCCCCTGGAATTAGATAAGCTTTGTCAAAAGAGGACACGCCCAGTGTGGTATGGTACGGTCAAATGAAGCAAATGTTTGGGAACCCACCAAGTGGGTTAAAAGACCCCTCACACACCAACCTGGTTGGTGTCATGCTTCATCATCGGGGCCCCAACCGGGTGGCCGAATGCCTCCCGGTTGTGCTGCAACGCCTGACTACAGCGGAGCTGGTGTAGTGCAAAAGTGTGATGTGGTGAAGATTTAAAAAATACCGCTGAGAATCCTTACCATAGAAAAATTTATTATTGGCGGCTCAGGGTATTGGTTAAAAGGATATGTGGTGCAACTAAATGGAGAAGTAATTATCTATTAGTTGACTATGTGGTGGGTCTACATGTTTCAGCTCTCTAGTAAAAGTAATGAGGAGCTTTCATCAGGACCAGTGAGAAGTGAGTGGCAAAAGGTGTAGTGCCACGTGGTGAAAAAAATAAAAATTGGGTTACCTACACACTCGCTAAGGTGTGTGGAACGCGGTGTCAACACATTAGCGGACACTTGGCGCAAACCTGTGGAAGAAAAAACAAGACAGCACACAATACACATTTAACATTGGTGCACTGGATGGCAGGCGACATACAGATAGTTTTATTGTGCCGTGAAATATCAAACCTGTCTTCAATGAGCGTACCGTGAGTGACACACATACCTATGAAGTGTATCATGCTGCTATGCAAAGGAGCGGAGGCAAGACCATTAGGAATGCTAGATGATGCGTAAAAACGTTCTGTGGACTAAGGGTGCCAAGTGGTAAATACCGCGGCACTATGTGGGGCTATATGTGAAAGTCATACGAACAGCCACCAAGTGGTATTGCTGGCAATGATTGCGGAACCTCAGAATGAGGTATGTACACAGTGAGGGGCCCAGGGTGCGCTAAAAGTGAGGGGCTGCATGGAGCCTCTAAGCGCTGTAGAAGATTACTGGGCACAGACTCAATAGGACAATGCGCAAAAGTAGCAAGTGGAAAGGTAATTACACTATGGCTGAGTGAAGGCGCTGTGCAGGAAGCGGGAGGGGGGCGCTTCTTACAACCGAACTGTGGGTAAAAGAAACAAGTTTAGAGAGCGAGGCTGGCAGGGATGGGCTGGTATCCTGCTAGAGCAAATAGGAGACACCTTACTTGATTGTGAAGCTACCATCGCCTTGCACCTACTGTGGCCTCCCGAAGTCCCGGATGCTGACGGACCCCGGGGAGGGAGGAGGTTAAGTAGGGAGGAGCGCCATTGAGTACGTGCGTTCGTGCTGGCTGGCTAGGGCGTTACTGGCTGTGATGCGCATGCGTGTTGAAGCAGCGTCGTGATGGCGCGCATGCGCGGAGGTAAACGCATGCTAGTGCTACACTGGGTGGGGCGCGCATGCGTGTGGAAGTAGCGCGATGCGCGGATGGTTGCCAGGGGTGATCGAGGAAGTCATGCATTATAGTGACTGTTAGGCGAAGCAAGTATTGTTCGTGAAACCAGGTATGGCTAGGTAATCCCACAGAGGGAGCGTTCAGAGAGGAGGCAAGTCTGTACAGTCTGTGCAGTGCCTGGGGTCCGCGCGGGAGGCGGTGCATGTAGCCCTGGACAGCAGGGAGCCAGGAGTAAGTGCTACAATGGGGATCTGAGAAGGCCAGGTGAGCCAGAGTGGGAATACAGTATGGCGAAGCCTATGGATAAAGGCATGGTGGCATCGTCCCAGGTGGTCAGGGCTTTCTTAGGCAGTTCCAAGGGATGTTATCGTTCAAGCCAGTGATGTGGCTCGAAAGACGATAGATCCATCTTTGTTCCTGTTCTAGGAGGCGAGACTGGATGTTAGGGATGTTGTTGTCCAAAGCTTCAATTATCACCCATCTCATGTCGTTGGTCGTGTGGCCTTTTTCCAGGAAGTGGTTTGTCATTCTGGTGGTGTTTTTCTTGCAGCGGATGGTGCTGCGGTGTTCACAGATACGGGTTTTGACTTTGCGTGTGGTCATTCCAATGTAGGTCAGATCACACGGACATGTGATGCGGTATACAACATTCTCTGTGTTGCAATTGGTGTGTTTACGTAACTCCCATGTCTTCCCAGGTTCCAAATTCAGCTGCTTGGTTGTCTCTGTGATGTGGCATACACTGCAGTTGCCACAGGGGTAGTGCCCTTTGATATTGGGGAGGCCCCAGGCATTGAGTACCGTGTTTGGAGGTCTGGTTGGGGCCAATGGTCTGGTAGACACAATGGTGTCCTTGATGGATCTTGCCCTTTTGGTAGAGAGAAGGGGAGGATCCCAATTTAGGTGGCCTGTGTGGAGGATCTTCCAGTTCTTTTTAACGATCTGCGCCACCTTGTTGGACACTGTGTTGTACGTGGTGACACATGTGAGTGGGGGAGGGGTGGGTTCCTTAGGGTACGTTGTGAGAAGGCCCTCTCGGTTTTTTTCACCACGTGGCACTACACCTTTTGCCACTCACTTCTCACTGGTCCTGATGAAAGCTCCTCATTACTTTTACTAGAGAGCTGAAACATGTAGACCCACCACATAGTCAACTAATAGATAATTACTTCTCCATTTAGTTGCACCACATATCCTTTTAACCAATACCCTGAGCCGCCAATAATAAATTTTTCTATGGTAAGGATTCTCAGCGGTATTTTTTAAATCTTCACCACATCACACTTTTGCACTACACCAGCTCCGCTGTAGTCAGGCGTTGCAGCACAACCGGGAGGCATTCGGCCACCCGGTTGGGGCCCCGATGATGAAGCATGACACCAACCAGGTTGGTGTGTGAGGGGTCTTTTAACCCACTTGGTGGGTTCCCAAACATTTGCTTCATTTGACCGTACCATACCACACTGGGCGTGTCCTCTTTTGACAAAGCTAACCTGGTACCACTGTCATGAATGTTTATGCAAAGTGTTTTTAGGCATGTACTGTCACTGGTATACCATCCCCATATTTCAATGGGGTGGGAGGCTGCAGAAAACACTTACTCACACCTATGTTGTCACTGCATTTACATGGACACTGTTTCTTGCATTTATTTTACAATCTGTTGACATGTGATGTGTTTGCTCAATGATTCAGAATGATTTGTTGGCAGGTGATGTATAACTCATTATGCACATCATACTGTTACAACTATCATGGCTCATAAACATACATCACAGAGCTAAAACCATGTTCTCAAGACACTTACTTTGTGCATCAGTATCCCCGAAGCTGTCAACTTCACCTCTGGCGAATGGGCAATGTCCACCTGCAAAACATAAATGGAGACATTGCATTAAATATAGAGCAACTGCACACACTTGCAAATCTTAAGTAAGCACTATGATATTCTGGTATCATGAGACATTCAGACACCCTTACACACATATGTTTACAATTTCAGACCATGGAATGCAGCTAGTCACATCGCAAGGCTGATCTGACAGGAGGTGTGAAATGTCTTACATCATATGTCAGAATCAGGACCCATGCATGTGTAGTTGTAGGAACTGCTGGCCAGCTTCATCACAGGCCCCTTTGCACCATGACCCAAAAAGGAGAGCATTGGCACAAGGCAACCAAAATGAGCTAGTGCCAGCAAAGGACAGGAATGCACTAAAAATGTCACATATGATGCATTCCTGCCCCTTCACGCAGCGCAGCGCAGCGCAGCAAGGTGACTGTAGTGTCCACCCCAGCCCGGGAGCATGCAAATAAAACACGCCACACACGGTGCTCTGCAAAATGCATCTTTATTCTATGATCACACACTGCATGCATTGCGTCAGGACTTTAATAACCACACCTTAACACCTTCCACCAGATTGCGTAATTACTGTTTAAAGTCCGCAAATACCTGTGAAGGTCCTATCGCTCAATATCTTAAAAACTCTACACCCCCCCCCCCCCCCTTGTTAAATAGAAAGTAAAAACCACATTAACGTTATATTTCTTCAATGAGTCGTTTAGGCGCTCACTCTGGTCTGTCAGATCAAGTACTATGAGGTAGTTGAGGGGTACATTGATCATTCATCGATGATGTAGGCTCAGTTGCTTGATCTTGAAGTTCAGCCGGGGTTGCCTCTCTTATGATCTCAGTAGCAGGCGAACATTGAGGCAAATGTCTGAAGTGTGAAAAGTCCCATGTGATAGACTTTCCGTGGCGATGAGCGGTCACCATGTGTCCTTTGGTCTTTACAACTTTCAGAGGGCTTACAACAAACGAAGTGTCTGTTTTCCGCTTCTGTTTCTGTTTGACCAGAACCCAGTCTCCTTTATTTAAGACCGTTTCCAGGGCGCGTTCACGCTGATCAACAGGGGTTTTCATCTAGATTTGACTGAATGATTGATTGATTTAGCAATTTATAAACTGCACACAAATGCCAGAAGGTGTCAAGGCACTAATGTGGTTCATCTAAAGAGGAAAGAAAAGTGCAGAATCCTTGACCTAAAGGGAGCATTACAAGGCAATGAGCCATCTTGCACTTTAAAGAAGTATCTGTGACACAAACCTTATTGGTGCTTATGGATCGGTCCACTGTGGTAGCTTAGTTCCGATGGCTCTCCCAAATAGCGAGGAAGCAGGACTCTCACCAATGGTGGTGTGTGGAGTTGATCGATGGGCATGAATGGCTTGACACAAGGCTTGTATTAGATTGATTCCCTCCATGGATGCTCACTGAATTACTCTATTGACGGTGCCCATAACTTATTCCACTACACCATTGACCTGAGACCAGAGAGGCGTACTCCTTTGATGCTTGATAACGAGTCAAACAAGACATTGCTTGAATTTTTTGCTGTGAAAGGCGGGCCATTGTCAGATTTGAGAACAGCAGGGATGCCCCCCGCTGCAAAGATGTCATCAAGCTGCTCGATGACTTTGCCATGAGTTGTCGATGATGTCTTCCACCACAGAAAAAAGTGAGTATTCATCAATGATTACCATGAGATGATGTCCATTTTCTAGAGGCACAAAGAAATCAACAGCCACTCTCTCCTAGGCATGCACAGAAAGGACAGTCATGGTCAATGGATGCTGCCTCACTTTAGGAGGTAAACAGTTACACAAATGGCACACCTTCAGTTCTTTTTCAACTCATTCATCTGAGCAAGGGAATCACAATCGGTCTCTTAGTGCTCTTTTGGTAGCTGCACCACAATGTCCTTGATGGGCCAGTTCTATGACTTGCTGTCTCAGGCTCTCAGAAATGGCAATTATCGAGCCTCTAAATATGATACCCTCTAGGGTGATGGACAGTTCACTCTGTACCTTATTAAAAAAAAAATTCAACATCATCAGAAAAGGGTTGAATACTTTTATTTTACGTTTGAGTTGAAATTAGGTCTTTGAGAATGATCATGTTCTTATCTGACTTGGTAGCAGAAGTAATCTGTTCAATGGATAGGGCTGCTGGTATGTGAGAGATCACAATAAAGTTGACATACTCTTCAGCCGCTTTGGATGTCGAGCTATGGTGCTGTAGCAGCACTAGTGAAAAGTAATTGGCAGGGTTTTGATCTTTCCCCAGCTTGTGCACAATTTCATTGCCATACTCTTGCAGTCACAACTCGGACCTCTCGATGAGAGGGGGCTTTTGTATTTCCAAAGATAGTGAGCAATGCCTGATGGTCCATGATAATGCAAAAATGTTTTCCATATAGAAATACATGAAAATGCTTGCAGGCTCACACTACAGCCAAACCCTCCTTTTCCGTTTGAGAATAGGCACGTTCAGTTTCAGGCAAGCTTCGACTGACATAGGCCACAATCTGTCACTGAGCATTTGGATGACCATTGTGTTGAGCAAGGATGGCCCTCAACTCCACCGGGCCTCAATATAATGTGATCTCAGTATGTAGTTTGGGGTAAAAATAGGCCATACCAGTTGCATTCTCAATCGCATGTTTAATCCTTTTGAAACTTTGGTCGCATTCAGGAAACCACTGAAATGGGACATTTTGCTTTGCTAAGTCCCTCAATGGGGCACTCACTGTCGCAATGTCATGCATGCCCCTTGAGCATTAGCTGGCCATGCCTTAGAAGGATCGCAGCATGGTTACATCTTGTTGGGAACAAGTAGATGGCAGTGCTTTTACCATATCTGGGTCAGGAGCCGTCCCCCCTCAGAGAATATGTGCTAAAAGAATTTAAGTTTGGTCTTGTGAAATTCACCCTTTGTGGCGTTCAGAATGAGGCCTTCATCAGCAAGTAACTGACACACTTGTGAGAGAGTCTTGTCATGCGCCTTTCGTGTTGTCCCAAATACCAGTATGTCATCATTGTAATTAAAGCATGTGTAACAGGTTGAATTACTCAGCGTACAACATCCTGAAATATTTCCACAGCCGAACACACGCCAAAACTCAGGGCTTTATTTACAATGAATTGGCATAGAGCAGTCTTTTTGCTGCACTGCTCTACATCAATTAGAAAAGGCAGAAATGGACTATATTTACAAGATACAGTGCATTTCCGTCCTTTCTGCCGGCGCACACTTTTGTACCTAGCGCCATCGCAGTAACCCTTGCACCTTCCTGCACAAAAACAATGATTGAAGGCTTTTTCTTCTTTCTAAGTGTGCTGCAAAATGCACCACATACTGAAAGAGTTAAAAATGAGAAGAAATAAAGATATTTCTCCTAGGAAGGCGCACAGTTTTGATGCATTCCCAGGTTTACAGATCCTTGTAAACCTGGGAATGCATCAAATCCCATGAGTGTTGCGTGGGAACACCCACCGCGATGGCCATTGAACGCTTCCTCAATGCAGTGTACGGCAATGCAGAGACTTGCATTGCATTGCCTTACATCATTACTACGAAGCAAAGAAAAGCAACGCAAAGTGGCTTTGCTTCACCTCGTAGATATGGGTCTGCACTCTGCGCCATCAGAGAATCATAAAAGTGATGCAACGGCAGCGAAAGAGGCCTTTAAATAAGCCACTCAGTCTTTCGTTTCTGAAAAAATTAACATGAATCAAAAAAATAGTAATATACTTGCAATTCTCTTCCAGCTCGAATTGATGCCATCTCTTGTTCAAGTCAAGACGGGAGAAGACTTTGGCTCTGTTTAATTGCATGATCATGTCCACTATATGGGAACTAGGAAATCTTTCTTGCTCTATTGCTTTGTTGGCCTAGTGCATATCAACACAAATGTGCACTGCACCTCCACTGTCCTTTTTTGGCACCACCACTATTGGTGAAACCCATGGTGTAGGACCAGTGGATGGTTCAATGATGTCATGCTTTAACAGCATTTCTAGTTCCTTCTCAACAGCTTTTTGCATGTGAAAAGTGACTCTGCTGTGCTGTTGCGCAACAAGGTGAATGTCCTCCTTAATATGAGGTTGCACTTATTTTGTTGAGTTTCCTGAACCATGAACCAACGAAGGGAACTGACTTACAATTTCAGACTGAGTACAGAGATTGTAATTGAGAGATATCAGTCCCATGTCAGAAGCAGTGGTAAATCTGAGCAGGTGTGCACTGGATGAGGTTCCTTGGAGGACATGGATCAGCGATTGCACAGATGTTGTTTTGTATTGTATGGTTGCTGTGAATGACCCTTGGCTTTGAAGTGGTTTAGAAGCAGCTAAGTGTATACCTATGTGCCTGATGGAGTAAGGTGAGGCACAGGGAACAGGACGTTAAACTTTTCCACAGGCATGATATTGATCAAGGCACCACTATCTATGATGAAAGTTATTGGCAGATCATTCACTTTCAGTGTGATTTTGGGACAACATCCAAATTAGGTTTGTCATTTCGTCTGGTGAACTTCTTTTGAATTGCAGTCTTCTTTAGAAGCAGCTAGTCCTACATGGCTATGCAAAAGTTGGTCGCACACTGCTCGTCACACCAGCAAGTTGCCCCAAAGGACTGTGGTAAATGTAGTGGCGACGGCGGGTACGCCTATGCCACGATGTGTAAAAAGAACAGTATGTGTTGCGTTAGCCATCCCTGGACACGTGTTTCGAGGTAGTTGCCTCTCGTCAGCAGGGAGCAGGTCAGTGTAAAGGGGTGCCGTGTGGACTGCCAAAATGTAATTAAAACAGGTCAAGTACCTCTCATGGCGCGCAGGTGCAGATCCAAGGCTCGTCAGCCCGTTGGCTCAAGGGAGCCGTAATAAATTATGCAAAAGTTGGTCGCACACTGCTCGTCACACCAGCAAGTTGCCCCAAAGGACTGTGGTAAATGTAGTGGCGACGGCGGGTACGCCTATGCCACGATGTGTAAAAAGAACAGTATGTGTTGCGTTAGCCATCCCTGGACACGTGTTTCGAGGTAGTTGCCTCTCGTCAGCAGGGAGCAGGTCAGTGTAAAGGGGTGCCGTGTGGACTGCCAAAATGTAATTAAAACAGGTCAAGTACCTCTCATGGCGCGCAGGTGCAGATCCAAGGCTCGTCAGCCCGTTGGCTCAAGGGAGCCGTAATAAATTATGCAAAAGTTGGTCGCACACTGCTCGTCACACCAGCAAGTTGCCCCAAAGGACTGTGGTAAATGTAGTGGCGATGGCGGGTACGCCTATGCCACGATGTGTAAAAAGAACAGTATGTGTTGCGTTAGCCATCCCTGGACACGTGTTTAGAGGTAGTTGCCTCTCGTCAGCAGGGAGCAGGTCAGTGTAAAGGGGTGCCGTGTGGACTGCCGAAATGTAATTAAAACAGGTCAAGTACCTCTCATGGCGCGCAGGTGCAGATCCAAGGCTCGTCAGCCCGTTGGCTCAAGGGAGCCGCTCTTTGATAGTTACCAACAGTGCACACCCATCTTCTTCATCTGTACTCAACAGCAATGTCGAAGAGCCTTTGTAAGATGAGCTTAACAATGGTTGATCTAGCCTTGTTTCTATTTGTCATAGTTGATGTTGCTTTTTGGTTTTGTGGGTGTGGTGAGAATGTTTCTGGAAACTTCTGACACCCATTTTCTCTTCTCACTGTGACTTATTGATTTCTCTTTTGCTTGTCTGTCCTATGGCTAGACAATTACCTGAATGGAGGAAACAAAAATCCACACCGGAAACATAACTTTAATTTCTTTAAAGATGCCAACTTACTTGCCTCTTGTTTTGCGTGTGCTTGCTTTTAACAATCAGGGACAGTTCATGATAGGCCGTTCCCACTTTCATCGATCTGCTTGTTCTTTTGCTCTTGCAGTCATGAACATTTTCTCCAGACTGTGTGTTTCTCTCAACATGTGCCCTCTAAATGAATCGGAAAGGCAGCCATCGATGATATTGAGATGCATGACTTCTTTACTGGTGAAATCACAGAACTGCAATGCTTACTGAGTGTTTGAAGTCTTTCAACAGACTCATCCATTGTTTCACCAACCTGTTGTCGTGCATTGTTGAAAATGTATCTTTCATAGTCAACATTCGGCATTGGATTGAGCTTGGCTTCGAATGCTTCTTCTTCTGGGTCACAACGCCCGATCGAAGGTCATAAAGCACCTCACTTGCTTATGTGATAAGTACATTTCTGCTTTCATACCTGCTTAGCACTGCCTTTAGCATTTGCTTTGCATGGATGATGGCTCTGTGTTATGGCACAGTGCAATACCTCTTCTTTCTTTCAGCCTGACCAGCATATTCTGGTGGGCTTTTCAAGTGTGCTCCTCTGTTGGGCCTTTAACTTCTTCTAGGGCCATGTAAGGGCTAGAGAGGGACTTTGACTCAACATACACCGACCGCAGACTGCTTCGGATCGATTTGGGGCACATGTGACATGCATGAGCAGTTTGCTATACCTCTATAAACTTTCAGGGAGAGCGGTCTTGTTTCTTCGGGGCGCGTATCCCATCCTTGTCACCAATTGTAGCATCCTCCCCAGACCAGGAGCATGCAAATGAAACATGCCACACACAAAGCTCTGCAGCATGTGTCTTTATTCTTTAACATACACACTACACACACTGCGTCAGGACTTTAATTACCACAACTTAAAACCTTCCGACAGCTTCCGTAATTCCTGTTTAAAGTCCGCCCAGACCCACAAGGGTCCTAGAGCTCAAAATCTTAAAGACTCTACAATGACTTGCTGTGTTGCACTGCATGAAGATTAGATAGATGTGTCCCTTGGTACATACATGCCTTGCCATACAGACATACCTAATACCTTGTGCAGTGTGGATAATGATTTACATTGAGAATCTAGCCATAGGGGCTGGTATACCCACATTAAGTGCAGTGTTTGCATCACATGAGTGAGGGAAAACAGCACTTGATGATTACATTTACAAACCCAAACCTTCTTCAGTGCTAGGTATTGATAAATGGTAACCCTCATTTGGCCAAAGGGCTGCTTAACACTACTTAGTGCCAAGAGTAGTAGCTCCCTGTAGCGCAACACTGCATTTATGCCAGTTGTGCTGCTTTGTACGACAGTTAGATTCATCTGCCACCTGGAGTCACTCTGTTTTGCCCTGTGTGTCACAAAGCATCCTCAGAGTGCAAACCTTTTTGGTATTGCTATGTACCTTAACAAAGTTATCTTCATTACCACTTGTGAGTGGTACATTACTACATACTTACCGTGCCTCCGATCTCCAATTCTAGATAGTCCACAACATCTGCTTCCCGGGCTATGACGTCTGCCCAACAATGTTTGTTTTGGGAGACAGAGGCTCTTCATAGGCCACCTTGCTCAGGTGCCCAACGCACCCACTCCCACCGATCCATCCGATCTTTTGCTGGGTACCTCAGCTGACTCCTCCACCTGCAGCCAGCATCAGCGGCAGGAAGTGCTTCACCAGCCAGATGAGACAGTCAACCTCTCTGGCATGAATTTCTTACCACTCTCCTTCCCGACACACCCACAATGGCACAAGCCTAACCAACCTTACCCCATTGAAACAAAAAAATAAACCTTGAAACTATACTTATTTAACTATTATCCCAAATTGCACAAACACCAAACAATACAAATACTGTTACAACGTCCAAAAACTACACTTATGTAGTAAAACTACCACAAAATATATTTGACGGGGACAGACACAGACTGCTCCACAAACAGCCAAAAACTCCTCCAACCTCTCCAAGCATTCCAAAAACCACCTGGACCAACCAATACACACTAACAGAAACTAAAAGTAACCCTTACACTTGTTGGTATGCAGTCAGGCACACCCAATGCCTGGGTGTAACAAGCGACATTTACATCAATTTTCTGACACATTGCTACAAAAATGTACATTGTGTGATGCACCTCACAGTAGCACTTATGCAGCAACACAAAGGGCTAGGCAATTGCACCAATGTGCTGCCTTAATCCTGTGCCACAGAGGCAAAGTGCTGGTTCCAACTAGCGCAACAGAGTCGATGCATGGCTTCTGCTGAAGCAAACACCTTAGGCTCACCTCCAAGGGTCTAGGGCTGGGGTGGCGCCACTTGGCAGAGCTGACCAACAGATGGCAGAGTCCAGGTGCAGAAGCAGGGTGGTTGGAAGTATTTTATGCCCCTGTCACTTTTTTTTTCCAAGTCAAAGAAGGCTTTATTCGATTGATTAGACAAACAATCATAAAAGCACAAGATTACAAGATACATTCAAACAATTCGTACGTTAAAAGTTCATAAAAAGTTTTACATAACTCCAGTTCAAATAATTAAAACAGTATTAAACTTACAAAAGCCCTCATCTCATTAAGAACAGTTAAATACGCATGTGTTTCCTTTGGCTCAAAACGTTTTTCAAGAAAATTGTTTTCCTAAAAACACTATGCTCATTATCTAAATATTGTAAGGCCAAAAAAGCAGGACGGCATTGGCGAAGCCCAAACTGTTTTAGGATAGGTACTAGGATTAGGCTCCTAGCAGCGGAATAAAACCTACAAAAGAGAATGACATGGATCGTAGATTGTGGGGAGATGTTATCACAGGGGCATAGCTGAAGGTCTTGAGACCAGTCATTCGTTATGGGAAAAGTAACTAGTCTATGAAAGACCCCCAGCCTAAATCGAGTTAGTAAAAACCTGTCATAGGCACCAGGTACAAAAGTTAAATAGGGTTGAATATTAAAAGTGGTTAAAACCATCTGATTGCGCAGGACTGTGGGTTTTAAAATCTCAGATTACATTCTAATGGTATCCAGGAGCAAAATACCTTATTTTCTTAATTCCTTCCTTGTTATTGCCTTAATGGTAGTAGGATTAATAAAATACTCTAGATGGCCAAGATCTTTAAAAAAATTATAAACATATCTTAGCCATGGAATCCTCATTACACGATCCAGTTTCAAAATATCTTAGAGGATATCTCTTCTTTGGTACAGAGCCTGTGCCATCTAGTACAGGCTCAAGCCTGATTAAATCAGAGATAAAAGGGAGACCTAACTCTGCGTGACAAATGCATGCTGAGGTACCACTCTGGACAGATAAAATGTATCTTAGGAAGGAATTTTCTACTCTCTGAATTGGGAGCAGATCAGCAAACCCCCAGACCCCACTCCCATAAACTGCCGATGAGACACACTTAACTTTATAGATTTTAATGACCTCCTCTGGAGGTTTTTTGTCCAATTTTCTGGCAAAGGCAGTAAGAGCAGATGTAGTGCGTAGAAGTACCAATTGTTTTGCTACAACTGCTTGTACCCAAGTGTCATTGTGGGCGAAAAGAATGCCCAAATATGAGAATTTCTTTGTATCCCCAATCTTTTGTCCTGCCACATACATATCCTTGTGTTTCTTTATACCATTGCCACAGCGCATGATGAAAGTTTTGGAAGAGTTTACCCATAAGCCTAAATCTTTCATGAAAAGGGAAAAACTATCCAAGACGCGCTGAAGGCCTAGTTGTGTGCGAGACATCAACACCGCGTCGTCTGCATACAAGAGAGCTGGGATTGGGCGACCGGCTACTAGGGGAATAGTAGAATATTGACAATTGATCCAGACTTGCACCACCATTGCACATACACACATCTAAAACTTTGCAAAGATGTATCTTTTCTACTCATTGAATTTAATTGTGGAGCACATGATTTGTCTTTTGATTTTTTTCAACATTGCAGAAATTCGGATTCTGTCCACTCACACAGTGTGAGATGGCACAATAGTCCTCATTGTGGGATTTTTCCTACACCCATTGTAAGATCTGTGAGGGAATCACACAAGAGGACATCATTGACTACATGTTGGAGTAAGTTACTCTCAATAAGTGCACATGACACGAGATTCAGACACAAGCACAGATATTATGTCACACATTACAACTTCTTAGTTGGTATGATGTATATTTGTACTTCCCTTACCAATGAGTTTGCCATTCCCATACCTGCCATTCTGAAACTGCTCATTGATGATAATGTGGCGGAAGATGTAAGCATCATGTGCACTTCTAGGAAACTTTGCCAGGACATTGATGAACATTTCCTGATGGTCCTCTATCATCTGGAAATTGATGGAGTAGGTGTGCTTGCGTTTTTGGTACAGGTACGATGTTGCTGCAGGGGGCTTAAACTGGACATGTGTGTAGTTTATGACACCAACCACATTTGGAAATCCAGCAATTGCGTAGAAGCCTTGCTTGGTATCCAGTTGTTGTTGGCTTGTTTTTGAGAACAGAATGTACTGGGGTGTGAGTTTTTTTATGGCATCCAACACCAATGGGAGAAAAGCAGAAAATGTTCCCTATGAAATGACTGTCAATCTGGCCACTGTGGTTTGGAAGGATCCTGAGCCCAACATGTGTAGCACAGTCATCAATTTTACATGGGTTGGGATGGCATTGGTGCTTATGGTTGCTGTCTGGAGGCTTGGCGATATCTTCTCTAGCAATTCCATGATAGACTCCCTCTTCTGTCTCTAGAACTCTACAACTTCCTCATCCCTGAGGTCATTGAGTGATGTGCGCTGACAGAAAATGCGCTCCTTTCTCCTTTGCTGCCTAAGTGGTTGTCTTCTAGCTACTCCCAGCTGCACGATAATGACCACTATGGTGTAATTAAGCTTGCCAGATTGCCTGTGAAGGTGAGAAATTTGAACTACAGCCACTGTGTCATTTCCTACAAATGGGTTGCAGATGCACAGCAATTCTGGCACATTTCTAGCATTGTGTTGTGATTATAAACAATGCTTGATGCAGTGCTATACTAATAAATACCACAGTGTTACCGTGGCATTGGATTTTGTGCAGGAACTGAGGTTCTGTAATTCTCGAGACTGACTCCATTTTCTATTGTGCCACCATTTTGTGTTGCCCTCACGTAGGCCTGTGAAGGTAGCCTGGCGAACAAAGTGGCCTGGCCTTCTTAGTCTATGTATACATTAACTAGGTTTCTTTCTGACTCTGGAATGAACTGTAAGAAACTGACCTCTTCAACTGAAACTGACCTTGCAAAGCCAATTTCCCTGATCGATCTTTGTCTGAGATTGCCAATCAATGTTCAGGACATCGTTAACTTTTAGTTTCCTTGCACATGCCTTATCTTGTTCATCATCTGTTACTGTTTCTTTTTTTATGTTTCTTCATTACATGGGTTATGCTTTCAATTATAGATTTGTCCGGCTTTTGGAGATTGAATTTGGGACATTCCTAATGATTAACTTTTGGGTTGGGATACTGTACATATAATCATGCCCTGCAGTGCCATCTAAATCAGATTAACCTTTGTGAACTATGTAATTATAATGTTTTGCCCATATCCTGTTAAAACCCCAAAGGCTACTCACCTGCTGACCCTCCAGATTTTCCATTTGTTTAGGAATGTAATTGGTACAACTCCCTTACATGCCTGGGGCAGGATAAAGAGTATATAAGACGTGAAGTGAGACCATTCTATGGACTACCTCATTCAGTTGCTACGGCTTCTGTGTGACGTAGTCACACTCATTTGAGTTTAATAAAAATGTTCTTTTATATTTCAGCTTCTTTGCCAAATTCTTTATTATTGGTTTGAATGGACTAAGTATCAGTGAGACCCCTGAGAACGAGTTTATATTTCTTCAATTGGCGACCAACGTAGGGCTCATCAGAGAAGTGGCTATCTGTGGGAGTGATCTTGTCAGAAGACAGAAATCTACTGAGGAGGACAGGACAGGACTCTACTAAGGAGGTACTCTGTGCACAGAGATTCTGGGGATTCTTTGTCTCTGCAGCCCAGTATATTTCTGATCTTCCTGATTTTGATCCTCCACATGATGTCACCCCTGACTGAGAACCTTTTTGGCGTGAGTATTTAAAAAAAAAAAGACCGTTAGGTCATTTAGAACTTGGCAGTTAGAATTTGGACAACCATTTGTTTGGTAAAAGTCGTTATGCGGCTCTTACTGTTGGTTTTTGCCTTGGATTGGTAAGGTAGTTTAGTAACACTTACTATAGCTTTGGAATTTTGGAATTTGTGTTGGCCAACTTTGGATTTGTATAGGTTTGTATATGCGAATTGCAATTTGTGTAGGCAGGTAATGAGGAGATTTTTCTCTATCTGGTTTTGTTGAACGGTGCAACGTACGAAGAGTACCTTAAGCACTAAGGCCATATGTAGGAAGCCAAATACCGGTCGGTAACGGCCGAAATTCGGTAAATATCCCATTACCGACCGGTATTGAGGCACTTGAGATGTAGGTGGCTGATTTCTGGATTCGGTATTTACCGAATCGGAATTTTAAGAAATCGGTAAAATACCGATTCGGTAAATACCGAATCCAGAAATGCTATGTAGGGGGCAATCAAGTGAGTGCATTATTAGTGTCTGGATTCATTATTTACCACCAACTACAAGTTGATGGTAAATGACGAATACCTTTAAAAAAGCATTTTTGTGCAATTTGTGAAGTGCCATGTGGCAGACATACATGCCCTTAGGGCATGTATGTGCGCCACATGTGCACACATGCACGAATCAGGGGTGCAACAGGGTGTCAATGTGACACCCTGCCACCCATGATAATGCCTCCCCTATTACCGATTCGGTTTTTACCGAATCGGTAATAGTAACTGGCTTCCCATTCATTCCTATGGGCCTCCAGGCCCATAGGAATCAATGGGAAGGGATGCATTATTAACGATTCGGTAAATACCGATTCATAAATACCGATATTTACAGAATCGGTAATGATTACCGATTAATTACCTACATACTATTTACCGATTCATAAATACCGAATCTGTAAAATTCGGTATTTATGAATCGGTAAATGTTATGTTACCTACATATGGCCCTAAATGATTATAATATTGCATATTCTGCAGTATTTTTGGCATGCCTGTTTTCAAAGCTCACATTGAAGAATGTGTTGCTTTTTCTTGGAGGTACCATAGTGTGATGTGAAGTAAATTAGCCGGCTCCCCTAGAGAGAATACCTAAATAGGTTTAGGTATAAAAACATATTTCTTCCTTGGTGATTCTGTATCCCCAGGGAATTAAAATATGGAAATAATACATACAAGGATCCTTTGTTCTGCGCAATTTTATGAATGGAGATATGCAGAGCGATTTTTGGTGTTCTGCCAGCCAAAGCTAGTGACTTGAGTGTATCTTGGCTTCTTGGAAATAAAGGTCTGTGGGGCTGTTTTTGCAGTCTTTTGGAACACTATTGAGAAGCGCTTCTTGTAAATATGCCTTACAACTAGTATTTACAAATGGTTTGGTCTAAGTACGGTCTGTGGGCTGTCCTTAGTTTCTGTCTTGAGTATTGATCTGTGGGTTAAATGTGTGTTTAAATGTCTCTGTAAGTAAATAGCGATGGCGCTATTTATGAAATAAATGACTAAAGCGCGCTGTATTGTGTGTCCTGAGTGTTTGCTCCTAGCATTAAACTTTAATTTAAGTTGTGTTGAACCGCAGAAATGAGAACATTTGCATATGGAATTTCATTTGGCGCAGGCGTAAGAAACTCATTTTTCTAAGGATTTACATGAGATATGTCTAATGTCCAATCTCTGATTTGTAAAGAACATTCTGAGGATGATTAATATGTAGCACAATTATAGGATATTTATTTTTAAGTGCCCCAGGTGTCAAAGTCGAAATTGGGTGAGGGCACTATTTAGGCAGCATTTTTTTTCATTTAGAGTAGCTTTTAAAGTGCCTTAGGCTTCAGTAAATGCATACATTTAGGTATAATACAAATTTGCAGGTTGTTCTCATTTGGGGTTGCTTTTAATGGCTCAGTGAGCCAATGTGCCCGGTGCAGAGGTTTGAGTTTAATATCAGGGTTGAAGGTTTTGACTCTAGCTGGACCTACTGAGACGTTCATCCATTTAAGGTTGATGAAATGAGTACCATTGCATAGGGTGGTAACAAGCATTTGTTCTAAAGGTGGTATGTTGTGTCGTTGTGTTCTGTGAATTATTCACAGTAGATGTTTTTTGAGTCTGGGAATAGGAGTGGATTGTGGCCCCTAAAGGGAGTAATATATATGGTATGTGGTTTTTGATAGGGTTGGTTATTGCAAGTTAGAAAGAGTTAGGTAGGCTTTTTGTCTTTGACAGCTTCAGGGTGAAGAGAGAGAGGGCTGAGGAGAGGCAGATTTTGACCTTGAGGTCAGTAAGGTGGGGGTTAGCAGTATGTTGAAACAAGATGAGTTTTTGTATGACTCCTATGAAGAAAAAATGTTTGTGTGTTTTTCACGTTTTTGCATTTTGTCCTTCTATGAATTGTTCCTGCTGGTCCTGCGTGTCAGAAGCGACACAGTAAGTTGTATTTGACAGCTGATCACCACTAACTGGTGACCAGTTGTCAAAAGGAGGGTGAGGAAAGTAAAAGAAAGTGTACTTTTAATTTTAAGCCTGACAAATTAAGCAGGCCCGAATATTGGGTTTTGGGCTGCATGAAGTGCGTGCGTCACCGCTTATTTATATGTGCTATTGTAATTTGTCTATGAAGTGCGTGCATCACCGCTCATTTACATGTGCTATTGTAATTTGTCTATGCTTTTTGTGCTTGGTATACAGCACGTATATCTGATGGCTTGACATGTGTGTTTTTTTTATTTTATGTATGTTTTTGTTTTATGTTGTTGCTTCTGATACTATTACAAGTTTTCCTGTGTTGTGAGGGGATGTCATGAAGATATACGTCTTTGAGCAACAATTGGTTGAACTTGTTCTGATACTAGATTTCACAGATATGATACTTTCATACTGTGAACAAGACAGACAACACTTCACCAGTGCATCATGTCTATTTGGCTATAATAGTATTGAAGAAAAATAAAAGAGATATACAGGATCAAAGTGTGTCACCTGCAGTTAGTCACGTTACTGCCCTTTCCCCAGGGAACAGGCAGCCCTAGATTTATGTTTCCTTGATTGGACCTAAGGATGAAATTATAGATCTATGACTCTTGTACAAGGTGACCTAATTTCTATATTGCATTAGTTAATCATGTTCTGCTTCCTAAGTACCAGGTTTCATTTTCCCCGGGGAAGGAACTGGAACAGTAGCCGAGATTACCGTATATGGTGTAGCGGCCAGCGGTAGAGTTAAAATTTGTGTAACTTTGGCCTTTTGTGTATCAACCGTACTCTTGGTGTTGTGTCACATGCCTGACTATCACCCAAGTAATTTCTTGTCCTTCCTATAGATTTTTCTTTTGCCGCTTCTCCCCTGATCGACGTCACATTGTGCCTAGTTATTGGGGATTTTAGTTGTGTCCTAGTCCCATTTCCCTTTTCCGTATTCCTTTCACCAGTCAGCCCATTCATTATTGTTGGTGTATTGTTCAGGTTCACACTTCCAGACTGCAGTGATGTACCAGGGAAGCCCATATTATGTATAATTCCCTTTCGTATGACCAGATGGGTTTTTTAGGGAGGTATCTACATGTCCCTGATAATCTGTATCATGTGCTTTCTCTTTTGAGGGGTTCTAGATAAGGAATTTAGGAACACCTAGACTTAATTATTGAGGAAAATATGTGTTTACCCCATTAGACAATGCCACTATGTGTGAGGACATCTATTCAGATAGAATTCCCATGTAACTATCTACCCCTAGATGGTAGAGGATATGCTCTCACATTGAAGCCACTCCTTTGAAGATTGCAGGCCACCTGCTTGCAGTCCCCTTGTTAAATACAATGAACTGTTTTTGTACTGAATTTGAAGGAAACTAACAACTGTGTCACATTTCCTACGTCACTAGGTTCTGCGGTATCAAGTCATAATAACCCGCAGAACGCTGATTTAAGCCTAATTCCCATCAGTGACAGCTGCAGATGAGGGCCGGAGGTCTTGGCCCTACAGTCCAAGCACCCAGAAAAGTAGCAAGGCTGAACAGTGATCGCCAGCGCGCCATCAATGGTATCTCCAAAGCATCGTGCTTGCTTTATCAGAAGGCGTTGAACATCAGAAAAGAAGGAGGAGCTGTTGATGGCAGGGTTTAATTTAATTTAATTTAATTTAATAATTTAATTTAATTGTGGGTTTATATAGCGCTAGAATCGACTCCCGGAGGAGTATCTCCGCGCTTCGACCGCTGGGGAACCCGTCCTGGCTCACCCTGAGAGATGGTCCCTAATGGGTATCTCTAAGGTGCAACCAAGCATCCCCGGCGGTCTGGGGGGGCCGTTGTGAAGATGAGGCAAGCTAATGCCCAGAGTTGCCGAGTGTGGTCCCTGACTGGAGTAGGCACCGAGGCGAGAATTATCAAGCCCGCTGACCCTGGTCCACGACCCTGCCGCGTCGGGAATCGAACCCTGGTCCCGGGCCGTCCTCTGCTTACGGGTCTGCCGCCTCTAACCAGTGAGCCACACCTCTCCTTGATTTGAGCCTTGAGTTTTCTACCTGTCATGTGCTGGTAACCTCTGACAGTGTGCAGTCCCTTGAACCCCTTGGCCTGAGTTTTGGACACACACCCCCCCTTTTCTTTGCTCCAATGGAAGGGCAGTGCACCGGAGGATCTAAGATTGACAAAAGGCACTACATTATGGTGCCCATGAAAGAATAGCCTGAGCGTCCTTTGACACTGAATAATGAGTGTTGAAGCCTGTGAATGTAGACCCGGGTCTGCACAAGATGATCTGTGCCCATAACCAATGAAGAGCACATTATTTGTAGTGTCTGTCGCAGAGGAGAGACACTGGTGCACTGCCTTGAGACATTGAGACTTTCGAGTGAGCTGTGAGTGTTTGCCAGGAGGGCACTCCAACTAAGCAGTACTATTTTCATGAAGAGGCCTGAATCGAGAGGCCCAATGCGGAAGAAGACAATGGAAGCAGATTTGATGGACGAAAGAAGCCTGCCAGAGAGGCTTGGAACGGACTTTAGGCACAGCAGCACAAGCGATTTCAGTGCAATTGTATAAAGTAAATGTTAATTAAGTTCTCATTTGACTGAATTGCCATGGAAGAGGAAGTGGCTCCGCCTCTAGCATCCAAAAATGGTCCACCAGAAGTGAGTCTTTGTGCTACTATGTCTGTTCGGAGACCTGTCCCGAGAGAAGTAGAGAATAATAAGATGATGTTACAGCAACACCTTGACGACCTAATGAATATCGATATAGACCTAGATTCAGAATAACATGAGTCTTAGGTTATTGCCTACGTAATGGCAAAAGGAGGGTCTGAGGTTCTGAAATTCTCGAGACTGACTCCATTGTATATTGTGCCACCATTTTGTGTTCCCCTCACGTAGGCCTGTGAAGGTAGCCTGGCGAACAAAGTGGCCTGGCCTTCTTAGTCTATGTATACATTAACTAGGTTTCTTTCTGACTCTGGAATGAACTGTAAGAAACTGACCTCTTCACCTGAAACTGACCTTGCAAAGCCAATTTCCCTGATCGATCTTTGTCTGAGATTGCCAATCAATGTTCAGGACATCGTTAACTTTTAGTTTCCTTGCACATGCCTTATCTTGTTCATCATCTGTTACTGTTTCTTTTTTTATGTTTCTTCATTACATGGGTTATGCTTTCAATTATAGGTTTGTCCGGCTTTTGGAGATTGAATTTGGGACATTCCTAATGATTAACTTTTGGGTTGGGATACTGTACATGTAATCATGCCATGCCCTGCAGTGCCATCAAAATCAGATTAACCTTTGTGAACTATGTAATTATAATGTTTTGCCCATATCCTGTTAAAACCCCAAAGGCTACTCACCTGCTGACCCTCCAGATTTTCCATTTGTTTAGGAATGTAATTGGTACAACTCCCTTACATGCCTGGGGCAGGATAAAGAGTATATAAGAGGTGAAGTAAGACCATTCTATGGACTACCTCATTCAGTTGCTACGGCTTCTGTGTGACGTAGTCACACTCATTTGAGTTTAATAAAAATTTTCTTTTATATTTCAGCTTCTGTGCCAAATGCTTTATTATTGGTTTGAATGGACTAAGTATCAGTGAGACCCCTGAGAAGGAGTTTATATTTCTTCAGAACGGCTACATTGCATATATGAATTCCTGGGTGATATAGCAGGATTCAGTGAAGCTTTTCCCCCACGCAATCCTTAAAAAACAACACATTTGTGTAGATGCATACTTTTTTTCATATGACTTACTGCTTGCGATGCCCCATAGTTTTTCCACCACTCAAAGTTATCTCACAGAAAATATTGGTGTTACGCCCCTTCTAAGAAAAGTCTTTTTATGGCGTGAACATTTTAAAAAATGTATCCTCCAATCCTGGCACTGCCTAGCTTTGTGATTTACCCAATAAAGGTGACAGATTGAACTTGGAAAACAATAAAAGAAGAGGAATTAGAATGAAAAGTACTGTATGCAGGGAATGTTTGCATAAATTGGAACATGGCAAGCAAGGACATATATACAACACACAAAGACCAATATTTACAATTGTTTTGCGTTCGTTTTTTAATGCAAACATGATGCAAAACCTTTTTGGGGATTTACAAACCAATGCAATTTGGGTATTCGTGTTGGTTTGTAAGGAAAAGTAACGCAAAGCAGTGTGAAGTGCTCCTTTGCGTTACTTAGTGTCAAGGGGGCATTACAGGTGTGGTACATGGCTGCTCCCATGCAACCACCCATGTTTTTTTACGAAAAACCCTATCTACTAACATTAGTGGACAGAGTTTTGCCCCAAAAAAGTATGTTGCTGGAAAGCAGGCGTTAAAGGGAGACATTTTTGATTTCTCCTTTCTTTTCCGACCTTGCAAGTGTGCTGCACTGTACAGCACACATACAAAGTAGGAAACGGTTTAAAATATGTCCAGTCATGTTATTTTGTACTGGAAGGCTACACTTTCAATGCAAAACATATGCTGGACTCATGCACACACACTGAGGCGCAAAGGTGTGTGGGTGGCGCTAGTCAGCAACATTTAGCACTGGCACTAGGGAGAGAGGAGTGTCATATCTCTGTATATATGGTGCTCTGTTGCTCACTCCCTGTCACGCTGCATTGTGCGACACCTTTCCAAATCTGAGCAAAATGCTGTATTTGTTAGGCTGGCTTAGAGGTTGCTATTACTGATGGGCCATATCTGTTGAAATGTGGTAAGAATCAGTGATATTAGATTTTATAAATTTTCCCATTCACCTTTAAGGGGCATAAATTATTTGAAAACATTTATTTGTGTCTATCTTGATTCTCTAAATTTGGGATACTCACCTGTATTTTGCCTTCATTTTTGAGCTTGGGGAAGCAGCTGTTGCTTTTCGTGGCAAGATGCACTGCAATTTATTGCTGGTATGTGCCATAAGTATGGCCTAGATGCGTTTTGGTATTTAGAGCCCAACGTTTATTTACGTCCTTTTACAGTAATGACAAGTTAGAATGTCTCTGATACTGAAATATGTTGGGATGCTGAAAATCAATGTAGAGCGCATACCTGCAAGAAATATTTGCTCATTGCCTTGGATGTTTGAAATGTGGCATTATCCCTCAAAACAATGGTGGAACTGTTGGTTTTCTAGTGCCTGGTGGCAGTACTCCATGTTCCTGTGAGGTGTTGACCATGTTTGAGATATGAAGCAGCATCATTGGCAGGGCCTTTCAAGGGAAGTTAAAACTTCTCTGAAGAGCTGATGAGCAGCGAAAGTTATCATGCTTGGAAATTTATAAATGAGAA
Source organism: Triturus cristatus (assembly GCF_964204655.1). Classification (NCBI taxonomy): domain Eukaryota; kingdom Metazoa; phylum Chordata; class Amphibia; order Caudata; family Salamandridae; genus Triturus; species Triturus cristatus. Next base: position 500,499,607 of record NC_140582.1, read on the forward strand.
AACATATGCTTGAATTGAATTTGGTGAATGAAAAATGGAAAATCAATTCATCTGCAGGTTACTTGCTTTGCCAAGGAGCACAGCAACATTTATTCCTCATTTGTACTTTGGATTGGCATTTTTGGAGGATCTAGTTCAGGTTGCCCCGCTGTTGCTATGGTTAAAGATCCGGTACTTACCTCATACATCATTCAATCAAATAATTCTTGCAGACTGTCTTAAATTAGATCATGCAACCACAATCCCTTGGCTTGCTCATGTCCAAAAGACTTTCACAACTGTTGGACTGTCTGAGTTCTTTCACAAACCTCAAGAAATCAATGGAAGCTCGAAAAGATTGGCAAAATCCTCTTTCACTTCCCCACAGATCACATTCCAGGCATGTAAACCATAAATTGTTTGTTATTTAAATCTGAAGCAGACTGAGGGCCAGGAATGGTACCTTACCTGGATTACAATTTGGGAAAGCAGATTTTATCTGACCCGTTTTAAATTGTGTACTCTGTATTAGCTGGTAGTGCATCCTAAGCAGGTATTGTGGTTCTCTTTTTTACCTCAAAGACAAGGGGGACCAGGAGCTGTATTTAAACAGGTCGTGCACACCGGCTCCAAATTGAACTGTGTATCAAGAGGGTGTGCAGTTCCTAGTGGGAGGGGCCTGGAAAGGAAGGTCTTTCTTCATGATGCCCTCACACACCCCAAAGGATGTCATTTATTTTTTTTGTTGCATATTTTTATAGCGCAAACTCAACTCGAAGGTATTGGAGCGCTTTACATAGCACCGTATTTACATTGCACATTCAGGCACGGGGAGATTAAGTGATTTGCCCAGAATCACATGATGTGGACGCGACCTCGAGGCTCGAACCCTGGTTTCCTGCACCAGAGGTGGCAGCGCAGCCGACGGACCACATCCTCTTCATCATTGGGCCAAGCTCCTCATTGGGCCGGCACTGCAATGCCCGACGGGCTCCCGTAAACGGGGCTCCTTGGTGGAGATCTTTTGAAGAAGCCGTAGGGTGCTTGCAGGTGTCAGGGCTGGGTAGTGCACAGGAAGGTGGGTTAAAATAAGTCAAGAGTTGTCCTACACTTATATATTATATTACTGTGGTAGATCTGGCTTAATTACAATTGTGGAAGCCTTAAATGGATATAATGTTCCGACAGGGCTGTCGTGGTGTGGTAGGTCAACATGTTTTGTGCCTGCTTTGCCCCTAGCGGGACAGATGGCACTTCGTCAGGACCATGAAAAGCTAAAGGTGAATGGTGCACTACCGCAAGTCTGGTTCTCGTAATTAATCTGATGACCAGACACAGTAAAATATACCCTAGTAGACTTATATCGGGGTAGGCGACCCGTGGTATGGAAGCCTACAGCTGACGGGGGAGGCAGAGCACGTTGTTGCTCTGTGCGAAGGGTGACAGCCGACTTTCGTCTATCCTACCCTAGCTCTGGGCCCCTCTTTTTTACCTCCCTGTCCTTGCAATGGATTTTCTAAGCAATCTCTGACCCATTTTATGTTTTTCTGTAGTTTTTATTCCAGACCCAAAGCATTTTTTTATGTCAATTACTGCGCTCTTTTGGTTCTACTTCTTTTTCTGTCTGTTTGCTTTGTCTGCAACAGCTAGAATCTGAATTTTGTTGGACAGCAGTATTGGGTGATAGCCGTCAAGCACTCAAAATCAGGAAGACTCTAATCCCTTTTATTGATTAATGCTATGTATGTTCACCTTGTGTTGTAGATGGAATTTGAAAATGGCATCACGAATGGCTCGAGATTACACTGCAATATTTTAATCTATTTTAAAAGTTTGCATGTATGATACTTATTCTTATAGCCTTGTGCCAAATAAAGCTTTGAATCGGATCGGAAAAAATATGTTTGAAATATATTAAGACTCTAAATACTAACATGCCATACACATGACACACATCTGCAAGAAATTATTGCTTAGTGTCTGGCATGTTTGAGATGTGGACTCCTATTACCATATTTCTCCTCAGCAATAGCAGAAGCCGTTACCAAGTTAAAATACATTACAGAGGACTTTGGCAATAGTATTTAGGGCAGTGAATGTATCTGACCCTCTCACTATATCTAAAAACTATATCTAAAAACATGAGGATTTTTGTTTCACAAAATGTCTCAGCTCAGTTTCATGTGGATATCATTGCTACATCCTTTGTGATTTAACTGTGTGGGTCTATGTGGTGAGTGCGACACTCCAAAGATGAAGTACGTTTCTCCAACCTGGACTTTGACTAGTGCTGGAGTGGGTGTATGTCTGCACACGTTTCCGTATTGTGAATCAGGTAAATGTGTGCATTGCACATGCTCTGTGTATTTACAAGTGTGCATTTAAGCTGGACAATTCATTGCTTTTCCGGGTGCAGAGTCTCCAAACTCAGATTAACCTGCTAGAAAAACCCAGACAGTAAAGTCGCATGAGGCCTGGGCTGCAGGTGTATCTAGGACGTGGGCCTGGCCTGCACCTGACAGCTTCCTGGTGCATGAGGGGGAGGACAGAATGCCCCCCTTCAAGTCCAAAGGGGACTTTGTTCATAGTTCAGTTTATATTGAAGTAAATGCCTTTGTGTGTGACGTATTCAATAACAATGCCTGTGTATGTGAGTGAAAACATAATCTTGTACTGCTATTGTTTTAAGGTAGATTTCTCTCTGCACATGTATATCACAACGTCCATTGAAATGTTTATAATCAAATGTGACTATTCTTTACTTATTAATCTGAATTTCCCTTTAACCTCGATATGCTGGCTAAATCGCATGACTCTGTTAGGCTTGGAAGTCTTTTTATTTTGAGGTAGTACATTTGGACATTTCTTGCATCTCCTAGTAAGGAGTAGCCCTGCTTTTGATATTGGCAACCAGACGCGTGGTTTTACGGAAATGAATGAAGTCAGCAGTGTATTCAGGCCTTGTATCTTTGCTTCAAAGACATCTCACATTTTCTCAGTGAGAAGATCCTGCCACCTGCTCATGAGATATGTTTGGCTAAAAGAACAAAGTGAAGGGGGGAGAAAAAGGTTTATAAACTGTTCAGTTTTGCATGTGTTTTAGCATTACATGCTCCAGCTGGCAGTTTTGAGCAAGAGCTCTGGTCTATTGAAATGACAATTGCCTCTCAGTTATTTACTGTGCCACTCGATAGCTTTGCTTTAAACGGATGCTAGACTTTGGGCTTTCCCATGTCTTGAGTTTTAGTTTGAAAATGTGCTAAACTTACAGTAATATTTTATTTCCACAAAAGCCAAAATTCTTTTCACCTCCCCACCCTCCATTTTATGAAGCAAAAATCTGCAAGTAGCGTGTGTTTCAAAAGGTTGGCGTTACAGCATTGCAGATGACTTCAAACGTCTCACGCTGCTTTTAAACGTTTCATTAATAACACATGCTTACTACTGGAACAGCAATCCTGCTGCACTAAGATAGTTTTGTCAGCCGTTCTTTGAAACTCGGCTGTTAATAGTATGCAATGGTTTGTGGTCTTGCCACAATTTAACCCAGGCCTTCCAAGTACATGCGAGAATCCCGGTGGTCTGCTGAAAACAGGGTTTAAGAGACACTGATTCACCCGGTCTGCGGCCTGCTACTTGGAAGGGCGCTCACTCCCATCACGTGCAGCACACTCCATGAAACTGATGCAAAATAATGCAGACCTCATTGCCCAATCATGTGAGAACCACATTTTCTGGTGTACTTTCTAAATTGGAAAAACAACAGCATCAGAAATTAAATACAGATATCACCATGAATTTTCCTTTCAGCAGTGTTGTTTTCTGAACATGTACTTCTTTTTCCTTTGGTTTTGTTGTCCTTAATCTAGCGTATGAGTGTACAAGTGTAATTAAAATTGCACTTTTTGGAAACATATTTCTATGTTCTTAAATATTTCCGATTAAATTGTAATTGCATTTATATAACACTTACTACCCCTGACGAGGCGTCAAAGTGTTTTTTCGGCAAGTAGCACGCTGCTCTGGAACCCAAAAAGGATTAGTGGTGAATTAGTATAGTGAAATATGAAATGAATTTAAGCGGTGGACATGTGAGTTTGTTATTTGTATTGAAAAAGGATAGTGGAGGGGTAGAAGAGTGAAGGGTTTGCATTTATATAGCGCTTGCTACCCCTGATGAGGTGTTGAACCCCTTTTTGGTGGGTAGCATGCTACTTTGGAACCAACCGCTTTTCGGTGGGTAGCATGCTACTTTGGAACCCTAACAGGATTAGTGGGGAATTATTGTAGCGCAATACTAAATTAATTTGAGCGGTGGACATGTTAGTCTGTTATTTGGATTGAAAAGGAATAGTGGAGGGATGGAAGAGGGAAGGGTCTAGAAAGTTTTTTGGGGGGAGTTCATAGCAGTATCAAGAGGTTTGTGATGAGTAAAGAGGAGATGGAGGGTGAAGAGTCATGAGGGAAGGGTTTATGAAGGCTTGTTTGGGAGATTTGAATATGAAAAAAGGTAAGAGATGATGCAAGGAAGGTTAGAAGAAGAGGGAAGAGCCTAGAAAGGGTTATTTTTGGGATCATAGTAGTAGAATGGGGTTTGGGAAGAGTGAGAGAGTGGAGGTAGAGGATATATTGAGAGAGGTATAGAGTGAGAAATAGGGTAGTGCATTGGAAACTAGTAGAAAGATATTTGAGATGAAGGTAGAGGATATATTGAGAGAGGTATAGGGCGAGAAATAGGGTAGAGCATAAAAGAGAGTAGTAGAATGAGGTTTGAGATGAGTCAGAGTGGAGCTAATGGATCTACTGCGAGAGGTATAGGGTGAAATATAGGGTAGTGCATTGGAGATGCTGATTTGAAAGAAAGAAAGAAATATAAAGATACTTAAGTACGTGGAAGCTATATATGTATAAGTAAGGTAATATATGTAGATTTAAGTTGTCTTTTATAAACTAAGACTTTCAAGGGTTGCTGTATTTGTTACTTTTTTTGTAATTCAACAGTGAAGCAATTGTAAATAAATAGTTGATATAAAATATGTACTTATTTATGCAGTTACATATATACTTGTTATACATAAAATAATATAACTATAAGTAATATGAACATTTGCTAAGCAGAACTAATGAATATCTATATATTTAAAACATAATTTTAATACAGATTTTTTCAAAGCAATACAAATATGTAGATACACATCTATAGTCCAAAAAATGCTTATATACATAGAGATATGTTGTATATTTATGTATGAATATATAGCGGTTATGCTGGAAAGAGCCAACTCTTGACCAGTCTTCTGAAGATAAGGTAGTAATCTGTGGATCTTATGTTTCGGGGTAAAGAGTTCCATAGTTTGGCTGCTTAAACAGAGACGGATGTGCCACCTATGTTTTTTTTCTTGTATGGTGGGATTTTGAGGCAGGGTGTCAAACTAGAGTGGAGGTTCCTTTTTCAAATGTATTTGGTGATTTTATTCCTGATGAAGAGTGATCCTGTTCCATATATCGCTTTGTGGGTGATAAAAAGCAGCTTGAATGTGGATGTTCTGATAACCAATGTAGGGCCTTCAAAGGGGGGAGATGTGGGTTTGTGGCTTTATATGTAAGAGTAGTCTAGCAGCCGAGTTCTTAATCTGTTGTAGTCTTTTTATAGTTGTTAAAGGTGATCCAAGGAGAGGCTTTTGAGGAAATCGAGTTTAGACTGAAAAAGAGAGATAGTAACCTGGACCTTGTGTGGAAATCCCAGGAGGGGGAATATGTGTTGCAGAGTTTTTATAGTAACAAAGCATGATGTTGCTAATGTGTACACTTGGGCATTCATTGATAGCTTGGAGTCCATGGTAAGTCTGAGGTTTTATACCTCCTTTGATACTTTGGGTGGTGTTCCCAGATCATCAGGCCAGGTGGCGAGTGGGTCATAATTTTTCTAATCACAGTACGAGAGTATTTCTGTTTTGAAAGCATTCCATTTGAGATGGCTCCATGTCATCCATTGATCCACAGCTCTGAGACAACTGAAAATGTGTGAGTTTACAATGTCTTTGGGGCTTTCCAGATTAAGGAGTATTTGTGTGTCATCTGCATAGTAATTTGTATCTGCAACAAATGATGGTCGGAATGCTGAATGATTCAAACATTCTCCCCCAGTCAAGAGATCTGGGTTAAATCCATTGTTCTTTTGTACACTACGCCACCCCAGTTTGAACCCAGCCATATGCAAATCAGTCTTGACCCTATTCCTCATGGGAACAGTCCAGCCCGAACTGCCAAGCCAGATCCTCCTTGGACCAGAAATAAGCATCCTAGGACTGGTTTGGCAGTTTGGGCTGGACTGTTCCCATAAGGCACAGGGTCAAGATTGATTTGCACATGTCTGGTTCTGAACTGCGGTGGTGAAGTGAGCTAAAGAACAATGATGGATTCAACCTAGATCTGTTACTAGGGGTGAGTGTCTGAAAAGTTTCAGCGCTTCGTCCATCATCTCCTTGTGTTTGCTTAGTTCACCCTAAGTTGGCAGGGTATGCCCAGAAGTGGGTCCCTTGCTCACTTTGCCACTGGATTCAAGCTGCCCTGGCTGAGATGGGGTGTTATCCCGAAACTGGTCCCAGGATGCTTGTTTCCGGTCCAGGGAAGACCTGGCTAGGCAGTTCTGGCTGGACTGTTCCCATGAGGGACAGGGTCAAGAATGATTTGAATATGGCTTGGTCTGAACTGGGGTGGCAAAGTGAGCTAAAGAACAATGATGGATTCAACCGAGATCTGTGACTGGGGGTGAGTGTGTGAACAGTTTCAGCGCCCCATCCATCATCTCCTTGTGTTTGCTTTGTTCACCCTAAGTTGGCAGGGTATGCCCACACGTGGGTCCCTTGCTCACTTTGCCACTGGGTTCAAGCTAGCCTGGCTGATGATGGGTGTTACCCCGAAACTGGTCCCAGGATGCTTGTTTCCGGTCCAGGGAAGACCTGGCTTGGCAGTTCAGGCTGGACTGTTCCCATGAGGCACAGGGTCAAGAATGATTTGCATATAGCTGGGTCCGAACTGAGGTGGTGAAGTGAGCTAAAGAACGATGAAGGATTCAACCCAGATCTGTGACTAGGGGTGAGTGTCTGAAAAGTTTCACCGCTCCGTCCTTCATCTCCTTGTGTTTGCTTTGTTCACCCAAAGTTGGCAGGGTATGCCCAGACGTGGGTCCCTTGCTCACTTTGCCACTGGATTCAAGTTAGCCTGGCTGATGAAGGGTGTTAACCAGAAACCAGTCCCAGGATGCTTGTTTCTGGTTCAGGGAAGACCTGGCTTGGCAGTTCGGGCTGGACTGTTCCCATGAGGCACAGGGTCAAGACTGATTTGCATATGGCTGGGTCTGATCTGGGGTGGCAAACTGAGCTAAAGAACGACGATGGATTCAATTCAGTCTGTGACTGGGGGTGAATGTCTGAAAAGTTTAAGCGCTCCGTCCATCATCTCCTTGTGTTTGCTTTTTTCATCCTAAGTTGGCAGGGTATGCCCAAACGTGGGCCCCTTGCTCACTTTGCCACTGGATTCAAGCTAGCCTGGCTGATAAGGGGTGTTACTCCGAAACTGGGCTCAGCATGCTTGTTTCCGGACCAGAGAAGACCTGACTTGGCAGTTCGGAATGGGCTGTTCCCATTAGGCACAGGGTCAAGAATGATTTGCATATGGCTGGGTCTGAACTGGGGTGGCAAAGTGAGCTAAAGAAAGATGATGGATTCAATACAGATCTGTGACTGGGGGTGAGTGTCTGAAAAGTTTCAGCGCACCGTCCATCATCTCCTCATGTTTGATCTGCATAGTTATAGCATGTGAGGTGAAATTGATTGATTTGTGCCGGTGGTGACTTCATATAAGTTTCGAAAAGCATTGGTGATTTGATAGAGCCATGAGGGACTCCTGCTTTTGTGTAGTACGGTTTGGAAGAGAAAGGGGGGTATGGAGGATATTAGTTCTGTTGAGAAGGTAGGATATGATCCAGTCGAGAGCACTCCTTTCTATGCCGACTTCATCGAATCTTTGTATTAGAGTGACATGGGCAACCATGTCAAAGGCATCTGAGAGGTCCAAGAGAAGTAGTGCAACAACCCCGTTCCAGTCAACTGTGTTCTTAAGGTCATCCCAGATAGCAACAAAGGTAGATTCTGTGCCTCTTCCTGAACGGAATCTTGTTTGGGAGTGTGAAAGTATGGAATTATCTTCAATGAACTGTGACATCTGGGCGAATTCTGCTCTTTCTATCAGTTTACCCAAGAATTGTATATTTGTAATCGGTATGTAGTTGTTGGGGTTTAGCGGGTCCAGGTTTGTTTTCTTTAGTAATGGGCATATATCTGACTGTTTTAGTTCTCTGGAAATATTACCCTAATTAAGGAATTGTTTTTGATTCTTCTTACTGTTGTCGCAGCAGAGGTAGTTAGAAGAATGTTCTCAAACGATTGTGGTGGACACAGGTCAGAAGGGCTGCCATCAGGCCTGATTGCTTTGACCGGGTCCATAAATTAATTGTATGAAATTTGTTGGAAAGAATGGAGAGGCTGGTTTAGCGTACTCTTGGATTGTTGTTTTGGAAAAGGGTCAGTGCTTGTCATTTTTGCGCAACTTCAAAATGCACGCACACTCTCCTCAAACAGGAAAACCCATGAAAGGGGAGTCTTGCACACTGCTAACAAATGCGAAAGAAACGAAGCAACAGCTTCTATCTGGAATTCTTTAAGCTTTTTGCTGCTAGACCTTTTCCCCCTTGAATGCTTAGGCCATTTTTGGCTATATGGGGAAATTCGCATTTAGGCCTTCATAACTTTTTTCCACATAAGGTACCCATGCCAAATTTTCATCCTTTTTTTCAAACATCCTGGGGATTCTACCCAGGGTTTGTGGATTTCCGTGGAGGGGACTGAGAAAATAGCCATATAAGAGCTAAATGTTGTTTTTTGGGTGGGGGGAAATTAGAAAAAAATGCTGTTAAAAAAAGTGTCTTGTTTTTTCCCTAAAAAAGCGGCATCAAGGGGGCGTGACTAGCCAAGATGGCCGAGCGGAACTAAACCGCTGAGGCTCCGTGGCGAGAAAATAGAAAAAGTCACCTAATAGTATGAACAAAGGTGATCCCCAACATGACAAAAGCCCAGAAAATTCAGAGATTACGGAGGCGCTGAGAACTCACCGGTTCACTGCCGAAAAGGAACCGGAACCGTCGGGGTGGCGGAAGCCCGTGGAGGCCCAGGGTGTGGTGGAGGGCCCCGAGAAGGTAGGAGGCTGGTGGACCACTGCGGAGACTCATCGTGTGCTGGGCTGAGCTGTGGGAGGTGGCAGGACATCAGAGGAGCCGACAACGATCAGGCTTTCCTCCCCTCCCAGGAAGAAAGACGAGAGCACTGACTCCGTAGAAGCAACAATTTGGACCACGCTGCTTTGGGCCCTGCGGGCCCCGTCGGCCCTGGATCAAAAAACTGGCCCAATAGTTTGCCTGACGGGTGGCTGCAGCACCGCAGGGAACGATGAGGAGCCCCCCCGGCCTGAGAGAAGCTTTGGGGAAACACGCAGAGGGGGTCGCCTGACGTCATGATGGTGGCTGCTTGAGCCACAGTCGGTCTCGCCTATAGTAGGTACCGGTGGGGCTGGCGATGTCTGCGGGCCTAACGTAGGGGCAAACGGTGGTTGGGCAAGAAGATTTCTCTGGACGATGGAGGCACCTGGAGGCCCCGCGGGGTGGACCCCAGTGCATCTGAGTGCCTGACTTCAACATGGCAGCCACTCCAGGGGGATGAAACAGCTCTAGGAACACTAAAACCTACCCACAGCCACTAGTACCCGGGGGGGGAAACTCAGCAGCACCAATAGGGAGTCTACATAACGCAAGGACTCACACTGAGCTGGAGGAAGCTAGCTCCCCTGCAAGGATAGACTCAATGGAGGAGGAGATCCCCAAGCAGGGGGAATCAGCTTTCAGGGACCACCTAGGATTGTGGGCCAGCAAAGGGTGTGAGACTCAGTATGACCCCGCCCCCAGTGCTAACTGCGGAAGGAACCCCTCTGAATGTGAAATACCTTTCGAAGGCACAAAATTACTGACACATGGAGGATCTATTGTGATCAATCAAGTTGGCATACGGGGATGATGAGTCCTCCACCTCACACATAGGCCTGTGAGCCAAAAAAGTTTTCTGCCTGACAGAGAAACCCAGGCCTAGGAACCACTGCCCAAATGAGGAGGCTACAACATACGGAGTTACACCACTCAGCCCAGGAGCGGACATTCAGTTGACACTACGGACTCTATGCCACCCAAAAAGACGCAGACAAATAGAGTCTCCAGCTATTTCACTCCTACGGAAATGAGAGGACCACCAACAGGAGGCAGGCAGGAAGGAGAGATGGCTCTCACTAAAGAAGAGCTGCTGTCCTCCTTAACAGACATCAAGAAAGAACATAGAGTGGAAATTAAGGCAGACCTAGAAGGGTCTCTGGAAGCCCTACGTTCTGACATACAGGGCAAACTAATGTCGCTGCAGCAAGATGTTGACTTGGTCGGCAGCTGCACCTTGGAAGTAGAATCTAAAGTGCAAGAAGTGGAGCATAAAATGGAGGAAATGGAAAACACGACGAAAGGGCTCCATGAACAGCTAAAAGTCAATATCCTAAAATGTGAGGAGCTTGAGAACAGAGCTCGAAGACACAATGTTTGCCTGACGAACGTAGAAGAAGAACTTAGAAGAAGGAGCGGAAGGGGCAGACCTGGAAGCCTTTGTCTTGGGATTATTTGTAGAAGTTCTCAGATCCGGAGGCATGAAGATAAAAATCGACAGGGTGTATATGGTGGGCCCGCCATTCTCTGGAGGGAATAAGCAACCACAAGACGTCCTGGTTAAACTACACTCTAATAAGATGAGGGAGGCGATTCTTCAGACAGCAAAATCGAAAGAGGAGATATCTTTTTGAGGATTCAAGTGTGATCTATACCAGGATGTTGCACCAGGGACACTGGCGTGCAGGCAACAACTGCGACAAGTCACGGACAGGCTACGATGGGATCACATAAAATACAGATGGACCTAACTCTTTGGAATTGCTTTTTCCTTACATACTAGGCAACACCACTGTACCTCCTACGTTGAAGCGGCAGAGCTACTGGGTCTAGCACGCCCTGAAGACCTGGGAAAGGGAACCTCGAAGGGAGACACAGGGAGAAAGGCGCTGGAGACTAATAGAGACGGACAGTGGCAGCTGCAGAAAAGGTCGAAATCTCGAAAAGTAAGATAACCCTGAAGGGGGGGATCAAAGCCAGGCAGAGACGGAGTAGAATGGTTTCTGAACATTTTGCCATGTGCAATGGATACGGCAATGGGCCAGCACCACAGGAACACTTACGAGGTTGGAGATGTCCAGGGGTGATGAGAGTACCGATAACTAACTCTGACTTTAATAAACAGGGTGGGATGTGCAAAAGCTCTCTGGAAAAGGGGGGGAGGACATGACTTCTCATGGCCTCGCTATATTGATGAGGGTCTGGACCAAATCCGTGGGATCACTCGTGAACCTTTATGGTGGTCTTGCTTGGGGGGACTAGATATCTACTTTGTGTAACGATAACTAGGGGAAAGGGTTGTGATGGCTTACTGGTGGGGGGACAAATGGAGCGGGGGATTACCTAATCACTACCTCTCCTGACACTACCCAAGAGCAGGTGACTTGACTGCAACACTTTACAGCTCATCATACGTGGGCATGGACCAATACGTCCACGTTAAATACACATAAATGTACTTTATTAGTGTTTACTTTGGGAAGTAACTATGAATAATGTCTGCTGGGTGGTGTTGTCAGTTTATCGCCCACCAAACTCAACCCCACTCTTTCATGATCTCTTCGGGCCTATTATGTCGGACCTATGTACCCGATATAAGAAAATTTTGGTCACTGGAGATTTTAATTTGCATTGGGATAATTCCCATTGGGACTTAGCTATTCGCCAATTGGATACCATGATGACTGCCCTGAGGTTTAAACAACTTGTGGAAGTTCCCACTCATATTAAAGGTCACACCCTTGACCTTGTGTGGACCACAGATACAATTGTCACGCTTAAAGATGTTGTCCCATGCATATGGTCAGACCATCATCTAGTGTCCTGTGAGATACGTATCCATGGCCATATACATAATTTATCGTCGGAAATCAGGAGAACCCGCAAATGGGCAGAGGTTGATTTAATAAATTTGACCGAGGCGCTATCCCCAATGGTCCAGTCCTTGGATCAGGAACGCAGTTTAGACCGGGAATATGCGGATCTAACGCAGAGCTTAGCTCAGGCCATCGATCAGATAGCGCCAGTAAGATCGCAACTGATAAAGGGACCGGGTAAGGGGGCTCCCTGGTTTACACCATCACTTAGGGAGCATAAAAGGAAGCTCAGAGCCTCAGAAAGAGGTTGGAGGAAAACTAAGCAGGATACAGCCAGGAATCTCTATAAAGCCTCCCTTCACCTATATAAAAAGTCTATTGCTCTAGCCAAAGCAGAATACTATGAGTCGCGCTTGAGTAAAGCAGTCAACGTTCAGAAAGAGACGTTTAAAATTCTGTCCGAGCTGAGCAGCAAACCCGAAAACACCAAGCCCCTTATTGACTGTAACTCCTTTCAAGGTTATTTCCTAGAGAAAGTGAAGAACATCATTAAGGAAATAAGGGGTGGGATGGTAACTGGGACGGCTATAACTCCGGCTCCTCTTAAACTAGTTGACTGCTCTATTACAGTGTTTTCAGAGCTGGATACGCTTAGTCTGGAGAAACTGATGGGTAAAATTAAATCTGGCTCTCCAGCGGATCCGTGCCCACCCAGTGTCTTTCGGGTAGCCCGTCCTGTACTGGAGGAATGCATCATCTCCCTCCTCAATAGGTCCTTGGAAACAGGGTATCTACCGCTAGAACTCAAGAAGGCTCGTGTAAGGCCTTTACTGAAAAAACCTGGTTTGGATCCTGCAATACTGAAAAACTACAGGCCCATCTCCCAGCTGCATTTTCTCTCAAAAATATTGGAACAGCATGTACTAAAGTCCCTGTCTTTGTACCTAGAGTCTCATCAACTACTCCATTACCGACAGGCAGGGTTCCGAGCTCATCACAGCACCGAGCTGGTGATGCTCTCGGTGCTGGATGAATTAAGAGGCATGGCTGACTGTAAGACACCGAGCGCCCTGATTTTGTTAGATCTATCAGCGGCGTTCGATACGGTCAGTCATGCCCTACTCCTGGACAGGCTGAGCGATTTTGGGATTAAAGGTCTGGCCTTTAAATGGCTGCAATCCTTCCTTTCGGGTAGGACACAAAAGATACAACTAGGGGACGAAACATCTGAGGTGGGGTTTCTAGAATGTGGGGTGCCACAGGGCTCTGCCCTGTCCCCACTCCTTTTCAACCTCTACCTACAACCTCTGATTGCATCATTGGCCAGCAAGGGCTGTAGAGTTTTCAATTATGCGGACGACACGCAGCTGTTGCTGAGTGTCGACAATACAAGGACTGCACAACTTAATGCCCAGAACATCTTGAGGTACACTGTACAATGGATGACTGAAAATCTGTTGAAGATTAATCCAGACAAGACTGAGGTACTGGTGATTCCATCTACCGCCTCACCTTGGAATGACCTCTACTGGCCAGCAGAGTTAGGCCTTGCTCCAAAACCAAGTTTGCATGTAAAGAGTCTGGGGATTAAACTGGACTGTGATCTCTCAATGTCCAGTCAAATCTCCTCTGTGGTGGGAAGCTGTACAAATGTGATCCGTCAATTGCGGAAGTTAGCCCCTGTCCTTTCTCAATCAATGATGCGCTCAATCGTAGCAGCAACTGTCATTTCAAGGCTAGATTATGGGAATGCCCTCTATCTGGGACTCCCCAAAACCCTGACCAATAGACTACAGGTCGTGTTGAATGACGCCGCACGACTTATTTTTAGACTCCCAAGGAGAACTAAGGCCTCCCCTCTGCTACATAGCCTGCACTGGCTCCCCATTAAAGAGCGAGTGGAATTTAAGAGCCTATGCACGGCCCATAAGGCAATTTACGGCCAGGCTCCAGCCTACATTGCAGATCGTTTGGTTGTGTACAGCCCAGTGAGAACGCTCAGATCTTCAGATTCTCAGCTACTGGTCTGCCCCCGCTACAAATTAGTAACTAAGGGAGGCAGAGCCTTCTCTGTGTTAGTCCCTCAGCTATGGAACACGCTGCCTGAGATGCTGCCCAGGGAAGGGAACCTCCTGCGGTTTAGGAAGATGCTAAAAACGCTGAAGGACTCTGAGTGTTAGCTAGACCAGGGAGTGTCTTTCTTGCAATGTCTGCCAAGCTTATTGTTGTAACTAGAGATTTCGAGCGCCTAGAGACCTGCAGGTGATTGGGCGCGATATAAATCCAAAATAACAATAACAATAACAAGTTGGGTCAAGTTGACCCCAAAAGTTCTGATTTAGGATTATTTTGTTATTATGGGTGGGGTGCAAAGAAGTTCTTTCATTTATAAGAAGCCGGTGTGGAGGGGACTATGGATCTGACAAGGAGACCACTAGCGGTAGGGCAGAAGGGGGCAACAAAAGGCTGATTTCACAGAACATAAGAGGGCATAGTACTCCAAACACTGAATATAAATAGTACTTACCTTGTTAACTTGGAATGTAAAAGGGCTTAGCTCCCCTGGCAAACACCAGAAATTATGGAAGTATCTCCAAGACCAGAGGCATGATGTTGTTGCACTGCAGGAAACACACATGAAAAGAGCGAAGGAACACTGATTAAGACACAGGACATGTCCCATTATTTATCGCTCTTCGGCCATGACCAAGCACATCGGGGTTTCACAGCTCTTTCATAGAGCCTTAAAGGATGGCAGGATAGTGATATTTAAGGGGAAATTACAGGGTCGACTTTGTACATTGGCCTCTGTCTATGTGCCTAACACCACTCAAACTACATTCATATCTAAGGTCCTATTGGGGTTGGGGGGGGTTTGCTGAGGACAAACTTTTTTTACTAGGGGATTTCAATTTAACAAGGGCGGTCTTTAGCACCTTTACCAGAGCCTTGAAAAAACGATGGTTCTGCGTTGGGCTTAGTAGATACATGGCACATAATGAACCCACTAGATAGGGACTATACTTTCTTTTCTCATACACACAGATCCTATTCTAGTATCGACTACATTTTTGCAAGTAAGAATTTAATCCCAGCACTGCAGGCCACCTACATACACCCTATCACTGTTTCGGACCATGCCCCATGCACATTGACACTGGCCTGGGATGGTCCTCCCCCAAGATACAAGAGATGTTTTTTCCCAGTGTTCATCAAGGAATATTTCCTTAGAAATGACCCCAAGGATGCCTCTCAGGCTACTATTTGGGATGCCTTCAAGGCAGTCCTTAGAAGACAATGCATCCCGCTTAATGCAGAATTGACCAAGAGCAGGGCACAAGAAAGATTGGCATTGGAAACAGAACGGAAAGAAGCAGAAAGGGAACACAAGAGGCAGCCTATTTTGAGCCTGCAAAGAAAAGTAACGGCCCTCAGGGTTAAATTGAATGCTATACACAACAATAGGGCAGAGTTAACTCTTCTACGCCTCAAAAGCTCTACTTACGAGAAAGGCAATAAGGTGGGAACACACCTGGCCAGATAGTTGAGGATGAAAAGGGAGATATAAGGTCATTAGGGGGATATTGGACCGCGTAGCCCAATAAAGCCTTCGCTTTTGGCCAATCAGACCAAAATCTGTATCAGGCAGAGAGTTAAGGATTGGCTTACCAGGAGCAATACCTGGGGCTGGTGGAGCTACCGAAGGTGTCGGCAACACAGAACGACGAACTGGGAGCACCAATAACCCCAGAGGAAGTGAGCAGTGCCATAGCTAACTTAAAATCGCATAAATCACCAGGTCCAGGCGGCTTGACGGACAAGTTCTACAATACCTTCGGGTCGGATGTACTCCCACAATTGGTACATTTATATAACTCTGTCATGGAGTTGGGGAGGGTGATGACATCTATGGGGGAGGCCCTTGTCTCTGTCCTGCCCAAGCCCAGGAAGGATCCTCAACTATGCAGCTCCTACCGCCTAATAGTGCTCCTCAAACAGGATGCCAACATATACACAAAGATACTAGCCAGTAGGCTAGAATCGCTAATGCCAGAACTGATCCATCCGGACCAGTCTGGATTCATTCAAGGCAGGCAAACTCATGACAATCTATGGACGGTCTTCTATCTTGTGGAGAAGGTAAACTAAAAATCAGTCCCAGCGGTTCTTCTGGAACTCGACGCCGAGAAGGCCTTTGATCACGTGAATTGGCCCTTGAGGAAGTATGTGAACTATGCATGCCCCAGCGCTAGGGGCTTTGTCAATGGGGTGAGTTCAGCCGTTTTTCCCCTGACAAGGGGGACTCTCCAGGGATGCCCCCTCTCCCCACTCCTTTTGGCTCTAAGCATAGAACCCCTGGCTGCTAAAATTCACCTGACGCCTGAGATACAGGGTATTACATTTGGGGGAGACGAACATAAGATTTCCCTTTTCGCGAATTAAATGTTCTTATCAATCACAGCCCCGGAAACCTCATTAGTGAGGGTAATCGAGGAGTTGAAGCTTTTTGAATTAGTAGCTGGGTTACGGGTTAACCTTACTAAATCTTATCTGTGAAACTCACATTTTCACAGGGGGATATGGTAGCATTGGTTGACTCCACGCCCTTCCAATGGGCAAAAAAGGAAATCACATACTTGGGAATTAGAATAACTCCTAGGCTACAGGACTTTTATAAGGCAAACTACCCCCCCCACCCCCACTTCTCCAACAAGTGAAAGCAGATCTATGTAGATGGGCTCCAATGTATCTCTTATGGTTGGGTCACATGCAGGCAATCAAGATGATGGTACTGTCTAGAGTCTTGTACCTTTTTCAAGGCCTCCCGATTGAGATGGAACAAGGGTTCTTCGCCACATTAAAGTCGTTGATCATCCGCTTTACTTGAGGAGGGAAAAGGGCAAGATTGGCATTTCGATAACTCCAGGTTCCCAAATGCAAGGGGGACCTAGCATTACCAGACATGACTCTCTAGTACATAGCAGCCCAACTCAGAGTGATTACAGAATGGTCATTCCAGGTATCTGACAAACACTGGTTACATATGGACAGGACAGTGGCAGGCAGGAGTATATGGGACCTACTGTGGAAACCCAAATTGAAGTGTCCGCCTAATGTTTACCTGAGTAAACCTACCAAAACCATACTTAAGGTGTTCACTGACTAATGTATGAGACAGATTAATAGTGCTATTGCGCTATCTATCTTAAAGTTATTTGTATTTCTCTTCTCCGAAACAAAGCAACTGTATCACTTACAGCCTACCATTGTTTGAAGAGAATGAAGGGGCTGGAATGGCACTATGTAATGATATGCTTTGAAAACACTTCAATAAAAAGATTGTTGACCAAAAATGGCATCAGAGAAAGGTTTGCTGTGCTTAAATCACCATCTTCTCAAGTAACATGCAGAGCTGAGTCAAGAAACCTATTTTTGTACCACAGTTTTAGCCCATTTTTTCTAATTTTAGTGCTTTCAATCTAGTTCTAGTTTCTGATGGAAACTGCTGTGAAGTACGGGAGGGCGAAATTCAGAGTTTCATTTCACAGAATTCTGTAGAGGCAGTCTGCTTTCCCTATAGGCCTGCATGTCTTCTCTTTGTTCCCAATGAATGGCTTTCTGATCAGAGATGTTGTTGAGGGCAGTGTAGCACTGACTGGCAGGCAGTTTGTGCGTCGAACCAAAATCTGCCCTTTGGCATCGTCTTTATGGATTGTGGAGCAATGAGATAGCAGTTGACAATAACTTATTATATCTTTCAGGATAACTTCACTTATGCTTAATTTTTAAAATTTTACTTTTTCTATTTTTTTAATTAATTGGTCAATTATATATATTTTATCTTTTATAATTTGTATAATTAAATAAAAAAAATGTTGGGTCATACCATTTTCCACAAACCTGTGTCTGGTATAGGTGCACAACAGCATTCATTGTCTAAAGATTATTCCTTCCATTGTCATTTGTCAGCTGCACCTCCCGTGTGCCACATCACATGTGAGTGACGACACATGGCAGACATAAAGTGAACAGTTTCATCTGTATGTTGTTGTTTTTGCTCTCTCTTATTCTTCCTGAGTGATCAGTCAGTCACCATGAAAGTTTATGTTGGTGTGGTTTTCTGATTTATGAATAGATTTACACTGTATTGTTAATTAAGGAAGCAACAGCAGTGACCACACTAAATTATATTGTTTTTGTTTGTACTACTAATTGAACAGCAACAAGGGCATGTTTCTGTGATGCCCTTCTTGCTGCTTTTCTTTTAGGTGCACAACAAGACAAGAGACAACACATCACCCACAGTACTGCCGGTAAGAAGTAACCCACACATCAGAAATCTCTTCAACTTATGAAGCTAAGTCTCACTGCTAACTGACAGCTTCAATCTGGCCCCAAAGAAATGTGCTAAAACAGCTACGCAGAAAGTGGCCAGTCACAAGAAGAAGGAGCTTACCACCACTGGTATGTCACCCCAGATGTTTTTTGAAAAACAAAACACTGTGCCTGCTGCACCATCCTATGGGAAGCGAGCTGGAAACAGCACCCCCAAATCAGTGGACCCACCCCAATCTAGGCCCAAGCTCATGCCTGTCACAGAGGCAGCCAGTCTAATCATCACGACAACGCTGATGAGCAGCGATGTTGATGATGACTTATCTCAGTCTCAATGTAGTACCCAATCATTGCAGGAAACTCAGAGAAGTGGACAACAACAAGAACAACAGCAACAACTGCCAATAGTAGATCCTCCTAATGAAGGAGCAGTTCAAGAGATTGAGCTTCATGATGAGGAAGTAGAGAAATCTGCTATAGAAGATCCATTTTCTTCAAGATCTCCAGCTAGAGAAAGGAGGGTTAGTGGTGCATCATCTTCTTCAAGCCCCCCTTATCATGATCTAGACACCACTTGGATCCCGCCTCAGTCTCAGAGTGAGACACACCCCAAGACGACTCAGACGATGCTAGGGAAAAGGAAGGTTGCAGAAGCCTAAGAGTTAAGGAGGTAGATGTAGAAGAGGAGGATGATGACGAGCCAGTCATCATGGATGTTAGTCCAGCCCTAGTGGAGACCAACTATACCCCATCCCAACTTCCCGGGGGGATGTGGCAGTGGCACCACAGATCCAACCGCCACTAGCTGCCATATTTGCAAAGTCCTGGCAGGGACCTACATCCACAACCACCTCAGTAGAAGAAGGTACGGCAGAGAGTCAAACGTCAAAACGCCCACCTACCGCCAGTTCATCTGACATTGGCAGTGGCACCAGCATCAGAAAGTTGAGCTACCCAGTTTGGGACTTTAGCCAGAGGGAGGCAAACATTGCCATATGCTCCCTTTGCAGAGCAACTGGGGGCTAAATAACCAATTTGAGAAAGAACCATATGAATCATTGGAAGGCGCACCTTAGCGGCCAAAAAACTGCAAATGTTGTTGGTGAAAGGGGTGAAAGCAGCGAATCAAATCCTATCCGATCACGATGGAAGGTGTAGAAGAGGAAGACATCTTCATTATGCAAAGCAACCCTCTCCCCACCAGTGCAGTAGTTTCGCCCACATCAGCAACGGCACAAGACTAAGGTTGCGACACCAAGGCAACAGAGGACAGTGACTGCCCCACTGAAAAGCACATTGAGCTTACCACCTGCTCTCAAGAAGTCACCTGCATCAGAGACATCAGGAAAGAAAATAATTCAGGCTACTATTCCTACCATGTTTAGGTCAGAGGGGCAGTATGAATGCAATCACCCACCGGCACGTTTGTACAATGTGAAGCTGGTAAAAATGTTAGAGCTGGATCTCCTTCCTTTCTGTTTTCTGGAAAGAGTTGGTTTTCTTGAATTTGTGGCAGCCATCTGCCCAAAATTGGAGATTCCCAGCTAGTCCTATTTTGCCAGAATTGCTTTTCCAGTGCTACATCACGATGTGCTTGAATTGTCTGGACAAGCTTTGCAGCAGAGTGCTGTCCACAGTATTCACCTGACAATAGACATGTGGGTCAGTTGCCAAGCAGCTGATTACATGTGCATGACTGCACACTGGATCTCTTTTGTGGGGGCTAGAGAAAAAAAAATCTGCAGGTGTTGTCACTGCTGAGATTTTTAATGCTGCTCCGAAGCTACAGTAGCCACGTTCGCAATGGAGAAATTCCATACAGCTGCAAACATTTTGGAAGATTTTAACAGAAAGGTCTTTGAATGGCTGCGACCACAAGAGGGCTTAAGGTTGGATTTGTTGCCACGGCAATGGCAGTAATATTAAGCCCATTGCAGATGGTGGTTATTTCAGGGTCCTGTGTTTGGTGCACTGCATAAACATAAAAAAAGGCCACCAAGTAAGCAACTTACTGTCCACCTTCAGAAGAATCTGCACTCATTTTAGTCATTCATTTGAAGCCCGGAAAAAACTGAGGGTCATTTAGTGTTATAATAGAATGCCTGTTAAAGCACTCATACAGGAGGTAATAACACGCTGGAACTCCACTTATTACATGCTTGAACGCCTGTTTAAGCAGTACAGGCCTATCAATGAATGTCATGCAAAGAGGGGATGCAACTGGGAAAGGCATGATTATTGAGATGGACCAATGGGGCCTAGAAAAATGCCTGACAGAGATAATGCTTCATTTTGGAGTGTTCACCCAGGAAGTCAGCAAAGAGGGCAGTACCATGTGCCAAGCTATCCCGTTGTTGCACATACTACAGGAACAGCTAAAGGAGGTGTCTGCAAAGTACACCGATGTGGAGGAAAAAAAGATGCTTATGACCTGGTGGAGAGCTTAATCCTTCTCTTGTCTGCCAGTACAAGGGTGCAAAGACACATTATGTCCTCCAAACATTACATCTGTGCCACAAGTCTTGATCCATGGTACAAACCATTACTGGCCACTTTCATTCCGTTTTCAGATGGGGATGATAGAAAATATAAAACATGGAATTAGAGGCTCATTGCTCCAGGACACAAGTCCTGTTGGGCAGCCTTCAAGTTCAGAGTGGAGTTCAGTGCTGTTGGCTCACAGTAGCCAAAACCAACAACAATACCATCAACAACAAGACCAGGAGCATCAGCCCCCAAATCTGCAACTGAGTGGTTTGTACTGGCAGGGCTTAAGTCCAGTTCAGAGGCGAAGGCAAAGGAGGTCAAGCAAAGTGGAGCAACAGCAATGAACATTGAGCAAATGGTCCAGGCCTATCTGGCTGATGTAACAGAGGTCTACCTTGATCAAATCAATTGGTTTGTTGGTATGGGAAGAGGCACCAATGGCCAGTGCTCAGCAGTCTGACAATAAACTATCTGGCTTGCCCTGTAGCACGTGTCTCTGCTGAGAGTGTTTTTAGTGCTGTTGGTGACGTTGTCACAGTGAGAAGGAAAAGTCTCCCACCCCAAACCATGGAGAAATGTAATCATGATCAAAATGAATCAGCACTCTATACCACCAGATTACACCATACCTGAGGTACCACAGGAGGAAGATGACGGAGACTCGGGTCATGGAAGTAGTGTGTTACATGACCTACTTCTGAGTGAACCTCCAGAGTTTGAGGATGAGCTCTACTTCTCTGACTGTAAAGCTTTCTTTCTTTGATGCCACCCCCCAAAAAAATATAGCTAGGGAACATTATTCACTTTATTATTTGTGTTTGTTTGACAAATTCATCCCCACCGTCTTACTCTTAGACACAATGTATTGCCGGATTAGAGTTGCAACTCTTTGCTGTGAGGAAGTCCCGACTCGCCCTCCAAACCCATTTCCCTTAAATCAAACATTGGGCAAAGAATACAAACAAATATGTGCCTGCCTCCTACCCTGGGCCGTGACTGTCAATCCTTACCCTAGAGGGACTGCCCCACATGTGACTGTTGAAAAGTACGAGAATTAGGTTACAACAGTGACATTATTATAATTTTATTTACACTGATAATTCTCTGCTTTGTGAACAAATGGAAGATCTGCATTCTGCAATGTACAACCAATCGATCACAGGGAGCACACCGGAAGAACAGGTAAATGCTTGCATGCATTGCACGCTGAGGGATTGTTGTTTGTTGTGATGTGAACTTATTGTGATATGTCAGCATCATGTGTGTTGAGACTGAGAAGAGATGATTCATGTGGTGGCAGTCAGTGTGAGACTGGGTGTTTGTTTGTGACGCTTAATGTATTAGTGATGATTGAGATTTGGGATTCACAGTGTTGTTATACTACATACCAGCGTCTGATTAATAATTTTCCCTTGAAGGTTATTTGTTTCCTTCCACTTTGACAGATAGGATAGCGAGATTCCTTCACAGGGTCCACTCCACACTGTCCACACTGCTTTGTTTTTTATTGTTTTATGTTTTATACTCCTCTAAGACTTACACCGACCGGTCCCTTAGCTAATGCAATGTTTGCAAAGACAAATCTAGTCCACACAACTATCTATCTTTCCCTACTTGTTGTTCAATAACAAAATTGTACTACTACAGGCCGATTTATTGCATTTTAAATCGGGACTCATGACATTTTGGTACCGAGTTGGACACCCTATACGAAGTCAGACTCAGGAGGATCAGAGATGATGGAATGACTCAGGGTGTGGCTACTTCAAGAACTGTCACTAGAAGAAGATGGAAGTTTTTAAAATCACTGAAACCAATCGTTTTGGATGATGATGACTTTGAAGTGGCCTTATGGTAAACAACACCAGACCTACACAAGTCTGTGAAGTGGTGGTGGTGAGTGGTGTGACTGACAGTGGTGTTTTGATTTTTTACTTGATTGGGACAATGCTATGTTGCTGGGGGTATGTGTGCTGCTCAGTGTTGTCTGGCTCAAATTTGAAGCAAAGTGGTGGTTGGGTGAAGGGCCTAGTGTTAAATGTAACTGGACACAGACATTTAGTCATGAATGATAATCACATTATACATCTGCTGCTGTTAAGCTACATATTTGTTATATATGATGCGATGATGAAATGATGATCAGCCTGATACCGATAGCTACATTACATGCAGCCATTTTTTGTGGGATTTTTGGTTGTTGTAAAATTGGCCTCACTAATTAGTTCACACACCAGGTATAAAATGAATTAATGCAAAAAGGCTTATTCTTTTCTCCCCTTTCGCTTCCTCTGAGTCTTCACGGTGCATTCCTAGCCCTTAGTTTAACTTCTTTCTTCTTGATTCTTCAATATAATTTTTGTTTTTCAATCTCATGTCTACTTATCCGGCACCAAAGTGGAAAACCAACGCTTACCTTACTGCACTGCATCTGCTAGGCACCTAAGATTGACGGACCGTGCAAGAGGAATCAATGTAGATGTAAATCCCAATTTGGCAATACAGTATCATTTTTTCTTTTAGTAATCATTTGAACTGCGTGTGTTTGTGTTGTTTACTTGAATCCTACAGAAAGTTTAATTTGTAATATATCCAATATTTTTCAAAGCTCGGTCATAAAGATAATAATAATGTAACTTGGTGTCTCTTGGGGCAGACGGACAATTTGGTTTGGCTTACCGGTACTCATGCTTTGGCTTCCTTTTCCTCCAATAACAAATTTATGATGTTCGGCTGCTCATTGCCAACATGAATATTGTTCTTGTGTAGTGCTTGTCTTTGTCTAACCTTTCCCCAAATCCCCCTTTGCCTCCATTCATCAAACCCCTAACCTTCTTCCCCCGGGCTGTGTGATTTATTGAGGTGTGACTTAACAATTTACACCATTAATTGACCACACACTTGGTGGGGCCGATGTGGTGAAAGCAACACCAAACCAGTGCAGGGTGAGGATCTTATTGTTCAGCTCATATAGCCCACACTGGCAAAATATTATGTTAGCCACCCACGCACAGTGTACAATATTTTGTTTTCAGAGTAACTTCTCATTTCCAGCATCATTCAGGCAGGTTATTGCTTCTAAGGTTAAGCTTGTCCACTTGTAGCTCGAGTTGACTTCATTATGTAACTATTACTAGCTTACCATTCTTCTGAATAATTACATTTTTCATTGCTTATCATATTTCTATTGTCTCTTTTCTTGTGTCAGAGTCTGTTCTAGTAGTCTAGTCTCTGGTGACTGTAATATTTTTTTGAAGCTTGCATATAATAACAACATTAACCTCTTAATTTCAATTTGTAAAGTTCCCTGTGATGAATAGTCGCCTTTTCCTACAGTTCGAGTTCACCTAGGAGGGAGTGGGACCTCGCGTCAGTTCTGATGACTTTGCCTTCAATGTTAACATGCTAGCAATGCATGCTGCTGTTACTACCACCACCACCACCATGGCACCTTGGGAAACCATGAAGCCCTCGCTTCATCTAATCATGTAAGATAAGTGAACTCTGGTTGTTTGATTCATTGTTGAACGGCAATCATTCTACACAATGGAAATTCAGCCCCCACCTCCTCTGAGTCCTTAGGGCTTAATAATATATAGTAGTAGACTGCAAAGACTAGTAGGAGAGACAAGGGAGAGTACCGCATAACTATTTTATTGTTTACACTATTAGCAGATTTTAAAAACTGGCAGCGGCAAAAGCAGCAGTGTGAAGTAAAACACTAACCCCTCAAAAAAGATTTTAAATCATTCATAATGTAAAACTTTTTTTTTAAAATGTACTCCCTTAAGAAATATAAATGACCAAAGCCACAACTGGCCCACCCCTCTCTCTAACCCCAACCATGTCCAAGTGTCCAAAATGACATTGTCCATAAATGAAGAAAAAGACAACAATGCCCCCCCCTCCCACATTTCCACCCTCTCCCCACAACAAGTCCCACCCATCCACCCAAAAAATGATTTAAAAAGCAGTGATGCAACACTTGTCAGTGTGTTCTCTTTGCGGCATGATAGATGTGTTGTATTTAATGCACGGCACATCATGTCTCAAGGAGTTAGAAACGTCAGTATTACTGATGTATCTGTAGGCGCAAAAGTGACAGATTGCTGGGGTGTGTCTGAAAACAGACGCAACTCCAACAATGTGTCCTTTCACATGGGGCAAGCCCCATATGAAAGGGCCTGCTTCAACCTTACACCTGCCATGAGGCAGGCGTAAGGTTTTGACGCAATGGCGTCCTAGAAGTGGCGCTCTGAAATCTTATAGATTTCAATGCGCTACTTCTATAAGGCTTTGATGCGGCGAAACGCCCACCCTGCATGGTACAGGTACCTGGTGCAGATATAATGTAGTACAGGGGTTTATGAAGTGACGCATCTGCCTAGATGTGTCACTTCGTAAATATGGTACAATGTGGCGCATATTTATGCCACAGCAGCGACACAAAAAGTGACCCAACGGCAGCGTAAATGTGATGCGAAGGTTCATAAATAAGGTCCTGACCCCTAAGCTGATAAGGCTTTTAACGCCCAAATGGTGAACTTTTTTTGATGTTTGAGGCACTTCACACTTCATGTTTAGGTCTTCAGAACATTTTTTCCTTAAAGATTACCCAGGTCAAATTTGTGTCCTTCTTCCCAACATCTTGTGGACTCTAAAAGTACCCAGGGTTTTTGGATTTCCCCTGGAGCGAACCAGGAAAATAGATAAAATATAGCCCAATTGAGGCCTTTATTGAAAAGAATGCACAAATGTGCTATGCAAGAAAATATGTTTTTTTTCGGAAAATGGCATCAACAAAAGGCTTTCTGTGCTAAGATCATAATCTTCCCAGATTTCAAAAACAAGCTAAAATGTGAAAGAAAACCAGTTTTTACCACAGTTTTAAAAATAAATATATAACTCACACTCCAGTTTTTTCTATATTTGTGGTATCAGCCAACTTGTAGCTTATAGTGGATACAGATGTGATACCAATGGCTGACCCAGAAAGCTATACATTATTGAAAACTAGATAAAAATCTGAATTAAGCAAGCGTGTCATGGTTTTCCTACAGAAATCAATTGCTGAAATAAAAATAAAAAATTTAAATAAGCAGGTAAAACTATCAGTTTGTGACGTTTTCATCTATAACTTTTTCCCTAATGGCTGATTTACAAAAGTTGGAACTGTTACATCCATCAAACATTCTGGTTGCTGGGATCTATAGTATTTGTTGGTTGTCCTAAAACTAGCAGTATCTAGAGTCACTAACTGAGCTGCAACTTATACAGATTTTTAATTGTGTACCAAATGTGAAGCAATTCATATGGCAAACTCTAATGAATAAAAATAGGTATGAAAGGAAGTTGTGCATTTTTTACATATGCACAAAATACTGAGTTTAGGAATAGTGGGTATTTACACACCTCTAAATTTGGTGTTACCCATACTTTCATGTGATTCAGAGGGCACTTTGCAAAATGTGTTCTTTCTTGCTACTGGTTTACATTTGGAAACTAAAAATCGAGAGAAATGCAATTGATAATAACACATTTTCCACTATTCTCTGTTACCACACTTCTCCCAATAAAAACAGTACCCCACTTGTGCAGGTGGGTCTATAACAAGAAAAGCTCCAAAACACAATGTGGAGACATCACATTTCTGGCATAAAAAACAATGTTTTTGAGGATGTGGGTCGCTGCAAAATTTGGGCCTGAGAGGGGCCACCACCCAGGGAAACACCAAAACATGTCTGAAAACTAGACACACGGGGTAGTCCAAAGTGGTGTGACCATATGTATCTGGCTATGTAAGATTCATGTGCCATTTTTGCCATGGTGTGATGTTTTTTTTGTTGCTCAATTGCATTCACCCTAGGATGTTTGGTTTTGTACATTATATCATCTTTTACAGAATTCCTTTGCTCAATCTGGCCTATATCATATTCGAAAATGATCTATTTTTTCCTCAGATGTATGATAAACATAACAATCAATCAATCAGTCAATTAATCAATCAGCTAACTTTGTTCAATTGTTTCACTGCAACCATAAAAGCACATACTAAATACAATAAAATGCATGTTAAAAAGAGGATTAAAAGCAGACCTTTTTCTATCTTTTCTTTTAATTCATCAAATTATACAAACAAATGAATTTTTTTTATAAAAGCTCCCAAATCACAAGGAACTAGGCTGCATACATAAAAAATAAAGTGCTGGTTTGTGCTGATAAAAACCATGTGATTTTAAGATTGGCAATACAAATGTATGTATAAGAGACTCATTATATTAAAAATATCAAATGTGTCAGAGTCTGGGTGGAAACCTCATCACAAGGGCAGATTAAAATTGACCTTGAGTCATATTGACCAAGGAGAAAACTCAGGTGACTTCAAATAGCGCCTAGCCAAAATTTAGTAAGCAAAAACCTTTCCCACATGTCTTTCACGTAGTCTAGTTAGGGTTGTAGGCTTCCACGGGTTTCAATCAAAACAGAATCCCTGATAGTAGTCTTTTACGTTCATCGTCTTCAAGATTCGACTTACAAATAGACATGAACATCTTTTTTTTTACCCTTGCTGCTTCTCCCTTAGCAATCACACATGGGGTGATAAACATTTCAGCTCTACCCAGGGAGTCCGTTGTGCTCTTAAAGTAAATAAGCCATGGAATATTGAGACCCCTATCATAGCACAGGTGGGCCTGTTCACTTCCCCATAGGTAAATCCAAAGGAGGAGCAGGGCAAATTTAGTATAGTCATCAACATAAGGAATCCCCAATTCCTCATGTGTGTAAAAAGGCATGCAGGAAGTCCTAACAATCGCCTACAAAAGAGATGCTCTTCGTTCTCTAATGTCGAACAGTTTCAATTGCCCCAGATGGCAGCTCTGTACATCAGAACTGGGACACATTTTTGCCTAAAGATTTCGAGAATGGGCAGCACAGGTTTGTATCCCACCTTTCTGGTTAGCTCAAAAACAGCCTCCACCAACTTATAAAGCATGAAATGCAGGAAAGCCAAGAGCTCTGCACGTCAAACGTCAACCCCAACTATGAAAATTCATTAACTCTTAAAATGGGCTTTACCTTAATAGTGGTGGGTCTAACCCTAGGTTGTTGGCGACCACAGACTACAAAATACATTTTAGAGATATTGGGTTGAGGTACAGGTTATCCATGAACGTGACAAAGCAATCAATGAGTCCTCTGAGGCCATTCAGAGTGTGCACATTTAGCGCAGCATCGTCTGCGTAAAAAAGTGCCAGGACAAATATAAAATGCGTATTATTTAATATTATAAAAAGTCAATCAGTTCATGAATGTATGAAACAGATCAAATAGAGGTGAAGAGACAACTGTGGCTAACCTCTCTAGCTAAATTAAAGGGTTCAGTGTATTCCCCCTCCGAGCTGTACCTCACGGATGCATGTATGCCGCTGTTTAAGGCATATAAAAAGTTTACAAGTGATCAGGTAGGTCGGCCTCTGCAAAATATCCCGTAACTGTGATCAGTTAACCTGATCAAAGTCGCTACCAAGGTCCATAAAATACAAATTTAAAGGCCCTCTTGGGCACCCAGTCCTTTTCTGAATCAATACTTCACCATATTTATCACTTTGTTCTGTTTGGCCCACTCCTCTATCCTGTGACGGATGATGCGCCCAATGATCTTGACCTCTGGATCTAATAAGGAGATTGGTCTACAACAGCTGGGATCTTTGCTGTTTCTTTTCTTATAAATTGGAACAATAGTGACTGACTGCCATGACCCTGAAATGGTAGTATTAACGACGGCATTCAAAACATTAGTTACAACAGGACCCTAGAAATCAACATTTGATGCATACAAATCCACAGGGACCCCATCTGGTCCCAGGGCCTTATTAGATGGGCTAACAGTGAAGGCCTCTACAACTTCCTTCAGGGAAACAGTTGCCCCCCACACATATCAACGATGACACAAAGTGCAGCTTCTTACTCGGGCCCCAGTACAGCCACTCCTTTTGTCAGTACGGGCCCCAATCTGAGCTGAAGTAGAGGCTCACGTCGTCAGAAGGTCTGAGAGGCAGAGAGAGTGTCCCTCCCAGCCCGCACCCCACCCAGGTAGTGATCCACGTTACCTGGGGGCGCGTCCCACTCTCCTCTCCTCCTTTCACAAACTGGGCCTTCCGTGCAGAACTTCCTCAATGGGCCTCAGCAGTTCGGCCGGGCAGCTCAGCTCCCCCGTGGCTGCTGGTCCAGGTCACAACTATTAGGAAGGTCTCAGGCGGCGGTGGGGCACATGTACCCCAGTCCCCCGAGACTACTTTACTCCGGGTGCAAGTTCACCACATCACCCTCCGGGTCTCCTCTGGCATGAAGCCACACACACAATGCTGATGTGACTCCTTGTCGGCTCCAAGTGCACGCTCACCAGGCACTCCTTCCTGCGGTCTCAGTTGGCACCAAGACACGCACACCTCGTGCAGAGACTCACTTTCTTCCAGTGCACACGATGATCAGCTGATCACCTCCACAGTCCCAGGTTGCACCAAAGCACACACGCTGCTTTACTGACACTTACTCCAACTCCGGTGCCACGATATCCAGGCGCTCTTCACCAACACCTTCGGCTGCACCACAACACGCTCACTGTTTCCAAGCCTCACTTTTCCTCCGGTGCACTTGATTACCAGGCGCTAATCACCAACGCCTCTGGTGCACCCTGACATGCACCTGGCGTGTTCAAGACTCACTCCACTTCCCATGCACACGTTTATCAGGTGCTCCTCACCAACGTCTCCTGTGCACCACGACACGCACCCTGCGCGTCTGAGACTCACTCCACCTCCAATGCAGACGCCGACCAGGGGCTCTTCACCAGTGCCTGCGGTGCACCACGACACGCACCCTGCGCATCCGAGTCTCACTTCAGCTTCGGTGCACACGCTGACCAGGTGCTCTTTACTAACACATGTGGTGCACCACGAAACGCAGCCTACGTGTCCGAGACTGACTCCAGCTCCAATGCACACGTTGGCCTGGCGCTCTTCACCCATGCCTCCTGTGCACCACAACACGCACCCAACGCGTCTAAGTCTCACTCCTCCTCCATGTGTCCAAGATCACATGGCACATCTTTCGAGGGTCTCAAGCTGCCACAACACGCGCCCACCGCGTCGCTTGAAACTTCTCCGGAATCTTTTATGTTCCTGTGTTTCCAAACAGGGAGCCAGCTCACCTTGGGCCCTTGGGGTTACAAGACACAGCACAAAGCACTGTCTTTGTCAAGCAGGGGGACACAGCGCACCAAGCACAGTCCCAACAGCCTCTTCCTTGGTTAGAACAGCAAACTGCAGACCAGCCCTAGATCACAAAGCAAGGGTTGGTCTTTCTCCAGCAGTCTCTTCAGTTGTCCCTTCCTTAGCAGAGGTTCCTCTTGACCACGAAATGGGTCCAAGCCTTTTCAGTCTCTGTCCATTTCTGTTCCATTCGACGTTCAGGGGTTTCAGCTCTCATAGTTATACCCCTAAATGTCTTTGAAGTTCATTGTGCTCAGGGGTCCTGACCCCTGCCTAAATCAGTTCTGGGTGTCTCCCTCCCAGTGTCACCTTTCTCCCTTTGATACTGGGGGTCTGGATCCTTAATCACTCAGCAGGAGATGGGTCAATTGTTTTATAGCCGCAACCCAGGCCATTTCACCTCCAGGGCTTCTCCTCGCCTACTCTCCAGAAGCATGTCAGCCTGGTGCCATCTCAACCCCTCCCTTGGGTCAAGACCTCCCCCAGCTCCTCTCACCTCTCAGATCCAGACAGAGAATGCTCATTTAGCAGAGACACACAGAAATGCTTAAAGCACAAAACTCAGCCACTTTCTAAAAGAGTGACTTCTGAACACACAGTGACAAAACCACTTTCATAG
This sequence comes from Triturus cristatus, assembly GCF_964204655.1. Lineage (NCBI taxonomy): Eukaryota > Metazoa > Chordata > Amphibia > Caudata > Salamandridae > Triturus > Triturus cristatus. Next base: position 500,530,429 of record NC_140582.1, read on the forward strand.
AAAGATGTGTTATGACACTGAGTTTATACATACTAAACTTCACCTCTCCATTATAAACTTGTAGGAAACTAAGCTAACAAAACAAAATACCCAACCTCCCCCATTCTGTCCTATTGGCAGAATGGCCTTTCACCAGTGAAAACGAAATAGAGTGTTTTTCGCTGTCAGGACATAGCACACGCCTCAGTATATGTCCGGCCTTTATCTTACACTGCACCCTGCCCAGGGGTTACCCGGGACCTACCACAGAGTTGCCCAATGTGTATGCAAAAGGGAAAGTAAAGCCTGACAAGTAGTTGCACTTGTCAGGACAACATGCTAACTTAGCAAACTGCACACAGGCCCTACACTGCAGGCCTGAGTTCCCTTCTCCTCTCGCCTTTGCATTACTAGCCCTGGCACACACAGTGCACATCACTAGCGACTTTACTAGTAAGGCAAACATACCAATCATCACCAACCAACTACCATTACACTTTACATAGGGAACACTCATACTTTTACACTGATCAGCAGTGGCAAAGTACCCAAAGCATCTAAAACAAAGTAGGCAGAGGCAAAAAGTCACGGGTAATCATGCCAAGATATGCCAGGTCTAATAGTTCCCTCTATAGTTACCTCCACAATCTCAAGCCTTAATAAAATTATGCCAAGTTTTGTTTTTAATTTCAGCTTTCCTTTTCCTGTTGGCCAGCCTATAGGCTTCTCTGGCACTAATCATGCAAGCTTGGTTTCTGGGGCACCGTCCAGGACACGGCGTAGCTTATTATTAGCTGCACTGCAATCTTTACTGAACCATGCCAGCAGAGGACTTTTCTTAGAGGAAACTGGGCTTTAGAGAGCTGACAATAAATGTATTACGTTTGAAGGCAGTTTCTATGCCAAGCGAAGTTGTGTGATTAAGCATTAACAAACCATCCTTTAATTCATTTAATTTGAAGCTATTAATAGATACTAGCAATGGCAACAAGTTAACACCATTCCATTTCTGTCTTAATACTTTGTCCGTACTTTTCAAGCTCTTAAGCCCCTTCTCAGCAGTTCTATGCCCAGTGACACGAAAAATAAAAGCTCATTCGGGTTATGATCACTGGTGCAATTTTCTATTGTTCCTCCCAGAATGAGCTAACTCATTTATATGTTTTGAGATAAAAATATAATATATAATCGTGAATTTGGCTCTTATACTATAGATTCTAGATGCAATTTGCACCTTATCCCAAATTAGGGAAAAGTTATAGCAGGTAGTGTTAGTGCCAATTTTGCCATAGAAGTCCCCTCCCAAAATAACATTACATTTATTAAGAAGTGATCTTTTCTTTAAGATGGTTAAGACATAAAAATGGTATTAAGATCGCTCTCCTTATTCTGCACATTAACTGAATTATAAAACTTGACATGATAAAAATTCAAAGTGTTAGGTAATACAACCCAGAAAACTTGAATTCCCGTATGGAAAAAAGCAATTTATTTAACCATGAAAACCTCCATATTTCAGACCATGTTAAGCAATCCTCCCAGAGCTCAACCACCAGTAGAGAATGCAGCAGTGAAGCAGAAAGTTTGATAACCATCCCAAACAATAACTAACCCAGGTTTCCTGAAGCATGCCAATGTTATATCTTTCAATGAAATTTAGCTAATCATTATTAAATTGCATGAACTTCAATCCAGAAATGTTCCAGCACAGCAAACTAGTCAATGGTTTCCCCCTGAGTAAGTTAGGACTGAACTAAGCTCTTTTATCCTTCAAATTCAAAAGAGGATCCTTACCTCTAATTGGCTTGTGGTTAGTCAGTCTGGATCAGCTAAATTGGCAAGAGGGAAAAAGCAACTTAAAACTACCACGTGCACTGATTCCATTGAGTCAGACCTTGGCACCATGGGCGAGGATAAGAGATGTCTGTCAGGTATAGGGGACCTATAAAAAAGCCACGTTGTAACAAATTATCATTCGTATTGGTAATGTGATTGGTCATATTGTTTAAAATAAGCTGACCTGCCACATATGGGTATTTCAAAGTGAAAACTACACAATCACCTCTGATTTGCTTGACACTAAGGCCAACCCTGTCCACTCTTCAAACAAAGAGTAAATTACTGTAGTTGCTGAGACAGAATTTTGTGTTCTTAGTTAGCCACTGGCATACCTTATTTTTTAATTGGGCTGGTGACTCCTCTGTAGTAATTGGTAAGGGGGGACATTTGACATAATACCCACATATGGGCAATTCTCCGGGGGAAGATAAATTGATGACGGGCCATGAATCACATCTACTCATCAAATCAGGCCTGTTCATTTGCTCATTTAAATTGCCCCTTCTGGCTACTGGCTGGGCCAGCAGGACCCCTTGATGACCTTAAATGTTGGAACTATTGGCTACCAACAGAGATGCACCATTGTGTAGGGTTGTAGACTCAGAAGTGGTTAAATGTCTCCGTGTTGAGGGCAGTGAGCTAAGAGCACAGGTTATACCTGACTCAGGAGACCCTGATTGGAGATCAAACAAGCCATGCTTACTTATCATTTCTTCAATTGCTGATTCTATCCCATGTAGCCTCTCCATCAGGGGGGCTAAACAAGACTCCACAACGTCCTCAAGTTTCCCTGCCAGCACCTTTCTTTAACCCCTTCAGTGCCCGCCCCTTTCCCCGCCCAGTGCCGGCCGTTGCATTAGCGGGCGGGGTCTATGACGAGCTGGACTCGTCATGGGCACAGCGCCACCGCGGCCCATGACGAGTCCAGCTCGTCATGGGCACTGAAGGGGTTAAAGGGGTCACACTCTGAGCACTAAGTCGAGACATTGAGCTTATTTTTAGTTACTGTCTCGCTGGAATACCTTTGGCATGGTTGGTTTTCCCAGTCAAATATTTTGTCCACTTTTTCCTTTTTAATGCTGGACCACAGTCACTACAGTTACATTTATTCATGAAGCTAATTTCCTTCTCCTGTGGCTCGCTCGAGAGATTTGCAATTGGCATATTGTGCTTTATATTTAGTGGTCAAATTAATACTTGACTCGATGAATAAACGTTAGGTTTAACTCCTTCATAATAATTCACATAGTCCTAGCCAAGAAAAAGTCTAAGGTGGTGTTACTTGAATCATTTTGGGCAAAAGTGTTTGGGAGATTTCTCTTCCCCATCCTTTCCAGCTGGGGGCAGACCACAAAAATGCCAAGTACAATTGTAAATTCACTAGTGAGGGCGTGGATCAATAATAAAGTCACTGGCGAGTTAAAACATGACTGTGAATACCTTCCAACTGCTGGTGCCTAGAGGGAAGGATAACCTCTCAAGATCAAGAACCAAGATGAGTGGCCCAGCCTCTTCCAGGCGATGCTGGGCCCTGTCTTTAGTCGGGCACAGCCCGGGTATGTTGCACATGCGTCCCATACTGTGAGAGAAAGATTCACACTTAATAGCACTCAGGTCTCCACCTCCTGGCTGCTGGCAAGGGAGTTTGGGCCTAGAAGTCCTGGTAGCCTGCTCCCAAGTGTGTCAGGTGTCTGTTCGTCAAGAGTTCCGGTCGGTATGAGGAACCTGACCATTAAGGGCCAGGCGGCGCAGAGTACGCCTGAAATCCTCTAGTTCTCCTGCCTTGCAATACAGAGACACTGGACACTCCGTCTGGCGTAAAAGATCGAGATTTATTAGCTGCAGCTAGGACAGTTGTCCGTGAAGTCACACAGGGATGGGTTCACAAGAGACTGCCCCTGACCACCGTGGCGCACAAGCTTTTATACAGTGAAATACAATGGATACAATGGATAACCAAAAACATATAGAATTTGAGACATCGACAAATGTCACCAACAATGGTTTAAGCTAAAAACTGACTCGGGTTCCAGGTGATGTTTGTTGCTGGCCCCTCTAAGCAAATTGCAAAGAGAATCCACATGATACAGTTTACAAGGAGAGAAAACATGGTTGTATGTTCTAGAAGGACAGTCGTGAGGCCAGAGAATGCATGAGATGTGTAGCGAAGGGCAGTAGATAAGATAAGCAAAAGGAAAGAATGGTGTGAGCTAACAGATAGTTCGGGCGGGGGTTATCCAGCTCAGACATGAATTAGTGTATTCGGCCAGACCCTGACACTAGTTAATAAACACGGAACGAAAGGCTACCTAACACGCAAGGGCAGAAATGACAAAAACATCTCGTTTACCAGCTGCCTGAGTGAGGGCAACCTAAGATGGCGGAAAACACAAGATGGAGTCTGGGTGCGATCGAGAAACGACAAATTTCAGAACCTCAGGTAGATGTCACCTGTATTACCATTCATGCCCCTGTGTTTTACACATATGTGCTTTGTTGATGGACAAGAATACTTCTGGCACTCAGTCTGGAGGTTGCTAAAGGATTTCGGTCTGCTATCAATGTGCAGGCACTGGTAAGCCAAACTCTTCTAATTAAGTTCTGCAATTTCCAATAACTGAGCAATTTCGGCAAGGAAACCATCTGCGTTCCCACTCATTGTTTTGTACACCAAACGATAGCAACATAAATAATTTCATACCATATGTTAGAAATTGGGGGCCCGATTCACAGAATTAACTTAAGACAAAATCCTAAACTTACTACTTTTGGTATTCACAGAATGCACTTACTACTTTTGGTATTCACAGAATGCACTTACTACTTTTGGTATTCACAGAATGGATTTACGACTACTAACTTTACGTCCGCACTCGGGCCGGAAATTCCGGCCCGGAGGCGGAGCTTCCAGCCCGGAGGCGTGGCTTCCGGGCCGGAGGCGGAGCTTCCGGCCCGGAGGTGGGGATTCCGGCCAGTGGCGGAGATTTAGCCATGGCCAAAATCTCCACCTCCGGGCCAGAAGCTCCACCTCCGGCCCGGAAGCCCCGCCTCCGGGCCGGAAGCTCCGCCTCTGGGCCGGAATTTCCGTCCCGAGTGCGGACGTAAAGTTAGTAGTCGTAAATCCATTCTGTGAATACCAAAAGTAGTAAGTGTATTCTGTGAATACGAAAAGTAGTAAGTTTAGGATTTTGTCTTAAGTTAATTCTGTGAATCGGGCCCTGGGTCTCTAGTTGGCAGAGGGAAGCACCCTGTTCAAGTAAGGACCACAATCCTAGTCAGGTAAGCTAGATACACATTAAAAAATAACCTGTGCTCACCCTCTGGAAACCTGGCACAGAGCAGGCAGTCTTAACTTAAGAGTCAATGTGTACAGTATTTGTGCAACACACACACACACACACTGTAACACAATGTAAACACCACAAAAAGACTCCACACAGGTTTATAACAATAGAGAACATTTATCTGGGTAAAACAAGATGAAAACAACAAAACTCCAATAAGTAGAAGTCGAGATATGAATTTTTAAAGGATAAATACAAAACCAGTGCTTAGAATTCAATAGCACTAAATGGTTACTTGAGGCCCCGAGGGACTGGGGTAAATCCAAAGTTCAGACCGACCACGATGGAGGGCAGGTCAGGTACAAGACTTACGCAGTTCCTGCTGAAAAAGTGTCTTGGATGGACAAACGGTATCATTCAACACAGACAAATGTATTGCATGTAAAAAAAAAAATCAATTTTCAACAATATAGAATAATTTATACATTAATTTAAAGAACCATAAAGCCATCAGTTAAGCTGAAAGGTCGACAGCGTTTTGATCCGGAATAAATTGAGATCATCATCAGGACTGGGTTGTAATATTCATCACAGTGCTATGCAAGAGAGGAAACAGTATGAATGAATAAAAGAAGGAGAAGTATAAATTGTAAAAGGAGAAGCAAATTTGCCCGATACGAACACAGCCTGACTGTAAGTTTTCCTGTTTCTTTTTGCTACTAGACATGACGCCACGTAGAACTACGAGGTTACTAAATTTTGACACTGGTACCCTTGTCCCCCTTTTAGAACGGTTGCTAGCCTGACTAGTCACCACGCCGCCATGGCCACGAGTTAAATCTCGGCTATACAGATTCACTGATTTCATCGCCCATCTTCTAACCGGATCCAGTCCCCCGTCCCCTTCATTCAGTCCCAGGTAATTGTTTCTAGCTAGCTCCGGCTTCTTTATCTTGACCCCCCTTTTCCATTACCGTAAGCTTAAATTGTCCCTTCCTTACTTATTTTGTACCTGTTCTTCCACTGTTTCCCTACTTAAGAACCCCTCATCCAATTAGGTAATCGTTTTACCCTTCTCCTTTTCTCTCCTTCACCCTTTCTTCTCTCCCTCCCCGCCTGACTACCCACCCTTGCCCTTCGTGACACTTGTACTTCTTGACTACAAGGCAAGACTAGCTCTCTGTATTTTTTACCTTTGCTTCTCCTTTTACAATTTATACTTCTCCTTCTTTTATTCATTCATACTGTTTCCTCTCTTGCATAGCACTGTGATGAATATTACAACCCAGTCCTGATGATGATCCCAATTTATTCCGGATCGAAACGCCGTCGACCTTTCAGCTTAACTGATGGCTTTATGGTTCTTTAAATTAATGTATAAATTATTTTATATTGTTGAAAATTGAATTCAGAACCCTGTAACTTTTGTTCCATTTTTCACTTTCACTTCACGTTGTGCCGTCTCCTGCTGATCTCACCTTGTCACTTGCGTCGCCGTCTTCGTGTCACATACACTTTGAGCACCAAGTACAAGTCCGGGTTGTCCATATCAATTTTGCGTACAGTGCTGTTAAAATTGTTTCAATTTTTCTAATTTAAATGTATACATGTCTTTATGTAAGTAATCTGATTTAATACAGTATGTCTTTTTCTTAAATCATTCATTCTTTGAGTCTTCCTTATCTCTTCTGTAATGTTTTTTTTACATGCAATACATTTGTCTGTGTTGAATGATACCAGTTGAGAGTTGTTGTTGTTTCTTACATTATCACCCTATCTCAACGAGGTTTACGTGTTATGCTCCTGTTGTTTTTCTAAGATTGGATGGACAAAAGCATTGACGCTGAGAGCACAATGCCTTGATCTTTTCCACGCAGTCGGGTCACTGCTTCATTGTCGAGCTCTGTTGAGATGCAAGCAATGAGTTGTTGTCGAACTGTGCAGAGCGTCGTCGTTGGGGCGCATAGGCTGAAGAACCGCTGTCAACAAACAGCCTCTGCATCGGTTGTAAAGGGCGACGCGTCCGTTCCAATAAGCGCAAAGGTGATGATGCGTCGTTTTGTAGCGAAACTCACTTCTGAGGGCCATAACTGGAGGAGGCACCTCAGGCAAGGGTAGGACTCACACATGGCAGAAGCCCTAGCAGAATGACAGGAAGTCTTGTGTGTCTCTGATACTTCAGAAAACAAAAGACAAGCCAGTAAACCCTTGGAGTCACTCCGGGTTCAAGCGAGATGGGTCCAGTCCATGTCTTAAGCAGGGCAGAGATCAGCAAGCAGTAAGCAGCAGAGCAGCTCTGAAAAGCAGAGAAGCAGTTCGTCCAATCATTCAGACAAGGCAAATGGCAATCCTTACAGTACAGCAGTCCTTACTCCAGCAGAGTTCCCGGTCCAGTAGTTTATTGATTTGGTAGGGTCAGAGCACCAGTACATATACTGAAATGTGCCTCTCAAGTCAGGGTGACTTCAGAGGAGCTCTTTGAAGTGCACAGATACCCTTTCATCCCAGCCCTGTCTGCCAGGCAATCTGTGGGGTCAATCAGCCCTTTGTGTGGGGCACAGAACACTGCTTATTCAGATGAAAGTGTCAGCTCCCACTCTCTCTTCCTGCCCAGGAAGGCAATCAGAATACAGATGAGTCCTATGTCACAACCACACTTCCTGTGTTTGTGGCTGTCTAGAGGGAATGCACAAAGTGTAGCTGTTACCCAGCCCAGACATGTATGGGAGGCAGGCTGCAGGCGCAGAGAGCAATCTTAAGAGCAGAGAAACGTCCACATTCTAAAAGTGGCATTTCTAAAATAGTGATATTAAATCTAGCTTTACCATTAAAGAAGATTTACCATTCCAAAGATATGAAACATTATGTAGCTACTCCTTTCTAATCGGCAATTACTTCTTAAAATATTTGAAGGAATTCCCAATGCTAGCCTATGAGAGGAGTAGGCCTCACAGTAGCAAAAAACATATTCAGCTGCTTGTCACTACCAGGGCATGTAAAACTTAAAATGACATGTCCTACCTTTTACTTACACAGCACACTGCTCTGAGGACTACTTAGGGTCTACTTCAAGGGTGACGCAGGGGCGTAACACAGGCCCCCGCAGCCCCCGCGGTGCGGGGAGGCCCCCAAGTCTGGGGGGCCCCCTCAGCACAATGCAGACTGGCTTTACTCTGGGGCCAAATAAATATTAACTCGCTTCGAGGCAGAGAGAGGAACATTTTAATATTGATAATGACCTGCCGCCCATGCACCGCAAAGGCTGGCTCTGTGCACGGGCAGCAGGCGTTTATTATAACAGGCCCTCGGCCTCAGAGACAGAGGCTGGGTTTACAGTGTCGCACGCACGTTAACATTGAGTGCGCCGCCTGCGCGCCATCACGCATTGCTATGCACGGTGGGTAATGTGCGCAGAGTAAACTGCGCGCGACAGTTCAGCAGCAGTCATCTGCGCCTGCTCCCGTGGACACTACCGAAGCAGGCCTCTCGTCATCTTGCCCGCCGTTCCCAGGTCTTCATTTCATAACAGTTTCAGGAGTCAGACTGTGGGTGCGGGTGTGTGTGGCAGCGCGTGGCGAACTGACTCAGCTGTAAGTATCCGGCCTGATTGGGATGGGAAGTCAATCAGTGCGCTCTTGACGTGTGATCACTGATTGGGAGATTAAGGGGGGAGAGGGGGGCAAGCCGACACCAAACACTTTATTGTGTGTGAAAAAGGCCGCTTTATTGAAACAGGTGCATATCACAATTTAACTCCTTGGCCACTGCCTTACAAAACTAACGCCTCGCTATACAATAACCTCCTGACCCCTTGTGTTTTCCCCCCACCCCTACGATCCCCACATCATTTCCCCCATCCCCCCAAAATACAACATAACCTTCCATAACCAACATATAACCCAATCCTACACCATGTAACCTTTCCCAACTCCCAAACTCCCCTGACCGTAACCCCAACCTGCCTTTAGTGCAACTGTAACTAACCAACCTCTAATCTAAACTTATCCAACCTGTCTACCCTTTACCTGTCCCTGGACCCACATTACCAAACCTCTAACAACAAACTCTAGCCAATCCCGGCCAACTGTCAACCACCCCGCTTGCACCTGCTCCAAGCGACAATACATCCAACAGCCCCTATGTACCTGTTCCAACAAATGCTGCCCCCAAAACCCGCAAAAGTGCAGTCCCAAAACCCCTTGAAACAGACCCCCTAAACCCCTCTAACCATAGGGAGGGTGGGTGGGAGAAAACTTTAAGCTAGCGCACCCAGCCACCAGGTCACCAAGCCTAAAATGGTGGCTGGGATATCGCGCGTTTTGCTTATAAAACCCTTGGGCTACTACCCCTGGATTTGGGCTACATTTGGGCTATCCCTCAAATGTAGCCCAATTACTTACAAAATGGTCGTTCGGCCACGCCCCCCTCTCCCCCCTCCCAACCTGCCCGGGCGGCAGACCTCGCGGTGCTCGGCTGCCCCCCAGGCTCCCATTGGGAGATTAAGGGGGGAGAGGGGGGCAAGCCGACACCAAACACTTTATTGTGTGTGAAAAAGGCCGCTTTATTGAAACAGGTGCATATCACAATTTAACTCCTTGGCCACTGCCTTACAAAACTAACGCCTCGCTATACAATAACCTCCTGACCCCTTGTGTTTTCCCCCCACCCCTACGATCCCCACATCATTTCCCCCATCCCCCCAAAATACAACATAACCTTCCATAACCAACATATAACCCAATCCTACACCATGTAACCTTTCCCAACTCCCAAACTCCCCTGACCGTAACCCCAACCTGCCTTTAGTGCAACTGTAACTAACCAACCTCTAATCTAAACTTATCCAACCTGTCTACCCTTTACCTGTCCCTGGACCCACATTACCAAACCTCTAACAACAAACTCTAGCCAATCCCGGCCAACTGTCAGCCACCCAGGAAAAGGGGGGAAGTGTCGGCGACTGCGCCTCTTCCTCCCCTTTTTCTGCCCCCCCCACGCGCCGCGACCCCGCATGACCTAACGCCTATAAACTCCCAACAGACGCACCAACACTTCTCTCAACTCCAACAGATACAGATCCATTCCCATCCTGGACAAGTGCACCCCATCATCCCTGAACATCTCCCGCGCATCGTATCGAATGTCCCCGTGTGCCACGCGGTCAATCCCCAAATGCCGACAAAACCTCACCATCTCCGTATTAAGTTTTCGCCGCGCCTTATCTACCGCACCTGGGTTCACCGCCCCCCTCCAACTCCTCCGGGGGACAAACTCCGTCCACACAATTGAACAACCCGCCCATCTCTCTTTAATCAAAGCCAGGTCCTTCTTCATTGCCCGCATTAGTGCCAAACCTGTCTCCCTTACCATGTCGTTCTCCCCCAAATGAAGAACCAATACATCTGGGCACCGACCTGCCCTTAAGATCCCGTTCAACACCGGCACCAGTTCCTTCCAACGCATCCCCCCCCTACCCCTCCACCCCACAGAGAACACATCTTTATTGAAACCCAACTGTTCCCCAAAATAGCTCTCCTGCGCCTGCAATTGGGCCCTCCTCACGAACGAGTGCCCCACAATCCAGATAGACATTTCTCGGGCCAGGGGTCCCATAACCGAACCTGAAAAGAAAAACAAGAATGAAAACCTATCCACAACCTCTGAAAAGCTCCGCTGTACTGTGTAAAGACCCTCTTTGCCAGTTTTTTGTTTTTTTTGTTTTTTTTTGTTTTATTGTGTCGCCCCCCCCCCCCCCGGCTCGCTGCGCACATAACGCTGGTAGCAATTCGAAGACCACCTTCCCAACTTCATGATTTCTTCCCTGTCCCAACCCCTCGCATGCGCCTCCGACGCTGCCCCAATGCGAAACGAGTGCGTGCCAAAACCCTTTTCTTCGACCCCCAGAGTCCTAAGTGCTTTCCTCAGTACTGCCAGCAATTGTGAAGCATTAACGCCTCGCCCCTGCTGATGGGAGAAGACCAGTCCCCCCAGACCCCCAGCGCACGCCCTCCACCGCATGCCCCAGCGGAACGGACAAACCCTCGGGGATCGCCCTTTCCTCAACGTAACCCACTTCCCCCGACTCTTCTGGTCTGTCTTTGCCTTTCGCAGCCAAATGCTCACTACCCGTTCCCCAAATGATACCTCCTCCCAGGTCAAACCCCGTTCCCCTTTCGACCCCAGCAGCTCTGACACCCGAAATGCCCCAAAAAACATCCAAGACATGAGCGTGGCGAACAGCAAGGCCTCCCCACTGTCCCAGCACACCGCTGGCAGAACCCCCATCACCCTACCTAAGAGCTCCCAGGACAGAGGCCTCCGCACCCTGGCCACTCTCCCACAGTCCCGCGCCCAGCCTTCCAAAATCCGCGCCCCCAGCTCCCCCGCGGATGGCGCATAACCCCACAACAGCTTGCCGATGAACGCAACCCCCGCCAACTTGCCCACTATAGTCACCCTTGTCAAACCCCTCTCCACCAAATCCAGAATAAATTGCACCACGTCTTCCCGTCTCTCCGCCTCGGAAGCCCGCCATCTCGCCCCTGCGCGAACAAACTCCTCCCATGCCGCCCTGTATGCTAGTTTCGTTGACCGCGCCAATGAACCTAGAACCAATTGTAGCATCCGGTATTGCCTACTTCCCAGAGTTGGTTCGGCATCCTGGTCGGGTTCACGTCCGCGTCCTTGGCGAGCCCACGGAATCTCCCCCACTGTGAACGAGACAAGGCATCCGCAATGTCATTGTCCACTCCTGGCACATGCACCGCGCGAAACGCAATATCATGCCTCAAACACCCCAGCACAAAAACCCGCAACAGCTTAAGCACCTGCGCATCCCGCGCCGACTGCCTGTTCACCACCTGGACCACTGCCATGTTGTCGATCCTGAACGTGACTTTTTTGTGGGCCAGCAAAACCCCCCACAGTGTGACTGCCACCACTAAGGGAAAGAATTCCAAAAATGCGATGCTCCTGCCTCCCTCTAACCAGTCCTCGGGCCAGGGCTCCGCACACCATCTCCCCTGCCAATACAGACCAAATCCCTTGCTCCCCGCTGCATCCGAGAAAATCTGTACGTCCCAAACCATGTCCACCTCCCTCATCAAAGGCACCCCATTGAACTGGTGCAGGAAAAACTGCCACATGCGCAAGTCCTCTCTCACCCCTGCTGACAACCTCACGTGATGGTGCGGAGGCCTCTGCCCCTCCAGTGCGCGCCCCAGTCGCCTACAGAAAGTCCGCCCTACTCTGACCACCCTACAAGCAAAATTGAGATGTCCCAGCAACACCTGTATGTCCCTGACCGTCACCTTCTGTCGTGCCAACACCCCGGTCAGCAAACTCAACATATTTTGTTTCTTTTCCTCCGGGAGGCGTGCCTCCATGCGGACCGAATCCAATTCAATACCAAGGAAGGCTAGTGCCGTACTGGGGCCCTGCGTTTTTTCCGGGGCCAGCGGCACGCCCATGTCCCCCATGATCTCATGGAAGCTGTCCAGACCCTGCTGGCAGTCCGCGGAGTCTGAGGTGCCGACAAAGAAGAAGTCATCCAAGTAATGTGTCACACCTTGGTGACCCGTTCGTTCCGTAAACAACCATTGTAGGAACGTGCTGAAACATTCGAAAAGTGCGCAGGACATGGAGCAACCCATCGGCAATGCCTTGTCCACATACCAGTGACCGCCGAATTGTATGCCTAACAGATCCCAGTCATCTGGATGCACTGGCAGCAACCGGAAAGCTGACTTGATGTCGCACTTTGCCATCTGTGCCTTTGCGCCCGCGGACACCACCAGTGCCATGGCCACGTCAACCGATGAATAGGACACAGTGGCCGCGCTGTCCGCAATAAAATCATTGACCGACCCACCTTCTGGCCATGACAAATGCTGAATGAGGCGAAACTGGCCCACCTCCTTTTTAGGTACCACACCAATGGGTGACACAATCAGATTGGGCAAAGGCCACTCGCAAAATGGTCCCGCCATGCGGCCTTCCTGTACCTCCTTGTCTAGTTTTGCCTGTACCACTTGTGGATGTTCCCTCGCTGATCGCAAATTGTCTGCCCATCTCCGGACCCTCGGCCCCTCATACCCCAATCTGAACCCCTCTTGAAACCCCAATCTCAGTGTTTCCGCCGCCGCCCTGTCCGGATAGGCCCCCAGCGCCCCCACCAGCTGCTCTACCCTAACCGGAGTACGAGCCCTTTGCCCCAGCCCCCCTCGCCCCCCTCCCTCCTCCTCCCTGCTGTGACTGCTGCTGGGCTCCAGCCTTAGGGGCTCCCGACTGCCAATGCTGCCCGCTCTGGCCCGGACCTTGCGTCCCCCAACACTTGACCAGCGGATGTCGCTTGCCGCAGCTCGAGCATTCGTGCCGAAACTTACAATACTCTCTCGTGCATAGGCCTTTGTTAAAGTCCCAGCAAGCCCCTTTGTCTCCTGTCGTCCCTCTGCCGGCTCCCCCCACCCCCCTGCGGGTGGGACCCCCTCGAAAGGGCTGGTACACAAGCGGCAGCCCGCTGGCCGTAAATATAGTCTTCCCCGACCCCGCCAGGCCCATGGTATGCTGCCATAAATCCGTATCCAACGCTCCCCATTTTGCCTCCGCATCCCATGCCATGCGCGCCCGGAATTCCTCATCATACTGAGCCCAGGCATATCCACCCCCCGTAATCTGTGCCTTCCTAATGACGTCCATGTATTTAAACATGGCCACTGACCTCTCCGGAAACTTCTCGCAATACACGCTGGCATATATCAGAAAAGCCGCTGTCCAGTTTTCTATTGTCAGCGGCACCTTAGGCCTTTTTGCGAGCTCAAATTCCTCTTCCTTAGAACCCTCTTTCGCCCTGACCTCTCTGTGCAGGAGTTTGAGTATCTCCACATACTCCCCTTTCCAGATCCGTTCCTTTGTTGCCAACATCAAGTGCGCCCCCAAGGGCTTGGTCACTCCCATATATGGTAACCGCTTTACCTTCAATTCCTTACTTTCCAGTTTTGTCTCCTCTGCCTTTGCGTCCCCTGTCCCCTTCTCGCTTGTCCCCTCCTTCTTGGTCTGCCCGCTGTCACCCTGCCCTACTCCGTCCGTGCCCACAGCCACATCAACCACATACGTACCTTTGCGCAATCTTTCCCCTACCCCCCCTCCACCCCCGCCCCCCCCACCCCTCTCGACACCATCCTTGGCCGCCCGAGCAAATGTGCATTACCTGGCGCCAGTGTCTCCGTCCGTCGGTTCTCCCGACGTCCAGTCCTGGGAGCCGAGCTGCTTTCCCACCTTGATGTCCGACCCGTGGGCTGCGCCTGGCGTCGTGACACCTGTAAGAAACTAGCCACAACATTACTCGGCCCCCCGTCCCTACCGTCTCCCACCTCACGCAACTCTCCTTCCTCCATACTCTCCTCCTCATAGTCCAATTCCTCCTGTCCTGCACCCCCAGCGTTCCCCGCTGGACCTGCCACCTGCTGCTTAGGAAAACAAACAACATTCCTATCGGTGTTCCTCCGTCGCTGCCCCCCGGGGCGCTGTAACCCCGTGGGTGTTGGGGCCGGCGAGCCCGTCTCGGGCCTACTTGTGCCAGCCGCGTCGGGATCCCTCGCAGGTACTGGGCACGCCGCCCGAGGCTCCACCCTCCCTTCTCCTTGGCGTCGCCAGGCCGCTCCCAGCCCTGCCAAGTCCGGTACCCCGCGCTGTTCCCGCTGCCGCTCCGCTACCTGCAAAGGAAAGGAATGGTCTGGTGTGCTGGGCCTACCTACTTTCCTCCTGCCATCCCATCCCCGCTTGCCAGCCCCCGACGACTCCGCGACCCACGCCTTACCCACCGCGCTCAAATCCGCCCCTTCGTCGTCCTCCCCCTCGCCGTCGTCCCCGTCGCTCCACTCCCCCTGCCAGCTCCATCCTACCCCATGCCCGCTCGACCCCACTCCGACCGCGCCACCCCCCCCACACCCCTCCCCCCTCCCTTCCGTCTCCCCCGCTCGTACGCCCCCGACCCCCGACGCCCCCCCCCACCCCTCTGCCCAGGACTCAAATATATCCAGGCCTCCCCAGTCCCTCTCACTGCCCTCCGACTCGAATAGCACTGGGGATTCTCCCCCTGCTGCTTCCCCCCCAGGGCCCCCCCTACCTGCCCCCACCCTTCGTCGTCGCGCCTCGCCACACCCCTGTCCCCTCCTCTCCTCTCCCAGGTGCCCGCGTCAAACCCCCCCCCGCCCCTCCCTGGCTCCCCCCCAGCCGCCTCATGGCCCGACGCGATCGCCACCCCACTGAAGGCCGCGCTCCCCCCCCTCCCCTGACCCCCCACCGTCTGGCTAACCAGCCGATCCATGCCTCCAATATCCAAGCCCGGGCCGCCTGCCCCCCCCCCGCCCCCCCCACTCTCCACCGCTGAACCCTCCGACCATGGGGCCGCGCGCCTCCGCGCTGAGCCGGCCCCCGATATCCCTTCGAACCGAGCGCTCCCCCCGGGCCCTTCCCCCAGCCCTTCGTCCTCCTCCACATGCTCTCCCCGCCCCCGCGCGCTCCGCGATCCTCCGCCCCTCGCCGTTGCCCTGGATACGGATGCTCCCCGGCTTACGGAGCGGCCCGCGTATGATTTAGGCCTCGCCTGGGAGGCGCCCGGAGCCTTCCCCCGTCGCGTCGCTCGTCCCCGCCCCCTCCCCGCCTCCATTCCCGTCTCGCTCCCCTCCGCTACGCACGCTGACCCCGGGGCAGCGCTCCTGACATATGCGCTGCCCCTGTCACTCACCGCTCTCCCCGACGGACTCCCGGGTGGCGAACAAGCCGCGACGGCGGCCGCCACCCCCGCGGACGCGCGCCTCGCCGGGCGCTTCGTCCAATTGGCCTCCTGGACCAGCAAGTCCATCCTCCCCGCCTCGCTCAACAACCGGATAGCCTCCAGGACACGATAGTCGCCGCAAGACATGCCTCCGGGTACTTTTATCACTCCTACTCTCACCTACTAATACACCCAGAAAACTTTAAGCTAGCGCACCCAGCCACCAGGTCACCAAGCCTAAAATGGTGGCTGGGATATCGCGCGTTTTGCTTATAAAACCCTTGGGCTACTACCCCTGGATTTGGGCTACATTTGGGCTATCCCTCAAATGTAGCCCAATTACTTACAAAATGGCCGTTCGGCCACGCCCCCCTCTCCCCCCTCCCAACCTGCCCGGGCGGCAGACCTCGCGGTGCTCGGCTGCCCCCCAGGCTCCCAATAATCACAGGTGGTCATCTAACTCCCTTTTCCTAACACCAGGAACGCCCACCACAAATGAACTGTAGCCTCGTGCCTTTCCATCCTGCGCAGACCCCTCCTCCGCCCCCACATTCCATGCTCACTGCGAGGAGGGCCCACGGGCCGTATGCTACAGGATGTTCTTGTTCCCAGGGCATTATCCAGGTCAGACTCTGCCTGCAGTGACTCGTGTTAAAAGTGTATCAGACTTGT
This sequence comes from Triturus cristatus, assembly GCF_964204655.1. NCBI lineage: Eukaryota > Metazoa > Chordata > Amphibia > Caudata > Salamandridae > Triturus > Triturus cristatus. Next base: position 500,546,980 of record NC_140582.1, read on the forward strand.
GCTCTCCTAGGAATAACTTCTCCCGGAGCACTCCAGATTGAATTACCAATGATTGAGGTGATCTGAAGCCGCTGCCCATGAGTAGTGCCCAAGTTATATCTAAAACCTTCAATAAATCTCTGCAGATGCGCGCGCGCTCCACGAGGTGCGAGTTGCATGGTCAGACCCTACATGGAATAATTAAAGTTCCTACAGCCCTTCTACGGCCATACTCTGGGGAGGACACACTCCTCCACCCCTCATTCAATCGGTGCAGTAATCCTGACCTAAACCCCTCTCCTAACTGCACCCTCAGAGGGGATGGAGTCCCCGCTATGAGCCTCGAGCCCAGCTCCCAGCCTTGGCGCTAGACATAGACATAGGATGTCAGGGGGACATTGGTTGAGAACCAGCCCACCAGTACATAGGGCGGGTTGCAAAGTCCGATTCTGGCGCAGATTGCGGCCCTTTTTGCGACGGCTTGGCAGTAAACCTGCCCCTCGGCTGCCATGCCCTCTTCTCTTGGACAACCGTAAAAAACCTGTCAGGGCCGGGGATCATGCAGGTGACGTGATCACCAAGAATAGATTTATTGTCGCTGGGAATGTTTCAGTCTCAAACTGCAGAGGTGCTTATAAAAAAGAGCAAAAAAACATACGAAACAAACGTTTTTATTCTTTTTTTTTATACACATGACGGTGTCCTGTACACTCTAGGACACGTTAGTTTTGCTGTTCCTAACTCACGATTTTATAAACCTATATATGTCTGGATTCTTGCTGTGAATTAAAGCCTGTAATGTTGCTGAAGCTGCCTCTGTCTTGTAGGGAACTCCCTAGGGCCGTCCCTAAATGCTGTGTGTGTGTATTTTTTCTAATGCTCCATTTGATGAGGCGTGCTTATGTGTGAATTGTTGTTGAAGTATCCTTTTGCAGCTAAGTAACACAAACAATATCATCTTCTGACTGACTGTTTTTCCCCCCACAGACCTATGTCCCATCACCCTCTGCCCCAGGTGCCTGTGGCCACGAGACATTGGTACCGGGGCTCGGCCTGCCCTCCCCGTTATATTAATTAATGTTAATTAAATTTAATATACTAGCACGTGACTCAACGCACAGGATCATCTCACCCTGCAAGTATTTAACAATCCCAGTCCATTTATGCCACGCCCTGTGAAAGCTGCCCCCTCTACCAATGCGGCCCTAGAGATCGGCTCGTGCACACAGGAAAGCTTCTGCCCACAGTAGTGCACTATAGCTCCTGACTGAGGACTCGAGCAGACCAAGGCCATCAAAGTGACAATCATAGAGAGCAGCTTAGCGCAGTGGCAGTGAGTCAGTGTATCAACCAGAGAAGCCAACTCTCTCAGCAGTACAAACAGCCACCTACAGCCAGTCTTCAGCACTACTGCGTGCAGCTTCAGTGACCCTCTTTCCAACAACCTGGTTAAAGATGCTCTCTGGCCCACCCTGGTACTGCAGGAGGACACATCATGGTGGCACAGGTGAGAGCCAACAGTGCACTTAAGTAGTGCAATGGGATGTCTACGATTGTCAGAGTGGGGGCAAAATATTATGTATTGTTCAGGAGCACATATCGGGGATTTATGGGTCTTGGAAGCAGGGTGGGATTGGGAATTCAGGCATTGGCCGATGGGCCAGCAGATGACGCCCAGCTATTAGCCGGTGTGTTTTTACCCTCAGTGCCTCATTTGCAAACCCACCTGCCAGGAACACCTCATACAAACCAAAGCTGCTGTAGCATTGGAAAGTTGTCAGCCTGCTCGGCCTACTCTCACGCACAGAACAACAATGGACCGTCCTGATTGAGTACCAAATGTGAGGCCTTTCCCTCCTCCAAACTGATCATGTGCTTGGGCCCGTGCATCCTCTAGAGATGCCAGGAAGGGCACTCACTATGTATGAGGAGGTGTGTGGAGTAGGGTACGAGGTGGAGTAAAGCAGTTTTGTTAGTCCGGTGCCCTGACAGGTCAGCTAACGTTAATTGGGCATATCGCAGTCGCCGCGGGCATCAATGCCTTCTTGCATTACACTGGCCTCTCAGGTTTCAAGTAGCCCACGGGGTGTAAAGACTGAGGCCGGAGGATGATGTGGGACGGGTCCAGTTAAAAACAGTAACGGTCCCTAATAACTCCTATATTCATCTCCTTAACGATGGAAGTAAAACACAACAGTATGTACAAGAACTCATAAAATATGTCCGCCATGCAGTCCCATTTACATTTTACTAGTTTGATCTCATGTTGTATAGTATATGTAGGCCTGTTTCCTAAGAGTATTTAATTTTTCCAGATGTGTTTTTTATTAATTTATTTTGTCATGCAGCTTGAGTCTGCAGCGCATCACGCAAGCTGAATTGCTTCTAAGGGTTAGGGCCAGGTCAGATTGTGGAAGGGGTTCTTGACGGGGTAACATTGAGGGCTCCAAAGTTAAGTTTGAAAGCAGTGTGAGTTTCACTTTGTCATAAAGGTTTCCTGACAACACACTCATCCAATCTTTGGCCTCTATGCAGAGCACAGAACGAAGGTCACCTTTGTGCCACCTGGAATTACAATTATAGCTGCAAGTGACTGAAATGCTTAGTCTAAACTGTATGTTACTCTGATTATTTCAGTAGTGGAGATGCCCCAGACTTTAGTGGAGTGCCTTGGCACAGCTGAGAGTGATTACCTGCACAGGAATAGGCAGGAGCTGCTGGAGTTGGTTCAGTACTGTATTTCAGGCATAACTTTAGTGGAAATGCACTGGTAAAGTTATTTGAAGGTTACACCACTGGAACAAGAGTCAGCAGAACCAGACAATGAAAGCACCTGGAGTGTGAAGAGGAAGATCACAAAAAAGACAGAAGCTTTGCTTATTTACGAGTCGTATGTTGCACACATGCACCAGTTGATGTTCAGGTGCTTTACAACAAATCATACTTTCTCTCAAGGGAAGGTTACACAACCGAGCAAGTGCAAAAAAAGAATAATATGCAAAACTGAAAAAAAGAGCTGGGATTCAAAAGCACCACTCCTGGCATACATTGGTTTTACATAGTGTGTGCAGTGCAGCGTGTGAACAGCTCACACTACGTGGGGCAACAAATGCACCACATAAATACTCTTTGACATGAGTTATGTCTTCTGCCTTGGGGTGCAACATACAGTTCCATCGAGGTCAAGGTGCATCATCCATTTATGGGGTGGATGCAGTAAGTGCAGTCCTGCATTTGGGGAAAGTGCATCAGGCCAAGACCTGCCCGTACAGAGAGTTCAGGAAACACACATCAGGTCTGGGGAATGGCCCAGAAGAATGGTTCTGTCAGTCTGGAGGATGCAGGAAGCACACTCTTGTCACTGAGGACAATGCAAGAAGCACAGTCATGTCCGGAGTGAAGGCTGCAGAAAGAAACGGGTCTATGTGGTTCCAGTGGGAGTAGAGTGAGCCTGATGGTGGAGAAGGCACACACCTGCTCTACTGAGACCTGCTAGGTGTGAACTGGTACAAACAAGCAGTCCTTTCTGCTTGAATGCTTCCCATTTTAATTGTTGTCCTGGAAAACATACCTAGAGTGACAGGCCCTACAAGCTTTAAAACACTAAATTTACCATAAATGTTTCCAAAACTTTGCCCACTGACACATATCAAGCAAGGTTTCATGATAGGTCATGATCCACAAACATGGGCTGCTTTTTACGGGTGTCCGGGCCCATTTTTGGTCCCAATCCAACCCTGCTTGGAAGCACGCTTGAAACCGGGCCCTATGGAATGGGTGGGGTGGGCAGAGTGTCTGTCACTGCAGGAGGCCCTAAGCCTGCTCAGGAATGTGTCAGGACACCGTGTAACTGATCCTCCCACTGCAGGGCGACTGGAAGGTTTATAGAGGTCTTTCTGAACACACCTCCTCCAACATGAACCAGGTGCATTCGCAAAATTGTATTCTATGAGGATTAGCTGTGAGTTACTGCTTTTTACTAGGTTAATGCTCTTCTATTTCTGGTGCTTTACAGTAGTTTTAAGAACTTCTTAGAGTTTCTCATTCCTCAAATGGGTGTAATTTCTGACATTTATATGTTTCCCTGGTCTAAATTGCCTAATTTTGCTCGCGAGAAAGTGTCACTCATAGTCATTGAATGTCTCTCATAATTACACTGAAATTATGAAAATGTCACACATAGCAATCTGAAACCTTGGCAGCTATGTGAGTGTTAAAACCCTGCTTAACAAGCAGCCGCCAGTCACTGGGGTCCGGATTCTTTAGAATTCACTTTTATGGCCAAACAAACACCCGAAAGATGTCCGAGGCTCAATTGTGACTTTGAAGATGCTAGGCCTTGATTTTTCTCAACTTCCAGCCGCCTCTACCCCCCACAGTTTAAATGATTTTCCGCGGATTTCAGGAGAGGAGATTTCACACTTTTTTACAGCCAATATACCCATGTTTGCAGGCATGCACCTACTGATTTTGAGTCTAAAGGGAGAGGAATTGTTCTTCAGCGTTGATGCTACAAAACCAAGTAATACTAATTTCAGGATCCATCCCCTCTCCTATTTAATCACATTGTGTGACTTTGGTCAAATTTCTTTTTTTAAATATTCCCTTATCTTCTAACAGTTGGTGTCCTTCGAAACACGTATAGTCTGTTTATAGTTTAAAAAACCGCACCTTTACTGTTACCAACAGAAACATGCATTTGCTGCCCTTAATTTTCAACACCGGTCTTAAAACAGGGCTAGCACGGAGGCAGCTCTCCCAGAGCCTGGATCGAGGTCTGCGGAGCTCTCTGAGCCAGAATCTCAGCTTGGAATCAACCTTCATCAGTATTAGGACAGGTGTGGAAAAATCATGGATCTAGCACTTGTCACTTATTTTCCGCTAGTATCTACTTTCCTTTCTCCCATGCTCTCTGGTTTCCTTTCCCGTCTGCTCCATTTGCTTTCATTTTTCCGTGGTCTCTGTTTTCCGTTCTGCTAAGCTCTAGACTCATAGGTGAACACAGATCATGCGGGTGCGCCATGACACAGGTCTGTCTCATGGTATGCGGTCTTGTTGGACCAGGAGGGGCACCCAAAGTGCGATCCTTATAGCGGTGGAAGGCTACAGTCTTCGCCAGGTGTTAAGCAGCACAAGCGCAGTGGTGGCAGCATATTGTGTAGTGATCAGTAGTAGTGAACAGGTCCTTTTTACCCTGTCACTGGAGTGAGGCTAACAGGCTCACTCACTTTAAAGTTCCACTGCTGTGTGCTTGACTCACCCGTGGCCTACTTCAGGTAGATGTGCAGTGCTGCGCAGGAGCAGTGACTCTGCGCTAGATGTGTGTGTGCCTGGGAAGGGTACAGTACAGGGATTTTTATATGCTGCTGCCTGCTGTACTTATTGTTGTTTAAACAGTGACTTTGGAATATCTGCACCTTCATGTACAAACCAAAGGGGCATTGGTTGACTAAACTGGTTTGAATTTTGTATGCTGCTGCCTGCTGTACTTGTTATTGTTTAAAAAGTCATTGTGAAATATTTGCGCCTTCGTTCACAAACCAAAGGGCCTTAGTCTGATTAAACTGGTTAGATTTGATTTTTGTATGCTGTTCTGCTGGGAGACATCCATTACAACGCCGACATTGCATTGCAATGCCTCTACATCGCAGTCATTACAATGCAAGTCGTTCCGACTTGCGCTGGATGGCGCTCTAACCTAAGGAATAGTATGATTTACTATTCCAACACCTTCCCTACTGTACGTAGACTGGAGTTGGAATAGTAAATCATACTATTCCTAAGTCCAGCGCCCTCCAGCTCAAGTCGTTGTAATGACTTGTGTTGTAATGAATGCGATGTAAAATACCACGTTGTAAATGTATGCGATGTAACGTCATACATTCTGTTGCTTGTTATTGTTTGCGCCTTCATACACAAACCAAAGGGGGAATTGTTTGACCAACCTGGCTTCATTTCTGCATACTGCTGGATTTGTTTTTATCACACACTTTAAAAGTGTGTTCACCTTGATGCAAGAAGAAAGGGGGATTGCTTTACAAAACACGCTTGAGTTTTGTATATTGCTGGATTGCAGATTCTTTTATTATGCACTTTGAAAGCATTTGCACTTTTTCCTTTGTTTCACCAGCTACAGTTAGTATAGATTCTGTCATTAGGTACTTGCTAATATGGTTTGTTTTTATCCTACAAGATGCGTTATTGATGGTGTTGTTTGCACCTGTCTATATTATGTGCACCTGGAATTGTGTAATTAGCTTTGTGTACAATAAAAAATTGATAAATACAGACACACATCTGCATCAATGTCCTGAAGCATCCAAGCAGTTTTCATCTTCAGCCTTGTGTGCCTGCCTGTTTATGCCCTGCTTACAAATAAAGCCCTGATGGTAGATATTGAAATTGCATCCTCAGTTCATTTTAATTACTATAAAGTGGTTAATATGATACAAAATCCCTGACAGACGCAAGCGTGTGGCATGCAGATAATTCACACCAGTTTATTTCTCTTGGACCTGGCAGGATGCTGGGATATGTATATCTTGTGTACTGCTCATGTATATTGTCAGTCGAGTCTGTTAAATTGCAGATTTGGGTTTGTCTTTCAGAGTTTCAAGTTATTTTCCATAAATGTCAATTCTAATTCAGACCCTATGTAGTTGGGCTTAAGCGATAGGCAGGTCCTCAAACAACAGGACCACTCCTTGGCATTGCTCTGATTCCTGTCTCAGTTAAATAATCTGCTCTTGACAATGTTGCTAATGGTGTAGCTTATATGTTGAGTGTTTCTTACTTTCTTATTTGAACTTTGAGTACGCGAATTTAGAGGCATTTCATTAAATGTTGGAGGTTTCAATGAAAAATATACCAGATTTTTGGGCGGTGTGGCAAAGTGGTGGGCGGTGGGGGGGGGGCCTCCATGTACTTTGCAGGGGGGCCCCCTCAGGTTTCGTTACGCCACTGGGGTGACGTATGTGTAATAAAGGGGGGTTTAAGGCTTGGCAAGTGATTTTAAATGCCATGTTGAAGAGGCAGTAAACTACACACACATGCCCTGCAATGGCAGGTCTGAGACAGGTTTGAAAGGCTACTTTGTGGATGGTACAACTAGTGCTGCAGGCCCACTAGTAGCATTTAGATTACAGGCCCTGGGTACATGGATACCACTTTATGAGGAACTTACAAGTAAACTAAATATGTCTGAATGACTGAATAAAGTCTTTATTGCTTGGTTAACAAAAATCATTGCAATTAAAACATCTTAATCGGACAGTATATAAAAACAAACACATGCAGTTACAGACCAATAATAAAACTATTTGTGAGTATCTTTTTCAAACAATGACAGAAATATTCTTGACAATTTACAATTAACTTTATCAGTCATTATACAAATAAACTAAAGAATCTATCAGACATGGGCTGGATTATTGCATATTAAAGTGCAAACGTAGAGTAAGCAAGAGTTCCATTGTGCAAACAGGCAATGAAAGTACATCAATAAATTCTAAAACAGGGTAACTTCATTATTTACATTTCTAATTATTACCTTAGCAGCGTAGACACTAAATTCTGCAAGAGGCCGTACAGTGCAAATAAACAGAAAAAATGCATTCAAGATTTCTCTTGAAGCCATGGAATTTAATTATGATACATCTTGAACAGTCGATACCAAGCATTTTTCAGCGGCAACTAAAAACTTTATCAATTGGCATAGCAGCGGAATTGATTCACCCGATAAACAAAGACTAAGGGCCTGGCAAGCCAATCTGACCTCAATCTTCCAAAATAGGGGGTTAAAAGAAAATACAATGTATTTTAAGCAATTTGGGGCCCACACATACTATATGCAATAAAGATTCATGTGGCCATCCACAGAGTCTACAACTAGTTTCGGGCCCCTGCTGAATCCAAAACGGTGTACCCTCCTTAGTTGGGTTTATTCCCAATCTTGTTTTTAAAAATGTTTTTTGTTAACGAAAAATGAGCATTAAGGTATGGCTGGATGCGTAAAGACTGGTGTGAATTAATCACATACCATACATGAGTTTTTGCAGCTAAAACTGTTTTATCCTTATTAAGGGATTTAGCTATGATTTGTTTTTTTAGGACTAATTTATAATTGGGCATTTTCAATTCATGAAGCCAAATTTGCAGGTCAATATCATGTAGGCAAGTTCCAGGATCTCCAGGTAGCAGCAGAAGCAGATTTTGTTATTTCAAGCCAGTAGTTGTTAACGAAACAGGGGCTGAAGATAACAAAGAATACATACATTTCAGAAAAACCCCTTGTGACACCAGACACTGTCTTTGGAGACCAAACTCTAAACTTATTTTAGCATGACCCACTGACCTGGGAATCCCAAAAGTTGCTTTATAAGCCTTGACTACTAATACATCCAGTAGCTTTGCATCTTTACCCCTGGTAATGGGTGAGCCATATAAGATGGTTGGCTGTAACTTTGCTCTCATGACTTTAAAAATACGTTCATAGGATTGGCAACTCAGTGATCTTTGCAAACATTTAAAAGCATGAATTAAAGTCACAGTTTTTGCCCTTAAATCTTTAAAATGGTTCTTAAAAGAAACTCTGTTATCAAACACAATCCCTAAATATCTATATGTTTTAACAACTTCTGTTTTGCTGGACCAATTTTCATAATTTTAGTATTTTTAACATTCAGATCAAGGCCATTCATTAGTATACAACCATCAAAAGCATTTATCAGTCTTTGAAGGCCAATAGGGGTTTGGCTCAAAAGGATAGTATCTTCTGCATATTGAAGATAACAAATGTAACCCTCACCCAATCTTGAAGACCAGAAAAAAAAAGTTAAAAAGGCATGGAGCAAGAACACAACCTTGCTATAAGCCTTTATTTGTTCTGATTTTATTCGATAAAGAGCCACCATCACCCAGCCTGACCTGAACCCAGGTGTCCGTAAACAGAAGAATTATGGCCTCTAGAAATTTACAGGGAATGTCCCAGCCAGCCAGTTTTTTCTATAGTTAATTTCTTGGGACTGAATCAAAAGCTGCCTTTAAATCTGTAAAGGCGATATATAAATTTTGTGTTTTTTAAAACAGCCCGCTCTGCGAATAGTGTAAGTGCCAACAGATTTGTAGTGGTAGATTGTCCCTTCCGAAAACCAGTTTGATTGAGTGGAATTATACCTTGCTGCGTTGCCCATTTTTCTAATTCTTTCAACAAACATGAGGCAAAAACTTTAGCGTCAACATCAGTTAGTGAAACTAACCAGTAGTTAGCATGATTATCAACCGGACCGCTTTTATAAATAGGCTGCACGATCCTTGCCATGATACAGGCACAGTTTCCGATGTCAATAAGTCATTAAACAATTTAGTTAGAATTTCAGCCCACATGTCAATATTGGCTTGAAACAAGGCATTAGGCAACCCATTAGGGCCGGGAGCATCATTTGTAAGAAGACCACGTAAAAGAATGTTTATTTCATTACAATTTATGTGTTCTAGGATAATCCTCAACTCAGAACTGATATCATTACATTTCACAATATTGTTCATGCCCAGGCTCATACCACTCTCCCTATCAGTGTTTGATTTACTATTCTTTCCATAGCTGAAACACATAGCTGATTTTTTTAAAGCTTGATCCACCATGCCATACAGATTAGTAATAAAATGTACCCATGCATTTTCCAATATGTTTACACAAAATGTCCTGCTGCCTCCCCTTTCGAGTTCGTTGATTACTTCCCAAAACCTTTTTGCATTATTTTGTTTGGAGGCAAATAGTAGTCTGTTCCAAAGCCCTGTTTGATAGTAAGATTTAGCCTTCCAAACTTCTTGTTTATAAGCTTTTCTTAGTGGCGTCATTTTATCCTTATAGACGAAATAGGATTGGAGAAATTTATGGGAACAGGCACCCCGTACAGCTCCATTAAGTGATTATTTTAGCTTGATTAGCTTAGACATGAACCATTTGTTTGTGGATCTTAATGCATTATTTGATTTCAGATGATAATAAGCTGAAAAGTTTCCCACCAGAGATGATGTTATATAATTCCATTTATTAATCATGTTGACAGCCCCACCTTGTACTGTTCACAATCATTTATCATTATTTTTGCAACTTGTATTATTTTGTCTTGTTTATCCATATGTTAAACAAACCTCCTCAGGTTGTATGAAGAGTGGGCCATATTGGGAAGCTCAATAAATCTAATATTATGGTTCACTGAAGAATTCAATATAGCTATCTGAGGATTGTGATCACTCTCGGGTCGAGGGATTACCTTATATTCAGATAGTTTTGATCTTAAATTGTCTAAAATAAACGTATAATTGATGATTGATCCGTGTTTAGAATATTTAAACAATGGAATATGTCTAGATTTTTCTTTTAACAGGGTAAACCCAAACTGGTGCATTATGTCATGCCTCTATGGCAGTACAGTTAATCTTTCCATTTATGGGATTTAAAGAAATCAAACGTAGAATAAAATCACCAGAGACTATAAAACCGGCTTCTGAGTTGTGGATTATTAGTAAATTTAAGATATCCCGCAAGACATATAACTGTGTAGTCTTATTTTTCCTGGCACTTAGATATACATTAAGTATAATTAGACAAAAATCTTTGTTCTGTAAAACAAGGCATTGTAACCAGTCCAACTAAATATGTCAATTGTGTACACACCAATGCTACCATGTTTTAGGGGAGAAGCACATGCACATTAGCACTGGTCAGCAGTGGTAAAACACTCAGAGTTCTATAGCCAACAAAATGGAGGTCAGACAAAGAGGAAGAAGAAGGCAAAAATGTTGGGGTGACCCTTCAGAGAGGGCCATTTTCCAACACCATACAACTTTCATGTGCTGCAGAGCTGAAACATTTAGTGGTGTACTTTAACTTGCTGTGTCACTATTGTTACCACACAGGAGAGATCAGATCAAACACTTTGAAGTAAATTCTCTGACTCCATAGTTCCAGGGGCGAATGCGTGGACAGGATTTCCTCCTCCTCACAATGACCTGAGTGTGCTGGTCTTCACTTTGAGGGAATGGTTGGCCAGTGCTTCACAGAAGATCTCTCTGGTCAATCCATGCTCTGTAAAACACATTGTACTATCTGTGGGTAAAGAGGCACGTTTTCAATCAGGGGCGCTAAGGGCCTGGTTATTTCAGCTTGAAGTTATCCCAGTGAAAGTTTAACTTTGCAGACTGGGGAGTAAGTTGTAGTGTGTCACATGACACACATGTTAACGTCACACCCGCTTACACGCACACTGTCATGATAAGCATATACTTATTGGAATATTGCTAAGGGGTACAATTTACTTTTGAAAATGTTCAAATTCAAGAAGAGACTGGTAAGAATGTGGGAAAATGGTTAGTGTCGTGTTTTGAATGGAAGCAACCGCATTGAAATGGAAAGACACCCAAAAAGTCAAACATGCTAAAAATAAACAGCATTTGACTGCAAATGAAATTAATAAAGCTTAGATGTTTCTAACAATTGAATTTGTGAAGAAAACAATGTTTTTCCGTTGTCTGTTAATTAAAACATTAATGCCAATATAAAATGAAGGCGAATATTTTCTTTAAAAAGTAATGGTTAGGCATAAATTCTGAAAGCATGGTGTTTTGGAAAGACAACAAGCAGGGGAAAAACAATGCTTGGAAAGTTTAAAAAAATGTTTGAAACTGTTATATTAATGTGACAAATATGGAATGGAATTAAATTATAAATGCTGTCAGCTGGATGTTACATACAAATCATAATAACTAAAACGCGCTGAACATGACAAAAATGTGTTTTAGGACTGAAACATCTCTACATCAGAGCTAACACTGTGTCTTAATGATGTGATGTCAAATTAATGCTTCAAACGGAAAGATATCATCCAAAATCTCCCTCAAACATGTTATTAGGTAAAGCCTTTATTGTAAGAACAATAAAGAAAGATAGACATTAAAAATAGAAATGGCTTAAACACAGGTAACAAAATGCTTTGATTACTTACCAATAATCGCACTGCTCAGTTATCCACACCCCAGTGCTTATATATGGATCAGGCGCAATTGGTAATGTACTGCCAAAACTAAAAAGTCAAAGGCAAAGAGCCTCGACACCTGCTTATATTGAGCTATAAAAGATCAGGCTTCCCATAATTCATCCTGTGTTGCAGGGCTGGCTTTAGCGCTGGTGGTGCCTGGTGCAACACTCTTTGTTGGTGCCACCCAATGACCTGCTTCTCCAGAGATTCCATCACTACCACCCTTCAACAGTGCCCCTCATCTCTGCCTAGCCTCTCTCTCACATGAATTTAATTTGTTTTATAGCGCTACTCAATCAATCAATCAAATAATCTTTTTTCGATTATTTTCCAGATGACCATAAAATACATACATGATTTCAAACACGGATTAATATTAAACAGTCAAATAATATATTTTTTTAAATACAGCATTAAAAATAGAATTCATACCAGGCACAAAAGCCTGAAAAAAGACCTATTCTAAAAACGTAAATTAATATAACACAATACAGTCACAAAAGCCAGGACATAAGATATAACTATAATTGAGCATTCCTTGGTTAGAATAACATTTACTTTCTCACACGTAAAATGCCCCTCAAAAACAGCCAACCAAATAACAACTATCTTGGTCATTTTGCTGCTGTAAGAAGAGCAAAGCAACTTTGCACTTAGTAAATTTGTGCCTGCACAATAGAGGCAATAAAAATGTCCTGGTACAAGAAAGATAGATATTGCAAAAGAAAACAAAGTGCAATAAGGTCTGGTTTGAATGCTCATCACACGGGCAAATACAAAAATCGTTTGAGGAGGATTGCTCTAAGGGGAAAAACAAGATCCAGCGTATTGTGGCTAACCTAAAACGAGTCAGTAAGTTGCGTTTGTACACGTTCTGCCCTATTAGTAGGTATGGGGCAATCCCGGCTGTCATCTGAACCAAACAATAAACTCTTAATGACGGCTTCACCACTTCCACGTCCTCCTTAGAGGCTTGCCTGTGCACAGAAAAGCATTCCTCCTGGGTCCAGCTTTTATCTTCCTTGGTGATACTATCCGGGTTCTCAAACAAGTATGCGCAGCCCAGAGACAAAATGGTATCTATTTAGCGATGTAATTTTCACACCTGTAGAGGATGTCAGAATACGTTACATCACACATGTTATAAAGCGACAAAGAATCATACGTGTGTGAATCTGTGTATAGGAAATGTTACATAAGACAATGAGGACTACATGGTGTAGGAGTCACATGTCACCCATACTGGTAGGCAGTATGTTTTCAGAGTGCTTGGTCTGGAGAAGCAAAACCTTAGGATGTAAACCTTGACACATTGGTTTGGGTTGACTTTACGAATAAGAGTTTCTTTCTATCCAAATGAACCCTTCTTAGCAACCTTAGGATAATGAAAGATTATGGAAAAAAATGACGTTCTAACTTATATGATACAGTTTGCTTGCAGTTCTTTGATGACCATCATAGCTCACTGTACTATATTAGGATTGTAATTAATGAACTGCAAGTAATAAAAAGACCTCTGTTACCAAAGCAGTAATCCACTGAGCTATCTACATAAAAAGCAATTCTCTGCATTGTACATGTTATTTGCAGTAGGCATATTAACCAACTGTGCTACTTTATAATAAGTCAAAACTTCCACCAGGCAAAACTCCAATCTCTCTCCAAGCAAGAAAATTAATCATCAGAGTTATATTGACATTTTTATTGTTGCCTCAGAATTGCTGGACACCAAAGGAACTCTGCAGCAGGTGCTTTTAAAAGCATAAGATTTTCAAAACAAAATGACCCAAGCTCGGCACCAGGTACGGTGGCACGGGTCACTCTGACTTAAAGCCTACGTTTGCCATAGTCATAAGTTCTCACCATGCAATGAAGATTTAGGGGCTGAGGAGGAAGACTGTATAAAAGTAATGAGGTTTTTATGTTGTGATATCATAAACAAATTAACTCCTCATCAATCTCCCTGTCCAGATTATTATATCTACACGAGTATGTATAAAATCCATCAACTTCTGCTTAGAACATTAACCACAATCAATCAATCAATCAAGTAATTTGTAAAGCGCACTACATACCCGTGAGGGTTTCAAGGCGCTGGGGGAGAGGGGGTGCTGCTGCTATTGGTAGAAGAGCCAGGTCTTGAGTTGTCTCCTGAAGGTCAGCAGGTCTTCGGTTTGTCGTAGGTAGAGGAGGAGGGTGTTCCAAGTCCTGGCGGCGCAGTGGGAGAAGGATCTGCCTCCGGAAGTTGTTCTACGGATGCGCAGGACCGTGGCCAGGGTGTGGTCAGCAGAGCGGAGTTTCCTGTTGGGTGCGTAGAAGGAGAGTCGATTGTTGAGATAGGCTGTGCCAGTCTTGTGGAGTGCCTTGTGTGTGTGGATCAGGAGCTTGAAGGAGATTCTCCTGTCGACGGGGAGCCAGTGCAGGTTTCTCAGGTGGGGGGTGATGTGGTCGCGGCGCGGGACGTCAAGGATCAGGTGTGCAGAAGCGTTCTGGATTCTCTGCAGTCTGTTGATGAGTTTGGACGGTGCTCCGGCGTAGAGGGCGTTTCCGTAGTCGAGTCTGCTGCTGAATAGGGCCTGGATGAATGTTTTCCTTGTGTTTGTCAGGATCCATCTGTAGATCTTGCGGAGCATGCAGAGGGTGTTGAAGCAGGTGGAGGAGACTGCGTTGACTTGTTTGGTCTTGCTGAGTTTCGAGTTGAGGATGACCCCCAGGTTGCGTGCGTGGTCGGTGGGGGCCGGGGGGGTCCCCAGTGATGTGGGCCACCAGAAGTCATCCCAAGCAGAGGGGTTGGGCCCGAGGATGAGGATCTCCGTCTTGTCTGTGCTCAGTTTTAGGCGGCTATTCTCCATCCAGTCGGCGACGGCCTTCATTCCCTGGTGGAGGCTGGATTTGATGGTGGGAGGGTCCATGGTGAGGGAGAGGATCAGCTGAGTGTCGTCGGCGTAGGAGATTATGTTGAGGTCGTGCTGACGGGCGATGCTTGCTAGTGATGCCATGTAGACGTTGAACAGCGTCGGGCTGAGGGAGGATCCTTGAGGGGCGCTGCAGATGATCTTGGAGGCATCGGACCGGAACGGGGGAAGACGGACTCTCTGAGTTCTGCCGGAGAGAAAGGAGGTGGTCCAGTCCAAGGCTTTCTCCCGGATCCCTGCGTCTTGGAGTCACGTGCGAAGTGTGTGGTGGCAGACGGTGTCGAAGGCGGCGGAGAGATCCATGAGGATGAGGGCCGCCATCTTGCCCTTGTCTAGAAGGGTCCTGATGTCGTCTGTGGCAGCGATGAGGGCGGTCTCTGTGCTGTGGTTGCTGCAGAATCCTGATTGGGACGGGTCCAGGATGTTGTTGTCTTCGAGGTGACGGTGACCTTTGCTGGGAAAGGAAGCAGGGAGATGGGTCGGAAGTTCTTGAGGTCGCTCGGGTCCGCCTTGGGTTTCTTCAGTAGTGCGTTAATCTCGGTGTGCTTCCAGTTCTTAGGGAAGGTGGCGGTCTCGAAGGAGAGGTTGATGATGAACCACAAAGCATATGGATCACTGAGCTCATTAAAGCCAGAGGAGAGATAAGCATTAGGCATCCAAACTTTAAAGGTTTTGCAAAAGCAACCTGTAGTCGGTAGTGTAAGATAAAAGTAGATACAGTGTTCCACATATCTGCACAAGAAATATTTGCCCATGAATCTCCTTCTCCTGGAAGCAGGAGCAAAAAATGGGTAGAAGTGTTTTCTCTCTGTCTGTAAAAATGTCCTTGACATGCCTAGAACCACCAGCATAAATCAGTAAATGTTTCCTGTGAGAATCAATAGTATGGGGAAGACTAAGGGGTCTATTAAGATGTTTGTCCGCCCGCCACCGTAACTGAATGCTGGACCGTCCGCCAGGGGTGCGGCGGTCCCACACCCGCAATTAGGATGCCACCGCCACCGTGGCGGTGGCATCCCCCATTCCCAGCATTGTGGCGGGCGGTGCTCACAGCACCGCCCCCCACAATGCTGGGAATGCACGTTGTGCATTGGCATGCACAAGGTGACAGTCACCTCCCACCCCCCCAACATCCTGGGGGCCCGCTATGGGCCCCCAACAGTGAAGACCGCTTATCTCCGCCCGCATTATAATATGGATGGCGGTGACTTGCAGACATCGCCACCATATTATTCAGGTTTTCCGCCCGGTCGACGAGTCGACCGGCGGAAAATTGGCAGACGGTGTTTCCGTCCTCCGCGAACCCCCCATCGATCCTAATATGGCGGGGGTCTTTTAGGTATGGACGGCGGGCGGATCACACCCGCCGGGCCAGCAGTGGCTACCGCTGGCTCAGCGGGGGCGATCTGCCCGCCATCCTAATAGGCCCCTAAGACTGAGATCAAATGATTTACTAATGGGTTGTCTGCACCTCAGATATGGATGGCTGAGAAATAATTAAAGTTTTTATTTGACCGAGAGTCTAACTGAGAGGAAGTGTCTGCCCTGATCCTTAAAGTAGGTCTCCTTTTATCTTCAAGTAGTCCTTTTTTGTTATACTGTCTGTGTGTACAATATCCTCAATATGTAATGTACATTAAAGTGTAATGAAAGAAACAAAAACAGTAGTTTGAAGAATAGTGCAACATCCTCTGTTACCTTAGCACCTAAGAATGAATGAAAGAATGACAGGAACTTGTATAGCGTGCAGCTACTCAAACAAGAGACAGGACCCTGAGAGACGACTAGTTCTTAAAAAGCCAGGTGTTAAGATGTTTCTTGAAAGCTGTTAGTTCTGTTGTAGTTCTCAGGGAGGCAGGTAATTGGTTCCATTCCTGAGCGCCCAGATATCTGAATGATTTACCCCCCACTACGTGCCAAGCCTACCTTCGGGATGCGAGCGTGGTCAGAGGAGGAAGATCTTAAGGTCCTGGCTGTGGTGTAGCATTTAGCTCACTTATTGAGATAGCTGGCCCCTTTACCGTGAAGGGCCTTGAAAAATATCACCAGGGCTTTAAATTGAATCCTTACCTTCATTGGAAGATAGTGTAAGGCTTTAAGGTGAGGGGCCATGTGCGACCTGGGCTTAGGTCTAAGGATTGCCCTGACCGCGGAGTTTTAAACCACTTGTAGGCACTGCAGGAGGTAACCAGGTAAGCCCAGGTACAGGATGTTGGCATAGTCCAGTCTAGAAGTCACCAGAGCCTGGACCACTATTTTCCTAGTATCCTGAGGCAGGAGCAGGAGTAGCTTTTCTTAGCATACAAAGCATGCCAAAACAAGTGCCTGCCAGTGCCTGCACCTGGGATCCATAGAGAGGGCACTATCTATGAGAATGTCAAGTTTTTTAGCAGTAGTTTGGGCTGAGGGGGGGGGACAACTACTCAGGCCACCATGAACTCCAATTGCCTACTGAGGACCGGTCAAAAAAGACAATTTCAAATTTATCAGAGTTGCATTTCAGCTAATTAGCTTTGAGCCAGTTGAATTCCTTTATGCGACAAGATCTGATTTTATCTCCATCAAAGTCTGCTCCCTTATCGAAGGTGAAGATCAGCTGAGTATTGTCAGCATATGATATAATCTTGGTGCATTAGGCCTCTGCCACAGGTGCGAAGGGGGGGCATGTACAAATTAAAAAGGGTAGGGCTTAGAATGGACCCCTGGGGCACTCCTACATTCATACTAGGTAAGGGGGCGGAGAACAGGGGCTCCCATATTTCCTGAGATCTGTCTTTCAGAAAAGAAATGAACAAGGACAAAGGTGTCCCCCTGAAGCACAAGTCCCTCAGTCTGTCAGGATGTCTCTCATGAGAAAGTACACAATATGTAGCTTCAGTTGTGAGTGGAAACATCTGTGGTCAACATTAATACAGGAGGCAGGAGAAGAACTACTTCCCAAAACAGCTTGGAACGGATCCAGTCAACATTGTAAACCCTACCAGATCTTGCAGTAAATTTGAGAAATTTTGAAATCCAAAAATTCAGAATAACCCTTTGTCTGTGGGCCATGGATCCACCTGGCCTGTGGTTTCCTTAAGGTGATTGCATCCTGCAGACATAACCAGCAGGACAGACAACATAGTTATACATTTTAGAAGTGCAAAGATTATTTATTCTTAACAGGCACTGGTGATGTTGTGGATGAGTATCTGCAGGTGGGAAAATAACAGGCATACTATAATGACATGCCTGGCTTTTAGAAGGAAAAATTGAGTAAGGTAAAGAACGAGACCTACACATTTTGTTGTTATGTAATG
This sequence comes from Triturus cristatus, assembly GCF_964204655.1. Classification (NCBI taxonomy): domain Eukaryota; kingdom Metazoa; phylum Chordata; class Amphibia; order Caudata; family Salamandridae; genus Triturus; species Triturus cristatus. The sequence continues at coordinate 500,565,214 of NC_140582.1, forward strand.
TTGCACATTTTCTGTAGAGCACAAAGGCCATCAAATTTTTGGCCAGGCTGGAGTCTTGATATGAAGACATTTGGCTGCAAGTTGTGGCTAATTAAGGTTCCTTTGGGTATCTTGGAGTGAGTCTTCAACTAAACCCATATGAGTCAGAATAGTAAGTATTGTGTTTCAATTATAGGGTCTGTGTCAGTGTTTCCATGTCCCAGTGTGAGAGGTTCTATATCACTCTCTCAGTTTGGCTATCAGTGTCTCTCACTGAATATGCCTGTGCCTCCTATTCTAGGCATCATGATGACCTCTGAATGTCCATGTATATGTGCATCATGCCATGTTCCCAGTGTCCATGTGTTCCAAATATTGGTTTCAGGGTACTTTGTTCTAAGTATCATATTCCCTGCACCAATGTACGTTTGCTACTTTTAACAGCTTTTGTATATTCCCTGACCCAGTGTCAGTGTTTTCCATTCTCACTGTGCTTGCCCTGTTTTCTGCCCACGATTAGGCCCTAATTATGAGACCGCTGGTAGAGGATGTGTTACCACCTAGGTTTGGATTTTATGGGGAGTGATAACTGTCTCATATTCAAAGTTTTACTCTTCAGAGTGAAGCATAGCATGTCAGTATGGCCAGTCGTCTCAGGACAGCCAAACTGACATGTGCACTGAAGCTGTCTTCAACCCAAGCTGCATTGCCGGGTTGGAGACACCAGGCACAGGCTCCCAATCTCACTGGGAGCACAAATCAAGGGAGCTCAGGCCAATCCTGACCCTGCTCATACATGCGAGCAGCGTCAGGATTGGCCGCAGGGGAGTCTGGGATCCTGTGCAGTAGAAGAGCACCGAGTCTGCAATGTGGTGAGCGGAACATAAGTGAGTTTTTGTTGTTTTTATTTTCGTCATTGTCCCCCCGCGCCGCCACTCTGCCCGGATACCAGCCGCCACTGCATTAGTTACGTGTTGTGACACATTTCCTACGGGAGCCAAAAAGCACACTAATAGGCCAACTAATATTATGACCAATAAATTCCTACCCACAATGTTACAGTCAGCGGTGTATCCCATCTTCATAATAGAGACAATAAACAAAACAAAAGCAAATAAAAAATTTGACCGTAGACAAAGATCAAGTTCTTTTTTCATCTTCCTTTTTTTGTTCTCCTTTTTCTTCTCAGTTCTTGTCAGTATGTAATTTCAAAACTCAAATCCAAAATGAGTAATCACTTCCTCTGCAACAGGTTGAGGGGGCACTGGGCTTTTCTTACCTTCTGTCTCTGGTCAATAGATTTTTTCTGTAGCCTGAGAAGTAAAAGGGGGTTAACTTCAATTCAAACCTCAGGTTAAAGTGTAGTCTTTACGACCACACAATAAGAGTTTGAATCCGCAGGAAAGTTAAGGAAGTTTATTTCAGAGTCTAAGCCAAGCTGATATAAATGAGTTGGAGAAACATATTGCAAAGATACAGAATTACTCATGGAAATCCAAAGCATTGAACTAAATCTATCTCAATAACAGAAAGCATATGAGGAGTTCAGTAGCTACAATGCAGAAAATGAGAAAGAGAACCGATGGTTAGAGTGCAGGTTTTGATCCTTCGGCCTATGCATGAGGATATCTAAGGAAAATCTATTAAGTCCTGTTCTAAAGTAGGGATCATAAGAACCCTATTTAACTTGGGGAAGCAAGAAAGGTGTAAGCATAGTGGAGACTTCAACAAAGGCTCTCCAAATCAAGGGGAAGGCATAGCATACAGTCATACAATGTGAAATATAGTAAGAGGTATGTACCTCTCCAAGTCTAAGGGGCATCTGCTGCCTAATTAACAATGTGAATCCCAATTAACACATACAAAATCCACGTCATTGTCTCCAGTAGAATTCCATTGTCTTCATTCTAAAAATAGGCTACATCCTTCGATTCTCCCAAATTCCTATTGGACATCAGGGCAACCTTGAGCATCTGTTTCAGCCATGGGAACTGGACTCCTATTAACACATCTCCTTCTTGCCAAAGATTTCCTCCCATAGCTCACTATCTCTTCAATGCACAATATGCCTTTCATTAACTAACGAAGCCTTGAAACTCCACCTGCAGAGGAGAGAACACGCACAACAAACAAACTTGCATGCTGAAGGTTAAACACAGAAGCCCAAAAGCTTTGTGCCTTTGGTCATGCTAACTTTAGTAAAACAAATAAGCACCCGACATTTAGATATACGTGCACAATCAGTCGGAGTATTATAATGAGTATATGAGGGTAACTTATGCAGGAATCATGATTATATGTGCAATGTAATTTTAACTAAATGTTGCACAACTATGTGTAATACATATGAGAACTACAATTTCATGATTAACCTGAACATTAATATGTGTATGTTAATAACTCTATAACATTCTACAATGAAGCATTTCAGAAATACAGTTGAATACTCCATTCTTATTAATGACTGTAAAACAGACTGAGTATATAAAGTGTTAAATGCACATGAAGATTTACATTTCTGTGACGTTTGAGGGTGAAGCTAAAGTTACGCTGCTCCAAGGCTTTCTCTTTCTTTTCTACCCTGGATCAGCTTTTTATCTTTTCTTGAAGTTTCCATAAAACAAAACAAACAAAGTCTCTATTTTTCACCTATTGTTCTTCCTCTGCCTCCTTTGAAGTTCTATATCTGGATCATTCTTGCAATAATAACAAAACTCATTTAATAACAACTCATCATCCTCATCTGTGTCATCCTCTGAGATTGTAGCCAGATACACCCATAGTAGTGAAGCATACTTCAGATTGGGAATTATTTTTCTGGTTGATCTTTTACTAGTCGATATTTTACAGCTTACAGGTTCTTTTTCTGAGGATTTCTGCAGCCCTTACGTCTTTAGTGACAGCCTCTAAGTTCTTGGCGGTTCTCAGAACTTTGACTTCCACTTGACCTTGCATGTCAGTTCTTTCCACAGTGAATTCCCTTTGTCCAGTTGGTGTCTGTTCAAGAGTTGCAACTTGCCGGTTTCATTATTTTGATCAGAGTCTACTTCTTCTCGCTGCCACCTATATTTTGCTGTTTTGCACACCAACAGCCAATCACTCTGATCATTTTGTAACTGGACATCTAATATCTCAATTTTTTTATCTGAACTCTCAGTCTCTTGGAATTGTCTCTTCAGATTTCTCTCCGAGTTTTTAACTGAATTTTCAACTTGATTTTCACACGTTACAAAATAATTTTCAAAATGTTCTTTACCTTGAGATAGGAATACGCAGATGACTCCACTATGGGACTGTCCAAAGCTGTGACTATTGACACAGCAGAAGGGCTTCCACAAATGGGATCTGATTGGTCTCTTGAGGGTGGGTGACCTGTGAGTTGGGGGAGACGTGCAATTATTTGCGATCCTGCAAAAGGAATACCAGCTGACACAATCCGAAGCCTTTCAATACCTCCAGGTCCACCATGCGACAGTAGTACTACCGAAAGGAGAGGAACTTCCTGATTCCACTCTATTGAAGGACAGACTGCTAGACAGCCATTTGGAAAAAAAGGTGATCTCCCTAGTATACCGTAAGATCATGAATAATTCCCCAGACCTCCTAGTAGGTCTCCGAGTTCACTGGGAAAGAGATGTGGAAAATATGGATGACGACGAATGAAAGGAAGTCATGGCCTTCCCTTGAAAAGTAGCCATACATTCACCTGCACTACATTAGTAAAAATGGGACGATCTGGCACTCCGATATGCTTAAGGGGATGTGGGCAAGAAGGCATTTTCTTCCACATGATATAGGAGTGTCTTGGGCTGCAAGAATACTGGTGGGCCATGCTGTCCTTTATGCATGAGGTTCATGAGGTTTAGAACGTAGACATAACTAAATCGCCAAATTGGTGCAGGCTGAATATAAGGGGTGAGACGACTTTCACAAGTACAGAATGTCTCTGGGTGACGCTGGGGTTCATGCTATGTTATGGAGAGCCAGAGCAGACCTACGCTGAGTGAATGGAAGAGGTATATGGACAGTATATGGACTGGTGCATGCTGGCAGAGAGGGCGGTATATGAGAGTAGAGGCTGTCCCAACAAATGGTCTAAAATCTGGGGGAAATGGAATGAATACCAGGGAATGAGCTGCATGCCAGTGCCCTGACGGGGACAAAGGGAAGTGTTTGATGACACCTGATGGGTGATATTGAAACTCGGGGAGATGGGGGAAGAACTGAGAGATGTGTATTGGAAAACAGTAGAGATTATCCCCTTATTGTCGGACTGTATCGCAATATGTTGTGTAGTGAATGAGAATGTCATCGTAATGCAATGTTTATTTTATGTAATACATTTTTTTATTAAAAACATTCTTCACACCCCCCCCCCGGATACAAGCTGCAAACCTGATCAGGATAGTCACTTGAACTGTCACTTTGTTGAGCAGTCTGTGCAACCTGATCATCAGCTTCTGCTTTATCAGCTTCTGTCACTTCCATTGTTTCATCTGCCCCCACTCTCTTTCTGTGAGCAACGTGAATTCATTGAGGCACACTGGTACATTTGACTGCACTATTTGTGGTGAAAAGGACTTGGAAAGGGTAACTCCAAAGTAAATCCAACCACCCCTGGCAGACATGCTTGAGTACAAGTATCCAGTCCCCGGGATTCAAACTGTGACAAGTAGCGTCACTGTATTCTATTGTCACGGCATTCACCTAGCGAGAGACAGATTTCACAGTATCAGCTAGACTTTTACAATAGTCTAGGAATATCATCAGTTATTTAAAGTAATGCAGCTGAAGGGACATTTGCAAGTCTCTTTGGGGACGATCTCATGGGGTGATAATCCTGCCTTTTTTCTTTGGAGTACTTCTCATATTCATCAATAACAAGGGAGGTGCTCCCGGACACTTTGAGGCACAAACAATTCCTGCTTATTTTGCAGCGGCCATTCATTCTCTCAACAATGTCAGAAGACAGTGGGGGATAACAACAATGGAACCATTGCTTAATCTCAAAAGATGTACACATTATCTGAGGCACCTCATTCTTAAACTTAGTGCCACAATCGGTCTCAGTAGAAGTTGGGAAGCCAAATCTTAGAATTAATTCCCTCAACTACAATTTGGCTACTGTCAGGCTATCTGCTCTCCTTGTGGGAAATGCTTCAACCCATTTTGAGAAACAACAGACCATTACCAAGTTATATTTAAGGCCATTGCATCTCAATAAAGTCTGCTTGTAACCTCGTAAATGGGCCTTCTAATTTTCCAATGTGATTCATGATAGTAATAGTCTTTTTCCCTTTCTCACACACATCTTCAGCAACATGTTGAAAGCCTGGGTTTTCCCAATATTTTTGGAAATACCCTGACCAAACTATCTCTTCCAGCATGAATCTGATTATGCAAATATATACAAATGGGTTGAAACATTGAGTCCGGCAGAATATATTTATGATCCTTGTTCACATACATATCCTGTTAATTCTTTTTGTAACCCAATCTACGCCATTTTATTTCATTATTATCAGGAGCATCATCCTGTAGGCACTTAACTCAGTCAATAAAGTCTGCAAGGAATATAAAAGTTACTTACCTTTGGTAACGTAATATCTGGTAGAGACACAGTCTATCCACAGATTCATTAACTTTTACATTCTCCCCAGGTGCCAGTCTGGATCTGGAATTTTTTCAGCAGTACCTCTGCACGCCGGTTGCTGGTGTATTACGGCTCCGCAATGACGTTGACGTCCATCATGACGTTAGTGTAGTCAAATAAGTCCCCTCCGGCGCGCGGAAGTCAGTTTCTTCTGTGAAACCTTCTGCACCAGAACGTGGAGCCACTACAGAAACTGGTTCCGCAAACAGTGTGCTAAAAAGATCAATAATCTTTGAAACAATAATAAAGAAGAAACATCAAATGGTATGTTAATACCAGACATGGATTTTAAAGATAACCACAAAAACATCAAAAAAGCACAGGGGTACGTGAAACCCTGCACCCTGGTGAATAACTATCAAACATTACACTCTATCGACAATTCATCAATGTTAATGAATGGCATGGTAACAGCAAACTAAACCTATAAAAACAACACCAAGCTGTTTATTGAATCACACCATTATGTGACATATTGATAGTACCAATACAAGGTATTATGATACCAAACAAAGTCTTTCACAGAAAGAACAAACAAATCAATACTGCCCACAGGTGTGAAATCCAGTGTGAAAGACAAAACACCCCTCACCCTACCTGCCACCCACATTTGGAAATGAATGGTATGGTCACATCTAAACATAACCTATGTGGCCAGACTAAGTGGTCTGTTGAGTCCCAACAGAAGTTGAGATAGTGATCACCGGTATATAAAACCAGTACTGAAAAAGGGTATAACCCTTACCTCATAGATCATTCTCAGAGTGGGAAGGATGAGCAGGAAGTTCATGTATCTGCAACTAGACTGGGTCTCTACCATCTAATAGAGACATCTAGCCGCAGATTCCTTAACTTTTGAATTAAATACAATAGCTATACCCCACTGGAGGAGGGTCTGCGAACTAATCCTACAAAAGGTCTCAAAGAGAACCAGCCGGTCATAACTAACAGCCAACAAAATGTATGTAGGAATAGCAGAACAAGAGCTTGGCTCTTAATAGAATCTATGATCACTGTCACAGAATATATAAATAAAAAACAACTCTACAGGCCCAAGAGATTCGTCCCTAGAAAGAAAAGGGGGAAAAAAAACCTTAAACCTCCACACTCCCCACTAAAGCTTTAGTTTATGGCAGGAGTCACAATCCTCAGAGTCGTGGAACTTGCCTAAACACCACATACAAATTGTATGTAGGTCCGTCACTGACATATAGCAGCTACAAGACCCACAAGGTTTGAAACCTGTAGACTTTAGACAAAGGCACACCGTTCCACCGACACAAAGTGTCGAAGCAGGTAAATAAATTGACCCGAGGAACCGCTTCTCCGGATTTACGTTACAGTGCGGATAAGAAGAAACCGACGGCTGCACATCAGGGGGACTTATATGGCTCCACTGATGTCATGACCGGAGTCGATGTCATCATGGAGCCATACAACACTGTCCCCTGGTGCCAAGAGGTACTACTGAAAATCTCCGGATCCAAACTGGCGAAAGGGGAGAGTTCAAAAGTTAAGGAATCTGTAGCTAGATGGCTCTGTCAGATATATAAAATAATAATTCACATTGTTTGAACTCTGTATATCACCATTATTTATAGATATTCCATTCTAATTTTCTAGAATTAAAGTCCGTTCCTGCAAGGCCAATACCTTGCCATTTTGTCAGCATACTTGTTCCCCAATGTGACCAAATCCTGGCAGGCTTTATGGGCCTGACCCTTCACCACTACCACTTCCTTTGGTTTCTGAATAGCATCCAGCTAATCTAATATGTATATACTGTTTTTATTGGTGCACCTGAGGATGTCATGAACCCTCTTTGGAACTAGAGCTGACCATAGTCATGCACAACACCAAATCTGTACTGATAATCTGTATAAATAGTTATATTGTAATTCTCTGACAAGCAGCGGGCTCTTAAAGCAACTAATTCCACTTCTTGTGCTGAAATCACATTTGGTAAAGAAGATGCTTCCAATATTTCTGAAACAGAAAAATTGGCATAAGAAGCTCTCACTCCTCCATATGAATCCCTTAGACAGCAACCATCAAAAAATAATGTCAAATCCAAGTTCTCTAAAGGAACTTCTTTAATGCCTCGTGTCGGTTTTGTGCATAACTCAGTCACCTCAATACAATCATGCTTCAATTCATCATCAATTATATTTTTCTTACCTTAAGTTTTGTCTGAAATCAGAAGCGATGTTGTTGGGTTTAGGACTTTGCACCACTCCAAGTATTGCCTGCACATATTGAGTCAATATTCTGCTTGTAATATGCTGTGTTTTTGTCCTTGTCAGCAGAATTTCAACAGTATGTGGAACTCTCAGTCTCTTGGAATTGTCTCTTCAGATTTCTCTCCGAGTTTTTAACTGAATTTTCAACTTGATTTTCACACGTTACAAAATAATTTTCAAAATGTTCTTTACCTTGAGATAGGAATACGCAGATGACTCCACTATGGGACTGTCCAAAGCTGTGACTATTGACACAGCAGAAGGGCTTCCACAAATGGGATCTGATTGGTCTCTTGAGGGTGGGTGACCTGTGAGTTGGGGGAGACGTGCAATTATTTGCGATCCTGCAAAAGGAATACCAGCTGACACAATCCGAAGCCTTTCAATACCTCCAGGTCCACCATGCGACAGTAGTACTACCGAAAGGAGAGGAACTTCCTGATTCCACTCTATTGAAGGACAGACTGCTAGACAGCCATTTGGAAAAAAAGGTGATCTCCCTAGTATACCGTAAGATCATGAATAATTCCCCAGACCTCCTAGTAGGTCTCCGAGTTCACTGGGAAAGAGATGTGGAAAATATGGATGACGACGAATGAAAGGAAGTCATGGCCTTCCCTTGAAAAGTAGCCATACATTCACCTGCACTACATTAGTAAAAATGGGACGATCTGGCACTCCGATATGCTTAAGGGGATGTGGGCAAGAAGGCATTTTCTTCCACATGATATAGGAGTGTCTTGGGCTGCAAGAATACTGGTGGGCCATTCTGTCCTTTATGCATGAGGTTCATGAGGTTTAGAACGTAGACATAACTAAATCGCCAAATTGGTGCAGGCTGAATATAAGGGGTGAGACGACTTTCACAAGTACAGAATGTCTCTGGGTGACGCTGGGGTTCATGCTATGTTATGGAGAGCCAGAGCAGACCTACGCTGAGTGAATGGAAGAGGTATATGGACAGTATATGGACTGGTGCATGCTGGCAGAGAGGGCGGTATATGAGAGTAGAGGCTGTCCCAACAAATGGTCTAAAATCTGGGGGAAATGGAATGAATACCAGGGAATGAGCTGCATGCCAGTGCCCTGACGGGGACAAAGGGAAGTGTTTGATGACACCTGATGGGTGATATTGAAACTCGGGGAGATGGGGGAAGAACTGAGAGATGTGTATTGGAAAACAGTAGAGATTATCCCCTTATTGTCGGACTGTATCGCAATATGTTGTGTAGTGAATGAGAATGTCATCGTAATGCAATGTTTATTTTATGTAATACATTTTTTTATTAAAAACATTCTTCACACCCCCCCCCCGGATACAAGCTGCAAACCTGATCAGGATAGTCACTTGAACTGTCACTTTGTTGAGCAGTCTGTGCAACCTGATCATCAGCTTCTGCTTTATCAGCTTCTGTCACTTCCATTGTTTCATCTGCCCCCACTCTCTTTCTGTGAGCAACGTGAATTCATTGAGGCACACTGGTACATTTGACTGCACTATTTGTGGTGAAAAGGACTTGGAAAGGGTAACTCCAAAGTAAATCCAACCACCCCTGGCAGACATGCTTGAGTACAAGTATCCAGTCCCCGGGATTCAAACTGTGACAAGTAGCGTCACTGTATTCTATTGTCACGGCATTCACCTAGCGAGAGACAGATTTCACAGTATCAGCTAGACTTTTACAATAGTCTAGGAATATCATCAGTTATTTAAAGTAATGCAGCTGAAGGGACATTTGCAAGTCTCTTTGGGGACGATCTCATGGGGTGATAATCCTGCCTTTTTTCTTTGGAGTACTTCTCATATTCATCAATAACAAGGGAGGTGCTCCCGGACACTTTGAGGCACAAACAATTCCTGCTTATTTTGCAGCGGCCATTCATTCTCTCAACAATGTCAGAAGACAGTGGGGGATAACAACAATGGAACCATTGCTTAATCTCAAAAGATGTACACATTATCTGAAGCACCTCATTCTTAAACTTAGTGCCACAATCGGTCTCAGTAGAAGTTGGGAAGCCAAATCTTAGAATTAATTCCCTCAACTACAATTTGGCTACTGTCAGGCTATCTGCTCTCCTTGTGGGAAATGCTTCAACCCATTTTGAGAAACAACAGACCATTACCAAGTTATATTTAAGGCCATTGCATCTCAATAAAGTCTGCTTGTAACCTCGTAAATGGGCCTTCTAATTTTCCAATGTGATTCATGATAGTAATAGTCTTTTTCCCTTTCTCACACACATCTTCAGCAACATGTTGAAAGCCTGGGTTTTCCCAATATTTTTGGAAATACCCTGACCAAACTATCTCTTCCAGCATGAATCTGATTATGCAAATATATACAAATGGGTTGAAACATTGAGTCCGGCAGAATATATTTATGATCCTTGTTCACATACATATCCTGTTAATTCTTTTTGTAACCCAATCTACGCCATTTTATTTCATTATTATCAGGAGCATCATCCTGTAGGCACTTAACTCAGTCAATAAAGTCTGCAAGGAATATAAAAGTTACTTACCTTTGGTAACGTAATATCTGGTAGAGACACAGTCTATCCACAGATTCATTAACTTTTACATTCTCCCCAGGTGCCAGTCTGGATCTGGAATTTTTTCAGCAGTACCTCTGCACGCCGGTTGCTGGTGTATTACGGCTCCGCAATGACGTTGACGTCCATCATGACGTTAGTGTAGTCAAATAAGTCCCCTCCGGCGCGCGGAAGTCAGTTTCTTCTGTGAAACCTTCTGCACCAGAACGTGGAGCCACTACAGAAACTGGTTCCGCAAACAGTGTGCTAAAAAGATCAATAATCTTTGAAACAATAATAAAGAAGAAACATCAAATGGTATGTTAATACCAGACATGGATTTTAAAGATAACCACAAAAACATCAAAAAAGCACAGGGGTACGTGAAACCCTGCACCCTGGTGAATAACTATCAAACATTACACTCTATCGACAATTCATCAATGTTAATGAATGGCATGGTAACAGCAAACTAAACCTATAAAAACAACACCAAGCTGTTTATTGAATCACACCATTATGTGACATATTGATAGTACCAATACAAGGTATTATGATACCAAACAAAGTCTTTCACAGAAAGAACAAACAAATCAATACTGCCCACAGGTGTGAAATCCAGTGTGAAAGACAAAACACCCCTCACCCTACCTGCCACCCACATTTGGAAATGAATGGTATGGTCACATCTAAACATAACCTATGTGGCCAGACTAAGTGGTCTGTTGAGTCCCAACAGAAGTTGAGATAGTGATCACCGGTATATATAACCAGTACTGAAAAAGGGTATAACCCTTACCTCATAGATCATTCTCAGAGTGGGAAGGATGAGCAGGAAGTTCATGTATCTGCAACTAGACTGGGTCTCTACCATCTAATAGAGACATCTAGCCGCAGATTCCTTAACTTTTGAATTAAATACAATAGCTATACCCCACTGGAGGAGGGTCTGCGAACTAATCCTACAAAAGGTCTCAAAGAGAACCAGCCGGTCATAACTAACAGCCAACCAAATGTATGTAGGAATAGCAGAACAAGAGCTTGGCTCTTAATAGAATCTATGATCACTGTCACAGAATATATAAATAAAAAACAACTCTACAGGCCCAAGAGATTCGTCCCTTGAAAGAAAAGGGGGAAAAAAAACCTTAAACCTCCACACTCCCCACTAAAGCTTTAGTTTATGGCAGGAGTCACAATCCTCAGAGTCGTGGAACTTGCCTAAACACCACATACAAATTGTATGCAGGTCCGTCACTGACATATAGCAGCTACAAGACCCACAAGGTTTGAAACCTGTAGACTTTAGACAAAGGCACACCGTTCCACCGACACAAAGTGTCGAAGCAGGTAAATAAATTGACCCGAGGAACCGCTTCTCCGGATTTACGTTACAGTGCGGATAAGAAGAAACCGACGGCTGCACATCAGGGGGACTTATATGGCTCCACTGATGTCATGACCGGAGTCGATGTCATCATGGAGCCATACAACACTGTCCCCTGGTGCCAAGAGGTACTACTGAAAATCTCCGGATCCAAACTGGCGAAAGGGGAGAGTTCAAAAGTTAAGGAATCTGTAGCTAGATGGCTCTGTCAGATATATAAAATAATAATTCACATTGTTTGAACTCTGTATATCACCATTATTTATAGATATTCCATTCTAATTTTCTAGAATTAAAGTCCGTTCCTGCAAGGCCAATACCTTGCCATTTTGTCAGCATACTTGTTCCCCAATGTGACCAAATCCTGGCAGGCTTTATGGGCCTGACCCTTCACCACTACCACTTCCTTTGGTTTCTGAATAGCATCCAGCTAATCTAATATGTATATACTGTTTTTATTGGTGCACCTGAGGATGTCATGAACCCTCTTTGGAACTAGAGCTGACCATAGTCATGCACAACACCAAATCTGTACTGATAATCTGTATAAATAGTTATATTGTAATTCTCTGACAAGCAGCGGGCTCTTAAAGCAACTAATTCCACTTCTTGTGCTGAAGTCACATTTGGTAAAGAAGATGCTTCCAATATTTCTGAAACAGAAAAATTGGCATAAGAAGCTCTCACTCCTCCATATGAATCCCTTAGACAGCAACCATCAAAAAATAATGTCAAATCCAAGTTCTCTAAAGGAACTTCTTTAATGCCTCGTGTCGGTTTTGTGCATAACTCAGTCACCTCAATACAATCATGCTTCAATTCATCATCAATTATATTTTTCTTACCTTAAGTTTTGTTTGAAATCAGAAGCGATGTTGTTGGGTTTAGGACTTTGCACCACTCCAAGTATTGCCTGCACATATTGAGTCAATATTCTGCTTGTAATATGCTGTGTTTTTGTCCTTGTCAGCAGAATTTCAACAGTATGTGGAACTCTCAGTCTCTTGGAATTGTCTCTTCAGATTTCTCTCCGAGTTTTTAACTGAATTTTCAACTTGATTTTCACACGTTACAAAATAATTTTCAAAATGTTCTTTACCTTGAGATAGGAATACGCAGATGACTCCACTATGGGACTGTCCAAAGCTGTGACTATTGACACAGCAGAAGGGCTTCCACAAATGGGATCTGATTGGTCTCTTGAGGGTGGGTGACCTGTGAGTTGGGGGAGACGTGCAATTATTTGCGATCCTGCAAAAGGAATACCAGCTGACACAATCCGAAGCCTTTCAATACCTCCAGGTCCACCATGCGACAGTAGTACTACCGAAAGGAGAGGAACTTCCTGATTCCACTCTATTGAAGGACAGACTGCTAGACAGCCATTTGGAAAAAAAGGTGATCTCCCTAGTATACCGTAAGATCATGAATAATTCCCCAGACCTCCTAGTAGGTCTCCGAGTTCACTGGGAAAGAGATGTGGAAAATATGGATGACGACGAATGAAAGGAAGTCATGGCCTTCCCTTGAAAAGTAGCCATACATTCACCTGCACTACATTAGTAAAAATGGGACGATCTGGCACTCCGATATGCTTAAGGGGATGTGGGCAAGAAGGCATTTTCTTCCACATGATATAGGAGTGTCTTGGGCTGCAAGAATACTGGTGGGCCATTCTGTCCTTTATGCATGAGGTTCATGAGGTTTAGAACGTAGACATAACTAAATCGCCAAATTGGTGCAGGCTGAATATAAGGGGTGAGACGACTTTCACAAGTACAGAATGTCTCTGGGTGACGCTGGGGTTCATGCTATGTTATGGAGAGCCAGAGCAGACCTACGCTGAGTGAATGGAAGAGGTATATGGACAGTATATGGACTGGTGCATGCTGGCAGAGAGGGCGGTATATGAGAGTAGAGGCTGTCCCAACAAATGGTCTAAAATCTGGGGGAAATGGAATGAATACCAGGGAATGAGCTGCATGCCAGTGCCCTGACGGGGACAAAGGGAAGTGTTTGATGACACCTGATGGGTGATATTGAAACTCGGGGAGATGGGGGAAGAACTGAGAGATGTGTATTGGAAAACAGTAGAGATTATCCCCTTATTGTCGGACTGTATCGCAATATGTTGTGTAGTGAATGAGAATGTCATCGTAATGCAATGTTTATTTTATGTAATACATTTTTTTATTAAAAACATTCTTCACACCCCCCCCCCGGATACAAGCTGCAAACCTGATCAGGATAGTCACTTGAACTGTCACTTTGTTGAGCAGTCTGTGCAACCTGATCATCAGCTTCTGCTTTATCAGCTTCTGTCACTTCCATTGTTTCATCTGCCCCCACTCTCTTTCTGTGAGCAACGTGAATTCATTGAGGCACACTGGTACATTTGACTGCACTATTTGTGGTGAAAAGGACTTGGAAAGGGTAACTCCAAAGTAAATCCAACCACCCCTGGCAGACATGCTTGAGTACAAGTATCCAGTCCCCGGGATTCAAACTGTGACAAGTAGCGTCACTGTATTCTATTGTCACGGCATTCACCTAGCGAGAGACAGATTTCACAGTATCAGCTAGACTTTTACAATAGTCTAGGAATATCATCAGTTATTTAAAGTAATGCAGCTGAAGGGACATTTGCAAGTCTCTTTGGGGACGATCTCATGGGGTGATAATCCTGCCTTTTTTCTTTGGAGTACTTCTCATATTCATCAATAACAAGGGAGGTGCTCCCGGACACTTTGAGGCACAAACAATTCCTGCTTATTTTGCAGCGGCCATTCATTCTCTCAACAATGTCAGAAGACAGTGGGGGATAACAACAATGGAACCATTGCTTAATCTCAAAAGATGTACACATTATCTGAAGCACCTCATTCTTAAACTTAGTGCCACAATCGGTCTCAGTAGAAGTTGGGAAGCCAAATCTTAGAATTAATTCCCTCAACTACAATTTGGCTACTGTCAGGCTATCTGCTCTCCTTGTGGGAAATGCTTCAACCCATTTTGAGAAACAACAGACCATTACCAAGTTATATTTAAGGCCATTGCATCTCAATAAAGTCTGCTTGTAACCTCGTAAATGGGCCTTCTAATTTTCCAATGTGATTCATGATAGTAATAGTCTTTTTCCCTTTCTCACACACATCTTCAGCAACATGTTGAAAGCCTGGGTTTTCCCAATATTTTTGGAAATACCCTGACCAAACTATCTCTTCCAGCATGAATCTGATTATGCAAATATATACAAATGGGTTGAAACATTGAGTCCGGCAGAATATATTTATGATCCTTGTTCACATACATATCCTGTTAATTCTTTTTGTAACCCAATCTACGCCATTTTATTTCATTATTATCAGGAGCATCATCCTGTAGGCACTTAACTCAGTCAATAAAGTCTGCAAGGAATATAAAAGTTACTTACCTTTGGTAACGTAATATCTGGTAGAGACACAGTCTATCCACAGATTCATTAACTTTTACATTCTCCCCAGGTGCCAGTCTGGATCTGGAATTTTTTCAGCAGTACCTCTGCACGCCGGTTGCTGGTGTATTACGGCTCCGCAATGACGTTGACGTCCATCATGACGTTAGTGTAGTCAAATAAGTCCCCTCCGGCGCGCGGAAGTCAGTTTCTTCTGTGAAACCTTCTGCACCAGAACGTGGAGCCACTACAGAAACTGGTTCCGCAAACAGTGTGCTAAAAAGATCAATAATCTTTGAAACAATAATAAAGAAGAAACATCAAATGGTATGTTAATACCAGACATGGATTTTAAAGATAACCACAAAAACATCAAAAAAGCACAGGGGTACGTGAAACCCTGCACCCTGGTGAATAACTATCAAACATTACACTCTATCGACAATTCATCAATGTTAATGAATGGCATGGTAACAGCAAACTAAACCTATAAAAACAACACCAAGCTGTTTATTGAATCACACCATTATGTGACATATTGATAGTACCAATACAAGGTATTATGATACCAAACAAAGTCTTTCACAGAAAGAACAAACAAATCAATACTGCCCACAGGTGTGAAATCCAGTGTGAAAGACAAAACACCCCTCACCCTACCTGCCACCCACATTTGGAAATGAATGGTATGGTCACATCTAAACATAACCTATGTGGCCAGACTAAGTGGTCTGTTGAGTCCCAACAGAAGTTGAGATAGTGATCACCGGTATATAAAACCAGTACTGAAAAAGGGTATAACCCTTACCTCATAGATCATTCTCAGAGTGGGAAGGATGAGCAGGAAGTTCATGTATCTGCAACTAGACTGGGTCTCTACCATCTAATAGAGACATCTAGCCGCAGATTCCTTAACTTTTGAATTAAATACAATAGCTATACCCCACTGGAGGAGGGTCTGCGAACTAATCCTACAAAAGGTCTCAAAGAGAACCAGCCGGTCATAACTAACAGCCAACCAAATGTATGTAGGAATAGCAGAACAAGAGCTTGGCTCTTAATAGAATCTATGATCACTGTCACAGAATATATAAATAAAAAACAACTCTACAGGCCCAAGAGATTCGTCCCTAGAAAGAAAAGGGGGAAAAAAAACCTTAAACCTCCACACTCCCCACTAAAGCTTTAGTTTATGGCAGGAGTCACAATCCTCAGAGTCGTGGAACTTGCCTAAACACCACATACAAATTGTATGTAGGTCCGTCACTGACATATAGCAGCTACAAGACCCACAAGGTTTGAAACCTGTAGACTTTAGACAAAGGCACACCGTTCCACCGACACAAAGTGTCGAAGCAGGTAAATAAATTGACCCGAGGAACCGCTTCTCCGGATTTACGTTACAGTGCGGATAAGAAGAAACCGACGGCTGCACATCAGGGGGACTTATATGGCTCCACTGATGTCATGACCGGAGTCGATGTCATCATGGAGCCATACAACACTGTCCCCTGGTGCCAAGAGGTACTACTGAAAATCTCCGGATCCAAACTGGCGAAAGGGGAGAGTTCAAAAGTTAAGGAATCTGTAGCTAGATGGCTCTGTCAGATATATAAAATAATAATTCACATTGTTTGAACTCTGTATATCACCATTATTTATAGATATTCCATTCTAATTTTCTAGAATTAAAGTCCGTTCCTGCAAGGCCAATACCTTGCCATTTTGTCAGCATACTTGTTCCCCAATGTGACCAAATCCTGGCAGGCTTTATGGGCCTGACCCTTCACCACTACCATTTCCTTTGGTTTCTGAATAGCATCCAGCTAATCTAATATGTATATACTGTTTTTATTGGTGCACCTGAGGATGTCATGAACCCTCTTTGGAACTAGAGCTGACCATAGTCATGCACAACACCAAATCTGTACTGATAATCTGTATAAATAGTTATATTGTAATTCTCTGACAAGCAGCGGGCTCTTAAAGCAACTAATTCCACTTCTTGTGCTGAAGTCACATTTGGTAAAGAAGATGCTTCCAATATTTCTGAAACAGAAAAATTGGCATAAGAAGCTCTCACTCCTCCATATGAATCCCTTAGACAGCAACCATCAAAAAATAATGTCAAATCCAAGTTCTCTAAAGGAACTTCTTTAATGCCTCGTGTCGGTTTTGTGCATAACTCAGTCACCTCAATACAATCATGCTTCAATTCATCATCAATTATATTTTTCTTACCTTAAGTTTTGTCTGAAATCAGAAGCGATGTTGTTGGGTTTAGGACTTTGCACCACTCCAAGTATTGCCTGCACATATTGAGTCAATATTCTGCTTGTAATATGCTGTGTTTTTGTCCTTGTCAGCAGAATTTCAACAGTATGTGGAACATAGGCAATCAAGGTATGACCCATGGCAATCCTTTCACTTTGCTCTATTGCAAAACAAACTGTTGCAACTGATCTTAGACATCCAGGAAGACTTACAGCAGCTGGGTCAAAGCTCCTAACAAATAAGCTATTGGATGCATTAGCCCTCCATGCTTGTGAGCAAGCCAATGCTCCTAACAAATAAGCTATTGGATGCATTTGCCCGTTATGATTGTGAGCAAAACTAGAAAAAGTGCATCCATGCTTCTCATGGCATAAAGAGGTAGAAAATAATATAATTAGGCATCCTGAGTGCGGGCGCTTGACATTAACTCTCTTTCAATTTCTTAAATGACTCAAGGCACTCGTCATCAAATGGTACCGGATCTTGTACATCATTATATGTTAACCTTAAAAAAGATTTCGTTATTGAGGAAAAAGTTGGAATCCATTGTCAACAATAACCAACTATTCACAGAAACATTCGAGCCTCCCTCTCGGTGGTCAAGGGATTCAATTTGAGAATGGCAGAAACCCATTCCTTTGAGACTTTTCACACACTCTTTTCAATATAGTGTCCAAGATAAATGACTTCTTTCTCACAATATTGCATTTTTTATTTGGGGAGACTTCCAATAGTCCAGGTCAGAGTCCTCTTTTGTCTTAGATGCCAACAAAAGGTCATCTATATACTGCACTAAAACGGAATTAAATGGCAATTTCAGACCCTTTAAATTATTATTTTTAATCTGGGAAAAAATAGATCAACTCTCTGTATACCCTCTGGATACCTCTTGTGAGATTCAATGCCACACAAGTACTTTATTCAAAAAGTGAAATGCAAAGAGAAAATCTAAATCCTTGTACAGTGGTATTGAAAAGAACGTTCGGCACTAGCCAATGACTGTGTACCAGTCTGCCTGTGCTGGAATTTGGAATAAGATCACTGATGGATTTGGGAACCACAGGACAACAAGGAACCTAAACTTTATTAATCTTTTTAAAGTCTTTTAAAATTTTCTATTTTTCTGTTGGTTTTTTAATTCCAGAACAGGAGAATGTGAATAACTCCGGTTATATGGCACTTTATTTCTCATATGCTGTATTACTGGAGTTGAATGTATTTGGCATTCGGAATGTTTTCTGATTTTGCGTATTTTGTCCCCAATTTCCGCATGTTTGGCATTGTATTATTTCTTTGCGGCACTTGTGGTCTATCTTGAATTCTAGCTAAATTCTTTCTACACTCCCTCTTCCAATGCCCAATCAAACTGAAAAAGAGGTCTCAATCTGAAGTATGTTTTAACAGAATGGTGTATCTGGCCACAATCTCAGAGGATAACACAGATGACAAGCTGTGGTGCTTTTTTAACATCTCAACATTCCCAATCATACTATGTGCTCTATTGTTCTGCACCATCTGACTCATGCCATTCATTCTGTTCCCATCTATCACAAAATTCATATTTGGGCCCCTTTGTCTCTTCTCAAACTGCTTTGTCTGGGCAGTAATTAGCTTTTCCTTCAATTTCTTCTGTTTCTTTTCAAAATGCCATCATTGCCCAACATAATTCCCTCTGCTGAATGCAGTGGCGTATCAAGGAAGGGGGCAGTCCGCCCCAGGCGGCACATATTTTGGAGGCAGCGGCCCCTTCCCCCGCTCTTACCTGCGGCTGCTCGGGGTGGTAAACACAGGATTCACTTGCCAGCAATCTAGGCTCTTACAGCCACTGTGGGGTGGCAAAGGCTGTAACCGCCACTGGTGGCAAAAGGCCTAGCTACGCCACTGGCTGAATGTGATTCCTAATCTTGGACTTTAACACATTAACCCATAGGAGCCTAAAGAGTCAGTGCAGTATTATTATGAGAAGTTGATGCAGATATTCAAGAAACATAGCGTAGTCAAAAATCCAGAAGTAGATTCTGTTGTGGGTTTTCTTTCTGTGTTTGTTAATGGGTTAAAGTCAGAGATTAGGAATCACATTCAGCCAGTGGCGTACCTGGTCCTCTTGCCACCTGTGGCGATTGCAGCCTTTGCCACCCCGCAGTGACTGTAAGAGTGGGGGTTGCTGGCAAATGAATTCTACATTTGCCGCCCAGCGCGGCTGCAGGTTAGAGCAGGGGAGGAGGCTGCTGCCCCATAACTTGTGCCACCCGGGGCATACTGCCCCCTCCCTTGCTGCACCATTGCATTCAGCAGAGTGAATAATGTTGGTCAATGAAGGGCAATGATGACATTTTGAAAAAAAACAGAAGAAATTGAAGAAAAAACCAATTACTGCCCTGATGAAGCAGTTTGAGAAGAGACAAAGGGGCCCAAATGTGAATTTTGTGAGAAATGGGAATGGAATGAATGGCATGAATCAGATTGGGATGTATGTCGTTACAACGCACACTTTTACAACGCATGCACTTACAACGCATTTTTTACAACGCAACATCCACTACAACGCATTCCATTACATAGCATGACACTACAACGCATGTTTAAAAACTACCTTTACAAAGCATTCCATTACATCGCATACTACCTTTACAACGCATACCATTACCACGCATAGTATAGGGGTAAAAATTACTATTCTAACTCCAGGGGGTGCAACAGTAGGGTAAGTGTTGGATTGCGTTGTAATGGTATGCATTGTAAAGGTAGTATGCGATGTAATGGAATGCGTTGTAAAGGTAGTTTTTAAACATGCATTGTAGTGTCATGCTATGTAATGGAATGCGTTGTAGTGGATGTTGCGTTGTAAATATTTCGTTGTAAGTGTAGTGCGTTGTAACAGTTGCGTTGTAAAGGTTGTTCACCATCAGATTGTAGAGCACATAGTATGATTGGGAATATTTAGATGTTAAAAAAGCACCACTGCTTGTCATCTGTGTTATCCTCTGAGATACACCATTCTGTTAAAGCATACTTTTTCTGTTTGATTGGGCATTTGAAGAGGGAGTGTAGACAGAATTTAGATAGAATTCAAGATAAACCACAAGCGGTGCAAAGGAATAATACAATGGCAAACATGCAGAAATTGTGGACAAAATATGCAAAATCATAAAACATTCCGAATGCCTCTACCCTTCGCGCCGCTACGTGGAGTTTTTTGAAACTCAGCACTCTGCGCGGAATGGGAAAAACTCCACACAATCTGCAAGCAGAGTGGAGTATTACGCCCGGGCCTAATTCTAACCACAAGTCTCCTTGGACAACAACATCAAATGCTGACTTCAAATCTGTTCACAACATCGGAGAGAGTCGTGTTAATTTGTGCACCTCATCATAACGTTTTGCTGGGTATTCTCTAACTTTGCAAAATTATGCTTAAAGGCAAACAAATCTGCCCTTGTCCAAGGAACATGTGCTAGATTCCCTGCTTGAACTTCTCTCAAAGGAAACTCACCCACTGTACCTGTTCCAACGTCCAAATCACTTGCTATGCTTCTCCGTGTTTTCGCCTCACTGTTCTACTTCTACTTCTTATTTACAGTTCAGTTTGTCAATTTTTATCGATACTTCTTTATATTGCTCCAACCTTTTGTTTTTCAATCAAATATTTAATGTGGGCTCTAAATGTGATGGTTCCCATCTCTTAAATTTCATAATGTGTTAAATCCATTGTATCATTTCATTTGACATTTTTCATCCTACTAATATCAACAACTAGTTCATCTGCTAATTCTTCCAATATTTCATATGCTTCATTAGCACATCTGGCTGCTTCTTTGATCAAATATCTCATTTCGCAAGCATTGTATGTAGGACTAGGAAGTCTGTTCAAGTCTATATTACCTTGAAGCATCTCTAAAAATACCATCTTCAGAATGCCAATATAGACTTCTTTAGGTGGTGGTTCTATAACCACGGTCTCTGTCTTTTGTTCCATGCTACTTGTGCTAGGCACAGGCGAAATTCTTGAAGTCTCTAATGGGGCACTTGGTGCAACTTTAGTAAGAGCCTGCACTGCCACCGTATCTGCCTCACCAACAACGCTGACAGTAGTCTGGGTTGGGGTTACCTGCTCATCAGTGTACGGAGGAGGTCTCGAAATCAAAAATTCACTAAAAGAATTGTCATCATCCTCATCTGTCTCTTCTCCATCTTTTATGTCTTGTGGCTTAACTGTTTTGCCCTGCTCTGGTTTTTTTTAACTATAGCAGGAAACATCTTAACCCTTTCCAGCTTTTTCACTCTCCGTGCATCTCTTTACTATCCATCTTAACTTCTAACCATCCCCTAAAACACTCCTTAATTATTTTTTTTTTTGCAGAGTTTTATATAGCATGAACTTGACCCGAATCCAATCAGGTATCAGAGCGCTTTACATAGCACCAGTAACGATACACGAGGACACACATTCATTTTTTTTGTTTTGCTAGGCACGGGGAAATTAAGTGATTTGCCCAGAATCACAGGATGTTTTAGCGTCGTTACCAAGACTCGAACCCAGTTACCCCAGGTCCGAGGTCGAGCGCCCTAACCGTTAGGCCAACTCCTCTCCTATTAGATCTAACTTTCTTCCATCTCTCTTTTTCAGTTGCCAGAAAGCACTTCAAACTTAAAGGAACTCTTCCTTGGGAACTTCTTTGTTTTATCATGTGCTGTATATTTATTCCATTCAGGGATCCAGATACACGTATAATACCTGATCTCTTTCATCATTTGAAATACTAGCGTACCCTCTCTCCACATTGTCTGGCTCTCCTTAAGCTTTTGCTCTTTCTTAGGTTTGAGTTTAGTAAATACTTCTCCCATGTTTAAACTTATTCATTCTCAAATCAACCCAACAAGTCAGAGTAACTCAAAAACACAATTAGCGAACAACAACCAATAACAGTGTGGCTCTTTCAAAGGTCAACCTATTACAGTGCAACTATGCCGACTAATTGCTAATCAGAGTACATCCAGTTTGTGATGAAACACCAATCCCATCACAGCTGCCAATCACAGTGCAGTTTCTACAGAAACAGGAAACCAATTTTAGAACCACAGTAAATCTAAGAAATCCATAAACCCCTTATCTTTTTACCCCTGTAAAGGAAAGTTAAATCAGCATTTCACTTTACAGAGTACTCTCAACCAAGCAAAAAAAGGAAGACTCAGTTCCGAGGTGAAAAACAGAAACCAAATACCAGGAAATAAGCTTCACCTTTCAAAACAGTCCAAACTTCCCATTAGGCAAAACTTCTGACCAGCAGAATACAACCTCCTGAGTTAACGTACTTCACCCATGTACACAGGTTAAGCATAGTAACCCAAAAGTAATCTCTCAACCTGGAAGAGAAGCTTATTAAACATCTATCAGTATGTAAGACATGTCTCACTCTACACACCACAATACAGACTAGGTAATATAATATTTAAAGATCTTGGATTTTTAATGAAATCCAATAACCAACTTAATCATCTCACACTAATATCAAATGGGTTCACAAATATGAAAAATGCATTAAAACAGTGTTCAACCCACCAACTGCAGCCATACTCATCATTGTGTGACCAAACAACTCCCCACAGAAACAGAAATGCATCTTCACAGGACACACAATTACTCATACATACAAATTACCTATTTATGCTTACACTCCAAACTCATTCAGGATGGAACAGTAATATAACTTGTCACCCCAGCGGAGGATCCTGCATCAGAAAATTAGCAAAATCCAAAACTCCTTTCATCTTATTATTATTTTTTTTAATATATTTTTATTATCCACAGTATCAAAAACATCAATGAAATACATACAGAATCAAATAACATGGCGAGAAAAAAAACAACAACAATTGATTTCATTCCATTATACCGCAAAACAAGAATTAATTTAATTTGGATTGGTTATCTTTCAACATTTCATATGATCAGCTATTGCCCCCCATATGTATAAACCTAATTTGCGTTTCCTTGATCCTTTCACAGAATACAAACTGTGCTCCAAGTTGTATATATTATAGAACCGGGCTCGCCACGTTTCAAAAGATGGTACTTCCGACTGGAGCCAAAAAGAGGCTAGACATAGTCGAGCAACCGCCAAAGCGATAAAAAGCAAAAACCGATATTTATGCATGGGTCTCCCTTGCTCGAGATCCTCACCAACCCCCAGCAGCATCATAGAGACAGAGATTTTGACCCTGACCCCCACAATTTCTGTCATGAATTTCTCTATGTGTTGTATATATGGCCCTAGTTTAACACAGTCATAAAAAATATGGAGACTATCAGCGTTGTCCATGCTGCATCGGAAGCATTTGCCATCATTGGCCCTCCCCCATTTCATCTTGGCCGGAGTATGATAAAGATTGAATTCAGTTTTAAAACACTGAGCTTTAAGATTTGCCGATAAACAAATTTCCCCGGCAATGGCAATAGCCTTCTCCATAGACACACCAGGCTCTCCAACTTTTGCTGCCCACTTACAATTATGTTTTTCCAAATCATCCCTCCTTGAAGCTAATAGGATATTATAAAGAACCCCTATTTTTTCTTGACCCCTAATAGCTTCAACTATTTTGAGTGGTACCATGGTCGTTGATACTTTACTCAAGAAATCACGTATTTGTAAGAATTAAAAAAACTGATTTTGGGGCGAGAACATTTTTCTGCTAAATCTGAAAAAGTAGTATATAGCCCCCTAGCCTCATAAAAATCCCAGATTTGAGAGATGCCATTCCGCCTCCAACTACTAGCAACTTGAACATGAAATATTGATGGCAAAATACAGCCGTGGCTGGAGTATAGAAGTTTAATCTCTGAATTTGTAATAATTTTCGGACTACATTCCAGACTTTGAATACAGCCCCAAGAATTTTAAAAAGTGTTCTTTTATAATAGCTTCTATCCAGTTTCTTAAACAAACAGTTCTTGACTTCTGAACCCAAAACCATCTGATAAATTGAAGGAGCCTCGGCCAAACTGCTGACGTCTTCTCCAGTTAGCATTATCTACATATTCAATAGAAGGCAAGAATAAAAATAGAGTGTAAAGTCGGGGACTGACCACCCCCCCTCTCTCTGAGATGCATTGCTCTCCGGGGTTTCCCTGGAGCCCACAGGAACTTAGCACAGAGTGCTTGCAGATGTTGTAACTGGGCACGGGATACCTCCAACGGTACAGATCTAAAGAAATACAACACCTTTGGGAATATATTAATTTTAAGAATGTTAGCTCTACCCACCAAAGTGAGATGTAGGCATTCCCAACTATCTAGCGATTGCTTCACTTTGCGAGTGATATCCCCCCAGTTAATATCGACCAGATCTTTCAGGTTTTCTTGGATCTTAACTCCCAGATAAGTAACCTCCTTAACCACTCTGGGGTCGCTGGCCATGATCTGTTTAGTGCACAGAATCTGGGTTTTAGATGTATTCAACTTATAGCCCGACACCACGCCAAACTCAGATGCTAGGCGTTCTACTTCAGATATAGCAACATGAGGGTCAGATGTTATAATGGCAATATCGTCCGCGTATGCGAATACACGGAACTGGTTTTCCAGTACGCAAAAAGGTTTAATGTGAGTACTTCTCTCTAACATTGTTAAAAAAGGGTTAATATAAAGGGCAAGCAGCAGGGGAGAGCAAGGACAACCCTGCTGTGTGCCTCTTAAGATTTTTATGGGGTCTGATACCAGACCTATAGAACAGATCCTAGCCGTGGGCGATCGATATAATACTTTTACAGCTTGGATAAAACCCTGACCAAAACCCTGACCAAACCCCATCCGCTGCATAACCCCCCCCCCAGAGGAAATCCCACGCCACACGATCAAACGCCATCTCGGCGTCTAATAGGATCAGCCCTAGATCCCTAGCCTCAACCTGCGCAATCTCAAAGAGCGTCACAATTCTTTTAATGTGATTCACAGTCCCCCGGCCGGGAATAAATCCATGTTGTCTTTGGGAGACTAAAGGTGAGATAACCTTTGCTAACTTATTCGCCAGGATTTTAGCATAAATCTTCCCATCACAATTGATGAGGGAGATCGGGCGATATGACCCTGGCAAATCCGGTGGCTTATCTTTTTTCCTAAAAATAATAATGTTGGCCTCGTCCCAAGATTGCGGTGCATTTCCCATTTGAGCGGCTTGGAGGACGGCCAATAGATCTATTTTAATCTCCTGAAAGAAAGCTGTTGGAAACGGCCCTTTTTGCAGGGTTATCCCCAAACTTTTTGCTTCTTCCTCCTTTATTTTTTCTGACCCGTGGTTATTGGCAATAGGACTCTGGGCACATAACCTCTGCTGATCAGTGCTAAAGTGCATATGCTCTCTGTATAAATTGTTATATTGATTGGTTATCCATGATTGGCATATTTGTTTCACCTGTTAGCCCCTAGTAAAGTGCACTGAGTGTGCCAGGGCTGGTGATTCAAATGCTACTAGTGGGCTGCAGCACTGATTGTGCCACCCACAGGAGTAGCGCTAAAATGATGTCTTAGGCCTGCTTGCAGTGCCTATGTGCAGTCCAGGACTGCCATGTCGACCTGGCCAGTGCACCCACTGACCAGGCCTTATCCTTCCCTTTCTGTACATGTCAGGCATCCCTATGGTGGCCCTAGGTACCCCCCTGGGCTGGGTGCAGGATATCTGAAAGGTAGGGCATGTACTGAGGTGTGTAACATGCCCTGGTAGTGAATTACAGCCATTTTCGTTTTTTCACTGCTGAGAGGCTATCTTGCCCATAGGATACAATGGGGGAGGCTGTTTACATGCCTATCTTCCCATAAGGGCAAGATAGAAAATCCAAGTTTGGTATCTTTGTGTTCAGAATTAAATTATACATCTTTTTAGCAAGATGGTTTTTAAATTCACTGTGTGAGAATAGCACTTTTCAGAAAGTAGCTATTCTCCTGTTTAACCTTCCTGTGTGCCTGTGTGCTGGTTGGCTGACTGGTGTCATGTGATGGGCTAGGTGGCTCCAGGAGCCTGGATGAGTCAGCAGCAGGGTGAATAGGGAGATCTGCTTTAGATGGGTGGGAGGAGTAGTCCCTGGGCTTGAATAGGGCTGCCCCTGCCAGCACAATGCTGGCTCCACCCCCTGCTGGCCAGGCTGAGGACTCTGCCTCTGCTGGCACAAAGAAGGCTCCATCTCCTGCTGAGCGTCTAACGACCCTGCCCCTCACTCTGAAAGGAACCAGGTGCTCCAGGGCAGAGCACACCCAGGAACCGGTTTGAGCAGGGGAATCCCCCCACTGAAACAAAGAGAGACAAAGACTTGGAGGGGTATAAGAAGAGGACCCCAGACACCTAAACTTTAGATCACTTTGGAACTAAGAAGAAACCTCTGCCAAGGAGAAAGCTGAAAAGAACTGAAGAGGAGAAGACTGCCTGCTTGCTGTTTTGCTTTGCTGCCAAGGAGAGGGGAAGGACTTTGCTGTGTCCCCTTCTTTTGATTCTGATCTCCAAGGGCCTGAGAAGAGCTGGCTCCCTGTTAAGAAGTCCCAGGAACAAAAGGACTTCACCACCAGCTCCCCTGGAACTCTGCTGAAGGAGTTCTGACCTGCCTTGGAGTGCTTGCCCAGTCTTGGGGCCTCAGGAGGTCGTTTTGCTGTGTTTGGGAGCTGGGAAGCAGAAGCGTGAAAAAGAGTAACTGGTACCCAACGCATCATCCGATTGCGTGTCGCAAGAACGAGAGTGCGAGGAAAATTTCATCGCGGCGTCATCGCAGCACCCGGAGTCCCCGCATCGCTGAGTGCGTCGAGCATCGTTCCGGTGCGTGAAGATTCCTGACGCTGCAAGGGTCGTCGCAGAACCAGTTTGCGGGCCGCACCACTGCTGGTGCGTGAAAGTATCCAGTCGCTGCGTGTGTCGACGCAGAGTACCGTCCCGTGACGCATCGTGGGTTGCGGCGCCAGAAGTCAGCGCTGCGCCGCGCATCGCGCCGCACCGAAGATCGTCGCATCGTACCTGTGCGTGAAGCTTCCCCCTAAGAAACCTACGCAACGAAAGCCAAAGTCATCGCATACTCCCCCTACAGATCGGAGCCGGCGCATCCACCTCTGCTGCGTGAAGCAGGGCTGCTGCAAAGCCTCCCCAAGGTCTCAGGAGTATCGCATCGCCTTTGCCATCTTCCTTGTTATAGCTTTTGGGAACCTTATCGCAACTACAGGTACTGTTGGACACGAGAGTGTCGCATTTTGTGCATTGAGAGTCGCATTGTGCAGGACACTGACTTTTACATCCTGGAGTACTTTCTGCAAACTCTTGAACTATCTTTAATGTAATCTTTTTAATTGTATGTTGGTTTTTCTGAAGTATTTGGTCTTGTGAAGTTTTTAGTAAAGATACCTTATTTTTCTAAAACTGGTGTGGAGTAAATCTGTGGTGTTTTCACTGTGTTACTGTGAGTGTTGGTACAAATGTTTACACATTGCCTTTGATAGTCTAGACTGCTCAGGCCAAGCTACATAGAGGGTGAGCAGGGGTTATCTTAACAGTGTATCCCCCTTTCCCTGACTAGAAGCAAGGGTCCCTACTTGGACAGTGGTACCTACCCTGCCAACTAGAGACCCCAGATCTAACAAAAGCCCTGTACACCTCCGAAGGGAGCTTATCGGGGCCCGCTGCCTTACCAATCGCCATACCATTTATGGCTAGTTCTAACTCTGCCATAGTAATAGGGCTTTCCAAAATCTCTGCCTCCTCCTGACCGATTCGCTCCACCAGGTGTTGTATTGGTGAGTCCCCTGTATATACCCCTGTCTCTTTTCCCGAATAGAGATTTTCATAAAATTCAAAAAAGATCTGAACAATTTACTGGGGATCATAGATCATATGACCTAACGGGTTCTTCATACCAGCTATTCTATAGGTGGCTTCCTTAGAGCGTAATCTATTAGCCAGGCAGCGCCCGACCCCTTCTCCATACTCATAGCATTCCTTTTTATATACTAGATATTTAGCAGCGATTTCCTTGCTCCAGGATAAATTAATGTTAGCCCTACATCTAGCCACCTTAGTCTGTAGAGCAATAATATCATTCTTGGTCCAAATCCCCTGTGTTAAGTTTTCTTCCGCAACCTTAAGCTTGATATACAATTCCTATGTATAAAAACTGGGGATTGATTCAATAAGGGTTACAGAGGCCGGAATCAGTACATTGGCTATATGAACATGTGAATGCCTCTCAGCCCATAAATCACAATATTTCCTTGTCTTACAGTGTTTTTTATTGACTGTAAGTATCAATTTGATTTTTCTGTTTTACACTTGATTTAAAGAGAGAAAACACTTAATCAATAGACTTTTCACCTATCTTTTACATGAAAATCACAAATGTCTTGCACATTTATTTGCACTTTTAAACATCAACATATAACAAATCGTGCATCTGTTGCACAAATTAAATCACTTACATAAAAGATATTTACAATACAATACAGTACACAAATGTCCAGCTAATTACACTTTTGGAACCCTAACTTGGTTGGTCCTCAATCGTTACAATCTCTTTTGGTCCTTAGCAGGGTCAGAAAATAATTTTTTAGATAGTTTTATGAGGGAACCTTAAATTTGTTGTTGTTCCTACTCAGGGGAAGCATAAACACTTTATTGTTTTTCCCAATATATTCTGAATCACTGCTTGTATGTTGCCAACGCGTTTCGACCTGTAATGTGTGGACCTGCGACTTTAAGAGCGCGTTTCGACCTGTAATGTGTGGACCTTCGACTTTAAGGTGAGGTCTTCTTCAGGGCTTTTTAATGTTCTGATAGGACATCTTTTGCCACATTTTCAATTTTTCGTTTTTATTTTTCAGGCTGGCAGCTTCCTTTGTCCCAGTCTGGTTCGTAGGGAAGTGAAAGCCTGTTCAATTTCGTGAAATCGCCAGCTCTATGCGTTCATGCAGTAGCTCGTTTTTTCGATCATGGGGTATCGGACTTTCCTTCACTTTCAGCTTATTCTCTCCGCGTCCACGCCGTTTTGGTGCAAATAAATGTACAAGACATTTGTGATTTTCATGTAAAAGATAGGTGAAAAGTCTATTGATGAAGTGTTTTCTCTCTTTAAATCAAGTGTAAAACAGAAAAATCAAATTGATACTTACAGTCAATAAAAAGGACTGTAAGACAAGGAAATATTGTGATTTATGGGCTCAGAGGCATTCACATGTTCATATAGCTGATATACAATTCCTGCATTACAAGCTTAGCTTTCTTTTGCTGGTACAATCCATAACTCAGGACCTCCCCTCTAAGACAGACCTTAAAGGCATCCCATAGGACTACAGCGGAGGTTGAATGCCGATTATCTTGAAAAAAAACCTTGATCAAGTTTTTAATATGATATAAAAAAAGTTTTTCCAGAAGCAATTTCCTATTAAAGGTAAACGTTCGTAGATTTACATAAAAGCCTAATGCGGGTATATCAAGGACTACTGGTGCATTGATGGCCACATATACAGAACATCTTTTAGGTACATATTACTACCTTCAAAGATATCAATTAACTTTGATGCACTTCAACAGCTACATTAACCTTACTTTTTCTTATTTGTCTGTGTAACTAGATGCTTTTATCCTTTGAAGACAGCATTAGTCGCCTATCCTTCAGTAGTTCCCCTCTTTTCGAATTAAAGGTACACTAACCGATGCACTGTTTATCATTTATCACATCTGAGGACCTGAATATGTCTAAATATTTCTTTCATGGGAATCTTTGGTATATACTTTATCACTCTTTACTCTAGCTCCCTTATTCACGTACCCACTTTCACACGTATCCAATTCCCTCTTCACCAGACTTATTTCTCTCCCCTCTACCTTAAAGAAGTTCGCTTAACAGTGGACATCACTTATTGATAACAGAATTTTACCACACGCACTTTAATTCTCTATGAAAGCATACCATAAATTAACTATAATAAATATGTGTCGGTCATGCTAAACCACGACTACAATGTCAAATGTATTACATGAGAATAAATTGTTAAATTATTGCTTATATACCCCTTTTTTCTTGATTACAGAAATTGTGACTCTGTCCTGACGAAGGTGTCACTTACGCCGAAACGTGCATCGATTACAATTAGTCACTTTGCAATATTGTTCATTTTTTTATGTATAACACAATTTTTATGATTGTCATGATTTTAATTCAAACATTTGTATAACAATTTGTTGTTTGTATTCAGTTTCGTATTAATTACTTTAAATTAGAAAATAAACAAGATATGTATTTTCATGTTCATTGTGGTCTTTAGTTTTCTCCTTTGACCTTATGACACACATTCAGCTTTATCACTAACGATTGCCTAGGCTTTTATTTGTTAAATGCATGGTCAGATATAATTCTTGGAAAAACTAGGATTTTAGCTTCTGTGAATAATGTCGGCGAAGCAAAAAAATAATCGAGTCGTACTAGCTTTTGATGGGGATGGGAATAGAATGTAAAGCAAGGATCAAGTGGACAAAGATAATCCCATACATCAACCAAACCATGACCCATAAGTAAATGAGATAGTGCCTTGAAAACTCTAGGTTTCCTACCATTATAATTTTGCGTGTCCGACAGAAGTTCCTTATTAGTCAGGCTGGTATTAAAATCTCCACATGGTACCAAAGGGGTGGGCCATAAAGCGAGCTCCATATTAAGTTTTTGCAACACCAAGGCTTCATCAAAATTGGAGCCGTAAACAGTACAAAGCGTAAATACTTTTTCCCCTATTGAACATTCTACGATAAGCCACCGCCCCAGCTTGTCAGCCAATACTCGTCCCGTACTTTGTATAGCAGGTTTAGCGAATACCGCCACTCCCCGGGTGGATATAGATTGCTGAGAAGCTGCTAGAAGCACAAAACCCATTTCCGCAAACATTTTACGTTTACCCCACGGTACATGGGTTTCTTGTAAACAAAAACATATGTGGTTGAATCACTCGAAGTTCAGCGGCTACCCTTTGTCTTTTATTATAGCTGTTGAGGCCACATACATTCAGTGAACATATTCGGAACCCAAATCTAGCCATTAGATAAATAGAGGGGCAATCCAATATTAAATTCTCTGTAAACAGACATTAAATCAACTAAGCTTAGACCTAAGCTCAAACTTAAAGTTATATCGATACTGTGGATTATTTTTTTTATTTTACCCCACCCAGACCCCCCAACCCCCCATTGCTCACTCCCAAACCCTCCCCATCCCGCCCTACCCCTACCCTTCCATGAGGCTTTGGGACCAATAGTCCCTGTGATGTCAAGCTCCCAACACCCAGGTGAACGCCCGAACCATGCCCGTCACCCTATGAACCAGACAAGACATCATATAGATCAAGTAAATTTAAAACATCCTTAGACCATAGACCTATTGCTGATGCCAACTACACCTTGATTATAGCACCAGATTTCGACATAGGGTGAAACAGCACACGAAAGAGAGGAAAGAGAGAAAGGAGAGAGGGAAAGGGAAGAGAGAAAAAAAAAATTAACCAGAAATACAATAGATATAGTTACAGATTGGGACCTGAATTCCTGCCCAGCTTTTCAATCTACCAACTTCATAGTAAGATCCCCCATTTAAGCACATTTCACAAAGATTGTAAAAATTCCTTTGCTACTATCTCGGAGGAAAAGAACCGGGTTTGATCCTTAACAATAACTTTAAGCTTGGCTGGGTTTAACAAAAAGACTTGCGCTCCTTTGGCCTGAAATGGTGCAATAAGCTGACGTAAGTGCCAGCGCCTTTCCACCGTTAAATGGCAAAAGTCAGGCCTTACAAAAAATTCGAGCCCTTTCCCTGCCCTTTTTCTATCAGGGCGTGCCAAAGAATACACATCTTCCCTAGCCAAGAAACTGTTAAGAGAGATCAGAATCACTCTGGGTCTATCCAAAGATTGGCAAGGTCTTGGGCGAAGATTAAATGGGAATCGATGTGCTCTCTCTACTTCTCTTGACCAATCCCATTTGCTCAGCTCTGGAAAAGCTTCCGTAAATAAATCGATGATAAATTTGCGAGGGTCTTGACCTTCGACCCCCTCTGGAATTTGCAAAACTCTAAGATTGTTCCTTCGAGAGCGATTTTCAATGTCAGCCAACTTCCATTGTGTATCATCTTTTAGGGATCGTAAAGATTCGGTTAAAGCCTTCTGTACAACCAGATCGTCTTCGAGAGAGGATATTCTTGCTTCTGCTTCACTAAATCTTGTTGTGAACTCAGTACAGGTCTTGGCTATACATCGTACCGAGTTCTGTAATTTGCGACATGAGCCCCGTACTCTCTGGTTTTCTACTCTGGCTTCCTCTCTGTGAGTGACCATAGTTTGATAGATCAATGTTAAAGATATATCCTCGGGCGTCTTGATAGATGGTTATGTAGCGGTTCCCATGGCTCGCCCCCTCTCAATGCTTAAATCAGTTGAGCAGGAATAGTCCCACTGTAGGACATCGCTTCCATTGCCGCCATTCCTTGATTTGGCACCGCTTTTCAGATCTATTTTTTGCGCACTGTACAGGGGCTGCTATCTGATATATCCCCAGAGTCCTCCAGTTGTACACTACCATCACTACGTTCATCATCCTGCAGACCAGCTCTAGCTGAAGCCCCTAACATAGACTCAAGGTCGTCATTCGAGGAGTTTGACTGGTCAGATAATGAGAAAAAATAGTCCCCAGTATCTATATCCTGCATTGTAGATTTGTGACTGGTAGCGTCACCTATTGTGTCCTGAATTGCAGCCAAGCCGGTGTCATTGTCCCTAATCGATCTGGATTTAGAACCGGGACAAACAAGAGGTACCAAAGTAGGGGGTTCACCTGGATTGCTGGGAAACCTCCCCTCCCTGTTAATATCCTCATCGTGTTCTCTGACTTGGACAGCCCTAGATATAGGGGGTGATCCCACGGTGATGTTATCCATATCAACAGCGTCAACATCTCTCAAATTGCAGGCACTTTCAATCCTCTCTAATTCTGAGGTGAGTCCTAATGCCATAGCAGAAGATATGCATTTAAGAGGTTGAATAGCTTCCCCTTATCCTTCGCTTTACCAGCAGAGAATTATAGCGGTATAGTGCGCTTTACAATGTTCTCCGTCAATTTCCCTCCTTTTCCTCCCTTTAACACAGTGTCTTTATTTGGTGATATAGAGCCACTCACTGTGTTTGATGTATTTTCAGTTGAAATTCCAGCATTGTCCACCAGAGGGAGAGTCCTCCCTCTTGCTGCCTTGGCTGACACGGCTCTGTCCAGCCCTCTGCGGCCGCCGTAGTATGCAGGAGCCGGAGGAAAACGCCAGCTCCGACTCCGGACGCACACCCACCAACAGCGACACTGCAAGCGGCGCAATTTAGATGAAAATGCAGCCGCGGCAATCAGCATTGTGCACAGCCCTTCCTTGCAGCTCCTCTCTCAAAGGTATTCATATCATATGAGCATGGCGTGGGGGGTTTTGGTCACCTGAGAGCAGCCGGCTTACGCGTCCAACCCAGTGGACGCCATCTTGCCTCCAACTCCTTTCATTTTAGATATTATAGACCAAAAATTCTCAAAAAAACTTTTGGGGTCCCCTTAAAGAGGAGGTCCTCTAAAGATAACCATCTTCTGCTACCATATCTATGAGAGACAAAACCCAATAATTATCTGAACTCCATAAATGAATCACCCAGATATTTACCAAAATATTTCAGTTCCAGTAATCCTCAATTTAATCTAGCAGTTAGAGATTGCACCTCTCGTCAGGGAAACAATATTTTAGCAGAGGTAAACAAAATAAAATATTAGACACATAAAGGACCAAAAGTAGGCAATATAGATTTTTTTACAGAAAAATCGAAAGACAGCACAAAAGCGAATAAGCAAAAATCACCATTAAATGGTTAGAGCTGAGGTACAGGAAAATAATGTAAAATCATAAAACTTAGTTAGGCATATTCTAAACAAAAAGTCTAAACAAAATATTATATAAGATGGCCGCCGAGCTGGAGCTCTTCTAAGACGCTCCGGGGCTGGGGATCACTTTAATGTGAAAATCCCCGCATATGCCCCCCATCCACCCTGCTACTTTACATTCATGCATCCAGTAACTCGCCTGCAACGTATTCACCTTTACTACGAAGCTCAACACCCCTGCTACAAAGAACTTGGACGGGAAACGTACCTGTGGGCCTGATACGAAGAGGACTCCTCCCTGGGGCCACCCTTATTTCCAGAGGTGCTCAGCTGCTCCCGTGTCCTGGTCTGAGCGGATGCTGTGCCCTATCGCCTCTGCCGCTGGATGGGCCTCGCTGTCTCCCTCCACCTTGCTCTCGCGATCTCACCTTGCTCTCACGATCGGGACAACACTCTCCGGGGAACCTAGGAGAACACTTTCCCCTACCGCCGTGGCCCAGGATGTGGGGCTGGTACAGAGATTCATCCTGCCCCTGAAGCGATACTGTGGGCCTCCGTGCAGCTGAACAGGGCGTCCAGGCCTCACAGGGGGTCGTCTGAGGAGCCTGTTGCCTCATGGAGTATCATTCGAGGTGCCTGTTGCCGCTGCGGAAGCTTGAGGGTCGCTCAGGTCTTAAGAAGTGGTGGTGCCCGTCCCCACCAGAGACATCAATGGGTAACGCCTTGTGAGGCTCTGAGCGCCTGCCCTGCAGGAGGCGCAACCTAGGAGCGTACCGCCGCCGGAGGCTTTCCTGGAGAAGCTGGATACAAATGGCGATCTCCGAGGGTCGCTCAGGTCTTATGGGGCGGGGGTGTTGAGTACCCGAGTGCCCATCCCCACCGGAGACCTCACGTGGCAAACGCCTTGTGGAGGCTTGGAGCGCCCGCCCTGCAGGAGGGGCAACGGAGGAGCTCACTGACGACGGAGCTTGCCGAGCTTCTCCCTGATCAGGTTGGTGATTCGGGACCCTAAGAGAACAGGGTATTCCCCTTTGAGTCTTGAGGCGACGTGCATACATAAGGGTTATCAGGGAGAATTTCTGATGGCATAATGGAACCGGAGGCTCGTCCTGGTTACTGCTTGGGGAAATGATGATTGACTCGTGCTCTCGGTCCTCAAGGCGCTAGAGGTCTTTGATGACTAGCCCTCCAACTGATGCTTTTGTCCTGATTATTGAACCCTGATGCCCCCGTCCAGCTCATAAATATGACTGTATCTTCCTGACGTGACAAGCAGCCGCTCCTTTGACAGCCTTAAGTCCCTGACTTGTTCTTTTTGCTATGGGTCTCTCTCTGGGCACACATTTTGTTGAATTGCAACCCTCGTGGGCTGTTTGGAGTTCATCTTAACCTTCTACCTCGGGCTGGATGATTACGCCCCCTGCACCTGAGTCCGGTTACTTGGCGGAGAAGAGAAACTGAAACTGGATTTGCCCCTCCCGAACATCACAGTGGCCATCTTGGAGTGGCCCCCTATCGATCTCTATTGTATATTTATATTTCCATTACATTGCTGATTATTATCCTGTATCTCCCTAACTCTGCGGACTGACTTTGTGCTCATTTTGACACATTAATTTTCTTAATGTTTCCTTACCTGCTGCTTGACAATCTGTAACTTTTCTCCTGAACTGCCACGTGATGTTTTAAACCTATTGTGATCTGTGAGCCTGGTCTGTGCTTCCAAATTATCTACCTCATTTTTATGCTTTGATAGTTCCATTGTATCATTGCCTGCTGCTAAGCAATCGATATCCTTCAACCTTACGCCCTCTGTGTTCCCAAATTGATCTACCTCTTTTGATGCTTCTATACTTTAAATGTCCATCGTGATTCTTTATCGCCTTTAGTAGAATTAATTGCCCAAAGTTGATGAGGTAGTTCACTCAAACTGATTGCCTCTGTGGAGGCTTTTTACCTCAAACGTTTCTTTACCTGCTGCTAAATAAGCTGTATTGCTTTTCTGGAATGCTCCATGACGCTCTTAACTTAACGCTCCCTAAATTATCTCCCTCTTTTTGATACCTTAATATTTTATATGTTTCCGTACCTGCTGCTTGGCAATCTGTAATTTGCCTTCTGAATTGCCTCTTGATGTTTATTTTTTTAAAAATTTTTTTTACCTTTTGCGACTTGTGCCCCCAAACTGACCTACCACATATTGAAGCTTTTATAGTTCAAATGTTTCTTCGCCTGCTGCTACACTTTTGGTATTTTATCTTATGCACTACGTGCACCCAATTTGATCTACATCATTCTGCTGCTTTTATATTATGTTATTGTGTCGGCTCCTAAATTAGCCACATAATAACACGTAGCACTTTACCTCTTAGTACTAATCTGATTGATTTTCTCATCATCGTTTCCCTCCCTCCTACTCTTCCTTTCCTCTGCACATTTTGCTCTATTGTTCGGCCTCCCCTACCCGTCGACCACTATTTCATCTCCCCAAAGCCCCTCCATCTTTAGCCATATCTAGGCAAGGCCCTAGCCCTGGCTTTGAGGCTTATTTTCCACCCACTGACATTTTCTTCCACTCCCTCCTTCCACTCTCCCCGGTGCCTCTCTCCAACCTACCGCCTGCACAACCTGCTCCTTCCCCTTGTGCATCCTTGCTGAATTACCATGCCTCCCCTCAATCATACCCTTACAGCACCGGATTCACTCATTACTAGGCATGGCCCCAACTCTTGGACCATACTCTACCCTCCCAACATCTCTAAAAATGCTAAGAACCTTAAACGCAAACTATTAATACGTCACCAAGAAACCTTATTCATGGATAACTATCTCAGCCTCACCTCCATTATTAAAACTAACTACATTTTTTACTCCAAACGCACCTCCAAATGGAAAAGTATCTTCCTCCACCACCTCCCCTTAACAAAATCTTGCAAAATCCCATATGGTTTGAAATTTTCCACCACCCCTTCCTCCACTTTTCAAGGCGATAAAGACATCTCCATTTTCAAATCCGGAAATATCCTCATACAAGCCACTGATAACCACCTCACCTTCTTTGAGCACTACCTCAGCACCTTATCCTATCGATTATCTTCTCCTTCCCATACCCCTTCAGCCTCTCAATCACAGGAAGTGCTCCCAGCGTCGCTCCTCTTGACACCAACCCCTCCGCTCCCGGAACCTGCCACTACCTATGAAGCTTCCCAATACCAGACTTTTGATCCTTCTGCCCCCTTAGCATCCTCTCCTTCGCTTGACATTTCCACCTCATACTTAGCCTCCCAAACCCTCTCTCCCCTCGCCTCTTCTGTTTCCCCTCCTTCTCCTGATACTCCTTCATCTCACTTGGCCACCCATTCCCTCTCTCCTCCTCTTGGCTACTTCCTACTCAATCCTAACCACCCACTTCCTCCCTCCCATTCCTCCCAGCCCCCTCACCCTGATCCCCCTATTACAACCCCTACACACAGCGCCCCCTCCTACTGACCCCCCTACTGCTCCACTTAGGACACCAATCTCTTGCAATCTAAATGACCTCCACCCCCATAGACAAGATGGCACTCCATCTCACTCGCCCCATGCCCCCTCATCTTATCATAGCACCCATCTGGCCCCTGGGTATACTGGCTCTCACACTCCAATTCTCCCTCAGTCTACCATCTGGAACACCCCTCACTACCCGCCACCTGGGTTTCCTCCACGTCCATTTCCTAGTCCTCTCTCCCCATCTAATTTAGTTCATGCCCCTCTCTCCCCCGACCTCCTTTCCTTCCTCGCTTGTCACTCATTCACTTCTCAACATAGAACTCCACCTCTCAATCCTGACGTTGGAACTTTCATCTCTCAGGAAAGACTTCAACACCCTCTTCACTTCTAATCCTGCCAAGCATACCCATACCATGAGCTCCATACAAACTAACACTACATTCCCTCAACAAGGGAGTTCCACCCCTTGCGATATTTCCTTAGGTGGACAACCGCCTGTTAACTGTTTGCTTAGATCATCTCAAGCCTCGAGCGATCTCTCCTCCTCGGACCTCCTGGACTCAAATAATCCCCCTACTGCCATGACTACTGATTCTCCTACTCCTCAGTCCGCTATTCTGGTGATCCTGGGGAGAAGCCTTATCCTTACCTCCCCAGGCTCGCCTAGACCTCCTCCGCAACTCACCACTATCCACTCGTGCTCCCCCCCTAAAAACAACCCTAAACCCCTCAACTGCATGCTGGTCAACTGTCGATCAGATATACAACATGCAACATTTTCTTACGGAAAACCTGGCTTAAAGCTCACTCTTCACCCATTCTTGACATGCTCTCTCCCCCGGGTTACTCCTTCCTCAGAAAAGACAGACCTGTCAAAATTGGAGGAGGCCTAGCCATTATCTATAACGATGAACTCCAACTCTCGCTTGCTCAAACGCCTGATTATGCTACGTTTGAATACATTGCAGCTGAACTTAAAGTTTATGGTTCCCCTCCTATTCGATTACATAACATCTATCATCCACCGGGCAACCCTTTGTGGAGGAATTGTCAGACCTTCTCTCCCTATCCTCGATCTCCAACTCTAAAATCCTCTTCCTTGGAGACTTTTAATATTCACTGGAACAAAAAGGATGAGCCCTCGGTGAACATCCTCAATGATCTACTCGACATTAATAACCTGAATCAACTCTGGCATTCGCCAACACATTCCAAAGGAGCTACTCTCGACGCTATCATCACTAGCAAAGAACTGGCTTCCCTCTCCCACATTGTCCCCATTGACTGGTCTGACCACTACCTCATCCTCTTCACCATTAATTGCGCCGCGCTTCCCCCTTCCCCTAAAAACATCAAACATAGGAAATTAACCAGAAATCTTCACCTTATTCCTCCAGGCGAGCTGGAGACTTAGATTAAAGCAAAACTTCAATTTACACCTCCCTCACAAAATGCAAATGACCTTGTCGAATACTACAACAAATCCATCATCGAGGGCCTTGACCAAATCGCCCCAGCCAAAATATAAACTGCAAAAAAACAACCCAGCCAAATCCTGGTTTAATGCTGAACTCAACAATGAGAGACGCTCGCTTAGACTGACCGAACACATGATGAGGCAACACCCTTCCCCCTCAAATCTTGCTCTCCTCAGAGCTGTAAGGGCTAATTATAAAAAGTACATCGTTAATGAGAAGGCCTCCTTCTTCCATGCACAACTCGACCGGGCAAAAAATAGACCCAGGAAACTGGTTAGCATCATCAAAAAACAAACAGCTTCGGCTCCCCCCAAATTGATGGCCTTTATCGAAAGATGTGAAGAAATTGCTAACTTCTTTTCCGAAAAAATCTCTAAGATCGATCAATCCTTTAGCTTAACCCCCTTCCATATTGCTCATTTCCCCTCCATGACCTCCCCCAAGTCTCCTTTCACACCTTCGCCCCCCTGACTCTGTTCATCACCCACTTGCTGTCGCCCCTCCTGAACACTTCTTCGCCAACTCCCAGCTAAAAAATAATGCTTCTTGGCTTACCTTCCGCCCAGTTACAGAGCTTGAAGTCTTCAACATCATCTCCAAGCTCAAACCCTCCTCTCATACCATGGACCCTCTTCCCGCTAAACTTGTTCAAGACTTAAAACACATCATTGCACCATATTGGACCACCATCATCAACTCCTCCTTGGCCACGGGTTGTGTTGCGGTCTCCCTCCAACTTGGCCAAATAACTCCCACCCTTAAAAACACTACTGCCGACCCCAATGACCTCAACAACTTGCGTCCTATCTCTAATCTTCCGCTTCTATCTAAGGCCCTCGAAAAATGCGCCTTGCTACAACTGGACAAGCACATTGACTCTTATGACCTTTTGAACACATACCAGTCAGGCTTTAGAAAGGGGTGCAGTACTGAAACTGCCATGCGCAACGTTATTGATGACATCCACCAAACCCTTGACAAGGGTGAGGCCTCCCTGCTCATTCTCCTTGACCTCTCTGCTACATTTGATGCTGTTAACCACTCCGTCTTACTCAATACCCTCAAAGATCGTTTCGGCTTCAATGGTCCTGTCCTCAAATGGTTCATCTCATTCCTTCAACACAGAACCCAACAAATTAAAATCAGCAATTGCCTCTCTAAACCTATGCCTGTCTCCTTGGGTGTTCCTCAGGGTTCTATTCTCTCACCTTCCCTATTCAACCTCGTCATGGAACCCCTCACCCTCATTCTTAAGCAAGCAGGAATTAACTTCCACCTCTATGCTGATGATACCCAACTTTACTATAAGATTAAATCACAAGCTGACATTCTACACCTCAATGATGCCCTGACTAAGATTCTACACTGGTTCCATCACAATCACCTTAAACTCAACCCTAAAAAAACGGAAATCATTCTCTTCGCACCTAAAAACAACCGGCTCCCCATTCACCTATGGATTGCAGACCTTAAAGCTCTCAACTGCTCTCTTTCCACTTCTAACTCAGTCAAATCACTCGGAATTAACATTGACCAGAACCTCATCCTTAGTCCGCACATAAAAAACTCGGCTAATGTAGCTCTCTTCACTCTTCATCACCTCAAGAAAATTAAACCCTTCATTCCTGCTGATGACTTTAAATTAGTTGTTCAATCACTGGTATTGTCTAAATTGGACTATGGTAATGCCGCTCTCTCTGTAACACCAAAAGTCCACTTAGCCCCAATCAAATCAGTCCTCAACCTCGCGGCCAGGCTTATTTCCGACTGCTCATTCTCCTTGACCTCTCTGCTACATTTGATGCTGTTAACCACTCCGTCTTACTCAATACCCTCAAAGATCGTTTCGGCTTCAATTGTCCTGTCCTCAAATGGTTCACCTCATTCCTTCAACACAGAACCCAACAAATTAAAATCAGCAATTGCCTCTCTAAACCTATGCCTGTCTCCTTGGGTGTTCCTCAGGGTTCTATTCTCTCACCTTCCCCATTCAACCTCGTCATGGAACCCCTCACCCTCATTCTTAAGCAAGCAGGAATTAACTTCCACCTCTATGCTGATGATACCCAACTTTACTATAAGATTAAATCACAAGCTGACATTCTACACCTCAATGATGCCCTGACTAAGATTCTACACTGGTTCCATCACAATCACCTTAAACTCAACCCTAATAAAACGGAAATCATTCTCTTCGCTCCTAAAAACAACCGGCTCCCCATTCACCTATGGATCGCTGACCTTAAAGCTCTCAACTGCTCTCTTTCCACTTCTAACTCAGTCAAATCACTCGGAATTAACATTGACCAGAACCTCATCCTTAGTCCGCACATAAAAAACTCGGCTAATGTAGCTCTCTTCACTCTTCATCACCTCAAGAAAATTAAACCCTTCATTCCTGCTGATGACTTTAAATTAGTTGTTCAATCACTGGTATTGTCTAAATTGGACTATGGTAATGCCGCTCTCTCTGTAACACCGAAAGTCCACTTAGCCCCAATCAAATCAGTCCTCAACCTCGCGGCCAGGCTTATTTCCGACTGTAGACGGTTTGACCACATTTCCCCATTCCTCAAAGGTCTCAAATGGCTTCCCATCGAAGGCAGATCCACTTATAAGACCGCTTGCATTAGGCATAAAGCCTTGCATCTTCACACCCCATTGTATCTTTCAGATAAACTCCACAAAGCGAGCTGCACTAGAGAAAGGAAGAGCACCAATGCTGTCATACTAGTTCCTCCTTTGTTAAACAAGAAATCTACTCAAACACGCTTCTTCTCCGGACATGCGCCTACTATCTGGAACTCACTCCCTAAAGATCTTCGCTGCAACCCCTCCTACCTCATCTTAAAAAAAGACCTCAAGCTGCACCTTCTCAATAAATACTGGGGCCCTTAACCACTGCCGCCTTGCATGCTGTCTCAACCTGCTCCCGACTGTACTATTTTCTCGCCCATTATACCCCCCTCTACTCATTTTTTCATATACTTATAACCTCCCCCCTCCAGTTCTCCTATAATTACTGTCTACTCCCACATGCTATCTCCTCTCAAAACACCCTCCCCAGTTCCCTCCTTCTTTCATATTCTCCCCCCCTCATCCTGACCTCCCTCCCTAGTTGAATTATCCTATGCTTGTTAGGACCTAATTATTTTTCTTATTTTTCTTGCCCATGTTATAATTGTCCTATGCATATTGTTTTTCTGTCCTGCATTTTACCTTTTTGTACAAATGTTATATTGCAATTGTTGTCCTCGCCTAACCATTGTAAAGCGCTCTGATACCCTCGGGTCTAGCCAGCGCAATATAAAACCTTTTAAATAAATAAAATAAATAAGTGTCTAAAACATGCAGGGTTCCGACAACTCAATAGGACACCTGAAAATGGCAAAGTATCTCTTCCTTATGACAAAAAGAGAATGAAGCCCACAGAAAACATATGGGCCAAAATAATAATCATCTCCCCTAAATACAAGAACTTAGAAGGTTTTATAGCAAAACCACATATTATTTATAGATTCTTTAAATTCAGTATAGCATGATCATGGTTAGGATCACATTTGGAAAACCAGAAACTACGTGATAATTAAAATTACACTATTATTTAAGCACTAACCCATTTCTTACAGTAAGAGAAATCTTCAATTGCTTTCTCAGCAACTACACTCCGGAGATGTATAACACAAATGAAACATTTCTTGAACAATTGCTCATAGAACTCACGTTTCTTCTGCAGAACTTTCAGAGGAAGCCCATGAAAATAATGATTTGGGTGCATCATGGAAGCCTCATTCACAAGACACTCTTTCTAACATATTATTATACAACACTAATTCATTGATGTTATCTGCTTGATTCTCCATGCAACAAAATGAGAGATGACTTTGTAGCTGAAGGCTGATTGGACGGGGGAATGAGAAGGAGCAAGTCAAATAGAACACTAAAGGACAGCATCCAGTTTAAAATGAATGGTGTATCATACGAAAGTGTGGACTAAATATTCATAGCATAATCTTGACCTCTATATTGCCTGAACATTTAGTTTCAGAAGCAATCTCATATATTCTTCAGTTCTGTCTCTATGCCTCATTAAAATGAAAGTGTTTCAAAAACAATTTTCTCTATTTATACATACACTCTAAACGCATTCAGGATGGCAATTTATCACCCCAGCGGAAGATTTAGCATGAGGAAATTAGCAAAAATCAAAAACTCCTTTCTTTTTCAATTTGAGCATTATAGACCGAAAATTCTTCAAAAATTGTTTGGAGACCCCTTAAAGAGGAGGTGCTGAAAACATAACTATCTTCTGCTACCAACTTTGTGGGAGCCAAACCCCAATAATATTTCCCCCAGATATTTGACA
Organism: Triturus cristatus; assembly: GCF_964204655.1. Classification (NCBI taxonomy): domain Eukaryota; kingdom Metazoa; phylum Chordata; class Amphibia; order Caudata; family Salamandridae; genus Triturus; species Triturus cristatus. Next base: position 500,608,956 of record NC_140582.1, read on the forward strand.
AAATATTTTGGCTCCAGAAATCCTCAATTTGATCTAGCTATTAGAGACTGCACTCCTCGTCTCCTACATTTTAGCAGAGTTAAACAAAATAAACTATTAGACACAGAAAGGACTGAGTTCTAGATCAGAAATAGGCAAAAAGAGATTTTACTTTACAGAAACATCAAAAGACAGCACAAAAGAGAGTAAGCAAAAATTACCATTTAATAGTCAGAGCAGAGGTACCGGAAGATAATGCAAAACCATAAAACTTAGTTAGGCATACTCTAAACAAAAAGACTATGGGGCATATTTAAAAGCCTCTTACTCCGCATGAAATTCACTTTTTGCAACGTTTCTGTGGCGATAGGGGCTTAGCCTTATTTACAAGGCGGCATTAAGCCACCTAACGTGACTTAACGCCGCCTTGTAAATAAGGCCCCCTTTCACGCTAAATTTAGCGTGGAATGTCACACGTTACAATTATTGAAAACCTTGCACCAATAATATCTACAATGATTTCTGCTGAGGTGCTCCATGATAAGTGCAAAAGTGCTCGTGCAGTGTGAAAATTAGTGAATAAAACATAAACAAAAGGAATACATGAACAAAATTAACATTAGTATTATAATCAAATAATCTATAATATTTGCCTATGTCAAAAGGATCACGTCGGGCCAACGCAGTCCCTGAAAATAATGGTACAATTTAAACCTAGATGGAATATGTATAAAATCAGGGGTCTCCAACCGGTCGATCGCGAGCTACCGGTAGCTCGCCGAGACCCTGTGAGTAGCTCGCGCCGAGTGCTCCTCAATTTAGTAGCCCATTGGTGTTGTTTGGGCTATTTAGGCTTGTTTCATTGTCCGTTGCCCGCCCTCACCCAAAGCAGCTGCTCCGATTGGCTTGAGCTTAGCTGGGGTGGGGCGGGCCGAAGAGGATGATGTTCCTTTCCTGCAGTCTCGTGACAGGGCGCGCGCAGAGTCTCGTGACTGGGCGCGCGCAGAGTCTCGTGACTACGTGTTTACGCGCCCCCTGCCTTTTCCACTGGCACCGCACTGTCCATTGTGCGAGTGCGACGTGCGGAGCTCAAGCAGGCGTGGCAGGGCGGAGCATTGTGGAGCAGTTTGCAGGCCGAAAGGACTGCTGCACCCGCGCGTATAGCCTTGCACCAGACTTGCAGCAGGTAAGCCACAAAACTCTTAGTTTTAGGACGGTAAAAAGTAATGTAAAGGAGTAAAAGTCATGCCATGTTCAGGGCGAGGGAGAAGGAAACGACCTTTCTGCAGGCACCGGCACATGTAAAAGTCAAATATAGTGACAGCAGCCATACAAAACTTGCCAATAATAATTGATGATCTTTAACAGTGTAGTAGCCGCTGTAGCGATAGCCTGAGATGACACAAAATCTTCCTTTTTTATTCGAATAGGTGAGTAAGGCTCCAGCTCCAGTCTTACCACCTTTGTTGTGCGTTGTGAGGGCCCTGTTCAGCGGCCTTCTAATTCTTCTCTCTGCCTCCGTCTTATGGTTATTTTCTCCCCAATCCTGGTATGAGCCAATTCAGTTTGCTAGGGAGCAGCGCAGGGGCCGGGATTGAGCCGATATCCAGGGTCTGTCCTGGAGTGTAATGCATTACTCACAATAATCTGCTTTTTTCCGACACCATCTTTTTCCCCGCTAAAGTACTGCGACTAAATTTGCGAGGCTATGACGCGATAGACAGCGGCATCACTGCCTTTCATTTATGGACACTAGCGCAATATCTCCAAGGGGAAACGATCCCTTTCGGTACACCCAGGTCAGGACATAAGTTTACTGCGGCAGGCGAGGGACCTTCGCTAATGGCCCCTATACTCCTGCCCTGATTTTTATTTTATTTTTTAATTATCCGGACTCTTGCCAGAAATGCGGAGCTCAAATATCAATTGCACAACAATTTGGTCATTCAACTATTTATGGCGCTTCACTTCGCACTATAGTGCAGATTCTGCAGCTGTTGTGATGCGTCACATCGGTTCAGCACACCACCCTGAAGGCTGCAGCACACTTGCTGGGCTCAAAATACCGCGTGCACAACAATTCGGTCGTACAACAGTGTTCCCCTACCACTATTTAAGGAGCATAACTTTGTACTTAGCCGACCTTCATTTACTATGACATGTAAAGTTTACAGTGATTTCATCTTTGTTAACTGCCACCAGCAATTCGAAAATGCATGCCTGAATGCCGTCGCCGAAGGATTCAGTATCTGCCTCTCAGCCGTGTTTTCGGCAGCGCATAGCCCCGAAACGGACGAGGCGGGAGTCGCCTGCCGCCAGGGCCCCTCAATGAGACTTAAGTGCTCGGGTGCGGCTGTGTGTGCCCGGGAGGCTGTCTCATCTCGGGCGCCTGAACTAAACAAGTGCAGGAGAGCAGAGATGTGTCATCCATTATAAATGGCAAAATAGACTAATAGCAATATGGTTGCAATAAACTGCAAACATGTTTTTCTTCATCTTTCACACGTTTAATTTTGTTTTTTCTGAAGTGGCGAAAGATTGCATTGGAAATAGGGGTAAATAGCAATTTTGACAATGTATTTTAAAAGGCTGCATTTTGTTTGGCTCCTAGCCAGTCAAAATCTAACAGAGAAATTAATCTCCAACGAACTGGGGCTCATTTTGGGCACAACCCATATGCCATTATTTCCTTTCGATAATATCTATCTCTGAAATTCTCACAGAGTGTGACAACAGCTTCAGATCGAATCTTTTTAACTCTCTAATGCGGTATAAGGCATAGCCATAGAATACAACCCTTGAGCATATTCACAGGTTGGAGAAGGAAAGAAATTGAATTGATACAGGAAATAGCAGACAATCAGGCTTAAGTCGATATAAAAGCGGCATTGAATTCATGACACAAAATTTCAGAAACATTGGCCAATATTGCTGTTAGACCTGGCACCATTGGCGTGGGTCTCCCTTCCATTTTTCGCTGTTGTCTCCTCTGTTTTTGCTGGTAATGGATACTCTGGGGCCGGCGCTGTGCCACTGCCATTCAGTGCCACAGCGCGAATGCTCCCTGTGTAAAGATGACATGTGATTTGGTATATCCATGATTAGCTTATTTGGTTTACCTCTTAAGTCCCTAGTAGCGTGGCCTGTGTGTGCCCAGGGCTGGTAAACCAAATGCTGCTGGTGGGCCTGCAGCGCTGGTTTGCGCTACCCACAGAAGCAGCTTGTAAGTGTGTCTCAGACCTGCCACTGCCATCTTGGCTGTGCACCCACTTCCCACCCCTGAACCCTCCCTGGCTTGGCATCATGTAAGCCACCCCTATGGCAGGGTGCATTGTAAAAGAGAAAAAGTCAGAGCGAGAATGAAAAAATGTAGAAAAGAGAGAGAGGGAAATCAAAGACAAGCAAAGTAGGAAAGTGTATAGTTAGGAGAAAAGAGAGCAAAGGAGAAACTCAGAAGTGAGAGGATGAAAACCAAGGCGAGAGGCGGGTAGGACAGCCCTGCAGTGAGTCAGTGATGCCGCTGCTCGGAGTCTGCTGGCTGAGGCAGGCGGAGGCTTCACACCAGGAAGGCTCATTGAGCAGCTGAGGGGACAGGTGGGCACAGAGTACATTACAACATGTCTAAGTTTAAAACTTATTTTGCAAATGTGGGCCACTTTTTTACCTATTTGATTTGCCTGCCCTATATTAACAAGATAACATAACAGGTCTATTTGTAAAGCGCATGATTACCCGAAGGTGTCCTGGCACTGAATAACAGATGTTTATTGTTACCCAACCCAACTCAATGGTACTCATTTTATCGACCTCAAATGGATGAAAGGCTGAGTGGACCTGCTGGGATTTAAACCTGTGACCATGAGGTCGGACACAGGCCCCTGCAGTGGCTTCTTTAGTGCACTGAGCCACCAGACCCGGCTTATGGGGCTACTTCTAATTTGGTGCCAGGGCCTCTTTCCTGTCCCATTCCGACAAGCATTGGCCTCCGCTTGCACGGATTGTGCTTTGGTTGTGTCACTGTTGTGGCTTGTGCTTTACTTTTTTGTCTCACTGTTGTGGCAGGGAATGCACTGCATTTAAATTTTAACATATGATGCATTCCTATTCTTTCCCTGCACTGGCACACAAACTGCTGCCCCCTAGTGCCAACACAGGCACCCCTGTGCCATGGTGCAAGGGTGCCTGTGTTGCAGACAGATTTGTTTTTACACAGGAAAGGGCACCCATGCTCCACTCACGGAACGCCCCGCTGGGATAGAGTAACGCAGCACATCGATTTGCACTGCCTTGCCTCCATATCTATGAGGCCATTAAAGGCCACACAGGGTGGCTTTATGTGGCCTCATGGATTTTGTACAGTGCACCTTCAACTTATGCATTTCAAGGTGCTGTCATGTGTGATGATGAAGAAAGGGGAGGCATTGTGTTGCAGTATTATTAGCATAGGTAGGGCACACGTACTCAACATTTTTACTCTTGCTTACAGCCTTAACAGCTAATCATGGATGAAGAAGAGCCAGGTCCCTCCAAAAGGGTAAAGAGCAAGACTTACTACTTCCATCAAGAGTGGGAGAACGAATTTTTATTTACACAAATTAAAGACAACTGTGTATGTTTAATCTGTGGAGCAAAAGTTGCAGTGGGAAAAAAGGGCAATGTTGAGAGGCATTTTTCAACCAAGCACATGCATTTTGAGAGGAAGTTCCCTAAAGGAAGCAGCCTGAGGTCACAAAAAGTAAACGAACTGAAATCTGCATTGCAGACACAGCAATCTTTTTTTACGAAGCCCACGAAGAAAGCCACTGCGGCTACTGAAGCATCCTTTGTAGTTACTCATCACTTGATTAAGCACAAAGCAACATTTTCAGATGGAGCCGTTGTGAAGGAAGCAATGCTTCTAATGGCCAACTCCTTATTCAAAGACTTTAAAAATAGCCCTGAAATTATGTCTGCCATTTCAGATGTGCAGTTAGGGTCAAACACTATGGCAAGAAGGATATCTGCATTATCGACCAACATGATAGAGCAGTTAGAGCGCGATTTAAAGACATGCAAATATTTTTTTCTTCAATGTGATGAATCTGTTGATGCAAGCGATATTGCACAGTTGGCAATGTTCGTTAGAATGGTTTTTGAAGATTTTACTGATAAAGAGGAATTTTTAACTTTGTTGCCTTTGAAAACCACAACCAGAGGATCTGACATTCACAATGAGGTGAAAAATTATTTTGTGAAACAAACTGTCCCATTGAAAAAGTTAGTGGCGATAACCACTGATGGTGCACCCGCAATGATAGGGCGTCATTCTGGCTTCATTGCCAATTGTAAAGCAGATCCAGATTTCCCTCCGTTATTGAACTACCATTGCATTATACATCAACAGGCAATATGTGCCAAGGTAATGGGGTTTGATCATGTCATGACTCCTGTTGTTAAAATTATTAATTCAATTCGTGCAAAGGCCAAGCAGCACCGAACCTTCAAATTGTTTCTTGAAGAACTATCAGCCGAGTATGGTGACCTTTTACTGCACACTCAAATCCGATGGCTTAGCAGGGGAAAAATACTTCGAAGATTCCTTTCGCTATTGCCAGAAGTCAAAGCTTTTATGGAGTCTAGAAATGAAGATACCACACTGTTATCAAACACTCAATGGTTGCTTGATTTAGCTTTTTTGACAGATGTGACAGAAAAATTAAATGTATTGAACTACGAGTTGCAAGGCAAAAACAAGACAATAACCAACATGGTAAGTTCTGTGAAAAGTTTCAAATCAAAGCTTAACCTTTTGATACAGCATGTGCAGAAAAGAAAGATGCAGCACTTTCCCTCTGTGCTCCAAATCCTTTCAGAAAACAAAGCTGAGGCTGAGGTCCTGGACATAGAAAAATACAGTAGCCTCCTCATGAGGCTTAATCAAGAGTTCAGTGACAGATTTAGTGATTTTGAGCAACTGGAGCCCTGTGTGATGTTCACTTCAAACCCCTTCATGGAAGTGGATGTTAGTGACATTTCAGAGAAAATTGGTGCGCTTTTGAACCTTGACTCTGCCACAATGGAAATGGAGATTGTCACACTTCAAAGTGACATTGAATTGAAATCAAGGAAATCTGACATTAATTTCTGGAGTCTTGTGGATGCTGAAAAGTTTAAGAACATCCACACAGCTGCATTGAAACTTTTTTCCCTATTTGGCTCTACCTATCTTTGTGAATCAGCATTTTCGGATATGAACTTCATAAAATCAAAGTTTCGCACACGTCTAACTGACGAACATTTAAATGATTCCATAAGAGTTGCCCTCTCAAGCTACACCCCAGATTACAAGGGATTAGTGGACACCATGCAGTGTCAAGTCTCTCACTGAAATAATTTGAATGCATTCGCAATTAATACTTGTTCAATGACAGTTCCTGGTGAAATCCCAAACCTAGGTATCTGTTTCATTATGAACACCAAGATTAAAGTTGCTGCAGAGAAGAATCTTCAGCCCCCAGTTTTTTTTTTTAATTAATTGAACAAAAACAAAGGAACTTGTACTGCAGGTCTGTTTTACAAACACAAGAAAAAGTAGCTGGAGAGAAGAATCTTCAGCACCTTCCCAACTTTTGATTTGCTGCACAAGAGCAAAGCAGTGTTTGCTGGAGACCTGGTTTATTGAGATCAAGGAAAAAAGATAGCTATAGAGAAGAATCTTCAGCATCTTTCAAAATTCCTTTTGTTAGTAACAGTTGTTAGAGTTGAACAAGAACAAAGCAATGTGTAGCTCAGGCATGGGTTTCAGACACCAATGAAAAGTAGTTGGAGAGAAGGATCTTCAGCACCTTTCTAAATGTTAACATTTATTTGCTGCACAAGATAAGAAAAAAGCAGTGTTTACTGGAGGCCTGGTGTATTGATATCAAGATAAAAAAAGAGCTAAAGAGAAGAATCTTCAGCATCTTTCAAAGTTCTTTAAAGCTGAATAAGAACAAAGCAATTTTTACAGCAGTCCTGGGTTATTGACACTCCTACAAAGTAAAGGGAGCAATAAGAGTGGAGGACAAAATCGTTACTTTCCAATCCAAACAGAGCTGAAGTTCAGCTTATCTGGCAATTGAAAACCACAGCGATCTTGTCAAAGCTACAGTAGAAGAATCCATCTACAATTGTGATTCCGCAAAGCTTTGCACAGGCTGACTGCCACACACTGTGACTACTTCACTGTTATAATGACTTCTTCGCAACTGCCCCCGCCAGGCTACCAGACTACACAGCATTAGAGGACATCATACAGTTCCACAGTGAAGGTAAGATTTCTGCTCCTGTTTGTTTGTTAATTGAGCTGCATTACAATGATTATTTCAGTGACAGCTATTGATAGGTCCTGATTTTGAAGCTATGAATGGTCGTAAACAAGCGGTTTGCCAACAGCACACATGCAAAGTCTTTTCTTTCAGTGTTATTGTGTTTAAACCACAGTATGGGCTCTGAAGAAATAGGCTTAATGTCAATGAAACTGGGTGGGGGTGGTCTCTCGGAAAAATGCGCGAGGTGCTTGAGATTTAGTAGCTCACGACGATTTTCACTGACCAGAAGTAGCTCTCACTACACAAAAGGTTGGAGACCCCTGGTATAAAATACTGTTCTTACCTAGATGTGTTCAGAGCTGATCTGTCACTACTTTCTACGTGAGCTGCCTAATGGAAGAAAAACCTTCATTTATGCATTGATGCAAATGGAAGCTCGGGATTTGAGCAAGATTTCTTAAAGAAAAGGATGAAACTCTTTTTTTCTAATTTGGGCAGAATCTGATCATTTCTAAAGGAGGCTTTTGCAGCTAACAGTAGGACAAAGTTGAAGAATAGTAAGGGAAATTAAAGTGTTAGTAGGTATTTATATACGTTTTGAGCTTTCTTACAGACACAATGAGAAGAGGTTGACATTAGAGGGAGAGAGGCAGATTCTTTTATAAGTGAGGGGCCAGAGCATCAAAGGACTTTACACAGAGAGGATTTCTTGACAGGCTGGCCCGTTAGCAGAAGTAAATGCTAAACACAGAGCACTCACAGTATTTGGTCAGTTTAGATTTTGACAGAAGAACCATAGAGACATTTGTGGACTAGACAAAAGATTTAAAATTGAATTCTTTTGCGCATAGGTAGTCAGTGGAGATCTGGGCCACATTTGAAGAATTGGAGGAGAAATCTGGTGCAGAAGTTTTAAGTATGGCTGCCTGATTTTGGATAATCTGTGTGATCTATGGATTTGTATATTGGGAAGACTGCTGCTTGCTGCGGAGCCCAGGATTCGTTTCTTAGGCTAGTCGTGAGTGTTTCAATTAGTTGTATTTTAACCCAACCTGTTAGGATTAACCCAAACTGTTAGGATTAACCCAACCTATTAGGATTGGTAGATCAGTAAGTTGAATGCCATTTATATATATAAATTAGTTGTTATTTATGTGAATGAAGCAGGTGCTTCAGTCGTGGATATTTTTGCATTTTCCATGGTTAAGAGTTAAAGGGCAGGAGGAATATGGACAGAGGCAGGTTTAGGTTAGAAAATGTGGATTCAGGCCTATTAGGTAATTCATGAACGTTTGGGAATGTTTTATATATGGCGTCATTCAATGAGTAAAAATACTGAAAAAAGATTATTGGACAGAAAAAACATGGACGGGCTTGGGTTCAGTTAATCAATGTAGGAACACTCATATTATGTTCATATGCATTTTGGGAATGGTTTATATGTGTCATAAAACAATGAGTTTAGTATTCATTTCTGATTAAGTGAACTGTATCCTCGGAGTTGTTAGTTTAGTAGGAGTTTTCAAAGTTTCTTCGACGCTGTTCATGGTATCTGTGACTTGGGTCCGAATAGACCCATGTCTTTATAGTTCTACTTGATTCCATTCCTCTACTTTCTTGGCGATTAAACTACGCCGTTTTACCAAAAGTACTCCCCACTGTCAACTCGCTACAGGGTTGTTGGACATATTTGAACAATCCTAGAGCTCTGGTAGTGTGGAGGTCCCTATGTGAAGTCAATGGAGATCACCACTACTGGGTGGGGAAGGAGGCAGTTGTGGCAACAGGTGGTCACTGCAGAGCTGATGAGATGTGATTATGAATACTAAAGGGCAGAAGTGGTCTCGCTTCCACATTTTGAATTATTTGGGCCTGTCTCATAGCAGATAATGACACTCCATGGTATTGTCCATTGGCATAACCTAGGCTGGATGTCTACAACCAGTCGTGAGCTACCAGTAGTTCACCGAAAAACTCAGAGTAGCTCCCAGCTTTGAGTTAATTTTTAACCAAGAACTGCAATACATAACTGTTGTGTTTTCTTTTATAAGTTAAGGAAAGGCTTTATTGATTTTACATTATGATCTGGCTGCAGATAGCTGAGCCTACACATGAGCAGTGCTTCACTCAGATTTTTGACCCTGTGGGTCAGAGAGATTCGGAACTGAAAGCACTGAGGTATTTAACTCTTTAATAAACGTTGTTGTCAGTATTGGAGCACAAGAACAAAATTGTATTTCTGAATGATTTTAAGTGAGAGAAAATTAACATAAAGAGTTAATTTAATGATTAAGTTAACACTTTATTTTAATATTTTCCCTTTTCAAAGTGCCACATTTACAAACAGCAGGCATTAAGCTCCCAGTGGCTGGTAGACAAAGTGCCATATTTATAACTAAAGAAATACAGTCATTTTCCTTTAAATGGGAGACATGAAAGTGAAGAAAAATGTTTCTATGCCTTAATGTTTTTCTGTACTTAAATTAAGACACTGCAGTCTAAATGTTTAGGAAGCATGTATCTTCACTTTAAAATCTTCACATTTAAACAAATGACTGTATTTTCTTGTTATAAATATGGCACCATGCCTACTGTTTATAAAGACATTTTGACATGGAAGAAAATCAAAATGATGAGTTTTATGCAATGCATATAAATAAAGTTAACTCTGCAGTTGAATTTACTCCTATTTCAAATCGTCACATTTACACACAGCAGGCATATTGCTCCCAGTGGCTGGTAGACACGCTGCCATATTTTTAACCCAAAAATACAGCTTTTTTTTTTTTTTAAATGGGAGAAATTTAAAGTGCAGAAGATGTTCCATCAAGTGTAGAAAATTGTCCCCCAATATGAACATTTTAGCAGAACATTTTTCTGCACTTTCAATTTCTACCATTTAAAAAAAATGTTTTTGCATGGTACATGTAATGGTGCCACAGATGGCTAAATGTGTGTCCTGTGCACACAGGATCTCAGTCACCCATGCACATATATACCATTCATAGGGTCTGATATCAGGAATACTTTAGCTTTTTTTTAAACTGTGTAACTGAAATGTACTGTTGTATGATATGATCACTTTTAAGGCATTAAGTTGTCGAATAAAGTATTCTTGATGATGATATATACCATTCATTCACACACATGTTCATGCTTCCCCACAGACCATGCACTCTCTGATGTACAGGGCAGCATTATCTTAGTACCCCTAGTTATAGTATTTTGTTCAAACCATAGTATCGGGCTCCATCGGGTTAAAGTCAGTTAAGATGGGCGAGCGGGTGTCTCTTAACAATGTATGAGCCACTTGGCCTTCAGTCGCTCACATCAATTTTCACTGATCATAAGTAGCTTTCGTTACAGAAAAGGTTGGAGACCCCTGGTCTAGTCATGATAGAATCAGTGATGTGGAGGTGAATGATGGAAGAAACACTGGAGAATAAACATGGTGCAAAATGTGGAATTAGTCAATTGGTTGACCTGTGGGGTCATGAAAAGGGCTGCATCCACAATAATTCCTACGAACCGTAACTAGAGGTGAAAGATGGAGGTGGTCTTAGCTAGTCAAGCCACTTTATTATCTGGTTGTAGCTTTTCTATCCACCACATTGGGACGTCTGTCTTTGAGGCATCAAGTTTGAGATGACTCCTTTATCCATTGATCAGTGACATTGAGGCTGTCATCTGGAAACCTCAATGTTATTTGGTTTATCTAATTTGAGAATTATCTTGGTATCAGCACAGTTGTGAGGTTGAAGTATATGAATAGCTTTGAGATTGGTTTGATGTAGATAATGAACAAAACTGGTAAGAACATAAATTGATCTCTGGAATTCCCACCTTGATAGGTAATAGTTCAGAAAAGAACAGGGGAAGAGATTATGCTTGACCTGTTACTAAAACAGGAGTTGATTGAGTCAAGTATATTTTCTTGTATGCCAATATCAGTTAATCTGCTTGATAAGGTGTTGTAATGTACTGTGCTGAATGCAGCTGAGAAGTACTATGAGGACTTACACAAGAGCAGGTCTCAGAGGGTTGTGGATCAATGGGAGAGTCAGGAACCAAAGGACAATATGGTGCTTGTGGCTGCCAGGGAGATGGAGGTTGGTGAGAGATGAACGCAAGTGTTTGCATCCTACCCATTCCACAATGGGGGAGGTTCTTGGTGTAGGGAATAGGCATAACCAAGGAAAGATTGCAGCTAGGTTTTCCATCCTCCTCACAATAGATAGAGCAGCATTTAAGGGCTGTATTCTCAATCAGTCTTTCCTAGACATCTGTGTGTGTTGGTGGGCTTATTCAGTCCGCATTCCCATTGGCACATGGCTCCTATCTCGCATGCACCTTTGTTATTTTCTTGTGTTCCTGTGGATAGCTTTACTGGGCAGGAATCACTGTCCTATTGCAAGTTACTACTTGCTCTTCCTAATTCAAGTCCGTTCATTCAGGAATCTCCAATTCAGCCTGTTCCTATAGCCTCCAGGTGGTGAGTGGAATACCATTGACTATATGTTTTTGACTTGCTAATTTTCTACTTGCACAAAAACCTTGAATGTATATATGTTTTCTGTGCAGGTAGTTAAAGTAGCTTCATGCCATTGGCACTCCAGTAGCTCCCCCTTACCATTCCCCTTACCCCTATTTATCTGGGCCTGACTCTAGGGGCCTCATTACAAGTCTGTGTGTCCGACGACTGCCAGACTCATGGTGGCACGCCGTTGGAGGACCAGCAAGCGCTGCACTGGCAGTCCAACCACCACATTACGAGTTGGGCAGTCGGACTGCCCTGGGACCGTGACACCACCAGGGAACTGCTGGTTCCTGGAGGTGACGTGGGGGTCAGGAGGCCACAATATGAGTGGCAGAACCACCATGGTGCCACCAAGCATTTTACAAGTGTCATCTCCTCCAGGGTTTACATGGCGGTTCATCCTCCATGTAAACCCATGAGGTGAGGAAACAAAGAGGGCCCTACAGGGCCCCTGTGCCTCCTAAACATGTGCATGCACACAGGGGGCATAACATGTGCCCCCCTGTGTGCATGCACAAACGTTTCTGCATGGCATAGACTTTTCAGTACATGCTGTGCAGGAACCTTGTGAGGCATTCCCACTGCGGTGACTTTTCAAAGGCACTGCCCTGGGAACACCACGTTGCTCGCCCGGCAGACTACAAATAAATTGTAATCTGGAAGCTGGGAGGTGGTGATTCTCGGCGGTGTGGGGTGCAGCGTTGGAGCACTGCCCGCCCCTGCACGCACCGCCAAAACACATAATCAGTCCCTAAGTGTTTTGTGATTATTTGATAATTACAAACAATCCTAGGCTTAAGTGAGGATTGAGCCTATCTGCTTGGATTCCAGTTGTAGTCTCGGTCGTGACAGGTCCAAAAGATAAAGTACAGCTACCGCATCATCATACTCTGATCTTTTCAAATTGTCTCAAAATAGAAATCAGGGCAGAAGCCGGTTTGCTGTTCATATAACAAGGACATTTCCTCCTCTAATTTGTAGATCTGGGGGTGGTGGCCCGTTCTAGTAGTTGTCATAGGAATGGGCTATTAGCAATATGTCTGTTGTTGTTGGGGTCTTTTGGATCCACATTCTTCTTCTTAATTACTATGCAAATGCCTGATGTTTTGAGGAAAATGTGCCTATAGTAAGGCACTTGTTGATGATGTCCACCATAAGGGTTGCTGCTGATGTAGATAATAAGATTTTTTTTAATATTAGAGGTGGACATGAATCTGAGGGTGTCCGGGCTGGTTCACTGGGTTTCAATATTTCATACAATTCAGTGAGGGTCATTTGAAAGCAGAATAGGTTGAATATAAAATGAGCTTGTTCTGTTATTATTTGATTTGATGGTGAGATATGATACCCAGAAATCTATCTGTGAATGCTCCATTGATTGGTGAAGGTCTGCATAGTAGAAAGAATGTGCATAAGAATGCTGGGTTAGGGTTACACCTTGTCAGTAAAGACTCACATTCTGATTTTCTTATGTCTTACAATTCGGTGATGGTTTTATCTTCCTTGAATAGCTTCCATTTTTGGCTTTGCAGTTCTTGGGGGAAGCATTGATATCCTTTTGTAACTGCCTAGCGGAATACTGGTGCTATATCATCTCCTAGACATGTTTATTTATGTTAATGAAAAAAGAGGTCTGTTTTTTTGTTAAATAGGAAGTCATGCATCCACTTTTGCTTTTGGATAATGACCTAGCATTGACGACCAAGCAAGTTAGGCCAGATGTGACTTATGTAGAGGGGATTCTAGTGAGAGGAGGATTCATCTTTCAATTGAATGTGATTGTTGTGGTCCTGTGTTTAAAGACATCCATGATGTTGCTGTCCTGGTATGATACACAGAGCCATAATATTGCCCAACTGCCTCTTTGGAAATCTTTTGCTAAGCTAAGGGCTTGATCTTAGGCCATTAGTTTAGGAAATGTTCACTTGCTCAAGAGCACAACAGGTTGCTTATGGACAGCTGAGCTCAGTTATGATAGCTTTTGCCTGTCCCTGCTGAAATGTGGTTCCCCTGCTCTTGGCCCTCAGTATGGCCAGAGGAAAAGCACCCGTAGTGTCGACAGGCTTACAAAGTTCAGTCTGGTGACCCTGTCAATGTATATGTAACTCTTATTAAAACTTGTGGTTGCAGAATCAACCCGATACCAAAGGGGATGATGGACGGAGCGTTTGAGCAAATCAAACACTCACCCCCAGTCAACTGATCTGGGTTTAATCCATCATCATTCTTTCGCTCACTCCACCACCCCAGGTCAGACATGGCCATATGCAAATCAGTCTGACCCTGTGCCTCATGGGAACAGTCCATTTGTCACCCCGAGTGGGACGGCCATGCTCAGACGTGAGTCCCGTGCTCTCCATGACACTGGAATCAAGCTATCCTGGCTGAAAAGGGGTGAAACCCCGAAACCGGTCCTAGGATGCTTGTTTCCAGTCCAGGGAGGACCTGGCTTGGCAGTTTGGGCTGGACTGTTCCCATGAGGCACAGGGTAAAGACTCATTTGCATATGGCTGGGTTCAAACTGGAATGGAATGGCGAGCAAAAAAACAATGGATTTAGACCCAGATCTCTGTACTGGGGTGAATGTATGACATTGTTCTGCATTCTGTCCATCAATTGTTTTTTTTGCATTTGTCACCCCGAGTGGGACGGGTATGCTCAGACGTGAGTCTCGTGCTCTCCATGCCACTGGAATCGAGCTATCCTGGCTGAATTGGGGTGAAACCCCGAACCCGGTCCTAGGATGCTTGTTTCCAGTCCAGGGAGGACCTGGCTTGGCAGTTCGGGCTGGACTGTTCCCATGAGGCACAGGGTCAAGACTGATTTGCATATGGCTGGGTTCAAACTGGAATGGCATGGTGAGCAAAAAAACGATGGATTTAGGCCCATATCTCTGTACTGGGTTGAATGTATGACATTGTTCTGCATTCTGTCCATCAATTGTTGTTTTTGCATTTGCACAATCAACCAGCAGGGACTTACAAAACACGCTATGCTGTTTGGTGTAATAAAATGAATGATTCCTCCTGAATTATGTATAGCTATATTATGTTGTGCATAAGAGCAGATCATTAAAATGCTGTAAATTAATTTGCCAACAGTGTCAGCCCAAATATCCAAAAAGACATACCCAATAATCACAAAACGGTATAAGTTTTTATTTACTGTGTTTTGTATTTGTATTTTTATGTTATGTCAACCAAGCTTTCTAAATCTCACGTTCACCAGATTTATAGGGCTAAGGGAACAAAAGGAAACATACAGGCCATGCTAGCATATGAAAGCCTGCCTAAAAAGACAGGTTTCAAGATTTTTCCTAAATGTTTTTTAATTGCTTTCCAACCGCAGGTGATCTGGAAGAAACATCCACAGAGTGGGTGCCTGAACAGAGATACTTCAGACTCTCATTCGTGTATTCAGATATCTCAGAACCCCAAGAACATTGGTGCTGGACGATCTTAACATATGTAGGGGGTATATTTTATAATTCTCTTTGCTAAGAACAGAGGACTCAGTCAGTGAATAGCCTTAAAACTTGTGCAACTGATTACAAACTGAATCCTTTGCTTAACAGGTAACAGTTGCAGCTGTTTTAAGACAGGAGTTACATGTGAGGACCTCAACCTTCTGAAGAAGGGTTGCATAATTTTGGATAATCTAGAGCCTAAGAACCACATATTTTGGAAGGACTATGTATATAGAATTAGCATAGTTCAACTGTAACACGACCGTAGCCATGATTATAGTCCATGGGGAGGATGGTAGATATTTTCCTAATAATTTTAAGAGTATGTATACATTTGGAAACAACTGCTCCAATCTGAGATGACATATGCAGTCCACTATCTATCAGAAGCTCCAAGGTCTTAGTCGATGTCTTGGGCTGAGGAAGTTCTCCCCACTCCACTGGGCAATAGTGGGTGTTCCAGAGATCCACTGTGTTGTTTAAAATCATCATCTCTGTTTTATCTGCATTTAACTTAAGCTGGTTGTTTCTCATCCAGCACCAAATGAATCTCATCATGTTCTAAAATTCCTGTTGCGTAGCTGTGGTGTTGTCTAGACGGATAGTACGCTGAAAGTAATTTGCATAATTGTACACTCTGTATCCCTTAGATTATAGAGCTAGGGGTTTAGCATTCATATTAAACAGATGGGGGAGATAGTGAGAATATCACTGCCTGGGTATGATCTTGAAGGACAGAATTCAAACAGTTCAAGGCGGTGTCCCTGGACCATGCTTACTGCAAATGGTTCAAGAATCTTATCGTCAACTACATCGAAGGCAGCGGATAGGTCCAATAACAACAGTGCAAAAACTGTCCATTGTCGCCATCAAGCCTTAGAACATACATTACAGCCATTATCACATATTCCATGTCCAGGACTAAAGTCTGTAGCATCAAATTTGCTGACTTTTGCTGATGGTCAGAGTTCCTAGGCCACATGTGCCTCCAAGCTGTTTCTCAATACAGAAGTAGGGATATGGAAAGGTGTATTTTAACAATTTTAGGGTTGTCCCCCTGTTTTTTTAGTAGTGCATTCACTCACACTCCATCCATGGAACGCCTCCCTGGGGCAGAGTAAGGCAAGGCAGCTAGCTCCATAACAGGATTATGACCCAACTTAATAGCAAAACGAAAAAGAGCTCCAACCATTCGAGAGAGTTGCTAGGTTCACAAAGTCAATAAAAAGCCCCACTTGTGGGCTGAACCAAAGGGGATTCCTAAATAGTTAACAAAACAAAATTTGGCAACAGGGATACTGTCTATAACATGAGCTTTAGTTTTAGTGCATTTACTAATCATGGTAAAAGAATTAATACAATTCACCTTCAAACCTAAATTATTCATAAAAGCACAAAACCATCAATCGGGATTTGCATGTCATTTTTAGTCCTCGATATGAGGAATGCATTGTCCGCAGAAAATACGATAGGAACACAGCCATTCTCTGTTTTTGGCACGCCCTTTACATGTGACAATAACGAACTCTCCAGTCTGTTAATATAGATTAAAAATAGAAAAGGATACAGCTCTGCCAGACACCCCGGTTGCAACTTATTGAGTTAGAACCCTGGCCATATTTAATCTTGTTAGAGATATCCAATGTAGATGTCTCAGTAAAGTGACTAGGGTTTTTTCTAGAATGTGGAGAATGTGGTTCTGTCGTGTCCTAAGTTGATTCCTGGTATACTGAATAATAACCAATAAAACAATAATACTCAAAACTTTTCAGTAATAATCAATAAAACGAAAAGACCAAATGAGTCACAAAATGAAAAACACACCAAAAATCAATCAAAGTTTGCATTTAAGGATAGATCCATATATTTTTTACGTTTTATGGAGTCGAGCTGACATTAGGCGGCTGTCGAAGTTCATGAACATACAATTTGTTCCAACGGCGCAAGTGATGTGGTGCAAAAAGTGCGGAAAAAGTGCTAAATGTACCTCAGTGGACTACTGGTCAAAAATGGTGTAATAAAATGAATAATCAGAGCATCCTTATCCCTTGGGAAGGGCAGAAGCAATAATTGATACCAAACAGTGGAACAGAGAACCTTCACCTTAAGACATGCAAGTTTCACAGAAATCTGAACTACCCTACCCGCAACAGAGGGAATTGCAAGATTACAATAGGATTGGAAGACGTCTATATGAAAAGCGTCCAACATCCAGATCTCGTGGAGGCAAATTATGTAAAATTGGGTTAATAACCCTAACCAGTCTGCATTAGATAATTTAAATTGAACTCCTGCAGTGTACCACAATAGAAGTTTGTAACTTTCAGAGCCCATTGGGGCGTTTATTTTTAAAGTTGTGGCTATCTGGCTCTCCACCTTTCCAGGTGATTGACTCTTGTCACAGTCCTCAAGATACCTCAGAGATGTCATTAGCACAAAGTCAATCAATGTCCTAAAGCCCAGTAAGGGGAGAATAGTGGTTATGGACTTCGTAAAATGGAGGTCATTCGTTATGCCTTTCTCTACCTGCCCCTGTGCCAAAGGGGAGAATTTATTCAATGACTTATAAAAATGTCCCAAAGGGGGGGGCCTTAATCCTTCCAGCCATTCTAGCTAGATGATAAAAATCGAGTAGAAGGCTTTCTACCACCATAGGTTTCCTAAAGTTTATAATAACACAATCTCCTGAGGAATGTTGTGACTCATAGCCAACCCACGCCACCCTCCCTAATGGAAATATCTCACTAAATAGGTTGCACAACCAATCTGAGTTTTCCTTCAGCCAGTTCACCACCTTGGCTTTGAAGCTGCACCAACTTTCCTTCTTGTTGCTAGATAGCTAAGGGATATCCTATAAAACAATTACATATGGGTATATTTGTGTAGCAGGTGACAAATGGTCAAATGATTTCCTTCAGTGACCCTTGTCTGTAAGATGGTGTGTTTGGGGGGGTGGGGTCGATATAAAGTCATTGCTGGACCTTCCACTAGGAGATAGATTCTTGTTCGGGCATATTGAACTAATGATGCAGGGATTTTGCGCAGAAGAAAGTCCTGTGGGGGAGCTATTATAAGTCCAGATTTCTTTTAGTGCTCAACTACTCCTTATTTTATGGCGACAGAAAGGGCCTGTTGGTTATTCAATGGCATTGGTATGGTGCGAAAAAAGAGAGGCTTTATCATCCAATGCTTTAAGTTACCCTTGTAGATAAACAACAAGGGGTATGATCCAATAAGGCCTACAAGGGATCAATATTACAATGCGCTATCGGTACGGAACCCCATGTGGCCATTCATACACATGAATTTAAACAAACACAACATACACATTAACCTAGTGTATACAAGTATTCATCTTGTTCTATTATTTCACAAACATTTTGCATAATATGTTTCACAGCTTTTGATAATGTTATCTTTCTAGTACAGACAACACAAATACATGAAACAATTACCAACTTCACACAATACACATAAATCAGACATTTGAAAGATAATTATTTTTCGATCCAGAACTTGTCAATGTTAGGGAGCTACATAGAGTTCAAATATAACCTCAATACTAATGTATTACCCTTACAAACACATGGGATTAAAGGCGTATTTGTAAGATTCACTTTCAATGGATTTCAATATTCATAACTAGAAGAGGTTAGTTATTTTGCAGAGAAGGTTCTCCTTTTTCCCAACAGAATATCAACGCATTTAAAAAGAAATTACAACCACACCCAAGCTGGATAAGAAATGAAAAAGGGTACGGTTCTCCTCAGGTAGGTTGAGTGAACATTTAATTTCAATCACACTGGTCTAAATGTCAGCCCTAAACCCCACTTATCCATTATAAGGAGCATCTTATGCAGACGATACCCAAATCGTGGTGTCTGCCTCTAACAATACAGAAGTCACCATCTCTCAGTTTCACAACTGTATGAGAGCTGTTAGTGACTGGATGGGAAGGCATTGTCTCAAATTGAACTCAGAGAAAACTGAGGTGATACTCTTTGGTAACAAACCTCAATCTTGGAGCCCAGCATGCTGGCCAGCAGGGTTGGGAACCCTCCCAACCCCAGTTCAAAAAGCAAAAATCTTGGACATAACAATAGATGACAAATTGAACTTTAATAAACATATTAGCTCAGTTGTCTCTACCAGCTTCAATACTTTGAGAATCATCAGGAAGATTCTTCCTTTTATTCCTCTCACCACCAGAAAAACAGTTGTTTCCTCACTAATTCTAGCAAAGCTAGATTACTGTAATGGACTCTTTATTAGAACATTGGAATGTTGGAAGCTCCATTGAAAACAATGGAGTGCTCCGGGCTTATAATGGCTGGTATAAGCTCGGAGCTCCAACATTCCAATGTTTCTTTGTTCACAGCTCTGGCTGTGAACAAAGGCTTCAGGGAGCCTGAGGGGATTTCAATCCCCTCGATCTCCGTGAAGGCTTTGTTTAATTTGTTAGAACATTCTGCCCTCTAGTGGCAGAATGTTCTAATAGCTTTATAGCCCTTCGTAGCAGGGCTATACCGGCAATTAAAGTCCCGCTGCTTTGTTAAAGTCCCTCACCTTCGGCTCGGGCCTTTAACGCTTCAGCGGGCCTTTAATAGCCGGTATTGCCCACTACGGCGGGCTATAAGGCTATATTAAACTCCAAAAACAACATTTGAAGAAACTTCAAAGCGTACAGAACGCGGCAGCCAGGCTTATTTTTGACCTGCCCAAGTTCCACCAAGTTTCAGCCTCCATTAAGGAACTCCACTGGCTTACTGTAAATAACCACATTAAATTCAAGGCATTGTGCCTGACCTATAAAGCCTTGCATGATCTAGGTCCTAGCTACCTCAAATAATCCCTCTCCTGGTACATACCTAACAGAGATCTACGTTCTAAACATTTCCTGACGATGTCCCCCACCCACAGTTAAGAGACTTAAATGGGGAGGCAGCTGTTCCTCCTCTGAAGCCCCGGTTCTGTGGAACAGCCTACCTATGAACATTAAAGCAGCTCCCTCACTTTTGATTTTTAGGAACTAACAAAAACTTGGCTTTTTAACCTCTAGTCTCCCAATACTCTCACCTTACTGCTATCCAACCAGCCCAGAGACACCCATGGGTATTCAAGCACTTTAGAAACATTTTAACATAACATAACATAACATCATTTTCCTCTTGGCAAGAGAAGCCCACATTGGGGAATATATTAAGTGTAACTTCTCCACAACGATTCCCCTATAATCTCTCACCAGTAGGACCAAATAAATCAAAGATATTTACCACTCCCTCAGGCTCACAATAGATATAAAATGGGCAAAACATTTAATCAGTGATTGAACACTCCAGTCCATCTAAGTAGAAGACAGCATCACTCACTCCTCTAGCCAATTTACAACATTTACCAATCAATCCACAGATTACATCAACTTTCATTGAACCCTTGAAAACCAGGTTCCATAAAGAGAGGTGAGGAAGCGTGCCGAATTATTGCACAAAGGAAAAACAATCATTCTTTTTAGGTCTGGTATTAGCTAAGATATTTATTATAATAGCGGTGAAGTTTGGTTTCCAACTTCCCATTTGCAACAAATATTTCAACATCTAAAAAGGTGATAGACCTGTCGCTGATGTCATGGGTAAAATGCAGATTGAGATCATTTATATTGAGTTTAGATATGAACTCTTCTGCATTCTCTCTATCTCCTCGCCAAACCACAAAAAGGTCATCAATATATCGGACCCATTCGACAATGTTGTGTGTCATAAACTCCGCATACTCAGTTGTTAAAGTCATATATATATATATATATATGACTTTAACAACTGAGTATGCGGAGTTTATGACACACAACATTGTCGAATGGGTCCGATATATTGATGACCTTTTTGTGGTTTGGCGAGGAGATAGAGAGAATGCAGAAGAGTTCATATCTAAACTCAATATAAATGATCTCAATCTGCATTTTACCCATGACATCAGCGACAGGTCTATCACCTTTTTAGATGTTGAAATATTTGTTGCAAATGGGAAGTTGGAAACCAAACTTCACCGCGAATCAACTGCTGGCAACACAATACTTCATTCATCTAGTTTCCATCTGAAACACTATCTGCAGCATTCCCTATGGGGAAATGCTGAGAATCTGCAGAATATGCAGCAGGGATGAGGACTTGGTGGTACCACAACAGGAATGTAAGAATAGATTCCGGGAAAGGGAGTATGCCAACCGCATCATTGTTGATGCAATTGAATGCACCAGGGCATTGTCTCGCAAAGATGTGATAACGAAACCATCTTGAGACAAAAATACGACCCCTCATACAAATCAAAATACTAGCAACCCAAGACTCATCCTTACTTACAATAAGCAAAAGGATAGCCTGTATAAAATATTAAAGAAGAACTGGCATCTAGTATTGAGTGACCCTATATTGGGGGAAAAGTTACCACGTACACCTACGATTACTTATAGAAGGGCTCTTAGTACTAGAGATCTAGTTGTCTGGTGTAGTCCAGAAGTTAAAACAAGGTGTAGTTGGTTGACTAACCGCAAAGGGTTTTTCAAATGCTCGTCTTGTAAGGCTTGCAAATATGGGATGAACAGAACCACCTATAATTCACCATTTAAAGACAAGCCATGCACAACTGGCAAAATGTTGACCTGCAAGTCAGAATACGCTGTCTATGTGCTGGAGTGCTCTTGTGGACTGCAGTACCTTGCCAGTACGAAACTCCAAGTCCACAAGAGAGTGCTCCAGTACTTAAGGGCCATTACAAATTCCGATGTGACCTATCCTGTTGCACGCCACTTTAAAGAGGTCCATCACAATGACCTGGAAACACTTAAATACTACGTGGTGGATACCGTGCCTCTACCAAGGCGCGGAGGCAACAGGGAGGCCACACTTGGATGCCTTGAGACCAAATATATTTTGGAATTGGACTATAAGAGCCCGAATGGCCTCAATACAACAGAGGACTTATATACTTGGCTATAAGGGACTCTGCATTAATTAAATGAAATTTTAGGCAAGAGAGGATACATGAGAAACTCCATATTTTAATACCATATAAAACTGTTTTAATTCAAACATAATAAACTCCCTAGTTATAATAATAGGTGCCTCACAATTTGAGGTATTCATATATTTTACTCTCGCAATATCCTCCCCTTTTGCACCTGGTTTCCTGTTTTTTTGGCTACCTGGGGAGTTCCGATTAGGCCGTCCTTTGTATGTTAGTTGCACATTAGCTCTTTTAGGTAAGGTCTTGATGTAGACACTGCACTATAGTAACTTAGTTGATAGCACTTTTGCATATTTTGCACAGTCGTTTAACAGGGTATTTTACAGCAGATTTTATCTCCATGTCAACATTGGGCAAAGTACTTGTGTTAAGTAAAGTAAATACCCATATTGAAGGGCTAACAGTGCTTTTTTCAATTAAGTTTTTACTAGGAACGTTTTCCGCACATGTATTGTATACAGTTATCATTGCGGGTCTTACACAAACATATCCCAATGTATTAGGTTGAAATTACAAAAAAAAGAGTATTAACTGTTATTGTATTTATTCAACTATTAGTGCGTATCGTGCACTTTCAGTTGTGTATCTGCATATTGGAATATTTATATGCTATCAGAATGGCGCATTTTGCACATTGAATGAATTTCTCAAAACATCTAGATTGTATTCAGACAGTCATTATTGCGAATTTTGTACTAGCAGTTACGTAACTTTATGTTTACAGTTATGCACATTTTTGCACATGGAGTGTACAGGCTATACAGTTGATGAAAAGATTTTAATCGCACGCGGTGTGACCTTGACTTGCAGCCAGGCCCTGCATCCAATTTTCCACAGGCTGCCACCTGGGTGCAGCCATCTCCATGCACATGAGCGGCACAGGGTTAGCCACAGGGCATGTGTTGCAATTGAGTAGCTCCACATCCCCCAGGGCTGTATTTCTTCTAATTGGATGGGGCTATGGACTCCACTCCCTCACCCTCATTAGGCCCTGGGTAACCCATCCCCCAAGGCCTTGTGTATTTTAAAGAGGAGGGGCACACGTGGCCCCCCTCCCTGAGCCTCATTAGGCCCTAGTGACCCCGGGCTGTATAAATATATTTAAAGGGGCGGGGTGGCGTATGGCCACCCACCGCTAGCCTCATCAGGTCCTGTTCTAGGGACACCACCCCTTGACTGTATCTAATTTTATAGGGGAGTGGGGTCTTGTTGCCCCCACCCCAAACCTATTTTGCCCCAGGGGCCCCATTCTCAGAGGCCTCTATTTTAAATAGGTGTGTGCCCTGGTGCCCACCCAGGGTACTCACTATACACATGTTGGGGAGCCAGGAGTACTCCCTCTCAGAGGGAGCAGCTATTAATGCTGCTCCCCTCCGTGTGGGAGCAATGTGCTGATCTGTTTCCCTGCCCACATCAGTGCTGACACTAAAACAGAACTCAAGTGTGCTCCCAAACAGCGTAAACATTTTTAAAGATCCTGCTCGCTGGGAGCAGTCTTTGAGTCTGCTCCTGTTTGGTGGGAGATTAAAAAATGCTCTCGCCAGATGGTAGCAAACACATATTGCTTGTGCGGGTAGGGAAACTGCTGTGTTCCCGGATTGGGATCCCCAAAACACCGCAAGTAAGCCAGCCCCAGAGGATGGGGTCCCTGGGGACATTAAAAGCTTAGGGAGGGGACAGCCCTCACTTTTTCCAAAAAGTGACAGCCCTGGGAATGGGATTCCCAGGGTCTTTGAAAGGCTGAGGGGTGCAAGGCCCTCATCTCCTTAAAAAATACATTGGTCCCCGGAGAATGGGCTCCGCGGAGCCGAATGCGGCTGGGGGTGGGGTCCTCATGTTCCATCCCATATTTATTTAATCTGGCCCTAGGGATGGGGCACCGGGAGCCGAATACAGCTGACGGGGGGGGCAGAGGGCCCCCTCCCGCTAATTAAATATTGCGGCCCGAGGTCACCATTTTTATTTCTTTGGCCGCGATCCCACGGGACTCCCTTAGGAACACAGAAAAAAATCTTGATTTTTAAAAGAATTGGGACTGGGGTCCCTCTGGGCCCCCCACCCCCATGGGCTTAGGAGGGCACTTAAATGTTTTTTTTGTTCAAAAAATGTTCAGGACACAGGAGTAAGTCCACAACTCCTGCAATGGCTGCCAGCAAACATTTTAACATGTTTCTGGCAGCACATTAGAGTGCTCACTTCAAAGGGCATTTCACTCCCTTGGGAGCAAGGTGGCCTGAGTGAGAAAAATCTCTCTGGGCCAATCAGAATGCTTTATTTTTTTATTGTGTATGAGAGACTCTCGTGAGAGCTTTTTGAA
The DNA here is from genome assembly GCF_964204655.1 of Triturus cristatus. Taxonomy (NCBI): domain Eukaryota; kingdom Metazoa; phylum Chordata; class Amphibia; order Caudata; family Salamandridae; genus Triturus; species Triturus cristatus. The sequence continues at coordinate 500,633,564 of NC_140582.1, forward strand.
CCTAACCGTCCAGATATACAAATATTTTTTAACCTCAATTTCTCATAAAGTAATGAATGGATTTACACCAAATCACAAAAAGCACAATCTGCAGACCACAATCTAGCTTCCTGCCAAATTTGGTGTAATTCCTTTCAGCAGTTTTTACGTCAGTGCTTCTTAAAGAAGTTTAGAGAAAATGCATGGGGATTTTATGTTTTGGGGCCCCCCCTTGTTTCACGGACCACACTTGACTGATCACCCCGAAACTTTCCATGAACAAACTAGGCAGCAAAGAGTACTTTTGGGACAGTTTCAAGGAGCTTCATCAAATGGTGTCAAAGTTATTTGCAACACATAAACACATTTAATTACCTACTAGCGGTCACCAGTAGGTAGTTATAGTTGAGACTATGTTTCCGTAGGAATAGCGTTTTTTGACTTGTAGATATCTTTGGTACCGTTTGATGAATCGTCATGACGTTTTCCACAAAAAAAAGAGCCTCAGTGATTCTAGATGCGCATGGAAAGTTTTGGGGTGAACTGTCAAGCGGGGCCGAGACAAGTGTGGGCCAAAAACAGTGTGTTTTCTATGTTAAATCTGGAACAAGGTGGTCATGAGGGGCAGGCCTGTTATTCATTTTTTTGCCATGATTAGGCAAGCTGTGTTCTTGGGAGACATGCGCAGAGTTGAGAGACCACCTGAGCAGGGAATTGTGCAGGAGGAAGGAGGAGATCCCAGGATATTCCTTGAGAAGAAACACGCAGTGGGTCTCCAGAAAGAGCATGTGGTGCTCCCCCAGAGCAATCAGCATTAATCAAATAGTAGAGCTGTGTGCAGCTGATGCACGAGAAGCTTTGTCAAGGTCACCATTAGAAAATCCTTAAATGAAACCGACTGTGCAACCACCTTTGCAAACGGGGGCAATGTGTGATTAACATTAACATTAAAAAATCAGTATATGGCCTCTGGCAAGGTGGTGTGTTCTTTTCAGATGATCCTCAAAACCTGACATTGACAACAATGCATTTCGATGGGGTGCTATCATGTATAGTGGTCCCATGATGGCTGTCAACAACTCCTGGTTGAAGTGTTATCAGCAAATCAGATCCTACCATGAGATCAGTGATTTGGCTCCGCCCAGATATACCAATTTGGTTTTCGTTTAATATCTCCAAACCTACTGAATGAATTTACACCAAATAACAAAAGGTGTGATCTCCGGAACAAAATCTACATTCCTGCCAAATTTGGTGTCATTCCGTCCAGCGGTTCGGGCCTAAAGACTCTATGGGAATTAACATAGGAAATACACTTTTTTTTACCCCATCCTGTTTTCTTGGCCCCCGCTTGACGGCCCTCTCCCCCATTCAGTTAAGGCTGGGGGATGGGGTCAGCTGGGCCTAAATCAGCTGGGGAGGATGGCTGCGCAGCCCCCTACTCCCACTCAAATGTGGCCAGGCCCCGGGGGATTGGGACCTGGGGCCAAAATCGGCCCGAGTAGGGGTGGGCTGCCTGGCCCCATTCCTGGATTCAAAAATGCGGGGGCCTGGGGGATGAGGTTCCCAGGGCTGAAAGCGGTCCGGGAAGGGACGCCACTCATCCCCTCCCCCATTTTCGGGGGAAAACAAAGGGCAGAAAACCAAGCAAACAAGGCAAAACAGATGGGTGAAAAAGGCAACACAGAAAAGAAGAGGGCAAAATAGAGTGCAGAAAAACAAGCAGGAAAGGTAGAGCAGAAGGCAGAAACACAAGCAAGAAAGCAAAAAAGAGCAGAAGAGGGCAAAACAGAGAGCACTCAAACATTCACACACATACTCAGACTCTCGCACCCAGTCACAGACCCAATGAGACAATCATACACCAACTCACAAACCCACTCAAAGACTCACGCACCCATTTACTGACCCACTCAGACTCACACACACACACCAATAGACCCACTCAGACACTCATGCAGCCACTCACAGACTCAAAGACTCATGCACTTACTCACAGACCCACTCAGGTACTCATGTACCCACTCACAGACCCACTCAGACACTATCACACCCACTCACAGACCTACTGAGACACGCATGCACTCACTCACTATCAAAGGTTAGTGGTTACAGTTAGGAAATAAAAATTCCCCCAAAAAACTTAGAAGTTCACTGAAAAAACCAAAGGTTACAGGGAAGTTATAGTTAGGAAATCGAATTTTAAAAAAATCTTGGAAATTCACTGAAAACTACAAAGCTTACAGGGACATTATAGCAAGGTTCATATTTCACTCTACAAAACCAGTAAAATTCAGCAGTTATAGTTAGCTGAGAATACTATAACTTACCCCCTGCTATGCACTCACTGCTTATGGCCTCACATATTACATCACTCATGACATGGTCAGTGACATCACTGATGACATTATCCACAGAAGCACTCACACATCTATACAGCCTCTCATACTCATACACATACTCACATACCCATTCACAGACCCATACAAGAACTCACACAATCACCCACTCATCCAAAGAGCCACGTATACAGCCACTCACACAACCCCTCACTCAGCCATACAGCTACTCATACAACCAGTCACTTACCCATACAGCCACTCACACAGCAACATACTCACCCATACAACCATTCACACATCCACTTATAAACCTATACAGCCACTCACCCATATGAGCACTCACACACACAGTCACACACCCACAAAACCACTTACATACCTGTTCAAACATTCATACAAGACTCACACATCCTCTCACTCGCCCATACATCCATTCACACAGTCCTACTCTACACCAACTCACTTAAAGAGACCCCAACTCAAACAGCCACTCACTCATCCATACAGCCACTTACACAGATTGTCACTCACTCATATAGCCATTCAGACACCAACTCACTCACCCACACACTCACATACCCACTCAACCACCCATACAGCCACTCACACAGCCACTTACTCACCTATACAGCCACTCAGACACCCACACAACACACACATTCTTTATAGCCACTCACATATTCTATGTAAAAAATTGAATCACTCATTACTGGTACAGAAAGTATACTGTTTTAACTTTTGTTGTACCTTGGTATATATGTTTAACACTCATAAACGTTTAGAAAAAACTCACTGGATGTCATCAGTGATGTAATTTGAGATGTCATCAGTGATGTCACTGACCATATCATGAGTGATATGATATGTGAGGTCATAAGCAGTGCATTGTGGGGGGCGTAAGTTTTAGTTAGTTCGCTAACTATAACTGCTGAATTTCACTGGTTTTGAACGAGTGAAATTGGAGCCTAACTATAACATCCCTGCAACCTTTGGTTTTTTTCAGTGAATATATCTATATGAAATTCAGCAGTTATAGTTAGTGAGCTAACATATATATATTCAAGCGACTAGAGCAAAATACGAGTCATACTCTAAACTCTTTTCATGGAAAAGCGCAGGCCTCCTCAGCTCCAATGAATATAAATATCTCAGAAATTATTTCCCAGTTATGCCAGTCATTCATTTCATCCCTAAAGTCCACAAGAACCCTACCAGACCACCAGGAAGGCTGATTATTTCTGCTTGCAAAAGCCTTCTGGAGAATAAATCTTGATATATTGACTACTTCCTGCATGAGTATGTCCGAAGCTTACCAAAAAAACGAGGGGGAAGTAGAGGTTACAGGTTAGGTTTACCCTCCACGAATACAATCTCCAAAAAACAACTACCTGAACAAGTCAAGTAGACAAAAACCTAACCAGAAAAAAACAGGTGTTCCAGAAGTCAATTTGATCCTGAAGAGCACCGATTGGAAAGAAAGGGAAGAATTATCTCTTTCTTTAGTCCCCTCACTCACCAGGGTTTCCCCACGGTGACATGCTTCATCATAGGGGTCCTCCCAGTCCTCTTCGGACTGGGGCGTGCTACGACTTGCGATGTTACATAGGAGCACTAAAAAATTGTGGACTATGTGTAGTGTAAGTGAAAGAGTGGTGGAGTGGGATAATTAAAATAATCAGCTAGTGGGCTAAGAATAAACTTTATTAGTGCTCTAAGCTGAAAAAGATTAAAAACGGGGTAATATGCCGAGGAAACCTAACTATAATGGAAAGGTGTGCCTAGCATATGATCTGGTCAACTAGTTTCGAGCTTCCCCAGCTCTTCGTCAGGACTACACTGGGACCAGCCCAGTGTCGAGAAACTTGCCACTCCTAGTTAACCTGAATCAGGTGCAATAAGTGTAATGCCGTAATTGTAAGGCATGCATTTTAAAATACATACGTAATGTACGTCAGCAAATAGTCTGTAGGATATAAAACGAAAGTTAATAAGGAAAAATATCTGATAATAAGTACTGTAATCAATGTTAATCGTGAGCACACTACACCCAAGTGTCCGCACACTTTTCTTTCTGATGTGCCGCTATGTGAAGAAGAGATATAATTATTCACTCCATGCCGGCGAAGTGCTGAAAAAAGTGTAATGAAATTCATAACACTGACAAGTCTGACTTGACATACACACAAACATACAACAAAGAAAACACATAACATACTTAGTAACAAGCAACACTGTGCTTCATGGTCAACGGAGGGGATGTGGCGATCTCGTACATCTAGGAGAGGGTAGTAATTGAGATCATTAGGGTAATGGCGTGCTCCGTAATGAAGGTTCGCCCTACGGGGTGAAAAAGAGATGAAAGAAGTGTCACCTCGTAACGTACAGGTATGGAGATCTAACTCCTCTGGAAGCACTTACTTGTACGTCGAACCCCACATTCGGTAATACCTATTTGGAGCCAAACCTCACGGACCGCAATCTGGCGTGTCCCCGCTGCCGAGCTGTTTTATCAACAAGCGCGCCTGCAAAGGAAAGCAAGAGAAAGCGAGATAGGCTCCGGTGCCGGTACGCGAGTGGAGCCGCCATCTTGGATAGGGATGGGAGACAGAGTAATTGAAGTAAAAAACATTATTAAATGTATTAAAACTATATGACGATCATTCAGTGGAGACCAGTGTTGGTAATAGCACCAGCTCTAGTCACCAAAGGCCCCAAGCCGGAAAAATATTTGTTAACAGGGCGTTCTCCTTACAATGTTTTGTATGTAAAAAAATGTTTTACTAAACTTTATTCAAAATGCCGACAGTTACACGTCGGTGATTATTTAAACAGGCTAGAATTAGTAGTGAGGTTTATTCCCAATTATTAGGCGAATCTGTAGTTGGTGAAAGAGAATTGATAACAGAAAATTGACAGACATGGTTTCACAGGGCCCAACAGGGTAGATGTGTATGGTATGTTAGGCAAATTCACCAGAGGGGAGGGATAGTCAAGCAAACTGGCTCCAGGGTATATCATCATTTAGACCCTTGTTGTCTGAGCGTAGTTTAAACACCCAGCGTTGTTCTTTTTCGTGTAGTTTTTTTTCCATGTTGGGGTGATTGTTGACGTGCTCCAAAATGACCCAATTGAAGTCATTTGGTGTGTGTCGTTTTTCCAGAAAATGAGTTGTCATCTTGGTGTTATCGCGTTTGCACCTGAAATTGCTCCGGTGTTCAATCATTCGGGTGTTTACTTTCCTCGTGGTCATCCCTACGTAGTGAAAATTGCAAACGCAGGTGATCAAGTAAACTACCCCTGTAGTGTTGCAGTTAGTGAAAGACCGAAGGTTCCATGTCATTCCATTATTGCATGTCACTGTCTTGGTCATTTTGGTGAGGTGACAAACACTACAGTTACCACACGGGAAATGGCCCTCAGGTAAAAGATGGAGCAGACGTTGGGGGCCTATAGTTTTCGTCGAGGTGGGACGTGTATGGACAAGATAGTCCCTCAGATTTCTGGCTTTACGATGACTGAACATAGGTTTCTGTAGGTCCAAACCTCCACTATTCAGGATACGCCAGTGTTTCTTGATTATTTTACTAACCAAATTGGATGCAATATTGTATGTGGTAATGCAAATTTGCTTTCGTGGCTCATTTTGTGTGGTCACAGTTTTTGTTTCCAACAGGGCCTCCCTGTTGTTGTTAAGGGCTCTTTTTCTGGCTCTGGACACAAGATGTTGTGGGTATTGACGTTGTATCAGTTTTTCTGATTGTTCTTTTGCTTGGATGTTATAATCTTGCCTCGTCGTACAGTTTCGTCTGAGGCGCAAAAATTGGCCAAACGGAAGGTTGTCTTTTTAGGCTTCGTGGGTGGAAACTGTCATATACAAGTAGGCAATTCCTTGCTGTGGGTTTAAAATGTGTGGTACTGATGAGATATCCGTCATGTGCTGATATGTTAAGGTCTAAGAAGACCATCTTAGATCTGCTCATTGTAAAAGTGAATTTCAGGAAGGGGTCTTGTTGGTTAAGCCAGATTAGGAAATTTTCAGCTTCTTGTTCATTCCCTTCCCAGATCAGCAGCACATCGTCTATGTACCTCTTCCATAGTTTAATGTGTTTAATGTGTGGGCTGTGTTCGTGGAGGATGTTCTGCTTCTCCAAATGGTGTACATATAACCCTGCCACACTCGGCGCAAATGTGCTTCCCATGCTAGTACCGTGGGTTTGTTTGTACAGGGAATCATTAAACTGGAAGAAATTCTCAGTCAATGCCAGGTGACAACACTCCAGGACCACATGTCTAGATGTATGGTAACCCCAATCGTTTAGATAGAGTACCTCCTCCAGGATATCTAAGGTATCCTTGTGTGGGAGACTGGTGTAAAGGCTCTCTACATCTATCAGTATGTTAGTTATGGGGTTGAATTCAAGGTCCTGGATTAAACAAAGGACTGCTTTGGTGTCTTGTAGGTAGGTTTCGGTAGCCTGAACCAGGGGTCTCAAGAAAGCGTCTGCGAACTTAGACAAGGGTTCCAAGATGGAACCGATCCCTGATACTATGGGTCTTCCTGGGGGTGCCTCCATGGATTTATGTATTTTGGGGATCGTGTAAAAATAGGGGATTATAGGTTTCTTATTTTCTAAGAAATCCGCTTCTTTTTTACTGATCCAGTCATTGGTCAGGGATTCTTCCACTAGGCTCGCGATCTCTATCCGCAGGCGTTCGGTGGGATCCCGTTGTATTGCTAGATAGTTCCGTTCGTCGCCCAGCAGGCGTAGGCATTCTCTTTGAAAGTCAGTCGTATTTTGTAGGACGATAGCTCCCCCTTTGTCGGCTGGCTTTCTAGTTAGGTCTTTGTTGTTGGATAGTTGGTGAATCGCCTCCAACTCGATTTTGCTCGTGTTGTGAAAGACTTTTATGGTCCTTGGGTCTATCTCTGTCAACTCTTTCATAACCGCTTTCTCAAAAGCTAATAGTTCAATAGGAAGGTTATGTGGTGGGGGGGTGAAATTAGATTTTTTGTGTAGTCCCGTATCAGTGGTGATGTTATCGCTAGGTTCTTTTTCTTTGAAGAAAACTTCAAGTTTAATCTTGCGAATAAACTCTTTTAATTCGCATATCAGCTTGAATTTGTCCAATGATGCTGTGGGGACAAATCCTAATCCTTTCTCCAAAACAATTTTTTGTATGGGTGTGATGGTTATACTGGATAGGTTTACTGCTAGACTTGGTTGTGACTCGTTGAGGGCATGTTCGGTGGTCCCATGCTCCGTGTATGGGTCCTCGTCATCTCTAGTGGCTGGGCCCACTGTACTTGTTGGCCTTGTCTGGTTTTTCCTCTTCTTGGAGTCTTTCCTCTCCCTAAAAAAGACTGATTTTGTTCCTGATTTTGTGGTCCATCCCAGTACGGGTATGGTTGAGGTGGGAAAGATTGATGGAAAGGAGGTAGTCCATAGAAAAACTGTGGAGGTGGGGCATATGGTGGCATGTTCTGATAAGGAGGCCAACCGAAACTAGGACCACCTCTGTTTCTCTGACGTCCTCCTCTTGATCGTCTGTTTCGGTTATTTGGGTTGTAGTTCCTGCCAGTGTCTGAGAAATCTGAGCCTGTGTCGGATCCATCGCTGTCAGTGTTGTAACCTGGGTTGCGATTAGTGGGAACGTAATCATCTCTGGTATATGGATATACTTTCTCCAGAGAGAAATTTTGCTGGTCTTTGCGCAGTTTTACGTATTTGGTGTCCTTCAGACTTATTTCAAACTCGGTCATGGTTTTATTTAGTTCTTCAAGTCTTTTCTTCAATTCAGCTGTACTCTGATATGTTTTGAGGCGTATCTCCAGGTCATGAATGTTGATTTTCATTTCTTCAGAGAGGCGTGCTGCAGTTTTTATAATTAGCACAAGCCAATCTCTGGTGCAATGCCAGGATATTAGCGACCAATCTTTTTTGAATAGTTTATCATTTTGAAAAACGAACGGTTCATTTCTGACTCTGAGGCCACGTGGGGCCATGTTGGCTCTAACATATTCAGTCATCATGATCCCATGTATTAGGGTTTTAATTTGTTCGTGTTTTAATTCTGTCAACTCATCCCAACACTGGCTAGCTTCATTGGAGTCCCTGGTACTGGTCCCAGCCAGGGGAAGCATGGATGCTATGATTCTGTCTACCTCTTCTTGAGAGTAGGTGAGGCCTGTTATCTCGGTCATAGTGATATTTTACTAGAGGTGTGGATTGTGTGAAAGAAAGTCAGACAGTAAGTAAAAAAAGGGGAATAGGGTTTCCCACAGCTGCACGCTGTAAATGTATTTACCAAAAAAACGAGGGGGAAGTAGAGGTTACAGGTTAGGTTTACCCTCCACGAATACAATCTCCAAAAAACAACTACCTGAACAAGTCAAGTAGACAAAAACCTAACCAGAAAAAACAGGTGTTCCAGAAGTCAATTTGATCCTGAAGAGCACCGATTGGAAAGAAAGGGAAGAATTATCTCTTTCTTTAGTCCCCTCACTCACCAGGGTTTCACCACGGTGACATGCTTCATCATAGGGGTCCTCCCAGTCCTCTACGGACTGGGGCGTGCTACGACTTGCGATGTTACGTAGGAGCACTAAAAAATTGTGGACTATGTGTAGTGTAAGTGAAAGAGTGGTGGAGTGGGATAATTAAAATAATCAGCTAGTGGGCTAAGAATAAACTTTATTAGTGCTCTAAGCTGAAAAAGATTAAAAACGGGGTAATATGCCGAGGAAACCTAACTATAATGGAAAGGTGTGCCTAGCATATGATCTGGTCAACTAGTTTCGAGCTTCCCCAGCTCTTCGTCAGGACTACACTGGGACCAGCCCAGTGTCGAGAAACTTGCCACTCCTAGTTAACCTGAATCAGGTGCAATAAGTGTAATGCCGTAATTGTAAGGCATGCGTTTTAAAATACATACGTAATGTACGTCAGCAAATAGTCTGTAGGATATAAAACGAAAGTTAATAAGGAAAAATATCTGATAATAAGTACTGTAATCAATGTTAATCGTGAGCACACTACACCCAAGTGTCCGCACACTTTTCTTTCTGATGTGCCGCTATGTGAAGAAGAGATATAATTATTCACTCCATGCCGGCGAAGTGCTGAAAAAAGTGTAATGAAATTCATAACACTGACAAGTCTGACTTGACATACACACAAACATACAACAAAGAAAACACATAACATACTTAGTAAAGAGCAACACTGTGCTTCATGGTCAACGGAGGGGACGTGGCGATCTCGTACATCTAGGAGAGGGTAGTAATTGAGATCATTAGGGTAATGGCGTGCTCCGTAATGAAGGTTCGCCCTACGGGGTGAAAAAGAGATGAAAGAAGTGTCACCTCGTAACGTACAGGTATGGAGATCTAACTCCTCTGGAAGCACTTACTTTTACGTCGAACCCCACATTCGGTAATACCTATTTGGAGCCAAACCTCACGGACCGCAATCTGGCGTGTCCCCGCTGCCGAGCTGTTTTATCAACAAGCGCACCTGCAAAGGAAAGCAAGAGAAAGCGAGAAAGGCTCCGGTGCCGGTACGCGAGTGGAGCCGCCATCTTGGATAGGGATGGGAGACAGAGTAATTGAAGTAAAAAACATTATTAAATGTATTAAAACTATATGACGATCATTCAGTGGAGACCAGTGTTGGTAATAGCACCAGCTCTTGTCACCAAAGGCCCCAAGCCGGAAAAACATTTGTTAATAGGGCGTTCTCCTTACAATGTTTTGTATGTAAAAAAATTTTTACAAAACTTTATTCAAAATGCCGACAGTTACACGTCGGTGATTAGTTAAACAGGCTAGAATTAGTAGTGAGGTTTATTCCCAATTATTAGGCGAATCTGTAGTTGGTGAAAGAGAATTGATAACAGAAAATTGATAGACATGGTTTCACAGGGCCCAACAGGGTAGATGTGTATGGTATGTTAGGCAAATTCACCAGAGGGGAGGGATAGTCAAGCAAACTGGCTCCAGGGTATATCATCATTTAGACCCTTGTTGTCTGAGCGTAGTTTAAACACCCAGCGTTGTTCTTTTTCGTGTAGTTGTTTTTCCATGTTGGGGTGATTGTTGACGTGCTCCAAAATGACCCAATTGAAGTCATTTGGTGTGTGTCGTTTTTCCAAAAAATTAGTTGTCATCTTGGTGTTATCGCGTTTGCACCTGCAATTTCTCCGGTGTTCAATCATTCGGGTGTTTACTTTCCTCGTGGTCATCCCTACGTAGTGAAAATTGCAAACGCAGGTGATCAAGTAAACTACCCCTGTAGTGTTGCAGTTAGTGAAAGACCGAAGGTTCCATGTCATTCCATTATTGCATGTCACTGTCTTGGTCACTTTGGTGAGGTGACAAACACTACAGTTACCACACGGGAAATGGCCCTCAGGTAAAGGATGGAGCAGACATTGGGGGCCTATAGTTTTCGTCGAGGTGGGACGTGTATGGACAAGATAGTCCCTCAGATTTCTGGCTTTACGATGACTGAACATAGGTTTCTGTAGGTCCAAACCTCCACTATTCAGGATACGCCAGTGTTTCTTGATTATTTTACTTACCAAATTGGATGCAATATTGTATGTGGTAATGCAAATTTGCTTTCGTGGCTCATTTTGTGTGGTCACAGTTTTTGTTTCCAACAGGGCCTCCCTGTTGTTGTTAAGGGCTCTTTTTCTGGCTCTGGACACAAGATGTTGTGGGTATTGACGTTGTATCAGTTTTTCTGATAGTTCTTTTGCTTGGATGTTATAATCTTGCCTCGTCGTACAGTTTCGTCTGAGGCGCAAAAATTGGCCAAACGGAAGGTTGTCTTTTAGGCTTCGTGGGTGGAAACTGTCATATACAAGTAGGCTATTCCTTGCTGTGGGTTTAAAATGTGTGGTACTGATGAGATATCCGTCATGTGCTGATATGTTAAGGTCTAAGAAGACCATCTTAGATCTGCTCATTGTAAAAGTGAATTTCAGGAAGGGGTCTTGTTGGTTAAGCCAGATTAGGACATTTTCAGCTTCTTGTTCATTCCCTTCCCAGATCAGCAGCACATCGTCTATGTACCTCTTCCATAGTTTAATGTGTTTAATGTGTGGGTTGTGTTCGTGGAGGATGTTCTGCTTCTCCAAATGGTGTACATATAACCCTGCCACACTCGGCGCAAATGTGCTTCCCATGCTAGTACCGTGGGTTTGTTTGTACAGGGAATCATTAAACTGGAAGAAATTCTCAGTCAATGCCAGGCGACAACACTCCAGGACCACATGTCTAGGTGTATGGTAACCCCAATCGTTTAGATAGAGTACCTCCTCCAGGATATCTAAGGTATCATTGTGTGGGAGACTGGTGTAAAGGCTCTCTACATCTAAACTAATCAGTATGTTAGTTATGGGGTTGAATTCAAGGTCCTGGATTAAACAAAGGACTGCTTTGGTGTCTTGTAGGTAGGTTTCGGTAGCCTGAACCAGGGGTCTCAAGAAAGCGTCTGCGAACTTAGACAAGGGTTCCAAGATGGAACCGATCCCTGATACTATGGGTCTTCCTGGGGGTGCCTCCATGGATTTATGTATTTTGGGGATCGTGTAAAAATAGGGGATTATAGGTTTCTTATTTTCTAAGAAATCCGCTTCTTTTTTACTGATCCAGTCATTGGTCAGGGATTCTTCCACTAGGCTCGCGATCTCTATCCGCAGGCGTTCGGTGGGATCCCGTTGTATTGCCAGATAGTTCCGTTCGTCGCCCAGCAGGCGTAGGCATTCTCTTTGATAGTCAGTCGTATTTTGTAGGACGATAGCTCCCCCTTTGTCGGCTGGCTTTATAGTTAGGTCTTTGTTGTTGGATAGTTGGTGAATCGCCTCCAACTCGATTTTGCTCGTGTTGTGAAAGACTTTTATGGTTCTTGGGTCTATCTCTGTCACCTCTTTCATAACCGCTTTCTCAAAAGCTAATAGTTCAATAGGAAGGTTATGTGGTGGGGGGGTGAAATTAGATTTTTTGTGTAGTCCCGTATCAGTGGTGATGTTATCGCTAGGTTCTTTGTCTTTGAAGAAAACTTCAAGTTTAATCTTGCGAATAAACTCTTTTAATTCGCATATCAGCTTGAATTTGTCCAATGATGCTGTGGGGACAAATCCTAATCCTTTCTCCAAAACAATTTTTTGTATGGGTGGGATGGTTATACTGGATAGGTTTACTGCTAGACTTGGTTGTGACTCGTTGAGGGCATGTTCGGTGGTCCCATGCTCCGTGTATGGGTCCTCGTCATCTCTAGTGGCTGGGCCCACTGTACTTGTTGGCCTTGTCTGGTTTTTCCTCTTCTTGGAGTCTTTTCTCTCCCTAAAAAAGACTGATTTTTGTTCCTGATTTTGTGGTCCATCCCAGTACGGGTATGGTTGAGGGGGGAAAGATTGATGGAAAGGAGGTGGTCCATAGAAAAACTGTGGAGGTGGGGCATATGGTGGCATGTTCTGATAAGGAGGCCAACCGAAACTAGGACCACCTCTGTTTCTCTGACGTCCTCCTCTTGATCGTCTGTTTCGGTTATTTGGGTTGTAGTTCCTGCCAGTGTCTGAGAAATCTGAGCCTGTGTCGGATCCATCGCTGTCAGTGTTGTAACCTGGGTTGCGATTAGTGGGAACGTAATCATCTCTGGTATATGGATATACTCTCTCCAGAGAGAAATTTTGCTGGTCTTTGCGCAGTTTTACGTATTTGGTGTCCTTCAGACTTATTTCAAACTCGGTCATGGTTTTATTTAGTTCTTCAAGTCTTTTCTTCAATTCAGCTGTACTCTGATATGTTTTGAGGCGTATCTCCAGGTCATGAATGTTGATTTTCATTTCTTCAGAGAGGCGTGCTGCAGTTTTTATAATTAGCACAAGCCAATCTCTGGTGCAATGCCAGGATATTAGCGACCAATCTTTTTTGAATAGTTTATCATTTTGAAAAATGAACGGTTCATTTCTGACTATGAGGCCACGTGGGGCCATGTTGGCTCTAACATATTCAGTCATCATGATCCCATGTATTAGGGTTTTAATTTGTTCGCGTTTTAATTCTGTCAACTCATCCCAACACTGGCTAGCTTCATTGGAGTCCCTGGTACTGGTCCCAGCCAGGGGAAGCATGGATGCTATGATTCTGTCTACCTCTTCTTGAGAGTAGGTGAGGCCTGTTATCTCGTTCATAGTGATATTTTACTAGAGGTGTGGATTGTGTGAAAGAAAGTCAGACAGTAAGTAAAAAAAGGGGAATAGGGTTTCCCACAGCTGCACGCTGTAAATGTATTTACCAAAAAAACGAGTGGGAAGTAGAGGTTACAGGTTAGGTTTACCCTCCACGAATACAATCTCCAAAAAACAACTACCTGAACAAGTCAAGTAGACAAAAACCTAACCAGAAAAAACAGGTGTTCCAGAAGTCAATTTGATCCTGAAGAGCACCGATTGGAAAGAAAGGGAAGAATGATCTCTTTCTTTAGTCCCCTCACTCACCAGGGTTTCCCCACGGTGACATGCTTCATCATAGGGGTCCTCCCAGTCCTCTACGGACTGGGGCGTGCTACGACTTGCGATGTTACGTAGGAGCACTAAAAAATTGTGGACTATGTGTAGTGTAAGTGAAAGAGTGGTGGAGTGGGATAATTAAAATAATCAGCTAGTGGGCTAAGAATAAACTTTATTAGTGCTCTAAACTGAAAAAGATTAAAAACGGGGTAATATGCCGAGGAAACCTAACTAATGGAAAGGTGTGCCTAGAATATGATCTGGATCTGTGTAGTGGATGACCCAATATACCCTTGAGGGCTTGGGCAGATAATGTGTATGGGTAAATAGTGCCTTCAAGGGATTTGTTTAGAGAGAACTAAGTTGCCTATAGGATAAAGATATACCTATAGATGAGATTTATCTTGAAATATAAATTTCATACAGTTATATATTATGCATTAGTCATATATATATACAGATCTTTTTTATGTTGATTTTAAAGCAGTTAAATAATCAAAAAGGAAAACAGACAAAAGGTGTGTGAGGAACAAAATTCATTTATATCAACAAATGGTGATTAGGGTACCTAAAATTAAGACAGTTATACAACATTAGGGAGGAAGTACTACATTCAATGATTCCTCCACTTCAAGATATATCAAACACTTTTTCAGAGATATTTGTACATTTATCTAGAAAACAGTGTGACAGTCGACGTTTCGGTCTTTATGTACGATTTTATAAGACCATCTTCAGGACTGGTTATTAAAAGTTGACCCCTATAAATTAAAAAAATACAATGAATATATAGAATATATAACACACACACCTAAGCAAATCGACACAATAGTATCAATTAACAAATCAATTATCATAAGTTCTGAAGTTCAGATGGGGATTCAATTTGTCATTTAAGCAATGCCTTAGCAGTCATTGGTGTATTCTATGATTATTACAGACACTTTGAATAGTGCATGAATCAAACACGACACAAGAATAAATTATAATTTATAATTTCTGTCCAACAGGTGAAGTCCTCAGTCGTAGGATTTATAATGATCGTTCCTATTATTAATTCCTAACGTTTCTCTTCACTTACAAGGACCAATGTGCAATTTTTTTATATTTAAGCCATTAAAAACATTCCTAAACTTAAGCATTTGATAGACGTGAATTTATCAATTTTACCTCGTAATTAGTGGCTGCAATATACAAATCAATTGGAGTCGTGACTTCCGTGCTAACAAGGAGAACCACAAATATCTTGCTTCTAAATTTAAGCTGTTCTTGTATGCTTAAGTTGAATCGCAGCGTATTGGTTGAAAATGGACACTATGAGAGAACCATAAAATGATAGATGAATAATTAAGAACGACTTAAAATATTTACTGAGTCAAGTAATGGAATGTGTCTCATTACCTTTCTATTCAAAAATCGTAATGAGTCAATCACAGCCGTATTTACGGTACTGTGTAAATACACAGCCGACCAACGGCCTCCGGGCGTTCCGAACTGCCACTGGAGATTACTGCAGAGGGAGAGTGAAGACACTTAGTGTATTTAATCCTACTTCCTAACAAATGCATGGAGATTGAGTCCGACCGGTATAGACTGACCTGGCAATGATACATCGGTTTCCTCAGGTGAATCAAAGCAAGTCACAATGAGCGTGTTACTAACTTCCCTCGAAGATTACTGCAAAAGGAAAGTTGTGACACTTAATATAATTGTTCCTATTTCCAAAACGGTGTTGGAAGATTACGGACGGACGATATGAACTGACCTGGCAGAAGTACAGCGGTCTCCTCGGTTGAGTCGCGGCATGTAGCACTGAAAGTTGCCGGGTTCGGTTTGTTTTAAATATGCTCGTCGCGGCGATATAGAAAGGGGACTGCAAGTTAGATCACTAAGCATATGTGTAAATATACACAAGGCGGCCATATTGGAATGGTCTATATATCTCTTATAGAACCATTGTAAACATCTCGTTATTAAATATGTTTACAGTGAGCTAGCTTAATTACGTTTTGATAAAAATCAGGTTTATACCAAGCTGTTTATTATGTATTCGACCATTTAAATCGGGTGTTCACAAATAGAAATGCACATCCATTTTGGATTGGGCTCAAGTTGTAGATTGAAGAACTCAAGTCTGATATTTGTTTCTAATTTCATGACTATGAGAGAAGTGTCTAAACGACGTGGGCTGTATAGAATCGTGTGGCACATTTGCTATAGACAGAGAAGCGATACAACGATATTTAAACAGCGTTTCCTTTGAAAGAAATATAATCCATGTAGATAAATCAAATAACATAAGCATAACTAAAACATACAGCACATGTCAAAAATGGATTACTTTCCAGTACAGAGCGTCGGAAGCATAGTGCAGATAGATAAGTTCTATAGTTTCTGCAACAAAACATTTCAACTATTACATAGGTGTAATGTCTGAAAGAACAGAACCTATCATACAGCTAGTCTAACAGAAAAGCAGATAATGTAAACATTTTACACAGTTCAGTTGCATATCTTGGTAACAATACAATACACACATATTCCACTCGGTAGTAGCTCAATCAATAACATTGACATTGTCATTGAATTGCATCAAGTTTAGTCATCATGAGACCATATACCTTATTGAATATTACTAAATGATTCTAAAGTGTATAGAGTAACGCAACACTACTTAGTGTGTGTCGGATTCTGTACAAGAAACTATGTGTGCGGTTTCAGGATTCTGTGTAATCGGATTGTGTCTATAGTTTACAGACAAGCTAAAGTATGCCATTCAGCTGTTGAATTAAGGCCACGATTAATCAGATCAGTCATGCAAATGAATCTACCTTCTTTGATGGTCAATAATTGGTCAACATTGCTTTGTCTTCTGGAAGGTTTGATCACATCTAGAACCCACCATTTCATGTCTCTTTCTGAATGACCCTTTCTCTGGTAGTGTTCAACTAATGGTGCATTTTCTGTATGACATCTGATACGTGATTGATGTTGTAAGATCCTTTTCTTGATAGGTTGGACAGTTTTCCCAATATAATGTAACTTGCATGGACATTGTATGCAATAAATTACATTTGGTGTATTGCAGTTCGAAAATGATTTGAGAGAGAAAGTAATACCATTGATAGTACAGGTCTTGGTTGTTTGCGTGGTGTGACACGCTAAACACATGTTACACTTCAAATGTCCAACAATAGGAGACAGCTGTCTCATATTATCCACTATGTTACTGGAGTGGTCTTCATAGGCTCTCACTAATCGGTCTCTAAGGTTAGTGCCCCTTTTAAAGGAAAATAGGGGTTTTGCATGAAATTCAGGTAAATTTTTTAATAAATTCCAATGTTTGCTGACAATCTTCTTTATAGCATTGGCATGGGTTCCAAAAGTGGAGACACATACCAAATGTGGTTGTTGTGGCCGATCTTTAACGGTCAATAGTGTCTCCCTGTCGTTGTACCAAGCCCGTTTCATAGATTTTTTTAAAAGTTTGGAGGGGTACCCCCTGGCTTTTAGTTTTACTATAAGTTTCTTAGCCTCAATGAAATAGTCATCTTTGAAGGTGCAGTTCCTGCGTAAACGCAAGAACTGCCCAAAGGGAAGACCATCTTTGAGCGCTTGGGGATGGTGACTTTGATATTCAAGAAAGGTACTTCTAGAGGTGGGTTTCGTGTATAAGGTGGTATATAGATGATTAGTGGCATCATTTTTGATGGTAATGTCTAGAAAATTCATCTCTGCTTTATCAGATTCTATAGTAAATTGTAAATGTGGATTCCTATGGTTCAGCCAACTGTGGAAAGTGTCAAGTTCTTTCTGTGTACCACGCCACACCAGAAAAACATCATCTATCAATCAATCAATCAAAGACATTTCTAGAGCGCGCTACATACCCGTAGGGTCTCAAGGCGCTGGGGGGGGGGTGCCGCTACTGCTCGAACAGCCAGGTCTTCAGCTTCTTCCTGAAGGAGAGGTGGTCTTGGGTCAGGCGCAGGTCGGTCGGGAGGGAGTTCCAGGTCTTGGCGGCCAGGTAGGAGAAGGACCTTCCTCCTGTAGTCGCTCTTCGGATGCGGGGGACGGCGGCGAGGGCGTGGCTGGCAGATCGGAGGTGGCGTTTGGGAGCGTAGAAGTTGACTCGGCTGTTGAGGTAGCTCGGGCCTTGGTCGTGTAGGGCTTTGTGTGCGTGGGTGAGGAGGCGGAAGGTGACTCTCTTGCTGACGGGGAGCCAGTGGAGGTCTCTCAGATGTCCGGAGATGTGGCTGGTTCGTGGGATGTCGAGGATGAGTCTGGCTGAGGTGTTTTGGATCCGCTGGAGTCTCTTCTGGAGCTTGGCGGTGGTGCCGGCGTAGAGGGCGTTGCCGTAGTCCAGTCGGCTGGTGACGAGGGCCTGGGTGACGGTCTTCCTGGTCTCTGTGGGGATCCACCAGAAGATCTTCCGTAGCATGCGTAGGATGTTGAAGCATGACGAGGAGACGGCGTTGACTTGCCTGGTCATGGAGAGGGAGGAGTCCAGGATGAAGCCCAGGTTGCGTGCATGGTCTGTCGGTTTGGGTGCGGTGCCCAGGGCGGGAGGCCACCAGGAGTCGTCCCAGGCGGAGGGTGAGGAGCCCAGGATGAGGACCTCCGTCTTGTCTGAGTTCAGCTTCAGGCGGCTGGTCGTCATCCACTCGGCTACCTCTTTCATCCCTTCTTGTAGGTTGGCTTTGGCGGCGGCGGGGTCGTTGGTCAGGGAGAGGATCAGCTGGGTGTCGTCGGCGTAGGAGATTATGCTGAGGTTGTGTTTGCGTACGATGGCCGCGAGGGGGCTCATGTAGACGTTGAAGAGGGTGGGGCTCAGAGAAGATCCTTGGGGGACGCCGCAGGTGACTTCGGAGGCCTCTGACTTGTATGGTGGTAGGCGGACTCTCTGTGTTCTACCGCCGAGGAAGGAGATGATCCATTCTAGCGCCTTGTCCTGGATTCCGACGTTGCTGAGGCGCCGTACTAGGGTGCGGTGGCAGACCGTGTCGAAAGCCGCGGAGAGGTCTAGGAGGATGAGGGCCGCTGTTTCTCCATTGTCCATCAGGGCTCGGATGTCATCGGTGGCGGCGATGAGGGCGGTCTCGGTGCTGTG
Source organism: Triturus cristatus (assembly GCF_964204655.1). Taxonomy (NCBI): domain Eukaryota; kingdom Metazoa; phylum Chordata; class Amphibia; order Caudata; family Salamandridae; genus Triturus; species Triturus cristatus. The sequence goes on from NC_140582.1 coordinate 500,652,512, forward strand.
ATTGGCTCGGAAGCCGGACTGAGAGGGGTCGAGGGATCCGTTTGTCTCGAGGAAGGCGGCCATCTGCTTGTTGACGGTCTTCTCGATGACTTTGGCTGGAAACGGGAGAAGCGAGATGGGGCGGTAATTCTTGAGGTCGGTGGGGTCCGCTGTTGGTTTCTTGAGTAGGGCGCTGAGTTCGGCGTGCTTCCAGCTCTCCGGGAAGGTGGCGGTGTTGAAGGATGTGTTGATGATGTCTCGCAGGTGGGGTGCGATGACAGCGTCGGCCTTGTTGAAGACGTGGTGAGGGCAGGGGTCAGTCGGTGATCCGGAGTGGATGGAGTTCATCGTGCGGATGGTGTCTTCGGTACTGATCGGGGTCCAGGCGTGGAGGGTGGTGGTGGGGGGTGGTTGTTCGGTCATGCTGTGCGTTGGTTGGTTGTCGAAGCTGCTGTGTATGTCTGTGATCTTGTTGTGGAAGTATGAGGCGAGGGAGTTGCAGAGGTCTTGCGATGGGGTGATGTCGTTGTTTCCTGCGCTGGGGTTGGAAAGCTCTTTCACGATGTTGAAGAGTTCCTTGCAGTTGTGTGCGTTGTTGTCCAACCGGTCCTTGAATGCTGTTTTCTTGGCGGCGCGGATCAGCTGGTGGTGCTTCCGGGTAGCAAGCTTGAAGGAGGTCCTGTTGTCCGGTGTCGGTTCCCTTTTCCAGACTTTCTCGAGGGCTCGGCAGTTCTTCTTGGAGCTCTTGAGTTCGTCGGTGAACCATGGGGCCTTCTTGCTGCCGGGTCTGCTGGGCGCGGTCCTCAGTGGGGCGAGTTCGTCCGCGCAGTTGCTGATCCACTTCGTGAGGTTGTCGGCGGCCTGGCTGGGGTTCGCTGAGCTGGCAGGAGGGTGCTGGCTCAGGGAGGTGGCGAGCTGGTCTGCTGTGATCTTGTTCCAGCTTCTGCGGGCGGCCTGTTGTTGGTGATGGTGGGTCGGCGTTCTCTTGAAGGTGAAGTGGACGCAGCTGTGGTCCGTCCAGTGAAGCTCTGTGGCGTGGCTGAAGTCGATGTCTGTGCTGGATGAGAAGACGGCGTCGAGAGTGTGTCCGGCAAGGTGGGTGGGGGTGGACACCAGTTGCTTGAGTCCCAGGTTGGCGAGGTTGTCGAGCAGGGTCATCTATATATCGAAGCCACTTCCTGATGTTAGAGGAAAATGGATTCGATATATTGAATATAAAGTCATTCTCAAAAACAGAGACATAGATATTAGCGATGTCTGGGGCATAAACAGCTCCCATCGCTACTCCTTTTTGTTGTTGATAAAAGGAGTTTTGAAAGATGAAAAAGTTTTCACACAAAGAGATACGAACACACTCCATAATGAACTCTGTAGGTACCTGATGTGGTCTGGGTCTGGTGTTAAGAAGGTTATGAAGAATCTGTAGAACTTCTTCTTGAGGGATGTTCGTGTATAAGCTCTCTATGTCCATAGAGACCAAATACTCATTAGAGGGATCAAAGTCAAAGTTTTCAACTGTGTTAATTACTGCCATAGTGTCCCTAATATACGAAGGTTGATTGATGGCAAAAGGTCTAATGAAAAAATCTGCATATTGGGCTAATGGCTTCAAGATGGAATTGCAACCCGAAACTATCGGGTAGTTTACTTGATCACCTGCGTTTGCAATTTTCACTACGTAGGGATGACCACGAGGAAAGTAAACACCCGAATGATTGAACACCGGAGCAATTTCAGGTGCAAACGCGATAACACCAAGATGACAACTCATTTTCTGGAAAAACGACACACACCAAATGACTTCAATTGGGTCATTTTGGAGCACGTCAACAATCACCCCAACATGGAAAAACAACTACACGAAAAAGAACAACGCTGGGTGTTTAAACTACACTCAGACAATAAGGGTCTAAATGATGATATACCCTGGAGCCAGTTTGCTTGACTATCCCTCCCCTCTGGTGAATTTGCCTAACATACCATACACATCTACCCTGTTGGGCCCTGTGAAACCATGTCTATCAATTTTCTGTTATCAATTCTCTTTCACCAACTACAGATTCGCCTAATAATTGGGAATAAACCTCACTACTAATTCTAGCCTGTTTAACTAATCACCGACGTGTAACTGTCGGCATTTTGAATAAAGTTTTGTAAAAAATTTTTTTTTTACATACAAAACATTGTAAGGAGAACGCCCTGTTAACAAATATTTTTCCGGCTTGGGGCCTTTGGTGACTAGAGCTGGTGCTATTACCAACACTGGTCTCCACTGAATGATCGTCATATAGTTTTAATACATTTAATAATGTTTTTTACTTCAATTACTCTGTCTCCCATCCCTATCCAAGATGGCGGCTCCACTCGCGTACCGGCACCGGAGCCTATCTCGCTTTCTCTTGCTTTCCTTTGCAGGCGCGCTTGTTGATAAAACAGCTCGGCAGCGGGGACACGCCAGATTGCGGTCCGTGAGGTTTGGCTCCAAATAGGTATTACCGAATGTGGGGTTCGACGTACAAGTAAGTGCTTCCAGAGGAGTTAGATCTCCATACCTGTACGTTACGAGGTGACACTTCTTTCATCTCTTTTTCACCCCGTAGGGCGAACCTTCATTACGGAGCACGCCATTACCCTAATGATCTCAATTACTACCCTCTCCTAGATGTACGAGATCGCCACATCCCCTCCGTTGACCATGAAGCACAGTGTTGCTTGTTACTAAGTATGTTATGTGTTTTCTTTGTTGTATGTTTGTGTGTATGTCAAGTCAGACTTGTCAGTGTTATGAATTTCATTACACTTTTTTCAGCACTTCGCCGGCATGGAGTGAATAATGATATCTCTTCTTCACATAGCGGCACATCAGAAAGAAAAGTGTGCGGACACTTGGGTGTAGTGTGCTCACGATTAACATTGATTACAGTACTTATTATCAGATATTTTTCCTTATTAACTTTCGTTTTATATCCTACAGACTATTTGCTGACGTACATTACGTATGTATTTTAAAACGCATGCCTTACAATTACGACATTACACTTATTGCACCTGATTCAGGTTAACTAGGAGTGGCAAGTTTCTCGACACTGGGCTGGTCCCAGTGTAGTCCTGACGAAGAGCTGGGGAAGCTCGAAACTAGTTGACCAGATCACATGCTAGGCACACCTTTCCATTATAGTTAGGTTTCCTCGGCATATTACCCCGTTTTTAATCTTTTTCAGCTTAGAGCACTAATAAAGTTTATTCTTAGCCCACTAGCTGATTATTTTAATTATCCCACTCCACCACTCTTTCACTTACACTACACATAGTCCACAATTTTTTAGTGCTCCTACGTAACATCGCAAGTCGTAGCACGCCCCAGTCCGTAGAGGACTGGGAGGACCCCTATGATGAAGCATGTCACCGTGGGGAAACCCTGGTGAGTGAGGGGACTATGTCCGAAGCTTACCATCTTATACTCAAGACACAAGTGACTTTCTCAGACAAATCTATGAGATCCCATGGCAGAAAGATTACCTGTTAATGACATTGGATGTCACAACGCTTTATACAAGCATTAACCACAGAGGTGGCATCAGAAGACTAGAACATTTCTTGGGCACTAGGCCTATTTGGTTATTTCAACAAAGCAAGATGCTAGTAAACATGATGTTATTCTGTTTAGAAAATAATGTATTCATGTTTCAGAATCACATTTTCCAGCAGATCCGTGAGGTCGCCATGGGGGCCAGTTTCTCCCCTAGCTACGCGTGTCTTCGCATGGGCTGGTAGGAGGAAAAGGTCCTCATGACAAACTATAATGACATTTTGGATAAACACATAATCTGCTGGTTGCGGTATATTGAAGATTTATTTGTCATATAGAGGGGTTCCAGAGAAAGTGCACTTAAGTTTGTGTCTGAAATTAACATCAATTATATTAACCTGAATTTTACATCAACAATACTTTCTGAGTCAATTAACTTTTTGGATGTACATATCTATATTGCCAACAATAAGATCGAAACCAAGTTGCATAGAAAAGAGACCACTGGTAACGCTGTACTCCATGATACCAGCTTATATCCAAGTCATTTAATATACAGTATCCCCTATGGGGAAATGATTAGATTTAAGCAAATCTGTAGTAATGACTTAGATCTTAACTTACCCCAAAGTGAGAGCAAAGCAAGGTTTTTGGCACGGGGTTATTCAGGGCAAGTGATAGATTCAGCGATTAACAAATCACGGGATGCTAGTAAAACTAACATTCTCTTTGATAAAAGCAGCAACTGGGCCTACAAAAAGGTGAAGCAACAAGAAGGAGAATAGGATACCAGGTACATTTTGACATTTAACAAACAAGAGTGCCAGTTAAGAAGCATCATTAGAAAGAACTGGCCGCTTATACTCAGTGATCCCGTTATTGGTCTCCTATTACCAAGATCACCCATCATAACATTCAGGAGAGCCATATCCATGAGCAAGGCTCTAGTAAAAAGCTGTCCTGAATTATTGGATGGGGGAGTTGGCTTACAGCAAGAAAATAGTTTTTTAAATGCAATGGGTGCTGAGCCTGCCAATTTGGCGGTAACACATCATCATTTTTAACCCCGTTCCAGGACAGACCAAATAAAATCAATAAATTCCTCACCTGCAAAGCGGAATTTGCAGTCTATGTGTTGGAGTGTACCTGTGGGCTGCATTATGCAGGTAGCACTAAGCTACAAGTCCATAAGAGGATACTCCAACACATACGGGCAATCACAAACTCTGATCCATCATATCCAGTGGCTCGCCACTTCAAAGAAACCCATAGCAACAATTTAAGTCATCTTAAATAATAAGTGCTTGACACCATACCAAGTTCAAGGCGAGGGGGCAATCGTGAAGCTGCCCTAAGAAAGTTAGAAACAAGGTACATCCTCAAACTTGATACAAAGACGCCCAATGGGCTTAACTCAAGTGAGGATTTACATACCCATAGTCCTAGTGCCGCTTCCATCTCCAAAGCTATGATTAAATGATGGGAAGAACATAGCTATATTAAAATCCAGCACTTTGATTATTAGTCTGGTGCTATTTTTCACACATAGACACCTTAAGTGTCTTTACCTTTTGTTTAGCGCCTGGTATATGGGCACTTAGCACTTTATTCTGTACTTTAAACAGCCTGTAAAGTAAGCCACACTGTATTACACGGCCCACATGGGCTGTAGAGATTTTATTGTTTTGGGCAACTTAGAGAATTATGTGGTGATAGCATTTAAAAGTGGCAATTAATCAGAGCTAATTTTTGAGGAGCTATAGCAAGTTTACACACAAAAACTGAACTGGCACGTTTGAATTGAAGTTTGTTTACATTGTTTATAGCACGAACTATGCACCTATCACTTTAAAAGGCATGTAATCCACCGCAGCGGCGTTATGTGATCAAGGCCAGTCTTGGCCGAAATGCGTCATGGTGACCGGTTGAAACTAAAGAAAAAATAAGTAGCATGATATAACTGGTGTCTGCGTCCTTTCATCCAGCGTAATAGATTCTACGAGTGATTATAAAACAATTATGTTTATATATATATATATATATATATATATATATATATATATATATATATATATATATATATATATATATATATTACCTACTGGCGATCGCCAGTAGGTAGTTATAGTTAGGACCACGTTTCCGTATCAAATCCGCAACATTCTATTTTGAATAACTTTGGCGCCGGTCGACGAATCCTCGCGAATTTTTCAAAATCCTACCCTGAAAGTCTCGGGGGGATTCGTCAAGCGGGGGCTGAGATAAAAGGGGGGTCCCAAAACGCGTTTTTCCCATGCATTTTTCCATAGGACCTTTAGACACAGCTACAGCCCGAACGGCTGAACAGAATTACTTGAAATTTGGCAGAGAGGTAGTCCTCAGGTCAAGGAAGTGCCTTTTGTAGGTTTGGTGTAAATCTGTTCAGTAGATTCTGAGAAAATAGCCTTTAAACCAATATATATATCTGAGCCAGCTTACGGTGCGCTTACGGTGCGCTTACCGTACGCGTACGGTGGCGTGCGCGAGCGCGATTCTGATTGGCTGTTAGATCTTAGTAAACATTCGAATCGGTCGAAACCAGGAAGCGGCGGCCGCCATTTTCTCTCTCGCTCTCTGAGTTGGGCAGCAAAAACGAAGCCCAAAAATGTGTAAAGAGGCAGTTTCTTGAGATCCTAACCACCCAGGATTGATATAGGGGTCCCCAAACAACCCCCAAGCCCAAAAACAAAACATTTTTTTTTTCGGAAAATCGCCGATTACGCTTACCGTACGCGTACGGTAAAAAAAATTTAAAAAAAAAATTATCCACATTCTCCCCACCCCGTGTGCAAATGGTGCCCGCAGTGCACCATTTGTGCATGGCCTATCACAACTATGAAATTAACAAAAAATACATTTCACAAAGATGCGCATAATATGTCCCCCATGTGCGCACGGTGCGCGAAGCGCATCGTGCGTACATGGCCCATCCCGCATAACGTGGGCACGCGGTGCGCACAGCGCACCGCGTGACCACCGTGCGTGCACGGCACTAACTGCGTAAAGTGGGCGCGTGGTTCGTGAAGCGCACCGCGTGCTCACTGTGCGCGCACGGTGCGCGAAGCGCACCGTGCGCACACGGAACGAACTGCGTTAACTGGGCGCGCACGCCACGAATGGCGTAAAGTAACTTAGCATTTAAAAAACCGTACAAATTCACTGAAAACACCATAGGTTTCACACACGTTATAGTTAGGAATTAGCATTTAAAAAACCTTGCAAATTCACTGAAAAAACCATAGGTTTCATACATGTTATAGTTAGCTGTACATTTCACTCGTAAAAAACCAATGAAATTCCCCCATTATAGTTAGTGCAGGCAACTATAACTCACGCAACCGCAATCTTCTGCTGATGACATATGTGTCTTTATGAAAAAAAAATATTTGTAATATATGTATAGCTAAAATTTAATGGAAGAAGACAGGGGCAAATAAGTGTCTAAATACAGTATTAGCATCAGCAGAGGATTGCGGTCGCGTGAGTTATAGTTGCCTGCACTAACTATAACGGGGGAATTTCATTGGTTTTTTACGAGTGAAATGTACAGCTAACTATAACATGTATGAAACCTATGGTTTTTTCAGTGAATATATATATATATAGCTCCTTACAATTGTAAATTAAGACCAGCACTCCCGTTAGGTTGAACCCACCTTTGGATTTATTGCGAGATATCAATCAAGACAAACGCGTTTCGGCGTTAGCCTTCGTCAGTGTCGACGGGTGCCGTTACCATGGATACTTTTAACACAAATCAATTTCATTGCAAGGGACAAAGGACTATTGCAATACATCAAGCGACCATCTTTAAACATGTTTCAATCCACTTTTTAGCCTATTTATATCTCATAGACAGTTTATGTAGCTCTTAGAGCATAAATGAGTAGAAGGTTTAAATTAATACCCCTTATTGTCGTATATGCTTGAACAATAGGCTTCTTATAGACACGCACTGAGCATTATACTTAAAAGCAAACTAGTTTGAAATCCGCTTTGTATCGTTAATTGCTATAGCGCATGGTACACACTTATGTAAATATTTTATATAAATATTTGCGCTCTATATCAGTTTAGTCTCCACAATATCTAGCCTCCAATAGGCAATTTAACAATTGTTATGTCTATGAGATATAAATAGACTAAAAAGTGGATTGAAACATGTTTAAAGATGGCGCTTGATGTATTGCAATAGTCCTTTGTCCCTTGCAATGAAATTGATTTGTGTTAAAAGTATCCATAGTAACGGCGCCCGTCGACACTGATGAAGGCTAACGCCGAAACGCGTTTGTTTTGATTGCTATCTCGCAATAAATCCAAAGGTGGATTCAACCTAATGGGAGTGCTGGTCTTAATTTACAATTGTAAGGAGCTAGATATGTTAGCGGTCTGCCACCGCTGGACCGGGCAAGAGGGCAGATACGAAGCAGCAATACACACATATATATATATATATATATATATATATATATATATATATATATATATATATTCACTGAAAAAACCATAGGTTTCAGGGGTGTTATAGTTAGCTGGACTTTTCACTTGTACAAACCATTGAAATTCCCCCGTTATAGTTAGTTCAGCTAACTATAACTCGCGCGCCCGCAATGCACTGCTGATGACGTCACATATTACATCACTCATGACATGGTCAGTGACATCACTCATGACATCACTGATGACATCTCAAATGACATCACTGATGACATCACTGTTGACATCATCCAGTGAATGTGTGTTTTTCTGAAAATTAAATATGTTTTATATATGTATATCTCAAGGTCGATGGAAGAATAAATGGGTATATAAGTGTCTAAATGGATGATTTGTTTTTGAAAAATTGATTGTGTAACTGACTGATTAAGTGTATCATAGTGAATACATGGCTTAGTGAGTAATGTTTAAATATGTAAATATCTGTATCAGTCTCTCACTTTGTGTATAAGTGGCTGCATGGGTTGGTGAGTAGCTACATGGGTGTCTATACAGGTTATTAGTTGGTTTTTTGAGTATCAGTCTGAGTGTCTGCATGGTTCGGTGGGGAGTATTACGTAGTGCATAGGTGCATGAATGAGTGACTCACTGTTTGTATGTGTTGAACACAGCATGTGTGCAGGACTGTATGGGTGGATGAGTGTGTGTATGGGTGTGTTAGTGAGTGAATGACTGTCTCAATAGTGTCTTTACGAGTAACTACATATGTTTTAAACTAGTATATGTGACTATTGGTGTATATATGTGAGTATATGTGAGAGTGAGAGATTGAAAGAGTTCCTGTATGAATAAGTATGTGTTTCTATAAGTGATTGTTTAAAAGACTAAGTATGTGTAAGTTTCCGTAGAAGTAAGTGTGGTGGTGTGTGTATAACTGTATATGCAAGTAAATGTATATTTGATTCTTTATTAGCATGAGTGACTATGTGTGTGAGTAACTCTATGGATGAGTGGCATTGTATAACAGGATGTATAGGTGTATGAGTACATATGATGAGTGAGAACATGTATGAGTGACTGTATAGGACTGTTGGTGAATGAGTGGATGTGTATGTGGATCTTAGAATTACTGAAGAGGTTGTTGTAACTGGTATTGGTATGTCCATTGTTTTGAAAATTTTAGTCTCTATTTTTGAATGTGTGTATCAAAGGTTATATTAGGGTGAGAGGAGGTCTGCCACTCTATCACAAGGATGATGTCATCAGTGATGCCATTTGAGATGTCATCAGTGATGTCATGAGTGATGTCACTGACCATGTCATGAGTGATGTAATATGTGACGTCATCAGCAGTGCATTGCGGGCGCGCGAGTTATAGTTAGCTGAACTAACTATAACGGGGGAATTTCAATGGTTTTGTACCAGTGAAAAGTCCAGCTAACTATAACACCCCTGAAACCTATGTTTTTTTCAGTGAATTTCTGAGGTTTTTTAAATGCTAATTCCTAACTATAACGTGCCTGAAACCTATGGTTTTTTCTGTGAATTTCAAAGGTTTTTTAAATGCTAATTTCTAACTATGCCTACAGAGATAGGACATGTGAAGAAAGAAGAAAAAATGCACAGAAAGAAACAAAAGAAGTGCAGAAAGAAGCAACAGAAGTCCTCAAATACGAAGATAAGTGCAGGAAGAAGGATAACGTGCAGAAAGAACAAAAAGAAGAGCAGAAAGAAGCCTTGTTGCGAAATCATCCTGTACCCTCAACTTTTTCAGACGGATACTGGTGGTAACTGAGTCTGACTAACCAGTCCTAGAGCCAGTGCTATGTTAAAAGACACTTAGAATACAGTGAAAACACCTACATACACTAGGGAACATTATGCGTTGGGGTCCCCCTGTGATTAGCATGACATCCTCTGTAAGCCCCTAGTATTAATAGGGCATGGGGATTAAATAGGGGTGGGCGGAATTTGCGTAATCGCGTTATGCAAATCTCCGCGAAACGGTAAAAAATCTCCGCGAACACGCAGAAATTCCGCGAACACGCGGAAATTCTTGTTCGCTATACTTTTTTCTTGTTCGCGATCGCTGATTGCGTGCTCGGGGTGAAATATCTCGTGAACACGCATATCGAGAACGCGAACAAGCCAAAAATTCCGCGAAGTCGCGGAACGCAGATTTTTGGGCACTTTCGCGTTCTCCGCGGAACGCGAAATTACCCAAATTCCGCAAATTCCGCGAGCGGAACGGAATTTACCTCCCAGGCCTAGGATTAAAACTACCTCTTAAAACAGGCCACAGGGCGTTTTTGCACACGTTAACTCAGGCCTGTCCCCTCCCTTCACCACTGTGTAAACACGCCCTGTGTCCGTTTTTAGTTGGGAGATTAAGTTCATTTGAATCCTGAGGGTCCCTAGGGTCCAACTAGCCCACTAGGTACCTCCAGTAAGTGCCACAGAGCTGCGTTGCAGAGAGGTGTAAAAAGTGGCACGGCCTGGACCACCTCTCTGCAATGCAGCTCAGTGGTGCTTACTGGAAGCACTTGGTGGGCTAGTTAGCCCCCAGGGGCCCTCAGTATTGAAGGGAAATTATATCCCCAATTTAAAACGTGCCATAGTGCGTGTTTGCACACGTCACCTCAGGCCCCGTCCCCTCCCTTCACCACTGTGTAAACGCGCCCTGTGGCTGTTCTAAGTTGAGAGATTAAGTCCCCTTGAATCCTAAGGGTCCCTAGGGTCAAACTAGACCACTAGGTACCTCCAGTAAGCGCCACAGAGCTGCGTTGCAGAGAGGTGTAAAAAGGGGCTTGGCCTCAGAACACCTGTCTGCAGCGCAGCTCCCTGGCGCATACTGGAGATGCCTGTTGGGGGCGCGTTTGCAGAGTGCTGCACGGAGGGGGCATGGCCTCCGGCATGATGCCAGTCTTTTATTTATTTTAATTTTTTAAGAAGGGGGGCTGTGTGGTTCCCCTTCTTATTCTAATTTATTGGCCCTGATGACCCCATCCCCCAGGGCCTGTCTCCTAATTATATTATTTTGACCCCAATCCCCAGGGCCGGCCACTGTTTTTTATTATTTTAAAAAAATATATATTTATAGACACACCTAGGACATGCTGGACAAACCGTACGTACCTATCACCATGACGATTTGTGTGATATTCATTAAAAGGCGACTATGCATGCAATGAATCCAAGTGGAATGTATTTACACCACTAGTGAAGCTCTGACATGTCTGATGCCCTACTGTGCCTAATCCCGGTAGACACCCTTGTTGTTTATTTATACAAACATGGGTAGCTATTGACGGGCACATTTAATAAACATGCACACCAAGCCATTCAAAGGGGATTCGACAAAAATTCGACCAAAACTATGCAAGAAACCCCCCTCACGGTTAATAAAACACACATCCACTGCCGGATGTGTAATACTTTTTATTTTACTCTCTGGAAAGGGGACAATCATCACTTGAGAGTCACAGCGCGCTCCTGACAGAGCCCAATGCTGTGTTAAACCCACCATTGCCTGCCGAGTGCCACACACCTCTGTGTTGTATTCCACTAGCTAGTGCATATGCTATGACACTCTCTAGCCCATGTGCACTGTAACACCACCCCGTGAATATGTCATGCCACACTTGTCTTCGCATGGGTTATATTGCCCCATCTAACGTGCCTTCCTAAATGCCTATGTTATAACGCACAGTGCTATGCCATACATATTACAATCTGGGATCCATATCTTTGTCACAGTGCATATGCAACGTTACACTCCCCAGCACATATTTTATATTACAACTTTAGAGACTAGTTAGGTTACACAACACTGCCCTGTGCATATTACACTCCAAGGCGCATATCGCATAGCACGCGCTAGTGCCTGTGCTATCTCACGCTCTCCAATGAATCTGTCATTGCGCACAATGTATTTCCTATTATATTTCACGCACGGTTCATCTTATATCACACTTTTTGGTGCATAGTTTATACCATACACTATATCTAGTTTTCATTTTCAATCGTGCTCTCAGGACTATGTTCTATATAACACTGTGTTCACCTACCCTTTTCACGGGCATTACATTTTGCGATAGGGGGTGGAGGGACAGGGGGTGTTTCTGCCAAGTGAGCCCGGAGTCACAGTCACAAACGTCCTCTTCTTCCTGAATAAAAGTGAGATTATGCTGCATACTTGTTCATATTTTAAGTAGTTCGCACAGACACAATGTTTTAAAAACAATACAGTTCCTAATACCCGCCTTCTCTGAACAGTTAGCTTGCTGCCCCATCCCCCTCCTCCCTATCCTCTGTTGTGTGAATCCATGGACTAGCCTCCTCCCTCCTGCCATGCATGGTCTGATGTGCTGCCACTGCCCTCAATTTAGTATTTTGTACCAGTTCACTCCTCCTGCCCTAATTGCCCAATTCTATGCCCCATCATTGACCTCCTGCTTAAACTCTGTGCTTAGCTTGCTGCCCCTATTCTCCTTCCCCCTGCCCTCCGATGTCTTTGTGCATGCCCCTGCTCCATCCTTTTTGCCCACCATGTCCCATGGACCTGCCACTCCTATCTACTCTGAGTGTTCTGTTGAGCTGCCACTCCCCTCCCACCTGCCTAGCATTGTCAGATGACTGTAACCTGTCCCTGCCACCTCCACGTTGCCTGTCCACATGCCATGCCCCTATCCTCTTCCTCCTGTCCTACATGGTCCATTGTACTGTGTGGTCAGTTAGCTGCCCCTGACCCCCTCCCACCTTCCCTCCATGGTCTGTGTGTATGCCATCACAGTCTCACTGTTGCTCTTCATGGTGTGTCTTGCTTCTAGTGCCCATCCTGCCTGACCTCCATGGCTATCTTGCTGCTCCTGCCCTGCCCCCTTGCCCCCAGCCCTCTGTTTACATGTGCAGACCCCTACTCCCTCCCTCCTGGCTTGCCTGTTCCATTGTAATGCCCCTGATCCGTCCCTCCTGCCCTTTATGGTCTGTTATGCTGCAGCTTTCTCTCCTGTCTGTCCATTATGGTCAGCTAGCTACCATTGCCTCTTGCCCCTCTGTTCTCTGTTGTCCATGTGCATGGTCCTGTCCCCTCCCTCTTGCTTTCTATGGATTGTTGTGCTGCATTCCTGTCCTGCATGCCCTGTGTGGTGTATTGTGCTGCTGCAAACCCTGATGCCTGCCCTGCAGGGTCAGTTTGGTGCACCTCTCCATGTCCCTCCTGTCCTCTGTTATCCAAGTCCATGTCCCTATCCCATTTCCTTCCATGATCCAATGTACCATACTTGCGAACATTTTGAACTTGGTAAGTGGGAGATTTTGAAAAAAACTGGGGTATTGATTTTCCCCTTTGAGTTACATAGAAAAAGAGGAGATTGTAGACAGGAGACAGATCAAATAAAGCCCATTTGAGCTTAAAAACATTGCACGTTTCCTGGCTGAATCGGGTCTGTTGGCATGTATGGTTGTACTACCATTGCCTCTTCCTTCTGCCCACAATGGTCTATTACATTGCCACAGCCTCTCTTGCAAGTCCTGTATTGTTGGTTTGTTGCCCCTGCCCCCCTTTCCACTGCCCTCCATAGTCTGTTGTGCTTCCACGGCCCTTCCTGCCTGCTCAGTGTGGTTAAATTGTTGCCTTTGCACCCTCCTACCTGCCTTCAATTTTCAGAGTCCGTACCCCTGGCCTCTGCCTCTCAACAGTATCCTAATGAACAACTAGATTGCTAACATGCTATATTTATTACAAAAGTGTGGAACGCCTGACATCATCTTGATGTAATCAAAACTGTAATACCTAGAGCATTTCCTTTAGAAATTACATATGAGAGGGTCTTATTGGCATCAAAATTATGGTTAGTGCTCTAAAAGACTAAAATAAGGACATATTTTCTGAGTTTTCAAATAGCGACAAAGCACTTTTAAATTATTTGTTATCTTTATGTTTTTTTATCCAGTTGACCACTTGATTAAATGTTGCACTTAGGGGAGAGGATGTGGTGTTACTTCCAGAACTGCAGACTTTGCAACTGGGGAATCAGGTTGAAGTTTCTGCTTCAGCTCGACATTCTGTGATTCTGGTCAAATCACTTAGTCTCCCCATGTCTACAACCAAAATGAATTTGTTCTTGTGAGATGTAACCAATGCTCATGTAAAGCACTCCAATACCTGACAAGTCTGCACTATATAACACTGCAAAAACACAAAATAATAAGTGTTTTGCACATTTCTGTCATTGGGCTATATTTGGGCTACATCTGGGTGATTTTTGGCTACATTTGGGCTCTTTTGTCTCCGGTGGCCATCTTGGGAGATTTATTTGTTATGAAGTTTCCTAATTTCCTCATGTACTGCAGTCTCCTCAGTAGGAAATGCTTTCAGTTTTTTACTTTGATTCCATCATGAAGGTATTCAGATATGTCACACATTTGCCATAAATTCTGAATGTTAGCACTCTAGTTGCTCATTAGATCACTGTAGTAAAACTACTGTTCACCATGGAAGTCTGCTCCTGGTATTAAAAGTGCATGTTTCAGTCTGCATGTCAGAATTTTTTAATGAAATAGAAGAGGATTTAAGAAGTCACTCAAAATGTGCCCTCATTTTCTTTCTTCAGCATTAATCATAATTTCTATGGCAAAATGAACCCCCTCATTGTGTTCCTTTTTAAATTAAATGTTTTAAGTGTTACCAGTTTATTCCAATCAAGATGGCTTCAGGTGTGCCATACTTTTGTCATAATGAAGACAGTAAGCGCTCTAGTTTTTTTAAAGAACATTCTGGGACATTCTGTCATTGGGCTATACTTGGGCTACATCTGGGTGATATTTGGCCTACATTTGGGCTCTTTTGTCTCTGGTGGCCATCTTATTTGTTATGAAGTTTCCTAATTTCCTCATTTACTGCAGTCTCCTCAGTAGGAAATACTTTCAGTTTTTTACTTTGATTCCATCAAGAAGGCATTCAGATGTGTCACACATTTGCCATAAATTCAGAATGTTAGCACTCTTTTTGCTCATTAGGGGCCCGATTCACAGAACAAACTTAAGACTAAATCCTAAACTTAGTACCATTCTGGTATTCACAGAATGCACCTAGTACTTCTGGTATTCACAGAATGAACTTACTACTTTTGCTATTCACAGAATGAACTTAGTACTTTTGCTATTCACAGAATGGATTTACGACTACTAAACTTACGTCCGCACTCGGGCCGGAAATTCCGGCCCGGAGGCGGAGCTTCCGGCCCGGAGGCGGAGCTTCCGGCCCGGAGGCGGGGCTTCCGGGCCGGAGGCGGAGCTTCCGGCCCGGAGGTGGGGATTCCGGCCGATTTAGCTATGGCTGAAATCTCCACCTCCGGTCCGGAAGCTCCGCCACCGGGCCGAAAGCTCGGCATCCGGCCCGGAAGCTCCGCCTCCGGGCCGGAATTTCCGGCCCGAGTGCGGACGTAAGTTTAGTAGTCGTAAATCCATTCTGTGAATAGCAAAAGTACTAAGTTCATTCTGTGAATAGCAAAAGTAGTAAGTTCATTGTGTGAATACCAGAAGTACTAGGTGCATTCTGTGAATACCAAAATGGTAGTAAGTTTAGGATTTAGTCTTAAGTTTGTTCTGTGAATCGGGCCCGTCATCACTGTAGTAAAGCTACTGCTCACCAGGGAAAACTGCTGCTGGTATTGAAAGTGCATGTTTCAGTCTGCATGTCAGAATTTTTTAATGAAATAGAAGAGGATTTGAGAAGTCACTCAAAATGTGCCCTAATTTTTCTTTCTGCAACACTAATCATACTTTTAATGGAAAAATGAACGACCTCATTTGGTTCCTTTTTAAATTAAATGTTTTAAGAGTTACCACTTTAATCCAAGCAAGATGGCTTCAGGTGTGCCATACGTTTATTATAAGTAGGACTGTTAGCGCTCTAGTAGTTCTTTGGAACACTCTGGGAAGCTGCAGTAGAACACAAAGGAATCAACTGACAGTCTCTGCCCTTGTTGGATGTACATGTTTTACTGAGAATGTCAGACTGCATTCTCACATGACTGAGAAAGATAATGTGAATTTACAGAAAATAAGCTCTCAGTTTAGCTTATAGATCACCTTCCAAACCTCTGTGGTAAAAGCATGAGAAAATATTTTTCTCTCAATCGTGATATCCCAGCAGAAGGCTTTTTCACATGGTGAAATCACCTTAGAACATACCACAATTCCTAAAATGAGTATGGTACCATTAACAAATGATTTATAATGTAACTAAAGTCTTAAAAATTCTATTAACTGCAATGCTTTTTAATGAGGTGCTATCATGTATATTGGTCCCAAGATGGCTGCCAACACTTCTTGGATGAAGTGCTGATAGCCAATCAGATCTCAGGATGAGATGTGTGGTTAGGCTCCGCCCACATATATATATATGCTTTTAAATGCTATTTTCTCAGGAAATACTGAACAGATTTACACCAGACCTGCAAAAGGCACTTCCTTGACCTTATGGCTACCTCTCTGCCAAATTTCAAGTAATTCTGTTCAGCCGTTCGGGCTGTAGCTGTGTCTAAAGGTCCTATGGAAAAATGCATGGGGAAAACGCGTTTTGGGACCCCCCCTTTTTTCTCGGCCCCTGCTTGACGAATCATCCCGAGACTTTCAGGGTAGGAGTTGAACGGAGCGCCCCATTACTTTTGAAAATTTCGCGAGGATTCGTCAACCGGTGCCAAAGTTATTCAAAATAGAATTTTGAGATTTCCTATGGAAACTAAGTTGTAACTATAACTATCTACTGGCGACCGCCAGTAGATAATATATATGATAACCAAGAATCCTGAAACGGTTCCAGATAGAACCCAAAAAGCAGGTACGGACCACAGCGTGGAAGTTAAATTTTCTTTATTTGGTGTGCAGATTAAAGTGCATAGTGCAAAAAAATAATTCGCAAGTGCTCAGCCTGACGCGTTTCGACTGCCCCACGGCAGTCTTGATCACATGACGCGCAGGACCAATCAGTGGCTATATATAAGGTGCCCAATCAGAGAACCGCTTACAAAATTGTCAATAAAGTTTTCAAATAAGTATAGACATAGGACTGTGATTTAACAATATATAAAAGCGTTGTTTCTCACAGGCAATTTTACATTTGTCAAACGTTTCATAATAAAAATGGTGTTACACAAAGATAGGTATGGGAATCTGAATAAAGCATAATATGAACATAGTGTTCCTATACAATTTTTTTCCATATTTGGAACATATCCTTTAGCATTTGTCATACCATGCATTATTATATGTAATGAGTTGTGAAAATCAAAATATTTAATTAGAACATAGTGTTCGTTAATGATAATTCACAACTTCAAGACATCACATAAATAAAAAACCACCTATCTAGTGTCATTGACCATATATTCCAGCATAGTGCATCTATATCAAAATATTGTAGCTTGCAAAATTGCTGTTACACAGTTATAATTATAAGATATTGTTAATTACACAAGTCCATTGAAATATTTATCATGTTCTGCGGTATCTCTCAAAAAAGTGCAAAATAGTGCAAATAAAGTGCTAATGTTAAAGTGCATCATCATCGTAAACTTATATATACACAAAATAATGAGTATAAAATACATAGCAGCTTATGATAGACGTTACACAAGTTCTCCCATGTTTCAGTTAGTTGAGAATATGATGTTTATGCAGATATACACGTCATCTTCTTCAAGATTCTTTCTCACAAGAAGCATCTGATGAGACAAGGAAATCAATTTTTATGGATTACGATAAAATCCAGACCTTAAAAAGTTTGTATTACTCTTCTGACAAGTAATAACATATAGGTCTAAGTAAAACCAATAAATAGCAGCCACAAAATTACACAGTTACACAAATTTTAATAAAATGATGTCTAAAATGAGCCAAATCCAAGAGTCCAAAACCAACACCCAATCCCACATCAAACCAGATAAAATCTAGGAACCTAGATAAAAACCTGGCAAACGTAGGGATAAAAGCGCCAGTCTAAAAGCAAACCAGGACTTCACCCACCATCAACATCACCATGAATATATAGTTGAATTAATTCATTATGAAAAGTTGTGCAAATCTTCATTGTTATTCAGCCCATTTGGCATTTTGGTGTCTAATAACATGATAAATTCAGACTCCACTTGTCTTAGCCTTTTTTCCCTATTGCCCCCTCTGATGTTTTTGGGTATCGCACTGATGACATAATAACTGAGGTCATTGAGGTTGTTATTGTGTACCAATTTTAAATGTCGCGCTACAGGATAAGTGGGATCGGAATTGACCACTGCTCTAAGGTGTTGTAAAATCCTGTTAAAGACTTGCAACTTAGTGCTGCCGACATATAATAGCTGGCAAGTGCATTCTAAAATATAGATTGCATATTCAGTTCTGCAAGTGAAATGTCCTTTTATTTTAACTGGATTAGAACTAAAAGCTGTGACATATTCAGAAACATTTTTCCCAAATTTGCACGCGCGACAAGAGTTGCTCTTAAAAAAACCATGTCTAGCTGTTAACCATGTGTTTGAAATCAATACCTCAGGACTATTTTTTACTAGAGCATCCCTCATTGAGGGGGCCCTTCTAAATGTCAACAGAGGGAGTTCCGGCAGAATTTGTGACATAGTGATGTCTGTCCGAATTATTGGCCAATTTTTATATAAAATTCTACGAATCTGTCTCTCTTGTGTACTATAGTTTATTATTAACCTGATGTTACTTGTAGATTCCACAATAGTGGAATCGGTATCATTAGTACTCTGCCTTGATGAATCTTGGGCCTCATGATCAATGTGCTGCTGGGCAACTAGAATTGTGTTGTTTGCTTTTTCTCGAGCTGCATTCAGATCAGAAGCCACATAACCCCTATTTAGGAATCTTTTAAACGTTTCTTTTTGGCAGGTTATGAGATCGTCTTCATGACTACAGATTCGTTTAATTCTTAATATATATATATTTATATATATATATATATATATATATATATATATATATATATATATATATATATATATATATATATATATGTATGCAGGTTGTGTCCAAAGGAACGAGGACGCGCACAACAACAGGTAGCTGATACGAGAGCTCTTTATTAACGCGTACAGCTTGCCAGTGAGTCCAGATAAATTGCGATGCCTGACGCGTTTCGGGCCAGCCTCGGCCCTTGTTCACAGGCTATGACAGAAACAAGGAAAGCTTCAGAGTCTCCAACACCACAGCATAAATTTCTATTTTGGCGCCCACGTTGAGCTCTCACAGGTGAGTCGTATTTAAACACTGCATGCTGGGATGTGTAGTTCAAAAGCGTCCCTGGTTTCATGTTGGTTACGAAGAATTCATCACAGTGAAGCAGCTTGCCCGCTTTGTCTGGAAGCCCACTGGAGGGCTTTGCACGAAGAATTTCCCCTGAAATGAATTCTTCGTAACCAACATGAAACCAGGGACGCTTTTGAACTACACATCCCAGCATGCAGTGTTTAAATACGACTCACCTGTGAGAGCTCAACGTGGGCGCCAAAATAGAAATTTATGCTGTGGTGTTGGAGACTCTGAAGCTTTCCTTGTTTCTGTCATAGCCTGTGAACAAGGGCCGAGGCTGGCCCGAAACGCGTCAGGCATCGCAATTTATCTGGACTCACTGGCAAGCTGTACGCGTTAATAAAGAGCTCTCGTATCAGCTACCTGTTGTTGTGCGCGTCCTCGTTCCTTTGGACACAACCTGCTTACATTATTACGGCTGTCCCGCCGTGAGGTACGCTGCCGCCACATGTAATTTTCAAATGGAGCTGCAGGGGCACCGAACCTTTCACTTCCCCGCTGCAGCAGCAACAGTGAAGCAGCTTGCCCGCTTTGTCTGGAAGCCCACTGGAGGGCTTTGCACGAAGAATTTCCCCTGAAATGAATTCTTCGTAACCAACATGAAACCAGGGACGCTTTTGAACTACACATCCCAGCATGCAGTGTTTAAATACGACTCACCTGTGAGAGCTCAACGTGGGCGCCAAAATAGAAATTTATGCTGTGGTGTTGGAGACTCTGAAGCTTTCCTTGTTTCTGTCATAGCCTGTGAACAAGGGCCGAGGCTGGCCCGAAACGCGTCAGGCATCGCAATTTATCTGGACTCACTGGCAAGCTGTACGCGTTAATAAAGAGCTCTCGTATCAGCTACCTGTTGTTGTGCGCGTCCTCGTTCCTTTGGACACAACCTGCTTACATTATTACGGCTGTCCCGCCGTGAGGTACGCTGCCGCCACATGTAATTTTCAAATGGAGCTGCAGGGGCACCGAACCTTTCACTTCCCCGCTGCAGCAGCAACAGTGAAGCAGCTTGCCCGCTTTGTCTGGAAGCCCACTGGAGGGCTTTGCACGAAGAATTTCCCCTGAAATGAATTCTTCGTAACCAACATGAAACCAGGGACGCTTTTGAACTACACATCCCAGCATGCAGTGTTTAAATACGACTCACCTGTGAGAGCTCAACGTGGGCGCCAAAATAGAAATTTATGCTGTGGTGTTGGAGACTCTGAAGCTTTCCTTGTTTCTGTCATAGCCTGTGAACAAGGGCCGAGGCTGGCCCGAAACGCGTCAGGCATCGCAATTTATCTGGACTCACTGGCAAGCTGTACGCGTTAATAAAGAGCTCTCGTATCAGCTACCTGTTGTTGTGCGCGTCCTCGTTCCTTTGGACACAACCTGCTTACATTATTACGGCTGTCCCGCCGTGAGGTACGCTGCCGCCACATGTAATTTTCAAATGGAGCTGCAGGGGCACCGAACCTTTCACTTCCCCGCTGCAGCAGCAACAGTGAAGCAGCTTGCCCGCTTTGTCTGGAAGCCCACTGGAGGGCTTTGCACGAAGAATTTCCCCTGAAATGAATTCTTCGTAACCAACATGAAACCAGGGACGCTTTTGAACTACACATCCCAGCATGCAGTGTTTAAATACGACTCACCTGTGAGAGCTCAACGTGGGCGCCAAAATAGAAATTTATGCTGTGGTGTTGGAGACTCTGAAGCTTTCCTTGTTTCTGTCATAGCCTGTGAACAAGGGCCGAGGCTGGCCCGAAACGCGTCAGGCATCGCAATTTATCTGGACTCACTGGCAAGCTGTACGCGTTAATAAAGAGCTCTCGTATCAGCTACCTGTTGTTGTGCGCGTCCTCGTTCCTTTGGACACAACCTGCTTACATTATTACGGCTGTCCCGCCGTGAGGTACGCTGCCGCCACATGTAATTTTCAAATGGAGCTGCAGGGGCACCGAACCTTTCACTTCCCCGCTGCAGCAGCAACAGTGAAGCAGCTTGCCCGCTTTGTCTGGAAGCCCACTGGAGGGCTTTGCACGAAGAATTTCCCCTGAAATGAATTCTTCGTAACCAACATGAAACCAGGGACGCTTTTGAACTACACATCCCAGCATGCAGTGTTTAAATACGACTCACCTGTGAGAGCTCAACGTGGGCGCCAAAATAGAAATTTATGCTGTGGTGTTGGAGACTCTGAAGCTTTCCTTGTTTCTGTCATAGCCTGTGAACAAGGGCCGAGGCTGGCCCGAAACGCGTCAGGCATCGCAATTTATCTGGACTCACTGGCAAGCTGTACGCGTTAATAAAGAGCTCTCGTATCAGCTACCTGTTGTTGTGCGCGTCCTCGTTCCTTTGGACACAACCTGCTTACATTATTACGGCTGTCCCGCCGTGAGGTACGCTGCCGCCACATGTAATTTTCAAATGGAGCTGCAGGGGCACCGAACCTTTCACTTCCCCGCTGCAGCAGCAACAGTGAAGCAGCTTGCCCGCTTTGTCTGGAAGCCCACTGGAGGGCTTTGCACGAAGAATTTCCCCTGAAATGAATTCTTCGTAACCAACATGAAACCAGGGACGCTTTTGAACTACACATCCCAGCATGCAGTGTTTAAATACGACTCACCTGTGAGAGCTCAACGTGGGCGCCAAAATAGAAATTTATGCTGTGGTGTTGGAGACTCTGAAGCTTTCCTTGTTTCTGTCATAGCCTGTGAACAAGGGCCGAGGCTGGCCCGAAACGCGTCAGGCATCGCAATTTATCTGGACTCACTGGCAAGCTGTACGCGTTAATAAAGAGCTCTCGTATCAGCTACCTGTTGTTGTGCGCGTCCTCGTTCCTTTGGACACAACCTGCTTACATTATTACGGCTGTCCCGCCGTGAGGTACGCTGCCGCCACATGTAATTTTCAAATGGAGCTGCAGGGGCACCGAACCTTTCACTTCCCCGCTGCAGCAGCAACAGTGAAGCAGCTTGCCCGCTTTGTCTGGAAGCCCACTGGAGGGCTTTGCACGAAGAATTTCCCCTGAAATGAATTCTTCGTAACCAACATGAAACCAGGGACGCTTTTGAACTACACATCCCAGCATGCAGTGTTTAAATACGACTCACCTGTGAGAGCTCAACGTGGGCGCCAAAATAGAAATTTATGCTGTGGTGTTGGAGACTCTGAAGCTTTCCTTGTTTCTGTCATAGCCTGTGAACAAGGGCCGAGGCTGGCCCGAAACGCGTCAGGCATCGCAATTTATCTGGACTCACTGGCAAGCTGTACGCGTTAATAAAGAGCTCTCGTATCAGCTACCTGTTGTTGTGCGCGTCCTCGTTCCTTTGGACACAACCTGCTTACATTATTACGGCTGTCCCGCCGTGAGGTACGCTGCCGCCACATGTAATTTTCAAATGGAGCTGCAGGGGCACCGAACCTTTCACTTCCCCGCTGCAGCAGCAACAGTGAAGCAGCTTGCCCGCTTTGTCTGGAAGCCCACTGGAGGGCTTTGCACGAAGAATTTCCCCTGAAATGAATTCTTCGTAACCAACATGAAACCAGGGACGCTTTTGAACTACACATCCCAGCATGCAGTGTTTAAATACGACTCACCTGTGAGAGCTCAACGTGGGCGCCAAAATAGAAATTTATGCTGTGGTGTTGGAGACTCTGAAGCTTTCCTTGTTTCTGTCATAGCCTGTGAACAAGGGCCGAGGCTGGCCCGAAACGCGTCAGGCATCGCAATTTATCTGGACTCACTGGCAAGCTGTACGCGTTAATAAAGAGCTCTCGTATCAGCTACCTGTTGTTGTGCGCGTCCTCGTTCCTTTGGACACAACCTGCTTACATTATTACGGCTGTCCCGCCGTGAGGTACGCTGCCGCCACATGTAATTTTCAAATGGAGCTGCAGGGGCACCGAACCTTTCACTTCCCCGCTGCAGCAGCAACAGTGAAGCAGCTTGCCCGCTTTGTCTGGAAGCCCACTGGAGGGCTTTGCACGAAGAATTTCCCCTGAAATGAATTCTTCGTAACCAACATGAAACCAGGGACGCTTTTGAACTACACATCCCAGCATGCAGTGTTTAAATACGACTCACCTGTGAGAGCTCAACGTGGGCGCCAAAATAGAAATTTATGCTGTGGTGTTGGAGACTCTGAAGCTTTCCTTGTTTCTGTCATAGCCTGTGAACAAGGGCCGAGGCTGGCCCGAAACGCGTCAGGCATCGCAATTTATCTGGACTCACTGGCAAGCTGTACGCGTTAATAAAGAGCTCTCGTATCAGCTACCTGTTGTTGTGCGCGTCCTCGTTCCTTTGGACACAACCTGCTTACATTATTACGGCTGTCCCGCCGTGAGGTACGCTGCCGCCACATGTAATTTTCAAATGGAGCTGCAGGGGCACCGAACCTTTCACTTCCCCGCTGCAGCAGCAACAGTGAAGCAGCTTGCCCGCTTTGTCTGGAAGCCCACTGGAGGGCTTTGCACGAAGAATTTCCCCTGAAATGAATTCTTCGTAACCAACATGAAACCAGGGACGCTTTTGAACTACACATCCCAGCATGCAGTGTTTAAATACGACTCACCTGTGAGAGCTCAACGTGGGCGCCAAAATAGAAATTTATGCTGTGGTGTTGGAGACTCTGAAGCTTTCCTTGTTTCTGTCATAGCCTGTGAACAAGGGCCGAGGCTGGCCCGAAACGCGTCAGGCATCGCAATTTATCTGGACTCACTGGCAAGCTGTACGCGTTAATAAAGAGCTCTCGTATCAGCTACCTGTTGTTGTGCGCGTCCTCGTTCCTTTGGACACAACCTGCTTACATTATTACGGCTGTCCCGCCGTGAGGTACGCTGCCGCCACATGTAATTTTCAAATGGAGCTGCAGGGGCACCGAACCTTTCACTTCCCCGCTGCAGCAGCAACAGTGAAGCAGCTTGCCCGCTTTGTCTGGAAGCCCACTGGAGGGCTTTGCACGAAGAATTTCCCCTGAAATGAATTCTTCGTAACCAACATGAAACCAGGGACGCTTTTGAACTACACATCCCAGCATGCAGTGTTTAAATACGACTCACCTGTGAGAGCTCAACGTGGGCGCCAAAATAGAAATTTATGCTGTGGTGTTGGAGACTCTGAAGCTTTCCTTGTTTCTGTCATAGCCTGTGAACAAGGGCCGAGGCTGGCCCGAAACGCGTCAGGCATCGCAATTTATCTGGACTCACTGGCAAGCTGTACGCGTTAATAAAGAGCTCTCGTATCAGCTACCTGTTGTTGTGCGCGTCCTCGTTCCTTTGGACACAACCTGCTTACATTATTACGGCTGTCCCGCCGTGAGGTACGCTGCCGCCACATGTAATTTTCAAATGGAGCTGCAGGGGCACCGAACCTTTCACTTCCCCGCTGCAGCAGCAACAGTGAAGCAGCTTGCCCGCTTTGTCTGGAAGCCCACTGGAGGGCTTTGCACGAAGAATTTCCCCTGAAATGAATTCTTCGTAACCAACATGAAACCAGGGACGCTTTTGAACTACACATCCCAGCATGCAGTGTTTAAATACGACTCACCTGTGAGAGCTCAACGTGGGCGCCAAAATAGAAATTTATGCTGTGGTGTTGGAGACTCTGAAGCTTTCCTTGTTTCTGTCATAGCCTGTGAACAAGGGCCGAGGCTGGCCCGAAACGCGTCAGGCATCGCAATTTATCTGGACTCACTGGCAAGCTGTACGCGTTAATAAAGAGCTCTCGTATCAGCTACCTGTTGTTGTGCGCGTCCTCGTTCCTTTGGACACAACCTGCTTACATATATATATATATATATATATATATATATATATATATATATATATATATATATATATATATATATATATATATATATATCAAAGCTCCAGGTTACCCATTCTCAGGAAGCACTCGGACCACTGAATAGCTTCAAGCGTTTTATTGGTACGGGCAGAGTCCCTGTTCAGTCTTAGAAAGCAGCTTCTCCGTCTGCCTGACGCGTTTCGAAATAGATTTCTTCTTCAGAGGCGTGGCGGTTTCAAGGTGAGCCGGTGCCGCATATCCCAGTATTTATCATGCGTAATGGCACGCCCCGTTGGGCAGTCCAAATGAAACCTGTGCCGTGCATGCTGGGATTGGTAGTTGCCATTAACATCCTGAATGGTTGCACACCATATTCCTGCTACAGCGACCTGTCCTCAATCCGTAACAGTGGACCCACAGCCACGGCTCGATATATCCACCGATTGTGGCCCCCTGTAATACGCGGGGTGGTGCACCCCTCGCAGCTGGGCTGCCGCGTTTAAATCAAAGCTCCAGGTTACCCATTCTCAGGAAGCACTCGGACCACTGAATAGCTTCAAGCGTTTTATTGGTACGGGCAGAGTCCCTGTTCAGTCTTAGAAAGCAGCTTCTCCGTCTGCCTCGGTGGATATATCGAGCCGTGACTGTGGGGCCACTGTTACGGATTGAGGACAGGTCGCTGTAGCAGGAATATGGTGTGCAACCATTCAGGATGTTAATGGCAACTACCAATCCCAGCATGCACGGCACAGGTTTCATTTGGACTGCCCAACGGGGCGTGCCATTACGCATGATAAATACTGGGATATGCGGCACCTGCTCACCTTGAAACCGCCACGCCTCTGAAGAAGAAATCTATTTCGAAACGCATCAGGCAGACGGAGAAGCTGCTTTCTAAGACTGAACAGGGACTCTGCCTGTACCAACCAAACGCTTGAAGCTATTCAGTGGTCCGAGTGCTTCCTGAGAATGGGTAACCTGGTCGCCAGTAGATAGTTATAGTTAGGACCGAGTTTCCATAGGAAATCTGAAAATTCTATTTTGAATAACTTAGGCGCCGGTTGACGAATCCTCGTGAAATTTTCAAAACTAATGGGGTGCTCCGTTCAGCTCCTACCCTGAAAGTCTCGGGGTGATTCGTCAAGCGGGGGCTGAGAAAAAAGGGGGGTCCCAAAACACGTTTTCCCCATTCATTTTTCCATAGGACCTTTAGTCGAAGGTACAGCCCGAACGGCTGAACAGAATTACTTGAAATTTGGCAGAGAGGTAGTCCTCAGGTCAGGGAAGTGCCTTTTGCAGGTCTGGTGTCAATTTGTTCAGTAGTTCCTGAGAAAATAGCATTTAAAAGCATATAAATATCTATAAGCGCGCACCGTGCGTGCACCGTGCGAGCACCCTAACGTGCGTGAGAGTAATTCTGATTGGTGGTTACATGTTAGTCAACGTTCGAATCGGTCGAAATCAGCAAGTGTCGGCCGCCATTTTGTTTGTTTTCAGTGCGAGAGTGAAAAATTTTTTTTTTTTATAATTTTTTTACCGTACGCGTACGGTAAGCGTAATCGGCGAAATTAGCGAAAAAATAAAAATTCCGTTTTTGGCCTTGGGGGACCTTTGGGGACTCCCTCAACATGGCTATGTGTGTGGGAGCTGTCTAAACAGCCCCTTTACATGTTTTTGTGCTTTGTTTTTTAAACATGACTATCAGTGCGAGAGAGAAAATGGCGGCCGCCGCTTCCTGGTTTCGGCCGATTCGAATGTTTACTAAGATCTAAGAGCCAATCAGAATCGCGCTCGCGCACGCCACCGTACGCGTACGGTAAGCGTACCGTAAGCGCACCGTAAGCTGGCTCAGATATATATATTGATTTAAAGGCTATTTTCTCAGAATCTACTGAACAGATTTACACCAAACCTACAAAAGGCACTTCCTTGACCTGAGGACTACCTCTCTGCCAACTTTCTAGTAATTCTGTTCAGCCGTTCGGGCTGTAGCCCTGTCTAAAGGTCCTATGGAAAAATGCATGGGAAAAACGCGTTTTGGGACCCCCCTTTTATCTCAGCCCCCGCTTGACGAATCCCCCCGAGACTTTCAGGGTAGGAGCGGAGCGTAGCGCCCCACCTATTTTGAAAAATTCACGAGGATTCGTCGACCGGCGCCAAAGTTATTCAAAATAGAATGTTGCGGATTTCCTATGGAAACGTGGTCCTAACTATAACTACCTACTGGCGACCGCCAGTAGGTAATATATATATAGATATATATATATAGATATATATATTACCTACTGGCGATCGCCAGTGGGTAGTTGTAGTTAGGCCCTATTATGCATTGGAAATCCGCAACATTCTATTTGGAATAACTTTGACGCCGGTTGACGAATCTTCGCGAAATTTTCAAAACTGGTGGGGCGCTCCGGTCTGCTCCTATCCTGAAAGTCTCAGGGTGATTCGTCAAGCGGGGCCGAGAAAAAAGGGGGGTTCCAAAACATGTTTTCCCTATGCAATTTTCCATAGGAACCGTTAATCGCAGCTGCAGCCCGAACTGCTGAACGGAATTACACGAAATTTGGCAAAGAGGTAGCCCTTGGCTCACACTTGTGCCTTTTGGTTAAATGGTGTAAATCCGTTCAGTAGTTGCTGAGAAAATCAAAAGTAAAATCATAGATATATCTGGACGGAGCCTAACCACACATCTCATTGTGAGACCTGATTGGCTGTCAGCACCTCATCCAAGAAGTGTTGGCAGCCATCTTGGGACCAATATACATGATAGCACCTCATTAAAAAGCATTGCAGTTAATAGAAGGTTTTAAGACTTTAGTTACATTATAAATCATTTGTTGATGGTACCATACTCATTTTAGGAATTGTGGTGTGTTAGGTGATTTTAACATGTGAAAAAGCCTTCTGCTGGGATATCATGAATCATGTTTGAGAGAAAACTATTTTCTCATGCTTTTCCCACAGAGGTTTGGAAGGTGATCTATAAGCTAAACTGAGAGCATATTTTCTGTAAATTCACATTATCTTTCTCAGTCATGTGAGAATGAAGTATGACATTCTCAGTAAAACATGTACATCCAACAAGGGCAGAGACTGTCAGTTGATTCCTTTGTGTTCTACTGAAGCTTCCCAGAGTGTTCTTAAGAACAACTAGAGCGCTAACAGTCCTACTTATGACAAACGTATGGCACACCTGAAGCCATCTTGATTGGAATAAAGTGGTAACTCTTAAAACATTTAATTTAAAAAGGAACAAAATGAGGGGGTTCATTGTGCCATAGAAAGTATGATTAGTGCTGCAGAAAGAAAAATTAGGGCACATTTTGAGTGACTTCTAAAATCCTCTTCTTTTCAATACAAAAATCTGACATGCAGACTGAAACATGCACTTTCAATACCAGCAGCAGACTTCCCTGGTGAGCAGTAGCTTTACTACAGTGATCTAATAAGCAACTAGAGTGCTAACATTCCGAATTTATGGCAAATGTGTGACATATCTGAATGCCTTCTTGATAGAATCAAAGTAAAAAACTGAAAGTATTTCCTACTGAGGAGACTGTAGTAAATGAGGAAATTAGGAAACTTCATAACAAATAAGTCTCCCAAGATGGCCACTAGAGATAAAAGAGCCCAAATGTAGAACAAATATCACCCAGATGTAGCCCAAGTATAGCCCAATGACAGAATGTCCCAGAGTGTTCTAAAGAACAACTAGAGCGCTAACAGTCTTACTTATGACAAAAGTATGGCACACCTGAAGCCATCTTGATTGGGATAAAGTGGTAAGCGGAGGGGCCAAGATGGCGGACATGCTTTTCGTCCGTGAGAGCAGCTGAGTTGTGCTCACCACATTTCGCTTCCCTATGCATTACATCGCATTGCATCGCTGAGCCAGCTTCCAGATCTAAGATGCTTCTGACATTCTGACATGTTAAAGGCTGCTACCCTCTATCGTCGCTCCATTACCTTGCTCTGGTGGTCGGTGTTTGCCGGCTTGTCGTACCTGAGGGACACGGGTCTGTACTCTCCTCCATTCTGTGTGGACTGTGAGCGGGACTTCTGGTGTTCAGTTTCGAAGTCGGCGTCCCCCCACGTAATGCCGCCGAAAATTTCTAACACTGCAAAGAAGCTGGCTAAGGGAAAGCCAAAGCCGAAGACAAGGGCAACTACTGTGGCAACGGCAACGGTAACGGATACCCAGGTCTCCGAGGCCAATATTTCGCCGCCCGTAACGGAAATATCATCGTCAGCAACTTTGCCGATAACATCAGGACGAACGGCAACCCACCCTCTTCTCTCGGATTGCTTGCTGAATGGTGAGAACGCTGAGAATGGTGAGAACGGCTTAGATATGTTGAAACAAAGTGCTGCAGTGGTGCCTTCTGGGTCCGGTAGTTCTGGGGCTATTCCGAAAATTCCTGGAATGTTTAAAATGAAAAGTGTGACTTCGTTGAATCCCCTAAACCCTCATTCAGACCCTTCCCTTACCGAGACTACCTCTTTAAAGACTGTACTTAACAAAGTATTTGAACCGGTTGCCAAATTAACAACTTATATTCACACTAATACTAATACTAACACTTCTCAGCCAGCAGGACAGATTTCGACTGAGTCCTTACTGCTAGATGTGTCGGAAAGTAGCCTAAAGGGAGATTATTTAGAACCAAGTAAAGATTCACTTATTACTGATCCGGTGTTTCCTGCCTTGCCGGCCGCCTCCATATCCATCGATATTACAACCACGGATGTTAACGCGGACACAGAATCTGCTGACTCAGCCGGTAACTTTTATTCAATGTCCGATCTTTCCAATGCATTGGAGCTGGGGAGCATGGACGCAGAGGCGCAGGAGTGGGGGGACGACACCAGTTTGACTACCTCGCTTCAAGAAGAAGATCAGGAGTCATCAATTGAAGAAGAGGCTGATATTGAAACACCCCTGTCAGCTAGAACGGAGTGGGGTGCAGGAGACAATACAGTGCGCAAAGCTCCAGTACTTCCTGGAAAGAGCCCCCCGTGCTTCTCGAATCCTGTCAATACCTACTACAGCGGAAATATCGGAAGATCAAACCTATCCACCAGAAGTCACACTTAACATGCTATATCAACTCATGCTTCAACACCGAGAGGAAACCAAGATAGAGAACTTGCGAATACAAGGGGCAGTCTGACGACTTCAAAACAACTTTAGGAGGGTGGCAAAAACCTGCAATGAAACAACTGCTAGAGTTCTGGAAGCTGAGGGCAGAATTTCGGCAATCGAGGACATTATAGTTGGACAGAAATCCCAGCTTTCCTCTCTTGACACATTAAAGGAAGACATCAATTGGAAGCTGATCGATTTAGAAAATAGGTCTAGGCGAAACAATTTACGAATTCTCGGAATCCCCGAATCCAGCGAGGGGTCAAATGTCCGACAGTTTGTTATTGAGCTCTTTACAGAAGCATTTCCTGATCTCCCCCAGGGGCAGTGGGAAGTTGAGATACAAAGAGCTCATAGGTTTCCATTCCTAAGGAAGCAATCCAGAGGTACTTCAAAAGCGATGCCTAGAGCCATTCTGATTACTCTTAACAACTTTCTGGCCCGAGAAGCCTTATATGATCTCGCCCGTCCAGACCGGAAGCGTAAGAGGAAAAATCTTGACTTCTTTGTTCGCCCGGACTATTGTCATGCCACGGTTCAACAACGCTGGCAACTACGTCAACTGATTCCCTCTTTTCAAGCCAAGGGCGCTCAGGCCTTTCTACTTAATCCCTCAAAACTTAAAGTCATCTATAAGGAAAGAACATATTTTCTGGCTACAGAGAAATCTGCTAGAGACTGCTTACAATTGCTTTGATGTCACAAGAAAAAGGGGGGAAAAATATATAATTTTTTTTTAATTATCTGGCTCATCAGGGGTATCATGGCTTTTTCAGGATGTGAAAGGGAAAGGTATACGCACAAACTCTAAAAACAAAAATTCTGGAGCCTGTGTATTTTAGGATGTAACCTATTTACTTTTCTTTCCTTCTGGCTTTTTTCCTTTTTTTCCTTTTGCAATCTTGTAGAGTTTTAGGAATTCCATACTTTACATTCTATATATCTTATCCTTTAATTTGCTTGTTTAGTAAAGATACCCTATGCGGTTGGAAGCGAATGGTGAGTAGATCTAAGCTTCTCTATCCATCATTAGAGGGACTTTTCAGTCCCTTTGCCCTTTGTTGGTTGGTGTTGGGAAGGGTGGGGGGGGCTTGCTATGGGTGGAGGGGGGTTCGGTGTCTGGCGGGGGGGCAAGCAGGGACAGCTTTAGTAACCTTAGTAACCTTAAGAAACATTGTGATTGTGAAGGACTTTGGTATTTATATTTATCTTTTCACTGTTCAGTATCTCTAATACCCAATTTACATTATATGACAGTATGTGACCTATTGCTTAGACATGGACTAACTTGCTGTGATGGCTAGCATCAGAGTATGTTCTTGGAACGTCTGTGGCCTCAATAATAAAAAGAAAAGGGGAATATGTGCACAAATAATACAGAGTATGCGGTTAGATTTTCTATGCATACAGGAAACTCACCTTAAATGGAATAACAGAGCTTGGCTGGCTGATTTGGGTATGCATGTAATTGGCTGTACTAATCAGGGTACCACTACTAGGGGGGTGGCTATCCTCAGTAGAAGAAATCAGGCTATCCTGAAACGGATTAAGACCGACCAGTATGGTCGGTGGGCGATAGCCGAAATCTTAGTAGACTGTTTCTCGTGGACTCTTTGTTCTATCTATGGCTCAAATACAGATGATCCAGACCTGCTTAATTTTTTAAGTATAGAACTTGCAGACTGGCCTTCCACCCTTATCCTTTGTGGTGATTTAAACATTCATTTGGAAGCAGATTTTGATATTCTTCATGAGTCACCGTATACAGGATAAAAAAAAAAGATGTTTAAGGCATTATGTAGTTTGGTCTCTGAACTGGGGCTTCAGGACGTAGGATTCGTAAAAAGAAATTCTCTTTCCGGCTATACTTTCTTCTCAGCACCCCATCAAAAATGTGTTCGTTTGGACTATTTTCTCATATCTTCTATTTTAATATCTGACTGCAAGTACGAGATTTTCCCAAAAATTATCTCGGATCATAATCCTATTGTAATAGAGATTAAAATAGACTCTGGATCACTGGGTAAAGTAACGACATGGACATTCGAACGGAGGCTTTTAAGAGATCCATCTTACATTGAGCATATGGAAAAATGGATTAAAGATTTTTTTGAGTTTAATATGGGATCAACCTCCATTCAGATGGTATGGGATGCTTTAAAAACAGGGGTGAGAGGGGAGACTCTCTCTTTTTCAATTAATAAACAAAGTAACTATCAGCGTAAATTAACATCTTATTATAACGCAGTTCTGGAATATGAAACAAAATTAGCTGTGGCCATTAAGAACTCTTTAGATACGGAGCAGATCAAAGCCACTTTAGCCATATTTAAGTCTAGACTATATGAGAATTTTGCTTCCAAACTTGCAGAACAGCTCACTGCTTTTAGGACACAGGTATATGAGCTGGGCGAGAGGTCAGGACATATTCTGGCAAAAAAAATCCGGCAAAAAGAAATCTTCAACACTATAAATAAAATACAGGATGAATTCGGCCGAGTCCATGATCAGCCCGATAAAATTTTGGAGGTTTTTCGTCTGTTTTACAAGAATTTATATATGGAGGAGGTGATATCGTATACATCAGACTCAATCTTAAACTTTACTGCCAATAATAATATCCCTAGGTTATCATCCACACAGACAGCCCTATTAGACAAAGATATCACTTGGGATGAGATAGAAGCAGCTATTCTTTCTCTACCAGCGGGTAAGGCCATGGGACCAGACAGAATTCCTCTTGAGTTTTACAGATCTTTCCGGCATGTCTTAAAACAGCCGTTAGTTTTCATATGTTTGGAAGCACAGAAAGGCGCAACTCCCCCTTCTTGGAGCGAGTCAATTATCATGGCATTCCTTAAAAAGGAGAAACCACCTTTACAACCGGCCTCATAGAGACCCATATCTCTTTTGAATGCAGACAGTAAAATCTATTCAAAAATATTGGCCTCTCGCCTTTCTGGGGTTATCTCTACAATTGTTTCGCATCTGCAGCATGGGTTCATTCCAAACCGTGATACTACTGACCATATCAGACGAGTGATTGCTTAAATGGACTGGGCCCATGGCTCAAATACAGATTTGGGAATCACCCTGTTGGATGCCGAAAAGGCATTCGACAGGGTGGCGTGGCCATATCTTTGGGATCTCCTCACCTGTAAGGGCTTTGGTCCTAAAATGGTTACGGCTTTAAAAGCATTTTACGTCGCCCCCTCTTCCTGTATTAGTATTGGTGGGAAGAAATCTCTTCCCTTCAGTATTCATCGTGGTACTCGACAGGGCTGTCCTGCTTCACCTCTTCTTTTCGCTTTATACATTGATATTTTTTTTAAATAGACTGAACAATGCTGATGATATAAAACCAGTTCAAGTGGCTGCTACGACATATAGAGCTTTAGCTTACGCGGACGACATAGTAGTCCTGACTACGGATATTAAGGGGGCAATACCAATAATTCAAGATCTAGCATCCCAATTTGGCAATTTTTCTGGGTACAGGCTAAATATACAAAAAACACAAATTTTATTTGTCGGACCGACTCCCCCAGCACAACTAAATATAGTTTCAGTGGCCACCTATTTGGGCATAAAAATTACATCACCTGTTGCAGCTATCCCAGAACTTAACCTGACTCCTGTACTGAAAAAAGTGAACTCTTCTCTAGAACGCATTGATCATCTTCATTTATCTTTATTTGGCAGATGCAGCGTTTTAAAAATGATGATCTTACCTAAATTTTTATACATGTTTAGGGCAATCCCATTAGTGTTCCCCTCGACTCTTTTTCAACAGCTGGAAAGAATGTCTGCTAGATTTCTTTGGGGGTACAGAGGGCATCGTAGGTCATACAAAAAAATGATTCTTCCTAAATTAAGAGGAGGTTGGGGAGTCCCTCATTTCTTTTACTATTATCTGGCTGCAGTGCTACAGTTCATCTCACCACTGATAATTGGGCCCAGAATATGTATTCCACCTAGTCATTCACCACCAATCTATGAATTCGCAATGGGCACAGAATGCCAAGGCAGCTTTTTGAGAATTATTGAGCCTAGCTACTTCAAAAAAACCAAGTTTAAGATTTTGAGTGCTGCGTTTGGTGCTTGGCGGTTAATTAAAAGACAAATGAGCATAGATAAAATCTTGGTGTATACCCCATTTAAATCATCCAGTATCTTTCCGGCAACCTTTCAGGATGCAGTTATGACTCGGTGGCGTAATTTAGGAATTAGTTGCATAGGCGATCTCTGGCAGGATGGTCATCTAATTCCCTTTTCATCATTAGAGAGCAAATATAACCTAACCTGCAATGATTATTTCAAATATGTACAGATACATAGCTTTTTTAATACTCTCCGTCCGCAAGATTGATCTCGCTTAAAGAGGATCCAACTTATTGATAGTCTTTTTACAAAAAAACAGATTGGCTCATACTATAATTTACTTCTGGCTTCACTTCCAGATGATATTCTGTTATATCAAAACAGATGGAATGAAAAATTGGGTATTGCCAACATTAAAATTCATGAATCTATAGTTCTGGCTAACAGTATATTAATAACTGGGAGAGCCCGTACACAACATTGCATGGCCTTATTTGATCTATATTATTCACCCTTCAAAATTAGCAAATGGGGTACTACTGTAGGTACCTCATGTAACAGATGTGGACTTTTTGCAGCAGATGCAATTCACATGTTTTTTGTGTGCCCT
This sequence comes from Triturus cristatus, assembly GCF_964204655.1. Lineage (NCBI taxonomy): Eukaryota > Metazoa > Chordata > Amphibia > Caudata > Salamandridae > Triturus > Triturus cristatus. The sequence goes on from NC_140582.1 coordinate 500,687,454, forward strand.
CGATTGTCTTCAGTATTGTCTGAAATTCAAACTTTTCTTAAAATATTGATGGGTCAGATAATTGTTTTGACAGGAGAACTAGTGCTAATAGGAGTATCGTCTATCGATCTATCTGAAGGTCAGACAAACTTTCTTTTTATTTCTATGGCAACTTGGAGGGCATGCATTACTCAAGATTGGGTGAACCCAGACCCCCCTCTTTTTCTTCGTGGAGAACACGCTTATTAGCTAAATATAATTTGGAAAGGGCCATATATAGGGCTAAAGGCAGGAAAAGGAGAATAATGCGTGAACAATTGTGGGTGCCTCTAGAGAATTGGATTAATGAGATTACGAACTAAGATGTTTATTTATTTATCATGTGTCTGGACGCCCTTTACTTTCGCTAATAATCTTGTATACTATGTTAATATATTATATGTTCTGTTTTTTTTTGTATTAGTTATATAATCGCTGTTCCCTGCTTGCATTAAATGAAACTGACAAAAAAGAGATAAAAAAAAAAAAAGAAATATATTCTAAGGCATTGGCTGTGCGACATTTTCAAGTCATAAATTAACTTGTAAGCAATTAAGCAATGAAATACATGGGTTCATTCCAAGCTGGAATAGAGCAGAACATACTAACATGCCCACTGCCATGTTTGATGTGCCAAATACACTTCAAATACCAGCTGGCATGATTTAATTTAATATGGAAAAAGCATTTAAATGTGTTTGTTGGACGTTTCTTTGGGCAGTGCTAAATCAAATAAAATTCTCTAAAAAAATCATAGAGTGCATGCAAGCATTATGTGAAACACCAAATGCGAGATTAAAACCATGGGCTGACTTCACAATATACAATTTTGCAATTCCTTTGGAGCCGTAAATAAGACAGATAAATGGGAATCACAAACTGCAACCTCTAGTATTGAATGCTGTACAATTTAATATTCCCACGACGCAAAAAATATTACAAACTATTAATCTACCATATTAGAGATTCAAGATATAGAGGAACAATTTGAATATGTATCAGGTATAAATTAAATATGAAGAAAATTCAAATGATCATTTATTATAAAAAAAAGCAGGTGAAAGATCAATATATTGTAAACAAAGCTGTGCATTTGGGCATTAGAATAAATAGCCAAGTTTTCAGTATCAATAATGAACACTTGCGGAGGTACTGTGTTAGACCGATTCAGAATTGGAAAAAAACTCCCCTATCAATGGTAGAGGGATGTAAAATTATAAAAATGACTGCACTACCCAAATTCCTATAGCTATTGCATTCCATTCCCCTTGTGTTCTTCAAAAAATTAGATGCTGCAGCAATTAGCCAATTGAAATGGAACAATCGGAATCTTTCAAAATCAATTAGGTTTGTGAAACACCCTTATGAAAGAGGGAGAATAGGCATTTCCTGACTTCAAATCATATTGTCGGGTTGCCATGTTGCATAAAATGCCTTGTCTAATTCTAGATCATCCTGAATGAAGATATACATGAATGCAGCAGATGAGCTATGATACAAATCTTTATTTAGTTTTGTTAAGGGTTTTTGATCCTGGATACTTTAAAAGGGGTACATTTAAGGTTGCATAACATTACAAGCAACGTGAGACACTCTCAAAAAAAAATATCAGATCCCTTGCATGAGCACATATACCCCTATGTGTGGCAACTCATCATTTCCTGAGATTTCTATAGATACCTACATCAATATATGGTGTCAAAATGGTATTACGCTCATAGGACATGTAATTATTGGTGAACCATTACAATCTTTTTGTGACTTACAAAAGGATTTTTCTATTCTTAAATACATTTTTTCAAATATCTACAAATTAGGGATTACTTTAACAAGATTGGAATGCTTGAGTCCTGGACAGATTAAATTACATTAAAAGGAATACTTGATGTGCCAGAGGAGCGGCTGACTATACATAAGATATATCAATGGTTTGTATTTACATTTGAAGACGAATTAGATAGACTATCAGGTAAATGGTGTGATTAACTGTGACTAAATAGAATTGTGGAGGAAAATGAAATTTCTATAAAAATAGGACTTAGTATATTAAAATCCTCGAATTTGTAGTTACAACAGTGCAAGATCATTAATAGATTGTATTACAGACATAAGTTATATGCATGTAAGATGTGAGACCATTCTATATGTCCTAGCTGGACTTGGTATCTGCAGATGATATACATATGTTTTGTGACTGCTCGCAGCTGATGGGTCACTGGACAGAAATCGGGAGAAAATTGTCCAGGATGCTTGCTTGTAGCATACAACTGGCAATTAAATGTGTTATGCTTGTTACAGATATCAATACTGCTGTACATTATAGGGATTTTGTATATAACGCAATTGTAATTGCAGACTATTGCACTTCATTGACAGGAAACAAATCCCCCGGGAGCGAGACAGGAATGAGAACAACCATGGCACTTTCAGAAGCTAGAGGCTGCTGTTCTGGAATTAAAGGGTAAAAAATGTATGTGATGCATTTAATGAGATCCAAAATCCAATAAAATGATGGGAAAGTGATCGATGATTAAGTTAAACAAGAGACAATCAAATGTGTCATTGTAAAAGGAATTTGGTGGTTTGCTTGTCAATTGATTATTGTGATGCATTTTGTGCTCTCCTGATTGTAATAAATAAAATATGTTTAAAAAGTAAGGTTCTGTTTAATTTCCAATAGAAGAAGTATTTGTGCTTCTTTCATTTCCCATTGTGTTTGTTGAATTTATTGTTTTATGTTTCCTGGTATTATGTAATAATTATGTTTTATATCTCATAACATGGAAATAATTGTATTTTTTTAAATTAATTTACAATAAACTCCCTATCTAATGTCATGGTAAAAAAAAATAGAGATAAAAGAGCCTAAATGTAGAACAAATATCACCCAGATGTAGCCCAAGTATAGCCCAATGACAGAATGTCCCAGAGTGTTCTAAAGAACAACTAGAGCGCTAACAGTCTTACTTATGACAAAAGTATGGCACACCTGAAGCCATCTTGATTGGAATAAAGTGGTAACACTTAAAACATTTAATTTGCAAAGGAACACAATGAGGGGGTTTATTTTGCCATTGAAATTATGATTAGTGCTGCGGAAAGAAAAATTAGGGTACTTTTTGACTTCTCAAATCCTCTTCTATTTCATTAAAAAATTCTGACATGCAGACTGAAACATGCACTTTGAATACCAGCAGCAGACTTCCCTGGTGAGCAGTAGCTTTACTACAGTGATCTAATGAGCAACTAGAGTGCTAACATTCAGAATTTATGGCAAATGTGTGACACATCTGAATGCCTTCTTGATGGAACCAAAGTAAACAAGCATTGAAAATGCAATAGGTCTCTCCCTCGTTTAAGTTAAAACAATTCTGTTTGTAATTAGGTGGCTTTTTAGAATTGCTTTTATTAGTGTTTTTCAAACATTCATGTACATAACATGCATATATATGCATATATGTATATGTATGCATGCATTTATATTTGTATTTATATAGATATGCAGATTAAATATATGTTTATATATGTATGTATATATACACATACATATATAGATGCATATGTGTATATATATGCATATATTTATGTGCATATGCGTGCGTGTAGGAAGAGGTAGCGGTGTAGAGGTAGAGGTGTAGCGGTAGAGAGGTAGAGGTAGAGAGGTAGAGGTAGAGAAGTAGAGAGTAGTAGAGAGAGAGGTAGAGAGAGGTAGAGAGTAGAGGATGAGTAATAGAGAGTAGAGAGTGAGTAGTAGAGAGAGTAGCAGAGAGTGAGTAGTAGAGAGTAGTAGAGCGAGTAGAGTGAGTAGTAGAGAGTGAGTAGTAGAGAGTGAGTAGTAGAGAGTAGTGGAGAGTGAGTAGTAGAGAATGGATAGTAGAGAGTGAGTAGAGAGAGAAGTAGAGAGAGAGTAGTAGAGTGAGTAGTAGAGAGTAGTAGAGAGTGAGTAGCAGAGAGTGAGTAGTAGAGAGTAGTAGTAGAGAGTGGTAGAGAGTAGTAGAGTGTAGTAGAGAGTGAGTAGTAGAGAGTGAGTAGTAGAGAGTAGTAGCAAATGAGTAGTAGAGAGTGAGTAGTTTAATTTAAAAGGAACACAATGAGGGGGTTGATTTTGCCATAGAAATTATGATTAGTGCTCAAAAAAGAAAAATTAGGGCACATTTTGAGTGACTTCCCAAATCCTCTTCTATTTCAATAAAAAAAGTCTGACATGCAGACTGAAACATGCACTTTCAATACCAGCAGCAGACTTCCCTGGTGAGCAGTAGCTTTACTACAGTGATCTAATAAGCAACTAGAGTGCTAACATTCCGAATTTATGGCAAATGTGTGACATATCTGAATGCCTTCTTGATGGAATCAAAGTAAAAAACTGAAAGTATTTCCTACTGAGGAGATTGTAGTAAATGAGGAAGTTAGGAAACTTCATAACAAATAAGTCTCCCAAGATGGCCACCAGAGACAAAAGAGCCCAAATGTAGCACAAATATCACCCAGATGTAGCCCAAGTATAGCCCAATGGCAGAATGTCCCAGAGTGTACTTAAGAACAACTAGAGCGCTAACAGTCTTACTTATGACAAAAGTATGGCACACCTGAAGCCATCTTGATTGGAATAAAGTGGTAACACTTAAAACATTTAATTTGCAAAGGAACAAAATGAGGGGGTTAATTTTGCCATAGAAATTATGATTAGTGCTGCAGAAAGAAAAATTAGGGCACATTTTGACTTCTCAAATCCTCTTCTATTTCATTAAAACTTTCTGACATGCAGACTGAAACATGCACTTTGAATACCAGTAGCAGACTTCCCTGATGAACGGTAGCTTTACTACAGTGATCTAATGAGCAACTAGAGTGCTAAAATTCAGAATTTATGGCAAATGTGTGACACATCTGAATGCCTTCTTGATGGAACCAAAGTAAACAAGCATTGAAAATGCAATAGGTTGCGCCCTCGTTTAAGTTACAGTAATTCTGTTTGTAATTAGGTGGTTTTTTAGCTTTGCTTGTATTAGTGTTTTTCAAACTTTCATGTACATAACATGCATATGTATGCATATATGTATATGTATGCATGCATTTATATTTGTATTTATATAGATATGCAGATTCTATATATGTTTATATATGTATGTATATATATATACATATATTCACTGAAAAAAACATAGGTTTCAGAGACGTTATAGCTAGAAATTAGCATTTAAAAAACTTTAGAAATTCACAGAAAAAACCATAGGTTTCAGGGGTGTTATAGTTAGCTGGCCATTTCACTCGTACAAAACCATAGAAATTCCTCTGTTATAGTTAGTTCTGCTAACTATAACACGCGCGCCCGCAATGCACTGCTGATGATGTCACATATTGCATCATTCATGACATGGTCAGTGACATCACTGATGACATCACTGATGACATCTTAAATGACATCACTTTTGTTTTGTTTTGTATGAGTAAAATGTCCTGCTAACTATAACACCCCTGAAACCTATGGTTTTTTCTGTTAATATATATATATATATTACAGCAGCTTGTGATACACTCCCGTTTTCGTACGGAAATCACGAGTACAGACCAGCTTGTGCAGCATTTCTTTTTTATTTTTTGCTCCTCATATGTCAGGACGCGTTTCGGCCGTCCAAGCGGCCTTGATCACCTGATCGCACGTCACTGATAGACCCGTTTTTAAAGTGCAAGTGCATGGATCAACAATAGACATAAATGACATACTCTGTTTTCCTTATTTTAAATCACTATAAGTTGACCAACATTGATCATATCACAATTTGTAAAGAAAACACTCTTAATTGTATAATACATATGTATGCCAATAGTGCAACTCACAAAATTAAAGCCTAAATGCATTGGTACTTGCATATAAATATGCATGTCTAAGTGAGTTATCTTAGGGCAGATGTATAATGAGAATGTCATTGATTGTTCAAATTACACTTAAGTTGATTCATTGCATAATAATCCTAAAAAAATGTTTTTCCTTCTTTTTTTCTTTTATAAAGTGCTCACCGAAATAAAGTGCTATAGTTACATCCTTTTAAAGTATACACAATACTAAAAAATAGATATACTATGATACAATTAAAACCATGAAATGTGTAACATTGCAACAATCAAACAGGGACATGAAATTGGAAGAGAATACTTTCTAAAGGGATATCATATATGCAGTACAGTTTGTCTATAGGGGATCTGGTGGAATACCAATCAACCATGTTGTTTAAAATTAGTTCAATAAAACCAGCTTGGTGACGCAGTTAAAACAATCAATATAAAAAAAAACAGACATAGATAAAACTACCCATGAAATTCCTTTAAAATTGATTGTAAAAAACCAGCGTCCACATACTCATAGCCAAATACAATGCAGGTAGCCATATAGTATAGGGCACCCTCTATTTCCAAATAGATATTAGAGTAGCGTGTGAAGATCTTCCGTCGTGTTTAAACCACCTGGCCATTTGCTATTAAACTCCAGTATATAGTTAGTCTCAAGCCTGCGGAGGGTAGCCTCCCTATCCCCTCCTCTTTTTGTAGTAGGGATGGACTCAATAGCAAAATAGTGAAGAAATCGCGGGTCACTATTGTGCGTGGCTTCAAAATGTCTCGCGACCGGGTAATTCTGATCTTTATTTGTTATTGCCCTTAGATGTTGGAGGATTCACTTATGGACTGCCAACTTTGTGCTGCCAATGTATTTAAGATGGCAGTCACATTCAAGGACATATACACAGAATTCCGTTTTGCAGGTTAGATGTTGCTTTATTTCTCTATCATTGTTGGAGAAAAATGTCCTGTATTTTTTGGTATTTACACCAAATTGGCAGGCTCTGCAACTTGTGCACTTAAAAAATCCTTTCCTTGCTGTGAGCCAGCTCTCCTTTTTACAGAGCTCCTGGCTATTTGTCGACAGGACATTACCCATACTGGTGGACTTTCTAAAGGCTATGGCTGGATTGTATGGCATCAATTCACCTATCACAGGGTCATCTCTGACAAAGTGCCAGTTCCGTCTAACAATATTTCTCAATTGTTTCTCTTGTTTTGAATAGGTGAAAATTAAACGGACTGGTTCCACTTTGTCAGTAACTGTTTTAGCCTTGTATTGAAGAAGTTTTTCCCGGGGCTGAAGATTTGCTGTGGTTATGGCCGCTTTAATAACTTTGGGGCTGTATCCTCTATCTAAAAACCGTGCCTGACTTTCCATTTGTTTAATCTTCATGTCTGCTGGGTCACTGCATATGCGCTTAATTCTAAGCATCTCCCCATATGGGATACTATTTATAAGATGTTTGGGGTGTGCACTTGTGGCATGTAACAGTGTGTTACCAGCGGTCGGTTTCCTAAAAAGGGTAGTTGTTAATACATTATTGTGAACTAAAATTTCAACATCTAAAAACGTCACCGAGCTTTTACTAATATTAGATGTAAAATTTAAGTTAAATTCATTGTGATTGATATTTTCTACAAAATGTAAAACACCCTCCTCAGAACCTCTCCAGACAATAAATAAATCATCTATAAAACGCCACCAGGAGACTATGTTGTTTTTGCAGACTTGATCATAGTCCCGATGGAGGACCAACTCTTCCCACCAGCCCATAAATAAACAGGCATAGCTGGGGGAAAAGCTGGCCCCCATAGCCACGCCTTGTACTTGCTGATAAAATTGATCATTAAACAAAAAATAATTGTTTTCCAAACAGAAAGCTAACATACTCAGTAACATTCGTGTATGTTCAGTGTGTTCCATTGGTCTTCTGTTTAAAAAGTACTCCACCGCTCTTAGGCCATCCATATGCTTAATACAAGTATATAAGGAAGTCACATCCAGTGTCACTAACAAGAGTTCAGTGCTCCATACCAGATCCTTGATTTTATTCAAAAAATCGCTGGTGTCTTGTACATAGGAATCTAAGTTCTTCATGTGGGTCTGGAGAAAGTAATCTATGTATTGTGAAAGATTTTCAAGTGGTCCATTACACGCTGAAATAATGGGCCTTCCAGGAGGGGCTGTTAAACTCTTGTGGACTTTGGGTATGAAATAAATATATGGTACAAGTGGATATTCTTTTTTGATAAATTTGTACTCATCCCAACTTAACAGTCCTAAGCCCTTCCAAGCCAATAGACTCTGAAATAGTTTGTCTTGCATAGCTTTGAATTTCACAAGGTTACTTTTCCTATAACACTGGATGTCATCTAACTGCCTGTGAGCTTCCTTCAAATAAATTGTTACTGGCCAAAGAACAATGTTGCCACCTTTATCCGAGTTTCTTATTATCAGGTCCCCTTTGCGTAGCTTCTCCATCAATTGGTGGTATTTTCTTTCAGTATTAGAGTATTTTTTCTTTTGTCTGGTCACTGCAGAAGTCAATCTTTTGATCTGCCCAACCACATGCTCGTTGAATGCGTCCAAACCATCGTTGGAAGATAGGGGGACGAACTTTGATTTGGGTTTGAAATGGGTTTCCACTCTCTTCTGGCCAATGAAAGTTGATGCTTCCTGTGTGTTGCTATTTTCACCTGAAGCCAGTTGGCACATGTCTTGTAACAAACCCAAGTCTGAAATTTTCAATCCGGGGGGTCTTTCTCATTCGTTGTTTGTAGAACTTGATCCGAATTCGCTCTTTGTAGATGATATTTTTTGAGTTTCAACTTACGGATAAATTGATATATGTCGGCTCTTGTTTTGGTGTATTGAAAGTTTGATTCAGGACAAAAACTTAGCCCTAGGCATAGCAATTGCTCCTCTGCTGCTGACAGTTCAATTGCACTCAGATTAATGATGGATTTAGTTTTTTCCTTTTCTGGTGCCTGGCCAGTGAATGTTGTTTGTCCATCTTTCAATTCTAGAACCTCCGACCTCTGCCCCTGCCTCTGCCCCGCTTCCTTTGCTCTACATTGTTTGCGGGCCTTGCGTCTCCCCCGTCTCCTCTGGCTGCTGGTTTGGCCTGGGCTTCTTGTTGGCGGGGTCTCAGGGTGTCCCTCCTGCTCTGTTTCAGGACATCCAATTCTTCCCCCAACGTCAGTTTCACTCCAGTTGTTCTGTTATTTACATTCACAGAAAAAAACACAGGTTTCAGGTATGTTATAGTTAGTCAGATATGTCACTCATGCAAAACTAACCCTGGGCGTGTAACTCTGCTCCGCCAGAGCAGTTTGAGGGGATTTGCTTGCTCTGAGCTCCGTGGCGAAGGCAGAGATAGGCAAAAGTCTGCCTCCGTGGCGGAGCGGAGTTAGCCGCTCCCTCCCCCTTCCAAATACTTTAAAAATACAAAAAAAAAGGCACTTACCTGTGTTTCTGCCGCCTCCACTGCCTGGCCGCTCTCCTTCCTGCTCCTCTCGCATCCTTTTTCATTAAAAAAAACACTACGTTGTATGTCTTGCGAGTGCACATGCGCAATATGTACAAGGTAGAGTTTTTTTCAATGAAGAAGGCCGCGAGGCAGTGGGGAGCAGGAAGGAGAGCAGCCAGGCAGGGGAGGCGGCAGAAACACAGGTAAGTGCCTTCTTTTTAGTATTTTTAAATCATTTGAGGGGTGAGCGGGGAAGGAGCGGAGTGGAGCTATGCATCCAGCAGCACTCCTTTACTGGAAAGGCATCTGACGAAGGAATCAATCCGAAATGCATTGTGCCACCACCAATAAATTCTGCTGCAGAAGCGATCCTGAGTGTGTGCCCGGTTCTTCTATGAGGGGCCTTGGTTGTTGGAATTTCGGTGCGTGGCCACTATGCACCTGGGCGCCCCACCCTACAAGCAGCACTGCAGCGAAAGTGGCAAAAATGGTGTTTCTTCAATGGACTTGAAACACTGCAGCGCTGCTGCTCTCCTGCAATCTAAAACTTCATTACGGGACTTCCAAGGAATCTGGAGGCGGCAGGGTGATGGATTGAGGGAACAGCAGATATGCCTGTGACTAGGGTATGACTGATGGGAATAAGAGCACCACCCACATGGGGGAAGGTACTAACCGTTTCTCGAATCCCTGCCACGAACACCGTGTGTCTTTAGCCTATCGAAGAGAAGCAGGCACCTTTTAAATTGGATTCCAGCAGCACTCTTTTACTGGAAAGGCATCTGAGAAAGGAATCAATCCGAAATGCATTGTGCCACTACCAATAAATTCTGCTGCCAGAAGCGATCCTGAAAGTGTGCCCGGTTCTTCTGTGAGGGGCATCTATTTGTTGGTATTTCGGTGCGTGGCCACTATGCACCTGGGCCCCCACCCTACAAGCAGCGCTGCAGCGAAAGTGGCAAAAATGGTGTTTCTTCAATGGACTTGAAACGCTGCAGCGCCGCCGCTCTCCTGCAATCTAATACTCCATTATGGGACTTCCAAGGAGTCTGGAGGCAGCAGGGTGATGGATTGTGGTAACAGCAGATATGCTTGTGACTAGGGTGTGACTGGTGGGAATAAGAGCACCACCCACATGGGGGAACGTACTTACTGTTTCTCGAATCCCTGCCACGAACACCGTGTGTCTTCAGCCTATCGTAGCGAAGCAGGCATTTTTAAATTGGATTCCACCAGCACTCTTTTACTGGAAAGGCATCTGACGAAGGAATCAATCTGAAAAGCATTGTGCCACTACCAATAAATGCCAGATGCGATCCTGAGTGTGTGCCCGGTTCTTCTTTGAGGGACCTTGGTTGTTGATATATATATATATATATATATATATATATATATATATATATATATATCGAATCCTCCTTCCGAAGTACCAGCCGGTACTACCAAAAGACACGGACACTCAAATGCTGGTACAAATTTTCGTGCTCAGTTTATTATTTCATAAACAAAGTTTGGTTCAGACGCGTTTCGACCGACACAGCGGTCTTGATCACATGATTAGCATGAACTGAACGTGACTTTTAAAAGGTGCCTCGCCCCCAGTTACGTGTAGACATAAACAAAATACTTTCTCTCGGCTGTGTTTGTCAATTGTGTAAACACGCAAGAATCAATTTTAAACATATAATTGCAATGTTCATAAAAATATAATAGCTATTAAAGCGTACATTTGCTTATTGGCTAAACCCAGTCCAAATTGAACAATTCATTGACATTTCTCAAACCCAGGTTGTCATCCGTATCGCGCTATACTCTGTCCTTTAGCTGCGATCTGGGTAAATTGCCTGCACTGCATTAAGTTACAACAATTGCAATGGGTAGAAGTTAATCATAAGAGAACTCACCTCACCCATTGTGTGCAAATAACGCCTATCATGTGCAAATATAGCAAAAGTCAGTTATCTGTACAAATACAGAAAAATGTGCAAACTTGCAAAAATATGTGCAAATCCAGCAAATTTTTTAGATCTGTGCAAATACAGCAAAATGTGCAAACCTACAAAATAATGTGCAAGACTTGCAAAACATTAAAAAGAGACCAATTCAAAATCTTAAAACAATGGACCGGAAATCAATTAGAACATATCTAAATGCATGTAAACAATATATATACAGCCAATTCATGTCTATAAAACGTACTGGGTATCATACTTCAATGGCACAAATGCTAAAAAAGACTAAGTACAACAATCATATGTATGTGAATATTAGCCCAGAGGTAGCCAAGTGACTAAATTACCCTTATATATATATAACACTGTGTGATGTAGAAAAATATAAGAGACCTCCGTAAAAATATCTTATAGTTCCTGAAAGACGAGGATGTTCAAACATAAACCTAGTTTCCTATGCTCTAATATGGTGGGAATGAGACCTAATTTACGTAATTATTCAAAAATGCATAAAATAATTATATACATTGTGACTACCACAGGCAGTTATAAGAAGAGATGTAGATCTTCCCCATTGTTCAACCCTCCTGGAATACGTGTGTCCAACTCCACTATATATTTGCATTCCAGTTGCCTCAGAGCTTTTTCCCGGTTGCCTCCTCTCTTCAATTTCGGTACTGAGTCTATAATAAAGTAGCTCAGGCAGCTCAGATTGTTGTTGTGGCAAGCTTTAAAATGCCTCGCTACCGGGTAAGTTGGATCCGAGTTGACAATGGCCCTTTAGTGCTGTAAAATCCTAACATATGCTTGCAGTTTTGTACTACCCACATACTTGAGTTCACATGTGCATTTCAATACATATACCACATAATCAGTGCGACATGTGTAGTGTCCCTTGAGATATCTAGGGCTGTCGCTGAAAGGTGTGGTGTACTGGTTAGTATTTATGCCAAATTTGCACGCTCTACAGGAAGAGCATTTAAAAAATCCTTTCACAGGGGCTAGCCATGTGCCACTGATAGATGTTTCCGGACTACTGGATACCAGTTCGTCCCGCATAGAAAATGCTCGCCTGTATGTAATAGTGGGGGTTTTGGGAAGCACTGCCTTTAGGGTAGGATCTGTCAACACTATGGGCCATTCCTTACAAATGGCGTTCTTAATAGTTTTAGCCTGTCTACTATAGGTAGTGATAAGTCTCATTTCACTTTCATTAGACTCATTGTCAGGGATATTATCAGTAAGCGTCAAGGTTTCCGGATTTGTAGTGTTTTTAGATATCAATAAATCACTTCTCTTCCTTAGGTTAGCTTTAGTCATGGCTCTAATTAAGCTTTTTTCATCATATCCACGCGCTAGTAGCCTATTCTTAGCATCCAACTGATGCTCATCACGCGCTGCTATAGTGCTGCACGCTCTGTGGATACGCAAAAATTCCCCATAAGGGATACTATTGATTGTGTGTTTCGGATGGAAGCTTTCTGCGTGTAACACCGTGTTCCCTGATGTACTTTTGCGATAAAGACTTGTCTCCAATTTGCCATCTTTAAAATTGACCGTTACATCTAGGAAGTTAACAACATTGGTGCTAATATCAGCAGAAAATTCCAAATTTAAATCATTGTCATTGATATCATTCACAAAACCCAACGCCTCTTGTTCAGTTCCCTTCCAAATGACGAAAATGTTGTCTATATAATGCCACCATGATATAACCTTGGTGGACCATAGCTCCGCATGGCGGACCATGAGGACATGCCTCTCCCACCAGCCTACATGTAAACATGCATAGCTGGGAGAGAAACATGCCCCCATAGCCACGCCTCTCAGTTGTTGAAATGTCTCATTATTGAATAGGAACATGTTGTTATTTAAACAAATACGGATCATATTGACTAACATAGTATTATGTTTGTAAAATTCCATATTCCTTTCACCCAGAAAGTATTCTACAGCCCACAGTCCATCATCATGGGCTATGCTAGTATATAATGCTGTGATGTCCATAGTTATTAAAATAACATCAGGTGGTAAAGTGAGGCTATTGAGTTTGTGTAGAAAGTCCATAGTATCACGTATGTAACTTGGCAAATTCACCACCAAATCTTGAAGGAAAAAGTCAATATATTTAGAGGTGTTTTCAAACATACCATTAATTGCTGACACTATAGGGCGTCCTGGAATAGGCATGACCCCTTTATGCACTTTGGGAATAAAATAAATGCTAGGTAGAACCGGATGTTCTTTATGCAAATATTTCACCTCCTCTTTGGTAAGCAAGCCCTCTCTGTGCCAAACCTGTAGCTCATCTTTGTATTGCTTGTGTGTGTTAGCAATCAATGTTTTAGGAATCCTGCGGTAACATTCCAAGTTGTTTAAATGATGGTAGGCCTCCTCTTTGTATTCCTTTTTTCCCCATAAGACCACGTTACCTCCTTTATCTGATTTGTTAATAATGACATTATTGTTTTTCTTCAGTTTGGACATCAACTTGAAATATGCATTCAATTTGTGCGTAGAAGTTCTATTTCTGTTTTTTGCTTGGGTTTGATGCTGTAGTTTTTTTAATTCATCAGTGATTCTGTCATGAAATACATCAATAGAGTCACGTGGCATCGTCGGCATAAATGTAGACACTGGTTTAAATGGACTCATACAGGATTTAGATATATTGATCCCTATATATATATATTCATTCACTGAAAAAAACACAGGTTTCAGGGATGTTATATTTCACATCAGTGATGTCACTGACCATGTCATGAATGATGTAATATGTGACGTCATCAGCAGTGCATTGCGGGGGCGTGAGTTATAGTTAGCTCAACTAACTGTAACAGGGGAATTTCTATGGTTTTCTATGAGTGAAATGTCCAACTAACTATAACATCCCTGAAACCTATGTTTTTTTCAGTGAATTTCAAAGGTTTTTTAAATGCTAATTTCTAACTATAACGTGCCTGAAAACTATGTTTTTTTCAGTGAATTTCAAAGGTTTTTTAAATGCTAATTTCTAATTATAATGTTCATTAAACCTATCTTTTATTCTGTGTTTTTTAATTATCATCACAGTCTCAACTTGGTGAAAACTGCAAATCTCACCACTCTTCCATCAATACCTTATGCCAACAAAATTGCCACAAACGAGAGCCACAACTAACGCTAATGAAATGCAAAGTAGGCGTTCCCATTAAAAAAAAAACACGAAAACACCACTTCCCCATATTTTCAACGACCAACCAAATCTGCACTGCGATCCAAAAAGCAGGCGATAAGCCGAGTTAGAAGTAACAAATTAACATCAACCTTTAACTGGTGAAAGGAGGTCGACTATCTACTCCGTGAATTAGACCCAACTCACAGCCACATCTAAAGACCAACATGTGATAGACCTACTGATTATGCAGCTCCGACACCCAACAAGGCCACAACACCCAGCGCCACCACCACCAGAACCTCCCCCCCACACCACCCCCCCTACTACCACGAGGCAGTGCAAAACAGGCCAACGGACCTTCTCAAAACACCATGTCCCTCATCCACAGAATAGCTGAATGTTGGGAGATGTGGAAACCAACTATATATGAAGGAGGCAAGTCACCCATCAACAATAAAGCACACAATGCCAAGTGTAGTGCTGCACAGACCTCACTATGCAAACCACAAACCTCTCCATGTGGAGATATACTATTGATTCTTGTAGTGTAGTGCACAGTGGATGAAACCATGTTACCTCAGGCAGTGGGGAAGATCTCGGTCATGTAGCTGTGTTGTCCCCCCCTGGAAGCGGAAGCGGAGTGGGCTGCCCCAACGTATGCCACTCCAGCGTAGGAGTATGAATAAATAGGCCAGGCCCTAGGCATGGTTCACTTGTGGGAAGACCAATGAGTCTGTCACAGCGACAGCCCTCACCCTGGCACGTGGCTGCTGCCATAAACGCGGACCTCCTCGACACACGCCCCCTGCAAACCCAGCAGCACAGCACCGCAGACTTTTGTCTGTACCGACTGCTGCCTTCGATCTACACTGCAGACAGCAGGGCTCACAATTCAGATGCAGTGGCGACTGTAGATGTTGCAGTCCAGTTCGCAAGACATGTTGCTCCCAGTGCGGCCCGCCCAGACCACGCATCATCGCAGGGTGCGCACACGCTGTGTGCTTCAGGTGCTACTAACTCACTGCACCATAAGTCATCACCACGTGGCCTCATCAAGGCTGAATTCATTAGACAAAACACATTACTCCCAGTATCATCGCAGGGTGCACACACGCTGAGTACTCCAGCTGCCACTAACTGTGCAGCTCAACTCAACACCACGTGGCTGTGCACCAGACTCCCTTCGATCAGTGAGGGGTATTTCCATATGGAAGGCCGGCGACACGTGGTGCCACTGAACCTGCACTACGCAGGCCGGTGGGGCCACCAACGTATGCATGTGGCTGTGAGCCCTTTCTCACCGCTACCTCTGGCCTACACTGTGGAAGACCGGCGACACGTGGTGCCACTAACCCTGTTCAACAAAAGCCGAACAATCCCACATGTGGAACTGTGTCCAGAGTCCTCAATGGCAGTGACCCCAACTCCGTGAGACAACCACAGCACCAGACTCCCTTCGATCAGTGAGGCATATTTTCATATGCAACGGCAGCGACACGTGGTGCCAATAACTCTGTTCAACACAAGCCGAACAATCCCACATGTGGAACTGTGTCCTGAGTTCTGAATGGCAGTGACCCCAAGTCCATGGCAGCGACCACAGCACCATACTGCACTTTACATTTCACATAGACAACTACATTTATGCGGCATACTTCAAGTGAACCTTTCCACAGACTCATACAAAGTAGCATAATCACTAATTCCTCTGCTAACATATTTCAAACCTAATTTGTGCTGCAGCTTCACCATTCTGCGACTACTCAGGGTTTTAGACCTAGCAAAATATAAACCAACAACCTTTTGCATGTCTCTCCTGTAGGTCTCACTATATTCCTGAAAGCATGTATGCATATTTCTGTACCTTTTGCTAGTGACACCATAAATAAAATAAGCATACAAATAGATGTGTACCTGTGTTTTATACATCTACAATCTTCAGATGGATAACACATATCATAATACATGTGTAAATAGAGACGTACTTTAGTCGCAAGACCATGAAGACCTTTAAACATGACAGACTGCTCTTCACATTTCAAACAGATACCTACATTCATGCAGTGTACTTCAAGTGTACCTTTCCACAGACTCATACAAAATAGCCTAATCACTAATCTGTTTCCTAACATGTCTTAAACCTCACTTTTGTGCTGCACCTTCACCATTTTGCGACTACTTATGGTGTTGAGCCTAGCCAAATATAAGGCAGCAACACATCACATCTCTCAGCTGTAAGTCTTACCATATTACTGAAAGCATGCATGCATATGGCTGTACCTCTTGCTAGCAGCATCACATATGAAACAAATATACAAATAGAAGCATACCTGTGTTTTAAATGTCTAGCATCTTCAGATGCATAGCACATTTCAAAATACATGTGCATGTAGAGACATACCCCAGTCACAAGACCATGCAGGCCTTAAAACTTGACAGACTGCACTTCACATTTCAAGCAGATACTTAAAGTGATGCGGTATATTTAAAGTGTACTTTCCACAAACTCATACAAAGTAGCCTAATCCCTAATCCCTCTCCTAACATGTCTTAAATCTCACTTATGTGCTGCAGCTTCTCATATTTCAGTCACAAGTCCATAAAGGCCTTAAAACTTTACAGACTGCACAACACATTTCAAAAGACACCTAGAATTATGCGGCATACTTCAATTGAACATTTCTAAATACTCATACAAAGTAGCATAATCACTAATTCCTCAGCCAACATAATTTAAACATCACTTTTCTGCTCCTTCACCATTTTACTGCTACTCAGTGTTTATCCTAGCCAAATACAAAGCAGCCGCCCATCACATGTCTCTGTTCTAAGTCTCACCATATTTCTGAAACATGCATGCATGTGTCTCTACCTTTTGCTAGTAGTATCATATATAAAAGAAACATACAAATAGATGTATACGTGTGTTTTATACATCTAGCATCTTCAGATACATAACACATATGAGGATACATATGCAAGTAGAGATATACTTCAGTCACTAGACCATCCAGATCTTAAAACTTGACAGTCTGCTCTTCACATTTCAAGCAGACACTGAAAATTATGCGGCATATTTGAAGTGTACCTTTCCACAGACTCATATACCGGTGTTTTACACATCTAGCAGCTTCAGATAGATAGAGGGTTTCCTCAATCACAACAGTATGCAGATCTGAAAATTTCACAGAACACACTTCACATTTCAAGAAACTCCCAAAATGATATGGCGTATTTTAACTGTACCTCTCTAGACACTTTTACAAAATAGCCTAATCACTAATACCTCATGTGAACATGTTTTAAACCTCACTTTTGTGCTGCAGCTTCACCATTCTACTAGTACTCACAGTATTGAGCGTAGCCACATACAAAGCAACAACACCTCTTTGTTATACATCTTGCACATTCCAATGTATAACACATATTGTAATACATATTCAAGTACAGACATACCTCAGTTACAAGTCCATGCACACCTTAAAACTTGACTGACGGCACTTCCAAAATGAATGCAACACCTAAAATTATGCAGTGTACTCCAATTGTACATTTCCACACGCTAATACAAACTACCATAATGCTAGTCCATCTTTCAATAAACACATATTACTATACACAATCTATTCCAATCATCATTTAAGTTCAATAAAACAAAGTACAATACACATCTCTACATTTAATAGAATATTTCAAACATCACATTTCTTGAATAATTTTTAAAGTTTAAAATAAAGCTAATACATAATGCATCTCACAGATTTGTAACTCACCTTTCAAATAGTATTGTAGATTATGAATTATCATAAAATCATAAAGAATTTTCTTTTCCACACAATCAATGTAATGCACCACTCTCAACAAGGTAAAACCAGTAATGGCAAACATTACCTCTCTTTCTACACACACGTAAATGTAAGTAACAAATCAAAATCCTTTCTACATTTTTTTAAATTGTGAAACACATTTCTATTGGTTAGACATATTAACCCTTACCAACAGACTTGTAAAAAGTGTCCAAACTGGTTCAGTAATTTTCTGGAGTCACGACTCAGTAAAGCGTCGCGATGGAGCCGTGAATCCATACGAGAGTACAAAAACCTATTAGTAATGATACTAGAATTATTTATTAAGAACACACCACTTCTAAATATACTAGTGATTTGGGAAATCTTACTTTATTAACATATCACTTATATATAATTTACAATTTCATATTTTAAACCACGGCTAAATTTCCACCCTTCCCCCAATCTGCTTAATCCCAGTTTCCATAGTAACACTTTCTACAACATTCAACTGAACTGGCAGGCCACAAGTTCAACATATTTTCAAGTTTAGCACAGCAGCTTACAAATGCAAATAGCAGGTGTGGTTGACTTTTGCAAAAATATGTACTGTACCTTTCAAAAGTTTTTTATAACCAATAAGAAACATGCTTCTTTAACAAATTAACATGCATCCTATTTTTCAGTGTACAGTGTTAATGAACAGCCATCTGCTTTTTCAAAAACAACATCTTGTCCACCATTTTAGATACCTCTCATTCTACCAACTGACTACCTCAGCTACAGACATCTTTTCATTACTTCCAGACATCCCTTCAAGATGCTTACAGTATGGATTGTTGGGCACAGTTATGTGTTCTGGTGCAAAAGTTATTCTGAACACAGAGGTATTGACAAAGACCTAACTTTTCAAAATGTGGCTATTAAATGGATTGCACAGAGAGGATTAAAGTGGCAACAATTGATGCCTTTGGTTAAAACCTTTTTGCATCTCCAACTCCCTGACCTCATGATTGTGTACTGTGGTGGCAATGACATAGACACATTGACTGGGGTAGGTCTGGAAATGCTAATGAAGGACACCTTTGCATAATTGATGTTGCGTTTGCCTCAAACTGTCTTTGTATACTCTAATATATGCCAAAGACAGAAATGGAAGTGGTCAAATCAATTCTGTCCACAGATTGTAAAAGCTAGAAAGAATGTCAATAAAGCTGTTTCTGCTTACCTCAGAGACCATAGGATGTGCTCCATCTATAACAACAATCTACGTTTTGATATGGATGACATCTACAGAAGTGATGGAGTACATTTCACAGATCAAGAAAACAGAGTCTTTCTCAACAGCCTAAAGCTGTGCATCCGCACTTACATGTAGCTACAACAAACTCATAATGAAAACAAGGGTTCTTTTTAGAGCCACCCTATGTCACAATAGTGAATCTAATTTTTTTTTCCACATACATACACTATTTTAATTTGCTGTGGATTCGAGCACCCATCGGGAATCTGCAAAAGCATGAATTCAATGTACTACAACACAATACACTTTTCAGGTTTAACTTTTAATTTTATATATTTTTACTAACTCTATCAAATGTAATCTTATTATTAGTTCAATCACACTGCCTCTATAAAGCAAGTTCACAAATGCAACCCTACCTTCTAAATGATATATTATTAAATTATTTATTTGAGGTGGATCCGCAAATCCAGCGCAAAGTTACACGGGGGCCGTGCTGAGAGCCTCAATGGGGTCGCGACTCCAAAATCATAAGGAAAAAAAAACCTCCCCACTTCCATTATTCGATATCCGCCCCGGGGACCCCATCTCCGGGGCATGCTATCACGTTAGGGACAGTGGGGAGAGCCCCAATGCCCCTGTGGTCCCAGCCGGCTCCCCACATCCTGCGGGAGTTGACATTGCTTTTCGGCAAAGGGAGCTGCTAACATGCAACTCCCCTTGTCCAAAAGCAACTCTGCTTCGCTTCATGGAAGCAAGAGCAGGTTTCCTGCTCTTGATTCCATGAAGCAAAGCAGAGTTTGCAATGACAGGCCGAGAGCCATGCTCCCGCCATGCCATTGCACACTGCAATGTCCCGAGGGTGGGCACTAGGGACATTGCTGGAGCTGGCCCTGGGGGGTGGCGGTCCCCAGGGCCATGGAGGGCTCCAGGAGGGGGGCCGAGTGGCCCTCCTCTCAACATGAATGTACCCCGTGGAGGTGGTGTCCCCGGGGCCAGGGGTTCATTGCGGACCCCAGCATTAATATAATTAGTGCCCTAGGGAGGTGGTGTTCCCGGGGCAGTGTGGGGAGGGGCAGGAGCCCCCCCACACTTCTTTAATTCTATTGGAGCCCTGAGAAGGTAGCGGTCTCTGGGGCTTAGGGGGCCCACGAGGCCCCCCCGCCCCATAATAAGGAATCTCCGAGGAGGCGGCGGTCCTCGGGGCAGCATGGGGGCATCAGACCCCATGCACTTTTTTAAATGAAACGCCGGCAAGTTGGTGGTCCCCGGGGCTGCGGGGACCGCCGCATAAATTAACAACATTGTCCTTTGGACCTGGCTTAACCGAGGGCTTATTAAAAATAAGCGTGAAAGCCTGTGCTTCATTTTTTTAAAAGAGTTTCAGCAAGATTCGCGCACCCAGTACGACTGAACAGGCCTTGGGGATCAGGGTGCTTCTTCCCTGCCCCCTTTTCTAGTTTTTTGAACTTTTTTCTTGTGACTCGGTTCTACTGAGTCACAAGATGGCTGCTAACACTGTCTGGTTTGAAGCGTTGGCAGCCAATCAGAGTCAAGCGTATGCTCGGTAGGGTTCACGCATCCACCACGGTCACCAGATATATAATTTTCTTAAATATGAATACTTCAGGAACTACTGAACGGGTTTAAACCATTTAACAAAAAGAACGCTTTCTGAACCAAGAGCTACCTTTTTGCCACATTTGGTGTAATTCCGTTCAGCAGTTCGGGATGTAGCTTTGTCTAAAGTTTCTTATGGAAACCAGCATGGAGAAAAAGTGTTTTGGGACCCCCCATTTTTTCTGGCCCCCGCTTGACGAATCACCCCGAAACTTTCGAGACAGGAGCGGGACATTAGTTTTGAAAATCTCGCGAAGATTTGTCAAACTTCGCCAAAGATATTGGCAAATCAAAAAATGCTTTTCCTATGGAAACTAGATCCTAACTATAACTACCTACTGGCAACCGCCAATAGGTAATTACCTACTGGCGGTCGCCAGTAGGTAGATATAGTTAGGACCTATTTTCCATAGGAAATCCGCAATATTCTATTTGGAATAACGTTGGCGCCGATTGACGAATCTTCGCGAGATTTTCCAAACTTTTGGCCAGCTCCGGTCCGCTCCTATCCTGAAAATTTCACGGTGATCCGTCAAGCGGGGGCCGAGAAAAAAGGGGGTTCCCAAAACATGTTTTCCCCATGCATTTTCCCATAGGACCTGTTGACGCAGCTACAGCCCGAACTGCTGAACGGAATTACACCAAATTTGGCAAAGAGGTAGTCCTGAGTTCAGACTCGTGCCTTTTGCTTAAATGGTGTAAATCCGTTCAGTAGTTCCTGAGAAAATTAGGGTAAAAAAGTTAGTGATATCTATGGCCTCGGAGGATCCGCGCACCCGGCCCGCACCCAGCGCGCACCCTGCTGTGCACGAGCTGAATGCTAATTGGCTGTCAACACTCCAGATCAGGAAGTGTTGGCAGCCATCTTGTGCCTCGGTAGAACCGAGGCACAAGAAACCTATAAAACAAACGCGAAAAACGCGACAAGGGGGCAGGGTAGAAACACCCTGACCCCCTAGGCCTGCTCAGGGGGTCCCACAAGGACCCCCAGAAAAAAGCATTTAAAAAAAAAAATCATCGAGATTCGCGCACCCAGTGCAAATTTCGGCCGAAAATGTAAAAGAAATTCAGCACGGGCTGCCGCGCTGAATATTCTAATTTGCCCCCGGGGGTTTAATTTAAAAAAAAAGTGTGGGGGTCACAATCCCCCCACACTGCCCTGGGGACCGCCACCCCCCGGGGCTCCAAGATTGTAAATGCAGGGGGGCAGCCCCCCCAGCCCTGGGGACCGCCACCCCTGGGGCAACTTGTACATGTTGGAGGGGGCACATGCGGCCCCCCTCCTGGAGCCTTGTATTGGCCCTGGGGACTGCCATCCCCCAGGACTGGCTCCTGTAGTGTCCCGGGGTGCCCACCCCCGGGACACTGCTGTTTGCAATGGCACATTGCAAACTCCTTTGCTTCATTGAAGCGAGAGCAGGGAAACCTGCTCTCGCTTCAATGAAGCAAAGCAGATTGCTTTTCCACATGGGGAGCAGCATGTTAGCTGCTCCCCATGTGGAAAAGCAATACCGGCTCCCGCAGGAGGCGGGGAACCGGCTGGGACCGTGGGGGGATTGGGCCAGAAGTGGCCCGGGAGGGGGGCAACGCAGCCCCCCTCCCAAATTAAATTTAAAAAAAAATAAAAAACAATGGCCGGCCCCGGGGGATGGGGTCCCCGGGGCCTTAAAGTGGCCAGAGGAGGGGGGCTATGCAGCCCCCCTCCATCAACATTTTTTTAAAAAGGCAGATGCCCCGGGGGATGGGGTCCCCGGAGCAAATTATGGCCTCGGGAGGGGGGCCACGAGGCCCCCTTCCCGATTTATTTTTTTTCAAAAATAAAAATTGGGGTCAGGCCTTGGGGGATGGGGTCCCCAGGGCCAAAAAATTTGAAAAAGAAGGGGGGCTACACAGCGCCCCTTCTAAAAAAAATGAAGGAACAAAAAAAACGGGATTGGGCCGGAGGCCACCTCCCCTCCTTACACCACTCTGCAAGCACGCCCCCTGGCGCATTTGCAGAGGGGTAACTAATTCCCCTTGAATACTGGGGCTCCCTGGGGGCCAACTAGCCCACCAGGAACCTCCAGTATGCGCCAGGAGGCTGCCTTGCAGAGAGGTGTAATGAGGCCACGCCCATTTTTACACCTCTCTGCAATGCAGCTCCGTGGCGCTTACTGGAGGTACCTGGTGGCCTAGTTGGCCACTAGGGGACCTCAGGATTCAAGGGGACTTAATCCCCCAACTTAAAACATGCCACGGGGCGCGTTTGCACAGTAGTGAAGATAGGGGGCGGGGCCTGAGGTGATACTGTGCAAACACACCCTGTGGCACTTTAAGTTGGGGAATTCATTCCTCTTCAATCGAGAGGTCCCCTTGGTGCCAACTAGCAAACCAGGTACCTCCAGTAAGCGCCACGGAGCTGCGTTGCAGAGTGTTGTAAAAAGGGGCGTGTCCTCTGAACACCTCTCTGCAACACAGCTCCCTGGGGCATACTGGAGGTACCTGGTGGGCAAGTTGGCTGCCAGGGGACCTCAGGATTCAAGAGGACTTAATCCCCCAACTTAAAACACGCCACGGGGCGTGTTAGCACAGTGGTGAAGGTAGGGGCGGGCCTGAGGTGATATGTGTGCAAACACGCCCTTTGGCGCATTTTAAGTTGGGGAATTCATTCCTCCTCATTCCAGAGGTCCCCAAGGGGCCAACTAGCCCACCAGGTACCTCCAGGAAGTGCCACTGAGCTGCGTTGCAGAGTGTTGTAAAAAAGAGCGTGGCCTCTGAACACCTCTCTGCAACGCAGCTCCCTGACACATACTGGAGGTACCTGGTGGGCTAGTTGGCCCACAGGGGACCGCAGGATTGAAGAGGAATTAATTCCCCAACTTAAACCGCGCCACAGCGTGTGTTTGCACACGTCACCTCAGGCCCCGCCCCCTTCCTTTACCATTGTACAAATATTCTTCTAAAATCAGGGCTGCATCTTTTAGACCAGCACTGACCCTGAAAAGTAATTATAAGCGTACTTACCAGTAACTTGTATTTCCTTCCATAGGAATCCATTGTGTGGTTTTCAGCAGAAAAGCTTCTAAGTGTCCATTTTTGAAACGTACAAATATTCCTCTAAAATCAGCCGAACTACGAATTCCGATTTACTCACCTGTTCTCAGGAGAGAACCCAGGGCTGCATCTTTTAGAGCAGCACTGACCCTGAAAAGTAATTCTAAGCGTACTTACCAGTAACTTGTATTTCTTTCCATGGGAATCCATTGTGTGGATTTCAGCAGAAAAGTTTCTAAGTGTCCATTTTTGAAACGTACAAATATTCCTCTAAAATCAGCCGAACTACGAATTCTGATTTACTCACCTATTATCAGGAGAGAACCCAGTGCTGCATCTTTTAGACCAGCACTGTCCCTGAAAAGTAATTCTAAGCGTACTTACCAGTAACTTGTATTTCCTTCCATAGGAATCCATTGTGTGGTTTTCAGCAGAAAAGTTTCTAAGTGTCCAATTTTGAAACGTACAAATATTCCTCTAAAATCAGCTGAACTACGAATTCCGATTTACTCACCTGTTATCAAGAGAGAACCCAGGGCTGCATCTTTTAGACCAGCACTGACCCTGAAAAGTAATTCTAAGCATACTTAACAGTAACTTGTATTTCCTTCCATAGGAATCCATTGTGTGCTTTTAGGTAGAAAAGTTTCTAAGTGTCTATTTTCACAAACTAAAAATATTCCTAAAAATCGTCTGTATGACTTAAACACATTCTTTCAAGTGTTTACAGGAGATTCACCTGTGTTGGATCAAGGATCCACCAATGAGTAAGAAAAAGTAACGATAACACTACTTACCTGCTAAGTGAATTTTCTGCCATAGGATAACATTGGTGATTCTATGTGAAAAATGTTCTAAGTGTCAACTTTTAAAATACAATAATAATCCTTAAAAATCACTACTGTAACCAAAACGCTTTGACTCAACTGTTTACAGGAGATGTCCAAGGACTGAATCTAGCATCCAGTCCTGTGGTTAGAAAAGTAATCCATAAAGTAACTAATTGCATTTGACTAGAAATTCACATTGAGCTCAATGTTGCTTTGTGTTTGAAATTGTGTTGCCCATTGGAACAACTGTAACTACTGTACTTAAAAGTCTATTGCCTACTTCCAAAGTATTTAAACTAAAGTAATTAATTCTGAGAAAGTATATTTTGTATTGTTATGTATAATGTAATTAAAAAAATAAAATATCTAAAAATAAACAGTTTAAAGAATGTAGTAAATCAGTATAAAAAAAATCAGTATAACAATTAATACATTAAAAATTGTCATTTACAAAACCTTTGAAATTCACTGAAAAAACCATAGGTTTCAGGCCTGATATAGTTAGGAATTAGCATTTAAAAAACCTGCGAAATTCACTGAAAAAACCATAGGTTTCAGGCCTGATATAGTCAGGAATTAGCATTTAAAAAACCTTAGAAATTCACTGAAAGAACAATAGGTTTTAGGGGTGTTATAGTTAGCTGGACATTTCACTCGAACAAAACCATTGAAATTCCTCCGATATAGTTTGTTGTACTAACTACATCTCACGTGCCCGCAATCTACTGCTGATGATGTCACATATTACATCATTCATGACATGATCAGTGAATGGTCAGTGACATCACTGATGACATCTCAAATTACATCACTGATGACATCACTGATGACATCATCCACGTGATAATCAGATACACCTCATCACACACTAGTATAACCTTTCATCACTCACTGTAAAATAGAGTGCCAGATTAAAAACCATTGACACACCAATACAAGTTTCTAAACACCCACTCAGTGATTCCTAGATCTATACACACATCTAATCACTTACCTATAGATTCCCTCATACATGCTGTCAATGATCAATAGAACACTATCAAATATACTTATACACCTATATCGACATTAAACACCAGCACACATCCTAATCACTTCTGAAGTCATCCTACTCACTTATGCAAACAATGGATCATACTTACTTTTACTTAGCTATACACTTATAAAAACACCACTTCATCTATTCATATAGATAATAGTTCATACTTAGTGTGTTTTAAAATCACTATTACAACTATACATTTATCCATACAGTCACTCATACAATCACTGTGTCTTATGTATACTTATTTATATACAACTGACACATACACTGGCTTTTATTTTTCTAGTTTGTTGGACATGTACCATTGAGACATATATTTGCTCATCGCCACACCCATAAAGATATTCACTCACCGAAACAACTGTTATAACATGTAGTTTTAACTTCATATACCTACTGAATCAACTATTCACACATCTTTGGACAGTCACACAACTCCCACCGAACCACACACTCATTCACTCTCCCATACAAATAGTCAGTTAACTAATCAATAAATAATATAGACTTTCACGTAGCTAGTAACCAACTAGTGCAGCAGTTTACACAACAACTGACAAAGTGATACAGATATTCACACAGTTTAGTCACTATCCAATATATTTAGTGAGACACTATAAATTAGTCAAGTAAACAGTCAATCGCACTGCTACTAAATACTCCATCCAGATATTTATATTTATATATCCACTCATTCTTCAATGCAAATTGCTATATATATCATACATATTTAAATAACGAACCAAACCACATTCTCTGGATGATGTCATCAGTGATGTCATCAGTGATGTCATTTGAGATGTCATCAGTGATGTCACTGACCATGTCATGAATGATGTAATATGTGACATCATCAGCAGTGGATTGCGGGCGCGCGAGATGTAGTTAGTACAACTAACTATATCAGAGGAATTTCAATGGTTTTGTTCGAGTGAAATGTCCAGCTAACTATAACACCCCTAAAACCTATTGTTTTTTCAGTGAATTTCTAAGGTTTTTTAAATGCTAATTCCTAACTATATCAGGCCTGAAACCTATGTTTTTTTCAGTGAATTTCGCGGGTTTTTTCAATGCTAATTCCTAACTATATCAGACCTGAAACCTATGTTTTTTTCAGTGAATATATATATATATATATAGAGAGAGATATAGATATATATTACCTACTGGCGGTCGCCAGTAGGTAGTTATAGTTAGGACCTATTATCCATAGGAAATCCACAACATTCTATTTGGAATAACTTTGGCGCCGGTTGACGAATGTTTGCGAAATTTTCAAAACTCGTGGCCTGCTCCGGTCCGCTCCTATCCTGAAAGTCTCGGGTGATTCGTCAAGCAGGGGCCGAGAAAAAAGGGGGTCCCAAAACGTGTTTTCCCCATGCAATTTTCCATAGTGACCGGAATTCCATAGTGAACGGAATTACACCAAATTTGGCAGAAAGGTAGACCTTGATTCAGAGTCGTGCCTTTTGCTTAAATGGTGTAAATCCATTCTGTAGTTCCTGAGAAAATCAAAATCACATATATATCTATGGCCGCGCTGGATCCGCGCACCCTGGCGAGCCCGAGCTGTATGCTAATTGGCTGTCAACACTCCAAACCACGAAGTGTTGGCAGCCATCTTGTGCCTCGGTAACCGAGGCACAAGAAAACGCAAGAAAAAACGCACAGAACGCAAAAAGGGGGCAGGGTAGAAACCCCCTGACTCCCTAGGCCTGCTTAGGGGGTCCCACAAGGACCCCCAGGGCCACCTCCAATTTTTTTTTTTCAATCGGCAAAATCCGCGTTGGGTGTGCGGATCCTGCCGATAAAAAAAAAATACGAAGCGCGGGCTCCCGCGCTTCGTTGCTAATTGCTAATTTGCCCCCGGGGGGCCAGATCCTGGGGGCAATGCGAGTATTGGGTTGGGGGCCCAAAGGGGCCCCCAAGCCCCGGGGACCGCCACCCCCGGGGCTTTGTGAAAATATTTGCGGGGGGCTCACGGCACCCCCACAGCCCTGGGACCGCCATCCCCCGGGGCTTGTGTATTTAAAAAAAAAAAGAAATACCCTGTGTGGGGGGCTCAAGCCCCCCACACGCCCCAGGGGACCGCCAGTTCCCCGGGGCACAAAATATGTAAATTGGGGGTCCGTAAATATGTAAATTGGTGGAAGGGGAGCCACGCGGCCCCCCCCTGGAGCCAATGATGGCCCTGGGGACCGCCACCCCCCCAGGGCCGGCTCCTGCAGTGTTCCGGGGTGCCCACCCCTGGGACACTGCTGTTTGCTATGGCAGGGCGGGAGCCTCGCGGCTCTCGCCCTGCCATAGCAAACGTGGAAACCTGCTCTCTCTTTCAAAATTCAAACCAAATTGCTTTTCCACACGGGGAGCTGCATCTTAGCAGCTCCCCATGTGGGAAAGCAATGCCGGCTCCCGCAGGAAGCGGGGAGCCGGCGGGACCGTGGGGGGATTGGGGACCCCCCCACAGCCCCCCTGGGGCTATTAGTGGCCCGGAAGGGGGGCCACGCGGCCCCCCTCCCCCCAAAAAAACAAAAAACAAATTGTAAATAAATAAATAAGAAAGACCGGCCCCAGGGGATGGGGTCCCCGGGGCCTTTAGTGACCAGAGGAGGGGGGCATCGCAGCCCCCCTCCCAAAAATATTTTTTATAAAAAGGCCATGCCCCGGGGATGGGATCCCCAGGGCTGATTAAGGCCTCGGGATGGGGGCCACGCGGCCCCCTTCCCAAATGTTAATAAAAAAAAAAAAATTAGGGGGCAGGCCCTGGGGCATAGGGTCCCCAGGGCCAAAAAATGAGAAAAAGAAGGGGGGCTATGCAGCACCCCTACTTAAAAAAATATTAAAAAATTAAATAACGGGATCGTGCCGGAGGCCACGCCCCCTCGTTTCAGCACTCTGCAAACGTGCCCCCTGGTGCGTTTACAGATGGGGAACGAATTCCCCTTGAATACTGGGGGTCCCTGGGGGCCAACTAGCCCACCAGGAACCTCCAGTATGCGCCAGGGGGCTGCGTTGCAGAGAGGTGTTCTGAGGCCACGCCCCTTTTTACACCTCTGCAATGCAGCTCTGTGGCGCTTAATGGAGGTAGCTGGTGGGGTAGTTGCACCCCAGGGACCCTCAGGATTCAAGGGGGGTAATCCCCCAACTTAAAACGCACCACGGGGCACGTTTGCACAGTGGTGAAGGGAGGGGGTGGGGCCTGAGGTGATATGTGTGCAAACACGCCCTGTGGGGCGTTTTAAGTTCAGGAATTAATTCCTCTTCAATCTGGTGGGTCCCTGGGGGCCAACTAGCCCACCAGTTACCTCCAGTAAGCGCCACGGAGCTGCGTTGCAGAGTGTTGTAAAAAGGGGTGTGGCCTCTGAACACCTCTCTGCAAGGCAGCTTTCTGGCGCATACTGGAGGTACCTGGTGGGTTAGATGGCCCCAAGTGACCCTCAGGATTGAGGAGGGATTAATTCCCCAACTTAAACCGCGCCACAGGGTGTGTTTGCCGACATGTCACTTCAGGCCACGCCTCCTTCCTTCACCACTGTGCAAACGCGCCCCGTGGCGCGTTTTAAGTTGGGGGATTAACTCTCTTTTAATACTGAGGGTCCCTGAGGGCTAACTAGCCCAACAGGTATCTCCAGTATGCACCAGGAAGCTGCGTTGCAGACAGGTGTTCAGAGGCCACGTCCCTTTTTACACCTCTCTGGAACGCAGCTCTGTGGCGCTTACTGGAGGTACCAAGTGGGCTAGTTTGACCCTAGGGACCCTTAGGATTCAAGGGGACTTAATCTCCCAACTTAAAACGGACACAGGGCGTGTTTACACAGGTGTGAAGGGAGGGGACGGGGCCTGAGGTGGCGTGTGCAAACACGCCCTGTGGCGCGTTTTAAGTTGGGGAAATAATTCCACTTCAATCCTGAGGGCCCATGGGGACCAACTAGTTCACCAGGTGCTTCCAGTAAGCACCACGGTGCTGCGTTGCAGAGAGATGGTCCAGGCCGTGCACATTTTCTTTGCAACGCAGCTCTGTGGTGCTAACTAGAGATACCTGATGGGCTAGTAGTACCCAAGGGACACTCAGGATTCAAGGGGACTTTATCCCCCAAATTAAAACGGCCATAGGGCGTGTTTGCACACATCAGCTCAGCCCCCCTCCCTTCACTAGTGTGCAAACACGCCCTGTGGCGCGTTTTAAGAGGTAGTTTTAATACCCCTGCCCTATTATATACTAGGGGCTTACAGAGGAGGTCATGCTAATAACAGGGGTACCCCAACGCTTAGTGTTCCCTGGTGTATGTAGGTGTTTTAACTGTATTCTAAGTGTCTTTTAGCATAGCACTGGCTCTAGGACTGGTTAGTCAGAGTCCGTTACCACCAGAACCCATCTGAAAAAGTTGAGGGTACAGGATGATTTTGCAACAAAGACTCTTTTTGCTCCTCTGTTTGTTCTTTCTACACGTCTTCCTTCTTCCTGCACTTTTCTTCGTCTTTTAGGACTTCTGTAGCTTCTTTCTGCATTTCTTGTTCTTCTTTCTGTGTGTTTTTTCTTCTTTCTTCACATGTCCTACCTCTGTAGGCATAATTAGAAACTAGCATTTAAAAAATCTTTGAAATTCACTTAAAAATCCATAGGTTTCAGTAAAGGTAAAGTTAGAAATTAGCATTTAAAAAACTTTGAAATTCACTTAAAAAAAACATAGGTTTCAGGCACTTTATAGTTAGGAATTAGCATTTAAAAAACCTTTGAAATTCACAGAAAAAACCATAGGTTTCAGGGGTGTTATAGTTAGCTGGACATATCACTCGTACAAAACCATTGAAATTCCCCTGTTACAGTTAGTTCAGCTAACTATAACTCGCGCCCCCGCAATGCACTACTGATGACGTCACATACTACATCACTCATGACATGGTCAGTGACATCACTGATGACATCTCAAATGCCTAGAATCTCATAGGGCCATCTGCCTCCTTCAGCTTACAGTGATGTACAGACACATCTTGTAAATGTAAATCCGTATTTGTAAAGCGCAAACTACTCACCCTTACAGGTCTCAAGGCGCTGAGGGTCGTCGTGGAAATTAAGTGAGCTAATCCCCAGAGTCACGTGGTGCTGAGCTGAGCTGCCGCCAGAGCTAGGGATCAAACCGTGAACCCTGTGCTCCAAAGTCAGCTGCCCTGGCCGCTGCACCACACCTCTCCACTGAGTAACAAGCAGCATTAGATATGCACCACATACTGTACACTTCAGTACAGAGGTCTGACTTCAGCTGAGCTCTATTTAGCATCTTGTCAATAGTGATTATAATTGCTTCATACTTTAGCTTTTTGCAAAGCTACTAATATTTAGAAAGTTTCTGAGATGTGTTACTCTAAATCCTTCCTTGCCAGCTAAAATAACATTTTATCGCAAAGACTCATGTATTTCAGTAACTGAGTATACCATATATTACTCATTTGAATTGTTGCTTTCCATACAGTGCCCTTTTTATAAGCATATAAAAAGCTTATAAAGCTTTGAGAGACATGCACTGGGTTTCTGCTATTTAGGTCTCCAGCCCCAGATCTATTCCCCTAAAACTGTACAACTGTTCCCTAAATGGCAATAGCTTTAGTACTCTGTGTAACTTCCTAGTAAAGAGTACTCCTGGTAACTAGGGCATAGGGACATAGGGTACTAAAGAGGGTCCCTAAGGCTGCAGCATGTATTGTGCCATCATAACAGATCCTTTGGCACCAACATATGAACTGCCATTGTAAGTGCATGCCATGGTGCAGAGAAAAGTGAAGACACGTCAATGCACACCCCTTGTGTGCCATGCCTACAGACACTAAATACAGTATTGGTAAGTCAACCGTACAGCAGGCCTTACAGCCCTAAGGCAGGGTGCACTATACTACATGTGTGGACATATCTGCATAAGCAGCTATGCCCCAGGGATGTTGAAGTCGATTCTTAGATATAACAAGTGACCCGTGAAGCCATTTTGAGTAAATGTGTTGGCACTGGTATTTACGAATACCCTAGCTACATGATGTCTTCAGTGAAACTAGAGATGTTTGGTATCAAACATGGTGAGCAGTCTAAATATCGATAATTTAATTTCGACCTACCATAATATCGAGTCTAGAATATCGTAGGGACAGAATATCGATGTCAAGAATATCGATGGACAGAATATCGACCCAAAGGTAAGTAATATCGATTTTTGTTATATCGATGATAGTAATATCGAAGTTAGTAATATCGATATGAAATATATCGATGTTACTAATATCCATGTCACTAATATCGATATTTATAATATTGTTATGTATTTTATTATGTATTTAATATGTATGTGTTAATTATTTTTTGTTAAGTGTTCTACTGTTTTTAAAATATATGTATACAATTTATATATGTTAATAATGGTTTTTTTAAAGGTAATTTTGTGTTTTAGTACCGTAGCGGGTTGTGGGTTTATAGGGGAATAGGGTGGGAAGTAATTTAATTATATGAATTTAATTATAAATTTTTGGGAATTATAAATTAATTTTAAATATTTTTTGCGTTTAAATTCTGTAGCGGGTTGTGGGTTTATAGGGGAACAGGGTGGGAAGTAGTTTAATTATATGAAATTAATTATAAATGTTTAGGAATTATAAATTAATTTGAAATTATTTTTCCGTTTAAATTCTGTAGCGGGTTGTGGGTTTATAGGGGATTAGGGTGGGAAGTAATTTAATAATATTAAATTAATTATAAATGTTTAGGAATTATACATTTTTTTAAAATAATTTTTGCGTTTAAATTCTGTAGCGGGTTGTGGGTTTATAGGGGAAGAGGGTGGGAAGTAATTTAATTGTAATTAAGTAATATTTATATTTATTTATTGGTATTGATAATTATATTATTGTTAATTAAGTATTAATTGGTAATTATTTTTATTAATTGGTAATTAGTTTTGAATAATTGATTAATTGTTAATTATATTATTGTTAATTAAGTATTAATTGGTAACTAAGTTTTTATTAATTGGTAATTAGTTTTGAATAATTGATTAATTGATAATTATGTTAACTGTATTATTTTATTATTTGAGTGTTTCGTGCGGTTATAGGGGAATAGTGTTGGAAGTAATTGAAATCTAATTAAGTAATTATTAAATTTGTAGTTGGGTATTGATAATTAATTAATTGTAGATTAATTATTAATTGGTAAATATTTAAAATAATACTTTTTTGGTTATGAAAAATAATTTATTGTTGATTAATAATCAATTGGTAATTAAATATATTTCAATATTATTTAGTGATATTTCTAATTAATATATTAATAAGAAATTATTAATTGGTAATTAATGTATAATAATTATTATTTTGTGTAAAAAAAATATGTAATTGTTTAAGATTTTTTAATTGGTAATTAATGTTTGATAATTAATTTTTGGTATACAAAATTTAATTGTTCAATAATTTTTAAATTGGTAATTAATATTCCTTAATTATTATTTATTGGTATTTATTAATAATTTTTTGCTAATTAATTATTTATTGGTAGTTATGTTTTTAATAAATATGTATTGGTATTTGTAAGTAATTTTGAGTTATTTAATAATTAAATTATTAATTATTTCAAATAATTATTTTATTTAAAAGTATGTTATTTTTAACTTCTAAGCTATCCAACACTTTCTCTACTGTTGCACTCTCTGGAGTTAGAATAGTAATTTTTACCCCTACGCAATCCAACACTTTCCCTACTGTTGCACTCTCTGGAGTTGGAGTAGTAATTTGTACCCCTACGCTATCCAACACTTTCCCTACAGTTGCACTCTCTGGAGTTGGAATAGTAATTGTTACCCCTACGCTATCCAACACTTTCCCTACTGTTGCACTCTCTGGAGTTGGAATAGTAATTGTTAGTCCTACGCTATCCAACACTTTCCCTACTGTTGCACTCTTTGGAGTTGGAGTACTAATTTTTACCCCTACGCTATCCAACACTTTCCCTACTGTTGCACTCTCTGGAGTTGGAATAGTAATTTGTACCCCTACGCTATCCAACACTTTTCCTACTGTTGCACTCTCTGGAGTTGGAATAGTAATTTTTAACCCTACGCTATCCAACACTTTCCCTACTGTTGCATTCTCTGGATTTGGAATAGTGATTTTTACCCCTACACTATCCAACACTTTCCATACTGTTGCACTCTCTGGAGTTGGAATAGTAATTGTTACCCCTACGCTATCCAACACTTTCCCTACTGTTGCACTCTCTGGAGTTGGAATAGTAATTTTTACCCCTACGCTATCCAACACTTTTCCTACTGTTGCACTCTCTGGAGTTGGAATAGTAATTTTTAACCCTACGCTATCCAACACTTTCCCTACTGTTGCACTCTGTGGAGTTGGAATAGTAATTTTTAGCCCTACGCTATCCAACACTTTCCCTACTGTTGCACTCTTTGGAGTTGGAATAGTAATTTTTACACCTACGCTATCCAACACTTTCCCTACTGTTGCACTCTCTGGAGTTGGAATAGTAATTTTTACCCCTACGCTATCCAACACTTTCCCTACTGTTGCACTCTCTGGAGTTGGAATAGTGATTTTTACCCCTACGCTATCCAACACTTTCCCTACTGTTGCACTCTCTGGAGTTGGAATAGTAATTGTTACCCCTACGCTATCCAACAATTTCCCTACTGTTGCACTCTCTGGATTTGGAATAGTAATTTTTACCCCTACGCTATCCAGCACTTTCCCTACTGTTGCACTGTCTGGAGTGGGAATCTTAATTTTTACCCCTACGCTATCCAACACTTTCCCTACTGTTGCACTCTCTGGAGTTGGAGTACTAATTTTTACCCCTACGCTATCCAACACTTTCCCTACTGTTGCACTCTCTGGATTTGGAATAGTAATTTTTACCCCTACGCTATCCAACACTTTCCCTACTGTTGCACTCTCTGGAGTTGGAATAGTAATTGTTACCCCTACGCTATCCAACCATTTCCCTACTGTTGCACTCTCTGGATTTGGAATAGTAATTTTTACCCCTACGCTATCCAGCACTTTCCCTACTGTTGCACTGTCTGGAGTGGGAATCTTAATTTTTACCGCTACGCTATCCAACACTATCCTTTCTGTTGCACTCTCTGGAGTTGGAGTACTAATTTTTACCCCTACGCTATCCAACACTTTCCCTACTGTTGCACTCTCTGGATTTGGAATAGTAATTTTTACCCCTATGCTATCCAACACTTTTCCTACTGTTGCACTCTCTGGAGTTGGAATAGTAATTTTTACCCCTACGCTATCCAACACTTTCTCTACTGTTGCACTGTCTGGAGTGGGAATCTTAATTTTTACCCCTTCGCTATTCAACACTTTCCCTACTGTTGCACTCTTTGGAGTTGGAGTACTAATTTTTACCCCTACGCTATCCAACACTTTCCCTACTGTTGCACTCTCTGGAGTTGGAATAGTAATTTGTACCCCTACGCTATCCAACACTTTTCCTACTGTTGCACTCTCTGGAGTTGGAATAGTAATTTTTAACCCTACGCTATCCAACACTTTCCCTACTGTTGCATTCTCTGGAGTTGGAATAGTAATTTTTATCCCTACGCTATCCAACACTTTTCCTACTGTTGCACTCTCTGGATTTGGAATAGTTATTTTTACCCCTTCGCTATCCAACACTTTCCTTACTGTTGCACTCCCTGGAGTCGGAATAGTAATTTATACCTCTACGTTATCCAACACTTTCCCTACTGTTACACTATCTGGAGTGGATATAGTAATTTTTAGCCCTGCGCTATCCAAAATTTTCCTTTATGTTGTTTTTTTGGGAGCTGGAGTAGTAGTTTTATTGTCTCTGCTATTTAATATTTATTTTTATTATTTTAGCTAATGTAGTATATAATTAATTTTAACAATCTTTAAATTAAATATAATTTTGTAAATTTGTTATACATAATTATCTAATTTGTATTTATGTTATTGTTTTATGTGTGTAATGTGTTTGCAATTTTTAATATTTTTAAATAATTTATAATTTATTACAATAATTATAAAAACATTATTAAGTAAGTATATATATTATATATTATATGTATATGTTTAATTCATTTTTTATTAAATTATATTGATTAATTATTAATTTTTAACATTATTAAATATATTTAATTATGTTTATTTTATTTATAAGTATTATTATGTTTATTTAACATATTTATTGTAACAAAAAAAACGATATTTTTAAAAACGATATTTTTGACATCTATATTTTTTTTTCGATATTTTTGCACTTACCATGTTGTAGATAGGATGTCGATATTCTTGACATCGATATTTGTGTTGCGATATTTTTGTAGGTCGATTTTCTGACCTTCGAAATTTTGTCAGAGATCCATCAAACATATCACATTAATAAACCCATACTGATTACAGTGATGGATTTATCAATACATGCACCCAGAAGGCACCTTAGATGGGCCCCCAAAAACCTACTGACTACTAATGTGCTGACTGACTGTTGTAGACCAGCCTGCCACCACAGACAGGTTGCTGAGACCCTGCAGGTGAGAACGCACACTCTTTGAGGGCAGAAACAATGCCTGCTCCGACCAGATGTGTTGGCACCTATTCCAAGTAGGTGGGAAAATTAACTAGTCAGGAGGCGTGGTCCCCTCTCAGGCTAGGACCTCCCTTAATGTAGGTTCCCTGATGTGCACATGACCATCTTAGTGGTCGTTAACGTATGCTCTCTGGGCCAGGGGTATGTCCACTTCCCACAGGAAGTGGTTATATGGTGGGTGTAGACATTCTTTAGGTAAGGAGCCCATTGGCTACTACCTTTTACTCCCAGTAACACCCCTAAATTGAATATTTAAGTGGCACCCCTGACACCAGGAACTCAGATTCGATGGATGAAGAAGAGGGGACAAAGACTGACAGTAGACTTTTGGCACTAAACCCTGCCTGCCTGCACCACTCTCAACAATTGTGACCAGTGACTTATCCCGCAGCTGGTCAGCATCCAAGAACCCCGGGAGACTGCCAGCCCTTTGTAAATTGCCAGCAAATCTCCCATGGAGTAGAGGAGCTATTCCCCTGCAGTCACAAAAACGCAAGGTCTGGTCTACTGAGTTGCTGCTCCCCGGCAAGCTCGACGCAACAGCCACCCAGGAAGTAGACCCTGTGCTCTTGAAGGTCAGATTCACTCCCCCACCAAGAAAAAGGACACCAGGACCAACCAGTGCCGCACAGGACTAATTCCTGGGGTACCAGACCCCTTGCAACATGCACAGCCTATGAGACTCCAATCTGGACTTCCACTGCACTGAGACCAAACAGCCATCGAGGGACATCAGCACAGCAGAGACCACTTCCAGAGTGGGAGAGTTGTGGCACAGCGGGCAGAAGAGCTAATTCTGGCGCGCAAGGCTCAAAGTTTGATCCCCGGCGCTGGCAGAAGCTCAGCACCAAGTGACTCTGGGCTAAATCTCAATGAATCTCCCCAACGGCCCACAGCACCTTGAGACCCTTAGGGGCGAGTGGTTCACACTTTACAAATACCAGATTTGGATTTATTTGGATTTAGAGTGGCCCAGCTGTCATGATTTTTTAACTCTCAGTCGGCGAGACCAACGACTGCCATGCTCCAGGACGCACAGAGCCCAGCTGACATTTTCACTCTGCACCGGAGCCCTCCAGCTTGAGTACCGAGAAACCAGCTGTGCCACCTTGTCCCCCGGACCATTGTGACCGGAGACCCCCAATTGGGAGCTCCCAGATTTGTTCCAAAATCCCCCTCTGCAGTCTGTTCTAAGGTGGCCCCACTTTATTTCCACCGGCGTAGTATGCACAGCTTTCAACCGAACCAGCACCTCTGCACCAGGACAGGTAACGAGTAACTGCTGGGGCTACTTTGGACCTTGGCCCCCTACAACTTCAAGTCCAAAAGGAAACCCCCAGAAACCATTTGCAAATAACTGTATGCAACATATGCCTTTTCTCCCATAGGGAAACAATGCTGTGTATAGACACATTGAACTGAATGAATTGCTTATCTATAAAAATTCATAACTGAAAAGTTCACACTTGATAACAAAGATCTTGGTATCAAAATGTACATAAAAATATTATATATATTTCTAAATTTGTCTCTGATTTATTGTTGAGTGTGTGTCTCATTTATTAGGTCTCGCCTAAGCAGCGTGCATGCGCTGCTTAGGAAAAAGACCTTTAGAAATCCGTCCGGTTTTGCAGGCAAAAACGTGCACACGTTGCATTGCTTTGAATGGCAACGCGTGCACGTTTGGCGATTTTCTTGCGGGAGCGAGCGGCGCCATGTGTTAGCAATTATTGCGCTCGCTCCCGCAAGGGAAACGCTGTCTGCTCTCGGCCGCTCTCCTCCCACCCCCTACTTGCGTGAGATGCGCGCTTGTTTCTTTTTACGTTGCTTTCAGCTCGCTTCTTGCGTTTTTACTTTGTATTCCGTTGCAAAGTATCCGTAAGATGTGCTTTTGAGCACTTCCTTTAGATCTGACAAACTCGGCACACAGCCTGAAACCTTTTGGCATAAAGGATATATAGTCTTGTACTTGGAAGGGAGGCCAGAATAGTAACCAAGTTGCCCCAGAAGTTCCGAAAGTTAATGCGAAACCGTAACTTAAATACCTACATAATCTTATATTTAGAAGAAGAAATTGGGAGGTACTGGAACCAGAAAATAAAGGCAATATTGAATATAGAAAATAAAAATATATTAAGAGTCTTGTACACCGAACCTTCAGCGTCTGGCGCTTGGGGGTTCAAGGAACGAAGGCTTCCTCATACATAACAGTTTTCAGGAGGCAGATGGTCCCATGAGGTTAGTGTGCATTCATTAGCATGAATTAATTTGTTCTATAATAGCAGACAAATACATTTTCATGCCTTTTTCTAAAAGGAAGACATGCATATAATTATAAACATTATTCTGATATAGATACAGAGGCATGGCTGTGCCTTGGACCTATTACTTCTACAGATTAGGAGGATTAACGCCACACAAAGGTACAGTCCCTATAAGGGCGCACTAAAATTAAGTATGTCCTTTAAGTATAGGCGGTGACAGCCATTTATTATTATTTTTTGATAGGTCACCAGTTGTGTACAAACGGTCGTACTGTCTAAAAGAACTCAGGGTGGAACCTCTTAGAAGGTGAGTGGAGACACAATGTCTCTCCACTCTAGACCTTTTATCCAAACCTTTTCAAAACAGTGAAGTATCCTCATTTTCCCCAAACAGGCAATACACAGATTCTATTAGTCCTGAGGAAGACCCCGTCACAGACGAGTATAATTTCGCATTCATTCAGGGGTCGAAACGTCGACGATCAACATCAAGTGTAGATGATTACCCAGATCAAGACAGACTAATAAGATTTATTTCACTCTGGGATGATATTTTCTCAAAATATTTCACACTTTGTCTAAATGTATTTTCTTTGAATTTATGTTGATGTCTCTTATATATGGTGTTGTGATTAGTAGAGTCATTGTTTTGTGTTCACTTCATGTAATTTATTTTTGCAAATTTGTAGTATTTATCTGTGTATGCATTTATTTATCCCTTTTTTGAATACATGATTCACATGAATTTATTATAAAATCATATTTGAGAAACAAAAGGTTTTTGATTGTGGTTTGGTTTCAATGTAATTATGATACATATATTTTTATTAGATTTGAATCCCATTAGATTAGAGGGATATAAAAATGAATACAGATTATATGCTTTTTTGAAGCTAATAAGTGGCAGAACCACTACTTCTTTAATGCACCAATCCCCAGGTTCTGCACATAACTGGGTTACCCCATTATCCTATATTGACCTCATAACATTTAAGGCACTTGTTTGTTGTTTACAACGCCACCACAGCATCAGTCAGCACCACCACAGCGTCACTCAGCACCACCACAGCATCACTCAGCACCACCACAGCATCACTCAGCACCACTACATCATCATCATTCTGCACCACCACAGCATCACTCTGCACCACCACAGCATCACTCAGGGCCACCACAGCATCACTCAGGGCCACCACAGGATCACTCACCTTCACCACAGCATCCCTCAGCACCACCACAGCATCACTCAGGAACACCACAGCAACACTCAGTACCACCACAGCATCACTATGCGCTACCACAGCATCACTCTGCAGTGCCACAGCATCAATCAGCATCAGTCAGCACCACCATAGCATCACTCTGGGCCACCACAGCATCACTCAGGGCCAGCACAGGATCTCTCAACACCACCACAGCATCACTCAGCACCACCACAGCATCACTCATGAACACAATAGCATCACTCACTACCACCACAGCATCACTATGTGCTACCACAGAATCACTCTGCAGCACCACAGCATCAGTTAGCACCACCGCAGCATCACTCAGGACCACCACAGCATCACTCAGGACCACCACAGCATCACTCAGGACCACAACAGCATCACTCAGCACCACCACAGCATCAATCAGCACCACCACATCATCACTATGCACCACCACAGCATCACTCAGGTCCACCACAGGATCACTCACCTTCACCACAGGATCACTCACCTTCACAACAGCATCACTCAGCACCACCACAGCATCACTCAGGAGCATCACTCAGTACCACCACAGCATCACTATGCGCTACCACAGCATCACTCTGCAGTGCAACAGCATCAATCAGCATCACCACAGCATCAGTCAGCACCACCACAGCATCAGTCAGCACCACCACAGCATCACTAAGGGCCACCACAGCATCACTCAGGGCCACCACAGCATCACCCAGGGCCAGCACAGCATCACTCAACGATACCGCTGCATAACTCAGGGCCAGCACAGCATCACTTTTTAATTACAACTTCTCAGCATGCTGCACAGCAGACACACTTCTCTACAGCACAGGTTAGAAACATTGGCAAAGTCAATAGCTCTACCTAAACACTTATAAGGCCCCCCAATGCATAGCCAATAGGTCTCGCCTTTGGGACATTATAAGTGTTGAGTTATCCAGCACAATATCCTTCATTAAACAACATTAAGTGTTGCATGGCTAATCACTTAGAAGGTCCCAAAAGCTAGACCTATTGGCTATT
This sequence comes from Triturus cristatus, assembly GCF_964204655.1. Classification (NCBI taxonomy): domain Eukaryota; kingdom Metazoa; phylum Chordata; class Amphibia; order Caudata; family Salamandridae; genus Triturus; species Triturus cristatus. Next base: position 500,728,585 of record NC_140582.1, read on the forward strand.
CAAATGCTTGTTTCCTCTGTGAGTACCAGAAAAACTTAGCACTATACTCTGAAAAGCCTAAACTGCTCGCCCACACTACCACAAAAGAGAGCATTTAAGGGCAGATTTACTAAGATTTTACGCTGTGCTTGGGTCACAAAAGTGACGCAAATCGGCGCAAAATCTATTCGTCCAATTCTTTTCCAGCGGTAAACTTGTTTAGCGCTGGAAATAACGTGAAAGTGATGCGAATCAGGGCATAATACTGTTTTGCATTAATTAGCGCCAAGGGGGTGTACCATGAGTGGTGCATGAGCATTCCCATGCAACCACCCAAGATGTCTGACGTTAAACCCAATTTACTAAATAAAGTAGACGGAGTTTGGCGTCAGAAAATAGTGCACCCTTCAACTAGGCGCTATGAAGGAGAAATGCTTTTTTTCTCCTTCATTTTCTGACTACGCATGTGTGCTGCACTGTACAGCACACATACAAGGTGGGAACATGTTTAAAATTAGTCTAACCATAGTATTTTTTAAGGATCTTCAAACTCCAAGTGTGAGAGGACAATAGGGGAGGCTCATAAGCACCGCCATGTTCAGGATGACTGCCATTGTCCCGAGAATCCTCTGTACTCAAGAGAGACATGGAATTCATGTGGGACCACAACAGATCTTTCAAAAACTCCACCACCCGATGCTGTATTATACATTGTGGTCTGGGGGTGCAACAAAAGTGTGCACCTGCTTTGTGCCCCGGGGCACAGTGATACTGCAGAAGGGACCAAAGACGCTTGTGCTTCCCCTTCTGTCATAGTGATAGCATTGGCGCACATGTAGCCCCAGCACTGTCATGAGAGGGAGTTCCCTCATTTGTATGGGGGTGTGACCCATGCAAATGAGGGAATCACTTTGCCTCTGTGCCTGCGTTGTATTATGGATGTGGGGTCAAAGGCAAGCATACTCTTAGGAGGCGCACTGAAAGTGTACCACAAAAAGGTGTCACGCTTGCAGCACTCTGGAGGGGAGAAAGGGACCGCCCAGACATGCCCAGGTGGGTGCAGTCACTTACTGCACCCACTGGCATGGGGCTCTCTCTCCACTCTTCAAAGGACTCTAAGTAGTGCCCAATGGAGAGCCCCTCTTTTGGGTACCGTGGGACAGTATGGAACACCAGGGCTGGACTGAGAACCCAAAGCATCCCTGGCAATTTTCTCAGACCTGCCCCCACCTAAGCTGGATTCAAGCTAGCCTGGCTAATGAGGGGTGATCCCCGAAACCGGTCCAATGATGCTTGTTTCCGGTCCAGGGAGGACCTGGCCTGGCAGTTCAGGCTGAACTGTTCCCATGAGGCACAGGGTCAAGACTGATTTGCATATGGCTGGGTCTAAATTGGGGTAGCATGGTGAGCAAAAGAACAATTAACTTAACCCAGATCTCTTGACTGGGTGGTGAATATTTGATATGCTTTGCATTCTGTCGATCATCTGTGTGTCTTTTGCTTTCCCACCTAAGCCTGGGCGGAGTTCATGGAACTCCGCAAAGTGACACAAAAACTCTGCCATGCTCCATGGAGTTCCGCAAGCTGCCGAGTGCATTAGGGGCATGTCGTTCACGGTGATTTTCAGTGCTGGGTGATTGTGCAACAATAGAAAATCATTGTGAACAGCACAATGTGCAGTGCAAGAGGGCGCTGCTTTCTTTCTGCTGCTCAGGTAGATTTTCAACCTGAGCGGCATCTTTCTCAACGCGAACAGGTTTCCAAAGGCGAGCGTGCGCGACCATAAGCGACCACTCGCATTGGGAAATCCGACCACCCGAATAGAGAAATTGTGCTGGGAGGTTGATTTTCCTCACTGGAGCTTGCCAACTAAATGTTGACGAGCTCAAGCGAGAAAAAACCTCACCGGGAGATGTATTTTCTTTGCTTGCACTTGCGCTCGCCAACTTGACATTGACGAGCGCGGAAAAAAACTTCGCTCCGGGAACTATGCGAGCTCCGCTGAAAATTCCGCAAACTCCGCGAGCTGAGTGTAGTTCACCGCCCAAGCTTACCTCAAGCCTCCTTGGGGGAGGGGAGGTCAAAGGTGCAAGTGTAAAGTACTGCTTCTTTTGTTATTCAGGGCAGATTTTGCAGCACAGGTGCAAAACCGACCCTAGTAACAAAACCAGCACCCACCTGCCCAGCCTCCCAGGGAATCGTCCGATGCCTACTATGGCCAGTCCGGCCCTGTAGAACACGTAGACCTGTCTGGGCCCTCAGGCTGCAATTAGCGCCCCAAGGACTGAAGTCTTTACCAGAGCAAGTACAACAAAAGACAAGTGCCAAATCTTTATGAAAGGTTATTCTGGGCAAGTTACTATCATCTGATAGGGACATCATTCTAGAGACGTTTTAGGTCATGGACAAAGTGGGCAATTGTCAATGGCCACCACCTTCCAAAGGGCCCCCTGTGAAAGAGGGCTTTCTCTCTAGCTCACTTCTGTGTATTTCTCTATCTTAATCTTTAATGTATAACTCATTATTGTTATTCAACATAGGGCTGGAATTAGCAACCAAAAAACCCCACAACAAAAAGGTAAATAACATTCAAAGTTATTCCAAACAGGGGCCCAGAAACTATTTCTTGCCCAGGACCACCAAAATCCTTAAGATGACACTGCATCATTGCGAGCCATTTCCTCTACTAGAATTCTTGGCTCAGTTGAAATATTTAGAAAAAGGCTAATGGAAATGCTAATTATCTCTTACTGGATGCTGGAGCGAGCGTCAGCATCTGAAACTGACCCTTTTCATACAGATGTGGCCTCCAGGACACTTCTCTTTGGGTGGCCAATTATCAGCTGACAGTAATCACTCTGAGGGTCATTAACCCACACAAATAAGAAAGCAAAGCATGAAAACGTTGGCTTTATTTTTGTGTTTGGATATGTTTCTCCTGATGTCATTGCCTTGCTCGTGGGAATCTCCTTTAGAAATCAATGTTGTTCTTGAGCATTCGGGATAATTTTATGAACCGAGGAGTTTCTCATAATAATAAAGTTCCAGAAGTTTTTTAGTTTTGAACTGAAAGTTGGGTTCTTTAAAAAGACGTGCGTTGCTTCTGACGGCTCAGAGACAGCATTTATCTAAGAAACAAAGTATTTAGTCTTTGCCGAGACAATGCTGCCCTCTCATGTTCACTATGAGGAACAGCAAATGTGTGCAGACATTTGTCTTGCATCCATACATATATATGGTATAAAAAAATGTTTGAAAACAAAATTATGAACTTCCAGGTTTATGCTACCTTTAATTGGACTCAGTGAAGGTAACAAGCTAAAATAGTATAGTGCATTACAGTTCGAACGCTCCAGAAACAAGAATCAAGGCCTTAATGTTTTGAATGTTCATTGCTTTCACTGTTATTCGGAACTTAGGTAGCACACAACAACCTACAGCAGGGCATTCTGTACTCCTCCAGATACTCTTCCAAACGGCTCAGGGGTTTCTACTGCAGACCCTGTCCGAGTGGGCGTGTAGAGATGTGCTGTGCGTACGTCAAGGAGAGTGCCTTTCTTGATTAACTGGCTTAGGGGCTGCGGGTTAGGACAGCAAGAAAGGCGGGCTTTACCCAGATAGATTGTGTATCATATCACTCGGTGTAGGCAATTAACCATTGGAGGAATCTGTTTCTAAGAGTATTATTCAGGGCCATCACAAGGGGAGCAGACAGGGCTCTTTGCCCAGGGCCGCGTGCGTCCCCCCCCCCCCCCCCCCCGGAAAAAATAAGCAAACACCCTCCACATTTTTAAAGCTAAAAAGGGAAAAATGCAGCCGTCTTAAGGCATGCCTATGTTTGTAAACAAAATGAGTAAAAAATGACAGGTCGTCAACAAAAAAAATAAGGACAAAAGCAAAAATGAAAGCACAAATTGAACCACAATTCTTTGGGGAAATACATGAATATAACACAGCTGAAGCACGCTGTAGGCCATACCTAAAAAGTATGGAGTACATTGAAATGTAAGGTAGTGACAGAAGTATAAGCAAAATTATTTTGATACAGAGACTGTAGTATAAATTATATATAATGCCATTGTAACTAAGAGTTGAGGACTGGAGAGAACTCTAGATAACGGTCTTGCGCAAGGCAGCTATAAAGTCCTGGTGGTGGTGGGGGAGGTCACACAGCTCAGGTCAGGTCAGTGCAGTCACAGAAGGGAGTCTTCCTAAAAGACTGTAACTTACAAGTTATGTTCTTTCTGGTGGATACTCTATCAACCCACAGTTTCCTTATCTTCTGAATATGCGCAGGCGAAAGAATGAATCCGGAACCTTTTTACAGCAAGGCCACCTCACACTTGTTGGTGATGTCCAAGCGGCACGCTGGTTGTGATGGTCAGAGACCATATAAGTGCCACCCCTGGGCGCTGAAGTGAGTTTTTCTTCTTGGCACAGTCTGCGCACTCTGACGCCAAGCTTAACCATCAATCAGAGTTGCCAGTGTGCAGATCACTAATTACGGACCTTTTAAGATAGTGAAAGTACCGTTCCACAGAACGGGGAGGTGGAAGGGATGAGAACAAATCAGCAGTTAGATGGAGTATCCACCAGAAAGTGTGTGACTGAAGGTAAGTAACTTGTACTTCTGTTGGATACTTCTCATTCCATCTACCAAGCATTACTACACCAAGCATGCACCCTATAGCACCCTCCTTGGCAGTATCATTCACCCCGCAATTTAGACACAAAATGAGATGGAGTGCACACAGCAGTAGGACCACCTCCCCAGCCCTGGGGAACCAGGTCACCTACATTCACAAGTGGGATACATCCATGCATGCAGGGTTAGGAGGACATATCCCCTCAGCACAGAGCGTTCCCCAGAACACATTCTTAACCGAGGCCAGTCACCTCATACTACTTCCTGCCTAGGTTCCCCCACCCAGCTCAGTCTGAACCTTAGTTGGCGCCCATTTCCATTTGAAACAATTCCAAATAAAATTTACATTTTAGATACTTGAACGAGTCCTGATGTCCAGAGAAAGAAATACTAGGGGTTGAAAAGCAGCAACATCTTACATGAAGCTCACCCACTGCATAGATATACATATATGAAGCCAGCTATAGGGTGAACTGGAACAAGGACCAACTCAATTGGTCTGTATATTTATAATACGACTTCGGGACATTTATTCAGAGTGTAAAAAAAACGCTAGTCATCATGTAAAATGAGAACACTCAAGGATGATCTTTTGTACATAGAATAGATGTGGTTACTTATTGCAAAGAGTGTATATTTGCTATAAAAGAACAAACTACTGTTGATAAATCCCAAAAGATTTGCCAAGATAATATACGTGAACATACTGTTTCTTCCTGCTACAAAGATGTATTCATCAAGAGGAATGGTAAATAATCATTTTGTGGCATTGGTAAATAATTAACCACTCACCGAATCCTTCCCCAAAACCTATAGAAAAATGTATAATTTATCCTGAAGAAGGTAATTTATCTTTTTTCTAAAGATTTGCGACAGGCCTGAGTCTGCAGAACTGGTTTGTATGGGAAAAAGGTGTACGGTCTGCGAATACAGAGTTTGAAGCTCACTTACATGCATTGTTGATGTTATGGCAATGAGGAACACTGTCTTGAGGGTAAGGAGCCACAGGGTACAGCTGTGTAGCGGCTCTAATGGACTGCACATTAGGAAGGTGAGGACCAAGTTAAGGTCCCACTGTGGCATGACGAAGGAAGAGGGAGAAAACAAATGCTGTAACCCTTTAAAAAATCTAAAAACCGGAAGAGATCTGAACATAGAGGGCTGATCCAACAACCGCATAAAAGCTGAAAGGTACCTTTTAATTGCGCCCAGGGCAAGGCATTGTCAAGCTAAGGACAAATCAAATAGTAAGGCATCAATCTGCCGAGAACCGCACCAAGCCACAAATTTGTACCAACAACAGGCATATACAATTGTAGCTGGGGGGTGCTCCTGGCTGCTAAGATGACAACAACCACCTCCTGAGGAAGGTCCAAGGTGTTCAGCGGTCGCCACTTAATCTCCATGCATGAAGCTAGAGATTGCAGAGTCCCGGGTGCCGAACCCTGCCCTGTTGATGCGACAGTGGATCCTCCAGGAGGGGCAGGCTGGTCAGGACAGATGCTTAGGCCCAGGAGTTCTGGATACCACACTCTCCATGCCTAATCCGAGGCCACTAGGATGACTTGGGCCCAGTTGGTACTGATCTTTTTGGGAACTCAGTGGAGTAGTGGTATCAGTGGAAAGGCATACTAGAATCGTGAGTTCCACTCGAGGTGGACAGCATCTACGAGTGAGAGAGGCCATGGAAACTCCAATAAGTAGAAGTTCTGGCATTCTGCATTCTCAGAAGTGATGAAAAGATTAAGCCAAGGTTCTCCCCATTCATGAAAAAGACCCTGCCTTCAGGTGTAACAGCCACTTGTTATCTGATATGCACCTACAGCTGAGCTCATCCGCCCTGTCATTCAATGATCCTGCCATAAGGTTCACCACCAGGAAAATTATTTGGTGTTCAAGCCACTTCCAGAGGCGATAGGCCTCCTAGGCTAGGATTCTTGACCATAGCCTGCCCTGTTTGTTGCAGTACTTTACGTTGGTGATGTTGTCCATGAACACCTGTCCAGCCTCCCCTTGATGGATGGAAGAATGGCTTTCAATGCCAAGCAGGTGGCCCTCAGCTCCAGAAAGTTGTTATGGAGCTGGGTCTCTGCCAGAGGCCTCTGATCTCCACCTCTCCCACGTGGGTGCCCCAACCTGCAAGCAATGCATAGGTCACTGCTCAGCTCTGGATGGGGTAGGGAGAGGGGTCTGCCGCTGACCCAGTCGTGGTTCAGCAACCACCACTGCAGATCTTTTGCAGTCTCCTCTGAAATCTGGACATTGTTGGATAATTCTCCTTGATGTTGGACCCACTGAGTGTTCAGATCCCACTGCAGATCTAACGTGTGCCAGCTGGCACACCTGACTAGCAGGATGTAGGAGGTCCCAGTAGCCTCAGAGTCGACAATGCTGAAATCAAGGACTGAAGCCCGGAATATCGGGATCATAGCCTGAATGTCCTGGACTCTCTTTTCAGGGGGAAAGCCATGAAACTAAACTGTGTCCAGAATGGCTACGATAAAGAGGAGCATCTGATAAAGAGTCAGGTGTGACTTTGGCACATTGATAGTGAATCCCAAAGATGACAGGAGGTTCGCAGTACTCTGTAGGTGGTTAATAACTACCTGTGGCGTGCCTGCCTTCCACAGCCAGTCATTGAGGTAGGAGAAGACTAGCACACCTGACCTTCAAAGATGTGCTGCTATCACAGCCATAATTTTCATGAAAACACGAGAGGCACGGTTGAGACGAAAGGGGAGCACAGCAAACTGAAAATGCTCCTGTCTCACCACAAACTGCTAGTAATGCTGGTGGTCCGGCACAACATGTATTTGGAAATAGGTGTCCTGCAGGTCCAATACTAACATCCAGTCTCCAGGTCTAGGGCAGACAAAACCTGGACCAATGTGAGCATTTAAAATTTTTCCTTTCAGAGGAAAGTGTTGATAACTCACAGGTCTAAAATGGGGCAGGGGCCTTTGACCTCTTGGGCACCAGGAAGTAATGAGAGTAACAACCATGCCTTACTTATAGAGCAGTCCCTTTTGGCCAAATTGGCTTGCACTTCCTGCCACAAAACGGAAAATTGGTCCTCCATCAGTCATTGGGGAGATGGAGGAAGGTGCAGTGGCACAGAAAGGAAGGGGAGGGCATAGCCCTGCCAAACAATTTGCAGGACCTACCTGTCTGATGTTATGGCCTTCCTTGGCAAAAAGAATCATTGGATCCTGCCTCCTGCAAGTAGCTGTGCTCCACTAAGGGCAGGCTAAAGGGGGTAGGCAGGAGGGCTGCCAGTGATTCGTGGTCAGTGGACTGAGTGGCTTGCTGACCCTTACCGCTTGGGTGATGGGCACCACAGTTGCAATTGTGAAACTGCTGGGCACCATGCTGGGATGGCGGTGTGGGGTACCACGCTGAGACTGTGAAAGGAGCTGTAGGGCTGATGAAGCTAGTGAGGTGTGGCAGATAAGCCCAAGAACGTAACATGGCCCTGCTCTCCTTGAACTGCTTGAGAATGGAGTCTGTCTTATCCCCAAACAGGTGAGTCCCATCGAACGGCATGCCCATGAGGGGCAACTGGACTTCACATGAAAAACCAGTGGACTGAAGCCAGGAGTGGTGGTGAATGGCAACAATGGCACTGATGGCCCACCAAATGAAATCGGTTGTGTCCCAGCCATGATGAATCATGAACTGTGCAGGATCCCGGCCGTCCTGAATGACTTGGGCAAGGACAGGTTGGAGATCTATGGAGACACCGGGGAGGACTTGAGCCACCGAGTCCCAAAGGGAATGGGAATAGTGCCACAGCAAGCAGTTGGCATTCACTGACCAGAGCATCAAGCTGGTGGCTTAATATACTTGTTTGCTAAAGGATTCAATGTGTTTTGACTCTCTTTCTGGGCCAAGGAAACGCCATCTAAATGTTATATCCTTGGGACACCAGAAACTGAAACGTACTAGCACTTTTCCTTATCTCTGGTTGGTCTTTGCTGCGAATGGCTCCTGGACCGAACACATGGCATATTGCAGGAGCACGTTCTCAAAGGCTTCTAACTCTAGCCTTAGTCTCCCACGACCAAAGAGAACAGGTGCTATTTTAGCTATTTTAAAAATCTTTAAACCTCAGTGCGTACCAACAGCCACTCCGGGGCATTGCTAAGAGCCACTGCATCCAACAAGAAGAAAACAGATTTTGTAGGAAATGATTAGGTGCACCAATTTCCACAGCTCAGTACATTTGCCATAAAGAACTCAATTTAAGTTTTATAGAGGACTTCATAAGGGCTCGTCCTGCCCTTTTCTGGCTCTCTATATGGAAAAACCCAGCAGCATCACTAACGACACAGATTATAGGTGACTGCATTGGGTGCGAGAAAGGGAAGGATATCCCGTGGTTGTCCGGAGTGAACCGGTGCCTATGCAGTGTTAATTTAGGAAGCCTCTTTTTAAACCCAAGTACAGCTGAGACCATATATAAAAATGTTCTCAGGAATGCACTCTATACATCTTATAGCATGGAAAGGAAGGAGAGGGAATCCAAAAAATCTTTAGTCCTTAATTTTATGACTACCGAACATATGGTACACCCCTTGGCCAGCTACCTCACCCTGCCCATGAGTCATTGGGAGAGGAGCCTCCTCTTTCGCCTTGGGGCAGGCACCGCAAAACTCCTCTTGGTTTGCTGCGGATCGGGAGGAACCCAATTATGAAGCATGCCACCAAGGGGTATCCTCGGTGGGTGAGGGATTCACAAGAAAAAATAATGTTTTTCCCGCCAGACGAGAGTCGTTTTTCACGCTTAACTGTACCGGGTTTCTGTTTTTGGAGCTACATAATGCTGACAACCTGTCGTTCATGTTGGAGGAAGGTACTCACAGTTAGCTTCAGGTAAAGCAGAGCATGCAGAAGTAGTGTCCATGTTTCAAGACAGAATTACTGTGTCTCTCAGTGCCAACAAATCCAACTGATGAACCCCAAAGCTGCAGTTATTTTGAATCATTGGAGCTGATATACCTCAGGATGTTGGCAGCTGTGCACCTTCCCTCAATGTTAAACATTGCAATGGTTGCAAGCTGCCACACATCCTACGAGTGAGCACAGGGGGAGAAGGCCTCATTGCAACCGACAGACTGGAGTGTAGCACCGTGAGGATTGATGTACACGTCATCTATAGATGCCAACATCTCCACATGTCAGAATGCTCTGGACTGCTGTCTTTATCAATACATTAGCAACCAATCCAACCGTTCCTTTCAGCACCTCTGACACAGCAACTATGTTAAAGTAGCTGTTGCTCAGAATCTCCATTTGGACAAAAGCCCCTTCAAAAATGATTGGATGGTCCATTTTTTCAAGAGTAAATCGAGCCTAGAATGAGATTGTTTACCTATCATTGGTACAATTCACAGTCTGGACAGTGCAGCTGTGCCTGGAGGAATCACAGTGCATCCCAACATTGAAAGATCAGCGAGGACATCCCTGCCTCAACTTGAGCTTGTAGCTAAAGACATGTTGGGCCCAGAGCTTGGTGTCCTGACATCTGGGCATGCTGGGACAGCGCGTGCTCCTGCCTTTGCCGACAATTTGAACTGAATAACTTGAACTACTAGCTGCCCAACTTGAGTACCTCGGATGACTCAACCTGTCCCTGGCGCAGAGGTCTGCTCAGTTTGCCACTATGCAATACTTCTGTTTTGCGTATAATGTAGATTCTGCTGCAGCTGTGATCATTGAGAATGAGAGAAAACATATCCCAGGGATGTTATGCTAGCAACGGACCGGTTTCATTTGGAAGAGCCAGATCACACAGCTATGGTCAAAGTAGTGGCCCCGGAACCAGAGTTTGCTTCTCTGTGACTCTTGCTGGTGCTTGGCTTGGCTTGTAGCGGTGGCAGGCCTTCGCCTTCAGTGTGAAAAAGGAGCTCACTGGAACAGGCATGATCTGTCTGGAGGGGGTTTGTCCTTCCCCATTGCGATCAGGAATTTCAATATAAACATAAATCAGCGTCACCAGCACTGCTGTCCCTGTTGACACTTGCTTTTCTCTTGACACGGGGTCACTCCTGGTCACCGCCTTCTTCTGTGCTTGCAGAGTTGCTGTACTTTTTCTTGAGGAGGAGGAGATGGCTGGATGCCCCTTTCCTGAGCACCACTATCACCTTCATCAGAAGCAAGCGCTTCGTCTGCTACTCTGGGCGTAACCCCGTGTTCTGTTGCTGCCGGCTCTGGTCCCTGGGACTCTCCAGTGTCACAGCCCTGCCTCTACGCAACAACTTCTAGGATGGAGAGGTACAGCAGATCGAGAACAGCCCCTGCCACTCAAGCCAAACAAGGAGAAGATGCTGCACCAACACGTTTCTTCCAGTGCAGACGAACGATATTTAAAAGAGAAATGGCCTTTCAGCAGGGACAAGGCAGTATACAGGAAGAGACAGAACACAGGAAGAGGCAGAATACAGGAAGAGACAGAACACAGGAAGAGGCAGAATACAGGAAGAGACAGAACACAGGAAGAGGCAGAATACAGGAAGAGGCAGAACACTGGCCAGATGTAAGATGCCTGCTCGGCAACTTGATTCAACGTTTAAAGAAAGGAGCTACATACGTTGCGATTCAATAAATAAAATACACCAATGCTTTGCAATCACAATGCACATTTCTTGTTTTAGAAGAAAATCAGCAAAATAATATTCTAGAGAAATATTCTGTACACCCTTTCCAAGTTATAACAAAACATTCATGCTCATCCTGCCTCACCCTAAATGTGCAAGAAGAAAGATAGGCCACAGTAGAAGCTGCGAGAAAACTTTGGCAGACCCGTCTTCCACAAGAGAGAAAAAAAATATTTGCTTAACCAAGCGTAACACTGAAGAAAGGCTGAGAGTTGGGGGTCTCCGCAACACTTTACAGCCACAAGAAAACGCGTTGCACACTCTGAAAACTGGATAACAGTTTCATTAGTGACGCGCCCCAATTGGCTAACAAGAACCGTTACACCTGCCACCTGGAGGATGACAGAAGTCAACCAAGAAGGTATGGAGCAATAACGTTTCCTAAACACTGTAAGCCAATCTCGAAACATTGAAAGCATGTCACTACCATTAAAAGCCACCTTTGTGATGTAGTCATACTAATTTTGTTGACTGGGTAAAATGAACTTCAGATCAACTAGAGTTCTGTTGACAGAGATTTGTACACGCGTTATTATTTTTACAGACACAGTAGTCCGTTTCTTGTTTGAGTAGAATATGCTCCGTTTTATAGGGAGGCACAAAATAATTTTTGCTATTGATTTATTTAATATTTCTACATCGAGCACACCTTGCCACGTGCGCAGTATAGCGCTTTACTAGTAAGAAGAACAGTGAAGACAGGCAGCTTAGAGAATTATAACAAAGAGCATTGAGAAGAGATGACCATTTCGTGAATGAGAGAGAAAGAGTGAGTACAGATGGAGTGGAATAGTTATATTTTGGAATACATTTGGGATTACACCAATTTCGTATCATAAGTAGTGAGAGAGTATCCAGTAATGCACTTCAGGTTGAACAAGTTACTCACCTTCGGTAACACTATTTATGGTACAGAATCTACCTAACCACAAATTTCGAAATTTTTTAATATTCCCCAGGAATCAGACTGGATCCGGAAACTTTTCCAGCAGCAACTCTGCATGCTGGTAGGTGGTGCTGTTCACCTCCGCACTGATGCCGTTCTACTAATGTGTGGAGCCTATGTGGGAACATATTTCTATATCCCATAGGTAAGAGGTCCCCTCATGTTTCCACCCTTACCTCGGGGCACAATTCACCTTTGTATAAAGGTTTTGCCATTAATGGGAATTATGCTCACTTTGAAGTACCTGGTAAGCCTACCTTGTTTGTTGACATTCTGTACTTCTCGCGGCATTCCTCCATAATTTCGCTGACATTTGGCATACTATGCATTTGATATGTACACATCACTATACTTACTCAATTATAATTGCAATAGACATGCTGGGGTATCCACCCCTATACCTGTTTGATGGATTTCGTCCACCTCACCATTGTTTACAAATTATGTTTTTAACTATGGCTATTCTTGCTCAACCACTATCGAGACCAACTCTGGTCCATAACTTTGAGGCCAGAAATAATAACATGGCCCACCCTACAGGGACCATCTTGGTGTACTAAACATACACCATAGGCATGACTAATTCTTGTATTGTCTGTTTGTTTTCCCTTTACCCCCACCCTCCCTCTTGTCGTTTTAGATTGGACCACCTTCAGGGTCCCACTGGTGGCACTACTTCATTTGATGAGGCCACCTCCAATACGCATACTCTGTATCTTAACTTTTCTTTGGTCCTGAAGAAGCGCTAGGGATCTCTTCCTGAGACCATTAAGAGCATGAAACATGTCGACCATTCCACATACACTATTGCACAGTATCTTACAGCTACTGAGGGCCATTACTACCCTCAAGCAGCCGCTAACCTTTGGTTTTTTGACTGTGACAGAGGGATTTCTTTCAATAAACCTGCTCATTACAGAAACCCTCTAGCCACTTTTAACTCACCTATCACTTCACAAGCACTACCTTGCAATCATCACACGGTGTATAATTAAAAGGATCTCCACCAAAGCGACCCTTAGGGGGACCCGTAGGGCTTTGCAGCGCCGGCCCTACGAGGAGCACCGCCCTATGATGAAGCATGACATCCCTCGGGATGTGTGAGGGCACCAAGTTAAAGTCACTTTGACTTCCCTTCTTATCTCTCTACAACGACTCCCTCTGTCTTCTCTTAGGAATAGTGGCCCTTTATTTTGGTTGAGCCTATTTAGGTGCCATTCCTGCTCACTGACATCAGCTGCTTTCAAAGCTGCCCGCACCCCCAGACACAGAGTACAAAAGAAAATGGGTTGTGACCAGTGTGCTTATCCCTAAACTTGGCATCTTATTAACAGGTAGAGCCCAATTTAAAGAACGGGTACGATGAGAGTGTCAGAAGAGGAAATTCCAGTTCGAATCTCTACCAGAAAAAGCATTACCAAAAGTAAGTAACTTGTTCTTCTGATCGAAACTTCTAAGAGCACATTTCTAACCTTTTGACTACATACCAAAGCAGTACCAATTTGGAGGTGGGTCTGTGAATGGACTTAAACCTGAAAGTCCTGTTTGACCGAGCTGCTAAAATGCCTGTCTCAGCGAACCTAGCTGTCAAGGCAGTAGTGGTTCATGAAAGTATGGAGTGATGCCCATGTAGGTGACTGGCAAATGTCCACGACAGGAACTTGCATGCCAAAACAGTCATAACAGCTTTGGCCCAGCTCTCACCCCTTCTGGAGGCTGCTTCTTGCCCAGTGCATAGCAGATCTTAATGCAGAGAATAATCCAGCGGGAGAGGGTCCTCTTCTGCACAGTTTTGCTTTATTTCACTCCAACAAACCCCATAAAGAGCTGATCTCTGGGATGATCAATGTAAATGTTTAGAGCTCTTTTGGGGTCCAAAACTCCTTTGAGGAGTTAGGTGGAGTATAGAATGCTGGCTAGGTAATGGTTTTACAATGTGGAAATGCGAGACAAGCTTCTCCAAAAAGCATACTCATGTTCACAGAACCAAGTTGTCGGGGAAGAGGCTGGTGTGCGACAGGTTAACACACAGAGCTTCAAGCTCACTCACTGTGCTTCGTCGACAACACTTCGACTGGGCAACAGTCTTGAGAGTGAGAAGCTGCTAACACAGATGTGAAGTGCCTCAAGGGGAGAACACATGAAATATGTGAGGATCAAGTCAAGATCCCACTGCGGCATGAGAAAAGGAGAGGGAGGAAACTGGCGTTTCATGGTTTTTGAAAAATGCATCACAACTGGTGATTCAAACAATGAGGACTGGTCTGGCAACCGTAAAAGCCGAAAGAGTCAAAAGGTACCCTTTAACTGTGCTCAGAGCAAAGCCTTTCAGGACAAGAGATAAGACAAACAGAACAGCTGATAACTTTCCCTCAAGGGGGTCAATATGGAGTGTGCGGAACCAAACCTCAAATGTATCCTAACAGACATATATAGTTTTTGTCGAGGGACACCTGGCTGGCAAAATGACATCAATTAGTCCCGGAGGAAGGTCGAAGGTGTTCAGCTGTCGACACTCAATGTCCAAGTATGAAGGTGGAGACAGAGAAGGTCATTGTGCAGAATCCTGCCACTTTACTGCCACAGCAGATCCTCCTGGAGGGACAGCCTGATAGGAGGACAGAAGCTGATAACCAAGAGTTCTAGATACCATACTCTCCATGCCAAATCCGGGGCTACTAAAAGGACTTGGGCACGGCTGGTCCTGATCTTCTTCAGAACTTGGGATAAAAGAGGTATTGGTGGAAAGGCATACAGGAGTCCTGATATCATCCTAGCAAGAGACACCTTGGGAACCCCAACACACAGAATTGCTGACATTGCACATTCTTGGCAGTGGAAAATTGAGCCAATGTTCTCCTCATTCACAAAAGGGACCTTGCGCCACTTCAGGATGCAACTCTTTTAATCGTGATTTGTAAGAAATAGCGGGCTGAGTTTATCCACACTAGGATTCAAGGTGCTTGTCAGGTGGTTCTTCACCAGGGAAATGCCTTGATGGTCCAGCAAGTTCAAGAGGCACAGGGTCTCCTGGCACAGGGTCTGTGACCCCAAAGAAGTCTTACTTGTTGCAATTCCAAATGGTGATTGTGTTGTCCATAAGCACCTGCACCAGCCTCCCTTTGATTGAGGAATGAAAGGCTTAACGCCAAGAAGATGGCCCTCAGTTTAGTTTGATGAGAAGCTGGGAGTCGGCCGGAGACTACATGCCTCTAATTTCTACCTTTCGCAGGTGGCCACCCCAACCCAGGAGTGACGCATCAGTCACCGCTATCAACTCTTGGTGGGTTTAGGAGAGGTGTCTGCCACTGACCCAATCACGGTCCAGTAGACACCACTGCAGATCTTTTGCAGTCTCCTCTTAAATCTGGACTTGATCGGAGAGGTCCCCTTCATGTTGGCCCGCTGAGACTTCAAATCCAACTGCAGAACCCGCATATGCCACTTGGCGTACTTGACCCGCAGGATGCAGGAGGCCATCAATCCCAGCAGCCTCAGAGGCGTTCTCACTAAAAGCCTGGATTATAGCCTGAATGTCCTGACCCATGTTTTCCAGGGAAAGGCACTAAACCAAACCATGTTCAGAATGACTCAGATAAAAGGGAGTGTCTGAGAAGGAGTCAGGTGTGACTTTGGCAAGTTGATAGGGAACCCCAAAGATGACAGAAGGCTCATCGTAGTCTGGAGGTGGATGAAATCTGCCTGGGGCAAGTCTGCCTTCAACAGCCAGTCATCGAGGTGCGGGAAGACTGAAACTCCCACATTCCGAATGTGTGCTGGTTCGTGAACAGCCGAGGAGGGCTGGTGAGACCACAGGGGAAAACCACAAACTAAAAATGCTCCTGTCCCACCATGAACCGCAGAACGCCAATGCAACTGCAGGACAGTAATATGGAAATAGGCATCCTGCATACCCAATGCCACCATCCAATCTCTAGGGTCCAGGGCAAACAAGACCTTGGCCATGGTGAGCATTCTGACTTTGCCCTTACAGAGGAAGGCGCTGAGCGGGTGCAAATTTAAAATAGGACAAACGCCGCCGTTTTTCTTTTGCACTAGAAACTAGCAGGAATAACCACCACATTCTACTTCTGGTGCAGTATCCTCTCCTTAGTCCCTTTCGCCATAATGGTTTGCACTTCCTGCCTCAAGAGGGACAGATGATTTTTCATCAGTCAATCTGAGGTTTGTGGAAGTGGATACGAAGGGTAGGGAGTATCCCTTCTCGACAATCTGTAGGACTCACCTGTCTGATGTTATGGCCCGCCAACTGGACAAGACTCCTTAGATCCTGCTCCCAACCAAGCTGTGTTCCACTAAGGCCACATAAAAGGGGTTTGGCAGGTGGGGCTGCTGGTGGATGGGGTGGGAGGGGGCAGTAGGCTGACTGGCTAGTTGACCCAGACTATGGGTTGGTGGGCGCCACAGCCTCAGCCACAAAGTTGCATGGCACCTTGCTGCAGTTGAAGTGGGACGACTACCAAACCTGTGAAAGGAACAGTAGGGCTGATGCTGCTTGCGAGGCAGGCAGATACGCCCATTGCGCGTGATATGACCCTGCTCTTTTTGAACCGCTCCAGAGCTGAATCTGCTTCATCCCCAAAATGGTGAGTCCCACAAAGGACATGTCCATAAGGGATAACTTGGCATCGCCTAAATAATTTGTTGACCTCAGGCAGGCATGGCAACGAATGGAGACACTGGTGCCAATGGCTTGCTCAATGCACCACCAAGCTATCAGGAGTTGGACACAAATGTCAGGTTACCCGGGGCAGGTCCGTGGTGTATTGCAATAGGACGATTTACTAGGGGGCTAAAGCAACGTTTGGCCCAGGCCCATAGGAGAGAATCAGCAAGTGCCTTGCTAAAAGGTAATAGGGGCTCATTAGAGGTTTTCCCCAGCTGGAGAACCTTGGTCAAGGCATTGGTTTTAACTTCTGAGGTGGGGAGTTGGATGTTGAGAGTTTCAGCTGCTCTTAGCACGAGGACGACAAAGGAAGCGCTCTCTTCTGTGGCAGGACCTGGGGGAGTGAGGAGGCCAGAATCAGAAGAGGTATTTAGGCCACTAGCACCTTGGAGGTCATCATACCAATTGTATTTATGTAGGGTTGGCCCATTTTTATCACCTGCGCCCTAATCGTGTCGGAACCTATGCCAAACAAGGAATTCCTTGTGGAGATGGGACGTCAAGTGCAAGTTGTGGTTCGATGGAAACCGGTCCCAGCGTCGGTCAACGTCGTACTGTTGCTGACTGAGTAAGAGAGCACAATGGGCACATCATCGTCCGGCGGCAAAGGAGTCAGAATCAGCATCGATGCTCTGGGAGCTAGCGTTAATTGCGGCGCTGGAGGCGGTAAAGGAGCCAGGGAAGATTCTGTGCGGGTGTCAGAGGGTCCGACTGCACAGAGGGCTAACCCGCCAGCTTTATCCCAGAAAGAGGGCCTCTCAGCATCTGTACAGGGGCCTGTAGGTGTGCCTGACAGAGCCTGAAGGGTCAGATCATTGCCTTGCAGAACTCTTGGATCTGCCTTGGTGTCGCAGGCGGCCTTGGAAACTCAGGTTGTGCCGGGACAAGTTGTGGAATTTGCTCAGAAGTTGGCCTGCTTCAGTACAGGAGTGAGCTTGGGAAGAATGGTGATGCCCTCGTGCCTTCTCATCAGTACAAGAGTGGTTGAAACTTCCAGTGCTCAGTAGTACTGCTGAAAAATATCCAGCTCCAGTCTGATGCCTAAGGAATATTCAAAGTGTCAGTAAAGAAAAGGTTAGTAATCTGTGGCTGGGTCTCTAACAGATGGCTTGCTTCTTGCACTGTGTGCCCCTCCCTTGGCTTCCCAGAACACGACACTACCCTCCCTTAATTTCAGTCAGAGGTACATGAAAGTGCCCATTATCCGTGCTGTTTTTGTTTAAAGTATGCAAACTGTTATTGTAAAAATTAATTAAAAAAAAAATTAAGCATGCATTTCCCAAAAGATCCTGCCCATCTTCAACCACGGAGGTCACCCAAAAGACATTTATAAGGTACAGAAGGCTTTGTGTATTTTTTTTATTGCTTCTCATGAACGTTTTTTTAACTCCCAAGTTGTTTTGTTCTATTAATTTGCCTCACTTTTAACTTCACATTCTCTTCCAACACTGGATAACACTGCTTGGGAAACGGCCTTTACAACAACTCATTGGTAACGAAGGACCTGAACCACGACTCCTTAACAATGACCTGAACCTGAATCCCGATTCTTTTAACTACTAATGTATTTACAACTACCAAGTCTTAACAACGACCTATAATATTATTAAGTTTAAAATTACCTCATAAGGCCAGTAGATGACATTCTTAGATTGTATTTGACAGATGTGTTACTATTGATAAAATGGTGGCTGGCTGTATTTTATATGGTTTTGTAGATTGGATTTTTTTTTTTCTTTAAACAAAATAAGTTTAGGAAACCGTTTTCTAAAACAGAGTTTATTATGTGAAATCGTGTTTGAATTTCTTTGTAAATGCATTAAAGGTAAAGGCATACTAGTAGTAAAAATAAATTACATGAAAATGTAAGTATTTTGGTAAATATTAGGTGTAATATATATGAATATATAGGGTTGCAAGTGTATTTTTAAGGGTTTAGGGTGAGTATGGGTTTTTGGGTTGCCAAGACTATTTTTAGGGTTTAGGGTGGGTGTGGGTTTTTGGGTGGCACGGGTAATTTTTAGGGTTGTGGGTGGGTATGGGTTTTGGGGTGGCAAGGGTATTTTTAGGGTTTAGGGTGGGTATAGTTTTTGGGTAGCAAGGGTAATTTTAGGGTTTAGGGCAGGTATGGGTTTTTGGGTGGCAAACGTACTTTTTAAGTTTTGGGTGGGCATGGGTTTTTGGGTGGCAAGGGTAATTTAGGGTTTAGGGTGTATATTGGTTGTTGGGTGGCAAAGGTATTTTTAGGGTTTAGGGTGGGTATGTTTTTTGGGTGGCAAGGGTAATTTTAGGATTTAGGGTGGGTATGGGTTTTTGGGATTGCAAGGGTAATTTTTGGGTGTAGGGTTGGCATGATTTTTGGGTGGCAAGGGTAATTTTAGGGTGGGTACGGGTTTTTGGGATTGCAAGGTTTTTTTTCAGGTTTTGGGTGGGTGTGGGTTTTTGGGTGGAGAGGGAATTCATAGGGTATAGATTTTTGGGTGGAAAGGGAATTTTTAAGGTTTGGGGTGGGTGTAGGTTTTTTGGGTGGAAAGGGATTTTATAACATTAATAGTGAGTATAGGGGGTGTGTGCGTGTATATATCTATATATATATAAATATAGGTTTCAGACACATTATAGTTAGAAATTAGCATTTAAAAAACCTTAGCAATTCACTGAAAAAACCATAGCTTTCAGGGACATTATAGTTACTTGGACATTTCACTCGTACAAAACCATAGAAATTCCCCCGTCATAGTTACTTAAGCTAACTATAACTCGCGCCCCCGCAATGCACTGCTGATGACGTCACATATTACATAATTCATGACATGGTCAGTGACATCACTGATGGCATCTCAAATGACATCACTGATGACATCATCCAGTGACTGTGTGTTTCTCTAAAGTTTAAATATGTATTATATATATATGCCAAGGTGTATTGAAGAATGAGTGGGTGTATAAGTGTCTGGATGGAGGATTTGGTATGTGCGTGACTGTATAAGTGAGTGATTAAATGAGTCTTACTGAATGCATGGGTTAGTGACTAAACTGTCTGAATGTGTGGATCAGTATGTCTGTTGTTGTGTAAGCTGCTGCATGTGTTGGTCAGTAGCTACATGAGTGTCTATATGGGTTATTGATTGGTTGCCTGAATATTTGTATGGGAGACTGAGAGTGTGTGGGTGAGTGTGCGGGTGGGTGGGTGGGTGGGAGGTGTGTGACTCTGTGCATAGATGTGTGAGTGGTTGATTCACTGGGTGTATGGGTTCAAGAGTGCATGTGGAAACAGCTGTATGGGTGAGTGTGTAGGGGTGTGTTGGTGAGAGATTGAATGTCCCAGTGGTACATGTCCAAGTAACTACATATGAAAAAGGCAGTGTGTGTGATACTTGGAGTATATAAATGACTATAAGTGAGAGTCAATGACTGTGAGAGTGGCTGTATGGATGAGTGTGTACTTGTATCAGTGATTGTATAAAAGAGAAAGTATGTATTAGTATATGTTTGCATATGATAATGTTGTATTGATGAGTGACTATGTATGAGTGATTGTATGGGTGAATGAGTGGATGTGTGTGCAGACCTGGGAATCAGTGAGTGCATATGTAGTAACTGGTTTGGTGTGTCGATGATTTCGAAAAAGGTAGTCTGTATTTTACAGTGGGTGTATCAAAGATTATATTAGAGTGTGAGGAGGTGCATCAGATTTTGATGTGGATGATGTCATTTGAGATGTCAACAGTGATGTCATCAGTGATGTCACTGACCATGTCATGAATGATGTAATATGTGACGTCATCAGCAGTGCATTGCGGGGTCGCGAGTTATAGTTAGCTGAACTAACTATAACAGGGGAATTTCTATGGTTTTGTACGAGTGAAATGTCCAACTAACTATAACGCCCCTGAAACCTATGTTTTTTTCTGTGAATTTCTAAGGTTTTTTAAATGCTAATTTCTAACTATAACGTGCCTGAAACCTATGGTTTTTCTGTGAATTTCAATGGTTTTTTAAATGCTAATTTCTAACTATAACGTGCCTGAAACCTTTTTTTCAGTGAATTTCAATGGTTTTTTAAATGCGAATTTCTAACTATGCTACAAAGTTAGGACATGTGAAGAAAGAGGAAGAATAGCGCAGCACGAAGCAAGACAAATGCAGAAGGAGGCAACAGAAGTCCAGAAAGACGAAGAAAAGTGCAGGAAGAAGCAAGAGATGTGCAGAAAGAACCAACAGAGGAGCAGAAAGTCCTCCTGTGCCCCCAACTTTTTAGTGACGGGTACTGGTGGTAACTGACTAACCAGGACCGGGGCCAGTGCAATGCTAAAAGACACTTAGAATACAGTGAAAACACCTACATACACTAGGGAACACTATGCGTTGGGGTACCCATGTAATTAGCATGAGCTCCTCTGTATTTGCTATGAGTTAGTGCCTGGGTCATTGCATGAGTACATGGGTAGTGACTGGATGATTAGAGCGCTGCAAGGACAGTGCTTGGAGATTTTATAACTGCTTGGGTTTTGGCGGAGTGATTGGATAAGTACATGATGCTGGATGGGAGATTGGAGGAGTGCATGGGTAGTGAGAGGGGTTTCTGGAGTGCATGGGTACAACCTGGGTAATTGGAGGAGTGAATCAGTACTGTGTAGGTGGTTAGAGGTCTGCATTGCTAGTGCACAGGGGGTTGTAGTAGTGCATGTGTTAGTGCCTGGGTCACTCCTTGAGTACATGGGTACTGACTAAAAGATTAGAGCACAGCAAGTAGAGTGCATGGTGACTTTATAAGTGCCTGGGTTTTGGCGGAGTGATTGGATAAGTACATGGTGATTGCTGGGTGATTGGAGGAGTGCATGGGTAGTGACAGGGCAATGGCTGGACTGCATGGGTACTGCTCAGGGTATTGTAGCACTGCATGAGTTAGTGTATGGGTCATTGCATGAGTAGTGACTGGATGATTAGAGTGCTGCAAGGAGAGTGCATGGTGAATTTATAAGTGTTTGGGTTTTGGTGGAGTGATTGCATAAGTACACACTTGTCACATCAGGCCCTGCCCCCTCCCTTCACCACTGTGCAAACGCACCCCCTGGCGGGTTTTAATTTGGGGGATTAATTCCCCTTGAATCCTGAGGGTCCCTGGGGGCCAACCAGCCCACCATGTACCTCCAGTAAGCACCACAGAGCTGCGTTGCACAGAGGTGGACCGAGGCCACGCCCCTTTTTACACCTCTCTGCAACGCAACTCTGTGGCGCTTACCGGACGTACCTGGTGGGCGGCGGTCCCCTGGGCCATGAAGGGCTCCAGGAGGTGGAGGGCCGCATGACCCCCCTCCCACCTAGTGCACAGCCCCGGGGGGGTGGTGGTCCCAAGGGGACTGCATTTGCATTTTAGTGCCCCAGGGAGGTGGCGATCCTTGGGGCGTGTGGTGGGGCTTGAGCCCCCCACACAGGTTTATTTATTTACATTTAAAAGCCCCGGAGGGTGGCGGTCCCCAGGGCAGCGGGGGGACCATGTGCCCCATGCAAATAATTAATAAAAGCCCCGGGGGTGGAGGTCCCTGGGGCTTGGGGGGCCATGGAGGCCCCAACACATTAAAAAATTAGCCCCGGGGGCGCTGCATGCCCCCCGTAACTCATACATCTTGACCCGGGGAGGTGGCGTCCCCAGGGCAGTGTGGGGGGGGGATTGGGGACCCCCCACATTTTTTTTTAGCACCCCCGGGTCCGGCCCCACCCAGGGGCTTCAATACAACGAAGCGCGGGAGGCCGCGCTTCGTTTTTAAAAAATATGTCTTGGCCGGATACACGACCCCAGTGCGAATTCAACCTTTTTTATTTTTTTTAATGATTTTTTTAGGCCCTGGGGGTCCTTGTGGAACCCCTGAGCAGGCCTAGGGGGTCAGAGTGTTGGCAGCCAATTAAAATGAAGCTCGTGGTCGGGAGGATTCGAGGTTCCACCACGCCCCTAGATATCGATATTTGTTTTTTTTCAATTTCTCAGCAACTACAGAACAGATTTACACCATGTTTAAAAAGATTGCTTTCTGAGCCAAGCAGTACCTTTTTGCCAAATTTGGTGTAATTCCGTTCAGCAGTTCGGGTTGTAGCCTTGGCTAAAATTTCCTATGGAAATTAACATGGAGAAAACACTTTTTGGGACCCCCCTTTCGTCTCAGCCCCCACTTGACAAATCACCCCAAACTTTCAGGAAAGGAGCTGACGTGGATAGACCTTTTTTTGGAGAATTTCGCAAAGATTTGTCAAACGACGCCAAAGTTATTAGCAAATCAAAAAACACTTTTCCTATGGAAACTAGGTTCTAACTCTAACTACCTACTGGCGACCGCCAGCAGGTAATATATATAGATGTATGTGTATATATTACCTACTGGCAGTCGCCAGTAGGTAGTTATAGTTAGGTCCAAGTTTCCATAGGAAGAGCATTTTTTGTTTTGCTTATAACTTTAGCGTTGTTTGATGAATCTTCATGACATTTTCCAAATTAATTCTTTGTTCATATCAGCTCCTGTGTTGAAAGTTTCGGGGTGATTCGTCAAGGGGGGGGCCGAGAAAAAAGGGGGGTCCCAAAACGTGTTTTCTCCATGTTAATTTCTATAGGAAACTTTAGACAAGGCTACAGGTCGAAGTGGTGAACGGAATTACCCCACATTTGGCAGGAAGAAGGGTCTTGGTCTAGAAAGCATGCTTTTGTTTATTTGGTGTAAATCCGTTCAGTAGTTTTGGAGAACTATCAAAATTTACAGATAGCGATGTTTGGGAAATCTGCCTTCTGATTTGCTGAGGCGTTACGAGCACAAGCTTGCTGCTTATTGGCTGCGAGC
Source organism: Triturus cristatus (assembly GCF_964204655.1). Taxonomy (NCBI): domain Eukaryota; kingdom Metazoa; phylum Chordata; class Amphibia; order Caudata; family Salamandridae; genus Triturus; species Triturus cristatus. Next base: position 500,752,328 of record NC_140582.1, read on the forward strand.
GGTTGCAACTAGGAAGTGTTGGCAGCCATTTTGTGATTCCATTGAAGCAAGTAAGGGGAAAAAAGGGTGAAAAGAGTTGGAAAGAGGAGGGTAGGAGCGCTGTGAGGTCTGTGGGGGGTGGTTAGGGTGTGCTACACAGGGAGTGTGAAGCGATGTATTCACCCCTACCGGTGTGAAAGTGCTGTTGTGCCCAGAGTGAGATGGTGCTGAGGTGAGGTGCCGGTACACTCGGGGATGAAACCGTGAACTGATTGCTGTAAACTGATGTGCTCTGGGCACTCTAGCATACTGGCCGCTGTAGCATAGCTGTGCAAGTGGTGTTAATATGGGTTTAGACTATAGCACTGTGAGCTCTGTGGGGTGGTTAGGGTGTGCTATACAGGGAGTGTGAAGCGAAGTATTCACCCCTAGCGGAGTGAAAGTTCTGTTTTGCCCAGAGTGAGATGGTGCTGGGGCGAGGTGCCGGTACACTCGGGATGAAACCGTGAGCTGATTACTGTGAACTGATGTGCTCTGGGCGCTGTAGCATACTGGCCGCTGTAGCGTAGCTGTGCAAGTGGTGTTCAAATGGGTTTAGACTATAGCGGGAGTTGAAAGCAAACTACTCACCCCTACCGGTCTGAAGACTCGAATGAAGTGTTTTAGAAAGCAAGAATAAAGAAATAATCGTGAAGAATATAATGCAGAATGTTGCAATGCCACAGAAGACAAATGGTGAAATCAAGTGTGCTAAAGAAAGTGGCTGTGTGGGATAAAGCGATGGGAGTCTGCAAGTTATATAAAAAGTGTCTTTATGTAAGTTCCATAAATGGAACCACCTGTGCAAGAGCTAAGGCATCCAGCTGAGGCAAACTCCAACCGTTTCTGCTGTATTCAAACCTAAGCTCCTGCATCAGTCAATTCCACATTACATGTTACAGTTCCATGTGACATAAACAATACCTATTAGACATGAATGACTGTAAATTGTAGAATGAAAATAAAGGTAGGATACGATTACCACACTGTGCCAACCAGTTCCTAAACAATGCAGTGTTTTTGGATCTTGGTTGCCAGCTCATGAGCAGAGGCTGAGGATGAGCTAACTTGTGTGAAAGGGCTTTGTGGATAACAGGCAGACAGAGAGACGTGTGTACAAAGACTAGATATGGTTTCAAAATGGATGTCGGGTTTAGGCTAATTTAGCAAGTAAATAGTGTATTTGCATAGGCCATACATCATCCATCCCTGGTTAGTGTGGAGCCGTAAGGGCCAATAATGAAAACAGAGTACAAATGCATAAGCATACTTAGAAAGTTATTATATGAAAATAGTTCAATTGAAGTATTAAAAAAAATTATAGGAAAAAGTAAAAAAAGTTGGAAAAAATCAATCCAAGAATAAAGTGAATTTCTTACAAGTCTTGGAGATTGCAGTCCGGAATTTCTTCAGCGGCTTGAGATGCACAATGTTCCAAGAGGGGATTGTTGCCATCGTGTTAGAAAAGTGAAGCGATCCGAATCATATCCTCGAAGGGACAGTAATGTTCCTTGAATGCTGGAGCGGCAATTTGAACTGGCAGGCAATCTGAGATGTTGTCAAAGGTCGCACGTTGCAGGAGATCTTTCGCGGCTGCGCAGAAATCCCATTCCGCCAGGATACCTTTTTGCGTTGCATCCACCATTGCTCCACTGCCCGACCAATCAAGTTCATGATTTTCAAGATACTCCATTACCTGCTGGATATCGGGAGCATTTGCTGGGATGTTGGCAAGGCATAGATCCATTCGCCAGTCTATTGGGCAAGTTTTGCAATAAAAAGATGCTTGCATGCAGATTGTATATGTGTAAATAAATGTCATGTTGTAGCTGGCTCCGATAATAGATAGAGGCAGGCAGCCGAAAAGTTGTACCATTTTTGCATGGTATTGATGAAGCTTCGCGTAGAGGCATATTGTGTCGGACATGCTTGTTACCACAGGGAGCGCAGCCATTTTTAACAAGCTAAAATAGTAGTTGGATGGCCGCAAACAGAGCGAGAATTAAGGGCACTGTTCCTGTTATTCCAGAGATGATCAAATGAATAAAGTCTGGCATTAGACTAAAAACAGTTTGAAAGCCTGTGACAAGGCCGGAGGAGACAGTGTTAAAAAAGTGTGCCAGACCTTAAATGTTAGATGTGTTGAAAATTCTGTAACAATTCACAAAGTGTAATGGGAGGTTCATATTTAAAAGGGAGTGTATTTTACTTGAAGTTCGTGCTATCTGCAGTCGATAAATTACTTTTGGAGAAGTGAGGGACACTTCTGTTTGAAACAAAAGCGCTTTCAGTTTGCTCTGTTTAATAAAATCTGTTTTCAAAGTAGGTATTGAGGGCCAAGTTGAACTTTGGGACTTACTTTGTGTGGGTGGGAATAGAGATTGCCAGAGGAAGTTATCCGGTTTGAAACACTAAGGACATACGGTATGCCAGCTCACATTGCGTAGTAGTCCATGTTATTAAGAAGCAGATAACTGCCGCTAGAAAGCTGTGTGAATGTTAGCCTGATTGTGGGAGTTGGCGTGCTTTTAAGAAAGCATGCAAGATTGGGAGCTGTAAGCTTGCATAGTAATGAATGACTGCCATTGTGGTCCCACTTTTCACCTGTGAGAAAAACTTCGGTATCCTCTTTAAGACAGCGATATGTAAATGGGAAAAACCACTGCTCGTAAATAAATGCGCTACCTTATATAATCACATACATGACATACAACATGTACACCTAGCAGACACGACACTACGTACTGTGGGAACCGTGGCTAGCCATGTACACAAACCAAACATAGCACCTCTGCCGCAGAATGCGGGGAGAGATGGGAGCAAAGTATGTGCGAAGGTGGCAAGTGATTCTCGAATATAAAAGTATACAATGCAAAGTGTTGAGGGGATGTGCCGGACAGACTGGAGTATGCAGAGCACAGACATGTAAATGTCAACATACACTGATGATCTATTGAGTGAAGTGGACAGTGGACGCAACCATGATAGTACAGTCAGTAGGGAAGATTACAAAAACATAGCGCGTACGTGCCCCCCCCAAATCTTTAGCGTAGTGGGCTGGCTCGGCGTACGCAAGGCTAGCGTAGGGGTATGAATAAAAGGCACGTTTCTCTGGGTGTGGTTCTCTTCCAGAATGGCTAACATATCTGTCAGGTCTGCGCAGCTTACACCGCCACGAGGCGGACGCCGTGAGCGAAGGTGGCTGCGGGAATAATGCTCTCAGCCTGATGGTACCCAGAAACCGTCATGGCCACTGTGACGCACATATGCCCCACAGTTCACCTTTCAATACCGCCTTATGCGAAAGAGAGCCCACCACATGCCAGCAGAAGCTTTTGGGCCGAGGTCTGCGAGCTGGGAAGGCTCCTGAGATCAACGCTGGCTACCGCAACACAGGCAGACAGCGCCCAGCCTGAGGCCCAGCACCTTGGAGTGCTCTGTATACTACTAACACAGTAGTCCAACAGGTACCAACAGTGGAACGGTGTCTTGATCCCACAATGGACGATGTTAGAACTACATCTGAGAGTGGAGATGAAGGTACTCCCTTCGACCATGTGCAAGCAACTCTAGGTCCCGACAGTGGAACGGTGTCTTGATCCCAGAATGGACGATGTCCCATACTACCTGCTGCTTGGTTTTCACAGAACTCCCTCCGTTGAGGTGCATCAGACTCTGTGCTTCCGTAGCTAATTGCTGCATATGATCATTGGGCTTGGCTGACTGCTGTCGCTGGGGTACACCGCGGTACAGCAGGTCCGAAAAGTGGAACGGGGTCTTGATCCCACAATGGAACGGTGTCTTGATCCCAGAATGAACGATGTCCGATATTACCTGCTGCTTGGTTTTCACAGAACTCCCTCCGTTGAGGTGCATCGGACTCTGTGCTTCAATAGCTAACTGCTGCACATGATTATTGGGATTGGCTGACTGCAGAGGGTGGAGTACACCGTGGTACACCAGGTCGGAAACAGTGAAACGGGGTCTTGATTCTGTGATTAAGGATGTCAGAAGTTAAAGTTTGTGATGATTTGTGTGTACCCCCTCCGATCAAGTGCAACTAACTCCGTGCTTTCGAATCCAACGGCACGTGGCTGTGAGCCGTTAATGACCACTGCCTCTGGCCTACACTGCGGTCAGTAGGGCTCACAATTCAGATCGAGTGGGGATTGTTTAATTACAGAATCCAGTAGGCAACTAACTACAACGTCTATCGAAATATACACAAAAGCCTTTTAGTATACTTGCTTGAAGAACTTTTTTAAGATGACTTATAGGTCTAGTACAATGACCAAATTCTTCTAGGTAGTGGTAAAGAAAACTGAATAACAGTGTACACAGTGGACAGTAGAGATCGCAATTCGAATTGTTTTGATTTATTTATTGCAGAGTTATGTGTAATTTATGTTGTATTTTGTGTAGAGGAAGTGAGAAAAACTATTCATGGAAGACTGTGCTCACTACTGCGTTCAATTTACAGTGCAGACAGCAGTGTTCTCAATTCAGATCAAATCGCTATTATAGATGACGCAGTTGTGAGAAAGTGCCATCTTTCTTGCATGGTATGCCCCCACTTTTTGCTGAATTACTGATGTACTTTGACTGAGTGTGCCCAGGGCTCCTGCCAATCAGGTACCCAGGGCCTATGTTCCTTCCCTAAAACTGTGTTGAAGCCTAAACCCAATTGGCATCTCTGGCCACATGTCAGCCCCTAGTAAATGGTACACTAGGTACCCAGGGCCTTGTGACCAGAGAAGGCCCCTAAGGGCTGCAGCACTTATTGTGCCACCCTTAGAGGCCCTGTACCCTAACACACACACACTGCCCTTGCAGGCTGAGTGTCTGGGTGCAGAACAAAACAGAGAGTCGACATGGCACACGTCCCTGTGTGCCATGCCCACAACACACAATGCCCTGGCATACATCAGCCACCCCTCTAGCTGGGTGCCCTATGCCAGGGGTGTGGGTACAGGTGCATGAGCCCTGTGCCCCTACAGCACCCAGGTCCAATCCTGGGCACAGTAAAGTGCCCTGCTGCCATTAAGAGTATATGGTGCTGGGAGGTCATCAACAAGAACTCCACAGCACCATGATGGCAACACTGAAGACTGAGAAGTTTGGTATCAAACTTCTCAGTATATTAAACACGCACTGATGCCAGTGTGGGATTTAATGTACCATGCACAACAGAGGGCATCTTAGAGATGCCCCCTGAACCTAACCTACAATCCATGTCTTGTCTGAGGGGCTGCCTAGGTTGCCACACAGCAGACATGTTGTGGGACCCCTGGGTAGAGAGCCATCTGCTCTCTTGGGCCTGCAACGATGCACATCCCGGGCGAGGTGCTAGGTCTCCTCCCCCAGGATGGGCAGGGTAGCTTCAATGGCATGCCACCTTTTGTGAGCTTCTCCAGGCCACTTGCTGTACTCAGCAACTGGCCCCTACCGGTTCTGACCCCCACTCTGGTGGGAAGACTGGCCAGAAACCCCAAGGAAGGAAAGGGGGTGTGCCAGCCTCTGCCAACCCCACCCCTCAGGTTGGGGAGGCAAGGTGAAGCACATCTCCGGGCTCTCACCATCTTGAAGATGGGAAGCCTTACCCAATCAGGACTAGGCTACTGCCCCCTCCCACAGGAGACTGGCCGGATAGAGGGTGTACCCACACCAGGGAAGGGACCCATTGGTCCCTGCCCTTTACCTACCTGTAATGCCCCTAAATTTAGTATTTAGGGGCACCCTGAAACTTCCTTCCTCAGATCCAGATTCTGAAACAAGAAAGAAGAACAAGGAACAAGAAGACCTGCCGTGCAGCTGCTAACAAGAGGAAGACACCAACTGATTTGGCCCAAGCCCTACCGGCCTGTCGACCCTCGAACCTGCTCCTGCTAAACCCCAGCATCTCCAGTGGTCAGCAATCTCAAAAACCCCAGAGGACCTGGCTGCCTTGTGACTCTAACTACCTGGGACTCCCACGAGCAGGGGTACTGCTCAAAAGCAAGTAACTGACCCCTGGCATCAGCCAGGAACCGCAAACCCTGCACACTCTGCACCTGCCAAGCCTGGCCTGTGCTGGAGTGGACAAAGACCACGAGGACGTCTCCCCGGTGACTGTGACCCCGAATCCAGCGCCCAAGGACCCACCTAGACGCTCCTGACGACGCCTGCAGCCTCAGAACCAGGGACCCCTCCAACCGCGACCAGCAGAGGGTAAGATTTCCCAACACCAAAAGGCACCCCTGCACCAGGCGCCCTGCAGCCCCCTGTGCCCAACTCCTGGGTGCCTACCTATCCTCCAACTACCCAACTTACCTCTCTAAGTGGTGGTCGCACCTGTTACCTGGAAAGCGTTTAGCTCGCGCTGCGCTTGCTATCGGGTGGTATATTCTACTGCTTCTGGTGCGTTTTTAAATAATATCCCGTTTTGTATTTTCTTTAGTTTCATTTGTTTTCTTACCTTGTTCTTAAGACCGCGCCCCTCACCTGCACATTAAAACTGGTTGTCACCGTGCTTAACGGGTCCTTTCCCTGGGATTCAGTTCGTCTGCCGGCCATATTGGGGGAACTCCGGGACGCCTGGCGGCGCCATTTTGGAGGCTGACGCTCTAGCTGTCACAAGGACGCTAGGCGCCTATTTAAGATGATCACGACGACGCGCAGCGGTTCCGCGCAGCGGGACCGCCGGACTTCCGCCGGAGTTACGCCAGAGTTCAGCCCGTCTGCGCCCGTCCGCGCTGAGGACGGGCTAGACACTGATACCCCCATTCTTCCTCAACAGGCAGTGAGGGCATATTCCTTGCATGAGATGTTAGCTTTGAGGCCATCACCTTCTTCGTGTCACTGTTGCTGGTCCCCTGAGGATCTACGACGTTCCCCTACCTGCAGTACGTGTGGAGTAGCGTTAACTCCTTCCTCTCTTTTCGGGACGGTATCTTTACATTCTTTGCCATCACGGAATTTCATCCAACCTAGAAGTGGTTTTTTGATAAATGCTAGGTCACTCATCAAGAATAACATAGCGTTTCACGAGTTCGTGAACGATAGGCAACCTGACTGGGTGTTCGTAACTGAAACTTGGGCATCTGCCTCCTCTGGACATGATTTGATACTGGCGATACCTGAGGGTTTCACTTTATACAGACAGGATAGATTAGGGCGTAGAGGGGGAGGTCTGGCAATTATTTGCAGAGCCTCGTTGCGGTGCTCTATAAAAACTCTATCTATGCCCTCGGACCCTTTTGAGGCTTTGTATTTTTGCATATCATGTTCTTCTACAGCCTCTCTCACCGGTATCTTGGTTTATCGACCGCCTGGTCCTAGAGCCAGTTTTTGCTCCGAGGTATTGCGAATCTTGGAGCCCTACTTCGGCAAATCTCATATGACCATCTTGGGGGATTTTAATTTCCATTTGGACGATATGGGCTCTAAGGATACCTCTCAGCTAATTGACTCGTTGGAAGCTTGTGAGCTTACTCAACTGGTAAAAAGCTCCACACATCGGGCAGGTCATATATTGGATGGAGTGTTCACTAATGATTCCAGACTCTCTGTTGGCTCTCCCCTGTCTTTGGTCTGGTCGGACCATCTTGCAGTTCCCTTAGGATTCACACCTGCTGCGGAAGAGCTCCGTAAAGCTGCTTCTAGCAATCGAGTTCTGAAAAGAAGATATAGGAATATTACTAATCAATCCCTTTCTCCTTTTTTGCGAAACTTTGAAACTTCTGCCTCGCGTGATGTGGAAGGGGCGGCTCAAGAGCTTGCCAACTCTATTTTTACAGCGGTGGATGCCTTGGCTCCCGCTACTCTGCGGTATGTGGCCCGTCGGAAACCCTCTGCTCCTTGGTTTACGGAGCCTTTAAGACTCCTAAGACAAAGCTGCAGAATCAAGGAGAGAAAATGGCGTAAGTCGTGGGATCCGTCTGATAGAGAGGACCATAAACAGGTGTTACGAGAGTACAAACTTAGAGTAGTCAAAGAGAAGCAAGAGTATTTCTCTAATCTGACGATCTCTCTTCCTTCAGCCAAAGAGCTTTTCAAGATCGTTGACTCTCTATGCTCTCTTCAGACACCTGACCCAGTTGTGGCCTCACAGGAGCTCTGCACTAACATCTATGACTTTTTCCACAAGAAAATTGTGGATATTCATCTGGCCTTAGAAAATCAGAGGAAGACGCTGGATGAGTCCTCGCTTCTCAACATTAAGACCTCTAAATCCTGGAGGAGAGATCCCAATAAGTCTCTCACCCATTTTCCGGCGCTCTCTCTTGAGGGGCTGAATCTTCTGTTAGACAGGACTAAGTCGGCCTCTCCTCTGGACCCTTGTCCTATGAAAGTCCTAAAGGACTGCAGGGATACCCTCCTACCTCTACTGCTGGAAGTTATGAATGGGGCTATGACCCAGGGTATTTTTCCCTCGGTCTGGAAAAAGGCCACAGTGAAGCCTCTTCTTAAAAAATCTTCCCTTGATCCTGGAGTGTTGAAGAACTTTAGACCCATTTCTTTGTTACCTGCTCCTGCAAAGATGCTTGAAGCCCATCTAAACTTACATCTTGCCGCCTTTCTTGACTCTTCTGAGTTTCTGGACAGCTCTCAGCACGGATTCAGGAAATTTCACAGCACGGAATCCGCCCTGACTATGGTGGCTGACAATATTCGTCGTAAGGTCGACCTTGGTCAGACGACGATTTTAGTCTTGCTCGATCTGACCGCAGCATTTGATACCCTGTCTCCCTCTACCTTAACATCTCGGTTGAGGGAGGCAGGGGTGGCAGGACCGGCTCTAAGTCTTCTTGACTCTTTTTTACTCTCTAGAGAGCAGAGAGTCATGCTTGGAGAGTTCCTCTCCCCTGCTAAATCTTTGCAATGTGGGGTGCCTCAGGGGTCGGCCTTAAGTCCGACCCTATTTAATATCTATGTGGCCCCCCCTTGCTAGATTAGTGAGATCACAGGGGATGGAGGTAGTGTCCTGTGCTGATGACACGCAAATTATGGTGTCTTTAGCCCACTCTAGGAGTGTAGCTGCGTCCGGCTTTCGGTCCTGTATGCAGATGGTAGCCGAGTGGATGATTCTAAATTCATTAAAACTCAATGCCGATAAAACAGAGGTACTGGTTTTCGGCAAGGAACAGGACTTGTGGTCCAGCGAGTGGTGGCCTACATCGCTAGGAACTTGCCCCACTCCCTCTCCAGCAGCTAGGAATCTTGGTGTCATCTTTGATACCACACTTTCCATGAATCTGCAGGTCAACAGGACTGTGTCCACCTGTTGGGGAGTCATTAAGACTTTGAAAAGAATTCTTCATTATTTGTCCCCGCAGGCACGCAAACAGACTGTGACTGCCCTTGTAGGCTCCAGGTTAGATTATTGCAATGCCTTATATGCAGAGTCTAATAAATACCTTATTCAGCGCCTCCAGGTTGTGCAGAACGCAGCTGCCAGATTTGTTCTGTCTCTTCCTAAGGACTCCTCTGCTACACTGGCTAGGAAAAGCTTACACTGGCTTCCGATTACCTCTAGAATTTCTTTTAAACTCCTCTGCCTTGCTTATAGAGCCCTGCAGGCTGGTCCCACAGATGCTCTGGGATCCTTGCTGACCCGCTACATTCCCAGTAGGCATCTCCGGTCCTCCGATGCCATCCAGCTGGCAGTCCCTCGCTTTAAGAAGGTCAGATGGGGAAGGAGAGCTTTTTCTATTGTTGCACCTCTACTTTGGAATGATCTCCCTCTGGAGATCAAGTCGCAACCTTCTCTGGCCCTTTTCAGGAAAGCTCTTAAAACTTAGTATTTTATAAAGGCCTACCAGTAAGTACTTTTAGTGTTTTTTTTAAGTCAGTTTTATTTGGTTAGGCGCCTTGACGCCCATTGGGCTAAGTTACGCACTATAAATCTATGTTCATTCATTCATTCAAGAATCTTCGTCCCCGAGCTTACAGCATTTGTTCGTTCTTGAGCTTCTCCATTGCAATCCATTGAGCACCCGACGGCTCAAAAGCACCCTGCACCCAGCCGCCCAAGTGCCCCTGGAAGTGCAACATCTACTCTAATCTACTTCCCCATTTGCCCTGAGCAAGTGACCAGGAGCCCAGCTCCCACAGCTGTGTTGCCTGCTAGCCAGCAGCCACCAACCAAAGGCCCCCTGCCTCCCATAGGATAACATTGGGCGTAACTCACTCTGCACCCAGCTGCCCTTGTGCCGCTGAGGGTGTAACAACAGTACTCACCTGACCCTGGGAGACCCCTGAGTCTTTGCCCAGAACCTTAACTCTGCCAGTCGAGTACTTACCCAAAAGCCGATAACTCACTTTTCTTCCATAGGGTAACATTGACTGGGTTCACTTGGAATATCTTCTAAGTGTCGAGTTTTGAAACTTTAAAATATTCATCTAAAATCAGCCGAATTTTCTCACCTGTTATCAGGAGAGATCCCAGTGCTGGATCTTGGTGCCCAGCACTGACCCTGAAAAGTAATTACAAACGTACTTACCTTTAACTTGATTTTTCTCCATAGGATAACATTGCTTGGTTTTCACCAGAAATTCTTCTAAGTGTCGATTTTGCAAACTTACAAATATTCGTTAAAAATCGCCTGTATAACAAAATCACATTCTTTCAACTGTTTACAGGAGATGCTCCAGTGCTGGATCCAGGATCCAACACCGAGTTAGAAAAAGTAACCATAACCCCACTTACCTGCTAAGTGAATTTCCTCCCATAGGATAACATTGGTGATTCTATGTGAAAAAGTTTCAACTTTTAAAATACAATAATATTCCTTACAAATCATAACTGTAACCAAAACGCTTTTACTCAACTGTTTACAGGAGATGTCCAAGGACTGAATCTAGGATCCAGTCCTGTGGTTAGAAAAGTAATCTATTGCATTTAACTAGAAATTCCCATTGAGCTCAATGTATAATTGTGTTTGAAATTGTGTTGCCTATTGCAACAACTGTAACATTGCATTCAAAAGTCTATTGCCTATTGAAAAGTAATCTAAAGCATCTCATCCTGACAAAATATATTTTGATACCTATTGCTGGTTCTAAAATAAAACAAGCATATATGTTTATATACAAACCATTGGCCTAGAGTTCAGTTCTTGAGTGTGTGAGACCATTTGCTGACGGAGTGTGTACAACAAATGCTTTACACGGCCCACTGATACTGCGTTATTGCTCGACCAAGCTACCACTTTAGAGAGTAAGGTTATATCTAACTTTAGCCTCTGCCAAACCTCTGGGGACTATGGACTCTGTGCACACTGTACCTATTTGGGAACAGTATATACAGAGCCACTTTCTTACAGCAGACCTGTAGGCAAAAGACATTGCTCCAGTGCGCTCTGTCCGCACCATGCATACGCATCATCACAGGGTCCCCACATGGTTTTTGTTGCTTTGCGTACGGCAAACAGAACAGCTCAAGTCAACGCCACGTGGCTGTGGGCCCTCGCTGACCGCTCTCTGGCCTACACTGCAGACAGCACTGTTTACAATGCAGATGGAGCCGCTATTGCAGATGATGTAGTGTTGTAGGCAACAGACATTGCTCCTAGTACAGCCCGCCCGCAGCACCCATCATCGCTGGCTGTGCACATGCTGAATGCTTTTGATGTGGCTATCTGAGTGCACTAGACCTGATGGACCCTTTATGATACAATCTTTTTGTGTAATATTTCAGATCTACTGCCTGGATCTCAGTATACCACAAGTTATGGTTCTTTTACAATAGAATCTTTTCTGTATTATTTCACATCTAGTGTCCCTACCTTACTGCAGCACAAACTATTGACCCTTTAATTATTGAATCTGTGTGTGTGATCCAATGATTACTGTTGTAGGTGATGCTAGCAGCAACCATTCCCTGACGGCTGGTTTAGACTCACCCCACACGCATTCAGCACAGACGTCACTGGATATGTGACCCTGGTAATAAAAAGGAGTAGAGTGCACGTGCCCGTACCCACTTCCAATATCTGTGTCTGTGTGTTCATTATCTATGCATGATACTGCCCTTGGGCCGTACCACATAACATTGTGCGGTGGAGAGCATATGCAACCATGTTACCTCTGGCAGTGGGGAAAACTTCTGTTATGTAGCTTTTAGATGCATGGCTATCACAGGTGGAAGGCTACTTTACAGAGCATGAATTTTGATGAAGATGATGGTTGCATGTTGTGTGTAGTGTCAGATATGTGTACATAGCAACAAAAAAAAAGCTCTCCAAGCAGAGGCGGAGTCGCTCATCAAACGCTGTAGAGAGAATGACTAAAATGGGTGGAGTCCTCCAACTGTTACAATGGGAAATGTTATGAACCAATCAAATGCTTTTCTTTAAGGTCACATGGCAATCGCGCATCGAGCTCTCAAGGAGGCCGCACCAGACGCGATTTTGAGAAAATATATTAACCATAATACAAGTTTATTACAGTTAGAAATATTTAAATGTTTAAAATATTTTAGATTATTGCTTGTTCTCATATACACTTTAAACTTATTTAGATATAGTTTTGAGAGAGAAAAAAAAAATGAGGGAATGGCATACCCGGTGTGACACCATACATTTATGACGTAACACAGGACCTGGCAGCATGCACTCGTCGCATACGCAACACGCAGCGGGCGTGACCCCATACGTACATGACATAAGGCTCGGCTTAGTACTGCGTACTAAGCCTGGGCGTTGAACTACGCTCCGTTCGCGGAGCTTGCGAAGTTTAGCCAACTTCGCGATTCGCGTAGAGCGCGAAGTTGCAGATTGCTACACAATCTACCGCGTAGCGTAGTAGTTTTGCTTCCTCGCGTGCTCAATATTCATACTCGCGCGCGCGGTAACGTCTTACTGTGATTCTGCGTTCGCCAACTCGCTTTTCTGTCCGTTCGCGTGCACCACGAGATTTGTAATATGTCTGCCCAAGCCCGCGAGAGTGTGCGAACGCGAACACGTCATTCGGGCGCGCGAGCCGACTTCCAGCAGCTGTCCTGGTAAGATCGCGATCCCGAACATGCAAAAACTACAATCTGGCGAAGCATATCTCTCGAGCTTCATAAAACCTTCTCTAAAATGATCATTTTGCTCAGAAAAACTCCTCAGATTGTGATTTTGCTATAGTCTTTTGTGTAAGGAGTCCTTTAATTTTTTTAACTCTTTTTTTCAAGAGGAAGGAAGTGCCCCTGAGTCTCCAACTTCCTGTTCCTGTCCAGCAGGCTCCTCCCAGTGCTTTGTCCATGTGCTGTTATCTTTCATTTGGATTTGGAGCTGGAAGGATCACATTTTGTGTTTGTTCGCTGCATCATACCATTGGATTGGATTTATTTGAGGACTTTTTGATTTGAGATTTAATTTACTACAAGTAAGTTGGAGAATTGGTGTGTTTGTTTCATTGGGGCTTGTTTGTACCTACATTTTTCTGGGATTTTCATTCTTTTTAAAAATTATTGTTGTGGGTGGCCTGTACTTTCAATAGGGGCCTAGTTGTTTTTCTCTGCAATTTCAGCCAGTAGGGTACCCATGGGTCCATGTTTCGTGGTGTCTGTTGAATTTCAACATCATGTAGGGCATGGATGGCATAGGATTGAAATGAGGGGGGGAGGGGAAGTGTGAGAGAGAGAGAGAGAAAGAGAGAGATACCGTTGTTGGATGTGTGTGCTGATGTGTAACTTCTTTCCAATCCTTTCGTAGCCCTGTTGATTTTCATTTTTGTATTAAAGCTTTGTTGTTTAGCAGGCCTCCTTTGTCCGGTCATATATAGGCCTGCTTCCGTTCATTGTTTTCCATGGCCTGTTGTGACTGTGAGTGGCCATGTGGCTTGTGGCAATTTTGTGGTGGTAGTTAAGTAGTGTGTGCTTCTTTTTCCATAAAGGCCTGCATTTCTTTTCTTTGTTCCCCTTGGCTTATGCTTGTTGTTATTGTGTCCTGGCCATGTGTGTGGCGGCCATTTTGTGAAGGCAGGCATTGTGCTTTTGCCATAGGCTTACATTGTCTGTCTTCCATTTCTTGTTGTTGTGGGTGTGTAGCAGCCATTTTGTGGAGCCATCCAAGCAGTGTGCTTGCTTTTGCCATTCTGTTTCAAGCTTGTGGCCTAGTCTGCCAGTAGGCCCAGAGGTAGTCATCCTCAAATCTTTGGTGCATTAAAATTACAGTTTGTGTTGTCTGTTGAATTTTCTTTACACCCTGGATGGCTTTGGATTGAATTGCAAAAGGTGTTTTTTGGGGTGGAATAGCACTTTTTGGGTGTATAAATAGGGCTTTTCAGCCAGTAGGTAACCCTAGGGATTCAGCTCGCGTACTTTCGGTATCTCTGCACAGTGCGACAACGCGGACTTACAGTTTTTGTCATTCTCGCGCTCTCAATATGCGTGTTTGCGCACGCGATAAAGACTTTTTGTACAGTTCGCGATCCCGAACACACATTTGCAATCTGGCAAACAATATCTCGCGAGCAACATAAATCCTTCTCGAAAACGCTGATTTTGTGCATTTTGCTAAAAAAAACTCCTCAGGTTGTCATTCCTGCTGTAGTTTTGGAGCACGGAGTCACTTTTATTTTTAAAAAGAAATATTTTTAGGAGAGGAGGTAAGTTCCACACAGACTACAACTTCCTGTTCCTGTCCTTTGTAATCACTTTTTTTGTTATTATTGTGGTGGGTGGCCTGAGCATGTGTGGCGGCCATTTCGTGGAGGCAGGCATTGTGCTTTTGCAATAGGCCTGCATTGTCTGTCTTGTATTCCTGACCTTTTCTTGTTTTTGTGAGTGGCCTGGCCATGTGGTGGCGCCCATTTTGTGGGACCAGCCACTGTGCTTTTTCCATAGGCCTCCAAGCTTGTGGCCTAGTCGGACAGTAGGCCCAGGGGTACTACTCATCAATCAGCACGGGTGCATGGAAGTTAAACAACTGTTTTTGTGTTGTGCGTTAAATTTCAACATCATGTATGGCTTTGGATTGAATTGTAAAATGTGGGCTTTACTTTTTTTCGGGGGTATATTTCACTTTTTGGGTGTTGTAAATAAATGCCTTTAGTTTTTACGTGTATATGTTCGTTGTTGGTGCTCCCTGATGCTGCATCCATCCCATAAGATGCACAAATTTTTATTTAGGGCAAACAGGCTACACTACATTTATGTTTTTGTTCTTTGCTATTCTTCTTCCTGAGTGTACACAGTACAAGTACACCAGGAGCCCTGTCCTTGTCAGTCTCATAAATGGCTATTCTGTTGTTGACTTCTTAACATGTAATAATTGTGACCACCCACCAGACACTAAGAAGTTATATATTATATTATTGATCTTTTGACTGATGTTCTTCTGGCTTTTTTGCTTTTAGGTGCACAAAAGCCGGAGGAGGTGTGTCATCATCATCGACCGTTGTGGTGCTTGACCGACGTCCTGCTGCTTTACACGACGTGACGTGTGAGTGACCTGACCAGGCATCTCTGCAACTTGTGCAACTGAGTGCTGTTTTGACATCTGAAGAAGATGCCCCCAAAGAAAGCAGGTAGCAGGTCCTCCGGTACCAAGAAAGTTGCCATGGAGAAGGAACAGAAGAAGAAGGAAGTGTCTCTTAAGTCTGGTGTGCCTCCCAAAACCTTTTTTGGGACACCAAAAATGGAGCCTGCAGCAGCGGTGTCCGGGGGCCAAGCTGGGGGCAGCACCTCCGCATCAGTGGGCCCAACCCACCAACCCAGGCCCAAGCAGATGAGTGTGGAAGAGGTAGCCAGCCTTATGGTGGGAAGCGGTTATGCTGAGCCTGAACTAACTTATCGCTATCTCAAAGTAGTACACAATCAACGCAGGAGGGAACACAGCAGATAAGTGGTCAACAGCCGCAACCACCACCCGCAATAGTAGCTGTAGTTCCTCCCGAAGTAGGGGCAGTTCAGGAAATTGACCCTCATGCAGAGGAAGAAGAGGAAGCCACTCCTTCATAAGTTCCATTATCTTCCAAATCACCAGCAAGGAAAAGGAGGGTTAATACATCAAGTTCTTCACCAAGCCCCCCTTCTGATGATCTAGATGCCACTTGGAAGCCACAAACTGAGTCTGAGAGGGAGACACGTCACAAGAGCAGGCATGGGAAAAGGAAGGTTCCAGAAAGCCTTACACTTATGGAGGTTGATGTAAAAGAGCAGGATGACGATGATGATGAGCCAGTCATCACGAACATCACCCCCAGGCCTGAGGAGATGGAGACCAACATTTTTACACAATCCAAAACGGCTGCGAGGGATGTAGCACGCATACCTCCAACACAGGTAACACCAACACGACCTCCAGCTTCCATATTTACATTAGCAAAGGGCCGGCATCGTCCTACATCCAGCACAAGCATCACCTCAGCAGAAGTAGGTAGTGGTACTGCACAGAGTCAAATTCAACACACACCCTCCAGTTCATCCGGCATTGGAAGTGGCACCTCCAGCAGGAGACAAAAGTTAAGCTCCCCAGTGTGGGACTTCTTTACGGTTAGCGGAAAGGAGGAGAACATTGCTATATGCTCCGTTTGTCATACCTCTGTTAGTCGTGGTAAGCTTGGTACAAACTATGGTACCGGAGGCCAAATGTCCCATCTGAAAAAACACCACGCAATCCAGTGGGAGGAGCACCTTAGTCGCATAAAAACTGGATCCATTGCTATTGGGGATAAACGAGTAGAAAGTCCGCTCACGGTGGAACAGGAAGAAGAGGGAGACATTCTCTGTGGTAGTGGTACACAAAGTAGCCCTGTCCCCAGCACTGCAGTGGTAACACCCACATCCTCAGCCACATCTCAGTGGCACAAGAGTAAGAATCAGCCTGAGACACCAAGGAGTACTGCTTTCCTGTGCGACGTTGAGCACAGGAAAGAATACCACACAGCCTACCATTCTTAGCATGTTTACTAGGCCGGAGGGGCAGTACGAACGCAACCACCCAATAGCACGTTTGTACAATGCGAAGCTGGCTAAAATGTTAGCACTGGACCTTCTCCCTTTTTCATTTGTTGAAGGGGTGGTTTTTCTTGAATTTGTGACCATCTGCCCAAAATAGAAGGTTCCCAGCCGCTACTATTTTGCAAGAGTTGCTGTTCCAGCACTACATCACGACGTGCTGGAATTGCCTGGAAAAGCCTTAAAACAGAGTGGTGTTCAGAGTATCCACCTGACAAAAGACATGTGGACCAGTTGCCAAGCCACTGATTACATGTGCATCACTGCACACTGGGTGTTAAAGGTAAGATATCTGACGGTGTTGTTGACACCGCTGAGATTTTTAAAGACACTCGCAAACATGCAACTGTAGCCAAGTTTGCTATGGAGAAATCTCATACTGCTGCAAACATTTTGGATGAGTTTAACAGCAAGGTGTTTGAGTGGCTGCGACCAAGAGGGCTTACCATTTGTTTTGTTGCCACGGACAATGGCAGTAATGTAGTTAGGGCCATGAAAGATGGTGGCTATTTCAGGGTCCCGTGTTTGGCACACTGCATTAAAATTGTTGTTCAAGACTTTCTGAAAAATGAAAGCAAAGTCAGCAGCTTACTGACCACCTGCAGAAGAATATGCACACATTTCAACCATTCTTTTAAAGCCCGGAAGCAGCTGAGGGTCATTCAACATGAGCATAAAATGCCAGTCAAAGCACTCATCCAGGAGGTGCCAACACGTTGGAACTCAACTTATTACATGCTTGAGCGTCTGTTTGAGCAGTACATACCACTCAATGCTTATGTCATGAAAAGGTAAGGAGATCCTACTGTGAAAGGCATGATCGTTGAGATGGCCCAATGGGACCTCGTTAAATGCCTGACAGAGATGCTACTTCCTTTTGAGGTCTTCACACGTGAAGTCAGCGGGGAGGACTGTACTATGGGCCAAGCTATCCCATTGTTGTACATGCTAGAGCAAGAGCTGAAGGAGGTGTCAGAAATGTACGCAGGTGTGGATGACAAAGTAGACGCATATTATTTGGCGGACACCTTAGCCGCTCGCTTATCTGACAATACAAGGATTCAAAATAACATTGTGTCACATCGACATTACATTACTGCTGCAATTTTGGATCCACGTTACAAATTATTGCTGAGCAGTAGTGAAGTAATTCCTTTTTCAGAAGTGGATGTTGCCAAGTACAAATCTTTGATAGCTGAGGAAGCCACTGACTTTGAAAACAAACGGATCTTAATTAGAGGCCCGCCACCCCAGGGCAGAAAAAGTACTACAGGGCACCCAGAGTCAAGTTCTACTTCAGAGGCCGAGAGCAGTGCGTTTGCCTCCCAGCAGTCAACAACACTGCCAGCAATAACATCAACAGCACCAACAGGATCATCAGCCACATTTAAAAAAAACGGCAGGTGATTGGTTTCTACGGAAAGGGTTTTGTACGTCCATGACTGATGCAAAGGCAAAAGAGGCCAAGCAAATCGGAGCACCCCTGAACATTGAGCGGATGGTTCAGGCCTATCTAGATGACACAACAGAGGTCTTCATGGAGAAAAGCCCATTGGTGTATTGGTATGGGAAAAGAAGCCAATGGCCAGTGCTCAGCAGGCTGGCGATAAAGTATGTGGCTTGCCCTGTTGCAAGTGTCTCTTCAGAGCATGTTTTCAGTGCTGCTGGCGTCATTGTTACTGTGAAAAGGACCAGTCTCTCGCCCAAAAGCGTGGAGAGGTTAACCATGATCAAAATGAATCAGCACTTTATACCACCGGAGTACAAAATACGTGAATCACAGCAGGAAGAGAAGAGCGACTTCGATGACATAAGTAGTGGGTTCTTACATGACGTACTTCTGTCCGAACCACCAGAGTTTGAGGACGAGCTCCTCTTCCCTGACAACTAGGCTTTCAAATTGTTCTACCTTCCTTTATTTGTGTGTGACTGTGTGTCTGGTTTTCTGGTTCAAAATCTAATCACAACAAATCCATCAATAGTCTCCTCTTTTTATTTCCCTATTGGAGTTGCACGTCTGTTCATAACTGTCCACTCCACTCCTCAGAGTCCTGCTCCATCTTCCTTACTCTCTCTAAATACATTTCAAGCAAGCCAGACATTGGATGGAGATGGAGAATAGTACAATACATGTTGCCTTTAACAGCCCCGCAATAAGAAGTGAAACGTGACTCCAGCTATATTCTGTTTTGTTTCCAAGCCAAAAGAAACTCATCACTGACTGTCAGAAGGCTAGGCAGGCATCAGATCTGACAGCCAAAGAGAACAGCAAGACAGGTAATGAGTGATTATTGTGAATGATGGCATGCATTGCATTGGATGCTTGCTGACTACGAGTGAATGTGCATGAAGTCGAACTATACTAGTTTATCTACAAAGTAAAAGTGACTGAGGTCAGGTGACAGTCAATGTTTCCTTGTTGTTTAATAACCACATTGTACTCCTACCACTGCAGGTGCCGCCCAATATCCGTTGCAATTTTGTAATATGGAATATATTATAAACTTAATCAGTCACTACAGACTGAGTTGGTGTTGGAGAACACGTACCACACGGTCATGATGATGCTGCTGAGCATACTATCTTTGCACACAGTCAGTCAGTTGGATCGGAGATAATTGATGGAATAACTGCGTTTCATGGACTGCCTTTAGGTAAACAGTTTCAACAAGAACCACAGCAGACCTAGGCTACATGTCAGTGTAGTGGTGAGGAATGGAGTAGAGTGTAGTGTAGCGGTATGAGGGACAGTGGCGCATTGATTTAGTCACTTCATTTGGAAAATGCTAGATTGCTGCAGTGCATATGCCTTTTGTCTGGCTCGGTCAAAATTTAAGGTAAATGGGGGTAGGGTGCCTGGCCTGTGCCACAGTTGGCCTGTTCTGTGGCTGTGCAGTGTGCTGGCTCCTGTCCCGTTGTTGTAGCTTAATGCTGTCGAGTAGACACTATGTATCCTATCCAAGCTGCCTCAGTCTGAAAGTGTTCTCTCAAGAGTCTTGTCTTCTCTTCTTGCACTCCACTGTAATTGAGTTTATTTTTTTTAATTCAGTTATTTTTCAATACCACTTGTTTTTCCATCTACACTTACAGGCCGGCCTTTAACCTGTGCTATAGTGGGAGAAACAACTCACACTTACCAATCCGCATCAGGCAGGCAGTGGTACCCAAGATTGATGTGCGGAGTGTCCATGGAAGGGAGGACCAAGAGGAATGACGAGAATGATGCAACTCCACATTTGGACCAGGATAATACAGTAAATTTAGTATCATTCATCATTCGTCTTTAAATGTATTTGATTCCTTTTTTCTCTTCAATCATTACGACTGTGTGTTGTGGTTTGTTTGGTAATTGATCCCTACAACTATTTTTTCATTTCCTTTGCTAGCTTGAAAAATAAAAGTAAGCCCGGTACAGCATGTAATTTGGTTTGGTCTGAGGGCGACAGGCAAGGCAAATTTCATATTAATAATTTCTGCCCTGTACTGTCTAATTGCGTAGTAGTAGTTAGTAAGTACAACTCATTATCATTAACCATCAAGTTCTCTTCCTCAGCATGCATGCATTTCCTTTTTCTCACTTTATACTTTGATTTCTTTGATAATGGATCATGGTCGTCTTACAAGATTGTGTTTTACTTTTGTTGTGTCCATGCATACAGTCTGTTTTTCTTTCTCAAACCTTTCCCCAAACCCCCTTCCCATCCATTCATCAATCCCTAACCCTCTTACCCCAGGCTGTGTGATTTATATTGCGGTGTGATGTGACTACATTAAATGTACACCAACAATTGATCACACGCTTGCTGGGGCAGATGTAGTGAAAGCAACACTAATTGAATTTCAACTAAGGCAGGGCAAGGATCTTCTTCTGCTTGCCCACCCATGGTGTAGTTTACAATGTTCTACTACTCCTCCCACAGTCTCTCAGTCAAGTGACTTTCTCTTTCTTTTTTCAAATGCTATTGCCAGTGTCTACTACTACCACCACAATAATGGCATCTTCTCCATTCATTTGGGAAACCAACCATGCAGCCATCAGTGTGCCGAACTTCATTATCATCAATCATAGGTAAGATATGTTTGGTGGGAGGTATAATGGACTAGGAGGAGAGACTGACAGTACTAGTATGACAATTAAAAATAACTCAGTGAGGGGTACCGCATCTATCTGTTTGCGTGTTACAAAATCGGCAGATCTTTTAAATCAAACACTGGCTGCAGGCATGCAGCAGCAAGGAAAGAAAGTAACAAACCATGTAACTTACATTGAATTCGGAAAACAGTAACCCACCACAAAACATTGACATCGTATGTTTAAGTAAATAATATAAAATTTAATATACCCTAACAAAAATAAACTATCCCACTCTGACCTAACCCACCCCCCTCCCTAACCCCAACCAATGTCCAAAACGAAAGTCCAAGTCCCAATGTCCAAAAGTGAAACCCCAACGCCCAAAAACCCACCCACCAACAAAAGGAATAAAAAAAAAGGGGCAAATGACAAGGTCCTCTATAGTCTGCGGGCCTTCATGTGTTTATCCACCAGGATTTTTACCCGCTCCTCTAGATTCTCCTCCAAGCGTGTCATCCTGCGGAGCAGCTGACGGCGAAATGCCCTGCAGTTACGTGCAGGGTGGGGGGCAGCAGTGGTAGAGATGGATGCGCGGCGGCGGGCGGCTGCCGGACCACGGCGCCGTAAAACTGGAGGCAGGGCCTGACTGGGTCCCAGGGCATTGTAGAAGGCTGCAGCAGCCTCTTCCTCCGCCTGAGCCACCAGCTGGCGATATTCATCGCAAATAGCCTCCAGTTTACGGCGCCAGGCCCTGGCGGCCAACTCCTTCCTCGATGGTTTTGGTGTGGAAGGAGTATCTATATCAAGAAAGAAAAAGAACATGTTGCAACCAATACTCATAGCAAAACAGAAACACTAAAATCATTAAACACTTGGGTGCCGATTACGATCCGGTAAAAACCGGGTACGAACCGTCGGTCGGAGCGTATTCTCCGTCCGACTCGTACCCGGTCGTAAAACATTACAAACATGGAATTACGATTCGCACGGAAACACCATTTCCGTACGAATCGTAAAAAACACCGACCGACGAAAATATGCATACGAATGTGATCCGGGAATGCTGCGACGTGACGTCGGGACGCTTCCAGGCAGCGTTTCACGAGCCAGGAATTACGATTCGAACCGACAGCAGTCCGGACGGCAATATTTTTACGGCACCCAAAAAGTGTCAGAAATGCGAAGTACGGCGCGAAACGACCAGAGTAGGTGGCCCGGTAAGCGCCGTACCCCCCCCCAGCCCCCGCATGTACGCGCCGTACCCCCCCCAGCCCCCGCATGTACGCGCCGTACCCCCCCAGCCCCCGCATGTACGCGCCGTACCCCCGTGTATGTACACCCGAGTACGTGTCGAACCCCCCCGTGTATGTACACCAGAGTACGTGTCGAACCCCCCCGTGTATGTACACCCGAGTACGTGTCGAACCCCCCATGTATGTACACCCGTGTACGTTCGAGTCATACCCCCACCCGTGTATGTACGGTGCGTACCCCCAGACGGGCCAATTGTCCACTAAGTCTGCATTTCCATTTTTTTTAGCCATCAAATGCATAGATGGGATGGAGGACACATGCATACATTTGTGCATACATACAACAAATTGTGGGTTGGTTGCATGATTCTGATCTAGTTCTGCTACTGACTGACCATGCTAAGCCTACCACTCACTAAACAAAGTACAAAAAGTTCTACGGAAGACTGGGGTAAACAGCACTCGGTGACAGAGGAGGCGTCACGCAGACCGCATAAAACAATTAGTAAGAGTACCACCGAGCACCTGGGTCCTACAATCACAGAAGATTTTGCTTTTTGGAACGTAATTTACCAGCAACACGTAGCACGCAGCAGTAATCTTGTTATTCGTCAAATTTAATTTATACACAATAAGTTACTCACCAAGCCCGACGACCTCGACACCTAGCAGGTCCAACAGGTCCTGCTCCCGGTCCAGGATGTCGGACTACCGGTGGGTCAGCTGATTATGGGTGCGCCGGACCCCTGAGCACCGGAACACTGCCCGGCGCACCTTCGCCCATCAACGGTGACGCTCCTGGGTAGCGTACCCGGAGCCGGGCCTGCTGCCAAGGTCTAGGGGAGGTGGCGCTGAATGAAAAAAACAAGGGCGGCCACCTCCGCCTCCCCAAAAAGTTGCCGGGCCTGCACCCCTGCAGGACGCATTCTGCCGCAAGGCAGGCGGCTCTTGTCTGCTCCTGCAGGTCCCTTGCCCTTAGCACTAGGTGTGCCATTGGCCATGGTTCTGGGGTGGGTGGGAGGCAGAAAAGAAAAGTTAGAAGGGGGAAAAAAAGTTAGGGGGAAGAAGAAAGAAAGAACTTTATAAAAGTAAAAAAAAACAGTAAAAGTAGAAATAAAATGCAAAATATAAACTTAGGGAAAGAGAGAGATAGATGATAACTAAAAAAAACGCAGAAAAAATGTTTTAAATACAAAGGATTACAAAGATTAAGGGAGGATAGAAAAGTAGGCCCAGAACCATAGCATAGAGTGAAAAACAAGATGGCCGCGCCCATTTGCGACCGCGTGTTAAGTTTGCACGATATTTCTCGAGAACAAGTAAAATGCGCTCCCGAACACATGTGCATCGCGAACATGCTATCCGCGAACAGGAAATAAGGCATCGCGAGTGGGACAATTGAAAAACAAGATGGCCACGCCCATTGGCGACCGCATGGGTAAGATTGCGAGATATTATCCCCCGAGCATGCAAACAGCTCCCCGAACACGCTCACCGCTCTCCTGAACAAGAAAAAGCCATAGCAAACGGGCGCCCCAAGCAACTACGCAAGCTCGCAAGTGCAAGAACATCTTCACGTAGCTTCGCGAAGCACGACTACGCGAACTAAGCCCAGGGTTACTGCGTACCCGTCGCATACCAAAGTAGCAGCTGGCGCTACCACATACGTATATGTTACGTGGGACGCGGTGCCACGAACCCGTAGGATACGAAATGCGCATCCTTTACGAGTTTAGCAATATGGCGGATAGGATTCGTGTGCTGATGGAGCTTGGTACACTACCGGTACGGGACTTCAGTTTTCTCAACAAAAAAAAAAAAAAAAAGGGATATACATACTTTTTTTTTGAAGATATATAACATTACATATTTTTCAAATTAAAAAAAGGATAATCTAGTTCCAAAATATAACAAACAAAATAGAAAAATATAGGTTTTATAAATATTAAAATATGAAATTAACATTTCAAAAACCTTTGAAATTCACTGAAAAAAACATAGGTTTTACAGACGTTCTAGTTAGTTGGACATTTGACTCGTATAAAACCAGAGAAATTCTCCCGTTATAGTTAGTCGAGCTAACTATAACTCGTGCGCTCGCAATGCACTGGTGATGATGTCACATATTAAATCACTCACGACATGGTCAGTGACATCACTGATGACATCATACACCTGATAATCTAATGCACATACTGATGGCCTAATATAAACTTTGATACACACACTCTAAAATACAAACTACTATTTTTGAAACCATACACACAATGCCAGATACTACATACCACCCACTATTTCCTAGGTCTACACTCACATCCCTCACTTATACATGCAGTTACTCATCAATACAGTACTATAATATGCACTCATACACCTATACATACAGTCACAGTCCGCCACTCATCCATAGTTACTCACACACCTAGTCAGTCATGCAAAGAATCAATCACACCCATTTACTCATGTATACAGTTACACACACCAACTGCGTTATTTATACACACACCACATCACTTATTTTTGCAGATACTAACACATACGATGCTAACACATACTTACTGTCTTATACAATCACTGATACAAGCAGACACTATTTTATACAGCCACTCTTCAAATAACTTACTCTCATGTATAGTCATTTATATACTCCAACACTCACATATACTGCCTTAAAACATGTGTAGTTACTCACACATATACCAGTGAGATATTCATTCACTCACCAACACACACATACACACACTAACTCACTCATACAGCCCTTTCCAGATGTACTTTTGAATCCATACAACCTGTGAATCACCCACTCAGACATGTATGCACAGAGTCACACACCCCCCACCCACCCACCCAGACACTCATGCAGATACTCAGACAACAAATCAATAACCCATATAGACACTCATGTACCTACTCACCAACCCATGCAGCCGCTTATACACCAACTGAGACACTAATACAGACGTTCACACAGTTTAGTCACTAACACATACATTCAGTAACACATGTTCAATCACTCACTTCTACAGTCAGTCACACACCTACTCAATAATCCATTCAAGGACTTGTAAATTCACTCTATTCAATACACCTTGGCATAGATATATATGAAAAATATTTAAACTTTACAGAAACACACATTCACTGGATGATGTCATCAGTGATGTCATGAGTGATCTCATCAGTGATGTCACTGACCATGTCATGAGTGATGTAATATGTGTATTCATCACCAGTACATTGGGGGCGCGCGAGTTATAGTTAGCTCAACTACCTGTAACGGACGAATTTCTCTGGTTTTATAGGAGTCAAATGTCCAACTAACTATAACGTCCCTGAAACCTATGGTTTATTCAGTGAATTTAGAATGTTTTTTAAATGCTAATTCCTAACTATAACGTCTGTAAAACCTATAGTTTTTTTAGTGAAAATATATATATATGGTTTATACTTATTTGTAAAATAGATACATTAATGGAGTAAAGGCAATCGTGGTAAAGGCATAGTAGTTGTAAAAAAAATAGTTGTTAAAACTTACTTTAGTGGGTAAGACTAAGAAGTGGTTAAGGAGTAGTTGTTTAGACTGTAGTTGTTCAAGTGGTCGTTGTTCCATCATACAACCCACTGCTTAGTACTTATAGGCTCCTCAGTCAGCCACGGTGTTGATTGTTGCTTAAGATTGAGGATTGGGTGCATTTTGTGTAGCAGCGCTCAAATCGTTTTCCATTCCGAGACGGCTATATAATGCCAATGAGTTCATGGACGTGCAGTTGGCACGCCAAAGTGAAGCGCGTTTGCACCCTAACCCCGGACCTACTAGGTCAGGAGGGACTCCACCCTTGATGTACTCCAGCGAACAATAACTGAGCTTACAACAGCAGGGTCAGCCATCTCATTGCACGGACTTCGGGTTCGACGAACTCTATCACTTTAAAACATGCACGTATTACATGTAGGCTTAAAGTTAATTGCCCTCGCTTCTCACAGCTACTGCCCAATCTTCATAACCCCCATCCAACAGTCAAGATTAATAAGGAGCCATGGGGATGTGGGGGGGTGTTAATCCTCACGGGATTCTTAATTAACACCAGGTCACTGATTAACCCCTTCAGTGCCACGCCCTTTCCCCGCCCTGTGCCGGGCGTTACATTAGCGGGCGGGGTTCATGACGAGATAGTCTCATCATGGGCACAGCGCAACCGTGCTCCATGACGAGACTATCTCGTCATGGGCACTGAAGAGGTTAAGCACAAATCAGAATTCACTGAATACATGCTGGCCCACTGCTCGGACTAGGTGTTTATTACGGAGCCCTGGGCCAATAAAGCCTCTAGCCTGGACTAAATAAATGCAATCCTGCCTGGGTATGCAATCTTGAGATTAGATGGGGCAGGCAGACCAGGAGGAGGTTTTGCCATTATACACAAGTTAGAGTATCTATGTCACTTGGAGAGGATACAGTGCGTTAGCCCCTCTGAGTTGCTATACTTCACTATAAAAATTACAGCCACCCACTCCTGTGCTGGAATGCTTGTCTACAGGCACTCAGGATCGAGGATGATATTTGCAACGTAAGTGCCAAACTATATAGAGCCATACCTAGGGAAAAACAATTTCACCTTGATTGGAGACTAACTTCCACACGGAGGGCCCCAACAATAAAGACTACAATATACTTAAGGAAATGTTGGTCTGTCTGGGGCAGTTTCAGCAGGTTATGGACCCCACCCATGCAGCAGGACATGCACTCAATGGGAATTTTACTAATGATGCCCACTTGTCAGTAGAAAAGGTACTTCCCCTTACCTGGTCTGATCACAGGGCATTGTCCTTCTCTTACTCTTCCCCCTTTCCAGAAGGACAATTTGCTGCGTAAGAAGACCAGTCAGCAGGAACTGGAAGGGGATCTCAGCTGAGTTTTTCGCCAGTGCCCTTAATAGCAGACTTTGAAAGGGCCAAGACTATGTGGATAGAGGGGTGGAAGACTTGTCAGCCTGGCGGTGGGCAGAGGCAGCTACAGTAGCTCCCTTACAGGAAACCAAACTCCGGAGAAAAGAGCAGACTGCTCCTTGGTTCACAGAGTGTCTAAAGCTCCTTAGACAGGTTTTTCTCCATCAGGCACGCTCCTGATGGAAACACCATGGGGGGCAGGAGAGGTCTCTATACATTACAGCCCTCAGAAATTACAAATCTGCCATTAGAGAAGAAAATTCGCTCTACTGTGATAACAAATTTGAGTTGACCAACTCCACAACAGAGATCTTGACTTCCAGCCCATTCAGAAATAGAGAGTTCACAAGAACTCTGCAACAGGCTAGCAGACTTCTTTCAGCATAAAACTTTAACCCCTTCGCTGCCAGGCCTTTTCCCCCTCCTGTGCCATGTCCTTTTTTGGCTATTTGGGGTAGTGCGCGCTGAGGCCCCTGTAACTTTTTGACCACATAAGGTATCCACGCCAAATTTGCGTCCTTTTCTTCCAACATCATGGGGATTCTGAAAGTACTCAGGGTTTGTGGATTCCCCTGGAGGGGTCACAGAAATGAGCCAAAATACAGCAAAATTTAGTTTTTTGAGGAAAATGGGAAAAACGGGCTGCAAATGAAAGCATCTGGGTTTTTCCCTGCAAAGGTTATCAAAAAAGGGTTTGTGGGGCTAAAATCACAATTTTCCCAGCTTTTCGGGGATACCAGACTTTTGTCAGAAACCCAACATTTTTTACACAGTTTTGGCATTTTTCTGGGACATAGCCTATTTTTAATATTTTTTGGGCTTTCAACCTCCTTCCAGTTAATGGTAGAAATGGGTACAAAAGCAATAATGGATCCTGGAAAGCTATACATTTTAGAGAAGTAGACAAAATTCTGAATTCAGCAAGGGGTCATTTGTGTAGATCCATCAAGGTTTCTTTATAGAAACTAACAGTTAAATATAGGATAAATTGAAAATTTGTTGAAAAAAGCACCTTTTGTGTGAACGTTTTTACCTGTAACTTCTTCTAATTTTGACAGCTCTTTGAAAGCAATATACCGTTACATCCGCTGGACATTACTGGTTGTGGGGATATATAGGACTTGTAGGTTCACCAAGAATCCGACGAACCCAGAGCCAAAAACTGAGCAGCAACTTGCAATTGTTTTTATTATGTACCGGGTATATAGTAATTATTCTGTAAAAATGTGTACATGGAAAAATCTGTATGAAAGACACCTATGTATTTCTGAAATGGGAACAAAATATAGAGTTTAGAAACAGTAGATATTTGCACATTTCCGAAATTGGGAATACTCATACTAGCATGAGAATTATCAGTCATTTTTTAGAATGAATTCTTTTTTACACAATGTCTTTCATTTGGGAGGCAGAAATGCATCGAAAGTCAATAGGTAATAACAGTTCCTTTACAAATCTGAATTACCCTAAGTCTCCCAATAAAAATGGTACCTCACTTGTAGGGGTAGGCATAGTGCCCACGACAGGAAATGGCTCAAAACCCAACGTGAAGACACCACATTTTCACAATGCAAAATTACCCTTTTTTAGCAAAGTGCCTAGTTTTTCAACCCTAGCTCTGCTGGCACCTAGGGAAACCTAGCAAACCTATACCTTTTTGAAAACTAGACACCCAGGGGAATCCAGGATGGGGTGACTTGACTGCCTCCCACCAGGTTCTGTTACCCAGAATCCCTTGGAAACCTAAAAAATTGCCCAAAAAAACACATTTTCCCCACATTTCTCTGGTGGAAAGTTCTGGAATCTGCGTGGATCCACAAATTTCCACCCACCCCGAATTCCCCAAAGTCTTCCAAGAAAAATGGTACCTCACTTGTGTGGGTCAGCCTAGTGCCCGCGACAGGAAACGGCGCAAAACGTAAGGTGGACACACCTCAATTTCGTAGCGAAAAATGACCCTTTTTGTTGGCAAAGTGCCCAGCTGTAGTTTTTGAACCATAGCTCTGCCGGCACCTAGGGAAACCTAGCAAACCTATACATGTTTGAAAACTAGACACCCAGGGGAATCCAGGATGGGGTGACTTGACTGCCTCCCACCAGGTTCTGTTACCCAGAATCCCTTGCAAACCTAAAAAATTGCCAAAAAAAACACATTTTCCCCACATTTCTGTGGTGGAAAGTTCTGGAATCTGCGTGGATCCACAAATTTCCACCCACCCCGTGTTCCCCAAAGTCTTCCGATAAAAATGGTACCTCACTTGTGTGAGTCGGCCTAGTGCCCGCAAAACGCATCGTGGACACACCTCAATTTCGCAGTGAAAAATGAACCTTTTTTGGCAAAGTGCCTAGCTGTAGTTTTTGAACCCTAGCTCTGCCGGCACCTAGGGAAACCTACCAAACCCACACATTTCTGAAAACTAGACACCCGGGGGATTCCAGGGAGGTATGGTTTGCGTGGATACCCCAACGTTTCCTTACTCAGAATGCCCTGCAAACCTCCAATTTAGCTGGAAAAAAACACATTTTTCACACATTTTTGTGTGTGAAAGTTGTGGCATCACCGGGCTGATACAAATTTCCTACCACCCAGCGTTCCCCTGGGTCTCCCGATAAAAACGGTGCCTCACTCGTGTGGGAGGCCCAAATATCCGCGACAGGCAAGGGTCCAAAACGTAGTGCGCCTCAACAGGCAAGGGTCCTAAACGTAGTGCGCCTCACTACGTTTTGGGCCCTTGCCCGTGGCAGTTCCTTAGGCCTCCCACAAGAGTGAGGCACCGTTTTTAATCAAAATTATTTGGGGGGAGCAAAGGCCCTTGCTCAAGGGGCGGCTCCCCCCTCCCTGGTGTCTAGTGGGTGGATCCCTGCTTGGGGATCGCCCTCCTGTGGCGATACCCAAGCAGGGATCCACTGGGGAGCGGTACCATTGGAAAGGGGAGATTATCCCCTTTCCAATGATACCTCTCCCGTCTTTCTACGTGCTCAGGGGGCTGAGATAGCCCCCTGAGCACGTACAAAGTGAAACTGAAATGAGCCTCTTGGCTCATTTCAGTTTCAGTGTAATGACGTCGGCGCGACGTACGCGCCGATCATCATTACACTGAAAGCAGGGGGGGGGGCCTCGGGAGCTGGGGAAGCTCTTCCCCAGCTCCCGAGGCTATTTTCAGTAAAAGGGAATCCCTCTGGTGCCCGCACCAGAGGGATTTCCCAGGGAATGCCTTATGACGAGCTGGACTCGTCAAGGGCACAGCGCGACTGTGCTCCATGACGAGTCCAGCTCGTCATGGGCACAGAAGGGGTTAAACATCCACAAGAAGCTTGATGCCTCTAATACAGTAGAGGAAGCTGCAGCGGTGACCGTCAGTACCCATGGAGAAGGAGAAACACGGGCGGATGCTTATGGGTTTTTCCTCCTCTGACACCAGAACTGACAGAGTTGCACCTTTTTAGCAGTAAATCGAGATCCCCTCTTGAACCATGTGCTCCAAAAACTCTGCAACTGGTAGCTGGCACAGCCTCCCGTCCTATAACTTCAGTCATGAACACTGCTATTATGTCAGGGTGCTATCTATGTCTGCCAAAGTAGAGCTTGATAAGAAGCCCAATCTTGATTCCAACGACCTTAAGAACTATCATCCTAGCTCTTTGCTACTGGTCCTAGAGAAGATCCTGGAGAAACACCTTAATCATCATCTGATAGGATATGTGGAGTAACAGGTTCTGCTGCATGTATTGCAGTATATGGACCAGCAACAGCCTTTGTATCTGCAACGGATAGCATTAGACGATTAGTCAACGCAGGGCAGGCCATGGCTCTGATCCTTTTGGATCGTTCCAAGGCTTTTGACACCATCTCCCCAACCCTGCTGACTGAGTGCTTGCAGGAACTGATAATTAAATATAGAGCTCTGAAACTGCTGTCCTCTTTTCTTACTGACAGATCTCAGAGGGTGACCATAAATCAGCTTTAATCAGACCCTTTTTCGCCTTCCCATGTGTACTTAGCGACCTGTAAATATCGTTTCCAATTTGTGACTAATGATGATTTTAATGTGGATTTTATATATATATATATATATATATATATATATATAGAGCGCATGATGAATATTAGCTCATATTTAGCTAAGTGTTTAATATGTGTATACATTATGATGAGCATATACAACTGGAAAAAAAAAAAGTGTGAAACTTTTATGGCACTTGGCCGAAATAAAGTATTCTAATAATAACGATTTACAAGCTTCGAGGTGGTCATAATACGGCACTGTTAGATGTCATGAATTTTCAGGAAATGTGATAGGTTCTCAAAGCCTCACCTAAGTGCAATGATTGCCAGTTTCATGAAGGATCTGTTGTATGGTGGTTTGCTTTTTGCCACAGAGCCTATTATGAAAAAGGCACCATGCTGCTTATGTGTATGCTTCTAAGTTTAAGCAAGTCCTTTGTTTCCACTCTTACCTCCTGCTATCAGTCCCCCATTTTAGAAACAAGTTGATGGGTGGGTAGAGGGGTAGATCCCTGCTCTCTTCTTGCTTCCTCTATTTCGAAAGCATGCAGTCTTGGCCTGCACAAAATTGAGGACCCTTCCACGTTATAGAAGGCTCTTAAAAGTCGCCAATTTATTAACATATCTTTTCTGCTGTAGTTAGTTCAGAGCCAGTAGGGCATTGGTTGCATTCAATAAGTAACAACCTAACTCAACTCATATCTTGCACGTTTATGTTTTCAGTATATTTATTGGGTGTCCTCATGCATTAAACGCAGGGCTGCTGGCAAATTTGATTAACTGAGCAGAAATGATGGTTTGTGGAACTTTTTCTTTGGAGATGGAGCATTGTCACTTGAGGAATAGCTCAGGTGTCTGGCGCCTGACATACGGGCAGTCTAAGAGATAGGTCAGCTACGTGAAGCCTGAACGTTTATCTCTAACCGGAGGCATACCTCTGGCACCTAAAGCAAATGCCTCTACAATGAGCTTCTCAGAGTGCATTGTAGGACAGACGTAGAATGTTCTTTGCCTTGTGGTGTTTCTCTGGAATGTTGTCTATGCAGAGGTAGTACACCAGCACTCCCCTTGTACAGACTTTGCATCGCTATGCCCTGCCTCTTCAAGCTCCGGTAGTTTGGTGGCAACATGCTTATGAAACATTCTGCTGTTAAATTAACATGGGCCTGTCAAAAACAGCATTATTCTGCTATTGCGTATAAAAGGTTACCAACACAAAGGCATTGCATAATGAAAACACTACTTTGAGCACTACTTTTTTCCAGTGACAAACTGGTAACCATTAGGTCTGCCTGGTGTTTCTCTTGCGCCCCATTCAAGAGGGTCTCTTTCCTTACCCAGGCCAGGCTAATTTATATAATTAGTATAGACATTTAGGAACAACCATTATAGAGAATATGGTCATTTTTCTCGAAGGAATTGGAGAAATTTGTAAAAAATGTTGCATGTTTTTAAGGCACATAGTCCATGCAGCATTTCAAGTTATGTGCTGGAGCTTCTGATCAAAATTAAAATCAGGGTTGTTGCTCTAACAGCAAATGCTGTTAAGTGGCAGTATTTCTGTTGGAGCAGCCTCTTCCTAGGACTTTGCTCATCAACCACATACTCGGTGTTCTGGAGCTTGAAGGAATACTTGAATGCTTTGCAAGCTAGAATTCCATTTCTAGGCAACCACCTTGTTTGCCAGTTCATTTGGACTTGTGGCATCCTACCTGGATATGGTCAGTCGATGTGGTCAGTCATCTCATATGAGAACTGCTCTATATGGGGTGCTAACAACAACTGTTTTGTTTTTGAATAGCAGAGATTCCTGGCAGAGTGATTAACATGTGGTACTATTGCCAACTGATTACTACTCTTATTCAATCTCAGGAGGAATGGGAGATACATTAGAAATCAAACCTGTGACTTGCTAGTCACATATTCCAAAATTAAATAAGTTAACCATCTAAGCTCAATATTCTGAGACCTGTGCATATGTGGCCTCAAACACGGATATGTTGCTATGTCCTGTGAAGAGATTGAAAACTCACTTTGATCTACAATCGTGCAGGAGCATCTTTCTGAAGATGGAATAAAAAAACTGATAACTAAGGGTATTAGTTAGACCTGGCCCTCTCTGCAGGGTCACCCCAAACGTTTTGCCTTCACCCGTACAATTTTTCTGAATTTGTTTTTGTTGTCCTTAGGACTCTGAACTTTACCACAGCTACCCAGTACTAAAGTGCATGTGCTCGCTCTCTAAAACATAGTAAAATTGGCTTCCACCTGATTGGCATATTTAATTTACTTTTAAGTCCCTAGTAAAGTGGTATACCATATACCCAGGGCCTGTAAATTAAATACTACTAGTGGGCCTGTGGCACCGATTGTGCCATCTACTTAAGCAGCCCATGAAAACATGTCCTAGGCCTGGTATTGCAGCTTCAATGCAGTTTTAAACTGCCAAATATACTTGCCAAAATAACCTCCTTTTGTGAAGGTGTGTGGGTTATTCCATGTAGCGGCTTTGCAGATATCTGCTACTGGAATGTTCACTAGGAAAGCTACAGGCTCCTGTTTTTTCACGTGTTGAGTGAGTTCTTGGAGTTTCGGGTAGCAATCACTTAGTTTTGTGGTAGTAAGTTTGCTTACAATGTAGTATCCATCTTGCGATTCCTGCTTTAGACATAGGTGAACCCTTTTGTGGATTTGAAAAAGCAATTAAAAGTTGCTGTGTTTTGCAAAACGGTTTTGTTCCCTGAATGTAGTAGATTAGTGCTCTTCCAACATCGAAAGTGTAGAGCTTTTTCTGCTACAAAGTCTGGTTTAGAAAAGAACACTGGTAGCTCAGTGGTCTGGTTTACATGAAAAGTGGAAATCACTTTACATGAGAAATTTGGGGTTTCTTCTTAATTCCAATTTATTTGGGAAAATTTGGAAGAATGTTTCTTCAAGAGTGAGTGCTTGGAGTTCACGTATTCTTCTAAGAAATGCAATGCCCACTAAAAACGCTACTTTCCCTGTGAGGAATTGTAGATCACATGCATGTAGTGGTTCAAAAGGTGGACCCGTAAGCCTGTTAAGTACTACATTTAGATTCCAAACAGGTGCTGGTGGGATGAAGGGGAAGAATTACTTGTTTAGCCTTCCGTAAAAGCTTAGATTACAAAAATTGTAAATAAAAACGTGTTTTTTGCATGTGTGCAGCAAGTGCTGCTAAATGCAGTCTAATAGAGGTATACGTAAGGCCTGCTTGTTGTAAACGAAGCAGGTAACAAACAAGGTATTGAATTGTAGGAGAAAGTGGCTGGATTAATTTTGTTATGCAGTAGGGGACAAACCTTTTCCATTTCGCTGTGTAACATGCTCGTGTGCCAGGTCTGCGAGTTTGTTTCAGAATGGTCATATATGCTTTTGGCAGATTGAGATATCTGAATTCTGAGACTTCAGGAGTCAGATCCCTAGATTCAGCTGGTTGAGGTGTAGGACTATTCCATGCTCCTGAGCAAGATGCCATGGCCAGAGTAACAGTTTTTCGTGTGGCACAACCGATAGTTGGAGGGTTGTGAACCAAGCTTGTGGAGCCCATGTGGAGGCTATAAGGGACGCTTGTGTGAGCTTTTGAACAACATAAGGAATGAGTGGAAGATGAGGAAAGCATAAGCAAATATCCCTGACCAACTGATCTATAGGGCATTGCCTTTGGACTGTGGGTGAGGAAACCTGGAGGCAAAGCTTTGGCATTTCGCGTTCAGGTGTATGGCGAAGAGGTAGATTTGTGGGGTCCCTTCTTGCCAAAAATATGAGTGTTGTGTTGAATTCCCACACAAGTACTTGCTGCTGCATTCTGCTGAGAATATCTGCGAAGTTGATGTCTACCCCGGTAGGTATTCTGCTAGGAGGTGAACTTTGTAATGTATTGCCAAGTGCCATATTTGCTCGGCTATGCAGGAGAGCTGTATGGAGTGTGTGCCCTGCTTCTCAATTGAATACATGGCGGCAATATTGTCGGTGCAGACTAGAAACACTTTCTGTTGAAAATGTTGTTGAAAAGCTTTGAGAGCTAATTGAATCGCAAGACGTTTTAGGTGATTGATATGCAGGTATTTTTTAGTTGGAGCCCATAAACCACGCACTGTGAACTGTTGCCTATGTGCCCCAAAACCGTGTAAGGATGCATCTGTTGTAATGGTTACCTTCGGAACTAGAGATTTGAAGGGCCGGCCCTGCACACATTGCCGTCGTTCCAACACTGCAGAAAGCGTAGGGTCTACCATACTAGATCTTGTAGATGTCCCTCTGCTTGGGACCATTATGTTTGGGGGGAGCATGTGTAGACAAGCATGTTGGACTATGGCGGTACAGGAATCCAGCATCCCTAAAAGGATCATTGTAGTTTTGACTGTGACTTGATGTGGATGAAAAAGAGGCAAAGCTAACTGGACCTATGAACTCTTGCAGGATTGGGATAGGCTGTGGCAGCAATTGAGCCCAGGGCTGCCCTATGAATGTTTGAACTTGTAAAGGGAGAAGGTAAGACTTTGTTGTATTGATTGTGAAGCCTAAGTTGTTTAAAAGGTCGATTACCTTTTGAGTGTCCTGTAGACATCGCTGCTTGCTTGCACTCTTGATCAGCCAATTGTCTAGAAAGGGGAATAAGTGTGTCCTCCCCACCCCCTTTTGAGATGCGCTGCTACGACCAAGAGACATTTTGTCAATACTCTTGGTGCAGTAGTTACTTCCCCTTACTTGAAAGCAGAGGTAGCGTTGATGGCTGGATGTATTGCAATGTGGAAATAAGCGTTCTTGAGATCGATAGCGGTCATGAAATATTCTTGCTGGAGCAAAGGTATTACTTCTTGGAGCATTTTCATGTGTAAGTTTTCCGACACTATGTATTTGTCGAGTGGCCCGAGGTGTGATACAGGCCTTAACCTCTTGAGTGCCCATGACGAGATGGTCTCGTCATGGGCCGCGGTTGCGCTGTGCCCATGATGAGACTATCTCGTCATGAACCCCGCCCGCTAATGAAAGGGCCGGCACAGGGCGGGGAAAGGGTGGGGCACTCAAGGGGTTAAGGTATAGTCTTTCGGTGAGAAAACCCAGTGTTCTTGGTATTGTAGTGGGTCTGGTTCTATGGCCCCTTTTTGAATGAGAGCTTGAAACTATTCTTGAAGTCGTCAGAGATGCTCACTTGACAGATTGTGTGCGAGATGGGATATGCGGAGGTGGAGATGTGAGTTCTAGACAATACCCATCTTTTATTAAAGAAAAGACCCACTGGTCTGATGTAATTTGTTCCCAGTGTGTGTGTAGTAGTCCTTAAGCTGTCCCCCTACTGGTGTTAAGTGGGGCGGAGACTTAGACAGTCACTGTCTGGTGGAACTGTGTATGTTTGGAAGCAGATTCAGGACTTCAACCTTTAGTGCCTCTATATTGTGACCTGTAGTAGGTCCCTCCGATGTACTAAGACTGAAAGGAACTGTGCTGCCTTTGAATTGTGGCTGTATCTGTGGATGTGCTTGTTTTTGAGTCTCCTTGGTGCTCTCTAAAAGGAACCCCAGCATTGGTAGATTTGCAAGGCATCCATAGCTTTTGCAGTTTCAGTGCTTTTCTTTATCTTTTCTAACATTTCATCTACCTGGGGTCCAAAGAGATGGTCCCCATCAAATGGCAATATTAGTAGATGCTGCTGTACTTCAGGTTTGAAACCAGAAACTAAGCCATGTGTGTTGACTAATAATACTGGTGTTAACCTCCCTTGAGCTTCTGTCTGCTGCGTCTAAGGCACATTGAATGGTGGCATTAGATATTATCCTCCCTTCTTCTACAAGTTCTTCTCCTCTCGGTTTGTATTGTACTTGGAGATGCTGGATGCAGGAAAGTGCCCCTTTTTGACATGGCCACCCCCACTTTTTACCGGTAAATGATGCGATTTCGACTGAAAGTGCACTGGGTTCCTGCTAACCAGATTCCCAGTGATAGAGCTCTTTCCCAAAACTGTACAATTGATCGCCCAATTGGCAAATCCTTTAGCACCCTCCGCAAGTCTCTTGTAAATGGTACACTTGTACCTAGGGCCTGAGATAAATAAGGAAGCCCCTAAAGGCTGCATGAAGAAATGTGCCATCCTAAGGGACCAAGCACATGCAAGACTGCCATTGCAGGCTGCATTTCTTGGTGCAGACTAAAGTGAAAACTCGACATGTCACACCCCTGTGTGCCATGTATCTAACACTGCATGTAACATTTGTAAGTCAGCCCAAAGGCAGGGTGCTGAATGTTACATGTGTGGGCATACCTGCATGAGAAGATATGCCCCTGTGCTGGTCAGTCCTATTACTGCCAGTATAAGTGACCAGGGAAGCCATTTTAAAACATGTGCTGGAAACTGGTGAAAACTAGTTCCCCCAGCTAAATGATGGCCTCACTGAAAATAGGGTTGTTTGGTATCAAACATATCATATTGGTAAACCCACATTTATTCCAGTGATGGATTTAAACAATAAATGCACCCAGAGGGCAATTTCGAGGTGCCCCCTGAAAACCTACCAGCCTCTCGTTAACTTAGAATGGCTTCTGCCGGCCTGCAAGCTGAAACACTGTTCTGACCTCCTAGGATGAGAGGTTCTGCTTTCAGAAGACCCAGAACAAAAGCTTGTCCAGGAAGAGGGTGTATCACCTCTTCCCACAGGATGACCTGCTAATTGGCCTTCCTTGCGCGGCAAGCCTCAAAGGGCTGCCGCCTCTGAAATGCAAATCTGGCTCCCCTCACAGAAGAGGAAGCGGACCCCTTGTCCAGGGCTGTCTTGGCACCTGGACAAGTGCGAAAATTAGCTTGTCAATTAGCATGCCACACCCAGGCTAGCACCTGGGTGTGAGGTGGACATGATTTTTCAGATGTAGCTATCTTTGTGATGACATACTTAAGAATGTTGGGAAAGGGTTATGCCCACTTCCCACAGGAAGTGGTCATATAAGAGGCATAGTGACCCCAAGGGTCAGTAGCCCATACGCTACTTACCCTACACTCCCCTAATGCTGCTAAATTCAGTAATTAGGGGAGTCCCAGGCACCAGAGAAGCAGATCCTGATGACCTAAGAAAGAAGACATCAAAGAGCTGCAAAAGCAGAGAAGAGAAGCAGCAGCTGACCTGGTGACAATGCGATCTGAATCCCTAGTCGAAAACTGCACCAAAATCGACTCATCCTGCAGCTGTTGACTCCAGAAACCTGGGAGGACTGCCTGCCTTCGATAAAGACCCAAGACCTCCCATGAACAGCAGAACTATTCTCCTGCACCCTGCAGGAATGCCGAAGCAGACTGAGGTCTCCAGAACCGCCAAAACCAGACCTCGAGTCCATCGTGGTTCCACCACTCATGGATTTCCCGACATCATCTGCAGCCTCTGCACGGAGGACCCCTTGACTGCTCCCAGTAACCAAACCAGACGCCTAAAGTCACATCTGCATCACCCCGGGCCCTGGAGAAGAGGACCCTCACTGTCCCCAAGTCCCTGAGCAGCGCAAGACTTGAACAACCCTGTTGGTTCAACCTGACTGGCCTTCCAGCCAGAGCCTGCAGCCTCTATTCACAGTGACCGATCTCCATAGAAACCTGTTGGGCTCCTGAAGCGGTTTTGCACCTTGCTGCCCCCATGCCGTTGGTGGTGTAATGCTGGTGCTACGTTGGACTTTGCCCACCACGCACCTTAACTCCTGGAGATTGGCCCCGTAAGTCGCTGTACTTTACCTCTCTGCAGAACGTTTGATAACTACCATAGGATAACATTGCAGAACTAAAAGATTGCAGGGTCCACTTTTTTTTAACTGAAAGGAAATATTTAAAAACCTATTTACCTGAATGATTTTTCTATGATGCCTAAACAAAGATACTTACTATTTTTGCAAATTGGTGTGGATCTCCTTCTTGAGTTGTGTGTCATTTATTGATCATTGTGTGTATTTGTAGTGCACTCCTCTGTATTACGTCTAAGGCTGCTCGACCACAATACCCCCTAAAAGAGCTTTTTCTGCTACAAAGTCTGGTTTAGAAAAGAACACTGGTAGCTCAGTGGTCTGGTTTACATGAAAAGTGGAAATCACTTTACATGAGAAATTTGGGGTTTCTTCTTAATTCCAATTTATTTGGGAAAATTTGGAAGAATGTTTCTTCAAGAGTGAGTGCTTGGAGTTCACGTATTCTTCTAAGAAATGCAATGCCCACTAAAAACGCTACTTTCCCTGTGAGGAATTGTAGATCACATGCATGTAGTGGTTCAAAAGGTGGACCCGTAAGCCTGTTAAGTACTACATTTAGATTCCAAACAGGTGCTGGTGGGATGAAGGGGAAGAATTACTTGTTTAGCCTTCCGTAAAAGCTTAGATTACAAAAATTGTAAATAAAAACGTGTTTTTTGCATGTGTGCAGCAAGTGCTGCTAAATGCAGTCTAATAGAGGTATACGTAAGGCCTGCTTGTTGTAAACGAAGCAGGTAACAAACAAGGTATTGAATTGTAGGAGAAAGTGGCTGGATTAATTTTGTTATGCAGTAGGGGACAAACCTTTTCCATTTCGCTGTGTAACATGCTCGTGTGCCAGGTCTGCGAGTTTGTTTCAGAATGGTCATATATGCTTTTGGCAGATTGAGATATCTGAATTCTGAGACTTCAGGAGTCAGATCCCTAGATTCAGCTGGTTGAGGTGTAGGACTATTCCATGCTCCTGAGCAAGATGCCATGGCCAGAGTAACAGTTTTTCGTGTGGCACAACCGATAGTTGGAGGGTTGTGAACCAAGCTTGTGGAGCCCATGTGGAGGCTATAAGGGACGCTTGTGTGAGCTTTTGAACAACATAAGGAATGAGTGGAAGATGAGGAAAGCATAAGCAAATATCCCTGACCAACTGATCTATAGGGCATTGCCTTTGGACTGTGGGTGAGGAAACCTGGAGGCAAAGCTTTGGCATTTCGCGTTCAGGTGTATGGCGAAGAGGTAGATTTGTGGGGTCCCTTCTTGCCAAAAATATGAGTGTTGTGTTGAATTCCCACACAAGTACTTGCTGCTGCATTCTGCTGAGAATATCTGCGAAGTTGATGTCTACCCCGGTAGGTATTCTGCTAGGAGGTGAACTTTGTAATGTATTGCCAAGTGCCATATTTGCTCGGCTATGCAGGAGAGCTGTATGGAGTGTGTGCCCTGCTTCTCAATTGAATACATGGCGGCAATATTGTCGGTGCAGACTAGAAACACTTTCTGTTGAAAATGTTGTTGAAAAGCTTTGAGAGCTAATTGAATCGCAAGACGTTTTAGGTGATTGATATGCAGGTATTTTTTAGTTGGAGCCCATAAACCACGCACTGTGAACTGTTGCCTATGTGCCCCAAAACCGTGTAAGGATGCATCTGTTGTAATGGTTACCTTCGGAACTAGAGCTTTGAAGGGCCGGCCCTGCACACATTGCCGTCGTTCCAACACTGCAGAAAGCGTAGGGTCTACCATACTAGATCTTGTAGATGTCCCTCTGCTTGGGACCATTATGTTTGGGGGGAGCATGTGTAGACAAGCATGTTGGACTATGGCGGTACAGGAATCCAGCATCCCTAAAAGGATCATTGTAGTTTTGACTGTGACTTGATGTGGATGAAAAAGAGGCAAAGCTAACTGGACCTATGAACTCTTGCAGGATTGGGATAGGCTGTGGCAGCAATTGAGCCCAGGGCTGCCCTATGAATGTTTGAACTTGTAAAGGGAGAAGGTAAGACTTTGTTGTATTGATTGTGAAGCCTAAGTTGTTTAAAAGGTCGATTACCTTTTGAGTGTCCTGTAGACATCGCTGCTTGCTTGCACTCTTGATCAGCCAATTGTCTAGAAAGGGGAATAAGTGTGTCCTCCCCACCCCCTTTTGAGATGCGCTGCTACGACCAAGAGACATTTTGTCAATACTCTTGGTGCAGTAGTTACTTCCCCTTACTTGAAAGCAGAGGTAGCGTTGATGGCTGGATGTATTGCAATGTGGAAATAAGCGTTCTTGAGATCGATAGCGTTCATGAAATATTCTTGCTGGAGCAAAGGTATTACTTCTTGGAGCATTTTCATGTGTAAGTTCTCCGACACTATGTATTTGTTGAGTGGCCCGAGGTGTGATACAGGCCTTAACCTCTTGAGTGCCCATGACGAGATGGTCTCGTCATGGGCCGCGGTTGCGCTGTGCCCATGAGGAGACTATCTCGTCATGAACCCCGCCCGCTAATGAAAGGGTCGGCACAGAGCGGGGAAAGGGTGGGGCACTCAAGGGGTTAAGGTATAGTCTTTCGGTGAGAAAACCCAGTGTTCTTGGTATTGTAGTGGGTCTGGTTCTATGGCCCCTTTTTGAATGAGAGCTTGAAACTATTCTTGAAGTGGTCAGAGATGCTCACTTGACAGATTGTGTGCGAGATGGGATATGGGGAGGTGGAGATGTGAGTTCTAGACAATACCCATCTTTTATTAAAGAAAAGACCCACTGGTCTGATGTAATTTGTTCCCAGTGTGTGTGTAGTAGTCCTTAAGCTGTCCCCCTACTGGTGTTAAGTGGGGCGGAGACTTAGACAGTCACTGTCTGGTGGAACTGTGTATGTTTGGAAGCAGATTCAGGACTTCAACCTTTAGTGCCTCTATATTGTGACCTGTAGTAGGTCCCTCCGATGTACTAAGACTGAAAGAAACAAAGATACTTACTATTTTTGCAAATTGGTGTGGATCTCCTTCTTGAGTTGTGTGTCATTTATTGATCATTGTGTGTATTTGTAGTGCACTCCTCTGTATTACGTCTAAGGCTGCTCGACCACAATACCCCCTAAAAGAGCACTTAGGGATTGCATAGCAAGATCTTGTCCACTCGTAAGGGAACCCCTGGTCTCTTTATAAGGTATATCAGATGTTTGATACATCACATAAACAGCCAGGTTTCTACACTGGAGTAATTCTCACAATTCATCCCAATGTGCCATGTTGTATGGAAAGAGGAGGCACATTAAAATGTACTATGCTGAGGTAATTGGGTGGTTTTGCTGCCACACGCTTCCCTGCTGCATTGTACTTTTTACTCTATCAGTTGGTTTGAGCATGCCCTTTAACATCGGGACAAATTGAACTGTACGCTAGGTTTTAGATAGCGTTTCAACGTGGAAACCATCCTCATCTTGCAGTGTGTGCACATCTACTTTATGGTACTATGCAGCCCTGCGCAAGACCTCATGGTAATTTGTGTAGTCAGGAGGGGAGGGCTTAGAGGGGTAAAGTTCAGTATCATCTAGAGGATCATAGTCACCCCATGTGTCATCGTTATTTTGAGGGTCCCCTTGAGGATCTATTAAGTATTGCTGATCATAGGGGCCAGGGTTCTACTCCATTCGCCCCCAGGGATGATGGTATGGCTGATCCCTGTGGGTGAGCAAGGGGAGTATTGTGGTGATGGCGGCACAGGTGGTGTAGCTGGTGTTGGCAGGCCACGAAGAATGGGTGGTGGAGGAGAGGTTGTAGGTAAAGGTGGAGTAGGAGAAGGTGGTAGGCGACGAAATAGTGGCTAGTACCCATGTCCTTCGGTTTCCACTTGGGGCCTCATGATATCCTCAAATGTTTTCTTAATCTTAGATGGCTCATACGTTGTTGGTGTAGGTAGTTTTGTAGTCACTCTTCCAGGGTCTGGGTTGATA
Organism: Triturus cristatus; assembly: GCF_964204655.1. NCBI lineage: Eukaryota > Metazoa > Chordata > Amphibia > Caudata > Salamandridae > Triturus > Triturus cristatus. The sequence goes on from NC_140582.1 coordinate 500,795,235, forward strand.
TATAAAGTCTGGCGTTGAGTTTCTTATTTTTCCAGTGTAGGCTCTACTGACTGAACTTTTGGTTCTGTGGTGGCCTTTGGTGTTTTCGGCATGGAGAGATGCAGAGTGAGGTTTTGAGTCCTAAAGTGTAGCTCTGAGGGCCCTGTAGGCTTATCTGGCATCAAGGTGAGTGTTTGTGACACCGGCAGCGAGGCTGGCTTCGACTTTGAGATGGTCGTTGCCTTTGGTTTTGAAATGCCTTTCGGTGTAGGTTTAGGCAGAGGGATGTGAGTCTGCTCCTCTGCCTTATATTGGAGACTTCCATGGCCTGAGAGCAGTGAGTTCCGTTAGCCACTGTGATTGCCTTTGTGTGAGTGTGGGAGGCTTTCGCTGGTGTACTCATGTGTCCCTTCCAGATAGTCCACGCCTATTCGGACCCTTCCCTGCTACTGGCAAGTAGGATGATGATGTCCATAGGCACGTCCTGGGCTTCTGCCTCCCCCTAAATGTCCTCTTCTGCATCGAGGTGGAGTGATTGGTCCCCAAAGATATCAGGCGCATTTTCAGTTCTGTGTGCTTTCACGGCGGTACGGGCCCAGCAATGCTCTCTATGTTGGTGAAGAGCCTTCTTTAACAGGAAGACCAGGTAAGCTTCACATGAGGTTTCATAATGTTCTTGAGACAGGCAGAGGTTACAGAGTGTAGTTCCTGCCTAGAATATTTTGCATGACACTTGGGGCTGAAGGGAGTCTTTTCCATCCCTTAGTGTGAATGGAGTAGAAGATGCTGTCAAAGTTGAAAAACCACTTCAGACTGAGCTGGAGTTCGGGCGGGTAGAACAAAATGTAGCTTAAAGCAGTAGTTGGTGGTCGTCTTAGTATTATCAGCCGAAGGGTTATGAATCGGGTGCTGAAAAGGCCTTGTGGAAGGTGTCCAAGATTCGGACCCGGACGCACAAGTTATTTACCCTAACGCCTTATCTGGTAAAGACAGGATCTAGCCTCAGATTCTGTATTTTAGAATCCTCCTCTGGTGACTGAGTGGGTCCAGACATGTTATTAGTAGTACCTCTGCGAGTCGGTAGAGGGCATCGAGCGACACCATAACAACGTTGTCTCCCGATTGTGACATCAAAAGTCCACATAAGCCCTCCCTCGATGTCCATTTCTTTTATGACTATTTTCGCGCCAACGGGGAGCCACTTTGAGAAACAGTCTCTGGAAAACGTGAGCGAAAAAGGGAAAAATCTTGTATCAACAAGTCAGATTTAAAAAAATGTAGTAGGATGCAAAGAGGGGATCTTGGAGACAACAGGGTCCTAGTTCACAGAGCAGGGAGGATGGGTTGGTCAATAATAAATCTGCAGCTAGATCCTGTCTCTAAGGCGTTACTAGAGGTAAGTAACTTGTCCATCTGGTAGAGTCACCTAGCCGCAGATTCCTTATCTTAAGACTCTGATACCGAATAAATACCATCCTTGGAGGAGGGGCTGCGAACTGACCTAACCAAACATCCCCAAATAGAAGAAACCAGTCCAAAAGATAGAAAGGGACCAGACTATCCGAAAATTACAGGTGAGGCAAGAAGCTCACCTAAAGGACTGATCTTCAAGAAGGACTTTTAGAATCCCATACGGAGTAGAAAGCTATAAGACGGTGAGAAACATGGTATAGAACCAGTAAAAGAGACAGCCCCAAAATGGGATGCAACCTAAGATCGGGGAATGCAAAGGGACCAAGGACAATAGTCCACAGAGTCCAGGCTCAAAACCAAATGTAAGGAGCATACACAGCATACTCCGCTGCAACAAATAAAGAGCAACCCCGATTGTTGAGGAAACCATGCTAAGAAACAGATTTAGAAAAAATAGATCTTCAATGATAGAATGATGGAGAAAAGAGAAAGAACAATTCATGCTGAAAAACACTGCTAGGAAAACAACAAGAATGGTAAAAAGAAAGCGCTCTTGCACTGAGAATCTTAAAGATATACAAGACATCCTCCAAAATAATGTAATGAGCCACTCACAGGACAAGGAAGGAAACAGATTAGTACAACCAAGAAGACTGAACCAGGTCACCAAGAAAGGTGTAGGTAAAATGCAGTGACATACACCGTACAGAAGGCCAGACTATATGTGAAAAACACTATATATATATATATATATATATATATATATATATATATATATATATATATTCACTGAAAAAACCATAGGTTTCACACATGTTATAGTTAGCGGAAATTTTACTGATAAAAAACCAATTAAATTGCCCCGTTATAGTTAGTGCTGGCAACTATAACTCACGCGACCGCAATCCTCTGCTGATGCTAATACTGTATTTAGACACTTATTTGCCCATGTCAGCTTCCATACATTTTTAGCTATACATATATTACAAATATTTTTTTTTATAAAGACACATATGTCATCAGCAGAAGATTGCGGTCGCGTGAGTTATAGTTGCCAGCACTAACTATAACGGGGCAATTTCATTGGTTTTTTATCAGTAAAATTTCCGCTAACTATAACATGTGTGAAACCTATGGTTTTTTCAGTGAATTTGCATGGTTTTTTAAATGCTAATTCCTAACTATAACGTGTGTGAAACCTATGGTTTTTTCAGTGAATTTGTACGGTTTTTTAAATGCTAAGTTACTTTACGCCATTCGAGGCGTGCGCGCCCACTTAACGCAGTGCGTTCCGTGCACGGTTTTTATCAACTTTAATAAGCCCTGTACATTTGGTGGCCTTCGGCCACCAATAGCACAGGGGGTGGGGTCAATGTGGATAGTGTTTTTTTTATTTCGATTTTATAATTTCATGTTGCCAAAATATATTTTTTTTACTGATTTAATAAGCCCTGTACATTTAGTGGCCTACGGCCATCAAAAGCACAGGGGGTGGGGTAAGTGTGGATAGTGTTTTTTTTATTTCTATTTTTTACCGTACGCTTACGGTAAGCGTACGGTAAGCGTACTCGGCGAAATTGCCGAAAAAAAAATAAAACCGTTTTTGCTCTTGGGGGATGTTTGGGGACTCCCTCAACATGACTATGTGGGAGGGAGTTGTCAAAACAGCCCCGTAACATGTTTTTGGGCATCATGTTTGATAAATAACACTCAGTGCGAGAGACAAAATGGCGGACGCCGCTTCCTGGTTTCGGCCGATTCGAATGTTTACTAAGATCTAAGAGCCAATCAGAATCGCGCTCGCGCACGCCACCGTACGCGTACGGTAAGCGTACGGTAAGCGTACCGTAAGCGGGCTCAGATATATATATTGATTTAAAGGCTATTTTCTCAGAATCTACTGAACAGATTTACACCAAACCTACAAAAGGCACTTCCTTGACATAGGGACTACCTCTCTGCCAAATTTCTAGTAATTCTGTTCAGCCGTTCGGGCTGTAGCTCTGTCTAAAGGTCCTATGGAAAAATGCATGGGAAAAACGCGTTTTGGGACCCCCCTTTTATCTCAGCCCCCGCTTGACGAATCCCCCCGAGACTTTCAGGGTAGGAGCGGAGCGTAGCGCCCCACCTATTTTGAGAAATTCGCGAGGATTCATCGACCGGCGCCAAAGTTATTCAAAATAGAATGTTGCGGATTTCCTATGGAAAAGGGGTCCTAACTATAACTACCTACTGGCGACCGCCAGTAGGTAATATATATATATATATATATATATATATATATATGTACCTGAAGTAAAAGACATCTACAAGATATCCATTCAGGAGATGGGTATATACATACCGAGACATGTATCCAAAGATAAATGTATACAAGGATAAATATGCAATGAAAAACATAGAATTTCAGCTATACACAAGTCATTCTGGGTAAGCAAAAGTATATCCACTCCTCTGAAGGTAACCCATGTCCTACGCCAGTGAGTGGGAGGTTTCAGGTATACACAAGTAATTCTGGGTAAGCAAAAGTATATCCACTCCTCTGAAGGGAACTCATGTCCTACGCCAGTGAGCGGGAGGATGCGAAGAGGAGGAACAAAGGATACTCCAAGAACAGAGGTAAGTAAGGAAGGAAGGACAGAATATATCCTACCGTCGTAAAAGAACTTACGAAAGTAGCTGAGGTGGCGACAGAAGACAAGGTTGAAAAAGAGCAAAACAATGCCACATAAGAGTAGAAAGTGGAAGGCATTGCCCACTACAGGAAAACAATGGCAACAGTCCAAGAACCAATGGCACCGGCTGAGGAAGGGTGCCAGCAGGCGGTAACAGGTGAAATTAAGAATACCACAAGCGTCAAGTTTCCTGGTCTCTTTTCCAAGAGGGATTAAATCAATATTTTGGGTAGCTAAAACAGCCAGTACCACAAAGCTCTGATTCGATGGATGACCAAGGAGGCAGGACGGATCCTCCGGGGCTGGGCAATGCCCTTGAGAATTATGGCGATCCACAGGGTGCCCTGTTTCCGGTTTATTCCAAGTACCCAACAGGATATCAAAATGACATTCACTGTAAGGAAGGACAGGCTTTACGTTAAACTGGTTCGGATGTAGAATGCCAAGTACAGGATCTGTTGACAATTCCACAGAAGGAAGTTGTAAATCCAATACAACTGAAATCAATTGAGCATGTCAACCAGAGAGGAACTTGCCTCCATAGCCAAACCAGCAGAAGACATGAGGCTGGAAGAGATTCTAATCCACTGGTGTCAACCAAGTTATCATCTAGACTGTATTGAGGTTGGAACAGTGTCTGAATTAGGATGGGGACACACCACACCTTCTCCAGTACCTTCACAACCATGGTCCCCAGAAGGATAAACTGGAGGAAAGGCTCCAGAGTGAAGAGGAAAAGAATGAGACTGTTTCTTCCATCAGTGCTGCATCCAACGCCATAACCGAAGCCAGTCGACGTGACATCAGAAGGAGCGGCATCAACGGCATTACCAGCGGAACTGGCAGACAAAAGCCAAACTCAGTCAGCAGACCAGAAGCAGGAGCTGAAGGTGGTAGCCTTGACAGGCTGTTATCCGTCATCACTATGGGGTCAGTAATCAGAAGTTAACCTTAAGCCGAGGGTGAACCTGCTGGCGGTGACACAGGCACAACCTTATCCCAAAATAGAATGAAGATATTAATCATATTTTCTCATCTGGGTCAAAGTCGCTCCGGCCCCAGGATAGGTGGGGAGGTGCGGGGCAGACTCATGCCTCGACACTTCAACAGAAAAGTGGGGACCAGCGGTAGGCAACTAAGACGGGAGGCGCCGCGACTTAGACCACCTGCACTGAGACTTACCTCCGGACGTCAAAGAAGAATGACACCCGCAGGAACGAATACTAGAGTGGACACATGGTCGGTCTGTAGAGCGCGCAGAGTACAGGATGAAGAGAAGACTTCGATAACTTACACCCATGCCGCAAGGAGCAGCATGAGACGTTGTCTTAGCACCTTTGGTCAAAGCGGACGACAGAGTTGCATTCTGAATCATGGTGCTCACCCAGACACCACATGTAAACCAAGTGAGGGTCCGTCCTGGACATTTTTTGTCCACAGGACTCAAGGCTTGAACCCAGAGGACACTGAAAAAGGGTAGAAAAGGGCATACTGCCCAGTCGACAAAAAAAGTCAAGTAGGCCAAAAAACGGCCGGTGGAACTGCAGTGCAGATTTGCGTGGCTTAGCGCAGAAAAGAAGTAACGGACGTCAGCGCATTGAGGGAGAGGTTATATGGACTCTGTTGATGTCACATTCTGGAGTCACGTGATGCCCTCTACCTACGTGCAGAGGTACTACTGAAAACATTTACGGACCCAGTTTGGCACTTGTGGAGGATTCTAAGATCGGAAATACGCAGCTAGATGTCTATCAGATCTCCAAGATATACATCCGAACCCAATAGCGGAGAAAAACTAACAAAGGAGCTGATAACCATGGGTAATATAGACCACAGCAGGAGTCACCATATCTCATGACTCAAAAGACTTCACAGAAGAAAAACAAGTTGCAAATATTTACGCCCAACACTATATAGCAGGAGTATGCTGAGCATATGTACCTACGGCCCACACATGCTAAGGATTTAAAGTTTTGAGTCTACTCTTTATAGGGCAAGATTTGGGCTTTCATAAGATTGAGAATTCAGAATTCTCGGAACTCGTGGCATTCCTTTCACCTCAAAGAGCATTCTACAAGTGTATTTATATCTTCGGGCAAATACCACGTGTGTGATTTTGTGGTTTCTTTCCGCCTTATACCGGAGAAATGCCCCATCTGCTTGGGATAGCAGAGGGCACAGATGCAGGAGCAACAGTCCACTTCAGTCTTCATACGGATTGTGAAGAGCAAAATGACAAATATTTGGGAACTAGGTTGACGTATCATTTGGTGGCAATGGGCCAGATCACAATTTACTTGTCTGGGCTAGAAATCATCTTAAAGCCAGACTCAGAATGGCTTTATGCAAACGTGCCAATTTTCTTTTTTTTAATCTTTATTTAGATTTTTAATCAACCATACATAAAATAATGGCACATGATTTGCTGCCATGGCACAGACCGAACAGATTCATAAAGTACAGATGAGTGACAAAACAAATAAAGCGATACCAAAGGGGATGATGGACGGAGCGTTTGAGCAAATCAAACACTCTCCCCCAGTCAACTCATCTGGGTTTAATCCATCATTCTTTAGCTCACTCCACCACCCCAGTTCAGACATGGCCATATGCAAATCAGTCTGACCCTGTGCCTCATGGGAACAGTCCAGCCTGAACTGTCAAGACATGTCTTCCCTGGACCGGAAACAAGCATCCTGGGACCGGTTTCGGGTTCATAACCCTCGTCAGCCAGGCTATCTTGAATCCAGTGGCAAAGTGAGCAAGGGACCCACGTCTGGGCATACCCTGCCAACTTAGGGCGAACAAAGCGATACCAAAGGGGATGATGGACGGAGCGTTTGAGCAAATCAAACACTCAGCCCCAGTCAACTGATCTGGGTTTAATCCATCATCATTCTTTAGCTCACTCCACCACCTCAGTTCAGACATGGCCATATGCAAATCAGTCTGACCCTGTGCCTCATGGGAACAGTCCAGCCCGAACTGCCAAGCCATGTCTTCCCTGGACCGGAAACAAGCATCCTGGGACCGGTTTCGGGTTCATAACCATCGTCAGCCAGGCTATCTTGAATCCAGTGGCAAAGTGACCAAGGGACCCACGTCTGGGCATACCCTGCCAACTTAGGGCGAACAAAGCGATACCAAAGGGGATGATGGGCGGAGCGTTTGAGCAAATCAAACACTCACCCCCAGTCAACTGATCTGGGTTTAATCCATCATCATTCGCACAGTGCGCACAAAAAGTTCTAATATTCTTTACCACCCGCTGGGATTCTGCTTACAAGGCTGCCGATCCATCCTCCCCTACTCTAGTCATCACAACCTCACTAGTCCAACCCAAAAAAGCCCAATTGGGCTCCCATATATCTTTCAGATGGCTGGAGACCGATAGCAGTTCATGATAAATATCGGATTGCACATTACAATTTGCCATGTCCACATGCCAGTCCTTCAGTGTCAGAAGCGCCCCCCCCCAAGCCCAGCACAGCACTATTCTACACCTCATAAGCAACAGTCAAATGGCCACCAGCCTCTTGCAAGTTGATGGGACATCTGTCGTATCCCAGCAACGTTAATAAGGAGGCACAATTGTGACAACGTGAAAAAAGTGACTGAAAACTCTTTTTACTTGTACCAGGAGGAGGATACTTGCCTTGAAAGCTACAAACATTGTCCAAAGTAGCACTCAGAAGATGAGCCTATAATTGTAGAGCAGTCACCAAATGGAAAAAAAAAAAGATACAGAGGTGCCATGCAGGATGACAAAACATGCCGGCTAATGGTGTCCATAGGCCGAAGAGTTATTTGATCACAATATCTTCACACAGATGGTTCAAGGGTCATAAAATGGAGGAAAGAAACTGGATCCTTACAGAATGTCGCATAAAGAGTACAATGATCTAAACACAATGGCATTATGACATGACCATTCAAGAACAGTGTCTCCCGTGAATGGATCTTTCTCTATTTTCTTCCATCTGCCACTGAAAGGAGATTGCTCAGTGACAGGAAATGCTACTGTGCCTTTATCCAGATGTCTTTGCTAAATGTGAAAATCACTCAAGTGCCCGAGCAGATCTAGGATTATTATGCATATGTTGGCATGACGAGATGCAGACAGTAAACTACAGACATACTTCACTCATCTTCCCAACCCCAATTATAAAATGAGTAACAAAATCAGCCAAATGATTTTCAACACAAAAACATTTTAATATATATGCACACCTCTTAAATACAATGCAGCATTTACACCTTGCCTGTAAGGCAGTTAATTTTATTTTTATACATCAGATACTTCTGAAACACACCTTAAAGTTACAAAAACATAGAAAAATAAACAGCAATATACTGAATATGTAAAAAAGTGTTTTGTTAAATACAAAGACTGCAATTTCCTCCCTTTCATCACGTCAAAGGGAGTTGCTCGAGATCTTTACATGTTACTGAGTAGGTGCACATATTCACATGCTTAGACTATTGCTTGCACTCATTTTAAGATCATTCAGTAAAACAAAGCTTCAATGCATGCAAGTTATGTTCCCCGAGTTGAGATGCTTTTTCAGAATTCAAGTAATGTATTTAATCAAAACCGGCTACAATCAAAAGCACAAAAGTCGCACTTTTTTCAACGAAAGCTAGAAAGGATGCGCATGTGGGTTTAGGTGGGAATCACTGGAAGAACAGATCAACATTCATTTGGATGGGTTGGTACACAGCAAAGCACACAGATCCAAAGAAGTAATTCTCAACTTGGTAATTAACATTTTCCCTTGCCTACATTGTATCACTTCAGAAAGAGCGAACATACAAACTTGAAAAAAATATGTACTTCAAAAAACAAACTGCATTTTCAGTCATCCGCTTGTGGTTAAATACAGATTATGCACATAATTATTCCATTATAATGCCTATGAATATCAAGTTTGACAATCACTCTATTTAACCCATTACCCAGAAAGGGTCAAGACTCATTCAGTGTGGGGACATAGCAGAATCAAAGATTGATGGCGGCAAAGCATTTGGTAACATATTTGCTTTAGTTTGCCAACAACTGTTAAAATTTGGAAAATGGAGACACCCACTACAATACTGTGGTTACTTGGATTTGGCCTTACATAGCATTCTAAGGGAGCTCTCAAACTGGTATAAAAAGCAATGTAATGTGCAAATGTTGAGTTTTTTTTTGTGGGGTGAAATTTTAAAAATGGTGTTACTCCACATTGCCCCCTAAAAATAAAAACAGCTACGATCCACGGACAACCAAAACCTAAGCTAGAAAGCGAAGTTTAATTGGAAAAAGGCAATTAGCAGAAATTCAAGGAGCACAACACAAGAAGGTTGCAGCAATTACAAAATGCTCAAATATGCTTAATTTTAGCGAGGGAGTGTCTGGCCTTTTACCCCACACTGGCTAAGGCACTGCTACTCTATCATTAATACAACCTCTTCTATAGGTCATGAAGATCGACTGCTAATAAACACAGAAAACTGCACGTGTCATAGGAAGAACATGTTTCAACTTTGACTATAGTACATATGATAGGGACTCCTATTACAGTGATTTTGATACAATTATCATTTAACAGTAGTTGGTTTTGGGAACTTCTTAGGGCTCAGCTTAATATGTCGCACCCAGTGATAAGGGCTTACATTTGTGTGCGTGTACTTTCAGCAAAAAAAAAAACAACAACAAAAAACAAGGAATTCATTTACAAGATGCACTTTCAATCTATCCATATCCCAGATGTGGAAATAGAGGAGGCTGAATTATAAAAACAAATATACCATAACATCTAACACCAACTACTCTCTTGTACTGCAAAGAGAACTCAGGTTTGCTTAAAGGGGAAACGAAAGCAGTGAAGGAGTGATGGAACCATTTGATGCTGCAAAGCACTCAGTGGAAGTATTAAGGCAGAGTAGTAGTTCCCAACTCACCATGGAAACACTTCGAGGAAACAGAAGGCATGTGACACACTAAAGTAGGCCAGTGATGGTACTTGGGTCACCATTTAATCACATTCCATTTTAGGGCTGGTTTAGTACAGAAGGATCTAGAAGAAGCACAACTCTCCTTTTGGATTAAGGGTGCAGCAAGAACCAAACGTCAGGGCCTATTTGGCTTTTCAGACAAGATGTGTAACACAAAACCCATAAGGCTCTAACTATTGTTGAGTTCCATGGAGCCCTAGAGGAGGAAAATATGTGATTAAAGAGAACAAACTGTATTAGTTGTAGCAAATACAGGGGGATACCTCTCTTTTAGAGATATATTGTTGAATGCTTTCGATAAAAATGAATGACACAGCTTTTGTCTGGGAAAGACTATTCAATTAAGGGGTTTTGCTTAAGCTTACTATTGTTATTAACTGACCAAACTTCTATCAGCAGGAGAACCAAAACGAAAAGATAACTTAAAAAATGTTAAGACTTCTAGGACCGCCACTTACTAGTATGACATCATTAGGAAGGGTACTGGTCTACGGAAAGCACTGGAAATGTACCACTGTGAGCAGGCACAGATTTTAGAGTGAGATTAGGATGTTCCAGTGCATGACCTCATCCTAGAGGTCACTCATCTTTGAATGGGAATCAATTATTGTTGAGATGCTTCTCTGTAATGACCTTAGCAATTGCAGATGACGCGAGCCATGCCCTTAAAAGAACGACAACTGCTTACATCTTTTATCCTTTTAACCTCTGTACTTTTGATTTGTATATTGTTTTGGGACATTAGATTCAGCATACTATTTGGGTTCACTAGTAAACTTGACTATCTGAGGAAGGCTCCTGGGCTCATTGGCAGAACAACTTTCATAAGGATGTTAAAAGTATCAATTAGTTTGCTTGTTTCAAAAAACTTTGTTTTAAGGTGGTCTTGCCTTGGCGGTTTAATTAAAATATGACATTTAGCACATTAGCTTGCAAATTCTTGCCACTAGAAAGGAAGAGGGAAGCCGCTGCCCCTACTCAGTGTTATCTGTGTTACCGCTAACTGAAATTAGATGCAGGGAAACAATTTCTTTGTCAGAGGAACTATACTGATGCAAAGAAAAAATAGATTAATGGAGACAGTATACACCACCACCAAGATACTATCTTTGATTATGTTTTCTGAATACTGGAATGTGGGTACAGTCGGGGACTGCCTTGTGCGACAAAAGAACCTACAACTGACAGCCGAAAACAAGTTCTTTGTTGTCAGTTGGGTATATGCTCAAAACATTGGCTCAATTATGGAAACACTGGTGGAGTAGCAGTAGGATAGTCACTTGGGACATCAGAACCACTAAATTATTGCGTGGATGACCAGTTGAACCCATTCCTCAAAGTCCAGAATCTACTAAAAGAATTGCGAAGAACCTGGTCATAATTACATTGTATTCCTACAGCTGTTAAATCCTTTTAGTACAAGGCTATTAGAAAGGAATGAAAGATCAGGAGTCCAGTCAATGCTCCTGGAGCAGGAGTTCCAGAACTTACCATCACCAGTGAGAGAAAAGTAGACCCCTCGACTTCTCAGGTAAACAGAAGACTGCAATTGCTTCTCAGTATTCGAAGGCTAGGTTCTTGTCAGATTAAATGTAGTCAATACTTTGTACCTTAACGGTTATTAGCACTTCTAGAAAAAGTCTGCGGTTTCTTAAATACACTCAAACAGTGCCACATATGTTGTCAGTGCCACATGGCCCCTTTGGTAGGTTACCACATGGAAACACAAACGATAAACACATCACCTTCTGATGGCCAGTTGTAGAACTGTGACCAAAAACTAGAGTTGAAAATCCTGAAGAAACAGGTGGCAAGAACTTCAACACAGTGAAGAAACATTAAAAGATCAGCGATGGAGTAAAATAAAAAGCACCATTCGGAGCACCTGAAACATTGAATAAAGACTGTAGCAAAGGCTTGGCCAGCGGCTAAGTAGTAACTGACTGGAGGCTTAGGTACAAATTCAAGAAAGATCTCTGGTTCCTCAGTAGCATTGTATGAAACTGCTGTTTAAAGTCCTGCAAAAAGAGGGCAGACTTCTCCAAAAGTGGAAAAAGAAGGCATTGTGAAGCTTAAAATGCCTGGTCAAAGTATGTGACACTTTTATGGACTTTTCTGTAGAACCCTTATTGCAATAAAAAGTGTGTGCATAAGACTTTTCAATTGTGTGAAGCTCAGAAGAAAATTAAACTCCAAGCATTTTATAGCGGTGCATTACTGCTTCCTTATTAAGGGCTAAGCCCAAACAGCAAACGATCGTGTTTCACTTTTAGGAGGGTGATGCAAGACTGTGCAATAAAATGTTATTCTTTATTAGATGGAAATTTGAAAGATGAAATTGTGCTCCTACATCCATTTTGATACCCCAAAAACATAAGTCTTAAAATAGAGTACTCATGGTAATTTCCAAATAATGTTATTGTGCTATCCAAGACTATCAAACATAGGAAGTGATTTACAGGTTTTCATGCATGATCATTTTCAGAAATTATTTTGGACCAAAGCTCAGGCGCTTAGAAGGGCCTGGTAAACTGGTTATTCCTTTGGAGACACGCACAGATCTACTTTCTTGTATTTATTGCAGGTCCTATTTAGGTTTTGTGCTGTACTGCTGGCAAAAAAAATGATAAAAATGATTAGATGTACTTCTTTGGTAACAAACTAGTGTATCTGTGGGCCATACTTTAAAACTCTACAGAGCTACCAGCTCCACCACACTTATAATGCACGCGAAAGGTTCTCGCTGTGCTACAAAAGGTGTGTATTACTCTGTCAACATGATCTAAAAACAGATTTTAAGCACTAAAATTGATCACTTATTTATGAATACAGTTCACAAATAAAGAATACAAATCTTCAGCATGCCAGCACAATACAGCAAGAGAAATCCGCAAAAGTGGAGCACTAGTAGTTACAGATGCCATCAAAAACTCGAGAACCTTTCTGCCACCACTGAAAACACTTAACACAGGACACAATATACACTGATGGCCTCAATGAGTTCCCTAATTTGGGAGCAGAAAGGGAACCCTATACCAGTCAGCTGAAGACAAATTAATTCTCACGCTTAGGTCAGATACGAGCAGTCAACGAAAAACTTACAAACAGATGCAGAAACCAAACATGGGCACATAGTATTAGACTAGTAAGCAGGTTTACTAGGATTTTGTTATTCAACAGAGTGCCTACTAATAGGAGGAACTCTATTGCCTTCATGAAACTTTATGCTGTGAAGCAAGTAAATTCTTGATTGCTTGTTTTCATTTTAAAGTGAGGAGGTTTGATCGAATGATTAAGGCACAGAACTCGCTACAGGAATCTAAAAGTAGCGTACAAATTTTGCACATACAGGCCACTATGTAGCTATTTATCTTCTCACGTTCCGATTTTGTAAGGTTTGAAAATAAACTAGGTGAGTACAGCTTTGTATCATGTAAAAAATTCTGGCCAAGCTATTGTAAAAAAAAAAAAAAAAAATGCTGTAAGTGCGTAATTACATACAAAAATATTTTGTTCAAAGATTAAAAAAGGTCAGCTTGTACTAACTGCATGAAAGCAACAAGGCAGCATTGTCACCAGCCATCCAAACAAGTTTGAAAAAGCAGATGACACGCTAAAAGGGCTTATTCTAAATAGTACAAACTAGAAAAACATGCGCTTAAATACACAACACAAAAGGAATGAGAGGGGAAAACACTGAAACCAGCGCTAAAAAGGTGAATAAACTAGCAGCACACACATTCATGAAACGTCACTCAATGTATACTCACAGTGCAAATACGAAGAGTATAAAACAGCTGTACAGTTTTTAAAAACATTTCTCACGTTATAAAAATAGATAGGCCTCGAACACCAATCTGCTTCCTCCCCCGCACAGCATTAGCGGTTTTTTCAGTGCATTAGTCTTTGTGGCATCAATTATCTGCCACGCTGAGATGCAGACATTGTTTGCAATGCATAGCGTCTATAGGTTGTTCGCCTTTGACATAGTTTCGTTTGAGCAGGCTTGCTAGAGAATTAACAATAGTGCTAAAATTGCGTGTTTAAAGTACACATTTTATTCACTTTCCTACAGCTTAGCTTTTCTAATCGTCTCAGCTCACCAAAACTGCTTGCTAAAATTCCCAAAATATACATTATCAGCATTAAAAAAACCTATATACAAGATAGGGAGGACGAAAGCTATTTTGCTGTTTTACAGAGAACACAAGAGAAGGACTCACGCTGGACAGACTGAGATGAAGCATTTGGACTAGAAGCCAAGACAAAAGCGTGATAAATACAGGACATTTTTTTCGACCAACAGTGACTATTACATGTATGCAATAAAAAAACGACGTATAATTTGTGCAACACTTGTTTTAAATCTGAGTTTACCACATTCAATTCCCAATTTACCACGGCAATACACATTTTTAAACCAGACTTTCACAAAATCTCCTGGGGAGGAAACCTTTCAAATGTCACCCACGTTGTTTTTTTCCCTATAAAATCCTAAAATCTATATTTTTCAACCAAATGAAAATATTAAAAGAAAAAAAACTGAGGTTTTATGTTTTTCCTCAAACATTTTTAGGCCCGGCATCTACAGCTATTCCCATTTTGCACTACGGTCACTCCGCAAGTGCACTTCATCTCTTACCACTTTGCAAGGACGAGTTCAAAAGTCTTCTTCACACTAGTTTTGCTTTTGATATGGGCTTTGACTATCATATTCCGGGTACCCCCTGTAGGCATCTCCCATTGGTCTCCTCCTGTTGTCGCTCTTATAGGGCCTCCCTCTGAAGCCGCGATGGGGTTGGTAGCCGTCCTCTCTCCTGCTGCTAGGCCCTTTCCAACCCTCTTCGTTTCTCGGATGATGGAACCCCCCTCGGCTGGGCGCATAGCCCCGGTCATTCCTGTATTTCCGAGCACCGAAAGTCTGATTGTAAAAGTTCTTGGACCTGCCGCTTTTTAGCATGTCGGACACCTCCCTCTCGTCTTCAGAGCTCTCTTCCCTCGTCCTGTGGGGCCGGGTTTGTGGCAGCACGTCTGGCAGGCCGGCCGGGGCTTTGGGGTCAGCCTTTTCACTCGAGAGGATGGTGGCATTTGTGAGATCCTGAGACTCGCCACCTGAAAGCAGAAGACTTGATACCACGCTCTTCCTTTTAGCTTCCTTCGCCTCAACAGTGACATCCTGCATGTTTGCATTATTTTGTGGAACTGGTGCAGAAGTACACATCTGATCCTCTTTAACCGCCTGACTGGTTCCATTACTAGGGTGTTCACTACTCGCTCTAGTTACTGGGGTGTGCTGAACACTGGTGGCGTACTCCTTTGGGTGGTCTTGAAATTGCTCAATGTGACTTGGAGCAAGCACTGAAGAACTAAATTCTTTATTCATATCGGACTCTGCACCTGCAGGTGTAACACTATGTTGCACAGTGGGACTTTCAATGAAGCCTTGTGTTGGATACCCATACCAAACCGGAGGAAAAAAAGAATGAGCTAAAGGTACAGGCCCTAGAAATGAACTGTGCCCCAATGGTGGCTGCGGATAGACTCCTTTGTTTGCCACAGAGTCCGCATAGATAGCCTGTGGCGGCTGGCCTACGTTCTCAGTTTCTATTCGACACAGATTAGGCACCTGTCCTGGATTTCCTGGTACTTGGACTGTAGAAAGAAACCAAGGAGGTGGTGGGGTATGGGCTGTGCCACCTTGAGCACACTGGCCATTAACTCTGGTCTCATGCTGCATAGGCGATTGCCGGTTTAAGTGTGCTATATATTCATTCTCTGCTGAAGCAACCTCCGGGTACCAGGTGTTGTGTGGATACACAGGAATCTTTGGGTACATCCTGCAGATATTTAAGTATGCTTGATGTAGAGGGTACAAATAAGAATGTGGGGCCCACATTGGGCAGCTGTACGCCTAGAAAGAAAAAGAAATAATGATTTACATCAGCTGGCACCCATTACCATCTGGCAGCAAGTCAAAACACTGCAATAACAAGTGCTCAAGCTGGTCAACCAAAGCATCCAAGGACAAAAGCATTTTTAGGATGATGTTTTAGAAGTTTCATGGTCATTCACTTCCTTCCCCGAGATCAATGATAAGGAAGCGTTTCTAAACCTCTTCACTTCTGTAGACCCCCATTAATTATTACTGAAATCCAGGGAACCCCACTGAATCGTTATTAGAATCTGGGACCCCCATGAGTCGTTACTGGAAACCGGGGACACTGGCCTAATCAATTTCAATGATGTGAATCTCGAAAAAATGTACACAAAAATACAGAAAAACTTCAAAGGAGCACAAAAACGAGCACACAAATGATGAAATATTTTAATTTACGATTACAAAAAAAGTCTACATTGTAACAGGAAGGTTAGAGCTTTTCTAAATTCAATTTAAGCCACCCATTGTTCATGCTATTTTCTGTCGGATGCATTTGAACAACTCCCATGAATCAATCGGAGGATAACTTTCATTTTATTCTCCGATTTTAATTTGCTCAACATTTTCAAAACGTTATAAAATTTCGATTTTTACATTTTCCTTCTTTATAACACCTTGCTAATCTGTTAATATTTAATTTTCTATGTAATCGCGGATCCCCTAAGTAGGCATAGTGGACCGCCAGGGATCAATGGCCCACAGACTAAAAAGCTCTGTGTTAAGAGTATTGTATTAATGTTACTTACCCATGGCAACTCTCTTTCTGGTGGATTCTCGAACTGCAGATTCCGTGCCATTTGAAATTCTCCGAGGTGCCAGACTATCCAAAGCTTTTCAAAGCAACTGCTAACGTCTGTCAATAGGTGGCACCATTGCCTACGTGGCAACTCTGCACCATCCCAGGAAGTGATGACAGCTGTTTAAAGGTGCCGACCACTGTGTGCCAACATTGGATTTCCTTGAAACTTTTCTGCGCCCTCAGCCTTGAATCGAGCTATGGCACACTGCTGCGACAGAGTGCAAAATCCAACTTGGAACCTCTGCGAAAAAAGACTAAATATACACTCCATAGAACGAGGAAAATAGAGGGTGGTGAGGAATCTGCGGTTAGAGTATCCACCAGAAAAAGCGTCAAAGGAACTGTAACTAGGTTTTCTGAAGGATAGTCTTACTCGAATAATGGAGGACGCAGGATAAGAATGAGTGAGCATATCTAAAACCTAAAAACATTGTGTGGCTTCAATAAAGGTTTGTCAGGCAAAAGTAGAAAGGCGAAAAGGGCAAACGCTAAAACAGTACCCAAGGTAAAACCTTGCTGGGCTGGAGATAAAACAATTATCAACCAATATCACAGTCCACAGACTTCGCCTAACAACTAGAATAAACAGGTTTGGTAAATGGATGCCTAGCATGAGAAGTAAATACTTTCCCTCTGCAGGCAGACTGAACCCAATTAGATGCTGCCCCTCAATCTCTAAGCATAGAGGTATAGGCTGTGGGAATTCAAGTGGAGGACACAGCCCTTTGGTGAGATACACGGTCCACTCAAAGAGGGAGGAGGATCGGAGGGCAGATGCCCAGAAGACCCAAGTACCATACTCTCCTGGTCCAATCCCAGACTATCCCAATGATATGAGCCTGGTCGTTTCAGACACTCGTCAGTGTTTAGAAAAGGAGAGGTAGGAGTGGGAAGGTGCAGTGGAGACCAGAGTGCCACTTCTGGCAGAATGCATCTCCCAAGGAAGCATCATGGTGGAACTTTTACACAAAGTAGCTGCAACACTGCATGTTCTCGGTTATGGCCAACAGATCTAGCCAGGGGACACCCCAAAGGGTGAGGGAGACCTTGAACCCCCTCAGGGTGAAGATGCTGGCTGTGGCCTGCCAGATTTCATCTGTTGAGCTCATGTGCCCAGGCATTCAGCAAAGGGTTTGGAGGAGGCAAAAGCCCACGAAGGTGGACAAAATGTGGCAACCACAAACTGAAGGAAGCGATTTTGGAGTGCTGGATGGGTACATGAACGTTATTGTTCTTCTAGTCCAATGATATCATCCAGAATCCAGGTCCCCGGATCGATGGTGTAAAGAACCTGGGGCAGTTCCTACAATTTGAATGTCTCCAGGAACAGAGAGAGGAATGGGCAGATGTAAAGGTAAGGACAGCTAGGCTGAACGATCCGCAGCACTCACAGGTCTGAAGTTGCAGAACTCCTGTTAAGCACACCAGAAAAATTCTGCTCCCTACCATTTGCGCATGACCAAGGGAGGGGGAATCAAAGTAGAGTGGCTGCAGCTGCGGAGGAGATGGCAGAGGAATGCTGTCCATGGTGGTGCTCATGGCCTTGGCCTTGGCCTTGGCCTTGGCCGCCGCCACCACCACCACCACCACCACCACTCCCCCTTGAGCCGCTAAAGGGTTGTGCTGGGTATTGGGTGCATTGCGATGACTGCCTCTGAGGGTAGCAAAGGCCCAGAGACAATCCTCTAAATTTCCAGCCGTTTATTTGATAGGCTGTGGAAAGTAAACCAAAAGAAAGGGCTGTGGTACGACTGTATTTAAAGTACACCAGCACACTGTAACCTTTTTAATCAACAATCCCAGAACAGTCAAACAACATATCCATATGGGTTGTCTTCATGCCATTGTGAAATTCTGTGGTGGGCAAAATAGCATGACACCTGATCAACAACACTGGACTATATAGCGCTTTCCACAGTTGGTCGTTTCCAGGTCAGCAATCAAAACGTATTTGGCTGTGTCCTGTCCATCTTGTATTGTCTGAGAAGGTGTTCCTGAATTTGCTAGGGATGGCTGGTAATATTGAACTGTCCACATCTCACAAGGCATACGTGCAACATCCCAGAAGGCAGATGGCGTTCAGGGAACAGTCCAAGCGGAAGGATAAAAAAAAGGTTCGCCAAGCACATCAATGCGGTTTGACTGTCTGGAGGTGCTGTAGCGAATGCACTGCGATTTAACATGCTGGTGGAAGCATGAAGCTCTCTGTAGTCAGTGACTGGGTCAGAAAAGCTGGGTTCCCTGAGGCAGGTCTATGGCCTCCAGTAATGGGGTAATGTAAAGGGAGAGGTGAACAGCGTTTAGACAGTGTTGTTGCCAACACACCTCGTTAGACGGCACCAAGTATTTGGAAGTAGCAAGCAAGTATTTGGAAGTAGCAAGCACAAGCTGCAATATCCCGGTTAGTGTAAATGCCTTGGTCTTAATGCAACTGGATATCCTAAACTTCTGCTGCTCTGCGGGCTTCTACCACGAAGGAGACATTCTTTTCAGTGAGAGGCCCTGCTGATTAGTCCAATTCTGTCTCAAGGGATGTATGTAGACCACTGTCATGCTATAAGTTTAAATAGAGACCAGCACCTGTGTAATTAGGGGAGAGTAAGTTGCCTGCCTCCTCATAGTCATCCTCATTTTGTGAAGTATCTTGAAGCCCTTGAATGGCAGAAATAATGTGAACAGATCCTTAAGCCTACAGTAGTACTCGCACTGGAGAAGAGGCTGTGGTTTATCCAAACTTGGTGGCTGCATCTGTAGGAAATTGCTCCTTTTTAACATGGTCAATGTAGGAAGCTGGCTCTGTATATACAATACCAACATGAGTGTGTGCAGAGTCCAGCAGATCCCCACAGGTTTTATAGAGGCTCCAGTAGATAATACTTGTGATTAGTGGCTCTGTATATACTGTTCCTTAATAGGTACAGGGTGTACAGAGTCCACAGACCCCAAGGGTTTAACAGAGGTTAAAGTTAGATATAACATTACTCTCCAAAGTGGTAGCCCGGTCGAGCAGTACGGCAGTATCAGAGGACGTGTAAAGCATGTGTTGTACACACTCAGTCAGCAAATAGTTCCACACACTCAATAACTGAACTCTGGGCCAATGGTTTGTATAAAAAAAATATATGCTTGTTTTATTTTAGAACCAACACTTGGAATTAAAATATACTTTCTCGACAGGAGATGTTTCATAAAAATACTTTTGTATATGCAATAGACTTTTTAGTAAACAGTTACAAATAGTTGCAGTAGGCAACTATTTCTAAACACAAAACATTGAGCTCAATGCTAAATTCAAATTATATGCAACAGATTACTTTTTAGATTACTTTTGTAATTCCAGGCTTGGATCCTAGATCCAGTCCTGGGTCAGTTCTCAGAATCAGCTGTTGAAAGTCGACTTTGGTACTGTAGTGATTTTTAACTAATATTTAGCTATTTCAAAAGTGAGCACTTAGAAAATATTTCAGAGCAAACAATCAATGATTCCCTATGGAAGGAAATATAGGTTACAGGTACAGTAGGTTATCGTTACTTTTGTAATCCAGTACTGGGTGGCTAGACTCAGTACTGGGACATTTATCCAAAACAGGTAAGTAATTAATTTTTCAGATGTTATACGATTTTTGAGGAATATTTAGAAATTGCAGAAATCAACACTTAGAAGAAATTTCATAAAAAAGCAGTCAATGGTTTCCTATGGAAGAAAAATGAGTTAAAGGTAAGTATAGTTGTGGGTACTTTTCAGACTCGGTGCTGGGCACCAAGATCCAGCACTGGGAGCTCACCTAAGAGCAGGTGAGTAAATTCGTTTTTGTTGCTCGGCAGATTTTTGGTGAATATTTTGAGTTTTGAAAAGTTCACACATAGAAGAATTTCCAAGAAAAAGCCAGTCAATGTTACCCTATGAGGAAAATGAAGTTAGCGGTTTAAGGGTAAGTACTCGACTGGCAGAGTTGAAGTTCTGGGCATAGACTCAGGGGTCTCCCAGTGTCAGGTAGGTACAGTCAGCTCACCCTCAGCGGTTTCAGGACGGCCGGGTGCAGAGAGAGTTAGGCCCAATGTTAGCCTATGAGGAATAGGGGGGCCTGGTTTGGTGGCTGCTGACTAGCAGGCCACGCGGCTGTGGGAGCTGGGCTCCTGGTCACTCACTCAGGGCAAGTGGGGAAGTAGGTTAGTGTAGAGATTGCACTGCCAGGGCCACTCGGGCGGCTGGGTGCAGGGTGCTTTTGAGCCGTCGGGCGCTCAATGGAAATCAATGGGAATGTTCCGGTTAGGAAAAAGGCTGCAAGCTCGGGGACGAGGATGCTTCAGGTGCCACCACCACTTTGAGAGGTAAGTTGGGTAGTTGTAGGTTAGGTGGGTACTCCGGGATTGGGCACAGGGGGCCGCAGGGCGCCGCGTGCAGGGGTGCCTTTTGGTGTCGGGAAATCTTACCCTCTGATGATCGCGGTTGGGGGGGCACCTTGTTCCGAGGCTGGAGGCTTCTTCCGGAATGTCGAGGGGGGTCCTTGGGTGCCGGACTCGGGGTCACAGTCGCCGTGGGGTCGTCCTCAGGGTCTTTGTCCACTCCGGCACTGGCCAGGCTTGGCTGGTGCAGAGTGTGTTGGGTCCGCGGTTCCGGGCTGCTGCCGGGGGTTAGAAATAGGTTTCTGAGTAGAGCCTCTACTCATGGGAGTCCCAGGGGCTTAGAGCCAAAAGGTAGCCAGGTCCTCCGGGGTTGGTGAGGTTGCTGGCCACGCGAGATGCCGCGCTGGTGCAGGTTCGGGAGTCGACAGGCCGGTAGGGCTGGGGCCAAAGCAGTTGGTGTCTTCTTCCCTTTTTAGCAGCTGCAGGGCAGGTCTTTGTTCTTCTTGCTCTTCTTGTAGTCTTTTGAATCTGGAATCTGGGGAAGGAAGGTTCAGGGTGCCCCTAAATACTAGATTTAGGGGCGTTACAGGTAGGTGAAGGCCAGGGACCAATGGGTCCTTGTCCTGGGGTGGGTACACCCCCTATCCTGCCTCTCTCCTGTGGGAGGGGGGCAGTAGCCTAATCCTGATAGGGTAGGGCCTCCCATCTTCAAGATGGCGAGAGCCCGGAGATGTGCTTCACCTCGCCTCCCCCACCTGAGGGGTGGGGTGGGCAGACTGGCACATCCCCTGTCCTTGTATGGGGTTTCCGGCCAAGCTTCCCGCCAGAGTGGGGGGTTGCAGTGGCCTGGGAAAACTCCAAGAGGCGGCATGCCTTTGAAGCTTCCCTTTGCTCATCCTGGGGGAGGAGATTTATCACCTCACCCAGGATGTGCATTGTTGCAGGCCCGGGAGAGCAGGGGCTCCCCCACCCAGGGGTCCAGCAACGTGTCTGCAGTGTGGCAGCCTGGGCAGCCTCAGAGCAGACTTGGATTGTAGGTTAGTTGTAAGGGGGCATCTCTAAGATGCCCTCTGGGGAGCTTGGTACATTAAATCCCACACTGGCATCAGGGTGGGTTTAATGTGCTGAGAAGTTTGATACCAAACTTCCCAGTCTTTAGTGTTGCCATTATGGTGCTGTGGAGCTCGTGTTTGACGAGCTCTCAGCACCATGTACTCTTAAATGGCAGCACTGCACTTACAGTGCCCAGGAATGGACCTGGGTACTGTAGGGGCACAGGGCTCCTGCTCCTGTGCCCACACCATGGGCATAAGGCACCCAGCCAAAGGGGTGGCTGATATATGCCATGGCAGTGTAGGTGATGGGCATGGCACACAGATGTGTGTCATGTCGACTCTTCATTTTGTCCTGCACCCAGACACTCAGCCTGCAAAGGCAGTGTGTGTGTGTAAGGGTACAGGGCCTCTAAGGGTAGCACAAATGAGTGCTGCAGCCCTCAGAGGCCTTCCCTGGTCACAAGGCCCTGGGTACCTAGGGTACCATTTACTAGGGGCTGACATGTGGCCAGGGTTTGCCAATTTGGAGTTTGTGTGGTTTAAGGAAGGAACATAGGCCCTGGGCACCTGGTTGGCAGGAGTCCAGGGTACACTCAGTAAAAGTACATTCAGCAATTTAGCAAAAAGTGGGGGCACACCATGCAAGAAAGATGGCACTTTCTCACACAACCCCCCCCCCCCCCCCCCCCCCCCCCAAAACGAAAGGTGATGAGACTAACCTTGTCCTATGGAGTCTTCATTGTCTAAGTGGAAGAACCTGGAAAGTCCATCTGCATTGGCATAGGCAGTCCCTGGTCTATGTTCCACTTCAACTTCAAAGTCCATTCCCTGTAGGGAGATGAACCACCTTAATAGCTTTGGATTTTCCCCTTTCATCTGCATTAGCCATCTGAGAGGTCTGTGGTCAGTTTGAACCAGGAAGTGAGTACCAAACAGGTATGGCCTCAACTTCTTCAGGGACCAAACCACAGCAAAGGCCTCCCTCTCAATGGCACTCCAACGCTGCTCTATGGGGAGTAGCCTCCTGCTTATAAAAGCAACAGGTTGGTCTTGGCCTTCATCATTGGTCTGGGATAGGACCGCTCCTATCCCTAGCTCAGAGGCATCAGTCTGCACTATGAACTGCTTGGCATAATCTGGAGCTTTTAGAATTGGTGCTGAGCACATTGCTTCTTTCAGGGTGTCAAAAGCCTTTTGGCAACTAACTGTCCAGTTCACTTTCTTGGCCATTTTCTTGGAGGTGAGTTCTGTGAGGGGAGTCACGATGGACCCATACCCCTTCACAAACCTCCTGTAGTATCCAGTCAAGCCAAGGAATGCCCTGACTTGGGTCTGGGTTGTTGGAGCTATCCAGTCCATGATGGCCTGGATCTTAGGTTGTAAGGGCTGAACCTGGCCTCCACCTGCAAGGTGGCCCAAGTACACCACAGTGCCCTGCCCTAGCTGGCATTTGGCTGCCTTGATAGTGAGGCCTGCATTGTGCAGGGCCTCTAAAACTTTCCCAAGGTGGATCAGGTGATCCTGCCAGGTGGAGCTAAAGACAGCAATATCATCAAGATAAGCTGCACTAAAGGACTCCAGCCCAGCCAGGACATGGTTCACCAGCCTCTGGAAAGTGGCAGGGGCATTCTTTAACCCAAAGGGCATCACAGTACACTGATAATGCCCATCAGGGGTGGAGAATGCCGTTTTCGCTTTTGCTCCTGGGGCCATGCCAATCTGCCAGTACCCTGCAGTTAAGTCAAAGGTACTGAGGAATTGGGCAGCCCCTAATTTATCTATCAGTTCATCTGCTCTTGGGATAGGGTGAGCATCAGTCTTGGTGACAGAGTTGAGCCCTCTATAGTCCACACAGAACCTCAGCTCTCTTTTCACCCTGTTGATGAGGTTTGGGGACTAGAACCACTGGGCTAGCCCAGAGGCTCTCAGAGGGTTCAATGACCCCTAACTCCAGCATCTTGCTGACCTCAGCTTTGATGCTCTCCTTGAGCTGGTCTGACTGTCGATAGATTTTGTTTTTGACAGGTGCATTGTCACCAGTGTCCACATCATGGGTACACCAGTTGGTCAGACCAGGGGTCAGGGAGAAGAGGCTAGCATACTGCTGCAAGACTTGTTTGCAGTCAGTTTGCTGTTGGGCAGAGAGGGTGTCTGATAAGATCACACCATCCACTGACCCATCCTTTGGGCTGTAAGAGAGGAGGTCAGGGAGAGGTTCACTCTCTGCTTCCTGCTCCTCATCAGTCACCATCAGCATGGTGATGTCAGCCCTGTCATTGTAGAGCTTGAGGCGGTTCACATGGATGACCCTCTTGGGTGTCCTGCTAGTGCCCAAGTCAACTAGATAGGTGACCTCACTCTTTCTTTCTAGGATAGGGTAAGGGCCACTCCATTTATCTTGGAGAGCCCTTGGTGCCACTGGCTCCAAAACCCACACCTGTTGCCCAGGTTGGAATTCAACCAGTGCAGCTTTTTGGTCATACCAGTGCTTCTGGAGCTCCTGCCTGGCCTCAAGGTTCTTGGATGCCTTTTCCATGTACTCAGCCATTCTGGACCTTAGGCCAAGCACATAGTCCACTATGTCTTGTTTGGGTTCTTGAAGAGGCCTCTCCCAGCCCTCTTTTACAAGACAAAGTGGTCCCCTTACAGGATGACCAAGCATAAGTTCAAAGGGTGAGACACCTACTCCCTTCTGTGGCACTTCTCTGTAAGCGAAAAGCAGGCATGGTAACAGGACATCCCATCTCCTTTTGAGTTTTTCAGGGAGCCCCATGATCATACCTTTCAATGTCTTGTTGAATCTCTCAACAAGGCCATTGGTTGGTGGGTGGTAGGGGGTAGTAAACTTATACTGCACCCCACACTCCTTCCACATGTGTGTTAGGTAAGCAGACATGAAGTTGGAACCTCTGTCTGAAACCACCTCCTTAGGAAAACCCACCCTGGTGAAGACACCCAGGAGGGCCTTGGCTACTGCAGGAGCTGTAGTAGTCCTAAGTGGAATTGCTTCAGGGTACCTAGTAGCATGATCCACTACCACTAGAATAAACTTGTTCCCTGAGGCTGTGGGTGGCTCAAGTGGACCCACAATGTCCACTCCTACCCTTTCAAAGGGGACCCCCACCACTGGTAGTGGAATGAGGGGGGCCTTTGGGTGGCCACCTGTCTTGCCACTGGCCTGACAGGTGACACAGGAGCTGACAAACTCCTTCACCTTTTGGTGCATCTGGGGCCAGTAGAAGTGACTCACTAGCCTTTCCCAAGTTTTGGATTGCCCCAGATGTCCAGCTAGGGGGATGTCATGAGCCAAAGTTAGGAGGAACTCCCTGTACTTCTGTGGCACTACCACCCTCCTGGTGGCTCCAGGAGTGGGGTTTCTTGCCTCAGCATACAGTAGTCCCTCTTCCCAATAAGCTCTGTGGGTACCACTGACATCTCCCCTGGCTTCTGAAACAGCTTGCTGCCTCAGGCTTTCAAGAGTGGGACAGTCTCGCTGACCCTGGCACAGCTCTTCCCTAGAGGGTCCCCCTGGGCCCAAGAGTTCAACCTGGTAAGGGTCAAGCTCCATGGACTCAGTTCCCTCAGGGGTATCCAAATCCTCTCCCTGGGGAGAGGGGTCCTGAATGGTTTGCTGTGTAGAAGCTGGTTCCCCAGTCTTCTTTCCTTTTCTCTTGGTTGGCTGGGCCATTATTCCAGGCTCCAGACCTACTTTTTCACCCTTCTTCTTGCTCTGTGCTCTGGTTTGCACACACAATTCAGGGATGCCCAGCATGGCTGCATGGGCCTTCAGTTCAACCTCAGCCCAGGCTGAGGTTTCCAGATCATTTCCAAGCAGACAGGCAGCTGGCAACTTTGGAGAGACCACTACCTGTTTCAGGCCAGTAAACCCCCCCCCCCCCCAGCCTAATGTTACCATGGCCATGGGATGACTAGTGGTGACACTGTCAGCGTTGGTGACTGGGTAAGACTGCCCAATCAAGTATTGCTCAGGGGAAACCAGTGTGTCTTTCACCATAGTGACACTGGCACCTGTATCCCTCAGAGCTTCTACCCTAGTTCCATTCACCCAGGGGTACTGCAAGTATTTCTTTAAGTTGGGTGGCCACACAGCTACAGTGGCAAACTCCACTTCTCCCAAGGAGACTAGACTGGCTTCAGTGTGTTCCCAGATTTGCTCAGGGTACACCTCTGATCCCATTTGTATGCTTGCTGCCCCAGGAGTAGCTGTACTGGGTGCCTTAGGGGCTTTGTTTTGGGGGCAAGCTACAGTTAAGTGTCCTTGCTTCTTGCAGGTATTACACCAGGCCTTTAAGGGATCAAAGATCTTCCCCCTATATGGTTGGGGCACATAGGGAGTAGTTTGGGTCCAACCCACCTGAACAGGTTTTTGGGGCCGTTTGGAAGACTCAGACTTTTTATCTTGGGGATTCTCACCACCTTTACCCTGGGGAGGCTTTGGGACCACTTTCTTTTGGTCACCCCCAGTGGTTGTCTTAGTCAGCCTAGTCTTGACCCAGTGGTCTGCCTTCTTCCCAATTCTTGGGGAGAAATTAGACCTAGGTCTACCAAATGCCGATGCAACTTTTCATTTGTGCAGTTACTTAAAATATGTTCCTTCATGAATAAATTGTACAATCCATTAAAATCCTGCACACCATGTCCAGCTAACCAACCATCCAGTGTCTTCACTGAGAAATCTACAAAATCAATCCAGGACTGGGTCTGGGTTTTGTGAGCCCCCCTGAATCTAATTCTATACTCCTCAGTGGTGAATCCAAATCCCTCAATCAGAGCTTTCTTCATGAGGTCATAGGATCCTGCCTCTGGCCCAGAAAGGGTCAGAAGCCTGTCTCTGCAGTTACCAGAGAACAGTTCCCACAGGAGTGCCCCCCAGAGAGGTTTCTTCACTTTTCTGATATCACAAGCCCTCTCAAAGGCTGTGAACCATTTGGTGATATCATCACCTTCCTCAAATTTAGGGACAATCCCTTTGGGGATTTTAAGGTCAGAAGTTTCCTCCCTATCCTTATTTTTATTATTGCTGCCACCATTGATGGGTGCTAAACCCATCTCTCTCCTTTCTTTTTCTAGAGCCAGGAGCCTGGACTCTAGCTCTAATCTTTTGGCCAGCCTCACAAGGCTGTCCTCTTCACTGGGGGGTCCCCCAGTGTTCTCTCTGGGACCAGAGCCACCTGTGTAGTCTCTAGGTTCCCAGATGCTAATTCTTGAGAGGGAGGGTATGGGTGCCCTCTCCTCCCTAGGGAATAGCCCAGGGGGGTTGTTGTCACCCTCCTCTGCTTCCCTTTCCTCATCTAACTGGCCATCACCATGTTCAGATGGGTGGTCCTTAGCATACTCAGCCAAGAGCTCCTGGAGCCCTAGTTTGGTTGGATGCAGGCCCATTTGTAATTTTTTAAGTTTGCATAAGGACCTCAATTCCTTGAAAGACAAGTGTAAGTAAGGTGTGAGGTCGAGCTCCTCCACCAGGTCCATGTTATTATCATCACTAATAGCTGGGTTTGTTTGAGACATTCTAACCTGACAGTTCTAACCCTCTACCCTGACTATAGTGACTTATTTTTCTAGAATTCTAATGGGACTTAAGCAAGGCCCTAGCAAGACTTTTAGTAATTTTGGAAAAGACCAATCAGAATTCTAAAAGCAATTTTAAGAGTTCTGTCGTGTGGTCAGATGGTAACCAAGTAGTACAACAAATGCAAGTTTGTATCCCACCGCTGATCCACCAATGTGAGAAAGTGGCTCTGTATATACTGTTCCTTAATAGGTACAGGGTGTACAGAGTCCACAGACCCCAAGGGTTTAACAGAGGTTAATGTTAGATATAACCTTACTCTCCAAAGTGGTAGCCTGGTCGAGTAGTACGGCAGTATCAGAGGACGTGTAGAGCATTTGTTGTACACACTCAGTCAGCAAATAGTTCCACACACTCAATAACTGAACTCTAGGCCAATGGTTTGTATATAAAAAATATATGCTTGTTTTATTTTAGAACCAACACTTGGAATTAAAATATACTTTCTCGACAGGAGATGTTTCATAAAAATACTTTTGTATATGCAATAGACTTTTTAGTAAACAGTTACAAATAGTTGCAGTAGGCAACTCTATTTCTAAACACAATACATTGAGCTCAATGCTAAGTTCAAATTATATGCAACAGATTACTTTTTAGATTACTTTTGTAATTCCAGGCTTGGATCCTAGATCCAGTCCTGGGTCAGTTCTCAGAATCAGCTGTTGAAAGTCGACTTTGGTACTGTAGTGATTTTTAACTAATATTTAGCTATTTCAAAAGTGAGCACTTAGAAAATATTTCAGAGCAAGCAATCAATGATTCCCTATGGAAGGAAATATAGGTTACAGGTACAGTAGGTTATCGTTACTTTTGTAATCCAGTACTGGGTGGCTAGACTCAGTACTGGGACATTTATCCAAAACAGGTAAGTAATTACGTTTTCAGATGTTATACGATTTTTGAGGAATATTTAGAAATTGCAGAAATCAACACTTAGAAGAAATTTCATAGAAAAGCAGTCAATGGTTTCCTATGGAAGAAAAATGAGTTAAAGGTAAGTATAGTTGTGGGTACTTTTCAAACTCAGTGCTGGGCACCAAGATCCAGCACTGGGAGCTCACCTAAAAGCAGGTGAGTAAATTCGTTTTTGGTACTCGGCTGATTTTTGGTGAATATTTTGAGTTTTGAAAAGTTCACACATAGAAGAATTTCCAAGAAAAAGCCAGTCAATGTTACCCTATGAGGAAAATGAAGTTAGCGGTTTAAGGGTAAGTACTCGACTGGCAGAGTTGAAGTTCTGGGCATAGACTCAGGGGTCTCCCAGTGTCAGGTAGGTACAGTCAGTTCACCCTCAGCGGTTTCAGGACGGCCGGGTGCAGAGAGAATTAGGCCCAATGTTAGCCTATGAGGAATAGGGGGGCCTGGTTTGGTGGCTGCTGACTAGCAGGCCACGCGGCTGTGGGAGCTGGGCTCCTGGTCACTCACACAGGGCAAGTGGGGAAGTAGGCTAGTGTAGAGATTGCACTGCCAGGGCCACTCGGGCGGCTGGGTGCAGGGTGCTTTTGAGCCATCGGGCGCTCAATGGAAATCAATGGGAATGTTCCGGTTAGGAAAAAGGCTGCAAGCTCGGGGACGAGGATGCTTCAGGTGCCACCACCACTTCGAGAGGTAAGTTGGGTAGTTGTAGGTTAGGTGGGTACCCCGGGATTGGGCACAGGGGGCCGCAGGGCGCCACGTGCAGGGGTGCCTTTTGGTGTCGGGAAATCTTACCCTCTGATGATCGCGGTTGGGGGGGGGGGGCACCTTGTTCCGAGGCTGCAGGCTTCTTCCGGAATGTCGAGGGGGGTCCTTGGGTGCCAGACTCGGGGTCACAGTCGCCGTGGGGTCGTCCTCAGGGTCTTTGTCCACTCCGGCACTGGCCAGGCTTGGCTGGTGCAGAGTGTGCTGGGTTCGCGGTTCCGGGCTGCTGCCGGGGGTTAGAAATAGGTTTCTGAGTAGAGCCTCTACTCATGGGAGTCCCAGGGGCTTAGAGCCAAAAGGTAGCCACGTCCTCCGGGGTTGGTGAGGTTGCTGGCCACGTGAGATGCCGCGCTGGTGCAGGTTCGGGAGTCGACAGGCCGGTAGGGCTGGGGCCAAAGCAGTTGGTGTCTTCTTCCCTTTTTAGCAGCTGCAGGGCAGGTCTTTGTTCTTCTTGCTCTTCTTGTAGTCTTTTGAATCTGGAATCTGGGGAAGGAAGGTTCAGGGTGCCCCTAAATACTAGATTTAGGGGCGTTACAGGTAGGTGAAGGCCAGGGACCAATGGGTCCTTGTCCTGGGGTGGGTACACCCCCTATCCTGCCTCTCTCCTGTGGGAGGGGGGCAGTAGCCTAATCCTGATAGGGTAGGGCCTCCCATCTTCAAGATGGCGAGAGCCCGGAGATGTGCTTCACCTCGCCTCCCCCACCTGAGGGGTGGGGTGGGCAGACTGGCACATCCCCTGTCCTTGTATGGGGTTTCCGGCCAAGCTTCCCGCCAGAGTGGGGGGTTGCAGTGGCCTGGGGAAACTCCAAGAGGCGGCAAGCCTTTGAAGCTTCCCTTTGCTCATCCTGGGGGAGGAGATTTATCACCTCACCCAGGATGTGCATTGTTGCAGGCCCGGGAGAGCAGGGGCTCCCCCACCCAGGGGTCCAGCAACGTGTCTTCTGTGTGGCAGCCTGGGCAGCCTCAGAGCAGACGTGGATTGTAGGTTAGTTGTAAGGGGGCATCTCTAAGATGCCCTCTGGGGTGCTTGGTACATTAAATCCCACACTGGCATCAGGGTGGGTTTAATGTGCTGAGAAGTTTGATACCAAACTTCCCAGTCTTTAGTGTTGCCATTATGGTGCTGTGGAGCTCGTGTTTGACGAGCTCTCAGCACCATGTACTCTTAAATGGCAGCACTGCACTTACAGTGCCCAGGAATGGACCTGGGTACTGTAGGGGCACAGGGCTCCTGCTCCTGTGCCCACACCATGGGCATAAGGCACCCAGCCAGAGGGGTGGCTGATATATGCCATGGCAGTGTAGGTGATGGGCATGGCACACAGAGGTGTGTCATGTCGACTCTTCATTTTGTCCTGCACCCAGACACTCAGCCTGCAAAGGCAGTGTGTGTGTGTGTAAGGGTACAGGGCCTCTAAGGGTGGCACAAATGAGTGCTGCAGCCCTCAGAGGCCTTCCCTGGTCACAAGGCCCTGGGTACCTAGGGTACCATTTATTAGGGGCTGACATGTGGCCAGGGTTTGCCAATTTGGAGTTTGTGTGGTTTAAGGAAGGAACATAGGCCCTGGGCACCTGGTTGGCAGGAGTCCAGGGTACACTCAGTAAAAGTACATTCAGCAATTTAGCAAAAAGTGGGGGCACACCATGCAAGAAAGATGGCACTTTCTCACAATACTAATGCTCTCTTTAGTGGTACTGTGGGCGAGCACATCTAGGCAATAAATGATACACACACAGTGACAAAATCAGAGACCAATGGTTTGTAAAAATAATGCTTTTACTATATTTTATAGAACCAAAGATGCTTTGTTGCAAGTAAATATGTTTTGCAATATCAATGCTTTTCAATGTAAAAAGTGGACAATGCATTTTTCAACAATAAAATGTTATCCTATGGGAAAAATCACAATCAGCAATATGCAGGTAAGTAAACTATTTACAATACTGAGTTTCTGGATAAACAATCAGTACCAGGTAACATTCAGTTAAGTGACAAAACAGCCCCACTAGGGGTACAGGGGCAGCCAGGTGCAAAGGTCAAACTCAGAATCTGGTGCCAATGTTATCTAATAGGGAAAGAGGGCAATCAAAGTGCTACTACTTACTGGTAAACACCACGGTTTGGTAACCCAGTCTCCGGGGGTTAAGGTAAAGACAGGCGGCCACAAGACAGCACCAAACTTACACCTCCAGCAGCACAGGGGCCTCCGGGTGCAGAGTGCCAACACAGCATTGGGTGCCCAATGCAAACCAATGGGCAATCTCAACGTCGGAGAAAGACTGCAGAATCAGGCGAGGAGGCTGATCGAAGGAGACTTACAGCTGCACAGGTAAGTTGGGATGTGCTGGAGCGTCGGGACACCGTTGGCCGATCTCCCAAAGGCCCTGGGGCTCCGGGTTCAGTAGTGCCCTTTGGCATTGGAAAGCAGCGGGGGGGGGTCGTCTAGCAGAGGCTGCAGGCTTCAGTCTATGGTGGAATCTTGCTCAGAAAGCTGGGGAACCTTTGCTGGACCGGTGGGCCACTGGAACTCTGGCCGTGGGCGTCTGATGCAGAAGTAGTCGCTTTTGCGGTTCCACAGGCAGAGCTTTGGTCTTTAAAGTTGTTTTCTTTTGAACAGGTCCACTGTCCACAGGAGATCAGGAGTCTTTATGGAAGGCGGGCAGTCAACCCAGGGTTCTGGATGTTGCTGGTCTACGGGATGAGTCGTGGGGGCTGCAAAGTACAAAGTTTGCAGACAGGCTGGCAGGGCTGGAGCTTCTTGTCATGCAGGAATCTGCTACTCGTCCTCTGCTTCATAGGTTGTGGGTAATCTGAGAAGGTTCAAGGGTACCCCTAAATAGTAATTTTAGGGGCATTACATGAGTCAGAAGGTAGTATCCAATGGGCTACTTACCTTTAGGGTGCCTACACCCTTTGTATGTCCACTCCCTCTAGGGAGGGGAGGGGACATTTTCCTAAACCTATTGGCTAGAGTCCTTCAAAACAATATGGAGGATTCTGAAATAAGGGGGTCACTTCAGCTCAGGGCACTTTGGGGGTGGCCCTAGCTGAGAGGGGACACACCTCTCTTGCTTACTAACCTGACCTTGCTGCCAAAAATGGGGCTTGGTCAGTGGGGTGGGCATCTCCCCTAGCTGGAGAGGCTCTGGTCAGAACAACAAAGGACGAGAAGCCTTTGAGGCTCACCACCTTTCGATTATGTTCATGCTTAGGGGTAGGTGGGAAGCACTCTCCCCCCCCCCCCCCCCCCCGAGCAGGCTTTGTTTCTGACCCATGAGAGCAAAAGACACCCACCTCAGGGGGTTAGAAACATGTTTAGAGGTAGCAAATTAGTGGGGACCAGTCAGGCAGACACATGCAAGTTGGGAGGAATTCAGGAGGTACCTCTGAGGTGCTCTCTGAGTGCATTTCTTAATAAATCCAACAATGCCATCAGTGTGGGTTTTTTAAGTGGAGATGTCTGGTGCCAAACATCTTGGAATTCGGTGAAGCCATCATGGAGCTGTGGAACTCGTAGTGACAAGCTCCCAGCCCATGTAATCAGTATGGGTTCAATAAGCACTTATAATATCAAAGAATGGACTTAGACACTATAGAGTCATATCTGCTCATGCAGTTATGCCCTCACATGAGGAATAGTGCATGTGCCTCAGGGCTGCAAGGCCTGCTGTAAGGGTGACTTACCTATGCCTCTTGTAGTGCTGGCAGGCCTGGCACACAAGGGATGTGTGCCAGGTCGACTTCACTTTTATCTGCACAAGAACACGCATGCTGCTTTGGTAGTATGCCTGTGTTTGGTGAGGGGTATCGTAGGGTGGCATAATATATGCTGCAGCCCTAGAGACCCTCTCTGGTCACAAGGCCCTTGGCACCACTGATACTTTTTACAAGGGACTTATATGTGAGCCAGAGGTGTGCCAATTGTGGAAACAAATGTACAGTTTTGGGAAAGAACACAGGCAACCTGCTTAGCAGGAGCCTCGTGCACACTCAGTCAAAGATGCATCAGAGACAGGCAAAAAGTGGGGGGTAACCATGCCAAAAGGGGAGTTTTCCTACAGTAACCCCCACTTTTTGCCTGGTATTGGCTGCAATTTTGACAGAAGTGCACTGCGTACCTGCTATTTAGGTCTCCAGTGCCAAGTCTCTTTCTCTAAATTGTACACTTGTTCCCTCAATTGGCAATACCGTGAGCACCCCTGTAAGTCCTTAGTAAATTATACCCCTGGTACCTAGGGAAATGAGGCTAAAGAGGGACCCCCAAGGGCTGTAGCATGTACTGTTCCATCCCAAGAGAACCCCCCACACCAACATGCAAACTGTCATTGCAGGCTAAATGTTTTGGTGCAGAAAAAAGTGAAAACACGACATGGCACACATACCTGTGTGTCATGCATGCAGAATAGGTAAGCCACCCCAACAGCAGGCCTTACAGCCCTAAGGAAGAGTGCACTATACTGCATGTGAGGATATAGTTGCATGACCAGATCTGCCCCTGCGATGTCCAAGTCAACTCTTAAAGGTCAAAAGGGAAGCCAATTTAAGTACATGTGCCGGACACTGGTAAAAACGAGTTCCCCAGCTACATGATTGCTTCACTGAAATATATGGTGTTTGTTATCAAGCACCTAATATTAATAAACCCACACTGATTCCAATGGTGGATTTATGAATACATACACCAAGAGGGCACCTCAGAGGTGCCCCTTGAAAACTACTAGGCTCTACTGTGCAGGTAGACAGGTGTAGACAGCCTGCCACCACAGACAGGTTTCTGCCCCCCTCCCCCCCTTTGCAGGTGATAGCCTATTCTCTGAGGACAGAAATACCTGCTCTGGCCAGAGGCGTTGTCACCTCCTCTAAGTAGAATGGCTCAGTAATCAGCATATCAAGGCAGAAGGCTTCAAAGGCCTCTGCCACCTTTGATATGTGATTACGGCTTCCCAGACAAGGAAAATGCCAACTTCCTGCCCTGTACCCATTTTGGCACCAGGACAGGTGGGGAATTAGATATGCAGGAAGGTGTGGTACACTGTGAGAAGTTGGCCTGGTATATGCTGTCCACTAGTTATAGTGGGCACCTTGCACCAGTCCAAACGACCCTTATTGTTGATTAGGTTAAAGACAACCTTTATTGAAAGCTATCCTAGTGGTAGCTATGGAGAGCAGCCTTCAGGCTAAGTCTCGAAGGAATGTAAAGGAGCTGGGTTTACCAGATTATAACCTCGGTGTGTATATATGTATATATGTATATATGTATATATGTATATATATGTATATATATGTATATATATGTATATATATGTATATATATATATATATATATATATTGTATGTATTTATTACTAAACACTCTACTAACCTCTTTATGAGATTAGAGAACAATGCACACAATATTACAGTACTAGAACGACAGTAAATAGCACAATACACAGTGGGCCCCAGGGGGAGACCAAGCCATATATTAAGAAAGTGGTACAACAACCACGACTTGACGAGAATCGCTGGGACCCCAGGGATCCACCCAAGGTAGCGACACTGGGGACCCACGGGAGACGCGTGCAGTGTGAGAACACAGCCGCGAGCTCCGTACAATCCTATGGGAAAGCCGCGGTTGGAATGTTAAAGATTAAGGACACTTAGGAGAGGACTTTGAGCAAACCCTTTCAAACTTAGAAGGTTCTAAGGCCAGCACCCATGTGAGCACCGGAGTACTTGTGTTACCTAACCCAGGGAAGCCGGGTGCATAGGTGTCAAATGGTGTTGGGAATCGTCGTCGTTTTCAATGGCGTGATGCGGTAAAGTACTGCTGCCGGGAAGATGAGAAGTGTCCGGTGTGATCCAAGCCTGGATCGGAGCGGAAAAGAACCTGAAAGCAGAGGGGACAGAGTCTGGGTCACTTCAGTGACCAGGGGCACGATAGACTAATGCCCGCCAAATTCAGGTGTTTCAGGTGAGATGAGGTGAAGCTAGACTTTTGCAGCCATGGGGACCAGCAGGGAGGAGGGAGGGGGGGGGGGGGGGGGGGGTGGGGGGAAATGGTGGGGGTGTCAGTTTCCAGATTGGAGATCATCAAGCCTTGGCAACTGCAACCCACGCGGTTAGAGAATAGATGCTTCGGTGAGGAACAGCAAGGTCCTGTGGACTCCCCAAGCAATGGAGAGTCCGGGCACGTCTGGAGCAACCAGGAAAGCCCACTTAAAGTTAAAGTTCCCTTCTCAGGGACCCACAGGTCAACGGACCAGGGATCGCGAAGGGACCTCAAGAGGAATCACAAAATACCAGCCCACGAAACACTTGTGGAGTGTAGGTCAGTAATATTCGGTGGAATCACTGCTCAGGGTCTGGACTACAAGTAGCCCAAAGCACAGCCTCAGGGATCGCCAAAAAGCATATGCTGCTGCAAGTGTGCACGTGTCCAGGGGTACGGGTTGCACGGTCCCCACAAAGGCTGCGGGTCTCAGGTTTGCTGAGCGCACTGGTCGGCCTCGGGGAAACTTGGGAACCCACATACTGTGTTGCAAAATCTTTGGAGTCCTTCAGGCGCCGCGTAGATGCAAACCGGTCAGATGAGTTTCAGGTGCCTGCCTTGTAGGAGATCAACTCCTTTACTCCAAAGGAGATTCTTCGGTCATCCAACGTAGTGTAGATCGATGAAGTACTTGGTTTCTGTAGCAGAGTTTCGTCCAGGAAAATCTTAAATCCTGTAGCCAGGGGTTCCTACTTTAGACCCAAGGAAGGGGTGGGACAAACTCTGGGGACCAACCTATAGGAGGGTCAGGACAGAGGGGTGGCTACACCCATGTCCTTTGTCCAGTTTTGCGCCAGAGCAGGGGCTGATAGCCCCTGCAACCAGTTTGAACTTGACTATGTACAGGGACACCAAATGTGCCCCCAGTGCAGACATCAGAGCACTCTCAGAGTGCTCCCACCCAGCCCCAATACACTAAAGCCTGTCTGGGAGGTTGTCACACCTCCTTGTGACAGTAAACCTATTGTCCAGCCTCCCCTGCTGAAGTTTCGTCCAGCAGCAGGAGGACAGACTCGGGTCTGTGGCTGGCAGCATCCATTTTGTGATGCCAGGGTCTGTAAAGCTGGTACCGGGTGTACCGGTGCTGTCATATTTCTCCCTCTTGTAGGGTGGAATCATACCTCCCACACCAGTTACTGGTGTGGAAGTATGATTCCAAGGTGTTTGACACCAAACACAACATGTTTCCATGCAGCCGTTTTAAAGTTAGCATTTACCGCGAGGTTATAATGCACTTAAGTATATATGGTTGGCTGCATCACAAACAACCCCGGAATATAGGTTCCGAAAGCTGCAGAGGGGCTCTGCTCATGCATGGGCACCCTCTCACATAAAACCCAGCACCCTGCCTTTGGGATTGATCAGACCTGCCATAGGGGTGACATAGGTTTATATGTGCAGTGATTAGGATAGATATAGTGAACCTATATCTAAGGAAGGGGTGCATGCACCACCTTACACAGGCTGCTGCAGCAGACCTGTTGGGTCATTTTGAATGGTCTCCCAGGGGTGGCATAATACATGCTCCAGCCCCTATGAGGCCTCTGGGGTACCTATGCCCTGGGTATATAGTATACCATATACTAGGGACTTATAAGGCTACCCCAGAATCCAATCTGGAGTGTACCTAAAGTACATGAACAACCAATTTAGGGAGAAAGCAGATAGTTTGACTGGGATCCTGCTAATCAGGACCCCAGTCCAAGCCGAAAACCAGCAAAACACCAGGCAAAAAGTGGGGGGTAACCATGGAGTCAGATTCCACCTTCCTACATACACTACCAGGCGAGTCACACCCCTAAGGTGAGCTGTCTGTGTTCCCTCTTTTAGGAGAATTCCACCTTCTTGGTGATGGCAGAATTATGAACTTTGGGACAGGGCTATGTTCACTTCCCATAGGGTAGGGGGCGGGGTGTAGCGACCAAGGGTAAGCAGTGCATTGGATACCACCCTTCATTCCCCGTAAAGCCCCTAAATTTCGAATTTAGGGCTACACCTAGCCCTTGCCAGTAAAGCATGATCTACGGACCCAAGGAGGATCCCAAAGAGCAGCAAAAAGCAAGAACTGAGGGGCATTAACTGACCTGGAGCCAACCCTGCTGGCCTGCCTCCTGTCCCCGACAATTGCGCCAAAGACTACTTGTCCTGCAAGTGCTCTGCCTCCAAAAGTCTGGGAGGACTGCCAGCACTTCAAGAAACAACCAGGATATCCCATGGAGTAACGGAGCTGCTTTCCTCCACCCTGCAGGCATCCAAAAAACTGTGAGGACACCAGATCCTCAATAACCCGACAACGGAAAGCACCACTGCACCTGTGCCCCAACGGTTCTAGTGAGATCCTCAGACCCATCCTCAGACCCTTCATAGTTCAACACCAGCTTGGGTTTGCCCGGACTGAACTCCCAGATGCCGCCTACAGCCTCTTTGTGCAGGACCCCTCTACCGCAAGTCAAATGCCTCAAAACACTACTGCACCCCAGCCCTACTGCAGCCCTAGGAGAAGTGGACCGAAGGTGTCCCAGCATGCCAGAGAATTGAGACCTGAGCCCTCCTGTGCAGGGATAGGCTCCGGACACTGGATGAGACCGATGCGTTGTCTTATGACCTCATGAAGGATATACTGATTGAGGGCTCTGGACTCGCCCATGAGGAGTACAGGATCAGGTTCAGGGAAACTCGTAAAACTGGAGTCAGACCTGGGTCTCAATCAAAACACTAGGTGGCTGATTAAAATTTAACAAGGTGCAAGACTATGATGGGCATTTTAATCTGATTATGAAAGATTAATTAACTGTTTCCGAAAAATTGAATCTGTACTTAGTGGCCTAGGTCCAGCCTCTCCCCGAGAATTGGTAAAGAACGCCGATTACTGGGTCAAGAATACTGGAACAAAGACAATTCAGGGTGGCAGTGAACAAAATAAATGGGTTACTAAGTCCCCTGTCGCCGCCCCCCCCCCCCGGCCCAGGAAAAGATGGGGAACAGTCTAAAGATATAAAAAAAAAAAAAAAAAAAAAAAAAGTCTAATTGACTCCAAAAACCTTTTCGGGAGGGTGGGCCAGAGACAATACACAGACCAAGGGTGGCTACCATGGTAAGAACTGTGATCCTAAGAAGACTTTGTGCTTCAATTGCAAAGCCAATGGGCACCAAACTGGGGAACCTATCAGTCCCAAAACTGCTCCCCCTAGGGCACCGGCAGTCCCTAATACAGCAGTAAATCTCCATATAGGATCCTTGGTACGCCCTCACCGGGTTAGAATGCACACTGAAGCAACTTTAATATCAGAAGGTGAGGTTGATATAGCTGCCCTGGTTGTCTGGTCCAGTGATCTGGAGAAGTACAGACAACAGCCACATATAAATGGGATCAGAGTTGAAGCACTGAGGGATACAGGAGCAAGTGACAACATGGTAACTGAAAAACAAATATCCCCAGGACAATACCGGACTGGTGAGACATTCACAGTCATGAATGCTGATAATCAGGCTAAGGTATATCCCATGGCTATGATGTCCTTAAAATGGGGAGGGGTTACTGGCCAAAAGAAGGTGGTGGTATTGTCTGCAATTCCGGTATGTCTGCTAGGCAATGATCTTGAGTCCTCAGCAGAGTATACCTAAATAGGAGTGTATAAAAACAAGAGCACAATGCAAATCCCAGGGTGAAAAAGGAAGAGTTGGAGCCTGGAATAATGGCCCAAGTTTCCAAGAGAAAAGGCAAGAAGTCTGGGAAACCAGCTTCTGATCAGACACCAGCTCAGGTCTCCTCTCCTCAGGGAGAAGATGTTAGCCCTGAAGGGAACTGAGCGGTAGGAACTTGGGCCTTACACAACAGAGCTCCTGGGCCCAGGGGTACCTTCTAGGGAGGATCTGTGCAAGGGACAAAGGACCTGTCCTACTCTTGAATGCCTGAGACAGCAATCTGCTGATCAGGAAAAGGGAAGGTCAGTGGCTCCCACATAACCTATTGCGAGGAGGGACTCCTTTACAATGAGGCCCGAGACCCCAAACCTGGTGCCACCAGGCGAGTGGTAGTGCCTCAGCAGTATAGAATGTTCCTGCTCACACTGGTTCATGACATCCCCCAGCTGGACATATTGGCCAGGCCAAAATCTGGAGTAGGTTAGTCACCCACTTCTACAGGCCAGGTATGTCCCAGAAGGTGAAGGAGTTTTGTAACTCCAGTGCTACCGGTCAAGCCAATGGCAAAACTGGTAACCACTCAAAGGCCCCCTGAATTCCACTCCCAGTGGTTGGGGTTCCCTTTGAAAGGGTTGGGGTTGACATTGTTGGCCCCCGGACCCTTCAACAGCATCAGATCTATACTGGTGGTAGTGGATCATGCCACCAGATACCATAAACTTATTCCATTTAGGACTGTCACTGCTCCTGCAGTTGCCACGTCCCTCTTGAGTATCTTTACAAGAGTGTGCTTTCCTAAGGAGATTGTGTCAGACAGTGGCTGGTTACCTAGAGGACAAATGCAATGTATGTGATGTGACTTACAAGTTCACTACCTCAGATCATTCACAAACCAATGGTTTAGTTGAGAGATTCAACAATACTATGAAAGGTATGATCATGGAACTCCCTGATAAACTCAGAAGCAGATAGGATTTTATTTTTGCAATGCCTGCTTTCCACCGATCAACTGCTGCCGCTCAATCTTCACACAAGGTGGCATAGAGTTGACAGTTTCGGGTGGAGAACCCTTCCTTGCGCTGCTGTGACAGAAGATCCTCCCGAAATGGCAGCCTGATCGGAAGATCAATGCTCAATTGGAGAAGCTCGGGATACCAGGCTCTCCGTGCCCATTCCGGAGGCTCAAAAATGACTTGGGCCGGTTGCTCCTGATCTTCTTGAGCACTCTGGGCAGGAGTGGTATGGGCGGAAAGCGTATCGGAGGCCTGAGCTCCACTAGAGACGAAGAGTCTCAAAGCAACAGCCGCCCTGGAAACTGCTGACATTACACGTTCTCGGCAGAAGACTGAAAAGACACATTATGACACCTCCGGATGGAAACGTCCTTTGTGATCCACTAGGCATTGATGGCGGAGTCCATCCATCTTGGTGTTAAGGGAACCTGCCAGGTCCTGTACCACCAGGGATGTGCCCCTGCTGTTCCAGCCATGTCCAAAGACGCAGGGACTCTTGACAAATGGTCCATGACCCCGCCTTGTTTGTTGCAGCACCACATGGCAATGGTGTTATCCGTGAACACCTGAACCAGCTTTCCCTTGAGGGAAGGAAGAAAAGTTTTCAACGCCAAGCAAATTGTTCGGGGCTCCAGTAAGGTGATGTGGAGTCTAGCTTCCACCAGAGACCAGTGTCCTCTGACCTTCACCTCTTCCAGATGGCCGCTCAATCCCAATATTGATGCATTAGTCACTACTGTGTGATCTGCTTGGGGAAGGAAGAGGGGTCTGCCTCTGACCCAATTGCTGTTGGTAAGCCACCACTGCAGGTCCTGTGTAGTTCCCTCTGAGATCCGGACCATGTAAGATTCCTCTGATGCTGCGCCTACTGGACCTCCAGCTTCCACTTCAGAGCCTGCTTATGGCATCTGGCATGTGTCACTAGCAGGATGCAGAAGGCCATAAGGCCCAGCAGCCTCAAAATCATTCTCACCGAAACCCAAAGATTAGGACTGAAACATCAGCACCCTAGCCTGACTCGCCGCTCGTGAGGATAAGCCCAAAACTGCATGGTGTCCAGAACAGCTCCGATGAAGGGTAGCATCTGAGATGGAGTCAGGTGCCACTTCGGCACATTGATAGTAAATCCCAAGGTAAACATGAGGTTTGCCATAGTCTTGAGGTGGGAGAGGACAGCCTGGGGCGAGCTTGCCTTCAACAGCCAGTCGTCGAGATAGGGAAAGACTGGCACCCCTCGATCTGCACAGATGAGCTGCGACCACCGCCATCACCTTGGTGAACACCAGAGGGGTGCTGGCAAGGCCAAAGGAGAGAACCGTGAACTGAAAGTGCTTGTGGCCTACCGCGAACCGCAGGCAATGCCAATGAGCAGGCAGGCTGAAAGCCCCTTCCGTGGCCATGCAAAAGGGAGACAAG
This sequence comes from Triturus cristatus, assembly GCF_964204655.1. Taxonomy (NCBI): domain Eukaryota; kingdom Metazoa; phylum Chordata; class Amphibia; order Caudata; family Salamandridae; genus Triturus; species Triturus cristatus. The sequence goes on from NC_140582.1 coordinate 500,836,820, forward strand.
GGACCCGTGGCCACTGAGAGGCTCAAGGACTTGGCCATAGCACGCAAGTCTTTAAAGCGATCCAGGTCCTAATCTTCCTTACCTCTGCAGAGATGGGTGCCATCAAAGGGCATGTCCATAAGGGAAGCCGGGACATCCCCAGAAAATTTAGAAGCTCTCACCTAGGGGTGGCATTGAACAGCCACTATGAATGACATAGCTTTGCCCAGCGAGTTGGTCGTATCCAGCCCACAGCGAATGGTGAACTTTGGAACATCTCTCCCATTTGATGCTGCTTGAGAGAGAATGGCCTGGGCCTCCTCCAGGACCTGTGGCAGCACTTGAGCAACTGTTTCCCACTAACATATTTGAAGGGACCATCGTATGTGATAATGAATAAAATGGCAGCTCGGAGTGCAAGTAGCAGTCCAACAGGCATGCAGTGTTCACCAACCGCAATGCAAGGCTGTTGGAAGAAAATATTTTCTTGCCCTAACTATCCAGACTCTTTGATTCCATGTGCGGGGTTGTGGAAGGAAACACGCCTTGTGAGGGAGAGCTTGGACCACCAAGCTCTTGGGGGTAGGGTGGCTGGTGATGAATTTTAAGTCGCCTAATGCAGGGCGATGGCGGCGGGTAATTGTCCTATTCACAGAAGCCCCTGTGCTGGGCTCAGGTTCCCAGAAGGACAATCAAGGCATCGTTGAAAGGCAGGAGGGGTTACGAGGAGGAGACACCTGGCTGCAGGACCTCTGTCAAGCTGTTAGTCTCGACTTCCACCAAAGGGAGCTGAACCTCAGCTGCCTTCTCACCATAGCATATGAAGCTCCCAACTCCATAGCCATGGTAGGGGGAGAAAGCAGGCCAGAATCTGGAGAGGTATCCAGTCCTCTGGCCTTGCCCAATTCCTCTTACCAGTCCACTTCATGCTCAGGTTGGTCCTGCAAAGGGTCCTATCCTTTCAAAATAAGGCTGAGGAACCGACGTAGGACTCAAGGGTGCCATCACTGTCAGTATGTGGAGATCCAGGTATTACAGGATATGAATGGGGCTGGTACTGCCAGGGGGTACCAGCAGCGTCAGGAATCTCAGTATGGAGGGCGGCGCCGGGGAAGGTTTCAAAGGCACAACCGGCGCCAGTCTGGATCCACCACCAGATCCATTGAGAGGCATCATAGCCAACGGCGTGGAACTTAATGGAGCCCCCTCTGATCCTCCAGGGCCCGGAGGCGCGTTGGTCTGCCCAAATATGAGGCACATGGTGCCAAAATTCTTTAAGCTGGGGGTCGCTCCAGGTCCTGGGAAGTGTGGAGCCAGTCCAGGCACAGGTTCCGCAGAACAAAGCCTAGAGCGTTGAGACTCCTCCTTTACGTCGGCCAATGGATAGGATAAGTTGAAGCACACTTAGATTTCATGTGTTTCTTATGCCTCTTACCTGACCGCCCTGATGACTTCGAGTGGGAGGACAAGGATTTAGGACTCTCAGAGCGGTGCCCGGACCTTCCTCTCGACCAGGACTGAGAACAAGACCTTCGGGGCAAACGGTGTGGTGCCAAGCGCTGGGCCGCAAGCAGCTTTAGGGACCGCTCCCTCAAAGCTTTTGGAGCCATGGCCTGGCAGTCGGAGCATGACTTCGAGTCGTGGTCGCGCTCCAGGCACCAGAGACCAATTAAGTGTGGATCCGTCACCGACATGACGCGATGGCAGACATTGCACAAATTGAATCCAGAAGTCTTCTTTGACTGGTTTGTGAAAAATCTACACACCAAAAATAGTTGACAAAATGTCGAAAAAAGCCTGTCAAAAAGTGTCAGCGAACCAAGGTGGTGCCTATATAAGCGACGCGGACATCAATTCTGGCACGGGCATCGCCGAAGTCAGGCGGAGCTGACTGATGCCACCTACCAGCACGCAAAGATATCGCTCGAGGCAAAGTCTTCCGGATACAGCCATACCCATGGGAAATTTAAAGGTGAGGAATCTGCGGCAGCATGTCTATCAGATTAAGTCGACGTCAATATGAACAATCCATTCATGTATCAAAACAAAATTGCATCTTTAATGACTAATTTGCCCTTTGTGAACTCCATGTCAACCCCAACTCAGAAATATGTAGTTAGGCTAGCTTGGAGACCCAGGCCCGAGGTCACTGATTGACAGGTAACAGACTGGGTAGCACATAGCAGAAAAACGCACAAACAGGAAATCCCAGATCAATTCCACAGATAGGCGTAGCAACACCGCAATGGTCCAGGGAGATTTTTGCCCCACCTAATCACACATTGTCAGAGGGGTGCGTGGGTACCGATAACACCATAAAGTCAGATGCCACATGAAGTTAGGAACACATAGCCAATCAGGACAGAGCCCACACAGTACACACAGTGATCAACCACTCCCATTGCCGGACATCTGGACACCTTCCTCACTGGCTACATTGTGTCCACGCAAGGTTGAGGACCACCAGGATTCTTCATCCAATACATTAATGTATGGCTTTAAAGACATAAGTTCTCATTTCTTGCCAATAAAGGCTTGCTGGAACTATTTTATTGCATTCAATAAACTGTATAAAAACCCATGTTATACAGACTGTAAATTGAGACAGTCCTCAGACCCTATGCCGAAGGCTGATCCTTCAGTCGCATTGTTAAATTAAGAGAATTGTTCTTGTTGTGTATAACGCCTATTGACTTGTTTTTTCCAAGGTATTTCATGTTGAAGCAACATGTTGGCGACCTTTCATCGGAACAGATTGGTACCACGAACCCAACTGCAGCCAAAAGAAGGAGATCCCACCCGGACGGATTCACATTTGTGCAAGAAGGAAGGTGAAAAGACACTGCAATTGATTGGAAGTTCTGCTGAGGTCATTCCTGACATATTGTAAAGAGACAAGGGAACTCAAGTTAGGTCTACCAGGGACCTAGGGAATTAAGCTATTTTTAAGAACAGTGGTCCCTAGAGAAACCACAATATAAACAGGAGAATGAATATAGACCCAGTCAGTACTATATTAGTAGAGCTTGTCCAGTCGGACAGAGGTCTGATATTTAATATTTCTGAATCAAATAGGAGTAATACAGACAAACAATTTTTGTAAGTGGGACACAAGCCTGCATCCTACTAGACCAGGAGGGACAAACAATGGGAAACACAAAAGGCTCAGGCAAGGCTGTAGGTTTGTTAAAAACACAATTTTTCAATGTAACAAACAAATCGCAAGGGAACACCTTTACATATTAAATGGCAATTTAGAGCAGTGCATAAGGTGTATAGAGTGTCGACAGCGTTTCGATCCATATAAACAATCCTGCATGGATAGTGATAGATGTGAAGCAGAAGGCACAGATGGCAAACAGCAAGACCATAAAAAATAAATCTGAGATACATTGGGGGAAATCGTACAGCTTACGGAGTCAAGGGCGATGGCGCATTGTTAACGAAGAATATTTCCAGAATGGGGGAGGGAGCCGCAGCCGCGTGCTCCTGAGTACAGACAGTTTTCTTGGTCCGGGTTCCTAGGTGGCAGGCAATGTGTGCCGGCTTCCGCATCCCAGAAGCCAGCACACATTGCCTGCCAACTAGGAACCCGGACCAAGAAAACCTTCTGTCTGGACTCAGGAGCACACTGCTGCGGCTCCCTTCCCCATTCTGGAACTACACGCCACCGAGCATTCCCCTTCCCATCACTGGATGGGTTATTCTTCGTTAACACCGCGACATCGCCCTTGACGCCCAAAACGGTCCGGTTGCCCCCAATATACCTCAGATTTATTTTTTCTGGTCTTGCTGTTCGCCATCTGTGCCTTCAGCTTCACATCTATCACTATCCACGCGGGATTTGCCAACACTTATTACAGGCAATTGTACACAGGTATGCTTATTTTAAATGTCCTGATGATGATCCATCTATTGTTTATATGGATCGAAACGCTGTCGACACTCTATACACCTTATGCACTGCTCTAAATTGCCATTTAATGTGTAAAGGTGATTTGTTACATTGAAAAATTGTGTGTTTAACAAACCTACAGCCTTGCCTGAGACTTTTGTGTTTCCCTTTGTTTGACCCTCCTGGTCTAGTAGGATGCAGGCTTGTGTCCCACTTACAAAAATTGTCTGTCTGTATTACTACTATTTGATTCAGAAATATTAAATATCAGACCTCTGTCCGGCTGGACAAGTTCTACTAATATAGTACTGACTGGGTCTATATTCATTCTCCCGTTCCTATTGTTGTTTCTCTAGGGACCACTGTTCTCAAAAAGAGGTCATTCCTGAAGCAGCCCTCACAGAGGGTAAGAGACTACATCAGAACCTTAGTAAAGCATGTGGTGAATAGGAAAACAAGGGAGAAGAGTAAAAAGATAACCCGCGTGCCCTGCCACTAACATAAATTTGGCATATTACCTATTTTATATGTCCTGAGTAGTCGGAAAGCGGCCACGGAGATGATCCAGCGGAAGACCCATTTTTTCAATAGTCAGCACGCTAGGAAAGGTGACTATTTATATAGCCCTTTATGGCTCACAGGGCTCTATTTTTGTGTTAGGCTGATAGGATGAACTTTGCACCCCAATCTTATTTTTAGTGTAAAAGAGTTCATTCAGTGCCACTGGTTTCTCAACACTGTTCGCATCTGAAAGGAATGAGAGGTGTTGGTAAATTGGACCGCTGGGCGTAACACAGATAGAATGCTATTTCGCTGGGCGTGATACAGCCGGTATTCTGGGACCACTAGGTGTGACAGATGGTATGCTTGGTCCCTGGGTGTGATACAGGGGGCGATACAGACATTTAGGGAAAGATTTGGACCTAGGAAATTAGGTGTAACTTGTGTTTGGCTAAGAGGGGTCTGTGGTTCTCAAGTTATTCCCTTTTTTCCGTGAACTTTTGTTATCTTTGCCCTGGAGCTGATATTGACAGACTCAGGCTCACTTAGTCCAGAGGCCCGTGAAGAGCTTTCCCTGGTCACAGAATAGCATATCCTGGGAGCGTGCTATGGGATTTTTGACAAAGTCATAACTTTTCTCTGTCAGTTTTTATTGAGATTGATGTAAGGTATGTGTGTGATGTGTGGGGTTGTCAGGTACTGCAAACTGTGTTTTGCCATAAGGACTGGGTTTTTGTCGATGACCTAATGTTTCATATGAAAGTGCTGCAATTTTCACTGTAGGAAATTGGCTCTATATATACTACACCAAAATGAGGTATAGTGTGTGTATAGAGTCCAGGTGACCCCAAAGGTAGGCAGATGTTAAAGTTAGATAGAACCTTACTCTCTATTTGTGGTAGAGTGGTCGAGCAGTAAGGCAGTATCAGAGGACAGTGTTAAGGACTGAACTCTAGACCAATTGTTTTTATATAAAAAATATACAGTTTTATTTTTAGAACCAAGCAAGCCTGGCACAGGTAAACATTAAATACTTTACAGTAATAAGTTGCTGAATGTATAACAGTTTGAAAATGCAATAGGGGGAGGAGCCAAGATGGCGATCGGGACGGCAGCGTAGGCTCCCGGCTCCGTGAACCTCCGCATCCCGCACAGATATCCTGCATGAGATCCTTAGCCTGCACTACATGCCCGTGTTGGTGATTGAGAGCGGCAACCGATCGCGTGATTCTGAAGTTTCTGGCGGCGGTACCGCCGGAGAAATGTTCACCTGAAGTTTGCGGCCTGTGCAACCCTGAAACCGGGACCTCGAGTGGATAACATGGCCGGGCGGCAGTTCAACAACAGCGGCCATTGGTGACTGGGTGGAGTCGGAATACCGGAGCGGTGCGGATATTGGCCTGAATTCCGCCGTGGGCACTCCTACCACTGGGCGTAGCGGAACGAGTGCATGCCCGAGGTGACAATCCCAAGATTCTTCGGTAATTGCCTGAGCCCTCGCCGGTGAGCTGCTCGGACGCTGCCTGTAACTCGTCCCGATTTTCGCGGGCTGCTCCCGGATTTTTGCGGGCGCTCGTCCAGGGTGAGGATAACTGTTATCTGTGACCATACACCGGATACATATCTTGCCTGCCCCCGGAACCCTGTTTGCAGTACCATGGAACTTGATGCGCTTGTGCCTGGTTCCCGGTCCCAATCTGGGGTGGAACTACCCTGCGGCCATCTTGATAGGATGGATTCTATCATCCTGTACACTGGGTCGCAGCAAGATTGGGAGTGTGTGGCTAAGAGGAGCGTAGCACAGCGGGCGCGAGGAGCTGTTCTGGGGTACGGTGACCTTCTCGAAGCTCTCGGTGCCCTTCGTTCCACCCTGGTCCACGGCGCCTGGGTACTGGGGAGAAAGCTTGATGGTATTGCGTCAGCGTCGGAACAGTTGCTATCTGCCTGTCCCCAGGTAACCAGGGACTCGTTTTACTTCACACAGGACGACAGTGTTGTGGCCGCCCCTGTGAATAGGGGACAGCTGGAAATTCCTGACAATGTGCCAACGTGTGGTCGGCTGGCTGTTGGTCGGGTCTGTTCCGGAGGTCTTAGAGTTGAGCAGAAGGTGGTGGCTTTGTCTCACGCGCAGCCTCCGGCAACCCAGGCAATAATCAAGCAATGTTCGCCTGCTCTGGCTGATTCCTACATCCTGGACCTTGTGTGCAGGGCATGTCCTGGGGCAGTACTGGGAAAGATGATCCTCTACGATGATGACTGTGTTGGTATTCAGAGACGTCCACTCTACATGTGCGTGTCGCTTCTGGTTCCTTTTTGGACGCTCCCTTTCCTTGTAACATTGGACATGGCACTGGGTCGATGGGTATGCATCGGTGGATTCGCAAAGAGAGGCCAAGGATAAGACTGATCCCTCAGAGGGTGTCATCTACTAGGCGGGCGGGCACAGGGGTTGCGTGCTCTCACGGCATGACTCATAGTGTAATAGGTGCATGACGCTCCCCATTTTTCTTTGACATGGGGAAAATTTTTTGTTGATTACTGTCTGCTTTGGGGAGGAACACATTGTGCGGGAGGGAGAAGCCGGGGGCATGTTTGAAGGCCCTCCTCCAGTTTATTAATACTCTCTCCACTCCCCCGTTAGGTGGGGTTTCTTTTCTTTCTCCTTTTTCTCTGTTTCTTCTATATTTCGGGTCTGGTTCTGGGGCGACAGGCTCACTGCTGGGGGGGGGGGGGGGGGCCGTAGTCATCTGCAGAGGTGCAGGGTGGGGGGCTGGGGGAGGGGATTTTTTAGTTTTTCTTTTTACTTTGTTTCTATGGCCTCTTTCCTCTTCTCTTATCTTTCTTTTTCTTTCTTTTCTGGGGTCAGTACGGTAGGTTTCCTTCGCTGTCAATCGCTGCTTTTTCATTTGTGCCTCAATTTCCGTGGTGCTTTCTGGGTCTTAGGGCAGGGGACTGCAGGCGCAAATGGCTCGTGATATTCTTCCACATCCTGAACCTTCTGTTTGTGCGCCACTGACTTGATAGACTGCTGTTTATTGTTGACGTTTACTATTCTGCCCGCCATTTTTCGCTACTGGGAAATTGTTTGGCACCTGATCCTTCCATTCTCTATTATAAAATGAAGACCTTTTATATCCTGGTTTCCTACTTGGGCTGCTAAGTGGCCAAGAGTATACTAGCATGGAGATTTTGCTCCCCGAGGTGCTGCCTGTGATTAAAATTTGTTTTTTGTTAATCCAACTGCTTAGCGGCCGGCCCCGGGGGTTGTAGGCCCATACTTGTCTTTGGTTGAAATGTTAAATAAAGGTTTTTACAAAAAAAAAAAAAAAAAAAAAAAAAAAAGAAAATGCAATAGGACTTTTACTTTGATTTACAGGGGATGCAGAAGTTTGCAATACTTATCAAATACAGTACATTGAAATGAATAGGCTTTTTCAGTAAATTACAGGTAAGTTACTTTTCATGTTACTTTTCTAACTCAGTGCTGGATACCTAGATCCAGCACTGGGACATTTCCTGCAAACAGGTAAGTAAGTAAGTTTTGGTTAGTCGTGCAATTTTTAAAGAATATTTTTAGATTTCAGAACTCCACACTTCGAAACTTTTTGGAAGAAAATTGTCAATGTTATCCTATGGAGGAAAAACAGGTTATCGGTTCACAGGTAAGTTATGGAATGTGGAGTTAAGGTTCTGAGGTTAGACTTGGGAGTCCCCCAGGGTGAGTGATGCACTCTTGATACACCCTCAGCGGCACTAGGACGGCCGGATGCAGTGTGTTAAGGCCCAATGTTATCCAATGGGGGATAGGGGGCCTCCAGTTAGTGGCTGCTGGCAAGCAGGCCACTGGGCTGTGGGAGCAAAGCTCCTAGGGTTTAGGTCAGGGAAAATGGGGAAACAATGTAGCACAAAAGGTCCACCCTCAGCGGCACTGAGGCGGCCGGTTGCAGAGAGCGGTTTCGACATCAGGCGCCCTGTTTTCAATTGAGAACCTCCGGTTTGCAAAAGCACTGCAGGCAGGGAGACAAAGGACTTCTGGGTGCGACCACCACTTAGAGAGGTAAGTTGGGAAGTTAAGGGTTGGTTAGGCACTGTTGGTTTGGGCACACAAGGCCGGGGGGGCATCGGGTGCTGGGGTGCCTTTTGTGGTTGGATCTTCTTAAAAGCTCCTGTTAGCGGTTAGGGGGACCTTCTGGATTTAGACTGCAGGTGTCGGCTAGAGGCTTGAGGCAGGTCAGAGATCACCCGATCTCGGGTCAGAATCGCCGGGGTGACCTCTCGTGGTGTTTTCCTACTCTAGCTCAGGCCAGGTTCGGCGGGTGTAGAGTGGGCTGGATTCGCGGTCTCCGGCTGCTGCTTGAGGTTGCAGTTGAACAAATCCGGTGTTCACAGGAGAAGCAGTCTTTGGAAGTGAAGGCAGGCAGGTCCTCCGGGGTTTTTGAGGTTCTGGTTGCAGGACACACCGGGATTTCGCAGGAGCAGATGAGAGGGGAGACAAGCCTGTAGGGCTGGGGCTAAGTCAGTGGGTGTTCTCCTCTCGTTAGCTGGCTGCACGGCTGTTCGGTCCTTCTTTTCTTGCCGTTTCTGGATCTGAGGAAGCAAGGTTCAGGGTGCCCCCTAAATACTAGATTTGGGGGCGTTACAGGTAGGTAAAGGGCAGGGACCAATGGGTCCCTTGCTTGGGGTGGGTACACCCCCTATTGTGCCACACTCCAGTAGGCGGGGGCAGAAGCCTCTCCCTGGTTAGTTGGGTCCCCCCATCCTCAAGATGGCGGGGACTCAGTTGTGCTTCACCTCGCCTCCCCCACCTGAGGGGTGGAGTTGGCAGAGGTGGGAACACCTCTCTCCCTCACTTGTTTTTCCCGCCGGTTCTCATGCCCAAAGTGGGGGAGTAGAACCAGTGGGGACCAGTTGCTGAAAGCAGCAAATGGTCTGGGGAGGCTCACAAAGGTGGCATGCCTTTAAAGCTTCCCCTTCGTGAACCCTGCCCATCCTGGGGGAGGAGGCTTGGCACCTCGTCCCAGGATGTGGATTGTTTCAGGCCCCAGAGAGCAGCAGGCTCTCGACCCAGAGGTCCTGAAACACATCTGGTGGTGGCAGCTGAAAGCGGCCACTCAGCCTGGACACTAGTGGTAGGTTAGTTTTCAGGGGGCATCTCTGAGATGCCCCGTGTGTGCATTTTTCATTAAATCTCACACTGGCATCAGTGTGGGTTTAATGTGCTGAGAAGTTTGCTGCCAAACTTCCCAGTCTTCAGTGTAGCCATTATGGTGTTGTGTAGTTCATAATGAAAAACTCCCAGCACCATATACTTGTAATGGCAGCACTGCACTTACAATGCCCAAGAATGGACTTGCGGTACAAAAGGGGGTGGTGATGGACGGAGCATCAGAACCAATTGAACACTCACACCCAGTCAACAGATCTGGGTTTGATCCATCACCGTTCTTTAGCCCACTCTGCCACCCCAGTTCAGACATGGCCATATGCAAATCAGTCTGACCCTGTGCCTCATCAAACCCAGATCTGCTGACTGGGTGTGAGTGGTTGATTGGTTCTGATGCTCCGTCCATCACCACCCCCTTTTGTACCGCCAAGAATGGACTTGGGCACTCTAGTGGTACAGGGCTCGTGCACCTGTACCCTCACCACTGGCATAGGGCACCCAGCTAGAGGGGTGACTGATCTATGCCAGGGCAGTGGGTTGTAGCCATGGCACATAGGGATGTGTGCCATGTCGACTTCACTTTGTTCTGCACCAAAACATGCAGCCTGTAAAGGCAGTGTGTGTATTGAATATGCTACTTACCAGTATGCATCTGTTCTTGGCATGTAGGGCTGCTGACATTCATATCTGTGCATAGATCGCCGCCTAGTGTTGGGTCCGGATGTTTGCACGTTGTTGTCCTGGAAGAGTCTTTGAAGTATCACGAGATAGGTGACTCCTCCCCTGGACCACAGTGCGCATGGGCATCCTCTCCATCCTTAGACTGTTTTTCGCCATTGTGGCAGTGATGGAGAAGATACAGTAAGTGATGACCATGCTATACAGTAATTCTGAGAGCTGCAGCTGCTACAGGCGCCGGGGAGGAGGGTGGGCGATATGAATGTCAGCAGCCCTACATGCCAAGAATAGATGCATACTGGTAAGTAGCATATTCAGTTCGAGGCATGTGGGCTGCTGAATTCATATCTGTGCATAGAATACATAGCAGTACCTCCTATTAGCGGCGGCTACCCGTGCCAGCTGCAGCAGTCTGAAAAAGAGTTTTGAGAACAGCCTGTCCTACAGCTGCCTGCTGTTTTGAGTGTACATCTACACAGTAGTGTTTGGTAAATGTATGTATAGTGGACCATGTGGCTGCTCTACATATTTCCTGTAAAGGAATGTTTCCCAGGAAAGCCATGGACGCCCCTAACTTTCGTGTTGAGTGGGCTCGTGGGGGAATCGTTAATGTGCGTTTAGCTTTTTGATAGCAAATTTGAATACATTTAACGATCCATCTGGCTATACCTGCTTTGGAAATGGCGTTGCCCTTGTGTTGTGGAGAAAAGGCAAAGAAAAGTTGTTTTGTCTTCCTAAAGACTTTAGTTCTGTCTATATAGTACATGAGGGCTCTCTTTACATCTAGTGTATGGAGCATTCTCTGCGACATTCTGTGGATTTTGAAAGAAAACAGGCAGTTCAATAGTTTGATTCATGTGGAACTGCGATATCACCTTGGGCATGAATTTGGGGTTGGTACGTAGTACAACCCTGTTTGCGTGAACCTGTATGAATGGCTCTTGAATGGTTAGTGCCTGGAGTTCACTAACTCGTCTTAACAAAGTGATTGCCACTAGGAAAGCTACTTTCCAGGTGAGGAATTGAATCTCACATGAATGGAGAGGTTCGAAGGGTGGACCCATCAGTCTGGCAAGGACCAAATTGAGGTTCCACACCGGTGCTGGTGGGTGTCTTGGGGGAATTACTCGTTTGAGTCCCTCCAAGAAGGCTTTGATGGCAGGCACTCTGAATAAAGAGGTGCTGCCTGTTGGAGATAGGCTGCTATTGCGGTTAAATGGATACGTATTGAGGTGTATGCCAGATTGCATCGGTATAGGTGTAAGAGGTAACAGATGATGTTTTGAATGGATGCGTCCAGCGGGTTAATGTCATTGTTGTTACAATAAATGACAAACCTCTTCCATTTAGCCGCATAGCAAGCTCTGGTAGTGGGTCTCCTGGCCTCCTTGAGGATATCCGTACAGTCAGGTGGCAGGTTTAGGTAGCCAAACTCTAAGACTTCAGGAGCCAGATTGCCAGGTTCAGCTGTTGCGGATCTGGGTGCTGAATTTCGCCATGGTTCTGCGTTAAAAGTGCGGGTTTGATCTGCAGCCTCTGATGCGGCACCACGGAAAGTTCTAGAAAGGTGGTGTACCATGGTTGGCGCGCCCATGTGGGAGCAACTAGGATGAGTGTCAGAGAATGTTGTCGCAGTTTGCGTGCCACTAGCGGTATTAATGGCGCTGGGGGAAAAGCATACGCAAATCTGCCGGACCAGTTCATCCATATCGCATTGCCCTGTGACTGAGGATGTGGGAACCTGGCGGCAAAGCTTTGGCATTTTGCGTTTTCATTTGTGGCGAATAGGTCAATCTCTGGATGACCCCATTGTTGGAAGTACGGTTGGAGTACTGATGGGTGTAGCTCCCACTCGTGCATCTGGTGGCTGTGTCTGCTGAGCAGATCCGCCATCTGGTTGTCCTTGCCGGGGAGGTGTTCCGCCATGAGGAATATGTTCCTCTGAATGGCCCACTTCCACATGCTCTGAGCCAGATGAGACAACTGTGGAGAGTGTGTTCCTCCCTGCTTCTGTATGTAGTACATGGCAGTCATGTTGTCCGTCCGGATCAACACGACTTTGTTGCACAAGTGTACTTTGAATGCCTTCATGGCTAGGAAGATTGCCATCAGTTCCAGAAGGTTGATGTGCATCTTCTTTTGTTGCGTTGTCCATAGTCCCTGCACTGTGTAAGTGAGTACATGAGCTCCCCAACCCTGGAGAGAGGCGTCCGCTATCAGTATTATTTGTGGAACAGGCTCCTGGAACGGTCGGCCCTTGCAAAGGTTTTGCGGATTCCACCAATGCAGAGAGTTGTATGCCCGACCGCTCACCAACACTAGGTCTTTTAATTGCCCGTGAGCCTGATTCCATTGACGTGCCAAGCACTCCTGAAGCGGGCGCATATGTAGTCTTGCGTGCGGGACTATGAAGATGCAGGAGGCCATCATGCCTATCAACTGCATGAACACTCGCGCTGGAAGGGAGAGTTGAGGTTTGAACTTTGAGATCAGCAGTTGCATGCTGTTGATCCTCACTAAATTTGGCTGAGCTGTGGCTGCCAGAGTGTCTATGGTCGCGCCCAGGTACTGTCGTACATGTGCGGGTTGGAGATGTGATTTTGGGTAATTTAGTGAGAATCCCAGACTGTGAAGAAGGTGAATGGTGAGGGACATGTGGCTGGCACATTGCTGGGCTGACTTTGCCTGAACAAGCCAGTCATCCAGGTAAGGGTAGACGTGAATGTGTTGTCTCCGTAGATGTGCAGCCACTGTAGCGAGGCACTTGGTGAAAACCCTGGGTGCTGTTGTCACTCCGAAGGGGAGAACTTTGAATTGATAGTGCTGATCCTGAATAATGAACCGGAGATATTTTTTGTGTGATGGGTGTATGGGTATGTGGAAATACGCATCCTTGAGGTCTAGTGTGGCTAGGAAGTCTCCCTGACTGAGCAGCGGGAGAACCTGCTGTAGGGTGAGCATATGGAAATGCTCTGAGAGAATGTAGTGGTTGAGGGGTCTCAGGTCTAGTATAGGTCTGAGTGACCCGTCCTCCTTTGGGATTAAGAAGTACAGAGAGTACACCCCTGTCCCCTGCTGGTTGACGGGCACGACCTCTATTGCACCTTTTTGCAGCATACTTAGCACTTCCTGCTGCAATAATGCTAAGTGCTCTACAGACATAGGACGGTGCTTTGGCGGTATGTTGGGTGGAGTGGAGGTTAATTCGAGACAGTAACCGTGCTGGATAATGTCCCTGACCCACCTGTCTGTGGTGATGGCTTTCCACGTGGACAGGAACCGCTGGAGTCTCCCCCCGACAGGTGTTATGTAGTCGGGGGGAAGGGAGAGGGCGTCACTGTTTGTTTTTGGGGGGAGGACCTGGTGTTGCCGTAACCACGTCCTCTGCCCTTGGTGCTGGAGCCACGATATCCACCTCTGTTGGTTTTATCGTAGGTACTCTGTGTGCCCCCTTTAGTGTATTGCTGCTGTGACCCCTGGCCTCTAGCTGCTCCTCTATTCCCGGGGCGACGAAAGGAGCCACTACGAAATTGCTGCGTCTGCAGAGCCCCCATCGATTTCGCAGTGTCCGTGTCTTTTTTAATTTTTTCGAGGGTAGTGTCAACCTCCGGGCCGAATAAGTAATCGGGGTTGACTGGCTGATTTAGGATGTTGTTTTGAATCTCTGGCTTGAATCCTGAGATTCTCAACCATGCGTGTCGTCGTAACATGACGCTGGTGTTGATTGCCCTTGCTGCTGTGTCGGCGGCATCAAGGGCGCACTTGATGGATGCATTGGTAAGGAGTTGTCCCTCTCTGATGAGGAGCTCCACTGCCTCTTTGTATTCGTCTGGCAAATGCTGGAGTAGTGATTCCAGCGTGTCGTAGTGTGAACGATCATAACGGGCCAGGAGTGCCTGTGTGTTGGCAATGCGCCAGATGTTTGCGGCTTGCGCTGCAATTCTTTTGCCCAATGTCTCCAGCACTTTGGACTCCTTGTCTGGGGGAGGAGCATCACCTGTTTGCGAATGGGCTCGTTTGCGAGCGTTAGCAACCACCATGGAGTCCAGAGGTAACTGACCTCTAATGTACATAGGGTCTCCGGGTGCAGGCTTGTATTTTTTTTCAATCCTGGGGTTTAGCACCCGTGCCCTAGTTGTTTCTTTGAAAATGTCCTTTGCAGGTTTGAGAACTCCTTTTAACATGGGCAGAGTTTTGACAGTTCTTTCTGAAGAGGCGAAAGTGTCAACTAAGAAGTCTTCTTCAACAGTGTCAGAATGGAGTTCTACTCCATGATTGGCGGCAGCCCGTTCTATGAGGGCATTGAAGGCAGCAGTGTCCTCTGTGGGAGATGTCTTGGCGCTGTAAAGCTGCGTGTCCTGGGTATCTGGCGTGGTACCCTGGTCTGTAGGGTCATCCCATGCCTGATCTGGGTCCTGCAGAGGCTCATCAGGATCGACATCCCCAGGGTAGGTGGTATCATCTCCCATGTAGTCCTCTACTGCGTCCGTCTCCGAAGGCGTAGGAGAAAAGGACTGGGGATCCTGATAGGATGTTTGTAAGCGTTCTCTCTGGTGTGATCTTCCGCTTGCGGAGAATCAGTTTACCAGTGTCGGCGTCGAATTGCGGCTGTGAAGGCTCAGAGTGTGTGTCCAGTAGATGGGGACTGTGTCTGGCGGACACGTGTTCGGATCTCGAACATCTTCGGCGCCGTGGGCGGCGGCAAGCCAAAAGTGATGTTGGTAGGCGCCGCGGGTGCTTTTGGGGCCTTGTGCGTGTCGGGGCCCGATGTGGATCGGAGGGCTGCCCGTTCCCTGATGCGTTGCAACGAGGCCGCGACTTGTTGCACTGAGAACGCAGAAGGCTCTTTGGAGCCGGTCGGCACCGTGGAGGTAGGCGTCGACTGCTTTGTAGCCATGGGGTCATCGATCCGAAGACAGGTATCGACGGTCGATGGAGTCGACGACTTGGCGTGTGCCGCTGTCTTCGACGTGGACGCAGATGGAGCGGCCATTTTGACTTTGGTGGTCGGGGCCGACGGCTTCGGAGGCCGAGGCGCTTTGGGGGGCCCGAGGGCCTTTTTCTTCAGGTCGGTACCGATATCCGCTGCAGTGAGTTCGGCGCCGAAATCCCTTTTACTTCGTTCGGGGCCGACGGCCTTTGCTGGCGTCGAAGGAGTGGAGGGCTTCGAGGCCTTCGAGCCGATTACAGCCAGTTTCACTTTCGGTTTCGGTGGAACTGGTGCGACGATTGGTTTCGGTTTCGTTGAAGGGAATCCAGTCGTCTTCGTTAATAATGGCTCGTGTGGGATGTTCGAGGCCGGGCCCGAAGGCGGGGCCGAAGAACTTTGAGAGTGATCTCGGGTAAGGCCCGGAGGCGATCCCTCGACCTGAGCCTTAGAATGACGCACTTTAACGGCCTCCGTATCGACGGGTGGGCCTGGCTCCTCGCTGGAGCTATCTTCTTCGGCCCCAAAGGCCTCATCGTAGTCTCCTACCTCGTCGATGACTTCTTCCCTTTGAAAAAGCACTTAATCGTCGTCTTCCGATCGGGAATCGTGTTCGGAAGCTGGGCTGGAGTTTACTTCTTCCACGCTCTCTGCGTCCTCGGTCCTGAAGATGTTGGCCGGGGCAGGCGCCGATTGCTGCGCTTCTAATCTCGCCGCCCGTCGATTCCGGAGAGTCTTCTTCGATCGGAATCGGGCACAGGCCATACATTTCGACTCATCGTGATCCGGTGAGAGACATTTGTTGCATACCGGGTGGACGTCGATGTGAGGGTATTTTGTGTGGCATAAAGGCCACCGTTTGAATGGAGTCCTCGATTCCATCGTCGATGTAAGTTCAGCGTTCGGACCAAACGGATCCGAAAGGCTGGAAGAAGGTTCTAAACTAGTAAACAAAGTAGTCGATACCGAACGGGAACAGTACCGACGGAAACTAAAGGCCTTTTGGCCTTAAATAGAATTTTCCTAACTTGAGCTAAGATAAGCACATCCGAACCCAATGGCGGAAAAAAACAATCTAAGGATGGAGAGGATGCCCATGCGCACTGTGGTCCAGGGGAGGAGTCACCTACCTCGTGATACTTCAAAGACTCTTCCAGGACAACAACGTGCAAACATCTGGACCCAACACTAGGCGGCGATCTATGCACAGATATGAATTCAGCAGCCCACATGCCTCTAACATAAAGGTACAGGGCCACTAAGGGTGGCACAGTAATTGCTGCAGCCTTTAGAGATCTTCCCTAGTCACAGTGCCCTGAGTATCTGGGGTACCATTTACCAGGGGCTGACCTGTGGCCAGAGATGCCAATTGGGCTAGTTTTGGGAAAGGAACACAGGCCCTGGTAACCTGATTGGCAGGGACCCAGGGCACACCAAGAAAAAGTGCATCAGTAGTCTAGCAAAAAGTGGGGTGGTTACTGCAACAGAAACCCACTTTCCTACACAAGCCCCTTCCCCAGCCCAAAGGCCAGGAGACTCTGCCAGAGCTGGGAGAGTCATCCTAGTCTTTCAGGCTAGGAAGAGTAGAGGAAGTGGTCTGAAAGTTGCAGGGCCTACTCTGCCTTACATCCTTCTGTCCAGGTCAGTCCCTTTGGGGAGCTGGCCTACCTCAACAGTTTCAGGACCTAATTCCCAATGCACCTTTCCTAGCTCTTTAGTGTCTTCACCCTATCTTTTTAGTTTGGGTTCAGAGGTGCCCACCTCTGCAAATTCTAACTTAGCCAGGGCAAAGCCCAGCTTACCCAGAGAGGGCACTCACAGCTTGAGCAACCCCACCATGACCAATAGGGTCAGGGAGCCAAACTTGCTATTTGGCAGGGGGCTAGGCCACCATGCCAAGGACAGTGCTGCCATGAAGGCTAACATCCAGCAGAGGCTGCTGACAGTTGTCAGGGCCAGAACCACACCTTTAGCTCCCGACTGGTAAGTGAAGGGGCTATCTTACAGGCTTCTTTGGGTTTTGGCTGGCTGTCTGCTGTTTTAGGGTGGGGGGGTCACTACACTTGGTAGTGAACACCCTTACTCCACCCTCTGTTCTGCCAGCTGAGGAGCCACCAACTCAGGCTGGACAGTTGCCTGACTAGTCCGGTCTTTTTGTTGGCATGGGGGGGACTTTACCAGTGCCACTTTTGGAGTTCTTCCTTACTGGGATAGAATCTCCCTGACCCACTGGAACTGTCGCTAACAGTTGCCCACCTTTCCTACACTGTTTCTTCTTTTTCTTTTGAGGCTTAGATGCACTAACTACAGGTTGAGCCCCCCCAGAATTATAGGGTGAGGTCTGGCATTGGACCTGCACCTCTCTTTGGCTTAGACCAACCTCTGGGTGGTCCTTCCCCAGGAGACACTCAAGGGGGAGGTCTTTACTGACTACCACCTTTCCCCATCTAAGGGACCCAGCTATTTCTAGTAGCACTACAGCCACAGGCCTAACAGTGACCCCCCCCCCCCCGGGGCAGTACTTACTCTTGGTTTCCCCTGTGACATACTGGTTTGAGAAAACCAACCTGTCATGCACCACCGTGTGACTGGCACAGGTATCTCTCAGGGCAGTGGCTGGGATTCCATTCACCAGCCACTGCCTTCGTCATCTGAGGACCCCTCCTCCAAAGCTACACTGGCAACCCCTGGAGCTGTACCAGGGACTTTGTTTTTGGGACAGCTAGGGTCCTTGGTGTGGTGTCCTGCCTTTTGACAGTTGGGACGCCATATTCTGTTGGGATCCCAATTCTTACCTTAGTACCCCGTTTTAGTTTGTGAGGTGTCTCTGGGCCCACACTCCTGGACAGTTTTTTGGGGGGCTACCTGGGACTCCTTACTTTTTTCTTTAAGGGGTTCACTGTCTTTCCTCTGGGGAGGCTTTTAACCCCTTTCTTTTGGTAACCCCCAGTGGACGTCCTAGTTATCCTTGTTGTGACCCAGTGGTCTGCCTTCTTTCCCAATTCTTGGGGAGAAATTGGACCTAGGTCTACCAGGTACTGATGCAACTTTTCATCAATGCAATTACTTAATATGTGTTCCTTCATAAAAAGGTTGTAAAATCCATTTAAGTCATGCACATTGCTTCCGGTTAACCAGCCACCTAGTGTCTTTACTGAGTAGTCTACAAAATCAATCCAGGACTGGTTTTAGGTTTTGTGAGCCCCCCTGAATCTAATTCTGTAGTCCTCAGTTGTGAGTCCAAATCCTTCAGAGTTCGTGAGGTCATAGGACCCAGCATCTGCCCCAGAAAGGGTCAGGAGTCTGGCTCTGCAGTCATAATAGAACAGTTCCCAAAGGAGTGCCCCCAGAAAGTCTTCTTCACTCTTCTGGCTTCACAAGGATTCTCAAAAGCTGTGAACCACTTGGTGATATCATCACCCTCTTCATATTTAGGGAGAATACCTTTGGGGATTTTAGGATCATAAGATTGCTTTCAATCACTATTTTGATTGCTGCCACCATTGATGGGTGCTAATCCCATCTCCTTTCTCTAGAGCCAGGAGTCTGGTCTCTAGGTCCAGTCTTTTGGTCAGCCTTGCTAAAAGGCTGTCGTCCTCATTATGGCTGCCCTCAATGTCCTCACCTGAGCCACATGTGTGGCCTCTAGGTCCCCAGAGGTTGACTCTTGGAAGTAAGGGTACAGTGTCTCTTTCTTCCCTAGGAAGTGGAGGAGGTGGGAACCTATCACCATCCTCCTCACCTCCTTCCCCATCTGATTGGTCATCACCATTTTCAGATGGGTGGGACTTTGCATACTCAGCAAACCGCTGCTGGAGCTTTTGTTTGGTTGGATGGGGGCCCATTGGTATGTTTTTAATTTTACATAAGGACCTTATTTCCTTGAAAGACAAGTGAAGGTAAGTGGTGAGGTCAAGCGCCTCAACCATGTCCTGTATGTCATTATGGTTATCTTCACTAGTATCTGGGTTCTTATTTTGAGACATTCTAACAAAAAAGTTATTTGTGGTTGTTCTAGACAGTGAAACAGCTAGTGGGGGAGAAGACGGGAGCCCCAGTCCCCTGGGAACCGAAGACTAGGGTGGCAACTGCTCCACCCAAGAGCATGACGGTTATAGGCTTAACCAGGGGGAGACAGTAGCGAGAGAGGAAGGGGAGATCTCTGCAAGCCTGTTCTGCGACTTGCTAGCACACTGGACTGAGGAAAGGCGCCAGTTTGGCCGGTCCTGGCCTAGGGGTCATTTGAGCCAGAGGATATAGTTATAGTAGAGGATTGCATCAGATATGCAAATGCAAATCCTAACTGGAACTTCCCCTACATGCAGCGATGCCTCGCAGGTTGGAGAAAAAGCAAGCCAAAGGGCGGAAAAAAAAAAAAAAAAGTACAGAAAGAAGTTGGGTCAGAACTGGGATATTGCTGCAAAATCATTGAGCCGGGAGTGGGCAACCCTGGTTAGAACAGCTGTAGCCGCAATGGCACAGAAGATGGCGGCACCGATGGAGGTAATGCCACAGAGGTTCAGAAAAGAATGCATGTAGTAGTAGGATCCGAGGAAGTAGTACGGAGAACTCCCAAAGACAGGACCTGGTCACAATCCCTCCTCCGATCCCAGAAGTAAGCAAGCCACGGGGCCAACAAGACTCAGTCCTGCAATGCGGTGGATGACACCCCCCCACCCTCTCGTGTCCCGTGCTGTCATTGACTCGTCAGCCTGAGGAGAAACCCACAGTAATAGTTATAGTAAATAACATGCCCTACACTTTCCGAACTGACAGCCAAGTCATGTCTAAAAGAAGGGATCACTCCCCTAACCAAAGACTATAGATCTTGAGGGACCCCTTCACAAAACCCCTGGAATAATAAGTGGGAGGCAGCCACGTAAAGGGACAATTGTAATATCCCCCCTCATCCCAGACTAACCTCTTAGGAAGGGACGTAATGGCCAAACTTAACCGGACCATTAATTTCTCAAAAGATGAGACAATGACCTGCTCAACCCCTGGGGGTTCCCAATTAAGACTCCGGTCCTTAAACCACCCTCATCGTATGAGGGCATCGCCCACCGACCTGAAAGCTTTCACCAACGTGGTCCTCACAATTACTGCTAACACAGAGGCACTGTTAACCGAAAAGTTGCAGTTGCCCAACAAATTCATGTTCCGCCGGGAGGGACTTTATGACTTGGAACCTCAAGAAGAAATACTGTTCTGCTTGGAGGCCATCAAATTACAGCCTGATTTTGTGGTCTTTCTGGCCACCGACCAAGCGAACATGTTGTGGGCGTGTATCAACTTCGTTAAACACGGCCCGTGCAGAATGTGTCAGATGATCAGCTGTTTGGCAAATGCCCAGGATGATGTTTTGGGCCCTGCTCTGCAAAAAGAGCGGTGAAAGGAGCATCTATTGATGGGGACTGGAGCGCTCCCATGGATTTTGCTACTTCAGTGTCCTTCACTTTCAACAAGGACTGGTCGACTACAGGACCAATAAGGACAGTTGAACTGGCTTAAACCCAGAGATTCTAAGCCATGCATGCCTTCTAAGGAGAATGCTGGTAATGTAACCGGCAATCTTATCTGTATTTTAGAAGTGTACATCCATTATTCGAATCACAACATAAGTTCATGAAGTATCCAGAAGAAGTAGGGTGGTAACGTTGGTTGGATAATGTGTTATATTAATTACGATAATAAATGCTGGCCCATTAAGAACAGCACATATTGTACCTCATATAGGCTTATCCAGCACGGCGAAGTGTGTATCAACCTGTACACTTCTGAAATACAGATAAGATTGCCTGTTACATTGTGTGCAGATAATTTCATAAGGTTACTAGCAACTGTGTCTCGCTAACAGTGAATCTCGGATGCCCTGAAGAAGTCCTGCGTGGCAGGTCAAAACGTATTGGCTGTGGCTTCTAAAGAACCAAAATAATAAAGGAACTTTTTCGACCAAATGCTCATTTGATTATAACTATTTGTAACAATTTGTTTGTCTTGTAGTGGTGCAGCCCTGATCTAGCTTGTTGGTTCAAAATGGACTTGTCTTTAGGTTTCGGCTCCGAAGCGCGTTTTTGTTTCAGAGAGGAGGGTTTTTGGATCTGAAGCATATTTTTGGTTTGGATCGGAGGATTTTGGCTACGAACTATATTTGTCCCCGGAGTCTGATGGTTTTAGTGCCGAAGGAAGTTTCAGTCGACTTGGTCCTGAGCCGGAAAGGTTTGAAGAGTTGTTTCGGTGCTGAGAGGAGAGGAGTGGCATCAAAAACATGGTCTCCGTGCCGACTTTGGCAAGAAGGCAGAGGTGGTGCCATAGCCTTATGTGTTTTGGAAGATTTAGGGGGCAAGGGGTCTTCGGCACTCCCGGGACTTTGTACCGGAGGCAGATCTTCGAACTCGAGCTCGGAATCGGACTCTGATACAGATGAGGCCTCTTCTTCCTCAGTCTGGACGCTTCAATCTCCTCTTGCTCTGATACCTTCCCAAAGATATCCGGAGTATGTTGGATACTTTGACATTGCATCTCTCGTGGTCGAGCCTGACGATCGCGTAGTGTCTTCTTGGATCGAAACGATTTAAAAGCATTGATGTAGACCAGGGCAGTTAGGCCCGACGGCCGCTCAAGAGGTTTTTGTGAGAAAGTGCCATCTTTCTTGCATGGTATGCCCCCACTTTTTGCTGAATGTACTTTGACTGAATGTGCCCTGGACTCCTGCCAATCAGGTGCCCAGGGCCTATGTTCCTTCCCTAAAACAAAATCCAAATTGGCAAACCCTGGCCACATGTCAGCCCCAGGTAAATGGTACCCAGGGAAGGCCTCTAAGGGCTGCAACACTCATTGTGCCACTCTTGGAGGCCCCACACACACACACACACACACACACGACAGACACACACACACGACAGACACACACACACGACAGACACACACACACACACACGACAGACACACACACACACACACACGACAGACACACACACACAAGACAGACACACACACGACAGACACACACACACGACAGACACACACACACGACAGACACACACACACAACAGACACACACACACAAGACACACACACACAAGACACACACACACGACAGACACACACACGACAGACACACACACACGACAGACACACACACACAAGACACACACACACAAGACACACACACACAAGACACACACACACAAGACACACACACACAAGACACACACACGACAGACACACACACGACAGACACACACACGACAGACACACACACACGACAGACACACACACGACAGACACACACACGACAGACACACACACACACACAAGACACACACACAAGACACACACACACAAGACACACACACACAAGACACACACACACAAGACACACAAGACACACACACACGACACACAAGACACACACACACACGACACACAAGACACACAAGACACACACGACACACAAGACACACAAGACACACACACACAAGACACACAAGACACACACACACAAGACACACAAGACACACAAGACACACAAGACACACAAGACACACAAGACACACAAGACACACAAGACACACAAGACACACACGACACACAAGACACACAAGACACACACACACGACACACGAACACACACACACACACACACACACACACACACACACACACTCTGCCTTTGCAGGCTGAGTGTTTGGGTGCAAGACAGAAAAAGTCGACATGACACACATCCCTGTGTGCCATGCCCATCACCTACACTGCCATGGCATACATCAGCCACCCCTCTAGCTGGGTGCCTTATGCCAATGGTGTGGGCGCAGGAGCCCTGTGCCCCTACAGTACCCAGGTCCATTCTTGAGCACTAAGTGCAGCGCTGCCATTTAAGAGTACATGGTGCTGAGAGCTCGTCAAACACGAGCTCCACAGCACCATAATGGCAACACTGAAGACTGAGAAGTTTGGTACATTAAATCTCAAACTGGCATCAGTGTGGGTTTAATGTGCTGAGAAATTTGATACCAAGCACCCAAGAGGGCATCTTAGAGATGCCCCCTTAAACCTAACCTACAATCCACGTCTGCTCTGAGGCTGCCTAGGCTGCCACAAAGCAGACATGTTGCTGGACCCCTGGGTAGGAGAGCCCCTGCTCTCCTGGGCCTGCAACATGCACATCCTGGGCGAGGTGCTAAATCTCCTCCCCCAGGATGGGCAGGGGGAAGCTTCAAAGGCATGCCGCCTCTGTGAGCTTCCCTAGGCCACTGCAACCCCCCACCCTGGCGGGAAGCTTTGGCCAGAAACCCCAAATAAGGACAGGGGATGTGCCAGCCTGCCAACCCCACCCCTCAGGTGGGGGAGGCGAGGTGAAGCACATCTCCGGGCTCTCGCCATCTTGAAGATGGGGAGCCCTACCCTATCAGGACTAGGCTACTGCCCCCCTCCCACAGGAGAGGCAGGATAGGGGGTGTACCCACCCCAGGACAGGGACCCATTGGTCCCTGCCCTTCACCTACCTGTAACGCCCCTAAATCTAGTATTTAGGGGCACCCTGAACCTTCATTTGGCAGATTCCAGATTCAAAACTACAAGGAGCAAGATGAAAGAAGACCTGCCCTGCAGCTGCTAAGAAGAGGAAGACACCAACTGTTTTGGCCCCAGCCCTACCGGCCTGTCGACCCTCGAACCTACTCCTGCTCCAACCCGGCATCTCTTGTGGCCAGCAACCTCACAAACCGCGGAGGACCTGGCTACCTTTTGGCACTAAGTCCCTGGGACTCCCATGAGTAGAGGCTCTACTCAAAACCTACCTCTAATCCCTGGCAGCAGCCCGGAACCGCAAACCCAGCACACTCTGCACCAGCCAAGCCTGGCCAGTGCCGGAGTGAACAAAGACCACAAGGACGACCCCACGGCGACTGTGACCCCGAGTCGACACTCCTGAAGAAGCCTGCAGCCTCAGAACAAGGTGCCCCCCCCCCCCCCCAACCGCAATCAACGGAGGATAAGATTTCCCGACACCAAAAGGCACCACTGCACGCGGCACCCCGCGGCCCCCTGTGCCCAATCCCTGGGTACCTACCTATCCTCCAACTACCCAACTTACCTCTCGAAGTGGTGGTGGCACCTGAAGAATCCTCGTCCCCGAGCTTGCAGTCTTTTTCCAAACCGGAGATTTCCCATTGAAATCAATTGAGCGCCCTAAGGCTCAAAAGCACCCTGCACCCAGCCTCCCGAGTGGCCCTGGCAGTGCAACCTCTACACCTACCTACTTCCCCACTTGCCCTGAGTAAGTGACCAGGAGCCCAGCTCCCACAGCCGCGTGGCTTGCCAGTCAGCAGCCACCAACCAAGGCTCCCCTATCCCTCATAGGATAACATTGGGCCTAACTCTCTCTGCACCCGGCCGCCCTAGATTCGCTGAGGGTGAACCAACTGTACCTACCTGACCCTGGGGGACCCCTGAGTCTATGCCCAGAACCTCAACTCTGCCAGTCGAGTACTTACCCTTAAACCACAAACTCTATTTTCCTCATAGGGTAACATTGACTGGCTTTTTCCTGAAATTTCTTCTAAGTGTGGACTTTTCAAATCTTAAAATATTCACCAAAAATCAGCCGTGTAACGAAAACGAAACTACTCACCTGCTCTTAGGTGAGCTCTCAGTGCTGGATCTTGGTGCCCAGCACTGACTCTGAAAAATACTTACAACTGTACTTACCCGTAACCCAATTTTCTTCCATAGGGAATCATTGACTGTTTTTCTGTGAAATTTCTTCTAAGTGTCAATTTCTGCAATCTTTAAATATTCTTTAAAAATCGTACGATATCTGAAAACGTAATTACTTACCTGTTTTGGATAAAGGTCCCAGTACTGAGTCTAGGCACTCAGTACTGGATTACAAAAGTAACGAGAACATACTGTACCTGCAACTTGAATTTTCTTCCATAGGGAATCATTGACTGTTTTGTTTGAAAAGTGTCAACTTTTAAAATAGCTAAATATGGTTTAAAAATCATTACAGTAATTAAGTAGACTTTCATCACTTCATTCCAAGTACAGACCCAGGACTGAATCTAGGATCCAGTCCTGGAATTTCAAAAGTAATCCAAAAAGTAATCTGTTGCAAATAACTTGAAATTTCCATTGAGCTCAATGCAATGTTGTGTTTAAAATAGAGTTGCCTATTGCAACCACTTGTAACTGTTTACAAAAGTCAATTGCATATTGCAAAAGTATTTATAGAAAACATCTAATTCTGAGAAAGTATATTATAAATCCAAGTGTTGGTTCTAAAATAAAACAAGCATATATTTTTTATAAATAAACCATTGGCCTAGAGTTCAGTTATTGAGTGTGTGAGACCATTTGCTGACTGAGTGTGTACAACAAATGCTTTACACTGTCCTCTGATACTGCCTTACTGCTTGACCAAGCTACCACTTTAGAGAGCCAGGTTATATCTAACTTTAGCCTCTGTCAAACCCTTGGGGACTGTGAACTCTGTACACCCTGTACCTATTAAGGAACATTATATACAGAGCCACTTTCTCACAGTTTTTGATCGAAAAGTGGAGGATTTGGTGAGCAATTCGACATGTGGAGAACAAGTAAGCGCGTACGGAAACAGTATAGTCGAGGGTACAGTGGATTGCGCACCGAGGGGAACCCGAAGAACAGTTTTGAACCAGAGCGTGGAAATACACGTCCGAACAAGATGGCAGAACATTGGAGTCGATGCCCATAAACACTATCACCGAAAGGAGGAGTCACCTTACCTCGTGACTGGAAAGACTTCTTCGAAGAAAAACAACTTGCAAACATCCAGACCCAACACTAGATGGCAGGATTATGCAAACGTGTATCTACAGCACATATGCCTCGAACACAGACTTCATGGAAGGGCATCTGACAACAAGGTCAACAAGTCAAACTCTTTGAAGTGTGCCACTCAATCACCATGCAAGGAGATGTAAATTGGGGAGGCTGATGTCGGACAGTGGTCTATTGCTGAAATATGAGGGCCGAACATGAAAACCTAATCGTAGGACAAATGATTAGGCCCAGGAAGAAACTGGTACCACTCTACTTGGCCCAGTCCGGGGTGATTACAATGACCGGAGCCTTCCCAATTTTATCTTTTTCAGGACTGGTGGCAGGAGCATTAATGGAAGAAAGCTGTGGAGGAGACCGTCTGTCCATTCCAGCTAGAATTTGCCATCTAATGCACACTTGGAGGAAACTCCAAGGTGCACAATTGACAACACTGCTGGTTTTCAACTCCATAAAACAGATCTTTCCAGGGTGCACTCCACTGATCGAAGAAACCCTGCAACTCTCTGGATGGAGCCACCACTCATGGACCACCACATGAGGCGTGTTCAGCTCATCTGCTCTTGCCCTCTGAGACCTTGCTCAGGGACGAACCACGACATAGATGTTCTTCCGGTCCAACCACCTCCAGAGCCTAGCTCCTCCTGACAGGATCCAGGACCCTACTTTGCTCTGCTTGTTGCAGTAACGCATGGTGTTCTGTCATACGGAAGGATCTGCATCACCCTATCTCCAGCTTATGTATGGCAGGAAGGCTTTGAGGGACATACCATCTCCTGATACAGCAACATATTGGTATATAGCCGGTGCTCTGCTGGAGAAAAGATGCCTCGGATCTCTGCCTATCCCAGGTGACTGCCACAACCCAGGAGCAACATATCGATTACAACCGTAAGCTCTGGATGGGAAAAAGAAAGTGGCCAGTAGCAAGTCAAAGTGCCATCAACTAGCCACCACAAGAGATACTGTGCAGAGTCCTTGGAGATCTGGATGGAGTCATAAGAAATCCCAATGCTGGCCCCATTGGGATTTGAGGTGCTGCTGTAGTCAAAAGTGCTGCCGGTCATTTGGGATAAAAAGAATGCATCAGGCCAGGAGACCAAGATACCTTAGAGCCATCCCCACCAAGTTCAATGACTGATCTGAAAACATCAGGATCATATCATAAATGTTCCAGGCTTACCATGGCAAAGACTAAACAGTGCCCCAATACATGGAATCCTTTTTGTGGGACTTAAGTGTGAGTTCAGCTCAATAATAGTAAATCCCAACAATGTCAGGAGTGCAGCAGTCATCTGGAGTTGGTCCATGAGTGAATCTGCCAAGCCCACCTCCATGAGCTAGTTGTTGAGGTAAGGGTATGCATGTACCCATGACCTGATGGGCTGGGGTATAGCCAAAGGGAAGCAGAACAAAAAAGTGGGTAGGTATATGGAAATGTGTCCTGAAAGTCCAATAACACCATGAAATCTATTTCTAGGGTGAATCTGGGGCAGCGTGAGCATCTTGAACTTGTCCTTTTGCAGAAAGACATTCAATAGGCCACGGTCTAGAAAAGGACTAAAACCTCTTTCCTTGTGGACAAAGAAATTGAGTGTAACATCACATTCCTCTCTCCAAATACTGTACTCACTTGAAGGCTCATTTGGAGAGAAAATGATTGACATCCTGTATCAAGTTTCTGGAGTGTTTTTCAAAAATGCAATCCATGTTGGAGGTAGGTGATAGAAGTAAAAGGTAGGGCATAACCCATCTGGATGATTTGAAGGACCCATTTGCTTGAAGCGATGGATCTCCAGTCGGAGAGAAAATATTGGATCCTGCCACGAACAAGACTGCTGTGGTTCACTTGAATCAACCTAAAGTGGTTTGGAAGCTGATGCAGGGGGGAAGCAAGCGTTGAAGGAACGCTGTCCCTGCTGATCCAAGTGCTAGGCTGGTCGAAAAGAACAGCCTCTTGACAAAGCGATCAATTCTTTTAGATTCCATGTACGAGGAAGGGTGCCTGGGTTTAAAGGTTGACTGGCAGACATGAACATGGCTTAGCTGATGTAGCCAAGAGGGCTTCATTAGTTGGTAGGTGTGCCTCAGATGAAGTTGGCCCTGGGGCTACAGTTGCCCACCACTGAGACAAAGTAGGTGCTTTCCTCAGGAGGCGGCCCATGTGACAAATCAAGTTCTGTTTTGGGAGTCGTATCTACCTCACTGGCGTTTTTTTTTAAGTCAATATACAGTGCATTATCAGTATAGGGAGGGGGAAGCAATCTGACCCTTCCCAGTCATCGTAAGTGTCCTGAGGGACATAGGGCATCTCTTGGACTAGATCAGAGTCCCTCCTGATAAGTGATGGAGTTTCTGCACTGCTGTTCTTTTCTTCACACCAAAGAAACCCACAAAGAGCACCCACTGCTCCTTGCTATAATTATGTAGAAACTCAGAGCTCTCTTAGGGTCGATGCAATGCAGTCTCTCTTCCTCCTTGGAATAATGAGGAGTGAACATCAGCAGGATAACTTACTGTCCAATGTGGACAGGTGTTGCAACCTTTGGTCATTAGCACCAATTTTTCAGGGAAGAATGTGGTGTACGATTGGTGGACAGTGTGCTTGCAGCTCACTCATGCGACGAGCTGACGTGAGCACAGTGTGGAATACGGTCTTCACTGTGAACAATATCAGGGATCAAATGTGCATAGGCTCAAAGGGAGTTCACATTAAGAATGTAAGAACCGGATTGAGTTTACATGGAGGCATCACAAAGGAATTTGGTGGGAATATATGGCAGACCCTTTAAAAAGCAAATCTTATCACAAAAGGTGATAAACAACGATGGCCATGAGGCAAGTACAGAAAAGCTGGTAAGGCTGACAAATAACATTTACCTAGTGCCACAGCTAGGCCTTGCTGAGCTAAAGACAAGGAAAAAAGAAGAACATCTAGATTGGTCTAGTAAGGGTTGGATAGGCCTTGAAGAACACCAAACAAACTTCTCCCATGGAAGATCCTTCCCTTGATGGTTTTGGTGGAGGGACGCCTGGCTGCCTGACAACATTTACTACCTTTGGGAAGAAAGTCAAAAGCAGTAAACGGTCACCACTCAATCTCAGAGCACAGAGGTGTAACTTGTACAAATTCAGGTGCAGGACCCTCCACTGCTGCAGCGACAGGAGATCCTCTAGAAGCAGCAGGCTGATCGCAGGACAGATGCTCATGGTCAGAAGTTTTTGGTGCCACATTCTCCTGGCCAAATCTGGAGCCACTAGAATACTTGGGTCCGGTGGTTCCTGATCTTCCTCAGAACTTTGGGTAGGAAAGGTAAAGATAGGAAGGTGTAAAGGAGTCCCGAGCTCCAGCCCAACTTAATGGCATCTCTAAGGGAGAATGGTCTTGGGAACTCTAATGTGCAAAAGCTTGGACACTGTCCTCGGTGGCGGTGAAAAGATCAAGACAGTTTTCGCTATTGTTGGAAGACGCCCTTGTGCCACCTTGGAGTGTAACTACCATTTGTGGTCCGCTAGCCAATGCAAGCTGAGTGAGTCCACTCGGATGTTTAAAAATCCTACCAGGTGTCGTACAACCAGGAAGACTGGCAACTCAGCCAGTTCCACAAGCTTAAAGCATCGACACAGAATTCACAATCCCATCCCTCCCTGCTTGTTGAAGTACCACATGGAGGTGGTGTTCTCTTTAAGGACCTGCACTGGATCCCCCTTGATGGACAGGAGGAAAACCTTTAGTGGCGAGCAAATCCACAGCAACTCCAGCAGGTTGATGTGAAGGCAGGTTTCCCTCAGACATAGGAGTCCTTTGGTCTCCACCTTTCCCAGATGGCCTCCCCAACACAGCAACAATACACCCATCATACTGTGGGTGGGGTAGAAAGAGGGCCAAACACTGGTCCAGCAACTACCGCTGAATAGCTTTCTCAGTCTCCTCTTGCACCTGGATGGAATCTGAGAGGTTTCTTTGGTGCCGAGCCCATAGAGACTTCAGATCCTACTTCAGAGACCACATGTGTCACCTAGCGTGGTCCACTAGCAGAATGCAAGAGGCCAAGAAGCCTCAGAGCCACTCACAGAGACCCAGGTCAAAGATTGAGACAACGGGTTCAGAGCCAGAATATCCTGGACTTGTTGAGGCAGAGGGAAGTCTCGAAACAGCACTGTGTCCAGGATGGTGCCAATGAAAGGTAGTCTCTGTGAATGAGTCAGGTGTAACTTAAGCACATTGAAAGTAAATCCAATAGATGAATAGGTTGTCTGGAGTTGGTGAATGACTGACTGTGGCGAGCTCGCCTTTAGCAACCAGCCATCGAGATATGGGCAGACTGGTATGCCCAACCTTTTTAGATGGGCAGCGATCACCACCATTACTTCCATGAACACCCTACAAAAGGGCAACAGTGTGCCACTGGGGGTAAGGTTAAGGGTTTTGCAACTGAGGCAGCATCGTAGGGTGGGCTCGTCAGGGGACTGGGTAATGTGTTGTAACTGGGGCCTGGACACTTGGCAGCTGATCTCAGACCTCTACCTCGAAAGGATTGGGAGGTCTGTTGCAGAGACTAAGATTGTTGTGACCTATGCAGCAAACCTCTTCTGAAGCCTTGAAAGGGTCAATACTGTTGGAGGAACTACTGTTTGGGTGATGCAGGGCAAAGAGCCTGCGCTGTTGCTTTGCTTTCTTTGAAGCACTCTAGTGTAAAGTCTGCCTTGTCTCCAAAGAGACAGATACCATCAAATGGCATGCCCATGAGGGACTTTTGCACATTGCTGTTGAATCCCCTTGATTGTGTCTAAGTGGGACTCCGAAGCATCAAGCTTGTATCAACTGTCCTACACAGTCAGTAGGGTCCAGGCCAGATCTAATAGCTTACTTTACTGTGTCTTGATTGCTCTGAATTATTTGTGGGATGTTGAAACGAAGGTAGTCTGGAACTGCGGGCAAGATTTTGCTCAACATTTCCCACAATTCATCAGAGTAACACCCCAGGAAGAAGCTTAAGTTGATAGATCGAGGGGCAAGGGTGGCAGAGAACATTCTTTTACTGAAATCCTCTATATGTAGGCTTTCCTGTTTTCAGTTTCTATTTTTGGGATATTCTGGTGGTGTTTTTTCAGTGTTTTCCAGTGATTTCAATACCACAAAAAAAAAAAACAGTGCTTTTCAGTGGTTACTCATTTTAGCGCCATAAAAAACAACTGAAACAGTGTTTTACCGGTGTTTATGGAACGCTTTGCTTTTATTATTGCTTTTTCCATTTTTCTTCAGAAATTGTATACTGCTCTACTTTTCAGAAGCTTAATACAGTCAGGAAATACTTTCAATTGTCCTTTGATTCTGCAGCTCAGATTTAACAAGCATTTGCAATGCAATGGGTCTCGCATTTGTGAGTGCAAAACCCTAAAAAGCAATGTATAAGGTGACACGGAGTTGCAAGATTTTACGTATGGCAATGCTGCCAAGTTAGGTCTCCTTCAGTTGCCATCATATGATCTGAACCACAGTGGCGAGGCCATGAGAATACCCCATTACCATAGGGCTTTATTCCCTTCATTATTTTATTTTATTTTTTGCATACGTTATAAAGCGCAAACTCGACCCGAAGGTATTGGAGCGCTTTACATGAGCACCGTATTTACATTACACATTCAGGCACGGGGAGATTAAGTGATTTGCCCAGAATCACAGGATGTGGACGCGCCCTCGAGGCTCGAACCCTGGTTTCCTGCACCAGAGACGGCAGCGCAGCCGACGGAGCACAATTAGAATGTTTCAGTAAGGAATATGCTACTTACCAATATGCATCTGTTCTTGGCATGTAGAGCTGCAGATCTATACACTGTGCATAGATCGCCATCTGGTGTTGGGCCCGGATGTTTGCAGTTTGTTTTTCTTCTTGGACAGTCTTTGGAAGTCACAAGTTCGGTGACTCCTCCTTCGGTCCGTACTGCGCATGGGCTTCAGCTCCATCCTCAGATTGTTTTTCGCCAGCAGGGAAAAGATGGAGCGTAGTGATAATAGTGAAGAAACCCATGTGTGTTGTATCTAAATAAGATAGCCTGGAACGGATACAGGTAGCCGGGGAGGCGGGTGGGCGTGTATAGATCTGCAGCGCTACATGCCAAGAACAGATGCATACTGGTAAGTAGCATATTCCGTTCGAGGCATATGAGCTGCAGATTATACACTGTGCATAGATTATATAGCAGTACCCAACCCTAGCGGCAACCACCGGTATCCGTTGCAGTAGTTTGAAACAGTGTCTTTAGTGCAGCCTGGCCCACACTAGCTTGTTGTTTGGAGTGCACATCTACACAGTAATGTTTTGTGAAGGTGTGCGGTGTTGACCATGTGGCTGCCTTGCAGATGTCATCTAAGGGTATGTTCCCTAGAAAAGCCATAGAAGCCCCTATCTTTCTTGTAGAGTGGGCTTTAGGTGGAACAGATAATGTTCGTTTTGCTTTGTGATAGCAAATTTGTATACACCTTACAATCCACCTAGCTATCCCTGATTTTGAAATGGGGTTGCCTTTATGCGGTGGAGTGAAGGAGACAAACAACTGTTTAGTCTTTCTGAAAGGTTGCGTTCTTTGTATGTAGTACAGTAAGGCCCTTTTAACGTCAAGTGAATGTAGAGCCCTTTCCGCAACAGATTGAGGTTGCGAGAAAAAAAACGGTAACTCCACCGATTGATTAAGATGGAAGGGTGAAATGACCTTGGGCAGAAATTTTGGATTTGTGCGAAGTATCACCTTGCTGTGATGTACTTTTAAAAAGGGTTCTTGTATAGTGAATGCTTGTATCTCGCTAACCCTTCTAAGGGAAGTGATAGCTACGAGAAAAGCCGTTTTCCAAGTGAGGAACTGTGGCTCACATTTATGCATTGGTTCGAAAGGCGGACCCATTAGCCTTGTAAGAACTAAGTTTAGATTCCATACAGGTGAGGGTAGTGCCCTGGGTGGAATTACTCTTTTAAGGCCTTCCATAAAGGCTTTAATAGCAGGCACTCTGAACAGTGATAAATGCTGTCTGTTTTGTAGGTAAGCAGCAATTGCTGCTAGGTGTAGACGGATGGATGAGTACGCCAGGTTACACCTTTGAAGATGGAGCAGATAGCATATGATGTGCGGTATGGATACATCTAAAGGGTTGATTGTATTGTTACGGCAGTAAACAACAAATCTCTTCCACTTTGCGGCATAGCATGCTCGAGTGGTAGGACGTCTGGCTTCCTTGATAATGTTCATGCAATCAGGGGGAAGGTTAAGGTATCCAAATTCTAAGATTTCAGGAGCCAGATCGCAAGGTTGAGCTGAGCTGGGTCCGGGTGCCTGATTTCTCCATGGTTCTGGGTTAGGAGGCATGGGGACAGGTGCAGTTTTTGATGTGGTACCACCGATAGCTGTAGTAGTGTGGTGTACCACGGCTGCCTGGCCCATGTTGGGGCTACCAGAATGAGTGTGAGGGAGTGCTGCTGTAGCTTCCTTACCACTAACGGAATTAGTGGGAGAGGTGGAAAGGCGTATGCAAATCTGCCTGACCAGTTCATCCATATCGCATTGCCTTTGGACAATGGGTGTGGGTATCTGGCGGCGAAGCTTGGGCATTTTTTGTTTTCGTGGGTGGCGAAGAGGTCTATTTGAGGATGCCCCCACTTGTGAAAGAATGGGTGAAGAACTTGTGGATGCAGTTCCCATTCGTGCATTTGCTGCGTTTGTCTGCTGAGCAGATCTGCCATGGTGTTTTGTATGCCTGGGACGTGTTGTGCCAGGAGAAAGATTTTTTGTGGAATTGCTCATCTCCATATGCTCTGTGCTAAGCGGGAGAGCTGAGGAGAGTGTCCCCCCCCCCTGATTTTTAATATAATACATTGCAGTCATATTGTCTGTGCGAATGAGGACTGCCTTGGCTGAAATTTGTTTCTGAAACGATTTCAGGGCTAGAAAGATCGCCAATAACTCCAGATGGTTGATGTGAAGTAACCTCTGTTGTGGCGTCCATAGATTTTGCACCGTGAGGTGTGATAGATGCGCTCCCCAGCCGGAGAGCGATGCGTCCGTTGTTAGAATCACCTGAGGAACCGGGTCCAGAAACGGTCGCCCTTTGGAAAGGTTTGTGGTGTTCCACCACTGCAGAGATCGATGGGTGCAGCCGTCCACCAACACCAGATCCGTCAGCTGTCCCTGGGCCTGGTTCCACTGGCGTGCTAGGCACTCTTGGAGTGGACGCATGTGAAGTCTTGCATGGGGCACTATGAAAATGCAAGACGCCATCATCCCTATTAGTTTCATGAACACTCTTGCTGGGAGAGAGTGCTGAAGAAGGAACTTTTGGCGCAGGGCTTGCATGCTTGCGATTCTGACTGAGTTGGGATAGGCTATAGCTTTTGAGGGGTCTATAGTGGCACCAAGGTATTGCTTTGTGTGAGACGGTATCAAGTGGGACTTTTGGTGATTCACCGTAAAGTCTAGCTGGTGGAGTAGCTTGCTGAAGAGTTACCATATGAAAATGGTCTGAATGGATGTATGCATTTAGAGGCCGGAGGTCTAGAATGGGCCGAAGGGTCTCGTCTTTCTTCGGTATGAGAAAGTACAGAGAGTAGACCCCTAGATTTTGCTGATTGACGGGTACCTGCTCTATCGCTTGTTTTTGCAGGAGGGAGAGTACCTCTTGTTTCAGAAGTGTGGTATGTTCTTGTGACATCGCACGTGTCTGGGTGGAATATTTGGGGGGGGTAGAAGTTAGTTTGAGACAGTACCCTGACCGAATAATTTGGGTCACCCATTTGTCTGATGTTATGGTCTCCCAGGTTTGAAGGAAGTCTTGTAGTCTGCCCCCGACCGGAGTGGAATGGTCTGGGGGGAGCGGGGGAAAGTCATTGTGTGGGCGGTGTGGCAGAACGGGCGGTGTTGGTTTTGCCCCAGCCTTTATTATTGTTTCCTCGATATCTACCTCTTTGGTAGCCCTTTGTGAAGGTATTCTGAGGAGGGGACTTGTAGGACGTGGAGGCGTTATCGGAAGAGTAACCTCTGCCAGAGCCTCGAAAGGAGGAACGGCGAAAGGAGCGTCTAGGGGTTTGTGATTGTAGGGCTCCCATAAACTTTGCCGTATCTGTATCGTTCTTCATTTTTTCCAGGGCTTCGTCTACTTTTGGGCCAAATAAGTATTGTTGGTCAAAAGAGTGGTTTAATATAGATGCTTGGACCTCTGGTTTAAAGCCTGA
This sequence comes from Triturus cristatus, assembly GCF_964204655.1. Classification (NCBI taxonomy): domain Eukaryota; kingdom Metazoa; phylum Chordata; class Amphibia; order Caudata; family Salamandridae; genus Triturus; species Triturus cristatus. The sequence goes on from NC_140582.1 coordinate 500,872,009, forward strand.
GATCCTGAGCCAGGCGTGACGGCGAAGCAGAACACTGGTGTTTATAGCCCTGGACGCCGTGTCTGCTGTGTCAAGTGCACATTTAATAGAGGTTTTGGTAATAATCTTTCCCTCATGTATCAGTTCATGAGCCTTATTCTTATATTTCTCTGGGAGATGCTGCATGAGAGCCTCCAGCTCATCATAGTGCGCTCTATCGTACCTCGCCAGCAGCACCTGCGTGTTGGCGATGCGCCACATATTGGCAGCTTGCGAGGCAGTGCGTTTGCCTGACGCATCTAAGAGCTTGGACTCCTTATCAGGTGGTGGAGCCTCACCTGATGACTGAGAGTTGGAGCGCTTCCTAGCTGTGGAAACCACTAATGAGTCTAGGGGCGCAGGTCCTTTAATATAGACAGGATCCGTGGGGGCTGCCTTGTACTTCTTTTCTATTCTGGAGTTTAAGACCCTAGCTCTGACGGGGTCTTTGAAAACCTCTGTGGCATGCTTGGTCACCCCTTTAAGCATGGGTAATATAGCGGTGGATTTATCTGCTATGTCAAATGTGTCAAGTAGGAAGTCTTCCTCAACTGGATCACTGTGTAACTCCACCCCATGATAATGTGCCGCCCGTTGTAAGAGGTGGTGGAACCCCAGGGAGTCCTCTGGTGGAGACGGCCTGGATGGATAGAGATCATCCTGAGGCACATCTGGGACATCGGGATTGTGATAATCCTCCCATGGGTCAGGTGTTCCCGGAGGAGTGTGGTCCTGCGGGGCATCTGTGGGATCATAGAATGGATCTCCGTGGTCATCAGGGTCTGGAGACGGGGTTGGAGACCGATGAGGCAAGGTTGGAGAAGGTGGGGGCGGAGATGGAGGGGGAGGAGGAGGTGGAGGAGGAGGAGGAGGTGGAGGTGGTGGGGAGGGTACACTGAACAGGGATGTGACAGAGTCCTTCCGTTTTGGTGGTGGAGGAGGAGTTGGCTTGTCCAAAAGTCTTTTCTTGGAAGACAAAATTAAATGTCCAGTCCTTGGATCCTTTGTTAAAGTCTTTTGAAGAGAATCCGGTGTGAAGAGCTCCTCCGGCACCGATTCCTCCATCGGTGCCGATGTTTTCGGAACCGAAGGCTTCGTTGGTTTATCCGCGCTGTGCTTTCTCGGGGTGTCCGATTTTTGGTTGGCGCCGAGGCTGGCTTCGACACGGAAGCGTCGGTGCCGAGGGATTTGTGTTTGGTCGGCACCGAGAGGCCAGGTTTCGACACCGATGGCTTCGGAACGGAGCTTGTTTTCTTCGGTGCCGAAGAATGTTTTTCGGCGCCGCTAGGAGGCTGGCTCGAGTGATGGAAGCAGTATGCTTGGCTTTCCCTAGGCCCGGAGGCGAAGGGGTAACCGGAGTCTTTCGGTATGGGCGCGGGAGTGGGAGGGGGTAGAGTACTCACGACCCTCTGCGCCGGTGTGATCTCCTCCACGTCGGAGTCGTCAGCCTCGGAAGCTCTGACGACATCGTCCTCCAGCTCGGTGTGCTGCTGTCCCAAAGCTCCGGTGTCTTCTCCGAAGATGTCAGGTGGAGCCGAGGTCGATGAGTGCGCCATGATGTGTCGAGCTCGTCGATCCCGAATAGTCATTTTCGAACTAAAAGACTTGCAGGCGGGGCAGTCTCGGGCCTCGTGTTCGGGAGAGAGGCAGAGGTTGCACACCTGATGGAGGTCGGTGTGGGGAAATTTAGACCCACATTTTGGGCACTTCTTGAAGGGAGCCCTTTCCATCGGCCAAGACCGGAGTCGAGATAGGCCCGAAGACCGCTGCCTGGAATCGAAGAAGTGCCGAAGAGAGAGATGAAGAAGTCGATTTCGTCTAAAGAATCTCGATGGACGAGGCTTTTTCTTCGAAAGTTGGAACTGGAAAGGTTCGAAGCCGGAGCACGAAGTATTACATCCGAGCCCGATGGCGGAAAAAAAACAATCTGAGGATGGAGCCGAAGCCCATGCGCAGTACGGACCGAAGGAGGAGTCACCGAACTCGTGACTTCCAAAGACTGTCCAAGAAGAAAAACAAACTGCAAACATCCGGGCCCAACACCAGATGGCGATCTATGCACAGTGTATAATCTGCAGCTCATATGCCTCGAACTCATATTTTTGGTTTTAGTTTGTGTCTAATTTTGCTCAGAGTACTACAAGTGCCATAAAACACTGATTTTTAAACGTAAATCCGAGAATGGATACTCTGTAGTTAGCGTTCACTGGAGATCTTCCTGGGGTCCCCTCAGCACATTACCCTGACATGAGCGCTCCTCCATGTACGTTGGAGAAGGGGGGGTAGGGGGTAGAGAGGGGTGAGGGGAGGGGGATGAGGTGGGTGTGGGTGTGGGGGGGGGGGGGGGGGGGGGGTGGGCCACTCAAGTTTCCATATGTCTTAACTGCCAGAGCTGCCGACTTTGGAGCAGATACAGACTCATCTCTGCCTTCCTCCTCCTCCTCCAGCCGGAATAAACCTACTGTGTGTTTATCTGATTCTCACCTGGTCAAGCTCTCCGAACACGCACCCGCTGATTTCACACTTGTTCGACCAAAGAGTTCTGCAGATCGGGCGGGGGACCTTTCTTCCTTCTACGGGTTATGTTACACTATATTACTGGCAAACCACACCCACTGCAGTAGGGACTCTCTGCCAAATATCAACTCAATGAAATCTCGGAGTGTCTGCAAAATACCGACCTAAACCGCGCTCTGACAGCGTAAAAATGCGTTAGATTACTAGAGAAATTCGTTTAATTTGCAGACGCCAAGAGCTACGAAAGTGCACAGCTTTCGCAGTTTATCATCAACATAGCGGCCGTAAAATACAATGACAACGCTCTCAATTTAGGAGGTAAAGAGTCTTGATTTTAAAAGCCCCAAATATCTGCATGTTAACATTGTAACGCGACGAAAGAAGCCACTTCCTTGCACACTATTTTTTCCTACCTTCCCTGATTTCCCAGCCATCTGACGCATAACTAACTATACATTTAATCAAGATAAAAGGGAGGCAAGTTAGCTCCGGGGCCCGCACGCACTCACCGCCTCATCTTCGCTTCTTTAGGCTCCCCGTTGGTTGTCAGGGCCCCCTAGACGCCCGCCACCACAGGGGGTCCACACGGCGATCCACACACCTAGGCACCAACACGGCTCCAGGGCAGAAGGGGAAAGAGTGCACTCAGTTGTTCCAACAAATCGCCTAGCTCAAGCGATCCCAGCAGCACCACAGCCTTTGGCGGTCAGGTCCGGCAGGTCGCTCCAGTGCCGCGATGATCTGCATAAATCTGGCAATGAAGACCGTTTCTGCGCTCAGCCCCGCCCACAGGGGCTCAGAGAAGGGGCGAAAGAACAACAAAGCCTCGTTATCTAAATGGTCTTTTTAAAGACCTGTGAAGTACTCTGGTGCGGCCGCAGTCAGAGAGACAACAGTCCACAACAGCTCCTCTCCCCCATCAACTATGAAAATCAGTGACACTCGGTTTAAACCGGGTCAGCTGATTTTCATCCGGCAGGGTACTGTCCGTCAGATTCGGTTTAAACCGAATTCCGGACAGCCTATCTATATGTTTCAACACTCTTTCTGGTAAAGTAGGTGGGCATGTATTAGAGTGGAGTCAGCAGGTGGAAACCTGAACCACAATGCTCTCTGGTGTTGGATGTTACGAGAGGAAAGATGAGTCAACTGTAACTGATCTGTGCTATCAGACAAGTTGTCTATTGGCAGGGGCCAAGATTCTGACTTTGCCCAGAAGTGTCTGTGGGAGCTTCATTGAATGAGAGTAGTGGTTCTAGAAGAGGTCTGCCCTGGCTTCAGGACCTCATTAGGCACATCTGTTTTAACCTCCAGAGGGAAACTGGTGATCAAAAACATCTGCTGCTTTTCTAATCACCATGGCGAAAGAAGCAGATTCCTCCAGAAGGGGACATGATGGTAATTATGTCCTATATCTGGAGCAGTGTCAATGCCACTTGGCCTCCTGAAGGTCCAGAAATAGATTCTCATCATGATTATCTGCGATCATCACCACCATAGTCGTCGTCCTGTGGCTCTAGGTCTGAAAGGCTATGCTGCAATGAAAGCACGTCAGTATCAGAATGCGGTGGACTAGGCACGGATTCCCTTCGGAGTCCGAAAGGATTATGGGTTCGCACCTTGGCATTGCTATGTCGACGAATGGGGAATCGGCACAGCGTACGCGCCCATCCCGAAGTTGGGATGTATCCCAGAGCAGGAAAGAGGCCCAGTGTGCGTTGGGGGAATTGATTCGCTGGTAGTAACCCGATTGGAGGCCTCCTCGGATACATGGTGCCCCAAGTGCGCGAGCAGAATCAGGAACGGTACAGAACATTTACAGCATTGACTCTTTAAAGGCCTGAAATTGCAGCAGCATGGCTGATTCACCTCGGTACTCTGGCTGGATCAGGACTAATGTGGATTAAGTTCTGTGGTGGGTGAAGGAGATACTGAGGTAGCCATAAGTCCACGCAACGTTTCCTAATTCTAGTGGCATGAAGAGGAGCCATGTTTTGACTTCTTGTGTGTCTTCTTTTTTGACTTACCTGAAAACTTGGAGTAAGATGAAGATCTCTATCCCTCGGGACCGGTCTCAGGAACAAGAACGTATAAGCGATTAAGATCGGGACTGGGGTACACCCAAGCTTTTCTATGGTGCTCAGCAATGCAGTGTATGGCCTTGTGGTCCCAGGTGGCTTTTGTTTTTATCCGAGCGCATTGTTGCACAACTTCATGCGGGGAGCTAAGACACCAAAGACATACCTTTTGTGGGTCCATCATTGACATCTGTTAGTGACAATCTTTTTGAACCCAGCTGTTTTAAGGGGAAGACATGTCACACACTGGTGAAATATTTTTTTAAAAATTCAGTTAAGTGCTATAAATCAAGGGAGCGAGGTCTAGATCCACATCGGAAGGAGCAGAAAGAAAGGAACTGATGTAGATGCATTGTGGCCCTGACAATCACTTTCAGGGTTAGATAGAGCAGATGCGGAGCCACACGTTGCCACGGTGCGCAGATTGTATGTGTACACTGTGCAAGGACTAGGATACTGTACAAATGAGTATTAAAAGAATACGTTGGGTTGTATGTGAGAAGTTTACACGCATCTGTTCGATAGTCAAAGATTCTATGGTTAAGTATTAATTAAGTGAATGAGTGCTGTGCACATGTCTGAAACTTCTGGCCACACACAGGACTATCATCAATCATAACATGTAGGGTGTGTGGTGAGTTGCATTTGTTGTGTGTGTGTGTTTAGATAGGAAAATGCTACTTACCCAGTATGCATCTGCTCTTGCCATGTAGAGCTGTAGATTCACATGCTTTGCATAGCCTGCCATCTAGTGTTGGGTCCGGTTGTTTGCACTTTGTTTTTCTTCGAAGTCTTTGATAGTCACGAGGTAGGTGACTCTTTTGGTGATAGTGCGCATGGGCATCGACTCCATTGTTCGATTGTTTTCCCACAGAGCATGATAATGAAGTTAGTAAGAGTAGTAAAATAGAGCTGTCCATGTGTTTGTATCCAAGTAAGATATCACCGCAACAGGTATAGGTACCTGGGGCGGCGGGTGGGCGCATGTGAATCTACAGCTCTACATGCTAACAGACGCATACTGCGCAAGTAGCATTTTCCGTTCGAGGCATGTGAGCTGTAGATCCCATGCCTTGCATAGACTATATAGCAGTAATCTCCCCAAGAGGTGGCTAACCTGTAGCTGTTGCAGTGGTTTTAAAGAATACATAGTACTGCCTGGCCCACACCAGCTTTGAGGCTTGTTAACACATCTACACAATAGTGTTTTGTGAATGTGTGAAGTGTATACCATGTTGCAGCTTTGCAGATATCTATGGGGATGTTTCCTAAGAAAGCCATAGAAGCCCCTAGTTTGCGAGTGGAGAGTGCTCTAGGGGGAATTGTTAATGTTTGTTTCGCTTTTGCATAGCATGTCTGAATGCATTTGACTATCCACCGTGCAATACCCGATTTTGAGATGGGACTGCCTTTATGAGGTGGAGCAAAAGCTACAAAGAGGTTTCATTTTAAGGAAAGGTTTTGTCCTACGTAGTAGAGTAATGCTCTTATAATGTCTAAGGTGTGTAGAGCAAGCTCTGCCACAGAATTTGGATGAGGGAAGAACACAAGCAACAGATTGGTTGATATGGAAGGCAGAAATCACCTTGGGTAGAAATTTAGGATTAGTCCGAAGAACCACTTTGTTTTGGTGTACTTGTAAAAATGGTTTCTCTATGGTTAGGGCCTGAATCTAACCTACTCTCCTCAGTGATGTAATAGCCATGATGAAAGCGACTAAGTGAGAAATTGCAGCTCACATTTGTGCAATGGCTCAAAGGGTGGACACATCAGTCTGGTGAGGACAATATTGAGATTCCACACTGGGGCAGGTGGAAGTCTTGGGGGAATGACTCTGGAGTCCTTCCATAAATACCTTAGTAACAGGCACTCTGAAGAGAGACAGATGTTGCCTATTTTGAAGGTATGCAGCTATTGCAGCAAGATGTAAGCGTATGGATGTGTACCCTAAATTTGAACGCTGTAGATGCAGTAAATAGCAGATGTTCTGAACTGAAGCATCAAGCGTGTTGATTTTATTGTTATTACAATAAATAAACCACTTCCACATTGCTGCATAGCAAGCCCTTGTAGTAAGACGTCTAGCCTCCTTGATAATGTTCATGCAGTCTGGCGGAAGGTTGAGGTAGCCAAATTCTAGGATTTCAGGTGCCAGATTGCAAGGTTTAGATGACTGGGATCTGGATATTTTATGTTTCCACGGCTCCGTGTGAGGAGATTGGTTGTAAGATGCAGTTTTTGGTGATGGACTACTGAGAGCTCCAACAGGGTGGTGAACCATGGTTGACGGGCCCATGTGGGAGCAACTAGAATTAGTGTACGGGACACCTGCCTGAGCTTCCAAATCACTAGTGGAATGAGTGGGAGAGGTGGAAAAGCCTAGGCAAATATCCCTGACCAATTCATTAATAGTGCATTACCTCTGGACAATAGGTGTGGATACCTGGAGGCGAAGCTTGGGCATTTTGTGTTTTGGTGTGTGGCAAACAGATCTATGTCTGGGAAGCCCCACATCTGAAAGAACGGGAGGAGAACTCTAGGGTGGAGTTCCAACTCGTAGATCTGTTGTCTGTCTGCTGAACAGAATCGCGATTTGATGGTCGACTCCTGGAAGGTGTTCTGCAAGGAGATACATTTTGTAATGTATGGCCCACCTCCAGATGGTCTGTGCTAATTGTGACAGAGAGTGTGTCCCTCCTTGTTTCTGTATGTAATACATTGCGGTCATGTTGTCTGTGCCCATCAGGACAGCTTTGCGTACCAGTTGAACTTGAAAGGCTTTGAGCGCTAGAAATATCGCTAAAAGCTCTAGATGATTTATGTGAAGCTACGTTTGATGCAGGCTCCACATGCCCCGACTTGTGAGAGTTTGGAGATGAGCTCCTCAAGCAGTGAGCGATGCGTCTGCGGTTAGTACGGTCTGTGGAACCGGGTTGAGGAAGGGCTGCCCTATGGAAAGGTTTTGTGGATTTCACCACTGCAGAGAGCGATAAGTGCAGCCGTCCACCAACACTAGATCAGATAACTGACCCGGAGACTGATTCCACTGACGTGCTAAGCATTCCGGAGGCGGATGCATTTGAAGTCTTGCATAAGGGACTATTAGGTTGAAAGACGCCATCAATCTCAGTAACTGCATCAACACTCGAGCTGGCAAGGAGTGTTGGTGCTGGAACTGGGAAAGTAGACTTTGAATGTTGCGGATTCTGGACGGATTGGGATAAGCCAGAGCCTTTTGTGTATCTAGAGTGGCTCCCAAGTACGCTTGCATTTTGGAGAGTTGGATATGGGACTTGGACAGATTCACTGAGAAACCAAGATCGTGGAGCAGCTGCGCTGTTTTGTGAGTAAGTCGTAGACAATTTGCTTGCGATCATGCTTTTAATTAGCCAGTCGTCTCAGTATGGGAAGAACTGAATGTGTTGTCTTCGTAGATGAGATGCGACTACTGCCAGGCATTTGGTGAAAACCCTGGGAGCAGTAGTGACTCTGAATGGGAGTACTTTGAACTGTTAATGTTGCCCCCCCTACCACAAACCTGAGGTATTTGCGGTGACAAGGTGTATCGGAATGTGGAAGTAGGCGCCCTTTAAATCTAAAGTTGACAAAGTCGCCTTGCTAAAGGAGCGGGCGTACTTGTTGGAGTGTCACCATATGAAAGTGATCTGATTGGATGTATAGATTCAAGTCTCGGAGAACCAATATAGGTCTGAGAGAGCCGTCTTTTTAGGGAATCAATAAATGCAGGGAGTATACACCTGCCCCTAGATATAGTAATGGGGCAGGTTCAATGGCTCCTTTTTGTAACCGAGTGAGAACTTTGTTTGAGAAGGTTGAGATGTTCTCGTAAAATTGAATGTAATCTTAGAAGAATGTTTAGGGGAGTGTAAGTTCCAGGCAATAACCATATTGGAGAATTTGTAAAACCCATCTGTCTAAGGCATGGGTACTCACAAACTTTCTCTCTCGGGGGCCAAATTTACTGTGTGGTTTGCGGCCGAGGGCCGCACCGGTGGGGGTGGGGTCAGAGGGGGAGGGGCAGGGCTAAAGTAAAAAAAATTGTGACCATGAGGTTGAACACAGGTCCCTGCAGCAGACGCCTTCGTCCACTGAGCCACCAGACCCAGCATACACAGATCTCTCCCCCCCTCCGTCTCTCCCTCCGTCTCTCCCCTCTCCTCCCTCCCCCCTCCCCCCTCCCCCCTCCCCCCTCCCCCCTCCTCCCTCCTCCCTCCCCCCCTCTCCCCCCTCCTTCCTCCCTCCTCCCTCCCCCCTCTCCCCCCCTCTCCGTCTCCCCCTCCCCGTCCGTCTCCCTCTGCCCCTCCGTCTCCCTCTCCCCGTCCATCTCCCTTTCCGTCTCTCCCTCCCCCCTCCGTCTTCCTCCCTCTCCCTCCCCCTCCCCTCTCCCCCTCAGTCTTCCTCCCTCTCCCTCCCCCTCCCCCTCCCCCTCCCCCCTCCCCCTTCCCCCTCCCCTCTCCTCCCCCCCCTCCTCCCTCCTCCCTCCCCCCTCTCCCCCCTCCCCTCCCTCTCCCCCTCCCTCTCCCCCCCCTCCCTCCCCACCTCCCACCTCCGCCCCTCCGCCCCATCCTCCCTCTCCGCCCCATCCTCCCTCTCCGCCTCCGTCTCTCCCCCTCCCTCCCCCCCATCCCTCCGTCTCCCTCCCCCCCATCCCTCCATCTCCCCCTTCCCTTCGATCTCCCCCTTCCCTTCGATCTCCCCCTTCCCTTCGATCTCCCCCTTCCCTTCGATCTCCCCCTTCCCTTCGATCTCCCCCTCCCCCTTCCCCTCGATCTCCCCCTCCCCCTTCCCCTCGATCTCCCCCCTCCCCCTTCCCCTCGATCTCCCCCTCCATCTCGATCTCCCCCTCCATCTCTCCCTCCCCCTCCATCTCTCCCTCCCCCTCCATCTCTCCCTCCCCCTCCATCTCTCCCTCCCCCTCCATCTCGATCTCCCCCTCCATCTCGATCTCCCCCTCCATCTCGATCTCCCCCTCCATCTCGATCTCCCCCTCCATCTCTCCCTCCCCCTCCATCTCTCCCTCCCCCTCCATCTCTCCCTCCCCCTCCATCTCTCCCTCCCCCTCCATCTCTCCCTCCCCCTCCATCTCTCCCTCCCCCTCCATCTTCCCCCTCCATCTCTCCCTCCATCTTCCCCCTCCATATCTCCCTCCCCCTCCATCTCTCCCCCCCGTCTCCATCTCTCCCCCCCGTCTCCATCTCTCCCCCCCGTCTCCATCTCTCCCCCCCGTCTCCATCTCTCCCCCCCGTCTCCATCTCTCCCCCCGTCTCCATCTCTCTCCCCCCCGTCTCCATCTCTCTCCCCCCCGTCTCCATCTCTCCCCCCCCGTCTCCATCTCTCCCCCCCCCGTCTCCATCTCTCCCTCCCTCCCTCCCCCCCTACCTCTCCACCCTCTGCCCCCCTTCTCCCCCCCTCCCTCCCTCCACCCCCCTCCCTCCCCCGTCCCTTCCTCCCCCTCCTCTCCCTCCCCCGTCCCTTCCTCCCCCTCCCCTCCCTCCCCCCCTCCCCCGTCCCTTCCTCCCCCCTCCCCTCCATCCCTCCTTCCCCCCTCCCACCCCCCTCTCCCTCTCCCCCTCCTCTCCCCCTCCCCCTCCCTCCCCCTCCTCTCCCCCTCCCTCCCCCTCCTCTCCTCTCCCCCTCCCTCCCCCTCCTCTCCCCCTGCTCTCCCCCTCCCTCCCCCTCCCTCCCCCTCCTCTCCCCCTCCCTCCCCCTCCTCTCCCCCTTTCCCTCTCCCCCTCCCCCTCCTCTCCCCCTTTCCCTCTCCCCCTCCCCCTCCTCTCCCCCTCCCTCTCCCCCTCCCTCTCCCCCTCCCTCCCCCCCTCCTCTCCCCCTCCGTCTCCCTCTCCCCCTCCCTCTCCCCCTCCCTCCCCCCCCTCCTCTCCCCCTCCGTCTCCCTCTCCCCGTCCATCTCCCCCTCCCTCCGTCTCCCTCTCCCCCTCCGTCTTCCTCCCTCTCCCTCTCCCTCTCCCTCCCCCTCTCCCTCCCCCTTCCCTCTCCCTCCCTCTCCCTCCCCCTTCCCTCTCCCTCCCCCTTCCCTCTCCCTCCCTCTCCCTCCCCCTTCCCTCTCCCTCCCCCTCCCCCTTCCCTCTCCCTCCCTCCCTCTCCCTCCCCCTTCCCTCTCCCTCCCTCTCCCTCCCCCTCTCCCTCCCCCTCTCCCTCCCCCTCCCCCTCTCCCCTCCCTCTCCCTCCCCCCTCCCCCTCCACCTCCACCTCCCCCTCCCTCCCAACCTCCCACCTCCGCCCCTCCCTCCCCTCCCTCCCTCCCCCCCCTCCCTCCGCCCCATCCCCCTCCCCCCCTCCGTCTCTCAGCCCCATCCTCCCTCCCCCCTCCGTCTCTCAGCCCCATCCTCCCTCCCCCCTCCGTCTCTCCGCCCCTCCCTCCGTCTCTCCCCCCTATCCCTCCCTCTGCCTCCCCCATCCCTTCTGCCTCCCCCATCCCTTCTGCCTCCCCCATCCCTTCTGCCTCCCCCATCCCTTCTGCCTCCCCCATCCCTTCTGCCTCCCCCATCCCTTCTGCCTCCCCCATCCCTTCTGCCTCCCCCATCCCTTCTGCCTCCCCCATCCCTTCTGCCTCCCCCATCCCTTCTGCCTCCCCCATCCCTTCTGCCTCCCCCATCCCTTCTGTCTCCCCCATCCCTTCTGCCTCCCCCATCCCTTCTGTCTCCCCCATCCCTTCTGTCTCCCCCATCCCTTCTGTCTCCCCCATCCCTTCTGTCTCCCCCATCCCTTCTGTCTCCCCCATCCCTTCTGTCTCCCCCATCCCTTCTGTCTCCCCCATCCCTTCTGTCTCCCCCATCCCTTCTGTCTCCCCCATCCCTTCTGTCTCCCCCATCCCTTCTGTCTCCCACATCCCTCCCTCTGTCTCCCACATCCCTCCCTCTGTCTCCCACATCCCTCCCTCTGTCTCCCACATCCCTCCCTCTGTCTCCCACATCCCTCCCTCTGTCTCCCACATCCCTCCCTCTGTCTCCCACATCCCTCCCTCTGTCTCCCACATCCCTCCCTCTGTCTCCCCCCCATCCCTCCCTCTGTCTCCCCCCCATCCCAATCCCATATTAAAGATTTTTAAAAAACACATTCAAAAACGTATTTAAAATTTTGAAGTTTTCGATCAGTGTTCACATGTCCAACAACAGTACTTAAAGAAGCTATTCGAATTTGGAAGGGGGGGGGGAAACTGGTCAAAAACATACAAAGTTATAGGCCAACAATTATTTTAAAATTACTGAAAGCCAATGAAGCACAAATGCAAAACTGGCAGTTATGTAGTACATCAATATGTTGGAAGATTGTACTCACCTTCAGGCCAAGGTTGAAGAAGAACTGAAGGATACTTTTATCTATGTAAAAAAAAAAAAAAAAACCTGTTAATGGTCTTCAATGGGTATTAAAAATCCTAAAGAATCAATACCCAGCAGCGCACAACAAGCCAGGTGTGGTGTTGACATATACGAAGCTCATTGCAGAAACATTTACACATACATGTAATTATGAAACAGTGGATAAGCGATATGTTGGTAATACATATCTAACCCAAAAAGTCAAGTCTGCAAAAATAGTGTGGCAATTGTAACGATCAAAGACGAGGTGTAGAAAGAGAAAAGCATAACCCTAACAGTAGGTAACATACACATGTTCACTCAAAACCAACTAATTTGACAATCCTCTAGGGAGAAAAGGCATAACACATTGCATCATTCAGTATGCCATCTATACATGACGAACAAGTTACTTACCTTCGGTAATGATACATCTGTAACAGACATGTATTAGTTATGGATTCCTCACCTAGACTGGATCCGGAGAATTTTTTCTTCAGCAGTACCCCTGTGTGGAGTTTGAAAACCTTAAGAAATTCTTTAAAATTGCACTAACAAAAACGATTTTACTTACCTGTTTGCAGGAAATGTCCCCAAGTAGTATCCAGGTATACTACTCTGAGTAAGAAAAGTAATCTCAAAAATAGCTTGCCTGTAATTTTACTGAAAAACCCATTCAAGTCTATGTACTGTATTTAACAAGTATTGCATTTCTTTGAAACCATACTGTAAGTCAAAACCAAGTGCATATACAATTTCAATTCAAACTGTTTACTAATGTAAAGTATTTATTGCTTACCTGTGCCAGAGTTGCTTGGTTCTAGAAAATAAAATAACTAAAATAATGTTTTCATACAAAGACAATTGGTTTGAAGTTTAGTCTTTCAGTGTGTGAATTCATTTGCTGACTGAGTGTGTACAACAAATGCTTAACACTGTCCTCTGATACTGCCTTACTGCTCGACCACACTACCACAAATAGAGAGGTGCTATCTAACTTTACCTCTGCCTACCTTTGGGATTCCACTGGACTATGCACACTATACCTCACTTTGGTATAGCATATACAGAGCCAGCTTCCTACACTTTGTACTTCCCTTCTGGATCTGGTGAGAATGTGCCATCTTTCTTGCATGGTATGCCCCCACTTTTTGCTGAATTGCTGAATGTACTTTGACTGAGTGTGCCCTGGACTCCTGCCAATCAGGTACCCAGGGCCTATGTTCCTTCCCTAAAACAAACCAAACCCAAATTGGCAAACCCTGGCCACCTGTCAGCCCCTGGTAAATGGTACCCTAAGTACCCAGGGCTTTGTGACCGAGGAAGGCCTCTAAGAGCTGCAGCACTCCTTGTGCCACCCTTAGACGTCCTGTACCCTTATACACACACACTGCCTTTGCAGGCTGAGTGTTTGGGTGCAAGACAAAAACAAAGTCGACATGGCACACATCCCTGTGTGCCATGCCCATCACCTACACTGCCATGGCATACATCAGTCACCCCTCTAGCTGGGTGCCTTATGCCCATGGTGTGGGCACAGGAGCAGGAGCCCTGTGCCCCTACAGTGCCCAGGTCCATTCCTGAGCCCAGTAAGAGCAGTGCTGCCATTTAAGAGTACATGGTGCTGAGAGCTCGTCAAACACGAGCTCCACAGCACAGTAATGGCAACACTAAAGACTGACGTTTGGTATCAAACTTCTCAGCACATTAAACCCACACTGATGCCAGTGTGGGATTTAATGTACCCAGCACCCCAGAGGGCATCCTAGAGGTGCCCCCTTAAACCTAACCTACAAATCCACGTCTGCTCTGAGGCTGCCTAGGCTGCCACCCAGCAGACATGTTGCTGGACCCCTGGGTAGGAGAGCCCCTGCTCTCCTGGTCCGGCAACAATGCACATCCTGGGCGAGGTGCTAAATCTCCTCCCCCAGGATGGGCAGGGGGAAGCTTCAAAGGCATGCCGCCTCTGTGAGCTTCCCCAGGCCCCTGCATCCCCCCACTATGGCGGGAAGCTTTGGCCGGAAACCCCAAATAAGGACAGGGGATGTGCCAGCCTGTCAACCCCCCCACCCCTCAGGTGGGGGAGGCGAGGTGAAGCACATCTCCGGGCTCTCGCCATCTTGAAGATGGGGAGCCCTACCCTATCAGGACTAGGCTACTGCCCCCCTCCCACAGGAGAGAGGCAGGATAGGGGGTGTACCCACCCCAGGACAGGGACCCATTGGTCCCTGCCCTTCACCTACCTGTAACGCCCCTAAATCTAGTATTTAGGGGCACCCTGAACCATCCTTTCCCCAGATTCCAGATTCAAAAACTACGAAGAGCAAGAAGAAAGAAGACCTGCAGCTGCTGAAAAGAGGAAGACACCAACTGCTTTGGCCCCAGCCCTACTGGCCTGTCGACCCTCGAACCTGCTCCTGCTCCAGCCCGGCATCTCTTGTGGCTAGCAACCTCACCAACCCCGGAGGACCTGGCTACCTTTTGGCTCTAAGCCCCTGGGACTCCCATGAGTAGAGGCTCTACTTGAAACCTATCTCTAACCCCTGGCAGCAGCCCGGAACCGCGAACCCAGCACACGCTGCACCAGCCGAGCCTGGCCAGTGCCGGAGTGAGCAAAGACCCTGAGGACGACCCCACGGCGACTGTGACCCAGAGTCCGGCACCCAAGGACCTCCCTCGACACTCCTGAAGAAGCCTGCAGCCTCAGAACAAGGTGCCCCCCCAACCGCGATCAACAGAGGGTAAGGTTTCCCGACACCTAAAGGCACCCCTGCACGCGGCGCCCCACGGCCCCCTGTGCCCAATCCCGGGGTACCTACCTATCCTCCAACTACCCAACTTACCTCTCGAAGTGGTGGTGGCACCTGAAGAGTCCTCGTCCCAGAGCTTGCAGTCTTTCTAAACCAGAGATTTCCCATTGAAATTCATTGAGCGCCCGAAGGCTCAAAAGCCCTCTGCACCCAGCCGCCCGAGTGGCCCTGGCAGTGAAAACTCTACACCTACCTACTTCCCCACTTGCCCTCAGTAAGTGACCAGGAGCCCAGCTCCCACAGCCGCGTGGCTTGCCAGTCAGCAGCCACCAAACAAGGCCCCCCTGTCCCTCATAGGATAACATTGGGCCTAACTCTCTCTGCACCTGGCCACCCTAGAGCCGCTGAGGGTGAACCAACTGTACCTACCTGACCCTGGGAGAACCCCGAGTCTGTGCCCAGAACCTCAACTCCGCCAGTCGAGTACTTACCCTTAAACCACAAACTCTATTTTCCTCATAGGGTAACATTGACTGGCTTTTTCCTGAAATTTCTTCTAAGTGTGGACTTTTCAAATCTTCAAATATTCACCAAAAATCAGCCGAGTGACAAAAACGAATTTACTCACCTGCTCTTAGGTGAGCTCCCAGTGCTGGATCTTGGTGCCCAGCACTGACTCTGAAAAATACCTACAACTGTACTTACCCTTAACTCAATTTTCTTCCATAGGAAACCATTGACTGTTTTTCTGTGAAATTTCTTCTAAGTGTCGATTTCTGCAATCTTTAAATATTCTTCAAAAATCGTATAATATCCGAAAACGTAATTACTCACCTGTTTTGGATAAACGTCCCAGTGCTGAGTCTAGGCACCCAGTACTGGATTACAAAAGTAACGAGAACATACTGTACCTGTAACCTGAATTTTCTTCCATAGGGAATCATTGACTGTTTTCTCTGAAATATTTTTTAAGTGTCAACTTTTAAAATAGCTAAATATTAGTTAAAAATCATTACAGTACTTAAGTCGACTTTCATCACTTGATTCTGAGAACTGACCCAGGACTGAATCTAGGATCCAGTCCTGGAATTCCAAAAGTAATCTAAAAAGTAATCTGTTGCAAATAACTTGAAGTTACCATTGAGCTCAATGTATTGTTGTGTTTAAAAATAGAGTTGCCTACTGCAACCACTTGTAACTGTTTACTAAAGTCTATTGCTTATTGCAAAAGTATTTATATGAAACATCTACTGTTGAGAAAGTATATTTTAAATCCAAGTGTCGGTTCTAAAATAAAACAAGCATATATTTTTTATATATAAACCATTGGCCTAGAGTTCAGTTATTGAGTGTGTGAAACCATTTGCTGACTGAGTGTGTACAACAAATGCTTTACACTGTCCTCTGATACTGCCTTACTGCTTGACCAAGCTACCACTTTAGAGAGTAAGGTTATATCTAACTTTAACCTCTGTCAAACCCTGGGGGGCTGTGGACTCTGTACACCCTGTACCTATTAAGAAACAGTATATACAGAGCCACTTTCTCACGGATCTCATCCTGGGTACCAGCGTCAGCCTCCCCAGGCGTGGCGTCGATTGAGGTTCCACAGGATTAGCTCAAGGCGTCAGGCGAGGCAGAGTCGGCGCCGGACAAGAGCCAGACGGCGCCAGAGAAGACTAACTGCACTCTTCCCTCTAGGGATTGCGCCGGCTTCGAGAACCTCGGCATCGGGAGAGGCCAACAAGAGTAGCACTTTTATGCGCTTAGAACTGTAGTGCTCGTTGCAAAAGACGAGGCTGCAATCCTAGCAGTTTAATGTAACAGTATGCCGCCCATGGTAGCCTTTTATGTGATTAGAACTGGTGCACATGTTATAGTAGACGAAACTGGAATCCTAAAAGTTTAATTCAACAGTATGTTGTCCACAGTAGTGGCGGGGGCAACCCGTGTAATTGGTGCTTCCCGCTTCTCCTGGAGAGGTCCTCCTCCTGTATCCAAGAGACGACGTTTGAAGTTGGGACTCTATCCACTATATTTGGGATAATTTTACGCTTCTGCCGTTTCAACTCCCCAATACATCAAGGGGATGGACTGTGTCTGTGTATAAACAGTCACAGATGTAACAGTCAAAGTTTGAACCTTGAGAAAGTTGTCTACATGACAAAACATGTGTCGGCTGTCTGCATCGACGCTACAACTACATGTCAACAATATCAAGAATTTATACAATTCTGTATTCACATTTGGACAATATCTTGTCCATCTGGTTTTCCTTGGTGTTGTACTTGTAATTAAATCTGACACAGCGTCAGTTCAAACTACCTTGATGCTGTGCTCTGTATTATCATTTTTGATTATGCAAGTATATGGAAAATCCTGTTTTCCTATACAGGGCAATACTGTTTGGGTGGCACAGTGTTTTCATTGAGCACATCTTTACATTTAAAAATCAAATAATTGCAAACGCAACAGACGTGCTGACCATTTCCTTATTACCACTATCACTTGTTTCTAGAACGACGAATGCAGCAGTCACGTCAGCAAAGCTTGGCCTCAACATCCAGAGGGGAAAAAAACATGATTCTGAAAGCCTACAACTGACAGCACAATTGCAGGCACTCTTGCAGGTGATGCACTGGAAGAGGTTGAGGCCTTCACCTTCTAGAGCAGTGCTAAAGACTAGCACGATGGCACAGACGCCGACGTCAAGGCAAGAATCGCCAAAGCAAGTGCTGCCTTCATTCAGCGAAAGATCTGAAGCGCCAAGGACCTAACGCTGCAAACCAAGATCAGGCTTTTTAACACCAATGTTAAATCAGTTTTCTGTATGGAGCAGAAACTAGGACGATAACAGTGACCACCAGCAACAAAGTCCAGTCGTTCAGACGTTCATCAACACTGGTCTCAGTAAAATCCTCTAAATTGGCTGGCCTAGCACCATTAGCAACAACAACCTATGAGAGCACTTCCCAACTTCCTGCTGATGAAGAAATAGATGCTGGATAGGTCACACCCTCTGCAAGCCCGCATAAAACACCACCAAGCAAGCCATGACCTGGAACTGTGAAGGGAAATGAGGAAGGCTAAGAAACACCAGGCGCCGAGGCCTAGAGGTGGACTGCAAGGACATGGGTTACATCTGGAGTCAGTTTGAAAGAAAATCCCAAGATCAAGATGGCTGGAGAGTCCTGGTTGATGGCCTAAATATGCTTCTTCGGTTCTTCAGCATTTGTCTAAGGGCTCCCTTTGAATTAATGAACTATTTATTCTTTTTACTGGATGCTTTGCAGATGAAGTGGGAGGTGAGAGCAGAAGTCTGCGGTTTGAAAAAGGTCCTTGAATGTGTTGAAGATCATCTTGTGAACTTGTGTGAGACAATGCAAAGATGTGAGAAGAGTTTGAAAACAAGTGCCAGAAATAACCCAACTATGGATTTTATGTGACAGGTGTTGGGTGTAGTTGGTCACTGGGGTTTGTTTAAGATAACAGTGGTCTTGTAATTAGAGGACTATGCAATTCAGCACCACGTTTTGTAGACAGTTTAGTTTAAGGGGTAGCAAATATTATGAGAGAAGCCCACTGGTATGGTCCCAAGGCTTTTGGAAGTTTCATGGAGATGTAGTAATGTGGATTTGCAGCCTTAGCCATAGGTGAAAGTTGAGCAATGGGAGGCTGTTGGCATTCAATGTACATTGTTAGTTTTTACTGTAACCTTGATGCTGATATAATGGAGTACACAGATGAAAGGTAGTTTGGATTTCTATAGGGATTTTGCATAGTCGAGATGTGATGCACAAATCGCTGCCGGGGCTCATCTCCTTTGGTTGTCTCTGTGCTCTCTCAGGATGGAGTATTTCTCCAAGCAATAGAGGCAGGGATGAGCTATGTTTCAATACAGGATGCAAAATAGGTTTCACTGGGCATTTCAGTCAAGCATGTTATAGTTGTTTCTGCACATCTTGTGCAGTGAAAGGTGT
Organism: Triturus cristatus; assembly: GCF_964204655.1. Classification (NCBI taxonomy): domain Eukaryota; kingdom Metazoa; phylum Chordata; class Amphibia; order Caudata; family Salamandridae; genus Triturus; species Triturus cristatus. The sequence goes on from NC_140582.1 coordinate 500,890,689, forward strand.
ATTTTAGACTGTCTAAAGAGGGTTCTTGTGAAGTACCTTATATTGTTTTGGTTTTCATTAAAGGCACGAATTAGTGACTGTTTATTTATAAATGTTTTAGGGTAACTGATTATAGTCATGCGTGACTAGTGGAGTGGAATAGAACAACTAACGCAAATTAAAAGAGGAATGGGTAAGTTACGGAAATTAGTTGCTTAACATGGTGGGTAGAACTGGAAGTGGGCAAGCGAATTAAGAGCACAGAATAGGGCACTAGTGTGAACAATGTAACTGAATTAGGGGATTGAGTTTTGAGTGTCCGAGCAAGCACAGAAGTGGGGTCAGAACTGGGAAGAGTTCTGAGTGAGAGGGATGAGTGTTGGAATGAGTGAAATGCCAGGGGTAATTGTTGGGATAAGCGGAGTTGAATGATGAAATAGTAAGAGGCTTGAAATTAAGTTCTTATGAATAAGAGTGAAGTGTTGCTGGAACACGTGATGGGGGGCCTAAGTAAATATGGGGCAACTTTTAGAGCGTGGCAAAACAGATGGAAAATGTGAGATTTTGGGGTTTACTCGCTGGGTTATGGTGATGGGTACCAAGAAGGCCAGGTAGAAAGAAAAACATTTGTCACTGCAAATAGCTGGCTCTAAAGGAGATTTTTCAAACAGGTTTCCAAATAAGATTCAGCCACTCGGATGCAGAACATGTTACACAAGTAATGAGACTACCAAGCTCACACTAGTCTTCAAAACCAGCATGTTGCAATAAGATACTTTTATGGTGTCTGAATGCTATTTCATTATATAGCTAAGGTTATTTTTAACTTGTAGCATCCCTTTAACATTCTGGTGCCTGTAATAGATACACATGTTGCCATTATTTATATCAACGAAATTCAATTTTGAGATGCGTTTGTAATTGCACCCCTCTTAAAGTCAACAAGAAGCCCTGAATCACAGACTGTCCTGTTTAGCATCTACAGAGAGTTTGCTCAAGCTGTATGCTCGACCTTCTTTAAAAGATTAGGGGTCAGAAATCTGCCCAATACTCTACCATGATAAGGAGGAATATATTGGCATACTGACCCACACCTAGATTACCCACTGTCCTCTACTGGCTCTCCTTTTCTGCCATAATACGATTCCTCTTCTACAGTGGTCCCAGGTGTCAATGAGCTCAATGTTGGTCGGTGTTCTCGGGAGTGGCGAGAATGTCCTGAATGGTGGTAACACTTCCCTCACCACCTATTTTTAGGTCTGCTTCTGTGGGAGTATTTCATGAGAGGGAACAGTTTCAGAAGATTGAGCCTCATCTCTATTTTTTTTTTGTTTCTTTCTTTCCTTCGGCTCAAAGGTCTGCTACGTTACCTTTAAGTCTTATTCTAAGTCTTATAATTTGAGAAAATGTGCAGTCTTTCACTGTGTGCGAGGGTGGAAGACATACCACAGACTGCACGAGGGTCTGATGCATGCTTTTTTCTAAAAAAAGAGGAAGGGATTTTCACCCCAAAAAAATTTCAGTGAAAAATACCATTCACATATAAAGGTGGGATCAAAATGGCAGTTGAAGCTTGATGCCATTGAACGATGATGAAAAAGCTTGAATGTTTAAGTAAAATGTAAGGAAAAATGGATTAACAACGTGTTCGGAGAGCCACTTGGCACGAGCTGGAAAAAAACTGGAACTGTGAGTTAAGTGCATCTGGGACATTGAAACTGCTTGCTTCTTAAAGATACAGTACTCTTTTTAGGTATTTGACTCTCGGACTGGACGGGCTCCATTTCCATGGAAGTTTTCCTAGCACTTAGGTAAGTTTAAAAGGTTGTTTAGGATTATTCAGAAATACCTTCACTTAAGTGCTGCAATGTGGTCTTAAGGCTTGCTAAAATGGGGAGTTTTCTTAGAAAAGGTACATTTTGTGCAGTCTACATATTGGAGAAGACACCAGCTGTTTCACAGTTAGGTGTCTTTTAATTTGTGACATGGAAAACGCACCTATGGTGTGGGTTTGGAACATACACCATTCCACTTTTGCCATAGGTACCCTTGGAGTGACCAACATGGTGTCTTGTTATTTCTGCCTCTTGAAAACCCACAATGAGACCTCTTCTGACACCTCCCATGCATGTCGCTGCAAAAGGACCTTCTGGTAATGGAGAGAATGGCACCATTGGATGCAGCAGCAAGCCTCTCATGAAAGTGTGAAAACTCTGACATATACAGGCTGAAGACCTGCTCAGCTTTGAGGAGGAGTCCGGGCCTTCTGGCATTGCAGCAGCCCAAGAAGGGAAAAATCCGGAGGCCATCTTAACCGAGGCCACAGAGCCAGAAGATTAATAGGAGCTCCCCATAAAACCTGTAAGCTACAAGTCTGCATACAGGTGTGAAGCCAACCAAGACTTAAAATGCATTAAAAGTGGACACACATTGGACTCATTACATTTATTTACAGAGTATGGGCTTACCTTTGGGCAGATCATCCCCTGCTTTACAGAGTGAGTAAGATGGTGCAGTGGCTCGCTCCCCATTTTCATCGAGTGGAAACCCTGGGTACAGAGGGTCTTGATATGGATTCAGAGTTGGAGGCAAAGGCATTACTGGATGATTAACTGCTTGAAGAGGAACAGGAAGTGGTGTGAACTGCAAAGAAGGTCCCTGCTCCTGGGCCATAGCAGGATCCGGCTCTGAAGCCGGGTCTGGAACTGCAGGCACGGACATTTGTGTTGAAATACCTTAAAAGCAAAAATGAACGAAAAATAAGGAACCAAAAACAGATAAGTGCTGTTCTAAACATACAAGTAAAAACTATAATTTAAGCATCAACTCACTCATCAACCCTGCCCACTTTTGCCCCAAGTAAACATTTACTTGAGTAATGCTCTTTTTGGTGGTTATTTTAAATCTCTCCTGGTGCCCCGATGGATTAAGAAATGTGAATTAGCGCCACAGAACTGCTGAGTGGCACGACAAGGCTCTGAACACAGCTCTGATCCATCCCCAGACATGACAGCACTGAGCCACAAAAGGTGTCACCCTTTGCCTGGACCTCAGTTCTTGCCCTCATCGGAGGAGACTGCTGGCATCAAGATAAAAGAACTGCAGTGCACAAGCAACTAAAACTAACTTAGGACTTTATAAACAAAAACAGTAAGACCACTCCTCAGAATGTGTAAGAAAGCAGCCAGGCAAGTGAGGAATCTGTGAATAGATTCAATATCACTAGAAATATTATTACCAAATATGTAAGTAGCTTGTCCATCTAGAGAATAATTGTATAAGCAGATTATTAACCGTTTGAGTCAATCCTCATGCAGCACCACAAATTGGTGGGCCTGAGAAGATTACAGTAAGACGTCTTACAACATAGACCTGGCAAATATGACCTTCTCTGAGGACTTTGGAGTCAATATAATTGCGCAAGATATGGACTGTACCCACATTGTATCCAGAAATATGCAACAGGAACATAACAGGAACACCCCAGCGTATCTTGAATTGATAATGGATGTCCCCCATCTCAAACCTGAGTTAATGTTTCATGTTATTAGGGACATGAAAATAGGGCTCACTGAGGTCCATTGTAGTAATGTAATCTCCTTGTTCTGAGGAGGAGGAGGAAGTCCACATCTGCAAGATGCAGGACAAAAAGGAAATTACATCAGCATTCTAGCCATGAAGCACCAAAGCCAGAGTTCTGACGTCAGTTTCCCATCTTTATCCATTGTGCCCTTTGAGACAATGATCAGAAGAGTAATGACAACGTCCAGTGCAAAACCCTGAAATTAAATCTTTTGTAATATCTACTGTTTTGCAGCGTGAATCTTTCTGGATTCACTATGCTGTGCATTATTTCACAATCTGGTGGTTGGGTCCGGATTTGTAGTCTTTTTGTTTTTTTTGTAGCCCAGGTGGGCGTCGACGTCTCACCATTTGGTGTACCTCTCAAGACGTCGGCGTGCTTCCTTCGGGAGTCCCACCTTTGGGGCGCCATCTTCAGATTCTTTTTTCCGCCGTTGGGTCTGGATCGTCATCGAGAAGCTCCAGAGTTTTTAACGAAGGAAGAAGAAAAATACACGAGTTTTATCGAAGGAGAATTTATATAAGACTACAGAGAGGAAGAGCATACAGCCGGGACGACGAAGGAGGAGGAGATCGTCGAAATCTTCGACGCCCATTGGAAAATGCGCACTCAGAGACTCTGAGTGTAATGGACAAGACACCCTTTAAATTCTGCCGTAACTGCCACCACAAATACGCGCAGAAGGACCAACATCCGGTCTGCAACCTTTGCCTGCCGATCGACCACGAAAGCAAGGACTGCAACGCCTGTTCTGTCTTCACGCCGAAGACACTCCGGGTGAGAGAAAGGCAGAGGAGAGCCAACTTCAACATGGAAGGCAAGGGTAAGGCACCGTCGCTGTACGAACTGGGCCTCTCCACCGACGATGAAGACAACATCGCCGAGGGACCTGATGTCTTGACGGTCGCAGAGACCGATAAGAAAACGTCTGACATGGTAGGAGACACGTCGAATACGAAACCCCCGAAAAGGCCCTGAAAATCTGAGAGTGACTCTCGAAAAACAGAGTCAAAGTCCTCGAAAAGAACACCAGCGCCGAAAATTTCGACGACCGCGAGTGGAACCAAGGACGAAAGGCCCACCGGATGCTTCGAGAAGGACTCCCAGGTGCCGAAGGCCACCGAGAAACAGAGTTCGTCGAAGCAGGGCCACGAGGTGGGGCGTTCGGCGACAAAGGACAAGGCCGCGTCGACGCAAGCTCCGTCGAAAAGACCAGCGCTCGACGCCGAACATGCCTCCGAAATGGAGAAGAAAAAGAGAAGGCTCGAGGAGGAGATGGAGAGCATCCTTCAGAGGAAGAAGGAGTTCGATGAGAAAATGAAAAAATTCAAAATCCCAACGAAACAGTCGACGGATGTCGTCGAGAACGAAGAACAGGAAGAGTTTGACGCCGAAGAGAAGTCGAGAGATCCTGAAGAAGAGGAAGAAGACCCCTACTATGAGGGAGAAGATGAGGAAGAGGAGCAGCAGTCGATCTACGGCTCGGCGCCGTCGACGACACATGAGCTGGAATGGCAGGACATCGACGCCGAAAATCCCGAAGAGCCCGTGGAGACCTATCCTTCGAGGCCTTCGCCGCCAGACGACATTGGGGCATATAACATGGTCGTCAAGAGCGCTGCAGCAGCTTTTGGCGTGAAATTGGACAAGGAGAAGCCGAAAGCAGATTTTCTACTCTAAACACTGCTCCCCATCCAGACTAGGAGCCAGTTCCTCCCCATGCTCCAAAGCGTAATGAACCAAGGGAAGGAGGCGTTCAAGGACCCAGGAACTTGCAGATCCATCACTCCCAGAACAGAGAAGAAATACAAGCACTCCTCACAGGACCCGCCATATATCAAAGGATCAGTCACAGCTGACTCAATCATTGCGTCCACGGCCAGGAAAAGGGCCAATGTACCGGCAACCTCAGGGCCGCCTCCCGACAAGGAGAGCAGAAGGATGGACCTCACCGGGAGAAAGGTTGAGAGAAATGCGGCAATGCACTGGCGCATGGCGAACTCCAATGCCCTACTGAACAGGCACCAGTACCAGCACTGGGACGAGATGGGAGACCTAATCAAACATCTGCCCGAGCAATACCAGCAGAGAGCTTCCCATCTGGTGGAGGAAGGGAAGAATATTGCAAACTCATGCATTAAGACAGCATTGGACGGGGCAGACACCCCGAGCAGGCTGATGGCTATAGGAATCACTGAAAGGAGGTAGGCCTGGCTCAGAATTTCAGGATTCAAGCAAGAGGTCCAGAACAACATACTGAACACCCCTTTCAACGGTGAGACGCTGTTCGGTGGACGAAAAACTCACCCAATTGAAGAAAGAAAATGAGACGGCAAGGTCCATGGGGGCCCTGCAATTCAGAGGGATGAGAAGAGGCACCCCAGCTCGGAGACCCTACGGTAGGGGAGGAAACCAGCCGGGAACGTCACACCAGACATTCCAGCAAGGACAGCAGGGTGAAAGTCACGGCCAGCAGGGACAGCAGAAGCAAAATGAATATGCTACTTACCAGTATGCATCTGTTCTTGGCATGTTGGGCTGCTGACATTCATATCTGTGCATAGATCGCCGCCTAGTGTTGGGTCCGGATGTTTGCACGTTGTTGTCCTGGAAGAGTCTTCAAAGTATCCTTGGATAGGTGACTCCTCCCCTGGACTACAGTGCGCATGGGCATCCTCTCCATCCTCAGATTGTTTTTCGCCATTGTGGCAGTGATGGAGTAGATACAGAAAGTGATGACCATGCTTACAGTAATTCTGAGAGCTGCAGCTGCTACAGGCGCCGGGGAGGAGGGAGGGCGATATGAATGTCAGCAGCCCTACATGCCAAGAACAGATGCATACTGGTAAGTAGCATATTCAGTTCGAGGCATGTGGGCTGCTGAATTCATATCTGTGCATAGAATGTATAGCAGTGCCCTCTATTAGCAGCGGCTACCAGTGCCAGCTGCAGCGGTCTGAAAAAGGGTTTTGAGAACAGCCTGTCCTACAGCTGCCTGCTGTTTTGATTGCACATCTACACAATAGTGTTTGGTAAACGTGTGTGTAGTGGACCAGGTGGCTGCTCTACATATATCATGCAGGGGAATATTTCCTAGAAAAGCCATGGAGGCCCCTAACTTACGTGTTGAGTGGGCTCGTGGGGAAATAGTTAATGTGCGTTTTGCCTTTTGATAACAAATTTGGATACACTTAACTATCCATCTGGCTATCCCTGCTTTGGAGATGGCGTTACCTTTGTGGTGTGGGGCAAAGGCAACGAACAGTTGTTTTGTCTTCCTAAAGGGTTTGGTCCTGTCGATGTAATACATGAGGGCCCTTTTTACATCTAGTGTGTGGAGTGCCCTTTCCGCGACAGTTTGTGGGTTTTGGAAGAAAACGGGCAGTTCAATAGTTTGATTCATGTGGAACTGCGATATTACCTTGGGCATGAATTTGGGGTTGGTACGTAGTACGACCCTGTTGGCATGAACCTGTATAAATGGCTCTTGAACTGTTAGTGCCTGGAGTTCACTAACTCTTCTTAAAGAAGTGATCGCTACCAGGAAGGCTACTTTCCAGGTGAGGAATTGAATCTCGCATGAGTGGAGAGGTTCAAAGGGTGGACCCATCAGGCGTGTGAGGACCAGGTTGAGGTTCCACATTGCAGCTGGTGGGTGGCTTGGTGGAATAACTCGTTTGAGTCCTTCCAAGAATGCTTTGATGGCAGGCACTCTGAATAGAGAGAGGTGCTGCCTGGTTTGTAGATAGGCTGATATTGCGGTCAAATGGACACGTATAGAGGTGTACGCTAGATTGCATCGGTATAGGTGTAGGAGGTAACAAATGATGTTTTGGATGGATGCGTCCAGCAGGTTAATGTCATTATTACCGCAGTAAATAACAAACCTTTTCCATTTGGCTGCATAGCAAGCTCTTGTAGTGGGTCTTCTGGCCTCCTTGATGATGTCCATACAGTCAGGTGGCAGGTTGAGGTAGCCAAACTCTAGGACTTCAGGAGCCAGATCGCCAGGTTCAGCTGTTGCGGATCTGGGTGCTGAATCTCTCCATGGTTCTGCGTCAAATGCGCGGGTTTGATCCGCAGCCTTTGATGCGGCACCACGGAAAGTTCGAGGAAGGTGGTGTACCATGGCTGGCGTGCCCACGTAGGAGCAACTAGGACGAGTGTCAGGGAGTGTTGTCTGAGTTTGCGAGCCACCAGCGGTATCAACGGTGCTGGGGGAAAAGCGTACGCAAATCTGCCGGACCAGTTCATCCATATCGCATTGCCCTGCGACTGCGGATGTGGGAACCTGGCGGCAAAGCTTTGGCATTTTGCGTTTTCGCTTGTGGCGAACAGGTCTATCTCTGGATGACCCCACTGCTGGAAGTACGGCTGGAGTACTGATGGGTGTAACTCCCACTCGTGCATCTGGTGGCTGTGTCTGCTGAGCAGATCCGCCATTTGGTTGTCCTTGCCGGGGAGGTGTTCCGCCATGAGGAACATGTTCCTCTGAATGGCCCACTTCCACATCCTCTGAGCCAGATGAGACAACTGTGGAGGAGTGCGTCCCTCCCTGCTTCTGTATGTAGTACATTGCGGTCATGTTGTCCGTCCGGATCAACACGACCTTGTTGCACAGATGTACTTTGAATGCCTTCATGGCTAGGAAGATTGCCATCAGTTCCAGAAGGTTGATGTGCATTTTCTTCTGTTGTGTCGTCCATAGTCCCTGCACTGTGTAGTGGAGTACATGAGCTCCCCATCCCTGGAGAGACGCGTCTGCTGTCAGTACTATTTGTGGAACAGGCTCCTGGAACGGTCGACCCTTGCAAAGGTTTTGTGGATTCCACCAATGCAGAGAGTTGTATGCCCGACCGCTCACCAACACTAGGTCTTTCAATTGTCCTTGAGCCTGATTCCACTGACGTGCCAAACACTCCTGAAGCGGGCGCATATGTAGTCTCGCGTGTGGGACTATGAAGATGCAGGAGGCCATCATGCCTATCAACTGCATGAACACTCGCGCCGGAAGGGAGTGTTGAGGTTTGAACTTTGAAATCAGCATTTGCATGCTGTTGATTCTCACCAAATTTGGCTGAGCTGTGGCGGCCAGAGTGTCTATAGTCGCACCTAGGTACTGTTGTACATGTGCGGGCTGTAGATGGGATTTTGGGTAATTTAGTGAGAACCCCAGACTGTGAAGGAGGTGAATGGTGCGGGACATGTGGCTGGCACATTGCTGGGCTGACTTTGCTTGAACGAGCCAGTCGTCCAGGTAAGGGTAGACGTGTATGTGCTGCCTCCGTAGATGTGCCGCCACAGTAGCTAGGCACTTTGTAAACACCCTTGGTGCCGTTGTCACGCCGAAGGGAAGGACTTTGAACTGGTAGTGCTGCCCTTGAACAGTGAACCTGAGGTATTTTTTGTGTGATGGGTGAATGGGTATGTGGAAATACGCATCCTTGAGGTCCAGTGTGGCCAGAAAGTCTCCCTGCTTGAGCAGCGGGAGGACTTGCTGTAGAGTGAGCATGTGAAAATGCTCGGAAAGAATGTATCTGTTTAGGGGTCTCGGGTCTAATATAGGTCTGAGTGACCCGTCCTTTTTCGGTATTAAAAAGTACAGGGAGTACACCCCCGTACCTTGCTCTTGGACGGGTACGACCTCTATTGCGCCTTTTAGAAGCATACTGTGCACCTCCTGCTGTAAGAGCGTTAAGTGCTCTGAGGACATAGGACGGTTTTTTGGAGGTATTGTGGGTGGAGTGGAGGTTAGTTCTAGACAGTAACCGTATTTGACAATATCTTTGACCCACCTGTCCGTGGTGATGGAGTTCCACGTGGACAGGAACCTTTGTAGCCTTCCCCCGACAGGTGTTATGTGGTCGGGAGGAAGGGAGAGGGCGTCACTGCTTGTTCTTGGGGGAGGACCTGGTGTTGCCGTAGCCGCGTCCTCTGCCCTTTGTACTGGAGCCACGATATCCACCCTGGGTGTTTTTATCGTAGGTGGTTTGGGTATTGCCTTTGCTGTATGTCTGCTGTGACCCCTGCCCTCTACCTGCTCCCCTATTTCCGGGGCGACGAAAGGAGCTGCTCCGAAAGGACTGAGTCTGGAGAGCCCCCATGGACTTTGCAGTGTCTGTGTCCTTCTTTATTTTCTCAAGGGCCGTGTCAACCTCCGGCCCGAATAAATAGTCGGGGTTGACAGGTTGGTTCAGTATATAATTTTGCACCTCAGGTTTGAACCCGGAGATTCGCAACCAGGCATGTCGTCGCAGCATGACGCTTGTGTTTATGGCCCTGGCTGCCGTGTCTGCGGCATCTAGTGCACACTTGATGGAAGCATTTGTGAGTAGCTATCCCTCTCTGATAAGAATTTCTGCACCTTCTTTGAACTGGTCAGGGAGATGTTGGAGTAGTTGCTCCATTGTATCATAGTGCGCTCTATCGTAGCGAGCGAGGAGCGCTTGAGTGTTGGCTATGCGCCATATGTTGGCAGCCTGTGCGGCAACTCGCTTGCCAGAGGTCTCTAAAACCTTGGACTCTTTGTCCGGGGGAGGAGCGTCACCTGTTGATTGCGAGTGTGCCCTCTTGCGAGCATTCGCAACGACAATGGAGTCGAGAGGTAATTGGCCTCTGATGTAAGTAGGGTCCCCAGGTGCTGATCTGTACTTTTTGTCGATCCTGGGGTTTATCACTCGTGCCCTGGTGGGTTCCTTGAAGATGTCCTTGGCTGGTTTGAGGACTCCTTTCAGCATGGGCAGAGTCTTTACATGCCTTTCCGAGGAAGCGAAAGTGTCCATAAGGAAGTAGTCTTCCACGGTGTCAGAGTGGAGCTGCACGTCATGATTATTTGCAGCACGTTCAATAAGAGAGTTGAACGCTGCAGTGTCCTCTGTCGGAGATGTTTTCGCTCCATAGAGTTGAGGGTCCTGTGCATCTAGAGGTGCACTGGGGTCTGCAGGGTCGCCCCAAGTTTGATCAGGGTCCTGTTGGTCATCAGGGTCCATGTCTCCGTGGTAAGGGACTTGGTCATCCATATAGTCTCCCAACGCATCCGTGTCGGAGTGTGTGGGAGAGAATGATAGTGGGTCTTGGTAGGGCGAGTCGAAAGATTCGCAAAGCACAGGTTCTGAGTCCACAGGCAGCTTTCTCTTTAGTGGGATCCTGAAAGGGTCCAAGGGTGGCTCTGAAGTTATCCTCCGGTCATGGATAACCATCCTGCCGGTGTTGGCGTCGATGTAACGTGACGGAGAGGTCTCAGCAGGTGTAACCGTGGTGTGGGTGACCCGTGTCCTGAGTTGGAACATTTTCGGGATCGTGGATGGCGGCAGGCCAAAAGTTATGTTGGCTGGCGCCGAAGAGGCTGTTTGAGCTTTCAGTGGGCCGGAGCCCGATGTGTCCTGGAGGACCGCTTGGGTTTTGCTGCTTTGTGCTGCAACGGTTCGCGCGTGAAGCGCTTTCGAGGCCTTAGCGCCCACCAGGTTTGTAGAGGCGGCCGTGGACTTTTTCGGCGCCGGTGGGTCATCGGGTCGAGGGGCGGAAATGGCCGTCGACGTCTTCGATGCAGGAGGCTTCGGTGTTGCCGTGGAAGCGACGTGAGACGCAGCAGGTGGTATGACCTTTGGTTTAGGAGTCGATGGCGTCGGCGCTGAGAGCCGAGCAGGTTTGATGGCACCGAGGGCCTTTTTCCGAATGCCGACTCCGGCGTCGGCCGCTTCAAGGTCGGCACCGAAGTCTCGCTTGGTGCGCTCGGTGCCGATGCGTGTCGCTGGCGTCGAAGGTGTGGAAGGCCTCGATCCGACTAGCGTCACTTTCGGTTTCGGTTTCTGTTTCATTTGTACCGGTGCAGCTTTCGGTTTCGGTTTGGTAGAAGGGAAACCAGCCGGTGTAGGTAATAATGGCTGCCGCTGAACGTCCGAGGCCGGGGCCGAAGAACTGCGGGAGAGGTCTCGGGTAAGGCCCGAAGGCGATCCCTCGACCGGAGCCATAGACTGTGGCACTGGGCCCTCGTCAGTCTGAACGGGTAGGCCTTGCTCGTCATTGGAGCTACTCTCTTCGGCCCCTAAGGCCTCATCGTCGTCTCCTACCTCGGCGTTGTCTTCATCTCTGCGAAAGAGTGATTCGTCGACGTCGTCCGAACCGGAGTCATGTTCGGAACCCGGATTGGAGGGTAGGACTTCCAACTCCTCGACATCTTCGGCGTTGAAGATGTCTGCCGGGGCCGGTGCCGCGTGCTGCGCTTCGAGTCTCGCCGCTCGACGATTCCGTAGAGTCTTCTTGGAACGGAACCGGGCGCAGGCCATGCATGTCGATTCGTCGTGGTCCGGCGACAAGCATTTGTTGCACACCGGGTGGACGTCGATATGGGGATATTTCGCATTGCATACCGGGCACCTCTTGAATGGTGTCCTCGACTCCATCGTCGGTGTCGTCGATGGTCAGGTAAAAAGCGAAAAGTTGTTTCCGAAGTTAGTAAGCTAACAGGTAGGGTCGAAACCGATCGAGTGAACAGTACCGACGCGAACTAAAGGCCTTTTGGCCTCGACTAACTTTTTCCTAACTGGAGTTAAGATAGCACATCCGAACCCAATGGCGGAAAAAAACAATCTGAGGATGGAGAGGATGCCCATGCGCACTGTAGTCCAGGGGAGGAGTCACCTATCCAAGGATACTTCGAAGACTCTTCCAGGACAACAACGTGCAAACATCCGGACCCAACACTAGGCGGCGATCTATGCACAGATATGAATTCAGCAGCCCACATGCCTCGAACCTGGCAGTGCCAGCCTCGAGGCCAGTCCTTTCGCGGTAGGGGGAAACAGACGTGGCCAGAGAAGAAGAGGGCGAGACCAACCCTCATCAAAGTGACTTCGCACGGAAGAAAATGCTCACCCTCAGTATACCCCGAGGGGTGAAGCACAAAGTAAGCACAGTAAGGGGGGTACACAAACCAAACGCCTACGAGCATGCAACACCAGTAGGCGGAAGACTGGGACTTTACCTTCAACAATGGCAAAAAATAACCTCAGACAAATGGATACTCTCGTCATACAGTACGGATACTGCATAGAGTTGGAAAAAAGACCTCCAAACAAGAAACCAAAGAGAAGCCAACGCTCTGGTCAAGAGCTTGCTCAACTCAGAGAAGAGGCGCTACAACTACTCCAAAAGGAGGCCATAGAACCAGTGCCATGCCGAGAAAGGAAAAGGGGAGTGTACTCAAACTACTTCCTGGTCCCAAAGGTGGACGAAACACTAAGACCCATCCTGGATCTACGATTCCTAAACAAATACACAAAGACGCAAATATTCAAAATGACATCGCTACAAGAAGTGCTACCTCAAATACGAGGCGGAGACTTCATGTCCACCGTGGATCTCAAAGATGCCTACCTGCACATCCCGATGAACAGGCTCCACAAAAACCTGTAAGGTTCAATCAACCAGGATCATTCCCAATTCACAACCCTGGCATTCGGTCTAAAGTCCGCCCCAAGGGTTTTCACAAAATGCCTTGCAGCAGTAGCAGCGTACCTACGGAGGGAAGGGATTCATGTGTATCCTTACCTAGACGACTGGCTAATCAAAGCAAGTACTCGCGACAAGTGCGAGGAACACGCAGAGCGGGTGACAAGAACACTAACAAACCTGGGGTTCTCGATACACTGGGGGAAGTCATCAATGGAACCAGAACAGGTGAAGATCTTCCTGGGGGCGCAGATCAACACCATAGACAGAACAGTCATGCCCAGCGACAGGAGAACAATAGCCCTGCTGAAGGAGACGCGTCTCTACCAGAAGGGGCGAGCTCTGACAGTGAGAACAGCGAGCAAGATCATGGGTATGATGGCGTCCTGCATTCACCTAGTCCCCAATGTACGGCTTCACATGAGACCGTTCCAGGAATGGCTGCAACAACAATGGTCACAAGCAAACGGAAGTTGGGAGGATCTAGTGGTTGTTATGCACGCAGTGCAAGAGGGGATAGCATGGTGAAACAGGGAGAACATAACTATAGGAAAGCCCTTGACACCACCAAGCCCAACTGTGACCATTACCACAGACGCATCCCAGATAGGATGGGGAGCGCACATTAACAAGCTCAGAGTGAGGGGTCTGTGGACTCCAGCAGATGCGGTCAGACACATCAACTACCTGGAATTGAAGACCGTACTGCTAGCCCTATAGGCCTTCCAGAGGCAGCTATACAACCAAAAAGTGTTGATACAGACGGACAATACTACCACAATTTTCTACATCAACGAGCAGGGAGGAACACAATCGTTCCCCCTTTCCACTCTGGCACAAGAGATTTGGAGATGGGCCATCCCACTCAAAATAGACCTGCTGGCGATACACCTACCAGGGAAGGACAATGTGGAAGCCGATTGGCTCAGCAGGCAGACCTCGGCATCCCGCGAGTGGGAGCTCAATGGACAGGAAACGCAAAAGCTTTTCAAAAGGTGGGGTACACCGACAATATACCTGTTTGCAACACACCTGAATGCAAAATGCCGAAACTTCGCATCCAGACAACCAGAAAAACAATCCATGGGGAATGCCCTATGGATAAGTTGGTCAAGGACATTTGCATACGCTTTTCCACCAATACCACTGATACACAGGGTACTCAACAAGTGCAAGACCAGCAACATGACAATGATCCTAGTGGCACCACAGTGGGCAAGACAGACATGGTACTCACAAATAGTGGAGATGGCACAGGGACCTCCACACAAATTCGCAAAAAGAAAGAACTTACTCTCCATGCAGAACGGAGAGGTTCTACACCCAGAGCCAGAGAGCCTCGGACTGGCAGCTTGGCTCCTGAAGACAGAGTTCGCACACAAACTACCTCCAAGCACTATGCGAGTGCTGCGGGAGGCAAGGAGACCAACAACACGAAAATGTTATGGGGAAAAGTTTCACAACGTGGTGCAGAAAAAATAAACTGCAAACTAAATTGACAAAGGAATCAACAGTGCTTAGATACCTCACACACCTTCTAAAGGCGAAACTATGCTCATCGTCGCCGAGGGTCCACCTAGCGGCGATCGTAGCTTACACACGAGGTGAGACAGGAGGAAGCTTCTTTACGTCACGGGTAGTAAAGAAATTCCTGGAAGGGGCAAAAAGAATAGCGCCACCAAATAGGATGCCGCCTCCGGAATGGAACCTCAACGTAGTCCTGACGGAACTTATGAAGGCGCCCTTTGAGCCCATTCACAAGGCCTCCCTTCAAATGCTAACAATGAAGACAGCCTTTCTGGTGGCAATATCCTCACTGCGCACAGTAAACGAGCTGCAAGCGCTAACGCTGCAAGAGCCCTACATCCAGATACACAAGGACAGAGTCGTAATGAGAACGGACCCACACTTCATGCCAAAGGTGGTGTCAACATTCCATATAAATCAAACAATTCAAATACCAAGTTTCTTTCAGAACCCAGCAACAAGCGCAGAGAGGGCACTGCACACTCTAGACGCTAGAAGGGCGGTGATGCACTACATCAAGAGGACAAAAGAACACAGAAAAACCAAGCAGTTTTTTGTGTCCTTCGCAACGAGCTTCCTGGGTAGACCAGTGACAAAAAGCACCATCGCACGATGGATTGCACTTACAATACAATTCTGCCACAAACTGGCGGAGCAAGAACTATCCGAGGGGCCACGGGCCCACTCCACAAGGAAGAAGGGAGCAACAATTGCCTTTCTGGCAAATACACCCATTCAAGACATATGCCTGGCGGCAACATGGGCTTTAGTGCACACGTTCACCAAGCACTACTGCGTGGATATACAGATGAACAAGGAAGCACAAGTAGGACAGAAGGTGCTCCAACATATATTCAACGACCAACGCTCATCTTCCACCCACCCGCCACAGAGAAAACAACGCTGCCTGTCGGTGTAGTTTTGCAGCTTGAAGATCTTTCTGGAATCACTAGCGAACCCACCCACCTCCGCCAGGAAGATGAGGCAGGACAAAAAAGGGTGGAGGGACAAAGACTGAAATAACAAGATAAAACTGAAAGGATATATATAAGGAAATTACTTGGTGCCTAGGGTAAAAAAAAAAAAAAAAAAAAAAAAAAAAAAAGAAGAAAAGCAAGAGAGAGGAAGGGAAAAAAGAACCCGAAGATGGCGCCCCGAAGGTGGGACTTCCGCAGGAAGCACGCCCACGTCACGAGAGGTACACCAAATGGTGGGACGTCGACGCCCACCTGGGCTACAAAAAAAACAAACACAAGATAGACTACGAATCCGGACCCAACCACCAGATCGCGGAATAATGCACAGCATAGGGAATCCAGAAAGATCTTCAAGCTGCAAAACTTAACTATTAGTTAACCATCCTTCAGAACAGAGAGGTGGGCGGGATCAGTGAGGCAGACAGAGTATCCACCAGAAAGATGGTTGCCAAAGACAACTTTTTCTTCTGAGGGATACTTCTAGTGGCAGTACGACGCAAAGACAAAATGGCAACCACCTCTGGCAGCAGTTGAAAGGAAATCGGACATCCCCACTCAATCTCTAGGCATGAAGTTGGAGGCTATGGAGGCTGGGGTGCAGAACGAATAGTTTCTTACCTGTCGGTGTAGTTTTGCAGCTTGAAGATCTTTCTGGATTCACTATGCTGTGCATTATTCCGCGATCTGGTGGTTGGATCCGGATTCGTAGTCTTTTTTTTTTGTAGCCCAGGTGGGCGTCGACGTCCCACCATTTGGTGTACCTCTCGTGACGTCCTCGTGCTTCCCACCTTGGTGCGCCATCTTCGGGTTCTTTTTTCCCTCTTTCTCTGCATTTTTTTTTTGTTTTTGAACCCTAGGCGTTCTAGTAATTTCCATTTCAATATTTCTCTCAGTGTCTCCTTGTTCTTTTTATTGTTTGTCCTTCCACCCTCTTCTCCTGCCTCATCTTTCTGGCAGAGGTGGGTGGGTTCGCTAGTGAATCCAGAAAGATTTTCAAGCTGCAAAACTAAACCGACAGGTAAGAAACGAATAGTTTCTTACCTGTCGGTGTAGTTTTGCAGCTTGAAGATCTTTCTGGATTCACTATGCTGTGCATTATTCCGCGATCTTGTGGTTGGGTCCGGATTCGTAGTCTTTTCTTTGTTTTTTTTTTTTTTTTTGTAGCCCAGGTGGGCGTCGACGTACACCATTTGGTACACCTCCCGTGACGTCGTCGTACTTCCTGCGGAAGTCCCACCTTTGGGGCGCCATCTTCGGGTTCTTTTTTCCTTCCCTTTTTTTTTTTTTTTTTTTTAACCCTAGGCGATTGATTAATCCTTCTTGTCCCTTTATCTGTATATTTGTATTTCTTTGATCTTTTCCATTTTACCCCCTCTTCCTCCAGCCTCATCTTCCTGGCGGAGGTGGGTGGGTTCGCTAGTGAATCCAGAAAGATCTTCAAGCTGCAAAAGTACACCGACAGGTAAGAAACTATTCGTTTTGCAGCGTGAATCTTTCTGGATTCACTATGCTGTGCATCGATTTTGTAGCGGTTTTCCTAGTTCTGTGGCGGCTGGGTGGTAGATGAGCGTTGGTCGTTGAAAATGTGCTGAAGCACCTTCTGTCCAACTTGTGCTTCCTTGTTCATCTGAATGTCCACGCAGTAGTGTTTCGTGAACGTGTGCACAGATGCCCAAGTTGCCGCGAGGCATATGTCCTGGATGGGCGTGTTCGCCAGGAAGGCCACGGTGGCCCCTTTCTTCCTTGTGGAGTGAGCCTGCGGCCCCTCCGCTAGCTCCTGTCCAGCCTGTTTGTGGCAGAATTGAATAGTGAGGGCAATCCACCTAGCGATGGTGCCCTTGGTCACTGGTCTACCCATGAAGCTAGTAGCAAAGGACACAAACAGCTGTTTCGACTTCCTGAGTTCTTTGGTTCTCTCAATGTAGTGCATCACCGCTCTTCTGGCATCGAGGGTGTGCAGTGCCTTTTCTGCTTTTGTAGTCGGGTTTTGGAAGAAACTTGGTATCTGGATAGTCTGATTTAGGTGGAACGTCGACACTACCTTGGGCATGAAGTGTGGGTCCGTTCTCAGGACTATTCTATCTTTGTGAATTTGAATGTAGGGTTCCTGCAGCGTTAGTGCTTGAAGCTCGCTCACCCTGCGTAGTGAGGTTATGGCCACCAGAAAGGCTGTTTTCATAGTTAGCATTTGCAGTGTGGCCTTGTGAATGGGTTCAAACGGTGCCTTCATGAGCTCCGTCAGGACCACATTCAGATTCCATGCCGGCGGCGGCAACCTTTTCGGGGGGGGGCCATCCTTTTGGCTCCCTCCATGAATCTCCTCACCACCTGCGAGCTGAAGAAACTTCCACCTTTTTCACCTCTGGTGTATGCCACGATGGCCGCTAGGTGTACCCTTAGTGAGCTCGAGCAGAGGTTACTCTTTAGAAGGTGTGTGAGGTACCTCAGTACTGTTGAGTCTCTTGTCATTCTGTTTTGCAGGCCCTTCTTCCGGCACCACACAGTGAACCTCTTCCATTTTGCGCTGTAGCATTTTCGTGTAGTTGGTTTCCTCGCCTCCCGTAGCACTCGCATCGTGCTCGGCGGCAATCTTAGGTGTGCGAACTCTAGGTCTTCAGGAGCCATGCCGCCAGGTTGAGGGTCTCTGGCTCTGGGTGCAGGACCTCTCCGTTTTGCATTGAGAGCAGGTCCTTCCTCCTCTCGAACCTGTATGGGTCGCCTTGTGCCATTTCCTGAATTTGTGAGAACCATGTCTGCCTCGCCCACTGCGGAGCCACCAGGATCAGGGTCATGTTGCTGGTTCTGCACTTGTCGAGCACTCTGTGCAACAGGGGTATCGGTGGAAAGGCGTAGGCAAATGTCCTCGACCAGCTTATCCATAGGGCATTTCCCTTGGATTGCTGATCTGGTTGCCTGGACGCGAAGCTTTGGCATTTTGCATTGTGGCGTGTTGCAAAAAGGTCTATTGTGGGAGTCCCCCATCTCCGGAAGAGTTTCTCCGTTTCCTGGCCATTGAGCTCCCACTCGTGTGATGCTGAGGTCTGCCTGCTTAGCCAGTCTGCCTCCACATTGTCCTTCCCCGCTAGGTGAATTGCCAGTAGATCTATCCTGAGAGGTATGGCCCATCTCCAAATCTCCTGAGCTAGGGATGAGAGTGGGAACGACTGTGTCCCCCCTTGTTTGTTGATGTAGAACATCGCCGTGGTGTTGTCTGTTTGGACCAACACCCTCTTGTTGAACAGGTGCCTCTGGAATGCCTTCAGGGCTAGCAGGATTGTTTTCAACTCTAGGTAGTTGATATGGCGGACCGCATCTGCTGGGGCCCATAGACCCCTCACTCTGAGGTTGTCCATGTGCGCTCCCCATCCCTTCTGCGATGCGTCCGTGGTAATGGTCACTGTTGGGATTGGTGGTGTCAGGCTTCTTCCTGCTGTTATGTTGTCTCTGTTCCACCAAGTTATCTCCTCCTGCACTGCGTGCGTAACAACCACTAGATCCTCCCAGCTTCCGTTTGCTTGTGACCATTGTTGTTGTAGCCATTCCTGGAATGGTCTCATGTGCAGGCGTACATTCGGCACCAGCTGGATACAGGACGCCATCATCCCCATCATCTTGCTCACAGTCCTCACTGTCAGAGCTCGCCCCTTCTGGTAGAGCTTCGCCTCCTTCAGTAGAGCCTCTGTCCTCCTCTCGCTGGGTACTACTGTACTGTTGCGGGAGTTGATCTTTGCCCCCAGGAAAATCTTCACCTGCTCCGGTACCATCGATGATTTTCCCCAGTGGATCGAGAATCCCAACTTTGTGAGGGTGTCTATTACGCGTTTTGCGTGCCTTTCGCACTTTCCGCGTGAGTTTGCCTTGACCAGCCAGTCGTCCAAGTAGGGGTAGACATGTATTCCCTGCCTTCGTAGGTGCGCCGCTACCGCCGACAGGCATTTTGTAAAGACCCTTGGTGCTGATTTTAATCCGAAGGCCAGGGTCGTGAACTGGTAGTGTTCTTGTTCGATGTTGAATCTTAGAAGGCCCTTGTGCCTTCTGTTTATTGGGATGTGAAGATAGGCATCTTTGAGGTCCACGGTGACCATGAAGTCCCCTTCTCTTATCTGTGGCAGAACCTCCTGCAGTGAAGTCATTTTGAACCTTTGCGTTCTGATGAACTTGTTTAGGTAACGGAGGTCTAGAATGGGCCTGAGGTCTCCGTCTACCTTCGGAACCACGAAGTAGTTTGAGTAGACCCCTTTGTTGCGTTCTCTGAACGGCACTGTCTCTATGGCTCCCTTTTGCAGGAGTTTCCGCGTTTCTTCTCTGAGTATTGTCAGTTCTTGGGCCGATCTCAGTCTCCCCCTTGGTTTCCTGTTTGGAGGTCTTTTCTCCAAATCTACGCAGTACCCGTACTGCACAACGTTCCGTATCCACTTGTCTGTGGTTATACGCCGCCACTCCTGAAGGTAGAACCTCAGTCTTCCGCCTACCGGTGTCATATGCTCGTAGGCTCTTGAATTTTCTCTTCCCCCTGATGACACTTTTTTGCGCCTCACCCTTGGGGTCCTGACGAGGGTAGGTGTCCTCTTGCGTGCTGAGTCACTTTGTCGAGGGCTGTTCGCCCCCTCTCCTCCTTTGGCCACGTCCGTTCCCTCTCCCGCGAAAGGACTGGCCCCGATGTTGATATTGCCAGTTTTGCTTCTGTTGACCTTGCCCGTGACCTTCACCCTGCTGACTTTGTTGGAACGCCTGGTGCGACGTCCCCTGCTGGCTTCCTCCCCTACCGTAGGGTCTTCGAGGGATTTCCTCGCCTCATTCCCCTCAGCTGTAGGGCCCCCATGGACCTCGCCGTCTCGTTTTCTTTTTTCAGCTGGGTGAGCTTGTCGTCCACTGTTGCTCCGAACAGTGTCTCTCCATTGAAGGGGGTGCCAAGGATGTTGTTCTGCACTTCCGGTTTGAATCCCGAGATTCTTAGCCATGCATGCCTCCTCTCTGTGACCCCTATGGCCATGAGTCTTGCTGAAGTCTCTGCCCCATCCAACGCCGTCTTTATACAGGAGTTGGCGATGTTTTTGCCTTCATCTATCAGGTGAGAGGCTCTCTGCCGGAATTCTTCGGGGAGGTGCTTTACTAACTCCCCCATCTCATCCCAGTGCTGGTACTGGTGTCTATTGAGGAGTGCATTTGAATTCGCCATGCGCCAGTGCATTGCGGCGTTCCTCTCGACCTTTCTTCCTGTGAGGTCAATCCTCCTGCTCTCCTTATCCGGGGGTGGGCCTGAAGTTGCTGGTACGTTGGCCCTTCTCCTGGCCGTGGAGGCTATGATGGAGTCCGCGGTCACGCTACCCTTGATGTAAGGGGGGTCCAGGGAGGAGTGCTTATATTTCTTCTCTGTCCTGGGCGTGATCGACCGGCAGGTTGCAGGTTCCTTGAAGGCTTCTCTCCCCTGATTCATCACGCTTTGTAGCATGGGGAGGAACTGGCTCCTTGTCTGGATGGGGAGCAGTGTCTCGACGAGAAAATCGGCTTTTGGTTTCTCCTCGTCTAGTTTGACGCCGAAGGCCATTGCTGCGCTCCTGACCACCATATTGTAGACCCCGATGTCGTCGGGTGGCGAAGGCCTCGAAGGGTACGTGTCTACGGGCTCCTCCGGGTTTTCGGTGTCGAGATCGTGCCATTCGACGTCGTTGTCGGTAGATGCCGCCGATTCGTATAACGACCGTTGGTCTTCTTCCTCGGCTTCTCCCTCATAATAGGGTTCTTCTTCCTCTTCGAGTTCCCTTGTCAGCCCTTCGGCGTCGAACTCGTCTTCGACCTCCTCGACGTCCGCTGATGGAACCGTTGGAATCTTGAATTCCTTCATTCTGGCGTCGAACTCCTTCTTTCTTTGAAGGATGTTCTCCATTTCGGCCTCGAGCCGCCTCTTCTTCTTCTCCATCTCGGAGATGCTTTCGGCGTCGACCGCGGGTCTTTTCGATGAACCTTGCGTCGACGTCGAACGTTCTTTCTGCGTCGATCGGCCCGTTTCATGGGATGCTTTCGACGACCCTTGCCTTTCGGCGTCTTTCGGCACCGGGGAGTCCTTATCTAAGGATCCGCTCGGCCTCTTGTCCGTGGTTCCCCCTTTGGACGTCGAAGTTTTCGGCGCCGGGGCTCCCTTCGTGGACTTTGACTCAGATTTTCTCGAGTCACCCTCGTGTTGTCGAGGTACTTTTTGTTTTGTGCTCGACGATTCTCTTACCTCGTCTTCTTTTTTCTTGTCGGTCTCTACGACCGTGAAGTTTTCGGCTGTCTCGGCGACGTTGTCCTCGTCGTCTGAGGAGAGGCCCAGAGCGTAGAGCGTCGGGGGCTTCCCCTTGCCGTCCATGCTGGCGTTGGCCCTTCTCTGCCGCTCTCTCACCCTGAGTGTCTTCGGCGCGAAGGCTGAGCAGGCGTTGCAGTCGATACTCTGGTGATCGACCGGTAGGCAGAGGTTGCAGACCGGATGCTGGTCTCTCTGCGCGAACTTGTGGTGGCAGTTTGGGCAGAACTTGAATGGCGTCTTGTCCATTGCGCTCAGGGTCTCTGAGCGTGCATTCTCCAAAGCCGTCGAAGAAAAAGGGCGCTGGTCCTCCTTTCTTCGCGCTCCTGATGAAATCTTTTCCTTTCCTGATATCTTCTAGTGTTTCTATCGATGAAACTCGCTTTTCTTCCTTCTTCCTTCGAGTGTAATTCTGGAGCTTCCCGATGACGATCCAGACCCAACGGTGGAAAAAAGAATCTGAAGATGGCGCCCCAAAGGTGGGACTTCCGCAGGAAGTACGACGACGTCACGGGAGGTGTACCAAATGGTGTACGTCGACGCCCACCTGGGCTACAAAAAAAAAAAAAAACACAAAGAAAAGACTACGAATCCGGACCCAACCACAAGATCGCGGAATAATGCACAGCATAGTGAATCCAGAAAGATTCACGCTGCAAAACTATTAGTTTTGCAGCGTGAATCTTTCTGGATTCACTATGCTGTGCATAGATTTTGTAGCGGTTTGTTATCTTTGTGGCGGCTGGGTGGAAGATGAGCATTGGTCGTTGAATATATGTTGAAGCACCTTTTGTCCTACTTGTGCTTCCTTGTTCATCTGTATGTCCACGCAGTAGAGCTTAGTGAACGTGTGCATTGAAGCCTAAGTTGCCGCCAGACATATGTCTTGAATGGGCGTGCTTGCCAGAAAGGCAATTGTTGCCCCTTTTTTCCTTGTGGAGTGTGCTTGTGCCCCCTCCGATAGTTCTTGTCCTGCCTGATTGTGGCAGAATTGTATCGTTAGTGCGATCCATCTTGCTATGGTGCCCTTAGTCACTGGTCTACCCAGGAAGCTGGTTGCGAATGACACAAAAAACTGCTTTGTTTTCCTGTGCTCCTTTGTTCTTTCGATGTAGTGCATCACCGCCCTTCTAGCGTCTAGAGTGTGTAGTGCCCTTTCAGCGCCTGTTGGGTTTTGAAAGAAACTTGGTATTTGAACTGTCTGGGTCATATGAAATGCGGACACCACCTTTGGCATGAAGTGTGGGTCCGTCCTCATGACGACTGTCCTTGTGTATTTGGATGTAGGGCTCCTGTAGTGTTAGCGCTTGCAGTTCGCTTACTCTGCGTAGCGAGGTTATTGCCACCAGAAAGGCTGTTTTAATTGTCAGCATTTGTAGAGAGGCCTTGTGTATGGGCTCAAAGGGCGCCTTCATAAGTTCTGTAAGGACTACGTTGAGGTTCCATGCTGGTGGCGGCATTCTTTTAGGTGGCTCTAATCTTTTTGCCCCTTGGAAGAATCTCTTTACTACCCGAGAGGTAAAGAAACTTCCCCCCCGTCTCACCTCGTGTGTAAGCTACGATCGCCGCTAGGTGGACTCTTAGCGACGACGAGCATAGATTAGCCTTTAGTAGGTGTGTGAGGTATCTAAGCACCGTTGATTCCCTGGTCATTTTATTTTGCATCTTATTTCTGCTGCACCATATTGTAAACCTTTTCCATTTATCCCCATAGCATTTCCGTGTTGTTGGCCTCCTTGCCTCCCATAGCACTCGCATAGAGTTCGCACACCCTAAGCTACCTCAAAGCACTAAGTCCTCAGGAGCCAAGACGCTAGGCTGAGGCTCTCTGGCTCTGGGTGTGGGTGTAAAACCTATCCGTTCTGCATGGTGAGTAAGTCTTTTATTCTTGCGAATTTGTGTGGGGGCCCCTGCGCCATTTCCACTATTTGCGAGTACCATGTCTGTCTTGCCCACTGTGGTGCCACTAGGATCAGCGTCATGTTGCTGGTCATGCATTTATTGAGTACCCTGTGTATCAGTGGTATTGTTGGAAAAGCGTAGGCAAATGTTTTTGACCAGCTTATCCATAAGGCATTCCCCTGGGATTGTTTTTCTGGTTGTCTGGATGCGAAGTTTTGGCATTTTGCATTCTGGTGTGTTGCAAATAGATCTATTGTCGGTGTTCCCCACCTTCTGAATAGTTTTTGCGTTTCCTGCCCATTGAGCTCCCACTCGTGGGATGCTGAAGTCTGCCTGCTGAGCCAGTCTGCTTCCACATTGTCCTTTCCTGGTAGGTGTATGGCCAGCAGGTCTATTTTGAGTGGGATGGCCCATTTCCAGATCTCCTGGGCCAGGTTTGATAGGGGAAACGATTGTGTTCCTCCCTGCTTGTTGATGTAGAACATTGCTGTGGTGTTGTCCGTTTGTATCAACACTCTGATTGTACAGCTTCCTCTGGAAGGCCTTCAGGGCTAGCAGTACGGTTTTCAATTCCAGGTAGTTGATGTGTTTGACCGCATCCGCTGGAGTCCACAGACCCCTCACTCTGAGCTTGCTCATGTGTGCTCCCCATCCTATCTGGGATACATCTGTGGTGATGGTCACAGTTGGGCATGGAGGTGTCAAGGGCTTCCCTATAGTTATGTTGTCCCTGTTCCACCATGTTATCTCTTCTTGCACAGCGTGCGTTACAACCACTAGATCCTCCCAACTTCCGTTTGCTTGTGACCATTGCTGTTGCAGCCATTCTTGGAATGGTCTCATGTGTAGGCGTACATTGGGGACTAGGTGAATGCAGGACGCCATCATACCCATGATCTTGCTCGCTGTTCTCACTGTCAGAGCTCGCCCCTTCTGGTAGAGACGCGTCCACTTCAGCAGGGCTATTGTTCTCCTGTCGCTGGGCATGACCGTTTTGTCTATGGTGTTGATCTGCGCCCCCTGGAAGATCTTCACCTGTTCTGGTTCCATTGATGACTTCCCCCAGTGTATCGAGAACCCCAGGTTTGTTAGTGTTCTTGTCACCCGCTCTGCGTGTTCCTCGCACTTGTCGCGAGTACTTGCTTTGATTAGCCAGTCGTCTAGGTAAGGATACACATGAATCCCTTCCCTCCGTAGGTACGCTGCTACTGCTGCAAGGCATTTTGTGAAAACCCTTGGGGCGGACTTTAGACCGAATGCCAGGGTTGTGAATTGGGAATGATCCTGGTTGATTGAACCTTACAGGTTTTTGTGGCGCCTGTTCATCGGGATGTGCAGGTAGGCATCTTTGAGATCCACGGTGGACATGAAGTCTCCGCCTCGTATTTGAGGTAGCACTTCTTGTAGCGATGTCATTTTGAATTTTTGCGTCTTTATGAATTTGTTTAGGAATCGTAGATCCAGGATGGGTCTTAGTGTTTCGTCCACCTTTGGGACCAGGAAGTAATTTGAGTACACTCCCTTGTTCCTTTCTCTGCATGGCACTGGTTCTATGGCCTCCTTTTGGAGTAGTTGTAGCGTCTCTTCTCTGAGTTGAGCAAGCTCTTGACCAGAGCGTTGTCTTCGCTTTGGTTTCTTGTTTGGAGGTCTTTTTTCGAACTCTATGCAGTATCCGTACTGTATGACGAGAGTATCCATTTGTCTGAGGTTATTTTTTGCCATTGTTGAAGGTAAAGTCCCAGTCTTCCGCCTACTGGTGTTGCATGCTCGTAGGCGTTTGGTTTGTGTACCCCCCTTACTGTGCTTACTTTGTGCTTCACCCCTCGGGGTATACTGAGGGTGAGCATTTTCTTCCGTACGAAGTCACTTTGATGAGGGTTGGTCTCCCCCTCTTCTTCTCTAGCCACGTCCGTTTCCCCTACCGCGAAAGGACTGGCCTCGAGGCTGGTACTGCCAGTTTTGCTTCTGCTGTCTCTGCTGGCCGTGACTTTCATCCTGCTGTCCTTGCTGGAATGTCTGGTGCGACGTTCCCGGCTGGTTTCCTCCCCTTCCGTAGGGTCTCCGAGCTGGGGTGCCTCTTCTCATCCCTCTGAATTGCAGGGCCCCCATGGACCTTGCCGTCTCATTTTCTTTCTTCAATTGGGTGAGTTTTTCGTCCACCGGAGCACCGAACAGCGTCTCACCGTTGAAAGGGGTATTTAGTATGTTGTTCTGGACCTCTTGCTTCAATCCTGAAATTCTGAGCCAGGCCTGCCTCCTTTCAGTGATTCCTATAGCCATCAGCTTGCTCGATGTCTCTGCCCCGTCCAATGCTGTCTTAATGCATGAGTTTGCAATATTCTTCCCTTCCTCCACCAGATGGGAAGCTCTCTGCTGGTATTGCTCGGGGAGATGTTTGATTAAGTCTCCCATCTCGTCCCAGTGCTGGTACTGGTGCCTGTTCAGTAGGGCATTGGAGTTCGCCATGCGCCAGTGCATTGCCGCATTTCTCTCAACCTTTCTCCCGGTGAGGTCCATCCTTCTGCTCTCCTTGTCGGGAGGCGGCCCTGAGGTTGCCGGTACATTGGCCCTTTTCCTGGCCGTGGACGCAATGATGGAGTCAGCTGTGACTGATCCTTTGATATATGGCAGGTCCTGTGAGGAGTGCTTGTATTTCTTCTCTGTTCTGGGAGTGATGGATCTGCAAGTTCCTGGGTCCTTGAACGCCTCCTTCCTTTGGTTCGTTACGCTATGGAGCATGGGGAGGAACTGGCTCCTAGTCTGGATGGGGAGCAGTGTTTCGAGTAGAAAATCTGCTTTCGGCTTCTCCTCGTCCAATTTCACGCCAAAAGCTGCTGCAGCGCTCTTGACGACCATGTTGTATGCCCCAATGTCGTCTGGCGGCGAAGGCCTCGAAGGATAGGTCTCCACGGGCTCGTCGGGATTTTCGGTATCGATGTCCTGTCATTCCAGCTCATGTGTCGACGGCGCCGAGCCGTAGATTGACTGCTGCTCCTCTTCCTCATCTTCTCCCTCATAGTAGGGGTCTTCTTCCTATTCTTCAGGATCTCTTGACTGCTCTTCGGTGTCGAACTCTTCCTGTTCTTCGATCTCGACGACATCCGTCGACTGTTTCGTTGGGATTTTGAATTTTTTCATTTTTTCATCGAACTCCTTCCTCTGAAGGATGCCCTCCATCTCCGCCTTGAGCCTTCTCTTTTTCTTCTTCATTTCGGAGGCATGTTCGGCGTCGAGCGCTGGTCTTTGACGGAGCTTGCGTCGACGCGGCCTTGTCCTTTGTCGCCGAACACCCCACCTCGTGGGCCTGCTTCGACGAACTCTGTTTCTCGGCGGCCTTCGGCACCTGGGAGTCCTTCTCGAAGGATCCGCTGGGCCTTTCGTCCTTGGATCCACTTGCGGTCGTCGAAATTTTCGGCGCCGGTGTTCCTTTCAAGGACTTTGACTCTGTTTTTCGAGAGTCACTCTCAGATTGTCGGGGCCCTTTTGGGGGTTTCGTACTTGACGTGTCGCCTTGTCAAGCGTTTTCTTATCGGTCTCTGCGACCGTGAAGACATCAGGTCCCTCGGCGATGTTGTCTTCATCATCAGTGGAGAGGCCCAGTTCGTACAGCGACGGGACCTTACCCTTGCCTTCCATGTTGAAGTTGGCTCTCCTCTGCCTTTCTCTCACCCGGAGTGTCTTCGGCGTGAAGGCGGAACAGGCGTTGCAGACCTTGCTCTCGTGGTCAATCGGCAGGCAAAGGTTGCAGACCGGATGTTGGTCCTTCTGCGCGTATTTGTGGTGGCAGTTACGGCAGAATTTAAAGGGTGTCTTGTCCACTGCGCTCAGAGTCTGAGTGCGCATTTTCCGATGGGCATCGAAGATTGAGGATCTCCTTCTCCTTAGTCGTCCCGGCTGTATGCTCTTCCTCTCTGTAGTCTTCTATAAATCCTCCTTCGATGAAACTCTTGTATTTTTCTTCTTCCTTCGTTAAAACTCTGGAGCTTCTCGATGACGATCCAGACCCAACGGCGGAAAAAAGAATCTGAAGATGGCGCACCAAGGTGGGACTTCCGCAGGAAGCACGAGGACGTCACGAGAGGTACACCAAATGGTGGGACGTCGACGCCCACCTGGGCTACCAAAAAAAAAAAAAAAAGAAAAAGAAGGAGACTACGAATCCGGACCCAACCACCAGATCGCGGAATACTGCACAGCATAGTGAATCCAGAAAGATTCACGCTGCAAAACTTGTCCTGCTAACTAAGACAGGAGTTCCTCCATGGGAGGCAGCTGGAGCACTAAGAACAGGGAAAGTGCAGACCACACCCTTTTTTGCCAGTCCAGAGAAATCAGTTTAACCCAGGCCCAGTCTTAACTAATCTACCCAAGAACATGTGGACTCCCAGGAATGAGAAGAGATTCATAATGAAGTGGAAAGTTCTCTAATGGAACAAGCTTACTTAGGGAGGGCAGAGAACTGTTGGCAAGGGGGACTGGCCTGAGCAACAAGGAGATATGCCTGAGGGGTGCCCCACAGATCAAAGATGTCTCGAACTACCATTGTATGGATACTCCACTTTGGGTCAGAAAGCAGATACTGATGCGGATTTTAGGAGACCCAGCTAGGTGACTGGCAACTACCCAGATATCATGATGGTGTGCCCGCACACCGTCTCCATGCTTTCCGACAGAACTGGACTGGTGAGACCCACTCCTCCCAGCTTGTGGACATACCACATTGCGGTCTTATACTTCAAAATCTGGACAAACTGCCCATGAAGGGAAGGAAGGGAGGCCTTGAGCACCAGCCTAATCATCTTTTAAAGCAGGTTGAAGTGAAATATCTGCTCCTCTGGAGACCACAGGCCTCAATCTTAAAAACCTCCTGCTGAAGAACCCCCACACCTGAAAGTGGAAGCATCAGTCACTAACATGGCCACCGCTGGAGGAGAACAGAAGGACTTCCATTGGGACAGGTTCTCCTCCCTGACCAGTAAGTCAGGTCCGTGCAGTCTCCTGGGAGATCACCACAGGGTCCGAGAGCTGTCCCCATACAAGAACCACTGCCTGCAGAGGCCCCACTTGAGAGCCCTCAAGTGCAAGGATACTTAATTGACCAAGAGGATACAAGAACCCATCAAACCTAGCAGGAGTAAGACCAACATGACTGGAATCAGAGCCACCTCACAAAATACTTTAATCATAAATGAATGTCTCAGACTCTCTACAGGAGGAAAGACTGAGGGCTCTAAATGAGACATCGTTAAGTTGATGGAAAAAGACCAGGATCAATAAAGATGGTGTTAACTGGAGGTGGCGCAAAACCGGCTGTGGTGAACCGGCTTTGAGCAGCCAGTCATCCAGGTACAGAAACACTTGGAACCCTGCCCTTCACTGTTGTGCCACCACCCCTGCCATCACCTTTTGAAGACTTGAGGTGATGATCTCAGTACTAACGGGACGACTGCGTACTAGTAGTGGACAGAGCATTCAACGAAACGCAGGTACCTCCCGTGAGACTGCAGGATCAGTATATAGAAATATGCGATCTGCAAGTTGAGGGACACCCTCCAGTCTCTCACTTCCAGCATCAACAATCTATGCCAGGGAAAGCAGCTTTTCTACTTGCAGGAGAAAAGATTCAAGACTATAAGATCTCGGATCACAGAAAGAACACCGTACTTCCTAGGGACAGGGAACTACTGAAAGTAGCACCCTTACTCTAATTCCTCCTCTGGTATCAACTCCACAGCTCCTCATGCAGCAGTATACGGAGATAATCTTCTAAATGATGCGACTTAAGAGGAGGGATACAGGGATGAGCAATTGGAAGCGTAGGGCATACCCACCTTTCTACAAGTTTAATTACCCACCGGTCTCAAGTTATGGCCTGCCAGGAGTGCCGCATGCTCTGGACAAGGGCTAACTAGCTACTTCACTACTGGTACTGGGGAGGAGGAGAAAGGTGCTGCCAATTGAGAGTGAAACCTTAGCTCTTCTCTCTGTACTGCCTGAACAGTGGGATTAAAGGTTGTTGCTAGGACTGTGTGGTCTAATGCTGCCAAAAGTTAAATCCCCTTGAAAAGGCACAAAACCTCCAGAATTGGTGGCAGTCTGGCATGTGAGCTTTAATGATATGAGGGCTAGGCTACCCACTGGCTGCATCAAGCTTCTGCAACTTTCTAGCCATGGGGCTGTTGGGAATTCACAAGGCCTGCACCACCAAGCACTCTGGGACGAATGGACAGGACGGAACGGAGCATTCCCTGGAGCAAGCCTGTAACTCTGTCACCAACCTACTGACCACCAGGTTGGAGGTAGGATTCTCCCAGGCCACCATAAATGGGTCCAAGAGAGCCTCATTGAAAGGGAATAGCATTTTAGATGCTTGCACATGTGGCTGCAACACCTCAGATTCAAAGTTAGATTTACAGTCTACCATGGGAGTGCTTGGACTTCGGCTGCTTTGTGAATCACAGAGTCAAAAAAAGTCATCTCAGGAGAGCGAAGCACCAAAGGCAACTACATCTCTGTCTCAGGTGACATGTCCAGGCCACTTGATATGCTGAATATCAACAAATCAGCCATGTCAGAGGATAGAGGAGGCAATAACTTTGCTGTCTCACTATTGTCATCCATGTCAGGCACCAGCCTTCTCTCCTAGACCTATGAACAATCTCCTGAGAGTTTGGTAGAGGGTCACTTCCGACAGGGCCCAGAGGATCTAGCACCCAAGGCACTAGAGTCTGCACTGGCAGCACCACACTCTTCATCAGAGGTCTCGGAAGCAGCATTGGCTGCAGCGCTGGAAAGGGAAAGAAAGTTTGCATCAGCAGGAAATAGAGAAGGAAAGGAAAAGAAAGTCTGCATCAGCAGGAAATAGTGCGGCACTAGAAGATTATATGATCCGAATGGCATTTGGAAAGACCTGTCGGCATGAAACTGAACAGGAACCCAAAGGGTTCTGTGGAGCTGCAAGGTGCTCCAGAGGAGATCTCTGCCTGACAAAATATCTCAAACATTGTGCAACAAACATGCGTCCTAAGGGAGCGAGAGAGGACCCCCATGTGCTGGGGTCCAGGAGGCAGCGCCGTGTCCTCAGGTGGTGAAATCATTCCTAGCACCACCTCGGATGACTATTCTACACGGGTCAGAACAAACCTTGGAGACTTACCTTTTGAAAAAGCCAGTGTTTCTTCTTTTGCACTTCTACCTGGATGACCTGTACAATGTAGCCTGAAACATGGCATTACCTTGGCGCATTAAACATTGCAGGGTATGGCGGCACTAGCCTGGTAAATCCCTGAAGCGCTAGTCAACTTAACACTGGGGCACTAAACAGACGAGATCACCACAGTGCTGACCAATCTATCTTTGGCGCGCTAGACCTCACAGTCACTGAGGCACTCACCGGGTGACCTCCTTAAAGCTTCCAGCATGACAGCGCTTCACTCGCAGGGGATTCCAGCGCTTCTTCTACTCGGTGATCCCTTACCCCGTCATAGGGCGGGGGTTGAGGCTCCTCTGTCCGGGATGATAGGGGGGCCATAGACGTGACGGTGGGTTCCCCCCTGGGGGAGGGGCGTGCTACGGGCTCCACGTGGGCCTCCCGCCCTCTTCCCCGGGGGGGGGGGGGGGGGGGTTACCTGTGTCGACGATCGCTCGCGAGTCCCGGTGCAGGTCTCCTTCTCGTGGCAGGTGAAGCGGGCACTCTTGGGATCCTCCCGGCGATGTCTGGGTCGACAGGGGTAGTGCGGGGCTCCCGGACGGGCCAGACGTGGCCGGGGAGCTCCGCAGTGTTCTTCCGATGCTCCGAGGATCTCCCTGCGGCTTCCGAGGCTCGCGCCCGCAGCCGCCAATGGCAGTGCGGTCTGCGGGGGCGCGGCCCTAATCGACCAATGGCACAACGGCGGGGCGGCGTTCGGCAGTCCGCCCCCGTCAGGTGACCTGAATCCGTGGCTTCGGGCCTACGCGGCCTAATTGGAATTCCGGCAGCCCTCTCGGGATGGCTCACGGGCCAGCGAGGCCTTTCGGGGAATCCCAGCGCGCGTTGTCCAGGCTGTGACGGCAGCAGCGGGGCCCCGGGCTTCTCCGCGGGCCCCGGTGACAACTGAGCGATCTTTCCGGCCTGGGCCGCAGCGGTGAGTACACCTAGTGTCCCCTCGATTGGGGGGGGGGGGTAGAAATTAAGGGGGTGATCTGCAGCTCAGGGACAAGCAAATCGCCCAGTGCCCCCTTTCTCTCGCAGGGGTGTCCCAGTTCAAGACAGGCCGGATGGGACACGGCAGGCCACACACCAGTGGCAGAACGAGCTGGGAAGGGGGCCCAGGTGGCGTCAGAAGCGCAGGGATGGCACGGCGCCGGTACCTGGTTGATCCCCCCAG
Organism: Triturus cristatus; assembly: GCF_964204655.1. NCBI lineage: Eukaryota > Metazoa > Chordata > Amphibia > Caudata > Salamandridae > Triturus > Triturus cristatus. Next base: position 500,922,756 of record NC_140582.1, read on the forward strand.
CAGTTCGGTGGTAAATTATTTGGTAAGTTCTTTGGTCTTCTGGCGCTTGTTGGATCTGGCGCCCTTCACAGTCTTGTTCCTTGGGGGGGTGGGGGGGGGGTAGGGTGAGTTGGTGACTAGGTGGTTTCTAGTCAGGCTTGGTAGGTTGGCCCTGGGTTCCCCTCCCGCTGGGCCAGATCAGTGTGCTAGTTCAGGATCCCTCACTCACTTAAAAGGCAGCACCTAAGCCCTGTCACTTTCAGAGGCATAGGTCCCTGACTATGCCCTACCGCCTAAAACTCCTGCGTAGGTTCCCCCAGGTCTGCGTCGCCCCAACTGACTAAAAAATGTTCCCTCCTTCTCTTAAGTAGCCCTAGGTCAGGTGACCACTCTCTAAGGCGGCAAAAGTAAATCCCACCTTTCTTCTAGAAGGTTCCAGCACATTCCAGGCGCTTCCCCACTCTAACTATAGGACAAAAAAGGCAGGCTGGTGTCGCAACAATGTTGTAGGATCCCAGCCAGCTACTGGCAGCTAGGGTGCTACTAGAAAGGCCACTCCGCAGTAGCAGGGGCCTGTGGCAGCCATCTTGGGGGAAGAGAGCACCTGCACCTTAACACTGATTGGCAATGAAAAGGCGCCCGGAGACCCAAGTCCAACGCAAAAAGAGGGTGGAAAAATGAGGCAAGGGCAAAAATACAGGGGAAGACCACCCTAGGGCTGACAGGTCTAACACGCGTCCCCCCCCAGCCGAAAAAGGGGAGAGCTACCCAACCTCTAGGGAGTTCTCATCGCTAAGGCGGAAAAACCGGGAGAGACAGTCAGCATTGGCGTGGTCAACTCCGGGCCGATGTTCCACCCGAAAGTCCATCCCCTGTAGGGAAATGGACCACCTTAACTTGGGGTTTTCGCCTCTCATCTGCATGAACCAGCGAAGGGGGCGGTGGTCCGTCTGAATCAGGAAGTGAGAGCCAAAGAGGTATGGCCTCAACTTCTTCAGAGCCCAGACCACCGCGAAGGCTTCTCGCTCGATGGTGCCCCATCGTTGTTCCTGAGAGAGGAGTCTTCTGGAGATGAAGGCCACAGGTTGGTCTTGGCCTTCGGGGTTGAGTTGCGAGAGCACCGCACCTATGCCGTGCTCTGAGGCATCCATCTGTACAATGAACTCTTTTGCGAAGTCCGGTGTCGCAAGCACCGGAGTGGTACACATAGCGTGTTTCAGAGTGTCGAATGCCTCCTGGCAGGCAGCCGTCCAGATTACTTTACGTGGCTGCTTCTTGGACATCAATTCTGTCAAGGGGGCTACGATGGTGCCATATCCCTTGGCAAACCGGCGGTAAAACCCAGTGAGGCCGAGGAAAGCTCGGCCCGCCGTTTGGGTCTTGGGGGGGCTCCCAGGCCATGATGGTCTCTATTTTGGCCTGGAGGGGTTGCACCTTACCCCCGCCCACCAGGTGTCCCAGGTAAACGACAGATCCCTGTCCAATCTGGCACTTGCTGGCCTTGATAGTTAGACCAGCACGTTGCAGAGCCTGCAGTACCTCCTGGAGGTGCTGCAGATGGTCCTCCCAGGTGCTACAGAAGACAGCTATGTCATCCAGGTATGCCGCTGAGAAGGACTCCAGGCCAGATAGCACCTGGTTTACCAACCGCTGGAAGGTGGCCGGAGCATTCTTGAGCCCGAAGGGCATCACTCTGAATTGGAAGTGACCCTCGGGGGTGGAGAACGCGGTTTTCTCCCTCGCTCCATCGGCCATGGCAATTTGCCAGTACCCTGACGTCAAATCAATGGTGCTGAGGTACCGGGCTGCTCCCAGCCGGTCCACCAGCTCATCTGCCTGTGGGATCGGGTGAGCATCTGTCTTCGTGACAGAGTTCAATCCCCTGTAGTCCACACAGAACCGCAGTTCTGGTTTGGTGCCCAGTGGGGCTGCTTTCGGCACCAACACCACCGGACTAGCCCACGGGCTGCTGGAAGGTTCGATCACCCCCAGCTCCAGCATTTTCGCTACCTCACTCTGCATGCTGTTTTTCACTCTGTCAGATAGTCGGTAAGACTTGTTCTTCACCGGTGGGCTGTCTCCTGTGTCCACATCATGGTTACACAAATGAGTGATTCCAGGCGTGAGTAAGAACAACGAGGCGTACTGCCCCAGCACCTGGTGGCAGTCCCTCTGTTGCTCTGGGGTCAAGGATGGGGAGAGGATCACGCCCTCCACCGATCCAGCCTTCTCCTGGGCCGCCAGGTCAGGAAGAGCCTCACTCTTCCTCCTCGCTCCCATCCGTCACCATGAGGAGAGCAAGCTCAGATCGCTCATGGTGCGGCTTCAGGCGGTTGACGTGGAGCACCCGATGGGGTTGACGGGGGTCTTTAAGTCAACGACATAGGTGGTCTGGCCTCGTCGCTCCACAATTTTGTACGGACCAGTCCACCGGTCCTGGAGGGCACTAAGCTCCCCAGGCTCCATGACCCACACCTTCTGTCCAGCGTCCAACTCTACCGTCCGAGCGTTGCGGTCATAACACTCCTTCATGACGGCCTGGCTAGCCTCCAGATTCTCTGAGGCTGCCTTCCACAGCTTGGCCATCTGGCTGCGGAATGCCAGAATGTAGCTGACAATATCACGGGGAACTTCTGCGAAGTCTTCTCCCACCCCTCCTTCACTAGGCTGAGGGGCCCCCTAACGGGATGGCCATAGAGCAGCTCAAAAGGGCTGAACCCGACTCCCTTCTGCGGCACCTCACGGTAGGAGAACAGCAGGCAAGGGAGGAGGACGTCCCACCTACGCCTCAAGTCCTCTGGTAGGCTCCGGATCATCCCTTTTAAAGTTTTGTTGAAGCGCTCTACGAGCCCGTTAGTCTGGGGGTGGTAAGGAGTGGAGAACCGATAGGTTACCCCACACTTCTTCCACATGGCCTGCATATAGGCCGACATGAAATTCGTGCCCCTGTTTGACACCACGACCTTGGGGAATCCCACTCGGGTAAAAATCCCCAACAGGGCCCGCGCCACCACCGGTGCAGTGATGGTCCTCAGAGGAATAGCCTCCGTGTACCGCGTGGCGTGGTCCACTAATACCAAGATGAACCGGTGTCCCGCGGAGGTCGGAGGGTCCAACAGCCCAACAATGTCGATTTCCGACCCGCTCAAAAGGGGTCCCGACCACCGGGAGCGGTTCCAGGGGGACCTTCAGTTTAGTCCCAGTCTTGCCACTCGCCTGGCAAGACTTACAGGTCTTACAATAGGTGTCAGAGGCAACTCTCATCCTGGGCCAATAAAAATGTGGGACCAACCGCGCAAAGGTTTTGTCCTGGCCCAGGTGTCCGGCTAAGGGTATTTCATGTGCCAACTCCAACAGGAAGGCCCAGTAGCATTGGGGGACCACTAAGGCTCTCAAAGATCCATGCACCGGAACCTTAGGCTCACTGTACAGGAGGCCATCCTCCCAATATACGTGATAACCGCCAGTCTCCTGATTAGCCGCTTGGGCTTCAGCCTGCCGCCGCATGCCATCAAGCGTGGGGCACTCCCTTTGCGCCTGACAAAATTCCTCCCGGGTAGGCCCTCCTCCCACATGCCAGTCGGCAAGGGTCGGCAAGTCCCCCACGGGAACGACATCCACCTCCGCGGACTCCGGGGGTACCTCCGCAGGCTCCCCATCCATCACATGGGGTGTGTCCTCCACCACTTCCTCCTCTCCAAAATCGGCGTTGGGTTGGGCCATTATCCCAGGCTCCAACCCGGGTCGAGTTCCATGCCGGGCAGCCATGGACCGCGTGACTACGCAAGTCCATCCTGGTAACCCCAGCATCTCAGTATGGGCTCGAAATTCCACATCTTTCCAGTCGGTGTGCTCCAGATCGTTTCCTAATAAGCACCCCACAGGCAAGGCAGGGCTCACCGCAACTCTCAATAGGCCTTTGACTCCTCCCCACTCAATGGGAACTTGAGCCACTGGATAGTGACTCACACTGCCGTCAGCCAACAAGGCCGGATGGAACTCATCGGGGACTACCTGCTCTGGGGACACCAGCCGCCTCACTACGGTGGTCACGCTGGCACCTGTGTCCCTCAGAGCCTCCACCTCCTCCCCGTTAACTCTCACCCTCTGCTGGTATTTAGCAGTATTCGGGAGTAGGGACACCACTGGGACCATCTCTCTATCCCAGAGTGAAACCAGGGTCAGGCCTGTCCACTCCCCTTCCCTATCTAGGGGCAGCTACACCCCAAGCGCTACACTAGCCACCCCGGGGCTCTTCCCGCCCGTTAGGGCTGGGGGTCTCTTGCGACACTTAGGATCGCCCTTGTAGTGTCCAATCTCCCCACATTCATTGCACCGCACAATCCTTGGCTGCTGACTCGTCAGGGTAGGAGTGGTATTTGGTGGCCAGAAGAGGCCGGTGAATGCCCCTGTCCCGTGCGCAAGGTCAGAAACCTGGGAATGGTGTTCGACAACCAGCTCAATTTTTCTGCACATATCAGTAATCTTGTCTCATCCTGCTCCTATCTAATAAGGACATTGCGGAAGATCTTCTCTTTTATTAACTATGAGCTTCGCAGGAATGTAGTGGTGGCCTTAGTGCTGTCCAGAATGGACTACTGCAATGCTCTATTATTAGGAGTAAACAAGACTGACGGGGAGATTACAGGTTTTGCAGAATGCTGCTGCCAGACTCTTGCTGGACGTTCCCAGAGACCAGTCGGTTACGGAAGGAATCAGGGCACTTCACTGGCTCCCAGTCCAGCAGCGCATAGAGTTTAAGGCACTGTGCCTAGTACACAAGGCAGTGTTTGGTGGAGGAGCCAAGGGGGTCCAAAAGCTCTTTATTCCATACTCCCCGGGTCGGGTACTCAGGTCTTCCTCGCAAGGCCTCCTTAAGTTACACCGTGTTAGGAAGGCTAGATGGGGCGGTAGATTCTTTTCATTTCATGCTGTCACTCTCTGGAATAAGCTTCCTGGTCCTCTGAGACTTACACACAATCATCAAGTTTTCAGAAAACTGTTAAAAACGCGGTTGTTTGTGACCAGGTGGTAAGATGGATGTTCCTCTCTACTTTCCAGCGCCAAGACGCTTCGGCATTCGTTCGCGCTTTACAAGTGGCTATCCTATCCTAGGTGGGCTTTGGGGATTGGACTGAGGTGGGGTCCCTACTCCTTTCCCAAACTGTCTGGTTTGTGGGCCTCGCGAGAACTCCACCTTTTTATCTCCCCCCTCTTTCTTCTGGGGGAAACCCTGTCCGCCTTTCGAGCCATCTCCCCCGGGGCCCTTGTGAGACACCCGGGTGGTCACCCAAATGTACGCCTCTTCCGCAAGCTCACGGGGATCAGTTAACCTGCGGTCCACCAGATGTTGGCGCAGCTCCGGAAAGCACTTATCCAAGAGGTGCTCTCTCAAAAACAGATTATACAAACCTTCGTAATCCTGCACCTCGCTGCCACGCACCCAACCATTAGCGCCTTACGGGCATAATAAAAAAAAATCCACCCAATTCTGTGTGGACAGCTTATGGTTGCCACGGAACTTCTGCCGATACCTTTCAGGGTTGAGGCCACATTTCTTAAGTAACGCATCTTTCATGGGGGCATACCTGACCTGATCCGCCTTGGCTAAGTACAAAAGGGTGTCCCTGACATTGGGAGGTATGTAGCGATACAGGCCACCCCCCCAGTTGCTCTCAGGTACCCCATGGGCTGACAAGGCCACCTCGTACGCCTCCAGCCACTTGGCGATGTCATCCCCCACAAGGTAACTGGCAATTACATCCTTTGGCCAATAGAATTTTGGCTCCTGTTGAGCCTTTGGTACACTGCCACCATTTTCCTTACTGGACGCATTCAACTGTAGAGCTCGCAGCTCCAATTCTTTCAGCTGCAACTCGTGCGCCAGCTTCTTTTCTTCCATTGCTAATCTTTTATTTTCCCTTTCTTGTTCTAACTTGGCCAGCTCCCACTTCAACTGCCTTTCCTCCCTCCTGTCCTCATACTCTTCTGGAGACGCGCTCCTCCTAGACCCTGTCCTACTGCTTGCCCCGGAACGTCTCCTTGGTGGCAAATTTTCAGACACATCCACATTGAGCAGGTCTAGCTCCTCCTGCGCGCTCTCCTCCGGAGGTGCACCCTGCCCCTCCTGTGCCCCATCCCTTCTCCCCTCTGGGTGGGCCTCTACCCATGCACTCAAGGCTGTACGGCCTAAAAAAAAAAAAAAGTTATTCTCAACAATAAGTTTTACACTCAAACTGGTCATTTTAAGATGATTTTAGGTGCATTAAAATGAAAGGTTTTGCTGTAAGGGTGTGAGGTACCACAGAGCTATGGTGTTGAATAAAATGTAGCAACAACAAAAATCAGCATGTTTACGTCCAAATTCTCAATTCAGAGATCTAATAAAGATCAGAAACAAAAAGTCTGAAACGCTGCTATACTACCGTACTTCCAATTCAAGACCCACAGTTTAGCATTCTAGTTAACACCACTGAATCGATGGCAAATAACATGAATAAGCAATGGAGTAGAAGTTTAACAGATTATAAATTAGCAGTTTTAGACAATACCGATGGAATTGTATCTTGTGGGCTCATTGGGCCAAGTAGGCACAGCTTCGGGCATTATAGGCAGAACAGGAGGCACCACCGGAAGCGTAGACAAGTCAGGCAGGTTCTCAACAGATGCTGCAGTCCCACGTGACAGAGAGGCCCCACTTAAAGTAGTTGCATCAGCAGCAGATGTCTGTGTGCATTCTTCTGGTTTCTGGAAAGAAGACAGAGTGGAATAAAATTCCTGGAATATCGGGTATTGTGGTCACCTATTTTTGCAAAGGTTGTGCCATCAATTGTCAACCTATCTTGATACGTTAATGTAAGAAGCTGGCTCTATAGTGCACCAAAATAAGGTAGACTGTGCGGAGAGTCCAGGTGACCCTTATTGGCTTGCAGGGACTTTCTTTAAAAATCCCAAGTGCTCTGGTTTGTGGTAGTGTGGTCAAGCAGCTTAGGTTTATGAATGGGGAGTGTTGGGCATTTGTTGCACAGACAGAGCAATAAATGACACACAATAAGATTTGACACCAATTTATAAAAATAACAGATTTTATGTATTGTTAGACACTGTAGGAAAGTGACCGTTTTTGACATGGTCACCCCAATTTTTTGACTGGTATTTGAAGCAATTTTAACTGAAGTGCAGTGGGTTTCTGCTAACCAGGTCCCCAGTGCCAGTGTTCTTTCCCAAAAACAAGGTAACTGTGCAATTGTTCCACAATTGGCAAGACCTTCAGCACAAGTGTAAGTACCTAGTAAATAGCGCTCCCAATACCTAGGGCATGGGTACTAAAGAGGGTCCCTAAGGGCTGCAGAATGTATTGTGTCATCCTAAGGGACCCACCACTAAACTCATGCAGACTGCCATTGCTTCGATTTGGTCCTCTGCCGGGTGTCAAGACTCGCTCAGACCTTTACCTCTCCCAAAGCAGAAAGTCAAGAACATTGGCATCTGGTTTGACGCTAAACTTTCTTTTGAGAGTGAGATCACTACCTTAAGAGTCAAGTGTTTTGGGATATTAAAAACTCTCAAGAAGATCCTTGGGCGTCTCCCCAAAGCTGGTTATATCCAGGCTGGACTACTATAATGTCCATTATCTGGGAGTCTCTCAGTCACGGCTGATGAGACTTAAGTGTGTGCAGAACTTAGCAGCACGTCTGCTGCGGATTCTCCCAAGACCGTCCTCCACTGGCTCTGCACTTTCAAAACTGCACTGGATACCCCAGAAGAAAAGGCTCTTTTTCAAAGCCATGTGCTATTGCTATAGGGTTCTTAAGAATAAGAGCCCTTGTTACTTACACGCTTGTTTTAAGCCCTACTCTTCTACAAGGAACCTAAGATCTACAGGGACCTTGAAACAAAGTCCCGGGCACACATTCAAAGTTGTAAGTACACAAATGTAATTTTTTCTGTTGTAAAGTAAGCTGTGGTCGACATCGGTAGGTTCTTTATGCTGTTTTTTAATTCTTAGATACTCAAATGAAAAACAACCAGCCGACACCTTTTGTCGTCAAAGGGGATAATCCCATGACTCTTCAGGGCTGTATGGCAAAGTATTCTAAAGCCGCAACGTCGCTGAACCGGTGATAATTCCAACCCGGTCAGGACGGGTCTCGTGTGGTGAGTATGGGTGAATTTAAAGGTCCGTGAAGTGAAAAGGGGGAGGACGGGTAGGTTACACCGCGTATTCGGGATCCGAAAGTAGTAAGCGGGCGGGTGTGTCCGTCTTACTCGTTGTCCTGAATGCGCCAATGCAGAAGTGTGTGGTGGATCCATCTCGCTTTCAGCAACCAGAAAGCAAGACGGATCCACCACACACTTCCTGCCTTGGTGCATTCAGGACTACGAGTAAGACGGACACACCCACCCGCCGACTTCTTTCAGATCCCGAATACGGGGTGTAACCTACCCGTCCTCCTCCATTTCACTTCAAAGACCTTTGAATTCACCCATACTTACCACACAAGACCAGTCCTGACTGGGTTGGAATTATCACCGGTTCAGCGACATCGCGGCTTTAGAACACTTTGCCATACAGCCCTGAAGAGTCATGGGATTATCCCCTTTGACGAAACACGTGTCGGATGGTTGTTTTTTCATTTGAGTATCTAAGAATTAAAAACCAACAAAGAACCTACTGATGTCGACCACAGCTTACTTTACAACAGAAAAAATACATTTGTGTACTTATAACTTTGAATGTGTGCCCGGGACTTTGTTTCAATTTTGCATTGTGGGTTCACACCCACACATTTACAGGGGTTATTGGGTTCCCCCCTGACCTGGTAGCACCATAATAATTCTCTTGTCCCCCATACCCTGCCGCATACGAGCTTGAGCGCCATTCTTCCTGCACCCCCCCTAATCTACAGGGACCTTGCTGGCAAGAATCCCCACTGTAAAGAGAACACACATTGGGGATTTCTCCTTTAGTGTTTTTGCAGATAAGCTATGCAATTCTCCTCCCATTAAAATCAGCCGAAAAAACAATCATCATTCTGCAAAAATTAACAAACCTGGCTGTTAAGGTCGGCCTAACTGTGCTGCCCATTAGTATGCCATCTTGTTCCGACTTTGGGAGCTTCACCCTAGCGCTGGGACACTTCGGTGGACATATCTAACGCACTTTATAAATCATTTTATTATTATTGCAGGCTGCGTGAAATGGTACAGACGAAAACACGACCTGGCAAACACCCTATGTGCTATGTCCCCAGACACTGCATGAAATATGTGTAAGTCACCCCCACAGCAAGCCTTACACCTCTAAGGAATGGTGTGTTATATTACATGTGAGGACATATATAGGAAGCTGGCACTTTATGTGATATACCAATAATTGGTTATACTATGTAAAGAGTCTAGAGGTTCCCCAGAAGTGTACAGGGCTCAATGTAAACCAAAAGCGCTCTATCTGTGGTAGTCTTGTCGAGCAGCCATAGGCCTAACACAGAGGAGTGCAAGACATTTGTTATAAACACAATGACCAATAAATGCCAATAAATGACACGACTCAAAAAGGATATCCACACCAATTGTTATAAAAATAAGCTTCTTTCAAGATGTATTTTTGGACCAAATTTTTCATCAGAAATGCTTTTCAATTTAAAAAGTAGGTACTTAGTGCAATTTTTCAGTTCAGCAATGTTAACCTATGGGAGAACAAGAATGAAGTTCTGAAGGTAAGTACACGACTTACAAATGCAGTCTTTGGGGTTTCAGGTCAACACCAGGCAAGGTTGCAATTAGTACCAAGACTGCACCACCAGCGGCACAGAGGCAGCCGGGTGCAGGGGTCAAATTTCAGGTCAGGTTCCCAATATTAACCATGGAAGACTGGGGGGTGTCCGAAGATGCGTTGTTCACAGGTGAGTAAAGCGGTGTCCGGGGGTCAATATCCTGGGGTTAAGGTCAGCACAGGGGGTGGGGGTGGGTCACAAGACAGTACCAAACTTACACCCTCAGAGGCAGCCGGGTGTAGAGTGCCAACACAGCGTCGGGCACCCAATGAAAATCAATTGTAGGCACGGGTGTAAAGACACAAGGCAGCACCAAACTTACACCCTCAGGTGTCCGAAGATGCGTTGCTCACAGGTGAGTAAAGCGGTGTCCGGGGTCAATATCGGGGTGTTAATTTAGGCACGGAGAAGAAGGGGAGGGTCACAAGGCAGCACCAAACTTACACCCTCAGAGGCGGCCGGATGTAGAGTGCCAACACGTCGGGCACCCAATGAAAATCAATGGGGTAGATTGGTTTTGAAAAGAGTCTGTAGGCGCTGGCCAGGAGGCTGCACAAAGAAAACCCACAGCTGCCCAGGTATGCTCTGGTACTAGGGGACGTAGGGACACCGTTGGTAAAGCTCCCCAAGGCCCAGGGGCTTCGTGTACAGGGGTGTCCTTTGGTGTCGGGAACAGCTTACCAGGCAGGTCACAGTCGGGGAGTCCAGTTTGAGGTTGCATGCAGACGTCGAGGTAGTGTCCGGCAGGGGTGGGCCCACGGTGGACTCTGGCTCAGAATCGCTAGGGAACCTTCACAGGACCAGTGGGCCACTTGGACTCGGGCTGTGGGCGTCTGGTGCAGAGGTGGGTCTGGAGGTGTTTTCAACGTTCCTCAGGGCAGAGCTCTTCGGTTTTAAAGTTGCTTTCTTCTTAGACAGGCCCACTGTCCACTGGAGTTTCTTGATCTTTATAGAAGGCAGGCAGTCCTCCCAGGGTTTTAGAGGTCGCTGGGCCTGCAGGACGAGTTGGCTTTTGTAGCAAAGGTCGAAAGGCAGCAGACAGGCCGGCAGGGCTGGCGCCAAGTCAGTCACTGGTCCTACTCCTTTCGTGCTGTTGCGGTACTTCAGCGTGTCCAGGCTTCGTAAGTCGTTTGGAATCTGATTTCAGGGTCTGGGCCTGCAGCCTAAAGACTAGATTTAGAGGCGTCACAGGAGAGCGACAGGTAAGGACCAATGGGTTCCTTAACTGGGGTGTCTACACGCTCTTTTATGCTAGGGTAGAGTTGGCGAAAAATAGGAGGGGGGGGGGGAAATCACAGCTCATATTCTGTTTTCACGCTGGTTCTCTCGCCAAAAGTGGGGGTTTGAACGGGGGGTGCCATCTGCTGTGCAGCAGAGGCTGGGTTAGAATTACAAAGGCCCCAAGACCTTTGAACCTTCCCTCTTGATCACTGTGCCCATCCTGGGGAGTAGGTGTGACACCTCCCCCACGATTGGCTTTGTTTCTGGCCTCAGAGGGCAGGGGCTCTCGACCCAGGGGTTGAGAAACATGTCTGGTGGTGGCAGGCTCCCTAAAGCCAGACACCACACCAGGGCTGGTAGGTTCAGGGTGCACCTCTGAAGTGCCCTTTTATTACATGTTTTAATAAATCCAACACAGGCGTCAGTGTGGGATTATTGAGTGGAGTTGTTTGGTACCAAACACTCCTGGGTTCAGTGAAGCAATCATGATGCTGGGGAATGAGAGTTGGCGAGTTTCCTGCCTATGTACGCTCTATGGCTTCCCCAGCACTTACAATATTAAGAATAGACTTAAATATTGTAGTGGCATATCTGCTCATGCAGATATGCCCACATCTGAGTCATAGTGCACCCTGCCTTAGGGCTTGTAAGGCATGCTAGAGGGGTGACTTCCCCATACCTTAGGTAGTGTTGACTTCATCTTTTTGTCTGCACCAAGGCATGCAGGCAGCAGTCGGCATGGCTTTCGTGAGGGGTCCTTAGGGGGCTCTCTTCAGTCCCAATGCCCTAGGTACCAGGGTACCATTTACTAGGGACTTACAGGGGGGTATGAAATGCCAATCGTGGTACATTTTTAGGGAAGGAGCTCTGGCACAGGTGTCCTGGTTGGCAGGGACCTTGTGGACTTTCAGTGAATGAATAGATTTATTGAGCGCGAACAAATCCTCGGAGGTGTCTTGGCACTAGTTGAGGAAAAAAGGAAGGTTAGGCTGATCTATTTATCAATCGAAACGACGTCATGTTCCAGGCAAAAAGTGGGGGGCTAACCATGTCAAAAGAGGTACTTTCTCGCAACATATCTGTCTCTGTAATGTCTAGTCCAATTGATCGATAGTTCAAGTGAATGGGGAAGCCATATTCAGTACATGTACTGGACACTGGTCATTACAAGTTCCCCAGCTACATTATGGCGTCACTGAAACCTATGGTGTTTGGTATCAACATCTCGTCTTAATAAATCTGTACTGATGCCAGTACAAGATTTATTATGACATGCACCCAGAGGGCACCTTAGTTGTGCCCCCTGAAAACCTACCAATCTCTAGTGTGCTGGCTGACTTGTATTGACAAGCCTGCCACCACAGACACGCTTCTGACCTCCTGGAGTGGAGTGCCCACGCTCTCGGAGGTCAGAAATCATGCCTGCTCTGGCAGCCGGTATTGTCCCTCCTCCGAGCAGGATGGGTAGTAATCAGCATATCAAGGCAGGAGGCTTCAAAGACCTTTGCAGTCTTTGATATGCGACCCCGGCTTCCCGGAGATAGGGGAAATGCCACCCCTGTATGGGGCCCATTTGGCACCAGGACCACTGGTAAAAATTAGCTAGTCAGGAGGCATCAGTCGTGGTCGGAATGGCTCACGGGGGTTTAAATAAAAATGTGAAAAAGAATTACTTACCTTTCCCGGGTCCCGTGTCTTCACTGCTCGGTCCGCCCCTGCAGGAACAGGAAACAGGCAGCCTCCCTCCATTCCCCTAAGCCAATCACAAGGCTGCAATGGCAGCGTTGTGATTGGTCGGGACGGCGCCAAGCCAGGCACCTATGGGGAGGCCATGTTCTCCATGTAGGCTGCATACAGCCTACATGGTGAAAAAAAGCAGAGTGCGCATGACTGGTTTGGCCGGCCCCAGAGGGCCAACAAAATAGCACCCTCAACAGTGGGCAAGCCGCTCCTCCCCTGCCCTAGACCGGAGCCGCCCACCTGCCCATCCCCAACCTAACCCTTCTGCTTTCTCGCAGTGCGAGAAGTATCAACATAAAATGTTGCTTTTACCATTTTATGTTTCTGCTTCTCGCACTGCGAGAAAGCAGTGGGACGACGCTCCTCCGCCCTGTTGGAGGAGCCACCCATGGTAGGCGTGTTCACCATCAGACTAGTTATACCCCCATGGTGGGCTACCTGAAGTAAACACAGAGTAAAATTCCACCAGCTTAGTTTTTCGTGATATTAGATAAATTGGGTCAGGGTTATGCCCACTCCCCACAGGAATTGGTCATATAGCGGGTGTTCCCGAGAAACGATTAAGCTCCCTTGCTCTTAGGACCCCAACAAACCAAGCCCCCCATTGGAAGCTCCTAGACGTGTCCCCAAGGCCCTCAATAAAGTCTGTTTCTAGGAGCCACCTGCCCCCCAACCTCTCCTTTGGGGTAATGCGCAAAGCTACCAACCCGACCAACACCTCTGCACCCAGACGCTCCAGGGCAAGTAAAGACTAACAGCTGGGGGTTCTTGAACCTTGGCCCCCTATTACCTTAAGTCCCGAATATTGCAAGTAACTGCATACAGTATATGCTTTTTTTCCCCCGTAGGAAAGTATTACTGCATAAGGCCGCATTTGAACATTTTACTTACCTGCCAAAAATCAATCGCTCGAAAAGTACTTACTTGGTCACGAAGTTCTTGGTGTGATAATTTATATAAAAATACCTACTATTTATCTAAATTGGTCTTGGATTTATTCTGGAGTGTGTTTCGCATTTATTGCCTCTGAGATCAACAAATGCTTAGCACCACAATTTGATAATCCTAAATTGCTCGCCCACACTACCACAAAAGAGAGCATTTGTGATTATTACTTGTGCCTCTGTAAACCAATAAGGGTCGCCTGGACTCTCTGCACAGTGTACATCGTTTAGGCGCACTATATAGAAAGCCAGCTTCCTACAGACACTAAGATCAGAGGGGAGTGTTAGACACCGGCAAATACACACAATAGACAATGGCAACTCAAGAAGGAAATCCACACCAATTTATAAAAATAACACGCATCTTTATATATATTTAGGCACCAGAACCAATTAGATCATAAATACGCTTGGCAATAGAAATTTGTTTGCATTCAAAAAGTCGACACGTAGGGCAATTTTTAGAAGCTGCACTGTCATCCTATGGGAGGAAGGACAAGTACGGCATTCAGATACAGTACAGCAATTTACGGGACCAGTATCGAGGAGTTAAGGCGAGTGGTGGCAAGGTCCAAGGCAGCACCAGCAGAACACCACCAGGTTGTGAGAAAGTGCCATCTTTCTTGCATGGTGTGCCCCCACTTTTTGCTAAATTGCTGAATGTACTTTTACTGAGTGTACCCTGGACTCCTGCTAACCAGGTGCCCAGGGCCTATGTTCCTTCCTTAAACCACACAAACTCCAAATTGGCAAACCCTGGCCACATGTCAGCCCCTAGTAAATGGTACCCTAGGTACCCAGGGCCTTGTGGCCAGGGAAGGCCTCTGAGGGCTGCAGCACTCCTTTGTGCCACCCTTAGAGGCCCTGTACCCTTACACACACACACTGCCTTTGCAGGCTGAGTGTCTGGGTGCAGGACAAAATGAAGAGTCGACATGACACACATCTGTGTGCCATGCCCATCACCTACACTGCCATGGCATATATCAGCCACCCCTCTGGCTGGGTGCCTTATGCCCATGGTGTGGGCACAGGAGCAGGAGCCCTGTGCCCCTACAGTACCCAGGTCCATTCCTGGGCACTGTAAGTGAAGTGCTGCCATTTAAGAGTACATGGTGCTGAGAGCTCGTCAAACACGAGCTCCACAGCACCATAATGGCAACACTAAAGACTGGGAAGTTTGGTATCAAACTTCTCAGCACATTAAACCCACCCTGATGCCAGTGTGGGATTTAATGTACCAAGCACCCCAGAGGGCATCTTAGAGATGCCCCCTTACAACTAACCTACAATCCACGTCTGCTCTGAGGCTGCCCAGGCAGCCACACAGCAGACACGTTGCTGGACCCCTGGGTGGGAGAGCCCCTGCTCTCCCGGGCCTGCAACAATGCACATCCTGGGTGAGGTGATAAATCTCCTCCCCCAAGATGAGAAAAGGGAAGCTTCAAAGGCATGCCGCCTCTTGGAGTTTCCCCAGGCCACTGCAACCCCCCACTCTGGCGGGAAGCTTAGCCGGAAACCCCATACAAGGACAGGGGATGTGCCAGCCTGCCCACCCCACCCCTCAGGTGGGGGAGGCGAGGTGAAGCACATCTCCGGGCTCTCGCCATCTTGAAGATGGGAGGCCCTACCCTATCAGGATTAGGCTACTGCCCCCCTCCCACAGGAGAGAGGCAGGATAGGGGGTGTACCCACCCCAGGACAAGGACCCATTGGTCCCTGGCCTTCACCTACCTGTAACGCCCCTAAATCTAGTATTTAGGGGCACCCTGAACATTCCTTCCCCAGATTCCAGATTCAAAAGACTACAAGAAGAGCAAGAAGAACAAAGACCTGCCCTGCAGCTGCTAAAAAGGGAAGAAGACATCAACTGCTTTGGCCCCAGCCCTACCGGCCTGTCGACTCCCGAACCTGCACCAGCGCGGCATCTCTCGGGACCAGCAACCTCATCAACCCCGGAGGACCTGGATACCTTTTGGCTCTAAGCCCCTGGGACTCCCATGAGTAGAGGCTCTACTCAGAAACCTATTTCTAACCCCTGGCAGCAGCCCGGAACCGCGAACCCAGCACACTCTGCACCAGCCAAGCCTGGCCAGTGCCGGAGTGGACAAAGACCCAGAGGACGACCCCACGGCGACTGTGACCCCGAGTCCGGCACCCAAGGACCCCCCTCGACATTCCGGAAGAAGCCTACAGCCTCGGAACAAGGTGCCCCCCCAACCGCGATCATCAGAGGGTAAGATTTCCTGACACCAAAAGGCACCCCTGCACGCGGCGCCCTGCAGCCCCTTGTGCCCAATCCCGGGGTACCCACCTAACCTACAACTACCCAACTTACCTCTCGAAGTGGTGGTGGCACCTGAAGCATCCTCGTCCCCGAGCTTGCAGCCTTTTTCCTAACCGGAACATTCCCATTGATTTCCATTGAGCGCCCGACGGCTCAAAAGCACCCTGCACCCAGCCGCCCGAGTGGCCCTGGCAGTGCAATCTCTACACTAGCCTACTTCCCCACTTGCCCTGAGTGAGTGACCAGGAGCCCAGCTCCCACAGCCGCGTGGCCTGCTAGTCAGCAGCCACCAAACCAGGCCCCCCTATTCCTCATTGGCTAACATTGGGACTAACTCTCTCTGCACCCGGCTGCCCTAGAGCCGCTGAGGGTGAACTAACTGTGCCTATCTGACCTTGGGGGACCCCTGAGTCTATGCCCAGAACCTCACCTTTGCCAGTCGAGAACTTGCCTGAAAACCGCCAACTCTATTTTTTACATAGGGTAACATTGACTGGCTTTTTCTTGAAATTTCGTCTAAGTGTGGACTTTTCAAATCTTCAAATATTCACTAAAAATCAGCCGAGCGACATAAACGCAAAAACTCACCTGTTCTCAGGTGGGCTCACAGTGCTGGATCTTGGTGCCCAGCACTGGCTCGGAAGAATACTCGCATCTATACTTACCAGTAACCCCATTTTCTCCCATAGGAAACCATTGACTGCTTTTCTGTGAAATTTCTTCTAAGTGTTGATTTCTGCAATTTCTAAATATTCCTCAAAAATCGTATAACATCTGAAAACGTAATTACTTACCTGTTTTGGATAAATGTCCCAGTACTGAGTCCAGACACCCAGTACTGGATTACAAAAGTAACGATAACCTACTGTACCTGTAACCTACATTTCCTTCCATAGGGAATCATTGATTGTTTGCTCTGATTGTTTGCTCTGAAATATTTTCTAAGTGCTCACTTTTGAAATAGCTAAATATTAGTTAAAAATCATTACAGTACCAAAGTCGACTTTTAACAGCTGATTCTGAGAACTGACCCAGGACTGGATCTAGGATCCAAGCCTGGAATTACAAAAGTAATCTACAAAGTAATCTGTTGCATATAATCTGCATTTATCATTGAGCTCAATGTATTGTGTTTAGAAATAGAGTTGCCTACTGTAGCTATTTGTAACTGTTTACTAAAAAGACTATTGCATTTACAAAAGTATTTTTATGAAACATCTCGTCGAGAAAGTATATTTTAATTCCAAGTGTTGGTTCTAAAATAAAACAAGCATATATTTTTTTTTTATACAAACCATTGGCCTAAAGTTCAGTTATTGAGTGTGTGGAACTATTTGCTGACTGAGTGTGTACAACAAATGCTTTACACTGTCCTCTGATACTGCCTTACTGCTCGACCAGGCTACCACTTTGGAGAGTAAGGTTATATCTACCTTTAACCTCTGTTAAACCCTTGGGGTCTGTGGACTCTATACACCCTGTACCTATTAAGGAACAGTATATAAAGAGCCACTTTCTCACACAGGTGCACTAAGGCAGCTGGGTGCAGGGGTGCAAAACAGCATCTGGAGCTTAATGCAAGTCTATGGAGAACGGCCTTCGTGTAAAGAGGCTGCAGGCTTCGACTGAGGGGCCAGTCAGGCTGAACCAACAGAGGGCTGGGGCATCATGATGCTCAGGGACGTAGGGATAACCTTTGGTCCTCTTCTCCATGGCCCAGGGGCGACAGATGCAGAGGTGTCTTCAAGCATCGAGTTTTCCTTACTCGGAGCAGTCGCTGTAGAGGGGGTCTGTGTGCAGAGGCTGAAGGCGACATTGGGGAGTCCATGAGAGGTGAAACCACACCGGACTCGGTATCTGGTGGGCCACGCTGATACCATTGGCCCACTTCAACTCTGGTTTGGAGCGACAGGGGCAGTGGTGGCTTCAGCCGTCAGGATTTGGCAGTGTTTAAGTTCTCTAAGGTCTCAAGAGGACTGCCAGCCGAGTGAAGGGAAGCAGGTCTGCTGTTTTATAGTAGTGCTTTGTTCCTGGGTAAAGTACTGGCAGGTCTCCCAAGTTACGGAGTCATAGCAGCTGCAGGACAAGTAGTCTTTCGCCACAACTGTCCAAGTCAGCAGGCAGAACAGCAGGGTTGGCCACAAGTCAGCTGCTTGGTCTTCAGTTCTTGCTCTTTGCGACTTCATTTTCGTATTCTTCTCTCAGATCCTAAGGATCTGCTTACTGGTGCCAGGGGCTCCCCTAAATACTAAATTTTGGGGAGTTAGGGGAATGTAGGGTAGTAGCCAATGGGCTACTGACCCTTAGGGTCACCATGCCACCTATATGACCACTTTGTGTGGGACGTGGGCATAACCTGTCCCAGAATTTCTACGTTTGCCAACACAAATATGGTTAAGTCGTGTTCACCTCAGATTAGGGCACCTTAGCGGTGGCACTAGCCTGAATGTGGGCACGCCTACCTGAATAGCTAATTTGCATGCCTGTCCAGGTGCCAAAGCGCTCTGGACAAAGGGGACCTGTGGGAGGCGGGGTATGAACACCCTATTCCTGAGCTGCTTTGTTTCCGACCTCCTGAGAGCAAAGGCTCTTACCCTTGGGGGGAAGGTACTCTTCTATGGTGGCAGACTGGCAGAATCTAGTCAGCCAACACACCAGGGTCTGGCAGGTTTTCAGGGAGCACCTCCAACGTGCCCTCTGGAAGCATGTATTAATAAATCGATCACTGGAATCAGTGTGGATTTATTAATATGAAATGTTTGATACCATAAATCTCTAGTTTCAGTGAAGTCATCATGTAGCTGGGAAACTCATTTTCACCAGCGTCTATCACATGTTTTAAAATTGCTTCCCTGGTCACTTGCACTGGCAGTAATGGAACTGACCAGCACAGGGGCATATCTGCTAATGCAGGTATGCCCTCAAATGTAATATAAAGCACCCTGCCGTAGGGCTGTAAGGCTTGATGTAGGGTTGACAAATCGCGTTAGGGGACATGGCACACAAGGATGTGTGCCATGTTGTGTTTTCACTTTGGTCTGCACCAAAATACGCAGCCTGGAATGGCAATTTTCTTTAGTACCTCATGGCCTTTGCACCAGGGGTACCATTTACTAAGGACTTACTGAGAGTGCTATATAGATTGTCAATTGGGGGATTTTTTGTTTTACAGTTTTGGGAAAGCAAATTGCCCCTGGGGACCTGGTTATAGCAGGAACCCAGTGCACTTCCACTCAATCACTTCAAATACCAGGCAAAAAGTAGGGGTGACCATTCCAAAAAAGGGCACTTACTACAGCAGCTGTCAGATTTGAGGCATGAGCCTCGAACGAGATAACGTTATCCTATGGGAGAAACATGCACTGCATACACGCACTTAGACATCTCACAGGATTGCTCTTCTAGACTTACCGTAAGTAGGGGCCAAGGTCTAAGAAAGAATCAAGAGCTCAAGTTGACTTGCCCTGGGGTGTCTGAGTGCAGAAGTGCTTTACACAGTGAGAGCCTCGAGCGCTACACACTTATGTCAATGTGAAAAGTACCTGAAAGAAAGAGGCTGCTGGCAGGGACTGGGGGACCAGTCAGGTAGAAAAACGGGGGTTCGGCTCTTGAGGGTCTCTAGACCACAAAGACACTTTGAGAACTTGGGCTGGGGGGCTCAGTACATAGTTTAGTCCAGCAGGTGGCGTTGGTCAGAGGCTCTCCCAGTTGTCATCTTTTTTGCAAAAGAGGGGAAAATAGGACAGCCACTCACTGGCCTTGAAGTTCCATGATGTGCAGGTCGGTCTCTCTCAGCATTTGTGTCCTGGCTGGACACAAGCCTTGGCTGACGCAATTGCTCAGGTACTCCGAATATTCATGCTTTGGGTCTCTTGGAGGAGTCAGTCTTGAAACTCGTCAGAGAAGATGCTGACCTCCTTGAACCTCGGTGATCTGCTGCTGGCACGATGCTCCTTCGGTGGACCAGACAATCAGCAGAACAAGATACCAGACAGCTCCTTTTGGTGACTGCGGATGCAGGGAGATGTTGCTGGATTGATGAAGCACTAAGAAGGCCTCCAAGAGTTCAAGGAGGCAAGCCAGCTTCAGGAAAAGTGTGTCTCTGCGATTGTCATGGTGCAAGCGGCCTGGCAGGGTTTGGTGCCAATCTTCGCTGCAGGACCTCTGTTCTCACTTCTTTGGCCCTTTGTTGCTCTTCATTTAAACAAATCACTTTTTCTGGTGTCAGGGGGCCGCCTAAATATTTGATTTAAGGGGTGTTAAGGGTAGTGTAGGGTAGTAACCCCTGGGGTCACTAAACCACCTATATGACCACTTCCTGTGGGGAGTGGGCATAACCCTGTACCAGAGGTCCTAATTTCACCATAACAAAGATGGTGAAATCCTTTTCATGTCTACTTCAGGTAGCCCACCTTAGGGGTGTGAAAAGCCTGACAGTGTGACATGCCTCCCGACTATCTAATTTCCCATCTATCCTGGTGCCAAATGGGCCTAAGGACAAGGGCGCAGCATTCTCCAGTTCTGAAGGAAGCTGGGCCCCATAAAGGCAGCAGAGGATTTGAAGCCTCTGGCCTGGACATGCTAATCTCACTGGCCATCCTGCTGGAGGAGGTGTAAACACCTTCCTCCGGAGCAAGGCATTGTTTCTGACCTTTGAAAGGGTTGACTCTCCCTGGCAGGGGAGCAGAACTGCATCTGTGGAGGTGGGCTGGAAGAGTCCAGTCAGCCAGCACAATATGATACTAGTAAAGATTCCAGGGGCACCTCTAAGGTGGCCTCTGAGTGCATGACATAATAAATCTAGAACTGGCATCAGTACAGATCTATGAAGACAAGGTGTTTGATACCAAACACCAGTCTTTTCAGTGAAGCTATTATGTAGCTGGATAACCTGTGCTGAACAGTGCACAGTACATGTCTTAAGATGGCTTCTCTGAGTACTAGTAATATCTAGTAATAGAACCGGACATCACAAGGGTATATCTGCTCATGCAGATATGTTCTCACATACTATAATGGGTCCTGCCTTAGGGCTCTAAGGCCTGCTGTAGTGGTGACTTACATACAGAGAATGCAATGAACTTTGGCATGGCACAGAAAGAGTGTGCCATGTCATGCCTTCAGAATGGTTTGCACCATTTCACGCAGCTTCATGTTTTTTGTGTGTGGGTCCCTTAGGGTGGCATCAGACATACTGCAGCCTTTAGGGTCCCTCTTTAATACCCATGCTTTAGGTACCAGGGGTATCATTTACTAGGGACTTACAGGGATGCTAAATCCCTTGCCCATTGGGTTATAATTAGATTATAACTAGTTTTAGGTGGGAAAAGCACTGGCACTGAGGTCTGGTTAGCAGGTCTCAGTGCACTGGCAGAGTTGAAAACCAGCATCTATTAGTCAAAAATGGGGCACATAGTGGGGTAAAACTTAAAAAAAAAATCCAGTTTCCAACAGCTAACTTTAGAAAATCAAAAGCACTTCTGAACTGCTGGACAGGCTTTATCATTGGAATATATTAAAAGCTCTATAGGATGCAAATATTATGAACATAAATTAATATAAAAACTAAACAAACCTGTGCGACAACTCTGGAAAAACACTTGGGTCACCGTTTACAATTAGGCCTGGGCCGGAGTTCGTGGAGTATTCAGAGTTTCGCAAGCGGCGGAGTGTGTTAGGTCACACCGCTCACGCGGATTTTTTAGCACCCAGTGTCTGTCCCGCGCTGGATAATCAGCATGATGGCACACTGCGCAGCGCAAGAGGGCCCTGCTTTTTTCTGCAGCTCGAGTGGATTTTCTACACTAGCGGCAGCTTCCTCAACGCGAACGGATGGTTTTTCAAGAGCGGCGCAATCATCCACGACCACCCGCGTTGAGAAATATCACTGGGAGTTGGTCTAGCATTAGATTTTCTGCACCCGTCCCAACTTAATGTTGGTCAGCAAGGAAAAAACTCGGCGGAGCGGAATTTTTCGGAACTCCATGGAGCGCAGAAAACTATGCATACTCTGTCAGCAGAGCAGAATCACCTCCCAGGCCTAATTACAGTATTAATTCTCAATGAACTTTAGGTGCATGGTGTTACAGGACATACTACGGATGGTTTGCCGCACAAGGGAGTTATTCTGAAATAAAATTTATTGCATCAACATTTTTTAACTTTTCATTGTAAAGGTGGTCTACAACAAATGGCCTGCCACTAAATCACTTTTAGAGAAATTCCAAAAGATAAAAAGCTTTTGACCAAGTGGCATTACCTTACCAACGCCAATGCTCCAAATGTCACAATAGGAAAACACAGAATAAATGTTTTGGCACAGCTTTAAGTTCTTAAACAGATGAGACCTAGAATGATACAGGTATGCCTAATGCCTAGCATTAGATAAAGATGATGTTCTGAAATAGGCACAGATACATATGACAATGTGAAAAATAACCAAAATAAAAGGTACTTGTAGAAAACCCAAAGTTAAGCATCTCTTCCTAGTTGTAAATCATTAGTTGTATATCATCGCAAATTGTATTAAGACTAAATGACCACTCTACTTGGATACAAGATGAGCACAGAAAAGTACATATCAAAGAGCTGAGATTCAAAGGAGAATAAACATCCTCGGGTCCAGACCAAGCAACAAATTTTCCCAGTGGCCCATATGTACAAGTTACTTACCTTCGGTAACGATGTATCTGGTAGAGACGATTCTAGCTGCAGATTCCTTAACGTAGATTTATCCCCAGGTGAGAGACTGGACCCGGAAAACTTTTTGCCCCAGCATCTCTGCGCGCCGGGGGGCGGTACCACGCGACACCGCCCTGACGTCCGCGGGCATGACGTCAGCAAGGTTACATATGCCCCACCCGGCGCGCTGACATCAGTTTTTTTTTTAGGAGAATTTTTCCGTGCCACAACGCAGAGCCATCACAAACAAAACTGTGGAGAGTGTGGGAACAGTATATGAAAAAACAGTGAAACAGAAACGAGAAACGAAAGCGGAGAACAGCACCAGTTGGAAAAGGGCCAAGCACGAAGGCACAGAAGCCATAGCGGTGTGATCCATAGCAGGAAAGGAGCAGAGCACAGCTCTGACGAACACCTTCGCAAGCTAAAGCGACAGAAGCATGTGAAAAAGGCCATAGCAGAAGAGCGAGAGCGAGAAACTGCAATCACGATCCACAACAGTGAAGGGCAACAAGCCCGGAACAAAGGAGGAACAGCAATCCACCCCCAGACGACACCATCAAGGTGGGCCATGTCCCCTGAAAGGAGCAAAAAGGCCGAGGTACAGGCAAAAAAAAAAAAAAAAAAAAAAAAAATCAGGACTGCAAGGGAAGCAGAACCCCCAAGCAAGTAAAACGGAGAAGAGTAAAAGCAGGCCCCTACACTGGAGAAATAGCAGGGTGGAGGGATGCAGAAGCACACATGAACCTACCGACCATGTATCATAAGGGTAGGGGTGGAACAATCAAGAAGAACAAAATATCCTGTACGGGCAGAAGGAAAAGCGGACACCCACAGGAGACAAGCCACCCGGAGGGAGGCGAGTTCAGAAAACCAAACTAAAGGTCCTCGCAGAACGGGGAGGAAGGTCAGGCCATGAAGGAATCTGCGGCTAGAATCGTCTCTACCAGATACTTCGTTACCGAAGGTAAGTAACTTGTACATCTAAAAGAGACTACTAGCCGCAGATTCCTTAACATAGAATAGATACCAAAAGCCATACCCAAAGTGGTGGAGGGCATGCAAGAGAACCTCTCCAGTAGGAAGAAACACAGGGTCCTAGCAAGACAAAGGGAAGACCAAGCCCATTCAAAGTACAACGGCCACAAACCCTCGCAGGGACAGACAGCCGAAGAGGAGCACCCAGGAGGAAAGAACGACCCCAACTCCAGGGAGAAGAGGCATGACCGGAGGCAGAGCCTGCTGTAGGAAAAAACAGCGGCAGAGGACAGCTGAACAGGCATCAGCCGCAAGGAAGCAGGCAAGGCAGGAACGAACAGCTCCACAGCCAAGGAACGCAGGCATAAGAAGAAAGGCACAGGTGCGCAAAGCCCCAGCAGAACAAGAGGCAGGGCACAAGGTAGCACAACAAGGGCCACGGCGGTGGGCCAGCACAAGCAGGCGTGCACAGCCGACAGTAGACGCACCATGGAGCAGCGCACCCAGAACAAACCAGGCGCAGGCAGAGGCCAGGAAATGCAGAACAAGCCCCAAAGGAGGATCGTTCAATAGACACACCAACCCACGAAGAGAAATGGAACCAGCCATAAGAGAAAAAGGGGAAGACGCAGAGGACGGACCAAGCCGTCAACCAGAACACAGGAAAGACACCATAGACAGCATGTCAAACTGTCAAGCGATGTAGTGAACACCGAGAATGACGGAACCCGGAGCAGCGCAAGCTGCGCCCGGACAAGATACAAGGGACCGCACCAGCGGTATACAGTGATGCCAAGAAAGGTAGGGAACCCGAAAAATGGGCAACCATACCTCCCAAGCACAGGACAGAGCTATGCAATAGCTACAAGTACCCCACATAGGGTATGATAAGTCCCAAGAAAACATGGGAACACCTCTTAGGGAACAATCCCGCAGCAGAGGATAGAACATAAAGGACCTGCAGATATAACCACAGATGGCTTGTTAATCAGCCAATCAAAAAACACACAAGGCCCAACCTGAGGACACATATGGGTGGACCACAACCAAAGAACCACAAAATCCGAAGGGGCTGTACCAGCAGCCAACGGCACAAAGGGGTCAACTTAAGGACCCGAAGGCACACCAACCCACCAGAACAGACGGTCCAAACAAACCACTAGACCACCGAAAAAAAGGGGTAGGACAACGCCGCCCAGAAAGCAGCAGAGGACCGAGAAGCCAAGTTAACGGAGGGGGAGGGGAAGAGGGAGGACGGAGCCCCACAAGGAGCCGCTGAATGGCAGCATCCGAATGAGTGTTAAACAAAAGCACCCCATCAAAGGGCAGGTCAACGAGACGCTCCCTCACATTCTCAGGGAAAATGCAATCCCTCAGCCAAGCATGGTGACGGAGAGCTACTGAACTTGCCATTGTGCGACCGAGAGCACCAGAAACATCCAGGGGCAAACAAAGAATAAACCCGATCAGCTCCCGGCCATCCAGCACATGGCATCGCAGATCAGCATAGACACCGTCCTGAGAGGCAGAAGACAGAAGGGACTCCACGGACACGGAATCCCACAAGCTGGAAGTAGACCTGGCCAACACACAAAGCGTGTTGAGCGCTCGCAAAGCAGCACTAGAGGAAGCGAAGAGGTTCCGCCCCCATGAATCTAACCATTGGGCCTCCCGTGACGGAGGAAACACCACCAACGGTAAGGAAGGAAAAGCAGTCTGCAGAAGAGGGCTCTGGGTAGAAGGGTGGAAAGAAAGGCAGACTGGGTCGTGCCGAGCAGGAAGGTGGAGGAGCGACTGGGGCGTCTGATCCCCCATGGCAGGACGCCCCCAGAAAAGAATTATGGAGCGAAGCTTCGAAGGGAAGAAGCAGCTCCCGTCCACCAGAGCCCTGATGGAGAACCTCCAGCAAATGGTCCGTAGGGACGGGGTGGCAGGGTCGCCCATGTGCAAAATGCCAGCGGCCGTGGAAATGGCCCGGGCAAAGGACGCACACGCCTCCGTAGGGCGTCGTGGGGGGAGAGCAATTCCTCCGTGGGCGACGGATGTAAACTAAGCAGGGCATCCCCGAAACCAGCTGGAGGAAGAAATGGCCAGCCCCGGAATGGTGGAAGATTGACGGACGAGTGGGGGACCCGAGGTGCCTCTGGGGAAGACTGTGGCCGCGGGGACAACGAAGAGCCCTCCCTGGAAGACATCGGGGGAAAAGCCACGACGCGGCGGCCCATCTCCATGGAAGAAGAGACAAAAAGTTGATGAACCTCCGGGGAGGAGGGGTGGCCTCTGGAGACTAGTCGACGACCCGACGATGGCACGGCGCCGTTGAGTCCGCCACAGGCGCCGGCGTGAGGTCGACCGGTGCCAGAGGGGACGCAGAGACTACCTCTTCCACCACTTGCACCCTAGGAGAATGGGGCAGGGCCGGTTTAGGGTCGGTGAAAGAACGGCGCCGACTCGACCTCTGACAAAGCAGCCGCCTTTGTGGAGAGACGAGAGGGACCTGGGGACGCGTCCCGGACACTTGCCAGCACCCGTGGCGCTGCCAGGGTCGACAGACGTCGGCGCCTGAGCGACGTCAGCTCTGCTTCTGGCAAGGCCACCTCCTGCCCAGAAGACCGAGGAGGACTCGGGGGCGAGCCGCGAGTCCCGGCGACCTCCCGCAAAACCACAGGGACCCCCCCTCAGGGGTTTGCGGCAAGGCAGAGGTGCCGTGGGCCGAAGAGGGGAACCCTGTAGGGCCGCCACCCGACGACACCACACCTCCAGAACTTGAAGCTGAACCAGTCGGCGTAGGAACTGCTGGCGACGCCGCGGAAGGCCCCGCACGTGGCAAGGAATCCACGGATGTCCCAGGAAGAGGAGGAGGGGCCAAGGAAGCCTGCAAAACCGCAGCATAGGCCTCCATTTGGGCCCTAGTCGCCCCTGTGCCGGGAAGCGGCGGGTAGGGTGGTGACGAATGAGGCCGCATGTCCCGCGAAGAACCTGCGCCCTCCGCAGAGCGTGTACCAGGCCTCGGAGACAAGCTACAAGACTTACCGACGGGCGAGTGACGGCCTAGGGGCCTCGGTGACTGGCGATGCCGGAAGCGGCGATTCTTGGACCCTTCCGTGGGGGACAGACGCGGGGACGACACAGATCGGGACAACCGGGCTGAGAGGAGCTTCATCCGACGCTCCCGCTGGACTTAGGTTTCAGATGCTGGCAAGCGTCACAGTCTGTGGAATCATGCTGCTCGCTCAAACACCACATGCAAATAGAATGAGGGTCCGTCACAGATATCTGACGGGCGCAAGACGAGCACGCCTTAAAGCCCGAAGGCATTCGCACACTGTCCCACCACGCAAAAGCGTGAAAAGA
Source organism: Triturus cristatus (assembly GCF_964204655.1). Classification (NCBI taxonomy): domain Eukaryota; kingdom Metazoa; phylum Chordata; class Amphibia; order Caudata; family Salamandridae; genus Triturus; species Triturus cristatus. The sequence goes on from NC_140582.1 coordinate 500,949,716, forward strand.
AGGCCTCAAAACAGGACAAGGACATGATCCGGATCCGCGTTGCACGCGGAAAAGAAGGAAACTGATGTCAGTGTGCCGGGGTGGGGCTTATGTAACCTCGCTGACGTCACGCCCACGGACCACGTCAGCACGAATTTGCGTGGTACCGCATCCCCAGCGCACAGATATGCTGTGGCAAAGAAAGTATTCCGGGTCCAGTCTCACGCCTGGGGATAATTCTACATTAAGGAATCTGCGGCTAGTAGTCTCTATTGCATAAACAGAATTTATATCATGTTTTAGGCAGCCAAAATGACGTCGGCTACTTCTGGTGGTAAACAGAAGGATTTTGGCACCACCCAATCCCCATGCATTCAGCCGATTCATCTCAGGTTTGGGATGGAGGACCCAACAATACTTTTGAAACAGCAGATACAGAAGATGGAGGGCCCAAGTGTTGCGGTACAGATGATCAACATTCCACATCCTTGTTGCTGAAGCTAGGTGATCAGGCTCAATTCAGCTCAATCTTCCCTCTCCTTCTGCAGGACCTTTCAGAGAAGAAGAATCAGCAAATACAAAAAGAGCAGACACCATGACAGATGAACCTGAAATGGGGGAGAGGGGGGGGCTAGAGAGCCCACGGCAAGTTGGCAGCATATTAGTGCAGCAAGCCTGCCAGGACTCCAAACCTCCGAATATACTGGCCTTACTCTATCATCCCAGACCCTGCGAGACCAAAACGGCATCGCACATATAGTATGCTGCTTTTGTGGACAAAAACTACTTGCTTGGCGAGCAGTAGGCCAAGCAGAGTAAGAATCAGTGGATGGCAGCTGCCCCTCTCAAGATGGTGGGAGCCTGATCAAAGTACATAACGCGGAGTCCAGGGATGTGCAGAACGGCACCCAAGACTAGGTGTGCAGCAAAGTCATGCCAGCCCCGATCATAGAAGGCACCGGTGTGGAGGCAAGAGGGGCGCAGCAGAATAGCTGCCTGGGACCTGCCGGGCAGCGCCTGCGGATAGCCACATGGGCACCCCTGAGCTGTTTTTCCCTAGAGATGATCCTGGGCCTCGACGGGGGACATCGCAGGGACTGTGCTGAGGTGAGGGGCCTGCTGTGCTTTTTCAGTGCCTGAGGCAGATCCCTGACCTGTGGTGGCCTATGGAGCCTCTCCCCTTCACTGGGGAGTGCAGCAGCCGGGACACCCGTCTGCTCCAACTGTGAAACCAGGGTGGTGCAGCACAGTTGGGAGGAAGGCTGCTGAGGAGCTGAGCTAGGGTGCCATCCTGCTGGCAGACAGCCTGCACGTCAAACCTCCCCCTGCCTCATCTGCTGACCAGCACATGCATGGTCGACTTGGATGGTGGATGTCTAACGGGAGAACACACAGCCCTGGCAGGGCCTAGAACATAGTGTACAAGCTACAGGCACTCAAATGCAAGTAGCTCAACATGGATAACATTTTTGCTGTTATCCAAGCCAAAAATGAGGATTTGGAAGCGTGCATAAGCTGCAATCATCTGTGCATAGTAAGCGTTACAGAGCCAAAAATACTGGGCGCCTAGAAAACTATGTGGAGGCACTGCTGAGGGAGGTGTTTGGAAGTGAGCAGCTGTCGGATCCTTACTTGGACTACAGGGACCGAGACAGTCTACGCCTATCAGGAGAAAAGGGTCCCATACAATACCAGGGAAATGAGATCACCTTTTATCTCGATTTCACCGCGTTCATTCAGGCAGCACAAAGGGAGTTATCCCGGCAAAAAAGAAACTGCAGACCCCGGGACTTCCATACGCCATGTTGTATGCTGCCCGCTTGCAGGTCAAACATGTGGGCATGCAGACCATATTTAACGCCCCGAAAGAAGTCCTGGACTTCATCAAAACTCTGGGGCAACAAAACCGCACATCGCCATGCTCAGATGTGGATACGACGGATGCCGATGACAAATATACTCTGTTTAATGCCGCTGAACTTGGTCACAGATAAGTTAGTTGTTCCACGATAGCCTATGTTGAAAGTTTAAACTATATCATTCTTTATGTCTGGGTATGATTGGAACCGAGGGCCTACTGTAGCCTGTCGATAATCCGACAGGTGATTCCAACCTAGAGCACATAACCTGCACAATTGCACCAACTTATATTTGCTGCCGGATGCTCAATATGTGTAATAGCTCTCCCTTAGCATAAACTATTGGAAGGCCCGGTAATGAGGACTAATCTACCAGACCACTCTATTACATCAGAGGGTAGATGGCATATCGCTCCCCCAAAGAGGGTATATCCCACTGGATTACGATATATGTGAAAGTTTGTATTGGTCCCTTTGGACTACTGTATTATGTTTCTGTTTTTGGATCTTTTACTGTACTGGAAATGGCTTTCTCCAGTTAGTCATGCCAAAGTGGGAGAGGGGTGGGCTCTTTGTTTCTGTTCCGAGACTAGATGCATACACTACTTAATGAACGAGCATGTGGGCACGCTCCTGGACTCTCGCTCCCTTTACCTGTCATGGCAGTGCAAACCAGGTGGGGTGTGACGGGTGGTAGCACCTGGAATGTACGCAGGTTAAACAGCCCTAAAAAGGTCCAGCAAGTACTCGCGTACTTAGATCATCATCAAATACACATTGCATTTATACAGAAGACACACCTTACTGCACATACAGCCGCCAAAATCGCAACAAGATGGACACACACAAAATTGGCCTCCTCCAATTCCATACTACATTCCAAAACGGATGATCATGGTAGATCTATTTATGGCAGGGAACTTGAGGAGGGTTGGTCCCGACCCTATTAAACCTATATGTGCCCAACGTTGATGACCCCGAGCTATACACCACACTCTGCACCCGCCTACATGATCTACAACCTTCCACTATCCTTTGGGGGAGGTGACTAACTTCCTACTTGACCCAGACAGACCAATCTGCAGCATCAATGGGAAAGTCTTGACAAGCGGCCAGAGCGCTTAGAGAGGGAATGGGAGACTACGGGGTAGCAGATATATTGCATGTTCGCCATCCAGAAAGACACGAGGGCACAATAATTTCCACCGCACCCAACATGTTTAACCTGGATTACTGGTCTCTGCCGATGCGAATGCATGGGTGGTGGACGTGCACCACCTCCCCGGGATGCTGTCGGACCACTCTCCTGTTTTGTTATCACTGGTGCTCCCATTAAGACCACCTCAGCCATTTCTTGCAGAGACAGGGTAAAGGCAGCAATTGTACACTACTTCGAGGAAAATAAAGGCTCACTTGCGTCTGCAGGTGTACTGTGGGAAGCATTCAAGGTTACCATACGTGGCACCTGCATAGGTCTTCACACCGGAGTATTGAAATCTCTCCATTCTCATCTATGTACACTGGAGCACACACTGCAGATGTTGGAGAGAGCCTACCAGGCCAATCCGGATCCTAAGACGCTAGCAGACATTAGAACGCACTTGACAGAGTACACTGAGGTTGCAGACCAAGAAATCTGTTTTATGTCTAGACACAGAGTGGCGCGGGCATACAGGGAGGTGGGCTGACCAGGGCGCAGCCTACCAACTAGAGTATGAGATACTCGAGACACACCCCTAGAGAAAGGAAAAATTGAGATAGGAAATGTGTTAACGTTAGAGGACTTCAATAGGGCGTGCTCTACTGCCTTGGATGCAGTCATTCCTAAAAAGAACATGACTATGCGGTCAAACCGCCCGTCAGCCCCCTGGTACACCACTGAGCTTAGGTCCGAAAAATCTAAATGTAAAAGATTAGAAAGTCTGGCATGTCAGCAAAGAAATCCAAGATAGAAGGCTATATAACATTTCTTTGACCTCCTATCATCTTAACTTAAAACGGGTAAGACGCCAATTTATTCTCAATCAAATTGAAGGAGCGGTAAATACCCCTAAGGCGCTCTTTGGTATAGTTAAAGAATTTGTATCTCCTCGAGCCAGCAGTCAATCCCCTGTGCAAACACAGGACTTCTGTAACCAGTTAGCTAGTTACTTTCAAGACAAGATTGCCAGAATCTATGCAAACTTTCCATCTCAAAATGCACCACCCCATGATGCTTTTGGTTGTAGGGAGCTGGAAAGAAGGACAGGCTGCAGTTTGGAGTGTTTTGCCCCAATTACTATCGAGGAAGTCTCCAATGCACTCGCTTCAGCTAAATCTGGCTCACCAACTACTCTCTGCCCTTCCAAAACGATGGCTGTGTTATCAGCCAGTTGTGCGCCTGTTATTCTCCAACTATTCAACCTATCTATTCAATCGGGGAATATTCCAAAAACATGGGAGGCTTTGGTGCGTCCCATCCTGAAGAAACCTACGCCTGACCCACAGGAACTTGGCAATTACCGCCCGATCTCTTTTACCTTTATTGGGGAAAGCACTGGAAGGCATGGTAAACAAACAACTAAGCCAATATTTACAATCAAATGAAATATTGGACCCTTCACAATCGGGTTTTCGACCGGGCTACAGCACTGAGACTGCAATTGTGGCAGTTACGGATTCGCTTAGGTTACAAATGGATGTAGGGGGCTCGGCAATACTGATTCTGCTGGATCTCTCCGCAGCCTTCAATACCATCTCCCACGAAGTGCTAGCGGAGAGATTGGAATCCTGTGGTATTCAGGGTAGAGCCTTAAACTGGCTACGTAACTTTAGTACCAGTAGATCTCAGACAGTCATGCTCGGGCCACACTTGTCGGATTCAATCACTTTAGATAAAGGCGTACCCCAGGGATCGTACCCAAGTCCGACCCTATTTAATAACTATATGTCTCCGATAGCCGGGATAGTGGAAAAATTGGGCTTTGAAATCATCTTATGCGGATTATATTCAGCTTATTTTCCCGGTTGGCTTGGACCTAGTTGCAGAGAAAGCTCGATTTGCCAGAGGAATGCTTGAAATTTCAAATTGGATGTCTCGGAACTGACTCCAGCTGAACACTGGCAAGACCGAGCTAATGCTGATAGGTAAAGCAACTGTCAGCTGGTCAGATGACTGGTGGCCGGCCGAATTGGGAGTTGTCCCTACTCCAACTATGTGTAAAAAATCTGGGTCTAAAATTAGATCAGTCTATGTATGAGGGACCACATAGCTGCGACTACGAGCTCTTGCTATTATAGCCTGCGTCTGTTGGTAAAATTCTTCCTTTTCTGCCCACAATCCATTGTAAAACCTTGGTTCAGGCAATGGTCATCAGTCGCCTGGACTATGGCAATGCCCTACTGGCCGGGGCAGGAGAGATCTTGTTGAGTAAACTCCAGGTCATCCAAAATACAGCAGCTAGGATGGTTATGAACCGCCCAGCAGGTTCCGCATCGGTCCCCTTGCTTCGAGAACTCCACTGGCTATCAGTGAGGAAAAGATAGTTTAAGATCTGCTGCCTTACGTACTCGGCACTCAGTGGTAGAGGCCCTAGATATCTCCAAAAGAGACTGGTTAAGTATGCTCCGATTAGAAATCTGCGGTCCGGTGCGCGGGCTCTTCTACAAGTGCCACGTATCAGGTTATGCCGCTCTGGAGGAAAGTCCTTTTCATACTTGGCGCCCAGATACTGGAATGAGCTTCCAGACTTTTTTCGTAGAATTACAGTGTATACCACCTTTAATAAACAACTGAAAGCCTTCCTTTTTTTAACAAACACCTGTTCCCTGCCAGTCTTTTAGGATAACTTTAGCAAGCGGCGAGATGCCCCCGGGTGAGTCGTGTGCTATAGAAGTTCTTCTAACATAATATAACATGTGCTTACTATCACCGACCCAGATGGGTAACATAGCTATGAATCCCGGGCAATTTTAAATAGCTTTGTGGAGTTTTACACAAACCTATACAGGGAACGCCCCTCAGCAGATGAGCGTGAAACCGAGCCAATATCGGCAGAGGAAGTTGGAAACACCATTCACACATTGCCAAACGGAAAGACGCCGGGAGGAAATGGCCTCCCTGGCAAATTCTATAAGATGTTCCTGGGAATCCTGATCCCCTACCTCATGGAGATGTTCCCCGAGGCATATGACAACCGCTAGCTGCCCTCTACTATGTGGAAGGCACTATTAAATCAGACTCCTGAAGCCAGGTACAGCGCCTGAAAAGATAGGTTGATTCATATCACCCACTATCATTAATTAATACAGACGCAAAAATCCTGGCGAAAATCATCGCATCTCGGCTACAGATCCGGTTGTCGGCTATGGACCTGCCGGAGTAGGTGGGATTTGTGTCTTCGCGATCCACCACCCATAATCACCACATGTTTTTCGCTGTCTTGCGTCAATTGAGGCAAACACAAGTAGATGATGAACAAGGCGCTGAAACTTTTCAGACACTGACCCCCAGTCACAGATCTGGGTTGAATCCATCATCGTTCTTTAGCTCACTTCGCCACCTCAGATCAGACCCAGCTATATGCAAATCAGTCTTGACCCTGTCCCTCATGGGAGCAGTCCAGCCCTAACTGCCAAGCCAGGTCTTCCCTGAACCGGAGACAAGCATCCTGGGACCGGTTTCTGGGTAACACCCTTTGTCAGCCAGGATAGCTTGAAACCAGTGGCAAACTGAGCAAGGGACCCACGTCTGGGCATACCCTGCCAACTTAGGGCGAACAAAGCAAACACAAGTAGATGATGGATGGAGCGCTCAAACTTTTCAGACACTCACCCCCAGTCACAGATCTGGGTTGAATCCATCATCGTTCTTTAGCTCACTTCGCCACCTCAGTTCAGACTCAGCTATATGCAAATCAGTCTTGACCCTGTCCCTCGTGGGAGCAGTCCAGCCAGAACTGCCAAGCCAGGTCTTCCCTGAACCGGCGACAAGCATCCTGGGACCGGTTTCTGGATAACTCATGTTTTTTTTTTTGAGTGAGAGACAACTCACATCTAGGGTCACACTGAGGCTGCCTCCAAAGTTGGCTACCATTGGGAAAACACCCACTGCGACCCACTGCCACAGGTAAACCAAATAGGGTTGAAGAATGTACACTGTCCTGTTTGTTAACATAATTTATGGTGGTTTTGTTGTTTGACAAAACTTGAATGGTATTCCCCGAGATTAAATGGAGGAGAAGTGCCTCCAGAGAGAAAGAAAACTGCCAGTAACTCCGAAATATATATTCTTATGGGGACCCAAGACCTTGCAGCTTCATCACCATCTCAGAAAATGAGCTCATTCGCACAACAAGACGTCTGTAACAATGGTGGCAAGAGACTGCAAAGGGTTGTAGGGAGAGCCACCATGAGATTGGAGGGTCACATCCACTAATGAACGTCGATGAGAACAGAGCAGAAAACATGCCCCTCAGCTGAGAGGCTCATCTGATTTTGGATCCATGGTAATCTCAAGCACTAGCTAAGTGCTTGTGTAAGTCATCTAGCATGCTGTACGAACAGCATGCATGGGGCCCAACAGGCAGAGGACATGCAGAACCAGGATCAGAGTTAGATTCAATATATCAGAATTGTATTCCAAATCCTTTCAGGAAGAGGAAAATCTCGCATTGAAGCTGTATACAACACCCCACCTATGTAGGTTAGCCTGTGTGCGAGGATGAGGTGGGACTTCTGGGTACTGATTGAAAAGTTTAAATCATACAGAATGGTCATAGGGCATTGAAGATGGTGTGTTACTACTGAAGGAGATTCCACCCTCACTAGCCACTGATCCAAATCTCTAGATACATTGACACCAGACTTCCGCATTACAGCCGCCACCCCAGCCAACACTCACGAGTAGCAGCCCAAACGAGATAGCATGAACAGGGAGTGTTAGGTCACCACAATGAATCTAAGGTAACACTTCTGACTGGGGAGGATCAATAGATACAACTAAGCACCTTAGAGATCCAGGTACACCAACAAATGCACTGCATTGATGACCAGCAGAACCTAGCTGAGGAACAGTATTTTGAACTTGTCTCGTTGAACAAAGAAATGTAAAATTCTAAGGTCAAGAACACGTTCAAATTCTCCGTCCTTGTTAACCAAGAAGTAAAAAGACAAAAATCCCTGTGCCCTTCCCCACAGACTCCACTATTATAGCCTTTTTGCTCAACAGGGTAAGAACCTCCACCTCAAGTGTTGAGTGAGTAGTTCCGTATGTGAGGGAGGTTTCGATGGGGAGGGCGTAACTCTCGCGGTTAGAGCACCCAGCGATTGATTGTGATCATTTCACATGCTAGTGGGTGAAGGAAGGGGGTTGTTGGAGGGGGGTTGTTAAGTCAGTGGTTTGGAAGTGGCAGAGCTGCTTAAATTAAGAGGCTGGATCTGCTGATAATGTTTTTGGAATTCCCAACCTCCAATTATGCCATGAAGGGTCTGGAATGGCAGAGAAGATGACCAATTGTCATGAGGTTTGCCCAAACAGAACCCCATAATAAATGGCATTACTGGTGAACTGATTCACTTGGTGGGGCCAGGCCCAGTGAACACACTGTGGTGAAACTAATTTGAAAGCTTTCCAGGAAGGAATCTGCCTTAGCCCGGAAGACCAGCTTACAATAAGAAGGCATGTCAGTCAATGCCCGTAGCATGTATCCAAGAGAGTTGGTGCAGAGCAGGGATCTCCAACCTTTTCTGTAGTGAGAGCTACTTCTGATTAGAGAAAATCATTGTGGGCTACTGAAGGCCAAGCAGCTAGGGCATTATCAGACACCACCATGCCCAGGTTAATTGACTTTAAGTCTTTAAGTCTATGTCCACAGAGCCAGATACTACAATCTGTACAACATACTTTGACTAGGGGCAGTATGGCAGGGCTGCAATGTGTGTTAGTGAGAGGATGGTCTTTTGGGATGTATGAACATGCATGCGTACAGATGAGAAATATGTGCATAGGTAACGGAGAGCCTGTGTCATATGCACTTGTGGTACAGGACATTTCTTTCTCCATATGTGGCACTGTAACATGTATAAGACAAACATACAAACTATTATAATTATTTTTAAATGGGAGAAATTTAAAGTGCAAAAAATGTTCTGCAAATATGTTCATAACATGGAACATTTTCTGAACTTGAAATCTCTCCCACTTAAAATAATGGCTGTAGTTTTCAGCTATAAACATGGCACCATGTCTACCAGCCTTTGGGAGCAAGAACAGAGGAGTTAACTTAGTTTATATGGAGTCCATAAAATGCATCATTTAAATGTTCTCCCATTTCCAAGTGTCATATTTACAAACAGAAGGAATCTTGCTCTGTGGCATGTAGACAGTGCCATATTTATAACCCAAAAATACAACTATTTGTTTAAATGGGCCGATTTGAAGTGAAGAAACATGCTACATAAAACATTAAGATTTAATTGGCTAAATCGAAAGTGGAGAAAGGCATTAAAGATGTTCCATAGAAATAGTTCTTTACATTTCTCCCATTTACAAAAAAAGAACAATTTCAGTTCTTAATATGGCAGTGCCTACTGGCCACTGGGAGCAAGAGGCCTGCTGTTTGCAAAAGCGACACTTTGAAATGGGAGAAAATTTAAATTAAAAGTTGATTTTATCATTAAGGTAACTTCATTTTAATTTTCTACCATTTGAAAGCATTCACAAACATAATTTTGTTATCACACTCCAATATTGAGTCGGCAAGGAACTTTTACTAGTTAAATACGTGAGTGGGTCAGTTCTTCACCTCTGTGCTCCAACCTGGGTCATACATCTGACAGAGCACTGCTCATTATCAGGCCTTGCTATCTGCAGCCTGATAATGTCAAATAAACACAGCCTTCCTTTAACTTTAAAAAGGAAAATGTGACCCTGTGCTTATTTCAAAATTAACTCCAGGCTGCGAGCTACTCTGAAGGTGTCTAGGAGCAACTGGTAGCCTGCGATCAACTGGTTGGAGACACCTGGATCACAGAATCCCATGTATTATAGCACGATATTGTAAATGACTGCATGTCATTAAGGCGGTGTGCATCTTTAAATAAACTTTCCAAAGATCTTCTGTTTGATTTGAAATATTGGAGTTCAGGTATCATTTAACCAGCTTTCCCATAAGGACTGAAATTTGTTGTGGTCTTCATTGGGATGAATGAATGAAAGTCAGCCAATGGTAGAATGGTTTAATTTAAATCGTTGAGTTGATAGGTATGGAAGAAGTATGCTGAGCAAGTTAGGACATTCCAGTTTTTGTAATGCTCTAGTAATTACTTTAGGGACTGTGGTGATAGTCTACATTGGAGGAAAAGAGAAAACTGAATTCCAGATTGATCTGATCAGGACATGGGATTGCTTTGATCACTATAATGAGGCTAATAGGGGAAAATATAGAATCAAAGCTAAATACAGCTTTGAGAGCCAGATTAGAGATATAAGTACAATTCAGGCTATAAAAGTGGGTATTCAAGTATGCAGAGGTTTAGGTATTTAAAGTGATCCTAGATCTTAATGAAATCAGCAATTGCAAGATTTTATGGAGGGGGCATATCTTAAGGTAAATACACAATTCCTAGCAAGGAAACTATGTAAAAAAAAAACAGCAGTTAGGTCACTAGCAAGTTTTATAAAAACACAGAAGAGATTGCAAAATACATATTTAAAATGGCAAGTTGTTGTAGTTCTGAATAGTGGAAGTGAGGTGGGGATTGGGAATGATCAGAAGGCACCAGCTGCGAGTTTAGCAGAAGTTGTCTTTTAAAAGATCTCAAATTGCAGCAAGTTATAGCATGTTTTTTAAAGTAATAAAGCTTTAGACACAAAGGTTTACAGAAACAGATGTCCATCAAAGGGCACCAGATTCACTTGCTCTTCCCCATAAATGAAAGTCTAAGCATGTGCTGAGGCAGGAGATCAGTGCCTCCTCACACTGCATTAAAGTAAGACTTAAAGAACCTTTTGGATCAGAGGCAATTCCCCCTTTTTCGCTTGTGGTAAATTTTGCAAAGCAATTATGGCTAACTGATTTGTGAGTTGGCCAGTCATACTTTTGAGGGGGCAATGTTCTTTGTAACAAGTTATTTCTTAGAAGCACCTTTAAAACGTTATTCAAATATACTTACCAGTGCACCAATATGCAAACTTTTTTGAACCAACCAACAAGTATGTTGACAGAACTGAGGGAAAGAATGACTGGAACATACTAAAATACGCCAATTTAATCAGTGAACCCATGTTTACTATTATTCTGGTCCAAGTTAAAGCCTGCGTATTCAATGGTGCTATCATTTAATTTATCGCTTTACATGGGCTTTGTAAGGGTGAAACACTTTCTGGATGATTGCCTGAATGATCTTTCAAACAATGGGAACTTTGTCAAGATAAACAATCAACAGCACTTTATAATTAATGTTTCAGTGGGTCTTCATCTGTTCATGTTCAAACAGTATCTGCAAAAACGAGCAATTTGCTAAAAAGAGAACATGCTTAGGACACAGCATACTTAATCACTTATTTTGTGAATAATTTGATTAAACAATCTTATATTTAAGCATTGCTAAAAAATTAATGACAAAATATATGCAAATCCAGATACGAACATCTTGTGAATTAACAAATATTTATAAATATTAAAGCTGGTAACAGGCCTACTATCACTCTATTACAATTCTAATAACTCTGCAGTGTATTGTGGCCAAGGTGATTCTATGAATTGCTCACATCTATGACTATAAAGAGGGCAAAGTGACTCAAAGATTGTTTTTGAGCAACAGATCTCCCTACTTGTTTCATTCACCTATGCTTGCAAAGATGTGCTAGCTAACTATTAAACCATGTCCAAGGACTACATAGGTACCCTGGGTAATGGTGCAGCAGAGGATATAATAAAGCAGGATTCTCCATCGAGTAGCTCATAAGCTACTGGTAGCTCTCCAGCTACATGTTGGTAGCTCTCCTGTGAGCCTTCTAAATTACAATTGTTTGAATTAATATACTTCTAACAAAACTGAAAAGTGTGTTTGAAATGAAAATGTGGGTATTTGCAGGACTCGCAGGTGGATGTTTGGAGGAAAAAAGGTTAACTATTGAATTCAACAATTCCAATCATTGACTTGACGTTGAGTGATAAATCATGCTGTGTTGCGGAGACTTATTATAAACCTAGTGCACTACAGCTATGGCTGTTTTGTACCAATGAATAGGCATTCTAAACCGATAAAAGCCTTTTTCACATTACTGCTGTGAACCCCGCCTGATGCACAGGGGTGAGGACTGCTGATATTCTTGCATGTGTGCCCATTAATGTTTTGTTTGATGTGGTCACTTGAACACTGATATTAGTAGCTCTCAATGATTTTCACTGAACACAAGTAGCTAATTACAGAAAAGGTTGGAGATGCCTGTAAAAAAGTCATAGCAAGGTTCATTGTTCACTCACATTGGTTTATTTAGTTCCGCCATCTCCATTTACAATAGAAAATAACTCAATGAAAATTGGTAAGACATTTAAAAAGGAATAATGGAATCTTACCTCATCAGTACTTATTTGAGGACTTTGATCTGAGAGGTTCATTTTGATGTTCAATTCTACAATGCAAAAATGTAAACGAAACTGAGAAGCTGAAATAAATAAATGTGTTGCCATGATATTTCAGCGTATCTTCTAAAGAGGACATATATTGTGAGCCCCCCCACCCCCTCTTGATTACAGAATACTGCATTCGGACGAAAAGAACATTCTGAATCTACACCATCAAGTTCACTCCATTTTGAGTCATTATGACTGCCATCATGACTATATTACACTACAACTTAGAACCATCTCAGTGTAAGTGGCCAGAGAGCAATGCAATAATACTAAAGCTACTCAGCAAGGTAATGTTAAATACAATATGGTGGTGGAAATATACAACAATTTTTACTGTCTTTTCAAAACTAGTTCAACGGCTGCAAGGTTATTCAAGTCTCCGGGTTTACTCCAACTAAGATTATCCTTGGTGAGAGAAATGGGTCGATATGACCCACATTGGTCTCCTGGTTTACCTTTAAGAAAAAAAACAATCCTAGTTGTGTTCCAAGATTCAGGAGCCTTCCCGGTGCTACCTATATTGCTTACCACGGTAGATAGTAGAGGAATAAGTTCCTCTGAGCATAATTTATACATTTCAAGTGGGATAGTATCCTCCCCAGTAGCTTTACCTGAGGGGAGTGAATTAATAGCCAATCTTATCTCTAACTCGGAAATATTAGCGGAAAGCAGCTCAGATCCTGTAAACTGTTGGTCCTTAACTAAATTTGTATCTAAATATTCTTGGATCTGATTCATAGTCGGATGGTCCTCTGGAGTATATAATGCTCGATAGAATACAGCAAATTGCTCCAGAACCTGCTCTGGTTGAGTGTATACTATATTATTTTGGCCCTTGATTTCTTTTACAAGAGTTCTAGACTTATCGTCCGCTACTTTATACGCACGGATTTTGCCTACCCTATCTCCACTCTCATATTGAGAAAGATGGTATTTATGTGAACTAACCACATTTTTTTCCATAAGCCTTGTTTTAATATTGAGTTTAGAACTGGCTAATTTATGACATATATCTACTATATTTGATGAGCTTTGAGTCAGAGCCAATGAAAGTTGTTTTTCTAACATGCTGACTGCATTAACCAAGACAGCCAAGCTAAGTTTATATTGTGAGTTTTGATTGAGAACATAGTGTTGTGTAAAACCCCGAATACTTGCTTTGACCGTGTCCCACACTATACTAGGTGTAGCTGAGTTTATATTAAATGAGATAAACTCCACTAAATGTGCTTTTAATTGTAAAATATCGTCCTTATTAGACAGAAGATGGCGTGGAAATGTAAATGACCTTGGTTTTGGGTGGCTCTGTTGAATAGTAAACGTTAATATAATAGGATTATGGTCCGAGGCGACTCTCGGGCAAATTTCCATGGAGCTGTTTTTTAGTATATTGTGTGAAACCCAGGCCATATCAATTCTTGAGCAGAGTTGATGTGGTGCTGAGTAGTAAGTAAAACCAGCGACGGAAAGGTATAATGTTCGCCACGCATCTTTGATGTTATGGATGCGTCCAAGTTCAATAATAGCCGCTCTTGATCGGCGCATCCTCCGAAATGATTAAAGTCGCCCAGTATCAATGTTATAATCCATAATGAGATTAAAGTCGCCCATTAAAATAAGTTCTCCTCTACTTTCAAGCAATTCAATATTTAGCCTATCTATAATAGAAGGATCGTCTATATTTGAACCATATAATACACAAAAAGTATAGGTATTGCCACACCACACTATTTGGGCACCGGCCCAACGCCCAGTGTTATCCACCTTAGTATTAGTTATTACAAGATTTAAACCCTTCTGCCTTAAGATTGCCACACCCCTAGTAGGAGTACTACACTCTGAGCAGACCACCACTTCGTATCCTAATTGCTGGAGAAGCTTGCGGTCAGTATAGGTAATGTGTGTCTCAGAAAGTAAAGCCAGCTGTGGTTTATACATATTTAACTCTTCAGTAACAAGTCGTCTTTTATTCCTGCTGTTGAGACCTGCGACATTCCATGCCAAACCTTTAATTATATCCATTATATGTACATATTTCGGCTCCATGCTCATTCTTTTGCAGATCCATATATCTTTCCAAAAAAAAAAAACTTTAAAAAAAGAGATAATCCCTCTCGTCCTGATCGTTTAAACATTTTTTCCACCCTCCCAGCAAACCCCCACAAACCCTAGAACCCGTCCCAAGGCGGTTCAAACTGAACCCCCACTCCCATTCCCCAAGAGGAGGAGAACCTCTTATACCCTGCCGCCGCTGGAAGGGCAGCTCAAAGGAGTAGCAGCATGAGAGATCAACCTGCAATAAACAGTCAATTTATTTATTCATAAACTCCAAAAAAAAAAAGAAAAAAACCTCCACATGTTCAAAGGCATCCATGAACGCCATGAAGTGGTATAATCCTCAAATCATCAATTTAATAAGTAAGTAAGTATCCACATCAATGGTCGCTAGGACTGTACACTCTTTTCCTTTCCCCTTTCCTATTCTATTTTCGTCATCATAGCTTAGCTTTTCCTCTGCCCCTTCCAAGATGTTAATTTAGAGAGCACCTGTTCTGCCTCCTTCTCATCAGTAAATATATATGTACGCACCCCATTGATAAACTTTCGGCGAGCTGTTTCATGTAGGAAAGCCTGACCACCCAAAGCCTTAAAGGGATCTATGAGCTGGCGCAGCCGCCAACGCCTGTCCATGGTGCTTTTACTTAAATTGGATCGTACGAAAAAAGGCAAAGAATCTATCAAGACCGGGGAATTTGGCCTAGCTTTGAGTGAAACCGCCTGTCTAAGCAGAAAATTACCGCAGACGCTAAAATCTTTGCTAAGGTATTGGCCACACGATTAGCTCCACACATACCGCATTTGGTGACTCCCTAGCAACATGGCTTTGTTATGGGAAGAGATACTACTTCAAATATTAATACGGCTATTACGGCATTCGATGTGGCCGGGACTAGCTCAACCCCACTCGGTATGATACTCTTGGACGCCGAAAAGGTGTTTGACCGAGTGGGGTGGGACTACCTTTGGTCAACACTGATTACAATGGGCTTTAATGGTCAATACCTTAAATGGCTACAGGCTTTATATGACTCCCCAAAGGCTAAGCTTAGCTATGCGGGGCTAACCTCGCTCAGCTTTCCAATCTCTCGTGGAACACGGCAAGGGTGCCCACTATCACCCTTGCTTTTCGCGTTATCTCTGGAACCTTTTCTAGCAGCTCTACAAGCTCATCCTAAAATTATTCCTTTTGCATATGGCCAGACTTCGCTAAAAATTATGGCATACGCCGACGATATAGCTGTCTATTCTCCTAACGCATCGGAAGCTATAATCGGTATTATTGATGAGGCTAACAAATTCGGGTCTGTGTCTGGCTACAAACTCAATACTCATAAGACACAGGTTTTCTTGAACTATAAGCCGTCCACTCCGATCTTAGGTACTTGTCGAATAGCTACTTACCTGGGCATTAAAATCTCTAATATTAATGATATAATTACTTTGAATTATGATGATCTTCTTAAAGAAACAGTTACAACACTAAAAAAATGGCATAAGGTACCTCTTAGCATCATAGGTCGAATAAACAATTAAAATGAGCATACAACCCAAATTTCTATACTTGTTTAGGTCCATACCACTTTATGTTAGTAACTCTTACTTTAAACGATTAGACGGGATCCTAAGCAGATATATATGGGGATATAAAAGGGCTCGCAGATCAATCAACCTACTCAAACTGCCCTATCATAAAGGCGGTCTTAATTTTCCTGATTTTAGATTATATATTTTTTCAGCTTTTCTTAACCGACTGCGTAGCCTGTTTATTCGTAATAAGAATACATGTTTTTGCTATCAACTTTCGTTGGGTGAGGATTCTAATATGTTCTTAGCAAAAATGAACGATCCAAACGAGTTAAATTTAAGACTGCCAAAGACAGTTTTAAAATCTGGCAATTGATATTGATCAAATGCAATACTACGCTACATCATCCCCAATTATCTTTATGGGTGAATCCTGGCCTCCCAGGAATATTACATGATGGGTCATTTAAAATTTGGGAAAATGCTGGAATAAAAACACTTGGCGATCTATATGGTAATGACGGTTTTCTGACTTTTGAGACTCTTAGTAGACTTTACAAACTACCTGAAACATCACGCTTTAAATATATACAGATTCATGACTATCTCATTCG
This sequence comes from Triturus cristatus, assembly GCF_964204655.1. Taxonomy (NCBI): domain Eukaryota; kingdom Metazoa; phylum Chordata; class Amphibia; order Caudata; family Salamandridae; genus Triturus; species Triturus cristatus. Next base: position 500,966,372 of record NC_140582.1, read on the forward strand.
TAAAATGAAGCTTTTAAATATTTTTGACTCATATTTGGGAATGTCTTTACTCCAGCAAGGATAGGTCATTTATCAGTTCTGGATACGGTGTTTTGACCTTATATAAACCTGATGATTGTGGGAAAATAGCAGCGAAATGGAGCTCTCGACTAGGCTTAAATATTACTGCTAATCAAATTTCTTCTGCTATTTGTAATACAAATCGTATAATCCATTCTTCCAGCCTGAGGTTACAGTACTATAAAACTATTTGTCAGCTATATTACACTTGTTTACCTGTTCTCGACTTGCGGAATATTGGACTAATGTAAAACAAGGAATGGCTTTGATTTTGTCTATACCAGTAACACTTAACATAACTAACGTATTGCTTGGTATCCAGATCTATAACAATTTACCAGTAGACCCACATTCAGATCTTTTCAATATTTTAATCGGTTGTGCTAGATTGACTTTAGCTCGAACTTGGATCGCAAGGAACCCACCACATGTGATGGACTGGTGGACTCTTGTTAGAGAAATCTATACTATGGAATCCTCTCTAGCTAAAATTAGAGGAGGTAAATCTTTACAGAAGCTAGATAGAATCTGGGGGTCCTCATTCATTTGATTTTGTCCTCTCTCTAACCCCCCCCCCCCCGTTTTTTTTTGTTTTTTTTTCCTTGGGTTGTGATGTTCCTTGCTGTTTGCTATACCTGCTACGGATTAAATCTGAACTTTTTGTTTATGAAACTTAATTCTGACATTTATATCCAGGCTCTGCAAAATATATCGATATGAATATGTATAAATTATTCCCTGTCTCTGACTTCACTTACTTGGTTGTCCCTGAGGATTGCGCTGCCTGCCTGACACTGTTTCTTGCTGCCTGCCACCTGTTGCTGTCCCGGTCTCCCGCCGCTGCACTTCCATCTCGTGCGGCCGCAGTGGGGAGACCGGCTGCCAAAAAACCACAAGACCCAGGTGCCCCAGCGGTCACGAATCACGTGACCGAGCGTTTCGCGCCAGGAGGCGCTTCAAATCACGGTGCTGCTGCGGCAGAGCGGGTTCCCTGTCTCTGACTTCACTTACTTGGTTGTCCCTGAGGATTGCGCTGCCTGCCTGACACTGTTTCTTGCTGCCTGCCACCTGTTGCTGTCCCGGTCTCCCGCCGCTGCACTTCCATCTCGTGCGGCCGCAGTGGGGAGACCGGCTGCCAAAAAACCACAAGACCCAGGTGCCCCAGCGGTCACGAATCACGTGACCGAGCGTTTCGCGCCAGGAGGCGCTTCAAATCACGGTGCTGCTGCGGCAGAGCGGGTTCCCTGTCTCTGACTTCACTTACTTGGTTGTCCCTGAGGATTGCGCTGCCTGCCTGACACTGTTTCTTGCTGCCTGCCACCTGTTGCTGTCCCGGTCTCCCGCCGCTGCACTTCCATCTCGTGCGGCCGCAGTGGGGAGACCGGCTGCCAAAAAACCACAAGACCCAGGTGCCCCAGCGGTCACGAATCACGTGACCGAGCGTTTCGCGCCAGGAGGCGCTTCAAATCACGGTGCTGCTGCGGCAGAGCGGGTTCCCTGTCTCTGACTTCACTTACTTGGTTGTCCCTGAGGATTGCGCTGCCTGCCTGACACTGTTTCTTGCTGCCTGCCACCTGTTGCTGTCCCGGTCTCCCGCCGCTGCACTTCCATCTCGTGCGGCCGCAGTGGGGAGACCGGCTGCCAAAAAACCACAAGACCCAGGTGCCCCAGCGGTCACGAATCACGTGACCGAGCGTTTCGCGCCAGGAGGCGCTTCAAATCACGGTGCTGCTGCGGCAGAGCGGGTTCCCTGTCTCTGACTTCACTTACTTGGTTGTCCCTGAGGATTGCGCTGCCTGCCTGACACTGTTTCTTGCTGCCTGCCACCTGTTGCTGTCCCGGTCTCCCGCCGCTGCACTTCCATCTCGTGCGGCCGCAGTGGGGAGACCGGCTGCCAAAAAACCACAAGACCCAGGTGCCCCAGCGGTCACGAATCACGTGACCGAGCGTTTCGCGCCAGGAGGCGCTTCAAATCACGGTGCTGCTGCGGCAGAGCGGGTTCCCTGTCTCTGACTTCACTTACTTGGTTGTCCCTGAGGATTGCGCTGCCTGCCTGACACTGTTTCTTGCTGCCTGCCACCTGTTGCTGTCCCGGTCTCCCGCCGCTGCACTTCCATCTCGTGCGGCCGCAGTGGGGAGACCGGCTGCCAAAAAACCACAAGACCCAGGTGCCCCAGCGGTCACGAATCACGTGACCGAGCGTTTCGCGCCAGGAGGCGCTTCAAATCACGGTGCTGCTGCGGCAGAGCGGGTTCCCTGTCTCTGACTTCACTTACTTGGTTGTCCCTGAGGATTGCGCTGCCTGCCTGACACTGTTTCTTGCTGCCTGCCACCTGTTGCTGTCCCGGTCTCCCGCCGCTGCACTTCCATCTCGTGCGGCCGCAGTGGGGAGACCGGCTGCCAAAAAACCACAAGACCCAGGTGCCCCAGCGGTCACGAATCACGTGACCGAGCGTTTCGCGCCAGGAGGCGCTTCAAATCACGGTGCTGCTGCGGCAGAGCGGGTTCCCTGTCTCTGACTTCACTTACTTGGTTGTCCCTGAGGATTGCGCTGCCTGCCTGACACTGTTTCTTGCTGCCTGCCACCTGTTGCTGTCCCGGTCTCCCGCCGCTGCACTTCCATCTCGTGCGGCCGCAGTGGGGAGACCGGCTGCCAAAAAACCACAAGACCCAGGTGCCCCAGCGGTCACGAATCACGTGACCGAGCGTTTCGCGCCAGGAGGCGCTTCAAATCACGGTGCTGCTCCCGCGTCGCGGGATCGCGCGCGGGTAGCGCCGGGAGAAGCCCGGGACAAGGGCGGGACCGTCTGTGGCCGTCCGGGGCCGGAGGAGGCTGGGCTGGGGCCCACTCCCTAAAATCTACTGAGGTACATCCCTGCTCAACCAGGTCCCTATTGACAAGGTATCACTGTATCATTGTTGTACCGTCTAGGAGACTGATCTGGCACCTGACTAATGGGGAAAAAAGCCATCATGAAGAAACGATCTATAGAAATGCAGAATAAAGGCAGTAAGGTCCCCCTGCCGAGCTTGACTGCGATCGATAGGATGTTGCAGAAAACGATAGGCGTTGTTGTAACCGCCATAGAGAGCACAGAGAGGCGCTTATCACTTCCCCCTAATATGCGCCTAGCTTCGCTAAACCCTTCCTCTGACGAACAGCCAATAGTCTCACCTGGATCTACATTTCTGGACTCTTATGTAGGTCTCCCAGGAGTTGAGGGTAGCCGCAACATCCCTTTTTTAAATAATCCTCCCCCCGTAACATCATTATCTGCAACAAGTGTAACAAGTGCGCAACACATACCAATCACACAGCACCAGGATACATTCGCAGAGATATACGATCCAGTAACCAATCCAGTGGTCTTGGAGGACTCAGCCCTCTCCCTATGTACGTCATTGAACAAGAGTGAGAGCCTTATAGTTTTAGATAGGTCCCCACCCTTGCCAGCAAATGGGAATATTTGCCACCATAATCAAAATGACACGAGGCCATATAGAGAGCCACCCCTAACGAGCAAAACCCCTCTGCTCAAAACAACTAATAGACGTATTGTTAATCGAGTAAGAACTGGTGGGGCTTCGAAGAGGAAAATAATAGAAGCTGTACAAAAAGGGAGGGAACCTAAACTATTTAAAACCCAAGATTCGGAAATCCCTAAGCAAAGACCTCCCATAAAAAAAAGGATACCTGTAAGGCCCAATGATAACCAAGGGCGTTCTACTAAAACTATCACTACAGGTAGTCCTACTGGAACCATAACTCCTGCTTCTAATGAGGGTGTCTATGGGTCATTGGCACACATAGAGCACATCGTTAGGTCAATGATTTTGCCAGTCCTTGAAAGGATTAAATTGGTAGACGAAAAGCTGGAGAAACTGGGACAGTTAACTCTTGATAACTTTACTTCCCTAAAGAACCTGATAAAGGTAGAAGTTAGAGGGAGAACAGAGGACCTACCTTCCTCCTATGTTGATTCGGCAAACACTATAAGTGTTGGAAGTGCTGTAAGTACAGGACTCACAGTTCAATCAACAAAGGTACTAAATTGCAAAGGGCTGAATTGTAACCAACAAAAGTTAGTAAAACGTGCTAAAACTCCAACATCTAGTGCAGGGAAGCTTACGAAGGGAAAAGCTGCTATACCACAAAGCACAGAAAAAACAACAAATAAGCACGTAGGAAGTATAAAAACTCCTTCAGTAACAATTGACTTACCACCAGATTCGTTGCCCTACACAATTGTACTTACTGGCGTCCCTGAATTGAAAAATGGGAAAGTAGAATCCTACCAAGAGCTAAAGAATAAAGTGTTATTCTGGTTGAATACTAACAGGCCGATCCCTAGACACTTAAACGGGGAGATACTGTTTGTCAGAAGGGTTGGCTGGATAGGTAGGAAAGCAAAAGACATACAAGGAGACACGATTATAGTCAACTTCAGAGATAGAAATGTAGTGGCACTAGTTTGTAACGATGAATACTACAATGACAAGGGCCCTATTAGAATAAAAAATCTTAATTATTTTTACAGTGAGAAGGCTACCCGTACATATAAATGCCGGGCAAGCACGGCATATGAAGTTACGCCGTGGGGGCCTGTCAACTCTTTCAACATACCCATAAATAATCGCTTCTCTGAGCTATATGGGTTAGATGAGACAAATTGACTTGATGTAAGTTACGATAAAGAGGATGATATTATTGCTAAATCCATTAAGGCAACTATGGATGGATGTAACACTAGGGACATAGCCAAACAGGATAACAACCTAATCCTGCAAACAGAAGTGGAGAATATCAATTCACCAATAATAAGAACTGGTGATGTTACAAATATAGACTTGGGCCAACCTGACAGTACTAGGGAAGTTGTGGTCAAGTTAATCTCTTGGAATATTGCTGGTATAAAGAAAAATCTGTCTGACCCTGCTTGGCACAATTATATCAGCAAAGCGGACCTTATCTTGTTCCAAGAAACATGGGGGGTAGAACACTCTTTTAAAGTAGGGTACAGGTCATTCCATATAGCAGCATCACACTTAAATAAAGGTAGACCGTCTGGCGGTTTGATAATCTGGGCAAGAATCACGCTGGGTATTGACTTTACACAAGTGGATTCCAATAGCCCTGATATTTTGGCTATAAAATTTAATGACGCTAAAGGACGGGCAATGTGTATTATTAATATTTACAACAGACCCCATCCGTCAAATAAGGAATCAGATACAATAGCCCAACTAGATGGTTTTATCCGCAGTTTAGACCACAAAACTATGTTGATTATAGGAGGAGACCTTAATAGGAGTTTTGAACCCATTACGGGGCTAGATGATATCCATGGCGAAGAAGACAAGGCCTATGACATCCCTAGCATTGACGCAAATTACATAACACCGTGCACAAATGGCTCATTGCAGATGTTAACATTGACTATGGAACATGGCCTACGCTCCTGTAACGGCCGACTCCCTTCTGATTGCCCAAGTAAACCGACCTTTGAAAGAGGTTGCTCTACTAGCCATCTTGACTACATACTGGTCTCCTTGAATCTATGGCCAATGCTCATAGATTTGAATGTGGATAACCGTACTGAAAGTGACCACTTTCCTCTTTCTTTGACTATCACTGGCTCATTGTTTACACTCCCTAAGGTACTGACACCTAGTGATTATATTTCCACTTATGAGCCCTTGGAGTCCAACAATTGCAGGTCTCTAAAATGGCCTGCTGTAATGGCCAATGTCGATACAATTAGAGAAATCTATGCACTCTACGTAAAATTTATGTCGCCCTTAGATAACATTAACACTGAGGAACGCTCGGTATCATTAGTACATAGGAATCTGATGCAGCAACTTAGGAAAGTCCTCTCAAAAGAGGTTAATATAGGCCAAGCCTGTCGGAATAACCGGCCTAAGGAGAGCCTTTGGTATAACAAAGCCTGCCGGCAGGCTAAACTAGAACTAATAAAGGCCATAAAAGGGAAGCAAATAAATATCTTGAGAGAAAAAAGAAAATTTTATAAAAACACTATTTTAATTGCAAAAAGATCTTGGGATGAACAAGTTTGGGTAGATTTACTTCAAGCTTGTAAATCAAAAGATCAAACGTTATTCTGGAACCTTATAGCTAAGGGCACCAAAGAAGGTGTGCAATCCAGAGATAGGTTTCTAGAAGAAAAGGTCTGGGTCAAACACTTCTCCTCATTATACTTATGTGTAGGGGAGGAGGAAGTAATGACAAATGAATACCCAGGGCAAAACACTTGTGATTCAACGCTAACATTTAGCTTGGCAGATACCATACTAGCCATTAATTTAGTTAAACAAGGCAAAGCCCCAGGACCAGACAAAATTCCTGGGGACCTCTGGAAACACGAGAATAATCTGTGGGCACCCTATATTAATCTACTTAGTAATGACATCGCAAGAGGTGCCCCAATTCCAGAAACCTGGCAGGGTGCAGAAATCGTGACCATTTTTAAGAAGGGGGATAGATCCAATCCATCAAATTACAGACCTATCAGTTTGATAGATGTCTTGCAAAAAATTTATGCGCGCCAACTCCTTAATAAATTGAATATGTGGATCGAGGATCATTTTATTTTCACCAAATACCAGGCAGGTTTCAGAGCCAAAATTAGTACAGTAGACCAGGTTTTTAGATTTTTATGTTTAATATGGAAATATATCAACATAAGGAAATCCCATCTATACGTAGCCTTCGTGGATCTTAAAGCGGCCTTCGATTTGGTTCCCAGGGGGCAGTTATGGAAAAGGCTGAGGGATATGGGCGCCCCCGGGGAGATCTGCCACCAATTGATTAGGCTACACGAAGGTAACTATGCAAGAGTAAGGTGGGGGCCAAATGGAGAGCTATCGGAGAGAATAAATATAAAGAGAGGTGTCCGACAAGGTTGTGTTTTGGCACCAACTCTTTTTTCTCTCTACGTAAATGACATCCCTGAAACCCTCTTGGGCTGCGAGCATGACTCTCCCAAGTTGTGTGGTCAAGCCGTTCCGGCCTTATTATTTGCGGATGACACGATTTTAATCTCCCAAACACCTAATGGTCTACAAAATCTTTTGAATAAATTTCGGGAATACTGCTTGGACAAAAACCTTGAAATTAATGCTTCTAAAACGAAAGTTATGGCGATTAACCCCCACAGAGGGTTTAACAAAGTTTTTAATGTAAATAAGGAAAAGATTGAACAAGTGAATAATTTTAAATATCTGGGTATCACCCTTGACACCAAAATGAACTGGAAACCCCAAATAGAAAAATCGAGGTTAACATTAATACAAAATAAAGCCCCTATAATTAGGAAGTTTAAAAGTAGCCCTATTAAAGCAATATCACCTGCAATTGAACTTTTTAAATATAAAGTTCAATCAGCCACCCTATATGGGGCAGAACTATGGGGCCATGTACCACGAGATTCTTTTTCAGTCCAAGAAAATAGTTTTTTGAGGCAACTCTTAGCGATTCCGGGCTGTACCCCTCTTGTCCCGCTATTTTGGGATTTGAATATACGTCACTTGGACGATCAAGCTCATTTACGCCCACTATTGTACTGGGTGCGCCTGTGGTCAACTGATGAGCTTGCAGACTATAGAGACGCACTGAAGGAAATAATCCAAATAAAGAATGCTACTCAGTTGGTTTGGTTAGCGTATATTGAAAACTGGTTTACAAAGCTGGGCTTACGCAACTTTTGGACAGATCCGGATTCACTAACCAATTCTTCTAAAAAATTGCTGAAGGTCACATATTGGGACTATATTAATAACTCTGTTTTATATAACCCCAAACTTGGACCACTGTCCCTAAAATTTTTAAATTTTAAATGTGGAAGCAAATTCGAAAACTTTATGGATGAAATTGAACCCCCTCTGGCTAAATCACTGTATTTAAAGTATCGCTATGGTATTTTGCAACTTAGCTCTAGAACATCAAAATGGGCGCCCAATAATAATAATAATAAATCAGATCTGTGCAAATTGTGCGATATGGACGTTAAGGAGGATGAGACCCATGTTCTTTTCATATGCCCTGCATATATGCGGCCAAGGATAAAATGGATCAAACCTATTTGTTTAAACTTGGGTCTTCGTCGTATCCAGGATGGGGAAAGAATATTTAAGGGCGACTCATCACAGAGGATAGTATTTAGCCTGAGTCGTTTTTTATTTAGTGTTGCGATAATTAGGAAAAGGAATGGTCAAAAAATGTAATGGTATCATCATTAAGCCTGGTTCTTAAAAAATTTTTAAAAAAAAAATAACCCCTTTTTTTATCCCTATTTTAAAACATTGTGTATAAATTGATATTTAAAAATTTTTTATACTGTATATTGTATTTATGTATGGATTATTTGTTCCCACCAGAAATGCTGCATTTTTGTCATAATGATTGTTTTTATTGTACGGTACTCTTTTATGGTTATTATAACCGAAATAAAGAATTGAATTGAATTGAATTGTATAAATTATTTTTGTACTTTTAAATGTACTGTTGATTTGATCTCTTGTCCTGATTTCAATAAAAAGTTTAAAAAAAAAAAAGATTATCCTTGGTGCGTCTGCGGGCAATCTTCCAAAAGGCTTCAAAACGAAACAGTGGGGGCCTTCAATTAGTTTCGATGTCACACTACATGTAAGAAGGCACTATATGTCAGAATGTGGCTTTGTGGAGTGTTTTAAGGTACCCCAGGTGTTTGGAGATTAATTTACATTAACACTAGGCCTCAACATATATACCTGCATTCACTTAAGTATTGGCTCTACTTGTGCAGAATATTGCAGACTAATTTATTTTGTGTGAATATTGCCAAGTGTATTCTACTTTCACACTACCAATTAATTGCAGACTGGAGGTACAATGTTCCAATTAAAGGGCCTTCACTTGGTCTCTGGTTTCTGTACTTCAGTCTCAATTGCAGCATACACCAATACTTCTGAGGCTACTGAAGAAACCATTGTCAATCAATCCAGTTGTGTGAAGGGTGTCAAAATATCTTGTGTGGCAAACATTGCTTCTCATGATTTACACAGCACATGGTTCAGAGAGAATGGTTCCCCCACCCGCTCTATAGGGATACGATAGGGTCTTTCCTCATCTTTAGAAAGGTGGAGCAGAGGGCCAAAACATGGTAAAGTTATCGTCCTAGACAGAATAAATTGAAAATAACAAACATTGGAGAGAAAAAAATGACTCAGCTCGCATACTCATTATTCAGAATAATGGTATCTGGAGGTAAGTGCACTTGGGGCGACGTAGCTTCTGTTCACTCAACCTTCTGAAAAAAGTGATCACCAGTCTTCTAAATCAGAATATCAAAGGACACAAATATATTGACAGTAAGATGGAGCCTATAGGAAAGTCAACACCCAATTTAGAGCCCAAAGAAGTATAACAAATGGATTCAGGATACTTTGAGAGGCATTTCAGAAATTTAGAGAAACTGAAAATATAAACAGAAAGCCTTGGTCTGGTGAAAAGTTGTAGCCAAAGATAGTGGCTAAAACCCATTAGCTTTCCATATACAGAGTCCTTTCTGTGCCACCTAGACTGCAAATTGAAGAACTTGTATAAGAACCCAGCTTGCAAATTCCTGCACCAAGAAATAAAATCAATAAACTACTTGTATAAACTGCCCTATTAGGAAGGAATCAAGTAAATAAAAGACCCTATTCAGTGCCATCTCTAGAAGGCCAGATGGATTAGCCTTTCAAACTCCATGAAGGAGGCTTTCTTTGTCTTTAAAGAGAATGAAATGATCTTTATGTAAGCCATCTCTTATTATCTCTTAGTACATGAAATCAAGTTACCAGACTTTGATAAATAAATTACACTCCGGCTAGCTTTATTGCCCTGAGCTCAAGAAGACTGCACTAGCTGCTCATGGTCAATGGCTCCCAGATGTGTTCCCCATATTAAAAGAGGCTTCTGAGGCAACTGTTGCTTGGTGCTACGACTGATGCAACTGCTTCCCTTCAAAGAGTTTTGAGAGGACCTCCATTCCAGAATTGGAAAGAGGTCAGGATTTCCAGCTGCATTAAAGCCAAGCATAGGGAGGGTTCCACTGACTCTGTATACACATTATGTCTCATTAAAACAAGTGCTTAAGCCACCAAGCGGTTTTCATTAAATCTAATAATTGCAGAACTAACCTGGATAAAGAGCTTTGGATTTGAACTATCCACCCATCTGAAAGAGGAGGTGAAATTTCTCAGTTGGTAGGAAGTCTAGAACCATTGAAAGATTAGAAACACCTTGATAAAAAGAATCCTCTCTGTTGGAGCCAAATTGAATGTTTGCACATTTAGTCACAGCAATAGCTCCTGTAAAATGAAAACTATAGCATTGAAGTGTTCATAGTTAGATCAAGGAAGGGATCATACACAAGTTGAGGACTACCCACCTCCACCTACAGGTGTAGAAGGATACCTTGACAATAGAGGTAGATCACCACAATTGCCTTCACTTGGTCAGAAAAGACACTGAAAGTCAATAAAGCACCTAACTGTCCTCAGTACCCACATAACTGCCAGTACAAGTGACCAAGTAACGCATTTAAGTACATGTGCTGGACACTGGTGAAAACTAGTTCCCCCAGCTACATTATGGCTTCACACAAACCAAAGATATTTGGTACCCAACATCTTATGTTAATGAACCTACACTTATTATAGTGATGGATGTATTAATACATGCACCTAGAGGGCACCTTGGAGGTGCCCCTTTAAACCTACCAACTACTAGTGTGCTCGCTAACTGGTCCTGACCAACCTGCCACCACAGAAGAGTTTCAGACCCCCAGGGGTGAGGGTCAATGCTCTCAAAAGATCAGGAGTAAATCCTGCTCCGACAGAATGGTTTACATCCCCATCCAGCATGCCAAAGCAGGGGCTTTAAGGAAGCCACAACCTTTGGTACGCAAGTCTGGTTTTCCTCAGAGGCATGCTGCCCCCAGCCTGACCAGGGCCCATTTGGTGCCCAGACGGGCAGGAAAATGGGTAGCCAGAAAGGCACGTCTACTCTCAGGTTATTTTCACGCCTAAGGTGGGCTACCTGATGTGGACACATCTTTGTGATGGCAGAATTAGGAACTCTGGGACAAGGTTATGCCCACTTCCCACAGGAAATGGTCATATAGGGGCCGTGGTGATCGCATGGGTAAGAAGCACATTGGCTACTACCCTACACTCCCCTAATGCCCCTAAATTTAGTATTTAGGGGTGCCTCGTATACCATAAAATCAGATTCCTCATGACCTAAGAACAAGGACACTGAAGAGCCAAGAGAAGCAAGGACTGTGGAGGAGCAACTGACTTGGCGCCAACCCTGCTGGCCTGTCTGCTGTTCCCGACAAATTGTGCTAAAGTTGTCTTGTCCTGCAGCTGCTGTGCCTCCAAAAGCCTGGAAGGAATGCCTGCCTTCAACAAAGACCTAGGAACTCCCGTAGAGTAGTGGAGTTGCTTACCTGCATCCTGCTGGCACCTCAGCATAAGAACGAGGACTCCGGACCAGCAAAAACTGGACACCGGAAGGCACCACTGCACCAGTGCCCCCTAGCCAGAGTTGAAGTGGTGCAACGTGGTCCCAAACCCTCCAGACGTGAAGCCTGCCTTTGGTTTCCCAGCTGCGGACTTCCCGACACCGTCTACAGTCTCTTTATGCAGTCGTCCTCAACCATGAGTCTTCGGTGACAAAAACTCGATGCCTCAGGATACCTCTGCACCCGGCCACCCTGACCCAAGGAGAAGAGGACCAAAGGTGTCCCCACACATTGCGAGACACCCTGTTGGTTCAACCAAACTGGCCTCCCAGTCGAAACCTGCAGCCTCTTTCTGACCGGACCCCATCTACACTGACTTCAACGGGGCACCAGGCGCTGTATTGCACCTCTGCACCTGGCCGCCCCAGTGTTCGCCAAGGTGACCTGTAGGTGCTGCCTTGGACCATGCCCCATACTCGCCTCAAGTCCAGGAGATTAGTTTTGTAAGTCGCTGTTAAGAACTTGTATGCAGTATTTGTTTTTCCTCCATAGGATAACATTGCTGCCTCTGAAAATTGCACGGTTGATTAGATACCACCTTAGGGATTAATTTAAGGCTAATTTTCATTACTACTTTAGTCTAAAGTACTTGAAAATATGGCTCCTGTATAGTAGGAGCTTGCAGAACACTCAATATACTTGCTACAAAAATACTTTGAGGTGGTTTGTTCTAAACTGGCCTTATGCAATGGTTCAATATGGCTCCTGCATAGTAGGAGCTTGCAGTAGACTCACTGTACTTGCTACAAAAAGGAATATGCTACTTACCAGTATGCATCTGTTCTTGGCATGTAGAGCTGCAGATCTATACACTGTGCATAGATCGCCATCTGGTGTTGGGCCCGGATGTTTGCAGTTTGTTTTTCCTCTTGGAAAGTCTTTGGAAGTCACGAGTTCGGTGACTCCTCCTTTGGTTCGTATTGCGCATGGGCTTCGGCTCCATCCTCAGATTGTTTTTCGCCAGCAGGGAAAGATGGAGCGTAGTAGTAACAGTAAAGAAACCCATGTGTATTGTATCTAAATAAGATAAGACTGGAACAGATACAGGTAGCCGGGTGGGCGTGTATAGATCTGCAGCTCTACATGCCAAGAACATATGCATACTGGTAAGTAGCATATTCCGTTCGAGGCATATGAGCTGCAGATTATACACTGTGCATAGATTATATAGCAGTACCCAACTCTAGCGGCGACCACCGGCATCCGTTGCAGTCGTTTGAAACAGTGTCTTTAGTACAGCCTGGCCCACACTAGCTTGTTGTTTGGAGTGCACATCTACACAGTAATGTTTTGTGAAGGTGTGCGGGATTGTACTCTATGCACAGTGTATAATCTACAGCTCATATGCCTCGAACATACTTTTTTAGGTGGTGTGTTCTAAATTGGCCTTCTGCAATAGTTCAGAGTTGGTTTTAATGGTGTTAGAACACTCTTTAAATTCCACTTTGGTGGTAGCAGCCCAAAAGACTTTCTTTGCCCCTTACGGAAATCTTTTATTGGCCGGTACTCTGAGCAGTTGTTTGCCACTGTGACCCGTGATTTTTGCTATCACAGATAAGTGTACTTTTAGCAATACTTAATTCAAGTTTCCAATTTATCAAGTGCATCAGATCGCATACGATATTGGTCTCAATGGTTATTTATCCCTGCTGATGGTTCAGATTGAGAAATCATAACCACTTTGAAGCATAACATTCTGTATGGCCAGTCTTTTGGCCCCTTTAGTGATAGTTAAACACTTTTCTAGGGAGATTAAAGTGGACAAATTCTGTCTTCAGAAGCCATGCTGCAATGGGATATTTCCTCCCCCCTTGCATGGTGAGCAGGTTTGTGTCTGTAAGATTTTAATTGGTACTTTAGACAGTGTAATTAGGTATGCAGTACCATGGATGTTAAGGCCATAACTATATACTCTCACTACCCTCTACAAGATATGGTAGTAGTTATACATGAATCAACACTAGATTCCACCCTCCAGGAATACAGGTTTAATAAAATGTAATGTACTCTATTGTTCTCTGGTACCTTACAATCTGGACCATAACACACGTCGACTCTACCCATCTCAGAAACCATTTGCAAGGATTATCTATCAGGCCTAATATATGACACCTGTACTGAAATATCAAGCAACTATATCCCACCAAAGTATATCAGGGGCATAGTATACCAGATAAATGTCGGCTATGCAGGTAGCATCAGCTATATTAGACATTGTTATTCAAGTGCGACCACACTTCACCATGTTCAGCTCAAGTTCATGTCAGATTTGTGCTTCTTGAGGAACAATTCTCATTGAGGGTCACTAAACTTGCATGTGCATTCATCCTGACCGCCAATACACTGGATAGACCACAGCATAGGAGACCTTCATGTTCTGCAGGCTTTTGTTGACACCAGCAAATGTCTTCCAAGCCTACGGGTGGGAGTGTAAAAATCAGAGAAAGGATGGAAGGAACCCAAAGTAGCACAAATCTTTCTTGTCCTAGGGCTCTGTAGCACCACATCGCAAATTTTGATGGCACTAACGTTTGAGTCCGTTTAGTGCCATAACTTGGTTCAATGTACTTTGAAAGAAAACAGCTTTTGTGTAGTCCAAATGAAATTGGAACAATGAAAGACATTTGAAATAAGGTTTCAATGCACTGAGGCCAGCGTAGGCAAAGACTACATCGGATGTATAGACTTAGAGTTTGCAACAAACCACTTTACAACATTTATCACTTTTTGCAAACCGTAGCAAAACAAAAACACATAAAAAAGAACCACCGTAGTTGGCTTGGCCAAAACCCACTCTGTGACAGACCAGGATTACAAAGCCCTTAACAGACAAAACATTACAATTTGCACCAAACCACTTTCTACCATTTTAGCTATTCATGGACACTTGCACACACTCTAAAGTCAGTGTGTGGGAAAAGTCCAGGTCTTCGAGGATTATGAAAACATGTACTCTGAGACAGACAACATGAAAGCAAAGAGTGCATCCTTTTCCTTGGCTGCAATCATTTAACGAGATACAAAATGGATACAGAACACAACCCGATAGTCAAAGTCTACGAATAATAAAAGACATGCAAAATGTTAAGACAAGAAATCCAAACAAAATCTATTTTCAAACAAATGTGTTGGTTCTAAGGACTCTGGTGTGCTGGGGGACACAGTAGAAGCTGTCCTGCAAAGAGTGGTTTCGGAAAAGTCTCCATTGTCATTGCTCCTGGGACAGAAGGGATGACAGTTGAAGATATTCTTTGACTCATCATCATGCTTAGCACTAGAGCAGAGTGTAACTAAGCTATGCTGACCAAAGACACAGCGGCACTTTAGTTATGTGCACAGTTGCCGTTGGACACTAAAGACAACTCTCCACACAGATCTACCATCTGTGCAGTTACACCTGTGGGGGCTGAACCAGGAGAGAACATTTAACACAATTAAATTCCTGCACAGCAAGGTGGAGCTAGTTAAAACAAAAGGGACCATCTCCACGAGTAAGCACTTTTCTCCCACTACCTTGCAAATACTGATACGCACAATGCAGAATACACTCCCAATCCCGAGACTGCATGAGTTGCAGCATAGCGGTTATGATATGCATTCTAAGCAACTTATTCCACCAGTCAATAGTCAACATTTGAGTATGATATGAAAATCACCCAAAATGAGGCACCCTCTTCCAATTGTGTGTAGGAAGCGCAGGTGGGAGACAAAGAACAGCTGTTGCCGGTGCAGCACGTTGGTCTGCAGTCACAAGTGTTGGGGCTATAGGTGTCGAGACTCCTGTTTCCAGGAGCCATTTGACCTTTGGGCTTGGTCATTGTGCAAGACACACTGAATCTAATGCAATACCTCTGGAGTATAGTTGACCTGGTTCAGTGCAAGGACTCCTTAACAGTGATTTTTGTGAGTAAAGTTCTCAATTTCCACTGCAAAATGTAACAATGAGCTAATGGGTCTACACTTAATTTGTAAAATGCACAGATCCTTAGACTAAAAACACAAAAAAATACCATCCACATAGCTCTTTAAAAACATTCAATAAGTAAAGGGTTAAAACTGATTTCTGTAACTCGACTAAAAAAAGGATCACTCTGAAAGATGGAGAGCAGTAGCGTACACGTCAGACAATGCCCACATGAGCACAGATGAAGTAAACCCCTGTCTCATGACATTGCTGGACCTCACAGCAGCCTACGAAACGGTGAACCACCTAACCCTCATACAGATCCGGAGGTCTCCAATGGGATTTGCTGGCAAAATTCTTCATAGGTTTTCCTACAAATTTTTCAGCCAACTCCAGGTCATTCACATGGGCACCTCCAGGTCCCAGGAGTTCCCCTTCACCTGTAGAGTCCCCCAGGATTCCATAAGGACGTCTGTCATTTTCAACCTCCCTATGGGGGCCCCATAAAAATTCACCAATATGTGACAATACACAACTCCACATTATCCTAGTATTAGCTCTTGGAACTGGAAAGGCAGCAGGATGGGGATTCATGCAGCAAACATGCTTATCGTTAAAAGAGGAATTTGCTTCTCACTGGATCCAGTTAACAAATTCTCAGCCTCTTGTACCAGCGACATCTTTTCAAAGGTATGGATAAAGAAAGAATTCATTACCCAGTAGAAAAAAAAAGTGTTCACCCTAAATTTACATAACCCATAACTATACTACCACCCTTTCTTGAAAGCATGTTCAACTAAGGTATTGCACAATATGTGGAAGGATGACCTAGCGAGGAAGCTGTGACCATGTGCACCTCTACACCTTTGTGAATTAATTTTAAAAAGACCTGAGAAGTTTCTACAAATAGACCACTTCACTTGGGAAGACTATATCTTGCAATTTAATTAAAAAGTCAAATCAGTTCTTACACAGACTAGCACACATTGATTACCCGTACAAAAACAAACAACAATAGTCAAGAGTATTGCATATATTTAAAATGATCTAAATTATTATAAAAAGCAGCACTGCAAAGCTTCTCACACACTTTACCTTTGGGCTCTTCTGAATCAACTTTCTGTTTAGAGCTTTTCTCGCTGTTGGCATTTTGCGGTTTTCTTTGGTTGTCTACAATAGGTGTGGTGGTCTGGCTCTGTTGGGGATAAATGACAATCAGGTAATAGATCTCATTTTGCTGGAATGACTTACTCCATAAGGCTGATAAAACCTGCTGTGTGTATGGTGACAACCTATCAGTCCATGAACAACTGCCAGCAGGTAGTAAGGTATGAGAAAAGGGGCCTAGCCAAAAAAGGTTCTTGCTGGCCTAATCTCTAAAATGGAAATGATTGGAAAGTGTCAAAATAGTACAGGTTGTTTACAGTACTAGCGTGAGGCAGGTGGTGAGAATCAGGTTTGCATTCACTGTGGAGCCCAGGGCCTGCATTACATAAAAAGGTGCATTGTGCTGTGTACAATAGGTGCACAATTAAGGGAGTGCCTGCCGCAGACCGAAACAGTGTGCCAAAGTACAAACAATGTACTGTTCACAGTGCTGTGTGAATTAACTTCTGCTCTTGGAACAGCTCTGCATTGAAACCATTGGTTCACCTATCAATGCTGAGATCCCAGCAGCAGGATTTTAAGGACTGGGAAGGATTCCCCATAAACAGGTGGAGTGAATAACAAAACTGCCAGCAGGCAGAATACCATGCCTCTCTCCCAGGGGCATACTTTACACGACATCATGTTGTGCACAATCAGTTTACCTGCTAACTGTGGGTGCCCAACTACTCACTGTCCAACAAAGTGTAAACACTGGGACAAAGGTGTTCCCTCTTTGGATGGGCCCATGCCACCATGTAAATGGGAGAACACTCCTTTGGCCAGCTCAATAAATATTACAGTGGCTGCACACACCTCTGTAGCCCTTTGAGTAATACCAAAACGCCCCAGGGCTACAAAAAGCAGGCACAAATACCCACTGCACCTCTAAAATACTGCCATTCTACCTCCACCACAGGGGCACAACATGAACTAGAACGCCTTTCATGTAGGACCCTGCAAAGTGAACCAAGTAAGAGGGAGGAGCCAAAAATGGATAGCGAACAAGTGCCAGTACGTGTAGGGGCACAGTATGGGTGTGTTTTCCTGACTACTCAATAAGATTGCTTCTACATGTAGCATACCTCAGGCACACAAGCCAGAATCCTCCTTAGCACAAGATGCCAATCACATCTAATACTTAAAAGAAACTATTATTCTCAGATTTATCCCTTGATAACCATTTGCCAAGATCCAACCATTAAATAATTGTCAGACACAGCTCAGATAGTCTTCTCATATCTGCCCTAGTATGTAATAAGCTTACAGTAGTGAAAACACATTTTTATAAGCATTTAAGTATAACTGGGGTGCACAGATACGGATTTGCAGGGGCAAAATTCCTGAGCCCAATTAAAAGGAGCAGAATCAACTAATATTTTCTCCCACATATTAGGTTAACTGCAGCAGGAAACTTAGGACAGTAGAATGTATTGCAATTCTCAACTAATGTTGGGAAAGGTAGCACAACAGAAGTTATGATCTATAAACTCAGGTGCTTGTTTATATTAAACTGTTATATGTTGTTTGCCATCCAGAAAATGTAACCCTTTGATGCTCTTTTATGTAGATACTCTAAAACTCAATAAAACTGCACATTCCTCACTTTTAAAATAATCTTAGGTGCCTGACTGGATCGGGATTTTCAGAGCAATTGGTCCGGTGCCATGTAGGTGGTGCAGCTGGACTTCATAAACGCCTCGCACAAGCCGAGAAGGAATAGTGAGGAGTCACAAAGAAGCCACACCCTTACGTACTAATACCAGTTATGCTTGTGTACACACCCAAACCCTCTGACGTGGAGCAAACATTACAAGATAGAGAAGACAGTGCGCCAAAACTATCTTGTGTTTTTTAATAGATATTGAGTTTACTGTGCAGAACTGGGAGTTAAGGATGGTGGAGAGATTTCTGAGCTTAGAGTATCCACCAAAAGAAAAATGCTACTTACCCAGTATGGATCTGTTCTTGGCATGCAGAGCTGTAGAGTCACATTCTAAGCATAGATCGCCATCTGGTGTTGGGCCCGGATGTTTGCACTTTGTTTTTGTTCTAAGTCGTCTTTCCAGTCACGAGGTAGGCGACTCCTCTCTTTTCGGTGATGGGGCGCATGCGCATCGACTCCATTGTTAGATTGTTTTCCCGCAGAGGGTGAGAATGGAGTAAATAAGAGTAGAATAGAGCTGTCCATGTGTAATTATCCAAGTAAGATAGAACTGGAACAGATACAGGTAATCGGGGAGGTGGGTGGCCGCATGCGACTCTATAGCTCTACATGCCAAGAATGGATGCATACTGGGTAAGTAGCATTTTCCGTTCGAGGCATGCGAGCTGTAGATCACATGCTATGCATAGACTATACAGCAGTAATCTCCCAAAGGGGTGGCTAACCTGTAGCTGTTGCAGTGGTTTGAACTAGAGTATGTAAAACTGCCTGGCCTACATTAACTTGTTGTCTGGCTAACACATCTACACAATAGTGTTATGTGAATGTGTGTGGTGTACACCATGTTGCAGCTTTACAGATGTTATCTATGGGAATATTTCCTAAGAAAGCCATAGAAGCCCCCAGCTTGCGAGTGGAATGCGCTCTAGGGGGAATTGGTAAATTTTTCTTTGCTTTTGCAGAACATATCTGAATACATTTAACTATCTACTGTGCAATACCGGATTTAGAAATGGGGTTGCCTTTGTGTAGTGGATCAAAAGCGACAAAAGTTTGTTTAGTTTTGCGAAAAGATTTTGTTCTTTCTATGTAATACATCAATGCTCTTTTAACATCAAAAGTGTGTAGAGCTTGTTCTGCCACAGAATCTGGTTGAGGAAAGTACACAGGCAACTTAACAGATTGGTTGATGTGGAAGGCAGAAACTGCTTTAGGTAAGGATTTAGGATTAGTACGAAGAACCACTTTGTTTTATTTTTTACAGAGTTTTATATAGCGCGAACTTGATCCGAATCGGGTATCAGAGCGCTTTACATAGCACCAGTTGCATTACATGAGGACACATGAATTTGTGTTAGGCACAGGGAGATTAAGTGATTTTCCCAGAATCACAGAATGTTCAGCGTCATTGCCGAGACTCGACCCCAGTTCCCCAGATTAGAGTTCACCCGACTTAGCCGTTAGGCCAACTCCTCTCCCTTGTAAAAATGGTTCTTCTATGGTTAGTGCCTGAAGCTCACTCAGTCTCCGGAGTGATGTGACAGCAATGAGGAAAGCTACTTTCTAAGTGAGAAACTGTAGTTCACATTTATGTAAAGGCTCGAAGGGTGGACCCATTAACCTGGTAATGACAATATTAAGATTCCACACTGAGGCAGATGGACGTCTTGGAGGAATAACTCTTGATTCCTTCCATGAAAGCTTTAATAGCAGGCACTCTGAAAAGGGACAGGTGTTGTCAATATCAATACATATATACAGGTGTTGTCTATTTTGAAGATGAGCAGCTATTGCAGCGAGATGTATGCGTATAGACATGTACGCTAAATTTGAACGTTGTAAATGAAGCAGATAACAAATGATATTTTGAAAGAAGCATCAAGTGGATTGCCATGGTTGTTATGCAATAAAAAACAAAATGCTTCCTTTTTGCTGCATAACAAGCGCTTGTAATAGGTCTTCTAGCCTCTTTAATAATATTCATAGTCTGGTGGAACATTTAGATAACCAAACTATGAATTCAGGTGCCAAATCACAAGAATGAGAGGTTTGGGATATGGATGTCTTATTTCTCCATGGCTCTGCGTGAGGAGACTATGTGAGATGTAGCTTTTGATGAGGAACTACTGATAGTTCTAAGAGGGTAGTGAACCAAGGTTGGCGAGCCCAAGTGGGAGCTACTAGTATTAGTAAGAGGGATGTTTGCTTGAGCTTCCGAACCACTAGTGGAATGAGTGGGAGAGGCAGAAAAGCATAAGCAAATAACCCTAACCAGTTCATCCATGGAGCATTGCCTTTGGATAACGGGTGTGGATCCCTGGAGGCGAAGTTTGGGCATTTTGCGTTTGTGTGTGGCGAACAGATCTATGTCTGGAAAGCCCAACATCTGAAAGAAGGGGAGGAGAATTTGAGGGTGAAGTTCCCATTTGTGAATTTGTTGTCTGTTTGCTGAGATCTCCGTTCTGATTGTTTACTCCTGGGAGTGTTCCGCTAGGAGATAAATCTTACGATGAATGGCCCATCTCCAAATGTTTTGTGCAAGGTGTGACAGTTGGAGAGTGTGTTCTCCTCCCTGTTTCTGTATGCAATACATTGCTGTCATGTTGTCTGTATCAGGATACGCTTTGCCTATAAGGTGACTATGGAAGCCTTTGAGCACTAAGAAGACTGCTAACAGCTCCAGATGATTTATGTGGAGTAGCTTTTTCTTTCGACTTCACAATCCTCAAATTGTGCGAGTTAGGAGATGAGCTCCCAAACCAGCGAGCGATGAATCTTCTGTTAGCACAGTCTGTGGAATCGGATCGATGAAATGCCGCCCCTTTGTAAGGTTGTGTGGATTCCACCACTGCAGAGAGCGACGAGTGCGGCTGTCCACCAACACCAGATCGGTCAATAGACCGCAAGACTGATTCCACCTACGTCCTAAACATTCTTGAAGGGGACGCATTTGCAGTCTTGCATAAGGAACTATCATGATACAAGATACCATCATTCCTAGTAGTTGCATGAATACCCGAGCTGGTAATGAGTGATTGGGTTGAAATTTGGAAAGGAGAGCCTGAATATTGTGAATTCTGATTGGATTGGGATAGGCTAGAGCTTTTTGTGCATCTACAGTGGCCCCTAGGTATGCTCGAGTATTGAAAGCTGCAGATGGGATTTTGACAGATCGACTTCAAATCCGAGTTTGTGCAATAAGCGTATTGTTTGAGTGTGCTGGCTTTGATAAACCAGTCATCTTAATATGGGAAGACGTGAACATGTTGTCTTCGCAGATGCGCAGCAACTACTGCCAGGCATTTGGTAAATACTCTGCCAGCAGTAGTTACTCCGGATGGGAGTAGTTTGAATTGATAACGTTGCCCCCGCTATTACAAACCTGAAGTATTTGCGATGAGCGGGATATATTGGAATATGGAAGTACGAGTCCTTTAAGTCTGGAGGGGACATAAAGTCGCCTTGTTGTAACAGAGGATGTACCTGTTGGGAGAGTGACCATATGGAAGTGATCTGATTGAATGTAAAGGTTTAATTTTCTGAGGTCTAATATAGGCTTCAGAGGACCATCCTTTTTGGGAATTAGAAAATAAAGAGAGTACAACCCTGTCCCTTGATATTGTAGTGGGACGGGGTCTATAGCTCCTTTTTCCAGAAGAGATTGTACCTCTTGTTTGAGTAGGTGTAAATGTTCTGGAGATAGTTTGTGTGTCAGTGGTGGAATGTTTGGAGGGTTGCTTGTAAGCTCCAGGCAGTAACCACATTGGATAATTTGTAAAACCCATTTGTCTAATGTGATTGAATTCCAGGCTGGGAGAAATTGAGAGAGACGTCCCCCAACAGGTGTGGAATGATCGGGGGAAAGGGGAAACAAGTCACTGCTTATTTGTGGCTGGGGAAGTAAGGGGTGTTATTACCTTTCCCTCTTCCTTTGCCAATGTTTCTGCAAAATCCACCTCAAACATAACCTCTGGTAGAGGGCGATTGATTACTGCCTCTATATGAGGTAGAGGACCTGTCAGTAAGGATGGACTTTGATCCTCCCCTATAAAAGGATCAGCGAAATGAGCCACGGTTGGATGGTGTTTGCAGAGCTCCCATAAATTTGGCTACTTCAGTGCACACCTTCATTTTTTTCTAATGAGGTGTCCACTGTAAGACCAAATAAATGCTCCTTATCAAAAGGTGAATTTAAAATGGATGTTTGAACCTCTGGTTTAAAACCAGATACCCTAAGCCATGCGAGGCGTCTGAGAAGAAAGGTGGAGTTAATAGCACGTGAAGCAGTGTCTGCTGCATCTAGAGGACACCTGATTGATGTATTAGAAATAAGTTTCCCTTCCTGAATGAGGTCATGAGCCTTGGATTTATGTTCATCAGGCAGATATTGCATCAGTTGTGCTAGTTCATCATAATGAGCTCTGTCATATCTTGCCAAGAGTGCTTGTGTGTTAGCTATGCGCCAATGATTGGCTGCTTGTGCTGCTACTCTCTTGCCTGAGGCATCTATTAATTTAGATTCCTTATCAGGAGGCGGAGCATCTCCCGGTGACTGATAATTTGCTAGTTTCCGAGCATTTGAAACCCCCAAAGAATCTAGTGGAACCGGACCGAATAAAAATTGCGTCTGTAGGAGCCACCTTGTATTTTTTGTCCACTCTAGGTGTGAGTATCCTAGCTCGTGCTGGATCTTTGAACACCTCATCTGCATGTTTTAACATACCTTTGAGAGTAGGTAGTGTATGTGTAGTTTTATGTGATGCACTTAGTGTATCAAAATAGGAAATCTTAGTCAAAAGGCTCCTTATATAGTTGCACTCCATGATATTGTGCAGCTCTATTAAGCAATTCTTTAAACCCCACATTATCATCTTGAGGGGAAGGTCTAGATGGGTATAGATTTGGATCGTTGTCGTTATTAGGATCAGTGTTATAATCTACCCAGGGGTCTGAAACAATCTTGTGGTACATCCCCATGTGAGTCATCAAGATCCCCCATCCCCATCATCCTGCTGAATTGGCGATTGTGGCTGAGGGGAATTTGTGGGTGTTATAAGAAGGTTAGGGTCAATAGGTGGTGGAAGAGGTGAGGAAGGTGAAACCAGTGGAGGAGAAGTATCAGTCCCCATATTCTCTCTCTTTAGAGGGATATGATAAGATTGTTCAAATTCAGTTTTTCTTTTCCCTTGCAGCTTTGCATAAAGGTGTCCTGTTTTTGGGTTAATAACCAATTCTTTTTGTTTGGGGTCCGTGTAGCAGGCGGAACGTCCAAACTAGTCTCCTTGGGTGGAGGAGGAACAGTCTTTTCCTTTGAGGACATAATATTCGGCGAAGATTTTGGTGCTGACGTTTTTGGAGCCAAGGATTTTGGTGCAGAGGATTTAGGCTCCGATGATTTCGGATCCGAGGTGCGTTTCAATGCCGAAGTTTTTCAGGGATCAGTTAGCTTATCTTTCAGTGCTGAAGTCTGGGGTCGGGCCCCGAAGAAGGTCGACCCGATCCCGAGCCAGAAGGCTTTACTAGTTGTTTCGGTGCAGAGCCCGAAGGTGTGGCGTTGGAAACTATCTCAGTGCCAACCTTGGCCCGAAGGCTGAGGAGGGACCAGAGCCTTTATAAGGGGCACTTTTTGGGGCAGAGGAGAATCTTTACTCACAGTACGCTGACCAGGTGTGATGACTTCCTCGATGTCGGAGTCTTCCTCAGACACGTAAATTTGTCCTCCCTCCTCTGCCTGGGCTCCATGTGCTTCGATGAGCTCTTCGTTAACATCTTCTCCATACAGCTCTGGAGCGGAATCCTTGTAGTCTTTATGTTGATACATTTCGTGACGTCGAGCCAGACAGTCACAAAGCATCTTTTTCGATCGGAATTATCCGCAGGCTTTGCAGTTGTCTTCGTTGTGTTGAGTCGATACACACAAATTGCACACGTAGTGAAGATCGGTGCGGGAGTACTTGGAGTGGCACCGGGGCAGAATTGGAATAGAGTCCGTTCCATCTACTGCGAATTCGGTCTGCGCGGCTAGGCCCAAGGGCCTCACACAAGGTTTTCAGATCGAAGTTGTGAAATAAATACGATACGCGAAGGCAGGAATATGCGATCGAGAAACAATACCGTTGAGGGTAGTTAATTGCGTACCGAGGGGAACCAGAGAACGGTGTCGAACCAGAGCGCAGCAATTCACGTCCGGACCTAATGGCGGAAAAAATAAAACAATCTAACAATGGAGTCGACGCCCATGCGCACTATCACGGAAAGTAGTCACCACCTACCTCGTGACTGGAAAGACTTCTTCTAACAAAAACAAAGTGCAAACGTCCAGGCCCAACGCCAGATGGCGATCTATGCATAGCATGTTATCTACAGCTCACATGCCTCGAACAGTCAGTTCCTAAAGGCAAGTAACTTGCACCTTTTTTTGGATACTTCTAGCTTCAGATTCCTCACCTTTGAAAGAAATACTAAATCGGACCTTTTGAACAGGAGGTCAGAGAATTTGACTCGCACCAATAAGTTTTGTGGAATCTAGCCGGTAAGGCGGCCCTCTCTGCAGCCTTGACTTTTAAGGCAATAGTACTTAGTGAACATATGCATGAAAACCCATACAGCAGGCTGGCAAATTACTATGATCGGAATACCCCAGTCAAACACTGCTGGAGTGGCTTTGGTTTGGGTGGATTGAGAACATAGGCCCTGAGGAGGTTCCTACTTGAATAGGATATAGAATGTGTTTATGCACATGATAATTCACCTGGTCAGGGTCAGTTTCTGTGATTTATAGAGCACATGGCTGCCCAAGGGCTTCCCTGAACCGCAGGGTCAGTTTCTGCATTGCCTTAACCTCCTTAACACCCACAAAGCACAGTAGTCCTTTGTGAGCACAATGTAAATGTTCAGTGCTCGGCTTGAATCGAACCTCTCATCCTCTTTCAAGGGACATAGCCGAGAGAAAGAGGCAGAAGTAGTGATGGCCTGTTGCGAAGCATGAAAGAGGTGCACAAAGTTTGCACTGACTGGTGTACAGAGACTGCAATGGCAGCTCACCAACGACGACTAACTGTACCCATCACAAAAGCTTGTTGGGCCAAAGACAAGAAACAATGGAGCACATAATAGCCTAAAAGGGATCAAGGCGCCAGTCGCTACACCAGGGCCCAAATTTATTCCAACTACGCAAATAGATGAACTTGGTGAATAGGAGCCTCGCTGCAAGAAGCACATACATCATCTCAGACGGCAATTCGAAACTGCACAGCTGTCGTCCCTCTATCGCCATGTATGGAGGTGTAAAGGGGAGAGAATAGGGACTCTGCAGGTTGTGGCGACAGAAGGTTCTCCCAAAAAGATAGACTGTTCGGACGGCAATACTCAAGTTCAACAGATTTGGGTACCAACCTCTCCTGGCCCAGCCAGAGGCTACCAAATGACTTTGCCTCTGTGTCCTGACCTTAAGCAGAACTAAAGTGAGGAAATGAAGCAGTAGAAAAGCATACAGAAGGCTTGTGCTCCACTATAAGTGAGATGCTTTAACAGTGGACCCTCTTGGCAGTATCTCCAGCATGCAGTGCTTTCTCATCTGTAGCAAAAGGATCCAGCCAGAGTACACCCCAATGTACAAAGATGTCCACAGCCACCCCAGGAAGAAGCAGTCATTGGCGGTCTGGCAACTGACGCCTGCAGAGTTTACCTCCTTTGGCATTTAGAGACCTCACCAACTTATAGGGAGGCTACTATGGAGATTCACTGTTGATCCAGATACCTCCAAAAGGCAGAATGCCTTCTGACAAGATCCAAAACCCCACGCAGACCACCTGATTGCGGTACCACATGATGGTTGTGGTGCCCAGCAGGACCTGCACTGACCTCCCCTTGTTGGATGGTTGAAAAGCTTTCAGAGATAACTGGAAGGGGTGACGGTCCGGTAGGCTGATGTGAAGCAGTTGGTTCCCTGGGGACCACAGATCTTTGCGACTACCCAAACCCAGAAACAATACATCTATCACTACTGCCAGCGCTAGGTGGGGCAGGGAAACTAGCCGGCACAGAGCGAGTCTGTTTGCACATGTGACTGGCTTAGATACAGATATGTATCCTAATTACATATGTTGTCTAACAGACAACCTCAGAGTCCATGGTCAAGGTCGCTTCCTAGTACATATTTGGCAGCTTCTGGTCTGTCCTGAATTGTTTGGGTAAAGTCTGACATGAATTCCACAGGGACAGCCAGTAAGAGATCACTGGCCAGGTCTCAAAGGGTGTGCTTATAATGGCTAAAAAGTTCAGGGTCAGCAGGGCTAAACAAGAAGTTAAAACACTTGCCAAATGTCCATGTGCTTAACCACCATCGGTCAGAGCAGAAGGGATGGCATTCAGGTGGACTTTGCTTGTGGATGCCAGCAGCAGCAGGCTTTAAGAGGTATGATGTTGGGTGAGTAAAGCTGGTTCACCATCTATGTCATCTTGCCACAGTGTGACTGGCTCAGGGAGCTAAGCACTGCTTCATCCAAGCAGCTATCAAAGTGCATGCTAAATACTCAAAATGCTGCAGGGGCTCTTGCATGGCGGAACTGGGCTGCAAGATTTCTGTCCACAAACTAGCCTTTGTTTCTATTCTGGGCAACTGTAAGGAATATGCCACTTACCAGTATGCATCTGTTCTTGGCATGTAGAGCTGCAGAGTCACACACTTAGGATAGTAGATTGCCATCTGGTGTTGGGCTCGGATGCTTGCAGGTTGTTCGTCTTCCAAATATCTTCTAAGGGAATGTTTCCTAAGAATGCCATGGAAGCCCCTATTTTGCGTGTGGAATGCGCTCTAGGGGGAACGGTTAGTGTGCGTTTAGCCTTGTGGTAGCATATTTGGATACATTTAACTATCCACCTAGCTATCCCAGATTTGGAAATGGGGTTGCCTTTATGTGGTGGAAAGAGAGCGACAAACAATTGTTTTGCGGAATGATTTGGTTCTGTCAATGTAGTATAGAAGGGCTCTTTTAACGTCTAGGGTATGAAGAGCTCTTTCAGCTACCGAGTCTGGATTTGGGAAGAATACTGGTAACTCTATTGATTGGTTAAGATGGAATGGAGATATGACTTTTGGAAGGAATTTCGGATTTGTTCTAAGAACCACTTTGTTACGGTGTAATTGTAAGAATGGTTCTTGTATGGTTAAAGTCTGAATCTCACTTACCCTTCTGAGGTATGTGATGGCGATAAGGAAGGCTACTTTCCATGTGAGGAACTGTAGTTCGCATTTATGCAGAGGTTCAAATGGGGGTCCCATGAGCCTTGTAAGAACAATGTTTAGATTCCACACTGGAGAGGGTGGTAATCTGGGAGGAATAATTCTTTTTAGTCCTTCCATGAAGGCTTTGATCGCAGGTACTCTAAAGAGTGACAAGTGTCGTCTATTTTGTAAGTAGGCTGCTAATGCTGCTAGGTGAAGACTTATGGATGAGTATGCCAAGTTACATCTTTGCAGGTGCAGTAAGTAGCCAATGATGTCCTGGTTGGATGCATCCAGTGGGTTTATATGATTGTTAGTGCAGTAAATGGCAAATCCTTTCCATTTTGCAGAGTAGCAGGCTCTAGTGGTAGGTCTTCTGGCCTCTCTTATAATATTCATGCAGTCTGGTGGTAGGTTGAGATAACCAAACTCTAGGACTTCAGGAGCCAGATTGCCAGGTTCAGTTGACCTGGATCTGGGCGTCTGATTTCTCCATGGTTCTGGGTTAATAAGGACGGGGAGAGATGTAGTTTTTGGTGTGGCACTAGCGATAGTTCCAGTAGTGTTGGGAACCACAGTTAGCGTGCCCATGTGGGAGCTACTAAGATCAGATTGAGAGACTGTTGCCTGAGCTTGCGTACCACTAATGGAATGAGTGGGAGAGGCGGAAAAGCATACGCAAATCTGCCTGACCAGTTCATCCATATTGCATTGCCCTTTGACTCCGGGTGGGGAAACCTGGCGGATAAGGTTGGGCATTTTGCGTTTGTGTGTGACGAACAGATCTATGTCTGGTTGGCCCCATTGTTGGAAGAATGGTATTAGGACTTGGGAATGTAGTTCCCATTCGTGGATCTGTTGATTCTGTTGACTTAACAGATCGGCAATCTGATTGTGAACCCCTGGAAGGTGTTCTGCAAGTAGGTATATTTTCTGGGGAATGGCCCATCTCCAAATATTCTGTGCGAGCTGGGAAATCTGGAGAGAATGTGTGCCCCCTTGTTTATGTATGTAATACATGGCTGTCATGTTGTCTGTCCGGATGAGGACAGTTTTGTTTTGGAGATGTAGTTGGAATGATTTCAGTGCTAGGAACACTGCTAGCAGTTCCAGGTAATGGATATGGAGCCTTTTTTGTTGAGTGGTCCATGTGCCCTGAGTGGTGTGGCCGAGGAGATGGGTTCCCCATCCTGTGAGCGATGCGTCTGTTGTCAGCACTATCTGTGGAAGAGGCTCTAGGAACGGCCGCCCTTTGGAGAGGTTTGTTATGTTCAACCATTTGAGAGCGATTTATGCGGCTGTCCACCAACACCAGATCCGCAAGTTGTAGTTGTGAGTTCCAGGCAGTAACCATACTGGATAATTTGTTTGACCCACTTGTCTGTTGTAATGGAGTTCCAGACACGTAGGAACTGTGTTAGTCTTCCCCCGAACGGAGTCGAATGGTCTGAGGGGAGTGGAGGAAAGTCACTGTTTTGTGGCAGGGATTGAGTGTTATTACCTCGACCTCGTCCCTTGTTGTTGTTTCCTCTGTATCCGCCTCTAAAATATCCTCTACTGGGGGATGTGTGTGTGGCGGTTTTGAATATAGAGGAGGTGTCCGTTCCAATATGTTTGGAGGCTCCTCTGTAGAAGGAGCGCCGAAAGGAGCCACGCGGTTGGGGAGACTGTAATGCTCCCATGGACTTAGCCGTCTGTGTCCTTTTTCATTTTTTCAAGGGCAGCATCTACTGCTGGCCCAAAAAGCTGTTCCTGATTGAATTGTTGACTAAGTATAGTAGTTTGCACTTCTGGCTTAAAGCCCGAAATGCGTAGCCATGCAGGTCGTCGAAAGAGCACACTTGTGTTAATTGCTCTAGAGGCGGTGTCTGCGGCGTCAAGTGCACATTTAATTTCTGCATTTGAAATGAGCTTTCCCTCTTGAATGAGGTCATTTGCCTGGGCTTTATATTGGTCTTGCAGTTGTTGTAAGAGAGTCTCTAGTTGGTCGTAATGGGCCCGGTCATAGCGTGCTAGTAGGGCTTGGGTGTTGGCAATACGCCAGTGATTAGCAGCTTGTGCTGCTACTCTTTTGCCAGAGGCTTCCAATAGTTTGGATTCTTTGTCTGGGGGTGGTGCATCTCCTGTGGTTTGGGAGTTGGCGTGTTTTCGAGCATTGGAAACGACCAAAGAATCCAAGGGGAGTTGCTCTTTTATGTAATTAGGATCTTCCGGGGCAGGCCTATATTTCTTTTCGATCCGTGAGTTGAGAACCCTGGCACGAACGGGGTCTTTAAAGATTTCGGGGGCGTGTTTTATGACTCCTTTAATCATGGGCAGATTTTGTACAGACTTTTGAGACTGTTCGAAAGTGTCTAATAGGAAGTCTTCCTCTGGTGCGTCTGAGTGCATTGTGACGCCGTGGTATATTGCTGCTCTATTTAATACCAGGTGATCATCAAGAGGCGATGGTTTTGAGGGATATGGCCGAGGGTCAGGCATGTCTGGTAAAGGGAATGTCCAATCATCCAGTGGTGTGGTGTCTGGATCCGTGAACGCATCATTAGGATCAACCCACCCACGAGGTCGTCATCATCCTGTGGTGGTGGTGGTGTATGTGATGGAGAATGTATAGGTAAGGGTGGTGTAGGCAGAGGAGGTGGGTTAGAAGGCAGTATAGGAGAGGGAGGGATAGGGGATGTTGAAGAGTCCTTCCTGTTTACAGGAACTGGGGAAGGTGGTGTGTCCAGTTTCCGTTTTTTACATGGCACCGTGGTGACATGTCCAGTCTTGGGGTTGATATAAATCTTTTTCTGCCTTGGGTCGATTGGATCTGGATGAAAAAGTTCTTGTTCTTCAGGAACAGTCTTTGTTACCGATTCTTTCAGTTCCGATCGAGGTTTTGGTTCATCGGTAGCTTGTTTGGCTTTAGGAGGCGTATGAGAGTCCTTAGCCGGTGGTTTCGGTACCGATGATGGTTTCGGTGCCGATGTGGTTTTCGGAGCCAAAGGTGTATCTGTGGGCTTGGGAACCTTTGGTGCCGGTGTGTCTCTCGGCCTTGGTGTTTTCGGGGCCGAGGGCTTCGGAGCAGATTTCGGTGCCGGTTGGACAATGACATGCGGTTTGCTCGGTCCAGAGCTAGCGGAAGGCTTATGTTTCTTCGGAGCCGAAGGATGTTTTCGGTCTCGACTGGGGCCAGCAGGTGGAGTCTTAACCAATGCCTTTGGTTTTGGTGGGGTTGGGGCAGGGGCAGTAGTACTCACACGTTGCCCAGGAGTGATGGGGTCGTCAGAGTCGTCTGCTTCGGAAATTATTTGTAGATCTTCGGAATCTTCTTCCGGGACATCGGGGCCTTCATCAAAGATGTCCTCTGGTTCCGGAGCTGGTCTCTGTGCCATGATGTGGCGTCGAGCCCTTCGATCCCGAATGGTCTTTTTGGATCGAAAGGATGCATAGGCTGGGCAGCTGGACTCGTCGTGTTCCGGTAATAGGCACAGGTTGCAGACTTTGTGGTGGTCACTGTGCGGAAATTTTGCTCCACACAGGGGGCATTTTTTGAACGGCGTCCTTTCCATGAGCCGTAGAGCTCACGGCGAGGATAGGCCCAGCGGCCCGCGTCGAGCCGATGTAATCGATGTCGAGAATGTAGGTGCTTCGATGTTGTGTGAAGTTTTTTCGCTTAGAAAGGCTTGGAATTGATATTTCCAACCGGAGCAGAAAAGTCGCATCCGAACCCAATGGCGGAAAAAAAACAATCTAACGATGGAGTTGATGCCCATGCGCACTGTCGTCCAGGGGAGGAGTCACCTATCTCGTGACCAAAGACTTCTTCCGAAGACAACAACCTGCAAGCATCCGAGCCCAACACCAGATGGCGATCTACTATCCTAAGTGTGTGATCTGCAGCTCATATGCCTCGAACATTAACTTCTAATGCCCTGAAGACAACCATAGGAATCTACAGCTCTACATGCTAAGAAACGATGCATACTGGTAAGTAGCATTTTCTGTTTGAGGCATATGAGCTGTAGATCGTATACTTATGCATAGACTATACAGCAGTTACCTCTTTAGCGGTGGCTACCTGTATCTGTTGCAGTGGTCTGAAAGTGTTCTTAATACAGCCTGGCCCACACTAGCTTGTTGATTTGCCTGCACGTCTACACAATAGTGTTTTGGGAAGGTGTGTGGTGTAGACCAAGTTGCTGCTTTGCAGATGTCATCTAGAATGCCATAGATGCCTCTAATTTACGCGTGGAGTGAGCTGAAGGGGGAATGGTTAATGTGCGTTTGGCTTTAGCGTAGCATATTTGGATGCATTTAACAATCCACCGGGCAACCCCTGTTTTTGTGATAGGATTGCCCTTATGAGGTGGGTTGAAAGCCACAAAAAGTGGTTTAGTCTCGCTCTTTTCACGTCTAGCGTGTGAAGAGCTTGTTCTGCTACTGAGTCAGGTAGAGGGAAAAATACAGATTGGTTAAGGCGGAAAGCAGACACGACTTTAGGTAGAAATTTTGGGTTAGTCCTAAGAACCACTTTATGATGAATTTGTAGAAATGGTTTTTGTATGGTTAATGCCTGGAGTTCAGGGACTCTTCTGAGAGAGGTGATCGCAACCAGGAAAGCTACTTTCCAGGTGAGAAATTGTAATTGGCATTTATGCAGGCGTTCAAATGGGAGACCCATGAGACTGGTAAGGACCACATATAAGTTCCATACTGGAGGGGGTGTAACTCTAGGTGGAATTATTCTTTTAAGTCCTCATGAATGCTTTGATAGCTGGTAACCTAAACAAAGACCGGTGTTGTCTGTTTTGGAGATAGGCTGCTATTGCAGCGAGGTGTAGTCTAATGGATGTATACGCTAGGTTACAATGTTGTAGATACAAAAGGTAGCAGATGTTTTGAATGGAAGCATCTAGTGGGTTGATGTTATTTGTATAGTAAATTACAAATCTTTTCCACTTTGCGGCATAGCAAGCTCTAGTGGTAGGACGCCTAGCCTCTTTAATGATGTTCATGCAGTCTTGCGGTAGATTGAGAGAGCCAAACGCTAAGATTTCAGGTGCCAGATCGCAAGGTTGAGTTGACTGGGCTCTGGATGTCTAATCTCTCCATGGTTCTGAGTGAGAACCTTGGGTGAGAGGCGTAGCTTTTGATGAGGAACTACTGATAGTTCGAAGAGGGTTGTGAACCATGGCTGTCGGGCCCATGTTGGAGCAATCAGGATCATTGTGAGAGAATGCTATTTTAGCTTCTGAACCACTAGTGGAATGAGCGGGCGAGGCAGAAAAGCGTAAGCAAATTTGCCTGACCAGTTCATCCATAGCGCACTGCCTTTGGACAAAGGGTGTGGATACCTGCATGCGAAGCTTGGACATTTTGCTTTTTGGTGTTTGGCGAACAGGTCTATTTCTGGGTGGCCCCACATTTGAAAGAATAGAAGCAGAACTTGAGGATGAAGTTCCCATTCGTGGATCTGCGGTCTCCGACGACTGAGCAGATCTGCAATCAGATTGTGTACTCCTGGGAGGTGTTCTGCAAGGAGATATATGTTCTGAAGAATGGCCCATCTCCATATGCTTTGAGCTAGGTGTGAAAGCTGCAGAGTGTGAGAAAGCTGTAGAGATTGTGCCCCCCCTGTTTTTGTATGTAATACATTGCTGTCATTTTGTCTGTACGGACCAGGACAGTTTTGCCTACGAGGAGAGTTGAAGATTAATGCTAGGAAGATCGCCAACAATTCCAGGTAATTTATGTGGAATTGTTTTTGTTGAGGGGTCCACGTGCCCTGAATAGTATGGGTTTGAAGATGAGCTCCCCAGCCTGTGAGTGAAGCGACTGCTGTTAGCACTATCTGTGGAACCGGGTCGAGGAACGGCCGCCCTTAGGAAAGGTTTTGTGTGTTCCACCACTGCAGTGTGTGATGGGTGCGGCTGTCCACCACCACCAGATCTGTTAACCTGACGTGCCAAACACTCCTGTAAGGGACGCATGTGGAGTCTTGCAGAAGGGATGATGAGAATGCAAGAGGCCATCATCCCGATTAACTGCATGAACATTTGCGCTGGTAGTGAGTGTTGATTTAACCAAGAAACAAGGAAACCCTACTCACAAAGAGCCAGGGCAAACGTTTATAAGAGGAAACAATGGCTCAAGTGGATTGATACTCAATACTATGATTTACAACAAAAATTACAATAAATAAAAGGGTTAAATGTGGCGTCAGAAAGAGAAGTTAACCTCACACGTCAGACTTAAGGTAGAAAAACATTTTTTATATTCCACAGTAAACGAGCACTTTGAAAATTACAAAAACAATTTCACAATATACAAATTCACAATACACAAATAAATGACAATCTTACTAACAAAAACAAAGCAAAATCTTAGTACACATTTGTGAAAAAGTGTCCCAATGAAACCAGTGAATAGACATAAAAAAAGAAATATCAGAAAACTATACCACATACAACGGTTTCAATTTATCGTTATAAAGGCGATCAAAAAGAAAGAATTAGAATGATCTATGACACTCATTCATTTCAAGTGTCAAAAAATATTTTGATTCGCCTATCTCGTCAACGGCGTTTCGACCCTGTCTGAAGTAAAGGGTCTCTTCAGGACAATCTAATGTGGGAACACCTGGTCAGCAAGCGTTTCAGATATTATGAATATATAGTGTCACCGTTCTAAAAGTGAAAGAAATAACTCACAGGGCGCCCAGGCTGGGTGCCCTGTAAGGGACGACTCAACTAGAAGCAGTTAATTAATTCCAGGCAGTCCCAGGGTCAGACTGTGCCCCCCTACCAGATAACATGAGCAATTGATTTCAAAATCTTTAGCTCATCTATCACTTGGGATCATTCTTAAGGTAAGGAATCTGCTTTTAGAAGTATCCATCAGGTGTTAGTGCTTTTTCAGGGCGGGAATGCTCTGCCTCATGGGATGGCTAGAGGGCAGTTAGTTTGTGGTTGGACTGTTCTCTCTTGAGAGTTCTTTCCACAGGAAGTCGCTATGTAGGCGATAGCTCTTCGAAGAAATGTTTTGAGTGGTCCGGCCTTCCTCCTAGTCTAGTCGCATACTCCTACTGCTACGTCTAGAAATATTGAGGGGTCAAGACTGTGGCCTCTTTCTTAAGTCAATTACTTTCGGTGGTTATTCCACCTGCAACACACACTTCGATATTATCTAATACTTTATTAAGGACAAGACTGTTTCCTGTGCTCTGGGCGCTGAGAAAAGCTCATGCTGCTGTTCCCAATCCACTATAGTTTCCTCCAGCTCTACTTTTCTTATTGCTTACCCAATCCATTGTGGCGATGCAGGCTCTAGCAGGTCACTTTCTGTTCCTTTTTTAGAGCTACTTCCAATTATTTCACCCTATTAAAGGATCTGAAACAGTAACTATAATGTGTCACAAATCGTAAGGAAACTATGGCGGCGCCTTTCTTCCTCCTTGTTACATTGCTCATGGTCTGTTTTTCCAGCCCGTAGGACATCAGTATGCTTAAGGGAATTCCTTCAGCTACATCTCCTATAACTCTGTGCCAACTGGTTCCAGTCCTCACCTAATGCGGTCTAGGGTTTGTGAGTGACCGTTTGCTACTATCCTCCAATTGGATTTCTCCTGCCTTCCTAGAGGGTTTTTTCTATGCCGGCTGGCTTTTTTCCCCGACTTAATGACTCTTTAGTGGATACCTTTAGTTTGCACGCAATATTAAGAAGTATTACTCCATACATTGATGTAGGAAGCAGGCTCTATAAATACACCAAAAACAGGTATAGTGTGCAGAGTCAAGTGCGTCTCCAAAGGTATAGAAGAGTAAAAAGTAGAGAATACCTTACGCACAATTTAGTGGTAGCTCGGCTGAGCAGTTTAACTTATCAGAGCGTAGTGTGAATGCATTTGCTGTACATACTCTTTCAAGGCTGGAACACAGTCAATGACTAACTCCAGGCCAATAGTTGCAAAAATATTACTTTAGTTACTTTTATTTTAGGAACCAAGCTACAGGTAAGTAAACTTTTCAGAAATGTAATACTTTCGATAACAGTTGGCAAAGGTGTGTAGAAGCATTCAAAATACTTTACAGATGCATGTATGTTTTGACAAAGGCAAAAAGAGATGCTTTGCATTTATCTCAAAATTAACACTCAGTGCAATACAGATGTGAGAAAGTGGCTCTGTATATACTGTTCCCTAATAGGTACAGGGTGTACAGAGTCCACAGTCCCCCAGAGGCTGATAGAGGACAAAGTTAGGTATGACCTTACTCTCAAAAGTGGTAGCTTGGTCGAGCAGAAAGGCAGTACCAGAAGACAGTGTAAAGCATTTATTGTACACACTCAGTCAGCAAATGGTTTCACACACTCAATAACTGAACTCTAGGCCAATGGTTTATATATATATAAAATATATGCTTGTTTTATTTTTAGAACCACAAAGGGGGTAAAAATATACTTTCTCAGAATGAGAGGTTAAATATAAATACTTTTGTCTTAAGCAATAAATTTGTGTAAACAGTCACAGTTGGTTGCAATAAACAATCCTACTTCCTAAACATAACAATGCATTGAGCTCAATGGTAAATTCAGGTTATTTGTAATAAATTACTTTTCAGATTACTTTTGGAATTCCAGGTCTGGCTCCTAGATCCAGCCTTGGGTCAGTATTCAGAATCAAGTGATGAAAGTTGACTTAATAACTGTAATGATTTTTAAATAATATTTAGCTATTTCAAAAGTTAGCACTTAGAAAATATTTCAAAGAAAACATTCAATGGATCTCTATGGCAAGAAATTCAAATTGCAGGTAGAGTACTTTATCGTTACTTTAGTAATCCAGGACTGGGTACCTAGACCCAGGACTGGGGTCCTTATCAAAAACAGGTAAGTAATTTCGTTTGCAGAAATGGTACGATTTTAAAAGAATATTTCAAATTTGCAAAAATAGACTCTTAGAAGAAATTTCACAGAAAAGCAGACAATGGTTTCCTATGGGAGGAAAATGAGTTAGAGGTAAGTATAGTTGTGAACACTTTTCAGGGTCAGGGCTGGGCACCAAGATCCAGCACTGGGAGCTCACCTAGGAGCAGGTGAGTAAATTCGTTTTTGTCACTTGGCTGATTTTTGGTGAATATTTGCAGTTTTGAAAAGTTCACACTTTGACTGGCTTTTTCTTCAAAAACCTTCTATGTTACCCTATGAGGAAAATGAAGTTAGCGGTTTAAGGGTAAGTACTCGACTGGCAGAGTTGAAATTCCGGGCATGGACTCAGGGGTCCCCCAGTGTCAGGTAGGTACAGTTGGTTCACCCTCAGCGGTTTCAGGACGGCCGGGTGCAGAGAGAGTTAGGCCCAATGTTATCCTATGAGGGATAGGGGGGCCTTGGTTGGTGGCTGCTGTCTGGCAAGCCACGCGGCTGTGGGAGCTGGGCTCCTGGTCACTTACTCAGGGCAAGTGGGGAAGTAGGTTAGTGTAGAGAGTGCACTGCCAGGGCCACTCGGGCGGCTGGGTGCAGGGTGCTTTTGAGCCTTCGGGCGCTCAATGGAAATGAATGGGAATGTTCCGGTTTGGAAAAAGGCTGCAGGCTCGGGGACGAGGATGTTTCAGGTGCCACCACCACTTCGAGAGGTAAGTTGGGTAGTTGTAGGTTAGGTGGGTACCCCGGGATTGGGCACAGGGGGCCGCAGGGCGCCGGGTGCAGGGGTGCCTTTTGACGTCTGGAATCTTACCCTCTGGTTGATCGCGGTTGGGGTGGCACTCGGTTCTGAGGCTGCAGGCTTCTTCCGGGATGTCGAGGGGGGTCCTTGGGTGCCGTACTCGGGGTCACAGTCACAGTCGCCGTGGGGTCGTCCTCAGGGTCTTTGTCCACTCCGGCACTGGCCAGGCTTGGCTGGTGCAGAGTGTGTTGGGTCCGCGGTTCCGGGCTGCTGCCAGGGGTTAAAAATAGGTTTGAGTAGAGCCTCTACTCATGGGAGTCCCAGGGGCTTAGAGCCAAAAGGTAGCCAGGTCCTCCGGGGTTGGTGAGGTTGCTGGCCACGAGAGATGCCGCGCTGGTGCAGGTTCGAGAGTCGACAGGCCGGTAGGGCTGGGGCCAAAGCAGTTGGTGTCTTCTTCTCTTTTTAGCAGCTGCAGGGCAGGTCCTTGTTCTTCTTGCTCTTCTTGTAGTTTTCTATCTGGAATCTGAGGAAGGAAGGTTCAGGGTGCCCCTAAATACTAGATTTAGGGGCGTTACAGGTAGGTGAAGGCCAGGGACCAATGGGCCCTTGTCCTGGGGTGGGTACACCCCCTATCCTGCCTCTCTCCTGTGGGAGGGGGGCAGTAGCCTAATCCGGATAGGGTAGGGCCTCCCATCTTCAAGATGGCGAGAGCCCGGAGATGTCCTTCACCTCGCCTCCCCCACCTGAGGGGTGGGGTGGGCAGGCTGGCACATCCCCCGTCATTGTATGGGGTTTCCGGCCAAGCTTCCCGCCAGAGTGGGGGGTTGCAGTGGCCTGGGGAAACTCCAAATGGCGGCTTGCCTTTGAAGCTTCCCTTTGCTCATCCTGGGGGAGGAGATTTCTCACCTCACCCAGGATGTGCATTGTTGCAGGCCCGGGAGAGCAGGGGCTCTCCCACCCAGGGGTCCAGCAACGTGTCTGCTGTGTGGCAGCCTGGGCAGCCTCAGAGCAGACGTGGATTGTAAGTTAGCTGTAAGGGGGCATCTCTAAGATGCCCTCTGGGGTGCTTAGTACATTAAATCCTACACTGGCATCAGTATGGGTTCAATGTGCTGAGAAGTTTGATACCAAACTTCCCAGGCTTCAGTGTTGCCAATATGGTGCTGTGGAGCTCGTGTTTGACAAGCTCTCAGCACCATGTACTCTTAAATGACAGCACTGCACTTACAGTGCCCAGGAATGGACCCGGGTACTGTAAGGGCACAGGGCTCCTGCTCCTGTGCCCACACCATAGGCGTAATGCACCCAGCTAGAGGGGTGGCTGACATATTCCTTGGCAGTGTAGGTGATGGGCATGGTACACAGTGATGTGTGCCATGTCGACTCTTTGTTTTGTCCTGCACCCAGACACTCAGCCTGCAAGGGCAGTGTGTGTGTAAGGGTACAGGGCCTCTGAGGGTGGCACAATGAGTGCTGCAGCCCTTAGAGGCCTTCCCTGGCCACAAGGCCCTGGGTACCTAGGGTACCATTTACTAGGGGCTGACATGTGGCTAGGGTTTGCCAATTTGGAGTTTGTGTGGTTTAAGGAAGGAACATAGGCCCTGGGCACCTGATTGGCAGGAACCCAGGGTACACTCAATCGAAGTACATTCAGCAATTTAGCAAAAAGTGGGGGCATACCATGCAAGAAAGATGGCACTTTCTCACAACAGAGAATATCAATTCAAGCCTATAGGAGGAAAGGCAAGTCAGTATTTTCAGGTAAGTCCTCGACTTACAAGTTCAGTCTTCGGAGTTTGACAAACAAAGGGCAAGGGTCAGACCAAGGTAGGTACTGCACCACCAGTGGCACTGGAACAGCTGGGTGCAGAGGTTACTGGGACCAAAGCTAGCCTATGGGATCTGGGGGCACCTTGAAGAGATGCCAGTTGCAGGTAGGTACTAGTGAGTCAGAGAGGCAGGCCATGTGGGTTGACAAGTAGCACCTAAGCTACAACTCCAGCGGCACAGGGGCGGGCAGGTACAGAGTGCAAAGTAGCAGCCGGGTGCCCTGTAAAAAGAAATGGAGATCCTGGGTTGTAGGAAACAGCTGCAGGCTTGAACCAGAAGGCTGGCTGAAGGAATTCCACAAGAGGAGAGGTAAGTTGAATAGTGGGGGAGGTGGTGCCGGGACTCTGTTGGTTGGGCACTCCAAGGCCTGGGGGTGCAGGGGTATCTTTAGGCGTTTGGTTTCTCTCACCGAATCCAGTCGCGATTAGGGGGGACACCAAGTTGAGGCTTCAGGCATCGTAAGGAATTTCAGGGGAGGTCGTCAAACACTGGATCCCTGGTCAGTATCGCCGGGGAGACGTCACTGGGTCGTTGGGCCACCTGGAGTCTGACCGCGGTAGACAGGTGCAGAGTGTTGCAGAGACCACGGATCCACCTGGATCCGGAGTCCTGGGGTTGGTTTCTTGCCTGACACATCCTGTGTCCATGGGAGAAGAGAGCCTTTGCTGAAGACAGCACAGGTTCCCGGGATTCTTGGAGGTTGCCGGCTGCGGGCCACATGGGTTTCTTGAAGCCGGATCGCTGGACGATCATAATGTCAGATCACAGTTGGCTGAAACATGTTGACCGCATCTGTTACTAGCGTGCTCGGAGATTTACCGAGAACACGTTTTATTGTTTTATTCTTTGACACCTTAAGATATTAAATAAACACATTTTTCTTCAGGTAGTCAATTTGAATACACTGTTTATATACACTGCACCTTTCTTACACATAGTTTCACCACACTTTAGGCAGCTTCACCAATCTTTAGGAGAACTAGACCTTTGTTGCCATACCTGAAAACATCCGCGAGCTCCTCGTTTTTTGACACTAGCAAAGGAGTTGTAGCTCCTTAACTGCACCAGGTGTGGTTAAGAGGAGGTCCCAAATGATTAAGCATGCCACCTCGGTGGGTGATGGGACTTTATCCTCTTTATGAGGACTTTTCCTTTGAATATGTTGTGTTGTCGCCGTTCGCTCTCAGATTTGCTCTAGTAGTCCCGCGGACTTCTTGTTGATATATATATATATATACAGTGAACAGGGGATTCTGTCCGTGCAGGTCTGTAAATTTCCCCTAGACCCTTGAACCGACCAGAGTTTTTGAGACACAGGGATGTGTGCCAGGTCAACTCTTTACTTTGTTCTGCACCAAAACACACAGCCTACAATGGCAGTGTGTGCGTGTAAAGGTACAGGGCCTCTAAGGATGGCACAATAAGTGCTGCAGCCCTTAGAGGCCTTCCCAGGCCACAGTGTCCTTGGTACCCATGGTACCTTTTACAAGGGACTGATATGTGGTCAGAGAGGTGTCAACTGGGGGGACATGGTACAGTTTTGGGCAAGCACACAGGCCCTGGGAACCTGATTGACTATGTGCCCTGAGTCCCTTGCCAAAGTGCATCAATGGTCTGGCAAAAAGTGTGGGGGGGGGGGGAGGGTTACTGCAATAGAAACCCAGCTTTCTACAAGAGGGGCATATTTCTGTTCCCATTGGGCTTGATTGTGCAAACTAAGATGGAGAATGTTCAAGAGAGGGGGTTCACCTCAGTTCCTAGCCACCCTAGGGGTGTGTCAAGCCAAGGTGGACACTCCTATTCTGCTTACTAATCTTCCTGCTTGTCCTGGCACCAAAAGTGGGGTGGGAAAGGGGGCAGGCATCTCCACCAGTTGGAACTGCCCAAATCAGCATTACACACCGGGAGAGCCTTTGAGACTAGGCAAGTGTTGCTGTTCCTGCAAGGGGGAGGTGAGAAGCACCTCCACCCATAGCAGGCTTTGTTCCTGACCTCCGAGAGCACAAAGGCTCTCACCCCATGATGTCAGAACCCCATCTTGTGGTGGCTGGCTGGCAGGGATCAGTCGGCCAATACACTAGTAGTTGGTCATTTCAGGGGGCCTCTCTATGATGCCTGAGAGGGCATTTTATAATAAATCCAACGCTGGCATCAGTGTGGGTTTATTTTGCAGAGAGGTTTGATCCCAAACTTCCCAGTCTTCAGTAAAACCATCATGGAGCTGTGTAGATCGTAATGACAACCTCTAAGCCCATGTACTCAAAACGGCCTCACTGCACTTACAGTGTCCAAGAATGGACTCAAACACTGTAGGGGCATACTGCTCATGCAGCTATGCCCTCACCTGTGGTATAATGCACCTCTGCCTTAGGGGTGACTTACCTATGCCACAGGCAGTGGTGTGTAGGTATGGCACTCAGGCTGGTGTGCCATGTCTACTTAATTAGTTTAGTCACACCACAACACATAGCCTGCAATTGCAGTGTGTATGTTTTTCAGGCCCCTTAGGGTGGCACAATGCATGCTGCAGCCCTAAGGGACCCTCTCTAGTCACAAGGCCCTTGGTACCATTGGTACCTTTTACAATGGACTTATCTGTGGACCAGAGGTGTGCCAATTGTGGGAGAAACGGTACAGTTTTGGGAAGGAACACAGGTGATGGGGCCTGGTTAGCAGGGTTCCAGCACACTGTCAAATTAGCATCAGGTATCTGGCAAAAGATTAAGGGTTAACCATGGAAAAAGGGCACTTTCCTACAATGGCTATAGGAAGGCAACACACATTCTTCTGACAACCTCGACAAAATAAGTGGGTAAATAACCATATTTTGTGAAGGTACAGGAGGAGGGATGTCTATAGATGGAAAAATGATTTGCGTTGGGGGATAAAATGTGCTTTGCTACTCCAGCACATTGTCAGTCACAGAGACTCTACACTAAAGCATGCAACAGTGGCAAGAAGTTCAACCGGAAGTCTACATTTTTCCAAAATTTTCTGTGGCGTTCTTATAGGACTCCGTCAATCAGCATGCTAAAACTTTGCAAACTACAGTACAGAGTCTATGAAGTCTAAACATTAACTTTTTCTGTGAATCGCACCCGAAGTATTTTGAACATCATCAGTTTCTACTCAGATACTTATGGACAGTACACAAAGAACAGAAAATACAAATTAGGATTTGGGTTCTAAAATCAAGCAGAAATCAAACTACAGGGAAACCAACTAGGAGTATAATAAAAAGTATACCATTAGACTGATTAAACCCATGGATAAAAAATAAATAAAACGGTATCTTTCAATAAGCAGTATAAAAAAAGCAACCCGTTGCCATTAGGAGTTTGTCATTATATTAGTTTTCTCTTTTTTAAGTAGAGATTTAAGAGAGGAATAGGATAATGTAGGTTGGTTGCAAAATGAAGGAAATAACAGGAAAAACAAAACACAATCAAAGTAAAAGTAAATTCATACATACCAGTGCTGGAAAAGCCTCTTCATCCAAGTTCTGAATCTCGTAAAGAGATTTAGACTCTTCTATTACTTGTCTCTCACGGCGTTCATCGGGCGACAGACCAAAGTAGTTGCACTCTTTGTTATTCGATTCAAATTCTTCACTTCTCTCTCGCTCTAGTTTTCTGTTAGAAGAAAAAAGAAAAAGGTTGCCCACTAGAATTTAAAAAAAAGTGTGGGGGACAACAACCAACAAGAAAGATCAGAAGAACCAATACCTCCTCATCATTTTCTTTAAAATACTACTAACTAACGTGCTTCTATTTCGAGAACTGGATGCATGGAAAACAAGTTTGCAAGGGGGCCATATCCAATGGCTTAATTGGAATGGCTTTACAGTTTATTTAATAAAAACACAATAGAAAAAAAAATTAGACAAGTTGACACTATAATTAGTAGAAACTGCAAAAAACACAAAGGTGATGAGTGGAATATTTGTAAAAGGTCTCGGCCAATGACCACTACTTGGGCCGCAAACCGGTCATTTTTCACACATTATGCCACTTCAGAGCGAGAATAGCTATATGCAACTTAGCTTTGGTCCTGCGGATGGGAACAATCTAGCCCAAACTGCTAGGGCAGGACCCAAAGAGAGGCATATCTTGGGCTGGTTTGTTTTCTGGTGCAAGATTACATTTGGCTCTCACTCCCTCCAATTGTGATTTTAACATTATATTTACATTTTGGCAATGCCTGGTGCATTTTTCTACTGGCTAGTGTGCATTTATTTATCTTCTTCCCTGTTACTTTACTTACGGTTTATTTCCTGAAATTCCCCACCACAAATGGATGGGTGGTTATGGATGCCTATTCAGTAGTTGTTTAGATCCCAGACAGAACCCTTTCTTGCTAAGCCTGGCTTCAAACATATTTAACACTTTATGACCTCATGTTATCAACTCTTGAAAAATTACAATAAGTAGTGCAGAGTGAGAGTAGACTTTCATGGTTTGTCATTGTTGGCATGGGCTACCCTTTAAGGCCATGGCATTTTGAAGTGGTTACGTTGATAAACGTATGTACCTATTAAGCTTTAGTGAGGTTTCCTTCAAGCATTCCTTTAGTTAAACTGCATATGTGAAAAGTAGCTTGAGACCAAGAATGTGTTATTTCACTTTGTGACACACTGACATTTCAATTGCTCATTAGTGGTAGATTGCTCACATTTGGAATAGATACCAAAGCAGTACTTCCCATGGTGGTGGGTCTGTGTGATGGCTGAAACCAACATGTCCTGCAGAACCACACAGGCAAAATTCCCCTCTGGTAGGACCTAGCTGTGAAACAAGAGTGCTCAAGTGAACAGCGCTATTAACATCCACGTCGTGCCCGGACATATCAAGTACAAGCACTCGTCATGGCAGTCTAGTGGTAGCAGCCTTGGCCCTGGTGGAATGGGCTCTTAATCCATCCGCAAACTACTTCTTGGTCAGTGCGTAGCACCTATTGGATGTTATGGTCTGCCAACTCTGGAGTAAATGACTGAATCTTCATACCACAGGGCCTCCTGTGCAGCTAAGGGCAAACTAAAGTGGCCTGTGGGTTGGGAGGGGCTTGGGAAGGGACAGACGACTGGGAGGTTTGCTGTCCTTGAGGGCCAGATGTTGCCCACTTGGTTCCTGACCCCAAAGAACTGGGTGCATGTTCATGGTGTGGTGGACCTTGGTGATGCCTGTATGCTAAACCCCTGCCGAGGCTTCAAAAGTGGGTGATTTAGAGATGTACATCACCCAGATGTAGATGAAGACGTGGAGGCCCAGGGAACATGCTGTGGCTCTGCTTTCTATGAATAGCTTTAATGCGGAATAGGCATTCTCGCAAAACCCATCAAGAGGGGGAGGGGTGTAAGGGATAGAGGGGGAGGGGTGTAAGGGACGGAGGGGTGTAAGGAACAGAGGGTGGGGGGTGTAAGGGATAGAGGGTAAGGGAGTAAGGGGTGAGATAGAGGGGTAGAGAGAGAGAGAGAGAGAGAGTGGAATAGAGAGAAATAGAGATAGAGCGCGAGAGAGACACAGAGACATATATAGTCACCCCAGATCGTCACTTAAGAAGCCTGTGGATCGCATCCGTGCATGGCGCCAGGACACCTAAAGCAATCCGTAGTAACCTGTCCTGATGAAATGACACATTTAGCTGCA
Organism: Triturus cristatus; assembly: GCF_964204655.1. Lineage (NCBI taxonomy): Eukaryota > Metazoa > Chordata > Amphibia > Caudata > Salamandridae > Triturus > Triturus cristatus. The sequence continues at coordinate 501,011,062 of NC_140582.1, forward strand.
TCCTGAATAGTCGGTGCCATGTTAGCATGGAATTCCTCCAAGGCTGCTGACAAGTTCTCTGCAACCATGTTACATATCGCGTGGGAATGTCTATTCAGCACATTGCTGACACTGACTGATTAAATGGCTTGGCTATCCAAGACGAACATTTGTTTCCCGAATGCCTCAATATTTTGTTTATTCCCTGTGTGTGCAAGAGTGTGTGGGGAATAGGGTGGGGAGAGGTGGGGTTAACCCCGGTAGTAGATGCCCGATCTACAGCCTACAGTGCTGTGTCAAGAAAGGAAGATAAGCAGAGCAGGCCTGTGGCGACGTGCTACTTGCCTATTCAAAGGTGGGCAAAAGAAAGGCTTAGTCCAGATAACTATGAGTGTGTCAGTCACGGATTCGTTGAATGGCAAGAAGGGCTTGGATAGAGCTGGCCGAGGCAGGCAAACTTCAATGAGGACATTGGTGTTCACCTCAATAGAAGGCAACTGCAGCGCATCTAATATCCACCGCAAATAAGGCGGGTTCTCTGTGGCGGGGCCAGGGGGAGAATTCGACCCAGTATCAGTGGAAGTGTTCAACCTATTGCCCTCCTATAGGTCCAAATACAAATGATCATCCTATTGTGGGTGTAACTCAACCCCATCGATACCAAAAGCTAGTTGACCATGGCCAGTGTCCATTCCACAAAGCTGTTAGAGTGCTGCAAGGAGGGTCCTAAGTAAAGGCAATGTTTTGACAGAGTCTGAATGAACTCGGGCCAGACACAACGGACATGTTCCAGGACGCAACCTTAGTTGAGACCAATTCAGTTTGGAGTCAGACAGGAAAACAGGAACAGATTCATCCCCTGGGCATCAGAGGCAGCGTATACGTAGCAGGAATCGGCATGGATCATTGCACCCAGATTGAACCCAAAAAGGCGTTCAGGAGTCCCAGATGGAACCAAGGACAGATCCACCAGCATTATTCAGACTATAGGCCTGTTTGAATCCCATGGGCCCCAAAGGCACACCGAAATGGATTTGCAACATGGCTTCCTCAAAAGCCTCAAATTGTGGCAAAGTCAACAAAAATTTGGGGTGCATCAAGATCAGCTGCAGAACCTGCTCCTCAGTAGAGGATTGGAAGCGAGATCAAGGGGAACCTTAAATTACTTGCGCCTTCTCAGGAATAGACACGAGGCTGGGTAGGTTACTCTTAGCCTTCTTGTGCTTCCTCTTGGACTTCAACTTACCCAAAGACAAACAGCGACGGTGACCTGTCGTGGGAATGGCTCCAAGAGCAAGAACTGTCCGGAGACTTGAAGCAAGGCTTACGTTATTTCTATCTGCGATTGGCAACAAACAGCATAGCTCCACGAATGTGTATCTCCTTTGGGCACAGACTTTGTGCACAACTTTAATTCACTGCCCAAACACCAGAGAAACACCTAATTGGAATGGGTTACAGAAATCTGTTTGCAGCAGTCTTCAAAAAGTTTAAACTCAGTAGTTTTAGGAGGGGACATATTGCCTTGCACACAGGAAACTAATTGAGAAAAACTAGTCAGCTGACGAAAAAAAGTTGGGAGCCAGCTCCAATCTGCATATAAAGGTGCAGAAAAAAAAGGAACGGATGTCAACATGCAACGGTTGTGCTTATTTTCATCCCCAACCACCATTTCCGGGTCAGAACAAGGTAGATGTGGAGCCACATGCAGGTGTGTGAGGGTTCTGATGTAACAATCTTTCAGATCTAGCCTGGCACCTGTGGACATTCACAAGCTGAGGAAACTGCTTTTAAAAGTATCCCTCATAAAATGATATATAGGATGACAGTAGCAAAGTCCATTGTAGTAGATCTCTCCATACACACACAGTCCCTCCAATATAAACCTTCTCAAGAACAAAATGTAATCTAAAAATCTCAGACTGGACATCCCAGTGCAGTAACCAGATAAGTGGACGGTTATCATAAGATTTATCATAAACAGATCTGTAGAACTGTTCTAAGCTACCAACTTACTGAAAACCACAAACTGTGCGCCTACCTGTCACACTTCCTAATATCACATTGCTAAGTGCTCTTTCCCACAATCCGATATTTCCACCTTAGTACACTTAGGATCAAAACAAAGATCATATCCTTTCATCCACAACCATGTAGGCAAGCACTTCAGAGCACCACATGTTGGTGCTAAGAGCTAAATAAGCGTTACAATATGACTATACTATTCAGTCTTTTCAACAAAAGGGTAGCATAACAGAAAATCGCTAAGGTATGTAAAGTAACACAGCATATTGTCGCTCTTTTCCACCTTCTATTGCCAGGAAGAAAAGCTTATAAGCTCAGTGTGTAGATGTAGAAAAACATGTATTGATGCATATTAAAAGCGCAATTAATAAGTGCAAAAGTGCAAAAATGTTTACATAAAAACAAATACCAGCACACAAATGTTTCACCTCCAACAAAGGGGCCTTACTATCAGCTTTCGCATTGCTTTAAGCTGAAGCTGCTGCTTAATTATAGAATGTAATGAAGGGTAGATTTGTAGAGCGCTGCTGGTCACCTGTAAGGCTATCCAGGTGCTGAGAAGGCGTGTGGTGAGGCTGGGCCTGAATACAGGCAGTCTCGATGGTCCCGCAAGAAGACCAGTTGAACAGCCAGAACTTCAGCTTCTTGAGGAATTCATGAAGTGAGTAGGCTCTGATGTTTTTGGGTAGGTTGTGCCAGGATTTGTCAGCTTGGTAGGAGAATTATCAACCTCCCGTTCTGCTTCTGTGGATGTGGGGTGCATGTGCGAGTGAGAGTGATGCTGAGCAAAGATGTCTGGTGGGTTGGTGAAAGTGAAGCCGGTGATTGTAAGTGGGTACCTTGTTGTGTAAAGACTTGAATGCATGTATGAGAAGTTTGAACTGGCAGTGCTTCTGGATGGTCAGTCAGTGGATATCTCGGAGGAGTGGTGTGGGTTATGTGCGGGAGGTTGAGGACAAGTCTGGAGGTGGCGTTTTGGATGGTTTGAAGTCTGAAGCGGATTGGTTGGGATGCCGGGGTAGAGTGCATTGCCATAGTCCAATCTGCTTGTGATTAGGGCCTGAGGGATGGTACCTCAGGTGTCCACTAGGAGTCACTAAGATTTGACATAGGGTTCTTTTTCTAGGAGAGCTGGGGTAACACATACCAAGGTATCCGACTATTACCTCACATTTCCTTTGACAAAAACACAACCTATAGGCTTTGCCATTTTTCTTTTTTACTTTAGACAATGGTTGCAATCTAGTCTCTTTGGATGACAAGAGCCTATTTAAGGGTTCTTTTATCAAAGACATGCAGCGACTACTGGCGGCGTGCCAAAAGCAAACCTCTGTGGCAGGAATGCGCTGGCTTTGCTACATCAAAGCTGCAATTTTGACCATGCAGCATCATCTTCCCTTCAGCAATTGCACCTTAGCTCTCAGAATGTCTCCATATAGAAGCTATTTCTAACAACATTCGAAAGATCACACCTGCTGGCAGGTGCCACAGCTTACTCACTGGCCAGTACAGCTAATTTTGACCAATCTAAAACATGCATCATACCGTTCACTCGCTGCCCAAATACTGAACATATGATAGAAGTGGATCTTATTACAGTCATGGAGACTTGGAATCAGCCTAGAGCCACTCCAGATCTCATTTTTGCCTTGCTCTCTGGTTATAAAATATTTCATCGGGATTGATCTAATGGAAAAGGGCAAGGGGTATCTGTCTAGCACCTCGACTCTCTGAAGTTTACAGGTATCCTCACACCCTTTTACAGCTCAACTCTTATTTATTAAGTTACATTGCCTCTAATGTGTCTATTCTCCTTTATTGTGCTTTTGGAGATCAGTTAGCCAACTTTCTTGCGTGATTTGCTCCCACTTGTAGTTTACCAGTAGATTAAAGCAGGGGTGTGGAATTTAATAAAATATCTACTTGTCCATGGGGCAGATTGCTTCATAAATCTACTTGTCCTGTAACAAAATCCACTTGTCCCTTTTGTGCCATGTAATGTGGCAACAAATTACGGCAGCAATCTCATGATGCAAGAGTTCTGATAAAGCCTCTCTAATTATGCCAGAGCTTGTACCATAGTAGGGTTTGAATACTAGCAATTCCCTTATGTTGCTACGTTTCTGCAGGTCTACATACTGGGGCTGAAGGTAGTGGTAAGCAATAGAGGGTTGGAATGCCCTTTTGAGTCTGTGCAAACCTACTAACTTGCATGATTTAAGGGTTTTCACCAACGTTTTTCGAATCTTTTCCCATACTGAAAAAGGTTGGAAATTTACTCCTGGCAGTGGCAGACGTAAAACTTCTTCAGGGTTGGGGGAAAAAGTGGGTGGAGAAAAAGTGAACTTGAAACATTGAGATTTTTACATGAGCAATGTGAGAAAGTGGCTCTGTATATACTGTTCCTTAATAGGTACAGGGTGTACAGAGTCCACAGTCCCCCAGGGTTTGACAAAGGTTAAAGTTAGATATACCCTTACTCTCTAAAGTGGTAGCTTGGTCGAGCAGTAAGGCAGTATCAGAGGACAGTGTAAAGCATTTGTTGTACACACTCAGTCAGCAAATGGTCTCACACACTCAATAACTGAACTCTAGGCCAATGGTTTATATATAAAAAAATATATGCTTGTTTAAATTTAGAACCAACATTTGGATTTAAAATGTACTTTCTCAGAATGAGATGTTTCATATAAATACTTTTGCAATATGCAGTTGACTTTTGTAAACAGTTACAAGTGGTTGCAATAGGCAACACTATTTTAAACACAATGCATTGAGCTCAATGGAAAATTAAAGTTATTTGCAACAGATTACTTTTTAGATTACTTTTGGAATTCCAGGACTGGATCCTAGATTCAGTCCTGGGTCAGAATTCAGAATTAAGTGATGAAAGTCGACTTAATTACTGTAATGATTTTTAAATAATATTTAGCTATTTTAAAAGTTGACACTTAGAAAATATTTCAAAGAAAACAGTCAATGATTCCCTATGGAAGAAAATTCAAGTTGCAGGTACAGTATGTTCTCGTTACTTTTGTAATCCAGTACTGGGTGCCTAGACTCAGTACTGGGACCTTTATCCAAAACAGGTAAGTAATTATGTTTTCAGATATTATACGACTTTTGAAGAATATTTAAAGATTGCAGAAATCGACACTTAGAAGAAATTTCACAGAAAAACAGTCAATGATTTCCTATGGAAGAAAATTGGGTTACGGGCGAGTACAGTTGCAAGTATTTTTCAGAGTCAGTGCTGGGCACCAAGATCCAGCACTGGGAGCTCACCTAAGAGCAGGTGAGTAATTTCGTTTGTTACTCGGCTGATTTTTGGTGAATATTTTAAGATTTGAAAAGTCCACACTAAGAAGAAATTTCAGGAAAAAGCCAGTCAATGTTACCCTATGAGGAAAATAGAGTTATCGGTTTAAGGGTAAGTACTCAACTGGTAGAGTTGAGGTTCTGGGCATAGACTCAGGGGTCCCCCAGGGTCAGGTAGGTACAGTTGGTTCACCCTCAGCGACTCTAGGGCGGCCGGGTGCAGAGAGATTTAGGCCCAATGTTAACCTATGAGGGATAGGAGAGCCTTGGTTGGTGGCTGCTGACTGGCAAGCCACGCGGCTGTGGGAGCTGGGCTCCTGGTCACTTACTCAGGGCAAGTGGGGAAGTAGGTAGGTGTAGAGTTTTCACTGCCATGGCCACTCGGGCAGCTGGATGCAGGGTGCTTTTGAGCCTTCGGGCGCTCAATTGATTTCAATGGGAAATCTCCGGTTTAGAAAAATACTGCAAGCTCGGGGACGAGGACTCTTCAGGTGCAACCACCACTTCGAGAGGTAAGTTGGGTAGTTGGAGGATAGGTAGGTACCCCGGGATTGTGCACAGGGGGCCGCGTGCAGGGGTGCCTTTTGGTGTCGGGAAATCTTACCCTCTGTTGATCGCGGTAGGGGGGGCACCTTGTTCTGAGGCTGCAGGCTTCTTCAGGAGTGTCGAGGGAGGTCCTTGGGTGCCGGACTCGGGGTCACAGTCGCCGTGGGGTCGTCCTCGTGATCTTTGTTCACTCCGGCACTGGCCAGGCTTGGCTGGTGCAGAGTGAGCTGGGTTCGCGGTTCCGGGCTGCTGCCAGGGATTAGAGGTAGGTTTTGAGTAGAGCCTCTACTCATGGAAGTCCCAGGGGCTTAGAGCCAAAAGGTAGCCAGGTCCTCCGGGGTTGGTGAGGTTGCTGGCCACAAGAGATGCCGGGTTGGAGCAGGAGCAGGTTCGAGGGTAGACAGGCCGGTAGGGCTGGGGCCAAAGCAGTTGGTGTCTTTCTCTTTTTAGCAGCTGCAGGGCAGGTCTTCTTTCTGCTTGCTCTTCTTTGTAGTTTTGAATCTGGAATCTGGGGAAGGAAGGTTCAGGGTGCCCCTAAATACTAGATTTAGGGGCGTTACAGGTAGGGGAGTGGCAGGGACCAATGGGTCCCTGTCCTGGGGTGGGTACACCCCCTATCCTGCCTCTCTCCTGTGGGAGGGGGGCAGTAGCCTAGTCCTGATAGGGTAGGGCTCCCCATCTTCAAGATGGCGAGAGCCCAGGGATGTGCTTCACCTCGCCTCCCCCACCTGAGGGGTGGGGTTGGCAGGCTGGCACATCCCCCGTCCTTATTTGGGGTTTCCGGCCAAAGCTTCCCGCCAGAGTGGGGGGTTGCAGTGGCCTGGGGAAGCTCACAGAGGCGGCATGCCTTTGAAGCTTCCCCCTGCCCATCCTGGGGGAAGAGATTTAGCACCTCGCCCAGGATGTGCATTGTTGCAGGCCCGGGAGAGCAGGGGCTCTCCTACCCAGGGGTCCAGCAACATGTCTGCTGGGTGGCAGCATAGGCAGCACCAGAGCAGACGTGGATTGTAGGTTAGGTTTTAAGTGGGCACCTCTAAGATGCCCTCTGTCGTGCTGGGTACATTAAATCCTACACTGGCATCAGTGTGGGTTTAATGTGCTGAGAAGTTTGATACCAAACTTTTCAGTCTTTAGTGTTGCCATTATGGTGCTGTGGAGCTCGTGTTTGACGAGCTCTCAGCACCATGTACTCTTAAATGGCAGCACTGCACTTACAGTGCCCAGGAATGGACCTGGGTACTGTAGGGGCACAGGGCTCCTGCTCCTGTGCCCACACCATGGGCATAAGGCACCCAGCCAGAGGGGTGGCTGATATATGCCATGGCAGTGTAGGTGATGGGCATGGCACACAGAGGTGTGTCATGTCGACTTTGTTTTTGTCCTGCACCCAAACACTCAGCCTGCAAAGGCAGTGTGTGTATGTAAGGGTACAGGGCCTCTAAGGGTGGCACAAGGAGTGCTGCAGCCCTTAGAGGCCTTCCCTGGTCACAAGGCCCTGGGTACCTAGGGTACCATTTACCAGGGGCTGACATGCGGCCAGGGTTTGCCAATTTGGGTTTGTTTTGTTTTAGGGAAGGAACATAGGCCCTGGGCACCTGATTGGCAGGAGTCCAGGGCACACTCAGTCAAAGTACATTCAACAATTCAGCAAAAAGTGGGGGCATACCATGCATGAAAGATGGCACTTTCTCACATGCAAATCTACACATGCACATTTGCTCACGCTAAAATGCAGTTCACCAATATTTTCTAGGAGTACTATTTCTTGGCCTACTTCTGTAAATTGTGAATTCACGGAGACTGTATATATGCACTTAATGCAAGGATATATACCATGGATGCGCTTTTGAGACTCTCTTTAATAATTGGGCCTCTAATTAGGCCTGGGGTTAACCATGACCTTTTGTGGTTAGTAAAATTATGTCTCTCTCTCTCGGTCTATAAGCTGGCTTCACTGTGAGTGACCGTATTCTGCTCTATTACAAGGGGCTTATTGGCACACAAAGTAGTTTTGTTCAGTGCCTGGAACTGCTGTGGCAATGTGTGCTTTTTGAGACCAAAACAGATTTTTGCGTTTGCCAATGCTTGTTAGAATGGCGAGGGCCCTGCAGCTCCCACACAGATAAGGTTTTACCAAAACCATGCCTAAAAAAAGTCATGCATTGACAAAACCAAAAGCCTGACCACCAATTTCAGACCTACTGGCTTTGCCAATGCTATTTTATTTTTGTTTCCCACAATCATATTTTAACCCCTTCGCTGCTAGGCCTCCCCCCCCCCCCCCCCCCTCTCTGTGTGCTAAGCCTTTTTTTGAGCTATTTGGGGTAGTGCGCGCTTAGGCCCCTGAAACTTGACCACATAAGGTATCCACGCCAAATTTGCGTCGGTGTCTTCTATCATGATGGGGATTGTAAAGGTACCCAGGGTTTGTGGATTCCCTTGGAGGTCCCAGAAATTATCCAAAATACAGCAAAAGTTTTTTTTGGGGGGGGGGGAAATGGGAATAACGGGCTGCAAATGAAAGCGTCTGGGTTTTTCTCTGCAAATGGTATCAAAAAAGGGTTTGTGGGGCTGAAATCACCATTTCTCCAGCTTTTAGGGAATGACAGAATTTTGTTAGAAAACCAACATTTTTTACACAGTTTTGGCATTTTTCTGGGACATAGCCTATTTTTGCTATTTTTTGTGCTTTCAACCTCCTTCCAGTTAATGGCAGAAATGGGAGTGAAAGCAATAATGGATCCTGGAAAGCTATACATTTTAGAAAAGTAGATAAAATTCTGAATTCAGCAAGGAGTCATTTGTGTAGATCCATCAAGGTTTCTTTATAGAAACTAACTGTTAAATTTAGGAAAAATTGAAAATTAGTTGAGAAAAAAAAAAAAACACCTTTTGTGTCAAGGTTTTCACCTGTAACTTCTAATTATGACAGCTCTTTGAAAGCAATATACCGTTACATCCGCTGGACCTTCCTGGTTGTGGGGATATATAGGACTTGTAGGTTCACCAAGAACCCAGAGTCAAAAACTGAGCAGCAATTTGCAATGGTTTTTTATTATGTTCCGGGTATATAGCAATTATTGTGGGAAAATGTATACATGGAAAGAAATTGGTATGAAAGACACCCATGTATTTCTGAAATGGGATCAAATTATAGAGTTTAGAAACAGTACATATTTGCACATTTTCGAAATTGGGAATACTCATATAAGCATGAGAATTATCAGTCATTTTTCAAAATGACTTCTTTTTTACACAATGTCTTTCATTCGAAGGAAGAAATGCATCAAAAATCAATGGGTAATAACAGTTGCTTTACAAATCTGAATTACCCCAAGTCTCCCGATAAAAATGGTACCTCACTTGGGTGGGTAGGTATAGTGCCCACGACAGGAAATGGCTCTTAACCCACCGTGAACACACCACATTTTCACAATGAAAATGTACCCTTTTTTTGCGAAGTGTCTAGCTGTAGTTTTTTAACACTAGCTCTGCCGGCACCTAGGGAAACCTAACAAACCTATACACGTTTGAAAACTAGACACCCAGGGGAATCCAGGGACATGACTGCCTCCCACCATGTTCTGTTACCCAGAATACCTTGCAAACCTCAAAAATTGTCCCCAAAAAAAACACATTTTCCCCACATTTCTGTGGTGGAAAGTTCTGGAATCTGCGTGGATCCACCAATTTCTACCCACCCTGCGTTCCCCAAAGTCTTACGAGAAAAATGGTACCTCACTTGTGTGGGTTGGCCTAGTGCCCGCAACAGGAAACGGCGCAAAACGCAACGTGGTCACACCTCAATTTTGCAGTGAAAAATGAGCCTTTTTTGGCAAAGTGCCTAGCTGTAGTTTGTGAACCCTAGCTCTGCCGGCACCTAGGGAAACCTAGCAAACCTATAAATTTCTGAAAACTAGACACCCGGGGGCTTCCAGGGAGGTATGGCTTGCGTGGATCCCCCAATGTTTCCTTACCCAGAATCCCCTGCAAACCTCAATGTTAGCTGAAAAAAATCACTTTTTTCACACATTTGTGTGTGGGAAAGTTGTGGCTCACACAAATTTTCCACCACCAAGCGTTCCCCCAGGTCTCCACATAAAAATGGTGCCTCACTTGTGTAGGAGACTCAAGTACCCGCGACAGGCAACGGGCCCAAAACATTTTTTGATAGGCAATGTTTTGGGCCCTTGCCTGTCGCTGGTACTTGGACCTCCCACACAAGTGTGGCACCATTTTTACCGGGAGACCTAAGGGAATGCTGGGTGGTGGGAAATGTGCGAGCCCGGTGATGCCACAACTTTACCACACAAAAGTGTGAAAAAAGTGATTTATTCAGCTAAATTTGAGGTTTGCAGGGGATTCTGGGTAAGGAAACATTGAGGGATCCATGCAAGCCATACATCCCTGGAAGCCCCTGGGTGTCTAGTTTTCTGAAATGTGTGGGTTTGGTAGGTTTCCCTAGATGGCCGCTGAGCACGGGGCCAAATACCCAGGTGACCCCCCTTGCAAAACCACGTGGTTTTGAGATAGGCAATTTTGATGTTGCCTCAATACGTTTTGGGCCCCTGCCTGTCACGGGTACATGGGCCTCCCACACGAGTGAGGCACAATTTTTATCGGAAGGCTTTGGGGGAACGTGGGGTGGGTGGAATTTTGTGGATCCACGCAGATTCCAGAACTTTCCACGACAGAAATGTGAGGAAAATGTTTTTTTTACAAATATTTAGGTTTGCAAGGGATTCTGGGTAACAGAACCTGGTGAGAGCCAATCAAGTCACCCCATCCTGGATTCCCCTGGGTGTCTAGTTTTTAAAAATGTACAGATTTGCCAGATTTCTGCGCTAGGGCCCAAAATCGACAAGTAGGCATATTGCTAAAAACAAATCTGTGCCTAGTCTGCTTACTGCCGCCCTGGGGGGAATATCGGGGTGTGGGGTTGCCATGATATGCCCCCAAGGGGGGCAGAAACACTGTGGCTATTTGTTTAGGGGGTGGGGGCATGGGCATGCACGTTTTGGGCAACCCCACTAATTAAAATTTGCCCCCAAAAAAACCTGGCGTCTATTGGACTTTCAGCTCCCCCCAGGTGGGGCATATTGGGGGCTAATGCCCCCATCTGCCCCCCGGGGGGGGGGGGTGCAGAAAGCCTACTAGACACCAGGGATTTTTTTGAGCACATTTTAATTAGGGTGGGGGTTGCCAAAAACGGGCATGGCAATGCCCCCACCCTAATTACAATTTGCCCAAAAACTCCCTGGTGTCTACTGGGCTAATGCCCCCAGGAAGGCTGTCATTTTTTGCGGGAGTGGGGGCATGGGCATGCCTGTTTTGGGCAGCCCCCACCCTAATACAGATTTGCCTAAAAAAAAAAACCACAAAAAAAACCCACCAACTAATGGCCTTTTTGCCCCCATCTGCCCCCCAGGGGGAGCAGAAAGCCCACTAGATGCCAGGGATTTTTTTGGGCAACTTTTAATTAGGGTGGGGGTTGCCAAAACGGGCATCCCAATGCCCCCACCCTAATAAAGTTTGCCCAAAAAACTCCCTGGCATCTAGAGGGCTTTATGCCCCCCCCCCCCACCAGCGGGGCAGATTGGGGGCTAATGCCCCCATCTGCCCACCCGGGGGGGGGGGGGGGCTAAAAGTCCACTAGACGCCAGGGAGTTTTTTGGTCAAATTGTAATTAGGGTGGGGGTTGCCATAAGAGGGCATGCCAATGCCCTCACCCTAATAAAAAATAGCCCAAAAAAAATCCCTGGCGTCTAGTGGGCTTTTTTTTGTGAACATTTTATTTTGAAAGCAAAAATCATCACGGTTGCTTTCAAGATTCTGCAAATATTTGCATATAATCAGAGAGCATTCTGGGAGCATTATACATAGCCTCATATTACTAAACTTTGAAAACGTGTGTACACGTTTATACTGGAACCACCATCCGTAGTGCACGCAGAGCTGACAACATTTACTTTTAGTGCTCACCCTAATAATAAAGGCTTTGCATTAATGAACCATAAGGAATATGCTACTTACCAGTATGCATCTGTTCTTGGCATGTAGAGCTGCAGATCTATACACTGTGCATAGATCGCCATCTGGTGTTGGGCCCGGATGTTGGCAGTTTGTTTTTCCTCTTGGAAAGTCTTTGGAAGTCACGAGGTCGGTGACTCCTCCTTTGGTTCGTATTGCGCATGAGCTTAGGCTCCATCCTCAGATTGTTTTTCGCCAGCAGGGAAACATGGAGCGTAGTAATAACAGTAAAGAAACCCATGTGTGTTGTATCTAAATAAGATAGCCTGGAACGGATACAGGTAGCCGGGGAGGCGTGTGGGCGTGTATAGATCTGCAGCTCTACATGCCAAGAACAGATGCATACTGGTAAGTAGCATATTCCGTTCGAGGCATATGAGCTGCAGATTATACACTGTGCATAGACTATATAGCAGTACCCAACCCTAGCGGCGACCACCGGCATCCGTTGCAGTTGTTTGGAATAGTGTTTTTAGTACAGCCTGGCCCACACTAGATTGTTGCTTGGTTTGCACATCTACACAGTAATGTTTTGTGAAAGTGTGCGGTGTTGACCATGTCGCTGCTTTGCAGATGTCATCTAGTGGTATGTTCCCTAGAAAAGCCATAGAAGCCCCTATCTTCCTTGTAGAGTGGGCTTTAGGGGGAACAGATAGCGTTCGTTTTGCTTTGTGGTAGCAAATCTGTATGCATTTTACAATCCACCTAGCTATCCCTGATTTAGAAATAGGGTTGCCTTTATGTGGTGGAGAGAAAGAGACAAATAGCTGTTTGGTTTTTCTGAAAGGTTGTGTTCTTTGGATGTAGTAAAGTAAGGCCCTTTTAACATCCAATGTGTGTAAAGCCCTTTCCGCAACGGTTTGAGGTTGTGAGAAAAAGACTGGTAATTCTACCGACTGGTTTAGATGGAAGGGAGAAATGACTGAGTAGAAATTTTGGGTTGGTGCGGAGTACAACCTTGTTCTGATGCATTTGGAGAAAAGGTTCCTGTATAGTGAGTGCTTGTATTTCACTAACCCTGCTAAGGGAAGTGATGGCCACTAGAAATGCTGTTTTCCATGTGAGAAATTGCAGCTCACATTTATGTAATGGTTCGAAAGGGGGTCCCATTAGCCTTGTGAGAACTATATTTAAGTTCCAGACAGGTGAGGGTGGTACTCTGGGTGAAATTACTCTTTTGAGGCCTTCCATAAAGGCTTTGATGGCAGGCACCCTGAAAAGTGATAGGTGCTGCCTGTTTTGTAAGTAAGCAGCAATTGCTGCGAGGTGTAACCAAATGGATGTATATGCTAGATTACACCTTTGTAGATGGAGCAAGTAACATATGATGTGCTGTATGGACACATTTAGAGGGTTGATTGTGTTGTTGTGGCAGTAAACAACAAATCTTTTCCACTTTGCAGCATAGCATGCCCTAGTAGTAGGGCGTCTAGCTTCCCTGATAATATTCATGCAATCAGGGGGAAGGTTAAGGTATCCGAATTCTAGGACCTCAGGAGCCAGATCGCAAGGTTGAGCTGAGCTGGGTCCGGGTGCCTGATCTCTCCATGGTTCTGGGTTAGGAGGCATGGTGAGAGGTGCAGCTTTTGGTGTGGTACTACCGAGAGTTCCAGTAGTGTGGTGTACCACGGTTGTCTGGCCTATGTTGGAGCTACTAGGATCAGTGTTAGGGAATGCTGTTGTAGCTTACGCACCACTAATGGAATTAGTGGGAGAGGTGGAAAAGCGTATGCAAATTTGTTTGACCAGTTCATCCATATCGCATTGCCTTTGGACAATGAGTGTGGATATCTGGAGGCGAAGCTTGGGCATTTTTTGTTTTCGTGGGTGGCGAATAGGTCTATCTGTGGATGCCCCTACTTCTGAAAGAACTGGTGAAGAACCTGTGGGTGAAGTTCCCATTCGTGAATCTGTTGCGTTTGTCTGCTGAGCAGACCTGCCACGGTGTTTTGGACTCCTGGGACGTGTTGGGCCAGGAGAAAGATTTACGGTGGAATTGTCCATCTCCATATGCTCGGTGCTAATTGAGAGAGCTGTGGAGAGTGTGTGCCCCCGTTTTTGAATGTAGTACATGGCAGTCATGTTGTCTGTGCGAATGAGGACTGCCTTGCACGAAATCTGTGTCTGGAAGGATTTTAGGGCTAGGAAGATTGCCAGTAACTCCAAATGGTTGATGTGGAGTAACTTTTGTTGCGGCGTTCATGTGCCCTGTACTGTGAGATGTAACAGATGAGCTCCCCAGCCGGAGAGCGATGCGTCTGTTAGGATTATTTGTGGAACCGGGTCCAGGAACGGTCGACCTTTGGAAAGGTTTGTGGTGTTCCACCACTGCAGAGAGCGATGGGTGCGACCGTCCACCAACACCAGATTTGTCAGTTGCCCCTGGGCCTGGTTCCACAGGCACGCTAAACACTCTTGGAGTGGACGCATCTGGAGTCTTGCATGGGGCACTATGAAAATGCAAGAGGCCATCATCCCTATCAGTTGCATAAACACTCTTGCTGGGAGAGAGTGTTGAAGTATGAATTTTTGACGCAGAGCCTGTATGTTTGCAATCCTGGCAGGATTGGGATAGGCTATGGCTTTTGAGGTGTCTATGGTGGCACCGAGGTATTGTTTTGTGTGTGATGGTACCAGGTGGGACTTTTGGTGGTTCACCGTGAAACCTAGCTGGTGAAGTAGTTGGATTGTAGCGGCGGAGTGGCGCACACATTGGTCATAGGACGTGGCTTTTATTAGCCAGTCGTCCAAATATGGGAAGACGTGAATGTGCCGTCTTCTGAGGTGTGCCGCCACTACTGCTAGGCACTTGGTGAATACCCTTGGTGCTGTTGTGACCCTGAATGGGAGCACCTTGAACTGGTAGTGTTGCCCGTCCACTACAAATCTGAGGTACTTTCTGTGAGCATGGTGTACTGGGATGTGAAAGTATGCGTCTTTCAAGTCCAGAGTGGTGAGAAAGTCGTTCTGGGAGAGGAGTGGAAGAACCTGTTGAAGGGTTACCATGTGAAAATGGTCTGAATGTATGTAAGTGTTTAGAGGTCTGAGATCTAGAATGGGTCGTAGAGTCTCGTCTCTTTTTGCAATCAGAAAGTACAGGGAGTAGACCCCTAAATTTTGTTGATTGATGGGGACTTGCTCTATGGCTTGTTTTTGCAGGAGGGAGATTACCTCCTGTTTTAGTAACGTGGCATGTTCTTGAGACATTGGGCGTTGCCTGGGTGGAATGTTGGGTGGGGGGGGGGGGGGTAGACGTTAATTCTAGGCAGTACCCTGAATGAATAATTTGGGTCACCCATCTGTCTGAGGTGATTGTCTCCCAGGCGTGAAGGAAATCTTGTATTCTGCCCTCGACCGGAGTGGAATGGTCTGGAGGGAGTGGGGGGGAAGTCATTGGGTAGGCGGTGTGACAGAGCGGGCGGTATTTGTCTTGCCTCTGCCTTTATTATTATTGCCTCTGTAGCCGCCTCTTTGATAACCCTTTGTGAAGGTAGACTGAGGAGGGGATTTGTAGGACGTGGATGCGCTATGTGAAGAGTAGCCTCTACCCGTGCCCCGAAAGGGAGAGCGGCGAAAGGAGCGCCTTAGGAGTGTGTGACTGTAGGGCTCCCATGGATTTCGCCGTATCAGTATCTTTCTTCATCTTCTCAAGGGCTTCATCAACTTTTGGACCAAATAAATGTTGATCGAATGGGCGATTCAATATGGAGGCTTGCACCTCAGGTTTAAAACCTGAAACTCTTAGCCAGGCGTGGCGACGGAGAAGGACACTGGTGTTTATGGCCCTGGAGGCTCTATCTGCCGCATCTAGGGCACAGCGCATAGAGGTATTAGTTATAGTTTTTCCCTCTTGGATCAATTCATTAGCCCTATTTCTGTATTTTTCAGGGAGATGGTGCATGATGGTCTCTAACTCATCATAATGCGCTCAGTCGTATCTGGCCAATAGCGCTTGCGTGTTGGCGATACGCCATATATTGGCGGCTTGTGACGCAGTGCGCTTCCCTGACGCGTCTAGGAGCTTGGACTCTTTGTCAGGTGGTGGTGCTTCGCCTGACGCCTGAGAATTTGAACGCTTCCTAGCTGTAGATCTCACTAAGGAATCCAGTGGTGCAGGGCCTTTAATGTATGAAGCATCTGTGGGGGCGGCTTTATATTTCTCTATACGTGGGTTTAGGACCCTAGCCCTGACTGGGTCTTTAAAAACCTCCGGTGCATGCTTGATTACTCCATTTAGCATAGGTAGTATAGCAGTAGACCTATGTGCAGTATCGAAGGTGTCTAGGAGAAAATCTTCCTCCACTGGGTCAGTATGTAGCTCTACCCAGTGATAATGAGCCACCCTCTGTAGTAGGTGGTGAAAACCTAACGAGTCTTCTGGTGGGGATGGCCTAGATGGGTAAAGGTCATCCTGTGGGACATGTGGGATGTCCAGATTGTTAGACATCCCATGGGTCTGGGGATCCAGTAGGGGTGGGGTCTTGTGGCACATCTGCTGGATCATAGTAAGGGTCCCCTTGATCATCCTGGTCTGGAGACAGGGTCGGAGAGCGATGAGGCAGGGGTGGAGGTGGGGAGGGTGGAGGAGGTGGGGAAGGCACTGAAAGAGGAGGTAGCAATGTCCTTCCTCTTTGGAGGTGGAGCTGGTTTGTTCAAGTGTCTCTTTTTTGAAGACAGTGTCAAATGTCCAGTTTTTGGATCCTTGGTAAGTGTCTTTTGCAGAGGATCCGGTGTGAAAAGTTCTTGCGACACTGGTTGTTCGGTCGGCGCCGAGGTTTTCAGGGCCGACGGCTTTTTAGGCTCGTCTGTGCCGTGCTTTTTCGGGACCTCCAATTTTTTGTTCGGTGCCGAGAGGCTCCGGCACGGGAGTGTCAGCGCCGAGGGCCTTATGATGTTTGGTCAGCACCGAGAGGGCGGGTTTCGACACCGAGGGCTTTGGTGCTGGGCTCGGTGTGGAGGTGGAGGCCGATTTTTCTTCGGTGCCGAAGGGTATTTTTCGGTACCCCTGGTAGGCTGGCTCGAGCCAGAGCTACCTTAAGGCTTAATAGGCTTCTTTACCGGGCCCGAAGGTGGGGTGTTAGAAGCAGTGTCCTTGGTCTTGCCTAGGCTCGAAGGCGAAGGCGTGACCGAAGCCTTTTTGGGTATCGGCGTGGGTGTGGGAGGGGGTATAGTACTCACGACCCTCTGCGCCGGGGTGATGTCCTCCACATCCGAGTCGTCGGCCTCGGAAGCACTGACGAGGTAGTCGTCCTCTTCTTCGATGTTCTGCTGTCCCGGAGCTTCGACGTCGTCCCCGAAGATGTCGACTGGAGCGGAGGTCGAGGAGTGCGCCATGTTGCGTCTGGCCCTTCAATCTCTAATAGTCTTTTTGGATCTAAAAGACTTTCAGGCGGGACAGTCTCGAGCCTCATGTTCAGGGGAGAGGCAGAGGCTGAGCACCTCATGAAGATCGGTGTGGGGGAATTTGGACCCACATCGAGGGCACTTCTTGAAGGGAGTTCTTTCCATCAGCCGGGACCGGAGCCGGGATAGGCCCGAAGGCCGCCGTCGACGACCGGAATCGAAGAAGTGTCGAAGAGAAGGTGATTAAGATGATTTATTATCTGAAGGATCTCGATGAGCGAGGATTTTGCGTCGATCGTTGAACTGGAAAAGTTCGGAACCGGAGCGCGAAGTATTACATCAGAGCCCGATGGCGGAAAAAAACAATCTGAGGATGGAGCCGAAGCCCATGCGCAATACGAACCAAAGGAGGAGTCACCGACCTCGTGACTTCCAAAGACTTTCCAAGAGGAAAAACAAACTGCAAACATCCGGGCCCAAAACCAGATGGCGATCTATGCACAGTGTATAATCTGCAGCTCATATGCCTCGAACATACAAGTTTGAACAGTGTTAACACATGGACACACATTACCTTAACTGTAGACAATGCCCTTCCTTGATCCATAATGTGGTACTGTAAACTTGCAGCTAAAGGATTTGTGCTGTAGGGGGTTGGGCCTACTTGTCCCAAGGACAAAATAGACATTAAAACTTGTTGCCCTTGACCCCAAACAATATGCCCCGGGCGTGAGGCTATAGGAATTCCACATCCCTGATTAAAGTCTTTTTAATGATGGAATAGGCTACAGAAAAGAAGTCAACCACAATACTTGACTCTAGAACAGGGGTACTCATAGTACGGGCCGCCAGCTGCCCGGCAAGCCTTTATTGGCGGCCCGCGGAGCTTGCAGACAATATACCCGTGTTCTTTTTTTTTTTTATTATTAAAGTGTCACCAAACACCGCCGTTGCAGCAGCCCGGACTCCCAGAGGGGGCCGGCAATTCCAGCGATAGTAAGAGTCGAGCTGCGGGGGCGCTGAGAGGTGAAATACAACAAAGGCTTGTTAGCAAGTGAATGGTCTTTTAAAGACCTGTGAAGTACTCGGGACGGCTGTGTGTGTGCCTGGGCTGGCACACAGGTATGGGGGGGGGGGGGGGGGGTGAGGGGGGAGGGTGGTATGCACTGCCAGGAACCTGCCAGGCCAGTGAGTGTCGTTTCAAATGTCCGATCCTGCAGCAGCACACTTCCAAGGCCCATCCATATATGACAGTAACCAAATTCAAGGCCCCCATTCTCCCGATTGTTTTACAGAATCTCCCACTTTGTTCTTCTGATATGTTGGCATGTATGCAATATATATATATTTTTTTCACAAGTGGCAAGTGTTTGTGATGCAGCTTCAGGTATAGGCACTAGGTGTAGTTTTTTGGGAGAGGGGGCGGGAGGGGGAAAGTTTTATATAGCACGCAGCGAACTCGACCCGAAGGTATTGAAGCGCTTTACATGAGCACCAGCTGCGTTACAGATTAACACGTGCATTTTGTTAGCCACGGAGAGATTAGGTGATTTGCCCAGAATCACAGGATGCCGAGCGTCCCTGACGTGTAAGATTACAGTTTCACGACGTTTCTCACCCAGCATACAGTTAATATCAAATTCTTATGACATTAAACACTACTTTTGTTGTATTCATTGAAAAGCAGCTTTTTTCAAATGTACCAACCAAATGTACGCCCCCTTCGGTTTAACAGGTTCTCACTGTGAGGAACATATTAAGTCAACGGCGCGTTAATATGTGGAAAATATACCCGAGATTTGTAATTGGTGGAACAACTTTTCGTGTTCGCTTCACGTTTGCATTTATGACAATATCTAGCTGATTGTTGTTTTTGTCTAGCGCTAAAAAAGCCTGGAGACCGCTTTTGAGCACTACTAAAACAAACACAAACTTCTGAGACATTATATCCACATCAGAAATAAGTGCATATGCTTCGATAGCGATCGTTGGTGTTAATTCCATGAGTCTCACGTATAAGTAATAACGCGATCATGGCCCCTAGGGCTCCAGTGAAGATGCCGCTGATAACAAAAACAGATGGTGCTCCCCAGCTCCTTACAAAACGCAGTAACCTTAAGGCGCTTTACAGGTTTGCGTTAAGGCACTTTACTACTCTGCATTCCCAGGATAAACTGATTTTTGTCAGACTCGCCTTCGGGGTCTGATCTCACAATGGGCACCTCGGCAAATCCAAACAGCCAAAGACACAAGACGCAGCCACAGGCGTGCTTTTGATGTCCCAGGCTGCTCACACCAGCAGAGGAGCATTCTGCAAACACACTTAGCACATAAAAGGGTGTTTGGTGCAGTCACACTGCCCAGTGTCCGGGGGCAGGGCCGCTAGAAGCACCTTTTGTTTCCCTGGTAATCAGATTGTAAGTCTGTTGTTGTGACAACTGCTTTACATTCTCGGCTCTAATCTTTGCTGCGTGGCTCAGACAGGGGGCAGGTGATGTCTCAATGACCAAAACTACTGACTGCAGGGCAATGTCAGCATGGCTGGGGAAAGTCAGTAGAATTTCTTATAGCGTTTCCTGTCCCACTTCTGCACAGATAGAGACAGATAGATAGAGACAGATCGAGGCAGGGACAGATAGATAGAGACAGATCGAGGCAGGGACAGATAGATAGAGACAGATCGAGGCAGGGACAGATAGATAGAGACAGATCGAGGCAGGGACAGATAGATAGAGACAGATCGAGGCAGGGACAGATAGATAGAGACAGATCGAGGCAGGGACAGATAGATAGACAGATCGAGGCAGGGACAGATAGATAGAGACAGATAGATAGAGACAGATAGAGACAGACAGATAAGAGACACCGATAGAGACAGATGGAGACAGATAGAGACAGACGGGTAGAGACACAGATAGAGACACAGACAGAGGCAGGGACAGACAGATAGAGACACAGACAGAGGCAGGGACAGACAGAGGGAGAGAGAGAGAGAGAGAGAGAGAGAGAGAGAACGAGAGAGAGAGAACGAGAGAGAGAGCGAGAGCGAGAGAGCTGTGCATGCCGGGTCTGGTGGCTCAGTGGACGAAGGCATCCGCTGCAGGGGCCTGTGTTCAAGCTCACAGTTTTTTTTTCTAGCCCCGCTCCCTCCCCCACTAACCCTGCCCCCAGCGGTGCGGCCCTCGGCCACAAACCACACTCTAAATTTGGCCCCGAGCGAAAGTTTGTGAGTACCCCTGCTCTAGAAAGTATCATCAACAATATGTTTAACAGTATAATCCCTAGAAGAAAATACTTCTTTAAATCCAAAGTCCGACATTAAAAGAGCAAACTGGACTTGGCATGGCCAAAACGTGACAAATAGTTGGTTGAGTAGGGAGACTAAGATTTAGGAAAAACAATCAAGGAGACAGATCCAAAAACATCAAACAAGGTATCATCCTCAAACCATCTCATGGACAAAAAGCCCCTACCCGCCTTAACTAACCCAGATAACTCCTATCCCCCACCCTTCAAGGAAAACAGGATGAGCCTGTCCTCTCCAAACAATTTCCTTTTCTTTGCTGTTGCATTAACAATTTCCTCTCGTCAAACCATGAATTATATGCCCACCATCACTGTTCGACAACGTGAGAGTATACCCCTTTTTTTAAATGTATTTAAAGTTACTTGGAAGGACGCCTTCAGTAGACACCTCAGCATAAGAGGCCTTTGAGCATAGGCACCAGCTACTCCCTAAGAAATTCTTCAGTGATTCATGCAGTAACCCAACAAACCCCTAGATTCACCCCTTCCGCATGTTGTCTAAGTGTTCAATCACTCATCCAGTCTGAATAAGCTTTCAGTAGCACAATCTCTAAAGGTAACAGCCTCCCTCATTGTTTCGCCCCAGTGTTTCACCCATTTATTTATTTTGAAGGTTTTATATAGCGCGAACATGACCCTTGCGAGTATCAGAGCACTATACAGGGTAAGATAGATGAGCAAAAGAACACTGCATGTCATAATTAGGTCCTACTGTACAAGCAGCCGCTGTGAGAAAGTGCCATCTTTCTTGCATGGTATGCCCCCACTTTTTGCTAAATTGCTGAATGTACCCTGGACTCCTGCCAATCAGGTGCACAGGGCCTATGTTCCTTCCTTAAAACACACAAACTCCAAATTGGCAAACCCTGGCCACATTTCAGCCCCTGGTAAATGGTACCCTAGGTATCCAGGGCCTTGTGGCCAGGGAAGGCCTCTAAGGGCTGCAGCACTCATTGTGCCACCCTCAGAGGCCCTGTACCCTTACACACCCTTACACACCCTTACACACCCTTACACACCCTTACACACACACACCCTTTGCAGGCTGAGTGTCTGGGTGCAGGACAAAAATGAAGAGTCGACATGGCCCACATCTCTGTGTGCCATGCCCATTACCTACACTGCCAAGGCATATGTCAGCCACCCCTCTGGCTGGGTGCCTATGCCCATGGTGTGGGCACAGGAGCAGGAGCCCTGTGCCCCTACAGTACCCAGGTCCATTCCAGGGCACTGTAAGTGCAGTGCTGCCATTTAAGAGTACATGGTGCTGAGATCTCGTCAAACACGAGCTCCACAGCACCATAATGGCAACACTGAAGACTGGGAAGTTTGGTATCAAACTTCTCAGCACATTAAACCCACACTGATGCCAGTGTGGGATTTTGGGATTTATTGTACCAAGCACCCCAGAGGGCATCTTAGAGATGCCCCCTTACAACTAACCTACAAACCACGTCTGCTCTGAGGCTGCCCAGGCTGCCACACAGCAGACATGTTGCTGGACCCCTGGGTGGGAGAGCCTCTGCTCTCCCAGGCCTGCAACAATGCACATCCTGGGTGAGGTGATAAATCTCCTCCCCCAGGATGAGCAAAGGGAAGCTTCAAAGGCCTGCCGCCTCTCGGAGTTTCCCCAGGCCACTGCAAACCCCACTCTGGCGGGAAGCTTGGCCGGAAACCCCATACAAGGACAGGGGATGTGCCAGCCTGCCCACCCCACCCCTCAGGTGGGGGAGGCGAGGTGAAGCACATCTCCGGGCTCTCGCCATCTTGAAGATGGGAGGCCCTACCCCATCAGGATTAGGCTACTGCCCCCCTCCCACAGGAGAGAGGCAGGATAGGGGGTGTACCCACCCCAGGACAAGGACCCATTGGTCCCTGGCCTTCACCTACCTTTAACGCCCCTAAATCTAGTATAATGGGGCACCCTGAACCTTCCTTACCCAGATCCCAAATTCGAAACTACAAGAAGAACAAAGACCTGCCCTGCAGCTGCTAAAAAGAGGAAGACACCAACTGCTTTGGCCCCAGCCCTACCGGCCTGTCGACCCTCGAACCTGCTCCTGCTCCAGCGCGGCATCTCTTGTGGCCAGCAACCTCAGAAACCCCGGAGGACCTGGCTACCTTTGAACTCGGATTCCCTGGGACTCCCATGAGTAGAGGCTTTACTCAGAACCTACCTTTCACCCCTGGCAGCAGCCCGGAACCGCGATCCCAGCCCACTCTGCACCCGCCAAGCCTGGCCGGTGCCGGAGTGAACTAAACCCACGAGGACGACCCCACGGCGACTGTGACCCCGAGTCCGGCACCCAAGGACTCCCCTCGACTATCCTGAAGCAGCTTGCAGCCTCAGAACAGAGTGCCACCCCAACCGCGATCAACAAGAGGGTAAGATTTCCGACATCAAAAGGCACCCCTGCACCTGGCGCCCCACGGCCCTCTGTGCCCAATCCCGGGGTACCTACCTATCCTCCAACTACCCAACTTACCCCAACTACCCAACTTACCCCTCAAAGTGGTGGTGGCACCTGAAGAGTCCTCGTCCCCGAGCCTGCAGTCTTTTTCCAAACCGGAGATTTCCCATAGAAATCAATTGAGCGCCCGATGGCTCAAAAGCACCCTGCATCCAGCCGCCCGAGTGGCCCTGGCAGTGAAAACTCTCCTCTAACCTACTTCCCCACTTGCCCTGAGTAAGTGACCAGGAGCCCAGCTCCCACAGCCGCGTGGCTTGCCCAACAGCAGCCACCAACCCAGGCCCCCCTATCCCTCATAGGATAACATTGGGCCTAACTCTCTCTGCACCCGGCCGTCCTGAAACCGCTGGGGGTGAACTGACTGTACCTACCTGACACTGGGTGACCCCTGAGTCTATGCCCAGAACTTCAACTCTGCCAGTCGAGTACTTACCCTTAAACCGCTAACTTCATTTTCCTCATAGGGTAACATTGACTGGCTTTTTCTTGGAAATTCTTCAAAGTGTGAACTTTTCAAAACTCAAAATATTCACCAAAAATCAGCCGAGTACCAAAAACGAATTTACTCACCTGCTCTTAGGTGAGCTCCCAGTGCTGGATCTTGGTGCCCAGCACTGACTCTGAAAAGTACCCACAACTATACTTACCTTTAACTCATTTTTCTTCCATAGGAAACCATTGACTGCTTTTCTATGAAATTTCTTCTAAGTGTTGATTTCTGCAATTTATAAATATTCCTCAAAAATCGTATAACATCTGAAAACGTAATTACTTACTTTTGTAATCCAGTACTGGATGTCTAGACTCAGTACTGGGACATTTATCCAAAACAGGTAACGATAACCTACTGTACCTGTAACCTACATTTCCTTCCATAGGGAATCATTGATTGTTTGCTCTGAAATATTTTCTAAGTGCTCACTTTTGAAATAGCTAAATATTAGTTAAAAATCATTACAGTACCAAAGTCGACTTTCAACAGCTGATTCTGAGAACTGACCCAGGACTGGATCTAGGATCCAAGCCTGGAATTACAAAAGTAATCTAAAAAGTAATCTGTTGCATATAATTTGAATTTATCATTGAGCTCAATGTATTGTGTTTAGAAATAGAGTTGCCTACTGCAACTATTTGTAACTGTTTACTAAAAAGTCTATTACACATACAAAAGTATTTTTATGAAACATCTCCTGTCGAGCAAGTATATTTTAATTCCAAGCGTTGGTTCTAAAATAAAAAACAAGCAAATATTTTTTATATACAAACCATTGGCCTAGAGTTCAGTTATTGAGTGTGTGGAACTATTTGCTGACTGAGTGTGTACAACAAATGCTTTACACTGTCCTCTGATACTGCCTTACTGCTCGACCAGGCTACCACTTTGGAGAGTAAGGTTATATCTAACTTTAACCTCTGTTAAACCCTTGGGGTCTGTGGACTCTGTACACCCTGTACCTATTAAGGAACAGTATATATAGAGCCACTTTCTCACAGCCGCTATGAAAGTTAAATACATTGTTTATGTGAATTTCGTTATGAGAAGAGATTTTACTTCTTTTTTTGAAAGAGGCAGTAGAGGGATTTGGTCTGGTTTCTGGGGGCAGTGCATTCCATATCCTAGGAGCAATTCCAGAGAAGGCACGGTTGTATCTTCTTTTTGGCAAATCATTGTGGTTTCAGAAGAAGATTGCTGGAGCTCCTGGAGGATCTGTTGCCACATGAGAGCACCAGTTTCTTGGCCAGATACCTCGGAGTGTTGTGATGTAGGGCTTTGTGAGTCATGCAAGCGATTTTTTGTTGAATTCTTGCTTCGAAAGGTAGCCAGTTAAGAGCTCTAAGGCCGGGGGGAAATGTGGCAGTTTCTTTTCGCGCCTGTTATGAGCCTGACCGCTGAGTTGATTGATGCTCTTAGAGGGGCCGTTGTAGATATGGAAGTCCGCAAAGAGTTGCACTCCCATATTCTAGTCTTGGGATTACTAGTGCTTGAACTGCCAGTTTGAAGTCATTTGCGGGAAGGAAGGGTTTTAATTTTCTCAAGGTGTTCCATCTGAAAGTTTGCTCCTTTTGTTGCGGCACTGATGTGTTTCTGCATGTTTAGATATCTGTCAAGTGTTAATCCCAGCGATTTTGCGTAGTCTAATATGAGGTCGGCAGTTGAGCGCCGTTAGTTGTTTAAGCCATTCTTGTATAATGGTCGATTGGATGGGTGGAGCGATTAGGAAGAATTCCGTTTTGAGGGCGTTTAGTTTCAGGTGGTTTTCTACCAGCCACGTCGGAGTTTTTTGTAGCGTTAGATTGAGAGATTTGATGTCATCCGGAGCAGTGATCTTTAAGTATAGTTGTGTATCCTCTGGGTACATGTGATAATGGATGTTTGAGGAACTGAGAATTTCGTTGAGCGGTTCCATGAATAGGTTGAAAAGGGTAGGTGAAAGGGATGAGCCCTGTGGGACTTCTAATGTGACTGGGACGGCCATCGAGAAGGATTGATTAGCCTTGAATCTTTGGGATCTATTTTGGAGGAAAAAGGTGAACCAATTTAGTACTGACCCTGATAAGCCCATTCTGTATTTCAGGAGGTCTACCAGATTTTCATGTTTGATGGTGTCAAAAGCCGAAGATAAGTCAAGCAGGATCAGCAGACAGGCTTTGTTTTGGTCTAGGATTTTTATTGCGTCATCTACTATGTGGGTCAAGGCAGATTCAGTACTGTGCCCTGCACGAAAACCAAACTGGTATTGGTTGAGCAGGTTGAAATGGTCCATGTGATTGACCAGCTGGATGTGTACACATTTTTCTTGGAGTTTAGCCAGAGCTGGGATGTTGGAGATCAGGCGGTAATTATTCAAGTCTGTGAGGTCTGCCGTTAGTTTCTTTAAGATGGCGGACACCTGCCCAGAATTAAGGATTTCTGGAATGATTCCTTGAACCAGAAAGATATTGATAATCTTGGTCCATAGTGGCAGTAGGAGCGGTATGAAGTCTTTTAGGTAATTTGCGGGAAGAGGATCATTGGAGTGGTTGTAGAGGTTCAAAGACATGAGCACTTTTAATATTGCATCTTCACTGCAAGTATTGAAGAAGGACCATGCGGCGTTATTTTTGAGGGAGAACTTAGGTGTGCATACGATTGGGTTTGCTGACGAGGGAGATGAAGAGTCCTTATGAGTGTCGGCATGAGTTACTAACGCATTAAGAAGGTCCATCTTCATGTTTTCTGTCTTATTAGTGAAGGAGGCAAATTCTTTGCAGCTGGGTAGTGAGATTGGTCTAGCTTGGAGGGGAGGGGGATGAGGTAAGCCATTAGATTGTGTTTTGACTAGTTCAAATAGTTTTTTGGGTCGATTCTTGGCTTGGTCTAACTGATTTCTGAAAAAGTTTGCTTTTGATCGTCTGATCTTTCTATAGTAGGAGTTTCTGGTGGCTTGGAAGAGGGGTGGCGCAGCGGCCAGGGTGCCCGACTCTGGACCACAGGGTTCACGGTTCGATCCCCAGCTCCGGTGGCAGGTTAGCCCAGCACCATGTGACTCTGGCCAATAGCTTGCTTAATCTTGCTGATGGCCCCCAGCACCGGAACACCTCTCCGGAGGTAGCTGTGTGCTTTACAAATGCTGGCATTTTAGCAGCTTAAGGTTGTCAGGGGATGGTGATGATCTCCATCGGCGTTCAATTAGTCTTAGGGATCGTCTGTCCTCATTGAGTCTACCATCGTACCATGGTTTTGAATCTTTTGTGGAGAGCCTCTTCAGTTGTAACGGAGCGGCTGAGTCTAATACCACGGTCATAGAGTTAAAGTAGTGGTTTATCAGAGCTTGATCATCAGATAGGCCTTCAGGGGGAAACAAGAGGTTGACACTGGAGGTTGTGAGTAATGTTCCTCTTCCATATTTTAGGTCTTGTTGGTTGTGCAGAGTATAATTTTACGGATTCATTTATGAAGAATGGGATGGAATGGTGGTCAGACCGATAACAGGGGAGGATAGTTTCAAGCTGAATGGATTTAACATTGGAAATAACCAAGTATAGGATTGAGCCTTTATGATGTCTGGCTGTTGCAGATTTGGGTACGGTCGAGGTCCGAAAGGAATGCTTTGAGGCTATTAACCGCAGAGATGCTAAGGTCATTCCAATGGAGATTGAGATCTCCGAGGCATATTTGGGTATTTAGTTGTCCAGTATTTGTAGTCACGATATCCATGAATAGTTTGATGAAGGCAAGGTCGTCACCTGGAAGGTGGTAGAATGTGTGCAATGAACAAACCGATTTATACTTGAGATATCAATACAGAGGCATTTGCATGAGGATAATACCAGTGAATGTGATTGGTTCACTGAGAGACTGTTCCGATGTATGCAGGCAATACCGCCCCCTGGTAGACGACTCATTTAACCATGTTTGTCAGAATTAAGAGGTCAGGTTCGTGAGTGAGTATGAGATCAGCTATATCAGCCGCATGTCTAGCGGCTGATCTACAGTTTAGTAGTATACATTTGAGACGCGACTTGATGGGGGCAGAGGTTCTTGTGTGAAGGGACTCGCGTAAGATGGTCTTTGGTAGAGTAGAATGGCGCAGAGAGGTGTAGAGTGGCGTAGAGTTCAGTGGCGGAGTGCGAAGTGTTGCAGAGTGGAGTCTCGTAGAATGTAGTGGTGTAGAGTGTATTGGCATAGACTACAGTGATGCAGAGTGCAGTGGCGTGGAGTAGAGTGCAGAGGCACGGAGAATATCGTTTCAGAGTAGAAGTGGTGTGGAGTGGTGCAGGGTAGAGTGCAGTGGCATAAAGTAATGGCAAAAAATGGTGTAGAGTGCAGTGGTGCAGAATAGATTAGAGTGATGCACAGTAGATTGCATAGAGTTCAGGGGAGTGGTACAGAGCAGAATTAATTGACAGTGTAGAGTGTAGTGGCGTAGAATGGCGTACGGTGGGGCAGAGTGTTTGAGTGGAGTGGCGTAGAGTGGAGTTATTCAGAGTAGAGTGGCGTGGCCTAGACTGGAGCGGTGTAAAGTGCAGTGGAGCAGAGGTATAGAGTAAAGGGCATATTTGGGTAGAGTAGAGAGAGGTAGAGTGTAGTGGCGCAGAGTGGAGTGGTGCAGAGTGGAGTGGTGCAGGGAGGAGTAGAGTGCAGCGGCAAAGAGTGCAGTTGTGTGGAGTAAAGTGGAGTGGTGCAGAGTGCAACAGAGTGGAGTGACGTAGGTTGGAGTAGGCATGGTGCCGTAGCACGCTGCCATTACAGACAGCGCATTTTCAGTTGAAATGACCATTACTAATAAAACTATGCAGCCACAACGATAATGTGTGGAAATTGCATCATCTAGTGTATGGATGTGGTTTCCTCATCTTGAAGTATTTGTTTCCAACACAATTTAGAATTAACAAAAAATGTGTTTCATTTGTGCTTTGCTAATTCTGAAATACTTACACAGCTCATTTAAATAATGTGTGCTAGAAAAAAAATGTTCCAACTCAGGTAACCAGCAAGTTTGTCGCATATATCCTCTTACTTTGAAGTCAGAGAAAGAAAAGTAAAAACTTCACCAGAAGACCGCCTGACCTGACATTTGACCTTGGTCTTTGAATGCAAGACAAATGTGGCAAGACAAGAACAAGATTTACAGGCCTGTTTACAGGAAGGAGCACTCTTTGCAGAATACAAGGAGAAGTAGTTTGAAAAAGCTTGGCTCCTTGGGAAAGAGACAATTAACCTTGACAGCCTAAAAAAAGCCAGCAAACAGAATGCCAGAAAAATTTGAGTTACAAACCACGAGGCCAATGGTAAGTAACAGGTGTAATGCATTACCATGGAAACTTTCTGAATGTCCCCAAGATGTATTTAGCAAACCAGACGATTCAAACTAAAAAGGGATTGAGAGAAAGTGCATGTGTGACAGAAAAAGAAAGGGAGAGAAAGAGAGAGATACTTTCTGCTTGAAATACTTTACTGGAATTAAACAGTTTCTTCAAAGATATGGGTGCGCTGCTCCAGGAAAGTCAACATGGAGCCTTCTATGATTTTAGATTTGCAGCTAAGCAGACCATTGTAGTCTCTGGCAAAATTTGCTTACAAAAATATCTAAGCAGTCTAGGCTACTAATGATCAGATACAATTACTTTTGATCACTATACATAGCCAATTTGTAGAGCTGGTCCACACAGGCTGGCACTTTGCCAGACTATTAATATAGCACTATTTTCAATAATTCTCATTAACATTCACTATTGTACATTTCTCTCCATCGTAAGTCTGACATGGCACTGGGATTCATGGACCAAACGGGAACAAGCTTGGTACAAATGCTTACCTGCCGGCTGACTGTGCTGGAGTTCTACTCTGAGTTCTTTGTTCGTTAGGAGTATGCTGGGATGCTGGCCCGGGGGATGGGCTATAGTGTTGCTGGCGATTTCCTGCTGCTTGCTGGAGGCGAGGTGGCAGAGTGGACTGCGGCTTTCCTGGTTTACCAGCAGTCTTTGGTCCCCTGTAGTCTCCATCTATCATCCAGAAGAGGGAAACCTCAAATTTAAGTCAGTCAGAAAGTATATAAAGGTGATGCTCCTTATCAATAAAAATTAAAAACAAATACACACCAGTTTGAAAATGTGCATTGCTTGTTAAAGGAACCCTTTTTATCTTTTTTCCTTGCACTGTGTTCCATCCCTCTCTTGGGGTTGTCTGTGGAGCAGACTGCGGAAGTGGTTTCAAGCTCTTAAGTGGGACATCAAATCTACAGGGATTACAGACGAACAAATACACATTAGTGGAGACCCAGATGCTAATGCTTTGAGTTCTATTGTGTGCCATTTGGGCATCAAGTGTGTAATACAAATCAAGTAATACAACTGAAGAAAAGCCAAAAGTTACAGGTTTATGCTATCTTTTTGTCATGGATATTTAGATTTTCTGCAAATTCCTGATCAAGAATAATTCCTAGGCAACAAACTAATCCTCAAGGATTACAGCATTTTATTCATTTAATGAAAAGACATGTGGCTGAAGCTTCGGCAGAGGTTCTGCAGGAGCATTACTGGCAAAACAATATTGCCGATCCATAAAGGCTCTAAATCGGACCGTCACACTGAAAGCTGGGCTCCACAGTGGGTCGAAAAAAACCACCAAGGCAACAATGCAATCAGAATAAGTGTAAGCATATCATTAAACTACTTTCTCAGGAGAGCGGAGGCAAAAAGGGGAAATGATACCAGCAAGAAACTCAAGAATACACCAGAAAACATTACAGAAGGTAACATTCTTTAAAAAGATATTAAATTCTCGTAAATGCGTCTTCTGGAACAGCTCCAACAACTATGTTTGTCACATGGTGAGGGTTTTGGGAATAACACGGCATAATCCAAACCAAGAAGTGTTGCTGTAAAGCTCATCCTTTCCTTGGATTACCCTTCAGTTCAGACTCTAGGCAGTGATGGTTGGTAAAAGTATGATAAAAGACTCCCCTCAGGAGAGCCAACTAACTATTCTTTCCCCCCCTCCTTGTGGAGTGAGCCACAATTCCTTCAGAGGAGTCACTGTGAGAAAACATAGCTTTATAACTAGCTTGGTTTTCCTGGATACTACCCATTTTGTCAACAACTACTAATCAGTCCTGGAGTGATTGGATCGATCAACATAAATGCTTATAGTTCTGTTAGCATTGAGCCTGTGCAGATGCTCTATTGTCTTCAAAGTGTGGGTGATGGAAAGACAGTAGGGAAAGAAATGTTCTGGACAGGTTAAACAACCTCAGGTAAGAACTAGAATATGCAATGCAATTGGTCTCGCATTTTTTAGAGTTCGAGCTATTTTCGTTGCCAATGTCGTCATGGTTTTGGCACAAGGTGTAGTTAAGTTCTGATATGCACCCTCAGCCTGCAGAAGAAATACTACTGCGGGCAATGAGTGGGTAGGCTGAGGGGCTGGACTGCGTTCATGTCTTCTGCAAATATGGAGGAGCTAGAATTGCAATCTGACCCTGAGCTCATTAAAAGAAACACTCCTGAGACAGAGCATGAGGGAGACATGCACCTCCCTGAAACTGCAGCAGTGACGTATACGTATTGATCCAGAGATGAACAGGGAGGCAACAAGATGACCCTGGTGCACAGAGCGTATCGGTGCGACTGGGGAAGCATTGATCTCACAGTTGCGAGAATACAGGCGGTGAGTGGGCAGGACTGGAGTAAGGTCAACAGCCTCCCTTTATCTGCAGCAAAAGCCGCCAATTGAAAGGAAGTAGGCGGACAGGAAGAAGTTCTGGACTCTCCCACAATTGACTAGGTGAAGTATAGGAGGGCCGGGGAGCAACGAGTAAATAAACTTAAGGACACCCTACCTTGCGACTGCAGGGGACACACAAGCCAGCGTAGGTTACTGACACCGCCCTTTAGCAGGGGCAGCTAGGGAAAGAAAATTGTGTTTTTTTCATCCCGCACCATGAGGTGGCATGGAGTAGGTAGGGTAGAAAGACTCCTTTCACCCCCTACACAGAAGAAAAGAAGTTGGGCAAGCCGCACAAAAGAAAAGAAAGGGGCGAAGCCGCCATTGTTGAAGATGAAGCGTAGCGTACTGCTTAAAAAACATACATTACAAGAAAAAAAGTAAGGCATAAGAAAAGAATGGCACACGGCCGCCAGTGTTGAAGATGAAGAGCGACGTGCCGCACAGATTAAAAAAAAAAAAAAAACATACACTGATACCATGTAGACACCGGCCATAGAGAGAGGAGGGAGCCTCTTTAAAAGATAGAGAGCAACGTCCATGATCGGGCGCCACACTGAGCCAGGAAAACACGTGGACTCTTGCCTTGTGGTAGCGGGAGTGTGTGGTGCCTGCAACAGCAGCTAGGAGAAAGTCATTAGAAAATAGTCCTCACAAACTGTGAATAAAACATGCTGAGCAACAACACATGCAAGAGGGACAGTCCTCATGGGAGGTTACAACAGGAGAAAAGGAGGTACTAAGGAGGGACTACTATACAAATTAACCAACGGGGAAAAAAACAATGACAAAAGACAGTCAAAGGAGCCAATAAAATGCATGGTTAGGAAAATGGTTGGAACTTCAAGCGCATACTCTGAATACAGCATGTCTCGAAGAGATAGCGCAAGCACTGCCTAGGCGAGACCTAAAAATGGACTAAGAAAAATAATTCACTCAAATAGGGTAAATGCAACCAAATTTAGAGAAATTGGGTCCAATCCAATGCAACGTCAGGCAAAGACATGTAGGTAATAATTTTAATCAAGTGATTTACTCTAGACCGTAAAAACATGCACAAGAAAGTGCTGTGTTCCAAAATCATCCATAACAAGCTGGTTATGGGCATACGCGGTCCTTGAATATTCTGGAAAACTCTTTTGTTGACCTCCGATCAAAGCATTTGGGTGTGTGTTTCCTTTTGTTATTCAGGGTCTACTGAAAAGAAGGTACATTTATTTCCAAGCGGTACAAGAAACATAGGTAAATACTGACAAAACTTAGAATGGTAATATATAAATGCTCTCTGATCACAATAATACAAGTATAAAGACAAGATTTGCAACTTTCCAAATCTAACTATAGTGATGTCCTGCAAACACATCCTTCAAGGTTAGTAAACCTAATCAGGCACAAAGAAAGGCTCAAAAGGAGACCCCAGTCAAGAAAGTGAAGACTAAGCTCGTATCCCATGTATGCTTAAGGAAGGGTCCAGACTTGGGAAGTTTTTATAAAACCTTTCAGAAAGTGAAAAAAGAACCTGGGTAAAGAAAGTATGCAAACGAAACCAAGTAGCCTTTCAAACGATTATGCTAAACCATTCTTTAGCCACAGAGTAAAGAGAAGTATTGCAGGAAACTCTTAATTGGCAGAACACATGAAAGCTTATTCTATCTTCTTGAATACGTAGACTTTGTGGAAGGATGTGTGACTGAGCATATGTTCAGTAATTTCTGCCAGTAAAAACTAGAAGGGTTTAGGTTTTCCTCTAAAACCTCCAAAGAAGACAGCAGTGGATGCACACTGGAATTAATATTTTTGGCTTCTCCTCTCCCAGACAAATGGACTGCAGCAGCTTCCAGCGAGAACAAAACAAACACTGAACCATAAATCTGAAGACCATGTGTTTATCCCTCAATCCAGTTGAATCAGTGATAATCGCCTTCAGCTAACCAATTTTGCTGCCCGGCACAAGCATACGAAAATGGGAAGGCACTTTACCATTTATTGGCAATTCAACTGAACACAAACCCCATTTCTTCTTCTGCTCGTTAGCCAACTGATCTGCTGACAGATTGTAGACATATGACTGGTGAGCCTATCCACTTTTATGTTGTATTAAACTACTGCATAATTGGTGGACATTCTGCTGCCCCCGTCCAGCAACAAGAACGGCAAGGCCATGAACTCATAAGAACATTTTGGAACCTACACTGCCCCGCCCTCCCCCCCCCCCCCACTCATTTTGAAAACAGTGCACGGTTGTAGCAATGGCAATGAAGTTTTGAACTTCATATTCTTCAACTAAGTGACGTAAAGCTCTTAGAGTGCGATGAAGGGTAAGCCAATGTCTCTCAATTCTTTAATGTTTCTGATACAAGACTGCTGCGCACTCCAAAATCGAAGACATTAGTCACCATTATCATTACTTCAAGTAATTCTTGTTAAAAAGGTTTCCTTCGCTAGCATGCGCTAAGCTAACAAAAACGGCTGTTGTGTGGTTTTCAGGGCTTTTTTTTTTTTTTAACAGAATCAGACAGACTCTTAAGCAAGGCTCCCTTACATCCTCAAATGTCACTATCCAAACAATGCATAGTCTCACTATAATGCCCACAACAGTGCAGGAGGGCCATAGGTCTTTAAGCAATATTTTTTAAAATCCTTCAAAGCAAAGTATGGGCCTAGATCTATTTTGTAGAGGATGCTGACACTTTTCTTCTTTTTTCGAAAAGCTCCTAACCATCTACTTACCAGTTCAAGCCCCACCATGTAGTGTTCCACACAGCTGTAATCAACAAAGAACCCTGACTGGGAACCAGATAACACAATTCTATGTTCACGGAGACACAGATCCTGCAGGTGGTCGCAGGAGTCTTGTAGGTGTTAGGAGGTTTATCACCAGAGATCCAGCTTGTAAACGAACTGTCTAGGTCAGCGGTTTTTAATTTGTGGTCCACGTGCCGGGGAAAAGAGAGGAAATGTCTACTCAAGGGGTGTGCAACGGTTTAGAAAAATGAATAATAGTAGCAGATTAATTTAGAAAATATACATAAATGTACATCTGTAAATGTCCAAGAATTTAAAATTACAGGCTAGAAATTAAGTTGTTATGCTTCTCTCCATTAAGGTGTAGTAGCGCAAGTACAGCAAACTTAATCCAATAAGGACTCATGGCCTGAAGCACGCATTAGGAGCAAAAAAGGCAAAGTGATATATTAATGTCTAGCACGTTATTTTGCCTTTTAGAAATAAACATTTTGAAAAGCTTCAAACTACCCATTAAAAATACGATTTTAGTTTTTAATATTTTTTGTTTGTGCTGTAAATAAAACATTTTAACATTGTGTTTTTGTTTGATGTATACTTGTTTCCATATTTTTGAGTATTGTTTTTAGGTTCATATCATGGAAACTGAAACACTAGTAACTGCTAGTCCAAGCAGAGGATTAGATGAATCTCCTGCTTGCACAGCATCACATCTGGTGTTGAGGTGAGGCCAAAAGGGAATGCTGCAAACATATTCAGTTATTAGCCAAAGAAAGACCAAAAAGTAGGATCCTTACAAACAATCTGTAGAATTGTAGATTGGGTTTATATATAAAAAAAAAAAGACATCCTGAAGATACTGATATCTGCCAACGTCGAAAATTCAGTGCCTTCAGAAACTGAACATGTGATCATTTTGACTTTTGCGTTGTGAGGAATTCCATGAAGAAGTGTAGATCCAAGATTTAATGGAGTCTTACTCTACTTGTGGGCAACAGAAATGAAATGATCTAGAGTGACAACTTTAGCACCTTTTGATTAGCATACTATTCTCCACAACAAATTTATCAAAATGATCCTGTAGTGTGAGGGACAGGAGTAGGTGTTTGGGGGAGATTAACAGATAACTGTTTTCTGGAATATATAGAGAAGGTATCCAAACTATTTATCATATCTACTGGCCAGAGGTAAACTCGGTCCATTTCGTGAGTAAGTTAGACCTCAAGAGCAAGTAATTTAAGGGGAGTTGTGGCCGATAAGGGGCAGGGTACATGAAGATTGAGGTTGTCTGCCCTTACCAGTTATTTTTCCTAGAGAGGGACAAAGAACGGGGGATTGTTGTACCCTATTGGGTCATCATGTCTAGAGGTTCTAATCACTCATGACTGCTGGTAAATGACATTAAAACTTTGAGGAAAAATAGACTTTTTGCCAAATAAACGCTGCCCAAGAAAGAGCAAGTTAAGCAAGTGTGAACGTTGTTAAAATTAGCATTCCAGACTACAATTTTAATTTAAAAAAATAATCTGTTGTGGTCAAGTGTTTTAATGTATTTCCTTCTGCTACACAACTCTTTAAGCAATGTACACAACTCTTTAAGCAATGTACAATCAAGTTTTCTTGCACATTTTATCCAGACTTGACGACTATAACCTAGCTTCAACATCCACTGCATTTAAGCCCATTGGCAAAATGTGTTTGGATGAATCCAGCCCATCGCTTCCCAAATGGTTACTGAATAAGGTCAAGCAAAACTGGTTTCTAGTTCTCTAGTTAATAAATCGAAAACAAACTTCCAGAGGAAAATATTTTGTGCCCATGTGCATCTGTAAAGGAGAAAATGGTACAAACAACCAGAAGCCTGAAACACACTAAAATTTCATAAAACCAACAGATGCCTAAGGCAGTAATGAAAAGAAAGAATAATAAAGGGGGGGCAGTAAAAAGTGCCCTTGACCGGGTCACTGATCTGTAACTCACATTGCAAATTGAAGCAACGCTTGGCTCCATAGAAACAATGTAGGATAAATATAATAAAGGTCCTCAGATTGCCATGAATGTCAACCTTTGAGCTAAACAATTGTTACTGAAGAACTCCATCTATGCATGCTGATGTATTAGGTCTTGAACATATGCTATGGCAGGCATACCATACCTTTTCCCCTACTTTCTACATGTGATGTGTGTTATTGGTCAAGGCTGAATAAGTACACGTATTCTGAATTTTTTTTTTAACTTCAAAGCTGTTAATAAATTTAAAAATAAAGTCAAAAGAGGTTGTATACGTAAAAGGGAAGAGCAGGAAAGGGAAGAGCTAGAAACCCTGCAAAAGTTCATTCAACGAAAGACTGTTCGCACTAGAAGGCAATGTCGGAGCACTCTCTCTGAACCTCAAACCTACAGTTTCCATTACATATAATCTTGGATTTGGTGGCTAAAAGTAACAAGATCCTATCTTGATGAATTTGAGCAGATCTAGTAAAGTGGAACATCATCATCAAGTAATAATTTCTTTCAAGAGTATGTAGTCAAGACCGGCCTTGAGAAACGTAATTGAATTTCCTATTACTTAGCTTATCCTCAATCATGAATCCCAAATTACATATTGGTTTTTTTTTGCAAACGTTTTCTAGTTAAACCAGGTGGGGATGTGTCTCAGACCCAGTAACCATACTTTGTTTTTACTTAACTGAGATGAATGCCACAGTAAACAATGCACGTAGCCACCTCTTGTGCTACTTTTCATTGAGACAGGATGAAACCACTTACTAGAACTTTAAATTTGCTCTTGACCAACAGAAGGATCTTCCCGACAGTGTAACTGAAGCAATGTAAACACCGGCTTAGCCTTATGTTTGCAGAGGATTGTGCAAGGTCATGATGGAAAAAACTCCAAAGTTCACCAAGTATAATGCAACGTAAAGTAGATTACCCTGGGACGAGAAGTACAGGAATTCCTAATAAGCTCTTGAGAAACTCCTCAGATAAGAGAGAGTCAGAAAAACCATAAAGCACAAGATAAGCTTTAATCTGTCCAGGTACACCCCAGCAGTAGTTGGTATCTCATACCCTGTGGTAGTTAAGATCCAAATTCAAATCCACCAGGTGCCTGACCAGGACACCCGAAGGAAGCCATAGAGCATCACAAGTGTCTGATGTACCACTGCATGTGCATATAGAAGGAGCACTTTAAGGAAGATCTCAAGGTGCCCAATGATACCTAGCCTTGGAACAGGTTAGAAACAAAGTACGCCTTCAAAAGCCTAGCTGTCAGCTGTACAATCTGTCCCAACCCCATTCAGATCTACCGAAATTCAGAAATGTAGACCACTGAACTGCATGTGTCTGTGCTAAATAACCTCTGGACTAACTGAAAGACCAGTGATGGGCGACAGATTAAGGGATACAATGCCTTAGCCTGCCCCCTTTGATTTTCATAGGCACCAAGGAGGCAGACCTATGGGGAAATGTATGGTTGCCACAAAAGTCTTAAATGGAACCAAGTTCCACAAACTACACCACTACATTGAATTAAGGATGTCAGGAAATGGGACCGGAGGAAATATATAAGATGCCTTCCCAGTCAGAGGACAAGTTGTTCAGTCTCCTCATGAAAGAGAATAAACTTTGAATCACAGGAACTAGGTAAGAAGAAGTGTATGTGACCAGCCAAGCAGGGATCAAGAAACCCACCTTGCAGGTCCCTTCTTTCTCAAAAAAGGAAGAACTGTTTTGGTGAACGTAAAGAGCCGGATGTCCAAACCTCTACTACATGCCTGCAAAGATCTCAAATAAGAAGCAAAACCGGAACCATCATGAATTAAGGTAATTTCTTTCACCCTGTACTCCCGGATTTGAAATACTTTTAGATGACAGTCACTCCTCTGAAAATGACCTATTTCAATTACCAAAGCAGCACAAGACCGAGTGATGAAGAGCGAGGATGGAAACAGTCGAGGGCACAGAATGCTGGACAAGGCTTCCACCGACACTAGGCTAAGGCTCTGATTTCAGTCCACACTGACTCCACTCAAGGAAAGGCCTCTTCCTGAACAAGCTGGTCCCCAGGATTCAGTCCTAAAGTAGCATCCCCGTCCACACATCATACTGGGGTGAGGGCCAAAATGACTCGAATAGACGAGTCACAGGACTGCAGGACACGAATCAGATGGTCCGCTGAGTCTCTGCGGATTTATTTTTCTGCCAAGCCTTTCTCTCCGTCTCACACTGCCTCTCCATCATGGAAGTTGTATTCTACACCGTGATGTATTGACAGGTGTTTTTCCATACTTTCTCCCATAAAACAATGGTACCATGAGAAACACCTT
Organism: Triturus cristatus; assembly: GCF_964204655.1. Taxonomy (NCBI): domain Eukaryota; kingdom Metazoa; phylum Chordata; class Amphibia; order Caudata; family Salamandridae; genus Triturus; species Triturus cristatus. The sequence goes on from NC_140582.1 coordinate 501,049,359, forward strand.
CACGTACCGTCGGTTCTGACAAATATAACATGATTGCTGAAAAAGCCTATGGTACCTTCAAGTATGAAAGCATAATTGCAGCAAATATTTATGGACTCTGCCAGTAAGCTGGGAACAGCAGGCACAGCAGGAATGGACCACAAATCCAGTGAAAGAGCCACTGCATACCATGAGATTAGCAAAGTTGCTCAAGATATTGCACGGAGGCCTCATCAGCGGGTATAACAGTCTTGTAGTCATCACTACCCATAAAGGGATTTAAATTGACAAGCATGAACCATCCAAACAGTGTACCAACACTACAGAGATGAAAACAGTTTCAGGAAGTGGAGCAAAGGCTCAAAGCCAAAAAACACAGATCCATCCCCCAAACCAACCCAGATGGGCTGCTTGGTACAGATACTGGTGGCAAGCTTGGATGGGTAGCCCTTTACTGTCTACCTTCCATTGTTCTAAGGCAAACTTATACCTGTCAGAAAGCACACACATCAATGTATACAATTAAGTGTTGCGATGAGGTGGTGGCAATATCAAATAAAATATGGCCCAGTCCTCTTGGAAGGGTGCAATTTTTTTTTTAACTGACAATCGTTCATTTTCAAAGCAAAAAGACAACGCTTGGCAGTCAGGCAGCTGATTCATAAAAATTTGCTACAGGAAGGAAAACAATACCATTGGAGAAAAAAACGGGACAAAGTGGTAAAAATGTTTAAATATGAGAAAACTAAAGGAAATAAAACATACTTCTTTCCAAACTCTTCGACAAATACAACAACAGGTCCGTTTTCGTGGCTCACTTCCTGAATATGAGCATCATATAATTTTCCACCAGTTTCCAGGCGTACCTGCAAAACAGCAATGCACAAAAAAAGCAGCAACTAGTGAAATGGTATTCACAACAATCAAAAATATCACTTATTGTGGTTCTCGTTCTACTGTCTTATTCAATTTCATGCAAACTGATCCTGATGATTGATTTATAAAAGGTTGCTCTGGAAAGGCCTTATTCTTCAGCAGTGGATCCGCGTCGCCCCTATTCACTGACGGCCACTTAACCACCACATGTTATTTTAGCTCCAACTCATACATACTACAATTATTCTTTCCCCCATGTGGGTCTCCCAGTCTGTTTCCTTTAGGGCTACGTTTCGTCAAGCCGAAGTGGGGCCATGTACCTGAAGGGCGCATGTCCGGTTGGACAGGAGTCTGGCCATGTCCAGCCTGAAATGCACAGTGCAGGCCTTCACTATTCTACACTGTCAGTGAGCCAGGTCTGTACAGACACAGCCCCCACGGCTCCTGTGGGGCTTCGGAATGACCTGCCCTGTCAAATTCCAGCGCTGCTCTCAACCATCATAAATAGCATGAGAGCAGTGTATGGATTGGCTGGTAGAATATCAACTTTGGCCCGACATGCACAGCAACGTGGGTGCAGGTGGAGGGTGACAGAAAATGGTTACTTACCGGGTAAGTACAACATTTGACTTTTAATTTTAAGAAGTGTTTAAAATGCCATCATATATTGCACGCAAGACTTCAACCTGCTTAATCTGTGCATTCAACACAATTTAAAAAATGTGTTAATTCGGCTATGTGCTGGAAGGAAAGGAGACGCCTCATTAGCTACCGGCTAAACCTTCTGCAGCTGCATGACGAGCGGGAAGTGGAGGCTGCACGGCGCACGCGTCACCTGCAATTGGATGCCCGTTCATTAGGAGCACAAGTCACGTGAACAAATGACCTGCCTTGTCTGTGAGCGCCCATGAACTCAAAATGTATCCCTTTTATAGCATACGGTAAACATCGGCTCACACCTGTGGCATTTGATTATAGTGGGAGTGAAACGCTGGGTTGGAGGAAGTTTCATGAGTAAATTGAACGACAAACTATTAAAAACACACTAGGAGTGACAGCAAAGGCAGATCTGAGACGTAATGTATGCCATTGCTGCTTGAAGATGACAAATGGGCCTCGTAAATGCAAGCAACATTTAAATTATTACTAAAAATAACTTGGAAAAGCAGCCGGAAGTCAACTCCTAGCATCTCGAGCATTGCTGATTCTTGCCATGTGTGCCAACATTGAACAGCATTATAACAGTAAGTTTCTTAAAGCAGCGGAGATCTCTAATGCTGATCACTTGCACTTATATAGCGCTTAAAACACCTGAAAAGATGCTGAAGCACATACTAGTACCGGTAGCACCATGCCGCAGCTGCTCTGCTGAATGTGCGCTTTGAGGCGAGACCCTAATTAAGCTCACCTCCCACCACTTGGTCACTTTCAAGCTTGATTTGGTGACTGCCTGACCTTTTTCGACACAGACTATCCACTTACACGTGACTGCCTGCAGCCTTTGAATGGTATACTGCAGTTCCGGTCGGCCTGCTCCCTGGGAGCCAGCCTGTCACATGCGCCACAGCACCCCATGTTCAACTATTAATCTGCAACTACTCTTTCCCTCTGCTTTCTGCGCATAGGAGTTTAGTGTTTTCTTTTCTGCAGTTCCCCAAGTTAGTTAGTTACATTGGGAAATCTGAGCAGTCCGTTCTCGATTGTTACTCATGTTTTAAGTGGGCAATCTATAGAACGCGTGGGCCAAAGCTGGTGCAGTGATTTAATACGCAAAATTATGCCGTAATTGGTACATCATTCTAATGTTGAAGGTTTTATGTTTGACGTGTTCAATGAACACAACAAACCTAATTATATAAAATGTTTTGCATTAAAATTATTGTCACGAAAGACTGTCTCCCAAACTGGTGTATTCACGGATTTGCAATTAAATTCACGTAACAAACATCAGATATTAAATGAAAATTGGTCTGGGGCCCACTGAGCACGTGCAGAGGCCTTTACTCTTTGTTAGTACTATTTCCTTACTGCTTCCTTATTGGTTTTCAAGCAAATTCTTTATCAAAAAGTGGTTTCATAGGGTACCATTTTGCCCTCTAGTCTTCGAAATTAACTGAATACATTATGTAAATTGTGCTCAGTCGTTTCACTCTCTAAAATTAAACTTGCCACCAACTTTACACCTCACCACCACTTTCAAAAGTAACCAGCCGCCACTGCAACCTGAACAGAAACACCGCAAGAGTAACAGTACTCACTTTACACTTGTCCCCGACGGAATACTGCATTCCAGCAGCAATGGAAAAATCGCGCCTCTGCTGCTCTGTAAACAGCAACAAGGGGACAGTAAATAAAAGATTAGACCGCTCGTAGAGGTGTCTTCCTTTGGAACATGTATGTCAGTACTGTGCTCTCCCCACCTCACAAAAACATACAAGCTCATGGATCACTCACCCCGTTTCACCTTAAGCCAAACATCATATTCCAGGTTTCTGTAAAGTGCTGGGTTTAGAGATCGAAGAACTTTTCGCGGCAAGAAAAGATAGGTGGGACTTCCACTGCCGTGAATCTGTCGCAGCAAGGGGAGAAAAAACAGATGCACGCAATTAAAGTGCGTCACCCTCAGCTCTCACACTGCCAATGCCAGGTGTACATTATTCTCACAATCGTGACCGATTCTCTGTATTCCGTATGTAAAACTACAAGGCCCACACATCAAATAAAGATGATGGGGACCACTGGAATTAGGAGATTGTGTGGCAGCGACGTTTCAGCAAAAAAAAAAAAAAAAAAAAAAAAAAACACAGAATGTCACACCAAGCCAACATAATAATAAACAACCTACAAACATTTTCAGGTGTACTTTTTACCGGACACAGAGTAAATGAGCAATGTAGAGAGTTGCAGGTTGCTCCGTGTAAGCAAGAATACATGATTCCGCTCAGAGCTTTCATTTGATGCCCTAGTGTTTTCTGGGAGCTGTAGTTTTGGTTCACTTCAACAGGCCCCAGTCGCCAAAACAAACAAGAAAAGAAAAGAAGATGGTGCTCTGTCGATGCGAGGCGGCACGGTAGCCCTTCAGCTATACCAGTGCAGGATTATTAGGGAAAGCTTTGAAAAGATTAACTCGTTTTGTTCAGTACTTTTGACAGATTAAATGTGAATACAAAAAATATTACAGCAAAGAATCGCACGAGAACTGTCTAAACAACTAAGTCCAATAAAAACACTAAATGTATAACTTTTAAATACCTTGTTACCCGAGGGAGACTTAAATCCATTCATGTTGCCCACCACAGCGTTTTTAGTCCTGTGAAGGAAAACGAAACGGGAAATTTTGTTTTACAATCCACATACAAAAAAAATACAAACACAAAAATAGCATTGCGTTCAGCATAGCCCAATCATACTAACACCACATTCGAACACCTTTTCATCGTGGTCCTTAAAAATCACAGCAGAAGGGATGGGCTGAAATAACTAAGGAAGCGTAATGTGCTTTTAAGAAAACTATTTGCGGCTTTACTATCATCCTGATCATTTTCAGAGCCCGCGTATACGTAGAATGCTTACTGCAAATAAACTGGCCTGAACAAACAGAGGAGAAAAGCCAAACTGGCCCATTCGATTCCACCACGGCGTCACTTCCCATCAAGCCTCATAACGTGCACCTGAGGCAAAGGCGCCACTTCCCAGTCTCCATGGCAACCGGCCCTCCCCTCCCTAGCTTCAGACAGGGAGCAGCCAACTCACAACCGGATAGGCGCAGTGGAGGTCTCAAGATCTAAGGGCCTGCAGGTGTGAGATAGGAGCCATTTAGAAGACTACATGACTTGTTAGGAGGTGAACATGACTTGAGATTCCATACACCCAGACTGTCCAGGAGTCGGCATACTTCCTACACACTGCCCAAGAACAGCTGGAGACCAAGCAAGGCGTCTACGCCATAGCTGGCTCCCCACACGTTGTGGGTGCAACTGACTGCACATATGTCCTACTGGTGCCCCCTGGCAACACTGCCCACAATAACTGCAACAGAAAGCACACGCATCCCATCAATGGGCAGACAATAGCGGTCCCCCAGAAAATCTCCACAAACATAGACGACAACCACCCAGGCAGTGTGCATGACTCCGACATCTCCCGACAGTCCATCAGCAACCAGCGCTACCAGGATGGCACCTAAGGAAATGCATTGCTCGTTGGCAAGTACCAATGGAACACAACACACACCTCAACTCCACAATCATGCAACGCACACCACTGGGAATGCACACGTTACAAACTCACATACAGCATGCCCACCAACCAGACACAACAGCACAACTTACTGTGGCAACCTGGGCCAGCCATGTACATGAACCATCAACGTCATGGCACTTCAGCCACACAATAGCTGAATGTGGGCAGAGGTGGGAACAAGGCATGTGCGTAGGAGGCAAGTGACCCATGAATGAGAAGGTACCCATTGCAAAGTGTGGCGTGGATGTAATGGCCAGACTGCAGTATGCAAACAACACACAAAACCATGTCGACATGCACCGCTGGTGTATGGAGTGTAGTGGACAGTGGGCGCAACCATGTCACCCCGGCCAGTGGGGAAGATATCGGAAATGCAGCTTGTTACGTCCCCCCCCCCCCGCCCCGTAAGCGTGAGCAGAGTGGGCTGCCCCAGCGTACGCCAGGCCAGCGTAGGGGTGTGAATAAAAAGCACGTAGCTCTGGGCGTGGTCCTCTTCTGGAATGCCCAACGTCTCTGCCAGGGCAGCGCTCCTCAGCCAACCACGAGGCCGTCGCCGTGAGCGGTGTTGCCTGCGATCCTGTGTGCCTGCTGCACCCCAGGCCGCTGGTTCCCGAACTCAACTTCCCCGCCCCTGCGCAGCCAGACCTCACTGCTCACCTGCTGACACCGGCGTGTGTCGAAGAGGGCCCACTACATGCCTGTGCAAGCTCCAAGCCAGAGGCACGCAAACCTGGCAACCTGCTCCAACCATCACGGCCTCCGCGAGCAAGGCCCGCAGTACTCCTTTCTCGTTGACGTACTGTACCGGCATAGACAGCGGCCTAGTAGGTCACACATTTGGAACAGAGTCTTGATTACACTATGGCAGGGGACAGCAATTATGGCTGATTTGATGTCCCTATACTCCGTTCGATGTGGTGTCACCAGGTCTTATAAGTGCATCACAACCGCACGTTTGTGGGCCCACGCGGACTACTGCCCTCGGCCTACGCTGCGACAGAGTGGGTCACACAATTGGAACTAAGCATCGATTTTTCAATAGCAAAGAACATATCAGTGCATGCAATGAGAGGTGTAAGAGGATGACGCGTTGCAGTCTGGAGGGAATAGGATCATCGTTACGGAGGTGATCGAACACTACCGACAACTGCCCTGGTGTCACTAACTCTGTGCATCGCGAGCCAACGACACATGGCTGTGGGCCACTGCTGACCGATGCCACCGGCCTACACTGCGGTCAAGTAGGTCACACATTTGGGACAGAGTCTTGATTTAGCAATGGCGGAGTGTATATCATTGTACCGGCACCATCGCAGACTGCATCCCCTCTCAGCTCCGGTGACCACTAAGTCTGTTCCCTAACAGCCATGGACACTTTCTGGTTGAAGTTTGGTGGCGGCTGAGTCTATGGACTGATGGTTGTCATCATCGTCATGTGGCTGATACCTAAATGGTGGTGAAAACAAGGCTGCAGTATTCCACTCCTCCATCTGCTGTTTCCGGACGGCTAATGCCCTCTGCATCATGCCCTGGAGGACACCCTCCACTGTCCCCCGCAGCCCTCGGCCACATTCACCTCGGACATCTATGAGGAACTGCTCAGTCCGCGTGGCCCTACCTCAGTGCACCACAAGTCACCGTCCCATGGCGGGGTGCCTGTGCTGGCCGCTGTGCATTCGGGGCCACTTACTCTGTGCTGGTCAGGTCAGGGACACCTTCTTCTGGGATACTGGATGGCCCCTGAGGCGATGGTCATCAACGCCACATGTCTGTGGCCCTGCGCTGTCCGCTGCCTCCGGCCTCAACTGCAGCCCACCAGGGCTCACACATCAAATAGAGTCCTGACCGGCCCAGACGTCGCATCACCGCAGGAGGCACATGCCACCACCACCAGGACCAACTCCAACTGCCAGTGTCGAAACGGTCGTACTGGCAGACTGACGGAGTTGCTCACACCTGTCGCAGATGCCATCTTCTGCCTGATCCCCTGCTCAGCACTCCAGGTGCCACTAACTCAGTGCACCACGAATCATGGTCCATTACTGTTTTGGTTATGTGCTGTGGGGAGCTCACACAGCAATGTCACCTCAGGCAGTGTGAGAGATCTGGGATGACGATGAGGAAGATGATGCAGGTGTGACACCCCCCACTGCAGCTGCATCAGGAAGGTCCCGAAGGGACACAATCGTAGACATTTTCTTCACATGAGTGCGCTCCGCTCTAGTGCCCCAACCTCAGCGCACTGCAACTCACGGACACTTCTGTTTGTTCATTGTGACCTCTGGACTTGCTCCGGCTACCTCCACGATGCTCCACAGTTGTCTCTGGAATGCTGGTGTTGTCTGTTTCCATATTCATAGTGTTCACGGTTGTATTTGTTGCCAGCACCAACAACTCCCTCAAGGCTGGCTTGCATTTACCCCACACACATCCAGCACAGGCGTCACTGTACATGTGACCCTGCCAATAAAGGGGCCGGGCGCATGTGCCCATAGCCAGTTGCATAAACTATCTGCGTGTGTCCCTGTGGTTATGATGTGTGCATGAGGGCCCCGGGCCCTACAACATTACATTGTGCTGTGTACCACGGACGCAAACCATGTCACCGCAGACAGCGGGTTAGAGCTTGGAGATGTAGCTTTGTCGTCAGCCACTCGATTCATAAGAGGGATGTACTGGGCCATCGTACGGAGGACCAGCGTGGGTGTGTGGATGGTAATTCCAGGGCTCTGGGCGTAGTTCAGTATAGGAAATGTGAAAATGCATGTGTCTGTCGCAGTGTGGGTTTCCTTTGTGGGGTGTAGGTGGTCCCTGATGGGACTTCGACACCCCGTATGTGATGTAGTTCGGCTTCCATGAGCTCTGACCCCACCCACACCTGTTCAGCCACCTCTTTTTGGCATTCTGACACCTGGCATTGCAATGCGATGTGTGCCTCGGTGACGTTTTGGGAGCCAGCCCTGGTGGCGGGTGCTTCCTGCTGTGTGGTCTGTGCAGGGGCTGGGGTCTCCTCTATGTAGCTTGGCTGCCCTGCTCCTGGGGGTAGATTGCCTGAGATGTCCATGAACTGTTGTAGGGCGTCGGTGTCGAAGGTTGTGTTGGTCGTCTCTGGCATCACTGATGGGTTGTCTGGTCTGACCTGCTGAAGGTGTTGTTTGTCCCTCTGCAATGTGAAGGGAAGATGCATGTTGACATTGTGTTGACATTTATGTTGGCGCATTGTTCTTGTATGTATGCAGACTGTGTGACAATGTACATTGTGACTGTTTGGGCGGTGCTGGCAATTTGAGGGGGGACAGTGGACATTTGGACTACATGACGGATGTGAGGTTGTACCCATACATATGCATCTCACAGTTGCCTGCTCTGTCAAATGTGATTGGCTTGTTTCTGCGCATGAGCGGACCCAGTTGTGTCCCCTGTTCTGCAGTGTCGGTGTTGCACTTTGTGCCACATTGTCATAATTGCTATGTGTGTCTGCTGCAGTGTGCCACGGGATGAGGGACATGATCCTGGGTCATTGTGGGTGTGCAGTGTGCTAAACTTAATTGTGCATGTGTGCCATTGTGCCCATTTAACCCGGTCTCCCCAGTCCCTGGTCGTTACTCACACTGTTGCTGTTGTGTCAGGTCTTCTTGAGCTGTGTCCGTAATCCTACCTCCCATCACCGTCTCCACACTGATGACTGGCCTCCATTTCCTCCAGCTCCTCCTGTGGCGCAGGACTCCCACCTCCTGTAGCTGTTGCTGCCTTCCTGTTGGCAGCACCTTTGTGCCTGGTTTAGGCTTTCATATCATGCCAGCGCCTCTTGGCCTCATCGACACTCCGGCTGCATTCAAGGTGGGTCTAATTGTGGGTCAGTTGCTGGTAGTGTTCTGTACCCCCCGTGACGCTGATCTTGTTTCCCTGCAGACTGCACCCAGTCTTCCTCTACCTTTTCTCCTTGGCCTTCCTGACCCCGTTGTTCCTTGCTGGTGGTCTGTGGGGCTTGTGGGGTTCGCCTTGGCCTCTGCGCTCGGTCAGGGTGCATCCATGTTGCTACGCACTTTGGATTGTTTCTGGTGTGTTGTTTTTGTAGCTTTTATAGTGCATTTTCCCACCAGACGCATGGGATTTGCAGGCCTGTGGCTGGTTTTTGCTGCTTTTTGTATTGCGATTAGCCTCATTGCAACTTTTTTTGCATTCGTGTTTCGCATTTTTGCAGCGTGGCGTTGATTTTATCACGGTCATTTGACACGTTATCTGGGGACTATCGCATGGTGCTGCCGTGTTGTGAATACTTGGGTAAAACGGCGTAAATTTACCTCAATAGACTGCGATGTTGGAGGTTGCGTTAAGTAACATTTGCAATGGTTATCACACGTTCTTGAGAATATCCCCCCGAGGTTTATTGATGGCTGTGAGACCAATGAGACTGCGTGAGAGTCCTGCATCCCTTGATATGTAAATATCTTCCACCACCATGCAAATCACCCAAGTCCTCTCCAGCTAATGAACCTTATAGCGAGTTTGACGGAGATTCTTCCGGAGATAGGAAAGTTTATTACAAAAATAAATACCTACAGCTATTAAAAGCACCCCATATTCTCCTGGACTTTCAAGTGATCCCATTGCAACTCTCAGTAGGTCTAGTACTGGCAACCTTTCATTTAACACAGGAACAACAAACTACAAGCACCAAAATGCAAATAGAAAAGTGGCTAGGTGAATTACTCTAAAGGGACAACCTGAGATAGCCATATTACGCTCAGGGACGTAATGCAGGCCCATGCGTTGCCAGGGGGGTGGGCACCACTGATTCCACGACCAACAATTTCTGTGAGATATGGGGGATTCAGGTGCCCCTCAGCACATTCTGCAGGGGGCCCCATCATTTTGTGTTACGCCACTGAATGTTGTGGTAAGTTGAAAAAATAATGCACATGCCTAAAGCTTTATTGTAAGGATACACCCTACCACTTCACAAACTAAAAGAGGAATACACACATTGTTTATTGAGAGAAAATGGAGAAAGCATTATTTTGACCATAGAAACTGTGAAGGGGCACACAAAGGTATTTTCTTCTAAGCCCTTACCACACCTGCAAGGCTTCCGTGGGGGCCGCTTTAGCATTACCAGCGTATAAGTGGGCCACACCTACAAAGCTATTACATTTTGCGGATAAAGACATGTCGTGGGTGAAGCGGCCAAAGTTATTTTCTGCTTCGAAATGTATTTTCTGCTGAATAGTTCAATGGCACCCCCTGTGTCTATTAGATGTATTACAGGTAAGCCATGCTTGTTCGCACCGCCAAATCCCGTTTTACAAATGTTTTGGCCCAGTGAGGATAAATTGTTGCAATATGTATGGGCCTGCTGCAGCCACTGAAGATATATGTATATGCAAGTCCTCAGAAGCGAATTTTGAGAAACTCCTCAAATACAACTAACTTCACTATCACAGCCAGTTTTTTACATGCAGACAGGGACCAGTTACGGGATGTACCTAATTGGTTCACAGCCATCTGTAATTCAGTGCTCCCCAACCCTACTATACCCTCTGGTACGAAGACCACAGTTTTGGAATATAGTGGAAATTACATCAAACAATGACAAGGAATCAAACAACAATACCACCACAACAATGAAATGAAACTAAACATGACAACAGAATAAAACATAATTACAATACGATCCAATCTCAAAACAACCAAAAGTACAACACATCAGACGACAAAGGATTATAACAGTAAATACAGAAGACATAGCAATACCACAATAACAATACACAACAATAACACATCACAATACACTCACCACACAATTATGCAAAACTGCAATAGTACAACACGATCAGCACAACAACACAGAGCAAAAAACAACAACAAATAACCCGGAAAGCGGCTACTTCCACAACTTTTCACTGAGCAGTGACTTCCATTAAGAGTTTATAAATTTCACTACAGTGACCCAACTAAATGAAATGAGGCATGAACTAGCCACGCACAAGATGGCCGTCTCCTTCTAAGATTCCCTGGCAGTCTGGTGCGAGCCTGCGAAGCTGTAGGGCCCAAAACAATCACCCCAATGGGCTGCTCCGTGGCTGTAGAGGAAAGCTGTGTGGCGATGGGGTAGGCCAGCGCTTGATGATAGAGCTGAGAAGGGCCCGGTACGCTCCCATACAAAAGTAGTCCTGGAGAGTTTGACTGCGCAAGCACAGAAATCTCTAACATTTTATAATCAGCTTAATCTTGAAACTTACTGAGCAAACCTTCAATTTCCACGACAATTTCTTCCTCAGGTTGACAGATCTTTGCCACCATGTTAGAATGGAGCACAAACCAAATACATTTCTAAAATAATCACATTATAGTATTTATTGTTCCGTCAAAGATGAGAGATTAGATGAAGTTTTAAAAGTTTTAATTTTCTCTTTAAGAGATTAGTCTGTATTTCTGTCTTTTATTTAAGTTAGTCAGATAAATCTGTTTACAGAAATATCGAGAAAACTTTGGTTAGAGACAGCATACAAAATATTGAGGCCTAGCAGTGAAAGAACAATAGAAATGGGAGCATTCTGCAGAAATAAGCAGCATTTTTCTCTTTTTGACACATTTAATAAAGACACATTTTCTCTAACCACTATATTGACACGCATTTTCTACGTTATAGTTTAGGTGTATTTGTATATTGTTATGAGGTAAATTTATGTAAAAAGATTCAACTTACACAACTGCAATGGTGACCCTGACTCGAAGGGGCACCAAAGCAGGGTGACGTCTGTTTTGTTCCTCCCCTTCAATAACTCAATGAGGAGGATGTGGTGGGCCAAAGGAGTGAACAGTGGAACGGAAGAAGAATCCGAGCACTGTAGGCCGCTTTATCCTCCCGCACGCACCTAATAACTGTGGCCACACCCATTGGGTATATTGGCCCTTCAAAGGCCTTGCCAGCATTGGGCCTGTCCTGGTATCCTTGATGGGTGAGACCCCTCAGAATGTTGGAAATCAGCCCACATTATACTAGCATTGAAAATGGGGTGCATGGTGACTTTCTTGATTGACAGCTGATGCACTGCTAATGTGCCCGGTTCTAAGTCGCAAGCTAATGTTTTCTCCTTCTGCCCTACCTTGAAATGCTGTAACACACTTCTGAAGGTGACTGACAGACACAATGGCCCACTGGGTATGACTTACAAATCAAAGCTCATATCTTCCTATCAATCGTCATCTACTGTGAGTGCCTGATGTGAAGTTGGCGAGGGACTGCGGACCTTTTCTCTTGTGGTACGTTATAGACCAGCCCATCTTTAATCACTCTGGGTCCTTGCAACATGATTGGACCTCTGCCTCATGTCAAGACATAAATCAACCTATGAACTTCTCTTTGTAGAGGCTGTATCAGAGAAAGCAAAGATGCCTACTAACCTTGGTCTAGCTCAAAAGACCAAGCATTACACTCAAAACTGTGGAGAGAACTCTCCTCCACTAAAACGACGATGGATGCGATCCGCTAAGACATGGTGACAATGCCAACAAACATAAAATCCTTGAGACTGGACCTCACTCTGTTCTATGACTCAATGGGACATGGGGCTTTCAGTAATAGAAGACAAGTTTGAACAGTTTAGCAAAGGTGAAGATTTGGGCACAAATTATGGAATCTAGGTACAAAGGTGACAGATTTAGAGGCGGACCATTTTGCCTTTCTGGAGATACAGAGAATTTGGGATTGGTAGAGATGAACACCTTATTATCATCCTTTTATCATGCATATCACACCTCTGATCGACATCTGGCATTCCAAAGGGCACATATAGGTTCACTCAGGATGGGCAGCAGACTGAAACTCCCTTGACTAATTATAACTTGTTTTTGTAAGAATCAGCAGACACGCCAGGTGGTCTCTATGGCCAAAAAGAGGGTCTTGAATATCTACAACAAGAAATTCATTACAGCAGACTGCTCAAATAAAAACAACTTAAAGAGGAGAGCGTTTCTGACCCTCAGGCCAGTGCTCGTAAATTGGGCATCTCATACAACTTGCTTGAACCAAAGCCCATATTCCTTACCAACAATAGAAAACAAAAACAGTTTTTCATGGCCTGGAGGGTCTAGAATGCTTTTCAGAAAAACACTGGACATCGCATCCATTTGAACGAGAAGTGAAAAAAGCAATGGTACAGACTGTGGCAGGGGGATGGGCAGGACAGACAATAAAGTCTTCGTGGTCAAAGAAAGAACACCTGGAATTAGTCACAAAGTAATAGGCAAGCAGAGAACGACTTAAGGATGGGCGGGATAACAGTGTCAAGAATAAGCCAAGATTACCCCTAAAGTCCTAAGTCTGAACTGTTTGTAGAAATGGTAGTCCAGTTTTGCTATTGTGTTTCATCGTCACATCTAATCCATCATGTCTCCCCCAACACGACAAGTGCCCAATAACATTATCTCGCTCAATGTGATTGGTGTGGCACATTATCTAAAGCACAAGCAGGTGCTGTGAAAATTGGGTCCTAAGCATGATATATTTTAAGGAGAACCTTTAGTTTTTCATACATGTTTGGGCAACAGGCCTTCAATTTAAGCCACAACCTATTTGAAACATGCTAGAGCAATTACATTAGCTATGCTCCGTCTCTAACTTATTTAAATTAAGTAATGTTTGCAGTTAAAAAACTTCACTGGTCGCTAAGATGTGCATCATAATAAGTTTTACCATACCGAACTAGAGTTGTCTCCAGTACTACACTGTTTCAATTTCATTTCATACATAAACACATGTACATATAGTCAATCTATGCTGTATACGTTTGTGTGCCCTTTAAAGGATCTAGAGGAGTAATTTGAAGAGCAGTAGGTTAGATAAAGTTATCAATGATGTCATTTATGATGTAATATGAAGCCATAAGCAGTGCATGGTAGGGGCGCAAGTTATAGTTAGCTCAGTAAATTAGGACCAGTGAATTTCAGTATTTTGGGGGGGATTTAAATGTTAGTATTTGTATTATTTCCACAGTTAACTGAGAGGGAGGGAGGGGAAAAAACCGATAGGTGCATAAAGGTCACCAGAACCACAGGATGGCAATATAGGACCATATTACAAGCTATGCATTTTTTATACTACATGATTTATTAATAGATTTTAGTACAATTTAGAAATATTTAGAGTGTCATCGATTAGTACTCCTTGTTTGCCTGAAACTGCAGATAGGTCTGTCAATGTTTTGAGAAATGTACGTTTTTGCTGCATTTAATGTGCTAATATTGAAAATGTGTTTTATGCAACAATGTGTAATATTATAAATGAAATTTTAAATGCAACGCGCAATGTAAGGAAATTAAAAACATGTATTCCAAAATACTCTTTACTTTTGTAGTACATTGACACTATAGAGTAGGTTTAACAAGAAACACACAAAGAAAAAAATATAAAGTGGAATGTAGGGACAGTGCAACATTTTCCTGGCATGGTTTACTCAATGCAATTTTTATTTTCTCACACTGTGGAGGATTCATTGGTAGATGCTTGCATCAAAGATAGGCCTGCAATAGAGAATTTGTAAGGTGTGCTGATTAACAGTATTAGAATAGCAGTTATTTAGGCCAGCACTGAAAGAAAAACAAAATGATGTGATTAACTCAATTGTTTAGGGAAGCTAAATATCCTGCAAGTAAATCTCTCTCTCTCCTTTTCCTAAAAAATAATTTATGGGATAGCAATGGCAGAAGAAATCTTTTATTTTTTGTTAGGAAGGGATTTTTCTATTTTATTTATTTATAGCAATTTATGCGGGGCGAGTGTTTAAGCCAGAAGCAGTCGATGTTCATTAGGATGCTTTAAACAGCCATCTCCGTAGCAGTCATGACTAGCAAGACCATTCTTATGGGTCCGTTATCACCCAAATCAGCTGTAGACAAAGAGACACGAAGATGTGGGTTGAAAAGGAAAAATATCCTGTAACCTTCTAGAACTGTATATGGGCAGGTAGGGTTCCAAGAGGGTACCAGACAGGTCATAGATGGTGCATGCGGACCACACTTGCAGTCCTGAAATGCACCTCTGCAACTCTTGGAAGGGTGATCTTTCTTTTATTAGCATTCTAGCCAGCTGGACTTTCATTTTCAGGTCTTTCTGTTGGCTTCCGGATAGTCCAGATCTACATAGGTTTCAGTCAGCTGGAGGTTGCTTATTGTCCTCTTTGTCAGGAGGATTCTACTTTCTTCGTTCTTGGCAGTGAAGCTTCCTCTTCTTCCACGTCAGGGCACAATAGCAACATGGCTTCTTTCATAGTCTAGGCTTGTTCCCAAGACCTACAGGAAACACGGCTCTGACCCTAATAAATCACCTCTATGTGTTGGTACATGAAGAGTTTCTTTCTGAAAGTGAACATGAATACAAACAACTGGCTCAATAGGACCAGTATTTATTCCACTTTGGGGACAGTGGTGAAAAACTGGGGCCAATTAAAGATGGACTCAAAATAAACACACTTGAATCTGCGGTGATGGTCTCTTTTTGTGACTATGTACTGACAGCAGGCAGAACTAGCTTCAACTAATCAAGTGATTTTGCAGCCTTGTCTAAATTTCTCTGGTTGCATGGCTATGCCTTCGGGAACTCAGGAAATAAGGACTGGTTCCAGGTACAGGGGGGGGGGGGGGGGGGGGGGGGTGATAGTTTGGTACAGAAGCACAAGTGTGAAGTCAACCAGACAGCTACAGTTTCAGTCTGGAGGCCCAGAACAAAGGACAAACGCACTCATGGCCATCAAGGGAGAATGCAACCTGCTCTAGGTGGCACAGATCCACCCATTGTGTCTATTGGCCCTATTCATGTTGCATACTGTCTACTGCCACTCCCCCGCTACACAAACACTATCAATATAAATCTATAAAGTAGCATTATTCTTCACTCTCGAGCTGCAGGATGGTTTTTTTGTATCTGGTCAAAGCAAAGCTTGTGAAACAGGACAAGTATGACATTTATCTATTAGTATTTTAAAAGAACATGCAATTCAAGTACTAGAGTTCGCTTTATAATGAATGCCATATGTCGACTGAGAGTTATGATTCTTGAGCATAAAAGGCCCTTAAAAAAACATGGGTGCCCATTGTAGGTGTAGGGGGGCTGGATCGATAGCTTACATATAATGAATCGACTTGGAACTTATTTACTTGTTGTGGCGCTATCCTGAAAACCTGGCTTTGAGCAACACGTCCTAGTCATAGACCTAAATTGGACAGCCTGTGCTACACCACTCAATTTGATAAAAATCAAAATTTGCAAAATGGTAGCTCTCTTTAATTTTATACACTACTTATTTGGAGAGAGTTATTCCTTTAAAAGGCCCCAATACATGTGTTCGATAGTTGCAAGGAATGTATGGCATGCAGAGAGTTGGAGAGATGCTAAACGTTACCAGATGACAATAACGTTTATTACTGGGTATTCTGGTACAGGTTGGCCGAGAAAATACTAGAATTAAGTAACACCAAATGTAAGAATAAACAAAAACTATCCAACAAGAAACACAAAAGAAAGGGGAAAGGCCATTAAAAAAAGAGAAATAATAAATTATATGAATCTTGACAAATATTTACTGTATGTCTTAGCTACTGTCCTTACCGGCATGCATCTTCAGCATCAGATTCGGAATCTTCATCACTGCCAATACTCTGCTCCTTTGCTACATCAGTGTCAACCAGATCCACAATGATTTTGCTCACATCCGTTGACAAAACCTTCTCATACAGCATTTCATAAAGAATAGCTGGGAACAACAAAAAAAGACGATTCAGCTTACTAACTATTTAATATTAGCTGTACACATTTCATATTGGACTTCTGCCTCCACCCCCAGTTTATAGTATGTCTTATGCCATGCCTGGGTGTTACTGTGTCAGACCTGGGGTAGCCAGTGACTACTGGGCATTATCTTAAATAAGTAAAGTTGTTTGTCACTGATGTTGAATGGGCTCTGGTTTTACTGCAATGAAAAATATTAGTCAATATTAAAGTTAACTAAAACTCTGCCTACTTGGCCCACCAAAGGCTGCTTCTGCAAACAGTTAAGGTTTACTCTGGGGAATTGGTAGAGGTTTGGGACAGTTACAGCGTGGGTTACCACATGTGGTAAAGTTCGATGTTCAGTGTTATTAGCTTAATAAGGAAGAGGGGTATTTATAACCAGAAAGGGTAAGGCAAAACAAGCTTGAAGGTCCTAGCACCTTCTGAATCTAAGGTATCAACTTACTAAAGGTATCCTATGACTTGAGTAACTGCTTAGTCAGTAAACAGTTTAGTGTAAGTGTATAACAATGATCATGAGCATATCAGCAATACTCTACTTGGATTGGATACATGAAGTCCAATCTATGCGTCAGAAGATAACTGGGCTGTTGATCAAAGGGTCTCGTCAATTGCTCTAGCGTAACTACTGTTCGCCCACTGCTTGACAACAAAGATGGGCTGGCCAATGCAACTCCAGCAAGGGCCCCCAACACCAACTCGAAGTTGGACAAAATAAATACAGTGGATGCTGCAGCCACCGAAAGGGGCACCCTGCACTATGTAAATTCAAGGTCTGCCTGGTGCTCAGAAGTCTGCTCTTCAGGTAATGGAGACAGGCACAGGGAGGAACCAAAGATTGAAGGGCCGGTTAAGTGCCACAGTAGCCCAGAGTTTTGGTTCTAGGATGTCAAGCAGAGCTGGAGTACAGGTCACCATTGCACAGTTGGAACCAAAGGGCACCTGTATTTATCTCAGAATCTACCAGCTTATTCAAGATTCTGAGACAGCATGGCACACACAGATTGGGGGGCACTCACTGCAACAATGTTTCTTCACAGATTATACTGGGCTCTATACTTTAGAGTGAGGATGACACCAAATCCTAAAACCGATGATTCATCAGAAACCAATGGCTCTTAGTTCCCTTATCCGGGACTTCCAGCCAGAGGCCCTGGTTATAACAGGGTCAGAAAAAAACAGCTATAGGAATCCCAGAAGATCAATGGGAGTTTAATTATAAGAGAGTACAGAGAAGCACATTGTACCCCTTAAGCCACATTTGTTCAACACACCCTAGGTTAAAGATGCTGTGTCTGTCACCAGCTCTAGGAAAGGAGGACTACTGACTATTTGTCAGATGGCAGTGCAAGTGTGCAAGCTTGCAAGGCAAAATTGATGCTAATGCTTATCTGTTGATCTTTGGTCTTAGTCAGGTTCGCAAGAAGACAATCCTCCTCACAGGTGTTAGGAAACCATCAACAGGGCCTCAAAACTCATGTTTTCCCCCATAAGGTGCTGCATATAGGGGCAGTCTCTAATGGGTCTTGGTACTTGTCCTCATGATGGTTTCAGTCACAGTATCCCCGGTCTCCCTCCCCCTTGAGAGCACAATAGCATGAGGTGTTTACTCCGGTCCTTCCGACTAGATGCCAACCTTGGGGGCGCAGTCCCAGGCCTGATAAATAACCATCTCAGCTGGCTTGTATGCTTCCTGAAGACAGAGTGAATACAACATACTCTTTTTAGGGGGCCAGTGTTTTTTCAAAGGTGTTGGCCCTGGCAGAACCCATGGCATCATCAAGTGTATTATTTGTTTAAATATGAGCCCTTCAGCAAAGCAGGTCAAATGGTCACTTTCAAGGCCATTCACAGTTGCATTGGAAGACACAGGCCAGAAGGAACTGGCAACAGCTACCTGGATGCATACTTGACAAACAAGCAAGGCATTAGAAAACGTCAACAGATCCGCTTAATGAACCAATCAAAGATTTTGCCTGAAAAAAGTTCAAGTTTGCAAGGAACTACACTCATTTGAGCAACCATCATTTTGTCCCAACTACCATGTTCACACAAACCAAACAAATTCATGATTGTGGGAGTCAGAACACTAAGGACCCCAGGGAATTAATGGATTTTACAGAGGGGTACTGTAGTCTCCCTCTCCTAAGTCCACAAGTAAAAAGACATGGGACCCTGAATATCAAATCACTGCCACCCACTGTTAGTCTTTCCATCACCTGGTGAGGAGGGACGATTTTTTTCGTGGACTAGTGATGTACATCCTGGGTGTGCCCTAATCCCCTACCCCTAATTACTAATGTCAAGTACTCTGCTAGGGAGCACCCAAAATTGGTCAGCTCAGTGCACAAGTGATCTAGAGGATAAAAGATTACTCAGGACAACAAAAGGGGAATCAATAACATGTAAATAAAGGACATGGTCAACATTAAATCAACTTCAATCAGGGCTATGCACCGTCTTGATCGAGTAGGTTCTTTATGCTCCGTTTTGGTGACACTGCCAAGGTAATGTTTGGCAGAATCTAACAGAACTTTACAGAAACTGCAAATAGAAGCAGAGCATTAACAGAAATCATTAAGGATGAAGAATACTGTACCCAACTCCCAAATTCATGTACCTCAAACTTCCTTCTTTGAGGTTAACCAACACTAATATGAAGATGCAACCAACTTCCTCTAGCGTACTGATGCGCTCTTTCAAAATGTCTCTTGCATTAGAGTAAGGAACCAAATTATTTAATTTCTGGGGAAAAGGTTTTACTGCACCTTCAAGAACAGATCATACCTGGCAAGTATGTCATGCTGCCAAAGTTTTTTAGAAGCCAAGAATTACACCACCATTACCCTTTCCAGACACCCATTTTCTCCATGCTCCCACTGCTAGCATGCGTGCCTTAACAACAAGCTCACTTTTTATCTACATATTTGTGTGTGCTACCATTTGTGCACCGGTTTGCTTTTTAGCAATATACTGTTAATTAAGGACAACATACTAGTAATGTAAGTACTAAAATAGAGATATTTTAAATTCTATGCCCTGTGACCTGCCACAGAAGCAGCACAGCTGGGTGTGAGAGTGCAGTTTTGAAGAGGTTTTTTCCTTTCTTGGGAATTCCAACTCGACAAAAGGAGTTAGCACAGTTGACCCCCAGGGAGAGCAGGTAGAGTATTACAGACATAAAACATTGGGCATCCGGTACCACTAACCTGCACCGATCCCTATATGCAAGACCTACAAAGCATTCCACAGTGGCACAGCTGTCACACTAAGTCAACATTTACATATATTCCCCATTATATCAGTGCAGTTGTGCTGGGTATTAGGTGTGAACACTCCAAGGGTTGTAGTACAAAGAAAAGGGTCAGTGAGAAGAAGGCACATTTAAAACATGAGTACTTTGTTGCCATAAAAAGACATTCAATAATGAACAAAGATGATGGTTTCTCAGCAGACCAGAACTGTCCTACTGTGGTATTTTGTTGCATCGTCTGAAAATCCACAGATCCTAAATTAATTTCTAGTGGAGTGACAGCCTTTCCTTTCACACACAGAACACAGCAGGTCTAAAGAGAAAAGCACAAATCCTCACCCTCTTCCTTTCTCATCCACAGTGATGGATGGTGGGAGGTGTAGTAAGGACTAAAATGTGTGGCCAGAGGCGGATTAACTAATAACATTTCTAGGCCTGTAACTAGGGAAAACCGAGTTAGGTCAAATTCTGATGAAATGGGCTCCAAAAACAAGACAAATCCTTAAATTCAAAGATTATGATAACAGAGGCCTATCAGAGGGGGTTCAACAGAATTCTATTACAAAAGGTCAATCCCTTGGAAGAGTGACTTGTTGGGGGTCGGTCTGAAGTTTAGATATGGAATCCAAGAAGTTTTGCAAGAGATTGTGCAAGATAATACACCTGCTCCAAAAAGACTGCGAATATTTACAAACATGAATATCAAGTTATTTGAAAACAAAACTCAGTTAATAACATTTCATCACTTCATGCTGAGCAGGGCCAATGTACCTAACCACATTAGGCAAGTCATAGCCCATGGAGGAACGCCAACAAGCAGATACTTATTAATGACTAAAAGTGGTATGTTGAGAACTTATAAAGCTAAATATCTAGTCTTTGAGAAGAAAGGAAATTTAAAAAGAGTGTGTATTTTCACAGAAAGTTCCTCCTCAGCGACGGTGCTAGAAGATAGAATGTCCCCCCACAATGAGCAGTAACCCAGATAGATACAACCGTAGGAGAGTTCCCAAACACAAACCAGCAGTCACTAAATAAAGATTATTGCATGAAGCACTGTATTGCTTCTACAGTCAAAAAGTTAGTTACTTACCTGTAACATTCAGTTTTTTGCTTGTGGTGCTGCAGATCACATACTCTGCACACACACCCCTCCTATCTAGTATTAGGCTCAGAACATTTCAATTTGGTTTTCTTCAAAGAAGTTCTTTCTTTTATGCCGAAAACCACAATACACCACGAAAGTCTCCCACTGGTGTTTTTCCACAATCGGTAAGTGTATGAGTGACAGTGTGAAGCAACAGAATGTCTGTGAACTGGAATAATTTACAAAATAGCATTTAAAACTACAATGTTACATGTGTTATGCAAACTCAAATATAGGGAAGAGGATATGGTGCATGTGATTCTACAGCACCATAAGATGAAAACTGATTACAGGTAACATTTCCCATTTGCAGCAGTTTGTGAACTTGAATAAAAGGTTCTTTCACTGGCAATGCTTGTATTTCACTGACAGTACACACAAAAGTGATGGCAACAAGGATGGACACCTTCCAAGTAAAAAACAGTAGTGGAAATGAATAGAGGGGTTCAATGGGCGGTTCTTTAACACTAGAAAGGGCAAGATTAAGGTTCCATGAAGGAACAGGTGGGAACCTAGGGAGAATGATGATTAATCCGTACATAAATGCCTTAATGACTGATATTTTGAAAATAGTCTTACAATTTATATTTTGTTGGTATTCCACAACTGCTGCTAAAGGCACCCTGATAGCAAAACAGGTTAGGCCTGACTTTTGTAGGTGGAATAAGTAACAGAATATGATTTGTAATGTTACTTTTATTGGCTGTATGTGTCAATCAGAGTATTTACAAACTGCTTCCATGTGCAGCATAATTAGTTTGAGTTGCAGGTTTCCTGGCTTCCCTCAAGATTTGCATATACTCATCTGGGAGGTATAATTATCCCGATTCTAGGATCTCAGATGACAAATCATGAGATTTACCGACGTGGGATCCAGATGCAGCAACTGCTTTTTGTGTTCATTGAGAATATATTGACGCCGCTGCAGCTTCTCGAGCAGATAGACATATTGAGAAGCAGAGTGAACCAGATTGTCTTTTCAAGGTTGAAGTACTGAGAATGAGCATCATATGTGTTTGCCTAATTCCCTGATCACATTTGGGATTAGTAGAAGTGGGGGCAGGGGTGTAGGCAAATCTCACTGATCAGCAGATATATAGAGCATTGCCCAAGGACAGCAGATGACGATACACTGACGCAACGTTTTGGTATTTTCATGGGTGGCGAACAAGTAGTCTGATGGCATGCCCCAATGCTAGAAGTGCTGATTGAGCACCCTTGGGCTGAGCACCTATTTGTTTATTTGGTGTGGACTCCAGTTGAGTAGGTCTGCAAAGTCACTATCCACTCCTGAGAGATGTTCTACCAGCAAGTGCACTTGAGAGAATGTAGCCCAATAGCAAACCTTTCGTGCTATTTGACACAGTTAAGGTTAGTGCTTGCCAGAGTTTCTGTAATACATCACTGCTGTGTTGTCTTTTTGAATAAGAATTAATTTGCTGTGAAGGTGAGCCATAAAAGCTTGAAGGGCTAGCTGAACGGCTTTGAATTTCAACACACTGATGTGAAGGAGACATTCCTGAGGAGACCACTGACCCTAAATGGTGAGGATTAACAAGGGAACATCCCAACCCATCAGGGAAGCATCTGTGTTGATGGTCACTTGCAGTTGTCGGTCGACAAACAACCTGCTCAGTAATACATTCTTTGGATTCCACAATTGCACATTCTTTGGATTCCACAATTGCACGTTGTAATGAACACCGGACTCTACCAACGCTACCTTGTGACCACTGCCTGGAGAGGCAATCCAGAAGCAGGCGTATGTATAACCTTGACTTTGGTACCAAGGCAATAAAAGAAGCTATTACACTACCAGAGAATGCAATGTTTGGTAAATGGGAAGCAGTCTTCGGAATGCCATCATGCTCTCATGACTGGATCAGTCTCTGTCAGCCACTGCATTGAGGCTGGCTCCCAGGAGAGCTTGCATTTGTTGGGGACAAATATGTCATTCTTTCTGATTGTCAGCTGAGTGTAAGCTCAATGGCTGCTTCCCTTTATGAGCTAGTTGTCCAAATATGGAAAGACAAGCACATGGCAGCACCATAGATGTGCTTTCTCAACCACCACACATTTGATAAACACGCTTTGAGATATTGTGCTGAGCTGGTAATAAGCTCCACTAACCACACGCCTTATGTACTGGCCATATGCAGGATTAATGTGCTTGTGAAAGTGGAAGTAGGTGCACTTGAGAACAAGGGCTGATTGCAGTCCCCCGTGTTGAAGAGGGATGAAATCCAGAAGGGTAGTCATTTTAAAATAACTGGATGTGTTGCTGCGGTTCAGCGTTCGGAGATCGAGGATGGGCCACAGAGTCTTATCTTTCTTTACAATGAGAAAGTAGAGTGAGTACTTCCCTATCCCTCAATGTTGTGAAGGGACAAATTCAATGACTGCCTTTTTTAGTTGTTCTTGAACCTCCTTGAGCAGAAGCATGTAATGCTCTGGGGAAATGCCGTACAGCTGTGGTAATATACCAACTGAGAGAGGAATGGAATTGTAGATAACAGTCTTGGTTAATGATGGAAGGTCCCCATTGTTCTGAGGTTGCCATAGTGGCAAGTATATCCACAGTCTTTCCCCAACAGTTGTTAGATGATCAGAAATGAACAGCTGGCAATTAACCAACTTGTCCTTTGGGCACCCCTTGCCTTACCTTGTTCATTTCCACAGAAGCCTTCTTGCAGATATTGCCCCTGCTTAGACTACAGGTGCTCTTGTAGGACATTTGTTGTGGATGGTACTTTCTTCACTGGGGCAAAGGAACACCCTTTGGAGGCTGTCCTAGTTTGTTGCCTTCAAAAAAACAGTTGTAAAGTGCTGGTGCTGCAGCATGTCCATAGCCTTTGCCATGCTGGTTTCTTTCTCTATTTTCTCCAGCATCTAATCTACCTGCAGACCAAAGAGATGCTCACCATCAAAAAGCAAGCCAATGAGGTATTGTCGACCCTCTGGTGTAAAGCCTGAAACTCTAAGCCAAGTGTGGTGGTGGAGCAGAAGGCTAGGACTGACTTGCATTGATGTTGTATGTACTGCATCCGAAGCACAATGGATGTTGAAATTCCAGACAACTTCCCCTTCCTGACCAGCTTTTTCCTGTAGGCGTTGGGGGATGTGTTTAGGCAACTCCTCCATCTCGTCCCACTGGTTGCTACTGCTAGTAATGCTATAGAGTCGTTTGCAATGCCACTGTGTGGCAGCTCCCAAGGGGACCCTTTTGCCTGTCACCTATTTTCCTACTTTCCTTATCTGGAGGTGGCATATCTCATATGTCCTGCATTAGTGCTCTCTTGCAAGCAGTGTCAACTACTAGGGGGTCTGGTATGACACGCCTACAAACAAAGAGAGGGATTTGTGGTGGGGGTTTAATTTTGTTTCTCCACTTGGAGAGTAACCGACCTGTCCCTGGGTTTTTGAAGTTTAAGCATGTTTTTTAGAATAGTATGGAACTGAGAAGAGCACTATCACAAAATCTTTCCCTTTGTCTTTCACATGCATCAGAACTTTATAATGTGCTGCTGCTCTTGCACCAACAGAATGATCAGCAGTGGTATCATCTGATGACGAGGAGGGGGGGTCACAGGATAAGGTTCTAGGAATGTATTGTCCTGAGAGTCCACCCAGTAAGCATGCCAAGCATTACCCTGATCATCATTATAACCTGGCTCCTGATAAGATGTCAGTGGATGAGACAAATGGTAATAATCAGAATCAATATGAGAGTTATCCAATAAAACCTGGACTTGTGGTGTGAGCAGGACTGGGTGACTCCTCATTTTCTTTCAGTTTTTCAAAATTGCCTCCTCAAAGATACATTTCCTCTTTTGAGCAGGCTTTCAGTTGATGAAAGAGGACGTGCAAGTGTCTTACCACTCAAGGTCAAAGAATATTGTGTGATGCCTCGCATTTGGTTGTTTACCCTCTTCGTGAGAAGGGGCTGGTGTACTGCATGTAAATATTATGCTCGACTTTGATGCTTCCTTATCGGAGGTCTGTCATCAGACTCTTGGATCCGAGCTTCAAGGCAACACCTTCTAAGGATTTCCCTTATCAAAACTGCGCTAAATAAGTCTTGACTCTAACAGGTGCTCCTGACAGTCAAGGCTTTTTCAAGAGCGGATCCTCAGTCTAGGCATGGTGCTCCCGGACACTGCTCTTTGGTGTTGAGATAGGGCTTGGGTTGGCTTGAGATTGAACCCCAGAGTGAAGATCCTTGGTGCGTAAGGTTGTGCTATGTGCCTGAAGCCTTGGAGTGTGGGTCTAAATCTCATAGGCAAAGCTAGACACTCAGTGTAGTCTTACTCCTGGGTGTGGTTTTTGTGAAAGGCCCTGTAGATTATCCTCCAGAGTATGAGGTGGTAGAGGAAACATACTATGGATTCCACTGCAATATGGCATCAAGGCTACCGGGCTGGGCCTCTCTCGTCATTGCAGTGGGCTCCTTCAACATACTTCGATACTGTGGCACACGGTGACCTGTTAGACCCTCTGCACTGCATCTCAGAGTACTGCAATCACCTCTAATTGTTTTGGTGCCAAACATTAAAAAAAATGAAAATTTAAATAAAAAAGCGTTTAAATTTTAACATGCACTTTTGTTGTCTTCCCTCGGCAGACAGAAGTTAGACTCGTGCTGGTCTGGCCACTGGAATTTGATACCCCATGAAGGGCAGAATTTAAAAGGTGTATTCTCAATTTCCCTCATCCCAAACCACTTGCCATTTTCACCAACTGGGTTCTAGTTCTCCGGTGTCCAAATATGCATTGAGTGCTTCAAAGCAGAATGGAGCACTCAAAACGCATCCAAACCTGATGGCGAAAAAAACATTCTAATGTGGAGACTGTCCTAGTGCATTAAGGATTTAAGGGGCGATATAACGCATCACAGTCAAACATGTGATCAAAAGCTAAGTGGGTTGCAGATTATTACTACATTGGCAAAAGTTACTTTTTATTAGAATGAAAGTGTAAATGGGGGCAGATCAGATTATGTAAAGAGATGGTTAAAAGCATTCAGTGATCACATCAAAAAAGTGTGAGAAACGATTTTGTTTCTGAAATAAGAGGTGCACCCTTTAAGTGCAGAAGCAACTAGAGAATCTTTCATAAACTCAAATGGCCTTATGTGTCATTAATGAGAAAGCAGTAAGGTATTTTGATTAATAGGCACAATAAGACAGCTCTGAATTGCTTCAAAATCTGTTTGGTATTCTAAAGGGTCTCTAGTTTAAGGTTTATTGATTCCACTGGAGTACTCACTCTCAAGGAACATGATTGTTAAAACAAGGTTATTGTAGAAACAGGATTACAGACGCTGTTTGGAAAGTATGACAAATAATTTTTGTGTGCGACAAAAGAGCGATCATTAAAAAACAGCCAGCAAAACCAAAACATTAATTTAGGAATAGCTTAAATATTGTGGGGCAAAATCACAAAGAAAAATACGAGTTTGTATTGTAGTTATAAATTAGAGATATATAACATAACATATTATACATAATAGTTATAAATGTCTTTGTAAATCAGCCACATAGTTTTTAATGCAGACAAGTATAAAAAAAATGGTCTTCATGCAAGACAAAAGAGTGATCATTAAAAACGAAGTCACAAAACCTTAATTTAATATTAGCTGAAAGATCGTGGGGCCTCTCACATGGGCACTGTCGAGTAGGTGAAATACTACTACCGGTTTCTTGCTCTTAGGCAACACTGTGAATGTACACATTCACTATTTCTCTTGAGTTTACAATTTTATTTTGCCCCTCTTCAAATTAGATTTTCGAGATGCGTTCAGATAAAAAGAGGAGGCTGCGTTTCTCTTGAGAAATATCAACAGTCAATTAACCCAATACTAAACAAAAATAAGAGAAGTTTTTCAAGAAACAAAATTCAACTAAAATAGCAGAGAGCAACATGACAACCTTATTTAAAGCTCTCCCTGATAAAGATTTTTCCAGCCAAACTACTACTTCTTGAAAACTAATTTTTACAGCAATGCCTAATACACAAGGCAAGAGCAGGACACTATGGGCACACAAACAGATACAATTAACATTTCTGTGGCAGCACCATTTCACCCCCAAAACACTTAAACAACCCAGCAGTAATAGCACAGGCCACTGTACCAGATGCAATAAGGAGGGTATATAGACTGGCATGTTCAGGACACAGACATCACAGTTTTCATGACTAAAGTGCATGACTAAACAAAGAGTGGAAAGCATTGCGGATGACAGTGTGCACGTACTTATATATATGGACAGGAAAAAACATCTATACCGCGGGGGTTCACACTGCCTCAAAAAAGGTTGGCTCCACATTGGCTCCATAAGGAAAGTGAATGACCCTCACAAAAGGGAATCGACCGAATGCAACATACATGACTTGAAGCCAAAATAGAGGAACTGAGAGGGGAGGAGTAGAGTGCAGCACGCTATGGATTATGTACCAGAGGCCACTCACACAGATCATCCTGAAGAACCACAATCTGAGGGTTGATACAAAATGATCCTCTGCCCGTGATTACTTTATACATCGGAAACCTAGCTGCAGGAGGCTTTTGCCTTGAGCCAATGTGCTCAGTAACTGCAAAAGGTTAAGCTGACAGACACTAAATTTAAATATATTTTTTAAACGAATAGGGTACTTACACTGGCATAAAGCAGCATTCTCAGTGTATGATGCAGGATACACTATATCATAATGATTTCCATTGGAAAAGCACAGCATTATCTGAAATGAATAAGCAAAAAGGTAGCATGGCTATCAAAGACCCTTTTTACACATAGTAAGTAACAAAACAAATACATTTTCATACAACATTACTGAAAAGACAGGGGTTCTTTAAATATGTGTTACAAAACTGAATGCTGCAATTGTTTTAAGTTGTTTCAGATTAGATTCAAAGTACCACTAGGAAAGAGCAGTCACTCAGCTACCATTTAAAAGTAATGCCAAACTAAAGGTGAGGTGGCAGGCCTATGGTAGTAAAACAAACAGACAGACACGCTCTTTCCCATTGTCATGTGTTGCATCTTTTTATTAATTATGAAAACATACAGTCTGGAATTATAAGTAATGCTGCAGGTCCTGATAACTAAGGGGGGAGTTAATGGATGTTTCATTGTGGCCAAAAGTACAATTCTGTAATAAACGAATTTAACAGCAATTCAAAATCCAATAGAAATTGTGGCCAAAATGGTCCCATTTTCAACCATCACAGAAGAAAATGCAATGTCCAATGAAAGTAATGAGATGTATTCAGATGTGAGCAATATATATTTTTAATTAAAAGAATCCCTGCAAACCTCGGCCACCAAGCAGGGCAAACGGTCATGTACAGAATCCCTTCAGGAAAGCATTAACAAACAGCATGGCATATTGGCCATCAGCATCTAGACAAACGCCAACTGGAAGATGCACTAAATCACAAAACAATGTCAACATAACAAGGTAACTTATCAAGGTGGAACTAAATTAGCTAAATACTAAAGATGTGTGCCTTCTTTCTCCATATCATATCGGTCTACGCAGAATTTGACTTCAACTCCTCACACCAAAGTTACCAGTTTTCTATTGTTCATAATTTCCTCAAACAATAAGTTGCTTACAACTTTTTCTCTTTTTGGTTTGCACAAAAAACCCTCTTCACAGAACTCGTGTCTATGCTCATCCAACCCGTCAGTACCAATTTCATTTAACACACATTAGCTACTGGACTTTGGTGCAACCACAACACAATGTGCAAATTTAAAACCAAATAAATAATTTGACACAGGTCGAACATCAATAGAGAAGCATATTCAAGGATTAGAACCATCTGCAGAATAACTTTAATCTGGGCAATCTGGACCTTATTTTGCAGATATAAATGAATCTGGGCACACAATATGGGGCATATGGGACTATCAACTGTTTTATTCCACTATCAATTGCACTATTACTTAATGGGTTGGGTGAAGTGCAAGAGGAAGTTAGGGGAAAAAGATCAGTAAATTCGAACAGACTCGATGGGGCGAGCTAAACACTATCAAAATCTTCACTGCCATTTTCCACACTCTCACTATAGAGTTATAAACAGTATAGGTTTTAAAGTTGATTTTGCATTTTGTATACTATATCTCTCCCTCAGAAATGCTCTCAAATTATTGTAGCCACACCCTGGGATAATGGAATTTATGGGACTTGTACCCATCAACTGGATCCAAATTCAAGTGGTTCTGCCATATGACATGCTCTCCCAGTACATCAAACTAAGCCACTGGATTCACACTGTACCTGAATCTAATACTTAATGGAGGCCTTTGAAGAAATAACAATATCTGCACACCCAAATCTCTTCTGTAGGGTTTTTAGCATAGAATGCACTAGAGCCCATACAGAGTCAGAAAGGCCTGGGCCACAGTGGCTCATGGAGAAGTTTATAGTTTTAACAGTACAAGTCATTTTGTAGGCACTTCTGGTGAAAGGAGGCCAATTACTGATCTCCCTGGTTAAATCTGTTCGACCCAAACCAACTACAATGCATGATGTACATGCTTAATAGATCAGTGATTAGATGATGTCAAGGGGTAACTTAATGAGGGCTCCCAGTTTGCATGCAAGCGCAAGATGGTAGGTTGCCACAGCTTGCAGTCATGGAACATTCTGGTAGCTGTCTCTCCTTTCTTCATCTTTTAATATTCAGGTAGCAGCCTCCCATTAATTTTTCTGCAGGTTACTGCTGCTGTGCTTCTTTATCAACAGTACAGCTAGTGTTACTCAGGTTGGCGTGTTTTAGGGTCAGATGTACAGGTACTCCACTGATGTAGAAAGAAGACGATTGATATGGCCCTATCAGTTAGAGCAATATCCAGCTTATCTTTACGCGGCCTGCAAGAGACTGGCGTGTATTAAAGGCAAGGGCATAACAATGTGCTCCCACTCAAGACAAAGATGTGCTCTAGTCTATACCTATTACCTATATCCTGTGATGAGGTGCAGAAGATGAGCCACAACCCCAGTAACAGTCTCCGAATGGCTGAGGCCAGTCTGGAACAACTCAGACCTCCAGCCCTTAAGTTTCCATCATCATTGATTCACTGCAGAATATTACAATTGTATCCAGTTTATTATATTATACGGAATACCACATCACTAAAAAAGAAAGTGGTGTCTGAACTGGATTGGATCATCCAAATTTTCCAACTATAGTTCGGGATCTGCACAGCTGATTGGCCTGGCACGGACTACTAAACCTTAGGTCTCAAGCTGACCCCCGAGACCAGCATTTCAGTTCAACTTTTACTTCAATAAAGAGCTGCGTATCTGTCCAGAGGACAGGACTGGGGCCAAGGACAGGGCACCACATTGAGATCTCCTATTAGAACCAAGGCTATGTTCTAGAATGGAGTAAGAAGCTTTATGTTGGTGTGAACAAAGGGAAAGGAGGTAGACTGAACATTTAAAGAATTGGCCAGAACTTAAGTCTAGCACTGAGAAACCCTTCTGCTTCAAGCTCTGCCACAGGGGTCTGTTGCCTGCTTTAAGCCCTGAATGCATGTGGAGCATGTGCCAAGATCAGAGTGCTGTTGCTGCTCAACTCACCCAAGATGAATTGCAGAGGTGTCTTCTCTGACCCTTTACCCATGTCTCCCTTCCACGTGTTTTCACTTCTTGTGGAAAGGCTGAGACTGCTGATGCAAGAAATCAAGCACGACTAAAGAGATGGTTGCCCTTATTTGATTGCTTTAAATGATCTTCTTTCCTTATTGTATGTTCCATGGACAAACTGGCAGTTGCAGTCCCTATCATTGAGCTGGGTAACAATAAGCATATGTTATTCAGCAGCAAGATATCCTTGGGTGAACGTGCGCTTTACAAATAAACATGTTATCAATTTCGACCTGCTGAGGATCATCTTAGCTACTATACTGAGATGGCTGAGGCATTAGTGCCAGCACTCCAACCACTAACAAACCAAACAGCTCCAGTCGCATCAATACCCCATTTGACATTCGGACCGTGTGCACCTGACATTCAGCAGCAACCGTCTGAGTCAACCCTATGCCACTTTCTGGCACTGTGGTGCATGTGTGGTCACGAAGGGTAAAGAAGGCACTGAAACGAAAAACGCCTGCTCTCAAACCAGATTCACAAAACCTATCCACATCAGAAAGTCTACCGTCAGGATAAAGACATTTCTGGTCCATTTGGTGAAGAGAGCGTAATCTATAAAAGCTACTATTTCAGCAAAGGAAGGCAAACTAAAATAGAAAGAAATTATATCATATTTTAATTGAAAATGCACCTATTAGACATTCAAGATATTGTGCGTAATTGAAGCGGTAATTTTACCTGGCCTTCTAAAACGACATCACAGTTCAAAGAGTAAGCAGTGTTTGCTTGACCTCAACAGCCTAAATCCAAAATAGAGATTCTTGGGAATTCAGTGAAATGTACAGAAGCACTCAGTATCTTCCGGCCAAAGATGACAGTCAGTACTTGTCACAAGGATTGGCCAGTAAAAGTCTCATAGTGATATGACCATTTGAATTTGACATGATAGTACCAAGTTTCAACATCTAGTCAAACACTAATATTTCCCCCTAAAGAATGATATGGTAGGGGGAATCATCCAGAAGTCAAACTTCTCTACAATGTTTCCAGAAGTCAAACATTATTTGGTCTTATTTACACCTTATGAAAGGAAATAACATTTGATCACACAGGAGCCCTCAGTTCCCTTCTTACAAAAAGAGTGTCTCAATCACTTCTATAATATATCCACAAACAAATCCAATGTGTGAAATAGCTTTTCACTGAGGGAGAACCATTTTTATATTTTTTGTGCATTTTGTCCTTCAAGATAGAAATAACGGGACACATTGTCAAAAGCGACTTTTGTCCTTAAAAACAGCTTGACACTTCTACTTAAACATTCCATCCCTTGTTTTCTCAATTAGCCATGTAGAATCCGGGTGTCGGTGAAGGATTTTTGATATGCTTTTTTGAGTTCCAGGTGATACTCATATCAAGTTGTTCCTCCTAAAAAGGCAATTGTTTACACCCTCATTTACATTTCATACAAGAGGCATTATCATGTGAAGAGAGTTAAGCACTGGATCATGAATTTCTCAATAAATACAAATATATCTCAATGTATACAAATTATTCACATTTCCACCTCTAAAGTCACACTGGCAATATGTAACAATTCACATCTAGCTGTGTATAAAATATAGCCACATGCCAATAGCTGCACCCTTATCCGCGAATTAATGAGGGAAAATACAAGTACAGCACATAAGCAAAGAAAATGCCAAGTAATGTAATGCAACAATTCACGACTATATTTTATTTTAAAACACAAAATCAAAAACTACAAGATATCAGCATAGAAGCCTCTATAAAACTACGTAACAACCACCATTTAATCACACTTTTGAAGATGACAATGGTCGTGGAGAAGATGGGGTAAAATCAATTAAAGTTGAATAGGAGCTGAGGTGTTCATTAAGTGTGGGGCAGTACATTCTTGCCTACCACTACATTGTCTTGTGTGATGGAGCCAAAAAACCTTATGGTAAAAATGCTGTTCACAAATGAGCAAATAATATTATTTTACCTTAAAAAGCTGAGTTCCAATTATTGTCAGAGAGAGTGATGGCTAAGAATTAAGTAATGCCCAAGAATATGCCAACATTTAGCAAGTGAATTATGATGCTGTTTTCCCAGTTTCTTCCAACAAGAACAGAAATACATATAACTGACTAACTAAGACTGATGCACTGAACTACTATGGCGAGGTTATCTGGTAGCCATGTTTTCACTTTTGGTCTGCATTTCACAATTGTTCAGAAACTTTCATTATGGTTTCCATGTATTAAAACTCGTCCGTCAAACCTGGATATGGTGCCTTTAAAAGGATAATGGCAAAGTAAAGACCTACACTTCCGGTGGAATACAGCCTTGCCAGCAGACAGAGAAAGCAGACACAAACATGGATGTGGTGACGATGACACATGTGTCACAGTTGTGTGCAGGGTTCTGTATTTCGAGTACAAGAATTGACCAAACAAATAATACCCGCCATAATATTCCTCACAGTCAGTTGGGCCTGATTTAAAGAATGTAAGGCACTTTTAAGAAAACAATAATCAACAAGATGCTCGACATCTCAGTGAATAAATTCCAATCAAAATGAAAAAGGACTTTATTTCATCAATATGAAAACATGCCATTTAGGGCCAGCTGTACGACCCATTTTTGCATGCACGAACGGGTTTGCGACCCGTTTGCGCATGCAAAAATACCAATGGGCCATGTACAAACCCCATTTAGGGAGTCACAATTTGTTTGCGAAACGCTAAATAGGATTTGCGACTCGCTATTAGGAAGGGGCGTTCCAAGGGCGTCCCCGTTCTATTAGCGACTCACTACCCTATGTAAGAATGTTTTGCGGGAAATCACTCGCAATTTACCGCCCTCCTCATTGGTAAAGCACTCGCAAATGTAAAGGAATCCCCAGGAGACCCCTTCCCCTTTGTGAATGCAGGGACAAATATTTTTTAGGGGCAGGCTGTGGTCCCAGGGACCACTACCTGCCCTTAAAACATGAAAGAAAACGTTTCATTAGTATTTTTAGGTCTCGCCTGACCCAGCGCATGCGCTGGTCTGGCGAGACTTATTGAGAGGGCTCCAAAAAGTGCTACCAGGCCAGCCTAGAGCTACAGTGCATGTGCACGGGCGCGCGCGCTGCGCTTTCCCGCGATTACTTTCACTTTCACGGCCGCCATAGGTCTCGCTTTTGGGACCTTATAAGTATTTAGTTATGCAACTGCTGGATGGCTAAACACTTATAAGGTACCAAAGGCGAGACCTATTGGCTATGCCAATGCTTGTGTTAAATGCATCCCGTTTTCCCTTAAGAAAAATGGGCTGCCTTTAAAAAAATTTTTTTTTTTTAAAAAGCTCGATTTAAAACCAGTCCCAGACACGGAGGTCTGCTGAGCCCAGCAGGCCACCATACCAGGGAGGGCCAGCCATTCCCAATGGGGTCGCAAATTGTGAGTGCCTCATGAATATTGATGAGGCATGCAATTTGCGACCCCATTGGGAATCGCAAACAGTTTCTCTGACACTGTTGTATATTGGCAAGCGACTCGCAAATTGCGACTTGCAATTTTTCGCAATTTGCGAGTTGCTAATGGCAATGGTCATGCATCTGGCCCTCAGTTTCTAGTGAAGCCATAACCAATAAACTAATCGCAAGCCTCTATTGGGTTCACAGTCTTAAGTTATAAAGTGTCAACTGCACATAAATAAATAGGTGCCTTCAAGTAAGATGGTAAATACAAGTCACACCAAAAGCAGAGGCGCTCCCTCCAGCATCTGTCTGTACCATGCCCCCACTTTAGTTACCCAGTCATCCGGAGTTTCTTAACCGCTGCCTGTACAGAATGTATGTCTATTAAATACAGCTAAGTATCAAAGGTAGGCAGAGTCCAATTGAGAAATAATTAAGAACGGGCACTGGTAGTATGTGAGCACTGAATGTTCAGCAGCATTGTATAAATGGATGTCAGAGTAAGGCTGTGGGAATCTGTGTGTGTGAATGTATCTGACTGTGCCAGTGTCTGTCTGTGTGTGTGTCCATCTGTCTTCTGTTTATTCATCGGTTCGTCTGTCCATCTGCGCCCATCTGTCAGTGTTGGCTGTCTACCTGACTGTCTTCATCTGACCATCTGTGTATGTGTCTGTGGATGCCTGTATCTGCATATCTGTGTGTCAGTCTATGTACCTCTGTGCCTATATGACTGACTGACCGTCCTATGGATGCAGGGACTGGAGGCATTAATGTTTAAGAACAGTAATATCACAGATCCTTAACGATGAATTCAAAGAACTAAAGGGTCCATGCTACAGACTGCTACGATAGGGTTAACCTTTCTCCTCCATTATGATGGAATCATGGGATAGAATTTATAGTCATTTTCTTTGAAAAATGGGGTAACTGAGGGCGCTGTACACAGAGCACACTGGTCCCATCGCTTGCAATACTCCATTTCAATAATCAGAAAGTACACACACTATCAGGCATTCAGTCCAAAACACAACACCTCTCAAGCACCAACATATAGAAGAAGCTGAGAGGATGAAACTCAAAAAAGTGAAGAACATAAAAGAACAAGCAATATTTACATTAGTGCTTTGCTGATACTTTTTGTTCTTGTTCTCTCTTCATAAAGGGGTGAGGAAAAAGCATCTCTAATAAGAACGCTGGTTCTTTTAAAGGAATTTCAAGTCATCCATTGCTGAATAGCCCTCCTTATGTGAACTCCACTTCCCTTTGTGTCACCCTCCACTACCTACACCCAGTTCCTAAATTATATATATATATTTTCTTTTTTTACACATGGCAGAATAGGAAGAAAGAAGGGAGGCAAATGATTAAGTGCACTGGAATCACTTTTAAGTTAATGTTCTTTACTTTCATGCCACGATCTTCCTCCTTCCAAAGTGGTTGGAAAAATCACTTCACAGTTTAAAATTCCACAATGGGGTGGGAGAAAACTGCAAATGCCCAGCCATGCGTCAAGTTAACATGTTGAAGTGAACTCTCTGGCACCTAGCTGACATTTGTATGTGTTCTAGAGCAATGCTTGCAAAAATCATGGGGGGGGGGGGGGGGGGAATCTGTTGCCCTACAAATGTCTTCAAAAGGCTTTTGTTACCTTTGATGTAGCAAGCTCGAACCGAGGAGCCTGAACTCCTTCGATGTTGTAAGCTATTCATATGTTTGAGAGCTAACAACAGTGACTTAAGTCACTTTATTGCCAGCAGTCATACCGTGACAAGCAGAAGCTCTGGGCATTTTAAGGTTGTTGTCCTTCCTATGTAAAACATAATTACTTCAAAACAATTAGATTGTGCAAAGTCAGTTTAGCCAAAGAAGCACGAGTCTAAGCTGAATGTGAAATTCCATGAATACCTTTGAAATGAAAGAAGGAACTGTGTAAATGAAAGTCTTGTTGATACACTAAACCACACCCATCTTTCTGGCTGGAAGATCGATATCACATCAGAGCTGGTTAGGATCAGGAAATCTATGCTGCTTGTGGTCACAGGTTGCAAATGTGGCATGCATAACAGAGGTGAGACTGGGTCTAAGTCTCACTGAGCAGCAGGATCTTTAGACAGAGAATAAACACTGAGAAGAATCCTAATTGCATTTTTAAAATGAGTGAATGCTACGAGAAACTGCATACCTATTTTGTATGACTGGCGGAAAAATCTAGTGCTTTTTATCCAATTGTTTAAGGATAATGCAGTGGGAAAAAAAATTGCCAAGTTCTTTAAAAGACATTTATGGGAAGGCCCACCACCAAACACCTATCTGGAGAGTTGGACCTGCTTCGCACACCACAAAAACATTGAAATATTTCAGTAGTGTCCCTCTGGGATTGCCTATAAATCCAAATGGTAAATTTGCGGATTCGTTTAAAATGTTTTGCAATATTTGTCAACATTCAATGCAGTGTCTATGATTTAAGTTCCCTGCAATGAAATCTCATATGCATAGCCCTATGATGCAGAATAAAGGTTACTCCTTTTCGAAATACTGCTTCTATGACAATAATTTATCTTTTGCTGAAGATCAAAATATGTCTTTACCTTTTCGGGAAAGTTGTTTTCAGTTACACATGATGGAGGTGCATTAGGTTCTTGATAAATGACAAAATCTTTCCTGAGAAAAAGCAAGAAGAATGAAACAACCATCATCAAGGTACATGGAAAAGACTTAAAGAACAATAAAACACTATTGGGACTGTAAAAGAAGCATTTGTATTCCAATCATATTAAACATACTAAAAATATGAAAACATGACAGGAAAGTGAATATATCTGTTACAGGGTGGCAACTTTTCTGTTGTATTTTATGGGGCTAGTTGCATGTACAATAGGAATAGGACAGGCTTCTGTTTCGACAAATAGGGCCAGTTGGTACTGGAGCAAGAATTTCTTCATATGGCTTAGCAAGCTAAAACTAATCACAGCTGGTGACGGGACCTACCCACAATGCAGGGCATACATTAGATGGAATATTTACTAATCTAGATAATCTGCTAATTACTGACGTCCTCCCAATGACTTGGACTGACCACTACTTGGTACTAGGTACTATAAAAATTAGCGAAACCTCCACTGTTAAAACACCTACCCCCAGACAGGAACCTTTTAAGGTATGGAAAGATATCAATATTCCTAACCTTAAGGTAGCACTAGACAACTCTAAGCCTACCTTGTCTACTGATCCAGAAATAGCTACAAAGCAATACCAAGCTTGGCTGGACCAGGCCACTAACAAATTTGTACCAGTTAAACGAATGTCCAGGAATAGAAGTTCCCCTTCAGCACCCTGGTATACAGAAGAACTCAGAAAACATAAACAGCTATGTAGAAACAAAGAAAGACACTGGAGGAAAAACTATGACGATGAAAGCAAACATATGTATAAGGAGCTTCAAATTCAGTACAAACTCTTGATCATAGAGGCCAAAAAAAAGTACTACAGCGAGCAAATCGAAAGTGCAAAAAATTCTAATAAAAAGCTCTATAACATAACCAAACAGCTTGCAGGAGGTGTTCCTGACTTGAATCCCCCTTGTTCACAAAGTTTCTGTGACTCATTAGCATCCTTCTTTTTCACTAAAGTGAATGATATCTTCTCAGCATTTAACACCGCTGATAATCAAAGCACCGATGATATAATAACGCCACATACTGACAATATCTTTCCACAGTTTGCGGAAATCACAGAAAACCAAATCCAGGACATCATCAAATCCATTAAGTCCGGCTCAGCATTGGATCCTTGTCCCTTGAAAACTCTCCGCCCATTAATGGACACCGTGGTTCCAGTTATAACCCAAATTTGCAATCTAATGTTCCGCACAGGAATCTTCCCTACCCCTTTAAAAAAAGACCTTACTGAAGCCACTTCTGAAAAAATCTGGCCTAGATAAAACGGAGTTAAAAAAACTACAGGCCTATAGCTAACCTCCCGTTTCTAGCCAAAATAGCAGAAAAAGCCATGAATACTCAACTTGCGGAATTTATCGAGCAATACCATCTGCTCGATGAAACCCAATTTGGATTCCGCAAGTTTCATGGAACAGAAACGGCGCTTATCAAAGCGGCGGATGACATCCGATTAATCCGAGATCAAGGAGGCTCAGCACTGTTGGTGCTTCTAGATTTATCGGCCGCCTTCGACACGGTCGACCACAAGATCCTGGTCGACCGTGTCGAAAAGATGGGCGTGCAAGGCCTAGCTAAGAAACTACTGGCATCTTTCCTGACGGATAGATCCCAGGCAGTCACCCTAGGACAATTCGAGTCAGCAGAGTTGTCCTTGCCATGTGTGGTACCTCAAGGCTCATCCCTTAGTCCGACACTATTTAACATCTATGTGTCGGACCTCGCTAAAACAATCAAAGCGCATGGGATGAACCTTACCTCATATGTGGATGACACCCAGTTGATTCTGGCCATCAGAGATGATGGGGAAACAGTAGCGGAGAGTTTTGAAGCAGGCATGCTGGCCATCGGACAGTGGATGTCAGCAAACTGTTTAAAACTGAACTCCGATAAAACCGAGGTGGTCACCTTTGGTCATCTTAGCCCTAACTGGTCCTCCGTATGGTGGCCGTCATCCTTTGGAGCCTTGCCCAAACCAACCACGAAGGTGAGAAACTTAGGCGTCATTTTTGACGACAACTTGAACTTTATGGCTCATGCCAACCAGACGGCCTCCACAGCGTTTTACAAATTACGCCTGGTAAAAAAGATCCTCCCATTTCTCCCCAAAAGTGTAGGCAAGACATTAGTTAGTGCCCTAGTCCTGTCTGCATTAGATTACTGCAATGGCCTGTTTGCCTATGCCCAAATCAGGGTCATCAAGAAAATGCAGACAGTACAGAACGCAGCGGCCAGACTTCTCTCGGATATCCCCAAATTTAAACCTATAACGGATACCTTGAGAAGCTTTCATTGGCCCCCTATCAGGAATAGAATCAAATTCAAAACATTGTGTATTGTTTATAAATCGCTACACCAACAAGCCCCTCAATTCCTGAGAGACCACCTTATTCCTTATATTCCTCCTCGACCACTCCGTTCAGCCAAGCTGAACGATCTGGTGGTACCCCGGACTAGACTAGTCAACTGGGGAGACAGACGTTTCCTGGTTGCCGCCCCAAAACTATGGAACACACTTCCTCAATCCATCAGATCCAGCCCAAATCTCCTGTTATTCAGAAAGAAGCTCAAAACATGGTTGTTTAACCTCTAAGAGCCAGAAGCCAAGCATAGGAGAGTTCACAATAGTACAGCGCCGAGACGCCTGCGGGCATTTGTTCGCGCTTTAAGAAATGCTAAAAAATAAATAAATAAATAAAATCCCAGGTCAATGGCTCTACTATTTATGGCTGCAGGCAGTGGAAGCTAGCACCATTTTTACTCAGTACTCACAATTCCTTTGGACTAGTATGTCAGTTCATGGATGGTGGAATACATTTTTATAAACATTTTATGGAAGATAATCCCAATAGAAGTACAGAAAACAAACAAAAATCAGGGTACTCTTTACAGCTCTCCAAAGTTCCGCTGAAAATGCTTATCCCACTCACTGCAAGTGATATCACAGATTAGGGACAATCTGAAACAAGGAGGAGCGTGGGAAGGGGGCACAAGCACTCCACCTTTATATTATTATTTTGCTGTACAGCATTCTATGTGCCTCTCACTGACTCAGGAAGCACATCTCCCAAGTGCGGAGGGAGAGGGGGGATTTAATATTTGTTCACTCGATGCACTTTATGACCCTACTTTATGCCCTGCACACTTGTCTAGACCTCTGCAACTGGGGTGGAGATCCCCTAGTGGTAAAGTATAGTAAAAATTATACAATGTTATTATAATGTAAAAATAATAGTAACTTTTTTATGCCAAGTGTTAATGCAAATTACTTTTTGATATATTTGAAAAGTGATACACATTTTAAAACATGCTACACAAGTAATTTAATTTTGAATTAAAATATGTAACCAAGCATATTTAAAAAAAAAAAAGATTTATTTAAAAAAAACACCTAAAGTAAAATGTTTATATTTATTTCTGATGTATTAAGTTACTGAAAGCTAGCTATAGAATTATTTTTCATAAAAAAATGTACATTAGTTTTTAAATTTAAAACAAAAAGGTAATTAAAATATTTTAGAACACAATTTTAATGTAAAGTTATATTTAAATTCTTAACATTAAAAAAAGTATATATATGTTTCAAACAGTTAAAATAAATAATTTATCATTATTTCCCATGGGGTTCTATTTTAGGTCGCTACCTTCATTATTGTTCTATGGGAGGGTATTGCAGTATCAGTGGTTGGACACGTCTGGTCTTACTCCAGCTGTTTTGGGTCCTTTTGGCTGTATGAACTATAAACATGCAATTTGTGAATAGCGATGGCTTTACTCTTTATTGAGTGGGTATATGTCCCTCCATAACCCCCTCCCTAGTCCTCCCTTAAACTGTCTTTCCTCCTTCCCAAATCCCTCCCCAGTAGTAGAAAGTATTACCCATTTTCCAACCACTCCCACTGTGACTCCCACATTTACTTCAACTTACACCAACATGTGAGGAGATCTCTGTAGTCAGAGTGCAGATTCCCACACATAAAAGATAGGAGAGGAAGAGACATTGACCTTTTGTAAAACGTTTAGTAGTTCTAGTATGGTGCTACTAAGTATACTATAAAATGCAGTTTTAGATTAGGTCCCACAGTGTGGAACACTTTTTATGGTGGCTTCCACCCCCTCTTCCACCCCTTGTCAAACATTGCTGGAAGCACCATTCAGGTGGATGGTGTCTGTCACATGATAGAAATATTAGTATGCAGGACCTAGCTACATTTTCCATTAACTGTACAGAGTTATATTCGCAAGGAGCTTATTCCACAACCATGGACCAAATATGGAGTCTCTGTGACCATCTGTTATCAATCCTTAGAAAATATTTTGTGCTCAAAAGAGCATGTCCTCGAAATGCAGAGCACCAATTTATAAAATATAAAAATAACTATTTGTCAATACCATTTTATTCTGCGTTTGAGTTGGATATTAATGAATGAATTGTGTAAGTAGGTACTACTGACGAGCACTGGAGTACCTCTAAAAAAACAGTAAATGTCTGCTGGATGAATTCGTAGAGGGTATTTTTCATTATAAATCATATCTGTAAAGTTGTTTATTCATTAAAAAGTACCAAAAAACATATGACTCAAAAAATAAGTCAAAGGGTCAAGGAAGAAAACTATATATTGAGAAATTGTCAAGTAAAATATTTTACACACATAATAACATACAGCTCATACACCACATATCAATGACAATTCAGGAAATTTGTGACTACAAGGGCAGTCGATGAACAAACTATGAATGAGTTTGAACAAATGTACAAATTCATAGTCTGCCACAGAGTTAAATTCTCTACTCAAAGTTCTTCCAGTGCTTTAACGTACACCATTTTTATATGTAGAAGTAAGCTAGTGAATAATTATTCTAAATAAAGATTTCAACTCTATTAAATCACTTGTGTTAACAAGCCAAAAATGCCAACTTTCCACAAACATGTGAATGCATCTTACTTGTACATGAGGGAGAGTGCGCTGATTTCCACTTGGCCGACCCATTCCTGCATTCCAAAACAAATGGAAAAAGAGTTCTCAATTTGCGATTTCTATCCACACACAGGCAGTTTGCATAGTTTTCCATAAAAGAGCCACTCCTTTCTTAGACATTAACTATCCTTCTCCCAGTTGTTTTTAGTATCTTTATAAAAAGGTCATTGGTTTTGTCAGAAGACGCATGACAATTAGAGTGTGGTTGCATCAAATTCAGTGCTGGTAATGCTCTCAAAGGATTGCAAATGGGTTTTTGCTTTGTTGAATAAAATCTTTAGCTTAGCTCTTCAAACCAAAAATCACTTCAAGGGCAAAATATTTTATATGTGCTCCACCTGAAAAATAATTGCCAGTATTGTACTCTTGTTTGGGATGTGAAGTGCATTAAGTCACCAAAGCAGGAGCGCAGCCAAGAAATAATCACGTGCAAAACATCCAAAGAGCATACAACAAAAATATCATTGCAAAACTAAAAACGAGACAAAAGAGAAATGTGTACCTTGGTGATTCCAAAGTTCTCAGTTGATATCATTCTATTCATCACAAACTCCATATTGGTTGGTTAGTTACATATTGTTGCATATGCGGTCATGGTGGATAGTGTCCCAAAATGTTTCACTTTCTTCCTATTCAACCACACCCACAAACTGGAGCTTTTTTTCATCAGCGATATCCACTATCATACACAGTAACCAATTAGGCTCTGCAATTTGACCTGGTTTCTTCAGCATATACCGGTACACAAAATGGATGCATATCACACCAGATAATAGCTGTCACAGATTATGTAACAGATCTGTCTCAAAGGAAGGTTCCAAGGAATGCCACAAAGTTGAAAGCTGATCCATTCAAATTGGCTTTGCCCAAACAGTCAAAGTCAGACATCATGCATGATGCCCTGCTGATCACAAAACTTTTCCTTTCACTTGGCTTGACTTCAAGAATGCGTCAGATATTGCTATTTCAAAAGGTTCACAATACAGGTGTTATAGCTGAGAAACATTTTAACTTCACATACCATGCGAACATAGTTAACAAGTGTGCCTCCTGCTGCAAATATTTCCTCTTATTCGCTCAAAGGTTTACCTTGGCCTTCACATGGTCCTGTCTCTTCTGGCTAACAGCATCCTCATATGGCTCCTTCAGAAATCTCTAGACAAGCTTCACAGCGTTCAAACTTCTAATGTGTGGCTCATTTGTGCTCTAAGATGTAATGACCACATCACAAATTACCTCAAATCCTTTCAGTGGCTCTGGATTAAAAAGAGATCTTCCTTCCAGAATCTGAGTACTGTTCACAAGTCAATCTTTGGATGCCATACAGCACATACTTAGCTACTCTAGCTCTGCCAAAGAACTTGGCAAATCTACTTGTGTTTCAACCAAAAAGAATAGTGTTGAAAAAGACTACATAAAATCAGAAGAGCCTTGAAAAAGCATCTCTTCCGCTTCCCTGTAAGTCTAAATTCCTCCGACCTAGCTCAGCTCCAAATACAGGCCGCCAATAAAGCATTCAAATGCGTTTAAGATCAGCAAACATTCTGATCTCAACTGTTTTTCCACCTTTGGGGATAATTGTGATGTTTCTTCTATGGAAAGTTCCCAGAACATTATCACTCGCTGGCACTTGTGTTACCTACTGCAAGCTCTCTGACATGCCCTCTGATTTTTGAACTTTATAAAAACTCTAATTAAATAGATCACAACTCTACACTATAAGGTGAGCGTTATCTGTTTGCCTGGTCAAAATCCCAGAGTCCAGCTAAATACCTTGAGGACTCTTCCCTCCGAGATGTGTTCCCAACTGAAAACTTTATAATAATTTTTTAAAAAACAGCATTGGTCCCTTTTATGGACA
Organism: Triturus cristatus; assembly: GCF_964204655.1. Lineage (NCBI taxonomy): Eukaryota > Metazoa > Chordata > Amphibia > Caudata > Salamandridae > Triturus > Triturus cristatus. The sequence goes on from NC_140582.1 coordinate 501,093,234, forward strand.
TGGGCTGCTTTTAGAAAAGAAAATATCCCTTTTTATGAATGCAAATGCAGGGACAAAGGACTTTTTACCTTACAGTCTTCAATCCCAGCATTCACAGCTAATGACAGCGGGTTGTAAATTGTGACCTGTCAAATAAATATTCATTAAGCAGATTGCTGTGCAACTGCCTGTAAAAGGACAATTTGCAATTGGATGTACTAATATTTAGTATGAATTGCAAATTGCAATCCTGTTCAAAGCCAATTTGCGCATATTTGTTTTGTGATGTGGAATCATGCTTTAGGCCCTTAGTGCTATTCTGTTCAGACCATAGTGTACAACCCAAGCAAACGCACCATGTTTTTTTGCGTACCCTTTGAGTATGCAGGGCAATTACATATCTTAATTGATTTTGGGTATCTGTTCGTATAGATCAGAATACTTTGGTGGAGGACACGGTGAACCCGGGGGTGACTTTTTAGCATGCTCTTTGTACATCCAATTCACAATGAAACATTTAAAAAATGTTCTCTTGGCTCACTAATTCTCAGAAGCAGGGATTCAAATAAGTGTGTAATCCATCACCTCTCATGAGGCTCCCACTATTATGAGATTATTGCCATTCCGATGCTCGTCAGTGTGTTCTGCCCTGTATTTGTGAATTTACGTTGTCTGCTACAAAGATGTTAATCTGCTTTTTAATGCTATGTTTTACCATTTGAGAAACATTACTTACTTTTCAAAAACATTTGTCATGTTGTTCTGCAAAATACGGCTCAGTAGTGAAGCCTGTGACACAGGGGATTCAACTGAATTTAGTTTCACAGAGTAGATCAGCCCTCTCTTCCTGAATCACAAGCACTACACTTAGTTTCTGGGTGTCAGTTCATTTTGTATTGTAGCTAATGTTGCTTTACTTTATCTGGTGTCATGTCTAAGTGGCTATGTTTTACACCTATGCCCTTTGTATTCAAGGTACTTCAAAGAGTGGCTTTAAAGCACGACTAAACTGTAGCAAACAGTGCTTACCTGACTCCAGGAAATGTGCCTCGTCCAATACGGGCCGCCTAAATCACTTAGTAGCTCACTGTGTCCTCTAAGTGAGGCGGGGCCCTTCTCTGAGACTCAGAATGAGGCATTGTTAGTGTGTGCTGGCCTTCTTGTTGCTGTCTGGCTTGCATGCCCTTTTTAAAGTTTTGTCATTGCCGTTCACTTGGCTGGATGAAGCGGCCTTTACCCAGCTTCATATACTAAGGAATAGTAACTTCTTGCAACTCTATTTTTAATCAAGAGCATTTTCTTTTAATTTATAAACAGTACATTATACCCATGCATTTGCCGAATTTTGAAAAACAAATATTTAAAAAAATTTACAGTTTAAACTTTGAAAAAATGTAAAATACTTACTAGAGAAAGCAACATTGGTTGTCTTTTGAAATTTAGCAAATTAAACCAAATCAGGCAAAGTCAATTTGAAAACATCAAAATTAAAAGCGAAAAATAAAGATAGGATTGGTGCTTCCATCGTTATGTTTTATTAAGTGAAAAAACTGAAATGGAGAGCTCGCTGTGAAAAAGAGAAAGAGTAGCCTACGACCAAAAACAAACTATGCATCAACTATAGTATCAAGACTATCCACAAAATGTGGATTGAGGCACCCGGACCACAGATCGGTATACGGAGAATAAGTATGCAAACAGGTTACCATAGAAAGCTTCAGTCACAGTGTACCTATTTTTGGAATCAGAGTCCGCGTAATTACAATTGACAAAACTAGGAAGGAATTTCCAGTTAGGGTACGGGGGCAAATATGGAATTGGTACATCTCTCATGAGAGCATATGGGGAGGACAAGACTCCGGATTTAAAAGGTAATGGACCATACAGCCTGAGGTAGCAAACAAGGATATTGAAAATTACCTAACTCACAATGTCATCTTTAGGGGAAGCCATCCCAGAGCAAATGGCTCTAGAGTTACTTAGACTTACAGGTAAGCTTAGTATTTCCAAGTAATATAATTTTCTTTGAACATTTAAACTAAAGAGTGTTACTTTATTATTGTGAAAGTCAGAAATGAAAAGTAAGAAAACTGCTAAGAGATACCTTAAATTGCTGGAACACCGTTTAAAGCTCCTTGATCCTGAGGCTCAGTGACCTTTGGTTTCGAAGTAATAGCTACTAAGATTTCAACTTTCAGCACAAGTGTTGTGGATGTTCGAAAAAAGATTAGAAAATGACCTCATTAATTAAGATACTACTGTATTCACCTCATAAGGAGGGCAGGGTCTCCAAAATTGTATAAAAAGGCGTTGTAAGGTTTTACAGTAAATCTTTAATCACTGATCTGAAAAGAAAAAAAAACATTTGAGAGGGCCAAAGTCCGATTTAGAAATAGGAAACAAAAAATACTTTAAGAGGCATGGCCATTTTGTGGGTCCTCAGGCTTGCCAAGACACCACATGCAGGACCTCTTCCACAATAAGGCACAAAATGTTCTTGTGGAAGAACATTCTGCTTTTCTTTCAAGCTGTTCAAGTCATAGCCTGGAGGATTCAGGATCATGTAGTGTAGATGTTCACGAACAGCACTGAAAGCTCAGCAGTTGTGGTGCAGGCTAGTACCAGAACCCAGGGAGAAAGGTCCAGGCCAGTTTGGAAGACTGTTTCATGAACGAGGGATAGGTGGAAGATCAATGTCAGCCTCCCCTTTTCCTGCTTGACAATCACCTTCACTGTAGGGGAATTGGAGAAAAATCATAACAAAAGGTATTCAAACACTTTCAAAGGGCATTCCCTTGGGAACAAGGATCAGGAAACCTAAAAATGTAGTCTAAGCATTGTGTATTACATTCAATAGCAAACAAGTTGAGATCTGTCGCTGTTATTGTTATAAAAGATATTTTAAAGCACTTTCTGGTTGAGCAATCACCATTCTGAGCGCGTTTGAGTTTTGTAATACTGAAGGCGCACTACTGTGAAGTAACTGTTCTTTGATAGAAACCTGTTCCGAATTATTTCTGCAAACTTTAGATCTTGTTCCTCTGTGCATGTTGAGGTAATACATTGTGGTGGTTGTGGTGGTGTTGGTCTGCAAAGAGTCAGAAGACATTACAGGTAGGACAGATTTCGGTGCTGGATAGCCTGTTCTCAGTTCAAGTATTCCGATGTGAGGCTAATGTTTTCTGACTGGCCACTTCACTTTAGTAGTTAGGTCATCGTTATTAGCTCCCCATCCCTTCAGAAATAAAGCAGCCACAATCAGTTGGCTTGCAAAAGGCTTCAGAAATGGGATAATTCGAAGCATGTCCCTCTTCTGACACCACCAGAAATAGAGATTTGAGAAACAGTTCAATGAAACATCATTTTAGTCTACTGCCCTCCAAGCCATTAGGTTTCCAGACAGGTTTCAATGTGTTATAATTGTAGCCTAGTGTTTGGTGCCAGGACCAAAAAGAGCTGGGGACCATGAAGGCACACAAGACAAGAAAAGGCCCAATGAGAGGCTTGTGAGACCTATGGATCAGAAGAAATTCTGGAATTGTTCTGCACAGAAGAAAGTCTGTATTCAGGATTTTAAAAAAAATCATCTTTGTGGCTAAACGTGTTCCCTGCCTGATTGGTCTGCAACAATGTTTGAGCTCTTAAAAAGGTCTAACATTGTCTGGTGATCATGCTCCAATTTTCCATTTTGGGCTGGCCTTGGCTTGCCCATCGTCACCTGAGGAGAGATAAAAATAAAGCCTCCTGGTGCCTACCAAGCTGCCCCAGGCTGGCTCTGACAGAGATGTCCCTCGGTCTCCTGAAAGGTATTTTGTGGATGATTTCATAGTTCACAATGGTGTGAGAATCTGGGCAATGTGCCACACAGAGGGACTGAGTATCCATTAGGAATCTCTCTCTACCACCAGAATGGCATTTGTCAAAACGATACGGCAGAGAAAAGTAGACAAGGAGAGAAACAAATTGATGCACAGGGGGGAAAAAAAGCTCCTGTGTCTTCCCTGTGCCGCTCCCTAGCCTGGCGGCTTTTTGAACTACATCAGGCCCTGGCACCTGCAGCTGGACACGTACAGTGCATTGGTGGTATTGGTGGGTGCCGGAGTTCCACATACAGCTGGTCATGGGGTTACTGCCTACCGGGTCTTGGTCTGGTGCACGGCGGCTCTGTCTATGCCTGTTTCCCACTCATTGGACCTCTACCGTCAGCGACCGTCTCGGGCTGCCATGCCCTGATGTCCAGAGAAAAGGTAGCGCAACAGCTTTTATTCACAGAAATGGTGGTGGGCAAGCTGCCTCGTCCTCCGGAGGCCATGGCAGACATCACCCTGGAGACCATCATGAAGGAGCTGACCGGAATCAAGGCCAACATGGACTCCATGCATGCCACTACCATGCTGCACTGATCTGTGTTCTGTTAAACACGCGCCTTGACACCACAGACCCTAAGGGCGGTGGCATTTGATGATCGCATCACATTGTTGGAGATCAACCTTGATGTTGGTAGCGAAGTATGGCATCTCCACTAGAAGTTGACGGACATGGAGGATTGTAGCCGGAGGGGCAGGAGGCTGCAGACATGCCTGGATTTCTGGCCACTTTTCTTTCGAACCTCATTGGGGTCACCTTCTCCCCACTGCTGGAATTCCAAAGTCCACATCGGATCCGTCCCTTGGAGGACACATGCTGCAAAGCTCCCATAACGATTACTGAGTGACTCCTGCAGCACCAGCAGGCATGACAGGTCATCGCTGCGGCCAAATAGCAGAAAGGCCTTTTTGTTCACGGCGATGCCAAGATCTGTGCGGCTGCAGACTTCTCGCATGACACGGTGGTGCACCGGAAGAAGTTCATGGCCCTCCAGCCGCTACTGCGCAAACTGAAAATTCGGTAGGGCTTGCTTGAACCAGCCAGGATGCTGCTTACTGGAAATGGAAGGAATCGGGAGTTTGATGACCAAGAGAAGCTGGTACATATTTGTATGGGCTCTCTGAAACAGAAATGGATTCCACACCAGCGGTGCCCGGCCCGGACCGTCCCCTGGGGGCGACCCACTTTTGTCTGCTCCACACTGCCTTAACTACGGATTCTGCCCTCAAAAGGTGGGAGGATAGGGCAGTCGGGGTCAGTGAGGAAGCAGCTGACAGGGGCAACAAGTCACACTCCCCAATCAAGCCATGATCATGAAGACTTTTGAACGGACTGGGGGAAGTTTCCTCTCCCTTGTCCTGGTAAGAACCACCTACATTATAGGGAGAAAGGATGTTCTCCTTATGGTCTCACTATGCGTCTTTTCTGGAGGGTGGTGGAGGGGGTTCTCTGCTTCGGACGTCCCGGATCCAATGCACTGCATTGCGTTGCGGAAGCATGGTCATAGTTAAAGGCCCATTTGCCCGGCTTCCTTATTCCCTAGAAGGGTTGTACTGAGATGAACGTGCTGGGCTGGATGTCTGAGCGTGATGCAGACAGTATGGGCGAGCTCACCCGTTTAAAGTTTCTGTTCAGTTATTTGTTCTCACCTCTATGCCTGTTCACCGGAGCTGTACCTACCTTTCCAGGGCCATTGGAGATTGTTCCCTTGCTAGAGGATGCTGCACTGCTGACTGTGCCTTTTACAATGCCTTGAAGCTGCTCCGCCCTTCCTTGCTGCTGATGGTGGTTTTCCTTTGAGTGTGCCTGTGGCTCCTTTTCGCTGTCCATGTCAACATCATCCCAGGTGCCTCTCAGGGCCCAGTATTTAAGACCCATGTGGCTGTGTTTTATATCCTTTAAGTGAGTGTTTTCTTGCGCTTGATGAAGCGAGTAAGGTCATTCACATTCCCCTTACATTGCCCTCCTGCAGGAGGCTCATCTGTCACCTATTTAGTCGGATAAACTTGGGGAGGGTCATCAATAGTAGCCTTCTGCCTGTTGCTATTGGGTGATAATACTGGTCCTCCACCTTCCCAGAAAAAGTGTGGATTTGTGATCTTCCTCGACAAGTCTTTTTCTTTTATTATCTTGAAACCTTGGAACGATCCCTGGGTCGTTGTGTTTGTGATATTCAGGATCTTAAACCATACCACGATTGTGGGCTCTGTGTATGCCCTCAACCAGGACCGTGTGGCCTTTCTCCCCTTGCTGTTGCGACTCCTGGCGAAGATTGGTACCACTTTAGTGGTTATTGAGTGGAGACTGGACCATGGCAAAGGATGCCCACCTCAACCGCTCGGGTCCCCCAGATAACACCAATCCAAGAGATAGGGTGGTCCTGCATGATGTCCTGGGAGATCATGGACTGATTTACCCCCCCCGGTATCTGACACACCTCCAAGACAGGGAATACACTTCTCTGTCTTGTATTCATTGGGTTTGCACTAGGATTGACTTTTTTTATCCGCTCCCACTCTACCGTACTCTTGCTGCAGGGCAGCAAAATAGCAGAGGGGGAGTGTCTCAAATTATGCCCTGGTCCTACTGGAGCTCGACCTTGGCCACATCCCCTCTCCCTTGAAGCGCTGCAGGCTGAACCTCTCTCACTGCCTGACGCCAGAGGCCAAACAACATGGGAACTTTCGCAAATATCTGGGGATCTTTTGCGCAGCTTCTTTAGGCGGCAGGCAAGGCCACTTAGAGAAGGGCTTTGATGAGAGACTCAGCACTCCGCAAGCAGGTGACCCGGGTGGAGCACGCCCGACTGGAGGGAAATATTCGGTCTTTGTCGGAGACTTTCACAAGACGTCCCACCCAGATCTTCTGCATGGACTAGAGTGTCCCAAATTTTAATGTAATACTCATTTAACCTCCCAGGAGGAATACGCCCTGCTTCATCAGCGGTGGTGGCACTATGAACAAGGAGAGAAGGCAGGTAGGCTGCTGGCCGCGCAGTTGTGCCAACAGGAGGCCAGTGGGGCCTTTCCGGCTATCCAAGAGGAGACGGAGGAACTTCTGGCACACCTGGTAGAGATTGTAGAGGTGTTTGCACGCTTTCTTGGAGCAGTTTATTGCTCAGAGGCTTTATCCAGACCTTGGAGCAGGATTTTCTCAGGACCGTCCGACTGCCCACCTTGTCAGAAGCAGACAGTCAGCTCTTAGCCGGCGAAATCAGAGGATGAAATTGCAGATGCCGTTGGTACCAAGTACGTTAATAAGGCCCTGGGAGAAGGAGTAGTTTCTTTTCTATAACTCCAGTTCTGTAGTAGGGGTATCTCTGTTATAGTCATAATCTAGTGAATAGTCCCGCCCATGTGCGCGGACCCTGGAGCAATAAAAATAATCTCTTAAGTTGTCAAGTCATGCAGACCTGCATCCACACTTAAGAGAGAATTTCAAAGTCAGATAATGCAGCCTATATCCACAGGCTACACTGTCCAGTACTTCAACTAGGAAGAATTCCACCAGCAACCACTAACAGCACTGCCTGTCCAGCTTTTTCCATAGAGAAAGAAACCTGCCTCTTCCAGCAAAAGCCTCTGGAATGATAGAGAGGAAGGAATGGACAGACAAGCCCCATAGGCTGCCATTATGTGGCTCAGAACAGGATACTGTGCCATTAAGAAAACTTTCCAGAACTTTTCCAGTATCCCAGAATGCACAGCAGGTTCCTTTTACTTTCAGTTCTTTTTGAAGGCGTAGCACGCCAGACCTGTACCATTCCTTACATTAACAATCATCTCTCCACCGGGGAGGAGGGCGGGCGCTTATGACTATAACAGAGATACCCCTACTACAGAACTGGAGTTACAGAAAAGAAACTACTCCTTCTGTAGTAGGGGATCTCTGTGTATAGTCATAATCTATTGAATAGAATGGCAAGCCCATCACCACACAAAAACGGCGGTGGAGAAGATTACAAAATAATACCACTACTGTGCGAACAAATTTCGCAGCGAAGCCTGCCCAACCTGAGCATCTGCTCTGGCATCCGCGTCCAGACAGTAATGCGCAGCAAAGGTATGGACCGACTTCCAAGTGGCCGCCTTGCAGATTTCTGCAATCGGAACATTACGCAGCAAAGCAGTCGTGGCAGCTTTGCCCCTGGTGGAATGAGCCTTAGGTTTACCCCCTAAGGTCTTATTAGCCTTTTGGTAACACAACTGTATACAGGACACAATCCACCGAGAGATGGACTGTTTGGAGGTAGCAAGACCGGTCCTGACTGATCCATAATTGATAAACAATTGGTCTGACATACGAATATCTTTTGTCTTATCAAGATAAAACTTCATCACCCTCCTCACGTCCAGGGAATGTAGAGACCTTTCCGCTGGAGAAGAAGGATTCTGAAAAAACGTAGGTAAAGTTATGGTTTGGTTGACATGAAAATCAGATATAACCTTAGGAAGAAATTTAGGGTGAGTACGCATAACAACCATAGCAGCATGAAATACAGTATAAGGTTCTCGGCAACACAACGCCTGAAGTTCACTCACCCTGCGGGCCGATGTAATGGCCACTAGGAACGCCGCCTTCCAGGACAGGTGCTGCAATGAAGCCTTGTGAATAGGTTCAAAAGGCTCCTTCATCAATCTGGACAGCACCACATTCAATTCCCAGGAAGGCGAGGGAAGTCTGACCGGAGGGAACACCTTCTTCAAGCCTTCCAAAAAATCCTTGACCACAGGGATCTGAAAGAAGGAAGTCTGTGAAGGGCATTTCCTGTAAGCAGTCAAAGCAGTGAGATGAACCTTAATGGAGTGGAAATTAAGGCCAGACTGTGCCAAATGTAAAAGATATGGAAGGATGACATCTTCCTTACATGTTGTCGGGTCAAAGTTCTTGGATTTGCACCAGATGCAGAATCTCTTCCACTTGTAAGCTTAGGAAGTCCTAGTGGAAGGACGTTTAGCCTCCTTCAGTATGCCCATACAATCTTACAGGTAGATTCAAATGGCCATATTGCACTATCTCAGGAGCCATGCCGCCAAACTCAAAGACGAGAGGTTGGGATGCACCATCCGCCCCCCGAACTTCGTGAGAAGGTCCGGCCTGCACGGCAGCCGTATGTGAGGAAGGAGAGACCAGTGAAGCAGATCCGTGAACCACCACTGCCTGGGCCATTCCGGGGCAATCAGGATCATCCGCGCCCTGGACTTGGACAGTTTGATGAGCACTGCCGGAATCAGGGGAATGGGTGGAAAAGCGTACAGAAAGCTGTTCGACCAGTCGATCCATAGCGCATTCCCCAGTGTCCCCTTCTGGTAGTACCTGGATGCGAAGTCTCGGCATTTGCTGTTTTCGGCGGTGGCGAACAGATCTACGTCTGGAGTCCCCCACCTTGTGAAGACTTCTCCTAGTACCTCGTCGTTTATGACCCATTCGTGGTTCTCCTGAAGCAGCCTGCTCAGCGCGTCCGCCTGAACATTCTGCACCCCCGGCAGATGCGTGGCCGTGATCATCAATCCGCGGGCCAGAAGCCAGCGCCAGATCGCCTGCGCCTCCTGCGACAGAGTGCGCGATCGCGACCCCCCTTGCTTGTTGAGGTAATACATCGTGGTTGTATTGTCCGTCTGTATCAGCAACAAGGTGGTCTGGAAGGACGGATGAAAGGCCTTCAACGCCAGGTACGCGGCTCTGAGTTCCAGGAACGTTGGTACGTCGACTCCAACGGGGACCACTTTCCTTGTATCTGTAAGTCTCCGGAGTGCGCTCCCCAACCTTGGAGAAACGCATCCGTCACGATAGTCGTCTCGGGAATGTCCTTGTGGAAGGGAACCCCCCTGAGGAGATTCTCCGCCGAACACCACCATTTCAGAGACTGAAGAGCATGTAGAGACAGCCGGATCTTGTCGTCCCAAGAACCTGTTCTCTGATCCCATTGATCCTCCAAGCACTCCTGCAGTGGCCGCATGTGCAGCCGTGCGTGCGGCGTGAAGAAGATACAGGAGGCCATCGACCCCAGCAGCGAAGACACTGTAACCGGGAACCCCGAGGGAACCAGCGCTCTCCCCTCGAGACCGAAACGGACCCCATAGACTGGTGGATACCAACAGCTGACCGTGTTGAACTCTCTTCCCTCTCCCAGGCTGGTCCGCATCATAAGGAAGGATCTGACTGGAGGACGGAGGACGAGGAAAGGGGCAGCGTCTCCTTTAACTGGAACCGGCCCCTGGACGAAGACGGCCCCTTCAATGATGACGAAGAACCCGGGCCAATGAGAGAGCGGGATGTCAGCAGAAAAGAGGAGGGCACCCACGGAGAGTCGGGAAACCCGGAAGAGACAGAGAGAGCACCGAGCACGGAGAGAGGAAGAGAAGCCGAGAAAGCCGTTCAACAGACCAGAACCTGCAGAACACAACCGGAGGAAGGAGGGCCAGGAGGCCAACGTTACGGCAACTCGCCCAGCCACCCCTCAGGAGAGGTGTGGCTCTCCTAAGTACGGAGCCGCGTAGCGGGCTGGGTCGGGCGGTCACAGTGGGGCGCAAAAGTCAAGCGTTAAACGCTTAGTTGCTCGTCATCCCCGCACACTCCACCTACGGCACGTTTACTTAGGTTGTTGTATCCACTCGACACCAGAGCACACGGGTGACTCCCCACCCCCTCACCTCCTACCCTGGGTCCCTGATTTCATCCTGATATACCTTGCCTGACACTTTCCCTCTCGTTCCCTTTTACGCTCCGGAAGAGAACAGCGTAGACGGAGCCAGCCCGGGAGAAGACGCCCACAGACATCTGGGGAACACGAGAGAAGGCTACCGATCACACCTCGGACAAAAGAAGAGGAAGCCTCCCGATCAGCGAACCATCGGATCAGGAAAAAATCGGACCCCTTGAGACCTCACGTATTATTGGCTGTAAAGAATAAAAAAACCTGCATCGACGTTATCTTCGTCTCATTTGTAAGCCACAGCAGACGCCCGTTTAGACCCACCAGGTGACAGACACCTTCCTCACTGTCGCCGATGGAGCGGCCACGAGGTCCTGAGCCTTCCGAAGGAGCAATAACCGTCTCTCCTCCGAAGGAGACACGCTTGCTGACCGTGTATCGATGGAGGCCCCCAAGTACTGTATGCACTGGACCGGAGTCGGGACAGATTTGGACATGTTGACGTTTAACCCCAGCGTGTTCAAGAGAACGCACGTCCTCCGGAAGTGCGCCTGCGCTTCCGAAAAAGAGGAGGCCTTGATCAACCAGTCGTCCAGGTACGGGTAGACAAACACCTTGTTCCTTCGTAGGTGCGCCGCTACCACTGCCATGCACTTCGTGAAGGTCCTTGGGGCAGACTTTAGCCCGAATGGCAGTACTGTGTATTGATAATGATTGGCGCCATCTTGGAACCGCAGGAACTTCCTGTCTTTCCGTGCAATGGGCACATGGAAGTACGCATCTTGTAGGTCTATGGCGCAGAGCCAGTCTCCCTGTTGCAGCTGAGGGTAAATCTGATGCAACGACAGCATGCGAAACTTCTCTCTGCGAATCCATTTGTTTGCTTGCCGCAAATCCAGAATGGGCCTGAACTCGTTCTTGTCCTTCTTGCGAACCAGGAAGAAACGAGAGTACAGACCTCTTCCCCTTTGAGACAGAGGTACGTCTTCCACCGCCTTTTTCCTTAACAGGATGTCTGCCTCCGCCTGGAGCTCTCGCAGTTGTTACCGCGAGCTTACCGGCGGAATCGCTGGAGGCGGGCTGATGAATCGAAGACTGTATCCATTGCAAACAATATTCGGCACCCACTTGTCCTGAGTAATTTTTCTCCACTCTGCCGGAAAAAATTGAATGCTTCCCCCCACTGGAGTGGGTAACGGTTGCAGGGGAAGTAAATGCTCAGGGCCGCAACCCGGCCGGGCCCTTGGTAGCCGGAGCGGACTGTTGGCCCCCTCTACCCTTCTGGCGTTTCTGGAAGGGTTTACGGAACTGCTGCTGCTGGTGCTGCTGCTGTCCCGAGGCCTGCCCATGCCCTCTGCCCGCAGACTCGAACCGTCTCTGGAAGGGGCGTTTCTTCTTTTCTGGCTTCTCCAAACCGACAGCCGCCAGGGTCTCCGCCTCCGTCTTCATGCGGGCCATCTCGTCGTCCGCATGTTGCCCGAACAGGGTTTCTCCCGTGAAGGGCAGATTGGCCACTCTCTGCTGAGCCTCCGGCTTGAGCAAGGTGAGGTGAAGCCACGCGTGCCGCCGTTGGTGGACTCCATGACAGTACCCATGCGCCGCCAGCAGGGACACATCCGCTGCCGCACTGATCACCTGGTTGGAGACTAGCATCCCCTCGCGCAGAGTCTCCAAGAAGTCTTCCCTCTTGTCACGAGGCAGCAGCTCCGCATACTGCTGGAGAGACTCCCACAGAGCCCGGTCGTAACGCCCCAACAGGGCCCCGGCACTCGCCGCCTTCATGGTGGTGGCAGCCGTAACCACAAACCTTCCTGCCCGCCGAATCCAGCCACCGGCTTTCCTTGTCGGGCGGAACTGTCGATGAGGGGGTGGTAGCATGCTGCTTCCTCGCCGCCTTCACAATGACTGAATCTGGCTTAGGGTCCGTCCTTAAAAAGGTCGGGTCCGAGTCCGGAGCCCGATACTTCTTCATAAGCCGGGAGGGGGCGGATTTCGTCACTGCCGGAGTGAGGAACAACTCCATAGCTGGCTCCACCAGTCCCGGCACGAGAGGCAGCAGGGGGCGAGACAAGTGCTTTTTGTGCAGCGTCTCGAATATCACGGACGTCGTAGGTGTCAGTACCGTCACCGTGATTCCCAACTTGGCTGCACCCCTCAGCAGTACCTCCTGGAAGGAGACCAGATCGTCAACCGGCGACACCCTCGTCCCGGGTGAGTCCGTCAGTGTCGGAGAGAAGTCCCAGGCCGATGATCGAGTGCGCGATCTGGATCTGCGCCTCCTGTGGCGCCGTCTCGATGTTGAGGACGAACGCCCACGGCTCTGCGTTCTCCCTCTCCGTCCGGAGCGGGAGCGCGATCTTCTTGGCTTCGGTCTGTCCGCCGGCCTCGCCGGGCCCGGCGACCGTGGATTACCCTGGCGCCGTGGCTGAGGCGTTCCCTGCGGCGGCGGCGGATACCTGGGCAATGAGACCGATCGCGTTGGAACCGGTGGTGGGCCCGAAGGCCTGCGAGGTGGAATCGCAGGAGGAGGAGGAGTAGGAGGAGGAGGAGGAGTTGGCGGTGGTGGTGGCGTCAGCGGCGGTGGTGGAGGAGGCGGCGGCGTATAGACCACTGAGTACCCCGATCCCGGGGACTCTGTCGAGGGACTCCTGGTGTCCGGGCGCCCCCTGCACCTCCTCGACATCGATGAATCCTTCTTCGACGTCGACCGCCTCCGTGACGTCGATTGCCTCCGTGATGTCGATCGTCTCCACGACGTCGACGGCGAACGCCTCGATGGCGAACGCCTCGCCGGCGAACATCTCGACGGCGAACGCCTCCTCTTCGCCGACGGCGAACGGCGACCTCCCCTCGACGGTGAGCGCCGACGCCGGGCCTGATCTCGACGTCGATGCCTCGACGGAGACGTTGACGGCGTCGACGATGCCGAAGTCGCCGACGGCGGTCCGATCAGTTCCCTCGACGTCGCTTCTCCCCAGAGCCCTGGGGGGACGGTGAACACACCGTGGTCATCCCTCTCGACGCCTTAGTCGACGTCATCGACGCCGGTGGAGAATGGGGGCGCTTGCCAGTCTTCCTGCCCCTGGGGAGCCCCCCAGAGGCCTCAGCATGGGCAGAATCAGCCCCTCCTGACCCACCTTGTGCCTTCAGCCTTCTGTCCTCCAGGACTTGGAGCCTGATCTTCATTCTTTCCCTCAGGGTCCTGGCTGAGAACGAGTGGCTGATATCACACTCCTCAGGCACATGGGACTGGGGAAGGCAGCCTATACACACCTTGTGTGGATCTGACTTAGCCTTCTTTCTGTCGCACTCTGGGCACTTGTCGAACAAGCCAGGCATGTTGACAGCACCAGAACACTAAACTCTTGAAAAATTGACAAAAAAACACCAATAAACCCTTGATAAGGGAGAGCTCAATCCTCCAGGGTCCTGCTAGCAGGAGCCGGAAAAAAGAACTGAAAGTAAAAGGGACCTGCTGTGCATTCTGGGATACTGGAAAAGTTCTGGAAAGTTTTCTTAAAGGCACAGTATCCTGTTCTGAGCCACATAATGGCAGCCTATGAGGCTTGTCTGTCCATTCCTTCCTCTCTATAATTCCAGAGGCTTTTGCTGGAAGAGGCAGGTTTCTTTCTCTATGGAAAAAGCTGGACAGGCAGGGCGGTTAGTGGTTGCTGGTGGAATTCTTTCTAGTTGAAGTACTGGACAGTGTAGCCTGTGGATATAGGCTGCATTATCTCTCTTTGAAATTCTCTCTTAAGTGTGGATGCAGGTCTGCATGACTTGACAACTTAAGAGATTATTTTTATTGCTCCGGGGTCCGCGCACATGGGCGGGACTATTCACTAGATTATGACTATACACAGAGATCCCCTACTACAGAAGACTAGTTCCTAATAGAGTTCTATAAGACTAACAAAGACCTGGGGGTCTAACTGCTTTTCAAAATCGTTAAAAAGCTGTAACACCCCAACAACCTCTGCCCTAAATACAACAAAGCATTCAGCCTAATTTTAAAATCACAATAAGGATCCCACTAGTTGTGGGAGAAACTGCCCCATTTTGCTTCTCAATGTGGACATGATGGTGCTTGCAAACATTCCTGTGACTCGTCTCAAGCAGGGGGACCCAAATGTTATCCATAACTACCAAGTGAGATTCATGCCCAGCCGTTCCTCACGCAATCATATGCGCCTCCTGGCAAACATCCTGTGGTATGTCCATGATGACAGAGACGTTAAGCTGCTTCTGTCTCTAGACACTGAGAAGGCTTTCGATAGGGTGGAGTGTTGGTACTTATTCCACATTTTGGACAAGGCTGGGCTGGATTCTGGTTGTTTGGCTTTACACCTCCCCCACCATCAAGTTGATTATGCAGTCACTTGTTGCAAACCTTTTTCTATCCTAAGGGGGACGAGGAAGGGATGTCCATTTTACCCGTTCTTGTTTTCCATGGCACTGGAAATCTTAGCAGCCGCCATCCAACAGTCGGTTGATATGGATACCCCTGCAGGCGAATTAAAGATTCTGCTTTATACAGATGACATTTTACTATCCTTGCGTGACGGGGGTGGGAGGGGTTCTGTTACGCATATTATTTCTTTGATTGACATATTTTTGGTCTTCTCGAGTTACAAGATTAATTGGATCAAGAGTGAGGCGCTCCTGTTGATGTTCTGTTTACCGCAACCCATTTTGGCAGCTTTTAACTTCACAAGGAAACCTAGGGTACTGAAATATTTGGGCCTCCTGATCATCAGGGGCCGTTCTAATATGGTACAGGTTAACATTCAACCCCTTATGGCATGCATGGAGCAGGACTTTGCTTGGTTGTCTGCTATGCAGGCATCCCTATGGGGGAAGAGTCCAAATGGTGAAGATGATTACGGCCCCTAGCTCAATTAGGTTTTCAGCATGCTACCCCTCTTGTTTTCGGACCATTGACAGTCATATTAAGTGGTTTGTGAAGGTGAGCAGGAGACCTCAATTTAAAACTGCCAGGCTGAATGCTGACACTGGGGCTGGGGGCTTACGTTTGCCAGACATGAGCCTGTACTAACTTGTGCACCATCTTTCTCAGGCGGCCTCTCTGCTGGTGCCCTTGGATTCTTTTCTGTCATGGGGCACCAGAGAATACACCGGTGCACAAACCCCTGACAGTATGGGACTCCTGTACAACGTGGGAGCCGCACGTTGCATCGCCACCCAACTCTATGGGCGACGTGGAAGGAAGTCCATTGGCTACAGGGGGGTCATCTTGCGGTTCATATAGGGGTGCTGGTGCGGTCAAATGTGGGCATTACTGTTGCACACCACCCAATCTCCTAGATGCTTTGGGTGGAACGGGAAATTCAGACCATACCACACCTGCTGGAGGGGGATGATTTCATTTGTTTATAGCGCTAATATCGACATATCACCTTCACCTTCCTCAGTCGCCATTGTGGCATTACTGGCAGTTGTGACACTGCCTAAGGGATCACAAATGCCAGCCTAAGGGATCTTCTGGGACCTGACCCTCTACAACTTACCGGTGCTGGATCACCTCCAGCTATGGGGCCTTGCTTGGGGGCAGTCTTGAATCTGTATCAAATCCTCAATGACAGTCTTTACTCTCAGGACACGCACAGCTCTTCTCCGGTCTACTGGCAGGAATATCTGGGCACAGAATCTTCTGTCGGGAGATTTTAGATTGCCACTACCACTCCCTTAGGTAGGGAGGTCTGAAGTACTCTTACTTCAAGATTCTCCATAACTGGCAGTGGATGCTGTATAAGCTCTGCAGAGCTCGGCTTCTGCTGAAGGATACCTGTTGGTGCTGCTCCTCTGGTGTGTGTGATTTGTTCCATGTTCTTTGGTCCTATTCGACCCTGGTGCCCAAGTGGCATTCTGTGTGGCAGACTCTATACTCTACGTTCCCTCAAGGACTAGGCAAAGGTGCCTCTGGTACTTTAAAGATGTGGAGGACGTGTCTTTCCATTTGTGACAGTGGCTGTGGACGGCCATCATGTTGGCCAAGATATGTATTCTTCACCACTGGCACTCTCCTCAGGTGCTCACACACCCAGAATGGTTGGAGGAGCTATAAAGATTGGACACGTATGAGCGGCACATGTAAAAATTTCAAGACTACCAACCTGTCTTCGAGAAAGTATGGGGCCCCTTCCTACGGCTATGTGGGGGTCTGGTTGAGCAAGGGTGGAGCTGATGGGTTGGCATATAGGTAGGGTAGTGTCTCTGAGTTATGGTGAGCATGCTCTCAAGTAAGGCACGCTGTTTAGATGGGATATAGTCCCCCCTCTTTTTGCAGTTGTATTTGCTCCTGTACCCATGTCTGTGGTTTTGTTTTTGCTTGATTGTTCCACTGCTTTTTCCGACAATGTCGTCCATTTTTTTTATTTTTTATTGTATGCACCTGTCGAGGAAGTTTGCAAATGATGCCTCTTAACCTTTGAATTCTGATTAAAGAATTGTTTTTAAAAAATTACAAATCCAAACGTATTCAGGATCCCCGAAATTCACTGGAGGAAACAAACTACCAAGTTGACCACAACATATAGGATTTGACAATGCAATTTCTAAACCTTTAAAGAAGTAGTGTCAGTTTCCTCACACTTAAAAGCATAAATATAGGAACAATGTTTCGATGCTTCATTTCAAAATGTTGTTTTCTATGACTGACTGTTTAATTGGGCATGTTGGATTTACAAAATTATTTTCAAAACTGAAATAACATATGTTGAAATTACAAAATCTGGACCCTGCACATGCATAAAGAGATGCTACTGCTTATTATACAACGGATAACTTTGTTTAACTGACATTCAGGGAACAAGCTGTGCATAGTCAGATTTTCTAATGTCCACAGAGGTGCTGCAGTGACATCCTTTTGCATCCTTAGAGGATATCCCAATAGGGACACAACAGTCAGAAAACACTGCAATTTATTTATTTTGGAGGATGGCGCAGGAATGGTAGGGAATGTGAGTAGGCTCTGATCAACAAGTCACCATTACCCTGATTGTACATCTGATTGGAGCAACATAAATGCAAGCTACGTGCCTCATGCATGCGGCTGGTGTCACCACGTATTCTTTTATCCCTGATGGAACCTCTGGGATCCTTCTTTCTCTCTTGATGTCCATGCACGCAACAGAAATACTATCTCTGTACCCTAAAAGGGATTGATTGACCTCTTACTGTCTTACAGATCAAGTCACTGTGCTGCTGGATGGTGGCGAATGAGCTCACAGATCTCTTACTCATCATTTCCAAGGACACGGTTGTGAGCTTAGTCATCGACTGGAGCCTGTTCAACGCACCACCAGGAGTGCGCCCTTTCACCCATACAACAAAGAGCCCCATGCTCAGTTCAGGGTGCCTTTCCTGAACCTCTTCGTCAATAGCCATAGAATTTTGTTAAATTAGGCCAACTGACCTTAATATGAGAATACCTCCACTGTCAGATGCATTAGACTGCAGTAATGTGAATTAGGGTTGGAAGAGAGATTTCAGCAGATACAGCCTCAACCACATCCCACTGTTTGCTAAGCCCATCGCCTACTACAGTTTAGAGGGATTACAGATCGTAGCTATACCAAACAGTTTCTTTCAAGAAGAAATAACACCTATCATATCCAGAAACACTCTATGTCACCGTCTGAAGGGGTTAGGGGAGACAGATGTGTCTCTAGGATGGCTTGCAAGTAGGACTTTGCCTCCGTTGAGACAGGATATGACCACGGATAAATCGAATTTATGAAGTCGGATTCAAAGGAAAACAGCTGTTGACAATCTTAATCTCATGATCAACATAGTATTATTTTTTTGCACCCTGTAATTAAAATATTAACAAGGCTATTAATATTCAGAATACAATATGTGCAATTGTGTTCTCAGAAGTGGTCAGGGAAAGAGAACAATCTGTCACAGCAACACAGTCTTACGATATCTCAGGTAATGAGTCTCTAGATCACTCAACTGTCCATTTTCATTTTACTTCTCAGCAGCATAAGCAAAATAGGAGGGTACCATTGGTCCGCTCACAAGATCAGAGATTTTTAATGCCTGTCAGGTTAGAATTGGACATGCTGGATAAAGTTTTGCCAGTCCCAACAGTTGCTAAATGGATGTCTTTTTGTTAAATCAAGGGAGCCAATGGCTAAAGCACAAGAGGAATTGAAGTTCTGCCCAAATCATTTGTAAGAGAATATAGGGTAACTTCTGGACCATATTCCATGTTACCCGCTTAACACATTACAGTAATAAGCAATTCTAGGTCTTCTTGCTCTACGAGCAATACCGGGGGGAGGTGGACGCTGTACAGATGGTCAAGCATGCACTCTTACAAGAATATAAGTAGTCAAAGGCATCTAAGAGCAAAATAGTAAACTTACAAATATAAATCTACTGCAACACAATAAAATAATACCAGCTGTGCATGTCTGATCTTCAATACATACCTGTGGATTTTCTAATCGTTTTAAATATTCTTCAAATGGCCCCTCAATAAACTAGAACACAAGAGCAATACAAAAGTGTTATAGGACGATAAAGTTTATGACTAAGCGAATCACATGCAAGCAGTTATTTCCAGGGTGTAATGACTAACTACTCTTCTGAAATTTAGAGCAGTGGAGCAAGCAAAAATCAAGTGTTTTCACCTTTTTATTATGGCCAACAAGCCTTTCCGCCTCAGCTTTAAAAATTCCTACCACATATAGGGCCTTTCTGAATCATTTGAAAAAGATGTCACACACCTTTACCACATTTCAAAGAAATCCTGAGGCTCACTAAATCGTTCAACTTGATTTAAAAGCTAAATAAAGGAATATACATTTTTGTTGAGGCACACAATTAAAATGTTGGCATGTATCATTCTTCATGATGCAGGTAGGGCTTGTGAAGCAAAAACGGAGAAAAAAAAACCCATACAAATGTGAGATTTTTTACTTTTTGGGGTGCTTGTCATTTGCCAATGCTTTAATCAGGTAAGTGGATCAAAGAGTGATCAAGAGTATGCACATCAGAAAACTGTGCTCAGTAATTTAACTAACTATGAAAACACACCCAGGACGTTCTCATCTCAAATCAAATATGCCTCGTCCTTTTAAGCTTGGAAAATGAAAGAGTACAAACAGCTAACTGGAGGATGACATAACTTGGAAAAGGGAATAACAGGTACCCTTCTCAGCCCTGAAAAATCAATGAATTAACCAACATTGGCAGCAAACACAGACCTGGTGTTAGAGACGGCAGAGCCCAGAAATATGGTCCCACCTCATGATTCTTGAAAAAGATGGTCGGCAGGATCCTGAACATACTAAAGCTTTCCTGGCCACTGCAGTTTAGGAACAAGTTTCCAAGAGGCTGGAGCATAAATAAATGCTAATTGACAAATGTTTTTATTTTTACTCAAATTTTCAAACTTTACAAATAGAGCAACCATTGACTTCAAATTTGCTAATCACCAGCAATTCTCAGTCCAGTGTCCAGGCATACCAGTGCTTCAACAGAACATGCCAATGTGCTTTAAGTGACTCCCACAGGTTTCACTTGATCACACCCTCCAATATAAACAAAAACAAATCTTTTATCAACAGTATTTTGGTACTGCATAGGCCTAGCAATTTCAGAAACACCACAATGGTAGGAAGGAGAGATTGAAGTTACGAAGAGAAGGGGCTTCCTCAGAATTTTAGGGCTACTTGGATTCCTTCAGCACAAAACATGAGAATGTTTAAGAGTCTTAGGGCCATATGTAGGTAGCCTAATACCGGTCGGTAACGGCCGGTTTTCGGTAAATATACCGTTACCGACCGGTATTTAGGCTTTTGCTATGTAGGGGGAACATTTCAGGATTCGGTAATTTACCGAATCGGTAAAATTACCGAATCGGTAATTTTACCGATTCGGTAAATACCGAATTCTGAAATGAGATGTAGGGGTAGTGTGTGGGTGTTGTGTGGATTCGTTATTTACCACCAACTAAAAGTTGGTGGTAAATGACGAATGTCTTAGAAAAAGCATTTTTTGGCCCTTAGAAGTGTGCAATGTGGCAGACATACATGCCCTTAGGGCATGTATGTGTGCCACATGTGCACACATGAAGGAATCAGGGGTGCAACAGGGTGTCATTGTGACACCCTGCCACCCTTGATTGTGCTCCCCCCATTACCGAATCGGTATTTACCGATTCGGTAATGGTAACTGGCTTCCCTTGGATTCCTATGGGCCTCCTGGCCCATAGGAATCAATGGGAAGCCAGTTACCATTACCGAATCAGTAAATACCGATTCTTAATTACCGACCAATTCCGAATCGGTAATTTTTACCGACTGATTACCTACATAGCATTTACCACTTCATAAATACCGAATCGGTAAAATTCGGTATTTATGAAGTGGTAAATGTCACGCTACCTACATAAGGCCCTTAGTGCCTTATTTAGAGTTTGGTAGAGTGGGACATCAGCCAAAAGGCGGTAGATGTTCTGTCCACTGTATTTAGAGAGTCACTGGCATCAATAGATGCAAGACAAAGAACAGGACAGCCGCTACTTTTGGAACTGGATAAAATCTATAATATATCCACTGCAGAGAGGATAGAGGGTGGTAAGCGATAACTATTAATACTTGGGGATTCATGTTACATATGACCCATACATGTAGGAGGCTGAACGTTACTACCCATATACAGGTCTTACACAAAGGGCCTTCTTGGCATGAACGTACTACCAATCTCAATTCTTGACACTCTTTTCAAAATGGTGACCATATCCTGGATTGTATACATCCTCCAGAACCATCCCTTTGAGTTCCATGCACTTTTCTTCAGGAGGATTCAAGAATACATCTGTGCTCTGCTGTGAGCAAATGGGGTGCCAGTGTGTTTTCTTTGTTAAGTGTGTTTGATCCAGTTATGATGCTGGCTTAGTTAAGGTGGACATAACTGCATTACCAAGTGTCTTCACTTTTTGTAGTTGAATAGTGTCAGCATGAAGAACCTGCTGTTCCCCTCAAAGCATCTATCTCACCCAGACTGATTCCATATGCTGCTTCATTCAGATTCACAAGCTTCTAATAATGGAGGGAGTTTCAAATCCTTTACTCATGCCTCTAACGACTGTTCCAGACTGAGTTGCCCACTTAGTAACAACTGGAAGAAAATCAAATCCCATAAATCCATTTTGACAAACTCCCAGTAAAGAACTATCTACTTTAAGAGCAAGACTGCTGTTGCAAAAAACGATCTCTGTAACCTAGAGAAGAATCAAATGAATATGACAAAGTTCTAGGTCAGAAAGACTAGGGCCTCGTTTCAGGATTAAGACCGTACCGAATTTATCAACTAACTCCACACACCGTTGGACCCGAACACACAAACAACAGCAAGTCTTCTGTGTAAAGGGAGCTATTTACCGAACAATGTGATAGAGGCCATTCCTGCAAGGTGTTGCATTCTATGAGAAAGAATGTGAAAGAAGGCACAAAAACTCTTCTTATCTGTGCCCCTCATCAACCGGCCATTGTTGGTCTCTCTCTTTCTCTCACTCCTGTAGACAGGCTATCATATCATGTCTCAATCCGATGTACACAATCCTGAACTGCCATTTTCCTTAATTATTAAGTCTAGCTGCACAAAAACTAAAGGACAGTGAACCTAGCTAAATGCCTCATGAACCTCAGTGTATATATATAATCCATTGAGACAGCGATATATGTAATATTGTGTTATTGCATTCAGTTACCTTAGGTCATTATGCAGAAAAACTGTCAGGTCATTCAGTTTCCTTCACCATCTCTTTAAGGAAGGGGCTCGGAAAATCAAATTATGGCTGGACAAAGATTGTTGCTCTGAGCCCTGTCACTTTAAAAATCTGCCATTCTGATAAACTTGTACAATTGCTCTTTAAATGAGCACACACAGAATTGTATTCTTTAAGACCTTTTTTAACGGAAACATACGTTCAGTTGTAAAGCAATGACAAGATCATGTGAACTGTTTTACTTTTTCAATTTTCTTTGATTTTATTGTTAGTGTAATGGTTTTGTATTAAATTCACTCTTTACGAATGAAGTGGTAACAGGCCAATAAAGATTGAGGGTTTACACTGTCATCATACACCTGTAACAGTGACACAGGTAACCATGAGATATGTGCAAGTGACTAGACGCAGAATTGGGATTAGTTTTATGCCGTTGTTTTTGTTTAAAGTGTGTAATCCTATGATACTGGATAAGATGAGGGCTGTCATTTCTCTCCTATATACAAATGTAATGATCTACAAGTCCATCATCGTATGGAAATCCTGTATTGATCTCCACAAACTCAATAAAATCTTTTTTTTTTTTAAATCTGCCCTTTACAAAGAAACAACACTCTCTCTCTCTCCCTTTTCTCCCTCATACTTTCTTAGGCAGTTTATTTTCCTGTGACATAAACAATTCTTTCTCTTTCAGAATGTCACATGCTGTTTTCTTAATACTTTTCTTTGTCTAAGGCTCCCTTTTCTTACCTGGTATTGACTTGTTTCTGAACGGATGGGGACACTCGCTTTTAACATCTACCAGCTTAAACTCCTGGCATAGCTGCTTCCTTCCCAAACTGCCTCCATCTGACAAGAACTGCACCTTTTTAGCCTATTTTTACATTTTAAGGTCCTTTAACAAGATAGTGACAGAGATTACATTTTAGAAACAAATTCATTGATTTCCTCTACAGTGACCAAAATCGTTCAAAATTAGTACTCTAATCAAAACCCAGAACATATAAAAAACACTCAAACTCAACTGCTGTGACATGAGGTACCTTGTGTTAGACTTACACAGACACTAATTGCAGCAGGAGATTAGGAGGCTCAACACTTAGCTGTCTCCTATTAGAGGGGGCTATTTAAACTGAAGTAAATACTAAGCTGACTGCCTCATGCAAACCTGAGATAATATGTACTGACAATGCCAATAGGTCTGGGTTGCATTTTGAATCCAGGATAAAACAATAAAAAGAGTGCTACAGTTAAACATCTAAACAAAAGTAATTAATTTCTCTATGAGATTAAGTATTAACGTGTGAGGATTTCAGTATCATTTTGAGATGCAAAATAGTCCCCTATGCATTCTAATGGAAACACTCCATAGAAGGCAAAATGATCCACCGCACAGACAATAGCATGGCGTGAGAGAGAACTAGTCCTCTGGATAGAACCAAAGCCCAGTCTATGTAAATTTAAAAGAATTTCTAACAGTAGGTGTTGCAGACAGCTGTGACGTGAAACTAGACTTAATTAATGAGAGGAACAATACAAGAAAAGAAACAACTGCACTTACCGCTTCAAATGTGCTTCTGTGTTCTCTCAGATAGTCAATGCAAGCTAGCCGGATGTCATAATGCCTTGCCTGAGAGTGCAGCACCTGAGGAAAGAAAAAAAAAGGTGATACACAGACTTATGATAAAAACCCATGAATTACTGGATTAAATTAATCAAAGGAGAGCTGCTTCGCCAGCTGTGCTGCTAGAAAGGAACATCATAAACATGTAACACTAGCTTTTTAATGCCAAGACCCCTGAAATAAGACTTTGGTACAAAGGGAAAACAATATTGCCTAAGGAGACTCTTTGCCCCAGCACAAATCTGGGTAGCACTGGATGTTGCCTTTAAAGAACGCTAGATAGGCTATAGGAGTGTGAAAAGTAAACACTCTGAGCAAGATCACAAAGGCACAAATTATGTAGGTAAGAAATGGTAACACAAGGGGCCAATTGCTAAACGTCACTCCCTGAAATACTCCAGGACTACTTCCAGGAAAGACAAAAAATGCAACTGTAATTAATTTCAGGAAAGATAGTGCTTTTATGAGAAGCAAAGCATGGCAAATTTAAACACCCATCAATCCTCACTAGGAAACGCAGCTATATGATTATACAAGAGCAATTTTCCAACACAAATAAAAAATTGAAGAATGCAATTAATCCAGTCCGGCAGAAACACATGAACTGGTCATGCAGATTTTGCCAACAAGGGGTGAAGCACTTGTTGACAATCTTGTTGGTTCTAACTAGAAGTATGCCAATATGGAGATCATCAATGCCATGTGCCTCGCTTCATTTGGCGAGAATGACAACTCATAGATCATGGATAAAACAAATGTCATGATTACTTCTCGTCTGAACCTACTTCTTAATGATACATAGACATACAACAAGTGGATAGTAAGTCCATCATTAATATACTATATATATAGAAAGCCTTCTGCGAAACGCGTCTCTCTGAGCTCGGGGTCGAGGGAGTCTGTGCGCGTGCCTTCTTTGGGAGCAGGATTGGAGATATATATATATATACATACACAACAATGTGCACATCTACCATAGAGAAACACACCGCGGCTCTACTGCCTGTCCAATCGTATTTATTAAATCACTGCAATAACATTACTCAACGCGTTTCGGAGCTCTCTGTGCGTGAATAAGGAGTCGAGAGCTCCGAAACGTGTTGAGTAACGTTGTTGCAGTGATTTAATAAATACGCTTGGGCAAGCAGCAGAGCCACGGTGTGTTCTCTCTTTGGTAGATGTGCACATTAGTTGGATGTACAGGGGTTCCAGCTCACCGTGGTAAAGAGGCTCGGGAGTCTAGCATTTTACTACATGTGGTTCGTTTTTGCGGTAGTACCTCTTTGCTGCCAATGGTAGAAATGACAAACAGTAGTGAGTTATGCATTGACATGGTAGACAGACTAATCGGCTGACTGAGAAAGTAGAAAATGAAGGAAAACAAATGGCAATCGCAATAAATGTCTTACGAGTCGGCCACATGAGATGCATCCTAAGTGATCTCTAGATGAGCTTCACTGTAATCCAGTCAAATCCGGAACAACATGCGCTGATCTATAAGGACGTAAGTGCCCGATAGTGACATGCTGTGAAAAGGCAACCAGAACTAGTGCATGCTATTAATGGTAACTAGAATGTAAACTTAATTTGAACGGGCGCCGCATGATATACGCTTGCGTCTGTGGGGCTAGGTAGCAAAGGATGGAACATAGAAGATCATAGTGTAACCTAACTACAATATTAAAGCAATATTGCTACATCAATGCAGGAACTTGCACCACTAGAATATACTGAGATAGAATTGTGAGTGTGAGGGATGTGCGATTGTGGTATCAAACAGTGCGAAGAGGCGTGTGTGCTTAGTGCTTATATACAGTGAGAAAGTGTTATTTTAATGATGCCTCTTCCATCCAGTGCTGATTAAAATACAAGATGATGTTCAGATGCGGAAACGTTCATATCGTGGGTAACGATATACCATCATATGAGCCCAATGTAGTCACGTATATTTCAAACTGATTAGAGGCTTTAGAACCTATGGACGTTCTATATTCGCCTAAAGTGAATGACGTGACTTCAAAATAGAAACCAAGAGTGCATCGCAATATGTATAGTGCACAGAAATAAAACAAATAATTAGCCTGAATACATATGTACATAAAAACAAAACCAGAAACAGATTGGCCAACAAAGTATATACAGTGTTGAAGTGAGGCAACAGAAAAACATGCATACAAGTATGATGTCATCTTTGAATGCCACTGATAGACTCTTTTTGAACTCATTTTAAAGTCTATTTAAAGGAAATGGTGCAGGTCTTCACTGGTGTTCAACCCTGCGGGTGCCTTAGTGTTGAACTGCAAGATGTATTTACTCTCTAACTGACGCAACAGCTTCTCCCTATTACCTCCCCGTCTCAGTGTTGGTATGTGATCAATTACTGAGAATTGGAGGTGGTCCAAGTTGTTACCATGTACCTCCTTGAAATGCCTAGCTACCGGGTAGGTTGGGTCGCAGTTTACTATGGCTCTCAGGTGCTGCAGGATGCCCAGATGCACCTGTAGCTTGGTATATATCAGACAGACAGACAGACAGACAGACAGACAGACACACACACACACACACACACAGTGATTCTTGTTGCGCACTGAAAGTTTCAGGGTGATCCGATAACGGGGGCCGAGATTTCCCATCTGAACCGCTGGATGGAATGACGCCAAATGTGGCCGAACGCTAGCTTTTGTTTCGCAGATTGTGCTTTTTGTTATTTGGTGTAAATCCGTTCAGTAGTTGCAGATAAATTTATATATCTGCAATCACGGCTAATTCGTGAATAATAACGAGCGCGTGCAGAGATCTGCAGAGCAATGACTGGCTGCCAACACATCATCTAGGAAGTGTTGGCAGCCATCTAGGGATGCCCCTTCAAAAGAAACAAGCATTGGCATAGCCAATAGGTCTCGCCTTTGGGACCTTTTAAGTGTTTAGTTATGCCGCGCAATATCCTTGGAGCAACAACATTAACTGTTGCATGGCTAAGCACTTATAAGGTCCCAAAGGCGAGACCTATTGGCTATGCCAATGCTCGTTTATTCCTGGGGTTGGGGGTAGGGACGTGGGGGGGTGGGGTGAATGTTCCTAAATCCAGTAACATGTTGCTGTGCTGATGTGTTAAAAGGGAGTGGGGCAGGCAGGCTGGTTGTAATGTGATTATCGCAGCCCTCCCTCTGGGGCATGGGGTTCGGAGCTCGTGGTGATGAGCTCAAAAGTGTCTGTTTTGACAATTTTAGCACAATGCTGCTTTTGAAATACTGTGAAAAACATTTTTCTGTTACAACTTTAATAAAACACCAACACGGGTGCACGGTCTCTTTAGGCAGGGGGATCCTGGGGATGTTTTTAGAGTTTTAGCCCAATGCAGCTGTTCATGGCCTATGAAAAGCAACATTTATGTTTTCTTTCTTGCCTTTTTAATAAGCGTGAACTCGACTCGAAGGTATTGGAGCGCTTTACATTTCACAGAATTTAAAGCAGACGGGCGTGTAGTACTCACATTATTATGTCATTGTTTGCCACCGCTTCATCCGAACTACGTTTCTCCAACACACCTCATTACAATGTGTGCGCGAGCACCGTGTAATTACTTTTCTCATTCTTCTCAATAGAAACGCAGTGTTCTCCCCCTTTCAAAATGATTGATCCTTGCAATATATGCGGTGCCCTTGCCTCAGTTCAGTGCTTTATACACAGATATAAGTGTCAGGTTAAACGCGGTCTAAACTCCGTATGCGTTCCAAGAATTAAATTAAATGTTCCTTCTGTGGCTCGAAGGCGAGGGGAGTGTGTGTGTGGGCAAAAATACGAAAGTTTTATATTCAGCACAATCCTCTATCCAACTATTAGGTGGGACCTGGACGACATGCTTGTGCCCACACCACCTTCTCTATAGCTTCAAAGAATGTTGTTGTTATTGAAATCCCCTTGATTAGAATAACACACGCGGGGTAGCTGTCACAAAATTGTTTTAGCACACGGACCACAGAGCCAAGGTGAAAGGCAAACATGTTGAAGTACCGAACTATAAACAAGCACAAAAGAAACAAGCATTGTTAAGAATTTCACAGTTTTCAGCATCTGTCACATAGTGATGACGACTATTATCCAAAACTAAAGTAAGAGAGAAATACGAACTATCCAGAGCAAAGAAAAACGAAGTAGCCAGTGAAAATACAAAGGCAAAAAATCGTAGATAAACAACCTATTTACCTCGAACCTTTGGTCACGGATAAAGTGCTACTCGCTTCAAAGCGCTTTAATGCCTCATCAAGGGGTAATAAGCTCTACTTAAATACAATTTACATTTACAACCTACAGTAGACAAAGACTAACTTGCTAGTATGTGCAATGGCAAAATAACCAGAGATGACGGAAGGGAAGTTTGACAGATAAATCATCATAGTTAAGCTAAGGAACCCGAGAAACACAAAAACCATAGTGTGCAAAAGTAAACTACCATTTAATTACACTGTGTGCAAAGCAATCTCCTTGCACACTCGTAAGTAGCTGTGACAGGAAAATTATAACTTTCCTTGGTAAACACAAACTATTAAGACAAAACGTGCACAAGGACAGTGGTTCGGCATCTCACAGCATTTATGAAGAATATTTCTATGCCACTAAGGGGACCAACGAGTAGAAAAATTATCTAAGACATAATTTAAAAGGTACCATACCTTGAGCGGACTCTCCAGGGCCACATACGTTCTAAAAGCACACGAGTGGTGCGCGCGCGCTCACCACAGCGAGCGATCGGTTTTCAATTATCGCGCCCTTGTCTGGGCACGATAATTCAAAACAGATATCACCTGTGCGGGTAACCGCAAGCATTAGGCCGTGGACGGAACAAAAGCGGGACATGTACCCGCCTTTGCCCAACTGTGTGCTGTCTTTCCTAGAAAGACGCACGCAAAGGCCAATAGCCTGTGACAGAAACAAAAACCCACGTGCGTGTGGTCAGATTTTTGAAGCCCCTTACAAAAAGTCTCGCAGAGCAGCACCTACGCGCCGGCGAGACCTAAAAAGGGGGCAGGGTAGGAATTCTGACGGCTAAGCCTTGGTCTTGGCGTCCCAGAGGGACCCGCCCCAACTATAAAGCACTTTCTTTTTAAATTTTTCCAATAAAATCATGACATATTCACATATTTGTGGCAAAAATGAAAAAAGCGTGCTCTCCCATTCTGGTCTATACTGAAGTCCCCGGGTGGGCCAGGTCCCAGGGGCATCTACACACACTTAACAATAAAGGAGGTGGTGCACAGGGCATTTTTTAACCCCGAGGACCACGACCTCAACAGGGCTTATGTTTTTATTTTTGCGGGGGGCTCGCAGATTCCTCCCCGCCTCCTCCCCCCTCCTCCTCAAAGCACCACCACCACTCCAGGGCTTTAAGCTATAAAATTGTGAGGGATGGGTCGCGCAGATCCCCCGAGAACCATCACCTTCCCGAGGCTCATGTTAATATGAATCCCCAGGGATCACCACCTTCTCAGAGCTGTAATGAATTAAAATATATGGGGGTGGTTGTGTGGACCCCCCCCCCCCGACCATCACCTCACCCGGGCAAATAAGCATATTATTTGAGGGGGTTTGTCCTGGCTCCCGTGGACCACCACCTCCCCAGGACTCTCTTTATTTATTTATTTAAATATTTTTAAGGAGGGGGGCCGCTCAGCCCCACTCCTGGAACCATAAATGGCCATGGGACTACCACCACCCCGCACCAGCGACACACTTGCTGATGTACTTTATGTGAGGGAGCTGCTGATGCCGCCGGGGACTACCTTTCCCATGATCCCTGCAGCCTGTCAAGCTTGAACTGCACTATGTAAGTGCCGAAGCTGTTCCGCTGCTCGGGATACATGCGAGTTGCGCTCAGATAAAGCCTGAGCCAAGGGTGGCCCCATCCATGACCGTCGAAGCCTGAAGGAGGCTAGGTTGGGCCCACCTCTTGGCCTGAGCTTTTGGAGACTCTTGCATCATATAGATTGATTTAAATCTGTACACCTCTATGGGTTTGATATGTTCTAGCTGACTGACTGACATGGATATATGCTATCCCTTGGGTTAAATTCTGATCTATTTTTGGGAGGCTGTTTGTAATTTATCCCCATTTTGGAGTAATCGATTAGTACTGAATTGGAGGTTTTACACACCGCTACTTAGGAGGGCGTGCTACTGTATTTTGTGAGGTTTTTTTATACTTGCAGCATGGGCAAGCAAAAGACATCTGAGCCAGTCCAGGGGACTGCAAAACATCACAAGAGCACTCCTAAGACTGATACGTGTAATCTTAAGGAGACAGACCTCATCGAGGAGGTAGAGTACCTTATTAGTACAGATTCCACATCTCAGGATGGAGTATATCCGGTGAAAAACTGAGGCCTGATCGGCTTCCCCCATCCGTAGGCTGCGGCGCGAAAGACTGGGCGTGGTGACGTGGGCTAACGAGTTGCCATCAACGCAAGGCCGTGGTTGAGGCCTGAGACTGACCCTGCACGAGGTGAAGCCCGGCGTCTGCGGAGGGCATTACAACCCCCCCGACGGCAGCATTGGAGCAATGCAGGAGATATCGTAGTCATCACACGCACCTGCGGGGAAAAAGATGAGCGCTCCCGACCGTGTTGCCGACGGGGCTCGGTAGCTTTGTGCTCGGCGTGGTTGGGAACAGCAGCCGGGTAGGCGACCCGGACACCACCCGCAGTGATTCCTTCCCTGGTACATTCTTTTGTAGCCGGAGGGGGGGGGAGGGCGGCCATGTAGGCAACGTCCCGAGGATCTTTGGGCCCAGGCCCGATCGGGAGTTGCCTGCGCGGCTGCGTGGGGCTGGCATGTGGTGACGGGGGCAGGCATCCAGAAAAGCCTGCTTCCTTGCGATCCAGACAACGGCATACGCCTGGGCCAGGATTCCACTAACTGCCCATACATTGCATCACTGGACTAGCTGTTGGGAACGTGCCCAAGACCGTGAGCTTGCATCAGGGCGCTCACCGCCTGATATCCACAACTCCCATTCTGATTCTCCCCTGCACTGCCTGCCATTTACCTAAGTCACCCCCTGTGACATGGGGGCCTCACGACTTGATCTACAGCCGGACAGCTCATTCCCCAGTAGCCACTACAATCTGCTTCCCCCTGTTGCTACTTGGTACCCGCGCCTAGGAAGCTCTAGTGTCCATAGAGGTAGTGGATCTCTGAAGGTCTGGTGTGTTGCCGCGACGATGTCGGGGTCCGGGGACAGAAGGGACAGAAGGGATAACAGGCCAATAAACTTGATAAGTATACTTTCCCGAAGTCGATGCTTCCAGACCCACAGCCAGTGGTCGTCACATCAAAGGGTCCTGAAGGGGCTGCTGCAGACCTGACGCTCCAGAACATCTTGGATGCCATATCTGAGGTAAG
Organism: Triturus cristatus; assembly: GCF_964204655.1. Classification (NCBI taxonomy): domain Eukaryota; kingdom Metazoa; phylum Chordata; class Amphibia; order Caudata; family Salamandridae; genus Triturus; species Triturus cristatus. The sequence continues at coordinate 501,124,521 of NC_140582.1, forward strand.
GGTGTCTCTTGAACAGGGGATGGACACTATCGCCATGGAGGTAATGCTCCTCAGAGCAGACCTCATGAAAATTGGAGAAAACTGATCTGTTCGTGGAGGACCTCATCTTTACTCACCTCCAGCCTAAGGGACTCTCCAAGTTCTTCGTGGTCGAATGAGCACACAGGGTCCCTGGTGGGAAACGAAGGCCTGGAGCACCGCCCCGGCCCATCTTGGCCAGATTACTAAACTTACGTGATCGACATGTAATTCTCCAGGCTTCCGGGAATGCCCCGCCTCTCCGGTATGAGAACTCGGAGATCTCCTTCTTCCCAGATTTTACCCTCGCTGAGCAGAAACAGAGACGATCATTCTTGGCAGTTAAGAAGACACTCTGGGACAGGGGGGTTAAATACGCAATGTTGTTCCCAGCCCGCCTCCGGGTGGAAGAAGATGGTAGTGCTTGCTTCTTTGATTATCCGGAAGATGCTGCAGACTGGCTTGAGGGCTGGAGAAGTGCAGAGGAACATAGCACTCACTTATGAGTGCCCGCGAGCTGCCCTTGGACTCTGACAGTCTCCGAACTGTAAGATGCACGTATGGAGAGTTCTGAAGGGATGGTTGGGCCAATGGTGGGAGGTTCTGAGCCCGTAGAGACCCGGGTGGGGGCCTGGCCTTACAAAGTGGGGAACCGTATTAACAATTCGTAGACCTATTGGCCTGTAAACCTGAAATTAGGAGCCTTAATGTTCTTGTCTACTAGGGGAGGGTTCACGAGGGAACGGCCTGCCCACCCGAAGTTAAATTACAGTTAGTTACCAGTTTGGGCAACAGGCACTCTGCATAGTGTTTGATGGGCAGTTCTAGGCCCAGAGTGCAGGGGAGCAGGGTGGGGGGACATTGGGTTGGAATTGGGGATTTTACCTTGTTTTTCTTAGTTCTTTGTTTATACATGTCAACTAATCTATTCTTTGAGCTGGAGCAAACAGATAAGAACTCTTTTTGTAATGCTAGGGACACACCGAAACAGACACTTTAGACTGTTAAGTTGGAACGTCAATGGTCTGGGAGACAAACTCAAACGTAGTATAGTCCTGCAATATGTCAAACAGCATTCCACGGAGGTGGTGCTCCTCCAGGAGACACACCTTGTTGGTAACTCCTGTAAAGCATTAGATAGATGGAGCTATAGGATGGTGACGCACTCCGGATTCACTACTGGGTCTTGGGGATTAGGCATTATGATAAAAAACTCCTTCTCGCTCTCTATACAGTGCATTTGGGTAGATAACATGGGGCGCTATGCGGCAGTATCCGGACAATGGGAGGGTTCAACCCTTACTCTAGTGACGGTGTATGTCCCTTCAGAGCCTGACGTTCAAGAATCTGGGTGTTCTCTTACTCTCACTCCCGGAGGGCCGCTTAGCAGAGTTTTTTATTTTTTATTTTGAGCAGAGTTTTATATAGCGCGACCTTGACCCGAATCTAATCAGGTATCAGAGCGCTTTACATAGCACCAGTTACATTACATGAGGACACACAGCACCAGTTACATTACATGAGGACACACATTCATTTTTTTGTTAGGCACGGGGAGATTAAGTGATTTGCCCATAATCACAGGAGGTTTAGCGTTGTTACCGAGACTCGAACCCAGTTCCCCCAGGTCCGAGGTCGAGCGCCGTAACCGTTAGGCCAACTCCTCTCCCCAATTAGTAATGGGTGGAGACTTTAATTCGGTGTTCTCGGGGCTCCTAGACAGCTACCCCCCGCAGGAAGCTGGATCTTCACAGAGGTGGCTCCCTGACTTCCTGGATCCATTGGGATTAGTGGATGTGTGGCGCACATTCCACCCGGACGCCATTCAGCACACCTTTTATTCTGGCGCACATGGCAGCCTCTCCCGTATTGACTATCAATTGGCCCCAGCGGCCCAGATCACAGAGGTACAGGAAGCTAGACACATGGCGAGGGGCATATCGGACCACTCTCCGCTCTGGTCCCATCTGGTCCGTGGGGGGGGGGGGGGGGGAAAGGGCTTGCGGGAAGGGTCGCACCCATTAACCCCTGGTACCTTCGTAACCCAGCTGTTAACAATAGTCTGGAGGAGTGTTTTCTTAACTACTTTCGTGACAATGAGGGCACGGTTCAGTCCGCACAGGCACGGTAGGAAGCATTTAAGACAGTGTTCAGGGGGCATGCCCTGTCCTCGATTGCTGGGACTCATAAAGCATAAAGAAGCATAAAGATCTAGTGCCGTGGAGAGCGAGATTCTCCGCCTCAAGGACACTGTGGTGGAGGACTTAGCACCGGAGATGCTCCACACCCTGAAGCTCAAACGCGATGAGTATAGGAATATTGCCACAGACATGGCCAAAACACTAGGAAGAGAAAAAGCTGGTAGGGTATATGATCTTGGGGATAAAGCCGGGAAACGGTTGGCCTGGCTGGACAAGAAAGAAATGGCCATTCGGCTGGTGCCCGAATTAATAGACTAGGGGGACGGGGCGAAAACAGTGCCTGACCCGCAAGCAATCTCACATATATTCACCGCTTACTACAGCTCCGTGAACAGTTCGACTTCCACTCTCTCGGTCGCGGACTCTGAAGAGCTTCTCAGGGACATTCAGATACCGATTCTCACTGCCGACGAAAGGGATACGGTCGATGGCGCCCTCACGGACGACGAACTGGCACAAGCGATCCAGGGCCTTCGCCCTGGCAAGGATACAGGCCTCAATGGACTGCCGATTGAGCTCTACAAACTGAAGCCTGACGCTATTGCTCCCCACTTGTGCGCTATGTTCAATGAAAGCCGAAAGAAGGGGCTCCTACCATATGACCAGCGTATAGCTACAATAGTAACGATCCATAAGGAGGGGAAACCTAGGAACCAATGCTCCTCTTACAGACCTATCTCCTTATTAAACGCCGAGCCCAAAATCCTAGCTAAAGTGCTAGCAAACCGCCTTGTGCAAGTGATCTGTAAGCTGATACACCATGACCAATCGGGTTTTATGCCCCATCATAATACGGCATTGAACTTACGGCGCCTTCATGGCGTCCTGAGAAGACTCGACACAATTCAAGAAGCGGCGGTAGTGGTCTCGTTGGATGCCTCAATGGCATTCGACACAATAGAGTGGGCTTATCTCTTCGCGGTCCTGGCGAAAATGGGCATCGGGCCTGGTTTCGTTGGCTGGGTGCGGCTCCTGTACTCTGAGGCCCTGGCGCAAGTGGTAGTTAATAACAAATCAGGCGTTTGGCCTGGGTCGGGGGACCAGTCAGGGATGTCCCCTTTCACCTCTCCTATTCGCCCTCTCCCTAGAACCCTTGGCGGCGTGGATCCGGTGGAGTTCCTCCATCCGAGGACCCAAGTGGACGACGGGGTGGGAGGACCGCATGTTGTTATAAGCGGACGGCATCCTCCTATTTCTGGCCTCCCCCAAGTCGTCCCTACGAGTCGTGCTTGACATTTTTACCATCTTTGGGAGGTATTCCAGGTACAGGATTAACTGGAGTAAGTCCCTACTGTATGTTCCCAGCAGTGATCCCCCCCCCCCCCCCTTGCCTCGTGACTGTCCCATGCATATAGCAAAAGAGGGTTTCCGCTACCCGGGCATCTCTATCACAGCTGACCCCAGGCTCAGATACGAGTGCAACCTCCTCCCACACTCAATAGACTTAAACGCGATGTTGCCACCTGGAAGAAACTTCCGCTCTCGCTATTAGGAAGGGCGGCATTATTCAAAATGATGTCACTGCCGCATTTCTTATTCGCTCTGGGAATTCCCTTGACTTAGTCCCAGCCAGGTTCTTTGGCGAGATAGAGAACCTGCAGAGAGATCTGTTGTGGGACGGACTGCCACGCATAGCACTACAGAAGTGGGTCCTGGGTTGGTATGATGGGGGTATCAGTCTACCAGATCTAAAACGATACTACTGGGACACACACCCGGCGGCAATTAACCACTGTATATATAGGCATGGAGACGACTCGGCATATAGAATGGACAAGTGGCTATTACCGAGAGGCACTTCCTACAGAGCTCTCTACTCCAAGCCCCAGAGATATCACCTCACAGGACCGACCAAACACTCAGTGGCAATTTGGCATGTTGCTAACAAGAGTACGGGGTGGGACAAAAAAAATCACTCTGGCTACCCCCCTATGGGACTCGGAACGACTAGGTACAATGGGCACCACAAAAGGGTTTGACCAATGGGATCTGAGCGGAATCTCCACCATTGGAGACCTATGGAAAAATGGTGCAATGATACTGTTCTCCGCTGTGCAGCAGAGCCACGAACTCGCAGATTCGGAGTCCTTCAGGTATTTGCAAATCACTTCAGTCGAACCTACCCAAAGACACCTCTCTACCCGACGCTTCCCCATTAGAGGACAGACTTAGACGGTTATTTGCCTGATGGAGTTATATGGGGTTATATGGGGTTATATCGTTGACGTATAAAAAGCTGATAAACAACACTCCAGATCCTCTGATACTCTTGAGGCGCCGCTGGGAGGGAGACGGGTTGGAGATAGATAATGAGGAGGAAGGTTCTGGCATCCCCAGGGGAGGTTAATCTCTTCTAGACTGCGCCTGGTCCAGTTAAAGAACCTCCACCGGGTATATGTTTCAGGACCAACCCTGGTTAAAATGGGAAAGGTAGAGGAGGGCAGCTGTAGGTGCGGTTGTGGGCAGCTGGGCTCATTTATGCACATTCTATTGGACTGTCCCCTTATCCAGTCCTACTGGTCACGAGTGCACGAGTGTATGAGTCATGTATCGGGGGTAGTCATACGATAGGTCTCTTGAATATCTGGGAGCCCACTCAATAGCAGGGATAAACGCCTGGCTACGCTGGGACAGATGATAGCTAAACGAAACATTGCGCAGCTGTGGGGAGCGGGAGACCCACCCGGAGTGGACTCCTGGAAGAATGACATGGACTGGTGTATGTTCAGGGAAAAGACGGTCTATGTCTCCCGAGGATGTCCCAGGAAATGGTCCTCTATATGGAACAAATTGAATACTTTCCATGGAAGTGTCTATGCTCCCCCCCCTCGATCCTGTTTCAGATGACCAACTTACACCATAGTTCAAAGTCAATGGGGAATGGATCACTTGTACCTGCTACCAGGGTTCGTGAGTTCTACTTGTCATTGATTTAAAAAACCCTAATTCACTTAGATAGGTAGTGGGGCGGTATATCTTAGTTCTCCGCCTTAGTCAAATATGTGCAGCATCATCATTGGGTTTCTTCCATGCATCCTCCGCCTGGAGGGAACCACTGCAGTAGTGATCAGGAATACAGGATCGGTGAGAGTGCTCAAGTGTGATGAATTCGTTAAAAAATGAGAGACCTCATGCTACCTAAACTGTAGCTTTATTCAGTTTGGAGCATGAGGAAGGGTAAAAACAGTGTTGTGCAGTTTTGGATACTTTATGAGTCCTCTACACTCGTTAGTCCAGGTGAGTGGTGGACATGTTTCAGCCCTTTTAAGTTGCCTGCTGGGGTCGGCGGGCCTTCATCAGGACCTAAAAATAGTGATGGAGATGGGTATTGTCCAAATCCAGTATTAGAGTTCAGAGTTCAAATCTATGAACATGAGGTCAGAAGTACCCTAGATAGTCCTATTTTGGGCTCCTTTGGGAATACAGCAGGCGCAAATGGCTGCAATTGCTGCAGCTTTTCACAGCTTGTGCTGACGCGGCCTTCCTTACGCCATAGTCATTGTTGATTGTTGCATATACCTGTATATTTGTGCTTATAAATGCTCTAGACTCGAACTATGTATACATTTTCAGTGCTCTGTAATATCGACTCTGATGGTTAATAAAAATAAATATTTTTTAAAAATCCCCATCTCTCTATACCACAATCCCTTGTAGTAACTGCTTTACTAATCAATCGGCCAAAATGTGAGCTCAAACACAGGCGATAAGTTTAAGCCCACTACATATACCACGGGTAAAACTCCCCCAGGTGGGGACCGAAGGCACATTGATATTACGAATAGGGCCAAAGCCAGTAAACCTACAGTCGAGAACCATTTTCAGGTCCAGCTTGCAGGTATGAGGGGCCACGAGACAACAATGAGTATAGGAATAGGATGGTCTCAGGTCGCACACACCCTCCCATTCAGCCAACCAACATGAACCATAGGGGGACTGAGTCTATTCCGTATCCTCCCTAACTGGTGCACAACTTAACCCTTCACATGGGAATTGAGGACCCAAGCCGTAGCGGTCCTATCTTTTTGATAAATGTTCCCAAACTACCACAAACCTCCTCCAGTGAAATATGCTAATAAATTAATGTATTTGATCTGTAGGGTATGGGGCTGTTGCACTAAAATAAGGGAGGATATTTTAGGAGTCAAAAGACTCTCGCAACTTAGCTCAATGCTACCAAACCTGGTACTAACTCTCTTAAAGAGGAGCCTAGTTGATAATCAAGTGGCTTTTAATGCCCGAACCACTGCCCTGGTTAACAGTGACATCAATTTAAGCATAGGAGACCTGAGCATAATCTACCACATGCTTCCTGCAATGTTGTAAACTACAAATCGAGTGGATCTTCCAATAGGGATGTAGATTGACAACCACTGTCTTTCAACAATTCTTAAAAGTATGACGAACTACCATGTGCTAGTGCCATAGAAGATGGTAGTATCGCTTTCAATCTTAATATCTCGGGCACAGACCAAAACGACATCACGGATAGAGTCTGCACTGCTTCATACTCTAGTCAACTAGCGGCAGGACTCCTAGTTCCACATAGTACCCTTATAAGTACAGATTGCTCTGTTATTCAGCTCCCAGCTGGATCCACCTCCTCTCCTTCTACTGTTCAATTAAAACCTATGGTATGCATAATTTCGTGGAATGTTACTAGGCTGAAGTCAAAGATCGCTCTCCCTGACAGGAACAACTATATCGATCAGTATGATAATTTTTTGTTCCAGGAAACCTGGTCCATTAAACCCCTCTTTAAACCTAGTTATTTAAATTTCTCGAATCCTGCGTCACAAGGTCCTTTGGGACGTCCATCAAGAGGGCTCACTGACTGGGTCAAACAGTGTCTAGACTGCAAACTCTAGAAATTATCTATTGACAACCGCAAATTCCTATTGGTTGATAATGTCATAACTATAGATATTTATAACATATATTCAAGAGGGGTTAAGGGAGGATTGAGGTCCAAAACAGTTAAACTTTTAGAGGATCATAGTAATTCTTTCTTGATTATTGCAGAGGACTTTAATACACCTTTTGAGCCCCTAGATAATGTTGATGTAAATCTTACTAGGATATCCAAAGTCTTGAACTCCCAACTACTAAAAAATGGACACAAGTCGCCCTGCAATTGAAATGATTTTCTATGGAAATAGGGCTCAGAGCAACGAATGGTAGGACCAGATCTGACAGGAAGGGGGCAAGCACCTTTGACAACCTGTCTCACTCCGTGTTGAGTTTTAACGGGGTCAACCCATGAAAACCTACCCGACCTGGGTCAGTAATACAATATGTTCTAGGAGTGGTAGTGGTAGTATTTTATAAAACACATATAATGGAAAAAAGCACTCACCGCTTGAAACCTCAATATGATTAAAAAAACAGGAATTTAATTCCATGAAATATGCAGGCATTAAATGCAATACAACGTCAAAGCATTAATGATTGGCAATACACTGTGGTAGCTTGGCTCGAGTGGTCAGGAATCAGGCGCAGTGCTAAGCATACAATATACCCATACAATAACCATGCGTGCATCCGTTCCAAAAACGACTCTACACCGTAAAAATTATGAAAATATTCTTTCTTTATCTTTTTCTCTTAGTTGCTGATTGGAAAAATAAATAGGTCAATCACAATATACAAGTTTCAATTAGTGCAGGTCAAATAAATATTGGCTGTTTGATGAAATAAATAGGGGTGATCATAAATAACAGGGCATAAATACAAGTGCAATATATACAGACAATTAAATACTTTGAGGCAATAAATACTGTACTAATAAATATTGTACACCATCAAGTCCTGTGGACCTATAAATATAGTGCAGCAATAAATAGGTAAAAACTCAATAAATACAGTATCCCCAATAAATAATTAAAAGTATACAGCAACACTCATGTAATCAGATGACACTTCAACTCTTAAGGGCTGATATGGCCCAGGCACAGCTTGTAGGGTTGTGGAAGGCTTGAGGGGGGCTACTCCCTGGCTGGGACAAGGCTGAGGCCTAATCTGAGGTAGATCAAAGGGGGGAATACCAGTGCCCTGGCTTTCTCTCTCCACACAACCTCTCTAGGTTAGTCCCAGGTCACCCCTTGCACAGTCAGGTTGGTTTCAGCACCTCCCTAGCCCCTTAGAGCAGTCTCTCAGGTCTCCACAGGGCCTTAGGCGCCCTCTACTCCACTTACTGCCCTTTTTCTGATGTTCCGACGCCGCTGAAGTCGTGTCGACGCCGTGAGGCGGCTCCGGTTCGGTCTCGGCGGCCTCGGCACAATGTCAGTTCTTTGACGACGCCGGCAGGCGGTTCCGGTCCGATGTCGGTGGCCTCGGTTCGATCTCGACCTCCGATTCGACGGCGTCGGGCAGTCTCTTCACGATGTCGACTTCGGGCGGCTCCGGTCCGATGGCGCTCTCGGCTCCGATGACGTCGGCCGGCCTGGCCTCGATGTCGACTTCCGGCGACTCCGGGGTGCGATCCTCACCCCCGACCTCCGGTGCTCCTCCTCACAGGCTCCGGGCGACTCCGGAGTGCGATCCTCACTCCCGACCTCCGGTGCTCCTCTACCTCGGTCTCCGACGACTCCGGAGGGCGGACTTCACTCCTCCGATGACGCCGCTCACTCGACCTCGGTTCGCTTCCTCCTCGACCTCTGGTATTCCTCACGACCTCCGTCGGCGCCCTCTCACGACCTCAGGCGGCTCCGGGTACGACGTCTGCTACTTCAGTCAGCGCCGCTTCTCCACCTCGGGCTCCAGGTCTTCAGGCTACTCGACGCCGGACTCCAGGGAAACCAGTTCTCAGGTCAGAATCTTGCTGTTTTCTTGGTTCTAAGGCCTGTTCCTGCTGTCCAGGTCCTTAGGATAAGTTTCTTCTGTCTTCTTCCCACACAGGGCTATAGGCTGGGATCCATCAGCTGGGACAAGTATCAAGGGTGGGTTTATGGACCCCACTCCAGGCACAAGTTTCCACCCCTGCTGCTTCACTCCTTCCTCCTTCACTCTTGTGCTCCTCTCTCTTCACCAGTCAGGTGCCAACTGCCAGCTCCAACTGCCAACTGCCTCTCTTATCCTCCCAACATTCTAAACGGTTTCCAACTGTCACACAGTTCTGGAATCTCCTGGAAGGTTCTGGAAGGTGCTGGTAGGTTCCAGTGGATGCTGGTGATGTCATAGGAGGCCACCATTTTGTGCTTCAGGCCCTCAGACAGAAGTTTCAGGGGTAGCTAAAATGGCTCCCTGAATCTGCAGCAACACGAAAAAGTCTGGTGGTTCCCAAAAAGGAAAAATTCAAACAGGGTTTGAGGCAAAAGTGGGACAAAATAAATAATGATGAGGAGGGACCACCCAAAGGGCTGACAGGTCTAACACGCGTCCCCCCCAGCTGAAAGTGGGGAGAGCTACCCAACCCCTTGGGAGTTCTCATCACTAAGGCGGAAATACCTTGAGAGACCGTCTGCATTGGCGTGGTCCACTCCAGGCCGATGTTCCACCTGAAAGTCCATCCCCTGTAGGGAAATAGACCACCTCAATAACTTGGGATTCTCCCCCTTCATTTGCATCAGCCAACGAAGGGGTCGGTGGTCGGTCTGAACTAGGAAGTGCGAGCCAAACAGGTATGGCCGCAACTTCTTCAGAGCCCATACCACTGCAAAGGCTTCACGCTCTATTGCACTCCACTTCTGTTCCCTGGGAAGTAGTCTCCTGGATAGGAAGACCACGGGTTGATCCAGACCCTCTTCGTTGAGTTGCGATAACACTGCCCCAATGCCATGTTCTGATGCATCTGTCTGGACAATGAACTTCTTGGAAAAGTCTGGGGCCCTTAAGACCGGGGCCTCGCACATGGCTTTCTTCAATTTCTCAAAGGCTTGCTGACAAGCCTCCGTCCAGACTACCCGTCGAGGTTGTTTCTTGGACGTGAGCTCCGTGAGAGGGGCTACGATGGTACCGTACCCCTTCACGAAGCGGCGATAGTCCCCCGTGAGGCCCAAAAATGCTCGGACCTCAGTCTGTGTCTTGGGGGGTTCCCAGGCCATGATGGCCTCGATCTTCGCCTGGAGGGGTTGCACCGTTCCCCTACCCACCAAGTGTCCAAGGTACACTACCGACCCCTGCCCGATCTGGCACTTGCTGGCCTTGATCGTCAATCCAGCTTGTCTCAGGGCCTGGAGAACAGCTTGCAGGTGACGCAAGTGATCCTCCCAGCTGTTACTGAAGACGGCTATGTCATCCAGATAAGCAGCAGAGAAACTCTCCATCCCGGTGAGGATCTGGTTTACCAGGCGCTGAAACGTGGCAGGTGCGTTCTTGAGCCCAAAGGGCATCACACAGAACTGGTAGTGGCCATTGGGCGTGGAGAAGGCTGACCTTTCCCTTGCTCCATCAGTCAAAGAGATCTGCCAGTACCCAGAGGTAAGGTCAAAGGTACTTAGATATTGGGCAGCTCCCAGCCGGTCAATTAATTCATCCGCCCTAGGGATCGGATGTGCATCAGTCTTTGTCACTGAATTCAGTCCCCGGTAGTCCACACAGAACCTCAGTTCTGGTTGGGCACCCGGTGGTGCAGCTTTCGGTACTAACACCACCGGACTGGACCAGGGGCTGCTAGAAGGTTCAATCACTCCTAGCTCCAGCATCTTAGTGACTTCACTATGAATGCTGGCCTTCACCTTGTCTGACATCCGGTAGATCTTGGACTTCACAGGTGGGCTGTCTCCTGTGTCCACGTCATGGACGCACAGGTGAGTCCTACCCGGGACAAGGGAGAACAACGCAGAGTACTGCCCCAGGGCCTGGCGACAGTCCTCCTGCTGTTCAGGAGTTAGAGATGGGGAGAGAATCACTCCCTCCACCGACCCATCCTTTTCCTGAGACGCAAACAGATCAGGGAGAGGCTCGCTTTCCACGTCCTCTCCTCCGTCAGTCACCATCATCAAGATGACTTCGGGCCTCTCGTGGTGGGGTTTGAGGCGGTTGGCATGCAGCACCCGCAGGGGCTGACGAGGGGTCTTCAGGTCCACCAAGTAGGTAGCCTTACCCTTCTTCTCCAACACCTCAAAGGGTCCTGACCAGCGATCCTGGAGGGCACTAAGCTCTCCTGGTTCGATCACCCACACCTTCTGGCCAGGCTCCAACTCCACCGGGTGAGCGTTGTGGTCATACCACGCCTTCATTACTGCTTGGCTGGCTTCCAAGTTGTCAGAAGCTTGCTTCCACAACTTAGCCATTTGGCTCCGGAAGGCCAGCATGTAGCTCACCACATCCTGGGGGAGCTTTCTGGGAGTTCTTTCCCATCCGTCTCTCACCAGGTTAAGAGGTCCACGTACAGGGTGCCCATACAGAAGCTCGAAGGGGCTGAAGCCCACTCCCTTCTGTGGCACTTCCCTGTAGGAAAAAAGTAAACAGGGTAGGAGGACGTCCCATTTCCTCCGCAGGCTTTCAGGCAGACTTCTGATCATGCCTTTTAAGGTTTTGTTAAACCTTTCCACTAGACCATTGGTCTGGGGGTGGTAAGGAGTCGTGAACCGGTAGGTCACTCCACACTCCTTCCACATTGCCCGCATATACGCTGACATGAAGTTGGTCCCCCTGTCGGACACAACTTCCTTGGGAAAACCCACTCGGGTAAAGATTCCCATCAGGGCCCTTGCCACAACAGGTGCTGTTATGGTCCTCAGAGGTATTGCCTCTGGGTACCGTGTGGCATGATCCACCAGAACCAGGATAAACCTGTGACCAGCTGTAGTTGGCGGATCTAATGGACCCACAATGTCGATGCCCACCCTTTCAAAGGGGGTGCTAACGACAGGAAGTGGTTCCAGGGGAGCTTTCAGCTTCACCCCTGTTTTCCCACTGGCTTGGCAAGACACACATGTCCGGCAGTAGGTATCGGACGACACTTTCATCTGAGGCCAATAAAAGTGTGGGACAAGACGGGCGAAGGTCTTGTCTTGCCCCAGGTGTCCTGCCAAGGGGATCTCGTGAGCCAACTCTAACAGGAAGGCTCGGAAACGTTGAGGTACTACCAAGGCTCGTGACGATCCATGTAGGGGTGCCTTGGGTTCACTGTAGAGGAGGCCATCCTCCCAGTAGACACTGTAGTTCCCTTCAACGTTCCCTGCTGCCTGGGCTTCGGCCTGTCGCCTCAGCCCCTCAAGGGTAGGGCACTCCCTCTGGCCCTGGCAGAATTCCTCCCTGGACGGGCCTCCCTCCACGTGCCACTCGGCCGGGATGGGTAAGTCCTCCAGGTTGGTAACGTCCCCCTCCGCAGACTCCTGGTCCACCACCTCCGGTGGCCTATCCGTCTTACGGGGTGGAGACGCCGAGGCAGGCTCCTCCTGTCCTCGGTTCTTCCCTTGACTGGCAGCTGGCTGGGCCTTTGTTCCAGGCTCCAGCCGGAATGAACTCCCTCTTCGGGTAGTCTCGGACCTTGTGCTAACACAGGCCCAGTCAGGTGTACCCAGCATCTCGGTATGAGTCCGGTATTCCACCTCCTTCCAAGCGTTGTGCTCCATGTCATTGCCCAGCAGACAATCGACTGGCACGGCAGGGCTTACGGCAACTCGAAGTGAACCTGCAACCCCCCCCCATTCAAAGGGAACCTCAGCCACGGGATAGTGACCGGTTCTGCCGTCAGCCATCGCGGCTGGGTGGAGTACATCGGGAATGACTTGCTCTGGAGACACCAGTTGGCTACGTACCATAGTCATACTGGCTCCTGTGTCTCTCAGAGCCTCCCCTCTTTGGCCGTTGATGGTGATCCACTGCCCATACTTTGCAGTATTTGCGGGCACCTGGATCTTAGGAACCATCTCCCGTTCTCCCAGGGACACTAAAGTGACACCCGCCCACTCCCTTCCCTTAGTTAAGGGCATCTCCTCCCCGAGCACTACACTAGCTACTCCGGGGGGCTTTCCTCCAGTGGGAGGGGGTGAGCGTTTCTGACACTTCGGATCTCCTTTATAGTGTCCAACGCCACCGCACTCGTAGCAATGGACAACCCTTGGCTGCTGACTCTGGCCAGGATTAGGGTTTCTGGGTGGGTTAGCCTTAGAGGTGAATCCTGTTCCCTTCCCTTGGAAGTTATTTTGGGGGCCTTTGGAGAACTCCTTTTTCTTTTCCCCTCCTTCTTTCTTTTGGGGGGCGCCCTGTCCGGCCTTTTGAGTATCCCCTCCAGTCCCCCTTGTGGACACCCGGGTACTAGCCCAAATGTCCGCCTCCTCAGCAAGCTTCCGGGGGCTGGTCAGCTTGCTATCCACCAGGTGTTGCCGCAGTTCAGGGAAACATTTCGAGTAGGTGTTCCTTCAGTACCAGGTCAAACAGCTCCTCGTAGTTCCTGACTTCACTGCCCTGAATCCAACCTTCCAGTGCCTTCTTTGCATAGTCCAGGAAGTCCACCCAATTCTGTGTGCCCAGTTTGTGACTACCCCTGAACTTCTGCCTGTACTTTTCCGGAGTTAGTCCAAACTTCCTGATGAGCGCCAGTTTCATGGTGGGGTAGTGGGTTTGCTCCTCCTCTTCGAGGGCCAATAAAGCATCCCTACCAGCTGGAGGCATGTATTTGTACAATCCCCCTCCCCAATACTTCACTGGAACCCCATGGGCCCTCAATGAGACCTCATAGGCTGCTAGCCATTTGGCGATGTCATCACCTGCCCCATAGCTTGCTACAATGTCCTTTGGCAGGTAAGGTTTGGATTCCCTGGTGGACTCTTGGATTTGGCTGCCACCATTAGGAACAGTTGGTGCCCCAATTCTGAGGATCTGAAGCTCTATCTCCTTCAGTCTTATCTCATGAGCCATCCTCTCTTTCTCCGTCTCATGAGCCAACCTCTGTTCCTCCTTCTCCTTCTCCAGCTTTGCTAAATCCAATGTGAGCTGTCTTTTCTCTCTCCGATCTGCTAACTCCACGCTGGATAAGCCCCCACTAGAGGCACGGCTGCCCCCCCTAGAAAGTGTCCTGGGCCCTGCTGACAGGTTCCCCACCTCAGGTTGGTACATCTCAGCCCCCTCGGGGTCAGGCTCTCCATCCCTGTCTTCCTCCTCAGCCTTGCCTTCCCTGCGTGCCTCCCCCCAAGCCCTTAGGCTGGTTTGAAGTGCACCCTTCTTTGCTCCTGGGGGACAGTACACCCCCTCTCGCTGGCAAAACTCCCTGAGTTGGGCCACAGTGTATGTTTCTAAATCTTCAAGAACAAACTCCATCTTGCCCACCCAGGTTAGAGGACAGGTTTTGTGCAGTAACAATGCAGGGTGGTACCTTTAGTAATACCTCCTCCCACCACCAGAGTAAATTTGGAAAAAAACAAAAACCCACAATTAGGAAGGCCGCTGTGAGAAAACTCCCGGTGTAGGCCTATGGACTACCCACAGTTATTGTTGAGTATATGTAGGCACAGCTCTATCCCACCGCTGCCACCAATTTATGTTGGAAACAGCCCACTCCCACTCCGCAGGGTGGTGGTGGACTCCCCGAACACACTGTGGTAGCTTGGCTCGAGTGGTCAGGAATCAGGCGCAGTGCTAAGCATACAATATACCCATACAATAACCATGCGTGCATCCGTTCCAAAAACGACTCTACACCGTAAAAATTATGAAAATATTCTTTCTTTATCTTTTTCTCTTAGTTGCTGATTGGAAAAATAAATAGGTCAATCACAATATACAAGTTTCAATTAGTGCAGGTCAAATAAATATTGGCTGTTTGATGAAATAAATAGGGGTGATCATAAATAACAGGGCATAAATACAAGTGCAATATATACAGACAATTAAATACTTTGAGGCAATAAATACTGTACTAATAAATATTGTACACCATCAAGTCCTGTGGACCTATAAATATAGTGCAGCAATAAATAGGTAAAAACTCAATAAATACAGTATCCCCAATAAATAATTAAAAGTATACAGCAACACTCATGTAATCAGATGACACTTCAACTCTTAAGGGCTGATATGGCCCAGGCACAGCTTGTAGGGTTGTGGAAGGCTTGAGGGGGGCTACTCCCTGGCTGGGACAAGGCTGAGGCCTAATCTGAGGTAGATCAAAGGGGGGAATACCAGTGCCCTGGCTTTCTCTCTCCACACAACCTCTCTAGGTTAGTCCCAGGTCACCCCTTGCACAGTCAGGTTGGTTTCAGCACCTCCCTAGCCCCTTAGAGCAGTCTCTCAGGTCTCCACAGGGCCTTAGGCGCCCTCTACTCCACTTACTGCCCTTTTTCTGATGTTCCGACGCCGCTGAAGTCGTGTCGACGCCGTGAGGCGGCTCCGGTTCGGTCTCGGCGGCCTCGGCACAATGTCAGTTCTTTGACGACGCCGGCAGGCGGTTCCGGTCCGATGTCGGTGGCCTCGGTTCGATCTCGACCTCCGATTCGACGGCGTCGGGCAGTCTCTTCACGATGTCGACTTCGGGCGGCTCCGGTCCGATGGCGCTCTCGGCTCCGATGACGTCGGCCGGCCTGGCCTCGATGTCGACTTCCGGCGACTCCGGGGTGCGATCCTCACCCCCGACCTCCGGTGCTCCTCCTCACAGGCTCCGGGCGACTCCGGAGTGCGATCCTCACTCCCGACCTCCGGTGCTCCTCTACCTCGGTCTCCGACGACTCCGGAGGGCGGACTTCACTCCTCCGATGACGCCGCTCACTCGACCTCGGTTCGCTTCCTCCTCGACCTCTGGTATTCCTCACGACCTCCGTCGGCGCCCTCTCACGACCTCAGGCGGCTCCGGGTACGACGTCTGCTACTTCAGTCAGCGCCGCTTCTCCACCTCGGGCTCCAGGTCTTCAGGCTACTCGACGCCGGACTCCAGGGAAACCAGTTCTCAGGTCAGAATCTTGCTGTTTTCTTGGTTCTAAGGCCTGTTCCTGCTGTCCAGGTCCTTAGGATAAGTTTCTTCTGTCTTCTTCCCACACAGGGCTATAGGCTGGGATCCATCAGCTGGGACAAGTATCAAGGGTGGGTTTATGGACCCCACTCCAGGCACAAGTTTCCACCCCTGCTGCTTCACTCCTTCCTCCTTCACTCTTGTGCTCCTCTCTCTTCACCAGTCAGGTGCCAACTGCCAGCTCCAACTGCCAACTGCCTCTCTTATCCTCCCAACATTCTAAACGGTTTCCAACTGTCACACAGTTCTGGAATCTCCTGGAAGGTTCTGGAAGGTGCTGGTAGGTTCCAGTGGATGCTGGTGATGTCATAGGAGGCCACCATTTTGTGCTTCAGGCCCTCAGACAGAAGTTTCAGGGGTAGCTAAAATGGCTCCCTGAATCTGCAGCAACACGAAAAAGTCTGGTGGTTCCCAAAAAGGAAAAATTCAAACAGGGTTTGAGGCAAAAGTGGGACAAAATAAATAATGATGAGGAGGGACCACCCAAAGGGCTGACAGGTCTAACAGTAGTGCATTCAGTATTTACAGAGCTCTCATTGGGAAGAGGAGGAAGGGTAGGGTCAATGGTAGTGAATCAGTGAGTGAGGGACGGGGTAAAGGTATAGTGACATATATACATTTGTTGTTACATAGAACTGGACCTTTCTGGCCTAACATAGGTCAATTGTTCCCATGTCTAAACAAGACATGTCCCCCCCTTTATCGGAGGTCACTACTCTGAAAAATCTGGGGTCAAATTGGACTCTGCCCTTTCTATGAAGGTGCAAGTCCAATCAGTGGCAGGTACCTGTTTTGGGACATTGAAAATGCTGAAAAACTTCCTCCCACTTCTACCAGTCTCTCATCGTAAAACAGTTGTCCAGACCTTAGTGATATAGAGACTGGATTATGTTAATTCTTTGTATCTGGGACTCCCAGAGTACCTACTAGGTCGTCTGCAGATCATTCAGAACATGGCAGCCAGGGCCATCTTCCTAACTAGGCCCAGGACACATACCTCTCATCTCTTGTCCTCACTTCATAGGTTTCCAGTGCAAAGAAGAATCCACTTCAAAGCCTTAGTCCTGGTCTTCAAAGCTTTCTATGGGATTGGGGCCCCATACCTAAGGGAAAGATTTCAGCCTTACATGCCTCAGCGCTCCTTAAGATCTTCTACCCAGTGTTTGATCTTGACTCCAAAGGTCAGGCTCTCACGGGTAGGGGGAAGATCTTTTCAAGTAGTAGCATCCCGACTCTGGAACAGCCTCCCCCCCCCGCTGCGACAGATCCCGGACCTTCTGACTTTTAGGCGGAATCTGAAGACGTGGCTTTTCCAGCTTTAGGCTTTTCTGGCTCTGTGGTTGGGGGTGATTGTCAGTGGTTATGGCGGTCTTTTCTCAGCGCCGGGACACTCTTCGGAGTAGCCGCACGCTCTACAAATTCCAGATAACATAACATAACATAGTCTAGCAGAACTGCCCTCACCCCTGAAGACATGTCAAATTAAGTCCAAATGACTGAGAGGCATAACAACTTATTTGAGGGAATGTTATTTCCCTTTAGTGTCCCCTTAACTAACTCAAGTTGAGGGCCCCCTGGACAAAAATCAAGATTCAATAAGGAATGTAGAAGACTCCCAAGGTAACTGGCTATAGCGATAGAACGCAAGGATTAATCAAGGATCCACTTGGCTAGGAAGCTTTAAAACATAAGTCAGGTTCGAGGAGCAAAAAGAGAATGGGACGACACGCGGTGGCAAGCACTGAAATTGGCTTGTTCTGGAAAGAACTCCATTAAATGTTGGTCCTTGGTTGCGAGGGGAAGAGAAGGGGAAGTGTTCCCCCCACTCCCCCACACACAATCATGTCTCCCCTCCTACTTGGGTAGATCACTTTTCAAGGTTGTACTCTGTGGCTCATTCTTTAATTGGGGAGAGCGATGAACCAACTGGTCCGCTCATATCTTCTCTACCAGTCTCAAAGGCTCCACATTTTGTGCAGGATGATGACCTTCTTGTTCTGGATTCTATAACCAGAGGGAGAGCCCCAGGACCCGAAAGCATACCAGACGATATTTTCATGCAGGACAGGGAAAAAAAGTCCAAGTAGTTCCTTATTTTGGATAATGCCATAGCACTCAGAGCCCCCAATTCCTGAATCTGGGAAGGGAGCTGAGGTAATTCCTATCTATAAAAAAGGTGACAGAGACCTGCCCGCCAACTACAAACCTATTAGCCTGATTGACTGCGCCCAAAAAACATCTTTGCACGTCTGGTCCTGGCCAAGATTCAGGAGTGGATCATTTACAAATATATTTTAACACCATTGCAAGCTGGGTTCCGTTTGAAAATAAGCTCTTAATACCAGGCTTTTCACCTCCTGCTTTTATATTGGAGAACAGTGGTGATCAGAGGAGAAAGTATGTACATAGCTGTTGTAGACCTAAAAATCGACTTTTGACCTTGTCGCCCGCAAGAAACTATGCAGGTTTTATTTGAAATGGGTTTGCCGATGGATTTGCTATCCCTAGTGATTCGCT
This sequence comes from Triturus cristatus, assembly GCF_964204655.1. Lineage (NCBI taxonomy): Eukaryota > Metazoa > Chordata > Amphibia > Caudata > Salamandridae > Triturus > Triturus cristatus. The sequence continues at coordinate 501,143,148 of NC_140582.1, forward strand.
TGACCAAGGGCAATTTGGCCCAAGTTCGATGGGGTGCCCAGGGTGACCTTACAGAACACTTTTCCAATGACAATGGTGTCCACCAAGGGTGTGTGTTGGCCCCTACACTCATTTCTTTATTTCTCTATTTCCTAATCGCTTTTAACTTCTGTTCCCATGGATGCACACTGGCTGGTATAAAGATACCTATATTGTTGTTTGTGGATGACACCATGTTGATCTCTCAGACACCTAGTGGTTTACAACGAACACTACTCCGCTTTGACGACTTTTGTAATTCTCGCAGGTTAGAGATCAACACTGCAAAGACCAAGTTTATGTAGTTCAACCAACATAGATCATTTAAGGGTAGAATAATGCCGGTTGGCATCCCACTTAAGAGGACTGGGGTCTTCAGCTATTTGACAGTTACTCTATCTACACCAATTTTGTGGAAAGCCCATGTGGATTCAATGTCCTTAAGCATAGGTAGATAACTGGAGCCATACTCCAAGAACAAAACACCTCATTTAGCAAACCAATTGATCCACCCTTACAGATATATGATGCAAAAGCTTTGGGCTCAGCCTTATATAGCTCCAAATCTGAGAACATGCTCCTAAGAAGCTTAGCCCGTCTTCCACCCAGGACCCCGATTAAACCATTGATGTATGATATGGGTAGGAAGGTAATAGCCAACAAAGTCAGAATGCGCCTGTTATTATTTTGGAGAGGGCTATGGGCAACACCAAAATAAGCTTGCTATGCTGCTGCTTTAAAGGATGTGGTGGGGGTAGCTTGTTATAATAAAACTAAGTGGCTCCAGCAAATCAAAAAGTTGTTACTAGCCGTTGGACTAAGAGAACTATGGGAAGATCCCTACTGTTAACCAATACCATCAGCAGAATTGCTGTAAACAAAATATTGGTCTTGGATTACTCAAAATGAGCTTCAGGAGGCAGTAAACTCTTTCTTGACTGGGAGGTTTTCTGATTTTAAAAATTGCAGATTTCTGGAACCATATTGTGACTTTATTATCTTGCCTTTGGATAGGAAACTTTATTTTTAATTTAGGGTAGAAACACTTCCACTACAATCCTTCACTAGCAAATGGACTTTGAATGAAAATGCTTTGTGCCCCACCTGCAAGTTTTCAGGAGAAACTATTACACATCATGTTTGCTTGCCTGGGCTATGACAGTAAGCGGCACAGAGTCATATACTTACTCAGAGACCCTACTCAGTCATTCACCCACTCACAGACTAACTAAGACCCACTCAGGCACTCACAGACCTACTGAGACACTCATGCACTCACTGTCAAAGGTTAGTGGTTACAGTTAGGAAATAAACATTTTTTTTTTTTTTTTTAAATCCACTAAAAAAACCAAAAGGTTACGGGGACGTTACATTTTGGAAATAGAATTTTAAAAAACTTAGAAATTCACTGAAAAAAACAAAGGTTACAGGGACATTATAGTTAGGGTCTCACATTTCACTTGTACAAAACCAGTAAAATTCAACAGTTATAAGATACTTGAGTTTACTATAACTTATGCACGCAAAATACACTGCTCTGACCTCACATATTACATCACTTATGACAAGGTCACGGACATCACTGATGACATCATTGATGACACCTCAATTGGCATCACAGATTACATCATCCACAGAAGCACTAACACACCCACTCACACCCCTATACAACCTCAAACACCCACCCACACAACCACTCGCATACCCATTCTCAGACCCATACTCATACAACCACTCACTCATCCATAGAGCCACTCATACACCCACCCACTAACTCATACAGCCACTCACACAACCACTTACTCACCCATACAGCTACTCATACAACTAATACAACAAACAATGATCCTGACTCAATACTTAGCAAACCAGCAGTATGTCATCCAGTTAGTTCTTTGTTAAATTTAGAGCTGAATTACATTTAGCATAGCTCAAGAAACTCAATTTGACACTTCACCATGAAGCGATGCAACATCCAATATTTGATTAAGCGATATTTATTTATTTACAACAATTTTTTTGATTATATAAAGTTCGGCGCATGGTTGCTCCAGAGGGAACGTGCATAAGGTAAGGGTGCTGAGAGGTGAATGTGTGAGGAGAGAGTTTTCAAAGAACAATAGAAGAATTAAGATAAGTAACAAAATACACGGTTTACAATTCACCGTACAAGGTGTCCTGGTCACGTATCAATGAATACAGTTACAATTTTTCTGTACAGAATCCAATTCATATTTTAGCACGTTGGGGAAGGGACGTGTACCAGGCTCATTTATAAGGGGGTGTCGACGTTTCGACCCGTCTTAGGGTACAAAGGTAATTTGATGCCTTAACCATGCGGGTCTTCTTCAGGACAACAGGGGAAGAGGGGCAACCTGACGAAGTCCTCAGCTTGACTTAATGGTCTAGCTGCGCATCCGGTGATTGCACATCCTTATAGGTGGGAAAGGGGGCGGGTGGGCGTGGCCTAAGGTAGGCGTGGCCTCGATTCCTCACCGTCAATGGCGGCAAAAAGTTAGTGTAGAAATAAAAGGAAGTCCCGTAGACAGGGTCTCGTAGTTGTAGTTTATTCCATAGTTTTGTCCTTACAAGTTCTTTAGTAAGACTTTAAGTAAGCCCCACCAGGAGCAGCCTCCTGGCTACTCAGCCCATCTCTCCAACTGTCTTCTTTCAGGAACCAACATCCCCAACATTCTACATGACATCACCAGCATGGGAGAACAGCAGGGCAAGGGAAATGGACTACATTAAAAGCAGATTACTACAGTTAGTTTTTGCTTCGTTCGGTGCAGCGAAGCGGGTCGCTGTTTAGGCGTTTCTCGAGCCCGCTGCGGAGGTGCCTGACGGGTGAGTGCGCTTTAAAATACAATTTTATAAATGGTGACACAAGAAAAAACAATTTTTTAAAATCGGTGGTCTCCCGGCTTCCGCCTCAGGAGATTGCAAGGGTTCTGATTGATTTACGCTGTCGGCAGCGTTTTATACTGTGACGGGTGGGCGTGGCCTAAGGTAGGCGTGGCCTCGATTCCTCGCCGTCAATGGCGGCAAAAAGTTAGTTTTTGCTTCGTTCGGTGCAGCGAAGGGGTCGCTGTTTAGGCGTTTCTCGAGCCCGCTGCGGAGGTGCCTGACGGGTGAGTGCGCTTTAAAATACAATTTTATAAATGGTGACACAAGAAAAAACAATTTTTTTTAAATCGGTGGTCTCCCGGCTTCCGCCTCAGGAGATTGCAAGGGTTCTCAATTCAATGCGTAAACTCTCCACCTCCCCCAGCACTAACGCTTGTTAAATATGCATGGCCAGCCTTATTGCCACATATTTTCTTAACAGAAGCCCCTGTTTGTACCAAAAACGCACTAAGGTTTAAACAAGTGTGAGGCTCATGTAATAAATAAACGGCATAGATTAAAACGCTGAAGCTAAAATGTAATGTTCACCATAGTATCTGCCTAACTAGCATTTTGCGAATCCTCTTACAGCACTCAAGTAGGTTATAGTCATGGCCTGGCTTCCAAAAAAACGTACATTTTATGTTTCTGCAATGTAACTAGTGGCTATGTAAACCGATGCAATATTTTACGGCTAATTTAGCGCTATATAAAATGGCCCAAAAACCAAAAATTTTAAGAACCGCAGTGAATAAGAACAGATGTGGAGCGCACACAGACAATCCTGATAGTCTATCGGGATTTAAACCTTTGAAGACCGCTCCCTGCTTGAGCCAAAGAGCGTGTTGTCGAACCAGTGGGCCGGAGTCGTGGAGAAAAGGAAACCGAACTGAAAACATCGAAGACAAGAGAAGCCCGGCGGAGCGTTGCGCGCGCGCTTGGCGGGGCGGGGGAGCGGACCCTTTGAAGTGCTCCCAAAAAGCGGAGCGTGGCGAGCGCGCTTGGCGGGGGCGGGGGAGCGGACTCTTTGATGTGCTCACAAAAAGCGGATTGCATGGCGGCACGATGCGCGTGATTGTGCGCGTGCTAGCCATGCAATCCGCTTTTTGGGAGCACTTTTAAAACCCGCTTACAATAGTCTCGCTTTGCGATCGCTTTACGCGATAGCAAGGCGAGACCTAAAAAGCATTTGCAATGCAATCGATCTCGCATTTGTGAAAGTTAGAGCTATTGGCGTTGGGAACGACAATGTTTTTTACTTTTGTTTGTTTTGGCTTCATGGCGCTGGAGAACCAGACAATGGGAAATAGGTTACAAGGGAGGGGAGTTGGAAAATATATGACACAAATGGAAAAAGAAATTTTAAAAAATAAGGAAGGAGTTGCTGTAATGGGTTGGGCATCATGCATGACAGGAGAGAGCGTAATACTGGAGCAGGGTATGTGTGTGAGAGAAAGGAAGAAAGGAATGGTTAGAGAAGAATGGGACAGGGGAGAAGGAATATAAAAGGGAGTGGGAAACATGGATTTTTCTGGTCAGTTATGTCCCCTATCTTGGACCCCAACGGTTCTATGTGCATATCACAAGTACATGTATGTTCCCTCCAGTTCCAGTTATGAAGACGCAAATACATGTGCGTCCAACGTCAACATGTCCTCTGTCAGATCCGCCATGAATAGGCCGGATATTCCATTCCTAAATATGAAAGGCCACCAGCTTTATATGGTTCACTTATGCCATTTTACAGTCCAGGCAAGTAGGCCCTGATTCTGTCATCAAAACTCTTCTTGCTTTCTGCCTCTGAAAGCTCCAGTCTGAGCCTGCATCTGTGACCATGAACTTTGTCTCATTCTCTGCGCGGCTCACGAAGCCTGACATCAGCCTATTCTCTGCCAAGAACTGTATTTCACCTTCGAATTATCTGCTTCCCCCTCAGCCGATGCATTCCTGCCTAGTAGTTTAAGTAAACATTCTTTCCAGTTACCGAGCAAAAGGCCCGACTTCTCTGTCTTTATGCAAGTAATTCATAGTCCTGTCACCATGGAATATTCCTACCCCCTCGCATTCAGTGTAGACACTTAGACGCTTGTACACGCACGCACAGTCAGTATAGAATAGATTCTGTCCGAGAGTCCTTCTTTCTTGGATAACATAGTTCTTTAAACATAGGATGTTAGATATGATTTGGGATTAGGTTGACTTGACCCCCCAGACTTTTTGTCTCCACATGTAGAGCTAAATGTCAAGTCCCCTTCACCCCCTAGTTACACGTCAATTACACGTCATACTGCTGCGCGCGCATCTAGGCCAAGTATTATCTTATAGATCCACCTATATATGACATCATAACCAATTATGTTCCTTTTTACTCTTTATTACACCCATTTCTGGTTACGCAGAACAAATCGTCATTTTCCTTATCAATTGTTACGCCTACTGCATTCGCTTCATTGTAATGTATGTACTATAAAAGTCATTTCTTGTCAATAAAGTATGTACTTCACTTCCTGAACCCCCGTGGTGATGGAACTTGGAGCAACCGATTATAATTGATTACTGGAATAAAGCCCATTCCGAAACTCTAATATCACGGATTCTGCCTCTCATTTTACTGAGCTATTTTATAATGTTTCTGTATCAAATTCAGTCCCGGTAAAGGAATTTTATTTACCACATGATGGCGCCCGAACAGGGACACTTTCTCATCTCACGCGCCGGCGGTGAGTTGCAGGCCCGGTCTCCTGCCACAGCTGGACGGACAATAACGCGTACCAGCAGGATTTCCTGTATCTCCCTCCGGTCAAGCGGGGGCGACTGAGACTGCGATCAACACCCAGACGAGGCGGTGAGAAGTGCGAAGTATCCCGACCAGAGCCTAGCTGAGAGAGCAAGATCCGAGGTATATAGAGACCCACCAGTTCGAAGTCAAGCCCAGTGTCAGACGAGTCGAGTCCAGTCCGGTTCAAGTTCAAGTTACCGAGGCCTTCCGTTTCCGAAGCTACCCGGTGAGTACCATTACTGGGGAGGCATTTCTGACGTGCACATAGGTTGTGCCGGTCAAGACGGGTTTGGGTACACAAATCCGGTCTGCACTGTTTTAGCAGTGTATCTGTACTGTTTAGCAGTATATCAAGTATTCCGAAGTATCTAGTTAGTGTCAAGAGTTATGCTTGGTGATTAGTTATGCAGACGATCATCATTGTTGTTTATTTTAAAGGTAAAAAAATGTTTAATGTTTAATGTTTAATGTGTTAAACGTCCTGCATATTGTGGTATGAATGGTTGTTCATTATTGTGCTTTTGTATTAAGTGTGTTCAAGATTAAGTGTCAGATCAGTTGTCAATATGCCGCTCTTTTCGAAATTAAGACAGATCACTACTAGAAAAGGGGTACTCGAAGAAGCCGTCCCTATTCCTCCTAGGGATACTCCAGGGCACTTCATGTATCACAAACATGGCTTAGACGCTATATTATTTCTTGATTTATGGGTAGACTATACCAAGGGATTACCAGAAAGTCAGAGGTGGCCCGCAGCGGGGACCTGGGATGCAGAGTGCATCATGAAAGTCGAGGAAGAGTTATGGAAAAGGAAAGTCAGACAGTCACAGAAGGACGCCGTTGAGTTATGGCGTAAAGAATCTCATAGACGTACAGAAAAAGCACGTAGACAGGAAGAAAGGAATAAAGAAAGTTCAAAAGTTCAAGGAAATCTATTAATTGAGGAAGGTATCCGAGTGAAATCAGAACAAGTAGACAGACAAAGAAATGCCCTTATGAATGGTATGTATCCCCTTCTGGCCGAAGGATTACCTAAGGCTACTCCAGAGATACCGAAAGACTTGCCACCCCCATTATTCCCAATCAAGGTACATCCTAAGGGGCATCCTAGAACCGCAGAAGATGTTTTTCTTTCCTCATATTTAGATGACGCAGCTCCCGAGTATGCTAATTCCGCTCCACATAGACCGCATATCAGGGAGGTCCTACGCCAAGATCCAGCACCCGTATCCCTACAGCAACAAATCGAGTCACAAGTTCCGGCAAGCACATCTGTTTCTGTATCTGTTCCTACAGCTACTTCTATAGCTGTGTCCACACCTATAGTTGCTGTGTCACGTTCAACGAATCCTTTCACACCCGACGCCCCAGATGGGGCCACGGGAGGTGCTACCAATATCTTTTCTACGCCACCTAGAATAAATAAACTTACTTTTCAAGAGTCAGCGCATTCACGTACACCCAAATTCGTAAGTGCTCGTGCACTTAAAGAACTTCTCGTAGATTGTAGATATGACCCGGTGCCCGGTATAGAGGACGAAATGACCCTGGCCTCATTGCGTATCAGACGAGCCGCAGTGTATTTAGCGAAGTTACCAGGAATGACTGCGCATCTAGACGAAATATATCATTTTGTCCAAACAGGACGAGATCCAGAATGTATTAACAGAGCTATGGAGTACCAGAAAGTAGAGATACAGGGGGAACTGTTACGTTTCCTCATAAACTGTGTGATCAGAAATGTAGACCGACCGGGGGTAGACCCGGAAGCAATGCAAATTCTTACCAGATGGAGTCAGAATATATCAGAAGGGAGACATGACAAGCAAAATTGTATAATAGCCATGTGCCGAAAGATCCGTAAAGAAATAGAACGCCTACACAAAGAGAGATTAGAGGCAGACGAGTTCGAACAAAGCGAGGAAGAAGGGTCAGGACTGCCCGCAGGACAGTCGGACACCATAGCCTATGTAGGTAGAGGAAGATCTTGTAATAGGAATCAGACTAGATGTCATACTGACTCGATACGTCCGATATGTCCAGATAATAACAGGAATTTTCAAATACCTATAATTAATATAAGGTCTAACGAGCATTCGTTCCAAACCGCCGACAAACTACTCCGAGAACGAAGGGGTTATCATTTTCTCGATTCTATGGACGAACAAGATTTAGCCAGGGCAGCTGTCCATTGGGTGGACAGTCCCGGAAAATATAGTGATGATACAGTAGTACGCACATTTTTGAATCTCACCCCAGATGAACAGAGGTTAGCTGGGATTTATATGATTCAACAACTCATTATACTATATCGGAGTCAGCATTCGGACCCTGGTCCCTTACCTGACATACTGACTGAATTGCTTATGAATAAATGGAGAGGTCCAGGTACTAAATTAATTAAAGAAATTCTAGAATCAAGAAAGCAGTATATTCTTTTTGTATGCTCAGAGCAGGTCTCAGTGCCCGTCAAGGAAAGAACCACGTATCACATGGATAGACAGAATCCGTTACGAGAAGTGCACCCAATAAAAGGCGAGGACAACGAGTTTAAGCGCGTATTTGTATATACGCCCATATCAAAAATAGAATTGTTACAAATGAAGAAAGTGGTACCCAGTCATGACAAAGATCCAGCGGGTTTTCACCGAGAAATTAAAGACATGTTACTCATGGGAGAGTATACCTATCCCGACATTATGACAATATTAAAGGTATTGATGCCTGCTGGCATTTATGAAAAACTCAAGGAAAAAGAGTGGGAGGTAGGTGACCAAAAGATAGAGTGGTCAGTGTTAGAAGCGGAAGAAAAGGCCCGAACTGCAGGAGCAGGACTTGGGGATAAAACTAAAGCATTACCAGGTTTACTAGTACAGGTACTGCCACGTTTATTAACTACGAAAAAGGAAGATTGGGGAACGATTTCAGCCTGTAAGCAGAAGCAAGATGAAGACACTAGTGATTACTATGCCCGATTTGAAAAATGTTTTGGTATAAACAGTGGCATAAAAGCCAGTAGCGAATCATACCCGCATCTGTTTGTAACAAAATTAGTAGAAAATGCCCTGCCCCCAGTAAAAAATAGAGTATTAAAATTCGAGAGTACCTGGCAAGGTAACACTCCATCACAAATGTTACAAATGCTACAGTACCATCACAATAGAATTAGAGAGGAACAAGAACATGAACACAGACGCATGAAAGACACGAAAATGAAAATGCTAGTTTCCCAGACAGTTCCAGCGGAAGGACATAAAAAGGGTATGACACATTCCGATTCAGCAGGACCTGTAAAAAAGACATGCAATTATTGTAAAAAGCCAGGTCATTACGTACACGATTGTCCAGTTTTAAAACATAATATCGCCATAGGTAAAACACAAGAAAGATCACGGCCGCTCAGACAAGATCAGAATGAACAAGGAGCTATGCAGCATGCCCAGGCCATGCCAGCCGCACAACAGCCAATACAGTTTGTGCCAGCTGCACCACCGTTGCCTGCTGCTGCCACACAGACAACAACACGACAAATGTATCAGACCGCACAGTATGAATATCCTGAGTATCAGCGTTACGCATGAACAAGCCTAGAGAGGGAAGTTGATTTACCCCTTATCGAGATTCCTGTAGATCAAGAAGGACCTTATGTACATAGTGAATTATTAGGCCAAGATAGGAAGTTTTTACTCGATACAGGGGCAAGTCGAACAACTATAAAACGTAGTGAAGTTCCAGGGGCACCCCTCTCAGGCTCTCAGAATATTTCCCTTGGTTTTTCAGGAAAACCTATTGTTAATGAAGTGTCACAACCACTGCCACTTACGATAGGACCTCTGACCCGAACTACAGATTTATTGCTTACTAAATCATGTCCAGAAAATCTGTTAGGAATTAAAACCCTGAAAGCTCTAGGAGCCATAATATGTTGTTCTCCGGAAGGTGTAAGGTTGTTTTTGCGTGATTTTAAAGGTCACTATGTGTCTAGAGACATGGATCCCCGACTGCAGACTTTACCTACACGTCTATGGGCACAAGGCCCTACTGATGTTGGTTGCATGAATATTACACCATATAGAGTCACATTAAAGGCAGGAGTGGTGCTACCACGAATGCGACAATACAAGTTACCACCAGATGCTGTAGTGGCTTTACTACAAATCATTGACGAGCTCATTGCCCAAGGAGTAGTTGTGGAAACAGACTCCAATGTATGTAATTCACCGATAATTCCGATTCTTAAACGAACAGATCCAAAGGCCCCGCCAGTATATCGATTGGTTATTGATCTGCGCGAATTAAACAAGTGCATTGTGCCACAATTTCCTGTGGTCCCAGATATCTCGTCATTACTGACAGCCATTGATTCCGAAGCAACATTCTTTACTGTAATTGATCTCAAGAATGCCTTTTTCAGCGTCCCAATAGATCCGGAAAGCCAATATTTGTTCGGATTTAGTTTAAATGGACGTAGCTTTAAATTCTCACGTGCACCTCAAGGATTTACAGAAAGCCCCAGCATCTATAGCCAAGCACTGAAACGAGAACTCGATAATATCCACATGCCAGTTAACACTGTTCTGCTTCAATACGTCGATGATCTGCTGATCACCGCAAGAAGCGAACCGGAATGTGAAAAAGCATCACTGACAGTTTTACAATTTCTAGCCGAAAAGGGGCACAAGGTGTCCCCTTCTAAGCTGCAATTCTGTGTCCAGCGAGTTGTTTATCTTGGACACTCGCTGTCCAAGGAGGGAAGGCAGCTTACACCCGACCGCATTCAGTTAATAGCTAACATGCCTATACCTAAGACACAAAAGGAGGTACGAGCTTTCATAGGCCTCACTTCATATTGTAGGCAGTGGATCCCTCAGTATGCATTTCTAGCAAAACCACTCATTCAGTTAACCACACAGGAGGCAGCCACATCGACTGTTCTCCCTTGGACTCAGGAACATACACAAGCTTTTGAAAGCCTAAAGAAAGCTTTATGCCAAGCACCTGTTTTAGCAACACCATGTTACAGAAAACAGTTTACACTCTTTGTTACAGAACGCGAAGGTACTGCCTTGTCAGTACTCACACAGGAACAAGCAGGAGCACACAAACCATGTGCTTATTTTTCTAGTACATTAGATCCCGTAGCTCAGGCTTTGCCTGCATGCCTGAAATCAGTGGCAGCGACAGCTTTAGCAATCAGACAAAGCGATGCCATAGTGTTAGGACACCCATTGACAGTTCAAGTACCACACGCAGTAGAGGTTCTTGTAAATAGAACACAAACACAACACTTGACTATAGCGCGACTTACAGGGTACGAACTTACATTGTTTCAGCCACATATAGAAATCAGACGCTGTAACACATTGAATCCTGCCACACTTTTGCCAGTAACCGGAACAGACCCACTAGCTCATGACTGTATTGAAGTTATTACTATAACGACAAAACCCAGACAAGACCTGACAGATGTTCCATTGTCCGATCCAGACCTGACGCTGTATGTAGATGGTTCGTGTATGAGAACAAGTGCAGGAGAATTAGTGGCTGCTTACGCAGTCACCACAGATACTGAAGTCATTGAAACTAATCGTATAAATACTTTGTCAGCTCAAGCCGCAGAGCTCATCGCTCTGACACAAGCCTGTATTCAAGCCACAGATAAAAAAGTCAACATATACACTGATTCACGTTATGCATTCGGAGTTGTACACGACTTCGGCGTACTGTGGCGAGAGAGAGGTTATTTAACTTCCCACGGTGCCCACATTCAGAACGGACCCCTCATTCATGCCTTATTAGATGCGATACATCTACCCACTGCAATATCTATTATGAAATGTAAGGCTCATACAAAGATTACTGATATCATTTCCCAAGGCAATGATCTAGCCGACAGAACAGCTAAACAGACTGCTCAAACTCAAACCCCCGACATGACAAAGACAATAGTCCCGATACCGACACATTGTATGACAGTTAAAGATCCTACTCTTGACGTAATTGACATACAGACACATGCTACACCAGACGAAATAAAGACATGGACTGAATTAGGAGGGATCCAAACGGACCAAGGATGGATGATGAAGGAAAAGTCTGTGTGGTTCCTTCCTGATTCAATGGTCCAAGTTATAATTAACACTATACATAGTCCAGCACATCTAGGAGAAAAAGCTATGCTAGACAGCATTCAACACATTTGGTTCAATAAACATTTACGAGCAGCAGCCAAACAAAAGGTCCGTACCTGTATGATCTGTTGCCAGTTTAACCCAGGAAAAAGCGTTCCCGTAGAACAGGGTGGATTTCATCCTCCTAATAATCCTTTTGAAGTACTCCAGATGGACTATATCCAGATGGAACGATGTCGAGGATTCAAATATGTTCTCGTAGTTGTCTGCGCTCTGTCCCGTTGGACAGAGGCGTACCCGGTTTCAGATTACACTGCCCCGACTACTGCCAAACAGTTGGTTCGAGAATTCTTCCCACGATACGGTTTACCACGTGTTGTTCACTCAGATAACGGCCAGCCGTTCTCATCCGAATTAATGAAACACGTTTCACTTCTGTTAGGTTATCAGTGGAAATTCCACTGTGTCCGACACCCCGAGGCAGCAGGTCTCGTAGAAAGACATAACCAGATACTGAAAATCAGATTGTCCAAAATATGCAGAGAGAAAGGTGTCGACTGGATAGTAGCGTTACCAGTTGCACTCTTTTACATGAGAATGGTAGCACACTCTCGAACAGGGCTATCCCCGTATGAGGTGATCTTCGGTAGACCACCAAATATGTGGGGGACGCCCGTACCACGCAAAATAACTGATATTGACTGCAATATGCTGACAGATTACTTGGCTTCCTTGATGTCTGCACTACAATCTTGTCGTTCACAGGTAGCTGCAGCCTTTCCCGACAACACCGAGGTGAAACCCCATGACGTGGTTCCGGGGGACCTGATCTTTGTGAGGAATTTCGACCGAAAGACTCAGCTGGAGCCCAGGTGGAAAGCACCCAAGTTGGTCCTGCTGACCACAAGGACAGCCGTGAAGATCGAGGGCCGCAAGGGCTGGATTCATTCAAGTCATATCAAGAAATTTCATGGACTATCCTCGGATATAGACATTGTGCCCTGCACTCCCTCACAGACTGATTCAAAACTTCCTTTGGTTGAAAGGACTGAAACCGAACTTTACAAACTAAAGCTTAGGCCCAACAAGTCGAGCAATTTGATTGTTTAAGTCCTCTCCAAGGTGAAGCGGTTGAATTGTCTCTGACATGTATCCCTTGGACCTGAGTAGAGAAAATACCCGGAAAATGTTGAAACGACAGGCGTATTGTAAATCACTGCGTAGCCACTGCATAGTGACATTATTAATTCTGTTTTTATTAAGTCTTTTAATAATTGTTACAAGTATGTTGTTGCACATATATTACCCTATTTCTAGACATGTTTATAATATTGCTGCTGAACATTCTTTTAGTGACTTACCTCCACATGAATTGTCTTATAGACTTGCGCTGCGCAATAACACTTTCATTAGTATGTTACATCATTCCCATCAGACTAGTAATGCTACTAATTGTTGGGTGTGTGGTCGGCTCCCTCCCTATCAGAATTATGAAGGAGTCCTGCCATTCTTTCCACATCCATTTACACACAATGGCTCCTGTGGAGCATGGTTTAGTTTAATCAATTCCATAGACTCAGACACAGCAGTTTACCAAGATCATTGGGTATGGGGAAACCTGAACCTAGTTTTACTCAAGGTCTGTTACCGCGACAAGGAGGGTCGCCCCAAAAGAACAGGAACTGATCTAGAAAATGAAGTATATGGATTAGGTAATTTTACACCTAATCTCATGTTTCTAAATGTCGTATCCGAAATTGAACTAGTCTTGCCCACCATGTCAGTATTCCCAGCGAAGGGTGAATTATGTGTAAGAAAAGTTGGTTCCATACATATGGGCCATAGTAAATGCACCACTACAGTAGAATTCAGTGATCAAGGCAAATCTTTATTTAGAGCTTCTCGCCATTCCTACTTTGTATGTGGTCAGACTGCATATATGCGTTTACCTCTAGATTGGGATGGTACCTGCTACATTGCATTCCTTTTGCCACCTGTTTTCCTAGCTCCTCCTGATTATTACAGAAATATTCATTTAGTACACAACAGGGAGCGGAGAGATCTCCCCATTGTCGATTACACTGAGACGGCATGGGACAAGTATGTAGATTTTAATAAAGGCATCTTTCCCTACATAGGTACCGTTACTAATAGTAAGCTGATACGTAGATTAACTAGAACCCTTGAAGCAGTAGTGAATGAGACTATTTCCGCCTTAGGCAATTTAACAGAAGAGCAGTCTGCTATGCGGATTGTTGTGCTTCAAAATCGTCTTGTCCTGGACGTCATCCTGGCTGATAGGGGCGGAGCTTGTAGGGTCATCGGATCAAGCTGCTGCGTATTCATACCAGAAAATTCGCCATCTGTATATAAAGCCATCACTCGCCTTCATAAGATTGTAAGCCAGATACACCAGAACCCAGGCACTTGGACTTGGTCCAGTTGGTTTTGGAGTGTGATATCGGCCTGGGGATGGAGAGTTTTATCCTTCCTAGGTATTGGCCTTCTCATACTATTCAGTTGCTGTCTATGTCTACAATGTGGACCAGCGATCTGTGGTCTGTGTGCCACATCGTGTATTCCACCACCAAGATTTCATTCGTCACGGAAGAAGAAAGAAGAACAAATGATGCTATATGAACAGATCAATGGATTAATGAAGATTGATATCTCTTGAAGGGCAAGTAGGGGACAAGGAGGGAATGTGGAAATATGGATTTTTCTGGTCAGTTATGTCCCCTATCTTGGACCCCAACGGTTCTATGTGCATATCACAAGTACATGTATGTTCCCTCCAGTTCCAGTTATGAAGACGCAAATACATGTGCGTCCAACGTCAACATGTCCTCTGTCAGATCCGCCATGAATAGGCCGGATATTCCATTCCTAAATATGAAAGGCCACCAGCTTTATATGGTTCACTTATGCCATTTTACAGTCCAGGCAAGTAGGCCCTGATTCTGTCATCAAAACTCTTCTTGCTTTCTGCCTCTGAAAGCTCCAGTCTGAGCCTGCATCTGTGACCATGAACTTTGTCTCATTCTCTGCGCGGCTCACGAAGCCTGACATCAGCCTATTCTCTGCCAAGAACTGTATTTCACCTTCGAATTATCTGCTTCCCCCTCAGCCGATGCATTCCTGCCTAGTAGTTTAAGTAAACATTCTTTCCAGTTACCGAGCAAAAGGCCCGACTTCTCTGTCTTTATGCAAGTAATTCATAGCCCTGTCACCATGGAATATTCCTACCCCCTCGCATTCAGTGTAGACACTTAGACGCTTGTACACGCACGCACAGTCAGTATAGAATAGATTCTGTCCGAGAGTCCTTCTTTCTTGGATAACATAGTTCTTTAAACATAGGATGTTAGATATGATTTGGGATTAGGTTGACTTGACCCCCCAGACTTTTTGTCTCCACATGTAGAGCTAAATGTCAAGTCCCCTTCACCCCCTAGTTACACGTCAATTACACGTCATACTGCTGCGCGCGCATCTAGGCCAAGTATTATCTTATAGATCCACCTATATATGACATCATAACCAATTATGTTCCTTTTTACTCTTTATTACACCCATTTCTGGTTACGCAGAACAAATCGTCATTTTCCTTATCAATTGTTACGCCTACTGCATTCGCTTCATTGTAATGTATGTACTATAAAAGTCATTTCTTGTCAATAAAGTATGTACTTCACTTCCTGAACCCCCGTGGTGATGGAACTTGGAGCAACCGATTATAATCGATTACTGGAATAAAGCCCATTCCGAAACTCTAATATCACGGATTCTGCCTCTCATTTTACTGAGCTATTTTATAATGTTTCTGTATCAAATTCAGTCCCGGTAAAGGAATTTTATTTACCACAGTTTGTGAGGAAGAGATTAGAGCAGAACTGACAAAAGAGATAGCTGGGGGGGCGTCATTGGGAAGAACCCTGGTGGGAAACTTTTTTCTGTTAAAACATTATAAGGCCTACAACTCTTACATCTAACTTGTATCGATTTTAGTGCCTTGTGTCGGCATAGACCAAGTACCATGTATGCTTGCCCAACTAGTACATTCTTTTTTTACTTTCCTGCTGCAAAAACACCAAATATTTCACATCTATTAAAATGCACTTCATTAAACATGACTTATTCAATAAATATATGCCTCAAAACAGATTTTCCAGTTGTCAGCTATGCGTGTCGAAAACATTGGTCACTAAAATTGAAGGCCACTATAAAACTAATAACTGGTTTCAAATAGTGAGGCACATTTTCGCAGTGCTATAAAAAGTGTGAGGAGTATCCATCCCAAATGGTACATATTTCAGCCACATTAGAAAGAAAGGCTGAGTCTGTCACCTCTTTAGTTAAAGCAGTTATATGCATGGTGCAACCATATTATGCAGGTAGCCATTAAGCTAATCTGCCATCATGAAGCAAATAGGAAAGGAGGTCTTGTAATGCAGTCATCAGACATACATATTGTTGTATATTAATTACATCCTTTATTTATAGTATGTATTTTTAATATATATTGGATTAGGCTTGCAAGACACTAAAGTTGTGGTTGAGCGATAAAACAAAACAATTAGAAACAATACAGTTCTCAGCCTGTTCTCGGATACCAGCTAAACTGTGACAGAGCAACAGGAGTGTAAACACAGAATCTCAAATGTGGTCGGTAAAACCAGACCAATAGACATTGACATATGCTGGATTTCAAACATTATTTTTTCGTGTAAAATACACTGCAAAAATATACTGTTTTTCTCAAGATTTAGACCCAAAAAATTTTGAGCAAATTATTTTGCAGCAACTGCGATATTTATGTTCCTGGATGAAATATACTCATAATGGTAGAAGACACAATATGTCGGTTAAGGTAACTATGTGATAGAACATCCTGTGCCAAGCTGAAGAGAGATATATTTCCAGACATCCAATACAAGTTGATCCCTATCAAGTCTTATACTTAAACCCTTCTTAAAAGAGGAAAGTTAAATTCGGATCCCTGGGCAAAAACAAAAGTTTTCATGGGATTGGAATTAAGAGTTATGTGATTATGGTATTTTCTACTTGTGATAAATACCATTCTATATTCCGTCTAACTTTTGATGCATGCCTAAGTGTCCAAATAGAATTAAAGGTGGCTCTAGCACTCGTTTGTGTCTCACAAGGCACTATCTAAAAAAAAATAAGCTACACAAAATGTATACAAGTTAAAGGCACTGCCTATTTAGGTACTGTAAGCTTACCTGCTACAGGTATTCTCATTCTTGAAGCTTTAACATGATCGCATTCTGGAACTACCTTAGTACAATGTGTCAAAATATTCATACTGCAGTTAATAATGTGTGCTTTGCATATGTCTAGCGAATGCGAATGTCTAGCGAATGCAAATGTTCATAGGGGGAGGATGCGGGCTGGCGCAGTAAGCAGTACTGCCAGCACTAACCAGAATCTCCATCATTGCTAACAGCTCGTGCTTCTAGGGTGCAGCAAACGCACTAAGAGGGGTTGGACGCCAACTTGACTTGTCAGCCCTGTGCGACCTGTAAACTGCCAACGTCTGTAAGTTAAACCAATCAACGTGTTGAGCTGTAATACTTCTTTGTGGGTGTTTGTCCGACCGCAATAACACGCAGAAAAGTTTCTCTGATCCTTGGCCCCTGAGTGCCAAGTGAAGGGGTGAATAAAAAAAGTACAGCTGCATTGGTGAAAGATGATACGTGGTTCGCTGTGTCAACAACAACGCTGGAATAAATATGTAAGTAAATTATCCATATGAGGGTGAGTCCAGCTGTGGAGGAATGATGCATCTCTCACCTGTCACTCAACAAACAGAATACAGCACAAAGTGAGTCGGTGGTGCCACAGTGGGGCTCGAGTGCACACAATGCTCACGCCTGCCGGTGCAGTGCTTCCGCCACCTGCCTCCAGCACGTGCACGCAACGGAGATTTCACCAGATGCAATTAACAAGACAGCAAAAGTGAAAGCAGGGGTGCACGCGTGATTTAACAAGACAGCAAAAGTGAAAGCAGGGGTGCGTGCGTGCAATGACAAGCACGCGAGTGGTGCACGCGCAGCAGCGGAAAAAGTGAAAGTAATCACGCTCCAGATGGTGCCGCGGGCGCTGAAAGCTGGCGGCTGCACGCGCGCGAACACAAGCGCTAGGCCGTGTGGCAGCACTTTTAAAAGCCCTAACTAAATGTCTTGCAGAGCAGCGCATGCGCTGGCTCAGGCGAGACCTAAAAAGCAGGTGTCGAAACAAGTGCATATGCACTAAGATTTACTTCCAGCCACACGTAACATGACTCCAGCATCTCTGCCCATGTCCGCTGGCAAAACGGAAAACAAACCCCGACAACATCAACATAAAAGAAAACTAAAAATGCTCTAAAGTATTTTTTAATAACACCAGCTTTAAATCGGCCCGTGTCCTGCCGGTGCTCACCATCCTTAGCTCTAAAAAGCTGGTGCCAAAACAAGTCCATATGCGCTGCGATTTACTTCCAGACACATCTTACATGACTCCAGTATCTCTGCCCATGTCCGCTGGCAAAACGGAAAACAAACCCCAGCAACTTCAACATAAAAGGAAACTAAAAATGCTCTACCGTATTATTCAATCAATAACACGTAATGTTTAATATTAGTAACATAAAATGCTCCGTGGTTTTGTAATATCATTTTTAAGTTGGACTGTTGTAATAAAAGTCATACTGCAGTTGCCATCAGGATAATTCATAACAGATGCACGTTAAAACATAAACAAAGGCACAGGGCTTTTTTAGGTCGGAATTGAAGTGAAACTGCAGTTAAGATAAGGATAACTGTTAACAGATGCACACCGACACAGAAACATAGCCACAGAGCTTCTTTAGGTCAGAATGGAAGTCAGAATGTAGTTACGATAAGGATAATTGCTAACAGATGCACATCTCTGTAAACAGGGGCCATCACAAGCTACACAGTGTGATGGCCAAACTAAATACTTACTAAGTGAAATCTCCAGAAGGAGAGAAGGGAGGGACATTTACAACCCAACACCAATACAAAGGCTACATTTTGAATGGCGCAGCCTATAGAAAGCAGTTAATTTTTGAATACACCTAGAATACAATACAACATGTCTTGCAGGTATAGTCAGTAAAGTTTATTAACCGTACGATTATTTAAAATCTTTTCAGTATAAAAAAAAAAAAAAGTCTACACCCCTCCGCCCAAGCTCCCCCTCCCTTAAGGGCACCCTTCCCTTAATGCTTAAAACACGCTCAACATGATAATGCCCTACTTACTGATTAATCCCTTCTTTGCCTCTTAGTAAGATATTGCGTTTTTGTTGCGAAATCGTTCCCTCAAAGTCCATTGAAAAGTGTGGAGTCTTTACCATCGAACGGGAGAATAATTTGTATTGCTCAAGCATTACCCAAAGCTCGTTAAGGCACACCAGACGTGCTAATACCCCTTTTGTTGGGGAGTCCCTTCTTTACCTTCATGCAAATTGTGCCGTTATTTCCTTGAAATCAATAAAAAAAAAATAATAATTAAGAGACGTGCTATGTTTACAGTTGTAATGACGCTGCTGCCCATTATCGTAGCCCTTTGGAGCATGATCTTACTGTTCTCACTATTCCCGCTGCTGGGCCCCGCTGCTACCTTTCTTGTAGGGTTATTACTATTGCCCATCAATTTGGTTTCATACTTGGCCTGCGGGGGCACTGGCAAGATTTTCCTTTCGCAATTGCCACCAGCCCTTGTTTCTGGGAGCTGTAACTGGGCCTCAAGTGCAGTCCTGATTAGATATATGAATTTCCCCGCTCTTGTCAGAAGCAGAAGGCAGGTATTTGTTTCTGTGAAACCCCAATTCGAGGCCTCCATGCAGGACCTTGTGCCCTTTGCCTTGAGAATAGGGCATAGCAACCGATGACGTTTGTTGGCCAGTTTGGGGCAACAGCATAGTAGGTGGAACCAAGTTTCTTTGTGATAGATGCATAACCGGCAGGGCACTGCCCCGTCCTTTCGTGCCCATGTTGGATTAAAGGCCTGTGAGCTGCATAAACAGAATTTTCCTTCGCGCTTGGGCTGAGAGTGTTTCTCACAGGTAATGTTGGGCTTTCCCTGGGATATAAGACCTGTCCAATGCCGTTGTGATGGTGTTTTAGCGGGCTGAGGCTTGATCCTTTTCAAACGAGATCGACCGAACCTGCCGCTTCACTGCGTTTGACCTAGCAGAGTGTGGGATCTCATGTAGGGGCATACTATCTGCTTCCATTTTCAGGACCCCTATTGCTTGACCCAGCTTGGTGTGCCAGGGGGAATCCACTTCCTTGAAGATCGTTTTCAAGTGGTGTTTGAGATTGTTGTCGGGGGGGCTTAAGGACCCGGATGTAGAACTTTATTAAATCCCTCTGTAATGCCAATTCTGGTCTGCTGAGACCTAGTTCCAGCATTAGCCTGGTGTTCCTAGCTTGTCTGGGCACCTGCAATACGGTCTTGTGTGCTTTAGTCTGGCCTGCTGTTGTGATTTTGTCTAAGGTTCCTGGGAAGGCCATGTGGCTATAATAGAATCCGGAATTAATTTTGCCCTAAGGACTGTCCGCATTGGCTCTGCTGTTGGACTTAACAAGCGCCGACTTAGGCGCCTGAATGAGAGAATTATTCTGTTGATTTTTTAGTTTAGTTATTTTATATGTTTGGCCGCTGTGGCCCTCTCTGTTAGCCGATCCCCAAGGTAATTATAGGCTATTGTTGTCCTTATTCGATGGTCGTCCAAAACCCATGTCGCTTGCTCTTTGTCTTGTTCTCGTTAACTAACAAGCTATTTTCCTTACTGTACACTGCTAGGTCCTTTATGACTCTCTGAAGACCCACCCTTGTGTGGTCTATTAACACTGGGCCATCAGCATACTGGAGGCTTGCCCAGTCTCGGTAGCACTAAACTGGCATCTTTCAGAGCATTCCACAGGTCTGCGGTGTACAGATTGAATAATAGTGGGGCCAGGACGCAGCCTTGTTTGAGCCAGTTGTTGGTTTCGACTCTTGATGTTACAGTTGTGAGGCTTAATTTAACCTGGACCCATGTCCCCTCATAGAGTGCTATGATCGCTTTTAAGAAGTATAGCAGGGATCACCCAGGATGTCAGCTTACCCCAAAGTCTTCCTCGGCTGACTCAGTCGAAGGCCGTGGTGTAATCTATGAAACCTAACAACAGAGGCAGGTTTTTCTCCTTGACCGCCTGTTTGGATAGATAGGCCAGTGCCATGATGTTGTCCATCGTGGAGTTGTTTGTACTGAAACCTGTCTGATGGAGCAGGAGGATTCCGTTATTGTCTGCCCATTCCTCCAAGTCCTTCAGTAGTAATTGTGCGTAGGCCTTGGCTTCTATATCAAGCAAGGCAATTAGCCTGTAGTTGGCGAGGTTAGAGTGATCCCCCTTTCTTGTGTATGGGAACTAAGATTGAGTCTTTCCAAGACTGTGGTATGTTGCTGTGCCATAGGAGTAATTATAGAGTGGTGTGAGAATTGGTGAAAAAAATGACAAAGCACACTTGAATACCTGAGCAGGAATACCATTAGGCCCTGGAACACCATCGTTTTTTATTGCCCTGATGATCCTTGTGGTTTCCCCTTCCGTGAAGCGGGCACTTTGACTGGCCACTGGAACGACTTCCTGCATACTCTTTTGCTGTGGTACCATGGCTTGGGGTGCTACCGAGAGGGTCTTAGTTGTAATCTGCCCTGCCACTTGCGGGTCACTCGTATACAGTCCTTTCACATACAGTTCCCACTCATTGCCTGCGATGCTGTTCTCTTTGGGCGGACCTCGGAAGGTCAGCTGGTTTATGTTTCTCCAAAGTTTGGCATTGGTTTTTCCTTAATTAGGGAGAATACTGTGAGCCATTTCTCTTCTGCAAGCTTTCTCTTGAGCTCCCATATAAAAGGTAAAAGCAGGGTCCCTCGCATTATGGAGCAAAATTATACCAAATGATATGGAAGTGTTGATTCAACTGTGTCAAGAAAATTTCAATTATGGGTCACATTCTGGGGCAATATAGTTTTGTTATCTTTCACACAATGCATTTGTCTGTGCAAATGTATCACCTCAATACTACTAGTTTAATACTCAAATACAGCAAACAGCAACTGTAAAGTTGCACAATAACCTTTGCATATGGTCTGCCACCATGTGTAAAATCCTTTAAAAGAAGAATTGTTTCCAGCTAAAACGGATCTAAAATTAAATATATTATGTCGCAAGTGTGGTAAATCCATAAACAAGAAAGCACCACCAACGGCTGACCACAGGTTCAGCACATCAAATCCCCAGTTTTCATAAATAATAAGTGTACTGTGCAGCCACTTCCAGAGCTTGCCGCAGGTAAGCTCTACTGGAAACCAGAAGCATATTCTTTATACATAAAGGAAGGTGTATCCAAATAATGTCCTTTTATTTATCTTGATAGTAAAATACGGCAATCAGCCAACGCGTTTCATTACACTGAGGGAACTTCATCAGGGCTTAGGTATCAAGACGGGGAATAATATATCCACGTTCTGACATCCAAATAACAAATTGTAAAACGATCCAGAAATTCCTGACACGTATGCAACAAAATCTAGTACACAGAAGGTGTCCTTCCCAGCAATTATGTTCCAGCCAGTATCCTTGACACGATACGTACACCGTCTTTACCAGAGCTCTCGCTATCCCGAAAGTTAGTGTGGTAAATCCATAATGATGCAAGAAACGGCAGAATCATTTAATTCCAGAGGCACCCAGTTACATTTGTGGGACTCAGTATTATGTGTAAGGTTAGTTTTATAAAAGTTAGTATCCTTTGTTACTACAAGCAAACAAGTTTGATGTACTTGTCGCTGCCAACATTATCACATACACGTCCACATATGACTGGGTTGTGGTCAAAATGATACAAGCATAAACTTACGAAATGGGTTCTTAATTCTTATAGGGCACTGCTACTATTACACTGCCCATTTCTGAAATCTGCTATTCTTAATTTTTTCTCTCCACTTGGTGCAAGCATGACTATTGCTATTATATTAAAGCATTTCCCTTAGCTCATTGGCTCTATTCGCCCTGTATGTAGACATACAAAATTCAAGAATTCTGGATTTATGGATGTGTTTCACAGAGGAACTCTAGCGTAAAATCAGATACACAATAGGAACAAAGCTCAAGTTCTCGGTCACTCACAACCTCAAAATGAAAACATTCCGTTATTCACTTTCATCCATCCATAATGTAATGGTATGCATGACAAATCACCCCCACCACCAACTCTTTCCCTGCTCAGATGAGCAGAGGTAGAGGAGTACAGGGGAGACATGCATAACGCGAAGTCCGGCCCCAAATCACACCCCATACAAAAAAAATAATCTTGATTGGTGTCCTGCCATCCTCCCCTAACACCCTTTGTGATACATTTTCAATACAAACCAAATCTTCACCTGGGGTCCTGCTTAACACCAACAATACCTTCTCTGAAACCATCTTGCACCGTTTGACCAAATATTTGCAAAAATACTTGGCCTCATGCCACCAACCTCACTCAGTATCTTATCTTGCACACAACTCAGAAGCTGTGCTCTCCATTCTTGCAGAGACTGGAGAGCCAGAGTCACACTGATAAGTGGAGAGCCAGAGTCGCACTGATAAGTGGAGAGCCAGAGTCGCACTGACGGAGGCTCTCCAATAGCAGGTCATCAGTGAAGCATGTTTTCCCCTGTCAGCTCGGGTCAGCAGAGATCCGTGCTCTGACAGAGAAAACGGCAGTCAGTGGCAGAAGAGTGCTCCCTGCACTCTCCCAGCTCCGTTGGGTCTGTAGAGACAGGACGCTGCCAAAGGCCAGTTCCAAATTCCGCTCAGACTCTGGTGACCAGGCAAAGCCGGGGACACGGAGGAAGTGAGAGTTTCACCTTGTAACATAGAAACAGTGTGAAACAACTCATTTTCCACTGCTGTTAAATAACAGCAGCGAAACTGATTTTGAAACAGTTATTGTTTCCAGTGGAAGCCATTCTTAACAGTATGGTCACTATTATGCACACCTGATCAATTAGTATGACCCATTTTTTCTAGTTTGGGGAATGAGCTGGAAAGTATCTTATAGGTGAGCAGTCAGCACTCTGCTAAATTTCAATATTGTTGTCTCACCTGTCAGTACTTTATTTTAAACTAAACAAACACATTTTCTGTGTATTTTGTCAAACATGTATGTGTACCAGTAACCAGTGTAAAGATCAAAAGGGGTACACAAATGCGCAAAGGCAATATAATAATGATGGAAATTGGGTTACTGGTTCAGGGGGGTGAAACCCTACTCAAGCATCAGCCACAATTTCTGTCAGAGAGAAGTTACAAGCAAACCCCAAATTAACCTATGCTAAAAACCCTCTAGTAGCTTGGCACAAAAGCAGTCAGGCTTAACTTGGAGGCAATGTGCAAAGTATTTATGCAAAAACAACAGTTGATGGACAGAATGCAGAACAATGTCATACATTCACCCCAGTACAGAGATCTGGGCCTAAATCCAGAAGACATGGTTTGGCAGTTCGGGCTAGACTGTTCCCATGAGGTACAGGGTCAAGACTGATTTGCATATGGCCATGTCTGAACTGGGGTGGTGTGGTGAGCAAAATAACAATGGATTAAACCCAGATCTGTGACTGGGGGTGAATGTTTTGCCAATGTGCAACATTCCGTCCATCATCTTGTGTGTTTTGCAAAGTATTTATGCAGCCCTTCAAAGAGCAATAAAGTGAAAATACAACACAAGAAAAATCCCACACCAATTTAGAAAATAGAGTGCAATTTGGTAAAATATCGGACACCAAAACAACAAAAATTCTATCAGTAGAACCAGAGATGTGCAATGTTATGATTAAAGTGAAAACTGTGGTTATCTGGTCGTGCTGGACCGGGACAATGACACAAGTTCAGACCGACGCAAGGGAGTGCAGGTCGGACACAGGGACCAGGATAGGCCTGCTAAACAATGTACTTTAAATCTTGGTGGGGGAGCACTGTGAGATCCAGAATCGAGGATGCGTTGCTAAGTGGCGGTTCCAAGGAACTGCAAGGTGAGGTCCTGTGTTGTCAAGGATCCTGCTGACAAGGGGATTGCGATGGGAAGTCATGCGTCAATGATGCACCACGCACAGGTGTTTCCAAACAACCTGTGGTGCTAGGATGCAGAGTATTGCATAGTTGATCAGAATGCAGTCGACGAGGGGCTTGCAATGCAAAGGCCTGCATCGAGGATGCATTGCGCAACTGCATTTCTAAGGAGACTGCAGGCTGCGATGCGAAGTCTGTCAAATGGGATACGTCGCACTGCGGCGGTTCCATAGCAGCTGCGCGGAGAGGAGTTGTGCTGCATCGGTTCTGCTCACAGGACCACAGCAGAATTGGCCGAGCACCTTCAGGCCCACTTCCAAAGGTCCAGGACTGAGGTGGCACCACTTGGAGGGGACGACTCACAGCAAGCAGAGTCCAGGTGCTGGGTTAAAGATGGTTGAAGCCTTTACTGACCCTGAGACTCTGCTCAGGAGGCCAGCATACTAGCCTGTGGAGTCACACTGGTGGTCCTGGGATCAAGAAGCAGGTCCAGTCCTTCTTACTCAGTTAGCAGGGCAACATAATTGCAGTCTTTCTTGCAGAGCAGCACAGCAGTCTTTCAGAGTCCTGCCTCCCTGCCCTGCCCCAGATTGTCTGGGGTCACAATACAGGCCCTGACAAATCTACTTACAAACTTGCTATGGCAAGTGAGATTTTATCAGTGCGATCTACATTTAGGGCTCTCACCCCTTCTGGTGAGCTGACAAGCAAAAGGTGTTCTGCTCACTCACGAAGTGAAGGAGGATTAACGCTTTCACGGCTAGGCCTAATAACCTCCCCAGTGCTAAGCCTTTTTTGGGGCTATTTGGAGTAATTTGCGCTTAGGCCCATGTATCTTTTTGTCCACATAAGGTATCCACATCAAATTTACGTTCTTTTATTTCAACACCCTGAGGATACTAAAGGCACCCAGGGTTTGTGGATTCCCCTGGAGAGGAACCAGAAATTAGCCAAAATACAGCTATATTTGTTTTTTCTTTCTTTTAAATGGGAAAAAGGGCTGCAGAAGAGAGTGTCTCGCCCCCCCCCCCCCCCCCCCGCAAATTGTATTCAACAAAGGGTATGTGGTGCTGAAATCACTATCTTCCCAGCTTTCAGGGACAGGCAAACTTTTGTCAGAAAATCTAAATTATCTACACAGTTTTGACATTTTACTGGGGTATAGCCTATTTTATGTGCTTTCAACCTCATTCCAGTTAGTGGTGCAAATGGGTGTAAAAGCAATAATGGATCCCGGTAAGCTATACATTTCTGAAAAGTAGACAACATTCTGAATTCCACAAGGGGCCATTTGTGTAGATCCTTAAAAAAATGTTTCATAGAAACTAACAGTTAAAAATAAAAAATACTGAAATGGAGTTGAAAAAAAACTGCAATTTGTTCCAACGTTTTCACCTGTAACTTTTTCTAAGTATGACAGATTTTTTAAAACAATATACAGTTACATCCGCTGGACCCTTCTGGTTGTGGGAATATATAGGACTTGTAGGTTGACCAAGAACCTGAGGAACCCAGACCCAATAACTGAGCTGTGTCTTGCAATGGTTTTTCATTGTGTACCGGGTATATAGCAATTCTTTTGGTAAAATATAAAGAGTGAACGATAGGTACCAAAGAAACCTATATTTTTCTGAAATGGGAACAAAATATAGAGTTTAGAAGCAGTGGTTATTTTCACATCTCCAAAATTGAATAGTGGGTACCAATACAAGCATGTGAATTAAGAGGTTATTTTTCAAAATGACTTTTTTTTTTTTTAACAAATTGTCTTACATTTGGAAGACAGAAATGCAAAGAAAGTCAATTGGTAATAACACTTGTTCTACTATTCTGTGTTACTCTAAGTCTCTTGATAAAAATGCTACCTTACTTGTGCGGTAGGCCTGGTGCACGCGACAGGAAATGGCCCAAAACGCAGTGGACACATCACATTTTTCTAGGAAAAACTGACCCTTTTTTTCAATATGCCTAGCTGTGGATTTTGAACCCTAGCTCAGCTGGCATCTAGGGAAACCTAGCACACCTATACATTTTTGAAAACTAGACACCAAGGGAAATCCAGGATGGGGTGACTTGTGTGGCTCTTACCAGGTTCTGTTTCCCAGAATCCCTTGCAAGCATCAAACTATGTAAAAAAATATAGAAATTAAAAAAACACATTTTCTTCACATTTCTGTGATGTAAAGTTCTGGAATCTGCGTGGATCCACAAACTTGCACCCACCCCACATTCCCCAAAGTCTCCCGATACAAATCGTACCTCACTTGTTTGGGTGGGCCAAGTGCCTGCGGCAGGGAAGGGCCAACAATGTATTGTGTAGACATCAAAATTACTAATTACAAAACAATCTGGTTTTTCAAGGGGGGGGGGGGGGGGGGGGGGGGGGGGTCACCGGGCTTTTTAGCCCCGAGCTCGGGCCATGTAGGAAAACCTACCAAAGACAGACATTTCTGAAAACTAGACACCCAGCGGAGTCCAGGGAGGTATGACTTGTGTGATTCCTTCAATGTTTTCCTACCCAGAATCCCCTGCAAAACTCAAATTTAGCTGGAAAAAAATAATATTTTTTTTCTCACATTTCTTAGTTGGAAAGTTGTGGGAACACCAGGCTGACACAAATTTCCACCCAGCCTTCCTCCAGGTCTCCCGATAAAAATGGTACCTCACTTGTATGGGTGGGCCAAGTACCCGCGGCAGGGAAGGGCCCAAAATATATTGTGAAGACATAAAAATTACCAATCACACAAAGACATGGTTTTGCAAGGGGGAGGTTCACCTGGGCATGGGAGGGGGAGGGGGAGGGCATGCTAGTAAAAAGCACTGCTCCCGCTTTTATTACTGGGAGTCGACAATGCAGCACTGCTGCAAAACCGTCCCCCAGTGAAAAAACCACCCGCCAAGGCCAGAAAACCGGCCCCCAACCATCCTGCCCACCAGAGAACCGCCTAGTGCTCGCTACGGCCAGTCCGGCCCTACAGCCAAGCAACATCCATGCACACTGTCAGCCAAGCACCAGTCCACATACACTGACAGCCAAACGCCACTCCACGCACAATCAACACACCGCCATCAAGCTCGAGTCCACACACACCATTAGCCAGGCGCGAGTCCACGCACACAATTAGCCAAGCGCGAGTCCACGCACACCATTAGCCAAGTGCAGGTCCACACACACCACCAGCAAACTGCCAGTCAACAGTCAGTACACGAAGATCGTCAGCAAAACTCTAGTTCAAGCACACAAACTCTCTCCCTGGTTTCTAGTGGTTTCCAGCCCCCACTTGGGGAGAGACTAAAAATATCACTGAAACAGCCAAACTATGTGCCTAAAAAAAGGGGGAGCGACTCTTGCCTATGGGGCTTCTCCCCGACAAGCCCATAAACATATCCCTGGTGTCTAGTGGGCTTTCTGCCCCACCACCCCCACCCCGCACCAGAGGGATTTCAAGTGCCATGTGTGCAGACAGCCGGGAGCCGTCAGACGCACAGGAGCACTGTGGCCTCGGACGGCTCCCAGCCATCCAACGCATTGAAGGAGTTAAAGATGCCTTAAATTATGTTTTTATCTGGTCAAATTTATTCTGTGGCCAGAGACTGTGGTAAAAAGTCAGTTTACATCTACAATTACTTTTCTTTCTCTGAATGCAAAGTTAGAGGATTTTGTAAAGTGAAGTGTGAGAAAGGTTCTGTACAAAAAGTGTAAAATGAAATGCTGTATGATGCAATGTTTTATTCTAACACACATTTAAATAGCTAAAAAGTGAACTGTACAAACATTTCAAAATAGATGTCAGTTGTTATGAAAGCTCTTGTTTTGTAATTTTGTGTGATGAAAAAAATATTTTTACAGAATGAAAACAAATCAGAACACTTTACTTGGTGATGTGCAAATGATAACTATGTTTGCTGAAACCCTGTATCCACTGATTATTATGTATACACTATTACAGTTTCATAAGTAAAACTGCATGTCAGTGAGAATGTTTTTGGCCATTTCATTGGAAAAAGATCTGTCTCTAAATGACACTGTACTACCACTACTATGAACTGAGAAACAATGCTATTAGTGGACTAAAAGTCAAGTCAGGGGTTATGTGTAACTTATATTTGGGTTAGATTCTTATTCTTCATGGGGCAAATGTTTAGTCTATTAAATTAAACCAAATGGGTGTTTCTGTACAGCAGGAATGCTGAACTCACTTATTGGAAGGTGCTCTCATAAGCGATAATGAAGAAAAAGGTGGCTCTGCAAAATAAAATATTTGCCTAAGATGACATAATAAGGCCAGTTTATGGTTCAAGTGCATTACAGCTAAGTCAAGTAGATTATTCAAGTTACTAAACCTGCAGGAGTATTAAAAGTTTTATGATTTTTCGAGGCCTGCAATAAACTAGTATCAAACTCTTTCTGAGTGTGCTCAGGCAGAGGCTTTGTGATGTACAAGTGTGGTTGGTGACATCTCCTCCCCGTCATCAAGTCAGAGATGGACCATCCTGCTAACAACTGTGCTCTTTTGTCTGACTGTCTGGGATCAATACACAAGACCAACTGCCAGCTACACCTACTCATGTAGTCATATGACCCAGGATACAGGCACCAAATGATTGGGACAAGAAAATGACAACTTTCAAAAAGAGGCATTTTCAGAATTGTAACTTAAAATCCGATTTTACCATTAAAGAAAGTTTTTAATTAAAATTCTTTAGACACCAAACTCGACATTCCCACCAGCTCACAGTTGTAAGTTATCACTTATTCCAATGGGAGAGGCAGCCTTGCAGTAGGGAAAAAAATAATTTAAGAGTTTTTCACTACCAAGACATGTGAAAGTTATAAGTACATGTCCAACTTTTTCAATACCTGCATCCTGCCCTCTGGGGTTGTTTGGGCCTACCACAGGGGAGACTTATATGTATTAAAAACAAAAGTATAGGCCAGACAAAAGGTTTATTTTGCCAGGACAAAATATCAGTTTAAACTGCACACAGAGGCTGCAATGGCAGTCCTGAGCCATATTTAACAGGCTACTTAAGTGAGTGGCACAATCACTGCTGCAGGTCCACTAGTAGCATTTCATTTACAGGCCCCGAGTACATACAGTACCACTTTACTAGGTAATTGCAAATACATTAAATGTGCCAATTGGGTACAGGCCAATTTCACCATGTTTAAGGAGAGAGAAAGCACTTTAGCACTTGTTAGCAGTAGTAAAGTGCATAAAGTCATAAAAGCAAAACACATACCGTCTCCGAAAACAGGAAAGGGAAGGCAAAACATTTGGGGATGACCTTTCATAAAGGGCCCAATCAAACAAAGTACAGTATTTGTCAGGATGCAGTGCAACATGAAATGAGCAAAACAAACCGAAGCATAATCAAATGTTATGAGATATGTATTCAGGGAGTGTCAGTATTTATCTGTGCAACGGGTTACTGACGCTTTTGATTGCATTGGGGATTTTCAAAAAACACGTTCTATTAAGTTATGAACTGTTGCATTTTTTTTTCACCCTGCAGTTAAACGTCAGTTGGGACGGCTGCACACTCTCTTACTTGATTACTAAGACACAATCATAGTGCACCTTGTGCGAGTCAGCACCATCATCTAGACTAGGTATGGATCATGGGTTCCTCTGTCAGAGCTGATGACTGCCAAGATTCTTTGATCTATTGAAAGGAAGAAGCAGTGGAAGGTAACATTCTGCTTAAAGTGCATCAGTAGCAAACTTGGCCTGGCAGGAACTAATATCTGAAGGTTACCTACAGTATTGTAAGATCAACAAGATATTCTTACGCCTACTACTTGGGAAGATGGTAAAAATGACAAACAATGGTTATTCTCATAACAAAATACTACCAACCAAATTTAGGGATATGGCTGGCTATACAATGCTAACATCTGAACCTCATCACTAAATCATCCTGAGTCCAAAGTCTCTTAATGCAACAGAATATTAGTAAGGGCTAGAATCCAAAACAAATGTGTTCATTTTATGGGAAATCTGTCCACAGAGGAGCCATTCAACCCAAAAGGTAGGAACCTTTGTGCCTAGCTGCCTACTTACAGAATTTCAAGCATGGCTATTCTTTGGAAGTGAGTCGTAGTAGCCTGAAATCATCATCCCCAAAGCAGAACAATGAGAAGCCCTGAAAAGCTCGCACAGAGAGGGAGAGAGAGAAAGAGGCTCACTACAATAGGATACCGCCGAAAGCACCTGAAATTCTGAAGCAAAACAAAAGCACCACAGGAGCTGCACACCAGTGGGGGAGTCTGTCTGTGCGCACTCAGGAAATGTCCAGGTTATCTCAGGCACCAAGGCCTGGAAGGAGAGCCAAGGGAAACAAGTACCAAGAAAAACAAGGATGGTCAATGCCAGTAAGTCGGGATTAAAGAAACGTTGTATCGAAGCATTCCAGGTAGATAGCATGGGAATTTATATGTATTTGTGTGGAAGGGAAGCAAAGAACTGAAGAGTAATATTGGTGTAGCTTAAAGGGTCGGGTGACAGTTACAAGGTCAAGCCAGCCCTAAATAACTGCCCTCCTCTTCCTCCAATCTGTGCTGCTGCCAGAGAAAAACACAATAAATTATCTAGTTATATAAGACCCTTTAATTACAATGTCTTGTGTGTGTCCTTGAAAGTTCAAGGTCAGGCAGAGGGATAAACAAACAAAATGATCACAGCTGTGTGGAGGGCAAGATCTTCTTTTGTGGAAGCGCACAACTACTGCCCAATCAAAATATGCCAGGCTCCCAGCATGTGGGCAGAGCCAAAGCCCTTCTCTAGTGATGCTCACATAATTGTCTGGCAATCGCTACGCTGTCAAGCCAGACCATAAAAACCTGAAGATTTTGTATTCATCTATGCAGAGTACACGGTGTGTAAGGAAAATTATTAGCAGATTAAATCAGGAACAATTAATTGGCTTACAGTGTAATTAGACCAATATGAAGCAACATATAAAAAAAAGTTACTGCTTCTCACATGGACCCAGGAACCGATTGGACTGAGGATCTTGCGTTGAGGAGCTCCACAAAGGAAGATAACTTCACACAAATTTCAAGTGTGTTACACGTTCACTTTCATTGATTATATCCACCAATGGCCGTCCTGATTCCAATCACATTATGCAGTTTTTTCTTTTATTCTTTAACTAGATGTTTCTATTTTTTTTGTTTTAAATGCCTGACTGTTTAGTACAATAGCTCTGGGGTTTTTAATTGTATCTGACCATTTTAAGCATTGATTGTTTGCTACTTGTTGAGCAGCTTCTTTCTTTATCATTATGGCACCCATTCGCACACCATTCTTTCACAAGTATTGAGTTTGAATTTGTTTAACAATTATTACATCAGTCTAAGATTGAGTTGTAACTTTATATTGCACTTCATTATACTTTGTTTCGGCAATCCCTAGGCAACACAGGGTTGAGACATAAGATAAAATAAAGCTATCAAAAATGAACGCCATGTGACACCTTAGAGGCTTCCGCTCACTTCTGTCAGTGAATAGCCTGCAACTGAAGCACATTAAGGAGCCAATATAAACCTAAGTGATTGAGATAAAATAGTCACACGCGGTATTTGCGTCAGTTTTAACACTAGTGTTTTAGAAACTGAGCAGAAGTTGGGCTCGCTCTGGTTTTCCCCAGGCACTTATCACCAGCTAATAGCTTAGGGAAAATGCACTCACAAAAATTCAAAAACTGGGATTTAGAATGCACCGTGCAACATTTTTCTTTCACCAGTGTGTTAATTTGCCCCAAAACACCCTCATTATCAAGTGAACATATTACCGGCACAGGGAGTAGAATCTTCCTTCAGTAAGACTGAATAAGGCAACCGGTGGAGAAAGAACCCCATCAACATTAAGATCAACAACAGGGACCAAATGGAGCACTAGAAAGAACCAGGGAACACATCATTGCTGTGTTAGGAAGAAATGTAAAAGGATACTTTTCAAAAGCTGCTTGAAAACTTGAACTTCTTAGGTAGACCAACAAATCCTGAGCCCCCAATTCCACACTTACATGGATTAAACAAGCACAAATGTAGTATATACATGCAGATCACACTCACATCATCGGGGTTTCCTCTTCATGGTAGAATTTAGATGAACTGTTCACTGGAATCATAACGGACATGTTCCTATGACTTACGGTTAGATGTAGGGAGAACAGATACGATTGTCGTCGCCAGAATGATAACCTAATACTGCTAACTTTATTCTGTGACACTAAGAGAAAATTACATGACAAGGTTCTGACTTTTCTTTTAACCTCAAACAAACCACCCACAAACGAGTGCCCTAACAAGCTAGTAGGACTTCCGATATTCACACACAGCACTAAAATCAAATCCCATTTCCTCAAGCACTCTTCCGACAACGTACATCAAATGGAGTACCTACCTAACAACCAGAAGTGCTCTGGGGCTTTGAAGTGTATTAAGGACTAAGATTCAATATTTAAACCCCACTTATGCGGATGGATTCTTACAGGTGATGTTTGCTACAGCACATCTGCAAGGGTCAGGGGTCATATATGCACATATGAAAACTGAAGCTGACTAGAACCAATCTGGATTCTAGAAATCAGTAACAGATGCCTCTCCCGAAGGCAAATGTACAAATTTGACTGCAAAAACTACTGCATTTGCAAAAGTGAGAACTGTTTGGAATTTTCTCTATATATCATGTAGTGGAATACAAAAAGCCAAACAAACATGAGCACAATAAATATGTGCGATTGGGTGTTATATGGCTTTTTGGCATTATATAATACACCATTCGTGTGACACTGCAACAAATGTATGCCTGCTATGTTAATGTTTACAAGATACTCCTTGTAGAGACAACGACCTTGAATGGCCATTTTGCTTCCTCTTACATTTCTCGAGAAAGATTATTTTTAAAGAACGTTATTCTTTCCTTTAGACGTGACTCAAGCTGGGCTAGAGGGTCTATAGTTACAAGCTTCCTCCGACCTACAGTAAATGACGTCACAGCCTACAAGAGCGGAGCCAGGCGCTGCTGAGAGTCAAAGTCGGGTCACCTTACATAGAGAAACGCCCTTCATTCCACTCTGTAGGTGCCTAGCACGCATGACCTTCAGACAACAGAATTTACATTTTATCACCAAACCGCTCTCACATAGCTGAAGCTTGAATCATCACATTTATTTATGTACAGAGTGAAGAAGTGACTCTGCGGACTCGTGCTCCTTTCGGACTCAGAGTAGTGTTTATGGTTACTATGTATACCGTCTGCAGGTCAGGATATTCCATTGAGTCCAGTATCTCTTGGCTCACTATGCATTGTTTAGGTGAGTGTTGCTGTTCAGTCAGTTAGGCTCCAAGAAGCAAGCAAGTAAAATGCTCCACACACTTAATGTCTTAGAAAACGTTCTAAGGAATAAAATGCAGCCAAAATAGGAAATATGTTAAACCTACTCATAAAAAATATGTTAAACCTACTCATAAAAAAGCATCAACCAGGATTTAGAAAGCACCAAGAAGCCTGATACAAGGAATTAATATCACACTCGTATCGACATGTCCAATCTAAAGACTGAGTTGCAACCGGACGGTCTTCAGGGGGAGGGAGGGGGGGGGGGGGGTACTTCCTGGGATTGCTCGAATCATTCCTCCTGCCGTTCCGTTCTATACCTACACCTTCAGGAAATGGAAATTGTATATGGTGTACACTGTCAGAAAGATCAACGAGCTGCTGCTCGTACAAATTATTTAAGCAAGGAAGAATATTAAAAGTCACATTTTGTCTTTTTTTTTTTTTTTTTTTTAAACACGGACGTACAATCATAGTTCTCAAATCACGGCAAACCCTCCTAAAAGTAGACATCTTGGAGATATGCAAGCAGGCAGGCAAAACAGGCAGCCCGGAACAACACACAGCATTTTCGTCCTAATGCGATGTAAAGGCACAACTGAAAGTCAGTTTTACTAGAAGGTCTCTCAGAGGTGTTCGAATTCAGCCACAAACTGAGGTGTGCAGAGCCATCATCAAGGTGCTCAAAAATTGGGTGGACAAGAAGGGCACAATTCGGGCTAAATCCTATTGGCCTTCATGGTCTTTCATACAGACCTATATAAGGACCCGCTTATCAGTCCATGCCAGCCCCCACTGCTTCCCCCAGCCTGAAATTACATACACTAACCTTCCTGTTCTGGACCCAAATGTGACCAGCCAACCGGACACAAGATTTAAAGTGCAAGAACCAAAGCAGACATTGAAGGAGTCATCAGTGCTCTTCCTTAAGGCCAAGAAGCAGAGACTGGCAGCCTTCCAATAGAGCTATAATAGGCATTATCCACCTTGATTGCTCCAGTAACTGTAGCTCTTTCCCGATGTGATTCTTGAGCGGTCAGAGTCCTTTATCATGGATTGACCCAAGAGGGCATGGTTTGTTAAGAAGGGGGCAAGATCTCTTCAATTAATAAAACTCAGATCTCCTTGTTTCACTATAAAATCCAAGCACCAACTGTATGTGCCTGACTAAGGTTATGAGTAACAAGTCTGATTTCCAGGCTGGTTACCCAATTGTAACATTGGTTTGTAATGGGAAAAGAGGCCACTTCAGCCAGAAGCCTTGCCACCCATTTATTTGAGGTAGCCGTAGACCCGGTCTCATTAAAAATGCTTCGGACTTGGCTGCATGGACTTTTCTGTGGGAGGTGCTAGAGAACCGGGGGGTTGGGAGAAGGTTAATCTAATGAGATCAACTCCTGTATCCAATACTATAAACTATGATCCATCCGTACTGACTTGACTCCAACTGCTTTACGTTGAGAGATATTTGTAGCCTAATCCTTTAAAAATGCCTTGTCTGAATGAGGACGGAACAGAGACTCGACAGCACACAACTACTGAGCTCTTGAACCAGGGCATACGCCGGGAGAAATGTGACCAGATTGGTGAGCCATTTCACCGAATATTGAATTTCATGTGTAAGCTGAAGCTATGAGAAAAAGTATGATCAGTTGCAGTAGCAAGTAGATGAATACTGGAAGCTTTAAAATTGAGTATCCCTGCAGGCCCCTCCCCACACAAAGGTGAAACGGTATTCCAAGATGGCCACAGCTTCCATGAAAGACTTCAAGTTTGATGCCGTTAATTGTGGAAGCGTGACGAAGTGTAATGACATCCAATATTTAAGCTCAGGACTCAGATAAATTGATTATAAGATTTATTAAGTCATATACAGTAGGAGCCCACAGCATGTACCACCTAAGCCTCAGGCAGCAAGGAAAACTGAGTAAACCAAAGGGCAGGCAACACACAGGAAGACTCCCACATTTCAAATTATAACAAGGTAAGTGCATGTATAAACAGCTTCAAAGTAAAACAATTCTAGCCAGGAATGTTTAACATCAAGCTCCTCTCGAGTGCCACGCAGCAAACACGCACATAGACTCAAGAGCAGTAACTTACATACTTAGTACAACACCTTTACCCTTCAAATATGCACAAAATAAAGCAAAGAAAAACTGATACACAATACAACTTTGTTACAAAATATCCTTTAAACTTAAAAGGCATTAACAGGCACACCTGCATTGCGAGAAACCTTACTCAGTGGAGAACAGTCCACCTAAGACATTGCTTGTACATCCTGCACCGGAGAGGGACATTGATATCTGTACACTCACACTCTCCCACATCAGCTTCAGAAGTCCTTGAAACCGGAGGGACTGACTGAGCAGTTGCAGAAACTAGATCATCCAAAACAAACTGTCATCAGAGCGTACTCCTCTGACAGCCACAATTTTACGTGCTTGGTCTTCTGTGATTTTCACCACATCTCTCCTGCTCAACCATCCCTTGCTTCCATCAGCAGCAAACCCCTAGATACTTTTTTCACCAAGGATGGTGAAGAACACTTAAATTGCCCCTCCTTGACTCTTGTGGGAATTCTCACCAGCACCCAATCACCTTTCATTATAATAGGTCTTAACCTTGTGTTTCTTGTCAAAAAGTTCCTTTGCATGAATTTGTCTCGCAGCAACTCTGAATGAACCGCACTCACAAACCTCACCTTTGTACTTATTTAATTTCCTTACTCAATCTGGACAAATCGAACACCTGGAAAGGCTTTTGCGCCACAAAACAAATGAACATACTCCAGTTGTGCTATGAGGTGCAACTAAATAAGACCAAATGTCCTTACTAACAAATCCCTTGACCTCATAACCCATGGACAATGCTGTTTGAACTCCCTCCTTCAAGAACCTATTCATGCACTCCATGGGACATTGAACGAAGGAGAGTAGAGTGCCACCCTAATGTGTGTAATGTGATGTTCTTCCAGATATTATTTCACTTTGTGAGAAACAAAGTGTGTCCCATTGTCAGTGAAGATTTCCTTGGGTGCGCCTTTCACTAAAAAGATATTTGCAAAAACTTAATAGAATCAGTGTTGGGATTAGATGTAAAATTCATATACACCAATTTAGAAAATATACATGCATCTGGCTAAAAGTAACTCAAATGGCCCAGGAAATTCTAATGCCACTATATGCCAAGACTCCTCAGGAAAAGGCACAGGAAGAAGGGGTGTCTTAAGTGATTTCCAGTGCTTGTCAGAGACCAACCAAGCAGGAC
Organism: Triturus cristatus; assembly: GCF_964204655.1. Taxonomy (NCBI): domain Eukaryota; kingdom Metazoa; phylum Chordata; class Amphibia; order Caudata; family Salamandridae; genus Triturus; species Triturus cristatus. The sequence continues at coordinate 501,180,714 of NC_140582.1, forward strand.
AACCATCAACAAAACAAGCCACTTGACCTCCATTGATGGCCACCAATAAAACTGCTTGAGAGCCTTAAAAGTGCTGCACACACTAAATGCCCCTCATTAGCCTTTTCAATTAGTAGCTCTCTTAATGAAGGGGAGGCACACAATGGTCAGACCGCAGTAAAACACCATTGATCACATAGAATTCCTTTGAGACTTGCACATAAGGGCGTAAAACAGCTTCCACACTCCTTATCCTAGGCCAACTATTATTTACAAATTATGCAATACTTGTTTAAACTGGATCAGAAGAAGCAGCTTCCAGCCACCTATCATGCCAAATAGGGCCACATTTATGCAAAACGTCATCCACTAATGTCACCACACACTCTTGTTCAAACACATCACCCAGAGTGTCATCAGAAACAGGTAACCCTGACAGACAATCCGCACGCACAATCTTGCCACCAGAAATATACTTCAATATAATATCAAACTCTTGTAACTTTGACAAAAGTCTAAGCATGCAGAGGCTCTACCAGACCCCTTACCATTAAACAGATGCAGCAGGGGTTTGTGATCCGAGACAATGAGCTCCCCATAGAACGTTTTCAAATCTCTCCACTGCCCAGTAACAAGCCAATGCCTCACATTCAATCGTGCTGTAATGTGATTCCGAAACAGTAAGAGAACGTGAGGCAAAAGCAATGGTGCGCTCCTTTCCTTGAACAAACGGAGACAAAATGGCTCCTACGCCACCTGACTAGCATCCACGTAACCACACATTTGGTGACAGCCAAAAATGGTGATCGAGCTACAGCTGAAACAATAAGATCTTTCATATTCTGAAATGCTTTATGAACCTCATCAGACCAAATATATTTCATACCCTTTTCAACAGGTTTCTTAGGATTGCACATTATAAGCATAACCTTTGGAGAACCCTGAATTATATTTACTTAGGACAAGAAATGACTGAAGAGAGTCTTCGTCCCTGGGAAGCTGTGTTTCTTGAATGGTCTTAATAAGCAAGAATATTGAACTTGGAAAAGAACGTGGTTAACAATTTCCTCAGACAACGTTTTGCTGAAGATGAGGACATTGTCCTGGAAAGCCTGAACACCAGCAATACCATCCAAGACAGAGTCCATCAACCTCTGAAAAACACTGGCTGCAGATGCCACGATAAAAGGAAGTCGAGCAAACTTAAATGCTCCAAATGGCGTGACAAACGTTGTGAGACCTTGAGAGGCCTGACCCAAAGGAATCAGATGGTACACAGACTTAAGCTCCAAAAGGAAAATATGACAAGCATTACCAATGTTTGCCAACAGCTCATGCACTTTGGGAAGAGGGCTACGGTCAACAATCTTCTTATTAAGAATTTGAAGGTCCGCACAGAGCGCAATATCACAGTCCTTATTAAGGACGATAACTATGGGGCTCACATATTCAGAAGCTTCTTCATTCTAGATGATACCATCAATGACCATTTGATCAAGCACCTTCTTCAATTCAGATCTTACACTTAAAAGTACCAGCTGAATTTTGTGTGCAACCGCTATAGCATTCATTTTGAGTTTGATGACATGCACATACTTTTTAATGCACCCAGTTGATTTTTTAAATATCTCTGGAAAATCTTTGCAAATAGTTTCCGCAGACAACTCACCCGGAACCTGAACATGAGACATATGAACATTGGAAACCCTCACAGGAGGAGCTGCGCCTGGGAATAGCATGATGGGATTTGGCATGGTCCTGCCACCCAACTATGTGCCTACACTTCACTGCACATATATTATGATATGCACTTTTCTGCCCAAACAGGTTACAAAATGTTCAAAGAACCCAATCATATTGATATCTTGATCCCCATATGCTTTGACCTGAACATCAGTTTTCTTAAGACACACAGTGCCTTTCCAATGAGTGTCAAAGAGGGTATCAGAAATAATTGTAATTTGTGCACCTGAATCACAAATCATATCATCCAAAATTACCTGAAACATAGGATCCTTGACATCAGAAACCATATCAACTTTCAAATTGAGCACGGCATTAGACAAATCTAGGGACTCCCCCTTGTCCGGTAACTATGCACCTAGAAAACATTCTTGCCCATTCTGCATACTCTGTAAAAATGACCTTACTACTTACACTTTGAGCAACGTTTAGCTAGTGCTGGACAATGTGAAGAGTTACCTAAATGTGAACCAGAAACTCACATGAAACAAAACTGGTTAGATTTATTACCAAACTGGACATTCTTGTCCTTGAACCTAACCAAATCAACATGTTCAGAGTCATCAATAACATTGACAGGAATAGTAGAGGACCTAGCACATTCCTGCACCATTACTCGGGCGGATTCAATTGAGCATTTAATGGCCTTGGCCACATCCAGTACTTCAGATAACGAGGGATCCCTGCAATCCAAGCATTTCTAAAGACATTGTGCTCCCTTATGATCTCTCTAGTCTGAGAGGGCAGACAGGCCCGAATCTCTTGGGAGCTCCTCACGCTCCCGCTTCATCAGGGTTGTATGGGCGCACCGGACATTCCTCTTTATACCTATTGTGCACAGGCACAATTTCTTCATCACTGGATTCACCCGACCCCGGTCCAACCTCAGGTAGCTGTGGAAATAGACAGGGCCACCCAACTCCACTGCACGTTGTCATATATCAAGTACACAAGCGACACAGAAATGAAATTAATACAATCAAAACTCTGCGATGGGCCTGGGACGGGCTGCAAAACAGAACTGACATTCTGTTACTTTACACCCCATCCATCCCCCTAGCTCACAATCAACAAATACCCCCATTAGAGGACAAGGGTAATGTGGCAAAAATGAAACAATTTGGCATTAACACTCTCACGGACCTATATCCTGGCGACACATACATGGCCTCCCATCACCAACTAGGACGACTGCACTAAGTTTCTCCGACCTACTACTGTATTATCGCATCCGAGCAACGGATTGTCAAATACACAACACATTTCCGAACCCTCCACCTACCTTACTGGCTCTCGAACACATACTAATTGACCCTTCTCAGTGCAGACTCATAACTCGCCTCTATATCACTATGCAAAGCACCTCCCCGGTGGCGCAGTCGAAAGCACAAGCTGGATGCAACTCCTAGCTAAACGCACCCATAACAGACGAGCAATGGCGTGTTTTGCTACGGCCAATTAGAATTATTGTCCCCGAACTATAAACGGAGACTCATTCACTTCAAATTTCTACACCGACTTGATTGGTTGACCCAACAACTCCATCGTATGGGACTCCGATCAGACTAATTGCTGGAGATGCCATGCTCCTCGAGCCCCATTTCTACACCTGGCCTGGGACTGCCCTCCTATAGCACAGTTTTGAGTGTACATTTTCCACAAAATCAGTGAAATGTTAGAAATACGAATAGAACCTACACCCCTGGTGGGATTGCTGGGATATGTCAAAGACGCCCCGACCACAACCCTCCGTCTTCTAGCCATGCTACTCCTGCTAGCAAAACGCAGAGTCACCTTACATTGGGGAAAGCCTAATGCTCCTTCTATTAAAGCTTGGGTGCTGGATATCACATTCTGTCAAGAACTGAACACCTTTTGGGACCTGATGCCAGAGGCATCCACACCCAGAGATATATGGGGACTGTTCCTGACATGGCTCAGCACTTACAACTCCGATCACCCAAACTCACCTGTGCAGATGTGACACATACCCAGACTAGGCATTTCCTTAGACCCCTACATATGTATAACTAGCCAGCCTTCAAACTTTGGTCACCGCAGTAACACTTTTGAAGTTATAATACACCTTCCACATCCACTAAATATTTTGGTATGGAATGCTCATTTTCTTGAAATAAGTTGTTATTTGAACTCCACACCTGTATGGCCATACTGTCTTGCTCCCTTAAGTTCATTTTTTGGGTACTGAATTTTAGTTATAGATGGCACTAATAAGATATATGCTGTTAAATACTTGCTAACGCAGTTACGTATGTAATAATCTTAAATGCCAATAAATAAATAAAAATTTCAAAAGTATGAACGGCTCTGCCTTATTGACTGTGTCAATAGAACTGCTGGCAATGCTGTTAAAGACTAAAGGGAACAAACCCATTCTGATTATTAACATTAATCTCCCACTGTCTATAAAGAAGCCAAGTGACAGATATAATGCTATCTTGGGTGTACTAGATAATCTTTTAGAAGAATATGCTAATACCATCATCACTGCAACAGGGGATTCTAATGCTCTATTTCCTATTCACCCATAGAATGTATTAGAGTACTCACCAGATTAGTGTATAACATGGACTTCAATTCTGACAAACGAGCAAAATCAAAACAGCTACTGATTCGCACCATTTTTTAATCTCTTATCAAACATGAGATTCAGGTCAGTAAATGGTAGCTTGTCTAATGGCAGGCCAGTAAAATCAACAACATTTGTAACTGATAAATTCACTTCAATCATTGACTACACATTTACAGATTTAGCTTATTTTGATTGGTGTAAAAACTTTTAAATTATACCCAGAGCGGGGAGCAACCACAACCCACATCTCATTGCACTACACTGTAATCATGAAAAATATCAAACCGCTCCTTCATTTACAAACAATAACGTTATGTCCATTAACAATCGGAAAATGTGATGGACTCAAGGCATAAACCTAAAATTATCAACTCTATGCACACATAACTAACAGTGTGGTGTTACAACCAATTTGGATGAGCTACCTCAATCTTGGATTCATGACTGGGAAGATCTAAACATCTCCTAAACTTCACTCTCAAGTTTATTTTCTTCTGCTCATTGAACACTAATACAGCCAGACTTAACAGCTCTGCGCTTAACAAAAGCAACAGGCAAATAATCACTGTAAAGCTGGAGTATCGGAAAACATTAAGACATCGGGTAAAAATACCCAACATTGAGGTAAGCGATGATCTAATCACAAAATCTAAATATCAGTATAAGAACACAATCATGGCGTTAAAACTGACCAAGAAGAAAACGCATGGTTGGAGTTACAAGAGATAATAAACTTGAAATGCTCTAGCACATTTTGAGATTTTATAGGGTTTGGGACAACTACATACAAAATCAATAGTTATTTTGTCAGTTCGAACAACCAATGTGAAACATATGAGCGAACGCTTCACTTAAAATGCAAAACCACTAATAATTGAAGGCTCCTATTACAATAAGAAAATAAACATTTCCCAAGAAAAAGTTTGCAACCTAATAAACAAGCATTGGAAATACAATAGATCTCGCACTGACATTATTTTGAGCTATTGTCATTGTAAATGTTATTGGGGTTTTTTTTGTAAAACATAAATAAATTGCATTGTAATTTAAAATGCTAAAAGTTTTGTAAATGCAAAACCTATTGCATTGCAGTTACACAAGTGTGAGCTCATTTTCCAGGTGGAGGGGTGGGATAAAATTGAGAATTTGGCCGATCTGTATCTAGTGTTTGCAGTGGGCAGCTCTTCTGTTGCTCCTAAATAGATGCTATGGGACGTGCTTAAATTATGAACAATAATTAATTCATGTAAAGCAGAGGCACATCTTTACCTTTATTATCAATTTTTGTTTTGCTAGTCATGTTATTGGGTTGTCACAATGCGGAAAATTCTGCTGCTACTGGACATGAACATTCGGTTGAACCTGAAAGGTCAAAGGTCAGCCCTTTGATCTCAGCGCCTGCTGCAGTCAGTCTGGCATGTGCGGTGCTCTCAAAATAACTTTTTTAAGAATGAGGGCAGGGCACGGGCTCTCAGGATCTTACCACCATTGGTGGCGTTTTTAGTCACATCTGTCACAACATGAGGCACTCAGCAGTCCAAAGTAACACCGCCATTATTGGCTATTAGCTAACAGCATTCTGGGACTTGTAGTTCTCAACTTTACAACTAGAAGTTGCCGAAAGAATCGCAGCATGCTGCTGGGTAATAAACGGGGCTGGTATAAGGTGTCACACCTGACTCTGGGCCACCTCAGCTGACCAACTAGGATGACCGACAGGAATTTAAACGTATCTACGTCACCGCTATGTCACCACCGTATGCCAGTTTGTAAGATTCTACACACAGCAGTTATGAAGAAAGGTTACAACAAACGATAAAATAAAAATTGGTTTTAGACACCGTTCTGGACTAGATTGTGTTTTTTTCTAAGCCCTTGATATAATGGGTTTTACGGAATCGAATTACTTTGTGTCAGTGTATCAACTTTGGAAGGATGAAGCGCTCAATTAAATGAGACGCGCGGACAAATTAAACGTAAAGCCATCCATCTTAAATGTTATCATAAGGTTAACCCATGTGCAAAGTATGCACCTCCTGGGATGCACTGTATATAATCTGTGCGTCACATGAGTGCACATCATGGATACAAAGCATGTACCCTCCCAAGAGACTCTGCATAACTCCATGTGTACACAGCATGCACTGCAACAGCCCTCTTGAGACATCCCATGTGCACAGCATCCACCTCCCGGGACACACTGTATACAATCCATGCACTGCATAAGTGCACACCGTGCATACAAAGCATACACCCTCCCCAGAGACCCCTTGTAGCAGCATGCCCTCCATGAGTGCACACAAAGCATATACCCTCCAGGAGACCACGTATAACAGCATGCCCCCCATGAGTGCACACAAAGCATATACCCTCTCGAGAGGTCCCGAGTACACACCATGCACCCGTGTATGAGACTGAATACAGAACTGCGCCCACTGCTACCCAGCAGCAGGTAACTCTCTTTCTAAACACCAGCAACAAACACGACTCCCCAAACTAACCTGAAACATCAGCTCTTAGGTAAACATGCGTCTAAATATCCCAGTTCACTCTTCAATGTGCCTAGAAGCACACAAAGCCAGGTAACTCAGCTGGATGTGCAGATTTCTGTGCAGTATAAGAAATATACGTACAGGGACATGGCCTTTATTTAAAACCTGGTCGTCACGGTGAAGTCCCGCCACAAGGCACTATAATAACATTTATGCTCCAAATAGCAGTGCGCACAAAACCTTACTGCTGGTATGTAATTGTGCTGAGCACTTGACGAAATCCTCAATGAAATCTGTTTGACATAAAAAACAGCAGTGGGCGCAACTTTTCTTTAGTTTTCATTGTAAGTGTTCCGCCTCAGACCCTGGTCTGGAACCACCATTACACATCCCCCGCACTTGAACCCGTGCTGAGAAGGCCCCTCCTTCACAAGGGCCACCCACGCTCTTTAAACTGCATTGAAAAACACTGCAAGGTAAACACTGCATCTACAGATCGTCACCCTCCCACGGAGAGGTCAAAGTTGCCCAAGAGCACATTGTGCATGCAGGCCAGGCTCCAAAACTTAAAAGCAGGCAGTGTGGGGGAAGAGAAGTGCAGGCAGTTTGAGTAGTAGGAGTAGGTGCAGTCAGTTGACTCAGCGAGGGCAGAGCTGGGCAGCAGGCAGAGCACGCGAGGGGTGGCCGGTGAGACAAGGGTAGAGACAGCAGGGAAGTGGACCCAGCGTGGGCAGAGCCTGGCACTAGGGCCCGGGTGGCGTTGGTCAGCATTGGGTCTCGCGTGGACAGTAGGTCTAGTTGATGAGGCAGGGTTAGGACTGGCCAGTGGGGCTGGCATGCGAGACCTGAACACTAGTCTGCCAGGGGTAAGCGGGGCAAGGGGACCAGCATGGGCAGTTGATGTGACTTGGGTAGAGCTTGGCACTAGCTGGACAGAAGGTAGATGGGCACTGTGGCCATCATGGAGAGCGATGGGCAACCAGACAGCATGAGCAGATGATCTAGCGTGGCAGAGCAGTGCAGTAGGTGGGCAGAGCAGGACAGTAGGCACAGTTGGGCACTGGACGGCCAGGGGTTCGGCGTGGACTCGGTCTGTGTGTGTCTATCCGCGTGCGTACCAGTCTCAGGACAGGGAGGTTCTGCCTAGGTGGCCAGCAGACCTCTCCAGGAAGCAGCGCATCCGTGGGGGGCAGTCAGCAACTCTCCGGACCACCTGGCCCACAGGATTCATGTTAAGAGGCGGAGATGGTAACCCACGAACATTCTTCTACGTAGGTGGGCAGTGTGATAGCTGCCATATGACTACAACTCCCATAAAGCAGAGTGACTGTCTGCTCGCACGCAGCGACGTCGTCAGCACGGTGACGGCAGGGCGGCCGGCCTCTAAGGCAGCCAATGCATGCATTACACTGCTAATTATTCATATTAATTCAGCATTCTGAAGAAGTTATCGAAACAGCCCGGCAAGAGCAGTAAGGTGTACCTGCACCAGTATCACTCCCTCGTACCACTCACTGCTTCCTAGTTTGTTTGTGGGATATCAGTGGGCACTACGAACGTCTGCGCCGTTGCTTCTATTGTGTGACATTCCACAGGAGTACCTTCTCCCCTCTGTGCCGCGGACGCCAAGCAAACTAACACTGGCTCTCTAAAAGAGGTAGCCTACAGCTTCTAGACACCGTGCACTGGCCCTTGTAAATTAGTGCTCATTTGACTTTGGATAAAGTGACTGTGAAGCAACGGAGAGTCCTTAACTACTTAATAACTGATCGCTTTGGGATTCTTGCCTAATGCTTTGATTTGCGAGCTATGGATGTGAAATAAGCGATGCGGCAAAGCGGATTTTGTGAAAATAACAGCACTGTGAATTTGCCGTTTTAACAGGGGTTTTCAAAAGTCCATGAGTTAGCTCTTCCCCTGTGAACAGAGCAAACGTTTGCGGGGACTGGGAGGATGGGAAAGCATGGCAGCAGGGAGGGAGTGTAACAATTGGAAAAAAAAATGTTTTTTTAATTTTTAAAAAAATAAGGGTCGCGCATGGGGATGGTACAGCTAATCAATATATATATACTTACACGATAACGTGCATCGGGCTGATGCTTATGCAGAGTCAATAGTACCTGCTGATTTCCTGCTCCAAGCCACTTCAAGTCAGACACAGGCCAAAAGCCGGTGTTTTACGTCTTTGCCTTCAAAGCAGCTGGGTCTCACAAAGTGGGTCTCTCAGCACAGACCCGCAGCTCCACTCCACAGCGTTCTCTGACCCGCCTTCTCAGAGCGTCCTCCTTTCAGACACGTGGCCACTTCCTTGTGTGGGGCCCTCTGGCAGCTGGACACCGACAGACAAATGAGAGAGCCGACTGGCGCATACTCCAGGCGTGAAGCTAGCGTGGTTGCAGGAAACCTGGTGCATGCTCCTTCACGGCTGTCGTGAAGACATTTCTTATCAGCTTGTTAAATAAACAAGCTGATAAGAAATGTCTTCACAACACATATACACAAGTCAATGCGCTGACACAAACAAACCAAGCAAACCAAGATGGCGTCGCCTTGTCCACATGGGCCGTCCTAAAAGAGGACAAGGCGGTAACCTAGAAGCCCAGTTTTCAATCACGCGTCAGCGTTTAACATAAACGATGACACGCGCCAATTGAAAACAAGGGCGTGCCTTTAAGTAAGTTTGGAAAGTGTATCGATAGCAAAAGGCACTCGCATGGAGAGAGCAGCGCATGCGGTGCTAACGCCAGGCGAGACCTAAAAACAGCAGGCAGTCAAGAGCGGCCAGCACAAGCAGGAAATCGACATCAGTATTCAAATCCGATCTGAGTCTTTGGAGTATTCTACTACAAAACCTATTTTCAAAAGTGCTATATGCAGGTCAGATACTATTGTCATGTAAAAGAACACTTATAAACCCAATCCACAAAAAAGGGCCCAAAAATTATCCCACAAATTGTCTTATAACGCTCCTTGAGGCTGAGGGCAAATTGTTTGTGAGCTTCTTTACAAAAATTAACCACAAGGGCCTCGTCCCTACTCCTTTTGCCAATTAATCAAACCGCCATCCGAAAATGCCTGCTCCATGATTGACAACTTATGGCCTCATCCCATTAGCTAACAATGCCATCAACAAAAAGAAAACATGGTATGTTTGTTACATAGACATGCAGTATGGCCGTTGACAAGGTAGACGGGAGGCCGATTGTGGGTAAAGCTGGTCAACAGGGGAATTGATTGCTCACTGTTACATCTCATCATTATCTATATAGTGATGCCTTATTGCAAGTTAAGCTATCAACTAGGAACAACCTATCGTCAAAGATGTGCAAATATACAGGAGTTAAACAAGGGTCTGTTTTAGGTCCAATGTTTTTCTCATTTTACATCTTGGGTCTACTAGGTTACCTTGACTCTAATCTAGGTTTTTGGCTCCTAAACTTAATAACCATCCCATTACGCATCTAGCAAACACTGATGACTTAAGTTATCTTTTCTCTTACTCCTGCTAGCTTACAACACCAACTCTCAAAAATATATGCTATTAATACAGAAAATAAGTTAGCAATCAATTTAACAAAACAATTAAATGATGATATTTGGCAAAAGCATCGAACACCTGAAATGGAAATTAGGTGACAACCACATAGATGGACCAAGTGGGAACCTCGGGTTGTCTAGGCGTTATGATTGACGAAAAGCTATCATCGAAAGAGCACATCCTCAGGAAGAAACAAAAAGGTCAGTAGTCATAACCAAATCAATTAAAAGATTTGCGTACGAATATAGTGGGAGAGCAGTCGCACCTTTTATTATAGCTTTAAACACTAAATTAATCCCACCACTTTTATACACATCTCCAGCTTTAAATCGTAAAAACTAAATAATCGATTAAAACAAAATCTACATCCCAAGCATCAAAAACCTCCTAAATCTTCGGTCAGCAACATCACACTGCAAGATAAGATTGGAGTTCAACTTAACATCATTTAATGCATCATATAGGGCCTATTGTTAACTATGTTTGTTTGTGTAAGAAAGCCATGACAGGAACCTTATCATGGTTCAACAAAAACAAAAACATATAGGAATCTATTTAAATATAAGTAGAATTAGTCATCTGATGTGGTGCACAATCTTCCGCCTATGGACTTGCTGTCCACTAGGAGCATCCCCATTCGGAAGAAAAAAATAATAAGGTAGGCACTAAAGGAGAATAACCCAAATACTGATCCGTGTGCCCTACTACAATATAAATATTTGGAGTTGACATTCCACACCCATTTGGAACGAAATAATAGGTTGCTTTGTCACTAAAACCGCATATATAGAAGAAATAACTAAGATTCCCCTACTTTATAGCCCAATTTTATAGTTCGATGGATCATGGGACTCTAGAGGATTTGATAGTTTTGATTGTAGGCTGGGTGAAACACTTGAATATTTATTCTGACTCTGTTCGAAATTATTACATTTACATAAAAAATATTTACGTGACACCTTTAAAGAAGCTCATAACAGATCTACAAAAAAGCTATCAAAATCTATTTCATTCACCTAGTCCGAGGGGCGCCCAAAAAAAACTCTGGCAGTAGAGGGCTACAACTGAGAATAGACATGCAGTTTAATCGTGGGGCTTAAAGGAGGACATGAAGCACGGTACGCTGGGGGTGGACACGTGAGGGCACGAAGTAGAATGCATGAAAGGCCTGCTCAAAGCAAGGATTAGCCACGACATTAAGGGAGTATTGAGCGGAATAAAGGGACTAAGGAAGGGGGGGCAGGGTATATCAAAATGGCTAAAGCTGGCATGAAGCGGAGTGCCCACAGGAGAATGGGAGAAGGAAGGGCAGTTTATGAGCAGACACAGAGAGGGTATGAGTATAGAAGAAGAGAGCTTAGGGCGACAGTACGTGGAAATTAGACAGATGAAAAAAGCGAGAGGTATGAACACTAGTGGCTTATGGGAAATTCAGGCACTGGTCAGAAAGTTACCGATCGCAAACACAAATAACACAATTAAACCAATAGCCTGAATCGCCTGTGGTGGTCACTTCAGGTGCACCTTGGAATCGTACAGGGTGGTTCCCCATACTGTCCTGGGCGCATCCTTGCCGGCTGGTGGTGCTATCGTGCTGTTACCACGTTGGTTTATACTATCGATTCGCAACCATAAATAAATTAGAGAACAAGCTTTTTTTTTTACCTGCTCGGCCACAGCTCTAAAGAGGCAGGAACCATCCTTTGCAACTTTCTTCCGGTAGAACCCATGGGAAGCCAGGTACTGGTCCATCAGTGCCTCCCCTGTCAGCTGCTCCTTTCCCCCTCCAGTGATCTCCCGGCTAGCCCTGCCGGTCACCTCCATCTGCGCCCTGGGTTTCACAGACTGTCCGCTCGCATGGACGGACGGAGGCGCACGCACTACTAGACCTGCATCCAGCCTCCCATGGTCCGATCGGTGCTAAGGCGCGGTTCTCCCCGTCGAGCACCGTCTGCGCACTGCGATTAGTTACAGGAGTACCCCGGTGGTAACGAGGCTGCCCAGTCCATAGCCACTCCTTGCCTTATATCCCGAAGTTCCGTCAGGAACCGGGATTTATGAACCCACAGAAGCGCAGACACCGTCAGCAGCTGCCTAGAACGAGGAGAGGCCGGAGGTTGGGAGGAGACACGCGCTGATCAGGGAAACACAAACAGGAAAGTTTATTTTCACTTTCACAGACACAGGCAGACGGCACCATGGGAACTGTAGTCCATAGGAAAGGGAAGTACTTTGCTTACGCACATAGAGGGAGGACTTACCTGAGGCCTAAACCCTCTCGTGTTGTTACCGGCGCGTGGGAGCTGATTCGCCTACAAATGTGACAAACTTATGACAAGCTGGCTAGGTGACGTTACATGATATTATCTGATGCCAGTATATGCATTTGAAAGTTGAAACAATAAGTGCTATTTTTTTGTACGTCTTCCTTACTAGATGATCCAGTGTCGTTTGTTGAAGACTGATTACAGTAACGCTTTTGGCTAATATTAACTTATAGTTCCGTTGACTTTAATAGATTCTTGCACCTGAAAATCGAAATCTCGCAACTTTGAGACGCAACTTATCCAATTTTAGCAAGAGTGGCAACATGTGCAAGATGTCCGTCGGAATAGCATGGGACCAACATCGGTCTAGTTGCAGGCTAGACATATTCTAAGGACTTAAAATATGGACTTTACTATCAAACATTCATCTCCATTTAATTCGATGTTTCTATTGCGAAGAGTACCTTAAACTGTGATATGTTAGTCATAGGCATGTTACTTTAAATATAAACAAAAGTAAATAATGATAACTAATGGGGTAAATATCTGAATCTTTTCGTTTATTTATGCCAAGTACACTGTCTTATTTTAATACCCCCGTTTAATTTACAGGTATTTAGGTTTTAGTTTGAACCGAAATAAATTGCATGAATATCAAAAAGGTTAAAGACAAAAGTACTTAATTCATTCTACTAAGTTCTCTGCCTTTTTTTTTTTTTTGTATACTTCAAGCGGGTACTAGTATCATGCAAACATGGCCACCACGTTTAACTGTTCTCGACAGTAATACGTTTGCCCCTTTTCTCTTTCGATACCCTTTTCCGGAGAATGCCGGTAGAGGTGGGATAGTGCATGAGAAATTGTTATTATATGTTCTACGAAGCACTTTTTCTTGAATTCATCCTAAACGTTTTTAATGCTTTATGTACTTGAGAAAAGGTTGAAAACTACACATGACAACGAATGCAGAGAGAATTACAGGCAATGGAGTAGTTGCTCATTCCCTTATCTCTGACATTTCTATGTGTTTGGTATGCTTAGGTGCAACATTCTAGTGTCTCCTGTTAGACACTTTTAGTGACATTTCACAGCGAGTAGAAAAAAACAGATACTTCCATGTAACGATATTAGAAATAATAAATGATAAAATAGAAATGCCTACAAAGGACCCTAATACAATGTAGACCAGCCTAAAGGTGCCAGTTACACAAAACTCAGACCGCTGGGAGTTATAGCTACAAACCTTCAACTGTTTAAACAGACTACCGAAAAAAACATGTGGGAGTCTGCTTCTGGTTCTCCATCTTGGATTGTTCTTTAGTTGAGGCAACTTTCTTGTCCACCTTGGATTTTTTTTTTCTTTAGTTGAGGCAACTTTCCTTCTTCAAAGACGCTCCCTTTAACAGAAAACGGGGCACTTGGGGGAAGGTCTGTAGCATTCCTGTGAGACAAGTGTCAACATGCAAAAAACATTACGTTTACTAGAGGAGAGCAAGTGCTTGTCTGTCAGCATTAGAAACGGAAATCTGATGCACCCTTCGATGCTGAGCCATTAAATGTTGTGACCAGCAAAGAACACACAGTGACTGACGAACGTCCTGGGAAGTCTACAATGTGAGATTCCTCACATTTCCGACATGTGGCTCGTCAGGCACTAATGTCAATTTAGAGACTGGATCTGAAAGAACAATTAGAGAACCTGTGACTTCTGTTGTTTCTCCATCGCCAATGCAGAAAATGGACATTCAACTGCCTGTCCCCAGTTTCCGAAGACACAGTTGGGACGTGTGATCAGAGCGCCACGAAGACTCATTGAAGAGTCATGATTGTATATATTTGTAGAAAATTATTTTTTTTAATTAACAGGGGGGAGGATGTTGTGTTGTGTGAGATAGCAATGACGGAACCCTTTTGGCGCCTGATGGTCTCCTTAGAACTGTGATCTAAGCGTTAGAGCATCTTGAAGTGAATGCAGGTTTAGAATGTTGAGTTCACGGTTGCAGGCAGAAGAATAAAGACGTAATATACTAAGCTCTATGTGTGGCATAGTCTTTAGCGGGTGCTCTTCTAATGCATCATATTAAGATAACTGAGAAATTCTCTGAACTCTCGACTGTTGAACTGTGGGCCATTGTTAGGATTGCATTAATACCCCATGTCGTGGATATGCCATCTAATCTCTCGCTGGTTCTTTCTTGAGTGGTGGATGAGAGATCTTCTATCAATGGAAAGCGGGAGTATTCATCAACAATCACCATCAGGTGATATCCATTGATAAAAGGACCAAATAAATCAACAGCAGTTCTTTTACATGCATGCTTTGGCAACTCTGACACTCTGACATGTTTAAGGTGTGTTGAGTGGTTATCAATGAAAGGCAGTTGCATAGATGACAGGCCTTCAATTTTCTTTCACCTCTCATCGAGATGGGGAAACCAGACTTGGTTTCTGAAAGCTCATTTTGTGGCAAATATTCCAATGTGTCCTTCACGGGCCGCTTCAATTATCTGTTGTCGCAGACTCTCCAGAATACCAATTCTCAAACCTCTCAGGATAAAGCCTTCTTGAGTAGCAGACAGTTCATCTATGACATTTTTAAACTTCTGGTATTCACTGTCACTGGTAAGAGGTCGTGTGTGCTGTTTCCAAGACTGATATGCAGTAATGTCTTTCAGTTTTAACATGTCTCTATCTTCACTCGTGGCGGTGCCAATTTGTTCCAATGAAATGGCAGCTGGTGTGTTGTATCTCACAATGAAATTTATGTAGGCTTCAGCTGTCTTAAAAGGTGTACCATAGCACTGAGAGGCACTTGTGAGAAGTAGTTGGCAGGATTTTGATGTTTCGTGGATGGTGCACAATTGTATAGTGGTATTCTTGTAATCGAAGACCCCAAAGTTCAAGGCGAGGAGGCATCTTGGCCTTTGGATTGCCAAAGGTAGTCAACAATGCTTGATGATCCATCACGTTCACAAGCCCCCACCACTGCTGAACTTTCTTTCTCAGGTTGGGAATAAGCACGTTCAGTTTGGGACAAACCTCTGCTTGCATATGCCACAATATGCCTTTGAGCATTTGCGTGTCTGCTGTGCTGTGTAAGGATTGCGCCTAACCCAACTGGGCTAGCTTCAACAACAACCTTTGTATGAATCTTTGGATCAAAGTATGCCATTTCAGTAGCATTCTCAATAGCTTGTTTTATCTTCTAGAAGCTTTGCTCGCATTCGTGTGAACAATGAAGTGACACATTCTTTTACATCAAGTCTCGTAACGGAGAACTAACTGTGGCAAAGTCTCGTATATATTTAGAACAGTAGCTGGCCATGCCAAGAAATGAACATAAGATTAAAACATCTTGTGGGAGACTGGCAGTTGACAATGCTTGCACTTTAGTCTGATCCAGTGTCATGCTTCCATCAGACAAGGTATGGCCAAAGAATGTTAGCTTTCCCTTAGCTCCAGGTAGGTAGCTTTACCCTTCTGATACTCTCGAATCATTCATTTCCTTGTAGCAGGAGCGCGAATTACGGAAGGTGCCTGGCTCCGTGGTGGCCATCTTTAAATGGTACATTTCTCTTTTAATACCTTGTTTTTATGTTTTTTCATAGTCTTTCACATCGTTCTTTTGGTTAGATTTGAGTTACCAGTAACTGTGCTTTCAAAGGGGAGCTTTTGAAAGACAGTAGGGGTTGCTGGACCCTGGTAATACTTATTTTGCCCTCACTTTATTGTTTTAACTCTCACCTTCGCCATGCTGAGTAGCGCCTTCCATCATGCCCCCTTATACACCCCCTCGAATGCAGGGCTACAAAGCTGGCTTAACAGCGTGTCTGCACCACCCGTGCGCCGAAGGCAAGCCCGTTTGCGCCTATCCGCGCTTGGACCACGTTTAGCACCAGCCCCCCCTGCTGGTCTCACTCCCCAGCCGGGAGCTTCCATCCGTTATTCACAGGAAGAGCTGATCAACCTAAACCCTTCAGGTACGAAGTGCCCAGGCCCCATATTATATCTGTTGGGTGCAACCAGCACGCAGACATGTCAGAATGTAAGCTTGCTCTTACAGATGCCAAAATTCATGCATTGAAGTTTCCTAGACCCCTATTCCTAAGTCTGCTAACTGTCCTGCCTACTACCGATGCACACTCACTAACACAAAATCTCTGACCAAGAATGCTTTGGATTTTGCAGATTTTTTAGGTGCCCACTCGCTGGACCTAGCATATGTCACAGAGACCTGAGCTGACACTGCCTCCAATCCTTATCTTATTCCTGCAACCCCTCCAGGTCACTCCATTTTCAGGCTAGAATGTATTGGTAAAAGGGGTGGAGGACTAGGGATTATTTATCTCATACACTTCAAAGCATCCTTTGTACCCCTCTGTAACCCCTGACTGTGTGACGCTTTCCTTCAAAATGGAACTCGCCAACCATTATTCTTTCAATAGGGTATTTCTCTGCCATCCTCCAGGTCCTAGGACAACCTTTATACACAACCATGGTCAACTTCTAGAAACCAAAGCCAATTCCTCGGACTTCACCTTACTTGGGGGCTTTAGTTTACATCTTGAAAACTCCCTAGATAATGATTCGGCTCACTTCATCAACACAATGGTGAGACTGGGTAGAACCCAACTGGTCAAGGGACCCACTCATTCAGCTCGCCACCTACTTGATGGGATTTTTTCAGATAATCACCACCTCCAAGCAACAACCTCTCTTCTTCTTGTATAGTTGGATAATTTCGTGGTCATGTTTCATTTGAAACTGACAGCTAATAGCCCTAATTCCAACTATCCGCCTTCTCTGAATATCCTGTCAACCTTTGCACAAGATCAGCTCTGATTCGTTAAATACAATGGTGCAGATCGGAGCTTCCGAATCTCCTCTACTTCCACGGACGGAGTGATCTCACAGTCGCACACGCACACACACATCACACGCTGGTGGGGCCCATTACAACAACATTCATTCTACCACTCTATCCGTGCCCTGTATAAGGAGAAACACTTTCGATACCTAACCAATCTGCATGTACCTTGAGGTCAATGGCATCAACTTAGTTGCTGTGAATCTGGTGAAAAACATTTCTATACAATATGCAAATAAATTCAATAAACATGACCATAAATAACCACCCGACACAGAGATTCAAACAGAATATTTGTTTATCTAAAATTGCATGAAAAGCCAATTAAATGCAAATT
Organism: Triturus cristatus; assembly: GCF_964204655.1. Classification (NCBI taxonomy): domain Eukaryota; kingdom Metazoa; phylum Chordata; class Amphibia; order Caudata; family Salamandridae; genus Triturus; species Triturus cristatus. The sequence goes on from NC_140582.1 coordinate 501,198,530, forward strand.
CATTTCTCTCATATTTACCTATTCTGGCTAAAGTCAGATCCTAAGTCAGAACCGGTCCTCAGTAATTCAATCAGAGTTTCTAGCCGTCATGTAGAGTCACCGTCCTCTCCGTCAGCATCGGGACCTCGGATCATTAGTTCGGGAAGAAGTGGCGCTAGACCTCTCTAGTCTACTAATATTTATACCAAAATTGCATTTCAAAATGTTACAATCCTCATCCGTTTAGCAGGGAAAGATGTCGTCTTGATACATTAAGAAATTTTCCCATGTATTGATAACTTCAAGTTCTGAATAGAAAATATAAGTCCATAGCTAATTCGTTACTTCTACGGATGTCTCTTTTGGATAAATTTGTATCCCATTCGTGGGATCATTACAAGTTCATATTTTGCTTGGCAACAAATTTGATGTTCAGGGGCACTTGGCATCACGCCTGGATTTGTCGTCATGCTCATGGCTTTTCAGATCATCGAGAGGGCAAGGTCACAGGCAACGCGAAGCTTCCTTGCAAAATTTCCACCAACTCGAATGCAGGCTGTGGGTGGTAGCCATCTTTTGGTAGGCCACATTGGTCAACTTAAGTGAAATAAACATAAAACAAAATTACTGCACGGAAATGATTATACAGTGTTATTCCCCTGCTAATACCCTTATGTGTATGTATTTATCTAGCCATTTGCGACATCAAAAGTCATTAAAGCATTTTAATTATAAGCGCAAAACACAATAACATCACATAAGCAACATCTATTTCTGTCAGTTTGCTCACCAACTTAGTTCACTTATTATTATAGCCATGCAATAGCATTCCCACGTGTAATTCTCTTGTTAATAAGGTTGGTTAGACAAGACTCGACAAACTTTTAATGATTAATAATTAATCAGTAGTACTTTTAATTATAACATGCGAAAAATGAAACAGGTATTCGGTTTTAAAGAAAAAACCCTGCTCCATCAATCCCCCCTTTGGTGATATCTTATCACCACAAAAATAAAAAAAAACAAAAATAAATTTAATTTCCCCCTTTGGAAGAAATTCAAAATATCTTCTTGTTCATTTTTCAAACCCTTGTTTCCAACTCATCTTCTTTCTTAGTTTCTATATACATGCTTTCCCTCAATTCTTCTAATTCTATTTCTTGTGGATCTCTTTCTGGTTTCTTTTGTCTCTTTTTAACATTTTCTTTTGTATTTTTCTTTTTATTTCTTCTATATCTACAACACATACATCCTAATCTAAGGAGCAATAATGCAACAATTGCACAGGTTAATGGAAATAATATCTTACCAAAAATGGTACTACCTATTTTAGCTACACAATTCTTAATAGCAATCATCTTATTAGCCATTTTAGTCCAGATACTTTCAGCTTCCAGTGGTACTAATTCTTCATGCAAATCAGTAATATTTTTGATATAAACTTTTAGATCTTTGCTTTCGTCAGGAATGTAAGTGCAACAATGTTGAACTTTCAGCATTCCACAGACTCCACCCTCTTTTGCCAAAAGAATATCAAGGGCAAGTCGATTTTGCATCGCCATAGCACACAAAGCAACCATTTCTGTATTAACCAAAAGAAAGCCTCCAGCGGTGCTTGTTGACAAGCGATCCACCACTGTTGACAGCTTCCGAATGCCAAAGGCATTTAACCCCTTCGATGCTCATGACGGAGCGGTTCCGTCATGAGCATCGGTTGGGCTGTGCTCATGACGGAACCGCTCCGTCATGAGGACAGCCCCTGGGGGAAGCGCTGGCGCTCCCCCCTGGGGCATCGATCGTGCCCCCACAGACGGGGATGGCAGCGGAAGATTTTCCGCTGCCACCCCCGAGCCCCCCCACGCTTCCTGGTGACGTCAGCGCGCACAGCGCGCGCCGGCGTCGTCAGGAAGCGCTCGGACGCCTGGAAGCCATTTGCTTCCAGGCGTCCACAGAGGGAGGGTGAGTGTTGTATGCTCCGGTGGGGCGGCGGGGGCCTTTTGGAGTGTATTGAGGCATCGGGGGAGAGGAAAGAGTATTTCCTCTCCCCTGATGTCTCAATACACACAGCGTCGCGATCGTGGAGCAGGGATGCCCCACTAGACACCAGGGATGTGTGTTTTTTTTTATTTTGGAAGTGTGTGGGTCACTTCCTGGGCCCATAAATTATTTGCAGACTTTTCTGCCCCCTCTGGGGGCAGATCGGTGTTTTTTTTCCGCCGTTTCTGCTCCCAGGGGGGGCAGAAAAGCCCACTAGACACCAGGGATATAAATATTATTGTAGGAAGCGACCCCTTGGGCAAGGGTCGCTTCCTTTGGCCCATAAATTATTTGAAGACTTTTCTGCCCCCTCTGGGAGCAGATCGGTGTTATTTTTTCGCCATTTCTGCTCCCAGGGGGGCAGAAAAGCCCACTAGACACCAGGGATATAAATATTATTGTAGGAAGCGACCCCTTGGGCAAGGGTCGCTTCCTCGGGCCCCTAAATTTTTTGAAGACTTTTCTGCCCCCAGCAGATCGGTGTTATTTTTTTGCCGTTTCTGCTCCCAGGGGGGGGCAGAAAAGCCCACTAGACACCAGGGATCTAATTATTATTGTAGGAAGCGACCCCTTGGGCAAGGGTCGCTTCCTTGGGCCCCTAATTTATTTGTAGACTTTTCTGCCCCCTCTGGGGGCAGATCGGTTTTATTTTTTCGCCGTTTCTGCTCCCAGGGGGGGCAGAAAAGCCCACTAGACACCAGGGATCTGATTATCATTGTAGGAAGCGACCCCTTCGGCAAGGGTCGCTTCCTGGGCCCCCTAATTCTTTTGAAGACTTTTCTGCCCCCTCTGGGGGCAGATCGGTTTTATTTTTTCGCCGTTTCTGCTCCCAGGGGGGGCAGAAAAGCCCAATAGACACCAGGGAATTAGTTCAATTAAAAATAGAAGTGACCCCTCGCTTCCAGGGTGCAATTTGTTATATGTATTTGGCTCACCCGCCCCGGGACTGAGTAGCCTTTTTTTTCCTGCTGGTTTCTGCCCCACCTGGCACACAACCCGATTGACCATTTGGGTAGTGACATAGCATGTTATAATGTTTATTGTTATATTTTTTGTGAATTGCAATTGTAATGTTTTTTTTTTTTACTTTTTTGTTCTAGGTGAAGGCTTTTCCTCTTTTCAGTTTGCCGTTTTGTTACTGGTGGTTCTGCTGTTTGTGTAGTTTGGTAAGAGACTTTTTTTTGTACAATGTAAATGTGTTTGATTTCTCTGCATGTTTTTTTTTTGCAAATGGTGTAATAATAGCAGTATGTTTGGTTTTTGAGTGTCAAAAACTTTTTGCATTGGTGCTCGATGTGTATTTTGTTGTCTTGTGAGTAATTTGTTTTTTTTTCTTCTTTCTAGTTTGATATCGTTGGTTTTTGCTGTGTCACTGCAGAGTTGGTTTCTGGTGAGTGCAGCTGTCTCTTGTAATTGGATTGTATAGTTTTTGAGTACATTGATCTTTGTGATAAAGGTACACATTTCTTTACTTACTTGGTTTGCACATTGTTGGTTGTTGTTGACTTGTTTGTGCAGTCTTCTATCTTAGTAAGTATAATGGCTAGCCGCAGGATTACTGCTCAGCAGGTTGTTGGTTTGCTGTTTGAGTCTTCCTCTGACCATGGTTCAGAGACTGACTGCATCTGAGGGAGAGGAGGCAGGGGACGATTCTGGCAGTGAGTTTTCTCTCCGTATGGGGTCATCGGATGATGAAGATACTCTTAGTGCGGATGAAGTGCCTGTGTTAGAGGAGGAGACTGATGTGCCGATAGTGCGGCAAGAGGCATCTGGGCTGCAGCCTGGGGCTGCAAGGCTTCCCGTTGGTGTAGTGCGGCAAGAGGCTTCTGGGCTGCAGCCTGCGGCTGCAAGGCTTCCCGTTTGTGTAGTGCGGCAAGAGGCATCTGGGCTGCAGGCTGGGGCTGCAAGGCTTCCCGTTGGTGTAGTGCGGCAAGAGGCATCTGGGCTGCAGGCTGGGGCTGCAAGGCTTCCCTTTGAAAGTGATGACCTCTGGGTTACCCTGGCATGGTGCAGCCGGCATTGCCAGAGTTTACTGGTGTTTCAGGGTCTAGAGTGAATACTGAAAACTTTTTGCCGGTAAATTTTTTTCAGTTGTTTATGGACGATGTGTTTTTGGCAGAGATTGTTGAGCAGACTAATTTGTATGCCGAACAGTTTTTGAGGGACAACAGTGCCAGTCTTAAGCCACACTCTAGAGCTACCCGGTGGACTCCCACAAATGTTGAAGAGATGAAGAAGTTCTTGGGTTTAACTTTTTTGATGGGCTTGCTAAGGAAGCCATCAATGTCTTCATATTGGTCTAGCAGTCCCTTGATGGCAACGTCTATTTTTCCGGCAGTCATGACTTGTGACAGGTATTTGCTTCTGCTTCGGATGATGCATTTTGTTGATAATGGTTTAGCGTTGCCACGAGATCACCCTGACTGTGACCGTCTTTTTAAGATTAGGCCTGTCCTTGATCACTTTGATCGATTTTCTGAGATTTATGCCCCTGGGAAAGAAATTGCAGTGGATGAGTCTTTGGTGTTGTTCAAGGGCCGCTTGGTTTTTAGGCAATACATTCCTAGTAAGAGGGCACGCTATGGAATAAAGCTGTATATGCTGTGTGACAGTAGGACTGGATATGTCTCTAATTTCAGGGTGTACACCGGTAAGGAATCTAGGATTAACCCCCCTGGTTGTCCGTCCACTTTTGGAGTGACTGAGAAAATTGTTTGGGAACTTGGTAGAGGATTCTTTAACAAAGGCCACCATTTATATGTAGATAACTTCTACACTGGTGTGCGGTTGTTCAGGGAATTGGCCAAAGTGGACACTCTTGCTTGTGGCACAATCCGCTCTAACCGTAAAGGTTTCCCGAAAGAACTTGTTTGTCAAAAGCTTGGGCGGGGACAGTGCAGTGCGTTGCATTGCCAGGAGCTTCTTGCTGTGAAGTTTACAGACAGGAGAGATGTCTTCATGCTGACTACCATCCATGATGAAAGCACTGCACCTGTGACTGTTTGGGGTCAGGTCGCTGAAGCGCGCAAACCTGTGTGCATTTTAGACTATAATAGGCACATGGGTGGTGTTGACAGAGTAGATCAGAGGTTGGAACCTTACACTGCTCTTCGTAAGGCTTACATTTGGTACAAGAAGTTGGCTATCCATCTTTTCCACTTGGCAATGTTTAATGCTTTTGTTGTGTTCCAGGATTCTTGCCGTGAGTCAAAGATGACTTTTGCTAAGTTTCAGGAGTCTGTAATAGGCAGCCTTGTTGTAGTGGAACAGGCAAGTGTTCCTAGAGTTGGAGTGGTGGAGGATGTTGCTAGATTGAAAGAACGCCACTTTCCAGATCACATTCCTCCCACACCCGCAAAAGATTTTCCCAGTAGGAGATGCAGAGTCTGTTGGCGAAGAGGTTCGCGGAAGGAGAGTCGTATGTACTGCCCCGACTGTCCTTCTCATCCTGCACTGTGTCTCCCTGCTTGTTTTAGAGCGTACCACATGCGAAATAATTTTTGGGAGCATTCATGAGTGGTAAAGTGAACTGCCTGGTCTGTATTCTTTGGATAATTTGATTCTGTTTCAAGGTTGGTGTTAGTGCAATGTATTTAGTTGCTGATTTTCTGTTAGAAGATTTGTATCTATTTGCGATTTGTTTTTGTTTTTATTTTTTTCTAAAAAAATCCTAAATGTGATGGCGGTGTGTGTAGGCTTGCGCTTGGCTGTTGGTGTGTGTGGACTGGCACTTGGTTGGTGGTGTGCGTGGAATGGTGCTTGGCTGGCGGTGTGCGTGGTCTGGCGGTGTGCATGGACTGGTGGTCTGCGTGGACTGGTGTGTGGCTGGTGGTGTGCGTGGACTGGAGCTTGGCTGGCGGTGTGCGTGGAATGGTGCTTGGCTGGCAGTGTGCGTGGACTGGTACTTGGCTGGCGGTGTGCGTGGACTGGTGGTGTGTGTGGACTGGTGCTTGGCTGGTGGTGTCCGTGGACTGGAGCTTGGCTAGTGGTGTGCGTGGACTGGAGCTTGACTGGCGGTGTGCGTGGAATGGTGCTTGCCTGGCGGTGTGCGTGGACTGGTACTTGGCTGGCGGTGTGTGCGGACTGGTGCTTGGCTGGTGGTGTCCGTGGACTGGAGCTTGGCTGGCGGTGTGCGTGGATTGGCGATTGGCTGCCGGTGTGCCTGGACTGGCGATTGGCTGGCGGTGTGCCTGGACTGGCGATTGGCTGGTGGTGTGCCTGGACTGGCGCTTGGCTAGCGGTGTGCGTGGACTGGTGTTTGCCTAGCGGTGTGTGTGGACTGGTGCTCGGCTGGCTGTGTGTGAGTAGTGACTTTCTGCTGGTCACTACACACACTGCTAGCTGAGTGCCACTCCACGCAATCCATCAGCCTGTGTAGTTGCTGTGTCTGGATTGTGGGCGTGTGAAAGTGATGGGCCCTTGAATGGCGCTGTGTGCTGGTGTGAGTTTTGTTATGTGATGGGCCCGCGGTTGGCGGTGTGAATGGTTTTGTATGTCTCACACGTATGAAAGGTGTATGAATGGCCTGTAAAGAGGTTGGTGCCTTGTCGTGGCTTTACAGCTCACGAGCTGTGAGTCAATGGTTCAGTTTTTCGCCCTTTCAATTATTACCAGTGCATTTCATTTATGTGAAATCACTTGCTAATACAATTGTATCTACTGAACCATCACTCACCCTCGTGCCAAATCCAACCAGTATGTGTGTGTGCTTGCGGATTAGATGGCTGTGCAGTAATATTTGTCTTTCTGAAGCAGGGTGTACCTTGTCCCTTTTTGGTGAATTTTGTAATGTGTTGCTTTTGTGCCTGGTGGTGCGAATGGTCTTGTTTGTATCACGTATGAAAGGTGTGTGAATGGCCTCTAAAGTGGTTGGTGCCTTGACGTGGCTTTACAGCTCACGAGCTGCGAGTCATCGGTTTGGTTTTTTGTGAATTTAATTATTGACAGTGCATTTCATTTTTGTGAAATCTCTTGTTAATAAAATTTAATACACTGAACCATGACTCGCCCTCGTGCCAAATCCAACCAGTATGTGTGTGTGTTTGAGGAATAGATGGTTGTGCAGGAATCTTTGTCTTTAGTTTCTCTGCCAAGGTACACTTTCCATGCAAGAATAACCCACCAACTGTAGATATTGTCGAAAACCCATGGGAGTTCATGGTGATGTCTCTCTTGTGAATTCCAATTTTTTTTTTATCCCCAATGTCCTGCAAACCTCAAAATGTCTGCCACATTTTCTTTGCAATATTATTCCAAAATTCTCACGCTGTAGGAACAATAGTTAATCTGGTTTTGCAAGGGGGGTCACTTTGGTTTTTTGCCCTGTGCTCGGCGGCCATCTAGGGAAACCTACCAAACCCACACATTTCTGAAAACTAGACACCCGGCGACTTCCAAGGAAGTATGGCTTGCGTGGATACCCCAACGTTTCCTTACCCAGAATCCCCTGCAAACCTCAATTTTAGCTGAAAAAATCACTTTTTTCACACATTTTGGGGTGGGAAAGTTGTGGCATCACCGGGCTCACACAAATTTACCACCACCCAGCATTCCCCCAGGTCTCCCGGTAAAAATGGTGCCTCACTTGTGTGGGAGGCCCAAGTACCCGCGGCAGGCAAGGGCCCAAAACGTAGTGAGGCGACATCAAAATGGCCTATCGCAAAACCACCTGGTTTTGCAAGGGGGGTCACTTTGGTTTTTGGCCCGGTGCTCGGCGGCCATCTAGGGAAACCTACCAAACCCACGCATTTCTGAAAACTAGACACCCGGCGGCTTCCAGGGAGGTATGGCTTGCGTGGATCCCCCAACGTTTCCTTACCCAGAATCCCCTGCAAACCTCAATTTTAGCTGAAAAAATCACTTTTTTCACACATTTTGGGGTGGGAAAGTTGTGGCATCACCGGGCTCACACAAATTTACCACCACCCAGCGTTCCCCCAGGTCTCCCGGTAAAAATGGTGCCTCACTTGTGTGGGAGGCCCAAGTACCCGCGGCAGGCAAGGGCCCAAAACGTAGTGAGGCGACATCAAAATGGCCTATCGCAAAACCACCTGGTTTTGCAAGGGGGGGTCACTTAGGTTTTTGGCCCGGTGCTCGGCGGCCATCTAGGGAAACCTACCAAACCCACGCATTTCTGAAAACTAGACACCCGGCGGCTTCCAGGGAGGTATGGCTTGCGTGGATCCCCCAACGTTTCCTTACCCAGAATCCCCTGCAAACCTCAATTTTAGCTGAAAAAATCACTTTTTTCACACATTTTGGGGTGGGAAAGTTGTGGCATCACCGGGCTCACACAAATTTACCACCACCCAGCGTTCCCCCAGGTCTCCCGGTAAAAATGGTGCCTCACTTGTGTGGGAGGCCCAAGTACCCGCGGCAGGCAAGGGCCCAAAACGTAGTGAGGCGACATCAAAATGGCCTATCGCAAAACCACCTGGTTTTGCAAGGGGGGTCACTTAGGTTTTTGGCCCGGTGCTCGGCGGCCATCTAGGGAAACCTACCAAACCCACGCATTTCTGAAAACTAGACACCCGGCGGCTTTCAGGGAGGTATGGCTTGCGTGGATCCCCCAACGTTTCCTTACCCAGAATCCCCTGCAAACCTCAATTTTAGCTGAAAAAATCACTTTTTTCACACATTTTGGGGTGGGAAAGTTGTGGCATCACCGGGCTCACACAAATTTACCACCACCCAGCGTTCCCCCAGGTCTCACGGTAAAAATGGTGCCTCACTTGTGTGGGAGGCCCAAGTACCCGCGGCAGGCAAGGGCCCAAAACGTAGTGAGACGACATCAAAATGGCCTATCGCAAAACCACCTGTTTTTGCAAGGGGGGTCACTTTGGTTTTTGGCCCGGTGCTCGGCGGCCATCTAAGGAAACCTACCAAACCCACGCATTTCTGAAAACTAGACACCCGGCGGCTTACAGGGAGGTATGGCCTGCGTGGATCCCCCAACGTTTCCTTACCCAGAATCCCCTGCAAACCTCAATTTTAGCTGAAAAAATCACTTTTTTCACACATTTTGGGGTGGGAAAGTTGTGGCATCACCGGGCTCACACAAATTTACCACCACCCAGCGTTCCCCCAGGTCTCCCGGTAAAAATGGTGCCTCACTTGTGTGGGAGGCCCAAGTACCCGCGGCAGGCAAGGGCCCAAAACGTAGTGAGGCGACATCAAAATGGCCTATCGCAAAACCACCTGGTTTTGCAAGGGGGGGCACTTTGGTTTTTGGCCCGGTGCTCGGCGGCCATCTAGGGAAACCTACCAAACCCATGCATTTCTGAAAACTAGACACCCGGCGACTTCCAGGGACGTATGGCTTGCGTGGATCCCCCAACGTTTCCTTACCCAGAATCCCCTGCAAACCTCAATTTTAGCTGAAAAAATCACTTTTTTTCACACATTTTGGGGTGGGAAAGTTGTGGCATCACCGGGCTCACACAAATTTACCACCACCCAGCGTTCCCCCAGGTCTCCCGGTAAAAATGGTGCCTCACTTGTGTGGGAGGCCCAAGTACCCGCGGCAGGCAAGGGCCCAAAACGTAGTGAGGCGACATCAAAATGGCCTATCGCAAAACCACCTGGTTTTGCAAGGGGGGTCACTTTGGTTTTTGGCCCGGTGCTCGGCGGCCATCTAGGGAAACCTAACAAACCCATGCATTTCTGAAAACTAGACACCCGGCGGCTTCCAGGGAGGTATGGCTTGCGTGGATCCCCCAACGTTTCCCTACCCAGAATCCCCTGCAAACCTCAATTTTAGCTGAAAAAATCACTTTTTTCACACATTTTGGGGTGGGAAAGTTGTGGCATCACCGGGCTCACACAAATTTACCACCACCCAGCGTTCCCCCAGGTCTCCCGGTAAAAATGGTGCCTAACTTGTGTGGGAGGCCCAAGTACCCGCGGCAGGCAAGGGCCCAAAACGTAGTGATGCGACATTTGGGATAGGCAATGTTGATGTCGCCTCACTACGTTTTGGGCCCTTGCCTGCCGCGGGTACTTGGGCCTCCCACACAAGTGAGGCACCATATTTACCGGGAGACCTGGGGGATCGCTGGGTGGTGGTAAATTTGTGTGAGCCCGGTGATGCCACAACTTTCCCACCCCAAAATGTGTGAAAAAAGTGATTTTTTCAGCTAAAATTGAGGTTTGCAGGGGATTCTGGGTAAGGAAACGTTGGGGGATCCACGCAAGCCATACGTCCCTGGAAGCCGCCGGGTGTCTAGTTTTCCGAAATGCGTGGGTTTGGTAGGTTTCCCTAGATGGCCGCCGAGCACCGGGCCAAAAACCAAAGTGACCCCCCTTGCAAAACCAGGTGGTTTTGCGATAGGCCATTTTGATGTCGCCTCACTACGTTTTGGGCCCTTGCCTGCCGCGGGTACTTGGGCCTCCCACACAAGTGAGGCACCATTTTTACCGGGAGACCTCGGGGAACGCTGGGTGGTGGTAAATTTGTGTGAGCCCGGTGATGCCACAACTTTCCCACCCCAAAATGTGTGAAAAAAGTGATTTTTTCAGCTAAAATTGAGGTTTGCAGGGGATTCTGGGTAAGGAAACGTTGGGGGATCCACGCAAGCCATACCTCCCTGGAAGCCGCCGGGTGTCTAGTTTTCAGAAATGCGTGGGTTTGGTAGGTTTCCCTAGATGGCCGCCGAGCACCGGGCCAAAAACCAAAGTGACCCCCCTTGCAAAACTAGGTGGTTTTGCGATAGGCCATTTTGATGTCGCCTCACTACGTTTTGGGCCCTTGCCTGCCGCGGGTACTTGGGCCTCCCACACAAGTGAGGCACCATTTTTACCGGGAGACCTGGGGGAACGCTGGGTGGTGGTAAATTTGTGTGAGCCCGGTGATGCCACAACTTTCCCACCCCAAAATGTGTGAAAAAAGTGATTTTTTCTGCTAAAAGTGAGGTTTGCAGGGCATTCTGGGTAAGGAAACGTTGGGGGATCCACGCAAGCCATACCTCCCTGGAAGCAGCCGGGTGTCTAGTTTTCAGAAATGTCTGGGTTTGGTAGGTTTCCCTAGCTGCCGGCAGGGCTAGGGTTCAAAAACTACAGCTAGTCACTTTGCCAAAAAAGGGTCATTTTTCACTGCAAAATTGAGGTGTGACCACGTTGCGTTTTGCGCCGTTTCCTGTCGCGGGCACTAGGCCGACCCGCACAAGTGAGGTACTATTTTTCTCGTAGGACTTTGGGGAACGCGGGGTGGGTGGAAATTTGTGGATCCACGCAGATTCCAGAACTTTCCATCCCAGAAATGTGGGGAAAATGTGTTTTTTTTGTCATTTTTTTACGTTTGCAAGGGATTCTGGGTAACAGACCATGGTGGGAGGCAGTCAAGTCACCCCATCCTGGATTCCCCTGGGTGTCTAGTTTTCAAAAATGTAAAGGTTTGCTAGGTTTCCCTAGGTGCCGGCAGGGCTAGGGTTCAAAAACTACAGCTAGTCACTTTGCCAAAAAAGGGTCATTTTTCACTGCAAAATTGAGGTGTGACCACGTTGCGTTTTGCGCCGTTTCCTGTCGCGGGCACTATGTCGACCCGCACAAGTGAGGTACCATTTTTCTTGTAAGACTTTGGGGAACGTGGGGTGGGTGGAAATTTGTGGATCCACGCAGATTCCAGAACTTTCCATCACAAAAATGTTGGGAAAATGTGTTTTTTTTGTCATTTTTTTACGTTTGCAAGGGATTCTGGGTAACAGACCATGGTGGGAGGCAGTCAAGTCACCCCATCCTGGATTCCCCTGGGTGTCTAGTTTTCAAAAATGTATAGGTTTGCTAGGTTTCCCTAGGTGCCGGCAGGGCTAGCGTTCAAAAACTACAGCTAGTCACTTTGTCAAAAAAGGGTCATTTTTCACTGCAAAATTGAGGTGTGACCACGTTGCGTTTTGCGCCGTTTCCTGTCGCGGGCACTAGGCCGACCCGCACAAGTGAGGTACCATTTTTCTCGTAGGACTTTGTGGAACGCGGGGTGGGTGGAAATTTGTGGATCCACGCAGATTCCAGAACTTTCCATCCCAGAAATGTGGGGAAAATGTGTTTTTTTTGTCATTTTTTTACGTTTGCAAGGGATTCTGGGTAACAGACCATGGTGGGAGGCAGTCATGTCACCCCATCCTGGATTCCCCTGGGTGTCTAGTGTTCAAAAATGTATAGGTTTGCTAGGTTTCCCTAGGTGCCGGCAGGGCTAGGGTTCAAAAACTACAGCTAGTCACTTTGCCAAAAAAGGGTCATTTTTCACTGCAAAATTGAGGTGTGACCACGTTGCGTTTTGCGCCGTTTCCTGTCGCGGGCACTATGTCGACCCGCACAAGTGAGGTACCATTTTTCTCATAAGACTTTGGGGAACGTGGGGTGGGTGGAAATTTGTGGATCCACGCAGATTCCAGAACTTTCCATCACAAAAATGTGGGGAAAATGTGTTTTTTTTGTCATTTGTTTACGTTTGCAAGGGATTCTGGGTAACAGACCATGGTGGGAGGCAGTCAAGTCACCCCATCCTGGATTCCCCTGGGTGTCTAGTTTTCAAAAATGTATAGGTTTGCTAGGTTTCCCTATGTGCCGGCAGGGTTAGGGTTCAAAAACTACAGCTAGACTCTTCTCAAAAAAAGTGTAAATTTTCAGTGTGAAAATGTGGTATGTTCAGCTTAGGTTTTGAGCCACTTCCTGTCGTGGGCACTATGCCTACCCACACAAGTGAGGTACCATTTTTATCGGGAGACTTAGGGTAGTTCAGATTTGTAAAGCAACTGTTATTACCTATTGATTTTGGATGCATTTCTCCCTTCCAAATGAAAGACATTGTGTAAAAAAAAAAGTCATTTTGAAAAATGACCAATAATTGTCATGCAAGTATGAGTATTCCCAATTTCGAAAATGTCCAAATATGCACTGTTTCTAAACTCTGTAATTTGTTCCCATTTCAGAAATACATAGGTGTCTGTCATACCGATTTTTCCATGTATACATTTTCCCACAATAATTGCTATATACCCGGAACAAAAAAAAAAACATTACAAAATGCTGCTCAGTTTTTCACTCTGGGTTCGTTGGGCTCTTGGTGAACCTACAAGTCCTATATATCCCCACAACCAGGAAGGTCCAGTGGATGTAACGGTACATTGCTTTCTAAGAGATGTGATAATTAGAAGAAGTTACAGGTGAAAACGTTGACTCAAAAGGTTGCTTTTTTCAACTAATTTTTAATTTTTCCTATATTTAACTGGTAGTTTCTATAAAGAAACCTTGATGGATCTACACAAATGACCCCTTGCTGAATTCAGAATTTTGTCTACTTTTCAAAAATGTATAGCTTTCCAGGATCCATTATTGTTTTTGTACCCATTTCTACCATTAACTGGAAGGAGGTTGAAAGCACAAAAAATAGCAAAAATAGGGTATGTCCCAGAAAAATGCCAAAACTGTGAAAAAAATGTTGGTTTTCTAACAAAATTCTGTCATTCCCTAAAAGCTGGAGAAATGGTGATTTCAGCCCCACAAACCCTTTTTTGATACCATTTGCAGAGAAAAACCCAGAAGCTTTCATTTGCAGCCCGTTTTTCCCATTTTTCACAAAAAAAACAAACTTTTGCTGTATTTTGACTAATTTCTGGGAACCCTCTAGGAGAATCCACAAACCCTGGGTACCTTTAGAATTCCAAAGATGTTGGAAGAAAAGGACGCAAATTTGGCGTGGATACCTAATGTGGTCAAAAAGTTACAGGGGCCTAAGCGCGCACTACCCCAAATAGCCCAAAAAAGGCTTAGCACAGGAGGGGAAAAGGCCTAGCAGCGAAGGGGTTAAAGAAATTCCCATTGCTGGAATTAAAGCTCCAAAAATATCTCCTACAATTTCTGTCCATGTTTCTCTTCTATAGCGTGTTAATAGATTAGTTTGTTCAGCATTTTCTACTCTATCCATATGAAAAACCTTTGGAAAGACCAGGCCAACATAACATGTGCCAAACCAATGGTCAGGCAAATGGTAATAAGCCTTGTTCCCACAAATATAATATACTCCCGGAAAAACTGGATCTTCTCCTCCTCTAAATCCCCATTCGGTTGCAATAAAGTATGTATCATGGCACTCACTAGTCCCTATGAAATAATAATCATACCATCTCTTCCTGGTAATGCATAGTTTGCCTTTCTGTGGTGCATCTATAGCCATAGTTGGACTGGCTGCATTTTTCAATTCCTTTTCTTTCTCAATATCCCACATGGTTTCACTCATTTTATGCCCTTCTGCTTTCTTGTGCATGTTCAAACTTCTTCTCTCAACCGTGTCTAGGAAATTCTTCTCTTCTCCCTTCAAACTGCAAGTTAAATTGTTCTTAAAAACATATTCTAAGGTTAATTCTTTTGTTTCTAAAAAAATCTCACCTAAAGTGTTAGCTTCTTTTGCAGGATTCAGTGCTTTATTCATAGGCAATTGCCGAAGAATATTATCTACATTAGACATATTATAATCTAATTTCCCTAACTGGTAAAATATACTAATCAACACACTACATGAATTTCCATACGTAGCCGGAAGATGATGATAAGTCACTCCTTCCGAAACAGAGGCAGGTAATTGCATGCAAACATAGGAATGCCTTACTTCCATTGTCTTTACGTATTCATACAACAATTTAGAAAAAACATTGCTAGAAAAATCATTAATTGACCTATCCTTATGTATATGTACATTGCTAGTTCTAGTTGGTACTATTTTCTGTGAACTTTTCCCTATATTAGTTCTGTTCTCAGTATGTCCTTCTAAAGTGTCTATAGTTACTCTAAAAGAAATCAGTAGAGCAAGCACACTCCAAAGCAGCATTAATAATCCTGTACAGCAGCAGCACATCTTGCACCATATTTTCAGAAAGGTACATCTATTTTTATTATTCTCAGTGTTAGCCATTTTGTTAATTTGACCGTGTCTTTTGACTTAGCCTCTTCTACTCCTCTATCGAACTTCAGGGCAACAAGTACCCAACAGATTTTACAATCTACTACTTTTAATATTGTTTTTTTTTCTTTTCTTCTCCAAGTGATTTTCCTTGGATTTACTCAATTTGGGTTTTCATCACTTTTCACTGTTTCTTCATCATCATCAAACTGTATCAGGTCCTGAACATCCGTCTCTTCTCCAATGTCGGACAAGATAACTCTCAGGATTCCCACAGCCTCTTCTTCAGCAACCTCTTTCAGTAAAGCCTCCTCTGGACTTCCTTGACTGTCTGCCTCTTCTCCTTGTTCAGGCAGTGCCACATACGTCCATTCCGGTGACTTGTACCTCTGGTTTGGCTTCCTTATTCTTTTAGTTCTCTCAGGTATCTTTGTTTCTTCTTCTTTAGTGGGATTTTGACTTGACACTTCGTTCACTTGTTCAGCTTTCGAAGAGTTAACTCGTGTCAGTCTATACCTCAGTTTCTTTATCTTATTCGGCCAAAGATCTCCTTTAGCATTTCTCTTTTGTCTTCCTTCTTTATTGTTTCTTTCTCCAAGCCAAGTTCTCTTTCTCAGAACTCGTCCTCCATGTATCTCATTGTCACTTTCATCAGACTCTGTTTCAGTTGCCTCTTGTTCATCAACAGCTTTCTTTTCTCCAACAACTTCCTTTTCTCCAACAGTCTCTTTTTCCACCAATTGAGATTTCCCTACTTCTGTCCCTCCTCGGTTCTCCGACACGCAATCTTCTTGCTGTCTGCTTGTCTCTTCACCTAGCTTGTTGTTGATGTTCCCTACACCTCCTCGGGGTTTTTCCGCAATCTGTCCCTCTCTGTCTTTGTCTGTCCCTTCTTCTTCAATATTTATCTCAGGTGGAACTTGTCCAATTTCTTCATTTGATTCAGGTGTCACTTCTGTTGGATTGTTCTTTTCTTTTCTTTCTTTCTTTTTGTGTTGGTTATTGTTAGTTGGAACCTCAGGAACTTCTTCAGAATCTGAACTCGCCTCTGTGGTTTGAACTGTTCTTTTCAGAACCTCTTCTGGTGGGATGAAAATTTCTCTTGACTCACTTTCCCCACTTTCAGGATTCTTTTTCCTTCTAACTGTCTCGCTGTCTGCATCATCACTGGAATCTGATTCTTCAAAGTATTCTTTTCCAGTGCCGTCTCTTGGATTTGGAACTCTCAGTGTGTGACTTGCATGTATCCAATTTTTCACTCCAGCACACTTCACAGCAGTCGTTGTGGTCAAAATGACTTGTCTTGGCCTTCCCCACCTTGGAACCAGGCAATTCCTTCTTCTGTGGACTTTTATCCTTACCCAGTCCCCTGGGCTCAGATCATGGGCTGGTTTCTTTTCAAGTGTGGTGGCGTCTTCTCCAACCTGGTGAAACACAGAATGAACTGCGTCAGCCAGGCCCTTACAGTAATCCAAAATCATGTCATCAGTTATAGTCATCAGCTTGTTGACTGGTACAAATGCATGTCTCATAGCACGTCCCATGATAATTTCATGTGGACTCAAACCTGTTGTTCTGTCTGGAGTAGACCTAATGGTCATCAGGACTAGAGGCAAGACATCGGGCCATTTCATTCCTGTGGCTAGGCACATTTTGCCAATTCTATTTTTGATGGTACCATTCATTTGTTCAACCACACCAGAAGCCTCTGGTCGGTAAGCACAATGTAGCTTCTGCTGTACACTCAATGCTTCACAGATTAGACCCATGATTTCATTATAAAAATGTCCTCCTCTGTCTGATTCAATGGTTACTGGGAACCCGTACCTTGGGATGAACTCTCTTAACAGTAATTTGGCCACTGTTATCCTATCGTTTCTTCTTGTTGGATATGCCTCCACCCACCTGGAGAACAGGCAGACCACCACCAGGACATACCTCAATCTGTTGACTGGGGGCATTTCAATGAAGTCTATCTGCATTCTTGTGAAATGTCCTCCCTCTCTGCCTATTGTTCCTAGGCTTACCACTGTTTTCTTTCCAGGATTGAATTGCTGACATATCAGACATCTCTGACAGAGACTTTCTGCTATCAGCCTGAACTTTGGACTATACCAGGTCTGCTTAAAAGCCCTTATCATAGCATCCCTCCCCAGGTGTCCTTGGCCATGATACATCCTTGCCATTGTTGGCAACATGCTATTTGGCATGACTGGTCTTCCATCCCTATAGACCCATACATGATCTTTTTCCCTTGGTGCACAACCTGCTTTCACCCAATCTTTCATTTCCTCGTCTCCTGCCTCATCCTGCAATTGTTTCACTTCCTCCCATGTTCCCACCTCATTAGTAAACATCAAGGAACAAGAAGATATTTCTCTTTCTTTACTCCGGTTAATGGAATGATTGTTTCTTGCACAGTATTGTGCTATGTCATTTGCGAATTTATTACCAACGGTGACAAAATCATTACCTTGACCATGAGCAGCACATTTTACCACTGCTAGTTCTTTAGGCAGCTTTATCGCCTCTAGCAGTTTTCCAACCACTTCAGCATTCTTTATGGGAGTTCCACTTGAGGTCAGGAAACCTCTTTGTAGCCATAGCTGGCCAAAATCATGGACAACTCCGAAGCCATACTGGCTGTCAGTCATCACAGTCACTCTCACACTTCTTCAAATTTTGCAGGCTTTTGTTAGTGCCACCAATTCTGCCACCTGAGCGGATTTAACTCCTTTCAAAGGTGATGCTTCCACAACTCCTGAAACTGTACATACAGCATATGCAGCACTCAGTGTTCCTTCATCCGTTCTTAAACAAGATCCATCCACAAACAACACATGATCACTGTCAGGCAGTGGTAGATCTCTTATGTCTGGTCTTGGTTTTGTACAGTAATCAAGCACATCCAGACAGTCATGATCAACTTCATTTCTCACTCCCACACATTCAGTATCAGGCAACAGTGTCGCTGGATTCACATTCACACATCTCTCCAGACTCACATTGGTTGCACCAAGAATGACTTTCTCATATTTAGTCAGCCGACTATGAGACATGAACTGTGTCCGGCTCCTTGTTAAAAGGATTGCCACATCATGAGGTACGAATACCCGTACAGGGTATCCCATTATGATTCCCTCACTTTGTTCCAGACTTTTACAGGTAGCAGCTCCTGCTTTTAGGCAACCTGGTAAACCCACAGCTACTGGGTCAAGTGTTGATGAGAAGTAGGCAATTGGCCTTCTCAGGCGTCCATGTTTCTGGATTAACACTGAAAGTGCACATCCATTTCTCTCACTACAATACAGCTCAAATTCTTTTTTGTAATCTGGCATTCCTAGGGCAGGAGCTTCACATAGTCTGTCCTTTAACTCTCTAAACGTAGCCATTTCTTCTGGGTTTAGTTCTAATGTGTCTTTCACCTCACTTTTGGTCAATTTAATCATTGGTTTGGCAATCAGGGAAAAGTTACTTATCCACTGACGACAGTAACCCACCATTCCCAGGAACATTCTCACTTCTCTTTGTGTCATTGGGGCTCTCATCCCTCTAATGATTTTAATCCTGTCAATGGTCACTTTTCTCAGACCTTTCTCAATGTTGTGTTCCAAGTACTGGACTTCTTTGTTGCAGAATTGCAATTTGGCTGGAGATACTTTTAATCCTCCATCTGCCAAGTGATTTAGTAAAGCAATGGTATCTACTTCACAAGCTTCGCGTGTTTTTGATGCCACAAGTAGGTCATCAATGTATTGGACCAAAACTGAATTTTCAGGCATTGTTAGACTTTCCAGAGATTTCTTCAGCAATTGATTAAATATTGAAGGGCTCTCTGTATACCCCTGTGGAATTTGGCACCATGCCAAAATCCGCTCTCCAAATCTAAAAGAAAATATTGGCTGGCTGTCATGATGCAACGGGATTGAAAAGAAAGCATGACACAAATCAATTATGGTATACCATTCTGCATCATGGGGAATCTGATACAAAATCACTGATGGATTTGGCACAATGGGACAGCATGACACAACAATCTTGTTAATTTTTCTCAAATCCTGTACTATTCTGAACTTTCCATTAGGTTTCTTCAGTCCCATTATTGGTGAATTACATGAGCTACTAAATATTTCCCTTAACACCCCCTGCTGAATCATTTTCTCAATTATGGGTGTTATTCCTTCAATTATTTCAGGTGTCAGTCGGTATTGTGGAATGTTTGGGTAAACCACTCCTTCTTTTACAGTAATTTTCACTGGATCTACATTTCTCATCAGGCCCACATCTTCTCCAGTAAAATCCCAAACTGCTGCTTTCACTGTCTGTTTCAATTCTGGGGGTAATGCATCCGGATTAAATACAGCATATGTCCCCAAAGCCTCACATTCCCTGTTATCCATGGTCATTCTGTATAGGACATCCTCATCTGGTGTTTCAAAGGTTATTCCATCTGGAGTACAGAAGATAGTGCAATTCATCTTGCACAGCAGGTCTCTGCCTAGCAAGTTCACAGGACTAGTGTCACACACCACAAATCGGCGCATGTCTGAAAATTTCCCTATCTTAACCCTTCCTGGTTCAATAAGAAGGGTTTTAATCTGTGTGTTGGACACACCAACTACTTGGATTGCTTCATCCGAGAGAGGAAGATTCTTTATATCAGCTGACCTGACAGTTGATCTCGTAGCTCCTGTGTCAACTAGAAAAGTAACACTTTCACCATTGATTTTTCCATCTACAAAAGGTCCTGCCTGGTCTATTTCTAGAGTTGCGCCAAGTACGCACTCTTCCTCCTCTCTTCGGCACCGTCAGAAGTCTCCCTCAGAATCACTACCCTCATTTTTCAGCCAATATTGAGCTACAGCGCTTGCGCGTTTTGGCTTGATTACCTGCTCTTCATCATAGAACCCCGACTCTTGGCTGTACTTCTGGGATCCTCTCCTCTGTGGCAAGGGTGGTTTTGGCACCTGATTCTGCTGCTTAACAGCCTTCTGCTGTTGCTGATGCTGACCACACCCCTCACTCTGCACCTGTGAATTCAATGATGGATTGTCATCATTAGTAGTCGGTGGATTCTTACACTCGGATTTCCAGTGCCCTAATTTTCCACAGTTGTGACATGGGAATTTCTTCTTGGCTTCCTCAATGTTTCCTTTCCCTTTTCCTGAACCAAACCTGGGTTTATTTCCTGGGTTATTTGCTTGTTCAACCAGCTGAGCTTCCTGTCTTTCTGCAACCTTCACCTGTGCCCACATTGCCTTTTCTTTTAGTTTCCTCTGCTTTGCCTCAATCTCATCACTGAAGTATTTTGCATGTCTCAGGATCTCATCAATCTTCTTGCTCTGCCAGTCTACGGTATGCTGCCTAATCATTTCACTGATCTCAGGCCGCAAGCCATATACAAATCTATATACAAAATGGCTCAGGTCCTTGTCACCCAGATGTTCATCTCCACTGAACTGTTTGAAAGCTAGTATTAGTCTTTCATAATAAGCATGGACTGATTCTTTTAATTCTTGATGTGTTCGATCTATTTTAACCCAGTCTGTTTCTTTGGGGGGTACCTTATTTTTCAAGAAGGCCATAACCTGTTCATACTTTTTCATGACCTCCGGATCTGGAGATCCTGTCTTTGGATCTCTTGGGTATTCCTTAGTGGGCCAGTCTATGACTATTTTACATTCTGCCCACAAGTCTGCTGGTACAATTATATCAAACAGACTATTCAGGTCAATCCACAGCACTTTTGACAATTTCACAAATCTGTCGACCTGTCTATACCACTCGACAGGTTTCTCCCTTAGTCGCGGGAAATCATTTGTAAATGACAAAATATCCTGTCTGGTCCATGGGACATGTACATACCCACCTCCTGGAATCTCCCTCATGGGGTAAGCTGTCACTGCTTTCTCCTTTTCTTTCAGAGGGAATGTCGAGTAAGTTTTATCTGCCCCATCCTCTCGCTTTCGGTACCATCTGTCTTTCCATCTTTCTACGTCTCCCCATTTTCTCAGCAAAGCAACCATCTCCTTAATCAGCCCTGTTCGGCCTGCATTGTTCAGATTCTCAATGTCCTTATCTGTAAAATCTACTCGGTAAGGCTTTTGTAAAGCTTTTACCTTGTCCATGTCAATCCCCAATTCACTGGCTATTCCTTTCAACCTGTCATGTATGTTCTTTGCTCTCCATGTGATACTTTTGCACAGGAAGAGGATCTCCCCTTCCTGATAATTTTTCAGCGTTTCTGTAGGGATTGTTCCTACAATCATCTCCTCCATTTCCATACGTAGCCTAGCTACATCAATTCCCTGGGATTCTTGTTCTTTCTTCTGCAAAGCCTTCAGCCAATCATTCAAATCTTCAGCAGTTATTCCCACAGATTTTTCTGCACCCCCTGGTTCTGTCACTCTTTGTGGTTCTAAGATAGATCCTCTGTTCCCTTCCACACATCCAGAATTCAAACTTGAGTTAGTCTGCACACTCAATTCTCCTCCACATATGGTATTTCTCGACTGATTTTCTCCCGTTCTCCACTGTGTTTCTCCTGCTCTCATTTCTGCCTGCTCCGGAGGAACAATCAATCTATTGCCCACATATGGTACTGTCAAATCACTTTCGCCCGTCCTCTGCTTGTCGAAAATCGGCATAACCGGGCCTATTGTCACAGGCACTGTAACTGCCTCAAGATTTTTAGTCAGTTCTCTGATTTTCTCTGTCAGTTCAAAGGTAGTTCTTGCTAGTTCTCTGGTTTTTTCATCCTCAATTTCATTCTCCCTTTCTATCTCTCTTTCTCTCTCTCTCTCCCTCTCTCTTTCTTTCTCTCTCTCTCTCTCTCTCTCTCTCTTTCTCTCTCTCTTTCTCTCTCTCTATCTCTCTCTCTTTCTCTTTCCTCCAGAGAACAACTGCTTGTCAACCCAGGGGTGGTACTCTCTGTCTTAATAATCCGCAGGGTGTCTCTCATTGGGGTCACTGCTGTTCCTACCTCTGGTTCTCGTCTATACGGGGGTGGTCTTTTATAGAGCATGTCCTCTAGGACATCGTCATCAGACTCATTCGCCCCATATCTCCTTGTTTCTACATTATGTTCTTTTTCTGTACACTTTCTCCCTTCTGACTCCTCTGCTGTTCTTACAGGATATAATCCCTCAGTCACACTAGCATCTCGCCATCGTCTCATCCGGTCATGATGGGTTTTGCGATCATATTTTCGCCCAAACATATACCTGTAACTTCCCCCACCCCTCTGCTTTTCTCGTTCATGCATTTCATCTTCCCATTCAGTCAATGCCTCAAACTGCGTCGGCCTAGGCCGAGGCTCTAGACTCATCATCCGTTCCCGGAAGTTCCTCAGTATGGCCAGATTAAATGAGCCATGTTCCGGGAAAGCTAAAACTCCATCCTCTTTCGTATACTTCACCCAGTTATCCAACCAAATACAGGTATGATACCCATACTTTGCAACCATGAAGGATGCGGGGGTTCTTATCGGAGGAAGTAACTGTCCTTCCCTAGTCACAATATCTTTATCCTTGTCAAACCAGTTCTTTACTTTACTAAACAAGGATTTCTTTTTCTTTTCCTCAGCGTGGTAATACATTTTCTTATTTTCCGCAAGCTGTTTGTCCTTTCTACAACTGTACGATCTCCTGTCCAATTGCAGTGCGACTCACACTAATGCACCAATCCTGGAGCGTCTACGTCACTGACTCAGTCCACGAATCCCAGCGCGACTCACACCAACGCACCAATCCTGGAGCGTCTACGTCACCCTGTATGTCTCCCAATCCTAGCGCGGCGTACACTAGCACACCAATCACCGTGCTTCCACCGTTCCAACCCGCTGTCCAATCACAGCGCGGTCTCCCTGACGTCAGCAGTCGCTGCAGCAGCTTCTGCTCCTGTCTCCTGTCTCTCTCGTCTACCCCTCCTTTACAAGACTACTCGGTAGACTTTGTTTCAACTTCTACGAGTCTGTTAGTTACAACATACAAACATCTCTATTGTCTGCTTCGCTAGCCACAGAACAGCAAAAGATCTTTCCCACGAGAATTCTGCCTTTCCCGAGAGCAGCGCTTACCTCTGCCCTACTACAGAATCGTTACTTCCGTTGATAAAGTAGCACATCCCTCTACTCTACCCTTCTAACAAGCACCAATTAACTGTTTTCTCCGGAATGCTCCTAAGAGTTTCACAATTAACAAGAATGCCTTCTCATTCACGCACTTTCACACCAGAAAATGTAGTACATTCACACAGAATTCTGTCTTTCCCGAGAACACCGAACAGTCTGTCCTACTACAGAATTATATCACACGTTAACAAAGCAGCGCTTACCTCTGCCCCGTCCTTCTAACAAGCTCAGAGAATACCTATTACCTTTCTAGTGATAAGCGTTAACGGAATGCCATACGGACCCCTGAGACCTAAGACCAGAACTTCACAGATAACCTTCGCTATCATATACACTTCTCTCACCCAGAAAATACGTTTCTAATGGCAACACACGGCGATGCTACCTCATCGAACCCAGACAATGCGACGCGCAACTTCAATTGTCACACGTTTTCCCCTGTCTGCATACAGGGCCAACAATCCCGCCTTTTTCCTAGAGCAGCACTCCCTCTGCCCTACTACGGAACTGTCACCGACTCCCTACGTCCCAGAAGCCGTACACCATACATAAAACTCAATACACTTCGACATATAGTGTTAGTACAAATATCAATCAATAATCAACAAGCCTATATACACGCAAATTCACCAGATCAAGACAATAGTTAACCATCATTCTGCTACCAAGAAACTGGTGCAGATCGGAGCTTCCGAATCTCCTCTACTTCCACGGACGGAGTGATCTCAGTCGCACACGCACACACACATCACACGCTGGTGGGGCCCATTACACCAACATTCATTCTACCACTCTATCCGTGCCCTGTATAAGGAGAAACACTTTCGATACCTAACCAATCTGCATGTACCTTGAGGTCAATGGCATCAACTTAGTTGCTGTGAATCTGGTGAAAAACATTTCTATACAATATGCAAATAAATTCAATAAACATGACCATAAATAACCACCCGACACAGAGATTCAAACAGAATATTTGTTTATCTAAAATTGCATGAAAAGCCAATTAAATGCAAATTCATTTCTCTCATATTTACCTATTCTGGCTAAAGTCAGATCCTAAGTCAGAACCGGTCCTCAGTAATTCAATCAGAGTTTCTAGCCGTCATGTAGAGTCACCGTCCTCTCCGTCAGCATCGGGACCTCGGATCATTAGTTCAGGAAGAAGTGGCGCTAGACCTCTCTAGTCTACTAATATTTATACCAAAATTGCATTTCAAAATGTTACAATCCTCATCCGTTTAGCAGGGAAAGATGTCGTCTTGATACATTAAGAAATTTTCCCATGTATTGATAACTTCAAATTCTGAATAGAAAATATAAGTCCATAGCTAATTCGTTACTTCTACGGATGTCTCTTTTGGATAAATTTGTATCCCATTCGTGGGATCATTACAAGTTCATAAAGTCAGTATTTTGCTTGGCAACAAATTTCATGTTCAGGGGCACTTGGCATCACGCCTGGATTTGTCGTCATGCTCATGGCTTTTCAGATCATCGAGAGGGCAAGGTCAAGGCAACGCGAAGCTTCCTTGCAATATTTCCACCAACTCGAATGCAGGCTGCGGGTGGTAGCCATCTTTTGGTAGGCCACATTGGTCAACTTAAGTGAAATAAACATAAAACAAAATTACTGCACGGAAATGATTATACAGTGTTATTCCCCTGCTAATACCCTTATGTGTATGTATTTATATAGCCATTTGCGACATCAAAAGCCATTAATGCATTTTAATTATAAGCGCAAAACACAATAACATCACATAAGCAACATCTATTTCTGTCAGTTTGCTCACCAACTTAGTTCACTTATTATTATAGCCATGCAATAGCATTCCCACGTGTAATTCTCTTGTTAATAAGGTTGGTTAGACAAGACTCGACAAACTTTTAATGATTAATAATTAATCAGTAGTACTTTTAGTTATAACATGCGAAAAATGACACAGGTATTCGGTTTTAAAGAAAAAACCCTGCTCCATCAACAACACTAGCCCAAACTATGCCTGGAACCATTGTAGATCTGGATACTGCGACTAGCAATTATCATCAGTGGGTTGACTCCACTCTTAACTGCCTCACCCGCTTAAAGTTTATAAAAATTACAGATCCTTTCCCTCAGAGCTTTAGTTTAATGGAAAACTTAGAATACCTAAACAAGGTTGTCGAAGGCTAGAAAGGAAATGGTGCATCAACTACAACCCCATAGCAAAAGAATCCTGTAAACGGGCCATTTTGGCCTACAAAGAATTGATCTCTGAAGTAAACCAAGCTGACCAAGCTTTTTGTAATTTCTTAGCCTCCTTCAAGGTCAAAGCCGTTTTCAATTTGTTTTTGGCTAACCATGCACCTACCTGCCTGCTTGAGTATAAGGACATGCTCGATGGCCCGGAATCAGATGGAATAATCACCTCCGGCAAAACTGCCCTGGTAGGCTATTCAACGTCTCACTACCCACTTTTGTGGAGGGGACCCCACTTCAGGCAATGCCGTTTTGACCTCTTTTTACCCTTTAACCACGGATTTTGTTCAGACCCAATTTAGCCAAATTAAAACAGGCTCCCCTATTGGCCACTGTACTCCCAGGATTCTTCACCTTGCATCTGATATCATCTCATGGCATCTCACGGGCATTTTCAACTCGATGTTTAAGAATGGCTATTTTCCTACAATGTGGAAAAAAGACTCTTCTCACCATTCTTAAAAAACTGAACTTGAACGCCAATGACCCCAATACCTATTGATCCATCTTGCATCTTCCATTCCCTACTAAGATCGTAGAGAAAGCCATTAACTCTGAACTTTCCTTCTTCATTAGTAGCAACAGGCTTTGGCTTCAGAAGTTTGCCCAGCACCAAACTGGCTCTGATTACGGCCTCAGAGGAAATCAGACAAACTTTAGATGCTGGAGGCAATGTTGTCTTGATTTTATTAGACCTCTTGGTAGCATTCGACACGGTTAACCATAGTCTACTTATCAACTGTCTTTCTGCCACTGGAATCAGGGGCATAGCTCTTAAGCTTCTGAAATCCTTCCTCACAGACAGAGAGCAGTTTGTCGTGCTGGATGAGTTCAAGTCCTCTCCTTCCTCTTTGCCTTGTGGGGTACCTCAGGGCTCTTCATTAAGCCCTACTCTTTTCAACCTTTATGCAACCCCCTTGGCCAACCTGATCAACTCATTTGCTTTCGCTGTGGTATCCTACTCCACCGACACACAGTTAGTGGTGTCAGTAGCCAGCAATCCTAATGACACTGCCATCAGATTTCATGACTGCATGCTTCAGGTAAGGAGTTGGTTGTCCCACAACTGTTTAAAGTTGAACTCTGGTAAAGTCGAGGTTTTGTCAGGTAGAAACACGTCATTCTGGTCTCCGAGGTGGTGCCTGCAGGAACTCTGGAAGGGGCGCCCCCCACTCTCGTCACCAAAGTTAAGAATTTAGGGGTCTACTTTGACATCAAACTCTCTTTTGAAGCCTACATTAACTCTTATCATTTCCACTTTCTTAATGGTAAAGACTCTCAGTAAAGTATTTCTCTCTCCGAAATGGTCATGCTGCCACGTTTGCTTTATTTCTTTGTTAATTTGCCGGTGACAGTACCGACCTTTTGGTTCCACCAACTTGATCCATTTCTGCGGGAGCTGATATGGGAAAAGGGTAGGCAGAGGGTGCCCCTAGAAATGTTGCAGTGCCCGATGACTGAGGGCGGACTAGGAGCACCGAACCTAGAGCTATATTTCCTGGTCTCTCAGTTGCAGTGAGTTACGCAGTGGCTGGACCAGCAGAAGCAGGAGGAGTTGGGTCCGATGGGATCATTTACACACTTGGGGGTGTTGCTGGCCAGATTGCTTAATCCAGCTGTTGAAATTTTGCACCCAACATTATTGCTGACAGCGGCATTATACTGCTTGAAACGCTGTGTAGACAAGACGGTGGGGACCCCTCTGTATGCTCTAGAGCTTCACAAGAAAAAGGTGACAGAGTGCACACCGGTTGTCTCCGTTCTTTCGTCAATAGCTTATTTGTTTGTATTTTGTTGGCGTGCAAAGCCGGAATCGTGGACTGCCAATTACACGTGTAAGTAGTAATCACTAGAAAAAGTGGGGCGACATTCCACCCCACATCAGGCGCACAGCGGTAGTTCATGCATATATATGCAACGTTTGCTCCAATTTTGTCAAAAAGTTTTTATTTTCCTTTTCATTCACAGTTGTTAAACAGTCATCTTTTTTTCTCAGTCACGCGGTGGACCTCTATGTAAACACAATCCTTAATGCTGAAGAAGTGCCACTATCGGCTTTACTCTGCGGCATGGCGTTTTACATAAATATTCCTCATTGTGTTGCTTTCAATACCCAATGCATTTCGGGCCATTTTGGCCCTTCGTCAGGGGTTATCTATAAATTGAAAAACATAGACATTAGCTAAAGTTTGTTAAATAAATCATGTTGACCACCTTAAGCACATAAATAAAGTTCAAAATACACATGTATGTAACTGAGGTGAGTCCCCTAATCAATGTAATGCCCGCTGAATTCTTAAGAGTGTATCTGCTCATTTCGGTACCTGCGCTCGAAAACATTCAACCCCTCTAAACTCTCATTATATTGTACCTCGCCAGCAAATGCACACCCACGTAATCCAAATTTTCCCCTTATAATTCTTCGAGCCTTTTATAAAAACGAATCCCCACCTTGAATATTCTGGTAACTGCTATTCTTCCTGTTCGGAACCATTCTGATGACTTAGCTCACACGCTCTATTTAAAACACCTGTGGGGTGTCCCCGCCCGTTCTAATCCCTCCAATTACGATCAGCTCTTCCAATCCAACTGCAAGAACCATAATGCACTGCATACGTTTAAAGTATATCCAATCTAAAGTGCGTCTCAATCTTAAAACGCTCCCGCTGCCAAATATCGCAATCTTGAAGTACTTTAAGGGGTTCTTAACACGCAATGTGTTGTTTAGGTGTGTGTAAACCATAATCATCTCACTTTATAACAATAGTTTTCTTATGCTATGTTTGTTTCAACCAAGTCGTCGCTGTCGGGATAACTATATTAGTGTTGGTGTGATGGCTCTCATATATCTCTTTCCCTCGTTTTAACATAATCCTAACCGTTTGAATGACGTGCGGGTGTATAGCCAAATTGCCAGCCTCTCTACCATATAAACATTCACCCCTAGTGTTTCTAGCGTAAACCTCAAAATAAACACAATAAATTCCCCGCCCGCCCGCTGAAATCATTATCTACATCGATTCAAACATGTATCAATCCTGTACTCTATGTCAATCAAATCATGACGTAAAATGAACCATGGATACAACTGTTCGTTAGTCCGTTGTCTGTGTTTTCAAAAAAATAGTTCATGTGCTTCACTTTCGAGGAAAAGCTGTTCAACAGGTCCAGCGTATGACGATGCAAACTTTATCTGTTAATTATCTTTGGTACGTGGGTGCAACTCGTCGGGTAGGCAGTAAATTGTAAGATCACAAGAAAAAAGTGACAGAGTGCACACCGGTTGTCTCCGTTCTTTCGTCAATAGCTTATTTGTTTGTATTTTGTTGGTGTGCAAAGCCAGAATCGTGGACTGCCAATTACACGTGTAAGTAGTAATCACTAGAAAAAGTGGGGCGACATTCCACCCCACATCAGGCGCACAGCCGTAGTTCATGCATATATATGCAACGTTTGCTCCAATTTTGTCAAAAAGTTTTTTATTTTCCTTTTCATTCACAGTTGTTAAACAGTCATCTTTTTTTCTCAGTCACGCGGTGGACCTCTATGTAAACACAATCCTTAATGCTGAAGAAGTGCCACTATCGGCTTTACTCTGCGGCATGGCGTTTTACACAGAATATTGTTCCGAACAGGAAGAATAGCAGTTACCAGAATATTCAAGGTGGGGATTCGTTTTTATAAAAGGCTCGAAGAATTATAAGGGGAAAATTTGGATTACGTGGGTGTGCATTTGCTGGCGAGGTACAATATAATGAGAGTTTAGAGGGGTTGAATGTGTTCGAGCGCAGGTACCGAAATGAGCAGATACACTCTTAAGAATTCAGCGGGCATTACATTGATTAGGGGACTCACCTCAGTTACATACATGTGTATTTTGAACTTTATTTATGTGCTTAAGGTGGTCAACATGATTTATTTAACAAACTTTAGCTAATGTCTATGTTTTTCAATTTATAGATAACCCCTGACGAAGGGCCAAAATGGCCCGAAATGCATTGGGTATTGAAAGCAACACAATGAGGAATATTTATGTAAAACGCCATGCCGCAGAGTAAAGCCGATAGTGGCACTTCTTCAGCATTAAGGATTGTGTTTACATAGAGGTCCACCGCGTGACTGAGAAAAAAAGATGACTGTTTAACCCCTTCCATGCGGGGCGGATTCCCCCGCTGTGCTGAGCGCTGCTTGCGCGGGCGTGGTCATGACGGAACGGTTCCGTCATGAGCACAGCTCAACCGACGCTCATGACGGAACCGTTCCGTCATGAGCGCCGAAGGGGTTAACAACTGTGAATGAAAAGGAAAATAAAAACTTTTTGACAAAATTGGAGCAAACGTTGCATATATATGCATGAACTACGGCTGTGCGCCTGATGTGGGGTGGAATGTCGCCCCACTTTTTCTAGTGATTGCTCTAGAGCTTCCACATGGTGACCCCCTGATGCTTTTCACAGCTGGATACCTGACGGCCTGTATGGAGGCAGGGTTAATGACTTTTGGGGATTGCTACTTACAAAACACCCTAATTCTCTTTGGAGACCTGGGGCCATATGTAGGAAGGCAAATTGCGATCGCAAATGCTGAAATTCACCGAATTTCGGCGTTTGTGATCGCAATTTGGGCAGTGTGCTATGTAGCACACAAAAACCCACACGCAAAATAGGGAATCGCAAAATTTGCGATTCCTTATTTTGCTAATGCATTTAAGGAATCCCAAATTGCGATTCCTTAAATGCAATGTAGGAAGCACCCAAGTTGTGCAATTTTGGCTTAAGGAATCGCATATTACCACCGACCTCAGGTTGGTGGTAATTTGCGATTTCCTTGAAAAATGCACTTTTTTGCATTTTTCAAAGTGCCATGTGGCGCACATACATGCCCTTAGTGCATGTATGTGCGCCACATGTGCACACATATTTATTTCAGGGGTGCAAAAGGGTGTCCTATTGACACCCTTGCAACCTTGAAATTGCATTCTCAATTTGCGATTCTCTAATTGAAAATTGCAAATTGAGAATGTCTTCCTATTCATTCCTATGGGCCTTCTAGCCCATAGGAATGAATGGCAAGGTATTCCTTATTTGCGAATCTCAATTTGGGATTCGCAAATAAGGAATAGGTGGGAATCGCAAAATATTTTGCTAATCCTACCTACATTCCATTTTGCAATTCTCTAATTGCGATTCCCTAAAAATTGCAATTAGAGAATCGCAAAACACGTTGTACCTGCATATGGCCCCAGGTTTCCAATGCTGTTCTACCGGCAGGTCAGTTCCTTACCTACAAAGTTTTGACCCGCACCTGCAAGTGTCTTTGGGGTGGAGGCTGGGAGGAACCCACCACGCATACAGTATTAAACATGCTGCTCTCCCTAGGCATGGCAAGACATATGGTGAAGTGGATTTACGGATCACTATTGGAGATGATCGGGAAGCCACTGACGAAGTTGCGTTAGAGGTGGAGAGGGATTTTGGGTAGGGACATCCCAGTCTTGGACTGGAATAAAATCCTGGCGTATCCAAACAAGGTCTCTAGAAACACGAGATTGAAATACACACAACTTAATTATTTACACATGATGTACATGACACCTCATAGATTGGAAATAGCTTATGGCGGAGATCCAAGCGGCTGCCTTGGGTGCCACCACCTGGATGCAGATTTTGTACATATGACGTGAGAATGCATGGTGCTACGACCTTACTGGGACAGGGCCATGGCCACCCTGGGGAATACATTGGGACACATCCTTAATACAACAGGGAAGATATGCCTGTTGGGCTTTACCCGTGCCTGCCCAAGTGGAAAGTTGGGACCATATTCTTTGCCTTGACCCTGGCACCAAAAAGAAATTGGACATCCAATACCAGACCCCTAGTAGGGACCTCAGTGAAAGAGGTGACCTGGGCTGGACTGGGAACCGAAATCGGGCCAAGCAAACTGCTCGGTTGGCCCCCTGGGGAGAGGGTGGGGGTGCAGCTGAGCTATTTGCCAGGGTCTGTTTAGGCAGATTTTGTTACCGGGGGGCGAAATTTCCGGCCCCCAGTAACAAAAATGTGTCCCAGGGGTCCAAAACTGGCCCCCACCCTGGTGGCACACTCGGGAAACGCCTGGTGCCCGCTACGGCCAGTCCGGCCCTGGAGGTGACACACTGGGCTGGAGCAGAGGGCTTTGCTTAGAGAGGAGGTTCGGGGACAGAGACGGTGTCCAATTGCGAGATTCTGGAAGGAGCTCCTTGATGTTTGGGAACACCCGGAGAGAGAGTTGGCGGGTAGCGTGGAAGATGAGGGAGAAATGGGAGGGAAAGGGGACACGAGATCTCAAGAGCAACAGCAGGAGGTTGATGAATCTTTATTAGGTTCCCTGATCTTGAAAATGCACCACTTAACAACACAGCGCCGTCCTGGAAGTAGCACTAGACAACAGAGAGCAGAATCCCCCCCTGAGCCTTGCATGCCCCCGGATAAGAGCTTCAGGCATTTAAAGGACGAAAAGACTTTAGGGACTTCTACCCCCCCCCCCCGACCGGTCCTAACGCACACGTTTCTGGATCATGACTACATTGGGCTCCGTACACTGGTTTTATTAGATTTACACGGTTGAGAAGTAGGTTTTAGGCTACCCCTCAGATATATTTTACTGCTGAGGCTAGATCCTCTATATGGTGCGGAAATAGTGCAACCAGTTTATGTGCAGTATCTGTACATGCCCCTAACTATAATTATACCAATTGTGCTCGAAGCATAATAAAAGTGACGAGATTGTTTATACTGATGGATAACCCTGTATCGTCCAGCATTGTTAAATTAATGGTAATGCAAGAGATCTCTTATTTGTCAATTATTGGACTTCTGGGAAGGTGATATATGTGATGTTACAGATGTAATTATCCAACTGTTGCATATGATAAATGTTTAATTAAAAAAAAAGACTCAGGAAAGTCCTTCCTTTTATCCCGTGCGATTTGCAGAAAACCGCGGTCTCTATTACTGCAACGCACTTACAGAAAAGATTCCTACATATATTTCTGGATTCTATAGAATGCTGCTCCTCAGTTACTTCTGGGCATTCCTAAATATCAGTCAGTTTCTCACACCCCTTCCCAGCTTCATTTGCTCCCCATCAAAACGCGCATAGAATGTAAGGCCCTCTGTATCACCTTCGCAGCTGTGCACAACTCTAGGCCTGAACATGTCAAACAACGCTTCCAATGGTACACTCCAAAAAAGGTTCCTCAGCTTCTCTTCAGCTTTTAGCCTAGTGATACCAAAATTCAAAAGATCTGATTGGGGTGGAAGGAGCTTTGTTACTTGCACAGCCAAGCTGTGGAACTTTATGCCTTTAGATCTTAATAAAACGACAAGACTGCTCTCCTTCCATAAAGGCGTTAAAACCTGGCTTTTCAACCAGGAGATCTATCTTACCTCTGTGTTCACTTAGTTCTGTTTAGATATTTTTCCTTCTGGAGTTTCGGCTCCTAGACACCCAGAAGTAGTACTTTACAAATTTAATTTTAATTTCTTATGAAATTCACATTTGTCGGCATTCAAAGTCAAACCTGCATCCACAAGTAAAAGACACACTTGTTTGAGAGCTTTATCATGCTCCTTCTGTGTAGCTCCAAAAAACAATATGTCATCATTATAATTAAACACATTCATGACAGCCAATACAGCTTTCCTGGTCTCACATTTTATAATTTGCCATCAGTTTCTAACGTATTAGACCTACTATAGCAGTATTCTTGTAAATTTTATTGATTCCATCAATTGACCCCAGCCATCATTACTGCTTTTTTCAGGTGGACGAATGGGGTAACACCGATCATAGTGTTATGCCTTGGCTTAGGTCTCTCATCTTAAGGCCAGTTAATTGAATATTCAACATAAAATGCTTGCCAGTTAGAAGAGGAATACCAACGTGTAAGGTATGATCCTTTTCTTTTGACCTTATAGCTTACGGTGTATAAACATGGGAATATGAGACTAATATGTCATGGACATTTTCTGAATGCTTTTTAAGAGATCATCATTCTCAACTACCACAAAACGTATCAAGAAAACGGGCTAACATCAATACATGTAAATCTCAAGATAGGAGTACTGCCATACCCTAATTGGTAAGAATCCCTTTAATACACGGTTATAACTAAAGGGCATTCCTCAAGAGAGATACCATTAGGATACTAAATTGAAAACCATGTGGGCATCCTTAGAAGAGATATTTGAGAAATAGGTTGTGAAAACGATAATACAATATTTATGCTTCACTTTACCATGAACTGTAAAACTGTATTTTTGCTCCATCCCACCTGGAGCGTTTACTGTTATATTGGGTTTTGGAGAAATTACGTGTACATACAAAGATGTTTGTATTCAGCAGGAGTATGTAATATAAATTGTGTACTTGTTTACCTAATTGTGGTAAGATTGACCTATTATACAATGGATTCACAAATGACTTGATATCAAGTGGATAGACTTAGTTGAATAGTGGATATAAACATATAGTTTCAAAACCAATTGTAATTTTTAATGTTTTGTAAATATTGTAAATATAATTCATGTTCATGTGTATTATTTGTAGCCCTGAAGAAGACCGTGTGGACGAAATGCGTTGGCTACGGTTTTATCTAAATGTCATGGAGAATTTAAGAATAAAGAGACTGAAACTCACCTGCTGAACAGATGTCGAGTTTTCATATGAAGGAAACAACACTTTTTAATTTAACACAAATGCTTTTATGTGATATTATATGAAGTGCTTGATCATATTGTTGAATTTTGTCATTGTGGGATTTTATCCCAGGGAGCGTAAGGGGTATTGAGCTTCAGATTTTGTGCACCAATAGACAAAGGACATCACCTCACTCCTAGATAGGTGCAGTCACATTTGCCCTAATGCCCATAAATTGTTTAAAACATTCATGACAGCCTGTATGATACATCGAATGACATCTTGAAACAGCTCTACTGCTGATGACACACCGAAATGTAGTCTTTTGTATTGGAACACACCAACTTGTGTAGAAAAGGTTATAATGTACCTGCAACAATCCTCGAGTTCCAACTGATGAAATCCTTTATTCAAATCAAGGCGAGAGACATCCTTCGCACCATTCAGTTGGGGCATCGTGTCAGCTATGTGCAGACCTGGATGTCGTTGTTGTTCAATTGCCTTATTTATTTATTTATTTATTTATTTATGCATTTTTATATAGCGGGGACTTTACCCAAAGGTGTCAGAGCGCTACACAATAGGACCAGTTACGTTACATGAGGAGAATGTTACAAAAGTACATGTTACAGAAGCAAACAAGATACAAGAAGAGGTACAATACAGCAATAGATGGCAGTCACTCACAAACACACTAGGATGACACTTGTTCAGGCATAGAATACAAATTCACAATAGTGAAAGAACTTACTTGGGAGACTTGAAAGGGCGTGTATTAGTTCTGGAAGTGTCTCTGGAAGAGAAGAGATGTGAGGTCAGTTTTGAAGGTCCGGGTAGAGGTGGTGGTATGGAGCTGTGGCAGAAGCGAGTTCCAGATTCTCACTGCATTGCCTGAGAAGGATTGAGCCATCGATCTTTCCCTTTTAAAAGTGGGGGCTCAAGCAGTAGTTTTTCCGCATTACGAGACGGTCTAGAGCCTCCAGAGATTTTCAGTTTATTTGCCAGGAAGCGAGGGGAGGAAGTGTGCAAGGCTTTGTGGGTGATACAGGCAGTTTTGTAGATTGATCTTGCCTCGATGGGAAGCCAACAGAGGGAAGACAACAAGGGTGAGATGTGGTCACTTCTTTTGGCCCCAAAAATAAAATGAGCTGCTGAATGGAGAACGGATTTAAGAGGGGAAAGGTGGAATTTGGGGAGGCCAGAAAGAAGAGAATTGCAATAGTTCAATCTGGAGAGAACCAGCGATTGGACCAGGGTTTTTAGGTCCTGCTCTGGGAAAAAGCGTTGAATCCCCCAAAGAAGGTGCAGTTGGTATCAAGCATTCTTTGCAAATGAATTGATGTGGGAGAGAAAATTGAGCCTTTTGTCGAGTATGACACCAAGGGATTTTGCGCTGTCGACAACAATATGTTTACAGTTAAGTAGATTCAGCTGATCTATCCAAGATTGAACAGGAGTAGGAGAGAGTGAGGTAGAGAGGAGAGGGAATTCGGTTTTGGAGGGATTTAGAATGAGTTGATGAGTTAACATCCAGTTTTGGATAGTGTGGAGAGTAGAGTTGAGGATCGATATATCGTGAGTGGAGGACACCTTAAGGTAGATTTGGGTGTCATCCACATAGAGATGGTAGAGGATCCCAGATTTACTAAGGAGATTTCCCAATGGTTCCAGATAGAGATTGAACAAAGTGGGTGCAAGGATAGAGCCTTGAGGGATGCCTTGACCTACCGCCAATGGAGATGAGAGACTGTTCCCTATTTTAATCATTTGGGATCTGTCAGAGAGAAAAGAGGCAAACCATTTAAGCACTGTGCCTTCCAAACCCATTCTCTGTTAAGGAGAGTGTTGTGATTGACAGTGTCAAAGGCTGCAGAAAGGTCTAGAAGAATCAAAAGACAAGATTCCCCTGAATCGAGTATGCGCAGCACGTCATCAATCACTTGCAGCAGGGCTGGTTCAGTGCTGCAGTTTTGAATGAAACCAGACTGAAAGTTGTCACGAAGATCATTGTCCTTAATATGACAGGAAAGTTGTTTCGCTACACATCTTTCTGTGATTAGTGATGGAGCGGAAGTTGTTGAGGTCGTTCGCATCAGCAGTGGGTTTTTTAAGAAGAGGGGTAACCGGAAGGCGGACCTCGGGGAGTCGGAGAGACCACCCAGAGGGGCCCCCACACTGTACGAAGTAGCCGAGCGCTGCAGAGAAGCCTCCTGGGAGATCCTTCTCCTATTATGTACTAGCACAGTAACACCACCACACAGGACTCAAGGAGGTTGTCTCAAGACGAGCAATTCTTTATCAGCACTTAAAGGTTACGGGATCAATATTTACACGAAAAGGGATCAAGGGATCCACAAAAGTCTCAGTGTCTCTTTAGAAGGGAATGGGTAGCGGGACAGTCTTTGGCAGGAGCTTGGTACGAGGGTACCTGGGGCCCAGTTCTTATCCTCAAGCTGGAGGGCCTCCGGAACTCGGAGGGGTCGAGCCGCGACGGCGTCAGCAGGGCTCTGGCGTTCAGTTCGTGGAGAGCCGCGACCAGGTCAGCGGGGCTCTCAAGATGGTTTCTGCTCAGCTCGAGCCGCGACGTCGTCAGCAGGGCTCCGAGGGAGGTTTCAGCGAGGTTGGGCCGCGACAGCGTCAGCAGGGCCCCGATGTTCCGGGGGGGCTTCAAGGTTTCAGCAAGAAGGAGCCGCAACGCAGTCTGCAGGGCTCGTGGTGGTTTCAAGCAAGAGTTCTTCTCCGTAGGGTCGGCCGCGATTCAATCAGCAGGGCTCTCGACTCCGGGATACAACTGCCGGTCTGTTGCGGGGTCGCCCCAGATATAGGCCTGGAGCCCTTTGAAGTCCGGACCCTTGCGCCCGGAGGGGCGGAGAGGCCGGGTTGGGAGCGGCCAGACGCCCAGCAGGAGAGGCGCCGGGCCCAGGAGAGATGGAGGCCGATCGCACCTCGGTGTGGGGGGACGGTTGGGGGTCCCATCGATACCGCCCTCCGCCAGGGCGATGAGGTGTTCACGTGATACCCCCTGGCCAGTTCTTGGTGCCTCAATGTCTGGGCCTCGCTGGGGCCGAGGCCGGGTTGAGCGGAGTCAGGTGGACTGGTGTGCAGGGTCACGTGGCAGGCAACAAAATGGTGGAGCCCCGAGGTGTATGCGACCTCGTGCGGCTCGAACGGGTGGCCCGTGGAGGCCAGGGCGGGGAACGGGCCCAACCCCAGGGAAGTCAGGACCACGCCACGAGGTCGGGTCCAACAGGCGTCCCCCCCCAGCCGAAGGCAGGGAGAGTCACCCATCTTCTTGGGGATTCTCCTCGTCAAGGCGGAAGAAGCGGGACAGGCCGTCAGCGTTGGCGTGGTCATTGCCGGGTCGGTGCTCAACCGAAAAGTCCATCCCTTGCAGGGCAATGGACCATCGCAGCAGCTTGGGATTCTCGCCTCTCATTTGCATTAACCACCGCAAAGGCCGGTGGTCGGTCTGGACCCGAAAGTGGGTACCGAAGAGATAGGGCCGGAGCTTCTTAAGGGCCCACACTACCGCGAAGGCCTCGCGCTCGATGGTGCTCCATCGTTGCTCCCGGGGCAGCAGCCGTCGGCTGATGAAGGCCACTGGGCGGTCGAGTCCCTTCTCATCAACCTGAGACAGGACGGCCCCGATCCCATATTCGGAGGCGTCTGTCTGTACGATAAACTCTTTACTGTAGTCAGGGGCCTGGAGCACAGGGGCAGTGCACATCGCGGCCTTGAGAGTCTCGAAAGCTGATTGGCAGCGGGGAGTCCAGTGCACCTTCTTGGGCTGCTTCTTCGAGGTGAGCTCCGTGAGAGGCCCCACAATGCTCCCATAGTCCCGGATGAACCGCCGGTAGTATCCGGTGAGGCCAAGGAAGGCCCGCACAGCGGTCTGGGTAGTGGGAGGTTCCCATGCCTGGATGGCATCGATTTTTGGCTGGAGGGGGGCCACCTGACCGCTTCCCACCTGATGGCCCAGGTAGGTCACCGATCCTTGGCCGACCTGGCATTTGCTGGCCTTAATCGTGAGCCCAGCCCTTTGGAGGGCGGCCAGGACGGCCTTGAGGTGAACTAGGTGCTCAGCCCAGTGTTTGCTGTACACGGCGATGTCATCCAAATAGGCCGCGCTGAAGGCCTCGAGCCCGGCCAGGACCTTGTTTACGAGTCTCTGAAAAGTGGCCGGGGCATTCTTCATGCCGAAGGGCATCACCCGAAAGTGGTAATGCCCATCAGGGGTAGAAAAGGCGGATCTTTCTCGGGCGCCGGGGGTAAGCTGAATCTGCCAGTACCCGGCGGTGAGGTCCAGCGTGCTCAGGTAGCGGGCGGACCCCAAGCGATCGATGAGTTTGTCGGCCCGGGGTATAGGATGGGCGTCCGTCTTGGTCACAGCATTCAGGGCCCGGTAGTCTACACAAAATCGCAGCTCCGGGGGATGGCCGGGGGCTGCGGCCTTTGGTACCAGGACAACAGGGCTGGCCCACGGGCTGTCAGAGGGCTCGATGACCCCGAGGGCCAACATCTTCGCTACTTTGGCCTGGATGCATGCCCGTACTTGGTCGGGTACCCTGTAGCCTCGGTGTCGCACGGGGGGGGCTGTCCCCGGTGTCGACGTCGTGGACGCACCAGTGGGTCACCCCCGGGGTGAGGGAGAAGAGGGCTGCGTAGTCCTGCAGCAGTTGTTGACAGTCGATGCGCTGTTCCGGGGTCAGGGAGGAGGCGAGCTGGACACCTTTGATGGATCCGTCGTGGACGTCGTTCTGCAAGAGGTCGGGTAGGGGCTCGGAGTCGTCCTCGCCCCTCTCGTCGGTCGCCAGCAGCAGGCTCAGTTCGGTCCGGGCGAAGTAGGGTTTGAGCCTGTTAGCATGTAGAACCCGGAGGGGGTTCCGGGGGGACTCTAGGTCAACTAGGTAGGTGACGGGGCTCTTCTTTTCCACCACCTTGAAGGGCCCAGTCCACTTGTCCTGGAGGGCGCAGGGCTCAACAGGGGCCATGACCCAGACTCGCTGGCCTGGCTCGAACTCGATGGTAGAGGTGTTCCGATCGTACCACCGCTTCATGTCCTCCTGGCTGGCCTCGAGGTTGGCTTCGGCCATGGCTCGGAACTTGCGGGTCTGGTTTCGTAGGGTCAGGAGGTATCGGTAGACGTCAGGAGGGGCGCCTTGGAGCTTCGTCTCCCAGCCCTCCTTGACCAGGCTGAGCGGTCCGCGGACCGGATGTCCGTACAATAGTTCAAACGGGCTGAACCCCAGGGACTTCTGCGGGACCTCCCGATAGGCGAACAGGAGGCATGGTAGTAGGACATCCCATCTCTGCCGGAGGGGCTCTTCCAAGCCCTGAATCATCCCCTTCAGGGTTCTGTTAAAGCGCTCGACCAGCCCGTTCCCCTGAGGGTGATAGGGGGTTGTGAATTTGTACGTGACCCCGCACTGCTGCCACAGGGACCGCATGTACTTGGAGATGAAGTTTGTGCCCCTGTCGCTCACCACTTCGCGGGGGAATCCCACTCGGGAGAAGATCCCCATCAAGGCCTACCACGGGGGCGTTACAGTTCTTAGCGGGACCGCCTCCGGGTACCTGGTGGCGTGGTCCACGAGGACCAGGATGAAGCGGTGGCCCAGGGCGGTCCGGGGGTCCAGGGGCCCCACGATGTCGATCCCGACCCGTTCGAATGGGGTGCTGACGGCTGGAAAGGGCTGGAGGGGGGCCTTGACCCGACCCCCCGTCTTCCCGCTGGCTTGGCAGGTCCGGCAGGACCGGCAGTGGTTGTCCACATCTCTCCGCATCCGGGGCCAGTTGAAGTGGGTCACCAGACGGCTGTAAGTTTTGTCTTGCCCTAGGTGTCGGGCGAGGGGCACGTCATGTGCCAGGTTGAGAAGGAACTCCCGGAAGCGGAGGGGGACCACCAACACGCGGCTGGCCCCGAGTTCTGCCACTTTCTGTTCACTGTACAACAGGCCCTCGGCCCAGTAGACCCAGTGGGTGCCAGTCTGGTCCCCGTTGGCTTGTGCGGACGCTTGTTGTCGGACCCCTTCGAGAGAGGGACAGGACTGCTGTTCTTGCTGGAACTGCTCACGGGTGGGGCCCCCTTCGTGGCGCCATTGTGCAAGTTCTGGTAGGGCGCCGAGGGAAGCAATCTCTTCGGGGGAGGGTTCAGTAGGTCCAGTGACGGTGTCCGCCTCCCCCTCGCTGCAGGCGGGGGGTGGTGCGAGCCCCTCGGGCTGGGCGGCACCTGGGGCCAAGGACGAGCGGGGGGCCTGGGCGGTCATGGACCGGGTGATGGCGCAGGCCCATTCGGATAGTCCCAGCATTCGGAGGTGCTCTCGTCGCTCCACCTGAGCCCAGGGGGAACTCTCCAGGTCGTTCCCCAGGAGGCAGTCTACTGGTGCATCATTGCGGACAGTCACTTTTAGTAGGCCTGTCACCCCTCCCCACTCGAAGGGGACCAGGGCCATCTGGCACAGGCTTTCGCTGTTGTCGGCCGTCCGGACGGGGCACAGC
This sequence comes from Triturus cristatus, assembly GCF_964204655.1. Taxonomy (NCBI): domain Eukaryota; kingdom Metazoa; phylum Chordata; class Amphibia; order Caudata; family Salamandridae; genus Triturus; species Triturus cristatus. The sequence continues at coordinate 501,238,987 of NC_140582.1, forward strand.
ACATTGGGTAGGATCTGTTCGGGGGTCACCAGGTGGCAGCGGACAGCGGTGACACTGGCGCCGGTGTCACGAAGGGCTTCGGCCCGTTGTCCATTGACGGTGACCTGCTGCCGGTACTTCTGGGTGTTGCTTGGGATGGGGGTGCGGGGCACCATTTCTCGGCTGCCCAGGCAGACCAGGGACATGGCCGCCGGTTCCCATTCGGTGGTTCCTCGGTCGAGGGTCTCTTCTTCTTCTTCTCCTTCCCCCAGGGCGGCGGCCGACAGCTGTCGGGGCGGGGGCCCGCCGGCCCCGCTTCTTCGGTTCAGGGGGCAGACCGGATCGCTGGCATAGTGTCCGGTTTGTTGGCAGCCGTAGCATGTTACTGGGGGCCGTGGTCCGGTTCTGGCTGGGGTCGCCCCTCTTCGGGCTATGCTCGGGGAGAGGGGTTGCTGCAGCGGCCCTCGAGGTGGGCTCCTGGGGGCCCCGGCGGGGGGGGTCCCGGTTCCTGTTCGGCCCTCCCCCTCCACCGCGTTGGCGGGGAGGTCCGGTGGGGTTCCTCTGGTACTCCCCCATCGAGTTCCGGGGGACTCGGGTGTTGACCCATCGATCGGCCTCGACGGCGAGTTTTCGTGGGTCGGTCATCTTGCTGTCGAGGAGGTGTTGCCTTAGCTCCACGAAGCAATTGTTGGAGAGATGTTCTCAAACAATGAGGTCGACCAGCTGCCCGTAGGTGGTGACTTTGCTACCCTTGATCCATCCTTCTAGGGCCCGGCTGAAAAAGTCCACATATTCCACCCAGGTAGTACCCGGGATCTTCTTGCAGTCTCTGAACCGCTGGCGGTACATTTCCGCGGTTAGCCCGTAGCGGGTGAGCAGGGCCTCCTTCATGTGGTCGTAGGAGGTCATCACCTCCTCTGGCAGCTGAAGCAGTGTGTCTCGACCTTCACTCAGGAACCGACCCCACAGGCCGGCGCCCCAGTCCTTTCGGGGCACCCGATGGGAGGTCATGGCCACCTCGTATGCCTTGAACCATTGTTGGATGTCGTCATTCTTATAGTACTCCCTGACGACATCTTTCGGGATTTGTACCTTGGCCTCGGCAGGCGGTAGGGTGTCTCTATTACTGGGGGTGTCGGTCCCCCCGTTCTTTGCCTTGATTTCGAGCTCTTTGAGACTTCGCTCGTGCTCAAGGGTCAGTCTTTTTTCCTCCAACTCTCGGTGCCGTCTCTTCTCTTCTATCTCCTCTTGTAGCCGTAGCTGCTCTAGGGCCAGTTTCTTTTCCGCCAGCTGGAGTTCGCCGTCCAGCCGCAGTCGTGCGAGCTCTAGTTCGTGGTTCCGGACCTTCTGCCGCTCTCGTATCTCCTCTTCGGAGAGGCCGGTTTCTAGGCTCTTTCCTCCTCCGGTTGCCGGAGTCGGTGCGGTTGATGTGGCCACCGTCAGGGGCAGGGGACCTTCTTCCTGGGAGTGGCCTGCCTCGGCCTCCAGCCAGGTCCTCAGGGCTTTCTGCATCTCCTCTTTGGTACCTAGGCCGGTGGTTGCAAGGCCTTTGTCCTTGCAGAACTGTTTCAATTCTTTGTGCGTGTATTCCTCCAACCGTTCGGGCTGGAACTCCGTGGTCGCGTTGTTTCCTTGGTTGCTCATGACTTCTGTTTGTCTGGATGGGTAGCTAGTGGGTTACTGGCTGGTACGTACTGCGTTCGGCTCGGATCCCGCCTCTGGCCACCAAATGTTGGAAGGCGGACCTCGGGGAGTCGGAGAGACCACCCAGAGGGGCCCCCACACTGTACGAAGTAGCCGAGCGCTGCAGAGAAGCCTCCTGGGAGATCCTTCTCCTATTATGTACTAGCACAGTAACACCACCACACAGGACTCAAGGAGGTTGTCTCAAGACGAGCAATTCTTTATCAGCACTTAAAGGTTACGGGATCAATATTTACACGAAAAGGGATCAAGGGATCCACAAAAGTCTCAGTGTCTCTTTAGAAGGGAAGGGGTAGCGGGACAGTCTTTGGCAGGAGCTTGGTACGAGGGTACCTGGGGCCCAGTTCTTATCCTCAAGCTGGAGGGCTTCCGGAACTCGGAGGGGTCGAGCCGCGACGGCGTCAGCAGGGCTCTGGCGTTCAGTTCGTGGAGAGCCGCGACCAGGTCAGCGGGGCTCTCAAGATGGTTTCTGCTCAGCTCGAGCCGCGACGTCGTCAGCAGGGCTCCGAGGGAGGTTTCAGCGAGGTTGGGCCGCGACAGCGTCAGCAGGGCCCCGATGTTCCGGGGGGCTTCAAGGTTTCAGCAAGAAGGAGCCGCGACGCAGTCTGCAGGGCTCGTGGTGGTTTCAAGCAAGAGTTCTTCTCCGTAGGGTCGGCCGCGATTCAATCAGCAGGGCTCTCGACTCCGGGATACAACTGCCGGTCTGTTGCGGGGTCGCCCCAGATATAGGCCTGGAGCCCTTTGAAGTCCGGACCCTTGCGCCCGGAGGGGCGGAGAGGCCGGGTTGGGAGCGGCCAGACGCCCAGCAGGAGAGGCGCCGGGCCCAGGAGAGATGGAGGCCGATCGCACCTCGGTGTGGGGGGACGGTTGGGGGTCCCATCGATACCACCCTCCGCCAGGGCGATGAGGTGTTCACGTGATACCCCCTGGCCAGTTCTTGGTGCCTCAATGTCTGGGCCTCGCTGGGGCCGAGGCCAGGTTGAGCGGAGTCAGGTGGACTGGTGTGCAGGGTCACGTGGCAGGCAACAAAATGGTGGAGCCCCGAGGTGTATGCGACCTCGTGCGGCTCGAACGGGTGGCCCGTGGAGGCCAGGGCGGGGAACGGGCCCAACCCCAGGGAAGTCAGGACCACGCCACGAGGTCGGGTCCTGTTTTAAAGGCAATAGGAAGGGAGCCTTGACTGAGGGAGAGGTTAATCAGACTGGTCCAATAGGAAAGAGTATGGGTGTAGAAGTCAATGGCAATGTCACTAGGGATGGGGTCAAAAGAATGGTTGGAGGACTTTGTTTCAAGGATGCATTTGAGGAGGGCATCTTCAGAGAGGGCATCAAAGTTCTGCCAAATGACTAAGGATTTGCGCTCCTCTTGGGGGATAGGATGAATGACCTGATCCACCAATGATTTCACTTTTTCGTCAAAGAATATAGCGAATTCAGTTGCTTTCTTTGGAGAATCCTCCGGCTTGAGGGTTGGGGGAGAGCAGTTAGGATTTTTGATGAGATCGAATATTTTTTTGGGTCTGTTTTTGGCTGAATCGAGGAGGGTTTTGAAGTGTGGTGCTTTTTCAAGGAAGATGTGTTTGTGGTACTTGGATCTTGCTGAACGTAGCGTAGCAAGATTAGTGGTGGATGGAGCTTGTCTCCATTCTTTCTCCAGGATTCTCAGGTTCTTCCTTTCTTCATAAAGGGATTTGTTGAACCAAGGTGCTGAGGGAATAGGCCTTTTCCTTTGAAGAGGAGTGACATTATCGATTTCAACTGCAAGGACTGAGAGGCATTGGGAGGTGAGATCATTGACGTCCAAGTTCGGGTCTAGCCTTGGGAGTGATAGCATAGCAGAATCACAGAGAGTATCGAGGTCAATGTTTTTGGTGTTACGGAACCAGGTAGTAGTCCTTTTAGATTGACCAAAAGGTATAGAGTGTGATAGGTGAAGAGAGAAGGGGATGAGGAAGTGGTCAGACCAGTCTACATGAATAGGGATAGCAATAGTAAGCATGCCTGCTTTAGATATAACAAGGTCCAGAATTGAGCCCCTCAAGTGTGTTGTTTCAGTGCAGTGTTGGATAAGGTCGTTTGCTGAGAGAAAGGTGGCCAGCCTACTAGCAGAGGGATCTTCTAACGAGCCCCAGGGAAGATTGAAGTCTCCCAGGAAGATCTGTCTGTCACTTTGTGAATATTGGTTGCTAACGAAGTCGGTGAGTTCCTCCAAAAAAAGAAGAGCAGCCACCAGACGAGTGGTAAATGGCATGAAATCTGAGGGGTGAGCAGTGATGGATTTGAAGCTCAAGAGATAGGCATTCGAATGTACGGAAGGAGCTGTTAGGAAAAGCCTTCTGTTGAAGGGAGTTTCTAAAGATGATTGCAACACCTCCCCCAACCTTGTCTGTTCTGTCATTTCTAAAGATAGAGTAGTCAGTGGGTAGCAGAAGATCAAACATAGAATGAGAGGTGTCATTGAACCAGGTCTCTGTGAGGAAGAGCATGTCAAGATTGTGAAGGGTGATGGTGTCAGAGATTTCCAGTTTGTGTTTCATTGCAGATCTGCAGTTGTGGAGCAAACAGCGCAACTCTGACGAGACTGTTTTGGTGACGGGGGCGATTGGGCTGTGAGAGGTGATAGGGATATTGTTCTTGTAAGAGGGTGCCCGGGAGGAATAAGGCAGATGATTAGTTCTGACAGAAGAGATAGTCGGAATAGTGAAGATAGTAGACTTACTTGGAGAGGAAAGAGGAGGGGGGTGGCTTTCGAGGACTTCTAACTAGTCAATAGGTTGGCAATGTCTGCAGAAGACAGATTGTGATTGGCTTTTTTGGGGCGTGGGGGTGAGGTGCTTCTCGGCTGTTTGGAGAAGTGAATATTTGCCAAGGGAATTGGGGCATTTGGGAAGGTGGAAATCATAGTGCATAAGAGTGAGAGGGTAGCTTCAAGCTGGGAGATGGAGGTGATGAGAGATCCTAGCTTATTTTCCAGAGAGAGTAGGGCTGAGCACGGCATGTTAGGTTGCTCGATGGATACTGGAGGGAGTGTAATTGACGAGGTAGGGCAGGGAGAGGTGGGGGTGCGTGGGGGTATTGGGGTACAAGGTTGACAGGTGGAGAAAGATGGTGGTTGTGAGCGGGTGTTGGTGCATTAGAGGTGAAAAGAGAGTTCTCTTTGCTGATGTTGCAAGGGGGATAAAAATTGAGGTTGTATTTAGGGGGAGACAGGTGAGGAACGAGGAGGGAGGGCGAAAACAAGGAGGGGAGAGAGGGGAGTCATAGAATGGTAGGAAGATTGGGCAGAAGAGAGGGGAGGGGGTAGTAAGGGTGCCTTGAGCTAGTACAGGTGGATATGAGAAGACGGGCACTAGGCGGAGTGAGGGGGGTTGGGTTATGGTTGGAGAAAGAAAATAGTTCTGCTAGGTCTGAGGGAGGGAAAGGGAAGGGGTTACTGAGGGGGGATAGGGGGTTGAGCAGCATAACTGGAGGAATGGGAGGATGAAGATAGATGCAAGGGGTATACGAAGAATTCAGGGTAGAAGGCGAGGGAAGCGGGTGGGCAGGAAGAGAAGAGGAGGGAGTAGGGGGAACATAAGGAAAGTTCGCTTGGGGATCAGGTTGTAGAAGAGGTGGACAAAATAGGGGGATTGTAGGTAGGGATCAAGGGGAGTAGGTAAAATTGGAATACCGGGATGGTGCAGAGTGGAAGAAGAGAGTATTAGCTAGAGGTATGGCTGATGTGTTGAGGGGGGGTGCACAATGGGAGGGGGGAAGAAGGGGAGAGGAGGGAACAGAGGAAGGGGGGAAAGAGGGTCAGGCTGTGCCTCCCGGGGAAGTGGCCTATTGGAGGATATGGCTGGCGTGTTGAGGGGGGTGTACAATGGGAGGGGGAAGAATGGGATAGGAGGGAACAGGGGAAGGGGGGGAGCGTCGGGCTGTGCCTTCTGGGGAAGTGGCCTATTGGAGGATAGTGGGGTCAGGGGAGGAGATAGGTAGAAACGGGTGGAGCTAGATGAAGAATCAGGGGAGATCCCAGTCGCAGGGGTGAGGAGTAGGGAAGGGAAGAGGTGATCAAAGAGAGGGAGACAGGTTTCTTTAGCTTGGATCATGATAGTACCATTGTTGTAGAGTGAGATAGTGAAGGAGCCGTTAAAACAAGTAGAGGGGGGAAATGTTAGCTGCTGCCCATGTGTGAGAGAAGAGGATGAGGTGACGTTGAGGGAGTTATGAAAGCTGGTGGGCAAGGAGGGGATGTCCTGAGTGAAAAAAATAAAGTAGTTTTTGAGCCTCCCATACCGAACATTGTAGAATTGGTCAACAAAGAGGGAGTCAGAAAAATGTCAATGGTGTTATGCATGAACCGTTTTGCTGAAGCTTTAAACAGATTAGGGGGATAAATAATTTTGAAGCAACTAATTCCAAACTTAACTCGAGTGGAGGCCATGTTGGGAAACTGAGGCGGAGGATGGTAGTGGGGGGAAGAGGAAGGTGCTGCTAAGATAGCGGTAGTGAGGAGAAGTATAAGAAGAAGAAGAGGGCACATATACCAGTAATCGCGTGAAGTTATCCGATTAATGTGCGGTCAAGGGGCGTCAAGGTTAGCAGGGCAGAGGACTCTGGTCCAACCAAACATTTACGGCGTCACCAGGGTGTGGTATTAGGCCCTTAGTAGTGTAAGTGGCGGAAAAGGGTCATAGTATGTATGAAATCATGCTAGTAATGGGACAACCCCACTTTGACCACCAACGAGGTAGCTGGGGTGAAGAAGTTAGAGACCTTGGTGAAGCGTGTTATCTTTGGCAGCATGGGGACTGGAGCACGGAGTCAATCAGGGGGCTCTCTGTAGAAAGGTGAGGGAGCATAGTGTTAGCACTTTGGGAAGGCGCAGAGATCTTGCTGTACAGTGACTGTGGCTCCCTAATTCACGGCAGTCGTGGCGTCCAGTAACTCATCTCTGCTCTGTAGACTGGCACTGAATGGTGCATGGAGCAATCGGTGGCCAATCTAGGTTGGGGCAGGCGGGGAGAGGTAGTGGGCCTGCTCTGTGGCCTAGGCCCAATGCTGCACGCCTAAGCCTGAAAGCATTCGACCAACGGCATTTTAAGGTCAGGCAGTCAGGTCCCACGGCTTCTGCAACCGTTGTGGGCATATCAGGGGGACCCCTTCCGCGACCGGAGGTATTGTGGTGGCTGAGGCACCCCCTGGGGACTGCCTTCTAGAAATATGGGCCCCCTGCGCTCACCTTGGGGACCACATGGGGCCTAGACCTGAGATCGCCTGAACAATGCCATTTTGAAGTCAGGCAAACCGGTCCCAGGGCTTCTGCAGTCGTGGTGGGCAAATTAAGGGAATCCCTCCCAACACCGGGGGTATTGGGTGGTTGAGGCACCCCCTGGGGTCTGCCTCCTAGAAATATGGGCCCCCTTTGCTCACCTTGGGGACCACACGGGGCCTAGTCCTGAAACCGCCTGCCGACACCATTTTGAAGTCAGGCAATCCGGTCACAGGTCTTCAACAATCGTTGAGGGCAAATCAGGAGGACCCCTCCCGACACCGGGGGTGTTGAGTTTGCTGATGCACCCCCTGGGGACAGCCTCATTAACATAAAAGGGCCCCCTCTGCTCACCATGGGGTCCACAAGTGAAGGGAGTTGTAACAAGAGCTGTAGAGATCGGAGAAGGATTCAGCAAACACATCCAGGTAGCGCCGATTACTTAACAGCTTCGTCAGCACACCCGGAGAGCAGGATTGTTTAATCCAGTGTAGCATTAGAGGTCTTTCCGGGCCTGGTGACATCTCTTCCGGTGCAAAGTTTCAAAGGCAGCAGATATCAGCAGGGTGATATTGAGCGCAAGACTATGCACTTTTTCTCAGCTGGCTCAGCTCGGTGCAGACCGTGTCGGATGTAGGTCCGCCGTGCAGTGGCCGCAAGGGGCCGATCCTCGGGGTAAAAGTGAATTGGTGGCTGTCCATAGCTGCAAAGAAACCCGGTTGGTGGTGCAGCTGTGGCTTATGGAAGTGCAGAGGTTGGACAGTCCGGTACTGACTATCTTCACCGAAGACCAAGAAGACGGTAGAGAGCCTCGGCTTCAGGGGAGTCCATTATTACCCATCTGGGGGACGATCCAGGCCAGTCGAGAGGGGCAGGTGGCATCCTTTAGAAGGGGGAGTCCGCTCTGCTTTCGATTGGGTCGTCACATCCTGTGCGGGAGGAGGGCATGTCGGCAGCGGGTCCAGATCGGTGGCACGATTTGCGCAAGGGAGGAAGGGTAAGTCCCTCGCAGGAGACCTCTTCTGTCGTGATCCACGAGGGTCGCCGATCCCGGGGGTCCAATCCAAAGCCTTGTTCGCTTGACACATGTCAATGCAGATGCGTACAGCTCCATCACTGTCCTTTTTGGGCACTACCACTATGGGAAAAACGCAGGACGTTGGACCAGTGGAATGTTCAATGATATCATGTTTGAGCAAGGATTCAAGTTCTTTTTTAACAGCTTCCTGCAAATGAAATGCCGTTCTTCTGTGTCTTTGAACAATAGGACATGAGTCCTCAATAATGTGTAATTGTACTTTCATGGTCTTTAGTTTTCCTAACCCATGAAGCAATGGAGGGAATTAATTTACTATTTCGTGATTATTCATGTTATAGTTAACTGATATCAGTCCTATATCAGCAGCTGTGCTGTAGCTGAGCAAACAGGCACTTGACGCGGTACCAGGAAGTACATGAATGGCTGCTTTTACTTTTGTTTTCTTGTGTTTCTTCATTGCATCAAACGAACCATGACTTTTTAATGGTATTGATGCAGCCCATGTATACACTTTAGTTTTCGATGGCTTAAGTCGTGGCAATGGAGATAGTTCATTGTATTTCTCCTCCGGCATTATGTTTATCGGTTCGGGCTGTAGCTGCGACAACAGATCCTATGGGAAATTGCATGGGGAAAACGTGTTTTGGGACCCCCCTTTTTCTTGGCCCCCGCTTGACGAATCACCACGAAACTTTCAGGGTAGTAGTAGAGCGGAGCTGGCCAAAAGTTTGGAAAATTTCGCGATGATTCGTCAACCGGCGCCAGACTTATTGGGAATAGAATGTTGTGGATTTCCTATGGAAAATAGGTCCTAACTATAACTATCTACTGGCGACCACCAGTAGATAATATATATATTTGGGTGAAGTTCACAGTGACAACATTAACGTTATGAACTAAAAAAAAACACAGAAATTCACAAGTCCTAGTTAGCTCTAACTATAACTTGCGCCCCTGCCATGCACTGCTTATTACCTCACATATGACATCATTTATGACTTCACTGAGGACATCTCAAATTTCATCTTTGATGACATTCACCTAACTATAATGTTACTTTAACCTTTGTTTTTTTCCCAGTGAATTTGTTTTTTTTTTTAAACAAAAACAATTTTTTATCACACCTAACTGTAACGTTACTTTATCCTTTGTTTTTTCCATTGATTTTCTTGAAGATTTTTAAAGTAAACTAATTTTTTTGTTTGTATATATGGTAGAAGGACTGAGAATATTTATTGTGTGTGCACATCATTTAGATGATAGGTGTCCATAGTAGGGTTTGAAGAGGGACTGACCTCTCTGCTGTGACCTCTGTTGTGCATAACAGGTGCTGGTAATAGGGTGTGGGGAGGGACTGCCCTCTCTGCTGAGACCTCTGTTTCAGATGATGTGTATGCATAGTAGGGCGTGTGGAGGGACTAGCCTCTCCATTTTGGCCCCTCCCTTGGATGATAGGCTTGTGTAGTAGGGTGTGGGGAGGGGACTGGCCTCTCTGCTGAGACCTCTCACATGACGGGTGTGCGTAGTAGGATGAAGGGAGAGACTAGCCTCTCCGCTGCAATCTCTCTCTGGGCTGACAAGTGTGCATAGTAGGGTGTGTGTAGAGAATGGCCTCTACCTTCAGAACACTCTCTGAGATATCGGGTGTGGGTAGTAGGCTGCGGGGAGGGCTGGCCTCTCCTTTGAGACCCCTATCTCAGATAATGAGTGTACGTAGTAGGGTGTAGTGATGGACTGGCCTCTCCTTTCAGACCCCTCTCTCAGATGACAGGTGTGCATGGTAGCGTGTGTGGAGGGACTGGCCTCTCCACTGAGACACCTCTCTTGAATGATGGGTGTGCAAAGCAGGGTGTGGGGAGGGACTATACTCTTTTCAGACCTCTCTTTCAGATGATGGGTGTGTGTAGTAGGCTGTGGTGAGAGACTGGTCTCTCCTTTCAGACCCTTCTCTCAGATAATGGATGTGCGTAGTAAGGTGCAGGGAGGGACTGGCCTCTCCACTGAGACCACTCTCTTGTATGATGGGTGTGCATAGTAGGGTGTGAAAAGAGCCTTAACTCTACTCACAACTCTTCCCAAGTCGATGGGTGTAAATAGTAGACTCAGATAAACACCATCTCTATTAAGACTCCTTCCTACAGTAACGTGTGTATATCAGAGTGTATTCAAAGATCACCTACTCCTTCCTATTTTTGATGAGCCTGCAAGAGTCTTGCAAGATCATCATTTATTTTTTTCAAGTAGCGTCACAAGCCAAGCCAAAGTACTATGTCAGCTAATAAACAATTATCAAAGTTGGTGTTTCCGTCCTCAGAGCTGGCTATAGCCCCAAGCTCAGAAACACTTCGCTTCCACTGCCAATGAATTAGGAGGGAACAACGAGGTCCCTGTAGGTGGGTCATCCACCTATTTACACTGCAGTCAAGGTTGAGTCAGAGCTTCCTTAAGAAAGACGCTTTTTGTTTTCATAATAACCTTGATGCCATTCAAAGAATCTGCATGAAACGTTCCCCCAAAAATGTAATCTAGTTTGGCCATTGTGGGTCCTTCATGGCACGTTTTGTGCAGATCCATCAAACAGGGGCCAAGAAACATGGGGTATGTTCCAAAAGTGTGATTCCCATTTTAAATTCCTAAAGTGTTCTTTACTCTTTTACAAATAATATATGACGGAACAGAATTACCCCAAATGTGCCACAAAATTAGAACTTTACTCAAGGCTTGTTCTGTTTGTTGGTTTGGTGTAAATCCATCCATGTTGTTTTCGAGAAATTGGCATTTAGAGTTGCTAGGGTTGGGCAAGAAGAACTTACTTTCTAGAAAGATCTAGATAACTGGAAAGCAGTATTTTTAATTTGCCCATAACTTTAGCTCTGATTGATGAATTTGCAAAACATTTAGCAAATGCTTAGCTGTGTTTAGCAGAGTTTTGTGTTTTTAAATTTGGGCAGATTCATCAAGCTGGGCACATTTAACACGGGGCTCAAAGGTATTTTAATCTGCAGAACTGTGGCATCATTTGATGAAATTACACACAATTATGCAGATTTTTAGCGTGTTTAATCTTTTGTTAGTTTTGTGTAGATCCATCAAGGGGGTGGGACAAAGTTGAGAAGGATACAAAAACAATTTCATGTGCTGGTAACTTTGTTGCTCTGTAATGAATTTGTATTACATTTGCTGTCTCTTAACACATTAAGCCCAGTGCAGAAATCTCAGGTTTCATGCAGATCAAATGACTGAATCAATGATAAGACTTGTAGAGCACAACCGTTGCTCTGATGACCGTCCAGAGGCTGTAAAAAAAAGACGTAATACTTCCAGCAGTCATCCTAAACTAACCTGGGGCAAAAAGAAGAGGAGGGTGCTATCCTAACAATTTTGAAATTGTTTTAGAGATCTGTGCAACACTTGGTAGACACCTACCATGTTTAATTTACTTGGGATATTTTGAGTTTCATACAAACTAATCAAGTGGGGAGTACACTTTGGGGAGTCAGATAAGCAGTAGGCCCTATTTTAACTTTCTTCACTGCAGAAAAAAACCATGAAAGGAATTATAGTAATCTTGGAATGCAAGTTAAACTTTACTCCCGGAAGATAGTTTGTGAGGCTTGAAGTAAATCTGATCAATAGCTTTTAAGGAATTAGCATTAAAATAAGGAGTAAGGGGGCTTGAAAGGGCTAAAACATAGAGCTAGATAGACCGTTAGTGTGCGGATAGTCCTTGTATCTAGATTTGCATACCTTCCATGGATGCACTTTTAAAAAATAAAATTCCTCATTGAACAAAGAAGCTTTTATCTCCCATTGTCTCTTTCCAGTCTGCAGTAGAAAGTTTTGCCTGCAACCCCGTTAAAACAAGGTCCACGAATAAAATACCCAGCCAGGCTACAGTCCAAGTCTTACGGCCTACCCGTGGTATGCATGTTTGGAAGCCGTGCTCATTCAGAGTTTGCGGTCTGAGGCAGGTTAGCAAATTATAAGCAAATTAACACTTTTTTAACCTCCCAGCACCAGGATGGTGTTCCGTATTAATGGATTTGCATGAAATTACATATAATAAGGAAAGGTAAGCATGCTAACAGCCTGCAAAATGTCTTGTTAGCAGATTTTCAACTATCATGCCCATTCGTTAGCCATCACTATAATTAAATGTAAATGGACACTTTTTACACCCCTTCTCCCCTATTTAACTTTGCCCTTCCTTGAAGAATTTTCACGAAACCCAATATTTCAAGAGTAGGCTGAACATGTAAAGGGCATTTCTTAACATATTTTCACACAACATGTAATATTAACTGTTTTTCTGCACAAATAAAAATGTTTACCTGTCCATTGTTTTTTTTAAAACTGTGTAAATAATACATTTTAAATGCATTCTTTACTTTTTTTAATCAAAATACTGTCAACGGAAGTGTAAACAACACCGCACAACTGTTGCATTTAACCACAGTAACACACTACATATAAATGTTACTTTTTGAAATAATGAGTGATATTACCAATATGTATATGTAAACAAACTAGCTACCATTTTGAGTTTTGGTGATGCAGTGAACATTAACAAACACACTATTTGACTATCTAAAATGGCGGACGCCTGACCTCGCCGTCAGGATATTTGAAATTAGACGGCATCGGCGGAAGTTGACCGGGTGGGAAACTCAACGATCGACACCTCCATAGGCTAACGTGAGGGAAAGTAACGTACAAAAGCCAATGGCTGTGTCCGTCTCCGTTGACTATCACGTACATCGAGTAGAAGAAGAAAACTAATTTGCCTCCTTACATAAGACCTCCTCAACTTTTGCTGCTGTTTCCGACCTCTGAGAGCCAGGATGCCAGAAAGAACAGGTGACAGGGCCCCAACCTTCTCACCTGAGGAGCTGGGGTTGCTGGCAACAGAGGTTCTGTTCCTGTACAGCCAGCTCTATGGCTCACTAGAGGAACAGGTACATGTTTAAAATGTATTTGTGAATCGGCCTAACTGTTTTTCTTAATACACTGGCTAGAATGTCCCTTTGAGTTCCTAAGTGAAGTGCAGTGATTGAAGTGAAGTGACATTTATTTTTCACATTACCTAAAACAATGATGGTGTGAAAGTTTAAGCACTTTATGATTAGAGACAAATATATTAGTATGTGTTCTGCATTTTGAGCACTAAATTTTATTTAGTGTGTATTTTGAGATATATCTATGTATATGTATGGTTTTCATATGAAATGTAGAAATTTCCCATCATGTAAAAATAGAAAACCCGATGGGCCATATGTAGGTAGAACGTGTTTTGCGATTCTCTAATTGCAATTTTTAGGGAATCGCAATTAGAGAATTGCAAAACGGAATGTAGGTAGGATTAGCAAATAATTTTGCGAATCCTACATATTCCTTAATTGCGAATTGCAAATTGCAATTCGCAATTAAGGAATACCTCCCCATTCATTCCTATGGGCCTAGAGGCCCATAGGAATGAATGGGAAGACATTCTCAATTTGCGATTCTCAATTAGAGAATCGCAAATTGAGAATGCAATTTCAAGTGTGCCAGGGTGTCAAAAGGATACCCTGTTGCACCCCTGAAATGAGCATGGGTGCACATGTGGCACACATACATGCCCTAAGGACATGTGTGTGCACCACATGCCACTTTGAAAAATGCAAAAATATGCATTTGTGAAAGAAATCGCAAATTACCACCAACCTGTAGTTGGTGGTAATTTGCGATTCCTTAAGGCCAAATTGCACTTTTTTGGTGCTTCTTACATTGCATGTAAGGAATCGCAAAATTTGCGATTCCTTAAATGCAATTGCAAAATAAGGAATCGCAAATTTAGCGATTCCTTATTTTGCACGCAGATTTGCCTTCCTACATACCACTTAGCAAAATTGCGATCGCAAACGCCGAAATTCGGCGAATTTCGGCGTTTGCGATCACAATTTTGCTTTCTACATAAGTCCATTATATATAATTTACAACTGTTCATGTATATAACCTTTTACATTCCAAATTAAAATGATGTTTGCTATGTGTAGATTCCAAGAAATTACTCAGCCGAGATCAGGTATCTTTAACCAGTCGATTGGGAGCTACCAGTAGCTCCCAGATGCCTTCAGAGCAGCTCACAGCTTTGAGTTCATTTTCAAATGAGGACAAGGTAATATTTTCATTCCAAGATGTGCGAGAGAGCCAGATCCCGAGCCACCCACAACTCATTACTTACAATGGGTTGAAACACCTTCTCGCAGAAAGCAGCCTAGACCGCCACGGACATGGCAAAAACAAGAAAGGGTTAATCCATTGCTCCCGGCCTCTTCCATACAGGAATGAGGAGGAGATCACCAAGAGAGGGTCCAATACGGAATGCACAAGGGAGGAGAAAAGATGAAGCAGGAAGAGTAAGCTGCGCCCAGAGCTGAGGTCAAGAGGTGGAGTCAGGAGGAACTGGAAGACGCCAAGGAAGAGAGACCACGAGGATACTGAAAAGTGGAAGCAGGCAAGCAGAAGAAACTACCGATGAGTGGAGTGAAGATTGAGGGAGTGGAGCGAAAATTGAGTTGCGGCATGGACGGTGAGTGAACCTTAACTGGGTGACACTGAGGGAGTGGGACGGGGTCTTGAGGGAGCGGGGTGTGTAGTGAGGGAACAGAGTGGAAAACCCTCAAAGGGCCGTCAAAGATTTTCCTTGCTTTCTTCTAGCCCCATTGAACTGCCTATCGGTAATAGCAGTCCGATAACAAAGAGCATTCTTTTTCTAGTTTATTTGAGGCAATATCAGGAGGAGTGGGCTGAAATTCCAGACAAAAGAAGGCAGAGAACCTTCCTCCTATATATTTGTGTTATTACAGCTCTGTCCCCAAACGCGGTACGCCCGCAAGTAGAATTGTCCGTATTGTTTATTTTATGGTAAAATTGGATGAGAGTAGGAGGAGGGGGAAAAGGGTCAAGACGTACCCACCTCAAATTCATCTAAACCTTACACTCGACCCTAAGAAGTGTGTGAAACTCCCATCTTTTCACTCTTGGTGTGGTGGAGAATGCTATCCCAACTTTCAGTCAGATCATACCTACCTCCAGATACTCACCGTCCTTTTTCTTCTCACAAGCCTCCTGGGGGATGTACACTTGAAGATGAGGGACCTGAAACAGAAAAAGAAGAAAAGTGTGAAGAGTAATTACACAGATCAAAACTAGAGGAAGACTTATAAATATAGTCTGTGAATAAAGAAACAAAAATTTATAAGCATATCAAGCCTCCTAGATTCTATTTCCACCCATCCCTCCCACACAAAGTAAAGGAAAGCCTGTGTTCATTTGACAACATGATCATCAGGCTGCAGATAGCAGGGCCTGACAAAGCAGTGCTTAGTCAGATTTGTGGGCCAGGCTGAGGCTGAGTCACAGAGGTGTACAACTGAAGCACTGAGGCATTTGACTCTTAGAAAAAGATTCCTTGCCAACTCACAATTGCAGCTGTGACCAAAATGATGCTTCTAAATGGAAGAAAAATTAAATGGAAAGTTATTAATTGCACAAACAGTTTACACTTCACAGGCTCTCAGTCACCCGTACAAAGATGTCCCCTCACTGACACACATGGCCGCCCTTTGATAATGCCCTTAGTCATAGTATTTAGTTCAAAACATAGTATCTGGCTCTATCGACATTAGGCTTCAAATCAATGTAGCTGGGCGTGGGGGTGTCTGGATACAATGCGCAAGTTGCTTAGACTTCAGTATTTCATAATGATATTCACTGATGGGAAGTAGCTCTCATTACAAAAAAATGTGGGAGCCCTGGCCTAAATAATATCAGTGGCCTGGATTATTGAATTTAGTAAATGACAAGGAGCAAGGTTACTAAACAGGTTACAACAAAGGTATTATGTATTGTTTCATTTTGGCAGAATGAAAATATATATATTGTGTAGTAACTCTTGACTAATGCTTGTGATTGATATAGTAAAGTTGTGTAACATCAATACAGACAAACAACAAGTCCCAAAATAATTATTTTTTCTTTCAGTTCTTGTAGCCATATAGGTCAACGCCCATCAGAAAAAAAAGATTTGGAAGGCTATTGCCAAGAAGGTGGGGACCCCGGGGGTCTAAAGTGGCACAGAATTAATTGTGAGAAAACGTGGTAGGACCTACGACACTGGACCAGGAAGTCAACGGAAGTTCAACTATGCAGGTCTTCCCAATATGGGAAGTGTGTGCACTGCACCCTGACCCCCCTAATGGCCCGGATACTTGCTGCCACCTATCGAGAGCTTGATGGGAGTTGAGAGTCCAACAGCAGCATCAAGGGGTAAGTTCTAGTTTGAGTTTAACATGTTAAATTACAATTTTTTGTAACATCAACTAATTTTGCCATCAACATCAAGGGTGGCACATGTCCAATGCACAAGAAGAGTTATTGAAGGTGTAAGTTTTGCACAAGGGTATATGATGATGTATTTTGAATATGAATTTGTGGAAAATAATATACCCTGATTTCTGTTCGCTACCAAAAGACTGGTTTCCACAGACACATGCCTGCCTAAACAACAAATATACATCAGGTTGTTTGTAGTTAATTGGGACAGTTGTGCTAAACAGGCCACTAGTCTTTATTGTGTCAGGTGTGATGCTTCTTCACTATTATGAAAGATGTAAGGTTAGCCCTATTACAGGTGAATAAAATGCACTTATGATACAGTTTATGTTCTAAAAGTCACATTGGTAAGTTGGTTTTATACACTAAAAAGAGTGAGCAAGTGAGCCAAATGTCTACTAACATCAGATTAAATTACTACATTTTAGATTCAAAACATACCCCAAATGTGTTTTGCTTACAAAATACTATTTCACTCATTTTAAAACTGACAGATTTGCATGATATCTTACTCCTCCACAAATGTGCATGTAAGCCTGTCTCTTATTTAGAAAATAAATGTGAGAGGCATAGAATTTTTGAAAAAAAACCAGACAGGAATGTGTACACATTGGTGACAGAGTAACATACACCCAAAAACATTTTTCAATGTCCTTTGTTATGCCTAGATGATAAATCAATGTTGGAGGAAAATGGGATACTTAAAGGGACGTTTACAAATGGAATGTTCCATCACATATATGTTGGAGTATCCCACCTGGAAAACTCAAAATTCAGTCCCAACTCATGACTCATTAGGTCAAAATGTGGAAATGCATCAAGGTATGCATAGCGATAATTGCCTGTGATTATTTGATGTACACAATTTTCACAATGGTAAAAAAAACTTGAAGTTACTAGAGATATTTAGGAGTCAAATGTGAAAATGTTTTTGCTCTGTTCTAAAGGTGATTAGAAATGTTATACCAAGCCCTATGTATTTTCTAATGCTGTAGAAGTAATTTGTTAATCCACAAAAAGCATATTTCTAAATTTCTTCTACTGCATAAGTATATACATAGTGCATTATAGGTTGATAAGCTACTTCAGTACTGAATCTATATTATATTTTTTTTACATTTGAAATATACTTTAGTTACTTGAAGTGTTACCCTTGTGAAATGCCCAAACAAAAAAAACAGGTGTTCAGTTCATACAAATATTGGTACACATTGCAGTATTTGTTGATGCACATTGATTCATATTTTACTTTTTGTGAATGAAAATAATGCAGATTTTCTGGCCTTTTAAACACACTGTACAAAGGTATTTTGGTTTATATCCTTTTTGGCAACATAATTCACTATTCAAAACAACAAAGCCCAACCATTTTTAGGTGTTAAAGTTCCTGGAGGGAATTAAAAATGGATGAGAGACAAGATCATACATGATATAGGAACTATCATGGTGAATTACAAAATTGTGACCAAATGGTTTCTGAAAATGTTGCCTTACATTCATGAGAGCCTTGGAGCAGGTAAAATATGAAAAAAATGAAAATGTTTTGTGATCAAAATTCATGATCAGTTCTATTTACACAGATACAATAAAACTATTGCATATGTCATTTCATCATCATCACGAGCACGCGGAGGAGATGTTGGCCACAAAGGCTGGGAAGAAGCTGGCCACTGTGTTTCTAATGCTGAGACCACCCACACCGATGGACATAGTGGTACGTAGGGTGAGGGGACTGGCACGGAGGCCACCAAATCTTCATTATCATCAAAATCCTCCACGCGACCAGTCCCTAGTGGTGGTGGACCCTACTGCAACTGTTACACTTGCATCCTTGTCCGCCACCCATAGAACCATCTCCACCATCTCTCTTGCTCCCCCTGTTGGCCAAACCCGCCTCCCTAATATGAGTGGCGTCTTCTTCGCTTCTTCACCTCCTGCTCCTGCCCCTGGCTGCGCTGAGTGAGGAGGCTATTGACCTTCTATGAAACATCTCTGTAGACCAGACTGTACTCCTGAATGCTATCTTGGGCCTTAGTTGCCACATGCACAAAGAAAGACAAGCACACACCTAAACAGACACCACAACCACTCCTACCACAACCACTACCACACCTACGGCCACCACACCCACCATCACCACACCCACTGCAACACTCACAACCACACCCACAACCCCCACCACTAAACCCACAACAAACACCACACCCAACAACACACCCACAACACCCACAATGACCATGACTAACAACACCCACAACCACCACCACCACACTCTCAAGCACCAGCACACCCACAAGAACCACAACCAGACCAACCACCTCAACAGCATACTCACCTAAACATACACACTCACAACAACACCAACCAAACACAAAAGCACTCACTCCCCGAGCACCAAACACCTGCCAAGAAAAAGGCGCCAAGACGTATAAAACATACACCAGACCCACATGCAACTGCACAACAAACTAACACATGCAAATCACACACTCCAAACACAGTCCTTTCCCTCCCCTCCTAACCTTTATACTAGTTCAGCTTTTATTGATGCTCTGACCTTCACCCCTTCCAAGCGCAAACACACCCCACCCAAACCTGAACACACCCCACCCAAATCAAAACCACCCTTACAAACCCCAAACCCACCTCTCCTAAAGCCACACTTACCAGACCGACCCCTCCTGAGAAACATCATTCAGGTGCCTGCTCTGTGGTCACTAGATGCCGTTTCCTGAGGAGTTTCCCCATGGCAGTTCTATAGGAGTCAAGTTAGCAACAAGAACACAAAAGTGCAATCTATTGACATTTGTATATATTTTTCCTTTATTTTTAAAAGTGAGAGAAGCATCTCATGATTTTAATAAATCAAGTTTTTCATTTCACCAAGTTTGTCCTGACATAAATTTTCATTTACAAATTTTTTGATTCCTAAAATGTTTATGACTACAATGTGAAGAACACAATTTTAATTACCATTAAGGTAGAAAATACAACATATTTTTCAAATGTCTTTGTTAAGTGCATACACTGTTTAAAAGAGTATGTGATGGTAATTTGATTTTAGGTGCAAGCATTTATCATGATAATGGACACTTGCCCCAACCAAAGGATGTTTAACATTTTTTTTTAATTGTTAATACATGTGTGTTTATTTCAAATAAATAAGTGATGTGATAAGAATAAACACATATGCATTATACCTTAAAAGATTATGTGGCAATTGAAAATGGATAAAACATAGGAATTCCACTAGACAAAGGGAAATGTTACATGGATAAATTTGTTAACTGATTGAAGTTTGAGACTGATATTGATTTAACAGTTATTTTAAAAGTCAACATTGCACCTAGTCTAGTGCAACTTCTACATCTTGTTACATTTCACTTATCACAGTGATGTGTAATGCATATGTTATTAATTTGACAATTTATGCAGTTTATTTCAACACACCTGTATGGTCTCTTTTTGATTTTTGGATTAATATCTATTTTTGTGTAAGTGTCCATTATTTGATGGCAGCTAGCACCAAATTTAGAAATACAATGTAATCATGCAGGTGTGTTTCTTTAAACGTTTTAAACATCAACAATATACACATTGCACATTAGTATGCTATTGCTTGTGAGAGAGATTTAAAAAATGCACAAGTCCATAGCTATTGTAAACAAACAAGCCAAAAGGTAACAGGTACAAGTAGAGCTTACCTCCAATTCTGGTCACAACGGGATTGATTTTCTTTGTCATCAAGCAGCAGCAGCAGAGGCAGGACTTGGAAGATCGGGTCCATGGTGGAAAAAGAAGTGTGAAAGTGAGAAAAGGTGAGTTTCTGCCTTATATCCCTTCCAATCTGCCATCTTGGTGTGGAGGTTTTGCTGCCACAGTCAAGTCGGCAGGAAGGCACATTGTGATTGGTCCAGCAGAGAAACTGGCTGTCTGCCCTCTAACAACTGCTGTTGCCTATGGCTCCGTCAGCACTGGTGAAAATACATGGCAAAGTAGGTGGCCCACAAGCAACTACATACAGTGGGTGGCCCGTCTAGTTGGTGGATGGTGAATCCGAAAGAAAAAAAACTGCGGAACCATTACCACCAAGACCTAAATCGGGCCCTAAGTCACCTTTATTGAAGACAGTGTCTTGGGTCCTCCGACGCCTATCGGCGTACGTCTTCATTTTGCACTTTCGAGAAGTGTTGGTGAAGCGAACGTTATCAGCACTCACGGAGTGGTCTACTTCCATTGTGGCAGTTTGGTTCCAATGGCTCCCCCAAATAGGAAGGTGTTTGGACTTTCACCCATTGTGGAGTGAGGGGTTGAAAGCTAAGCATGGAGGGCTTGACATAGGGCTTGGTTTAATTCAATTCCCTCCTTTGATGCTCGCTGAATTACCCTGTCAGCATTCCGTCCATCATTTGTTTGTTGTAACGCTTTTCGCCCTAAGTGGGATGGGTATTCCCAGACGTGGGACCCGTGCTCACTACGCCACTGGAGTCAAGCTATCCTGGCTGATGACGGCTGATAGCCAGAAACCGGTCCTAGGATGCTTGATTCCGGTCCAGGGAAGACATGGCTTGGCAGTTCGGGCTGGACTGTTCCCATGAGGCACAGGGTCAAGACTGATTTGCATATGGCCATGTCGTAACTGGGGTGGCGCAGTGGGCAAAAGAACGATGGATTTAACCCAGATCTCTTGACTGGGGGAGAATGTCTGCATTGTCAGCATTCCGTCCATCATTTGTTTGTTGTAACGCTTTTCGCCCTAAGTGGGATGGGTATTCCCAGACGTGGGACCCGTGCTCACTACGCCACTGGAGTCAAGCTATCCTGGCTGATGACGGCTGATAGCCAGAAACCGGTCCTAGGATGCTTGATTCCGGTCCAGGGAAGACATGGCTTGGCAGTTCGGGCTGGACTGTTCCCATGAGGCACAGGGTCAAGACTGATTTGCATATGGCCATGTCGGAACTGGGGTGGCGCAGTGGGCAAAAGAACGATGGATTTAACCCAGATCTCTTGACTGGGGGAGAATGTCTGCATTGTCAGCATTCCGTCCATCATTTGTTTGTTGTAACGCTTTTCGCCCTAAGTGGGATGGGTATTCCCAGACGTGGGACCCGTGCTCACTACGCCACTGGAGTCAAGCTATCCTGGCTGATGACGGCTGATAGCCAGAAACCGGTCCTAGGATGCTTGATTCCAGTCCAGGGAAGACATGGCTTGGCAGTTCGGGCTGGACTGTTCCCATGAGGCACAGGGTCAAGACTGATTTGCATATGGCCATGTCGGAACTGGGGTGGCGCAGTGGGCAAAAGAACGATGGATTTAACCCAGATCTCTTGACTGGGGGAGAATGTCTGCATTGTCAGCATTCCGTCCATCATTTGTTTGTTGTAACGCTTTTCGCCCTAAGTGGGATGGGTATTCCCAGACGTGGGACCCGTGCTCACTACGCCACTGCAGTCAAGCTATCCTGGCTGATGACGGCTGATAGCCAGAAACCGGTCCTAGGATGCTTGATTCCGGTCCAGGGAAGACATGGCTTGGCAGTTCGGGCTGGACTGTTCCCATGAGGCACAGGGTCAAGACTGATTTGCATATGGCCATGTCGGAACTGGGGTGGCGCAGTGGGCAAAAGAACGATGGATTTAACCCAGATCTCTTGACTGGGGGAGAATGTCTGCATTGTCAGCATTCCGTCCATCATTTGTTTGTTTTAACGCTTTTCGCCCTAAGTGGGATGGGTATTCCCAGACGTGGGACCCGTGCTCACTACGCCACTGGAGTCAAGCTATCCTGGCTGATGACAGCTGATAGCCAGAAACCGGTCCTAGGATGCTTGATTCCGGTCCAGGGAAGACATGGCTTGGCAGTTCGGGCTGGACTGTTCCCATGAGGCTCAGGGTCAAGACTGATTTGCATATGGCCATGTCGGAACTGGGGTGGCGCAGTGGGCAAAAGAACGATGGATTTAACCCAGATCTCTTGACTGGGGGAGAATGTCTGCATTGTCAGCATTCCGTCCATCATTTGTTTGTTGTAACGCTTTTCGCCCTAAGTGGGATGGGTATTCCCAGACGTGGGACCCGTGCTCACTACGCCACTGGAGTCAAGCTATCCTGGCTGATGACGGCTGATAGCCAGAAACCGGTCCTAGGATGCTTGATTCCGGTCCAGGGAAGACATGGCTTGGCAGTTCGGGCTGGACTGTTCCCATGAGGCACAGGGTCAAGACTGATTTGCATATGGCCATGTCGGAACTGGGGTGGCGCAGTGGGCAAAAGAACGATGGATTTAACCCAGATCTCTTGACTGGGGGAGAATGTCTGCATTGTCAGCATTCCGTCCATCATTTGTTTGTTGTAACGCTTTTCGCCCTAAGTGGGATGGGTATTCCCAGACGTGGGACCCGTGCTCACTACGCCACTGGAGTCAAGCTATCCTGGCTGATGACGGCCGATAGCCAGAAACCGGTCCTAGGATGCTTGATTCCGGTCCAGGGAAGACATGGCTTGGCAGTTCGGGCTGGACTGTTCCCATGAGGCACAGGGTCAAGACTGATTTGCATATGGCCATGTCGGAACTGGGGTGGCGCAGTGGGCAAAAGAACGATGGATTTAACCCAGATCTCTTGACTGGGGGAGAATGTCTGCATTGTCAGCATTCCGTCCATCATTTGTTTGTTGTAACGCTTTTCGCCCTAAGTGGGATGGGTCCTCCCAGACGTGGAACCCGTGCTCACTACGCCACTGGAGTCAAGCTATCCTGGCTGATGACGGCTGATAGCCAGAAACCGGTCCTAGGATGCTTGATTCCGGTCCAGGGAAGACATGGCTTGGCAGTTCGGGCTGGACTGTTCCCATGAGGCACAGGGTCAAGACTGATTTGCATATGGCCATGTCGGAACTGGGGTGGCGCAGTGGGCAAAAGAACGATGGATTTAACCCAGATCTCTTGACTGGGGGAGAATGTCTGCATTGTCAGCATTCCGTCCATCATTTCTTTGTTGTAACGCTTTTCGCCCTAAGTGGGATGGGTATTCCCAGACGTGGGACCCGTGCTCACTACGCCACTGGAGTCAAGCTATCCTGGCTGATGACGGCTGATAGCCAGAAACCGGTCCTAGGATGCTTGATTCCGGTCCAGGGAAGACATGGCTTGGCAGTTCGGGCTGGACTGTTCCCATGAGGCTCAGGGTCAAGACTGATTTGCATATGGCCATGTCGGAACTGGGGTGGCGCAGTGGGCAAAAGAACGATGGATTTAACCCAGATCTCTTGACTGGGGGAGAATGTCTGCATTGTCAGCATTCCGTCCATCATTTGTTTGTTGTAACGCTTTTCGCCCTAAGTGGGATGGGTATTCCCAGACGTGGTACCCGTGCTCACTACGCCACTGGAGTCAAGCTATCCTGGCTGATGACGGCTGATAGCCAGAAACCGGTCCTAGGATGCTTGATTCCGGTCCAGGGAAGACATGGCTTGGCAGTTCGGGCTGGACTGTTCCCATGAGGCACAGGGTCAAGACTGATTTGCATATGGCCATGTCGGAACTGGGGTGGCGCAGTGGGCAAAAGAACGATGGATTTAACCCAGATCTCTTGACTGGGGGAGAATGTCTGCATTGTCAGCATTCCGTCCATCATTTGTTTGTTGTAACCCTTTTAAGGGTACCCATGAATAAATCCACAACACTATTTGCTTTGGGGCACAGAGGTGTACTCGTTTGATGCTTGGTATTCATTCTGACTAGAAACTCTCTGAATTCTTTGCTGTTGAACAGCAGACCATCATCAGATTTAAGAATGGCTGGAATACCCCATGCTGCAAAGACTGTTTTCCAGCCACTCAATGACCTTGTCATGGGTTGTTGATGATAACTCCTCTACCAACGGGAACCGTAAATACTCATCAATAACTACCATGAGATGCTGTCCATTTTTTAAGGGCCCAAAGAAATCAACAGCAACTCTTTCCCAGGCCTGTGTCGAAAGGTCAGACAATGTCAATGGATGTTGTGTCACATTTGGGAGAAAGGCAGTTGCAAAGATTGCACTCCTTTAGTTCCCTCTCAGCTTGCTCCTCTAAGCGCCGGAACCACAATCGGTCTCTTAGGGCTCGTTTGGTAGCAACAATGCCACAATGTCCTTCATGGGTTAGCTCAATGACCTGTTGTCGTAGGCTGTCAGGTATGACAGTCCTTGAGTCTCTCAATACAACATCTTCAGACAGTTCATCTTGTACATTTTTGAATTTTTGAAATTTGACATTGTCAGCAAGAGGTCGAACACTTAATTTTCATGCTTGAGTTGAAATAATTTCCTTGAGGATAATCATGTTCTTTTCAGCATTGGAACCAGCAATAATTTTTTCAGCGGATAGGGCTGCTGGTGTACTGGACTTCACAATGAAGTTCATGTACTCCTCAGATGTTTTGGTTGTTGAACTGTGACGATTTAGCAGTACTCATGAAACATAATCAGCAGGGTTCCTCCTCTTCAGCCGGCTTGTGTACAATTGCGTAGTCGTACTCTTGCAGTGTTTAACCCCACTTCTCGAAGCAATGGGACATATTGGCTTTCAGATTTCCAAAATAGTGAACAGTGCTTGATGGCCTGTTATGAGTTATGAGAGTGAAATGTTCTCCATATAGAAAGACATGAACATGTTCACAGACCCACACTACAGCCATGCTTCTTTCTCAGGCTGAGAACAGGCACGTTCTGTGTCAGACAAGCTTTGACTTGCATAGGCCACAAAGTGTTTCTGGCCATTCTGATGACCATTATGTTGAGCAAGGCTGGCCACCAGCCCCACCGGGCATCTACTGTAATCTCAGTGTGTAGTTTGGGGTCAAAGTAGACCATCTCGGTTTCATTCTCAATTGCATGTTTTATTCTTTTGAAGCTTTGATCACATTTATCAGACCATTTGAATTGGATTTCTTTTAGTTCTCTGATTGGAGCACTCACAGTGGCAAAATCACCAATGTGTCTTCAACAATAACTGGCCATGCCTAATAAGGATCGCAGCATAGTGTAATCTTGTGGGGGCAATTAGCAGATAGTGCTTACACTTTCTCAGGGTCAGGACTCATTTCCGCATTAGAAAATGTGTCCAAAGAATTCAAGTTTGGTCTTATGAAACATCACACTTTGCTGCGTTCAGAGTGTGACCTGCATCAGCAAGTAACTGGCACATTTGTGTAAGATCTTTGTCTTGCTCCTTTTCCTTTTTTTGCAACATATTTTTATTGACATTTTCAGAGATTATATACTGTACATTATACAGATCTTTCGGCAATTATGGCACATAGTACAGTATGTGGTATCACACTTCGTCGGCAGAAACTGATGTAGGATCAGCAAGGAACTGAACTGATCAAATACGAAACAATGTGTGTACCCCATGTGTTCTAATAGATAATATGTCACTTGAACTGGGGTGTAACACAGGTTTAAACTAGGGGAAGGGCATGGAAGTTCACCTCCGGACCTTGCAGACGAGTGCTCGAACTGTCGTGTGGGTGTGGCGCCTCAATGGATTGCGCTTTGACCTCCTCTAAGGGTCGAGTCTTGCTCCTTTTCCTTTGTTCCTAATACTAGTATATCATCACTGTAGTTAAAAGTATTCATGACAGGTTGTATTATCCAACTTATAACATCCTGAAATATTTGTGCAGCTGACGCAACTTTTGTATCTGAATAAACCCCAAAACAAAAACAAAAAGAACAATTGATGTATAGAATGCAGAACAATGTCATACATTCACCCCGGTACAGAGATCCTGGCCTAAATCCATCGTTTTTTTGCTCACCATGCCATTCCAGTTTGGACCCAGCCATATGCAAATCAGTCTTGACCCTGCGTCCAATGGGAACAGTCTAGGCCAAACTGCCAGGCCAGGTCCTCCCTGGACTGGAAACAAGCATCCTAGGACCGGTTTCGGGCTTTCTGGCCTCATCAGCCAGGATAGCTTGACTAAAGTGGTATGGAGAGCTCGGGACTCACGTCTGGGCATACCCGTCCCACTCGGGGTGACAAGTGCAAAAAGAACAATTGATGGACAGGATGCAGAACAATGTCATACATTCACCCCAGTACAGAGATCTGGGCCTAAATCCATCGTATTTTGCTCACCATGCCATTCCAGTTTGGACCCAGCCATATGCAAATCAGTCTTGACTCTGCGCCCCGCCCAATGGGAACAGTCCAGCCCGAACTGCCAGGCCAGGTCCTCCTTGGACTGGAAACAAGCATCCTAGGACCGGTTTCGGGCTTTCAGCCCTCATCAGCCAGGATAGCTTGACACCAGTGGCATGAAGAGGATGGGACCCACGTCTGGGAATAAACCAACATGAGTCAAAAAATTAGTGATGTACCTGCAATTCTCTTCCAACTCGAGTTGATGGTATCCCTTGTTCAAGTCAAGACAGGAGAAGTCTTTGGCACCATTCAGCTGCATGATCATGTTCGCTATGTGTGGACCAGGATGTCTCTCTCTCTCAATAGGTTTTTTGGCCTGGTGTATATCAACACACTCTCACTGTCCTTTTTTTACACCACCATTATCGGTGACACCCATGGCATTGGACCAGCGAAGCGCTCAATGATGTCATGTTTCAATAGCATTTCTAGTACTTTCTCAACAGCTTCTTGCAAGTGGAAAGTGATTTTGCGTTACCACTGGGCAAATATCCTCATTGATGTGAAGTCACACTTTCATCGTCTTGAGCCTGTGTAGACGTGAAATAATGACGGGAACTCACAACCTTAGATTGAGTGTGGAGGTTGTATTTGAGAGATATCAGTCCCATGTCAGCAGTGGTGACAAAACTGAGTAGGCAAACACTGGACGAAGCTCCTTGAAGAATATGAATTGTCACTTGCACAGATGCTGCTTTATGTTTTCAATGTCACATTGAATGAACCTTGACTCTGCAATGGTTTGAAAGCAGCTCATGTGTACATTTTCATGTTTGACGGGTTGAGGCGTAGCGCAAGAGATAGGCTGTTTAACTTTTCAACAGGCATGATGTTAATCGATGCACCACTGTCTATAATAATGGTTATGGGGGAACCATTGACTTTTACTGTGATCATAGTGCAATGTCCAAATTAATTCTGTTGTTTCGTTTGGTGGTCTATGAGACGTGAATCCCAGAAGCTGATTCTCTTCGCCACCTAGAGCCTTGCAACCACCGGAGAATTTGGAAAAAAAACTCCAAGTGACAACAGCACTTATGATACAGGGAAGTGGAGAAAACAAAAGGATGACGTTCTAGAGTCCCTTCAAATTAGGTGCATCAGAAGTTCCTTCAGTGTTCTAGGTTCGTCATGTGTCTAAAACAAAGTATAACAGACGTTTAGGGCCTGTACCTCTAATGAATTGAATAACTCAGAATAGCCCAACGACTGATAGTGTGAGTCTCCTACTTACAAACTCCCACTTTCCCACTTGTATCTAGTAGAAGGAACCCAATAAATGCAGTGTAATCCTAAGAGAAGGAAGTAATACAGGATACTAAATTAATATAAATGTCTAATATTCTAATTCTACTAACCCTCAATCTTGCTCAGAAATCGATCAGTGCGTACATGGAGGGACCTTTAAGAGAGCAACATAGGACCGGAATTACTTCATTCCTCATAAGTTTCTCAAAAATATTCCTTAATAACTTCAGTACTTAAGAATGTTCCCAGAAACGTCCCAAAAAAGTCTTAGAAAATGTTTTTTTACTTTCACTCCTAATCATGTTATTGAGCAGAAAATATTTTCATTAACAGTCTTTTCCTTATTTTGCTGATTGCACATAAGTATCCATTAAATTTCTGGGATCCCAATGCAGGACGGTGAGTAAATATCCAAAATTATTTGTATTCATTCATGTACCAAATTAGAAGATCAGTCAGCTGTTGGGAAATGCTTTGGTGCTCCACCGGTGTTTGGAGAACAAAAATGTTTTTCAACACAGCAGAGATGCCCACAGGAGCAGACAGCAACGATAATGAGGAAACATCTTCACGGGTCATAGAACAGGCAGCAGTGTGACCAGAGCAGAAGCAAGTCAGAAGAAGCAAGGCCACAGAGGAAACAAGGTAAGTATGATGTCGGAAAAACATTTACAGGCACCAACAGGTTCCCAAGTGTGGCTTTTATGCCGCCTCACTCAGAAACTCAACCGTGGCTAGCTTGACTTCTGGATAGAGAACGACGCAGAGGAGTGTGAAAAGACTTTGACCCTTTCCTAATTTCTGGGGTGTCGGTTGTGCCGCGCACCCGAGGCAGGAACACCCAGCTGCATCCTTAATAGTTCTACCCTTTTCTCCATTCCGGTACATGAAGAGAGCCAGTTCCTCTTCATGTTATCATTCCAATGACAACTTACTTGGTGAAGGCTCCCACAAGGATTTGCAGAATCCCTAGTAATCAATCAATCAATCAATCAATCAATCAATCAATCAATCAATCAATCAATCAAGGGCTTGTAAAGCACGGTTACTCACCTGTGAGGGTCACAGGGCACTGGGGTGGAGGGGCTGGTCCCTTAGAGTGTAGGATCATTTCAAGAGCCAGGTCTTGAGGTCCTTCTTGAACTGGATGAGCGACGCAGATTGGCTGAGGTGGAGGGGCACTGTGTTCCAAGTCTTGGTGGCTAGGTAGGAGAAAGAACTTCCACTGGTTCCGGTCTTGTGGATACAGGGGACGGAGGCTATGTTGAGTTGGGCAGAGCGGAGTTGACTGGTGGGCAAATGGAATGCGAGGTGGTGGTTCAGGTATGCTGGTTCTTCGTTGTGGAGAGCTTTGTAGGCATGTGTGAGGAGCATGAATGTGATTCTCTTGTTGACTGGGAATCAGTGGAATTGTCGGAGGTGTTGTGTGATGTGACTGTTGTGGGGGATCTCGAAGACCAGTCTGGCTGCCGTGCTTTGGACATTCTGTAGATTCTTGAGCTGTATCTGGGTGATGCTGGCATAGATTGCATTACCGTAGTTGAATCTGCGGGTGAAGAGTGTGTGGGTAACCATCTTTCTGGATTCTGTGGGGATCCATCTGAATGTCTTTCGCAATAGCCAGAACGAGCGGAAGCAGGCTGAGGTAACTGCGTTGACTTGATGGTTCATTGTGAGTGAGGCGAGCCAGTTTGATGACAAGGTTGTGTGTGTGGTCTGTCGGGGGGTCCCAGAGCGGCTGGCCACCAGGCTGACGGGGTGGGTCCAAGGATGAGTACTTCAGTGTTGTCCGAGTTAAGCTTGAGGAAGCTGTCTTGCACCCAGGTGGCAATGGCCTTCATTCCACAGTGGAAGTTAATTCTATTGGTTGTGGTTCGTTGGTTACGGAGAGGATCAGATGGGTGGTGTTGACTTAGGAGACAATGTTGAGTCTGTGGTTTCTGACGATGGCTGCGATGGGGGCCATGTAGACGTTGAAGAGTGTGGGGCTCAGGAAAGAGCCTCGGGGTACTCCGCAGCTGATCTCTGTAGGTTTGAGAGGAACAGGGGTAGTCTGACTCGCTGAGTCCGGCCGGTGAGGAAGGAGGGGATCCAGTCCAGTGCCTTGTCACGGATGCCGGCATATTGGATTCTCGTGATTAGAGTTTGATGGGAGACAGTGTCAAAGGTGGTGGAGAGGTCCAGTAGGATGAGGACTGCAGGCTCACCCCGGTCGAGGAGGTAGCGGATGTCGTCGGTGGCGGCGCAGAGTTCAGTCTCCGTGCTGTGGTTGCTTCAGAAACTGAATTGGGACATGTCCAGGACATGGTTCACTTCTATAAATGCAGAGAGTTGAGTGTTGATGGCCTTCTCAATGACTTTGACTGGGAAGGGCAGGCGGGAGATGTGTCTGAAGTTCTTGAGGTCAGTCGGGTCTGAGGACGACTTCTTCAGCAGGAACTGCTCTGTGGAAGATGTGGTACGGGCAAGGATCCGACAGGGCTCCTCAGTGGATGCTCCTCATGGTCTTGAGTGTGTCTTCTGTTGTTAGGAGGGTCCAGCCGAGCACGGTCTTTTGAGGTGTGCCGTGGTTGCGTGCAGCGATGGTGGGCGTAGTGGCAGGGTCTAGGGTATTGAAGCTATTGTAGATCTGCCTGATCCTGTGGTGGAAGAAGATTCCAAGTGTGTTCCAGAAGT
The DNA here is from genome assembly GCF_964204655.1 of Triturus cristatus. Classification (NCBI taxonomy): domain Eukaryota; kingdom Metazoa; phylum Chordata; class Amphibia; order Caudata; family Salamandridae; genus Triturus; species Triturus cristatus. The sequence goes on from NC_140582.1 coordinate 501,269,461, forward strand.
ATTGGGAGGAAGGGACATCTGTGGTCTTGCTGTTGGGCCTGGCAAACACCTTGATGATGGGGAATAGTTCTTTGATGTTGTGTGCATTGGTGCTGATTCTGTCTTGGAGGGCCGTTTTCTTTGTCATTTTGATGTGGAGGTGGCCCGTGTTAACGGCAGCTTTGAAGTTAGCGTGGGTTCCCGGGGTTTTGTTGTTACCCCCATCTCTTCTTGAGCCATTTGCAGGTGCGTCTGGACTCGTGGAGGGTGGAAGTAAACCAGCTAGCTTTCTTGGAGTGTTGCCTGCCCGGTATTTTCTTGAGGGTTGCCAGGGTGTCGGTGCATTTGGAGATCCATCGGTGGAGGTTGTGTGCTGCGGTGTTGGCGTCCGTTGGTGTTGGTGGAGTGGTTGTGCTGAAGAAGTTTATGAGAAGTTCTTCAGTGGCCTTGATACAGCTGCGACAGGGGGGCTGTGAGGGTGATGGTGTATGGTGGGCGTGGCGAAGGTGAGATACTCGCAGTGGTGGTCTATCCAAGGGAGTTTGGTGGTGTGGCTGTAGCTGCTGTTCTCGCTGGTGGAGAAGACAGGTTCGAGCGTGTGTCAGGCTGTGTGGGTTTGTGCAGTGACTAGCTGCTTGACGACGATGTTAGCAAGATTCTCCAGTAGGGAGGCGATGTCTGGTCGCTGGGGTTTTCCATGTGGAAGTAGAGGTCTCCGAGTAGGATGTAGTTGGTGGTTGCGAGAGCCTGGGGTGCGATGAGGTCTATGATGGTGTCGGTAAAGGCCAGTCAGGGTCCGGGGGCCTGTAGACGAAAGTGCAGTGGACTGTGGTGTTTGGGTTGGTCTGGAACTGGTAGTGGAGGTGTTCCATGGTCGTTGTTGGGTCGTTGGAGTGCGAAGTCAGTCGGAGGGTGTTCTTGTAGACGATGGCGATGCCTCCTCCTGGGCAGTCGGAGAGTTCCTTGCTGGTGATTTTTTAACTGTTCAGGATGACGATGTCTGGTCCGGGTCAGGGGTTAGTTCAGGTTTTCATGAAGAAAGCAATGTCAGGGGAGGTGGTGTTGAGGAGGTCCCAGATTTTTGTGGCATGTTTGTGGAGGGATTGCACGTTGAGGAGGATGCAGTTGAGCCAATCGGGTATGTTGTTGGTCGGCTGGGTGGCAAGAAGAATTGGTGTGTTGGCGTGGGTAAAGGTGTGGTTGCAGTTACGGCAGGTGAAGGGTCCCTGGGTCTTCTTCGGTGATGCTAGATGGCAGGCGGCATGGAGTCCAGGGTTGAGGGCGAGGAAGGGACAGCATCGTAGCAGTGGAGGGCCCGACAACCAGGGTACCTGGTGCTGAGCGTGGTCCAGGTGCGAATGGGCAGAGCCGGGTTTGCCTTTGGTGTGCCTTTGGCGTACCAGTGGTATGCCCCCTGCACGGCCACATTGCAGCTGCCATTAAGTAGTGCTGCAGGGGGCTGGACAGCTGGGAGTGGGAAAGGACACCGGAGGGGAGCGGAGCCACAGCGGATTTCAGTGGCAGAGGCGACGAGGGAGAAAATCCAGAGGAAAAAGGAAAAGAGCAAGCCAAAGGCAGAGTCAGAATCAAAGAGAAAGAGAAAAGCAGATAGAGAGTCAGAAAAAGCACAAAGAGTGCCAGAAGACAGAGACAGAAGGGCAGTCAAGCAGCAGAGCAGTGATGCTCTACCACTGGACCACCAGGGATGAGGTGCGGGCAGGAGCCTATGGGTGGAGGAGGGCCTCGAACTCCTGACCTCCGGGTCAGCAGCAGATGATGGGGACAGCAGCATCTACAAGATGGAGCTGCACTGCAAAGGAGCAAGTCCACTATAGTATAGTGGATTGCACTTTCACCCCGCAGCAGCTGCCATTAAGTAGTGCCAGACAGGTGGGAGGTGGGAAAGCGCAGGAGCATGAAAGGACACAGGAGGATGGCAGGGCCACGGGGGATCACAGCAGCAGGTACAATGAGGGAGAAAAACCAGAGGCAAAAAGAAAGAGGAAAAAAGCAAGCCAAAGGCAGAGTCAGAAACAAAAAGAAAGAGAAAAGCAGATAGAGGGAAGAAGAGTCAGAAGGGCAGTCAAGCAGCCAAGCAGTGACACTCTACCACTGAAACACCTGGGATGAGGTGCAGGCAGAAGCCTGTGCGTGTAGGAGGGCCTCAAACACCTGACCTCCAGGTCAGCAGCAGATGACGGGGACAGCAGCATCTACATAACAGAGATGCGCTGAGAAGGAGCATGTCCACTACAGGATAGTGGACTGCACTTCAAAGTGCAGATTCCACCATTAAGTGGTGCTGTGAGGGGAGAAGGGGGGGCTGGACAGCTGGGAGGCGGGAAAACCCGGGAGCGGGAAACGACACAGGAGGGGGGCGCTCCCACGGGTGATCGCAGCAGCGACAAGGGAGAAAAGCTGTTGGAAAAAGGAAAGAGGAAAAAAGCAAGCCAAAGGGAGAGTCAGAAAAAAAGAGAAAATGAAAGGTAGGATAGACAGAAAAACGCATAAAGAGAGACAGAAGGCAGAGATAGAAGGGCAGCCAAGCGGCAGAGCAGTGATGCTCTACCACTGGACCACCAGGGATGAGGCGCAGGAAGGAGCCTGCAGGTCAAGAAGGGCATCAAACTCCTGACCTCCGGGTCAGCAGCAGATGACTGGGACAGCAGCAGCTACAAGACGGAGCTGCGCTGCGAAGGAGAAAGTCCACTACAGGATCCTGTCAACCTTTCCCTAAGATGTAGAGTAAGGCTTTGACACTTCTTTGTTTCCCTAGAGTTCTAACCTTGTGCAATATGTTGACGAATGATTTGGGGATCTGTTATTTTAGATCATTGCAATGTTAATTCTCCCTCTCTCCTCAATGAATTTGCTAAGAAAGCACATAAGTCTTACAAAGGAGAAACTGCAGTTGTGCCTCTACTGAGAGTAATACCTTGGTCATGAGCTCAGTAGGCAAGTGCCACCTAGCACTGGATAGATTGGAAGGCATCATGATATGTTACGTTATGCAGATTTGTAGAGCAAACTGTCACCTGGGAGTGTTTCCTGGCACTGAGCAGGTGTGACTCAAGCTAAAACTAGGGCCTAGTGGGACTACTCAAAAATCTTTAGTTTCTTGTGGTATTCAAGAAGTGAGGAGGAGGCTGTTGTGTGTACCGACAGGTTGTTGCACGCTTTAGGAGCGATGTAGGAGAAGGCTCAACCGACGCATCTGGGTTTCCGCATGCATCTGAGATATGCAAGTAGGAGTCAGAACAAGCGGAAGAGTCTGGTAGGTTTGTAATCGCAGTTTTTATTGAGGAGGTATGCTGGGCCAGGTTATGTAGTACCTTGAATTGTGAGTGATAAGTTTGAATTGCGTATAATTGTGTCTAGGAAGCCAGTGGAGCTCCTTCAGATGTGGTGTCAAGTGAGTATGGCATGGGAGGTTGAGAATGATTCTGGTCACAGACTTCTGAATGATCTGCAGCCTTCTGGTTAGTTTTTTGTTGACGAGGGCATGCGTGATGGCTTTCTGAGTGCTAATTGGGAGTGGGTACAGGCGTCTTGTCCATGAAAGAGAGAACGAGTTGGGTGTTGTTGATATAGGAGAGGAAAAGGATGAGGTGGGAAACTGTGTCAAACACTGCTGAGAAGTCCTGAAGGATGAGGGCCATCATGTCCACAGTCATGCAGATGTCATCTGTTGCAGCAATAATGGCAGTTTTCTGTGCTGTGATTGGGTCTAAAATCAGACTGAGGGGTGTCAAGGAGTTGGTGGCTGTTGAGGTATTTGTTGAGGCATCGGTTTTTGATTTTCACATAGACCTTAGCTGGGAATGCAGGGAGATCAGTCTGTAGTTGGCGAGCGTTGAAGGGTCCACAGAGGGTTTGTTCAGCAATAGGACAGTTGTGTGTTTCCAAGTGTCTGGGAAGGTTGTGGAAGATATATGAAGATATGAAATATTATTACTGCCTTCTTCTCATATAACTCATGTCCGCTGGGTGAGGCTCCCTCCATGTCTCCACTCTGTAGCCACTGCTGCCCATCTTGATGAAGTGTTTGAAAACACTGTACGGAGTATCACTCTAAGTGTTGTGGTGCTCAATGCTGTTTTTGCTCTTCTCCTCACTAGTAAAACTCTGCACCTTTCTACTGCCAGATTGTCTACATATGAAATATTGTTACTGACAGCTTTTCATATTGCTTGTGTCTGCTGTCCCACTCTGAACCCACAACTCTAATGCCTACGTATAAGGAGGAAAAACCTCTTGCTTGTCTTCTTATAACCGCACATGTAATCAAGCCTTGTAGTGATTTAATTTACATTTCCATCACAAAGTATGAATTCATATATTTTGTGGATGGGTCATTTCGCAGAAATGTCAAAGGCGTCTTGGTTGCATGCCATACTGTTTGTAGTCGTAGTTAATGCGAAATTGTTGAAAGTTGCAACCTGTCTAATGTTAAATGTATTCTGGTTGCTGTTCTTGTTTCTCTCAAACAAGCCTGTTTTCTATCTGGCAAAAAGATTGTAACTGACTGTATGCATTCTGAGTGAGGCATGACTTTGGGCTCCTCTGGATGAAAAAGGGATTTGATTTCTGACCTCTCCTGGTATCCCTATAAAGAATGGCCTATATGTACAGAGCTTGTTTAACCATTTAATGATTTTGTGAAATGTTTGTGGTTTTGAAGTGCGCTACCCACCAATACCCACTTGCCAAAGTGTCCAGTGGAATGCCCTAGCTGGTTCAGCTGACAGAAAAGCATCCTTGGGGCAAATTACTGCTGCTACTATGTATGTTGCAGAGACTGATATGTTTCTTATATCCTCCCTAAAATATTTAGCTCTGTTGCAAGAACAAGCCTCTGAGACTGAGAAACAATATTGGATCACGCAAAAGTGTATACCCGATGCCTAGGGATGTGTGGAAAGACAGATCAGGGCATGTTGTCACAAAATAAATTCTACACCCAACCTTGCATGCTTATATTATGGATCTGCCCATGTTAGTAGGGAGGGCATGATTCATGTTGCTGCAATCCCACTGGTATGCGTCTTTCTTTCAGTCTGTTGTCTAAAGTCATTGCCTTTCTTGTGTCACTTGTTCATCACATAATGCTGGGAAAAAGATTAAGACCACCCGTGCTGCTCCACCTCTACCTGGGATCCATTTGTCTTCCTTTAAATGGATTTTATCCACCTACTTAGATGTGATTTGTATTCTTATGTGTTGGTGATTGGTTGTATGCTTTCTGGTTGGATGGAAGCCTATCACTGTGCGAGGGACGATTCCATTGCAGTCTCAAAGGGCTTAGGGACTTCATTCCACATTTTAGAATTAAAAGTCGCTTATTGAGTAACTCTAAAACACATTTCATTTCATCTAGTGCAGGAAGTTTGCAAAGCTTTAGGAATAAATAAGTACATCTGTGGCACCTCTAACCCTGAATCAGCAGGCAAAGTGGAGAGAAATAATGTACTCAAAAGCAAAATAGCAATGATATGTGAGAAACTTAATTAAAATGTCTCAATACCATGCCCTGTGGTGTGTTAGGCCCAAATGCACACACCGTAGAAAACAAAGATGTGCCAGTACTAGATAGTTAGGGGATGCCCAATGATGTTACCCTCAAAGCCCCCCCTATCTACAGGTAGAACTGTGGGAATGGTGGGTGGTCAGATTTTTGTTAATCGCTGCAGATTCCGGAACAGAATAAGAGAACTCTTGGGAAAATCCATCATTTCAGCTAAAGTTTAAAATTTGCAGACCATTATTGGTAGGAAAATGTAGTAGAATTAAGACAAGCTACACAGCAATTGACTTTCCAGGGTGTCTAATTGTTTGCAATGTCTGGGTGCCGGCCAAGCCTGGGTCAAATACCTCAGTTGCTCACATCGCCAGAACAAGTATATTTCAAAGAAAAAATTTCCTTGGTGCATTCTGGGACCTTTCCTGTTGCTGGCGATTGGCCCATACACAAAAGTAGGGTACCGTTTTTAATTGGAGATGTGTGAAAGCACAGAACAGTAGAATATTTGTAATTATCAATCCATTTTTTTCTCCATTTTTGGCTTCCGACATCATCTCACTCAACTCAATCCTGATAAACACTGAAAACTGGCTCACTGACAACTATCTCATGCTCTACACATCCAAAACTGAATTCCTTCTCATCGCTCCCCATAATCAAATTCCCAAGATTGACCTTTGGATGAAACACCTCACAGCCTTCAACTGCTCCCCCCACATTATTGATTCAGCTTAATCCCTCGGAATCACGCTAGACATGCACTTGAATATGAAGAACCATATCAGCAATGCAACCAAGGGAGCTAAACATTAGTCGAGTATTTTAAGGAATCTCAAACCATTTCTTCCACAGAAAGACTTCAAATTGGCGGTACAAGCTGTAGTTTTGCCAAGACTAGACCAAGGTAGTTCCACGCTATGTGGTCTCCTCAAACAGAGCTTGGCCCCACAAATGGCTTTCCTTAATGCCGCAGCTAGATTGATTTTCCACAAAAAGAGATCGAGTAACAGAGCATTCTCTGGCATTGCCTCAAAGATTCCCCCCTCCTGCCCATTCGCCGCCCCACTCCCGCCACCCAGCTGCTCCTCCCTCCCGGCTCCTCTCTTATGATGCCCACGCGAACGCGCAGCGGTCACGTGCAGCGGGCGCGCCGATTGTGCGCCGAAGGCGTGCCAAAGGCAAGCCCGTCTGCGCCCGTCCGCGCCTGGACCGCGCCCAGCGCCAGGACCCCTGGCCCCCGAGGCTGCCAACCCATCCGCCGGTCCTACGACGCCGCTACACTCAACGCACTCAACCCCGGCCGATCCTCCGGATGCTACCGAGCAACCCCGAGACGCTCCCACGGACCCTTCTGCTGCCGAGCCTGCAACTTCTCCTGCATCCGGACCTGCACCGCACCCGCCAAGACGAGCACCAGCAGTAACCACCTGAAGTGCATCCTACTCAACACCCGCTCCGTCCACAGACACGCCGTGGAACTCTGGAACCTCCTCGACACCACATCTCCAGACATCGCCTTCCTCACAGAAACCTGGATGAACGCCTCCTCAGCGCCAGACATCGCCATCGCCATTCCGGTCGGATACAAGATCACCCGGAAGGACCGCGTCAACCAGACCGGAGGAGGCATCGCCATCGTCCACAAGAACACCATCCGCATCACGACCAACTCCGACGACACCCTCTCGCCGGCCGAACACCTTCACTTCCAGATCCACACCGACCCCAAGACCACCCTCAGAGGCACCCTCATCTACAGACCCCCAGGACCCCGCACACAATTCAGCGAAGACATCGCCGACTTCATCAGCCCACACGCCCTCCCCTCTGCCGACTACATCCTCCTCGGGGACCTCAACTTCCACCTGGAGAACAACAACGACCGCAACACCACCACCCTGCTGGACAACCTCGCCAACCTCGGTCTCAAGCAACTGGTCAACACCCCCACCCACTACGCCGGCCACACGCTTGATCCAGTCTTCTCATCCAGCAAGCACATCACCTTCAGCCACTCCACAGGACTTCACTGGACCGACCACAGCTGCGTCCACTTCAGCTACAGAAGAACCACGACCCACCACCACCCGCAACAGGTTCCCCACAGGAGCTGGAGCAAGATCACCGCCGAACAGCTCACCAGCTCCCTCAGTCAGAACCCACCCGCCAGCACAACGGACCCCACCAAAGCTGCACGCAACCTCACGAAGTGGCTGTCCGACTGCGCTGACGACCTCGCACCACTTAAGAACCCTACCAGCAGACCCAGAAGCAAGAAAGCCTCCTGGTTCACCGACGTACTCAAGGACTCCAAGAAGAACTGCCGCACCCTCGAGAAAGCCTGGCTCCTAGACCAGACCACAGACAACATGACCGCCCTCAAACACGCCACCCGCAAGCACCACCAGCTTATCCACACTACCAAGAAGAAATCACTGAAGGAACGACTGGACAACAACACCCACGACAGCAAGGAACTCTTCAACATCGTCAAGGAGTTCTCCAACCCCAGCACCGGCAACAACGACATCACTCCTTCACAAGACCTCTCGCCTCGTTCTTCCACCGCAATATCGCCGACATCCACAACAGCTTCGGCGCACCATCAACACACCCAACCGACGAACCAACGCCCTCCACCACCACCCTCCGCACCTGGACCACGGTGACCACCGAAGACACAGCCCGCACGATGAACACCATCCACTCCGGATCCCCGACCGACCCCTGCCCCCACCACGTCTTCAAACCCAATTACTTGTCACACTAGATGTATCCTCGCTCTACACCTCCATTCCCCAGACCAGGGCCCTTGAGGTTATTAGAGCTACCCTTGACAGAAGAATGAGACCTCATTAGATACCAACGGATTTTCTGATTGGTCTTTTGGAAATTGCAATGAAACATAACTACTTTATCTTCATGAAGCAATTTTACTATCAATGTAAAGGCGTGGCGATGGGGGCCACCTATGCGCCGAGCCTAGCCAATATCTTTATGGATGCATATGAAGAGGAACATCTTCATAGCCACCAAAACCTATTCATTGACCATATCACGGTTTGGAAGCGTTACATAGATGACGTGATAATGATTTGGTCTGGCACTGAGGATGAACTTAAACAATTCTACAACTGGTTGAATGAAAGATCGAATGATATTCAATTCACTATGACGAATGACAACAGCACCATTGACTTCCTAGATCTCACTTTTGAAGTTGATGATGGACAGCTAATATGCGACCTTTTTCGTAAACCGACGGAGAGAAACACCTTTCTCAAGTATGACTCTCACCATCCACGTAGCTTGAGAGATAATCTCCCATACGGTCAATACCTCAGATTAAGGAGGAATTGCACACGAAGAGCTGATTTCTTTAAAGAAACTGAGATCCTCACCACTCGACTAAAGGAAAGGGGGTACCCAACTGGCCTTTTGAAACGCGCACGCAAACGCGCTTGGTATTGCCCGAGAGACCAACTTCTACAAGTTAAGGAGAGGACATCCAAAATGGAGAGTATTGTATGTGTAACAACGTTCAATACAAAGAGTAATGACATGAAGAAAATCATGAAAAATACTGGAACCTCGTTGCCAGTGAGCTCTCTATTACTGAGGAACCAATTTTTGCTTTCAAACGGGGTAGGAATGTGAAAGATAGTGTTGTTGTACTGCTCGATTTTCCCGGCCCTATTGTGTTGACGGGTGATTAGGGTGACTTCAGTCTCTTACCATTCAAGCCTAAGTGTTAGAGTAGTGAATGAAGCCTATTTACTAGGCACTTCGACATGATCCTGTGTTCTTCCCCATAGATTAGGGCTTGCACACATATCCTAGGGGATAGATTCGTTAGTATTAGGGATAACCTGCCCTGTAGTGAGGGTATTTCATGGAGCCGTGCTGAATTCAGGCCTGGTAGGCCTCAAACGGGAGAGACTCCATCTTTCTTTCTGCTCCGGCAGCTTGAGATGCTTCTAGGTTAAAGGGGATGTTTTAGTTATGAGGTGTTATTCGCTTGGAGAGAACCGGTTCAGACCGGCCCTTATCGAAGGATTGTATTTTTCTTCATGCCGAAGACACTACATCAGGCCGGCCGGCTGGGAAAGTGTCCTTGGTACGGGGAGGTACAAGAATTTGGTGGGCGGCAGGTTACGGGCCGGAATTTTCCATGAGGAAATGCACCTCTATATTAGTGAAAGTCTGAGGCAGTTACGTGGCACTTACTTCAGTCCGTAGGCGGCATCTAGCCGTTAGCAGTTAAGCTACTACTTATTCCAGGGAAGACAGATGACAAACTTGAAGGCGGAGAAAAACCGAGAGACAGATACTCTTCTAGCAGAATTGCCAGAGAGGAGAGAGTAGCCGATGAGGAAGAGGTCCCAGTGGCTCGGAGAAGGGAGAAGGGAACAGATCCGTGACTGCGGAGGTGTGACTTCCAGGCGAGCCGAGGCACAGACGAGAAGGGAACCTAGATGACCATTGAGTGCAGGCTACACACGACTAAGGTGATGTCGACCCCTTTCTTATTAGAGTGTACAACCTAATCTTTCACTTTTCTTTGCAGGTTATGTGTTACACAGTAATGTTATGTGATTGCGTATATAATGAATAATAAAGTATCCAGTTTGTAGTGAATCAACATGTGCTGCGTGTTCTTGTATAAGAGGGTAGCCTATTCTTCTAGTCAGCTGTGACTTGACATGAACGGATGTTAACCCTGATCAGGTAAGTGGTAACTGAATAAGGGAGAGAGGAGCCCCTCGAACCAGAGAACAGGTTGTGCTCAAACTGGCAGTTCTTGTGTGATCTGATAAATAGTAAAACTGATTCCCTTGTTGTATGTTATGGTAATCATAGGATGAACTTGTACTGAGGCTGCCGTCTGGGTAGGAAGTCCTGGGTCCGTCTGGGACCGCGAGGCTAAGGCTGCCGTCTGGGTAGGAAGTCCTGGGTCCGTCTGGGACCGCGAGGCTGAGGCTGCCGTTTGGGTAGGAAGTCCTGGGTCTGTCTGGGACCGCGAGGCTAAGGCTGCCGTCTGGGTAGGAAGTCCTGGGTCCGTCTGGGACCGCGAGGCTGAGGCTGCCGTCTGGGTAGGAAGTCCTGGGTCCGTCTGGGACCGCGAGGCTGAGGCTGCCGTCTGGGTAGGAAGTCCTGGGTCCGTCTGGGACCGCGAGGCTGAGGCTGCCGTCTGGGTAGGAAGTCCTGGGTCCGTCTGGGACCGCGAGGCTGAGGCTGCCGTCTGGGTAGGAAGTCCTGGGTCCGTCTGGGACCGCGAGGCTGAGGCTGCCGTCTGGGTAGGAAGTCCTGGGTCCGTCTGGGACCGCGAGGCTGAGACTGCCGTCTGGGTAGGAAGTCCTGGGTCCGTCTGGGACCGCGAGGCTGAGACTGCCGTCTGGGTAGGAAGTCCTGGGTCCGTCTGGGACCGCGAGGCTGAGGCTGCCGTCTGGGTAGGAAGTCCTGGGTCCGTCTGGGACCGCGAGGCTGAGGCTGCCGTCTGGGTAGGAAGTCCTGGGTCCGTCTGGGACCGCGAGGCTGAGACTGCCGTCTGGGTAGGAAGTCCTGGGTCCGTCTGGGACCGCGAGGCTGAGGCTGCCGTCTGGGTAGGAAGTCCTGGGTCCGTCTGGGACCGCGAGGCTGAGGCTGCCGTCTGGGTAGGAAGTCCTGGGTCCGTCTGGGACCGCGAGGCTGAGGCTGCCGTCTGGGTAGGAAGTCCTGGGTCCGTCTGGGACCGCGAGGCTGAGACTGCCGTCTGGGTAGGAAGTCCTGGGTCCGTCTGGGACCGCGAGGCTGAGACTGCCGTCTGGGTAGGAAGTCCTGGGTCCGTCTGGGACCGCGAGGCTGAGGCTGCCGTCTGGGTAGGAAGTCCTGGGTCCGTCTGGGACCGCGAGGCTGAGACTGCCGTCTGGGTAGGAAGTCCTGGGTCCGTCTGGGACCGCGAGGCTGAGGCTGCCGTCTGGGTAGGAAGTCCTGGGTCCGTCTGGGACCGCCGTCTGGGTAGGAAGTCCTGGGTCCGTCTGGGACCGCGAGGCTGAGGCTGCCGTCTGGGTAGGAAGTCCTGGGTCCGTCTGGGACCGCGAGGCTGAGGCTGCCGTCTGGGTAGGAAGTCCTGGGTCCGTCTGGGACCGCGAGGCTGAGGCTGCCGTCTGGGTAGGAAGTCCTGGGTCCGTCTGGGACCGCGAGGCTGAGGCTGCCGTCTGGGTAGGAAGTCCTGGGTCCGTCTGGGACCGCGAGGCTGAGGCTGCCGTTTGGGTAGGAAGTCCTGGGTCCGTCTGGGACCGCGAGGCTGAGGCTGCCGTCTGGGTAGGAAGTCCTGGGTCCGTCTGGGATCGCGAGGCCGCCACTTGTATTATAAGAGGTCTAGATATATATATATATATATATATATATATATATAGTAGGAATTCCCTGTCCTTAGGTGGTATATATATATCGGTGGTTACTTGTTGTGAATAGGCCCTAGGGAGAGGGAAACGTTCTGGCTCGGTTAGAGAGGCTCTGATGAGCGGGTTCTATCTGATCCGAAAACCCAAGCAGAACAGTTGTTAAGGCATATCTTGAACCACCAAAACCCAGGGGACTCAGAGATCAATTGGGATTACCTCCCCTCATGGGCCATTACAAATGCGGCCAATGTAATGCTTGTCCATTGACAGTAGAGGGATCTTCTTTCATCTACCATAACAGAACGTATAATTCATTGAGTTTCACAAATTGTAACAGTTCCAATCTCATCTATGTGATAAGTTGTCCCTGTGAAAAAGTTGTAAAAGTCAGGAAACTTCAACATATGAGTCGCATTAGATGTAAGACACAAGGGGCCCCCATGGTGGACCATTTTCTTGCACAAAACCATCAGCCTGAAAACATCAAATGGTGGGTGCTAGAAAAAGTAAGCTTAGCACCAAGAGGGGGTTCAATTGGGTTTAATTTAAAGAGAAAGGAATGTAGATGGATTCATTCTCTTAATACTGTTCAGCATGGTTTGAATGGGTTTGAGGAAACATCTAGAGAGATGGGTCAATTATAATTTACTCAGGTTCATCATCTTGATATAACTGTAAACTCACTGGAACATTATACGCCATGGTTTATCCCATAAAAGAAACATGACATCTTGGCTCTATGGGTTTTGAATAACAACCAATTCATTCTGAAACTCTATTGTAACAATAATTTTTCACATGTAATTGTAAATATCCCTTGTGCCTCGCTCACTGAGTTCTCCCATGTAACCTTTGTGTGTATCTGTATAGGTGATGTAACTAACGAATTTTGATGCCTCACTGAAACAAATGTCATTGTGAATATTCCTTTTGTACCAACCACTTAGTGCTCTGCTATATATAATTATAGCACAGGGATGTTTACAACGTAGTAATTTTGTGCCTCACTCATTGAGTGTTCTGTTGTAATCCTTTTTTGTATAGCACATTGATGCTTCTCTGTAATTCATTTTTGTATAGCAAAGGTATATTGACAACAGAGTAACCTTGTGCTTCACTCATTGAGTGCTCTGTTACAATTCATTGTTTGTGTATATGACTAGTCCACGAACGATTACATGCCATAGGCTATTTTCGTTTTCCCTTGATGGCTCCAATTACGATAAACAATGGCAGCGCAGGGTTGTCGACAACGTAGTAATTTTATTCTCCTTTACTCGGCCCCGCGCTGCCTAGTAATCTAACAAATCCCTTGAAGCCCTAACGGCTGACGTCAGTGCAGCGCTCTCAGGCCTTCAGCTGTCCCAGTTTTTTGACGCGACCGGGGTTGCTTGGCAACCCACACGGTACGTCATTTTGCCTACGTCATACAGGGTGGAACTAGCTTGCTTTCATATAGCAGCCGGCTTGTCATTTGCGGTTCCCCACCACAATGAAAGGTGGTTTGGTAGCGTGAGTTGATACCGCTTGGCAGCAAATCTTTGAATTCACTCAAAGTGAGTATTATTCTAAAGCGTCTTACCCTTTCTTCACTTTGCCACGAGCGTATCATTAAGCGTGCGTTTGTCGTTCATTGTAGACGCTGGCAGATTATCCTAACCACTCTGACATCAGATTGGATCTGACGGACAATATTCAACCAATATAGCTTTGCAGCCAGTAAGCTGCGGTTTGAGGTGAGCTGTTTCCAGTTTCTTAATTCGTTAGGGCTTTGGGGTTCGTAATTTATATAACGAGACTGTTACCATTGGCCTCACAATCGAGCCTCCATATTAAGAACTCAAATTCTTGGCCATTTTTATTTAAGTGTCCTGAGAGCAGTCCGCTTTTTAGGATGGTCTAATTAATTCTAATAAGTCACTTTTCTGACTAGCCAGTGTTTAGTGACGGTTATAACATGGCAATTTTGTTTGTCTAATCAGATATTGTTTTCAGACGCATTCCTTGCTTTTTACTTGGAATATGAGTTTCCCTTTAGTGTATCACGATACACTAGGGGTTGTGTGAATACTATGAGTCCCCTTAATCGCTGGTTGAGCCCCTCAGTAGTATTATGACTATTAGTGATAGCGGGATGATGATCTCATATCTAATATCATCCCGTTTTTAACTTTCAGAAATCCCATTGGATGAGTGACTCGTCTCTAGAATATTTGAATGTTAGGCCATCCTAGACTAACGGCTAGGTGAGTTATGGCCCGATTTTTATTATTACATCTTTGTAGATTTAGGACCACATACATTAGACTATTAAGTATTACACATTGATACGCACTTTACTTGCTTCTGCAGGTTGCCATCATTTATTTTAAAGTCCTGATGAAGACCCGCATGATGATTTAATATCGCTTATACTGGGTTGAAACATCGACGACAATAGCTAGGACCAGTTCAAGACCCGGTTTCATACATATCTTTATTTATTCGTGGAAACTGTGTCATTGTACCTTTCTTCAAAACTGGCCCCGCTTTTTTATATCGTGTACATAAAAAATCTTTTGTATTCAATTTTTGTATATATTATGCACAACTTAGTCACTCATGTCACTATTTCACTGATTCACGAATTCACTTTATGGTTTATTACTTTGATAACCGTGCTTTGCTATAAATGATATGGGTGTCAATATAAATGATGCAATTTATATATAAAGAACAGCATGTCACCCACCAAATTTGATTTCATCGTGATTTGTATTTTGTCATTCTCTATGTGATTTGTATCTTATAATTCATGTGGTCCTTTCAAAAAGGGAATACTCTTCTCTATGATTGATTTCTTCATTTTCTGATTGATAAATTCAGTTTTTTTCGGTCCATCCGTAGAACAAAGCAATTGTTTGATCATACCCGACAGAACCATTGTTTTCTATAATAAAACCCACCACGTCTTCAACAAGGCCAACTCCATCATCACACCCCAACTACGGGACATCATCAACGCCTCCTTCAACACCGCCACCTTCCCGGAGAGCTGGAAGCACGCCGAGCTCAGCGCCCCACTGAAGAAACCAACAGCAGACCCCACCGACCTCAAGAACTTTCGCCCCATCTCGCTCCTCCCCTTCCCTGCCAAAGTCATCGAGAAGACCGTCAACAGACAGCTCGCCGCCTTCCTCGAGACGAACGGATCCCTCGACCCCTCGCAGTCTGGTTTTCGAGCCAACCACAGCACCGAGACCGCCCGCATCGCAGCCACCGACGCATCAGAACCCTGCTGGACAACGGGGAAACAGCGGCCCTCATCCTCCTGGACCTCTCTGCAGCGTTCGACACCGTCTGCCACCGCACCCTAGTTCAACGCCTCAGCAACATCGGTATCCAAGAGAAGGCACTGGAGTGGATCATCTCATTCCTCACCGGCAGAACTCAGAGAGTGCGCCTCCCCCCGTTCCGATCCGAGGCCACCGAAGTCATCTGCGGCGTACCGCAAGGATCATCACTCAGCCCCACCCTCTTCAACATCTACATGAGACCTCTCGCAGCCATCGCACGCCAGCACAACCTCAACATCATATCCTACGCAGACGACACCCAGCTGATCCTTTCCCTCACCAACGACCCTGCCACCGCCAGAACCAACCTACACGAAGGGATGAAAGAAGTAGCCGAGTGGATGAAGAACAGCCGCCTGAAACTGAACTCAGACAAGACGGAAGTCCTCATCCTTGGATCATCACCCTCTGCCTGGGACGACTCCTGGTGGCCCCCGGCCCTGGGCAGTGCACCCAAACCAACGGACCACGCACGCAACCTGGGCTTCATCCTGGACTCCTCCCTCTCGATGACCAGACAAGTCAACGCCGTCTCCTCATCGTGCTTCAACACCCTGCGCATGCTCCGCAAGATCTTCCGATGGATCCCGACCGAGACCAGGAGGACGGTCACCCAGGCACTCGTCACCAGCCGACTGGACTACGGAAACGCCCTCTACGCTGGAACTACAGCCAAGATACAGAAAAGACTCCAACGCATCCAGAACGCCTCCGCCCGTCTCATCCTGAACATCCCCCGACACAGCCACATCTCTGGCCACCTGAAGGACCTGCACTGGCTCCCCGTCAGCAAGGGGATCACGTTCAGGCTCCTCACACACGCACACAAATCTCTCCACAACCTGGGACCCAAGTACCTCAACGACCGCCTGACCTTCTACACGCCCACCCGCCAGCTACGTTCGACAAGCCTCGCCTTCGCCGCCATACCATGCATCCGAAGAGCCACCGCTGGTGGCAGATCCTTCTCCTACCTGGCGGCCAAGACATGGAACTCCCTCCCCATCCATCTTCGGCTGACCCAGGACCATCTCACCTTCAGGAGACAACTCAAGACCTGGCTGTTCGAGCAATAGCAGACCCCTTCCCCCAAGCGCCTTGAGACCCTGCCGGGTGCGTAGCGCGCTATACAAGTGTTATGATTGATTGATTGAAAGATTTGGAACTCTCTTCCTCCGGAAATCCGTACAATTTCCTCCACCGCTTCCTTCAAAAAGGAAGTGAAAAAATCCTAGTGCTCAAGTTCCTGCCCTAATAGGCCTTGACTCCCTTTACTGCTCTCTATTCGGTCGTCTTGATTCAATCAATCAATCAATCAGTGACACTTGTAAAGCGCGCTACATACCCGTAGGGTCTCAAGGCGCTGGGGGGGGGGGGGGGGGAGCCGCTACTGCTCGAACAGCCAGGTCTTCAGCTTCTTCCTGAAGGAGAGGTGGTCTTGGGTCAGGCGCAGGTCGGTCGGGAGGGAGTTCCAGGTCTTGGCGGCCAGGTAGGAGAAGGACCTTCCTCCTGTAGTCGCTTTTCGGATGCGGGGGACGGCGGCGAGGGCGTGGTTGGCTGATCGGAGGTGGCGTTTGGGAGCGTAGAAGTTGACTCGGCTGTTGAGGTAGCTCGGGCCTTGGTCGTGTAGGGCTTTGTGTGCGTGGGTGAGGAGGCGGAAGGTGATTCTTTTGTTGACGGGGAGCCAGTGAAGGTCTCTCAGATGTCCGGAGATGTGGCTGGTTCGTGGGATGTCGAGGATGAGTCTGGCTGAGGCGTTCTGGATCCGCTGGAGTCTTTTCTGGAGCTTGGCGGTGGTACCGGCATAGAGGGCGTTGCCGTAGTCCAGTCGGCTGGTGACGAGGGCCTGGGTGACGGTCTTCCTGGTCTCGGTGGGGATCCACCAGAAGATCTTCCGTAGCATGCGTAGGATGTTGAAGCATGCCGAGGAGACGTTGTTGACTTGCCTGGTCATGGAGAGGGAGGAGTCCAGGATGAAGCCCAGGTTGCGTGCATGGTCTGTCGGTTTGGGTGCGGTGCCCAGGGCGGGGGGCCACCAGGAGTCGTCCCAGGCGGAGGGAGAGGAGCCCAGGATGAGGACCTCCGTCTTGTCCGAGTTCAGTTTCAGGCGGCTGGTCGTCATCCACTCGGCTACCTCTTTCATCCCTTCGTGCAGGTTGGCTCTGGCGGCGGCGGGGTCGTTGGTCAGGGAGAGGATTGACTTTTGACATGGTTATACACCTGGTAATAACATTGTTAGCATGCGTTGTACATACAGATGTTTGAATGTTCCACACCCATTACTGTATCTGCCCTACCCTCTTGTGACGAGTTTCGATACCTACAGGAGTCTTGCACGTGCCTTGCATAGTTATGTTACAAATGTTTTGCTTCCCAATACTGTATCCCTCTTAACCAAAAATGTGAAGTGCTCTGATACCTGAAAAGGGTCACATTAACGCTATAAAAAACTTTATAAATATATAAGGAAGTGTGTGAGACAAACACATTTTGAATAATCCCTTCTGAATCACATGACATGGGTAATCCTCAAATTCTGAGTTGGACAAATAACCACTATTCTTAAACTCATAATTTGGGGTACATTTAAAAAATGCCTATATTTCCTTCATACCAATTTTTTATTAACTGGATTTTTCCATTTGAATTGATGAATGGTTGATACACAGTGAAATCATTATGAGCTTCACATCAGGGGATGGCTAATGGTTGGTGGCTGTGGGTGTCATGTGTTTTTGAACAACCTGTAACCACTATATATCCCTGTTACCAGAATAGTCTGTCAGAACTAAGGGTATATTCGTTTTGTTGATCGATGTTGAAAATCTTCCTTTTCTGCATGGTCACCCCTGATTTATCACCTTTTGCTGGACCCTATTCTGTTGCTGATGTTTAGACTCTTCACACTGGAGCACTGCTGTCTAGTGCCCATTGTATGTGCTCTGACCCCCAAAACATGGAGGAACTGGTTTGTCTATGATTAGTATTTAAAAGTAGGAGAAGTAGAAAATTAATGTTACCATGTCCCTACAGTGACAAGGCCCTAAACTATATTTTTGCATGTAGAAAATCAGAGTAGTGATTAAAATACTAACACTGTGTCTTGGAAATGGAACCAGCTAGAAAAATAATGAACCCACTGTTTTGAATAGATATTAAAAATCCAATTCAAGGGTGAAGTTGGAATTGTAATAAATGTTAGGGAAAAGTAACTACTACAAAGTTACCCTTTAACTGCCTAAACTGTCAGAAGGCTAATATGCATAAGCTTCTGCTAGCACTCAGCCTGTGCTGAGCCTTTAATAGGTGTGAACAGGGTGTGAAATGGTTCCCAGGAGCAAACAATAGCCTGACCTGAATGAGCAAAGATGACTCCTCTGAACTTCATAGAATATTCAGAGTGAGGGCTGTGGACATTGTGAGCCACGCAATGTCAAATACTGCTAGACAGGTCTGTTGAGCTGCACGTAACACTTCAGACACACATGAAATGGAGAGAACAGTACTATTTTTGTATATTCCCCGTCTGGTTGCTGAAGGACCCTGATTCTGTCACACAGTACTCTTGTCTCTGGGTTTGTTTGGCCACAGTGTCTGCTTCGAAGTGGATTTTACAGTTAGATATGGGAGGACACTGAGATTACCATACTACACTCCCCCTACCTCACAGAGCCCAAGTTTGGTGTTGCTGAAGATTTTTGCCATTTTGAAAATGTCCTGAACCATGATATATTGGGCATGTTAGCAGTGAGGCAAACAGGAACTACTGAAAAAGTGGTTAGGGTTAGCCATGGAAACTTTTATCCCATTGCTTAGGGAGTGCCCAGGAGTCACCCCACTCACTAGATGGTGTCAGTCATAAATGTGTGCACCACCGGACACCCACTTCAGAACACTTTCTCGACCTGTAGAAGATCAGTGACCTGCTGTCTGTAACCACCAGTGGAGCCCTGAGGGACTCTCTTGTACCCAGGACAAAAAAGTGGACTCCAAGAGTTGGTTGGCTGCCCTCCTGTGTAGCTACAGGAAGACAACAGTTGCAACAAGCCTTTTCCTGGAAGTATCCAATTGACCAGTGGCAACCTGACCTGGAATGGACCCTGCTGTTGGCCTTTGCCTGACACCCTGTGCCTCCCCTTAGATCCAGGGGCTTTATGAGTGTACTCCTATGATTGAGACTTAAAAGACTAAGGGCCTGATTTAGAGTTCGGTGTACGGGCTACCCCATCACAAACATGACAAATATCCTGTCTGCTGTATTACAAGTGTATTCTATTCAATGGCACTTGTAATACGGCAGATGGGATATCCGTCACGTTTATGACGGAGTACTCTGTCCTTCAAACTTTAAATGAGGTGCAAAATCAGAAGGTAAAATCTTTCACCTGAATGAACCTGATTGGTGCATCCTACCTGCGCTCCGTGGCAGTTAGCCTTTACTTGAACGTAGGTCCTAGTGTACCATGAATAAAGACTATCATTGGTGTTTAGCTCTTTAAAGCACTGTTCCTACTTACAACTTTAAAAATTCATGTCTCCAGTTCCCTCATTGGATTTCTGCCATTTTGGTGTCATTTTGTTTATAAAATTTTGCTTCTTAATTCGGGTGGAAATTTGATTGTTTGGGATTTTGACTGTATTATTGTTATGTAACTGCATACATGCTTTACACATTGCCCTAAGTGAAGTTTGTTTGCTCTGTGCTGTAGTATTGGGTTGAGCTTAGGTTAATTTGTTGACTTTTAGGGATCAACCTGACAAGGGTTTGATTATTCATTCAAGTGGGCAGGCTTCCACCCCATATAATAATCTATTTTCTTACAATCGGCCATCATGACAAAATATTACAGATGAAAAAGTGTCACCTATTTCTATTTTACCTTCTCACTTTCAATAGTTTTTTTATTTCATTGATTCGTTTCTTTGGGAAAACCAAGAGTGATCTACATAAATGACCCTTTGGGGAATTTAGAATTGTGTCAACTTTTCAGCAATCTGTGGCTTTCTGAATTACACAGGAGGTACTTGATGTGGTAGAAATGAAGCCAAATTGCTTGTTCACGCTACCAGCCTCTACATAGGGGTGTCCAATCGGTACGAGTCCCATGTATGCAAATTGTTTTTTTGCTTTCCCTTCAGTGAGGGATATTTATGGTGTATGTCACCCTGTGGCACACGTACACTTTTGTTTGTTTAATGGTGCGTAAGTCACCCTGTGCTGCACGTTTGTTGTACAGTGTATTGTTCACCATGTGCCACTCGTATTGTTGTCTGCACCTAGGTCATTGTGGCTGTATGGATAGCAGTCAATGTTCTTTTCTTTCTTTCCCCTAACTTTTGTATATAGTATGTTGTTGGGTGTGGGTGTCCCCTGTTGTTTCAGGTTCGATTCATTCACCTGTGTTGTTGGGGAGGTTCTTTTGTGTGTACTTCACCCATTTGTACTGTTCTTTATTACATTTTATAAAGGAGGAGGATATGATATTCTGCATATTTGTCTACGCATCTCCTCGATGCTTTTCATGTATATCTCATGTATATTGTTCTTGGCATTTTATTTCTCTTGTACTTCCTTCTATACAATCCATAACATCAATGGTAGCAGACTCACCAGAAGCAGCCTCCCTGCTTCTCAGCCCATCTTCAACTGTCAACACTCACACCAGGCACCCAAGCATTCCACTCAAATCCATCACACCAACATTCCGCAGAGAACACTTACACTGGCTGAGCCGCTAGGAACCAGGTAACAAGGGAACATTCTAAACACAACAGGAAGATACTACATAGTGCTCTGCAGCCAGGGGAGACCCCAGGATCCCTTAGAATCTGGGTATCATATATAGTTACAAAACAAGGTGACTCTGTCTGATGTATTTCAGAAAACAGCTTATGATATTTGGCAGAGACCAAGAGACGATGCTCTACATACTTCAATTAATGAAATTACACTACACATGCATTTGAAGTGGTTCAATATGGTGTGACTATATATTGTATCGGATGTCAAGAACAAATATATTGATATGTTAACAAGGTTTGTGTTCCACAGTGAACGGTATGTGCAGCAGCTCTGTGCTTGAGAGGAGTGAAGGGGATGTGAGCATAGATTAAAAAGTATACAAATGGCAAAGCCTAGCAAAAGTAAATCAGTTGTAGTAAGGGCAAACTATATAATTCCACACAAATAACACAAATATCTAACATCCAGACATCAGTCAATTAGAATAGATGTTTCGACCTATAATATGTGAATTTGAGGTGAACCGGGTGTTCATCAAGACAGAAGAACAGTGGATACACCCTCCAGAGTGGGCACTTCTACCTACTCACCCTCGACTCCTTTGCGAAATGGCTCTCTAGGTCATACAGTTATTATTGCAGGACCTGCGGAGGCTTTGAAATGAGAAACCTAGTAGTTCCCAACCTCTAAATCCTCCTCATTTAGGGCAGGTCTCTCGCCTCACCAAATTTAAAATGACCCGATTAGTTAAAGAATGTTATGTTCAGATAATAAAACCAGTAACATCTCAAAACTATAAACATTTCTGAAAAATTCTTCTAAAACTTCACTTGGGCATGTCCAAGATGACCCCTGAGTAGCTGCACTTCGACGGAGCTCCACCACCTGAAAAGTAGTGGGTGAGACGTGTGATTTCACTCTGTGTGGGAAGCAGCTGGCACGTAAGGAGCAGCGGCATTGTCCTCCAGAGGTTGCGGCAACAACCGCTAGCGTAACTTCGGGCCTGCGAGGCAATACACCAACACTACCAAAATGGCAACCGGCGCAGAGCCTTGATCCCAACGGCTCCGGTAGGCGGCACAGAATCACCTCTGATTCCCCCACACCCAGCAAAGTGCCACAAACAAAGCACTGGTGAGGCCCGCGATGGGGATTAAGTGAGATAAGTAGCCGCTGCTCCGAGCAGAGCGCAAGGGCAGAGCAGAGACTGACACTGTGCCCTGATGAGGAGGACGAGGACAGAGGGCAAGAGCAGACCCTTCTTTGACCATGGACATCTCTAGAGCACCTGGGGTCACTAGGAAGTGATAACTTCACACTGGGAGTCCTGGGACAGTGGCGAGGTGCTAGGAGGAGCGCACAGATGGTGGAGGTGAGACGCTAATAGCGGAGACCCCGAGGGATAACAGGCAGCAATTTTACCTCCTGACGAACACAGGAGAGCAGTCTGGAGGAATGATCGCTCATCTGTGATGGTGCCTGGAGGTTAGTGAGAGCCCCATTGGAGCCGGGACTCAGTGGGGGGCATAGCACTGTGACTGGTGCTGTCCTGTGATCCTAATTGCACGTCCTGCGGCCCCCGCACAGCGCTCTCAATCTTTACCAACAGAGGGAGTAGCCCTAACCTCAACAGCCTCTGCAGGCTTTGGGCCCCCTGACCCCATAGACTCAACAGTGATGGAGTCTTGGCCTCACTGGTCCACAGAGCATCTGGTGGGCCCTGTGGGGAAGGAACCACACCCACAAATGGAGGCTTGGGGCCATTGCAACTGGAGACACCACCCAGGGAGGCCTTGTGTTTTGGAGGTGCGGGGGTCGGCCCTTCCTCCCCTCCACCCATTCCTCTGAAAGGACTTTGCAGCAGCACTTCTCACTAAAGGGACTCACTCATTGTGGGGAGGCGCATCCAGACTCACCAGGCAGCAGTGGCCGGTGACCATTGACTTTGGGCTATCATCCCGTATATCATGGTGACATTGTCCTGGTGTTAAAATGGCCACTCACTGCAGTAACAAAAAAGACACTGCCTTAAAGGACATGTTCACTAACCCTTCTACCAAAAAGGCTGAACAGAATTGGGATATCTCATCTAGCGCTCCCTCTTCCGCAACTGCGAACACCACAGACTCCCAGGAGGAGGATGCACCAGTCCCCTGAGCTATTTTGGAGAACCTCTTTAGCACCTTGAGAGATGACATTGCCATCCTCAAGTAAGACATCGCAGCAGATGTCAAGGACATCAAGAAAGATTTGGGAGAGCTGGGTCAAAGGGTGGCCACCTTGGAACAGATGAGTGATTCACATGAAGAGAAGCTCGACGACCACTGACGTGAAATATTAGAACTATGTGACAAAAATGAAGAACTGCAATACCAACTGTAGACCTCAAAAATAGATCATGGTACTCTCATATAAGATTTAAAGGGGTCCCTCTTCAGGTGAACTACTGAAAACTAGAGTACTATGTCAACTGTTCGTTCCACCACGTGGCATCAGACCTTGCGGAAAAGGACATTGTGTTGGATCGCACCCATAGAGGGGACCGACCAACCTGCACCACTACCTACAGAAAGAGGTCATCATGACAGCGGTGTGAGACTGCTATGCCATTGCCTTTGGGGGACTGAAGGTATGGCTGTACCAGGATTATCCCCTATAACCCTACAGCACTGTAGGACACTGTGACCTGCCACTGAGTTTCTATGAGAAAAGGGGATCCGGTACAAGTGGGGGTCACCCTTTCAGACTCATATTCATCTGGAACAATGAGATCCACAATGTCCTCACCTTGGAGGAAGCCCGCACGGTGCTGGGCATGGAGGCAAAGTGGATTGAGGAGAGCACTCATCTGAAGCCACGAAGCCCACCACACTTGTCCGCCAGGTCACAACGCCTCTCATGCTCAGTAAATAAGTACTTTGGTAAACCCACAGAGATAGAGAGCCACAAAGAGTGAACATCCTTACTGAGCCAGCTCCAGCGCCAAGACCGCATATCAGTCCCTGATAACAATTAATGAAAGTAATATCTGCTTGCTCATGACCCAGTGAAGCGCCTGGCACTTCTCTCCCTGCTTAGAGATTTAAGGTGCAAGGTGCTTATCCAAGATACCCATCTTCTCAAAGCTAGCTGACTGGAAATGCCTGCAGTCGTGTTGGTTTGACCGCCAATACTTCTTTTGTAGTCCAGGGAAACGGGTGAAGTGGCAGTTCTGTTGGCCACGCACTTCCTGGAAAGGGTCATCTAGACACAGCCGAGCTGTCTGGCAGACTTCTCTCCTTGTGCATCGCTTTGAAGGAGTACATATTCATACTTGCAAACATCTACACCCCAAAAGACCATCAGGAGGCCTTCCTCCTGGATGTGGTGGGCTGGGTGATGGCCACCCCTGATGCAGACACACTTATATGGGGTGACTTTAATCTCATCCCAGATGCATTCCTGGACAGATCGGTTCAGAGGACAGGGCAGACGGGGCACTCACATCAATGGTGCCTCCAGTGGCTGGTGGACATGGGGCTGGTAGACGTATGGAGATCTTGCCACCCAGGTGTAAAAAATTACACCTATTTCTCAGCAGCCCACCAAACATATGCCAGGATAGATTTATTTTTTACCTCGCTGCGCTTTACTGCAGCTACCACATTGGTGGACATGGGCGTGGCCTCCCTTTTTGACCATTCGCCTATCTCCATCACATTGCACATTCCAGACTACACACTACATTCTTGCACCAAGCACCTCAATCATGAGCTACTAACATATGATTCCACCATATCCAAACTTAATAATACCACTTGCACCTTTGCACCTTTCTCAGCACCAACGCTATGCCTGAAACTCCCATCGACTTACTGTGGGGCACCCTGAAAGCAGTAGTATGCAGCAATTTTATAGCTATTGCAGTCCAGCTTAGTAGGGATATAAAAGATAACCAATCTCGCTTGGAGTTACAGGTGAGGGAGTTAGAGGAGGCCGAAACGCAATCCGCAATTATAAAATAAGGCGTCAACTCACGACAGCCCACAAACAACTTAAAGCCCTAGACATAGAATATATGGAATATGCTCTCCTTCGTCCTAAACAAAAATATTGTGCTGGGAACAATCAAGCAGGGTGCTTTCTGGCACATCGGCTACGCGCTCATGTACTCAACAAAAGAATATCATAGATTTAGAGGTCACAGGGTGGCAGGGCGTACCAGAATGTGCAAATTGCCCAATAATTTGAATACTTTTACTCTACACTATAAGTGGTGGAGGCACTTGAGCTGGGGAACGCTGATACTTATTAAGCACAGGTCCCTACAGATCGCATCCCTAATGATGACACTTTACAGTTAGACAAGGACATCCATCCCAATGAGGTGCTCAATGCCATAACTTGCCTGCAGCCAGGTAAAGCGCCTGGCCAAGATGGCTACACCTCTGACTTTTATAAAGTGTTTGTGGATTCCCTGGCCCCCCTACTTGCTCACCTCTATAACTCCTTTAGCACTTCCTGTTCCCTCACGGACACTATGAGAGTGACTACCATTACAGTGCTCCCTAAACCTGGAAAGGACCCCATGCTGTGCTCTTCATATTGCACATCTCCCTGTTAAATGTCGATGCTAAGATCTTCACCCGTATATTGGCGGCCCACCTTGCCCCCTATAGGCAAGGCCTGGTAGATCCTGATCAGACTTGGTTTATTCTCGAGAGGGACTGCTGCAACAATACCAAACACCTCTGCCACCTTATCGATAAAATTCAGCACTATCGCGTGCCAGTGCTCCTACTCTCTATTGATGCCGAAAAGGCATCTGACCATGTGCATTGGCTGTATCTTCAGTTGGTGCTGGACAAAACTGGTCTCTGTGCTAAATTCCGTATCTAGATTTTGTGCAGCCACATACACTAACCCTATGGCTATGGTTAGAGTCAATGGGCTAATGTTGCAATCATTCAATGTAGCCCACGCCACTAGACCGAGATGCCCCTTGTCACCACTCCCTTTTGCCCTTTATATGGAGCCCTTCACATCCCTCCCTCCGCTGATGAAAAGAGTTAGAGGCATTTGAAAGAGCCTATGGTTTTAAAATAAACCTCCAGAAATCCCAGGCTCTTAACCGTATCATCCCAAGAACTGACCAACTCCAGCTCAAGCACCTCTTTCCCTTCCCCTGGGCCACCCACAGTGTCACATACCTAGGCCTGCAAATATACCTAGGCTGTCCTGTTTTAGGTTTAAACCTATAATAACTATAAAACCCCACCAAAAGGGAAATAGCCCTCACCAGTGTAAACATAAAGACACTGAAAAAACACCTGCACCGGCCAAAACTAAATGTCATTCAATTAAAGGAAAAGGAGTGAAAGAGTAATTTGTATTTCTTCCTGAAGGGCCAATACAATGTAACTTTGTTATACAAGGTAGCAGCAAGAAAGACTGGGCTAACATTATTCTGCTTGGGTTTTGTTGCTTAGGGGTGTCGATCAAATATTGTTTCTTCTTCCTTTTGCTTTTTTTTAGTTTTTTGGTCTTTGGTCATGAGATGCAGGGTTTATATTTGATATTTGGGCTACGTTTGATTCTTTCACTGATAGGTAAAATGGCAGGCTTCATAAGAATCTTTCCCAATATGTACCATCAAATTTACCCACAGAGAATGGGTAAAAACCCATGATACATTAGCCCCCTTTTCTAGTGAGTCAGTATTAACATTAGGTGAACTGCCAAATACCCCATGCTTTAAACATTCAATGCAATGTGTAGTGACAAGTATATGTGAAAAGTGTGCTCTCACCAACCATCTGGGATAATGGTAAAAACATGACACCAGACATTTGGAAAACATGGAACGCAGTGTCACTTGGAATACTGCTGCAAAACGTTCTTACCAAGTTCAACAAAGATTGGAGTAATGTTGTTTGTATTTGCAGGGATTCAGCTACGTGTATGAAAAAGGTGTATGATGACCAGTTAAAATTGATACCTGAGCTGAAGTGCTTCCTTGTAAGAGATTCTTGCCACTTGTTAGCTGATATGCTGAAAGCATCTTTACAGTCTCTTCAGAGTTAAGGAAGAATGTTACTGACTTTGTGGTCCATTCTGGTGCACTGCTTTGTTATGCGCAGGAACTAAAACGCAAATATTTTTCATTTTGTACTTTGTGTGTCATCAAAGAAAGAGTCATCCCAACTGTGTCACTTAACTGATGGTTCTCTGTCCTTAAGGCTGTGAATGCTATAATATCCATGTGGCAACCGCTCACAGAATGTTTGCTGAGTGATGATTCCAAAGGCAAGAAATGAGAAGATCTTTGATCGCATATTGATAGTGATGTGAAAAAAAGTACACTCTACTGCATTCTTAGCTTTTTACAGGAAAACATGACTGCTGTAGTTGACATTAAAAAAACTAGAGTCTGAAAACACCCTTGTCTACCAAGTGTTCAGCATAATTGGAGTAGATTTGAAAAATCTCCTAGACAGTAGGCTGGGCGACACTTATAGTGAGTGTGGCACTAGCACTGCTTGCCACTTGGTAAGCAAATAAATGTTGAGGAGCTATTCAGGAACTTTTATTTTTCAATGTATGAGAAATGGCTTGCAATGATGCACAGAAATGTCCCTTCATCCCTTCACCAATCATTGCATTTGAAGTCAATGAAGACTCATGAAAAGATGCTGCAAGGTAAGTTGTTATCAGATCAATTTATTGGCAACAAGACAAGAGTTGCATATAGACCCAACCGTCCAGCTCCTGGGTCCAACTGTCCTTCTCCCCCCCACCCGTTCTAGAACCCCTTCCCAGGCAGAACTCCACTGATGCCACGAGAGGCAAGAACAATACAACCCAACACATATTCCCCCTATACAATTAAACAAAATAAGGAAAAGAAAATGAAATAGAAATAAAACATAATGCATAAAGACTTGGCAAGGAGAAAAACATAATGGAGAAACACAAAACATATTAATGCATAACATGGTCATGAAACTTATTGGGCAATCTTGTTAACCTGGAGGAAGGAACATGATTATTGGTATCATGGCATTCCACACCCTGATTTGCACGAGACGCAATTTGCCCAGGGGACACAAAATGATGTGACCTGGGAACCGAGATTTCATTTTTGTTTCACCATCTTCCATTCTCCAATAAGCTAATATTGTGATTACACCACTAACGTTCAATATAGATAAATAGTCCACATTGAATTCATCAAATAGTTCAATATCCGTCTTTATTAGTAATTGACGTTCTTCTTTCTCCTTTCTTACAGCAGTGTCGACAGCCAACGCGTTTCGTTCTCCACTGAGAACTTCTTCAGGGCATTTTGGATTTCCACGAGCAAACATAGAGATTATTGACAACCATCATGTCCTAATATAGATGTAACTGTTCGCCCAGTCGTTATAAATCAACTCATAGGTTGATTCGAACGCTGTAACTGTTATCGAATGTTATATTATTGTCTTCCATATGTGATATGATAGTCACATTGAACGTGCGTTGCTTTATGACACCCAATCCGGTGTCGGTTCTTTCAAGTCCGTAGCAGGAATTCACGGATTATGGAACTGTCGGTTACTATGTCACCCTCATATAAGGTAATGTTGTGAGGTCGCTGTCCGAATTATGGAATAAAGAAATCCCGGTGACTATCATATCACATATGGAAGACAATAATATAACATTTGATAACAGTTACAGCGTTCGAATCAACCTATGAGTTGATTTATAACGACTGGGCGAACAGTTCCATCTATATTAGGACATGATGGTTGTAAATAATCTCTCTGTTTGCTCGTGGAAATCCAAAATGCCCTGAAGAAGTTCTCAGTGGAGAACGAAACGCGTTGGCTGTCGACACTGTTGTAAAACAGGAGAAAGAAGAACGTCAATTACTAATAAAGACGGATATTGAACTATTTGATGAATTCAATGTGGACTATTTATCTATATTGAACGTTAGTGGTGCAATCACAATATTAGCTTATTTGATTTTCCGATCTTGTATCGGAGTGTTCCTTTTGGACAGAAGGTACTTTTGTGATTCTTTGCACACGGAAGAAATTCCAGTCTGATCAAAAAACATATAAATTGATGGTTGAATATTTGGATTTGGTGCCTATGCTGAGTGGTCCACTGTCCAATTTGTGTATGAATAATCTTCCATTCTCCATTGCACCTCTGTTGACTCTCACCACAGTCTTGGATCCAGAAAACTTGGACTCACCCTTGGGTAAAATCGTTGGACACTTAACCCTGACAAAATCTCTAGCTTTCACTCTCAACTCCCTTGTCCTTGGATGAACATATTTGTTCTGAGCTTCTACTCTTTTTTTGCTTATCTCCTTCATCTTTGCTTCTGGTAACTCAAACACACCCATCCACTTTCTCAACAACTTAGAAGAGGGAAGACGGCCTCTCAGTAACTTAATTTTAAACAATGTAGCACAACGTAAACGGACCTAATATACTTCCTGATGTGGATGCAAATAATAAAATGACAAGAATATAAGGTCCGTTTACGTTGTGCTACATTGTTTAAAATTAAGTGTTTTCTTTTGTTTCAGTGCAGACTGATTATAGTCTAAATATTATAGTAATAGTCAACGACACAAAAGGGAATCTTTTATTTTTAACTTTGTTTCTGATCAACACCATACACTAACACATCAACCTGGAATGCCATCACCTCGGAAATGCCCTTGAACATACTCTTCACCATCCTCTGAAAGACTGCAGATGCAGACACAAGCCCGAAGGGCATGCGTTTAAATTGGAAAAAGCCTTCCTGGGTGATGAATGCAGTGTAGTGTCTGGACTCGGGGTGCAAATTGATCTGATGATAAGCGGAAGACATGTCTAGTAGACTGAACCACTTCAGAGTGGTTGTCATTTCTGTTTTTGATGTTGGGCAATGGGTGTTAGTTAACCCAAATATGGTGATTCAAATTGCAAAAATCAACACACATGCGCAATGCCCCATTAGCCTTACTGGCTAAAACAATGGGTGAAACCCAATCGGAAGATTTGAGGGGTTCTATAACATCGCTAGAACACAACTTGTCCAATTCCTTTTTTAATGCGTCACATACAGCTAAAGGTAGTCTGTGAGCTTTGTACATGACTGACTTCGCTCAATCAACCAATCTGGTCTTATGTTTGAAAACCTTAAATAGGCCTAACTCACCTTAAAAAATGTCATGGTACGTTGACTCCCTTGCTTCTTCCTTGATGGTTTGTACACCGACTAAATCTTTCTTTAATATGACCTGGTGAGGATCATTGGGATCCAGTGAGATCCCTAAATTACCTTGGTCATGCCACCCAAGCAAACAAGCATCATCCTTGGCTACATACACAACACCTTGAGATTTACTGTTCTTGAAACATAAGTTGGCATAAAATTCACCTATTACATCAATGGTTTTTCCACCATAATCAACTGACCGTATTGTCGAATGTTTTAGAGAAAATCTTTGTGACTGAAACACATTTTCTCATATCTTATCACTAATAAGCATAAATGAGGATCCAGAATCAGCTAGCATTTTGATGTCCACTCCGTTGACGTTCAGTACACACAAAGGTCGTCTTACTTCTTGTGTGCTAATAGTGACTGCTTTAGCACAGTGTGCATGTACTTGGGATCCGGTTACCATACAAATTTGGTCTTCTTTACTTGAGGATGACTCTCCTGTGAGATGGTCTACGTTAAGTACTTTCTTGGATGAATCTGTATTGAATGACGTTCTGCCAGCAGACAGAAAGACTGGCGAAATGTTCTTTTTTTAAACATTTGGCACAGGTTTTATCCATGGCAGAACAGAATCTGGCATTTCCAAGATGCGATGTGCTGCCGCATCGGTAGCATTCCCAACACTTGTTCAAGGGTTTAATGCCAGCTCTCACATTTCCACCTGTTCTTTCTTGGCGTGATTTATCTTTTGAAGTTTTGTATTTGCTTTTGACAGCTAAAACATCCTGGGTTGGAGACTTAAGATTGGAAATTATTATTTGTTCCAGATAAGATGTAGTGCTTTCAATCCTGGTGGCTATCTCCAACGCTTTTTGTAAGATCTAGTCAGGTTTGGACAATAGAGCCTCTTGAACCTTTTTATTATTAGATTTCTCTACTAATTGATCTCTGATCATGTCTTCTTCAAATCCTTTGTATTTGCATGAAACAGCCAAAATGCGTAATGCACCCACATAGCTAGAAGCAGACTCTCCAGGTAATTGCGCCCTTTTGTAGAATTTGTGCCTTTGTAACGTAACGTTTTTACAAGCTTTAAATCTAGTAGCAAGAGATTTAATGGTTGTGGCATATTCATCTTCAATTCCGTCAACTTTACCTACAATGAAAAAAGCGAAAAGTTGGGGAACATGTTTTAAAATACTGCGGTCTTCTGAACCTAAACAGTGTCTTAGAATGGCAAATTTCTTTTTGTGTGTGAACGACTCGCCGTCAAGAGCACCTAAATATGCCTCAAAACTTTCTTTCCATTTTTCCCAATCAGATTCAGATGAAGCAGGGTTAGGTGTGAATGCAGCAGGAGGCATTATAACTTGATGCATGACTGATGAAATATGCACAAGTTAATTGAAAGTACTGAGTCAAAAACTAAGAAGGTAATGTAAAATACGGATTCAATTAAATGAATAGAACAAAATTGGGGCAGCAATAAATAAGGGCAAAAAGAACAATAAATAAGGACACACTAGAAAATGAGGTTTGTGTGTCACCGCTTGAATTTACTATTTAAAATATAAATATGGTAATGGTGTGTGTGTGTGTGTCAATGAAATGGAATAAGGACACACTGTTTGAGGAGGTGTGTGTGTCACTGCTGTATCAATTAAAATTGAAGATGCTGAAAATACAATTCAGCCCAAAGCAAAATGGCCGCGATGAATGCAAAGAAGTGTCCCGATGAAAAATATGCCAAACTCAATGGAGGTGAGGCTTGAAATAGCAGCTGGAGATGCTGTGAGCGTATGTGCGCTTAAATTCAAGGCAGGACAGGCAGTGTCTCGAAGTATGTGAGGAGACACAAGATGGCCGCTAACGTAGCGTGCGAGCATGCACACGTTATCTGAATGCAGGACAGGCAAAGTCAGGCAGATAAAAAATGGCCGCTAACGTAGCGTGCGCATGTTATGTGAATGCAGGACAAGCAAGGGCAGGCAACTCATAACGGTGCTCGCTTCGGACACAAAGTCGCAGAGACTCCGACCAACAAAAACACAGTACCTCAAAATACAGCGGTGCACTGTGGATGTGCAGGGAACGCAGGAATCCGAGCACTTCCTCGGTTAAGACAAATCCTCCAAGTAACAATGGTGGCACATGAATATGTGTCAGAGCGCATCAGCGCAGAGGTCCGTGGTGAGTAAAGAACACTGACAATAGTGGTTGCGAGACCGTGTGGGAAAGAACTACATGTCCCAGCAACCTTTGAGGCGTGTGCTCCGACGCGCCCAGAAATGACGAGACCGTCATAAAATGAACTTCCGGATGGGAGCTGGTGCCGCTTATTCTGATTCCTGGAGCTTCGCGTTTGGCGAAGGTTCGGTAAGGGTAAGGGTGCTTAATGCGGCTCAATGGGCAGTTCCGTAAGTGAAAAGGGATGACCCCCCACTATGCGATTGGGATTATTTTCTAGCCACATTTAAAAAAAACCTTTAACCGACGAGTCGCCTCCTTTACCGCTGATAAAGATTTGTTGGAACTCCAGCAAGGGAACCTTGACTTGATTGCATACCTCAATGAATTCCGCAGATTGGTAACTGAAATGGATTGGCCTGAATCCAAACAAGCTGCTGTATTCTACCAAGGGCTAAGAGAGGGGCTTAAAGATGCGGTGGTCAAATTGATCCGCAGCCTACCTCCTGTGATGCTTTAATCAATCTTGTGTTACGTTTGGATCACCGTTTGAGTGAGAGAAAAGGAGAGAACAGGAAAAAAGAAAGAATGATAACCAAGATGGATCGTCCCCGGACATTTGAGAACCGTTCCACACCAAAGCACGAACCTATGGAAATAGGGACAATATGTGCCTCTTTAACCCCTGAAGAAGGGGACTATAGAAGAAAGAAGGGTCTTTGTATGTACTGCAGTAGGAAGGGTCACTTTATCAAGGAATGCACCTTAAAGCCTAAATCCATTTGGCCCAGTACCAAGCAGATACCGATGGTAACTGCTGATCATACGTCAGGAAACGAACATGCTTGAAGACGGAAGAAGGGACCTCTTTGAGCAATTTTTTCATCCCTTCTCAAGAGAGAAATTAAGTGCCGCGGAAAAAACACTTCTTTATCCAGCTCCATCTTTTAATTCACAATGAGTGGAAGAGCAGTCAAGCCATGGTGGATTCAGGAGCCACCGGATGCTTTATGGACCAGGATCAAGCTCAGAGGTTGGGTCTTAACCTACAAGAGAAAGAGAGACCTAAAGTGGTGTTCGCAGTGGACGGAAGATGCCTGGACTCAGGCCCCATATGTTATAGCACAGAGGAACTTGAAGTGTTGTATGGCTCTGAACACCTAGAAAGATTGACCTTTAACATAATCCAGGCCCCACAATACAGGACAATTTTGGGTTTACCGTGGCTTCAACTCCACAACCCAAAGATTGATTGGATGAACAAAACATTACAACTAGAGTCTGAATACTGTAAGAAACATTGTATGAAGAGGGTGGGAGATCCTTCCAAAGAACTTCAGAAAAGATGATGCTGTTACCCGAAGAATACACCGATTTTGCAGATGTCTTCAATGATACAAAGGTGGAAGTTCTTCCCCCACATCGGCAATATGACTGCTAAACAGACTTTATCCCAGGAGCTCTCGTCCCTTGTGGGCGGGTGTATGCATTAACCAAACCTGAGAATGAACACCTCCATCAGTATTTGGATAGATACCTTTCATTGGGTTTATACGGGTATCTAAGTCACCTGCTGCAGCTCCTTTGTTCTTTATACCTAGAGCAAACGGAGAATTGCACACCTGTAATAATTATCACGCTTTAAACGCCATCACTGTTAAAAAGCGATACCCTTTACCCTTGATTCCGGTCCTGTTGGAACAGGTAAAAAAGACTGTGGTGTACACTCGTCTGGATCTGGCGGGAGCCTTCCATCAGGTACGAATGAGAGAAGGAGACAAGTGGAAATCCGCCTTGAAATCACAATAGTGATGCCTTTCGGCTTATGTAATGCTCCTGTAGCATTCCAATACTTCCTAAATGACGTCTTAAGGGAATTTTTGGACAAATGCGTATTGGTATATATCGATGACATCTTGATATATTCATCAGACCAATAAATACACAGGGCCCGATTCACAGAACAAACTTAAGACTAAATCCTAAACTTAGTACCATTCTGGTATTCACAGAATGCACCTAGCACTTCTGGTATTCACAGAATGAACTTACTACTTTTGCTATTCACAGAATGAACTTAGTACTTTTGCTATTCACAGAATGGATTTACGACTACTAAACTTACGTCCGCACTCGGGCCGGAAATTCCGGCCCGGAGGCGGGGCTTCCGGGCCGGAGGCGGAGCTTCCGGCCCGGAGGTGGGGATTCCGGCCGATTTAGCTATGGCCGAAATCTCCACCTCTGGGCCGGAAGCCCCGCCTCCGGCCCGGAAGCCCCGCCTCCGGGCCGGAAGCTCCGCCTCCGGGCCGGAATTTCCGGCCCGAGTGCGGACGTAAGTTTAGTAGTCGTAAATCCATTCTGTGAATAGCAAAAGTACTAAGTTCATTCTGTGAATAGCAAAAGTAGTAAGTTCATTCTGTGAATACCAGAAGTACTAGGTGCAGTCTGTGAATACCAGAATGGTACTAAGTTTAGGATTTAGTCTTAAGTTTGTTCTGTGAATCGGGCCCACAGTCATCTTGTATGTTCAGTTTTGCATGCTCTACGGTTGAATCACTTATATTGTAAGATCAGCAAATGTGAGTTCAGAGTCACTACAGTGGAGTTCCTGGGAGTATTGCTAACCCCATTGGGTCAAGAGATGGCAGAGCGAAAGATCAAGTCAGTGGCAGAATGGCCTATTCCTCAGAACATCAGAGATATCCAGTGCTTCTTGGGATTCGCAAATTTCTACTGTAGATTCATAGGCCACTTC
Source organism: Triturus cristatus (assembly GCF_964204655.1). Classification (NCBI taxonomy): domain Eukaryota; kingdom Metazoa; phylum Chordata; class Amphibia; order Caudata; family Salamandridae; genus Triturus; species Triturus cristatus. Next base: position 501,304,563 of record NC_140582.1, read on the forward strand.
TCAAATTTAGTAGCCCCAATCACCAAATTGTTGCGGAAGAAGACGCTGTTCCAATGGCCAGAGGAAGCTCAATGCAGTTTCGATGAATTTAAAAAAGCTTTTGTGTCTGCACCGGTTCTGGCTCATGCTCACCCTGAAAAACCATATGTGGTGGAAGCAGATGCTTCAGAAGTAGCTGTAGTAGTGGTGTTGTTCCAGAGACACATCAGATAACAGGACAGTTACATCCGGTAGCCTACATGTCTCCAAAACTTAATTCAGCCGAGAGAAACTACAGTATAGCAGAGAAAGAGCGACTGGCCATAAAAACGCATTTATGGAATGGATACACTTCCTGATAGGAGCCAAACATGTGGTCTCCGTGTTTACCGATCATCGCAATCTCCAATTGAGTGGGCTGCTAGGCGTCTAACACCACGCCAATTAAGATGGATGCTTTTTTTTGCGGAGTACGATTTTGTAGTAACATACCTACCTGGTAGTGAGAATAAGAAAGCCGATGCTTTAACCAGACAAGAAACGCAAACCCCATCCGAAGAACGTCCCACTTGTGCTATTATCTAGAACCAAAAGGTGTTACATATACTGATAACTTCTTGAAAAGAGTGGTCCAAAAAAGTCAAACAGAAGAATGGAGGAAGTGTTTGGGAAGTCATCCCAAATGGCAGATCAAACAAGGCCTACCCATGAAGGGGGAACCAACTCCTCGTACCCACACTTCCTTTACAACGACAGGTGTTCACTCGGTGTCACAACCTACCTAGTGCAGGACACAACAGTACCCTTAAGACACTTGAGAGGGTAACAAGACAATTTTGGTGGCCCACAATGCGCAAAGATATCTCTGGATTTTATCGTAGGTTTGCCGCGTGATCAGGGGAAAACAGTGATACTAGTGGTGGTGGACTCCCTTACGAAAATGGCCCACTTCATAGCATGTAAACAACTACCCACGGCTGGTAGCTTGGCTCTCCTTTTACTAACTAACGTCATTAGATTACATGGCTTGCCCAGGCCATTATATCTGACAGGGAGTCACAATTCATGACGCAATTCTGGAAGGTATGGTGTGCATCCTTACGTATATATCTTCAGATCTCTCTACTATTTTTCACCCACAAACCGATGGGCAAACAGAGAGGGTTAATCAAACCCTGAAACAATATCTAAGATGTTACGTAGACAGCAACACTGAGGTATGGGTGGAGAACCTATGGTTAGCTGAGGTGGCATGCAACAGCACGTCTCATAGCTCCACACATCAAACAGCCTATTATTGCAAGTATGGGTTTCATCCTTGTTTTCTTCCTTTTCTAAACCCCATGAATAATGATCACATCCCAGAAGTAAACAACAGGATCAGACACATACAGAATACTCTGAGAGAAGCCCGTACCAGGTTAAGTGAGGCAAAAAGTACATATAAAATGTATGCAGACAAACACAGACGTCCTGGGCCTACATATAAGAAAGGGGATTACGTATGGCTATCAACAAAAAACATCTGATTCAAAAAGTATAGTATCTTCAATCCTAAATATATAGGACCATATAGAGTAACCAAGTGCATAAACCCTGTTGTCGTTAAACTCGCTATACCATCGAACCTCAGAATACATCCTGCATTTCATGTATCTCTACTTAAACCCTCTCACACCTCAATGAAAAAGGCGACAGATGCAATAATAGCGGACAACGAACCTGAACATGAAGTCAGGGGAATAGTGGACTCTAAAATACGCAGACACAAACTATGGTATCTTATAGCATGTAAAGGGTATGGAAAATAGGAGAATTCATGGGAACCTGATTCGGGACTACATGCCCCTAGGTTGGTTGCTGCTTTTCATAACAGATACCCTAGAAAACCTTGTCTCTGTCAGTGTTCTTCCAAGGAGGGATGTACTGTCAGAGCGCATCAGCGCTGAGGTCCGTGGTGAGTAAAGAACACTGACAATAGTGGTCGCGAGACCGTGCGAAAAAGAACTACATGTCCCATCAACCCTTGCGGCGTATGCTCTGACGTGCTCGAGAATGACGAGACCATCATAAAATATACTTCCGGATGGGAGCCGGTGCCGTTAATTCTGATTCCTGGAGCTTCGCGTCTGCCGAAGGTTCGGTACGGAAGGTTGTTGTAGCACCAACAGATTGTTTTGATACTAGCAGCGGTCTGCTGTTTTCTGGACCGTGCAACTCCGTGTCTGCATAGTCACGCGCAGGTAGTGTGTAAGACATTTCAGTACTTGGTGAAGTGTGTGTGATATCGTACCAGCTTAGACGCGCTGGTGGCATGTATCGTACGAGTGGAACAAGTGGCCTATCCAAGAGAATATTGGGGAAGCAAGTTTTGTTACATGCTTTCCTCCCTGTTTTCACTTGTGTTGGATAGCTACCATTTTCTGATAGCTCGTGCAGAGTGAAGGGGATAGGAAACAATTCAAGATTGTGCCAGTTGTTAGAAATCCTATGGTGAAGTAAACATTGAGTAGAGAATTTACTTGTTCATCATGGATTATAAGGATAAGTGGTGAATAGAGCAGTCTGCTGTGAATTATCCTCACTTCTTTTTGGACTGGTGACTATATTGTGGATATCATTGAGTTGGCCTCATGCTTTATTTTGAAGATTAATAGGGCACAAGATCCTTTTGTCCCTTCATGTATGGATGAATACAACTGTGCTGTTTTGCTGTCACTACGTACCCTTGTACATATACCTGATGTTACCAGTTCCTTTCCTGTTGTTCTAATTCTGTTTCCTACAGCAGGGGTTATTATTTGAGAGAACAAAGAGGCCATATCTTTATGCCCCTGTTAAGACACCATCCTGCTATAGTGGGTAGGTGCTTCTATAAGAATACTTGTAAATCACCCATATCTTCATTTGTGGTCTTTATGCGCTTTTGTTCTTATATTTGATCAGATGAATACACTTGAAGTGGAAGATACCTCTCCTTGCAGACAGCCTTTGAAGCATAAAGCAGCACACCTTTACTTCTTTTCAGGCATATCAGGTGGATATAGATACATATGTAGACTAAGTGAATTGGAGACTAATATGCCTTGTTATAACTGGTATTGATTGCGTTACTTTGTATTTTCAGGTCTCCCTCCCCGTTGTTCCTTTCCTTACCTTCCCCCGCTTGATCAACTTTAGTGTCTGTTTTCCTATTATCAGACATTGGGGATATCAGGAGGTGGACCGTATTAGCATCAATACAATCCTGAGGATATAAGGCTTGACAATATGTCCTTCAAGCAGTGCTCTCTCTTCACGCGTGGGGGTCTTGTTGGCAGGCAGCTCGTCGCCAGCGAAAAGATGCCACAAGATAAGTTGGTTTAAGATCGATTTATTGCCAACAAGACAAGAGTTGCATATAGACCCAACCATCCAGCTCCGGGGTCCAACCGTCCCTCTCCCACACCACCCGTTCTAGTACCCCTTCCCATGCAGAACTCCACTGACGCCACAAGAGGCAAGAACAATACAACCTAACACCTCACTGTCGTACTCTGCACAAGTTCTAGATCCCTTCCATAAAGGGGAATTTTCTGCGGAGTTTCAAAAGTGCTGCTTCATTTTTGACAACTTTAATAATGCTGTGGGCATATATTGCAGAACCTTTCCCAGAGAATAGCAATCTTCAGGTACATTAGTACTGGCATGGAAAGCTCTGCAGGTGGCCAGAGTTAGAAAATTGTGTAGTGGCTGTTTTGGTGTTGCCTGTCTCAAGTGTCAATGTTGAGAGGGCCTTTTCACAGATAAACATTTACATGGAAAGGAAAGAGCGAGCACGCATGACCAAAGACTCACTCAAGAAATATTGTAGGGTGTACTACAATAAGTTTGATTTCTAAAAATGTGTATGAACCTCATCTACACTGTACGTACACTGTGTACATACCATGCACTATCAGTGCAGAAAGCAAGCAAAAATAAAAGCAAAACGTTCCATAAATACCGGAACAACACTGTTTCTGTTGATTTTAATGGCGTGAAAATGTGTAACCACTGATAACCACATTTTTTTAAAGGTATTGAAATCACTTGAAAACACTGAAAAAAAAAGACCAGAATTTACCCAAAATAGAAACTGAAAACAGGGAAGTCTGAATATAACCCATTCCAGAGCATACAGGGGGACACAATTATGCTACGTTGATTTCTACTGCCCAATCAGATTTACCATCTTGGTAAGGACTCACCCGTCCTTACCTGGGAATATTTGCAATGGTTAAAATGACCTTACTACCAAAGATACTCTGTTATGCAGATATTGCTGCTGTAGCCCTCCCAAAAGTCATTGGTAAGCTGTAACATTTTATTGAAGACTACATATGGGCTGGTAGAAAGGCATACATGGCATAGAAATAGCCATACCTTGCTCCGGAGGAGGGTGACTTATGCATTCCCCACTTGGTGCGATACTACCAGGCAGCGCAACTCAGATACTTAGTGGAGTGGTCTAGGGCTCACACTGAGAAGCACTGGATCTTTATAGGCCAGGCTGGGATTCACATCTGGAAAGTGCAGTGGCATCCCAGCCACACCGGCCATTGGAGGTTTATATCTAGTTAGGGTGACATTTGGAAACTGGGACAGTTGACATGGAAGCTATCCACCTGTATCTCCCCATAAACACCGATGAAAAGGAATCCCGATTTCCCTCCTGCTCTCCAGGAGACCACATTTTCAAAGTGGCAAAAAGCCAATTGTAAGAGGGTGGGGGACTTATTAACCAAGATGGTCTTTTGGAATTTGCACATCTCCAGTCTACCCATGGTGTCCCTCCCACCACACATTGGCAGTATGTTGCCATCCAGCACTGGGTTACACAGCCACACAAATGTTTGCACACCAGTTGCCCCTTGCACCATTTGACAAATTGCACCTAACCCGTCACACGGACAAAAGCCTCCTGTCTGACATACATGCTTTCCTCAATACCCCGATGGCCCCTACCAAATCTCCAGCACAGTGGTGATGGCAAATAGAATGTGAGGGCCCTTTACCCCTAAGTAGTGGTCTGACATTTTACAATGAAGCTGCACGTCCTCTCGTAATCACCCTCAGCTAGAATGGCTAAAGGGAAACAGGGCAGGTCCAATAACTATTGGAGGCAATGTGGACATCTAAGCACTTTGATACACCTCTCTGCCATTGCCCAAAAATACAACAATGCTCAACAGATGACCTGGCAGACATTGAAGAGATGTACGACACTAACCTCCCCAGGTGCCCCAATGCACTAACATATATCCCCAACGGTCTTCGAGCAAAAGGGCTATTACTCTTGCCCGCTGTGCAGCCAAGCCAGTCATACTGTCCAGGTGGGGCACCGATAGGAAGCCAACGGGGCCGGATTGGCCACACAAACTACCACAATTTGACAAAGTCTGGGGCCCAGTATACGATTCCTATCGAAGGCAATCAGGGAACTATCTTGTCCAGCCTATCTATGGTTCCTCCGCCTCACAAGCACAGACCATAGTACTGACTGAGGTGTAGAAGTGATGACTTTCCCTGTACTCCCCACCCCATAACCTGTACATCCTCCATGTCCTACTAATGGGAGTTGTCAAGTGGATCCCTACCCCCATCCCTTGACTTCCCTTTCTACCATAACTCCTCTCACTTCCTGATAACCTACGTGCCAGGTTTTCCCTTTCCACCATTTACTCTACCGTTACCTTTGTTGCACTTCACCTGCCAGTGGATGTAGGTGATGAGATTGTTTGTATGGTTTATCTTTTGAAACTTAACAAAACTGATTAAAACCTAAAAATCTTCACGTGAATTGATGTTATGGTTATGATCTAAATTCTAAATTACGATAGAATTTTCCAGTTATGGTGAATTACGCAGCTTAAAACCCTTGACAACCTCACATAAGTTATAGTAGAAAACATCACAAAGACACTGGTGACATCACTGAATATTAATAAAAATTATCTCACAAAGAGTGGGGGTCTAAGGGATGTAGTTTAAAGACTCGAACAGTTTATAATCCCCAAGTCAACACATGTATACAAAACAGAAACTGTGAGTCAAAGAAAATTAAATGACCGTAACAAGACTGGTCAGTCTTTTCCAACACAGTTATCCTTTCAAACTGTTACAGCACTGTCTTGTTTTATTTTGGTATCCAGGTAGCACCTCATTAAAAATAATTTTGTGCCTGGCTAACCAATTTTAACTTGCACATACCTTTATCACTAGCACTGCATACATCACTCCCTATTAGTTATCTGATGGTTCCTTCGATCTAACTAATATATCAACAGATACATTTGGGACACATTTTTGAACCGATATCTACGTCCATCTGGTAGAGTACGGTTCTCTGGTGAAGTTCCCAGGTTCCCAAATGATGAAGCGAGCCACTTGTCGTGGGTGATGGGAATCTTTCTCATACATACACACACGCACCTATTGGTATATTTGGTACTTCATTGACAGCAGATAAATCTGGTTCAGTACTTACTAAGTGGTTTTGTTACGGTCATTTAATTTTCTTTGACTCACAGTTTCTGTTTTGTAGACATCACTGAATACACATGTGGCATCATATATCACAACACTATTTACATCTCTGATAGCATTATTGACATTAGAAATGTTCACTCCTTTCCACATTTGTTTGCAAGCAGTAAAAAAGCCTCCTTGTTTATATTTATTTACTTCAAGGGTATTAGTATGTAGGAATCATACTGAAGCTTTCCAATTGCACTTCATGGCTTAAATGACATGAGTTCCTAGTGGGTATTAATGCAGCAAACTTTGTTGAGTAAATATATTTAAAATGATGACACTATATTGTCATTGACAACAATGGTCATATTACATATGACATCACCAAAGACTGGCTGCCTAATCAAGCTATGCAGGTTTGAAAAATATTGGTAAAGGGGCTTCTTATAAATATGGTATCAAGGTGTTAGGCAAAAATGTTGACTCTCCCCATATTATCACCAACTTATCAAGGACAAGCAAGATTGCAAATGCATTATATTTTAAATTTGCCAATTGTGGGTAGGTATGTGGCAATAGCCCTTCTATCAGCAATGCTTGTGAATTTAAGTATCACATTTCAAATGGCATTACCAACTACATCACATATGACTTCATTAAAGACATGCTATGCACTTCCATTAAGTATACCTGCAGTTTTGTTGATCTTCTATTCCTTAATTGGACATCTTGTTGCTGACAGTAATATCCTACTGTTATAAATGCAACTGAAGAAGTGATATTATTAATGTCCGATGTTGTGCGACATTTATAGTCATTGTCTCTGATAAAAACCACTTTCCTCCACCTATATGACTTATGTGAAATGTCCTTTGCTACTAATCTTGCAACCTATCCTTCTCATTCAAGTCAGTTGTTACTCCTCCACGATTGTTTCACTTCATCACAGATGATCATGTCCAAACTGCAATTTCTAAAGAACAGGAATATCAGACCCATCTTTGACATGATGAAAACACAAACATCTCATAGCATTCTCTAAACTAAACTTGCTACCTATTGAGGCCTAGGTCAGGTTGAATGCCCACACAACATCCTGAAGTCTATTCATAAACAAGCTCATTAATACCTCGAGAAACTCTTTGTGCAAGCCAAAACACAAAGACCCCTTCTCCAAAACAGAGACCCAAAACTGAATAGCACTAAAGGGCAATGAAAAGGTCTGGGTGGAAACTAATTTACTTCTGCTGCATCTGTGGTGTAGAATCATCTACTTCATTCATGCAGAAACACCACCAAACTAGAGAAGTGCAAGTCTACAGGATTGTTCTGCTAATAACTAGCACATATTCCAAAAGCTCTTTCATTCTCCCTTCCTCATCTTCGTTACCTTCCTCCTCCCTTACTTTGTTCCTGCTCCTGTTTCCACTGGGTAGTTTTATTATTTTCTCTCTTATTCTACCTGCATTATCACCATAAACTAGATTCTCTTTATAAATAGTCAAATACCAGCGATGTCATCAATTGTGTTTTTATGATGTCACCTGTGAAGCCATGGGTGAGTTCATGAGTGATCAATTGGAGGTACTTATTTATGGTTTTGTACCTCACCATTACTGAAAAACTTAAATTGTTCCTTAATGGCCCGATTCATAAACTGCATTTTGTAGTACGTAAAGTAGTACCTCAGTAGTACTACTCACAAAATACAAATGCAATTCACAAGCCTATGGCTGGGGAACTTCACTCGCCTATATTTTCTGTGGAGAGATCTTCGCTATGGTGGTAGAGATCTCTGCACACGTAGATGTGGAAGGGAAAATGGTAAATAATTGCTACTAAATGGGAGGAGATATGGAAATTTAAAGGGGTCTCGGAGGGATATGATAATACAAACCACACACTTGCAAAAGAATGACACTATTGCAATTCACAAAATACTCTTCAAAACTTACTACAGGCCCAAAGATGTCATAACAGACTCGAATATACTCCAGCCTTGGAGTAAGTCAAGCACCACACATGCTCAAACACGGGTACTGCAACTCATCTCAATAGAGAACAATGGAGGCAGGGAATTAAACCAACAATCAATAGGAAGGAATGTTACATGTGACATCTGGCTGCCCCACGTTCTAACCTTATGCTCCAAGTATTAACTATAAAGCAGTAAACTTTGATTGAAAATGAACAAGAGAAAGAGATACACATCTAGTTGCTGAATTGCACAATATGAAACCAGAAAATCGTGGGCCAATCTCGGCTTCCCCGCTTCAACAAATTGTGTGATTCTAGACAAATATTTTATTTTACTGAGTCTCTTTTTCTTCATTTTCACAAATGAGAGTATGCACCGTACAAAAACCGCTTATGTGTAACCGACCACAATGTTGCTCCATTTATAATAGGATTCTAAACCACATGTGAAGTTCACTTGACAACTTACTTGCCTCTGATTTCAGTAGTGGCATTGTTGTGGGGTGCATACATTTTTCCAAGTATATGTCTTAAAACTAATTGTTTTAATAAATGCTCGCAGCGCAGTGATATAATCTGAAGCGCTAAGTGAAACACATCCGCATTTTAAAGAAATGTACATTTTAAAGCGACTTTATCATATATTTACACGAAGCTTGTTGCATGATTAACATGCCAAATATTTTCATGTCTCGGCTCGTACACAGGTTTTTAGAGCCAATCCCAACCTATGACTCGGTTCTTGCAAACTGGTCTCCACGCCTTATTGTTTGATTTCATAATCAATATTCATGGCTGTCTCTTTACTGTACAGTTTACAAGTAACGCATTCACCATAGATATGTGATAATCTGAGAAACTGGTCTGACAGTTTTTGGTATCTTTGCAGAAAACTGGGCACATATGTACAACTGAAGCTTAGAAATACTTTCCCAGTGGTTCTGACTCGGAGCTGTTATTATTAAACTTGACAGGAGGCCTTTAATCATCTTACAGAGGTGATGCCATCAACCATGTTTCCATATTTCCAGGAACGCTGATATCAGACACCCCTCTGTAAACCGAGGCCTATGATGTGATGGTTCCAAGTATCAGTGTGTTCATCTGGTATTGCCAGGAAAATCACATCATCAGGCGGCTTCAGTTTACAGCAGTGAGCAATACAAACCAAGTATGCGTGTACTATGATGACAAATAGACCGGCCACAGGGACACCAATAAGCCATTTATCTGAAGGTTTTACATATTACTTCACCATGTCCAAACTCCTCATTTATTTGTGCTTTTTATATTTTCCTCGTATAATTTTCAAGCCATATAACCTTCCCAGAACGAATAAGGGGTTTTCAAGAAAAATAATCTTACAAATACACAGTAGCCTCAGAAGCGGCTTTTTATGGTCTGGCTTGACAGGCAGCTGTCACCGGACAATCGTGTGAACATCACTAGAGAGTGGCTTTGGCTCCACCCACGTGTTGGGCCATGAGGAGTACATGTTTTGATTGGGCGGAAGTTGTGTACTTCCACAAAATAGTGCTTGGCCTCCTCACAGCTGGGATAATTTTGTTTATTTATCCAGCTGCCTCAGCTTGTACTTTCAGGGGCACAATGGACATTGGCATGCTATCAAAGTGGGGGAGCAAAACACCACCAATAGCGGCCACTGCTGGAACCAGGGACTCGGATTCCCATGCCTGGAGGCGCCGACCTGTGAGGCCAGAGGGTCATGACCTCAAAGCGCTTGAAAGCACGCGATGGACTCCCACCATTGGGGAGCGAAACACCACTGATAGCGGCCACTGCTGGAGTCAGGGACTCGGAGACCCAGCCATCCTTGCTCCTGGAGATGCTGACCTGTGAGGCTAGAGGGTCAGGAACTCACAGCGCTTGAAAGCGTGCTGTGGGCGCCCGCCACTGGGGAGTGAAACACCACTGATAGTGGCCACTGCTGGAACCAGGTGTAATGATTAAGCGATCTAGCGCTCTGTCTGGGCCATGGCCGGATATGTTGCACCCACGCGTGCATGCTGAGGGGCGTAGCGCGCAAGTATAAATAAAGGGGGAGTGCCCGAGTAGTGGCAGTCGGCACCTAAATATAATACAGTGTAGTGTCAATTTATTTATGCGCGAGTGCCTAATACAGCGCGTTTAGAGCCCCACAGCGAGGGGGCTTACACTGGTGACGAGGGAGCTGACCTCACACTCCCGTGCCTGTCGCGCACCAGCCAGCACCGAGATCAGCCCCGATGCGGCCTCAGCAGCGGCCCGCACAACGTCAGCAAGACGCGGGGACACAGCCCTGCCCCACACCATCCAGAAGAGCCGGTAAGACACGATCCTCACTCCCATGTCTGTGCCAGCCCGCCCGCACAGCCACAGATAGCCTTGCAGGAGGGCAGGGAACCCCAAGGACAATCAGGCCTGAGCACTTGGTGCTCCAGACGCACTGTGGAGGGTAGAAATGCCAGAGAATACCTCAGCAATCCACAGACAGAAAGCAGAGGAATATTAAAGCGAGTGGAAGTGAAGGTCATAGCCAGGAATCACCCAGTGATCTCGCAGGCCAGCAAGAGCCAAGCCTTGGGGTACACACAGAAGAGGCACTAACCTGCGCATAGTGCAGCACTACACCAGTAGTTACTACCCCCGTGAAACAGAGGGGGATGGGAGATAACCCCAATGGGAATCCAGCACCAGTCTGAGTCGTCGCTCAACATGCACCCACAGGTGTGCTGCCCCCATTCAGCGAAGTTGCTGACCCACAACGGCATCCCCAAGGTGGAAGGGATGGCTAGACAACTATTTCATAGCCACCAGGGAAACGGACGGAACGGTCAGACATTTGCTCCTGCTCCACTATGCGGGGGAGGAGGTCTACCTGCTATTCAAACACCTTCCAAACACAGGCGGCCCAACCGACTACGACGTGGCGGTGGCTGCGCTTAACGCACATTTCTACCCGCAACTGAACCCAGACTACAAGTGTTTCAAGTTGCGACAAGCCAGACAAAGGGAAAGAGGAGTCCATCGACGCATTCCACACAACACTCAGGGAACTGGCAAGCACTCATCTCGTCGATGAAAGGGCCGCGGAAGAGGTTGCTTAATGTGAGTGATGATATCATCATTCACTCTGAAACCGCGGACGAGCACTATCGCCATCTGAGGGCTACACTAAAGCGGCTGCAGGACCATGGTGTCACCCTACACCGGGAAAAGTGCCTCTTCTTCCAAAAACAGATAGAGATTTTTGGATACCTATTTAACCAGGAAGGCATCCTAGTGACCCACGGAAGTCTCAAGCGATTAAGGATGCCCCAGCCCCTGTGACGGTGTCCGAAGTACGAAGCTTCCTCGGGATGGCCTCGTACTGTGGCCGATCAATCCCGGACCTTGCCACCATCGCAGAACCACTCCAGAACCTCACCCGAGCAGACGCCATGTGGAAGTGGGGAACCCTGGAAGAAACAGCATTCCAGAAGATCAAGACCACCCTGCTCGACCACACCACCCTGGTATATTTCGATCCTGCCAAGCAGACGGAAATACTAGTTGACGCAAGCCCTGTCGGCCTCGGGCTGTGCTGACCCAGAAGCAGGAGCCAGGAAGATGGGCGGCTCTGGCATATGACAGCAAAGCGCTTTCACCCACGGAAAAACATTACGCCCGGATCAAGAGGGAAGCCCTGGCTATCCACTGGGCATGCTATCATTTTCACTTGTATGCCTGCGGCCAGCCATTCAGAGTTATTACCGACCACCAGCCATTGGTGCCACTTTTCAGGGGATCAGCACCACATCCTCCCCCGAGGATCGAGCGATGGGCCATTGGACTCCGGCAATACAAAATGGAAGTGGGCTATCGGCCAGGGGCCAAAAACCCAGCAGACTTCCTATCAAGACACCTGGCACTCCAAGAGAACCAGAGTGAGGAGGCAGACGTCGAGGCACTTGAAGCCCACCTAAACATGATCTCAACAGTCACGTGCCCAAAAGCCCTGACACTGGATGACATTGCCACTGCGGCGGAAAACGATCCTGTGATCACCAAAGTACACACAGCTGTCCAAGGGGGACACTGGCACCAGTTCCTGCAATCGGCCAATGATTGGGCCGGACCAGAGTGGGAGTGCCTTATGAAGATGTGGAGGATCAGGAACGAACTAAGCGTGACTCAAGGAGGAATTCTGTTAAGAGGGTCACAAATTGCTATACTGGCGGCTCTGCAAAATCAAGCAACCCAGCTGGCTCACGGAGGACACCAAGGTGTGGAAAAGATGAAGGTCCGGATGCGAGAAAAGAGTGGTTCCCAGGCCTTGAGGTCCAGGTGGAGGAGGCGTTGCAAAGATGCCCACCCTGCCAATTTACCAGCGCCTCGGATAGACCAGCACTATGGGTGCTGATGTTTAACGGGGCCCGCTGTGACACAATCTCTATGTGCTCAGGGTGGACCCTGCCTCCATACAGTGAAGAAGACACCCTCGAACGAAGAAAGAGGCAAAATGTCACCGCCAGCCGAAACAGAAGAGCGGCACCCCAAGAAATGCGAAGAGGGGACAAGGTGATAATGAAAGACTGGAGACCAGGAGGAAAGTTTCGAACGAGTTACGAGCCGGGCCACTGGACGTGGTCAGTGTAAAATGGAACAGAATAACAGCAGAGAAAGGCGCAGACAACGTGACCCGAAACATCTCCTGGTTTAAAAGAGTACCTGCACCTCCTTCTAACATGCAAACTGACAGTGTACAGGACCTTGAAGAAAACAACGGTGCAGAGCAAGAGGAAGTCCCCATGAGCACCGTGCCGCCAACAAGCCGGGCGGCGCACAGTGAAGGGGGCCAGGAAGCAGGACCTCCGACGCCGAGCTGCTGGGAAGCTACATCCATGGCGCCTGAACCACCAGACTCCCGACTTGGTACCCGAGGTGGTCACCCCAGATACTGACTGAGAGAGAACCCCAGGCCCAGCTCCAGCCTGAAGGGTTGTGTATGCCAAGTATGGAGATGGGGGGGCTCCCACCAAAAAGGACAAGGACTAAGTTGGGATGGGATGTAATGATTGAGCGGTCTAGCGCTCTGTCCGGGCCACGGCCGGATATGTCGCACCAGCACACGCACACCGAGGGGCGTAGCATGCAAGTACAAATAAAGGGGCCGTGCCTGAGTTGCGGCAGTCGGCACCTAAATATAATACAGTGTGGTGTCAATTTATTAATGCGTGCTCCGAGCCCCACAGCGAGGGGGCTTACACCAGGGACTTGTAGTCCCATGCCTGGAGGCACCGACCTGGGAGGCCAGAGGGTCACGACCTCATAGAGCTTGAAAGCGCGCTGTGGGCTCCCGCGGCACGGGTCGCACCCGGGCAAACCCCCGGCCAAGGGCGGGCCTATCTGCACCCATTAGAGCCCAGAAGAGGCCAGGCTGAGCCAAAGGTACTGTCATTAATTTATTTTTACATGGTGAATCTGAAATATTCAGATATATTTGAGCAGGCTGACCTAGACTGTGAACATTATTTTTCATCTAAAATATGGCAACTCGCAAGCCTACGGAGGGGGGAGTAGGGGTAATAAAACCCCGAAAATCTATTCTGGAAAACTCTGAAATCTTTAGCTGAAAAAAGTGTTTATTACAGGGTTGATACTTTATTGGTAGAATGTGAGCAGTTGTTGGCCCCAGATGCTGTTATGCCGCTTGATAGAGATTCATACTCTAACCTCTTACCCCCTATAGCAAATCAATGTAGAGTGCCTAGCATGTTCCTTAGATCAAGAACAAGGGAAGAGAGATGTGCAAATTCTACAGAAGCACTGCTTCTTTCACATTCTATTTCCCCCAAGCTTATCCCTTCTCCAGCTTCCCAACGTGCTAATTTCACCATAGGCATACAATCTGATGTTTTCCCTTGCAGCAATCATTTTGACCCTTTACGTGAGCCCCAGGAGGAGTGGGAGCCAATAATAAATAATGTGACATTAAATGTACGGAGGAAAAACGAGCCAGTGGGAGGGAGGTGCATTGATTTAAATTTGATCCTTTTTGTCACACTCATTGCATTTTTAAAAGAGGAGGTTATGGTATTAAATGATAACAACCCTGACCTCAACTGTAAGTCAACTTGTATTGTCTTCTAGTAAATTAGATGATCCTATTACCCAAATAATCTCCAAGCTTCCCTTAGATTACTTTAACACAACTTCCTCAGAGTCAAGCCCGTCAAATGCCTCTGGACGGCTAGCTCATCAACAAGGGCTGTAACTGGGGATATAGGACCTCTACCAAAAACATACAATGACCACATGAGTGGTCGAAGTACTCTCTATCGTGTCAGGCCGCAGTTTTATACCTATGAGAAAGATTCTAGCAATTAATATGCAAAAAGAAACCCCCAATTTGACAATAACAAACACCGATTTCGGGGTTTTATCATGATGACTAACATCCCCAAATTGTCTCATTACTCATTGACAGAAACACATGAGTCATAAAAATAGGACGATCCACTGGATTTGCCCTGTTCGGGGCTGTTCTTCTCTCTTCCGGGATGATATTCTCAGCATAAAAAGGATGCGCAGCCCCAACTCGGCTTTTGATAATCTCGATCTAACTATAACTACTTATGACCTGGTGAATAACCTTGTTGATGTAGATCATAGGAACTCCCCCCAGGTTGTTCTCACATCCAATTTAAATACACAAGAACACAAAAAAATGTAACCACCGAATCTAGTGTTTCAACCATTAACTGTAATGACTGATTTCCTGAGGACTCCCATGGTACTGATTTAGAGGGTCCTAAAATTCCAGCCACTGATAGCCATTTACTTATCAATTCTTTTAATATATTCAATTGGATTTAAACATACTAGCTTCCTCACGACTCTGGTGCCATCAAAAACACCACAACATTTCTATTTCCACACCTAATGATCCTATGGAGCCTGATTTATTAAAACTTCATGGAGAATCCGGTATGAATGAATCTATCTGCCTGCCTTTGCAGATTTGGAATGCCCCTGGCCACTCGTCTATTACCTATAACGACTCCATCAGAATAGTTGCCAGTAATTTATTATTGATTTCGTGGAATGTTGCGGGGCTTAGGTCCAAGGCCCAAACCCCTGATTGGATTCCTGTTGTGGATAAGCATGACATATGCTGTTTTCAAGAAACCAGGTCCTTGGACCCAATCCATTACCCAGGTTTTCTTAATTATCATATTCCTGCTATTTCTAACCAGAGGTGTGCCCCATCAGGAGGCCTTACCATATGGTCGGAGGGCACAGTGTGGCGATTAAGGAGACACCAGACTTTGACGCAAGTTTGACAATAGGGCCCTGAGTTTGGAGAGGCTTAAATGAAACTCTGGTACGCATCACAAGTGTGTCTACACAAAGGAAAGTAAAGATGCATACAGCTCTTGTGATTCAAGCATAAAGCGTGCAGGGACTAGGGGCACAACGAGGGATCAGTATCCTGAGGAAGGCCAGTGTAATGGAGGTGTAACTCCTCCTATATACCCAATCTTATTTCTGTAACCCCCTCAAGGAGGGCCAAGAATAAACAAATGTAGAGGCACCCTCTTAGACAGTTATAAAAGATATTTGTTTCTGCAATAGGGATCCCTCATAAGAATACAACTAGGGTGTTCTTTTTGAAAATAAATGTGCGCTCCACCTAGAGTGTTGGTCTGCACCTGGGTGTGTTAGCAGCCCTATGATGAAGCATGCCACTATACAGTTGGTGAGGGCAATCATTAAAACCTTGTGGATTTTCCAGTTAGTTTCTTTAGTGTTCCTCATCCTGTCTTTTATGAAATCTACCACCCCTCCATTTTTTACATTTTGTTCCTAGTTTAACATTTCTTTGCTCTTTGTGATAGAGTAGGGTTTTGTCCTTCTTGTGTTGTGAGATTGATGGCCTTACCATATGGGTCAGGAACTCTCTCCAATGTGTCATATGACAGGTCCCTTTCGGGTCTTCTGATGTTTTGGCTATTTAATTAAAAAGCCCTCAAAAGCCGAACATTACACTTCTCAACATCTACTCAAGAGGGATCAGAGGAGAGGCCTACTCTCTAACAATTCAAGCACTAGAGGGTTCACTTGACCAATTTTGGGGTAACCAATATCTTATAGTAGCGGGAGATTTTAATTCCACCTTTGAACCACTTGATATTCATGGGGTGCAAGTGGCCAGTCAGAAAGACACGATTTGGTCAATACCATCATTGACCATCCCTCCCATTATCAAATGGACCCAGACCGCTATGCAGATCCAAGCACTAACATGCAAGTATGGGCTTAGGGCTGTGAAGGGCCACACTAAATCTTATCAACTGGGTGTCCTCACCTATAATAAGCCACTCCATACCAGCAAGATAGATTGTATATTGATCGACGTAAGGATAGGGGCTCAGGTCAATGATATGTGTGTGTTAAAAGGACTGAAAGTGACCAAAATCCTTTATCACTGTCTATGACGGATTTCTATCCTACTATTTCTTCTGACACAGCCTCCTCACTGTTCACTAGAGACGTTAGACCAACGTTAGATAAACGCCCTCTAAAATGGAATCAAGTACTTAATCGGCCTGACATCCTCTCTGCTTTGATAGCTGACATTTGTTAAACGATGAATAAGACTGAGTAAGGGCATCCCGATTCAAGTGATATGTTAGTTTCAATCCATACTGCTTTATTCAATCGTATATCAGGACTTATTATTGTCCCAACACGTTCTAGAAAAGGCCCTCCTAAGCAGAACTTATGGTATGACTCTGAATGCAGCAACTCTAAAAGCAAATTAGTGAGGGCTATTAAAGACAGAGATCTGCTTACTATACCTCTAGGCCGTAGTGCCTATAAGGCAGTAGTGGATAAAGCTAAGAAGTGTTAGGATGATCAAAGATGGCCAGCTCTTGACGAAGCTTGTGCCGTACGAGATTTTACAACATTCTGGGAGATAGTGGCTCATAGGGATTGTCCTAGTGCATGTGATGTGACAAACAACGCTTCCCCCTCCTTATGGATTGAGCACTTTGGTACTCTTTATGATGCTATTAGCACAGACAATCTTTTTGAATCAGGCCCCCACTCTGTTCTTCCCCGGGCTAGCCCTTTCTACCTGGAAGCCGTGCTTGACCTAGCAGATTTGGTCAAATCTCTACTTGCCACACCGAGGGTGCATGCTGCAGGACTCGACGGAGTTCCAGCTGATGTCTTTCTATTGGATAAGGATATTTGGGCACCTTACATTTTGGTTATTGCAAATGCGGTAGTGGCAGGAGGCCCTATTCCTGAAACATGGAAAGGCGCAATTGTGATCCCAATATATAAATCGATCTACACCTGGCAACTACAGACCGATAAGCCTGATCGATTGTATACAGAAATTGTTTGCCCGATATATACTTGAGAAGATCCAGCACTGGATCTTCAATATGTCTGTCCTTAGTCCCAATCAGGCTGGGTTTCGCTCTAAAACCTCCTCATTAGTCTAGGCTTTCAGGTTTCTAATGTTTTACTGACTGTAATCAACAACGGCAACTTATATGTTGCCCTTGGGATTTTACGGACAGCCTTTGACCTGGTCCCATGACCTAAGCTTTGGAAGATACTTTCTGAAATGAAAATGCCCTTGCACCTACTGGGTCTAGTAGCTCGATTTCACGAGAATCAGTTTGCACGTGTAAGAAGGGGAAGGCAGAATGATCTGACAGGAAAAAAAAGTGTCTCCAGGGGAGTAAGACAGGACTGTGTTTTGGCCCCTACACTATTTTCACGTTATATGAACGATGTGTCTACACTGACTAAACTTGATGCATTTTCCTTTGCCAAAGTAAAAATTCCTATACTATTATTGGCAGATGACACTCTATTGGTCTCCAAGACCCCAAGTGGCCTTCAGAAACTTCTGATTGCCTTCCAAGAATTTTGTACAAAAGGGAGCTTGGCGATCAAAATGACTAAAACTATGCTGATGATATTTAAACCCCACAAACGTGTAAAAAAGGGAATAGAATTGGGGGTGGAGGGACTTTTAGAAATAGAACCCAGATCTCTAACACACGCTGATTCGAGTATGTAAATGTAATTAAAACAGTCAATTAATGCATGTTGAACCATCTGTTTTTGCCCGTGCTCGGTAATTCTTTCTTTTCTTTTTTCTTTTCGTCCCTTGTTGGACTCTTTTTTTGTGTCTGAAACAACACGTGTTATGTCTTATAGGGAATCACCCACAACTTCTTCAGAGCTACAAAACAATAACAGTTCACCCTCAGCACATAGTCATTAACCAAGATATTTTACACAGCATTGTTGTACAGTATGAGGCAAGCCCGTGCATGGTTACATGAAATGGTGAGCATATGTCAGCACTTTTCACCATTAGCGAAACCCAAATCAAGTCAGACTATAAGATCCGAACACTTAACTGTGGACTAAATATGTCAATCTATTCAGACATATGTGGGGTGTGGTGTCCCCTGACGTGCAATTAGATCATCATCAGATGGTGTAACAACTACCCAAAAGGGCACCTGTGACCTTTAACCTAAGTGGCATGAGATATGTTCTGATTCTACAAGATTGGTCGCGCATGTGTTCTGACAAGCGGATATCCTGAAAGATTTGGGCCAGATTAATTATACAGTTTAGACGTGCGATGTATTGCCACAACTCAAACACGCCAGGGTAGTCAATGGCAGTCTCCCAATAACTCATTGCATTAATGTAAGGTATCAATCTACGGAGTCAGCACTCACCGAAACAAAGTTTTACGCATTCCCCCGTAAAAATATATCCACATGCTATTTACTAATAATGCTTCACATTACCATACAACATTCTTTCAACAGCAGACCTTTTGGCATTGCCGATGCTTGTTTGTAATGCTGACCACCTGAATCACAAACTTTAAACAGTCCTAATTTATGCATCGAGGATGGTATTCAGGCTCAGAGCCAGAGATCATATCTCGGGAGATTTAACCCCCTTGATTGACTTCCTCTTAAAACATTTTTTTTTAAAAATCTCTGTGCCTTGTACATAAGGATGTTTATTCGATTAGAGACTCTGCATTAACTAAGTGGTTTGCATGGTATTGTCCTTCACGCTTGGTAAGAGCCAGCAACCAAGCTCACCTCACGATCCCTCGATCCTGGTTGGGCAGTCATGCCTTCTACAGTGTGATTGGCCAACGTTGTAATAGTCTTCAGTCCTATATTCGGAAAGAACCAAATCTGCCAAGATTCAGAAGATGATTGAAACCCTGGTTATTCATCCTGCCGAGGGGTCTGCTGATAGCTGCTTTGCACTAGATCATTGTTACTGTTTCTGGTTTATGAGTTATCAGCATGATACCCTAGTAGGGGTGACAATCTATGCTCTATAAATACTTTAAAAATAATAATAAACATAGGTAGATCAAACTGCTACGTCAAGCATACCAGTTTCAAGAGAATATGTGTTCCACACCAGTACAAAGTATTTTACCTAATGCTCCTCCACAGGGCTTTGGATTTGCAGGGGAGCTCTGAGTGATTATACCTGCTGCCATATGAGGCTCCACCATAGGGCATTACCATGTAGCTGTAGGTGGCATGGAGGTTAGTGGAAGCATTTTGCTGATACAGATGCTAGCCACCTCCCTCCCAGTCCCATCGTTCACCTCTGAACCTAGTAGTGATCTAAAAGCCAGTTCCACCCATCCAGTAGTGGCTCGTGGTGGTGGTGCTGCGGGTGGTGGGGTGGGGTGGGGGAGGATCAGGGTGGGGGGTAGTAAACTACAGAATATGGACCAATGGAGGTAAGTAAAAAAATAAATAAAACAAATTTTGTTGCGCACGCTGCATCGCATGTGGCAATGCAGTGCGCGCAATGAAATTCGTTTTATTCATTTATTTATTTACTTACCTCTGTTCGGCCGTAAGCTGTAGTTTACTGCCCCCACCCTGCTCCTCTCCCGCTCCACCACCCCGCAGCACTCCCACCACGGGCTGCTACTGTTGAATTATATAATTATCCATCCTTACATATACGCACCACAGATGTGTGCAGTAGCGGCTCGTGGTGGGAGTGCTGCGGGGCAGTGAGACAGGGCGGGGGAGGAGCAGGGTGGGGGTAGTAAACTATGGAATATGGACCAACGGAGGTAAGTAAACATAAAAAATAAATAAAACGAATTTCGTTGCGCGCGCTGCATCGCATTTGGCAATGCAGTGCGCGCAATGACATTCATTTTATTCATTTTTTTGTTTACTTACCTCAGTTCGGCTGTAAGCCATAGTTTACTACCTCCACCCTGCTCCTCCCCCACCCCGCCCACCGCCCGCAGCACTCCCACCACGGGCCGCTACTGGCAGTGGTGTCAGACATCCAAGGGGAAGATGAGACAGGTGAAGCAGCCGTAGCTCCATTACAGAGCCACGGCCTCAGGCAAGTAACCCAGACAACAGGCCGCTACGTGAGCGGTTGTTTTTTTACCAGCGCTTTAACTCACGGGTCTATAGAGCGTAAGAGGGGACGCTTCAGGGGTCTTTAGACCAGGACCTCACTTTATGGAGCTGACACAGACTCACGCTTTAAAACTTGCATGCAGCCCATAAGGGTGCATGTTTTATAGAACGCGGTTTAGGGGAAGTGGATACAACTGGGAGCCCAAGAGAAGGGCAAAGCTTTTATTCTTTTCTTTCTTTTCCGTCAAACTGTCTTATCGGATTCCTTACTGGGCACCTCATCCACATATTCTTTCCTTGCACAAGCACCCCGGGTGAATCGGTGAAGGAACTGACAACCCCTTTCCCTTGGCCTGAATGGTAACTGCCTGTGCCTTTCTTTGTTTTCCCGAGGGATCTCCGGTACATGAAAGAGAGGAATAAGGGCAAGGCCAAGACAGACTACCCGACCAAGCAAAGGAAAAGGAGGAAAGAGAAGGGAAGAGCGAAAACAAACTCAGAAAACCTGGGACAAAGATGACAAAACTCCTAGGTCGACTTACCTGGGGTTGATTCTTAAATAAAAACCCACTGGCTAAGCAACTACTACACAGTCTACTGTCTTGTCCTGTAACACAGCCCTAAAGGATAGGCCGGATATCAACTTAGAGCAAGAGATTCAGGGCCATATGTAGGTAGCTAAATACCGGTTGGTAACTGCCGAAATTCGGTAAATATCCCGTTACCGACCGGTATTTAGGCATTTGAGATGTAGGAGGCATGATTTAAGGATTCGGTAATTTACCGAATCGGTAATGGATCGGTAAAATACAGAATCTGTAAAATACAGATTCGCTAAATTACCGAATCCTTAAATCATATGTAGGGAGCACTCAAGTGAGTGTTTTATTGTATTCAGGATTCGGTATTTACCACCAAATACAGGTTGGTGATAAATATCGAATACCTTTCAAAAATCTATTTTTTGCTGTTTTGACAGTGCCATGTGGCAGACATACATGCCTTTAGGGCATGTATGTGCGCCACATGTGCACACATGCACGATTCAGGGGTGCAACAGGGTGTCAATGTGACACCCTGCCACCCATGAATATGCTTCCCCTATTACCGAATCGGTATTTACTGATTCGGTAATAGTAAATGGCTTCCCATTCATTCCTATGGGCCTCCAGGCCCATAGGAATGAATGGGAAGGGATGCATTATTACCGATTCGGTAAATACCTATTCATAAATACCGAATATTACCGAATTGGTAATAATTACCGAATGTTTACCTACATACCATTTACCGATTCATAAATACCGAATCGGTAAAATTCGGTATTTATGAATCGGTAAACAGTATGTTACCTACATAAGGCCCTCAGAGAGCTCACAGGGATCCTTTCAGATGGAACTAAACCAAGGAAGTTCCTGGTAAATTTCCACTTGTACGCGGTTAAGGAGACCATCTTGAGTGCGGCCTTAAGGGAGAGTCCCTACACTGTTAATGGTTTTTCCCTCACAATTAGATCGGATTTATTCAAGGTAACAGAGCAGAGGCAGAGGATCGAGGCTCTTTGGAAATTGGGGACAAAAGTACAACTAAAATTCCTTGAAAACTCTTCGTATTATGTGGAACAATCAAATGTGTAATCAACGCGCGATCTAAGATGTGGATGCACTGATAGACTCCATCAAAAGGAAAGGAGAGGACCCCTGAATCATCAATGGCACTGAATATTAGTTATACAGCAATAGAAATGGCTGGTGTAGTCTTCTGTGGTCAGAAACCATCTGGTCCCGTGGGGTAGTTCGCAAGGCATCTATATGCCTGCAAGATTTGGGAGGGTTCCCCAGGGTGGGGTAAGGGGGAGGAGATTGGGGGTGTGGTAGAGGGGCAAAGGGCGGGGAACAGTGGGAACAAAATCAAAAAATGTTCTCAATGTCACCAAGTAGGTTTTCTTTCCTTTAGAGATGGATTATGTGAAGAGGGGCTCAATCAAGGAAATGATGGCTGGGGGAGGTAGAGAAATATGTTTTTTAACATGGAATCTGAATGGTCTCCAGTCGCAAGCTAGGCAGAGAGTTGTTCTGAGGTATTTGGAAGAAAGTCAGGCTCATATTATCATTTTGCAAGAGTCGCACTTGGTTGCACGTGAGAGCAGAAAGCTTTTCATCAGGTATGGGTACATGGAGTTTTATGGTAACTGATCATGGTCAGTGTTGTAAAGGAGTCACAATTCTGACAAGGAAGGGCTCTGGGGTAGAGATTAAGCATTCTAAAACTAAAGCACTGGAAGGTGGGCTTTAGCTAGAATGAGAATGGCTGGTTATGAGTGTATATGTGTATGATACTATGGGCCAAATGTAGATGACCCCCAACATATCTTGGACCTGGAGGTGAATTTAGTGGAGGCTTCAGCCCTTTGGTTCTGGGGGGAGACTTCAATATCTTACTGGATCCTATTTTAGATAGATCAACCCGGAGGGAGGGTGCTCAGGCACCTAGGATGAGACAGGCCCTCAGAATCATACTTCAGGATTTAGGATTGGTGGATGCTTGGTCAGGTGAGAGGATACACTTTTCATAGTAAAAAATACGGTCACTTTTCCAAGTTGGATTATTTGTTTGTTGATGGGGGTTAGCGACGCATATTAGAGTTGTAGACCACCTTCCAGGGCAGATCTCGGACCATGCAGCCATCACTTTGTCACTGCAACCTCCTGGATATAGGCCCAACTTAAGGTGGACCCTGAGGCACTCTATCCTTTTAGATAATGATGTGGCGTTCCTATTAAAAAGGGCCACGGCTGAGTTTTTCTCAGATAATTTAGATTAAGCTCTCTTAAGAATTGTGTGGGACGCATTCAAAGCTTTTACTTGGGGGATACTGATAAGCCATGGACATTTAAAGAACAGGGAGGAGAGGGTGGAATTGGCCGAACTAGAGCAAGAGGTTGGGGTGTTGGAGGCCACTTTACAGATGCAGAGTGGATTAAACGATTGGGAAACGCAATTAAAACAGCTAGAAGAGGCACAGTTAAATTATAAAATCAAGCTTGACTCCTAGTGCAGAGAAAGGTGTCAGGCTGGATGTATGAGGCAGTTTGAGTGTGGGTAACAAACTGGGGGCCTTGCTGGCATGGAAGGCAAGAGTGTAAAGATCTAGGAATTTGATTAAGGAGCTGTTTGTAAGTTCCCAAGGGAAGGTTACAAATACACTGGAAGATATGCAGAGTTATCTGGTCTCCCTCTTCTCTAGACCGTACACGGAAGTTATCTCCCCGGAGCCTCATATACTTAGAGAGTGGCTGGGAGGTGTAGGCCTCCCTGAGCTTTCAGAGGAAGGAAAAGAGTATATGGAAGCACCGATAACTCAGGAGGAAATCCGTGGGTTTTTGTCACGCAGTAAGAATGGGAAGGCGATTGGCCCAAATGCCATCTCTTTGGAACTATATAAGCTCCTAAGGGAAGAAATTGATTCAGCCTGGTAGACTCTGTTTAACTCGGTATATCAGGATAGGGTACGGATTCCTGACTCATGGAAGGAAGCCACGATCGTCCTGATTTTAAAACCAGCAAGCCAATGTCTCTCCTAAGTGCTGACTACAAGGCATTTACAAGGATCTTGGCAGGGAGATTGGTCAAGCTTGCTCCCCAGCTTATACACCCAGATCAGAAGGGCTTTGTCCCGGGGAGGCATATTCATGAGCTTACTCAGTAAGTAGGTTGCACAGATCTTGGCACGGCCCGGTTGCTGCCTTTAGCTGTAGTCACGTTAGATGCAGCCAAGGCATTTGACAGGGTTTGCTGGGCCCATTTGTGGGAGGTATTGGCAGTATTGGGTTTCAGCCCCTGTTTTATCTCAATGCTGCAGGTGCTCTATGAGCAGAAAACTGCGAGGATCCTTCTTAATGGCTGATTTACCAGGAGTTTTTCTGTTTCTAGGGGCACTCGGCAGGGCTGCCCCCTCTCCCCATTATTGTTCAATATCTACATTGAACCATTTGCCCAGCTCTTGCGGAGAGCTGGTCAGGTTATCCCCTCTAGTTTATCCCTGTTCAATAATAGAATTGCTCTGTATGCAGATGACTTAAAATGTATACCTCGAACCCTGCACGCACTATTCCTTTTTTTTTTTAATTTGTTTATTTTTGATGAAAAATCACTCAGGCTTACACTATTACTCGCCTACAACCCGGAGGCCGGCTGTTTCATTACTGATGGGCACTACACAACACAGCTTATCCCACATCCCGGGGGCTGGGCATCGCTGTCCCCTTATGCAGTAAGTTGACATCTCTATCAATAAGTGAAGCTCATCTCGCCATTCCTCAAAGTCCGGTCCCTGGTAGGGGCTACAAAGTTTTCTTCTGCAATCAACAAATAAAGCTTAACATCAACCCCCCCCACCCGCTCCCGTCGAGAAATCCAGTCAGCTGCTCCCAAGGCTCCCACACACATGCCATGCCTGGCATGCCACGCTCTTTAACAGGCCTATTATATCTAAGCAAAACGTGCACCATTAAACAGTACCAAATGACCTTTTATGACCTCTAGTTCTCAAACTGTTCCCCGAGACGCACTCCCCCATATATACAGCCACATTCGGAGCTCCAGCAAACGTCACAGAACTCATCTCAGTTCGAACCAGCACTCGCCGCCTCCAGGGCCGGGCTTCTGCTTCCCCAACCCTAGGTGCATCCCCCATACCACCCCTCCTGAGGTATTCAGCATACAGTCCCCAAAAGTTCTTAGGTCTGCTTCTCGGAGGCAGCAGTTCGCTAAACGTCTCCGACTGCGTGCAGCAATAGAGCACGTCTCGTTTCCACTGCGCCAACGTGGTCAAGGGGCCCCGCATCCAACATATAGCCACCCTGCGCTTGGCGATCAGCATGCCCATGTCTACTAGTCTACGCGCTGCCTTTGGGAGCCCCCTCGAGTGTCCCAGCAGTGCCACCGCTGGATCCAGATTTAATTCTAAGTCAGCTATCTCTCCGATCTGTCGAAATATAGCCTCCCAATATTTGCCTACTCCGGGGCAGTACCACGCCAAATGCATAAAGTCTGCTTCCGGGTGCGCACACCTTTCACATGCCGACCCCTCGCGTAGGCCATATCTGTGCAGCCTTTCCGGAGTGTAATATACTCTGTTTATGAATTTGAAGTGTACTAGCCTATGCTTGCCATGTAATGAAATACGACGTATACCTGCACAGCAATATGACCACATGGCATCGTCTATCACCGTGTCCAGGTCCCCCTGCTAGGCCAATCGGGCTTTAGTATATTTCTGGGATCTCTGTGACATCGCCAAGCAATATAACCTGGACATCATCCCACGAGGGCTTTTGTGCTTGATGAGATACGATAATTCCAGAACATCAGGAGGTTCGACCATATCCTCGCCTAGGTGTTGTCGCCATGCGCCTCAGACCCTATGAAATTGAAATCGCTGTAGCGGAGTGGAGGTCTCCAATGTCAATGCCACGTCTTCCCACGTTTTGGCGATACCGTCCTGAAACAAGTCACCCAGCAAGTGTATGCCTAATTCCCGCAGGGACCGCACAACGCCACTATCCCTGCAAGGGGACAACCACACCGCCCATTCAAGAGGCATGACCGGAGAATACAGCAGCGCCCCCACAGTCTGCCTAAGCAGCCAGTGCCATGCTTGCCGAGTAGAATTTAAGGAATCTAATAAACCAGTTCTACGATCGGCTGTCTCGAATGTGACCGCGGGTAACGGGAGAGGAGCTGCAAACAGCCTCTCTAGTTTTAGGTATGGAATCACGTCCTCGCCATGCACCCAGGCATGCGCCTGTGCTCCCTGTGCGATCCTATAATATAATTCCATATCGGGCGCCCCTAGGATGCTCCTGCTCACACGGGCTTGCTTCCCCGCCCACGCCAGCCGCACCAGTGACTGAGTTAGCCTAGCAAAAAAAGTACGCGGCAAAACTCTTGGGATATTGGAGAACAAGAATAAAAATCTAGGCAACACTACCATTTTGGCGATGGATATTCGACCCATCAGCGAAAGGGGGAGGCCAATCCATGTTTCAACGTCTTCCTCCAGTTTATTAATGGCCCTCCCATAGTTCTCAGTGAAACCTACATCAGAATCCCTGTGCAGTTGGATCCCAAGGTATCTGACAGCATCGTCCGACCACTGCAGTGGGTACTCCATTTCGAACGGAGCGGTGGACGACGTCAGCGGGAATGCAATGGACTTGTTCCAGTTGGCCTTTTACCCAGACAGCGCCCCAAACTGCACGACCTCCCGCAGCACTGGTGCCAAGTTGCTCTCCGGCTCCCTGACGTATAGCAAAGTATCATCTGCATATGTAGAGACCACTATACGATACGATGGAAAGCTAACGCCTCTCAGGCTGTGGTACTCACGCAGGGCTCGAGCCAGCGGCTCAGCCACCAAGGCGTATAGTATGGGGGAAAGGGGGCAGCCCTGACGTGTCCCCCTGGAAATCGATATGGCGTCCGTAACCAGATCACCCAGTCTAATCCTAGCAGTAGGGCCCTTATACAACACCCCAATCATTTGCAAAAAAGCCGGGCCCAATCCCATTTTGGTCAGGACCTGTCGCATAAAGGGCCACTCCACTGAGTCAAAAGCTTTTTCCATATCAAGGAAAACTGCGAGAGCCCTCGAGTCTTGTCGAACATGCTGCAATACACCAAACACTGTCCTAAGGTTGTACGTGAGGTTCCAACCCGGCACAAACCCCGCCTGCTCCGGGGCGACCAGCTCCGGAGTGAGCAGCGCAAGTCGTGTGGCCAACACCTTCGCGAATAGTTTAGTGTCAACGTTCAGCAAAGATAGTGGTCGATACGAGCTGCACTCCTCCAAATCTATGCCTGGCTTGGGGATGGCTACCAGAATGGCCTCCCTCATGGTGGGAGGCATGTGGCCGGTGACGCACAGGTCGTCAAACAGCGTAGAGAGATGCGGAAGCAGTAAGTCAATAAAGGAGGGGTAGAAGGCTACCGTGAGGCCGTCCGCTCCAGGAGCACTATTTGCCTTCATACCTGCCAGCGCCTCAAGGATTTCGTCCCTTTCTATAGGTAGGGCCAAGAATTCCCTGTGCTCATTTGAGAGGAAGGGTAGCTGGATATGATCTAAATAGTCTTGTATGCTGTCGTCCATATTGGCCTGTTGAGATGCATACAGGTTAGCGTAATATGATTGAAAGCGCGCGGCAATGTCCGCCTCTTCAGTCAACATCGCCCCATCATCCGATCGTACTTTAGTAACTACCACCCTGCTTCTACGCGCTTTTAGTATATTGGCTAGTACGGAGCTGGGCCTCTCACCTTCACCATACACTCTGGCCGTAGCATACTTCCCGAGATGCAGCAACTCCGCATCAGCCGCGTCGTGGTATTCTGCCAGCAGCCCCTTCACCTCTTCTGCAATAACTTCCGACGCATCCGACCGCTGCGCAGACTCTGCTTCCAACAGCCTGCTTTCCAGTGATGCTAACCTCTGCCAGATAGATCGCAGCACCGCAGCATACTTAGCGATCGCCACCCCTCTAATATAAACTTTACATGTTTCCCACACCGTTTGGAAGCTGTCCACCGACCCTAAATTGGTATCAAAAAACTTTGTGATCTCCTCAGCCATTTCTTCTTTAAACAAGGGATAAAGGAGGGAGTATGGGGTGAACCGCCACGCAAAAGGGGGGATAGTCCTACTAGGGGCATCCAACGTAAGCACTATGGGAGAGTGATCCAATAGGGTGCGTGGCAACACCTGGCACGCACGGACCTGCGACATGAGCGACGAAGACGCCAGCCAGTAATCAATACGAGTATGCAGGTTATGATAAGCGGAGTAATGCGCAAAACCCCCCTTCCCAGGATATAGGACTCTCCATATGTCTGAAAGGGCCATACAAAGCATTTCCCTCCTGATTGTCTTAGCCGCGGCTGTCTGCTGTCTGGCCGGGCCACCTGACCTATCAAGGTCAGGATTCATAACCGTGTTAAAGTCCTCCCCCCAGAGTATGTGGGCTGAACCAGAGTCCTTGACTCTTTTTGCAAGTTCCAAGTAGAACTCAGGGCAATCATAGTTAGGTCCGAGAACATTAACTAATAATAAATCCAGTCCCTTTCCCTGATACGGCGACAGCACAAACCAGCCCCCACCATCCACATGGAGCAGTTGCACCTTGCCACCCAGCTTAGGGTTAAACCAGGTTAACACCCCCCTAGCATGGGTTGTGAAACCAGCCGCGTGCGAGTTACCCACCAGCCCTCTCACGCGCAGCATCTGGCTGGAGCAAGGGAGGTGCGTCTCCTGAAGGAAAGCAATGTCTACATTATGTCGAGTGAGGTAGTGCATCACCTTGCGCAGCTTCCGGTGATCATTTAGACCCCTTACATTCCAGGTGATTACTCTCATGGAGGCGTGCAGACCGTTCCCGTTATAGGAACCAGCCATATCTGTCCCAACTGCGGCCATTATTGTCTACAACTGTGTGTTGTGTGTGACGATTACTTGGGTGAGACCCTCGCAAAGCTAAATGACAGTTCGACCCCCTTAACAACAAATCGAATAACTGCAACCCTGTCCCCCCCACCACCCACAGCAGACCCCCCCAACTTGGCCGTGCCGCGCCCCATCAAAAGTCTACCCTCCCCACCCACCTCCCGTCCCAGAGCAACGTAACCCCAATACCAAGTGGACTGCACTCGCAGGCGGAGGTCGCTCAATGCGGAATATGCAGCAACTTATCGCTGTCACCGCCCGCCTGGCCTCCCATTGCAGCAAACCCATCTCTGCCCTACCTCCCCTTCCAAGTCTCCTCGCCACTCTCCATCCTACGGCGCCTGCAGCTCGCTGCTACACACACGTCTGTCAGTCGCTACTAACGCATAACCTGCTAATGAAAATAATCGCAGGAAGGAGGAGCGCCCTGCTCGCCTAAGTGCCCTTAGCTACGTTACCAGCTGGGATTAAAAAGGTTCATCATGCATACCATACAACAGAATTGCAGCAACCTTTCTGCTCGAGTCCACCAAGAATGCCCAGCATCCCCAATTTCTTCCCACCAGACCCACTATATAGTTCTGCCGCAGAGCTGCACAGTTCGGAACAGTGCTCGCCAGACCATCGACTTCAGTCCTGCAGCTCCAGCATGCTCTCCGCCTCCTCACTCCGCTGTCGTTTCTCCGGACTGCTCCGCCTTTCCCTGTGCCAGTCCTTCAGCGCCCTATGTAGTGCCTTTGGGTCCGTGAAGATGTGCGATTTCCCCTGCCGGTTAACACGTAGCTTGGCCGGATACAACATTGCATAGTCCAGACCCAGCTCGCGCAGCTGTTTTTTAGCAGGGACAAACTGCCGTCTCGCCTCTTGCACCTTGGCCGCAAAGTCAGGATAGAGCGAGATGGTCGACCCCTCGTATACTAGCGACTTTTTTTCTCGCGCCAATCTCAGGGCGGTAGTTACCCTGTCGCGGTAGTTCAGTAGTTTCGCTATAATTGGCCGCGGCGGGGTGCCCGGAGGAGGCCTGAGCCCAAGTGATCTGTGTGCTCTTTCCACCACAAATACTCCTGAAAACACCTCCCAGCCAAGCAGCTCGACCAACAGTGTCTCCACAAAGCACTCCATTCGCCCCGTGGAGGTCGACTCCGGAAGGCCCGCGATGCGCAGGTTACAGCGGCGGGTACGTGCATCCAAGTCTTCGGTCTTATCCTGCAGAACTTGCATGAGCCGCCCCAGTTGCTTTTGGTCCGAATTAAGCGCGGACTGTGCCTCTTCAACCTCCCCCAAGCGCTGTTCCGACTGATCAAGTCTCTCCGCATGTTTATCTATTCGCTCCCCCATACGGTTCATTCTGTAGGATAGTGCGTCAATCTTTGCGCCCAGGGAGGTGATGCCATTCTGCAACCCCTTTTCCATGGATAGCAGTAACCCACGCAAATCCTGTTCCTCCGTAGGCAGGGCCGCGGCTCCGCCAGTATCGTCCACCATCGGCGTCTGGGTTTTGGCACGTTTTTGCTCAAACGTTAGTTTCGGTTGGGACGTATCGGTCTTGCCCATGTTAGCGGTGGTCTTCGCACTGCGCCACGTACAGCAGCGCCGCCCGGGTCAAGTGGCAAGTCCCAACGAGGGCAGGTGTTGCCCGCGCACCCCGCAGCTCAATTCCACATGATCCCAGGCCACGACCAGCAGCCCCGAACAGATGCGCCACGCACTCTGCGGCTTCTCTGCTTCCACCACTAGCGTCAGACTTCAGGGCTAGTCCCGTCGCCGTTAGCAGGCCTGCTCCAGCTGGTGCGCTCACGCCACCTCCGGCTCCCTCCGGCTGCGGGGGTCAATGCCTTTCACCACACCATGGCATGCCTCCGATCGCACGTCGTGCGCGCCCCTGCAGTAACTCCCACACTGCCGCCAGCCAGTCTCATCCGCTCTGGTCCTCCAGAGCCGCCGCCGTCAAGCCAATCGCTGCGGTGCAGTAACTACGCCATGTGTGACATCCCGCTGCAGCGTGTCTCACCAATCCCCCACTGCCGCAGCCATCCGGGCGTTGTCCCGCAAGTTGTCCAAGCCTCCGCCGTTTCTGTCCTAAACGGACGTATTGTGCTTGGCCCAGTAGCACCCCACGCCGCCATAGGCGCGCACCTCACAGTATGGCATCCGCTCTGCCCACAGCATCGGCCCCAGCGTTCGCGCCGCCTCCGTCGGCTCCTCCAGTCACCGATCGTGGCACTCCCAAAGAGATCCGGCACTTTCCCTTCTTTCTGGCTGCCACCACCGCGAGAGAAGGACGCCCCCCTCTCTCACCGTTACTCGTGCTTCACGCCGCCAAATCCCAGGTCTGGGGCGTGGTAGCAGCGCTACAGGCCGGCCCCTCCTTCTTCTCTTCGGCTGCACGTCGAGTGACACAGGGACGCCTGCAGCGAGCGCGACAGCCGGGGATCAGAGGCTCAGCGCGTCGCGACGTTCCTTCTGCCGGTTCTCCGTTGCCACACCACCTTCAGGGTCCGGAACCTCAGTCCACGGTAGCGCGCCCGCTCCGACGCCCGGACCTCCTGGGCAGCTTCTTTTACGGGCAGCAAAGGGCAGGATAATTGACGGATAGTAGCGCTGCAAGCCGGAGCCCAGGGCTCAGGCAGCCATACTTGATGCGAGCCAAGCTCCGCCCCCCTGCACGCACTATTCCTAGGGTGGAATTCCTGGTGAAGGAATTTGTGGCCCTATCAGGATACTTTGAAGTCGGAGGTGATGTGCTGGAATATACCAGGTTGAAAGGGGGAAGTGCAAGCTGGGATTAGGTATCTTGGTATTACAATTCGAAATCCACTGGAGGCTACCCCGAAGCACAACTTAGAGAGGGTGGTGAAGGAGGTAGATGGCTTGCTTAATAGATAGAGGAACCTTCCCCTGACAAAATACGGGTGAGTCAATTTAATCAAGATGGTGATGGCACCTAAATTGACATACATTTTCAACTGCATACCTATAACTTTCCCAGCATCTGCAATGGATAAGATTCAGTCGAAAATAGTAAGCTTCATATGGGCATCTAGAGGGTCCAGGCTTGCATGGAAAAAACTGTGGCGTAGGATTGAAACGGGGGGTTTGGCCCTCCCAGATTTGAATCTCTATTGCACAACTTTCCAGTTAAAAAAACTGTAGGATGCTCCTGGGTAAACGAGTGCCCTCAACATGGGGAGCTATGCGGGAAGAGATGGTAAGTTTTCTCACGCCTTGATTTGAACAAAGTCTACCATCAACTTGAACTGGAAGAAAATTGTGGGTATATCACTACTTTTTCAACTCATGTTGGTTTGTTCAGATATAAAAAAACTAATTTTTAGTGTGTGTCATCAGCTGTAGAAATCTTTCAAGCTGTCATTTGTTGAATAATTCAGCATGCTTTTAACTACAGTGATAATTTATTGGTGTTTGGGGCTACACTAAAGGAACATGATAAAGCACTCACACAAGTATGCAGTCTACTTGCTGATGCAGGTCTCACACTAGTCAAATCAAACAAAACTTTATTATGCCATTTGGCCACAAAAGTCAAATAAATATGTATACATAAAAATTCTTAAATATTAAACATTTAAAATCATTTACAGTTAGCTAAAAACAAATTAGGTCTCATATTCCACCAAGTAAGACGTTGTCTGCAATTA
Organism: Triturus cristatus; assembly: GCF_964204655.1. Taxonomy (NCBI): domain Eukaryota; kingdom Metazoa; phylum Chordata; class Amphibia; order Caudata; family Salamandridae; genus Triturus; species Triturus cristatus. The sequence continues at coordinate 501,337,625 of NC_140582.1, forward strand.
CACACACATTTTCTCACTCTAAATGCAGAGAAGTGTAAGTTTCACAAAAACAGACAAATTCTTTGGGCATAATTTCTCTGAAAAGGCAATGATTCCTCCAAAAGGTATAAGTATTGTATTTTACTTGCTCTCCAGAATATGTGAGCATGCTGCAATCCTTTTTAGGCATGGCCAGCTACTGCTCCTTGTACATTTGTTATTTTGCCATGGTGAATGCACCTCTAAGAGAACTAACAAAGTGAGATGTTCCGTTTGAATGGTCATCTGAATGTGACAGAAGTTTCAAGAAAATCAATCACGCAATTGAGAAAACAGCTGAAATGGCTTCCTTTGATCAGACATTTCATACAGAGATTGTGGTAGATGCAAGCACTTTGGGGTTGGGCACAATCCTTGCCCAACACAATGGACAGCCCGATGCTCAGAGACAGATTATGGCCATTGCTAGCCACAGTCTATCTCAGACCGAACGTGCTTATTCTCAACCAGAGAAAGAAAGTTTAGCTGTAGTATAGGGGTGTGAACTATTTATAGTGTTTTTGTATGGAAAGCATTTTACCCTTGTCACGGATCATCAGACTCCTTTTTATGAGTGCCGCTACAGCGTCATAGTACAACGTCCAGAGCAGCTGAGGCCTACATCAATTTCATAGTAAATTCAAGTGCGCCTGAAGCTCTATTGAGCAGATTCTGACAGCTACTAACACTGACAAAAACGTACTTAAGCTTAAAGAAATCATTGCAATGCAATCATGGGGAAAACATACTCGACCTCTTACAGATAATGTTGAGTACCAGAAATTTAAGAATGTTCGGGAAGAACTTTCTGTTACACATGATTGTGTCACACTAAGAGGGGCAAGAGTAGTTATCTCTGAAAGTCTGAGGCAACAAGTCATTGAACTGGCACACGAAGGACATTGTTGCATTGCCGCCACTAAAAGATCCCTCAGGGATCAAATGTGGATTCTGTGCCTTGATGAATGAGTTGAAAGGGAACTGAAAGCTTGTCATCTGTGCAACTGTCTGTCTCCCAAAATGGCTCAGCACCTGCTGAGTATGTCTGATCTACCCAAGCAGGCCTGAGAGAGGATTGTGGTTGACTTCTTTGGACCCCTCAATAAAGGACATCATCTCATGGCTCATGGTAGTTGTTGATGAGTATTCACATTTTCCTTCAGTAGAAGACTTATCATCAAACACGCATGACATTGTCACCGAGAGGCTGGATGATATTTTCGCAGCATGGGGTGTTCCTTCCATTCTCAAATCTGAAACGGTCCATCCTTCAATAGCAGAGAGTTCAAAATGTTCTTAATCAGTTGAACATCAGACATCAGAAAAGTTCACCTCTCTGGCCACAGGCAAATGGTGTTGTTGAACGATTTCTGAGTATTGTGAAAAGGGTAGTTCAGCATGCTGCGCTCGAAGGAATTGACCTCAAGTCAGCTTTACGCCCAGCCATCAGTGCCTACCATTCCACTCCTCATTCCACGACAGGAGAAAGTTCTGTCACCTCCCTGTTCAGGAGAGCTTTTGCAATGAAGATACCACACTGGACCACCAGTCGGTCAATAGACTATGACGAGATTCGTGTCACTGGCACCTCTTGCAAATACCAAATGAAGGCTAACGTTGATAACTGCTGATGTGCAGGGACACAGTCTTTGAGAAAGTAGACTGAGTTCTTGTCAAGCACAAACGGACATGCAGGACTGACGCTCCATTGGATGCTGAACTGCTAAGAGTTGCGGTGAGCAACATATGGTAACTGCCAAATGACCTGGAAAATCTATAACCAGAAACCCATCACACTTTAAGCATTTGCCTCGATGTTCGTTGACTCCAGACCTCATGAGTGAGGTAAATTCTCCTGAGTGCCCAAGTCAAGCATCCAACTCTTCTTCAGAGATGTCATATGAAGGGACCCCTCCTCTACCTCGTACAACTAGACCTGGAAGACTGATGCAAACAAATTGACAACTCATCAAAGAGTTCTAATGTATATATGTGTATATATTTGTTTGTACTTTTTATTTAACAAAGGGAGAGATATCGTGTCCTGTGTTTGTAGGTATGAGGCTTCTAGTGGTCCTCGTCAGACCCCTTACAGGTATTACATAATCTGTCGGGTGTGGCTGGGTGTGGTTAATAAAGTTTGTGATGCGGTGTGTTCAGTTAACGGTTGCATGCTGAAGAATAAAAACATGCAAACCAGAGCTCCGTGTGTGGTCTGGTCTGTTACATGCTCCTGGGCTGGGGAGGACTCTACAGTGACTAGATAGCATGCTATACGTATTGACGAGATACGCTGCCTGAGGAGGCATCAATGCAGCTACAAAATAAAACTGCTATGCACACCAAGACACTACAGGTAGACTGATGAGGGACCGGCACAACATGCACAGCGCTTCACACCCTGCGGCCGAACTCTACAAGGCACAGGCTAGGAGCGCTGCCTTGTATGGAGCAGAATTATGGGGCCACTGCTCAACCACCCCTTATCGCTTAGAGAACTCCTTTGCGAGGCAACTTTTGTGTCTCCCCTCTAGCTCCCCTTTAATTCCCCTTAGAATGGACCTCGGGATTAGCCCTATCGTGGACGAGTAGCGCTAAGACCCCTCTTATTTTGGTGATGACTATGGAGTACTCTCGAACTTGCCTCATACAGGGACGAGTTGAGAGAAGTTATGAGCCTACAAGATGCGGGAAAACTCCCATGGTTGGCATACATTAGGAACACCTGCCAGGCCCTGGGGCGGGCAAACTTGTGGAGTTTTGCTGAAGAAACATGTATTGTGACCCCCAGAAAGGTAGTCCTTGTGAACTATAGAGAATTAAAAATGATCCTGCTATGGAGGAATTCGCCTGGGCGCCTATCCCTTGGGTTCATGGAAGTAAAAATGCAATATAGGCTAGAATTGGCGCTAGACGACATCCAGCCGCTTCTTGCAAAGAAACTATTTCTCCAATTCAGACACAGGGTTCTTCCGGTCCGATCTTTCGCCATCAAGTGGTCGGGTGACCGCAGTCTGGACTGTCCTTCATGCGAGAATGTAGAGGAAAATGAAATGCATGTACTTTTCTTCTGCCCTATCTACAGGAGGCCAAGGTCCTGCTGACTGGTACAGCTGTGCAGGAACCTGGGGTTCAGACACTGCTCCGAGGCCTTTAGGTTACTCAAGTATGACACTCAAATACCCACTGTGTTTTCCATCTCACGTTTTTGGTATTCTATGTGGTATACTCGTAGAGCTATTCTAAAGAAGAGGCTATAGGCCAATTTGAGCCCAGCATTAGCTATTCTGCCTTCCAGAATATGTACCCTCTTCTTATTTTAATCTGAATACGTCCAACCATTGCTTCTCCGGTATAGCACTATTTTGTATATAATTAGTTTTTTATAGGAGTTTCATAAATGTTTTTAAAAGATTTTTATTCCTACATTTTATCTGATATTGCCATTATCTTTTTTTAAATGATTGCTATTCCACTGCACTTGGACATTTTGCTACATAGTGTACTATTTATGTGTTTCTTTAAGATAATTTGCTTGAATGAAATTAACCCTTTGCCCAATATTGGTTTCTTGATATTGCACTTGCACCTTATTGTGCTGCACTATACGGCAAATGTAGAGGTCATGTAGAACAAGTACACTGCACATTCCTTTGTCTGAGGACGCCCAGAAGAGATGCCTTTTGTAACTCAAGATCTCTGATAGACTTGCATATCTATCCAAAATTGTGCTATTTATTTACAGATATCTCGAAGGATGCTGCTATAAATTGTATATAAAGTATTGGTTTTATGGGCTTTTATGGCCCTAGTTGCCGAAATAAAGATTTTTGACTAAGTGACCCATCATATAGTATCCCCCAATTAATTTAAAGTTGTGGGTGTAAAATTTAAAAGTGGCATGAACTAGATCATAATATACTAGCCTTAAATATTAGGACATGATACTGTTGTAGAAAAGGAAATAATAAGTAAGTTGCACACACATGTTGAACATTTTGAAAACAAATTGTAAAACCTGTGATAAAAAGTTTAGAGATCAAATAATATGTAACTGGGCAACTTGTGCACAAAAAGTTTTAACTAGAAAATGTTTTTTGTAATTATTTTTTAATAAGCAATGTATTATTTGTATTTTTGTAGCACTGAAGAAGTCTCTTGTGAAGAGACGAAATGTATTGGCTACATGAGAAATCAGATTTTAAGAAGATCTGAATAAAGGAATTCTTTTGAAAACAACAAACATGTGAATGAAATTTGTGCACATGTCTTAATAAGATGTATATTACATGTCCATAAATGAAGAATTGTGTGTGCTGATCATTTTGGTGCAATAGTATTATGGAGTTATACTCCTATGAGGAAGTATAGGACGTTGTTCTTCCAGATCAGAGCACCACATAAGCCTGACTAGATTCACTAAATGTGATGGGTGCGAATTCTTTTGCCTCAGCCTCACTATTTGTAAATCACATATAAAGTGATCAGTTTACCAAAAAAGTAGTGAATCTGCACCCATTTAAGTACTCCTTGAATGGATGCAAATTTACTACTTTATGGAATTCACAAACATTGGCAGTAGTAGGCTTGTAAAACTGTGCCACTATCAAGTTTCCAAGCATACTACTGGCAATGGCAATCAAACACTCAAAAGGCGATGGGATAAATGCTTACAAATAGCCTAACCATGGGTAAACGCTCTGGGATGCATTTCAAAGCATGGTTTTTCATCCACTGTGCCACTTTAGAATGAAGATCCCGCCTAATGCAAATAAGTACTGCCACTGTTCCTCATGGAAACATCCCCAACCTTGGTCATCTCACCCGACACCCTGCACCCCACTGCTCTCTTAGTTGGGTAGTTTGAGAACCCCCCCCCCCCCCCCCAAAAAAAAACTCACTGACTAAGCTACGCCGCTACTTGTGAGGAATGCATGTTCCAGATAGAAATATACTTTGAAAACTTCTAGCTTGTACATTTTTTAGCTGAGCTGTACATTTTCAAGTCTTAAAAGTGCTGTGCTGCCTTTTTGTCCTTTGGCAGCAGCAGCAGCGTCAGTTTCACAACCGTGACAAATGAAACTGAACCTGAGGTCTCTGTAGAGGTAACTGGATCCATAATAAATGGGAATAAGATGCGCCTTTCAAGGTACAATGTATTACACTGAATATTTCCATTTGTAATTTAGTGCTTTGGGTATTATTTCTAAACATGACATACACTGCCTTTCATTACTAAACATTTATTTATTACTGTATCTATGTTAAAAATGCATCTTGTTTCACTCCATTTACATGCCCACCAGGGTCTATACCTAAAATAGTGTTTGTGCCTCTTTCTGTTGATTAATGCAGCATTATCCCAAAGCTTATAATTGAATATGTTTTAAATATAAATAATCTATTCCCTATGTTATTCAGTATTGCTATAGAACTACAGTCCCTAAATGTATAGGATCAATACAGATTCGTTGTCTATCAATAAAGTTGTGTACATTTATTCATCGTTCATTTAAATGATTTGTTTGGTTTCCAATCTTCTTTTTTGTCTGGTGCTGGTGATAGTGTACATTGACCTCTTGTTTCATCTGTACGAGAGACCTACAGACATATTAGAGAAAACAGCGATGCTAATTTTTGATTCCACATTATTTTTCCGAAATCCTTATTTTCCTTTGGCTTCAAATGTTACTTATTTCATTTTAAGGGTACTCCCACTAACTTTCACATTGTCTGTGGCCATTTTGGATTCCCATGTGTCTTACTAGACAGAGGTGGTCAGGCACAGATGAAGAACTATATCCTACTCACACATTAGCAGAAAAACAATTCCTGCACCTGCCTCGAAATTCCTTTGGAACTCCATGCTGGGCCTGTGATTCCTCTCTTGGGAACAGCAAGTTCAGGTCGCTCACCTAAAAGAAGGCAGTGGGAGAAGTTAAATATCAACCAAGGTCAGTGTTTGATTTTACCTAAAAGGAGGAACAAAAAGAGAACGAAGGTTAACTTCTTCTTTGTATTGGCGCATGAATGCATAACACGAAGTCAAAACTAAAGAATGAACAGGAAACTGGGTATCAGTCTGTGATGAAACAGATCAGCCTCAAGAGATATAGAATAAACGGGTGGAGACCCACATAGCAGCAAAGGAGCTAGCATAGATACTAATCCATTCAAGTGAACCATACCATATGTATGTCTACAGATCCAAGCATACCACAAGGCCATACCACTAGAAGTGGGACCATAACAGCTAATGGGCCTTAATCACACAAAAAACCCACTACTTATGAAGCTATATTATCGTTAGATTGAGGGTTGCTGGTTTATTATTCTATATTACTAGAAGAGTTGACGTCTTACATTTCTTTTTGTGTTTAGGTTCGAGTCATCATGTCCAACTCAAGAAGGACATCTTGTGGATTCCATGAAAGTAGCCTGTACCGGATAAGTCTTTCTCTTTTCTCAATCCAGTTCCCCTCCCCTTCCACGGGGCCCACCGAGACACTGTAAATTTGGCAGTTCTTGGTGCACCCATAAGCGAATGAGGGGGGGGGGGGTCACTTCTCCTGCTCTTTCCATACGCAAGATAGGTTATTGCTTGCACTTCATATATAACTTGGTCCAACCCTGGCACAATAGTTGATCAATTCTCCATGTACACACTTAGAAATGTTCAACTTCACCAATCTCGCTACAAGCAAGCAATGTCAGTCCTTCTTCTTAATCAAAAATAAAGAAACTCTGCCAACATGTTTACATCACTTGTTGTTGCAAATGGTATTTTGGTAATTGTAGACCATAAAGCAAGATAATCCCTTAAACGACATTTTGCATCCTCTGCCCAGGAATGTTTTTTTTTATATACTCCACTTGTCCAACGGACAAAATGTTCTGATATCTACATGTCCTTTACGCAAATTCACTTGCCTCATTTACTCACTACATCAATGACACATACATTCTTCCACTGACATGCATATTCTGGCAGAGACACAATCTAGCACAGACACACACACACATACACCACTGCAGACATGCACACACACACACACACACACACACACACACACACACACTGCAGAGATGCAACTGTGCATACAAACACCCCTACACAGACAGATACCCCCTGCATAACACTCATGCCTTCACAGGCACAGAATACCCTGCATAGAAGTACAACTATTCTGCATAGGCATACAATTCCCTGCATAGGTACACAATTTCCTGTACTGGCTCATTCGCCCTTGGAAAGAACTATACCAACTGCACACACACACCTGCACAGATACACACAATCTCCTGCAGAACACACACAACCCCCTTCACAGGTGCACAAGTATCTGCACAGATCTCCTGCATAAACACACCGCTGTACAAAACCTCAGCACTGACACAAGTTCTTGCACAGACCTGTAGACACACATCCCTGCACAGACACACACACCTGCACAGATACACCCCTAAAGACACACACGCTGGCAAAGATACTCACATCCTCATGGCACACAAATCATGCTCCTCCACTTGCACAGATTTGTATTTATGGTGCAGTGTACTGAAACTATATGAAAGTCCTAGCTATAGTTCACCTTATTTCTTATATTTGATTTTTGGTCTTCAAAGTTTGGGTGGTATTTGCCTCATATATACTTTTTCGCATGGACACTTTATAGCATAACTTACAGATGTCGTTTCCCAAGTTGAAGAAGACCGTAACTGTGCAGCCATTCCTTTTTTTTAAATGTGATGTTGTTGATTTCTCCATTACAGTTTGAACATTTACGACAGGGATATGTACCCATTCTTCTAGTCTCTGAAATGTATTTTATTGTTATGCATTGTTAGCTGTTTATTATATAAATCTTTCAACTAATCTGTATCATTTTACAGTATATTCCAGTGTTTTTCAATTTTTTTTTTAGATCAACTTACTTTGTGAGTAAAATGGAAAAACTAGTGTCAATCTGCTGCTGTTTTTCCTAACTGTGGATTGAAGAGCTGCATGTCGGGTAATCTGAACAATCCAATTTGTTGCGTCTGCTGATGTTTTTTTTTTTTTTTTTTTATTCCGAGGTATGAACAGCATATTGGTCCCAAAGTACAGTGTCAGAAAGATGTGCAGTATGCCTGTCCCTCAACAAAGTAGTGTGGGAATATTTATCTTCAATGTATTTATTAAATGCAATCAAATGGGAAAACATAAGAGAGTGAGAGAGAGGAACAACAATAGATAAAACATTTGAGAACTCTTTGCACACCCAGCCCATTGAATCAGTATTTCCCACTTCCCTTCCTCACTGGAGTCTTCCCTTCTGAACCTCCCACAGCACCGTTGTTAACCCGTCTTCCAGCTTGAATCTGTGCTACAATCCATCCCACACTGCCTATGTTAATGTTGTGTCTGTGTATCCCCTCTCTTGAATCTTTTTCACACTTTCTGTTCGCATAGTTTGTACTTAACGTCATCCGGCAAGTTCTCTACTAAAGTATTCCAGTGGTAACAAATTTCCTGAACAAATGTATTTCTTTCTATAGGTTTTACCTAGCAGCCAGTGGTTAAATAAGTGTTCCCTGGATACATTGTAGCATTCCAAATTGTTAGCATCAATTTGATGGAATAATTTGTCATTCTAAATCTGAAAATTCCAACAGCTCTTCAAAAGTTACATTGTAAATATCTAAAATGTTGTCAATAAACCAGCAATATGTTGTTATTCGTGTAGTCTGTCATTTATTCTGAATACTATGCTCAATTAAAAAAAAACACGTTTATATTTGCATAATCTGGGGCTATATTACGGTCCACCTCTCTTCATTTGTTTGTTAATGGCACTCATTAAAATTGAAATAGTTAATATAGAGGTGCCATCTAAATTTCCATTGGGCAATTTACTTAGGATAATATTTCAACATGAATTAAACTGCTTCAATACCTGCTCTATTTGGTATGCCCCCATAAAAATATGAAAAACACTGGTAAAAGTTGAAATATTGAAATAACTGCTGAAATAATAATTCCTAACGGTGGGTTGCTAATATTCTTATGTATTTTAAATAAATTGTACTATATTGCCTTACACAGGTATTCTGTTTGTAAAAGGGAAGCTGTTGATTATGAAATACATCCTCCATTAACTGCTGTCTTTACTAAATTGCCAACATGATTGAGTAATTCCAACAATGGATCATAATCCAACTTTATGTATTGATGCTCTTCTGGGTATGTAGTTGAATTTGTCAAATACCAATGCCTGTCAATTATTACCATTGCCCTCCTTCATCAGCTTCTCTGATTATCAATGTTTGGTCAATCTATAACTGTGTATCATTTGAATCTCTTTTGAGATAATATTCTTGCTCCATTTGGTAATGGTAATGGCAGGTTACACTTCCTCTACCTTCTTCTTCTTGAGAGAGGGGATTATAAGGGTGACCTCCCTCAGAGGTTTTACTGCTGTCCATCAGATTCACTGAGAGAAAGGCGAAGAGACTTTGCAAGGTACTAACTGCCTCATTTAGAACTCGGCGGATGGGTTACTCCATTACAAAAGTGATGGATATCCCGTCTGCCGAAATCTTAATCCCATTACATCCTATGGGATTTATATTTCGGCAGAAGGGATGTCTGTCACCATTGTGATGGAGTAACCCGTCCGCCGAGTTCTATATCAGGTCCAAAAACATTTGCACAAGATTGCAGAGGCAACTTAGAGGCGCATAAGAGGGGAAAATGCAAACAAGTTGTAGAAGCAACCTCTCAAACAATAAACAAGCAAAAATTGAAAAAAATTGAAAGTAAATAACACAAGAATTTGAACTAGAACTCAGAAGAAAAGACTAGCAAAAATCCTAACTCAAGAATTCTACCCAGAACACTGATAGCAGAAACAAAGGAATGAGGTGCCAAACACAACAAAGATCCTTGAACATTGCTAAGCATGGAGGATCAGACTTCGAGTCCTTATGTAGTAAACCTCTGCTGACACCTCTCCCAATGACAGAGGAAACAGAACACCACTATCTTATATTTGCAAAATATATATAAAAAGACTATACACCCTGTAACAGAGAACCATATTTTTTGTACTCTTACCATTAGATATCTCAGACCGTATAAATACTCAGATTGTCAAAATATTTCCCTTTTTACATTGCTCAAATAACTGTGCATCAAGAAGTAGGAGTGTCGCTTGCAGGTAAGTGTACCCCTTTTCCTCCAAAATGTTTATTAATTAAAAGTGTTTCTAGGAGGCATGTCAGATCCTCAGATCATGCTGCTCAATGCACCTGAGCATGGTGTGTGAAGACACATGGTTCCATTCCTCATTCGACTGGGTCGACGAAGATTTGAGGTTCTTCTTCGGCGAGACATAACAATTACATTGAAGCAACATTTATGTATATCATTCTTTACAGCACATTCAAACAGTAGTACTTTTTTATTGGTAACTAATGGTTCAGAACAATTTTTTCTTTAAAATGAAACTCTCTTCTTGAAAAGAGGGGACATCTCAATGCACAAAGAAAGCTCTCTAGCATAGTTACTGAAACCTTTTTACAAACTTTTTGATTAAAAAGGACTATCGGTTAGACAAAATATAAACTTCATTGAAGTGTTTTCAATGTGGGTTTCCAAATTTTTGTCTTTGACAAAGTAGCAACTAAGTTTTCTTAGTAATTTGCAGCGTGACTCATTGATGCTTTTGTTAAGTCACTTAATGTAGTTCATCCTGTCCCCCTGCTGTTTCTTCTGAGGGGTCATTGTCTAAAGATTGTACTATACGCTAAATCAATTGTGTGCCTGACATGCTGGGTACGTTTTACTGTGTAATGTGTTCATCTAGCTCTGATGAAACAAAGATTTACTTGAAGCTTACTTTGTGGTTTAAAGGTATACTGTGTACTACACAAAATCTGCCTAATTGATTTTAAGTTGAAAAAATTATTGTAATTGTTTGGGGGGTATTGGTTCAATTTTTCTTCTGTGCCTTTTAATCTTTTGGATGACTCTTCCTCCTCAATTTGGGATTTTAGTTTAGTTTAATTCAAACATTCAACAGTTAGAATAATTGCATCCAACCAACACTTAAATAAGATCATGTACCACTTTCACAAACACTCTCTATAATATTTACATAAGGACAAAATAGTCTCCAGATATTCGAACCTCCTTGCTGCGACCACTTCTCCTTACAGTTAAAACCAGTTTCCCGGACTAAACAGCCTCCTGACACGCTCCGGTCAAAGTTCATCCAGAAGGTGGTTGGTTCTTGTTCCATAATCACAGATTAGTCATATTGTGTCTTTCCCTTGCACCACTTACTTGCAGGCTCATAGAGAGTCCCTCTTTTTTCTTAAATAATCACAGGACATATGCTAGAAACGGCCTATTCATCTGGAGGAGCTAGATCCCCATATAACTTATCACCACTTCATCACCATTTCTGATGAAGTTCTGGGAGATATCAAGCATTTATGCCTGAAGAAGGTGGTTGGATCAGTATATACCACCGAAACGCGTCACGTTGTTACAAAAAGGCACTAAATCAAATTGATTTTGGTTGAAAAAAGAACTGTACATAATGATGTTTTGATCATGAAATTACTGTTGGATTAGTGCCCTAAATGACAACATTTTAATGTCTATTACATTCTCCCGTATTGAATTTGATCTGTATAATTTTGTGTATGTGATTTCCCAGAGTCGGTAGTTGATCTACGGTTCAATAATTGATTTGCTTTTTTAATGTACTTTTATGGTCTTTTAAAAAGGATTCATTGAATAAAACATTTATATATTAGCTTTGGAGATTTTGTGACACTCCCTGGTGATAGTGGTATGCTTGTGTACGGATGCGGTATGAGTTACAGATAGTTCACTTTTAAAGCAGTCCAAAGGGAAATTGTTGCTTTGATTTGTAGTGATGAATATTTAGCCATTGAAACCATCCTGTAAGCATCTGCAGTGCAATTTGTCCTTGTACACAGAACAGGTACAGTTTGAGCACCCACCTTGCAAGCTTCCCTCACACATAGAGCCGCAACACTACAGCCACCTGCTGTGCAGGCTTTTCCCCATACAGAATAGGTATAGAACAAGTATCTGTACTTTAAGTTTCCCTCACACACTGAACATAAACAGTACAAGGCCATCTGCAATTCAAGCTACAAGCACACAGAACGAGTAAGTAAACACTTTCACAGTTAGAGCTTCCATTAGCTCACACAGAAAAGATGCAATACATGCATCCATACTGTAAACATTCCTCACATACAGAGAAGGTACGGTACAGGCAACTCCCCTTCCAGACAGAGCATGCACAGTATAGGCACATGCAGTGCCACATTTCCTCACACACAGAACTGGTACAGTATAGGCACCTGCATTGCAAGAATCCCTTAAGAACAGGAAGTGTGGGCAATTCTTAGCCCCAGTGAGCCTGCCCCCATGCATATTAAGAAAAGTGCACCACACTCATCCTCCGAATAGGTGTAGCACCTTAAAACCATGTTTGGGAAATAGACAGGGTAAAAAAATCCTGACATGAACAAAATGCTCTTTCTTTTGCAAAAGAAGATGCCTTTTACCTACAAAGTTAGGCGAGGTGGTACCGTTTCTGGGATGGACTCTTTACATAACTGACCTGCTTTTATTGATTATGCTTAATTTAAAATCTAAATGTTATGTATGACCTCCATGGGCAAATTTATAAACTTCAACAGCCTATGTATGGTCTTTGGGGTATCTCTTTCTGGGTTTTGTTGTCTATGAGATTTTGAAAATGTATGGGTTATAATAGGTATTTATGGTTAGTGTGTTGTATAGTTTTGGAAATATTAGGTAACATGGCATGGTAGGCCGAAGTTAGCACTACTTATATTAAAACACGGTAATGGTTCCACTCTTTTCATTACACATTCGTCAATATAAATGAATATAGGTGTTAATGGGGCCAAATTTGTCACATTAAAGTTTCTGTGTTTCATGATCGCCCAGTTGCCAAAGCTCTCAAATTTCTCAGATCCATGTACTAATATCTCAATCTGGGTTGTGTATTCCTGATTTATAAAGGGAGAAACAGGACTACAAGTCTTAGACTTAAGGACCTACTCATGCATTGACCTTTGAAGCTAAAGAGCTCTCTGTGGACCAACTGCACACGCTAAGAGTGGCTTTGTGGCAAATACCTGGGTCAGCAGTGAAAGCCTCATGTTTGTCACCCAGACACTCCATGGATGTGGATACAGGTACAATATTGTTGGCCCGCGGGTTGTGTATTGATTGCTCGCACTGAATCCATGAAGAAGGCAATGACAGTGAGGGCCAGTAGAGTGTGCGTCTTCCTTGACATGAGCCTTGCACCATTGAGAAATTGATAAGCCCTTCTGGGTGCTAAATGGGAACTTTTGTTACGGTATTTGAGGCATCAACATGATTCCCTGGGAACATATGGGTGAAAACATGTCCTCAAATCCTGAGACTGTACAGGAATTCATTGTTATCGAGAAGAAAGGGGGGTCCTGCCATTTGGAATAGGTCAATTAGTTTTAAGATTGGACGTCTCTTGTGAGCTTTGAAATCACTTGCTTCGATCAACCCTTGGTTTAATTTCCTATTAAAAGGTTGACTAGAACTCTGGTCCCTGTAAACTATATGTACATTAAGTATATCTGAGCTCTGTTGTTGTGAGCGTTGAGTAATAAGGATAGTCCTGAGTGTGGTTATACTCCCCCTTTTTTGATTGATCTAGAATATGGTTCTGGCTACTTCTGTGAATTCTGTCTGACATTTCAGGATGGATACATTTGGTTAAAAATCTTTACTTTTTACAGTGATGCACACAAAGTGCTGTGTCTTTTGATAATCGTTACTAATGTTAACTGTGTACCTAATAACAAATAATTTACATCTAAAAGGTGTTCCACGGGTAGGTGATATTTATTAGGTGCCTAAGGAACAATTCATTTTTAGAGCTTCAGTCGCTTGATAATGTGTGCGCTTCCTGTGTTTTTTTACCTTCTGGATTGAGGCTTGTCATAAAGTGTCATCAGAATACTCATTCAAGACTGGGTGGCCTACCAAGATATATAACTAACTTTTTGGTATGTGCTTTACAGTACTTTTCTTTACCTTACATGTCAATGTTCCAATTCGAGATACTAGAAGTGAAACGGGTTCTGTTCTCAAACTCTGTCCCAACGTTCTGCCTTTGGCTTTTGTGATGTGCTCAGGAGCCTGCCGGTATTGACTCCAGGTCATGGATTTTGTTTCCAGTAAATTAATACTTCTTTCAAGTGACTCCTGCTTATCTTTGACCATCAAAAATTGACAATGAGTAAGGGACCAAGCCAAAGCCACCCAATTCAGCAGTCCTGGCAGCTTTTCAAATCCTTTATGTCTCGCTTTTCTTATTGATTGACCACCAACTTCGTCTGAATTTTTTTTTCTTGGGTTTTTATTTAGGAATTGGTGGGCATGATAAGACCTCACCTTTCTACTGTGATTAATGCGAGATTCAAATGTTCGCTTCCCGGAACTATTACAAAAGTGTTTTCTGTGCGTGCTGCAACTGTGGTAGCCTTGTGCACTTAAGTAGTTTTGGCTCAGCCATGTGCACTGTAGCAGTTGCAGCTGTGTGAGCTGCCCGAAGCACCCCTGAAACCTATGCATGGACAAATGAAGGACCCCTGTAACAGTTGCAGCCATCCATGTTTACAGAAGCACCCCAGAAACCCATGTGCGGACCAAGAGAACCACCCCACAATCCCTTTTATTGACATTTGATATATGAGCGTCATCAGCGATGTCCTACCCAAGATTCATGCATGACACACTAGAAAATCTAGGCAAAGCCAAATATTTTTTGATTATAGATTTGCATTCCACTTACTATCAAATTCCCGTTGATGTGGTATCTCAAGCCCTGACTACATTTGTAATACCATTTCGGGCAACTGATATTTGGGCTTGCCTCCGCGGCAAGTGCGTTTCAAAAGATAATGGCTGTATTATTCGAGGACATGCCTGTTGTTCAGGTTTTTTCAGGATGACATCCTTAACTATGCTGAACTTTCTTATTAATACAACACTATTTTAGATTATGTCTTAAATATTCTGGAGTCAAGGGGATGACTGTTAGTTGTGAAAAATCACAGAAATTAGCATAATTGGGACACACCATCTCCTCCACTGACACTAAACCCAAAATCTGCTTGGTTCAAGCCATTAGAGAAGTATTTCCACCTTTGGACAAAAACGCTTTGCGTTCTTTTCTGGGCCTATGAGAATATTTCACTCAGTTTGTCCAAGGCAATGTATTGATTGTGCAATCATTGAGACAGCTCTTAAAGAAATGCTTAACGGTCTGTCAAAGCATATGAAACTTTTGAGAAGGTTAAATAAATGGTGATTGAAGCACCCGTTCTTAAGCCCTTTGTTTCTGTACAAAAAATAGTTATCAGGCTTAATTTCAGCTTGCAAGGCTTAGATGCTGTTTTGGGACAGTTGGTAAAGGGTTCCCTTGGCTTTTGCCTCAAGTATAATGAAAGATGCAGAGACCAATTACAGTACGATTGAACGTGAACCACGTGCTTGTGTATCGGCAGATGAGAAATACAAAACATACATTTTGGGAGCCTCATTTGATGTCTATACTGATCACAAACCTTTGGTCTACTAACATATGGCAAATAATGATGGTAAAACTTTGACAAGATTGGTGAGGATACTTTCAAAACCTGAGGGGACAATATGATGGTTGAATATGTAGCTGCTGGAAGAATTTTCTGAGCAGACTGTCTCTCATCGATGCTTCTACTAGATGCTTCTGTTGGATGATGTGATCCACAGTAGCTTGGAGGATCATGGATGAGTGTTGACTGAAGAGGATTGGTCTGTAGCTTTTGAGGAAGACACATTATTACAACAGGTTAGAAAATACATTAAGAAAGGTTGGCAAATATACAGATGTTAGGTTTTGAAACACAGGGTTGTGCTCAGGTAGCCCCCGAGCTCATACTAATCAACAGCATGATTTATGAGACATGATCCTATTGTTCCTCTTGTGAAGTTGAGGAATAGTTTATTAAAGGTATCTCACAAGGCCCCTTTGGGCACAACTGCTATTTGTAAGAATAATAAGCACTATGATTGGTGATCTTCAACAGACATGCAGGTGGAGAAAATGGTTAGTGCCTAACCTGAATGCCTTTTGTCTGATAAATATTGTAAAACATGTAAGAAATGTCATCGCTTTGGGAACAATTGACTATGGATTTTTTGGGTCATTTAACCCGACCCAGCATGAATGAAATATATGATATTCATTGTGGATACTCGAGTTGGAATTATTATTAATTTGTGAAATCTGGCACTATGAGTTAAGTTATCAAACTTGTAAGTAATATTTTGGCAATGAGGGTTAATTTTCTTGTTTTGATCAATGGTACTCATTTTTTATCCAGTGAAATGTGGAAAATTATTTACAAACATGATAACTGACATCTCCATATTGTACTATTTAGCATCTCATCAAATGATCAGATGGAGACCGAACAATTCAATTTCTCAAAGAAGGTGTACACACAGCATTAGCTGCCAATCGAGATGCTGACATTTATTTAAAACTAAAACTCTGGAGCTATAAATCAACTCTGCATAGCATGACTGGTGGTTACCCTTTCAGGCTATTGAGAGACTGAGATCCAAAAAACAGATTCTTTCCTGACTGGTTGAGAACTTCATTTGACGTAATTGAAAGTAGTTATGATTCAGAAAGTCCAGGGGTGAAGCTACATGAGAGAGGGCATGCAAAGCTGGCAGATCACAGAGAAAATGTACTCTGAGCAGAAAAGAAGAGCTAAAGATCTAGAAATAGCTGTTGGTGATTGGGTGCTCAACAAGAAACCTTATAAGATTTACAAGGGTGACTCTAAATTCACTGAAAGATAACCAAGATGTCAAAAGCCTCTGTTTTGGCAGAATAAGGTGTGGTGTAATAGGAGGAAGTCTGGTCTGTGTTACCAAGGAGCAATCTAAAATCTTCAGAGGCTCAAAGCGCTCTTTCTGGGACATTCCATATGTATGGTCTGTTTGATCTAGCGACAATGCTGAAATGGGTGTGGCTCCTGCCAATTCATTTAAGTCTGTTTCGGAAAATTGTATTTCACAGGAGAAAACACTAACACAATTAGAAACAAGTGAAACATCCGTAACTGAGAACTCAAGTATTTCATTGAGTAAAACACGCAGTTGTGTTTCACCTTCTCAAAGTGCTGGCACTACACAGCAGGTTGTCTGACAGAATATTAAAGCTAAAAATATGCTATGTATAGAATATCATGTAAAAAATATTGAGAACAAAAATATCAAGAAGGTAAGCACAAATAGGTACATGTAGATTTACTATTCTCAACTCCACATCTATGTACCTTGAAATTATATATATCGACAACGTACATATATGTGGAGTCAATTAAAGTAAAGCTTTGCTCACTCATAGAAAATTACCTTCACAACATTTTTCTCCTCGATATTCTTGACAATATTTTGTCAACATGATATTATTGACTCTATATTTTTTCCAAACACCACTCAGCAAACCAGCACAACATGCAATCGGCTAGTCAAAGTTCCCACAAAGTGTTCCATGAAATGTTTTGATGTATTGTGTTTACTTTGTTTTATTTGTAGGATGCCTACAGGTATTCCCTAATACTCTCCAATTATTCTGTCCATTTTCTATTGAGGGGGAAGGTGTGGTATTATGTGCTTTACTATGCTTTTCTTTCTCTTACCTGTCAGTGTTCCAGTTCAGGATTCTGGGAGTGGAACGTGCTCCGTTCTTGAGCCTGAATTGTGGTCATGCTAAGGATCATGCTGATCTTGTTGCATTCTTTATTTCTGCCTACTCATTCGTGACTGCAGCACCAGGACACCTAGAAATTCAAACCGGAGAGTTAGGTAGGCAGCAAGGGGTGTGTAATGCACTCGTTATTGCCTACCGTTCTACTCCAGTGACTCCCTTTCACCGTTTATGATGCAAACTTGATCACTGAGAAGGCAGGAGGTTTGGCACCAACAACTCTATTGTGAGTTCTTCAGCTGGGCCCATCCTTATTGAATCAGGCAATAGAAAGGGTGCTTGCCCGCGGGTCAGTTTCATGCTTCAAGTACTGCCTAGGATTAGAATCCAAATGGTGACATGTTGGAAAAGCACAATAGTTAAGCAGATCCAGTGAAGTTCATAAAACACGGGGTTCTCAGCTCATACCAAAGAACAAGTGACTACTAATGGAGCGTTTTTTTTTTATATCTCGAACTTCTAGGGTAATCATTAACCAACCTATGCCACTGATCGTATGTACCTTTGTTCGTCAACAAAGAGAAATGAGGAGCAAACATCTACATGACAATAAATCATTAAAGACTTTACATTTAGTCAATAAAGAGAGTTAATGTGAGTTAAAGGCTTTGGTTTTCAAATCTTTCAGCCTTTCATCTATTTATTCATTAGGCATTAATCTTTAGATTTCAGCAATAAAGGTTAATATAATATGTCAATCAAAATGTTTGTTAGAATCACAGTCAAAACAGTAATAACACAACAATGCCAAGTCATGACTAGTGGCTCTTCTGTTTCTATTAAGTGTGTCAGGTGCCTTATCCATCTTATTATAACATAAGCATTAGAAAAGCCACAGTATCAAATGTATTTATGAATTTTATTGCAATGTTATGTTTATACACTGTGAAACAATAACATATTTACTTGCCAATTAGCACATTCCCAGATTACTGTATTCTAACAATACTCACTAAATTTTAACAGGATTTCAGCAAGCCAAATGTTAGAATTCAGAAAAATGTATATGGGCTCAGATTTATATGGGCCCAGAGTTATCAATATACATATACATGTAATGCAAAGCTGTACTGGAATGTGCGGTGTTGCATTGTGTGAATGGCAAACAATTACACAGTATCTTATTGAATATGCGTCACACCACCCAATGATAACAGTGGGCATGGTAGTGCTAATAAATGTCATGTTTATACAACACTAAATATGATTTAGCATCGTGCCATAGTGCAAAGTTGAGCAAGGCATGTGCTGTGTGAGTTTTCAACTTGAAGCACTCCCTGCAGTTTAAATATCTAAGTCCAGACAACCATCCAGGGTAAACTGAGTAATTAAATATGAGTAATTTTGCAGTAATTAAATGCCTGGCACTTAGGATATCATGTTATTAACCTATTGTCACTTGTTTGCAACTATTTCTGTTTAGAGCAAGAATTACACAAAGCCAGGCCGTGCTGCTTTGTTTGACTTTAATTGAACTGGGTTTCCATGGAATCCCTTGGTGTTTGGGCTGTTTCCCCCCAATTTCACCTACTTTACATAGATTATCAAGGTCTTGGCACTACATGACACAAAGCTGTTAAAGTTCTGCACTCTGGTAATCACAAACGTCCTTTTGTGTATGTATCAAAGTAGATTGACACGTTTTTTTGCACTGGTTTATACCGCATAGCACCCCTTTGCATTATACACGTGCCTGCACCAAAGTTTAGTAAATCCGCTCCTTAGAGCGATGACCATTAGTATTGTAGGGCCTGAAGAAATAGAGAAGAGGGAGACCTTCAGATCTTTCTTCAAGTTTGGATCTTAAAATCTTGGCAGATGTCAATGCAATGGAAATAAACAAATGTTGCAGGCTGAGAGTGCTAAATGCTGAAATATGTACATTTAGGGGATTATGGCAATCCTAATTAACCTGTTTGCTTGAGGAAAGGGCACCTCCGCACAGGAGCCATAGTGCCACCTTGCACTTAATAGTACACATGAAAAGTGTTAGGTGTCTACTTAAAATGGTTAGGAGCAAAAGACTACTAAGGGCAAAATGCCTTGTCGCCAAATTTGATGATACCTAACTGTAGATGAAGGTTGTTACGGGGATTGATATGTAAGGAACCAAACTACTCTGCACCAGGATGGAGAAAGAGCCAGGCATATGACATTCAGAAATAGAGAATGTGGAATAAATGATCCAGCTGCAGAAAAATAGAGCAAGTTTTAGGGGAAGAAGGCTTCAAAGTGGGCTATGAACGTTACACAAAATAGGGGAGATAATGCATTGTGAAGCATTCATCTCAAAGGAACAGCCTCAGTTTAAATAGTCCAGACAGGAAATCAAATCTCAGGTAAACCATTAAGCATGATCTTAGATTGGGAACTTCAGACAACAAACACTGTGAATCAAGAGTGAAGTGCACAGCACACTGCTTGACATACCAGCACCAAGTCTCCTAGATGAATTGTGGTACGTGCATTTTAAGATTACAGTCACTTTAAATTACTCACAAGTAGTAGAGTATTCACCATCTGTTGATGTAGCCAGTTTATTGTACCTCTGCACAAGTTTGTTTGTATTCTTGTCTTTTGACTGTGAGCTTTGTCTTGAAGCTATTGGGCAGACGAATCTGTGTGGTTGCACCTACACTTCGAAGTGTTACTTAACATGATAGACAATAAACAGCATTTCAAGCAACCACAAACCAACCTGTTACTCTCTGCTGAGGAGTGTCA
Source organism: Triturus cristatus (assembly GCF_964204655.1). Classification (NCBI taxonomy): domain Eukaryota; kingdom Metazoa; phylum Chordata; class Amphibia; order Caudata; family Salamandridae; genus Triturus; species Triturus cristatus. The sequence goes on from NC_140582.1 coordinate 501,358,234, forward strand.
AACATCCAAAAACACATATTGAGAGATACAGGCACTGGCTGTGCCAACATGTTGCAAACAATCTACAACTTGAGAGTAAATTGAAGTGATTGCACTCATTCCATCTACAATAATGCTTCTGAGTGAACTCGTGCTGTTATGCCAAACAGAATGCTTCCCTCCCACTTGAAACACTGGAATAGTAACCACCTTAGATTGCAAAAGATGTTAGTTTAACCCCACCCTCTTTTCAGGAGAATGGCATCTTTCAGCCAAAGGAAGAACCTCTTCTTAAATATCCTTTCTTTTTGCCACATTCCTGCACTCTGCCCGCTACCCTTGCAAGTTGGTCATCTACATGGCCCATGGAGGAGCCCTCCAAACTGCTGTGGAGAAGGCTTAACACCTAGCATTGAGTGCAAGGACCAGAAACGTGCTGCCGCTGTGGACACGGACGTCCGTGAACACACCACTATCCCTGTTGAGTCTCCTGAGCAGATGTAACAAGGGGGACATAATCTGGGGAGAACAACATATTACATTCTTCCCTAATGAAGCCAAGCAGAATATATTAGGAGGGGAACCTTGGGGGGCAGGGGGCAAGAAACAAGTTATGCCATTATAAGCTAAAGGTTTTGGAGTACTTGCATCACCCTTTTTAAAAAAGAGGCTTGGAAAGTGATCAGATTCATAACTGAGAAGATGTAGCACAAAAATATAAGTGCAGAGGACTCAGAACTTGGAAGCCATGGGATTGGGAGTCTTTCCAACTATACATGTCAGTAGTGATTTGAAAGATACCAGAATCATCCAATTAACAATTAGTTCAAGAAAAAAACTTATGTTCCTGAGAACAGGGAACCAGTTTATCCAAAATGTTGATCCACTTATTCAAAGTAAACGTATTCTTAATTGGTCGATTGGGAGCTTGTAGAGAATCATGTGTTTCTTAAGCCAATATTTAAAGGTCATTCAATAGATGGGACCTCTCGAACTTTAAGTAGTGTCATTGCTTGCAAACTCTACACTATCCATAGAAGTCTCTTCCATTTATCACTGCAGACATATTGCTACAAACCCTCTCATTTGTTACTGCTTGCCGCTTAGTCCAGCTCATCCTCAGTTTGAATTATATTCGCCTTTCACTAACCACTGATCCCTCTCTCCGTTCTCATCAGATATGTTTCTCTAACTCTATGGATACAGAAGGCACTGTATAGTGAACAGCTGAGCACTACAGACCTAAGAAAGAGGACATTGCAAATGATGGGATAGCTTTAAAGACTAGTCTCAGATATTAAAGAAATGAAATGCTAATATTAAGCAACTAGTGGAAACATGTAATAGTGGCCGTTGAATGTGATATGACATCCTAAAAGTAATACATGTAAAATAAAACGCTATACTAGCTATGCATTAGCAAGAGATAAATGATAAAAATGCAAAAAGATATAAATGTGAAGTTGTTAGAAAACACAAACTTGGGCCTGATTCACAAAGGTAACCTTACACTTTGTGTAAGTTACGTTTTTCTGGTATTCTCACAACCTACAAGTGAATAGTAAGTTTATGACCTGTCCTATCTTTTTATGTGCGAAGTTCTCCGCCTCGACTATGGAGTCTCCACAGTGATAAACTTACCATTAACTCGTAGTTTGTGAATACCCCCCCTCAAAAAACAAGTATTGGCATAGCCAATAGGTCTCGCCTTTGGGACCTTATAAGTGTTTAGCCATGCAACAGTTGCATAACTAAATACTTATAAGGTCCCAAAAGCGAGACCTATTGGCTATGCCAATGCTTGTTTGACATTTGGGACAGCTTCTGTTTAAGCCTTCGTAACTTGTTGACCACAAATGAAACCTAGGCCAAATTGGGATCCTTTTACCCCACGTGTTGTGGATTGTAAAGATGATCAGGGTTTCACTTTACTAGAGCGAAGTCTATAAAAACTGCCAAAATATGGGCTTTTTTGAAACATGGAAATGTGTGCAGTGCAAAAACATTGTTTGTTGTAAGCTGTAAGTTTCTAGAGCGAAACACAATTCTGAGTTCAGCCTTTAGTTTGCTAAATTAAAGCCCATAAGCTGGCAAACTACAGCCTGGCTGTCATTTACTCTGTCCTTCCTAAAACCGCATCCTTCCTGCCCCTCGCTTCTGCCCCCTCAGTATCTGTGGTGTCCGGCGTAAATGTTTTCAATTTTTCACATCACAAAATATAAAACCAGTAAACGCTATAAAAACCCAATCACAAGAGTATTACTGAACACCACACCAGATATGTATGAAGAAGAAAATACATTTCCCTCTTAACTATTATCGTAAAACATAATGCTGTCAGTAGGTGACAATTTGACCTGGTACTGCTAATATATACCACGGGGCTAGTCACCTACTGCAGAGTTCTGGCTTTAGTACAAAAGTGCTGTTCAATATATCAGGTGCGGCCAATAATAAAGCACTGCTGCTTTAATATTCCAGGATGCTGTTAATAAATTGTGATGTTGCAAAATACTCAGAACATCAGATCGCCAGTAGGCAGCTCCACATGCAATGTTGGCTGCTAAATGTGTCAGGGGTGCTGCTCAACATGTCAGGCTGAGGCTGAATATACCAACGGCGATGCTTAATATGTCAGAGGTGCATAAACTGGCAGAATAATTCAGCAAGTAAATGGCAAGGCAGGTGAATGCAAATGAGCTGTCTAGAAATCTACTCTTGAGTTCACGAGTATCCTAACCTCACAGTGCAGGATCAGTCTCCCTGATGAAGCCCTCAACCTAAAGTCCTTATTAAATCCAGAGGTCGAAACACAGCAAGGTGTTTACTCAGAGGTGAAAGAAAGGATGAACAGCACGGAAGTCACATTTTAAAGATGTATCATATTGGAACCCACAAACAAAAAAGTACAGCGCAAAAAAATCTTATATCACTGGATCAGAATCGAGTCTTGTACAAAATCATTTTTGAATCCCAACGATCCAGTGATTACTAAAATTGATCTTGTTTATCACTTTGATACACGGTGGAAGGGCAAGCAACACTGCTGGTAGTCAGATGTATTGAAACACGGAGAACAATGATTTATATTAAATACTCTACTTAAAGGACGGCAAAGTGAGGAATGGGTCTTCTCCTATAAAGCACATATTGAATGATGGCTAACTATCTTCATTAAAAGAATAACTAGGCATTACTGGACTCACGTCCACATGGAGTCCATTTTTCCAAAAACAGCGACACTGGGCGTTTGGTGGCTGAGCAAATGGCTTTTTCTACATTAAAATATGTCACTTTGCCAAGGTGATGCTCAATATACCAAGGGTGAGGCCGAATAGGTCAGTGATGCCACTGAACGGGCCACTTGGCTCAAAGAGCCAAAGGTCATACCTGGGAGAACCGGCTGCTGGTCTCCTTATGTCATCCACTGATCCATTTGATTTGTGCTTGATCCCTGATGTCCTGAGCGGTTCAATATCACGGTCTTCTACTGACACCTGAAGTAGAAATGTTCTAGGAAGCAGCTTCTCTACGTTTGGGATGATTAAGTGAACAATCACATTTAACTAATGCTCTGCAAACACCAGTGCTGCTTTACTTTTTGGGGTGACGTGGTGGAAACAGCTCTTCTGTGTGCCCAAAAGGAGGCTTCATAGTAGGCTATGCATTTGACAAAAGGCAGCAAGGTATCTAAGAGCAGGACTGGTCTTTATGGGCCAATGTCTGCTCTCTTCCTAACTCTGATACAGACTTCTCCACCTAGTCAGTCAGGCAGGCATTGAAGATGCAAGATGGGGGATGGAAAGCACGTGTACCCCCCCCCCTGGTGAAATCAAAGACAGCAAAGCTATTAGTAGTTGTGCCACATAAATGTTTGTTTCAAAGGTAGGAGTGTGGTGTGCAGAGAAAATATGCATCTTTCGCATCAGTGGGGACTAATGGCTCGGGGATGGCTCATATGTAGCTGAAAGTATGAGGGATTGCTCAAGTAGTCATAATGGGTCAAAGTGTAAAAACTGATTTCTGGTGGCTCCGCAGTTGTATTTTTTTTGTACAAAGTATGTCTGAAACAGTATGCCAAATAGACAAACATCAGCCACAGTATTAATCTGTGCTGCACTCTTTTTAACTTGATTATAAAACGTGCTGTGGGAGCAAAAATAAAATGAATCCATGAAGAAAAACGTATACTTTAAATAACAGTGAAATAGGGTAGCAGATGCAAATGTGTATCAATTTATGTGAAAACTGTCACTCTGACAAGTTCTAATTGGCTTGATTACGTCATTTAATTGGCATCGCCCAAATAACAAATCAGGGGGCAAGACTTTAGGAAGACGTTAACCTCTTGCCTCAAATATGTATTTACATATGTAATGCCCTATGCTCCAGTCCTGTGAACCAGCATCCGTAAATTTATACAAAACAGTATCCATGACTAAAATAATAAACTTGCTTTCAAAATATGAAGGAGTGGTGAAAATATTTATTCAATATCAAAACACACAAGCATACCTGAATACTTAACTGCTACCAGAGTCAATGATTAATTCATCAATATTGCACTCGGTCTGGGAGCAAAGCAGTTAAAGATGGCTCTTCCATTAGTAGTGATCAATAGGGGAAGTGTAGTTAAGTCAGTAATTATATGGTGCCTGAACAGCAGCCAATTCTGCCCACATACACCAAAGAAGAGATCAATTTCACAAAGGAAATGCGAGATCAATTTAAAGGAAAAAAAAGTGAAGCAATATATCAGGCTAACAAGGGTCACAAATGCAAATTTAAAGGGCCACTGACCCCATGGCCCAGCCAAACAAGCATTGGCTCACGGAGAAGCTCACGGAGAACATGAAAGCGGCCCTGTGGCCACGAAAGTGAAAGTGAAAGTGATCGCGCTCAAGCGCGGCGCGCGCCCGCGCACATGCACTGTAGCTCTAGGCCGGCCGTTTAGCATTTTTTTTTGTCCTCACAAAAAGTCTCGCCAGACCAGCGCTTGCGCTGGGTCAGGCGAGACCTAAAAAGTACATAAAAATGCAAGTTTAACTTTGTCCACAGTTTTTAAAGGCATCCATGTACATTGCCCCCATGCTTCATCCCTTACCTTTTACGCATGATAAAACTGTGCTAGGAGTCTCGCTGCACTGATGTAAGAGCTATGGATGCAAACATGCACAGTGCACAAGTGAGCTACTCGAATGTTTCCACGCGTACATCTTCATCACTGCCTACCCCTAGGCTCTTGGAAACTCCTTCGATATTACAAGAGGCAAGCAGCAGCTTGCAAGGAATCCTTCTAGGAACATTCCTTGAAGTGAGTGGATTTGCTGAGTCTGGCATGAGGAATTTGCTGCCTAGCTGGCAGCAATACATTTACATAGGCTGGTGACAGCAATGCCGCTATTTCCAAGGCTGTGCAAACTAAATGACTCAAGCTGAAATCTGCTCCAGGGCGTCGCTGTCAGCGGGTTTCTTTCAGAGTCCAGATATCACAGACTGTTGTCAACACAGCAGCGTGGATCCACACATTCATCGTATACAGTGGCGTAGCCAGCGTTTCAAGGGTCCTGATGGAAGGAAGGAAATAGGCCCTCTAGCTACTGTCTGAACTGTGAAATACAGCAATAATCAGGGTTCCGTGGGCCCTTGGGCCCTGGTGCCACTGCACCTGCCGCACCAGTGGAAGCTACGCCCCTGATCATATTACATGCAAACCTTTTAGATCTTATCCAGCAGTGCCCTGTTTGGAGGAAAAAGCACAAGACATTTAAGCTGCGTTGCCACGCGGTATTTCCATAATAGTCATCGAATTGTGTGTTTACCTTGCATTAGTGAGCAGGAATCCGACTGCTTTACTTGAAAATACACGGGGTCTAATTAACATGAGGGTTTCACTATTTTGATTGTGCGTCAAAACTGTTCGTTACCCATTGCATTAATACGTTTGATTTCTCAGAAAAGTACTTTCATTGATAACATTCGGAAGAAGTGTGTGTGGATAGAATCATCGAAGCTGACGGATGCGAGCATGGTTATCTCTTCGCCCAGGTGTGGAAGCGCATCTTCATGGTACTATAAGCCATGTGTTTATGAAAAGAGGCTACAGTCACTTGCAATGCAAGGGGCCGGTTCAAGTTACATACAATCACGCAGGCCAAAGGAGATCTCTCTAAAGCGTTGGTTATTCGCCCTAGTTTCTACAAGCATATATGTCTCTATATGGGCATCTTCCGCCTTTAGGTTTGTCCGACGTTTTTGTTATTTTAAAGAACGTGCAACTGAATATAATGAAATGAAAATGACAATAAACATGAAACTACGACACAGCCTACAAAACAGAGCTCATGTATATTAAAGAAAAAGTAAAGAACCAAAGCCCCCACCACATCAACACCACATGACCAGAATCAAGGCCAATTGCAAACACCCAACATTCCCCATTACCATTAATGTGATCCGAATTTGATGGTAAATCTTCAATGATTACTTAAGTCTGGTACTGAAATTGGAAAACAATTACACTGGGAACGGGGTCAAGATGTGGCAGAGGAAAGGGGATGGAGTCCCGAGGGGTGGAGCTTGAAAAGCAGAGTCTGACAGTCCTCTACATGTTGCAAAGTTACTGAGAACACATGACAGCGAATCTCTTCTAGGTTACTTAATTGGTCACAAAGAGGCTGCATTTTAAACTATCTTACACAGTGAAGACACCTGCTTCAGAGGTCATGATATGCCCAGCAATTCTGAGGGGATTATAATAGCGGTAATATAACTCTAGTGGTTAACACAGTTCTGGGAGTGTTCTGTATTTTGTCCATTCACAGTTTTACTCCTAAAGTAGCATCTAACATACGGATCCCAGATCTGTATTTTATTTAGATTGGTAAGTGGGCTACTGCTTTTGACACTGAGAACGTTTTGTTACTTCCAGCTCAGAAGTTGCACGCCCTCTAATATAGGACACTGATCTATTTACCGGCATCATGGAGTCGCTTCTAAACAGTAAGTCATGAGTTTAGATCCTTGTTGTTTTTTTTCTCAATCTGTTGTTATTCCAAGACTGCAAAAGAGTTCCTTTGGGAAGTAGTAAAGTCTTGTTAGTACAGACAACTACAATCACTACGTTACATTATATATCCTGACTTTATATTTCTCCCGACCATTCACTCTTAACATATAGCGGTTACAAATATGGATGATATGTGTTTTCTACACCTTATAACCCTCATTTTCTTATGTAACACTTCCTGTATTTTGATATACACACTTGTATAATTTATTGTGCCTCTGATTGTGATGTAAAGCGTTCTCAGACCCTCAATGGGATGAGTAGCGCTATAAAAGAATTACATAAAAAAATAGTACCTGTCATTTAAATCAATATTGTTTATTATAATATATTGTTTATTGTAATTATTGTATAATTACCCACACAGACAGAGACATTCATATAATGCAAGCACATCGCTTACATAGGCAGTTGAACAAAGTTAAAAACCTAGCTGCAATAGCTTCTCTTTAAGCTTCTCAAGCTATCCACCTTTGTTTCCTTCCATTGCATTGGTGTCTGCAATACTGTTTCCTAGCTCATCTTCTCAAATTTCTATCTTTTCCCAAATCCAGCTGTCTCACAAACAGTATTGTAGTGGAGGAAAAAGGACATGGTACACCTACACAAACTGAAGCTGTCACAATGCAACACAATAGGTTTTTTGCCATGCAACATCTGCATAACCCCACAGCAACTGCTCAGAATTAGGATTCATTGCAGAAAAATGTACACAATGATCTCAAAAATGGGATGCTATTGTGCATCCTTGTATCTGGTCTGCAAATGTATACATACCAGAACAAATAAATATAAATCTGTTAACAAACCATTATTACCGATAACTGATACTATGATCCCCTAATACGTATTTGTAGTATAGGTAAATGGTCCAAAATCAATAGCCAATAAGAACAGACTGTGGCAAAACAAACCAATAGGATGGACCTTCTTAAGCTGGTGACATTGATTTTCGTTGTACTTTTATTGCAAGCATGTGCCACAAAAAATAAAAAGAATCAACATAAAGAAAACATGCCACAGCCTGTGTGTGGTAGCCATATTGAAATAACTACTTTACATAAAAAATGATCATCACATACACGTTTCATAAACAGAATAAGTGCTTTGTAACAGGTGCATTTAGAAAAGGTATGGAAAACATTTTTTAGTTTTAATGGGCATCACAGGAAAATACATTTGCTATTGGACCAAACAAAATGTTGTTTTGGCTTTGAGTTACAGTAACCTAAAAGCATAATTTAAAGCAAAAGGATGAGTAAAACAAAAAAAGGATAAAGTATAGAAAGAAAGAGCATTGACAATGTAAAGTATTGGCCCATCCGCCCTGTCACTGAACTGAACTGCATATTAGGTTGATGTGCAAATATGAAGAGGGACATTGCAGTCACTCGCAGTGCAAGAGAGTCAATGGCTGCAGTGGGCTGAACCATTCCTCCATAGTATACTGTTTGGTGGGCAAAAGCAAAATATGATGGAGAGGGCTGATCCAAACCCCTCCCCATATGAATCTATCTATCTATCTATCTATCTATCTATCTATCTATCTATCTATCTATCTATCTATCTATCTATCTATCTATCTATCTATCTATCTATCTATCTATCTATCTATCTATCTATCTATCTATCTATCTATCTATCTATCTATCTATCTATCTATCTATCTATCTATCTATCAATCAATCAATGCATTTATATAGCGCACTACTCACCCAGAGGGTCTCAAGGCGCTGGGGGAGGGGGGTCCGCTACTGCTCGAACAGCCAGGTCTTGAGTTGCTTCCTGAAGGCGAGGTGGTCCTGGGTCAGGCGGAGGTGGGTCGGGAGGGAGTTCCATGTCTTGGCGGCGAGGTAGGAGAAGGACCGTCCCCCTGTGGTGGCTCTTTGGATGCGGGGGACGGCGGCGAGGGCGTGGCCGGTCGATCGAAGCTGGCGTTTGGGAGCGTAGAAGTTGAGGCGGCTGTTGAGGTATCCTGGGCCTTGGTTGTGTAGGGCTTTGTGTGCGTGGGTGAGGAGTCGGAAGGTGATTCTCTTGTTGACCGGGAGCCAGTGCAGGTCTCTCAGGTGTCCGGAGATGTGGCTGCGACGGGGGATGTCCAGGATGAGTCGTGCTGAGGCGTTCTGGATTCGCTGGAGTCTCTTCTGGAGTTTGGCGGTGGTTCCGGCGTAGAGGGAGTTGCCGTAGTCCAGACGGCTGGTGACGAGGGCCTGGGTGACCGTCTTCCTGGTCTTGGTGGGGATCCACCGGAAGATCTTACCTATCTATCTATCTATCTATCTATCTATCTATCTATCTATCTATCTATCTATCTATCTATCTATCTATCTATCTATCTATCTATCTATCTATCTATCTATCTATCTATCTATCTACATATCTATATTCACTTAAAAAACCATAGGTTTCACACATGTTATAGTTAGGTGGATATTTCTCCCATAAAAAAACAATTAAATTCCCCCGTTATAGTTAGTTCAGATAACTATAACTCGCGCGACCGCAATCCACTGCTGATGACGTCACATATTACATCACTCATGACATGGTCAGTGGCATCACTCATGACATCACTGATGACATCAACCTTGTGATAGAGTGGCGGCTGCGCGAGTTATAGTTATCTGAACTAACTATAACGGGGGAATTTCATTGTTTGTTTACGAGAGAAACATCCACCTAACTATAACATGTGTGAAACCTATGGTTTTTTAAGTGAATTTGCAAGGTTTTTTAAATGCTAATTCCTAACTATAACGTGTGTGAAACCTATGGTTTTTTCAGTGAATTTGTACGGTTTTTTAAATGCTAAGTTATGTATGTATTATTTTTTTTTAATATATTTATTTTACAATAAACTCCGTATTTTTTTGGGGGGTTTTTCCCCCGCGATTTAAAAAAAAATTTAAAATGTTTTTTTCTGCCTTCGGGGTCCTTCAGGGACCCCCGGACAAAGGCTAGGGGGTCAGGAACTCTCTACCCTGCCCCCTTTTCACCTTCGCCACCTTCCTTTTTCACTCTCGCACTGAAAACAAACAAAATGGCGGCCGACACTTCCTGATTTCGACCGATTCAAACGTTGACTAACATGTAACCACCAATCAGAATTACGCTCGCGCACGTTAGGGTGCTCGCACGGTGCGCACACGGTGCGCGGCTATAGATATGTATGTGCTTTTAACTGCAATTTTCTCAGGAACTACTCAACAGATTGACTCCATATATGCAAAAGGCACCTCCCTGAGCTGAGGACTACCACTCTGCCAAATTTCAAGTAATTCTGTTCAGCCGTTCGGGCTGTACCTTGGACTAAAGGTCCCTATGGAAAATTGCATGGGGAAAACGCATTTTGGGACCCCCCTTTTTCTCAGCCCCGCTTGACGAATCCCCCCGAGACTTTCAGGGTAGGAGCAGAGCGGAGCGCCCCACCTATTTTGAAAATTTCGCGAGGATTCGTCAACCGGCGCCAAAGTTATTCCAAATAGAATGTTGCGGATTTCCTATGGAAACACAGTCCTAACTATAACTATCTACTGTCGACCGCCAGTAGATAATATATATATATATATATCTATATATCTATATATATATCTATATATCTATATCTATATACTTGCCCTGCACTCGTTTACAACTTAAGAAAGACAGTGTTAATTAACTTTATGGTTATTCACTGAATAACGTTTTGACATTGTCATGTGATCTTACATATTTTTTTTTTTTTTTTTTTTAATATGCATGTATGGCATTATTCATCATGTTATATGATACAAGGTTTCACTGAAAATGATTTGTACTCATTGATGTTCCCATCGGGAGTCTGTTTTCTAGTTCCATGATTGTTGTAGGAGGAGTTTGCTTTACTCAAGAAATGTATTTATTGCACTAATTGGTCTCGACACGTCATGTGATCAAGCCCGGTTGAATCCAGGCGAAACGCGTCATGTTGTTGTGAGGGAGGAATAAACCTGCACTTTGAAACTACTTACCTGCGTGGTGGTCCGTTCCTGGTTGTGTTTTTACACGACTTCCTATCCAAGGATTGTGGTTGCATCTATTACACGGCGGGCTTTGCTGTTACCGCCTTTGCAACGGACCTGCTCCTCGAATGCGGCTGGTTTTTCAACAGCGAACATCGTTTTCGGCGATTAGTGTTTGACTCGGAAGGAGTATTTGAAACCAGCCCCCCATGAGTTGTACGGAAGTTTGTAGCGCATAACAATACACACTTTCGGCATATCCGGAGGATTGATCTTGGATAAGTCAAGGAGTCGGAGGACACCGTGACCGATCGAGTCGTTCCCAGGTGAGCCGTTTCTTTTGTGTAAACTCAGCGCACCACAACTCTCTACTGGGTGAGGAGAATAGCGGTATCTATTTATCACACCAAACGTAGATTATTGCGTCTACAGGACCAACAGTGTGATAGTGCATATCAAACAATTCCCTTTATCTTCCGCTATAATGGCGGCAACAGCCGACGTGCTTCGAGACCGGGAAGCAATGGCAGACGCACTCTTTTTAAATCTGCCTGACAATGTAGACGAAAACATTACGCTTAATAACACTGTGAAAGAGAAAAACGATGTTAAAAGCATGCTCAAAAAATTGGAAAAGTTACAGAGAACGGAATTAACAAAGTGGTGGGAGAAAAAATCTCTTGAGAAATACAAAGAAGCTGGCAGAGTCCCAAGGGGATTACGAATCTTAATTGCTCCGTCCTTTGAAAACCCCAACCCGCTAATGTTAAAAGAATGGGCTACAAACAATCTCGATGCCTCAATGAATATGGTCTGTATTTTAATAAAATACGCTGAAATTGATCGAGCGGAAATTGTCAAGCAGATTGAATTACTGAATAGTGAATTAAATGCCCAAGAACAACAGGAAATTATAATTAAAGGCAAAGATGACATTAAAAAACGCTTAGAAAAACATGAAAGTATCATCAAACAACGCAAAGTATTCAAATTTGCGAGAGACAAGAAAGACTATGAGGCGGGGAGAATTTTTACTTTTTCAAAGAAATTCGAAGCGGTCAAACGACAAGCCCTGACATCTAAAGTAACACCAATTAATATCCAGATTCAAACACAGACCACAACTTCGGATACAGATCTCAGTTCACTAATCAGTAGCACTGATTCAGAAGGAAGTTGTTCATCATTGGATCAGGCACAGAACACCCACAACTTTACCCCATCAGAAGAATTGGGGTTTATGATAGAGGACCGACGTCACACCCTGAGACCTCGAGCACCTCAAATAACAACAGGAGAAACTATCGCCGCAAGCAGAGGCGCAAGAGGAGGAAACAACAAGAGAGGAAAGAGAGGGAGAGGCAAGTTCCACCCAAGCCTTTAATTGCAAATTCAGGCAACACCGTGATCAATTTGACAACATTAGATCTCAATGCTGCTGAATTACAACTCTTATCCCTGGGCCTCTCTTTTTGCCCAAAAAATGGCTTCAAGTACATCCAATCACGCATAGACGTCTTCAAATTCATACGTAAGCTCAAACTAATGAAATATCATAAACTCAATAAAGCTAACGTTGTTGCCACTTCCATTCACACTGCAAATCAGCCGAGTATCCAATTAAATGTATCAGATGTCCCCACACTAAGAACTGTATACTCTCTGGCGGAAGGCACCAATGAAGAGTCCAACAGTACCCAACAAAATCTTCAACAAATGGGTATTTCTAGTACCAGTCCGGCAACTAGTCCTTTTCGTCCACCGTCAGTGTTTTGCCCTATGATGCCGAGGGATGCTATTGATGTTTTTGGTGACTGTGTCATTACAGATTTAAAACAACTAAATAGAACGGTTATACAAAGAAATAAAAAACGCAGCTATTCAGAACAGCGATATTCAAATCTAATGAGAAAGATCAATGACAACAAAAACATTATAGTCAACAAAGCTGATAAGGGAGGTAATGTTGTGTTATGGTCCAGGGAAGCGTATTTGACAGAAGCAAATAAACATCTTAATGATACTTTGTGCTACAGAAAGGCCACTTTCAACGACCTGGCAACAACAAAAGATCAAGTATTTAAAGAACTATCACAATGGAAAAGGGAAGGTCTATTGAACAAAGATGAATTAAATTTTTTAAAAACTGAATATCCCAATACTCCGACACTGTATTTTATACCCAAAATACACAAACAGACCAATCCGGTGCCTGGTCGCCCAATCATCTCGGCACAGCGAGGTCTGCTGGAATCCATGTCTAAATACGTTGACTTTTACCTCCATGATTATGTGGAAGCTTTGCCCTCCTACATCAGAGACACTGGCCACTTCTTAAGTAAAATAAAAGAAATCACTTGGGACACTGAATATTGCTTTATTGTTATGGACATTTGTTCCCTGTACACTAGCATCAATCATAAAGATGGGTTAAATGCGATACAAAGTTTTTTGTCCAACAGACAAATACAATTCAACCAGCATAACAAAATGTTAGTGAGAATGATTGAAATATGCTTGACCAAAAATTATTTTCTTTTTAACAAAGAAATATACCAACAACTTAGGGGTGTGGCTATGGGGGCATGCTTTTCTCCCAGCTATGCATGTTTACATGTGGGTTGGTGGGAGAAGCATGTCCTCAGCCACACCTATGGGGACATCTTCACTAACAATATTGTCAGATGGTGGAGGTTTATAGATGATGTGTGTGTGGTTTGGAAGGGCTCTGAAGAATCCGCACGACACTTTGTTAGTGTTATCAATAACAACAATTTAAATCTACAATTTACAGCGAATATTAGCACAGAAAGGGTTGAATTTCTTGATGTAGAACTATATGTGAGCAACAATGTAATACACACCAAACTCCATAGGAAGGCAACAGCCGGAAATTCAACACTTCATGCAAGCAGTACACACCCACGACACCTAATTAGAAGTATCCCGTACGGGGAATTTTTAAGGATAAAAAGAATTTGTAGTAACGATGATGACTTAACAGTTTGCCTAGAAGACTCAATAAATAGATTCTTGGCCCGAGGGTATAGAATGGATGATTTACAGGTAGCTTTAAATAAAGTAAAGGGTTTGAACGATGATATTACATTATCCAATGATCAGGTTGAGGAAGCTCCCACAGAAGCCAACTACACTGAAGACAATAAACCAGTAGTTAGGCTAATAACGACTTTCAGCAGCCAAGAAAAACAAGTAAGAAGAATCATAAATAAAAATTGGCCTATTTTAAAATCTGATATCACCCTGGCACCTGAACTAAAAACTCATCCAGCTATCACATTTAGAAGGCACCCTCTATGAGAGATGCCCTAGTTAAAACCAGCCCGGAAGTAAGCAATACGGGTAATTGGCTATCTAATAGAAAAGGCTTTTATAAATGTAGCTCTTGCAGGGCATGCAAGTTTGGAATTAGCAAACAAGAATATTCAGATGCCTTTTCCCCGATGCCCCTTAAAATTCAAGGCTTTTTCACATGCAAAACCGATTATGCTATCTATGTGTTAGAATGCACTTGCCATTTAAAATACATAGGTAGCACTAAACTACAAGTGTTTAATCGTATCTTGCAGCACTTACGTGCCATTGTGAATTCGGATGTTACATACCCTGTTGCGCGTCATTTTAAACTAGTACATCACAATAATCTGAAAGATCTTAGTTATTATGTAATAGACGCAGTTCCCAAATCAATAAGAGGAGGCAACAGGGAGAAAACTTTACGCCAATTAGAAAGCCAATATATTTTACAGTGTGATACCAAAATGCCCAATGGCCTCAACACTGGGGAAGATTTACACAACTTCCTATAAACTAGTGCTATCTGATGAAGTCCATTGAGATGTTTTTAGTCTTGTCATTTTATCAATCTTTTATCCGATTTTTTACTGGTTTTATTGATTAACTTTTGATTAATTTTACCAGTATGATATCTGGGTTTTATTTGACATGACACTATGATAGGCGCTGTTTTTTCTAATGCATATCACAATTTCTTAAACCTTCTACCTAGTACCTTATGCGCTTGATTAGCTTATTAAGCTGTACTATTGGCTTTTGGATGAATTTGCTGAAGATGTCTAGTGTATCTATTCTATGCATTTAACACTTTGCTATTTAGGTTTTTCCTTCCAAATGCTGCTAACCAGTTTTTCGTTTTCGATCAGTTTACATACTAGTAAATACCTATAGCTGACATAAAATATATTATATATTTTTTAGGTATTTTACATCTAAAGATTTTTGCAGTGATCAATGTATTTTTACCAGTATTACGTTTTTGTCTGCACACAAAAATTTTTTTAGTCTGTTTTACACACTCTATGCTAGCGATCTATGGTTTTAATAGTGAACTGGCTAAGTATTTATTATTATTTATTTATCTAAGTTTTTGCACTGAGAAATATGCGATTTTGCACAAAGCTTTCTTACTCTTGCTCCTCAGGATTAAAGTAATTCAATGATTTTTACAGATAACATTGAGACTTATAATGCCAGATAGTCACTGGGCACTTGCCCTGCACTCAAAACTTTAACAAGTTTACAACTTAAGAAAGACAGTGTTAATTAACTTTATGGTTATTCACTGAATAACGTTTTGACATTGTCATGTGATCTTACATATTTATTTATTTATTTTTTTAAATATGCATGTATGGCATTATTCATCATGTTATATGATACAAGGTTTCACTGAAAATGATTTGTACTCATTGATGTTCCCATCGGGAGTCTGTTTTCTAGTTCCATGATTGTTGTAGGAGGAGTTTGCTTTACTCAAAAAATGTATTTATTGCACTAATTGGTCTCGACACGTCATGTGATCAAGCCCGGTTGAATCCGGGCGAAACGCGTCATGTTGTTGTGAGGGAGGAATAAACCTGCACTTTGAAACTACTTACCTGCGTGGTGGTCCGTTCCTGGTTGTGTTTTTACACGACTTCCTATCCAAGGATTGTGGTTGCATATATATATATATATATATATATATATATATATATATATATATATATATATATATATATATATATATATATATATATATATATATATTCCTTTCTCCCAACGGGTTTGTTTCAGATCCGAGCCCGTTGTCAGGTGGTGCAAAAGTGCCGGAAAACCAGAAAAGCCGGCAAATCAATGTCAATCCAATTGTAAGTAAACAAAGCACACTCAGAGTCACGGGTGTTTCCAAAGTGGCAGTAGTTTAATCTTCGCTACGCGTTTCGACACACAGAGTGTCTTGATCACACGAATCTACGAACATTTCGAAGTGATTTAAATAAAGTTCATTGAAGTGAATTCACACAAAGCATGGTAATAGAAGTGGGACTCTTCCTTGCTTAGTCAAATGTGATGTTATAGTGCGGCAGACATCTTGGAACGTCCAAAATCAACATTTTTACAAATTATAGTCATGCCTAAGTTATTTAAAAAAGCGAATCGCTCAATAGACACCAAAAGGTTGATTGCTTGTATAGTAAAGATATACGTATGATATGCATGTATTTACATATATACAGTATTTACATTTGCGAATGAACGCATTGCTGTACATTTATATCATTAGCGTTTATATCCTATTACAAGGCTAAATAGCCATTTCTGATTAGTAATCCTTCTACGTAACAGTATGCAATCGCTGCCAAGTGGTACATGTTTTCGTTATGCCCCAGTATATCATTTACATGCATGAGTATTCAGTCGCTCTAGTGGCTTTAATCGACAAAGGGTCTATAGTTCATATATGCAGGCGGTCTAGTGCCAAAAGCAGACTATATGTGTTGGAAACGGCCCTTTTTGCAGGGTTATCCCCAAACTTTTTGCTTCTTCCTCCTTTATTTTTTCTGACCTGTGGTTGTTGGCAATAGGACTCTGAGCACTTTACCACTGCTGATCAGTGCTAAAGTGCATATGCTCTCTGTCTAAATTATTATATTGATTGGTTATCCATGATTGGTATATTTGTTTCACCTGTTAGCCCCTAGTAAAGTGCACTGCGTGTGCCAGGGCTGGTGATTCAAATGCTACTAGTGGGCTGCAGCACTGATTGTGCCACCCACAGGAGTAGCGCTAAGATGATGTCTTAGGCCTGCTTGCAGTGCCTATGTGCAGCCCAGGACTGCCATGTCGACCTGGCCAGTGCACCCACTGACCAGTCCTTATCCTTCCCTTTCTGTACATGTCAGGCATCCCTATGGTGGCCCTAGGTACCCCCCTGGGCTGGGTGCAGTGTATCTGAAAGGTAGGGCATGTACTGAGGTGTGTAACATGCCCTGGTAGTGAATTACAGCCATTTTCGTTTTTCACTGCTGAGAGGCTATCTTGCCCATAGGATAGAATGGGGAAGGCTGTTTACATGCCTATCTTCCCATAAGGGCAAGATAGAAAATCCAAGTTTGGTATCTCTGTGTTCAGAATTTAATCATACATCTTTTTAGCAAGATGGTTTTTAAATTCACTGTGTGAGAATAGCACTTTTTAGAAAGTAGCTATTCTCCTGTTTAACCTTCCTGTGTGCCTGTGTGCTGGTTGGCTGACTGGTGTCAGGTGATGTGCTAGGTGGCTCCAGGAGCCTGGATGAGTCAGCAGCAGGGTGAATAGGGAGATCTGCTTTAGATGGGTGGGAGGAGTAGTCCCTGGGTCTGAATAGGGCTGCCCCTGACAAACACAAAGCTGGCTCCACCCCCTGCTGGCCAGGCTGAGGACTCTGCCTCTGCTGGCACAAAGAAGGCTCCACCTCCTGCTGAGCGTCTAACGACCCTGCCCCTCACTCTGAAAGGAACCAGGTGCTCCAGAGCAGAGCACACCCAGGAACCGGTTTGAGCAGGGGAATCCCCCCACTGGAACAAAGAGAGACAAAGGCTTGGAGGGGTATAAGAAGAGGACCCCAGACACCTAAAACTTTAGATCACTTTGGAACTAAGAAGAAACCTCTGCCAAGGAGAAAGCTGGAAGAAACTGAAGAGGAGAAGACTGCCTGCTTGCTGTTTTGCTTTGCTGCCAAGGAGAGGGGAAGGACTTTGCTGTGTCCCCTTCTTTTGATTCTGATCTCCAAGGGCCTGAGAAGAGCTGGCTCCCTGTTAAGAAGTCCCAGGAACAAAAGGACTTCACCACCAGCTCCCCTGGAACTCTGCTGAGAGAGTTCTGACCTGCCTTGGAGTGCTTGCCCAGTCTTGGGGCTTCAGGAGGTCGTTTTGCTGTGTTGAGGGAGCTGGGAAGCAGAAGCGTGAACAAGAGTGACTGGTACCCAGCGCATCATCCGATTGCGTGTCGCAAGACGAGAGTGCGTGGAAAATTTCATCGCGGCACCATCGCAACACGCAGGGTCTCCGCATCGCCGAGTGCGTCGAGCATCGTCCCGAAGCGTGAAGCTTCCTGCCATTGCGAGGGTCGTCGCAGAACCAGTTTGCGGGCCGCACCACTGCCGGTGCGTGAAAAGTCTCCAATCGCTGCGTGCGTCGACGCAGAGTCCCGTTCCGTGGCGCATCGAGAGTTGCGGCGCCGGAAGGCAACGCTGCGCCACGCATCGCACCACATCGAAGAGTGTCGCATCGAACCTGTGCGGGAAGCTTCCCCTTAAGAAACCTACGCAACGAAAGCCAAAGGTATCGCATCCTCCCCCTACAGATCGGAGCCGGCGCATCCACCTCTGCTGCGTGAAGCAGGGCTGCTGCAAAGCCTCCCCAGGATCTCAGGAGCATCGCATCGCCTTTGCCATCTTCCTTGTTATAGCTTTTGGGAACCTTATCGCAACTACAGGTACTGTTGGGCACGAAAGTGTCGCATTTTGTGCATTGAGAGTCGCATTGTGCAGGACACTGACTTTGACATCCTGGAGTACTTTCTGCAAACTCTTGAACTATCCTTAAAGTAACCTTTTTGAATTATATGTTGGTTTGTCTGTAACAGTTGGTCTTGTGAAGTGTTTAGTAAAGATACCTTATTTTTCCAAAACTGGTGTGGAGTAAATCTGTGGTGTTTTCACTGTGTTACTGTGAGTGTTGGTACAAATACTTTACACATTGCCTTTGATAGCCTAGACTGCTCAGGCCAAGCTACCTAGAGGGTGAGCAGGGGTTATCTTAACAGTGTATCCCCCTTTCCCTGACTAGAAGCAAGGGTCCCTACTTGGACAGTGGTACCTACCCTGCCAACTAGAGACCCCCAGATCTAACATTGGTGGCAGCGGTGGGATTGAACTTGTATTTGTACTTGACCCACAGTAATTGGTGTACATCACTAGGAGTGCAGACCAATAGACAACCACATACTGTATTATTTTTGATTCTATTTTTGAGTAACTCTTCAAGAGCATCATGTCTCAGGTGGCAACAAGTGAGAGGGCAGAATTGGAGTTTTCCATTGAGGATTTGTATTCGTACAAAGTTGAGGAGCTCAAGCAATTCTGCAAAGACCTTGGTTGCCCTGTGAAAAGCGGATCTAGAAAGGATGTGCTACAAAGATTCTTGAAGGCCTGTTGGGAGGCCCAAGAGGAAGATGATGCAGATGAAGAGAATGGTTTTATTCCCCAAGATCTGCCCGTGGGCAGAGCAGTCTCAAGGGCTGGCAGCTCCCATTCCAGTAGGGGGCTCACTCCAGAGGAGTTGGAGGAGAATCAAAGGGTGAGAAACCATGAATTGGAAATAATGAAAATGAAAATGAAGCAATCGGAAGTAGACAAGGCGGCGGAGGAGAGCAGGAATGCCCGTGCCTTGGAGGAGAAGAAATTGCTTCTGGCCCATGAGTTGAGGATGAGGGAGCTTGATTTGGAGCTCGAGAGGCTTGAGGCCATGAGTGTCTCAGCTGAAGAAGAATGGTTAGCTCAAGAAGTGAGCTTTGCTGAGTTGGAGGTGGAGTCCAGCTCAGATGGTGGCAGCAAGATTGTAAGTTCTAGTGCTGAGAGAAAGGTACAAACACCCAGAGATGTGGCACCTAACTTGAGGGAGGGGGTTGACATACACCAGGGGGGTCAGGTTTATGATGTAGTTCCAGTGGAGTGCAGTGTCCCTGAAGTGGATTGGGGAACTGGCACAGGGGACCATATTCCTAGTGGTGGGAGGGACACTCTACTGACCCTAGATGAGAGGTACAGGGAGAGGGGTTCCCCCATGGTAGAAACCTTGGTGTGTGAGTGTGAAGACCGCCCAGAAGAGTGTGAGTTGTGTGACAGATACAGTCAGGTACTGTCTTGCCAATCTCAGGAGAGTGGTGTGGGGTACTTGTGTGAGGCACTGGAGGGTGAGGCAAACGGTAGCTTGGTTAACAACTGTGGGGGGCTGTGTGATTCATTTGTTGGAGAGCATATTTTAAGTCCCTGTTTTCCAGAGCTATGCCAACACCCGGTGGAGTGTGAGTTCTCTGGTTCCAGAGAGCTTGCGTTGGAGGCAGACCTTTGGTTGGATGTCAAAAGGTCTGGAGAGGCATTGGGGAGTGATCCCAAAAGGAGTGGCCCGGATATCTTCCAGATCTGTGAGGTGGAAGAGGTTCAGTGTAGCCCAGTTAGGTCCCAGTGTAGTGGGAGGGGTGTAGGGGCTCACGTCCTGTCTCAGTGGAGAAGGGGTGAGTGTGGGACTGTGGGTCCCAAGGTGCCCGAAACCCAGTCTCAGGGCCTGGAGGGTTCCTTAAGGGAACACCAGGTTGGGGGCCTAGACAGTGCTAGTAGGCCATTTGAGGAGGATCTCCTAGTGTCAGGAGAACCTGAAGCCTCTGTAAACAGAGCTCCAGTGGTTCTGGTGTCTGGCGGTACCGCTCCAGTTGGGAGGGTGCAGAAGTCCAGACTGAGGGGTGAGAGGGGGATGTGTTCCCCAGTGGGAGAACCAGTGGGTCAGGGACCAGCCAGAAGGGCTGAGTCCCCTAGGAGTGACCATAGTGACACCACTTCTGTCCTGGGGGATCTTCGCGCACTGTCAGGTGGACAGGGGCCGGGAGATCTGCGCCAGGCAGACTGTCACGAGACACATGAGTCATGTGTCACCCTCGGGGAGATACTGTGTGAGTCCCCAGAAGTCCTGGCATGCCAGGCAGGTGTGCAACTACAGGGTTTAGTCCCTGGGTTGGGAGGCCAGGTTCAGGATCTGCCTGAACTGGAGGGAAGGACATCTGTAACCAGTGTCCTGACCGGTTTGGCTTCCAGGGGTACCACTCCAGTGGGGAGGGTGCAGCACTCTGGAAGGGGGTGCAGAGGGAGGGAGTCCTCGCCTCTGACCCCGGTTCGCCTGGAGGGTTTAGACCCTAGGTTGGAGGGCCAGGTCCGGGGTGTCCCCCCTGACCTGGGATCCCAGTTGCAGGATAGAACCCCTGAACTGGTGGGCGAATGGTGCAGGACACCTGCCACAGGTGCCCTGACTGTTCTAGAAGGGGGTACCGCTCCAGGTGGGAGGGTACAGAACCCCAAGGAAGAGGAGGGCTGGGTATGGAAAAGCCTACCCCAGCCTCCTGTCCAGCCACCGGATACAGGCCCGGGGCTGGTCGGTCAGTGCCAGGTTGTCAGACCAGACCTGACAGGGAAGGGAGTGGACAAAGGGTGCCAAGCACCTGGGGCTACCGCCCCCCACCCTCTGACGCCACAGGGGTTTGAGAGCCCTGAGAGGCATAAGGCCTGGGTCTCATCCCTGACCACTGTCATTGGTCACTGCGGCTTGCTGTCTGTCTGTTGGGACACACCTGTGAGCAAGTTAAGGCTAGGTTCTGCACAGGTGGTGTCCACAGGTGAAGAGAAGGGTTCCACATGGGTTGGCTTGGTGGACCCTGAGAGTATGGATGGAGAGATCCAACCTGGTTCAGGAAGGCGTAGAACAGGAATAGTGCCCTGCTGTTTGGGCCGGTTTCCGTGTTCTATCGCCCTAAGCAGGGAATCCCATCGAGGTATCGCTTGGTCTACCCTGGCTTTAGGCTGGAAGGGGGTTGTGTTGGAAACGGCCCTTTTTGCAGGGTTATCCCCAAACTTTTTGCTTCTTCCTCCTTTATTTTTTCTGACCTGTGGTTGTTGGCAATAGGACTCTGAGCACTTTACCACTGCTGATCAGTGCTAAAGTGCATATGCTCTCTGTCTAAATTATTATATTGATTGGTTATCCATGATTGGTATATTTGTTTCACCTGTTAGCCCCTAGTAAAGTGCACTGCGTGTGCCAGGGCTGGTGATTCAAATGCTACTAGTGGGCTGCAGCACTGATTGTGCCACCCACAGGAGTAGCGCTAAGATGATGTCTTAGGCCTGCTTGCAGTGCCTATGTGCAGCCCAGGACTGCCATGTCGACCTGGCCAGTGCACCCACTGACCAGGCCTTATCCTTCCCTTTCTGTACATGTCAGGCATCCCTATGGTGGCCCTAGGTACCCCCCTGGGCTGGGTGCAGTGTATCTGAAAGGTAGGGCATGTACTGAGGTGTGTAACATGCCCTGGTAGTGAATTACAGCCATTTTCGTTTTTCACTGCTGAGAGGCTATCTTGCCCATAGGATAGAATGGGGAAGGCTGTT
Source organism: Triturus cristatus (assembly GCF_964204655.1). Taxonomy (NCBI): domain Eukaryota; kingdom Metazoa; phylum Chordata; class Amphibia; order Caudata; family Salamandridae; genus Triturus; species Triturus cristatus. The sequence continues at coordinate 501,380,762 of NC_140582.1, forward strand.
TACATGCCTATCTTCCCATAAGGGCAAGATAGAAAATCCAAGTTTGGTATCTCTGTGTTCAGAATTTAATCATACATCTTTTTAGCAAGATGGTTTTTAAATTCACTGTGTGAGAATAGCACTTTTTAGAAAGTAGCTATTCTCCTGTTTAACCTTCCTGTGTGCCTGTGTGCTGGTTGGCTGACTGGTGTCAGGTGATGTGCTAGGTGGCTCCAGGAGCCTGGATGAGTCAGCAGCAGGGTGAATAGGGAGATCTGCTTTAGATGGGTGGGAGGAGTAGTCCCTGGGTCTGAATAGGGCTGCCCCTGACAAACACAAAGCTGGCTCCACCCCCTGCTGGCCAGGCTGAGGACTCTGCCTCTGCTGGCACAAAGAAGGCTCCACCTCCTGCTGAGCGTCTAACGACCCTGCCCCTCACTCTGAAAGGAACCAGGTGCTCCAGAGCAGAGCACACCCAGGAACCGGTTTGAGCAGGGGAATCCCCCCACTGGAACAAAGAGAGACAAAGGCTTGGAGGGGTATAAGAAGAGGACCCCAGACACCTAAAACTTTAGATCACTTTGGAACTAAGAAGAAACCTCTGCCAAGGAGAAAGCTGGAAGAAACTGAAGAGGAGAAGACTGCCTGCTTGCTGTTTTGCTTTGCTGCCAAGGAGAGGGGAAGGACTTTGCTGTGTCCCCTTCTTTTGATTCTGATCTCCAAGGGCCTGAGAAGAGCTGGCTCCCTGTTAAGAAGTCCCAGGAACAAAAGGACTTCACCACCAGCTCCCCTGGAACTCTGCTGAGAGAGTTCTGACCTGCCTTGGAGTGCTTGCCCAGTCTTGGGGCTTCAGGAGGTCGTTTTGCTGTGTTGAGGGAGCTGGGAAGCAGAAGCGTGAACAAGAGTGACTGGTACCCAGCGCATCATCCGATTGCATGTCGCAAGACGAGAGTGCGTGGAAAATTTAATCGCGGCACCATCGCAACACGCAGGGTCTCCGCATCGCCGAGTGCGTCGAGCATCGTCCCGAAGCGTGAAGCTTCCTGCCATTGCGAGGGTCGTCGCAGAACCAGTTTGCGGGCCGCACCACTGCCGGTGCGTGAAAAGTCTCCAATCGCTGCGTGCGTCGACGCAGAGTCCCGTTCCGTGGCGCATCGAGAGTTGCGGCGCCGGAAGGCAACGCTGCGCCACGCATCGCACCACATCGAAGAGTGTCGCATCGAACCTGTGCGGGAAGCTTCCCCTTAAGAAACCTACGCAATGAAAGCCAAAGGTATCGCATCCTCCCCCTACAGATCGGAGCCGGCGCATCCACCTCTGCTGCGTGAAGCAGGGCTGCTGCAAAGCCTCCCCAGGATCTCAGGAGCATCGCATCGCCTTTGCCATCTTCCTTGTTATAGCTTTTGGGAACCTTATCGCAACTACAGGTACTGTTGGGCACGAAAGTGTCGCATTTTGTGCATTGAGAGTCGCATTGTGCAGGACACTGACTTTGACATCCTGGAGTACTTTCTGCAAACTCTTGAACTATCCTTAAAGTAACCTTTTTGAATTATATGTTGGTTTGTCTGTAACAGTTGGTCTTGTGAAGTTTTTAGTAAAGATACCTTATTTTTCTAAAACTGGTGTGGAGTAAATCTGTGGTGTTTTCACTGTGTTACTGTGAGTGTTGGTACAAATACTTTACACATTGCCTTTGATAGCCTAGACTGCTCAGGCCAAGCTACCTAGAGGGTGAGCAGGGGTTATCTTAACAGTGTATCCCCCTTTCCCTGACTAGAAGCAAGGGTCCCTACTTGGACAGTGGTACCTACCCTGCCAACTAGAGACCCCCAGATCTAACAATATGTTAAAACGTAAAATTGATTTGGCAATCATCAGATAATAATTGCAACATCATATGAACTTAAGATTATATTTGCAGGTTACTGTCCCAACTTAATCCATGACACCGTAAAAAGTGAAAATTAAAATTAAAACCAAAACCAAAGCACAACATAATAACCAATTCTGTTTCCATAGTAGAAAGAAATTCATAAAATTCTCTTATCTGTGTGCAGTGCAGTCCCGAGCCCGGGGAAGAAAAGGTTAGGGAACCCGTGAGAAGTCAGATACGTAATGGGCCCCTTCCTTTCCTCCTGTAAGAAACACAAATAAGAGATATATAGCCAGTTACATTCTCGAAGAGAAACAAGGGGACACAAGTATCCAAATAAGAAAAGAAACAAAGAAACGAAAACAACATGCTCATAAGACTTCTCACAATACAGTTTTGATACTGGATGGTTGTTTTAATCTATATGAAGATGAGAGGCTAGTTCCTCATCTAGATTGTGCCCTCCGGGGAATCTAGTTTCCAACTCAAGTATCCATTTAGACTCCTGTTGTCTCAGTCTAAGGTCTCTATTGCCACCACGTGGATTAGAGACTATTTGTTCTATGGCAAAGTACCGTAACAAGGAGTTATTGGATTGATGAAACTCCAAAAAGTGCCTAGCAATTGGGTATTGGACATTAACATTAGTAATTGCGCGGAGATGTTCCATCACACGTTTTTTAACCATGCAGATTGTACTACCTACATACTTGCGTTTGCAGGGACATTCAAGTACATAGACAATACAATTGCTACTGCATGTTAAAAACTGGTTGATTTTCCACTTTTTGTTTCTCCCCGGGATGTCGAATTCCCTCACAGAGTGACTGAATTTGCAGGCTCTGCAATGCCCGCAAGGGAAGAAGCCTTTGAGGTCATGGAAATGGTGGCTTTTGTGTTCAGTAATATCGCATCTTACCAATATATCTTTCAGACTTTTACCCCTCTTATAGGTGATCAGTGGTCTTTTTCCTATATCTTTCCCTATAATGGCATCGGTCTGGAGAATTTTCCAATTCTCGGTAAGCAGTTTGCACACAGTTCCTGATCTATTGTTATATGTAGTCACAAGTCTGATGTTATTTTCTGTGTTTTCGGGGTCATTAGTTTTTTGTTCCAGTGCCTTAGTTCTACTTACACTTTCAATTTTGTGTATTGCGTTACTGAGAACCCATTCAGGGTAGCCTCTCTGTCGAAATCGTTCAAGCATGTTGTTCTTTTCTTCTGAAAATTTGTGGTCTGTGCTGCAATTTCTCCTTGCCCTGAGTAGTTCCCCGTATGGAATACTCCACTTCAGGGGTTCTGGGTGGCCACTCAGGGCATGGAGCAGGCTATTCCCAGCTGTGTCTTTCCTATACAAACTCTTAACAAGTTTCCCATCGATGACCTCAATATGGGTGTCTAGGAACTCCACCTCCCTTTTGCTAATGTTAGATGTTAATCGAATATTGTATGGATTTGTGTTGAGTTCATTTATGAACTCCACAGCTCCTTGTTGGTCACCACTCCAAACAATAAACAAATCATCGATATACCTTAGCCATACTACCACTGATTTGAAGTATTTCATAAGGGATGTATTTGAGCGAATTTCTTCTTCCCATTTTCCTAGGAAAAGATTTGCAAATCCAGGTGCGAAGCATGTTCCCATAGCCGTGCCTCGCACCTGCCTGTAGAGTATCCCATCAAACATGAAGATGTTGTTTTTCAAGCATATCATCATCATGTCGGCCAACATGCGTGTATGCTCGAGATAGATGATGTCTCTAGTGCCTAAAAAGTGCATACAGGCTTCTACTCCCTGGACGTGGTCTATTATAGTATATAATGAGTTCACGTCCAGGGTAATCAGATGGTAATCTTCGTTCCATACAAGACCGTCTAATTTGTTCAAAAAATCTTTCGTGTCTTTGACAAATGACGGTAGCTTTGAGACATAATCTTTTAAAAACTGATCCACATATTTGGATACATTTTCATTGACACTACCCATGGAGGACACAATTGGTCTCCCTGGTGGAATAGTGGGGTGTTTATGGAGTTTAGGGAGAAGATACAGGATGGGCAATTTTGGAAAATCACGTTTCAGAAAACAGTATTCTTGCCAAGAAATAATACCCAATTCTTGCCATTCTGACAACCTTTGCCATGTTGTAACAATACTAGCATTATATGCTGTAGTATCACATATACAATAATATTCATTGTTGCTGAGTTGTTCTTTTGCTTCATTAATATACAGATCTTTACCCCAGAGGACAATGTTTCCACCTTTATCTGATGGTCGTACGACCAAACTCTTGTCTTTCGATAAAGACAGAATAAATTCGCACTGTTTGTTAGACAAGTTTTGTGTGCCTCTGGGATTGTAGTTTTTGTGTTTCTGTTTCTTGAGTTCTTTAGTCACAACATCATGAAATGTATCGATAGCATCGTGGGGTAGATTGGGATAGAATACTGAACGGGGTTTGAATTGGGTACAAGCTGATTTGTTTGTTATTACATCCTCTGCATCAGCAGAGTAGGGTGCTCCTAGATCTATTATTGCATTCAATGTGTCAGCATCTCCCACCGTCAATCCTGGATGTGTAGAAATGTCAAATAAAGGGGCCATATTCTGTTGTCCTTCGCTATTGTTCAGAATATGCCACTTTTTTAGTTTGACTTTTCTAATGAATTTAAAAATGTCAATGCGCGTATTAGTATAATTAAAAAGTTCTGTGGGGCAAAAGGTTAGGCCGAGACATAAAGTAGATTTTTCAAAATAGGACAGAGTGCGTGCAGAGAGGTTTACTATGGTTTTGTTTACCATTTGGGCATCCATTACAGCGTTGATTTTGAGCCTCTCTTTCTTGTTCCCATGGGCTCCATTCTTCTTTCCACGTTTCCGCTTGCTGCGCCCCTGCCTCTGCCTCTTCCTCTTCCTCTGCCTCTCCCCCGTCCTCTCTGTGGTGGAACAGGCGTTGTCATTGTCTTCCCAGATTGTCGACTCCTCTTCATTACCCGGAACTCGTCTAAAAAAGTAGCCTGGTGTGTTATGACGTCTACATCCGACAGAGAACTTGTTGCGTGTATTGACGCATCTGTATCTGAATCAGTTAGTTCTGGATGTGTTGCCGCACTTACATCAGTAGTAGCTGGTTCTTTAGTTGATGTATTTTGATTATAAAGATGGTCGTATTTGTGACTATACGTCAGGATTCGTCCTGTTTCGTAGTCAACACAGTCTCTGTGTAATTTTCTTTGTTTCCGTTGTTTTATGTCCTCTTCGTACTTGGTTAGTCTTCCTTTGAGTTCCTTTTTAAACTCTTGTATGACTGTTTGATCTGTATGTTTCTTGAAATTTTCTTCAATTTCTGTTATCTCTTTAATGATGTTCTCTCGTTCTTCCCAAGCATACTTGATAAGTATCGTCATCATATTTTTAGAGCTTTCTGCAGAATTATTCGCCCAGTCATCGAGCATTCGCGGGTTCGGTGATTCATGCGAGGGAGTGATATATATTCGCAATCCTCTAGGTATCATTTTTTTCTCTATGTAATCTTCCAGAGACGTTGCCTCCCACCATTTTGAACTCTCTTGTTTTTTTAATTTTTCATACTTGCGTAATGTGACATTTAACTCACTGTCCTTCTTAATATTGGTATCTGATATTCCCGTAGACTTTCCTTTGCCTGGCGCACGCGCAAAAAGAGATTGTGCAGCAGCACGTCTATCTCTTTCTTCATCCATATTTCCTTGAAAGAAGTCGTTTCTAATTGGAACTTCGAAGTCCCTCGAGGATTGAATAGTTGGTTCACAGTCCCCCAACAATGCTCAGGTTGGCTAATACCTGTAACAATGACTTTGATTGCTATTATTCCTCTTTAGTCAGTTTTCTCGCTGAAGTTCGTTCTAAACTACTGCCACATTACACCCCGACTCCCCGCCAACAATGGGCGGTTCCTGATGCCACCATATAATTTATTACGTTGCCGCGGAGGTATTGGGAAGTGCGTATTCAAACCAATTTGTGTGGCTTTACGCAATGTTACGATTCGAGATAGTCTTTTATTTACTTTTCGAATGATATCAATCGTAATTGCTGTTATAATTCCCCTCTCGTTCTCCTTTTCATAGTACTCCCCCCAAGTACCGCCGCTAGTGGGAGAACCCCCCGCCTGGAAAACAGCGGTGTTCCCCCTCTTCGCTACAGTCCCGGGGCCGAGCTTACCTCTAAACTGAAGAATCACGGCAGTTCTGCTACTTCCTTGTAGTCCCGACGAATCGGTGGTGGCTGGCTCACGGATCCTCACACGTAATTCCTTTCTCCCAACGGGTTTGTTTCAGATCCGAGCCCGTTGTCAGGTGGTGCAAAAGTGCCGGAAAACCAGAAAAGCCGGCAAATCAATGTCAATCCAATTGTAAGTAAACAAAGCACACTCAGAGTCACGGGTGTTTCCAAAGTGGCAGTAGTTTAATCTTCGCTACGCGTTTCGACACACAGAGTGTCTTGATCACACGAATCTACGAACATTTCGAAGTGATTTAAATAAAGTTCATTGAAGTGAATTCACACAAAGCAAGGTAATAGAAGTGGGACTCTTCCTTGCTTAGTCAAATGTGATGTTATAGTGCGGCAGACATCTTGGAACGTCCAAAATCAACATTTTTACAAATTATAGTCATGCCTAAGTTATTCAAAAAAGCGAATCGCTCAATAGACACCAAAAGGTTGATTGCTTGTATAGTAAAGATATACGTATGATATGCATGTATTTACATATATACAGTATTTACATTTGCGAATGAACGCATTGCTGTACATTTATATCATTAGCGTTTATATCCTATTACAAGGCTAAATAGCCATTTCTGATTAGTAATCCTTCTACGTAACAGTATGCAATCGCTGCCAAGTGGTACATGTTTTCGTTATGCCCCAGTATATCATTTACATGCATGAGTATTCAGTCGCTCTAGTGGCTTTAATCGACAAAGGGTCTATAGTTCATATATACTATAATTTGTAAAAATGTTGATTTTGGACGTTCCAAGATGTCTGCCGCACTATAACATCACATTTGACTAAGCAAGGAAGAGTCCCACTTCTATTACCATGCTTTGTGTGAATTCACTTCAATGAACTTTATTTAAATCACTTCGAAATGTTCGTAGATTCGTGTGATCAAGACACTCTGTGTGTCGAAACGCGTAGCGAAGATTAAACTACTGCCACTTTGGAAACACCCGTGACTCTGAGTGTGCTTTGTTTACTTACAATTGGATTGACATATATAAATATATATATATATATATATATACTACCTAGGTAGTAGGTAGTTATAGTTAGAACCTAGTTTCCATAGGCAAAGCATTTTTTGATTTGCTAATAACTTTGGCATTATTTGACGTATGTTGGCGAAATCCTTTAAATAAAAAGGTCTATACAGGTCAGCTCCCATCCTGAAAGTTTGGGGATGATTCGTCAAGCGGGGGCTGAGAAAAAAGGGGGGTCCCAAAACGTTTTTCTCCATGTTAAATTCCATAGGAAATTTTATTACAGGCTACAGCCCGAACTGCTGAGCGGAATTATACCAAATTTGGCAAAAAGGTGAGCTTGGTTCAGAAAGTGACCTTTTTTTTAAATGGTGTAAATCCGTTCAGTAGTTGTTGAGAAATTCAAAAAATAAAAGTCAAAAAATCAATTTTCCATAGGAAACTTTAGCTAAGGCTACAGCCCGAACTGCTGAACGGAATTACACCAAATTTGGCAAAAAGGTAGTGCTTGATTCAGAAAGTATCTTTTTTTTTAAATAGTGTAAATCCGTTCAGTAGTTGCTGAGAAGTTAAAAAAATAATAGTTTTGATATCTGGGGCAGCGGTGGGATCGTGCACCCTTCCGACCACGCGCTTCACTGTAATTGGCTGCCACGACCACGAGCTTCACTGTGATTGGCTGCCAACACTCCAAACCAGGAAGTGTTAGCAGCCATCTTGTCACATGAAAACAGTAAAACAAAGTTAAAAGTGAAGAAAAGGGGGCAGGGTAGAAACACCCTGACCCCCTAGGTCTGCTCATGGGGACGCTAAAGGACCCCCCATCTTTTAAAATTGTTTTAAAAAATGTCCGAATGTGCGCTGTTTGGTGCGGGAGGGCACACAGCCCCCCTCCTGGAGCGCTTGATCGCCCTGGGGACTGCCACCCCCCAGGGCCGGCTCCTGTAATGCACCCCTGGGACATTGCCGTTTGCTATGACAGCGCGGGAGCATGGCTTCCACCCTGTGATAGCAAACCCTGGTTTGCTTCGTTGAAGCGAGAGGAGGAAAACCTCCTCTCGCGTCAATAACGGAAAGGAGAATTGCTTTTGGGCAAGGGAAGCTGCATGTTAGCAGCTCCTATTGCCCAAAAGCAATGCCGGCTCCCGCAGGAGGCAGGGTGCTGGCGGGCCCGTGGAGGCATTGGGGCTCCCAACACTGTCCCCAACAGAGAGGCCAGGCCCCGGGGGATGGGGTCCCTGGGGCCAGAAGTGGCCTGGGAGGGGGGCCACGTGGTCCTCCCCACTTAAAAAAATATATATATATGTGGATGTGGGCTTGCCTCAGGGGATGGGGTCCCTGAGGGGAATGTAAATCAATGAAAGGAAAAAGTTTGGAGTCGCGACCCTGGCGCGGCTTTCAGCGTGGCCCCCTAGTGTGAACACGAAGGGTGCGCGACTCTCTGCACGGCCTCCTAGTGTGAATGCGAAGGGTGCGAACTCTCAGCGTGGCACTCGAATACATCTCAGGCCTTTAGAACACCGGGGGGCATATTCTCAAGGACACATCGCCGAGTTAACTGCACTTTATCACAGCTAAAATGGTAATAAATAAAACGCACCTTTCACAAGCTGGTGCAAACAGCCCATGTCACCAGTTTACCAGCGATAGCAGCCTCAAAAAACATCGTCACGGATGACCCCGGCAAATATCGCTAATGAGATGCAGAGTAGGCGTTCCCGTGCAACAGCAGCGAACACACCAAGATCGGCGAAGAGAACACAAAACAGGCGATAAGGTGCGTTAGCACCAGGAAGTTTACTCCTGCTCTGACCTGGTGTAAAGTCGAACTACAACCTGCAACATGAAAGGGAGCCCAGCCCACAGCCACACCTGAACGACAACAGATACCATGGAGACAACGATCATGTTGCTCGGACACCCAAGAGTGCCCCGACCCCCCCGCCACCACCTCCTTGTCCACCATCCCCCCCCGACCACCCCAACAAACAAATGTGCCAGCAACCTTCCGAAATCTGGAACGTAACAAATTGGCTGATGTCGCACCATTATTACAATCAAGATGCATGTGAGGTTGGACAAATGAGAATCACAGTCATCTATGGATTTACATATAAAACATTTCATTTACACAAAACGAAAAAATAAAAGTAGGTACAGCCATAGCGTGTCATGCCTCGACAATCTGTGAATCACAGCCTGCAAGACAAAAAGCAAGATAAGATTGTCCTTCATGCACCCATCAAGGGAGAGAGAGAGAGACAGAGAGAGAGAGAAAGAGAGAAAGAGTGTGAGAGAGAGGAAGAGAGAGAAAGAGTGAGAGAGAGAAAGAGAGAAAGAGTGTGAGAGAGAGAAAGGAAGAGATGGAGAGGGAGAGTGAGTGCCGACACTGCGGACAAAACCCTCACAGCTCACCTTTCCGCCACCGATGTGTCCCCAACCATGTGCCGGGACATACTGCAGCCCTCAAGCTCACTTATCTGAAACATAGTATAGAATCAGTAATGGCAGAGTACATACAACTGCACACGCCTTCATCGCTGTCCCGCCCCTGCACACCCAGGCTGCTGCAACCCATCCACTCCCGCCGCCCTGAGGTGTCTGCCCACCCCTGCGCACCCAGGCTGCTGCACCCCATCCACTCCCACCGCCCAGAGGTGTCTGTCTGCCCCTGCGCACCCAGGCTGCTGCACCCCATCCACTCCCGCCACCCAGAGTTGTCTGCCTGCCCCTGCGCACCCAGGCTGCTGCACACCATCCACTCCCGCCACCCAGACGTGTCTGCCCACCCCTCCGCACCCAGGCTGCTGCACGCCATCTACTCCCACCGCCCAGAGGTGACTGCCCACCCCAGCGCACCCAGGCTGCTGCACACCATCCTCTCCCATCGCCCAGAGGTGTCTGCCCACCCCTGCGCACCCAGGCTGCTGCACACCATACACCCCCACCGCCCAGAGGTGTCTGCCTGTCCTTGCGCACCCAAGCCTTACTGCTCACCTTCCACCACCTGCGTGTAGAAAAGAGGGCCCACCACGTGCCTCTGCAAGCCCCAAGCCCGGGGCCCGCCGTCAGGGCACCCTCCACATCATGCAGCCCCGCTCCGCAGGCCACCCGATCTCACATTTGGTGCTGGGTCTTGATTTCACCATTGCAGAGGACATACCAGTGCACCCAGCATCAACGCAGGCTGCACACCCGCTCAGCCCTTGCAGTGCCACAAACTCTGTGACCAGCAAGGCCACACCATGTGGCAGTAGGCCCCCGCTGTCCGATGGCTCAGGCCTACACTGCGGTCCAGCAGGGCACACAAAACCTGAGCTGTCTGGACTGGACTGCCGGGACCGAAAGTTCAGGATGCTTGATTCCGGTCCAGGGAAGACATGGCTTGGCAGTTCGTGCTGGACTGTTCCCATGAGGCACAGGGTCAAGACTGATTTGAATATGGCCATGTCTAAACTGGGGTGGTGTAGTGGGCAAAAGAACGATGGATTTAACCCAGATCTCTTGACTGGGGGAGAATGTCTGCATTGTCAGCATTCCGTCCATCATTTGTTTGTTGTAACGCTTTTCGCCCTAAGTGGGATGGGTATTCCCAGACGTGGGACCCGTGCTCACTACGCCACTGGAGTCAAGCTATCCTGGCTGATGACGGCTGATAGCCAGAAACCGGTCCTAGGATGCTTGATTCCGGTCCAGGGAAGACATGGCTTGGCAGTTCGGGCTGGACTGTTCCCATGAGGCACAGGGTCAAGACTGATTTGCATATGGCCATGTCTAAACTGGGGTGGTGTAGTGGGCAAAAGAACGATGGATTTAACCCAGATCTCTTGACTGGGGGAGAATGTCTGCATTGTCAGCATTCCGTCCATCATTTGTTGGTTGTAACGCTTTTCGCCCTAAGTGGGATGGGTTTTCCCAGACGTGGGACCCGTGCTCACTACGCCACTGGAGTCAAGCTATCCTGGCTGATGACGGCTGATAGCCAGAAACCGGTCCTAGGATGCTTGATTCCGGTCCAGGGACGACATGGCTTGGCAGTTCGGGCTGGACTGTTCCCATGAGGCACAGGGTCAAGACTGATTTGCATATGGCCATGTCTAAACTGGGGTGGTGTAGTGGGCAAAAGAACGATGGATTTAACCCAGATCTCTTGACTGGGGGAGAATGTCTGCATTGTCAGCATTCCGTCCATCATTTGTTTGTTGTAGTACTAAGATAGGGGCACCAGATGTGAAATAACACACAAAGATTCTATCATCAAGGGTCCATGACTTGTGGTGCACTGAGGTAGGGACAGCAGATCTGAAATCAGACACAAAAGATTCTATCATAAAGGGTCCATGAGTTGTGGTGCACTGAGGTAGGGGCATCAGAAGCATTCAGCGTGTGCGCAGCCAGCGATGATGCTTGGTGCGGGCGGGCCGCACTGGGAGCAATGTCTCTTGCCTACTGGACTGCGTCATCTGCAATCGCCGACTCGATCTGAATTGTGAGCCCTGCTGTCCGCAGAAGGCAGTAGTCAGCACAGACATTGAGGAATGCTTTTTGTCACTTCCTACTGACAAAATCTGAGGACATAGAGTACAGTTCACTCTGCAATTAATAAATCAAAACTGAATTTGAATTGTGAGCTGTGCTGTTCGCAGTGTAGACTGCCATTCAGTGTTCCTTTGGACTTGCAAGATGAATTTGGTCATTGTACTAAAGCTATAACTGATATAAAACCAGTTCTTGAAGCAAGGATACTAAAAGGATATTGTTTGGATACACTTGGAGGACATTGATTTTGATTTTGGTGCACCTTCCCTTTTGTCCATGGATTACGTTATAGTTAGTTGCCTACTGGACTGTGAAATTAATGAATCTAGATTGAATTTGAATTGTGAGCCCTGATGACCGCAGTGGAGGCCGGAGGCAGCAGTCAGGAAGGGCCCACAGCCACGTGGCATTGACTTGAACTGCACAGTTTGAACTGCACAGTTAGTGGTACCTGAAGCACTCAGCGTGTGCACAGCCAGCAATGATATGTGGTACAGGCTGGCTGCACTGGGAGCAATGTCTGTTGCCTACTGGACTCTGCAATTAATGAATCAAGACTCAATTTTAATTGTGAGCCCTGATGACCACAGTGTAGGCCGGAGGCAGTGGTCAGCAAGGGCCCACAGCACGTGGCGTTGACTTGAGCTGCACAGATTGGGAGCATTTGGTCTTCTTAACCCAATTAACAATACACAATGCAAATTACACAATTTGCATTGGTCCTAATCTTGAATTGTGAACCCCAGTTTAGGTCGGAGGCAGCGGTCAGCAAGGGCCCACAGCCATGTGGCATTGACTTGAGCAGCTCAGAGTTAGTAGTACCTGAATCACTCAGCATGTGCGCAGCCAGCGATGATGCGTGGTCCGGACGGGCCGCACTGGTAGCAATGTCTGTTGTCTACTGGACTGCGTCATCTGCAATTGCGACTCTATCTGAATTGTCAGCCCTGCTGATCACAGTGTAGGCCGGAGGCAGTGGTCAGCTAGGGCCAACAGCCACGTGGCATTCACTTGAGCTGCACAAAGTTAGTGGCACCTGAAGCACTTAGCGTGTGCGCAGCCAGCGAAGATGCGTGTTCCGGTCAGGCCACACTGGGAGCAATGTCTTTTGTCTAATGAATTCTGCCTTAATAAGGCCACGTGAAGGTGACTATGGTGCACTGAGTTAGTGGCATCAGAAACATTCAGCGTGTGCGCAGCCAGCGATGATGCATGGTGCGGGCAGGCCGCACTGGTAGCAATGTCTGTTGCCTACTGGACTGCGTCATCTGCAATTGCGACTCGATCTGAATTGTGAGCTCTGCTGTCCGCAGTGTACATCGAAGACAGTAGTCTGTACAGATATAACTCTGCGGTACTGTGCCACTGGGTTCGCAGGGGGCCTGTGTCGAGGAGGCCGGCGGTCACGGCGGAGGCCTCATGGCAGGGTGAGGGCCGCAGCTCTGGCAGACACGTTGGCCTTCCCAGAAGTGAACCACACCCAGAGCCCTGGGATATTTATTCACACTCCTACGTTGGAGTGGCATACATTGGACCCGCCCACTCCGCTTCCACTTACAGGGGCGGACGACACAGCTACATGACCGAGATCTTCCCCACTGCCTGAGGTAACATGGTTGCGTGCACTGTCCACAACACTACAAGCACAAGCAGTATATGTACACATGGAGAGGTCTGTGCTCTGCATAGTGAGGTCTGTCTAGCACATCACCGCTACACTTGCTATTGTGTGCATTCTTATTCATGGGTGACTTGCCTCCTTCACACATACTTGGTTCCCACCTCTCCCAACATTCAGCTATTGTGTGGCTGAGGTGCCATGCCATTTTTGGTATGTCTGCTGTCCTGTTCTGCGCTGCCTCGGTGGTAGTAGGGAGGGGGACAGGGGGGAAGGGCCTGGGGGTGGTGGCGGTGGGTGTTGTGGCCTTCTTGGGTGTCGGAGCTGCATGATCAGTAGCTGTTGCCTACTGGACTCTGCAATTAATCAATCAAGAATTAATTTTAATTGTGAGCCCTGATGACCACAGTGTAGGCCGGTGGCAGTGGTCAGCAAGGACCCACAGCACGTGGCGTTGACTTGAGCAGCACAAATTGTGAGCATTTGGTCTTCTTAACCGATTATAGTCTCTTACACAATTTGCATTGGTACTAATCTTGAATTGTGAGCCCTGCTGACCACAGTGTAGGTCGGAGGCAGCGGTTAGCAAGGGCCCACAGCCATGTGGCATTGACTTGAGCTGCACAGAGTTAGTGGTACCTGAAGCACTCAGTGTGTGCGCAGCCAGCGATGATGTGTGGTCTGGGCGGGCCGCACTGGTAGCAATGTCTAATGCCTACTGAACTGCGTCATCTGCAATCGCTACTCGATCTGAATTGTCATCCCTGCTGACCGCAGTGTAGGCTGGAGGCAGTGGTCAGCAAGGGCCCACATCCACGTGGCGTTGACTTGAGCTGCATAGAGTTAGTGATACCTGAAGCACTCAGCATGTGCACAGCCAGCGATGATGCATGGTCCGGGCAGGCCGCACTGGTAGCAATGTCTGTTGCCTACTGGACTGTGTCATCTGCAATCGTGACTCGATCTGAATTGTGAGCCCTGCTGTCTGCAGTGTACATTGGAAGGCAGTAGTCTGTACAGATATAACTCTGCGGTACTGTGCCGCTGGTTTCGCAGGGGGCATGTGTCGAGGAGGCCGGCAGTCACAGCAGGGGCCTCATGGCAGGGTGAGCCCTGGCCTATTTATTCACACTCCTACGCTGGAGTGTCATATATTGGACCAGACCACTCCGCTTACAGGGGGGGACACAGCTACATCACCGAGATCTTCCCCACTACCTGTGGTAACATGGTTGCGTGCACTGTCCACAACACTACAAGCACCAGCAGTATATGTACACATGGAGAGGTCTGTGCTCTGCATAATGAGGTCTGTCCAGCACATCACCGCTACACTTACCATATTGTGCATTCTTATTCATGGGTGACTTGCCTCCTTCACACATACTTGGATCCCACCTCTCCCAACATTCAGCTATTGTGTGGCTGAGGGGCCATGCCATTTTCGGAAGGTCAGCTGTCCTGTTCTGCGCTGCCTCGGTGGTAGTAGGGGGGAGTGGTCTGGGGGGGCCTGGGGGTGGTGGCGGTGGGTATTGTGGCCTTCTTGGGTGTGGGAGCTGCATGATCAGTAGCTTTATGACATGTGTTGGTCTTCAGATGTGGCTCTGGGCTGGGCTCCCTTTTAAACTGTAGGTAGTCGTCCTGCTTTACACCAGTAAACTTTCTACTGCTAACGCGGCTTATCACCTGTTTTTGGATCGCATCGCAGATTTGGCTGGTCCTTGAAAATATCGGGAAGTGGTGTTTACGTGTTTTTTTGTACGGGAACTCTGCATATCATTCGCATTCGTTTTCGCGCTCATCCGTGGCGATGTTTTTTTGCAAAAGCTATCGCAGGAAAACAGGCGATATCGGCAGTTTGCACCAGGTTCTTGATTGCCAGGATGGTGTATCGAGGCCTACACATCATCGCAGGCTGCACACCCACTCAGCTCTGGTGGCACTAACTCAGTGGAACTCAAGTCATGGAAGAGAATGGAAATGGCTTCCATTATGTGCGCCCGGGCCTTTTTATTGGCAGGGGACATGTCCTGTGACCCCTGTGCTGTATGGGTGTGGTGTGGGTGTAAACCAGCTGTGAGGGAGTGGCTGTGGCATGCTGACAACTAGACTTGTGATCAGCAGATCACTACAGAGAAGAACTGGGACATGTAGCGTTGTTGTTCCTTCCCTGTAAGCGTAAGCGGAGTGGGCTGGCTGAAACGCGCATCCTTCACGACTTCACCAATATTGCGGTTTGAATCCGCGCACCCACCGAGATAGGTACACGATGGGTGCACGACTCCACTTTAAAAAAAATATATATATATATTTTAGTATTTAATAAAAAAGAAGACATTATATATATTTTTAATAACAAACACAAATAATTACAACAACTATTTTTAGGATCTTAAAGTCACAAAATATCACTACATTTTATTTCAGAATTACTGAAAAAAACATAGGTTTAATGAACATTATAATTAGAAATTAGCAATTAAAAAGCTTTTGAAATTCACAAAAAAAACATAGGTTTCAGGGACGTTATAGTTAGAAATTAGCATTTAAAAAACCTTAGAAATTCACTGAAAAAAAACATAGGTTTCAGGGACGTTATAGTTAGAAATTAGCATTTAAAAAACCTTAGAAATTCACTGAAAAAAACATAGGTTTCAGGGACGTTATAGTTAGTTGGACATTTCACTCATAAAAAACCAGAGAAATGTGGCCATTATAGTTAGTAGAGCTAACTATAACTCGCGCCCCCGCAATGCACTGCTGATGACATCACATATTACATCACTCATGACATGGTTAGTGACATCACTGATGACATCACTGGTGACATCTCAAATGACATCATTGATGACATCATCCATGTGATCATTTTATGCACCTCCTCACACCCTAATATAAACTTTGATACACCCACTCTAAAATACAGACTACCATTTTTTAAACCATAGACAAACCAATAGCAGTTACTACATACCCACTGACTGATTCCTAGGTATACACACACATCCATTCATTCACCCATACAGTCACTCATACATGCAGTCACTCATCAATACAGCACTATCATATGTACTCATACACCTATACAGACAATCACACTCTGCCACTCATCCATAGAGTTACTCACACATCTATCCAGTCATGTAAAGAATCAATAACACTGCCATTTACTCACCTACACAGTTGTACATTCACTACCTCACCTATTCATAGAGATACTAACATATACTTACTCTCTAATACAATCACTGACACAAGCACACACACATTTATACAGCCACTCTCATAATCACTCACTCTCACACATAGTCATTTATATGCTCCAACACTCACATATACTGCCTTTCATATATGTATTTACTCACACAAATACCACTGAGACATCCATTCACTCACCAAAACACCCACACACACACTCACCCACCCATACAGCTATTTCCACAAGCACTCTTAAACCCATACACCCAGTGAATTACCCACTCACACATCTATGCACAAACTCACACACCCCCCACCCACCCACACAAACACTCAGGCCCCCATACAGGTACTCATGCAACCAATAAATAACCCCGCTTACACAACAACAGACAGACTGATACAGACATTCACACAGTTTAGTCACTAACCGATGCATACAGTAAGAAACAATTAATCACTCACTTATACAGTCAGTCACACACCTATTAAATCCTCTACCCAGACACGTATACACCCACTCATTCTTCAATACACCTTGGCATATATAAAACAAATTTAAACTTTATAGAAACACACAGGCACTGGATGATGTCATCAGTGATGTCATTAGTGATGTCATTTGAGATGTCATCAGTAATGTCATCAGTGATGTCACTGACCATGTCATGAGTGATGTAATATGTGACGTCATCAGCAGTGCATTGTGGGGGCGTGAGTTATAGTTAGCTCTACTAACTATGACGGCCAAATTGCTCTGGTTCTGTATGAGTGAAATGTCCAACTAACTATAACGTCCCTGAAACCTATGTTTTTTTCAGTAAACATATATATATATATATATATATATATATACATACATACATAGATATATATATATATCTATGTATGTATGTATATATGTGTGTGTGTGTCACAAAACAACCCGCAAGGGAAAAGACGAGCACTCACAGGTATACGTCAATTTCATCTCATTAATCTGGCAAACGCATTTCGGCCTCACTGCCTTTATCAATGCCACAATGATTAAATAAACATCAATGCTCGTTTGACACTGCTTTAAAAATGTGTCCTGGAAATGTCCCCACAGGTGAGTGTTCAGTGGACATAAGGAAAGGACTATCGAATCCAATTCCCTAGTGTTCTATTGCGGCCGCCATCTTTAAATGATCCGTTTTGTATTGTATTCCATGGTTTATACATTAAATAGTGTCCCAATGGTCTCCAAATGGCCAGGTCCTTATTCAAACCTATACAATGCACAATGTCATTCGGCCCAAAACACACAATTAAACTGTATGAGGAGATGAAATGAATTTACCGACGCCGAGAAGGCGAAATATTATTTAATGCAATGCAAAACGGATCATTGATGGACAGAATGTTGAACAATGTCAAACATTCACCCCAATACAGAGATCTGGGCCTAAATCCATTGTTTTTTTTGTTTTTTTGGGGCTGGATCATTTGTTTGCGTAGCACTTTTTGCCCTACGTGGGATGGGTGTGCCCAGACTTGAGTCCCTTGCTCACCTTGCCACTGGATTCAAGCTAGCCTGGCTGATGAGGGGTAATACCCCAAAACCGGTCCCAGGATGCTTGTTTCTGGTCCAAGGAGGACCTGCCTTGGCAGTTCGGGCTGGACTGTTCCCATATGGAACAGGGTCAAGACTGATTTACCTGTGAATGGGTCTAAACTGGGGTTGCATGGTGAGCAAAAGAACAATGGATTTAACCCAGATCTCATGACTGGGGGTGAATGTGTGATTTATTCAGCATTCCATTCATCATTTGTTTGCATAGCACTTTTCGCCCTAAGTGTGATGGGTGTGCCCAGATATGAGTCCCTTGCTCACCTTGCCACTAGATTCAAGCTAGCCAGGCTGATGAGGGGTAATACCCAGAAACCGGTTCCAGGATGCTTGTTTCCGGCCCAAGGAGGACCTGGCTTGGCAGTTCAGGTTGGACTGTTGCCATAAGGAACAGGGTCAAGACTGATTTGCATGTGGCTATGTCTAAACAGGGGTGACATGGTGAGCAAAAGAACAATGGATTTAACCCAGATCTCTTGAGTAGGGGTGAATGCATAATTTATTGAGCATTCCGTCTATCATTTGTTTTCGTAGCACTTATTTAAAAAGCAGTCACAGACAAGGTAGTCTGGTGAACCCATCTCTGAGAGTGCCGGCCATTACCAATGGGTCGCAAATTGCGACCTGCCTTATGAATATTATTGAGGCAGGTTCCTTGCGACCCATTTGGGAATTGCAAATAGTGTCTGAGACACTGTTGTACATCAGGTTCTGTGACTCATAAATTGTGAATCGCTAAAAATCGCGATGTTTAAGTTGCAAAACCTGACAGCCGTACATGTGGCCCGAGAAGTGTTGTTAAAAGTAGAAAAATAGTTGTATCGTTGCATTTGAGATATTAAGAAAGTTGCCTGTTTTTACGATCTCGCCGGCCTCTTGCGAGACACCCGCGAGACGCCCGGGAGAGGAAAGGCATCATAAGAAAGGATTGTGATTGGCTCATATGGATGTCTTTATTTAGAAAAGAAAGCTTCCTTTCCTGTTGCTTCATTTACCTATTGGGTTTTGATGTGGTTTGACCTTTTTGGCTAGCTCTGTGACTTTGCTGATTTTCTCTCACCAGAATGTCATCCTCAGATTCAGCCACCTCAGCCATGCAAGGATTCCTTGGTGTGGGGATTTTTTTAAATGAGGCCAGGGGGTAAAAAGTATCTGAGAAATATGTGATATGTAAAATATGCAAAAAGTAGTTGAGTAGGGGCTGCTCGAACAAGCAATACAGCATGAGTACCACTGGGAAGTGGTTACATTTGAGGGCTGTGCATCCTCAACGCCTTGCTCGTGCTGAGTTAGCCTGTGCTTCAGAGCTTGATAACTCATCAGGGGCATCCACATCTTTCCAACCTGGTGACACTGTGCCTGCCCAGGTACTCACAGCTCAAGCAGATAACAACACTGCTAATCTGAACAAAGCCCTTTTTTTGCCATTTATGCAAGCAGATAATTTTTTCTACTGAGACAAGCAGAGCTGCATGGGACAGGCTTGTCCAGGATCACAAATGCACACCTAGGCAGTAGTTTTTTTAAGACATTTTCTTCTTCGTTTTTCCTCCTCTCTGTTTTGAAGAAAAATACAAAAACGTTTAAAATGTTAAAAAATACAGTTGTTAAAAATGTAAATTATTAAGTCTCTCACAGAGCTACCCCATACTTTCGTTATGTATGTCGTTTGCACTGATACCCTTTTTGTCCCTTCTTAATGACTCTCATGAGACATTTTTGAGAGCCTTGATTTTCTCATATGTAGCGTAGTTGATTCTTGCGGGTTTCACGAGAGTGTACTTTTATAATGGAATTTGCCTTTTCACTGAACATATCCTGTTGTAATAGATATATAATTTATGTGCACTAGATTTTCGCTACTCTCATTATCTTTATATGATCCAGAAGGACTATTGCAAGATTGTGAAATTAATTCAGAGGAAGAATTTACACACTCTTTCATTACAGTACTTTCAACTTTTACTTCCTTCTGCTAGGACTTCAGGAAAAAGTGACCACTCCAGCACCAGCATTCCACATCATGGTATCTAGTGGAGAGGATTAAAAGAGACTGGACTCTTCAAAAACAGCTCACCACAGGATAACCACTCTGCATAGTAGGGTATAATAGGGACCGACTGTTCCATTGAAACCTCTCCCCGGGACGACAATGAAGTACAATAAGGTGTGGGGAAGGACTGGCCTCAACAGTAAGAACTCTCTCTTGGATGAAGGGTGTGTGTACCAGGATATAGGAAGAAACTAACCTTTACACTGAGACCTCTCTCAGATTACAGGTGTGCTTGTTATGGTATGGGAAGGTACCGGCCTCTCCACTGAGACCTATCTCTGGGATGATGGGTACGTGTAGTAGGGTGTGGGGAAGGACTGGCCCCTGTCCTTGGATCTCTCTCTTGGATGAAGGATATGCGTAGTAGGGTGTTGGGAGGGACTAGCCTCTCTGCTGAGATATTTCTTTTGAATGACAGATCTACAACTATAGTGTGGGGGAAGAAATGAGCTCTATAGTGAGAAGTTTCTTTCGGATGACATACATACATACTAGGTTATAGAGAAATTGCAGAGCCAGCTCAGACATCTCCCCAGAGTAAAACACATGCAAAATAGGCAGTGGATAGAGACTGCTCTCTCTGCTCATACCTCTGCTCATGACAATGACTGTCAGTAGAGTATAAAATGGAGTATCCTCTCTGTTGACAACTGTGTCTTGGACAACCAGTGTACATATTTGAATGTAAGGACACACTCACCTCTCTCGCAGACATCTCCTGATGGGGACAGGTATGTATAGTAAGATGTACACAGAGACAGATCTCAGCGCTGAAACTTCTCTCCAGAGTGGGAAACTTATATACTAAGATATGCAAAAGAACTTCCCTCCGTAGCAGCTGACTGCAGTGTATAATACACTATGAGAGTACATTCGCCTCTGTGCCAAAACCTGTCTCTTGTATAAAAAGCTTTTTACTACAGTGGGAAGAAGCACTAATCTCTCTATAGTACCACAAACATACATATACATGCAGCAGAACAGTTACACTTCTTGAAGATGGAACTACCACTTTAAGTTATCATTACAAGACTGTAATAATATTGAAATATTATAAAAAAAGCAATTAAGGAAATAAATCTGTAGTAATTTTAAATATTTTATTTAAAATAAAACAATTTAACAACATTACAAACAGCAACTACATTAAGAAGCTACATCAAAAACTGTAAAAACAAACAAATCAGCAAACATTACTAATTTATATCATTTCTTCCTCACTCTCAAGACCAGGCACCAACATCTCCTCCCCTTTTGCGTCATTTACCTTCTGGATTTTGATGTATGTTGATCTTCTTATCCTTTCTTTCAGCCACCCTAGCCTGCAAAACAATATCTCCTTTAATAGACTTTCTGGCAGGCTAGGTGGCAAAATAGTCTCTTCAAATAAAATAAAGTTTGTAAAAAGGAGTTCAGCTGGGAAATTAGAAACATCCACTGGGTTTCATCCATTATAGGAATGTAGAAGTATTCTAATGCAGTCATTCTGAAAGGATAGCTAGGATAAACTTGGCTCACACAGCCAAATTATACAGTTTTTCAACTGCCTACACATGGTTTCATCTAGCATAAGCAACCAATCCAGGTACTCGCTGCTCAAGCAGATAACAACCGTCCTTATATACATCAAACACTTTTTTGCTGTTTAAGTAAGCAAATCATCTTGTCAATAAAAACAAGTAGAGCTACAGAGAACAAGCTTCTCCAAGTGTACCAATGTCCCTGTAGGTAGTAAGAACAACATTAGTTGTGTAAAAAAAAAAGAAATCCTGACTTTCAATACAGGTTCTGTTCATTCTTTCTTCTAATTTAAACAGTTTTTGTTTTCCACCTCCATATATAGTGTGACCTGGCACTTCTGTTTTTCAGTGCTTCTGTTTTCCATTTTCCTCCTAAAAAAAAGACAAAATACCACAAACATGTAAAGTCACATATTGATCAATAATTGATAACAATGATACATCGCTATATTCTCTGAAGATTTCTACATTTTTTTTTTTTTTTTGAAAACCTTTATTGCAAAATTCAGGACACAGCTATTCAGCCGACAGCCCGAAGGTTCGGCAGCATTGAGAGTTAGATACAGTGATGCGTCCCCAATACAGTTCAAAGAGTAATGCAAAGGTCCAATTTTAAATAAACACAGAAAAAACACACAGCAAACCCCAGCAAGGCAGAACATTGAAAGCCCATGGCGAAAGCCCCCAGGGGAGGCCGGACCCCACTCATCTACTAGTTACAAGACTGTGTACGGAGGAAGAAGGGGGACAGCAGAGGCCCAAAACGGTTCCCAAAACCAAACTGTGCTGGAAAGTAGGTCAGGGGGAAAGCTGTTCCTCGGGAGGTTCCAGATCCGGGGCAAGACATATTCCCCCCCTGTATTGGTTCCACCGCCCCCAGATGGCGTGCCACTTCCGGGGGCGACCTCTAGAGCAGTAGACCGTCTTCTCCCTAAACATGCTCCAGTCCATGTTCTCCTTCCACGCGGTCAGTGTAGGGGGTCCCGAGGAGCCCCACAATCGCGCGATATCCCTTTTAGCTACCATGTTACCCAGAGTCACCCATTGGGTCTGCGCCTCATCGAGGTCAGTGGGCCCCCAGACGTTCAGGAGGCAACACCGCGCCTCCGGCTGTACCGCAGTGCTCGTCACCTCCCCCATAACTGCATGGACTCTCCTCCAGAACTCCACGATGACACCACATTCCCAAATAATGTGCAGGAAAGTACCCACCATACCACATCCCCTTCTGCACAGGCCGTCCTCCGAGAAACCCATGTGGACCAGCCTTGGCCCCGTCACATACACCCGGTGCAGTATTTTAAGCTGCACCAGCCTCAGACGCGACGGGATCGCAACCTCCTTAGGAGAAGAAACCGCTGACTGCCAGTCCTCATTATCCAACTCAAGGCCATCCCTAGTCCACTGTTCTCTCAGCCCCAAAAGCATATCTGCCCGGACATTAATCAACTTCTTATATATGAGCGAGATCGTGCTCTCGGGCATATGACCATCAAGGACTCGGTCCTCAAGGGGAGAGGACTCCGGCACCTTCTCACCCTCCACGAGGACTGATCGGAGGGCGTGACGCAGCTGGATATACCTGAAGTACTCTGAGGGCCCTAGCTCATACTCAGTCTGCAACTCCTCGAAGGACTTCACCCTCCCCTTATGCAGCACATCTCCCACCTTGGATATACCTATCAGGGCCCACTTATCAAAGCCCTTCGTATGCCAGAGTCTTCCCAATCTCTCCGATTCAAACAATGGGGTAGCGAGGGTGAGCCTATCCTTCCAGCCCAACGAATCAGTCGCCATCTTCCATACCCGCACCGCCACACCAGTGGGCCCCGTGAGGGACGAGTCTAAGGACCGCGAATACAACGCCCTGTAGTAGTTGCCGCCACGCAGCAGCCACCTATCCAGGGCATACCCAGGGCTGAGGGCAGGGCCATAAAACCCGTGGTTGATCGCGCTCAGCTGCGTGGCCCAATAGTACCGTCGGATGTCTGGGAGTGCAATGCCCCCATCGTACCATGGGAGCATCAACTTTGAAATAGCTATTCGCGGCCGCCCATCCCACAGCAACGTCCGTTGGAGGCCTTCGACCTCCCGAAAGTATTTGGCCGGTACCCAGTCCAAGGTGTTCTGGAGGGCATAGAGGAAACGGGGAAGAGACATCATTTTGAACAGGGCCGCACGCCCAACAAGGGAGAGCGGCAGCCTCCGCCAACCTTCAACATCTCGCCTCAAGCGCGCCAAGGGGGGGAGCAGATTCCTCTCATAGCGCACAGCAGGATCCATGGATATAAAAATCCCCAAATACACGAAACCCTGCTGGGCAACCTGTATCGAACATGTTCTAGGGATCGGTGGGACCTCGCCACTAAGAACGTACAAGTACGATTTGCCCCAATTAATCACAAGCCCCGAATTCCTACCGAACGATGCGAGTACGTCACAGACCACTATAAGATACAGTAGGATATCATCGGCATAAAGCGAAATACGGTCCTCGTGATCAGGCGACCGAAGGCCCCGTATATCCGGGTGCCAACGTATCCATGCAGCCAACGGTTCAAGAGCGAGGGCGAACAACAGAGGCGACAGGGGGCAACCCTGCCGAGTACCCCTACCAAGCTGAAACGGAGTAGATGCCCGACCATTCACCACAACATTCGCTAGTGGCCCCTCGTACAGCAACCGAACCCAACTCACAAAACCGCGACCGAAACCAAACTTGGCCAGCACGGCCCATAAGTATGCCCACTCCACCGTGTCAAAGGCCATCGTGGCATCAAGAGATGCCACAATAGCCGGTTCACCAGCGTGCCCGCCCTGGCGATGACGCCATGAAGACGCCTAAGGTTTAATGCTGTGTTTCGGTGCGGGATGAAGCCCGATTGATCCGGGTGGACCAACTCGCCAAGCACCCTACTCAAACGGGTAGCCAGGAGTTTGGCCAGAATTTTCGGCTCAGCTTTGAGGAGTGAAATGGGCCGATAGGAGGTGCACCTATCTCGGGGTTTACCCTCTTTATGTATTACCACGATCGACGCCAGCCGCTGATCCAACGGAAGGATCCCATCCCCCCGCGCCTCCAAAAACATGGCGCGCAGGTGAGGGGCGACCCTATCCGGGAACAGTTTATACAGGTCGATCGGCAGTCCATTCGGTCCAGAGGCCTTACCCGAGTTTAACGCGCGAATCGCCCCCGCCACCTCGTCCACCGTTATGTCACCATCCAAATCATCCCTATCTATGTCAGAGAGGCAGGGCAACTCGATATCACGGAGGAGCTCAGACGAGTCCTCGGGCGGCCTGTCCGACACAGAGGAATAAACCCTACGAAAATACTCCGCGAAACACTTCACAATCCCCTCAGGTTCCACAATCGCCTCTCCCCCCTCTCCCGTCAACTCTGGCACCACTCTATTGACCCGTTCTTTCCTGTCCAACCACGCCAGGAGTTTCCCTGCCTTATCACCAACGTCATATAGGCGGCCCTGTTGTTCCCTACTGAGGGTCTTAGCGGCGTTCGTAACCAGGTCCCTATACTCCGCCTGCTTCAAGCAAAGCTCATGCAGTGAGGACTCTGTAACCTCCCCCTCCATAGCTCCCTCAAGGGCCGCGATCTCCTCCTCCACTTGCCGCACCTCGCCATCCCTCTGAGTCTTGGCAGCCACCACCAGGGAGAGGGCTTCCCCCCGAAGCACGGTCTTAAAGGCTTCCCACAGCGACACCGCCGAGTCCACGGTTCCCAGATTGTCCTTAAAGTAATTATCCACCTTCTTTACCAGGGCGCTGCGCATCTTGGGGTCCCGGAAATACCATGGGTTGATGGGGGCCACCCTCCCTCCTCCCTCCCGACCTAGATCCAGCCGGATCCACACTGGCGAGTGGTCAGAGATACCGCGTGCCATGTGCCTCGCCTCGGATATCAGCGAGGCATGTGCGGCCAGAGTGAGCAGGTAATCAATCCTGGAGAGACTACCATGCGCCCCGGAGTGAAACGTGTATTGACTCTGTGTGGGGTGCCGGAGCCTCCAGCAGTCTATCAGACCAAACGTGTCCAGGAAGTCTGGAAGCCATTTCTGAGCCCCCCCCTGTGTCCCTGGGCGGGTATCTATCCAACAGTCCGGAGCCCACAGCGTTGAAATCCCCTCCCACTACCAGCATTCCCCCCGGGAGAGTCAGCAAAGCCCTGCCCAAGTCAGCAAGTGTGGAGGCCTGCAGGGCCGGCGGGACATAAACCGAAACCAAAACCAAAGTCCTTCCTTCCCACCGCCCCGCCACCGCCACAAACCTCCCCCTATCGTCAACAATGGTGGAGTCCACCTCAAAAGGCAACGATGCTCTAACAAGGATGCCCGCACCCCTGGACCCAGAAGAGAATCCCGAGTGTGCAATGAATTTATACCCCTTCCTATTCAAGGCATAGCACATATTACCTATGAGATGTGTCTCCTGCAGCAGGACTACATCTGGCATTGAGCGTTTCAAAAATTGCAAAACAATCCCCCTCTTGATGCGATCCCCCAAACCATTAACATTCCAGCTTATAACACTTAAGCCCCTACCCCCCATCCTCAAACGGAAAGAGGCCCACCCCACACCCGAGGAGCCACCATGGAACAGCCCTGAGGATAATCATCATGCCTTGCAGAAATAAACCCCCCAACAACAAACTCAAAATCCCCAAAACTCCCCCCACCCTGCACCCCTGCTGCAGCTTACAAAGCCCCCCCAACTTGCAGTGTGCCTGTCGCCCTACAATAACAAAAATCTACAAAAAGTACCCTAAGGGAGGGAAAGAGCACCCCTCGTCCTCCCGCAACCCTCCACAGTTACTGCACTCTGTTCGAATCTTCAAGTATAGTCAAATCAAGTCAGGCCGGCTCTGAGATCTCAACCCTGTCCATCCCGGCCACTGTCTCCATGCTCGGCCGCGTCATCCCCCGTCCGTCGCCGGGGCAAAGCGTCCAGCCATTCATCGGCCATAACAGGAGAGTCAAAAAAGAATGTCCGATCTTCATGCACCACCCGTAGTCTGGCAGGGAAAAGCATGGCATACTTCAGATCCAGTTCCCGAAGTCTCCGCTTCACCCCCAGGAAGCTCTGTCTCTGTCTCTGCACCTGCTGGGTGAAGTCCGGATAAAAATTCACCGACGCATTCTGGAAGGGGACTGGGCCCGTCACCCTCGAAGCTTGCAGGATAGCGTCCCGATCTCGAAAATGGAAGAGCCGGGCGACAATCGGCCGCGGCGGGGCACCCGCCTTAGGCCGCCCGCCCGGCACCCTATGGGCCCTTTCCACCGCAAAAAACTTTCCAAGGCCCTTAGGCTTCAGATGATTGAGGACCAAATCCTCCACAAGCAGGTCCGCCGAAGCCTCATCCGAGGACTCCGGGACCCCGATAACGCGCACATTGTTGCGCCTGGCCCGGCCCTCGAAGTCCTCCAGCCGGCGGGCGGCGAGGTCACTCTCGGCCCTCAGCTTCCGAACCTCGGTCTGCAGATCCGCAACATCATCAGTGAGGCCCGTGGTCTTGTGGTCCAGGTTCTTAACGCGCTCGTTCGTCTTGCCCAGGTCCGAGCGGATCAGATTGACATCTACCAGGATGGCATCCACCTTATGCGCCAGGGCCTCGAACTGTTTCCCCATCGAGGTCTGCATCCCGTCGAGCGCGCCCATGACATCCTGTAGGGAGAGCTCCGGTGTCCCAGGCGAGTCCTCCTTCTGGGCATCCGGCGCCTGGCTCGATCCACTCGGCGATGCTTTCAGGAGGGCGTAGCGGTCCATACTGTTGACTTGGGAATACGTTCCCCGCCTGGTGGACTTAGTCTTCAGCCGATCCCCTTCTGCTTTGCCCGACATAATGGACTCCGGGCAGTCCAGCGCAGTTAAGACTGTTCCCTCTCAGAGAGAGGGATAAGGAGTGAGCAGCCCGCCGAGCGTCCTTGGGGTAATAAAGCCACCCAGAGCTCTACAGTGTCCGGGCAGACAAAGGGAACGAAATCGAAAGTGAAAGTGCGAGGACCTCCGTCCGACAGTTCACACCTCGCCAGGCCGTTGTTGATCAACTAGGAGTCGGGCATCCTGCCAACTCTAGCCCCTGGCATCCCCGGGAGTTAGGCCGCAATCTTCCGCCAGTCGTAAGTCCGGTTCCCGATGGGCGATCCGGTCACGGGTAGCATCAATCGCCTCCCTGACAACTCAGCAACACGGTGCCATGCATACCATCAGGATTAGAGACAGGATAGTCGACGGAGGGCGCGAGGGTCTCGGGAGCTCTAAGCTCACGCGGCCATCTTGGTCAAGCGCTAAGCTCCTCCCTTCCGATTTCTACATTTTTAATCCACAATCACATATTTGTATGTACTGTACCATTAACATCACAATTTGTTTCTCTTAAAACATCACATACCCACAAAAACTGCATTTTTTTTTATCCACAATTAAATTATAACATGGCTTCAAACATGGTTCCATAACAATTTGTAAAGTAACACCTTCCTCATTACTCATCTGTCTTAACAGTGAGCGCATTGTTTTACTCAAGAAATAGCAATATCTCCAATCAAATATCTTATAGTGCTAAAATATGTGTACAGTAAGATTCATAAAAAAAACTATATCTTTTATTAACAGATTGCTGAATCTTTGTTTTGTAATTTCAGAAACTCTGCCTCTTTTACTTACGACTCCATACAGATTGAACATTTTGGGGCTAATTACAATGTCGGGCGGACATGAGTCCGCCTGACACCATCTCGGTCCTGGGACCGACCGACCGACCTCTGGTCAGCGGTCCCGACCACCTAATTAGGATGCGACAAAACACTGTTCGCATTCCTACATTTCCCTATGGGAGCATGCATTAAGGCCGTAAACCGTCTGTAATACATGCTCCCATAGGGAAATGGGAGTTGCTGTTCATTCCTGCACCCAGTGGCAGGGACCTCAAAGTGCTTGCCACCGGGTGCAAAGATCAACAGGGGGCCCCATAGGGGGCCTGCTGGGGACCCCAAACACGCTTTCCGATATTGTTACCATGTCGGACAGGCTGGCATGGAAACATGCCAGAATTCGTGCATCGTAATCCCGAGGGCGGAAAGGAACGCCTTTTAGGATTACGAGCTGGTTCCAACTGCCCAACGGGCTTAGCCAACCGGAATGACCGCCCAGTTTAAATTCCATCCGCCAGCCTTTATGGGCCGCATCGTAATCAGCCCCCTAGTTTTAACACAACATTCAATGCTTGCTGATATCTCTCTACACTGTAAAGTCTACCTCTCAAAACCTAGATAAAGAAACATACACCTCTATAAACAGCTTTTGACTCCGTAACTTTGTATAGAATAAGTTTACCAACAGTAGGGCACCTATTGACACTTCTCAACAAAGTTCATAAAGTATATTTATAATTACCTGAACTTAGAGCAGTTGCTTATATGCAACTGAAGACACCAGTCATTCTCAATTCCAAATTCAGTCACTTCTGTGGAGCACAACTCCAGCAGACGTCCTTCTATTTCACATCTCCAAGAACAATCTGAACTATCTCTAGTTCTGTATCAAATCACATCACAGGATTTATTTAACCATGTAATAAGAATGGTAACAATTGGTGGAGTCTAGGCCCTTTTTAGGTCAAACTAGACAGCGCAGCTGTTTATCTGAGACCTGCTGTAATCAGTCTGTGTTCATCAAGTCCATCCCCTTTTTTGCCATTGCTTTTCATTTGTCTATGTCAGTGTCCTTTAAAAATCCTTGCTTGCTAGTGGTCAGTCCTGCCTCTTTGTCCCTCCTTTCTCTCTTCTCTTCCTCCCACAGAGCAGGGGCTTTGTACTGTCTTATTCCACTATGGTTCTTTATCTGTTCTCTGTGGGACTCTTTTTTCTTGGTTTCCTTCTCTGTTACAGTTTGTCTGTGTTCATCTTCAGTGCCCTAGCTTCTTATATTTAAGTATAGTATTCTTTCTGCCACCCCCCTTAACACCACAGTTGTGTTACTGCTGCCTCCCCTGCCCTGCCTCCCCCTGGGTTGCTTGTTAATAATTGTCGACATTATCTATCAGCACTGCACCTCTTTCAGAAGCTGATTTCATTTGTATTGTTGTTTATTTCCTAGCTCCTCTGTCCCATTTTCTCTGCCCTCCCTACTGCTCCCCCTCCCAATCAGTCAGCAAGCTCCAGCCTGACGTGCCTCACAGCAGAGCAGGGGAGCCAGACGGATGCCTCAGAGCAGGGGGCACTGCCCTATGTGCCTGCCCCTCACAGCTGCCCCAGCCGTGGACTGGCTCTGGTTTTCACAGAGAATTGCAGGTTCTTTGTATTATATCTATCTACCGGCAGGCAGGCTCTTTATAGCAGCGTGGTGCTCTTTCACGAGCACCGCACTGGTTTTGCTTTCCCTCTCGTGTCTCTTCCCTCGCTCCTCCACCTCACTCTCTCTGCTGTCCCTCCCCCCTCCCTTCCAATCAGTCATGGGGCTCTCTCAGGCAGTTCCACATGATTAATTCTCAAAGCTTGTTTTGAGGGGATTGTTGATAGCATAGGTTGTGCTCTGCACTACTTTGGAATTTAGCAAGCTGTGAAAAGAAACAGGCCGCTGTGAACTCCTTCTATAGGTGAGATGCACACGATAAAACAGCCCGGCACCCCAGGCTTCATCATTAGTGGCAGCTGTTTTTTATTTCCAGAGCGTTATGTGCGCCTTCACTTTCACAGTGGTGGCCACGGAAAATACATTCATTTTACTCCCAACTTTATAACAGATGACTCCCTGCTCTCAGTATATGGACCCCGGGGTAAATATATTTGCCCATTTCTACTTTTCGCTGTTGTAGCATTCTAGTGACATCTGGAAGTGATGTTTTTTAATGGTCTGAAGTAAGACCTGAGCAAAATGGATAATGGCTATGTTACATTCATAGTGGGCCCAAACAAGGAGCACTGATACTTTGCATATGACGACCCATGTTGACTCTCAGTGATTGGCTTGCTTATTTCTCTCAACTAAACAGCAATCTGAACGTGGTTCTTTCACGCCTCCTTTTCCCCTCCCCCCAGGCCATTATGGACACTGTTTTCAGTTGTGAACGATCATGGTATAAACTAATACAGTCTGGGTTTTGTAGTTTTTTTATGTGAACTATTTGCATTAACCTATCTTAAAAAAATGATTTGTAGCTGAAAATTTCAGGACTGAAGACATTGTTTATAACCTGGAGTGGGGGGCCTTTTCTCACAGATTGTCAAATCAGCTATACAAATAGAGTTTTCCTACAAGGAAAGTGTTTCATAATCTAAGCTTTCAATATTCGTCTGAAAACTATATTTTTTTATGTTTGTAGTAAAACACATCTGGCAGCCAGGCAGGTAGAGTAGGAGATGTAATTTGGTGAGTTTTATTTACTCTCCACGTGGCATTTAATCCCCTGCAGTTCCTGAGTACATGATGTAAGCGTGCGTCTGAGAAGGGCGTGGAAGGAAGGAATGGATCTACTCTACTGCTCACTATTTGTGTCTGCAGATTGCTCACAGCATATTTATTTTCATTGTGCAGAAACCGACACCATACCACCTATCTTTTTTAACATTGTTCTTTACATAGAATGAACATAATAAGCATTAACGCCCATATTCTTTATGCACCAACACTTCCTTCATCTGTATACATTTACTGACTCCCCTATAGTTGCACTGACAAACCCGTGTTAATTGTTTGTATCCCTCTGTATTCTTTTTATTTTTCCTCATACACTTTTAACGTGAAATTCCTTGCTCAATACACTTGTTTTCAGTCTGTGGACATGTAGTGCTTCACAAATAATTCAAACAGGTGAGCACCTCCAGAGAGAGTGGAAAACACACCATTCTTAATATAAGGAGCTTTAATGAGATGATTAACACCTCATGTTTAACAATTAGCCTTTTAAACTTACACAATTACATTTCACAACCGTTAAACCTGTCACATTCATGCCCTCTAGGCATCCCTCATAGCAGTGCACTATAATACCTGCCTGGAGCCCTCAAAAAAACTGCTTCCTCTCACCTGGCAGAATGTTTTTTTGTTTTTTAAACGTAACTCCAGGGAATTAGGATTTTGTTATTTGTCAAAATTATCATTTTTTTTCTTCATCAACTAAGCACCAATAGGAGCCAGTAAAGGGGACTGTTTCCCTTTCATAACGGGTTCACATATTAATAGCAGGCCTTTATCACGTATTAATTAATATTTCGTTTGAGTGGTAAGGTAGGCCAACCCCAAAGAATAAACCACGTTGCAATTTTATGTTTGCATGTAACTTCGGAAGTGAAATCTGGTTTCACCACCTATTTTTCCTTCAAAGCAAAACTGCACATTTTGGTCTACCTTTATATAAAACTTTTCAGATTTTTGTACTTACACCTTTGGTCTCATTTACCTTTATGAAGTACACAATTGGACCATGTTTGAAGAACCATTTCGTATGTAATAAAGTATATGATTGCAAAGAAAGGAAATAAGGAAAGGGAGGAGCAAGAGATGCAATGCAATAGGTTTCACATTTGAGAGAGTTGGCATTGTAAATGACACTGTCTTTTATTTATGTGTTTTGAAAACCTGCAAGTGGTGTGTAAACATGTACTTTGTACTTATAGTTGTTGCTTACGAGAAGCAAGACCAGGAGTAACTGCGCCTCTTTTACTGCTAGCCTTGCTTCGCGTAAGAAAGGACTATAAGTACAGAGTGCATGCTTAGGCACCGCTTGCAGGTTTTAAAAAAACATAAATGAAAGGTATTGCAAATTACAATGCCAATAGCTCTAACTCTCGCAAATGTGAGACCTATTGCATTGCAACTGCTTGTTTCTACTCCCCATTACAATCTAGCGAGACTCTTGCAGGAGGGTAAAACACCTTGTGGCAGTCTCAGTAATTTTCTTTCAGGTCCCGCGAACCTCTCTCACATTTCTATACAGCAAGCTTCACTCCCTGAAGCTTGCGAGCTACTCTTGCAAGATTCTTGCGGGATCGCAAAAAACTTGTCCGGAAAAGGTAGTATGTGGGACAGAGCATCCTCTCTACTGAGACTCATCTCTTAAATGACAGGTGTGTGTAGTAAGGTGTTGGGAGAGACAGGCCTCTCCACACAGACCTCTGTCTTAGATGACAGGTGCACCTAGTAGTCTGTGTGGAGGTATGGGCCTCTCCGCTGAGACACCTTTCTTGGATGATGTGTGTCCGTAGTAGGATGTCTGAACAGACTGGCCCCTCCGCTAAGACCTCTTTCCTCGATTGCAAGTGTATGTACTAGAGTTTGGCCTCTCCACTGACATACCTTGCTTTGATTACAAGTATATATAGTAGGGTATGAGCAGAGCTTGGCCTCTTCACTTAGACCTCTCTCTTAGATCACAGGTGTGTGTATTAGAGTGTAGGGAGGGCCTAGCCTCTACAGTCAAACCTCTGTCTTGCATGA
The DNA here is from genome assembly GCF_964204655.1 of Triturus cristatus. Lineage (NCBI taxonomy): Eukaryota > Metazoa > Chordata > Amphibia > Caudata > Salamandridae > Triturus > Triturus cristatus. The sequence goes on from NC_140582.1 coordinate 501,413,846, forward strand.
TGGTTGTGCGTACTAGATATGTAGAGGGAGTAAACTCTCCACAGTGACCACTCACTCTTGGATGACAATTGTTTGTAGTAGAGTATAGAGAGTAACTGGCCTCCCCACTGAGACCCTTCTGTTGGTTGATGGGTGTCCGTAATAGAGTATGGGGAGAGATTGGCCTCTTCCCTCAGACCTCTTTCTTACAGGAGAAGGTAGACAGTAGGGTGCTGCATGGACTTCCCTCTTTTTCCACACCTCTGTCTTCAATAACAGGAGTGCTTAGTAAGGTGTGTACATGGACTGCCCTCTCCTTCCAAACTTCTCTCTCAGAAAACATGTTTGCGCAGTTGGGTGTATGGAGAGAGACTGGCCTCTTCATTAAGTCCTCTGTCAAATTATGGGTGTACGTATTTGGGTGTGTACATGGACTGGCCTCTCAGATGACAAATGTCCATATTAGGCTGTCTGTAGAGACTGTCCACAATTGAGACCTCTCTTTGGATTACATTTGTGCATAGTATGCTCTGTCCAGGGACTGTCCGCCCTACTAACACCCCTCTCTCTGATAATGGGTGTGCACAGTAGGGTGTGGGAAGAAACTGTACTCACAACTCTTAGAAAACCGATGGGTGTAAATAGTAGTCTCTAATAAACACCATCTCCAGCAAGACTCCTTTCTACAGTACAGTAACAGTGCATACTAGCGTTTATTCAAAGATCACCTACTCTTTCCTACTTTTGACAATCATAACTTTATTATAATTAAGAATTAACTATCTACTCATCACAGTACTTATCTCTTGCACACTTCCTCTCAAAAACAACGACCACAATATGTATTCCTACTAACGCATTGTATTGAGAACTCATCTACGCCTCTTTACTATTTGTGATCCTGCGAGAGTCCTGGGAGATCAGAAAAATGTGTTAAAAGCAATATACATTTATTTTCTTCACAGTAGTTATCCCTTAGACACCTCCTTTCTAAACCTAGGGGATTAGCATGTCTTTTTGCTGCCCCCTTATATAGCTTTTTTATTTCATTTCCACAACTCCTCCATTTTTTCACAGTAAACACTAATGGCGGCCATTTCATTTCTAACATTCCAACAGCCAGCCAATCAGAGCGCTTGCTCTTGTGGGACTTGCGGGAGCCTCTTACTCCTGCAAGATTGTGAATGCTCATGGGAAAAACAGGACTTTCGACCAACCACAGTGCTCAATTTAATATTTCACGCTCTTGCTGGAGGTTCACAGGACTGCCTAAATATACAATTATATCTTACCCTTAATATCTCAAAAACTACTGAATGAATTTACACCAAATCCCAAAAGCACAATTTACAAACCAAGATCTAGCTTCCTGCCAAATTTGGTGTAATTACATTCAGCAGTCTTTGCTAAAACCCGTCTTTAAGAGTTAATTGAAAATACATGCAGATTTTATGTTTTGAGTCCACCTTTGTTTTTCGGCCCCTTCTTTATTGAACACCCTGAAACTTTCTGGGAAGGAGCTGAAGAGGATGACCTTCTACTTTGAAAGGTTTTGTGGCGAATTAGCAAACAAGGCCAATCTCATTAGCAAACCAAAAAACGCTCTTTCTATGGTAAACCAGATCTAACGATAATAACTTACTGGCGACTGCCAGTAGGTAATTTTTATATAGATATATATTGATATAGATACATATAGATATATATTTTAAAACTGAAGAAGGGGAACTACTCTCCAAACCCCTGAGTTTAGTCAATCCATTTTTACTAGAGATATATTCCCATAGATTATATTAGGCTGGCATTAGGGAAAATTGGGTACTAGAGGTGAAACACAATTCTGTGATTCATTGAAGCAGTACGTTTACATTGAATAATAGATTTTCTACATGTATAGTTATCTAATTCTTCAATAAACAAGTCAGGACAATTGTTAGCAATTCAAATAACATGGAGATATGTATATATTTATGAAAGTAAGCTCCAGCCAGGTAAGTTCCAAGAAACTTTATATTTTGTAAAGTAAAGAGGAATAAAAGGAGACAGCCAGTGTCACAACCTTATGCCACACTAGCTATCGCCAACTGTCTTTTCCCCACAATCTAGTCGTGAACATTTCACAATGAAGCCCTCATAAGTAAAACTCAAACACAACATACCTCCCATCTTTCCAACCAAAAAACCTTGTAAATTCACATATAACAAAAACAAAAAAAGTGATACAAATATTATATATAATATTGAAACCATACCGACATTGACATAAATTACTACATAACTGTATACATATATTAATACATAGTATAGTCTTGAAATTTTGCTGGCATTGGCTTAGCCCTGCAGGATCTTCGTCGACTTAAAACCAGAATGAACAAATCCAGTACTAGAAGAAGATCTATTAACAATGCTCAGATTCATGAAATTTAGAACTCAACGCCTTCACACACTCACCACTTACTTTTACAATCCTATTGCAATTTCACTCCAAAAGTACATTTCTCTTTTCTGAATCTTAAACCTCTTTCTGCCATAGGTCTCAATACCTAAATCAACGTACTATTGTGATCAGCATCATCCTTTCAATGAACCAACCCTTCATCTTAGAAAACTAAAACACCAGGGATTCCATTCAGAACATCACCCTTTGAAAAGTAGCCACTGCTGAAGCTAATCTGAATGGTATGCTACAGAATTGAAAAGCACTATCTGAAGTAACAAAAGCCATGAGATGCCTAGATTATTTACAAAGAATAAGCTGATAATACGCATATCAAGTTTTGGAAATACAGAGGCCCAACTTAAGGAAATGATAAGTTCACCAATCTTTGGAAGCGGATGCCCATCAATCGATATTACCTTGTTTAAACTACTCAAATTGATACACATTCTAAACTAATTGTTTTTCTTTTGGCTACTACAATAGGAGATAGCCACAAAGAGGAATCAATTGGCTCAATAAAACCCTCTTGACAGAAATTCTTCAAAGGTTCAGTTAACTCCTTCCTAATATTAAATACAACACTACGTAACTTATTTTAACAGGTATACCTCCTTCCTTTTACTTGATATGATGCTCAAAATTGTTCACCCTTCCAAGTTCTTCTTTGAAAATTCCCTTATATTGATCCAAAATTTCTCCCATGATCACAGGAGGATCTTCAAGCTCGCTCACACTCACAATTTAGGGGTAACACCCAGATCTCAATTGAAGCTCCAAACAACCTTGATGATGCCATCCTAAAATATCTGGTCTTGCAACTGACACATACACCTTCCCCACATTCTTTGAATTGTATCGAAGACTCAAAATACCCTTCCAAATATATTTTAACTCCATTTTAACCCTCAGGATAAACATCCGGAGGTAAAAGATCTTGTGCAAGATCACTCTCATACAAAGTTTGTTTAGAAATTATTGTGATCTTAAAACCAGGATCTGTTAACAGAGGAATCAATTTCTTTCACTATATACGTCTCAATAGAATCTTTACAGAGAAGTACATATTTCTCATGCACCTTAGCACAAAGCACCGCATTTCTCATTTCAATGCAGTATTAACTTTGAGATTTTTCATGCTTCTACAAACCCTTGCAAAATGGTTCAAAACCACATTTATTACATTCTTTCCTATTGCTGAGCATTGGTTATGAGAAGCTACATGCAATTTCGAACCACACCTGAAGCATGAATAATCAGGTGTCACTCTATTCTTCTGTTGTAAAACTCATATTAGATAAACCAGGCTTCTTATTTTTAACAATAGTAATGGTCTCTGATGAAGATTTGCTTAGTTCCTTCAAATATTCCTTATAATCCTGAATGCTGTCGCTTATGTCAATAGTTTCATCAAGTGACGGATCCTTGTACGTCAAAAGGCTTTTTTGAATCCTTTTATTAAAACATTTGATGACTAACTGATCTCTTAGCTGATTTGTGAAACTACCAAATTCACACTTTGCTGTTAGCACACGTAATGATGCCACATACACATCAAATGACTCAGAACCAGATTGTTCCAGTGGAAAAACAAATATTTTGTCTTCTAACAATTAGATTAGGTAGTTTACCAAAATGAGTTTCCATATGTATAACAGTTTCCTTATACTCATCCAATTCTTAATCTGCATCATCATTCACTGTTTTAGGTAAATGCTCAGCAATATTTTGCTCCTCCAATCCCAAAGAAAGTTCTAAAATCAATGTATTCCTCTCAGGTCTAAATTTTAGACCATCTATAGCTCCCAAATACATGTTAAATGCCCTGAACCACTCCCTCCATCTAATAAGTGATTAACCAGAGAGTTGCAAAAATGGGGAAGGTTGCGTAATGGTCTGCATGTTAAAGAATGCAAAAAAACACAATTTATTTTAAAAATAACAATAGAATTTTGTACTACATAAATTATATGTGTAAAAAAACAAGTGTTAAAACTGTTAATGCATAAACCAATATCTCATACAGTAAGACTCATGTACATCAATATTGCATACATCAGTATATAAACCGCAGTCTATGGTAAAATTAGTATTTAAATTGAGCATATAACCGCTACAGCCCAAGCCAAAACATCTGGCAAGAAAAAAAGTCAATCATGAAAAAAAAATCCTTAGAACTTAAAACAACTTGATTACACGCTAAAAAAATTAATTCCAAAGGTGTGCGTATCACCGTGTTTTCAGAAACCTGTACTAATCTCATACATGATAACGCACGCCATAAATGCTTCCAATACCTTGCTATTCATGGACAGTCGGCAGCAAATCCCATCCAAAATGGCCGCTCATTAACATCATAATGTGCGTTCTATGTAAACCTGCCAAATGGTGTGCGTGTAACCGAGACTGAGACCAATCCAAGATGCCATATTAACGCACGTCACTACAACTCAGAAACAGGGGAAACCACCACTCATGGCTACTGCATTACCACAAACATGATCCAGAAGTCCCCGCTGCCTCCCTTACTCGATCGGTCCAACAGTAAATATGAGCGATCCACTGCGCACACACACAGGGTCACACATACTCCACCAGTACAAAAGTGCTCCACACGAGGACACCAACCAGCAGCTCGTCGCCTGTGATGAATGTAGAATCCAGCCAGGTAAATTCCCAAAAAGTTTATTTCTTTTAAAGTAAACAGGAATAAAAGGAGACAGCGAGCGTCAGAACCTAACTCCGCACTAGCTGTCACCAACTGTTATTATCCCCCAAAATTCTCTTGAGCTCTACTTGCAAATGTTCCACAACAATACCTTGTGAGTAGAAGTCAAGCACAATATATATCTACCAAAAATGTGCTGCTTTGAAATTCGGAAGCAAAGATTGACAGGCTAAGCAAATATATGTGGAAATTGGAAGCTGTACTTACGGAAATTCCTCTCGCTTTAATTATTTTTGTGTCTTTAAAAAACATTATCTACCAAATTACTAAAAACCTACACCTTCCCTCTAGTTTCAGGCCTGCATTAAAATTTCAATGTCCAATTACTACAGCCTATTTTTTCAGGAGAGGCAGTAAATTCAACAGCTCTTTATTTTACCAAAGTGATGCTCAGGAGTGCCTTACTAGTGTCTTAAATACAAAATATTAGCACTCTAGTGTTCATCAGAATTCTGTGGTGATGCTGCAGTTGGTTACTAGGGAGTTAACTGACAGACTGCAACTGGTGCTACAAGTGCATGTTTAGCTCTGCTATTGGATTGTTTAACTGAAATGCATGAGAAAGATATTATAGAACTCATGAAAAATGTGTCCTCAATTTAGTTTTCTAGAGCACTAACCATGCTCTAAGTGGCAGCTTCATCCATGGGAACTTATGTGGGAACCTAGACCTCTCTGCTCTCCATAGTGAGAATAGGATCCATTGTCCCCCACCCTAGGAACTCTCAAAACCCTTGTGATCTTAGAAAGACTGATGTCTCCCAAAGGAACCATACCGGGAACTTCGATTCCCCTGTGCCCTATGGGAACAGGGGTGATGTCTCCAACCTAGGGATTCTCAAGCTGTACAGGGTCAATTAGGAGTGTCTAAGGGCCTTGGGTTTACCTCTACTGACACCCACCCAATATGGGCTACTCCACAGCTTCCCAGCAGTCAAACTGGAGACCAACTAGGGACCTTAAAGATGCTGATGAAAAGTTTGACAGGTCACACTGTAGGTATCTGTAACCTTCCACCTCAAGGTCATATCCCCCAAAATATGTACACCTAAAGTGCATCCATCAGAAGTCTGACAGGCAAAGTACACTGCAGCCTGCCCTTCTGACAGCTCAGAGCTATAATGTCAGTCATAAATGTTTAGCACAGGCCCTCTTTACTCAAAATAGGCCCTATCTACCAACTGGTTGTGCCACTACAGGCACACCTGCGTTCTGCATCATTATGCTGGGTGCCACACCCATCAGCCAAACCAATGCCCGGCAAACCGGAAGCTCAAGTAGGCCTCAGGGTTGCCCCCCAAGGCTGGTACAACTAAAGAGCACCAGGCAGTAGTCAGCTAAGGCAACGTCTCTTCAGCTGGCCCTTCTGACACCTCAGGGCAACAATCCCTAACATACATGGCTTCCTGCCCCACTGTCCTTAGGCCTGCTGTCATAGGACCTACCTGATTGGACACCAGGCTGGGCATTGCCACAGCCACCACCCAAGGTTCAGGTAAAACAGTCTCTAGGATGACATCTTACACGGTACTTGGGCAATCGGCAACCCTACCCTGACAGCTCAGGGTTCACCACTAACCCATCCAGGGAATCTAGGGAGTTCAACACCCCCGCTCAGATCTCCTCAGGGTCAGTAAGTAGCCTACTTAGGGAAACCAGGAGCTATCACTTCTCTTCCTATCTCGGGAACCATCCCCTTACTGGGCCACCCACCACAATGGGACACTCTGTATAACTTCCTTTCCCCATCAGATAACCTATGGGGAGATTGTGAGAACCACACATTTTTCTCCCACCGCCAACTGTGGGAACATTTGACGGGGATCAAACCAACCTTCTGGTGGGAAATCCTAGGGTTGCCATTGACTTCTGGGTACTCTCCCATCCTACCTATCCAGTGGTTTTAGCCTAGGCCAATGGCAGAAAAATCTCAGCAACAGAAGGACTAATTGTGGGCTCCCTTGTGGGAAATCTGCCTTGTCCATTGCAAGCACAAGAATTTCTTGGAGTCCCCAAATCAACTCCTACAACCCAAGAAGCAGTGTCCACCCCATCACCGAAATCTATGGTTTGGGCACCTGTTGCAGCCCCTAAACCTATAGAGAAGCACTCTCCTCACACAGGCCTAGTGTTGGGGTTACAAGAGAACTATGGTCTGGAACACTCTAAATGAAAACAGTGTGTGAAAGCCCACCCCTTCATCACATCATTTCAAAATGTAAACCGATCAAAATAAACATAGGTAATACATCAACCAACGATCAATGTTTTCACATGACTTATGTGTGTGCAGGGGCTTTCCTTTTCCACATCTGGAGTTCGCAAAACCAAACCTTTGAACCCCTCTGAGTCTTGCACTCTGATATTTCTGGATTAATGCATAGGTAATGTGTAGCAAAACTGAACTTATCAAATGTTATCACTGTGTACTAGAAACGGATACTATTTGGATACTATTGATCCCAGGACTGAACACCAAGTAAGAAATTGGGTTATTAGTTGTGCAGGATGTTAGTCCTGTGCAAGTAATAGGTCCACAATTATCTCCTTCCTGAGAGCCAAGTGCCCAATTGTGGCACTTGACTCTCTCAGGGTAGTGAAGCAGAGCAGTCACAGGTCTACTGGGAAGAAGTGGTGTGGGCTAGTAATCACCATTCGCTGGCATGCAAGAACAACACTAAATAAATCATTAACAAGTCAGTGATTTTTCTTTGAAAAAGGAAAAGTACATTTATTACACACACACTATTAGATAGTACGCATTAAATAAAAATTATGTACATAGGTAGGTGAAAATACCTTTGGTGACATTCTGAAATCACATTTGACCCCTGTAATCATAACACCCCCTCCACCTATGCCAGATACAACATCACAATGTAACAGGGTGTCATTTGAAATAAAGCAGGTCTATTGACTTAGCAAAGGGGGCATAACATCAGCATAAGGCAGGCGTATTGGTTTTGTCAAGGGGTCAACACATTAAAATATAAGTCAAGCCTATTGCCTTTGCTAAGGAGTCACCACATTAAAGTAAATGGGATAATTATATACTAGAATTCAATTAAATGGCCTTCGCAACCGTGTTTAAATGCAATCACTATCAATTACAGTGTTCATCAACAAAGATTGTCAAGAAAGCTTTTGTATTGAATACAACTGTCCCTTTGGCCACATAATATAACTATAGGATTAATCCCTAGTGGTCCCTACAGTCCTGAAGAGCAAAAGCTTCAATTTTGGGAATGCTTGAAAAAGTCTCACCAGGTCATATGTCCTCTGACTTTGGACACATAGGGTGAGGGCATTAGCTTGATTTCTTGGCACTATTGCATTCCCTGCATCCCCAAAAGCACATTGGGGCCAATTCCGATCCAGGTCGGAAGGGCACCGAATGCGATCCGGCCGGAAAAACTACGAGCCGTATGCGTGTTTTCCGCCCGACTCGTACAGCTGTACGAGCGAGCCATTACGATGCGAGCTACATGAAACCGAGTCGTTTCCGGATCCGAACCACTCCGTGCACCGCAGCGTGCAATGGATGTGTTTCACGACCGAGCCAGTACGATCTACGCGTCGGACAGCCTGTGCGAGCCGGAGTGTCTAGCTTGCAAAAGCTCCCGGAGTCGGACTTTGGGGGTCCGCGTCGAAACCCCCGACACCCGCAGCCATACTACTCGCACACAGGGGGAGCTTCCAGGAGCATTTTCGTCAACCTCCAAAGGGCACACTTTGCATGCAGCTAGCTTCACAGGCTCCCTGCCCTAGACTTCTCTGCTTTGCCCTCTGTAGACCCAATGGCCTTCTGACCATCTTCTCAGGGCATCCTGGAGGTACTGGAGTCTAGGTCTTCCCTGTTAGAAGGCGACCTCAGAGGGGCCCGGAGGGGGCCCTGACTACCCTGAGACCCACCCTCGAGGTATCGTAGCCGGGCGCTGGTGGGAGACTCCTCAGGGGAGGAACCTCGTATCTAGGATCGCACACTCGGCACCACACGACAGAGAGACACCACACGAGGAGTTCTTAAGAGCAAATCTTTATCAGATCGGAGTGGTAGGATCTTTATGATCAGCAAGGCAAAATATATACAAGTAGAGCGCGGGCTCACCAAGTCTTGGAGGGGGGGATAGGAGGTAGCGGGACAGTCCTTGGGGATATGGACCAAATGCAGGGTCGTACCCGGCGCACAGCTCACAATCCTCGAGCTGGGGGATATGCTTGTCGTCGTGGGGTCCGGCGGGACCAAGAGAGTCTGTGGGAGCCGCGAGTTACTCAGCAGGGCTCGAGCGCGAGTTCGGAGGTCTTACCATCTTCAGGGAGCCGCAAGTCACTCAGCAGGGCTCAAGCACAAGTTTGGGGTCTTACGATCTTCAGGGAGCCGCGAGTCACTCAGCAGGGCTCAGGCACAAGTTCGGAGGTCTGACGATCTTCAGGGAGCCGCGAGTCACTCAGCAGGGCTCAAGCACAAGTTCGGGGGTCTTACGATCTTCAGGGAGCCGCGAGTCACTCAGCAGGGCTCAGGCACAAGTTCGGAGGTCTGACGATCTTCAGGGAGCCGCGAGTCACTCAGCAGGGCTCAGGTGTTTCCAAGGCGAATCTGCCGGACAGTCCCAGAGCACCCCTTGTTATAAGGCGACTCCTCTTTGATGTCCGGAGTCTGTGCAGGCAGGGGTCTTGTCACCTGGGGGTCGCTTGTTGGGGGTTTCCTGCCATTGTCCTTTGATCCTTTCAGGGCCGGGTCGGGAGGATCCCCAGACACCCAGCAGGCGTGGAGCCAGCCCTCGGGGAGGCCGGCGGGTCGATCGAAACCCACCTTCCCAGGGAAGCGCAGAGGTGTGATGGAAACTGCTCCTCCCTTTCTCATCCCAAGGGGAGCGCAATGTCCTCCAGCCGGAGTGGCGCCTATAGGCTAGGGTCGCGCTGGGGCCGGGCGGCCATCTTGGTGCATGAAGTGGGCACGCGGGCCCGGGGTGGCCGAAGGAGGAAGGCCACGGACGGGGGAAGTCTGGGTCGGGTGTGTGTGTTCTGGTGGGAAGGATCGGCTAGGCCGTGGGCCCGGGGCTGGTGTGAGGTGCAGGGGTCAGGTCTGACTATGTTACGAGGGCCGGGTCTAACACGCGTCCCCCCCCAGCTGAAAGCCGGAGAGAACTACCCATCTTCTTGGGGGTTCTCTTCGCTGAGGCGGAAGAATCGGGAGAGGCCATCGGCGTTGGCGTGGTCCGTACCAGGGCGATGTTCCACGGTGAAATGCATCCCCTGGAGGGAGATTGACCACCGCAGAAGCTTGGGGTTTTCTCCTCGCATCTGCATGAGCCATCGCAAGGGGCGATGGTCGGTTTGGACCCTGAAATGGGTGACGAACAGGTAAGGGCGTAGTTTCTTGAGGGCCCAGACTACGGCGAACGCCTCGCGCTCGATGGTACTCCATCTCTGTTCCCGGGGCAACAGCCTTCGGCTGAGGAAGGCCACGGGCTGGTCTAGACCCTGGTCATTTACCTGGGAGAGGACTGCCCCGATGCCATGCTCGGAGGCATCAGTTTGTACCACAAACTCTTTGGAGTAGTCGGGGGCCTGGAGGACGGGGGCCGTACACATGGCCGTTTTCAGGGCATTGAACGCCTCTTGGCAGGCAGGGGACCACTCCACCTTCTTGGGCTGCTTCTTGGACGTGAGTCCCGTGAGGGGACCGACCAGGCTGCCGTAATTCCGGATGAATGTCCGGTAGTAGCCCGTGAGGCCCAGAAAGGCTCGGACCTCTGTTTGGGTAGTGGGGGGTTCCCAGGCTAGGATGGCGTCGATTTTGGGCTGTAGAGGGGCGACCTGCCCGCTCCCGACCTGGTGCCCCAGGTAGGTTACCGAACCTTGCCCAATCTGGCATTTGCTGGCTTTCACGGTGAGGCCCGCCTGGCGTAGGGCGGTTAGCACCCTCCGGAGGTGCTGGAGGTGCTCACTCCATTCAGAACTAAAAACTGCAATATCGTCGAGATATGCAGCGCTGAATTTTTCCAGCCCGGCCAGGACTCTATTTACCAGTCGCTGGAAGGTGGCCGGGGCATTTTTCATCCCGAAGGGCATCACGCGAAAGCGATAGTGCCCATCCGGGGTGGAGAAGGCGGACCGCTCCTTGGCTCCCTCTGTGAGCGCAATTTGCCAGTAGCCGCAGGTGAGATCGAAGGTGCTGAGGAACTGAGCAGCCCCGAGCCGGTCAATGAGCTCGTCGGCTCGGGGAATGGGGTGGGCATCGGCTCGGGTGACTTCATTGAGTCCCCGGTAGTCCACGCAGAAGCAGAGTTCCGGGGCGACCCCGGGGGCAGATGCTTTTGGGACCAGGACCACGGGGCTGGCCCAGGGGCTGTCTGAGGGTTCGATCACGCCTAGGGACAACATTTTCGAGACTTCGGCTTGGATACAGGACCGGACCCGATCAGGGACTCGGTAGGCTCGGTGTCTCACTGGTGGGCTGTCCCCGGTATCCACATCATGGACACACCAGTCAGTGACCTTGGGGACCAGGGAGAAAAGGTCCGGAAACTGGCCTAGGAGCTGGTGGCAATCCTCACGTTGCTGGAGAGTGAGAGACGGAGAGAGGTTCACTCCCCCTACGGAGCCGTCCTTCTCCTTGGTGCACAGAAGATCAGGGAGAGGATCTGACTCTTCTTCGGACCCGTCATCAGTGGCCAGTAGGAGGCTCAGCTCCGTCCGCACAAAGTGGGGCTTGAGGCGGTTCACGTGGAGGACCCGGAGGGGGTCCCGGGGTGACTGGACGTCTACCAAGTACGTGACCGGGCTCTTCCGCTCAACTACTTTGAAGGGCCCGGTCCATTTATCCTGGAGAGCGCAGGGTTTCACGGGGGCCATGACCCACACCAGCTGGCCCGGCTGAAACTCGACCAGCGCGGCGTTCTGGTCGTACCAGCGCTTCATCTCCTCCTGACTCGCCTCCAGGTTGGCCTCTGCCATCTCCCGGAATCTCCTAGTCTGATTTCGGAGGGTCAGGACGTAACGGAACACATCTCGGGGGGGGGCCTCGGGGCGCCGCCTCCCACTCTTCCTTGACCAGGCTGAGGGTCCCCTGACGGGGTGCCCGTAGAGTAACTCAAAGGGGCTGAAACCCAAGGATTTCTGGGGAACTTCTCGGTATGCGAATAGGAGGCAGGGGAGCAGGATGTCCCACTTACGCCGGAGGGGCTCTTCCAGGCCCGCGATCATCCCCTTCAGAGTCCGGTTAAACCGCTCTACCAGGCCGTTTCCTTGGGGGTGGTACGGGGTGGTGAACTTATAGGACACCCCGCACTGTTGCCATAAGGACCTCATGTATCGGGAGATAAAGTTGGTACAGTGATCGCTCACGACCTCGCGGGGAAAACCCATGCAGGAGAAGATCCCCATCAACACCCGGCCCACCACTGGGGCCGTGACGGTGCGCAGGGGGATGGCCTCAGGGTAACGGGTGGCATGGTCCACCAGGACGAGGATGAACCGGTGCCCCTGGGAAGTTGGGGGGTCCAGAGGTCCTACAATGTCGATCCCGACCCGCTCAAAAGGGGTACTGACGACAGGGAAGGGTTGGAGGGGAGCCTTGTGCTTCCCTCCACTCTTCCCACTGGCCTGGCACGTGGGACAGGACTTGCAGTGGGCTTCCACATCCGCTTTCATTCTGGGCCAGTAGAAGTGAGTCACGAGGCGACTGTATGTTTTGTCCTGACCCAAGTGGCCTGCGAGGGGAACATCGTGGGCCAAGCCCAGGAGGAGGTTTCGGAAGCGTAGGGGTACCTCCAGCACCCGGCCGGACCCTAGCTCCACCGACTTCTGTTCGCTGTACAAAAGGTCATTCTCCCAATACACCCGGTGCGTCCCCGTCTGGTCGCCTGCGGCCTGGGCCTCTGCCTGTTGCCGGGGCCCGACCAGGGAGGGACAGGTAGCCTGCTCTCGGCAGAACTCCTCTCGGGAGGGGCCCCCCTCGTGGCGCCACTGGGCTAATTCGGGCAGATCGCCTAACTCGGTGACTGGGGTGGAGTCGGAAGGCGGGGGTTCGTCACTGGCGATCGACTCTTCTGGTGGGGGGATGGGGGGACCCTCGTCCGGGACCATCCTATCTTCAGGGGTCGGGGCGTCATCGACTTCCCTCAGGGGGGTCAGTCGAGCCGCCATGGATCGAGTGGTGGCGCACACCCACTCAGGGAGGCCCATCATCCCTAGGTGGGTCTTGCGCTCAACTTGTCCCCAGGGGGAACTTTCCAGGTCGTTCCCCAAGAGACAGTCGACGGGCTGGGAGGTTATCACTGCGACCTTCAGTTTACCGACCACCCCTCCCCACTCAAAGGGCACCAGGGCTACCTTACATAGGCTTTCTGTGTTGTCGGCTGAAATGACAGGGCAAAATACGTTGGGGAGGACCTGGGCTTCGTGTACTAAATGGCTGAGGACACCGGTGATGCTGGCCCCGGTGTCACGGAGGGCTTCTACTTGGTGGCCATTGATCGTTACGAGCTGCCCATATTTCTTTGTGTTAGAGGGCAGGAGGCTCCCAGGGACCATCTCTCTATCTCCTAAGGATACTAGGGCCATAGCGGCGGGTTCCCACTCCTCGGCCTCCTCAACCTCCTCCCCCAGGGCTACATTGGCTATCTGTCTAGCAGGGGGTGCTGCCTGGGTGGTGCGTGGGGCCATGGGGCATTCAGGGTCGTTGGCGTAATGCCCGGGCTTCTGGCAACGGAAACAAGTGATGGTTACCCGGTGCCCCCGTTTAAGGGGGGGGCCGGATACAGCTGGTGGGGGTGCCGGGAAAGGTGGAGGTTGGGACTTCGGGGGACTAGCCTGGGACTCTCTCTGCCCTCCCTGGTTTCCCCCCCTCTCTGGCAGGGTGGTCCCTGACTGGCTCGGGGGTACTCTCCTACAGGGCCCCGGGAGATCCGGGTGTTGGTCCAGCGATCCGCCTCGACAGCCAGCTTTCTGGGGTCCGTGAGCTTGCTGTCGAGCAGATGCTGGCGTAGTTCCACAAAGCAGTTGGCAGCCAGGTGTTCCCACAACATAAGGTTGGTTAGTTCTTCCAGGGTGGTTACCTTGCTGCCTTTGATCCACCCATCGAAGGCGCGGCTGAAGAAATTCACATATTCCACCCAGGTGGTACCCGGGATCTTCCTGCAGTCCCGGAACCGCTGGCGGTACATCTCCGGGGTGAGGCCATACCTTGTGAGGAGGGCCGCTTTCATGTGTTCATAGGAGGTCTGCATGGAGGTGGGTAGGTCGAGCAGGGTGTCTCTCCCTTCGCTCAGGAATCGTCCCCATAACCCAGCCCCCCAATCCTTCTGCGGGACCCGATGGGAGGTCATGGCGACCTCGTAGGCCCGGAACCACTGCTGAATGTCATCATTTTTGTAATATTCTTTGACCACATCCTTGGGGATGTGGACCTTCTGCTCCGTCGGGGCGGCCGCCTCCCGGTTCCCACGAGGGCCGCGCTTCTTCGCTTCTTGCTTTCAGTTCTATTTCCTTCAGGCTGCGTTCAAGTTCCAGTTGAAGTCTCCTTCCCTCGTGTTCTCGTTGGAGTTTCTTCTCTTCTAGTTCTCCTTGTACTCGCAACTGTTCTACTGCTAGCTTTTTCTCGGCTAATTTCAACTCGCCCTCAATTTTGAGTTTGGCTAATTCGAGCTCGTGATGGCGACTTTTTTCTCTGTCTGCGAGTTCCTCCGGGGATAGGCCCCCGTCTGGTACGAAGCCTCGCACCTGGTTGCTGCTGCGTTCTCCTTGGGAGGGTCCAGCTTTGTCGTGGGGCTCCCCCGCTCCTTCTGGGCGGGAGGCTCCAGAATCCACCCAAGCTTTCAGTGCCTTTTGCATATCTTCTTTGGTGTTGAGACCAGTGGTAGCGATTCTGAGTTCCTTACAGAATTGCTTTAGTTCTTTGTGAGTGTACTCTTCCAGCTGTTCCACCTGGAACACGGTACTGGCGTCGTTTTCTATGAGAACCACGGCGTTTCCTTCTGCCATCTTTGTCGGTAGTGCGTCAGTCGTTCACGGTACGATCTCTAGATTATGGGCCCGAATCCCGTCGCTTGCCACCAATGTTAGAAGGCGACCTCAGAGGGGCCCGGAGGGGGCCCTGACTACCCTGAGACCCACCCTCGAGGTATCGTAGCCGGGCGCTGGCGGGAGATTCCTCAGGGGAGGAACCTCGTATCTAGGATCGCACACTCGGCACCACACGACAGAGAGACACCACACGAGGAGTTCTTAAGAGCAAATCTTTATCAGATCGGAGTGGTAGGATCTTTATGATCAGCAAGGCAAAATATATACAAGTAGAGTGCGGGCTCACCAAGTCTTGGAGGGGGGGATAGGAGGTAGCGGGACAGTCCTTGGGGATATGGACCAAATGCAGGGTCGTACCCGGCGCACAGCTCACAATCCTCGAGCTGGGGGATACGCTTGTCGTCGTGGGGTCCGGCGGGACCAAGAGAGTCTGTGGGAGCCGGGAGTTACTCAGCAGGGCTCGAGCGCGAGTTCGGAGGTCTTACGATCTTCAGGGAGCCGCGAGTCACTCAGCAGGGCTCAAGCACAAGTTCGGGGGTCTTACGATCTTCAGGGAGCCACGAGTCACTCAGCAGGGCTCAGGCACAAGTTCGGAGGTCTGACGATCTTCATGGAGCCGCGAGTCACTCAGCAGGGCTCAAGCACAAGTTTGGGGGTCTTACGATCTTCAGGGAGCCGCGAGTCACTCAGCAGGGCTCAGGCACAAGTTCCGAGGTCTGACGATCTTCAGGGAGCCGCGAGTCACTCAGCAGGGCTCAGGTGTTTCCAAGGCGAATCTGACGGACAGTCCCAGAGCACCCCTTGTTATAAGGCGACTCCTCTTTGATGTCCGGAGTCTGTGCAGGCAGGGGTCTTGTCACCTGGGGGTCGCTTGTTGGGGGTTTCCTGCCATTGTCCTTTGATCCTTTCAGGGCCGGGTCGGGAGGAGCCCCAGACACCCAGCAGGCGTGGAGCCAGCCCTCGGGGAGGCCGGCGGGTCGATCGAAACCCACCTTCCCAGGGAAGCGCAGAGGTGTGATGGAAACTGCTCCTCCCTTTCTCATCCCAAGGGGAGCGCGATGTCCTCCAGCCGGAGTGGCGCCTATAGGCTAGGGTCACGCTGGGGACGGGCGGCCATCTTGGTGCATGAAGTGGGCACGCGGGCCCGGGGTGGCCGAAGGAGGAAGGCCACGGACGGGGGAAGTCCGGGTCGGGTGTGTGTGTTCTGGTGGGAAGGATCGGCTAGGCCGTGGGCTCGGGGCTGGTGTGAGGTGCAGGGGTCAGGTCTGACTATGTTACGAGGGCCGGGTCTAACATTCCCTGTTAGACCCGGCCTCGTAGCATGGCTCTTCCTGTCCTCGCACTACCTAACCTGGTACCAGGGACCCCAAGCACACGGCCCAGCCGATCCTTCCCACCAGAACACACACACGCAGCCCGGGCCTCCCCCTCCATGGCCTCTCTCCTTTCGGCCACCCCGGGCACGCGTGCCCACTTCGTGCACCAAGATGGCCGCCCGGCCCCAGCACAACCCGGGCCTAGAGGCGCCACTCCGGCTGGAGGACATCACGCTTCCAGGGGATGAGAGAGGGAGGAGCAGTTTCTATCGCACCTCTGAACTCCCCTGGGACGATGGGTTTCGATCGGCCCTCCGGCCTCCCTGAGGGCTGGCTCCACGCCTGCTGGGTGTCTGGGACTCCTCCCGACCCGGCCCTGAAAGGATCAAAAGACAATAGCAGGAAACCTCGACAAGCGACCCCCAGGTGACAAGACCCCTGCCTGCACAGACTCCAGACATCAAAGAGGGGTCGACCTATAACAAGGGGTGCTCTGGGACTGTCCGGCAGATTCGCCTTAGAACATCTGAGCCCTGCTGAGTGACTCGCGGCTCCCCGAAGAACGTAAGACCTCCGAACCTATGCTTGAGCCCTGCTGAGTGACTCGCGGCTCCCTGAAGATCGTAAGACCTCCGAACTTGTGCTTGAGCCCTGCTGAGTGACTCGCGGCTCCCCGAAGAACGTAAGACCTCCGAACTTGTGCTTGAGCCCTGCTGAGTGACTCGCGGCTCCCTGAAGATCGTAAGACCTCCGAACTGGTGCTTGAGCCTGCTGAGTGACTCGCGGCTCCCCCCTGACTCTCTTTGGTCCCGCCGGACCCCACGACGACAAGCGTATCCCCCAGCTCGAGGATTGTGAGCTGTGCGCCGGGTACGCTCCTGCATTTGATCCGATCCCCCCAAAGACTGTCCCGCTACCTCCTACCCCCGCCAAGACTCTGTGAGCCCACGCTCTGCTTGTAAATATCTGCCTTGCTGATCATAAAGATCCTACCACTTCGATTTGATAAAGCTTGAATCCTAAGAACCCTCGGTGTGGTGTCTCTTTGTCGTGTGGTGCCAAGTGTACGATCCTAGGTACGAGATTCCTCCCCTGCGGAATCTCCCGCCAGTGGCCGGCTACGATACCTTGAGGGTGGGTCTCAGGACAGTCAGGGCCCCCTCCGGGCTCCCCTGAGGTCGCCTTCTAACATTGGTGGCAAGCGACGGGATTCGGGCCCATAACCTAGAGATCGTACCGTGAACGACTGACACTACCGACAAAGATGGCAGAAGGAAGCGCCATGAGCCCCGCAGAAACCAACACCAACAGGGTGTTCCAGGTGGGACAACTAGAAGAATACACACACAAAGAACTGAAGCAATTCTGCAAGGAACTTAAAATCGCTACCACCGGTCTCAACACCAAAGAAGATTTGCAGAAAGCACTGAAAGCTTGGGTGGATGCCGGGGCCTCCCGCCCAGAAGGCATGGGGGAGCGACACGACGAAGCAGAACCCACCCAAGGCGAAAGCAGCAGCGATCAGGTGCGAGGCTTCGTGCCAGACGGGGGCCTTTCCCTGGAAGAGCTCGCAGACAGAGAGAGAAGTCGCAATCACGAACTCGAGTTAGCCAAACTCAAAATCGAAGGCGAATTGAAATTAGCAGAAAAAAAGCTAGCAGTAGAACAAATGCGCGTACAAGGCGAATTGGAGGAGAAGAAGCTCCAACGGGAGCACGAAGGAAGGAAGCTTCAACTAGAGCACGAACGCAGCTTGAAGGAGATCGAGCTCAAAGCCAGAAACGAGGAAGGGAGGCCCCTGGGGAACCGAGATGCGACCTCCCCGGCGGAACAGAAGGTCCACATCCCCAAGGATGTGCTCAAAGAATATTATAAAAATGATGACATTCAACAATGGTTCAGGGCCTACGAGGTCGCCATGACCTCTCATCGGGTCCCGCAGAAGGACTGGGGGGCAGGGCTGTGGGGACGGTTTCTGAGCGAAGGAAGGGACACCCTGCTCGACCTACCCCTCTCCCTGCAGACCTCCTACAGCCACATGAAAGAGGCTCTCCTCACTAGGTACGGCCTCACCCCAGAGATGTACCGTCAGCGATTCCGGGACTGCAGGAAGATCCCGGGCACCACCTGGGTGGAGTATGTAAACTTTTTCAGTCGGGCCTTCGATGGGTGGATCAAGGGCAGCAAGGTCACCACCCTCGAGGAACTCACCGACCTCATGTTGTGGGAACACCTGGCGGCGAACTGCTTTGTGGAACTACGCCAGCATCTGCTCGACAGCAAACTCACCGATCCCCGGAAGCTGGCTGTGGAAGCAGACCGCTGGACCAACACCCGGGTCCCCCGGAGCTGGTAGGAGAATACCCCCGAGCCAGTCAGGGACCACCCCGCCAGAGAGGGGGAGGGAACCAGGGAGGGCAGAGAGAGTCCCAGTCGAGTCCCCCGAAGGCCCAACCTCCACCTTTCCCGGCGCCCCCCCCCACCAGTCTCCGGACCCCCCGGGAGACGGGGGCACCGGGTAACCATCACTTGTTTCCGTTGTCAAAGGCCCGGGCACTACGCCAATGACCCGGAGTGCCCCATGGCCCCCCAGGTTCCCCCTGCTGCAAACCCTGCTAGACAGATAGCCAACGTAGCCCTGGGGGAGGAGGTTGAGGACACCGGGGAGTGGGAACCCGCAGCTATGGCCCTGGTGTCCCTGGGAGACAGAGAGATGGTCCCTGGTAGCCTCCTGCCCTCCAACACGAAGAAGTACGGGCAGCTCGTCAAAATCAATGGCCACCAGATAGAAGCCCTGCGAGACACCGGGGCCAGCATCACCGGTGTCCTCAGGCACTTAGTCCCCGAGGAGCAGATCCTACCCAACGTCTTTTGCCCCGTAATTTCAGCAGATAATAGAGAGAGTATGTGTCAGGTAGCCCTGGTGCCGTTTGAGTGGGGAGGGGTGATAGGTAAACTGAGGGTTGCCGTAAGAACCTCCCAGCCGGTCGACTGCCTCTTAGGGAACGACCTGGAGAGTTCTCCCTGGAAGTACGTCGAGCGCAAGGCCCACCTAGAGATGATGGGACTCCCCGAGTGGGTGTGCGCCACCACCCGATCTATGTCCGCCCGACTCACCCCCCTGGGGGAAGTCGAGGACACCCCGACCGAGGGAGTCAGAGCAGTCCCCGCCGAGGGTCCTCCTGTCCCCCCATCGGGAGGGTCAGTCGCCAGCGACGAACCCTCCGACACCACCCCGGTCCCCGAGTTAAGCGATCTGGCCGAATTGGCCCCGTGGCGCCACGAGGGTGGGCCCACCCGGGAGGAGTTCTGCCGGGAGCAAGCCACCTGTCCTTCCCTGGTCGGACTACGGCACCAGGCCGAGGGCCAAGCCGCAGGCGACCAGACCGGAACACACCGAGTTTATTGGAAGAATAACCTCTTGTACAGTGAGCAGAAGTCGGTGGAGCTAGGATCCGGCCGGGTGCTGGTGGTACCCCTACGCTTCCGAGACTTCCTCCTGGGCTTGGCCCACGACGTCCCCCTCGCCGGCCACCTGGGTCAAGACAAAACCTACAGCCGTCTCGTGACTCACTTTTACTGGCCTAGGATGAGAGTAGCTGTAGAAGCCCACTGCAAGTCCTGTCCCACGTGCCAGGCTAGTGGGAAGAGTGGGGGGAAGCGCAAGGCTCCCCTCCAACCCTTCCCGGTCGTCAGTACCCCATTCGAAAGAGTCGGAATTGACATCGTGGGGCCCCTGGATCCCCCCACCTCCCAAGGTCACCGTTTCATTCTGGTCCTAGTGGATCACGCCACCCGTTACCCTGAGGCGATCCCCCTACGCACCGTCACGGCTCCCGTGGTGGGCCGAGCCCTGATGGGGATCTTTTCCCGGGTGGGTTTTCCCCGTGAGGTCGTTAGCGATCGCGGCACTAATTTTATCTCGAAATACATGACGTCCCTGTGGCAACAATGTGGGGTGTCTTATAAGTTCACCACCCCGTACCATCCCCAAGGGAACGGCCTAGTAGAAAGGTTTAACCGGACTCTGAAGGGGATGATCCACGGCCTAGAAGAACCCCTCCGGCGTAAGTGGGACGTCCTGCTCCCCTGCCTCCTGTTCACTTACCGGGAAGTCCCACAGAAGTCCTTGGGGTTCAGCCCGTTTGAATTACTATATGGGCACCCCGTCCGAGGTCCCCTCAGTTTGGTTAAGGAAGGGTGGGAGGCAGCACCCCAGACCCCCCCACGAGATGTGTTCCAATACGTTCTGGCCCTCCGGAACCAGACCAGGAAGTTCCGAAAGCTGGCCGAGGCCAACCTGGAGGCCAGCCAAGAAGAAATGAAGCGCTGGTACGACCAGAATGCCACTCTGGTCGAGTTCCAGCCGGGCCAGCAGGTATGGGTCATGGCCCCCGTGAAGCCTGGCGCCCTCCAGGACAAGTGGACCGGGCCCTTCAATGTGATTGAGCGGAAGAGTTCAGTCACGTACTTGGTGGACGTCCAGTCGCCCCGGGATCCCCTGCGGGTCCTACACGTGAACCGCCTCAAGCCTCACTTCGTACGGACAGAACTGAGCCTCCTGCTGGCCACCGATGACGGGGCCGAAGATGAGTCCGATCCCCTCCCGGACCTCCTGTGTGTCAAGGAGAAGGATGGCTCTGTAGAGGGAGTGAACCTCTCCCCATCCCTCACTGACCAACAACAAGTGGACTGTCGCCAGCTCCTAGGACAATTCTCCGACCTCTTCTCCCTGATCCCCCGAGTCACCGACTGGTGTGTCCATGACGTGGACACCGGGGACAGCCCGCCAGTAAGACACCGAGCCTACTGAGTCCCTGACCGAGTCCGGTCCTGCATTCAAGCTGAAGTCTCGAAGATGTTGACCCTGGGGGTGATCGAGCCATCCGATAGTCCCTGGGCCAATCCCGTGGTCCTAGTTCCAAAGGCAGCGGCCCCCGGTGTCGCCCCCGAGCTCCGATTCTGCGTGGACTACCGGGGGCTCAATGACGTCACCCGGGCCGATGCCCACCCCATACCCCGAGCCGACGAGCTCATTGACCGACTCGGGGCGGCCCGGTTCCTCAGCACATTCGACCTCACCTGCGGATACTGGCAGATTGCGCTCACAGAGGAAGCCAAGGAGCGGTCCGCCTTCTCCACCCCAGATGGGCATTATCGCTTCCGCGTAATGCCCTTCGGAATGAAAAATGCCCCGGCCACCTTCCAGCGACTGGTGAATAGGGTCCTGGCCGGGATGGAACAGTTCATTGCGGCCTATCTAGACGACATCGCTGTTTTCAGTTCCGGATGGAGTGAGCACCTCCAGCACCTCCGGAGAGTGCTAACCGCCCTGCGCCAGGCAGGCCTCACAGTAAAAGCCAGCAAGTGCCAGATTGGGCAAGGATCAGTAGTCTACCTGGGGCACCAGGTCGGGAGCGGTCAGGTCGCCCCTCTACAGCCAAAGATCGACGCCATCCTAGCCTGGGAACCACCCACCACCCAAACGGAGGTCCGAGCCTTCCTGGGCCTCACTGGCTACTACTGAAGATTCATCCGGGGGTATGGCATCCTGGTTGGCCCCCTCACCGAACTCACATCAAAAAAACAGCCCAAGAGGGTGCAGTGGACGACTGCCTGCCAGGAAGCGTTCGATGCCCTAAAGAAGGCCATGTGCACGGCCCCCGTCCTCCAGGCTCCCGACTACTCCAAGGTGTTTGTAGTCCAGACCGATGCCTCCAAGCATGGCATTGGGGCCGTCCTGTCCCAGGTGAATGACCAAGGCCTAGACCAGCCCATCGCCTTCCTCAGCCGGCGGCTGTTGCCCAGAGAACAGAGGTGGAGCACCATTGAGCGCGAAGCATTTGCCGTAGTCTGGGCCCTCAAAAAGCTGCGCCCTTACCTGTTTGGCACCCATTTCAAAGTACAAACCGACCATCGGCCCTTGCGATGGCTCATGCAGATGCGAGGAGAAAACCCCAAGCTACTGCGGTGGTCAATCTCCCTCCAGGGGATGGATTTCACCGTAGAACATCGCCCTGGTACGGACCACGCCAACGCGGACGGCCTCTCCCGGTACTTCCGCCTCAGCGAAGAGAACCCCCCAAGATGATGGGTAGTTCTCTCCGGCTTTCAGCTGGGGGGGACGCGTGTTAGACCCGGCCTCGTAGCATGGCTCTTCCTGTCCTCGCACTACCTAACCTGGTACCAGGGACCCCAAGCACACGGCCCAGCCGATCCTTCCCACCAGAACACACACACGCAGCCCGGGCCTCCCCGTCCATGGCTTCTCTCCTTTCGGCCACCCCGGGCACGCGTGCCCACTTCGTGCACCAAGATGGCCGCCCGGCCCCAGCACAACCCGGGCCTAGAGGCGCCACTCCGGCTGGAGGACATCACGCTTCCAGGGGATGAGAGAGGGAGGAGCAGTTTCTATCGCACCTCTGAACTCCCCTGGGGCGATGGGTTTCGATCGGCCCTCCGACCTCCCTGAGGGCTGGCTCCACGCCTGCTGGGTGTCTGGGACTCCTCCCAACCCGGCCCTGAAAGGATCAAAAGACAATAGCAGGAAACCTCGACAAGCGACCCCCAGGTGACAAGACCCCTGCCTGCACAGACTCCGGACATCAAAGAGGGGTCGACCTATAACAAGGGGTGCTCTGGGACTGTCCGGCAGATTCGCCTTGGAACATCTGAGCCCTGCTGAGTGACTCGCGGCTCCCCGAAGAACGTAAGACCTCCGAACCTATGCTTGAGCCCTGCTGAGTGACTCGCGGCTCCCTGAAGATCATAAGACCTCCGAACTTGTGCTTGAGCCCTGCTGAGTGACTCGCGGCTCCCCGAAGAACGTAAGACCTCCGAACTTGTGCTTGAGCCCTGCTGAGTGACTCGCGGCTCCCTGAAGATCGTAAGACCTCCGAACTGGTGCTTGAGCCTGCTGAGTGACTCGCGGCTCCCCCCTGACTCTCTTTGGTCCCGCCGGACCCCACGACGACAAGCGTATCCCCCAGCTCGAGGATTGTGAGCTGTGCGCCGGGTACGCTCCTGCATTTGATCCGATCCCCCCAAAGACTGTCCCGCTACCTCCTACCCCCGCCAAGACTCTGTGAGCCCACGCTCTGCTTGTAAATATCTGCCTTGCTGATCATAAAGATCCTACCACTTCGATTTGATAAAGCTTGAATCCTAAGAACCCTCGGTGTGGTGTCTCTTTGTCGTGTGGTGCCAAGTGTACGATCCTAGGTACGAGATTCCTCCCCTGCGGAATCTCCCGCCAGTGGCCGGCTACGATACCTTGAGGGTGGGTCTCAGGACAGTCAGGGCCCCCTCCGGGCTCCCCTGAGGTCGCCTTCTAACATTCCCCAACTGGTCATGAGGGGGAATAAGGAGGCCAGCACCAATGACCCTGGAGAGACCCATCTTGTCTTGGGGTAAGCTGCAGGCAAAGTCCATAGTCCATTGGGGGCATCAAATGGCTTTTTCTTTCAGCTGTCCATGGTGTTGCTGCCGTCGCTTTCAAGGTCAAGCGTATGCTCCCCATCTCTCCCTTGTTCGGGGTTTTTTAGGTGAGGGTATAAAGTTCCAGATGCCAGACACTTCTGCCCAATTCTAGCAAGCCACATCATCCCTCCACTTCTGTCAACATGACCGAAGCATACGGCAACCTTACCACATTTTATTTCCGAAAAGAAAATTCCAAAGCAAAATTTTCCTTTTTAAAATGAAAAAAATAATGACCCTTAGCTATGAGAGTTACCTTTCATGGCGAGGGTAAGTAGACATAATATCGAAATTTTAATATCGTCATACATTAATATCGAGTTTAGTATATCAATAGTATTAAATATTGATGTAATGTATATCGATGATAAAAATATCGATTTGTGTCGACTGTAAAAATATTGTTACGTCAAAATATTTTCATAGTACTTTATTTTTAAAATATTTTGGTGCCGATTCCGATCCTGGAAAAACCGGGTACGAACCGTCGGTCGGAGCGTTTTCTCCGTCCGACTCGTACCCGGGAAAAAAACATTACAAACATGCAAGTACAATTCGCACGGAAACACCATTTCCGTATGAATTGTAAAAAACACCGACCGGGAAAGCGCCAACGTGACGTCGGGACGCATGCAGGCTGCGTTTCACGAACCAGGAAGTATGATCCGCACCGACGTCACCCCGCACGGATAAAATTCTCCGCCTGCCAAAAACTGCCGGGAAATCAGGACGACGCGCGCAAGGAGCACCTGTACGCGACGGACAGCCATGGACCCGAAACTACGTGTCATCCCAGCCCTCATAGCAGTCCACCTGCTCTACAGGAACCGACGCAGACGCCGCAGAAGGTCAGAACAACACCCAGGGGCAAAGGGGGGGGGGGGCAGGGGCAGGACACAAAACCCCCACCCAAGTCACAAATCATACATGTCCTGGACATACCTGACCTTCAGGGCCTGGTCACTTCGAGGGGGTGGGGGCGTGTCCAGCAACGGAAGTGGATGTACACGCGAACCGGCAACACAACAAGTCCGGTACGTACTGTACCCACGCCTTAAGAGCGTGGGTACGAGTCGTACCATGCCCACCCCTACGTCACCCCAATAATGTCGGTACGGCCCGTACCCACGTTCCAAAGGCCTGGGTACGGGCCGTACCCCCACCCGTGTATGTACGACACGTACCAACACCCCACCTGTGGATGTACGGACCGTACCCACACCCACGTACGTATGGAGCGTACCCCCACCCCAACAGTGTATGTATGGAGCGTACCCCCACCCCAACAGTGTATGTATGGAGCATACCCCCACCCCAACAGTGTATGTATGGAGCGTAACAACACCCCACCCGTGTATGTATGGAGCGTACATCGCCAGACACAGGAGGGCTGGGTGCAGAGTCCCCCCAGCAGTGCACAGACACAGGAGGGGTGGGTGCAGAGTCCTCCCAGCAGTGCCCAGATGCAGGAGGGGTGGGTGTAGAGTCCCCCCAGCAGTGCCCAGACACAGGAGGGGTGGGTGCCTATCACTCCCAGCAGTGCACAGACACAGGAGGGGTGGGTGCAGAGTCCTCCCAGCAGTGCCCAGACACAGGAGGGGTGTGCGCAGAGTCCTCCCAGCAGTGCCCAGACGCAGGAGGGGTGGGTGTAGAGTCCCCCCAGCAGTGCCCAGACACAGGAGGGGTGGGTGCAGAGTCCTCCCAGCAGTGCCCAGACTCAGGAGGGGTGTGTGTAGAGTCCCCCCAGCAGTGCCCAGACACAGGAGGGGTGGGTGCCTATCACTCCCAGCAGTGCCCAGACACAGGAGGGGTGGGTGCAGAGTCCTCCCAGCAGTGCCCAGACGCAGGAGGGGTGGGTGTAAAGTCCCCCCAGTAGTGCCCAGACACAGGAGGGGTGAGTGCCTATCACTCCCAGCAGTGCCCAGACACAGGAGGGGTGGGTGTAGAGTCCCCCCAGCAGTGCCCAGACACAGGAGGGGTGGGTGCCTATCACTCCCAGCAGTGCCCAGACACAGGAGGGGTGGGTGCAGGGTCCTCCCAGCAGTGCCCAGACACAGGAGGGGTGTGTGCAGAGTCCTCCTAGCAGTGCCCAGACGCAGGAGGGGTGGGTGTAGAGTCCCCCCAGCAGTGCCCAGACACAGGAGGGGTGGGTGCAGAGTCCTCCCAGCAGTGCCCAGACGCAGGAGTGGTGGGTGTAGAGTCCCCCCAGCAGTGCCCAGACACAGGAGGGGTGGGTGCCTATCACTCCCAGCAGTGCACAGACACAGGAGGGGTGGGTGCAGAGTCCTCCCAGCAGTGCCCAGACACAGGAGGGGTGTGTGCAGACTCCTCCCAGCAGTGCCCAGACGCAGGAGGGGTGGGTGTAGAGTCCCCCCAGCAGTGCCCAGACACAGGAGGGGTGGGTGCAGAGTCCTCCAAGCAGTGCCCAGACGCAGGAGGGGTGGGTGTAGAATCCCCCCAGCAGTGCCCAGAAACAGGAGGGGTGGGTGCCTATCACTCCCAGCAGTGCACAGACACAGGAGGGGTGGGTACAGAGTCCTCCCAGCAGTGCCCAGACACAGGAGGGGTGTGTGCAGAGTCCTCCCAGCAGTGCCCAGGAGGGGCAAGGGCAGGCGTTGTGGGTGCAGGGACGGAGGACTCCACCACAGGGGGTGGGGCAGCGCCAAAGGAGGTGGTGAGGATGGCGCTGCACACGTCAGCAAGGTCCCCCAGCGTATCCCCTGCACCCGAAGGAACCACAGGCCCCAAGGAGGGGGGGGGGCGGAGGAATGGGTCGCAGCGCCACTGGGGGAGGGTGTGGACAGGGGGGGGCACTCAACTACCCTGACTGGGGACTCCTTTGCCCGCTTGCGGGGTGGTGTCACTGTTGGGCTCAGGGACAGAGCGGCCATGAAGGAATCTTTGCTGGATTCGTGGCCAGGAGAGCTGAGGGGAGTGGTTTCGGAGGGAGTGGATTTTGCAGAAAGCAGACTCCCACTCTGGTTACGTGACTTACGTTTGCCCCCCGACCCAGTGGATGTGCCTACCTCACCCTGTGTGTGCATGCCAGGAGGTGTGCGCTTGCCCTGCCCTGCTGGTGTGGTGCCTGTGTCTGGTGGGGTGCGTGCATGCTGACGTCTGAATACGTGGGACAGGCATGGGAGTGGGAAGTGTGGATGGGGCAGGGGTAGGGGGTGGGACGTAGCGCTGCAGGAGACCCACTGCTGCAGTCAGTGTCGAGTCTATGGACCTCAGCAAGTTGCGTTGGTCAGACTGCGCGGCTGAAATGCCCTCCAAGTATGCCTCCATCTGGTTGAGCACTTGGCTGTGGCCATGGAGGACATTAAGCGTCGCAGTCGGACCAACCCGCATCTGCCGCAGGATGTCCACAGACTCAGCATTGGTGGCAGCAGTGGAGACAGGGGCAGGGGGTGCGGTGCCTGGCAAGAAGGAGACACGTGCTGACCGAGCACGGCGGGAAGGGACACGAGCAAGTGGGAGGCCGGTGATCGGAATGGAGGGGGCGGGTAGTGATGGAGTGCTGGTGTCAGCTGTGGGACCAGCCACCGCCCCCTCGGAGTGCTCAGCCTCGGACCCGTCTGCGTCATAGTCGGTGGTGGTTTGACTGGACAGGTCCTCCGCTGCACTCCCGTCAGCCTCCGTGCCACTCGATGTGCCAGACAACTCTGCACTGCTGGCACCGGTGCTCGCTCCCTCCTCACGGTCCGTGCCAGTGTCTCCCTCGGTGTCCCCCGACGATGCTGTGGGCAAGGTGAAGAGACAGGAAATAATCAGACACCTGTATACATATGTCACATGAGTCAAATCCACATAGGTCACAGTGCATATCCTGAAAAGCAACATGAGTAACATCTACAATACAAGGTACATATGTAGGCCCTGCAACACACAGTTGGTTGACCCACCATGCCACTGACCAATTATGGAGAGCATGACACAAAAGCACATAACATGATATGGATTTGGACAGAGGAGCCAGGCACTGGGGACAATCCAGCACAGCATCTGCAGCACACAGCGTTGGCGTAAAAAGGGATGAGCAGGAACCATGTCTATTAACTGTAGGCACATGCTGCAAAGGCAATACTTAAAAACATGCCCAACATTAATGGGTCACTGCACCTTGAGTGTATGTCCAGACAAACATCACACACTGGCCAGACCTAGCAAGGAGACTTCAGGTCTAGACATGTAGGCCTTGCCCGCACCAACCACCCCCTACATGAGACAATTTTTTGAGACACAGGAAGCACTTACATCTCTTAGTCTGGAATAAAAACACATGGCCTGCAAGAAATCCTGATTGGACACAAAATACCCCTGGTGCGCCGGTACAAATACATCATCTACAAATGGCCATCATCAGATCATTTTACCAAGACACACAGGCACTGGCCCCCGTGAGTATGAACAAGGGACATTTGGTCAGCCTGTACAGTGGACACATGTAGCAGAGTTTACGTAAACACAAATGGTGCCAGGGTACAATGGCACAGAGCACAACCTATGCTGTAGACACAGAGATTGTCGACATTTTTGGATTACACACATGATACCTAGGAAAAGATGCCCCAGGGGACAGTAGTGGCCACACTACTCCATGGTCCTGAATGGTAATGACTGCAACACAAGCCACCATCCCTGCACTCTGCATATCTCACACTCATGCACATCATGTCACAGGCCACAAAATAGGACATGCATGCTGTAAAGCAATACACTTTAGAGACACACTCCTATGTCTGGACTCAGCATCAGTGACAACTGACATGGACCCTACAAGTACTGAACTGGACAGGGCACAGGCAAGGTCCCATTAACTGTTACACACCACCCCCACACATGAAGCTGCAAGCATTGGGCACATCGATAAACTGGAAGCCTAGATAACCTTTTGCAAGTGTGACTACACACAGACCAGGGTACACATGCCAAGGAGGGGAAGGGAGGAAGGACAGCACCGCTGTACACTTTGGGGACCAGGAACTGCACTGCACATGTAAACCCTGGCAGTGTATCCATGCAACTGTGCACTTACAAATGCTGGTGACACACAACAAACACACATGTACCTACCCCCTTCCTGCTGCTGCTTTTCCCGCAAGCGCCTGTCCATGTCAGGGAAGACGACCGCCAGCACACGCTTGTGGATGTGGGTCAGACGGCGGCGCCCATGGTTCTTTTGGCTCACAGGTGAGTCCCCCAGCAGGACCCGTGCGATCCTCCGCGTCCAGCACCGGATATCCTGCCAGCGTTTCCTCACCTGGGCTAGGCGCCGCTTCCGACCATCCGTCTGCCTCACGGCACTGACGGCGTCCTTCCAGATCTGCTCCTTGGCACAGGCGCCTACCTGTGAGGATGAAAATGTGAGACAACATCAATACACCTGCGACATGTCACAGAGACACACATTAGAACAAATTGGCTGGTTTTAACAGGGCATAGAATGCATCAAGCTCATTACACCTGTGTCATAGGGACACTTTCCTCTGTGGAAGGCAAAAAGCACTAGGTGGCATTGTAGAGTACACAGGTGGCATGAGGGGTACGACACAATCAATCATCCAGGCTCACACTGTGCATCACAAGCGACACCAGGATTATGTGCAGCACCTCAATGCAGTCACATGCCACAGGCCACTGAGGCGCCCTCAGCAGAGTACACAGACACACACAGCCACAGGACAATCACCTGCCATTGCCAACTGCAGCTACACACCTCACTCTGCACATGTGCCACTAGACTGGGGGGTGTCACAGGTGTAGGGCTGACCCATCACCGCAGACACACAGCACTGCTCCCTGCTCACCTCAGATGGGCAGGGTATATCCATCCCTCATGCAGCTGGGGTGCTACACTCCACATATGCACTCACCCACATGACAGGGGACTTACACACACACACCAATGTCCAGGGGACAAACACATCATTTGTACACTCTCAGCACATGTACACTAAACAAACACACATCTGTGGGTACTGCCACCTGTCACACTGGGGGGACCACAGATTCACATAAGGACTGTAGTAACAACATTCCCAGGAGGATTAGACAGGCAGAATGTGTAATGCCACATGCAGTGATTGTCACAGTACACACAATGCAAGTGAGGAGAGCAGACATGCACCACAGCATGCTCTGGCTGGGAGACATTAGGCATTCCCCCACCCGGGACCCACCCTACAGTACATTGCATGTGTGTTACACCTGGACACAATGGCAGAAGTCACAGTCACAAAAAAGGGGCACAGTCTTTGCTAGTGGACTCAGCACTCACCTGAACCCCGGGTCGACCATACGGCATGGGGTACTGTGGGAGGATCACATCCAGCAGGGCTTGGTTCTCCTCCTGGGTGAAAGGCTGGGCCCTCTCCACAGACCTGGACATGGTGCCAGAGGATTCACGAGCAGCAGCAGTGTAGTTGAATCAAAGGATGTGCAGGCAAGTGCTCTCTCATGGGACCTGGCTGCCTTATATCTACCTTGCTGCCCTGTTTCATTCACAGGAGTACAGAGTGATTGGTCACTCACATTTGCATCCTATGTTTCCTCCAATCCCTTTAAACCTACCACAGTCAGTGGCTTTGCTTTTTTTTTATTGAGCATGATGTCAACTCAACAACCACTTTGCAACAAAGTAGATTCTTTCAAACTGACTTTAGCTGGGCACCTGATGAAAAAAATGTCAAACTTTAAACTCGGTCTCCATGACAACCAGCATGCATGTAGGGCTTTATACTTGTCCCTCATGTGTCCCCTATGTAATTTGGACATTCACACACAGGTACGGTGAGTTCCAGGGCCCTAGGGCACCCCAAATGCATAGAAACGGCCCATACACGCGCGTGTACGGGGCGTATCACTATGGGTACGCATACGCGAGCAAAGCCATAGTGAAACGGCCAGTACACGCGCGTGTACGGGGCGTATCACTATGGGTACGCATACGCGAGCAAAGCCATAGTGAAACGGCCCATACACGCGCGTGTACGGGGCGTATCACTATGGGTACGCATACGCGAGCAAAGCCATAGTGAAACGGCCCGTACACGCACGTGTACGGGGCGTATCACTATGGGTACGCATACGCGAGCAAAGCCATAGTGAAACGGCCCGTACACGCGCGTGTACGGGCCGTTTCACTATGGCTTTGTTCGCGTATGCGTACCCATAGTGATACGCCTCGTACACGCGCGTGTACGGGCCGTTTCACTATGGGTAGGCCTACGGCATCACTCCCATAGTGATGGGGAACGTACACACGCCCTCAGAGCGCATGTACGGTGCATTTCACACCTGACAGTGGTGACAGGCAGCACACAGAAAGGAATAGAGCGGACATACTTGTCCAAGGCTGGACATCAAGGCATTGTCTGTGCAGTACTACATGTGTGGGGCACAGGTGTGTCAGGCTGTAATGTGGCACATTACTCCTGAGTTGTGAAGGCAATAGATGTATGATGAGATGTGTACAGATGTCATGTGTGATGGTGGACTATGTGCCAGACATCCCCTTCACTCCTTTGACATGTGTGCATGTAGTACAGAACACTTGTGAAAAGCGTCACTGCCATGGCACAGTCAACAACACACGCAACTGTCCCCTGATGCCAGCTACAGGGGTTTTCACACCTGACATGTGACTACCCGCGTTGCACGATGTGACTATGTCATGTATGTGTTGTGTGTTCCCATTAGCTTGCTGTAGGTGTTTGGTCAAATGCATCTGCAGTTGCTGCAACCAACATGTGTCTGTGTGTAGATGGCCATGGCACAGTGTTACGCATACCAGGCCACATGTGGAATCCGACGTAAGGTGTGTGTGTATGCATCGACACGGAGTTTCAAAACAAGGACATATCTGCATACTCTCAATGTATGTGGGATCATTCTTGAAATGTAATCCTTCATGGCAAGGTGTGTGGTCTGTCCTTTTTCCATTACATGTGACCTGTGCCTCTGTTGTTCCGCAACCTGTCTGGACAATAAACATCCTTCCTCTGCACATATTTGGTTGTCTGTAACTCCTGTAATGCGTCTGCCTGCTCACTTACACTGGCCCACAGCTAGTTTCATGGCATGGCATTATGAGGTTGAGAATAAACGTTTGGAGCTGTCTCTTGGTAGGAGTGTCACATGGCTGGCATACGTGTCCAGGGCATATTGCACAGACCTGACTCTGTATGTAGCATATGTGTATTGCCTGTTGACCATGTGCTCAGTACATTGACATTGGTGGTGTACTGTACTCACTCTTCGTTGTACCTTCTAATTCACTGCAGGGCTCCGCCTCTCCCTTGAGCAATTCCGGACTTGGCTGAAATGCGGGAAAATGACTGTATACGCCGCTACCGCTTCCCCCAACGTTTGATTGAGGACTTGACGACACGGCTGGCAGCACACCTCCAACCGCTACACAGGTATCCTGGTGCACTGACACCCAAGATGAAGGTGATGGCAGCCCTACATTTCTTGGCCACGGGTACCTTTCAACATACCATTGCCCATGTCGGTGGGATGTCCCAAACCATGTTAAGCCGTGTTCTGCATGATTTTTTAGAGGTCATGTTGGAGCACCTTGATGAGTTCATAAAATTTCCAACTCCTGAGCAGTTGACAGCTGTCAAGCGTGAGTTCTATGCCCTGGGAGGGATGCCCCATGTCATTTGGTCCATAGATGGAACACATGTGGCTTTAGTACCACCACAGGCACAGGAGGTAGCCTTCCGTAACCGCAAGCATTACCACTCCATTAATGCCCTTGCGGTGTGTCTTGCCAACATGGTGATTTCACATGTCTGTGCTCGTTTTCCAGGATCAGCACATGATGCGTACATCATGAGGCGTAGCAGGGTGCCTGAAATGATGCTGCAGCTGCGCAACGAACGAGCATGTATTGTTGGTGGGTATACTCTGCCAGTCCTGTATTTAACGTCATCTTCCTGTCTTATTGCTTCTCCTGACCCACTCTTGTCCATGATGTTTCCATGTAGGGGACGCTGGCTATCCCAACATGCCATGGCTGATCACGCCTCTCCGCAACCCCAGCACGGCTGCCGATCACCGCTACAACAACGCCCATGGGCGGACCAGGCGAGTGATAGAGAGGACGTTTGGCCTCCTGAAGAGCCGATTCCGTTGCCTCCACAAGACCGGTGGCGCACTCCCATATGCACCGGTGAAGGTCTGCAAGATATCCCTCGTGTGCTGCATGCTGCACAACATGGCAGTGGAGAAAGCTGTGCCACTCATCCTGGATCCAGATGAGCAGGACCATCCACCCGTGGAGGATGAAGGGCTTGGGCACAAGGCAAGGGATGTGGAGGAGGAGGAGGCGGTAGAGGACATGCGGAGTCGGCTCATACGCGACTTCTTTGCTTAGTGGTGAGTTCCAGTGTCTGAGTGTGCACGCATTGGGCTGTGTGTGGCATGTGTTGCAATGTGTGTGTCCATCTGCATGTCTTCCAAGTGAGTCTGAGGTGTGTTTGGATGTGACACTCGAGTGATGGTGCAATAGAAGAATGTTTTTCCAGAGTCATCATTGTCACCTAGCATGTTGACAACCTAATACGTGTCGAGTACATGCACATGCATGCGGATGTACTTCTTTTGGCTGACTTCTGGTGTGTCTCCCATCCACAGGTACTTGCGCATGCTGTCTGCTGGTGGCATTGTTAGCTCCTGCTATTCCTCATGAACACAGCAACATGTGCTGAATCAGCGTTACATGCACGGACAAGTTTGAAAATCTCCTTCGGGTAAGGGATGCAGCACGGCTTTTTGGGAGTGGTATTTGTTTTGAATGTGTGTGCACTGCTCCTGTTCATGTTTGGTTACTTTGCATACATGTAGATTCACCATGGGGCACATGACCTGGAGCAGAATTCACCTGAATTGATGGTCAGACTTGGTGACAGTCATCTGTAATGGGATTGTGATGGAGCCATCAATGTGTGTAACACTGGCCTCGGAAACATACGGGTTGCACCGGGTTGACATGGTGTGTGAATTCCCCATTAGGGGCTCAATGGTGTATAGCAGGCTCTCCGTGAGCAGCAGGGGGTGTTTAGCTGTAACCCGTCACTTGTGTGCCAGTGCCATGGATTTCCAGCATCTGTGGTGGTAAGGGGGGTGCCAGTGTTGGTCCCACGTGTTCATCCACATGACCTGTGTATGTGTTGACAGAGTTGCATTAGCATTCCGACACACATGAGTAATAAAGGTGTCCCTCTGCCTCCAAGGTGCCTCATCTCTGTCAATGGTGGTCTGTTGCCACTGTGCATGCGGCATGTCTGGCATTGTTCTCAGAGATGGTGCATATGAGTCTATGTGTAGAGTAGCAAGATGCAAGCTGTTTGTCAGGGATTAGATTCTGTATTGTGCATGATGTCCATGGCTGTGTAGGTTTTGTGGCATGTCAGTCTCCACGACGGCCACTGTGCCGCATGTGAATCCATTGTGTGTATGTGTGCCATGTTGAACCAGACATTCCTTCCTTGACATACACCTTTTGCATGGTTCCTTCCTGAGATCCTTGTCTTTGTGTGCTACTTGTGGCATTGTTTCCTTGACATGGCGCATGCTGCTGCAGGCCCTGCTGCAAGGGCACCCAGTGTCCACGCAAACGAGCTGGTGTCCATCATGGATTGCTTGCTGACATGTGCTATGCTGATCAGCAGCATCTGTGCCTCATGCGGCAGCACACTCTGCATTATGCACAAGATCCCCAGTTCCATCCACCTCAAGGCAAGAGGGAGACCATCCCCCAGGTCAACTATGACATCCGTGTCTACTCCTACCCTGCACTCTACGGACATGTGCGTTAGAAATCCCATGATACTTGTCCACATCCAGGGTGCATCTGCACAGCTCTGCTACTACATCCGGCGACCAGGCCACATCAACGTCCAACAGAGATGGGGGGAGTGGATCACTGCCAGCTGCAGGATGACCTTCTCAATCCACACACACCCTCAGGATGCAGCCCACACCCACAACACAACCTTGTGGCACTGTGATCCAACACCCAATTGTGCCATCTCCATGCATCCAACCTTGGCTGGCCCACCATTCTCCACATCCACCTGACTCAAGCATGCAGGACATGGTTCTGCCACGTGTCTACACATACCTGGGACTCCCACCCCAGGACACTCCACATGATCCCTGACCTCTGTGCATGACTGTTGCTTTTCTAAATAGGTCTGTGGGCACAGTTGTACGGGCACCCCCTCAGCTGGTTGGGCCCATCACGGGTGAGTATGGTGCTCCATGTCTGTCTTGGATGGTACGTTGTGACCCATGTGTGTCCTGTGCCAGACTCAGACCCCAGGGTATGGTGGTTCGGAGTTAATTCAGAAATCAGGCATGGTTTGACTTTACAACACACACATGTAGTGGACCCCCCCAGGATATAGCGGCATGGATAAGCAAATTTAGCGGCACAAATATGGAAATTTAGCGGCATTTTTGCGGCACTTTATTTTACTCGTAATCATTCCTTTTCAGCCTTAAATCATTGTAAAGTGACTTAGTAGAGTATTTAACTTTGAAATAGGC
This sequence comes from Triturus cristatus, assembly GCF_964204655.1. Classification (NCBI taxonomy): domain Eukaryota; kingdom Metazoa; phylum Chordata; class Amphibia; order Caudata; family Salamandridae; genus Triturus; species Triturus cristatus. Next base: position 501,449,376 of record NC_140582.1, read on the forward strand.
ATTATAAACTGTCCAAGGGAGTTTTTTTGCTATATCCTCCTTTGTGGTAACATTCTGGAGCATAGGTTCAGTCAAGCAAAGTAGTACAGGGAGACCCCAGAGACACCCCTGACCCTGGAGACGTCGGAGACCTCACTGACCATGAAGATGTCAACACCCCAGACATTGGTGATGTTGGAGACACCCCTGGTCATGGAGACGTCATCTCCTCACCCTCTCTTCCAACAACAATGCTGTTCAAAGAAAGAGTTGAAAGCACTATTAACTGGCCCACTCTGTAAAGTGGCACTAATGTGTTTGCGTGTGACAGAAAACACTCTGGTCACTTTGCAACCACTATGTCTAGTTGCATGTAGTTACTTTACATATAATGTTTTTTTTATGTATTTACCCCTTTCGTCCTGAGGCTGCAGCTCGAACATAAAATGCCACAGAAAGACAACATTTCCAACAAAATGTTTCTTTCTTTTTTGGATCCATTTCACATGAGAACGAATGAAAGAAAGGAAAGAGAGGCAAGCACTGCTTGCTGAAGTCACGGTTTTCCTTACACTGCCTAGCTTTTTAAGAGACTCGCTTCTTCTTCCAAAGCGCACGGACACATCCCTCAATGCCGCAGCAAGAGTAAACAGGCAGCTATTAAGGCTGTACGGCACCACGTAGTGACGTGTGCGCGTACAGCCAATAAGATGTTACCATAATTTTTGCAGCCTGTCGGAGTCCTTTTTCGCGGCCATAAAGGTCAATATCGCGGTCATCGCGCTCTTCAGCCGATTTCGCGATTTTTTTGCGAATCGCGAAATCGCGAAATGCTGGAGGGTCTGAATAATGCAAAATGACGGCATCATCTTGTGATTGTGATGAATTTTATTAGTGCTGGGGTACGTGTTTGGGGGGGTGACAAGAGGTGCTTGGCGGGAGTGTAGAATCCAAAGTTCACAGGGGGAGTTGGTGTCCTTGCCATTGACAGTCATCAGAGTCTGTGCCACAGTCTTTGTCAACATTGGTCAGACAGTGACCAGTAAGGCCATGTGGCAGAGAATGTCCTTTGCTGCTGTGCTGCTGTTGGACCAGAGGGCCAGGTGCCAGGCCAGGTGACCTGGGAGATGGTGATGTTCCGCTGACTCTCACGGTCTTTTTCGTGGACGACCCACCTTCCTGCGGGGACCCTCAGACGCCTGCCTTGACGATGCAAGGGACGCTCCGTCAGATGAATCCTCCTCCTCCTCCCTCCCTGTGTCTGGTGCTGCTCTACGCCTGGTGGCACAGGGAGGGTTTGCCAGGCTTTGGGCGATCTGACGGAGGGATTGGCTCACGTCCCTGTGCACCGCCAAATGCTCTGCATGTCTTGCCTCCATCCTGGCATGATGCTCAACCTGCAGGGCCTTCATCTCATTGAGGGTCTCCACTACCTGGGCGAGGCCTCTGGAGTCACGCCGGTATGCGTCCAGGATGGTTCTGACGTGTGCCATAGCCGGGTCCGAGGCCAACTGGGCAGGTTCGGGCCTCCGCCGTCCTCCACTCCCACCACCCCTGCCCACTTGCGCCTGGCCTGCCGTTGTGGGCACATCGGGTCTCTGGGACCCCTGAGGGATGGCATTTGCGGTGTCGCCAGCCTCCTCCTGGGTGCCCGGAGAACCTTGTCCCTCCTGGACAGACTGGCTGCATTGTTGTGTGCGGGCAGGGCTCCTGGGTGTCTCCTGGGATGTGGCAGGAAGGGGGGTGGTGGTTGGCACAGTTGTACCTGACGCAGGTGCTGCAGGTGGTTGGACACCAGAGGGGCCAAGTTGGTCTGGGTCATCCACGGAGTGGTGAGAGTCGTCGCTGCCGGTGGGGTCCTCTTCACGCAGAGCCTGGTCCTGTGAGTCTTCCACCCCAGTGTTGGGGGGAGATCGATGACGTTGACCTGTGTGTGAGAGAGACAGTGTTAATTGTGTTACATGCGACATCCATGTTTCATTCTTTTTTGATTTGGCACAGTTCCTCTGGGTGGTTGGATTTGGCTAGCATTCCTCACACAGTGCACTTATGCATGGGTATGTTTCTTGGCCACAGCTTTCGACACTTTACCTATGTGTGACACAATCTTAGTTGATGCATATTTTGGGAACGCAGTCAGCAGTGTAGTGAGCGGGCGTAGCAAGCCATGCAGAGCCGTCTTACGTGTTGCACTGTACGTGGCCAAATGGTGTTTTTTCCATGCTATTTGAGAATGCAGGTAGGTAACTTAACAATTTGTGACAGGGTTCTGACGAACACAGTGGGTAGGTATACTGGGTGTAAGGTTCTGTTTGTGCCTGCAGCACGGATGTACTCGTGCACAGATTGACACATGGCCTAGTGTTTATCAAAGGTTGAAGGGGGGGGTTAAGGCACTGCCAAACCTTGTCTACATGCACACAGTCCACCTGCTGACAGGCGGACATGGCCACACCACCCAAGGGTGATTTGGTCTCCCTCTGTCTCCCTTTCTCCCTCCCTCTGTCAGCCTCCTCCCACTGTCCGTCTCCCTCTATCTCCCTTTCTCCCTCCCTCTATCAGCCTCCTGCTCTGTCCGTCTCCCTTTCTCCCTCCCTCTATCAGCCTCCTCCCTTTGTCCGTCTTCCTTTCTCCCTCCCTCTGTCAGCCTCCTCCCTCTGTCCCTCTCCCATTCTCCCTCCCTCTGTCAGCCTCCTCCCTCCCTCTGTCTGTCTCCCTGTGTCCACCTCTGTCTCTGTCCCTCTCTCTGCCCCTCTTCCTCCCTCTGTATGTTACCCTCTGTCACCTCAGCCCAGCTTCCTGGGCACACACAGTTTGCAGGTCTTGCAAAGGCCATTGGCTTGTTCATGTGGGTTTGTTTCTTCTCTGCGGGCACCCATTGGGCGGAGTGTCTGAGTCTGTGCTGCTGCTGTGGCGGTGTGTGCTGACACTCTTTCAGTGTGCTGCGTCTTCATTGGCTGCTGTTATGTGCAAATTGTGCCTTCATACCCATGTCGTCCTGCAACGCTGCCACCATTAGCAGGCAAAACAGTACTGTGTGGGGACACACTGTTGGTATGGCTGTGCCCTAAGCCATATGGGCTGAGGGCATTGTTGTGTGCTTCAGAGTTGCTCTATGTTAGTTTTGAGGCCCACCCTCCCGGCATCGGGGACATCCTGTTTTGTGTTGGTGTTTTGTGTGGCCTGTGACTTGGCATGGCCTTGCTTGGGGCATGGGGCATGGATGCGCTAGTGGCATGTGAGTGTTTTTGGAGTGTGGTTGTGTCCGGTGCTGGCTTTGGGGGGTTGCGTGCATGATTGGTATTTGGGTTGTATATGGCGTTCCCCCCATGTGAGGTGAGTTGTTTGTGTACTCACCAGGCTCTCGGACTCCTTCTAGTCCGTCTACTGCCAACGGCGCCAGCGTGGCCATCACCTTCTCCTCCCAGGGATGGTAGTGTACCGATCTGCGGGCCGGCCCTCCTCCAGTGATGTTGGCCTGGTTGAGCTCGTTCGTCATTTTGCGGCTGACCGTCCTCCGCAGATCGTACCAGCTGGCTTGGCACTCATGCCTGGTCCTTCTGGTGGCCCCAACAGCATTCACGGAATTGACTATCCTCTCTCACATGGCAGTTTTTTCTGATATGCTGGTCCGTCTGACCAATGTTCCAAAGAGCTGTGGCTCGACTCTGATGATTTCGTCGACAAGGGACTCCAGCTCGTCCTTTGTGAACTTTGGATTCTTGTTGGTGGGCATGGTGTGGGGTGTGGGTGTGGATGGTTGTGGGTGTGGGGGTGTGGATGGGTGTGGGTGTGGATGGTTGTGGGTGTGCAGGTGTGTGTGTGTGAATGCGATGAGGGTGTGTTTGTGATGGTGGTTGTGTGAAGGAGTGCAAGTGTAAGGTGTATTGATGGTTGAAGTATGGTGCAGTGCGTTGTCTCTGGGGTCTGGCAGCAGTGGATCTGTTGCAAAGGATCATGGTTTGTGTGTGTTGGGCCTTTTTATTGGTCCATTTGTGGGTGTGGGTGTGGCTGTGTTTGAACTTTGGGTGGGTGTGTTATAAGGAGTGGTAGTGGTTTGGGCCTCTGTTTATCTGTTTGTCAGTTGCAGGTCAGTGTATAGGATGTATTTGGCCTTGTTGGATATGTTTTGTGGTGTTGTGTGCCTCGGATTGACTGTCCTTGTGTTTTTTGGTTAGTTCTGGTTCAGTAGGAGTGTTTTTAGCGTCTGTACGGTGCGTACATGGGCCATGTTGTTGTACAGTGCTGTCCTTTGCTATGGCTTAGTACGATTCGTACATGCCCGATGTTGGGTGAGGGTGCTGGTGTGTGGGCCTGGGGTAGGGTGCGTACGAACACGGGCAGGGTGTTCGTCTGCACCGTCCATCGGTGGTGGTGTTTCGCATGGTACATACAAGGGGGGCTGGGTGTAGGGTCCGTACATACACGGGTGGGGGTACGGTCCGTACATACACTGGTGGGGTGGGGGTACGGTCCGTACATACACTGGTGGGGTGGGGGTACAGTCCATACATACATGGGTGGGGTGTTGGTACGCTCCATTCATACATGGGTGGGGGTACGGTCCGTACATACACCGGTGGGGTGGGGGTACAGTCTGTACATACAAGGGTGGGGGTACGCTCCATTCATACACGGGTGGGGGTTCGGTCCGTACATACACGGGTGGGGTGGGGGTACGGTCCGTACATACACTGGTGGGGTGGGGGTACGGTCCGTACATACACGGGTGGGGTGGGGGTACGGTCCGTACATACACTGGTGGGGGGGGGTACGGTCCGTACATACACGGGTGGGGTGTTGGTACACTCCATTCATACACGGGTGGGGGTACGGTCCGTACATACACTGGTGGGGTGGGGGTACGGTCCGTACATACACTGGTGGGGTGGGGGTATGGTCCGTACATACACGGGTGGGGGTATGCTCCATTCATACACGGGTGGGGGTACGGTCCGTACATACACGGGTGGGGTGGGGGTACGGTCCGTACATACACAGGTCGGGGTACGCTCCATTCATACACGGGTGGGGGTGCGGTCCGTACATACACGGGTGGGGTGGGGGTACGGTCCGTACATACACGGGTGGGGGTACGCTCCATTCATACACGGGTGGGGGTTCGGTCCGTACATACACCGGTGGGGTGGGGGTACGGTCCGTACATACACGGGTGGGGTGTTGGTACGCTCCATTCATACACGGGTGGGGGTACGGTCCGTACATACATGGGTGGGGTGGGGGTACAGTCCGTACATACACTGGTGGGGTGGGGGTACGGTCCGTACATACACGGGTGGGGGTTCGGTCCATACATACACGGGTGGGGTGGGGGTACGGTCCGTACTTACACTGGTGGGGTGGGGTGGGGGTACGGTCCGTACATACACGGGTGGGGTGTTGGTACGCTCCATTCATACACGGGTGGGGGTACGGTCCGTACATACATGGGTGGGGTGGGGGTACGGTCCGTACATACACGGGTGGGGTGGGGGTACGGTCCGTACATACACGGGTGGGGGTTCAGCGCGTACATCCGCGGCTGGGGGGCATTTTGCGCGTACATGCGGGGTCTGTGGTGGGGTGTTCGGCGCGTATGCAGGCACGTGTCTCCATGCTTGCTGTGGGAGTTCGGTCCGTATGGTGTTTTTTGCATACAGTTGTGAAATCGTAAGGACGGGAGTGATTGTACTTGCGCGGTCGGACTTCATTTTTCCGATTCGTACGGTAAATCGTCCGGGGATGTGTCGGACACAATTTCTGACTCGAGGACGTGTGGGGAAATTTTCCGGATGTGATTCGTATGGAGTTTTTCCCATGCAAATCGTACTTGGCAGTTTGTACGCTACTTGTACGATTCGGACGGAAAAAAGTCCAGATTCAAATCGAACGGGGGACATTTTTCCAGGATCGGACTCGGCACATTAATGTTTGTTTTATGTATAATAATAGTTAATGTTATAAAAAAATAAAATTGTATAATATTTTTAGGAGTGGGATGTTGGGTTAATAGAGGATAAGGGTGGGGAGGGTTTTAAAATAATTGATATTAAAATTTAATAAATTCAAAAACATTTATTTTAATTTAGAAATTATTGTTTTAGGAGCGGGATGTCGGGTTTATAGGGGATAAGAGTGGGGAGTGTTTTAAAAAAAATTATTTAAATATTTAATAAATACAACATTTTTAAATTTAAATTAGAAATAGGAGCGGGATGTTGGGTTTATAGGGGATACGTTTGGGGAGTGTTTTAAAATAATTGTATATATTTTTTAAAAATTATGAGAAATTGATATTTAAATTAGAAATATTTTATGAGTGGGATGTTGGGTTTATAGGGGATAAGGGTGGGGAGTTTTTAAAATAATTGAATTAAAATGTTATTAAATTTGAAATTTTAAATTTTAATTGAGAAATTTACGTTTGAATTTTGAAATTATTGTTTTATGATTGGGATGTTGAGTTTATAGGGGATAAGGTTGGGGAGTGTTTTACAATAATTGCTTGAATATTTAATATAATAAATAATTTAATATAAATTTATATATATTTAAAAAATATTATTTGTTTATAGTGTATAATCGTAATGAAAGTATTGTTAAAATTAATGGTTTATTATTAATACTTAAATATTAAATTTTTAAAAATGATGTAATTAAGGTGCGGATTCCGATCCTGTAAAACCCGGGTACAAATGGTCGTAAGGAGCGTTTTCTCTGTCCGACTCGTACCCGGGAAAAACTCCTTACAAACTCGCAAGTACAATTCGCACAGAAATACCATTTCCGTACGAGTCGTACAAAAGACCGACCGGCAAAAAAATACATACAAATCTGAATCTGGACGGCGCATACGCGACGTCCGGACGGAGTCAGGCAGTGTTTTACGGACCAGCAAGTACGATTCGTGCCTATGTCACTCCGCACGTAGCATTTTTACGGAAGCCAAAAACTGCCGGGAAATTGAGGACGACGCTAAGAAGGAGCACCGGTACGCGACGGACAGCTATGGACCCCAACCTACGCATCATCCCGGCCCTCATAGCCTACGACCTCGTGTTCAGAAACCGCCGCAGACGCCGCAGAAGGTCAGAACAACCCCCAGGGGCAAAGGAGGGGGGTGCAAGGGGCAGGAAACATAACCCACACCCAACAAAAAACAAATATATCCTGCACATTAATTACCTCCATGGTCTGGTCATTCAATAAGCTTTATTCGACAGTTTAGTCATAAAAGCACATTACAATCATAACACAGAAACATATAAATTACCTAAAATTTGTAAGACTAGGATTAAATTCATAATACAACCGTCGCTGAAGCTAAAAACAATCTAAAATCCGCATACATTTTCTCAATTTAGGATATCACGTATGTTCAAATTACTGTTAAAATTCCCTACCTTGGGGCAAGCATTTGGTAAAACTTATAAAATTTGCAGTTGATCACTATACAATACCATCACAACTCATGGCTTTAGCCCGTATGCCCCAGGCCCACCCTAGGAACTTGGCCATTGCTATACAGATAAGGGGAGCAGTGTCAGTACTCAGAATACGAAGGGCTATACGATAGTTCCTGGTACCCAATAACTTACAAACGGGTTTTATCCAGATCTTCCGGGGTATCATATACATTGGGCAAAAAAATAACAAGTGTTCTACGGATTCACAAACCTCTGTGCATCTATAGCACTTGTCACTTTTGTTTTGGGCACTCCCCCAACCCGCTGTAAATTCTGCAACCGGTAGGTTACCCACCCGTAGCTGGAAGTATAGCTTACGGTCCGAGGGCCTCTCTATTATATCTCAATACCTCTGAAGCAATGAACTAACTTTTAGGTCTAAAAAAACGACCTGTTAGGTGAGAAGAAAGTCCTTGCGTAGTTTCTATCATGAAAACCCATTCCCAGTATATAGCTTTCAGCTTGTCCTTACTAGGGAAAATAGCATTTAGTGGGTCATTCCATAATTCAATCAAACCTAAACTACCCAAAAGAAGTTTAATACTACGTAGCCAGTGTATGTTGTGTGATGAATCAGTTTTTAGTATATCACTGAAGCCGCTCTGGTAATGTACAAGTTCATCAGTGGACCAGAGTCGGTGCCAATAGAGAAGTGGACGAAGCTTTATAAGGTAGACCAGGGGCTTTTTCCCTAAATCTAGCAATAGAGGACGCAATGGAGTGCTAGCAGGAAGGCTTGTAATTTTGCGTAGAAATACATTTTCAAGCAACGTCAATTTATTCAGGTTGCTAAAGCCCCAGAGTTCAGACCCGTATAAGCATGAACTCAGTACCATTGTCCCATATACTTCAAGGACTGGTGAAATTGGTTTTGTATGTGAGCTTTTGAATCTAGTTAAAAGAGCACCTGATTTTTGTTTATGTAGTAGTGTAGCGCGGTCCATTTGGGAATCCCAACGCATATCCTTTTGTATTGTAATGCCCAAATATGTGAAGGAGGATACCTCCTCCAGGGGCAAGTCGTTCATAAGAATTTTTCCCCTGAATGATTTATGTGCGTTGAAGGACATAAACTTAGTTTTTTCAGTGTTGACCACCAATCCCCTTATTTTACAGAATTCTTCGAAGCGTCCGAGTGCCTTCTGCAGACCACTTGGGGTCTTAGAGATAATCAACGTGTCATCCGCAAACATGAGGATAGGAACACGTGTTCCAGCCAAAACAGGTGCATCAGTGGGGGTCTGTGAGAGGAAGTCGACCACCCCGTTGACAAAGAGCGAGAACAGGGTTGGTGCCAAGACGCAACCCTGCCTCACACCCCTGCCAACCGGGAAGTATTCCGTCACCTCTCCCACATCCCCCCAGTGAACCCGAGCTACATTACCCTCATGGAAGCGAATGATTACGGAAAGAAGTTCTGATTCAAGTCCCATTTCTCGCATAACTTCCCAAAGTTTTTTTCGTGGAACCAAATCGAAAGCCGCTTTTAGGTCCACGAATGCCGCGTATAGTGCGCCCTTGCCTAGAATCACCGTCTTCCAGTATAGGATGACAAATCGGAAAATTTGATCTATTGTGCTCGTTCTCCGACGAAAGCCTGCCTGCATTGGACTTAAAATATCCTGCTCTTCGATCCATAATAGAATCTTCTGTAGGAATAAGCGGGCCACAATCTTCTGTATCGAGTCTATTAGGCTAATTGGCCTATAGTTGGCCGCAATGGACTTGTCCCCCTTTTTAAATACGGGGACAATTGCTGCACCTTTCCACGAGTCAGGGATGTCAGCACCCTGTGCAATTGCATTTGCAAGGCGCATAATATACCTGCACCATAGTGGTCTGTTGCCGATAAACGCATCTGCAGGGATTCCATCCATTTCAGGAGCTTTACCCTTAATCACCTTATCTAAAGCCTGGTCCACATCTTTTAGAAGAAATATTGCTTCCTCATAATAGGTGTGGCAGTGAGTGACATCTGTGTTTACTTCGTCACTGGGTGCTGCATACTGTGGTTTAAAATGATCAACCCACGCCTTCTTGGCCACATTATTCTGGGGGCGCTCTGGTAGCCCCCCCCGTCCCATTTATATATGTCCCAGAATTGCTTGCTATTCCAGCACTTGCTAGCATCTAGGAGGTCTTTCCACTTTTCATTATCCCACATTCCTTTTGCATCTTTCAGTGTCTTCCTATAATGAATCCTGGCCAATCTTACCAAAGGTACATCTTTCAACCTTAGGGCACTGCCAAGTTCAGCTCGTGCTTGCTTGCAATCATTCTTGTACCAACCCGCAGTGTTACCTTGCTTGGAACAACTTTTGGAAGTGGTTTTAACAAAATATTTTTTCAAGCCCTCAAAAAGTTTGTTGTGTGCTACCACCACTGCCTGATGAGAACTCGTGTTTTCTACCATTGTTCCACGGGGTTGTAAAGCATCAGTGACTTCTTTATTCAATGCAATCAAGGTTATTGGGTCTTCTATAATCCTGTCCCATTTTAAGTGACGCAGATTATTGGACAGAAATTGATCCGATACATGAGTCACTTGCTGAGATGGTTGTCTACCTTGAAAGGGTAAGTCGAATTGTGCTACTAATGGATGGTGGTCGCTCTCAATTCGATTAATAACATCCATATCAATAAGATGTGCCCAGAGTTTTACATGGAAAAGTAGATAATCTATACGACTCACCCTGCGACCATTATCAAAGGTGTTCTTTGCAAGTTTGTCTGACTTACTTCTGCCGTTTGTGGCCCTCAGCTGATTGGTAAGGCACAGACCTTTTAATTGGATTGCTGCATTTGTCCATCTTTTTATAGGGGCAATCTCTAAGGGAGGAATTCCCCAGCTCGAGTCTTCCTCTACAGTAAACGTGGTATGTCGTGGCCAAGGGGCTCATAGGTGGTGTTAAAATCACCTGCTACTACTGGTAATATGTTAGAAGGGAGGAGATCCAGGGTGTCTTCAAGTTCTTGTACTACTGGAGATTTTTTTCCCCCCGGGAGGCCACGTGCGTACACATTAAAAATTTCCATTTTGAGACCGAACTGTGAGGTTATTCGTATTGAGAGTATGTCATTGCTGGATCTAAGTCCTACTTTTATATGGCACCTCATGTCTTGTTTTACCCATATGTTTAATCCGCCCGAAGGGCGGCCTCTTGTGCCTTTTAGCGCAGGAACATAGAAATTTAGGTAACCATTACAATGGATAGGGTCTATTGACCAGGTCTCTTGAAAGAGGCAAACGTCATGTTTTGTCAGAAAGTCCATCCAGTCTGGATTATACATTTTTGGGCCCAGTCCTGCAATGTTCCATGATAAAGTTGACACAATACCATTTTCTCTACTTACCCCCAGGTTACTAACTGGGCTCTCTAATGGAATATTCGTGTTACCTTTCTTAGAGAGGTTCACACTATCATTCATACTAACACCCATACTGGGCTTGAAGTTCACTTTGGCAACTCTTCCTAAAACACTTACACCACGTGGGGAGTGTGTCGGACAAACATGATTGTCACCTGAAGATTTTTGGCGTGCCACCCCCTCTAGTGGAGTATTTATGTTACCTTTCTTTGAGAAGTTCAAACTGTCATTCGTGCTAACGCTCATACTGGGCTTAGGGTTCACTTTGGCAACTTTTCCTAAAACACTTACACCACGTGGGGAGTATGTCAGATAACCAGGTTTATCACCTATGGATTTTTGGCGTACCACCCGACTGTTTCATGTCAGTTAATAAAGATCCAATATGCAGGTTTAATTCTTTACTATAACAGCAATCACTGTCATGTACATTTATATTTATACAGTTGCATATATTATCTTTCTTAAGGAAAACATTGCCTAGCCTAGGTGGCTTTTCCCCAACCCCGAGACGTCGTCAATCACAGTCTTCCAAACCAGAGGACCTAGCAAGCCCATGCTGTGCATTCTGATAACTATATGGCCTGTCTTCATTATCTGGGTCGGTTTGCCCGCGTATATCTAAGATGGACTGTTGGTGACCACAGTAAAAAAAGGACAGAGGTAATGAGAGGATAGGTGTGTTAGAACTCAACCTCTGCCAGTTGCAAATATGTTCGACTGCCCTCTTGTCTCTGAAATTGATAACAATGCAATCTCCCTTAATCGATTTGCTCTTGGGGCCTACCCAATCCACTCTTCTAGCAAAAAGTATCTCCGTTGAAACATTCTGGGGTAGGGGGCAATTTAGATTAAGCCAATAGATGCACTTGTTTTTCAATTCCCAGTAATCCTCCCTTCTATCTAGATCTAGTGGTTTAACCCCCGCCAGGATCACTACATAAGGAGAGGACTCTGGAGGGAGATGTAATTTGGTGTGTTTTTTTACCGGACCACTTGGTAAATCCCTCTTTATGAATGTGCCTACTAGGCTTTTATTAGTAGCTGTCTCCCTAGCATACGACGGGTTACTGGCGATATCCCTACTCGGGACCCGAACTTCCTGCCCTGGAATTAGTGGGATGGGACTAGTTAGAATCGGGGTGGGGGTATGAGCGGTATTCACTGTGGTGGGGCATTGAGTTGGCAATTTAGCGGGGATTGTGACAGACTCTTGGCAATTACTGACATTTTTTTGCTTAGGCAGTGCTGAAGCATAGGACAACTCTAAGCAAACCAATCTATTTTCAATAGCGTCCAGCCTATCATAGATTGGAAGACAGGTTTTGTAGAAGATGGATTCAATTTTCCCCCAAAAGTCCACGTCTCGATCTTGCGGCAACTGTGAAGATGGGGTCGGGAAAGAGTGTACTATTTCTTTGTCTTCTGTGACGGAGATAGATTTCCCGATGGGGACTTGGCTCTCCATACAGTTGGCATCCGGAATTGTCCGCCTAGTCTTCGATTTTTGGCCACCGTTTGGCGGGTCACCGCATTTCCTCTTCGGTCTCAGGTTCTTATTAGTTCCCCTATTATTTGCCATTACATTTTTTCCTATGGAGTTATTGGCGGAACGGGTTTTAACACAGGAAGGAACACTGTCATTTTGGTTAGAATTACCTTGACCTACTCTTGGTCTTGAATTTAGGTCTAGTCCTTCGGATTGAGGTAGGCAACGGAAAAACTCCTCATCGTGAACAGAGATGTTTGCAGTCTCACTGGACACCGGGATTACCTCATTTCCTGATCTCGCTATTGTGGTAGGCCCCGGGGATTTGGCATTACTTAAATGTCCCAGAGAAGAGCGTTTATCTACCACAGAGCCCAGGGATAGTCGTTTCTCCGTCTGATCAATTTCTTTGTCCAGTATTGAGGATACTCTCACCAGAAATTGGTCGAGCGTTCCCACTATAGATTTCGTAGCCGTCATTTTGTAGCAAACAGATTTACAATGGAGCAGATTAGCAGCAGCCACTAACACTTTGCACTCGCATGTGTGCTAGCGCACAAATGTGTTACAGTGTCACTGACCTTTATCTTGAATGTACGGGGGGTGTCCCATCCCAGCCTCGTCTGGCCTCTAACGGGCTCAAACGGGCCCGCCCTTGGCCCGGGCTTCGCCCGGCGCCCGCCCGCGTGCCTCCCGCGCAGCAGGAGCGGCGAGCACTTTTAAATCCCTTGCAGCGGTCACCTGCGGCCAATGAACAGCGTCGCAAGCCCTCCTGGGCAATGGAGTTCAAGGGTGTCCGTCGAGGTCAGGTTTGGCAGGAATCACCCAGCACACGAAGCGGCTCCCGCGCAGCGGGAGCGGCGAGCACTTTTAAATCCCTTGCAGCGGTCACCTGCGGCCAATGAGCAGCGTCGCAAGCCCTCCTGGGCAATGGAGTCCAAGGGTGTCCGTCGAGGTCAGGTTTGGCAGGAATCACCTAGCACACGAAGCGGCTCCCGCACAGCGGGAGCGGCGAGCACTTTTAAATCCCTTGCAGCGGTCACCTGCGGCCAATGAGCAGCATCGCAAGCCCTCCTGGGCAATGGAGTCCAAGGGTGTCCGTCGAGGTCAGGTTTGGCAGGAATCACCCAGCACACGAAGCGGCTCTTCGGGGTGCGTGTCCACCAATCCCACGTCCCGCCACAACGGAAGTGGACGTGGACGCGTACCCGTCACCACCACAATGGTGGTACGGGACGTACCCACGCCCCTCAGAGCGTGGGTACGGTCTGTACCACCATTGCAGTGGTGATGTAGGGGTACGCGTGTACGGACCATACCCACGCCCCCCAGAGGGTGGGTACGAGCCGTACCATGTGTACCCCTACGTCACCGCCACAATGGTGGTATGGCCCGTACCCACGCCCCCCAGAGCGTGGGTACAGGCCGTACCACGCGTACCCCTACGTCACAGCCACAATGGTGGTACGGCCCATACCCATGCTCTGGGGGGCGTGGGTACGGGCCGTACCACGCGTACCCCTATGTCACCGCCACAATGGTGGTACGGCCCGTACCCATGCCCCCAGAGCGTTGGTACGGGCCGTACCACGCATACCCCTACGTCACCGCCACAATGGTGGTACGGCCCGTACCCACGCCCCCAGAGCGTTGGTACGGGCCGTACCACGCATACCCCTACGTCACCGCCACAATGGTGGTACGGACCATACCCACGCCCCCCAGAGCGTGGGTACGGGCCATACCACGTGTACCCCTACGTCACCGCCACAATGGTGGTATGGCCCGTACCCACGCTCTGGGGAGTGTGGGTACGGGCCGTATCACGCGTACCCCTACGTCACCGCCACAATGGTGGTACGGCCCGTACCCACGCCCCCAGAGCATGGGTACGGGCCGTACCACCTGTACCCCTACAGCCCCATTACATGATGGATACAAGGCGTACACACGCCACAGATGTAGGTGTACGGCTTGGTGCAGCACATCAGCTGTAAATTGGGGGTGGTGTATGCCCAGGACAGCAGTGTACCACAGCAAGGGCGCAAGTGGCTTGGTGGGTCATTGCAGAGGAATACCAGCAGTGGACAGGGACATGTGAGGGGTGGGTGCCCATCACTCCCAGCAGTGGACAGAGACATGGGGGTGGGTGCAGACGAATACCAGCAGTGGACACAGACATGGGGGTGGGTGCAGAGGACTCCCAGCAGTGGACAGAGACATGGGGGTGGGTGCAGAGGACTCCCAGCAGTGGACACAGACATGGGGGTGGGTGCAGAGGAATACCAGCAGTGGACAGAGACATGGGGGTGGGTGCAGAGGAATACCAGCAGTGGACACAGACATGGGGGTGGGTGCAGAGGAATACCAGCAGTGGACACAGACATGGGGGTGGGTGCAGAGGACTCCCAGCAGTGGACAGAGACATGGGGGTGGGTGCAGAGGAATACCGGCAGTGGACACAGACATGGGGTGGGTGCAGAGGAATACCAGCAGTGGACAGGGACATGTGAGGGGTGGGTGCCCATCACTCCCAGCAGTGGACACAGACATGGGGGTGGGTGCAGAGAAATACCAGCAGTGGACACAGACATGGGGGTGGGTGCAGAGGAATACCAGCAGTGGACACAGACATGGGGGTGGGTGCAGAGGAATACCAGCAGTGGACAGGGACATGTGAGGGGTGGGTGCCCATCACTCCCAGCAGTGGACAGAGACATGGGGGTGAGTGCAGAGGACTCCCAGCAGTGGACAGAAACATGGGGGTGGGTGCAGAGGACTCCCAGCAGTGGACAGAGACATGGGGTTGTACATCATTATCAGATGACCACAACTCCATGGGTGTATGTACGCATCCCTAACTTTGGACAATGATGATAGTGCCATAACAACACATCACTGACAGCAGTGTCCCACTCCCAGGAGGATGGATGTCTTTCCCCCACTGCATGACACACCACATGTGGGTGTGAGGACAAATAACACATGCATACCCACCCCTGGCAGATGCAGCACAATACACACACTGAGATCATGCCACAAGACTGTATAGTCATGTCACTGCCTAATAAACTAAGACAGCCAAAGAGAACACACACTGTCACGCACATCCCAGGACTGATAGGAATGTTCAGGTGCTGAGCCAGCCACCAAGATGTTGTCTGTCATGGAAGAAAAAGGGTGGAGTTCCCACAGATACAATGGCCACAATTGTGAGTCAGGTGTTCAAATACCCAGCAGAACAAGTACCATATGTGTACTAGGCTGGGATTACACACATGCATTGTGCGGAAAAGGGACAATTTCTCCATGAAGGCATGGCAAAATACTCTATACACAAGTACAGCCGGAGACATTGCTGAGCAGGCATAGCCAGAGTTGAAGGGATCCATCACCAACAAAGTAAATGTAGACACAGGGCAACACAAAACTTGTGCAACCCTCTGCAGGGGAGATGTCAGGTGCCACAGAGGAAGGAACACTCCTAGGGACAATGTCTCCAAACACAAAGAGCAGACATGACCAAAGATTCTTTGCAGAGACCTTGTGAGGGCACGCAGATACCAGGTTCCACCCCATGAGATGCAGACTACAACATTTCCATGAAACATAACACATTCCCACAACCCCAGTTCCTGGAGCCTCAGCATCAACATCAATACATGAAATGCAAGACTTTTCAAAATGGAAAACAAAATGCTTTATTCAGCATGAAAAAATAAGATTTAGTAAAGAACACTATGTACAAAGGCCAATGGCCAGTCCAGATATGAAGTCCTTGGGGGGGACACATGGCCACGCGTCTCCCCTAGCTTGCCTGCACATGCTAAACCTCTGGTTCAGCGACTGGGGGGGCATCATGTGGGGAAGGACCAGGCACCGCAGGGACAGGAGGGGGAAAGGTAGGTGTGGTGGGTGCAGGGACGGACGACTCCACCACAGGGGGTGGGGCAGCGCCAAAGGTGGAGGTGAGCTCGCGCTGCACACTTCTGCCAGTTCTTTAAGCGTCTCCCCTGCACCCGGAGAAACAACAGGCCCCAAGGAGTGGGGGGGGGGGGTCGGAGGGATGGGTTGCAGCGCTACTGGGGGAGGTGGTGGACAGGCTGGGGGACTTAACTCCCCTACCCGTGGAGTGCCTTGACCGTTTCCAGCCAGGTGAACTAGTGGGGCTGAGGCCCAGCCCAGCAAAGTAAGCCTCCTTCTCCGAATCTGGGGCAGGGGAGCCAAGGGGAGTGACATCGGAGGGACTGGGGAGTGAGTCATGTGGACGAGGACTGTGTCTGCGTGCCTGCCTGTGTGCCCCAGACCCATTAGGTGTGCCTGCTTCCCCCTGAGTGTGCGTGTCAGGAGGTGTGCGCTTGCCCTTACGTGGTGGTGTGCTGCTTGTGTCTGGTGGGGTGCGTGTGTGTGGATGTCTTGGTGTGCTTGGGACTACGGGCCGTACACGTGTGAGTACGTGCCGTATCACTAGGGCCTACGGTACCCCCAACTATAGTGATAGGCACGTACTCATGCGTGTACGGGCTGTACACGCGTGAGTACGTGCCGTATCACTAGGGCCTATGGTACCCCCAACTATAGTGATAGGCACGTACTCACGCGTGTACGGGCCGTACACACGTGAGTATGTGCCGTATCACTAGGGCCTACGGTACCCCCAACTATAGTGATAGGCACGTACTCACATGTGTAAGGGCCGTACACGCGTGAGTACGTGCCGTATCACTAGGGCCTACTGTACCCCAACTATAGTGATAGGCACGTACTCACGCGTGTACGGCACGTACTCACACGTGAGTACGGCCCGTACACACACCCTCAGAGCATGTGTACTGCGTTTCACAGCTTACACTGGTGATAGGAGGCGCACTCGAAAGGAATGGAGGTGTGAGACTCGCACAAGGCTGGACATCAAGTCATTGTTAGTGCAGTCCTTCATGTGCAGGGCCTAGGTGTGTCAGGCAGTGATGTGGCACATGTCTCATCATGTTGTGGCACAATAGATGTGTGATGAGCTGTTTACACATGTCATGTGTGATGGGTCACTACGTGACACACTTCCCCTTCACACTTTGCACATGTGTGCATGTAGGACACACGTGTCAAGCACTGCATCACTGGTATGGCACAGTCACCAACACCCGCAACTGTCCCCTGATGCCAGGTACACGGATAATTACACCTGACATGTGGCTACCAGCGTGCCACGATGTGACTATGTCATGTGTGTGTCATGTGTTCCCATGAGCTTGCCGTTGGTGTTCCGCCAACTCCATCTGCTGTTGCAGCATCCAACATGTGTCTGTGTGCATATGTGCATGACACACATATACGCACACCATGCCACATGTGGACTCACACGTTACATGTGTCATGATGGTTCGAAGATGACTTCCTGACACGAGGCAATATCTGCGTTGTCTCAATGTCTGTGTCATCCGTTTTTGACATGTACCCCTTCATGGAAATGTTATCTGTCCTTTTTCAGATGACATGTGACCTGTGCGTCTAGACTCACGCCAGCTGTCTGTATGAGATAACATCCTTCAAATGCTGATATGTGGATGTCTGCCACTCATGTAATGTGTCTGGCTGGTCACTTACACTGGCCCACAACTATTTTAATGGCATGTCACGTCAACATTGCCATGCCACTATTGTGGCTTGCTCTTCGTAGGAGTAACACCTGGATGGCCTACGTGTCCTGGATGTATTGCACAGACCAAACTCTGTATTAAGCAGATATGTATTAGCTGTTGAACATGTGCTCACCTCAGTGACATTGGTGTGGTAATTTACTCACTCTTCATTATTCCTTCCAAATCTCTGCAGGGCACCGCCTCTCCCCAGACGAATGCCAGACCTGGATGCCATGCGTGAACATGACTGCATACGCAGATACCGCTTCTCTCAAGAGTTGATAGATGACTTGACCCGCCGGCTTGAACCACACCTCCAACCACAACACAGGTATCCTACAGCTCTGACCCCCAAGATGAAGGTGATGGCAGCCCTACATTTTTTTTGCCACTGGTACGTTTCAATTGACCATAGCTGATGTCGGTGGCATGTTCCAGACAATGTTCAGCCGTGTCCTGCATGATGTTTTAGAAGCCATGTTGGTGCACCTGGATGAATTCATCCATTTTCCCACTCGTGAGCAGTTGACAGGTGTTAAGGGTGAGTTCTATGCCCTGGGAGGGATGCCTCACGTGATTGGGGCCATTGATGGGACACATGTGGCTTTGGTACCACCACAGGCACAGGAGGTAGCCTTTCGGAATGCAAACATTAGCACTCTATCAATGCCCTTGTGGTGTGTCTTGCTAACATGCTGATTTCCCATGTCTGTGCCCGTTTTCCAGGATCCGCACACGATGCCTACATCATGAGGCGTTGCAGGGTGCCAGAAATGATGCTGCAGCTGCACGCGGAACGAGCATGTCTTGTTGGTGGGTATACTCTGTTAGTCCTGTGTTTCGCGCTATCTTTGTATCTTACGGCATCTCCTGACCCACTTATTCACATGATGTTTCCATGTAGGGGACTCTGGCTATCCCAACATGCCATGGCTGATGACGCCTCTCCGCAACCCCAGAACAGCCGCAGAACACCGGTACAACGACACCCATGGGCAGACGAGGCGCGTGATTGAGAGGACGTTTGGACTCCTGAAGAGCAGATTCCGGTGCCTCCACAAGACTGGCGGCGCCCTCCCATATGCCCCGGTGAAGGTCTGCAAAATCTTCATTGTGTGCTGCATGCTGCACAACATGGCAGTGTAGAAGGCCGTGCCACTCATCCTTGATCTGGATAAGCAGGATCATCCACCCGTGGAGGATGAAGGGCTTGGGCACGGGGCAAGTGAGGATGAGGATGAGGACATCCGGAGTCAGCTTATCCGCAACTTCTTCTCATAATGGTGAGTCCCTGTGTCTGAGTGTGCACGCTTTGAGCCTTGTGTGGCATGTGTTGCAATGTGTGTGTCCAGCTGACTGTGTGCTAAGTGACTTGGAGGTGTTTTCTGATGTGTCATTCAAGTGAAGATGTCATTCCACACATTTTAGCTGGGACACTAAATTTTTTAAGAGCATGGTGACAATATCATTCCTGTAGAGTACATGTACATGTCTGCGGATTAATAGCTCTTCGCTGACTTGTTGTGTGTCTGTCCTCCCCAGGTTCTTGTGGCTGTCATCTGCTCATGTCATCATTGCCCTCCTGCTATTCCTCATGAGTTTTGCAACGTGTGCTGGATCAGAGTTACATGCACAGACATGGTGAAAAGTCATTTTGGGTAAGGAGTGCAGCAAGGCATTTTGTGGGTGGTACGTGTTTGTGATATGTGGGGACTGCTCCTGTGCATGTTGTGTTACCATGCATACATGTCGACTCACCATGGGGCACATGACATGTTGCATGGCTCCCATGAATTGATAGTCACCCTTCCTGACAGTCATCTGTTTTGGTTTGTGGATTCTGATGAAGGCATCAATGTGTGTATAACGTCCCTCAGGAACATACAGGATGCTAATGGTGGACATAGTGTGGGACATCCCCATATGAGGCGCAATGGGGAATTGCAGACTCTCCGTGTGCAGCAAGGGGTGTTAGGCTCAACCCCTTCACTTGTGTGCCAGCTCAGTAGGATTTATCACATCTGTGTGTTGAAGGGGGTGTCCAGTGTAGGTCACACATGGTCAGCCAAATGACCTGTGAATCTGTTCCAATTTATGCATTTCCCTTAGTGTGAGGCTGAGTAATAAAGGTGTCCATCACACTCCAAGGTGCTTCATCTCTGTCAATGCAGGTCTCTTGCCACTTTGCATGCGGCATATCTGGCATAGTTGTGGAAGATTATGCATAGGAGTCCATGTGTAGTTTACCAACATGCATGCAGTTGCTCATGAATTAGGCTCCCTATTGGGCATGAAGTACATGGTCGTGTATGTTTTTTGGCATGTTGGTCCACACAATGGGCCATCAACACCTGCTGAGGGTGTGTCTCCTGTGCGCAGGTCGGCCTTCAGTTTCCTGATCCGGTGTCATGCTTCTTCGGTGATTGTGCATGCATTGTCTCTGGGCGTGCCATGTGACACTGGACACTCCTTACTTTACACACGCGCCTGTTGCAGTTGTCCTTCTGACATCCTAGTCTTTGTGTGCAAATTCTGGCATTTGGCCAGGAGATGCCGCCTGCTGCTGCGGCCCCTGCAGCAAGGGCCCACAGAGTATCCAGATTTGGCAACACACATGCCTCCTCACTTCCTCCCTCCACCCATTCATTTGGCTGTCCTCAGCTTGTCTATGCCACTGTTACCGCCACGCGGTGCCAAAGGCTGGACCATCAGCACATGCAAGGTGCACATTGCACCACCATCGTGTCCTTGCATAACCCACATCACACTACAGTCTGATGTGGCAGCCACACTCCTAGCTATGTCCATCCGCACATCTAACGCCTGCTGTCAGACATACCCTGGGCACACACACAACACCTTTGCATGCTCAGTGTGCAACTCCAACTGCCTACACTGCACAGCCCCGCCTTCCAGGCCCTGTCACACCAACCAGGTCATGTCCATAATACTCCCCACTGGCCCTGTAGCTCAGCAAGGGCATGGGAGTGGGACTCAAGGCTTCAGCATGTAGTATGGTGTAATCGTCTGGGACATGGCACAGGTATCATCTCTCAGCATGTCAATCTACAGAGTGCCCAGGACCCCCCTCTCCACCATCACATGCGCACAGCACCTCATCATCAGCTCGTATGCCATTGAGAGCCAGGTGCTCCTCACCCTCAACAAAGACACAGACATTGGCAGTTCCATCATTCAAGTATGCATGACATCCATTGATGAATGGCTGAACACAAGCCACCTGAGGATGGACTTGTACAGGACTGAGGAGATCATCTGAGGATTGTCCCCTTCCAGCTGGGTCAAGTGCTTGTGTCCCACCCGCAAGAGCCCTGCACAAGCACCCAGTGGCCACACACACAAGATGGTGTGCCTCATATTTGGCTCACTCACATTTGCCATACTAGTCCACAGCATCTGTACCTCATGCTGCAACGCCCTCTGCATTATGCACATGATCCACAGATAGATCCACTCCAAGAAAAGACAGACCATCCCCCAGGTCCATGACAACATCCGTGTCAAATACTGCCCTGCCCTCTACGGAGCAAGTACATCCAAACTCCCAGGAAACTTGTCCACATCCAGGGTGCATCTGCACACCTCAGCTTCAACACCCTGCGCCCCAGCCACCTCACCGTCCACCATAGATAGCTGCAATGGATCACTGTCTGCTGCAGGATGACCTCCACACTCCCCACCCACACTCAGGAGGCAGTCCACAACCCCGACCCCAAACCAACCTTGTACGTCTGTCATCCTAGAGCCTGTTGGGCCATCTCCGTGCATCCAACCTTGCCCTGGCCACCGTTCTTCACATCCACCATACTCCAGCATACAGTACATTGTTCTCCCACCTGGCCACACATACCTGGGACTCCCTCCACGGGAACCTCCACATGAGCCATGACCACTACGCCTTGATGATAATCTCCCAAATAGGTCTGTCCGCACAGTTTAGCAAGCCCCCCCTCAGCAGCCAGAGGCCATCACAGGTGAGTGTTGTGCTCCATGCCTACATTGAATGATACCTTGTGACCCATGTGTGTCCTGTACCAGACTCTGATCCCAGGGTATGGCTGGCTGGAGTTAGTTCAACACTCAGGCATAGTTTGACATTTCCACACACATATGTTGTTGAATAATGCAAAATGACAGGAACGTCTCATGACCAAAGTAATATATTTATTTGCGGTGGGGTACGTGTTTTGGTAGATTGAATTCTGGGCTCTACCGGGGGAATAGAATCCAAAGTTCACAGGGGGAGATGGTATCCATGGCATTGGAAGTCATCAGAGTCCAAGGCACAGTGTTGGTCATCATTGGTCAGACTGTGACCAACAAGTCCATGTGGCAGAGAATGTCATTGGATGAGGTGCTGCTGTTGCGCCAGAGGGCCAGGAGCCAGGCCAGGTGACCTGGGAGATGTGGATGGTCCGCTGACTCTCACGGTCTTTTCCGTGGATGACCCACCTTCCTCCGGGGACCCTCATATGCAGGCCTTGACGATGTTTGGGACTCTACGTCAGACGAATCCTCCTCCTCCTCCTCCCTCCCTGTGTCTGGTGCTGGTCTACGCCTGGTGGCACAGGGAGGGTTGCCCATGCTATGGGCGATCTGACGGAGTGACTGGCTCATGTCCCTGTGCACCGCCAGGAGCTCAGCCAGTCTTGCCTCCATCCGTCCTTGGTGTTGTTGATGACTGGCATGATGCTCGACCTGCAGGTTCTTAATTTCATCTAGGGTCCCCTGCATCTCTGAGAGTCTCGACACGACCTGGTTGATGCCTCTGGTTTCACGCCGGTATGTGTCCAGGATGTTGCGTATGTGTGACATACCGATGTCCTGAGCTGGCTGGTCAGGTTCACGCCTCCGCCTGCCTCCACTCCCACCACCCCTGCCCACTTGAGCCTGGCCTGCCCTTGTGGGCACATCGGGTCTACGGGAGCCCTGAGGGATGGCATTTGCAGGGTTTCCTGCCTCCTCCTGGGTGCCCGGAGAACCTTGTCCCTCCTGGTCAGACTGGCTCTGTTGTTCAGTGCAAGCAGGGCTCCTGGGTGTGTCCTGGGATGTGGCAGGAATGGGGGTGGTGGTTGGCACAGATGTACTTGGCGCAGGTGCTGCAGGGGCTTGGGCACCAGAGGGTCCAGGTTGGTTGGGGTCATCCACGGAGTGGTGAGAGTCGTCGCTGCCGGTGGGATCATCTTCACGCGGAGCCTGGGACTGTGATTCTTCCCCCCCAGTGTTGGGGGGAGATCGACGACGTTGCCCTGTGTGTGAGAGAGAGACAATGTTAATGGTGTTTCATGCGACATCTATGTTTCATACGTATTCAAGTTGACACAGTTCCTCCAGGTAGTTGGATGTGCCTAGCATTCCTCTCAACGTCCACTTGGGGATGGGTATGTTTCGGGGGACAGATTGGGATGTTCTCCTGAGTGTTTGACCTGTAGATTGTTGGCTACGATGCTTAGTTGGCTATGGATTGGTCTTGTTGTGTCACATGTCCATTGTGGGAGTGTGTAAATCCGTTGCCTGACCCGGGTGTGTGTGCTTGTGTTAGGGGGGGGTGTGACCGGGCGTGCTGTTGTGTGTAGTGTGAGTTGTCATTGGGTCTCCCAGGTGATGTGTCTGTCCCCTCATGGTGCATGCTGGCATGACAGTGAGTGTGAGTTCCTGTGCTAGATACCTGTGCTTGTGGAGTTGGTGTTTGAGTGTACAGTGGTCCCAGGAGGGCCTTGAGCTGCATACAGCAGGGCCAGGTGTCAGCTACCTTGTCAGTACTTTGCCAGTCCCTGTGCATTGTGCATGGGTATGTACCAATGCCATATGGGTTGAGGGCATTGGTGTCTACGTCTCATTTTCACAATGTGTTGTGTGGGGCCCACCCTCCCCGCCTCCCGGACATCCAGTCTTGTGTTTGTGGTTGTTGTAGCCTTGGACATGGCCTTGCCTTGATTTGTGAAGGGTGCATGGAGACGTTAGTGGCATGAGCGTGGTTTTTTAGTGTGGTTGTGTGCGGTGAGTGCTTGGGGGAAGTTGCGTGCATTTGGTGTATATGTGGGGTGGACCCCATTGCCCCCATGTTACGTAAGTTGTTTGTGTACTCACCAGGCTCTGCGACTCCTTCGACTCCGTGTACTCCCACCGGCGGTAGCAGGGCCATCACCTTCTCCTCCCAGGGATGGTAGTGTACGGGTCTGCGGGGCGGCCCACCTCCAGTGATGTTACTCTGGGCATATTCTTCGTTCATTTTCCTCTTGACTGCCCTGCGCAGATCGTACCACCTGGCTTGGCATTCATGCCTGGTCCTTCGGATGGGCGCAACAGCATCCACCGTATCGACAATCCTCTGCCACATGGCAGATTTTTCAGCTATGCTGGTCTGTCTGACCAATGTTCCAAACAGCTGTGGCTCGACTCTGATGACTTCGTTGACAAGGAGGTCCAGTTCCGCCGTTGTGAACTTTGGATTCTTGTCTGTGGGCATGGTGTGGGGTGTGGATGTGGGTGTGGATGGTTATGGGTGTGTGGGTGTGAATGTGACGGTGTGTGTGTGAATGTGAAGAGGGGGATGTTTGTGAAGGAGGTTGTGTGAAGGTGTGTGAGTGAAGGTGTAGTGAAGGTATCAGTAATGTAGAGTTGTTTCTCTGTGGGGTCTGCCAGCAGTGGGTCTGTTGCAAAAGCTCATGGGTTGTGTGTATGGGCCCTTTTTATTGGTCCATTTTTGGGTGTGGCTGTGTTTGAATTTTGGTGGGTGTGTTATAAGAGGTGGTTGTGATTTGGTCCTCTGTTTGCCTGTTTGGATGTGCCAGGTCAGTCATTGAGATGTATTTTGTCATGTAGACGTGTTTTGTGGTGTTGTGCGAGTCGAATTGACCCTCCTTGTGCTGTTTTACAGTGTCCTGGTTCTGTAAGAGTCTTTTTCGCATAGGTACGGTCCGTACATACGCGATGGTGGGTGAGGGTGCTGGGGTACGGTGTTGGAGTGCAGCGCGTACATGAGGTGGGGGTACGGTGCGTACACGTGCGGGCCTGGGGTACGGTGCGTACATGCGGAGGTACGGCACGTACATGCGGGGGGGTAAGGCGCGTACATAGGGGGTTACGGCGCATACAGGTGCGGGCCTGGGATACGGCGCGTACATGCGGAGGTACGGCGCGTACATGGGGGAAGGCGCGTACATGGGGGGGTACGGTGCGTACATGGGGGTACGGCACGTACATGGGGGTACGGCGCGTACATGGGGGGGTACGGCGTGTACAGTTGTGGAGCTGGGGTACAGTGCGGACAGGGGGGGTAAGGCGCGTACATGGGGGGGTACGGCGCGTACATGTGGGGGTACGGCACGTACATGCGGAGGTACGGCTTGTACATGGGGGTACGGCGCGTACATGCGGGGGTATGGCGCGTACAGTTGCGGGGCTGGGGTACAGTGTGGACAGGGGGGTAAGGAGCGTACATGGGGGGGTACGGCACATACATGCGGGGGTACGGCACGTACATGCGGAGGTACAGCATGTACATGGGGGGGTACGGAGCATACATGGGGGTACGGCACATACAGTTGCGGGGCTGGGGTACAGTGCGGACAGGGTGGTGTACGGTGCTGAAATATTTGGGGGTGGGGGGGCTGTAGGGCTCGTACATGGGCATAAGTTTACCCGTGTACATGTGTGCTACTGCGTTGGCTCCGTACGGGCCATTTTACGTGCGATTGTGTATTCGGACGGACGGCCGGGATCGTACTTGTGCGTTCAGACTTGTGTTTTACGATTTGCACATCAAAATGTCCGGCTCACTCTCGTACACTTTTCCCGATTATATTCGGACGTAAAAACTTTCCGACGCCCTCTCGTACACTTTTCCCGACGCTATTCGTAGTTATTTTTCACGTACGAACCGTACTTGGCCGTTTGTACGGTACTTGTACGACTCGTACGTAAAAAAATACGGATACGGGTCGTACGCAAATTATTTTTAACGGATCGGAATCGGCACCTGAATGTCTAGAGCATTCATTTTACACTTCCTCATCTGATTCTACTTCACAGGAGCTTGTTCGTGCGAAACTAGATTTCAATAAAACAACTACTGATAATGCATCATCTATACTGCTATGTAGTAGTGCTCGTTATTACGGAGGACATAATGAAATAGGCACAAATTTGAATACTAACATTAAGTCATGGAAAGCAAGTGTGTTGATTGACTCTATTTAATCATGAGAGGGAAAGCATCTTTTTAAAGATCAGGACATTTTAGATGAATTCATGAGCTTTTTTTAAAAACGTATATACTCTGGAGTCTCCTTGTCTATTTCTCTTATTGAAACTTATCTTAATAACATTTCTCCCCTTCTTGTGATAATCTCAATGTTACCACGCTTGAGACCAATCTATTGATATTGGAGATATTTAAATGCTTAAATCTACTTAAAAAAGCGAAAACTCCGGGCTCGGTTGGACTTATGGTGGAATTCTGCCTACATTTCTCAAACCTATTGCTACCTGAACTTTCACAAGTTTTTCAGTCTTTTTATACTATCGGTAAGGCAGGGTACTTTGCAAGAAGCCACAAAATGCCCAATTCATAAAGAGGGTCGTGCTCCCATGCAGTGTAAGAACTATCGTCCTGTATCTCTCGTGAATGTGGATTACAAAGTCTTTGCCAAATTGCTTGCTTTGTGACTTGAACCTCTTTTGCTGATATAATTGGTAAAGAACAATGTGAAGGGCACATTAACCTCAGTTATTTAATTAAATAAATAAGACTCCCTCTCTCTCCTGTTCTTTAGCTGCAGTTTCTATTGATGCAGAAAAATCGTTTGATAGAGTAGACTGATTCTTATTTTATTTAAAGCTCTTGTCTGGCATGGTTTTGCTGCTAATATTATTTCCCTTATCTCATTGCTCTATACAGCTCCTAGAGCTTCTGTATTAGTTAATGGACCTACCTCTCAACACTTCCCATAACAACGCGGTATTCGTCAAGGTTGTCCCCTATCTCTTCTATTATTTATTTTAGCTCTCGAACCCTGTTTGTCCCACATTCAAAATAATGACTCTATTTCTGGATTTCCATATGGCGACCACCATTTGAAGCTGTATGCTTATGCGAATTATATTTTGCTTTTTATCTCCAACTTTGATGTTTCTATTCCTCCTTTATTGCAAGAAATGTCTGACTTTTGCCTAGTTTCAGGTTATAAAATCAATTCTGATAAGAAAGAAATTCTTCCCATTACCAAATGTTGTGTTAAGCACCCTTTTGATTCTTTTGGATTTCTACAGAACAGCTCCAAAATTAAATACTTAGGTATTTGGTTTAAACACTCCACATCAAATTCAGTTAAAATTAATATGAAAGAAGGGCTTAATTGTATTGATAAACTCCTCTCTTCCTGGAACCCTGTTTTCCTCTCATGGTGGGGACGTTGCGATTGATGATGATCACACCTATTTTGTTGTATATTTTCTCTATGATTACAATTCATATCCCGTCCATTTTTTTTTTAATGGACTCTCTTCTTTCCAAATTTCTATGGAATAATAAAAAAAATCTAGAATTTTCTTATCACATCTTAAGAAACCAACATCTAATGAAGGTGTGAATGTTCCTGACTTTTGGGTCTATCGTAAAGCTTTTCGTCTCAGGCAAGCATCTAATTGGCTCCTTTCAGGACCCTCCTCCGTCACACCTTTATGTCTTACTATTGAACTTTCTTTACCTGCACCTTTTTCTTTAAAAGACATTCTTGCTTTTCCCCAAAGAATATAGGGGTCAATTAGGATGGCGGGTGGACACCCTAGCAGTGCTGGGACCAGCTGCCAGTAGTGCGGCGGTCCCGCACCAGCAATTAGGATGCCACCGCTATGGTGGCATCCCCCATCCACAACATTGTGGCGAGTGGTGCTCACAGCACTGCCCGCCACAATGCTGTGGATGCATCTTGTGCATTTGGATGCACAACGTGGCAGACACCGTTCGGTGCCTGCCACGTTGTGCATGCCAATGCAGGAGGGTACCATAGGTACCCCCATGTGCACACCCCACCCTCCAACATCCTGGGGGACCGTAACGGACCCCACATTCAGGAACCGCATGCCTTTCCATGCCGCCATGGAAAGGCACTACTCAGCCTGTATTGTAATATGGATGGCGGTGTCTTGCAGACACCGCCACCATATTCAGCCCCTTTTCCCACCTGGTCGACTCGTCGACGGGCGGAAAACCCGCGGATGGTCTTTCCATCCGCCGGGGTCCCCCCCGCCATCGTAATATGGCGGGGGGAAATGAGAGGCGGGCGGCAGGTAATGGCGGGCGGATCGCCACCGCCATACAGGCGTTGGTGATCCGCCCGCTATTATAATAGACCCCTTAGTTACTTCTCTCCCGCTGTTTAAACATACATGCTCATTATTAAGACCTCATTGTCAAGCAAAGATCATTTCTAGGGATTCCTACAATCTCCACTTTGGTACAATCATTTTATTACCATTAATAATAAACCTCTATATTGGAAATCTTGGAGACTTAAGGAGATAGTTTGGGTTCAGAACTTGTTCGATGGTATGAGTCCTTGTTCTTTTCCTCAATTTCAAGCTACCTTTAAGTGTCCTCATTTGTTTTGGTATAAATTTTCTATAATTATGGAAATAATTCTAGATGTTTTTTATTCATTTCCGTTAAATGAAACTATTTCCACAGAAGATTTACTTCTCAGAATACTTACATTTCTTCCAGGAGCATCGTTGATTTATAAATATCTCTTGGTCCCCGATCCAGATCATGCTAAAACTAAAGTAGAGCTTACCTCGGCGATGACGTGGGTTGTGTTTGGAGCATCAACTTCTGGAACAAAATCTTGGCTAGATCTTTAAATATTTCTAGGCTTGCATCTACCACTCAATCTATGTTCATTTTATATCATAGATTGCATTTTACACCTGTATCCACAGCTAATTTTTCACACACTAATAATAAGAATTGCTGGTCATGTGATTTTCCTTTTGCGGATTTGATGCATTTTCTGTTCACCTGCCCATTTGTAGTTTCCTTTTGGAAAAATATTTGGCCCCATATCTAATTTTCATAGCCCTATGCCTAATGTCATTCTTCTTACAGAAAACTTATCAGATACATTGGGGTTAACTTTGCGTGAAAAGGGTTTATTTGATCTTATGCTGGCTTCAGCCTTTCAACAAATTACACAACTTGTAATGTTCATCTAAACTTTCAGTTAAAGCTTGGTGGAATAATGTTTGTCATTATCACAGACTCAATATTGCTTTTGCCTCTTCTTGCAAAGCATTTGTAAATAGAGATTTATATTGGTCACCCGTAACTAACTATTTAAATAAGACATGCAAAGATGCATGTATTTTGTAAACGTTCTGAAAATCGCAGTGGAGGCGATGCGTCGGTTGTGAAGACGAAGCGCTGAACTGAGATGCGTTGGTCCCAAAGTATGAAGCACCGGGTTTCTCCACGCAGTCGAGGGATGCATTGATCTCCGAAGATTACTGCAGCGGCGATACGCGGTTCTGATACATCCAGTGTTGTCTTAAGAATTTTTGGGGCCCCGGGCCAGAAATATTTTGGGGCCCCTGTTCGTTACAACTTTTACTTTCATTACCTACTTTTGTGCTAATTGTAGCCGATATGATGCCAAACAAACTTTTGGAAACAGGTTTCGCACAAAAACAGTTGAAATATATCTTTCTGAGCACCCCACAAATCCTTAAGATGACACTGAGCAAAGAGAGAAGAGAGGTTTATATATAGAGGTAACAGAGGTGAGCTAGAGAGAGAGAGAGATCACATGTTCTTTTCCTTGGGGGCCCTATGGAAGGTGGGGGCCCTGGGCAATTGCCTACTTTGCCCATGCCTTAAAACGTCTCTGGATGCATCAGGCTCTGGAGGTGATGCGTTGGTTATCGAGAGCGATGAGCCGATTCTGCTCCTGCATCAGGATCGATGAGCTGGTCTACCACCTGCAATTTGGAGAAGTGTTGGTTCTTCTGGTGCAAGTATCTGGGTCTACTTCCAGTGAACCAGGCACAGTAGCAGGGATAGAGACTCAAGAATAAAGGCAAGTCAAAAAGTCTTTAGAGACCACATCAGTGCAAGGCAGAGTCCAGCTCTGCTCAGCGGAGTCAGAGGGCAGCAGGAAGCAGGACTGCACAAGAGAAAAGCAGACCTTCCAGGTCAGCAGTCCAGCAGAGCGTCAGTCCTTGATGCAGCACAGCAGTTCTTCTGACAGAGTCCCGTTGTAGGTCTAGAAGTGTGTGATTTGGTGGGGTCAGGGACCCAGTACTTATACCCAAATATGCCTTTGAAGTGGGGGTTGACTTCAAAGAAAGGATCATTGAAGTGCACTAGTATCCTTTGTTCCTCAGCCCTGGCTCCAGACTGCCAGTGGAGGGTAATCAGCCCTTTGTGTGGGGTCAAGACACTACCTATTCAGTTGTGTCAGCTCATCCCACCCTTCCTGCCCAGGATGCAGATGAGTACTCAGACACACCTAACCTTCCTCTGGTTGTGACTGTCTAGAGGGAATGCACAAAGTGTAGCTGTTACTCATACCAGACGTGTATTTGGAGGCAAGCTGCAGGCACACAGAGCAGTAAGAGCAGATAAAAATGCCTACAGCACTTTTCGCCCTAAGTGGGATGGGTATGCCCAGACGTGGGTCCCTTGCTCTCTGTGCCACTGGATTCAAGCTACTCTGGCTGATGAGTGGTGATATACCCTTAAACCGGTCCCAGGATGCTTGTTTCCGTTCCAGGGAGGACCCGGCTTGGCAGTTCGGGCTGGACCGTTCCCATGAGGAGCTCCTCATGGGTCCTCATGGGCCTACTCTTTCTAATCAGGAATTATAGCTTAAAAGTGTATTAAGGAATTCCCAATGTTAACCTATGAGAGGCGTAGGCCTCGCAGTAGTGAAAAACGAAGTTGGTTGTTTTTCCCTACCAGGACACACAAAACTTAAAAGTACATGTCCTACCTTTTACTTACACAGCACCCTGCCCTGTGGGCTGCCAGGGCCTACCTTAGGAGTGAATTATCCAAATGAAACAACGGCGAACCTCCTATGCCGCACCTCACACCAATTCCAACAAATAAGTTCGCCGTGCAAACTACCCCAGTGCCAGCCGTTGTATGGGGTCACTGTGCACCAGATCAGAAACAGTTTTACCAAATGGGGGTGCGCAGCAACAGTCCAATATGCAAAGATTCTTTATTTTTTTTAAATCATCAGATATGGAAACTCCAGCCAACGCGTTTCATTCCATTACTGGGAACTTCACCAGGGCTGTAAAAGTGTAACACAACCACATATATATTACATTTTGATCGTGAGACACAGGACTAAAAACAAGCAACAAAATATCAAAAAATAGTACAAAAAAGAAAAGAGAGAAAACACAAAAATCATGCACTTAACTATACAATGAAAACAGACATGACATCTTATTTACACGTACATAAAGGCAATAACATAAAACGAGATATGCATTGTATATCATCAATAAGCAATAAGTATAAAACTTATTGGGTACTAATGAACAAGCGAATACAAAACCTCTTTCACCATAATAAAAAATATATATATAATATATATTGAACCAGTGTCCAGCCTATTTGTTTACCCCCCCCCCCCCAAAAAGGTAACATACATGCTTGTAGTATTCAATTCAATTCAATTTATCTTTATTCGGTTTTCATATGATATAAAAAAAACATAAAAGCACAATTTTCCAAGAGTAAAAACAGTTCCATAGCTCGTTAGAACATTGAATGTAAAAAGAGAAAAATTCTTTTCAATTGATAATTTCATGTCACCGTCATTAAGTTCTGTAGGCAAGCACTATAAACAATAGGGGGGTTCTTTAAAATAGGGAAATATGTCAGTTTAAAAAGAAAGTTAAAAAATTAATCACTGTACAAAATTTATAGTATAACATTCTTCACAAATACTTTCTTTGCTTAATTACAGATTTTAAGTATTGTGCTATATTCCTCGTAAAACGTGCTTGTAGTATCAATGTGCAATCATAACCATTAAATTAAACAGAACCAAGCTGAGATGAGGGCACGAGCACTAGGGAATCGACACTGACTAAGGGCAGTAGGGCGGAAATGTATAGTTACGTGCATGATTTTTGTGTTTTCTCTCTTTTCTTTTTTTTATAATTTGTTGCTTATTTTTAGTCCTGTGTCTCACGATCAAAATGTATATATGTGTTACACTTTTACAGCCCTGATGAAGTTCTCAATAAGGGAATGAAACGCGTTGGCTGGAGTTTTCATATCTGATGATCTAAAAAAAAAATTAAATAAAGAAGTTACTTTCCTATCAATCCCTACCTTAGGAGTGAATTATGTGTAATAAAAGGGGAGTTTAAGGTCTGGCAAGTATTTTTATCCACCAAGTCAATGTAGCAGTAAACTGGACACACAGGCCTTGCAACGGCAGGCCTGAGACAGGTTTGAAAGACTATTTGTGTGGGTGGCACAATCAGTGTTGCAGGTCTACTGGTAGCATTTAATTGACAGGAACTGGGTATATGGTATACCACTTTACAAGGGACTTATAAGTCAACTACATTTTTCAATTGTGGTTACACCAATGTTAGCATGTTTAGGGAAGAAACACATACACATCAGCACTGGTCGGCAGTGGCAAAGTGCTTAGAGTCCTAAGGCCAACAAACTGAATTAGCAAAAAGAGGAGGTAATTAGCAAAACGGTTTTGGGGGAGACTACCCTAAGGATGACAGGTCTAACACAACACCTTTTGATTTTACTAAAATACATATCATATACTTACTTATAGGGGCTTTTAGCCACCTCTGTTCATCGATTGGTCTGTTTTGGCACTCACAAATTACATGGGGCATTTGGTCAGCCTACTTATGCCACTGTTTACCTTCACTTTGAGTGACTGCATTTTGCTCTCTCACAAGGAGCAGATCCGCACAATAGGTAGTTCCCTTCGGTGTCAGTGTTTTTGTTTTATAGTTACTTTAAGGTTGCCTTTGTGTTTATAGCCTGATATGATAGCAGGACACTTCTGATACACATTCAGGTGCCGATTACGATCCTGGAAAAAAATTCCCCGCACGACTCGTATCCGGTCTTTTTACCGTACGAATCGTACAAGTGCCGTACAAACTGCCAATCACGATTCGCATGGTAAAAAGTCCATACGAATCGCATTGGGAATTATTCCCCACACGTCCTCGGGTTGGAAAATGTGTCCGACACGTCCCCAGACGATTTACCGTACAAATGTGAAAAGTGAAGTCCGACCGCGGAATCACGATCCATCCCGTGCGTCCGATGTTACAACCGTATGGAAAAAACACCGTCCACACCGAACTCCCATAGCAACCATGGAGACATGTTCCCGCATACGCGCCCAACACCCCCCCAGCCCTCCTATGTACGAGTCGAACCCCACCCGTGTATGTACACCCGTGTATGTACGAGACGTACCCCCACCCGTGAATGTATGGAGCGTACCCCCACCCCAACCGTGTATGTACGACCCGTACCCTCACCCGCGTATGTATGGAGCGTACCCCCACCCCAACCATGTATGTACGACCCGTACCCTCACCTGCGTACGTATGGAGCGTACCCCCCACCCCAACAGTGTAAGTACGACCCGTACCCTCACCCGCGTACGTATGGAGCGTACCCCCCCACCCCAACAGTGTAAGTACGACCCGTACCCTCACCCGCGTACGTATGGAGCGTACCCCCCACCCCAACAGTGTAAGTACGACCCGTACCCTCACCCGCGTACGTATGGAGCGTACCCCCCACCCCAACAGTGTAAGTACGACCCGTACCCTCACCCGCATACGGATGGAGCGTACCCCCCACCCCAACAGTGTAAGTATGACCCGTACCCTCACCCACGTATGCGTGGAGCGTACCCCCACCCCAACCATGTATGTACGACCCGTACCCCCACCCGCGTACGTATGGAGCATACCCCCACCCCAACCGTGTATGTACGACCCGTACCCTCACCCGCGTATGCATGGAGCGTACCCCCACCCCAACCGTGTATGTACGACCCGTACCCTCACCCGCGTACGTATGGAGCGTACCCCCACCCCAACCGTGTATGTACGACCCGTACCCTCACCCGCGTATGCATGGAGCGTACCCCCACCCCAACCGTGTATGTACGGACCGTACCCTCACCCACGTATGTATGGAGCGTACCCCCACCCCAACAGTGTATGTACGACCCGTACCCCCACCCCAACCGTGTATGTACGACCCGTACCCCCACCCGCGTATGCATGGAGCGTACCCTCCCCCCAACCGTGTATGTACGACCCGTACCCTCACCCGCGTACGTATGGAGCGTACCCCCAACCCAACCGTGTATGTACGACCCGTACCCTCACCCGCGTATGCATGGAGCGTACCCCCACCCCAACCGTGTATGTACGACGCGTACCCCCACCCGCGTATGCATGGAGCGTACCCCCACCCCAACATTCTAAGTACGGAGCGCACCCCAGGCCCCAACACCAGCACCTTCACACAACATCGCACATGTACGAGTCGTACCAAGCCAGACACAAGGACAGCACTGTACAACTAAATTCCCGAAGTACACACCGTACACACGCTAAAAACGCACGTACAAAACCAGGACCAAGCAAAACAACACAAGAATACACCATTCGAATGGCACAAAGCCACAAAACATGTCCAACAAGCACAAAAACAACACATTCACTGACCTGCAACTGCCAAAATTCCAAACAGAGGCCCAAAACACAACCACTCCTTATAACACACCCACCCAAACTTCAAACACAGCCACACCCACCAATGGACCAATAAAAAGGGCCCACACACACAAACCATGAGCCTTTGCAACAGACTCACTGCTGCCAGACCCCATAGACAACCTACAGCACCATACTAGAACCTTTACTACACCTTACACTTGCACACCTTCACACACCCACCTTCACAAACACCCCCTCATCACATTCACACACACACCTGCACAACCATACCCACACACCCACAACCATCCACACACCCCCCCCACCATCCACACCCACACCCCTCACCATGCCCACTAACAAGAATCCAAAGTTCACTAGCCGAGAGTTGGAGGTCCTTGTCGATGAAATCCTCAGAGTCGAGCCACACCTCTTTGGAACATTGGTCAGACAGACCAGCATTTCAGAAAAAACAGCCATGTGGCAGACGATTGTCGATGCTGTGAATGCTGTTGCGGACACCAGAAGGACCAGGCATGAATGCCAAGCCAGGTGGTACGATCTGCGGAGGAGGGTCCGAGCCAAAATGACCGACGAACACAACCAGGCCAACGTCACTGGAGGAGGGCCGCCCCGCAGACGCGTACAATACCATCCCTGGGAGGAGAGGGTGATGGCCATATTGCCGGTGGTGGCAGTGGACGGATTAGAAGGACTCCGAGACCCGGGTGAGTACACAAACAACTCACCTCACATGGGGGGAACGTCATCCACAACCAAACTCACAAACAGGCACGCAACCACCCCAAGCTATCGCATGACTCAACCACACTCCATGAACACGCACATGCCACTGGCACCACCATGCCCCATGCACCCAGCTGGACAATGCCAAGTCACAGGCCACAGAAAACACCAACACAAGACACGGTAAGCCGGATGGCGGGAGTGTGGGCCCCAAAAATCACATAGTGCAACTCAGAAGCAGACAACAATGCCCCCTGCCCATATGGCCTAGGTCACCGCCAAACAGTGTGTCCCCACACAGGAAAGACTTGCCAGCAAATGGCGGACGCCTTGCATTAACACATGGGGGTGACGGCACGTTCTTGCACATGACAGCAGCTAATGAACAGCCAACACTGTGAAAGAGTGGCAGCACACACCACCACAGCAGCAGCGCAGACACAGACACTACACCCAATGGGTGCCTGGAGATCAGAAACAAACTCACATCAACAATCCAAGGGCCATTCAAAGATCTGCTAACAGTGTGTGCCCAGGAAGCTGGGCTGAGGTGACAGAGGGTGACACACAGAGGGAGGGAGAGGGGGACAGAGAGGGAGGGAGACACAGGGAGACGGACAGAGGGAGGAGGCTGACACACAGAGGGAGGGAGAGGGGGACAGAGAGGGAGCGAGAAAGGGACACACAGGGAGAGCAATTCAGCCTTGTGGGGTGTGGGAATGTCTGCTCGTCAGCAGGTGGACTGCGTGCATGTAGACAAGGGAGGCCAGTGCCAGAACCCCCCCTCTTCTCCATGGCAAAACACAGGGCCATGTCACAACCTGTGCACGAGCACAACGACAGCTACCTGCATTATCTAAGTGTGTGGAACCACTCCATGTGCCCACGTACAGTGCAACACGGAAGGCGCCAATGCATGGCTCGCCACACCTGCCCACTCCACTGCTGACTGCAGTCACAATTGACGCAGCAAGTAAGACTGTGCCACACATAGGTAAAGTCGCAAAAGCTGTGGCCAAGGGACATACCCATGCACAAGTGCACTGTGAGTGGAATGCAAGACATATCCAAATTCCCAGAGGAAATGTGCCAACTTAGAAACCAATGAAACATGGATGTTGCATGGAACAAAATTAACATTGTCTCTCTCACACACAGGTCAACGTCGTGGATCACCCCCCAACACTGGGGGGGAAGACTCACAGGACCCGGCTCGGCGGGATGACGGAGCCACCGGCAGCGACGACTCTCACCACTCTGTGGACGAACCCGACCCCGACCAACCTGGCCCCTCTTGTGTCCAACGACCTGCAGCACCTGCGTCAGGTACAACTGGGCCAACCACCACCCCCACTCCTGCCACATCCCAGGAGACACCCAGGATCCCTGCCCCACCACCACAATGCAGCCAGGCTGGCCAGGAGGGACACGGTGTACCGGGCACCCAGGAGGAGGCAGGCGACAACGCCAATGCCACCCCTCAGGGGTCCCGGAGACCCGATGTGCCCACAAGGGCAGGGCAGGTGCAAGTGGGCAGGGGTGGTGGGAGTGGAGGACGGCGGAGGCGCGAGCCTGACCAGTTGGCTGCAGAACCGGTATATTCCCATGTCCGAAACATCCTGGACACATACCGGCAGGACACCACGGGCATGGCCCAGGTTGTGTCCACCCTCAACGAGATGAAGGGGACCCTCGATGAGATCAAGACCCAGCAGGCCCAGCAACATGCGGAGCAACATGCCTGTCTACTGCGACACCAAGGGCGGATGGAGGACAGACAGGCTGAGCTCGTGACGGTGTTCACGGGAATTCACAGTACACTCCGTCGGATAGCCGACAACATGGGCAACCCTCCCTGTGCCACCAGGCGTGGAACATCACCACCCACAGGGAGGGATCAGGAGGAGGAGGAGTCATCCGACGGAGCATCCCAAACATCGTCACGGCCTGCTTCTGAGGGTCCCCGCAGGAGGGCGGGTCGTCCACGGAAAAGACCGTGAGGGTCGGCGCAACAGCACCATCTCCCAGGACACCTGGTCTGGCACCTGGCCCACTGGACCAACAGTAGCACAGCAGCAAAAGACATTCTCTGCCACATGGACTTGCTGGTCACTGTCTGACCAATGTTGACAAAGACTGTGGCATGGACTCTGAGGATTTTCAATGGCAAGGACACCAACTCCCCTAGTGAACTTTGGATTCCACACACCCGGAAAGCCTCTCATGTCATACCCCCCCCCCCACGTACCCCAAACAAAATAAAAAGTTACACGAGAAAGAGATGATGCCTACATTTTGCATTATTACCTTACATGTGTCTTGTAAAGTCTAACCATGCCTGAGTTCTCATTTGACTTCAACCATCCACACACTGGGGCCTGAGTCTGGCACAGGACACACATGGGTCATAATGTATTAGGCAAGACGGACATGGAGCACCATACACACCCGTGATGGGCCCAACCAGCTGAGGGGGTGGCCGCACAACCGTGCCGACAGTCATATTGAGTACAGCGACAGCCATGCACAGTGGTCAGGGATCATGTGGAGTGTCCTGGGGGCACCCAGGTATGTGTGGACAGGTGGCAGAACCATGTCCTGCAAGCTTGAGTCAGGTGGATGCAGAGAATGGTGGCCTGGCCAACGTTGGATGCATGGGGATGGCACATGTCACAATACCCACACAGTCATGGACATCATGCACAATACACAGTCTAATCCCACACAAACAGCATGCATCTTGCTACTCGACACATAGACACATAGCCACTATCACGGAAAACCATGCCAGACATGCCGTATGCACCGTGGCAACACACCAGCATTGACTGAGAATAGGCACCTTGGAGGCATAGGGACACCTTTATTATTCATGTATTTGGGAATGCAGAGGCAACTCGGAGTACACATGAACAGGTCATGTGGAGTAACATGTGGGTCCAACACTGGAACCCCCCTTCTGCAGCACAAATGCATGATAGCCATGGAACTGGCACACAAGTGTCGGCTAACAGCTAAACACCCCCTGCTGCTCACGGAGAGGCTGCCATACACCATTGATCCTCTGATGTGGAAGTCCCACACCATGTCAAGCCAATGCAAACCGTATGTGTCCGAGGGCAGTGTAACACACATTGATGCCATCATCACAATCCACAATCCCATCACTGATGACTGTCAACAAGTCTGACCATCTATTCAGGTGTACCCAGCTGCATGTCATGTGTCCCATGGTGATGCGACATGTCTGCAGAGGAACCAAACATCGACAGGGGCAGTGTGCACACATCGTAAACAACAGCCACACCCAATACACCCCTGATGCATCCCTTACCCTAAGGAGACTTCCAAACTTGTCCATGCGTGTAACTCTGAGTCAGCACACGATGACGTGTCCATGAGGAATAGCAGTGCCACAACAATGCAACCAGCAGACGGCATGCGCAAATACCTGGGGATGAGAGACACACAAGAAGTCAGCCACAAAAAGCACAGCCACTTGCATGTGCATGTACTCGACACATGTAAGGATGACAACATGCTAGGTCACTATTATGACTGGGGAAATACACTCATCACTGGCACCATCACTCCAGTGACACATCCACACACACCTCTGACTCACGTGGCATACATGCAGATGGACACACACATGGCAACACATGCCACACAGGGACCAATGCGTGCACACACAGACACTGGTACTCACCACTAAGCAAAGAAGTCGCGTATGAGCCGACTCCGGATGTCCTCTTGCGGAACCACATCCTCCACATCACTAGCCCCATTGCCAAGACCTTGGTCCTCCACGGGTGGATGGTCCTGATCATCTTGATCCAGGATGAGTGGCACAGCTTTCTCAACTGCCATGTTGTGCAGCATGCAGCAGACCATGAAGATTTTGCAGACCTTCGCCGGGGCATATGGGAGGGCGCCGCCGGTCTTGTGGAGGCATCTGAATCGGCTCTTCAGGAGGCCAAATGTCCTCTCTATCACTCGCCTTGTCCGGCCATGGGCAGTGTTGTAGCGGAGCTGGGCAGGCGTGATGGGGTTGCGGAGGGGTGTGATCAGCCATGGCATGTTGGGATAGCCAGCGTCCCCTACATGGAAAGCACATGGACATAAGTAGGACAGGAGAAGCGGTCGTGCTGGGAGTCTACGCAAAATACAGGACTGACAGAGTGTACCCACCAACAACACATGCTCGTTCGCTGCGCAGCTGCGTCATCA
The DNA here is from genome assembly GCF_964204655.1 of Triturus cristatus. Classification (NCBI taxonomy): domain Eukaryota; kingdom Metazoa; phylum Chordata; class Amphibia; order Caudata; family Salamandridae; genus Triturus; species Triturus cristatus. Next base: position 501,489,062 of record NC_140582.1, read on the forward strand.
TTTCAGGCACCCTGCTACGCCTCATGATGTAGGCATCGTGTGCTGATCCTGGAAAACGAGCACAGACATGTGAAATCACCATGTTGGACAGACACACCACAAGGGCATTGATGGAGTGGTAGTGCTTGCGATTCCTGTACGCTACCTCCTGTGCCTGTGGTGGTACCAAAGCCACATGTGTCCCATCTATGGACCCAATGACATGGGGCATCCCTCCCAGGGCATAGAATCCACGCTTGACCCCAGTCAACATTTCAGGGGTTGGGAAATGGATGAACTCATCCAGGTGAAGCAACATGGCCTCTAAGAAATCATGCAGCACACGGCAGAACATGCTCTGGGACATGCCACCAACATGAGCTATGGTATTTTGAAAGGTACCCGTGGCAAGAAAATGTAGGGCTGCCATTACCTTCAGCTTGGGTGTCAGTGCCGTAGGATACCTGTGCAGCGGTTGCAGGTGTGGTGCCAGCCTCACCGTCAACTCCTCAATCAACGGTTGGGGGAAGCGGTAGCACCGGATACAGTCATTCTCCCGCATGTCAGCCAAGTCCGGAATTGCTCGGGGAAGAGGTGGCGCTCTGCAGTAATTTGGAAGTGACAAGGAAGAGTGAATGCACTACAACAATTTTGTGGTGCTGAGCACATGTTAATCTGTCAATACACATATGCGACATACGGAGTCAGGTATGTGCCACATGCCCTGGACACGTATGGCTGCCAGGTGACACTCCTACCAAGACCCAGCTACACACGGAGATTGTGAACCTCCACATGCCATGGCATGGGATTAGCTGTGTCCCAGTGTAAGTGAACAGCCAGACGCAACACAGGAGTGACATACATCAACACATCAGCAGAAGTAGGATGTCAATTTCAGAGACTGGTAGCGGAACACTAGAGCAGCAGGTCACATGACATTACACTAGGACAGCCCACACACCTTGCCAATAAGGTGTACATGTAATGACTCACCACACATTCATAGAGAGGATGCAGACATGTCCTTGTTACGCTACTCCGTGTCCCATGCATACATACGCACCTCACATCCGATACCACATGTGGCCTAGTGTGCGTAACAGTGTGCCATGTCCATCTACACACAGACACATGTTTGTTGCTGCAACAGCTGATGCTTTTGAGGGAGCACCAACATCAAGCTAATGGGAACACCCCACACATACATGACATAGTCACATCGTGCACCGTGGGTAGTCACATGTCTGGTGTGGTAACCCCTGTAGCGGGCATCAGGGGACACTTGCGTGTGTTGTTGACTGTGCCATGCCAGTGACGCTCATCCCAAGTGTGCAGTACGACATGCACACATGTCAAAGGAGTGAAGGGCATGCCTGGCACACATTGCACTGTCACACATAACATCTGTGCACATCTCATCATACATCTGTTGCCTTCTCGACTCAGGAGTAATGTGCCACATCACAGCCTTTCACACCTGTGCCCCACACATGTAGTACTGCCCAGACAATGCCTTGATGTCCATCCATGGACAAGTATGTCAGCCCTATTCCTTCCTGTGTGCTGCCTGTCACCACTGTGATGTGTGAAAGGCACCGTACTTTCGCTCAGAGGGCCTGTGTATGTTCCCTATCACTATGGGAGTGCTGCTGTATGTGTACCCATAGTGATAGTGAGCGTACACGCGTGCGTACGCTCACTTTCACTATGGGTACGCATACGCAAGCACACCCATAGTGATAGTGAGCGTACAGGCGTGTGTATGGTCCGTACCACTATGGGCACACATACGCGAGAACACCCATAGTGAAAGTGAGCGTACGCACGCGTGTACGGTCCGTATCACTATGGGAGTTCTCGCGTATGCGTACTCATAGTGGTACGGACCGTACACACGCCTGTACGCTCACTTTCACTATGGGTGTTCTCGCGTATGCGTACTCATAGTGGTACGGACCGTACACGCGTGCGTACGCTCACTTTCACTATGGGTACACATACGCGAGAACACCCATCGTGATAGTGAGCGTACAGGCGTGTGTACGGTCCGTATCACTATGGGTGTGCTTGCGTATGCGTACCCATAGTGAAAGTGAGCGTACGCGCGCGTGTACGGTTCGTACCACTATGGGTACACATACGCGAGAACACCCATAGTGATACGGACCGTACACTCGTGCGTACGCTCACTATCACTATGGGTGTTCTCGCGTATGCGTACTCATAGTGGTACGGACCGTACACACGCCTGTACGCTCACTATCACTATGGGTGTGCTTGAGTATGTGTACCCATAGTGAAAGTGAGCGTACGCACGCGTGTACGGTCCGTACCACTATGAGTACGCATACACGAGAACACCCATAGTGATAGTGAGCGTACGCACGCGTGTACGGTCCGTATCACTATGGGTGTTCTCGCGTATGTGTACCCATAGTGGTACGGACCGTACACGCGTGCGTACGCTCACTTTCACTATGGGTACGCATACGCAAGCACACCCATAGTGATACGGACCGTACACACGCCTGTACGGGCCGTTGCTATGCATTTGTGGTGCCCTAGGGCCCCGGGACGCACCGTACCTGTGTGTGAAACTCCAAATTACATAGGGGACACATGAGGGACAGGTAGAAAGGCCTACATGCATGCTGGTTGTCATGGAGACCAAGTTTAAAGTTTGAATTTTTTTCTGCAGGTGCACAGCAGTAGTCAGTTTGAATGAATCTACTTTGTTGCAATGTGGTTCTGGAGTTGACATCATGCTCAAGAAAAAAACACAATAAGAACCCACTGACTGTGCTAGGTTTGAAGGGATTGGAGGAAACATAGGATGCAAATGTGAGTGACCAATCACTCTGTACTCCTGTGCATGAAACAGGCCAGCAAGGCAGATATAAGGCAGCCAGGTCCCACGAGGGAGCACTTGCCTGCACATCTTAGGATTCGACGACCCAGCTGCTGCTACTGATTCCCTGGAACCATGTCAAGGTCTGTGGAGAGGTCACAGCCTTTCACCCTGGAGGAGAACCTGGCTTTGCTGGATGTGATCCTCCCACAGTACCCCCTGCTGTATGGGCGACCAGGGTATCAGGTGTAGGGGGGTTCCCGGGGGGGGGAATGCCTGATGTCTCCCAGCCAGTGCATGCTGTGGTGCATGTCTGCCGTCCTCACTTGCATTGTGTTTACTGTGACAATCACTGCATGGTGCATGCCACATTCTGCCTGTCTTGTCCTCCTGGGAATGTAGCCTCTACAGTCCTCATTTAATTATGTGGTCAGCCCAGTGTGACAAGTGACTGTACCCACAGATGTGTGTTAGTTCTGTGTACCTGTGCTGAGAGTGTCCACATGATGTGTTCGTACCCTGGACATCGGTGTGTGTGTAAGTCCCCTGTCATGTGGGTGGGTGCATATGTGGAGTGTGGCCCCCGGCCTGCATGAGGGATGGATATACCCTGCCCATGTGATGTGAGCAGGGAGCAGTGCTGTGTGTCTGACGTGCAGAGCCAGCCCCACACCTGTGAGCCCCCCCCGTCTAGTGGCACATGTGCAGAGTGAGGTTTTTCGCTGCATTTGGCAATGGCAGGTGGATGTCCTGTGCCTGTGTGTGTCTGTGTACTCTGCTGCGGTAGCGTCAGTGGCCTGTGGCATGTGACTGCTTAGAGGTGCTGCACATTATCCTGGTGTATCTTCTGATGCACAGTGTGAGCCTGGATCATTGATTGTGTCGTTGCCCTCATTCCACCTGTGTACTTTCAATGGCACGTACTGCATTTGCCCTTCCCCAGAGGATCATGTCCCTATGACAAAGGTGCAATGCGTTGGATGCATACTATGCCTTGTTGTAAACATCTAATTTGTTCTAATATGTCTCTCTGTGACATGTGCCTGGTGTATTGATGTAGTGTCACTTGTTCATCCTCACAGGTAGGCGCCTCTCCCAAGGAGCAGATATGGATGAACGCCGTCAGTGCCGTGAGGAGGACGGAGGGTCGCAAGCGGCGCCTGGCCCAGGTGAGGAAACGCTGGCAGGATATCCGGTGCTGGACGCGGAGGATCGCACGGGTCCTGCTGGGGGACTCACCTGAGACCCATAAGAACCGCGGGCGCCGCCGTCTGACCCACATCCACAAGCGTGTGCTGGCGGTGATATTTCCAGACTTGGACAGGCGCTTACAGGAGAAGCAGCAGCAGGAAGGGGGTAGGTACATGTGTGTTTGTTGTGTGTCAGCAGCATTTGTAAGTGCACAGTTGCATGGATACACTGCCAGGGTTTAAGGGTGCTGTGCAGATCCAGTTACCCACAGTATAGCGGTGCTCTCCTGCCTCCCTTCCCCTCCTTGCAATGTGTTCCCTGGTCTGTGTGTAGTCACTCATTCACAAGGTAATGTAGGCTGGCGCTTTCTCCACGTGAACTATGCCTGTAGCATCATGTGTGGGGGTGGTGTGTAACAGGTTTTGGGACCTTGCCTGTGCCCTGTCCAGTTCAGTACATGTGGGTTTCATGTCAGTTGGCACTGATGCTGAGTCCAGACATGGGAGTTAGTCTCTCAAGTGTCATGCCTTACAGCACGCATGTCCTATGTTGTGGCCTGTGACATGATGTGCATGAGTGTGCGATACGCATAGTGCAGGGATGGTGGCGTGTGTTGCAGTCATTCCCATTCACGACCATGGAGTTGTGTGGCCACTACTGTCCCCTGGGGCATATTTTCCTAGGTGTCATGTGTGTCATCACAAAACGTGGACACTCTCAGTGTCTACAGCATAGGTTGTGCTCTGTGCCATTGTCCCCTGGCACCATGTATATTGACGTAAAATGTAGTACAAGTGTCCACTGTACAGCCTGACCTGATTTTCCTTGTCCATACTCACGGGGGCCAGTGCCTGTGTGTCTTGTTACAATCATCTGATGCTGCCCATTTGTACATGATTATTTGGACAGGCGCACCTTGGGTATTTGGCGTCCAATCTTGCATTTATGCAGCCCCTGTGTATTTCACCCAGACTAAGAGATGTAAGTGCTTCCTGTGTCTCAACAAATTGTCTCATGTAGGGGGGAGTTGGTGCGGGCAAAGCCTACATGTCAAAACCTGAAATCTCCTTGCTAGGTCTGGCCAGTGTGTGATGTTTGTCTGGACATACACTCAAGGTGCAGTGAGCCAGTCATGGTGGGCATGTTTTCAGTATTACCTATGCTGCGTGTGCCTCAAGTTCATGGATATGGTCCCTGCTCATCCCTATTTTCGGCAACGCTGTGTGGTGCAGATGCAGTGCTGGATTGTCCCCAGGGCCTGGCTCCTCTGTCAAACTCCATTTCATGTCATTTGCTATTGTGTCATGCTCTCCATGGTTTTTCAGTGGCATGGTGGGTCAACCAACTGTGTGTTGCATGCCCTACATCTGTACCTTGTTTTGTAGATGTTACTGATCTTTCTTTTCAGGCTATGCACTGTAACCTATGTAGATTGGACTCATGTGACATATGTATACAGGTGCATGATTAATTGCTGTCGCTTCACCTTGCCCACAGCATCGTCGGGGGACACGGAGGGAGACATGAGCACAGACGGAGCGGAGGGACCGAGCACCAGTGCCAGCGTTGACATCGTGGCTGGCACATTGAGTGGAACTGAGGCGGAGGAGAGTGAGGCCGAGGACCTGTCCACTGGCACGACAGAATATGAAGCTGACGGGTCCAAGGATGATCTCTCCGAGTGGGCAGAGGCTGCACCAGCAGCTGACAGCGGCCCAACATCTCCGCCCGCCCCCTCCATTGCCATCAGCCGCCTCCCACTTGCTCGTGTCCCTTCCCAGCGTGCCCGGTCACCACATGTCTCCTTCCTGCCAGGCACCGCACCCCCTGCCCCTGTCTCCACTGCTGCCGTCAATGCCGAGTCTGTGGACATTCAGCGGCAGTTGCAGGTTGGTCAGGCTGCGATGCTTAATGTCCTCCATGGCCACAGCCAAGTGCTGAACAACATGGAGGCATACTTGGAGGGCATTTTTTTATCGCAGGCTGACCAACGCAACTTGCTGAGGTCCATTGACTCGACACTGACTGCAGCAGTGGGTCTCCTGCAGCGCTACGTCCAACCCCCTACCCCTGACCCATCCACACTTCCCACTCCCATGCCTGTCCCACGTACACCCAGACGTCAACATGCACCCACCACAACAGACACAGGCACCACACCAGCAGGGAAGGTCATACGCACACCTCCTGGCACGCACACACAGGGTGAAGTAGGCACACCCACTGGGTCGGGGGGCAAACGTAAGTCACGCAGCCAGAGTGGGAGTCCGCATTCCACCAAATCCACTCTCTCCAAATCCCCTCCCCTCAGCTCTCCTGGCCACATATCCGGCAAAGACTCCTTCATGGCCGCTCTGTCCCTGAGCCCCACTGTGACACCACCCCGCAAGCGGTCAAGGGAGTCCCCGGTCAGGGTGGTTGAGTCCCCCCCTCTGTCCACACCCTCCCCCTGTGGCGCTGCAACCCATCCCTCCGTCCCCCCCCCTCCTTGGGGCCTGTGGTTCCTTCGGGTGCAGGGGAGTCGCTGGAGGACCTTGCAAAGGTGTGCAGTGCCATCCTGGCCTCCGCCTTTGGCCCTGCCCCACCCCCTGTGGTGGAGTCCTCCATCCCTGCACCCACGACGCCTACCCTTCGCCCTCATGTGCCTGCGGTGCCTGGTCCTTCCCCCCACATGATGTCCTCCCCGCTCTGGAAGACGAAGGAGTCTGACTGTGCAGGCAAGCTAGGGGACACGCGTCCCACTGTGTCCCCCACCTGGATTGGAACTTTGGTTTGCCCTATGGGCATTGTACTTTTTGAACTTTGAAGGGACAAACATATTTTTGGATGCTGATTAAAGCAATTTCTTTTTCCTTAGTACACTACTCTCTGTCTGGTATTGCTGTTGGTCGACCTGCCCCATTATTTTGGGTGGTGATTATGTGTTGGGTGTGTGGGAATTGTCGTCTTGTGCTGGTCATAGGGTGGATCCTGGTATCTGTGTGCCATCACAAGCTGTTGGCTACATAACTTTGTTCATGTAAGCAGTTACTGCATGGTGACATCGTCCCAAGGTGTGTTCCTTCCTTTGTGTAACCTGACTTCTTCCCTGCAGGGTCTTTCCAATATGTGGGGCTGAGCTGTGTCTACATTGGCTGGGTGTGTGACGGACTCGTTAGACTTGGCCCATGCATGCTGAGCGATGTCTCCACCTGCATCATTCGTGGCGTCCTTGGTGGTCACTGTACTTGTGTATGTAGACTGTTGCCATGACTTCATGTGTACATGTATTCTTTTAGGCGCTATGCATCTGTATACTTCCAGCCTCGCACACATGTGGTACATGTACTGCAGGATCTTTGTGCACCTGACTGACATTTGTGGGCATTGGGTCTGTGGGTACTCCACCCTTTTCTTTGCAGGGGCACTGCTGTGAGTGTTAGGCACCCACCCCTCCTGTGTCTGGGCACTGCTGGGAGGACTCTGCACCCACCCCTCCTGTGTCTGGGCACTGCTGGGAGGACTCTGCACCCACCCCTCCTGTGTCTGGGCACTGCTGTGAGTGTTAGGCACCCACCCCTCCTGTCTCTGGGCACTGCTGGGAGGACTCTGCACCCACCCCTCCTGCGTCTGGGCACTGCTAGGAGGACTCTACACCCACCCCTCCTGTCTCTGGGCACTGCTGGGAGGACTCTGCACCCACCCCTCCTGTCTCTGGGCACTGCTGGGAGGACTCTGCACACACCCCTCCTGTCTCTGGGCACTGCTGGGAGTACGGGTCGTACTTACAATGTTGGGGTGGGGGTACGCTCCATACGTATGCGGGTGAGGGTACGGGTTGTACTTACACTGCTGGGGAGGGGGTACGCTCCATACGTACGAGGGTGAGGGTACGGGTCGTACTTACACTGTTGGGGTTGGGGGTACGCTCCATACGTACGCGGGTGTGGGTACGGGTCGTACTTACACTGTTGGGGTGGGGGGTACGCTCCATACGTACGCGGGTGAGGGTACGGGTCGTACTTACACTGTTGGGGTGGGGGTACGCTCCATACGTACGTGGGTGAGGGTACGGGTCGTACTTACACTGTTGGGGAGGGGGTACGCTCCATACATACGAGGGTGAGGGTACGGGTCGTACTTACACTGTTGGGGAGGGGGTACGCTCCATACGTACGAGGGTGAGGGTACGGGTTGTATTTACACTGTTGGGGTGGGGGTACGCTCCATACGTACGCGGGTGAGGGTACGGGTCGTACTTGCACTGTTGGGGAGGGGGTACGCTCCATACATACAGGGGTGGGGGTACGGTCCATACATATCCGTCCCCACGCTATGTGATGCTTGTGCGGGCCGTACCCAGGCCTTTGCCACGTGGGTACAGCTGTCCCGCCATTGTTGGGATGACGTAGGTGTGGGCGTGGTACGACTCGTACCCACGCTCTTAAGGCGTGGGTACGGGACGTACCTGTATTGTTGTGTTGCCGGTTCGCATCGTCAAGCACTTCCGTTGTGGTGGACGCTGGCTTTGCTGGACACGCCCCCACCCCCTCGTAGTGACCAGGGCCTGGGGGTCAGGTATGTCCAGGGCATGTGTGCTGTGTGAGTTTGGTGGGGGGTTTGTGGCCTGGCCCTGGTCCTGCCCCCCCCCCCCTTTCCCCCCTCCCTTTGTTGTTCTGACCTTCTGCGGCGTCTGCGTCGTAACCTGTAGAGGAGGTCGACTGCTATGAGGGCCGGGATGACACGTAGGTTCGGGTCCATGTCTGTCCGTCGCGTGCAGGTACTCCTTGTTCGCGTCGTCCTGATTTCCCGGCAGTTTTTGGCTGCCGGAAAATATTCACCGTGCGGGATGACGTCGGTGCAAATCGTAATTCCTGGTTCGTGAATGGCAGGCTGCGTGCGTCCCGACGTCACGTCGGCGCTTTCCCGGATCACATTTGTATGTTTATTTTCGTCGGTCGGGGTTTTGTACGATTCGTACGGAAATGGGATTTCCGTGCGAATCGTAATTCCATGTTTGTATATTTTTTCGACCGGGTACGCGTCGGACGGAGAATATGCTCCGTCCGACGGTTCGTACCCGGTTTTTACAGGATCGTGATCGGCACCTCAGTCGTTATCAGATCCCATCTCCTGATAAAGCTGCTGTAAATTAATTTTGGAGTTTTTCGCTTTTCTCACTGCTGCTATTTCACAGCATACCAGATCACACTGTGTCCATTGAAACTGTTCTGTTTACTTTTCTGTATTAAGTTATCCTCTTTCCTTCTCTCATTCCTTCTTTCTTTCTTTCTATCTTTCAATACTTCCTTATTTTTTGCATTCTGTTATTTATTTTTTCTTTTCCTCGTTTACCTTCTCTTTCCTTCTTCTGTTCTTTCTTTCCTTTTTCCTTTCTTTCGCTTTCCATTTTTCTCTTACCTTCTTGCCTGCTTTCATTTTTGCCTTGTTTAATTCCTTCTTTCCTTCTTCCTTCTCTTTCCTTCTTTCTTTCCTTTTTTCCCCTCCCTTTCTTTTTCTTACTTCTCTTTTTTCCTTCTCTTTCCTTCTCTCTTTTAATTCTCTCTCTTTCTTTCTCCTTTCTTGTTCCTTTTCTTTCTATTTCCTTCTTTACTTTTTTCTCTTGACTTCTTTCAGTCTTTCTTTCTCTTTTTTCCTTTTTTCTTTCTTTCCTTCTCTTTCTTTCATTCTCTTTTATTTTCTCTTTCCTTTCTTTTTATTTATTCCTTCTATCTTTCTCTTTTCTTCTTTCTTGCCTTTTTTCTTGTCTTCTTGCTTTCTTGTCTGACTTCTTTCCCTCCTTCTTTCTTTTTTCTTTCTTCCTTTCCTCTTTCTCAAAGGCAAGAGATTTGCAACCAATGCCAGACTAATTTACTTTTTTAGGTTTGTATTAGCCAAGACCTTTTGATTTTACTAAAAATTATGTGTATAACATAGTTACTAATAGGGGTTTCAGCCAGACTTTATTCATAAGCCTCAGTTGGTGTTATTCACACTTTTCTTCTACCCACTCCGGCATGCTGACTTCACTTCAGGTTATGGCATGCTGCAATTTCACAAGGAACACATCCACCAAAAAGGTCGTTCCCCATGGTACCAGGGCATACTATTGTAAAGTGTGGCTTTTGTAGCCAAAAAGGCTACTTGCCTGTAGCAATTTATTTTTTTTGTTTAGATTGATGAGGGCCCGGCATATACCCAAACAGTAAGGTTTACCAAAAACCATGACAACACAAAGCAAGTATTGCCAGAAGGCTGGCAGGCAGCGACCTATTGGCTTTGCCGATGCTTGTTTTTTTTATTGCAATAGATACATATTATTTTGGCAGGCTGGTGCAATGCAGTATTTCTTAGAGACTGACTGTTGTTGTGGTGTGATGGAAACCACAATGATTCTGGCTAGGAAACCTCAGAAAGGGGATAAAAGCTCCAAGAAGCAATGTTTCAGAATGGGAGGGTTTTAAGCGCCAAACTGCCAGGTATCGCAGTACTTCAGATGTGTGGGCAAGATCAGGTGGAAGACAGCACTGGTCTGGAGTGAGATGCTGTCATGGTCACGCATGCTGTTTACTGGGGCTGTCCACGAAGGACTCATAGTGAGGTTGGTTGTATCACCTACTCTGGAAGCGACGTTGTCTGCATACCAGACCTCACAACAGCCCATATACTACTGTGCGTAATTTGCCTGATTTGCTACATGGCCCAGTTTAGTGTGGGCTTGACATCCACGATACATTACATAACAGAAGACAGGTGCAGAACATCAATGACGACCACCTGCAATTTTAAGAGTGGAGGAGGTGCCATCATCAATTCAACATCACTGAAGTCATATGCCAGTCACAGACGTGGGTCTCGGGCTCATTGTGCCATTGGACTCAAGCTAGCCTGGCTGATGAGGGGTGAAACCCCGAAACCGGTCCCAGGATGCTTTTTTCCGGTCCAGGGAGGACCTAGCTTGGCAGTTCGGTCTGGACTGTTCCCATGAGGCACAGGGTCAAGGCTGATTTGCATATGGCTGGGTCTAAACTGGGGTGGCATGGTGAGCAAAAGAACGATGGATTTAACCCAGATTTGGTGACTGGGGGTGAATGTTTTGATTTGTTCTGCATTCCGTCCATCATTTGTGTGTCATATGTGTTGTGCAAATCCAAAATCAGAGTGGCGACTGCACACCTTCCCTTCATGTATGTTTAAGTTCAATTTAGGAAAAATTTCTTTGTACGTGCGTGCAAGCAGCGTGCTGTGACCGTCCCTGCACAGCATCTGTATGAATGAAAACTGACAAGGGAGGCAATTGTCACGCCCCCAGCTGCTGCACTGCTGAGTTGAGGATACTTACTCTGCGCTCCATTTTAACCAAAGTATTCAATAGTAATCAATAGTAATCAAAAAGGTCGTTTATCTGAGAATTCAAAATATGCAGTCTTTAATGTACACTCCAGAGACAGTGATGGTAAGTAAAGAATGTTTAATTTTGCATTTTCAAATGTCTTATGCTGCAATATGCTTAAGCGTAGACATGTGCTTTAAACGTTCCTTCGAGCTGGCGCCTGAAAAATCACCCAATGCATTTCGAACTGTGAAAGTTCTTCGTCAGGGGTACTAAAACAAATCGAAAAGAACTGCATCAATGACCATATTATACTAACAGAGTCTAGAAGTAACACAGAACTGCAGTGAAAAAATAAACAGCCAGTTATTTAACCCCGTTATTTAACCCCCCACCCCTCTTTCTCCCCTCGTGATTATAATCTAAACAAACAGAAACAATAACATATAATCATCCTTCCTTTCCACAAACTTCCATGAGGAGCCCACCGTGTTCATTTACCTCCTAATCCGCAACAAACAGTTTCAAGTGCGCTTGGCGTTCTCCGAGTTAAGGGAGTCATCGACTTCCCGCCTCTGCTAAGCTTTTTTCAAGCGTTCTCGCGCACACGTTTTACCTGTAACTCCCTGATTGCAACCAATCACGTGACCCCCTATGCCCCCTGTACGCTATTGCAAACCAATATAATGCCTTACTTTCCCATAATGCATCAACCCGGTAACCGAGAACCCATGAGCCCAATCAAATGCAAATAAATCAACACAACTGTAATTCTTTGTTTGAAAACATAACTGCTTTGAGTAAATTAGTAAAACAAAAAACTGAACGTGAAGAGATGCATTCAATCAAACACCATAAATAAATCATTGATTCTAAATAAAAGTGAGCAAGCCTGCTTCCTTCTGATTTTTTTAGACAATGCGGTCCAATCCAAATGATGTTGTTGGCCATGTGCTCACGATGGTAAAATATTGTACAGTCTCTGAAGTGATGCTTTGAATATCTCCATATGATCTTCATGATGTTATCATTCTGTTGGGGTGCAACTCGCGTTTGCGGGACGACAAGTAATACAAATCCAAAATCAGAGTGGCGACTGCACACCTTCCCTTCATGTATGTTTAAGTTCAATTTAGGAAAAATTTCTTTGTACGTGCGTGCAAGCAGCGTGCTGTGACCGTCCCTGCACAGCATCTGTATGAATGAAAACTGACAAGGGAGGCGATTGTCACGCCCCCAGCTGCTGCACTGCTGAGTTGAGGATACTTACTCTGCGATCCATTTTAACCAAAGTATTCAATAGTATTCAATAGTAATCAATAGTAATCAAAAAGAGCGCTTTTCTGAGGATCAATCAAAAGGTCTTAAATAAGCTCCACTCGCAAGATTAATATTCAAATCTACTCCAAACATTTTACAAACAAAGCCCTGAGGAAGTCACTATATGTGACGAAACACGTGTCGGCTGCCATTCATTTGGATCAAGACTTGGAGACTATAGGTCTCTCTCTCATGATTAGAACTTAATGTATCAGGGAACCTAGATTTGTACTCACGATTGCGATTTCATTTTTTTGCAAAATTCTTAATTAAATTATCCTTTGCCATATATTATTGTGAGGACCTTTCTGTTCTGTAGCCAGTATCTTATTATGAATAATCTGTCTTATGTTCCTATGGCTAGTAACCAACACGAATATTAATTGAGGAAAAATATTTTTTGAGTGCCGGGATAACGTCGTTTAAATTTTGTGTATCACGGGGACTGCCCTTGCATGACCAGTGTATCTTTAACACCCAGGTAGTAGGGTGCTTTTTTATCCCGAGTGGCACCATACACTGAATTTGTTGCATAATCAATATTTTTGCTCTGACAAATAGTATTGTATACCCAATCCGTTTTTTACTAACTGTTTAAGATGTGCGCCCTCATATACATTACTACCATCATTCTCTTATGTTATTGTTTCTGTTTGTTTAGATTATAATCACGAGGGGAGAAAGAGGGGTGGGGGGTTAAATAACGGGGTTAAATAACTGGCTGTTTATTTTTTCACTGCAGTTCTGTGTTACTTCTAGACTCTGTTAGTATAATATGGTCATTGATGCAGTTCTTTTCGATTTGTTTTAGTACCCCTGACGAAGAACTTTCACAGTTCGAAATGCATTGGGTGATTTTTCAGGCGCCAGCTCGAAGGAACGTTTAAAGCACATGTCTACGCTTAAGCATATTGCAGCATAAGACATTTGAAAATGCAAAATTAAACATTCTTTACTTAACATCACTGTCTCTGGAGTGTACATTAAAGACTGCATATTTTGAATTCTCAGATAAACGACCTTTTTGATTACTATTGATTACTATTGAACACTATTGAATACTTTGGTTAAAATGGAGCGCAGAGTAAGTATCCTCAACTCAGCAGTGCAGCAGCTGGGGGCGTGACAATCGCCTCCCTTGTCAGTTTTCATTCATATGTGTTGTGAACATTTCTAGCATTACACAGAACTAGTGTAGCACATGAGCCATGCACATTCAGCAGGAGAGTGGTAGGGAAGCAATATGCGTTAGGTGGTGCATTTTGGAGCACACTGTCACGAATATAAGGCTAAATTATGGTGTGATACGGTACTGTCATTTACAAAGAGCACATTTTCCATACAAAGAGCACATTTTCCATTGAAACGGTCACTAAATTTGCATCAGACATGCAGTTTTACTGCTAAATTTATATGACGCGCAAACGATAACGAGGAATTTGGGTTTCAGTACACATATATCATTTGCACATCACACAAGTAAAATGTCATGTTTGTTTTAATCATTTTAAAATCTTTGCTTCCATCACACTTCAGAATTGCAAAAAACACAACATGCTTCAATTGTACTTCCCTTTCTGCAATGTTTTGAAGCCGTTCTATAGTTCATTTACAACTAACTATTTTGTATTACGTGTTAGAAAACGCTTGCCATCGTACAGCATTTCTACAGCTGATGCTCACTGTGTCCCATCAAGACTGTCACTTGGTTCAGGTTACAAATGCTATTCACGTTGGAGTTAGAGATTGGACAAGTAAAGAGCAATCTCAATGTTTAAAGAATAAACACCAATAAGTCAGCAGGCTTTACTTGACATTTGACGTCTGTATTTGAAAGCACAGCAACGGCAACACGATGAAAAGAAAACGTAAAGGAGTCTTTACTGCTTATTTTCCTTCTGACCACCTGTAAGGTTATTTCGGGGATGCTACCGCACCTGCCTCGCCCCTACTTCCAGCGCCTCTGTAGCTTGTCCATTGTAACTTCTTCCCTGCCTATCTTCCATACATAAGTGTTGCTAGAATTCTAGAAAGCATTTTCATATCTTTTAAAGACCTTTCAACCATTAGCCTCGAAGCATAACTGCGACCTGAAACACAACACCGCAAACTGAATGTTTTGTTTTAGAATTGTACACTCGTGGAGCGCCCTCTGCTGCCCGTAATTAAGAAATGCATCTTTCATACCTTGCTTTTGACAATTGGTAGTACTCCCTCAGACTCTTGGGCTCAGGGCTCCCATATTACCAGCGAACCCTGCTTGAATTCAACTCCAATATGGAGTTTATTGAGTCACGATTTGGAATTCATTACAATAAAGTGCATATATGAGCAGGCCTTTATATGGGGTGAAAAAACTGGAGGGGGGGGGTGGGGGGGGAAGGAGGGAGGTTTGTGGGGATCTCTCAAAGGGACGTGGACGATCTAATTATGGCGTGGCTTAAAAGCACCTAAACTAAAAATCTGTTCTTAGCATAGTGTGCCGCCCGACTGGGATTTTGCTGCTTCTGTCATTGCAACCAAATATATAATACAACAAGTATCATTACACCTACAGCAAGCCAAGAGTATTGGCTTTGTCAATGGTTGTTAGTTGCATAAGCTAAATAAGCAACAACTATGGCTTTCTTGTATATAATATTGAAAATACTTCAGTTCTGAAATGATGAGAATGAGAGAGAACTATACCGAGTCTCTGTGAAGTTACATCAGAGGCAGTAAGGGGTGATACTGCTGCAGAGTTTTTTTTTTTTTTTGTAAGAATTTTTATTGCTGGATTACCAAGGCATTATTTTACAGCTTGATTTTATTTTTTATAGTACAACATACATTTGTATTCCTCTTGTTGCGACAGTATCGTTTCCTATTTTACGCCAAGAAGCATGTAACAAAGGCATATCTGAAAGAGGTTACATATCCCTATTTTCTTGTTTACAGCGAACTGTATTGCAACTTGTCAATAAGCATGCATAAATATCTGAATAAAAGAAAACTAAAGACAAAACAAGATTAGGCAGCAGTACATTTGGCAGTTTCTAGTATATCCATTGTTTTCGTGGGTAGAGGTGGTGCAGTCTGCATCCAATGTACCGCAATGCAACGTCTGGCAAGTACCAGTCCTAAATTTGCAAACATTTGCTGCATTTTGTTATTCGTCTTTGGGGTCGGCAGGATCCCCAGTAGGCAGTGCTTAATGGTGTTCTCAACATGGAGACCTGTCGCCTCTCTCAGTGTCCTCAACACCCCCTTCCAGTATGGCTGAAGCCAGAGACGGTCCCATGTCATATGCATGAAGGCAGCCGGTTCCATGCTGCAGCGAGGGCACTCCGCAGAACGTGCCGTATTAATGCGTGCCAACCTGAGGGGTGTCATATAAGTGCGGTGCAGATAGTGAAATTGTATGAGTTTGAGACGGGCGTTGCTGGCCACAGTGCACGCAACAAAATTCGTTTTATTAATTTATATGTTAATTTACCTGTAAACCTCCGTAATCCATAGTTTACTACCCCCCACCCTGCCCCTCCCCCTCCCCACGTCACCGCCCTGCAGTTACTCGTACTACCGACCACTGCTGGCCACGTTTTGCACCTGCTCGAACGCTCTCTTCCACTCATTATTGGTGAGTGGCATTGGCAAGTCTGTCAACCTGAACCATCTATCCCGGATGTGTGAGACCTCCACTTTCCGGTCGGCTTTGAGCGCCTGATATAAAGCCCCTATGTGTACCTGAGTCTCTGCTGCAGATTAAAGATTTATTTTCACCCTGAGGGTCAGAGCAAAAATGGAGAGCCCGATAGAGACCCGTCTCAGCCCCTGCTTTTGAGAACTGCCGGTGCTGAGCACAGGCAGGACCCGACCCACTTAAATTCCTGTGCATGGGGTTGCTTAGCAGATTAGAGATGTCCTGAGAATTTGTGTTTGACTAATCATTCTGATGTAGAATTATGTCATTAACACAAGTGATACTTTTATTATGATTTTGTAGATTCTCTGCTGTATTCTACAGAGCTGATGGAGAAAACCTCTGGTTGAAAATGCTCAGTTGGGTTGCACCGGGAATGCCGGTACTCTTAATCAGTGAACTAACTGTGATACATGGCACTCATGAAATATCTTGAAGGGGGGACTATATTGAATCACGTGAGTAGTCAATATGAGTAGTAGTTTCATTAACCATGGCATCAGGGCCGGCTTTAGTGCTGGTGGCACTTGATGAAACTATCTTTTTTGGCGCCCCTGACCTTCTTCTCTGATTCCCTCACTAACACCCGGTAAAAGCACCCCTCATCTCCCTGTAGCCCCTCTCTCACACATATTTCATTTGTTTTAAAGTGCTAGTAAAGGTTGTCTTTACTAATCCACTCAGCTATCCACATAAAATACAGATCTGTTCTTGGCAGTAGGCATAATAACCCTTTGCGCAAATTTATGGCGAGTCAAAACTGCCACTAGACAAAACTCTAATCTCTCCCTCCAGCAGGTGCATGAATCACAAGATTTATCATCACATTTTTATTGCTGCCTGAAAGCTGAACACAAGGAACTCATAAACATACATATATAAAATGTAATCTATATATATATTTACTTAATAATAATTCATACATAATTATTTTAATAAATTATAAAATGCTAGAAATATATTACAAATTATAAAGAGATATATACATACACCTGTAACATTTAAAAATAAAAAAATATATATAATAAATGAAATTTTAAAAATATTTATTAGTTTTTAAAACTACATTTTACACTACATTAAGGTGCCGATTCCGATCCTGTAAAACCCGGGTACAAATGGTCGTACGGGGCGTTTTCTCCGTACGACTCATACCCGGGAATTCCACCGTACAAACCAGCAAGTACGATTTGTACAGAAATAACATTTCCGTATGAATCGTAAAAAACACCGTACGGCTAAAAAATATATACAATTCCGATCCTGGACAGCGCGTCCGCGACGTCCGCACGGAATCAGGCATCGTTTTACGGACCAGCAAGTACGATTCGTACCCACAGCACTCCGCACGGCAATATTTTTACGGGAGCCAAAAAGTGCCGGAAAAGCTAAGTACGTCACGATGCACGAGGAAAAGGGGGCCCGGTACGCGCTGTACACGCCATCAGCCACATCGTACGTGTCGTCATGTACGGTGCGTACCCCAACATTGCATATGTATGGACCGTACCCCCCACCCCCACCACCGTATGTACGGACCGTACCCCAGGCGTACCCCCAACCCGTATGTACGGACCGTACCCCAGGCGTACCCCCCACCCGCGTATGTACGCGCCGTACCCCCAGCCCCTTATGTATGTGCCGTACCCCAGCCCTGTATGTACGCGCTGTACCCCCACCCCAGCCTCGTATGTACGCGCCGTACCCCCAGTAATTTAATTATAGTTAATTAAATAATAGTTGTTAATAATTAATATTTATGTATTTAATAGTTTGCATTGTTAATTGTGATAATTAATTGACAATTAATCATTTATTAATTTTTAATTATTATTAATTAATTGCCAATTATGTTAATTGTGTCCGTTTTTTAGAAGCTGGTTGTGGGTAGGGTGGGAAGAAATTTAATTTTAATTATGACATTTTAAAATATTTTTAATATAAAATGTATTTAATGTTATTTTATAGTGTTAATTGTGTGAATTAATTTATTATTAATTGTTTTCATTTTGCTTGTTAATTGTTATCAATTAATTAATGAATTGTTAATTAGTTATGTTAATTGTGTCATGTTTTACAACATTGGTGGTGTAATTTATAGGGAATATGGTGGTAGGTAAATTATTTATAATAGCGCTGGGGGTACGGCGTGTACATACGGGGTTGGGGTGGGGGTACGGGGCTGGGGGTACGGCGCGTACATACGGGGCTGGGGTGGGGGGGCCGTACGACTCGTACCCTGGGCACAAGTGTACCCGGGGAAGGGGTTGTACACAGTTCGCTCCGCACGGGACGTTTTCCATACGCTTGTGCATTCGGAACGGCGGTACGGATCGTACTTGTGCGCTCGGACTTCAGTTTTACGACTCGTACGTAAAACTGCCCGGGGACGTCTCGTAGACTTTTCCCGAGGCGATTCGTATGTATTTTTCCCGTACGAATCGTACTTCACCGTTTGTACGGTACTTGTACGATTCGTACGTAAAAAAATACGGATACGAGTCGTACGGGAAAAGAAAACTACAGGATCGGAATCGGCCCCTAAGTGCAAAAATAGGGAAAATGTTGGATAGCTGAGGCGAATAATTTACTATTCCCACTCCAGCGAGTGCAACAGTAGGGATAGTGTTGGATAGCGGAGGGGTAGAAATTACTATTTCCACTCAAAGGAGTGCAACAGTAGGGCAAGTGTTGGATAGCTGAGGGGAATCCCACTCAAGCAAGTGCAACAGTAGAGAAAATGTTGGATAGCGACGGATACAAATTACTATTCCCACTCCAGCGAGTGCAACAGTAGGGAAAATGTTGGATAGCGGAGAAGAATAATTTACTATTCCCACTCCAGGGAGTGCAACAGTAGGGAAAGTGTTGGATAGCGGAGGGGTAAAAATTACTATTCCCACTCCAGCGAGTGCAACAGTAGGGAAAGTGTTAGATAGAGTAGGGGTAAAAATTACTATTCCCACTCCTGCGAGTGCAACTGTAGGGAAAGTGTTGGATAGCGGAGGGGAATAATTTACTATTCCCGCTCCAATGAATGCAACAGTAGGGAAAGTCTTGGCTAGCGAAGGGGAAAAAATTACTATTCCCACTCCAGCAAGTGCAACAGTGGGGAAAGTGTTGGATAGTGGAGGCATAGAAATTACTATTGCCACTCCAAGGAGTGCAACAGTAGGGAAAGTGTTGGATAGCGGAGGGGTAAAAATTACTATTACCACTCCAACAAATGGAATGTTAGAGAAAGTGTTGGATAGCGTAGGGGTAAAAATTACTATTCCCACTCCAGCGAGTGCAACAGTAGGGAAAGTGTTGGATAGCGAAGGGAAATAATTTACTTTTCCGACTCCAGCAAGTGCAACAGTAGGGAAAGTTTTGGATAGCGGAGGGGATAACATTACTATTCCCACTCCAGGGAGTGTAACAGTAGGGAAAATATTGGATAGCCGAGGGGGTAAAAATTACAATTCCCACTCCAGCAAGTACAACAGTAGGGAAAGTGTTGGATAGCGGCGAGGAATAATTTACTATTCCCACTCCAGCGAGTACAACAGTAGGGAAAGTGTTGGGTAACGGAGGGGTAAAAATTACTATTCCCACTCTAGCGAGTGCAACAGTAGGGAAAGTGTTGGATAGCGGAGGGGAATAATTTACTATTCCCACTCAAATTATTGCAACAGTAGGAAAAGTGTTGGATAGCGGAGGGGAATAATTTACTATTCCCACTCCAATTAGTGCAACAGTAGGGAAAGTGTTGGATAGCGAAGTGGAAAAATCTTACTATTCCCACTCCAGCAAGTGCAACAGTAGGGAAAGTGCTGAATAGCAGAGACGTGAAAATTACTATTCCCACTCCAGTGAGTGCAACAGTAGGGAAAGTGTTGGATAGCGGAGGCGGTAAAACCAAAGATTACAGCTATTGAACCTAAATCCCCAAACAAAATTAAAACAAAACAATTACCAAAAATATTTAGCAATTAATAAATTAATATTAATTATCAACTAATAATTAATGTATTTAAACTAAATTACTTTTCACCCTCTACCTCAATAAACACCAAAACATATTTACACAATTTCCATAACTAATTTTACATTAATAAATTAATAACAATTAACAATAAATAATAAATTATTTTTGGAAAAATTCCTCCCAACATTTACAACTATAAACCCCTCAACTCAGACATCAAAATTATTCCACAATTAGCATATTTAATATTTGATTAATTAATTAGCATTAATTAACTAATAATAAATTAATTATAAATAATTTACCTACCACCATATTCCCCTATAAATTACACAACCAATGTTGTAAAACATGACACAATTAACATAAATAATTAACAATTCATTAATTAATTGATAACAATTAACAAGCAAAATGAAAACAATTAATAATAAATTAATTCACACAATTAACACTATAAAATAACATTAAATACATTTTGGTGCCGATTCCGATCCGGTAAAAATAATTTGCGTACGACCCGTATCCGTATTTTTTTACGTATGAGTCGTACAAGTACCGTACAAACTGGCAAGTACGATTCGCCCGTGAAAAATAACTACGAATAGCGTCGGGAAAAGACTACGAGAGTGCGTCGGAAAGTGTTCACGTCCGAATATCGTCGGGAAAAGTGTACGAAAGTGATCCGGACAGTTTCACGTGCAAATCGTAAAACATAAGTCCGAGCGCGCAAGTACGATCCCGACCGTCCGAATACACAATCGCACGTAAAAAGGCCCGTACGGAGCCAACGCTGGTGCACACATGTACACGGGTAAACTCATGCCCGTGTATGAGCCGTACAGCCCCCCCACCCCCAAACATGTCAGCACCGTACACCACCCTGTCCGCACTGTACCCCAGGGCCGCAACTGTACGCACCATACCCCCCATGTATGCGCCCGTACCCCCCATGTACGCGCCTTACCCCCCTGTCCACACTGTACCCCAGCCCCACACCTGTACGCGCCGTACCCCCCATGTACGCACCGTACCTCCGCATGTACGCGCCGTACCCCAGGGCCGCACGTGTACGCACCGTACCCCCACCGCATGTACGCGCCTTACCCCCCGCATGTACACGCCGCACCCCCGCATGTACGCGCCGTACCCCAGGGCCGCACGTGTACGCACTGTACCCCCACCGCATGTACGCGCCTTCCCCCCCGCATGTACGCGCCATACCCCAGGGCCGCACCTGTATGCACCGTACCCCCACTGCATGTACGCGCCTTACCCCCCCATGTACGCGCCGCACCCCTGCATGTACGTGCCGTACCCCAGGGCCGCACCTGTACGCACTGAACCCCCACCGCATGTACGCGCCGCACTCCAACACCGTACCCCAGCACCCTCACCCAGCATCGCGTATGTACGGATCGTACCTACTCGAAAATGACTGTTATAGAACCAGAACACTGTAAAACAGCACAAGGAGGGTCAATTCGACTTGCACAACACCATAAAACATGTCTACATGACAAAATACATCACAATGACTGACCTGGCACATCCAAACAGGCAAACAGAGGCCCCAAATCACAACCACCACTTATAACACACCCACCAAAATTCAAACACAGCCACACCCAAAAATGGACCAATAAAATGGGCCCACACACACAACCCATGAGCCTTTGCAACAGACCCACTGCTGCCAGACCCCACTGAGAAACAACTCCACAGAGAAACCACTTCACATCACTCATACCTCCACTACACCTTCAATCACACACCTTCACACAACCTCATCCACAAACATCCCCCTCTTCACATTCACACACACACCCGCAACCATCCACACCCACACCCACACCCCACACCATGCCCACAGACAAGAATCCAAAGTTCACAACGGCAGAGCTGGACCTCCTTGTCAATGAAGTCATCAGAGTCGAGCCACAGCTGTTTGGAACATTGGTCAGACAGACCAGCATATCTGCAAAATCTGCCATGTGGCAGAGGATTGTCGACAAGGTGAATGCTGTTGCGCCCATCCGAAGGACCAGGCATGAATGCCAAGCCAGGTGGTACGATCTGCGCAGGGCGGTCAAGAGGAAAATGAATGAAGAATATGCCCAGACTAACATCACTGGAGGTGGGCCGCCCCGCAGACCCGTACACTACCATCCCTGGGAGGAGAAGGTGATGGCCCTGCTACCGCCGGTGGGAGTACACAGAGTCGAAGGAGTCGCAGAGCCTGGTGAGTACACAAACAACTTACGTAACATGGGGGCAATGGGGTCCACACCACATACACACCAAATGCACCCAACGTCCCCCAAGCACTCACCGCAAACAACCACACTCAAAAACCACGCTGATGCCACTAACGTCACCATGCACCCATCACAAATCAAGGCAAGGCCATGTCCAAGCCTACAACAACCACAAACACAAGACTGGATGTCCGGGAGGCTGGGAGGGTGGGCCCCACACAACACATTGTGGAAATGAGACGCAGACACCAATGCCCTCAGCCCATATGGCATAGGTACATAACCATGCACAATGCACAGGGACTGGCAAAGTACTGACAAGGTAGATGACACTTGGCCCTGCTGTATGCAGCACAAGGCCCTCCTGGGACCACTGTACACCCAAACACCAACTCCACAAGCACAGGTATCTAGCACAGGAACTCACACTCACTATCATGCCAGCATACACCATGAGGGGACAGACACATCACCTGGGAGACCCAATGACAAATCACACTACACACAACAGCAGGCCCGGTCACAACCCCCCCCCCCCTAACACAAGCACACACACCCGGGGCAGGCAACAGATTTACACACTCCCACAATGGACATGTGACACAACAAGACCGATCCAGAGCCAAATAAGCATCAGAGCAAACAATCTACAGGTC
Source organism: Triturus cristatus (assembly GCF_964204655.1). Lineage (NCBI taxonomy): Eukaryota > Metazoa > Chordata > Amphibia > Caudata > Salamandridae > Triturus > Triturus cristatus. The sequence goes on from NC_140582.1 coordinate 501,512,281, forward strand.
AAACACTCAGGAGAACATCCCAATCTGTCCCCCGCAACATACCCATCCCCAAGTGGACATTGAGAGGAATGCTAGGCACATCCAACTACCTGGAGGAAATGTGTCAACTTGAATATGTATGAAACATAGATGTCGCATGAAACACCATTAACATTGTCTCTCTCTCACACACAGGGTAACGTCATCGATCTCCCCCCAACACTGGGGGGGAAGAATCACAGTCCCAGGCACCGCGTGAAGACGATCCCACCGGCAGCGACGACTCTCACCACTCCGTGGATAACCCCGACCAACCTGGACCCTCTGGTGCCCAAGCCCCTGCAGCACCTGCGTCAGGTACATCTGTGCCAACCACCACCCCCATTCCTGCCACATCCCAGGACACACCCAGGAGCCCTGCTCACACTGAACAACACAGCCAGTCTGACCAGGAGGGACAAGGTTCTCCGGGCACCCAGGAGGAGGCAGGCAACCCTGCAAATGCCATCCCTCAGGGGTCCCGTAGACCCGATGTGCCCACAACGGCAGGCCAGGCTCAAGTGGGCAGGGGTGGTGGGAGTGGAGGCAGACGGAGGCGCGAACCTGACCAGCCAGCTCAGGACCCTGGTATGTCACACATACACAACATCCTGGACTCATACCGGCGTGACACCAGAGGCATCAAACAGGTCGTGTCAAGACTCTCCGAGATGCAGGGGACCCTCGATGACATTAAGAACCTGCAGGTCGAGCATCATGCCAGTCATCAACAACACCAAGGATGGATGGAGGCAAGACTGGCTGAGCTCCTGGCGGTGCACAGGGACGTGAGCCAATCACTCCATCAGATCGCCCAAAGCCTGGCAAACCCTCCCTGTGCCACCAGGCGTAGACCAGCACCAGACACAGGGAGGGAGGAGGAGGAGGATTCTTCTGACGGAGCGTCCCCAGCATCGTCAAGGCCTGCATCTGAGGGTCCCCGGAGGAAGGTGGGTCGTCCACGGAAAAGACCGTGAGAGTCAGCGGACCATCCCCATCTCCCAGGTCACCTGGCCTGGCACCTGGCCCTCCGGCGCAACAGCAGCACCTCATCCAATGACATTCTCTGCCACATGGACTTGCTGGTCACAGTCTGACCAATGATGACCAACACTGTGGTCTGGACTCTGATGACTTCCAATGCCAAGGATACCATCTCCCCCTGTGAACTTTGGATTCTATTCCCCCGGTACAGCACCCAATTGTATCTACCAAACCACTTACCCCACTTTGGACATGAGACGTTCCTGTCATTTTGCATCATTCAACGACATATGTGTGTGGAAATGTCAAACTATGCCTGAGTGTTGAACCAACTCCAGCCAACCATACCCTGGGATCAGAGTCTGGTATAGGACACACATGGGTCACAAGGTATCATTCAATGTAGGCATGGAGCACAACACTCACCTGTGATGGCCTCCGGCTGCTGAGGGGGGGCTTGCTAAACTGTGCGGAGAGACCTGTTTGGGAGATCATCATCAAGGCGTAGAGGTCATGGCTCATGTGGAGGTTCCCGGGGAGGGAGTCCCAGGTATGTGTGGCCAGGTGGGAGAACAATGTCCTGTATGCTGGAGTACGGTGGATGTGAAGAACGGTGGCCAGGGCAAGGTTGGATGCACGGAGATGGCCCAACGGGATCTAGGAAGACAGACGTACAAGGTTGGTTGGGGTCGGGGTTGTGGACTGCCTCCTGAGTGTGGGTGGGGAGTGTGGAGGTCACCCTGCAGCAGACAGTGATCCATTGCAGCTATCCATGGTGGACGGGGAGGTGGCTGGGGCACAGGGTGTTGAATCTGAGGTGTGCCGATGCACCCTGGAAGCGGACCAGTTTCCTGGGAGTTTGGATGTACTTGCTCCGTAGAGGGCAGGGCAGTATGTGACACGGATGTTGTCATGGACCTGGGGGATGGTCTGTCTTTTTTTGGAGTGGATCTATCTGTGGATCATGTGCCTAATGCAGAGGGTATTGCAGCATGAGGTACAGATGCTGTGGACTAGCATGGCATATGTGAGCGAGCCAAACATGATGCACACCATCTTGTGTGTGTGGTACTGGGTGCTTGTGCAGGGCTCTTGCGGGTGGGACACAGGCACTTGACCCAGCTGGAAGGGGACAATCCTCAGATGTTCACCTCAGTCCTGTACAAGTCCAGCCTCAGGGTGCTCGTGTGCAGCCATCCATCAATAGATCTCATGCATACTTGAATGACGGAACTGCCAATGTCTGTGTCTTTGTTGAGGGTGAGGAGCACCTGGCTGTCAATGGCATACGAGCTGATGATGAGGTGCTGTGCGCATGTGATGGTGGAGAGGGGGGTCCTGGACACTCTGTAGATTGACATGCTGAGAGATGATACCTGTGCCATGTCCCAGATAATGACACCATACTACATGCTGAAGGCTGGAGTCCCACTCCCATGCCCTTGCTGGGCCACAGAGCCGGTGGGGAGTATTAGGGACGTGACCTGGTTGGTGTGACAGGGCCTGGAAGGCGGGGCAGTGCAGTGTAGGCAGTTGGAGTTGCACACTCAGCATGCAAAGGTGTCGTGTGTGTGCCCAGGGTATGTCTGACAGCAGGCGTTAGATGTGCGGATGGACAGAGCTCGGAGTGTGGCTGATACATCAGACTGTAGTGTGATGTGGGTAATGCAAGGAAAGGATGGTGGTGCAATGTGCACCTTGCATGTGCTGATGGTCCAGCCTTTGGCACCGCGTGGCGGCAACAGTGGCATAGACAAGCTGAGGACAGCAAAATGAATGGGTGGAGGGAGGAAGTGATGAGCATCCTGGAGGCGTGTGTGTTGCCAAATCTGGATACTCTGTTGGCCCTTGCTGCAGGGGCTGCAGCAGCAGGCGGCATCTCCTCGCAAAATGACAGAATTTGCACACATAGACTAGGATGTCAGAAGGACAACTGCAACAGGCGCATGTGTAAAGTAAGGAGTGCCCAGTGTCACATGGCACACCCAGAGACAATGCATGCACAATCACCAGAGAAGCATGACACCGGATCAGGAAACTGAAGGCCGACCTGCGCACAGGAAACACACTCTCAGCAGCTGTTGGTGGACCATTGTGCGGACCAACATGCCAAAAAACATACACGACCATGTACTTCATGCCCAATAGGGAGCCTAACCCATGAGCAACTGCATGCATGTTGCTAAACTACACATGGACTCCTATGCATAATCTTCCACAACTATGCCAGATATGCCGCATGCAAAGTGGCAGGAGACCTGCAGTGACAGAGATGAGGCACCTTGGAGTGTGACAAACACCTTTATTACTCAGCCGCACACTAAGGGAAATGCATCAATTGGAACAGACTCACAGGTCATGTGGCTGACCATGTGTGACCTACACTGGACACCCCCTTCAACACACAGATGTGGAAATCCTACTGAGCTGGCACACAAGTGAAGGGGTTGAGCCTAACACCCCTTGCTGCACACGGAGAGTCTACAATTCCCCATTGAGCCTCATATGGGGATGTCCCACACCATGTCCACCATTAGCATCCCGTATGTTCCTTGGAGCCGTTATACACACATTGATGCCTCCATCAGAATCCACACACCATTACAGATGACTGCCAGGAAGGGGACCATCAATTCATGGGAGCCATGCAACACGTCATGTGGCCCATGGTGAGTCGACATGTATGCATGGTAACACAACATGCACAGGAGCAGTCCCCACATATCACAAACACGTACCACCCCCAAAATGCCTTGCTGCACTCCTTACCCCAAATGACTTGTCACCATGTCTGTGCATCTAACTCTGATCCAGCACACGTTGCAATACTCATGAGGAATAGCAGGAGGGCAATGATGACATGAGCAGACGACAGCCGCAAGAACCTGGGGAGGACAGACACACAACAAGTCAGCGAAGAGCTAGTAATCCGCAGACATGTACATGTACTCTACAGGAATGATGTTGTTACCATGCCCTTAACAAATTTAGTGTCCCAGCTAATATGTGTGGAATGACATCATCACTTGAATGACACATCAGAACACACCTCCAAGTCACTTAGCACACAGTCAGCTCGACACACACATTGCAACACATGCCACACAAGGCTGAAAGCGTGCACACTCAGACACAGGGACTCACCATCATGAGAAGAAGTTGCGAAAAAGCTGACTCCGGATGTCCTCATCCTCATCCTCATCCTCACTTGCCCCGTGCCCTTCATCCTCCACGGGTGGATGATCCTGCTCATCCGGATCAAGGATGAGTGGCACAGCCTTCTCCACTGCCATGTTGTGCAGCATGCAGCACACAATGAAGATTTTGCAGACCTTCACCGGGGCATATGGGAGTGCGCCGCCGGTCTTGTGGAGGCACCGGAATCTGCTCTTCAGGAGTCCAAACGTCCTCTCAATCACGCGCCTCGTCTGCCCATGGGTGTCGTTGTACCGGTGTTCTGCGGCTGTTCTGGGGTTGCGGAGAGGCGTCATCAGCCATGGTATGTTGGGATAGCCAGAGTCCCCTACATGGAAACATCATGTGAAAAAGTGGGCCGTAAGAAACAAAGATAGCGCTGAACACAGGACTAACAGAGTATACCCACCAACAAGACATGCTCGTTCCGCGTGCAGCTGCAGCATCATTTCTGGCACCCTGCTACGCCTCATGATGTATGCATCGTGTGCGGACCCTGGAAAACGGGCACAGACATGGGAAATCAGCATGTTAGCAAGACACACCACAAGGGCATTAATGGAGTGGTAATGTTTTCTGTTTCTATAGGCTACCTCCTGTGCCTGTGTTGGTACCAATGTCACATGTGTCCCATCAATGGCCCCAATTACATGAGGCATCCTTCCCAGGGCATAGAGCTCAACCTTGACACCTGTCAACTGCTCACGAGTGGGAAAATGGATGAATTCATCCAGGTGCAACAACATGGCTTCTATAACATCATGCAGGACACGGCTGAACATAGTCTGGGACATGCCACCGACATCAGCTAGGGTCAATTGAAACGTGCCGGTTGCAAAAAAATGTAGGGCTGCCATCACCTTCACCTTGGGGGTCAGAGCTGTAGGATACCTGTGTTGTGGTTGGAGGTGTGGTGCAAGCCGGCGGGTCAAGTCCTCGATCAACTCTTGCGAGAATCTGTATCTGCGTATGCAGTCATGTTCACGCATGGCATCCAGATCTGGCATTCGTCTGGGGAGAGGCGGTGCCCTGCAGAGATTTGGAAGGAATAACGAAGAGTGAGTACATTACCACACCAATGGGTGAGCACATGGTCAACAGCTAATACACATCTGCTTAATACAGAGTCTGTGCTGTGCAATACATCCAGGACACGTGGGCCAGCCAGGTGATACTCCTACGAACAGCCAGCCACAATAGTTGCATGGCAATGTTGACATGACATGTCATGAAATAGCTGTTGGACAGTGTAAGTGACAAGCCAGACACATTACATGAGTGACAGACATACACTTATCAGCATTAGAAGGATGCATCTCATACAGACAGCTGGCGGGAGTCTAGACGCACAGGTCACATGTTATCTGGAAATGGACAGATTACACACATTTCCATTAAGGGGTCCATGTCAAAAACTTATGTCACAGACATTGAGACAACGCAGACATTACCTCATGTCAGGAAGTCATCTGCGAAACATCATGACACATGTAACGTGTGAGTCCACATGTGGCATGGTGTGCGTATATGTGTGTCATGCACAAATGCACACATACACATGTTGGATGCTGCAACAGCAGAAAGAGTTGACGGAACACCAGCGGAAAGCTCATGGGAACACATGACATAGTCACATCGTGGCACACTGGGAGTCACATGTCAGGTGTAATTATCCGTGTACCTGGCATCAGGGGACAGTTGCGGGTGTTGCAGACTGTGCCATACCAGTGATGCAGTGCTTGACACGTGTGTCGCACATGCACACATGTGCAAAGTGTGAAGGGGAAGTGTGCCACGTAGTGCCCCATCACACATGACATGTGTAAACAGCTCATCACACATCTGTGCCACAACATGAGGAGACATGTGCCACATCACTGCCTGACACACCTAGGCCCTGCACATGAAGGACTGCACTGACAATGACTTGATGTACAGCCTTGTGCGAGTCTGACACCTCCATCCCTTTCGTGTGCGCCTCCTATCACCAGTGTAAGCAGTGAAACGCAGTACACACGCTCTGAGGGCGTGTGTAGGGCCCGTACTCATGCGTGTACGGGCCGTACACGCTTGAGTATGTGCCTATCACTATCGTTGGGGGTACCATAGGCCCTAGTGATAGGCACGTACTCACGCGTGTACGGGCCGTACACGCGTGAGTACGTGCCTATCACTATCGTTGGAGGTACCGTAAGCCCCAGTGATAGGCATGTACTCACGCATGTACGGCCCGTACACGTGTGAGTACGTGGCGTATCACTAGGGCCTACGGTACCCCCAACGATAGTGATAGGCACGCACTCACTCGTGTACGGCCCGTACACGCGTGAGTACCTGCCGTATCACTAGGGCCTACGGTACCCCCAACCATAGTGATAGGCACCTACTCACGCGTGTACGGGCCGTACACTCGTGAGTACGTGGCGTATCACTAGGGCCTACGGTACCCCCAACGATAGTGATAGGCACGTACTCACACATGTACGGCCCGTACACGCGTGAATACGTGCCTATCACTATCGTTGGGGGTACCGTAGGCCCCAGTGATACGGGCCGTACATGCGTGAGTACGGCCCGTATCACTGTAGTGATGGTGCCCTAGGGGTACGTGTGAAAAGCACCATACCTGTGTGGGGATTCAAGAATTACAATGGTGAGACATGAGGGACAAGTATTAGGGCCTAAATGCATACTGGTTGTCATGGATACCGAGTTTAAGGTTCACATTTTTACACCATGTGATCTGGAAAAATCAGTTGGCCACATTTAACAATGTTGCAAAGTGGTTGTTGACTTGACATGATGCTGCAAAATCGAAAGATGCAAAGGCTGTCACTGGTGTATGTTTAAAGGGATTGGAGGAAGCGTAGGATGCAAATGAGTCTGACCAATCACTCTGTACTCCTGTATATGAAATAGGCCAGCAAGGCAGATATAAGGCAGGCAGAACCCATGAGAGGGCACTTGCCTGCACAACATGTCAGTCGATACCACTGCTGCTGTATTGTCTCCCTCTGGCACCATGTCAAGGACTGTGGAGAGGGCCCAGCCTTTCACCCAGGAGGAGAACGAGGCCCTGCTGGATGTGATCCTCCCACAGTACCCCATGCTGTATGGTCGACCAGGGGAGCAGGTGAGTGCTGACTCCAGTACCTTTCCCTGTGCACCTTTATTGTGTCTGTCACTTCTGGCATTGTGGCCAGGTGTGACAGACATGCAATGTTGGGTGGAGTGGGTCCCGGGGGGGATGGCTTATGTCTCTCATGCAGGGCTTGATGTAGTTCATGTGTGCACTCTTCACTTGCATTGTGCTTACTGTGACATTCACTGCATAGTGCATGGCACATTCCGCCAGTCAAATCCTCTTGGGCATTCTTGTTCTATTGTCCTGCAGTGATTCAGTGGTCACCCCGGTGTGACAGGTGACTGCACCCACAGAAGTGTGTGAGAGTTGAGTGGAGCTGTGGTGAGAGTGGTGAGAGTGTCTCAATGATGTATACGCCCCCTGGACATTGATGTGTGTGAATGTTTCTTGTCATGTGGATGAGTGTCTATGTGGAGTGCTGCACCACAGCTGCATGGAGGAGGCAACTGCTCAATCCATCTGATGTGTGAAGTAAGCCGTGCTGTGTGTCTGACATGCTGAGATAGACCCACACCTGTGACCCCCCCCGGCAAGTGGCACATGTGCAGAGTGAGGTTTGCATCCGCTGTTGCCAATGGCAGGTGATTGATGTGTGCCTGTGTGTGTCTGTGTACTCTGTCGATGTTTCGTCAGTGGCCTGGGGCATGTGACTGCTTAGCGTTGCTGTCCATCAACCTTGTGTTGCTTGGGATGCACAGTGTGTGCCATGATCAGGGATTGGTTCGCACCCCTCATGCCACCTGTGTACTTACTATGCCATGTAGTGCATTGCTGCGTCCCCAGTGGAAAAAGGCCCTATGACTGAGGTGCTATTACTTGCCAGCATACTATGCCCTGTTCCACAAATCTAAGATGTTCAACTGTGTGTCTCTGTGACATGGTGCAGGTGTAGTGATGTTGTCCCACTTTGTCATCCACACAGGTATCCCCCTACCACAAGGGGAAGATCTGGAAGGACGCCGTCAAGGCCGTGCAATCGGTGGAGGGTCGCAGGCGGCGCCTGCCACAAGTGAGGAAGAGATGGCAGGACATCCGGTGCTGGACCCGGAGGATCGCCCGGGTCATGCTGAAGAACTCACCTCCTCGCAAGCATGGCGGACGCCGGCGCCTGACCCACTAGATGCGGCGTGTCCTGGCAGTGGTCTTCCCTGACCTGGATAGGCGGAAACAGGAGTTACAGCAGCAGGAAGGGGGTAGGTACATGTGTGTTTGTTGTGTGTCGCCAGCTTTTGATGCTGCTCAGTCGCCTGGAGACACTGCCAGGGTATATATGTGCAGTGCATATCCTGTTCCCCCACAGTCAACCTGTGCTGTTCTTCCTCCCATCCCCTCCTTGACATGTGTTACCTGGTCTGTGTGTGATCACTATTGCACATGGTCATCTAGGCTGCCAGTTTATCAAGGTGCACACTGCTTTCAGCATCATGTGTGGGGGTGGTCTGCCTGTGCCCTGTCCTGTACAGTCATTAGGGGGTGCATATTTGTTGCCACTGATGCTGAGTCCCAACATAGGAGTGTGAGGTTTCAAATGAACAGACTTGCTGCATGCATTACCAATGGTGTGGCCTCAGACATGATGTGCATGAGTGGGATATATGCATAGTGCCGGGACGGTTGCTCCTGTAACAGTTAGCTCATTCCAGGACCATGGAGCAGTGTGCACACTACAGTCCTCTGTCACAGCCTGCCCTCCTACTCATGTGTGTCATCCAACACTGTGCATATTCACTGTGGGTTCATAATGGCTCTGCCTCTGTGGCATTGTTCCCTGGCCTAGGTAGTAGTTTTCACATGTGTGATACATTTGCCCACTGGACAGGGATACAGCAGTTTGCTTGTGCATACTCACACTGGGCAGTGCCTGTGTGGCTATTCACAACAATCTGTTGATGTTTGTTTGTGACCAATATGTTTTGCCAGCCCTACAAGGTGATGTCGTGTGAATGAAGCTACTTTTCAAACACAGTTATTGTAACCCTGAATAAGAGCTCTCACTTCTTGATTGGTATCAGTCACATTGACTCAGGTATGGGTGGGGTGTACATGTTCAACCCTGATGTTTCATTGCCAGTTCTGACTTGTGTGTGATGATTCGCAGTACAGAAAGTCATCGTGCAGTGACCCCGTGATGTTGGGCAGTGCTTGCTGTTGGTGCTTCATTGCCTGTGTCAGTTCTTGGCAATCATGTATCCTGCTTGTACATTTTTGGCACCTGTGTGTGGTTCAGATGCTACACAGTTGTGACTTTGTGTGCTGACATCTGTGGGTACATTCTGGCTTGCCATGAGGGGAACCCACAGTACAGCTTGGCTTTTTTGCTAAACAATTGCAGGCCCATTGGCTCATGCATTGTCCTGGGTGTGGGCATGTGTGCCACTCCAGATGACAGTCAATAGGTCATATGTGTAGCCAACTGTGTGATCAGGTGACGGATAGCCATGTGACAAATGACATTATTCAAGTTGTTACTCTGGGAAAATGTCCATTGGCACTCACTACACCTGTCAACAAGTCTCAATGTTTCATATGCTTGACCTTGTTGTTTGGTTGTGAAGGACAATGATGTGCCTGCATGACAGATGTCTCCCAGGGAAGTGCACAAGACACCACCTTTTTGCACTCTCCAGGGACACGCTGGCACGTTTAAAAGTAATGCACAGTTTGGACAACACTTGTTTTGAGTTCCTACATATACATGTTCCCACAGTGCGCTAGCATTTGGGTTAGTCCTTGGTTGTTGGTGATACAAAATTACGAGTGTCAAGTCATCCAGCCACCCTGGTGCCATGTATATGTACTAACTGCTACGCCATTTCTTCCTAACAGTGGCTGATTTGAATGAGTCTGGCAGCTCAGACAATGACTGTGTATATGTAGTTTGGTGTGCACCTCCTTGTGTGACTTCTGCTATACAGACACATGTGTGTTGTGTTCACAGAGTGCCACATTCACACATGCTAGACATTTCCATTTTGTAAAGGGTTGTGATTCTCCAGGAGTCACAATGTATTTCTTTGGGGTGTCAAAAGTACTCACAGGTCTCTGAGTCTGGGGACACCTTCTGCATTGGCATGTGGTATTTGGCCTTGGGTGCGACAATACTGTTTGTTTCCCAGTGAACAATAGGTGGCCTGCCTTCATAGTCTTGCTGTGCTCAACTGATCCCAGACACTAGCTTCTCATGATCTTGTGAATTCAAGTCATTTGCTGTTGTGTCCTAATTTTCATTGTTTGCAAGTGGCATGGTGCGTCAACCAACTGGGGAGTGCAGGGCTTACATATGTGGGGAGTATCCTAGATGTTACTCCTGATGCCTTTTCCTGATATGAACTGTTGCCTATTTTGTTTGGACTCATGTGTCAGATGTATACAGGTGACTGATTTTTTCCTGTCTCTTCACCTTGCCCACAGCATCATCGGAGACACCGAGGGAGACACCGGCACGGACGTGGAGGAGGGATCGAGCAGTGGTGCCACCACTGCTGAGGAGTCGGCAGAACCAAGTGGCACGGAGGGCAAGGGGAGTGAGGCGGAGGACCTGCCCAGTACCAACACAGACTACGAGGCAGACGGGTCCGAGGCTGAGCTCCCAGAGGGGGCGGAGGCTGCTCCCAGAGCTGAAAGCAGCAATACATCTCTCGCCGCCCCCTCCATTCCCATCACCGCCCTCCCACTTGCTCGGGTCCCTTCTGTCTGTGCTAGGCCACACCGTGTCTCCTTCGTGCCAGGCACCGCACCCCCTGCCCCTGTCCCCCCTGTTGCCCTCACTGCCGAGTCTGTGGACATTCAGCGGCAGTTGCAAGTTGGGCAGACATTGATCCTGACTGTCCTCCATGGCCACACCAGACTGCTGACCCAGATGGTGTCGTACATGGAGGGCATGTCATCAGCGATGTCTGACCAACGGATGTTGCTGAGGTCCCTGGACTCGTCACTGACGGCAGTAGTGAGTCACCTGCAGCGCTGCCTCCCCCCCTACCCCTGGCCCATCCACAAGTCCAACACCCATGCCTGTCCCAAGCACACCCAGACATCCACACACATGCACCCCACCAGACACAAGCTGCACACCACCAAGTAAGGGCAAGCGCACACCTCCTGACACGCACACTCAGGGGGTAGCAGGCACACCCACTGGGTCTGGGGCACACAGGCAGGCACGCAGCCACAGTCCTCGTCCACATGACTCACTCCCCAGTCCCTCCGATGTCACTCCCCTTGGCTCCCCTGCCCCAGATTCTGAGAAGGAGGCCACTTTGCTGGGCTGGGCCTCAGCCCCGCTAGTTCACCTGGACGCAAACGGTCAAGGCACTCCACGGGTAGGGGAGTTAAGTCCCCCAGCCCATCCACCACCTCCCCCAGTAGCACTGCAACCCATCCCTCCGACCCCCCCCTCCTTGGGGCCTGTTGTTTCTCCAGGTGCAGGGGAGACGCTTGAAGAACTGGCAGAAGTGTGCAGCGCCGAGCTCGCCTCCACCTTTGGCGCTGCCCCACCCCCTGTGGTGGAGTCGTACGTCCCTGCACCCACCACACCTACCCTTCCCCCTCCTGTCCCTGCGGTGCCTGGTCCTTCCCCACATGATGCCTCCCCCCCCCCCCCAGTCGATGAAACACTCTTGTGATGTGCAGGCAAGCTAGGGGAGACGCATGGCCATGTGTCCCCCCCCAAGGACTGCTGATATGGACTGGCCATTGGCCTTTGTGAATAGTCTCGTTTACACATTATTATTTTCATGCTGAATAAAGCATTTTCTTTTTCTTTGGAAAAGTCTTGCATTTCAGGTATTGATGTTGATGCTGATGCTACAGGAGTTGGGGTTGTGGGCATGTGTTATGTTTCAGGGATATGTTGTGGTCTGCTGCTCATGGGGTGGAACCTGGTATCTGCGTGCCATCACGTGATCTCTGCAAAGATTCTTTGTCGTGTATGCTCTTTGTGTTTGGAGACATTGTCCCAAGGGGTGCTCCTTCCTCTGTGGCACCTGACATCTCCCCTGCAGAGAGTTGCACAATTGTTGTGTTGCCCTGTGTCTACATGTCCTTTGTTGGTGATGGATCCCTTCAACTCTGGGCATGCCTGCTCAGCAATGTGTCCACCTGCATTGTCTGTGCCATCCTTGGTACTCTCTGTACTGGTGTATAGAGTATTTTGCCATGACTTCATGGATAAATGGTCCCTTTTCCGCACAATGCATGTGTGTTATCCCAGCCTAGTACACATATGGTACTTGTTCTGCTGGGTATTTGAACACCTGACTCACAATTGTGGGCATTGTATCTGTGGGAACTCCACACTATTCCTTCCATGACAGACAACATCTTGGTGGCTAGCCCAGCACCTGGACATTCCTATCAGTCCTAGGATGTGCGTGACAGTATGTGTTCTCTTTGGCTCTCTTAGTTTGTTAGGCAGTGACATGACTATACAGTCTTGTGGCATGATCTCAGTGTGTGTATTGTGCTGCATCTGCCAGGGGTGGGTATGCATGTGTTATTTGTCCTCACACCCACATGTGGTGTGTCATGCAGTGGGGGTTAGACCTCCTTCCTCCTGGGAGTGGGACAATGCTGTCAGTGATGTGTTGTTATGGCACTATCCTCATTGTCCTAAGTTAGGGATACGTACATTCACCCATGGAGCTGTGGTCATCTGATTATGATGTACACACCCCCATGTCTCTGTCCACTGCTGGGAGTCCTCTGCACCCACCCCTCACATGTCTGGGCACTGCTGGGAGTGATAGGCACCCACCCCTCATATGTCTGGGCACTGCTGGGAGTGATAGGCACCCACCCCTCATATGTCTGGGCACTGCTGGGAGTCCTCTGTACCCACCCCTCACATGTCTGGACACTGCTGGGAGTGATAGGCACCCACCCCTCATATGTCTAAGCACTGCTGGGGGTCCTCTGCACCGACCCCTCACATGTCTGGGCACTGCTGGGAGTGATAGGCACCCACCCCTCATATGTCTGGGCACTGCTGGGAGTGATGGGCACCCACCCCTCATATGTCTGGGCACAGCTGGGAGTGATGGGCACCCACCCCTCATATGTCTGGGCACTGCTGGGAGTGATAGGCATCCACCCCTCATATATCTGGGCACTGCTGGGAGTGATGGGCACCCACCCCTCATATGTCTGGGCACTGCTGGGAGTCCTCTGCACCCACCCCACACATGTCTGGGCACTGCTGGGAGTGATAGGCACCCACCCCTCATATGTCTGGGCACTGCTGGGGGTCCTCTGCACCCACCCCTCATATGTCTGGGCACTGCTGGGAGTGATAGGCACCCACCCCTCATATGTCTGGGCACTGCTGGGAGTGATGGGCACCCACCCCTCATATGTCTGGGCACTGCTGAGAGTGATAGGCACCCACCCCTCATATATCTGGGCACTGCTGGGATTCCTCTGCACCCACCCCTCACATGTCTGGGCACTGCTGGGAGTGATAGGCACCCACCCCTCATATGTCTGGGCACTGCTGGGGGTCCTCTGCACCCACCCCTCACGTGTCTGGGCACTGCTGGGAGTGATAGGCACCCACCCCTCATATGTCTGGGCACTGCTGGGGGTCCTCTGCACCCACCCACCCACCTGCGCCCTTGCTGTGGTACACTGCTGTCCTGCCCATACACCACCCCCAATTTACAGCTGATGTGCCACACCAAGCCGTACACCTACATCCGTGGCGTGTGTACACCTTGTATCCATCATGTGTTGGGGCTGTAGGGGTACGCGTGTACGGCCCGTACCCACGCTCTGGGGGCGTGGGTAGGGTCCGTACATGCATACCCCTACGTCACCACTGCAATGGTGGTACGGCCCGTACCCATGCTCTGGGGGCCTGGGCCTGGGTACGGCCTGTACCCACGCTCTGGGGAACATGGGTACGGGCCATACCACCATTGTGGCGGTGACGTAGGGGTACGCGTGTACGGCCCGTACCCACGCTCTGGGGAATGTGGGTACGGGCCGTACCACCATTGTGGCGGTGACATAGGGGTACGTGTGTACGGCCCGTACCCACGCTCTGGGGAACGTGGGTACGGGCTGTACCACCATTTTGGCAGTGACGTAGGGGTACGCGTGTACGGGCCATGCCCACGCTCTGGGGAACGTGGGTACGGGCCGTACCACCATTGTGGCGGTGACGTAGGGGTACGCGTGTACGGCCCGTACCCACGCTCTGGGGAACGTGGGTACGGGCCATACCACCATTGTGGCGGTGACGTAGGGGTACGCGTGGTACGGCCCATACCCACGCTCTGGGGGGCGTGGGTACGTCCCGTACCACCATTGTGGTGGTGACGGGTATGCGTCCACGTCCACTTCCGTTGTGGCAGGACGTGGGATTGGTGGACACGCCCCCCGAAGTGACCAGACCATGGAGGTAATGAATGTGCAGGATGTATTAGTAATTTGTGGGGTGTGGGTTATGTTTCCTGCCCCCTGCACCCCCCCTCCCCCCCTTTGCCCCTGGGGGTTGTTCTGACCTTCTGCGGCGTCTGCGGCGGTTTCTGTACACGAGGTGGTAGGCTATGAGGGCCGGGATGACGCGTAGGTTGGGGTCCATCTCTGTCCGTCGCGTACCGGGGCTCCTTGTTCGCGTCGTCCTCAATTTCCCGGCAGTTTTTGGCTCCCGTAAAAAATGCTACGTGCGGAGTGACGTCGGCACGAATCGTACTTGCTGGTCCGTAGAACACTGCCGGGTGCGCCGTCCAGATTCAGATTTGTATGTATTTTTTTGCCGGTCGGTGTTTTTTACGACTCGTACGGAAATGGTAGTTCTGTGCGAATCGTACTTGCGGGTTTGTAAGCTGTTTTTCCCGGGTACGAGTCGGACGGAAAAAACGCTCCGTACGACCATTCGTACCCGGGTTTTACCGGATCGGAATCGGCACCTTTATGTTAAAAATATTTTAAAATGTCATAATTAAAATTAAATTACTTCCCACCCTACTCCCCTATCAACCCACAACCAGCTTCTAAAAAACGGACAAAATTAACATAATTGGCAATTAATTAATAATAATTACAAATTAATAAATGATTAATTGTCAATTAATTATCACAATTAACAATGCAAAATATTAAATACATAAATATTAATTATTAACAACTATTATTTAATTAACTATAATTAAATTACTTCCCACCCACCTCCCCTATCAACCCACAACCCGCTCCTAAAAAAATGACACAATTAACATAATTACCAATTAATTAAAAATAATTAACAACCAATTAATAAATAACTAATTATCAATTAATTAGCACAATTAGCAACCCAAAATATTAAATACATAAATATTAATTAATAAAAACTATTATTTAATTAATTATAATTAAATTATTTCCCTCACTCCCCTTTCAACCCACAACCCGCTCCTAAAAAAATGACACAATTAACATAATTACCTATTAAATAATAATTAACACCCAATTAATAAATAATTAATAATACATTAATTAGCACAATTAACAATACAACATATTAAATACATAAATATTAATTATTAAAACATATTAATTAATTAATTATAATTCAATCACTTCCCACCCTATTCCCCTATAAACCCACAACCAGCTACGGAACTAAAACGCAAACTGTAATTAAAATAACATTAATAACTTCTAAAAATGTAATACATATATTAAGAAACAAATGCAATACTAAGACAAAAATAGAACACATACATTTAAAATACATACTAAAATACAGAACACTAACTTAAAAAAATATATTTTTAACAACAATATTTTTGCAAACAATATTAATGACTTTGATATTTTTTTAAACAATATTCATGACTTCGATATTGTTAAAAACAGTATTACTTACTTTAGACTCGATATTGTGTACCACGATATTCTGACAGTCGATATTTTTGTATCCTGATATTTTGCACTCGATAGTAGTGCAAGTCGGGAAAAAAACTTGATATTCTGACTGTTTACCCTTATTAGCATATTTTAGTTAGTCCACATTTGTGTGGCAGCGCCATTACAGATAACATGGATGCTGTTTTGATGCTGTTCTGTCATTTACTCTTGTATACACCCTCTCACATCCTGTTCCTCTGCTCATTTTCTCTCCTCATAAGCTCTGTAGAGTGAAGACAAACTGACGTAATGGATTTTAGCTGCTCTGCCTGAATGAACTTTTTGGTGTTCCTAATGTTGCAGTTTTCAAGGCCCTTCAGCTGTGGTTCCATTTCTGGGTCTAGTCGTATTCAGTTGAGTGAAGTTTTATTGTTGAAATGTTTCATATTAGTTTGTCCTTCTCCAGATGGAGGTAGCCTGGAAGACACTGGACACTTTCCTAAAATGGGATAGTGCTTATGTACTTAGGTAACGATGTGTTTTATTCTGATTTGCCAAGAGGGTTTTTACTTTAAATCATACCATGATGAATCTGCAATTTTACTAATTTGTTATACAGAATTGTATATAAGAACCCCCAGATTTCTAACTAGGGATGCTGCTCATTTCGTTTCTGATCTTGCTGCCCTTTGATACTTAGATTGATTTCTAATTTTTAACTACCTTGCATAATTTTACATTGGAGCCTTCATGGCATTTATTCTGCACTGCTTGGTTTCAGAGATTTTTGTAATAAAACTCTTTAACTTTCCCTTGATCAAGAACTATTATTGAGTGGTCTAAATTATTTATTTCTTTACTCTGCTAAATGAATGTGGGTGAGGGTGACTTTTCACCATGGGAGAAATTACTTAGGAAAGTGTTGGGGTAATCTAAGTTTTGGGGTGTTCTAAAATAATGGGGTATAGCTTTGCTCCAGCAAAATTGGTAGCAGGAGATGGCTGCATGTAAAGGAGTACCTCCTCTTTTACAGGGGTCCCCAAAGGGGTTTCTTGGTCCCTAATGCCTAGATCAAGAGAAAAGTGGATATGGTGGACCCCTGCCAGCGAATTCGGTGCAGGAGTTTCTCAGGAGGTGACTTTTGGAACAATTTGGTGAATTGATTTTCGGATGTTGTACGTATTTTTGAGGTCTGTTGAAGTGTGAATTGGGTAATGGATTGCTATGCTCTTTGTGAGATGTTTGGATATGCAATGCTGATTGTGGGTTTGATTGGTGGACTGTTTTAAAGATGCTCTAGTCATATTTGTGAACTTATTTTGTTCATTATTGGTTGGGTTAGTAATCAGATTTGTCAAAACCCAAGATCTCGAGATATTGTGATTTTACATGTCTACATAAGGCACTGTGTACAGCAGTTGCCGCATACACACAGGCATGGGTTTTCCAAACTAACAAGTTTTCCTTTTCATGATTGTGTGTCTTATTTGGGTTGGTGTACTTTGCTCCTAAGTGCACAGGAGTAAATTCATTAGCTAGGGTAGATTGTCACTTGGCGGCATTCTCCCTATTCTGAAGTGTTGTTTAGGTGGAGTTTTCTGTTTTTTATCGATGCTTCTGTTTCTTATTGATTGATTTTTATAATTTGTGATTGAATTCTCTTACTTAATTTACTGATTTTTTTCTATCTATCTAAGCAGACACTTGTTTATTTAGTTTATTTGTGCAAAAAATGTTTTTGCAATTTTCTTTCCTGTTCGTGGAGGAGTTGCGATGTGATTGGTTAGTCAACCAGGGAACCATGCTGGTATTGGTGGGATGGCACCACAAAGTGGCCCTGTCATTGGTTGGTAACTGACAGAGCTGTGCTGTGATAGGTTGACCTACTGGGATTGGTTGTTGTTCATTTGTTGTGATTTCTGAGACCTGTTTAAGTAAAAGTAATGAGAAATGTACTGAAAAAGCATAACATTTCTGTGGTGCCTGCTGAGGGTAGAAAATTACCTGTTGATGGATTACCTGTATATGAAATGATGACAGCTTGCCTTCTACACATGTACTTAGATTTCTCAGTGCTATGAATATACTGCATTTGACCAAAATGTATAGTTTCCGATAGAGTCGAACTACATTAGAAAGTTTGATTTCTTAATGCAAACCATGAATGACATGAAGCTGATGGCCAGTTATACACAATTTGAGGTATGAAATAAATGGGATTAGATGGCACCAGAGAAGGAGAATGTCTAAGCAAGTGAAAGGTTCATTCAGACAGTAGTTAGAGAGCAAGTAGGATAGACAAGAGAAATGTTGGAGGGAGGATATGATGAAAGATGTAAGAGCCTATCCTGCCATAGTTAAAGAAACAATTGATAAAAAACAAGGGAGATGAGGGAGGAAAGCAGACTTATGATTCTGATGAGGAGGATCATTTCTTGAATGATCTATTTGAGTCTGATTTGGGTGCAAGAGGAGATAGTACTACAGTGCAAACTACTACAGCAGTGGTACCGTGTGCCGAAACTGAGACTGCAATGGCAGCTTTGCCTGTTACCACTAGTGATATGCACTCTTCTGCTCAAATTGATTCACTGGTAAGGACAGTGGTAGCTGAAGAACCTCATAGAGCAATTGACACTGACATTTTAAAAATTGAATTTGGCGAAATGTTACAGGGAAATGTTGATCTAAACAGGCTGTTAACAACAATGTCGATGAAATTAGATATTTGTTCAAAGAAGCAGCCAGATGTGCAAATGAGACATGTGATAAATAAGAAGAGTTAGCTGATGAATGCCAAGTGGACATCAGTAAGATAAAAAATGTGAAATTAAAATTGAATCATGATAAAATTAAGGAAATGAGCTTAATCACTTTGAGGGTTCATGTTAAAGATTAAATTGAAAAAGCCATAGAATGTGACTTTTACAGAACGAGCTGTAGATCAGGTAGCTGCCTTATCAATTAAAAATGAAACGTGAAGTCCAAGTGGTAGGGATTAGTTATAAACAACTTGTTAATCAGGTTGCAACAGATGTCATATTTAAAACTAGTCAAATCAAGAACAAACATGTCGCATAAATCTGTTAGGTAGAGACTTGCTTGAAAAATGGATTTTGTGATTTATTGCACAATGGATTCAGTGTTTAACATAAATTCAAAAGACACTAGAGTTCAGTTGTTCCCGGCTCTAACAAAACAGGACCTACCTCTGGATTTAAGACATACTGTCAATGATGAAGTATGGGATTTTTCTGGAAAAGAAACTACTCAAGAAACTGCAGACTCATTCTCAACATCCCCTGCCACAACCACATCACCAGCCACCTAAGAGACCTCCACTGGCTCCCAGTCAACAAAAGAATCACCTTCAAACTCCTCACTCGTGCTTACAAAGCCCTACATGATGCGGGACCGGCATACCTCAACCACCACCTCACACTTCATGTACGCACCGGAGACCTCTGCTCCGCCCAACTGTGCCTGGCTACCTTCCAACGTATCTCCAAGACCACAGGCGGAGGAAGATTCTGCTCTTACCTTGCAGCAAAGACACGAAACACCCTGCCTCTCCACCTCAGTCAATAACCATCACTGCTTCAATTCAGGAAGGTCCTCAAGAACTGGCTCTTCGGCTGAATCACAGCACCTTGACGGACCTGCAGCTCCCCCTTCCACCCCTCCCAGTGCCTGTGGACCCTTACAGGTGAGTGGTCACGCTTTACAAGCCTGTGATTGATTGATTGAAAGAGATTGGATTGATAAAAAGAGCACAATCAGTTAAAATGGAAATAAGGCCAGATGCAATAGTCCCTAGAACTAAACAGAACAGAGTTACAATGGAGATGGAATGAGACCAATTACTGACAAAATGATTGAATAGGGAATCCTCTGGGGGGTGCTAGGTAATACTTGTATGTCTCCTGTGATGGGAATAAAGAAACAGAATAGAAGATGGAGTATTGTTCAGGAACTGAGAAACATTAATAATACTTTTATCCCATGTTGTCCTGTGGTATTGAACCCAGCAGTGATTTTGTTCCAAATTCCTTTAGATGAAAAGGGACTTAAGCCAAGAGTTCTTTTCCATTCCCTTTCGCAAAGTGAGCCAATACCTCTTTGCGTTCTAATGTTTAAATAAAGTCTGTGTGTGGTGTAGGATTCCACTGAGCTATACAGAAAGTCCTTCAATCTTTAGTTAAATCCTGGTGAAAGATCTAGAAAATTTGAGTTTGTCTTGTAATTCAATCTCAGTGCAGTATATTGATGATTTGTTAGTCATATCTAAGACAAAAGAGGACTGTAAACGTGATAAAATTGGCCTATTAAATCACATAGCTGACAGTGGGCAGAAGGTCCCTTTCTGCTAAATTGATGTAGAGGAGGGTGTCTTTTTGTGCAAGATCACACCGTGGGAGAACCCGCAGATGAACATTTTGGGGTAATCTAAATGTAGGGATATTCTAAAATATTGGGGCACAGTTTTCTCTCACAAAAGCATCCTCACTGGGGAAAAAGAGGTCATGGTAGATTCCCTCATAAATTGAGGGGTGATTATGCTTCATACTATTCATTTGCTGATGACATGTTAATATTGCATTTGATCACAACTGGATTCCAATTGAACATTAGCCACTCAACTAGGATCCCAATAAAAATAATTAGTTTGTAAATTAAGGCAAGACTAGGATCACATGTTTTGGGCACAACATAACTTATAATTAGTGGCTCCTGGATTCCGGAAGTTGGAGTTTGTCGACTGCTTTGACTATTTTGGCCTCCAAATTGACAACAAATTATCTTTTAATATTCGGGGCCAGAAAGCAATTTGATCCCTGCACCGCAATCACAACTTTGGTCCACTTGAAGGCCTAGGATGAAGGCAAAGGCATGGGTTAAGGCGAACTTCCTCCGATAATTCATCCTTGCAATGGAAGCCTGATGTCTCCTGGAAAAAATAGATTCAATTGATTCAATAAGTAATGCACTGTCATCTCTACATGTGACTTGAAGTAAGTCTCAGAGTTTGATGGAAGAAGGTGGGAAACAAGACACAAGAACCAAGAAATTCCTTAACACCTGATACAGTCACCTGAAAGTAGTTCACACCGCGCTCAGTTTTGCAGGCACTCTACCCACATATATGCACTTCACCCGGACCATCCACAAATCCTTTCTTCCCCATTCCTATCCCCATCCTCAGATAAACATTCTTCTTCTTTTCCTACCCGTAATACAACCCATGGGTTACAATTGTCACTCCCTGTGTGCCTGGGGGCCAGCAGGACATGCTAGGAATTGTGTTAAGCCTCACACCAGCCATGAATAGAGCTGTTCTCTAAAATTATTTAAGTAGTAAAAATATCAGATATGTGTTTCTTTTCTAGAAGCATACATTTTCAGTGTGACAGGAAATATGTATTTAGGACATAATGAAGAAAGTAGATTAAGGTCTTTCCAATAGGCCCGTATAAGGCTCCATCCAGTCATTTCAATTTGTTTTGCATTCTGCTATGAACTTTAGAAAGTTTCATCCTAAACATAGACCTGAATACAGTGGAAAACAGGACTGGGGATTTCAGCATTGCACCATTGTTAGAAACCTGTTCCGGCGGCCATGGGGCAAGCAGGAGCTACTGAGCCCACACGTCAGGTTTGATGCCTTATACTCTTGATGTCCCGGGGATGACGTTCTATGGATCCTAAGCAATTGTGCCAAGTCCGCCTTCAGCACTTGACTTTCATTGCTAGCTCAGGTTGAGCAGTTCAAGGTTTTTTAGGGAGAATGTAGATACAGTGGGGGTGAACACAGGCTCACATCTCGAAGAACTGCAGCAGAAATAAATGGTTGTCCAATCAAATACTTGCTTTTATGAAAACAAGTAGTATTTATATCCAAACACAAAGTAAAATAAAACATTCACAAACAATGCTCACGTCTCCATGAGTTCAGGGCTCTCGTGTTTCTTAGGCGGGGCCCTGAATCCCACTCCCTTCTCGCAGGTTGCAATTCCCCATTTACAATAGGTGACGTGGGGCCCGATTCACAGAACTAACAAGACAAAATCCTAAACTTACTACTTTTGGTATTCACAGAAGGCATTTAGTAGTAGTAAAGTTAGGATTTTGTCTTAAGTCTGTCTTAAGTCTGTCCTAAGTTTGTCTTAAGTCTGTCTTAAGTCTGTCTTAAGTCTGTCGTAAGTTTGTCTTAAGTCTGTCTTAAGTCTGTCTTAAGTCTGTCCTAAGTCTGTCTTAAGTCTGTCTTAAGTCTGTCCTAAGTTTGTCTTAAGTCTGTCTTAAGTCTTTCTTAAGTCTGTCTTAAGTCTGTCCTAAGTTTGTCTTAAGTTTGTCTTAAGAATGTCTTAAGTCTTTATTAAGTTTGTCTTAAATTTGTCTTAAGTCAAACTTAAGACAAAATCCTAACTTTACTATTACTAAATGCCTTCTGTGAATATCAAACGTAGTAGGACAGACTTAAGACAGACTTAGGACAGACTGAAGACAGATTTAAGACAGATTTAAGACAAACTTAAGACAGACTTAAGACAGACTTAAGACAAACTTAAGACAAACTTTGGACAGACTTAAGACAGATTTAAGACAAAATCCTAACTTTACTACTACTAAATGCCTTCTGTGAATACCAAAAGTAGTAAGTTTAGGATTTTGTCTTAAGTTAGTTCTGTGAATCGGGCCCATTCAGGTTAAACCTGAGTCTCAGAAGTCTCGCTCTGACACTGTATTAAAGTCAAACGTCTTGCAGCACTAAGCGCTATCTGGCAGGCAAGCTCCTCTGGAGCCATCTGGCCTGTAAATCAGTCTTACTCGTACCAGCAGGATCCGAGCTCCCTTTGTGGACACTGAGCTTCAGAGACTGCCTTCGGAAAGCCTTTCACATGCAGTCCTGCAGTAGCAGCAGCGGGGTTGGGGTTTCTCATTATTCCTCGGATACGAGTAAGTTTCAGGGGATCCAACCCCTCCTAGGTAGGGAGGGGGTGCGAGGCTCCTAGTGCTCGTCTTCTCGTCACATTTTGGGCTTGCACGGGTCACCTTGCTTGTTCTGGTGACCACCCCTGGCATACAGGGTCACCGTTCCTCCTCTACACATAGGCTATGGCCCATCGGCACAGCAAAAATATTCACAACAGCCCCACCTGGCATACAGAGTCGTAGACTTGGTTCCACACACAGGCTGCAGCCTGATTGGCATCGTAGCAATTTTCACGGGGCCCACGTGGCACAAGGGGTTGCCAACTTAGTATCTGCACATGAGCAATGAGCTGATCGTCTGGCATATGGGGGGGTTCTGACTTTTACCTGCACATGGGCAACAACCCGCTCGGCACTTCAGCCATCTCTTCACACCTCACTAAGGGAATTCAATCACCACGATCCACTATTGGACCTCGCTACCTCCAACACACTCCTCTCCCTCACAGGGTACAAAGGTATTGGCAAGCAAGAAGAGGCGCTGGTGCTCCAGGCTCCAAGGGCAGGTGGTCTGGGATTCTCTTGGTGAGGTCCCCTCACCTATCTGGGAGACTAGCAGGCCTTTGCCTCCAGTCCTGGTCAGAGGCAGAAGTCTTGCAGAGCTTCTCCTCCTTGTACTGTTGTAGGGATTCTGCACATATACAGACCTATGCACATGAGTAGGGGACCTCGGTGTATAGGGGCTAAGCCTTCCCACCACCTTAGTGCCCATGAGCCCAGGACCGACTAGCTATAGTGTCTAACTCGCTCTCCTATGCACTCACAGAGAAGCAAATGATTAGGCACCCCAGAACACAACGCTCCTGACTCTCTCAGGCATTGCGGTAACGGGGCAAAACCCTTTCACTCGCACTCTTGTTTTTGTCCACAATAAAGTCTAACAGAGACAAAACAAAGTTTAGAATATTTATTTGAACTATCTTGCTCTATAAGGCAGTATACATGCCACACCAAGCAGATAAATGAATAGTACAAATATTGTCAGCATAGCAACAAGGCCATATATCATGAAGGGAGGTGTCATAATGAAAAGACAATAGAGAAAAGACAGCTGAGCCTAACCTCCCTCCCCTTGCTAGGAATAGGTATTATTATATAACAGAAGATATCTGGGCTTTGTCAGCAGACCCCATACCTTAGTGCCTAGATGATATTTCTATATCATAGGAACCGCATTGCTCCTCTACCTGGAAAGGTCCCTCTCCAAGTGTCTGTTTTTCATGGGTTCATTCCCATAATGTCAAAATGCTAGCCTCCCATCAGCTGCATTGGTGTGTTGTGTCTAAGTGCTAGGGTCTGACCAGAACAGAACAACAAGGGGCATTGTTTTTCGACCTTGCTCACAATGTTCAGACTAAACTCCAGAAACAGGCAGAGAACGAACACTGTGAACACGGTTCTTATGTGAAAGGCACGGACAGAATCATTGCAAAATAAAAGCAGTTAGTAATGTGTGCGAAGCTGAATCATGGCTGAAGGGCTCATGCTAACTTAGTGATGTCGCCAGGTGACAGTACAGTCCGAATGGCTGCTTGACAGTTGACAATTTTGGAGTTCTCGAGCTTCCCTTCTTATAGCCCATTTCCAGACACCAATGTGATTTAGAATCTCAATTTTTGAAGTTAATGTTGGGGGGTCTGCTTTCTTTTGAAGTGCACTCTCCGCTGCCTGCCCTTGCCCCCGAAAGCAGTCTGTCAGAGCAGGTGCGACTCTGAGAGCCCCACAACACAGGCCATGGGGGTGTCTGGAGGTTCGCACCTGGATGTCAGTCACAGTGATATGTGTATCAAAAGGTTACCCCAGGGCCTCTGCCCTTCTCTTTATGATTTGCTGATCAGCCCATTCTTCTTCCTGAGATGTGCCCAGACCCCTTCCCAGTGTCCCCTTGCTGAGTCTAAAAGCATCCATTGAAGTGTAATGCAGAGTTTGGCCCGCCCATCCTCCAGTGTGCCCCACCCAGCTTTCAGGAATGCAACAAAACACAAACCTGTCTGGGGAATTACACTTCTTCCTCTCCTCATGTTCCTCCAGTCATTCCTGGGTCTTCCAAAATAGAACCCAGAGTCTTCCAAGCATTGTACCAGTTACAGGCACCTATATGCCAAGCACATGAATATAGCATTAATGCACTGCACAGCAATACACCCTTCATGCATTGTACCATTCACAGGCACACATGCACTTAGCACATGCACATAATGTACATGCACTGCACAGTTCTGCATTATCCTTATATTGTACTATTCATAGGCACACATACATCCAGCAAATGTACACCACACATGCACTGTGCAACAGTACACGCAAAAGACGCTGTAGGCCAAGGGTGAGTTAAACACACAGCAGCGGGACGTAAAATGAATGAGCCTGTAGGCTTCACTCCACTGACACAGGAAAAAAGGACCTGATCACAACTCGGTATGCTGCAACCTCTGCGCTTGTGCTGATTAACTCCTGGCAAAGGCAGCGGCCTTTCACCACTATGAGGGCAGCACTTTGGGCACCCCTCCCAGTCTTAAAAGATGACAATCTGTGAGACAGGCCAATGTCGTGGCACACATGCATGATCAGTGTTCGCCCATGACAACAGAAATCAGCATTAGGAATGCAGACATCATTACAGTTGGGGCACTCAGGGCGGGCTGCAGGTCCGTCACCATGCGAGGGACTTTTCTGTCCCAACACACTACTTTTCTGTTTGTGATATTCTTATTCAAGGTGTCATACATGAGGCATGAAACCGTCACACTCATGCACACTGAAAACACACAAATGTCATTCAAGCATGCTGAAAATGTACCAGCTATATAAGAGTCCAAAGTAACTACCGACTGACTAGGGAATCCCTTTAGGTTCACCAGCTGTGTTCCAATGTGAAATATTTCCTGAAAACACTCCCCTCTCGGGGACCTATTCTTCGGCCACGTTGGAAATGCCACTGCGTCAAGCCATGGACGCACTTGAAGGAGCATTTCTGAAACCAACACCCCGTTTGCCAGAGTGAGAAATTATTAAATAGGCAAATTGCATGGAAGCTGTGAGTCGGGATGGGTGTGGATTTCCTTCTCGGGTTTGCAGCACTTCCTAGAAATCCGTAAAGTGAGCAAATTGGCAACAGCTATGGCTCTCCAGGGAGTTAATCAGGAGTAAATAGAAAAACAGCTCAGTCCTGTTGGTTGAAGTAGCTCATGCAAAAGTGGAACGTTGTCAGATTTGGACAATATTTCTAAGAAAATACAAAAGGGTGTTCAAAGAAATGGAGAAAAGGCGCTTTGACTGCTTTTCGAATTTTTATATTCACGTGTTTCTACCTTTCTCTCGACGGTACGAGTAGAAGCAAAGAATGCCATTTCAGCAGCATATCCGATGTGCCTTTCCCAGCCATATGGGCGTCTCCCAGACAGTTTGGTGGAGCAATATAACCTGTTATTTGTTTTGTAGAGAGAAATGATAATGCTGGCTTTAAAACGTCGGGGCAGATTTACATACCCCTTATGCCAGATTTGCGCTGTCGTTGCGTCACTTTTGTGACGCAGCGGCAGCGCAAAGCCAGCGCCATACTGCGGGCTATTTACAACGTGATGCAACTAGGGAGATGCGTCACGTTGTAAAGCCTTGCGCCACATATGGGCGTTCCTGCACAGGGGGGGGCTTTCCGGCGCAGGAATGCCTCCGAAAAGTGGCTGAGTGAAATCTACAAGATTTCACTCAGTCACTTTTACGGCCATGCTGCGTCAAAACCCTGCGCCTGCTTGTAGCAGGTGTAAGGATTGACACAGCATGTTAGGGATAGGGGCACCCCGAGCCTTGCTGGAACTGCGTCGCGCTTGCGACGCAACTCCAGCAATGCGCCGCCTTTCCGCGGGGGTATCCGTCACGCATCTGCTCATCCGTGCGCCACGGTGTGCCGCATTGTAAATGCGGCGCATCAGTGGTGGTGCACGGGTGGGAAGATGCGTCGCAACTCTTCTGGCGCATGCCTGCTGATTAGCAGAGATGCGCCAGAAGTAGTAAATCTGCCCCAAAGTGTTTGCCAATTGCAGCTTGACAACTGGTATACATGAGTAATGGCTGGAGGAATGTAACAGTCAATCCATAAACGATGTTGAAAAAGTCAAACCTTGCTTTAAATTAACAAGTGGCATTGTCTGAGGCAGCCTAGGAGGCAGACAATAAAAGTCAAATCCTTTCCCACAATTTTATTTAGTAATCCTGCTTACTAAAGTATATTCTTTTCAGCGTGGGCTGTATACAGTGCAAAATATTGGCCACATACGGTTCCCTTTATAGAACACAAGATCGAAGAAGGTTTGCTAATTTCTCGTCAAAACTTTCACTGGCCTTAATAAGGGTGTCTCTTATGTCAGATGATCTGGGTGAGACACAATCTGCTTTATTCTCCATCTTTAATAAGTGCTGTATCTAGAGTGCCTGGTGTCCCTTCCTATATTCTGGCTCTACAGGTGTAGACTCGTTTCCCTGAAACTACAGGCAAGAGTAAGTAAACAGGCATCACTCCCTCAGTTGTGACACTGTTTCTGCGAGAGGTATGTTAGACTATAATCAATCAATCAATCAATCATTGATTGATTGATTGATTAATGGTGACACTGTTTCTGCGAGAGGTATGTTAGACTATAATCAATCAATCAATCAATCATTGATTGATTGATTGATTAATGGTGACACTGTTTCTGCGAGAGGTATGTTAGACTATAATCAATCAATCAATCAATCAATCATTGATTGATTAATAGTGACACTGTTTCTGCGAGAGGTATGTTAGACTATAATCAATCAATCAATCAATCAATCATTGATTGATTGATTGATTGATTAATGGTGACACTGTTTCTGCGAGAGGTATGTTAGACTATAAGGCTGACCTTCATAAATTGCCCATGTGGTTCTATTTTTGGTCGCCTTATTTTCAACAAAGTGCCAATTATCACCGCTTTATGTACCTTAAGAAGGTGCTATTTTGCTCCACTTCTGTTTGCAAGAGGGTTAAGTCCAGGTTCACCATAACACTCATAGTGTGATTTCATGTAGCTTTGTTTGAAAGTACATTACAGCAGAACACCAACCCGTGCTGGCAGCTCCAAGACAGCGTTCACTGACAACATTCAAACCCCTGCAGTTAATGTACAGAGCTTTATGTCGTTACCAATGACCTAGGTAAAGTTCTAGTAAGCTGGGTAGTCAGTGACATAAGTAATATTCCAGCATTAGAATGATCAAGCAACCTGAGCCATAACAAACAGTCTGTATTGTTCTATGACAGTAAAATGCAATGTTAATATTTTGGCGTATACCCTATATATCACATGACAATAATATCAGATCTACTTCATTGACCTCACCACAACATCAACAGAGGGAATGTGAAGAGCAACTGGGGTCTGCAGTAATTTACATACTACATGGCACCTTGCAGTCTAATATTGAGCCACTGATTCGAGTCAGTCTATCATCTCACATTGAAAATGCATTTCCTTTTGTAGTATAAACACATTTTTAAAGGTACATTTCTCAGTGACACCACATAACTGTCACACACCACATTTTCCCAGCATTAGCATCTCCATATTTCCCACACGTTTGTCTATGACCAGGTGTATATGGAGATTCAGTCAATCAATGAATCAGGGAATTGTCAAGCGCGCTACTCACCTGTGAGGGTCTAAAGGCGCTGGGGGGTCAGGGGGTGGAAGGGGGGGGGGGAGGGGTAAGCCGCTTCGTTCAGTTGAAGAGCCAGGTCATGAGACTCTTCCTGAAGATGCTCAGAGAGGGGGCGCGTCTGATGTCGATCGGGAGCTCGTTCCAGGTCTTGGCCGCGATGTGGGAGAAGGCTCTTCCACCTGTTCTGGCTCTGCAGATCCGCGGGGTTTCGGCGAGGGCTACATTAGTTGTGTCTGGTTTTGTTGGGATATCATGTCTCTCCCGGTGTGCATGACATTGAACGTGTACAAAGTGTGATTGTTTGTTAAAGTTGTTCTCTAGCTGCGTTACCTGTTTGTCAATTCAGTTGGTCTACGTGTAGGTTTTCCACTGTGACCCTGCGAAGCTTGTCACTTCCTCACTGACAGACACGTGTTTACTAAGCTAGAGAGATATTTTAATTGTCAAACATAAGAGAATGGTACAGCCATTTGCAAACAGCTGCTCAGTCAGCAGGGGATTGTTTGTATTCGTGGCAGTGGATCTTGTCTTAAAAACATGACTAATGCTGATGATTTTCTGATGCATTTTGTAAGACACAAACCAAAGCTTCCGAAGATTATTGGCCTCTGACAAACACAACTTCAGTCCCCGTGACATCAGAGGTTATGCTGGGATACTATCCTTTCCTTTGGTGGGTGTGTTTTTTCAACACCAGATGGTTTCCATGAGACTTACTGTAACTATTTTGCTTTCTTGTACCACTTCTGTTCGCTGCTTAATTTGTAAAACAATAAGTGCCGGTGCCCAAAGAATTCTCAGAAGCTTTCGGCCTGCACTGGTGTATGTCGGGGTTGCTGAGCACCAAGTTTGTGTAGCCATGACTCCACCACATACCTCTTCCATACATCACATACACTACTTACCCCTTTATTTCACTCTTGCAGATTCTTTTTCTTCCCTGCTTTCTCCCTTTGTCACTGTTTTTCTGTTTCTCATCCTCCTTTTTTCCCCTTCCTGTGTTTTTCTCTCCCTTTCTGTGGGTCAAAATCTTATAAGGAAAAATAAGTGCTGGTCTTAAAGATGAGTGTTGTTGGGCCCAACTTGCAATCACCGGCTGGTAGTTTTACAGCAAAGCAGCCTTACTGGTAGCTCATTGGTGTCGAAGAGTTATCCTTGAAACTGCATTGAAGCAAGTGTCAGGAGCAGGTATATGTCTTTCCGGGTTTCATCAGGCCTGGTAATGCCACTCTCTTCACTCCTCCAACACCCCCATTGCCCACACGATGGTCCTTCGACCCCGCCCTTTCAATCGGGCAAATGCCTTGCCTTAGGGTAGCCAGTAGTTTGCTGTGAAAATGTGTAAGTTGTCGCTGTGGCCATCTACATCACTCACGCTGGGTGCTTATATGATTGAACAAAGCTTGTCCCATGTGGTTTACTGTGTCTGAGGGTGCGAGATCTTGCAACTTCTTGTGAGAAGATGTGAGATCTCGCAGCCATATGAGGAGGCTCTGCACTTTATCTAAGTGCCAGTTACTGAGTTTCTCCTTCAGGAACAGATTATTTTCAGACTGATAAGTAATCACTTAGCAGAGAACAACACAGGATGCAAATGTGAGCCAAAATATGATTTTTGGGGGCAATTAGGCACATTTTCAAAATTCGAGGTCTCATTCACAAAGGAATCCTTACACGTTTGTGTAAGTTTACGCTTTTTTGGTATTCACAAAACTGCAATTTAATAGTAACTTTACGACTGCAGTGACTCAGCAGTCCGGGGGGAGAACTCAGCACATAAAAAGGTAGGCTTTTGCGGAGGTCTCTGCCCTGTCTGGGGAGTCTTCGCAGGCGTCATGCTTCGTCATAGGACTCCCCTCGGGCTTCAAAAACCCTTTTTGATGAAGGGCGGGCCTACACGTTATAATAAAGGAGGCATTTCTAACTACTGAACCCATGATATGAATGTATAAAAACGAATATGATATATCAAAACAACCTTTCAATTTGAGGGAGATATTACTTGGTATTAAAAACCAGTGTGGAGTATAGGGAAACCAATATCCCATCCCCACGTAGAGTGTCAAAAAATCTTGATTATATTGGGATGAACACGTTTAAAAGGAAAGTGCAATACATTCTAACACAACAATTCAATTTTGTAGTATAAGAGCAAAAATCCAAATCCAATTTGACAATTGGGATGTCCTGCAAATAGCACTGCAAATAGATGTTGGCACAGCCTCTCTTATACTATACTATTTTTCTGTTTGGCAGCTCAGAACTAGTGCGAAGTTGGTCTTCAAAGCTGACTTTAACCAGCTTCTGCCTTCTTAACTTAATATGTATTCACTTCAGTTAGCTAGTTACTCGTGCCCATAAGCATTCAAAGTATTACACAGTCACATCATAAACTGGCAAAAAAGAAACTAAGCAGCAAATTGAGTTAAAACTACAGTAAAACCTGGTTGCACAAGAAGACTACAAAGGAATATAAAAAAGGCAAGTTAGTCTCCCCTTTCCAAATATTTGTCTCCTCTGTTTTCCTTCAAAGGGAGAAAAGACCTTGTTCCTGAAGGCTTGTGTATTTTAGAATGGGATGGATGTGTTGAGAAGGTCTTTTTTGGTCATTTGTGTCTAAATAAACTATCAAATACATCTGATTGTCCTTTTCTCTTTACCTATTATCAAAGATGACCATGCATGAAAAAGCAAGAGGTTGCAGCTATTATTTAATGAACAAGCACTTCACCATTTAGCTTCTCTTTGTGATTCATTTACTCTGAGGTGTCACTAGCGTGTCAACATACATGAGTACATCTACTCCCACTCTACGACAGGAGTTCTTTCTATGGGACATTTACGTTGTGAAGCAAACTGTCAGGTTATCCTCTCATCTTCTTTTGGTGCAAGAGCTACCCATTACAATAAATAGTAACTCCTGATGTATCCCTTTACTCCATGCAGCATGTTTGACAATTTCACAATAAGTGGAGCTGGTGCGTGAACATGCATGAGTGAGTATATAAGGGAAATTCCTTGAACTGGTGGATTTGATTATGTCCCACAACATTGATATTGCCTGGGTAACTGACACATAGCTCATCCCCACCAGATTTGCTTCTGAACCTGTTTACACCCCTGTATATAGTATCATTGTGTACAGCAGACCCGCAACAAAGGAGGAGGAGCGGCTCTGTTTTACAAGTCTTTATTTTCACTCCACCTTTAGCTTCAGGCTAATTTGACTCCTGGGTTGAAACATGTCTGTTATTGACTCCCTCAGTTCCACTTCTATTTGCTTTTTAGCATAACCTCCCTAACAAAGTCTTTACATCCTTCAAATCTTCCTGAACTTGATTGTTACTCTTGACCTACAATATCCATCTTTAACTAACTTAGGTGACCTTAACCTTCAACTAGAATCTATTAATGATGCTCCGTCCTCTCTTTTGACCACTGGACTGCAGGCGTAGACTTTCAGCTACCATCCAACTAACCTACATGTTGTGAGGGTCTTGCCATACATACTATCTTTTATAAGGGTATCTCATTATCTGTGGAGTACACTATGTCCACCACAGTTTGATGGACCACTTCCTTGTGCTATTCTCTTTTGTCACCAAACCTGAAGAGGGCTTCCCTTTTAGCAGGGGTCCAAGCTGCCTAAATGTTTAAGGAACAACACCCCTCAAGAATCATTATTTTTACTTGGAACTTTGCTGTCCAGTCAGGCTCTAATTAGGAGGCCACTCGCTAATATCGGTTATAACAAAATCATAGGTGGCATCATGGATCAGTACATCCCAGGTAACCTGGGCTAGTAAACAGCCCCACTGTACCCCTTGGTTCACCCAGGAATTAAAATCCTTTAAAAAAACAATCAAGCATAGTCTGGAAGCCAAGTGGGTAAAACACAAGAAATCTGTGCACAAGATGTGTTATCTTGCCCACTTTAAATTCCATGAAACAGATTTGCAAAAAATATCACTGGGTTTCCATCACTGATAAGCCTGCTAATTGGTTTAGACCACTTTTTAAATTAGTGAACTCACTTATCAACCCCCCATGCTAATATAGCCGCGATGCCTTCTTCTAAAGCCCCGTGTGATTGCTTAAATGTCTTCCTTACAGAAAATATCATCCTAGTAGGACGTAATCTATATACTCATCCATTGTCATCTTCTAGCACTATGCCTTTGACCATCCCTGCGTCCAAGCCTCTGCCTTGGTTTAATTCAGATCCCACTGAGTGTTTAGTTCTCATGCTTTTGTCCAGTCTTAAGTCTACTGACTCCATCTTGGACCCTACGTTTTGAAAAGCTATGCATCACTGAATTGTACCCCCACCAGTAATCTCATTACCATGCCTATTTCAACTGGCTCTGACCCATCATCATAGAAGAAATCAAAAACAGACAAGTGACTACCATCTCGTCACACATTTGCCAGTTTAGGTTAAAAAAAACAGTGACAGGTCAATGTTAAAGCGTTCTTGAACCTATACCATTGTCTCTCGCCCTCAAGTCTAGCTCAGGCTGAGACATGGTACAGAGACGATGGTAGTTAGTCTTTGGGATGACAGTCAGACAGTACTTTCTGTTAAGTTTGACCTGTCTGAGCCCTTTAAAAATGTGCAACATGAAATCCTTCACTATAGACTTTCCTGGGCCGCCATGGCTGGCCGACAGGTCTGTGTGAGCTTCATTGGGCTCTGCTTTGTCTCACTCTGCACTATTTAACAGTATTAGCCAATTTTTTAT
Source organism: Triturus cristatus (assembly GCF_964204655.1). Lineage (NCBI taxonomy): Eukaryota > Metazoa > Chordata > Amphibia > Caudata > Salamandridae > Triturus > Triturus cristatus. Next base: position 501,545,866 of record NC_140582.1, read on the forward strand.
TGGGTGCCAATCCTTTGCTGATGACACCCAACTGTACATCAGGGTGAGCAGCCAGGCTAGACAATAACTTGCAATCCTAGCATGTATATTGAAAATCAAGGAATAGAGGAAACATATCTGCAACTAAACAAGGACAAGATGTAAGCCATTATCTTCAGTCAAATGAATAGATCTCCCCTCTGGACTCAAACTTCCACCCTTCTGGAGCTTAATTTGACAACGGTCCCTAAAGTCAAAATCTTGGTTTATTTTTTTAAGCTAATATGATGCTAGCAGATCAAGTTAGTGCTGTGGTATATAACTGTCTTTCAACTTTTCTCTTACTTAATTTAAATACCTCTACGTCTATCACAAAGTCATTGTTGCTTTGCATGGCGGTCTGCCTAATACTTTACTGCACTGGCTCCAGATGGCCCAAAAAGCTGGTTAGGCTGTTCAATAGCCTCTGTAAAAGAGATCAGGAAAGCACTGCATTGGCATCCATCAAGGCTTTAAATTACCATGCCTCACTTTTAGATTTTGCAATAGACTATTTAACATCTAAAATGATCCCTTACACAGTGCTTCTGGCAACTACATACATGTGCCAAAATACAGATTGACATCTTAAGCAGTGTGCTGCTTCTCCTCCAAGCCACCATCATATGGAATAACCTTCCAAACTTCGTGGGAACTTGCAATCATTTTACTGCATTTAAATGCCTGCTCAAGGAACACATCTATTGAGACTATATAGGTCGTTCTAAGGCCTTTTGCACGGAAATCTGCTGCATGTGGAAGATGATGGCGGACAGCACTCTTTGAAGAAAAGTGCTTGCCTGGCAGGACACGCAGAGTCCAGTTGTTGGGAGGAGGCCTGTCGAAAGACGTGTGGGACTGTTCTTGGCTGGAGCACAAGGTCCCATCATCCAGATCAGATTGAGGTCATGGCTGAACACCATCTGCTTTCATCACCCTGAGGAAGAGTTATTGCCTCCTGCTGTTGCTGAAGGTAAGCCTTTTTCAGCGTTGACCACGTCCATGCCACACAGATATCTGTGTGAGCTGCCAGATGCCTTCTGGAGCATTGAGGGTTACTTCAGCAGCATCCCCAGGCTTGGTGTTCAGAAGCATAGTTGGGCTGTGCTGTCCTGAGTCCAGACAAATTGACTGCATCGAAATGTATTACCGTTCTGAAGACATTCATATTTGAACCTCACTTCATCCTTGTTCGTGAGTCTGCCATAATACTAGATGGGAGACATGTGGACACCCCATTCACTGAAATATTCCAGTTATGACCAGCAGACCTTGTGATACCGGGCCGTTAAAATAGTGTTTCCTGCATGGGATTCTGGTGTACTGTTTATCGTGTCCCAATCTGTGTAGCCTGTAGGCAAATTTACACCGGTGCACCGTGCCCAGTGTGAATGTGCTAACATAGCATTTGGAGTCATTCCCCTGCCCAGGAAGAAGTTAAAGGGTTCTGGTTGTCTTGGTTGATCTTCTTTACATGTGCAGTATTTAATCGAATGTATAATAAAGTACTTTTCTTTTGGATATTAAAGTACTGATTAGGCATTCATTTATATGTTTGTGTTACTGTATTCTAAATGTGATAAGAGCCGATGACGAGTAGGACCTGTCAACTGCGATATTTATTGCATCTCATAAAAACCTGACACCAAGTTGTTTGGAATTTATCAGATTAGACAATGATTGTATATTCTGAATTTTTGGAGAATAACCGGCTGCATCAAAATGTGCATATCCCTGTAAATACTGGGCCTTTTCCCCTTGTTAAATTGCAGCAGATTTGACCACTGAAAATTTAATTAATTTTGGGCCTGTATCCCACCTGCTAATTACTGCGTGCAATAAACATTGCAGCGCCGGTCATTGTGATCCCTGCACAACAGGTGTTTTTGCAGGGATTGCAATTTAATGGTCCCCTTGTAATCAGGCCCAAAGCCTGTCCTATAATGCTTCCCTGGAAGAACCAAATGCTAAAGAGAAGTACTTGGTGATACCGTTTAATAGTGCTTTGGGCCCGGGACACCAATAGTAAACAACTTCAATTGTCACAAATGGAGCCTAGTCATTCTTCATTTCTCTAGGGCCAGATGGTATCGTAGGGGTGAATCCTCATGTACACCTCCACTATATGTGCTATGCAAACAAATGATGGACGGAATGCTGAATAAATCATGCATTCACCCCCAGTCGAGAGATCTGGGTTAAATCCATCGTTCTTTTGCTCAACATGCCACCCCTAGCATGCTTGTTTCTGGTCCAGGGAGGACCTGGCCTGGCAGTGAGGGCTCGACTTGACCCTATTCGCATGGAGATTTGCATATGACTGGGTCTAAATTGGAATGGTATGACGTGCAAAAAAACAATGGATTCATCCCAGATCTGTGACGGGGGTGAATGTTCGATTGATTCAGCATACGGTCCATCATCTGTTTGTTTTTCATTTTTTGCCCTAAGTGGGAAGGGTATGCCCAGACGTGGGTCCCGTGCTCGTTACACCACCAGGTTCAAGCAATCCTGGCTGATGAGGAGTGAAACTCTGAAACCAGTCCTAGGATGCTTGTTTCTGGTCCATGGAGGACCTGGCCTGGCAGTTTGGGCTAGACTGTTCCCATAGGGAACAGGGTCAAGACTCATTTGCATATGGCTGGGTCTAAACTGGAATGGCGTGACATGCAAAAAAAATGATGGATTCAACCCAGATCAGTGACTGTAGGTGAATGTTCGATTGATTCAGTATTCCGTTCATCATCTGTTTGTTTTGCAATTGTCGCCCTAAGTGAGAAGATATGCCCAGACGTGGGTTCCGTGCCTGATACGCCACCAAATTTAAGCTATCCCGGCTGAAGAGGGGTGAAACCCCGAAACCAATCCTAGGATGCTTGTTTCTGATCGAGGAAGGACCTGGCCTGGCAGTTCAGGCTGGACTGTTCCCATGGGGAACAGGGTCAAGACTGATTTGCATATGGCTGGGTCGAGACTGGAATGGCGTGGCATGCAAAAAAAAGATGGATTCAACCCAAATCTGTGACGTAAATGGTCGATTAGTTCACCATTTCGTCCATCATGTGTTCGTTTTACATTTGTTGCCCTAAGTGAGAAGGGTATGCCCAGACGTGGGTCACGTGCTCACTACGCCACCAGATTGAAGCTATCCTAGCTGATGAGGGGTGAAACCCCGAAACCGGTCCGAAGATGCTTGTTTCTAGTCCAGGAAAGACCTGGCTTGGCAGTTTTGGGCTGGACTGTTCTCATGGTGAACAGAGTCAAGAGTGGTTTGCAAATGACTGGATCTAAACTGGAATGGCGTGGCGTGCTAAAAACGATGGATTCAACCCAGATCTGTGATTGCGGGTGAATGTTCGTTTGATTCAGCATTCTGTCCATCATCTGTTCGTTTTGTATTTGTCACCTCCACTATATGGCATGCATTATATCGCAGGATGAAAATATTGCTTCCACTCCATCAATCTAACCACATAATTGCAAGGTAGGTCTAGGCAAGTAGATGTGGAGGCAAACATAATAACTGTATACTTACTTTGAGAATGTAGTGTTAGGCAATGTAGTGAAAGCAATATTTTTGTTGATTATTTTTATCTCCTTGAGATATGGTAATACACCCTATCTTCACAAAAGAAGACTATGAATTTCCTATATTTCATTTGTTTTCTGTCAGTATATGTCTGCAGGTTTATATTATTGTCAACAACTGTGATACCCTAGCACATGCCTCCTGGCTTCACTCAGTAAGTAATATCTGCTGATTCTCCAATTGCATCTGCAATGTGCCTTCTTCAAGAACTATCACCCTGTCTGGAGGGCTCCATGCAGAGCATGCAAACTCCTCCAAGTAATGAGTATGAGGCATTCTTTCACCTGAGTTTTGTCAGACAGAGTAGCATATATTTGAGGCCCACTGAATACAGCTTTTTCTTGACAGCATCAGAACTTCATCTTTGTTGCTGCCCTAGGTATATAAACTGGAAATGTGAGATTACCTGGGTTTTCATAGCAAACTATGCCAATTCCTTTTGCTTGCTAAAGGATAACAAGCATGTCCCACAGCTCTTGGTGGTGACCTCTATGGAAAAGAGGGCACCAGGACCTTATTTGCCCTTGTCAGCTGAGAAAAGGGTAGGCAGACCCTCCAGTCCTTCACAAATACCTCCACTATTTGCCCCTCCACATTCTCAGGAAGACCAGCCATTCAGACGTTTTTCCTCGTGTGACCTGTCCTCTGTGTCCTCGTCATGAATTTCCAGCATTTCTGTTGGTCTTAAGTTCCACCACCCTTTCAGTGACATTACATAGACCCATTCTCACTACATTCAAATTCACAGCTACATCATTTAGGCAAATGTCTAGTGACATTCAGGTGAAGCTTACTGCCTACAAGCCGTGCTTTCTTGTTGGTGTTTCTTCCATCAGAAGTGGATCTCTCCATTAGGTGTCGCCTTTGTAAAGATAGCTTTCGTTGCTTGATAAATGAAAATCAGAATGTTTTTGTGTCTGTTGTGATTTCAAACCTGTTACTTTGTATGCTAGTTTATTTTGTTTGCATATCTGCTCCTTTACAAGTGTCCTTTAACTTGAGAGCAAGCAAATTATAGGTAATTAAAAAACATTAAACAGTTGAACTAAGCAGACATCCAATTCAGACATGAATTAGGTTTCTGTCTGTTGGGGCAGTGACTGGCCACCCTTCAATTTCCCTAGAATATTTGTCTATTTTGTTGGCCTGTGTGATTTATTCCTGTTTTTGGAGTACACTGCTGCCACTTAGCTCAATCGGACATGCTACTCTGGATCTCAGATGTGCACATACCTTATCTTTCTCCTCTTCATACCACTAGGATTTCACAAATCCCCAAATATAGGAATCCTGCAGCCGTTCCATTGCAGGTCCCCATTTTGCCTAACCCTGCGGGCCTGTTCACAGAAACACTAGTCTATGTTCAATACCCTTACAGGAGTCCTTGTTGCTGTAGTGCAGTTCTCGGCAGGCTTGCAGTTGTTGGGCCCTTTCACAGCTCCATTAATTGTGTTTCATTTAGGGGGTGTCCTCAATGCTCTTTCACAGGGTTATTTTTTCATAAGGGTACATACCACACTTTTGTTCCGACAGGCCTGCACTCATTTCAGTTCTGATTTCCACAGACTCTACAATAGGCACCCACCATAGCACGGTCTTAAGGCTGTTGTTTGATATGTGAGAGCCTAGCCAGTCCTCTGGGGTGCATTCCAATTACTGCATGTCATTTATCACTTATGAAATTCGGCACATCAGGGTGGCTTGTGTTGAGTTTGTCTCTTCTATTACTTTAGGCAAGTTTTGTTTAACATGGGGGTGAGTCAGGGGGAGGCACCACAGGATCCCCCCCAGTGCACTCTAATGCTAGACTGCAATGACCACCAGCTCAATCCTTCTAGTCTCAGCAGTCTCCTGTTGTTCTCCCTACACCAGTGACATTGTAATGTGGGCTCATGGCTGGGGATCCACTCACCATGCTATAGTATGGTATAAAAGATTTACTTAAATAGTGCTCACTACCTCCTACAGGGGCTTCGAGGGCTACTCCGACGGATTTCAGTGTTAATAGGGTGACATAATAGTTAATCATGTTGTTTCAATTCTATGTCACTCAATGTGTGGTTATTCTTCTTGAGAAACTTTGTGTGAGATTCCTGTTTTAATGAGTTGAGTCAGATGTTTTAGGGGATGCTTAACTCTGTTTGTGACACTGTCATGCAAACAGATTCTAGTTGTCATGCGTTTGTGATCAAATTGTCATTTCATTTGTACATAGTTTTTTTATGCCACTGTTTGTGAAGATCTATTTTGTTAGGTTAAGCACTATAAAACTACACTGATAAGTCTGGTAGTTTAAGGTGTGGGGTAGATTTGTATTGAACTAAATATAAGCTGCTGGGATATCTGCAAACATTTGTGCATTAAATTAGTTTTAGTTTATATATAATATATTGCCCTATCCTAATCTAATCTATACCTGATATGTGAGGGTCATGCAAGATGCAATAAATTCAGTAAATAATTTGCAATTACTCAGATGGCTGCGGGTTATTTTTTATTATGATTAAATAGTGTTAAGCTCCAGTTCATGAGGGCTGCTCTTTTTGTTGTGATTTGATTGTGCAGAGTATTGCAGGGTTTTAGGTATTTCAAATCGTTTGTCTGTGGCTACCATTGCTGTTGAGAACTTCGGGTCTTGCAGTCACCTCTGTTTTGTCTATTGTGTGATGAAGGGATGGTACGGTGCTCTGTTACAAGGTTTCCATATTTAGGTTTGTGCTAGATAGGGTTCAATTGTTTCTATCTAGCTGGCGGGGTAACAGAGTGATACTGATTCCTTGTCTCCAGTAGAATCAAGTTGGAAGGAGCCACATTTTCACCCCTTTCTAAATTCTAGATAATTATCAATGGCTCATATCTTTGCCAAGGCAGAATTATTTATTGGGATGCTAATCTAGAAAGTAGTGTTCTCTTCTAAATGAATCTCTTAAGCTTCATCTGTAAGAAAACTGGCCCCATTCCATTTATTGCCTTGTGAGTAATGCACAGCATTTTGTAAGTAGGACTTTTAGTAACAGGGAACGAAAGGAGAGCCTTCAAAACAGATGTAGTCTTGTAGCTTTACATGTAGGAGCAGTCTTACTTTTACTTTCTGAATTCTTTGGGGGTTTCTCATAAGAGAGACTGATACTGCATGATATAAGCCATTGACGTACTCCAGTTGTGATATGACAAGGGAAATAGTTGCCTGGATCTTACATCTTTTCTTCTGATGCAGGGAAAATATGATGCAACATCTGCATGGTGTGGGATGTTAACTTTGTCACTTGGTTAACTTGAGGGCTCGTGGAGTGGGCTGAGTCCATGATAATTCATAGGTTTCATAGGTTTCTTACTTCCCTTTGCAATTGGTGGCGGTGCTACTTTTTTAGGCCTGGTTGACAAATGATCATTGTTTTTCCAATTTACATATGTTAAGGTCATAGTCTTTGATGTGTTAAGTTTAAGGTGGTTCGTTATAACCTAGTGGCCTACAGCTCTGAAGCATTAACTTAGTGACAAACTTCATGATCATTAGGTTTTTCCAATTTAAGGATCATTTGGGTATCCTCTGCAAAGTTGTAATATTAACAAGCATTTGCAATGCAATAGGTCTCGCATTTGTGAGAGTTTGAGATATTTTTATTGTAAATGACATTGTCTTTTATTTATGTTTTGGTTTTTGAAACATAAATAAAAGCCATTGTCATTTACAATGCCAATAGGTCAAACTCGCGTAAATGCGAGACCTATTGCATTGCAAATGCTTGTTGTTACAGAAAAGACCTTTCCACAGTGCATACTGGCTACTTTAACGTTACTCACAAAACCAAACAAGTACAGGTAAAGCACGAGATGGCTTCGTGTTACCAAAAGCACAATGCTCCAGCACTGGAGTTATAATCAACATAGTGGCAGAACTTAAATCCCAATGGCAGGAGTCAGGAGGCCTCACAAGGAACATATTAACCTGTAATAATGTGCTAGAATCTGTTGGAGGAATATGGTTAAAAACCAGTGTGCACACTGATGAGAGGCATGTGAGTCCAGCACAGTGTCACCTATGAATGAGCAGTGCAGATCCTGAGTAACAGTCTCTTAATCATGCAGTTTTGCCATCTGCACTAGTCCTGTTATCATCAGCGCTATTCTTATTGTTGTCATCGGCACTAGTCTCGTTGTCATCGGTGCTATTCTCACTGTTCTCGTTAGCACTAGTCCCACTGTTATCATCAGAGCTATAGTGATTGTTATCATCAGGGCTATTCTCATTGTTGTCATGGGCACTAGTCCCATGCTTATCAGTGCTATTCTCATTGCTGTCATGAGCAATAATCCCATTGTTATCATCAGTGCTATTCTCATTGTTGGCATCGGCACTAGTCCCATTATCATCAGTGCTATTCTCATTGTTGGCATTGGCACTAGTCCCATTGTTATCATCAGTGCTAATTTCATTGTTGGCATCGGCACTAGTCCCATTGTTATCATCAGTGCTATTCTCATTGTTGTCAGGAGCACTAGTCCCATTGGTATCATCAGCGCTATTTTCATTGTTGCCATGGGCACTACTCCCATGGTTATCAGTGCTATCTCATTGTTGTTGTGGGCACTAGTCACCATTGCTATCATTAGTGCTATTATCATTGTTGTCATCGGCACTAGTCCCATTGTTATCATCAGGGCTATTCTCATTGTTGGCATCAGCACTAGTCCCATTGTTATCATCAGTGCTATTCTCATTGTTTGCATCAACACTAGCCCCATTGTTATCATCAGTGCTATTCTCATTGTTGGCATCAGCACTAGTCCCATTGGTATCATCAGCACTATTCTCGTTGTTGTCATGGGCACTAGTCCCATGGTTATCAGTGTTATTCTCATTGTTGTCATGGGCACTAGTCCCATTGGTATCATTAGTTCTATTCTCATTGCTGGCATCTGCACTAGTCCCCTTGTTATCATCAGTGCTATTCTCATTGTTGGCATCGGCACTAGTCCCATGGTTATCAGTGCTATTCTCATTGCTGTCATGAGCACTACACCCATTGTTATCATCAGTGCTATTCTCATTGTTGGCATCAGCACTAGTCCCATTGCTATCATCAGTGCTATTCTCATTGTTGGCATTGGCACTAGTCCCATTGTTATCATTAGTGCTATTCTCATTGTTGTCATGGGCACTAGTCCCATGGTTATCAGTGCTCTTCTCATTGTTGTCATGGGCACTAGTCCCATTGTTATCATCAGTGCTATTCTCATTGATGGCATTGGCACTAGTCCCATTGTTATCATCAGTGCTATTCTCATTGTTGGCATCGGCACTATTCCCATTGGTATCATCAGCGCTATTCTCATTGTTGTCATCGGCACTAGTCCCATGGGTATCAGTGCTATTCTCATTGTTGTCATGGGCACTAGTCCCATTGTTATCATCAGTGCTTTTTTCAGTGTTGGCATCAGTACTAGTCCCATTGTTATCATCAGTGCTATTCTCATTGTTGGCATCGGCACTAGTCCCATTGTTATCATCAGTGCTATTCTCATTGTTGGCATCAACACAAGTCCCATTGTTATCATCAGTGCTATTCTCATTGTTGTCAGGAGCACTAGTCCCATTGTTATCATCAGTGCTATTCTCATTGTTGGCATCGGCACTAGTCCCATTGTTATCATCAGTGCTATTCTCATTATTGGCATCGGCATTAGTCCCCTTGTTATCATCAGTGCTATTTTCAGTGTTGGCATCAGTACTAGTCCCATTGTTATCATCAGTGCTATTCTCAATGTTGGCATCGGCACTAGTCCCATTGTTATCATCAGTGCTATTCTCATTGTTAGCATCGACACAAGTCCCATTGTAATCATCAGTGCTATTCTCATTGTTGTCAGGAGCACTAGTCCCATTGTTATCATCAGTGCTATTCTCATTGTTGGCATCAGCATTAGTCCCATTGTTATCATCAGTGCTATTCTCATTGTTGGCATCGGCAATAGTCCCATTGTTATCATCAGTGCTATTCTCATTATTGGCATCGGCATTAGTCCCATTGTTATCATCAGTGCTATTTTCAGTGTTGGCATCAGTACTAGTCCCATTGTTATCATCAGTGCTATTCTCATTGTTGGCATTGGCACTAGTCCCATTGTTATCATCAGTGCTATTCTCATTGTTAGCATCGACACAAGTCCCATTGTAATCATCAGTGCTATTCTCATTGTTGTCAGGAGCACTAGTCCCATTGTTATCATCAGTGCTATTCTCATTATTGGCATCAGCATTAGTCCCATTGTTATCATCAGTGCTATTCTCATTGTTTGCATCGGCACTAGTCCCATTGGTATCATCAGTGCTATCCTCATTGTTAACATGGGCACAAGTCCCATTTTTATCATCAGCGCTATTCTCATTGTTGTCATGGGCACTAGTCCCATGGTTATCAGTGCTATTCTCACTGTTGGCATCGGCACTAGTCCCATTGGTATCCTCAGTGCTATTCTCATTGTTGGTATTGGCACTAGTCCCATTGGTATCATCAGTGTTATTCTCATTGTTGTCATGGGCACTAGTCCCATTGGTATCATCAGTGCTATTCTCATTGTTTGCATCAGCATTAGTCCCATTGTTATCATCAGTGCTATTCTAATTGTTGGCATCGGCACTAGTCTCATGGTTATCAGTGCTATTCTCATTGCTGTCATGAGCACTACACCCATTGTTATCATCAGTGTTATTCTCATTGTTTGCATCGGCACTAGTCCCATTGGTATCATCAGCGCTATTCTCATTGTTGTCATGGGCACTAGTCCCATGGCTATCAGTGCTATTCTCATTGTTGTCATGGGCACTAGTCCCATGGCTATCAGTGCTATTCTCATTGTTGTCATGGGCACTAGTCCCATTGTTATCATCAGTGCTCGTTTCAGTGTTGGCATCAGTACTAGTCCCATTGTTATCATCAGTGCTATTCTCATTGTTGGCATCGGCACTAGTCCCATTGTTGTCATCAGTGCTATTCTCATTGTTGTCATGGGCACTAGTCCCATGGTTATCAGTGCTATTCTCATTGCTGTCATGAGCACTAGTCGCATTGTTATCATCAGTGCTATTCTCATTGTTGGCATTGGCTCTAGTCCGATTGTTATCATTAGTGCTATTCTCATTGTTGGCATCGGCACTATTCCCATTGTTATCATCAGTGTTATTCTCATTGTTGGCATCGGCACTAGTCCCATTGGTATCATCAGCGCTATTCTCATTGTTGTCATGGGCACTAGTCCCATGGCTATCAGTGCTATTCTCATTGTTGTCATGGGCACTAGTCCCATTGTTATCATCAGTGCTCGTTTCAGTGTTGGCATCAGTACTAGTCCCATTGTTATCATCAGTGCTATTCTCATTGTTGGCATCCGCACTAGTCCCATTGTTATCATCAGTGCTATTCTCATTGTTGGCATCGACACAAGTCCCATTGTTATCATCAGTGCTATTCTCATTGTTGTCAGGAGCTCAGGTCCCATTGTTATCATCAGTGCTATTCTCATTGTTGGCATCAGCACTAGTCCCATTGTTATCATCAGTGCTATTCTCATTGTTGGCATCGGCACTAGTCCCATGGTTATCAGTGCTATTCTCATTGCTGTCATGAGCACTACACCCATTGTTATCATCAGTGCTATTCTCATTGTTGGCATCGGCACTAGTCCCATTGCTATCATCAGTGCTACTCTCATTGTTGGCATCGGCACTAGTCCCATTGTTATCATCAGTGCTATTCTCATTGTTGTCATTGGCACTAGTCCCATGGTTATCAGTGCTATTCTCATTGCTGTCATGAGCACTAGTCCCATTGTTATCATCAGTGCTATTCTCATTGTTGCCATTGGCACTAGTCCCATTGTTATCATCAGTGCTATTCTCATTGTTGCCATTGGCACTATTCCCATTGTTATCATCAGTGTTATTCTCATTGTTGGCATCGGCACTAGTCCCATTGGTATCATCAGCGCTATTCTCATTGTTGTCATGGGCACTAGTCCCATGGCTATCAGTGCTATTCTCATTGTTGTCATGGGCACTAGTCCCATTGTTATCATCAGTGCTATTTTCAGTGTTGGCATCAGTACTAGTCCCATTGTTATCAGCAGTGCTATTCTCATTGTTGGCATCGGCACTAGTCCCATTGTTATCATCAGTGTTATTCTCATTGTTGGCATCGACACAAATCCCATTGTTATCATCAGTGCTATTCTCATTGTTGTCAGGAGCTCTAGTCCCATTGTTATCATCAGTGCTATTCTCATTGTTGGCATCGGCACTGGTCCCATTGTTATCATCAGTGCTATTCTCATTATTGGCATCGGCATTAGTCCCATTGGTATCATCAGTGCTATTTTCATTGTTGGCATCGACACTAGTCCCATTGGAATCATCAGCGCTATTCTAATTGTTGTCATGGGCACTAGTCCCATTGGTATAATCAGCACTATTCTCATTGTTGGCATCGGCACTAGTCCCATTGGTATCATCAGCGCTAATCTCATTGTTGGCATCGGCACTAGTCCCATTGGTATCATCAGCTCTATTCTCATTGTTGTCATGGGCACTAGTCCCATGGTTATCAGTGCTTTTCTCATTGTTGCATCGGCACTAGTCCCATTGTTATCATCAGTGCTATTCTCATTGTTGGCATCGGCACTAGTCCCATGGTTATCAGTGCTGTTCTCATTGCTGTCATGAGCTCTAGTCCTATTGTTATCACCAGTGCAATTCTCATTGTTGGCATCGGCACTAGTCCCATTGCTATCATCAGTGCTATTCTCATTGTTGGCGTCGGCACTAGTCCCATTGTTATCATCAGTGCTATCCTCATTGTTGTCAGGAGCACTAGTCCCATTGGTATCATCAGTGCTATTCTCATTGTTGTCATGGGCACTAGTCCCATTGTTATAATAAGTGCTATTCTCAGTGTTGGCATCGGTACTAGACCCATTGTTATCATCAGTGCTATTCTCATTGTTGGCATCGGCACTAGTCCCATTGTTATCACCAGTGCTATTCTCATTGTTGGCATCGACACAAGTCCCATTGTTATCATCAGTGCAATTCTCATTGTTGTCAGGAGCACTAGTCCCATTGCTATCATCAGTGCTATTCTCATTGTTGGCATCGGCACTAGTCCCATTGTTATCATCAGTGCTATTCTCATTGTTGGCATGGGCACTAGTCCCATTGGTATCATCAGCGCTATTCTCATTGTTGTCATGGGCACTAGTCCCATGGTTATCAGTGCTATTCTCATTGTTGGCATCGGCACTAGTCCCATTGTTATCATCAGTGCTATTCTCATTGTTGGCATCGGCACTAGTCCCATGGTTATCAGTGCTGTTCTCATTGCTGTCATGAGCTCTAGTCCCATTGTTATCACCAGTGCTATTCTCATTGTTGGCATCGGCACTAGTCCCATTGCTATCATCAGTGCTATTCTCATTGTTGGCGTCGGCACTAGTCCCATTGTTATCATCAGTGCTACCCTCATTGTTGTCAGGAGCACTAGTCCCATTAGTATCATCAGTGCTATTCTCATTGTTGTCGTGGGCACTAGTCCCATGGTTATCAGTGCTATTCTCATTGTTGTCATGGGCACTAGTCCCATTGTTATCATCAGTGCTATTCTCAGTGTTGGCATCGGTACTAGTCCCATTGTTATCATCAGTGCTATTCTCATTGTTGGCATCGGCACTAGTCCCATTGTTATCATCAGTGCTATTCTCATTGTTGGCATCGACATAAGTCCCATTGTGATCATCAGTGCTATTCTCATTGTTGTCAGGAGCACTAGTCCCATTGTTATCATCAGTGCTATTCTCATTGTTGGCATCGGCACTAGTCCCATGGGTATCATCAGTGCTATTCTCATTGTTGGCATCAGCACTAGTCCCATTGGTATCATCAGCGCTATTCTCATTGTTGTCATGGGCACTAGTCTCATTGGTATCATCAGCGCTATTGTCATTGCTGGCATCGGCACTGGTCCCATGGTTATCAGTGCTATTCTCATTGTTGGCATCGGCACTAGTCCCATTGGTATCATCAGCGCTATTCTCATTGTTGTCATGGGCACTAGTCCCATTGGTATCATCAGCGCTATTCTCATTGTTGGCATCGGCACTAGTCCCAGTGGTATCATCAGCACTATTCTCATTGTTGTCATGGGCACTAGTCCCATGGTTATGAGTGCTATTCTCATTGTTGGCATCTGCACTAATCCCATTGTTATCATCAGTGCTATTCTCATTGTTGGCATCGGCACTAGTCCCATTGGTATCATCAGTGCTATTCTCATTGTTGTCATGGGCACTAGTCCCATTGGTATCATCAGCGCTATTCTCGTTGTCATGGGCACTAGTCCCATGGCTATCAGTGCTATTCTCATTGTTGGCATCGGCACTAGTCCCATTGGTATCATCAGTGCTATTCTCATTGATGTCATGGGCACTAGTCCCATTGGTATCATCAGCGCTATTCTCATTGTTGTCATGGGCACTAGTCCCATGGTTATCAGTGCTATTCTCATTGTTGGCATCGGCACTAGTCCCATTGGTATCATCAGTGCTATTCTCATTGTTGCATCGGCACTAGTCCCATTGGTATCATCAGCGCTTTTCTCATTGTTGTCATGGGCACTAATCTCATGGTTATCAGCGCTATTCTCATTGTTGGCATCGGCACTAGTCCCATTGGGATCATCAGTGCTATTCTCAGTGTTGGCATCGGCACTGTTCCTCAGTGAAAAATCTAAGAAAGTTTCAAAAGAGCAACCTGTGCCCAACAGGCACTTCAAACCTAGCAGTCCGTCAGGAATTCCATCGAAGAGCAGAGCCCTCCGCGCTGCAAGTAGCTGAACTGAATGCCCAAAGGAACATTTTGCATGTGTGGTGTACATATATCTGGAGTTCATCATTAAACCTGTTACACTGTAATCAAACATTCCTCTGTACATCCACGCCAAAGACAGTCATCAGAAAACATGGGAGTTCTGCCTCACAGAGGAGCGGCCTAAAGATGGGGCAGACATTTTTATACTGTTTGAATATATTGAACATAGTGCAGTGCATAATACTTCAATACTTCAACCCTTTTAAAAGCAGCTGCGAAACTTATTTGAGATACTATCTGGAAACAAGCGGCACTGAAAGCGATCTCTATTGTAAAAAAAAAACACGCCCGTGAGTCATGCGCGCGTGCCACAGCTAAGCATGTGTTTTCAATTATCGCGCCCGTGTCTGGGCACGATAATTTAAACTACATGGCCTTTGGTGCGCGTAATAGACGCCAATAGGCCATGGGCGGAGCAATGCGCCTGCCTTTGGCCTATTGCGTGCCGTCTTTGTCAAAAAGGCGCACGCAAAGGCCAATCGCGGAAACCAAAAGAAAAAGCACAAGCGTGTGCGATTCCAGGCTCCGTTTTGAAACCCCGGACAAAAGGACTCTCGCTGCGCGAGCAGGGCTGCGCACTGCATCGCTAGGCGTGAGACCTGAAAATGGCTCTTTTTGTGCAGCTAGCCCAAACTTTTTGCCTTTATCCTATTCTGCTTTTGACTACGTTTTTGCTGGCTTTAGGACTCTGCCAATTTTCACTGCTGACCAGTGCTAAAGTGTATGTGCTGTGTCTAAAATATGATGGCATTTGGTCTCTCCATGACTGGTATATTTGATTTACTGATAAGTCCCTAGTACAGTGCACTACCTGTGCCAGGGTCTTTAAATCAAATGCTACTAGTGGGCCTGCTTAACTGATTGTGTCACCCACATGAGTAGCCCTTCAAACATGTCTTAAACCTGCCACTACAGAGTCTGTGTGTGCTGTTTTAAACTGCCATTTCGACTTGGCAAGTTCACCTACTTGCCAGGCCCAAACCTTCCCTTTTATTACATATTTCACCCATAAGGTAGGCCCTAGTTAGCCCCATGGGCAGGGTGCAGTATATTTAAAAGCTAGGACATGTACTTTAAACTTTTACATGTCCTGATAGTGAAAAATGCTAAATTCGTTTTTAACTTCTACAAGGCCTTTCTTTCCCATAGGTTGACATTGGAGCTGCCTTGTAACACTTTACAAATGTAACTTCCAATTGGGAAAATATAGGAAGAGAAAGTTTGGTGTCTCTGGA
Organism: Triturus cristatus; assembly: GCF_964204655.1. Lineage (NCBI taxonomy): Eukaryota > Metazoa > Chordata > Amphibia > Caudata > Salamandridae > Triturus > Triturus cristatus. The sequence goes on from NC_140582.1 coordinate 501,561,626, forward strand.
CTCACAATTTAAAAACACATCTTTTAGTGAAGTTGTTTTTTAAATTGCATGTCTGAAAATTACACTTTTAGAAAATTCAATATAGAAGAGCGAAAAGACAGCTGTGTTGCACTCAAGTTAACAAAGAGGTAATACAATGTGGACAGGAGAAACTAATATAATTTGTAAAGTGTGCACCCTCTGAGATGGCTCCGACCCTGCCACCTGATTCAAGGAGAAGAGAAAAATTATCTGCATTTTCTTACTTTAAACATTCTGTGCCTCTACCTATCCCTGGAATACAGGTCTGGGTTGGGTGACAGCTGGGTTTTGTGTATTCCCTCTAGACAGTCACACACAAAGGGAGCTGAGGTGTGCCCTCATATCCTGATGGCCCATCACCAGGCTGATGGGTTTTCCTCAGCTAGAGTGAGAGGGAGGAGCTAACACTTGCACCCGTATATGGCTGAGCCTGTCCCCACACAACGAGTTGCATACCACCTTGTAGTGTGTCTAGAGCCAGGGCAGGAAAGGGCAGGGTCTTGTGCACTACAAAGACCTTTCTTTGAAGTCTCCCTACTTCCAGGGCTGAAATGGGTATAAGTACTGGACCTTTGACACCATATACTCACAACACTTCTGGACTGAAGATATTCTGCCAGGAAGAAGAGCTGCTGTGCTGCCAGGAGGCACTGCCATCTTGCTGCTTGTTTTGCTGTGTTGGCCTGCTGCCTACTGCTTCTTGCATTGACTTTACTGTCTACCTACTGAATCTCTGAAGGTTCTCCAAAGGCTTGTTTGGGCTTGCCTCCTATTTTTGAAGTCTCAGAGATATCAAAGACTTCACTGGCATCTTGCTACCTGCACCTGGGCTCCACTGTTGTGATTGCTGCTCTGCCATGTGGTGAGAAATCCAGTCCTGGACCTTGGAAGTGAGTGTTTGGTGCTGAAACCCAACAAACCAATGCATCGACACGGAAGCATTGTTTGAAACCAGCACATTCCCTGTGAAATAGGCACATTGCCTCTCCCTGCAAGGAATGCGTGGACACCAATCGCTGAGTGCACTGTGCAATGACCTTAACTTACAATGCACCCCCGAAGTTGTCGACACAGCACCTCCGAATCACCTCTGCTGTGTGAGTCTCAGACAACGCATCACCGACGTCTGCAATGCCCCGACTCTGACGCATTCCTGGACCTGCACAGCATCGCTCCAATGTAACACCTTCAGCCCAGCTGCTCGACATAGACGCCTCATAACTGACGCACAGCCATCTTGACATCAACGACTTTGCCTGACATTGGAACTGACGCATTGCCTGTGACGGCGAAGCATCTCCTCTGTATTTCAACACATCGTCCCTGAGCATCGACTGCATGACTCCTGTATCCGGCCCACGCTCCATTGCGGTCTAACTGAACTTTTGGATTTGTCCTGGTGAAGCACGACCAGCTAGCTCCAGTTGGAGCTATTGATTTCTAAGCACTGCACTTTGATTTAATCTTGTAAAATTCCTATCTTGACTTCTGTATGTTGGATGTTTGTTGTTTTGGTCTTGTTTTACTTAGATAAATAGTGGTAATTTTTCTAAACTGGTGTGGAACACTTTTGGGCTGTTTTCACTGTGTTAGTGTGTGTGAGTGTGCTTGTGAGTGTGTGTGTGTGTGTGTGTGTGTGTGTGTGTGTGTGTGTACAAATACTTTACACATTGCCTCTTTAGTTTAGCCTGACTTCTCTGTGCCAAGCTACAAGAGGGTAAGCACTGGTACACGTTTAGAGTGTAGTACACTTACCCTGACTAGGATTGTGGTTCCTGCTTGCACAGGGTGCATACCTCTTCCAACTAGAAACCCAATTACTAACATGTAACATGAGGTTAAATGATTGGATGAGTTGAAGAAGTGGGTGGATGTGTACAGAAAAAAGAAGTGTCAAGATGATTGTCTTGAGGCACTTCTGCCTTGATTCTGTTTGATGTCTAGGTGAATGGGTGAATTGTGATAATGCTTGATCTGTCTATAAAGTAGAAGTCTATCTAGTCAATCATACTTCCATCAATCAAAATTTATTTTATCTTATGTGGTATCATTTTATTATGCACATTGTTAAAGACAACGGATAAGTCGAGGAGTAGTTGCTGCTTCCCTGTTTCTAACTTTCATTGTTTGCGATAATCTCAAATGGGAATCTGGCTGATTTGGTACCCCTCCCTCAAAGGTGGTCATTTTTTGGTCAGATTGCACCATATTCTCTTTAACAACGTTTGAAATTTTGGAAAATGCTATTTCTATTAGTTGTCTGAGGAACAGCCCATTTGAGATCGGCCTGTATTTGTTATTGTGTGCTGGATCTAGTTTCTCTAAATGAGTGGTCAAATATATGATGTCTAGAGGTCTGTTGGAAATGTATGTGGCTGAGGTTACAGCATTGATTATTTCCATTGCAGCAATTGCAGGTGAAGTTGAAAGTATTCTTTTTGTCAATGTTTGCGGTGGCATGGGTTATGGACACCACACAAAAGAACGGATATCCACCAGCTAAACTCTCTACCATCCAGTACGTGGCTTAGACATCATGTATTTCAAGGGGTCGTGAGCTCTTCCCTTATTGTAGTATACCGTCATGAGTCTTCCTTGATGGTTTGGTCAGAGCTTTGCCTTTCTATGCACCACTACAGAAGTGATACTTCTCACCATAATGTTTAGGTCCTGTACTGATACCCCCTTTGCATAAGAATTAAGACCTGCTAACAATAAATAATTGTGCCTATCTTATTGAATCGACTCTGCTCTGTCGATGCCTCCAATGTATTTGTTTTTAATACCACAACATCTTATCATTCAGTTATGTCATCTCAGGTTTGTGGTGCAGTTCCAGTTGCAGTCATTCACTCTAATCTCTGAATACGTTTCATCTTTGCTGGAAATGTCCTTATGCATTTGCGCAATATTTATATTGTTTTGCACTTTCACCAAATTAGTAGAGCTTGCCATGAGGTCATATCTGATGTTGTAGGCCGACCATTTCAAGTTTGGCATTTCAGTTGTCCCTACATTGCTCATCCTGGTTGTCACTATGGGTAAAAGAACTTTTGGGTAAAGGATTAGGGTGTGCAAGCCATGCAATAATATAGCTATAAAACACAATTTTAACACAGCAACACTTAGACATTGCATAGGACGGCTCGTCTTCAAGTTGAGACCTTTCATTCGCTACAAGAGAATATCTGTCAGCGATCTAAATCCATTAAGTTTTTTTCTAATGGTGTTTATAGAAAGATTCATTAACTGGTCAGCTGGTCATTGTTAAACACAGCCCAGTACTTCCTCTGTAAGCAAGTACAATGTACTTTGGGAGCAAAAGTACTACATTTATAGCAGAACTTAATCATTAGAAAAACAATGGCAATTGGGACAAATTGACTAAATCTTACCAGCCAGTTGTACTGGGGTTTATAATTCAGACAAATTATGCCAGCTTTACAATGAAAATGACCTCACTACACTGTGATTTCAACGTTTGCCAAAAAACAAATACTGAATGTTTGGCACTCTAAGAGAACCAAGTCAGGAATAGTAGTTCAAGCCGTAAAAAACACATCTGCAATGGATATACAAGCAACGATCTGCACTATATACGTATAAATACATATGGCGTGAACTATAAAAGTGATGCACGGATAACGCCTCACAGTTCTGTCATAATCTTACATACACTGTTGATTAAAATAATAATACACGGACTGTGGTCGTATTCTCAGTCTCCTTCCGTTGCTTAATTCACCCTTAGTCATTTTAATGTCTACCCCTCGATCCACTGTCCTCTTTCTGTTGTTAGCATGTACATCTGCCCTGGGATATTGGGCAGAATGTAGCCTGGCATGGTCTACAAATGCAAAATAGCATTGCTGGGTGTTGCAATTAATAGTATGTTGTACCACTAAGTTAGCAAAGCTCTGGTACGGAGTAGGCTGAGAATAGTTTTTTGAGAATAATTGCTGTTTTTCTCGAGCCAGTAGTTTATGTTGTAAGTCGGGTGCGTGAAGCGGGGATGCAACGGCCCTTTGTTGAGTTTTATAGTGTTAAATAACGCTTTTCCACCAGACTTTTAGAAAATAATATGGTTAACAAATTTATGTATATCATTATAGAAATTGACCTTACACATATAACCACACACTGCACTAAAATTGGTTGCTTGTGCTATTACTTTTGTTAAGGTGTGCTCCGTTCTTTGTTTATAATGCTTACACAGGACAGTAACAATCTAGCATGTATCCATCCTCTTAGAAGTATGTTGGACACCCCTGCTTTACAACCGGTCTGTGGCAAATGCATATTTTTTGTAAATGCATAAAAAAAGGACAAATTTGATTGAAAGGCAGATCAAACGGCGTCATTTACAACTCTATATTTTTTCGATAAACTATCATTCTCTGGTTAAAATCTAATATCTTAATTAATGTTTGAATACAGTAAAGTACAATGGAAACCAGCAAATGAAAATAAAGTTGGAGTATTTCTGCAAACTATCTTAGAAAAAAACATACCTACCATTTGTGAGGTGCCTGAAAATATTTTTGGTGCAATTGTCACGATTCTGTTTTTTAACATGGCATGTATCATCCCTCTGTTTGCTCTAATAATCATTTTGGAACGATTTTGACACCTTTCAATACTTTTTATCTGATTTCTGCATGTATTTGCTGTCTTAGGTTTATTTTTCCGAAAGGAAAAAATACCGGATTTCGCGGCTTCTCTCAAATGATTTACCGTCCTTGGACTTAAAAATGCAAGCCATGCCGGTAAAAACAGGCCACGTGGCAACTTTGTGTAGGAAGTGTACTGTCATCTTATATAAATGTGTTACAAATAAACACAGTCTTGAGGTTTTATCTAACGCCCCAAAAAGTTGGATACAATCCCGTTCGAACGATAATAAATAATTCATACAAGAGTAGTTTTTCTCCTAAAATGCTGAGCTGTCTTGCACTGCTCCCATAAAGCAGCTCGTATGGCGCGCGCATCTGACAGTATTTTGGGAGTGTTTTTTTCCCTCTCAGCAGCTGCTCTCAGAACAATGGCTGTCATGGCTCCTTGGGGAGCGCCCCCTGCCGCAGCCCTCTCCCGTGTAATGGATCACAATTAGCTGTCTGCTGCACACTGCCGAGCATGAGCCACGGTTTCAGGTTCCCCCCGGTTGAGCTCTCTGGGGAGGGCCGCTCGTCTCATTCAGAGGTAAACTGACCAGCACTGCAAGGCCACGAGCACCGCCGCATCCTGCGTTCCACCATACACACACACACTCACACACACACACAAAGACACACAGCTGCTCGTTTATGAACAGTTGTTGATGACGGAGCTCTCATTAGCGGGCTGATATGTCTTCAGTTGGGTTTAACGACGCTGCATCACAATAACACGATGTGAGGGCTTAGCGGGCATTAATGCGGCAGGTGTGAAGCGAGTGGTGAGAGGATTCTGTTTTGGATTTATTCAATAATAATAGTTAATGATGCTCCATTCTACTAATCAAACTCGACCAATCATGCAGAGCTGAACTGTGGAAATTCCGAAATCCCACGAAAAAAGAACACCAGAATAAGAAAGCACAATTTTGCCATTATATATGGGATAAAGCCCCCCCCCCCCCCCCCCCCGTTCGTGCATTATAAGGATATTGCAGGTCACATAGGAGTTCTAGATCATATACAGGAACGAAGCAGAAGGCTGAATTTTTTTATAAAGTTATGGTACTACATAGTCCCTTGCAATATCCTTATCATGTACAACAGGTAATACTTTATCCCTTATAATATGTTGTCACACTATCACCTTGCCTGGGGCGGCTTTGCCCCACTGCCTTTCAGCATGGCAAAACAGAGAAAATAAAATGATAACGCAATGTTATTATCATTTTATTTTTCTGTGCTGGGTCAGTTTTTTGGGGTGGGGCTAGACCGCACAGGGGGGAGGAGTAGCGGCACCCTCCTAAGTGTGCATTAATGTTTGACTGGCCCTCTAAGGCCAGCCAAACATTCATGCCCACTTTGCATGTTCTCCACATAGGCTGCATTACAGCCTGGGTAGAGAACATGCTCAGGCTCCCATTCCCCATCTGAGCGCCGGACCATAGGGTTCAGATGCTTAGGGGAGCCTATCCCGCTCGAACAGAAGGATCGCACGTAAGGCACCCCTAAGATAGGCCCAAGGTACCCCCATGAACAGGGTGCAGTGTATGTGAATGGTAGGACATGTGCTGGTGTGTTTTACATGCCCTGAAAGTGAAGTACTATGAGGTCCATTAGGATGATGGGCGAAAAAGCTTCCCGACCGCCATGGTAGCGGGAAAGGACTGCGGGAAAACCGCCGTTCCAATTATTATGCTCTGCAGTGGAAATCCGACCGCGGTGGTTGCATAGCAGCGGTTAACATTGTGGCGGGCGGTGCTGCAAGCAGCACCGTCGCGATGTCCAAACAAGCATGTCCTGCATGTCCCTGCACTGTGTTGTAGGCACTGCACAGTGCCTGCCACCTGGTACAGGGACATGTAGGGGGGGTACCATGGGTACCCCACCAGTGCACCCACACCCCCCCCCAACACATTGGGGGTCCGCAATGGACCCCCGGAGACATTCTCCGCATGCCTTTCCATGGCGGGTCCACCGCTGCGGAAAGCTGGCTACCGCCGGCATCATAATCGTGCCGGCGGTGCTTGGCCCTGATCCGCCACAATTGTAGCGGTCCAGCTCCGCACACCAGGCAAGCGGATGGACTGCAACCGGCGGGAAAGTGGCGGGCGGGAAATCACACCGCTGCGGTCACGACCGCAATGCTAATCGGACTGGCGGTGTTCAGGGCTTCGATGGCGGACGGATGTCTGCCGCCGGTCCGGCGGTTGCTGCCGCCCTCCCAGCCGAGGACATCCGCCCTCCATCCTAATGGACCCCATGTATTTTGTTTTTCACTATTGAAAGGCTGCCTGTCACATAGGTTAAAACGGAAGCTGCACTGTAGCATTTTACATGTGTAACTTTCCATTGGGACACGGTAGAAATTTGGAATTTAGGCTTTCTGAACTCAGAATTTAATAGCACATCTTTCAGTAAAGGTGTTTTTTAAATTTTGTGTTTGAAAATGCCACTTTTAGAAAATGGTCATTTTCTTGTTTAACCATCTGCCCGTTTGTGTATTCACCATCTGGTTTTGGAGTGACAGGAGCGTGGATGTGCATTCACTCCAGACAGTCACAAGGGCAGTGACGGCCCGTGTAGGGCGTTTTACCGGGGCGGTGACGTGGCGCAGAGGAGGGGCAGGGTGGGGGGTTGCAAAATGTGGCAAACGGCCGATTTCAGGTAAGTTACGAAAAAAATTAATAAAAACGAATTTCGTTGCGCGCGCTGCATCGCATTTGGTGAAATCGGCCGTTTGCTGCATTTTGCAACCCCCCACCCTGCCCCTCCTCTGCGCCACGTCACCGCCTCGGTAAAACGCCCTACACGGGCCGTCACTGCACAAGGGGGTTGAGGTTTGTCCTGCCTTTCCTGGGTGACTCATAGCCAGGCTGAATAGACCATCCTGCATTTAGGGTGGTGGGAGGAGTTTTCACTAGCACCTGATTGGGCAGTGTCTGCTCTGCACAATGCTGTCCCCAACTCCTGTACTGAAGCAGGACCAGGTAGGACAAAACTAGTTTTTACTGAGCTCAGAGACTCTTGGAGCAAAGAATACAAAGAGAAAATGGGGTATAAATATTAGACCCAAGACCCCAGAACTTTAGATTACTTCTGGAATCAATAGGAAGCTCTGCCAAGGAAGAAGAGTTGAAGAGCTGTGAGGAGGAGTACTGCCCCTTTGCTGTGTGTTGCTTTGTTTGGCTGGCCTGCAGTTGCTGCTTCTGCTAAGGCGAGGCCAAAGACTGGACTATGCTTTGAAACCTGCTCCAAGGGTTTGTGTTTTCTTCCCTCCTGTTCTGAAGTCTCAGGACCACAAAGACTTCTCCCACAGCATCCTAGAACTCCACTGCTGGGAGTTCTAACTTGCCAGGAGGTGCCTATTCCAGTTCTGGGCCTCTGGAGTTTCTTACAGCTACAGGAAGCTGCCAAGAACTAAAGTTCAGAAGGAAATTGAATCATCGCCCTCCTTGCAGCTGGATTTTCTGATGCAGCACCGCCATCCGTTAACAATTGCTAATGCACAGCCCTGAGCAGCCGATAAATCAAGGCAGCACCTGCTAGTGGCCCGAGAAATCATCGCACGCCGAGTCCCACGCACTTATCTCAGACACAGAAGATCACTACACCAACTCCGATTCAGGCACATCTTGGCGGCAAGAAGAATTGACGCATCGCCAGTCGGTGGCTGGATAAATCAATGAAGCACCTAGCTCTCCATCGCCACATCGCTTGCAGCTCGTCCGGATTTCCCACGATTCGCACCTGGGTGCTGAATCTACAACAACGCTGGGGCTGCCGTAAGAAACTGATGCATCACCTCCCTTCACAGTGAGAAACCAGCGCATCACCTCCTGTTAGAAATGGGATTTCTGGTTGGCTGAGGCGTGCGCCATAGCCAGGCAGAAACCACCACTCTAGTCAGGGCAAGGAAGTTACACGCCAAAGATAACCCCTGCTCACCCCCTTGGTAGCTTGGCACGAGCAGTCAGGCTTATCCCGGAGGCAATGTGTAAAGCATTTGCGCACGCACACAGCAACAACATCCCAAGCACACCATAAAAGGAACTCCACACAAGGTTATATATAAAAATAGCCTTTGTATTATCATAACACATTAGAATAGTAAGCACATAATATACATGGTGCTACCTGGCACTAGGTCATATTTACAAGGGATTATTTACACCTGACAGGGCCAACTGGACCACTGTCAGTACCATCACAAAGTGAACTTAGTCAATGTAGAACTTATCATAAACATAGAACACAACCAGTAACTACTGGTAATCACTGTACTTAGCTTTGGCCTGTAACATAAACGACATTATGCACAGCATCACATCAGGCGCAAATTACATTCTGCGCCAACCTTACCATCACAAACACATGAGGCCATCATCTACCAAGTCTAAACACATTAGACCCTGACCCCCTAATTATAACTACATTAGGGGCATAAATCACACAGTGGGACATAATCTCACTAGCATAAACACATTAGATGCAAAACAACTTCATAATCATAGGAACCATATTTAGAGGTATAGAACACAGGTGTATAAATCATTCTACATGGATCACATTTCCTAGCACCCAAAATCACAGTAGGGCCTGGCGCCCTATAAACCTAACAATCCCCCTGGCCAACTGGCCATCCCAAAGGGGCTCAAATGCCCTCTGTCCACAAGTCAGGGTGCGCTGCCTGTGCAGCAAGTCAAGGGTGCGCACTTTGCGCAGACCTAAATGTAGCAGCTGGCACTAAGTGCTGCGCAGCTGTGTAGGAAAAGATGGGGGCGAAGGAGTGCATCACACTCCTGAGTCCAAGACATGTCCCCTAAAATAAAGCAAGGCCTAAACGGTGCAGCTGCCCACTACTTGCTGGGCAGCTGTAAAAGTTAACATGCGGCATGGGCTGTCACTGGCCCTTGAAATAACTGTGCCCAACGTTAGAGCCATCTGGCTCTGGAAAGAAGCATGTCCCCAAGCACTGGGGAAAGGACACGGGCCCCTCTGGCCTTGTAAACAATTAGGTGTCCCCTTCGTAGGAGCTACACGGGGCTCTGAAAACAATTAGCCAAACGTTGGAGCCACACGGCTCTAAAACAATTATGCCCAGGTTGGGGCCACGCAGGCTCGGGAAACAGCTGGGCCCCACGTTGGAGCCACGCAGGCTCAGAAAGCAACCACAACACTTCACCCCTTTTTAGAGCGCACTGGCGCTTAAAACCAGATATGCCCCCTCGTAGGAGCGGGAGTGAAATGCGGCCGTGTCCCCCGCCCAGCCCTCACTCACCGGGCTCACTGGCGCGGAGTTCTCTCACTGGTAGGCGGGACCGGTGCTTCTGCCTTTTTCACCCGGGCCCGCTCTGGGGACATGGGACTTCATTGTGGAGCCCGTGAGGCTCGGCTCGCGTTGCTCTTCACCCGGGCCCCCTCCTGGGAACCGGGACTTCTCTCCGGGGGCCGCCACCGCGGGGCTCCCCCTCGCTCATGGGAGCCCCGCAGCATCACCGGTGCCGGAATCCTTTTTCGCAGGACTTCCCTTCCATCTCGGAAGCCTCGCCCATGAAGTACCAGCCTTGCCTGTCTTCCGGGTCACGCTGGGCAGCGGCCCGGGAGAGATTTGATGTGCGGCTCAGGCCGCGGCTGTGATTTCTTTAGACGGCCAATAATGCGGGGTGGGCACCCGCTCAAGGTGGCGATATGCGGGGTGGGCACCCGCCTATAAAATAACTGATATGCGGCCATAAGTGGGGTGGGCACCCGTAATTAAATAGAAATAAGCGGGGTGGACTCCCGCACATAAAAATAATTAAATAAGCAGCAACATGCGGGGTGGGCTCCCGCCTCTCTCCCCTCCAGCAGGGGGGAAACCCACGTCGGGATTCCCCCGGGAAAGGTTGCAGCGCCGCGCTGCGGAGCCCTCGTGCTCCTCCTCAGCTGGGCAAATTATAAGCAATCATCAAGCGCTCCTCCTTAGGAAAAATAAAGCGCTAGGTAGCAAAATGAGATAAGCGCTCACCAGGCGCTAGGATCAGGACAAGCTCCTCCACGGTCCTGGAGGATCAGAGCAAAAGGTCTTAAAAAGTCTTCCAGGCATCCAGGGGCAGGGCAGGGCCCAGAGAGGCAAGCCTTCCTCTGAGCCCCAGCAGCAGCACGCCCCTGGTAGATTCAAGTCCAGAACAAGAACATCTTCATGGGGTCACAGCCCCTTCTTTTATACAGCATTTTCCTTTGTTCTGCAACTGTAGGGCAAGTGGAGAACCAGATACAACTGGTTCAGGAGCACTTTGTTTTGCTAAGCTCCCCTCTCTATTCACAGGACAGGCCTGGGACATCAGACACACCACAGGAGGTGGAGCCAGCATTGTGGAGGGAAGGCCCAGCCCTATTCAGGTCCCAGGTGCAACTCCTCCCTCCCATCTACATGCAGATCTCTCCATTCACCACCGGGCAGACTCACCCTGGCTCCTGGAATTCCACAGCCCTCTCAGCTCCTGTCAATCACAAGCCAGACATGCAATTCACATCACACAGTACAGAGAAATGCCAACTTCTAAAAGTGGCACTTCTCCACCAGTCACAAAAAATCTGCACACACCATTGCGCAGCATTTATTCCCACGAGTTCGCACATACCAAACTCGCCCCTGCACTCCTCTCACATCAGGAACTACCATGGACACACATATCCCCCATGCATTCCTGTGGGAGGGCAGGCCAGTCTCACTAAATGTAACACAGAGCGCACGCACTTTAAACTGGGACACAGTGCTAATGTGCCTAGAGGCCTAAAACCACTAACACTACATAGGGAAAAAGGCCAGGATAAATGCAAAACGTTTAGGGGTGAACCTGCCAAAAGGGCCAGGTCCAACACCTCCCCTGTGTGGAAGTAGGAAGCCAGCGCCCCTGGAGCAACGAACCAACATATCACCTTCCGTGCCTGCAAGGAACTGATGCATCACCTTCCCCGCAGCTGTTTTTGCTTGTGATTTTGATGCATTCCAGGTACTTTGTGCTGAAAGTTTCCTATGGACAGAACTGTTTGTACCTTTTAAAAGTCATAGTTTGAGATCTGTATGTTAGATATTTGCCATTTTGGTCTTGTTTGGTGTAGCTAAAGATACTTTATTTTTCCTAACTGGTGTGGTGTCCATTTGTGGTGTTTTAACTGCATTGTTGTGGGTTGTATACAAATGCTTTACACAGTGCCTCTGTAGTTTTGCCTGACTGCTCTGTCCCAAGCTACCAGAGGGTGAACACAGGCAAACTAAGGTGTGTACTTTACTCATCCTGACTAGAAGGAAGGGCCCCTACTTGGATAGGGTGCATCTCACTGCCGACTAGAGACCCGCTTTCTAACAATTACCAAAGCAACAAATATGTATTGAACATAAACATATTTACAGAGTAACATTTTTAAAAATCCCAAAGGGGACACCGCATTCTTCTTTCGTTTCAGCAAGCAACAAAGGCCCTCTTCACATCTTTTACAACCAACGCCATTTGAGAATTACGAAACATAGTTGTATGTTTCTTAAAGTATTTCTCAGCACTTTTGTGTTGAAACACAAAGCATAGTCTAGTGGCGATTTATCATACATGATAATAGACTGCAAGGGCAGCGGCTGGCTGCCACAGAAACCTCAATAAATATTCCCTATCAAAAAATGTACGGAGGACAAACAGCAGCAAAAAACAAGCAGAAGGAAGCATTGGCAAAACCTGTAGGTCTAACAGTGGCTGTCGACCTTTTAACTTGTCGTTGCTTGTTTGCTTTTGTAAAACCTACTGCTGGGAAGCTGTGGGGTGCTTGTCAGTCTAAAAGAACATTAAAAAAGATTCCATAGTAGTCCCTGGTACTGAAGGAAACTATTCTGTTCATGGACTTGCTCTTTGTGAAATACCAGAATGTAGTCACTCACAGTGAACTTCAATGAATGGCTCAAGTGGGCTGACCTATTGTCCCATGTTGTATGCTGTGGTGGGTAGAAGGAAAATGTGAATGCCCCAATAGCTGACAAATGGATGAAGAGGGCTAGCTGAAAGCCCTTATAAGAGAGTATATTATACCTATAAATTTAGTAAAATCAAAAAGTCTTGAGTAACACTAAACCTAAAAGGGAGATTCCATAAGGTACACAAAATACAGCAATATTATAAGAATATAGTCAAAGTGCCCCTAAAATGTACATGTGGTTATATGTTTGCATATTAAGAATGTCATACCTGAGAGCACTAGAGAGCCCGGAGCAAGATTGCCGCACCTTAGTGCTGCTCTGCTGGTCGGGACAACTATACGTCTGATATCCGCTTAAACTGGCGCCATCCACGTCTGGAAGTGGCAAATAAATGCTTCTGAGGAGAAGAGGATTGTTTTGTGCTCCCTAAATTGGCTGCTTGATGTCCCGGACAGCACAAGCGCTGCAACGTCTCGCTTCACACAAGATGGTGGGCCTGGATGAAGCAGACTGATGATTTCGTCTCTCTAAGGTGGTGATTCCTGCAAAGAGATAGCCCACTTGGCAGTACTGTCCTGCTTGTCTGCTGGTCTACCCTCGTCGAAATACGTATTGTCTGTCTGCGGCTCTTTACTGGCCCCGTGGCGTACTGGGCAGCTGCCATTTTATGCCACCAGACATTGAGGTGAGGCGCTCCTGTAACCGCCATTACTTGCTTTGAAATCGGCGGGACTGGAACTAGCGTTGCAGAACCGAGTGCCGAGGCTGTGCGAGCACTCCACCTCCGCGCACTCGCTTGACTATTGTCCCCGGGTGGCTTACACCGCCCTCTGAGGGGCAGACACTTCCTGGACATTTCCCAGGCATTCACGTGTGGTGGCACCCGCATCGGTGCCTTTGCGATGCCAGTCGCCACCCTCTCACTGCGGGACTGAGGATGTACAGCTATCGGAGTGACATCGATTAGTGCCCGTTCGCATCACTGAGCGGTGAGGTGGGGTGTTTCTATTGCTGCCATTCCTTGCTTCTGACTAGTGCTGCAGCCCCGAGTGCTGGTGCCCAGCGTGAACTCCTCCACCGCGCAATTACTGGATTGGTATCCCGCAGCGGCTCACGGACATATCTGCGCTGTATGATACCGGCTGCTGGGCCCCGACGGCGAGACTGATAAACGATACTTCCCTGCATGTCATCGGTTGGCGGAGCTTCCGTCCGGGTGGCATGCATGGCGTCCTTGCGGGCGGCGTCTATGGTGGAGTGCAGCTCCTGAACGGACTGATATATTGCCAAGGCGCTCGGCGCCGGTTGTGCTCTCGACTGGATCTCTGCATCGTGTGGCGCTACCTGCGAGAAGTGCTTGTTGGCGGCCTGGGGATACTGAGAGCTGAAGATCAATAGGTGAGGAGCATCAGATATGTGCCGGGCTCCCTAGGGCAGAGTGTATTCCTTAGCCCGTCTTGCATGTGACCGTGGTCTCTCCCACTGCTGCAGTGATAGCGCAAATTGCAAGTGCTGTTCTGCCGCCAGCATACCTGGACAACCACTAGACTCTGCAGCCATCGTACTGCTCATGCATCAGCGTTGGGAGTGAAAACAGAGCTGGACTAATGCTGCATACACTGCCATTCACACATCCTGTCGCTGCCCAGACACACGTGCGCTGTTACCCATGAAGTTCCCCAGTCAACAACATTGGCCATTGATAGCGGATAAGCATGGGGAGAACAGACAAGCAGCAGAGCAAATTGCATTTTGACGTCAAGAAGCACACCAAATCTTTCACCCGAACGCCTCAGACACTGATCAAGATCCTGAAGCCAGAACGATTACAAAGCTGGAACGCATGATGTTAGCTATGCAGCAGAGCTTGCAGACCATAGACGCTAAGATTGATCACCTCAACTCACGAATGGATACCATGGCGGCAAAAATTGACAAGCATGACTCGCAAATCACGGAGGCGGTGCAACGCATCTCGACTACGGAAGATCGCGTGGAGGTCGTCAGCACGTCGTGTGCTAACATGGAGAAGATATTGGAGGTGATAAGGGCAAAGAATGAGGACATTGAAGCCCGCTCACGACAGAACAATCTCCGCATAATAGGAATTCCGGAAAACACCAACACCGGCCCCATGGAGACATATGTCGAGACGTTACTTACAACCCTGCTGGGAGCGGAGCATTTCTCTAAGGTCCTCATAGTCGAGAGGGCGCACCGCTCTTTAGCTCCTCGACCAATTCCGGGTGCACTGCCACGTCCCATTATTGCTAGACTTTTAAATTACCGAGATATTGCGCTCCGTCTAGCTAGAGAAAAGGGCAATCTTGACTACCAAAGGATGAAGGTGGAATTCTTACCCGACTTCACTGTCACTGTGCAACAGGCTCGCCGTGAATTCCAGACAGTCAAGAAGAAGCTGCAGGCATTACATATTCAATACGCAATGCTCTACCCTGCTAGACTGCGGATTCAGCATGCTGGGAAGCCGTGTATCTTCACGTCACCTAAGGAAGCGCTTTAATATATCCGTCGGATCGAGCAACAGGAGACGCTTTGAGAGAAGGGTGTGGATACAGACTCTGAGGGATGAGCACGTGAGACTTATGTTGTTCCCTATACCTATTTGTTAAACTACTCTGCCTTGGGGGGATATCGATTATACCATGTTCGGTTTATCTTTGTTTGCGCAGTAGCTACTGATTTCTGTTGGACATTTAAACAACTACCTTGCTGGGAGCGGTGCTTGTATGCACGCTGTAAGTAGTATACCCTTCTGCTGTGATGGGACACTTAATGTTTGTTATTGCTGGACAAAGGGACTTTTGCTATGTATCCTTGTTAGTTGCCACTAGGCCCTGGGCTGATTAGCCTGTCTTTACCTGTCTCGACTCACCCTGTTATACGGGGGGCCGATGGCTGCTAGCATCCCACATTATGGGTATTCCCCAAAATGTTTTGTTTTCAGGTTGGGCCCCGGTTGGTGCCCCAATGGGGTTGTATTTGTTTTTTTTTGTTTCTCATGACCTTTGATTCAAGGATGCTGATGCTTGGTTCTATGGGGGGTAACTCACAGCATAGTTATGTTGCTGCAGTGGGCGGGGGGGTCAGTTGGGGATCACTTTTACATAGTGATAGCATTGGGTATAGTATATGGGCAGGATATGACAAGTGTGGCAGAGCTTTCCTAAGTAGTTCCACAGACTTTATCACCTACATCTACAGGCATGGCTGACTCCAAGTGTTCTACAATCTCCTGGTTAAGTTGGAATGTGAGAGAGCTCAATAACGCTAAAAAGGTACGGCAGGTTTTGTCTTATTTAGACCGACACCATATCCAGCTCGCTTTGCTACAGGAGACACATCTTACCAAGCAGGCAGTCTCGCACATAGCCACTAGGTGGGCTGGGGTGAGGTTGGCTGCCTCATATTCCTCATATGTGTGGGGAGTTATGATTCTTGTGAAGAAAGGTGTCCCCTTTGTACCTACATATGTTGACGAGGATGGTGTAGGGAGATATATTACAGTTCAGGGAACACTTTATAACACAAAGCTGGCTATCGTGAACCTTTATGGACCCAATGTTGACGACCCTGCATTTTTTGATACCTTATGGGGTAAGCTCTGCAAACTATCTTCATCGGCTCTTATCTGTGGTGGGGATTTTAACGTTGTATTGGATCCTGCAATGGATCGGGTGACTGCGGCTGATCCCCCAGGAAAGCTGCTGTATCAGTGCATGATGGAATGTGTACTCTGAGACTCACGGATATATGGAGATTGCGACACCCACATACTAAAGAGGGCACATGTCACTTCTATGCACGTCAGTCCTGGTCTCACATCGACTATTGGCTGGGCACATCGGAAATCTGTACATGGACTACACAGATCAAGCATTTACCTCGAATATTGTCTGATCACTCCCGGTATTTCTTAGCAGGACGCTGCCCTCTCGCATCCCTCCTCCCTCCCAGGCTGCAGACGTCCTCACTATTAGATCAGGTCTTTCAAGAAGGGATTCGTGCGGCCATAACTGAGTACTTTTCAACTAACACTGGGTCTGTCCAAACTATGGAAACGCTCTGGGAGGCCTTCAAGGTAACCATTCGAGGGGAATGCATGGGACTTCAGGCTGGGGTTCTAAAATCTCTACGTCACACCATGACATCGCTCGAACGTGAGTTGGCTGACTTTGAGCATAAATAAAGCGAACAAGCAGATCTCAATACTCTGGCGCTCATTAAAGGGAAAATTATATAATATAATGCAACGGCTGATCAAGAGATCAATCATTTATCACGCAGGTGCACAGCGCGATATTACGGGGAAGGTGGCCGACCGGCAAGAACATTAGCTAGCCTCATAATCGAACCTCAGGCCAAAATCTGTATGGTTACGGCACTCGTTGCAGATGATGATATGCACTATGACACACCCACTATACTGAAAACGTTCACAGAGTATTACGCCGTGATGTACACCCATTGACCTACAGCAAATGAGGAAGGCCTAGCGCAATATCTAGAAGATATTGCTTTGGTGTGGCTCTCGCTTAGACACCAAGAGTTCCTGATGCACCCGCTCACACTAGATGAAGTGCGAGAGGCAATTACCGCTTTGCCGAACGGGAAATCTGCGGGCACGGATGGGTTGCCTGTGGAGTTCTTTAAAGCCTATGTTGATCAGCAGGCCCCTTGCCTCCTTCAGGTGTATGAGGAGGCGTATGAAACTCAATGTTTGCCACCGACCCTACGTGAGGCTCTAGTGATCACGCTTTTGAAACCCGATAAGCAGCCTGACAGGTGCGATTCCTATCGGCCTCTATCCCTAATCAACACCGACGTAAAAATACTAGCAAAAGTATTGGCAAATAGGCTGCAGTTACTACTTCCTGTTATGGTGCTTCCTGACCAATCGGGGTTTGTTCCAACCCGTTCTACATCCCATAATTTGCGTACGCTTTTCACTGCAATGTATGCGCTGGAACCCACTCTGCCAGCTGTGGCGGTGCTTCTTGACGCTGCAAAAGCGTTCGACTTGGTATCTTGGACATATATGTTCGCTATCTTGCACCTCATGGGAGTCCCTTTTGCTTTTACTAATTGGATAAAACTGTTGTATACCAATCCTGTAGCACGGGTTAGAGTTAATGGGCAACTATCGGAGAGGATTCGGATTCAGTGGGGCACACGACAGGGGTGTCCGTGTCACCCTTGTTGGTTGCTCTCGTGCTAGAGCTCTTAGCATGTATCCTACGACAGCATCATGCTCAAACTGCGTTACTATTCTTACAACGTCCTCTTGCTGTATCCATGTACGCTGCCGACATGGTGCTATATGTTCGCGAACCTGCACGATACCTAGCGCAGCTTATACAGGAATATGTTCATTTTGAACGATTCTCAGGACTGGGCATCAACTGGTCTAAATCAATTATACTGCCCCTTACGGACTGTACGCATCACTTTGAAATGGAATACCCCCTAACATGGTGCACCGACACTGTAAAATACTTAGGAATCTGGCTCCATAGAGATCCGCAGGCTGTCATACAATCCAATTATGGTACGGCCATCATGCGACTTGAGGGACAAGTAAGTAGTTGGATTAAGTTGCCTTTGTCCTTTGGGGATCGCATAGCGCTGATAAACATGGTAATCCTTCCACTTTTTTTATATCTTTTAAAAAATATTCCTGTGCACTTAATACGATTCTTCTTTGACAGGCTCCGCTCTCTGTTGATTACATTAGCCTGGGGAGGTAAAAAACCACGGCTTAAGTGGGAAGTGCTCACTTATGATCAGGGGGGGTTTGTGGCGCCCGACTCCATCTTTACTATCTCTGTGCGCAGGCGCACTACGCCTTTTATTGGCAACGCGACCCAGCATATATATTCCTCATGTGGCGGTGGAGGCTGGTGCAGTGCACCGATACCGCTTAACGCCATGATTGTCAATCGACACACGGTATTTGAAAAAGGGGAGTTTGACACAGTACAGACCACATCAAGGGCCTGGCATGAATTGGGCAAGCGAGCACCGAAATTGCCGTTGTATGCATCTAGCATGCCACTATTGCATCATTCAGAGCTCTCTATCACTGGGGAAACTGGCACATTAAAGACCCTCACAGACATGGGCATATCAACCATGGGAGATGTATTTCCTGGGTTAATTCTTAGACTCGGGGAACATAACTGCCCGTGAAACAGCCATTGCTATGCAACTATTTGTGTATACTAGCCTGCGCTCCGCTATGCGTGCGCACTATCCACGCTTTTCTGATGAACCACCGGCGCTCGAGGCACTGCAACTTATATATACTACAACATCTAGAGCCAAGCTAGTCACCAGACTTTATCAGGCATCACAGAGGGAGGTAACTGCCTTGCACGCATCTGCATTGGAGAAATGGAATGCTGTACTACCTGCTCCGCTGTCAGAACAGGAGTGGTCTGCCAGCTGTCACTTAACGGGTCAGCTGACGGCGAATGGCAATTTGCGATTAGTACACTTTAAATACTTACATCAGTTGTACTATACTCCAGCTCAGCTCCATAAATATGGGTGGCGGGATGTTGATAATCGCAAGCGTTGTGACACGCCTGGGGCTAATTTTTATCATCTGGCCTGGGAATGTCCCAAAGTGCATGAATACTGGTGTTCCGTCACAAAAATTCGATGTCTTATGGTTGAAGAACCTGTAGAATGTAACTCACAAGTGTGTTTGTTGGGTGTCATCTCTAAAATTAAAACGGCTCATAGGAAGTTTGTGACCATAGCACTATTGCTGGCTAAACGCAGAATCTCCATCTGCTGGGGGGGGGCAGACCTGTGCCAAACACTAAATTATGCTTGCAGGATCTGGCTTATTGTCGGGATCAGCTCACCTGCTATGCGGAAGAGCTGCCCACAAAGTCCAAACCACAAGATATCTGGGGTCCTCTCACGTCCTATCTTTTGTCTATCACTGCCATTTGAGGCTGGTTCTGTTTTTGTAATAATGCCTTACTTCACGTTGCCACTTCATGCATTTCTAATGTATTGCCATGTCTGTATGTTCCTGCACTGTGTAATGCTGTAATACTATGTTCTGTAAAGCGTATGATACAATATGTCCATGCTGTACCAATGCTCTGATCTGATTCACTGTATGTTGTTCACTACTCTTGAAAATGCATAAATAAAAATATTAAAAAAAGAATGTCATACCTGCCAATAAAGACAGAAAGTTCACAGTGTGAGGAAGGGGGGGAGGGCGAGGCTTTGGAGGGGCATGGCCTAGTGCCGCCGAAGCACCTGAGAGGCACTTTTTCCTCCGCCCGCCCCCAATCACTCTCCTTCAAAACCAGAGAAAAAGCTTTCTGAGGCTGGTACTGATACCCTGGGGTGTTTTCACACCCCTTAATGGACGTCGGCAGTTCAAAGTCTCCGAAAACGAGCTGAAAATCCACTATTTACAGTGGATTTCCAGCACGTTTTATCTGCCACCATGTGATATCGACTCCTCACCAGGTGACCATGTGAAGGAAGCCAATACTGTGTGTCACACAGTGGCACCGTGTGAGTTGGCAGGTATGAAATGTGGAATACATCACAATGCATATTCAGAAATGGAGACGGGATTAACAAAGAAGGGCAGGTGTGAAATGCCCAGAGGGTACATTAAGTTTTGCAGAATGAAATGAGCATAACATTTACAATTTGCTGTTTGGAAGTCAAACCTATTTAAAAAATTCATATGTAGTCAATGTACAAATGCCCCGAGAAACTGACTGTCGCGTCAATTCACACCCTGTACAGAATGCAGGGATTTACTCATAGTGCTTGTAATGCAGGCATTAACTGTTGATGTCTAACTGCATTCTTGGTCCTTTGTCAGGCACATAAGGATAGAGGGCATTTTTATTTGCCTTTGCTGGGTGAGATTAGAGAGATGGTGCTAATAGCCTTATTTCCTTAATGCTATTCGTTTTTCTTCTAACTTGCCCTTCGTCCCTTTATGCACCTTTACCTTATGTTCAGGGCATTAACTATCGGATGTGCGTTTGATGGAGGTTACCGTCCTACGTTAACATCCAGAGTAGAGGCCAATAATGCTTAAATGTTATAACTACTATTCGAATAGCAGAATTGCACTTCATGCCACAAACATTATTAAAGGAATGAGTAAAAAATATAACACTAACTGAAAAGAAGATGCTGCCAATGGTTTTCATAATAGGTAAAATTGTGATTAGTGCACAAACTGAGCAAGTTCAGGTTATGCAATTCAGCTAATAAAATCAAGCAGCAGGTTATAATTAACTAAATTCAATTGGCAATATATTAAATAGAGCATGCATCAATCACTGCATAATTTTTCAGTCTACAAATTAAAATACCACAGATTGCTTTTACTGCCAACACATACAAATATCGCTGACACAAAGCAGTTTGAATGTTCCATCCAATACTGCCAGCAAACTAAAATAATACTGACAAAAACCCATTAACATGAATTAACCACCGAAGTGTACAATTCAATATTTTAACATTGCCATTAGGGACTTTGTAAAGCATACACTCAGTTTCATGGAGCAGCACAGCATTTTACAGACACTAGACATAGGGGCTGATTATGATGTCGGTCGTAAAGCCTCCGACCATAGATCGGAGGCTTTACGACCAACATCATCGGTTTCAATTCTGATTACGATTCAGCCGGTCAGAATTGAAACCGGCCGGTCAATCTGGCTGGCTTCCGATGAATTCAAGGGCCAGCCTTTTTGACATGGAAACTCTGTCTGAAAGCATGGTGGGGGCCCCTAGCAGGGCCCCCTTACCTACGCGGCATCCAGTTGGGGCGGTTAATCCCTGCACCTTGTGACAGGCACCTTGAGGTGCCTGCCATGGTGTGCAGGGATTAACACAATCTCCGATTTCTCTATGGGAGTTTGTGTTACGGGCGGTTTATGGCTGTAACACAAGTTCCCATAGAGAAATGGGAGAATGTGACTGCACCATGTGTGGTCGCATACTATTTAGGCGGTTGGGACCGCTAACCGAAGGTCGGTTGGTTCCTTTTCCACCACAGTGTCGGTCGGAGGAAACTCCAACCGACATTGTAATAGGCCCCATAGTGTAGGAGTGATTCGAACATGAGGTGCTGTTTACAGAACAGTATGGTATATGGTTGTGTAAGAAATTGGGTTAGTGGTTGAGGGGCGTGAAACCCTTCTAAAGCAGCAACGACAATTCTTTTCAGGGTGAAGTCACAAGCAAAACCTAAATCAACCGGTGCTCAACTCTCAGGTAGCTTGGCACAGAACAGTCAGGCTCAACTCAGAGGCAACATGTAAAGTATTTGTGCATAACAAAAAACAGTAAGACAGTGAAAACACACCACAAAAGAATCCCACAACAGTT
This sequence comes from Triturus cristatus, assembly GCF_964204655.1. Lineage (NCBI taxonomy): Eukaryota > Metazoa > Chordata > Amphibia > Caudata > Salamandridae > Triturus > Triturus cristatus. Next base: position 501,583,661 of record NC_140582.1, read on the forward strand.
TATAAAAATAGAGTACTTTTAACCAAAACAAAAATCCAACCAGTAGAGCCGGAGATATACAGTTTTAAAGATTTCAGTGAAAATAGTGCAAAAAGCACAAAGTGGCAACTGTGGATATCTGGTCGCGATAGACTAGGCAAAACTCATAAGCTCAGGCGGACTACAATGAAGCGCGGGCTGGCTACAAGTAACCCAGTTAGGCCCGCTGAACAAAGTACAGCCACAATGATGTGTCGGTTTCCACTGTGTCGGGAATTTGCCCCCTTGGAATCTGATTCAGGGTATGAGATGCTAACTCACAGGACCGCCCCTCTCTTTCCTTTGCAGGCTCCAGGCCCTGACGTCAGCATCACGGACAAACATTTCTTCTGGCCCTTTAAATCCCGGGAAGAGAGAGCCCTCAGCCCCCCCTTCCTGGAGGTGGGACGACACCGCGTTAGAGGAAGATAAAGAGGAGGGAGGCAATGAAGACACCGTCGAGTACCAGAAGGAGGAAGCGACTAGAAGCAGACGGGAAGCGTCGGAGGGGAGCGTCCCAAAATCCAGCCGAGCTGAAGATGAACCGGAAGACTCGAAGGCCGGTGACGAGCTTCGCGAGGGAAAGCCAGGAGGCCTCCGGTTTCACGACTCGCCCCACCATGTTCCAGGAGGGACGTGGCTTTCACAGGTGTGTGAAAGATTCCTGGGAACGGGGAGGTGGGTGGAAGGAGCTTCCCCAGGAGGCTGGAGAGGCTTCACCTAGGGTCTTCCCCCTCCTCAAAACAAACCGCGGGCACTGTTTACGTTTCCCGTGAGTCCCCTTTTGTCTCAACGGTGACCATTCCCCTACCTACACCCTGTATCATATCGGACGGGTGCTAAGTCCCTCACTCCCTTCCCTACTACGGTGGTTACATCGTGCACTAATAGACGTGCATTTCTTTCCGGTTCCTCTGGTCCTGCCGATTCCCCGCGGAGCACGATCACTGAGAGAGGCGGAAGACCGGATTCCCTGATCCAAACGTCCAGCGTGGCTTCTCTTTGCACTTTTATTTCTCCCTTGCTTTGTTTACCATCCTTTACCTAAGCTCAAACTCTGTTGTCGAGTCATCCCTGCCCCACTTGACACACTGTCATGCAGAGCAGCAATGCATGGTCTAGCATTATCATCATCGATCCCACCAATGAGGGCATGTAATGGGAAGTCCTGCATTGAGGATGCGTTGCGCAGTTGAGGAGATGGGTCACTTTTGAGGAGCTGTGAGGCTGTGGTGTGGAAACCTGCTTCATCTTCAAGGCTGCCATCGATGAGAGATCCAACGGCCTGTTTTTGGGAAGTTTCACACAGGTGGCCATTTCGATGCAACTGCAGAGTCGATGCGGAGTCGTTTGCGTCAAAATAATCCTCGCAGCAGAGGTGATGTATCAGTTCTGAAGGATAAGCGGGGAGCAGCAAAGGCGATTCGCTGGTTCTGCTGGAGATGCTCTGTGCCATGGAGGAGATGCGTTGGTTCCACTGGATCTACAGAGGATGGCAGAGCACCTTTGGCTCAGTTCCAAGGGTCCAGGACTGGGGCGGCACCACAAGGCAGCGTGGACTCACAGATGGAACAGCCAGGTGCTAGGTTTAAGGTTGTTGAAGCTTTCTGTACATGAGGCTCTAGTCAGGAGGTCAACCAACTATTCCTTGGAGTCAATTTGGTGTCCTAAGTTCAACAGAAGCAGGTCCAGTCTTTCTCACTCAGGCAAGAGAGCATCAAGGAGCAGGTCAGCACAGCAGGGCAGCAATCCTTCTGAGCAGCAGTCCACCAGAGTGGTAGTCCTTTCAGCAGCACAACAGTCATTCGTCCCTGCCGAGTATTCACAGGTCCAGAAGTGTACTGAAGAGGTGATGTTTAAGATCCAATATTTATAGCTGGTGCCCTCCCTCAGCAAGGTGGTGGAAGTTTCATGGGGTTTCCCTTTGAAGTCTCAAGGCATCCTGCCTTCCCTGTCCTAGCTCCAGAATAACTACAGGAAGTATTCAGCCCTTTGTGTGGAGGCAGGACAAAGCCTATTTAAGTGTAAGTAGGGTTGTGTCCAGCTCCACCCTCCCATTCTACCAGTGATGGCCCATCCAGGCACATCTAAGCTCTCTAGTGTGCATGGGTGATTAAGTCCCCTTGAATCCTGAGGGTCCCTGAGGGTCAACTAGCCCACCAGCTACCTCCAGTAAGCGCCACAGAGCTGTGTTGCAGAGTGGTGTAAAAAGGGGCGTGGCCTCGGACCAACACTCTGCAACGCAGATCCCTGGCTCTTACTGGAGGTACGTGGTGGGCTAGTTGGCCCCCAGGGACCCTTAGGATTGAAGTGAACTTAATCCTCCAACTTAAAATACGCCACAGGGTACGTTTGCACACTTGTCAAATCAGGCCACGTCCCCTCCCTGCACCACTGTGCAGACGCTCCCCCTGGGAGAGGTATATAGTAAAAATAATGATAAGAAAACAAAACAAAAGAAGAACAAGAAGAACACGAGAAGTTGGAGAAGAGTAAAGACGAGAGCAAAAAAGAAGTAGTGAAATAACAATAGGAATACGAACTTTAAGAAAGAGAAGATGAAAATACACATACAGGTGAAAAGGATGATAGAATAGGAAGAAAGAGCAGAAGCAAAAGAGGAAAAAATGTGTTGGCAAAGAAGAGGAAATAGAAGAGAATTAAGAAAACTGGTGGAGAATGAGAAAAACAAGGAAGGGTAGGAGGAGGCACAAGAGGAGAGGGGAACAAAAACTAAAAGAAGAAAAGAGGAGACGAGATGGTAATATAATGAATTAAGGGAACGAGAAGAAGAACAAAAAGGAGAAAGAGATTAGTGATGTTTGGGGATTGGCTGTTGAAAACAGAGGAGGAAAAGATATAAAAGAAGGAAAGGGAAGAGATGGGGTAAATGAGATGAAGGCGAAGAAGAATACTTCGGAGAATGAATAGGAGGCCGAGTAAGAGGAGGAGCAGAAAGAAGAGAAGACAATGTACAGAGGAGATGAGGAGGAAGGCAGTAAGAAGCAGAATAAAAGAGGGTACCGAGAAGGGGGCAGCAGAAAGAGGAAGAGGAGAAAAAAAGAGGGGAGAAAACAACAGCACAAACAAGCAGAACTGCCAAAGAAATTGGGGTGGGGAAGAAAGAAGGTGAGACCTTGATGAGAACAATAGGGAAGGAAGAACTAATGCTGGAAAAGGAGGAAAGCTGGGGACTTAGAAGGCCCGTATGCATGGCCCCCGAGCGCAAAGTGTCCTTTGAGCTTCACTACTGGGGCATTATTAGAAGTCCAGCGTGTCACATGACTGCTCCTCCCCGCACTCCTGCGCCCGTCTGCTTTGTGGCGGCACTTCTAAACGCTGCTTTGCAAAGCTTGGGGCGGGGCGCATCAAAGCTCACAGAAGATACTTTGAAACGAGGCACTAGAAGTGAGAGACCTGGAACTTCTCACATGTCATGTCTGTTCTAAGGGTGATTTTGGTGAGCCCCAGGGGGTGCTCACACAGAAGAAAGGGCAGGAGAGACAGGGTCCACTTCATATACAGGGGTGCAGAAAAATGAAGGGAGAGCTGGTCGATTGGCAAAGTTTGGGGTTTAGAAAGAAGAGATCTGAACCCGGACCGCAGCTTTACCCCTTTGCCAATTTGTGTTTTCCTGGGCAAGTCACTCTATCTCGCTCTGTCCGGATACCTTTATGTTAAACGTTTGGACAGTATCGACAAAACACTACAGAGCGTGTGTGGCCACATTCAGGCCGAATTGATGCCCCTGTGCCATTCCACATGGATATCGGTGGCAGCGAAGGACTGGGTGAATGAATGATTGGATGAATTATTTAATTCAATCGATGACAAATACACAAATGAACTGAATGCATGAATGAATTAACGTGCAGGTGACTGCACGAATAAAGAAATTAGTAAATGAACGCGGTAATCGTGATCGGATGGATAGATGGGAGTGGGTGGACGAATGCACTATTGAATGACTGAACCCGAGAGCGCCGGTATCTTTAATACAGATGAATGTCCGAGTCTCATTGGCATGTGGAAAGTGTGTGCCACAAGTTTGCTGCAGTAGGGACAGTGCACGCTCCCCTCTCTGTGACGTGAAACGGGGCAGCGTCTCCAGCGAGTTACTAAAAGTTTCACACGAGGAGTTCCCAGAAGGTGAATGAAAACCACACACCGCAGCGGGGAGGCTGTGTGGGTGGCCATGAGAATCGGGGCGTGTTGTAGGTTGGAGTGGGGCCTGCAGACTGCGTAGAATATGGGTGAGGGCTGGAATAAGGACTGCCTGGGGCTTGATGTGGGTGTGGTGGGCAGCACAGGTTGGGGTGGAGCCAAGTATCTGTGTGCGAATTGGACGAAGGTGGGCCGTGGGTAGGTAGGGTGTGGTGGGTGGGATAGTTTGGGGTGTAGCGGAGTACCTGTGTGGGTGTTGGATAAATGTTATTGTAGGCCGTGTGGGTGTGTGGTGGGTAGGACAAGCCGAGGTGGAGCCGAGTGTCTGTGTGGGAGTTGGATAAAGTCTGGTTGGGGCCGAGTGTGTGTGTGGTGGGTGGGAGAAGGCAGGGTAGAGCCGAGTGTCTATGTGGGAGTCGGATACAGTCTGTCTGGGGCCAGGTGGGCGTGTGGGAGATGGATAAAGTCTGGCTGGAGCTGGGTGGGCAAGTGGTGGGTGGGACAGGCCGGGGGGAGGTGGAGCCAAGTACCTGTGTGGGAGCTGGATAAAAGTAGGCTGTAGCGAGATATGCGTGTGGTGGGTGAAATCGGTTGGGGTGGCGCCAGTGTCTGACTGTGGGTAGGTGTGTGATGGGTGGGCAGGCTGGGAAGGCAGTAAGCTCGCATGGGTTCTGGGTGAGGGAAGGGTTAGGTCCGACGGTGTCTGAGAGGAGTGGGGCACCAGCTCTACCCACTCCTTCCACCTTTCTCTCCCGGGAAGCCAAGCATCGAACCTGACAAGAGTCCGTGCTGCATTACCACATCTGGCAAGTAGTGGGTGCCCAATATCACAAATGTACAAAAAAGGGGAGGAGAAAATAAGAGCGAGAAAGAGGAGCTGAAGATAAAATGAAATGGATGTCGGCTTTGACAACTGGCTGGGGAGGGAGCAGAGCTCTGACACGGCTCTGGAGTGGGGGCACAGATTCCAGCGGCCCACTGGTGGACGCACACTGGCCTGATGTCCTCCTGAGGATGCATATGTTCGGGGTTTCCTTGTAGTCTTCCGGCTGCACAGGTAGGTCTTCCCTGTACTCCTCACATCCCTGTAATGGTATGGCCCCGCCCACCCTGCCACGCATCCCTAATTGGCATGACTGATGGCCCCGCTCAGGTGCAGCTTTAATTGAGTCTGGGTTCGGAGCTGCGCCCCCTGACCCCGCGCATTGGATGAAGCGAGGATCATTGGCTGCCATTGATGGATGGCTCCGGGTGGGAAACTCTGATTAACGCAATTAATCTCCGATTACTGGGTTCCCACCTGGTGCCGACTTTCTAACTTTCTGTTGGTTCCCATCGCTGCGCTGACCACCCGGCACAACCTGTCGCCTATATAACCATACGCCTAGAGGGGGAGTGAATGTTTAGCCCCTATGCAAACCACCGTGCAGAAGAATTCATGTATGCAGCAACCCCTATGCAATCATATGTCTAAAGGAGGGAATATACAGGGATCCTTGATGTACACCACTGCATAACATAACATAACATAACATAGAGGAAGGAATACATAATAAATTCTTATGCACTCTGCTGCACATAGGGGAATATGGCCCACCCGGGGGCTTATAGAAAACGAAGCGCGGGAGGCCGCACTTCGTTTTTTTTTTTTATAATTTCAGCGGGATTCACGACCCCAATGCGACTTCCGCCGAAATTATAAAAAAATTATGCTTTCTTTGGCCCTGGGGGTCCTTGAGGGACCCCATGAGCAGGCCTGGGGGGGTCAGACTGTTTCTAACCTGCCCCCTTTTCTTGTTTTGTATCTTTGTTTCACTGTTTTCTTGTGACTCGGTTCTACCGAGTCACAAGATGGCTGCCAACACTTCCTGGTTTGGAGTGTTGGCAGCCAATCACAGTGAAGCTCATGGTCAGGGGGGGTCGCGAATCCACGGCTGCCATAGATATCGAAACTTTTATTTTTGAATTTCTCAGCAACTACTGAACGGATTTACACCATTTAAAAAAAAGGACACTTCCTGAACCAAGCACTACCTTTTTTGCCAAATTTGGTGTAATTCCGTTCAGCAGTTCGGGCTGTAGCCGTGTACAAAGTTTCCTATGGAAATTGATTTCCGACCTCTATTTTTTGAACTTCTGAGGAACTACTGAACGGATTTACACCATTTAACAAAAAGGACTCTTTCTGAACCAAGGGCTACCTTTTTGCAAAATTTGGTGTAATTCCGTTCAGCAGTTCGGGCTGTAGCCGTGTCTAATATTTCCTATGGAAAATAACATGGAGAAAACATGTTTTGGGACCCCCCCTGTTTTCTTGGCTCCTGCTTGGCGAATCACCCCGAAACTTTTAAGATAGGAGCTGACTGGAGCGCCCCACTAGTTTTGAAAATTTCACGATGATTTGTCAAACAACGCCAAAAATGCTTTTTCTATGGAAAATAGGTCCTAACTATAACTACCTACTGGCGAACTAGGCGTAATAATTTTATATATATATATATATATATATATATATATATATATATATCAAGCTCCAAGGTTCTCTCTCCCGTCCGGGAAGAGGAAGAAAGAGGCAGCACTCACGGGTTTCATTCGATTGCCAGTTTATTTTGTGGCGCTTCACAGACGCGTTTCGGGTTCTCCCTTCGTCAGTGTGTTTACAATTCGTGTAGTGCGGCATCGTTTTTTATATAAAAACACAGCATTTACGGGTAATGGGAGCAGAGGAAGGACTATTCCGCCCCTACGAATTGGGCGCCATTTTGAAGTGTGCAGACAACCACATTTTGACTTATGTATCGTATTCACAATTGTATTGAAGCATATTGTTAAACAATTCATTATGGCAATACGTGTTTCATAATAAATATTACTTATTGAAATTGATGTCTTTGTGGTAAATAATTTAATTACCGGAACTTAATTTGATGCGGAAAATTAATAAGAATAGCTCAATAAAATAAGAGGCAGAATCCGTGGTATTAGAGGTTCGGAACGGGCTTTATTCCAAAACACAATTCGAATTTGTGGGCTTCATATTCCATCACCACGAAGGTTCAGGAAGTGAAGGACAATACTTTATTGACAGGTAATCATTTTTATAGAAGAGGCATTATAGTGAAACAGATGCAGGAGGCGTAACAGTTGATAACAGAGATAAAGGCATACATGCGTAACTAAAATGGGTGTAACTAGGCGTAACTAAAGAACGTCATTAGGTATGATGTCACAAATGGGTGGTTCCATGAAAGAATTTCGCAATGTCAGCAAAGATACTTGGCAGAGATGCGCGCGCAGCAGCATGACGTGTGATTGACGTGCAACTAGGGGGAGAATGGGACTTGACATTTAGCTCTACATGTGGAGACAGAAGTCTGGGGTTATGTCAACCTAATCCTAAATCATATCTTACATCCTATGTTTAAAGAACTGTGTTATCCAAAAAGAGAGGTCTCTTAGGATAGAATCTTATTCTATACTGACTATACTGACTGTTAGTGCGTGTACAAGCGTCTAAGTGTCTACACTAGATGCGAGGGCAGAAATCTTCCATAGTAACAGGGCTATGAATTACTTGCATAAAGGCAGCGAGGCCTGGCCTCTTTGCACGGTAGCTGGAGGAATGTTTACTTAAACTGCTAGACAGGAATGCATCGGATGAGGAGCGGAGCAGAGCAGATAATTTTTGAAGGTGAAATACAGTTTTTGGCAGGCAGACAGGCCGACAGGCCGAGTCAGGCACCGTTAGCCGCGCAGGGAGTAGGACAAAGTTCATGGATACAGATGCGAGCTCAGACTGGAGCTTTCAGAGGCAGAAGGCAGGAAAAGGCTTAATGGCAGAATCAGGGCCTACTCGCCTGGACTGTAAAATGGGATAAATGAACCATATAAAGCCGGTGGCCTTTCATACTTAGGAATAGAATATCCGGCCCATTCATGGCGGATCTGAAAGAGGACATGTTGACGGTGGACGCACATGTGTTTGCGTCTTCATAACTGGAACTGGAGGAAACATACATGTACTTGTGATTTATACATGAAACCGTTGGGGTCCAAGATAGGGGACATAACTGATCATAAAAATCCATATTTCCACACTTAACACCTCATTATCATTCAATCTCGCCGTGGATCGGCTATTGGCGGTTCTTTCATACTGAACCGCCTACTGTCCTCACCCATGCTTCACATTCTTGCCGTGTATCAGCCCATTATACCCATCTGTGCATCATTAGTTTAAGAAGTTTCAGAAATCTACAATGTCAAATAAATTATTGCTAATCTACGTATCCTAGATCCCTAGGTGTACTGTTAGCTTTTCACCACTATTCAAGCCATTCGGAGTTTTTGTCTGCAAATCAATTATAAACCGTGATTCCAATCTTCTCAGTTTAAGCACTCTGTCCCCACCTCTGATATGGAGTGGTACATGGTCTAACCCAAAGTATTGAAGTAGGTTTCTATTGCTGTTATGTTTGATGGCAAAATGTCTTGCCACAGGATAATTCAAGTCCTTGTTTGTGATTGCACGCATGTGTTCTAAAATCCTTATTTTTACACTATGTATAGTGCTGCCGATGTACCTTAATTTACAAGGACACATCAAGCAGTATACCACATGCGTTGTCTGACATGTCACAAACTTGCTTATGATCTTACGCTCCTTCATACCTTTAATTTCATAGCTCAGTACTCTCTTGCTGAATGCACATGCTTTGCATCTCCCACAAGGGTAGAAGCCTTTCATGTCACTTATGGTGCCTTTCTTTTCTACAGGGTTCTCCAGATGACTATGGACCAGTCTGTCCCTAAGTGACCTCGCTTTCCTAAAGGTTACTAATGGAACCGGTGAGATATCCGTCCCAATTATTGGGTCTGTTCTTAAAACATGCCAATTCTTGCGAAGGATGTTTTTTAAGGAATTGGCGTCCTCAGTGTATGTCGTGATTAAACGAAATTTGCCCTCCTCTTTTTTCTTCTTTTGTTTCTTTGTATTTTCTCTTAGTAGATTTTCTCTGGGTATCTTACTCACTGTATGCAATGTGTCTTGTAATAGCATTAAATTATACCCTCTGGCTGAAAATCTCTCAATGCTGTCTTTAGCTGTTCTTGCAAAGTCACATTCCCTGGAACAGTTATGTTTAAGGCGCAAAAGCTCCCCATATGGTATACTGTTCTTCAATTTTATAGGGTGGCTACTGGTGGCAAGTAATATGTTATTCCCTGCGGTTGGTTTCCGATATAAGACAGTGGTTATTTTGTTATTTTGTATCCTTACTTCAAGGTCGAGATAGTTCACTGCCACTGAACTTATCTCGCCTGTGAAGTACAGGTTCACATTGTTGTTATTTAGATGTTCAATATAATCTCTGGCATCATTTGCCGACCCCTTCCAAATTATAAAGAGGTCGTCAATATATCGGTGCCAAGTTGCTATCTTAGCTGTCCATTCAGCATTGAGAGGGGACCATACCACCTGCTCCTCCCACCAGCCTACGAACAAGTTTGCATAACTGGGGGCGAAGCAGGTGCCCATCGCGGTTCCCGAGACTTGCCTATAGAGATCTCCCTGAAAAAGAAATATGTTGTTTTGTAGACAAAATTCTATAAGTTCAATCAACATACTATTGTGTTCTGCCAATTTCAGTGCTCTTTTGTTTAAAAAATACTCTACCGCTTTTAGTCCATGTCCATGGTCTATAGATGTATATAGACTTGTAATATCAAGTACAATTAAGATAAAAGATGGCTACCACTGTATTTTTTCAATTCGGGCAATGAAGTCCTTAGTGTCTCTGATGTAGGAGGATAACTGCAATTCCGATTGGAACAGAAAATGATCTACAAAGACAGACACATTTTCAGTTAGACTGCCCAAAGAAGATACTATGGGTCTTCCCGGTGGGTTTATTCTGTCCTTATGCACCTTTGGTAAGTGATAATAAGTGGGAATAATCGGATTGTTGATTCTTAAGAAGAGATATTCTTCAGTAGTCAGCATCGATCTATCATGCCACTTTTTGATCACTAAATGATATTTATTCACACTTTCATCATATCTATTTCTTGTTGTTACTTCATAGTAGCGATTGTCACTCAATTGGCGTAATGCTTCTCCCACATAGTGTTCTCTTGGTATGAGGACAATGTTGCCCCCTTTATCGGAAGGTTTGTAGATGACATTAGAATCTTTTTGTAGTTCTTTTAGGGCTTCCTCTTGGGATTTTGATAGATTACGTCTTATTGCTCCTCTGTTACCATTCTCGCGAAGTTGCAATAGGTACTTAATTACCGTCTCTGAAAAGACATCGATGGCATCCTGGGGCATTTGTCCCAAAAACTGTGAAGTTGGTTTAAAACTGCTACACGGTGCCTCCTGATCAATCCCTAGGTTTCTAGTCCTTTGTGTAATTGATCCTTCACTATAGTCTCTACTTGATTCTTCTCCTTCTCGTAGTTCTTCCAGTAACTCCAATGTTGTGAGATCATCTATTGTCGGTAAATCTGTATCCTTCATTCTTCCTTTAATTTGTCTGGCTTCTTTGATTGTTGGTTTTGTATTAAAGTACCTATACAATTTAAGCTTCCTCGCAAATTTGAAAAGATCAATCCTGGTTTGTGTGAATTCCAATCCAGTTTGTGGGCAGAAGGACAATCCCAGTTTTAATACGGATTCCTCCGTCTCTGTTAATTGTCTAGATGTTAGATTTACAATGGTAAGGTTGTACACTTCATTTACCATCTCGGCCCTCTTTTGTTCCTGGTAGCTCTTGTTGTTCTGTTGCCTCTTCCTCTACCCCTTCCAGCTGCCCCTTCGGGTTTGTCTGTGTCCGTATCTGTGTCCGGGGGTTTGCTCTCCCCCCCCCCCTCAGCCACGATTGTCGGATCAGGTTGAACTCTTCGTGAAAAGGAGTCCTCTTTTGTTCTCCCGAGGGGCCCGCTGTGTCTTCGCCAGATTGTTAATTTTCAGTTAGATCTGATTCTGAGGTTTCAATCCTTTTTGGTACCAATGCCGGTGTCTGTTTTTTCTTAGACATCTCCTTCCTTGGCCCATCAATTTTTTTTGCGAATGTTAGTACTCTGCCCATTGCATAGTCTCTTTCGTCCCGCTCGAATTTTTCTTGTTTTCGCTGACGTATTTTCATTTCATATTGTTGTAATCGTTTTTTCATTCTTTCTTTTAATTCCTCTTGTTTGTTTTTGTCTAAATCCTTTGCAATCTCCTCCTCTAATGTTTGTATTTCCACTAGTGTTTTTGCTCTATCGCTCCAAGCAAATTTCACTAGGATCTCTAAGCTGCCCTTGCAAGATAGAGCTATATGTGCTGCCCACTCCTCCAACAGGAGTGGGTCTGGATTTTCATATGCAGGCACTGTGTAGATGCGTAACCCTTGTGGGACCCTCTCCACCTCGATATAATTCTGGAGTGAGGTCGCCTCCCACCATTTACGCATCTCGCGTTCATATAATCTCTCCAACTTGATGAACTGTGTTTGAATAGTGGTTGGTATATTCAAACTCTCAGTGGCATTAGAGCCCATTGTGTCCGTCTTTTTCTTCCTAAACATATCCACTGCCGCCTCTCTACGCGCTAAAAGGTGCAGCGGAGCGAACATATATATATATATTCACAGAAAAAACCATAGGTTTCAGGCACGTTATAGTTAGGAATTAGCATTTAAAAAACCTCAGAAATTCACTGAAAAAACCATAGGTTTCAGGGGTGTTATAGTTAGCTGGACTTTTCACTTGTACAAAACCATTGAAATTCCCCCGTTATAGTTAGTTCAGCTAACTATAACTCGCGCGCCCGCAATGCACTGCTGATGACGTCACATATTACATCACTCATGACATGGTCAGTGACATCACTGATGACATCACTGATGACATCACTGATTACATCATCCAGTGAATGTCTGTTTTTCTGAAAATTAAATATGTTTTATATATGTATATCTCAAGGTCGATGGAAGAATAAATGGGTATATAAGTGTCTAAATGGATGATTTGTTTTTGAAAAATTGATTGTGTAACTGACTGATTAAGTGTATCATAGTGAATACATGGCTTAGTGAGTAATGTTTAAATATGTAAATATCTGTATCAGTCTCTCACTTTGTGTATAAGTGGCTGCATGGGTTGGTGAGTAGCTACATGGGTGTCTATATAGGTTATTAGTTGGTTTTTTGAGTATCAGTCTGAGTGTCTGCATGGTTCGGTGGGGGTTATTACGTAGTGCATAGGTGCATGAATGAGTGACTCACTGTTTGTATGTGTTGAAGACAGCATGTGTGCAGGACTGTATGGGTGGATGAGTGTGTGTATGGGTGTGTTAGTGAGTGAATTACTGTCTCAATAGTGTCTTTATGAGTAACTACATATGTTTTAAACTAGTATATGTGACTATTGGTGTATATAAGTGAGTATATGTGAGAGTGAGAGATTGAAAGAGTTCCTGTATGAATAAGTATGTGTTTCTATAAGTGATTGTTTAAAAGACTAAGTATGTGTAAGTTTCCGTAGAAGTAAGTGTGGTGGTGTGTGTATAACTGTATATGCAAGTAAATGTATGTTTGATTCTTTATTAGCATGAGTGACTATGTGTGTGAGTAACTATGGATGAGTGGCATTGTGTAAAAGGATGTATAGGTGTATGAGTACATATGATGAGTGAGTGCATGTATGAGTGACTGTATAGGACTGTTGGTGAATGAGTGGATGTGTATGTGGATCTTAGAATTACTGAAGAGGTTGTTGTAACTGGTATTGGTATGTCCATTGTTTTGAAAATTTTAGTCTCTATTTTTGAATGTGTGTATCAAAGGTTATATTAGGGTGAGAGGAGGTCTGAAACTCTATCACAAGGATGATGTCATCAGTGATGTCATCAGTGATGTCATTTGAGATGTCATCAGTGATGTCATGAGTGATGTCACTGACCATGTCATGAGTGATGTAATATGTGATGTCATCAGCAGTGCATTGCAGGCGCGCGAGTTATAGTTAGCTGAACTAACTATAACGGGGGAATTTCAATGGTTTTGTACAAGTGAAAAGTCCAGCTAACTATGACACCCCTGAAACCTATGGTTTTTTCAGTGAATTTCTGAGGTTATTTAAATGCTAATTCCTAACTATAACGTGCCTGAAACCTATGGTTTTTTCTGTGAATTTCAAAGGTTTTTTAAATGCTAATTTCTAACTATGCCTACAGAGATAGGACATGTGAAGAAAGAAGAAAAAATGCACAGAAAGAAAAAAAAGAAGTGCAGAAAGAAGCAACAGAAGTCCTCAAAGACGAAGAAAAGTGCAGGAAGAAGGATAACGTGCAGAAAGAACAAAAAGAAGAGCAGAAAGAATCCTTGTTGCAAAATCATCCTGTACGGATGTATGTCGTTACAACGCACACTTTTACAACGCATGCATTTACAACGCATTTTTTACAACGCAACATCCACTACAACGCATTCCATTACATCGCAGGACACTACAACGCATTTTCAAAAACTACCTTTACAACGCATTCCATTACAACGCATACTACCTTTACAACGCATACCATTACAACGCATAATATTACATTGCATTTAAGGTAAGTATTGGATACTATAGGGGTAAAAATTACTATTCTTACTCCAGGGGGTGCAACAGTAGGGTAAGTGTTGGATAGTATAGGAGAAAAAATTACTATTCTAACTCCAGGGGGTGCAACAGTAGGGCAACTGTTGGATAGTATAGGGTTAAAAATTACTATTCTAACTCCAGGGGGTGCAACAGTAGGGTAAGTGTTGGATAGTGTAGGGGTAAAAATTACTATTCTAACTCCAGGGGGGTGCAACAGTAGGGTAAGTGTTGGATAGTGTAGGGGTAAAAATTACTATTCTAACTCCAGGGGGTGCAACAGTAGGGTAAGTGTTGGATAGTATAGGGGTAAAAATTACTATTCTAACTCCAGGGGGTGCAACAGTAGGGTAAGTGTTGGATAGTGTAGGGGTAAAAATTACTATTCTAACTCCAGGGGGTGCAACAGTAGGGTAAGTGTTGGATAGTATAGGGGTAAAAATTACTATTCTAACTCCAGGGGGTGCAACAGTAGGGTAAGTGTTGGATAGTATAGGGGTAAAAATTACTATTCTAACTCCAGGGGGTGCAACAGTAGGGTAAGTGTTGGATAGTATAGGGGTAAAAATTACTATTCTAACTCCAGGGGGTGCAACAGTAGGGTAAGTGTTGGATAGTATAGGGGTAAAAATTACTATTCTAACTCCAGGGGGTGCAACAGTAGGGTAAGTGTTGGATAGTATAGGGGTAAAAATTACTATTCTAACTCCAGGGGGTGCAACAGTAGGGTAAGTGTTGGATAGTATAGGGGTAAAAATTACTATTCTAACTCCAGGGGGTGCAACAGTAGGGTAAGTGTTGGATAGTGTAGGGGTTTTAATGTAATATTATGCGTTGTAATGGTATGCGTTGTAAAGGTAGTATGCGTTGTAATGGAATGCGTTGTAAAGGTAGTTTTTAAAAATGCGTTGTAGTGTCCTGCGATGTAATGGAATGCGTTGTAGTGGATTTTGCGTTGTAAAAAATGCGTTGTAAGTGTAGTGCGTTGTAAAAGTTGCATTGTAAAGGTTGTTCCCCATCCTGTACCCTCAACTTTTTCAGACGGATACTGGTGGTAACTGAGTCTGACTAACCAGTCCTAGAGCCAGTGCTATGTTAAAAGACACTTAGAATACAGTGAAAACACCTACATACACTAGGGAACATTATGCGTTGGGGTCCCCCTGTGATTAGCATGACCTCCTCTGTAAGCCCCTAGTATATAATAGGGCAGGGGGATTAAAACTACCTCTTAAAACAGGCCACAGGGAGTTTTTGCACACGTTAACTCAGGCTCCGTCCCCTCCCTTCACCACTGTGTAAACACGCCCTGTGTCCGTTTTTAGTTGGGAGATTAAGTTCATTTGAATCCTGAGGGTCCCTAGGGTCCAACTAGCCCACTAGGTACCTCCAGTAAGTGCCACAGAGCTGCGTTGCAGAGAGGTGTAAAAAGTGGCACAGCCTTGACCACCTCTCTGCAATGCAGCTCAGTGGCGCTTACTGGAATCACTTGGTGGGCTAGTTAGCCCCCAGGGGCCCTCAGTATTGAAGGGAAATTATATCCCCAATTTAAAACGTGCCATAGTGCGTGTTTGCACACGTCACCTTAGGCCCTGTCCCCTCCCTTCACCACTGTGTAAACGCGCCCTGTGGCTGTTCTAAGTTGAGAGATTAAGTCCCCTTGAATCCTAAGGGTCCCTAGGGTCAAACTTGACCACTAGGTACCTCCAGTAAGCGCCACAGAGCTGCGTTGCAGAGAGGTGTAAAGAGGGGCTTGGCCTCAGAACACCTGTCTGCAGCGCAGCTCCCTGGCGCATACTGGAGATGCCTGTTGGGCTAGTTGGCCCTCAGGGACCCTCAGTATTGAAGAGGAATTAATTCCCCAACTTACAACTGGCCAGGGGGCACGTTTGCAGAGTGCTGCAAGGAGGGGGCGTGGCCTCCGGCGAGATGCCGGTCTTTTATTTATTTTAGTTTTTTAAGAAGGGGGGCTGTGTGGTTCCCCTTCTTATTCTAATTTATTGGCCCTGATGACCCCATCCCCCAGGGTCTGTCTCCTAATTATATTTTTTTACCCCAATCCCCAGGGCCGGCCACTGTTTTTTATTATTTAAAAAAAATATATATTTATAGACACACCTAGGACATGCTGGACAAACCGTACGTACCTATCACCATGACGATTTGAGTGATATTCATTAAAAGGCGACTATGCATACAATGAATCCACGTGGAATGTATTTACACCACTAGTGAAGCTCTGACATGTCTGATGCCCTACCGTGCCTAATCCCGGTAGACACCCTTGTCGTTTATTTATACAAACATGGGTAGCTATTGACGGGCACATTTAATACACATGCACACCAAGCAATTCAAAGGGGATTCGACAAAAAATAGACCAAAACTATGTAAGAAACCCCCCTCACGGTTAATAAAACACACATCCACTGCCAGATGTGTAATACTTTTTATTTTACTCTCTGGAAAGGGGACGAACATCACTTGAGAGTCACAGCGCGCTCCTGGCAGAGCCCAATGCTGTGTTACACCCACCATTGCCTGCCGAGTGCCACACACCTCTGTGTTGTATTCCACCAGCTAGTGCATATGCTATGACACTCTCTAGCCCATGTGCACTGTAACACCACCCCGTGAATATGTCATGCCACACTTGTCTTCGCACGGGTTATATTGCCCCATCTAACGTGCCTTCCTCGATGCCTATGTTATAACGCACAGTGCTATGCCATACATATTACAATCTGGGATCCATATTTTTGTCATAGTGCATATGCAACGTTACACTCCCCAGCACATATTTTATATTACAACTTTAGAGAATAGTTAGGTTACACAACACTGCCCTGTGCATATTACACTCCAAGGCGCACATCGCATAGCACGCGCTAGTGCCTGTGCTATCTCGCGCTCTCCAATGAATCTGTCATTGCGCACAATGTATTGCATATTATATTTCACGCCCGGTTCATCTTATATCACACTTTTTGGTGCATAGTTTATACCATACACTATATCTAGTTTTCATTTTCAATCGTGCTCTCAGGACTATGTTCTATATAACACTGTGTTCACCTACCCTTTTCACGGGCATTACATTTTGCGATAGGGGGTGGAGGGTCAGTGGGTGTTTCTGCCAAGTGAGCCCGGAGTCACAGTCACAAACGTCCTCTTCTTCCTGAATAAAAGTGAGATTATGCTGCATACTTGTTCATATTTTAAGTAGTTCGCACAGACACACGTTTTAAAAACAATAACGTTCCTAATACCCGCCTTCTCTGAACAGTTAGCTTGCTGCCCCATCCCCCTCCTCCCTATCCTCTGTTGTGTGAATCCATGGACTAGCCTCCTCCCTCCTGCCATGCATGGTCTGATGTGCTGCCACTGCCCTCAATTTAGTATGATGTACCAGTCCCCTCCTCCTGCCCTCCATTGCCCAATTCTATGCCCCATCATTGACCTTCTGCTTAAACTCGGTGCTTAGCTTGCTGCCCCTATTCTCCTTCCCCCTGCCCTCCGATGTCTTTGTGCATGCCCCTGCTCCATCCTTTTTGCCCACCATGTTCCATGGACCTGCCACTCCTATCTACTCTGAGTGTTCTGTTGAGCTGCCACTCCCCTCCCACCTGCCTAGCATTGTCAGATGACTGTAACCTGTCCCTGCCACCTCCACCCTGCCTGTCCACATGCCATGCCCCTATCCTCTTCCTCCATTCCTACATGGTCCATTGTACTGCCACACCCTTCTGCCCTCCCTGGTCTGTTGTGCTGCAACTGCTCCTCCTGCCTGCCCCGTGCAGTCTGTTGTGAGGCCCCTTCCCCTGAACTTTCTTGTCTGTGCACAGGTCCTGACCCTCCCTTCTATCCCCCATCGTCCTTTGTGCATGCCCCTGCACCCTCCTTCTTGCCCATCATAGCCATTGTGCTGCCACTAACTCTCCCACTAACTCTCTGTGCTGCCATGGCCCCTCCCACCTTCCCTGTGTGGTCAGTTAGCTGCCCCTGACCCCCTCCCACCTTCCCTCCATGGTCTGTGTGTATGCCATCACAGTCTCACTGTTGCTCTTCATGGTGTGTCTTGCTTCTAGTGCCCATCCTGCCTGACCTCCATGGCTATCTTGCTGCTCCTGCCCTGCCCCCTTGCCCCCAGCCCTCTGTTTACATGTGCAGACCCCTACTCTCTCCCTCCTGGCTTATCTGTTCCATTGTAATGCCCTTGATCCGTCCCTCCTGCCCTTTATGGTCTGTTATGCTGCAGCTTTCTCTCCTGTCTGTCCATTATGGTCAGCTAGCTTCCATTGCCTCTTGCTCCTCTGTTCTCTGTTGTCCATGTGCATGGTCCTGTCCCCTCCCTCTTGCTTTCTATGGATTGTTGTGCTGCACTCCCGTCCCGCATGCCCTGTGTGGTGTATTGTGCTGCTGCAAACCCTGATGCCTGCCCTGCAGGGTCAGTTTGGTGCACCTCTCCATGTCCCTCCTGTCCTCTGTTATCCAAGTCCATGTCCCTACCCCATTTCCTTCCATGATCCAATGTACCATACTTGCGAACATTTTGAACTTGTTAAGAGGGAGATTTTGAAAAAAAACTGGGCTATTGATTTACCCCTTTGAGTTACATTGAAAAAGAGGAGATTGTAGACAGGAGACAGATCAAATAAAGCCCATTTGAGCTTAAAAACATTGGACGTTTCCTGGCTGAATTGGGTCTGTTGGCATGTATGGTTGTACTACCATTGCCTCTTCCTTCTGCCCACAATGGTCTATTACATTGCCACAGCCTCTCTTGCAAGTCCTGTATTGTTGGTTTGTTGCCCCTGCCCCCCTTTCCACTGCCCTCCATAGTCTGTTGTGCTGCCACGGCCCTTCCTGCCTGCTCAGTGTGGTTAAATTGTTGCCTTTGCACCCTCCTACCTGCCTTCAATTTTCAGAGTCCGTGCCCCTGGCCTCTGCCTCTCAACAGTATCCTAATGAACAACTAGATTGCTAACATTCTATATTCATTACAAAAGTGTGGAACGCCTGACGTCATCTTGATGTAATCAAAACTGTAATACCTAGAGCATTTCCTTTAGAAATTACATATATGAGAGGGTCTTATTGGCATCAAAAGTATGGTTAGTGCTCTAAAAGACTAAAATAAGGACATATTTTCTGAGTTTTCAAATAGCGACAAAGCACTTTTAAATTATTTGTTATCTTTATGTTTTTTTATCCAGTTGACCACTTGATTAAATGTTGCACTTAGGGGAGAGGATGTGGTGTTACTTCCAGAACTGCAGACTTTGCAACTGGGAAACCTGGTTGGAGTTTCTGCTTCAGCTCGACATTCTGTGATTCTGGTCAAATCACTTAGTCTCCCCATGTCTACAACCAAAATGAATTTGTTCTTGTGTGATGTAACCAATGCTCATGTAAAGCACTCCAATACCTGACAAGTCTGCACTATCTAACACTGCAAAAACACAAAATAATAAGTGTTTTGCACACTTCTGTCATTGGGCTATATTTGGGCTACATCTGGGTGATTTTGGGCTACATTTGGGCTCTTTTGTCTCCGTCGGCCATCTTGGGAGATTTATTTGTTATGAAGTTTCCTAATTTCCTCATGTACTGCAGTCTCCTCAGTAGGAAATGCTTTCAGTTTTTTACTTTGATTCCATCATGAAGGTATTCAGATATGTCACACATTTGCCATAAATTCTGAAAGTTAGCACTCTAGTTGCTCATTATATCACTGTAGTAAAACTACTGTTCACCATGGAAGTCTGCTCCTGGTATTAAAAGTGCATGTTTCAGTCTGCATGTCAGAATTTTTTAATGAAATAGAAGAGGATTTGAGAAGTCACTCAAAATGTGCCCTCATTTTCTTTCTTCAGCATTAATCATAATTTCTATGGCAAAATGAACCCCCTCATTGTGTTCCTTTTTAAATTAAATGTTTTAAGTGTTACCAGTTTATTCCAATCAAGATGGCTTCAGGTGTGCCATACTTTTGTCATAATGAAGACAGTAAGCGCTCTAGTTGTTTTTAAGAACACTCTGGGACATTCTGTCATTGGGCTATACTTGGGCTACATCTGGGTGATATTTGGGCTCTTTTGTCTCTGGTGGCCATCTTGGGAGACTTATTTGTTATGAAGTTTCCTAATTTCCTCATTTACTGCAGTCTCCTCAGTAGGAAATACTTTCAGCTTTTTACTTTGATTCCATCAAGAAGGCATTCAGATGTGTCACACATTTGCCATACATTCAGAATGTTAGCACTCTTTTTGCTCATTAGATCACTGTAGTAAAGCTACTGCTCACCAGGGAAAACTGCTGCTGGTATTGAAAGTGCATGTTTCAGTCTGCATGTCAGAATTTTTTAATGAAATAAAAGAGGATTTCAGAAGTCAAAATGTGCCCTAGTTTTTCTTTCTGCAGCACTAATCATACTTGTTATGGAAAAATGAACCCCATCATTTTGTTCCTTTTTAAATTAAATGTTTTAAGAGTTACCACTTTAGTCCAAGCAAGATGGCTTCAGGTGTGCCATACGTTTATCATAAGTAGGACTGTTAGCGCTCTAGTTGTTCTTTGGAACACTCTGGGAAGCTGCAGTAGAACACAAAGGAATCAACTGACAGCCTCTGCCCTTGTTGGATGTACATGTTTTACTGAGAATGTCAGACTTCATTCTCACATGACTGAGAAAGATAATGTGAATTTACAGAAAATAAGCTCTCAGTTTAGCTTATAGATCACCTTCCAAACCTCTGTGGGAAAAGCATGAGAAAATATTTTTCTCTCAATCATGATATCCCAGCAGAAGGCTTTTTCACATGGTGAAATCACCTTAGAACATACCACAATTCCTAAAATGAGTATGGTACCATCAACAAATGATTCATAATGTAACTAAAGTCTTAAAACCTTCTATTAACTGCAATGCTTTTTAATGAGGTGCTATCATGTATATTGGTCCCAAGATGGCTGCCAACACTTCTTGGATGAAGTGCTGACAGCCAATCAGATCTCAGGATGAGATGTGTGGTTAGGCTCCGCCCACATATATATATGATTTTACTTTTGATTTTCTCAGGAACTACTGAACAGATTGACACCAGACCTGCAAAAGGCACTTCCCTGAGCTGAGGACTACCTCTCTGCCAAATTTCAAGTAATTCTGTTCAGCCGTTCGGGCTGTACCTTGGACTAAAGGACCCTATAGAAAATTGCATGGGAAAAACATGTTTTGGGACCCCCCTTTTTTCTCAGCCCCCGCTTGACGAATCCCCCCGAGACTTTCAGGGTAGGAGCGGAGCGGAGCGCCCCACCTATTTTGAAAATTTCGCGAGGATTCGTCAATCGGCGCCAAAGTTATTCCAAATAGAATGTTGCGGATTTCCTATCGAAACACGGTCCTAACTATAACTATCTACTGGCGACCGCCAGTAGATAATATATATGTATATATATATTCAGTTTCACAAGCACCCAAATGCAGCGCGCACTCCCAGTCAGCTCTCTCCAAGTAAGGGAAGATACAGGTGCAAACAGCGTCAGCAGAGCCTGACGCGTTTCGGGCATGCGCCCTTCCTCAAAGGCTTTTCTGCTACTGAATAACTGCCACCATTAAGATTACCAGTGTTTGTCCCTTCTTTATTTCATTCATGATCAAACAATCACAGCTGGGTAAGTTCCAAGGAATTCTGGGACTGGTAGTCTTTTCAAAATACATCCCAAGTGGGCTGAAGGCAGTCAATTCAATAAAATGTCTATTAATCACGGGTGTACCTGCACACTTCCTCCCCGTTCAAATCTTGAGCCAGACTGATCCATTCCGCCGATAATCACACCAGCAGTGGAACCGCTAAGTAACGCGGCGGTGCGCCCCCCGGCCGGGTCGGCCGTAATATAGTCAGTTTCACAAGCACCCAAATGCAGCGCGCACTCCCAGTCAGCTCTCTCCAAGTAAGGGAAGATACAGGTGCAACCAGCGTCAGCAGAGCCTGACGCGTTTCGGGCATGCGCCCTTCCTCAAAGGCTTTTCTGCTACTGAATGACTGCCACCATTAAGATTACCAGTGTTTGTCCCTTCTTTATTTCATTCATGATCAAACAATCACAGCTGGGTAAGTTCCAAGGAATTCTGGGACTGGTAGTCTTTTCAAAATACATCCCAAGTGGGCTGAAGGCAGTCAATTCAATAAAATGTCTATTAATCACGGGTGTACCTGCACACTTCCTCCCCGTTCAAATCTTGAGCCAGACTGATCCATTCCGCCGATAATCACACCAGCAGTGGAACCGCTAAGTAACGCGGCGGTGCGCCCCCCGGCCGGGTCGGCCGTAATATAGTCAGTTTCACAAGCACCCAAATGCAGCGCGCACTCCCAGTCAGCTCTCTCCAAGTAAGGGAAGATACAGGTGCAACCAGCGTCAGCAGAGCCTGACGCGTTTCGGGCATGCGCCCTTCCTCAAAGGCTTTTCTGCTACTGAATGACTGCCACCATTAAGATTACCAGTGTTTGTCCCTTCTTTATTTCATTCATGATCAAACAATCACAGCTGGGTAAGTTCCAAGGAATTCTGGGACTGGTAGTCTTTTCAAAATACATCCCAAGTGGGCTGAAGGCAGTCAATTCAATAAAATGTCTATTAATCACGGGTGTACCTGCACACTTCCTCCCCGTTCAAATCTTGAGCCAGACTGATCCATTCCGCCGATAATCACACCAGCAGTGGAACCGCTAAGTAACGCGGCGGTGCGCCCCCCGGCCGGGTCGGCCGTAATATAGTCAGTTTCACAAGCACCCAAATGCAGCGCGCACTCCCAGTCAGCTCTCTCCAAGTAAGGGAAGATACAGGTGCAACCAGCGTCAGCAGAGCCTGACGCGTTTCGGGCATGCGCCCTTCCTCAAAGGCTTTTCTGCTACTGAATGACTGCCACCATTAAGATTACCAGTGTTTGTCCCTTCTTTATTTCATTCATGATCAAACAATCACAGCTGGGTAAGTTCCAAGGAATTCTGGGACTGGTAGTCTTTTCAAAATACATCCCAAGTGGGCTGAAGGCAGTCAATTCAATAAAATGTCTATTAATCACGGGTGTACCTGCACACTTCCTCCCCGTTCAAATCTTGAGCCAGACTGATCCATTCCGCCGATAATCACACCAGCAGTGGAACCGCTAAGTAACGCGGCGGTGCGCCCCCGGGCCGGGTCGGCCGTAATATAGTCAGACCCGGCCGGGGGGCGCACCGCCGCGTTACTTAGCGGTTCCACTGCTGGTGTGATTATCGGCGGAATGGATCAGTCTGGCTCAAGATTTGAACGGGGAGGAAGTGTGCAGGTACACCCGTGATTAATAGACATTTTATTGAATTGACTGCCTTCAGCCCACTTGGGATGTATTTTGAAAAGACTACCAGTCCCAGAATTCCTTGGAACTTACCCAGCTGTGATTATTTGATCATGAATGAAATAAAGAAGGGACAAACACTGGTAATCTTAATGGTGGCAGTCATTCAGTAGCAGAAAAGCCTTTGAGGAAGGGCGCATGCCCGAAACCCGTCAGGCTCTGCTGACGCTGGTTGCACCTGTATCTTCCCTTACTTGGAGAGAGCTGACTGGGAGTGCGCGCTGCATTTGGGTGCTTGTGAAACTGACTATATTACGGCCGACCCGGCCGGGGGGCGCACCGCCGCGGTACTTAGCATTCCACTGCTGGTGTGATTATCGGCGGAATGGATCAGTCTGGCTCAAGATTTGAACGGGGAGGAAGTGTGCAGGTACACCCGTGATTAATAGACATTTTATTGAATTGACTGCCTTCAGCCCACTTGGGATGTATTTTGAAAAGACTACCAGTCCCAGAATTCCTTGGAACTTACCCAGCTGTGATTGTTTGATCATGAATGAAATAAAGAAGGGACAAACACTGGTAATCTTAATGGTGGCAGTCATTCAGTAGCAGAAAAGCCTTTGAGGAAGGGCGCATGCCCGAAACGCGTCAGGCTCTGCTGACGCTGGTTGCACCTGTATCTTCCCTTACTTGGAGAGAGCTGACTGGGAGTGCACGCTGCATTTGGGTGCTTGTGAAACTGACTATATTACGGCCGACCCGGCCAGGGGGCGCACCGCCGCGTTACTCAGCGGTTCCACTGCTGGTGTGATTATCGGCGGAATGGATCAGTCTGGCTCAAGATTTGAACGGGGAGGAAGTGTGCAGGTACACCCGTGATTAATAGACATTTTATTGAATTGACTGCCTTCAGCCCACTTGGGATGTATTTTGAAAAGACTACCAGTCCCAGAATTCCTTGGAACTTACCCAGCTGTGATTGTTTGATCATGAATGAAATAAAGAAGGGACAAACACTGGTAATCTTAATGGTGGCAGTCATTCAGTAGCAGAAAAGCCTTTGAGGAAGGGCGCATGCCCGAAACGCGTTAGGCTCTGCTGACGCTGGTTGCACCTGTATCTTCCCTTACTTGGAGAGAGCTGACTGGGAGTGCGCGCTGCATTTGGGTGCTTGTGAAACTGACTATATTACGGCCGACCCGGCCGGGGGGCGCACTCCCGCGTTACTTAGCGGTTCCACTGCTGGTGTGATTATCGGCGGAATGGATCAGTCTGGCTCAAGATTTGAACGGGGAGGAAGTGTGCAGGTACACCCGTGATTAATAGACATTTTATTGAATTGACTGCCTTCAGCCCACTTGGGATGTATTTTGAAAAGACTACCAGTCCCAGAATTCCTTGGAACTTACCCAGCTGTGATTGTTTGATCATGAATGAAATAAAGTAGGGACAAACACTGGTAATCTTAATGGTGGCAGTCATTCAGTAGCAGAAAAGCCTTTGAGGAAGGGCGCATGCCCGAAACGCGTCAGGCTCTGCTGACGCTGGTTGCACCTGTATCTTCCCTTACTTGGAGAGAGCTGACTGGGAGTGCGCGCTGCATTTGGGTGCTTGTGAAACTGACTATATTACGGCCGACCCGGCCGGGGGGCGCACCGCCGCGTTACTTAGCGGTTCCACTGCTGGTGTGATTATCGGCGGAATGGATCAGTCTGGCTCAAGATTTGAACGGGGAGGAAGTGTGCAGGTACACCCGTGATTAATAGACATTTTATTGAATTGACTGCCTTCAGCCCACTTGGGATGTATTTTGAAAAGACTACCAGTCCCAGAATTCCTTGGATCTTACCCAGCTGTGATTGTTTGATCATGAATGAAATAAAGAAGGGACAAACACTGGTAATCTTAATGGTGGCAGTCATTCAGTAGCAGAAAAGCCTTTGAGGAAGGGCGCATGCCCGAAACGCGACAGGCTCTGCTGACGCTGGTTGCACCTGTATCTTCCCTTACTTGGAGAGAGCTGACTGGGAGTGCGCGCTGCATTTGGGTGCTTGTGAAACTGACTATATTACGGCCGACCCGGCCGGGGGGCGCACCGCCACGTTACTTAGCGGTTCCACCGCTGGTGTGATTATCGGCGGAATGGATCTGTCTGGCTCAAGATTTGAACGGGGAGGAAGTGTGCAGGTACACCCGTGATTAATAGACATTTTATTGAATTGACTGCCTTCAGCCCACTTGGGATGTATTTTGAAAAGACTACCAGTCCCAGAATTCCTTGGAACTTACCCAGCTGTGATTGTTTGATCATGAATGAAATAAAGAAGGGACAAACACTGGTAATCTTAATGGTGGCAGTCATTCAGTAGCAGAAAAGCCTTTGAGGAAGGGCGCATGCCCGAAGCGCGTCAGGCTCTGCTGACGCTGGTTGCACCTGTATCTTCCCTTACTTGGAGAGAGCTGACTGGGAGTGCGCGCTGCATTTGGGTGCTTGTGAAACTGACTATATTACGGCCGACCCGGCCGGGGGGCGCACCGCCGCGTTACTTAGCGGTTCCACTGCTGGTGTGATTATCGGCGGAATGGATCAGTCTGGCTCAAGATTTGAACGGGGAGGAAGTGTGCAGGTACACCCGTGATTAATAGACATTTTATTGAATTGACTGCCTTCAGCCCACTTGGGATGTATTTTGAAAAGACTACCAGTCCCAGAATTCCTTAGAACTTACCCAGCTGTGATTGTTTGATCATGAATGAAATAAAGAAGGGACAAACACTGGTAATCTTAATGGTGGCAGTCATTCAGTAGCAGAAAAGCCTTTGAGGAAGGGCGCATGCCCGAAACGCGTCAGGCTCTGCTGACGCTGGTTGCACCTGTATCTTCCCTTACTTGGAGAGAGCTGACTGGGAGTGCGCGCTGCATTTGGGTGCTTGTGAAACTGACTATATTACGGCCGACCCGGCCGGGGGGCGCACCGCCGCGTTACTTAGCGGTTCCACTGCTGTGTGATTATCGGCGGAATGGATCAGTCTGGCTCAAGATTTGAACGGGGAGGAAGTGTGCAGGTACACCCGTGATTAATAGACATTTTATTGAATTGACTGCCTTCAGCCCACTTGGGATGTATTTTGAAAAGACTACCAGTCCCAGAATTCCTTGGAACTTACCCAGCTGTGATTGTTTGATCATGAATGAAATAAAGAAGGGACAAACACTGGTAATCTTAATGGTGGCAGTCATTCAGTAGCAGAAAAGCCTTTGAGGAAGGGCGCATGCCCGAAACGCGTCAGGCTCTGCTGATGCTGGTTGCACCTGTATCTTCCCTTACTTGGAGAGAGCTGACTGGGAGTGCGCGCTGCATTTGGGTGCTTGTGAAACTGAATGTATATATATATATATTACCTACTGGCGGTCGCCAGTAGGTAGTTATAGTTAGGACCCTGTTTCCATAGGAAAACAGCAACATTCTATTTGGAATAACTTTGGCGCTGGTCGACGAAGCCTCGCGAAATTTTTAAAATAGGTGGGTCGCTACGCTCCGCTCCTACCCTGAAAGTCTCGGGGGGATTCGTCAAGCGGGGGCTGAGATAAAAGGGGGGTCCCAAAACGCATTTTTCCCATGCATTTTTCCATAGGACCTTTAGACACAGTTACAGCCCGAACGGCTGAACAGAGTTACTTGAAATTTGGCAGAGAGGTAGTCCTCAGGTCAAGGAAGTGCCTTTTGTAGGTCTGGTGTAAATCTGTTCAGTAGTTCCTGAGAAAATAGCCTTTAAATCAATATATATATCTGATGACAGCTTACGGTGCGCTTACGGTAAGCTTACCGTACGCGTACGGTGACGTGCGCGAGCGCGAATCTGATTGGCTGTTAGATCTTAGTAAACATTCGAATCGGTCGAAACCAGGAAGTGGCGGCCGCCATTTTCTCTCTCGCACTCTGAGAGGGGGTTAAAAAACAAAGAGCAAAAACATGTAAAGGGGCTGTTTAGACAGCTCCTAAGCACCTAGCCATGTTGAGGGAGTCCCCAAAGTTCCCCTAAAGCCAAAAACGGAATTTTCATTTTTTCGATAATTTCGCCGATTACGCTTACCGTACGCGTACGGTAATAATTATAAAAAAAAAAAGTATCCACACTCTCCCCACCCCATGTGCAAATGGTGCCCGAAGTGCACCATTTGTGCATGGCTTATATATATCAGTGAAAAATTAAAATATTACCTTTCACAACGAAGCGCATCATATGTCCTCCATGTGCGCACGGTGCGCGAAGCGCATCGTGCGTACATGGCCCATCTAGCGTAACATGGGCACGCGGTGCGCGTAGCGCACCGCGTGCCCACCGTGCGTGCACGGCACTAACTGCGTAAAGTGGGCGCGCGGTGCGCGAAGCGCACCGCGTGCTCACTGTGTTAAGTGGGCGTGCACACCACGAATGGCGTAAAGTAACTTAGCATTTAAAAAACCGTACAAATTCACTGAAAAAACCATAGGTTTCACACACGTTATAGTTAGGAATTAGCATTTAAAAAACCTTGCAAATTCACTGAAAAAACCATAGGTTTCACACATGTTATAGTTAGCGGAAATTTTACTGATAAAAAACCAATGAAATTCCCCCGTTATAGTTAGTGCAGGCAACTATAACTCACGCGACCGCAATCCTCTGCTGATGACATATGTGTCTTTATGAAAAAAGTATTTGTAATATATGTATAGCTAAAATTTAATGGAAGAAGACATGGGCAAATAAGTGTCTAAATACAGTATTAGCATCAGCAGAGGATTGCGGTCGCGTGAGTTATAGTTGCCTGCACTAACTATAACGGGGGAATTTCATTGGTTTTTTTATCAGTAAAATTTCCGCTAACTATAACATGTGTGAAACCTATGGTTTTTTCAGTGAATTTGCAAGGTTTTTTTAAATGCTAATTCCTAACTATAACGTGTGTGAAACCTATGGTTTTTTCATTGAATATATATATATACATATTACCTACTGGCGGTCGCCAGTAGGTAGTTATAGTTAGGACCACGTTTCCATAGGAAAACCTCAACATTCTATTTTGAATAACTTTGACGCCGGTCGACGAATCCTCGCGAATTTCTCAAAATAGGTGGGGTGCTACACTCCGCTCCTACCCTGAAAGTCTCGGGGGGATTCGTCAAGCGGGGGCTGAGATAAAAGGGGGGTCCCAAAACGCGTTTTTCCCATGCATTTTTCCATAGGACCTTTAGAACGAGCTACAGCCCGAACGGCTGAACAGAATTACTAGAAATTTGGCAGAGAGGTAGTCCCTAGGTCAAGGAAGTGCCTTTTGTAGGTTTGGTGTAAATCTGTTCAGTAGATTCTGAGAAAATAGCCTTTAAATCAATATATATATCTGAGCCCGCTTACGGTACGCTTACCGTACGCTTACCGTACGCTTACCGTAAGCTTACGGTGGCGTGCGCGAGCGCGATTCTGATTGGCTCTTAGATCTTAGTAAACATTCGAATCGGCCGAAACCAGGAAGCGGCGTCCGCCATTTTGTCTCTCGCACTGAGTGTTGTTTATCAAACATGATGGCCAAAAACATGTTACGGGGCTGTTTTGACAACTCCCTCCCACATAGTCATGTTGAGGGAGTCCCCAAACATCCCCCAAGAGCAAAAACGGTTTTATTTTTTTTTCGGCAATTTCGCGGGGTACGCTTACCGTACGCTTACCGTACGCTTACCGTGAGCTTACCGTACGCTTACGGTAAAAAAATAAAAATAAAAAAAACACTATCCACACTTACCCCACCCCCTGTGCTTTTGGTGGCCGCAGGCCACCAAATGTGCAGGGCTTATTAATAGAGAAAAAAAACGTAATTTTGGCAACATGAAATTATAAAATCGAAATAAAAAAAACACTATCCACATTGACCTCACCCTCTGTGCTTTTGGTGGCCGAAGGCCACCAAATGTACAGGGCTTATTAAAGTTGATAAAAACCGTGCACGGAACGAACTGCGTTAAGTGGGCGCGCACGCCACAAATGGCGTAAAGTAACTTAGCATTTAAAAAACCGTAAAAATTCACTGAAAAAACCATAGGTTTCACACACGTTATAGTTAGGAAATAGCATTTAAAAAACCTTGCTAATTCACTGAAAAAACCATAGGTTTCACACATGTTATAGTTAGCTGGACATTTTACTGATAAAAAACCAATGAAATTCCCCCGTTATAGTTACTGTAGGCAACTATAACTCACGCGACCGTAATCCTCTGCTGATGACATATGTGTCTTTATGAAAAAAAAATATTTGTAATATATGTATAGCTAAAATTTAATGGAAGAAGATATGGGCAAATAAGTGTCTAAATACAGTATTAGCATCAGCAGAGGATTACGGTCGCGTGAGTTATAGTTGCCTACAGTAACTATAACGGGGGAATTTCATTGGTTTTTTATCAGTAAAATGTCCAGCTAACTATAACATGTGTGAAACCTATGGTTTTTTCAGTGAATATATATATATAGAGAGATATATATTACCTACTGGCGGTCGCCAGTAGGTAGTTATAGTTAGGACCCCTTTTCCATATAGGAAATCCGCAACATTCTATTTTGAATAACTTTGGCGCCGGTCGATGAATCCTCGCGAATTTCTCAAAATAGGTGGGGCGCTACGCTCCGCTCCTACCCTGAAAGTCTCGGGGGGATACGTCAAGCGGGGGCTGAGATAAAAGGGGGGTCCCAAAACGCGTTTTTCCCATGCATTTTTCCATAGGACCTTTAGAACGAGCTACAGCCCGAACGGCTGAACAGAATTACTAGAAATTTGGCAGAGAGGTAGTCCCTATGTCAAGGAAGTGCCTTTTGTAGGTTTGGTGTAAATCTGTTCAGTAGATTCTGAGAAAATAGCCTTTAAATCAATATATATATCTGAGCCCGCTTACGGTACGCTTACCGTACGCTTACGGTAAGCTTACGGTACGCGTACGGTGGCGTGCGCGAGCGCGATTCTGATTGGCTGTTAGATCTTAGTAAACATTCGAATCGGCCGAAACCAGGAAGCGGCAGCCGCCATTTTGTGTGTTTCACTCAGAAAAAAAAGAGTGAAAACAAGAAAAGGGGGCAATGAGGAGAGTTACAGACCCCCTTACATTTGTGAGGGGGTCAAAGAAGGACTGTAAAGTACAAAGAAAATATTTATTGATTTTTAAAAAAATCACGGGGTACGCGTACGGTAAGCTTACGGTAAGCGTACGGTAGAAAAAAAAATAAAAAAATAAATGAAATTCAGATTTAAGTGTTTAGATATTAGGGGGCTCTAAAAAGAGCCGTTGTGTTTATGAAATGATTTTTTAGTGGTACCTACAAGTAAGTACCGATGCAGAGTCTAAGGTTCAAGAGGAAGACTCTGTTCCCTTTATCATTGAAGTGCACACCGTCTCCTCTATAAATGTCTTGCATGTCAAAACGCAAGTTGTTGTGGTAAATGGCACCCATACCATAGTCACGGAGGAAAGCAGAAACAGATTTGTTGACGTGCTTTCTTGCTTTGTCAATCTGCGGACAGAATTGATTGGACCAGTTCCATTTTTGCCTTTGGCATATGTTGGAAAACACAAAGGCAGTTTTAGGGAAAAGTGAAAACAGTTGTGCAAAGGTGTCCTTCATAAGCATTTCCAGACCTACCCCAGTCAAAGTGCCTAGGTCATTGCCACCACAGTGCACTATTATGAGGTCAGGGTGTTGGATTTGCATGAAGGATTTCACCAATGGCATCAATTGGTGCCACTTTAACCCTCTCTGACCAATCCATTTAATGTCTACATTTGGCAAAGCAAGGTCTCTCACCATATCTGTTTTCTCTGCAAACTTTTCACTCCAGAAGACATAGCTGTGCCCTACAATCCACACTGTGAACATCTTCAAAGGAGAACTGGATGCACTCAGGAGGTGTCTTTCAGTAGAATGGCAATATGAAAAGAAAGACAGTTTGGAAATGGAGGCATACATATTTTTTTCAAAACAAAAAGAACTGATTGGCTGTTTCATACCATTCTAGAATAAAAACTAGGCTGTATGTGTAAACTAATAGAAGCATGTTTTGTATTGGTACAAAAAAATGTGTTACCAAAGAACAGTACTATGGATTTGCTGTTAGGTTTGAAAAGTCAAGCACTCTTGCTCTGTGGAATTGAAACATTGTGTGGCGAACTTCTGACCTAACTCCACACAGCAGTGTTCCATGAGCTGTTGCTATGGTAGCAGGCAGAAGTCAAGTTGGGGGAAGGGTACTAGGCAGAAGTCAAGTTGGGGGCAGGGTACTTTTGGAAAAGGGTTGGTTTTCAACCAATAGAAATGTGTAATTACATTTGAAAAAAAGGGGGAAGCACTGAGATTTGAAACTTACATGTATATGTGTGGAAAAATAGAGGGAAAGTTTGCCATTATCTGGTTCTGCTGAGAGGAGAGAGGTGAACACAACAGAGATCCTGGCTCTGATAATCTGCTGTTTGAGTGTCACACTTCTTTCACAACTAACTAATTTTAAAGGTGAGTTTAGAGTTTGAGAGGGGATGTATGTGGTAACTTAAGAAATGAATAATAGAAATGGAAATTCTTTTTGTTGTAGTTGCGTTTATCATTTTCTGTTTTGGGAGAAATTTAAATGTGAGGAACATGTAAAATAATATGGAGTATGTTTTCACAATAAATTAAGGTGTACTGGAAAAAAAAAGAATAGTTTAAGGGTTTGAGGTTGGACTCAGTAATGCAAATACATTCAGCATCACTAAGGCTGGTTGCCCTTGCTGGAGTGTAGGCAGCCACCCAGGTTACACATGGAGGTGGTCTGAAAAAGAAGTTTGGACATGTGCATTTAAGAAAATCGAAAAAAGTGGTTTCATAATGTGTCAGTCTGTAAAAGTGATTTTCACTTGGCCAAAAAAAAAAGAGCAGTAAGTGTGCTTTCAAATTGGCAAAGAAATTTCGTTTTGGGACTAATGTGAAAACATGACTCTGTGTGCAGAGAGGAATTATAGGCAGAGATTTATTGCGTATTGCTCTGGTGATTTCACAGTTGCATTAGATGGAAAGGGGGAGCGATTTTTTGGGGGAAGAAGCAGACTCTTAGCACACACCCATGTGCTTGCCATGTATAATCATGCACAGTATTTACAAGCGAGTGGGGTTTTCAGGTTTCAGTCTGTAATGCAAATACATTCAGCATCACTAAGGCTGGTTGCCCTTGCTGGAGTGTAGGCAGCCACCCAGGTTACACATGGAGGTGGTCTGAAAAAGAAGTTTGGACATGTGCATTTAAGAAAATCGAAAAAAGTGGTTTCATAATGTGACAGTCTGTAAAAGTGATTTTCACTTGCCCAAAAAAAAAGAGCAGTAAGTGTGCTTTCAAATTGGCAAAGAAATTTCGTTTTGGGACTAATGTGAAAACATGACTCTGTGTGGAAATAGGAATTACAGGCAGAGATTTATTGCGTTTTTTTTTGGTGATTTCACAGTTGCATTAGTAGGAAAAAGGGGGAGCGATTTTTTGGGGGAAGAAGCAGACTCTTAGCACACACCCATCTGCTTGCCATGTATAATCATGCACAGTATTTACAAGCGAGTGGGGTTTTCAGGTTTCAGTCTGTAATGCAAATACATTCAGCATCACTAAGGCAATATATTCTGAAAACAGCAAAAATAAGGCAAAAATATTTTTTGAAAAATATGTAAATATGTGTACTGTATAATAAAATGTTTTAAAAATATTAATACTTTTTTTTTTCTTTTTTTTCAGATTGATATAGAAAAATTTCGAAAACTAGAACCATTTTTAAAGCTATTTTTTTAAAAAACAAAGGAATAAATATTTTTTTGAGTGGGTATGGTAAGTCAATAATAATAATTGTAGTCTCTCAAGGACCTTGTAATGTGATAATTGATTTTTAGTGTTTTTTTTTTTTTTTTTTTTAAAAAGTACGCGCACCGTACGCGAACGGTAAAAAAAAAAAAAAAAAGTTTTTAAAAACATATGTAAAAAAAAGATGAAAGATAAGGTTGGCTCTTAAAAGAACCGTTGTGTTCATGCAGGGACAGAGGAAAGAAAGCATGGAAAAATTAGTCTTTGTGACAAGTGTGCTGATCTATTTTGTTGTTCACTAGGGAAACACTGGTCTCCCTATGACAAATTAGATCATGACAAGAGGCACATCGAATATCAACCCTCAGAAATCGAGGGTTAATTTCCAGAGGGCCAGCAGAAGGAGATGCTCCCCCCACAGATGAAGGGCTCACCTGACCTGCAGAAGAAGGAGTCAGCCCTGCAGATGATGGATTCAGGCTGAGCTGCTGTGGATGTACTTGCTTGTCTTTCTGAAGAGTTACCTCCAAAAAGATGACCATGTGTCCTTCTGTGTACATCCTGGAGGTGTCTCTTCATGGTGTGATTCCCAAAGGAATACTTCCTGTCAGGATTACCTCTAGAAAGTACACGCTGACACAGCATGCAAGTTACTAAGGGTGCATTCACCTTTTGCTGGCCTTCAGGAAAAGTAAAATAATCCCATACATAAGAGGGCTTTTGTTTCCTCGATCTCTGCCTCAAGACAGTGCTGCTAGTGCTAGCCTCACTCTCAGAAGAGCTCTGCTGTTCTGCCATCGTATCCCAAAGACAAACCAGCTCCTTCTCCCAAGGGATCACAAGCAGAAATGAGGGGAATGGGTGTGGTGTAGGAGAGTTCTAGAACTGAAAGTAGTTTCAACCAATCAAAAGTTGTGTTTCATGATCACATGACCTACCGTACGCTTACGGTACGCTTACGGTACGCTTACGGCAAAAGTGCGCATGCGCGTAAAAAAGACACGCGCTTGCGCGCATGCGCATAACAGTCACTACCCGACACTTCCGCGTAACGTGCGCGTGTAGCGTACACGCGTACGCGTCCCACGCGGAGGACGCGCGGCTACGCAAATTGCGTAACTATACGCAAACAGCGTAGATAAATTACGGACGTTGCGTAAACCGTACGCTTACCGTAAGCTTACGGTACGCGTACTAAAAAAAAAATAAAAAAAAAGGAAAAAATGTATTGCTAATAATTTTTACATGTTTATTTTATAAAATATATTAAAAAAAACATATTATAGAATTTTAAAAATTTAACCATAGTCTTTAAAAAAGGATAGAAAATTAAAAAAAAAATATGTTTAAAAAAATAGAAGAAAAAAAACAAAATTAGCATTTAAAAAACCTTGCAAATTCACTGAAAAAACCATGGGTTTCACACACGTTATAGTTAGGACTTAGCATTTAAAAAACCTTAGAAATTCAGTGAAAAAACCATAGGTTTCACACACGTTATAGTTAGGAATTAGCATTTAAAAAACCTTAGAAATTCAGTGAAAAAAACCATAGGTTTCACACATGTTATAGTTAACTGGACATTTTACTCGTAAAAAACCATTGAAATTGCCCCGTTATAGTTAGTTCAGCTAACTATAACTCGCGCGCCCGCAATGCACTGCTGATGACGTCACATATTACATCACTCATGACATGGTCAGTGACATCACTCATGACATCACTGATGACATCTCAAATGACATCACTGATGACATCACTGATGACATCATCCTTGTGATAGAGTGGCAGACCTCCTCTTCCCCTAATATAACCTTTGATACACACAATCAAAAATAGAAATTACAATTTTAAAAACAATGGACATACCAATACCAGTTACAACAACCTATACAGTAATTCTAAGATCCAAATACACATCCACTCATTCACCAACAGTCCTATACAGTCACTCATACATGTACTCACTCATCATATGTACTCATACACGTATACATCCTGTTACACAATGCCACTCATCCATAGAGGTACTCACACACATAGTTAGTCATGCTAATAAAGAATCAAACATACATTTACTTGCATATACAGTTATACACACACCACCACACTTACTTCTACGGAAACTTACACATGCTTAGTCTTTTAAACAATCACTTATAGAAACACATACTTATTCATACAGGAACTCTTTCAATCTCTCACTCTCACATATACTCACATATATACACCAATAGTCACATATACTAGTTTAAAACATATGTAGTTACACATAAAGACACTATTGAGACAGTCATTCACTCACTAACACACCCATACATACACTCATCCACCCATACAGTCCTGCACACATGCTGTCTTCAACACATACAAACAATGAGTCACTCATTCATGCACCCATGCACTACGTAATACCCCTCACCGAACCAGACACTCACACTCACACTCATACTGATACTCAAAAAACCAACTAATAACCTATTTAGACACTCATGTAGCTACACACCAACCCATGCAGCCACTTATACACAAAGTGAGAGACTGATACAGATATTTACATATTTAAACATTACTCACTAAGCCATGTATTCACTAAGATACACTTAATCAGTCAGTCATACAATCAATTTTTCAAAAACAATTCATCCATTTAGACACTTATATACCCATTTATTCTTCCATCGACCTTGAGATATACATATATAAAACATATTTAATTTTCAGAAAAACACACATTCACTGGATGATGTCATCAGTGATGTCATCAGTGATGTCATTTGAGATGTCATCAGTGATGTCATGAGTGATGTCACTGACCATGTCATGAGTGATGTAATATGTGACGTCATCAGCAGTGCATTGCGGGCGCGCGAGTTATAGTTAGCTGAACTAACTATAACGGGGCAATTTCAATGGTTTTTTACGAGTAAAATGTCCAGTTAACTATAACATGTGTGAAACCTATGGTTTTTTTCACTGAATTTCTAAGGTTTTTTAAATGCTAATTCCTAACTATAACGTGTGTGAAACCTATGGTTTTTTCACTGAATATATATATATATAGATATATATATATATTACCTACTGGCGGTCGCCAGTAGGTAGATATAGTTAGGACCTATTTTCCATCGGAAATCCGCAACATTCTATTTGGAATAACCTTGGGGCCGATTGACGAATCTTCGCGAACTTTTCCAAACTTTTGGCCAGCTCCGGTCCGCTCCTATCCTGAAAGTTTCATGGTGATTCATCAAGTGGGGGCTGAGGAAAAAGGGGGGTCCCAAAACACGTTTTCCCCATGCATTTTCCCCTAGGACTTTTAGCCGCAGCTACAGCCCGAACTGCTGAACGGAATTACACCATATTTGGCAAAGAGGTAGTCCTCAGTTCAGACTGGTGTTAATCCGTTCAGTAGTTCCTGAGAAAATGAGAGTTAAAAGTTCATATATATGTATGGCCTCGGAGGATCCGCGCACCCTCCCGATCACGAGCTGAATTTTAATTGGTTGGCAACACTCAGGAAGTGTTGGCAGCCATCTTGTGCCTCGGTTCTACCGAGGCACAAGGAACCCACAAAAAAGGCGCAAAACGCGAAAAGGGGGCAGGTTTTTTAAAAAACTGAAGGATGCGCGCTGGATGTGCGCATCCTGCCGATAGAATTTTTTTTTTGCATATTTGCAACATATGCTAATTTGCCCCGGGGGCCCAAATCCCGGGGGCATATTGAAACAAGCATTGGCATAGCCAATAGGTCTCGCCTTTGGTACCTTATAAGTGTTTAGCCATGCAACAGTTGCGTAACCAAATACTTATAAGGTCCCAAAAGCGAGACCTATTGGCTATGCAAAGCGGCCGTGCGGCCTCGAAAGTGATCGCGATCACGATCAAACATCAAAGCGGCCGTGCGGCCGAAAGTGAAAGTAATCGCGGTAAAACGCGGCGCGCGCGCCCGCGCACATGGGGCCCGATTCACAGAACTAACTTAAGACAAAATCCTAAACTTACTACCATTTTGGTATTCACAGAAGGCACTTACTCATTTCGGTATTCACATAAGTTAGGAGTCCTAACTTTAGGACTCCTAAATGCCTTCTGTGAATACCGAAAGTCTTAAAATTAGGATTTTTCTCAGTTTATTATTAGTATAGTTAGGACTCCTAACTTTAGGACTCCTAAACGCCTTCTGTGAATACCGAAAGTCTTAAAATTAGGATTTTTCTCAATTTAGTAGTCCTAAGTTTAGGACTCCTAACTTTAGGACTCCTAAATGCCTTCTGTGAATACCGAAAGCCTTAAAATAAGGATTTTTCTCAGTTTAGGAGTCCTAAGGTTAGGACTCCTAACTTTACAACTACTAAACTGAGAAAAATCCTAATTTTAAGGCTTTCGGTATTCACAGAAGGCATTTAGGAGTCCTAAAGTTAGGAGTCCTAAACTTAGGACTACTAAATTGAGAAAAATCCTAATTTTAAGACTTTCGGTATTCACAGAAGGCATTTAGGAGTCCTAAAGTTAGGAGTCCCAACTATACTACTACTAAACTGAGAAAAATCCTAATTTTAAGACTTTCGGTATTCACAGAAGGCATTTAGGAGTCCTAAAGTTAGGACTCCTAACTTCTGTGAATACCGAAATTAGTAAGTGCCTTCTGTGAATACCAAAATGAGTAAGTGCCTTCTGTGAATACCAAAATGGTAGTAAGTTTAGGATTTTGTCTTAAGTTAGTTCTGTGAATCGGGCCCATGCACTGTAGCTCTAGGCTGGCCTGGTAGCACTTTTTGGAGCCCTCTCAATAAGTTTCGCCAGACCAGCGCCAGCGCTGGGTCAGGCGAGACCTAAAAATAGGTGTGGGGGGTCCCAATCCCCCCCACACTGCCCCGGGGACCGCCACCCCCAGGTCACTAACATAAAATAGGCGGGGGACTCACAGCCCCCCCGCAGTCCCCCCCACAGCCCCGGGGACCGGCACCCCCTGGGGCAACTTTAAAATAGGTGGGGGACTCTCAGGCCCCCCCAGCCCTGAGGACCACCACCCCCGGGGCTTGTTTAAAATGGGTGGGGGCTCTCAGGCCCCCTCAGCCCCAGGGACCGCCACCCCCCAGGGCAACTTTAAAATAGGTGGGGGAGCTCTCAGGCCCCCCCAGCCCCAGGGACCGCCACCCCCGGGGCAACTTTAAAATGGGTGGGGGGGCTCTCAGGCCCCCCCTAGCCCCGGGGACTGCCACCCCCTGGGGCAACTTTAAAATGGGTGGGGGGCTCTCAGGCCCCCCTCAGCTCCGGGAATCACCACCCCCTGGGGCAACTTTAAAACGTGGGAGGGGGCCACGCGGCCCCCCTCCTGGAGCCTTGTACAGGTCCTGGGGACCGCCACCCCCCAGGGCCGGCTCCTGCAGTGTCCCGGGGTGCCCACCCCCGGGACACTGCTGTTTGCAATGGCAGGGCGGGAGCCTCGCGGCTCCCACCCTGTCATTGCAAACTGCTTTGCTTCATTGAAGCAAGAGCAGGGAAACTCTCGCTTTAATGAAGCAAAGCAGATTGCTTTCCACATGGGGAGCAGCATGTTAGCTGCTCCCCATGTGGAAAAGCAATGCCGGGTACCGCAGGAGGCGGGGAGCCGGCTGGGACCGTGGGGGGATTGGGACCCCCCCACGGTCCCCAATGAGGTGGCCAGGCCCCAGGGGATGGGGTCCCCAGGGCCATGAGTAGCCCGGGAGGGGGGCCACGCAGCCCCCCTCCCCAATAAAGAAAAACAAAATTCAATGGCCGACCCCCAGGGGATGGGGTCCCCGGGACCTTAAGTGGCCAGAGGAGGGGGGCTACGCAGCCCCCTCCATAAAAAGATTTAAAATGTTGGCCATACCCCGGGGTATGGGGTCCCCGGGGCAAAGTATGGCCTAGGGAGGGGAGCCACGCGGCACCCTTCCAGATTAAAAAATAAATAAAAAAAATTGGGGGCACGCCCTAGGTGATGGAATCACCAGGGCCAATAAATTAGAAAAAGAATGGGGGCTACACATCCCCCCTTCTAAAAAAAACTAACAAAAAGAAATGGGATCGGGCCAGAGGCCACGCCCCCTCCTTACACCACTCGGCAAACGCACCCCCTGGCACGTTTGCAGAGGGGGAACTAATTCCCCTTGAATACTGGGGGTCCCTGGGGGCCAACTAGCCCACCAGGAACCTCCAGTATGCGCCAGGGGGCTGCGTTGCAGAGAGGTGTAATGAGGCCACGCCCCTTTTTACACCTCTCTGCAACGCAGCTCCCTGGCGCATCCTGGAGGTACCTGGTGGGCTAGTTGGCCGCCAGGGGACCTCAGGATTCAAGGGGACTTAATCCCCCAACTTAAAACACGCCACTGGGTGCGTTTGCACAGTGGTGAAGGTAGGGGGCGGGGCCTCTGGTGATATGTGTGCAAACACGCCCTGTGGCGCTTTTTAAGTTGGGGAATTAATTCCTCTTCAATCCAGAGGTACCCTAGGGGCAAACTAGCCCACCAGGTACTTCCAGTAAGCGCCACGGAGCTGCGTTGCAGAGTGTTGTAAACCTCTCTGCAATGCAGCTCCCTGGCGCATACTGGAGGTGGCTGGTGGGCTAGTTGGCCCCCAGGGGACCGCAGGATTGAAGAGGAATCAGCCGAACTACGAATTCCGATTTACTCACCTGTTATCAGGAGAGAACCTAGTGCTGCATCTTTTAGCCCAGCACTGACCCTGAAAAGTAATTCTAAGCATACTTACCAGTAACTTGTATTTCCTTCCATAGGAATCCATTGTGTGGTTTTCAGCAGAAACGTTTCTGTCTATTTTCACAAACTAAAAATATTCCTAAAAAATCGTCTGTATGTCTTAAACACATTCTTTCAACTGTTTACAGGAGATTCACCAGTGCTGGATCCAGGATCCACCACTGAGTAAGAAAAAGTAACGATAACACTGCTTACCTGCTAAGTGAATTTTCTGCCATAGGATAACATTGGTGATTCTATGTGAAAAAATGTTTAAGTGTCAACTTTTAAAATACACTAATATTCCTTAAAAGTCACTACTGTAACCAAAACACTTTTACTCAACTGTTTACAGGAGATGTCCAAGGACTGAATCTAGGATCCAGTCCTGTGGTTTGAAAAGTAATCCATAAAGTAACTAATTGCATTTGACTAGAAATTCACATTGAGCTCAATGTTGCATTGTGTTTGAAATTGTGTTGCCCATTGGAACAACTGTAACTACTGTACTTAAAAGTCTATTGCCTATTTGCTAAGTATTTAAACTAAAGTAATTCATTCTGAGAAAGTATATTTTGTATTCTAATGTATAATGTAATTATAATGTAATTAAAAGAAAATATCTAAAAATAAATAGTTAAAAAAATTTAGAAAATCAGTATAAAAAAATCAGTATAACAATTAATACATTACAAATTGTCATTTACAAAACCTTTGAAATACACTGAAAAAACCATAGGTTTCAGGCCTGATATAGTTAGGAATTAGCATTTAAAAAACCTTTAAAATTCACTGAAAAAACCATAGGTTTCAGTCCTGATATAGTTAGGAATTAGCATTTAAAAAACCTTTGAAATTCACTGAAGAACCCATAGGTCTCAGGCCTGATATAGTTAGGAATTAGCATTTACAAAACCTTAGAAATTCACTGAAAAAACAATAGGTTTTAGGGGTGTTATAGTTAGCTGGACATTTCACTCGAACAAAACCATTGAAATTCCTCCGATATAGTTAGTTGTACTAACTACATCTCGCGCGCCTGCAATCCACTGCTGATGATGTCACGGATCACATCATTCATGACATGGTCAGTGACATCACTGATGACATCTCAAATGACATCACTGATGACATCATCCACATGACAATCAGATATACCTCATCATACACTAGTATAACCTTTCATCACTCACTGTAAAATACAGAGTGCCAGATTTAAAACCATTGACACACCAATACAGGTTTTTAAACACCCACTCATGTGATTCCTAGATCTATACACTCATCTAATCACTTACCTATAGATTCACTCATACATGCTGTCAATGATCAATAGAACACTATCAAATATACTTATACACCTATATCGACATTACACACCAGCACACATCCTAATCACTTATGAAGTCATCCTACTCACTTATGCAAACAATGGATCATACTTACTTTTACTTAGCTATACACTTATAAGAACACCACTTCATCTATTCATATACATAATAACTCATACTTAGTGTTATAAAAACACTATTACAAGTATACAGTTATCCATACAGTCACTCATACAATCACTGAGTCTTATGTATATTTACTTATATACAACTGACACATACACTGGCTTTTATTTTTCTAGTTTGTTGGACATGTACCATTGAGACATATATTGGCTCATCACCACACCCATAAAGATATTCACTCACCCAAACGACTGTTATAACATGTAGTTTTA
Organism: Triturus cristatus; assembly: GCF_964204655.1. NCBI lineage: Eukaryota > Metazoa > Chordata > Amphibia > Caudata > Salamandridae > Triturus > Triturus cristatus. The sequence goes on from NC_140582.1 coordinate 501,625,113, forward strand.
ACTTCATATACCTACTGAATCAACTATTCACACATATTTGGGCTGTCACACACCCCCCACCGAACCACACACACATTCACTCTCCCATAAAAATGCTCAGTTAACTAATCTATAACTAATATAGACTTTCACGTAGCTAGTAACCAACTGGTGCAGCAGTTTACACAACAACTGACAAAGTGATACAGATATTCACACAGTTTAGTCACTATCCAATATATTTAGTGAGACACTATAAATTAGCCAAGTAAACAGTCAATCGCACTGCTACTAAATCCTCCATCCAGGTATTTATATTTATATATCCACTCATTCTTCAATGCAAATTGCTATATATATATAATACATATTTAAATAACGAACCAAACCACATTCACTGGATGATGTCATCAGTGATGTCATTTGAGATGTCATCAGTTATGTCACTGACCATGTCATGAATGATGTAATCTGTGACATCATCAGCAGTGGATTGCGGGCGCGCTGTATGTAGTTAGTACAACTAACTATATCGGAGGAATTTCAATGGTTTTGTTCGAGTGAAATGTCCAGCTAACTATAACACCCCTAAAACCTATTGTATTTTCAGTGAATTTCTAAAGTTTTTTAAATGCTAATTCCTAACTATATCAGACCTGAAACCTATGGTTTTTTCAGTGAATGTATATATATATATATATATATATATATATATATATATATATATATATATATATATATATATATATATATGACGGGGATTTCGCCTGAAGACCTCCTGAACACCCACGATCTCGAAGGAAAACAGGAACAGACGAGAACCGACCCAAGTTGCAAGTGAGTACTTATTTTATTTCGTTCACAGCAATGCCTGCATGACGCGTGAGGGCTAATTAGAAGAATGACACAATTGGCTAGTTCAAACTTAGCACATTAGACATAGAAAAAATACATAGTGATGTCACCAGCGGCAAAGGGCAACATTGTAATAACACACACATTGGTTAGTTAAAATCCTAATAAAACAGATTTCATATGTTAAAATGTATATTCATTGTAACTTGAAGTAAAACTAAACGGAAAGATTTTTTTAAAAAATACATTTGAATTTTTCTAAGAAATTACTCTCCTATGTGTGCAAAACAGGCAAGAATTGTGCACATATAGCAATTAAAAATCTAACCCAAGTGGGTAGAGTCCAACAATATTAAGTTGGACCTACAACGCCGCTGACACATATTTTTATGGGCTAAAGAACTCTTTACGGCTTCAACTATATACAGTATAAATACATTATGGAAGCCTGTCCCAAAAAAAGAGGGGGTTGCAAAAGGTGCCTATATATGTTGCAGAGCTATATCTAGATTATCAGTCCAAACTTTGACATCAACCTAGCTATGTCTTAGTGCAAAGAATTCATACAATATACTGTGCATAGTGCAAAACGTGTTCAGAAAGTGTCATAAAAAATGTTAAAACCAATAGATGGTACATGAGGTGTGACCAACACACAAAACAGGTAAACATACTAGAAGTCATATAATGAACCCAATTAAAGGCAAGTGTAAAAGTCTTCGCTAGAATTAAGGCCCTGTGGCGTCTTAGTATCTAATTCTACGATGTATCTAGTTTCGAGTGCACGCAACAATGCTTCTCTGTTGCCTCCACGTCTCAACGGGAGTACTGAATCAATGACAAAGAACTTTAAAAGTTCACTTTTGTTGTCATGTAGTTCTTTAAAATGGCGTGCGACCGGATAGGAAGCATCACTCCCATTAATTGCCCGTATGTGCTGGAGTATCCGTTTGTGGGCCTGCAATTTGGTACTACCAACATATTGCAGGCCACATGGAAACTCCAGCACATAGACAGCAAAATCGGTCTTGCAAGTGAGTAGTTTAGTGATGGGGCGAGGGACGTCACAGAACGGAATTAAAAACTGCGTTCTGCTGACACCATGTCTACACGCTTTGCAGCTAGAACATCTCTTTAAACCCTTACTTGACTGTAACCATGTTTTATTGGAGCCTATCTCAGGACTGGATTTGACCAAAGCATCGCTCATCGAACGAGCTTTCCTGAATGTGATTTCCGGACTCGCTGCCACTAGATCCCCAATGACAGGGTCATTACAAACCAAGCTCCAATTTTTCCTTAAAATTTTACGGAGTGCTTGGTGTTGACGATTGTACGTCAAAATCAATCTGACTGGCTCTTTGGTTTCGACCGATGTTGCTGGTGATGCTTTGTTCGACAGGACCTCATTTCTAGACAAACAATTAGCCTTGTGAATTGCACTATCAATTGTGGAGGCAGAGTAACCCCTAGCTAAAAATCTCAATTTGATCATTTCCTGTGCTCTGAGACAATCCAACTCCGTGCTGCAGATGCGCCTGATACGCAGCATCTCCCCATAGGGAATGCTCCGAATGAGATGCACTGGGTGATGGCTTGTGGCATGCAGCACGGTGTTGCCTGCAGTAGGTTTCCTAAAAAGGCGTGTCATGAGGTTGCCATAATCGACAAAGATTTCTACATCCAAAAATAACTCTTTATCCTGACTTATATCAGAGGTGAAACTAAGATTTAATGTGTTGAAATTAATCACCTCAATGAAGTCAAGGGCCTGTTGTTTTGTACCTTGCCATATCATAAAAATATCGTCTATATAACGATACCAATGAATCACATGTTTGGCAAATATGTCATGGTGCTGACCATGAGAGGGCCTGTTCCTCCCAGCAGCCCATTGTACTTTTTAATCGGAACCCTGTGTGTTCCTGTGACTGCGCTCTGGACTCTGCGCATTCCTTCGTTTTAAGTCCCCTTACCTGCTCGCGCTCCTGAGCGCCTTTCGCTCTTCGCTCTCCTCCATTGCCGGTCTGGTCATTGGAGCGGGGACGGGCGAGGTCGCCATCTTGGACTGCTCTGGGGTTGGCGGTGCAGTCTTTTGGTCCCTCCCTCCCCTGCCACGGCCACATTGCGTTGTTTGTGCACTCTATTTCATGGCATCATTTCCCCGGCAGCGCAGCGGACGAGCGCAGCGGGCGCGACGAAGGCGCGCCGAAGTTGCGCCTAAGTTAAGCCCGTCTGCGCCCGTCCGCGACGGGCCGGGACCAGGGGCCACAGACTCTGCTCCTCTGGTGGTCTATTCCTCTGCTCAACTGCTTTCCCACACAGTCAATTTATCACTTCCACTCCCTTTGCTGCAGTGCCTTGACTCTTATGGCATTTCCGCACCTCTTTCATCATCTGTGCTCCCTGCTTTGTCTACCGCCCCCCCTCCTCTGTTGGGGTCCCTTCCTGCCACTCATACCCCTTCTTATCCTTATATTGCCTCTGCCTGCCTCCTCAATACCCGCTCGGCCGGAAAGCATCAACTGGAACTATTCAATCTCTTGCATACTGAGTCCCCTGATTTTTTGTTTCTCACTGAAACTTGGTTTTCGACCGATTCACTTCCTGATGTCCTGGCCATTCTCCCCGACTCCTATTACGCCCTCCGGGCGGACCGCCCTGATGGCAAGGTTGGCGGGGGTGTGGCCATGATTGTTCGCTCCAGCTTACAGTTTCAGCTTCCTTCCCATTCCTCTATACCTAGTGTGGATTTCCTGGTGGCTCGTTCAGTTAACCTCTTAGCTCCCCTCACGGTTGTTCTTCTGTATCGTCCCCCTCAGTACATGCCCCTGTTCGTAGCCACCCTGCAGGAACTTCTTGCCACACTTGTGGTTAATAACTCCTCGGTTCTCCTGCAGGGTGACTTCAATTTTTGTCCGGGCGACCCTCAGGAAGATATGTCTTCCAAAGATTTTTCGGCCACCCTCCAGTGCCTTAACTTTTTGGCTCACGTTACTGTTCCCACCCACGTCCAGGGTCATATACTTGACCAAATTTGGTCATCACGCTGCACGGTCTTCCCTCCCAGTATCCTTCCCTGCACTTGGTCCGATCACTCTCTCATTTCCTTCTCTATCAATCTTGGTGTCCCTGATAAACCTCCCTTACTAAAAAACATTGTTGCACGCAGTTGGAACCAGGTTGATTTGAATTCCCTCTCCCTCTCCCTTGCTTCCTCTACCCCTGACCTCTCTTGATTCTCAAGCTGAAGCGGTTAGCACCTGGTTATCTTCTTCCTGCGATCGGGTTGCTCCCCTCAGGAAAACTAAGGCCGTCCGTCCCCATGATGCTCATAAATGGTTCAATACCGATCTTAAAGCTCTCAAATTGGACCTTAGACGTTCTGAGCGGCACTGGAGACGCAATTACTGCCCCGTTCTTCGGGCTAATTATAAACGTCTCCTAAATATATACAAGAGAGCCGTTCTTTCGGCCAAAACCAAGTATTTCTCTGAGAAAGTCGCTCTTTCTGCCAATAAATCCAAGGAGATTTTCTCTTTGGTTCATGACTTGGCGATCTCTGATCGCGCCAATTCTAGTCTCATTCCTTCTCAGGACCTCTGCTTCTCACTTAACGATTACTTCATTGAGAAGATCGTTAAGATCAAATCCAACATTCCTTCTGTACCCCCTCCTTCCTCTTCTCCTGCTCCTCCTGCGCCTTCTTCCTTTTTTGACTTTTTTTCCCTAATTTCTTTAGATTCATTTCTTGCTTTGCTCATTAATATTAAGTCTGGCTCTCCGGCCGACTGTGCCCCTGCACGTATTTTGAGAGCGCTATTCACTAATTGCCCCACTCCCCCTCTTTCCCTTCTCAATGCCTCCCTTTCCCTGGGCTCAGTTCCCTCATCTTTTAAATCTGCTATTGTCTTGCCCATCCTTAAAAAGCCTGGTCTAGATTCCTCCCTTCCTTCCAATTTTAGGCCTATTTCTCTTCTCCCCTATTTGGGTAAGATTCTGGAAAGCCACATCACCTCCTGTCTTTCCACTTATATCGAAGAGAACCACCTCTTGGCCTCCCATCAAGCTGGCTTCCGCCCGGGCCATTCCACGGAGTCGGTGGTTCTCGCAGTTCTTGATGAGCTGAAATTAAAGGCCGATTCCTCCCTTCCTCAAGCTTTGGTCCTCCTCGATCTGTCAGCTGCGTTTGACACGGTTGACCATTCCATCCTTCTCGACCGTGTCAGCGCAGCGGGCATCCGGGGCTCCGCTTTCTCCTGGCTCGCGTCCTTTCTTACGGGACGTTCTCAAGCGGTTCATCTGTCCGGTTTTTCTGCCCCCACTCGCCTGGTTTCCTGTGGGGTCCCTCAAGGTTCTTCTCTTTCCCCTCTTCTTTTCAATCTTTATATCTATCCTCTCATCACTTCTCTCCTCGATCTGGGGGTCTCTGTGTATGATTACGCAGATGACCTCCAGCTCGTCTTTGATCTTTCCTCCTCTTCTTTGTCTCTTTCTAAGTTTCGCTCCACTCTGGTCTTCATTTCTGAGTGGATGAGCTTTAATCATCTTAAACTCAACCCGGACAAGACCGAGTTGGTCTTGACGGGCGGCTCATCTAGTCCTTGGTCCTCTGCCTTCTGGCCCCCTACCTTTGGTCCCTCTCCTGCACCTGTCTCTTCTGTTAGAACCCTGGGCATTAGGGTTAGCCACGACCTCTCCATGCATGCCCAAGTTAGCTCTGTCGTATCTTCTTGCTTTCTATCTCTTCGGCTCATCCGAAAAATCTCTCGCTTTTTCTCTTCTGATGCCCTCAATATCATCATCATGGCCCTGATTACTTCCCGCCTTGACTACCGGAACAGCCTGTATGTGGGTATACCAGCCTATGAAATGCGTCGCCTACAAGCTATTCAGAACCAGGCTGCCCGTCTCATCCTCCACCTTCCTAAAACTCATCACATCACCCCAGTACTCAAGTCCCTTCACTGGCTTCCTGTTCATCAGAGATCTCTTTTTAAATTGGGTTGTCTTGCTTTTCGGGCTCACGCCCGCTCTGCCCCGGCTTTTATTTGTTCTCTTATTTCTTCTCACATCCCCACCCGCACTCTCCGCTCCTCCACTTTGGCCCTCCTCAATGTCCCCCGTTTCCGTAAATCCAGAACGGGAGGTACCAGATTTTCTGTTCTGGCCCCCAGTTTCTGGAACAGCCTTCCCCTCTCCATGCGTTCTATTCCTATCTATTCCCATTTCCGTAAAGCGCTGAAAACCTTTCTGTTCTCTCAGGCGTATTCCTGTTAATTCCCTTGGGCTGTCTCCTGTGACTGATGGCCAGGAAGCCGCTTGGCCACAGTACGCTTTATTAAATATTTTTTTCATTCATTCATTCATTCATTCATTCATTCATTCATTCATTCATTCATTCATTCATTCATATACACATATATCTATATATATGTACATAGATATGTATATGTATATATATATATATATATATATATATATATTACCTACTGGCGGTCGCCAGTAGGTAGTTATAGTTAGGACCCTGTTTCCATAGGAAAACCGCAACATTCTATTTGGAATAACTTTGGCGCCGGTCGACGAATCCTCGCGAAATTTTCAAAACTAATGGGGCGCTACGCTCCGCTCCTACCCTGAAAGTCTCGGGGGGATTCGTCAAGCGGGGGCTGAGAAAAAAGGGGGGTCCCAAAACGCGTTTTTCCCATGCATTTTTCCATAGGACCTTTAGACACAGCTACAGCCCGAACGGCTGAACAGAGTTACTTGAAATTTGGCAGAGAGGTAGTCTACAGGTCAAGGAAGTGCCTTTTGTAGGTCTGGTGTAAATCTGTTCAGTAGTTCCTGAGAAAATAGCATTTAAATCAATATATATATATATCTGTGGCAGCTTACGGTGCACTTACCGTGCGCTTACGGTAAGCTTGCCGTGCGCGAGCGCGATTCCGATTGGCTGTTAGATCTTAGTAAACATTCGAATCGGTCGAAACCAGGAAGCGGCGGCCGCCATTTTCTCTCTCGCACTCTGAGGGGGGGAGGAAAAACAAAGGTTGAAAACATGTAAAGGGGCAGGTTGGACAGCTCCTAACCACCTAGCCTTGATTAAGGTGTCCCAAAAGAAACCCCAAGGCCAAAAATTCAATTTTATATTTTTTCGAAAAAACGGCGATTACGCTTACCGTACGCGTACGGTAAAAATTAATTATAAAAAAAAAATTATCCACATTTCCCCCCCCCCCCCCCCCCGTTTGCAAAAGGTGCATGGCATTCAAATGAATGGAACATTTAATAGTTTACCTTTCACAATGAAGCGCATAATATGTCCTCCGTGTGCGGACGGTGCGCGAAGCGCATCGTGCGTACATGGCCCATCCAGCGTAACGTCGGCATGCGGTGCGCTTAGCGCCCCGCGTGCCCACCGTGCGTGCACGGCACTAACTGCGTAAAGTGGGCGCGCCCACTTTACGCAGTTAGTGCCGTGCACTAACTGCGTGCACGGAACGAACTGCGCGCACGGAACGAACTGCGCGCAGTTAGTGCCGTGCACTAACTTCGCGCACGGAACGAACTGCGTTAAGTGGGCGCGCACGCCACGAACGGCGTAAAGTAACTTAGCATTTAAAAAAATGTATAAATTCACTGAAAAAACCATACGTTTCACACACGTTATAGTTAGGAATTAGCATTTAAAAAACCTTGAAATTCCCCCGTTATAGTTAGTGCAGGCAACTATAACTCACGCGACCGCAATCCTCTGCTGATGACATATGTGTCTTTATGAAAAAAAAATATTGGTAATATATGTATAGCTAAAATTTAATGGAAGAAGACATGGGCAAATAAGTGTCTAAATACAGTATTAGCATCAGCAGAGGATTGCGGTCGCGTGAGTTATAGTTGCCTGCACTAACTATAACGGGGGAATTTCATTGGTTTTTTATGAGTAAAATGTCCAGCTAACTATAACATGTGTGAAACCTATGGTTTTTTCAGTGAATATATATATATATACATACATATACACACATATATATATTACCTACTGGCGGTTGCCAGTAGATAGTTATAGTGAGGACCTTGTTTCTATTCCAAAAAAAACTTTTCTTTCGCCAATATCTTTGGCACCGTTTGACGAATCTTCGCGAAATGTACAAAACTAATGGGGCAGTCAGGTCAGCTGCTGTGTTGAAAGTTTTGAGGTGATTTGTCAAGCGGGAGCCGAGAAAAAGGGGGGGTCCCAAAATGTGTTTTCTTCATGGTAATTTTCATTGGAAACTTTAGACACGGCTACAACCCGAACTGCCGAACAGAATTACACCAAATGTGGCAAAAATGTAGCTCTTCATTCAGAAAACACTCTTTTTGTTAAATGGTGTAAATCCGTTCAATAGTTCCTGAGAAAGTTAAACATTTCTCAGATTTACAAATATGGGTGCCAAGGATCCGTGAACCCTCCCGATCTCGTGCCTGAGATCTGACTGGCTGACAACACTTCAAACCAGGAAGTGTTGATAGCCATCTTGTGACTCGGTTGAAACAAGTCACAAGTAAAAAGGTAAACAAATGTGAAAAATTAAGAAAAGGGGGCAGCCTGGGTCATTTTTTTAAACATTTTCAGCAGGCGTCGCGTAGGGTTCGTGAATCAAAGTCTCCCGCATTTCGTTTAATTAGGTCCGCAGGTGGGCCAGGTCCCGGGGGCAAATATGTAAATAGATGTAGGCCCCCACAGCCCCAGGACTCCCTGGGGAATGCTTATTAAGTGCGGGGCCACACAGGCCCCCTGTAGCCCAGGGGACCGCCACCTCCCGATGGCTTTAAAAAAAATAAATGCGAGGGGGGTCTCCTGCCCCCCACGCAGCCCCATGGACCACCATTTCCCAGGGCCTAATTTTGTCAAATGTGGGAGTGCCCACCCTTGGGAAATTGCAGTTTGCTATGCCATGACAAACACTGCTTTGCTTCATGGAAGCGAGAGCAGGAAAAATGCTCTTGCTTCAATGAAGTGAAGCATAATAGCTTTTGGGCAGAGTGAGCTGCATGTTAGTAGCTCCCTCTGCCCAAAAGCAATGCCGGCTCCTGCAAGAAACAGGGAGCCGGCAGGGACTGTGGGGGACTTGGGGCTCCCTGTGGTCCCCAACGAGAGGCCAAGCTCTGGGGGATGAGGTGCCCGGGGGTGAAAATTAGGCCTGGGCCAAAATTCCGTTCCGTTCGCGGAAATTGCGATAATTTGGCATTTTCGCGTTCCGTGGAAAGCGCGAAAATGTCAAAATTTCCGCATTCCGCAGCTTAGCGATAATTTGTTTCTTGCTCGTGCTGTAAAATAATACATTCTCGCGGGCGCGCGATTACCTTACCTGAATCCCCGCGTTCGCCGACAAGTTTTCCCGATCCGGTCGCGTTCTCCACGAGATGTTGGATTGTTGGTAGCCATTTGCGCTGTCTCGCGACAGTTCGCGCCCGCAGTAACGTCATGCGTCGCGCGATCATGTCTTTCTTCTCGCGATCATGCACCGCGAGACAAGTGAAAACAAGATGGCCGTGCACGCGAGCAACCGCATGGGTAAGTTGGCGAGCCGCGACCACGCAGAAAATACCGCGAACGGGCGGGCACAAAACTTCTGCATCTTCGCGATATTTCCGCGTGTTTGCGGAGATTTTTAACATTTTCGCGATAATTTGCGAAAGTGAATTTCGCAAAATCCGCCCACCCCTAGTGAAAATGGCCCGGGAGGAGTGCCACTTGGCTCCCCACTTAAAAAAAACAAAAAATTGCTGAGCCCTGGGGGATGAGGACCCCAGGCCGAAATTTGCCGCACAGCCCCAATCCCCTTTAAAAAATGTATATATTGAAAGGCCCAGCAACGGCGGATGGAATCCTTGGGGCATATATAGGCCTCAGGAGGGGGGGGCTCCCTTTTTATTTAATGATTAATAAAAATTGGGTCAGGCCCCGGGGGATGGGGTCCCCAGGGCCCAAAAGCACAAGGGGAAGGGGGCCACACAGCCCCAGTCCTAAATTTAAAAAATAAATAGGAACCGGCAACTCACCGGAGTCCCGCCCCAGCGAGTTGCACTACTCTGCAAACGCACCTCCTGGCATGCTCTTGGTTGGGGGATGAAGTCCCCATCGCTGCTGAGGGTCCTTAGAGGCCAACTAGCCCACCACATACCTCCAATAACCACCACACAGTGTGATTGCTGAGAGGTGGCCGGAGACCATGCCCCTTTTAACACCACTCAGCAAATGCGCCTCTTGGTGCACTGCTAGTGGGGCGATGAGGTCCCCTTGTGTCCTGAGGACCTCAGAAATCAAGTGGACTTCATCCCCCAAATAGTAGTGTGGCAGGAGGCATGTTTGCAGAGTGGAGGAGAAAGTGGGTGTAACCACAGAGAACCTCTCAGCAAACCCACTGTGTGGGACTTGATGGAGGTAACAGAAGGGCTAGTTGACCCCTAAGGACCCCCAGCAGAAAGGGGGACTTCATCCCCCAACCAAGAGTGCACCAGGAAGCACGTTTGCAGAGTGGTGGACAAAGGGGGCATGGCCTGGTATCAGAACTCAGTAATCCTGCTGTGTGTGACGTACTGGTGGTAATAGGAGGGCTACTTGACCCCCAAGGACATCCTTGGGGGCCAACTACCCCTCCTATTACCTCCAGTAAGTTTCATGCAGTGGGATTGCTAAGAGTTCTTAGGAAGCCACGCCCCACTTTCTCCATGGCTCTGCTAATGCACCTCCTGGTGCACTATTGGTTGGGGTATGAAGTCCACTTTACTCCTGAGGGGCCTTGGGGGCCAAGAAGCCCTCTTGGTAGCTCCTGTAAGTCCTATGCAGTGGAATTTCTGAATGGTGGTTGGAGGCCCAATCCCTTTCTCCACCACTCTGAAAACGCGACTGTTAGTTAAGAAATCTTAGAAATTCACTGAAAAAAACTACAGGTTTCAGGGACGTTATAGTTAGAAATAAGCTTTTAAAAAACCTTAGAAATTTACTGAAAAAAACAAAGGTTACAGTGACATTATATTTAGGCTGACATTTCCCTCATACAAAACCTGAGAAATTCAGCTGTTATAGTTAGCTATAACTCGCGCCCCCGCAATGCACTACTGATGACGTTACATATGACATCACTCATGACATGGTCAGTGACATCACTGATGACATCATACACAGAATCTCTGATGCACCCACTCACCCCTCATCTAATCTTTCATACATCCACTGTAACTTCCGCACTACCATTCTTTAAATTATTGACATGCCCATACCAGTACTTACATATCCAATCACTGATTAATAGGTCTACGCACACATCCCTCAGTCATCCATACAGCCACTCATACACCAACTCACTTACTAATACAGCCACTGATATATCCACTCATGCAGCCATACAGCCACTCACACACTGTTAGTCACTCATAGAGCTACTCCCACACCTACTCACTCACCTATAGAGTCAATCAGACTGCCATTTACTCACAGTTATACACACACCAATTTACTTACTCATACCGATGCAAACATATAATAAGTGACCCATCCAGACCCTCACACATGCACTCACTAACCCATACAGCCACTATCACAATCCATCACTCACATATACAGTCACTGATATACTCCAACACTTACCTGTACTGCCTTTCATATATCCACTTACTCACCCATATATCACTGACACATCCATTCACTCACTGACACAGCCATAAACACACTCAGTCACTTATGCACCCCTTCTCTTACACTCACTAACCCATATGCCCACTGGCACTTATTTGAAAAGTTTTATATAGCGCTGGCTAGACCCGGAGGTATCGGAGCGCTCATCCATGCAGGAAGTCCCACACCCTTTCACCCAACCACACAGTCACTCATATACCCATACAGGTACTCACACAACAAATCAATCACCCACATAGCATCTCACATACCCACTCACCAACCCATACAGCAACTTCAACACCAACTAACAGACTGATACAGACATTCAGACAACCTAGTCAGTGACCCATACATTCACTGAGACACCTAATCAATCACTTATACACCTACTGAAGCATTGATACAGGCACTCATACACCCACTGATTCATCAGAACACCTTGGTACATATATTTAACACTCATAAACATTTAAAAAACACTAACAGTCACTGAATGATGTCATCAGTGATGTCATTTGAGATGTTATGAGTGATGTCACTGACCATGTCATGAGTGATGTAATATGTGACGTCATCAGCAGTGCATTGCGGGGACACTAGTTATTGTTAGCACAGCTAACGAAAACAACTGAATTTCTCAGGTTTTGTACGAGTGAAATGTCAACCTAATGATAACATCCCTGTAAACTTAGTTTTTTTTTGGTGAATATCTATATCTCTATCTATCTATATATCTATCTATCTATATATATTCACAGAAAAAACCATAGGTTTCAGGGGTGCTATAGTTAGCTGCCCATTTCACTCATACAAAACCATAGAAATTCCTCCGTTATAGTTAGTTCTGCTAACTATAACTCACGCGCCCACAATGCACTGCTGATGATGTCACATATTACATCAATCATGACATGGTCAGTGACATCACTGATGACATCACTGATGACATCTCAAATGACATCACTGATGACATCATCCACTGAATGTGGTTTAGTTTGAAATGTAATTATGTATTATATATATACACCAATCTGTCTTAGAGATTGAGTGGATATATAACTGTCTAGATGGACGATTTAGTAGCTGTCTGACTGTCTTTTTAAGTGAGTAATTAAAAGTGTCTCACTTAATACATGGATTAGTAACTAAACTATGTGAATGTGTGCAGCACTGTCTCTGTTGTTGTATAACATGCTGCATCAGTTGGTCACTAACTACATGAGTGTATATATTAGTTATTGATTAGTTGGGTGAGTATTTGTATGGGACACTGAGTTTGTGTGTGGTTGGATGGGGTGTGTGTAACTCTATGCATAGACGGGTGAATGGTTGAGTGACTAGGTGTATGGGTTTAAGAGTGCATGTGGAAACAGTTGTTTGGGTGACTGAGTGTATTTATGTGTGTGTTGGTGAGCGAATATATGTTTTAGTTGTACATCTTCAACAAAGTAAAAAAATAAAAGGCATTGTATGTGAGAGTTGGTGTATATAAATAAGTATGTGTAAGAGTCAGTGATTGTGAGAGCAACTATATGAATGAGTGTATAATTGTAATGGTGCTTTTTTAACATATTAACGATGAGTTACTATGTGTTTGAATAAATGACGTGTTGTTGGATAATTGTGTAAGTGAGTAAATTTAAGTGCAATACATTTTTTTCATGAGTGAGTAGGATGACTGCATAACCGACTAAGATGACTGCTGATGTGTCAATGTCTATATATGTGTATAAGTGCATTTGATAGTGTTCTATTAATTAATGACTGCATGTATAGATGATTCTGTTGTTGAATGGGTAGTTGTGTGTGTAGACTTAGGAATCAGTGAGTGGGTATGTAGTAACTGGTATTGGTGTGTCAATGGTTTCAAATATGGTACTCTGTATTTTACAGTGAGTGATGAAAGGTTATACTATTATATGATGAGGTGTATCAGATTGTCAAGTGGATGATGTCATCAGTGATGTCATTTGAGATGTCATCAGTGATGTCATCAGTGATGTCACTGACCATGTCATGAATGATGCAATATGTGACATCATGAGCAGTGCATTGCGGGCGCGTGAGTTATAGTTAGCAGAACTAACTATAATGGAAGAATTTCTATGGTTTTGTATGAGTGAAATGGGCAGCTAACATAACACCCCTGAAACCTATGGTTTTTTCTGTGAATTTCTAAGGTTTTTTAAATGTTAATTTCTAACTATAACGTCTCTGAAACCTATGTTTTTTTTCAGTGAATATATATATATATATATATATATATATATATATATATATACATATACATATATATTCACTGAAAAAACCATAGGTTTCACACACGTTATAGTTACGAATTAGCATTTAAAAAACCTTGCAAATTCACTTAAAAAACCATAGGTTTCACACATGTTATAGTTAGCTGGACATTTCACTCGTAAAAAACCAATGAAATTCCCCCGTTATAGTTAGTGCAGGCAACTATAACTCACGCGACCGCAATCCTCTGCTGATGACGTCAGATATTACATCACTGTATTTAGACACTTATTTACCCATGTCTTCTTCCATTAATCTTTAGCTATACATATATTACAAATATTTATTTTTCATAAAGACACATATGTCATCAGTGATGTAATATCTGACGTCATCAGCAGAGGATTGCAGTCGCGTGAGTTATAGTTGCCTGCACTAACTATAACGGGGGAATTTCATTGGTTTTTTACGAGTGAAATGTCCAGCTAACTATAACATGTGTGAAACCTATGGTTTTTTAAGTTAATTTGCAAGGTTTTTTAAATGCTAATGCGTAACTATAACGTGTGTGAAACCTATGGTTTTTTTCAGTGAATTTGTACGTTTTTTAAAATGCTAAGTTATGTATTTATTATTATTTTTTTTTTCAGGTTTTTCACCGTGCGCGCACAGTGTGCACACGGTGCGCTTTGCGCACCGTGCGCGCGCTGTGGGCGCTCGGTGCGCGCACCGTGCACGCACCTCGTGATTTTTAAAAAAATTAAAAATTGTTTTTTTCGCCCTTTGGGGTCCTTCTGTGTCTCCCTGACCAAGGCTAGGGGGTCAGGAACTGTCCACTCTGCCCCCTTTTCACGTTCTCCACCTTTTTTTTTTACCCCCTCAGACTGCGAGAGACAAAATGGCGGCCGACACTTCGTGGTTTCCACCGATTCGAATGTTTACTGACATCTAACAACCAATCAGAATTGGGCTCGTGCACGGCAGGGTGCGCGCACTGTGTGCGCACGGTGCGCGCATATAGATATTGATATGCTTTTAAATGCTATTTTCTCAGGAAATACTGAACAGATTTACACCAGACCTGCAAAAGGCACTTCCTTGACCTTATGGCTACCTCTCAGCCAAATTTCACGTAATTCTGTTCAGCCGTTCGGGCTGTAGCTGCGACTAAAGGTCCTATGGGAAAAATGCATGGGGAAAACGTGTTTTGGGACCCCCCCTTTTTCTCGGCCCCTGCTTGACGAATCACCCCGAGACTTTCAGGGTAGGAGCTGAACGGAGCGCCCCATTCGTTTTGAAAATTTCGCGAGGATTCGTCAACCGGCGCCAAAGTTATTCAAAATAGAATTTTGAGATTTCCTATGGAAACTAGGTTGTAACTATAACTGTCTACTGGCGACCGCCAGTAGATAATATATATATATATAAAAAAACATGAAGAAAAGATAAAAGCAAGAAAAGCCCGCAAGTTTGCTCGCGATCAAACTGACTATGAATTGGGTCAAATCTACACGTTTGCACGCAAATACGACAATGCAAGAAAATTAAAGGCAAGCAATAGTAATAAACCTAATGTCATACGTCTTGCTCAAACAGGCAATATTGAGAATAACACCATTGAAACGGACACTGAATCACTCACAAGTGGTTCTAGCATGGAAGGCGTGAATGTTGAAAGAATATCAAATGATGCAATTCTCACCCTGGGCGAAGAGGTTGATTTTTTAGCGGATGCTCGGAGACAGATTCTGAGACCGCGAAACGAAAGGAACAACACAAGAAAAGACGCAACACAATCAGAAGAACGAGGCGCCGTAGGCGGAAACGTGAAGCAGAGAGGAAATCAGCGCAAATATTGGCGCAAAATGTAAACCCTGACGAAAAGACCATCATAAACCTATCGTCCATAACACTAACAAAGGCTGAGGAACAACTTCTAGCCCTCGGACTCAATTTTTGCCCCGAAAATAATTTCAATTACTCCACAACAAGAGTAGATATTTTCTGCTTTATACGGAAATTGAAATTGAGAAAATTCTTCATGATCAAAACAGGACTTGAAAAGAAAAAGAATGCTCATGATATGACTAATCAGGTTGGATTACAAGCCTCAGATGTGCAAACATTATTGACGATGCATGAGTTGGAAAATAATGAAATCGAAGAACCTTTGCTGTCAACACAACAAAAATTACGCACTATTGATTTGCTCCAAAAGGGTGCAGGAGAAAGCCCCTATAAAGCGAAATCTACATTTTTGCCAATCATGCCCAAGGACGCTGTGGATATTTTCCATGAACGTGTTACAGATGACATAAAAAAACTTCATCGTCAAGTGAATTATAAAAAAATCAAACTAAATTTGAATCAAAGACATTATCAAAACTTGATGAAAAAACTAAGAGATGACAATGAAGTTATCGTGAAAAAATCAGACAAAGGCGGTAACATTGTTCTATGGCCTAGAACACAATACACACAGGAAGCTATGCGACAATTAAACGATACAAGTTGCTATGAGAAATCCACAATACTAGCTTACAATAAAGCGAAAGAATTATTAAAGAAAGAATTGAAAAAATGGAAACAGGAGGGACTTATTTCCCCAGATGAATATCAATTTATGTTTAATGACCATCCGGTTCTTCCTTTTCTTTACCTATTGCCAAAAATTCATAAAGGTAAGGTTCCAGTTCCCGGTCGCCCCATCATCTCAGCAATCAAAAGCATGACTGAACAAGTGGGACGATATATCGATTTCTATCTACAAGACATAGTGAAGACATTGCCTTCCTTTGTTAAAGACACGGGAGATTTCATAAACAAGTTAAAGGATATTTCATGGAACAACGATTGGATTCTAGTAACTCTTGATATAGAATCGCTTTATACCAGTATCAAGCATTCAATTGGGATCAAAGCTATTGAACATTTTTTAAGCTCTAGGCCATGTGAATATGTCATGCATAACAAAATGCTGTCATCTTTAATTACTTGGTGTCTAAACAACAACTACTTTATGTTTGGGAAAGATATTTACAGGCAAATACAAGGTGTTGCGATGGGGGCCTGCTTCTCCCCTAGCTACGCGTGTTTGCACGTGGGCTATTGGGAGGAGCAGGTCCTCAGAACGGAACACAAGGAAATGTTTAATACTAGAATTGTGCACTGGCTGCGGTATATAGACGATGTTTTCATGATATGGAATGGAGATTCCAAGAGTGCAGAGGAGTTTATCAGCACCATTAATACAAATCATTTTAATCTACATTTTACATTGTGTATTAGTCCCATCAAAATTGAATTTTTAGATGTCTGCATTCAAATTAAGAACTGTGAATTAGTCACCACTGCATTTAGAAAGCCCTCAGCAGGAAATGCCACATTACACGCAACCAGCGCACATCCTAAACATTTAATCTCCAGCATTCCTTATGGGGAAATTTTGAGACTCAAGCGTATTTGCAGCAGTTCAGAGGACTTTGAAAAGTGCCAAAATGAAGCCCTAATTAGATTAGGGAAAAGGGGTTATTCTAACAAAACACTAACAGAAGCAGTTGCTAAAGCTAGTAAGAAATCCAGGGCATCACTTTTACCAAATGCCCTAGATAATGAAGGAGAGAATACTTTATCGGAAGAATCACCTAGATTAATTACGACATTTAGCCGTCAGGAAAGAAAAATCAGAGCCATTGTTAACAAAAACTGGCCCATTGTCCTTACCGATAACGTCCTTAACAGTATACTGCCAGATAAACCCACCTTCACATTTAGAAAAAAACAGTCGATGGCAGGTAAATTATCTAAAAACTGTCCTGAACTTGCACAGTCTATCTCATGGCTTAAACCCAGAAAAGGTTTCTTCAGATGCACAAGTTGTCGTGCATGCAAATTTGGTGTGAATACTACCAAATACCATACCCCATTTAGGGAAAATGAGGCACAAATCAATGGCAATTACAACTGCCGTACTGATTTCGCGATATATGTACTCACATGCACCTGTGGGCTTCGGTATGTGGGAAGTACCAAGCTCCAGGTGCATGTGAGAATCCTACAACATCTTCGCGCTATCATTAACAGTGACCCAGAATATCCGGTCGCTCGTCACTTTAAAAAAGTCCACAACAAGGATATCAATTGCCTTTCTTATTTTGTGATTGACTCAGTTTTAGCTTCACGCAGAGGAGGAAATCGAGAAAAAATACTCAGGCAGCGAGAAACAAAATATATTTTAGAACTTGATAGTAAATCTCCTAACGGTCTTAACAACACAGAGGACATGCACACCTTTTTATAGTTTTTAACTGGGCTCAGTTTCAATGTGCATAATATCACTAGACCTATTTGAATTATGTTGTATTGCATAGCATTTCATGTAGATGCATTTGGAGACATGAACATGTTATTATCAGGCTCATTTATATCGATGTCACTACTCGTATTTCCCTAACCAAATATCTGTGTTATTCGCTTTTAAACAATATTTGTTGAATCATAAATTTTTCTCTCAATTAATAATTCTTATCGATAATAGATTTCATAAATGTGTTTGCACTTGACACCTTAATTCACTAGGAACATTTTATATATATTTAGGCTTTTATAAACATCAAGAGATACTTCTCGATATTTAGCTTATGCACTGAACATTGATATCTAGCTTCATATATTACGGCATCATTTTGCACTAACATACCCACATTCATGTGGTGATTTGCACATTTCAAAGACATTTTTGCACTAATCATAGCTTAATTTGCACATGCGTATTTTTGCACACATATAATGTACATCCATGCACATACGTTCGACATCATTTTACACATTACAAACAATGAAGGTAATTTGCATGTATAGATGTATTTAGACATAACATGCCAAATTGTCAAAATCAAGATGTATTAATACCAATCATTTCCAGCGTACTGTTGCACATGCGTAATTTGCACATTGAAGGTTGCTTATTATCCATTATGTGTCGCATATATATTCATTGCTGCTATTTGAATTTTTTGGCATTTTTTAAATGAGATATGTACTGTTTGTGGCACCAGATACTGTTGTACTATAAGACAATATATTGGTATTTATACCAGTGATTTTAGATATCAATTTACATTTTGCATTGTAAGTTAGAAATAACGAGAGAAGAAAAACAGCCTACACGTATAGTATGTTGTCACTTTCCATTATCACGTGGTGCAATTGTAAAAAAACAAGGGGGAAAAAAAGAGAGCATATATATTTGAATTGTACCGCCATTTCATTATGTGATCAAGGGCACTAGATGCCCGAAACGCGTCGTGAGGAATGAGAAGTGATGCAATGAGCAAATAAATCTCACCTGTGATCAAAGAGCTTTCGTGTGGGACGTTGCTTTTCTTGTTCGCCGCCAGGAGGTACAGGAAGGCTTGTGATATATATATATATATATATATATATATATATATATATATATATATATATATATATATATATATATATATATATATATATATATATATATATATATATATATATATATATATATATATTCATGCACAATGTGGGTCCTTCTGGGATCAGTCCCGTCGCCAGGTGGAGCGTCCTCCGGTAGTGACCCAAGCCGGTATTAAATTGTATCAAAAACTTCAAATAATGACGCTCACTCGGGAGTCCATTGCAACCATAGAGGTTTAATAAAGTAAACCGCTACGCGTTTCGACACAGGAAGTGTCTTGATCACACGATTTTCACAGTACTACGTGACGTGTATAAGTAAACAGGCAACATAGAAAAGGTACTACATTGGGAGCAAGCCCTTTCTGCTCCGTTTTTTGGCATCCATCTTGGAACAGTACCCACAGTTGGTATATAATGATACACACAATGTATGATCTTGAACAAAATGCACATATAGATACATAATTATATTTTATATGCTATTGTCCTTAATTAAAAAGCGGTATAAGTACCCATGAGACATCTCTATTTCAAAACGATGTTCAACCATGATTATACATGCCTGTGTAACGATTGCTTGAGCCTAAATAAAGTTCAAACATATTTGATTGTTTAACAGGCAAGTGCCTTTGCAACAATACTATTGATTATACACAATCGGTGGAACCCTTTTGTACGCGCTCTAGTGGCTTAGTGTAGATACCTTTCATGAATCCCGTAAATACTTCCCCAGGCAACTTTGCAAAATTAAAAGGCCCCCAACCCGTGAAAGACAAGAAAAAAGTGGATAAATATGAGTCTCTAAGAAGGTAAAGAATAACCAAAAGTTTTGTCACTTTACTTGTTGGAGAGTGCTTGGATGATTCTGGATGAAGAAAAGGGTAGGGTGCCCGTGAAAACTATGCCCACCAGTGCCATTGAAGGGTCCCTTCCTTTCCTCCTAAAACAACAATAGAAAACAGAGCACACAATTAAAAACACAATATTTACACTGCAGTTTTCAGATGCAATAACAGCAACAGTATATACAAAAACTAATCATCATACAAATGGCTTGCCAATTCTTCATCAAGATTGTGCCCTCCTGGAAATCTAGTTTCTAGTTCTATAATCCATTTTGATTCCTTTCTCCTAAGAGCTAGTTCCCTATTACCGCCCCTTTTGGGTGTGTTGATTTGTTCAATGGCAAAAAATCTCAACAAAGAATTGTTCGATTGGTGTTTCTCCTGGAAGTGACGGGCAATCGGGTAATGTAAATCTTTGTTGGTAATGGCCCGTAGGTGCTCCTGAACTCTTTTCTTAACCATGCAGGTCGTACTACCTACATATCTCAGTTTGCACGGGCACACTAGAATGTATATCACAAAGTTGGTGCTGCACGTTAAGAATTGTTCAATCTTTTTGTTTTGATTCCTACCTGGAATCACAAAATCTTGTACCATGTGGCTAGATTTACAGGCCCTACAGTGACCACAGGGATAGAAACCTTTGAGGTTGTATTTGTTACGATTGGGGATTTCAGAGATATCACCTTTCATCAAGATGTCTTTGAGACTCTTCCCTTTGCGATAGGTGATCAGGGGTCTATCTCCTATACTGGGACCAATTACATTGTCAGTTTTTAAAATTTTCCAATTCTCTACCAGTATTTTCTTAATCTTCTCAGATCCCTGATTGAAGGTGGTGATTACTCTAGTCACTGTTTCTTCGCTGGGTGTGGGTTGTTTAGTTTCTAGGGTGCTGGATCTAGTTGTCTCTTTTATTTTGTTTACTGCTTTTTTCAGAGTCCATTCTGGATACCCTCGTTCTCTGAACCTACTCAACATCTTCACTTGTTCACATTCATACAAGGCATCAGTGCTACAGTTCCTCCTTGCTCTTAATAGCTCTCCAAATGGAATGCTCCACTTGAGAGCTTCTGGATGAGCACTGTGGGCATGGAGGAGGCTGTTGCCAGCTGTTTCCTTCCTGTGCAAACTGGTCACTAGTTTATCCTGGTCTACCATAACCATAGTGTCAAGGAATTCCAATTTTTCTCCGTTGATGTTTGCAGTGAGTGTGATGTTGTAAGGATTCTGATTGAGTGCATTAATGAAGGCCTGTGCCTCAGGTTCTGTGCCCCTCCAGATGACAAACAGATCATCGATGTACCTTATCCAAGTTACAACAGAATTAAAACCAGACTGTAAATTCTCATCCCTGCGAATCTCCTCCTCCCATTTTCCTAAGAACAAATTGGCAAAGCTTGGCGCAAAGCACGAACCCATCGCGGTCCCGCGTACTTGCTTGAAAAGATTGCCATCAAACATGAAGATGTTGTTACTAAGACAAATTTTCAGCATATCAATGATCATGTGTGTATGTTCAAGATAACCTATGTCACGTTTCTTCAAGAAATGTAGACAAGCCTCTATGCCCTGGTCATGATTAATGATCGTATAAAGTGAACTTACGTCCATCGTAATGAGGAGATAACCATTGAAATTTATTCGTAAATTGAAGTTGAGAAAATGGCATTCCTTATTTAATACCAAACAAACCTTTAACGGGACTAACGTATCTAATGAAGCCAGTGATTTTTCTGATTTTTCTAATCTAACTGTTGGTGATGCCAATGTACTTGAAACTGTGTATGATCTGGGGGGTGTAACAACTAACAATGATGATGATATACACTCACAGTCTATAAGCACTGACAGGGCAGCTTCTACCCCGTTTAAACCCAAATCCATCTTTTGTCCAGTACTGCCACATGACTCATTAGATACTTTCCATGAAGTTGTTAACAAAGAACTGAATAAATTCAAGTACAAAATGACACAAACTAGGAATGTAAAATTCAATCTAACTAAACAACAAAGGGATTTTATCACCTCTCTGGCTGAAGATACCAGTATCATTATCAGACCATCTGACAAGGGAGGTAACATTGTACTCTGGGGAAGACAACTATATATTGAAGAAACACATAAACAACTTAGTGATAGAAATTTCTATGTACCTAGCAACTTCACAGAGTATAATTTCAGCATAACCAACACATGGGAAAAGCTGTCTCTTTGGCAAGAAACCGGGTTACTCACATGGCCAGAGTTTTGCTTTCTGAAAAAGGATTACCCAAAACTCCCCATAATATACTTATTGCCCAAAATCCACAAAAATGCTATAAGACCACCAGGGAGACCTATTGTTTCATCAATAGGGAGTGTCAATGAGAACATCTCCAAATACATAGATCACTTCTTGAGGGAATATGTAACATGCCTCCCCTCGTATATAAGAGACACTAAAGACTTCCTCAATAAAATTGAAGAGGTCAACTGGGTCAATGGTTATCTCCTCATTACGATGGACGTAAGTTCACTTTATACGATCATTAATCATGACCAGGGCATAGAGGCTTGTCTACATTTCTTGAAGAAACGTGACATAGGTTATCTTGAACATACACACATGATCATTGATATGCTGAAAATTTGTCTTAGTAACAACATCTTCATGTTTGATGGCAATCTTTTCAAGCAAGTACGCGGGACCGCGATGGGTTCGTGCTTTGCGCCAAGCTTTGCCAATTTGTTCTTAGGAAAATGGGAGGAGGAGATTCGCAGGGATGAGAATTTACAGTCTGGTTTCAATTCTGTTGTAACTTGGATAAGGTACATCGATGATCTGTTTGTCATCTGGAGGGGCACAGAACCTGAGGCACAGGCCTTCATTAATGCACTCAATCAGAATCCTTACAACATCACACTCACTGCAAACATCAACGGAGAAAAATTGGAATTCCTTGACACTATGGTTATGGTAGACCAGGATAAACTAGTGACCAGTTTGCACAGGAAGGAAACAGCTGGCAACAGCCTCCTCCATGCCCACAGTGCTCATCCAGAAGCTCTCAAGTGGAGCATTCCATTTGGAGAGCTATTAAGAGCAAGGAGGAACTGTAGCACTGATGCCTTGTATGAATGTGAACAAGTGAAGATGTTGAGTAGGTTCAGAGAACGAGGGTATCCAGAATGGACTCTGAAAAAAGCAGTAAACAAAATAAAAGAGACAACTAGATCCAGCACCCTAGAAACTAAACAACCCACACCCAGCGAAGAAACAGTGACTAGAGTAATCACCACCTTCAATCAGGGATCTGAGAAGATTAAGAAAATACTGGTAGAGAATTGGAAAATTTTAAAAACTGACAATGTAATTGGTCCCAGTATAGGAGATAGACCCCTGATCACCTATCGCAAAGGGAAGAGTCTCAAAGACATCTTGATGAAAGGTGATATCTCTGAAATCCCCAATCGTAACAAATACAACCTCAAAGGTTTCTATCCCTGTGGTCACTGTAGGGCCTGTAAATCTAGCCACATGGTACAAGATTTTGTGATTCCAGGTAGGAATCAAAACAAAAAGATTGAACAATTCTTAACGTGCAGCACCAACTTTGTGATATACATTCTAGTGTGCCCGTGCAAACTGAGATATGTAGGTAGTACGACCTGCATGGTTAAGAAAAGAGTTCAGGAGCACCTACGGGCCATTACCAACAAAGATTTACATTACCCGATTGCCCGTCACTTCCAGGAGAAACACCAATCGAACAATTCTTTGTTGAGATTTTTTGCCATTGAACAAATCAACACACCCAAAAGGGGCGGTAATAGGGAACTAGCTCTTAGGAGAAAGGAATCAAAATGGATTATAGAACTAGAAACTAGATTTCCAGGAGGGCACAATCTTGATGAAGAATTGGCAAGCCATTTGTATGATGATTAGTTTTTGTATATACTGTTGCTGTTATTGCATCTGAAAACTGCAGTGTAAATATTGTGTTTTTAATTGTGTGCTCTGTTTTCTATTGTTGTTTTAGGAGGAAAGGAAGGGACCCTTCAATGGCACTGGTGGGCATAGTTTTCACGGGCACCCTACCCTTTTCTTCATCCAGAATCATCCAAGCACTCTCCAACAAGTAAAGTGACAAAACTTTTGGTTATTCTTTACCTTCTTAGAGACTCATATTTATCCACTTTTTTCTTGTCTTTCACGGGTTGGGGGCCTTTTAATTTTGCAAAGTTGCCTGGGGAAGTATTTACGGGATTCATGAAAGGTATCTACACTAAGCCACTAGAGCGCGTACAAAAGGGTTCCACCGATTGTGTATAATCAATAGTATTGTTGCAAAGGCACTTGCCTGTTAAACAATCAAATATGTTTGAACTTTATTTAGGCTCAAGCAATCGTTACACAGGCATGTATAATCATGGTTGAACATCGTTTTGAAATAGAGATGTCTCATGGGTACTTATACCGCTTTTTAATTAAGGACAATAGCATATAAAATATAATTATGTATCTATATGTGCATTTTGTTCAAGATCATACATTGTGTGTATCATTATATACCAACTGTGGGTACTGTTCCAAGATGGATGCCAAAAAACGGAGCAGAAAGGGCTTGCTCCCAATGTAGTACCTTTTCTATGTTGCCTGTTTACTTATACACGTCACGTAGTACTGTGAAAATCGTGTGATCAAGACACTTCCTGTGTCGAAACGCGTAGCGGTTCACTTTATTAAACCTCTATGGTTGCAATGGACTCCCGAGTGAGCGTCATTATTTGAAGTTTTTGATACAATATATATATATATATATATATATATATATATATATATATAATATGTGCTAAAGTACCCTGTGCCGTACATCATAAAGATATTACAAGTCACTGAGGAGTTCCATGACCATATAGAGGAACAAGGCCAAAGGCTGAGTTCCTTTATAAGGTTATGGAACTCTGAGGTGTCTTACAATATCCCGATCATGTACTCCATGGGGTACTTTATCCCATAAAATACATGGTCACACGATCACCTTTCCCACAATCCACTTAAAACCTTGGTGCATAGCTCTTTCATATGAAAGAGAGAGCATATTTGCAAACATAAAGCATAAAAATAAACCCCCTAGTGCAAAAGTAAACACATGAAAAATCTGTTATATGTTGTAAACAGATATTAGAAACAGTTCAATAGAAGTTTTTTTTTTTTTTAATGAAAGCTGCCCTAGCTCGGAATGTTTAGAAACATGAAGAAAGTTTCCAGCTGTTCTCTAACTAAGGTGTGAAAAAAATAAACATGTCCTCTGTCATTGTAAGCTAAAAGCTAGATCAGAAGAAAAAAAAAGCAACAGTCCATTTATGTTGCTTTAAACAGCTGCTTCAATTATGCTTCCTGACCTGACCTGCCTTTCACCTCGGCTGTTGGTGCTGGCAGCAGGTATTGTGACAGCAGAACTCGACTGTAATAACTTAAAATAGTTGAGTTCTGACGTCCTTTCATAATCGGCAACTGGGTGTGTCACAAGTCTCTGATTATAAAGAAATGAATTTATTCTGTACTGCCAATCCATATACTTGCCTCTTTACATTGGACGTGTTAGTGTTTTCTTTGTCTATCATGTGAAGCACGTAGTGTATCAGTGAGTATATGAAGGGGATTCAAAACGGCGCCTGCTATGCTGGGAAGAAGGCTACAGAGGTAGCCAAAACCTGTTAACCAACAATGTGAAAATAAATCACACTTTCGACATCCCCGTTAGTGTGCCAACACCTCTGTTCTGTAGTTTCATCGATGTTGGTGTTTGTATGAGGCATGCAGACCTGTAAACGGCCTGTTTATTTGGATGATTATGTTAGCTAATTATTTCTAGGGCATTATGTAATTCTTCTATCATTTTCTAAACATTCTATACATGTTCATGAAATCATATGTAAGACATTTAATTTGTTTTTTTCATTGGAAGGGAGAAGTGTGATATTTACAGTGAAGCAATATGATTGCATTCCACTGTAGAATGTATGAGCTCAAAATGGAATGTTAATGGGTGCTGTGACAGTTGCTGTGGGACTGTTGATGGCTGAGGTGCTTGCTATAAGTAAAGACTCCTCTGTCCCTTACCTGGTTGTTGTCTTCATTTGATGTAACCACCTCTTATACTTTCTGCCGTGTAGTTTTCGTGGGAGAGAAGCGCATAATTCTTAGAACTGCGGCTACACTTGTAGGCAAACATGGGAAATTAAAGTGCAAGATTTCCCACCATTGGCATATTCCAGTAATTTTTCATGATTTTTACTAGCTTGTTAGTGTGTGACAAAAATGGTTATACAGACTAGTTTACCATTTTCCTTTTGGAGTCAGACATTTTGATGGGGAGAATCAGGCTTTCTTCAGGGCCCCTTGACCAATTATCGGGGATATCCCCTGGCTAATAGGTGTTGTAGCAAGATTTTCTCTTCTGTGAATTGATATTACTTAATGGTCCAATTGTGACATAATCTTAAAAAAGGACCAAAAGCAAACAGCACGCTATGCCGAACTAGAGACGATTGTGGCTGGTTCTAACTGGAAGCCACCCCCATCTAACTTCTTCTATTATATTAAGAGTCAGGGGCAGCTGACCAACAGTATCCAACACAAGGACCAGAAAACAGTTGTCTTCCTAGGGATCAAGGTGTTACTTAGTGAAAAACACAACCATTCTTGTATCTCTGACTGTGCTTACCTTCTCCACTTAAATTGTCCTCTGTCCCAAAGAAGGGGCCACAGGTTCAATCACCGACTTAAGTGGATGAAACATATCTGTCCGCTATTTAGACCCTGAGGTAGATCGCCAAGATTCGCAACTTTACGTACATATCAGAGCATCTGCGATACTGCTTAATGTTTAGTCACTCCATAAATATTTGGGAAATACTAGATCACTCACACCCTATTTGTAGTTTGTGTGTGAAACTAACCTGATTTTCATCATTACTAAGTCACTATTAATGCATTACTCTTGCACGTTGTCTGTCTGAATTTAATATGTCGTATAAAAGTCCTCGTTAGAATTTTGCTATTAAAGGAATTTAAGTGAAACTGCCAACAATTGTGAAGACATACACAGCTAAAATAATAATACTGTCAAATGAAGCCACAACTAAGCATTCAAGGTCTTCTTTATGAGGGACCTGGTTTTTGGTGTGATATTTATTCCACCCGCTAAATAACAATACTGTGGGGTTTGTTATTTATCAAGTGCAAAAAATAGAACCCGTTACATATTTTTCTCCTCAAATGGTAATGACGTGCTAATTGTTGGTGTTCACTGCAAAAACATCTGCATGTCCCATTATTTACTCCGCATTATTCTGATAAGAACTAGCAGGACTGCCAAAATGTGTTCAGGGGATGCAGGTTTCATTGTATCCTATTTTTACTGGGTGTGATAAAAACCTCAAAACTCATTATTCCAATATGTGCGGTAACAGGAGTTACTGTGTGCAAGGAAATGCCTTTGTGTGGTCACCCCACGTTTTTTGAATGATGCTGCTGGTTTTTGGACTCTGAGAGTGCACTGAGGCCTACTTACCAGAACTCAGTGCCAGTGCCCTGACCCCAAAGTGTATGTGGAATTGGCTACACCCAGTTGGAAATAGCTAACTATAGTAAATTGTACCCTGATGCCCAAAACATGTAAGTTAGCGGGGTACCCCAGGGCTTGCAGCACTGATTGTGCTACCCTGGAGGTCCCCAGGTAAAACAAGTCCCACAGTCTGCCACTGCAGACTGGTAGAGCAGTCGTTCACGGCTAGCTTGACTTCGCCATTGAAAGTAATGGAAAAGCCACCACTTTCCCTGGACGTGTGTGTAAGTCACCCTTCTGGCAGGCCTACCATGCCGTAAACGCAGGGTGCAACATATGACATTTACTTTACATGTCCTGACAAAACAACTGTTTTTACTGTGGAGAGAGTTACATGCTAATCCCTCAGCTGTGCTAACTCTTGAACAGTGCAGCCAAAGTGGGACCTTCAAGTGAGATCAATTTGTTACATTAAACCCAATTTGTATCTCAAGTCGAAATTAATGTGACTTCTTGCAGTGTGCAGCTTTAGTAAAGCTGCCTTTAAAACTCCTGTACCTTTCCGGGCATATAT
The DNA here is from genome assembly GCF_964204655.1 of Triturus cristatus. Classification (NCBI taxonomy): domain Eukaryota; kingdom Metazoa; phylum Chordata; class Amphibia; order Caudata; family Salamandridae; genus Triturus; species Triturus cristatus. Next base: position 501,653,274 of record NC_140582.1, read on the forward strand.
GGAGCCTGCTCCATGAGGCAGCTTTCTGCCTCTCTGGATAGACGTGCTAATGATTCTCTGGATGTGTCCTAATGCCTAGAGCGGTAGACCTCGAAGGTGGGAAACCAGGTTTGAGTCTCGGCAGGGACGCTCTACATCTTGTGATTCTGGGCAAATAACGTAATCTCCCAGTGCCTAAGAAAATGCATGTGTCCATCTGTAACGCAACTGGTGCTCATGTAAAGCTCTCTGATACCTTCGGGTCGAATTTGCACTATCTAAAACAAAAAGAAAGGAGTACAATGAGGGATTGCCAGTCACACAAGTGTCACCTTCCTCCTGCAGGATGCTACTTTGTTGTTAGCCCCAAAAGGCAGTCTTCAAATGTGAAGTTGCCTTTGAAGGACAGATGTGTAGCACCATGGGGGAGGGCTACTCCATTGTTGAGGTAAAGAAGCTAGCATGGGAGGTAGAGAGGGTAAACCAGTTGCCAATACGGTTTCCCCAGGGGTGCGTAGCCCTTGGGTAGCCACACCCTGGAAGTGGCCTAGTGAAGTCAGTACACCAGGAGAGGGATCTCACCCTCTTTGTAGTGGGCAGATTAGTGCATCCTAGGATAGCCAGATACCACAATCCACAGGAAGTGGTCAAAAGGTGGAAGGGAGCCTGGTATCCCATAGGCTACCAACTGCATCTTGTCCTGAGAGTACTTTTCGAGCATAAAGGGGGCACCCTGAACACAGATTTCAACTGACTTGGAAAGAGGACCGAAGATGGACATCCATGATGCACTGGAGGACCACAAAAGAGCAGCTGCATTGATGAGGACTGCACCTGCTGCACCTGGTGCCTAGCGAAGAGAGGGACTGTGTTTGCTGTGCCCTGCTCAAGGAGAAGTCACCTCCCAGAGCCCAGTAAAGCCAAGAGAACTCTAAGGGACAGCTGACTGGCCTCCTGTTCACAGCTCAGGACACAAGACCTAAAGAAGCCTGCTAGGGCAAGTTGGTAGCCCAAAGTCCTAAAGTCGCTACAACCGCTGCCATACAGCACAAATGACTAAGACCCAATGCACAGAGTTGCACCTGAGTTCGCTGAGCCCGGGAGTGCTGTAGTAGAGTTGCTTGGACCCTCAAAAGGTGAGTTATCTACTCAGGAATGATTGACCTGTAATCGCGAGCACTGGAGGCTGGTAGTCCAGTGGTGACTAGACTTCAGCCAGACCGGAGAGGACTTCGTGGGACGTCGACCCTGCAAACAGGACCCCCTCACCACCTTCATGGACCAAGGAATCCTGCAATAAGACCCCTGTCGACCACATCACATTTACAGCATCCTTCATCCCTTACATCAGGACCACTCCATAGGACTCCATTGCAATGCATATAAAGTGCCTGGACCTGCTGAAGGACTGCGTCCCCATCTGTAGGTAACTGTTCTTGAGAACCTTGCTGGTCCCCCTGCCGGAGTTGGGCACCCCAAGTACTTGTAACCAACAGTATTGACACTTACCTAAGTTTTCCTTGAAAAAGTTTCTGTGTCCAATTCGTTGACTTTGCCAAGGCTTGTGTGCATTTGAGTGAAATTGCATCAATTTATTGTTTGTAAAATCTATATCCCTGGAACACCACAGTGGATCTTTTTCATTCTAGTGTCTAAAATCTTATATAAAAAACCAGTTTATTTTTATGGTGAGATCGCACAACCACACCATGTAATACATCCAATTTCTTCAAATTGGCGCTTAGAGGTGGGATCCAGAAGTTGTGTTTAGCAATACTATACAGCTGTTGAAGTTAAGACCTTTGAGACTCAACATAGCTGGACGCCTAGGGAAGATGTTCTTGCTCCTAAAAAGTATTTTCTGTGGACATTGTTGAGCTTCAGAGTGCAGTCTCTAAAAAGTTGTCTAAAACGTTCCCAAAGCAGTGGAAGATAATTTTTGAAAAGGTTGGCAAAGTTTCCGAAAAGTTCAAGTAAAGGAGAAAAATGTTTTCCTCAAGTTTTTGAAGCACAGCTCAGGAGCCACTTTTCAACAAGGATACATGGAGCTCGACTGGGCAAGTCTGTTCTCATACAAGAGGGATGATCTGAGGGCATTTTGTGCACAGAGAAAAATCATCATGGGAGCTAAAGCCAAGAAACTTGCTTTGATTAAGGCCCTGAGAGTCTGGGAGGATGCTCACAGGGTACCTCCATGCCTGAGGAAGGAATTTCCCCAAGATAGTGGGGACGAAGAGGAGGAAAACAACCACAGGCTGTTGAGTGGAGCCAGTGGGGAAGGCAGAAACCAAGCCCCCACCCCCCAGAGGGCACAGTAGGGTCCCCAGGGCCCACAGTCTAGCTGGCGCGGAACACAGTCAGAGATCCATACAGGAAAGCATGGCAGCTCTGGACTTGGAGGAGAGAGGACTCTGGCTGAGAGAAGATTGGTACTGAAGGAAAGGTTTGGCCAGGCTGGGCTTGAAGCCCAATGAGGATGGTGGTAGCAGATCTAGAGGTGCTGATGGGGGTGCCCCTGGTGTAAGGTCACTGGCCTCATATGAGAGAGTTCTCAAGAGGAAGAAGGTGGGGACACAACACTGGGGTACACTTCTGCGGGAGTTAGTACCAGGGGTTGGTAGAGACAGGCTACTCACACTAGAGGAGCAGGAAGCCAAATCCCTCACCCACATGAAGGCAGTCCATGTTGGGCTTTTGGGTTAACTCCCGAAGATAGGTTGTAGCTTGGATCTCTTCAGAAAGGTAACACACAACCATGGGTAGACTTTGTTGACACCTCAGTCAAGGCACTAGATGGGTGGATTAAAGGCAACAAAGTGGATACATTTGAAGAGCTCTACAATCTGTTGGTTAATGGTCACATTTTAACATATTGTCATTTGGAGAACTTACACCTGCATCTGATGAACTCTAAGCTGCCTAGCCCTAGGAAACAGGTCAAAAAGGCTGATGAGTGGGTAAGAACCAGGGTTCCTAAAAAGACCTTGGGTGGTGACCAGAAGAAAAGTGGGCAGGTGAAAGAGGGGGAGAGGATAACAAGAAAGATAACTCTAAAGTATCCCCAAAAGTAGCCCAAGGGGGGATTTCCAATCCATGTTCCATTCAAAGGGGAAGGGGTATCAGGGAAAGATGATTGACCCTTTGAAGGCAGGAGTGTGCTTTGACTGTAACCTGCCGGGGCACAAAAGGTAGGATGCAATGTGCACCAAAGAGGCACCCACTGGTGACTAGTCCAAAGGGTTGGCTAGTGTAGGGAATGGATGGGAAGCTGCCCCTATATATTCTAAAGGGTACACAGAGGCTACCAAGGTGTCCCTGGGTGGGGAGAAAATTGACCCTTTGGTCCACTGGCCTCCTAGCATGAAGAAGTATAGGCAGTGACCAAATATCAATGGGATGGAGGTAAAGGCTCTTATGGATATAGGTGCAGCATAATTATGGTCATGGCTAAACTGGTTTTCACAGACCAGACCCTACCTGAGGAGGTGCATGAGATTGTCAATGCTGACAATGCCACAAAGTCACACCCTATGGCTGTGGTTGACTGAGTGGGAAGGAGTTACTGGCCCAAAAAAGCTACCCGTGTCCCCTGATATCCTAGTGGAGTTTTTTCTGGGCAATGACTTAGAGACTTCTGCTTTTGCAGATGTGGAGAGGAGGACCCACGCAGCAAAGGTAGGTCTATCTAAATGGGTGTGTGTCACAACCACAGCACAGAAGGCCCTGAAAGAGAGTCAAGGGATCCTGGAGCCTGAAACCATGGACCAAGCCCCTACAGCCACGAGGAGGGACAGGAAGGCTGGCAGCCCAGTCTCCAAAGGTCCACAGGCCCAGAAGGACCCAAACCCTCGGGAGAAAGGCCTGGTGCCTTAAGCTGAAGAGGAACTGACTCCTGGCAACTTGTCAGGTCTATCAGAAGCAGGGGTCCCTCCAGGGAGGACGTAAGCAATGGACAAAGGACCTGTTCCACTCTAGAAGACCTGCGACAGTTAGCTGTTAAACAGGCACAAGGGGAATCCAGTGGTACTGCTTCACATGAGTGACACAATGCACACCACTTTCTGGCCAAATTTTTATCAAGTTTTTGATGATTCCACAAATTAATCATTTTGCGTGCAGCCCATTCTAGTGGTTTTGCCTCACGAACCACTGACTTGAGAACATCATTCCTATTTGGAGCAACGTCTTGCCCCTTAACGGACGCACTGCTTAGTCCTTTGAAAAAAGGTATCTTCATTTTCAAATTTTCAACGCTGTTTATTGTCAGGTAACTCCAATGGTGTAAACGATTCGCGAAGAAAATGCCCGAAATGCATTGGAAATACTACTGAGGATGTTTTTAATGTATACGCCGTGTTGCAGAAAGAAAAGGCTTGGAATGGCAATCTGCAGCATTTGAATTGTTTGTAATACATGGACGGTCTCACATGTGACTGTTTAAACAAGTTTTGAATCGTTTACACCATTGGAGTTACCTGACAATAAACAGCGTTGAAAATTTGAAAATGAAGATACCTTTTTTCAAAGGACTAAGCAGTGCGTCCGTTAAGGGGCAAGACGTTGCTCCAACTAGGAATCCAGTGGTACCCCATAAGGCACACTGGAAGGAGGGGCTCCTGTACAGAAAGCCAAGGGACCCCCAAACCAGAGGCATCCAGTAGACTGGTGGTCACCTAACAGTACAGGGAGATTTTTCTTAACCTGGACCACAACATTCCCTTGACTGGGCACCTGAGAAGACCAAGACCTATGAAAGTCTGGTCAACCACTTATACCGGCTCCAGATGTCTGAGAAGTTCAGGGAGGTTTGTCGCTCCTGTGTGACCTGCCAAGCCAGTGGCAAGGCAGAAGGCAAGCCAAAGGCTTCCCATTAACCACTACCAATTGTGGGGACACCCTTTGAGAGGGTAAAGATAGATATTGTTGGTCCCCTAGACCTATCCACGACTTCAGGGAACAGGTTCATTTTGGTGCTAGGGGGCCATGCCACTGGGTATCCTAAGACTATTCCACTTAGGACAGTCACAGCTCCTACAGTTGCTAGAGCCCACTTGGGAATCTTCACCAGGGTTGGCCTCCCTAAGGAGTTTATTTCAGATAGCATCCAAACTTTACGTTTGCTTATCTGAAGGCCACGTGGAAAGAATGTGGGTGATTTACAAATTCACCACACCCTATAATCCCCAAGGTAATGGTTTGGTTGAAGGATTCAGCAAAACCATAAAAAGCATGATCATGGGTTTGCCTGAAAAACTCAGGAAGAGATAGGATATTCTACTCCCATGCCTATTGTTTGCATACAGGGAGGTCCCTAAAAAAGGAGTTGGCTTCAGTCCCTTTAAGCTACTCTTTGTCCACCCTGTGAGAGGTCCACTCATCTTGATTAACCAAGGTTGAGAGATACCCCTGAAAGAACCTAAGTAGGATATAGTGGACTATGTGCTAGGCCTTCACTCCAGAATGGCAGAGTACATGAAAAAGGCAAACAAAATCTGGTGGCCAGCCAGGACCTTGTCAAGCACTGGTATGACCGAAAGCTCTCCATGTTGAAAAACCAACCAGGACACTGAGTGTGGATTTTAGCGCTTGTAGCATCCAGAGCCTTACAGGACAAGTGGATTGGGCCCTATCCCATCTTAGAGAAGAAGGGGAAAGTCACCTAATAGGTGGACTTGTCTACTCCCAAGAATCCTCACTGGGTGATCCATGTGAACAGGCTCAAGCTACACTTTGAAAGGGCAGACATCACCATGTTGATGGTAACAGATGGAGGTGAGGAAGTGATCCTCTCCCAGACCTCCTATCTACTAATGCCCAATATGGACCTGTGGAGGGGTAGTTCTCTCCCCCACACTGACAGGTCTGCAACAAAGAGATTACTATCACATGCTCAAGCAGTTTCCAGGACTGTTTTCTTTGACCCCAGGTCTGGCAACATGGTGTACCCATTATGTGAACACTGGTGACAGCTTGTCTGTCAAGAGGAACATTTATAGATTGACCAGGTCAAGGCCAGCATCAAGGCTGAGGTTGTCAAGATGTTGGGGCTGGGAGTGATTGAGCCCCCAGCAGTCCATGGGTTAGCACAGGTGCCCAAACCCAACCGCTAAGGGGGCAAACCTGAGATGAGGTTCTGTACGGACTGCAGGGGCCTCGATGCAGTCACTAAGACTGATTCCCACTCCTCTCCAAGAGCTGATGAGCTTATTGATAATTTAGGGGCAGCTAAGTATATTAGCACCTTTGACCTGACATCAAGTTATTGGCAGCTTGCCCTCACCCCAGGAGGCAAGGAAAGGTCTGCTTTATCCATGCCTGAAGGTCACTTTCAATTCAATCTGATGCGCTTTGAGTTGAAGAACGCGCCTGACACCCTCCAGAGGTTGGTGAATCGAATAATGTCAGGATTGAACAATTTCAGTGCAGCTTATCTCGACGATATAGCTGTATTTAGCTCCAGCTGGGAGGATCACTTGGCCCCCTCAAGGAAGTGCTTCAGGTCTTGCAGCAGGCAGGTCTGACTATCAAGGCAAGTAAGTGTCAAATAGGACAGTGGTTTGATGTGTGCCTGGGCCACTAAGTTGGTGGAGGCCATGTACAAACTCCCCAGCCCAAGATCCAGACCATCCAGACGTATGAGCCTCCTAAGAGCCAGACCCAGTCCAGAGCCTTCTTAGCCTTAGGAGATTTGTGAAGGGTTATGATACCATAGTGGCACCATTAACTGACTTGACCTTCAAAAAGTTGCCCAGAAAATGCATCTGGAAAGAGCAGTGTCAAAAGGCTTTTGAGACTCTCAATGAAGCTCTGTGCTCAGCACCGACTGACTTCAGTGAAGAGTTTATTGCCCAGGCAGATGCTGTTTTGTATTACAGTTAGGCCTGGAAGGAAACACTGCCATTTTAAATATACACGGGTCTTTCCTAAAGTTGTCTTCACTTTTACATGATGACTTCTGACACACATTTGCATCTGTGACAGTCTGGATTAGTTTCTTGGAAACTATACTTGCTTACAGAATCAACTTCACAATAACACTGTAATGCTACATTAACACCATGTACAAGGTTTATACATAAGTTGTGCAAATGTGCTTGTTGTTTTTGTTCATATGGCGACATAGCTATCTATAACACATAAACAATGGCAGCCTAATCAAGATCTAGGCCCAAGGCAAGGATGCCTTTTGGTATAAATAAACATCACTTTCCGGGCCTTAGCAAAGGAGCGCTAATGCTGCCATTGACGGGGTCTCTGCATGCTGATGCTTTGGCCCAGCAGCAGGCTGACATCTCTGCAAGGGGTCTCCAGCTCATGACCACGACAGGGACCTTCATTATTTAACAGGGGTTTGATCATCCAGTGCGGGGATTCTTAGCAGAACACACACACACGCCGTAGACAGTTAGGTTAGGGGACGCATAGTAGGAGTATGTCAGATTTCTATATTGTTTTATATACTTCGATATATACATTGTTTTAGCAGGATGATGGAACTTTTTTTGTTCGCTATTCTAGTACTTCTAATAACTTTGGTTAGCTTCTGTATATTGATCATTGCAGAACATATATATATTTTGTACAAGAATCACGTTGGTTCAATAACTTTTAAAAACGTCCTACTGTGTATTTCTTGTATATTTCTCTAAGAGGAAGAGACCATGAGTGACTGAACAAAAGGGCTCTAGATCTGTTGCCATAATTCCTGGGGGATAAGGGTTGTCATGTTCATTGGTTGCCAGAACCATTTGCTATCCGCCTAGGTTTAGAGGTACTTATGGTGGCACTGTGAACTAGCTGGCCTATAAGACGACATATCCTGAGGGGGTATATGGAATCAGTCTGGAACCATCCCAACGGTTATGCTGTCTACAAATGCACAGTTCCTATCATAGGTTGGAAACTACACAACAATGCCTCTGAACATGGGATAGGTGCAGTGTTGTCACAAGTGAATGATTTGGGACGGGGCCATCCAGTTGCCTTCATGAGCAGACGACTCCATCCTCGGGAGCAGTGTTGGAGTGCCATTGAGAGGGAATCCATTGCTGTCGTTTGGTCCCTGAAGAAGCTAAGACCCTACCTCTTTCTGACTCACTTCAAAGTTCAAACGACCACAGATCCCTGCAATGGCTAATGCAGAAAAGAGGAGAGAACCCCAAGTTATTAAGGTCATCCATTTCCCTACAGGGCATGGACTTCACAGTCGAACACATCCTCGGACTGACCATGCCAATGCAGGTTGCCTTTCCAGGTTCTTCCACTTAGATGATTAGACTCACCAGGAAAAAGGTTAGATGCTCATCCCTTTTCTTCTGGAAGGGGGCCATGTAAGAAAATACCTCTTTTTGTATTGTCACCCACAAGTTTTCAACTGATGCTGCTGTTTTTTTTACTCTGTGAGTGCACTGAGGCCTGCTAACCAGACCTCAGTTCTAGTGCCCCAACTCCAAAGTGTATATCGAATTGGCTACACCCAATTGGAAATGGCTCACTTACCTGTAAGTCTCTAGTAAATGGTATCCTGGTACCTAAGGCATGTAAGTTAGAGGGGTACCCCAGGGCTTGCAGCACTGATTGTGCCATCCTGGAGGTTCCCCCAAGTAAAGCAAGTCAGCCACTGCAGACTGGTAGAGCAGTTGTGCACTGCTAGCTCAACTTTGCCATTGAAAGCAATGGCAACCCACTACCTTCCCTGAATATGTGTGTAAGTCACCCCTCTGGCAGGCCTACTACGCCCTAAAGGCAGGGTGCAATATATGACACAGGCAGGACAAGTACTTTACATGTTCTGGTTGTAAAACATGTGAAAGTACTGGATTTATTGTCGAAAGACTGACTGCCGTATTAGCGAGTATAGGGTTACATGCTGACCCCTTAGCTAACTCCGAAACGGCGTGCCAAAAGTGGGTACTCCAAGGTATCAAACAACTAGTTACATTAAGCCTGACTTGTATCTTAAGTCGAAATTAATGGAACTTGCTGCAGTGTGCAGCTTTAGTGAAGCTGCCACTTTGTTGCCCTTAAAACTCCATTGCGCATATCAGAATTTATCAGGTCGCTTGTAATGAGGGCCTGAATTTCTTATACTGTGTTATATTTGACGACCATTAATGAACTATTGGTTATTCTCTGTACTAACAAACTTTTAATCCAGTTGGACTCTACTGGCCACTGTCCTCCTTGGTGTGTTCTCACTTTATTTCAGAGAATGGAGTACAGTGATCAATTGACCGTATCGTCGTGGGAAATGGCAGTGGTGTACCAAAGAGAAAACTTAGCCACAAAGATAACTAAAAGGCCAAACAACTGCACTCCAATCACATCTTGCCTCTCTGAGCATAAGCAATTTACAATGAGCATTAAGCGCAAATTAAACAACTTACTGCACAGGTGCACCTACAATGACGGAGACTACAAATCCTTGCGAGATAAAATATCGATCACTCGAAAGGAATACAGGAAGGCAAGGTTTACCTCTAAGAAAATCGCCCACGAATTTATAAAATCAAAGGATCAAAGACGATTCTGGAGCTGGGTGAATAAGGGTGTCAGATATGCCCAACCCCCCCCTCCCCCCACCCCACTGCAACAAACATCTCTCCTGCTGAATGGGAGGCCTACATTGAAGCACTCTATGTAGAGCCAGCCAGAACCAACTGGCCGAGCCTCTTTAGCCCCAACCACACTAACTTGTACCTCGGTTTGTAATCTACTATTAAGATAACTTCAAACCAAGTTGCACTTATAATAAAGAAAATGCACCCAGGAGGAGCACCAGGCCCAAATGGCATACCAACACAGATATACAAAGTATCCACTCATAAATGGGCCACATTGCTGGCCACCTTATTTGAGGCAACCAGAATGGGTGGGCCATTCCGGACTCCTGGCGAGGATCTCTTCTCGTCCCCATCCACAAAAAAGGCTTGTGGTCCAACCCCGACAATTAGCGGATGATTGCCCTCCTTGATGTGGAAGGGAAGGCATATGCAAGTGTCCCACTAAAAGAACTGACCACCTGGGTGGAAGATCGTAAATGAATACCCTTCACACAAACCGGATTCCAAAAGGGCTGCCACATCGAAGAGAATTTGATCTGTCTAGTTCACATGATTGAGCGTACGCTCGCTACCAAAGGAAAATCATTATATTTGTGTATATTTAGGTTTAATTGATTTCCGAAAAGCCTTTGACAGCGTCGTTCGCCCCAAACTTTGGGAAAAATTAATAAAATGGGGCATCCTGCAGCCCCTACTGAAGGCTCTCATAACCCTATATACTGACACCTGGGTAAAAATAAGAGTTTCCTCGAGATGGTCAACAACCAATAAAATCATGACTAACAGTGGCTTAAAGCACTGATGCATATTGGCTCCTCTACTCTTCAATATGTATCTAGCAGACCTGCCCGAGTGGCTGGCCCTCTCCCGAGCATTTTCACCTCGAATCAAATCCACAAAAGTTCAATCGATGCAATATGCTGACGACATGATCCTTCTCGATCAAACCCAGGTGGGCCTTCAAAGACTCTTCGACTCTCTGGCCCTGTACTGCAAAACAAACTCTTTGGAGATCAACATCGCCAAAACTAAGGTGATGATAGTCTCGCGCTCATGAGCCAGAAAGCGCTCTTGGTATATTGAAGGGAAGTCTATAGAGATAGTGACTGCATACAAGTATCTGGGTGTCTTGTTGGCTCAAAAAGGGAGCCCGCGCAGCATATCGCTGCAATGCAGGGTGTGGCCTGCAGCTTGGAGGGGGATTTTTTAAGAACCAAGAAAGCCCTTCATTTTCCGGATTTTTCGCCGCCAATAGCCTTTGGCGCCATAACCTTTAAAGACAAAATGTTCACCTGGCTTGACAGAGAGCAGTCAATGTGCTTTCGCAGGGTGTTCCACTTACCCAACTCGACCTCTCATGCCCAAATTCGCATGGAGTTTTCCTTGTCATCTCACCATTGGGTTATGAAAGCAAGATTTATCCCCCACTGTTCAAAAACCAAAAACGGCTCGTGACTTTAGATTAAAGAGTTGCATATGGTCTCTGTTAAATAACCCTAGCACTTCATGGAGCCGATTCTTAACATTCTGTCTGGACGCACTAGAGACTCAAGATATATGGGCAAGCTCACTATCCATAGGGTCGTTTGCAAAAATCCTGACCAAACAAGCAAAGATCCTGTCACTTGAACATGATGCGCTAATCGTGAAGAATCTCTCTCATGGCAGTTGGGCGTCAAAACTCTATGCACCTAAAACCCTGCCAAACTACTTATCATACATGAAACCATGTGTGAAACACCACATTATGTTTTGGCCTAATCCCGTTGATGGCGTATAAGTATGGCCGGAGGAACAAGGAAGATGTGCCCACGCAGTGCCATTTTTGCAACAACGGGGAAGAAAACTTAATCCACGTCCTGTGCATCTGCCGCACCTTACTCCCTTTATGATCTTTTTTGCTGCGCCCAATTTGGCGGATCCTAAGTGTCCGGACATGACAAGAAGCTCTAGAGGAGTACATGAGGGGCTACTCAGCTCAGATGGCCGCCCGTTTTGTAAAATTCATGTTTGAGATTAACTCCGTGTTACCAGTAGATGACTACCAAGAATTCGTGCCCTGCCAGCTATGATCCCCTTTGCTCTCATCAACACCTCGTTTTAAATAGAATATGGACAGTATTTTAAAATTGTTTTTGTATGAATTGCAATGATTTTAATTAATTGTGCAAATAAAATACTTTGACGTTGACTTTATTTCAGAGAAGCCAGGATTTATTTATTTGTGTATTTTACTGACAAAGTCAATCAATCTAGGGCTCGTTTAAAGGGAACTGGAATCACATGGGGTCAAGAAAAAACAAACGTTTTGTTGAAACAGAGCTAGAGAAGCATCTCCTGTAGAAGAAATACCAATCTGGTGAAAAAAACACTGTAAAGAAATTGGATTATTTTTAAATGAAGGGCAAAGGTTAGTTATTTCCTAAATTACTTTCTAGTAGTAAAATAGGAAACAGTAATGAATTCCGTTTTAATTCCCTTTTCCAAGCTATGCAACAATAACTTTAAACGTCACAAAATGCAGTTCCTAAAAAGTAGTTAAATGGCAGTTTGTGCAGATCTACTGTTAACAAGCGGCAAGTGTGAAAACAGTAATGAAACTAAAGAATTTATAAAAAATGCCGTTTTTTCCCCGTATTTCTCGATAACAAATAATGAGAAGGAAGATGGAGAGCAGAGGGGAAATGAACAAGCAGGAGAGACTGGCGTACGGCAGGGTGGAGGAAAGAAATAGAATCTTTAAATAAAGGGGACGTTTAATAAAAAGATAAAAACGACAGCTAGTAGAGAACACAGGTGTAAATGTGGAAAAGGTAAGGATCATTCTGAGAAAGGGGAAACGCTCACCGCTTCAGAAAAAAAGAGAAAATAATAGAACAGAACCTGGACAACTTGAGACAGGAGGCAGGGGGAGGAGGAAGGTTATGGCTGGAGAAAAAGTTATGGAAGGAAGGTCCAGGGGGGCAAGGAAAAATGGAACTGGGTAGTTGAAGTTTTAAAGGGAAAAGTGTCAAGTTCTATGACGATTACGTCCTAAGTAACTCAAAGGGGCAAAAAAATGTTTGGAGATTTGAGGGTGAAAGTGCAGACGCAAATAAATAACAGTAGGTGTTGTGGTGGCTCCTCCCCATTCAGGTCTAACATAACCTAAAAAAACAATAGAAAAGCGAGAGTAAAAGTGCAGAGAAACAATAAGAATGGCAAAAAGGAATTGATCTGTTTGGCCCTAGAAAAAATATTTGGTGGATACCAATGTGATACTAAATGTGAGGTCGGTCTTGAAACATCAGCAGAACTTGTACGACCTTATTGAGGATGAAGCCCCGGATATCCTCGCCATAACTGAAACATGGCTTCAGGAAGCTGACACTGCCATTCTTAATCTGGCATGCCCCTCTGACTATTCTATGTACACCTTGAATAGAGCATCTAGAGGGGGTGAAATAGCGCTGATAGTTAGGTCTCGTTTTCCCTGTGTGTGGAACAGCCTTAAGATCGCTGGCTGTGAAAGTGCCTCTTTTAAAGTCTCTGTCAGCCCAGAGTTCACACTCTCTGGGATGGTGGTATATCGTCCGCCGGGCAGTGACGTGCTGTTCAGAAATACTTTTTCGGATATTGTCGGCACCTTGATCACTGACTGTGCCAATTTTTCCATACTGGGTGATTTAAATCTGCATTTCGATACACTGTCCAGTCTGACAGCTCGTACCATCTCTTTGGACTTAGAGGCTCTTCAACTTTCCCAGCTGGTTTTCCAGCCTACTCACATCGGGGGACATATTCTTGACCCTTTTTTCACCAATCTGACTGAGGCTAAAATCACTGCGATTACTCCAGTAGAATGGTCTGACCATTTCCTGGTGTCTATCCAGTGTCCCGTGTCAGCGACCACTCCCACTTCTTCAGCTAGACGGGTACCTAGGAGACCTTGGAATAAACTCAGGCTGGAAGATTTTCATCGTCTTCTGTTAGTGGAGCCCCTGGGCCCATCTAACAATGTAGACGAGGGGTATGACCTCTTCTGCTCCTGGCTTACTAGGGCTCTGGACGCTCTGATACCTATTGTATCGACTAAGATCAATCCTCGTGAGTCGAGTCCCTGGTATGATGGGGCCTTACGTGCCTTGAAGGGAGCCAATAGACGGGCGGAGAGGGCTTGGCGGAAGACATATGGGGCCGATTTAAAAGCTGCATATGCCGCGTCCGTCAAGCTCTATCATCGGGCCATATGTCGTGCTCGAGCGGCCTTCTATGCCGAAGAATTCCGGAACAGCACCAACCCGTCAAAGGCCATCTTCAAGGCGGTTAAAGATCTTATGGCTAAGCGGACTACCTCTACAGCCGAGAGTTCTGTCTCCCACTGCGAATCCCTTGCTTCCTATTTCTTGGGAAAAGTCCAAGCTATTTATCGGACATTCCCTAGCATTGGGGTCTCGTCGGGAAGTTCCAATGAGACACCTCGTCAGATCACCCTGCTCTCATTTCCCCCTCTCACCTCGGATGGGTTTGATAAACTTGCTTTGCAAGTTAAATCTGGATCTCCATCCGATCCAGTGAGGCCTGCTCTCTTTCGAGACCAGACCTTTATGGGACGCCCTGTTGTGCGTTCCCTTGTCAACCTCTCCTTGGAGTCGGGGGTAGTTCCAACTAAATGGAAGCAGGCGGTGGTGTCCCCGATTATTAAAAAACCCTCCTTGGACCCGTCTAAGCCTGAAAGTTTTCGTCCCATCTCGCTGCTACCCTGGCTGGCAAAGTTGACAGAGGCCCATGTTAATCTGGCCCTGTCAGAACATCTAGCCCGGACCAACGCCCTCGACCCCACACAGAATGGCTTCCGTGCTGGTCACAGCACGGAGACCGCTCTTCTTGTGATGGTGGAACATCTGCGTGCAAGGTTGGATGCTGGTCAGACGGCGGCGCTGATATTGTTAGATCTCAGTGCCGCCTTCGATACGGTATCTCACAGCATCCTCCTGCATCGGCTCGAGGAGATTGGTATCAGTGGTTTGGCGCTGCAATGGCTCCGCTCCTTCCTGGACAACCGCTCCTTCTGTGTGGCCATCCCTCCCTTCACGTCCAGTTTCCAGCCTCTGGCCATGGGGGTTCCGCAAGGGTCCTCGCTGAGCCCCACGTTGTTCAACCTTTACGTGAGACCGCTGGCTGATGTCGCGAGGCAGTGGGGCCTAACTTTGGTCTCATATGCCGATGACACTCAGCTGGCGGTTACTCTCAGCGGGGATGTACAACAAGATGCCCCCAGGTTTCAGTCTGGACTGAAGGCGGTGGCTAGCTGGTTGACAGGAAACTGTCTCCAGCTTAATGCCACAAAAACGGAGGTAATGGTTGTCGGGAAGGGAGTAGAGCTATGGGGCGATCAGTGGTGGCCTTCTGAGCTGGGCCCCACTCCGACCTCGGTGTCGGAGGTGAAAAATCTGGGGGTCTGGTTGGACGCTGGCCTTACCTTTGTAGGGCATACCAAAAAAACTGCAGCCGGTTGTTTTGGTCTGTTAAGAGGACTTAGACCAGTTCTTAAATGTTTCGATGCCCCAACCAGACAGCTTGTAGTCCAGGCAACTATCATCTCTCGTCTGGACTACGCTAGCTCTCTCCTGGCTGGGGCCAACCAGGCTGAGTTAACTCGCCTACAGCGGGTTCAAAATGCTGCGGCTAGAGCCATTGTTGGCCTACCCAGATTTTGCCCGGTGGCGAATGTCCTCCACTCCCTGCATTGGCTCCCTGTAAGGAAGCGTATTCTTTTTAAGGTCCTTTGTTTGGCCTTTAAAATCTTAAGAGGTATAGGCCCTGAAATCTTGTCCAACTGTATCTCTTTCTATGTCCCCACCCGCAGTCTCCGATCTCAGGGCCAGGCCCTTGCTGTGGTCCCCAGATTTAGACTCAGCCGGATGGGGGGTCGTTCCTTCAGCGTGAAAGCTGCACTAATTTGGAACACCCTCCCAGTTGAAGTCCGTCAGTTAGATGATCTGCTGCCTTTCCGGAGAGCTATTAAAACATTCTTGTTTTAGTTGTCCATTTTAGGTCTTTTTTTCCTGTTGTGTTATGTTTCTCCTTGTCTCTGCGCCGGGACGCTCCTTGGCTGGAGTAGCTGTGCGCATAATAAATTAACATAACATAACATAACATACACTTCAAAATTAAAGCCATTCATTTAGCTGGAATAGTCCAAGGGCGTAACTTCCATTAGGGCAGCAGATGCAGCGGCACCGGGGCCCAGTGGTGCCCACTAAACCCTGATTATTGGTGCATTTCACTGTTCAAACAGTGGCCAGAGTGCCACTAGGGCCCGTGCCCCACTTGCTACGCAACTGGAGACTTTGGGGCAGATTTACAAGCCCCTTGCGCCACGTTGGCGTCACTTTTCCCATGTTAAAAGTGACACAAGAGTGGCGCAAGGGGCTTGTAAATCTGCCCCTTTGGGTTCTTTAGAGCCTGTTCAACTGTTTTGCAAAGTTCTTTTTTTTTATCAAGGATCATATATTATTACAGTCATGGAATAGTCGTGGTTACCCTTTAAACATATGTAAAATTTGCAAACTATAACCTATTGTGACCTAAGACTTAGTTCATTTAGTGTCCCGAAGGGAGTAGTACAGTCTTGTATCTCCTGCTCAGTACATCTATTCATCACAAAATATACACAAATCCTGGCTGTCCAATCAACCCAAAACGTAGGCATGCTCTTTGATTCTTGGGCTGTTGTTCCAATGTTCTTAGTTACTGGCTTTTCATAGCTAAATTACTCTTCGGAATTCGAACCTTTCAGACTCCTGAAACATGGTATTTATAGCCTTTGTATTTTTTTCATTCTTATTAACTTATTATGACCCACTCAAACAGAGTTGTCAATGCAGAATGTGCGTCTGAGTCAAACAAGTGTTGCTGTGCCTTACTCTTGTAGTGTGCCTGAATTCCAGAATAATCCAGGAGTAATAAAAGAGTAAGTTACACCTACTCACACACCAATGTTTGCTAATCGGGCCATTTGTTAGCAAATCAAAGGCCAGCAGAGAGGCCTGAGGCAATCATTTAGAGCACCGTCCTTCCATTTGACCCCAGTCAAATAAAACATGTAGGGCCAGATGAACCAAGAATTGCTTTTGCGATTCTTAGATAGCGAATTTTACCAATTCGCTATTAAAGAATCACAAAATGCAATGTATGTAGTATTTGCAAAACAAATTGCGAATCCTACATATTCCTTAACAACGAATCGCAAATTGCGATTCGCTATTAAGGAATACCTTCCCATTCATTCCTATGGGCCTGGTGGCCCATAGGAATGAATAGGCAATTTGAGAGTACCAAATAGGTACTCGCAAATCTTGCATGCAATTACAAGGGTGCAAGGGAGCCAAAAGGACACCCTGTTGCACCCCTGAAATATGCATGTATCCACATTTGGCGCACGTACGTGCCATAAGGGAATGTATGTACGCCACATGGCACCTAAAAAAATGCAAAAAAGTGCATTTCTCTTGGAATTCGCAAATTACCACCAACTTTAAGTTGGTGGTAATTTGTGATGCCTTAAAGCCAGGTCGCGATTTCTTTTTGCTTTCTGCATTGCATTTAAGGAACCCCAAATTGCAATTCCTTAAATGCATTCACAAAATAGGTAATCGCAAAAATAGCGATTCCCTATTTTACGAATGCCTTTTGAGATTATACATCCCAAAAGGCTTTTTCCCGTTTGCAAATGGGCCAATTCTGCGAATCGGCCCGTTTGCGAACGGGAAAACACTTGATACATCTGGCCCATAAACCTAATAACTCTGATCCATAAAGTACCCGGGACAGAACTCTTGTGGTAAGCATACAGTAGCGGTACCATGGTATGCCCATCATAAATGTTATTAAATTCACATCAACACGCTACCATTGACAAGGCTCTCAATTTGGATAAGTTGCAATGCTACCCCCACTTTAATTTCCTATTAAATATAACACCTATGTACTTTTAGTTGCACACCTCCTCGGCATTTCCCAGAAACTAGGTGTTATTTTCTCTTATTTTATTTTAATCCAGATTTATGATTAGATGATTTTCCCTAGAGTATAAATCAAAAGCCTGACACTTTCTTTGTAGACCAGTTTGCGTTTGATCCATTATCACCAGATCACCGGCATATAGAAGGCACAGAATAAAAACCCCTTCCAGTTTTGTCGAGCATGAATTTACAATGGCAAATACTGCAGGTATATCAGATGGAAGCAAGGAGAATAAGGTAGGGTATAATACACATCCCTGTCGAAGCCCTTTACAATTGGGATTTTATACGACAATGAACCTTCATTATCTGGTTCTGCCTTGGCCCAATTGCCAATGTGCAAATGTCTAATTGCAATAAACGCCAGGGAATGGGCATTTTTGACAACTTTTTCTGTAGGATCCGATCCACTGATGTATTTAACAAATGACTCCTAGAAAAAAAAATGATTGCTCAATACATTAACATGTCCTGTGCCACAATTGAGATACCCGTACAGACTTAGATTGCACCATATGGCTCTAATGCAGTTTGCTTGAAAAGCTTCCTTTTCCCCCAAATGCCATTTTGTTGAATCATTCAAGTCAAACCTAAGTGTATCCATGAATACTATGATGTTAGATTTTCCACTGATGGTAGTCCAGTGTTTTTTGTTTCCCTCATACTGTCTACTTTGGGTCATGTATCATAGTTGATCATCTCCAAAATGTGTTAACAGCCAAATTAGTCAACAATTATGTAAGTAAAATTAATTGGAGATTAGTGAACTGATACAACCATTACCTAATTGTATTTCAAGACCAAAGAGTGATAGAATGAGAGGGAGAGAGAATAGAAGTGACAAACAAAAAGAAAGGAAGCATGAAAGAAAGTAAATGCATATGAAGGGTGAGAAAAAGTGGCCTAAGGTGGGAGAGAATGATAGAAAAGGCTACACCATTCACATGTATTCACTGTAAATTACACCTCACCTAACTCTTTCACTGTATTAAGTATCCTTGCACCGTACCATTGTCATTGATTGCTAGACCTGATAGACTTTAGGGTGATTCTCCCCCAAATGTTTTGCATACTCACCTCCTGCTGCTGAACTTTGTTTTTGTAGGCTATAGGACTCTGCACTTTACCACTGGTAATCCGTCCTGAAGTGGTTGTGTTCACTCATTAAAACAAGGTACAGTTGCCCTACACAAGATTGAAACATATAATTTAATTATAAGTCCCTAGTAAAGGGGTACAACATCCATCCTGGACCTGTAAATTACATGCTACAGGCCTGCAGCACTTATTGTACCACCCACTTATGTAGCCCTTTAAAACATGTCTCAACCTTTCCATTCTGCAGTTTTTAAGCTGCCAATTCGACTGGCAAGTTAACCTTTTGCTTGGTCTAAACCTTAGTTTTTAATACATATAATGCACCACGTAAGTAGGCCCTAAATAGCCCATAGGGCAGGTTGTAGTGTATTCAAAAAGTGGGACATGTACTTTTAAGTTTTACATGTCCTGATAGTGCAAAACTCCCAAATTCATGTTTTGCTGTTGTGAGGCCAATCTCTCCCATAAGATAACACTGGGTTGCCTTATTACATTCAATAAGTGATAATTTGTGTTTGGGAATAAAGATAGAAATGTCATGTTTGGTTTCAAAAGATTTGTAATTTAAAATCCTCTTTAATGGTAAATTCAGATTTTAGGTCATAATTTAGAAAATGCCAATTTTAGAAAGTTGGTATTTTTTGTCCTAACCATTTGGTGCCTGTATCCTGTATCCTGGGTTACATGATTGTGAATAGTTGGCAGCTGGCCTTTTTGTATTACTCCTAGAGAGTGAGACATAGGGGGACTAGGTGTTCGCAGAAGGCTGTTCCCTGTCCCACTTACATTCCAAAGGGGTTGCCTCAGCACACTTACAAAGAACTTGACACCAGTCATTTTTCACCCTAGCCTGGGCAGGGGTAGAAGAAAATTACAGAACAAGATGGGGGCGGGGTGTCTAGATGTTTTTCCTACTTCAAAGGTTGGCACCAGGTATAAATATTGGACCCTCAGACCAACTCTTCAGTTTACTCCTAGACCTGCAGGGGACCCCCAGAAGGACTGCCTTGTATGTCAGAGGGCTGTCCTGCCTCTTGAGGCCTGCTTTGCACTTCAGAGGACTGCCCTGCTGCTACTAGAGGACTACTCTGCTGCTTGAAGTCTGCCTTGAATCCTCAGAGGTCTGCCTTGCCATGCTACTTTATCCCAGGACTACCTTTGGGACTTCAAAGGCTAGTTGGCTGGCCTCCTGTTCTGAGCTACAGGGACACAAAACGCTACAACAGATTGAACCCGCACCTGGACCCTGTCTGAAGTGAGTCCTGCCATCTAAGTGTTTCTTCACCAGTGCTGGACCCCTGGAAGTGGTACAAAAGGTGCACAGAGAGCCTAAAACCTGGGACTTAGAACATTTCATACCAAAAGGTAGCCTGAGAGCTGACAGGATACCGGGGCCTACCTGCTCGACGATCTGCCTAAGGTGCACAGCCGGTCAGCCTGACTTTGCGGAAGCTTGCTTTTTGCTCAGCAGCAAACCCTGTTCAGTGGCTCCTCTTTGGAAGGAAATCCAGCCCCGTGATGCCCTCGTCTGCTACAGCCCACAGCTTCTTTCCGCTGGAGATTTTCGACTTCCAAAATAGTGACTAAGCGCCTGATTGCGATCTTGGGGGATGGGATACTCTGTTACATACGCGACGGATAGGCCGTCTGCCATATTACAAGTTCCATAGGATATAATGGAGCTTGTAATACAGCAGATCAGATATCTGTAACATTTGTGACGGAGTATCACATCTGCCAAGATAGTAATCAGGCACTAAGTCTGAACATAGAAATTTTCACCTTGACTTCTTCCAGCGGCTCCCTGACGATGTCTTCTCCTCGGACACAACCGGCTGCCTCCCCCCACCGAACATTACCTTCTTAGACATTTTGCTTGAAAATTCTTCTAAGTCTGATTGTAAGCCGAGTCTGGGCTCAATCCACTTCTTATATATGAACCGCACTCCATCAGGGTCGGCCATAACTTTCAACTTTGTCCAGATCTAGTGCGACTAGATGTCCGCGGTTGGCACTTTGATATTTTAGATGCTATTTTTCATTAAAATGTTAAAATGTATAACTCCGGTTCTACTGTTTACATTTAGTTTTCTTTAGTGTAATTTTATTTATTGAAAATATCTCTATTTTTCTACATTGGTGTGGGATTTTTCTTTTGTGATGTTTTCACTTCATTGCTGTTCGAGTGCTGCATAAATGCTTAACACATTGCCTCTAAGTTAAGACTGACTGCTTTTGTGCCAAGCTACCAGAGGGTTAAGCACAAGTAATTTTAGTGGTTCACCCTGACAGGGACTGTGGTTGTCGCTTGATAGGGTATTCACCCGCTCAATCTAAAGCCCAATTTCCTACAGTCATGATAGAGAATTCTGATGCAAAGAGTGAGATTTAGAGATGAAAACAAAGCAGGTGAAGGTAAATATAAAAAATACTCAAAGAAGTGGCAGATCTAACCTCTCAGGCCTTGTATGCTAAAAATATATTATCTGACCTAATCAATGTACACCCTAGATCTTTATATGTTACATCAGGACAAATTTGCAAGCCACTAATTTTGAAATGAGATGGAGAACTAAAGAACTTCCTTACATAAATAGCTTCTGGTAACTCCTGCCCCTAGGGCTGGCTCTACAGCAGTGCGACCAGTGCAACTGCACTTCGCTCTGATCTGCGGGGGTGCTGTGCTCAGAAATAAATCATGGTTTTAAAAGCACCTGCTGCAGAATTCAATGTGTGTCTAGCAGTTTTCAGGCGGCAATAAAAATGTCAAGATAACTCTGGTGATTAATGTTCCTGCTGGAGAGAGATCAGAGTTTTGTCTATTGCCAATTTGACTCATTATAAAATAGCGCAGAGGAAAATGTGCCTGCTGCAAATATTGGGCACCATGCAAAGTCACAGAACGGTATATTATATGGATAGTTCAGTGGGTTACTAGTTTTGCCACAAAGATCCTTTTGTTACTTGCAGTTTATAATGTACATTTATAATGTACAATCCTAATATATAACAGTGACCTATGAACCGGCCTCAAAGAGCTCCATGCAACCTGCATAGTATAGATTATCAGGTTATGTTTTTCCCCCAGTCTTTCATTGTCTATTCCCAATGTTGCTAAAAGGGATTGTTTGGGTATAAATGCATTCTTAAGAGTAAATACAACACCAACCAGCACTTTAAAAGAAATGAAATGTATGTGAGAAATGAATGTTCTACAGAGAGATGAGGGACACTTTTGGAGGGTGGTAGTGACAGAATCCCTGAAGGAGGTCACTGGAGGGGGCATCAAAGAAGATTGTCACACAGGCTGCCACCAGTGCTGAAGCCGGCCCTGCCTGCCCCATACCATCCTGTAAAATAGAAAACTTCACTCTGGTTGTTCATGGTATCTTGTCCCTACACAGTTGCCAGGTTTACCATTACTGAGGCTTATCGTCCATTGCTGTCTATAACTGGATATGATTTAAGTTGCAGTTGGAGATTTGTTTAGATCATCTGCTGAAAAATCAGAATTTTTTTAACGACTATAATGGTTTGTTTGTCTTTTTTATATTTCAAGGACTCCAAGGTCCCTATTCTTCCATCCACACATCGACCTTCACATCCCAACAGCCTACTATCTCCCAGCCCCACCATCATAGCGGGGCTAGCTCCACACCTAGTACCTTCTCTTACAACACCTGTGTGCCCCGCAGCCTTGTTCCAACACACTCTGTGCCCTGGCAACTGCATGACGCTCGGTTCATGTACTCTTTTGGAACCCATTCTGGGCACCTCAGTGTCTTACTTCTTTGGTAACAGAATTAGGACAGACTTCACAAAATGGATTCTCAGTTTTCCCTTACCTAGGGAAATACTTGCTTAGGCGTCTGGCTAATGAACATTAGGTCACACATCTCGACATTGTCTAAACCTGAAAGTTGCCAGCATCAGAAGGTGGGCCCAATGAACAGCCAACTGATAGCCCATGATCTGAAGGGAATGACAGTGTCTCCAGACAAATGGGAAGGCTATAAAAAGGATGAAGAAGAGACTAATGGTTTCATCTTTTGCTTTTCCCTGAAATACTGGTATACGCAATTCCTGGGAGTGCCCAGGAATCCCCCAGAGGATAGAAGGAAGACCCAGGAATTACCAGATTTCGTCTTTGAACAAGCATTTGCAATGCAAAAGGTCTCGTATTTGCGAGAGTTTGAGCTACTGGGATTGTAAATGACAATGCCTTTTATTTATCTGTTTTGATAATTAGCACATAAATAAAAGGCATTGTCGTTTACAATGCCAATAGCTGAAATTATTATAAATGCGAGACCTATTGCTTGGAAAGTGAAATAACGCATGGCGCGCTGAATGTTGCAGAAAAACATGTGCTTCCTGCAGTAGGAGAAACTCATTAAAGAAAATAGTGCTTACAGACTAAATAACACAGACGGTGTAACAACAGAAGTAAAGGGGCCAGTCCTCATGGGAGGGTTACGAATGAAGACAAGGCGGTACTAAGAAGGGACTAACAAGCAGGTTACCGAATCAGAAGCTAGCATTTATGAAGGACAAAGACACAAGCCAATGAAAAATATGGGCGGAGAGTGGGCGGAGCTTCAAGTGCATACTCTAAAACAGCATGCCTTGCAGAGCAGCGTACGCGCTGCCCAGGCTCAACTTAAAAATGAGCCCCTCTGCCTCTTAAGAGGTCCCACCTCACTGTGTAGCAAGTGGCCATCCTGCTTCTCAGGCAAAAAGACACATGTATCAACTTGATATTGTGGAGTCGATAATGGTGCAGGTGGATTATTAACTCAATGTTGTGTAACAGAGAACCACTCACATAAAGTCCTTCCCCACTCCACCCCGAAGTAGGCCTTCTTATATGGTAGGTTTGAAAATTGTGTTGTAGAGCCATTGAAGTACATGCAATTGTGTTGTACTACTGTCAGCAAACGTGTACGTTATAGAACACTACTGAAAATGCATGCTCAGTCTCTTTCTGGGACTAGCTCGTGGGATAACGAAGTGGCCTTGTTGGAAATAGTCTAGCAACGGGAACCAGTGAAGAGTTTGCCCGTCCGGGTGGTATGATCATGGGCCTAAGAGTTTTGAAGCTATATGATCAGGGACGGACAGGCGTCGGTATAGGGCAATCAGGCAGTGCCCAACGGGATGTTATGACAGGTCAGTGTGTGGATCGTTTTTTACTTTTTTGGGCTATTTGTGGGCCTGTTTTATGACCTGATTACTGTAGATTTCACTGATATTAAAAAAAACATTGCCTGTATTCAGCTCAAAATCCATTCAGTCTTCCATAGCTTGCAAAACACTTATACATCGTGTCTTTACAAGTTCAAAATTTCCCAATTTACAAACATGGGTCACTTTTTTAGCTATCTGATTTACTATCGAGTGCCACCTTTATTTTGGTGCCCAGGGCCCACATTCTGTCCAAGTCCGACCCTGTATTTTACTGCCTCGTTCTTATTTGCTGGCGTGTACAGAGTAGAAAGATGGAGGCCCCGAGTAAAAGCCTGTTTGCATAATTAAAATGGGACTGTACCAAGACAATGGGGGCCTGTACCTTTGCGAGGAGCCCAACGGGCAAAGAAAATACGGTGAAGATTCAGAGTATTTGGTCATCTAATTTACCCAAGGATTCAGAGATTCTGTGAGTAGCTCAGGAATCCTCACTTTGTTCATGACTGACAACCGACATTAGGAGGGGTGGGGCTGTTTGGTGTTCAGTCTCCACTAGTGAGGATTTCTACCTTTGAAGGGTTGAGTTTGAGGCGGAGAGGTCATCTCCAGTGCTAAAAAAAGAAAAAAACACGGACGTTTGGAGGAACATATTTCCACATTAATGTTGTGCTCTTTCTATTTCCTTCCTTTCATTTTCAACACTGACACCAGACCCATAAAAAAGCAGGTATATTTAGAGCATTTGCTTTTGCGGCAGCTCAAATCCTCTTGATCCGCGGTTTTTGATGTGTCGAGAATAATGACTTCTATTGAAAATATCTTCAAATGTGAATTATGTGTATATGTAAGAAGACACCCTTTTAATCTCTTTTTTTTCGGGAAACCCTGCCTCAGCTGATAAAGGAGCCAAATAAAGAAGCATTACCAATGAAGCCAGGAAGGCCTGTCCTTCGTGCCTGCACGTGACTGCTAGAAGCACGTGTGAGGCATATACTTAGTTCTCCTCCGGTCCCGAGGATGTAAATAAAAGGTGACACCGAGGCATATTTTTTATCTTCTCCGCTGGGTGACGATCACACAGCTGGGAAGATGAGATAATCATGGGATCCTTTACACTGTTCTCGCTCCCCGGTGAGTAATTGTCTGCACCCAGGATGAGCTCACTCACTATTACAGGAAGCACATCTGTAAGTTATAGCACACTGCGGAATACGTCACTGGCCCCAGTGCCGCTGCGCTTCTGTCCCTGGGAGGCACCTTATTATAGCTCCTATAGGAGGGATTCCGGGCCTGGGAGCTGCTGATTCTAGCAAAGGATAGAAATTACTGCAAAGTGTTAGTCAGAGGCGTGAACTATTCTCTGGACGCCAACCAAGGCTGTAATTAGGTCTGGTCACGTGCCAGGCGGGCAGTCGCTTTTATGTACAACTGACACTGTGAACTGATTGAGCTAAATGTACAATTGCAAAATCACAACCGAAAATACGCCTTTCCGGCTTTTTTTAAAAGAACAAACCACTCCTTGAGGCCAATGAACTTATTGGTAGTGCAACTTATTTGATGAATGCATATCGAAAATAAAAGCAAAGTGCAGTACACATCAGCGTCTTGTTGGAAAATGATGCATCGGAATAATGTGTGAGTGGAGGGAGCTAGACTCGATCTCTTTCCTTCTGCCTGTCTTGAAGAGAGGCAGCCCCAGCTGAAATCAGAATCAAAGAACACTTGGATCGGAAAGAGGGCCGCCTTCCTTCCCCCAGTCTCCCTTTAACACCTGCATGGTGCCAGGGATAACGGGGTGTGGGTTGCTTGTTTATGTATCCCAGGAGGCAGCTCTGCAGAGCTCCACGACCCAATCTGTGCCCAATTTGCAAATGAATAAGTGCCAGGCACCAAAGTTTTGCTAATCGAATATCTGTGTGCCAAACACCAAGGCTGTCTAGTGTTGATTACACCTCCTGTCTCTTTCATCCACCAACATACTCTCCCTCCCCCTTATCTTACTCTTGCGGGTTCTTTTTACATAATTTTCATCCTTTGTCGCTGTATTTCATATTTCTCTTCCTCCTTCTTCCCACCATTTTGAGTGTTTCTCTCTCTTGCTCTGGATCAAAGTCTGTTAGTGCTGCTCCCCCTCTCCCCAAAGATAAGAGCTTACCTGGGGGAGCAGAGATGATATCCCCCCGCAGGTGCTGGCCGCTCAGTGCTGGCGACCACAGCGGGGGGGGGGTGAAGCACCAGAGCTTCTTTGCTTCTTGGCGCGAAAACTAACCCGGCTTTGTCCGGGGGCTCGGCGTCGGTTATGGCGCCGGTCCTCTAGGCCCCCTTTGGTGGCAGCCTTTGCTAGAATGTGTTCTCCTAGTTCAACCACCGTGACAGTGACCTCTTGCCATACCAGGCATAGCGTTGGGAAATCCCACACAATGTGGTAGAATCCAGCGTCCAGTAGTTTACATCGAGGACACCCAGGAGTCAGGGCCGGGTACATGCGATTGAAGCGACGAGGGGAGGGGTAGGCGTGGTGCACATAATGAAATTGTGTGAAGCGCAATCCAGGGTCATGAGATATGTCCTTGGCCAATTGCAATGCCCGAGACCAAGACTTATACGACAAGTTCTGCATCAGCTAGCATCCTTGAGATTATAAGTAAATACAAACTAATCAGATCCCACATTCAAGGGCTAATACTGTCTCCCACTGTCCACCCCCACCTTCATCAGGCTCTGCTGCATTCCTTTCAAGTCTGTGTTGGAATTGGAACCTTGTGAGCAAGTTCATGGTTTCAGGTGGCCTACCCAGTATAGACAATAATTGTGCAGGACAGAGATATTTACACAAGATGCCTTCACTGCTATGCATATAGGAATATAATTGTGATGTCAATATAGAATTTCCTCAGCATCCTGAAGGAAATGCAGACTCATCTCTTCAAGGGAGATTTAAATTCTGAGTAAACAGAACAACTGCATCATGGCCTTCTAAATTACATAAAGTGATGGTGAAAAGGTGTCTCTAAGGGAGGCCTGTCTTAGGCTGACAATTTCATGTTTAAAATGAGTGAGAGCTTCATTTAGAGTTTGGCAGAGCAGACATTCCACTGTACATCCACAGTGCTGCTACCGCACCAAACTTGTGGCTCCCCTGCCTTGTATAGT
This sequence comes from Triturus cristatus, assembly GCF_964204655.1. Classification (NCBI taxonomy): domain Eukaryota; kingdom Metazoa; phylum Chordata; class Amphibia; order Caudata; family Salamandridae; genus Triturus; species Triturus cristatus. The sequence goes on from NC_140582.1 coordinate 501,680,263, forward strand.
GTCTGGTGAAGCACTGTGTGTTTACAGTAACAAATCTTTCCCTGGCCTTGCGCGCAAAAAACCTCTGACTAGATGGCCACAGAGGTGTTAATTCAAAGTGTAGGGTGCAGCCGCGGTCTGAGCGGGTAACAGCAGTCGGGCGGTGGGCCGTGTTGGGGGGATTCTGACGGACGATAATGAGGGGAAATTAATTATTGATTTAATTTTTCCTCAGCATCGTCCATCGGAATCCCCCTCAACCCGGCCCCTCCGCTGTTATCAGGATGGACCGCAGCTGTTAGGGTGGCGTATGGGGGTTAGGCGACCATCACACATTTTCCCTACCCAGCAACGCCATTGGAGGCATGGTGGTTCAAGGTATGGAAAGCTCACTGTGGCCCTAGACAGAGGCAGAAAGCTCCCTATGCCTCAAGGCCACTGTTTTTTAGTCCTCAAGAAACAAACATGCACTTTGAGAGTTTAAGTCTTGAAAACAAAAACAAACTTTGCCAAGCAGGCACATCAAACATGGTGCTGTCTCAGCAAAGCTTCATTGCCTTCAGTAGAGTTTACACAGTAGCTTTGCTGAAGGCACAGAGATGTCTGCATGCCTTGCGAGGATCTCTAAACATGGCAGAGAACCAAAGTCCTTAACATTCATTGAGCTGTTGGGCAAGCGGATTGTCCGACATGGTCTAATTGATCTCCTAACTTAAATAATGAGCTCATTCCCAGCTGTTGTTTGCAATCTCTCAAGTAACAAGCATTTGCAATGCAATCGGTCTCGCCTTTGGGACCTTATATGTATTTAGCTATACAGTTCATTAGCCTGGGTGCTGAAACATCTACTGTTCTTTAACATGGAGGGAAAGTAAGCACCAAACTGCATGACACGCCAGGTATGGGAACACATGGAGAGAAATATTGCCTTTCAATGAGAAATGGTATAGTCCAAAGCTCTGTTTTTAATATAAAATCACGGCCTTCGGTGGTCATATCACTGAAAATACAAGATTTGAAAAAAATATCATTGTCTACGGGTGCTCGTGGAAGACAATTTCTATGGACTGGAATCTAGAGAATGCTAAAGTGATTCTGGTATTTTACTGAAACTCTGCTGGTTGTTTTCTATCGAGAAAGTTAAATAGAGACAGTTCCAAGAAAAAAAAGTCTCTCAGCAGAAAGCAATTCTGGTATTTTGCTGACCTCTGCTGGTCGTTTTCTATCAAGACAGTTAAATAGAGGCACTTGAACTGAAAAAAAAGTCCCTAAGCGGAGGCAGGCAAGTCCTAGGGCTGATCTCCAGAGCCCACAAAGTACATACATGTATAAGTATATAATAAGTATATACAAGAGGTCTCGAATGCTCAACCTGCAAAGCGTGCGTTCTCTGATGAAAGAGTGTGCCTTGAGTCTGCATGAAATCAAGCAATAGCCTAAACAGGGAATATGCCTACTATTATTTGTGATTCCAACTTGTATTACAGGTCACCTGTATACAGCAATAGAGTCAAAACACCAAAATAAAAGAAAATTATCTTTTAAGAGAAGTGTTTCTTTCATAAACACACTTTATTGAGCAAAGTATTTCACGTTTGGTCTTGCAAGAAACTGAAGAACACGATCAGTCCAGAGACATTTTCATTCATAGAAATAAAGACGTATGGGCCACATGTATGATGTCACATAGAACTTGCAAAATTGCAGGGTTACAACCGCTGAATGGCTTTTTTAAATCTACAAATTGTGCGATTCAATACCAAGTCAATAAATCACAAAACAGGTTTAGAAAGTCATAACAAACTGCTATTTGGAAGGGGCGTGTTTAGGGCATTGCTAAAGAGCTATACATTATGGTATGTATGAATGTTTTGTGACTAAAATCTGGTTGCAACAAACACATTGAAAAGGTACTACCTCTAAAGTTGGGGTGGTAACACATTCCCAAATAGTATATTCCCCTGTGAGTCCCTTTAGCATTGTAAATATATATTTTTTAAATTATTGAGTAGACATTGACCCATGGACCACTACCAACTCTCAAACTTTAAAAGTCATAAACCATTCTTTTAAAAAAAAGCCCAGTTTCTTTGAAGTAAAACAGGCTGTGTTAAAAGAAATACTTTATTTAAATGGAGTCACTGACCCCAGCAGTCCACCATCCTTGCGATGCAATCCAATCGTACTTAGTCGCAATTTTGTGTTGTGACCTATTAGTACACTGGTGTGTTTGTAAAATAATTTTCCATTCACAAAAAGTTAGTGTGCAATTTGCAGTGTTCACTTGATGCCTGTGAATCTTAAATCGGCAGTAATTTGAAAGGAAATGTGTACGTGTAAATGACGATTTAATGAACAATTGATTGTTATCAGATGAATGAGAAAAAGCAGTCAACACAGCTGCCACGAGGAAGCAATAATATTTTAAGGCGCTTTGTTTAAAGTGACTAACACTGACTAGTATAAGGGCTCTTGTGTGACTGCTCGATTGCGTGCCTTGATTCATGGGAAGTGCTGCATCATTTCACTTGCCAATACAGTCTCTGTTTCTTGTGGGCATACATTATTTCCTGTACAGGAATCCAACTACTTCTCCTGCACACTACCAGTTTCATTCCACGATCACAGGGTACAGTAATTGCGCTTTTGTTTAAACAATTAGCTTTCCTTTGTGTGACTCACAGACAGCAACAGTGCATACATTTTCTCCAGCCTCCCTGAACTTGAGTTTTCACTGTGCTCGGTGTGAAATTTCGTGACAAGTGAATAACGACACAGACTCCTCTGTACTTTTTGGATATGCCTTTCTTTGCATCCCTTGCTATTACTTATTGATCAAGTACTAGAGAAGCTTGCCTCACACCATGCTGGCAATATGCTATCTTAGCTTTAAGAGCCCTTTACTCGTCCTGCCTCCTGTCCATCACCTCAACAGAAGGAGTATCAAGGCTGTGAGACAGGGAGAATTCTGCACTACTGGGTCCTAGCGTCGATATCAGGACACCACATCTGACCCCCCACCCAAAGAAAGATAATACAACCCCCCCTTAAAGATAAAACCTCCTGTGAACTTGGACCTCCTGTTGTAGTGTTTCCTCTTACAATGAGGTCGTTGTTTGAGTCACTGTATGTCTTTTGGTGAAGATGGTGTGTGACTCGTGACACCAACCGTTGTGTTATTTAAAAACTAATGACTAGTATCCCCAGAGATTTGAGGGGGTTTTAACTGATGACCCCTAACCTTCAATGTTGCGCTACGCTGCAATAGGAATGCATATATGAAGATCTGTACTGAAATGCCGCTGGTTCCTGTATCACCTACACATTGGAAACATTATGTGAAAATGTCAAGGTATCCCTAGGATTGCAACTTGACTTAAACATCATCATAGCACTGAACTACACACACAATGGTTATTAACCTGGTTGTATCAGAATCATTAACATGATGTATAATCAAGAGCTGCTAGTGGATCTCAAACCAAACCAACACATGTATTACATGATTACATAGGTAACATATTTTCCTTCCTGGGACATATCATGTGAACATTCTCATTTTCAGCACACTGCAGTGTTATCTTAGGGTCAGTACAGGAATAAGGCGGTGGAGAACAGCAACAATAAAATGGTGGGGCAGCACAGGGGCAAATAATAAAAAAACACATTTACCTGCTTCTCCCACTGCAGCTCCATCTGTCGGATGCCTCGATGCTTCTCTTCTGGAAGTCCTGGGCCAGCACAGGCTCTCAGACTCCCGACCCAATCCAAACACTGCTCTCATGGTGTGAGAAACAGTGCCTTGATTGGTCTGAGCGGTCTTGTTAGGCGCTCACAAAGGGACTGGGAGCCTGTGCCATTTCTTCACTAAGCTGTACAATACAGCTGGGTGGAGAAATTCTAAGTGCGTTTGTCTGTTTGTCTGTTTGACAGGCCTAAGACGACTGACCAAACAGACATGCTCACTTACAAGTGCCCTCCACTCCTCTTCCCAGTCCCTCGCTAGTGTTGAGAGGATTGCTTGGCCCCTGTGGCGTAACATAAACCCCCCCGAACTCCAGGGGGCCCCCTCAGTAACAGTGGTAGGTTGTGGGCCAGGGAGAGGGGGACCCTCAATGTACTTTGCAGGGGGGGGCCCTCAAGTTTTGTTACGCCACTGCCTGGCCCCGCCCTACAATCAGCAGCATTGTCTGCCAGTGAAAAATAAAATGTCAATAAAATTGTTTTATAACATGACAATAAAATTGTTTTATTTTCGTTTTATTTTTCATTCATTCAGTGGGATGACACTCTTCCGCCATTGCGGAGAAGCCACAGCTGCTGGAGAACAGGGTGGTGGAAGCTTATCAAGGCTCTAACACTAGACTGATAACTTCCTGGGAATGCACGCTAACTCACTTTCTGGGTGAAGGTCATTTCCAGATAAAGAGGGGAGGAGCCCTATTTCGACTCCCTCAGATCCTAACTTAATGTTTGGCAATGAGCTGCACAATTACATTGGCTTTTCCCATCCTCACTATAGTTCACTCCCATTTTTCTTCCCACAGTTGTTGCTTTTTTCTTCTCGGTTTCTTTGTTAGTCCCTGTAAGAAATTGGATTATAAACTGAGAGGACTGAGAGCCCCACTCAAACACAATTCTTGTCAATGTGACCCACAAATGCCAATAAATAAACCTAAATAAACCTGTGCATCCCAGGCTTAATTTAGAGGTAGTTTGCAAAGTATTTTTGCAGCACTCAAACAGTAATAAAGTGAAACTCAGCACAAGAAAAATCCCAAACCAATTTAGACAAATATAATAAGGGCTAAAAAATAAAATGACACTAGAACTACAAAATACAATAGATAGAACTGGAGAAATGAATGTTTAACATTTTCAGTAGAAATAGCTCTTAAAAGCACGAAGCACCAATCATGGCTATCTGGTCCTGCTGGGCCGGGTCAAAATCAGAAGTTAAGGCCCACCGCGATGGAGCGTGGGTTGGATACAAGGACCTGGTTCATCCCAGTGGAAAGTTTACCTTCTAACATAGTCCAGTTTCACAAGAAAAGCACTTGTCAAAGAGGGAGAGGGATAGTCAATGATAGGTTGCTGAAGTCCTAAGGCCTCAGTTAGAACTTTGCCTTGGCATTGTGGTCATCAGTGGCAAAAAGAGCTGTTCGACGATCCGGACTACATCTTAGAGGGAAATGCGGGGTGATTGCTGTCAAAGCAAAGAGCTCCTGGTGGCGAAGTCCGGGGTCTGCACCCAGGACGGTTACCTCAGCATTTGGCTGCAAGTCCTGCATTGGCCTTGTTGATGTCCACTCGCATTCTTGAAGAGACTGGAGATGTTTATTTTTTACACGAAGAGCCAAAAACATCTAGTCTTTCTCATGGAATCCAGTTCTTACAGTTTTGGGTTCGGAGGAGTACTCTCTAACACCAGCCAAGGGTCCAGGACATTAGGCTCACCTATTACGGATTAAGACGCCCTCCGGCAGAGGCCAGCAGCCAGGTCCAGGCAGGTCCAGTTGGTACTGGTCATCTGGGCAGTTGTAAGGTAAAGCCTCTGGAAGCTTTGAGTCACTTCTGGGGTCCTGCGTTCAAGGCAGGCAGGTTCACTCTTCCTGCAAGCTTCAGACAGCAGGGCACTCCTTTCTTTGAGTCTCCACAGGTTCAGAAGTGTTCTGGTGAGATGTTCTGAAGGTATCACTTTTATACCCAGTGCCAACTTGTGAGTGGGGAGAACTGCCTTTGTCTAACCCTAAACTGGTTCTGGTCAGTTCTTCCCTTTTTCCTTGGCTTGGCACCAATCTGTCTAGGGTAACAAAGGGCAAGCAGGCCCAGGTGTGGGCTGCATATGCCTATGACAAAGTAGGCACCTTCATACCTCAGGAAGAGTACAGCCCTCAGGCTACCCTTTGAATTCATGAAGGACTGAGCACAGCCCCCAGGCTATCCTGCTCAGGAGAAGAACACCCTTCCCCACAACCAATGCTCCTTTTGTCCCCTATCTAGCAGGATACAGATCACACCACAGTAGAGCCATTACTGGTCATGTGACCTTGGACACTGGTAGAAAGGCGCATTTGGCTTAGGCAAAAAATGGCAACATTCTAAAAGTACATTAAACAAAAGAAAGCTGGCTGCGTTAATTGAAGTCACTTTACTCAAGGACAACTAAATTAGTAAACTTGGCCTGTGTATTCATTTCACAGTGAATTCAAACATAGTCATTGTATTTTACATAGTCATTGAAAGGAAAATCACTCATCTTAAACATAAATCAAGTGTACCACACAAAAACGGTGACGACAAATTATTATACTTGACAAGGGTGCAGTAAACACTGTGCAATGGTTGTTGTACATTCAATCATAACTAAGGGTGACATTTAACAAATACGTGATAAAAAGTGTAAGTACAATTAAAGACACTAATTTGAAATCAATTATTTAGACTAGTCAGATGTTTTTTTGTGCTAGAGGGTTATATCATTATTACTCTGAAATATCATGACCCTCTTGGTGCTTTCATTGGGGTTTCAAAGTCATCTAGTATGGATGGGTTTGGGATTTCACACTGTCTTTATTCACTGCCCATACTGATGAAGCTTGGAAAGAGGAAATCCTTGATGGTTATCGCCGACGCGTTTCGAACCGCTGGTGATTGGGGGTTCTCATCAGGACTAGGCTGGTGTTATTCTTATGTGTCTTAAATCTTCAAAGGCAGGCAAGTTCCATGTTTGGATGCATTGTTCATGTTAAATTATTCTGCTTGATCCTGTTTCTATTCAGTAAATGATCACCAGTTTGGGTACATTTGTTAATTCCTGGAACGCGGGGGCCTTCCTTTTGCTCCATAGGGTTATAAGTCTTCCGACACTTTAGAGTCCGTCGACTCGAGTAGGTTTAACCAGTACGTTGACACGCCACAAACTGTAAGTGCGGCATAACCTTGTTATTTTACAGCACGCCAATAAGCGTGTCGCCTCACATTACTCGAGGAGTCAAGAAATATACCCAATTTGGGTAAATGACTATATTGATCCAAGCAGTGCATTGGACTTTCAATATACATGTATTTCCTCCCATGGAGTGTGTGATATTTGCACTTTCTGTGTGTGGGGCACTTTAAATTTTGAGCATGACCGAGCAAAGGATGCATTTGGTACCTTATTTTCGAAACTTTACCACAATGAAATTAAGGTTGCAATTGTTGTTTACATCACAGGTCTTGGCAATCAAATTTTTAACTGATACTCAGAGAAGTATATGTGACCAGAAGAAGATATAGAGGCTCATGTTTTGAAACTCCAGTCACTGTGTATATTAGGCTATGCTGGTCTTGAGGAAGAGCCACTAGATCATTTATATGACTACGTTAGGCTCGAAACAGGTATTATAGATAATTACTTCTAATAGATAGCACCACTGATTTTATATATAGGCTGTAGGACTCAATCATTACAATTGTCTTTAAGAGGACCCCCTGTCCTATTTGTAGCCTTTGCACACATTCAATAAAACACCAATCTACACTGAAACCCACACCCCTGCAGTCCACCAAGCAACTTTTGAAAAGATCTCTGGCAAAGAACCCCCATTGAGGGTGCTCATCAGGCACTGCATTCCAGCCCAACGTGGAGCAAAATCCCACTGAAGAAGAATGACACCTATCCAGGTGTGTGAGGGCATTTGTTCCTACACAGTGATGTTCCCAGCATACCCTCTGGAACTTATCTGACCGGTATAGACAAACTCTCGTAATTAGGCATTGCATACCAATTTGGAATTTGATTAGTTGTTTGGAGCATATATTTTGGACCTTGAAGCGCTCCAAGTCCCTCTCTTCTGATACATATAGAAAAAGGCAGGTATTAACAAAAAACTTTGTGATATTGTTAATGAGGAAGCACCTGCACTCTCAAAAAGGAAAGATGAGGATTCAATTGGACAAGATGAAAATTCTCAAACAGCAAAACCCCCAGCCCATACAAATAAAATGGGTGCAATTATACATTTGAAGTGCCATTATTTGCGGCGGGAGCATACATACAAATAACTCCCATGGGCCCTAGGCTGCCCCCAAGTTCACTCTGCCCAGTATCTTTAGTTTCATCACCCTTTGTCAGTAATTCCAACATCAACAGGCAGCCACGGTTATGTTCACTTTGTAGTCGAACAACTGGAGGATCTTTTCATACCCAATCTTATGATGGCCATTGATTAGCCCATTGTTGCAAATTCTGATTCACTAATAGACCTTTGACTTGTGCAAGATCTTGACACAGAACAAACTGGAACAAATGTCTTGTCTGCCTCCCTGAAACTAAAGGCATCTGCAGGAGACGTTTTTAACATACATCCCTTCAAAAACCTGCAAAATAGTAATAGCAAATCTTGAAATCAGCTTTAACTCAATAAATAACTTTCCGCAATTTGAGCGAAAAGGCGAGTTTGGGCCTTTGCCTGAGCAGTATCCAAAACGCACTGTGAATTTCATCACAGCTGATGACTCATCGAGATCTATAACTGAGAATAACTGAGAATCTCTACCAGGATAAGGACCGGATTTCTTTTATCCAAGCTAATAACATCTTTTGCTTTCGAGAGATCTGAACAGTGGACAAGATCAAGTTGGATGATTAGTCTTCGTACTCTATTACAGCAATGAAAGCATAGGTAGGCCTGAAGGAGTTTTAACAATCTGGGTTACTTTAGGCCTCGGCACAATAAAGTGGGATCATGCTAAAATGAACAATATTATTCAGTTCCTGGTTCACTTAAATGAATGAAAGGACCAGGGCCCATTTGTTCAGTTCTGCTCCAATCTCGGTCTTCTGATGGTTCTTTTTAGCAGCATGAAAGTGTAAAGGGGGTAAAATTTAATAAGTCAATTTATGATACAGTGTAACGCAATAAAGGATACGAAAGAACCCAAGTTGACAACCAATTGAAGGTTAGTCAAATTAATTACAAATACAAAAATAGTTGGAGATATACAAATATTAGCATGAGAGTATACAAATACAGTGGAAACAGAAGAAATCCAAATCTTCTGTAGATATTCACTAGGTGCAACATGAAAAGAACAATAAGTTCTATGATGATTATGTAAGAAATTAGGAACAAAAGTTCAAATTCCCCTGCATCTGTACTTCATCAGCATAAAGCATTTAGTTCTATCTGTCCCTACTCTAACTCTAGAGTTGGCATCCCTATATTAGCATATAGGCAAACGGTTTGCGTGAGAAAAGGTGCCAGTGGGTAGAGCCTTCCTAAAAGGTGACCCCACTATAAGGTGGATCCACGGTATGAATTCACAAGCAGGAAGAAGCAAGTTAGCACTTAGGTGCTCTCCGTCAGTAAGGCAAGCAGTAATGGGGTCTGTCCCTCTCTACAATGCATCACATACTGAAAGTTGTATTCAGTAAAATGTCCCATATTGCTTTTCTCACACATACTCTACAGTAGGCTCAGCCGCAAAACTTTTCCATAACGTCGAATCCTTTCACAGTCTTCTCCATGTACGCCTGTCTGCAACAGTTCATCCATTGGTCTTCTCTCCTTCTCCTGTGTGAAAGCACCTCCCTCAACCTTATCTTCTTCAGGCCATGCTAACTCCTTCATTCCTCAACTTATCTAATAGAACAATACACCTACTCTTCACTAACAAATGTTGTCCACTTGAAATGCAAACATGGGAAGGAATAACATTCTACAAAGCTCACATGAGGATTTAAGCATTAGTTTCAGAAACAATAACATTTCAAAATGTACTGCAAATTCAGGCCTATGACTTAGGCTAAAATAATGAATTTGCCAGGTTCTGTACATTAGTATTTTCATAAAATCATTGGCATTCAATAGAGACATGTTCTCTAAATACATTAATACGTATATTTCAAATACATCATAAGCTCAAGAATAGTACAAATTACAGTTAACATATCACTGGGTCACATCACTAAGGAGGCCTATATAAGCGGTTACATTGGTTATATGTCTCAGCACAAATTCTATCAATCATTTAATAAGCTTCACATCGAATCGTATGGGTTTCATAAAGATATGTTGCTTGATTTACGTTTCCTCTAACATCTAATTTCTCTAACAACATTGAATAATATGTGAGTGCATACTACAAGCGAATACAGTGCACTCCTAACAAGTACCCCATGTAAGATGCGAATTTGCGCTCTATCAGGAGCTAAAGAAGCGTATCAGTGTTATCTGACAATAAGTCTCTGACCAAATGCAGGACCCGAAGCCCAAACAAAAAACGCACATTCTACTCATGTGCTGGGAATTTAATTGCAAACCTGATGTGTCATGGGTAGGCCTAGAGAAGTAAGCTTATGTACTGACAGACCCTCTTTTCAAACCCCTCAGGACATCAAAACACATGGCTAATTTAGGTCTATTTATGCTGAGTAACTATCCAGGCCCACTTAATGGGCGCCCAGTATCTGATTCCCCTGTGCAATCCACCTTTCGATCTGGGTTTGGTGAGAGTCTCATCCATTATATTTTCAAATAATCCGGAGATTCCGCATTTGGTCAATGATTTGAATGTTTTAAAGGATAGAAAGTGATCATGACCCTATAATAGCAACTCCCCTAAGACCCTTAGCCATCTTACTCACAGCATTGTTATTGTAAAGTCGAACAGGAGTGAAATTGCCCATAATATAATAAGCAAAAATATTAATCGATATACCGCAAACATGTGGAGCTGTTAAATCTAATAGATATAATTGAATATTGATGTAATCCAGAGGCTAGAAACCCTGTTCAAGACAATTCATAGGTTTGGCAATTCTCATTTTAAGACCCTCAATGACCTTATGGTAGACCTTTGAGCATCAAAATCGAATAGTTGGATAGTGAATTTTTAAATCTAAAGCATACTTTAGCAAACACCCTACAAAACACAGGTAGGCCATACCGGAAGGGGCAATTACGCCTACAGGTATTAAGAAAAGAGTATGAGTGGCTCATTAAATTTAAGCAAAGTCAACTTCACATAAAAACATGGCTGGCCCTTAAACAATCGCCAAGGAACAAAAACACAAGGAGTTTCTGCGAATTGGTCGGATGGGGCTGTGAAGGCCCTGCAAAAAACTCAAAAGCCTGCATTTCACCTGCTGCCTTTACTTAAACATATTTCAATGCTATATGATTCTGCTTGTTTCAATCTTTCTGCTAATATGTCAGTTATTTATACAACTATCAGCAGAAATGTATACCATAACAGCTCAACGAGCTATACAGCTGTCTCTACAGCCAACAGAGAGCCCTGTCTACAGTTCTGCGAGGGGTAAAGCTGTGCGGCTATCCTTAGCCAAAATCAGTTGAAGGCACCTGGCCCAGAAGAAGTATTGCCTGAGTCTTATCACTCACATTTGTTAGTCTGGGACGTATTCTAACTGCCTCTATAATGTCGTTTGGGATGAATAGACTGTCCCGGTGTCCTGGAGATCAACAGTCTTTGTACCACTTCATAAAAAGGCAACTGTAATGATGCTGCCAACCACTGCCTAATTTCTTTGCTTGGTGGAGCCGGCAAGATCTACGCAAGCTGTTACTCAACCGCATAGAAGATTGGGTGCGAACAAATGGGATTATTTCATCATCACAAGCCGCTTTTCGAAAAATTCAAGGTACACACTATGCTGTCCTTAGATTTTCAAATAACTGTGGACGTAGATTAATCGCCCTTGAAGCATGTCGAATAAAGGTAGGGTCAGCAGGCTCTTATGGAGCAGAGCTCAGGGGGTACAGAAAGGTCGCAGGGCTGGGGAAAATTGAGAGCCAATTTTTACGACACTTATTATGTTTTGGCCCCAAGATTTGGATGGCTGCCTTTAGGATGGACCTGGCAACGGCCACTGTAGAAGCATTTGTAGCATTTAAATCATTTTTGTATTGGATTCATAAATGGACAATGTAAAAGGTAGCGAGCTACCTGAAAATCAAGCGCGACCTTTGTCAAAGTGATTCATAGTGCAAATTACCCTGATACTAACATATTGCAAGCACTCTAATAGCTATAGGCTGCCCAGAGTTTTGGACACATCCTGACTGGATGTCTCGTTCGAGTGTGTGGCTAATAAAAAAACACTGGTCCTATAACTTAGTAAAGCAGAGGGGGTACACTAATGTTGTGATTCGAGAAATTTAAGCCCTGCCATCTATATGAGCATTATATGGACCAGCTATTTCTAGAATTAAAAAAGACCGCTGTACATACTGGCATTCAGACTAGACACTCATCTTGTAATGTCCATGCTAATACTTGTTCAAGCAAAACCAGAGGCTGAGCCACCTGCAATTTTAAGCAAGGAGGAGAAGAAACTATTGTACGTTATGCTACTTTGTACTACTTCGTTGCAGGCCTGAAGGCGCTATATTTACGCCCCCTCTTTAACAAACAGAATATTAGGCATTATAATGCTGCAATAGCTTTATGTCCCTGCACTGAACCTGAATCTATGTTTCGAACAGTGGCTTTGTGCAGTTACACAGCCTTGAAGGTTGCCAAACCGTCCCTCCAAAACCCTAGCCACTAAAGTAACAATTGGGACAGGGCAGCTAACACCATTTGCCCCATATCACTATTCTATAATCCCTAGTTTAGGTACCAGCAGGGAATGATAGTTCATATCATTGACTACTGTTGTGATCAGGTTACATTACATATCTGGTTTTACTTACTATAGAGGAGGAATTTTTTCTTAAAGAATTACAACCAAAGACAATGCATATTATGTTTTCAACTGCAATGCTTAATTTATAATACCATAGTAGAAAGCACATCAGAGCTCATTTGCACGGCTGAGGGTAGAGAGAACCGTCTACAGTATACCCCTAGCTCATAGCTCATTGCATAGTGACCGACAGGGAACGATGCTTCATTTCATTGGCCACTTTTGCAACCAGGCCACAGCTTATATCTGGTTTTATCGGTTATGTAGGAGAAATGCCTGTTACCTAATCCCAGTCCTTGCTTCTATTGCGTGAGCCATGCTGATATAATCATGGTATAACACTTTATTAGTTTGTGTGCATGGTCGAGGAGAGTAGCAAATGCTGCTTGCACTTTATTTTTATTTAATTTTATCTGGCACATTTATATAAAGAGCATGCCGGCCCATTGAAAGTTCCTATTCACTTGATTATTCTGTATTTTAGAATTGGCGCTATCTAGGAGCAAGGATGGCAATTGACTCATAATATTAGGGAGGAAAAGATTTTGAAAGCACAAAATGAAATTGCAACCTTTAATGTATTTTAAGTGGTTCCATTATATTGTTTACTTCTTATGTTTGTTTATGTTATATTCGACTTTTTAATTTTGTGATTTATGTTGTATATTGTATGACTTACATTTGAAAAGCTGAAACAATAAAGACGTTGGACGATGGTTGAAATAAATAAAACGTTAGGAACAGAAAGACTAACATTGGACTATGTTGGACCAGACGGCTTATACCAATCATTTTAGCCCTGAGCCACTTTATTATTGTATTCAATGAAACTCCCAACAAGCCAATGTTCTATGTATTGTATTTCCCTTTCCAGAGTCCTACACTCAAGGCACTGAGGAGCCACGTTCTTCCTGCGGCTTACCCTAGTAAATACAGAGTTTATTTGCTAATATTCATCCACTGCTTCACAAACTATGCCTTCCCTTGAGCAACTGACTCCCGTCCTTACCAACAGCCACACATCACCATGCACCAAAACATGTGGGCTCACTTGAGGAGCAACATCTGGCCCTCCGCCTTCACGACTTCACCTCAATTCTTAGCTCGGACCACTGGCACCTGTGAAATGTGCCAACACCTCTAATTTCACATTGCAAGTAACCAAACCCATGGCATATGCCTACGAAATTTGGACTAATGCTGTCCTAGTGTTTCTGTGTTTATTTTTTTATGCAGCAATAATAATGAGTGATAATGATTTTTTCGCAAAAGATCTTAGACGCAAAAGATGAAGTAACATGATTCCAGTTGAAATGATTTTTTTACGTAATATAGAAATGTGTGTTGTATTTTAGGGAGGCCACATTTTGGAGCAAACACCATCTTGGACCGGATGGATGCTGTCTCTGCCATCCACTCACTCTTGTTCCCCGCATCATCTCGCCACAATCTCTGTAGAGCAAAGTTAAGCTGATGTCATGATTTATTTCCATTGTTTCCATTTATTTCCATTGTTTCCATTTATTTCCATTGTTGTGAATTCATAAACACTGGTCCTATTCCTTTGTGTGAAGAGTTGTTCTTTAAATGGTTCTAATTATGGTCGAACATTCTCGGATGACATTAGCATAGAGGATGACGACTACTTTATTTAAATGGAATAGTGCTAATGAATTAAGGTAATGATGTGTATTATTCTGATCTGCAAAACACACAAGATGATGGACGGAATGTTGCACATTGGCAAAACATTCACAAAACAGTGTGTTTTGCTGATCGCCCTATGTGGGAAGGGTATGCCCAGACGTGGGTCCCGTACTCACTACGCCACTGGAGTCAAGCTGTCCTGGCTGAAGAGGGGTGAAACCCCGAAAACGGTCCTAGGATGCTTGATTCCGGTCCAGGGAAGACAAGGCTTGGCAGTTCAGGCTGGACTGTTCCCATTAGGCAAAGGGTCAAGACTGATTTTCATATGGCCATGTCTGAACTGGGGTGGCGTGGTGAGCAAAATACCGATGGATTAAACCCAGATCTGTGACTGGGGGTGAATGTTTTGCCAATGTGCAACATTCCGTCCATCATCTTGTGTGTTTTATTATTCTGATCTGCCAAATAAATGATACTTTTGCTCATGCCACAATAATTCTGCTGCTTTACTAATTTGTTTTGCAAGAATTGTGTACAAGAACCCCTTGATTCTGGGGTAAGCCAGATTTTTATGGATGTTTGGAATTTTTTTATTTTCTACTAGGGATGTTGCCTGGTTCTTATTTGATTGTGTTGCTCATTTGGGACATCGAATTACTTCTGATTACTCTCTATAATTTTGCATTTGAAAGTCATCATGGCATTTATTCTGTATTGCTTGATTTGAAAGTTTTATAATAACCTATTTAACTTTTCACTGATCTAGAACTCAATTATTGAGGGGTCCTAGTTTCTTACATTTGTTACTCTGCTGAATTGATGGTTGAGAGGGTGACTTTTTGTGCACTTTAAATATGTGGGAGAACCACCTGAGGTAAATTTTGGGTATTTTGAATTTTGGAGTGTCCTGTATTTTGGGGCTATGGTTTTTAAGTCTTTATTTTGTCACTCACGCCATGTTCAGACTCCCACAGTTGACTCCTATCTCTGCCACAAACACCAAACAAGTTGTACACAGTGAAATCCAGGTCCCGTTAAGAGCCCCATAAGATCCACTTGCACTGCTTTCATCTGCCATCACAATGAATGTCTGTCTTCCATTCCAGATCACCATTCACGAGCAGCAAACATTCCTTTCTTGGATGCAGCAATGAACTACCAGGTTGAGGGAACATTTCTATCAGCTTTTAGCCATTCTACTGCTCTTCCATCCTGCTTCTTGAGAATGGAACTGTGGGTCCTGGCATGGTTTCTCTCTTCCATTTCTGGTTACATCCCACTTATTCTCATACCTAATGGTGGATGATGGTGTATTTATATTGTCTTTATCAAGTTGTTATGTTATATGTGGGCATTCTGCAGCACACACAGAAAAAGAAAAAAAACGTAGAGGATTGTTAATGTGCAGGGAGGTCTCCCTACCAGCACAAAAACAATCCTGCCTGCAACACAGGTGCCCTTGCACCATGGGGCAAGAGTGCCTGTGTTGGCGCTATGCAGCCAAAAGTGTGCCAGCACAAGGAGAGAGCAGGAATGTGCCATATCTTCATAGATATGGGCCATTCCTGCCCTCTCCCTTTCATACAGCACAGTAAGGTGTCTTGCTGCCTTGCGCTGCATTGTGTTGTGGGAAAAAATTATAAATATGGCCCTGAGTTTGAGGCCTTCCCCGTTACCCAGCCAGGATTTCAATGACATGAGATGTTAGTGATCACCCACTTGCTGACTGACGCTCTTTTTTCACTAAAAACAAAGCACTGTGATTAGCATGATGCTTCCCTTGCCCAGTGCTTGACGCCCCCCCTTGCGATCAATTAAGGTCCCCTCAGAGAAGGCCACCACCCAGTTTGAAGAAGTGCTGGATCTGTAAAAAAATAAGTGCCAGGCCCTTGGCAAGAGGCCACCACAGTTTTCACCACACATGGCCACGGTGCTTACACAACTAGTAACAATCACACTGCTACAAGTTTGACATTTCAGACTGTTCGAAGCTGCCAAAGCTTTAAGAATAGCTTGGGTGACAGGTGTTGGTTGTTTTTAATGTATATTGAATTAACAAGCAACTGTTTTTCTACTCATCTTTAAATTACGCAAAGGGCACCGCCCTGTGGCAGCTGTTATAAGTGCAGATTCCTACAATTATGTGCCGGTGAGGAGCACCGGAAACAAGTGGCTCAAATCAAGCACTGGTTTGAAGACTTATGATCTAGAGGGTTCTCACCAGTCAGAGGTCTGTGCATGAGACAATGAGGGCAGGAGTGAAACAAAGTTAGACTGGCTTTTGAGAAGGAGTCAATGGAGGGGAGAAGACAGGAGTGGTCAAACTGCGACAGAGAGAAGTGCAAAACTGATGTAGATGAGCAAAGATGAGAGAGAAGCAGAAAGTGGGAGTGGCACATGAATGAGTGGAACACAGTGAGAATCGAAACAAGATAGTGAAATGTGGGAGAGGGCTGATAAAGGGATGGGGCAAGAAAAAGGACAGAAAATGATGGGCAGCTAGAATATGGAGTAAGGAGACCAAGATGTTTGGAAGTAAGGTACGAGAAGATTATTAGGTCTAAATGAGAGCCCGGAGAATTAGTAGAGGAAACACCTTTATTCCTCTCGTCTCTCTTTCACCTAATAGAAACTGTTTCATTTTGTGATTACTTGCTTTCTAGATTTACTTTCTGATATAGTTTCCAACTGCTCGATTTTCTATTGCTATGCTGTGTTTTTAATCTCCAAGAATTGCAATATGTTGAATTGGCCTTGTGGGTGCAACTTATGTTGCTCTGGAAAACCGAATCATCAGAGCATTCAAACACAGGGAGTAAATCCACAAGTAAGGTAGACATATTTGTAAGGTAAAAAGAGTAACTTTGGACAGTGTGCATGTTCTTCATGTCGTGTAAGAATACATCGTGCATCATGAAAATGGTATGGTAGAGACATGTAGCCAAAACCTATAAAATATACATTCCCTTCTCATTTCATAGGAAACATTGTTAGATTTGCCTAACATTCAAATATTTCTCTCTTAAAAATAGATTTCTAAATATAACTTTAAATAAGTACTTACTGGCCAAATAACTTGGCACAGTGTTGCTCTCAGAAGCAGGGGCAGTGAAATCTGAATGCTAGCAATATCAAAACAGAGAGCTTGGCACTCTGAGAAATGTAAGGAGGTTCGATCCAAAGTCAATAGGAGACAAGCATTACTACAATAGAAATAGTCCTACTGTTTTCTATAATGTGCCAAGTTTGCAATTTGTTTTCAAACTGTTCCAAAACAAAGTAAAATATGTCTTGTTTTCAGATTTGTTTTCTTCAACTACCGCAAATGTCATGAGCCTGTCAAAATGTTCTCAACTGAGGCATTTGCTGGAAAAAGGTTCTTCCTTTGATAATGGACTAAAATGTACTTTCATATGGTATATCTTGGCATACAAACAGCTATCTCTATTCACAAATGCAGAGTTTTTATTTTATTTATTATTTACTTATTATGTATTTATTTATTTATTTATTTATAATGTTTTACATAGTGCGAACCTGACCCTTGCAGGTATCAGATAGGCCTGGGCTACAATTCCATTCCGCTCGTGGAAATTGCGATAATTTGACATTTCGCGTTCCGCGGAGAGCGCGAAAATGTAAAAATTTCCGCAATCCGCATTTTACCGGAAATTTTTTGCTCGCTCGCGCTGTAAAATAATACATTCTCGCATGCGCGCGATCGCCTTACCTGAATACCCGCGTTCGCCGACAAGTTTTCCCGATCCGGTCGCGTTCTCCACGAGATGTTGGATTGTTGGTAGCCATTTGCGCTGTCTCGCGACAGTTCGCGCCCGCAGTAACGTCATTCATCGCTTGATCACGTCTTTCTTCTCGCGATCATGCACCGCGAGACAAGTGAAAACAAGATGGCTGCGCCCGCGAGCAACCGCATGGGTAATTTGGCGAGCCGCGACCACGCAGAAAATACCGCGAACGGGCTGGAAAAAAACTTCCGCATCTTCGCGATATTTCCGCGTTTGCGGAGATTTTTAACATTTTCGCGATAATTTGCGAAAGTGAATTTCGCAAATTCCGCCCACCCCTAGTATCAGAGCACTTTACACAGTGGCGGCTGCCACCGAGCAGCCCAGATGGGGCGGGAGTGCTGGGGATAGAAAATAAATGAAAATGTGACTTACCTTGCTGTGGGACTGCCTGACAGCCGTCTCTCGTCTTCCTCTTCTGTTCCTGCTTGAAGTAGGAAGCACACCCAGGCTACCCTAAGCCAATCACAACCCTGCAATGCAGCGTTGTGATTGGTCTGAGCACCGTGGATCGGCTCCCAGACGAGGAGAACGAGCCAGTGCATGTTCCTCACCAAGTAGTGTACTACAGCCTGGGTGGAAACATGCAACGAGCGCTTGACTGTTTGGTTGGCACAAGAGGGCCGGCCAAACCTTCAAGTGCACTTAAGTGCCCACTGCATCTTCCCTTGATGGCTGTGACGACAGTCAAGCCCCGCCCGCCCCGTAAACCTGTATTACAAAAGACAAATAAAATAATAATAACATAGTGTTATTATCATTTTATTTTTCCTTTTTCCACTGCAAAAAATGCAGTAGGATGGCACTCCTCCGCCTTAGCGGAAGAGCCGCCACTAGCTTAACAATAATGCAGGCGATGTGTAAAAATATCAACATCCTCAAGGACTGATAGGGTATAGGAGAATCTCCAGTGAGAAAACAACAGGATCCAGGCGGAACAACAACCGATAGAAGAGCATTAGAACATAGTCTTTGAGAAATAAGTATGCGTGCCGCTACGGGAGAAATCATGACCTGGAAAATAGTTCATGCATTCTACGGCATACATTGGTTCATCAATACTCTTCTAACTTCTTTCTTGAATGAAGCAGTTGAGGAATTCATTCTGATTTCAGGGGGAAGGGCATTCCAGATATGGAAGCCAGTTAAGAGGGTTCAGATCAGTAGTGATGTGATTGTTTCATTTTGAACCTGTAATGTGCCTAGCTGCAGAGTTAAGAGAGGCCCTTAGTGGCACAAGCTTAGCTCTGGGTAGGCCGCATAGGGTGACACTCCCATAGTCCATCATGGGAATCACTAGAGCTTGAACAGTGGACTTGGGGTCATCCAGGCAAAAGAAGGGTTTAATTTTTCTTAAGCTGCTTATGTGAGAGTTTGCTCCTTTGGTGACTGTGCTGATGTGCTCTTGCATGTCCATATTTTTGTCCAGCGTTATTCCTAGAGATCTCGTTGATTCTCTAATGTGATGTATGCAATTCAGCGCTGTTAGTTGTGTCGTCCATTCTGCGATGTCAAGTGAGTGTTTGGGTGGGGCAATTAGGAGGAATTCTGTTTTGAGAGCTTTTAGTTTGAGGTGGTTGCCATTCAGCCAGTTTTGTGCTCTTTTTAGGGTTGAGGTTAGAACAGGGCCGGACTGACCATAGTGGGCACCGGGCATTTCCCCGGTGGGCCGCCAAGTTTGGAGGCCGGTTTTGGGCCCACGGGGGGCGATTTTGTTACAGGGCCATTTTTGCAGAGCTGCAATATCGGCAGCTGTAATGAAATTGGCAGAAACCGGCCCTGGTAAACAGCTCGGCTGCACCCCCAAACTCCTGGGGGGCTGGCCAAGCACTTTGCCAGGGCCAGTTTTGGGTCCCATGCCGGCCCTGGGTTAGAGACCTAATATCTTCGGGAGAAGAGATTTTTAAGTACAGTTGGGTGTCATCTGCGTACATGTGATATTGGATGCTAGATAAATTCAATAATTCTGTTAGGGGTTCCATGAGTAAGTTAAAGAGTGTGGGTGAGAGCGAAGACCCCCAAGGGACCCATAATGTGACCTGTGTGAGTTTGGATAGGGATATATTGGCCTTGATTCTTTGAGTTCTGTTCTGGAGAAAGTAGGCAAACCAGTTAGGAACAGTCCCCAACAACCCCATCCTACATTTAAGTAGTTCTAGGAGGCTGTCATGTTTGACAGTATCAAAGGCTGATGAGAGGTCAAGAAGTATAAGAAGGTAAGATTCATTCTAGTCCAACATTTTTAGCACATCATCAATAAAAATTGTCACACTGACTCTCAAAATTAAATGACAATTTGATCTAAATTGTTTAACAAAAAGAAATCTAAACACATGAAATAAAGTAATATACCTCCAACAATTGAGATGACACTTTAAAAGGAACAGTTTGGAGAGTGGGCACAAATTAAGAAATGATTATAGTGGTTCCATAAAATAGCTGGGGCAGTTACTGCACCTAATTAGTCGGCCGGAGTGGGGCAAAAAATAGCCATGGGCAACAAAATAAAAGTGGCCCCATTAGCCAACCATGTAGCTAACAAACGTAGCCCACACTTACAAATCAGGCCAGTTTTGAACTTGTAAAAAACTCTGTATGGGTATTTTAGTAAAATATGAGAGAGTGCGTGTGTTTGTGTTTGCTGCAGGCCATGTTTGAGGTAACATCAGGGAAATCTACAGTAAAACCTGACTAACCAGGCCATAACACAGGCCCACAAACTGCTAGAAAACTGGCCCCCAACTGATCTGTCAGACCTGCCCATTGGGCACTACCTGAATCCCCCATAGGCCAATCCGACTCTACTAATGAGCAATAGCGTAGCACGTTGATATCTAACAAACCTGTGACCTGCTTATTATCTTTCTGCGTAGTTGCAGCTCATATTTTTCTCATAAGTAGGTCCTTCAGAGTGCGCATGTAGTTTTTTTTCCTTTTTAGTCAAATTCCGTTGCTATGCTTCACAATGCATTCAATATCATGCAATTAAAGAGAATGAATGAAGCCCGATTTAAGATGCACTCAAAATCTGAGGTGGGTTTACCTTGATATATCACTGAATTTCAAGCAGGGAAAATGAAATAAAAGTTTTAACTCAGTTACATGGTTACAAATCAGGGCTTTGGCGTGTTTGTTTCTGTCTCCAAGTTTTTGCCACTCCACTGCAAAATGTGAGACAGCAGATGCTTCTGGAAAAGTGAAATGGGTATTCATTAATAAGGAAAATAACAACAAATATATGTCCCTGTTGTCTGACCAGCATTGTAAACTTGTAGTAGATTGTAGTATTAAACTGAGATTAAAAACACTTCAATAATAAATGTGAAGTGAAAGACGATCTATGCAATGCCATGGCTTACCCCAAACTTTACAACTTTCATTGAAACAGATTAATTCCACCATCAATGACCGCACAACAAACCACCACACAATTGAAGAAGCTTTGATGAACTACAAATCTTAGGTTCACTGCACATCATGCCTCATGACCCCCTTTCACATAGTCATTCAGTATAAAGGGCAGCCTCCTTAGCAAATACAACACATTTTTAGGTATCTCGTAGGCAACGCATGCGTGCTGTCTCTTCGAGACATGTTGTATCTACAATATGTGCTTCAAGCATCGTCCATCTTTTCCATTGGTTCTGCTTACTGTCCTTTGTAAATGCCGGCTTTTGTTTGGTGAATACGCTTAGTAGTCCCTCCTTTTCGACTTTTGTATCCTCCCATGAGGACTGCCCTGTTACATGTGCTATTACTCTTCAGGTTATTTAGGATACTTTTGGAGCACTCTTTTTTTGTTGGCCTACCTGTTTGTTTTAAGTGTTTGTGCTGTGTTTACTTCATGGGCCGGCTTGTTCCTTTTGTGTGCTTACACTCTTTTTGTTTTGTTGCAGAGTGTACAGGTTTTCCTGGCTCAGCGTGGCTCCCACTTCATGGATGCTGTGCTTTATCTTTTACAGATGCTTGTTCTCCTCCCTGTTATTTACATGGCAGCAGCAGTAAAAAGTGCTCCCCCGGCCCAGCTACGTGATATGCCTTAAGGAATGGTGACAAACACGCTTGCTTTTTCTGTCAAGATTCCCTTTGGAATCGCACAAGGGCACCAATAAATGCCAGCAGTTTGTTGGCTTTTTTGCCATTGTCTCAGCATTTTATTTCTGGAAGACACGGGGAGAGAACACACTGAATTTCGAACCCTGTTCCTTGGGTTCCAAAGTCGGCAGCTCTGAACGTTATGTTACATCGTCTCTCTAAAACAATCAGCACTTTTTGGGGGGATGTGTCTCCTTTTCCCTCACTGAGTTACCCTCTCACCATGCAACCACCCTTAACACCTTCCTCCCTTTTGTTTCCCTAAGCGCCTCTTGTGAGCTCCTGGGAAGGGCGTTCCCTTGATTATACAGAGGTGTGCTGTTAGGAGGTGGGCGCTGGCGATGTGGATATCGTTTTACTCTGTTTCAAGGCCCCAAAGCGAGGAGAGTGCTGACAACCTGTATTCTTCCATTATGCAACAAGGTCAGACTTGAAGCATTTGCAGGAGTCACGTTATAGGCTTTCCAAGGTGCATGGCAGGACGTGGTGTACAGCGGTGGGGTGTTTTGAATGTGTGTACTGAATACTGATACCAAGTTCATGTTAGCAGGTGAGACTCGTTTGTGAGGCAGCAAAGTGATGAACCGGTACAGCTGTGTTGGCATAATATTATGTAAATAAACTGGGTCACTCAGGGCTTGTGTGAATCAATATGGGAGAGGAGGGATGAGTGCGTGAGAGAGCTGGAGTGATATCCAGCTTAGGGATTCTGCTTCACTTGACTCGCTTTTGAGCATGTCTGGCACCTCTTTGTTTTGCTTATATGTAGAATGGCTTTCACTGAGGTGTCGAGCTACTCCTGAAATAGTTCTCTTTGTTAAGTCAGAGGAAGCCAGTGATATTAACATACAAATAGTGTCTTTCCACCCATTTACTTTGTATTTTTTTTTTAGAAAGACATCTTGTGTCAGATTGATTTATTGTGATCTGTCCATTTACGTGACACAGTGTACTATTTAGCTCCAGTTAGGACAGAACAAACAGAACTGCCCTTTGACATTATACGAGATAGAGAAGAAGATACCAATCCAGTGGCCAAAACGCACATTATGTAACCTGAAAATCTGGATTAAATTCTCAGCTTCCTCAGGTGGCCACATTTTGTGATCTTTGTCAAATCATTTTAATTCACTGGGCATCACTTTCATTGACTATTACATTTGAGAGCACCTTGAAGTAAGTCAGTAAAGGGTGAGCCTTATACAAAAGCCTCTTGTTCTCTCATACACAATTTAACAACCTTTAATTTTGCTCCATCTTTAATCACAAACTGAAATGAAATACTGTTAAATATCAAAGAAGCACACTTTAAAAAAAATATCTTGATTGCTAATGCTTTGATTTTTTGGGCGAAGCTTTCACAATTAATTTGCTGACTTTCCTACTTAGTACTTACAGGAGAGTGACCGGTACAAGAGAGGTAATGATTTTATTACTCACCAGTAATCTTCATTACTCTGATTCGTAGTCCTCCTTGTCCCAGTGATAACATAATGAGGTGTGCCCGCCTCCGACAGAGAGGTTAACCACGGCCATATCACAAGAGTTTGCATATACCAAACTCTTTTATGTCTACACACCTAATATAATGCCCACCTTCCATGCACACTTCCTTTTACATAACAAGCCAAAATCTGAAGGTGCATTTGGAGGTAGAGTAGTTTGAGACTGGGACAAGGGAGGCTATAAATTTGGGTAATGAGGAGTACCAGTAAGTAATAGAATCAATATCCCCTCATCTCCTTCCTCCTCGTCCCAGTGGTAACATTATGAGGATGTACCAACCAAAAAATAAATAACAAATGCACCAACTAGATGCTGCTGAAACACTTTATTAATGTCGGCACATGGAAGAACAAAAGCACAACCTGCCTCCACCCAGGACGCTGAGACAGCACTGGTTGAACTACCGTATGTGAGTGAGGGAACTTTGCAACTTTTAAGCTTGACTTATAAGCTTGACTTGAGCTAAAACACAGCTGCAAATCATTTGTGTTGTCGCCTTTTTTCTTACTAGGTGCCCAAGAGGAAGCAAAAAAGAAATTTCGAACATCTAAACCCCTGTGTGTGAGACAACTATATAGACAAAGCCCATTTTACATCCAAGGAAGATGGAATGATCGGGTCAGAATCTGAAGAAACTGGCAACATAAATTCCTGTGCCAGTTGAAACTGGGATTTTACTTTTAGAACAAATTTGGGGTCTAAATTCAGGACCACTTGATCCAAAAAAAAACCAAGTATGTGGAAATGAAGACATTAACACCCCCAATTCTCCCGACTTCCTTGCTGATGTTATCGCCAGCAGAAAAGCTGTTTTACACATTAGCCATGTTCACTCTGCCTGCTCCAGAGGTTCAAAAGAATCAAGTTGTAACCAGTGTAAAACAATAAACACGTCCCAGGTTGGAACAGGTGATTGAACACAAGGTTTTTTTAGTCTGAAACTTTTCACAAGCCGAACCAGCAATGGGGAAATCTTAGTACAGTCTAAATCAACCTTAAGGGTTTTAATTACTGACCATTGTGCGGCTTATGTGGATTGAGCAAATCCTTTTAGGAAGCCCTCCCGCACAAAATCCAGGATCTCAAAAGGGTCAATCAATAAGGCTGACACACTTTAGGACATGTACCACTTATGAAACAATGTTCAGTACTTTTTATATGAGGTCAATATTGAAGGCTCCCTCGAAGCCTGAATTTCCAAATCAATGCCTTAGGAGCAACCAATCCCTTCTAGGCAACCTGTTCAATAACCAAGCTGTCAGCCTGAGTTTTAGAACTTGTAGACTCGGTTACCGAGGAAACTGAAGAGGAGGAGGATGTGAGGAGAGGAGAATGAAAGAACCTTTGGACATGGACATCAGAAGAGCAGGCCATGGGCAACATGGCCAAAATGGGGCAATCGCCAAAATCATGCTCTTCTCCTCTTGAATTTTCTGAAGCACCTTCAGAAGGAGGGGCTTCGAGGAAAGGCATACAAGAGTTCCTAGGGCCAGCAGATCGATAGAACATCCACTGCCCTGGCTTAGGGAGATGGCTCCACTAAAAAGATAATTGGAAGCATTGAATCTAGGGGTGACACAAGCATATCCATCCATGGAGTTCTGAAAATGACATAGATGCGGTTGAACTCCTTGGTCGAAAGAAGGTAACTCACTGAAGATGGGAAGTTTTGACTGAGGCTGTCCACCTAGAAATTCAAGACTCCCTGAACACAGACTGCTCCAAATGCTAGCTGAGTTGCCGCCCAATTGGAGAACTGTCCCACAAGCAGATTCAATGCCATTTTCTTTGTACTCCCCGGCATAAGATATAGCACCTGACAACCAGGTTGTCTGTCCTAATTAGAACATTTTTGTCCCTCCAAGTGAAAGTCAGAAGTGTGTAATGCTTTCTCCACTACAGCCAGCGCCCTTCAGTTTGAGGAATGGAGACTCTCTAACTGAGACCCAGGACCCTGAATTGTAGCTTCCCACCCCCCACAGACTGGCATCCTTTGTAAGATGGAGAGGAAGAGGATTCTCAAAAATAATACCTTCTGACAAATTTTCCTCCACCAACCACCACTGTAACTAGTGAGTGGTCTGGGTTGTCACAGGAATCAACACCTCATAATTCTGTTAACTCAGGAACCAATATGATTCACCGACGGTTTGAGGTGAGAGGGAGTCCATGGAACCACAGCCATTGATGCTGCCATTAGTCCCTCCATTCTCAACCAAGTCTGTGGTGTTGTTGCATTGAGCCAGGAGTTGCATGATCATATTCTGAAAAGAAACTAGCTGCCGAAGAAGAGGTGACACACGACCCACTCATGTGTTGAAGTAGGCTGTGATTACATTCTTTACCTGTGATGGCTGAAGATCGGATTTTTTAAAATAAACAAAGAATCCCAGCTGATGCAAAACCTTCAGAACCACGTGCACATTTCCTTGCGCCTTTATAAGAGAGAAAGCAAACAAAAGCCAGTCATCTAAATATGGAAAAATAGAAACACCAGAAAGTCAAAGATAAGCAACAATTGAGCAAGTACCTTGGTGAACACTCTGGAAGAAGTTGGGAAACCAAATGGGGGAGCATGAAATTGGAAATGTTAATCACCCACTGCAAAGTTGAAGGGTCGGATTGGGACATGAAAGTACGCATCCTGAAGGTCCAATGTCATGAGATAGTCATTATGAGCTATCAAGGAAATGATGATCTGCAATGAAATCATCTTGAATGTTTCCACAAGGACATATTTGTTCAAGTTCTTTAAATCTAGAAGTGGTCTCCAACTCCCATCCGGTATTGAGACTAGAAACAAGATCGAGTAGAATCTGTATGTTTTTGTTCCACTGGAACTGGAATCACTGTTTTCTTTTCCAGAAAAGCATGAATGCCAAAAAGCATTTCTTACAACTTTCTTTGACATTTTTGTAATGGGATAGGTCTGAACAGAATACAAGGATGTTGGGAGAACAGAATCCAAAACCTGCTCTTCAATATCTCAATATCTTCAGAACACATTGATTTGGCACACGTAATCCACTGGAGATAACATTAATTTACCCTTCCTCAACTGGCACATAGTAATTTTTGACACTGGTCCTTGCTGATAATGTTGATGAGTCAAGTTTTATTCCAAAATGTGGCCATCTCAACCCCATGCCCAGCCTCGAAAGGGACGTCATCTTGAAAGTTCAATGACATGCGTTTGGATAGAAATGACTTCTTGGTGGGTTCCAGTTTAAACAATTTGATGACATTCTGCTTCTCCGCCACCTTCTGAACCAATTTGTCAAGTTCAGCTTCAAATAGTTCAGGACCTGTGAAAGGACATTTTTGGATGAGGTTTCTTTGACTTGATTCCAGCTTCCAATATTTCATCCAAAGGAGTCTACACCTAGTCACAGTAGCTCCTGCAAAAGCAGTCCAAACCCAAAGACTGTTAAATGAGACATTGGAAAGAAACGTTGCTAAAAGATCCATATTCACCAATAAAGTATTTGGATCACCATTATCCTGAATGTAGTCAAAGAGAAGTTGAAAACCCTTTAACCGGAGCTGGGTGGCATAAGCTGCATAGGTATTTGCTCTAGCTGCAAAAGGATAGCCAGCATAAGACCTTTTAAGGGAGGATTCAATCCTTTTGTCAACAACATCAAAAAGTGCTGCATCTTCTGACGGGATATTTGAGGCCGACACCATTGAAACGGGGATCGTATTGACCCTAGGAGTCTGGGGAACTTCATTCTCAAAATTCTATAGGTGATAGCTTTTTTGAGAAAAAGTGAGATATGACAGCTTTATCATTGTCTTTCCACTCTTTCAATAAAGTGTCCATAATTACACTATAGAGGGGTATGGCATCAGTGACAGGAGCAAAATATTTTGAGCAAAATCCTTCCTCTTGAGTATTCTTCTGCACAAATACCAAAGCATCCCTAATATGGATGATTAGGTCACCAAGTGAAAAGCCTTTTACGTATTTCCCCCTTTGGTCCTCCTCAGGCTCTTCCAGGCCCCATTGGGCTGAAAGGGCTTCAACCCCCCCCCCCACTCCCCCCCCCGGCGGGCTGACACCGCTTTCCGGGCACACACACAGCCGCACCCGAGTACTTCACAGGTCTTTAAAAGACCATTTGCTTGTTAATGAGGCTTTGTTGCTTTCCCTTTCCACCCCTTCTTAGAGCCCCTGCATCTCCACTCTGCAAATTTCTGGAAGAGTCAGCCCCCCCGAAATTTTTCATAACTCCCCCCCCCCTTGAAATTTGGCTCTAGTTGCGCCTCTGGGCTCCTCTTCCAAATCTTTGGGTTGTAGTACAGGATCTCAGTCAAAGAATGCTCCTGTGCAGCCCGAAGTCCAGCGTAAACCGCTCCCCAGCCCAGCACATGGGTGGGGGGGATGCTGGAAAAAACTGGTGCACCCTTGTAACCACTGCACCCTGCAACACCGGTAAGCCAAAATGCAGATAACGGACAATGGTGTACAGCAAAACAATATGAAAATTACAATGCATGGCTTACTTCGTCGCCGAGGACAGAGCAAAACAACAGGAAGTGTGCATGGAGGGTGGGCCATATATTAGGTAAATAGACATAGAAGAGTTTGGTATATGCAGACTCTTCTAACATGGGCAGGGCTAATCTCCCTTTCTGGAGGATGGCAGCATCATGATGTTATCACTGGGGCGAGGAGGATGGAGATGGGAGGTAATACTCCTTCACTGAGAGTATCAGTTTTATTCAGTCTGTGTAGCCTAAAAGTAGTTCTGAATTGTTTGCCAAGGAAGCAGGGCCAGGCTACAGGTTCACTACATTGGGCATTGGAGCCATTGGAGGCTGTTTTTAAATGCAGAGGGTCACTGCTGGCATCTCTGCCAATTTCTCGGGCTTCCACTGGTTAATCGCAGTAGGCACAGCGGATGCTTTGAGAAACGACAGAAAAGAGAGAGAGGAAAGAGGAGAAAAAGAGAAAAATTAAAGAAGGTGAAGGGCTGCTCTGAACATTTTTGCCAGGGCTCACTTTTGTTCCCAGTCAAGCCGTGAAAGCAAGCATGTATCCCTATGGGCTCTCCTATATTTCTTTTGCATGCTTGTCTGTATGACAAATATGTTTGAATGCTACTGCGCAGAGTTACCCTGGAGTCAGCTGGCGCTGAGCACCTGTGATGTCATCAATAGACTGCTGGCGAAGAGAAGGAGACATTTGGGAGCAGGAGGCATAGGCAAGAGGGGAGAGACAGGAATGCATGAAGAGACAGAAATTCAGGTACAGAATAGAATAGTGTTCTTTCAGGTAACCTGGGCGGACACCTCCGTACAGATATCCCTTGTGGTAACATGATTTTTGAGTTACCTGGGGCCTCTCTCAGACTGAGTCCCTGGTTCCTGAATCCCCATGTGCGCTTCTGATAAAAACCGTCCCAATCTCATTAATAAAAGCTGCGGATGAGTGGACGGCCCGAGATGATTAGCATTTTGTGTGAAACGCCAGGATTCACAATAGTGTGCAGCGCATGCAAAACAGTTATTCGTGTGATTTCCCGGATGAAAGTATGGCAACGCTGTGCGAGACTGGCAATGGTGTAGAAAAAGTGTACTCACTCATGGGCTCATGGGGATAACAATGCTCTAATGGAAAGTGAGGAGAACTTGCGTGTAGGTAAGTGCTTCATTCAGACCTCCACAGCTGGATAGTAAGAGCTGTACAAATGCTACAATGTGACACAACCACATGTGTTCCTTCACTTTTAGCTCCTTCACTCTGGTCCACGCCCCCGCCATCCATCACCATCGCCATCCATCCCACACGAACAAGCGCACACACGCGCACGCGCGCACACACACACACACAAACACGCACGCGCACACAAGCACGCTGGAATGGAATAACACCACAGCAATGAACAAGTTGCCAGAGAGGATGGAAAGGAAGTGTCCCTCCCAAAAATATTTGAAGGAGAGGATGCTGCCTCTCCCTCCGCCCCCACAATGAGAAGAGCTGTTTTTAATGTCCTGAATTCTTTGTTTAGAAATCCTGCCGCGCTGCCACAACACCAGCTTCCTATCCAACGTTTCACCCATTTCCTGTCCGAGAAGTCACTGCAAGCCACCGGCGCACAGGAGCAGAGAGCGGGGAAGCAGCGTCAGCGAAGCAGCAGCCCAGCGTGATCTGCCAGTGTCTTCTCTCGTCGCGAGCACACACATGTATTTATATTTTGTGTTCTAATATGCTCTTGGGGCTCAAAGAGGCAGGAGGATCAATACAAAAGAAATCCACCAATAAAAATAACTAAGCTTATAAGTGGCCATTTGTCACCAAAGTTCAGTTAAAGCACAAAAAACTAAATCTCAAATCTCCCAAAAGTCATTTAGAGAATGACCCACAAAACGCAATCAAAATCTTTAATGTATTAAATGCGATGCCCTGCAAGGCCACCATTGAGGGTTTGACACAGGGCCTGGCTTTTACCCTTCACTCACACATGCACACCCCTCACTCTGCACGAACATGACACCCCACTCAACCGTCAGTCACTCTCACAGCTCACCCTGCAATCTCACCCATTACTGTGCACTCACAGCGATCACACTGTACTTACACCGCTCACCATGCACTCACGCTGTTCACCCTTCACTCACGTCATTCGCTTTCCTCTTACTCTGCACTCACACGAGCATACCGCTCTCCCTGCATTCCCGACACTCCACTAATTTGCCATTCTCACTGCTCATCCTGCAGTCTCACCACTCACCCTGCACTCAATCTTAAACAAGCAGATCACTCACCATACATTTATTCTTCACACTTTCCACTTTCACCTGCACCCACACTTATATGAGCACATCACTCACCCTACACTCTCTCTTCTCACCCTACTCTCACTCTTCTCACCCCGCTCTCACACGGGTACACCGCTCACCCTGCACTCACAGAAGCACTCCGACAGGTCACCCTGCACTCACACAGGCACACTGCTCAGCTTGCACTCATGCTGGCACTCATTCACCCATCACTCACGCAGCTCACCCTGCTTGCAAACAAGCACAAGAGTCTGCCAGATGTCACTAGAACATACACTTACTGTGCACTAACTCCTCTCACCAAGTGACCACCATTCACTCCTGCAGCTCACCCTTCTCTCGCTGCTCACACTTGTTGGAAATGGCCCTTTCTTGGGTTCTTGACTTTTTTTCTCCTTCCCAGTTTTCCACTGCTCTGGATGCTAGCCTTAGGACTTTGAGCACGTTTGACAAGGCCATTCAGTGCTAAAGAGCTGTGCTTGTCATATACACGATTGTCTCATTCGAGATACTATGCTGGTTTGATGCTGGGACATCTACACAAGGAATCATTAGAGAAGGAGGGACTGCAACTGGACTACACCAACTCCAGACCATCCAAAACACCACGGCCAGACTCATCCTCGGCATCCCACAACATGAGCAAATCACTCAACACTTGTGAGACCTCCACCGGCTCCCCGTCGAGAAGAGAGTATACTTCAAGCTACTCATCCACACCTACAAATCCCTCCACACCACCGGACCCAAATACCTCAACAAAAGAGTCTCCTTCCATGTACCCAAAAGAAACCTGCGCTCCGCCGACCTCTCCCTAGCAGAAACCCCACACATCCGCAGAACCAGAGCGGGTGGAAGAGCCTTCTCCTACACCACAGCCAAAGCCTGGAACAAGCTCCCAGTAAACATCAGATGCTCCCCTACTCTGCGCACCTTTGGGACGAGCCTCAAGACCTGTCTTTTCGGCTGACTCGGAGCTGCACCCCCACGCCCCTGAGTGCCTTGCGACCCTCAAAATGGACTTTCTTATGGTTTGTTCGCTCCGTACATGTTTAGTGCATTCTGTTAAATGTGCCATTGCATGGACACTTAACTGATGTATAGTTGTGTCTCAATGTAATCATGAATGTATAATCATTAAACTCAATATATATTCTTTCCAATAATTGTCAAAGTCTATATAGCTCACACCTACAGGAAAGGATGAAGAAAGGAATACATTAAAGAAGGCAGCAACAAGTGCAGGCAGGAAGGGGAGTACTAGGGTGAGAAAATAAATAAGTTATGTATGATAGAATGGGGAAATAAGAAAATAATGTGAAAGGAGAAAATGAAGGGATAGAGGGAGAAAAGACGTGAACAATGTGTGATGGATGAATAGAAAGAAGAACGGAAAGGAGGAAGAAAAGCAGAAGGAAGGGTTGAGGATAAGAAAGGAAGAAATTTAAGAAGGGATGAAGGAAGGAGAAGTAAAAGAAAGTAAGGAATGGATGGAGGAAGGAGGAAGAAATGCACCAAGAGAGGAAGGATTGGGATTGAATGAGAATGTAAGGAAGCAAGCATGGAAAAGAAGAAAGGAGGCATGGCTGGAGGTGCCGAGGAAGAAAAAAAGTAAAGTAAAAGGATGGGATGAAGTAAAGAAAGGAGGTCAGGGGAATGTTTATGAGTATAAAACGTACTGGGGCAAAGAACAAAATATTAAAATAAATGTCTCTGTCCTTAACATACCATGTATGCTTTTAAAGCCCATATTCACCAGAGAGGGCCTTGACACCAAATTAAAAATGTTGTTTTCCAGCTCAATGGCACAAATATTATCGAACTAAGAAAGATGAAAGACTGAGTGGCCACACCAAGATTTAGATTTGTGACCCTGAGATCAAACACAGATTCCTGGAGTGGATATAAAGATATGTGCAAGAAGGAAAAACATAAAAGGGAGAGTGATGAAGGAGAAGAGTTCTTAAGGCACAGATAGATACGGTAGACAAAGAATGGGAAGAGAAGTGGGGAAAGCAGTGATTGGGAGTGCAAGATTGGAGTGGAACATGATGAGAATGAAAAGTGGGTAAGAGGAGAAAGGCAAGGGAAGAAGAGCAGATAGCGGGGAGGGCGTGAAAGTAGAGTGGAAGGGGAAGGTGGGAAGGTCAACAATGAAAAGCAGTTAATGAGGGGAGGAGGCGATTAACAGGAAACGTAGATGTAGGGTAGAAAGTGGAGGAAAAATGGAGAGAAGGGAAGGAGTGAGGTGTGAAGGGGAGGAAGAAAAGCAGATACTGAGGGAGAACAAGAAAAGAGTACACCTCTGCATTATTAAATATGCAGTCATTAATTATGTAAAGTTGAAGGGTGGCAGGTCTGTATCATTCATAGCCTGTCTCATCAAGACACAGAATAGCGATTCTTTAACTGTGTTATGGTGTTATGGCATCAAAAGATGTTTTGTGGCATCACAATAGGTATTCCCAATAGAAGATAATAAAGTGTCAGTTACACCATTGAGATTAAGTTTTGATGGAGAATCAGGCTCCTAGGCTTCAAACACATAGTTCTATTACAGATCGGGTTATAAGTCGCAAAATCCCACTGCCACATATTTCAAAATTAAGTCAGACATTCAAATCCATTCAGAGAGGCTACCACATGCAAATATGAACTAATAAAGCACAAAATTCAACTGGGTCTGCTGTCTGTGCTATATTAGGATTGTAATTTATGAACAGAGAGCAACAAAAGAATCTCTGTGGCAAAAATGGAAACCCACTGAGCTATCTACAGAAATACAATTCTGTCATCTGCATGGTACATGTTGTTTGCAGAAGGCACATTAACCCTCCAGCAGGAGCATAACATTTAATCACCAGTGTGCAGCATTATCTTGACATTTTTATTGTTGCCTGAATCCTGCTGGAACACACAAGGAACTTTGCAGCAGGCACTTTTAATCCAAGTTATTTCCTAACAGAGTGCCTTCCAACTTAGCGCCCCCCAAACTCGGCACCAGGTGCTCATCCCCCTAAAAGCTGGCCCCGTCCGATGCCCAGCTGTTGGTCACCCAAAATGGCATGCTCAAGTTTTAGAATTCAAATGCTCGTTCTCAGAATCATGTAAGAATTCACTTTTTATTGTCTGACTTTCTTACACTGCTGCTGATTACTGGAAGCCGCTTCGAAGCACAGGATAATACATACGTAATTAAAACCATACATCAGAGTTTCTAAAAAAAAAGTATATATACATGGCAGGTGCACATTAGACCTGTTGTAGACAGAAATGTAAAATGCACAACTAAAGAGTGTAAGACTTCCCCACCTGCCTGGTCCGCCTGCCTTCTCACGAGCAAGCACAGTGCTCAGTGGTGTAATAATGCTTGAGGCCCCCCTGCAAAGTACCTGTAGGCGCCACCCTTGCCCATGGACTCAGTCAGATCATCTCAGGCCAGAGGCCCGCCACCCATGCACAGTGCTTGCCAGTGCGCGGTGCGTGACTGCGTGCAGCTGATGTGGCCCCCTGGAGCTTACTCATCGAGAGTAATTTTACCATCACGACCTCTGATGAAGTGAAGTCCAGATGGATTCTGCAGAGGGGCAGCCATACCAGTATACGATTTAGCCCAGTCCGTTATTACTAATCAACATTGAAATGGAACCAAGGAATTTAAAATGTGACTTTGATGTGACGTCCTTCTCGGGATGTGACTTGTGTTTATGCATTCTTTTCCCCCCAAAAATGACAACTCACAGAGTTTTCATTTTCTGGTGGCTTTAAATTGAAATCTAATTAAAGCTTGCAGAACTGTTACTCAAATGCGGAATAGCTGCACAAGGCTAGCTGATTTGCATTGCTCGTCTAGTGAAATGTATATTTTTACAATCTTTTTGAAGACAAACACAAACAAACCCAGATAAATAATGGTTCCTTGATATTTGTCATGCTGTAAAAATGTACAGTTAAGATATTGTCCCTTGTGGTAACTGGCAAAGAGACTGCAAACTGTGGCCTGCAAAGCGATAATTCCACCTTTTAAACACAATTCAGCATGCCCTCATCACTGGGATCTCCCACTCCAGTTGGCCCCCTCTCGGGCAGTGCAGAACACAGAGGATACTGATGGAAGCCGAGAAATTTAAATGCGTTTCAGAAAAAAGCAGGATGTCCTAACCGTGCATATGATGGCGCAAATGACAGGATCCATACACCCTTCCCCCAAGCAAGAGCAGAAGCACAGATTAGCCCCAATAGGGTAGCAGGGTCCGCTGGGAAATTCAGAATAAAAGAGCCGGTTGAACACAGAAGTTGGGCCTGGGAATCCCACTGGCAAATCGGATAGTTTAAAAAGTGGCTCACATTTGCACACACAGGGGCTGTTTTGAACTTGTATAGAAACGGTATAGGTGTTCTGCAAGGTATGGGGGACTGCATACACTTGTGTTTGCTGTAGTCAATGTTTGTGGTGCTATCAGGGAAATCAACAGTAAAAACGGACCCACCATAACACAGGGCCACAAACAGCCACAGCTCACCCCTCAACCTGATTTATCAGACCAGCTTTTCTGGCAACTGCGAGGTTGCCCTATAGGAGTCTGGCCCCACGCACCAGAAGACATACACTGCTGAGTTGTATGCACTGCTGCACACAGCACCTCTCAGGATCACGCGTGCATGTACGTGGGAATCAAACAGAACACGTAGGCAGGAACTCAGGGTGGAATCGGAAGGGAAGACATGGTTTTTTGCCACACCGGAGGCTGTGTGGGAATGGCTGGATGGCTGGAGGGCAGTGGAAGGTGCCAGAGCTAAGGCGCAGTGGGAGAGATACAGGAGAATGGTGAAGGGGACCGAATCTCAGGCAACACAGGACACGCAAGTGGAGGAGAGATCTGGAACTGAGTAGTGAAGTGCAGATAATAGCGGCGTAATCATGCCCTAAGACTGGAGCCCTGCAAGGGTCATCCTTAAGTCCAATATTGGTTAACGTTTATGTTGCCCTCTTAGCCTGCTTAATATCCTGACAGAGGCTCTCATAATAAAGATTCGCCCACAACTATTAGTCATAACAATGAAAAGTCACTACAACAAAATACTTTACTTTCAAGGGATAGTTTTTGTTGCATAAAAAGGTAACATTTAACTAAAGGTTGAGGCGCAGGGTAAATAATTGTGTTTGGGTCAAGGTATTTGTAATGGGTAGGATAGGATTAATGATTACATAGTAAGCAAGAGAGACAGATTTAAGTGTATGGCTTGGGCTAGAGGCTTGGAAAATAATAACATCTAGGGGTTAAGGAAAGAGACAAAGATAATTTTATGTTTAGGATTGGATATAGGGACAAAATAGAGCATTGAAAAAGACTAGATAGAATATTGGTTAGGGTTATGGCTAGGAACAGGAGTAGGAATATGAATAAAATAAATGCAAGAGTAATGGTCACAGTTTGGGCAGCCGCGTTCGGTAGTAGGAGTAGCAGCAGGGCGGTAACGTGGGGAAGGGGGTAGTAAACTATGGATTATGGAGGTTTACAGGTAAGTTAACATATAAATTAATAAAACGAATTTCGTTGCGTGCACTGCATCCCGAAATGCGAAGCAGTGCACGCAACGAAATTCGTTTTATTAATGTATATGTTAACTTACATGTAAACCTCCATAATCCATAGTTTACTACCCCCCACCCTGCCCCTCCCCCTCCCCACGTCACCGCCCTGCTGCTACTCCTACTACCGACCGCGGCTGAGTTTGGGTGAAGAGTTTGGTTTAGGGTTAGGATTGGGGTGTCAGGTGAGAATTAGTGTAAGCATTAGGGTTAGATTGAGGGTTAAAATTGGGTTTAGAACAAAGCTATCTTGAACCCGGGTCAGATTTCTGTGCATGGTGTTTATTCAGTAGAGGAGCATTTTTCAGCCCACAATAAATAATTGTTTGCCTCCACACCACTGTTGCACCACTATGCTAAGATTCCCTGCCTGTGCACTCACGACACCATTTCCTTTCTGTGGATCTTCTGCATGATGCCCCTACATTCTCGCAGCCATATGACTGGAATACATGTCCAGCAAGCTCTTAAACAACAACCTTCGCTCCTCATGCATCAGGTGTGCCAGCACCCTTCCTCTCCATACATATTTTCACCTTCCTGCCACTAAATGCGAGGCAACAACATTTCAGGCCACCAGAGTAGAAGTAATGTGCAATGTGTGTGAATGACCGACAGTGAACGACAGTGACCTCTACTCAGCAGAGTGTCAGCACACCAGTGTGGGTATCCAAAATGACCTATGTTAGTGTTTTCCATGAAGGGTTGTGAAACACAAGGATGTATGGCCACCTAGGGATATGCGTCATCAAGCGAGTCTGTCTACAGGTGCTTGAGGCGTGAACCCATCCTTGCCTTTGACAGAGCATGAATGTTATCTTTCTTCCACCTCTATGAATTCACCCTGGAAAAATGATTTGTGACATTAATTTACGAACATGAAAAGTGTGTGTTAAGTCACCACCTTTAAGAAAAACGCACAAATGAAGTTTGATTTAGATACTGCATCGTAAAAGAATGCAGAATATTAGACATAGGTTTGTGATGACATTTAAACAGCAAATAAGTTAATGAAAAGTGTAACGAATACTGACCAATGGGACAGAGTGGTCCGACAAATTTGGTGATGTCAAGGGGTGTAAACCAGAATTCGATGGAGTATAATTGCCTTATCTCTGGACAGGGGCAGTTCCTATTCCCGTTTATCCCATCTCTAGCCATCTATGGTACAGAGACTGACGATTTGGACTTCCAGAAACAACGCGAACTGTGATGAAATACTGTGTTTGCAGCCGGCTGGTATGCTTGCGTAGTAGAATCTTTCCAGCTGGAGAATTTCCAACAAACAGCTGTGGCATTGACGCTGCAGTATGGACAGGGGCAGATATTCCTGTCCATTAACTGGAACTGGTCATTTGGTGATTTTCTGAACTTTCATCAATAGGGTTTGTGTGAGAGATAATTGATTCCTATAGACTCACTTCCTTAAGTTAACTCCCTTCAGATTGTTTTTCACAGTTTGTTAATGCTTATTAAATCTTTCCAATTCTTAAAATTAGATTGGCATGCTAATAATTTGAAAAATGTTAAGGATACAATTTTAGATAAATTGCTCTACTGATTCTGTTTCATTATTTGTTGTGCCCAATTAATCTGTTTGAAAACTTACTGACCTAAAGGTAGATTTAATCTGGGAAATTCCATCAGTAATAAATGAAATGGTAAGAATTATCTTACTCCAGGTCCTAATATGATAATTGTTCATCCCCTAAGTATTCTGGCCCCTTTCAGCACAGAACAAGATCCATCGGAGGACCTAATGGGAATAATATGGTAGCTGAGGTAATTCTGAGATAATTTTTTTCTGACCAATTAAAATAATTAATGAGGCCCAACACACTACAACAGTATTTCTGGTAGCATGTTGGGTGGTTTACTGTCTGACAAAACCGGGATATAAGAGGGACGTGTAATGAGGTGACCACAGATTTGCCCAAATTTCGAGTTCAGTCATCCTTTGACTGAATGCCAGACGACAAAACGACGAGACAAGTGGTGTGAGTATTAATAGGGTTGTGAAAATATTGTGCTCATATGCATTACTAATGCTAACTATTAAAAGTTATGTTTTAGTATTTGATGTAGAATAGAGTTGTGGTTACATTGAAGTTGTTATCAGGTCGGAAGTGGCCTAAGATCCCGGGATATACACTCAAGGGTGGCCTCAGTGTGGCATACACGGAGTACGTTTGTCTGCTGTTTCGAAGGTGCCGTACATTATCGGAAATACCACCAGAAAAGGAAACTTTGTGAGAGTATGAACAGCTAAAATATTTAGGAGTTTTCCCAAGTACACTGAGATTAATCGTGAGGATTTTTCAGGTGAAGTCACGCTGGTCGAGATTTTGCTTCTGTTGAATAAATAATTCTTGTTTGTATGGAGATCTATAATTTCTTTTAGTGGAGCAGACAAGAACTTATCTGTGTTTAGTAGATTGTTAAAGATCAGAGTTGAAAAGGCAGGATCGTAAAGGGAGGGTCAGTTGCTGCGAGGAGTTGGTCTGATGTTATAAAGCGCTGCACTGTGATAGGACAGTTGGTGTAGAGCCATGCTGGGATTGGTTGAAGGTGTCGGAGAAAGCCACAAAGTGATTGGAAGCTAGAACGATAATAAGGAAGTACATTTCTTTCGAAAAAACAAGTGGAATAATTGTAAAGGACATTATGATAATTTGATTGGAAAACATGAAAATGCTAAAAGGTTTAAAAACATTGATACATGGGGATGTGCCTGTATCCACTAGCACCTGAAGGCACACCTGCACTGTACATGTCTTTAGAGAAAGGATATCATACATGTAGATGGTTAGAAAATTGGATGAAGTATACTGAAAAAGATGGACCTTTAGCTTTCTCACAATATGGTATGTTTTATGTACAAATTCTTGAAAATTTAAGGAAACAATTGAATTACATTAAGTCATCATCTAGACCTATGCATCTAGACCTAGCTCTTGAAGAGTGGGCACATGTGGCTTGTCAGAAAGAGAAGGAGAAATATCAGGGTTGATATATAAATATTATAAATAAGTGAGTAGATGATAAGTGGGATTTGCATTAAAAAATGTGGAGAAGAGATATCGCAGAGGGAGCCCGAATGTATCCTATGTTAGTCGCAGAAGAGAATGAGGGAGAAAAATGCAAAGAAAAGAAGAAACATATAGAGAACCCTCAAGATCTCACGTTAACCGAGGAGAGTGGTGATGAGGTAGATGATGAGATTCTGAGTGAATTATTAATGAATTGACCTCCACCATATAATGAACAGTCACAGTGAGGGTCACAAGCATTTGTGGGAATTCAATCAGATGCACCTGCGTTGCCAAACAGTTTACATTTTGCAAACCCCTTTTTGACTGAAGAGAAAACGCCCAGAGGAGTAGGGTTTAATAACCCCGTAATATCTAATGCTCCTGACTTGGCAGTTTGGGCTGGGCTATTCCCATGAGGGACAGGGTCAAGACTGATTTGGATATGGCTGAG
Source organism: Triturus cristatus (assembly GCF_964204655.1). NCBI lineage: Eukaryota > Metazoa > Chordata > Amphibia > Caudata > Salamandridae > Triturus > Triturus cristatus. Next base: position 501,719,855 of record NC_140582.1, read on the forward strand.
TCAGAACTGGGGTGGCGAAGTGAGCTAAAGAATGATGATGGATTCAACCCAGATCTGTGACTTGGGGTGAGTGTCTAAAAAGTTTCAGCGCTCCGTCCATCATCTCTTTGTGTTTGCTTTGTTCGCCCTAAATTGGCAGGGTATGCCCAGACGTGGGTCCCTTGCTCACTTTGCCACTGGATTCAAGCTAGCCTGGCTGATGAGGGGTGTTACCCCGAAACCGGTCACAGGAAGCTTGTTTCCGGTCAAGGGAATTGGCAGTGCAGGCTGGGCTGCTCCCATAAGGGACAGGGTCAAGACTGATCTGCACATGGCTGGGTCTGAACTGTGGAGGCGAAGTGAGCTGAAGAACGATGATGGATTCAACCCAGATCTGTGACTGGGGGTGAGTGTCTGAAAAGTTTCAGTGCTCTGTCCATCATCTCCTTGTGTTTGTTTTGTGGATATACAGAAGCCAAAAGCATTACAAAAAACATATCGATTGGATTTTAGTGACAATGATCTAGAGAGTTTAAACACATCAGAAACAAGCATTTACAATGCAATAGGTTTCGCAATTTCGAGTTTTTGAGCTGTTGGCATTGTAAATGGCAATGCCTTTTATAATATTAAAAGGCATTGTCGTTTACAATACGAATAACTCAAAGTTTTGAAAAAGCAATACCTGTTGTACTGCAGAGCACGCACGGTGTAAAAAGTAAAAAAAAACAAAAAATGAAACTTCTTGTTAGAGATAACGCTACCCTGTAATCTCTGTGCATGTTGGAACTGTTAAGTTTAAGGTTAATGCTGCATTTTAATGAAGGACTGTGTATATTCTGTAGGACCCGTACTGGGTTTAAAAAGGTGCAAAACTCAAACTTTCAAGATTCTGTTTAACCTTAAGTAGGGCTGTGCTGCATAAACGAATGAGACCATAAGATGTGGCAACCAGGCAATCTCTCTGCTGACTAAAATGCCTTCATTTAAATGCTGCATGATCGTCATTACTAAGTCTAGTAGTGTGGTTCTTAAGAGGAAACGAGATGCTATAAAATAAACGCTTCGTTATAAAAACATCACATTTGCGTGGAGGAAAAGTCCTACTTCTTCTGTATACGGATGACAAAGCCTACTGAAACATCGAGGTACACTGTAGCACAGAGGATTTTCCACTGTTGTGTAGTATTTTTAGTAATTTTGGACAGAACGAAGGAGGGTTTCAAATTTACCCACCTCTGACAGGTCCTATATATTTTCAGTAACCCCCCCACACTGCCCCTCCCCCTCCCCCAGCACACGGAATGACTTTTCAGAGTGAATGCACACATGTTAGTCCCACTGTAAAGCTGCTTGCACCTAGCGACCCAACCACATGGCAGCATTGGTGATTTTTGTTTTGTAAACTCCAAGTTCATGTTTCTGAGGGTTCGGAAGATGTGGCGTAAGGACCAGAGCTGCCGACTTTGGAACTGGGGTACCGAGTTCAACATCCAGTGATTCTGGGCAAATCAGTCATTGCCTGAAAAAAATAGTGGGCGAGGGAGCAACACATTCGTAGGATTGTAAATAAAGGAAATATTACCTCCATCACATCGAGAGCGGCCGACATACACCAATCAAATTAATCTACACTTGGTCCATGTGCCACAGAATTAAACTGAAGTGACGTAAAGCATATGCTGGCTAATTAGGAGGCAGTATAGAAGAGTGACAACAATGTTAGCAAATGGTAAGCAATGGGAGGCTTCAAGCCCTTTATTGTAAACACCTTCCAGACAGAACATAGAGCATGGGCTGTGCAGGTGAGCCCACCTAAAAATAGAACGGATGAGACCTATAATGGCGGCGACTTTGGCATGATGACAGAGGCAGGTGTCTGTCAACTGCTGTAAAGAATAATGCGACCTGGACCGACCAAGTAAACACGCTTGTTCCCCCTCCAAACACGGTCAGCCAGTCAGACAGCATGGGTAGACTAATTCAGGGCAGAACACTAAAGTCTGCTGCGGAGGACAGCCGCAGGAGCAGCTTCGGAGCCCCAGTGCACGGGAGTGTTCTAAATAGCTGTAGCCTGAGTACATGGCAATGTATCTCCATAGTACAGGAGGGCACTGTAAGCGTCCGCTTTGTCTTACTAAGAAGGCCTGCATGCAGAGAGTCAAAACCTGTGTGCCAGCTGCGAGCGCCTCTAAACAAAGCCCAATGCGGTGCCAATTGCCAGCGCCCCTAAACAGAGCCCAATCAGACATGCTGATCGCACACTTCTTCATTAAACTTCCTAGCGACAGTGAATGGACATCAAAGCGCATCTGAAGACTGCCCCTCGGCACTGCTGACAGCCGTCTCCTCTCTAAAAGGCCCCTGAGTCTAGTTAAAAAGATGCCAGGGAGACGGGGAGACCAGGCCAGGAATGTTTCACTTGGCAGCCATCATGGAAGCGCAGTGAGTTAAACGCGTCCTTTGCTCATATCAACAGATAATGAAGATTCCCCGTAGATGTCGGGCTGAAGTCACTGAGGTAACGGCTCAGGACGCGGCAACTGAGCACAGCAATTTTACCTGACATTCCCGGGTTACAGAGATGGGGCCATTTTGCCACAACGCTTGCACCAAAGGACCAGTGCAATAAGCTAAAGGGCAGTGCCACGATTGCTTAGCTTGAGATGTTTAAAGCTTAAGCCATGTGCCGCCATTGCAAGAACAGTAAACGAACAGAAAAAAATGGTGGAAGCGTTTTTTTTCTTTCTATTTTTTTGCTTTTGTTACAATGGTGGCAACCGCGCTTTAGCTTTAAACATCTTAAGTTGAAGCGCGGGTGCCACCATTGCTTCCAAAGTCAAGAAATAGAAAAAAATGCACATTCATTTTCTATTTATTTACTTTTGAAGCAATCATTGCACCCACACTTTTGCTTAAGATATTCAAAGCTAAAGCCTGGTTGCACAATTCGAAATAAAAGTTAAAAGATAGAAAAAACAAACAAACATGAGGCCGTAAATACCCATTATATCAGCTGAGGCAGCCACGCTGGTTACATAAAAATAACAAGGAACAAAGGTGGACAGCGGACGTAAAACAAGTATGGGGCTGAGGCAGGGAAATGCATAAAGAACAAAAGTAGTCCCCCAATGAAGACGTAAACATGTAGGGCGTAATAATGTAGTAGTTGGTCGGTGCTGCACGGAGGAAACCGGAAACGAGGAGAAGGGAGAAAGACGGCGGGTTGCCCATTTGAAAGCAAGCATTTTTAAAGCACACTAACAGAGCAATCGGCTAATAATGGGTGGAGTTCAACTCCTAAACCATACACAATAGGTCGCTAAAAAGAATACAGATATAAGAATTACTGTTGACACTTAGGAAATGGGGTGAGTTAGAGAGATGGGAAGGCAGATGGGAAAAAAAGAAGGAAGCAAAACAAAAAAGGCAATCATGCCAATGTGCCCAATGTTCAAAGGGGAAACTGAAAATTTAGAAACTAAAATATTTCCAATGAGAGATGTGCCAGGAGGAGGGTATGCTCATGTTCATTGGACTAGACCAGACACATTGTCCTTTACAAATTATTTTCCAAAGCTGAGAGAGAAACTAGTTGAATTGTATAGACAAGTTGAGAGATTTGTGAAAGTTTCAAAGGTTTTGTTGAAAGATTTGGATACTTTGTTTGACATCGTGGTTCCATGTGATTATGGACAGAGTGTAAGATTGCAGTAGATTCGCCAGAGACAGAACCTGTGTGAGATTCGAGAACTGGTGCACCATCACCTAAAGTAATGAGAAAATATAATCAGTTCATTACTTATTTAAAAGGAAAAATGCCCCCAAAGGAGACTGATTGGTTAAAAATTGACAGGATGGCACAAGAATTAAAAGAGACAATACCTGCGTATTATGAGAGACTTTTACAGGCATTTAATCAATAAAGTGGAATGGAGAATGTGAGTGGTAAAAATGTGTGACATTTTGTATATTTATTTGTGTATGGATTAAGACCCAAAATAAGTGCAATGATACAGCAGCACTTGATTTGTTGGCAAAGCAAGCCCATAGACAAGATTCTTCGGCATGCAAAGTATTGTGGAGATGAAGTGGATTCCAAGCATAAAAGATTGAAGGAAAAATGTATGTTGATTAAAATGAAGGCAGCGAATAAAGGTTATGTGGGAGTTGGTACAGATTGTTCTGTTATAGGACAGGGAAATGGCCAAACAAATACTGGTATGCGAGGAGTAGCAAGAGGACAGGAACTAAATGTGACAGCCCAAGGCAGAGAAAAGGGATTTTTTATAGAAATGTTGAAAAAGATTCACCCATGTCATATATGCGCCAAGCTCAGGCATTGGAAGCGCAAGTGTAGGTTCAATCCATTGAATCAGATGAAAGGACAGGTAGCACAAGGTAAAATTACATAAGGCCCAAGCAGGCGGTATGATGCAGAATCAGCAGACTCAAAGGCAGAAAAATCTAAATTTGACTATGCCACAAGCCCCTATGCCTCAGTTGAACGGCCAAGTGCAGAAGCATAATGCGAACATGGGATTTCATACAAATGATCAAATTGATACAAATTCAAACGTGACCCAACAATACCTAATACAGATTGATGACAGTGATTCTGATTTGTTCCAATGACAGTGCCTGAGGGGGGAGGAGGAATGCATTCTTGGCGCATCCTTCAAGGTAGACCTTACATGGATGGCGAGGTAAATGAAACACCTATTTCTTTCCTTGTTGACACTGGTGCTACCTGTTCCACTGTGAAAACAGCATAAGTTCCTAACCTACCCCTCTTGGGGGAAAGAATCCAAGTTGTAGGAGTTTCAAACCGATTAATGTCAACACCAGTATCTGAACCTGTTACAGTACAAATTGAATCAATTGAGGATTTGCACAAATTTGTGATATGTGATTCCAGTCCAGTAAACCTTTTAGGTTGAGACCTATTGTGCAAATTGAATTGCTCTAACTATTGTACTCTGAAAGGAATAGAATTCCATACCAATGATGATGTTATTGTATTCAAAATTTCAAACCAAAGGACAGGAGTTGAGGGGTTATTTCCATTATTAAAAAGTGATGATTAACCCCTGGAATTGAGAGACACTGGGTTCCAGGGGGTTTGGGATTACACAGGCAAGGATATAGGGCTGACCAAAGGAGTAGCTCCAATATGAATCACTTTGAAACCAAATGCAGAATTTTCTCGAACTCCCCCATATAATCTGAGTCCTGAGACCATCACAGATAAAACACCTTCGATTGAGTCACTGATTGAACGGGGAATCTTGAAAGAAATCATGAGAAGCCCATGTAAGTCACCTATCATGGGAATTCAGAAAACAAACGGAAAGTATAGGATTGTGCAGGATTTGAACAAAGTTGTTACCCAATCGTGCCAAATCTAGCTGTGATACTTTATAAGATTCCTTGCGAAGCTGATTTTCTATCAATGATTTGTGTCAAGCCTTTTTTTCCATACCTTTGCACCCAGATAGCCAATTTTTATTTGCATTCCAGTTGGGGAACTGTGACTTGGAATGGGGCCAAGTTCTACAAGGGTATACAGAGAGTTCTTCCATTTTCAATCAAATTTTGAAAAGGAATTTGGAGTCGTTGGTAAAGCCAAACCACTCTGTTCTGGTACAGTACACTGACGACCGGTTGGTAGTGCAAGGTACTCAGGAGGCTTGCATATGTAACACTATTGCATTATTGAATATTCTGGCAGTGAGTGGCCATAAGGTGTCTCCAACCAAGATACAGTTTTGCAAGAGGGAGGTCCTCCTAGGTAAAGGACCTCCCTCCTGCAAAACCATATCTCACATTGAGAAGAGTCAGAAAGGTGTTGCATGATCAGATTACTGTCATTCTGCAGATGAACCGCCAAGAACCCAAAAAGAAGTTTGCATGTTTTTGGGAATGGTTGGCTATTGTCGCTAATGGATTCCAAATTCTCAATAATTGCTAAGCCACTTGAGAGACTTTCACACAAGGATGTGTAAGATTCAGTTCCATTGAGCGATGAATGCATACGCTCTTTTAATGAACTGCGAGAGAGTCTGTGTCGAGCTCCAGCATTGGGAATGCCCGACTTTAACCAAAGCTTCACTCTATTCTGCAGTGAGTGCAAAAGACCTGTTGTATCCTTCTCAGCTACATTAGATTCTGCACCTGCAGCATTGCCTGGATGTCTAAAAGCAGTTGCTACCACATGTGTGGGTTTGGAGCAGTGTGAGAGCATTGTGACGGGTCATCCGCTGATATCGTGGATGTTACTTTGCCTGAGCCAGATTATGTGCAATTAGTGGATGGATCATGTTTGAGAGATGCTGGAGGAAACCTGAGAGCTGTGTATGCCTGTTGTATGGTTGTGGGAGTGGTCAAAGCATTGTAGTTGCAAAGAATATATTCAACTCAGGTAGCCGAGCTAATCGCTTTGACCAGAGCTTGCAGCATTACTGAACAATTGTAAGTCACTATTTTCACGGGCAGCCAATATGGATTTGGAGTTGTCCAGGATTTTGCGTTCATCCCACCAAAACGGAAACAGCGTAAAAAACTTACTGCTGTCATTACAATTGCCAGCCCAAATTGCAGTAATAAAGTGCCCTGCCCACTGACAAGGAAATGATTCTGTGACGGTTGGCAACTGCTTTGCGGATGAGACCGCATGCTATCGTGCCCTAAATTCTTACATTTTCAATGGGGATTCATTAAAAGAACAACCTGATGTGAGCAAAATGCCTGCTGATGTTTTCAGTTGTGCAAACATGGGAGGAAATAAAAGCATTACCGAATAAAGTTTCAGAAACCGAACGACAGGGGTGGATCAAAGCAGGTTGCGCACAAAAGCAAGAGGATGTATTGTTACTTGTTGTTCTAAACCATCCTCATCATGCCTATGTGAAGTATGACATTAACCCTATTCCTGTTACTAAACCATTGGAAGTAAAGAATGATGGAATTGTAACTAAGAACCCAACTGATAAGACTTTACACCATGATCAATCTATTAATGATTTTTCTTTAAATGTCTTCACTAAACTTCTCTATGAGTATGTGGACATTATGGATGCTAGAGATTGTTATGTATGCATGCAACTACCTACCTCAGTATCAGAGGGAGTTACCTACCAACACTTACCTCTTACTTATGGCCTTTCTTGTAGTGTATTAACCAGTTTATTCTATTGCAAAGGGCAATTTCAATATTATTACTGAAATCATGATTTGATCTTTCCGGAAATACTTATTAAGAAAAATTTAAATATTGAACAAGATACACGAATGGCTGAAATAAAGGGTGAATTTTTCCAACCTACTCAAAGCATAGATAGAGCATATGAGCATAGACATAATCTAACTTGCTCTTTACATAATGCCGAAAAGGATTTTATAAATTGAGTTGACGACAAATGTGTGGAAATTGAGAAAAAGTCTGAAACACAATTCAAAATCCTACCTTGGGCACAGCAGGAGGGTGAAATTAAAAAGGGTGATGCACACTCTGCTATCGCATTGGATTGGCAACATAAAGGGAAGCTATGCATATTGAGATGCAAAGCTGAATTTAACAATCAATATGTTGGTTTCAGTGAATGTGATCATACCTTCCAAACTGTGGGAGGTTGAGGTTTATATCTAGGAGGATCTGCTCCTGTTTTCCCAGGGGTGCACTATATTTGTGGGAGAAATGCCTATTTTAGGTTGCCAGAACATTGGTATGGATGCTGCTATATGGGAATAGTATTTCCAAAAATATATCATGTGGGTCAAGCAAGTGGAAGCAACAAATTTAAACCTCACTTGTTTAAGAAGGGGAATAAGCGCTTCTGAAATAATTGGGGATATTTTTGTGCAATAATGCCATCAGTAGGAGTGATTCTAAATTCTCACAAAATTATAAAACTCTCTACTGTAGTGGATTATTTATTAACTGATACAACAAGATGCTTCCGTGCCATAGATACTGTAATGGTTGCTAACAGATCTATAGTATTACAAAACAGACTTGCATTAGACGTCCTACTCGCAAAAGAAGGCGGAGTCTGTTGCAAGCTAAAAGTCCAACAGTGCTGTACTTATATCTCTGGCAAAAAGGAAAGAAGTGCGGGGATATATCAGCAACAGTATTCAGACAGAGTATCAAGGTGGAAATGTCGACTTACACAAATATTGAGTTGGAAATATTGTGACGTAAAAAATATTGATAGCAAGAATATCGTGGTCAAGAATATTAAATTTAAGGTAAGAAATATCATTTTTTTAAATATAGAAGTCATTGATATAGTTTGCAAAAATATAGGGGGATATTCACAAGAACTTGTGATAACTACCGCAAGAGTAGCGTAACACAACTCTCAACATCACAGCCTATCACGGAAAAACAACCCTGTGTCAACGTGGAATTCACAACAAGGCGGTCCCATGCGATAGTTTGCCGAAACCGCGGCCAATGCCCGCAATACAACCACCTCGACGGAGATAAAAACACAAACCCTAACGCCAAAAAACCTGCGATGGGCCAAAGTGCGATTAGGAAATCCGCAACAAGCAGCGCCAGGCCTGCAACACACACCTGGCAGGTGGGAAAAATCACCATTTAAGTAGAAAAAACACCCAAACACAAACTGACCAACACCCAAGCACCATGGAGGCAGCCGGAGCAGGTGCAGAGGATGAGCGCAACACCACAAGCACCCCTGATGACCAGCTCAGGACCTCGTGGACAGGGATGGGCAAGGACAAGAAAAAGAGGAAGACGGAGTTCAGCCCGCAGGCGAAACAGGATCATAGTCACGGAGGTGATGGAACACCATCAACAACTGTTCGTCACCTCCAACGTGTCATTGGGCACCAAAACTGGAATATGGTGGGACATCGTGGACAAGGTGAATGCTGTCGGAGATCACAAGAGGACAATGGACGAGGTCAAGACGCGATGGAATGACATCAAGAGAAAGACCAAGGAGAAACTCGCAGCCAACCAGAAGGCATCAATGCAGACTGGAGGTGGGGGCCCAACACCACAGCTCGTGCTGGATGACATGGAGGAGCTGGTGTCGACCGTCATCAGTGTGGATACAGTGTCCGGTGTCGGCAGACCGGACACTGCTCGACAGGACACACCACAACCGCAACAGGGTGAGTGACCACCAGGTACTGGGGGGACGGGTGGAGATGGCCACGATGGCACACATGCACAATCAAGCACAGCACAGTGCACACCCTCAATGACTCTGGGTCATCGCCCGGATCTCGCCCAGATCTATAGACTGTCACATTGTACAATGCCATGCTGCCTGAATGTCAACATGTACCATGCAGCTACATACATGTGGACACATCGCAATACACCATCTCCCCTTCACATTGCAAGGCCACCATCAACACCCCCTGCAGAGCAGTCCCAGCCACTCTTCACTGATGACGAGGAGCACAACCCCAGCATTGACGCACAAGCCCTCCTAGAAATCTTTGACATCATCCGTGACTCACCTCCAGGATCAGGGCTGACCAGCTGCATCGAGGAGACCCCACCCACCACCCAACCCACCCAGCAGGAGGCACCCACAGCCCCAGCAGTCTCCCAAGACCCTCAGGAACAACACAAGGCCTTCGAATGCCGTGTGCTGGAGGCCCAGAGGGAGACGGCTGAGCAGGTGCGGGTGGGGTTCGACCTCATGGCCACCAAATTGGACGGCATCCATGGGTGTCTAGGCCCACTCCATGGTCTCCAACGATCCCTGACTGACATCGCTGGAGTCCTGATGCAGAGAGAAGAACACCAGTCCGCTCAGTGGGGCACCAGCGATACCAGCCATGAGCTGCCACACATGTGGAGGCTCACGGAGGACATGGTGCGGATGGAGGTGGAAAGGATGGCAGCCACCACAGTACATCAGCAAAATGTAGCTGGGATCTACCATGCCCTGCAGATCATCAACATGGCATTGCTGCCACAAGGTGTGGCGCAGATGAATACTGTTGCCCCACACCATCCACATCCCCACCCCCTGGTGTGCCATTGTCTCACAGTGCGGCAGACATATCCACTCCGGCACCTGATGTGTCAGTGGCACACAGTGCCTCAGCCGGTACGGCAACACCCACAGGTGGGGCAGAGCTCGCATCCGGGGACAAGGACATGGATGGGTTTGTGATCAGGAGGCACTAACATTCATTTCTGCCACCTGGCTTGTTTCTGCTTGGTGCCGCACATGGCCTCATGACCGCCCACTGACCCCCGATACTCCCCGATGCACTCACCTTGGACAGCGACATGGACTGCCATATCCTGTTTGATGACCAATGACATGGCGACCAGACTGCAGACTGTACCCTCCCTCTTCCGCAGTACTTGTCATCCCCGGATGGACTCTGGCTGGCCCTCCACGGGCCCATATTGTGTAGTGTGCTCGGCATTGCCCTGTACCGCTCCAGCTGCAGAACTGCACTGGATGTGCAATAAATTTCCAGTGACGCACTGCTGTGTCATGTCTTTCATCATTCACGTATGAATGTGTGGATGAATGTAGGGACAGTGATTTTCCTTGCGTCAATGATGCTCATCCTTTGGGATGCCAGTTAGAGATTGCATATTGTGTACCGGGTCCCGTGAACACTACAACAGGGACACATGTATCAGTCACTTCCATGTCCAGACAAGGACTGAACCACACCCAGAGCCCACAAGTCATTTTTGCAGGCCCTCGGCTGGTCCGGCGTACAGCAGGCCAGACCACTCTGCTTACGCTCCGAGGGGGGGCCCTCATTGCTACCCGTCGCAGGAGTACACGCTGGTGGTGTGCAGGTCACTGGTCTAGTTGTCCGCATGTCACAGACACTCACTGAGGGCAGGTTTGCACGCACACCACACCCATCTGGCACAGGCGTTGCAGGCCATGTGACTCCGCCAACATAAGGGGCATACGGCATCACATTCCCCTCTGCCGGTGTTGACTGGATGACGGATGCTCCACGGTTCTCAATGAGTTGTTGCGCACAGGGTTAGTGGCACCCGAGGCCTTGCGGCCGGCATGGGCCTACCACCACATGCACATGGTGCTGACTAGCGTTGCACAGGGTTTGTGGCGCCGAAGCCTTGCGGCCGGCACAGACACCCCGCCACGGGGCAGTGACTTTGGGTGTAGTGGCACCTTAAGCTGCTGAGCGGGTGTGCAGCCTGCGATGATGCCCCGTCCCAGTGGTCCAGACAGCTCAGGTTTTGTGTGCCCTGCTGGACCGCAGTGTAGGCCAGAGCCAGCAGGCAGAGCGTGCCTATGGCCACGTGGCGTCACTTCCGGGTTCCCAGAGTTAGTGGCATCCATTGGGCTGAGCGGGTGTGCAGCCTGCGGTGATGCCGGGTGCACTGGTATGTCCTATGCCATGGAGTAATCAAGACCCAGCACCAAACGTGAGACCTGGTTGCCTGTGGAGCGGGGCTGCATGGTGTTGTGGGTGCCATGTCCGCGGGCCCCAGGCTTGTGGCTTGCAGCGGCATGTGGTGGAACCTCCTGTCTACGTGCCAGTGGCAGAAGGTGAGTAGTGAGGCCTGGGTGTGCATGGGCGGGCATGCTTTGATGGGCGGCGGGAGGGGCTGGGGTGCCTCTGCCTGGGTGTGCATGGGCGGGCAGTCGATTTTGTCTTGTGCAATTGTGTGTACTGTGCCAATCATGTATCTGGACTCTCTTTCAGATGACGGGTCTGTCTCAGATGTGTGTCCTGGTGTACTGCTATACATACCGGCAAGTGGTTGGAGACACACCGGTGGCAGCAGGTGAGCAGTAAGGCCTGGGTGCACAGGGGCAGCACTCTCTCTCTCTCCCCCTCTCTTCTTCTCTCTCTCTCCCCCTCTCTTCTTCTCTCTCTCTCCCCCTCTTCTTCTCACTCTCTCTCTCTCCTCCTCTTCTTCTCTCTCTTTCCCCCTCTTCTTCTCTCTCTCTCTCTCTCTCTCTCTCTCCCTCTCTTCTTGTCTCTCTCTCTCCCCCTCTTCTTCTCTCTCTCTCTCTCTCTCTCCCCCTCTTTCTTTTCTCTCTCTTTCTCTCCCCCTCTCTTCTACTTTCTCTCCCCCTCTCTTCTCTCTCTCTCTCTCCCTCTCTTCCTCTCTCTCTCTCCTTTGCTCTCTCTCTGACCTTTGATGTGCGCAGGACACACCTTCTCATCATGATTTTTGTCTTGCAGGCTGTGACCTACGGATTGTCCCGCGGGGAGCCTCTATTTGTCTTCATTTCATTTCAGTGTTCATGTTAATAAAGTTTCATTTGTTGCTTCGAAAGTGAATGTGTGATGCTCATTTTGTGACGACACATGCATGTCACGAGTTGTGATTGTGCAACATCAAGCGGATTAATTTGGACGTGTTTAGGTGTAGCTGATGTGGCATGTCTTTTTGTCGGGGGGGATGCCGGGGAGGGGGGTCCTGGGTTGGTGGCGGTGGATGTTGTTGCCCTTTCGGGCCTCCGGCCTGCATGTTCAGTTACCCGAGTGCATCTGTTGCCCTTCCAATGTGGCTGTGGGCTGTGCTCCCTTTTGTGGTGCAGGCTGTGGTCCGACTTTGCACTAGGTCAGAGCAGGTGTTATTTTCCTGCTGCTAATGTGCCTTATCGCCTGTTTTGAGTTCTTATCGCAGTTCTGTCTGGTCGTTGTGAATGCTGTGGAGTGGTGTCGCGGTTTTTGGCACGGTAACGCCTACTCTGCATCTCATTAGCGATAGTTGCGGGTGTCATCAGTGGTGATGTTTTTTACGGCTGCTATCGCGGGTAAACTGGTGATGTGGGCTGTTTGCACCGGCTTGTGAGTGGAGAGGTAAATTTATCATGACTTTGGCTGCGCTAAAGTGCCGTTAAATCGGAGATAGATCCTTGTGAATATCCCCCATAGTTGTTTAAAATATCGATTTTTTAATTACTGTTATGTGTTTTAGTTTATACTATAAATGTATGTGATGTGTTTTTTTTATAAGTATTGTTTATGTTTTCTAATACATGTGTTACATTTTTAGTAGTTATCAATTTTATCTTAATTACATTTTGCGTTTTTTAAGTTCTTAAACGAGTTTTGGGTTTATTGGGGAATAGGGTGGGAAATAATTTAATTCTAATAAATTAATGATTATTTTGTATTTATGAAAATTTATTTAGTTGCGATTTTATAGTGTTAATTGTGGAAAGTAATTTATTTGTAATTATTTTTTAATTGGTTGTTACTTAATATTAATTAATTGGAATGTATTATGGTAATTGTGTAAAAACAAAATAGGTGTGGGTTGTGGGGTTTATGGGGTAAAGGGTGGGAAGTTATTTATTTTTTATTAATTAATAATTAGTTGTTAATTTATATTAATTAATTTATTGAAAATTAATTATGGAAATTGGGTAATTAATTTTAAGTGTGGGTTGTGAAGTTTATAGGGGTAAAGGGTGGAAAGCAATTTATGTTTAATTAATTATTAATTAGCTGTTAATTTATATTAATTAATTGATTGTAAATTAATTAGGTAAATTGTCTAATTAACTTTAGGTGCGGGTTGTGGGGTTTATAGGGGTGAAGGGTGGGAACTAATTTTATTTTTAATTAATGATTAGTTCTTAAATTTTATTTTTAATTAATTAATAATTAGGTCTTAATTAATTTTGATTAATTAATTGAAAATTATATATTACAATTGGGTAATTAATTGTAGGTTTGGGTTGTGGGGTTTATAGGGGTAAAGGGTGAGAAGCAATTTTTGTTTAATTAATTAATAATTAGTTGATCATCATAATTAATTAATGTATTGATATTTTATTAGGGTAATTGTTTATGTCTTTTGTGTGTGGGTTTTACTTTTATAGGGGTAAAGGGTGGGAAGTAAATTAGTTTTACTTACTTTAGAATTAGTTGTGAAACACTATTAGTTTTTTAATTGAAAATAAGTTTTAATTGTGTAATTAATTTTTTACAGTTTTATTTTAGCTCTGGTTTGTGGGAATTATAGGAGTAAAGTGTGGGACGTCTATTAATTTTTATGAGTTTACATTTGTTTTTTAATTAATAATATTTCTTTACTTGGTAACTAATTATGTTAACTGTGTAAGTACATTTTTAAATTTAGATGTGGGTTGTGAATTGTGTGGTGTTAGGGTAGGCAATAAAAAAAGTAAATTTATATAATAATAAATGTTTTTGTTTCTAAATAATTTCTAATTAAAAATATTTATTTGTTTGAAATTTTCATTTTATTTCATTTAATTAAATATTTGTAGGTATTTGTCAGATGTTTTTAACATTATATTATGTTTTTTTATTTGTATCATTAACTATGTTTGTATTTTAATTTTTACCATATTTGTATATATTTTTATTTTGTTTTTTTAAATATTTTTGTTTTTGTTAATATTTTGATTGTTTTTAATTTTGAACTGACAGGAGTGAGTGTATTGATTGTTACCTCTCCGCTGTCCAACAGTTTCCCTACTGTTACAATTATTGGAGTGGGAATAGTAAATTTTATCCCTGCACAATCCAACACTTTTCCTACTGTTGCACTGACTGGAGTGGGAATAGTAATTTTTACCCCTCTGCTATCCAACACTTTTCCTACTGTTGCACTCATTGGAGTGGAAATAGTAATTTTTACCCCTCTGCTATCCAACACTTTCCCCACGGTTACACTTATTGGAGTGGGAATAGTAGTTTTTACCCCTCCACTATCCAGCAATTTCCCTATTGTTGCACTCACTAGAGTGGGAATAGTAATGTTTACCCCTCCGCTATCCAACACTTTCCCTACTGTTGCACTCATTGGAGTGGGAATAGTAATTTTTACCCGTCCGCTATCCAACACTTTCCCTACTGTTACACTCACTGGAGTGGGAATAGTCATTTTTATCCCTCCGCTCTACAGCACTTTCCCTATTGTTGCACTCACTGGAGTGAGAATAGTAATTTTTACCCCTCTGCTATCCAACACTTTCCCTACTGTTGCACTGACTGGAGTAGTAAATTTAAATTGAAAGATTTTTAAATAGTTCAATGTTTTAATTTATGATAGAATGTATTTTAATAGAGAAAGGTGCCGATTCCGATCCGTTAAAAAAATTTACTGACCGACTGGTATCCGTATTTTTTTACGTACGAATCGTACAAGTCCCGTACAAACGGCGAAGTACGATTCGTACGTGAAAAATACATACGAATGACCTCGGGAAAAGTCTACGACACGTCCCTGGACAGTTTTACGTACGAGTCGTAAAACTGAAGTCCGAGCGCACAAGTCCGATCCGTACCGGCGTCCCGAATACACAAGCGTATGGAAAACGTCCCGTACGGAGCGAACTGTGCACGACCCCTACCCCGGGTACACTTGGGCCCGGGGTACGAGTCGTACGGCCCCCTCAGCCTCCCACCCCTCCCGCGTACATCCGCACTGTACCCCCAGCCCCCCGTATGTACGCACCGTACCCCCAGCCCCCCGTATGTACGCACCGTACCCCCAGCCCCCCGTATGTACGCACCGTACCCTCAGCCCCCGTATGTATACACCGTAACCCCAGCCCCCTGTATATAACGCACCATACCCCCAGCCCCCCGTATGTACGCACAGTACCCCCAGCGCGTAGCGTACATACGGGGGGCTGGGGGTACGGTGCGTACATACGGGGGGCTGGGGTTACAGTGCGTACATACGTGGGGCTGGGGGTATGGTGCATACATACAGGGGGCTGGGGTACGGTGCGTACCGGGCCCCCTTTTCCTCGTGCATCGCGGCGTACTTTGGTTTTCCGGCACTTTTTGGCTCCCGTAAAAATATAGCAGTGCGGAGTGCTGTGGGTACGAATCGTACTTGCTGGTCCATAAAACGCTGCCTGACTCCGTGCGGACATCGCGTACGCGCTGTCCAGGATCGGAATTGTATGTATTTTTTAGCCGCGCGGTGTTTTTTACGATTCGTACGGAAATGGTATTTCTGTACGAATCGCTGGTTTGTACGGTGGAATTCCCGGGTACGAGTCGTACGGAGAAAACGCTCCGTACGACCATTTGTACCCGGGTTTTACAGGATCGGAATTGGCACCTTAATGTTATATATATATATATATATTCTGCTCCAAAGGTTGTCCACCAGGTGAGCAGCACTCGATCAGCAGCTTTGTTTATGATAGGCATGGACGAGGATCCGCTTGTAGAAGCCGCTCCGTAGTGGAATTGCCTGACGCGTTTCGAAGCTCCATATGCTTCTCTTCAGAGGCTTTAACGGAGACGGTGTGTGCAAGCGCTGAACCTACTTCGCCATTTTCAGATTGCACTCCCACCAATGGGAAGCTCGAATGAGACTGTGCATTGTGGGAAATATGGTCCGGATAGCACACAAATGTTGTCCTGTATGGACCCTGCAAGTGGACTCGTCCTCAATCCTGTTTGCCGCTGCTGGCCCACATTACTGACATGATGGTTACCATGTCAGGTGGCCCCCGTAACATTGCGGGGTGGTGCAAGCTCCGCGGCAGGACGGCCGCGTGTTACATTCTGCTCCAAAGGTTGTCCACCAGGTGAGCAGCACTCGATCAGCAGCTTTGTTTATGATAGGCATGGACGAGGATCCGCTTGTAGAAGCCGCTCCATAGTGGAATTGCCTGACGCGTTTCGAAGCTCCATATGCTTCTCTTCAGAGGCTTTAACGGAGACGGTGTGTGCAAGCGCTGAACCTACTTCGCCATTTTCATATTGCACTCCCACCAATGGGAAGCTCGAATGAGACTGTGCATTGTGGGAAATATGGTCCGGATAGCACACAAATGTTGTCCTGTATGGACCCTGCAAGTGGACTCGTCCTCAATCCTGTTTGCCGCTGCTGGCCCACATTACTGACATGATGGTTACCATGTCAGGTGGCCCCCTTAACATTGCGGGGTGGTGCAAGCTCCGCGGCAGGACGGCCGCGTGTTACATTCTGCTCCAAAGGTTGTCCACCAGGTGAGCAGCACTCGATCAGCAGCTTTGTTTATGATAGGCATGGACGAGGATCCGCTTGTAGAAGCCGCTCCGTAGTGGAATTGCCTGACGCGTTTCGAAGCTCCATATGCTTCTCTTCAGAGGCTTTAACAGAGACGGTGTGTGCAAGCGCTGAACCTACTTCGCCATTTTCATATTGCACTCCCACCAATGGGAAGCTCGAATGAGACTGTGCATTGTGGGAAATATGGTCCGGATAGCACACAAATCTTGTCCTGTATGAACCCTGCAAGTGGACTCGTCCTCAATCCTGTTTGCCGCTGCTGGTCCACATTACTGACATGATGGTTACCATGTCAGGTGGCCCCCGTAACATTGCGGGGTGGTGCAAGCTCCGCGGCAGGACGGCCGCGTGTTACATTCTGCTCCAAAGGTTGTCCACCAGGTGAGCAGCACTCGATCAGCAGCTTTGTTTATGATAGGCATGGACGAGGATCCGCTTGTAGAAGCCGCTCCGTAGTGGAATTGCCTGACGCGTTTCGAAGCTCCATATGCTTCTCTTCAGAGGCTTTAACGGAGACGGTGTGTGCAAGCGCTGAACCTACTTCGCCATTTTCATATTGCACTCCCACCAATGAGAAGCTCGAATGAGACTGTGCATTGGTGGGTGTGTCATATGTTAAATGGCGAAGTGGGTTAGCGGTTGTGCACACCGTTTCCGTTAAAGCCTCTGAAGAGAAGCATATGGAGCTTCGAGACGCGTCAGGCAAATCCACTACGGAGCGGCTCCTGCGAGCGGATCCCCGTCCCTACCTACACATAAATCAAGCTGCTGGTCGAGTGCTACTTACAGGTGGACACCTTTGGAGCAGAATATAACACGCGGCCGTCCAGCCGCGGAGTATGCACCACCCCGGAAGTCTTGGGGGCCACGAAAGTGGAACAGCAGCC
This sequence comes from Triturus cristatus, assembly GCF_964204655.1. NCBI lineage: Eukaryota > Metazoa > Chordata > Amphibia > Caudata > Salamandridae > Triturus > Triturus cristatus. The sequence goes on from NC_140582.1 coordinate 501,737,723, forward strand.
GTACATAGGATCAAGGACGGGCCCACTAGCAGGGTCCATATAGGACTTGATTATGTGCTTTCCGCACTACACTTCCCATAATGCACAGTCTCATTTGAGCCTCCCATTGGTGGGTGTGTCATATGTTAAATGGCGAAGTGGGTTAGCGGTTGTGCACACCGTTTCCGTTAAAGCCTCTGAAGAGAAGCATATGGAGCTTCGAAACGCGTCAGGCAAATCCACCACGGAGCGGCTCCTGCGAGCGGATCCCCGTCCCTACCTACACATAAATCAAGCTGCTGGTCGAGTGCTACTTACAGGTGGACACCTTTGGAGCAGAATATAACACGCGGCCATCCAGCCGCGGAGTATGCACCACCCCGGAAGTCTTGGGGGCCACGAAAGTGGAACAGCAGCCATACATAGGATCAATGACGGGCCCACTTGCAGAGTCCATATAGGACTTGATTATGTGCTTTCCGCACTACACTTCCCATAATGCACAGTCTCATTTGAGCCTCCCATTGGTGGGTGTGTCATATGTTAAATGGCGAAGTGGGTTAGCGGTTGTGCACACCGTTTCCATTAAAGCCTCTGAAGAGAAGCATATGGAGTTTCGAAACGCGTCAGGCAAATCCACTACGGAGCGGCTCCTGCGAGCGGATCCCCGTCCCTACCTACACATAAATCAAGCTGCTGGTCGAGTGCTACTTACAGGTGGACACCTTTGGAGCAGAATATAACATGCGGCCGTCCAGCCGCGGAGTATGCACCACCCCGGAAGTCTTGGGGGCCACGAAAGTGGAACAGCAGCCGTACATAGGATCAAGGACGGGCCCACTTGCAGGGTCCATATAGGACTTGATTATGTGCTTTCCGCACTACACTTCCCATAATGCACAGTCTCATTTGAGCCTCCCATTGGTGGGTGTGTCATATGTTAAATGGCGAAGTGCGTTAGCGGTTGTGCACACCGTTTCCGTTAAAGCCTCTGAAGAGAAGCATATGGAGCTTCGAAACGCGTCAGGCAAATCCACTACAGAGCGGCTCCTGCGAGCGGATCCCCGTCCCTACCTACACATAAATCAAGCTGCTGGTCGAGTGCTACTTACAGGTGGACACCTTTGGAGCAGAATATAACACGCGGCCGTCCCGCCGCGGAGTATGCACCACCCCGGAAGTCTTGGGGGCCACGAAAGTGGAACAGCAGCCGTACATAGGATCAAGGACGGGCCCACTTGCAGGGTCAATATAGGACTTGATTAAGTGCTTTCCGCACTACACTTCCCATAATGCACAGTCTTATTTGAGCCTCCCATTGGTGGGTGTGTCATATGTTAAATGGCGAAGTGGGTTAGCGGTTGTGCACACCGTTTCCGTTAAAGCCTCTGAAGAGAAGCATATGGAGCTTCGAAACGCGTCAGGCAAATCCACTACGGAGCGGCTCCTGCGAGCGGATCCCCGTCCCTACCTACACATAAATCAAGCTGCTGGTCGAGTGCTACTTACAGGTGGACACCTTTGGAGCAGAATATAACACGTGGCCGTCCAGCTGCGGAGTATGCACCACCCCGGAAGTCTTGTGGGCCACGAAAGTGGAACAGCAGCCGTACATAGGATCAAGGACGGGCCCACTTGCAGGGTCCATATAGGACTTGATTATGTGCTTTCCGCACTACACTTCCCATAATGCACAGTCTCATTTGAGCCTCCCATTGGTGGGTGTGTCATATGTTAAATGGCGAAGTGGGTTAGCGGTTGTGCACACCGTTTCCGTTAAAGCCTCTGAAGAGAAGCATATGGAGCTTCGAAACGCGTCAGGCAAATCCACTACGGAGCGGCTCCTGCGAGCGGATCCCCGTGCCTACCTACACATAAATCAAGCTGCTGGTCGAGTGCTACTTACAGGTGGACACCTTTGGAGCAGAATATAACACCCGGCCGTCCAGCCGCGGAGTATGCACCACCCCGGAAGTCTTGGGGGCCACGAAAGTGGAACATCAGCCGTACATAGGATCAAGGACGGGCCCACTTGCAGGGTCCATATAAGACTTGATTATGTGCTTTCCGCACTACACTTCCCATAATGCACAGTCTCATTTGAGCCTCCCATTGGTGGGTGTGTCATATGTTAAATGGCGAAGTGGGTTAGCGGTTGTGCACACCGTTTCCGTTAAAGCCTCTGAAGAGAAGCATATGGAGCTTCGAAACGCGTCAGGCAAATCCACTACGGAGCGGCTCCTGCGAGCGGATCCCCGTCCCTACCTACACATAAATCAAGCTGCTGGTCGAGTGCTACTTACAGGTGGACACCTTTGGAGCAGAATATAACACGCGGCCGTCCAGCCGCGGAGTATGCACCACCCCGGAAGTCTTGGGGGCCACGAAAGTGGAACAGCAGCCGTACATAGGATCAAGGACGGGCCCACTTGCAGGGTCCATATAGGACTTGATTATGTGCTTTCCGCACTACACTTCCCATAATGCACAGTCTCATTTGAGCCTCCCATTGGTGGGTGTGTCATATGTTAAATGGCGAAGTGGGTTAGTGGTTGTGCACACCGTTTCCGTTAAAGCCTCTGAAGAGAAGCATATGGAGCTTCGAAACGCGTCAGGCAAATCCACTACGGAGCGGCTCCTGCGAGCGGATCCCCGTCCCTACCTACACATAAATCAAGCTGCTGGTCGAGTGATACTTACAGGTGGACACCTTTGGAGCAGAATATATATATATATATATTACCTACTGGCGGTCGCCAGTAGATAGTTATAGTTAGGACCACGTTTCCATAGGAAATCCGCAACATTCTATTTTGAATAACTTTGGCGCCGGTTGACGAATCCTCGCGAATTTTTCAAAATAGGTGGGGCGCTACGCTCCGCTCCTACCCTGAAAGTCTCGGGGGGTCCCAAACGCGTTTTTCCCATGCATTTTTCCATAGGACCTTTAGACACAGCTACAGCCCGAACGGCTGAACAGAATTACTTGAAATTTGGCAGAGAGGTAGTCCTCAGGTCAAGGAAGTGCCTTTTGTAGGTTTGGTGTAAATCTGTTCAGTAGATTCTGAGAAAATAGCCTTTAAATCAATATATATATCTGTGGCAGCTTACGGTGCACTTACCGTGCGCTTACCGTAAGCTTACCGTACGCGTACAGTGACGTGCGCGAGCGCGATTCTGATTGGCCCTTAGATCTTAGTAAACATTCGAATCGGTCGAAACCAGGAAGCGGCGGCCGCCATTTTCTCTCTCGCACTCTGACAGGGGGTTGAAAAACAAAGTCCCAAAACATGTAAAGGGGCAGTTTAGACAGCTCCCAAGCACCTAGCCATGTCCAGGGAGTCCCCAACGATCCCCCAAGTGAAAAAAGGCAATTTTAATTTTTTCGAAAATTTCGCCGATTACGCTTACCGTACGCTAAAAAAAAAAAATAATAATAATATCCTCATTCTCCCGACCCCGTGTGCAAAAGGCTTATAAGATGTAAACCTAACATATATTTTACCTATCACAGCGATGCTCATCATATGTCCTCCATGTGCGCACGGTGCGCGAAGCGCATCGTGCGTTCATGGCCCATGTAGCGTAACGTGGGCACGGAACGAACTGCGTTAAGTGGGCGCGCACGCCACAAATGGCGTAAAGTAACTTAGCATTTAAAAAACCGTACAAATTCACTGAAAAAACCATAGGTTTCACACACGTTATAGTTAGGAATTAGCATTTAAAAAACCTTGCAAATTCACTGAAAAAACCATAGGTTTCACACATGTTATAGTTAGCTGGACATTTTACTGATAAAAAACCAATGAAATTCCCCCGTTATAGTTACTGTAGGCAACTATAACTCACGCGACCGTAATGCTCTGCTGATGACATGTGTCTTTATGAAAAAAAAATATTTGTAATATATGTATAGCTAAAATTTAATGGAAGAAGACATGGGCAAATAAGTGTCTAAATACAGTATTAGCATCAGCAGAGGATTACGGTCGCGTGAGTTATAGTTGCCTACAGTAACTATAACGGGGGAATTTCATTGGTTTTTTATCAGTAAAATGTCCAGCTAACTATAACATGTGTGAAACCTATGGTTTTTTCAGTGAATATATATATATATATATATATATATATATATATATATATATATATATTACCTACTGGCGGTCGCCAGTAGGTAGTTATAGTTAGGACCCCTTTTCCATAGGAAAACCGCAACATTCTATTTGGAATAACTTTGGCGCCGGTCGACGAATCCTCGTGAATTTCTCAAAATAGGTGGGGCGCTACGCTCCGCTCCTACCCTGAAAGTCTCGGGGGGATTCGTCAAGCGGGGGCTGAGATAAAAGGGGGGTCCCAAAACGCGTTTTTCCCATGCATTTTTACATAGGACCTTTAGACAGGGCTACAGCCCGAACGGCTGAACAGAATTACTAGAAATTTGGCAGAGAGGTAGTCCTCAGGTCAAGGAAGTGCCTTTTGTAGGTTTGGTGTAAATCTGTTCAGTAGATTTTGAGAAAATAGCCTTTAAATCAATATATATATCTGAGCCAGCTTACGGTACGCTTACCGTAAGCTTACCGTACGCGTACGGTGGCGTGCGTGAGCGCGATTCTGATTGGCTCTTAGATCTTAGTAAACATTCGAATCGGCCGAAACCAGGAAGCGGCGGCCGCCATTTTCTCTCTCGCACTGAGAGTTAGGTTGTTAAATAAAACCAATAAACATGTAATGGGGCTGTTTAGACAGCTCCCACACACATAGCCATGATGAGGGAGTCCCCAAAGACCCTCCAAGGCCAAAAATTGAATTTTTATTTTTTCGCTAATTTCGCCGATTACGCTTACCGTACGCGTACGGTAAAAAATGTAATAAAAAAAACACTATCCACAGTCTCCCCACCCCCTGTGCTTTTGGTGGCCGCAGGCCACCAAATGTGCAGTGCTCATTAAAGGTGTGAAAAACCACAATATTTTAAACAAAAATAATAAAAAAAAAAATTATCCACACTCTCTCCACCCCGTGTGCAAATGGTGCCCGAAGGGCACCATTTGTGCATGGCTTATAAAAATTACGAAAAATTAAAATATTACCTTTCAAAACGAAGTGCATCATATGTCCTCCATGTGCGCACGGTGCGCGAAGCGCATCGTGCGTACATGGCCCATCTAGCGTAACGTGGGCACGGCACTAACTGCGTAAAGTGGGCGCGCGGTGCGCGAAGCGCACCGCGTGCTTACTGTGCGCGCACGGTGCGCGAAGCGCACCGTGCGCGCACGGAACGAACTGCGTTAAGTGGGCGCGCACGCCACGAATGGCGTAAAGTAACTTAGCATTTAAAAAACCGTACAAATTCACTGAAAAAACCATAGGTTTCACACACGTTATAGTTAGGAATTAGCATTTAAAAAACCTTGCAAATTCACTGAAAAAACCATAGGTTTCACACATGTTATAGTTAGCGGAAATTTTACTGATAAAAAACCAGTGAAATTCCCCCGTTATAGTTTGTGCAGGCAACTATAACTCACACGACCGCAATCTTCTGCTGATGACATATGTGTCTTTATGAAAAAAAAATATTTGTAATATATGTATAGCTAAAAATGTATGGAAGAAGACATGGGCAAATAAGTGTCTAAATACAGTATTAGCATCAGCAGAGGATTGCGGTCGCGTGAGTTATAGTTGCCTGCACTAACTATATCGGGGGAATTTCACTGGTTTTTTATCAGTAACATTTCCGCTAACTATAACATGTGTGAAACCTATGGTTTTTTCAGTGAATATATATATATATATATATATATATATGTATATATATATGTGTATACATATTAATTGTACCCATGATCAAGGCGAAGTTGGGTTGCCGAAACGTGTTGGGGGAGACACGCAGCAGTCCATGTCCTGCGCTTATAAAGATAATCAGCTGTTTCCGAGTGCATCTCTTCTCTCCTTGGGCAAATGAAGAATTTTGGGGAATATATATATACATATATATATATATATTCCTTTACTTGTTGCTCTTTCTAGAACCGATGGACCCGAGGGAAGTGGCGCGTGTGCCTGCAGAGCTATAATCCATGTAACAAAGTTCCAGTAGACGCACGCTCAGGGTACACTACACAGAAACCAGAATAGTTGTTTGAAACTGTTTAATTACACAACGCGTTTCGGCCACAAAACAGCCTAGTTCACATGTAATAAAACCACCACTCAAGTGCCTTTAAAAATGCAAGGTGACAGAGAGGAAGGACGCAGGGAGACCAAAACATGTCGGCCATATTGATTTGTGTATGCAGTCAAACAGAATTGAGGCAAAATACATACTGCTGTTCAAGGCACAGTCATAAAATGAAATACATGAGGTAAAAATAAATAAAATGTAAAGTACACTGACTCATGAACATAAGAATGAAAGTGTACAGGTTCAATCCGCAGGTTATAGGTAGACTATCAATCTCAAGAAAAACTTGAGAGACTCAGAATGTCATGCTGGTACACAATATATGAAAAGCACATGAGTAGACAAGCGAGATAATGCAGGTAAAGGCAGTAGTGCCTGGTTTTGTCTCTGTGAACTCACAAAGGGTGCCCATATGTCTGTCCACAGTACACGTGAACAGAATGGTCTAACCACAAAGATGAGACAAAAATGTGAAACGCAGCCTTTATGCGTTCTAGGTGTGAGGGTGATGGGCGAGTGCCCAGGCGTGTCCTGGCTACGACTGTTAAATGATTCAAGCCATATAATAAGTCTGTTGTGTTTATAAAACAAGTCATAATTGTATAAATGTGTTGGTGGTTCCTTGCCCTATGACATTATTCTACCCTCTTTTTATTGCGATTGCGCAAATTATATTGCTTGAATAATTTTTTATGAGTCCACAGGAACCTTTGTTTCCCCTTATATTACCATTACCCTGGTTCTAATAGTGAGTAGGGTTCCCCTGTCCTTTCTCTTCTGGCTACGACTGTGGCACTGTTCACAAGGGTCCCCACAATGTAAAATCAAAAACAACATGCATAAACAATCTTATCTGAGAAAACATCCCAGGAGTGACATTGAAGAAAAGCGTAAGGAACCGGTGCCGGTGAGTGACGTGAGAGTGGGTCCCTTCTTTTCCTTCTTTAAAAGAAACACAAGAAATTTTTTAACTAAAATGCATAAAAACAATGTGATACAAACTGATGTTTGCAATCGATCATCAAGTTGAAAGTACAAGTTTCCAATGCTAAAGGTGGAAAAACATCAATGGATAGAGGAGGGATAGGATAAGAGACCAGGAGTCTATTCATCCCTTAAGTGGATTGCTAGTTACTTATCCTGGTTCAAGCCCCCACTGATTTTGGTTTGGAAATCAATAATATTGAATTCTTCTTTCTGAGTTTGATAACTCTGTCACCTCCCCTCAGATCACTTGTGATCTGTTCGATGGCAAAGTAGGTGAGTTGCGATGCGTCAGAGAAATGTTTGGCTTAAAAATGTCGGGCTCCTGGATAACGGCATGTTTATTGGTGATGGCCCTCATGTGTTCCAGTATTCTCTTTTGAGCCATCAGTGTCATACTGCCTATGTACCACAATTTGCAAGGGCATTCAATTATGTAAATAACAAAAGTGGTATTGCAAGTGAGGAACTGGGAAATGGGTTTACTGATTTTCCCCCGGGATTGCTCTTTGCACATGAAACTGTTCCTGCACGCCTTGCATTAGCCACAAGGGAAAAATCCCTCTAAGTTGTATGTGTTCCTGGCTGGTGGTTCTGTGATGTCACTATGGACTAACATGTCCCTAATTCTACGTCCTCTTCTGTATATGATGTTGGGTCTACTCTTGATGTTATTGCCTATGATGTTATCACTCGTTAACGTTTCGCCCTGAGTAGCTCCCCAAAAGGGATGCTCCATTTGAGGGAATCAGGGTGGCTACTCAGGGCATGTAGCAGGCTGTTGCCTGCCTTCGCTTTGTGGAAGAGTTCAGTGTGTATTTTGTTGTGTTTGATTTCTATCTTGACATCTAGGTATTCAACTGTGGTTCTGCTGATGCTATTGGTGAGGTGTTGGTTGCGGTCATTGATGTTCAGTTTCTCAATGAAGTTGGTGGCGTCGATCTCTGTGCCCCTCCAGATAATGAACAGGTCTTCGATGTATCTGAGCCAAAGAATGACCTGTTCAACATCTGAAGACAGCTCAACGCTGTCAAAGACCTCCTCTTCCCACAGGCCCATAAACAGGTTTGCAAAACTCGGCTCAAAACATGAGCCAATCGCAGTCCCAAGAGTTTGCTGGTAGGGAACGCTATCAAGCAGAATTTTGTTTATTACTGAGGCAGTACTCTATCATTTCTAAGAACATCTTAGTATGGTCTCTGAATCTCACATGTCTTTTTCACAAAAAGTGTTGACAGGCCTCTAGGCCTAGTTTGTGATCTATAATGGATGGGAGTTGACATCCAGTGTGATAAGAAGGAGGTCCTCTTCCCAATCAATGCCCTCCTGTTTGCCCAGAAAATCCTTGGTATCTCTGAAATAAGAGGTGAGTTTAGTCACGTGGTCCCTGAGAAAATGGTCCACGTACTTGGACACATTCTCAAGTACTCTGCCCCTAGACAACACTATGGGGTACCCTTGTGGATTCAGTAGATATTTGTGAACTTTGGGAAGTAAAGAACTGGGAGTTTGAGATGGTCTCTTTTTTTAAGAAACAGTACTTTTCCCATTCTAAAATGCCCTTGTCCTTCCACTCATTGAGTTTGTTCCAGATCGTGGTAATACTTCTGGTGTGAATCTCTCTTGAAATAGGAGTGTAAAACTTTGTGTTGTTGCATTGTTTACGTACCTCTGTGATATACATGTCCCTGTTCAGTAGAACCACATTACCGCCGTTGTTCGCAGGACGTATGACAATTTCCTTGTCGTCCGCTAAGGAAATCAGGGCCTGCCTTTGTGTAAAGTGAGATTGGTGGGTGCCCTGTTTCTGTAATGTGTTCTCTGTTGATATTCCATGAGTGGCTTGGTAACAGTATTGTGGAATATTCGATACTAGCAACGCTACTGTACCAACAGGAATGTTGTAAGGAATGTTGGAATGTTGTAAGGAATGTTGTAAGAGACTTGACGACTGTGCCAACCGTACCATAGGAAGAAGTCTATTACTCAACAGCGCCAGCACTCCATCAAACAGTGTCTAACAGCGTCTATCCAGCAGGTGCTTCAGTCCGCAAACCTGCACTCACAGCCCCTATTGAGACCGTTAATAAAAGAACACCAGAGGAGGGACTGGGGCTAACCACTTCAACCCTCGTTGAAAATGGCAGACAAAGAAAGCAGAACCTCCTATAAGAAAGCAAAACCAGAGCCAACCACCTCAGACTCACCAATCAAGGCCAAACCAGACCTGAGCAGCATGATGGACATGATACTAAAAAAAATAGCGGAGGTCCATGACCTGGCAAAATCTACGAAGCAAAACACAGACTCTGTGCAACTGGAACTCACAGCAATTCGCGCAGATATGAACACTATGAATTCGAAAATCTGTGACACAGAGCAAAGAATAAGCGACGTTGAAGATACGACCGCCCAGGCTAACAAAGAAATTAAATACCGGCACAACGTCACTAGTGAGCTCAAGAAACAAAACGCGGAATTGGAAGACCGAAATAGACGAGGGAACTTACGTATTTTTGGTATTCCTGAAAGATCAGAGACTGATGCGGGGTCATGCGTGGGCCTTCCTTGAGTCTTGGATACCTATGATAACTGGGATAAATTTCCACCATGGCTTGGAATTAGACAGAGCTCACAGAATTCCATTGTTTAACCCTTCAAATAGAAAAGGAACTCGCCCCATGATATGTAAACCGCTTCGATACCAGCATACAGAAGCCATCTTAAGCTTCGCCAGGAAAAACCATCAAGTAACCTGGGAAGGCCAGCGGATAAACTTTACACAGGACTATTCTAAGGAAACAATCGACACAAGGAAAGGCTTCTTTCAACTGCGCGACAAGCTGAGGGGAAAAACATTCAATTTTCATTTTCAGGCCCTTCGAAGTTTAGAATTGTGGAAAATGGCAGACCACACATCTTTACAAACCCCCAGGATCTAGCACGACACCTGGAGGAAACTCCTATCCCGGAGATAGACCTCTCTGGGGGATCCTCCAACAAACGGAAGACTTAATATCCTTTGAACTGTTTTCTTTGTCTTACCACTCTTACATCCATGCATTAATTCTAACATAATTGTCTACCATAGAAGTTTTACAATAGGCGCGGCTACAGAACTAAGCATGCTCATTTGGTATAATAACGCTTTGTATCTTTTAGGAATTGTCAATGTTATAAGGGTGACCAACACATTTCAAGATAATTTCTGCTATTGGTTTTAGCTCTGTTTATCTTAAGACCCTGATAATCATTCTATGCAAATTGCCTCAATGCTCTCAAGAGGTACTGCGGGCCTACCAGTTACACAGTTAATGCACGTTCTTCGTTAATCTTACATAGATCAAAACAGTCGAACTCTATCACCTACGATTAACCATGTGCTACACAATATTTTACCTCCCTACAGGAGTAGTCACAATTCTCTTGTTATAGTTATCTCTCATAGTTTTCTCACTAATGTTTCTCCTGATGAGACAATGTTCAATTAATTCCCTCCAAGTTGCCTATAGACGGACCTGCCGTCGCAGCTCCTGCGTTCGAGTCTATCAGGGAGGGGTGGGAGGGCAAGGGAGGGCAAGGGGAGGAGGGGGGACAGGGGGCAAATGTAATTATGGCTGTTTCCTTTTAGTTTTTATTCTATATATGTCTATTCTGTTACTTAAACTATGCTGTAGTATCAGGTATGCTCTATATGGTATATTTGCTCAGAGACAGAACCCACTTGAACACCAACTTGAGAAGTGTTTCTCTAATGATGCTCACCATGATCCTGTATATACGATTTACCCACCATACACTAATCAGGTTCAACAACTTCCACGCATATATTTTCTGTAAGGTACATCATTCCTATAGCGACACTAGACCCATAGATGGCACAGAATAAAGCCTTAGCAGAGAACCTTAATATTGTATTTCTAAATGTTAAAGGCCTCAATCACCCGGTGAAATGCAGGAAAGTCTTCAAGTACTTAGCAAAAACTAAGGGAGACATTATTCTTCTCCAGGAAACGAAACTTTCAGAAGAGGATGTAGGTTTCATCAAACACAACTGGATTTCTCATATTTTATGCTCCCCGGCAGACCATAAGAAAAAAGGTGTGATTACCCTCATTGCAAAAAAATCCAATATCATCACTATCTCACACACACACAATGATGATGGAAGACTATTAGTCACGCACCTGCAGAGAGGAGATGACCCCATTCATGTGGTCAACATCTATGGCCCTAACTCCGATGAACCCAGTTTCTGGGAGAAGATCTCAAATACACTGGAGAGCTTCCCTCAAGAAGATCTCATTATAGCTGGCGGGGACTTTAACTTGCCGTTGGATCCTCTTATAGACCGTCAATCTAAATGCAAATACCAACCCACCCGCTCACACGAGATCCTTCAAAGAATCTGCTCCAAGTTTAATCTAAGGGACTCATGACGTCTCCAACACCCAGACACTAGGGACTATACAATTTGTTCAGCCCCACACAACTCCTACTCTAGGATAGACTACATCCTACTTTCAGGTACGTTCACACACCTCATAGATCAAACAGATATAGCTCCCAAAATAGTCTCCGAACACTCCTGCATCAGTACCAAACTCGCAGGTACCCATCCCATCCTACCTCCAAAAATGTGGCACTTTAACGACGAGATACTTTCTGACCCAGTAAACAAACTGAAGATTGAAACCGCAATCAAGGAATACAATGCAGTAAATAACCTCCCTGATATGAGCACCTCCACTTTATGGGATGCACTTAATGCGACCATTAGAGGGGTCTTTATCGGCATTAAGGCACAGATCAACAAAAAACGAAATCTAGAACTTGAATCGCTGGAGAAAGAAATCAAATCACTCGAAATAACACATTCTGAGGATATAGATAACAAAGACGTCCTTGATCGGTTGGTTAAGAGGAAATACGAATACAACAAAATAGTGAGTAAACGCTCTGGAGTGTGTATTAACAAATTCAAGGCACTCAAGCTATGGGAGGGGAACAAAGCAGGCAAATTACTGGCCTCATACCTCAAACACAAACAGAGACAGTTTACTATCTCCTCGATTAAAGATTCCAAGGATATCGTCCAAACCAAACAAAATGAGATACTAAGAGCCTTCCAATCCCTTTACGAGGATCTATATAAAAACAAACAAACAATGGACTCTGATGACTGCACCAAATACTTAGAGTCACTAAACCTACCAAAACTATCAGAGGCAGATAGATCAGCGCTAGGGACTTCCAATTCTGAAAAAGAACTTTCGATCTCCATCAAATCTCTCAAAAACAATAAAGCCCCAGGCCCAGACCGCTTCTCAGCCTCCTTTTACAAGGAGTTTGATAGGTCACTACAACCTACCTTATTAAAATTATTTAACTCTATAGCTAAAGAGGGCTGCGTCTCTAAATCAATGAGGGAAGCCAATATCATTGTCATACCGAAAGAAGGGAAAGACCCTCTCTTAACAAAAAACTATAGACCAATCTCGCTCATCAACATGGACTGCAAGATTTATGCAAAAATCCTAGCCAATAGATTAAATGCGATCCTTCCAAAATTGATCAGCAACTCGCAGGTAGGGTTCCTCAAATTTCTTATGTCTAATGAGAACACTAGATTACTATTTCATATTCTAGAGAAAGCTAAAATAACGCCTGCCCCCTCTATTGCCATTACCATAGACGCAGAAAAAGCGTTCGACAGAGTATCATGGTCATTCCTAAAACACTGCATGTTATCTTTTAACCTTGGAGACGCATATATCAACATGGTTATGGCACTAGATTCAGACCCCACTGCCCGAATTGCAATTAATGGAAACCTCTCGGAGTCATTCCATTTAGAACAAAGCACCACACAGGGCTGCCCTCTCTCCCCTACACTGTTTCTCCTGGCCCTAGAGTCACTAATTACAGATATCAAACGCAACGGCGAAATAAGCGGAGTAAAATTCAAGTGAAATTAGCCGCATATGCAGATGATATCCTCTTTGTTACAGAGAACCCAAGCGAATCTATCAAGGCCCTAATGTTATGTTATGTTATATTTGTCTTGTATAGCGCACGGCTACTCAAAGAGTGTCCCGGCGCTTTATTGCAAACCTGTACCACAACATAACGGAAAAGAAAAAGCAGAAAAATGAGAAGTCCCTAAACTAACAATCAAGGCTGATATCTAAAGAGTAAAAAGCCAGGTTTTTAGGCCCTTCCTAAACGCCAACAGGTTGGAGGTACTGCGCAGTGTCACTGGTAAAATATTCCAAAGCTGCGGACCAACATAGAAATATACTCTAGACACTCCGGGTACAAATTAAACCGTGATAAGTCCGAAGTCAAACCACTGAACATTCTCGGCACATAGGAAATACTGGGTGACTCTGGCCTTGCATGGCAGCCGGGATACATCACGTACCTAGGGATTGAATTTGGCAGCACAATATTAGAGACGCTCCAACATAACGAAACTAACGCCCTAGAGAAAATTAAAACTCTTCTTGATGCATGGTCCCCAAGATTTATAACATGGTGGGGTAGGATTGAGGCTCCCCCTCATGCTATCTCAGGACTTCCACCATAAGCTGGACATTCTACTCTCAAAATGTTTATGGAAAGAGAAAAAAGCACAAATTAGTATGAAAAAACTTGGACTAAATAAATCCCTGGGAGGGGTCAACCTAGCTAACTTTAAACTCTATCAGACGGCATTTTTAGCAAAACAAGGCTCATACTGGCTTGTGCCATCAGAAGATTACACCCCTGTATGGCTAGGCATTGAGAAATCACTTCTTAAGAATCATACCCCAGCTGCCCTTCTGACCGCAAATCTCACCAAGGTCACCTGTTCAAAGCCCTTATTCAAAAATACAAAGTCTGCCCTGCTGAAGATAGACAAACTATTAGACATTAGCATTAGACGGTCTAATCTTGAATGCCTTTGGGACAATCGTAAAATCCTATATAAAGGGAATACTCTACATAACGAATCCTAGGTTAACAAAGGTATCTATTTTCCCCAGCAACTCTTCAACGGAGCCTACCAGCTATCTTTTAACGAAATACAGTCTAAATACAACCTGGGCTCACTCGAATTTTATAACTTCTTAAAAATAAAGTCTGCATTAACCAAAGCTAAACTATCACCCCTACCCCCTTCACTCCTCCGATATCTATCAAAATTACATAGTTTAGGTCACCAGGTATCCTGGATTTATAAGCTAATATGCCCACAACAATCTGCCCTTAATAAGAAGCTCACATCCTTCTGGGAGTCACACTCCTCTTCTCTGATTTCGGAGACGGACTAGTCCAAAACTTGGAACTCAGTCATGAGAAATAAGATCAGTCCATCACTCTCCCAGGCGAAGTTCTGGTTACTACATAAGGCCTACTGGACACCAGCCCGACTCCACTTACACAAATTCCGGGAGGATCCCGTCTGCTGGAATTGTAATGACAAAGTAGGTGACCTAGAACACTTATTAATCCAGTGCAAATGCGTGATACCCTTCTGGGAGAAGGTCTTCGAGTTCATATCTAAACTCTTCTCATATTCCCCTAGTAGAGATCTATCGACATTAGCATTCGGTTTCCTCAGGGCAGAGTCACTGAATGTAAAGGATAGGGTGCTTCTAGACTTACTACTTATAGCAGCGGTTAAGATTATACTCAACAATTGGAAAGACACGCGCAAAGCTTCCTTTAACTGCTGGTTAAACTTGGTCACTAACCTAAGGAGGGCTGACAACGTAACTCTCCAGAACTCACCGTGGAAACCTTTTTCCAGGCATATGTGGGACACTCTTGATCTCTACTTTAGCTCACACAAACCACTATGAACCACACCAAGCGTGACAAACTAATCCTCCCCACGGACTACTTATACTAGTGTTCGCATCTCCAGACTAGTGGCATTACTCTGGAGTCCAGTAGTTTAAGACCGATACCTAAGGTGTTCTGGACCCTGAGCTATGGTTTTCCCTGCTGGTTATATTGATACACTTCATGTCATTGCTAATCTCCTCAGTGGCCTTTATGATACTACGCCTGGCACTACATGTGTTTAAAATGTGATATACCGCCATACCAACCTGATTACCAATGAAATCTGCTTTTCTTTTATTTATTGTCTCCTTGTTGTTTATTTTCACATGTCTATTCCTTGTGTCCTTTCATTTGAAGTATTGTATGTACTGCTTTATTTGGAAACAACCAATAAAACATTTTTGAAATAGAGAAAAAAACGTACTGACCCACACGTTGATTTATTCTTGGAAATTCCATCAGTAATAAATGAAATGTTAACAATGATCTTATTCCAGGTCCTCATATAATAATGTTTCATCCCCTAAGTATTCTGGTCCCTTTTAGCAAATAACAAGATCCATCAGAGGATCTAATGGGATTAGTGTGGAAGCTGAGGTAATTCTGAGATATTTTTTTTTGTCCAATTAAAATAATTTTTGAGGCCCAACAGGTTTACACTACAACACCTTTGGTTTTAAAGGTACTTCCAAGAGGCTGTGAACTGTTGCTGGAATAATGGCGTCAGAGAGTCCAGTGTGCAACAGAGAGAATAAAACAAGCATGTGGTTCTGTAGTCACACGAGCACTTGAATGAAGAAGAAACCATATTGAGGCACTGTGGCTTCAAACACGGATTAAAATATCAGACAGCGACTTCCGACAAACTACTGTTAGTTAGTTTGAGCACGGAGCCCTATCTTTTATTGTTCTTTCACTGACTACAGAGTGTGAGACTACAGCACGACCACGTTAAAGACCCAGATGCAAATAACACCATTATTGCAAAACTACATTTTACAAGTATTTTCAAATGTTCTAGAAGCACGGTGACACGCTGAACACATGAAGAGATTTGGGAGAGATGAAAATAAAGCATGACACACAAAGCTAAAAGTATTATGATTTATTATATTTTCATTTTTTCAAATCATTATTTGAAATTAACGTAGTTTCGAAACCAAAATTCAATCTATTTTGGTACAAAATGGAAGAACTATATATTGTTGGCATATAACGCTATGTAAAGTGCAGGGCATGGTGTACAGAGACAGTCTCTGCACATATTACTGTGTGCATGCATTATGAGTTTAATGATGAAACCATGTGCATTATGCATCTTCCTTTATGACCTACGAATGATAGCAACCAAGAGCACTGTCTCTCTTCCCAAACTAAATTGAGTTGCATATTTGTGAAATGTATCAAAAGCAGTTCATGAGGCCTCACAGGACCCACCGCCGTCCTCACACTACCCTGCTAAATGTGGTTGGCCTTGTTGGTACCCGTACTCTTAAGTAGCAGCTGGAATTCTCACTAGCCCTGTGCCTTTGCAAGGTGAGATTGCTGGCCAGCGTCTTCCCTCTGATAGCTCCGCCACCACAACCTAATGGATTATTCTTAAACCAAGCCTGTGCTGGAAAGTGTACACATATGGCTAAGGAAATACTAAAGCGCGACCCTGTCTTGAAATGGTTGAAGGAGTAGACACAGCAGAGCCTCAGATGGGAAAGAAATCAGAGAGGCAAAACTATGGCCATGCAACGAATCCGTCTCACCCTTGCTGCACTGTGTCCTACCACTTTTTTGTACACAATCAATCAGTGATATTATATAGCGCGACTACTCACTCGTGAGCGTCTCAGTTCCCAATGTTCATTCATTAATAGGCATACTCCAGGGCACGGGCAAACTACATTAGTTGTACGTGGATGAACTAATGAGAAACTAATTCAACCACTCGGATTCTTTAGCAGGAATTTGACAAACCGCATCAGGTAAATCCCAGTGTCCAAAAGAACCTGACAATGCACAGGCCCTAAAGAAATCCGGACCACACGCGCGCTGCACTTTGAAACGCGCCAGAATGGTTACCGGCGCCCTCACTGTGCTGAGTTTGTGGTCGAACATATTCCAAAAATCTCTGAAAGCTCAGAGCGCAGCTCTGCCGACACCCCACACTGCTAATCAGCTCATGGTGTATACGGGGCTACTGCCGCCGCCCACAGGGTTCTTTTCTGCCAGTCATGGGATCGAGATGCCACGCGCTTTAAATATGCCCCCATCAGGGCCCGGCTCCAGACTCCTGCAGACTCTGTGGGCAGCCGTGTGGGTGGCACTGGAGCTACTTTTAGATTCTAGATGTGGTAGAACTGCGGCCAGCTGCCAAAATGGCCTCCATTCGCTTTGATGACTTATTAATATATGCAACACTTATACAAATATATGTCAGCCGGTGTGCATTAGCGAGGAGAGAAAAACGCTTTAAAAAAAGCATTCCGCAAAACGTTGGCTGAGAAGAGATAAACTGGAGCTTATACCGGCTGATGCATCTATTTACCTCACCGCATGTCGCGAGGGTGATGCGATCTTCACAGGCGCGCGTCAGAGGCACACAGCAACGGTCCGACGCACAGGCAGATAGATCTACCATACAAGTGTTGTGTGCGCTTCGCGTCTCAGTTAAAATATCCAGTGCGAACATGCAGCCTCCGTGTGTGAACGGCAACCTACACGTCACGAGTTCCAACACCTGGAAGTGTGTCTCCACCTGGAATCCACCCGAGGTCGAAAATCGGGTACCCTCGATCTGGGCAATTATAGAAGCTGCTCTTTATACGTTCAGAGACGATAAATAAGTATGGTACACTATATTCCTGCACACCTCTCAGCCCTATAATTTACTCTAAATTTCACAGGGTCAAACATGCCGATATTCAATCTGCCAAAATGGGGGCTCCTGGGGGTGGCAATCGCAGATTGTCCACCCCCGGGTTGCTTCGGGCAATGGTATGCCCAGACAGGTGGCACGCGCTTCCTGAGTGGATTTGTGGCAGCGCGAGCGTTGTGGTGACTTAATAACCGTCACGCACAGCTGCTGAGGGGCTCTGAGGTAGGCGGTTGCGTTTTTGGAGGGAGCGGTGAATTTCTTTTAATTGCCTCTATTAAGGAGCTATGGACGCAGCCGCTTCAGTACGCGAAGCGCTGCGTGTGTTGTGCGAAGCAGGTCGCGAAGATTTAGTCATGCCTGGAGTTTCATCGCAGGCGTGGGTGGGTCTTGAGAGGAAGACGCGCGGGGCGGCGGGAGGTGTGTCCGCTGCTGTAGCGGCCAGCTTATCGAGTGAGAGCTCCCCAGCCCCTTCACTCTGTGGAATGAATTTTCGTGACAAGTCCTTACCGCAGGAGGGTGGCGCTTTTCTCCCCCAGGCTCTTGGTGTTGTGTCTGCACCGGCACAGCTGAAGAGAGGGATGAGCAGGCCGCGCACGCGCGCTTCTAAGGTCTTGCTACCACAGCAACAAGAGACAACAGTCAAAGGCCCGGTTTCCCTGCAAACAGCTGAGGGATTAATGGGGAAGGAGAATACGCCATTTGGTGGTCTTTTTCAGGAATTACACGTGGCACAAGGTAGCAAACAAGCATTGGTGACACACAAGCATGACATTTGTATATTTAATAAGAAAAAATTAGGTGGTTCAGGTTTGATTACAAAGCCCTCAGGGGAACGGCGCTTGTCACCTATGTTTTCTAGTGCAGGGGGTGATTTATTGTCACACCCAGTGCTAGGAGACTGCGCTTTAGACAAATGCGATTCTATGAAACAACATGTTAATGAGGAGGAATTACTTTTGTCGGGAACGGCTGGGGTGACACGAGGGGGGGGGTTTCTTCCACTGTTTATACTAGCGACAGGTGGGGAGGTCAGGTGCATGATGACCTTGAGGAGACAGCGGAAGGTCATTGGGTTTGGATGCCTAAAGAAATTAGGGATACGGCGCGTCTCTCACGGTTTAAAGTGGTGGGAGCGCCAGTAGCTGCGGGGTCAAGCGCCTTGCAGCCCTCCGGGGGCGAGATGCTGCCATGCACAAAAAAGGGCAGTGGGAGCACACCGGCCAGGCTTTTTGTGTCCTGCAACGAACGAAGTAGAGAGGAGGGGGATTTTTTGGCGAAATTCCCCACACCGTTGGATCCCAAGAAAGCGTCTCGTTTTGCGCCAGGGATAAAATGGAATGTGTATGATGGGGGTTTTGGAGATGGGGAGCTTCCTGGTTGTAGTACAAGGGGTGGTAGAGCAGGTGAGGACGGGGTTTTGAAGTGCAAGTCAGTAGAAATTGACAATGTCTCTTTAGAAGAAGGGGAAATTGGGGAAGAAGATACCCTGGCGCAGGATTTTTCCTTTTCTTTTGGGAAACAAGGGGGATCTACTAAAGATTTTTCCAGAAATTATTTTTCGCAGGGAAAAGCAAAGGTTGACGCAATAAAGGGGATCAAGTCCGGACCTGAAACTACAGGGAGGAAGAGCAGAATATTGTCGGACGACAGACAGGCCATACCAACAGGTGAGGCACTTGTGAAATCTCGTTGCAAGAGTTTATGTGTTGATAAAGGTGTGGGCACGGATGGCGGTGATGTCAAGTCAACACTGGTAGCAGCTAGTCAGGTAGTTGCAGATACTGTCGGCTTAGACTCACAACATCAGGAGCCTGTAAGTAAAGATACGGGGACAAAAGCAGAGGTTAACACACCACAGTCATCTGGTTTGAAGCGCTTACCTTATATGGGTTTCTCGATGCCATTGGGCGCCCACTTGTCCAAAGTCACTAAAGAAAAGATTTGGAAGGGGGATTTCGTGGATGTATTTAAGCTACTGCATAGGGAGGTCCAGGCAAAAGAGGGTTCTAAGGAAGAGGCGTGGGAGTTGGCCAGGAGAACTAGGGTGCCAACTAATATATATTCCTGGACTTCGGCGTTTCTTATTTTTGTAAGTATATATTGTGAACTTTTTCCCGATAGGTCAGTGGCGATTTTTAAATATATGGATACCATTAGGAAAGCGGCCGTTGAATTTGGTGGGTATGCATGGTGGCGGTATGACGAAGAATTCAGGGCACGATTAGTTCTTATACCCGGGGGTGAGGTGGACAACGAACTTTGGGTGCAATTGATGTATCCACAAAGGCCCCCGCCAGCCATGCATACAGCGAGTGGTTTAGCAGTTCACAACCGGCCCTTTCAAAGTAAGCCCACCCTTGGGGGGGTGGGCAGTTGGAACAGACAACAATTTTCCATGTCCGGCGCATGTTGGAACTTCAAAAAGGGATTTTGTAATAAAAACCCATGTAAATACAAACATGAATGTTCACGATGTGGAGGGAGACATGCCGTCACTCAATGTTTTGGGGAGCAGTTGCATTGGGAGGGGAGCAGTTTGCCAGGTAGAGGTAGGGGCGGAGGCCTTCAACCTGGAATCAAAGGCTTCTACACCAATTAACATTGACAGACTGACTGCATATTTGGCATATTACCATGACACACACGAAGCATCTCTGCTCGAATGGGGTTTTAAAGAAGGGTTCAAGCTAGGATATCAGGGACCCAGACTTCGCCGTTTTGCAAAAAGTCTAAGGTCTGCAGAGGAGTTTCCACATGTGGTGAGAAGGAAACTGTTGACAGAGGTAGCTGAGGGTAGGATGGCAGGCCCTTTCGTTACATGGCCGTTGGAAGATCTTATTGTGTCACCACTGGGTGTGGTACCCAAAAAAGCGGAAGGAGAATTCCGTATGATTCAGCATCTTTCTTGGCCACATGGGGCATCCATCAATGATTTCATTGCTAGGGAAGACTACATGGTAAAGTTTGCTTCCGTGGATACGGCTTTAGGTATGATAAGGCTTGCAGGACAAGATTCAGAGCTGGCGAAATGCGACATCAAGTCGGCTTTTCGGTTATTACCTGTTCACCCCTTTGATTTTCCTTTGCTAGGCATTCATTTAGAGGGACAATTTTTTGTGGATAAGGCCCTTCCCATGGGTTGTGCAACATCTTGCAGGCTTTTTGAAGCTTTTAGCTCATTTTTGCAGTGGTGCTTTTCGTGGGTAACAGGCCACATGGGAGTAACACACTATTTGGATGATTTTCTGTTTATGGGTTCGGCAGGTTCCCAGCAATGTGGGAAAGCGTTGGAAGATTTTCAATCATTCACACAGGAGATGGGTGTTCCCTTAGCGCCAGATAAAACTGAAGGGCCTAGCTGTTGTTTAACATATCTAGGTATCGAAGTGGATACCCATAAGATGGAGGCCAGATTACAGAAAAAAAAGGTGATCGAGATCACCAGACTACTGGAATATGACATAAGAGCCGACAAGTTGAAGTTGTGTGAAGTGCAGTGTTTACTTGGCCATTTGAACTTTGCTTGTAGGGTGGTCCGGGCAGGTAGGTCATTTTGCAGAAGGTTGGGGTTTGCCATGTCGGGCATTCAGCTGCCTCATCACAGGATCAGAGTTACTGCCAATATAAGGGCTGATTTGGTAGTATGGTTACACTTTTTGAAAGATTTCAACGGCGTCACAATCTGGTCGTTGGACGTGGATTTCAATTGGGAAATACAGTTATATTCTGACGCATCTGGTGCAAATGGCTTTGGCATATTTTGGGAGGGGAAGTGGTGTTCGGAGCAGTGGCCACAAGCATGGATTGCTGAAAAAAGGAGCATAGCTTATCTAGAATTTTTCCCGCTTATAGTGGCTTTGGCTATCTGGGGTCCACAGTTAGCTAACAGAGCAGTGGTTTTCAACGTGGATAACAGAACTGTAGTAGATCTAGTCAATAGGCAGAAAGTCAGAGACACAAAGTTACTAAAGCTTTTGCAAAATTTTATGTTAAGATGCTTGCAGTTTAATATGATTTTCAAAGCCAAACATATTGCGGGAGTGGCAAATAACATCGCAGATGCCCTCTCTCATTTCCAGTGGACGAGATTCCGTGGTTTGGCGCCCAGAGCAGACTGCCAGAAGACACCGGTCCCCCGGGATGTGTGGGATCTGGCGAATTGACCACTCATCATCTCATCGAGAGCTCATTAGCTACCAGCACCAACCCACCAGCTCGAACGCCTTAGGCGCATTTTGACCCTTGGTTCATTAACATAACGGAAATTACTAATTCTATAATTGAACAAGTTGATGTTTGAACCTTTTAATCTGTATATATTGTAAACTCTCCTGCGCCGTATGCTGTGGTGTTTTTCACGTTGTCACCTGCGCCGTTACTTCACTGTCACGAGCACTTTGTACACATTCCACTAGGGTTGCCTGGGTATTTATACCCAACAGTGCTTTAACAACTGTTTTGTACATTTACTGATCTTCTTATAATATATGACGCCTATGGGCGCATGGATTGAATTATTTGAAGCCTCCTCTCTTTTGTTCGCCTACTGTAATGTCTTGTACATACAAGTTTAAGTAATTACAATAACTCCTGCTGAGATATTGTTGCATTTGTACTATCAATATTTTAGGCACGACGGTGTCCACTTATTCTTCATAGGTAATGAAATGTATTTGCTAAATATAAGGGAGAAGGTTTCAAAGAATTTTCAGATTAGCACATGGTGTTAGTTTACGATGTTTTAGCGACAATCGTTTTTCACTGTATAATACGAATTGTTTTGCTGTTGAAGCCCCTTTTTTGCGACACGGACATGGTTTTCTCTTCTGGTTCCACAACATTTCCCCTCCATCCAAACTTTTTCCCTCCCCCCACCCCCCACCCCCCCCCCTTTTCACAGAAGTTTTCAATTCACTTTAACTTTTTAAGATACGGAGTGGTAGGTTTTGGAATGTACTGCTTGGGGGAATTTTTTCTTCGAATACTGTGGGGATTTTGAGGACGACAATTTTGACAAAGTCTGAGATCCATGGCAAATGTTGTGTATGAATAAAGTTTCACCTGTTTGGCGACAGTGGTGGCATGTGTTCTATTAACTGATGACAAGCGTCCAGTCAATGGTGAGTCGTGTTTTTTACGAGTGGGGGCGGGGAAAAACGCCTGTGTTAGGGTTTTTCCCGGTGGCAGAGTTGGAGGAGAGCAAGACAGGCAGGAAGGGTTGGGGGCATCAGGAATAGTTTCGGACAGAGGGAAGCAAGGGAGCGAGGTTGGAGGCAAGGGGTAGGCAGGAGAGGTAGATAGGGTTTTGGGGAGGAGGATTAGGCTGAACAACGTTAGGGGAAGTTGGTTGTTGGGGAAATTTTGTAGGGGTGGGGGGTGATAGTTCGGAATATGTATTTTGTGATATTGTTGATTTATTTGCCACCTGTCCAATAAAGCGGCCTTTTACCCCACTTATTGGCTTAGGGTCATTATTATTGCCCGATGGGGGCTCCTGGGGGTGGCAATTGCAGATTGTCCACCCCCGGGTTGCTTCGGGCAATGGTATGCCCAGACAGGTGCCGCGCGCTTCCTGAGTGGATTCGTGGCAGCGCGAGCGTTGTGGTGACGTAATAACCGTCACGCACAGCTGCTGAGGGGCTCTGAGGTAGGCGGTTGCGTTTTTGGCCCACCCTCCCTCCCCATGTACACATGAGTTTTATAATTGTTCTGCATACGTGTATTTATATATATATATGTTAAAAAAAAGACCAAAAAAAAAAAATCCCTTTGGGTGGTTGTCGCTTGGCCAGGTGGCAGAGTTGGAGGAGAGCAAGACAGGCAGGAAGGGTTGGGGGCATCAGGAATAGTTTTGGACAGAGGGAAGCAAGGGAGCGAGGTTGGAGGCAAGGGTTAGGCAGGAGAGATAGATAGGGGTTTGGGGAGGAGGATTAGGCCGAACAACGTTAGGGGAAGTTGGTTGTTGGGGAAATTTTGTAGGGGTGGGGGGTGATAGTTCGGAATATGTATTTTGTGATATTGTTGATTTATTTGCCACCTGTCCAATAAAGCGGCCTTTTACCCCACTTATTGGCTTAGGGTCATTATTATTGCCTGATGGCTGGTAAATATGATACGAGTGGAATGTGGGGGCATATTTACAAGGGCTTTATCTCCGCTTTTTTGGCTTTTAAAGCCAAAAAAGCGGAGATAAAACTATCGCCCTATTAACAAGAGGGTGCTAACATGCATTAGCGCATGTTAGCACCCTTTTACCCAACGCCTCCCTTTGCATCTTTAATGAGATGCAAAGTGGGCGTCACTGGGCAGGACAAACTTGTAAATATCGCTGATGTTTACATTGCGATATTTACAAGGCTGCCCCAGCATTTTAGCACACATTCGTTTTTGGAGAAAACCGCTGTTTTCTCCTAAAACTAACGTCTCCTAAAATGCAGACTTACCTATCCCTAACATTGGGGTGGATTATGCTGATACGACCCTGTGGGTCGTATCAGCAAGGTTTTTGCCGTTTTGCAGGGAACATCGCAAAACCAGCGATGTTCCTTGCAAAACAGCGATAACCTCGCTATCTGTGGAATTTTTATCGCCCTGGAGAAACGTGTTGTTAATAACGCGCTACCAGGGCGATAAATTCCAGAGATGGCCTACGATAACAAAATTATCGCTAAGCACGGCCAGCGATAACAGGGCCAGCGATAATATTCGCTGGCCGTTGATAATATTCCCCTTAGTGTGGCAATGACAACCTAATTCAGCATGTTATATCCTATTTTCCAATTGAAACTTCAGCATAGGACGGTTTAACCACACCTGTGGGTAAGGTAAATTGCTCATCCCCATCCTACCCACTCGTGACCGGGGATGAGCAGAAAAAAACTGTTGCTTACCTCCTTGAAAGGTTTTAGAAATATGTAGCTAACTTGCAGTTGTCCTTCCCACAACCAGTACATTTGCGTAAAAGTGCACAGAATTAACAGGACAGCTGGACACATGGTGTGACACAGTAATAGTTCTTGAGAGGATACATAGAGCTGGAGTACAAGGATTGCACCAACTTTTTTTAATTAGTTACCACTGGCACAGTTTTGCAATACCGCAGGGCTATGTCCTGAACATGTGCCCATGCGCAGAATTGACCTGTACACCCGTTTCCTATGATATTGCGCACATGCTGTCGTGAGCAGCTTGGTGTGTGGCAGGGGTGCGGTGCAACTAGACACGAACTTCAGGGGAGGGATTGTGAGGGGCTAACAGATCAGCCAATGAAGGTTGGGCTAACACTCCAAGAAATGGAGCACAGCTATCTTTAAACCCAATACTAGAAAACAGTGTGATAAATTGTGAATTTTAAACATTGATCGGTCAAATCCTATACGATTGGATTTGACAGTGTTCATAGGCTACTGACAGACCTTTAAAAATCGGAGTTAGTGATCTGACTGCTACAAAACAGCTTCTTCAGATTTCAATACAAAGCACTTTAGAACCAGTTGTCTCAAAGTTATCTCAAAGCGAGGACCTCTTTTACAAATTCTCCCCTGAATCCTTCTTTGAAATAACAATGAGCTCGTAAAATATTTTTAACTCCATCTAAAGAAAAAGGTTACTGTCTGTTTACAAAATTAACGTTTTCCATCAGGACATTTCAACATAAGCTTGTTTGAGACCACACACATGTGCAGGTCTCTGAATACTGATCCTAGTGAGTTAGCACACCTGATTTCAGGATGTGTGACCGGCAAGTCTTAGGTTGGATTACTAATGCATCTGCCAATCCTCGTGACATTGAATAAGTGAGTGCCAATCAGTTGGCAATATTACCACACGTTAATTACTCTTCCAGTAAAGTGCCCTGTTCTAAATCAAAATAAAATCTTCGTTGTTAGCATCCACATCGAGCAGTTCTCACACAAGATAACTGAGGTACATCAGTGTAGGAAGGCACCAGGCCTAAAGAACTGGCAAAAATGTAGTTGCCTCAAAATAACTTTGCTACAAATGGTGTCCTCGCATTCAAAGGTTATATAAGTATTGCCTCAAGCTCCGGAACAAATGGAATATGAGGCTAATGGGCAATGTCCTGCACGAATGTATGTCGTTACAACGAATTCCGTTGCAACGCATGCATTTACCACGCATGCGTTACAACGGAATGATTTTTCCTCGCATAATCTTTACCACTAATATTCCTTTACCAAGCATACTTGCATGGTAATGGAATACTCTTGGTAAAGGTTATACCCCTCCCCTGTACCCTTATGTGATCCCCCTTCCCCCAATACTTTTTATAATTACCCCTGCCCGTTACCCTCAATTTATATATATATATTTTAAATTTGTATTTCCCTTACCTCTTCACGTCGTCTCTTCGTTCTTCCTTGGTGACTGACGTTATACGTCTTAAATTTGAAGCGTCATTTCCTTTCACATAAAACGACGTCGATTTCCTCTACTTCCCCACATTATTTTGTTTCCCCCCCCCACCCTCCTTTATTTTCTCATTTTTTTGGGGGGGGGGAGACCCCCCAAGCCCCCTTTTTAAAAATGTTTTTGCCTTTAACTCACGTCTTCAACAAGCTGAAAACACATTAGACAGTAAAAAAGGACTACACTAATGACGTTAACGCAGGACTTAGCAACGTAGAAGACGATAAAGATGGAAGAAGACTTGCGTGGTAAAGACGATCGTGGAAGAAGAACGCGTGGTGAAGACGTCTACGAGGTAAGTGTTGCGTAGTAAATGTTCCTCGTTGTAATGCCATCGTGGTAAAGGATGTTTCCCGTCCTGCACAGAGAAAGTGGCTCTTAATCGCATACATTATAATAACACCAACCATACCTTCAATTCTGTTCTTAAGCCACCAACACGCAGTGTAAAATCCACTAAAATATAAATGGTTTTTTTTTTAATCCTGCAGGGACAATGTGCATTTTAAAATGCAATATTTGTTACAGATGTTTTCCAAACTTTTTTTGAGAAGAGTAACCACAGTCTCTATAATGGTTTCTCATAAATGTCTATAGCAATTAAATCAATTAGCCTGGCCTGGGGAGAGAAAGGGACAGCCTTGAATGGGGCACAATGAGAGACCATGTAGACAACATGGTTACCTGCTTGTCATTGTAGCCCTGGAACAAGTAGTGACCAAGTAGTGTTTTCATTGGGCAACTCTTCCATTAGAACCTATTATACATTATATTAGAATGTTGCTGCTTTTTACAGACCTATGCTAAGTTTGACAGCAGAATAAGGTTTTCCAAGCATTTTGCTGAAAAACTACCTTAGTTGGAAGAGGCAGGACATAGTGATGCAATGCCTACACTTAAGGAATGTAAGTGATCTGCATCTGCATAGACATCACTCTCTTGAAAGCCACACAAGCCATACATTAAAGCAAACTCTACATCTAGGTGTTTGCTTTAGGTGGAACAGGTATGCCTCATGTTAGACCTGTCATTCTTAGGGTGGACTTCCCCCAAACGTTTTTGCCAGCTTACCTCCTCTTTTTGCTGTTTGGGTTTTTTTGGCAATAGGACTCTGAGCACTTTAGTGCTGCTGATCAGTGCTCCGTAGCATGTGCATCTCCCCTAAACATGGTACCATTGGTGTATACACAATTGGCATAATTAGTTTACTTATTAGACCCTTGTAAAGTGGTGTACCATATACCCAGGGCCTGTAATCTAAATGCTACTAGTGGGCCTGCAGCATTGGTTGTGCCACCCACACAAGCAGCCGTTCAAACCTGTCTCAGGCCTGCCATGGCAAGTTTACTGCCACTTCGACTTGGCATTTAAAACCACTTGCCAAACCTTAAACTCCCCGTTTAGTACACCACTAAGTCGTCCACTAGTTAAGCCCTAGGTTGCCCTAAGGACAGGGTGCTGTGTGAGTATAAGGTAGGACATGCACTTTTATGTTTTGCATGTCCTGGCAGTGACAAACACACACATTTGTTTTTCTCTAGTGTGAGGCCTACTCCTCTCATAGGCTAGCATTGTGAATTCCTTATTACACTTGTAAGCTGTAATTCCTGATTAGAAAGGAATCGGTGCATCATGTTTCATATCTTTGGAGTGGTAATGATAAATTCTCTTTGCTGGTTTATTTTGATTTAACATTACTGTTTTAGAAATGCCACTTTTAGAATTTGAACATTTTTCTTTTTTCTTACTGCTCTGTGTGCCTTGCAGCCTGTCTCAAATACACATCTGAGGTGGGTGACAGCTACACTTTGTGCATTCTCTCTAGACAGCCACAAACACAGGAAGGATGGGTGTGACAGAGAGAACTCATCTGCATTCATCTGCATTCTTATAGCACTTCCTGGGCAGGACGAGAGAGAGGAGCTGGCACTGATACCTGAATAGGTAGTGTCCTGTTTCCCACACAAAGGGTGTATTACCCCCTACTGATAGTCCGAAACCAGGGCTTGGAAGAAAAGGGGACCTATGCACTTCCAGGGCCTGCTTTGAGTCACCCCGACTTCAAAGGCACAACTGGGTATAAGTACTTGGCCTTTGGCCCTACCAAGACAGTACACTACTGGACCTGTGAAGAATTCTGCCAGGAGTAAATACTGTGCTACAAGGATTGCCACTCTGCTTGATTGCTGCTCTGGAAGGACTGTTTTTCTGCTTTGCTGTGCTGACCTTCTGCCTGCTGATCTCAGCCCTGTTGAGGACAAGGACTGGATCCATCTCACTTGAACCCAGAAGGACTCCAACGGCCTGCCCCTTTTCTGAAGTCTCAGGGCCATCAAAGACTTCCTGCAACCCTGCAACAGCAGCTGGACTCTGCCATTTGTGAGTCCTACCCCCATCCAAGTGGTTACAATCCAGTCTTGGGCCCTTGAAAGTGAATTTCTGCTGTACAGAACCATTAAAATCAATGCAGTGATGACTTTGCGCCGTACCGAACTGACACATTGCCCTACGAAGCAGGAGCTGATCGATAACATCACTTCGACGGACTGCATGTTTCAATGATGACAGACAGCGTGGCTTGATGATGACGCAGAGCCCGCATCATAAAGGGGTTTGCAGACGAAGCCTTCATCATCTGCATGGATCGGAACCACCGCATCGTCGTCGATGCTTCCTCCATCCAAGGTACTTTTTCAGCAGGACCTGCATGTATCTTGTAGCCGGCCTGCCCTTCATCGCTGTCGGCCTGAACTTTGGATCCACCCCAGTCCAGGGTGACCTCAAGTTAACCCTAAGCGCTATTTGCTTATGAGCACTTCATTTTGATTTAATCTTCATAACTGTGATTCTACTAATTGGATTTATTTTTTATTTTTAAATCTTTATTTGTCAAATCAGTATATAGTTGGAGATACAAAAAGGGTTCGAGCTTCCTTGATTCATTAAAGGGAGACACCCGGTCACTCCATAAAAGGAGGGGATGAATCACATCTCGGGGTTCCCAGAACCTTACAGCCCATCCTTTTACTCTGGTTATACAGGTACTTACAGATTTTCCCCAGCAAGAATGCCGATCATTCTCGAACACTCCAGTGTAATCTCTTAAAACCTGTATTCCTGGTTGATAATCATCGGACTGAGTAAAACTTAATATAAACCAACTCAAAGCAAGTTAAAGAAAATTTACAGTACACGTTATACCGTGCCTAAAGAGAGAAAAGAAGTCTAGGGAGAAGCTATTTTAACCCAGTTATCCCACAAACTCCAAAAGTTTTCCTTTTTTTTGCCTTTTTCGTGTTCTGAGTTGCCCTATCCATTCTAGCTATTCTTTGGGCCGAATTTACCCACTCACTTTCAAGAGGAGGAATAGGTAAAATCCATTTAATACACAACTCTCTACGTGGCAGAAGAATTAAAATAAAGATAAGCGCTTTTTATGCCTTAGATAAAATCCTATTACTCTCCTCAATCGAAAATACTAATAGGATTTTTGTTGCTTTGGTCTTTTTTTACTCATAAAATGTAATATATTTTCTAAACCTGTGTGATGTATTTTTGTGGTATTTTCATTGTGTTACTGTGTGTGTGTGTTGCACAAATACTTTACAAATTGCCTCTTTAGATAAGCCTGACTGCTCTGTGCCTAGCTACCAGAGGGTGAGCACAGGTTATCTTTTAGTGTGCATCTAGTTTACCCTGACTAGAGTGGTGGTTACTGCTTGGACAGGTTGCATACCTCTGCCAACCAGAATCCCCGGTTGTAACACCTCTGCTCAGACATACATTATTTGTTCAGGCTTCACACCGTTGAGCTATCATCCAGTCTACCCACAGGCCAGACAGTAGACACCTTTGCTATGCCTCATGTGAAAATGCTCCATTAACAAAAGACAAGAGCCACAACTCATAAATTCTGCCCAATTTCCTTCAAAGTTGCCACCAATCTTGTGTTTAGGATGTATATATTGAAAACCTACAGATGCAAGATAGGAATTGAGTTGTTACGTATGAAGTGCAACCATCGCCCTAAGGCATTTTGGCATGGAACTGACTAACATCAGAAAAGATAGGAAGATGTTCATAAATTAATCTTAAGAGCCTTCCTAAACATAGAACTATTTAAGGCAGGCCAAGATGGAGTGCATTTCAAACAGAAAAATCAACAAAAAATAGGAATATCCTTCTCAAGCTGCCACTGAGTCGTTCTAAGGTGACTGATAGTAGGATAAAAGATCCATAATGAAGAGATTCTTTAGACTTGGAAGGCAACATATAAGTATCATGAGGGAGCGTCATAATAGGCTTTGTGGATATAACTGGGTGCCTTATTGTGGATCCTACGCACCAGTGTGGATGTTATCATTATAGAAGCACAAAGACAGAGCTGGAGACTATGGCCATGATTTCAAGTTATTTAGAATTTGGGATAAAATTAGTGCTCACGGTAATTTCGCTAAACTAATGTGGGATATTTGATGAGTAAGTTCTCCTGAGTTCCGCAACACAGAATGAAGCCTAACAAGTGGAATTGGTGATTACAACACCAATTTCTGTATGCTTTGCATTTTTGTCTTAACATTTCATTCTGAAATATATTTCCTCAGCATTTTTAGGGAAGTCTGTCAGGAGAAAATTGCAGCATGTGGTAACGGATATGCAACTCTTAATTCCACCGTTGTGCAAACATTCATCTGTGCCTGGATCAGAATTTAAAACACCACTTGGAAATAGGGGCTAAGTAAAATATGTGTGTTTACAATAGGCAGGGATAGGTTATGTCAACAGTAATTTGCCTAACTCTCTATTGCCATTATCAGGGACTTGTAGGGCTTGACTATGTAGTTTTGTATTTCACTTGCATTTATACAATATTTTATACTCCTAATGAAGCGCCAAAGCATGTTTGCAGACTGGCAGAATGCTACTCTGTAGAGTACCAAATACAATAATAGTTTACATAATTTTGTTTTTGTTTTAAAAAAAAAACCAACCATTCCATAACAAATACTGTTGAAGATCAGGTGCCGTTGATTGCACAGTCTCCTGTTCTGTAATGCCAAGATAGAGCCAGACAGCAAAAGAAAGAGCAAGGCTTCTCACCAGAGTGCCATCTATCTGAAATAAATGCAAATGTGTGCAACTGGTTAATCAGCAACTCTAAAGGCTTCTTGGGAGCCAGTATTTATTTTTAACCGCTTAACTGACTAGTTGGGGTAGTTCGCGCTTAGGCCTCTGTAACTTTTTGACCACATAAGGTATTCACACCAAATTTGTGTCCTTTTCTTCCAACATCATGGGGATTCTAAAGGTACCCACGGTTTGTGGATTTCCATGGAGGAGACCCAGAAATTTGCCAAAATACAGGCTTTGAAAAATGGAAAAAAAGGGCTACAGATGAAAACGTCTGGTTTCTTCCCTGCAAATGGTATAAAAAAAGGGGTTGTGGTGCTGAAATCACCATCGTCCCAGCTTTCAGGGACAAGCAGACATTTGTCAGAAAACTAAAAATCTTTACACAGTCTTGGCATTTTCTGGGACATTTCCTTTCTTTGGTATTTTTTGTGCTTTCAACCTCTTTCCATTAATGGTAGAAATGGGTATGAAAGCAATAATGGATCCTGGAAAGCTATACATTTTAGAAAAGTAGACAAAATTCTGAATTCAGCAAGGGGTCATTTGTGTAGATCTTTCAAGGTTTCTTTATAAAAACTAACCATTGAATATAGGAAAAATTGAAAATTAGTTGAAAAAAAAGACATTTGTGTCAACGTTTTCACCTGTAACTTCTTCTAATTATGACCGCTGTTTCAAAGCAATATACTGTTACATCTGCTGGACCTTTCTGGTTGTGGGGATATCTAGGACTTGTAGGTTCACCAAGAACCCAACGAACCCAGAGCCAATAACTGAGCAGCATCGTGCAATGCTTTTTTTATTATGTATTTCTGAAATTGGAACAAAATATAGAGTTTAGAAACAGTAGCTATTTGCACATTTCCGAAATTGTGAGTACCCATACTAGCATGAGAGTTATAGGTCATTTTTTAAAATGACTTCTTTTTTATACATTGTCTTTTATTTGGAAGGCAGAAATGCATCGAAAGTCAATAGGTAATAACAGTTGCTCTACAATCCTGTATTACCCTAAGTCTCCCAATAAAAATGGTACCTCACTTGTGTGGGTAGGCCTAGTGCCCGCGACAGGAAACGGCTCAAAACACAATGTGGACGCACCACATTTTCACAGTGAAAAATGAACCTTTTTTTGCAAAGTGCCTAGCTGTAGTTTTTTAACCCTACCTCTGCCGGCACCTAGGGAAACCTATCAAACCTATACATTTTTTAAAACTAGACACCCAGGGGAATCCAAGATGGGGTGACTTGGTTGGCTTTCACCAGGTTCTGTCACCCAGAATCCCTTGCAAACCTAAAGAATTGTCAAAAAACCAAATTTTCCTCACATTTCTGTGGTGGAAATTTCTGGAATCTGCGTGGATCCACAAAATTCCACCCACTCCGCATTCCCCAAAGTCTTCTGAGAAAAATGGTACCTCACTTGTGTGGGAGGCCCAAGTACCCATGACAGGAAACGGCCCAAAACGCAATGTGGACACACCATATTTTCACAGTGAAAACTGACCCTTTTTTTGCAAAGTGCCTAGCTGTAGATTTTGAACCATAGCTCTGCCTGCACCTATGGAAATCTATCAAACCGATACATTTTTAAAAACTAGACACCCAGGGGAATCCAGGATGGGGTGACTTGGCTGGCTCTCACCAGGTTCTGTTACCCAGAATCCCTTGCAAACCTAAAAAATTGTCAAAAAAACAAATTTTCCTCACATTTCTGTGGTGGTAATTTCTGGAATCTGCGTGGATCCACAAAATTCCACCCACTCCGCGTTCCCCAAAGTCTTCTGAGAAAAATGGTACATCACTTGTGTGGGAGGCCCAAGTACCCACGACAGGAAACGGCCCAAAATGCAACGTAGACACACCACATTTTCACAGTGAAAATGCACCCTTTTTCTGCAAAAGGGCCTAGCTGTAGATTTTGAACCCTAGCTCTGCCTGCACCTATGGAAATCTATCAAACCTATACATTTTTGAAAACTAGACACCCAGGGAAATCCAGGATCGGGTGACTTGGCTGGCTCTCACCAGGTTCTGTTACCTAGAATCCCTTACAAACCTCTAAAATTGTCCAAAAAAACACATTTTCCTCACATTTCTGTGTTGGAAAGTTCTGGAATCTGTGTGGATCCACAAATTTCCACCCACCCCGTGTTCCCCAAAGTCTTCCGAGAAAAATGGTACCTCACTTGTGTGGGAGGCCCAAATACCCGCCACAGGAAACGTCCCAAAACGCAACGTGCACCATTTGTATCGGGAGACCTGGGGGAACGCTGAGTGGTAGGAAATTTGTGTCAGCCCGGTGATGCCACAACTTTCCCACACAAAAATGTGTGGAAAAAGTGATTTTTTCAGATAAATTTGAGGTTTGCAAGGGATTATGGGTAAGAAAACGTTGGGCGATCCACGCAAGCCATTCCTCCCTGGAATCCCCCGGGTGTCTAGTTTACAGAAATGTGTTGGTTAGGTAGGTTTCCCTAGCTGGTCACCGAGCACGGGGCCAAAAACCCAGGTGACCCCCCTTGCAAAGCTAGGTTGTTTTGTGATAGGCAATTTTGATGTCTCCTCAATACATTTTGGGCCCTTGCCTGTCGTGGGTACTTGGGCCTCCCACACGAGTGAGGCACCATTTTTATCAGGAGACCTGGGAGAACGCTGGGTGGTAGGAAATTCGTGTCAGCCCGGTGATGCCACAACTTTCCCACACTAAAATGTGTGGAAAAGTGATTTTTTCAGATAAATTTGAGCTTTTCAGGGCATGTTGGGTAAAAGAATAGTGAGAGCCATGCAAGTCATTTGCCCTTGTACTTCCCCCTTTGTCTACTACTCAAAAATTTGAAGGTTTGCCTAGGTGAAGGCTGAGCTAGGGCGCAAAGTTCCATGCTACCCATATTGAGAAAAAAAAATCTTACAAAAGGCCATTACAAATATAAATCTAACACTAGTTTGAGAAAGCTAATCCACCATTTACACTGGTTGGTTTTAGCACCTCCAGAAACGCTGGCTTCAAAACACAAATACTTATCAAAGTATATCAATATTGAAGCCAAGCCTTCTGAAGGTGAGCCATAAAGCCATAAAGCCACTTCACAGCACCAACCGCTTTATGGTCCATTCACACGCCATTCACACACCACACACAAGACTTACATACTACAAGCCTCGGGCCCAAACAAATAAATCACTTGCACTCACACAAACATACCGCCGCCACACAAGGGCCCATCACATTCATATGCCAAAAGACATAATGAGGTTGACTAAATTTTACCACATGAAAAGTTCCCCCTCCTTCTTCCTGAACGTTACCGAACGCATGCTGAGTGAGCCTTTACTAATGGCTTCCATGACAGCCACATGAGGCTCAGGAAGACATGTCTTTCATGCGCCTTTAGCGCATTCACTATGCTAAATGTAACTCCTTCCAGTTTATGTATGCAAGTTGGGGGGTGTCCGAGTATCCTTGTAGGCCATATCTCAAATTGAGCGAGCATATCTACCTTTGAAACTAAGGCAACCATGCTGAAACTTTTCAAAAGATAACATCATAAACTATGAAGAACATATGAATGTGAAGCATATGTCCAATCCACCGTTATGTGGTGCAGTGACTGTAATGCACTCATCATACAGCAAACTGACCATCTAATAAGTTCTAACGGAGGATGAACATGGCAAGCAGCATTGACTCATAAGTACTATAGTAAATTCAGTGTGAGTGTGGCAGCAATGGATTTGAATCCATGGGTGAAGATGAAGTCATGACGTGTATCTATACTACCTTTACTATCTGCCTTCTACCTTTGCAATATTCATCGGAAAGCGCACCTACCATAAGCTGTTCGAACCCGTTTGCGTGTCGGTCCTCATCAGAGTCCTAACTAATCCTGTCTAATTGTCAAGAGACCCTATACTAATGCCTTCCATCTCTAGCTACGTGAAGCATGAGAAAACATTACTGTCACGTGCTATCAATGCTCTCACTGTGCTAAATCCAACTCCTTCCAGTTTGTGGATGCAAGTTGGGGGTGCCCGAGTATGCCTCAAAGTCATTCCTCAAGCTGAGCAAGCATATCTATCTTTGAAACTAAGGAAAACATGCTGGAAATTTTCAAAAGCTTTCTAAAGCGAACACCATAAACTATGAAGAACAGTTGAATGTGAAACACGGGTACTCTGTGACAATGTGGCGTATGTTCTGTCCACCAGTATGTGCAGCGTGGGGACTATAATGCACTTGTTAATTGGCGAACAGCACAACTACCATGTTCTCAAAGCAGATAAAGTTGTTGAGAAGTCCATGATTTCCTGAAGTAGAGATAGAAATATTCAGCAGCTGCTTGTGAAGGAGTGGCCCACAGACAGTAGGTATCCATTCACACCAATTGAAAGGTTTACCTATTGGCAGCTCCACCTCAGTCAATTTCCCCGTATTTTGCTTTAGTGTGATACAACATAAAGCAAGTAGGAAAACAGAAGGTAGGCTTACTTGGGCACTGAGGACAGTAAACCAGTCTCCTGCCTCTTTCCCTGCATCGAGCACACTTTACAACGACGACATGGCCGCTCCTTTTTGGGTGTTGCAGGAATTTTATCAGCAAAGTGTCGCTCCTGCAGCCTTGCCACGTCCTCCAGAACACATGAAGTGGAGGCTGCTGCTTCTGTAGCAGTGAGACTTTCAACCACAGCCAACTGAAAGTCAAGGAAAGACATGAGTCTTCCTGTAGTGGTCTCACGATAAACAACATACGCATTGTATGTTGCCATCTGGATCAGGTGCGTAAACAGTTTCTTATACCTTGTGCGAGTTTTATGACTCGTATTGTATGGCTGAAGAACCGGGTCGTTCTTGTCCACTCCGCCCATGTACTTGTTGTAATCAAGTATACAGGTGGGCTTGTGGACTTCGGCCATCTGACCCCAAACCGCGACAGGGGAAGTGCTCTCAGCATGAATTGTAGTGAGCACATACACGTCAGGCCTATCTGAGAACTTGACTGTGAGCAGTTCGTTGGAATGCAACGCAGTGCTCTGGGATTTCTGGAGCTTCTTGCAAACAAGCTCCTGTGGGAATCCTTTGCGGTGACAACAAATTGTACCGCAAGCCACAGTGCCAGCTTTTTTAGAGCTCACTGAACAGCTCTACTCCTGTATAGAAAATGTCAGCATAAAGGTTATAACTTTTGTGAAGAAGTGGCTGGACAAGCTCCCATACGATCTTTCCTGTGACCCCTTGCGTGGGAGGGCAACCTACAGGGTTAAGAGTTGTGTCCTTCCCTGTATACACTCTCAAGCTGTACACATAGCCAGTCGAGCTCTCACACAGCATGTACAGCTTGAGACCATAGCGAGCGTGTTTGCTCGTAATGTACTGCCTAAACAGCAGCCGCCCTTTATACAAGATCAAGGACTCATCAATGGCTATATTCTTTCCAGGAGTATAAACCTCTGGAAACCTGGCAGACAAATGGTCCACGACAGGCTGAATTTTGAACAACCTGTCATGGTCTGGATGGTCCCAGGGCAATGCAGCAAAATTGTCATTGAAATGCAGCATGCGCTGCAATAGCAAAAAACTATCTCTGCTCATGAATGGTGCAAAGATGGGGGTTAACCAATCCGTGCGAGTAGACCAGTCGGATAGCAAGGTTGGTTTATGCACTACCCCCATTTTAAGCACGATGCCCAAAAATATCTTCAACTCCCCTAAAGAAGTGGGAGTCCACTTGTGTGCCCTAGAATGAGGCCCAAGAGTGCCTCCTAGCTCCCTCAGAAATTGTTTGCACACAAATTTGTTTGCTGCACAATTTCGTCAAAGAAGTCAACATCAAAAAAGAGATGGACGTAGTCAATTGGCAAAAAATTCGCCGTATCAACTTTACATCCAGCGTCACCAGTGAAAGGCGAAATTTGGGGCTGAACTAAATTGGGAGGCTGCCAAGACAGCACTCCGTCTGTGCTTGCAGCCGCATGTGCCTGCACACTGGGTTGCTCTAACCTGTAGCTGGTGTCCTGCTGCACAGACTGTGCTGGCAAAGGGACAGCACAACTGACATCGTCTCCTTCAGAATCGCTGGAAGATGAGTCGTCGGATGGAACTGTGCCGACTGAAAAATCCCTCCCGGATTCGGCTCCATTGTCCTCTCCCTCAGATGCTGTCTCAGTATCTGCTGTCTCAGTCTCTGATCCTCTGATTTCAGCGCTGGTGGAAGCCAGTGCGACCATCATTTTGACACCAAGATGCCTACAGGTGAACGTGTGCTTTACAATTGCACACTACGAACCTCCTTTGCGTCATCAGCAGAGGATTGCGGTTGCGTGAGTTATAGTTGCCTGCACTAACTATAACGGGGGAATTTCATTGGTTTTTTACGAGTGAAATGTCCAGCTAACTATAACATGTGTGAAACCTATAGTTTTTTAAGTGAATTTGCAAGGTTTTTTAAATGCTAATTCCTAACTATAACGTGTGTGAAACCTATGGTTTTTTAAGTGAATTTGTATGTTTTTTTTAAATGCTAAGTTATGTATTTATAATTTTTTTTTTTTTTAGGGTTTTCACCGTGCGTGCTCTTTGGGCAAAATAAAAATGTTTTTTCACCCTAGGGGGTCCTTCTGTGACCCCCTGACAAAGGCTAGGGGGTCAGGAACTTTCCACCCTGCCCCCTTTTCACGTTCTCCACCTTTGTTTTTCACCCCCTCAGACTGCGAGAGACAAAATGGTGGCCGACACTTCCTGGTTTCGACCGATTCGAATGTTTACCGACATCTAACAACCAATCAGAATTGCGCTCGCGCACGGCAGGTTGCGCGCACTGTGCGCGCACGGTGCGCGCGTATAGATATTGATATGGTTTTAATTGCTATTTTCTCAGGAAATACTGAACAGATTTACACCAGACCTGCAAAAGGCACTTCCTTGACCTTATGGCTACCTCTCTGCCAAATTTCACGTAATTCTGTTCAGCCGTTCGGGCTGTAGCTGCGACTAAAGGTCCTATGGAAAAATGCATGGGGAAAACGTGTTTTGGGACCCCCCTTTTTCTCGGCCCCCGCTTGACGAATCAACCTGAGACTTTCAGGGTAGGAGCTGAGCGGAGCACCCCATTAGTTTTGAAAATTTCGTGAGGATTCGTCAACCGGCGCCAAAGATATTCAAAATAGAATTTTCAGATTTCCTATGGAAACTCGGTCCTAACTATAACTATCTACTGGCGACCGCCAGTAGATAATATATATCTTCACTCCAAGTTGCCCCCGTTGAACCAGCACTCGCACACAGATGGAAAGGTGGCAAACCTTTATTTACAGGGTATGAGTAGGCCACTGCTGGCCGCTTCAATCAAACAGTCAAATGTGCGGTAAGCCTGACGCGTTTCAAAATTGACTTTCTTCCTCAGAGGCAACCGCTCAGATGAATACGTGCACCTGGTCCCGCTCACATAGTGCCGATACCACGCCCTCTGATGGGCGTGCTGAATGACAGAGGGCACCATGGGAACTGTAGTCCAGGTTAGTTTCCTTTTCCAAATGGTGGCACTAATTTCTGTTTTTATTTAAAGCCCACAGATGGGCCACCGCCTGCAGTGACCACTCTCAATCCCACATCAATGTCTCGATATGCGGCTCAATATATTAAAGCCGCACGGCCCCCTAAAGCCTGGGGTGGTGCCGGTTTGGCAACTGGATGGCCGCCAAATATCTTCGCTCCAAGTTGCCCACCGTAGAACCAGCACTCGCACACAGATGGAAAGGTGGCAAACCTTTATTTACAGGATATGAGTAGTCCACTGCTGGCCGCTTCAATCAAACAGTCAAATGTGCGGTAAGCCTGACGCGTTTCAAAATTGACTTTCTTCCTCAGAGGCAACCGCTCAGATGAATACGTGCACCTGGTCCCGCTCACATAGTGCCAATACCACGCCCCCTGATGGGCCTGCCGAATGACAGAAGGCACCACGGGAAGAGTAGTCCAGGTTAGTTTCCTTTTCAAAATGGCGGCACTAATTAATTTTTTTATTCAAAGCCCACAGATGGGCCACCACCTGCAGTGACCACTCTCAATCCCACATCAATGTCCCGATATGCGGCTCAATATATTAAAGCCGCACGGCCCCCTACATCCTGCTGGGAAACAAGGAAACAGAGATTAAGTAAATATCGCAGGCGCACCCTTGCGTTTGTAAAGCACCCGTCCGCGAGTGCGCAGTTTACGGGGCATCAAGGAGCATATATATATATATAACCATAGGTTTCAGGGGCGTTATAGTTAGCTGGACTTTTCACTCGTACAAAACCATTGAAATTCCCCCGTTATAGTTAGTTCAGCTAACTATAACTCGCGCGCCCGCAATGCACTGCTGATGACGTCACATATTACATCACTCATGACATGGTCAGTGACATCACTCATGACATCACTGATAACATCTCAAATGACATCGTTGATGACATCACTGATGACATCCTCCAGTGAATGTGTGTTTTTCTGAAAATTACATATGTTTTATATATGTATATCTCAAGGTCGATGGAAGAATAAATGGGTATGTAAGTGTCTAAATGGATGATTTGTTTTTGAAAAATTGATTGTATAACTGACTGATTAAGTGTATCTTAGTGAATACATGGCTTAGTGAGTAATGTTTAAATATGTAAATATCTGTATCAGTCTCTCACTTTGTGTATAAGTGGCTGCATGGGTTGGTGAGTAGCTACATGAGTGTCTATATAGGTTATTAGTTGGTTTTTTGAGTGTCAGTATGAGTGTCTGAGTGTCTGTATGGTTCAGTGGGGGGTATTACGTAGTGCATAGGTGCATGAATGAGTGAATCACTGTTTGTATGTGTTGAAGACAGCATGTGTGCAGGACTGTATGGGTGGATGAGTGTGTGCATGGGTGTGTTAGTGAGTGAATGTCTGTCTCAATAGTGTCTTTATGAGTAACTACATATGTTTTAAACTAGTATATGTGACTATTGGTGTATATAAGTGAGTATATGTGAGAGTGAGAGATTGAAAGAGTTCCTGTATGAATAAGTATGTGTTTCTATAAGTGATTGTTTAAAAGACTAAGTATGTGTAAGTTTCTGTAGAAGCAAGTGTGGTGGTGTGTGTATAACTGTATATGCAAGTAAATGGATGTTTGATTCTTTATTAGCATGAGTGATTATGTGTGTGAGTAACTCTATGGATGAGTGGCATTGTGTAACAGGATGTATAGGTGTATGAGTACATATGAAGAGTGAGTACATGTATGAGTGACTATATAGGTCTGTTGGTGAATGAGTGGATGTGTATGTGGATCTTAGAATTACTGAATAGGTTGTTGTAACTGGTATTGGTATGTCCATTGTTTTGAACATTTTAGTTTCTATTTTTGAAAGTGTGTACCAAAGGTTATATTAGGGGGAGAGGTGGTCTGCCACTCTATCACAAGGATGATGTCATCAGTGATGTCATCAGTGATGTCATTTGAGATGTCATAAGTGATGTCATGAGTGATGTCACTGACCATGTCATGAGTGATGTTATATGTGACGTCATCAGCAGTGCATTGCGGGTGCGCGAGTTATAGTTAGTTGAACTAACTATAACGGGGGAATTTCAATGGTTTTGTACGAGTGAAAAGTCCAGCCAACTATAACGCCCCTGAAACCTATGGTTTTTTCAGTGAATTTTTAAGGTTTTTTAAATGCTAATTCCTAACTATAACGTGCCTGAAACCTATGGTTTTTTCAGTGAATTTCAAAGGTGTTTTTAAATGCTAATTTCTAACAATGCCTACAGAAATAGGACATGTGAAGAAAGAAGAAAAAACGCACAGAAAGAAAAAAAAGAAATGCAGAAAGAAGCAACAGAGTCCTCAAAGACGAAGAAAAGTGCAGGAAGAAGGATAACGTGCAGAAAGAACAAACAGAAGAGCAGAAAGAGGCCTTGTTGCAAAATCATCCTGTACCCTCAACTTTTTCAGACGGATACTGGTGGTAACTGAGTCTGACTAACCAGTCCTAGAGCCAGTGCTATGTTAAAAGACACTCAGAATTCAGTAAAAACACCTACATACACTAGGGAACACTATGCGTTGGGGTCCCCCTGTGATTAGCATGACCTCCTCTGTAAGCCGCTAGCATATAATAGGGACAGGGGATTAAAACTACCTCTTAAAACTCGCCACAGGGCGTGTTTGCACACGTCACCTCAGGTCCCGTCCCCTTCCTTCCCCACTGTGTAAACACACCCTGTGGCCGTTTTAAGTTGGGAGATTAAGTCCCCTTGAATCCTGAGGGTCCCTAGGGTCCAACTAGACCACTAGGTACCTCCAGTAAGCACCACCGAGCTGTGTTGCAGAGAGATGTAAAAAGGGGCACGGCCTAGACCACCTCTCT
The DNA here is from genome assembly GCF_964204655.1 of Triturus cristatus. Taxonomy (NCBI): domain Eukaryota; kingdom Metazoa; phylum Chordata; class Amphibia; order Caudata; family Salamandridae; genus Triturus; species Triturus cristatus. Next base: position 501,779,529 of record NC_140582.1, read on the forward strand.
GCAACGCAGCGCAGTGGCGCTTACTGGAAGCACCTGGTGGGCTAGTTGGCCCCCAGGGTCCCTCAGGATTGAAGGGGAATTATTTCCCCAACTTAAAACGCGCCACAGGGTGTTTTTGCACACGTTAACTCAGGCCCCGTCCCCTCCCTTCACCACTGTGTAAACACGCCTTGTGGCCGTTTTTAATTGTGAGATTAAGTTCATTTGAATCCTGAGGATCCCTAGGGTCCAACTAGCCCACTAGGTACCTCCAGTAAGCGCCACAGAGCTGCGTTGCAGAGAGGTGTAAAAAGTGGCACGGCCTGGACCACCTCTCTGCAACACAGCTCAGTGGCGCTTACTGGAAGCACCTGGTGGGCTAGTTAGCCCCCAGGGACCCTCAGGATTGAAGGGGAATCATTTTCCCAACTTAAAATGCGGCATAGGGCGTGTTTGCACACGTCACCTCAGGCCCCGTCCCCTCCCTTTCCCACTGTGTAAACGCGCCCTGTGGCCGTTCTAAGTTGAGAGATTAAGTCCCCTTGAATCTTAAGGTCCCTAGGGACAAAATAGCCCACTAGGTACCTCCAGTAAGCGCCACAGAGCTGCGTTGCGTAGAGGTGTAAAAAGGGGCGTGTCCTTAGAACACCTGTCTGCAACACAGCTCCCTGACACATACTGGAGATACCTGTTGGGCTAGTTGGGCCTCAGGGACCCTCAGTATTGAAGGGGAATTAATTCCCCAACTTACAAGTGGCCAGGGGGCGCGTTTGCAGAGTGCTGCAAGGAAGGGGCGTGCCGGTCTTTTATTTATTTTTATTTTTTTTAAGAAGGAGGGCTGTGTGGCCCCCCTTCTTTTTCTAATTTATTGGCCCTGGGGACCCCACCCCCCAGGGCCTGCACCCTCATTTTTTTTGTTGAAAAAAATTAATTTGGCCCTCCCAAGGCCTTAATCAGCCCCAGGGACCTGAGGACCCTAATTCTTTAGGAGAGGGGCTGCGTTGCCCCCCTCCTCAGGCCACTTATGGCCCCGGGGACCCCATCGCACGGGGCCGGCCTTTGTTTTTTATTATTTAAAAAAACTATATATTGATAGAAACACCTAGGACATGCTGGACAAACCGTATGTACCTATCACCATGATGATTTGTGTGATATTCATTAAAAGGCGACTATGCATACAATGAATCCACGTGGAATGTATTTACACCGCTAGTGAAGCTCTGACGTGTCTGACGCCCTAACGTGCCTAATCCTGGCGCCCCCGCTGGTGGGTACACTCCAAGTAGATACCCTTGTCGTTTATTTATACAAACATGGGTAGCTATTGACGGGCACATTTAATACACATGAACACCAAGCCATTCAAAGGGGATTCGACAAAAATTAAACCAAACTATGCAAGAAACCCCCCTAACGGTTAATAAAACACACATCCACCACCGGATGTGTAATACTTTTTATTTTACTCTCTGGAAAGGAGACAAACCTCACTTGAGAGTCACAGCGTGCTCCTGGCTGAGCCCAATGCTGTGTTACACCCACCAGTGCTCGCCGAGTGCCACACACCTCTGTGTTGTATTCCACCAGCTAGTGCGTATGCTATGACACTCTCTAGCCCATGTGCACTGTAACACCACCCCGTGAATATGTCATGCCACACTTGCCTTCGCAAGGGTTATATTGCCCCATCTAATGTGCCTTCCTCGATGCCTATGTTATAACGCACAGCGCTATGCCATACATATTACAATCTGGGATCCATATCGTTGTCACAGTGCATATGCAACGTTACACTCCCCAGCACATATTTTATATAACAACTTTAGAGACTAGTTAGGTTACACAACACTGCCCTGTGCATATTACACTCCAAGGCGCAGATTGCATAGCAAGCGCTTGTGCCTGTGCTATCTCGCGCTCTCCAATGAATCTGTCATTGCGCACAATGTAATGCATATTCTATTTTACGTCCCGGTTCATCTTATATCACACTTTTTGGTGCATAGTTTATTCCATATACTATATCTAGTTTTCATTTTCAATCGTGCTCTCAGGACTATGTTCTATATAACACTGCGTCCACCTACCCTTTTCACAGGCATTACATTTTGCGAAGGGGGTGGAGGGTCAGGGGGTGTTTCTGCCAAGTGAGCCCGGAGTCACAGTCACAAACGTCCTCTTCTTCCTGAATAAAAGTGAGATTATGCTGCATACTTGTTCATATTTTAAGTAGTTCGCACAGACACACATTTTAAAAACAATAAACTTCCTAATACTCACCTTCTCTGAACAGTTAGCTTGCTGCCCCATCCACCTCCTCCCTATCCTCTGTTGTCTGAATCCATGGACTAGCCTCCTCCCTCCTGCCATGTATGGTCTGATGTGCTGCCACTGCCCTCCATTTAGCATGATGTACCAGTCCACTCCTCCTGCCCTCCATTGCCCAATCCGTTGGCCCAACATTGACCTCCTGCTTAGCCTCTGTGCTTAGCTTGCTGCCCCTATTCTCCTTCCCCCTGCCCTCCGATGTCTTTGTGCATGCCCCTGCTACATCCTTTTTACCCACCATGTTCCATGGACCTGCCACTGAGTGTTCTGTTGAACTGCCACTCCCATCCCACCTGCCTAGCATTGTCAGATGACTGTAACCTCTCCCTGCCAACTCCACCCTGCCTGTCCACATGCCATGCCCCTGTCCTCCATGGTGCATTTTACTGCCACACCCTTCTGCCCTCCCTGGTCTGTTGTGCTGCAACTGCTCCTCCTGCCTGCCCCGCGCGGTCTGTTGTGAGGCCCCTTCCCCTGAACTCTCTTGTCTGTGCCCAGGTCCTGACCCTCCCTTCTATCCTCCATGGTCCTTTGTGCATGCCCCTGCACCCTCCTTCTTGCCCATCATAGCCATTGTGCTGCCACTAACCCTCCCGCTTGCCATGCATGGTCTTCTGTGCTGCCATGCCCCCTCCCACCTTCCCTGTGTGGTCAGCTAGCTGCCCCTGACCCCCTCCCACCTTTGCTCCATGGTCTGTGTGTATGCCATCATAGTCTCACTGTTGCTCTCCATGGTGTGTCTTGTTTCTAGTGCCCATCCTGCCTGACCTCCATGGTCATTGCTCCTGCCCTGCCCCCTTGCCCCCAGCCCTCTGTTTCCATGTGCAGATCCCTATTCCCTCTCTCCTGGCTTGTCTGTTCCATTGTAATGCCCCTGATCCGTCCCTCCTGTCCTTTATGGTCTGCTATGCTGCAGATTTCTCTCCTGTCTGTGCGTTATGGTCAGCTAGCTACCATTGCCTCTTTCCCCTCTGTTCTCTGTTGTCCATGTGCATGGTCCTGTACCCTCCCTATTGCTTTCTATGGATTGTTGTGCTGCACTCCCGTCCCGCATGCCCTGTGTGGTGTATTGTGCTGCTGCAAACCCTGATGCCTGCCCTGTAGGGTCACTTTGGTGCACCTTTCCATGTCCCTCCTGTCCTCTGTTATCCGAGTCCATGTCCCTACCCCAATTCCTCCTGCTTACCATGATCCAATGCACCATACTTGTGAACAATTTGAACTTGGTAAGAGGGAGATTTTGAAAAAAAACTGGGGTATTGATTTTCCCCTTTGAGTTACATTGAAAAATAGGAGATTGTAGACAGGAGACAGATCAAATAAAGCCCATTTGAGCTTAAAAACATTGGACGTTTCCTGGCTGAAACGGGTCTGTTGGCATGTATGGTTGTACTACCACTGCCTCTTCCTTCTGCCCACAATGGTCTATTATATTGTCACAGACTCTCTTGCCAGTCCTTATATTGTTGGTTTGTTGCCCCTGCCCCCCTTTCCACTGCCCTCCATAGTCTGTTGTGCTGCCACTGCCCTTCCTGCCTGCCCAGTGTGGTCAAATTGTTGCCTCTGCACTCTCCTACCTGCCTTCAATTTTCAGAGTCCGTGCCCCTGGCCTCTGCCTCTCAACAGTATCCCAATTAAAAACTAGATTGCTAACATTCTATATTTATTACAAAAGTGTGGAACGCCTGATGTCATCTTGATGTAATCAAAACTGTAATACCTAGAGCATTTCCTTTAGAAATTACATATATGAGAGGGTCTTATTTGCATCACAATTATGGTTAGTGCTCTAAAAAACTAAAATGAGGACATATTTTCTGAGTTTTCAAATAGCGTCAAAGAACTTTTAAATTATTTGTAATCTTTATGTTTTTTTATCCAGTTGACCACTTGATTAACTGTTGCACCTAGGGGAGAAGATGTGGTGTTACTTCCAGAGCTGCAGACTTTGCAACTGGGGAACCAGGTTGGAGTTTCTGCTTCAGCTCAACATTCTGTGATTCTGGTCAAATCACTTAATCTCCCCATGTCTACAACCAGAATTCATTTGATCTTGTGTGATGTAACCAATGCTCATGTAAAGCACTCCAATACCTGACAAGTCTGCACTATATAAAACTGCAAATACACAAAAAATAAGTGTTTTGCACACTTCTGTCATTGGGCTACATGTGGGCTACATCTGGGTGATATTTGTGCTGCATTTGGGCTCTTTTGTCTCTGGTGGCCATCTTGGGAGTTTTATTTGTTATGAAGTTTCCTAATTTCCTCGTTTACTGCAGTCTCCTCAGTAGGAAATACTTGCAGTTTTTTACTTTGATTCCATCAAGAAGGTATTCAGATATGTCACACATTTGCCATAAATTCTGAATGGTAGCACTCTAGTTGCTCATTAGATCACTGTAGTAAAGCTACTGCTCACCAGGGAAGTCTGCTGCTGGTATTCAAAGTGCATGTTTCAGTCTGCATGTCATAATTTATTTATGAAATAGAAGAGGATTTGAGAAGTCAAAATGTGCCCTAATTTTTCTTTCTGCAGCGCTAATCATAATTTCTATGGCAAAATGAACCCCCTCATTTTGTTCCTTTGTAAATTAAATGTTTTAAGTGTTACCACTTTATTCCAATCAAGATGGCTTCAGGTGTGCCATACTTTTGTCATAAGTAAGACTGTTAGCGCTCTAGTTGTTCGTTAGAACACTCTGGCACATTCAGTCATTGGGCTATACTTGGGCTACATCTGGGTGATATTTGTGCTACATTTGGGCTCTTTTGTCTCTGGTGGCCATTTTGGGAGACTTATTTGTTATGAAGTTTCCTAATTTCCTCATTTACTACAGTCTCCTCAGTAGGAAATACTTTCAGTTTTTTACTTTGATTCCATCAAGAAGGCATTCAGATGTGTCACACATTTGCCATACCTTCAAAATGTTAGCACTCTAGTTGCTTATTAGATCACTGTAGTAAAGCTACTGCTCACCAGGGAAGTCTGCTGCTGGTATTGAAAGTGCATGTTTCAGTCTGCATGTCAGAATTTTTTAATGAAATAGAAGAGGATTTGAGAAGTCACTCAAAATGTGCCCTAATGTTTCTTTCTGCAGCACTAATCATACTTTCTATGGCAAAATGAACCCCCTAATTGTGTTCCTTTTTAAATTAAATGTTTTAAGAGTTACCACTTTATTCCAATCAAGATGGCTTCAGGTGTGCAATACGTTTGTCATAAGTAGGACTGTTAGCGCTCTAGTTGTTCTTTAGAACACTCTGGGAAGCTGCAGTAGAACACAAAGGAATCAACTGACAGTCTCTGCCCTTGTTGAATGTACATGTTTTACTGAGAAAGTCAGACTTCATTCTCACATGACTGAGAAAGATAATGTGAATTTACAGAAAATATGCTCTCAGTTTAGCTTATAGATCACCTTCCAAACCTCTGTGGGAAAAGCATGAGAAAATAGTTTTCTCTCAACCATGATTCATGACATCACAGCAGAAGGCTTTTTCACCTTAGAACACACCACAATTCCTAAAATGAGTACGGTACCATCAACAAATGATTTATAATGTAACTAAAGTCTTAAAACCTTCTATTAACTGTAATGCTTTTTAATGAGGTGCTATCATGTACATTGGTCCCAAGATGGCTGCAAACACTTCTTGGATGAAGTACTGACAGCCAATCAGATCTCACGATGAGATGTGTGGTTAGGCTCCGCCCAGATATATCTATCTTTTTTACTCTAATTTTCTCAGGAACTACTGAACGTATTTACACCATTTAAGCAAAAGGCACAAGTCTGAACTGAGGACTACCTCTTTGCCAAATTTGGTGTAATTCCGTTCAGCAGTTCGGGCTGTAGCTGCGTTAACAGGTCCTATGGGAAACTGCATGGGGAAAATACGTTTTGGGACCTCCCTTTTTTCTCGGCCCCCGCTTGACGAATCACCGTGAAATTTTCAGGATAGGAGCGGACCGGAGCTGGCCAAAACTTTGGAAAATTTCGCAAAGATTCGTCAATCGGCGCCAACGTTATTCCAAATAGAATGTTGCGGATTTCCTATGGAAAATAGGTCCTAACTATAACTATACATATATATAGATTCACTGAATTAAACATAGGTTTCAGGCCTGATATAGTTAGGAATTAGCATTTTAAAAAACTTTAGAAATTCACTGAAAAAACCATAGGTTTTAGGGGTGTTATAGTTAGCTGGACATTTCACTCGAACAAAACCATTGAAATTCCTCCGATATAGTTAGTTGTACTAACTATATCTCGCACGCCAGCAATCCACTGCTGATGATGTCACATATTACATCATTCATGACATGGTCAGTGACATCACTGATGACATCTCAAATGACTACATCTTTGGCCAAGTCCCCTTTGCACTCAGGATCACAGTTCTAATACTTGTTTTATGCACTTCAACCCCCGAATGACCTGCAAAATAATAGCGCTTCATCTCCAGCGCAACTCAGGACGCAAGAGTCGAAGAAGTGTGTGTGTCTTGAAGCTGCAGCAGCCCGGACTGACACACACGATGGGCGTGGGGTAGGTGCACGGGAATGGATAGGGCTTAAACTCTTTGAGCCCAAAGGCTGTTGCATGCAGGCTCTGAGGGGAAGACAGCATGGGAGCGCCAAAATGCGAAATCCATATTGAAGGGTTTTGGAATAGCTAGCATATTTTGGTACTGTGCTTAATTTCAGCTGGTGGTTGCAGGACACTTTTTGGACTTATTTTTAATCACCAGACTTTAACCCAGAGCAAGAAAGAGAAATGCAGCAAAGGGGGAAGGATGAGGAAGAGTAAGACGGAAAAAACACTGTAATAATGAGAAAGCAGGGATGAAAAAGAATCTTCAAAAGTGTGAAATAAAGGGGCAGGGAGAGTATTTTCGTGAGAGAAAGAGACATGTGGTGAAATCAAGACTATACAGCCTCGGTATTCGGCACATGCAACATTCGAAAGCAGTGTCAGTGAGCCTCTGAGAAAAGTTTGAGCACCTATTCTTTTACAAATTAAACACTTATTTGATGCCATAGTTTCTGCCTCCACAATGCAGCTTAGGCCTGTAGGGACAATGGGGAATAACGCGGTGGTGCACCTGTTTTCAGTCTCAATATAAGTTTTCACTTTCAGACCAACATCTTTGCCATGCAGAGAGAGTGGGGTTGTGTGAGGGACTGCATTTCAGCACAGCTTTTAAATTGGGTTTCTTATACTATGGGCATACAGGTGATGATTACTATGAGCCTATAGTCATGGCCACTGGAATTATGAGATTTTGAAACTGAGGCTTTTTCCACATAATAATTCATTTGCTGCATTTGCCACATAATCCATCATCTGTTGCACAATCTGCAGATTTTCACAAAAAATGTTCCCAGCTGAACCGGTCAAAAGTTAAAAATTCAGTGGTGTGTTGCTGCACAGTAGAAGGCCCTTCGCAAAAATTAACTGATCACTTTTTTGTTGCTCACTGCTGTATTTGGGTGTTAAACTATAGCTACTGAGGTGAAATTTTTGCCCAGACAGTGTTAATGTGTAAAAAAGACAAACAAACAAAAAATTGGCTTTCATTGCCACATTATTTAGTCAACCCAGCTACATAATTTGGTCCTGCCCTGCCGCATAATTATAGTGTCACTGTCTATAATAGAAGAAAAGCAATTTTACAGCATGGAACAGTGTACAAAAAGTGGGTCTAAGACCCGATCCATATAAATGACTTCTCCCACAATTACGATACAGGGTTGTACGCGAGCCACCCCCAACCGTCCTCGACGGCCCTGGATTTATTTCTAGGCCCACTACCTTCACTGCCCTTGGAGCCAGAGGGCACGGAAGGACTGGGAGCAGATATCTCCCTACAAGCATTTACAACTAAGATACGGGCCATGGTGAAGTGTAAGGTGCCGGGCTCGGATGGGTTGTCAGTTAAGTTCTATGCGGCGTACATCTCCCAGCTGGCTCCTCGACTGAAGAAGTTGGATAAATCGGCCTGCGAGGCCTGAGTACCCCTCCCAAACTATGGAGGTATTATTGGTTCCCCTGCTTAAACAGGGCCACCTGAGCAGTAGTTGGCGTCCTACCGACCCCTCAGGATACTTAAGGTAGACTATTAGGAGCTGAGCAGGATACTGGCCATGGTGGTCCACCCTACATGCCAGGCCTCATCCACTTAGATCAGACAGTCTTGACAGTGGATATCGAAAAGGCGTTTGACAGCCTGGAATGGGATTACTTGTAGGCCGTGCTCTGCCGCTTGGGGCCGGGGCATGGATTTCTGGCCTGGGTGCTGCAAATGTATGCGACACCGACTGTGAGTGTTAGATCGGGAGGAATGATCTCAGAATCATATGCTGTAGAGTGAGGTACATGACAGAGCTGCCCTCTGTCTCCACTGTTGTTTGCCCTGGTAGTGGAACCATTTATGTGAAGGGTGCTTGGGGGTGACTACTACAATGGCATTTTATATCAGGGGGTTATGCACTCTGTCGCATTTTATGCGGACAACATATTGATCTTCTTCTGGGACTATGTGAGGGATGCCCCTGGGGTGATCGGTCTTCTGGAGGAGTTTGACACTTCGTCGGGTTTGTGCGTGAACTAGCAGAAGACCAGTTTGTACTCCCTTGGACCATGTCACTCTAGAGGAACTGCAGTGGCAATGGACCACCTTTCAGTATCTGGGAGTGCAGCTGTACCTCACTGAATCTGCATTGTTGGAGGGTAATGACGGTATGGACTTGGCTGCACTCTGGGGATAGATACGCTTCTGGAGTGCCCTCCCTGTACCTGTGGCGGGACATGTTGCTATAGCCAAGATGATTGCATTGCCTCGGCTGTTATATTGTTTTGTGATGCTTGTGGTCGTGATTCCTCGCTCCAGCTTTAGAAAGATGGGTACCTATTGGTGGACCTCATATGGTGCTAGGGCCACTGCTGTGTGGCCATAGCGAAACTGCAGAAACCCTCCCAGTATGGAGGGTTGGCTGCTCCCGATTTTGAGTCATACTACCTTGAGGCTCTGCTACAATGGGTGGGCAGCTAGGTGGACATTACGATGCAGGGTGGCCCATTCCTGGAGAGCGGTGCGCTGGCACTGGACTGGCTGTTGCAGTTCGTGCTGGAGCCCAAAAAGGTCCAGACGGAGCCTCCTACATTTCAACCGGTGGCACAACATTGCTGGCTGCAATACCTACAGAGGGCAGGATGGCCCTTCCCTATACCCCTCAAATGGTTGGTGTGGTTTCTGCTCGGGGATGCTCCCCAGAGCTTGGAAGAGTGGGCGGCCCAGGGGTTGACAACTTTAAGAGAACTGTGTGACTCTGGGGTACTGTGCCCTTTTGAGAACCTACAGATGACATTTGACTTGCCGATGGGCCATTTCCTCTTCCACGGAGTTGTCGCTGCACTGCTGAGGTGATGGTGGTGGAGAGGCCTGGAGGAGCCACAGTTGCATCAGGGCTGTCAGTCGTTGTGCACTTCTACTGACCGGGATGTCATGGGGTTGAATACAGCATTCCCAGCAGACATGAGCACTCCCTTGACCTCCCTCATGGACACTTTGGGCGGCCGACACTGGTATTCCCATTTCAGATGAGGACTGGGCCAAAATACTTAAAGAAACACCTCGAGTCTCACGCAAATCCCACCTTGAATTAATTAATTTCTATGATTTACATAGGGCATATCTCACTCGGGAGAGAATTAACAGGTTCTTCCTGGGTGCTGACTGAAAGTGCCCTATATTTAGTATGGGAGACACTGACATGATCCATATGGTGTGGAGGTGCCCTCATGTGCAGGGATTCTGGAAGAAGGTGGTGGGTGTCATCACCACTGTTATGGTGCATGTGCTGTCAGCGGTTCCTGCCACCTACTTTCTGGGATTGTTCCTAAGGTAGTCAAGCACAAAGTCACCAGGACATTTTTTGACTTAGCACTGATTCTGGGGAAAAAACAGATCATGTTTAACTGGAAAAGCACATGGGACAGTTGTTCCATAAATGGAAGGAGGAACTCTGTAAATGGGCCTACTTTGAGGGAGCGACCTTGCTGAGGGAGGTCAAAAGGGGGCGGTGCACCATGGACGTGGTTAGGGCCTGGGAAGTTTTGTTGGAGGAGCTGCTGTAGATTGGTAAAATGCTGGAGATATTCCTTCCTTCCCCTGTGCTTCCCTGTCCCTCTCCTGTAAAGACTATACCTCAGCGGCAAGGTGCACCTTCGACAGTCCCCTGACACATGAGGCGATGTGATTTGTTACCTACAGACCAGACACGTGGGGAGGGGGTGGGTTTGGGCATATTGGAATAGTAAATTATACATTTCTAATGTCAGCGCGCCATCTACTGCAATTTGATGTAATGACTTGCGTAGTAATGGCATTGCGTGGTAACAACGCAGTCGTTCTAACGACCGCGTTGTAATGCCACGTGATGTAAAGACTCGGGTTGTAACGAGGCATATTCGTATCTACTGGTGTACTACTGTTTTTGTATTGTGCATGAAAGAGAAATGCTAATACATTTTCGTTAAAAAAAAATAAAAAATGGACCAGTGCACAAAAGAAACCTCTGCTGCTACGAGTATAAGTACAGGACACATAAGGGTCAGTCTTGCACCAACTTTTGTGTCACGCTTTGGCTGCAAATTAACACAGATTTGTAAATATTGGGGCCTATTTACAAGCCAGTTTGTGTTGCTCTTGTACCATGCAACATGGTGCAAGAGCGACACAAACCGTAAGTCAGATTTATGAAGCCACTCATGGCCACTTTGCATGCCTGTGAGTGGCTCCATAAATCTGGAGTAAGGCAACGCAGTGCAATTCGCAACGTTGCCTTACTCTGCCCTTGGAAGGCGTTCCATGGGTGTTCTGTGGGTGTTCCCACACAACTCCCATGGCTTTTGACGCACTCCCAGATTTCCCAGATCTGGTAAATCTGGGAATGCACCACAAAGATAGACCTTCCCCGGAGAGGTGTCACGAGGAAAAATATCTTTATTTCTTCTTGTTACTTCCTCTTTCTATGTGTGCTGCAGATAGAAAGAGAAAAAGGCCTCTCACGGTTGTTTTTGTGCAGGAAGATTTCTCTCCCTGCACAAAAACAATCCTGCATGCAACGCAGGCACCCTTGCATCATGTTGCAAGGTTGCCTGCGTTGGCGCTAGGTTACCAAAAGGGCGACAGTGCAGAGGAAAAAGCAGGAATTCGCCCTATTGCCTTAAAACAGCGCATTCCTGCCTTCCCTTTCATGCAGTGGACCCAGCAATGTGACTTGCTGCGCTGCACTGTGTGACTTTTTCATAAACAGACCACTTTAAGGCCGAACTGCTTCACGCATGTTGACGAATAAGAGGGCAGCGCAGCGTTGTATGGGGAAATGTAACATAGGCTCTCTTCTGCATGTGTTTTCACAGGCAACTAAAATACTATTGAGATGTTTAATGCATGCCGGGAACAGCTCTAGTGGTTTACCTCAGTAGCACAGCAAATGAAATCTGGAAATGTTTCAATTTGTGCAATCCATGCTTTGTTCACCACCATCTGATAGGTCATTTGCTCTGCTTATGGAATACGCCAATGTTCATATTGTTTTAAGCAGCTGTGACAGAATGATTAATAACTTGAGAGCAATCGCTACAGGCACGGAGGGAAATCAAGGAAGTCACGCGATCACTTTTATTTATGTCGTCATAGTGGTTACGTCGAAACAACCCTGACAACTTGCATTTCTATATTTTTTTAATTAAACATAGTCATTCGCTATGCAGCAATTATAAATGTTCTTATTCATTTTAATACTAAAAGAAAAGCCGGTAAGTTTTTCCTTTTCCCCTGCATGATTCCGACTGACACTCATCCCATTTCCAAGAAGCTACCCATATGCAAAACGTGCCACATGATCATGTTCTTGGAAGTTAGAACTTTCAGTTCTGCCCAGAGCTAAATTGTGACTGAAACTGCGACCTCGCTCCCAGTGTTCTGCAATTTGGCAGGCAAGAAGTTCGCACAAGCAAACACATTTATCATGCAGTCAATACCAGAGGCTGATGAAACAGAGAAGCAGACAATGGATACACAGGTCTAAATATCCACGCTCATCGCCAAAGAATAAACAGGGAATAATAACAGTGCAAAGTCAATACAAATCTCTTGAGTGCTGTGGAATTAGTTTACAGGAGCTAAGGGGAATCAGAGTGCAGTATGTGAAGGGCCTGATTCACAAAGGGTCTCCACACTCGAGTACAAGGCCCCGCAGTCGTGGGGGAGTCTCGGGGTGGACCCCATTGCGGCATTCCATCAGTGGCGTAACAAAATTTGAGGAGGAGCTCTCGGGCGAGAGTACTGTGCTGAGGGGGGCCCCTGCAGTTCGGGCCCCCCACCGCATGGGCTTGCGGGGGCCTGTGTTACGCCACTGCATTCCGTCCCGAGTGCGAAGACTCCCCGTCGACACAGGGCCTTGTCCATGAGTGCGAGGCCCTTTGTGAATCAGGCCCCACGTGTTTTACCTCTCTTGTTCTCAGTGCTTAATTTGTAAAAAAAAATAAGTGCCAGGTCCTCATCAGGAGGCCAATGCAGCCTGCACCACCCATTGCCCCTGTCAGCATTGCCAATGACAGTACCAAACCAGCCACTAACCATCACACTCCTACAATTGTGACCATTCAGACTATTCCAGGCCGCCAAAGCTATGAGATTAGCATGGGCAGCAGGTAGTAGTCATTTTTAACGTATATTAAATTTGTAAACGGCTGTTGTTGTATTCACTTTAAATCAGCCAAACAGCCCACCATGTGGCAGACTTTCATAAGTGTTGATGCTGCCAATTAAGTGCTGCTGCTGAGACCGGAAACCACTGACACAAATGAAGAACTGGTTTTTCTGGCAGCTGCCTTGATATGGAACCCAAAACTGGCCATCAAGCACACCCCTGTAGCACTTGACCCTCATGATAGTGAGACAGAGCGGTCCAAGGCTAACTCTAGTAGCTGTGGTGGGCTAGATGTCAGACCTCAGCAGGGCCAGTAATAATGTTGGCTGGATAGGGAAGCCGGGAGATAGGCGGAAGTTGCTCAGTTGACTCAGCTGTGGGCATCTTGAGGAGGGTATTGATTTCTGAAGGTTTCCATTCATCTGGGAAAGTGGTGGACGTAATGGAGGTGTTTATGATGTGGGTTAGGGTCGTGCTGATTGATGATGTAACCGGGTTGTAGATGTGGTGGGGGCATGGGTCAGTTAGGGCCCTTGAGGGGATGGTCCACATGATTGCCACTGGGTTTTGTCTGGTGAGGGTTGTAAATTCAGTCAAGTGGCCAACTTGGTTGGTGGTAGGTAGGTTAGCACTGAGTTCTCTGGGGTGGGGCTAGTATGCAAAGTTGCTGTAGATGTTTGTGATGTTCCTGTGTAAGAAGTTATATAGTTTGTAACGGAGTTGTTGAGAGGCAGCAGTGTTATTGACAGTGGCAGAGTTCGTGGTGAAATCCTTGATGATTGTGAAGATCTCCTTGCAACTGTTGGAGCTTCCTACATCCAACACAAAGGTGTTGATTCCGATCCTGTAAAACCCGGGTACGAATGGTCGTACGGAGCGTTTTTTCCTTCCGACTCGTACCCGGGAAAAACACCTTACAAACTCGCAAATACGATTCGCACAGAAACACCATTTCCGTACGAGTCGTAAAAAACACCGACCGGCAAAAAAATACATACAAATCTGATTCTGGACGGCGCATACGCGACGTCCAGATGGAGTCAGGCAGCGTTCTACGGACCAGCAAGTACGATTCGTGACGACGTCACTCCGCACGCAGCAATTTTTACGGGAGCCAAAAACTGCAGGGAAATTGAGGACGACGCGAACAAGGAGCCCCGGTACGCGACAGACAGTGATGGACCCCAACATACGCGTCATCCCGGCCCTCATTGCCTACCACCCCATGTACAGAAACCGCCGCAGACGCCGCAGAAGGTCAGAACAACCCCCAGGGGCAAAGGGGGGGGGGTGTGTGCAAGTTGCAGGAAACATAACCCACACCCCACAAATTATTAAAACATCATGCACATTAATTACCTCCATGGTCTGGTCACTTCGGGGGGCGTGTCCACCAATCCCACGTCCCGCCACAACGGAAGTGGACGTGGACGCATACCCGTCACCACCACAATGGTGGTACGGGACGTACCCACGCCCCCCAGAGTGTGGGTACGGACCGTACAACACCTACCCCTGCGTCACACCAACAATGGCGGTACGGCCTGTACCCACGTCCCAAAGGCATGGGTACGGGCCACACCCCCAAAGTTGGGGTGCCGTAGGGGTACGGGCCGTACCCAGGCCATCAGCGCCTGGCTACGGCACATACCACGCCTACCCCTACGTCACACCAACAATGGCAGTACGGCCGGTACCCACGTCCCAAAGGCATGGGTACGGGCCGCACCCCCAAAGTTGGGGTGCCGTAGGGGTACGGGCCATACCCAGGCCATCAGCGCGTGGGTACGGCTCGTACCACGACAGTGGACACATACATAGGGGTGTGTGCCTATCACTCCCAGCAGTGCCCAGACATATGAGGGGTGGGTCCCTATCACTCCCAGCAGTGCCCAGACATATGAGGGGTGGATGCCTATCACTCCCAGCAGTACCCAGACATATGAGGGGGGGGTGCCTATCACTCCCAGCAGTGGCCAGACATATGAGGGGTGGGTGCCCATGACTCCCAGCATTGTCCAGACATATGAGGGGTGGGTGCATATCCCTCCCAGCATTGTCTAGACATATATGGGGTGGGTGCATATCACTCCCAGCATTGTCCAGACATATGAGTGGTGGGTGCATATCACTCCCCGCAGTGGCCAGATATATGAGGGGTGGGTGCATATCACTCCCAGCAGTGCCCAGACACATGAGGGGTGGGTGCCTATCACTCCCAGCAGTGCCCAGACATATGAGGGGTGGGTGCCTATCACTCCCAGCAGTGCCCAGACATATGGGGGTGTGTACATCACCCTCCGATGAGCAAAACTCCATGGGTGCATGAAGGCATACACAATGTGCGACAATGTTGAGAGTGCCATGACAACACATCACTGACTGCAGTGTCCCACTCCCATGAAGATGGATGTCCTTCCCCCACTGCATGACACACCACATGTGGGTGTGATGACAAATTACACATGCATACCCACCCCTGGCGGAGGCAGCACAATACACACACTGAGATCATGCAACAAGACTGTATCCTCAGGTCAAACACCACTAAACTAAGAGAGCCTAAGGGAACACACACTGTCACCCACATTCCAGGAATGATAGGAATGTACAGGTGCCGGGGCAGCCAACAAGTTGTAGCCTCCCATGGAAGGAAAAGAGTGGAGTACACACAGATACAATGCCCACAATTGTCAGTCAGGTGCCCAAATATCCTGCAGAACACGTAACACATGTGTGTGAGGCAGGGAGTACACACATGCATAGTGCGGAAAAGGGAAAATGTCCACATGAAGTCATGTCAATATACTCCATAGACAAGTACAGTGTCCAGCAAGGATGCCACAAACGATGAAGGTGGAGACATAGCAGAGCATGCATGGCCAAAGTCGAAGGGATGTGTCACACACCGAGGAAATGTTGACACAGCTCAGCACAACAATTGGGAAACACCCTGCAGGGAAGATGGCAGGTGCCACAGAGTAAGGAACACACCTTGGGACAATGTCACCATGCAGTAAGAGCTAACATGACCTAAGAATACATGCAGTCACCTTGTGACGGCATGCAGATACTAGGGTCCACCCCATGAGCAGCACACTACAACATTTCCCAGACACACAACACATCATCACCACTCCAACTAAGGGAGCAGCAGCACCAACAGCAATACCAGAAAAGCCATAGTGTGCAAAGGAAAAACAAAAAACCACATTCAGCATTTCGAAGAAAAGTAGCTACAGTACACTATTCACCAAGCCCATGGGCCACGCCAGATGCGAAGTCCTGGGGGGGGACACGTTGGGACGCGTCTCCCCTAGCTTGCCTGCACAGTGCACTGTACCATATCATCCACAGAATGGGGGGCATCATGTGGGGGGGAAGAACCAGGCACCGCAGGGACAGGAGGGGCACGGGTAGGTGTCGTGGGTGCAGGGACGGACGACTCCACCACAGGGGGTGGGGCAGCGCCAAAGGAGGAGGTCAGTATGGCGCTGCACATGGCAGCAAGCTCTTCCAGTGTCTCCCCTGCACCCGAAGGAACCACAGGCCCCAAGGAGGAGGGGGGTCGGAGGGATGGGTCGCAGCGCAACTGGGGGAGGGTGTGGACAGGGGGGGGAATCAACTACCCTGCCCGGGGAATCCCTCAAATGCTTGCGGGGTGGTGTCACACTGGGGCTGAGGGACGGACTGCCCATGAAGGACTCTCTGTCCGACTGTTGGGCAGGAGAGCCAAGGGGAGTGGTTTTGGAGGTAGTGGGTCGTGAGGACTGCGGACTCCTACTGTGAAAGCGTGGCTGCTGTTTTCCCCCCGACCCAGTGCCTGTGCCTTCTCCCCCCTGTGTGACAGGAGGTGTGCGCTTGGCCTTCCCTGGTGGTGTGCTGCCTGTGTCTGGTGGGGTGCGTGCATGGGGACATCTGGGTGTGTATGGGACAGGCATGGGAGTGGGAAGTGCGGATGGTGCCGGGGTAGGGGGGTGGACGGAGCGCTGCAGGAGGCCCACTGCTGCCGTCAGTGACGAGTCAATGGACCTCAGCAACATCCGTTGGTCAGACATCGCTGATGACATGCCCTCCATGTACGACACCATCCGTGTCAGCAGTCTGGTGTGGCCATGGAAGACACGCAGGAGCGATGTCTGACCAACCTGCAACTGGTGCTGAATGTCCACAGACTCTGCATTGACGGCAGCAGGGGAGACAGGGGCAGGGGGTGCGGTGCCTGGCACGAAGGAGACATGTTTGGTGTACCACAAACTCCCCTCAGAACCCAGAACCCCTTATCCGACTAGCTTAGTGTCCCATTCGTTAGCCGATGTTGAGCTCGGCGGTCCCAGTGTATAGACAACCCAGAACAAGCGCATGACAATATTCTCAGGAATGGTGGGAATCAGACATACCTGTTCGACATTATTCTCAGATCAGTCCACAACAGAATAGACACAGACACGGTAAAGTTGAAAGAGTTCATTCAATGAACCTCGCGTCCTAAGATGCAGTACTGTGGCTAACATAAGCAGACAAATGGTTAAGTTCAGAAGCATCAGCATTGTTGCAATATCATAGACAATGAAAGGAGCAATCATGAGAAAATGACAGTGGAAACAGCAACCTTCCTGTCGCCAGTAAACCAATAGTAGTATCATTCGACTAATAGAAGGTCTCTAGGCTTGAACGGGGGACCCCCCACCGTACAGATCAGCTCAGTGGTATCACATCACAGGATCATCTAGTCTCTTCTCCTGCGAAAGTTCCCCATCACAATGAAACTCAAATGTGCTGCACTGCAATATGGCAAGCATTCGTCTATCAGGTATCTGCAGCTGCGTGCATGTAATGGCTAAATAGTGGGCCGATCAACCTGCACACAACAACATGCACCGTCTAGTCACCCAGACTGTTTTTGTACACAATGTACAGTACAAGCTCGCTGCTCACTGTGAAGGATGTCAAACAACAGACAGTCCTCATGTGAAGCAAACTCCAGTAGGCATTTTAAAATTGATAACACGCAACTACAGTGTCACGTGCGAAAGCAGCAAAATTGGCAAGATGGCTCACTAACAACTAACGCAGTGGTGCCAACTTAGCATTGTACATAGGGATATAGGAATCATCACTACACCCCCCCTTGTTCGTACCACTAACCACTAGGGGCGCAAAATCGAGAACGCAGAGTTCAAGTCTGATAGAATGGAACCAAGGGCATGAACTGGAAGTCCATAGAAGGGAAGCGAAAAAGTCAGAAAAGAAATGTCAATTATGAACGATGTTGCAGGGAAATGAACCATGCAAAAGGGGAAAAAACATAACATCGATGGATGCACCATGAAATGAGCAGGGCTAAAGTCAATCCATCAAGGTATAAGCACAATAAGTTGCAACAGCTTCCAAGAGGAAATCATTAGAACGTTCCGCAAAATTATCTGCCATCCAGTTCAGGAGGGGGAAAGAACACACGTGTTCCTCAACAATCGGAGCATCCAGCACCATTTGTGGACAACAGGTGAGGACATTAAGATAACTTCTGGATAAGAATTCAGTTGCAGCCGTTCCGATGTCCCAATTCCCCAGGACTCCATGTGCTGCAGCACAGGCCATGATCCTGACGCCAGAACAGTCCAACTCATGAGCCACTAAGGGGCTCATCAGTCGATCATAATCCGGGTCAGGAGACACCAAGTTAGACAGGCACAAATCCAGAGCCCATTCAAATGGACAATCTAGAAGGGAAACCGGAAGGACAATCCATAGGCACTGCTTAAGGTTGCCAGCGGCAGAGTGCCGTAGAATTCAAGCATCTGTTTCCGAAGATGGAGCAGCCGGTGCATGCTGTCTTGTAACGCAAGTTGTGAAGCCACAGCGTAGTACGCAGATCAATAATAGCACCCCAGCCACGAGTGCGAGAAGCAAAGGGAGACCTCCGAAGACGCTAGAAAAAATCGAATGATGAAATGCGGGGATCACACCAAACAGAGTATGGAAGGAGGTCACGAGGCCGGATCCCACAATTCAGAAAAAAACATCCATGCCATTTGTTGACGAGGCATGAAAGATAGTCTGAATCCGAGTCCCAAATATGTAGTGGGAGATCAGTGTCCAAAAGCGCTTGCACCTCTGTGCGCGTGTGAGCTACATGAAGGACAAATGTTTCTCGGGATGAAGTCAACACGACTTGTTTTTGAGACAATAGAGCCCTTATTCTGCTCATCTTGTTGAACTCTGCTTTCAAGGTTGGAATGGAAGGCCAGATGGATACATCGAGCCGGCCATGCGGGGGTGGGAAAAGAACGTAATGACAGAAAACCAATCGTAGTGATACAGTCACGATGTGAGGAATTCCCGGAAGCATCCCACAGCAAGCTTCATCATTGAACAGCACATAATTACCGTTAGAAAGCAGCGTACAAGACGGGGTCATAACTGGTACACGAATCCCTTTCAGAATACAAGCTAAATCATGAGCGTGCATATGACAAGCACCATGCAATTGAATGTGCCTACACACCACAGAATGATCCGGAGTGGAAGTGCACCCATCACCTTTTAAATACACCTCCTTGCCGTCTCTCACGCACCTGTTGTCGCCTAGCACGGACACAAGGGACCCGAGCAAGTGGGAGGGCGGTGATGGGACTGGACAGGTCCTCCGCCTGACTCCCCTCGGCCTCCGTGCCACTTGCTGCGCCAGACTCCCCAGCACTGGTGGCCCCGGTGCTGGATCCCTCCCCCACGTCCGTGCCAGTGTCTCCCTCGGTTTCCCCCGACGATGCTGTGGGCAAGGTGAAGAGACAGGAAATGATCCGACACCTGTATACATATGACACATGAGTCCAAACTACATAGGACACAGCGCATAGCATGAACAGCAACATGAGTGACATCTACAATACTACAAACATATGTAAGCCCTGCACCACACAGTTGGTTTACCCACCATGCCACTGGGAAACAATGGGGAGCATGACACAACAGAAAATTACTTGATATCAATTGATACAGAGGAGCAACTCTCTGGGGACAGTCGAGCACTGTATCACTGGCATGGCACAGTCACCTACACCCGCAACTGTCCCCTAATGCCAGGGATATGGATAATGACACCTGACATGTAACTACCGGCGTTGCATGATGTGACTATGTCATGTGTGTGTCATGTGTTCCCATGAGCTTGCTGTAGTTGTTCCGTGACATGCATCTGCAGTTGCTGCATCCAACATGTGTGTGCGTGTCGATGAGCATGGCACACTATTACGCACACCAGGCCACATGTGGAATCAGACGTAACGGGTGTATGTATGCATCACACATGGACTTGCGAGACAAGGACATATCTGCGTAGTTGCAATGTATGTGTGATCATTCCTGACATGTACCCCTTCATGGCAAGGTATGTGGACTGTCCTATTTCAAGGACATGTGACCTGTGCCTCTAGTGTTCCGCAACCGGTCTGTATGATGAAACATCCTTCTCATGCACATATGTGGTTGTCTGTCACTCCTGTAATGCGTCTGCCTGTTCACTTACACTGGCCCACAGCTAGTTCCATGGCATGTCATGTTGACCTTGAGCACCCACGTGTGTAGCTGACTGTTGGTAGGGGTGTCACCTGGCTGGCATACGTGTCCTGGATGCATTGCACAGTACAGACTCTGTATGTAGCATATGTGTATTAGCTGTTGAACATGTGCTCAGTTCATTGACAGTGGTATAGTGCTGTACTCAATCTTCGTTATTCCTTCCAAAATTCTGCAGGGCACCGCCTCTCCCCCGACCAATGCCAGACTTGGCTGCCATGAGGGAACGTGACTGTATACGCCGCTACCGCTTCTCCCAACCGTTGATTGACAACTTGACCACAAGGCTGGAACCACACCTCCAACCGCTACACAGGTATCCTACTGCACTGACAGCCAAGATGAAGGTGATGGCAGCCCTACATTTCTTTGCCACGGGTACGTTTCAATTGACCATAGCTGATGTAGGTGGCATGTCCCAGACCATGTTCAGCCGTGTCCTGCATGATGTGTTAGAGGCCATGTTGTTACACCTGGATGAATTATTACATTTTCCAACCCATGAGCAGTTGACAGGTGTCAAGGGTGAGTTCTATGCCCTGGGAGGGATGCTCCATGTCATTGGGGCCATTGATGGGACACATGTGGCTTTGGTACCACCACACGCACAGGAGGTAGCCTTCCGTGACCGCAAACCTTACCACTCCATCAATGCCCTTGTGGTATGTCTTGCTAACATGATGATATCCCATGTCTGTGCCCGTTTTCCAGGATCAGCACACAATGCCTACATCATGAGGCCTAGCAGGGTGCCTGAAATGATGCTGCAGCTGCGCACCGAACGTGCATGTCTTGTTGGTGGGTATACTCTGTTAGTCCTGTATTTAGCGGTATCTTAATATCTTACTGCTTCTCCTGACCCACTTCTGTCCATGATTTTTCCATGTAGGGGACGCTGGCTATCCCAACATGCCATGGCTGATGACGCCGCTCCGCGACCCCAGAACAGCCGCAGAACACCGGTACAACGACACCCATGGGCAGACGAGGCGTGTGATTGAGAGGACGTTTGGACTCCTGAAGAGCAGATTCCGGTGCCTCCACAAGAACGGCGGCGCACTCCCATATGCCCCGGTGAAGGTCTGCAAAATCTTCCTTGTGTGCTGCATGCTGCACAACATGTCAGTGGAGAAGGCCGTGCCACTCATCCTGGATCCGGATGAGCAGGATAATCCACCCGTGGAGGATGAAGGGCTCGGGCACGGGGCAAGTGAGGATGTGGATGAGGATGAGGATGAGGACATCCGGAGTCAGCTTATCCGCAACTTCTTCTCATGATGGTGAATCCCTGTGTCTGAGTGTGCACGCTTAGAGCCTTGTGTGGCATGTGTTGCAATGTGTGTGTCGAGCTGACTGTGTACTAAGTGACTTGGAGGTGTGTTCTGATGTGTCATTCAAGTGATGATGTCATTCCCCAAATTTTAGCGGGTACACAAAATTCATTATTAGCATGGTGACAACATAAATCCTGTAGAGTGCAGGTACATGTCTGCAGATTACTAGCTCTTCGCTGACTTGTTGTGTGTCTGTCCTCCCCAGGTTCCTGCGGCTGTCGTCTGCTCATGTCATCATTGCACTCCTGCTATTCCTCATAAGTATTGCAACGTGTGCTGGATCAGAGTTACATGCACAGACATGGTGAAAAGTCATTTTGGGTAAGGAGTGCAGCAAGGCGTTTTGTGGGTGGTACGTGTTTGTGATATGTGGGGACTGCTCCTGTGCATGTTGTGTTACCGTGCATACATGTCGACTCACCATGGGCCACCTGACGTGTTGCATGGCTCCCATGAATGGATAGTCACCCTTCCTGACAGTCATCTGTCATGGATTGTGGATTCTGATGAAGGCATCAATGTGTGTATAACGTCACTCAGGAACATACGGGATGCTAATGGTGGACATGGTGTGGGACATCCCCATATGAGGCTCAATGGGGAATTGTACACTCTCCGTGTGCAGCAAAGGGTGTGAGGCTCAACCCCTTCACTTGTGTGCCAGCTCAGTAGGATTTACCACATCTGTGTGTTGCAGGGGGTGTCCAGTGTAGGTCACACATGGTCAGCCGAATGACTTGTGATTCTGTTCCAATGGATGCAATTCCATTAGTGTGAGGCTGAGTAATAAAGGTGTTCATCACACTCCAAGGTGCCTCGTCTCTGTCAATGCAGGTCTCTTGCCACTTGGCATGCGGCATCTCTGACATACTTGCTGTCGATAATGCATAGGAGTCCATGTGTAGTTTAGTGACATGCATGCAGTTGCTCATGGATTAGGCTCTCTATTGGGCATGAAGTACATGGTTGTGTATGTTTTTTAGCAAGGTCGACCACACAATGGGCCATCACCAGCTGCTGAGGGTGTGTCTCCTGTGCGCAGGTCGCCCTTCAGTTTCCTGATCCGGTGTAATGTCTCTTTGGTGATTGTGCATGCATTGTCTCTGGGTGTGCCATGTGACACTGGACACTCCTTACTTTACACACGCGCCTGTTGCAGTTGTCCTTCTGACATCCTAGTCTTTGTGTGCAAAATGGGGCATTTTTCAGGGAGATGGCGCCTGCTGCTGCGGGCCCTGCACAAGCACCCAGTGGCCACACACACGAGATGGTGTGCATCATGTTTGGCTCGCTCACATATGCCATGCTAGTCCACAGCATCTGTACCTCATGCTGCAACCCCCTCTGCATTATGCACATGATCCACAGATAGATCCACTCCAAGTTACGACAGACCATCCCCCAGGTCCATGACAACATCCGTCTCATATACTGCCCTGCCCTCTACGGAGCAAGTACATCTGAACTCCCAGGAAACTGGGCCCCAGCAACCTCACCGTCCACCATCGATAGCTGCAATGGATCACTGTCTGCTGCAGGATGACCTCCACACTCCCCACCCACACTCAGGAGGCAGTCCACAACCCCGACCCCAAACCAACCTTGTACGTCTGTCATCCTAGATCCCGTTGGGCCATCGCCGTGCATCCAACCTTGCCCTGGCCACCGTTCTTCACATCCACCGTACTCCAGCATACAGGACATTGTTCTCCCACCTGGCCACACATACCTGGGACTCCCTCCCCGGGTACCTCCACATGGACCATGACCTCTACGCCTTGATGATGATCTCCCAAATAGTTTAGCAAGCCCCCCCTCAGCAGCCAGAGGCCATCCGAGGTGAGTGTTGTGCTCCATGCCTACATTGAATGATACCTTGTGACCCATGTGTGTCCTGTACCAGACTCTGATCCCAGGGTATGGATGGCTGGAGTTAGTTCAACACTCAGGCATAGTTAGACATTTACACACACATATGTCGTTGAATAATGCAAAATGACAGCAACATCTCATGTGCAGAACAATATGAATTTATTTTTGGTGGGGTGAGTCTTTTGGTAGATGTGCTAAGGTGCTCTACCGGGGGAATAGAATCCAAAGTTCACAGGGGGAGATGGCATCTTTGTCAGTTGGAGTCATCAGAGTCCAGACCACAGTGTTGGCCATCATTGGTCAGACTGTGACCAGCAAGTCCATGTGGCTGAGAATGTCATTGGGTGAGGTGCTGCTGTTGCGCCAGAGGGCCAGGTGCCAGGCCAGGTGACCTGGGAGATGGGGATGGTCCACTGACTCTCACGGTCTTTTACGTGGACGACCCACCTTCCTCCGGGGACCCTCAGATGCAGGCCTTGACGATGTTAGGGACGCTCCGTCAGACAAATCCTCCTCCTCCTCGTCCCTCCCTGTGTCTGGTGCTGGTCTACGCCTGGTGGTACAGGGAGGGTTTGCCAGGCTTTGGGCGATCTGACGGAATGATTGGCTCACATCCCTGTGCACCGCCACGAGCTCAGCCAGTCTTGCCTCCATCCGTCCTTGGTGTTGTTGATGACTGGCAAGATGCTCGACCTGCAGGTTCTTTATCTCATCGAGGGTCCCCTGCATCCCGGAAAGTCTGGACACGACCTGGTCCATGCCTCTGGTGTCACGCCGGTATGAGTCCAGGATGTTGCGTATGTGTGACATACCGGGTTCCTGAGCTGGCTGGTCAGGTTTGCGCCTCTGCCTGCCTCCACTCCCACCACCCCTGCCCACACGAGCCTGGCCTGCCGTTGTGGGCACATCGGGTCTATGGGACCCCTGAGGGATGGCATTTGCAGGGTTGCCTGCCTCCTCCTGGGTGCCCTGAGAACCTTGTCCCTCCTGGTCAGACTGGCTGTGTTGTTCAGTGCGAGCAGGGCTCCTGGGTGTCTCCTTGTCCCTCCTGGTCAGACTGGCTGTGTTGTTCAGTGCGAGCAGGGCTCCTGGGTGTCTCCTGGGATGTGGCATGAATGGGGGTGGGGGTTGGCACAGATGTACCTGACGCAGGTGCTGCAGGGGCTTGTACACCAGAGGGGCCAGGTTGGTCGGGGTCATCCACGGAGTGGTGAGAGTCGTCGCTGCCAGTGGGATCGTCTTCACGCGGTGCCTGGGACTGTGATTCTTCCCCCCCAGTGTTGGGGGAGATCGTCGACATTGCCCTGTGTGTGAGAGAGAGACAATGTTAATGCTGTTTCATGCCACATCCATGTTTCATACATATTCAAGTTGACACAGTTCACCCAGGTAGTTGAATGTCCCTAGCATTCCTCTCAGTGTCCACTTGGGGATGGGCATGTTGCGGGGGACAGATTGGGATGTTCTCCTGAGTGTGTGACCTGTAGATAGTTGGCTCTGATGCTTACTTGGCTCTGGATTGGTCTTGTTGTGTCACATGTCCATTGTGGGAGTGTGTGAATCCGTTGCCTGCCCCGGGGGGGGTGTGCTTGTGTTAGGGGGGGTGTGACCGGGCATGCTGTTGTGTGTAGTGTGAGTTGTCATTGGGTCTCCCAGGTGATGTGTGTGTCCCCTCATGGTGCATGCTGGCATGACAGTGTGTGTGAGTTCCTGTGCTAGATACCTGTGCTTGTGGAGTTGGTGTTTGAGTGTACAGTGGTCCCAGGAGGACCTTGTGCTGCATACAGCAGGGCCCAGTGTCAGCTACCTTGTCAGTACTTTGCCAGTCCCTGTGAATTGTGCATGGGTGTGTACCTATGCCATATGGGCTGAGGACATTGTTCTCTGCGTCTCATTTTCACAATGAGTTGTGTGGGGCCCACCCTCCCAGCCTCCCGGACATCCAGTCTTGTGTTTGTGGTTGTTGTAGCCTTGGACATGGCCTTGCCTTGATTTGTGAAGGGTGAATGGTGACATTAGTGGCATGGGCGTGGTTTTTGGGTGTGGTTGTGTGCGGTGAGTGCTTGGGGGTAGGTGCGTGCATTTGTTGCGATTGGGGTGTGGATGCCATTCCCCCCAAGTTACGTGAGTTGTTTGTGTACTCACCAGACACTGCGACTCCTTCGACTCCGTGTAGTCCCACCGGCGGTAGCATGGCCATCACCTTCTCCTCCCAGGGATGGTAGTGTACGGGTCTGCGGGGCGGCCCACCTCCAGTGATGTTGGTCTGGGCATGTTCTTCATTAATTTTCCTCTTGACCGCCCTGCGCAGATCGTACCACCTGGCTTGGCATTCATGCCTGGTCATTCGGACGGGCGCAACAGCATTCACCTTGTCGACAATCCTCTGCCACATGGATGATTTTGCAGCTATGCTGGTCTGTCTGACCAATGTTCCAAACAGCTGTGGCTCGACTCTGATGACTTTGTTCACAAGGAGCTCCAGCTCTGCCGTGGTGAACTTTGGATTCTTGTCTGTGGGCATGGTGTGGGGTGTGGGTATGGGTGCGGATGGTTGTGGGTGTGTGGGTGTGAATGGTGAAGAGGGGGATGTTTGTGGAGGTGGTTGTGTGAAGGTGTGTGAGTGAAGGTGTAGCGAAGGTATGAGTTGTGTGGGGTTGTTTGTCAGTGGGGTCTGGCAGCAGTGGGTCTGTTGCAAAGGCTCATGGGTTGTGTGTGTGGGCCCTTTTTATTGGTCCATTTTTGGGTGTGGCTGTGTTTGAATTTTGGGGGGTGTGTTATAAGTGGTGGTTGTGATTTGGGGCCTCTGTTTGCCTGTTTGGATGTGCCAGGTCAGTCTTTGAGATGTATTTTGTCATGTCGAAATGTTTTGTGGTGTTGAGCAAGTCGGATTGACCCTCCTTGTGCTGTTTTACAGTGTCCTGGTTCTGTAAGAGTATTTTTCGCGTAGGTACGATCCGTACATATGCGATGCTGGGTGAGGGGGCTGGGGTACGGTGTTGGTGTGTGGCGCGTACATGCGGTGCAGGGGTACGGTGCATACATGCGGTGGGGGGTACAGTGCGTACATGCAGTGCAGGAGTACGGTGTGTACATGCGGGGGGGTCTGGGGGTACAGTGTGTACATGCGGTGCAGGGGTACGGTGCGTACATGCGGTGGGGGGCTGGGGGTACAGTGCGTACATGCAGTGCAGGGGTACGGTGCGTACATGCGGTGGTACGGCGCGTACATGAGGGGGTGCTGCGCGTACATGGGGGGGTACGGTGCGTACAGTTGCTGGCCTGGGGTGCAGTGCGGACAGGGTGTTGTACGGTGCTGACATATTTGGGTGTGGGGGGGCTGTACGGCTCGTACACGGGCATGAGTTTACCCGTGTACATGTGTGCTACTGCGTTGGCTCCGTTCGGGCCTTTTTACGTGCGATTGTGTATTCGGACGGGCGGTCGGGATCGTACTTGCGCGCTCTGACTTGTGTTTTACGATTTGTAAGTGAAACTGTCCGGCTCACTTTCGTGCACTTTTCCCGACGATATTCGGACGTAGACACTTTCCGACGCACTCTCGTAGTCTTTTCCAAACACTATTCGTAGTTCTTTTTCACGTCCCAATCGTACTTGGCAGTTTGTACGGTACTTGTGCGACTCGTATGTAAAAAAATACGGAGACGAGTGGTACGGTAATTTTTTTTACCAGATCGGAATCGGCACCAAAATGTCTATGCAAAATGCATTGGAGTCCAAATCTGTTTTGGGACTCCCCTTTTTATCTTTACACGTCTTTAAACGCAGTGAAATTTTCCATCCTCTGCTGATGTATACAGGCAGTAGGTCTGTAAAGTTTTGTAGAGCTTCGTCAAACGGTTGCAGAGTTATTAAGGGATAAAAATTTGAGGAGTTCCTATCTCTGGTAACACTATCTATAACTACAGAGTGGTTACCACAACTATACATATATATATATTATCTACTGGCGGTCGCCAGTAGATAGTTATAGTTAGGACCGTGTTTCCATAGGAAATCTCAAAATTCTATTTTGAATAACTTTGGCGCCGGTTGACGAATCTTCGCGAAATTTTCCAAACTAATGGGGCGCTCCGCTCTGCTCCTACCCTGAAAGTCTCGGGGAGATTTGTCAAGCGGGGGCCGAGAAAAAAGGGGGTCCCAAAACGCGTTTTCCCCATGCATTTTCCCATGGGACCTTTAGTCGAAGGTACAGCCCGAACGGCTGAACAGAATTACTTGAAATTTGGCAGAGAGGTAGTCCTCAGGTCAGGGATGTGCCTTTTGCATATATGGAGTCAATCTGTTCAGTAGTTCCTGAGAAAATTGCAGTAAAAAGCACATACATATCTATAGCCACGCACCTTGCCCGCACCGTGCGCGCACCGTGCGCGCAGCCTAACGTGCGCGAGCGTAATTCTGATTGGTTGTTACATGTCAGTCAACGTTCAAATCGGTCGAAATCAGGAAGTGTCGCCACCATTTTCTTTGTTTTCAGTGCGAGAGTGGAAAAGGAAGGTGGCGAACGTGAAAAGTGGGCAGGGTAGAGAGTTCCTGACCCCCTAGCCTTGGTCAGGGGGTCCCTGAAGGACCCCGAAGGCAGAAAAAAACATTTAAAAAATTTTTTTTTAAATCGCAGGGGTGCGCGCACAGTGAAAAACCATAAAAAAAAAAAAATGTAATACGTACTTTATTGAAAAATAAATATATTAAAAAAAAGAATACATACATAACTTAGCATTTAAAAACCATACAAATTCACTGAAAAAACCATAGGTTTCACACACGTTATAGTTAGGAATTAGCATTTAAAAAACCTTGCAAATTCACTTTAAAAACCATAGGTTTCACACATGTTATAGTTAGGTGGATATTTCACTCGTAAAAAACCAATGAAATTCCCCCGTTATAGTTAGTTGAGATAACTATAACTCGCGCGACCGCCACTCTATCACAAGGATGATGTCATCAGTGATGTCATGAGTGATTCCACTGACCATGTCATGAATGATGTAATATGTGACGTCATGAGCAGAGGATTGCGGGCGCGCAAGTTATAGTTATCTCAACTAACTATAACGTGGAATTTCATTGGTTTTTTACGAGTGAAATGTCCACCTAAATATAACATGTGTGAAACCTATGGTTTTTTAAGTGAATATATATATATATATATATATATATATATATATATTCTCCAATAAAAGGATAATAACACTACACTCGCCAGGGAATATCCAATTATTTATTGAAAGCCAACTAACTCCACCTACGCGTTTCAACCACACTGGTCTTGATCACAGTATACATATATAAACAAACGTTGTGAAACGCGTTAGCCGACATGCGCATGTGTAATCTCTGTGAATAAACAGAGTTTGTTTCTCTCTGCCGAGAGTGCTGTCCCTTCCTTTGGTGATTTGTGAGGGCAGTGATATATATATAAAGGATGAAAACGCAGGCAAAGAAAAGAACACTGGCATTGAAACAAGGGGCCAGGTACAGAGGAAGGAATAATGGGAGCACAATCAACGCAACTCACGGTAATTAACTTAACTAAACGGGAACTATCTGATATGGAATGTGAGACTTTAAAACTAGGACTTTCTTTCTGCCCTGATGTAGGGATTGATTATGATCTCTATAAGTTTGCCAGAAAATTGAAATTGTATAAAACACATTGTTTGAAATCAAAAGATTTTTCTATAACTATAAGTTTCTATACTATAACTAACTCACCAATGACTCGCCTTAGCACGTGCAATTTGGCTGTAAGTGATATCCAAACATTAAAGATTTTACACAACTTGGGAGACACTGAGGGAGGGGTATCACAAACTGATTTTGGAGATCCCTTTAACTCTGCCTTTCTAGAAGAACTAACCAACAAGTATGGCATTGAAACTGTTGGTTAGTTCTTCTAACTCTGTCATTATGGATAGAAAAGACTATGTTAAAGAGGCGCTTAGACAATTGAGAAACACAGCATGGGCAGCTGTGGTACACACATCAGATTACCCTCTAAATGTGTACCACAGCTGCCCAGAGACAATATTGATTTCTGTATTGGTTCAGTGACTAAATATCGAGGGACAGAATATAGACTGCCCAAAATATTGACTCCAAAATATCGAGGGACAGAATATAGAATCACAATCTACAAACAGGTAAGTACTAAAATATCGAGTACAAAATATAGATAGTTAGAATATAGTTACCTAAAATATCGAATTTTTTACATTTATTAAAAATGATATAATAGTAATTAAATAATAAACACAATTAAATACAAAATAGTTAAAATAATGTGAAAAAGCTTAAAATGTAAAAATAATAAATGTAATATATTAAACAATTTTTTTAACATATATATTTACTTAATAATATTATAAAACTATTAAAACATTATTACAAATATATTTACATATATATATAAATAAACCTATGATCTAAATATATATTTAAAAATATATAATAATTTAAATAATTAAAGTAATGCTTTTTATGTTAATTAATAATTTACACTACATTAAATATAACAAAATTTAAAACATTACATAGCTAAGGGACTAAAATTAGTATTCAAACTTCAACAATTGCAAAAGTAGAGAATTTGTTGGATAGAGGGTGGGGACAAATTACTATTCCCACTCCAGTGAGTGGAACAGTAGGGAAAGGGGCCGATTCCAATCCGGGTCGGAAGGGCACCGAACGTGATCCGGACGGAAAAACTATGAGCCGTACACGTGTTTTCCGGCCGACTCGTACAGCTGTACGAGCGAGCAAGTACGATGCGAGCTACATGAAATTCACCGACCGAGTCATTTCCGGGTCTGAACTGCTCCGTACGTCTCGGTCGTAAGCTAACCGCGGTGTGCAATGGATGCGATTCACGACCGAGCCAGTACGGTGCACGCGTCGGACAGCCTGTGCGAGCTGGAGTGTCTGGCTCGCAAATCGTCCGGGTGGATGCCTTTGGGGATCCGTGTCGGACCCCCTGTCACCCGCAGCCCTACGACTTGGACACAGGGGGAGACCCATGGGTCTCCCCAACACAGGCATGTAAGGTGCGGATGGCGCCGATGCGTACCCACTGTAGGGGGCGCACTTGCCCGCGACGTACCCAT
Source organism: Triturus cristatus (assembly GCF_964204655.1). Classification (NCBI taxonomy): domain Eukaryota; kingdom Metazoa; phylum Chordata; class Amphibia; order Caudata; family Salamandridae; genus Triturus; species Triturus cristatus. Next base: position 501,810,479 of record NC_140582.1, read on the forward strand.
TCAGTCAATGGGAGCCCATGTACGCGTCGTACAACCGGCTCCCATTGACTCCTATGGGAGTCCGACCGAACCGAGTCCGGCAGCATACGGCCGCATCGTACTCGCTCGATCGGACTGCAGGACCCCGGCTCGGTCGGAAAACACTCCGGATCCAGCTCGGTCGAAGTGCTTTCCGACCCGGATCGGAATCGGCCCCAAAGTGTTGGATTGTGGGAGGGTAAAAATTACTATTCCCACTCCAGCGAGTGCAACAGTAGGGAAAGTGTTGGATAGCGGGTGGGTAAACATTACTATTCCAACTCCAGTGAGTGTAACAGTAGGGAAAGCGCTGGATAGCGGGAGGGTAAAAATTATTATTCCCACTCCAGTGAGTGCAACAGTAGGGAAAGTGTTGGATAGCGGGTAGGTAAAAATTACTATTCCCACTCCAGCAAGTGGAACAGTAAGGAAAGCGTTGGATAGCGGGAGGGTAAAAATTACTATTCCCACTCCAGTGAGTGCAACAGTAGGGAAAGAGTTGGATAGCGCAGAGGTAAATATTACTATTCCCACTCCAGTGAGTGCAATAGTAGGGAAAGAGTTGGATAGCGTAGGGGTAAAAATTACTATTCCCACTCCAGTGAGTGCAACAGTAGGGAAAGTGTTGGATAGCGGGTGGGTAAACATTACTATTCCAACTCCAGTGAGTGTAACAGTAGGGAAAGCGCTGGATAGCGGGAGGGTAAAAATTATTATTCCCACTCCAGTGAGTGCAACAATAGGGAAAGTGTTGGATAGCGGGTAGGTAAAAATTACTATTCCCACTCCAGCAAGTGGAACAGTAAGGAAAGCGTTGGATAGCGGGAGGGTAAAAATTACTATTCCCACTCCAGTGAGTGCAACAGTAGGGAAAGAGTTGGATAGCGCAGAGGTAAATATTACTATTCCCACTCCAGTGAGTGCAATAGTAGGGAAAGAGTTGGATAGCGGAGGGGTAAAAATTACAATTCCAGCTCCAGAGAGTGCAACAGTAGGGAAAGTGTTGGATAGCGTACAGGAATATTTTAGTAGACCCAGTCCAACAATTTAATTAAAACTAATTTTAAAAAAAACATTATTTAAATTTACTTTACCTCCCACTATTTTCCACAATAAACATCACCTCCAATAATCTAAAATATTAATAAATTAACATTTAATTAATTAGCTAATCACAATTAACAAAAATATAAAAACAATGATATATAAATGAATTAACACAATTAACAGTATAAAATAACTTTGATTAAATATTATATACATGTTAATAAAAATGTATTTTCAAATATTTAAATAAACACCATACTCCCCTATAAAAACTCAACACACTGCTCAAAAAAGTAACATAATTAACATATTAATACATTACTTATTAATAATTAATATTTGATTAATTACTACTTAATAACAATTTACACAATTTACATATTTATCAATTAATTAAAAACTTTTATTAATAACTTTTTAAATATTTAATAATAAATTAATTAACTTAATTAGCCATATTAATTATTAACCATAAAATTATTAATGAATTAATAATTTTTTTAATTTCTATTACCCACCCTATTCCCCTATAAACCCACAACCCGCTACGGAACTAATATACGCAAAAATCAATTACCAATATTAATTATTAACCATAAAATTATTAATGAATAATTATATATTTTTTTTTATTTTAACTAAATTACTTCCCACCCTATTCCCCTATAAACCCACAACCCGCTACGGAACTAATTTACGCAAAAATTAATTAACATAAAATTAATTATCTTAAAAAAATTGTAACATACATTAAAAAATATTATATACTTTTAAAACATATACTAACATATAATATCATTTAAAAAATTCGATATAATGACATTCTATATTATGACATTCTATATTATAAAATACTATATAATGACATTCGATATAATGACATTCAATATTACTTACCTAAATGTCGATATTATTTCCAACTATATTATGTCCATCCTATATTCTGTCCTCTCGATATTTTTGATTCGATATTATGTCCTCTCGATATTTTTTATTCTATATTTTGGGTGTTTACCGTCTGTATTGATGTCATAGCCACTGATATTCTAACATTGAATAGGGAAACAGAGAAGAGAGACAACATACACAAAGAACAGTGGGGAGCAATAGGTGCACTGCAAAAAGATTAGACTATTGTTATCAAACCCTCTGATAAAGGGGATAACATAGTCATTATGGATAGAGAAGACTATGTTAAAGAGGCGCTTAGACAATTGAGACACACAGCATGTTATACTAAAGTAGCCAGAGGGTATGTAAAGAATCTACAAAAGAAATACACAGGACTACTTCAAGGTTGGCACGAGAACCAACTATTGAATTGGGATGAATTACAGTTTCTAAAAAAATGAGACACCCATGATTCCAACACTATACCTGCTCCCAATGTTACACAAGGACCAAAGAACCCATCAGGCCTACCCATTGTCTCCTCTAAGAATAGCCTCTTTGAAAATAGGTCTCTTTTTGGGGATCATTTTCTTTTCCCCTTTGTACAAAACGTTTATTTCTACATGAAGGACACAAAGGATTTTATTCAGAAGACACAAAATCTTTGTTGGAGCAATGAATGTTGGTTGGTATGCATGGATGTACAGAGTCTCTACACCAGCATAAGATGATGGCATTAATGCATGCACATACTTTCTACAGGTTAGAAATGTGATTGTCTTAAAACACACACAGATGTTATTAGAAATGATCGATATTTGTCTGAAGAAAATGTCTTTATGTTTGAGAACAATCTATCCCAGAGGTCTTCAAACTTTTTGATGCCGATACCCCCTTGTCAAACCTTTTTAGGCGTAGGCACCCACTTCTGACAAACATTTCTAGAAACTGCTACTTCTTATCATCAACATCTATCGACAACCATAAATGCCTCTGTTAAACCTAGTATCTTTTGGCATGTTTCCCTTGTTTTTTTTCTTTCTGACCTCCTAGTTTTGACTCTGATTTTGCTGGTTTAGTGTCTCTGCGCACTTTCTCACTGCTGTTCAGTGTTAAAGTGTTAAAGCTCCTATTGTAAATTGTATTATAGATTGGTGTTTCCATGATTGGCATGTTTGACTTACTAGTAAGTCCCTAGTAAAGTGCACTGAGGGTCTCACCGATGCCACTGGATGACAGTCACACGCCGCACCGCTGCGCTTCACCCTGTAACCGCGACAGTCGCCACAACCGGTCCGCACCAACGTCATCGGCCGCAATGAAAAGGTACTGCTTACGAGTCTGCGGACACTCCGACCGACGCGGTCAGATGTAACTGTTGGATTCTGTTGTTCTCAGCACCAAGGTAGCACCGGATGGAGCTACCAACTTCAAGGAACTGCAATTTTTAAGGTTATTCTTGCAAAGTGCATATTTTTAAGTACTGTATGTTGGATTTTAATCCTTTTGCTCTTGTTTGATTATATAAAGTATTGGATATTTTTCTAAACTGGTGTGATGTCCTTTTTTAGGGCTTTTACAGTATTACTGTTGGTTATGTGCAAATCCTTCACACACTGCCTCTGAAATAAGCCTCACTGCTTGTGCCAAGCTACCAAGGGGGTGAGCAGGGGTTATTTCAGTAGTGTATCCCTCATACCCTAACTAAAAATAAGGGTCCCAACTTGGACAAAGGTGCAAACCATTGCCAACTAAAGACCCCCATATCTAACAGCCCCCAATTACCACAGCAACTTATTTTTACGGTGGGGAAATTATATTAAACAGTGTTTAGCAAACCAAAGGTCATTGAGCGTAGTGGTGTAGCCAAAGGTGTATCTTAAAACAAAGGGCCTCATTAATGAGGTATTGGCGTAGGGCAGTGCCGCAAGTCTTCTTGTGGCACTGCCCTATGCCAATGTGAAAGGGCAGGAATACACTGTATTTATGAAATACGGTGCATTCCAGTCCTTTTCCCTTGTATTGGTGCATGATTTGCTGCCTAGCACCAACATCGGCAGGATTGTTTTTGTACGAGAAAGGGCACCTTCCTTCACCAAAACAATCCCAAGAGGTGTTTTCCTATTTCTATGTGAGCTGCAGAATGCAGCACGCATGAAAAGAGCAAAAACACAAGGAGAAATGAAAACATTTCTCCTCGTTACGCCTCCACTGGGGAGGTGTCTGTTTTTGAAACTGCCACAGGTTTACGTGATTTTGTAAATATGGGGCAGCATCAAAATCCATGGGATTTGCATGGGAACCCCACACAAAGACCTTGAAACACCTCCTTGACGCAGAGTAAGGCAACACAGTGACTTGCGCTGCTATGTCTTCTCCACATCTATGTGGCCATGCAGAGCCATTTCGGGTGACTTTGCACTGTCTCATAGGTATGGTTGAGACGCTTGCGCCACCGGAGCATCAAAAAAAGTGATGCTTTGGCGATGCAAGCCTCTCATAAATAAGCCCAAAATATTCTATTCATTTCTTAGGTCTTTCACCATCAGGTATCTACATATAAAATAATGGGCAGCGTAAATGAAAAATAAATTGAAAAAGTTTTTGCTCATTGGGAAATGCACAGTAATACATTAGGAAACCTCTATTAGTTAATGCACTGCAGAGGTCTGTGTGTAACCAGAGAACCACAGAATTAAATCTTGATTGGTGCAGTGGAGAATAGTGATGTGTATTTTTTGTGATATGAAGTCACAGCCTGTGACAGAAAGCAGTGTGAATATGTAAGTCAATTTTGTATACTTGCATTACACACAGGGTAAAATAGAATGCTGCAAAAAGTGCAAATAGTTTTACGATAAAATGGTGCTTTCAAAATGTAGATTTTATTGATACCAGAGCGTATGTAATGCTTTTTTTTTTACATAACTGTGCCTTCAACGCCACTTTAGGGGCACAAAGGGCTGTGTAAATGCAGTTAAAATGAAAAGCAAGAACTTCCCAGCCCAGTTGTTAACTCTTCACAAGTCCACTAAAACAAAACAAATCTTTGTCATCACAAAGAGCCAGAACTGCTCCAAAGCATCCTTTATACTTGCAGATTAACTGATAAGGCCCATTTGCCTTTTTTATTCAGGCAAGCAGCAGATAACGATCTAAATTAGCCGTCCCAGGACGGCTGTCTTTTTGCAGGGACAAGTGAAGCTGGGGAATCTGCGACCCCCTTCCCAGGACTCAACACCCCCGGGGGGGCCGTGCCCCACAGATTGAAGACCTCTGATCTATACAAACAAATACAAGGCACTGCGATGGGCAATTGCTTCGACCCCAGCTATGCTAACTTGGCAGTAGGCTGGTGGGAGGAGCAGGTGCTCTGGAGCAATGATCTCAGCATTTGGACCAGCCATGTCAGTGTACAGCTACGTTACATGGCTGATATTTTCTTTGTGTGCAAGGCCAATGAAACAGATTTAAACACCTTTTTAGGGAAAACTTAATGAAAACAGAGTGCATTTGAAGTTTACCAGGCTGTACAGTAAGGTGAGTGCTTAGATGTCAGATTGACCATCAATGAGGTTAATTTAAATTCATACAAACTTATATAATACACAGGGTCCATCTCTCACCAGACAAGATTAATAAATATTTTAACGTCGCCACCACTGCTTGCCCAAGATGCCGTCTACTAGACGCTGACCTACTACACATGCTGTGGTCCTGCCCCCTACTTCACTCCTATTGGCGCACAATAACGACAACTCTCACCGAGAGCATTAAAGCCGAAGTGCCACACACATGGGAGGTTTGCATCGTAGGGTTATATAAGTGTACGAAAGTCAACAAAGTAAGCTCTAGATTCTGTGACCTAGGTTTAATCACTGCAAAACGGCTGATAACCAAGAGGTGGAAACACAAAGACCCTACGGAGGCAACCCATTGGCTTAAATCTTTAGAACATTGGGCACAGGCGGAGAGCACCATTCATCACAGAGAAGAAACGGCTGGGCTGCGTAAGTTTCCCATCGCACAGGCCTGGGACGACATCCTGAAAACTTTAGCACAAAATAGCACAGCATTATGCGCTCCCCCCACACAGCGATTGGGAGATGACGCCTGAAATAATGCCTGGGTGGAGTGGATGGGCCGAGTACACGAGGCACCCATGGACATGACCGCTAAGCTGGGCAATGTCCCCGCATTCCCTCACGATGTTACATAGACACGACCCCAGACGCATGATGCCTTGGCACCCACACAATTACGTACTGACTAGAAACAGTGACCCAAATCAACCACACTGCATGCGACCCCCGACATGACTACACTCGAAAAGCATATACCACACTAGATACATGTTTCCTTATGTACCCGATATCTCCTTTTCTTTTGCACTTCTTTTTAGTTTCCTAGTTATGGTTCAAGAGTTGCAAAACGAAGATATCTTGCAAACTGCGAGCTGGTTCACTTCCTATTATCTGTACCTTATTGCTTATTGGTATTTAATGATTGTATTGAACACAAGTTGTATGACATTGGGCTACTAGACATGTTTATATCTGACCAATTATTGTAGGAAGAAGACCCATATGATAGACATGTCCTGCCCCTCAATTAGAGGTGACGGTATATGTAGGTATCGTATACCTATATCGATCTGCCAATGCACGTCACCTTTTGAGAGTTAGAGGTAAATCACGCTGTGCTCACTAAGTGGTACTACCTGGAACTACATATGTAATGACACACTGATATCGATTATGTATGTAAGTGCATTATACCCATGCTTGATTTGACTGTCTCGAGAAAATAATAAAAATGTAATAAAGATATAAAAAAAATAAAAAAAAATGAGGTTAATTTACGCACTGAGTTATTTAGGAAAAGTAATGAGTGATGTCATATATTAGGTCATAAGCAGTGCATGGCGTGGCACAAGTTATAGTTAGTGCTGCTAAATATATATGGTGAATTTCTGTGTTTTTTTGTTCAAAACATTAATATTGTTACTGAGGAATTCACCTAACTATAATGTTACTTTAACCTCTGTTTTTTTCAGTGATTGTCTAAGGTTTTTTTTTTTAATGATAACAGATATTTTTAACACACCTAACTAGAAGGTTAACCTTTGTTTTTTTCAGGAAATGTCTATGTTTTTTAAATATAATTTTATTTAAGTATATGTATTCTAGAATAAATTAATAACATATTCTATGTGCAGACATTATTCTGAAAGATAATTGCTTTTGTATTGTAACTTAACAGAAAAGGGTGCACACTTTGCAAAATGTTTCTAAAAAATGATCCCTGCCTGGACTCTGAGTGGGCTGTACTTGCTGTTCGCCTCTTGCGATTGACCCGCGAGATCGTGCATTTGCAATTAAGTTATTAACAGTGGTTTCTTGCAATTCTGAACAATTTAAGACATTAGAGATGTTGATTAGCTTGAAAAAATTGATTGTGAATTGTTCCATAAAATATATAAAGCAGATCTCGCAAAATGCTCATGGGTATCTCGCTAAAGATCTGGGAGAGGAACCATAACCTAAGAAAGGATTGTGATTGGTTCTTATGGATGTCTTTACTTAGAAGAAGAAGATTCGACCCTTTTTGCATTACTTTATTATTGGATTTTGGTGAGTGTTGGACCCGGCCTCGAAGAATGGCCCTCCGTGCCCCCGCACCACCGAAACCTGGTGCCTGCAGCCCAAGCACGCGGCCCAGCCGACCCTTCCCACCAGGACACCCGCACCAACCCCGGACATCCCCGTCCATGGCCTCTCTCCTTTCGGCCACCCCGGGCCCGCGTGCCCACTCCATGCAACAAGATGGCCGCCCGGCTCCAGCGCGACCCGGGCCTCGAGGCGCCACTCCGGCTGGAGGACATCACGCTTCCAGGGGATGAGGGAGGGAGGAGCAGTTTCTATCGCAGCTCTAACTCCCCTGGGACAATGGGTTTCAATCGGCCCTCCGGCCTCCCTGCGGGCTGGCTCCGTGCCTGCTGGGTGTCTGGGACTCCTCCTGACCCGGCCCCGAAAGGATCAAAAGACAATAGCAGGAAACCCCGACAAGCGGCCCCCAGGTGACAAGACCCCTGCCTGCACAGACTCCGGACATCAAAGCGGGGTCGACCTATAACAAGGGGTGCTCTGAGACTGTCCGGCAGATTCGACGCTGGAACAACGAGAGCTGCCGACGTGGTCGCGGCTCCTGGAACTTGAACCCACCTGAGCCCTGCTGAGTGACTCGCGGCTCCCTGAAGATCGTAAGACCTCCGAACTCGTACCTGAGCCCTGCTGAGTGACTCGCGGCTCCCTGAAGATCGTAAGACCTCCGAACTCGTACCTGAGCCCTGCTGAGTGACTCGCGGCTCCCTGAAGATCGTAAGACCTCCGAACTCGTACCTGAGCCCTGCTGAGTGACTCGCGGCTCCCTGAAGATCGTAAGACCTCCGACTTGTCCCTGAGCCCTGCTGAGTGACTCGCGGCTCCTTGAAGATCGTAAGACCTCCGAACCTGTACCTGAGCCCGCTGAGTGACTCGCGGCTCCCCCAGACTCTCACGGTCCCGCCGGACCCCGACTCCGACCACGTATCCCCCAGCTCGAGGATTGTGAGCTGTGCGCCGGATACGTCCCTGCTTTGAACCGATTACCAGAGACAGTCCCGCTACCCCCTACCTTTCCGAGACTCTTGAGCCCGGGCTCACCTTGTACATATTTGCAGTGATACCTATTTGATAAAGCTTGTTTTCTGAGAATACCCAGTGTGGTCTCTCTGTGTCGTGTGGTGCCAGAAGTACGATCCTAGTTGCGAGATTCCTCCCCCTGGGGAATCTCTCGCCAGTGCCCGGCTACAATACTACACGGGTGGGACTCGGGGGAGTCAGGACCCCCTTCCGGGCTCCTCTGAGGTCGCCGTCCAACATTGGTGGCAAGCGACGGGATTCGGGCCCATCACCTAGAGATCGTACAGTGAACAACGGACGCACGACCAACAAAAATGGCAGAAGGAAGCGCCATGAGCTCCGCAGAAACCAACGCCAACAGAGTGTTCCAGGTGGAGCACCTAGAAGAATACACACACAAAGAGCTAAAGCAATTTTGCAAAGAACTTAAAATCGCTACCACTGGCCTCAACACTAAGGAAGACTTGCAGAAAGCACTGAAAACTTGGGTGGAGGCCGGGGCCTCCCGCCCGGAAGGCACGGGGAGCGCCCCGACGAAGCCGAACCCCCTCCAAGTGAAAGCAGCGACAATCAGGTGCGAGGCATTGTACCAGACGGGGGCCTATCCCCGGAAGAACTCGCGGACAGAGAGAGAAGCCGCAGTCATGAACTCGAGTTAGCCAAACTCAAAATCGAGGGCGAATTGAAGTTAGCGGAGAAAAAGCTAGCGGTAGAGCAAATGCGCGTACAAGGCGAACTGGAAGAAAAGAAGCTCCAACGGGAGCACGAAGGAAGGAAGCTCCAACTGGAGCACGAACGCAGCTTAAAAGAACTCGAGCTCAAGGCCCGAAATGAGGACGGGAGGCCCTCGGGAAACCGAGAGACGGCCCCTCCAGCGGAACAGAAGGTCCACATCCCCAAGGATGTGGTCAAGGAATATTATAAAAACGATGACATTCAGCAATGGTTTCGGGCCTACGAGGTCGCCATGACCTCCCATCGGATTCCACAGAAGGACTGGGGGGCGGGGTTGTGGGGGCGGTTTCTGAGCGAAGGAAGGGACACCCTGCTCGACCTACCCCTCTCCCTGCAGACCTCCTACAGCCACATGAAAGAGGCTCTCCTCACAAGATACGGCCTCACCCCAGAAATGTACCGCCAACGGTTCCAGGACTGCAGGAAGATCCCAGGCACCACCTGGGTGGAGTATGTAAACTTTTTCAGTCGGGCCTTCGATGGGTGGGTCAAGGGCAGCAAGGTCACCACCCTTGCCGAACTCACTGATCTCATGCTATGGGAACATCTGGCTGCGAACTGCTTCATAGAGCTATGTCAACATCTGCTGGATAGCAAGCTCACAGATCCCCGGAAGCTGGCTGTGGAGGCTGACCGCTGGACCAACACCCGGGTCTCCCGGGGCATGGTAGGAGAGTACCCCCGAACCAGTCAGGGACCACCCCGCCAGAGAGGGGGAGGGAACCAGGGAGGGCCGAGAGAGTCCCAGCCTAGCCCCCCGAAGACACCACCTCCACCTTTCCCGGCGCCCCCCCCACCAGTAACAGGGCCCCCTGGGAGACGAGGACACCGGGTGACCGTCACATGCTTCCGTTGCCAGAAACCCGGGCACTACGCCAATGACCCAGAGTGCCCCATGGCCACCCAAGTCACCCCTGCGAGACAGATAGCCAACGTAGCCCTGGGGGAGGAGGTTGAGGAAGCCGAGGAGTGGGAACCCGCCGCGATGGCCCTAGTATCCCTGGGAGATAGGGAGATGATCCCTGGTAGCCTCCTACCCTCCAACACACAGAAATATGGGCAGCTCGTCAAGATCAATGGCCACCAGGTAGAGGCCCTGCGGGACACCGGGGCCAGTATCACCGGTGTCCTCAGGCACCTAGTTCCCGAGGAGCAGATCCTCCCCAATGTCTTTTGCCCCGTAATATCCGCAGACAATAGGGAAAGTATGTGCCAGGTAGCCCTGGTGCCATTTGAGTGGGGAGGGGTGATAGGTAAACTCAAGGTGGCCGTAAGAACCTCCCAGCCGGTCGACTGCCTCCTAGGGAACGACCTGGAGAGTTCTCCCTGGAAGCACGTAGAGCGCAAAGCCCACCTAGGAATGATGGGACTCCCCGAGTGGGTGTGTGCCACCACCCGATCTATGACAGCCCGATTCACTCCCCGGAGAGAAGTCGAGGGCACCCCGGTCGAAGAAACCCGTACCGTCCCCGCCGAGGGTCTTCCCGTTCCCCCATCGGAAGGGTCCGTCGCCAGCGACGAACCCGCACCATCCGACCCCGCCCCGGTCCCCGAGTTGGGGGATCTACCCGAGTTGGCCCATTGGCGCCACGAGGGCGGGCCCACCCGGGAAGAATTTTGCCGGGAGCAAGCCACCTGTCCTTCCCTGATCGGGCTGCGGCGCCAGGCCGAGGGCCAAGCCGCCGGTGACCAGACCGGAACGCACCGAATCTATTGGGAGAATAACATCCTGTATAGTGAGCAGAAATCGGTGGAGCTGGGATCCGGACGGGTACTGGTGGTACCCCTCCGCTTCCGAGATTTCCTCCTGGGCTTAGCCCACGATGTCCCCCTCGCCGGTCACCTGGGTCAGGACAAGACCTACAGCCGCCTCGTGACCCATTTTTTTTGGCCTAAGATGAAAGCAGCGGTAGAGGCACACTGCAAGTCCTGCCCCACGTGCCAAGCCAGTGGGAAGAGTGGGGGGAAGCGCAAGGCTCCCCTCCAACCCTTCCCGGTCGTCAGTACCCCCTTCGAACGAGTCGGAATCGACATCGTGGGGCCACTGGACCCCCCCACCTCCCAAGGTCACCGTTTCATCTTGGTCCTAGTAGACCACGCCACCCGCTATCCGGAGGCTATTCCCCTGCGCACCATTACGGCCCCCGTGGTGGGCCGGGCCCTGATGGGGATCTTTTCCAGGGTGGGTTTCCCCCGCGAGGTCGTGAGCGATCGCTGCACTAATTTTATATCAAGGTATATGACGTCCCTGTGGCAACAATGTGGGGTGTCCTATAAGTTCACCACTCCGTACCATCCCCAAGGGAACGGCCTAGTAGAGAGGTTTAATAGGACTTTGAAAGGGATGATCGCTGGCCTAGAAGAGCCCCTCCGGCGTAAGTGGGACGTCCTGCTCCCTTGCCTCTTGTTCGCTTACCGGGAGGTCCCCCAGAAGTCCTTAGGGTTCAGCCCGTTTGAATTACTCTATGGGCACCCCGTCCGAGGTCCCCTCAGTTTGGTTAAGGAAGGGTGGGAGGCAGCACCCCAGGCCACCCCCCGAGATGTGTTCCAATATGTCCTGGCCCTCCGGAACCAGACCAGGAGGTTCCGAGAACTGGCCGAGGCCAACCTGGAGGCGAGTCAAGAAGAAATGAAGCGCTGGTACGACCAGAATGCTACTCTGGTCGAGTTCCAGCCGGGCCAGCAGGTGTGGGTCATGGCCCCCGTGAAGCCTGGCGCCCTCCAGGACCGATGGACTGGGCCCTACAAAGTGGTTGAGAGGAAGAGTCAAGTCACCTACTTGGTGGACGTCCAGTCGCCTCGGGATCCCCTCCGGGACCTGCACGTGAACCGCCTCAAGCCTCACTTCGTGCGGACAGAACTGAGCCTCCTGCTGGCCACCGATGACGGGGCCGAAGATGAGTCGGATCCCCTCCCGGACCTCCTGTGTGTCAAGGAGCAGGATGGCTCCGTGGAAGGAGTGAACCTCTCCCCAGCCCTCACTGCCCAGCAACAAGCGGACTGCCGCCAGCTCCTCAGACAATTTTCCGACCTCTTCTCCCTGACCCCCCGGGTTACCAACTGGTGTGTTCACGATGTGGACACCGGGGTCAGCCCGCCGGTGAGACACCGAGCCTACCGGGTTCCTGACCGGGTCCGGTCCTGCATTCAAGCTGAAGTCTCGAAGATGTTGACCCTGGGGGTGATCGAGCCCTCTGACAGTCCCTGGGCCAGCCCCGTGGTCCTGGTTCCGAAGGCAGCAGCCCCCGGTGTCGCCCCCGAGCTCCGGTTCTGCGTGGATTACCGGGGGCTCAATGACGTTACCCGAGCCGATGCCCACCCCATTCCACGAGCCGACGAGCTCATTGACCGACTAGGGGCAGCCCGGTTCCTCAGCACATTCGACCTCACCTGCGGATACTGGCAGATTGCGCTCACCGAAGGGGCCAAGGAGCGGTCTGCTTTCTCCACCCCCGATGGGCACTACCGCTTCCGCGTGATGCCCTTCGGGATGAAAAATGCCCCGGCCACTTTCCAGAGACTGGTAAATAGGGTCCTGGCCGGGCTAGAACAGTTCAGCGCGGCCTATCTGGACGACATCGCTGTCTTCAGTTCAGAGTGGAGTGAGCACCTCCAGCACCTCCGGAGAGTGCTAACCGCCCTGCGCCAGGCAGGCCTCACCGTAAAAGCCAGCAAGTGCCAGATCGGGCAAGGATCCGTAGTCTACCTGTGGCACCAAGTCGGGAGTGGCCAGGTCGCCCCTCTACAGCCAAAGATCGATGCCATCCTGGCCTGGGACCCACCCATCACCCAAACGGAAGTCCGAGCCTTTCTGGGACTCACGGGCTACTACCGCCGATTCATTCGGGGGTATGGCAGCCTGGTCGGCCCTCTCACTGAACTCACGTCTAAAAAACAGCCCAAGAAGGTGCAGTGGACGGCTGCCTGCCAGGAAGCTTTCGATGCTCTAAAAAAGGCCATGTGCACTGCCCCCATCCTCCAGGCTCCCGACTACACCAAGGAGTTCATAGTCCAGACCGATGCCTCCGAGCATGGCATTGGGGCCGTCCTGTCCCAAGTGAATGATCAAGGCCTAGACCAGCCCGTCGCCTTCTGCTACCCCGAGAACAGAGGTGGAGCACCATAGAGCGTGAAGCCTTTGCCGTGGTCTGGGCACTCAAAAAACTACGACCCTACCTGTTCGGCACTCATTTCAGAGTCCAAACTGACCATCGGCCCTTGCGATGGCTCATGCAGATGCGAGGAGAAAACCCCAAGCTACTGCGGTGGTCAATCTCCCTCCAGGGAATGGACTTCACCGTAGAACACCGCCCTGGTACGGACCACGCCAACGCTGACGGCCTCTCCCGGTTCTTCCGCCTCAGCGAAGAGAACCCCCCAAGATGATGGGCAGTTCTCTCCGGCTTTCAGCTGGGGGGGACGCGTGTTGGACCCGGCCTCGAAGAATGGCCCTCCGTGCCCCCGCACCACCGAAACCTGGTGCCTGCAGCCCAAGCACGCGGCCCAGCCGACCCTTCCCACCAGGACACCCGCACCAACCCCGGACATCCCCGTCCATGGCCTCTCTCCTTTCGGCCACCCCGGGCCCGCGTGCCCACTCCATGCAACAAGATGGCCGCCCGGCTCCAGCGCGACCCGGGCCTCGAGGCGCCACTCCGGCTGGAGGACATCACGCTTCCAGGGGATGAGGGAGGGAGGAGCAGTTTCTATCGCACCTCTAACTCCCCTGGGACAATGGGTTTCAATCGGCCCTCCGGCCTCCCTGCGGGCTGGCTCCGTGCCTGCTGGGTGTCTGGGACTCCTCCTGACCCGGCCCCGAAAGGATCAAAAGACAATAGCAGGAAACCCCGACAAGCGGCCCCCAGGTGACAAGACCCCTGCCTGCACAGACTCCGGACATCAAAGCGGGGTCGACCTATAACAAGGGGTGCTCTGAGACTGTCCGGCAGATTCGACGCTGGAACAACGAGAGCTGCCGACGTGGTCGCGGCTCCTGGAACTTGAACCCACCTGAGCCCTGCTGAGTGACTCGCGGCTCCCTGAAGATCGTAAGACCTCCGAACTCGTACCTGAGCCCTGCTGAGTGACTCGCGGCTCCCTGAAGATCGTAAGACCTCCGAACTCGTACCTGAGCCCTGCTGAGTGACTCGCGGCTCCCTGAAGATCGTAAGACCTCCGAACTCGTACCTGAGCCCTGCTGAGTGACTCGCGGCTCCCTGAAGATCGTAAGACCTCCGACTTGTCTCTGAGCCCTGCTGAGTGACTCGCGGCTCCTTGAAGATCGTAAGACCTCCGAACCTGTACCTGAGCCCGCTGAGTGACTCGCGGCTCCCCCAGACTCTCACGGTCCCGCCGGACCCCGACTCCGACCACGTATCCCCCAGCTCGAGGATTGTGAGCTGTGCGCCGGATACGTCCCTGCTTTGAACCGATTACCAGAGACAGTCCCGCTACCCCCTACCTTTCCGAGACTCTTGAGCCCGGGCTCACCTTGTACATATTTGCAGTGATACCTATTTGATAAAGCTTGTTTTCTGAGAATACCCAGTGTGGTCTCTCTGTGTCGTGTGGTGCCAGAAGTACGATCCTAGTTGCGAGATTCCTCCCCCTGGGGAATCTCTCGCCAGTGCCCGGCTACAATACTACACGGGTGGGACTCGGGGGAGTCAGGACCCCCTTCCGGGCTCCTCTGAGGTCGCCGTCCAACATTGGTGGCAAGCGACGGGATTCGGGCCCATCACCTAGAGATCGTACAGTGAACAACGGACGCACGACCAACAAAAATGGCAGAAGGAAGCGCCATGAGCTCCGCAGAAACCAACGCCAACAGAGTGTTCCAGGTGGAGCACCTAGAAGAATACACACACAAAGAGCTAAAGCAATTTTGCAAAGAACTTAAAATCGCTACCACTGGCCTCAACACTAAGGAAGACTTGCAGAAAGCACTGAAAACTTGGGTGGAGGCCGGGGCCTCCCGCCCGGAAGGCACGGGGAGCGCCCCGACGAAGCCGAACCCCCTCCAAGTGAAAGCAGCGACAATCAGGTGCGAGGCATTGTACCAGACGGGGGCCTATCCCCGGAAGAACTCGCGGACAGAGAGAGAAGCCGCAGTCATGAACTCGAGTTAGCCAAACTCAAAATCGAGGGCGAATTGAAGTTAGCGGAGAAAAAGCTAGCGGTAGAGCAAATGCGCGTACAAGGCGAACTGGAAGAAAAGAAGCTCCAACGGGAGCACGAAGGAAGGAAGCTCCAACTGGAGCACGAACGCAGCTTAAAAGAACTCGAGCTCAAGGCCCGAAATGAGGACGGGAGGCCCTCAGGAAACCGAGAGACGGCCCCTCCAGCGGAACAGAAGGTCCACATCCCCAAGGATGTGGTCAAGGAATATTATAAAAACGATGACATTCAGCAATGGTTTCGGGCCTACGAGGTCGCCATGACCTCCCATCGGATTCCACAGAAGGACTGGGGGGCGGGGTTGTGGGGGCGGTTTCTGAGCGAAGGAAGGGACACCCTGCTCGACCTACCCCTCTCCCTGCAGACCTCCTACAGCCACATGAAAGAGGCTCTCCTCACAAGATACGGCCTCACCCCAGAAATGTACCGCCAACGGTTCCAGGACTGCAGGAAGATCCCAGGCACCACCTGGGTGGAGTATGTAAACTTTTTCAGTCGGGCCTTCGATGGGTGGGTCAAGGGCAGCAAGGTCACCACCCTTGCCGAACTCACTGATCTCATGCTATGGGAACATCTGGCTGCGAACTGCTTCATAGAGCTATGTCAACATCTGCTGGATAGCAAGCTCACAGATCCCCGGAAGCTGGCTGTGGAGGCTGACCGCTGGACCAACACCCGGGTCTCCCGGGGCATGGTAGGAGAGTACCCCCGAACCAGTCAGGGACCACCCCGCCAGAGAGGGGGAGGGAACCAGGGAGGGCCGAGAGAGTCCCAGCCTAGCCCCCCGAAGACACCACCTCCACCTTTCCCGGCGCCCCCCCCACCAGTAACAGGGCCCCCTGGGAGACGAGGACACCGGGTGACCGTCACATGCTTCCGTTGCCAGAAACCCGGGCACTACGCCAATGACCCAGAGTGCCCCATGGCCACCCAAGTCACCCCTGCGAGACAGATAGCCAACGTAGCCCTGGGGGAGGAGGTTGAGGAAGCCGAGGAGTGGGAACCCGCCGCGATGGCCCTAGTATCCCTGGGAGATAGGGAGATGATCCCTGGTAGCCTCCTACCCTCCAACACACAGAAATATGGGCAGCTCGTCAAGATCAATGGCCACCAGGTAGAGGCCCTGCGGGACACCGGGGCCAGTATCACCGGTGTCCTCAGGCACCTAGTTCCCGAGGAGCAGATCCTCCCCAATGTCTTTTGCCCCGTAATATCCGCAGACAATAGGGAAAGTATGTGCCAGGTAGCCCTGGTGCCATTTGAGTGGGGAGGGGTGATAGGTAAACTCAAGGTGGCCGTAAGAACCTCCCAGCCGGTCGACTGCCTCCTAGGGAACGACCTGGAGAGTTCTCCCTGGAAGCACGTAGAGCGCAAAGCCCACCTAGGAATGATGGGACTCCCCGAGTGGGTGTGTGCCACCACCCGATCTATGACAGCCCGATTCACTCCCCGGAGAGAAGTCGAGGGCACCCCGGTCGAAGAAACCCGTACCGTCCCCGCCGAGGGTCTTCCCGTTCCCCCATCGGAAGGGTCCGTCGCCAGCGACGAACCCGCACCATCCGACCCCGCCCCGGTCCCCGAGTTGGGGGATCTACCCGAGTTGGCCCATTGGCGCCACGAGGGCGGGCCCACCCGGGAAGAATTTTGCCGGGAGCAAGCCACCTGTCCTTCCCTGATCGGGCTGCGGCGCCAGGCCGAGGGCCAAGCCGCCGGTGACCAGACCGGAACGCACCGAATCTATTGGGAGAATAACATCCTGTATAGTGAGCAGAAATCGGTGGAGCTGGGATCCGGACGGGTACTGGTGGTACCCCTCCGCTTCCGAGATTTCCTCCTGGGCTTAGCCCACGATGTCCCCCTCGCCGGTCACCTGGGTCAGGACAAGACCTACAGCCGCCTCGTGACCCATTTTTTTTGGCCTAAGATGAAAGCAGCGGTAGAGGCACACTGCAAGTCCTGCCCCACGTGCCAAGCCAGTGGGAAGAGTGGGGGGAAGCGCAAGGCTCCCCTCCAACCCTTCCCGGTCGTCAGTACCCCCTTCGAACGAGTCGGAATCGACATCGTGGGGCCACTGGACCCCCCCACCTCCCAAGGTCACCGTTTCATCTTGGTCCTAGTAGACCACGCCACCCGCTATCCGGAGGCTATTCCCCTGCGCACCATTACGGCCCCCGTGGTGGGCCGGGCCCTGATGGGGATCTTTTCCAGGGTGGGTTTCCCCCGCGAGGTCGTGAGCGATCGCTGCACTAATTTTATATCAAGGTATATGACGTCCCTGTGGCAACAATGTGGGGTGTCCTATAAGTTCACCACTCCGTACCATCCCCAAGGGAACGGCCTAGTAGAGAGGTTTAATAGGACTTTGAAAGGGATGATCGCTGGCCTAGAAGAGCCCCTCCGGCGTAAGTGGGACGTCCTGCTCCCTTGCCTCTTGTTCGCTTACCGGGAGGTCCCCCAGAAGTCCTTAGGGTTCAGCCCGTTTGAATTACTCTATGGGCACCCCGTCCGAGGTCCCCTCAGTTTGGTTAAGGAAGGGTGGGAGGCAGCACCCCAGGCCACCCCCCGAGATGTGTTCCAATATGTCCTGGCCCTCCGGAACCAGACCAGGAGGTTCCGAGAACTGGCCGAGGCCAACCTGGAGGCGAGTCAAGAAGAAATGAAGCGCTGGTACGACCAGAATGCTACTCTGGTCGAGTTCCAGCCGGGCCAGCAGGTGTGGGTCATGGCCCCCGTGAAGCCTGGCGCCCTCCAGGACCGATGGACTGGGCCCTACAAAGTGGTTGAGAGGAAGAGTCAAGTCACCTACTTGGTGGACGTCCAGTCGCCTCGGGATCCCCTCCGGGACCTGCACGTGAACCGCCTCAAGCCTCACTTCGTGCGGACAGAACTGAGCCTCCTGCTGGCCACCGATGACGGGGCCGAAGATGAGTCGGATCCCCTCCCGGACCTCCTGTGTGTCAAGGAGCAGGATGGCTCCGTGGAAGGAGTGAACCTCTCCCCAGCCCTCACTGCCCAGCAACAAGCGGACTGCCGCCAGCTCCTCAGACAATTTTCCGACCTCTTCTCCCTGACCCCCCGGGTTACCAACTGGTGTGTTCACGATGTGGACACCGGGGTCAGCCCGCCGGTGAGACACCGAGCCTACCGGGTTCCTGACCGGGTCCGGTCCTGCATTCAAGCTGAAGTCTCGAAGATGTTGACCCTGGGGGTGATCGAGCCCTCTGACAGTCCCTGGGCCAGCCCCGTGGTCCTGGTTCCGAAGGCAGCAGCCCCCGGTGTCGCCCCCGAGCTCCGGTTCTGCGTGGATTACCGGGGGCTCAATGACGTTACCCGAGCCGATGCCCACCCCATTCCACGAGCCGACGAGCTCATTGACCGACTAGGGGCAGCCCGGTTCCTCAGCACATTCGACCTCACCTGCGGATACTGGCAGATTGCGCTCACCGAAGGGGCCAAGGAGCGGTCTGCTTTCTCCACCCCCGATGGGCACTACCGCTTCCGCGTGATGCCCTTCGGGATGAAAAATGCCCCGGCCACTTTCCAGAGACTGGTAAATAGGGTCCTGGCCGGGCTAGAACAGTTCAGCGCGGCCTATCTGGACGACATCGCTGTCTTCAGTTCAGAGTGGAGTGAGCACCTCCAGCACCTCCGGAGAGTGCTAACCGCCCTGCGCCAGGCAGGCCTCACCGTAAAAGCCAGCAAGTGCCAGATCGGGCAAGGATCCGTAGTCTACCTGTGGCACCAAGTCGGGAGTGGCCAGGTCGCCCCTCTACAGCCAAAGATCGACGCCATCCTGGCCTGGGACCCACCCATCACCCAAACGGAAGTCCGAGCCTTTCTGGGACTCACGGGCTACTACCGCCGATTCATTCGGGGGTATGGCAGCCTGGTCGGCCCTCTCACTGAACTCACGTCTAAAAAACAGCCCAAGAAGGTGCAGTGGACGGCTGCCTGCCAGGAAGCTTTCGATGCTCTAAAAAAGGCCATGTGCACTGCCCCCATCCTCCAGGCTCCCGACTACACCAAGGAGTTCATAGTCCAGACCGATGCCTCCGAGCATGGCATTGGGGCCGTCCTGTCCCAAGTGAATGATCAAGGCCTAGACCAGCCCGTCGCCTTCTGCTACCCCGAGAACAGAGGTGGAGCACCATAGAGCGTGAAGCCTTTGCCGTGGTCTGGGCACTCAAAAAACTACGACCCTACCTGTTCGGCACTCATTTCAGAGTCCAAACTGACCATCGGCCCTTGCGATGGCTCATGCAGATGCGAGGAGAAAACCCCAAGCTACTGCGGTGGTCAATCTCCCTCCAGGGAATGGACTTCACCGTAGAACACCGCCCTGGTACGGACCACGCCAACGCTGACGGCCTCTCCCGGTTCTTCCGCCTCAGCGAAGAGAACCCCCCAAGATGATGGGCAGTTCTCTCCGGCTTTCAGCTGGGGGGGACGCGTGTTGGACCCGGCCTCGAAGAATGGCCCTCCGTGCCCCCGCACCACCGAAACCTGGTGCCTGCAGCCCAAGCACGCGGCCCAGCCGACCCTTCCCACCAGGACACCCGCACCAACCCCGGACATCCCCGTCCATGGCCTCTCTCCTTTCGGCCACCCCGGGCCCGCGTGCCCACTCCATGCAACAAGATGGCCGCCCGGCTCCAGCGCGACCCGGGCCTCGAGGCGCCACTCCGGCTGGAGGACATCACGCTTCCAGGGGATGAGGGAGGGAGGAGCAGTTTCTATCGCACCTCTAACTCCCCTGGGACAATGGGTTTCAATCGGCCCTCCGGCCTCCCTGCGGGCTGGCTCCGTGCCTGCTGGGTGTCTGGGACTCCTCCTGACCCGGCCCCGAAAGGATCAAAAGACAATAGCAGGAAACCCCGACAAGCGGCCCCCAGGTGACAAGACCCCTGCCTGCACAGACTCCGGACATCAAAGCGGGGTCGACCTATAACAAGGGGTGCTCTGAGACTGTCCGGCAGATTCGACGCTGGAACAACGAGAGCTGCCGACGTGGTCGCGGCTCCTGGAACTTGAACCCACCTGAGCCCTGCTGAGTGACTCGCGGCTCCCTGAAGATCGTAAGACCTCCGAACTCGTACCTGAGCCCTGCTGAGTGACTCGCGGCTCCCTGAAGATCGTAAGACCTCCGAACTCGTACCTGAGCCCTGCTGAGTGACTCGCGGCTCCCTGAAGATCGTAAGACCTCCGAACTCGTACCTGAGCCCTGCTGAGTGACTCGCGGCTCCCTGAAGATCGTAAGACCTCCGACTTGTCTCTGAGCCCTGCTGAGTGACTCGCGGCTCCTTGAAGATCGTAAGACCTCCGAACCTGTACCTGAGCCCGCTGAGTGACTCGCGGCTCCCCCAGACTCTCACGGTCCCGCCGGACCCCGACTCCGACCACGTATCCCCCAGCTCGAGGATTGTGAGCTGTGCGCCGGATACGTCCCTGCTTTGAACCGATTACCAGAGACAGTCCCGCTACCCCCTACCTTTCCGAGACTCTTGAGCCCGGGCTCACCTTGTACATATTTGCAGTGATACCTATTTGATAAATCTTGTTTTCTGAGAATACCCAGTGTGGTCTCTCTGTGTCGTGTGGTGCCAGAAGTACGATCCTAGTTGCGAGATTCCTCCCCCTGGGGAATCTCTCGCCAGTGCCCGGCTACAATACTACACGGGTGGGACTCGGGGGAGTCAGGACCCCCTTCCGGGCTCCTCTGAGGTCGCCGTCCAACAGTGAGAGTAAACATATTTGGCTTGCTCTCCTTTCCTGTTTGTCTCTCTTCACAAAGATGTCTTCATCAGATTCAGATGCATCTTCAAAGGCTTGCACGGTCAGAGTTGCCTCATTCTGCGTAGTTAGACAACTCTTCAAGGGGCTTCAACATCACATGTGCCATGAGATACTGAGCCTGCACAAGTTCTAAGTGCACAAGGAGACAATAACCCTGCTTTTTTTAGTAAAGCGCTATTTTGATGCTTGTGTAAGCAGATCATTCTCTCATCAGAAACAAGCAGGCCTGCCCAGGAGAAGCTTGTCCAAGTGCCCTTTTTGGCAGTAGTTTTTTTTTTTTTACTGTTTTTTGTAAGTTCTTCTGCTTCTTGTTTATAACGAAAATCTGTTGGTGTTCGTTTGACTTGTTCATGTTGTATTTTTATGTTGTACTCTTTAAAAAAATTAAAATACCAACAAATATTAAAAAAATTGAAAAACATTTTTTTTATAGTTGTTGAAAACTGTTAACTAAAATGGCTCTTTTCAGAGCTATCCTATAGTTTCATGATCTATGTTGTTTGTATTGTGCGTCTCTTTTTTCCTTCTCCAAAACTCTCGTAAGACTCTTGCGAGAGCTAGTGAGGCAATACCTCACATGCAGTCCGAGGGGGCAGTGCATCCTGGTTTGCTCTTGCAAGCCTCTCGCAAGATCATACTTTTTATAATGGACTTTGCATTTACACTGAATATATCCTGATGTAGTATATATAATTGATAAACACCAGAATAGTAACAGTGTGTTTAGTATAATGAAATGTAATCCATTATATAATTGTGGCACTTAGATTTATGAAAAAAATCCCTACTTGTTTTATTCGCATGAGACAAACAAAACATTGGTAAAAAGTACACATTGAGGCGCATTTATTTATTTTAAGTTCATTTACTATTATTGGAAAAACTTCAATTACTACTTTTTTTACGTTCCTGCAAGAGTATTGTGAGATTGTAAACTTTGTTAAAGGAAGAATTTACACTTTCCTTTATTACAGTACTTATGCCTTATAGTCCCTGTTAGTAGGGTGTGGGGAGAAAGTAGACTTTCAAATGAGACATTTTCACAGTATAGCAACAGTACACAGTACAGAGCTTGTTCCTAGGCCCGGTTTCGGCTGATTTAGTTACCGGGGGTCGATATTGTGGGCCCCGGTTACAAAAACAGCCCCCTGGGGCCCAAAACCGGCCCCCAATCTAGCGGCCCACTGGGGAAATGTCCGGTGCCCGCTATGGCCAGTCCGGAACTGTGTATCATAGAGTACGAGGAGAGACTGGCTTCTCCAGTGAGACCTTGCATGAAGGTAACCAGTATGTAGACTAGGGTGTAAAGACACACTGCCTCTCCACTCACATCTTTCCCCAACTCAGCAGTATGCATAGTATGGTGGGGAAAGTACACACCTCACATGTAAGACCTCAGTATTCCATAATAAGCATGGCAAGCACTGGCCTCTCCACTGTCTGAGTAGTAGTGAGCTGTCCACTAATACATCTTACCATGATGACAGATGTCCGTAGTAGGATTGGAGAAAATATTATCTCTCTGCTCATACCTCTTCCCTTGCTTACTGTGGGGAGTAAGTGCCCTGTTTGCTGACACATCTCTCTTGCATGATAAGTCTTCCTAGGACCTTGTGGGGAGAGACTGGCTCCTTTCCTGTGACCTGTGTGTTGGATGATGGGTGTGCAAATTATGCTGTGAAAACGAGCTTACCTCTCTGGTCACAGCTCTCCTCGGGATGACAGATGTACAAGTAAGGTATGGGGATGAAATGACCTCTATATTGAGAAGTTTGTCTTGCATAAAATCTATAGACACTATAGATGTGTAAACACACTAAGAATAGAATTGCCCTCTCCACTATCACATCTCCACCAGCTGACAGCAATCCATGGTAGAATATGAGAATGCACTGGCCTCTGTGCCAAAACCCATCTCTTGTATGAGAATTCTGTATAGTACAGTGAGCACAAGGACTGATCTCTCCTGTGAGAACCCACTGTTGCATGAGAAGTCACCATAACTTTTTTTTTTTTTCCAAAACCTTTATTGGTCATTAACAAATAGTACACAGCTTTTCGCCTACATCCTGAGTGAACAGGCCGGCAGCGACAATATGCAGTGTGATAAGCAAGAAGTACGGGCTGAAAAGAATCCACTAATTAACACAGCATGTCGCCTACAACCCAGACGGGCCGGCCGTGAAGTAATGCAATAAAGCTGTGCGAGTAAGCAGTAGTGAGCAGTCATATCAGCCAGGCGGATTCGAGCATGAGATGCATGAGGTTTCTTTCATCTATAATAACCAACCATAAAAAAGCAATAAGAACTGTTCCCTCCCAGAAAGTGTCCACCATACACAGTATGTGGCGTAAAGGGGCGTTCGGTGCAGAACTGTGGGGCAATGTATCTCTCTATAGAGTGAAGCCATAGACCGGAGTGATGCCGCCCTGCACCTAAATGACTCAGCCAATGATCTGGGAGGATATGACTATGAACCAAGCAGAGAACGTGACCCGGTGCTACTCCCGGTAATGCAGTGTGGTATGAGCCGTCGTGGAGTGGAGGCCACCCCACCCAAGATCCAGGGGAACGGCAGACCCACCGCCCGCCTCACCCATGCAGCCCGTGAACAGTGTGCAAACACTTCGGGAAGTGTGTAACACCTCCGGACGTATGAGGAACGCAATCGTGTCATGTAGGGGAATAAAAAGATTGAGGGAGGGTAGGGAATCAGTCAGTTACAGTCGCCAGTGGAGTAGGTTCTTGATCTAGCGTGTTGGGCTGGCCGGCCCCCTCTGTATCCCCATTCACGCCACTCTCGGATTCGTCCGGGGCCTGGGCCCGCAGGAGATATGCAGTGAGGGGGCCCCAAAGGTCCCTGGGACGTGACTTGTGAGGCAAGAGGTCCGCATAGTTGTGAAGTTGTTCCTACCAAGTTGACATTGTGTCCAACCAAATTTTGAATTTGGGCGCTCGCCCTCGCCCCCATAGGCACGCCACGTGGCGCTTTGCCAGCAGAAGCCCCAACGCAAAAAAATTCCAGTGTGTCTTTACCGCGGGGTTTGAGTGGCCCAGCAGGGCAAGCTTAGGACATGGTGCGGTGCTTACTCCAATCATTTCAGAAAGGGCCTCAAACACCGCCACCCAATACGCAGCCACGGCCTGGCATGTCCATGCCAGGTGCATGATGTCTGCGCCTGCCCTCCTGCACCGCAGACAGCGATCATTGTCCCGGAGTCCGAAGCAGTGCAACTTGGCAGGGGTAAAGTAGAGGCGATGTAGAAATTTAAAGTGAACCAGTCAAAGACGTGCATTACCAGTCACCGCAGTAGTATGAGAACAACTTTCCTCCCACTGGGCGTCCGACAGTGGAGCTCCCAGATCGTTGTCCCAGTCAGTCCGCGCTCCGAGAGGGGGGGGGGGGGGAAACGGAGCCGCTTGTGCATGTTTATATAACATGGAGACCACATGTGTCGGAGTGCCCTCCTGCAGCAGAGCATGTAGAGGCGCCATGGTATCCGGCTCATCCGGGAAGTTAGGCGTGACCACTCTCACCAAAGAAGTGTGTCGACGTGCGGAAACTCCCCTGGTGGTATAGATCCCCCCACGTGTGAATCGCGAGCCTTGTGAGCATTTTACGACTGATTTCCTCGCGGGCAACACTCAATCTGGGATCATGTGCCAAGGCCATACGAGGAGAATATAGGAAGTTTACGTCCATATGGTCCGCCAGTCTCTTCCAGGCCCGCACCGTACAGTCCACCGTGGTGGGGTCCCGATGATTTAGTCGGGCTGCCGTGTATAAATATCCGGAAGGAAGCTCAGGCCTCATATACCCATCTTCCACTGCCAGGTGTGCCATAAAGGGAGGGGGGTGGAACCAATAGACAGCGAAGAGACCCTGGGCGCAATCATAGTATCGCTGAAAGTTAGGCACATCAAACCCACCTTGATGATAAGGTAACATAAGGGTCCGCAGCCCAAGTCTGGCCTGTTTTCCCCCCCAGACAAGTCGTGACAACTGGGAATTGAGGGCCCGGAAGAAGTATGCACCGGGGCTGTATGGTATATTGGTAAAAAGGTATAACAGTTTGGGGAGGACCACCATCTCTCAGGGAGATACGACCCGCCATCGACAGCGGGAGATGGATCCATTGAGTGACTTTGGCCCTAGGTTTGTCTATAACAGTCCCGTAATTTGCTCGAAGAAGGGCTTCCCGATTTCTGGTCACTTGAACACCCAGGTATTTTATCTCTTCCGACTCCCACTCAAGGGGGTAATCTAGAGGGAACTGCGTGGTCTTGTCAGTCAAGGGGATCAAGGCCGACTTCGCCCAGTTTATTTGTATCCCTGCTATGGCCCCGAATTTAGTGACCTCGCGCAGCAGGGGGTTCAGATTTTCTTGCGGTTTGTGGACATAAAGAGTCATATCATCAGCATATAATGCAATAAGGAGCTGGCGCTCTGGATAGATGAGGGATCGGTGTTTGTGATGCTGCCGAAGTTTGGCCGCAAAGGGCTCAATGGCGATCGCAAACAGAACAGGGGAGAGAGGACACCCCTGCCGGGTACCTCTGTGGACAGCCAAGGGGGGGGAGCGGGCACCATTGAGAAGGACCGCAGCTCGGGCCGGTGGTACAACAGCCGGATCCAGTCCAGGAAGTTAAAAGGCATGCCCATCCGCTCCAGCAAGGCCAGGAGGTAGTACCACTCAAGGGAGTCAAACGCCTTGGTGGCATCGAGAAAAACCGCGGCAGCCTTGCACATAGGGTCAATATCTTGTATCACCGCCTGCAGCGTGCGTAGGTTGTGAGAAGTCGCTCGATTAGGAACAAACCCGGCCTGATCCGGGAGGATGAGACACTCCATCAGGAGGTTAAGGCGCGTAGCCAATACCTTCGCCAATATTTTAACATCCGTATTTAGCAATGAAAGGGGCCTGTACGAGTCGCAGTGCTCTGGAGGTTTACCGGGTTTCAACAGAGATGTTATGAGGGCTTCTCGCATGGTAGCCGGCAAGGCACCCTCTTCCAACTCAGAGTAGTACACTTGTTTCAGGATTGGGGCCAGCACATGGATGAAGGCTTTGTAAAAGTCAATCGGCAACCTGTCCGATCCCAGAGCCTTGCCTGACTTCATGGACATTATTGCGTCTGTTATTTCATCTAGTTCGAGTTCATGATGGAGGAACTTCTGCTGGGATGGGCCTAACCATGCAATCGCAGTGTCGTCGAGGTACTCATGCAATGCAATCGGTGTCGTCCTGTGGGAGGTGTAAAGCCTAGTGTAGTGGTCTGTAAGGACTCGGAGTTGGTCCGCGAGATCCCGCTGCGGGACGCCGTGCTCATCTAGCAAGGAAGCTACATAGTTATGGTATCTAGGGGACAGGATTGCGGAGGGCAAAGCCCTGCCAGGTCGGTCACCATCGCCATACCCCCGTGCGACAAAAGGCTTCCCTAGAAACTTACATTCTTTAGCTGCAGCTTCAGTGTATTCATTCAGCTTCTCTCTCAGCTGCGCCGCAATGCCGGGCCCCCGCGTGTTCTGTGCCATTTCGCGTTCTAAGTGCCGCAGTTCGGCTTCCAGCTTGCGCAAATCTCCGCGCAAAGATCTGAGGACACCTCCCCCCTTAGCTATGCACCACCCTCGCACGGTGACTTTAAATGCCTCCCAGACCGTAGTGAGGCTGGACACGGAGTCAATATTACGTTAAAAAAAGTCTGTTATGTCGTGCTCTAGTTCCGCCCGAAAGACTGAATCCGAGAGGTGCGCAGGATTTAGGCGCCAACTCAGGTACGGGGAGACATCGAGGGGAATACTTAGTGAAAGCAGAACTGGGGAGTGGTCAGAGAATGTACGAGCAAGATGAAGCGTCTTGACCAGCCACGGCGAGAGGCCCGCCGTAAGGAACACGTAGTCAAGACGTGCCCAGGTGGAATGTACAGCAGAATAGTGAGTGCCCTGCCGGAGTGAGGGATGGGAGTGCCTCCATGCATCAACTAAATGGTGCTCATCCACTATGTTTAACAAAGTGAGTTGAGTGTGTGTGTAATGCGACGACTGTGAATGTCATCTGTCCATCTCAGGTTTGAGCGCGGTATTGAAATCTCCCCCTAGTATGACGTGTGATATACCCAGGGTCTGTATTCTGCCCTACATAGTAAGGAGCGCGGATGGGTCATCCGTATTAGGGCCATAGTAGCAAGCAAACAGTATGGTGTGTGAGTGCAGTGTCCCCCAGACCATGCAGTATCGGCCTCCAGAATCCACTTCGGTACCCACCGGTATAAACCCCATCCCGCGTCTCACCAAAATGGTCACTCCTCTAGCATAATTTGAGTAGGAAGAGAACACCTTGCAGGCAGCCCAACGGGATGCAAATGAGGGGGTTCCTCCCGGTGTTAAGTGCGTCTCCTGCAGCATGGCAATAGACACTCCCTGTCTGGCCAGATAACCCAGGACCTGTCTCTTTTTTCTCGGGTTATTTAACCCGCGCACATTCCAGGAGACCAGCTGAAATTGCAAAGCAGGGCGTGCGTCCGCTAAGTCCCCCATTCACCCGGGTAAAGATATATTTGGCATGTACTCACGGCATGTAATTTCACGTAGCACTCAGTATCACAATTAAAACAAAACTCCCAAAGAACAACCCCGCCCACCCAACTCCTTGCACACTTCACTAGTAAGTCGGTAGTCCCAGAATAAAGTCAGAGCATACATCCACCCACACCGGCAACCCCAACTGGCCGGGTACACATATCCCACCCAACCCCTCCCACCCCCATCAAAACCAACCCCACAAACAGAAAGTATATAACACCATCCCCAGCCTTAATGAGGGAAGGGATGCATTGGGGCTCGACCATCGGGGGGATCTATGTCTAGAGGGCGCCCAACCTGCCAACCACCTCCCTACTTACACCCACTAGAACCCAGCTACACACCAGGTGCTCAGAGTGGGATGGAGGTGGATGACCGAGCACAGAATATAACAGTGACCAATTCAAGTGACATCTTTAAAAGAGAAGTACCTCACCGGGATCGCCAGTGGTCTGTTCATGCAAGTTCAGCTGCGGCAGCAAAGTGAGTCCAGGGGGGGGGTCCCCCCGACATGCTCAGTCCTGTTGCTCCATCGGCGAAGGTGAGCGAGAGTGCCGCAGCTCCGCGCTCTCTCTACCTCGATCTCTTCTGTGCTGCTTGAGGAAGTCCTCCACTTGTTGCGGGTGTTGGAAAAAAAGTTGTTTGCCTTGGTGCGAGACTTTCAACTTCGCAGGGTAGAGCATGGCGTATGTAATCTCCTGGGCCTGTAATTTCTTTTTTACCCCAGCAAATTTCCGTCGGGCCTCCTGAACTGATGCAGTGAAATCGGGAAAGAATGACAGCGTTGTATTGCAGTATCCCACTGTACCCATCTCCCTCACGCGCCTGAGCACCACATCGCGGTCCCGGTAATTAAGGAAACGCGCAATGATGGGCTGCGGCTGGTCGCTGGGGGAGGGCGGGTGGCGAGGGACCTGTGGGCTCTTTCGACGATGAGGTGTGTGGAGAAGGAGTCTTTCCCGAACAACTCAATTACTAGGTTTTCAATGAAGACCTCCATTTTCCCAGTGTTGGTGGACTCCGCAAGCCCAAGAATGCGGACGTTATTGCAACGAGACCGCGCTTCTAGGTCCTCGTTTTTGTCCGCGATTATTTTGAGAAGCCTGTCCATTTGGGTTACTTGTCGGCCTGTAGAAGTGGCTCCAACTTCCAGTGTAGAGATCCTGTCTTCAGTCTCCTTTATGCGGACATCATGCTGCTCCAGTTTAGCAACCACGTTATCCAATCGGGTGTTGATGGTGTCAATCTTGGAGTCTATGGTTGACAGGCTTTGCTTCATGTCCAACAAGAGGGATTTCCAGTCCTCGTCTGGAGGCCCGGCGGTGGACGGACCACTCCCTGGCTCTGGTGGCGTCGTGGGGTTTTTCTTGGTGTCGAAAGGTAACTTGGACTGCCTAGCGTCGTTGCGACCCATGGCGCGGTTAGGACGGCAATCCCTGCACAGACCACTATGTAGACAGGCTGGGCGATGAGAAGGGCCTCGTCCCTCAGACCTAGGAAGGGCCCGCTTGAGTCCAGCTACAGCAACGAAGGCGTGATAGGGCTGATGTGGTACAAGGGATCCCCTCGAGCAGCGCGTGTTCGAGTGCATTGTCTCAGTAAGTAACTACCGGGCCAGTCAACACGTGGCTGTTCAGTCAGGGAGGGAAAGAGAGAGGTTGCATCGAGGAGGCCAGCCGCGGCTCAGCCGAACATCGCCACTTCAATTGTCGGGAGACCGGCCCGGGCGGGGCAGCAGCTGCAGGCCCTGTCAGTCTGCAGCGGTAAGCCGCAATGAGCGCCCGTGCGTCAATGGAGGTCGCCCAGAGCGCGATCCCCAACACTCGGGCCTAGAGGCCCCGCAGTCCCAATGCTGCGTAGAGAGGGTCTCCTCCCCCCCGGCTCAGCGAACAGCAGGAGGACCACACACTCCGCCTCCAGAGGACAGGGCGGACAGCGGCAACCAGGATCCGCACGTAGCAGCAGGCAAGGGTGGGTCTCGTCCCCTGGCGTGATTGTCAGCCCTCCGGCCCGGGTCCCGGGCCTCAGGTAATGGTCGGGCGAGACTCCCCCCACACATTCTGTCCACCGGGGTGACCAACTCCGGGCCCCCCGCCGATGTCACCGCCAAGGGGGGGTGGGGGGGGACGACAGCTGTATGTATGCTGGCGCCTCGGTCCTCCTCGCGGGTAGGTGATTCCGCGCGGCATGCAGGCCTCGAAGCACCGGGCTATCCCAGAGCGCTCACGCCGCCAGGCAGCGAGCGTCAGACGAGCACGATTCCCCGCCCGGGAGACCGCAGCAGATATCTCGGCCCTCCAGAGGGCGAAGCAGACGTTTTCAGCACCGGAGTGTTCGTCAGGGTCTGGCGGACCCAGCTGTGAGGGTTAGGCGCAGGATATCTCGGTCAGGATGGCAGAGAGGATGATGAAAGTGCCCGGTCCGGCGGGAGCCTCACTACCGTGCGGCCATCTTGGTTTAGCGCCCTCTAGCGCCACGGGAAGTCACCATAATTGGGTATTCAAATAATTGCCTTCCTATTAACAATTCTCTGTAGCATAAAATATATGTATAGTACCGTAATGATATATGTACATGCATAAGTAAGTCTGCACTCCCTGAAGCATTACAAGACTGACTGTAACAAGATTAAAATCTATAACAACTATTAAGCAAACAATTAACTTGTAATTTTAAACTTTTTTATTTCAAATAAACTATTTAACAACAGTACAAAACTACAACAACAACTACATTAACCCATTCTCTGCTAGGCCTTTATTTCCCTGTGGTAAGTCTTTTTTGGGCTATTTGTGGTAGTTCGCGCTTAGGCCCCTGGGACATTTTGACCACATATGGTATCCACGCAAAATTTGCGTCCTTTTCTTCCAACATCATGGGGATTTTGAAGGTACCCAGGGTTTGTTGATTACCCTGGGGGGGACCCTGAAATTAGTTAAAATACAGCTAATTTCTTTTGTGTGGGAAAAAAGTGCTGTAGAAGAAAGTGTCTTCCCCCCTGCAAATGATATCAGCATAGGGTGTGTGGTGCTTAAAGCACCATCTGCCCAGCTTTCAGGACCTGATAGAATTTTATCAGAAAACTAAAAACATTTGCTCAGTTTTGGCATTTTACTGGGACATAGCCTATTTTTGCTATTTGTTTGTGCTTCCAGTTAATGGCAGAAATGGGTATGAAAGCTCTAATGGATCCTGGAAAGCTATGCATTTCAGAAAGGTAAACAAAATTCTGAAGTCAGCAAGGGGTCATTTGTATACATCGTTCAAGGTTTTTTAGTAGAAACTAACAGCTGAAAATAGCAAAAATTGAAAATGAGTTGAGAAAAACAACCATTTGTGCCAACGTTTTCACCTGTAACTTCTTCTAACTATGACATATTTTTTAAAGCAATATACCGTTACATTTGCTGGACCCTTCTGGTTCTGGGGATATATACGACTTGTAGGTTCACCAAGAACCTGAGGAACCCATAGCCAATAACCTAGCAGCGTCTTGCAATGGTTTTTTATTGTGTACCGGGTATGTAGCAATTCATTTGGGAAAATAAAAAATGTGAAAAATTGGTATGAAAGACACCTATGTATATCCGAAATGGGAACAAAATATAGAGTTTAGAAACCGTAACTATTTGCAGATCTCTGAAATTGTGGGTACCCATACTAGAATGTGAACTATAGGACATTTTTCAAAGTGACTTCTTTTTTACACATTGCCTTACATTTGGACGGCCTCAATGCATCGAAAGTCAATAGGTAATAACAGTTGCTCTATAATTCTGTGTTCCCCTAAGTATCCCAATAAAAATGGTACCTCACTTGTGTGGGTGGACCAAGTGCCTGCGACAAGAAATGACCTAGAATGCAACGTGGACACTCTACATTTTTACAGTGAAAACAGTCCCTTTTTTTGCAAAGTGCCTAGCTGTGGATTTTTAACCCTAGCTCAGCCTGCACCTAGGGAAACCTAGCAAACCTATACATTTTTGAAAAGTAGTCACCCAGGGGAATCTATGATGGGGTGACTTGAGTGGCTCTCTGCAGGTTCTGTTACCCACAATCCCTTGCAAACCTCAAACTTAGTAAAAAAAACAAATTTTCCTCACGTTTCTGTGATGGAAAGTTCTGGAATCTGCATGGATCCACAAAATGCCACTCACCCGTATTCCCCAAAGTCTTTCAAGAAAAATAGTACCTCACTGGTGTGGTAGGCCTAGTGCCTGCGACAGGAAACGGCCCAAAATGCAACATGGATACACCACAATTTTACAGTGAAAACTGAACCCTTTTTTGCAAAGTGCCTAGCTGTAGATTTTGAACCCTAGCTCTGCCGGCACCTAGGGAAACCTATACCTTTTTTAAAAGTAGTCACCCAGTGGAATCTAGGATGGGGTGACTTGAGTGGCTCTCATCAGGTTCTGTTACCCAGAATCCCTTGCAAACCTCAAACTTTGTAAACTAAAACACATTTTTCTCACATTTCTTTGATGGAAAGTTATGGGGTCTGCGCGTTTCCCCAGGTTTACCAATAGGGTGTCTAGTTTTCTGAAATGTGTGGGTTTGGTAGATTTCCCTAGATGGCTGCTGAGCCCGGGGCCAAAAACCCAGGTGCCCCCCCTTGCAAAACTTGGTCGTTTTGTGATAGGTAATTTTGATGTCTTCACAATACATTTTGGGCCCTAGCCTGTTGCAGGTACTTGGCCCACCCACACGAGTGAGGTACAATTTTTATCGGGATACCTGTGGGAACGCTGGGTGGTAGGAAATTTGTGTCAGCTCGGTGATCCCACAACTTTTCCATAGAAATTTGAGAACATTTTGTTTTTTTCAGCAAAACTTGAGGTTTGCAGGGGATTGTGGGTATGGAAACGTTGGGTAATCCATGCAAGCTATACCTCCCTTCACTCCCCCAGGTCTCTAGTTTTCAGAAATGTGTGGGTTTGGTAGGTTTCCCTAGATGGCCGCCAAGTCCGGGACCAAAAACCCATGTGACCCCCTTGCAAAACCAGATTGTTTTGTGATAGGTAATATTTTTTTTGTTTTTTTGTTGAAGGTAGTGCCAACTTTATTATTATTTGTTGGGGGAAACTCTTGGTACACAAAAAATGATGTTAAGGCAATCTGGATTAAAATATGAAATAAGTTAGACCATCTCTTCGGCAACAGTGAGAGAGCACAACAAAAATGGATGCAAACTACACACAAGAGAAGTAGGCCAAGCTTAGGAGGCATAGCGTATTTAGATACTATGGAAGAAAAACGTTCATGAAATGTGAGAAAATGTTTGCAAACTTATGTGAAATTGAAATTAATAAAATTTAAAAATACACTCCTTGCATAACCCTACTTCTCAGTCATGAGGATATTTCTGTCCTAAAGTGGTCCCTGTTGCCTCCCATTTCAAGGAGAGAGGTAGTGGTAGCCCATATGTGGTGGTCAAATTTTAACTGAGTGCTGAACTCAGTCACTCAGCCACTATGTTTTGTTTTGAGTCCATTTCTCTCTTTTTTTTCTTTTTATTGATGACAAGTAAAAACAGGGCAGAGACATTGCAAACATTGCGATCAAGAGTGTGCCAATTTCTTAAAAGTTCTCCCACAAAGGTTACAAGGCCAGTCAATATCCTGGACATAATACAACCAACAAGCAGTTGTGTTGGTCTACACTAGATCTTGTCTGTTTCTTTGCTGTGGGGGCTCACATATTCCTTGTATTCCACTTTTCCCAAATCTATGACCACTTGTTGGGACAACCTCTAGATTCATACACTGTCCTTTCTGTCAACATACACCAATCCATATCTCTCTCCCAGGCTGTCGAGGGCGGTGGCTCTTGTGCCCTCCACAATCTTGCAATATTATGTTTTGCTATTATCATATCAAGAGTCACCCATATACTTTTTTTGGTGTTTAGGTCAGTAGGGCCCCATATATTCAGGAGGCATAGCTTTATGCTGTAGTCAATCTCACATCCCATCACCTCCACCATGCGTTTTATAACATCAGACCAGTACGTCTGTATACCTGCACATTCCCAGAGTATATGAACGAAGGTTCCCTCCTGTCCACACCTTTGCATGCATCCTGGTTCCATTCTTCAGCCCATCTTTACCATCAAAGGGCCCGCAAGATAGATTCTGTGAAGCACCTTCAGTTGTATCAGTCTCAAACTAAACAAAATAGCCACCTCCTTGGGGGAAGCCAGTGCCTCAAGCCATTCATCGTCCTCCAGCCCCGCCACATCATGCTTCCACTGAGCTCGAAGCCGGAATAGGGGATTAGACAGATTATTGATTAATTTCCTATACGTCAAAGCAATGGCTTTCTTTGGCATGTATTTGTCTAGGATTCTGTCTTCTTGCGGGGAGGATTCTGGTGGCGTCCCTCCCTTAACTATTGCCGTCTGTAGTGCATGTATCTGAAAAATTCAGTGTTTGCAAGGTCATATTCCCCTTGTAATTTGGAAAAGGTGACTATGTCTCCCGCCTTCTACAGATCTCCAATCTTGCATATACCGATCAAATCCCATTGGTCAAGCCCTTGCTCAAATCCCATCGGTCATGCCCTTGTATTTTCTGAGGTTGCCAAAGACATCTGCATCCCAGAGAGGGGTGGCACATGTTATTTTGCCCTCCCAAGACAGGCGTTTCATAGCCACACGCCATACCGGTACCGCATGTTGTGATAGGTAATTTTGATGTCTCCACAATACGTTTTAGGCCCTTGTCTGTCGTAGGTACTTAGCCCACCCACACGAGTGAGGTACCATTTTTATCGGGAGACCAGAGGGAACGCTGGGTGGTAGGAAATTTGTGACGGCCCACAACTTTCCCACACAGAAATGTTTTAGAAAAAGTAGCATTTTTCAGCTAAATTTGAGGTTTGAAGGGGATTCTGGGTAGGAAAGCGTTAGGGGATCCATGCAAGCCATACCTCCCTGGGCTCTAGTTTTTAGAAATGTGTAGGTTTGGTAGGTTTCCCTAGATGGCCGCCAAGCCCGTGACTAAAAACTCATGTGACCATCTTGCAAAACCAGATTGTTTTGTGATAGGCAATTTTGATGTCTCCACAATACATTTTAGGCCCTTGCCTGTCATGGGTACTTGGCACACCCATACGAGTGAGGTACCATTTTTATCAGGAGACATGGTGGAATGCTGGGTGGTAGGAAATTTGTGTCAGCGCAGTGATCCCACAACTTTCCAACACAGAAATTTGAGAAAGATTTGATTTTTTCATCTAAATTTGTGGTTTGCAAATGATCCTGAGTAGGAAAACTTTGGGAGGTTCATGAGAGTCACACCTCCCTGTACTCCCCCTGGTGTCTAGTTTTCAGAAATGTGTGGATTTGGTAGGTTTCCCCAGATGGCTGCCGATCCCCAGGACCAAAAACGCAGATGCCCCCTATCTATCAGAAAACGACTTGGTTTTTGCAAGGGGGCACCGGTGGCCATCTGGGGAACCCTAACAAACCCACACATTTTTGAAAAACAGACACCCGGTGGAGTCCAGGGAGGTGTGGCTAGCATTGATCCCCCTAAGTTTTTGTACCCAGAATCCCCTGCAAACCTCAAATTTAGCTGAAAAAATCACATTGTTCTCACATTTCTGTGAGGGAAAGTTGTGGGATCACTGAGCTGACACAAATTTCCTACCACATAGTGTTCCCCCAGGTCTCCTGGTAAAAATGGTACCTCACATGTGTGGATGGGCCAAGTACCCGTGGTAGGGAAAGGCCCAAAACTTATTTTAGAGACATCAAAAATTATCTATCACACAAGTGACTGGTTTTGCAAGGGAGGCACCAACGTTATTGGTCCTGGGCTCAACGGCCATCCAGTAAAACGTACCAAAGCCAGTTATTTCTGGAAACTAGACACCTGCGGGAGTTCAGGAAAGTGTGGCTTGCTTGGATCCCCTAATGTTGTCATACCCAGAATCTTCGGAAATCCTAAAATTTAGCTAAAACAAATCCCATTTTCCTTACATTTTTTTGTGGGATCACTGCGCTGGCAAAAATGCCCTACCACTCAGCGTTCCCCTTGGTCTCCCAATAAAAATTATACCTCACTTGTATGGGTGTCTAATGCAGAATCGCTTAAAAAAGTACTTAAGAAAAAATATAGCACTTACATTTTGCTGTGCTATACCTTCAATCCCTCTGTTTTTGGCCTTTCCCAGTCGCAGGCTCTTGGTCCACCCACACAAGTGAGGTATAATTTTACTCTGGAGGCTGAGGGGAATGCTGAGTGGTAGGACATATGTGCTGGCGTGGTGATTCCGGCCAGAAATGTGAGGAAAATGTGATTTGTTTAGCTAAATTTGAGGTTTGCAGGGGACTCTGGATAGGAAAACATCTGGGGATCCACACAAGCCATACCTCTCTGAACTCCCCCAGGTGTCTAGTTTTCAGAAATGTCTGGGTTTGGTAGGAGTTCTTAGATGGCTGTCGAGTCTGAGACCAAAAACACCCTCCTGGGGCGATCCCCAAGCAGAGATCCACTAGGGAAGGCTACCCATGGAAAGGGGAGATTCTCCCCTGTCCATGATACCTCTCCCAAGTGTTTCGATGCTCAGGGGATGAGATAGCCTCACGAGTACCGAAACAATGAAACGATCGTCATTGCATTGGAAATAAAAAAATGGCCTCTGGAGATTGTGGAAGCTCTTTCCCACCTCCCGAGGCCAACAAAAAAAAGGAAATCCCTCTGCTGCCTGCAGCAGAGGGATTTAGTGCCCCTGTACTCATGACGGAATGGTTCCATCATGAGCACAGGAGCACTGGTGCTCATGACGGAACCATTTCGTCATGAGCACCAAAAGGTTTAACAAGCTATATCAACAAATATAACACAAACAAAACAACCAACTTTACTCATTTATAATGACTTCACTACGTTTTGATGAGTAGCCTGGTGTAACTGCACCACCTCAGCCTGGCAAAATGTCTTTGGTATGACAGCATTTTGTTTTGTGGCCAGCTAACAAAAAAGACTCAGCAATGTTTCTCATTTATATAGTTTTGTTAAAGGAGTTCACAAAGGCTAGCTTGGGCAGAGTTAGCTCATGCTGCTGAACTGGAGAGCTCATCATGTGCTTCCCCATCTTTTCAACCTGGATACACGTGCCTGCTCAGGTAATCACTGCTGAAAGAGTCAATAATACTGCTTGTCTTAACAAAACTTATTTTTACTGCTTATGCAATCAGATAATAATTTTCTCAGAGACCAGTAAACCTACAGAGCACAAGCTTGTGCAAGATCACAAATTAATAGTTTTTCCCTAATTTCCACAGAGTAATTAGTTCTGTTTTTTTCAAAAGCGAATAAGACGTATTTTTCTCCTTCATATATTTTCTCCTCATGTAGGTTTCTTGTGGACAACTTCTGTTTTCTATTTTCCTCCTACAAAAAAAGAAAATAACCAAACAGGTTTACACACTAATCAATAAGTCATAACAGTCATTCTTCACTATATTCTCTAACGTTTTCTACATCTTTCACCCATAATCACATATTTATGTCTAGCATACCACTATCTTGTTATTCCTTTCTCAAGAAAATCCCACACTCTCACCCACTGCATTTTCTTCACAACTAAAGTATAACATGCCATCAAACCTTATTTCATAAAAGTTTATAACGTAACACATTCCTCTTAAGACATCTTTGCTAATACTGAGCACAGTGTTTCTCTATAGAAATAGCAATATCACCACTCAAACAGCTTGTAGGGCTAAAGTATATGTACAGTGAGGTTCATAAAAGCACTAGGGCTTATATTAACCCATTTCATATTCTTTGTTTTATAAGTTGGGAAACACCTACAAGTAGATAAAGTTGTAACACTTCAGTTCTCAACACAATCTGTAAACCTTGCTCACAACTCTCTAGATTATAATTAAGCCTGGAAGGTGAACTCTGCTCTGCTCCCGGATTTTGCGTAGTTTTCTGCACTCTGTGTTACATGGACCTCGCAGAGTTCTGAGTTTTTTCCCTCACTCGTGTTCATCAACGTCAAGTTGGCGAGCGAGAGCTAGGAAAATCCAACTCCCGGGTAGATTTTTCCTCGTTTGCGATCGTCAACATCAAGTTGGCGAGCGCGAGCATGCAGATTTCTTATTGCGAGTGGTCATATATGCTCGCGTTGAGAAACTGTCTGTTTGCGTTGCGAAAGCTGCCACTCGAGTAAAAATTTACTGGAGCGGCAGAAAAGAAGCAGCGTCTGCTTGTGCTGTGCATGGTGCCGTTCGCGATGATTGCACACTGCGGACAAGCATCTGGCACTGAAAATCATTGCGAACAGCATTTATCCAATGCACTCCGTCACTTGCGGAGCTCCGCATGGTGCGGCAGAGTTTTTTTTGCACTTCGCGGAGTTCCACATACTCCGCCCAGGCTTATTTATAATGTGTACCTTTCAAAAGCTATATTGACGCATCTACACCTCTCCAAACAGCGTTTCACTTTGTAAACATGGTGCAGAATAAGTTTACCAACCTTACTACACTTACTGACACTTCACAACAATGTTTATAACATAAATTATAAAATACCTGAACTTGAAGTTCTTTCTTAAATACAGATGAAGACACCAGTCTCTTTACGCTCCACGTAAATTCCCTTCTGCTGACCACAACTGAAACAGACTTCCTTTTTCTCCAAAAGCAACAAGGACAAACTGAGCTAGCTCTGGTTCTGCATCCAATCACATCACAGCATTTCTTCAACCATGTAATAAGAATGGTAACTATTGGTTGAGCCTTGGCCTTTTTTTAAATTTACTTCTCTTCATACGATCTCATGAGACTCTCGCAGGATCGTAAAACAGCTAATGGCAGGCCCAGTAATTTTCCATGAGAGACTCACAGGATGGTAAAGCACCTTGTGGCCGGCACAGTAATTTTCCATGAGAGTCTTGCGAGTAGCACGCGGGATCATAAAACACCTTGTGAGAGGCTCAGCAATTTTCCATGCGGGTCCTGCCAGCATCTTATGCAATCGCACAAGCCTCACTCCTTAAAGCTTGTGCTCTACTTTTGTGAGAGTCTCACAGGATCGCAACACAATTGTAGGGAAATAGTAGTATATGAGAAGCACCAGCCTCTCCACCAAAATCACTCTTTTGGATAATGGGTGTGCATACTGGAGTATGAGGAGTGGCTATCCTCAGCTTTCAAACTTCTCTCTCAAATAACAAGTATGCATAGGAGGACAGGTGCAGGGACTGGCCTCTCTGCTGAGACCCCTCTCTTGCATAACAGGTATACATAGTAGGGTGTGTTGTAGGACTGGCCTCTCCTTTCAGACCTCTCTCTCAGATAACGGGTGTACATAGTAGTCAGTGGGGAGTGACTGGTCTCTCCTTTAAGGCCTTCCTCTCAGATACTGGTTGTATGTAGTAGGGTATGTGCATGGAGTAATCTCTCCTTTGAGACCTCTTTCTCTGATTACAGGTGTGCATAGTAGTGAGTGGAGAGGGACTGTCCTTTCCTCTCAGACCTCTCTCTCAGATGACAGGTGTGCATAGTATGGAGTGGAGAGGGACTGGCTTTTCCACTGAGACCTCTCTCTCAGATGACAAGTGTGCATTGTAAGGTGTGTGGAATGACTGGCCTTTCCTTTCACACCTCTCTCTCAGATGATGGGTGAGCATAGTAGTGCATGGGGAGTGACTGGCCATTCCTGCCAGACCTCTCAGATGATGGATGTGCGTAGTAGGGTGTAGGGAGGGACTGGTCTCTCCTCTCAGACCTCTCCATCATATGACAAGTGTATATGGTAGGGTATGTGGCAAGAAACACCTCTCTTGAATGATGGTTATGCATAGTAGGGTGTGTGGATGGACTGGCCTTTCCTTTCACACCGCTGTATCAGATGACAGGTGTGCACAGTGTATGGAGAATGACAGGCCTGGCCTTTCAGACCTCTCTTTCAGATGGTGGGTGTGCATAGTAGAGTGTGTTCAGAGAGACTGGCCTCTCCGCTGACACCTTTCTCTTACATGACAGATGTGTGGAGTAGTGTTTGGAGATGGACTTTCTCCCTGCTAACACCCCTCTCTCTGATAATATGTGTGCATAGTAGGGTTTAGGAAGAGAGTGTTCTCAACTCACTACTTTCACTCCTTCCTACTGTAGCAAGTGTGCGTATTACACTGTATTCAAAGATCACCTACTCCTTTCTACTTTTCACCTTATCGCAAGAATCTTGCAACAGCATAACATTAAAAAAAATTAACCATCTAATCATCACAGTACTTATCTCTTACACACGTCCTCTCACAAATATGGACAACAATATGCATTGCTACTAAAAGAGTGTACTGAGAAACTCATCTACTCCTTTTTACCA
Organism: Triturus cristatus; assembly: GCF_964204655.1. Classification (NCBI taxonomy): domain Eukaryota; kingdom Metazoa; phylum Chordata; class Amphibia; order Caudata; family Salamandridae; genus Triturus; species Triturus cristatus. Next base: position 501,850,756 of record NC_140582.1, read on the forward strand.
TTCACAGTCCCGCAAGATCATATAGATTAGCTAAAAACAATATACGTTTATTATCTTCACAGTAGTTAGCTCTTAGACACCTTCCCTCTAAATCTAGGGGGACCACTTGCTTATCTGCAGCCTCCTTATATAGCTTTTTTACTTCATTTCCACAACACCTCCAATTTTTCACAGTAAACATTAATGGCAGCTATTTCATTTCTAAAATTCCTGTGGAAGTTCACGCGAAAAACAGGTCTCTCGACCAACCACAGGGCTCTTGTTTTGATTTTGCGCTCTTGCTGGATGCTCCTGAGAGTCTTGCAAGCTCAAATGCCAAGATATACAATTGTTTTTTAACCTAAATATCTCAAAAACTGCTGAACGGATTTACACCCAATCACAAAAAGCACTATCTGTGAACCAAGATTTAGCTTCATGCCGAATTAAGTGTGATTTCATTTAACAGTTTTTGCTGTAACCCTGCCTAAAGAAGTCTTTGGATATTGCATTGGGATTTTGCATTTAGGGTGCCCCGATTTTTCTTGGCCCTCGCTTGATGGATCACCACAAAACTTTCCATGCAGAAATTAGTCAAAAAGTAGAACCTTTTTGAAAGTTTTGAGGATATTCGTCAAATGGTGCCAAAGTTATTTGGAACACAAAAAATGCTTTTCCTATGGAAAAGCAATCCCAACTATAACTATATAATGGTGATCTCCACTAGGTAAAATATATATACATATATATATAAGGGCAATACCCTTTCAGGCTTAGAGTGCCACATATATTATTCAAAAAAAGGAAGCCATGCACACTAGGTAGTTCCCAAGTTTAGGTGGAGAGTAGCTCCTTTATATAGGGCACCTTTCAACACCACTAACACTCTGGTGCCGATCACGATCCGGTAAAAAATTACTCCGTGCGACTCGTATCCGGTCTTTTTACCGTACGAATCGTACAAGTGCCGTACGAACTGGCAATCACGATTCGCATGGTAAAAAGTCCATACGAACCGCATTGGGAATCATTCCCCACACGTCCTCGGGTCGGAAAATGTGTCCGACACGTCCTCGGACGATTTACCGTACAAACGTGAAAAGTCAAGTCCGACCGAGGAATCACGATCCATCCCGTGCGTCCGAGGTTACAACCGTATGGAAAAAACACCGTCCGCACCGAACTCCTATAGCAACCATGGAGACATGTGCCCGCATACGCGCCCAACACTCGCCCCAGCCCCCGTACGTCCGACACGTACCCCCGTGTATGTACACCCCCACCCGTCTAGGTACACCCCAGTACGTTCGAGTCCTACCCCCACCCCTGTACGTGTCGTACCATCGTGTACCCACACCCCAGTACGTTCGAGTCGTACCCCCACCCCTGTACGTGTCATACCCCCGTGTACCCACACCCCAGTACGTTCGAGTCCTACCCCCACCCCTGTACGTGTCATACCCCCGTGTACCTACACCCCAGTACGTTCCAGTCGTACCCCCACCCCTGTATGTGTCGTACCCCCGTGTACCCACACCCCAGTACGTTCCAGTCGTACCCCCACCCCTGTACGTGTCGTACCATCGTGTACCTACACCCCAGTACGTTCGAGTCATACCCCCACCCCTGTACGTGTCGTACCACCGTGTACCCACACCCCAGTACGTTCCAGTCATACCCCCACCCCTGTACGTGTCATACCCCCGTGTACCCACACCCCAGTATGTTCGAGTCCTACCCCCACCCCTGTACGTGTCATACCCCCGTGTACCTACACCCCAGTACGTTCGAGTCGTACCCCCACCCCTGTACGTTCCAGTCGTACCCCCACCCCTGTACGTGTCATACCATCGTGTACCTACACCCCAGTACGTTCCAGTCGTACCCCCACCCCTGTACGTGTCGTACCACCGTGTACCCACACCCCAGTACGTTCGAGTCCTACCCCCACCCCTGTACGTGTCATACCCCCGTGTACCTACACCCCAGTACGTTCGAGTCCTACCCCCACCCCTGTACGTGTCGTACCACCGTCTATGTACACCCCAGTACGTTCGAGTCCTACCCCCACCCCTGTACGTGTCGTACCACCGTGTACCCACACCCCAGTACGTTCGAGTCCTACCCCCACCCCTGTACGTGTTGTACCACCGTGTACCCACACCCCAGTACGTTCGAGTCCTACCCCCACCCCTGTACATGTCGTACCACCATGTACCCACACCCCAGTACGTTCGAGTCCTACCCCCACCCCTGTACGTGTCGTACCACCGTGTACCCACACCCCAGTACGTTCGAGTCCTACCCCCACCCCTGTACGTGTCGTACCACCGTCTATGTACACCCCAGTACGTTCGAGTCCTACCCCCACCCCTGTACGTGTCGTACCACCGTGTACCCACACCCCAGTACGTTCGAGTCCTACCCCCACCCCTGTACGTGTCGTACCACCGTCTATGTACACCCCAGTACGTTCGAGTCCTACCCCCACCCCTGTACGTGTCGTACCACCGTGTACCCACACCCCAGTACGTTCGAGTCCTACCCCCACCCCTGTACGTGTCGTACCACCGTGTACCCACACCCCAGTACATTCGAGTCCTACCCCCACCCCTGTACGTGTCGTACCACCGTGTACCCACACCCCAGTACGTTCCAGTCGTACCCCCACCCCTGTACGTGTCATACCCCCGTGTACCCACACCCCAGTACGTTCGAGTCCTACCCCCACCCCTGTACGTGTCATACCCCTGTGTACCTACACCCCAGTACGTTCGAGTCCTACCCCCACCCCTGTACGTGTCGTACCACCGTCTATGTACACCCCAGTACGTTCGAGTCCTACCCCCACCCCTGTACGTGTCGTACCACCATGTACCCACACCCCAGTACGTTCGAGTCCTACCCCCACCCCTGTACGTGTCGTACCACCGTCTATGTACACCGCAGTACGTTTGAGTCCTACCCCCACCCCTGTACGTGTCGTACCACCGTGTACCCACACCCCAGTACGTTCGAGTCCTACCCCCACCCCTGTACGTGTCGTACCACCGTGTACCCACACCCCAGTACGTTCGAGTCGTACCCCCACCCCTGTACGTGTCGTACCACCGTGTACCCACACCCCAGTACGTTCCAGTCGTACCCCCACCCCTGTACGTGTCATACCCCCGTTTAAGTACACCCCAGTACGTTTGAGTCCTACCCCCACCCCTGTACGTGTCGTACCACCGTGTACCCACACCCCAGTACGTTCGAGTCGTACCCCCACCCCTGTACGTGTCGTACCACCGTGTACCCACACCCCAGTACGTTCGAGTCGTACCCCCACCCCTGTACGTGTCATACCCCCGTTTAAGTACACCCCAGTACGTTCGAGTCCTACCCCCACCCCTGTACGTGTCGTACCACCGTGTACCCACACCCCAGTACGTTCGAGTCCTACCCCCACCCCTGTACGTGTCGTACCACCGTGTACCCACACCCGAGTACGTTCGAGTCCTACCCCCACCCCTGTACGTGTCGTACCACCGTGTACCCACACCCCAGTACGTTCGAGTCGTACCCCCACCCCTGTACGTGTCATACCCCCGTTTAAGTACACCCCAGTACGTTCGAGTCCTACCCCCACCCCTACACGTGTCGTACCACCGTGTACCCACACCCCAGTACGTTCGAGTCCTACCCCACCCCTGTACGTGTCGTACCACCGTGTACCCACACCCCAGTACGTTCGAGTCCTACCCCCACCCCTGTACGTGTCGTACCACCGTGTACCCACACCCCAGTACGTTCGAGTCGTACCCCCACCCCTGTACGTGTCATACCCCCGTTTAAGTACACCCCAGTACGTTCGAGTCCTACCCCCACCCCTGTACGTGTCGTACCACCGTGTACCCACACCCCAGTACGTTCGAGTCCTACCCCCACCCCTGTACGTGTCATACCCCCATTTAAGTACACCCCAGTATGTTCGAGTCCTACCCCCACCCCTGTACGTGTCGTACCACCGTCTATGTACACCCCAGTACGTTCGAGGCCTACCCCCACCCCTGTACGTGTCGTACCACCGTCTGTGTACACCCCAGTACGTTCCGGTCCTACCCCCAACACAACCTCCTAAGTACGGAACGCACCCCAGGCCCCAACATCACAACCGCATGTACGAGTCGTACCAACCCACACACAAGGACAGCACCGTACAACCAAATGGCCCATGTACACACCGTACACACGCTCAAAACGCACGTACGCAACCAGGCCAAAACTAAACAACACAAGAATACACCATACGAATGGCACAAAGCCACTAAACATGGCCAACAAACACTACAAAAACACCTTCACTGACCTGCAACTGCCAAAGACAAACAGAGGCCCAAAACACCACCACTACTTATAACACACCCACCCAAACTTCAAACACTGCCACACCCACCCATGGACCAATAAAAAGGGCCCACACACACAAACCATGAGCCTTTGCAACAGACTCACTGCTGCCAGACACCACAGAACCATACTACAAGCTACACCACACCTTACACTTGCACACCTTCACACAACCACCTTCACAAACACCCCCTCATCACATTCACACACACACACCCACAACCATCCACACACCCCCCCCAACATCCACACACCCCCCCCACCATCCCCACCCACACCCCTCACCATGCCCACTACCAAGAATCCAAAGTTCAGTAACCGAGAGTTGGAGGTCCTTGTTGATCAAATCCTCAGAGTCGAGCCACAGATCTTTGGAACATTGGTCAGAAACACCAGCCTGGCAGCAAAAACAGCCATGTGGCAGACCATCGTCGATGCTGTGAATGCTGTTGCGGACACCAGAAGGACCAAGCAGGAATGCCAGAACAGGTGGTACGATCTGCGGAGGAGTGTCCGAGCCAAGAGGCAGGAGGAACACGACCAGGCCAACGCCACCGGAGGAGGGCCCTCCCGCAGACCCGTACACTACCATCCCTGGGAGGAGAGGGTGATGGCCATACTGCCGGTGGAGGCAGTCGAAGGATTAGAAGGACTCCGAGACCCGGGTGAGTACACAAACAACGCACCTCACATGGGGGGAACGGCATCCACAACCAAAATCACTAACAGGCACGCAACCACCACAAGCCATCGCATGACTCAACCACACTCCATGAGCACGCACATGCCACTGCTGCCACCATGCCCCATGCACCCAGCTGGACAATGTCAAGTCACAGGCCACAGAAGACAACAACACATGACACGGTAACCCGGATGGCGGGAGGCTGGGCCCCAAAAATCACATAGTGCGACTCCGAAGCAGACAACAATGCACTCTGCCCATATGGCCTAGGTCACAGCCAGACAAACAGTGTGTCCCAACACAGGAATGACTTGCCAGCAAATGGCGGACGCCTTGCATCAACACATGGGGGTGAAGGCACTGTTTTGCACATGACAGCAGCTAATGAACAGCCAACATTGTGAAAGAGTGGCAGCACACACCACCACAGCAGCAGCGCACAGACACACATCACACCCAATGGGTGCCTGGAGATCAGAAACAAACTCACATCAACAAGCCAAGGGCCACTCAAAGATTTGCTAACAGTGTGTGCCCAGGAAGCTGGGCTGAGGTGACAGAGGGTGACACACAGAGGGAGGGAGAGGGGGACAGAGAGGGAGGGAGACACAGGGAGACGGACAGAGGGAGGAGGCTGACACACAGAGGGAGGGAGAGGGGGACACAGAGGGAGGGAGAGGGGGACAGAGAGGGGGGAGACACAGGGAGACGGACAGAGGGAGGAGGCTGACACACAGAGGGAGGGAGAGGGGGACACAGAGGGAGGGAGAGGGGGACAGAGAGGGAGGGAGACACAGGGAGACGGACAGAGGGAGGAGGCTGACACACAGAGGGAGGGAGGAGGCTGACACACAGAGGGAGGGAGAGGGGGACAGAGAGGGAGGGAGACACAGGGAGACGGACAGAGGGAGGAGGCTGACACACAGAGGGAGGGAGAGGGGGACACAGAGGGAGGGAGAGGGGGACAGAGAGGGAGGGAGACACAGGGAGACGGACAGAGGGAGGAGGCTGACACACAGAGGGAGGGAGAGGGGGACACAGAGGGAGGGAGAGGGGGACAGAGAGGGAGGGAGACACAGGGAGACGGACAGAGGGAGGAGGCTGACACACGGAGGGAGGGAGAGGGGGACAGAGAGGGAGCGAGACACAGGGAGAGCAAATCAGCCGTGTGGCGTGTGCGAATGTCTGCTCGTCAGCAGGTAGACTGCGTGCATGTAGACAAGGGTGGCCAGTCCCAGAACCCCCCCTCTTCACCATGGCAAAACACAGGGCCATGTCACAACCTGTTCACGAGCACAACAACAGCTACCTGGATCATATAAGTGTGTGGATCCACTCCATGTGCACATGTACAGTGCTACACGGAAGGCGCCAATGCATGGCTCGCAACACCTGCCCGCTCCACTGCTGACTGCAGTCACACTTGACGCAGCAAGTAAGACTGTGCCACACATAGTTAAAGGGGCCAAAGTGGTGCCCAAGGGACACACCCATGCACAAGTGCACTGTGAGTGGAATGCAAGACAGATCCTAATTCCAAGAGGAAATGTGCCAACTTTGAAACTGATGAAACATGGATGTTGCATGGACCAAAATTAACATTGTCTCTCTCACACACAGGTCAACGTCGTGGTGCACCCCCCAACACAGCCAAGGCATGTGGGGATAGCCAGCGTCCCCTACATGGGAAGCACATGGTCATCGTTAGAAGTGGTGAAGCGGTCGTGCTGGTAGGCTATACAGAATACAGGACAGACAGACTGTACCCACCAACAACACATGCCCATTCGTTGCGCAGCTGCATCATCATATCAGGCATCCCGCTACGCCTCATGATGTAGGCATCGTGTGCTGATCCTGGAAAACGAGCACAGACATGTGAAATCACCATGTTGGACTGATACACCACAAGGGCATTGATGGAGTGGTAGTGCTTCCGATTGCGGTACGCCACCTCCCGTGCGTGTGGTGGTACCAAAGCTACATGTGTACCATCTATGGACCCAATGACATGGGGCATCCCTCCCAGGGCATAGAATCCATGCTTGACCTCAGTCATCTGTTCAGGGGTTGGGAACTTGATGAAGTCATCCAGGTGAATCAACATGGCCTCTAAGAAATCATGCAGCACACCGCTGAACGTGCTCTGGGACATGCCACCAACATGAGCTATGGTATTTTGAAAGGTACCCGTGGCAAGAAAATGTAAAGCAGCCATTACCTTCAGCTGGGGTGTCAGTGCCGTGGGATACCTGTGCTGCGGTTGCAGGTGTGGTGCCAGTCTCGCCGTCAACTCCAGAATCAACGGTTGGGTGAAGCGGTAGAGCCGGATGCTGTCATTCTCCTGCATGGCAGCCAAGTCTGGAATTCTTCGGGCAAGAGGCGGCGCTCTGCAGTAATTTGGAAGTGACAAGGAAGAGTGAGTGCACTACGACAACAACTCATGTGTACTGAGCACATTTTAATCTGCCAATACACACATGCTACATAGGGAGTCAGGTATGTGCTACATGGCCAGGACACGTATGGATGCAAGATGACACTCCTTCCAAGACCCAGCTACACACGGAGATTGAGAACCTCCCCATGCCACGCCATGGGAATAGCTGTGTCCCAGTGCAAGTGAACAGCCAGACGCAACACAGGAGTGACATACGCCCACACATCAGCAGCAGTAGGATGCCGATTGCAGAGACTGGTAGCGGAACACTGGAGCCACAGGTCACATGACATTACACTAGGACAGCCCACACACCTTGCCATGAAGGTGCACATGTCATGACTCACCACACATACCTTGTGAGGATGCTGACATGTCCTTGTCACGCTACTCCGTGTCCCATGCATACATGTGCACCTCACATCCGATACCACATGTGGCATGGTGTGCGGAACAGTGTGCAATGACAATCTACACACAGACACATGTTGGTTGCTGCAACGGCTGCAGCTTTTGAGGGTGCTCCAACATCAACCTGATGGGAAGCCCCCACACATACATGACATAGTCACATTGTGCACCGTGGGTAGTGACAAGTCAGGTGTCATAACCCCTGTACCGGGCATCAGGGGACACTTCCGTGTGTTGGTGTCCGTGCCATGCCAGTGACGCTCACCCCAAGTGCGCAGTACGACATGCACACATGTCAAAGGAGTCAAGGGCATGCCTGGCACACATCGCACCATCACACAGTACATCTGTACACATCTCATCATACATCTGGTGCCTTCTCGACTCAGGAGTAATGTTCCACATCACAGGCCGTCACACCTGTGCCCCACACATGTAGTGATGCACAGACGATGCCTCGATGTCAATTAAGGGACAAGTATGTCCATCCATGGACAAGTATGTCCGCCCGATCCCTACCTGTGTGCCGCCTGTCACCACTGTGATGTGTGAAAACCGCTGTACTGCTGCCAAGAGGGCCTGTGTACGTTTCCATATCACTATGGGAGTGCTGCCGTATGTGTACCCATCGTGATGGCGAGCGTACAGGCATGTGTACGGCCCGTACCACTACGAGTACGCATACGCGAGGCCACCCATAGTGGTACGGGCCGTACACACGCCTGTACGCTCCCTATCACTACGAGTACGCATACGTGAGGACACCCATAGTGATAGGGAGCGTACAGGCGTGTGTACAGCCCGTACCACTATGGGTGGCCTCGCGTATGCGTACTCGTAGTGGTACGGGCCGTACACACGCCTGGATGCTCCCTATCAGTATGGGTGGCCTCGCGTATGCGTACTCGTAGTGGTACGGGCCGTACACACGCCTGTACGCTCCCTATCAGTATGGGTGGCCTCGCGTATGCGTACTCGTAGTGGTACGGGCCGTACACACGCCTGTACGCTCCCTATCAGTATGGGTGGCCTCGCGTATGCGTACTCGTAGTGGTACGGGCCGTACACACGCCTGTACGCTCCCTATCACTACGAGTACGCATACGTGAGGACACCCATAGTGATAGGGAGCGTACAGGCGTGTGTACGGCCCGTACCACTACGAGTACGCATACGCGAGGCCACCCATACTGATAGGGAGCGTACAGGCGTGTGTACGGCCCGTACCACTACGAGTACGCATACGCGAGGCCACCCATAGTGATAGTGAACGTAGTCACGCGTGTACGGGCCGTTGCAATGCATTTGGGGTGCCCTAGGGCCCCGTAACGCACCGTACCTGTATGTGAAAGCTCCAAATTACATAGGGGACACATGAGGGACAAGTATTAAGGCCTACATGCATGCTGGTTGTCATGGAGACCAAGATCAAAATTCGAATTTCTTCTGCAAGGTGAACAGCAGAAGTCAGTTGGAATTAAAATACTTTGTTGCAATGTGTTTGTGGAGCTGACATCATGCAGGAGAATGAAACCGATAGAGTACACACAGACTGCTAGGTTTGAAGGGATTGGTGGAAACATAGGATGCAAATGTGAGTGACCAATCACTCTGTACTCCTGTGCATGAGACAGGGCAGAAAGGCACATATAAGGCAGCCAGGTCCCATGAGGGAGTACTTGCCTGCACATCTTTGAATTTGTCGACCCAGCTGCTGCTACTGATTCCCTGGAACCATGTCAAGGGCTGTGGAGAGGTCACAGCCATTCACCCTGGAGGAGAACATGGCATTGCTGGATGTGATCCTCCCACAGTACCCCATGCTGTATGGGCGACCAGGGTATCAGGTGAGTGCATAGGCCACTGGCACAGACTGTCCCTATGTTGTGACTGTGACTTCTGGCATTGTGTCCTGGTGTGACACACATTGCATGTACTGTTGGGGGGGTCCCAGGGGGGGGATGCCTGATGTCTCCCAGCAGTGCCCTGAGACAGGAGGGGTGGGTGTGGAGTCCTCACAGCAGTGCCCTGAGACAGGAGGGGTGTGTGCCTATCACTCCCAGCAGTGCCCTGAGACAGGAGGGGTGGGTGTGGAGTCCTCACAGCAGTGCCCTGAGACAGGAGGGGTGGGTGTGGAGTCCTCACAGCAGTGCCCTGAGACAGGAGGGGTGGGTGCCTATCACTAACAGCAGTGCCCTGAGACAGGAGGGGTGGGTGTGGAGTCCTCCCAGCAGTGCCCTGAGACAGGAGGGGTGTGTGCCTATCACTCCCAGCAGTACCCTGAGACAGGAGGGGTGGGTGTGGAGTCCTCACAGCAGTGCCCTGAGACAGGAGGGGTGTGTGCCTATCACTCCCAGCAGTGCCCTGAGACAGGAGGGGTGGGTGTGGAGTCCTCCCAGCAGTGCCCTGAGACAGGAGGGGTGTGTGCCTATCACTAACAGCGGTGCCCTGAGACAGGAGGGGTGGGTGTGGAGTCCTCACAGCAGTGCCCTGAGACAGGAGGGGTGTGTGCCTATCACTAACAGCAGTGCCCTGAGACAGGAGGGGTGGGTGTGGAGTCCTCACAGCAGTGCCCTGAGACAGGAGGGGTGTGTGCCTATCACTAACAGCAGTGCCCTGAGACAGGAGGGGTGGGTGTGGAGTCCTCACAGCAGTGCCCTGAGACAGGAGGGGTGTGTGCCTATCACTAACAGCAGTGCCCTGAGACAGGAGGGGTGTGTGCCTATCACTAACAGCAGTGCCCTGAGACAGGAGGGGTGGGTGTGATGCACAGTGTGAGCCTTGATCATTGATTGTGACATTACCATCATTCCACATGTGTACCCACTATGGCATGTACTGCTTTTTCCCTCACCAGAGGATCATGTCCCTATGACAAAGGTGCAATGCGTTGGCTGCATGACATGCCTTGTTGTTACCAGCTAATTTGTTCTCATATGTCTCTCTGTGACATGTGGCTGGTGTATTGATGTGGTGTCACTTGTTCTTCCTCACAGGTAGGCGCCACTGCCAAGGAGCAGATCTGGCTGACCGCCGTGAGGGGTGTGGATGGTCGGAGGCGGAGCCTGTCCCAGGTGAGGAAACGCTGGCAGGATATCCGGTGCTGGACGCGGAGGATTGCACGGGTCCTGCTGGGGGACTCACCTGAGACCCACAAGAACCGCGGCCGCCGCCGTCTGAGCCACCTCCACAGGCGTGTGCTGCCGGTGGTCTTTCCAGACTTGGAGAGGCGCTTACAGGCAAAGCAGCAGCCGGAAGGGGGTAGGTACATGTGTGTTTGTTGTGTGTCACCGGCATTTGTAAGGGCACAGTAGCATGAATTCACTGCCAGGGTTTAAAGGTGCTGTGCAGATCCAGTTTGCCCCAGTATAGCGCTGCGCCCCTGCCACCCTTCCCCTCCTTGCAATGTGTTCCCTGGTCTGTGTGTAGTCACTCCTTCACAAGGTAATGTAGGCTGGTGCTTTGTCCACGAGAACTATGCCTGTAGCATCATGTGTGGGGGTGGTGTGTAACAGGTTTTGGGACCTTGGCTGTGCCCTGTCAACTTCACTGCATGTGGGTTCCATGTCAGTTGGCACTGATGCTGACTCCAGACATTGGAGTTGGTCTCTCATGTGTCATGCCTTACAGCGCGCATGTCCTATGTAGTGGCCTGTGACATGATGTGCATGAGTGTGCGATACGCATAGTGCAGGGATGGTGGCGTATGTTGCAGTCATTACCATTCAGGAGCATGGAGTTGCGTGGCCACTACTGTCCCCTGGGGCACCTTTTCATCAGTGTTGTATGTGTCATCATAAACGTGGACACTCTCAGTGTCTACAGCGTAGGTTGTGCTCTGTGCCATTGTCCCCTGGCACCATGTATATAGACGTGCTATTTTGTACAGGTGTCCACTGTGCAGCCTGACCTGAATGTCCTTCTTCATACTCACAGTTGCTAGTGCCTGTGTGTCTTGTTATACTCATCTGAGGATGGCCACTGGTACCTCATTATTTGTACAGGCGCACCTTGGCTGTTTGGCGTCCAATCTTGCATTTTGCCTGCCCCTGTGTTTATCACCCAGACTATGAGATGTTGGTGCCACCTGTGTCTCAACTATTTGCCTCGTGTAGGGGGTGGTTGGGGCGGGCAAAGCCTATATGTCAAATCCAGATTTCTACTTGCTGGGTCTGGGCAGTGTGTGATGTTTGTCTGGACACACACGCAAGGTGCAGTGACCGAGTCATGTTGGGCATGTTTTCAGCATTACCTATGCAGCATGTGTCTCAAGTTCATGGATATGGTCCCTGGTCATCGGTATTTTCGCCAACGCTGTGTGGTGCAGATGCAGTGCTGGATTGTCCCCAGGGACTAGGTGCTATGTCAGACTCCGTTTCCTGTCTTTAGCTATTGTCTCATGCTCTCCATGGTATTTCAGTGGCATGGTGGCTCAACCAACTGTGTGTTTCATGCCCTACATCGGTACCTTGTTTAGTAGATGTTAGGGATCTTCCTTTTCAGGCTATGCAATGTTACCTATGTAGATTGGACTCATGTGACAGATGTGTACAGGTGTCTGATTAATTTCTGTCTCTCCACCCTGCCCACAGCATCGTCGGGGGACACAGAGGGAGACATGACACAGACAAGGCGGAGGGACCGAGCACCAGTGCCAGCCGTGACATCTGGGCTGGCACATCGAGTGGGACAGAGGCGGAGGAGAGTGCGGCCGAGGACCTGTCGACTGGCACGTCAGAATACGAAGCTGACAGGTCCGAGGAGGATGTCTCCGAGTGGGCGGTGGCTGCACCAGCAGCTGACAGCGGAACAACACCTCGCACCGCCCCCTCAGTTCCCATCAGCCGCCTCCCACTTGCTCGTGTCCCTTCCCAGCGTGCCCGGTCACCGCATGTCTCCTTCATGCCAGGCACCGCACCCCCTGCCCCTGTCTCCACTGCTGCCGCCAATGCTGAGTCTGTGGACATCCAGCGGCAACTGCAGGTTGGTCAGGCTGCGATCCTTAATGTCCTCCATGCCCACGGCCAAACCCTCACCAACATCGAGGCATACTTGGAGGGCATTCATTCATCGCAGGCTGACCAACGCAACTTGCTGAGGTCCATAGACTCCACACTGACTGCAGCAGTGGGTCTCCTGCAGCGCGACCTCCCCCCACCTACCCCTGCCCCATCCACACTTCCCACTCCCATGCCTGTCCCACGTACACCCAGACGTCGGCATGCACCCACATCAACAGACACAGGCACCACACCAGCAGGGAAGGTCCACCGCACTCCTCCTGACACGCACACACAGGGTGAGGTAGGCACACCCACTGGGTCGGGGGGCAAACGTGTGACACGCAGCCATAGTGGGAGTCCGCATTCCACCCAGTCCACTCCCTCCAAATCCCCTCCCCTCAGCTCTCCTGGCCACATCTCCCCCAAGGACTCCTTCATGGCCGCTCTGTCCCTGAGCCCCACAGTGACACCACCACGCAAACGGTCAAGGAAGTCCTCGGTCAGGGTGGTTGATTCTCCCCCCCTGTCTACACCCTCCCCCGGTGGCGCTGCGACCCATCCCTCTGACCCCCCCCCCTCCTTGGGGCCTGTGGATCCTTCGGGTGCAGGGGAATCCCTGGAGGACCTTGCAAAGGTGTGTAGTGCCATCCTGGCCTCCGCCTTTGGCCCTGCCCCACCCCCTGTGGTAGAGTCCTCCATCCCTGCACCCACAACACCTCCCCTTTGCCCTGATGTCCCTGCGGTGCCTGTTGCTTCCCCCCCCCATGATGCCCTCACCCCTGTGGAAGACGATGGCATGTAACTGTGCAGGCAAGGTAGGGGACACGCATCCCACTGTGTCCCCCATCCAGCTGAGACTCATTGACTGCCCTATGGGCTTTGTGAATATTGAACTGCCTGCGATCCACGGACATTGTGCTCATGCTGAATAAAGCTTAATTTTTTTTTCATTATAACACTACTGCTATGCTGGTATTGGTGTTGGTGGGGCTGCTACATGGTTTTGGGTGGTGTTTATGTGTTGGGTGTGTGGGATATGTAGTAGTGTGCTGCTCATTGGGGGACCCTGGGATCTGTGTGCCATCACAAGGTGTTAGCTGACTTTCTTTGTTCATGTAAGCAGTTACTGCATGGTGCAATTGTCCCAGGGTGTATTCCTTCCTCTGTGTACCCTGATATCTTCCCTGCAGGGTGTTCCCAATGTTTAGCGCAGAGCTGTGTCTACATGAGCTGTGTGTGTGACGGAGCCCTTCTACTTTGGCCATGCATGCAGGGCCATGTCTCCACCTGCAACATTCGTGGCATCCTTGGTGATCACTGTACTTGTGTGTGGAGTCTGTTGACATGAGTTCATGGGGACATGTTCCCTTGTAAGCAGTATGCATGTGGGTACTTCCAGCCTCACACACATGTGTTGCACCCCTCCTGTCTCAGGGCACTGCTGGGAGGACTCCACACCCACCCCTCCTGTCTCAGGGCACTGCTGGGAGGACTCTGCACACACACCTCCTATTTCTGGATATGTACTCTTGGAACATACACGGTGGGGGTACGCTCCATGCATTTGAGGTGAGGGTACGAGTCTACTTACACTGGTGTGGTGGGGGTATGGTCCGTACGTCCGCGGGTGAGGGTACGAGTCGTACTTACACTGTTGGGGTGGGGGTAGGCTCCATGCATACGCGGGTGAGGGTACGAGTCGTACTTACAATGTTGGGGTGGGGGTACGCTCCATGCATACACGGGTGAGGGTACGAGTCGTACTTACACTGTTGGGGTGGGGGTACGCTCCATGCATACGCGGGTGAGGGTATGAGTCGTACTTACACTGGTGTGGTGGGGGTGCAGTCCGTACGTCCGCGGGTGAGGGTACGAGTCGTACTTACACTGTTGGGGTGGGGGTAGGCTCCATGCATACGCGGGTGAGGGTACGAGTCGTACTTACACTGGTGTGGTGGGGGTGCGGTCCGTACGTCCGCGGGTGAGGGTACGAGTCGTACTTACACTGGTGTGGTGGGGGTACGGTCCGTACGTCCGCAGGTGAGGGTACGAGTCGTACTTACAATGTTGGGTGGGGGTACGCTCCATGCATACGCGGGTGAGGGTACGAGTCGTACTTACACTGGTGTGGTGGGGGTGCGTTCCGTACGTCCGCGGGTGAGGGTACGAGTCGTACTTACACTGTTGGGGTGGGGGTACGCTCCATGCATACGCGGGTGAGGGTACGAGTCGTACTTACACTGTTGGGGTGGGGGTACGCTCCATGCATACGCGGGTGAGGGTACGAGTCATACTTACACTGGTGTGGTGGGGGTGCGGTCCGTACGTCCGCGGGTGAGGGTACGAGTCGTACTTACACTGTTGGGGTGGGGGTACGCTCCATGCATACGCGGGTGAGGGTACGAGTCGTACTTACACTGTTGGGGTGGGGGTACGCTCCATGCATACGCGGGTGAGGGTACGAGTCGTACTTACACTGGTGTGGTGGGGGTGCGGTCCGTACGTCCGCGGGTGAGGGTACGAGTCGTACTTACACTGGTGTGGTGGGGGTACGGTCCGTACGTCCGCGGGTGAGGGTACGAGTCGTACTTACAATGTTGGGGTGGGGGTACGCTTCATGCATACGCGGGTGAGGGTACGAGTCGTACTTACACTGGTGGGGTGGGTGTACGCTCCATACGTACGCGGGTGGGGGTAGGGTCCGTACATCTCCGTCCCCACGCTATGTGATGCTTGTGCGGGCCGTACCCAGGCCTTTGCCACGTGGGTACGATCCGTCCCGCCATTGTTGGGGTGACGTGGGTGTGGGCGTGGTACGTCTCGTACCCATGCTCTTCAGGCGTGGGTACGGGACGTACCGGTCTGGTTGTGTTGCCGGTTCGCGTGGTGACGGACTTCCGTTGTGGCGGTCGCTGGCTTAGCTGGACATGCCCCCACCCCCTCGTAGTGACCAGGGCATGGGTGTCAGGTATGTCCTGGGCATGTGTGGTGTGTGACTTTGGTGGGGGTTTTGTGGCCTGCCCTGGTCCTGCCACCCCCACCCCACCCCACTTTCCCCCCTCCCTTCGTTGTTCTGACCTTCTGCGGCGTCTGCGTCGGAACCTGTAGAGGAGGTGGACTGCTATGAGGGCCGGGATGACACGTAGGTTCGGGTCCATGTCTGTCCGTCGTGTACGGGTCCTCCTTGTTTGCGTCGTCCTGTGTGTCCGTCGCGTACTGGTACTCCTTGATCGCGTCGTCCTGTCGCATACTGGTCCTCCTTGTTCGCGTCGTCCTGTCTGTCCGTCGCGTACTGGTGGTCCTTGTTCGCATCGTCCTGATTTCCCGGCAGTTTTTGGCAGCCGGAAAATATTCACCGTGCGGGATGACGTCGGTGCGAATCGTGATTCCTGGTTCGTGAATGGCAGGCTGCGAGCGTCCCGACGTCAGGTCGGCCCTTTCCCGGATCGCATTGGTAGGTTTGTTTTGTTCGGTCGGGCTTTTTTACGAATCGTACGGAAATGGTGTTCCGTGCGAATCGTAATTCCTTGTTTGTAAATTTTGACGACCGGGTACGCGTCGGACGGAGAATATGCTCCGTCCGACGGTTCGTACCCGGTTTTTACCGGATCGTGATCGGCACCTCTGAATCTGCTCACCTCAAATGTATGTTTCTCTAGCAGAGGGGCATATTGTCAAGCACGGCGTTAAAAGTATCGCCACTTTAGCGGCAGAAAACTGCAGCTAAAGTGGCGATAATGGGCTTGATAATGTGCCGCAGAGAATTCCAATAGAAGCCCATGTTGACACCAGAACATGGGCTTCTATGGGAATTCTCAAGAGCATATTACCAAGCCCATTATCGTTGCTTTAGCGGCAGTTTTCTGCCACTAAAGCGGCGATAATTTTAACGCCGTTTCTTGATAATATGCCCCAGAGTTCTTAAGCATAGGGTTAGCACAGTGCCATCCACGCCAACCAAGAAAGTGACAAAGCCTTTTGCCATTTTTACAGCAAAGTCTTTAGGCACAGGATTAACAAATGACACTCACACTGAGCTAAAAAATGACAAAAGCAGTTTACCACTCCGGGCACAGTGGCCCAGATGTATGAAGCCATTTAGCATTTCCTAGCGGCCCGAATTGCTGTACTTTACTGAAGAAATCGCAAATTGCGACAGCTATTTTGGAATCACAAATAGGGATTACTTATTTGCGATTCCTAAAGCACAAGTACAAGGCATTTCTAAATGCAAATTGGGCATTTAAGAAATTCAATTACCATCGAGTCAATGGTAACTATGTGCAAAATTAAAAAAATGCATTAAAAATATTTTTTTTAACTGTGACATTATGCATATGTGCACTTACTTGTGCACTATGAAATTTGGAGTGCCTCCAGGGGGTCCTTAAGCCCAGAGGCACCCTTGGCTTTGCATTTCTTAAATTTCAATTTCTTATTAGGGATTTGCAATTTAGGAAATGTAAACCATTTGCGATTCCCTAATAGTGATTCCTAATCTGTAAGAATTGCTATTAGGGAATTGCATATTTTCTACATATCCTTCTGCATTTCTTAAATAGGCAGGAACCTTAGTATATCAGTCCCAGTATTGCGACTTTGGATTGGTAACTTACCATCCAAGCAAAAGAGGAATTGTGAAAAGCAGCCCCTGAGACATGTGTTTTGCCTGGGCATAATCGTCCCTCTTACGGCGTCACACTGAAGTATACAGTCTCAGCTACTGGTAATTACTCAGGGCCGGCTCAAGCATTCCATCCATCGCTGTTTTGTGTACTTCAGTGTGACGACTAAGTGGGACTTATATGCCCAAATATAGGGCCTGTGAACACGGTGCCACTGGAACCGAGCGATGACTGGTTGATGAGCCCTAATAAGGGCGAAACAAGTTCTGGGTTGCTTGTGTTCCGGTTCAGGATTGACCTGGCCGGGCAGTTTGGGCTAGACCATTCCCATTGGAGTGGGGTCAAAACTCATTTGCATATGGCTAGGTCTTAACTGAGGTAGCATGGTGTGCAAAATAACTATGCACTGAGATGTGACCCAAGTAATTACCAGTAGGTGAGATTAATTCAAGCATTTCATCCATCAGGGTCACATTTATAACACAGCACAGGTGCAGAGGGATAGTGTGTCCCTCACTTGCATAGGGACACCTCTAACAATAATCCTAACCAGCAGAGCACGGAAGGTAAAGAAAGGAAGTACGTGCAAGACATCCCTCTGCAGAGCTATTTCCCTGGTCGGTCCCAGGACTCACATGACCGCTCATTTAAAATCTCTCTGCACTGG
Source organism: Triturus cristatus (assembly GCF_964204655.1). NCBI lineage: Eukaryota > Metazoa > Chordata > Amphibia > Caudata > Salamandridae > Triturus > Triturus cristatus. The sequence continues at coordinate 501,868,958 of NC_140582.1, forward strand.
CTCTCAGTGAAAAATAGGGTTAATTTTAAGCCCCTTGTGCTGGCCTTTAAGGCGCTCCATAACAGCGGGGCTCAGTACATTAGAAATAAAATTATACCCTACCCCAGCCAAGACTTTGAGGTCATCGACCCATCATTTGTTCTCGGTGCCTAAATTCTTTCAGGCTAGGAAGGGGGGGGGAACGTTCATTCCAGGTGGTAGCTGGAAGACTATGGAATGGTCTGCCTCTTTCTCTCAGACAAGAACAAGAGCTTCTTAGTTTTAGGCGCCAACTTAAGACGTGGCTGTTCCATCAGTAATGGGGATTTTGCAGGATGAGGTTGCACACTGTTTTCTGTCAAGGGGGACCTGTTAGTGCCGGGACACTCCATGGAGTAGCCGGGCGCTTTATAAATACCCCATAACATTAACATTAACAGATCTCTATAAAAGATGGAGTCCGGCAATTCTGGAATGGATCGTACTCATGGCAAAAGCCGCTAACAGATGAAAATTCCTGGGCATGGATAGCGGGATCTCTGAACAGGAATAAGTGGGGCAAGGATTTGAAATTGCCTTTTTAGCGATAGACATGTAATAGTGTCATGGAACATCGCGGGACAGACTACTGACAAAATGCTTTCTATTCTGGAATATTCACCCTCAATTGTGTTACTGCAAGAAACATGGTCCATGACAACTTTATTTCAAAAAGATTACTTTGTGTTTGTTAAAGCAGCAGAGGCCTCTAGAAGAGGCCATGCAAAAGGAGGCCTAGCAATCCTAGTGAGAGAAGAGATAGAATGGGACCCGGAGGAAATTGAGCTCTCGCTCCCATAAGTCCAATGCATTAGCATTAAGTGCCGGAAAGAAAGAATGGAGACTTCATCTAATCTCTTACTTTTTAATATATATTTTCCACCAGGAACCACAAAAGATCATATCTTGACCAAAGCATTCAAGAAAATCGAATCAATCCTAGAAGTAATGGGATATATTCTAGGATGATAATGGCTGGGGACTTCAATGGAAAGATCTCTAATACACTGATCAATAATAGGGGGAAATCTCCACAGGAAGAAGCCTTATTCAATACCAAATCCCGTCTTCCCTGATAAAATAAAAGCAGATAAAAGGGGGAAAATGCTTTTGTCATCTATTGAAGCAATTAATGGCGTTATAATAAAAGGGAGAAAAGATGGTGATATTCCGGCGGCATACACCAGACTGAGTCCAACTAAGTCCTCAAACATAGATTATTTTATCTGTAGTTTAGATCTATATTCGATGGTCCAATCGCTTTCCACTCAATATTCCCACGAAAATGATCACGCATTACTTTCTGTAGAAATTGACATCTATACTCAGCATACTTCTCCGTGGTCACTCCGTCCTTTTGAAGGGCGGGCAGTCGTAGATCACAAAACAGGAAATATACATTGGAATTCCAAAACAATCAGTAAAATAAATCATACAATCTTCCAAGATCTGCTAACATCTGCGGGTAAAATAGGCACTCCAATAAACAGATTTGAAGCTACTTTACAATCGGTAGTTGCCTCTCTCCAAGGAAATACTGCGAGACGTGAAAGCGTTAAAACATGTCATGGGGAAAAGTTGTGGATAATAATTCTCGACAATTAAATAAATTGACTAGAATTCAATTGCTCTCTTTCTGTGTGATAAGACAAGGAGAAATAAAAAACTGAAAAAACTACACCAACGGAAAAAGGAGAAAGAAAGACAAACTCTAAGAGATCGAGTCTGGGTCAACATCCAATTAGCAGTAAAATGCAAAAAAATCAATCATTCTGGAACATAATCTCTGCACAGATGGGGATACGAAAATCTGCTCAAACGACACCAGTATCATCATCTGAATGGGAAAAGTATATTCTAAGGCTTTATAAATCTAATCATCAACATCCCATCTTCCCTGGACTGGATCAAGCACTGAAGAACCAATCTGAGCAGGAACCAATGAAAATTTCAGCCGCACAAATCTCTATTCTGATATCCTCTGCCAGGTCATCAGCAGCAATGGGACCAGATAATATCCCAATTAAAGTTTTACAAAAAAACACTGACGACTGGGGTAAATTCTTAGCCCCACTCTTCCAACACTGATGAAAAGTGGGGAAATACCACAATCTTTGTGAGGGAGTGTGGTGGTTCCCCTCCTAAAAAAAAGGCACAAGAACGAATCCTGCAAACTATAGACAAACAGCCCTTCTCAACGCCACCGGTAAGGCCTTTGTTGCTTGCGTTTTGGAATACTTAAAAGACTGGGCTTTTTTGAAAAACGTGATCCCCATGTATCAGGCTGGGTTTCGCCCAAAGCATTCTACATTGGACAAAATATTTCTGTGTTCCAAACAGTGCTAGATAAGTTTGTTACGTTAAATGCTCAAATTTTATATTGTGCTTTTATTGATTTTTCGACTGTGTTCGAAAGCGTGATAGATTGACACTATGGAAAAAAATGGCTAATTTGGGGATTCCTAAAGATCTCTTAACAATAATAATCTCCCTTCACACATCAACATGGTGCAGAGTCCAAATGGGGGGAGAAAAAGGCCTAACCAAACTATCCCTTTGCGGAACAGGCTGAAACAAGGATGTTTATTAGTTCCCCTATTATTCTCCATCTACATTAGCGATCTACCCGGGCGTCTCTCTCAAATTAAAAACTTCCCTCCTAAATTAGCTCAAGTTGATATACTGTGTTTAATGTTTGCCGATGATATCGTCATACTTGATCATACCCCGATAGGCCTGCAAAGAACCCTGAATGAATTAAATCATTACGCAACTGAACCTTCTCTGGTGCAAAATATAACTAAAACTAAAGCACTCCCTTTCAGTGGCAAAAGGAAGCCTCTACCTTATATATGGTCTTTAGGAGGCGAACCGATAGAGACAGTAAAAGAGTATGTTTATTTGGGCCGTATTATTACTTCTAATTTACAAGATACAGCATACCTCCTCCAACACATGAGTCGGAAGGCAGAATCCCACGTTGGGGCTTTAAAGAGACTGTACCTCTCTACGGAAATAGACACTTTACACCAATGTTGGAGGTTTATGGTACGAAAATCCCTCAGATTCTATCATATGCCATGGAATACACACAAATTAAAACATGGCAATCTATAAAAGTAAAGGAAGGAACCATACTCTGAAAATTGTTAGAAGTGTCGCAGTCGGTACCAGTTTAAGCCCTACGTCTCGAGCTATTGGTAACGGGAATCTCTGCTAGAGTAATTTCAAATATTATTCGGTGGGCGTACAATTTACTACATGCAGCGCCAGACACCTTAAGGCATCTGTTAAAATTGGAGACTTTTTGAGAGGAAGCGTCTGGGTATACTTTTAATAGGAATATGGTAGAAGCCTTAGAGGTTTCTCAATGCACTGTTGCACTTTTACAGGAGTGGTCCCTAGCACACTTCTAATTGTTTTTAAAACATTTGGCCCCTAGAATCAGTTATGAATTAGATAAAAAAACATTGCATTCAATTGAAGCATTATAAAGTGTTTGCAGAACAAATAGAATTTAAAACCTATGCTTCCTATTTACGTTTTCAACTAGAGCACGGAGTAAGGTGCTGTATTCTTCTCTTACGTTTGGGTATACTCTTTTTAGCAACATTCCTAGCTAGCTGGGAAGGTACAAATAACCCCAAAGGCATATGTGAATTATGCAAAGGTGGCCGACATGATTTGCTTCACATTTTACTAATCTGTCCTAATGCAAGTATAGTAGCGGCACGACGACGTTATATAATTCCAATTCAATTAAAGTATAGTGCATTCTTGGCCCAAGATTTAATTACGTTGTGTAACTCTCCTGTTAATGAATTTGTATGCCATAACTTGTTTACGTTTTTAAAAAGCTTTCTGAAGCTGTTCTAAAGTTAAAACGTACAATCAGAATATGTTGTCTTATTTTTATTGAATGTTGTATGGGTAGGCAATAGAATATTGTTACAGCTCCATTTTATAGTATGTTTTAAAAGCAAAAGTTTTACCATCTTAATCATTTTAAATCCAATAATAATAATTGTAATCCTGTATTTGTTGATCTCAGTTGAGGTCTGAATCAAATAAAATGTACTGATTTTACTGATTTTTACTGCATAGGGACACACCCCGTGCAAAGGGAACACACTCCTAATGTAGTGCAGGCGGTGTATGTCCGCAGGCGCTATCCGTATTACAGAAGCGGCTCATCCCTCTGTAATACTACAATGCCTTGGAGAGGCTCAAAACAGACGGATGCACCCCAGGGTACTGTACGTGAGATGTCCCATCCATGTTCTTATAATAAAATAACATTGTATTAGAAAACTTTGTTGTCCTAAAAGCAACATTAAGATTGTAAAATGTAGTTTACATTAAAGCAATTCCAACTCAATGATTCCTTATTCTGTTTTGTGGGCACTGTGCTGATAAAACATCAATTCTCCTTCCAAAAGCCTCCTGGAATCATTCAGACTGGGTTGCGCCTTCTCAGCCTTTCCATAAAGTCAACCCCACTCCATGTAAAATGCATGGAGCATCCTCCACGTGAAAAGACAGTCCAATGACTCCGGTGCGAGATGCAGCGCGTGCGGCTCTGTGAACTGGGGGCAGCAGAGACCCCGTTCTCAGCCCGTCTTCAGACTCGCGCTGGTGGAAGCTTTAATAATGTAATAAAGATCTTTAGATCTCGTCTTCCGAGACTCCTGCCGGGAAGTGCCGAGGCGTTCCTCTCCTCCTGCCTGCTCCGTTTGATATGGATACACTTGGAACTAGGCCGGAGGAAAGTTCCTTTGCTGAAAAACAGCTCCGCAGCCAAGCCGCATGTGTCAGAGAGCGGTGTACTTGCCAGCTGCCAGATATTACACAGACAAGCACGCATTACAGTGGAAAGCACAGCACAACGGTGAAACAAAGTTACGAGGCAACGCCAATGCAATTTAAAAACACGTTTGTATAGTTAAATCGTACACACAATAAACAGATTCAGAATGGCCACAAACCAGCAACTTTGATCGGTGGAAAAGCAATACAGAAGGTTGACATACCATGATATAAGCGTGGGTGTGTGTATGGGGCAATGGGCAGCAAAGACTCACGTTTTGCAGCTGGTCTACGACTCATACACAATTGAATGAATGAATTATTTTTATATCAGTTAATAAAAAACATAGGTAAAACAAGCAGGTTTCGCCTATGCATAATCTATTGGCTTTGTCAATTTTTTTTTACATGTTGCAACATTGCTTAAACATAAAAAACAAAGTATTATGACGTGGCCAGCATGGACTGTGTCATAGTGCTTTATTTTGCTTAAGTCATGTTGCACAGCAGCTCAACAGTGCCACATGAAAGATAATATTGACAAAGCTAATAGATATTGCATAGACAAAACTGATTGGTCAATGGTTATTTTCAAATGTTATTTCCATATTTTTTTCATGCGCGCGGTTTTGCTTTTACGATGTTTTATCTGCTCGTGATCTTTGGGAAACACCAATCTTTTTTTCCGGTTGATGTTTTTATCCCTGCTCACTCTGGAAGGAACGGCTGTTAAATGCCTTTGGAACACGTGCAAGAGAAGAAGCCTGAGATGGACTGCCATCCTCAGACGAGGTCCTCTCGCTCCACAGCAAACTTTAAATATAGCTGCAGGTGGATGCAGAAACTCATTAAAATCTAGTATAGAATCAGTGGCGGCTAGCTTAAATAAAAAAATGGTGAGGCGCGAGGGCGCTCAGCTCACCATAAATTCGGGAGCACGACCGGTGCAGCTCTTCTCTTTACTGCCCGTGAGCAGGAAAAGGAAGGACTTCCTTGCTGCTTGTGAAACGGAACTCTAACCAATCATGGAGCTGTTCTCTTGCTGTGAAAGCAGCTCCAGGATTGGTGGGAGCAGGCTCACCCATTGCTCATTTTTAGGCTGGGGGCTTATGCCAGCAATCCCAAGGCTTTTTCAGAACCTTTGGATTACTGTGCCTGCAGTGCACATGTCGGGGTGGACGCCGCAAGACGGCCGGCCAGTCCAACATGCGCACTGTAGACCAGTGCTATCAACCTGCATTTGCAGGACTCAGCCTCGCCCCCACCCTCACGCGATACACACCGTGAGCCGATGCAGTGGCATATAAATTAAATGGCATTGACATGCCATTTTATTTAATTGTGTTTGCCTGCTGCGCTCGCAGCAGGCGGGACAACGCTCCTCCACTCCTGAGGAGGAGCCGCCCCTGTATAGTATTGTCTGTGTAAAGCTGTGTTGAAACCCTTACATTTACACTGGATTACATCATCTTTTCACTATACAAAACGTAGATAGCGCTAGCTTGCGCTGTTGGTGTTGCTTATGTAACAGTGACTGATGCAAACGTGTCTTCCTCCATCCTGCATTACTTAAAAAAAAATTCAGAGTAACAATACAAAAATGTAAAACAATTGCAAAAATGTACATTATTCATTGTTTACTTTTAATACAGATTTTAGCAACTAAAACATCTGATCTGTGAGTGACTAAAAAACATGAAGCAACAGCTAATTTGCCTTATGTATACTTATTTTAAAATAAGAAAGTGAGAAAGTGAAGTAGCCTGATGCTCTGTTTTAACTTTTACGTTTCAGAAGTGAAGAAAACTGTGTTCTATTATGTATCATCTAAGCACTCTGGAAAAGGAGCCCTTTTGGTTTGCTGCAGTTTCTGCCCTTGCTTCAGGGAGAGAGAGAGAAGGATACAATAGCGACTTTGGAGAGGGGTGCCAAGAACGATGATGAAAGTGCGCCGGGGAGGAGAGGAGACAGCCTGCAGATGCCCTTGTATGGAGTGCTAGATAGCAAATTTATAAAAAGTACCTTCAAAGTGAATAGCCAGTGGAAGAACACTGTTCACTAGCCGGTGGCCTGTGAGCAGAAGCTGTACTTTGACCATGCCCCATTGCATGGTCACGCAAAGCAGGAAGATGTGCAAAGTGAAAACAGATGAAGTGCTGATCAAACAGAAGCATGTAAATTAGAGCGGTATTGGAATCAACGAATGGTAAGTAAAGGTAAGTATTGGGCGGGTTCTAATGTTGTGTAGTTCCTATATATTCCTATACAGAATCTGTGCGTTCGGATAACTTAAACTGCGGGTTTGGTGGCAGACTGGCTCTGAGCACCCCCAGGATGGTGGAAACAATGTACAACCTTTCGCTCAGTCACTCATACTCACTTATTCGGTCTCAGAGAGTTACACAGAAGAAACAGTCAGGCGTGTTACAATAAAGATTTTTTGCACAGTTGTTCTTCTAGTGTAAAATAGATGTGTTGTAACAACCGTTAGACAGTACCAGATATATATGATTAGCAGTACAGTGAATATAAAAGGATAGTACAGTTCTACCATCTTGCAATAATCATGAATACATACATGAATATAAAATGCATGATAAAAGAAAGCGCATACTCCTATAATGCCTATCTAGATGTACCTAAGTGTACCTAGCATGTGAGTAGGTGTGAAGCCAATAATCCCTCTAGTTTTATTCTAACCCCATTACCTGAAGCAAGAGAGTGTGGGACCCCGTCCTGGTCTCGAGTTGGACACCCCGCGAGGGACGTGTCAGACCACTGTCAGCTGGAGCGTCTGCATTCAGGAGCCTCAGGGCAGTGTGTCGGCCTGAAAGTCTCAGTTCCCCTCTATCTAACACTAGCAAGAGGTGCTGTATTTATACAGAAAGTATCTAGGGTTCCTGTCCCTTGTTTCTTGGATTAGCCATTGTTGGATTTGAGGATGACGTATGGGATGAACCTTGTACGTAGATATTATGCAGGTGGCTTTAGCCCCTGCCTGGTTTTCAAGAACCCTTATGAATATTCATTCATACTGTGTGAGTCTATTGATGAGGTTATAGAACACTATTGTTCAGGGAAAACCCTCCTTCTGCGCCCAGGACTTGAACTAGGTAAAGGTTCAATCCTAAAAGGCTCGTTGCTGTTAAGTGTAGGGGAAGTAATGTAGGTGAAGGGGTATGATATTACCCCAGCGTATATTAGGGTACCTATATGAAAGGTATACCTATATCAAACCTTTTCTGATTTTTTTTTAATACAAGAGATTTTGCAAGCAAAGCACAAGGGCTGTGCAGGCAAAACCAAAACAGAATACAATAATGCAATTCAAGTACATTATTTTAAGAATAAAAAGTGCCTCATGCAAAAGTTATTGGCAAAATGTCCAAAAAAACCCCACTAGATTACAGATTAAATAGTTTGCACGAGTTCTCTTTCGGGGGTTCAAAGAATTTAGTTAGCCTCAAGGGGGTTGCTGTCAAACTTCATACACATGCTTGCTAATGAAAACAAGGGTGTGACACCTTCACTCACATCAAGCTAGCAACCACCTCCTAAGTCATTTTTGAGGAGTAATAACCTTGAGAAACAAGTACAACTGCTTGATTATAAGGCTTTTTGAGACCCAGAGTTGCCTTCCGGGAAAAGTGCATAGTAAACAACAGTGCTAGAGAATATGTCCAATGGAAAACCAGACCAGATATTGAAACTAATGAGTAACATTGATATACATTCTTGGGGCCATAGGTTTGCTAGCGCTTAGTTGAAATATATTAGAGTACGAGCTGTGGGTGACAGGAGAGGATGCATTTATCCATCTGCACGTTGTCTATTGACTAGCAACCACCCTTTAGAACTTCACAGCAGATTCTGCTAACAGTGGTCTTAAAGCCAGAAGTTTGTTCAGCCTATTCATGAACTTGAGAAATCTCACCGTAATGACTGGGAGATTACCTTAAAGGAGGATGATAACTGCATGTTGACATGCTCTGACTCCAAATTGGTTAAAAATGTTGCGATGCCAAATGCTATGTTCATTAAATAAAAAAGACAACATGCATAAAATGTGTGGTAACAATTCCTTTTGGTTGTTACAAAAGCGACACAGCCTTGACAAAGGTTTTGGGAGCCACTTTGGACGATGGTTCAAGAGCACTGCGTTGCCAAAATGGAATTGTAACAGCCTTTTTTAGGTCGAGGACTACCGGTCTGCCGAAAGGCAGAACCGGAAGTCGGAGATTTAATGACTTGGAGAAGAGGGGCTTGAACCCGCCCTTCTTCTCCCCTGTTCTCCATTGGCTGGCCTCTTAAATGCTGGCCAGCCATTGGAGAAGAGGTCAGTCATTCAGATTAGGCCCCGTCCTTTTCGGATCGGGGGGCGTGTTTTTTGCGAGAAGTCTCAGGGAGGAGACAACAGCAAAACACGCCCCCGAATCCGAAAAGGACGCTGCGTTTCTCCGAGGCATTTCTGCTCTGCCTCGGAGAAAGGCGGTGATGTCTTCCGGTGCCCTCGGCTTGTTTGTAATCTCGTAGAAAGAAGGAAGAGATTTCTCGTTGAAAATGTAATCTTCCCCGACCTTCGTTTTCCTTTCTCTAAAGTTAAATAATAATAACGGCAGTTCTTGTTATTTTAACCACTGTCAACCAGACATGCGTACTTGTGAGCGTTGCCTTTGCTCGCTTCAACCAATCGAGTGCTAACCAATCGGGTGCCGCTGTACTGTTCATTTATACAAACAGTATAAAAGCAGCGTCGGGAATGGTTTATGTGAATGGCTATGTCTCACTCGAGTTGTGGAGCCTACCTAGTGTGGTGCAGGAAGCGCGGGCACGGTGTATTGAAATGGAACGCAGGCGGCAAGGTAAGTTATAGAAAACTTTGTGCTTAGCCAACTCACCTGAATCACACACACAGTAATTAGCTCCTCATCCGGGCGCCAAGCTGTTTGTAGGAGGCGGGTGGGACCGGGGTTAATTGTTTAGCAGCATGGGGAGAGAGGGCAAGAAAGCAGGCTGATGGTGTGGTACCATCATTACAGATGGGAGTGTTAACAAACCGTGCCTTCTATGTGTTAGAAAAATGAGCGAAATTATGTTAATGTAAATCAGTGGAGCCAGGCGGCAGGGACACTGCTGTTTGCATTGCCTTAATGCAGACAAAAAGCTCTTTACGCACCTTTTGATGATTGGCGCCCTGGGCCCAGCTCGCCCTTCGTGTAAGTGTCGGGAAAAAAGTCTCTGGAGAGACTCGTGTTCGGCGGTGGGCTGCGGAAAGGGGTTCATGCAGGGTCCCTTTCAAGCAGGGCTTTAGTGGGCCGGGTCTAAAAGTCAGGTGCTGAGACGGGTCACTGCCGGCTCTCCATTTTTGTCCTCACCGACGGGAAAAGAAAACCTCAACTCTGCAACAGTATCACTGGACTTCAAAGAGACTCGTTTTAGTTCTTTCAGTCTCACCATTTTAGAACTGAAGCGTTTTCAATATGCTGTACTACCAAGGCATGATTGTTGCTTTTTTGTGTTACGCATCTAACCACCATTGACAAAGCTAATAGTACTGGCTTGTTGTAAGTGTATTGTTAGTTGCTGGATTATACATCTGGAAGCAATTTCATAAGTAGCAAAATACCAGTCGGGCGGCACATAATGCTAAGCATAGGTTTTCAGCGTGTGCTTTTACGCCACGCCCATAATCGCATCGGCCACGCCCCTTTTACCCCCCCCACACCAGTGTTTTCATCCCACTCAAAGCCCAGCCTCCAGCTAATTCTAAGGGCAGTATCTAGGAAGGTACACCTGAAACAGGCTTGGGGCATCAGCCTTAAAAACCTAGCCGCATCCTGGAAAATCACCCTGACGGCAATAGTATACTAAAGTCAGATTATGAGCTATACAAATGTCATATAAAACAATTTCCTGCCCTTCGTCTCGAACCCTTAGGCGTCTCGAGATCTCAGCCAGAGTCGGACTGTTGCATAGGGCAATGAGGCAGTGTCTGTTGGGCTGTTGTGACACCCTGCATTTCATCAGTTGGTGGGCCTGACTTATTGGGCTGGTTTTCGTTGTTGATTTCGCTGATATTTAACACAAACGTTCCCTGCAGCAAGCAAAAATGCACGCAGTCTCCCATTCCTTGAAAAATACCCAAGTTCAAAACTGTCTTGATTTGCAAATATGGGCCGCTTTTTTTATTAGCTAACTAGTTCACTAATGTGAATGGGTCACTTTCATTTTTGTGCCCAGGCCAATTTTTTGTCCCCCGTTGGCCAATGGCCTGCAAATGCTGGTCTGAAGCCAACATCTGGTGCCCAGAGGCCCTCCCTGGCCTCCGTGTCTGTCTCTGTCTAGTCTAAAATACAGCTTTGGTCCCAGGATAGAATACTGAACTGGTCAGACAGCGACCTTAAAGACAGGAATGACTAGAGAATGTCAGTGAATGACCGAGAGAGAGAGAGAAACATAGGGAGAGCAAGCTAGGGATGGACATAGAAAGGGCGAGAGAGAAAGGAAAAACAGGGAGAGTGACAAACATATACAGAAAGACACACATAGAAAGAGAGCGAGAGCCAGGGACCGACTCTAAGAGAAAAGGGAAGGAAAAGAGACAGACTGAGATGTAAAACGGAAAAAAGACAGAAATCAAAGACAATGAGAGATAAAGACCGAAAGACAAGTGAGGGAAAGAAAGAAACCGAGTCAAAAACAGACAGAAAGGCAGTAAGATATAGGGAGAGACCATGAGACCGAGGTAGGGAGAGAGAGCAAGCAAAGCAGATGACTATAGACAACAAGCATTTACAATGCAGCGGTCTCGGCATTGTTAAAGTTAGAGCTATTGGCATTGCTCATGACAATGCCGTTTCTTTAAATGTTTTAAAAACAAAAACATAAACAAAAATAATGTCATGAGCAATGCCAATAGCTCTAACTTTACCAATGCCGAGACCATTGCATTGTAAATGCTTGTTTATAGTAGCATTTGTAGTTCGCTGTTAAAAATATGCCTGCGGAGTTAAGTGTTTTGTGCATGTTGATGGTCATCCAGGAGTGACTTCTGCTTCTAATTGACTCCTTATCTTTGGCAAGCAAGATAAGTCTGACTTGTTTGTTGAGAAAGTGTTTGAACTGCTTATTTGTAATGGGAAGATCCCTTAGCGATGGGAAGATCCCCTAGCGATTCGGGTATTGAATGTGCTTCTTTCAGTGCAGTGGCCCAGGTATTCTTGTATGAGCCTATTTGAATTTCTTTCCAAATTAGCACCTTGAGGGTCTCAGTGTCTGCAGTGTGCAAAGAGAAAAGATATTTGAGGAGCACTGACTTATAGGCCAGTTCTTGTTCGATTAGCCAAATTCAAGCCTTTTTTTAGGTCGAGCATTCGAGACCTCTCGCATATACTTTAGTATACTTTAGTATATACTTATTATATACTTCTATGTGTATGTACTTTGTGGACTCTGGAGATCAGCCCTTGGACTTGTCTGCTTCTGCTTAGGGACTTTTTTTTCTGTTCAACTGCCTCTAATGTAATGTAATGTAAAGAGTATTTGTAGAGCGCACTGCAACCCGCCGGGTATCCTGGCGCTGAGAGACGGAAAAAAGCCTAAGGCAAAGGGCAGAAATGGCATTATACTCTTGGAAAGAGCCAAGTTTTTATTTTCTTTCTGAACGGCAGAAGATCTTTCATCTGCCGCAACTCCGTTGGTAGGCTATTCCAGAGCCTTGCAGCAGCAACACTAAAAGCTTCCCACCCCAGTTTAGCTCTTCTGACCATAGGTACTTTCACCCAGTTAGCTGAGGAGGACCGAAGACAGCGAGTGGTAGCATACCAGCTGAATTTATTCTGCAATGGTATTGGCCCTAGACCATGCAGTGCCTTGAACACGACACAGAGGGATATGAAGTGAATCCTCTGTAGAATTGGGAGCCAATAAAGTTCCACAAGGGCCTGGGAGGAGGAGTACTGACGAGGTCTCATCAAGGCCAGCTTGGCCGCTGCATTCTGGATTCTCTGCAGTCTCCCAATTAAATATTTTGGAGACTCCAGCAGCAAGGCATTGCAGTAATCTAACCTGCTCATGATGACACTCATTACTACCAGTGCGCGAGTATGTATGGGGAGCATAGGGAGAATTTTCTTAAGGGCCCTTATTGAGTTGATTTTCCAAAGTCAGCTTCTCATTAAAACAGATTCCCAAATTGCGAACTGACTTAGAAGGTACCAGCGGTGGATCGGCAGGAACAGGCCAAAAGTCGGCTGGGAGAGGATATGACATTCTCCCACCTGCAATATAAATGAGCTCTGTTTTATCTGCGTTAAATTGCAGGGAGTTGTTTCTCAGCCAGTATACCACGCTCTGCATACAGGCATGAAAGTTCTCCACAGAGGATGACTGTTCTCCCTCCAAGGAGAGAATAAGCTGGGTGTCATCCACATAATTTACTAGGCCTATGCCATGAGATTTAATAACATCCACCAAGGGGCGCCCTTTAGGCATTAAATAAAATAGGGCTGATCGCAGAGCCCTGCGGTACACCATGATGTATCTTGGTGAACTTAGACTGAAAAGGGGGGAGGGCAACAGCCTGACATCTGTCAGACAGATAGGAATGAAGCCACTTCTGTGCCAGGCCCACTACTCCCACTCCTTCCAATTGTTCCAGGAGAACCGTGTAATTGACTGTGTCAAATGCGGCGGACAGGTCCAACAGGATCAGTATAGCAGAATGACCCTTGTCCGCATGCAGGCGAAGTTCATCCAACACAGTCAACAAGGCAGTCTCTGTCCCATGTCATGGGCGGAAGTCGAATTGCACGTCATCCAGTAAATTATTTACCTCCAGAAACTGGGAGAGTGCCCTGCTTACAAGGCGCTCAATGATCTTCACCGGGTATGGAAGGAGTGAGATAGGCCTGTAATTTTTAAGACAGGCTGGGTCAAGCAACGTTTTTTTTAATAAGGGGGTTACAACTGCATACTTCCAGCAGGAGGGGCTACGACTACCCAGGGATTGATCACATAGCAGTCTTAGCAGAGGGAACAGCTCGGAGCCGAACGCTTTCCAGATCCTATGGGGAGAGGACCCAGTGATGAACCGGAGGAGATCCCTAGAGCTATCTGATTAAAATCCTCCACCGAGGGAATATCAAAATGATCTAGGAGAGGCCTCTGATCCGAAGCTTTACTCAGCCCCTTCCAGTCCTCCTTCCTATCCTGTGGGGGACCACTTGCCCCAACAACATTCCAACCCTTCAATGATTTTGCAGATCTTATCTTCAAAAAAGGCAGCCAAACTGTCACAAAGTTCCTGCATAGGGAGAATCTTATTTTTTGTGCAAGCGGGGCTGGCGATATCATTCCTTAGTTTCAAAACACTTTTGGTGCTATCGGAAGCCTTCAGGATTACATCTGCAAAAAATTCAGCTTTAGCAGAAGCAATATTTTTCTTGTAGCAGAGGATTTTCTCCTTCCAATCGGCTTTGTCTATATTCGAGTACCCCCTCCTCCACCGTCTTTCTGCTTGTCTGTCGCCAAGTTTTAACTGTTGCAGTTCAGCATTGTACCAAGGAGCGGAGGGTTTGCCTACTTTTTTAACCTGCTTTCGTAGAACAAGCTGGTCAAGTTGATCATTAATATCTAGACAAAAGGTTGCATAATTATCCTCCACCTGTTTTCCATGGGTCAAAAAATTCTTCCAGATGGAATACTGGGGCAACACTAGCTTTCCTCAGGAGACCTTTCCAGTCTCTACTAAGAAGACATCTAGTTTCCTTCATAGCAGGGCTGTTCTGCCTAATGTTAAACATATCAAATTGAATTAAATGATGATCGCTCCAACCAACTAGCAAAACATTCACCACTTCCATAGAGTCTTTCCCAGCGAAAATAAGGTCCAGAATATGTCCCCCGTATGTGTAGGTTCTACCAGCCATTGAAGAAGATGCAAATCCATACAGGATTGTAGGAGATTATTATACCCGGGGTCCATGCTCCCATTGGCCCACAGGTTAAAATCCCCTAATATAAGTAGTCTGGTGTGTGAAAGAGCCATATTACTAAAGACATCAATCAAGTTTTTCTGTTGAAGGAGGCTGGCCGTCCCTGGGGGCCTATAGCAAATAATACCAGTCAACACTTCGTTCCCATGATCTTTTAGAGCAAAGCCCAATAACTCAACCCCTTCAACCTCATCAATATCTATAGGGGGAAGATTCCATGCCTCCTTAAATATAATCCCAACCCCTCCACCTCTACCGCTAGGGCGTGGCTTATGAAAGGCTTTATAGCCCAGAGGACACGCCAAACCCAGCTCCAAATCAGATCCGGGGTGAGTCTAAGTCTCAGTCATCACCAAGGCATCTAAATCGTGAAACTCTAACAGCAGCTACATCTCAAAATAATGTTCACAGAGGGCCCTAACATTAAGAAAACCACACCTAAGAGAGTCCCTTTTAATGAAGTCAGCCACTGCCCCAGCCATATCTCTCAGTTTAAATTCCCCATGGACACCACCCTGCCCACCTATTGCCCGTAGTAAAGCAATCGAATACCTATAGGTAGTATCAGCAGGTAGATTTCTCCCAAAATCAGCAGGGTAGCTGGCGCTGTGCGTAGCTGGTGCGAGAACGGGCGCAGACGGGCCTGCCTTTGGCACGCCAGCGGCGCACCCGCTGCTCGGTCGCTCCAGCGTGATGATTTATAGGCCGTGGCGAGAGGACTAGCAACTAGAAGGCTGACCCCGTTAGATACTGCGGGCCCGCTCTAACAGACGGACACCGCTGGGGCGGGGCAAAAATAAAACCAATGTACACCAAATTGTGGGCAGTTAAAAACAGTGATTATTTCAATTTTTAAAACTAATCGCATATAATATTGAAGAGCGCGATTTACAGCAGTTAAAAAACAGTGACTATTTCAATATTTCATTTTTTTAAAAGCAGTTCACATAAAGTGCTAACAAAACGTGATTGCAGCAGCATACGCCAGCACCCACACACAAGCAGGAGATACCACATCCCTAGCGTTTACACGCTGCACGGTCGCTCAAGCGAGATGATTTATAGGTCGTGGCACGAGGACTAGCAACTACAAGGCTGACCCCATAAGATACAGCGGGCCCGCTCTAACAGGTGGTCACCGCTGGGGCGGGGCGAAAATAAACCCAACGTACACCAAATTATGGGCAGTTAAATACAGTGACTATTTCAATTTTTAAAACCAATCGCATATAATGTTGAAGAGCACGATTTACAGCAGTTAAAAAACAGTGACTATTTCAATATTTCATTTTTTTAAAAGCAGTTCAAATATAGTGAAAACAAAACGCGATTGAAGCAGCATACGCCAGCACCCACACACAAGCAGGAGATACCACATCTCAAGTGTTTACACGGTGCGCGGCGGCTCCAGCGTGATGATTTATAGGCCATGGCGCGAGGACTAGCAACTAGAAGGCTGTCCCCGTAAGATACAGCGGGCTCGCTCTAACAGGAGGGACACCGCTGGGGCGGGTCAAAAATAAAACCAACGTACACCAAATTGCGGGCAGTTAAAAACAGTGACTATTCCAATTTTTAAAACCAATCGCATATAATGTTGAAGAGCGCGATTTACAGCAGTTAAAAAACAGTGACTATTTCAATATTTCATTTTTTTTAAAGCAGTTCACATATAGTGCTAACAAAACGCGATTGCAGCAGCATACGCCAGCACCCACACACAAGCAGGAGATACCACATCTCAAGCTTTTAAACGCTGCGCGGTCACTCCAGCGCGATGATTTATAGGCCGTGGTGCGAGGACTAGCAACTAGAAGGCTGACCCCGTAAGCTACAGCGGGCCCGCTCTAACAGGCGGACACCGCTGGGGCGGGGCAAAAATAAAACCAACGTACACCAAATTGCGGGCAGTTAAAAACAGTGACTATTTCAATTTTTAAAACCAATCGCATATAATGTTGAAGAGCGCGATTTACAGCAGTTAAAAAAGAGTGACTATTTCAATATTTCATTTTTTTAAAAGCAGTTCAAATATAGTGCTAACAAAACGCGATTGCAGCAGCATACGCCAGCATCCACACACAAGCAGGAGATACCATGTCTCAAGTGTTTACACGCTGCGCGGTCGCTCAAGCGCGATGATTTATAAGCCGTGGCGCAAGGACTAGCAACTAGAAGGCTGACCCCGTAAGATACAGTGGGCCCGCTCTAACAGGCAGACACCGCTGGGGCAGGGCGAAAATAAAACCAACGTACACCAAATTGCGGGCAGTTAAAAACAGTGACTATTTCAATTTTTAAAACCAATCGCATATAATGTTGAAGAGCGCGATTTACAGCAGTTAAAAAACAGTGACTATTTCAATATTTCATTTTTTTAACATATAGTGCTAACAAAACGCGATTGCAGCAGCATACGCTAGCGCCCACACACAGGCAGGAGATACCACGTCTCAAGCGTTTACACGCTATTTAATTGTCATGATAGAAAACGACAGGCAGAGGTCAGTAAAATACCAGAATTGCTTTCTGCTGAGAGAATTTCTTCTTTTTTAAAATTCTGGCAACTGCCTCTATTTAACTTTCTTGATAGAAAACGACCAGCAGAGGTCAGTAAAATACCAGCATCACTTCAGTATTCTCTAGATTCCAGTCCATAGAACTTGTCTTCTACGAGCACCCGTAGACAATAATATTTTTTTCAAATCTTGTATTTTCACTAATATGACTACCGAAGGCCCTGATTTTATAATAAAAACAGAGCTTTGGACTATACCATTTCCCACTGAAAGGCCATATTTCATTCCATGTCTTCCCATACCTGACGTGTCACGCATGATAAAGAACAGTAGATGCCTCAGCACCCAGGCTAATGTGCGGCATAGCTAAATACATATAAGGTCCCAAACGCGAGACCGATTGCATTGCAAATGCTTGTTTGGGCTTGTGATGCATCCCCTGGCACTCCGAAGAGGATGCAGAAAACTTTGCATTGTGAGGTATTTAAGTACGATGTCAGTTTGTTCGAGAAAGATACAGTGCCATAGGCCAGAGTTAGTATTAGGTTTGCCTTCCCAATGCAAATCATCAGGTTCAATGTCGAATTTTCTGTTAGCCGTAAGTTCACGAAAGGCAAAAAGAAGCAAGGCAAGCTTAGGCTTCAGGGTATTCAAATGCAAAAGATGGGAGGCGCGAACCTGAAGCTAGATGCCCAGATATTTATACGAAACTAGTCCTCTTTACTTGCAAGAAACCCCGGTGCTATGAGCCCTGTTTAACAAGTCGTTCCCAAAAATGAAAATAGATTTATGAGCAACAGCAGCATGTTTCGCTTTCAGTGATAGAACAAGCGCAGAGCAAGCAGCACTGACAGAACAGACTGCCCCACACCCAGGGACAAGAAGGGGAGCAGCACACACAAAGTCACATAGACACAAAAACGCATGAGTGAGTAAAAAGGTCAAACAAATTTGTTGCTTGGGGAATCAGTGGGTACTCCACATTATGTGTGGTGGTACTGTTGTTTATCTTGGTTATCTACTGGTATTTAAGGCCGAAACAACTATTGCACTCTAATTGAATAATTGGTTTACTTTCTTTGGGCAATTAACTCTCCAAGATTAGTAATATTAAGCAGTCAAGTATAGGTGTTTTACTGAATGAAAGACATAGTGCAGTTAACATAAGCATGCTGTCACATTTCTGAACAGAAACTTAAGTACAAGACTGAGGGCTGATTTAGATCTTGGTGGACCTGCGTGTATTTTTCTGCAGTCTTTCCACCCGCTTACTAGGTCATCCGCCCACTCTATTTAGATGCTGACACTTCGACGGAGTGCCACTGACTCCGCCAGGTATGTTACCCTGCGTCGCCAACGCAATAGGCAAAAGTAGCTGTCAGAAGAGCTACCGCCGGTCTGTCCGCCAGACCAATCATGATGTGCCTTCCCGCCAACATGACTCTGGCGGTAAAACCTCCACATCTGAGTTGGCGGTTTGGAAGGGATATTAGGCCCGATTTTCTAAGTCCTTCCACTGCTGCTGCTTGATGAGACAAAAAAATCAAGACCATCGTGGAAGCAGTCGACGTTTAGCTCCACTTTTACCTGTTACCTTTTGACTTGTCTGTTAACATCTGCACTGGGCTCGTGCATTTTTAAATCTCTCTTACAAGCAATAGCATTCCAATGTTCAATGCATATGTCTGTAATGTTGATGTTTAAGAAATTTAAAGAAACACACCTGTATTATCCCTTTGTCTGTATACATTTGGTGCAAGCTGCCTACAAAAAAATAAACACTTGCACAAGAAAGGATATCAAATCAAAAATCCAAAAGTCACCATACAGATGTATTGAAATACATTCTGAAAAGAGTCACATTAAAAAAAATGCAACACACATCATTTGGATAAGTGCAATGAAATTGCACTAGACAAGGTGTAATGTTTACCTTATTAATTACCAATTAAATCAAAGTTAGTCCCAATTTTGAAGTATTCAACATATACATCCATGTAATATTTCCCCTTGTCTAGTTTAAGTCCTGTACTGTATCCAATTTCAATAGTCACAATATTTTATAAGGTGTAATGCATATGTGTTCTTACTGATCAGTAACCAAGGTGAAACAAACAGACCTGTAGTAACACATCCCCAAAAATTAGTAAACATCAATTAGTTGGTGCAAGTTGCCATTACTATGATGAATGCCTGCACCTACATCCAAATGACCATCACATACTATGTTAACCAGTGAATGCACTTACCAAAGTAGACATTAAAAAAATAATTTGTTGTATCACCTGCCATCATGGTAAAGAAAAATTTTAGTCAAAACATTGCTAGGAATGGTCAAATCAACAATATGGTTTAATTCCAATAAATGAGTTACGTCTCTCACATACTTTAAAAGCCAAATCGCAGTCCATAAAGTTCAAGTCCTGAGCACTGTTGTGTGGTAGCACAAACTTTGCATACTAATTCACTGCCAAAGGGAACCTCCTCATGAAGGGGCTTCTAGTGGGCACAGCAGGCACCTCAAAGATCTTACTTGGGAGGGGGGCTTTGGGTTTATGAGGGGTGCTCTTGGGTTTGTAAGGGGTGTGAGTTTGTGAAGGGTGCACTTTGGTTTGGGAGGGGGCTGTGTGTGTCGGAGAGGTACTTTTGGTTTTAATAGGGGTGGTTTCGTTTTTTGGAGGGATGGGTTGGGGGTGTGGAAGGGGTAGATTTGCATTTTGGAGGGGTGGTTTGGGCTTCAGAAGGGGTTAAGGAAAGGACAAACAAATTCTCATGCCGAAAATGGTTAGGATGTTCGGCAGGTAGTTGGGTTTGGGAGGTAGAAGGAGTGGCTTGCTGATGGGCATGTATCTGTTGAGGGTGCAGGTGCCTGTGGATCTGATGTATGTCATGCATGTTTTAGTGCGTCTTGCTTCCCAGGTGTCTGTTGTTTGGGTGAGTGTGGCCTTTTGTGTTTTTTGAGTGTGGATTCTAATGGGTGTGTGTGTGGATTGTGTACTGTGGAGGTGCTGGGTCTGGTTGTCGTGCATGTGGATGTGGTGGTGCATGTGGTGCAGTGGTGGGGGTGGTGCAGGTGGGTGTGGTGGTATATGTGGGTGTGGTGTCTGTGGATGTGGTGAGGTGGTGCATGTGTGTGTGGTGGCGGCTGCTGTGTCTGTGGGTGTGCTGGTGGTGATGCATGTGGGTGTGATGTCTGTGGGTGTGGGGTTGGTACATGTGGGTGTGCTGGTGGGCACAGTACATGTGGGGGTGTACGTGGGTATGGTGTCTGTATATTTGGTTGTTTGTCTGTGTTTTGTGTGGTGTTTGTGTTTCTGTGTGGGTGTGCTGCTTGTGTCTGTTTCAGTGGGTGTGTGCAAAGGTGTCAGTGTGCTTGGGACTGGTCTGGGAATTGGGAATTGGGATGGGTAAGGGGCAGGAGGGGGGCACAAGATTGGAATGGTTGGGAGGCTGTGGTCATTGAGGAGGTTAGACCTTGAAAAGACCTCTGTCAGTCAGACAAGCACTGTGAATGCCTTCAACGTTTGCTACCATTTGTCCCATTTGGCAGCTAAGCCCCTGGATGGCATTTAGTGCAGTATGGCCCACAGAGAAGTTCCAAAGGGGGGTCAATAGCCTTGTAGCAGAGGCAGTGTGGAAGGCGATGGTGAGAAACCCGGTGGCACCAGCAGTACGCGTTTGAGTGTCTCAGCCATTCTGGGCAAGCCACATTTTCTGCGGCTACAGGCACATAGGCTGTTGACTGACCCAGAAGTAGATGAGAGAGGCTAGATCAATGGATCACCAATGCTGGAGGAGAGAGGCGAGATCACAGGATCACCAATGCTAAAGGAGAGAGGCGAGATCACTGGATCAGCGACCCTGGAGGAGAGAGGCGAGTAGGTCGAGCCAAAATCGGACGAGAGCAGCAGAGACACCTACCGAGGTTGTGGGCAAAGCAAGGAGACTAAGCCGGAGCAGTTTTTCAGTTTCCAGGCCCAGTATAGGAGAAGAGCAACACTGGATGCTCAGAGACCCCGAGGAAAGGCGAGGTGGGCAAGGCAGCTGTGACTCCATTATTGGGTCACGGTGTCAGGCATGTGGCAGGAGAGAGTGGGTGCTATGTGAGCGGCTGATTTCTTGCAAGCGCTTACTGAACAGACTTGTAGGGGCTGTGTCTGAAGACACTTTAAAGACCCTTGGAGTAGCGTCTTTTGTCTGGCACTTTTCATTGGTTAGCTTGTTGTGGCTTGCATGACGTGCACTCTAGAAAGAGGGTTCTAGAAGCAAGGTTATTTCACCTGAGTTAGGCTATAGGCATATACGTAGTGGTAATCTGGTGACAGACGTAGGAGACTAAATATACCTGGATATTGATAGCCCTATGCCTTTGTTTCCCCCAGGGTACTCTGCCACAGTGGATAAGTAAACAAAAGACCTGGAAGACAATCCCGAAATTGACGCAACTCGAAGGATAGAAAAGGAGGAAGAGACCGTAAAAGGAAGACCATATTGCTTGGGATTTGAAGAGAATCAGATTGGAAATCAAATGAAAATCCCCTTGAATGAAACAGAGCGTGGTCTGATCTCTGGTCCTGTATCAAGTGATGTCAGAAGTGGGATAAGGGTCCTCTACAGGACAAGACGATGACTCAACCAATAACCCTGAATGATATGATTAAACAGCTTTCTGAAGGCCAGTGCCATCTCCAACTAGTGGTAGAAGGACAAACCACAGAGGCCCAAAAAGTGCAGGAAAACCTACAGAAAGCCCTGCAAGCACAGGCCGGAGCCATAGCAAACAATCAGATAGTGCATGATAACGGAATACAAAGACTAATAGACACCACTTATAGTAGCAGGGTACATCCAAAAGTACCTAGTTCTGTATTGCAGAAATATCAAACAGGGGATGACCCTGATTTCTCCTTTACAAACTTTGAGAGAGTTGCCAGTACAGCGATGTGACCAGTAGAACGATGGGGTCAATACAGCACCCCTCTTTTGTCGGGTGAATTACAGACTGCGTATCAAGCAGCAAACCTTGCTGGGACCACGCCATACAGAGAGATAAAAAGTATCATCTTAGAACCCCTCGGCTATGATAATGAGTACTACCGTCTGAAATTCTGTAAGGAGAACTGGATGCTTCAGGACAATCCTAGAGCGCTGTTTTATAGAGTACAGGATCCAGGCACTCTTTGGCTACAACCAAACACATCAACAATGGAGGAAGTGATGGATAAGATATTTCTGGAACAGTTTCTTGATGGTCTCTCTAATCCTACCCGAGTCTGGGTAAAAGAGCACCCGAACCTAATTGTATCAAGTGGCAATGATTTAGCTTATGCCTACCATAGAGTTTCTGATTTCAGGATTTCTCAGCCAAGGACCCCTACTCCGTTGGCACTGCATTGGAAACTTTCAGCCCCTAATCCTATCCCACCTCCTTCTAGGTCATCCTTTTAGCCTAGACTCACCATACGGTCCTCTAATCGGGAGACAGGGTAAGGGCCAGAATGCTAATACTGTGCTGACTGGGACCATATCGCACGTAATTGTCCCCAGATGTCTACCACAAGTGAGCCAATGGAAGTGGGGTATACACAAAATCAGTTTTTGTGGGCCGGCGGTAGCCTAGATCCCTACCATATGACAATCCAAGTGAACAATGAGACCACAAAAGTACTAGTGGATTCAGGGTGCTGCCATTCCGTCATTAGTAGCGACAGGGTGAAAGAACACTAGTGGCGACCTAGGGAGACAATAAAGATAACTAGTGTCCATGATGATTGTAAAACATACCCCGTTGCTGTAGTTGACATCGAATTGAATACATCAGAGTAGGAGGACTTCCCCTGCTGATAGAATAAATTATTGTAGGAACAGACTATAAGGAATTCCCTATGCTGCTAGCTACAGCGGTTAACAGAAAAGAAAGCAAGCATGGCCGCAGGAAGCTCCGTTTCTAACTGAGAATGTGACAGGCAGTAGGTATAAAGAAAGGAAAATGAGCAGAGAGAAACATATCAATAACAAACAAGTTGTTTTAAATGGTTTTTCTAACACACCCTCTACTAACGATGGGGAACAGGGAGTGCAACACAATTTCAGGGCAGCTCAAAGAGACAACCCCCAACCTAGAGAATGCATGGGCTAAGGTAGTGTTGGATGAGGATGCTCAGGTAGGACCTAATTTCCACATATTGAAAGGCTACTGTATAGAAAGATACAAAAACCAACAGAGACTTTCTCCCAATTTTGGGTGCCATTCCCTTTCAGGGAACGGGTCTTACAAACGGCTCATGGACAGGCTGGGGAGGGCATTATAGAAGGGAGAAAACAGAGGAGTACCTCCTATGACGTTTTAATTGGCCTGGGGTTTTTTCAGACTTTAGTTGGTATTTAGCAGCCTGTGTGCATTGTCAGTCAGTGAACACCCCTCATGTGTCCAGCCCCCCCCCTTACAACCATTGCCTATCGTAGATGTTCCTTTCTTCCGAGTCGGTATGGATCTGGTGGGACCTTTGGTTGTATCAGCCCGTGGGTATCAGTACTTATTTTTACTGGTTGATTATGCTACTTGATACCCTGAGGCGATACCTCTCACTAGTATGACGACTACTGCCGTTGTCCAGTCCATGATCGTTTTCTTTAGTAGGGTAGGTTTCCCCAGGGAGATCTTGACCGATCATGGTACCCCTATTATGTCAAGATTAATGGCCCAGATGTGTAAGGTGCTCTGGGGCCAGCAGATCCGCACCTCAGTCTATCACCCACAAACGGATGGTCTTGTGGAACAGTACAACTGTACAATCAAAACCATCCTCCAGACTCCGACAGGTATTGGAATAAACAACTACCTTTAGCACTGTTTGCCATTCGTACACATACCCAATCCTCAACAGGATATAGTCCCTTTGAGTTGGTTTTAGGAAGGAAACCTAGGACCCTTTTCGATATGGCAGCTGAGAGAAGGGTGGACGAGGAAAATGAGGGGTTGGATTTACACGACTATGCAGCAAGCTTGAAGAGAAGAGTAACCACTCTATGAGATGATGTGCGGCAGAACCTGGAAAAAGCTCAGATGAGGCAAAAGGGTAGTTATGACTGGAACTCTATATTGAGGGCCTTTCAGGTTGGTGACAGGGTCCTTATACTCCTCCCGTCCTCATTTAACAAGTTATTGGGTAAGTGGCAAGGGCCTTATGTGGTGCCAGCTCAGGTGACTCCAGTTACATATTTGGTAGCCGTACCCCATGACGAATAACAGGACAGGTTTATCATGTTAATCTTCTGAAAAAGTCGGTGGAATTGGAGGACCCTGTAGATGCGGCCTCTTCCGATTTACTAGTGACAGATTCCCAACCCTTGGCAATATCCTTTCCCTTGAAGGCTACAACGGGTAGGGTTGGCATAGTTCCGATGGGCCCCTGTCTTTCCATGTCACAACAGGAGATCCTAACAGGAGTAGTGAGGAAATATCAAGATGTGTTCTCGAAACGACCAGGGAGAACCCCACTACTTCAGCATGATATATAAACAGAGGGGGTTAGGGCAATTAGACTCTGACCCTATCGGATTCCCGAAGCCAGACATAGGGCAGTGGAAGGCGAAGTGGAGAAGATGTTGAAGGAAGGTATTATCGAGCCATCTCACAATGCCTGGTTATCTCCAGTGGTGCTGGTCTCAAAGCCTAATGGCTCTATCCGATTCTGCATCGATTTTAGACAATTGAATGTGGTATCCCATTTTGACACCTATCCGATGGCCAGAGTCGATGAGATGATTGAGAACCTGGGTACCACCCTCGACTTAACCACCTTAGACTGAACCAAAGACTACTGGCAGATTCCCCTAACCCCTAGTGCCTGAGAAAAAACTGCCTTTTCCACTCCTTCAGGGTTTTATCAGTTTAGGGTCTTACCCTTTGGCCCACATGGAGACCCGGCCTCCTGTCAATGATTGATGGACTTGGTCTTGAGGGAACATTAGGGGTATGCTGCAGGCTGGGGTATATAGTCGAACCTGGAAACAACATGTTATTCAATTGAAAGCGGTTTTAGAGAGTCTGAGAAAGGCATGCGTAAATGGCTAATCCTGAGAAATGTACCCTTGCCACAAATGCGATCCGGTATTTGGGTTATCACATACAGGATGGATTGATCTGTGCTCAAGTTGATAAGGTGGTGGCCATTAGTGAACTAAGCCACCCCACCAACAAAAAGGAGATCAGGGCATTTGTAGGTATGGTGGGTTACTACCGCCACTTTGTTCCCCATTTTTCTGAGGTGGCTGCTCTTTTGATGGACCTACTCACTATATCACAACCTACCTCTTTCATGGAGTGGTCACCCTACATCAGAGGAGTTTTGAATTGTTGAAAGAACTGTTATGTGGTGAACCTGTGTTGGCCTGTCCGGACTTTGTGAGACAGTTCACTCTACAGACGGACACATTGGATAGGGGGTTAGGGGCTGTCTTGTCTCAACCTGGGGATTCCGGGTTTCTGCACCCCGTGGCTTTCCTTAGCAGGGAAGTATTGCCCCGTGAATCCCGCTATTCTACAATTGAAAAAGAGTGTTTGGCAAGTAAGTGGGCCGTGCAGGCC
Source organism: Triturus cristatus (assembly GCF_964204655.1). Taxonomy (NCBI): domain Eukaryota; kingdom Metazoa; phylum Chordata; class Amphibia; order Caudata; family Salamandridae; genus Triturus; species Triturus cristatus. The sequence goes on from NC_140582.1 coordinate 501,894,886, forward strand.
TTTAAATACTGTCCTTTGGGCCGCTCCATTTTGCTGATCATGATCCCTTGGTGTGGATTCCAACGCTCGTATTTTGAGGTGGTTTCTTGCTTTTCAACCTTTCTCCTTCCAGGTGCGACATCTGCCGGAGAAGATGCAGGGAAAAGTGGATTTTTTGTCTCGTTCGGCTGTGGCTTCATAGCCTGATCGGCCATGCCTGGAAGGGAGGTACTATAGCAGAGGCAGTGTGTAGGCCGATGGCGGGAACCCTAGGGGCACCGGGAGTATGTGTTCGAGTGTCTCAGCCATTCGGGACAAACCCCCTTTTCTGCGGCTACAGGCATATAGGCTGGTGACTGACCCGGAAGGAGGCGAGAGAGTCGAGATCACGCGATCACTGATGCTGGAGGAGAAAGGCAAGATCACGGGATCACCGATGCTGGAGGAGATAGGCAAGATCACTGGTTCACCGATGCTGAAGGAGACAGGTGAGATCACTGGATCACCGACTCCGAGGGAGAGAGGTGAGAAGGTCGAGCCAAAATCGGACGATAGCAGTGGAGAGCTCGATGGAGGTTGCGGGCAGAGCAAGGAGGCTGAGCCAGAGTGGTTGCTCCAGTTTCCACAGTTTCTAGGCGCAGTGGAGGAGAAGAGCTAGACTGGAGGTCCAGAGACCCCGAGGGAAGGCGAGGCGGGAGAGGCAGACGTGACTCCGTTATCGGGTCATGGCTTCAGGCAAGTGGCACGAGAGAGTGCGCGTCATGTGAGCAGCTAGTTTCTTGCACGTACTTACTTAACAGGCTAGTAGTGTCTACGTCTGAAGGCATGTTAAACACCCTTAGAGTAGGTTCTTCTGTCGGGCACTTTTCGTTGGTTTGTTTGTTTTGGCTTGCATGACGTGCACTCTACTAAGATGGTTCTAGACAGTAGCGACTCCTGGAGGGAATGCTGTGGGGCGGTGGGGCGGGGCAGGGGAGGGGCAGGGTGGGGGTAGTAAACTCTGGCATATGGCCGATCGGAGTTAGGTCAGTTAGTCAGGCCCCTCCCCTGTCCCACCCCACCACCCTGCAGCACTCCCTCCAGGAGCCGCTACTGGTTCTAGAAGCAAGGTGCAATACCTTCCCAACACGGTGTATCCCAAGAGGTTATTTCCCCTGAGTTAGTCTATAGGCATACACGTAGTGGTGATCTGGTGGTGGGCGTAATAAACCATATATACCCGGATGTTAATTGCCCTATGTCTTTGTTTCCAAGGAGGGTACTCTGCCACAGAAGATAAGAGGGCAAAAGACCTGGAAGACAATCCCGAAAGTAGCACAACTCGAAGGATAGAAAAGGAGGAAGAGACAGGAAAAAGGAAGACCATAGTGCTTGGGATTTGAAGAGAATCAGATTGGAAATCAAATTTTAAAAAGCTTGAATCGAACAGAGTACGGTCTGATCCCTTGTCCTGTAACAAGCCTCCTCACTCAGTGCAGCTAAGGGGCAGGGGGTACGGTGCCTGCAGCGAAGGAGATACCACCCCTTTTAGGGGGACAGGTTTGGCCCACTGGGGGAAGAAAGGGAGGGTGGAGATGGCACTCTGATTCGGGGGACAGGGATGCAGCTGGTAGAGATCCTGTTGGGTCTGCCACCACGAGGGAATGCTCACTCATGGAGACCTCCAAAGAGGGTGTTTTGGAGCTCGTGGCCTCAGTTGCACTCCAATCACCCTCTGTGCCACTGGGTCACTCGATGTCGGGGGTGTCACACCCAAACCACGATGGCCAGCTGCTTCCCTGCCTCCATTGCCAATGTCTCCTCCGACTGCTCCTGATTACGCTGAAATGAAAAATTCAATAGTTTCATTGAATTGTGTAAACATAGCTGATCATTAACTTTGATCACAAAACAGTTTCCAAGGTTTCATATTTCACCTGCTACAAGGCTCCCAAACTTTGGTACTACATTAGCATAAGCTCAAGCATGTACGCAACATTTTCAGAACCCATTTGGTCATGGTTTTGTCATTCCCCATGATAGCTTCAATATTATATATTATTTTGCCTCTTATACATTTTGATGTCCCTCCAGGAAGGGTTTAACACCTCTGAATGATTGGGCTTTGTTGTTTAGAACAGTGAACCTATGTCACCAAAAAGGATATCAACCAATAATGCCCTACTACATTATGTTCACAAGACCCAAAACATCTGCATTATTTTCATTCTCAAAAAGTGAAATATAACTCAAATGTGTGTCACCAAATACTGCAATGTTTTACCAATATTTGTACAAACTGAAAGCCTGTTTCCTTTGTTTGGGCGTTTCACAAAGGTAACACTTGCTTCAAGTAACAAGTATATGTAAAATGTAAAAAACATTAAATAAATTCTGTACTGAAGTAGCTTATCAATGTATCTCGCACTATGTAGATAGCTATGCTGTTGAAGACATTAAGAACAATATTTTTGGGTGGATTGATAAGTTACTTCTACAGCATAAGTAAATACATGGGCCCAGGAACATTTCTAATCCACCGGAGTAAAGAGCAAAAACATGAATATACTGGCGTTCACTTTAGGCAAAAAAATTGGCACAACATCACAGTAATTATTACAGTCACTGATTCATATATAATTTTTACTTCCAAGATTCAAATGTAAATCAGAATATGCAGCATATTACACCCTGATGCATTTCTACATTTGCCTAATGAGTCATGAGATGGGCCTGATTTGGAGTTTTCCTGATGTGATACTCCTATATATATATGTGATGGAACGTTCCAAAATCTCTTTCAGTGTTCTATTTTTCTCCATCATTCATTTATCATCTGGACATAACAAAGGACATGGAGACATGGTTTTGCGTATCCGTGACTCTGTCACCAATGTGTACACATTTCTGTCCGTGTTTCAACTAAAATTGTATGCCTAGCACAGATATTTGTCCCAAAACAGACTGGCTTACACACACAAATGTGAAGGATTAAGACATCATGCAAATCTGTCACTTTTAACCCTTTCACTGCTAGTCCTCCCTCGCACTGTGCTAAGCCATTGTTTGGCTATTTGGAGTAGTTTGCGCTTAGGCCCTCATAACGTTTTGTCCAAATAAGGTATCCTCCCCACTTGGCTTCCTTTTTTTCCAACATCCTGGGCATTCTAAAGATACCCAGGGTTTGTGGACTCCTCTGGAGGGGACTGTGAAATTTGCCAAAATACAGCAAAACTTTGGGTGTTTTGGGAAAAATGGGGAAAAAGTGCTGCAGAATAAAGCATCTGTTTTTCCCCCTGCAAATAGCATCAACAAACAGTTTGCAGTGCTAAATTCACCATCTTCCCAGCTTTCAGGTACAGACAGACCTAAAATAAGGAAACCAATTTTTTTCAACACAGTTTTTGCATTTTACTCGGACAAAGCCCATTTTTCTTATTTTTTGTGCTTACAATCTCCTTCCACTTTGTAGTAGAAATGGGTGTAAAACCAATAGTGGATCCTGAAAAGGTATGCATTTCTTTATGGAAGTAGACACATTATTTAATTCAGCATGGGGTCATTTGTGTAGATCCTTCAAGATTATCCTATAGAAAGTAACAGTTGAAATAAAAGAAATATTGAAATTGAGTTGAACAAAACAGCCATTTGTGTCTACGTTTGAATCTGTAACTTCTTCTAATTATTGCAGATTTTCAAAAGCAGTATCTCTTTACGTCCGCTGGATCCATCTAGTTGTGGGGATATATAGGGCTTGTAGGTTCACCAAGAACCCGAGGTACCTAGAGCCAAACTGCTGCACCCTGCAATGGTTTTTCTTAGTGTACTGGGTATACAGAAATTCATAGGGTAAAATATAAAGAGTGAAAAATAGGTATTGTATTTGCGAAATTGGCAAAAGATAGGGAGTTTAGAAGCAGTGGCTATTTGCAGATATTTATATTTGTGGGTACCCATACTAGCATGTGAATTACAGGGCATTTCTCAAAATGGCTTCTTTCTTACACAGTGTCCTACATTTGAAAGGCAAGAATGCACAGAAAGACAATTGGTAATAACACATGCTCTACTATTCTGTGCTCCTCTAAGTTTCCCGATAAGAATGGTACCTCACTTGTGTAGGTAGACCTAGTGCCCTCAACAGGAAACAGCCCGAAATGCAATGTGGATGCATCACATTTTTCCACTGAAAACAGACCCTTTTTTGCAATGTTCCTAGCTGTTGATTTTAGGCTCTAGGTACCTAGGAAAACATACAAAACATGTAAGGTTTTAAAAACTAGACACCAAGGGGAATCCAAGATGAAGTGACTTGTGTGGTTCTCACCAGGGTCTGTTATCCCGAATCCCTTGCACATCTCAACATTTGTCTAAATAAACACGATTTACGCACATTTTTGTGAGTGAAAGTTCTGGAATCTGCGGGTAGCCACAAACTTCCCTCCACCCAGCATTTCCCCAAGTCTTCCAATTAAACTGTTACCTCACTTGTATGGGTAGCCCTACTGCCGGGACAGGAAACAGCCCAAAACGCAACATGGACTCATCAAATTTTTCCACCAAAAACTGAGCCTTTTTTCCAATGTGTGTAGCTCTAGATTCTGGACCCAAGCTCAGCTGGAACCTATGGAAACCTAGGCAATGTGTAAATATTTTAAAACTAGACACCTAGGTGTATCCAGGGTGGGCTGACTTGCATGGCTCTCACCACGTGTTTTTACCCAGAAACCCTTGCAAAACTCAAACTTTGACAAAAAACACATTTTCCATACATTTCTGTGATGGAAAGTTCTAGAATCTGTGGGGAGCCGCACACATGCATCTACTCTGCATTTTCACAAGTCTCCCAATAAAAATAAATGTTACCTCACTTGTATAGGTAGGCATAATGGCCACGACAGGACACGGCCTAAAACGCAACATGGACTCCTCACATTTTTTAATCGAAAACTGAGCCTTTTTTTCCAATGCAGGTGTGAGAAAGTGGGCGTACGGACCGGACTCTTACCTGAGAACTTGGAGCCCCGATCCAAACGCGCTGGTTTGCTACAAGTCCGCTGCCCACAGTTTGTCAATACGAAGGTGGGAACAAGGCAACGAAACACACCCACCTCTTCTATGTCCTTACAGAGGGATTTAAACGCGAGACCGGAAGTAGGAGGAGATAACCCCGGAAGTGATCCTCAACGCCCAATGAAAGAGGAGCGGAACGAAGGAGGCTGGTTTTTCCCCGACATTGGACTGGTGAACAGGACAATACGGAACGAAGAGCATCAGAGGAGTGAAGACGGCGACCCCGGGGAAGAGAAGCGGCGGGACGAGGACGTTGGTCGAGACGAAGAGGAACCGGAGGAGCAGTGGTGCGAGGAGTGGTGGTATCCGCTGGAGGAGGCTGGAGAGCGTCTGCAACTCAGGAGAGTTGCTGCGGAGCCGGTGAGTGACTACGGCATCGGGGATTGCGAGGGAGTGTACGGGGGAGGCGGCTAGACTATCCAAAAAGGGGGGGGTACCTCTTGAGCCACTTCCCTGACACACCTCCTAGTAGTGCGAGCACCTAGAACACACACCGGATAGGCTCGGTTTTGCTTCGTAAACTACCACACCACCTTCCTTTTCAACCCCCTTCCCCAAGTTGGTTTGGAGTATTGTCCACATTTAGGAACCATAGACCTAAGAAACTTCGTAACCCACCGGGTGTGGGGACGGGTATAAAGCACACTTTTCCCTCCTCACAGCAGCGACTGACGGCTGTTTTCTCTCCTCTCTTATGAGCCTCTGGAGTGATACTGACAGAACAGACGGGCCAGAACCAGCCACCAACAACCTCCATCCTAGCTCATCAAGAACGGACCAACCCGAGGAAGCAGAAAAACCCAGTGTCGCAACACCTACCAGTTCTGACAATAAAAAGAGCACCTTTGGAAAATATATTCAGCCTCCTCGTCTGTTTATCCGACCCGCCCTCCCACAGGTGGTGTCAGAAGTGGGATTGACAGGAGACATGGAGGCTGCACTTGCAAAAATGGCGGAGAATCAAGAACCATCAATCAAGAGGGCCCACCACTCTTCCTTCCGTTGTCCTGCAGAGATACGTGAGTGGGGAAGATCTCGATTATTTCTTCAATAGCTTTGAGAGAATGGCCACTGCAGCATCCTGGCTCGCTGACAAATGGGGTCAATATTTGGGACCCCTTCTGTCCAGCGACGTACAGGCCGCCTATCAGGCCGCAACAGCTCAAGGGGTGGTTCCATATTCTGATATAAAACGCTGTATAATGGAGCGGTTGGGTGTGGACGATGAGACATACCGGATGAAGTTGCGACAAATGAAAGAGGGACCGCAAGAGACGCCACGAGCCCTGTACTTTCGGGTGAAAGACATGGCTGATCGTTGATTGAAGCCAGCCACTACAAAGAAAGATGGAATCATGGCCAAAATATATCTGGAACAATATCTCACCTCACTTCATCCGCCCATCCAGAGATGGGTGCGCCAACAAGCTCAACTTACATTGGAAACGGCGGTCGAGATAGCCAGTGCAAATTGCCGGGCTCAAGAGATCCAAAAGGGCCGAGAAGAGACAGCAGGGAGATCAGGGGGAACAGGGCTACAAAGGCCACCCCGTCTGCATGTGGTGAAGAAGCCAGAACACGTCACCGTCATACCCGGGACACCGATTTTCCGACCCCCTCCTGCGGGGCCCCAATGCTTTCAGTGCGGAGGAATGTGTCACATTGCTCGATTCTGTCCTCAAAAGGAGGAGCCAATGGAAATCGGGGTAGCCCACAATTATTATTGTTCTCCCTCTGGGAAAAGACCACCGCCTTATTGCTGCAGAGTGACAGTGAATGGACACCCAGTCACCGCTTTAGCCGATACCAGTTGCCTACAAAGTGTAGTCCGTCCACAAGATATAGGACCAGGACTAGGGCCGGTTGAGGGGACCGTTGCCAGACGCTGTGTCCATGGGGATACGAAACCGTATCCCACAGCCCTGGTACGCATACAACACCCAAGTGACCCTGGAACCACTCTGAAGGTTGGACTGATACCCCATTCACCAGAACAAGTAATACTAGGGAACGATTATCCAAACCTGTCACGCATGTTGAGGGAAACAAGCACGGATGAAGAAAAATGGTGGGCCATGGCGCCCTTTTCACAAGAGGAGGATCAAGACTGGCCGCCAGCCAAGAACCGGAAAAGCAGAAAGCAAAAGAGGACAGAAAAATTGAAAAATCTGATGGTTCTACCTGTCCTTCAGGATGAAAATCCCTGGGAAACAGACAGAAACTTTTATGCGGCACAAAGAGAAGACCCAGTGCTACAAGAAGCTTGAAACAGAGCCTTACTGGGTGAAGATCCCCTCCATGTAGGTCCCTATTTTTTTACCCACAATGGATTGTTATATAGGAAGGGGAGTCCGATTCAAAAAGCCCAACTGATAATCCCCGGACCCTTTAGAGAAAAGGTATTATATCTAGCTCACAGCCACCTCCTAGGGGGACACTTTGGTGCAGAAAAGACCGAAAAACAAATTACGGAGCGCTTTTACTGGCCAGGTATATACCAACAAGTGAAGAAATACTGCAGAGAATGCCCCGTTTGTCAGAAAAACACCAGGTATCATCCTCCCCGAGTACCCCTTCGCCCTCTCCCTATTATAAGTGAGCCCTTTAGCTGAATAGGGATGGATATTATAGGTCCGTTGCTACCGTCCAGAAGCGGGTGCCGTTATTTTCTTGTTATGGTAGACTATGCCACCCGTTTCCCGTAAGCCATACCCTTGCATCGTCCGGATGCTCCTAACCTTGCAAAAGCTATGATCACTGTCTTTGCTAGGGTAGGATTCCCAAAAGAGATCCTGACAGATCAAGGGACCCCATTCGTATCCCGACTAATGAAGCAAGTATGTGTGCAGTTGGGAGTCAAGCAAATAAGGACTGCGGCTTATCATCCCCAGATGGATGGCCTGGTGGAACGGTATAATGCTACCATAAAGGCCACTCTAAAGAAACTCCTGGCTCTTGAGTCTAGGAAATGGGAAGACATGTTGCCACTAGCACTGTTCGTCATCAGGTGCAAGGAGCAGAAAAGCACAGGTTATTCCCCCTTTGAATTGTTATATGGGCATAAACCCCGTACCTTTTCAGAGATGGCTCAGGAGAAATGGGAAGTCGAACCTGATGAGTCAAAGCTGTTGGTTGAATATGTCGCCCATTTACGAACCCACTTAGGGCAAATCAGGACGATAGTCAGGAACAACTTAGAGGAAGCACAAATATCACAAAAAGGTCAATATGATAAAAAAGCAAAAGAAAGGTCCTTTGACGTAGGTGATGCCATATTGCTAATGATGGCTACATCAGATCACAAATTACTGGGGCAATGGCAGGGTCCCTATATGGTAGTCGAGAAAGTAACCCCTGTGACCTATCGCATCGAAACGGACCCGGTTAGACACACCTCCCAAGTATATCACATTAATCTGTTAAAGCGATGGGTGGGACCTATGCCGGTGTTTTTGAGTGGAGAAGAAACACCGAATCCCTTGTTCAGCCAATGTATAGACATTGACCTTCCTTCTAAATTAAGGCAGGAACTCGTAGAGACATTAAAACCCCTTCAGGAAAACTTTTCCACTACCCCAGGCAGAACCACATTACTTGAGCACGCCATAAAAACCCCTCCGGGAAAACAGATGCGTCTTCGACCCTGCCGGATCCCTGAAGCCAGACGACAAACCATTAAAGAGGAGGTGCAACAAATGCTACGGATGGACATCATCGAACCCTCCGTAAGCGAATGGAACTCTCCCATTGTCCTTGTACCAAAACCGGACGCTCAGTCCGATTTTGTATAGATTTTAGAGAGGCCAACAAAATTTCGGAGTTCGACACATATCCCCTTCCTAGGGTAGATGAAATGGTCGAAAGAATAGAGAGGGCCAAATATATCAGTACCCTAGATTTTTGTAAAGGGTATTGGCAAATTCCCTTACGAAAACAAGATAGAGAAAAAACAGAATTTTCTATGCCAGATGGCTTATACCAAATTAAAGTATTGCCTTTTGGGTTACATGGGGCCCCGGCTATGTTTCAGAGAGCCATGAATGTGATACTACGCCCCCATGAGGAGTATGCAGGGGCTTACATAGATTATATTGTCATCTACAGTGACTCATGGGAACAACACCTACTCCATCTGTCGCAAGTGGTACAGACCTTAGGACAATATGGACTTAAAATCTATCCCTCTAAAAGCCATTTAGCAGCGCAGACGGTCCGTTACCTCAGATACCTGTTAGGGGAAGGGGTCATAAGACCTCAAGAATCTAAACTGATGGCCATATCCCAAATTCCCTTACTCCGGACAAAGAAAGACCTACGTGCTTTTCTGGGTTTGCTGGGATATTACCGCCGCTATATCCCCCGGTTCTCACAACTAGCAGCCCCCCTTACCAATCTACTCCAGAAAAACGTGAAGACCGAAGAGGTATTAAAACATCCTTCTACCGATATTGTGCAAGCCTTTGAGACCCTAAAAACATCCCTCACATCTGATACAGTCCTAGCAAGTCCAGACTACTCTCTTCCTTTCATTCTTCAAACTGATGCATCGGATCAGGGGTTAGGGGCCGTATTGTCCCAAGTCACAAACCAGGGGGAGAAACCCGTACTATACATTAGTCGGAAGTTATTTCCCAGGGAGAGGAATTATGCCACCATAGAAAAAGAAGCTTTGGCAATCAAGTGGGATATAGATACCTTGCGATACTATCTTGAGGGGCGAGAATTCACTTTATATACAGATCATGCTCCCCTAGAATGGCTAGCCCAGAATAAAGGGAACAACAAAAGAGTTCTTCGATGGTTCCTATCACTACAGCCCTATCGGTTCCACACGAAACATAGAAAAGGAACAGAACAAGGGAACGTGGATTACCTGTCTAGGTTTCCTCAGAACCAAAACCCTAGTAGTAAGACAGCAAGGGAAAGGGGATGTGAGAAAGTGGGCGTACGGACTGGACTCTTACCTGAGAACTTGGAGCCCCGATCCAAACGCGCGGTTTGCTACAAGTCCGCTGTCCACAGTTTGTGAATACCAAGGTGGGAACAAGGCAACGAAACACACCCACCTCTTCTATGTCCTTACAGAGGGATTCAAACGCGAGAATGGAAGTAGGAGGAGATAACCCCGGAAGTGATCCTCAACGCCCAATGAAAGAGGAGCGGAACGAAGGAGGCTTTTTTTTCCCCGACATCGGACTGGTGAACAGGACAACACGGAACGAAGAGCATCAGAGGAGTGAAGACGGCGACCCCGGGGAAGAGAAGCGGCGGGACGAGGACGTTGGTCGAGACGAAGAGAAACCGGAGGAGCAGTGGAGCGAGGAGTGGTAGTATCCGCCGGAGGAGGCTGGAGAGCGGCCGCAACTCAGGAGAGTTGCGGCGGAGCCAGTGAGTGACTACGGCATGGGGGTTTGCGAGGGAGGGTACGGGGGAAGCGGGTAGACTATCCAAAAAGGGGGGGGTACCTCTTGAGCTACTTCCCTGACACACCTCCTAGTAGTGCGAGCACCTAGAACACACACCGGATAGGCTCGGTTTTGCTTCGTAAACTACCACACCACCTTCCTTTTCAACCCCCTTCCCCAAGTTGGTTTGGAGTATTGTCCGCATTTAGGAACCATAGACCTAAGAAACTTTGTAACCCACCGGGTGTGGTGACAGGTATAAAGCGCACTTTTCCCTCCTCACAGCAGTGACTGACGGCTGTTTTCTCTCCTCTCTTATGAGCCTCCGGGGTGATACTGGCAGAACAGACGGGCCGGAACCAGCCACCAACAACCTCCATCCTAGCTCATCAAGAACGGACCAACCCGAGGAAGCAGAAAAACCCAGTGCCGCAACACCTACCAGTTCTGACAATAAAAAGAGCACCTTTGGAAAATAGATTCAGCCTCCTCGTCTGTTTATCCGACCTGCCCTCCCACAGCAGGTTACTCTAGATTTTGGGTCCTAGCGCAGCCTGCACCTATGGAAACCTATCCAACATGTATATGTTTGAAAACTAGACACCTAAGAATATCCAGGGTGGGCTGACTTGTGTGACTCTCACCAAATGTTTTATCCAGAATCCCTTGCAAACCTCAAACTCTGACTAAAGCACACATTTTCCTCACTTCTAGAATCTGCAGGGATCCACAAACTTCCATTCACCCCAAATTTCCCCAAGTCTCCCGGTACAAATGGCACCTCACTTGTAGGGGTAGCCCTAATGGCCGCGACAGGAAACGCCCCAAAACACAACATGAATGCATCGCATTTTTCCACCGAAAACAGAGCCTTTTTTTCCAATGTGGTTAGCTCAAGATGTTGGACCCTAGCTCAGCCGGCACCTATGGAAACCTATCAAACCTGTACATTTCATAAAACTAGACCCCTAGGGGTATCCTGGGTGGCCTGACTTGTGTGGCTTTCAGCCAGAATCACTTGCAAAAATCAATCCTTTGCTAAAAAGCCCCTTTTCCTCACTTTTCTGTGATTGAAAGTTCTGAAATCTGTGGGGAGCCACAAACTTGCATCCACCCTGCATTCCCCCAAGTCTCCCGATAAAAATGGTACCTAACTTGTAAGGATAGGTCTGGTGCTTGTGACAGAAAATGGCCCAAAACGCAAAATGGACGCATCACATTTTTCCACCGAAAACTGAGCCTGATTTTTCCAATGCGGATAACTTTAGATTTTGGACCCTAACCAACCTGTACATTTTTTTAAACTAGACACCTATGGGTATCCTGGGTGGGCTGACTTGTGTGGCTCTCACCATGTTTGTTTACCCAGAATCACTTGCAAACCTCAAACGTTGACTAAAAAAACACATTTTCTTCACTTTTCAGTGATGGAAAGTTCTGTAATCTGTGGGAGCCACAAACTTGCATCCACCCTGCATTTCCCTATGTCTCCTGATATAAATTGTACCTAACTTGTATGGGTAGGCCTAGTGCCCGTGTCAGCAAATGGCCCAAAGAGCAACATGGACCCTTCACACTTTTCTACCAAAAACTGAGCCTGATTTTTCCAATGTGGATAGCTCTAGATTTTGGACCCTAGCTCAGTCAGCACCTATGGAAACGTATCCAGCCTGTAGATTTTTACAAAACTAAACACCTAGGAATATCCAGAGTGGGCTGACTGGTGTAACTGTCACAGCGTTTCTTTACCCAGAATCCCTTGCAAACCTCAAACTTTGACTAAAAACACATTTTCCTCACATTTCTGTGATGAAAAGTTTAAGAATCTGCTAGAAACCACAAACTTTCATTCACCCCACATTTCCCAAAGTCTCTTGATAAAAATCATACCTCACTTGTGTGGGGAGGCCTAGTGGCCACAACAGGAAACAGCCCAAAAGGGAACATGAACGTATCACATATTTTCCACCGAAAACTGAGCTTTTTTTTCAAATCAGAGTAGCTCTAGATTTTGGACGCTAGCTCAGCCGGGACCTATGGAAACTTTACCAACATGTACATTTTTAAAAGCTATACACCTAGGGGTATCCAGGGTGGGCTGACTTACGTGTCTCTCACCACTTTTTTTCAACCCAGAATCCATTCCAAATATCTACCTTTGACTAAAAAACACATGTTCCTCACATTTCTGTGATGAAAATGTATGGAATGTGCGGGGAGCCACAGACTTTCATCCACCCGCATTCCTCCAAATCTCCTGATAAAATGGTATCTCACTTTTGTGGCCACGACAGGAAATGGCCCAAAACGCAACATGGACACATTGCATTTTTCCACCGAAAACTGCACCTTTTTTCTAATCTGGGTAGGTCGAGATTTTGGACCCTAGCTCAGCCGGCACCTATGGAAGCCTAGCCAACCTATATGTTTTTGAAAACTAAACAACTCGGGGTATCCAGGGTGGGCTTACTTGCATGGCTCTCACCACATTTATTTACCCAGAATCCCTTGCAAACCTCAAACTTTGACTAAAAAAACACATTTTCCTCACATTTCTGTGATAGGAAGTTCTGCAATATGAAGAGAGCCACAGACTTCCATCCACTCCACATTTCCCCAAGTCTCCCGATAAAAATGTTACCTCGTTTGTGTGGGTAGGCCTAATGCCCGCGACAGGAAACAGCCCAAAACGCAACGTCGAATCATCAAACTTTCCCACAGAAAAACCATTTGGGTTTTGCAATGTGGGTAGCTGTGGATCAAACCAGCATATTTTTGAAAATTAGACACCCGGGCGAGTCCAGGGTGTGGTGACTTTCTTCTTCTCACCAGGTTTCTTTTACCCAGAATCCCCTGCAATGATCAACATTGCCTAAAAACACATTTTCCTTGCATTTCTGTCAGGAAAAGTCCTGGAATCTGCAGTCAGCTACAAATTTCCAAACACCCAGCGTTCCCTCATGTCTCCCGATAAAAATGCTACTTCACTTGTGTGGATTGGCCAAGTGGCTGTGACAGGGAAGTGCCCAAAACGTATTTCGGACACATCAATATTATCTATCACAAAATAACCTGTTTTTGCAAGGGAGGCTTCTGTATTTTCGGACCCGGCTCAGCGGCCATTTAAGGAAACTCATCAAACCCAGACTTTTCTCAAAACTAGACACCTGGAGGAGTCCAGGGAAGTGTGGCTTTTGTGGATCTCTCATCGGTTTCTTACCCAGAATCCCCTACAAACCTCAAATTTGGCTAACAAATATAACATTTTCCTCACATTTTTTCAGCATGGGAGGAATGTGACCAGGAAAGTGGCGATCTTTCAATCTAGCCACATTCTCCACCACTCCAACTCTAGGAACACATTTCTGTTCCACTTCAACAAGGCTACCTATCACAGACTGCTGAAACTAAACAAATGTCATTGTTGACTCTGGAGAAGAATCCTTGACTACAACAAAGCATTGAAGGTTGCTAAATGGATATATCAAATGTAAGCCTTACAAACTGCAGTGTACTGATTCAGCCTTTGCTTTACTCTATCTACACCACCCATGTGCTTATTGTAGTCTAAAATGCACACAGGTTTGTACACTTCAGCAGTCTGACCCCAAACAGTCACAGGTGAAGTACTTTCATCATGAATGGTAGACAGCATGTACACATCTTTCTTGTCTGAAAATTTCACAGCTAGAAGTTCATAAAAATGCAAGGCCCTGCACTGTCCCCTCTGAAGTTTGTTTTACAATCATACTCTTTGGGTTAACCTTTATGGTTACAGCAGATTGTACCACAAGCAACAGTGTCCACTTTGAACAATTCCCTGCACAGTTGCACACCAGCGTAGAAGTTATCTACGTATAAATGGTGCTCTTTGTTAAAACATGCTCTCCCAAGTTCCGAAACAATTTTCTCATTAACCTGAAAGTGGGTGGACAACCAGGGGGGTCAATAGTGGAATCCCTACCTGTGTACACCCTGAAATTTGAAACATAGCCAGTAGTACTCTCAGACAGCATATACATCTTAACTCCATAATGTGGCCTCTTGCTAGGAATGTACTGTATGAAAACCACATGGTACTTGAACAGGACCAAAGACTCATCCAGAGCAATTTTTTTCCCTGTGGCACAGATGGCTGAAAATCGATCCACAAAGTGATCAAGGACAGGCCAAATCTTAAAAAGACGGTCACAATCCGGGTGATCTCATGTCAATGCTGAAGCATTGGCAATAAAATGCAGCATCTGAAGAGGAAGAAAATACCGATCACGACCCATGGTTGAAGGGAATTTAGCCGTTGCCATCAAGGGACTAGTAGACCAATGTTTTTTGCCCAGAATCCCTGCAAACATTAAACAGTAATGGCTTCCTTATCAAGCCCAATAAAAAAGTTAATCTCAGGAACTTCTTCCACTCATCCAGATCTGTAACTCTAGAGTGGGGCTTAAGTCTGGCACTGTAGTCTCTAAAATACTGTTTAGCATAGAAATTAGTCTGGTCAACAATCTCATTCAAAAATACATCGTCTATAAACAACTGAAAGAAATTATAGGCAAAAAGCTTTCATTATTCACTCTACACCCTGTGAAACCACTAAAGGCTGGCAACACCGGCTGCACCATGTTTGGGACAACCCAGTGTTCAGCTCTTCCAAAGGGAATCCTTTCAGCCCCAAACTGCAATCCAGATGCCTCCTGCTGCACTACAATCGCATCAGTGTCCTCCTCTAAAGGAGGCACTTCCTCACACTGACAGTGACTTCATCATCAGATGATTCCTCTCTGACAGAAAATTGGCTGACAGAATCATGGACTTCCTCTTCTGCCTCAGATGCAGAGTCAGTCTCATAATTATAGTCAGAGGAAGATTCGAAAAGCATACTAACAACATGCTGAGCAGTAATCCTGTAGTTAGCCATAATACTTACTAATAAAAGTAACTTGATAAATAAGTCAACAATAACCAACACTTTATAAAATAAGTAATCAGTGCTTAATTTGTGCTGGTGCTTTCCGGTGCTCAGCACCGGCACTTTTTTGTCAGGGCCGGGGCTATAAATTCTTTTCAGGAGGCAGTGGTGGAGGACGTAATTTTTCAAACAAAATGCAAAGTGAGACAGCTTTACTTTTCCCACTTCGTCTGTGCTGCTCAGCCGCTCACTCTCACCCATTCATCAACACATGCACTCCTGGCAGGCTGGTCACTGAATTTCAAGCTTTCAATAATAAAAAATAAAAAAGCAATCAGGCTCTCCAAGAGCTGGCTTTACTTCTGCGGTTCTCATGCCATGTAGCATGCCCTTCCCCCTCCCTCAGAGCAAGTTAGAGAGCCCCTGGGTGAGCAGAAGTAGGCTGGAATATTCACATCTGTTACCTCTCACGTAAGCCTTCAGCGGCAGCTTGCTATTGGTTACTGAAGGTCAAGGGAGTTGCTTAGCAGTAACGATTCTCTAATCAAACACGTTTTTTCTTTGATGGGGTATCCTACGGCCAAAATTAGTTCATTCTTACACGCAAGCTGCAACTTCAGGCCGAGGTGAGTCATGGGGGTTCTTCACAGCCCCTATTCCGTACCCAGAATTACTGGAAGTTGAATCAACGCTGAGGCTCGTTGTTAAATCCCATCTAGTGCAGTGCCTGTGATCAGTTTAGTAAAAGCGTCCTAATTTCAAACAAATATCTCTGCACAGCTACTCGGCATTGCACGGCTCAGGCACATAGGAGCTGGTTGAAGACCCACAATTTTGCATTCTGTAATAACGTTAACCAGACATGAAACCATCTCTCTCTTCAGATCGTGTCCAGTTACATTACCCACAGAAACATTCATTATTTTTGTTTGGTAGGCACGGGGAGATTAAGTGATTTGCCCAGAATCACCGGGTGTTGAAGCGAAGCTGAGGCTCGTTGTTAATTCCCATCTAGTTCCTGTGATCTGTTTATTGAAAGCGCGCTAAATTCAAATAAATTAATCTGTGCACAGCTCCTCGGCATTGCAGGGCTCAGGCACTTAGAAGCTGGCTAAGCACCCAAAATGTTGCGCTCTATAAATAATGTTAACCGTCTCTCTTTCAGATCGTGTGCTTTCAAGTACAGAGTGATTCTTATGCTTAGCGGGATTTTCTGACTTTTTTAATGTTCATCTGTTTAGTCCAACATTTAACGGCATGCTTTACATTTGTCAGGATGCGTGCAAGCTTTGTCAATAATTAGCTCCTCTGTTGGGTTGGGTCAATTGGCCTTTGAGGGAGGACAGACATTCCTTTCTTTAAATGCTTACAAACTTTTTTAGCCGTGGTCTGACCTGCCTGGAGCCCCTCCACTTGCTTATCCACATCCACATCCTTTAATGCGCTGCCCTAGTCTTCAAGGTTCTATATCTATCATGTCCACATCATTGTATCGCACAATTCCAATTCCCAATGCTCTGTTGACTTCAAGCCTCTGCCCATTTCTCTGTACCCAGCCCGATGCCTGGGTCGCCATTGTCACTGTTCCTTTCTATTTTGAAGAGCAACGCAGACAGAATGCACTTTGGCCACAGATGCTGTGGGTTGAATTAATTTTCTTAAGTGTAAGACAAATTTGTGTGTTTTTTTAATTCTATTTAAAATGTAAAGAAAAGACGAATACCAATATAAAGGCTCAGTGTGATTTTCCTATGTTTTCCAGTTGCAAGGTTATGGTTTGATTGTTACAAAATGTATTGATTCATTAAATGTTTTAAGTGTTAAAATGACAGAATGCAAAACGTGTTCTCAGATCCGGCAGAGCGTATTTGGCTGTTTCATGTGTCCTGTGCATTTGTAATATTGTGTGTAGTGAAGAAATATGTTCTATTCCATGAATTATTTTCAGCTTTGCCTTAAAGAAACAGTTACGTTACACAAGGACACATTCATTATTTGGTAGGCACGGGGAGATTAAGTGGTTTGCCCAGAATCAACCATGTGCTCGCTGCATCGTGGGCTTTGTAGTTTGGCCTTTTAACAGTTTCATCATGGGCTCAAAAATAAATTTGTCTTTCTTACGTTTCTTAGCACACAGGATAGTATGCTGCACAGCCAAAAACCTATAGGGTCCCAAAGGCGAGAACGATATGTGTGTGTGCAAGACATTACTGGCTGCAAGCATGGAAGTGGACGTTCTGCAAGATGTTTCTAGTGCAGCATGTTGCCAATTAGCTGTCAACTAGCACTTTAGTAGTGGCATTCAGTCAGAAGGGTTTGATGAAGTGTGACTGGGATCAGGCTGCACACATGCAGGTTTAAAGGCATGGCAGTTAGATTCCTGTTGGGAGAACTACATTACCAGAGGGCTGACTTTTGTGCTGTGGAGGGTTTAATGAAAACAGGATTGCTTTATGTGCGGAAGAGTTGTGTGTGTTTTTGTAGCCGTTTGGGTACATGTGCCATGCTTGTTTAATGGTCTTATGTGACAGTTTTGCGGTAGGTTCATGTGCCCATGAAAAATCTGCTGTGGCTGTATTGAATGCTTTTAGACTGGCAATCCGAATGATCATTGGCAATGTGTTGGCTGCATAAGAGTGCGGCATTGGTGTGTCTATGCATTCTGTTGGATAGATGAGTGGTGAGCCATTGGGCAAGTGAGTTTACATTCTGTCCATGATTATTGTTGCCAATGTTTGATGCAGATTTGCTATGGGTGTTGAAGCTTTTAGGGAGGATTGGAGCTTACACGAAAACGTTACTCCGCTCTATAACACTATACTCCACTCTACAACGCTCCACTCTACACCATTGCACCATATACAACTGCAATATACTTTACACCACTATACTCTATTCAACCGCACTCTATACTACTCTACCTCACTGCACAAAAACACCAATGCACTCTTCACCGCTTTTCTCAAAACAAATGCTCTCCACACCACTGTACTCTGTCAATATACTCTGCACCACTGTACTTTAAGCTACCTAACTCTAAGTCACACTACTACACTTTATACTACACTACACTGTACAACACTACACACTACAATACTAAGCTCTATAATACTATACTTCATTAGAATATACTCCAATAACACTCTAATCCACTATATACCAGTCCACCCCGCAGCATTATACTCCACTATCTGCCATTCTATAACACTATTCCACTCTAATCCACCATTTTCTTTTTCCAGAGTTTTATATAGCGGGAACTTGACCCGTAGGCATTAGAGCGCTTTACATGAGCACCAGTTGCGTTACAGATGGACATATTCCTTTTTGTGGGGCACGGGAGATTCCGTGATTTGCCCAGAATCTCAGGATGTTGAGTCCCTGCTAAGACTCAAACTCGTTTTCCCAGCTTCAGGGTCGACCGCACTAGCCATAAGGCCACATCCTCTCCCCCACTATACAACACACTACGCAACTCCATCTATACACTACATAGCACTTTACTCCACTATATTCTAATACACTATACTCCTGCACTATATAACCAGTGGCGGTTCCTCCATATGGGTGTTTGGGCGTCGCCCCACTGATTTATTTTGCCGTGTTTTAGTGTGCTTACTTTTACTCTTAAATAAAAATGTCATTTCAGCCCGCGGCAGCAGTCTGAGTCAGCTGTCTCAGCCGCGGGTCTTGATGGTGACGTCACTTCAGTCTACCTGCCTCCACGGCAAGCTTAGGGAGGTGGCAGGTGGGTGGGTGCAGCTAGGAGCAAGGAGTAGCAGCAATGCGCATGTCGGGTTGGCCGGGTGCCTTCCCCTGCCCAGCCCGACATGCGCAATGTTAACAGCCTCTGCTGTAAAATGAAGGAGCTTGGGGAATTGAAGCCGCAACCCCCCCCCCCGGTCTCCTAAGGAGCGGCGAGTTGCCCTACCCCAGGCCAATCCAAGCGCAGCCTGCTTTAGAAATGCCTGGATTGGATTGGCTGCTTCAGTTCAGTGTCTCTCAGCCATCTCTAGGCAGATAGCAGTTGCAGAGCCTGTGACTGTGGGGCACCATTTGCTACGGTCTGGAGCATGGTGGAGCATATTCACCAATCACTGCATGGCTTTATTGTAAAGCCCTGCAGCGATTGGTCATTTGATTTGCTCCCCTAGCTCAGCCTCTCTCTCCCCCCTCCCCTCTGCGTGCGCACGCCATTATTGCCTGATTCTTAATGCGCACACAAGGGAGAGGTCCGTGGAGAGAGAGAGAGAGAGTTATGACTCGAGAGCTCCGCTGCAGCTCTTGACCTGTTTGCCCCGGTAGGCCCGAGGCCTCGGCTTGAGCACACACATTCTACTTCAGAGTGAG
This sequence comes from Triturus cristatus, assembly GCF_964204655.1. NCBI lineage: Eukaryota > Metazoa > Chordata > Amphibia > Caudata > Salamandridae > Triturus > Triturus cristatus. Next base: position 501,914,581 of record NC_140582.1, read on the forward strand.
CCTGCTGCCAGCCTGCCGCCTTGAACCCTATCTGGCTGAGCACTGCTGAGTCAGACCGGATGGAGGATTCCTCATAGTCGTCACAAAGTGAGTTTAGTTTATTATTTTGCAGGCACAGAGGCACAGAAACAACTACTAGTGGTCTCCATTCGACGATAAAATCTTGAGCCAGCCCAGAGCCATCGCTCAACATCCTGTGATACTGGGGACTGGGGAAAAGAACATCCTTAATCTCCCGTGCCTAACAAAAAAGAATGCAGTTCTTCTTTCCAGTCCTTGTGTAGTTCGTTCCATCATGGACTTTGGAAACTCACTATTAACACTGTTAGTGAGTTCACAAAGTCCATGATGGAACGAACTACACAGTACTGGAACACACTCTTTGAAGTGCTAAAAGTGTTAATGTTTTTTATATAGCGTGAAAGCGACCCGAAGGTATGTTTTGGCGCGGCTGGCTTTACATGAGCGCACCAGTCAGTGCTTGACTTTTTGTGAATGAGGACTGGAGGGAGGACACAGTGAGTGTGCAGATGTCACTGCACAGCGTAGGCTACTTCTAACTAGTCTCACTCTCCAATCAAAGTCGGTAGCGGAACTGTGCTCTGGCCATTACGGCCATGAGCCCTGCTGCTGCACAGCCTGTGACGTCGACGATAAAATATTGAGCCTCAGCCAGAGCCACCGACGCCGAGACTCACGCTGAGTCTCGGCGTTGATGGCTCTGGCTCAACATTTTATCGCTGACGTCACAAAGTGTGCAGCAGCAGGGTTCAACTCAGGCCTGGGCTGGTTAACAACAAGCCTTACCTGGCTGGCTGACTACAAAATCAAGGCACGCCCACGGGCTTCAAGGCGCTGAGCTGTGAACCATGGCCTTGACCATGAAGCACTCAGCGGGATGAAAACAAAGTAAAAAGGAATTAAGACACTGAATATGGAGCGCTCTGAAGAAAATGGATGATAATAGCATGACATGGAAATAAGGGTCACACCAACATGCATGTCCCTAAATATACAAAATGAAATGTACATTCATTTGAAATACTCAAATAAATTATACATATCTATAGCGACGCTGCGACAGAGGAAACCATTTTGAGCACAGTTAAACCAAAGCTGTTGACAACAACTTCATTTCTATACAGTGCTTCACGTGGCAGTTTTATATGTGCTGTAAATACTATTCTAATACTGAGTTGAACGGTCCTGAGAATCTAACTCTCCTCCTTCAATTCTTTGAGAGAAGTCGCAGTTAACGGTAATTTGATGTGTAATTTTACCAAAATCATGGGCTAACAACAGATTTTCAACATTTTTAGGACTGTGTGGTGTGTCGACCTGCATTTGTAAAGTGTGTTTTTAATGCGAACAAATAATTGCATCGTGTCTGTGCATGATTCAAAGGCATGACATGATTGCATATGGGTTTTGCAGCGACCTTTCAAATCTGTGAGGTTCTCAACATTGTATCTTGAAGTCTGTTATGAAGCTCTGTGGTTACACTAAATAAGCAGCTACCATGCTGTTGTTACATGACATCTCTTTAGTAATGTAATAACTGCACTTTCACAATTGCTTTATTAACCTTCTTGCTTCTGAAATTTTCTTGAAAATGCACCCACTCTTTTTTCAAAATATTCTCGGGGGTCAAGCCCTCCAAACCCCCCTTTAATTGTTCGGGCTAGCTTGCTGCGCTCACTCGCCAGGGTGCTCTCCCACAAACTTTACCACTTTCAAATGTCACCAGCCACCACTGCAATATACTGCACTCAACATCACTGTACTCTACAACACTCTACACAACAGCCTCTACACTACCACTTTGCACTGTGTACCACTACACAACACTATAAAAGACTCCACTCTACGACACTATGCTCAATTCTAATGCTATACTCCACTCTACAACACTATACTACCTACCACACTACTTTTCACTCCTATCCAAGCCACTAAACTCCACTATACGGCGAGACCTATTGGCATTGCCAACGCTTATTACTTTTACTTCACACAAATCATAATAGTTGGAATAGCCAGGAATACAAAAGGCTGGATTTTACTTTACTAATGACACTTAAGGAGCTGAAGCTCCCCTCCCTCACCCCCCACAAATACATGGAAGCTGATTTGGCCACTAAGAAGTTTTAGAACTCTGCTCTAACACAGCACTGTTCCTATCTATTTTGAAGAGCAATGCAGACAGAATGCACTTTGGGTTTCATTAATTTTCTTAAGTGTAAGAAAAATGTGTGTGTTTTTTTTAGTTCGATTTAAAATGTAAAAAAAAGACAAATACCAATATAAAGGCTTAGTTTGATTTTTCTATGTTTTTCAGTTGCAAGGTTATAGTTTGACTGTTACAAAATGTATTGATTCATTAAACGTTTTAAGTGTTGAAATGACAGAATGCAAAACGTGTTCTCATATCCGGAGGAGCGTATTTGGCTGTTTCAAGTGTCCTGTGCATTTGTAATATTGTGTGTAGTGCATTTTGTACAGTTGTGCTTATTAACCTTCAAATGTCGTGTTTGCTATACATGAAAACGAAACAGGGTGGTATCAACATTCAAATTATTTCGGGCCCTAGTCTCTTCTTCTATGCACACTTTAACTTCTTCTGTGCCCATGACGAGATAGTCTCGTCATGGAGCACGGTTGCGCTGTGCCCATGACGAGACTATCTCGTCATGAACCCCACCCACTAATACAACGCCCGGCACAGGAGGGGGAAAGGGCGTGGCACTGAAGGGGTTAAAACATAGACGTCTTTATAGTCTGTTGTCAATTGTATTCTGTGCTGGTTGGGGTTTGACAGCTTCATCATTGTGTATTACTTTCATGTTAGGGAGAAAAAGGCACTGTTGTATGTTGGGAACATTATTTTAAGGGCTGCCAATTGGGTAAGAAATGTTCGGTTTATGCCCATTTACAATGCACTTGTGAGAGTAAATCCGTTTCTAGAGACTTGTCCCTCCTCCATCTCTCCTTTTACCAACCCCAAGCCTCATCTTACCTGTGGAGGAGTGTGGCTCAATGGTTAGAGCGGCAGACCCTGAAGCAGAGTTCTGGCCAGGGACCAGGGTTCGATTCCCGCCTAGGCGGGGCTCGGGCTCAATTTCCTCGGACCTGTCTATTCTCGCTTCGGTGCCTATTCTAATCACGGGCCCCACGCTGCAACTCTGGGCAATAGCTTGCTTAGCCTCCACACCGGCCCCAACAGCGCTAAGGATGCCTGGCTTCACCCTGGGGGTGCCCAGGAGTGGACATTTCACAGGGAAAGCCAGGAGGGGTTCCACAGCGGTATGAGTATCAGCGCCAGGAAACCGCAAAGGCGACACCGCAAGGTGGCCGTCTGGTGACAGTGCGCTCTATAAGTACCTTGACATTTACATTTACTATGATCTCCCTAATAACCCTTTCTGGATTTTTCCCTCCTCTATCCCTCCCTCAACCCATCCCAAACCTCATTTTACTACGATTTCCTAATTAACACTTTCTAGACGCTTCCCTCTTCTATCCCTCCATTAACCCATTCAATGCAACTAACAGACTCACATGTCCATTGCTCAAATTAACATATATTTCTCTTTATTAACCTACCACTAATCCTTTTTGGGTTCCGGAGTAGCATGCTACTCACCGAATAGTGCTTTGATGCCTCGTCTGGGGTGGAAGCGCTATATAAATACAATTACAATATTGGGCATATTATACGACTGAATGATGTGCATAAATCAGTTACAGGTTGTGCATATGCCAGTGAGGTGCATATTGTGCCTCTTGCAGAGTCCAATATATTCCTCATGCGATAGATGCCTTCATAGTGGGCTTGTACCTCTGAGCTCTATGATGTCATATATCATACTGTCTTTTAGTAATAGACTGGTCTGTGGCAGTTTAGGGTCAAGCCTGGGGAGACTTAAAATACAATAGAAGTAGCTAGTCATATCAGAATTAGTTTGAAGTCAGACCTTTAATGGTCAAAAAAAGATCCTTATCTTTGGTTCCAAAAGTCATGACATCCAGTCTCTTTTGCGGCTTTGCCTTGATTTTTATTAAGATATACTTTCCAAGGAGCTTGAAAACCAACAAGTATCAAGTCAATCATCATATTACCAAGGTAGGAATTCAGATCGGGCGGGTATTACATGTGGCTTTCAGCTGTGCCAGTTGAGGATGTGGGTGGAGCCAATAGAGTAAGTGGGTGGAGTTAGTGAAGGAAGTGGGTGGAGCCAGTGGGTGTGGCCTCCTTCAAAAACTTGAGCACCTCGACTTCATATTTTACCAATTGAGCACTGTAAGTAATAAACAAAGTGTGGCTTTATCAAACAAAAGTAAAGCTACTGGTATATAGCAATTCCAAGGTAAAGTCAAACAATACAAAGTGCACAAGACCTATATAAAGTAAAATGACACCACTCACTTGCCAGAAAAATCTAGACTTACCAGCGCCTACTCTTCACTGGCACAGCAAGCACCAACGATATCCCTCTAGAAAGGAAAAACAAAAGCAAACTACACACAAGAAAACACAATACATATTGGTCACATATCCAAGGAGAATTTCACACACAATCAAACAGAAGCTAAATATGCTGCTATTATTACAGCATTGACAAAAAAATTGCATCCATGCAGGGCAATGACTCCCACTTGTAATAAACAGTACAAAACGCTTTTTCTTACCAAACCCATACAACTACACAAACTGCAGATCTCCCAGTGCCGAACCCGCAAGCAGGAGTAGCAGCAAAGGAAAGCAAAAGGTTTGCACTAGAATAAAAGGGAAAAATAAAACATTACGTTTACAACTGATGACAAGAAATAAAACTGTTAACATTATAAAACACTATGAAGTCTGCCCATCAGCCAAATGCCAGTTCATAATCACCGCCAGCCAAATACCAGCTCACAACCAATAACAGCCAAGCGCCAGTCCAAGCACTCTGCCAGACAAACACCAGTTCATGCACACTGACAGACAAGTGCCACTTCACATACACTGCCACCAAGCGCCACTTCATGCACACCACCAGGCACCCACGAGTCTACACATACTACCAGCCAGGCACTAGCCCACACACCATGCAGACCTTCAGCCGAACTCCAGTTCACACACAGACATACAGAAATTGTCCCTGGTGTCTAGTGCTTTTCCGCCCCCCAGGGAGGCAGATGGGCCTAAAAATATGGCCGATCTGCAATTAAGGGGGTAGAAATGGCCAAAATATATACCCCAAAAAAGGTGAGCGACCCTTGCAAAAGGGGCTGTTCCCCAAAACATAAATAAATAAAATTCCTGGTGACTAGTGGCTTTCTGGGGGCAGATGGGCATAAAAATATGGCTGATCAGTACCCAGGGTTTTTTTGAACCACTGCATACATGTACAGGAAGTGCGCGATCTTCATTTAAGACTAACAAAGCCATTAGACTTTGTACTTTGCTTTCACACACGTTAGCCCATGGCTGTGTCCGTCATGGAGTTAAACACCCACTACGCGGTCAGCTTCTGCCTCAGACGCCTATTTACCAATGTCCTAACGGCGAGGTCAGGCGCTCGCCATTTTAGGTCAAATAGTGTGTTTGTGATTGTTAACCACAACCTCAAGTGGAACCTCTCAAAAGTACACACACAGATTCAATTTCTAGTCTTGAGGAAGACCCCACACAGACGATTACATATTCGCAATATTTTTCAGGGGTCGAAACGTCGACGTATAATATTAAGTGTTAATGATCACCCGGAACAACTAAGAGAATTGGATGAATTTCTTGCTGAGCAGAATCATATCTAAAATACTTTGCACTGCTTCTAAATGTTTGTCGTAAAATGTATATGTTATGTACAGATTGTGGTGTGATATGTAAATAGTTTCTTGTAGGTCCACTTCACATCACTAGTCTACATGTAAATGTGTAGTCCATATCTGTGTGTGTGTATTTATATGTGTTATAATCAAATGTATATAAATACACGATTTAATTCAATACACTAAAAATCGTATACTGATTGATAAGTATATGAGTTCCTTTTTTGTTTGGACTTTCCTCTTTCATTTATGATTAGTCCCATCTGGACAGAGGGACTGATATATTTATAAATAAGTTCCTACGTTTCGAAAGCGATTAGATGGCAGAACCACTGTTCCCTTAATGTACTAATCCCCAGGTTCTGCATGTAACTGGGCTACCCCATTATCCTATACTGCCTCTTGTGACAGGGTCTCACTTTCTGTGTCTGAGGCAGATGTATTAGGGCTAGATGGAGTTGGGCCACAGAAAGGAGAAGATGGTGCAGGAAAAGCCCTGTGTAAATGTCTTGCAGCACCCCAGTCAGGGAACCCAAACTGGAGTTCAGATTTTCTATTTGTACATTGTGCTCCCTCTGCAACTGCTCCATGTCCTGGAGCTCTGGAAGGAGCTGGCCCAACACGTCTTGGGACTGATAGAGGGCTCCCAAGACTTGGTTGATAGTGGCCTGGGTGACAGTGACCCCAGTGGCTTCACTATGCTGGCTTACAGGATCCCTCCCAAAGCTCCTAATCACACTAACCTGCGACCTTGAACCAGTGCCCCCCATACCACTGGGTCCTGGCTGAACTGCAGGTGGTGGTGGGGTTTTCTCACCACCAGCCGGGACTTTGGGGCACAAGATGGGTGTTATGTAGTCTTGGACACGGTAAGTGAAGGTATTTGTCTGAGGAGGAGTTGCATCAGCTAGGGTGAGAGGTGTGGATGTGGGCTGAGAGAGACTCACTGGATCCATCTGCACAGACAACCAGATGGACCAGACGGCTCCTCTTCACCCAGACTTTCAGGAGTAAAGTCCTCCCTGGAGACTTGATTCTAGGCTGGGGTGGAGGTGTCCTGAGACCCAGATATTTGACCACATGTTCTGGCTGTTGTACCTATAATGAATGTAACAAAATAATATTTTGTAAAAGTGTGGATTACACATCCAATGAGTTTTAAACAAATATAATGTAGAAACCTACAAGGGAAAATGAATTGAATATCATGATTACCCCTTTCAGTGGAAATGTAATTGACTGCACAAACAATTTATGTTTCAAACAAAACTACTTTAAAGAAACAGGTAAGAAGGTGTTCTGAAATTAAAAAATATAAATTAGTAAGTATGCATGAAATGTACCAACCATTCAACACAACAGAGTAGAGAGGTGAAATGTGAAATTTACCATTCCAAGGCATAGCAGGTTAAAAACAGACATTTACAAAACGTAGAGAGATGTTTAGCATTAGTCATCATATAAACAATGATAGCATCCAGACCAAGTTTCTTATCAGCTATCGATGCAAAGCAGGGCATCTCAGAGGGACCTGACCCTTGAAGAACAGCCCAAATCTATAAACACACAAAAAACACCCATACACAGAACAGGTGCAATATAGGTGCTAGTCATGAAAGCCTCAAGCAGAACTGATAAAGCACAGACCCCCAAGCTTATTGCAATTTCCTAAATTGACAACATTTCAGCAAAATTATCTGAGCAACCTGGTGCCAGAGATAATCACAGGCTAGCTGTGAGAAAAGAAGAGACAACACCTCTGCAACATATCATATAATAATTATTATGCTTCTATGAAAAAAAACGCAGCCGAAGACTTACTGTGCTAAACTCTATTTCTTCATTTCAACTAAATTCAAATATGCAGCATCAGTATTCTGACACAATTATAGGCAAGATGTGGGTGTGGCTAGGCAAGCCAAAATTGTGATGCATAAGCAAGCCACTCCACTGCACTAGCCCATAATCCACTCACTAGTAGCACCATCCATTAATGAATTCTTCTCCCCTGCACAGCAAAATCTAGGGACATCACAGCAGACCCTTCTGAGCTCTAGGTGTGAGAGCATGAGGCCCCTGATTGAAGTGAATGGCAGCCTTCCCCAGGAGCACCAGAGTGGCTAGACCCACTCGCCAACTGAGCTGATGGCATGCTCTCTCTACATGTACACTGGTTGCCCTGCTGGAGCCATTAACAAGGGTCCCCACTGTCTATGTGTTTGCCAGAGATCTAAGTGAGAGGTCCAAGTAGCAGTCGTGCTGCCTGTATTGCCCCATTGGCAGTGCCCCTCAAACCCAGCTTAGAGTACGGAGGGCACCACCTGCTGCGAGGCCTGTGTGATACAAACAGTGGTCTGATCGGAGGAGAGCAAAAAGGGAGAGGAGAGCTGATTATATCATTATTGAAACCCCTCGAAATTAATCAACAAATGTGGGATCAGGCACATTTGTTTTCATTGGTACTGCAGCCTACTGATCACTGGAAATCGTGCTCACCATACTATGCGGAAGGTGCGATCTGGGCCAATGGGCCCCCACCTAAACAACCTTAGCAACACAGGAGCTCTCATCATGGGAGGTGAGCCTGAGCCCCTACCTACCACAGACACGCCTGCAAAATTAGACTCCATCTTGGCAGAATGCAAAGAATCAGATGTCTCATTGGAGGCAAAAACTGATACCATAATGCCTGAAATGGCCCTTATCCATGATGAGCATAGGAAACTCACCGACCAAGTGTTACAGGCGTCACGCATAATGCAGGAGCTCCATCTACAAACAGACAAGATGCAGAAATGCATATTGGACTTAACTGACCGAGTGCGTCACCTGGAGGAAAGGGTGGATGATGTGGAGGGCTGGACCTGTCGGAGAAACCACCGGATTGTTGGTCTGGTGAAGGTGTTGAAGGGAACTGACACGGTGTCCTACTTGGAAACCTGGATAAAATCCTTTATGCGAACAGATGCCTTGATCCCTGTCTTCTCAATACAGAGAGCACACAGAGTCCCGGATCTCCTTCCTCCGCCGGCATAGAGAGGACTGCTCTAGACTGGATTGTGTCCTACCTTCAAAACAGAACTAATGTCATCCATACCCCGCCTTTCTCGTCCAAACCATACTCCACAAAAGCAGGGCTCCCTCAAGGCTCTATCATCTTGCCCATGCTTTTTAACATCTACATGAAGTCATTACTGGTACTTATCAATCAATTTGACCTCACGCGCTATGACTATACAGATGACACACAAATACTCCTCAACTGGAATGCCCCAAAAACATTGAAAACTCTTCAATTTTCAGTTGTCTCAGAACCGTGGATCAATGGATGACATGGAGTCATCTCAAATTGAATGCTTCCAAAATGGAAATACTCACGTGTGGCGATTAGAAACATTATGACCCACTTGCTGCCAGCCTGATGAACTGGGATCACCATCTTCAATATCGAAAGAAGTAAGAAACGCTGCTATCAGGGTGCCTCCGCAGTTATCCTGTTAAATGGCATGTTAACAACAAGTTTCAATATAACAAGGGGAACAAGGCAGGGTTGTCCTATCTCGCCCTTATTGTTCAATATATATATAGAGCCTTTTGCTCAAGCTCTAAGACTGGATGAATTAATTACTCCTTTTAGCATCCATCAATATAGCAGTAAGTTAGCCCTATATGCGGATGACTTACTGCTGTATACTAACAACCCAGTGGAGGTACTCCCAAGGGTGGAAGTCCTCTTGGAGGAATTTGGTTTATATTCAGGTTATCTGGCCAATTCCTCTAAGACAGAGGTAATGTGCTGGAACATCAACAACTGGGCTGGCAGAATAAGTAAGGAATTTAGATACCTAGGGATAATCATAGCTAAAGATCTGGAAGATGTCCCTCAAATACCCTGAAGAAGGTATCTAAAGAAATAGACCACCTCTTTTTTAAGATGGAAGAATCTACCACTGTCCATTTACAGCTGGGTTAATCTGGTAAAGATGGGCATTTTCCCGAAATTGACATACTTGTTCAGCACCATCCCCCTTGATTTCCCCAGTAAGGCTTTGAGTAAAATCCAAGGCAAAATAGGCAGATTCATCTGGTCTGATAAAAGTGCCAGGCTATCCTGGAAGACGTAAGCTCCTAAAGGGTGGTCTTGCTCTCCCGGATTTGATTTGGTATTCTTTTGCTTTTCAGTTTAAAAATATACGGATGCTGCTCACTATTACTGGCAAAACTAATTGGGGGAAGATATTGAGAGAGATGGTCACGTTCGAAGGGGGGGCGAGGGTTTTTTATACAAGTTTGGGGCTACAAGGTTCTTTAAAAAGGTTTGTTTGAAAGTTTTAAAGAACAGCTCTTAAAGTGTGGTATAGGTTTAGAAGTAACTTGGGGATCGACTATTATTCTGAATTTGCTCCCATTTGGGATTCCCCTGGGTTACCCACATGTCTGGAGGATAGTCTTGCGTTGCCTATTAAAAAGGCTGGCATCGCAATTTGGTCTGATCTTATATCATCAGACTGAGTCCACCCATGGGAGGTATTAAGATCAAAAATAGGAAGCTCTTTTTAAAAATTTAAATATTTACAACTGTCCTCCTGGTATACAGCTGAGAAAGAGTCTATAGGTGGAAATTGGGAAATTGAGCTTCGTCTTCAAAATGCAAAACCCATAAAAAAGGAGGTTGGGTATTGGTATAAGAACCTATTGGATGCAGACGTCACAGATTTCCCTCCACAGTATTCTGTATGGAACCTGTCAGCCTTGGATATTATAGCTGTTGATTTGTATGGTCTATCTCTTCAAACACTATATAAGTATGTTAAACCGGCATCCCTTAAAAATAATCATTTTTATGTTATCAACAGACTATATTATACCCCCATGAAAATAGCAAGATTTGCCCCTCTCTCCTCCCCGAAGTGCCCAAGATGTGACTTCCCCGCGGCGTACGATATACATATATTTTTTGAGTGCGCTAACCTAAGTGGATTTTGGCAGAATGTGGAGCGTGCTCTTGGAGCAATTTTTAAAGTTAAGCTCAATCTGAATCTCTCTATAGTTATATTTGGTATTGATAGCGAACTGATGAATTTGTTGTTGGCAATTCAAAAAGGCCTGTTATTGTATTTGATCCTTATTGCCCGGAGGGAGATTTGTAAACTGTGGAAAGACCCAAGACCCCCACTATATGAGAACTGGCTGAGTGCTGCATTTGGTACGGCTCGTTTAGACCAGGGACACTTGAATGATAATAATTTTAACATCTGGTCATCACTATTAATATGGGGTAAAGAAATGAGACTGGTTCAATGCCCCTTGGTCCAATGATTACACCAAGCTCCATACAAAGAAGCTGGCCTGTTCAGGCCTAAAGCCAATGCAGTAGCAGAAGCCCGGGGTGCCCAGGATGGAAGGATGGTTTCTTGCTTGTTTTGCAGACGCTATATGGTGAGATGAGGACAAAAAAAAAAAATGAAAGAAGTTAGAAACCTTGGAATGACCATGGACTCCAAGCTATTGATGAATGCCCCAGTGGACAAACTAGCAAGATCAAGTTTTGACACTATAAAAACTCTGCAATGAATCTTCCCATATTTGGGATTTCTACACAAGGTCCAAGCTACCATCTCCCTTGTTCTGTCTAAACTCGATTACGCCAATAGCCTCTACCACGGATCACCTTTAACGACCATGAAAAGACTACAACGGATTCACAACTCGGCTGCCAGACTACTCTTGCATATCAAACCGTGAGACCACATCTCACCTTCCTTGAAAGCCCTGCATTGGTTAACAGGTGGCAGAAGATCCACGTTCAAGCTGCTTTGAATCCCCACAAAGCAATACGTGGAATGGGACCGCTCTTCATCAGGAATAAAATCACCAAACGCATCCAACAAAGGAACCTCCGCTCTAGAGTGGCACCTCGCCTCAAAATTCCAAGAAAAAAAACGTGGGTGGCACATCCTTCTCTGTTCAAGCAGCCAAACTATGGAACTCTTTACCCCTCAACATAAGATCCACAGACAACCACCTAACCTTCAGAAAACTACTCAAGAATTGTCTCTTCCCACATGAGCACCATACTCAAAAATAAATATACAACATATCCCTCTATATTGAAGCATTTATTTGTACTATAGATATGTACTTATCTTTGTGCATTGCTTTGCATAAACATGTAAAATAATTATGTTGTTAAAAAATAATAAAATGTATTTTAAAGTACAAAAACCCTTGAATACCAGAGTTTATCTAATGCATCTTTAATCTACATATACTTCCTTCCTTTATGCATCTATATACCTTCCATGTACTTGGATTTGTGTATTTATTACTTTTCTCCTAAAAAAGCATATTCAATGCACTACCCTATTTCTCATCCTATACCTCTATCAATAACTTTAATCTACACATACTTGCCTCCTTTATGCATCTATATACTTTCCATGTTCTTATGGATCTACATATTTATTACTTTTCTAATTCAGCATATCCAATTCACCACCCTGTTTCTCACCCTATACCTCTCTCAATATATCTTCTTCCCTAATTTTCTGACTCATCTAAAACTTCTTTCTACTATTCTTTCCAATGCACTACCCTATTTCTCACCCTATACCTCTCTCAATATATCTTCTACATCTACTCTCATTTATCCCAAACCCCATACCACTACTATGATCCCCAAAATTGCCCTTTCTAGACTCTCCCCTACTCTACCCCTCCTTACATCATCTGACACCTCTTTTACTATACTGAGCCCCCAAAACAAGTCTTTCTAAACTCTTCCCTCTGACTCTTCCCCTCCACATCCCATTTTACTCATCCCTAGCCTCCTCCTACTGTTATGACCTCCAAAACAAGCAAACAAGCAAAAATTATAAATCCTTCACTCATCCATCCCTCCAAATTTCATATTTCACTATACTAATTCATCACTAATCCTTTATGGGTTCCAGAGTATCGTGCTACCCACCAAAAAAGTGTGTTAACCCCCATCAGGGGAACAAAGAGCTATATAAATGCAAACCTTTTTTTCTCTTCTATCCCTCCCCTACCCTTCTCAATCCAAATAACTGACTAACATATCCACCACTCAAATTACTTTCATATTTCACTATACTAATACAACACTAATCCTTTGTGGGTTCCACAGTAGCGTGCTACTCACCAATAAAAGTGCTTCAACACCCCATCAGGGGTAGCAAGCGCTATATAAATGCAAACCTCTTTCCCTCTTCTGTCCTTCCACTAGCTTTCTGAATACAAATAACTGACTAACCTATCCACCACTCAAATTACTTTCATATTTCACTATACTAATTCAACACTAATCCTTTAAAGGGTTCCGGAGTAGCGTGCTACTAGCCGAAAAAGCACATTGACGCCTCATCAGGGGTAGTAAGCGCTATATAAATCCAATTGCAATACAATACAATAAATCTCTGGGCATATACAGTGTACACACATTGAGAGGCGGACAAGCCCAGCACCCTACAGGCCTGGCTGGTACAGCAGGAATAAACCCAACAGCCCATCCCTTCCATCAGAACAGGGCCAGAATCGCTTCTCACAAATCAAGACATACACTCAGCCCTCACAGAAACATTACCGAAGACTCTACGCATCAACCATATCTCCAATAATACATTCAGTCACCCGCTACATAGACACAATGCCCCTACCGCATATTACACTAGAACATCAACAGGCCCTAATTATACCTTTCACCATGGACAAGATCAAAGAAGTTATACACTCACTGGCCATATGCAAAACCCCTGGCCCCATATTAAACACAATAAGATATTAAGCCAGTGCCTGACAGATGGAATTGCCCCACTCTTGCCTCACTTGATCCACGCTGATCAAAACCATTTTGTACCATTGTGAATATACGCTATTTGTTTCGGATCTAGGAATTCACCACCTATATTCACCGCAGGGCATCATGCCTGGTACTAGGCCCGGAGAAAGCATTTGACTCGTTGGGCTAGATGTATCTCTTCGCTCTCCCCCACTGCATTGATTTTGGGAACCACCTGTTTTGGGTTGTGTGCCTACTTCACATGTGCCCAGTGCTTCTGGAAGGTCTCAAAGCCACAAACTATTGGCACCTGGAGACAGAGTCTTATTTCATGGGTGGAAGCAGATAGCGCCTTACTCCATCGAAAAAAAACTAGAGGACTCCGCAAATACCCATTGTCAATGAGATGGGATACCGTCCTGTAGGCAATTCGCAATCAACGCAATGATCAATGATGCACTCCCACCATAAACCACCACGCAGGTAGAACTGCCTAACATGGCAAAAACTACTGACATCTTCCGTAACTGGATCCTGTTTTCTTACTTTGCATTGAGGGAGATAATGAATTAAAAAGTGAATGTAATAAATAACAACTATATGTGCAATGATTAACATGCAATTAAAAATGAAATGATAAGCAGTTTAAATGTGCAGAAATGCACTAACCTGACATAGCTATTAGAACATGCCTCAGAAATGCATAAAAGCAAGGCTTCATTTCACTAGAAACAGAATCGAGATGCTGAAATGTGCACAATAGAATAAAAAGCTTGACCTTATTCTGACATGTTTAGAAATATTTGCCAAATCTGCAGTATGTTCCAAATAAAACAAAAATAGTGACTGCTTTGCTAAAGAAAGATTTAATTGTGATAACAAGACTTCCTATTTCTCATGCACCGCAAGTAATGCTCTGAAAAGAAGAGCTGTTCATATTAAAACATTATTTCTTGTTTGTATTAATGAAATGTATTGCTAAACAATATATTGCAAGCTAATGTTTCTTCTTTTACGTAGTTTATTGTTTACACAATGAAAGTTTAAATACATTAGAAGGCTAGAATGTGATCATTGCCTATGGGAAAGGAGGTTTATGAATCAAAGAACTCATATGTGGAACATCTGAAACAGCCTTCATGATAAAAATGAGCAAGCTTCATGTCATTTTGTGGCAAAGGAAGAGCTGAACGAACTCTCAGACGAATGCTGCTGACTGGTTCTGAAGAGGAGAAGCATCCTACATATTTGCACCTTTCTTTTTGCCTTTTTATATTAGGTCCTATCTGTTAGAACCGGAGTCTCTAGTTGGCAGAGGCATGCACCCTAGTCCAAGTAGGGACCACCGCATCCAACAGGGTAGCTTGGCGCAGAGCAGGAAGGCGTAACTTAAGAGGCGATGTGTAAAGTACTTGTGCAACATACAGCGGCAGTGACACAGTAAAACCACTCATAAAAGGACACCACACCAGATTTTATATGAAAGTAAGGAGAATGTCTTTATCCAAAAATTATGCAAGATCCAAAAAAGCGACAAGAACGTTCCACGTATGGTGAAAAGGTTGCCAATAAGTAATGACTTCGAGGAGATTACCACCACTACCTTGTAGTAGCTGTCTCTTAGGCGGGAAATTCTGGGACAAACAAGAACAGTTCCCAAATGCAGAAGATTATGCAATGTTCAGAGGAGTTATGAGCAAGAGACGCTTTATATTTAGGGTAGAACAGTTCCTCAAGTGGCATTGTTGAAACACGATCAGTCTCTATCACCCCGTGTCACTTTCACTCTGTTCGTATGGCTGGTGATACATTTTTAATCTATTTGGGGGAAGAGTATCAGGTTTAGAAGGACTCGACACAGCGCCTCTCTCCCATGCGGATGCAGGCCAGGACAATTACTGTGGAGAGAGGGAGGAGGGGGAAAAATGCCTGAGCAGTCCCCGGCAGCCCGCTCTTAAATAAAGGCACCCTCTGTACTCCACTCAGACTCCAGAGCTTAGGGAAACAATGCACCCAGGCCCCTGCAGTCCTGCTATTGGCCATGCTACCGATCCTCTCCCTGCACGCCCACACAGCTCCCGTATCCCACCCAGGACAGTAGCAGGCGTGGGAGGCTCTGTGCACACATGGGGCTTTACCTGGGAGACGGACGGGGCCGGTAGCAGTTCAGGTCTCCTCCAGTCTTCAGGGGTGCCTGCCTGGGACGGAAAAGTGGCCAGTCGTCACAGCGCTTCTCCTCGGCTCACTAGCGCTGCACAGTTGTGAGCGGGCAGCCTTTCCGCAATCCCGACACGGCCTCGCTTCGGGACGAGCTCCTCGTTGCTGGGCAACACTCCCGGAGCTGCACCAATCCCAACGCGACCCTGCCCTGACGTCAGTGGAGCAGCACACAGGTTTCCCGGGTCTCCCGGGTCTCCCGGGCCAACGGCAGTGATTCTTATGCCAATTTTGGGTGTGCCTGGACCCGGGCCTGCAGCGGTGATCTCTAGCCAGACAGCACTTCAGTTCACAGCGCTTTACCGTTCAGCAAAGGTCCTGGGCGGCGGTGGTGATTACGGGAGCAGTTTCCAAGTCCAGCTGGTGGCAGAGTACAGACATCTGAGCACAGCACTGCGGGGGCGATTCCGGTAGCGTGCTCCCCTCAGGGGATTACAGGCATGCCACACTCTCTGACCACAGCGCTCCTCTGCTACAGCACTTCCCAGCGCACAGCGATTTACAGTTCAGGTAGGGTCCTCAAACAGCGGCAGTGATTTAGGGGTGTAAGAAGTAGTCTCTCACACCCAGTGCTGCAGAGGCAGTTCAGGCAGTAAAGAAACTTGGTGATCCTTATGAATCCCCCACCAGGCAGGGGGATAGACAGCAGATTGTGGTGGAGACACTCTAGAGATGGTATTCCTGGTTCCCCTCTGGCAGGGCAAAATCAGCAGGCAGGCAGGGCAGCTCAGCTAACTTGGGGCAGCAGTTCCTAGGAGCAGTCAGCCTCAGTAGTGTAGCAGTCCTCTCAACACAGCAGTCTTCACTCCAGCAGAGAGTCTCCAGGTCCAGTAGTATAACAGGGATGTGTGGCCAGAACCCTCCCTAATATACCCTAATGTCAGGTGACCGGGAGGGGTGGCACCTTCTGGAAGAATCCAGGGATTGGAAGACACTGGAAAAATCCAGGAGGCTCTGGGGGTGTTCCCTTCCCTTCCTATCTGTCTGTCACTGGGGACAAAAGGCTACAGTAGCAAAAAGTCCCAGAACATGCAGACTACCCGTATGCAAATGAAGGGTAGGCCTCACTGCAGTAGCAGGGCCTGTAGCTGATACTCTAGGGTCATCATGATTTTAAAGGAGAGCACCTGCACCTCAGCACTGTTTAGCAGTGGTAAGGGGCCCAGAGTCCTAATGTCCAACAAAAATATGGGTCTAGTAGGAGACAAAGAGGGCACAAAATGTAGGGGAAGACCACCCGGATCCCTGTCCGATCTGGCATTTGCTGGCCTTGATGGTCAGGCCTACCTGCTGCAGAGCTTGAAGCACCTTCCAAAGGTGACACAAATGTTCTTCCCAGCTGCCACTGAAGACGGCTATGTCGTCCAGGTAGGCAGCAGAAAAGGCCTCTAGACCGGAGGGTACCCAGCTGCTGGAATGTGGCAGGAGCATTTTTGTGTCCAAAGGGCATCACCCGGAACTGGTAGTGGCCTTCCGGGGTGGAAAAAGCCGACTTCTCCTTGGCTCCATCCGTCAGGGCGATGTGCCAGTACCCTGACATAAGGTCAAAGGTACTCAAATATCTGGCAGCTCCCAGCCCGTCAAGGAGCTCGTCCGCCCTAGGGATGGGATGTGCATCCGTCTTGGTCACGGAATTTAGGCCTCTGTAGTCCACACAGAACCTAAATTCAGGTGTGATGCCCGGTGGGACCACCTTGGGCACCAGAACCACCGGACTGGACCAGGGGCTGTTGGAGGGCTCTATCACCCCCAACTCCCGCATCTTGGTGACCTCACTCCGGATGCTGGCCTTCACCTTATCCGACAGCCGGTAAGACTTGGTTTTGACAGGGGGCTGTCCCCTGTGTCCACATCATGGGTACACAGGTGGGTAATCCCAGGAATAAGGGAAAACAACGAGGAGTACTGCTCTAAGACTTGGCGGCAGTCCCTCTGTTGCTCCGGCATCAAGGATGGTGAGAGGACCACCCCCTCCACAGATCCGTCCTTCTCTTGGAAGGCAAAGAGGTCAGGAAGAGGCTTGCTTTCCTCTTCCTCTGCCCCATCAGTCACTTACCTTTCCTCTCAAGGACTTCGTAAGGGCCAGTCCAACTGTCCTTCAGGGCACTAAGCTCTCCGGGCTCCATGACCCACACCTTCTCTCCAGGTTCCAACTCCACAGGGTGGGAATTCTGGTCATACCATTCCTTCATGACCGCCTGGCTAGCCTCTCAATTGTCAGAGGCCTGTTTCCACAGCTTAGCCATCTGGCTGCGGAAAGCCAACATGTAGCTCACTACATCTTGGGGGAGCACTACATCGTGTACCTCCCTGTAGGAAAACAATAGGCAGGGCAAGAGGACATCCTACTTTTTCCTCAGGCCCTCAGGCAGACTCCTCATCATGCCTTTCAGGGTCTTGTTAAATCTTTCAACAAGCCCGTTGGTCTGGGGGTGGTAAGGGGTGGAGAACTTGTAAGTCACCCCACACTCCTTACACATGGCCTGCATATAGGCAGACATGAAGTTGGTGCCCCTGTCCGACACCACTTCCTTGGGGAAGCCCACACGGGTAATTATCCCCATCAGGGCCCGAGCCACCGCAGGTGCAGTGATGGTCCTCAGAGGGATACACTCTGGGTACCGGGTGGCCTGGTCCACCAGAACCAGGATAAACCGATGACCAGAAGAGGTCGGCGGATCCATCGGGCCGACAATGTCGATACCCACCCTTGCCAATGACTGGTAGTGGTTCCAGGGGAGCCTTCAATTTGGTCCCTGTTTTCCCACTAGCTTGGCAGGACACACAAGACTTGCAAAATGTATCAGAGGAAATCCTCATCCTGGGCCAATAGAAATGTGGGACTAGTCTCGCAAAAGTTTTGTCTTGGCCCAAGTGTCCTGCCAAGGGGATCTCATGAGTCAACTGCAACAGGAAGGCCCTGTAGCATTGGGTGACCACTAAGGCCGTAGATGACCCATGCACAGGAGCCTTGGGCTCACTGTAGAGGAGGCCATCCTCCCAGTAAATGTGGTAATTTCCAGAGACACTTCCTGCTGCCTGGGCTTCGGCCTGTCGCCGCATGCCCTCAAGAGTGGGGCACTCATTCTGTGCCCGAAAAAACTCCTCCCGGGTAGGCCCTCCTTCCACCTGCCACTCTGCAGTGGTTGGCAAGTCTCCCAAGGGAGCAACGTCACCCTCTGTGGACTCCGGTACGCCCTCCTCAGGTGCCCCATCCATCTCACGGGGTGACCACCCCGGGTCGGGCTTCCCACGCCTTCGGGCTCTTCCCTTTTCAGCAGCTGGCTGTGCCATTGTTCCAGGCTCCAGCCCTGGTTGACTCCATTCCCGGGCAGCCATGGACCGCGTGGTAGCACAGGTCCACTCTGGTAACCCCAGCATCTCTGCATGTGCTTTGAGCTCTACCTCCCTCCAGGCAGTATGCTCCAGATCATTCACCAGTAGACAGTCGACGGGCATGGCAGGGCTCACGGCAACTCTCAGAAGACCTGAAACCCCTCCCCACTCAAAGGGAACCTGAGCCACCGGATAGTGGCCCTCTCTGTTGTCAGCCATCACAACTGGGTGGAATGTATTGGGCACCACTTGCTCCGGGGACACCAGCTGACTCCTTACCATAGTTGTTAGAAATGAGGGGGCTCTGGTTGGCGCAGGTGTGTACCCACAACAAGCAGGGACCCTTTACTTCTTGTCAGGGCGAAGGATGACTCCCCAGAATAACCCCTGCTCACCCTCTAGGTGCGTGGCGCGAGCAGTCTAGGCTAAGTCTCAGGCGTACACGGTTAAGCAAATGCAATTACACATACAGTAAACCCCTTGCATGCACCACAAACGGACACCAATCAGGAAGTATATAAAAATAAGCTTTTATGTAGGTTCAGCAGATTCAAATACAAGGCCCAGTAACGTTAAACTGATGGGGCCACAACTCTTGGAAATACGGTAAAGTCTCTTTGTTGCGGAAAGTTCTTTATGCGGGCACAAGGTAACTGTGGGCCTCAGCGCACTTCGTGCTGAGGCGGCGCCCGGGGAGCACACGGCAGATGACAGGGAAATCAGAACGTTGCGGACCCTGGATCCGATGCGAGCTCGCGGTCGAGTTCGTAAGTACAGTACCTTGTTTCTTGACGCGAAGGCGGGTGCGGGATTTCAGCGGCTCTTCACCAGAAGGGCGAGGCGGCGTCCGGGGCTCCCACACTTCACGATGGGGGTCTGATCTTCAGGCTCACGACAAGATCGGGGTGTTGCAGGTGGCGGGTGAACAAAGCGGGGCAGCCGGGCACGCAGATTACGTCCGGGCCGTCCGAGGCTTGGAGATGCTCACACCGCCGATTCCGGCGGGAGGGTGAAGGTGCACAGTGAGCCTCCAGCGAGCGAGGTGACAGGGGCAGCCCAGCACAGCGTAGGGGGAGCGGCTCCGATCGAGCGAGGCACTTCCCAAGGCGGGGGCGGCTAAGCAGTCCTGGTCACGGCTCGGAGGGACTGGGGCACGAGGGTCACAGCTCCGGCGAGGGAAAGGACACCACAGTCCAGCGGCAGGCGAGTGAAGATCAGGTAGAGCCCAATGGTCCTGGGGCTCAGTTCAGGGGGCAAGCTCAGTTCCAAGCCCTTGGAGATCGTTTTGAAAAGCACAAGTCTTGAAAGTAAAAATAAAGCAAAGTCTTCAGCAACAGTTTCTCTTCTCCCCTTTGGCAGCAAGGTCACCACTGCAGGCCAATCCCCCAGGATAGGGACAGTCTTCCTCCTACAGCTTTCCCGGTGCCTCCTCCTCAGGCAGAGATTCTTCTTGGTCAAAAGCGGATCTAGTTTCTTAGGGGCAGGGCTCCTACATTTATACAGCAAATCTTTTGTTCTCCCAGGCCAGGGGGGCCCTGACCTAGTCCAGTCTGGTTTCTTGAGCACTTTGTTTACGCAATGCAGGCTTCTTCTTTCAGAGTGCAGGGCAGAGTCATCAGACGCTCCACAGGGGGCGGAGCCGGCATTGAGGTGGCAGAGCACTGTCCGATTCAGAGCCTAGGAGTACTCCTCCCCCCCATCTACCTGTCAATCGTCCTATTCACCACCAGGCTACCTAGCCCTGCCCATCTGGGTTCCCCCAGCCCTGTCACTCACACCAGCCAGACATCAGATACACATCACGCAGAGGCGGGCTGAAATGTTTAGGCAAGCAAAGGCCAGCTTTCTAAAAGCGGCATTTGCAAACGCGGAATATTAAAATAAACCTTGGAAAAAGATGTACCTTATTATTCCGAGTTCAGGCATACTAAACTCGATCTTCTACCATGTTCCCTGGGTCGGTTAGGATCATAGGATGTAACAATCCTAGCCGCCCATACTGGCCTATGAGAACAGGGTAGCCTTGCAGTAGTGAACAACAAGATGGCGGTAATTCACTACTAGGACAGGCCACGCATCTAGGCTTGTCCTACCTTATGCTTACAACGCTCCCTGCCCGTGGGCCTACCAGAGGGGTGACTAACATGAAGTTAAGGGAAGGTTTAGGGACCGGCAAGTGTGGGCACTTGCCAGTCAGCATGTCAGTACCAGACTGCACGCAGGTTCTGCGGTGGCAGACCTTAGACATATTTTACCGGCCACTTCTGTGGGTGGCACAACCAGTGCTGCAAGCCCACCAGCGGTGTTTGCATTTACATGCCCTGGCGCTCCTGGCGCACTTTACTGGGGTCTGACAGTAAACCAAACGATCCAATCATGGAATCCAACCAACATATACAATTTACAAGGGAGCACTCGCACCGCGGCACTGGTTGGCAGTGGCACAGCGCGCTGAGCGGCCAACACCATAAAAACACATGAGGCACAGCGACAAAAAGAGGAAGGGAGACTCACGCCAAGGTGCCAGGTCTAACACGTGTCCCCTCCAGCTGAATAGTGGGGAGAACTACCCTACCCCAGGGAGTTCCTCATCACTAAGGCGGAAAAATCTTGCCAGACCGTCAGCATTGGCGTGGTCTGTACCCTATAGGGAAATGGACCACCTCAACAGCTTCGGATTCTCACCCCTCATATGCATCAACCATCTGAGGGGCCTGTGGTCCGTTTGAACCCGGAAGTGAGACCCAAACAGGTAGGGTCTTAGCTTCTTATACAAGACGGTTAGACACCGGAGGGTCAGAGGGAGCAAGTTTAGAGACCACGCAGGATTGGTTCCCCCATCGAAGTACATATAACACAGAGAAATCCTGAGGTCTAATGGTAAAGAGAAAAGGTGGTATGTAAGGTGAGGAAGAGAGGCCTAATGTACGTAGTAGAAGGGAAAAACTCAAAAACTATGGTCATACAATCACCGTGGGTACCTAACCCCATCACATGGGATTTTCATCCCAAAGATAATCTCAGAATCTCAAGGGGCAGCAGGGCCCTTTGGCGAGAAGTGAGAGCTTTGTACTGTAGGTATTATGCACCAAAAAGGGAATGAATCCACAAATGGACATGAGGTGAGTGGGGGTTGCAGTGCTGGTATGATAGTAGTGAAAAAAAAGGGGAGTGTGTTAAAACTAGTGACGGGACGGCCAGGAGACTTCTGTTGAACAATGCCGTACCGATGCTAGATTAAAAGAAGTGGAGGCGACACTAGTCTGGTTTGATCAGTGAAGCAACATATGAGAAAGTGGTCGACATGTTTCAGCCGTGGCGCCTAACTAGGCTCGGCTTTCATCAGGACCTGAAAGCTACTGCAAAAAACAACGTGACAAAGGATATAGTGGGCACCCACAACTTGCTTGTAGGGTGCACGTCTCCTCAAAAATACACACACCACCCGTACAAACTGGGTGGAAAATGGACCTCCACCTGGCAACCGCTCAGGAAGGAACACCGCTCTGTCCGTCGGGGAACCAGGCTGGATTGAGCCTGCAGCCGGAGGGTCTTAGCTTCTTCAGCGCCCAGACCACAGCAAATGCCTCACGCTCAATAGCACTCCACCTCTGTTCCCGTGGAAGTAACCTCCTGCTAAGAAAGGCTACGGGTTGATCTAGGCCCTCCTCATTAATCTGTGAAAGAACAGCCCCCACACCATGCTCTGAAGCGTCTGTCTGAACGATAAACTCTTTGGAGAAGTTGGGAGCCAAGAGCACGGGCGCCGTGCACATAGCAGTTTTCAAGGCCTCAAAAGCTTTCTGACAGGTGTCAGTCCAAATCACTTTCCTGGGCTGCTTCTTCGAAGTCAGCGCTGTCAAGGGGGCAACCATGTTGCCCCCTTGACAAACCTCCTGTAGTACCCGGTGAGACCTAGGAAGGCTCTCACCTCTGTCTGGGTTTTGGGCGACTCCCAATTCAGGATGGTTTCTATCTTGGGCTGAAGGGGTGCCACCTGGCCACTCCCAACTTGGTGTCCCAAGTACACCACGGAACCCTGCCCGATCTGGCACTTACTCGCCTTGATCGTGAGGCCTGCCTTGCGCAGCACCATCAACACGTCCCAGAGGTGTCGCAGGTGTTCTTCCCAAGTGGAGCTGAACACCGCGATGTCATCCAGGTAGGCTGCACTGAACGAATCCAGCCCAGCTAACACCTGTTTGACCAATCTCTGGAAGGTGGCAGGGGCATTCTTCATCCCAAATGGCATAACCCGGAACTGGTAGTGCCCATCTGGGGTGGAAAATGCTGACCTCTCTTTGGCCCCCTCGGTCAAGGCGATCTGCCAATACCCGGACGTTTAATCAAACGTGCTGAGGTAGTTGGCAGCCCCTAGCCGATCGATGAGCTCATCAGCTCTGGGGATGGGGTGTGCGTCAGTCCTAGTGACTGAATTGAGTCCTCTGTAGTCCACACAGAACCGGAGTTCGGGTGTGGCTCCCGGCGCTGCAGCCTTTGGGACCAAGACCACGGGGCTGGCCCAAGGACTGCTAGAAGACTCAATTACCCCGAGTGCAAACATCTTGGAGACCTCCTCCTTGATGCATGTCCTCACCCTGTCAGTCACCCTGTAGGCCTTGTGCCGCACAGGTGTACTATCCCCAGTGTCCACATCATGGACGCACCAATCAGTGACACCAGGGACCAGGGAAAACAGATCAGAAAATTGTCCCAGCAACTGGCGACAATCATTCTGTTGCTCAGGGGTCAGGGTGGAAGAGAGGATGACACCATCCACTGACCCATCTTGCTCCTTGGCTGACAGGAGGTCAGGAAGAGGTTCTGTCTCCTCTTCCATCCCAGCATCTGTTGCCAAGAGCATGCCCACTTGTGACCTCTCCAAGTGGGGCTTGAGGCGGTTGACATGTAGGACCCTTAGGGGGTTCCTAGGAGACTTCAGGTCCACCACGTAGGTAACAGGGCTCTTGCGCTCCACCACCTCAAAGGGACCGGTCCACTTATCCTGGAGCGCACACGGCTCCACGGGGGCCAAGACCCATACCTTTTGTCCAGGCTGAAGCTCTACCAGATTGGCATTCTGGTCGTACCACCGCTTCATCTCCTCCTGGCTGGCTTCCAGATTTGCCTCAGCAAGTTGCCTGAATCGCCGAGTCTGATTCCTGAAGGCCAGCATGTAACTATATACATTCTGGGGAGATTTCCTGGGAGATTGCTCCCAGCTTTCCTTGACCAGACTTAGAGGTCCTCTGACTGGGTGACCATACAGAAGCTCAAAGGGACTGAACCCCAGAGACTTCTGTGGCACCTCACGGTAAGCGAAGAGAAGGCATGGTAAGAGGACGTCCCACTTACGCCTCATGGGTTCTTCTAGGCCCATTATCATGCCTTTGAGGGTTCGGTTGAATCTCTCAACCAACCCGTTTCCTTGGGGGTGGTAAGGTGTGGTGAACTTGTAGGTTACACCACACTCTTGCCAAAGAGATTTCATGTACTTGGACATGAAATTGGTACCTCGGTCAGACACCACCTCTAGAGGGAATCCCACTCGGGAGAAAATTCCCATCAGTGCACGTCCCACCACGGGGGCCGTCACTGTCCTCAGAGGAATGGCTTCCGGGTACCGGGTGGCATGGTCCACCAGGACCAGGATGAACCTATTGCCCATCGCTGTCCTGGGGTCTAGTGGCCCTACAATGTCAATCCCCACTCGCTGGAATGGGGTACCGACCACAGGGAATGGCTGTAGTGGAGCCTTCTGCTTCCTCCCATTCTTTCCACTTGCCTGGCAAGTCTGGCATGTCCTGCAGTGAGTATCTGAACTCCTGTGCATTTGAGGCCAATAAAAGTGGGTGACAAGCCTTTCAAAGGTCTTGTCCTGCCCCAAATGCCCTGCCAATGGCACATCGTGAGCCAGCCCCAGTAGGAAGGCTCTGAAGTCCTGGGGTACCACCAGCGCACGGGCTGACCCAGGCTCAGCAACCTTAGGCTCTGTGTATAGGAGGTCGTTCTCCCAGTAAACGAAATGTGATCCTGACTGATCACCTGCGGCCTGGTCTGCAGCCTGCTGCCGCATACCCACGAGAGAAGGGCACTCCTTCTGTGCCTTGCAAAAGTCCTCCCTGGTGGGACCTCCTTCCTGCTGCCAATGGGTCAGCTCCGGCAGGTCTCCCAGTTCAGCTATCTGCTCCCCTGTAGGCTCCAGGGCATCCCCCTCAAGGTCTGCTTCCTCCTGGACCGTGGAAACTTCAGGGGCCAGCTTCCCGTGCCCCTTGCTCCTTCTCTCTAAGGCCGGTTCCTGGGCCTCCCTCTCAGGCTCCAGGACCTCTTGAGTCCCTCTACTGGCTGCCATGGACCGTGTGGTGACACACGCCCAATCCGGCATACCCAACATCTCCAGGTGAGTACTCCGCTCCACCTTAGCCCAAGGTGAGCTCTCCAAATCATTCCCTAACAAACAGTCTACAGGCATGGCGGGCCTCACAGCTACCTGAAGAGTACCAGAGACCCCCCCACTCAAAGGGAACCTGAGCCACCTTGCAGTGCCTCTCTGTGTTGTCAGCGGCAACAACGGGATAGAATACATTGGGGACCACCTGCTCCTGAGACACCAGGTGACACCTGACAGCTGTCACACTGGCTCCTGTATCTCTAAGAGCCTCCACCCTATGGCCATTTATGGTCACCCACTGCCTGTACTTCTTAGTGTTCTCAGGCAGCTGGGTTGGAGGGACCACTTCACGGTCTCCTAGCGAGACAAGGGACATCTCTGCGGGACCCCACCCACCTTGGATATCCCTCTCCTCCCCCAAGGCTACACTAGTCACCTGCCGGGGTGGAGCACCAGTGGGTGCTGGTTTACCAAACAATGGACACTTACATCAGAGGCAAAATGCCCCAAATTGTTACACCTGTAACATCTGACGGGCCCCTTCTGAACAGGAGGACCTGTCGGGGCCCCGGTCGGTTTCTGGGGTGGGGGAGGCTGAGAACCCTTCCCTTGGTTCCCTTGGGGACTACTTTGGGGCCCTTTTTGGAACTGCTTCTGTTTACCCCTGTCCCCCCCACTCTTCTGCTGGGGACCCTGCCCACCTTTGGCGGAATCTCCCACGGGACCCTTGTGGACCCTGGTACTGACCCAGCGGTCCGCCTCCTCAGCAAGCTTCCTAGGGTTAGTCAGCCTACTATCTATCAGGTGCTGGCGTAGCTCAGGAAAACAATTACTGGACAAGTGCTCCCATGCCATTGAATCAAGAAGCCCTTGATAATCATTTACCTTACTACCCTTTACCCAACCATCCAGCGCTCTGCAAAAGAAAGTCACATACTCCACATACGTACTATTGGGAATCTTAGTGCAACTCGTGAACCTCTGTCTATATAACTCAGGGGTCAACCCATACCTAGTCATCAAGGCTTCCTTCACATGGGCGTAAGAATTATGAACATCAGCAGGTAAATCTAACAGTGTGTCCCGCCCTTCACTCAGGAACCGTCCCCACAACCCCGCTCCCCAATCTCTCTCAGGGACCCGGTGGGAAGACATGGCTACCTCGTAGGCTCTGAACCACTGCCCGATGTCGTCATTCTTGAAGAACTCCTTCACTACATCCTTGGGAATATAAACTCTTGGTTCTGCCGGTGCTGGCGGTGTGCTGCCACCAGAGGGATTAAGCTCCAAACTTTTGGCTTTCAGCTCCAGCTCCCTCAGCTTCATGTCATGCTCTAATTGTAGTTTATTTTCTTCCATGGCTAATCTTTGTTTTTCCATATCCATCTGCCCATGAAGTCTTGCCATCTCCACTTTGTGTGCCCGGGTTGCTGCCCTGTCTGCCAACTCTTCTGGCGACAGGCCTCTGCCAAACTCATGGACACTTTCTGGTGGAACCATTTCCACCTGATTCTCTGGTGCCTTTGACTCATACCAGGCCCTCAGCGCCTTCACGAGTTGGGCCTTGTTTTTCAATCCAGTTTGGGCAATCCTGAACTTGGAGCAAAAACCTTTCAATTCTTCATTGGTATGATTCTGAAGTGCGCCTTCTTCCCAATCTATGTCCTCAAATCCAGAGATTATAGAAGCTGCCCTTCCGGCGGGAAGTGAACCAGGCATGGCTCTAACAACGGAGATTCTGGGCAAAACAAAAACAATTGCTAGTCTTGTGGCTGTGTTACTGGTCTGCTCTCACTACATGGTGATCAGTGGTTCATTATACGCAAACCACAAATGCAAATCCGTAAATCCCACCGCTGCCACCAATGTTAGAAATGAGGGGGCTCTGGTTGGCGCAGGTGTGTACCCGCAACAAGCAGGGACCCTTTACTTCTTGTCAGGGCGAAGGATGACTCCCCAGAATAACCCCTGCTCACCCTCTAGGTGCGTGGCGCGAGCAGTCTAGGCTAAGTCTCAGGCGTACACGGTTAAGCAAATGCAATTACACATACAGTAAACCCCTTGCATGCACCACAAACGGACACCAATCAGGAAGTATATAAAAATAAGCTTTTATGTAGGTTCAGCAGATTCAAATACAAGGCCCAGTAACGTTAAACTGATGGGGCCACAACTCTTGGAAATACGGTAAAGTCTCTTTGTTGCGGAAAGTTCTTTAGGCGGGCACAAGGTAACTGTGGGCCTCAGCGCACTTCGTGCTGAGGCGGCGCCCGGGGAGCACACGGCAGATGACAGGGAAATCAGAACGTTGCGGACACTGGATCCGATGCGAGCTCGCGGTCGGGTTCGTAAGTACAGTACCTTGTTTCTTGACGCGAAGGCGGGTGCGGGATTTCAGCGGCTCTTCGACAGAAGGGCGAGGCGGCGTCCGGGGCTCCCACACTTCACGATGGGGGTCTGATCTTCAGGCTCACGACAAGAGTGGGGTGTTGCAGCTGGCGGGTGAACAAAGCGGGGCAGCCGGGCACGCAGATTACGTCCGGGCCGTCCGAGGCTTGGAGATGCTCACACCGCCGATTCCGGCGGGAGGGTGAAGGTGCACAGCGAGCCTCCAGCGAGCGAGGTGACAGGGGCAGCCCAGCACAGCGTAGGGGGAGCGGCTCCGATCGAGCGAGGCTCTTCCCAAGGCGGGGGCGGCTAAGCAGTCCTGGTCACGGCTCAGGGAGGGACTGGGGCACGAGGGTCACAGCTCCGGCGAGGGAAAGGACACCACAGTCCAGCGGCAGGCGAGTGAAGATCAGGTAGAGCCCAATGGTCCTGGGGCTCAGTTCAGGGGGCAAGCTCAGTTCCAAGCCCTTGGAGATCGTTTTGAAAAGCACAAGTCTTGAAAGTAAAAATAAAGCAAAGTCTTCAGCAACAGTTTCTCTTCTCCCCTTTGGCAGCAAGGTCACCACTGCAGGCCAATCCCCCAGGATAGGGACAGTCTTCCTCCTACAGCTTTCCCGGTGCCTCCTCCTCAGGCAGAGATTCTTCTTGGTCAAAAGCGGATCTAGTTTCTTAGGAGCAGGGCTCCTACATTTATACAGCAAATCTTTTGTTCTCCCAGGCCAGGGGGGCCCTGGCCTAGTCCAGTCCGGTTTCTTGAGCACTTTGTTTACGCAATGCAGGCTTCTTCTTTCAGAGTGCAGGGCAGAGTCATCAGACGCTCCACAGGGGGCGGAGCCGGAATTGAGGTGGCAGAGCACTGTCCCATTCAGAGCCTAGGAGTACTCCTCCCCCCCATCTACCTGTCGATCGTCCTATTCACCACCAGGCTACCTAGCACTGCCTATCTGGGTTCCCCCAGCCCTGTCACTCACACCAGCCAGACATCAGATACACATCACGCAGAGGCGGGCTGAAATATTTAGGCAAGCAAAGGCCAGCTTTCTAAAAGCGGCATTTGCAAACGCGGAATATTAAAATAAACCTTGGAAAAAGATGTACCTTATTATTCCGAGTTCAGGCATACTAAACTCGATCTTCTACCATGTTCCCTGGGTCGGTTAGGATCATAGGATGTAACAATCCTAGCCGCCCATACTGGCCTATGAGAACAGGGTAGCCTTGCAGTAGTGAACAACAATATGGCGTTAATTCACTACTAGGACATGCCACGCATCTAGGCTTGTCCTACCTTATGCTTACAACGCACCCTGCCCGTGGGCCTACCAGAGGGGTGACTAACATGAAGTTAAGGGAAGGTTTAGGGACCGGCAAGTGGGCACTTGCCAGTCAGCGTGTCAGTACCAGACTGCACGCAGGTTCTGCGGTGGCAGACCTTAGACATATTTTACCGGCCGCTTCTGTGGGTGGCACAACCAGTGCTGCAAGCCCACCAGCGGTGTTTGCATTTACATGCCCTGGCGCACTTTACTGGGGTCTGACAGTAAACCAAACGATCCAATCATGGAATCCAACCAACATATACAATTTACAAGGGAGCACTCGCACCGCGGCACTGGTTGGCAGTGGCACAGCGCGCTGAGCGGCCAACACCATAAAAACACATAAGGCACAGCGACAAAAAGAGGAAGGGAGACTCACGCCAAGGTGCCAGGTCTAACAATAGTCATGCTGGCACCTGTGTCCCTCAGAGCCTCCACCCCCTGACCATTGATGGTGACCCACTGCCTATACTTGGTGGTATTTGAAGGCACATGGGTCTTTGGGACCATCTAACTGTCTCCCAGGGATACTAACATCAACCCTGCACACTCACCCACATTATCTAGGTACAGCTCCTCCCCACAGCACTACACTAGCCACCCCGGGGTTCTTAACTTCAGTAGGGGCTGGGGTCCTTTTACGACACTGGGGATCCCCTTTGTAGTGTCCGATTTCCCCACATTCATAGCACCGGACCGTTTTGGGCTGCTGACCTTTGTCAGGATAAGTAGGCTTCTGGTGACCAGAATGTGGCTGAGATCCAAACCCTCTCCCTTGTGATCTGTTTTGGGGGCCTTTGGAGAACTCCTTCTTTTTCTCTTCCCCCTCTTTTTTCTGGTGAAAACCCTGTCCAATTTTTGGGGGTCCCCCCCAGATCCCTTGTTGGACACCCTGGTGCTGGCCCAAGTGTCCACCTCCTCCGCAAGCTCCCTAGGATCAGTTAACTTGTGGTCAACCAGGTGTTGGCGCAGCTCTGGAAAACATTTTGTTAGTAGGTGCTCTCTCAAGAACAGATTTTACAGCCCTTCATAATCGTTTACATCGCTGCCCCGCACCCAACCCTCCAATGCCTTACGAGCGTAATCCAGGAAATCTACCCAGTTCTGCGTGGGAAGTTTGTGGCTGTTCCTAAACTTCTGCCTATACTTTTCAGGGGTAAGACCAAACTTTTTGACTAACGCTTCCCTCATAACAGGATAGTTGGTTTGGTCGGCCTTATCTAACGGAACGAGTGTGTCCCTCCCCACCGGAGGCATGTACCTATATAGGCTAACCCCCCAGTAACTCTCGGGGACCCCATGGGCTCTTAAGGACACCTCGTAGGCTGCTAACCACTTGTCAATATCATCCCCCACATTAAAACTGGCCACAACATCTTTAGGCATGTAGAACCTGGACTCACGTGAAGCTTCAGGAGGTACATTGCCACCTTTTGTGTCGCTGATAGCCCCTATTTGCAGGGCTCTGATTTCCAGCTCCTTCAGGCTGAGCTCATGGGCCAGTTTCCTTTCCTCTATGGCCAGCCTCTTTTCTTCACGCTCCTTCTCTAACCTGGCAAGCTCTAACTTAATGTCTCTCCTCCTTCCTGTCTGCCAATTCCTCTGAGGACAGGATCCTTGCTGAGACACTACTGTCTGCTCTGGAGCGTCTTCCTGGCCCTGGCAATAAATTATCGGCATTATTGGTAGGCAGTAGGTCAAGATCTCCTGTGGCGTCATGCTCTGATCCCTGCCTTCCCCTTCTCCGTCTGGGTGGGCCGTTACCCATGCCCTCAAGGCTTTCTGAAGCTCTGAACCGCTTAGTGCTTCGCTTGAAGGGCACCCCTTTCTCCTCGCAGAATTCCTTGAGCTGCGCCGCCGTGTAAACTTCCAGGTTGGCCAGCTCAAATTCCATCTTGCTAGGTAGGACCTCAGACATTTGTAGAAAAAAACAATGGGACTTGGCAAAAAGGATTCTGAAAAAGAGCAGTCAGTCAAGGAGAATTTAAAAATAAAAATACCAATTGGAGAGAGTAGACGTGGAGCCAGGTGTAGGGTTGTGGTGTACACTGAGTCACTACGTGGTGCTACACAAGTACAAGTCCTAATCCCACTGCTGCCACCAATGTTAGAACCGGGGTCTCTAGTTGGCAGAGGTATGCACCCTAGTCCAAGTAGGGACCACCGCATCCGACAGGGTAGCTCGGCGCAGAGCAGGAAGGCGTAACTTAAGAGGCGATGTGTAAAGTACTTGTGCAACATACTCCGACAGTGACACAGTAAAACCACTCATAAAAGGACACCACACCAGTTTTTAAATGAAAGTAAAGACAATGTCTTTATCCAAACATTATGCAAGATCCAAAAATGCGACAAGAAAGTTCCATGTATGGTGAAAAGGTTGCCAATAAGTAATGACTTCGAGGAGATTATCACCACTACCTGGTAGTAGCTGTCTCTTTGGTGGGACAAGCAAGAACAGTTCCCAAATGCAAAAGATTATGCAATGTTCAGAGGAGTTATGAGCAAGGGGCGCTTTATATTTAGGGTAGAACAGTTCCTCAAGTGGCGTGGTTGAAACACGATCACAGTCTGTATTACCCCGTGTCACTTTCACTCTGTTCGTATGGCTGGTGATACGCTTTTAATCTATTTGGGGGAAAAGTATCAGGTTTAGAAGGACCCGACACCGGGGAGGGGGAAAAATGCCGGAGCAGTCCCCGGCAGCCCGCTCTTAAATAAAGGCAGCCTCTGTACTCCACTCAGACTCCGGAGCTTAGGGAAACAGTGCACCCAGGCCCCTGCAGTCCCGCTATCGGCCACGGTACCAAGCCTCTCCCTCCCGCCCACACAGTTCCCGTACCCCGCCTAGGACAGTAGCAGGCATGGGAGGCTCCGTGCACACATGGGGCTTTACCTGGGAGACGGACGTGCCGGTAGCAGTTCAGATCTCCAGTCTTCAGGGGTGCCTGCCTGGGACGGAAAAGCAGACAGCCCTCACAGCGCTTCTCCTCGGCTCACTAGCGCTGCATGGTTGTGAGCGGGCAGCCCTTCCGCAATCCCGACACGGCCTCGCTTCGGGACGAGCCCCTCGTTGCTGGACAACACTCCCGGAGCTGCACCAATCCCAACATGGCCCTGCCCTGACGTCAGCGGGGCTGCGCACGGGTTTCCCAGGTCTCCCAGGCCGGCGGCCGTGATTCTTATGGCGATTTTTGGTGTGCCTGGACCCGGGCCTGCAGCGGTGATCTCTAGCCAGACAGCGCTTCAGTTCACAGCACTTTACCGTTCAATAAAGGTCCCGGGCGGCAGTGATGATTATGGGAGCAGTTTCCAAGTCCAGCTGGTGGCAGAGTACAGACACCTGAGCACAGCACTGCGGGGGTGATTCTGGTAGCGTGCTCCCCTCAGGGGATTTCAGGCATGCCATACTCTCTGACCACAGCGCTCCTCCGCTACAGCACTTCCCAGCGCACAGCGATTTACAGTTCAGGTAGGGTCCTCAAACAGTGGCAGTGATTTAGGGGTGTAAGAAGTAGTCTCTCACACCCAGTGCTGCAGAGGCAGTTCAGGCAGTAAAGAAACTTGGTGATCCTTATGAATCCCCCACCAGGCAGGGGGATAGATAGCAGATTGTGGTGGAGACACTCTAGAGATGGTATTCCTGGTTCCCCTCTGGCAGGGCAAAATCAGCAGGCAGGCAGGGCAGCTCAGCTAACTTGGGGCAGCAGTTCCTAGGAGCAGTCAGCCTCAGTAGTGTAGCAGTCCTCTCAACACAGCAGTCTTCACTCCTTCGCACCTTCTGGAAGAATCCAGGGATTGGAAGACACTGGAAAATTCCAGGAGGCTCTGGGGGTGTTCCCTTCCCTTCCTATCTGTCTGTCACTGAGGACAAAAGGCTACTGTAGCAAAAAGTCCCAGAACATGCAGACTACCAGTATGTAAATGAAGGGTAGGCCTCACTGCAGTAGCAGGGCCTGTAGCTGATACTCTAGGGTCATCATGATTTTAAAGGAGAGCACCTGTACCTCAGCAATGTTTAGCAGTGGTAAGGGGCCCAGAGTCCTAATGTCCAACAAAAATATGGGTCCAGTAGGAGGCAAAGAGGACAAAAAATGTAGGGGAAGACGACCCCAGGGCTGACAGGTCTAACACTATCGTAGATACAATACTTTTTAGACACACTTTTAGCCAACACACAGCTTTTCCATGACACCTATTCACTTGACCTAGACTGCCAGCTCTGGATACCGTTGCTGCTGCTCAGCCTGAGATTTTACAATCGATGCTTGATTTAAAATAAAACTTGCTATTGCAATTGTGTCTTAATTTGCCTAATTGCTGAGACTCTTTTGAGTTTCATGAACTACTTTTTGTGGGAAGTTTCACTGCTTTAATTGAATTTTGAGCTTCATGATTTCTTTATCTCACTCTTTTCCTTTGATCTTAAACTCTTCATGAGTTCTACTGACTTCCATTCTGGTCCTGTTCTTTAGAGTAGGGTATTTTTTCTTTATGGAACGTGCTTGTTGCATTGTTTGCTCATTTGTTCTAACAATACTTTTTATGAGATTTCTTTAAACTCACTTAAACTGATAAACTAACTTGAATAAAAAGAATAAAAATAATTTTACTAATCTCTTAAAGAGAAATAAAGCTTTTAAAAACTAAGTCTTATCATTGACTGGATTTTGAATTATATTTGTGATTTAATTTATTATGATGCAATAGCTCCTACCTCAAAACACAGTGGTAAAGGTCCGTCCCCTGAAATTCAAAGCCAGCGTGGAACAGGGCTTAACCCTGTAAGTTATGGTAAGAAAAAGGTCGAACCATAATATTTAAATTTTGCCCCACCTTTGCGCTATCAGCTTGCCACAGTCTCAAATGCTGGCAAATGCTATGCCGCGCTATCACTGTGCGCAATGCTCTCGGCGATTGTCTTGATAACTTGGATTTTACTCCAACTTAACCAGTCGAAGAGTCCCTGACTGTTATAGTCCAAGTCCTATACCGCCACTGCTCTGACAAATCCCAGTACCTTGATTCTCTCACCTCCTGCCGTCCCCCACGCCTTTAACAAGTCATTGTTGTTTGTCTGTCTTGTGATGGCACCATCCTCCCTCCTATTTATCTCAGTTCTCATTGTTGAATGTTTACATCACATCTTCCTTGCCAAGATTTCGTCATATTATATGTATTCCGTGTTGAATGTACATTGTATTGTAATGCACATGGAAAATCAATAAAAACATATATTTTTTAAACCAATTATAAGTAAGACGTGTTGAAATACGTGATTGCTGTCACACTTTAGCTACAGAAAAATAAATGTAAAATAACTCTTACATCCCTGTGATAAGATGATGCCTCTTATGTTGTTTTACCTGCTATTGAAGTGTAAAGATAAAAATAAATGCACTTGTTTTCTTAATACTTTTATATAAAATGAAAATATATATAGCCCTATTAGGCCTGTCAAAACAAGACTATTGATGCAGCCAGGCAATTGCAAATCTTTTACACTACTCACTGCAAAGTTAAACTTAATTAGGCAGTCACAATAATGGGGCCAAAATCAATTTGCCATGAATCATAAATTTGATTAAATGCAAAAGCTGCGATTGAGACACAGTTGTTATGTTGTGTATCATTATGTTATTGCCATTGATATATCTCCATCTACCATTATTATGGCATAGTAGCACCATATTCAGAATAATGTTGCTGACATCCCCTTCTTGTCCCCCGTTCGTCACATGTCTTAACCTAGTAGTCAAAAGGATGAACAAAGGATGAGTATGAACTGGTGGAAAATGCCACGTAGTTAGATATTATTCTTCTGTGCACAATTATTTTTTATGTTTAAAAATCAAAAATACTTGTGAAGTGCTGGTACAAATACTGAAATATTTAAAGAATGTTTTGCCTTTACAAATCTCTAAACCATATGTTTTGATTTAAAAAATGGTATGCAACTGTGTTATGAATTGCTTCAATTAACGCCCTCATCTTATCTAGACTTTTAACATGTTAGTTTTGCATGGTGTGCTTACTCAGTGAGCCTGAGCACCTAATTAGAGGATGTCACAAAGTGAAAAAAAAATCTCAAACTATTTTCGCAGCTAGATAATAGCGATTGACTTTTGGCTGCCATTTCACTCTGTAGAGCATCCTGTCACATGCGGGAGTATCAGGGGTTCACACTTTCATACATAATTTTCATCCACTATGTTCAATGGGTGAGAAAGTTAACCAGATCCTATTGATTTAAATTTCTGCTATATGCTGATGACTCGCAGCTGCTACTGAGGTTTAATAATCAGTGATTGAAAAATATTGCGCACTTGTGGGAGTTTCTATAACCAACCATGACTGGATGGCCACCAACTTCCTTAAGTTGAATGGTTAAAAAACAGAGATCTTGATTGTTGCTAACAACACAGCTTGGGTCCCTGACTTTTGACTCGCCAATTTAACAATTCAATTTTAATTTATTTGATTTAATTCTCTACACATTGTCGAATAAAACATTTGTTATAAGACAATGTACAAAGAACTTTCAATACAAGTTTTAAAAAGTTTTTAAACATCTAAATAGGTTATGAAACACAAATTCATCTGGAGGAGATTCAAAAAGCAAGATCAAACTCTGCACAGATGCACAATTATATCTAAATTGAACTACTTTTAAATAGCGCCTTCTGGCCTCAACCAATATCGAATTCGGGCATACCAACAAAACATGCTTCAGATCTTGCACTCCTCCATTGCAAATATCGCATATACTGGTAACATTTTCTGTATGAGTCCATTTAAAAGTCAATGATTTAAAAGGGAGTGACCAGAACCATAATAAAGTTATACATCGCCGGACTCCTTGCCTTAAAGAAAAACGGGTATAATGTTGTACCTGTTTATATTCAATTGATTCTGCATAGGGTTCATTATGGTGCAGTTTGGAACAGTGTTTGATGTCCAGATCGAAACTAATCCTTGGCGTTAGATGTTTTAAAAAAAGCCTCAGTTGCAGATTTCAAAAGTGCAGTTGTACAGTTTGGTAATTTAAAAGCATATTCAGGTTTTGGCTAAAAATGTGCTTTGTTGATTCAAGCTCAAATGTCTCAGTTTTTAGTAAAGCTCTTAAGGTGCCTTGATCTGCATGTAAAAGGTTATCGGCCCATCTTATGATATTGGTAATAGATCTGGCAAATGAGCTGACTAGGGAAAATTCAAGACACAATGCTTGAGCAGGGACAGCTTGGTAGACCTTTGCCAATTTGCGAAGAATTTTCCCTTCTTTAATTTGGATTTGATGCCACTCGCTGATTGGAATATATTCCAGAGCATACAATAAGATAGGAGGAATCTTAGACCTATATACCTGTTATAATGAAAAGAAGTGCCTTTGCCCGGAAGAGGAATATAAACGTGGGAGCGCCCCCACGTGAACATCTACTTTACGATTCAGGTGCTGCAGGTGAGGGGAGTTTTGTAATGGCTGAGTAAATATTCACCCCAGATAGGTATATTCTTTTACCACTTCTAGCGATTCTCCCCCCAAAGTCCAATTAAATTTTGTATACTGATTTTTTTCCTCTGAACGGTACTACTTTCGTTTTTGTTGTATTTTGAACCAAGAAATTTTCTTTTGTATATCAAGTGAGCTCTTCTAGGTTCCTTTGTAGTCCAAATGGGGTAAGATCGAGTATTACCACATCATTGACATACATCATTATGTGTATTTTACACGATGATATCTTCGGAGGGAAGTTGACAACCTGCAAAAAACGAACCGGGAGGTCACTGAGGTATAATGAGAAGAGAAGGGGAGCCAAAAGGCAACCTTGCCTAAGGCCGTTTGATGTGGCTATTGGGCGAGTGAGTCCCTTTTCCTTTCCCATTTGTACTTGGCACCAAGTTTCTGAATGAAGTGAAATATTTAAATGAAGAAGAGTTTCCGGAATTCCCTGACATCTGAGCTTGTACCAAAGTTTGGGTCTGCCCACTCTGTCGAACGTCGTCGTAAAATCAACAAAGACAGCATAAATGACCTGCGATTTTAAAACTGCATATTTATCTATAACAGTCTGTAACGTCAGAGGGACTGGAATGTTTAAAAAGAGATACAAGAATTTTGCAAGCACGACCATCTTGGCGATGGCGATGCACCCGGCAAGTGAAAGCCGAAGTTTTTGCCACATGCGAGTTTTGGTTTCAAGCCAGTCCATTGCGCTGCCAAAATTGGATCCTCCATAATTCGTCCACTTCCCTGCTCAACCAGATGCCCAAATACCTTGTGGGGCCAGTTGCCTATATAAAAGGGCAATCTGCTGTGAACAGTGCAGTGGCATCAGTGAAGGGGAAAAGAACAGACTTGGTCCTGTTGACCTGGACTCCGGAGAGGCAGCCAAAGCGGACAATCTCCCTAGTCATGGGTGCAAGATTCTCCAGAGGCTCGCGGACGTAGATCGTGATGTCGTCGGCGTACATGGAAACCACCAATGCCCAGGCTGAGAAACCTATGCAATGGCGAATAACATAGGGGACAGGGAGCAACCCTGCCTGGTGCCCCTCGAGATGGTAATGGGGACAGTGATCTGCCCGTTTACCCTGATGTGGCACGTTGGGAGTGTGTACAGCAGCTGGATCTTATGCACAAAGCCTGGACTGAAGCCCAGCTGAGGGAAAAGGTAAAAAAGGAAGGGCCATTCCGAAGTGTCAAAAGTTTTTGTGGCATCCAGAATGGCGGCTACGGTGGGAAAAGCTGGGTTGATCTGATAAATAACTGAAAAGATGGTACGTAGGTTGTGTGACGTAGCGCGGCCTGGGATGAACCCTGACTGGTCAGGGTGATGGATCATCGGCATATGCGGGAGAAGGCGATTGCCCAGCAATTTGGCATACATTTTGTTGTCAGTGTTAATTAGCGATAGGGGGCGGTATGAGCCACAGCTCTCGGAGGGTTTATCCGGCTTTAGTAGGAGGGTGATCATGGCCTCTTGGAGAGAAGGGGGAAGTCGCCCTATTTCAAGGGATTCGTTATACATATCAACCAGGTGGGGGACAGGAGAGCCACGTATTGTTTGTAAAAAGCAGGAGTGAGCCCATCCGAACCGTGGGCTTTATCACCCGGGAGTCCAGCAAGGACTTTAGAGATCTCCTTGTGAGTAAACGGCTCATCCAGGTACTCCCTATGACCATTACCAAGCCCCAACAATTCAATGGAATCGAAGTGTTGGTCCATAATTTCTTTGGTGGGCGCCCCCCCCCAGCAGTACATAGCTGGGAGTAGAACTGGGAAATCCTATCAATGATATCAGAGGGAAAGGTGATCCTCCCCGCGACCTCGTCGCATAGGGCTGGGATGTAGGAAGAGGCACGTGGCTGTCTGAGGAGGTTTGCGAGGGACTTGCCTGGGTGATCACCCTCGCCATAGCGGCGGGCGCAAGAGACTCTACCGAGGAATGAGAGCTCCCTATCGGCCTCCTCGCAGAACTCCATGAGTTTGGCTCTGATGGTGGCGAGTGTATCAGGGCAAGGATCATGATATTGTTTGAGGTCTAGGGCTATGATATCTTTTTTCAAGGGTTCCCCAAATGGATTTGAGTACCCCCAATTGCTTGGCGATACACTCCCCCCAGACCATGACCTTGAAGGCATCCCACAAGGGTCGAGCACACGTTGTGCTCAGAGTAGGCAGTAATGGCCCCGCGGATGTCCTCACGAAAGGCAGTGTCATGGAGGGCATTGGGTGGCAGGCGCCATGCAAACATTCGACGGAGTGTGAGTGGGAGCTGCACGCATAGGCACATAGGGGTGTAGTCCGATAGGGTGCGAGCCATGTGATCCACAGAGGTGGTCCAGGAGGCAACGTCACAAGTGGTAATCCAAAGGTCAAGGCAGGACCAGGAGCCACGCAAGTGCCCTAGAGGTCAGTAGGGCGCGCATGCTGCCAGGCATCCAGTAGTGAGTTGTCGGCAATGATGGAGTGAAGGAGGGCTGTGGCCTGCGGGTGCTGAATGAGGTCGCCCGAGCTGTCCAGCATCTGTGAAGGTGCTATGTTAAAGTCGCCCCCCCATATCAATGAATGAGACCCCAGAGAACATATGAGCTCCCAGACTTGTGTGAAAAAGCCGGGATCATCAGTGTTGGGGCCGTATATCGCCGCTACTATCAGTGGTTGGTTGTATAGAGTTCCAGCGAGGATCACATAGCGACCCTCTGTATCAATGCGGGAGTGGGTGCCGTGCCAGGGAAGGCCCCTTCTAAAAAGAATGGAAACGCCACGTGAGTAATTTGAGTAATAGGCAGTGTAGGACTCTCCCCAGTGGCTGGACTGCAATCTAGATGAAGTGGTAGGAAGGAGGTGCATCTCTTGAATGAATCAAATGTCAGCCTGGCGTCTGATGAGCTGTGCATGTGTAAGACTTGCTTTACAATGGTCGTTCAGACCGCGAATGTTCCAAGTCCAGAAGACAGTGTCAGTCATTTGACAGCGATGAAGCAGTGAGTGATGCAGTGCCAACAGTGTGGGAGGAAGGCGTGTGGTGCTGGAGCGGTGTGGTACATAATATCCAGAAGTGCGTACATACAGTCACATGCCGAAACCAAAACAGCTGAAACAATATAACAGGCCTCCATTGGAAGGCGTCAATTACAGTGGCCCAAGAAAAAATCCCCATCCCACCCGCCTCCCACTCCAACCCTCCAATTAGGTTGAGAATCCAAACCGCCCCCTTCCGGCGATCCCAAACTTGGACATCTGAATATGGTACAGGGAATCATCCCGATGGAGTGCATGGGGATCGCCATCAACCCTTAGCCATGTAGGCAGGGTGGCCAGGCATAGTGAGGTGCAATGGAAGGCGGCTGAGGGGAAGAGCGCGCGGTCCCAGGAAAGTGGACGATTGTAGGCAAAACTGACAGGGTAATTGAGCTATCCCCTGGGCCCACGAAACCCCTATTCAACAAGTGTCCGTGCATCGCAAGCCAACATAGCATATAATGGTACAGGTTCCAATATATTATAGCGCGACATTCAACAGTGCATTAAACAAAGCGCCTGGAGGAAACAGCATGAAAAGTATGCAACAGTGAGGCCAGGCTAGACCTATAAGAGTTAGTCATTATCGCTTGTGTGGCAGTCTTCAGGCTCGGTGCGGCGGCTGCGTGGGGAGGGTTGCAGCTGCTTCGCAAAGTCGAAAGCGGCCTTGTGGTCAGTAAAGTTTTCGGGATTTTCCCCAAATTCGATGCAGAGTTTGGAGGGGTAGAGCATCGCATATGTGATGAGGAGCTGCTGCAGGATACGCTTGGCAGGAAGGAAGTCTCTGCAGGCCGCCTGGACAGACAGCGTGAAATCAGGATAAAAGGTTAACGTGTTGCCCTGATGACGGCCCTCTCCTAGCTCCCGGGCCCTGCATAGCATGGAGTCTCAGTCCCGATAGTTCAGCAGGCGGGCGATGATGTGGGTGGATAGGACTGGGCCAAAGGTGTCGAGGAGGAGAGTTTTGAGGTAATCTTCCATTCTCCCAGTCGTAGTGGACTCCGGCAGGCCAACGATCCGGTAGTTCCTCCGGGAGCACGCCTCCAAGTCTTCATTATTGGCATGAATAACTTCAAGGATTTTGTCCTTCTTGAGAAGCTTCTGCACCACGGAGGCTCCGGCATCCTCAGCGTCCTAAACCCTCATCTCAAGCTGATCAATACGTGCGTTGTGTGAGTCCACTCTTTGCTTCACCTGATCCAGGCGGGATGTTAAATGGTTTATTTTTGCATCAATGGATTGGAGACTGGATTGCACTTCTAGAAGGATGGTCCGGAGCCCATCGTCCTGTTCGCCAGGGATGTCGGTCTGGGTGGATTGATCACCAGCATCGGGGGGACCTCGCCACCCTTGCCCGCACCGCTCCCTGAAAAGGTGATTTTGGACTGCCTGGTGTCTGTCTTCCCCATGGCGGCCCACGGTGGAGCGACAGCAGAAAGAGTAGGCACCGCAGAGGAACTGCAGATGAGTGAGGGCTCTCCGGGTCAAGGGCCGAGTCAGCCAAGTGGGAAGGAAGGAGGATGCAATGAGGTGGCTCCAGGAGGGCCGTACAAGGCTACAGCAGACCGAGAGGCTGGGACTGGGACCCTGAAGCCAACCGCGTGGCAGGCCTCAGAGGTAGGGTCACAGGCGCGAGCCAATGTTGTCCCAGATGCCACCGGCAGTGATATGCAGCAGACCGCCATGTTGTAAATTGAAACAGAATGTGATTAAGCATTTACTAAAGACATTAATGCTTTCCCTTTAGATCATGTTTTCTTCGTTATGTTGACCGAAGTCCGGACTCCATTTTGTATTGACATGCTGCCATGTGTTCACCACGAGGAGAGTCCGACCTCTGTGTTAGTTGCTCTTGTAATCTGTCTAGCAACAGTTTATAAATAGCTCCCTCTTGTCCATCTGGCGCATGCCCAGACTTGACCACATCTGTTATAATTAGCTTTGCTTGACCATGTGTTTTCGCGGGCTCAAAGAGTGTGTTGGCTCCGCCCATGTATTGATTCAGTATTGAGAATGACCATAAATGGTAATGTTCTTCGGCCTCATGTTGTATCCACCCACTTATGAGCCCCTCTGTTGTGTATAAAAGGGGACTGTGTACGAATGTTCTGTGTGCTACTCCATGCAATACTGAAGAGTGTTGTGTGGATTGTAGGACCACCCTTAAGGGTTAATAAATGCTGTTTTTGTACTTTGCAGTTTCCGTGCCAACTTCCTTATAGATTCCGTTACAGGAGAGCGAACCCTTGTGTCCTGCGGGCCTAGCTGGGGCTCGAAGGACTGGTCGCGACGAAGGTGAGGAGTTTGGCCGGGGACGTGATCACTGCCAGCGGCGTCTTAGCCCTGGCATCCCGAGGTTTTTCTTCCTTCCCTTCCAAGCTGACCGTCTGGGTGGCGCCGGTCATCGACTGAGACCTCTTCTGTCGGTCCTGCCGTGAGAGCCGTTTGGGCGATTTTGGAGCTTGGCAGTTGGAATCTGGACTCTTGATTGGTAAGAACCGGTGTACGGTACTTGCTCCGAGTTTTTGAAGCCTGGGTTGGCTATTTGAGTTTGATTGATGATGACTAGTCATATTTTGAATTTGTCTTTGTGAAAATATATGCGTTGCAACACATATAGGCAGGTAATGTGGAGAGATTTCTCCGGAGCTGTGTAAACTTTGAACGGCGCAACGATTAAGTGCCATTTTTCC
Organism: Triturus cristatus; assembly: GCF_964204655.1. NCBI lineage: Eukaryota > Metazoa > Chordata > Amphibia > Caudata > Salamandridae > Triturus > Triturus cristatus. The sequence goes on from NC_140582.1 coordinate 501,957,065, forward strand.
TTATAATATTGCATATTTTGCATTATTCCTAGCATGCCTGCTTTTAGCGCACTCCGTAAGTGGTGCTGCTGTTTTGGTAACCGGTTGGACCTCGAGGAATCTGCTCCAGCTCCCCCAGAGGGGACTCCTAATAGGGATATGTATGTGAAGCATGGTCTTTCTTCCATAATGTACAGCACACTATGGAGGAAATACACGAAGAAGGATCCTGAGTTGCGATGGCCTTTGTATGGATCGTTTGATATACGTAAGATTGAGTATGTGGAACAGTGTATGTGTAAGCGACGTGCTCGTCAGGATATGTTTGAATGTGTGCGGTTGTGGGTGAAGGAGGTGCGTGAGCGAGAGAAACGTGAGAAAGCGCTGTTTGATAAAGAGCAACGGAAGAATGATCATGTGCGAGCACAGGAAGCGAAGCGTCGGGAGGACAAAGAGCAAACGGACAGACAAGAGAAAGAGCGTAGGCTACAGGTCTCGGGTCAATATGTTGTTCGTCAGCCACTTTATCCTGTCCTTAATAATCCTGATGATGATTTTTATTTACTAGATCGCTCTCCGCCCCCTTATGTTGGCGCATCCGCTCCGCGGCCGCAAGATTCTGGCCCGGCTTCGGGTAAGGTAGACACACGGTCCATGTTATCGGCCGAGCATATGGCTGAGCTTCGGAAACTTTCCCTCCGTGCACTTAAGGGCAAGATGTCTAAGGAGGAGTTGTTTCATACTTTGGGGTCGTGGCAAGATAGGGAGAGGGTGTATTTTCTGTCTCATTTCGCGGATGAAGTAATTGCTGCTTTCCGAAAATATTCTAGTGTCCTTGAGCCTGACGAAGTGTCTTCGGATGCCGGAGCATTACGTAATGGTGTTTTTTCTCCCCCTAAGGCTCCTGAGGCGGCTCGGCGGCTGTTCGCTTTGCGGGACGAGGTGCTGGCCCTTAGAGAGAAAGCACGCCAACAAACGGAGGAGGAGAAGCAGTCGGATTCGTCTGCAGCAGGGGGCCACCCATCCGCCTCCCAGTCAGATAAGGATGACATAGTGCATGCTAAACCAATGTGAGAGGCGGCGCCTTTGTATGTTCCTCCTAAGGGAGCAGGGACTAGCTCGGATATTAACTCCGCCGATGCAAGGGGATATTTCGTATATAATTGGGTTTATACTCCATGGCATAGGGCCGATGTTATGGCGTTAAAGAATGCATTGCCTGACCCCCGCAAGAATCCAGCGGCCTTCTATGAAGAAGTCGAGGGGGCCTTGAATTCTTGCATTATGACCTTAGCGGATATAGACCTGTTCTTTGGCCTTATCCTACCGCCGGATACGTGGCGCTCTGTCCGAAAGGTAGATGATGCGGTTGCCTTCAAGGCCCGGTGGTCTGACCTTGAGGATGAGGATAGGGAACGGAAGCCTGCACAGAAACCACCCCAGAATATTTTAGATCTCCCCGCTGCTATTGTGACTAAGTTGAAGACGATTATCCCCCCTAAAAAGATTGACTGGAATATGTTAGCTGCATGTAAGCAGAAAGTTGACGAGTCAGTTGCGGACTTCTTTACGCGCTTTGAGGAGACGTTTCATGATTTTAGTGGCCAGTCGCTTACTGACGACATGGGCCGCCACCTTTTCGCGGACAAATATGTGGCTAATCTGCTACCAGCAGTTGCGGCCCGGTTAAAAGCGAGCGAGAGTTCCTGGTCCTCCGCGACGCCGACGGCCCTTCTGACTATCGCTCAGTATTATGAGCGTCAGGAGCACGAGGCGAAGGGCCAGGAAGAGAAGAAATCGAAAGACCTCAAGACTAAGGTGATGTTAGCACAAGTATATGGCCCGCCCCGAAGGGGTAATAATAGAGGAAGGGGCGGATCTTATGGTCCCCCTTCGGGCCGATCTGATTTGAATAGGAACCAGTGTGCGTATTGTAAGCAATTGGGCCATTGGGCCAGGGATTGCCCAGTGTTGCGTGCTTCACGTCAGGGGCATACTCCGGGTGGCCCGAGAGGTAGAGGGGGTTCCTCGAACTTTAGAGGGAATTCTAATGATAATGCCCATTTCGATACTGCTGGGCAGCACCGAGATAGCTCAAATGTGTTCGATCGCCAGCACCAGTATCATGTGTCGGACATCGATCGATCGGGATATCACGATTCGCAGCATGCATAGGAATGCGTTGGATGGGGGTCTGAATCAGTTGAGGTGCCGGTCGATCAGACGGGTCCTTATGTATCGGCTGAGGTTTTAGGTTCTACTGATCAGTTCCTAGTAGATACAGGAGCGACTCGTAGTGCATTGTCTAGGTACTTGGTTCCGGGGGCTCCCCCATCCGGCTCAGTGGTTACATCGGTAGGGTTTGACGGTACACTCTCCCGAAGCCCTCTTTCACAGCCCCTTACATTTAAGGTTGATTCTTTTTCTGCGCCCTGTCCGTTTCTGCTTGCTCCGTACACACCGGATAACATTATGGGCCTTGATATGTTAAAGTACTTTAGGGCTACAATCCGCTGCTCCCCTGAGGGTGTGAGGGTGATCTTAAATGACAACTACCCCCGGTCTGGGAGGATGTGTACGATATCAGAGGATGCGTTGTTGGCTACCCTCCCCCGAGCTTTATGGGCGACTTCGGACACAGATGTGGGACAAATGGTGATTCCTCCGGTCCACATTAGTGTCCAGGAGGGGGCGGTGTTACCACGCCTCCCGCAGTATCGTATTTCCCAGGAGGGCGAGGAGGCTCTCATACAGATTGTGCAAGACTTGATCGCAGCAGGGGTAGTGGAAGAAGTTCCCTATAATATCTGTAACAGTCCGATTCTCCCTATTCTGAAAAAGGACACGGATGCAAAAGTCTATCGGTTCATAATTGATTTGAGGGAGGTGAACAAGATCGTGATACCTCAGTACCCGGTGGTTTCTGATATCACGACGTTGCTTACCTTGGTCCCGCCTACGGCGACCATGTTTTCAGTGATTGATTTGAAGAATGCCTTCTTTTCCATTCCCATTCACCCTGATAGCCGATTTCTTTTTGGGTTCACATTAAATAATAGATCTTATCGTTTTTGTAGAATTCCCCAAGGCTACACAGAAAGCCCTAGTATTTACAGTCAGGCTTTGAAACGACAGTTGGATTCCTTTGTTTTACTCGAGGGGGTCGCCCTCATTCAATATGTCGATGACATCTTGTTGGCAGCTGACACCCTGGAGTTGTGTGAAAAAAGTACGTTATCCCTACTTTCCTTTTTAGCATCCCACAATCATAAGGTATCTAGGAAGAAATTGCAATTCTGTAGACCAAAGGTGACTTATTTAGGTCACCTTTTGTCTAAGGAGGGGCGTGCACTCACACCAGATCGTATCCAAGTAATTTTGGACACACCGAGACCATCCACGCAGAAGGATGTGCGTGCATTTTTGGGCCTTGTTTCTTTTTGTAGACAGTGGATATTGGGGTTTTCACACATAGCTAAGCCATTGTTAGCCCTTTTGACAAAGGATACGCCTATCCCAATCCCTTGGTCAGATGAGTGTGATGCTGCTTTTCAGCAACTGCGACAGGCCCTTTGTTCAGCACCAGTGTTAGGGACCCCTGATTATGCAAAACCCTTTTCGTTGTATGTGCATGAGAAAGATGGATGTGCATTATCAGTTTTAGTGCAGATGCACGGCGACAAGCAGCGCCCTTGTGCATACTTTTCGGCTGTGCTTGATCCTGTCGCCCGAGCATTACCAGGGTGTTTTCGCTCAGTAGCGGCGACAGCTGTGTCAATACGCCAAAGTGAAGGAATTGTGTTGTCCCATAAATTGTTGGTGTTAGTTCCCCATGCTGTGGATGCCCTGCTCAATCAAACAAAGACGCAGCATTTGACCAGTGCCCGCTTAACGGGATATGAGTTGACGCTTTTGGCTCCTCATATTACGTTGAAAAGGTGCGTAACGTTAAACCCGGCCACATTGTTGCCATACCCCGAGACCCAGCCTGAGGCGCAGAAAGCGCATGATTGTATTCTTGTGACTGAGGAACAAACAAAGGGTCGTATTGATCTCCAGGATACGCCCTTTTCAGATGTAGATGGAGAGTTGTGGGTAGACGGATCATGCCTGAAGCTACCAGATGGTACGACTTCAGCAGCGTATGCAATTACCACATTACACACGATAGTGGAGACAGCACGCATACCACAGAAATCAGCTCAAGCAGCGGAACTGATAGCATTAACACGAGCATGTGAGCTCAGTACAGGATTATGTGTGAATGTTTATACAGATAGCCGCTATGCCTTCGGAGTAGCGCATGACTTCGGCCTACTCTGGAAGGAGAGAGGGTTTTTAACGTCACATGGAGTACAGATAATGCATGGAGAGTTAGTTCATAATCTTTTAACTGCATTGACATACCCAAAGAAAATTGCTATCGTTAAGTGTAGTGCCCATAGGAAAGTGGTTGATAAAGTTGGAGAAGGGAATGCGTTAGCGGATCGAGTAGCACGGGAGACTGCGATGCAGCCCGGCGCTACTGCCATGTATGTAGTAAAATCACAGGTGGAGAGATGGCGTGATGCGAAGGAGGAAGTGCGAGAAATGCAAAGGACCGCTTCTGATAAAGAGCGGGAGAAATGGGCTAGCGAGGGAGAGTTGGATGATGAGGGTTGTTGGAGAAACAAACAGATGGATAGATGGAAGTTACCCACGGCTTTCGTACAACCTATGGTTCAGATGGCACATGGGCTAGCACATGTTGGAGCTTCCGCAATCGTGAAATTGCTTACCCAAGTCTGGGAGCATCCAGAGATTGCTAGCACGGCAAAGAGGGTGGTGCAGACCTGTATGATCTGTCTGAAGTATAACCCAGGGAAAGGCACTCGAACTCCAGCAGGAGGATTTGCGACACCCACTGCACCCTTTGAGGTTCTACAGATGGATTACATCCAGCTTGAGCGCTGTAACAATTTGAAGTATGTTCTAGTAGTGGTTTGCGCTTTCAGCAAATGGGTTGAGGCGTACCCTACGAAAGACAATACTGCAATGACCACGGCGAAGCTACTGCTAAAAGAGTTTTTCCCTCGATACGGCGTCTGTAGACTTCTGTGGAGTGATAATGGCCCTCACTTTGTAGCGGATGTTATAAAGTATGTCTTGAAGGGCCTAGGCATCACTCAGAAGTTTCATGCCGTGTTTCACCCCCAGTCTGCCGGACTAGTCGAGAAGTATAATGGTACACTGAAGCTTAAGATAGCCAAAATCCAAGCTTCAACGTCTTTGACTTGGCCAGACGCCCTGCCACTGGCGTTATTGTCAATTAGGTCAGTGCCACATTCTCGAACCGGCCTTACGCCGTACGAAATAGTATTCGGACGCCCAATGAACATTTGGGGTCTACCAAGGCCTAAGGCTGTGTATGATGTACCTTGTGTAATGATGAGCGATTATCTGGCACAGTTAACGGATAACTTGGTTTCTATTCATCAACAGGTTCGAGAGGCGCTCCCTGATCGGTCTACCGGCGAAGGACATGGTCTCCGGCCTGGAGATCATGTTATGGTGAAAGTCTTTGACAGAACGAACAGTTTGGAGCCGAGGTGGGTAGGACCTGAACAAGTCCTCCTTGCAACGAGGACGGCTGTGCGAGTCTCGAACCGAAAGAATTGGATCCATTCCTTGCACTGTCGAAAGGTACCGCCCGGATTGGTGGAGTCTGCCGTGCTGACCGATCAACGAGAAATCCTAGCAGCAGAGACAGGCCGTGCTGCTGAGCCACGAGACACTGAGGAGCTCTTTCCGGACCACACGACTTCTGGAGGAAGGCGATATCATCTTCGACCAAGGAAGTAAGGTTTCCAGTGCCGGGACATACTGTCAGAACGGCCCTTGGGTTAGTGAAACGGAGAGCCGATGAGGCAAGGGGGGGGGATCAGCCCTGCATTAGTGTAGTGACACCCGTCTTGGCCCGCTGGTGAAGAAATCAACCGCTGCCCAAGGGGAAGAGTTCTGACAGACCTTTTTAGGTTCAGGAAGATATCAGGGTATTGTTTCTTTTGACATGGAGAAGAAGAGAATCCTTTGTGCGTTGGGGTTCATGCTAACAGTAACTGTTGTTGGGATAACCACATGGTTTGTGGAGGAGGTAACTCCTGCTCGGAAAACACTTGTGTTGACAACTCCGTTGCCTGAGGAGCACTACTTTTATACATTACCGTATCAAGAGTTGAAGCATCGACAATCTTACTTGAACAACACTTTCATCCAGATGCTGCATCATACCCACGTTGCTACGAACGCTACGAACTGTTGGATATGTGGGATGATGCCAGCCCATCAGAAGAAAGGAGGTACGCCATTCATACCACTTCCTTTCTCTCATAATGGCTCTTGTAGAGCATGGTACACTTTGCTTTTTGCCACTCGGAAACCGACAGTGGGTCGATTGCTTTTTAGACTTAATAGAGAATGCCATCAAGACAAGAATGGGTATCCACAAGCGAATGGGACAATTTGGGAATGGGAAGAGTACCGGCCGGACAATGAATCCATTCCCTATATCTTCACGAACACCAGAGACACTGTGGGGAAGGACAAATTCGTAATCCAAGTAGCACAAGCTCAAGCGGACCTGTGTGTCCAGAGTGTGGGTTTTATCCCTGTTGGTGTCAGTGATTGCATAACCGTATTGAATATTGACGGGCTGAACAACAGTACCTTCCTAGCGTCCCATAATACTTACTTTGTATGTGGAAATAAAGGTTATTACCGTTTGCCGGCTGGGTGGTCTGGGGTATGCTATGTATCATTCCTATTACCTCCTGTATTTCTAGCACCCGCGTCATATCATAAGGATTTGAAATTGTTGAATAATGTGACTGTAAATAGGTATAAACGTACTCTATCAATTGATGATGTGGATCAAACCGATACTAGCTTGCAACAGTATATTGATTTTAACTTAGGACTGTTTTTCTTTGTTGGAGCCGCTTTGAATAGTAGGAAGATCCGAAGATTAACAAGAGTGGTAGAAGCTGTGACCAATCAGACTGCTGCTGCTCTTGGGAATCTTACGGAAGAGTTACAAATAACTAGGATTGTTGCATTACAGAATCGTATGGTATTAGATGTAATGCTAGCTGATCGAGGTGGAGCCTGTAAAATTATTGGAAGTAGCTGCTGTGTGTTCATCCCTGATCATACGCCATCCGTTTATAACGCCATTAACAAGCTGCATAAAATAGCAGCTGAAATCCACACAGAAAACGGCACTTGGTCCTTTTCTGGATGGTTTTGGGCGTTGGTTACTGCCTGGGGATGGAAGGTCTTAACTGGTTTCTGTATTATTATAGCAATTCTGTTCTTCTTCTGTACGTGTGTTCAATGTGGACCATTATTCTGTTCCGTATGCATTTCATTCTGCATTCCGGATAAGAAAGCTATTGCCGATGTTGCTCATCAGAAGCGTCTAGCTAAAGAGGTTAAAGGAATGATGATAATTGACATATATGATGATTTTTGGAAACCGGATGTCTTCAGTAAATGCTGAAAGGGTCGTCTGTTGTAAATTGAAACAGAATGTGATTAAGCATTTACTAAAGACATTAATGCTTTCCCTTTAGATCATGTTTTCTTCGTTATGTTGACCGAAGTCCGGACTCCATTTTGTATTGACATGTTGCCATGTGTTCACCACGAGGAGAGTCCGACCTCTGTGTTAGTTGCTCTTGTAATCTGTCTAGCAACAGTTTATAAATAGCTCCCTCTTGTCCATCTGGCGCATGCCCAGACTTGACCACATCTGTTATAATTAGCTTTGCTTGACCATGTGTTTTCGCGGGCTCAAAGAGTGTGTTGGCTCCGCCCATGTATTGATTCAGTATTGAGAATGACCATAAATGGTAATGTTCTTCGGCCTCATGTTGTATCCACCCACTTATGAGCCCCTCTGTTGTGTATAAAAGGGGACTGTGTACGAATGTTCTGTGTGCTACTCCATGCAATACTGAAGAGTGTTGTGTGGATTGTAGGACCACCCTTAAGGGTTAATAAATGCTGTTTTTGTACTTTGCAGTTTCCGTGCCAACTTCCTTATAGATTCCGTTACAGGAGAGCGAACCCTTGTGTCCTGCGGGCCTAGCTGGGGCCTGTATTCATCAGCCACCAGTGTCCCAGGTAAGGCCACAGCAGCCGGAGTGGGCACGGGGCTCCGGGATTCCCTGGCATCAGCACAGGTGCAAGGGACCGCAGACAGGAATGGGGAGAAGCCCCTGGCACAGAGTTCCTTCGCCCCAGCGGATGTGGGTGGTTTTCAGTGTTGGCCACGGGCGTGTGGCAGCACGTTCCCGGGGCCAGTAAGTAGAGAGTCCCCGAGCATATGCTGCGCTGTGTCAGGTCCCCAGGAGCCATCAGGAGCAGCAAGCCATCAAGACCAATGGTACCACTAGTGTGCAGGCCCCCCAAGGCTGAGTGGGGCCAAGGAGAGCCGGGCCACAGATCAGTTTCAGAGTGCGTGCAGCAGCCTTACTTGATCATGTGCTGGGTGCGTCAGCAAGGTCGTCGCTCTTTCCAGGCAGTTGAAAGGCAGGTAAGGCCCCAGGCCGCAACCTCCGGTCCCACATAGCGGGAGCGGGCTGGACCCCCAGAGGCAGGGCACCACAGCCCCGAGCACAGGGCAGCTGCAGCAGGGACCACTCAGGCCCGGACAGGAGGGTCACGTCAGCCGGGCAGCAACACCAGCCCACGCAGGAAGGGGCTCAGCAAGCGGGGTTGACCGGCGGAGGGCCACCGGCTCCACGAGGCAGGCGGGAAGTCGACCAGGCCCACAGTGCAGCTAAGGCTCCTAGCATTGTCCCTTGTGGCCTCCAGGCAATTTAGCAGGTGCGTGCGATGCAGGGGTGAGGTTTTGGCAACAGGATGCCCACCACTGCTGGCGGATTATGTCAGATGAGATTACGCGGCTGGCAGAGCTCGCTCAGTGCTCAGTCATCTTGCCGCTGGCGAGACCAGGCCCCCACTTAGACATGACCTTTGGCAGTGCTCTCACAATCACCAAACAAATCCAGAAAGTCTGGTCCTACTTCTTCCTTATGCTGCAAGTAGTTAAAATGATTCCCACTTCCTTTGCTAGGAAAAGATGTGTCACCTTAGAAAGGTGCCAATTTTGGCTTGCCTCAACTATTGCAATGTGGGCTTCAAAAGATGTCAGTGAGGGTAGCTTGTTGGCTCCAGCAAACCAACCATGTATCTGCTTCATATTTCTCCTTACAGTGGTTCCCAGAGAAAAGCGCATTCATTTTAAATCAATCATAATGCACTTATAGGGTACACGGCTGCTTTATAAGAGGTATCTCGGCGCAAGCAGGAAGAGAATCTGACCCAACGGTAAAAGTACAACTTGATCTTGGCCTAATCAAAAATAGGGCATCCTCTTGCTTTATATACAGGTAGTTCCAACCCCATGCAAAAATCAAGGCCCTTCTTCCATGTCATGTCTCAAATGGCGTTTATATATGTTGCCGCCAATGCCATCAGTGATGTAGAGCATGGCCAATCATGGTGGATAATGGATGTCCTACCCCAAAACCTCTGACATACATGTGATTACACCCCGCCAGAACCCAGAGAGTACTGTACACTGCCACACGGTATGTCTAAGGGTGCCATCTGTATCTCGGCATCGCAGGCAGGAAGGAGACTCAATTAACCCAGCGCGCCAGAGCCAATATCTTGTGTAGCAAGCCCTATGTAGGTATTTGAATTGTATGAATCATAATCGTGTGGCAATGGCCGCGCCATTCGGGGACTCCAGTGCTTTAGCCCAGTCCTCATCATCTAGGGGGCCCAAGTCTTCCTGCCAAGCCTCACGCGTTTTACTGAGTGTGGTGGGGCTATTTGTTATGAGTGTGCAATATATCTTGGTGCTCTTATGCTCTTCAAGTTCCCCTATAAGTACTTTAGCTTCAACAGGGTTAAAACCTGGTATAGCTTCTTGATATGTAAGATATGGGGAAAATGCATGGTGGAATTTATGATATTTCTAGACTTGTGATCGGGGATCTCATACTTGTAATTCTTGGAAGGACTTTAAAGCCTGACCATGGAGAACATCTCCCACTGTGGATATGCCTATAGCTTCCTGTTGGAAGTGGGGGGTCCTTATCGCTTACCGCCGCCACCAAATGCTGGAGGCGGGCGTCTCCGACCCCTCGCTTCAACGTTCGGGTAAGTAAGGACACCGTCTGAGATAGCCCTGCTCACCCCCTTAGTAGCTTGGCACTAGCAGCCAGGCTTATCTCCAAGGCACGAGTGTTCAGTATGTGCAACCATGCTCACAGTAACCCCATGATGTTACCACATATAGACTCCACACGAGTTTTGTTAAAATGAGCATCATCTTTATTTAACCAATTATACGATACAACCACACGATACAAAATCAACATTTAAGAATGGGTAGTATTCTTTTGGGTGGGTTGGTAGGTTCTAATCCCAACCACCGCTTCTAACCAACAGTTAGGCTCACTTCTAACTGTGTCCAAAAGTTTAGGCCAGTCGGATTGCTAGAATCACACATGTTGCAAAAGGAAACAAATACTGCAATGCGTAATGATATTCTCTTATACTGTGCAACGCAGAAACAATGCCATACATAGTGCCACAGTCATGTACTTTGCAATTTAGGGATTATGCAATGCGTATCACCACCAGCATGCCCTGTACCAGGAAGAAACAAAGCAATGTGTCACGGTACAATCCTGCACGGTGCAATGAAGAAATATACATGCTCCATGTTATACTCAGATACTGTGCACTGAAGAAATAATGCAATGCGCCACATTACAATCAGGTAATATGCAAGGGAAAAATAATGCAGTGCGTAGCGCACCCAGCATGTAGTTTGTCAGGCACAAATGAGGTCAGGCGTCATACGACAGTTCGATAGTTTGTTAGCAGCAATAATGCAAAGTGTAATACATCAGTTTTACGTTCTCCGTTAACAGTGCCCCCGTTCTGGATCAAATGATGACACAAAAGTACTGCTTCCCACTCCAGCCCCAGCACTGCCCCTCCATGCATCAGCACGGGCCGAGATCTGAGCCGAAGCAACGGCTCGCGCAGCTGACTTAAACGGGAGGCCGAGAGAGTGTCCCTCCAGGCCTGCACCCCACCTCAGGTTGTTGATCCACGTTACCTGGGGGGGGGGGGCGTGACCCCACTCTCCTCCCCGACGTCAGCGACTTGGGTCTTGATCCAGAACTCTGTCACGGGTTGCGGCGGACTCGGGCCAGCGGCTGAGCTCTTCCGTGGCTGCCGGTCCGGGCCGCTGCTCTTGCCTCCGAGGGCCCCATGACATGGCCCTCCTTCCGGCGGTCTCAGTCCACACCGAGATCCGGCCTCAGCACTGCGGAGACTTTACTTCCAACTTGGTGCCCCCCCTACTCAGGCACTCCTCACCAGGGCCTCAGGTTGCACTTCAACACGCACACTGCGCATCCTAGACTCGCCTCTTCTCTGGTGCTCACGACGATCCAGCGCTCTTCACCAACGCTTCGCTTGCACCTCAAAACGCACCCTGCGCGTTCGAATCTCTCCTCTTCTCCCGGTGCACATGATGTCCAGGCGCTCTTCACCAATGTCCTGGATGCACCACGACTCGCACTCCACACGTCCTAGTCTCACCTCTGCTTTTGGTGCACATGATGTCCAGGCGCTCCTCACCAATGCCCTGGCTGCACACCAACACGCACCCTGCGCGTCCGAGACTCACTTCTTCTTTTGGTGCCTACGAGGCCCAGGCGCTCCTCACCCGGGCTGCACCATGACACGCACACTGCACGTCCGAGACTCACTTCTTCCGTTAGTGCACACGATGTCCAGGCACTCCCCACCAATGCCCTGGCTACACCCCGACACACACCCAGCGCACCTGTGTCTCGCTTCTTCCTTTGGTGCACACACGGCCCTTTTGTGAGTTTCTCCAAGGGCTTGAGGTAGAGCTTGCCCCCCTGTTCAAGAAGTCTCAGGAAGAGCAAAGACTTCAAGTTCTTCTGCCCTCAGCACTGGGGACTGTGTGTTTCATGCTGCAACAGAAGAACAAGCAACTCGACGCCGTCTACAATGCCACTGCCAACTCCGTGTCCTGAAGGCACCGCAGTGGGCACCACCGCAGCACCGCGACCCTGGTCTCATCGATGACACCTGCTGATGCTGCCACCAAGCCGTTGCTCGCACCGTGACATGTGGGCACCGCACTCCGCACCGCCTTGCTTCACGACGACGCCTTGGCCTCCCCAACAACGCCACTCCACACTGAAATCGATGCCACTGCTTGCACCGTGGTTCAAGGGCAGCGCTCGTAAAGTTACACGACGCACCGCCCTCATCCCACACCGCAGCCTTGGCCTATCGACGCCAGTGCCATCGACTCCAGTTCATCAGCCGACAACAGCGCTTCAGCAACGGCGACGCCGCTGCTTGCACCGTGACTTGCCAGCACCGCGACGAGCCCCGCATCACTTCGCACCGAGACCCTGGTCTCACCAACGACACCATCTGACGCCATCAAGCCACTGCTCGCACCATGACCTGAGGGCATCACATGCCGCACTGCTGCACTTTACACCGCCAGATCCGAAGCCTGCCGACGCCAGCGCTCCTGACTTCAACAGAGAGGAGTTTGATCTCCAATGCGTGTGACTTTGAGGGCCCGACGACTCCTGTACCGACCTCCGGAACCGAAGCCTGTGGATGCCGTGCTTTCAGAAGCTTGATGAGAGTTTGCCGATGTCCTGCATTTCTACAGGTACTGTTTTGTGGGTCTTTCCGACACTGTAGCTGGCCTGCGATGTTACGGTCAGCCAGAACTGTTTGGACTTGTTTGTTCACGACGGCAGGATAGCCCCAGAAGGAGCTATCGACTTCAAGGAACTGTTTTCAAGGATTTTGATAGCTGAAGATTTTTAATTATTGTATTTTATCGTTTTTGGTCTTGTCTTAAGTATATAAAAATATTGAATATTTTTCTAAACTGGTGTGGTGTCCTTTTGTAGTGCTCACTGCTCACAATGTATTACTGTTGGTTATGTGCAATTGCTTTACACACTGCCTCTAGAATAAGCCTGACTGCTCGTGCCAAGCTACCAAGGGGGTGAGCATTGGTTATTTTAGGAGTGTAACTCCCTTATCCTGACTAGGAAGAAGGGTCCCTATTTGGACAAAGGTGCAAACCCTTGCCAACTAGAGACCCCCATTTCTAACAGTCAGTTTCTCACGGCCTTGCCTGCACTGTGCCATGCAGTATGCAATATCCACCCCGAAGTATTGGCTTCATAGCCCCCCATAGGGTCACTGATGACTCCACTGTTCCAGTATTGCGGGAAAAATATTCTGTGATGGCTGTATGCATGTGCATTCTGTACTATTCATCTTGTAAATGCCATGGTGATAGGCTCCATCGATTGGGGGGGGCGTTTGGAATCTAGTCGCAAGTCGAGCTGTACAGGGGAGTGGTCGAGGCCTCTGGGCAGTATCTCTGCCGCCCCAAGCCTATGTACCTGTGTAGTGGATATGAAAACATAATCTATGCGGGAGAAAGACCCGTGTGTGCTAGAGAAATATGTAAAGTCCAGGTCGGTTGGGTGCAATTGCCGCCAGGTATCCACTCAATCCATCCCCTGCACCAGGGACTGCAGTTTCGATTCACTTGTTTCTGTTGGTCTCTCTGTGCTACGCAGTCTATCTACTTGTGGACAGACAATATCATTCCAATCACCCCCAACTATTATTAAACCCAGGGGAATTTCTGCCCATAGTATCATCAGGCGTTCATTTAGGTTCCATGTTAATGGCGGAGGGGCTTATACACTGCCCAGAGTGATTGGTTCGCCATATAGTGTGCCTGTGATTATGATGTATCTACCTTGGGGATCAGACCATGTTTTATCATGAAGGAAGGGGACTCTGCGGTGAATCATTACAGCCACACCCCTAGAGCCCCTAGTGAACCCAGAGTGGAAGGTCTGTACGTACCCGAATCGTGTCAGGCACAGTGTCTTATTGCCCAATAGATGTGTTTTCTGCAAGTACAGGATGTCAGCTTCATATCTTTTAGCTAGGCGTAACACAGCCCCCCTCTTGACCTTGTCTAGAAGGCCTTGAACATTCCAGATGATAATGCAAAGCCGCCTATCATATAACTTGGACATGGCTAATGACATGGCTGGCGGTGTCGTATATGAGTTGGGATAACACATGGATGGCATTTTTGATTAGGACAATACATATATGGCGTGAAGATGAGACACTAAAAACAAGAACAAGAAGTTTGCCGGAACCCCAACCCTCCTCCCCATCACCCCATTACCGCATAAAATGTTGAAGTATCTGTCGCAGCATGATAGGTGTCCCAACTCCAACAGGAATCAGGGACTACCTTCTGCCAATGGATCCCAAAGGAGCTTCCCTTATATGTACAAGCATCTTCAGAGTCAAGGGAGAGCTCTAATTAAAGTAACCCATTTTACAGTGCCGTCAGCTTATATGAACAATGTTCTTGTAGTAAGAATTTACTAGGATGCTGACTGTCATGTGGTATCCTCTGTAGATCGAATGCAGCACTTGCAGCGGGTCTTAGAGCGTATCTTGGAGCGAGATCTGTGACGTTGTTTTCCATTAGCCTGGGAGGTCTTGAGGCTTGGGCCCCCTGACGAAGAATCCAAATCCACTCTAGGTGGAGTGTGTGGTTTGAGCTTAACCACTTCATCTGTCCAGTTGAACACCTCGTCAGGTGTTTCAAAGAAGTGAGTCCGCAATTTGTAGGACACCCGTAGCCTGGCCGGGAATAGCAAAGAATACTGGATTTTCAAGTTTCGCAGTCAAGCTTTGGCCTCTGTAAAGGATTGTCGGCGTTGTTGGACTAGCATCGTATAATCAGGAAATATCATTATAGGGTATGAGGTGAAGTTGGGGGTCTCGTTGAGCCTGGCTTGTTGCAATGTAACATCCCTATCTTTATAATTTAAAAACCTGGCAATGATAGGCCTGGGGCGGGCACCGGGTGCCGTATTTTGTAGCAGGGCTCTGTGTGCACGCTCAACCACAAAGCAGGAGGACAACACCCCAGTCCGTCAGCCATGTAAAGAGGAGGCCCTCCATATCGTTGCCTTTGCAGCCTTCTGGAAACCCCACAAAACAGAGGTTATTTATGCGTGCGCGCCCTTCGGCATCTTCGGCGCGGCCCTTTGCAATTGTCTCCAGGCTGGATACTTTCTTTTGAAGTGTAGCCACTGTATCTTCTACCACCGAAATGCTGGTTTCTACTTCGGTTATTCGTTGTACTGTGTTGCGGATGTCCTGCCTAAGTAGCATGACATCTGAGCCAACCGCTCCAATTTTGGCCTCCAGTGTATCTCTGGGCTGGGTTATGCTTGCTAATATAGCTGCATTATCAGGCATGGTTGGCATCTGATCCCCTGGCCCCGGGGCCACAGCTCCAGCATATTTATCTATTGTGCTTTGATGTGCTGTCGCGCTGGGAGTTATCTTTCGTCATGGTACAAATATGGAAAGGGGAAATGATCCCCACAGGTGTGCCTAATTGACGTCTATGTGCTTAGGCCGACCCACGATGGCGGTATGATCCTGTAGAACGTTTGGGGGTGTAGTTACTACCACCGCAGATCCCTCAGGGGCCACTGCGTCAAGTGAGTGAGGGGCCTTGTACGAACATAGGTGTAGATTTCAATGGCGAACTTTCGAGATCAGGCCTCCTCAGGTGCGATTGGGGTAGGATGCCAATATGGCATAGTGTTGGCACCATGGTTAACAGACTGAACCCCCCTGCACATCCAGCCGCAGGCCCGGGGTTATAGTACTGGGGATACTGGATATCCCTGTGGCTGCAGCTTATTTCAGCTATGGGGAGAGGCCTATGGAGACTCTCCCGCATCAGTATTGACCTCAGTTGGTCGTAGCACGAGAGGGCTGCTCACAAACATCTCCAGCCCTCTTATTCCAACTCGGCCCATAACCCCGCCACGAGTCGCACAGGTCGGGGGCACTTGAGGGTGCGGTCGCCAGGAGCTCGCTCCGGGCACCCACATGGAGGTAAGACGCACCTCGCGACCTGATTTGGCCGCTGATAAACATGCGGGGAAAGGCGTCTCATGCGAGGACGATCGCGTTTCTGTAGTGAGCGCCTGCTGCCTAGATGGAGCGTCAAGCCTTGCTTGTTGGCAAAGGGCCTTCACAAACAAACTCTCAGACTGGCCTCCCCCCACACCATGATGGATCGTGCAGATAGGCAGCAAGCGCGCCATGGCTCGATGTAGCCTCCGAGTCTTGGACTGGCCCCTCGCAGTGCACCCAGCGTCTCAGCTACCGGCTGCCTCACCTCAGTGATGACGTTGAGTGGTGCTGCGGCATCTACCTCACACCGGGTCTTTGCCGCCTCAGGCAGTCTTACACTCCACTGCCCCCTCACAGCCAATGCTTCAGATCCCTAATTGGCCCACCCCCAACACCACCGCAGGCCATGCACACTGAGAGCAAGCCATTGCGGTCCGATGCGGCTGTCGAATCCTGGACAGGCCCCTCACAGCGCTCCCTGCATCTCAATCGCCGTTCACCGCACCTCAGAAATGTCAAAAGCAGCACCTCGGCTCTCACGCCCCGCCTGGTCTTTGTCGCAGCAGAGCGTCGCAAACTCCTGCGCCGCCTCTTAGCCGAGAACAGGGATCGGTAGGCCTCGACCACGTCACCACTTCGGTATGCCGCACCAGCCTGGGGAGCAACTCCATCACAGCTTTAAACGATCCACAGAGTAAGACTGGTACCCTATATAGGGCACACGTACAAATTTAGGGACCGATGCAGCAGGATGATTGATGGATTTTATGGGGCTACGGGAGCTCCTTTACAGTTGGACCACTTGGCCACGCCCCCAAAAGATAGGTTTTTAACCTCTTTTTGAAGATGGGCTCAGAGATGAGCTCAGAGGGAGCCATATGAAGGCTGACGGGCAATGCATTCCACAGATTAGACGTCAGAAATATAAAAGAGCTTCCCCCTTCTCTGGCATAGCAGATTTTTGGCACCTGCAGAAGTCTGAGGTTGTTCAATGTTAGATATCTAAATTGCTGGTAAGGCCTAAGTCTTTTTCTTAAATACGGGGGTCCATGTGCTGAGGATGCTCTAAAAGCAATGGTAAGTGCTTTGAATTTGATTGGCTATTGACAGCTAGTGTAGGTGCTTCAAATGAGGCAAGATGGATTGCCTGTGAGAAATTCTCAGAATCAGTCTTGCTGCAGCATTTTGTACTATCTGGAGTCTTTGGTGATAGAAAGGGGAAGGCCCAGGTAGAGACTATTCACATAATCCGGTCTGGATGTTATTATGTGAACAATCGTTTTTCTCCAGAACCAGTTGTAGTTTCTTCTTCAAAGATTTAAATTTTGCAAAACAAACAGCAGACACATGTTGAATTTGGGATGAAAATGAAAGGTTCATTACAGTGTATTAATGTTTTACTCATCAAGCAATTTGGTACAGTGTTACTTGGTATTGGTTCAATTAGTTGGTGCCCCCATGTGACAGCTAGAAACATACATTCTGCAACTATTGGCCACCCATCTAAGGCCTCCTTCTACTTGTATTCCTCCCAATACAACTATGCCATCAGAAATTTTGACTTTTGAAAAAGTGCTGAATGAGATTAATGTACTTAAAACCACCAGCTCATTCATCCCCTTTAACATTTCTCTACAAGAAAGGAAGGCATTTAATCAATTGAGAAAAGAAGAGAACATCATTATCAAACCAGCCAATAAAGGTAGTGGGATTGTGATTTAAGATAGAGATAAGTATGATGCAGA
Source organism: Triturus cristatus (assembly GCF_964204655.1). Classification (NCBI taxonomy): domain Eukaryota; kingdom Metazoa; phylum Chordata; class Amphibia; order Caudata; family Salamandridae; genus Triturus; species Triturus cristatus. The sequence goes on from NC_140582.1 coordinate 501,974,905, forward strand.
AATACTGAGACAACTATCCAACAAAAAACACTATAACCTACTCACTTCCAACCCAATCCAATCGATCAAAGCAAGAATATTTGATTTGACTTTGTGAGCCCAAGATTCTGTTTTTTAACTAAACTATAGTTCGAATTTTTAAACAAAAAATGTCCTCAGACTCCTGTTCTATATACTCTTCCTAACATTCAGAAAAATGTGAAGGCACCACCTGGCAGGCCGATTTTATCCAGCTGCGATGCCATTTTGGAACCATTGGACGAGTATATAAATATCTTCATCAAAGATTTTGTGCCGATACTTGATACATATGTAAGAGACAGCACTTTTATGATTAACCTCATAGAAGTTTCTCCCTTAGACCCCTTCCAGGAAATCCTAGTGGCCCTGGACATTGAGTCCCTTTATACTAATATCCCACAACGATAGAGCATTGAGGTGATTAGGAACATACTCAATACATGTCCAGCTACTATGACAGTACCCATAGAGTTCATCGTAGAATTACTAGAGATAGTAATCACTACCAAATACTTTGTTTAATGGTAACTACTATCAAAAATTCGATGCAGCGCGCGCAAGAAAATTTGTTTTATTTATTTATTTGTATACTTACCTCCGTTGGGCCATAATCTGGAGTTTGCTACCCCCCACCTTGCCCCTCCCCTGCCCTGCGTCACCGCCCGGCAGCACTCCCTCCAGGAGCCGCTACTGACCGCATGTGAATTTACTTCCAACACAAAAACATTCACACATGAGGAAACACACGCGGGAACAACAACCACCTTACAACACCATACTAACTGTGCGTCCATCAATGTAGTTTACTGTACAGTGTGTTCCTGTGGTCTAATGTACGTTAGACAGACAACCCAACAAATCAGAACAAGGATTTCACAACATAGGAGCAGAAGTCATTGTGTGGTACTCACAGCACCATTGGTCATGCACTTTGTGCAGAAGAAACACACCCCAGATGACATCAAATGGCTGTGCCTGGAACAAGCAAAGTTGACATCAAGGGCAGACGGCATGAAGTATCTCCTCCAAAGACTTGAGTGCAAATGGATAGATACTTTTGATACAATAAGAAATGGACTTAATACCAAAATTCGGCTGCCAGGACCCCTCTCGGTCTCCCTAGAGCGTATTCTGTGGCAGATGCCATTCGCCGGCTTCACTGGTTGCTGGTGGCCAGGCGAATAGAGTTTAAAGCTCTCTGCATGGCCTTTAAGATTATGAAATCTGCCTCCCCAGGGATCTTGGCCAACCCGCATTTGCCCTGTGTACCCACCCGCCAACTCCGCTCTTTGGGGCAACACCTGGTGGTAGTCCCAAGGAGGATGGGTGCTGGGGGGTGCTCTTTTTGAACCATGGCGGCAAAACTCTGGAACTCTCTTCCTTTACATACCCGCAGCTTGAGCAACTACCTAGCATTCTAGAAGGCAATCAAAACACAACTCTTTCCTTTGCCATAGGCTCTAGTTCTCACCAGGGCCCCAGTTTTTCATTGCTGTCAGCGCCGGGACGCCTCTTCACTGGGGCAGCTGTGAGCTATATAAAATTTTATAACATAACATAACACTCCACACAGATATTGCTTCCACTTGCAGCTGCTCACACCTACCATTACCTCCGGTCTATGTGAGACGTGCCTCATCTATTCCACCCTTACTCAGAATGACCCACGTCACAATTGAAGCTGAAATAGCTCACGGTAGGCAGTTCACTATTCAACCCGCGCATTACTGTTGAGGCTTTTTCAGCTAATGATATCATGTTTTACCTCCGTGGGTTCAATCCCCGCCTCCCCATTCAATATTTTTTTTAGTTTTTTAAACAAATGAAAATATATTTTTTCAACTTCCTTTTTATGTGCAAAGCAGTTTTTACCACATTCTACCACAGTGACAGGTGCGCCTTGTTCACCTTAGGCTAATTACAATTGATTGGTTCCCCACGCTAACTGACACGCCCCTCCATGAGGATGCGACGCGGAGGCCTGCTTGAGTGCTTATCTTCGGCACTTGTCAGTAGCCGCTGACCTAGCGTCATGCAGGATCGGGCGTGCCAGTAAGAGCAATTTGGCTCTAAAAGGTAATGGTGTAGATCAAGCACCTCAGATCCTAGAGGTCTGTTCTAGGCCTCCTTCTTCTTATTATTAATTTTATTCTCGTTCGTTTTATGTCCCCTTGGTTGGCCTGCTGGGATTCAGTATTCACTGACCCCTTCTTCTGTCCCTATTGAAGCCCAGCAAGTATCCCTGCCAGTGGACTGAAGGTGAGTGGAGTTTTGATTATATCATTCACAACCACACTCAACATCAGCCCCTCATTGACCCCTTTCTCTCATTTTAGGAATTGTGGCCACCAGTGAAATTCATCAATCCATGAATACCATAGAGACTAGATTAATTTTCCTTGACTGTCCAACCATCAATGTTCAGTCCACAGACCAGCGGACTTTAGGTGAGTGTCAATTAGTGTATTTCCACTACTGACAATTGCCATCCCTCAGCTTCCCTTTTGATCAAAGCGTTTTCAGTTTAGGGATTGCTGCCTTCATTTGATGTCCCACAACCTCGAAATTACCAGAGACTAGACATAAATCTCATGGTTTCCATTCAAGCCAGTATGTACTTTCTAATTACCCACAGAGTATTACATTCAATAGATCTACACATTTTCTAATAATTAGACCTCTTTTTCCCTAGACCCTGTTATCTTCAGCCCTGATGAAACCCTATTATTCTGAAACCGTCGAAACGCCGTTGACACGAGTATAGAGACAGACAACTTTTCTTGCCTTTTGCACATACAATTATTGCATTGTTGTATCCATGACTGTTTGTTCCTCAAACTGCTGCCTCTCATTTGTATCTGCCAATCCCCTTTTTTTGTTTATTCCCATTTTCACTTCTTTCATTATTTCCTTGGTCTTGGTTTGACTACACACCTGGGGTCTGCTACAACTATTTTCTCATTTAACATTACCTAATTTATTTTCAGAATTTGTGTTTGTTTTGGAACAAACTCAGTTTGGCTGAACCATGTTACATACTGGTTGAGTTATTATTGCTCATTCTAAATGTTTGAAATTTTTCATTGATGTGTTTTGGATTTAGTCCGCACAGACATATCTGTGATATTCATACATTTATGTTTGAATGAGTTCCAAGTGTACATATTTCTCAAGGATGACTATCCAGAGCAGAGGCTGGGATCGCCAATTACTTATTTAGATTCCTTGCAGCCAACTCTCTGAGGTTGTTATCAGCTCGATGTTCCCTTGCAGTTTAGCGGAGACATATATGGACAAGCCTCCCTTAGATCTGCCGAACTTGTACTCTCTCTGGGCTGGCTTCCAATGCACAACAAAACCCAATATCGGGTTGTTCTACTCAGCCCATGTTTCCTGCAGGACTACTGTATCATGACCTTTTTAGAAATCTAATAGGTCAGAAGACTGTAATTTCTGCAGGAGGCCATTAATATGTCATGAACAGAGGAATAGCGGAAGTGGCTTGGAACGCGAAAATGTCACCCAATGGATTCAGTTGGAAATTCTTTGTGAGAGGACTGAGGGCAGCCAGTTCCAACTACTACCTGAGTGATCGATTACTGCTTCTCTGAATTCACTACTTGTTGTGACTGTGCGCCCTAGGGCATTTTTCAGAAGTACGGCTCTTTCCTGAGGGTATAAGTTGGCTGAGGTTTTCCCAGTACTGTTGGATAACCAATCTGTTTAAAGGGAATGATCTTGATGCCCCATTAATGGAATACTTCGGATCTGGAAAGAATTAACTGCACAGAGATTGGTGAGACAAAGGTTGCTAAAGTGGGTTCTAGTGTTTGGGAACCCCTAGGGGGAAGAATTTAATTGATGCTATGTCATGTGAGTTCAGGCCACGTAGCTCCGAAACAGCCTTCAATAACATTAGAATGTTCCCCCTGTTTAGGATATTGTGTGTGCCCTACAAGTCGTATTCTGGAATAAACAACAATTTGGCGTTTGAAGGTTCCAAGACTGCTAGTTTTAGAGAGAAAGATATCCTGGGGGATCATTGATTAACTGGGTAGACACAAAAGAATTGATCTAGGAGCCTGTGAGGAAGGAATCTCATGAGTGGGCTAGGTCTGAATGAGCACTCGGAGAATGTAGGAGCCTTTTAATCACCACACGGAGGGTGTCCTTCTTGGCCTGAGCATGGTCACGATTGACCAAGGCAGGGACTCTAGGTTGGACAGCAGGAGTTGCCATGATTTCTCAACAATCCCTACTCGGGAGAACGTGGCGGCAGGGTAGTCCTACCGTAAGCTTCTCTCGTACTCCTCCGGACTACATGCGGCGTTCTGTATATTGAGGCATCCCTGCGCCAGCTGATTGATCTTGCCTTCGATAGGGCTTTTTTCTCCTTCCTTATTTTTGTTCTTTTACCCTCCCGCTGTCTGCCGGGGCTTCCCAGCTTTTCCTTGACCTTTTCCCGACCATTTCAGTGCTGGACTTTCCGAGGGCTGAGGGGTTCAAGGCTTTCTCTTCTGTTCAGGTGGTGGCTATGGCCCGTGATTCCGGCGTCCTGTAGAGGCCCTGTGGAGATTTCTGGTAGGGATTTTTTTTCCCCGGTCTTAGTCAGACCGTGTGGAGACTTTGTTTGGGGGTACTGGTGTTTCACAGGGGGACCCTGGGCTGCCTCGTTTGCCTGCCCGCTTTCCGTGGCGCTCCCTCTGACTCTTCAGTGCTGTTCTCTGTTAGGATGCTGAGGGGGAAGGGCTTTCTCTCCGGGGGCCGACTGGATCAGGTGGAGGCTGTGTGCTGAGATGCCAGTGTCCTGTTGAGCTTCTGCTGAGGTCTCTGGTAAGGCGTTTGCCTTTTTGCTGTTATTCGACACAGACTTTGTTCATGTGTGTGGTGTCCTGCGAGGGGGTTCCCACGTTGCCCGCCTACCTGTGGTCAGTGCTGCTGCCTTCGCTTTTCCCGGTATCCCTGTGTCATATCTGGGGGAAGTTTGCTTGGGGGCTTTGGGGTTCTCTTGTGCTCCTCCGGATTGCGCATGGGATGTTTTGTGTTGAGGCACCCTTGCGAGGTGGTTATTTTTTTCTGCTGTTGTTTGCTGGGGTTTTGGTGACATCTCCTTGGCGTCTCTTTCGCCTTTCCCAGGGTCTGGTCGTTTGGTCTTCCTGCCTACTAGTTGCGCATGTTCTTATTTTGCTTTGTTGCCTTTGGAGTGGGTGGGGGCTCTGTCTGGGGTTGTCGGCACCCTGTGGGGTGGGCTCTGGTAAGATGTTCTACCTTTCTGCCTGGTTAGCGCTACCACTTTCGGTGTTTCCAGTGTTTCTGGTGCCTTTGTGCTGTGTCTGGGGGGTTTGCTTGGGGGTTCTGGGATTCGAGGGTTTAGGGGAGTTTGAGGCATTTCTCTTTGGTGGGCATTTTTCTGTGTTGCAGCCTGGCCTGTGGTTTGCAGGAGCCACCCCTGTGTTCTGCGGGGGGTCTGCTGTTCCAGGTGGCTGGTAATATAGCGGCTGAAAGAAGGGTGGCGGCCAGGATTACCTTTCAGGGCACTCAGGGTAGAGATTGCTGTTGTCAAGTGCCCCGACTAATCAATCTTCCTGGCTTGATGGTGGGCAGTTTTGAAAAGTCACTTCCCTACCATAATGTCCTTTTCTTTCCCCTACATAGATCCTTGAGGGACAATGTAACTGCTGACCTTACCAATCAACCTTTCTTCTTTGGCTACTGAATGTGTCTCTTTCCTTACCCCCTACATGAGCCCTAGACATATTAAAGGCGCACCCAACATTGAATTGACTCTATCCCAGCAGATCTCTCTAAAGACAGGAGAAGGACAGGACGATCCAGTGAGGCTGGAGGACTCTCATGTTATATCTGCAGTGGAAGCCATTGGCTACGGGAGCTGCTAGTATTGCAAATGTGAAAGGGGGCCAAGTCACTAGCAGATACGCATTAAGGAATAAAGTATTTGATTCCTCCAAGCCTATAAGCAGCACCATTCCTGTTCATTTAGCTTCGGGCTCAAGCAGAGTTGCACCTAAGAAATCCGGTAGGAAAGTTGTGACTGAAAAGATCTCTCCTAGCCCTGAAAATTCCCACCTCCTTCTACACGAAAGCCGAAAGAAGAATGTCAATTGAGAATAACTCCACCCATTAGATCATACTTTAAAGTACAGCAAAAAACTCATCAAAGGAGTACATCACGATCAAAGATGGCAGAGCCCTCCCCACATGCTGTGACTCTTATGGAAAAAATGTCTGAAACAAGGGTAGACCCTATATGTGACAATGTGCTGACTGAACAGGTGATACACCCTGTATTTTCATCCTCAAATAGTGTATCAAATCCTGGGAGACTATGACACTGACTCCGTTGGACCCCCTGATGAATCTCTGCGACAGCCTCTTAATGCTCCTATGGGTCCTAATAGCACTGACCATTCTGACCTGATTAGGATGTTAGAGGGACTATCCCTTGATATTAAGAGTAAGTTCGCCATATCAGAAAAGAACCAGGCTCGAATGCAAGACACTTGTGAAGCATTAGCGGTCAAAATCTCGGCTGTAACGGAAAGGATTTGTTTGATGGAAGCCTCCGTTGAGGCCTTGCATAAGGTCGTAGATTCCAACCGGGCAGAGATTCAAACATTAAAAGCTGGAGAGAAATCTATGTTGGACAAAATAGAAGCCCTTGAGAACAACAGCAGACTAATAATATTAAAGTCCTTAATGTGGCAGAAGGGGCGGAGGGTGAAAACATCAAGAGTTTTTTCTTAGATCTGTTGAAAGAGTTTATGCCGAGTATTTATTCATTGGATCTCGAAACCGACATTCAAAGAATTCACAGAGATCCTTTTTTCAAAAACACTAAATAGGAAAACTCCCAGAAGAATTTTGGTTAATTTTAAAACCTTTCTTTTGAAAGAACGTGTCTTATAGGCTGGTTCTTTTACTAGAGGAGATTGGTTGCTTAGGATCAGATCGGATCTCTCTAGAATAACACAAGATAGACAGTGGAACTGGGGACGTTTATTCCAACATTGAGATCCTTAGGTGCAACAGTGCAATTGAGGTTTCCTGCTCTCCTGAAAGTTATGTGGAAGAACAAAATGTTTATTTTCAGAGAGCCCAAAGAGGTGGGCCCTTTTATAGAGCAAATTAAGGCCCAGGGATAACCTAAAACTTATGGTTTTTCCTTTTCTTTTTTTATTTTTTATTTTTATTTTTTTTAATTTTATTGTGCAGAAAAAAAGGGTACAAGCACAGGCCTACAACCTCCTGGGCCGGCCGCTAGTATGCAGAAATGATCAAGCAGTTCAAAAACAATGACTGGCCCGCAGGGGCTCCGCTAAATGACAGGAGATCAAGCTGCACATAAAGAAAGTCAGGATACACCCTGTTTACATAACTATCAACCAAAGTAAAGAAAAACAAAACGCAAGGCGAAAAACATTGAAAGGGCGTCTAACCATAGCAGAGGAACTCCACATAGGACCACCCTAGGGTGGTCAATAAAAGGGGGGTCTGAGAGGGAGGGGGGGGCCACGGGAAAACCAAATCTATACTCAGATGAACAGAGTAAGCAAGGAACCCTCAAGGATGAGGGGGACAAGGCAACCTCAGACGTATCCACCAGGGGGGGAGAACAGATAGTCCCTCGATACACATTCCACTGACCCCAGATTCTACCCCACGCCCCCGGTTTACCACGAGCCACATACACCGTCTTCTCCCTGAACATGCACCAGTCCATGTTCTCCTTCCATACGGACATGGTGGGAGGCCGTTGGGAACCCCAAAGCTGCGCAATATCTCTCTTTGCGATCATGTTCCCAAGGGCCGCCCACCGAGCCTGGGCCGCATTATAGTCATTGGGCTCCCACACATTCAGAACACATCGGCGCACCTCCGGCAGCAGAGCGACCCCAGTAACTCGTTTCATAACATCATGCACCTGGCGCCAATATTCCGCCACCTCGCGGCACTCCCAGAGGATGTGGAGAAATGTGGCACTGAGCCCGCAGCCACGCTTACAGAGCCCGTCGTTAGAAAACCCCATCGAGACCAAACGGGGACCCATCACATAGACACGATTGAGAATCTTAAGCTGGACCAGACGGAGACGGGCCGGGATGGCAACCTCCTTAGGGGATGACAGCGCAGACTGCCAGTCCTCGTCGTCCAACTCCACCCCATCTCCCGTCCATGCCTCCCGAAGACGCACCAAGAGATCAGCCCGATTATTTATTAGTTTTTTTATAAATCAGGGAGATAGTACTGTCGGGGACGTGTCCGTCGAGTATACGGTCCTCGAGAGGCGAAGAAACAGGGACCGTGGTCCCCTCCCCAAAGACCGAGAGTAGGGCGTGCCGAACCTGGGCATAGCGGAAGAACTCCCTTTCACTAAGCTCGTACTCGCTCTGAAGCGCCGCGAAGGATTTAACCGCGCCTTTAACCCATAGGTCCCCCACTCTGCTAATGCCGATCGTATCCCAGTGCTCAAAGCCTTTCGTTGTCCAGAGGCTTCCCAAGCGCTCAGAGGCGAATAGAGGAGTAGCACACGTTAACCGCTCACTCCAGCCCACAGCTACATTCGCCGCCTTCCACACACGTACCGCAATCCTAGTAGGGCCCGTGAGGGTCCTTCCGGCAGATCGAGAGTAAAGCGCTCTGTTATAGTCACCGCCGGGAAGCAGGAATTGTTCCATCTCATATGCCGGGTTCGAGCCAGGAGCGTACGTAGCATGGTTAATGGCAGACAGCTGGGAGGCCCAATAGTACCTTCTAATGTCAGGAAGCGCGATGCCCCCGTCATACCAGGGAAGAGTCAGCTTTGCCAAAGCGATACGCGCACGACCGTCCCAAACCAGTTTCCTCTGCAAACTCTCCACTTCCCTAAAGTAGGCCGCCGGAATGATATCGAAGGAGTTCTGGAGAGCGTAAAGAAATCTGGGAAGGGACATCATTTTAAACAGTGCTGCCCGACCAAGTGGAGACAAGGGCAACTTACACCACCGAGCCGTGTCCGCCCTCAAACGCCGGAGGGGAGACAGGAGATTCTGCTCATAGCGGACCGCCGGATCCAACGAAACGTATACCCCCAAGTATTTAAAGCCGAATTGAGATGTTTGGATCGGAAGCCGAGGCGGCAAGAGAGGAAGGCCACCGGAGATAGGATACACGCAAGATTTGGACCAGTTAATTATCAAACCCGAATTTCTCCCGAAGGAAGTAAGGACATCAAAAAGCACATTGAGCGACTTCCGCGGCGAGGTGAGGTACAGAAGAATATCATCCGCGTACAACGAGACCCGATCCTCGAAGCCCGGGGCCCACCGGATCCCTCTGATCGAGGGCTCCCAGCGGAGCCAGACAGCGAGCGGTTCCAAGGCAAGAGCAAAGAGCAGAGGGGACAACGGGCACCCCTGCCTAGTACCCCTCCCGAGCGCGAAGGGCCGAGAAACCCGCCCATTGACAACCACCTGAGCCATTGGACCAGCATAGAGGAGCTTCACCCAACCAATAAATCCCTCCCCAAAGCCAAACTTCGCCAATACGGCCCAAAGGAATGGCCACTCGATGGTATCAAAGGCCATCGTGGCATCTAAGGAAACCAATATGGCCGGTTCAGAGAAGTACTCCGCCCTAGCGAGGACGCCATGTAGACGCCGCAAGTTGAGAGCGGTATTACGATGAGGGATAAAGCCGCATTGATCCGGATGTATCAAATCACAGATAACTCCCAGCAAGCGATTAGCGAGAACCTTGGCAAGGATTTTCGGTTCGGCATTTAGTAGGGAGATAGGCCTATATGAGGCACAGCGGTCTCGTGGCTTACCGTCCTTGGGAATAACAACTATAGTAGCCAGACGCTGGTCGTCGGGAAGGGAACCCCGCTCGAGCGACTCCAGAAACATACGACGGAGGAAGGGCGCGATTTTATCCGGGCGTAGTTTATACAGTTCAATCGGCAGTCAGTTGGGGCCTATAGCCTTGCCCGAGCGAAGGGAACGAATCGTGGTAGCAATCGCGGCGACAGACAGGGAGGCATCCATCTGCTCACGGTCCTCGACGGATAGGCCGGGCAAGGCAATATCCCGCAGCAAGAGACGAGAGTCATCCTCATCTCTATCAGACATCGGGGAGTACACCGCCCGGAGGTGGTCAGCAAAACACTCCACAATCTCACCAGGGTCAGTCACACACACTCCATCCGAAACCCGAAGCTCCGGGACCACACGATTCACTCTCTCCTTCTTATCCAACCAAGCAATCAGTTTACCCGCCTTGTCCCCGGCATCATACAACCTACCCTGTTGCTCCCTATACATGCTCTTGGCAGCGTCAGTGACAAGAGACTTATATTCAAACTGCTTCAAGCTGAGGGCATGAAGCCCATCCTGAGTGACACCCGTCTCCAAAGCCGCCTCCAGCCCCGATATTTCAGTCTCCAGCTTCACCACCGCCTCATTCTTAACCCTCTTAGCCTCCACTATCTGGGATAGGGCATGCCCGCGGAGCACTGTTTTGAAGGCTTCCCACAGGGACACTGAGGACAACACCGACCCCTCATTCTCGAGAAAATACTGATCAATCGACTTAACAAGGCTATCACGAATCTTGGGGTCTCGCAAGTACCAAGGGTTAATAGGGGCGATCCGCCCAGTGGACCGCATCCCGGTGTCGAAAAGCAACCACAGTGGGGAATGATCAGAGATACCCCGGGCCAAGTGCTTGACCTCTCGAATCCGGGCAGTCTGGGCCGCGGGCATAAGAAAATAATCCAATCTGGAGAGACTCCCATGGGCCCCAGAGTGAAATGTGTACTGACACTGTGTCGGATGCATTAACCTCCAACAATCCACCAGACCGAAGGTATCCAAGAGTCCGCCGAGCCACGCCTGGGCAGCAGGGAGGGCCCTGGGCGGGTGGCGATCCAAATCACCCGAAACAACCGAATTAAAATCCCCACCCATAAGCAAAAGACTGTCAGGAAGCTCAAGCAGCATACGACCCAAGTCTGAGAAAGTGGAGTTCTGGAGGCCCGGGGGAACATAAACCGAAACCAAGGAAAGGGACTGTCCCTCCCACCTCCCAATCAGAGCCACATAGCGCCCTCTATCGTCTAGGACAACCCTGGTGATCTCTAGCGGAAGTGAAGATCGTAGGAGAATGCCCACCCCTCTAGAGCCAGTGGTGAAACCGGAATGGGCCACGAGTCGGTATCCCCCCCTGTTCATGGCATGACAAACATTACCAACCAGATGCGTCTCCTGTAAGAATACCACATCAGGAGTCAAACGACGCAAATACTGCAGCACAACACCCCGTTTGATACGATCCCCCAATCCGTTGACGTTCCAAGACATCAGTCTCAACCCGTCCCCCCCATCCCCTCCAATAGATCAAAGGTCCCCCAGCAAATAGCGCGACACCTGAAACTGAAACAGAGCCAATACCTCGCCTTGAAAACAAAAAACACAAATCCAAACAACCCCTCCCACCCACCAACCCCCCCCCAAATTCAACTCCCCCCACCCTGCACCCCTGCGGTCCAAAAAACCACCCCAACTTGCAGTGTGCCTGTCGCCCTACAAACCCCATTCTACGAAAAGACCCCGGAGGAGGAAAGGGACCCGTCCCTGCCCGCCCCCAACATAGATCATAATTAAACAAAATGTACAAAAGAAGTAGAACCCAGCCGAACAAAACAAAATGTCAAAGTCAAGGACCAAAAGTCACTCCGAAGGAGGCCCGCCACCCTCGGCACCACCAGAAGGCCCAGGCCGGTCACCCCGGTCCGGCAGAGAATCCAGCCAGTCACTCACAGTCGCAGGACAGTCAAAAAAGGTAGCCCTGTCTTCGTATTCCACTCGGAGCTTAGCAGGAAAAAGCATCGAGTACTTAAGACCCCGGTCCCGGAGACGGCGCTTCACCCCCTGGAAACCCATCCGCTGTTTCTGGACCAGTTGGGTGAAGTCCGGGAAAAAGTTAACGGATGAGTTCTCATATCGGACCGGGCCATGTACCCGTGAGGCCTGCAGAATCGCATCTCGGTCTCTGTAGTGAAAAAGTTTTGCGACAATAGGCCTCGGGGGAGCTCCCTGTCGCGGCCGACCGCCTGGGACTCGATGGGCCCGCTCCACGGCAAAGAACTTACTCAGGCCAGCGGGGGCAAGCTGTTTGAGGATGAGTTCCTCAACCATAAGATCCACCGGGCGATTGTCGGAGGTCTCCGGAACACCTATGACGCGGATGTTATTGCGTCGAGCCCGTCCCTCGAAGTCCTCCAGCCGCCGGGCCATTAGGTCGTTGGTCGACTTGAGGTCGCCGAGAGCAGTCTGCAGGTCCGACACATCCGTACCAAGGGTGGACGTCCGCAAATCCAGCGACTGGACCCTCTCATTGGTCTTAGAGAGATCCGCCCGAATTAGCGTAACATCAATGGCCACCGTGTCGATTTTACGGGCCAAGGCCTCGTACTGCTGAGCGATGGTCTCCTTGATGCCATTAATGGCGCCCATGATGTCCTGCAGGGACAAATCCGGAGGGGCGGACGGAACACCCCCAGCGTCTTCCGGGAGAACACCGGCCGTCCCAGGGGACCCCTTACCCTGAGTGTAGCGGTCCATGTTGTTGGTCTGGACCGGTCCCCCACGTAGGGATGTCTTGGTCTTACGCCTCTCGGGATCCCCTCTGCCTCCCATGTGGAACCACGCTCGCCGAAGGGGACCACTGAGCAAGCGTCAAAGTGGCACGGGCGAAGCCGACACGAGCCGTACCAGGGACCGCAATGTGGCGGTGCGAGAGGATCAAAGTCAATGGGCACACTGGGTTCAGGCGGAGGCAAAGGCGCGAAGCGAAGGCCGAGTAAAAACCCAGCCGCACAAAGCAACTCCACTGTCCAGCCACTCAGAGATCCAAAAGTGAAACCGAAAGTGATAAGACGGCCGCCGGCACAGCCCCGATGCCGTTGTTGTTCAACTATGCCCCGGCTCCACAGTTCACCTTCGCACCGGGCACAGCCATCAGTTGGGCCTCAAAAGTTCAAACCACCATAGATCAGGTCTCCCAGGTCCGATTTGGTTTCTGAAAAGAGTTTAGGGTTCAGCCAACGTTCATCTTCCAGAATCCGTCAACCAAGTCAGGATAGAGTCAGGATAAGTTCCGAGGAGCAGCGAGGGTCCGGGGAGCCCTGTGCTCACGCGACCATCTTGGATGCGTGCTAGGCTCCTCCTCCGGTTTTTCCTTTTCTTAGTATGTAATTCCGGAGAGGGGGAGGGTAAGCTTTACTGGGTGATATTATCCGGCCCAGATTAGTTTATGGGAGTGTTCCCTTGGGGAAGGGGGCACAGTTAGAGGAAGGCTTTTTTTAATCTCACTGGGTGGGGAGCATAATAGGGAAAAAAGAAAAAAAAATCCTCATTGGTCCAATGTACAGAATATTATATAAACACAGAGTGGTTTTAGAGCAACGAATTTGCTGGATGTCTACAACTCTTTCTTTATGGTGGTTTACTGGATGTCTACAACTCTTTCTTTATGATGGTCTAGATTTAACTATAATCCCTTCTGTAGTTCCTGTTAAAATATTGACATGAAATGTAAACGGCCTTAGGGTTCTGAGTAGGCAGAGGGGAATACTTCAATATCTGAGTCAATCTCAGTATGACATAGTTATTCTCCAAGAAACACATTTAACATACAATGAACGGGAATTGATTTGGGTCAAGCAGAGAGGGATGGAATTTGCTATCAATACCCCACAAACGTGTTGTACTAAAGGGATGGCTTTGATTATCAAGTATTCAGCCAAAGTAACTTTAGGGGACATTAAGGCAGATCCCAAGGACCGGTGGATCATTGCTGACATTAAAATCCAAAATGAATGGTCTACTCTTGTAGGCTACTATGGTCCAAATATAGAGGAAGAGGGACCCCTGAACATCATATATAGCCATTTGATTCAATCCAACGTTCCCATTATTATGGGGGGCGATTTTAATATTCTCTTAAATACCGTCCTAGATAGATATAATGGGGGCAGGCTCATCCCTACAAAGATGGGTTCCTTTCTTAAGGTTCTAATGAAGGACTTGGGCCTGATAGATATCTGGAGGAAGATGTATAAGGGATTGGGTGGCCTTCTGGATTTTACGTTTCATAACAAAAAATATGGGCATTTCCCTCGGATTTATTTCTTCCTGGCAGATATAAGACTTCTGAACCGTACAATTTCTGTAACACATCTCCCGGAGCATCTCTCTGACCATTCGACTGTAGTATTAGAGTTACAAATGCCTAGAGGAGTGTCAACAAAAAGGTGGACATTTGATAGAACTCTACTTTTAGATCCCCTAATTATATCATGATTGAAGGAAGAAACAGTGTTCTTTTTTTAATCTAATAAAGATTCTGCTTCATTAGATGTAATTCGGGATGCCTACAAAGCTTTTATAAGAGGCTGTGTATTAAGCTTGGCAGCCAATAAATTCAAGGAGGGCAGAAGGAAAATTCAGAAATTGGAAGACGATATTTCTAGAGCAAGGAATGAAAGTAATACTCACATAGATATGAATCTAGGTAGTGGAGAAAGTAGGGAGGTTTTAGCTAAAAGACAACTGCTAATAGATCACCTAGATGACATCAGTAGAAAAAAGTGGGAATCGAGTAAACTGGCCAATTACTAGTGGGGTGAAGGATGTGGGAAACTCCTTGCCTGGAAGTCTCGGATTAACCAGACCAGGAATCTATTTAAAGAAGTAACCTTGCCTGATTCGGGCGTGGTCCTTCAGATAACTCTGTAATAGAACAGGCTTTTGAAGTTTTCTTTCAGGACTTATATACAGAGAACTTAGTAGTAACAGAATCTCAAATTAAACCATATATTGACGATATATCGTTACCATCTCTTACTGAGAATCAAACTAGTCTATTAAATCACAATATCTCTCTGACCGAACTTAAGTCGGTTATGAAACACTTAAAGAAGGGACGGGCAGCGGGTACTGATGGTATCCCTAACACATTCTATATAGCCCTGATAGAAGAGATTGCCCCTACACTTCTTATTCTACTTGATGAGATTTTCTCAGATAGCTTTGTGAACCCCAAGACCTGGGATGAGGCTGCTGTCTCTCTGATTTTAAAACCAAATAAAGACCCCAAAAAATGTGACTCATACAGGCCCATCTCCCTGCTGAATTGCGATTATAAAACCTTTGCGCAAATTCTAGCAGGGAGGTTGAATTCGTAATGGGCTTTCTGATTCACTAGGACCAGAAGGGTTTCATCAGGGGTCTTCAACTTCATGACTTGACTCATGAATTGATAGGTGCGACAGATATTGCCACCACAAATAATTTACCGTTTACGACCTTTGCTTTTGATGCCGTAAAGGCTTTTGATAGGGTGAATTGGCCTTTCTTAATCTATATGACTCGGAAGTTTGGATTAGGACACCATTTTGTTAAAGCTATCAGCAATATTTATAACACCCCCACAGCTCGACTCGTAGTTAAAAGCAATCTTTCAAAGTCAATTAGGTTGGAGAGGGGAACGAGACAGGGGTGTCCCCTCTCCCCCTATTGTATGACCTTTATATAGAGCCTTTGGCCTGTAGTATTAGAGACAGTCATACTTTTGCAGCCTTTGAGTGGGAAGGGTGGGAAAAGAAAGTCGCCTTATATGCGGACGACTTAATGGTGTTCTCCAGAGACTCCCTTGCTATTCTACCCTGTTTAGAGAACATTTTTATACATTTCGGGAGGGTCTCAGGTTACTTAATAAACGCCCAAAAAACAGATATTATGACCTGGAATACACCACCTAGCAATGTGACAACTATACAGCAAATTCGGTATTTAGGCATTCAAATATCACATAAGATCTCTGATTTAGCCCAAGTAAATCTTGATTACAAAAAAAAAGAGATGACTGTATTATTAAGATCTTGGGGTGGGCTTCCATTGACTATACTAGGCCATTCTAATTTGATCAAAATATCTATCCTGCCAAAATGTACTTTTATTTTTTATTCAATTCCTCTACATTTCAATCTTTCATCCCTGAAGGACCTCCAGGGCCTTATACATAGTTTCCTCTGGTCTAACACAGGGGTTAGGATAGCATGGAGGAAGCTGCGGTGTGCGAAGTTGGAGGGTGGCATTGCTGCTCCCGACCTTCGCTTTTATTGTCAAGATTCCCAATTAAAGAATATAAGGCTGCTCTTGTTTAATACCTCCTGTTTCTCCCCAATGTATCAAGCTATGGCCAAAAATACCCCCCAAGATGGAGACAGTTGTCATTTCAAGTTTGGACATCCCAAATACTTAAAAAAAAATTTAACTCAAGGTGTTAAGATCTGTCTGTGAAGTCTGGTATTATATAAGGAAGACTCTAAAAATCTCTTATTATAGTTCGGGGGCCCCCATCTGGAATTCCCCAGGGACTCCAACAGGTTTAAAAGATCGTCTATCAATTCCATTATTGGAAGAAGGTATCTTGAAGTGGGGCCAACTCCTACAGAGAATAAACTCCTTCCATGGGAAGTACTTTTTAACACTACCCATCTAAGACTCTCAAGATTTAAGTTCTACCAATTATCGAGCTGGCCTACCAAACTAAATAAAGAGGGGGAAATAAATGAAGATCATGAGAATATTTTACGAAGACCCGTCTCTCAGCGTAAAGAGGTATCCAAATGGTATTGGCTTTTGGTTAGGGAAGAGCCTCCGTTACTACTGATGGAAGATCCCTGGAGGAAAGACCTGCCTTTGACCAACGTAACATATCTATGGCAAGTATCGATGCGCACTTTATGGAATGTGGTCAAAGCTGCCCATCTTAAAAGAAACCATATGTTCACACTCCATAGGGCGTATTGGACCCCGAAGAGACTTTCAAAATTAGGAGGAGGTTGGCAGAAGTTCTTCCCGAAGTGCGCTTCTGATGATGTAGACGATTTACACCTGTTTTGGCAGTGTTCTTCTCTCCAGGGTTTCTGGTATAATCTCGGTAAGACCCTAACTGAGGTGATGGGGCGGGAAATTATGGTAAGCCTGATTTTGGTTATCTTTGGGGTTTTCCCAGGGGAAAGGCAGAGTTATAATTTTTCCAAATCACAATACTTTTATTTTTGTTAATTTTTCTTGCAAGGAGAGAAATCTATATAAATTGGATCTCCCCTCATTCTCCAATGATATTAGATTGGGTTTCCTCGGTGAAACACATTCATAGACTCGATCTTGCGAGTTCTTCGAGAAAGACAATTGGAATGTGGGGGATTTGGGATAAGTGGATGAATAATTTAATTTTAAAATTTGATCATAGAATATCCTGTAAATTGTTAAAATCTACAAGGTCCAATGATTATGCTATAAGTGAGACTTGGGAAGTTACATAGCATGGTGTCTTTTTCTTCCTATAGGACTATGGCAGCCGTTTTTTTCGGACCCCCCTGATCTAACAACTTGGTATCGCTATCCTACTTAGGGGTCCCGCGGATAAACCTAGGCCTTTGCCTATAAACCTCTCACCTATTGATAAATGAGGACAAACAACCCGCCAAAAAAAAAAGTCCTTACTCACTCGGCCCATACGGGGAGGCATTGTTGTGTCTGCTTCTGAGCTTGCATCAGGTCCAGGGACACTTACTAAGACTACATGAGGAATGGAGGGCACTTGGCCATCTGTAAGTGATGGGGACGGGTAGTGTGATAATGAGTGAGAGCCACTTTAAACTTCATTGGGCGACTGGACCCTTTTCTTGACTTTGCAAATAATGGAAACAGGTTGTGGGTGGCTGTGGGGATGCTGCTTGTCTTGTTTCATTTTTTGCAGTCTTTTCCTTTCCCTCATAGTGAGGGGACGTGGCTGCTGCGTTCCGTCTGGCCTGGTTTTTCCAAGGACAGTCTGAGCCTTTGAGCTTGAATTTATTGATTTCGGGTGTGTACTTGTGGGCGGGTCTACACATGCCAGGGTGTCAGTGATTTTGCTGATGACAGATGAACTCTGCGCCGGGCGGAGGTCTTCCGGCTGGAATGTATAGACACAATATTTGTGTCTGCAATATGAGTGTTACAGACTGCGTACGTTTGCATGGGACTTGCTCAGACTGTTTGATTGCATTGTCTGGGAACATCCATCAACTCCTTAATTTCTGACAAGATGGTGTTGAGAAAGGTCAATAGTGACTCCATGCTATATATATATTAGGAAAGCAATAACAAACCGACTGCATGAAGTTTGCAGTGGATTGTGCTCGGAAAATCAATCTGTTTAGGCTGTTGAGCTTGTTGTCAATCTCTGCTGTGAAGACAGCAAATTCAGGAGGCCAACTTGGAGATCCATATGGTCTGAGTGGTAGTTTAATACCGATACGGTGGATTGAAGTGTATGTAATAATAGAGTCCAAATTGCCATGGGGGAAGTTGTGTTAGTTTCTGGAGCAATTTTGCCTTGCAAAGGTGAACTACAAGTTGGGTCTGGAAGGTAGCAGGGCCCAAGTTTCCTGAGCACTCTGGGATGGTTGGTTTGGCAGCTGAAAGTGGAATTATATTCCTAGATGGTGCCCAGGTTCATTGGGCCGGGGGGCTACTAATGAGGCAGTCCACACATGTCTCTGAGATTTAGCCAGGTCAAGAATTAGTTACCAGCTGTGAGCAAACTCTAATTTGCCACACCCAGTTAGGAGAAGGTATAAGTCAATTGTGGGGAAACATGTGAAGATGAACCACTCAGGGGGACTCCAAGAGAGGAGCTCTTTATCTGGAAGCTTGCGGGGGACTGCAGGGTGGTGCTGCCAGCTGAGACGTTGATTGATGACAAGACCCCTGGCTGTAAGCCGTTAGGACTGAATTGGTATTGGGGTTCTCGGATGGTGCCATCTCAACTTCAGCCTCCTCAGCTACCAAGCTAGAGACTACGTCGCTGTCCTGGGTAGGTCCTGTTGACAGGGTGGGTTGCAGTAAAGCCTGAAATTTTTGTTGCATCTACCTTCCCATCATCTGTGCTGGACTGGGCTAGATGTCGCGGGGATCTTTTAAAAAAAAGTCCGGTAGGGTAGTGACACGGGCTAGTGTGCCCAACAGTTCTTCTCATGTCCAGTGAGGCAGCCATAGAAGGATCAAGAACAGTCAGTGGTTTGGGGTGCTTACAGACCTCAGTGGTAGAACCAAGTGCGGGAGCCTGGGGCGATTCTAGTGAAGGTGCGAGTTGTTGGCTGGGCTCCAGGACTAGAGATGAACACTCCCCATTCACCTGGGGAGAACTTGCCATGCTCACCTTGTTTTTACTGTGCCTTGAAGCTGTTGTTGGCTCCTTTCGCATCTTACCGAATCTCATCTAAATTCCACCAAGACTAACACAGGAAGGCGCCTCAAGGGAGAGCCTCTACTAGCACTACCTCCCCTCCCCTTGCTGCTGTTGGTGCTGCACTTTACCTGGGCGCAGGGGACGGACACAAGCATGCAGTGTTGATGGCCCCAGGGTATTAAATGTAACTGGTCCAATAGAGGCCAGTAAAAGGGAGGTTAAGTGGCAGATCGTGCTGTGCTTTAACAGTACTTTGAAAGAGCTTTAAAGACTCTAAAATAAAACCTCTGGTCCGAAAATTGACACAAATTAAAGTAATTCAGCTACTTGTTTTCTTGCCTTGGAGCAGGTGGATGCGTACATTGGAGGACACAGGACTTTGCTCCTGCTGACTCTTCGTGAGATTGTCTTCGTGAGAAGCAAACCTTGCAATCATGTGGCCTCCGCACTGATGTCATTATGACAATGTTACTCTTAACGGGGGCCACAGAAACACTGCAGGACTGTTGGGAGGCAGTGATTATAGCTGATGGGAGGCCCGAGGGTGCACAGGCTAGGGGTTGCCAGCTGATGGTTCAGATTGGTGAGACGTGGGAACAAAGCACACACTGGTCACAAGCAGCACTGATCCTGGTTGGGCTGCTTCCGCGGACCAGGGGCTCAAGCCACCTGTAGCAGGACCTAAACCTGCTACTCCGCAGTGCCTACTCCCTGCTGACTCCACCAGCTTGCCCTTGCCCACTGCCCTCGCCTCTTGCCAAGACATAAGGGCACAATGACACCCCCCTTGATATGCCTACCGGTTTCTGGGTGCCGGGATCCTCTTTGTCTTCTTAATTGGTGTCCCCAGAAGGTGTATGTGAAGGCCTCAGGCTGTACGCTAAAGGGCCTCAGGGCCACAACACGGTCAATATCAACGGCTTGAAGCGTGTTGGGCTATATCCAAGGGTGAGGGGGAGTTGTTTACCGAAGGCTGGACACCCTCCTGTACAAACACAGCTCCCGCCCACTCATGGCTCCACTCCAGCTCCAGCAGCAACATGCTGGCCTGTGCACCACTCCTCTCCTCACGTCACGGCAGATCCACTTGATCCAGCACAAAACACCTTGTAGTTGTTTAGCATTGGACACCACAAAGGACAACTCAAAGGACTGAAGGCCCAGCTTTTGAGTTTGCTGTACCCTAGAAAGGGGCCTGATATATTCCCTTCCATTAAGTAAAACACCAAAGTGTTGCCAATATCAAGTGTTTTTATTATCCCAAATAAGTCATCAAGAAATCACTTGCTGCCTCAATATCGTAGTTGGACATGCTTCCCACAGTCTCTTTACAAGCCAAACAAAATAATTCTCTCATTCTATTGCAGTTTCTTTCATTCCTCGAGGGAAGATGGGTGATACAATAGTACCTTATTCTTTTGGGAGGACACAGCTACTGGACCAGTCTTCCTGTATGGAGAGATCAGAGTCCATAATCATCATTCCCGTACTGAACCAACTCCCACACCCCTTTCTTGGTTGAGAATCCCCTCTCTCTTTTTAGGTCAAGCATTCGAGACCTCTTGTATATCCTTTAGTATATACTTACGTTGTGGTTTGTATTGTGCTCACCCCCACGTGTTAGTAGAAGGTAGAGATACAATAGGGACACCTGGACACAAATGCCTTTGTTGCCTTTGCTACCCAGATTGACCGTGGATTCCCTGTATTGTGACTAACGCTTGGCTGAACCCGTTGCACAGGTCCCGCTTCACAGAGGGGTGCTCTTCTTTGTGGGCTGCTAGTTGCAGCTGGGGGAATATAGGGGCTGAGGGCTGCGAGCAAGAGGGCTGGGACTACATTTCTTAGAAGTCCCAGTAACCCCGCCTGTTTCATCTGGCCCGCTCTCCCTCCCCGCCCCCAACAACCGGGTAGCCTCTGCCAGAGTCATAAATTAATGCGTGAATACGCTGCGCGGGAGCGCGACGGAGTTTGCCGGGGGCTGCAGGGGCCTGACAAGTATTCTACAGTTTCCTTTCTAGAAAGTGAATTTCTTTGTATCCTGTATTGGCGTGAAGTAGGGCAATGTCTGCCATAACAAGTACCACCAGCGCCCGTTCAACTACCCCACCGACTGAGATTGGTCCACTGGCTATTGGCCCTTTAGATAAATTCTTTTTTAACCGTTCATCTTTAATTGATAAAGAGTTAACCTTGGCCGAGAGGCGCGCAGAGCGCAGACAATCAATTGAATTGCTTAAAAATTCTACGGACAAGTATTTAACTCAAACATATCCCACTCTGGTGACTCCATTATCTTCAGTAAACTTTCCAGTTGCCAATGAACAATCTGAAGGACAGACACAAATAATAAATGAGGAAACTGTTACAGATTTGAATAGTTCCAGTGGGAGTCACAACCGTCTCATATTGCTTCCTGATCCAGGTGCTCAGGTTATCCCGACTCGACCTAAGCTTGGGTCCAAGAGAAAAAGAACAGCCCCACAAAGAAAATGTAAAAATGTGGCCAAACCTCCTTTAAAGCAAAGGAAGCTACACAAAACTGTGGGTACAAGAGAGGCTGTTATTGAAGAAAATCATAGTATAGGAAGTGTTCAGAACTCAAATCATGTTCCCTTGGGTACCCTAGACTCACAAGAGAAAATTTGCCTTGAGTCTACTTTATCAACTAACGATAAATTGCTCCCACCTGCAAACCTGCTCCCTGAGCTAGAAAGATTACTCAGATCAATACTTATCCCGATAGAGAATAGAATTGCCAAGCTCTCTGATAGGTTAAACCACTTTGAGCAGGCAACACTAGATAATTTTTATTCTACAAAATCATTGATTAAATCTAATGCAAGGGTGGATTTAAGTATAAAGCCCCATGATAATACTAACCTTGTCACTCAAGATAAGGGTAGAAGGTCTCATAACAACTCTCCCTCACCCCCGAAGACAAGTAACACCATTGTCAAAACAACTACCAAATCTACTGACTTGGTATATTTAGGCCCTGTCCAACTTCAGCCTAATACCACTAATACCACAAATCCACCCCAGTCGATGGTATCTCAGCCACAAAATACATCACCCGTGGCTGGTTTAGGGGTTACTGTATGTTCCCTAGTGGGTAACGCTTCAGTTCCCACAAAAGTAACCAACAAGCAGTTAGTTCGAAACAATCCTGCGGTCGGGACAGGGGACAATGTATGTCTTCCAGCAGGTAAAGTTTTAGTTCCAACCCAACCAACTAATATTCAGTTGGTGTTGAAACCTGCACCCTGTCCTGGTCCTATAGTTTCCAAATCAATCCCACCTCCCGTGATAAAGCCACACCACAGAAAACCCCCAGTAAACCTTACTCCGGATTCCTTCCCCTATGTAGTAGTTCTTACAAACGTCCCACCACTCCCCATAGGGCAGAGAGAAACCTTCCAGATGCTTAAAAATAAGACCATGCACTGGTTAAGGGAGAATAGACCTCTCCCAGGAGATCTTGATGGGTTAATCATAGGGGTAAGGAGAATAGATTGGATAGGGTATACACCAAAAAGTTTGGGTGGGGACTGTGTTGTGGTCAACTTTCAAGATCCAAGGGTGGCGGGATGGATAACTAGGCAGGGATGGGGTGAAAACAAGGGAGATATTAGAATTGTAGATCTTACCTTTTTTTACCCCCGCCCAACCAGTGTACTGACTAGCCTGCATAACGAACCCCTGAACCCTTCTGCTGTATCATGGCCAATTACTTCCATACCAGCTTCATTATTTGGTCAGAACTATACCGCATGTACTAATTATAATTCTCAAGCTGGACGGCTGGACTCAGGGTGGGGATATTGACAAATTACTAGAGAGTGGAGCAGTAGTACTGGAGGGATTAATAATGAGTCCAAGGGGGCCTGTGAAGATCATGTTAGTTCTATTGACACAATCTTAACTGCTGGTTATACAGAGAAGGGGAGTTTTGTTGTAGAGGGAGGTACCGGGATGGAAAATATAAATGTTAGTACTGTGAAACTTGCTGACCCCATTGATGAT
Organism: Triturus cristatus; assembly: GCF_964204655.1. Classification (NCBI taxonomy): domain Eukaryota; kingdom Metazoa; phylum Chordata; class Amphibia; order Caudata; family Salamandridae; genus Triturus; species Triturus cristatus. The sequence goes on from NC_140582.1 coordinate 501,998,254, forward strand.
CTGGGGAAGGTAGTTACTAACATCAAAAGCCCAATGATTTCCCGAGTGTCTTCTTATACTAACAATCATGATGGGTCTGAGTTTAGCTTTGGTACGCTTTTATCCTGGAATGTGGCAGGGTTGAGTAGCAAGTTAGACTCCCAACTCTGGGCAGAATATATCTGCGGGTTCGATGTATGTTGCTTCCAAGAAACCTGGGCTTGTGAACCCCTGTTTTGTTGTGGCTATTTAAACTTTTCGATACCAGCATTGAAAGGTGGTAGGGGTCGGCCCATGGGAGGTCTTACTGTATGGGTAAAACAAGATTTGGATATTACCATCAAAATTTTGGACCTGGGAAGTAGCGACTTACAACTGTTAAGAATCTCAGCAGATAAGGGTCCGTCATTGGACCTGTATAATGTTTATATAAGAGGCAGTAACACAACCAATTCCTCGACCTTAGAACTGTTGTCTGCCTGCTTAGAGACAAAGTCCCAAGATAGCAGGGTAATTATAGCCGGGGATCTTAATAGGACTTTTGAACCTTTAGATTCTACAAATGATCCCCTAGGGAAGGATGAGGACAACCTCTGGGGAGTACCATCTTTATGTTTAAACCCCGTCCCAAGGTGGACAAAAGACATCCTATTACTAAATGCTATTTGTATGGAACATGGTCTAAGAGCACTGAATGGGAGAACTACAGGGGATAAGGAGGGTAGTTGTACCTTCGATAATGGTAATAGCAGGAGCAGAATCGATTATATAATATGTAGTCTACAGTTGTGGCAGGGGGTTATTGATATGACCATTAGGCCTAGAGTAGAAAGTGATCATAACCCCCTTTGTGTGACCCATAGGTGGTGGAATCCAGCAGTGGGAAATTTGTATCTAAAGAACGATCAGATTCCGGTCATGAGCAACGACGAACGTAGGCTGAAATGGCCAAGGGTATTGGCTAACGAGGAAACCATGACCTATATCAACAATGAGGTTGATAGCGCAATTACTGCAATGGAGGCGGCTGATCCAATAGTTCCCGGGGTTAGGGATATCACCGATATCCACAATAAGTTATTTTCCCTCCTCAAACCATGTTTTTTGACCAAGAGTAAGAAAGGGAGGAAAACCCAGGATGTTGGAAGGTGGTTCAATCGCCAATGTAGATCTGCACGTCTAGTACTGGGACAAGCTATTAGGAGCAGGGACCGCGTCGCAATAAAAGAGGCAAGGAAACTGTACAAACTGGCCATTTTCCAAGCAAAAAAGAAATGGGATGAAGACCACTGGGCAGAGTTGAAAGAGGCCTCTAACAAGAAGGACTCTAGGTCCTTTTGGAAAATTATTAAGTGGGGTAGAGGAGGTGGCCCTGCAAAGCCAGATAATAATGTAGCTGAAGAAGCCTGGGTTGACTACTTCAGACCACAATATGCTGAAGTCATGCACCCCGGGGTAGGTGAAGGCATAGCGCCAGTCTATGCTATTGACAACATGTTCTCCCCCAAAGAAGTAGAAATCGCGATTAGATCTGTGAAAAGTGGGAGAGCGCCAGGGTTAGATGGGATACCCCCGGATATTTTTAAGTATGATATGACGAGATGGGTGAGGTATATTTTTTTAGTAGCAAATGCCCTAGCCAAGGGGGGGGTGGTCCCCGACCTTTGGAAAGGTGCAATTATTATTCCCATCCATAAGAAGGGAGATCGCTCATCGCCTGCCAATTATAGGCCCATAAGCCTAATAGCAACCATGCAAAAAGTAGTGGGAAGAATGGTTGCAAATCAGCTTATGGACTGGGTTGATGCCAACAATGCCCTTTCCATATACCAAGCTGGATTTAGGCGAGCTACCAGTACCATTGATCAGGTCTTCCGCTTTACCATACTGCGGTGGAAGACGGTTTTACTGGGAAGAGGCTGCCTATATGTCGCGTTTGTCGACCTGCGGGCGGCATTTGATTTAGTCCCCAGGTTTAAGCTATGGTTGGTCTTGCGAAAAATGGGAATTCCTATTGATTTGCTTACATTAATTATGCGCCTTCACGAATCCAATTTCGCAAGAATACAGTGGGGTGGGAATGGCGAATTTACTTCGGACTTTCCCGTGGAAAGGGGTGTCCGACAAGGCTGCTCCATGGCTCCCTTACTCTTCTCATTATTTATTAATGGGATTGTTAGGCGAATGTTGGAAGCAAGCGTAGACGCACCTTCGTTAGCGGACGCCAGGGTTCCGATCCTGATGTTCGCTGACGATACTCTTATCTTGTCGAAAACCCCTGCAGGGCTGCAACGTGCATTAAATATTTTTGATACCTTTTGCACAGAGCACGGGCTTGAAGTAAACGTGGGGAAAACAAAATTAATGGCCTTCACCCCAAACCGTAGAATCTATCCCAAGGTAACCCTAAATAATTGTAAGTTAGACACTGTTAAGGAGTTTACATATTTAGGGGTACAGATAGCAGAGAGCGCTGGCTGGTTGCACCATTTGGAAAAAGTGGTCATAAAACATCAACAAGTTTCAGGTGCCTTGAGGGGTGAACACCGTAAATCTAAAACAAAGCCGATCAAACCCGCACTTATAGTATACGATGCCAAGGTTTTAGGTGCCACTTTATATGGAGCGGAGTTATGGGCCTGGGACAATCTTGCGGCCCTACAGATATCTGAGAACAAGTTCCTTAGAGGAATTACAGGACTTCCTCAGAGCACCCCCCTAATACCATTGTTCCTGGAGTTGGGTAAACGCACAATTACTGACAGAGCGCGATTGCGCCCTGTTCTCTACTGGAGGCGTCTTTGGACAACTCCAGAGATTAGACAATATGCAGAGGGTTTTCTCTGGATAATTAAGGAAGACATCTTTCACAAGATAACATGGCTTAAAAATCTAAGGGCAATGCTAATTGATTTGGGGTTTTCCAATCTTTGGAATAACCCAGCGGAAGAAGAGTTCCCAAGCAAAGAAGACCTCAAATTACGTTATTGGGATTGGGTGGGTGGCAATCTGCTGAAAGACGTTAGGTCTGACTCTATGGCTGGTCGTTTCTTGGAGACAAAAAATTTTCCTATCCTAGAAAACTATTGGGATACTATTACGGTACCAATGGATAGGAAGCTAGTCTTCCAGCTAAGATCCGGATCCATTCCCTTAAAAAAACTAACGTCACGTTGGCATAAGTCGACTAACAGGTTATGTCCAGCCTGTGGTAATGCAGAGGAGAGTGTAGGTCACTTCCTATTTGTATGCAAAGCCTACTCATTACCCAGGAGACTATGGCTCACCCCTGTATGTAAAAACCTGGGGACACGTGACAGTACAGTGGCTTTAAGAATTGTGTGTACAACAACCCATGAATCGATAGTAATTGGGGTAGCCAAATACTTGGGTTGGGCCTGGGCCATCAGGCAACGTTTAATGGGGGGGACCAGTTAATCAGGTTTTCCTTTTATTTTGATTGGCTAATAATGTAAAATTACTTGCCAAATGTAAACTTTTTTATGCTAATACTGTATGAGCTGCACAGAACGCTTGTATGAATTTATATTTGTAAATATCCTGTAAATATCTTGTTTTTTAATCTCTAATGTTTTTTAATCTCTAATGTTTTTATGCTGTGCTTTTATGAGAAATATCTCGAATAAAGCTTGTACAACTTATATGTGTATGTACTTTGTGGGCTTTGGAGATCAGCCCTAGGACTTTTCTGCTTCCGCTTAGGGACTTTTTTCTGTTCAACTGCCTCTATTTAAGTGTCTTAATAGAAAATGACCAGAAGAGGTCAGTAATATACCAGAATTGCTTTCTGCTTGTTTAACTGCCTCTATTTAACTGTCTTGATAGAAAACGAACAGTAGATGTCAGTAAAATACCAGAATTGCTCTCTGCTCAGGGACTTAAATTTTTCTGGCAACTGCCTCTATTTAACTTTCTTGATAGAAAACGACCAGCAGAGGCCAGTAAAATACCAGAATCACTTTAGCATTCTCTAGATTCCAGTCCACAGAAATTGTCTTCCACAAGCACCCGTAGACAATAATATTTTTTTCAAATCTTGTATTTTCAGTGATATGACCACCGAAGGCCTTGATTTTATATTAAAAACAGAGCTTTGGACTATACCATTTCCCGCTGAAAGGCAATATTTCTCTCCATGTGTTCCCATACCTGGTGTGTCACACAGTTTGGTGCTTACTTTCCCTCCATGTTAAAGAACAGTAGATGTTTCAGCACCCAGGCTAATGTGCTGCATAGCTAAATACATATAAGTTCCCAAAGGCGAGACTGATTACATTGCAAATGCTTGTTTAGGTTGAGCATTCAAGATCTCTTGTATGTACTTTAGTATATACTTATATGTGTATGTATTTTGTGGGCTATGGAGCTCGGCCCTAGGACTTGTCTGCTTCCGCTTAGGCACTTTTTTCTGTTCAACTGCCTCTATTTAACTGTCTTGATAGAAAACAACCAGTAGAGGTCAGTAAAATACCAGAATTGCTTTCTGCTTGTTCAACTGCCTCTATTTAACTGTCTTGATAGAAAACGACCAGTAGAGGTCATTAAAATAATAGAATTGCTTTCTGCTGAGGGGCTTTCTTTTTTTAATTTTTCTGGCAACTGCCTCTATTTAACTTTCTTAAGAGAAAACGACCAGCGGTCAGTAAAATACTAGAATCACTTAGCATCCTCCAGATTCCAGTCCATAGAAATTGTCTTCCACAAGCACCTGTAGACAATATTGTTTTCAAATTATGTTCAATCTAGATGTTTCAGCACCCAGACTAATGTGCTGCAAAGCTAAATACATATTTCAATCTTTCACTTGTCTGTATGGAGAAAGTAGAGTCCATTATAAACCTTCCAGCCCAGAACACCACCACAACTGACTGGAGAGTATTTTTATATGACTTCTCACTACCATTGATATCCTCTTTTCCCAACCTTCTCACCCTTACTGCCCTACTGCAAAACAGACTCGTCTCTTGCTCCTGCAGGTGCATCGGGATAGGGAAGAATGTGCTTTAGCCAGCCTATAGCTATCCCCCTTTTTAAGACCCGACTCCTTACTCTTTGCTTCTCTTTGTAGTAACGGTGTCTCAAGAAACTGCATGATCAGGGAACATACCTCCGCTAAGTCATTGAGGGAACCCTGACTTCATACCCAACCGATTCACAACAGATCTACCCTGCCTGACCAGCCGCAGGAGCAGGCTGAGCACTTGTGCTACTACAAAGCAAGGTATTGCAGTGCATTCAATTGCACTGTAATGGAAGATGCAGCATAAACGCAGCCATGTTTTTTCCCCTATTTTCAGTCTGATTACTACCACTGACCTGTGACAGTGCCCCACAAAAATTCTCAAAGCAAAACAGCCACCCACGGCAAAGAATCTAACCCAAAAACATACATTGGTGCAGCCTCTAATATCTGTCCTTAATGTTAGCTGCTAACAGTGGTCCAGTCACTCATGTCTGGTTATGGTACAGTTCCAAGTCACTGGAGTCGCACAACCAGTTATGGACCCTTCTGACTGTGATTTCATTGGTATTATTGACAGTGGCAATTGGAACCCATTTTGAGGCTGCTAGGCTCAGCAAGATTGCATGGGAGGGTCAATTGCTTTTAGAAAGCCCCCAATCCTCAACTTTCTGCAAAATGAAAACTGGTTGTTCCCCAGATCTGCAGCAGCTTCATCTTTCAGTTCCAATATTAATTACTTCTGGTAAGGCTCCTTGAAGTCAAGAAATTCAGGGAGTAACTGTATTCCCTTTTCTAATAGCATGGCAGCAGATGCAGAATGTTTTGCCAGACCTGTGGAACTTGCCAACTGATGAGTGAATATAGAAAACTAGTGATTTCCTTGTCTCATTGCCAGTGGTTTGTGTTCCCTTTTAGATGTTAGGGATTGATGTTGATGGCTCCTTGAATCATCCCATGACATCAGACAATAAGTATATTCTTGTTATCATGGCCATGCCATGAAGAAGCACTCTGGCATCTGCAGTGTGGGGCACACATTGAAATCCTCTCTTGAGTTCGTTTCCTAAAGATGGTAACCTATACCCAATGTTAAACGGTGTGTCACTCTACATGAAGGCCATGTGGTGTGGACTGCAAATTTCCACCTGAGACCACTCTCAATCGAGTGGGTTGGCAAAGCACTGAAAAGTATAATGGGTGTCTTACAGAAGCATTTGAGGAGGAATCTGGAGCTCCTGCTGCCATGCTTGTTTGCATATAAGAAGATTCTAGTAACAGGAGTGGGTGCAGCCCATTTTAGGTTCTATTTGGACACCAGATCAAAGGCATACCCCACCCTGAGGGAGTTTTGTAAAGGACATTTGGTGTCCCCCACACAAGCAATAGCAGAGTTTATGCAGGGCCTTTGGAATTTTGTGATTCTGCTGCATTGTCTGAATAATTATGGATTTACTGCACTTGTCGCATAATCCACAATCTGCAGAATAATTAGCATATTTCATCCAAAAACTTGATTCCTAGCTGAAATGGACCAAAAGTTACTAATCAAAAGTGCCACACATTCTGCGCAATGGAAAAATGTCTGCTAAGGTTAACTGGGCACCTTTCAGTTACTTTTTGCTGTGTTCAGATATAAAACAGATCCTAATGAGGTGAAACATTTTCACTGGCAATATTAATATATGCTAAAATGACAAAGCAGCAAACCAAACCAGCCACAGACTGTGGTACATTAACCCACATAATCTGTCTTTTTTGCCACATGATTTATTCAACACTGCCGCATAATTTGATACCCTATTGCAGCATAATTCTAGTGGCCCTGACCACATGCTAGGCAGAAATGGATAACCTTTGGGGCAGTCAAGCACTGCTGAAGAGGTGATATGGTTGGAAAGGTTCAGGACATTCTGCTCTGCTGAACAATCATGTGCTTTAGAAGATAAATGGCATGACCAATGCCAGGTCACATTATTTAGCACAGAATTTAGCTACTTTTCTGGGTGCACCCACACTGGTTGCAAACACTTTTCTTCTTGTGAGTAAATCAAAAACACTGTGAACTACATCTACTAGAATGCAAAGTGAGAAAAGTGGCATTCATTGTTAGGCTCTTATGGGAGCCATTTGATTGATTAGTCATAGATGCACCTGCATGTTTTCAATGGGTGCTTTACCCGACAAACTGCAAACAACATTGACCAACTAATGAAGCAGGCACTGTGCATTTTACCTGGAGGGAAAGCACTTGACAATGGTTATGACAAGGGAATTGAGCCATGCTGACCCAAATGAATGAGAAGAGAAGGAAGCATCCAGTTACCTTCCTCATTCAGAGGTTGTTACCTAGAGAGTGGAGCTGGGATCTGATTGGAAAGGAGTGCTTTCAATTGCCTGGGCTTTCAATTCCATTAGATCTGCTTGTTTGGGACAATGTTCTCACCAGTAACTGAAACTATCACTCGTGTGCTCCAGTTCCGATTGGCCACAGGCCAACCTGCTATAGAGGGGCAAAACGTCCTGGATGGCTCTGAATTCATGAAGTACTAACACATATATTTTAAAACCATAAGGAAGATCCCATACTACTAGATCTTGATATAATACTTTGTCTAAAACACATTTTATGGTTGTGCCGTGCTGTGGCATTTTGCTTGTTTAACTTCATAATCAAGTTTTAATTTTCTTATTTATTTGCTGTTGTGTGCCTTTCCTTGCACTAACAAAGTGTTAGCACAATCGTGTTGAGAGTTGCCATTGTCATGGTTGATTAGAATTGTCAGTAGTAACTACCATTCGTTCAGCGCACAGTCTACCATTACTGTATCGTAGTAGCACCTTTTGGTAGTTTGTGGTTTGAATTTCCAAATATTCTCTAGTCTGCTTTGGTTTGTGTGGTGAGTGTGAAAACATCGATGATTTTCTGGAACTATCTGAAATTCAACTTTGTTATCAACACTGAACAGTTTTTCAAATGGGCGTTTACTTAAATCTTAAGAGGAAACAGCTTCTTAAGCAAAGCTAAATCAATTTTGATACCATTAACAGGTCTGAGCACAGTGATTGCTTATCCTGCTTGCTACTTCTAATAAAAGGATTTTATTAAAAATTGTTGGAACACCAGGGCAAGGATTCAAGGAAAGTGTCCGGTGCTTCTTGTTCAGATGTTCCAGTTACTCTGAATGTGGTTGAAAAGAAAAGAAAAATGAATCTCAAAAACTACACACAGTATTTTATATGTAGACATCAACATCACATTCTCTGCACCTTGTTCAACATTGTTCCTGAAACTATAACTTTTCACTTGTGGAGTTCTAACATGCACAATCTATGTTTCAATTTGCTATGCAATAGATCATTTAGCTTTTCTACCACCACGTCTTCTTAAAGCTGATCTTTATAATAAACATTTTGCATGTTTTTTAATTTGAACACACCTTCTTTATCCGTGACCTAGTTATGTTTGTGGAAACTTACAGCTGTGTTTATAGCTCAACAGTTTGATGATCATTGTAGTCACAGGCCAAATTTCCAGTCTAGTCTATAAAATAAATATTTCTGCTTGTGTAAAAACTTTTTCGTATAGTGCCTCTGTGTCACACATCATAGACAGCATATAGGAAAGTATAGAGCCATTCTTTGTTTAATACAAAGATCTTCATGGACCGTGCTTGCTACAGGTTACAACCCTCATTGGGTAAACTAGCCTTTCATCCTTTTGAAGTCAATCAAATGCGTATTCTTGGGTACCAACTGCTAATATTAGTATCAAGAGACAATTCAGTATATGTCACGTACATGGCAGGGTTTCAAACACAGGTTACGGAGACCTGGATCATGCCAATTTTGATGACATCATTATCAAATAAATTTACATTAAACTAAATGAAATGTATACTTATGAGGTATCCTGAAAACTGGCATGGGTTCAACAGCCCTTCACTTCTTTTAGATAGCCCTGTCCTATATATAATCAACTAATCATAATTACTAGCACTTATAGGTTAGGCATGTGCTAGGCAAATCAGTGATTAAACATGCTCTTCCCCATATAGGTACACAGGTTTCCTGTGTGTGCAGCTAGTTGAGATGGAAGAAGGAGGGTAAAGTAGTTGATACTGTGTGCAAAAATGGAATATCTCAATTTCTGGGTGCTCAAAATCAACAAAGGTGGAGCAAAAGGTTTTCTGGATTCCACTCCCATTCCACTTTCATTTCATTAACCAAAGACCACAAAGAGGGAATACACTTAAATCGATTATTGGTTATCTCTCTATCCCTCGTAAGGGGAAGGGGGCATTTTTGTTTGTTTAAAAAGATTCTCACCCACATGCTTCATCATTAAATCTGGACCCAGATACAAGGTGTATCTGGGTGGGCTCAACCTTGAACCTCAAGGTCACGCTTTTATAATTTTTTGTAGATCTTGTATTTCAAATTGCCTACAGGTGTCCAAATGATTGATTGAAAATGGTGTTTATGGAAGGAGGAGCCTAGCGCGCAACCAAGATGGCCGCGTAGGTGCGAGGCTCCCGAGGACCTCCGCGACCTCCTACATATATCCTGACAATATCCTGTCCTAGATGAGGGGACTGTGTTGGTGAGCCCGAGCTGAGGTGGCACCCGCTTTCCGCTTCCAAATTGGACCTCGGACTCCGGCGGTAGCACCGATTGAGATTTCCGGCCTTCTCCACGCCGGACCCCGGATTGGAGTTGTGGGGTGATCCGGAGGCAAAGTCAACAACAGCGGCGGGCTGGGCGCGGCGGCTCGCGTACCCCGCACTTTCACTTTCGCTTTTGCACCCTCCTTGCTGTTTCGGCGAGGTTGGGTCGCGGGGCACTGTGAGGTAGTGTGGCCCCGTTGGGGTGCCCTGCCGACCCGCCGGCTGTGACTTGCCCCGTGGCCCTGTGGTGACCCCCCCCGGATCCCGTGAACCGGCTTGCCCGCCCTTTACGACGTGCCTGGCACGGCCGTGGGACTGGAACCATGTCCACAAAGCAAGATGGAGATCGAGCAAAGGTGAAATCGACCCGACGTGGCCAGTCCCCCAGTCTAACAGCATGGACCGCTACACCCTCCAGAAGGGATCTCCCGAGGTGCCGCGTAGGTCCCCTGAGGGCCCGACTGATGCTCCTGCTCTGCCCGCGGACCTGATCCTGCGAGACGTGATGGGCGCCATCGCTGAGATGAAGGCCTCGGTGGACCAGCGCTTTGATACACTGGCGCAGAAAATCGACTCGGTCCTTGTGGATGTTGGCCTGGTAAGGGCCGATTTATCCAAGACTAATGACCGGGTTGATTCGTTGGCCCACACCACATCGGGCCTCACGACGGATGTGGCAGCCCTCCAAAAGGAGGTGCGCCGGCTTGGCCAGGCGAGCGCGCTGATGGATCGTCGCCTGGAGGATTCTGAGGGTCGGGCCCGGAGGAACAATGTCCGTATTCTCGGGGTGCCTGAGGGACGGGAGGAGGCGGCGGCAGATCTATTCGTGGAGGACTTGATTCTCACCCACCTCCAGCCCCGGGGACTGAGTAAATTCTTCGCGGTGGAGCGGGCCACAGGGTTCCCGGGGGAAGGCCCAAGGCCGGAGCCCCCCCGAGGCCTCTCATCGCCCGGATTTTCAACTTCCGAGACAGAGACGCTATCCTGCAATCCTCCAGACTACAGGGGCCGGTCAGACTCGACAATATGGATATAAATTTTTATCCTGACTTCACCCCAGCGGTCCAAAAGCAGAGACTAAGCTTTCTCGGAGTCAAACGTCGTCTACGGGACCTAAATCTCAAGTACGCTATGCTTTTCCCGGCTAAGCTGCGGGCGGAGTTGGATGGCCGTACGCACTTCTTTGATCGTCCCGAAGCAGCCGGGGACTGGTTAGATACTTTGCCTGGGGATCGGGATCGGGGGGGTGGGGGGGAGCGGTGGGGGGAGAGGGCCCGCCGGATCAGGACTGAGGGACTAATATTATGCCTCGCTCTGGACAAAATTGATGTCACTTTTGACTGTTCGCCTGTTCGAGTAAGTCTCCTCCTGTGGAGGTCGTGTGGGGTCTCTTGGGGGTTCTCCCTCCTCCTCTGGGGGTTTAGTTAGTTTCACCATCTATGGGGCGACAGGCACACTGCACTTTGGGGGGGCTGTTTGGGCTCATGCAGGGGTGCAGGGAGGGGGGAGTTCTGTTGGGGGGGGGAGTTGGGGTGGGGTGTTGTTGTTCGTTTTTACCACAAGGCAAACCCTTTTCTGTATTGTTTTTAAGGTGCTCTCCGGGGGACGATTGATGGCTCCTGTGTGTTATGGGGGGTAGGGAGTTGACTTTGTTGTCTTGGAACGTTAATGGACTGGGGGATAGGATCAAGCGAGGTGTGGTCCTGCAGTATTTGAAACGAATCTCACCCGATGTAGTCTTCCTGCAGGAGACACACCTTATTGGAAACTCTTTTTGTGCCATGAATCGGCGTGGCTATCGTTTGGTGGCCCATTCGGGCTTCACGTCGGGCTCACGGGGTGTGGGCATTATGGTGAAGAACTCGCTCCCGTTGGAAATTGATGAGGTGCGCCAGGATGATAGGGGGCGCTATGCTGTTTTAGTGGGGAGAATGGAAGGCAAAGTGGTGGTTTTTGTATCGGTATACGTCCCACCGGGGTTGCAGGCGACCACTTTTGCAGACCTGGGGCGCCTCCTCCTGGGCCTTCCGGGGGGACTCCTAGTGGTTGGGGGGGACTTCAATGCGGTGGTTTCTGGGACTCTGGATCATCACCCCCCTAGGGACCTCCCCCGGGCCCAGGCGTGGCTATCTGGCCTCTTGGACACACTGGGATTGGTGGACTGCTGGCGCTTAAAACATCCCACACAGCAGCAGTACACTTTCCACTCGGGGGCACATGGTAGCCTCTCACGGCTTGATCATGTCCTTGTCCCGGCGGCCTATGCTGGGAGTGTGGGGGAGGTGCGCCATCTGGCGCGGGGTATTTCAGATCACTCCCCGCTCCTGTTCCATTTTGATGTCCTTCCGAGGGGTGAGGGCAGGGTAGTTCCCATCAATGCCTGGTACCTGCGCGACCCCACCATTCGCGCTGCTGTGATTAAATCCCTGCAGCGATACTTTGATGAGAATGTGGGGTCCGTCCCTTCGGCTATCTCCTTGTGGGAAGCCTTCAAGACAGTTCTCAGAGGAGAGGCCCTGTCCCTCATTTCCCATGCCCGGAGGCGCGAGCGGGAGGAGGTTACCCGGGTGGAGGCCGAAATTGCTGAATTGGAGGGTGATTTAGAGGGCGGAGTGACGGATGCTGCACTGCATGTCCTACAACTTAAGCAGGCGGCCTACAGGGCCCTCGTTACGGAGGCGGCCAGGGGCCTCAGTAGGGAGCAGCAGGGGCGACTGTATGATGTGGGTGATAAGGCGGGCAAACTGATAGCGTGGTTGGATAAAAAGGAGAGAGTGAATCGTGTGGTCCCGCTGATTGAGAGGACGGATGGTGTGAGTGTCACCGAGCCAGAAGAAATTGTCTCCTGTTTCGCGGATTATTTCCACGAGGTGTATTCTCCGGTCTCTCCTTGCTCGGAGGAGGACTCCCATTCCCTGCTTAGGGATATCGCGCTGCCTTCCCTCTCGGAGGAAGACAGGGTGTCGCTGGATGCCGCTCCTACATCCGACGAAATTGCCCTCGCCATACGTTCGGTTGCCTCTGGCAAGGCCATGGGCCCAAATGGCATCCCTATCGAGTTATATAAGTTGCGACCGGATGTATTGGCGCCCCACCTCCGCGCGATGTTCCTGGCGGCCCACTCGCTGGGCTCCCTCCCACCGGACCAGCGTCTGGCTACTATCGTGGTGATCCACAAGGAGGGGAGGCCTCGGGACCGGGTCACATCCTATCGGCCTATCTCGCTTTTGAATGCGGAGCCCAAAATTCTCGCCAAGGTGCTGGCCAATCGGCTGGTCGGCGTGGTGGGCGACCTGGTTCACCAAGACCAGTCCGGCTTTATCCCCCATCGCAATACAGCCCTTAATCTGCGGCGCTTGCACGGGGTGCTCGCACGTGTCCCATTCGTGCTGGAGCCGGCCATTTTGGCGTCCTTAGACGCCACTATGGCGTTTGACACGCTTGAGTGGCCATACATTTGGGCGATGCTGGCGAAGTTTGGATTCGGCCCGGGCTTCATCAGTTGGGTCAAATTGTTGTATTCGGGCCCATTGGCGCAGGTGGTGGTGAATGGAAGAGTTTCGGCCCCATTCGAGCTGGGCCGGGGCACGCGACAGGGCTGCCCCTTGTCGCCGCTCCTGTTTGCGCTGGCCTTGGAGCCCCTGGCGGAGTGGCTGCGGTGGCACCCCTCCATCCGTGGACTCCGTTGGACCCCCGAATATGAGGACCGTGTGTCCCTATACGCTGACGACATCCTTTTGTACCTAGCCTCCCCACGTAAGTCACTCATAGTCCTGGTTGATGTTTTACGTTCATTCGGCCGGAACTCAGGCCTTGTCATCAACTGGGCTAAATCATGCGTGTATGTGCTCTCTGGGGAGGCTCCTGTCCTTCCGCGGGGTTGTCCGATTCAGATTGCCTCTCAGGGGTTTCGATACCTGGGTGTCTACATTACTCTGGACCCAGAGGCTCGCTACGAGCGGAACTTGCTTCCCCCTCTCCAGCGCTTGAAGGAGGACGTCGTGCGCTGGCGGCGCCTGCCGCTTTCGCCGCTCGGCCGGGCGGCGTTGTTTAAGATGATGTCGTTGCCACGTTTCTTATACGCTCTCCAGAACACTATGGACCCAGTCCCGGCGCGCTACTTCCGTGAGGTGGAGAGTTTACAGCGCCGCCTGTTCTGGGACGGGAGGCCGCGCATTGCCCTGGCGAAGTTGACGCTCCCATGGTATGACGGGGGGATTGCCCTCCCGGACATTAAACGGTATTACTGGGCCTCCCAGCTAGCTGCAATTAACCATGGCCTCTATGGGCCCACCTTGAACCCGGCGTTTGAGATGGACAAGATGCTACTGCCCGGTGGCGACTACAATCGAGCGCTCTACTCTGGCGCGCCCGACGCTCGCTTGACGGGACCTACGCGTGTCATGGTCAGAGTATGGCATGCGGCTAATGCAGCTATGGGGTGGAAGGACCGTTTGACCCGGGCGTCACCGCTGTATGCGTCTGAGAAGTTGGGCTCTCTCTGGACCTCGAAGGGCTTCGCGAAATGGGACATGATAGGCATCAGTAAAGTGGGGGATCTCTGGTCGAGGGGAGGATTTAAAACATTCGAGATGCTGCAGACGGAGTTTCAGTTGCAGGGTAGTGAATACTTTCGATACCTGCAGATCCGTCATGCACTGGGCTCCGTCTTCCCAGACGTCGCCTCCATCCCGGAGTCTTCCCCCCTGGAGGATAGAGTGCTAGATGGCCACGTCCCAGACAGTACGATCTCCCTTATTTATAAAAAACTGATTAATGATCGATCGGGCTTGCTGATTGGCCTTCGCGAGGCTTGGGTTGCCGACGGTCTGGAATTGGACGATGAGGACTGGACCTCCGCGGTGGCCTCTCCGAAGGAGGTGGCTATACCGGCTCGCCTTCGCTTCGTCCAGCTCAAAATACTCCACCGGGTCTACATGACGGGGCCAAGGCTTCAGCTCATGGGCTACACTGTGGATGGTTTGTGTAAGCGTGGTTGTGGTGCCGTGGCGACCTTCCTGCATATTTTATGGGAATGCCCGAAGGTGGAGCGACTCTGGCGCGGTGTGCACGAGGTCCTGCGAGTGGTTACGCGTGTTGCGCTGCTGCCGGAAGCGAGGAGATGCCTGTTGAATGTGTGGGAACCAACTGACTACTCGGCTCCGCAAACGTGGTGGGTGACTCTGGGATATATGATTGCTAAGCGTGACATTGCGCAACTGTGGGGATCCCAGAACCCCCCGACGGTGTCGGCCTGGAAAGAGCACATGGACTGGTGCATGTTTCGAGAAAAGGTGGTGTATGTGGCGAGGGGTAAGCCTGCGACATGGGTGAAAGTGTGGGGCCCCTGGAACGCCTACCGTGGGAGTATTTGCGCACCACCATTGCTGCCTGCTGCCTCACCAGCCCCGTCCCCTTAGCTGACCCCTTCCCCTAGCCCCGGGCACAGGGTTCCCCCAGTCCTCGCTCTGTTTCCCTTCCCCTCTTTGGACTCCTCTAATAGTTGGGGTTCCCCATTGGGGAGCACGTGCTGCTACTTTCGACTGTAGGGTAGCCTTGTGGGTGTTGTTTTTTTTGTTGTTTGTATAAAATGAAACCGCACTGTGACGTATTATGGCTGTGGCCCATGATGTTGATGACTCCTGCTTATGCTCCTTTGTAATGCCAAGGGTTCTATGAACGTATGCCATATGTTTCTGCCATTCCTAGCGGCCGGCCGGAAGGTTGTGGGCCCATATTTGTATATTCTTGAGATTTGTAATAAACGGTTTCAAAAAAAAGAAAATGGTGTTTATTCCAAGATCCCTTTGGCAAGGTAAAAAACAAAGGCGTTGTTATTGGAGTCATTATTCGGACTCCCAAATCTATGGTTCTACTTGTTACAGCCAGTCAATGGGGAGTCATGGTCAGTTTTCTTTCATCAGGATCAAACCCTAGTTATCTACACAGTTTGTATTCCATGCTTTGTGGCGCACAGTGAACAAAGCTAGCTAAGTTGTTCTAGTCTTAGCTTTGTTATAGTGGCATACTGATGCGCATGCACAGTTTACAATCTTTGAGACCCATTTATCCTCTTAGAAAATTGTTTGTTAATTAAAAACAATAATGTACATTTTTTTTAAACTTCCCACCCTAATAATCTAATCTCCCTAAAAATCCAACAACCTGGTCAAGGGGGCCCATGGGTCGGTTGTGGTGGGGGTTCCATGAATGGATTGAGAGGGGAGGGTGGCAGGGGCACGGTGGGGGAATAATATGTAGCACATGTACAAACAGCTTAAAGACCTATGTAAGATTTTTTGTCTTATTATTTTGTCTTTTTTTCTGTTATCAGGTAGTGTTTATTGTGCAAAAAAAATGGTTAGTAAAATGCTTCAGGTAGTGTCTTGCAATGTCAATGGTTTCAATAATAGAGTTAAGAGAAGATCTATGATGGCTTGGTTTAGATCTTTTCAAGCTGATTTAGTACTTTTACAAGAGACCCACTATGAGGAGGGCTCCCCTGTAGATAAAGCCCATGGCTATATTCAACACGAAGTTTACGCCTCCTCTAACGCAGCTGTTAGAGGGGTTGCTATTTTAGTAGCTAAGAAACTCCAGTGTGAGATCTTGATGGTTCATAAAGATCATAGTGCCAGGTGGCTTTGGGTACAGATGAAGATTTCAGACCAACTTTTTAACTTTGTGAGTTATTATGGCCCTTTCTATGTTTACCCAAACTTAAAAAAAATAAACACGGTATGAAACCCCAGGGGTGATTACTCAGCTTTTCCAGAAAATATGGGGAATTTATGATATTCCGTGGCTCCACCCCCAGATGAAATTAAAGGAATATATTCCTTTGGGGCTACAGTGGTCATGTCGAAATTGTGATCAGTTGGCAAAATTGTTTTTTTTCACTCTTCGTGATTTTTATAGAAACAAAGGGTTTCTTTCCTGGCAACAGGTATGCAATAGTAAGACCAATATAAACAGTCACCTGATATTTAGCTATGTACAAGTTAAGCAGTTCTGCGCAGGCCAAACTTTCCAAAAAGATTGTCCAGGCGCTCTCTTGGGGAAGGCATATTTTATATCTAAAATTAAAGGTATTGGCAACTGGTTTAAATTACTCAAATCAGTGGAGAATAAACAGTTGATCTTGGATCACCTGAAGACGATCAACTTGACTACTGGTTGCACTTTTACCCTGCAACTATGGCAGAACTGTAATAAAATGAGCTATAAAACAGTCAGGGCTGCTAATCTGAGAAGGATGGCGTGGTTCAGCAAATGGATGACCTACTACACTCCAGATCAGCTCCATAAAATGTTCCCCTCTGTTGATCCCAGGTGTTTTAGATGTAGGCTGGTAGTGGGGGACTGGCTCCATGTCGTGTTTACATGCTGCCACCTGAGACATTTTTGGCAGGATATTTTCTCTGAAATTAGTAAGAAACTGCAAACTATTCTTCCTCCCAGCCATCTTACTGCCCTTTTTGGCAGAGTAGAGACGAGTGAAGACTTGACTATAGGTCAACTTCAATTTATCTTTATTGCAACTTTTTTTTTTTAAATTTGTTTATTCAGGTCAGCCAATAAACTGCATTACAGGTATGTACATACAGAGCCTCAAGGCAGGCAGGTAATGACTAAACCAAGCTGTCACTGTAAAGCATCATAAAAAGAATTATCATTTTACATTTTCCCCCAAATACACTGTAACTGAACCTTAACAAAACCAACTAAGGTACGTACGGAAAGCAGCAGAAATCAAACATAGCACATGAGCAAATGAGGGGCGAAACCTGCAAAGGAAGCAACCCATAGGAAGGGGCACACAGAAACAACAATCATGTTGGTATGGCTGACCATGACATAGCTCACTAAAAGCGGGCTGCCGCCCAAGTGTGTCCAGGCTCAAGGACTAACCATTTGCGACATGCCTCCCTCCCATAAGACGGGGCCTAGCCCCAGTGTCACCACCCACGGCTGGTCTCAACCACTTGCAGAATCGTTTAGAGTGCAGCAGCATAGGTGAGCGCTCCACCTCCCACACCAGCGTCAACCCATATCATCAGAAGGCACTCCAGACAAAGAACGTGGAGAGCAGGGGGAAGCAGCCCTGTCTTGGGACCACTGCAGAAAGGGCTCCCAGATGTCCCTGGGCCGGGCAGCAGCCGGCATCGTCTCCCAATAGCATGTAAGTTGTGTGTTCCCATAGGTTACATCCTTCACCCATTCAGTAAATTTAGGCAGGGACCTCCGACCCCACCGCACAGCTACTTGTCTCTTAGCATACAGGAGTAGGAGCGCATGCAACTTTCTAGCCTGTGGTGGGGTATCTTTAACATAGCCCAGGAGCCCCAAGTTCGGAGACGGCACATCAGTTCTAAGTAGAATTTGGTTAATGGCATTAAAAATGTCCAACCAGTACTCCTCTAGCCTCGGGCAACTCCACGCCACGTGCATAAAAGTAGCATTGTCGGCCCCACACTTCCAGCAGGCATCATCCTCCCGGAGCCCCATTTGGTGCAGTGATCGTGGTGTACGATAGTACCTGTGTAAGAATTTGAAATGCACCAGGCGCAACCTATAATTCGGCGATAGTTCCCGCAGTTGCCCACAGCAGAAGGACCACTGTTCCTCAGACAGGGGGGCCACCAGCTCCGCATTCCATGCATGCAGGGAAGAAGGTATAACAACAGGGGATTGCTCCTGCATACAGTTGTATAGCCGGGACACAAGTTTTTTGGGGGACGCTTTCGAGAGTAAGTTTTGTAGTGCCTGGAGTCGTGGGGGCTCATCCGGGAAATGAGGCCACAGCGCTTTGCAGGATTCTTTAAGCTGATGGAGAGTAAAAAGGTCGGCGAAGGTGGCCGGAGGGTCTTCCCCGCCTTCCACGGGAACCCCGAAGGTACCCTCCGGGTAAATGTCTGCGAAAGTACGCAGGATCTTACCTCGAATCACAACGTCCCTCCCACTATCCTGTAAGCAGGGAATCAAGGGATTACCCCGTAGGGGAACAGCCGGCGCATACAAGAGAGGGAGGTTCGCTCTTTTCTGCAGCTCCCGCCATGTCCAACGGAGCAGGGCTACCGTGTCCACATCCCTAGAGGGGCGAGGCGACCTCCCGTACACCGCCACTCCGAGGGGCAAGGGGGCCGCAGCCGCCCTCTCCACCGCGACATGCGGCTGGTAGGGAGTGGGAAAAACCCAGAAGTGCAGAAATTGTGCTTGCGCACACAGTGAGTAGAGTGCCATGTCTGGGGCCCCCAGCCCCCCCTGCCTCAGCGGGAGGGTAAGCAATGCCCAGGATGTTCTCGCCTGACCCCCAGCCCAAACCAGCGTCAACAGCAGTGACCGCACCCTAGCATGAAAATGCGCAGTCAGGGGCAGCGGTAGATTTACAAAGAGATATAAAAATTTCGGAAGGACCACCATTTTTGCCAGGGCTATCCTTGCAACCAATGACAGGGGGAGTTTGTTCCAAATTTCAATTTTCCCCTCCAGCCAATCCACCGCCCTACCATAGTTCAGTGTCCACAAGTCGCTCAGGTTACGGCTAATCCAGACTCCCAGGTATTTGACTGAGTCAGTTTCCCAGCGCAATGGGTAGTCCGATTCCACCTCAGATGTGGCCTCTGTCAAAGGGAAAGCAACAGACTTGGACCAGTTAATGGATACCCCTGCCAGCCCCTCAAAGCGGACGAACTCCCTCAACAGTGGGTTCAGGTTCTCGGCGGGGTTAGTGACATAGAGAGTAACATCATCAGCGTATAAGGAAATCAGCAAGCTGCGAGAGCTGAAGCCGATGCCCCGGGCTGTGTGGTGCTGTCGGACCCGAGCCGCCAGGGGCTCCATTGCAATAGCAAATAGCAACGGGGACAAAGGGCACCCCTGTCTGGTCCCTCGGGAGATGTCAAACGGCTGGGAAATCAGTCCATTCACCCGTACGCGGGCTCTGGGAGCGGCGTATAGTAGCCGTATCAAGTTTATAAAGAGGGGGCTAAATCCCATCCTGCCAAGAATCCTAAAAAGGTAGGGCCATTCCAGCGAGTCAAACGCTTTCGTGGCGTCAAGGAAAATGACCGCCGCCTGAATGGAAGGGTGTAAATAGTGCAAAACTGAAAATATCGTTCGAAGGTTGTGCGACGTGGCGCGGCCCGGGATGAACCCCGACTGATCGGGTAGCGCCACCATCGGCAGCAAGGGCTGAAGTCTATCCGCTATCAGTTTGGCATAAATCTTGACGTCTACGTTAATGAGGGATAACGGACGATACGAGTCCAGTAGCTGGCAATCTTTGTCAGGCTTTAATAACGTGAGTATCAGCGCCTCACGCATCGAGTCCGGCAGGGAGCCAGTCTCCAGAGCCTCAGCGAAGACCGAGTGGAGTCTAGGGGCCAACTCATGGACGTAGGTCTTGTAAAAGCTAGTGGGCAGCCCATCCGGGCCAGGGGCCTTAAGCGCGGGCATGCCGTTTATCACCTGCGCGATATCCCGGGCGGTGATTGGGACGTCCATATACTTACGGTGATGGTCATTAAACCAGACAATGGCAATTGAATCTAAGAAGGCATCAAGGGATGACGGCGCTGTAGGTTGTTTGGAGGTGTAAAGAGTTGAGTAAAATCGTGCAAAAGCAGTCAGGACTGCCTCGTGACCCAGCCGAAGCTCCCCCTCCTTATCTATTATGGATGGAATAAAATTTGACTGCGCGCGTGGTGAAATAAGCCGCGCCAGAGTTCTGCTAGGTCTATCCCCTTCTCCATATCTACGGGCCTCAGCTTGCCTGCCCAGGAATTTCACCTCACGCTGCGCCTCAACTTCAAACTCCAGCAACTTAGCCTTCATCTGTACCGCCAGTTCGGGTGAAGGGTCAGCGCAGAATCTCACATCCAACTCCTTTAACTCCCCCTCCAGACGGCCAAGAGTGCCACGAAGCGCCTTAAGGACCCCCGCCTGTCTAGAGATACACTGGCCACGAATCACCGACTTAAACGAGTCCCAAAGGGTTGCCTCAGTAGTCACCGAGCCAGTGTTGGTTTCGAAATATTTCACTATATCCGCTCGAATCTCCTCAGTGAAAACAGGGTCGGTGAGCGCATGTGGGGGCAGCCGCCAGGAGAATGCACGAGAGGGGGCCCCAGGCATCTCTGCTACCAACAGGCAAGGGGCGTGATCAGAGAGGGACCTGGCTTGAATATCCACCTCAACCACCCAGGACGCCACATCTGGCGAGACCAACCAGTAGTCTAGTCGGGACCACGCCGCGTGCTGACTCGTTATGCACGTCCCCACAATGTCAGTAGGGTGTCTGGCTCTCCACACATCCGACAATTCTCCCTCTGCCATGATATCTAAGAGGGCCTGCCTCGCCCTGGTGTGTGTGGACCCACCTACACCCCTGCGGTCCATCGCATCCTCCAGCACCACATTAAAGTCCCCACCAATGATAATCGTGGAACAGTTTCTTAGCGTAATCTGTGCCCACAACTCTCTAAAAAAATCAGGGTCATCCACATTAGGCCCGTACACTGCCGCCAGCACCAGCTCCCGCCCCTGAAGAACACCATGAGTAATCACGTACCTGCCTTCTTTGTCTAATAGGGTGTGATGTTCCTTCCAGTCCAGCCCATTACGTATGAGGATCGCCACTCCTCTGGCATAATTAGAATAAATGGCAGAGTGCACCCGCGCCCAGCGCGAGTGCTTCAGTCTGAGGGAAGGAGTGGAGTTCAAGTGTGTCTCCTGCAGGAAGCAGATATCCACTTGATGTCGAGCGTGGTACCCCTGCATGAGCCGAGCCTTTTTGTAGTCCCCGAGTCCCCTAATGTTCCATGTCACTAACCTAACTCCTGCCATCCCAATATATGTCCTGTGTATCATCTGCTCTGCCACTGAGTGTATAATGCGTCTCCTTCCTAGCATACCCCTCGTGCCATGAATTGAGTAATATTATGGTATATTGCGAGCGAAAATATCCATCGTACCAAACTTTACACAACATACCCCAACATAACTCCCCCCCCCCTCCCACCGCCCTCTCCAACCCCCCAATCAGGTTGTGACAAAACCCTCCAATAAACACGCAAGGCGTGTTGGCAACTTGAACTTAAAAACAATGGGAGACACCCCATGGGGCGTGGTGCTCCAAGCGTACACCCCTGTTTGCACAGGGTGGCTGCACTATAGCGGTCCCCACAGCACATCTGCATCGCTCTATACAATCCGGCCTCAGCCCGGACCCTGGAGGGCCGTGCGCTAGAAGTTCATCCCAGCGCCCTAGTACGAAAGTCAGAAGTAGGACCCACACTACACCTCAGAAGCAGATCACTGGGCCCCAAGGGCAACTACGGGTGGGCCGAAGTTGGCCTGTCCCTCACAAGCACCATTGTTCCTTGCGGATAGAGCATGCAGCTCACACCCACCTTGGTCAGTCATTATCACTCAAATGGCCATCTACTACCTCCGCGCGCGGAGAGGATCGTCTCGCCACCGCTCCTCCAAGTTGTTTAGCAAACTTCAACGCCGCTTTGGCCTCAGTGAAGAAGTGCGTGCTGCCCTCGTGTGTCACCTTCAGCTTAGCAGGGTACAACAGTGCATATTGCACGTTAGCCTGGAGGAGCAATTTTTTAGCAGGTAAGAATTCCTTCCGGGCCGCTTGCACAGAGGGAGTGAAATCGGGGTAAAAGGAGATGTTGTTTCCTCTATGGGTGATTTTGCCTCGTTCACGAGCAAGGCGTAAGATGAGGTCCCTGTCCTGAAAATTAAGAATCTTAGCTAGGATAGGGCGCGGCGGCGCCCCCACCGGCGGCTTTTTCCCCAATGACCTGTGCGCCCTCTCGACCGTGAACACCGGGGACAACTCCGGATCGAAGAGTTCGTGCAGCAGCTCTGACACGTATAGTTCCATACGGCCAATGTTCGTCGTCTCCGGGATGCCCGTTATGCGGACGTTGGACCTCCGTGACCTCGCCTCTAAATCATCTGTTTTGGCCCGGAGGAGTTCCAATTCTTTTTCCACGGACGTGATGTGTTTCTTGGTTTCGTGCCGGAACTCGCAGCATTCGGCACGCTCGGCTTCTAGACTGTCCAGTCTGGTGTCATGTGAATCCACTTGCTGCTTAACAGACTCAAGCTGGGAGGCCATGTTATCGAGCTTAGCGTCAATGCTCTTTAGGCTTGATCTGACCTCTAACATCAACGTACGGTAGTCACCATCAGTCCCCGACTCTTGTGAGGTAGACTCCGCCGCATCTTGATCCACCGCTTGCTGTTTAGTCTGGCGCTTTTGATCAAAGGTGAGCCTAGATTGTTTCGCTTCGTTTTTCCCCCCCATGTTGAGATATCAGCCCCGATCACGTACACCAGAGTCTTAGGGGTCCAGACAACACTACTTCCGATTACACTGAGTAGGCACTAGTCCAGTGGGGGCAAAGCGGGAAGCCACAGGGGCCGCCAGTCCCGGCTAGAATGGTGGCTGCACAACGTCGGTCAGACCGAAGTAGGCTCACTGGTCAGCTGGGCCGCAGCGGAAGGTTCACCGCGGAGACCGCGCAGCCACTCCCCCACGACTCGCACTCCTGTAACAGTACGAGCAGTCGGGTCTTTTCCAATCGGCGCACCCAGGGGAATCGCCGTAATCGTCCAGACGTGCACCGGTTCCGCCGCTCGCACCAACGCACTGTTGACAAAAGCTGGGAGATGCAATCCACGCGGCCCCACCGTCACCGCCCGGGCACACAGCCTCTCAGCACCCGTCCGCTGTCCCTCTCAGTATGGCTTCAGCAGCATCTTCCTCTCAGTAATCCACAAAGCAACAGCCGCCCTCGTAGGTTCCCGGTCAGCATATATGAATAACTGCCACAGCAGGGACGAGTAGGCTTGGACTCACCTCGAGTAGAGCTCGGCAAGGCTTCAGCCGCAGGCAGCCACAGCTCCGACACTCGCAATGTCCGTAAAATGGCGGCCGCGTCGGCCGAGATTCACCCAGCCGCAGCAAGAAACCAGCAAGTAGGTTGTTTCTCAGGCCAGCGGGCAATCATCGACGTCTAGGATCCAGAGCTAATCCATCGCAGCGGCCCAGCCACTCACACAGCACGGAGACCGTAGCGTCCCAAGGCACGTCAGGCCCGCACAGCCCCGGGCTCTCGCAATCCGGCCCGTCCGTCTCCAACCGCAGCAGAGGCGGGCGGTCCCTGAAGGATCAGCGCGGCAGGGCGTCCAGAGGCACACCACGATCACCCGGCCCCCGGCAGCCGCCTGGCTCAGTCCAACAATGCTCAGAGTGTCGCTCTACTCTCCGGTGCAGGAATCAGAGCTCAGAGTGTGTGCAGGGAAGGATTTTGGAAAGGATTATTGGGTGCAGCCGGCGGAGCTCACTCACAGAGCGGCCATTTCGCTGCCCGGTTGGCCACGCCCCCCCATCTTTATTGCAACTTTAATTGCCATATCAGCTATCTTAGCAAACTGGAAGTCTAAGGTGGTCCAGACGATCTCTCAATGGATTTCAAAAATGCAGGGAACCTTTAATCGAGAATCTATTTATGCTAAAAGGGCAGGTTCGTTTACCAAACTGGTAAGAATCTGGCGGTTTTGGAATTGAATTTTTTTTCTATCTAATATTTTATCAAGTACTTTTCAATTATAATTCATGAGTTTTAGTATACTTAGTAGGTCTTGAGCTTTTTGGTATATTTTGAGTTTTCTTTTTTGGTGCACCCACAGCGCTGAAACCAAAATACATCTGATCTTTTTTCTTTTTATCTTTCTTTCCATCATGTTTTGCCTTGTGCAATAATTATTTATGAAATGTCTGGATGATGGTTTTTCTGTCTTAAAATGGATTATGAACTATAAATACTGTATATGCGCAACTGGAGCTATGCAGGTTGCTTCTTTGTATTTTGTATTTTTGTACTGTGTAAAATGTTATACTTGTGCTACAATAAAATAAAAAAACAACAAAAAAAAATCCAACAACCTGCTACTAAATTAATAATTTCTATTCAAATTAATAACAAAAAAATAATATGAAAACATACACACTGTACTAAAATAAATTAAACAAAAATGTTATAATACCAATAACATAATACTAAATAACTGCTATTTATCAAACTAATTATTAAATAATGTTATATACAACTAATTTAAATATGACAATATTATGGGCAGGTACATTTAAAAAACCTATATTAAATAATTACAAAAACAATATTCTAAACTTTTATATTCTGTCCCAAAATATATTATACAGCTCAATATTTTTGATGCAATATTTGTGAACTTCAATAGTTTTATACGATATTTTGTTGGCATACAGAAGGCCATGCAAGTTATTAGCCAAGTACACGTTTTACTGATGAAAATACACTTTTGGTGCCAAAGAAAACCATTTCTAAATCAATATGTGCTTGTATTTTTATTTCTCTTTCTGCTGTACGAGATCTCTTAAGGATCAGCTCAGCTGAAGGGCAGAGATTTCCCACAACACCAATATTTATATTTCAAACCGTCAAGTATTATTATCATCTGATTGGCCCTGTGGAAGGTACTCCTTGCCCATGTCATATAAAGTTTTTGAACACTTATATATAAAGGTTTACTTCTAAGTCTGGAGTTCACTTCCCAGTTTTCTGGCTTTAACAAAGGCTTTCAAAAGTGCAAATGGGAAGCTGCAGCTGTCGCAGTTTTTTTCACAAGTACTCCTGGAATTCTTTTGCGAATTCCAATTGCCGAGATAATATACTCTCTACTTGCTAACGTTTTTTCTTCCTATACATCTCCATCAATATTGAGAGTGGCCCCCTCCCCATTTTCACTTAGATACATGTTTACGTCTGCCTTTAACATGAATGAATCTCCCGTCATATCCAGGATGGAAATGTGCTTCTTGATAGTTTGTGAAATCTACCACATCACAAGCAAGCATGTGTTCACCTATTTTGCAAGGCAGACCTTCTGTGGAACTTCCACACCGCCTCCTGGGAGTATATTTGCTCCCACTTTGATTTACAAGAGAAAAAATTATGTTCTGTGAATTTCAAACATGAATTTGCAGTTGCAAATCATGCAATTTTCACACCTAAGTTGAATTTAGGTGAGCCAGTAGTGGATTTGTGATTTGGGACCTACTTTTTCAGATGCACCGAGAGCGTATTACGCTTTGTTCTAATTAAAGTGTCTTTCTCAACAGGGCTGTGGAGGCGAACTGCACTCCATCAAATACACCTAGTGAACAGTTACGTTTTTCTAAATGTACAATTTGGTGCCGATTACGATCCTGTAAAAAAATTCCCCATACGACTCGTATCCGGTCTTTTTACCGTACAAATCGTACAAGTGCCGTACAAACTGCCAAGTACGATTCGCATGGGAAAAAGTCCATACGAATCGCATTGGGAATAATTCCCCACACGTCCTCGGGTCGGACAATGTGTCCGACACGTCCTCGGACGATTTACTGTACAAATGTGAAAAGTGAAGTCCGACCGCGCTAGTACGATCCATCCCGTGCGTCCGATGTTACAACCGGATGGAAAAAACACCGTCCGCACCGAACTCCCATAGCAACCATGGAGACATGTGCCCGCATACGCGCCCAACACTCCCCCAGCCCTCCTATGTATGAGTCGAATCCCCACCCATGTATGTACACCCGTGTATGTACGAGACGTACCCCCACCCCTGAATGTACACCCGTGTATGTACACCCATGTATGTACACCCCTGTACGTATGGCCCGTACCCCCACCCGCGTATGTATGGAGCGTACCCCCACCCCAACCGTGTATGTACGGCCCGTACCCACACCCCAACTGTGTATGTACGACCCGTACCCTCACCCGCGTATGCATGGAGCGTACCCCCACCCCAACCGTGTATGTACGACCCGTACCCCCACCCCAACCATGTATGTACGACCCGTACCCTCACCCGCGTACGTATGGAGTGTACCCCCACCCCAACCGTGTATGTACGGCCCGTACCCACACCCGCGTATGTATGGAGCGTACCCCCACCCCAACCTTGTATGTATGACCCGTACCCTCACCCGCGCATGTATGGAGCGTACCCCCACCCCAACCGTGTATGTACGACCCGTACCCCCACCCCAACCGTGTATGTACGACCCGTACCCTCACCCACGTATGCATGGAACGTACCCCCACCCCAACTGTGTATGTACGACCCATACCCCCACCCCAACCGTGTATGTACGACCCGTACCCTCACCCGCGTATGCATGGAGCGTACCCCCACCACAACCGTGTATGTACGGCCCGTACCCACACCCGCGTATGTATGGAGCGTACCCCCACCCCAACCTTGTATGTACGACCCGTACCCTCACCCGCGCATGTATGGAGCATACCCCCACCCCAACCGTGTATGTACGACCCGTACCCCCACCCCAACCCTGTATGTACGACCCGTACCCTCACCCACGTATGCATGGAACGTACCCCCACCCCAACCGTGTATGTACGACCCATACCCCCACCCCAACCGTGCATGTACGACCCGTACCCTCACCCGCGTATGCATGGAGCGTACCCCCACCCCAACCGTGTATGTACGACCCGTACCCCCACCCCAACCGTGTATGTACGACCCGTACCCTCAACCGCATATGTATGGAGCGTACCCCCACCCCAACCGTGTATGTACGACCCGTACCCTCACCCACGTATGTATGGAGCGTACCCCCACCCCAACCGTGTATGTACGGACCGTACCCCCACCCCAACCGTGTATGTACGACCCGTACCCTCACCCGCGTATGTATGGAGCATACCCCCACCCCAACATTCTAAGTACGGAGCGCACCCCAGGCCCCAACACTAGCACCTTTACACAACATCGCGCATGTACGAGTCGTACCAAGCCAGACACAAGGACAGCACTGTACAACAAAATTGCCGAAGTACACACCGTACACACACTAAAAATGCACGCACACAACCAGGACAAAGCACAACAACACAAGAATACATTATTCGAATGGCACAAAGCCACAAAACATGTCCAACAAGCACAAATACAACACATTCACTGACCTGCAACTGCCAAAATCCCAAACAGAGGCCCAAAACACAACCACTCCTTATAACACACCCACCCAAAGTTCAAACACAGCCACACCCACCAATGGACCAATAAAAAGGGCCCACAGACACAAACCATGAGCCTTTGCAACAGACTCACTGCTGCCAGACCCCACAGACAACCTACAGCACCATACTTGAACCTTTACTACACCTTACACTTGCACACCTTCACACACCCACCTTCACAAACACCCCCTCATCACATTCACACACACACCTGCACAACCACACCCACATACCCACAACCATCCACACCCACACCCCCCACAACCATCCACACCCACACCCCTCACCATGCCCACTAACAAGAATCCAAAGTTCACTAGCCAAGAGTTGGAGGTCCTTGTCGACGAAATCCTCAGAGTCGAGCCACACCTCTTTGGAACATTGGTCAGACAGACCACCATTTCCGAAAAAACAGCCATGTGGCAGAGGATTGTCGATGCTGTGAATGCTGTTGCGTCCACCAGAAGGACCAAGCATGAATGCAAAGCCAGGTGGTACGATCTGCGGAGGAGGGTCCGAGCCAAAATGACCGACGACCACAACCAGGCCAACATCACTGGAGGAGGGCCGCCCCGCAGACCCGTACAATACCATCCCTGGGAGGAGAGGGTGATGGCCATACTGCCGGTGGTGGCAGTAGACGGATTAGAAGGACTCCGAGACCCGGGTGAGTACACAAACAACTCACCTCACATGGAGGGAACGTCATCCACAACCAAACTCACAATCAGTCACGCAACCACCCCAAGCTATCGCATGACTCAATCACACTCCATGAACACGCACATGCCACTAGCGCCACCATGCCCCATGCACCCAGCTGGACAATGCCAAGTCACAGGCCACAGAAAACACCAACACAAGACACGGTAATCCGGATGGCGGGAGTGTGGGCCCTAAAAATCACATAGTGCAACTCAGAAGCAGACAACAATGCCCTCTGCCCATATGGCCTAGGTCACAGCCAGACAAACAGTGTGTCCCCACACATGAAAGACTTGCCAGCAAATGGCGGACGCCTTGCATGAAGACATGGGGTTGAAGGCACGTTTTTGCACATGACAGCAGCTAATGAACAGCCAACACTGTGAAAGAGTGGCAGCACACACCACCACAGCAGCAGCGCAGACACAGACACTACACCCAATGGGTGCCTGGAGATCAGAAACAAACTCACATCAACAAGCCAAGGGCCATTCAAAGATCTGCAAAAAGTGTGTGCCTAGGAAGCTGGGCTGAGGTGACAGAGGGTGACATACAGAGGGAGGGAGAGGGGGAGAGAGAGGGAGGGAGACACAGGGAGACGGACAGAGGGAGGAGGCTGACACAGAGAGGGAGGGAGAGGGGGACAGAGAGGGAGTGAGAAAGGGACACACAGGGAGACCAATTCAGCCTTGTGGGGTGTGGGAATGTCTGCTCGTCAGCAGGTGGACTGCGTGCATGTAGACAAGGGTGGCCAGTGCCTGAATCCCCCTCTCTTCTCCATGGCAAAACACAGGGTCATGTCTCAACCTGTGCACGAGCACAACGCCAGCTACCTGCATTATATAAGTGTGTGGAACAACTCCATGTGCCCACGTACAGTGCAACACGGAAGGCGCCAATGCATGGCTCGCCACACCTGCTCACTCCACTGCTGACTGCAGTCACAATTGGCGCAGCAAGTAAGACTGTGCCACACATAGGTAAAGTCTCAAAAGCTGTGGCCAAGGGACATACCCATGCACAAGTGCACTGTGAGTGGAATGCAAGACATATCCAAATTCCCAGAGGAAATGTGCCAACTTAGAAACGAATGAAACATGGATGTTGCATGGAACAAAATTAACATTGTCTCTCTCACACACAGGTCAACGTCGTGGATCACCCCCCAATACTGGGGGGGAAGACTCACAGGACCCGGCTCTGCGGGATGACGGACCCACCGGCAGCGACGACTCTCACCACTCTGTGGACGACCCCGACCAACCTGGCCCCTCTGGTGTCCAACCACCTGCAGCACCTGCGTCAGGTACAACTGGGCCAACCACCACCCGCACTCCTGCCACATCCCAGGAGACACCCAGGATCCCTGCCCCACCACCACGACGCAGCCAGGCGCACCCAGGAGGAGGCAGGCGACAACGCAAATGCCACCCCTCAGGGGTCCCGGAGACCCGATGTGCCCACAAGGGCAGGCCAGGTGCAAGTGGGCAGGGGTGGTGGGAGTGGAGGACGGCGGAGGCGCGAGCCTGACCAGTTGGCTGCGGAACCGGTATATTCCCATGTCAGAAACATCCTGGACACATACCGGCAGGACACCACGGGCATGGCCCAGGTTGTGTCCATCCTCGAGGAGATCAAGACCCATCAGGCCCAGCAACATGCGGAGTAACATGCCTGTCTACTGCGACACCAAGGGCGGATGGAGGACAGACAGGCTGAGCTCGTGACGGTGTTCACGGGAATTCACAGTACACTCCGTCAGATAGCCGACAACATGGGCAACCCTCCCTGTGCCACCAGGCGTAGAACATCACCACCCACAGGGAGGGATCAGGAGGAGGAGGAGGAGACATCCGACGGAGCATCCCAAACATCGTCACAGCCTGCTTCTGAGGGTTCCCGCAGGAGGGCGTGTCATCCACGGAAAAGACCGTGAGGGTCGGCGCAACAGCACCATCTCCCAGGACACCTGGCCTGGCACCTGGCCCACTGGACCAACAGCAGCACATCAGATGATGCCTACATTTTGCATTATTACCTTACATGTGTCTTGTTAAGTCTAACCATGCCTGAGTTCTCATATGACTTCAACCATCCACACCCTGGGGCCTGAGTCTGGCACAGGACACACATGGGTCACAATGTATTAGGCAACACAGACATGGAGCACCATACACACCCGTGATGGGCCCAACCAGCTGAGGGGGTGGCCGCACAACCGTGCCGACAAACATATTGAGTACAGCGACAGCCATGCGCAGAGGTCAGTTATCATGTGGAGTGTCCTGGGGGGCACCCAGGTATGTGTAGACAGGTGGCAGAACCATGTCCTGCAAGCTTGAGTCAGGTGGATGCAGAGAATGTTGGCCTGGCCAACGTTGGATGCATGGGGATGGCACATGTCACAATACCCACACAATCATGGACATCATGCACAATACACAGTCTAATCCCACACAAACAGCTTGCATCTTGCTACTCGACACATAGACACATAGCCACTATCACGGAAAACCATGCCAGACATGCCGGATGCACCGTGGCAACACACCAGCATTGACTGAGAATAGGCACCTTGGAGGCATAGGGACACCTTTATTATTCATGTATTCGGGAATGCAGAGGCAACTCGGAGTACACATAAACAGGTCATGTGGAGTAACATGTGGGTCCAACACTGGAACCCCCCTTCTGCAGCACAAATGCGTGATAGCCATGGAACTGGCACACAAGTGTCGGCTAACAGCTAAACACCCCCTGCTGCTCATGGAGAGGCTGCCATACACCATTGATCCTCTGATGTGGGAGTCCCACACCATGTCAAGCCAATGCAAACTGTATGTGTCCGAGGGCAGTGTTACACACATTGATGCCATCATCACAATCCACTATCCCATCACAGATGACTGTCAACAAGTCTGACCATCTATTCAGGTGTACCCAGCTACATGTCATGTGTCCCATGGTGATGCGACATGTCTGCAGAGGAACCAAACATCGACAGGGGCAGTGTGCACACATCGTAAACAACTGCCACACCCAATACACCCCTGATGCATCCCTTACCCTAAGGAGACTTCCAAACTTGTCCGTGCGTGTAACGCTGACTCAGCACACGATGACGTGTCCATGAGGAATAGCAGTGCCACAACAATGCAACCAGCAGACGGCATGCGCAAGTACCTGGGGATGAGAGACACACAAGAAGTCAGCCACAAAAAGCACAGCCACTTGCATGTGCATGTACTCGACACATGTAAGGATGACAACATGCTAGGTCACAATTCTGACTGGGGAAATACACTCATCACTGGCACCATCACTCCAGTGACACATCCACACACACCTCTGACTCACGTGGCATACATGCAGATGGACACACACATTGCAACACATGCCACACGGGGACCAATGCGTGCACACACAGACACTGGTACTCACCACTAAGCAAAGAAGTCGCGTATGAGCTGACTCCGGATGTCCTCTTGCGGAACCACATCCTCCACATCACTAGCCCCATTGCCAAGCCCTTCGTCCTCCACGGGTGGATGGTCCTGATCATCTTGATCCAGGATGAGTGGCACAGCTTTCTCAACTGCCATGTTGTGCAGCATGCAGCAGACCATGAAGATTTTGCAGACCTTCGCCGGGGCATATGGGAGGGCGCCGCCGGTCTTGTGGAGGCATCTGAATCGTCTCTTCAGGAGGCCAAATGTCCTCTCTATCACTCGCCTTGCCCGGCCATGGGCGGTGTTGTAGCGGAGCTGGGCCGGCGTGATGGGATTGCGGAGAGGTGTGATCAGCCATGGCATGTTGGGATAGCCAGCGTCCCCTACATGGAAACCACATGGACATAAGTAGGACAGGAGAAGCGGTCGTGCTGGAAGTCTACGCAAAATACAGGACAGACAGAGTGTACCCACCAACGACAAATGCTCGTTCGTTGCGCAGCTGCGTCATCATTTCAGGCCCCCTGCTATGCCTCATGATGTAGGCATCGTGTGCTGATCCTGGAAAACGAGCACAGACATGTGAAATCACCATGTTGGACAGACACACCACAAGGGCATTGATGGAGTGGTAGTGTTTGCGATTCCTGTACGCTACCTCCTGTGCCTGTGGTGGTACCAAAGCCACATGTGTCCCATCTATGGACCCAATGACATGGGGCATCCCTCCCAGGGCATAGAATCCACGCTTGACCCCAGTCAACAGTTCAGGAGTTGGGAAATGGATGAACTCATCCAAGTGAAGCAACATGGCCTCTAAGAAATCATGCAGCACACGGCTGAACATGCTCTGGGACATGCCACCAACATGAGCTATGGTATATTGAAAGGTACCCGTGGCAAGAAAATGTAGGGCTGCCATTACCTTCAGCTTGGGTGTCAGTGCCGTAGGATACCTGTGCAGGTGTGGTGCCAGCCTTGCCGTCAACTCCTCAATCAACGTTTGGGGGAAGCGGTAGCACCGTATACAGTCATTCTCCCGCATGTCAGCCAAGTCCGGAATTGGTCGGGGAAGAGGCGGCGCTCTGCAGTAATTTGGAAGTGACAAGGAAGAGTGAGTGCACTACAACAACAATTTATTTGTACTGAGCACATGTTAATCTGTCAATACACATATGCTACATACAGAGTCAGGTATGTGCCACATGCCCTGGACACGTATGGCTGCCAGGTGACACTCCTACCAAGACCCAGCTACACATGGAGATTGTGAACCTCCACATGCCATGGCATGGGATTAGCTGTGTCCCAGTGTAAGTGAACAGCCAGACGCAACACAGGAGTGACATACATCAACACATCAGCAGAAGTAGGATGTCAATTTCAGAGACAGGTAGCAGAACACTAGAGCCACAGGTCACATGACATTACACTAGGACAGCCCACACACCTTGCCAATAAGCTGTACATGTAATGACTCACCACACATTCATTGAGAGGATGCAGACATGTCCTTGTTAAGCTACTCCGTGTCCCATGCATACATACGCACCTCACATCCGATACCACATGTGGCCTGGTGTGCGTAACAGTGTGCCATGGCCATCTACACACAGACACATGTTGGTTGCTGCAACAGCTGATGCTTTTGAGGGAGCACCAACATCAAGCTAATGGGAACACCCCACACATACATGACATAGACACATCGTGCACCGTGGGTAGTCACATGTCTGGTGTGGTAACCCCTGTAGCGGGCATCAGGGGACACTTGCGTGTGTTGTTGACTGTGCCATGCCAGTGACGCCCATCCAAAGTGAGCAGTACGACATGCACACATGTCAAAGGAGATAAGGGCATGCCTGGCACACATTGCACCGTCACACATAACATCTGTACACATCTCATCATACATCTGTTGCCTTCTCGACTCAGGAGTAATGTGCCACATCACAGCCTTTCACACCTGTGCCCCACACATGTAGTACTGCCCAGACAATGCCTTGATGTCCATCCATGGACAAATATGTCAGCTCTATTCCTTCCTGTGTGCTGCCTGTCACCACTGTGATGTGTGAAAGGCACCGTACATTCGCTCAGAGGGCCTGTGTACGTTCCCTATCACTATGGGAGTGCTGCAGTATGCGTACCCATAGTGATAGTGAGCGTACGCACGCGTGTACGGTCCGTATCACTATGGGTGTGCTCGCGTATGCGTACCCATAGTGATAGTGAGCGTACAGGCGTGTGTACGGTCCGTATCACTATGGGTGTGCTCGCGTATGCGTACCCATAGTGATAGTGAGCGTACAGGCGTGTGTACGGTCCGTATCACTATGGGTACGCATACGCGAGCACACCCATATTGATACGGACCGTACACACGCCTGTACGCTCACTATCACTATGGGTACGCATACGCGAGCACACCCATAGTGATACGGACCTACACACGCCTGTACGCTCACTATCACTATGGGTACGCATACGCGAGCACACCCATAGTGATACAGACCGTACACACGCCTGTACGCTCACTTTCACTATGGGTACGCATACGCGAGCACACCCATACTGATACGGACCGTACACACGCCTGTACGCTCACTATCACTATGGGTACTGTGAGACCGGCCTCACGGCGTTGCCCTCTCCATCATCCCGCCAACCTGCAACCACCCTCAAGACACGACATCCCTGACTCCGGCCGCCCCAGCCACCCCCGATCCACGGGCCGGCCAGAGACCTGACAGACTCAACACCCTACCACGCATGCCCAACCGAGGGAGCGGGAACCCTCGAGCCAGACCCAGAGGCACCAGCCCAGTCACACCTCGGGTCGCCTTCCCCGGGAGGACTCAATCGGCCACCAGGCCCCTGGGGAGCAGGCGCCTCCCCTACCGAGCGTCTGGGGTCTCTCCCAGACCCACCTGAAAAGACCAAAGAAGTGAGCGGCAGGAAATCCCGCCGAACCCCCTCCGTCACCCCAGTCCCCCCCCTCTGCGAACACTCCGGACTTCAAAGAACGAGCGGAGTATAACAAGGGGTGCCGGAGGAACAAGGAGAAGAGACCTGGAACCATCTGAGCCTGCTGACGCTGTCGCGGCTCCTGAAACGCTGAAGTCACCTGGGCCTGCTGAGTGACTCGCGGCCTCTTGCTATTTGAACCATCTGAGCCCTGCGGACGAGGTCGCGGCTCCCGAACATTGAACCACCTAGGCCTGCTGAGCAACTCGCGGCCCCCAGCATTGAACCATCTGAGCCTGCTGACGGAATCGCGGCTCCTGAACTCCGACCACCGGTGCCTGCTGAGAGACTCGCGGCGCTCCCCTTGAGGACGACTCGATAAGAGATCGCCCAGAGACACGACACCCTCCAGCTCGAGGATTGTGAGCTTCCGCAGGGTATTTTGCAGAGACACTACCTTGAAAGACTGTCCCGCTACCCCCATTCCCCACGACTGATTTGTGGTACGTTGTGCCACTGCTGTACTATTTGCCTTTTTGGGTCATAAAGATCCCTGAAATCATCGATAAAAGAACTTATCGTCCTACAAAGAATACGTGTGGTGTCCCTCTGTTCACAGTGCAGCTCAGGGTGTGCGCGCCTGGTTCGGCTTACTTGGGAGAGGTGGGTCAAAAGGGGTGGGCAAGACGTGGTCGAACCCCCTTCCGGCGGACGCCTTTCCAACATTTGGTGGCAGACGACGGGATCCGAGCCGACACCGAAGGAGAGCGTGCAGTAAACGACTGACGCACTACCAAACAGAAATGGAAGGAGAAACCTCCCTGGGTGCCACAGGTACCGAAATAAGCTCACCGTTCCGAGAAAATCAATTGGACTATTACACGCATAGAGAACTAAAACAGTTTTGCAAAGACCTTGGCATCGCTACCACCGGACTGAGCACAAAGGAAGACTACCAGAAAGTACTGAAAGCCTGGGTCGAGACGGGGGCGCCCCCGACCCAAACGGAAAGAGACTCTACCCATGAACAAACAAGCACCCCGGCGAGAAACAACGGGCCGGAGGGGAACCTGTCCTCCGAGGAACTAGCGGACCGAGAGAGAAGCCGCAACCACGAACTGGAACTGGCAAAACTAAAAATCGAGGGAGAGATAAAACTGGCAGAGAAGAAGTTAGCCGTCGAGCAGTTACGGCTACAAGGGGAACTCGAAGAGAAGAGACTCCAAAGGGAGCACGACGAAAAGAAACTCCAGCTAGAACATGAACGCGGCTTGAAGGAAATTGAGTGGCGGGCTAGACACGAAAAGTCACAGCCGCCCGGGAATCCCCAGCCCGCTCCCGCCGGGGAAACCAAAGTTCACATCCCCAAGGATGTGGTCAAGGAGTATTATAAGAACGATGATATCCAGCAGTGGTTTAAAGCCTACGAAGTCGCCATGACCTCTCACCGAGTCCCGCAGAAGGATTGGGGGGCTGGCCTATGGGGCCGGTTCTTAAGCGAAGGAAGGGACACTCTGCTCGATCTGCCCTCCGCGGTCATGAACTCCTACAGCCACATGAAGGAAGCCCTCGTGGGCCGGTACGGACTCACCCCCGAAATGTACCGACAACGGTTCCGAGATTGCAAAAAGATACCGGGCACCACGTGGGTCGAATACGTGAACTTTTACAGCCGAGCTCTGGACGGGTGGATCAAGGGCAGCAAGGTCTCCACCTTCGAAGAACTGTTCGATCTGATCGCCTGGGAACATTTAGCGGCCAATTGCTTTATAGAACTGCGCCAGCATCTCCTAGACAGTAAACTCACCGACCCTCGGAAGCTAGCCGCTGAGGCTGATCGTTGGGTGAACACCCGGGCCACCCGGGGCCCCGTGGGGGACTACGGCCGCAACAGTCAGGGCCCCCCCTGCCAGAGGGTCGGAGGGAACCACGGCCGACCAAGAGACTTTGCCGGGGGGTCCTCCACCAGCCCCCCCAGCAGCCCACCAACGGCGGGTTCGGCCCAGTCTCCAGCCAGCACC
The DNA here is from genome assembly GCF_964204655.1 of Triturus cristatus. Lineage (NCBI taxonomy): Eukaryota > Metazoa > Chordata > Amphibia > Caudata > Salamandridae > Triturus > Triturus cristatus. Next base: position 502,035,127 of record NC_140582.1, read on the forward strand.
GGAGCCCCAGGACGACCAGGTCCACGAGCTAGGATCACCTGCTTCCGCTGCCAGCAGCCCGGACACTACGCCAATGACCCCCAGTGTCCCCAGTATCAGCGAACCACAACGACCAACCCCACGACCCGGCAGATGGCCTCCGTGGCTCTGGGGGAAGAAATGGAAGACTCCGAGGAATGGGAACCGGCGGCCATGGCCCTGGTCTCCCTTGGGGATCGAGAAATGGTCCCCGGGACACCCTTGCCAGCCAACACAGAGAAATACCGACAACAGGTGACTATCAACGGCCACCGAGTCGAGGGCCTGCGCGACACCGGGGCGAGTGTCACCGCAGTCCACCGCAGCCTAATTTCCGAAGACCAGATCCTAACCGGGGCCCTCTGTCCGGTCGTATCCTCCGACAATTCTGAGAGCCTCTGCCAGATGGCCCTGGTGCCCTTCGAGTGGGGAGGGGTCTCCGGAGAACTGAAGGTAGCGGTCCGGACCTCGCAGCCCGTAGACTGCCTCCTGGGCAACGACCTGGAGAGTTCCCCGTGGGGGCAGGTAGAACGAAGAGCCCACCTGGAGATGATGGGCCTACCGGAATGGGTCTGCGCCACCACGCGCTCCATGACCGCACGAGTGGCCCCCTCCAAGGGCGGTGAAGCCCTCTTACCGAACACTTTCCCCGAGAACAGGGACCCCCTACCCGAAGCAGACATCCCTCCTTCCGAGGAAGTAGGAGACACTAACCCAGGGGAAGGACCGGAACCTCCCGCCCCAGAGGCCCCGATGGAACCCGAAGAACTGCCCGAGTTGGCCCAGTGGCACGGCGAAGGGGGGCCCTCCCGCGAAGAGTTCTGCCAGGAACAGACCACTTGCCCCTCCCTCGAAGGACTTAGACAACAAGCCGAAGCACAGGTCGCCGGTGATCAAACCGGAACCCATTGGGTTTATTGGGACAATGGCCTCCTCTACAGCGAGCAAAAGTCCGCCGAGCTAGGCGCAGCACGAGTACTGGTGGTACCCCTGCGGTTCCGGAGCCTCCTCCTGGGCCTGGCCCACGATGTACCCTTGGCAGGACACTTAGGCCAAGACAAGACATACCAGCGATTGGTGACCCACTTCTATTGGCCTAAGATGCGAGCGAATGTAGAAACACACTGCAAGTCCTGCCTCACGTGCCAGGGCAGTGGGAAGAGTGGCGGGAAACGCAAAGCTCCCTTACAACCGTTCCCCGTTGTAAGTACCCCGTTCGAGCGGGTCGGCATCGACATCGTGGGACCCCCGGATCCGAAGACCGCCCAGGGCCACAGATTCATCCTCGTCCTGGTGGACCATGCCACCCGCTACCCCGAGGCCATCCCCCTCCGCACCGTGACGGCTCCCGTGGTGGGCCGGGCTCTCATGGGGATCTTCTCCCGTGTCGGATTTCCCCCCGAGGTTGTGAGTGATCGCGGCACTAACTTTATATCCCGCTACATGAAGTCCCTGTGGCAGCAGTGCAGAGTCACGTATAAATTCACGACCCCCTACCACCCCCAGGGCAACGGCCTGGTGGAACGCTTCAACCGAACTCTGAAGGGAATGATCCTGGGCCTCGAAGAGCCCCTGCGCCGGAAATGGGACGTCCTCCTCCCTTGCCTCCTGTTCGCGTACCGGGAGGTTCCCCAAAAGTCTCTGGGGTTCAGCCCCTTCGAACTGCTGTACGGACATCCCGTTCGAGGGCCCCTAAGCCTGGTCAAAGAGGGCTGGGAGACAAGCCCTCGGGGGACACCCCCAGAGGTGTTCCGCTACATCCTGGCGCTCCGCAACCAGACGAGGAAGTTTAGGGAACTTGCAGAGGCTAACCTCGAGGCCAGCCAAGAAGAAATGAAGCGCTGGTATGACCAGAACGCAACCTTGGTCGAGTTCCAGCCGGGCCAGCAGGTTTGGGTCATGGCTCCGGTGAGACCCTGCGCCCTACAAGACAAATGGACTGGTCCATTCAAGGTGGTCGAACGGAAGAGCCAGGTCACGTATCTGGTCGACGTACAATCCCCACGGAACCCCCTCCGGGTCCTCCACGTAAACCGTCTCAAGCCCCACTTCGTAAGGACAGAACTGAGTTTGCTACTGGCCACCGATGAGGGGGCAGAAGAGGACACTGAACCCCTGCCCGATCTCCTGTACACAAAAGAACTGGACGGTTCCGTGGAGGGTGTGAAACTGTCGGACACCCTCACTCCCCAGCAAGCCGACGACTGCCGCCAGCTGCTCGGACAATTCGCGGACCTTTTCTCCCTCATTCCAAGGGTGACCGACTGGTGTGTCCACGACGTAGACACCGGCGACTGCCCGCCTGTGAGACACAGAGCCTACCGGGTGCCTGACCGGGTCCGCACCTGCATCAAGACCGAGGTACAGAAAATGCTCAACCTAGGGGTCATCGAGCCCTCCGACAGCCCCTGGGCCAGCCCGGTGGTTCTGGTCCCGAAGGCTGCCTCCCCAGGGGTCGCCCCCGAACTAAGATTCTGTGTAGACTATCGGGGGCTCAATGCGGTCACCCGCGCAGACGCTCACCCGATTCCCCGAGCCGACGAGCTCATCGACCGCCTGGGGGCCGCCCAGTTCCTCAGCACTTTCGACCTGACCTGCGGGTACTGGCAGATCGCTCTCACGGAAGGGGCGAGAGAGCGCTCCGCCTTCTCCACGCCAGATGGCCACTACCGCTTCAGGGTCATGCCGTTCGGGATGAAAAACGCCCCAGCCACGTTCCAGCGGTTGGTGAACAAGGTCCTGGCCGGACTCGAGGAGTTCAGCGCAGCGTACCTTGACGACATCGCCGTATTCAGCTCTCAATGGCACAAGCATCTCCAGCACCTCCGACAAGTACTAATGGCCCTGCGCCAAGCGGGCCTGACAGTGAAAGCCAGCAAATGCCAGCTCGGACAAGGCTCCGTGGTCTACCTGGGGCATCAGGTGGGCAGCGGCCATGTCGCCCCTCTCCAGCCGAAGATCGATGCCATCAAGTCCTGGGAGCCCCCCACCACGCAGACAGAGGTTCGGGCCTTCCTGGGCCTTACGGGGTACTACCGGAGGTTCATGAAAAATTATGGTAGTATCGCAGGGCCCCTCACAGAGTTGACCTCCAAAAAGCTTCCGCAGAAGGTGCAGTGGACCCCCCAGTGCCAGCAGGCGTTCGACGCCTTGAAAACCGCCATGTGCACCGCTCCCGTACTCAAGGCCCCCGACTACTCCCGAGAGTTTGTGGTCCAGACCGATGCATCCGAACATGGCATCGGGGCCGTGCTCTCGCAGTTTGACGACAAGGGCATTGATCAGCCCATAGCCTTCATCAGCCGAAGGCTGCTGCCGAGAGAGCAGCGTTGGAGCACTATAGAGCGAGAGGCCTTTGCCGTAGTCTGGGCCCTCAAGAAACTGCGGCCCTACTTGTTCGGAACCCATTTTCGAGTACAGACGGACCACCGGCCCTTGCAGTGGCTAATGCGGATGAGGGGGGAGAACCCCAAGCTACTACGATGGTCCTTCTCTCTCCAAGGGATGGATTTCACTGTCGAGCATCGCCCCGGGACGGATCATGCCAACGCCGACGGCCTGTCCCGGTTCTTCCGCTTCGGCGAGGAGAACCCCCCCAGTGGATGGGTAGTTCTCCACGCCTTTCAGCTGGGGGGGACGCGTGTGAGACCGGCCTCACGGCGTTGCCCTCTCCATCATCCCGCCAACCTGCAACCACCCTCAAGACACGACATCCCCGACTCCGGCCGCCCCAGCCACCCCCGATCCACGGGCCGGCCAGAGACCTGACAGACTCAACACCCTACCACGCATGCCCAACCGAGGGAGCGGGAACCCTCGAGCCAGACCCAGAGGCGCCAGCCCAGTCACACCTCAGGTCGCCTTCCCCGGGAGGACTCAATCGGCCACCAGGCCCCTGGGGAGCAGGCGCCTCCCCTACCGAGCGTCTGGGGTCTCTCCCAGACCCACCTGAAAAGACCAAAGAAGTGAGCGGCAGGAAATCCCGCAGAACCCCCTCCGTCACCCCAGTCCCCCCCCTCTGCGAGCACTCCGGACTTCAAAGAACGAGCGGAGTATAACAAGGGGTGCCGGAGGAACAAGGAGAAGAGACCTGGAACCATCTGAGCCTGCTGACGCTGTCGCGGCTCCTGAAACGCTGAAGTCACCTGGGCCTGCTGAGTGACTCGCGGCCTCTTGCTATTTGAACCATCTGAGCCCTGCGGACGAGGTCGCGGCTCCCGAACATTGAACCACCTAGGCCTGCTGAGCGACTCGCGGCCCCCAGCATTGAACCATCTGAGCCTGCTGACGGAATCGCGGCTCCTGAACTCCGACCACCGGTGCCTGCTGAGAGACTCGCGGCACTCCCCTTGAGGACGACTCAATAAGAGATTGCCCAGAGACACGACACCCTCCAGCTCGAGGATTGTGAGCTTCCGCAGGGTATTTCGCAGAGACACTACCTTGAAAGACTGTCCCGCTACCCCCATTCCCCACGACTGATTTGTGGTACGTTGTGCCACTGCTGTACTATTTGCCTTTTTGGGTCATAAAGATCCCTGAAATCATCGATAAAAGAACTTATCGTCCTACAAAGAATACGTGTGGTGTCCCTCTGTTCACAGTGCAGCTCAGGGTGTGCGCGCCTGGTTCGGCTTACTTGGGAGAGGTGGGTCAAAAGGGGTGGGCAAGACGTGGTCGAACCCCCTTCCGGCGGACGCCTTTCCAACAGGTACGCATACGCGAGCACACCCACAGTGATACGGACCGTACACACGCCTGTACGCTCACTATCACTATGGGTACACATACGCAAGCACACCCACAGTGATACGGACCGTACACACGCCTGTACGCTCACTATCACTATGGGTACGCATATGCGAGCACACCCACAGTGATACGGACCGTACACACGCCTGTACGCTCACTATCACTATGGGTATGCATACGCGAGCACACCCATAGTGATACGGACCATACACACGCCTGTACGGGCCGTTGCTATGCATTTGGGGTGCCCTAGGGCCCCGGTACGCACCGTACCTGTGTGTGAAACTCCAAATTACATAGGGGACACATGAGGGACAAGTATAAAGGCCTACATGCATGCTGGTTGTCATGGAGACCAAGTTTAAAGTTTGAAATTTTTCCGGAAGGTGCACAGCAGAAGTCAGTTTGAATGAATCTACTTTGTTGCAATGTGGTTCAGGAGTTGACATCATGCTGAAGAAAAAAAACAATAAATACCCACTGACTGTGCTAGGTTTGAAGGGATTGGAGGAAACATAGGATGCAAATGTGAGTGACCAATCACTCTGTACTCCTGTGCATGAAACAGGCCAGCACGGCAGATATAAGGCAGCCAGGTCCCATGAGGGAGCACTTGCCTGCACATCTTTGGATTCTACGACCCAGCTGCTGCTCCTGAATCCCTGGAACCATGTCAAGGTCTGTGGAGAGGTCACAGCCTTTCACCCTGGAGGAGAACCTGGCATTGCTGGATGTGATCCTCCCACAGTACCCCCTGCTGTATGGGCGACCAGGGTATTAGGTGAGTGCAGTCTACTAGCACAGACTGTGTCCCTTTTTTGTGACTGTGACTTCTGGCATTGTGTCCAGGTGTGACACACATGCTATGTACTGTAGGGGGGGTTCCGGGGGGGGAATGCCTGATGTCTCCCAGCCAGAGCATGCTGTGGTGCATGTCTGCCGTCCTCACTTGCATTGTGTTTACTGTGACAATCACTGCATGGTGCATGCCACATTCTGCCTGTCTTGTCCTCCTGGGAATGTAGCCTCTACAGTCCTCATTTGATTATGTGGTCAGCCCAGTGTGACAGGTGACTGTACCCACAGATGTGTGTTAGTTCTGTGTACCTGTGCTGAGAGTGTCCACATGATGTGTTCGTACCCTGGACATGGGTGTGTGTGTAAGTCCCCTGTCATGTGAGTGGGTGCATATGTGGAGTGTAGCACCCGGGCTGCATGAGGGATGGATATACCCTGCCCATCTGATGTGAGCAGGGAGCAGTGCTGTGTGTCTGACGTGCAGATCCAGCCCCACACCTGTGAGCCCCCCCGTCTAGTGGCACATGTGCAGAGTGAGGTTTGTCGCTGCATTTGGCAATGGCAGGTGAATGTCCTGCGCCTGTGTGTGTCTGTGTACTCTGCTGAGGTAGCGTCAGTGGCCTGTGGCATGTGACTGCTTAGAGGTGCTGCACATAATCCTGGTGTAGCTTGTGATGCACAGTGTGAGCCTGGATCGTTGATTGTGTCGTTGCCCTCATTCCACCTATGTACTTTCAATGGCACGTACTGCTTTTGCCCTTCCCCAGAGGATCATGTCCCTATGACAAAGGTGCAATGCGTTGGATGCATACTATGCCTTGTTGTAAACAGCAAATTTGTTCTAATATGTGTCTCTGTGACATGTGCCCGGTGTATTGATGTAGTGTCACTTGTTCATCCTCACAGGTAGGCGCCTCTGCCAAGAAGCCGATCTGGATGAACGCCGTCAGTGCCGTGAGGAGGACGGAGGGTCGCAAACGGCGCCTGGCCCAGGTGAGGAAACGCTGGCAGGATATCCGGTGCTGGACGTGGAGGATCGCACGGGTCCTGCTGGGGGACGCACCTGAGACCCATAAGAACCGCGGGCGCCGCCGTCTGACCCACATCCACAAGCATGTGCTGGCGGTGGTCTTTCCAGACTTGGACAGGCGCTTACAGGAGAAGCAGCAGCAGGAAGGGGGTAGGTACATGTGTGTTTGTTGTGTGTCACCAGCATTTGTAAGTGCACAGTTGCATGGATACACTGCCAGGGTTTAAAGGTGCTGTGCAGATCCTGTTACCCACAGTATAGCGGTGCTCTCCTGCCTCCCTTCCCCTCCTTGCAATGTGTTCCCTGGTCTGTGTGTAGTCACTCCTTCACAAGGTTATCTAGGCTGGCACTTTATCCACGTGAACAATGCCTGTAGCATCATGTGTGGGGGTGGTGTGTAACAGGTTTTGGGACCTTGCCTGTGCCCTGTCCAGTTCAGTACTTGTGGGTTCCATGTCAGTTGGCACTGATGCTCAGTCCAGACATGGGAGTTAGTCTCTCAAGTGTTATGCCTTACAGCACGCATGTCCTATGTTGTGGCCTGTGACATGATGTGCATGAGTGTGCGATACGCATGGTGCAGGGATGGTGGCGTGTGTTGCAGTCATTCCCATTCAGGACCATGGAGTTGTGTGGCCACTACTGTCCCCTGGGGCATATTTTCATAGGTGTCATGTGTGTCATCACAAAATGTGTGTGGACACTCTCAGTGTCTACAGCATAGGTTGTGCTCTGTGCCATTGTCCCCTGGCACCATGTATATTGACGTAAAATGTAGTACAAGTGTCCACTGTACAGCCTGACCTGATTTTCCTTGTTCATACTCACGGTGGCCAGTGCCTGTGTGTCTTGTTACAATCATCTGATGATGACCATTTGTACATGATTATTTGGACAGGCGCACCTTGGGTATTTGGTGTCCAATCTTGCATTTATGCAGCCCATGTATATTTCACCCAGACTAAGAGATGTAAGTGCTTCCTGTGTCTCAACTAATTGTCTCATGTAGGGGGTGGTTGGTGCGGGCAAAGCCTACATGTCAAAACCTGATATCTCCTTGCTAGGTCTGGCCAGTGTATGATGTTTGTCTGGACATACACTCAAGGTGCAGTGAGCCAGTCATGGTGGGCATGTTTTCAGTATTACCTATGCAGCATGTGCCTCAAGTTCATGGATATGGTCCCTGCTCATCCCTATTTTCGGCGACGCTGTGTGGTGCAGATGCAGTGCTGGATTGTCCCCAGGGCCTGGCTCCTCTGTCAAAATCCATTTCATGTCATTTGCTATTGTGTCATGCTCTCCATAGTTTTTCAGTGGCATGGTGGGTCAACCAACTGTGTGTTGCATGCCCTACATATGTACCTTGTTTTGTAGATGTTACTCATCTGTCTTTTCAGGCTATGCACTGTAACCTATGTAGATTGGACTCATGTGACATATGTATACAGGTGTATGATTATTTGCTGTCTCTTCACCTTGCCCACAGCATCGTCGGGGGGAGACGGAGGGAGACATCAGCACAGACGGAGCGGAGGGACCCAGCACCAGTGCCAGCCGTGACATCGTGGCTGGCACATCGAGTGGAACTGAGGCGGAGGAGAGTGAGGCCGAGGACCTGTCCACTGCCACCACAGAATATGAAGCTGACGGGTCTGAGGATGATCTCTCCGAGTGGGCGGAGGCTGCACCAGCAGCTGACAGCGGCACAACATCTCTCCCCGCCCCCTCCATTGCCATCAGCCGCCTCCCACTTGCTCGTGTCCCTTCCCAGCGTGCCCAGTCACCGCATGTCTCCTTCCTACCAGGCACCGCACCCCCTGCCCCTGTCTCCACTGCTGCCGCCAATGCCAAGTCTGTGGACATCCAGCGGCAGTTGCAGGTTGGTCAGGCTGCGATGCTTAATGTCCTCCATGGCCACAGCCAAGTGCTGAACAACATGGAGGCATACTTGGAGGGCATTTTCTCATCGCAGGCTGACCAACGCAACTTGCTGAGGTCCATTGACTCAACACTGACTGCAGCAGTGGGTCTCCTGCAGCGCTACGTCCAACCCCCTACCCCTGACCCATCCACACTTCCCACTCCCATACCTGTCCCACGTACACCCAGACGTCAGCATGCACCCACCACAACAGACACAGGCACCACACCAGCAGGGAAGGTCAAACGCACACCTCCTGGCACGCACACACAGGGTGAAGTAGGCACACCCACTGGGTTGGGGGGCAAACGTAAGACACGCAGCCAGAGTGGGAGTCCGCATTCCACCAAATCCACTCCCTCCAAATCCCCTCCCCTCAGCTCTCCTGGCCACATATCCGGCAAAGACTCCTTCATGGCCGCTCTGTCCCTGAGCCCCACAGTGACACCACCCCGCAAGCGGTCAAGGGAGTCCCCGGTCAGGGTGGTTGAGTCCCCCCCCCTGTCCACACCCTCCCCCAGTGGCACTGCGACCCATCCCTCTGACCCCCCCCTCCTTGGGGCCTGTGGTTCCTTCGGGTGCAGGGGAGTCGCTGGAGGACCTTGCTAAGGTGTGCAGCGCCATCCTGGCCTCCGCCTTTGGCCCTGCCCCACCCCCTGTGGTGGAGTCCTCCATCCCTGCACCCACGACGCCTACCCTTCGCCCTCATGTCCCTGCGGTGCCTGGTCCTTCCACCCACATGATGTCCTCCCCCCTCTGGAAGACGAAGGAGTCTGACTGTGCAGGCAAGCTAGGGGACACACGTCCCACTGTGTCCCCCACCTGGATTTGAACTTTGGATTGCCCTATGGGCATTGTACATTTTGAACTTTCAAGGGACAAACAGATTTTTGGATGCTGAATAAAGCTATTTATTTTTCCTTAGTACACTACTGTCTGTCTGGTATTGCTGTTGGTGGACCGGCCCCATTATTTTGGGTGGTGATTATGTGTTGGGTGTGTGGGAATTGTAGTCTTGTGATGGTCATAGGGTGGATCCTGGTATCTGTGTGCCATCACAAGCTGTTGGCTACATAACTTTGTTCATGTAATCAGTTACTGCATGGTGACATCGTCCCAAGGTGTGTTCCTTCCTCTGTGTAACCTGACATCTTCCCTGCAGGGTATTTCCAATATGTGGTGCTGAGCTGTGTCTACATTGTCTGGGTGTGTGACGGACTCATTAGACTTGGGCCATGCATGCTGAGCGATGTCTCCACCTGCATCATTCGTGGCGTCCTTGGTGGTCACTGTACTTGTGTATGTAGACTGGTGTCATGACTTCATGTGGACATGTTTTCTTTTCGGCGCTATGCATGTGTATACTCCCAGCCTCGCACAAATGTGGTACATGTACTGCAGGATCTTTGTGCACCTGACTGACATTTGTGGGCATTGGATCTGTGGGTACTCCACCCTTTTCTTTGTAGGGGCACTGCTGTGAGTGTTAGGCACCCACCCCTCCTGTGTCTGGGCACTGCTGGGAGTGTTAGGCACCCACCCCTCCTGTGTCTGGGCACTGCTGGGAGGACTCTGCACCCACCCCTCCTGTGTCTGGGCACTGCTGGGAGGACTCTGCACCCACCCCTCCTGTGTCTGGGCACTGCTGGGAGGACTCTGCACCCACCCCTCCTGTGTCTGGGCACTGCTGGGAGGCCTCTGCACACAGCCCTCCTGTGTCTGGGCACTGCTGGGAGGACTCTGCACCCACCCCTCCTGTGTCTGGGCACTGCTGGGAGGACTCTGCACCCACCCCTCCTGTGTCTGGGCACTGCTGGGAGGCCTCTGCACACACCCCTCCTGTGTCTGGGCACTGCTGGGAGGACTCTGCACCCACCCCTCCTGTGTCTGGGCACTGCTGGGAGGACTCTGCACACACCCCTCTTGTGACTGGGCACTGCTGGGAGGACTCTGCACACACCCCTCCTGTGTCTGGGACTGCTGTGAGTGTTAGGCACCCACCCCTCCTGTGTCTGGGCACTGCTGGGAGTGTTAGGCACCCACCCCTCCTGTGTCTGGGCACTGCTGGGAGGACTCTGCACACACCCCTCCTGTGTCTGGGCACTGCTGGGAGTGTTAGGCACCCACCCCTCCTGTGTCTGGGCACTGCTGGGAGGACTCTGCACACACCCCTCCTGTGTCTGGGCACTGCTGGGAGTGTTAGGCACCCACCCCTCCTGTGTCTGGGCACTGCTGGGAGGACTCTGCACCCACCCCTCCTGTGTCTGGGCACTGCTGGGAGGACTCTGCACCCACCCCTCCCGTGTCTGGGCACTGCTGGGAGGCCTCTGCACACACCCCTCCTGTGTCTGGGCACTGCTGGGAGGACTCTGCACCCACCCCTCCTGTGTCTGGGCACTGCTGGGAGGACTCTGCACCCACCCCTCCTGTGTCTGGGCACTGCTGGGAGGCCTCTGCACACACCCCTCCTGTGTCTGGGCACTGCTGGGAGGACTCTGCACCCACCCCTCCTGTGTCTGGGCACTGCTGGGAGGACTCTGCACACACCCCTCTTGTGACTGGGCACTGCTGGGAGGACTCTGCACACACCCCTCCTGTGTCTGGGCACTGCTGTGGGTGTTAGGCACCCACCCCTCCTGTGTCTGGGCACTGCTGAGAGTGTTAGGCACCCACCCCTCCTGTGTCTGGGCACTGCTGGGAGGACTCTGCACACACCCCTCCTGTGTCTGGGCACTGCTGGGAGTGTTAGGCACCCACCCCTCCTGTGTCTGGGCACTGCTGGGAGGACTCTGCACACACCCCTCCTGTGTCTGGGCACTGCTGGGAGTGTTAGGCACCCACCCCTCCTGTGTCTGGGCACTGCTGGGAGGACTCTGCACCCACCCCTCCTGTGTCTCGGCACTGCTGGGAGGACTCTGCACCCACCCCTCCTGTGTCTGGGCACTGCTGGGAGGCCTCTGCACACACCCCTCCTGTGTCTGGGCACTGCTGGGAGGACTCTGCACCCACCCCTCCTGTGTCTGGGCACTGCTGGGAGGACTCTGCACCCACCCCTCCTGTGTCTGGGCACTGCTGGGAGGCCTCTGCACACACCCCTCCTGTGTCTGGGCACTGCTGGGAGGACTCTGCACCCACCCCTCTTGTGACTGGGCACTGCTGGGAGGACTCTGCACACACCCCTCCTGTGTCTGGGCACTGCTGCGAGTGTTAGGCACCCACCCCTCCTGTGTCTGGGCACTGCTGGGAGTGTTAGGCACCCACCCCTCCTGTGTCTGGGCACTGCTGGGAGGACTCTGCACACACCCCTCCTGTGTCTGGGCACTGCTGGGAGTGTTAGGCACCCACCACTCCTGTGTCTGGGCACTGCTGGGAGGACTCTGCACACACCCCTCCTGTGTCTGGGCACTGCTGGGAGTGTTAGGCACCCACCCCTCCAGTGTCTGGGCACTGCTGGGAGGACTCTGCACACACCCCTCCTGTGTCTGGGCACTGCTGGGAGTGTTAGGCACCCACCACTCCTGTGTCTGGGCACTGCTGGGAGGACTCTGCACCCACCCCTCCTGTGTCTGGGCACTGCTGGGAGGACTCTGCACCCACCCCTCCTGTGTCTGGGCACTGCTGGGAGGACTCTGCACCCACCCCTCCTGTGTCTGGGCACTGCTGGGAGGCCTCTGCACACACCCCTCTTATGACTGGGCACTGCTGGGAGGACTCTGCACCCAACCCTCCTATTTCAGGATATGTACGCTTAGGACATACACGGGTGTGGGTTTGCTCCATGCATACGCGGGTGAGGGTACGGATCACACATACACGGTTGGGGTGGAGGTACGCTCCATGCATATGCGGGTGAGGGTACGGGTCGTACTTACACTGTTGGGGTGGGGGGTACGCTCCATGCATACGGGGTGGGGGTACGGTCCGTACGTACACTGTTGGCATGGGGGTACGCTCCATACGTACGCGAGTGAGGGTACGGGTCGTACATACATGGTTGGGGTGGGGGTACGCTCCATACATACGCGGGTGAGGGTACGGGTCGTACGTACACTGTTGGCATGGGGGGTACGCTCCATGCATACGGGGTGGGGGTATGGTCCGTACGTACACTGTTGGCATGGGGGGTACGCTCCATACGTACGCGGGTGAGGGTACGGGTCATACATACACGGTTGGGGTGGGGGTACACTCCATACATACGCGGATGAGGGTACAGGTCGTACTTACACTGTTGGGGTGGGGGGTACGCTCCATGCATACGGGGGTGGGGGTACGGTCCGTACGTACACTGTTGGCATGGGGGTAGGCTCCATACGTACGCGGGTGACGGTACGGGTCGTACATGCACGGTTGGGGTGGGGGTACGCTCCATACATACGCGGGTGTGGGTACGGGTCGTACTTACACTGTTGGGGTGGGGGGTACCCTCCATGCATACGGGGTGGGGGTACGGTCCGTACGTACACTGTTGGCATGGGGGGTACGCTCCATACGTACGCGGGTGAGGGTACGGGTCGTACATACACGGTTGGGGTGGGGGTATGCTCCATACATACACGGGTGAGGGTACAGGTCGTACTTACACTGTTGGGGTGGGGGGTACGCTCCATGCATACGGGGTGGGGGTACGGTCCGTACGTACACTGTTGGCATGGGGGGTACGCTCCATACGTACGCGGGTGAGGGTACGGGTCGTACATACACGGTTGGGGTGGGGGTACGCTCCATACATACGCGGGTGAGGGTACGGGTCGTACTTACACTGTTGGGGTGGGGGGTACGCTCCATGCATACGGGGTGGGGGTACGGTCTGTACATATCCGTACCCACACTGTGGAATGCTTGTGCGGGCCGTACCCAGGCCTTTGCCACGTGGGTACAGCCGTCCCGCCATTGTTGGGATGACGTAGGTGTGGGCGTGGTACGACTCGTACCCATGCTCTTAAGGCGTGGGTACGGGACGTACCTGTATTGTTGTGTTGCCGGTTCGCGTCGTCAACCACTTCCGTTGTGGCGGACGCTGGCTTTGCTGGACACGCCCCCACCCCCTCGCAGTGACCAGGGCCTGGGGGTCAGGTATGTCCAGGGCATGTGTGCTGTGTGACTTGGGTGGGGGTTTTGTGGCCTGCCCCTGCCCCCCCCTTCCCCCCTCCCTTTGTTGTTCTGACCTTCTGCGGCGTTTGCGTCGTAACCTGTAGAGGAGGTCGACTGCTATGAGGGCCGGGATGACACGTAGGTTCGGGTCCATGTCTGTCTGTCGCGTGCAGGTACTCCTTGTTCGCGTCGTCCTGATTTCCCGGCAGTTTTTGGCTGCCGGAAAATATTCTCCGTGCGGGATGACGTCGGTGCGAATCGTACTTCCTGGTTCGTGAATGGCAGGCTGCGTGCGTCCCGACGTCACGTCGGCGCTTTCCCGGATCACATTTGTATGTTTATTTTCGTCGGTCTGGGTTTTGTACGATTCGTACGGAAATAGTATTTCCGTGCGAATCGTACTTACATGTTTGTATATTGTTACGACCGGGTACGCGTCGGACGGAGAATATGCTCCGTCCGACGGTTCGTACCCGGTTTTTACAGGATCGTAATCGGCACCAAATGTCTTGCAGCAATGTCAAATATCATAGCACTTAGGTAACACGTTTTGGCTGATGCTCAATGTGAACACCCAGAGGACTGGACTACTAAAATAAGACCATGTCACCCAATTTACTTGAAGTAAGATAAAGCCATACTTAATTAATTCAATTTATTTATTTTAATAAACGCAAGCACATATTGCTGGGAAGTGTATCTGACATGGTGCAGATTCCCCATTGTAAAAGATGTTTAAGTATTTATACTTCTGTGCATCATTAACAATGTGTAGTATGCCATCATCATCATCATCATTTTTATTTTGGTTGTAAAACAATAAAAGATACACACATATTCTTCCTTGGCAGTGGAGCCCATGATACAGTTTACACAAGTAAAAGTAGATATTTAATACACCAGGTTTAAATGGACAAGTATCACGTACTGAGAATTGTAAACACCGAGGAAATCACTAAGATGCAACATTTCTATGTGTGTACTCAGTTAAAAATCAAGTAAAAAGATAAAATAGGAATAAAGTGCGAGTGCAATAATGACTAACAATGTCCACAATTTAAAAAGATTTTGATAAAGCTTTGAGAAGGAAATTAAAAACAGGATCCTGGGGATTAAAGCACCCTCGAGTCGTAAGGTTTTTACTACAGCTGGTCCCTGACACAAGGAAAAGTGGACAGGAGCCTTCGCCTAATGACCCAGAACCGGCCAAGAAATTCTGCAATGGCACATACAAAGGATAGTCTCGTATCCGATCTTAAAATCCATAGTGCGTCAAGATGGCTATGGGTCCCCAACTGTCTGCATAGTGGGACCAACCAATTCCTTCTTGGTCTATCGTAGGCTGGACATGCAAAGAAAACATGGCCCACAGTTTCGTTTGGGTCTGGACAGGATGGACATCCCTTGGGCTGGCTGGTGTTGTTTAGCCAAAGGTTGGTAAAGACCTTGGGCCCGATTCACAGAACTAACTTAAGACAAAATCCTAAACTTACTACTTTTGGTATTCACAGAAGTTAGGATTTTGTCTTAAGTTTGTCTTAAGACAAACTTAAGACAGACTTAAGACAGACTTAAGACAGACTTAAGACAAACTTAAGACTGACTTAAGACAGACTTAAGACAGACTTAAGTTAGGATTTTGTCTTAAGTTTGTCTTAAGTCTGTCTTAAGTCTGTCTTAAGTCTGTCTTAAGTCTGTCTTAAGTCTGTCTTAAGTTTGTCTTGAGTCTGTCTTAAGTCTGTCTTAAGTCTGTCTTAAGTCTGTCCTAAGTTTGTTTTAAGACAAACTTAAGACAAAATCCTAACTTCTGTGAATACCAAAAGTAGTAAGTTTAGGATTTTGTCTTAAGTTAGTTCTGTGAATCGAGCCCATTGATGGGTAAGCAGCCAAACCTAAACTGAGTATACAATTTCCTGTCCCCAGGCACTTTGATAATATCAAGATATTTCTCAAGGTATTTCGAGGATTTTATGTTAAACAACCATGACGAATCCTCGAGTAGGTGGTCTGTTCCACCCATAGCCAATATTGACGCTTTAGGGAGGCCAATTGCTGCCCGAACAGTGTTAACATATTTTATCCACCCAATTTTTTTGTTCCTGTCTAGGGCGGACACTTTGTTAAAAGCAGCAACATAAGGGGCCAGGTCGGGGGTTGTGACCAACCTATACCAAAAAAGCAGTAGTATGCATTTACACACATGATTTCACATCTGCAGAATGATTAAATGCAATTGCTTTTGAAACAATTTCCTATGATGTGCAGAAGTGCATTTTCTGATGTGGTTTAGTTAGGCCACATTTTTATGCAAACTTACATTTTAAGTAAGATGGAAGCTGTCCCTATCAATAACTCTGTGTCCCCCCTCCTGCGCACCGCCTCGCCCCACAAACTACCAGAACACAGTTGAGCTGCAATGTAGTAGAATATTTTTACTGTTGTTATTGTTCTGCTCATGGTGAATTGCGCTAGCTCAGATGTAACTGACAACATGTAGCCACTTTTTCTGCTTCGTCAGTGAAATATATTCATTTAAGTAGTGTGACACTGTAAATGAAATATGTTTGTTCGAACATCTCCAATGACAGCATAGAGGGTGCTGAAATATTATTCAATAAAATTGTGCTTAGGTGTTAAGGTAATGATGTTTATTTACTATGTGCTCTGATTTGAAGAGGAAATAATACATTTGCTTACAACACGATGATTTTTCAAAAGTTCTTATTTTCTGTGCAAAGACTGTATATAAAACCCTGCAATTTTGGGGGTGAGCCAGAGATTTTCAAGAAATTCTTGTTCTACTAGGCTTGCTGCCCCTTCCATTTCTGATTTTGCTGCCCATGAGGACTTGGCATACTCTGTGTAACTCTGCATTCGAGAGCCTTCAGGGCATTGACTTATTTTGATTTTTTGTAATAAAAACCTTTAACTTTCCATTGATCTAAAACTCAGTTACTAAGTGGGCCCAAATTATTCTTAAATTGGAAATATTTAATTAAATTGTATTGTATTGATTCTGATGCTTTGGGAGGTGTCTTAATGTTTCTGATCCAGTTTAATGTGGGAGATCTGACTAAGGTAAATTTTGGGGTGTGTTGATTTTGGAGTACAGTGTTTTGCTCCCACATCAGGAAGGCAAGAAGAGGCATACTTTACAGGAGGAGGTCCACTTCTAGTTGTTTGTTGCTCTCTTAAATTAAATTTCAAATGAAAGAGTAACAATTATTAAATTATAATGGAACCTACAAGTCCACTTTTTGAATGATTTGTAACATCTGCTTGAAAGGCAAAACTTAAGAACTTTAGAACAAGCATGTGTTTGGAAACATGTATGTCTAGAGCAGTTGAACAGGCCCTATCTATCTTGACATACTACACAACATTCTTTCAACCTCAGTAGCTTGCTTGCAGGGCTCCTTCAATTATTGCATTCATTAAAGAAAGACTCACCAGTTAACTGTCAGATGCACACTGTATTAGATTTGATTTTTGATGTGTTTTGAACATTTATTCCACAGCAAGTGCTTGAGAAAAGTATCCTCTTTGCAGGGCATGTAACTTGTCCTCCTATAATCAGCATTTAAGGTAGCTTTAGTTAGTGCATGCATTTATTTATGTCACGTCTGAAGGACAGGTGACTGGGGCAGAGGGTAAGCAATGCTGCACATGTTAAATCATTTGAAGGCTTAGATCTTGATTGTAGATAATATAGCTATGCAGGGACTTTCACACAGATTGGCCTTTGCCCAGGAAAACAAGAGGTCCAAGTGTTGTATCTGCATTCATATTTAATTGGCATTCATAGAATGCCGTAAGGAAAACTGTTCCCGAAGCTGCACTAGTGATTGGATAGCAATCCTTGTAGTTATCGTGGGGGTGCTTTCACTTCGGTCATTGGGAGCAGTAAAATGGCAGATTCCGGAATTAGAGGAGTTATATTTTGGGGTTCACATTAGCAAATGGAAGCAGAAGGGTATAATTCAAAGCATAAAGAAGGCAGCACAAGGATAGGTTGACCAGCCGTCCCGGATTTATCGGGACAGTCCTGGTCTTTCACCAGTTGTCCTGGCAGATGTCTGCAAATTTGGCTCATGTACCGGTTTTCAAGGATCGGCTGAAAACACTAGGGGGCATATTCTCAGGGACCTATCGGCAAGTTATCGGCATTTTAGTGCAGCCAAAGTCACGCTAAATTCATCGCCCCATTCACAAGCTGGTGCAAACAGCCCCTATCACCAGTTTCCCGGCAAAAGCATCCTCAAAAAACATCACCAAGGATGAGACCGGCAACTAGCGCTAATGAGATGCAGAGTGGGCGTTTCCGAGCAAAAAGCCGCAACAACACCACACCTCAACATTCTCAAGATCACAAAACACGCAATAAGGTGCGTTAGCAGCAGGAAATTAACACCTGCTCTGACCTGCTGGACGACAACCTGCAGCATAAAGCGAGCCCAGCCCAGAGCCACACCTGAAGAACAACAGATGCCATGGAGCTACTCATCATGCAGCTTGGAGCCCCAACAGGGCCACAACACCCACCGCCACCCACCCCCGGACCACCACCCCCCGGGGCCCCAACATCACAAAATCATTCGCCTGATGCCGCAGAATCACAACAACTAACAGTCATGTGAGTACAGAAAAAGCAGAATCAATCATTCACCATTGAGAGTCCAAATTAAATATCACAATCAAATTTATCACCAAACAACTATTTGGAAGAGTCATGGCGGGTCATCCCTGGACAATCTGTAAGTGACAGCCTGTAAAACAATATCCCAGATAAGAAGGTGTGTCAGGCACACATCAAAGGACAGAGAGAGAGAGAAAGAGAGAGAGAGAGAAAATAAACAAGGAGCGCAAAGACAATCGGGCCCTTGGCTCATACATGCCAACTGTTGCGTGTGTCTCGCAATTGGTGCACCCTAAATCTAAGGCCTGGCAACAATTTCAGAGCGAAGGCCACATCACATTTCAGAGATGCAAGCAGTAGTCAGACTAAAATTAGGCATGAAAGCTCCTTTGTCCCAACACATAAGGCGGAAGGACAGCCCAACCTCCGACCTTGGTCTGCAATGCATTCAGCACCCCCTGAGTGAGATACCGTACCAGACTCTGGTGACTCCCACACCACGAACTGCGCTAATGAAAGACCAACATGTCCACACCCCACACACACTTGTCCCTGCTCGAGCTACACCTGCATGGCATGCCCCCAACACATTGGCGGCAAGGGCAGTCTGTGAGAGAGGCTGTCACTCCCGTTTTCCCGTCCAGTATGGTGATTTCATTTTAATAGTTTTTTAAACTTCTTACTTGTTGCATTCTGATTGCCAGTGCTGGTGCTCTGTTGTTTCCTCCTTCCCGCCCCGGTCCGACACGGCAGCTAGTGCCGTTGAGCGGAGGGCGTGGAAGGTCCGAGCCTAGCACTTCCACTTCTCCTGTGAGTCAGGTCAGCGGTCTAGTCTGGGGAGGAGTGGGGCTTCAAATTGCGCATGCCTGAGCGGACGCGCAGCGGCAAGGGCAGTCTGTGAGAGAGGCTGTCACTCCCGTCTTCCCGTCCAGTATGGTGATTTCATTTTAATTGTTTTGTTAACCTCTAACTTGTTGCACTCTGTTTGCGGGTGCTGGTGCTCTGTTGTTTCTTCCTTCCCTCCCCGGTCCGACACGGCAGCTAGTGCCGTTGAGCGGAGGGCATGGAAGGTCCGAGCCTAGCACTTCCGCTTCTCCTGTGAGTCAGGTCAGCGGTCTAGTCTGAGGAGGAGTGGGGCTTCAAATTGTGCATGCCTGAGCGAACGCGCAGCGGCAAGGGTCTGTGAGAGAGGCTGTCACTCCCGTTTTCCTGTCCAGTACGGTGATTTCATTTTAATTGTTTTTTTAACCTCTTACTTGTTGCATTCTGTTTGCAGGTGCTGGTGCTCTGTTGTTTCCTCCTTCCCGCCCCGGTCCGCCACGGCAGCTAGTGCCGTTGAGCGGAGGGCGTGGAAGGTCTGAGCCTAGCACTTCCGCTTCTCCTGTGAGTCAGGTCAGCGGTATAGTCTGGGGAGGAGTGGGGCCGAAGGTGCGCCAAAGGCAAGCCCGTCTGTGCCCGTCCGCGCCAAGCCGGGACCCGGGGCCAGAACCCCTGCTCTGATAGGAGTAGCATGCAGGTACACTGCCAAGCAGCTTATTGCTTTACGTCCCCCCATCACGGAGCAGTGTAAACACAGCATTCTGGCTGGGAATAGGTGGCATAAGTATAGCCACTGCCCATTTATGTCTAATATGTGCCTGAAAACTAGGGAGGATAATCAGCCACTTAACTGCTCTCTGATCAATTGTAGATCCCTGGGGAAACATAAACTTGAATTCTATGATTATCTGTGTGATGTCCAACCAGATGTGCTATTCCTCACGGAGACATGGTTAAATGAGGAATCGGCTCCTGATATTCTTGAAGCCCTTACTCACAACTATGGTATCATTAGAGTCAACCGAACTACTAACAGGGGAGGAGGAATTGCCATTGTACATAGGCTATCCATTCAGTGCACTTTAGAACGCACGGAGATTGAGGATTGTGAAGCAGGCTTTTTTTCCATCATAGCGCCTTGAAATTGCGGTATTAAGGGGTTCCTAATTTATCGACCTCCAGGGCCCCAGACGCGTTTTGCGCCCAGCATGATTGAGCAAATAATACAACCCGCTTTGCGTTATGCCAAATTACTGCTGTTGGGGGATTTGAATTTACAATTTGACGATCTGTCAAACAAGGGCGCACAGGAGGTTTGCCAGGCTCTGGCTGACCTTCATTTGTCACTCAATTCAGCACTTCCTACTCACCAACTCGGCCATTTAATACATCCGATCTTTGCCAACTGGAATGCTTTACAAATGATACCTCCAGTGGTCCGGTCATTTTGTGGTCCCTTTTAGGATCATGCTGCCTCAGTCTGTAGTGTCCACTAAAATGGGTACCACTAAACTGCTGAGGAAATGGGCTAAGTTTTCTATAACTAGTTTTAATATGGCCCTACAAAAGGGCAGGCCGCCTGGGGGTACCGATATCAAGTCTGCATGTGATGCACTTGATAAGCGTATCCTGGAGGAACTGGATAGTACAGCTCCCTGGTCCTCGAGAGCGCCGGGTAGGCAGCTTAAAACCGCTCCTTGGTTCAGCAATGAACTTAGAATTGCTAAATAAGACTGTAAGCGTCTCGAGAGAGTATGGAGGAGGAAATTTGATGTACCTACGAAAACTGAATACAAATCAAGTAAAAAAAAATATCATGCGATGATCAGGAAAGCACGGAGCTCTTTACCATTTTTAAAGAGATCTCGTCGTTAGCACGAGTGACAGCCCCTGACACGAGCTCAGCCGATTCCTGTAATAGGATAGCGGACTTCTTCGCAGGGAAGGTGGAGAAAATCTATTCCACTTTCCCTGTTTCAGCACAACACGGATATGCGGATGGGAAGGGAATATCCAGGCTATCAGAGCCGGACTGCCTCTGTAATTTTGTAGCCCCCAGTGGAGACACATTTAAAGGAGTAGCCCTCAGTATCAAGTGTGGCTCTCCTAGTGATCCAGCCTCCCCCAAGATCCTAAGAGGGAGTTTAGAGGTTCTTGAGACCTACATTAGACATCTTCTTGAGCTATCGTTTTCATCTGGAGTTGTCCCTAAAAGATGGAAAGAGGCTATTGTCATTCCCTTAAAAAAGAAACCGAACATGAGTATGAGTCAGCTTGATAACCTTCGTCCCATTTCTCTCTTGCCTTACTTTGCTAAATTAGCAGAGAAGGTGGTAAACATCCAACTGACTGCTCACATTAATCATCATGACCTTCTTCACCCTACACAATCAGGCTTCCGTGTCACCTACTCTAGTGAATCGGCTCTGCTTTTATCTACTGAAACCATCCGTAGATATGTAGATGTAGGACAGAGGGTTGCTCTAGTCCTTTTAGATCTCAGTGCCGCTTTCGACACTGTTGCCCATCACATGCTACTGCAGCGCCTTAGGGAAGGAGGCATGGCTGGTAGGGCGATGGAATGGTTAAGGTCTTTTCTTCTTGACCGCAGTTTTCAGACGTCGCAGAAACCTTTCCTCTCCAAAAGTGTCTATCTGGATAAAGGGATCCCTCAGGGCTCCATACTTAGGTCAACTCTTTTTAATCACTACATTATCCCCCTGGCAGAGATTGTAGGGGTGTTTGGAGTCAGTGTGGTGTCATACGCTGACGACACACAACTCGTGGTGACCCTCACTCAAGACTCTGAGGAGGCAGCCATTAACTTTTCAATGTGTCTTCAAGAACTGGTGTTATAGATGGCCTCTAACTGCCTTAAACTTAATGGCAACAAAACAGATGTTTTAGTGATAGGTAAGGCTCCTTCGATGTGGTCCTCCGCATGGTGGCCTCAGACGCTGGGTCCTACCCCATCACCTAGGGATCAGGTAAAGAATCTGGGGATGTGGCTAGATACCAAACTATCCTTTGAAACTCATACCAGGCGAGTTACAGGAAATTGTTTTGGAGTCCTACGTAGTCTCTGGAAGACCTTAGATGTACTCCCGGTGTCAGCGAGGAAAACGATGGTTCACGCCCTTGTGACATCTCGTTTGGACTACGGGAACGTCCTCTACTTGGGAACAAACTCCAAATGTGTTCAGAGTCTCCAGCGCATTCAGAATACGGCAGCACGTCTCGTCCTAATGCTTCCGAGGAGAGCCTCATCTAGCCAGGCCCTGGCTTCCCTGCATTGGCTTCTGGTCCAGTAAGGGAACGTGTTCTTTTTAAAGCTATGTGCATTAGTGACCGCATTTTGCAGAAGAAAGGCCCCTCCTATTTGCATAATCTTCTTACCCCACATGTCCCCATGCGGTGTTTAAGATCTAGTGGGACGGGTCAGGTCAGCATCCCGACCATCAGAAGAGCCAGGAAGGGCTGGCGCTCCTTCCGCTTTTTAGCAGCTACATATTGGAACAAATTTCCGATTGGGCTCCGACTGGAATCATCGGAGACTATTTTCCAGAGAAAGCTCAAGACGTGGCTTTTCCCATTTGGTAATCCCCCTGTCTGATCCTTTTCTGCTTTCACCCTCCTGGCCTAAATGGGCTCTTGTCGCAGCGCGGGGACACACTAGCTAGTGTAGCCATACGCTTTATAAATTTTATTATTATTATTATTATTATATTGGCAAAAAACACATACGACTCATTGCTCTGAGCTGTGGCATATCGTCCACAGAACTGCCGCCGGTCTGAGGAGTGCCGGTGGTACGCAACCAACAAACGCAATGGCAGTCCCGGGCACATGCACAACCCCAGTCACGTGGAACTGTACCGTGCACAAATGCTGCATCTGTTGGGAGCTCTGCCAATGGCAGTTTTGCGAATCAGTTACCGTCTGAGTTTCCGGCTTGCGTACCTCACATGCGTCCAGCCCTGGTTCCACTGTCGATCATGCACATTTGAGTGGCCCATGGAGGTCTGCCTATCCAACACAACGGTAGCTGAACTGGATTATGACTTGTGTGTGCGCCCCCTGTTGGCCCATGAACAGGAGTGCAACTGGGGTACCCGGGCATGGGATGCCTTGATATGCGTGTCTGTGCCGGCAGCAGTGGATGGTAGATTGCACAAGTCATCGTGTGCAGTGACCACATCGAGGCACTTCCCTATTGGGCTGTGTTGCGGATTGGTGAAATTGCGTTGTCGGAGCACATCTGTCCGGACCAGTTGGATTGGCTCTCCCTTGTGTTCCTTGAATTCGAGAACAACGTACTTCTGGAACTGATTGCCAATGAAGCAGCACTTGCATTCATGGACAAATAACTAACTTCCTGCAGCCACAACTGATTGACACCCAGAGCACAGGTCCCAACACCATGTTGCATCGTGGAGGAATGGTCCTATAAGCCAGAACAATAGTGGGCATGTCTGCATTCGCTCGGACTCAGAATGCATGTGCTTGCACCTACACGTGTTGTCACAAACCTGTGCAAGGTGCTGCAGCCCCATGGGTGGAGCTGCACAGCGTCGTTTGGCAAAGTTCCTAATCCGACATACTGCTGGAGGGAGACTACACACATAGCAATGTAGCACGACATGTGACCTTGTAGGTCCCTTTCACCTGCTCACTGTCAGCATAGCATACAGTCGGCGCAGTGCGGTGGTACAGCTCCATGCAGATCCCATGGGCTGTGAGCCGTGTCCCCTGACACGGGGCTATGAGCTGACGCCAAACATCATATGACTCGACCAGCAAGGTGGGCTGAGACAGTTGCCAACCGTAAGGATATGTGTTCATTTTTGCCTCCCCATTTCTTGCACCTCAATACGTTCACATTCTGCCTGTAAGTGTCTTAAGTATTTGTCTGCCTGTTGTGGCCCATTAATTGCCCGTACTGACACGCACATGCTAATAAAGTGTACGCAACTTCACCAGTGTACAACTGTGATGAGTGTTGATTAGTATGACAAATCGTGTTCCTCAATGAGCATTGTCCTTCCACAGGGAGGGACAGACTGCCTCTGGTACATAGGCGGTAAATCCATATTGACAGCTCCACCTCTGTGAGTCAGATATTGTGTTTGGGATAGTTGCTGGTAGACCTTTGCTCTTACGTGTCTTCAGAAATGTGAGTATGGTGTCCAACTTCTTGCCATGTGGATCAATATGATCCATTAAAACAGACAGTGTCCACAATGATGTGTGTGAGTACGGCATGCGAAGAGATGTACTGTAGCCACATGCGATGTGGGACACTACTTCAGGCGTGCTACCGATTCTGACATTTCTACACACAGCCCTATATAATACATGGACGTGGGGCTACGTTGGGGGATGCGAGATTGTTGTTCATGTGCAATGAGGCCACAGCTAGTTCACACCTTCACATTCATCTAATTGGCCATGTGGGTCAGGGTCAAACATGTGCATTGATGACATTTACCAGGGTGTACCTTTTTGTGCAATCAATGTCCCTACAGTCATCCACACTTGTACACGTGAGTGAACATAGACATGACACATATTTGTGATTTGGAATGTTTTATTCACATTCTGGGGAATGTCGGAGCTGGAGGGGTACGTGGCCAGTTCAAGACCACATTACGTGGTTTCCCAATGGTGGGCCAACC
This sequence comes from Triturus cristatus, assembly GCF_964204655.1. Lineage (NCBI taxonomy): Eukaryota > Metazoa > Chordata > Amphibia > Caudata > Salamandridae > Triturus > Triturus cristatus. The sequence continues at coordinate 502,059,870 of NC_140582.1, forward strand.
AGAGTCCTTGGGGGAATGCGAGGTTAATATGAAGAGGAAGATTTTAGTCCGCAGCCGGATGGCTGTGTAATTGGTACAAGAGCAGATATGGCAGTCCATGTCGGGATCCAGGTGAATGTCACAGAGTGTTCCGTGGGAAAGTGGGAGGTGTTGTTCCAGGGCATGATGCATAGGGCTGAACCAGGCAGGGACAGGCCATGTGGTGGGTACGGATGCTACTGCCTTCCTCACACTGTCATTACTCTCCACATCTTACTCCTCTGAGACGTCTTCTGTGTCCGGCGTGTCAGGTGTGTGTTATGGCTGCATCACTGTGGGGCACTGATACATTAGGGTGCGAAAGTGAAGGGCTGCATCACTGTGTGCCAATGACACATCAGGGGGCGGAGATGTGTGTGTCGAAGTTCCAGCAGCAGTTATCGGGGACAGGCTCTGTGGCAGCAATGGCAAGATGAGGATCTGCAAGGCCTGGAAGATCCCAGCTACATCTCGCAGGTGTTCAGCCATGGCTGCCTGACTTCCAGTCTACATCCGCTCCATGGTCTCCATTGTCCTCTGCATCTGTGCCAACTCTGTGCTGTCATCGCTGGAGCCTGTCTGACTGGACAGTTTTTGTATCCGAGTAATGGCCCCAGCGAGGTGAGCCAAGAATTGTCGGTGAGCATAGTGCGGACAGTGGGTGTCCGTTAGGGGCGGTAAGTGGTCCCTGATGGGACTCAGACACCCACATACAGCATCGAGTTTGGCTGCCACGAGGTCGAAACCCACCCGCAGCTGATCAGCCATCTCCTCCTGTCACGCTAACACACAGCTTCCAAATTCAATGTGTGGGTTGTTGGGGTCCTGTGAGCCAGCCGTGGTGGTGTGTGCTTCCTGCTGTGTAGTCTGTGTAGGGGGTGGGGTCACTGCGATGCAGCTGGGCTGCTCTGCTCCTGGGGATGGGGTGTGGAGGCTGTCCACGAGCCTTTGGAGGGTGTCTGGGCAAATGTGCAGGGTGTCCTCTTCATCATCACTGTACAGATGTGTGGTCTGCTCTGCAGGAGGTGCTGATTGTCCCTCTGCAATTTAAGGGGGAGATGCAGGTTCACAGTCCCTATGTTCACGCATTGTGCATGTTTACATACAGACTGCATGACAATGTACATTGTGAGAGTTTTGTAGGAGCTGGTTATTTGATGGGAGACAGTGGATATTTCGACTACATGATGGATGTGAGATTGTACTCGTACATTATCATCTCACAGTGTCATGCAATGGCAGATGTGATTGGCCAGTTTCTACGCACGAGCGGCACCAGTTGTGTCTTCTGTCCTGTTGTGTAAGTGTTGCACTTTGTATCACATTGTCGTCAATGTTGATGTGCTGTGATTGCTATGTGTGTGTGCTGCATTGTTGGTGAGTCGGCCCTGCAGCTCTGATTCGGCGGTCCCTTATTCCTTTGAGTCGGTGTGCCTTTGACTTGTGTGCTTTGCGGGTGCTGTGATGTTTGCGACTTGGGTCATTGGTGATCTTGGACTTATTTTGTACTCTTGTGCATTGCTCGTCTGCAGATGTGTTTTTGCCGTCATGGGTTGTAGGTGCACGTGGATGTGTCAGAGTGTGACCTGATCCTTTACGGATGTGGTCCACACTCAGCCACATCAAAGTCGTCTTGTGCACCATGTCATGTATTGTGAGTGCAGCCATGCTATCTGTCTTGCGCTTTCACTTGCATAGTCCATGTGGCTCACAGAGCTGCTGCTTTTTTTGATTTAGCACATGTGCATGGGTAGGTTGTGGCACTGGTGAAATGGAGGGGACCCATTTGTGCACATTGTGGACGGGGGCCTACTTGGTGTTTCTATGTGTGCTGCAGTGTGTCAAGGGTATCAGGGACATGTTCCACACTCATTGTGGGTGTGCAGTGTGCTGCACATGATTGTGCATGTGTGCCATTGTGCCTATCTCCCTCTGTCCCCCCAGTCCCAGGTCGTTACTCACCCTGTTGCTGTTGGGTCAGTTCATATCGAGACTACCAACTCCTTGCACCGTCTCCGCACTGATGACTGTGGCCACCATTTCCTCCAGCTCATCCAGCTCCTCCTGTGGTGCAGGAGTCCCAACTCCAGTCTCCTTTGATGCCTTCCTGTTGGCAGCAAGTTTCTCCTTGGTTTGGCTGTGCACTTCATGCCAGCGCCTCTTGACCTTCTCCATTGACCTCCTTGTCACTCCGACTGCATTCATGTTGGCGACGATGGACTGCCATATTTCCATTTGTGTTGCCAGTGATGCAGTGGAGGTGACGAACAGTTGTTGGTAGTGTTCTATCACCTCCGTGACAATGATCCGGTCTTCCTGCGGACTGGACTCCGTCTTCCTCTTCCTCTTCTCCTTGCCCTTCCCCGGGGTTCCTGGCTGGTCCTCCGTGGGGCTTGTGGGGTTCGGGTTGTCCTTTGCACTCGGTCCGGGTGCATCCATGGTGCTACTCAGTTTGATTTGGTTTTGGTGTGTTTTTTTTGTGGTTTTTTTATAGTGCATTTTCCAGCATTTAGCGTGGGAATTGCAGGCCTGTGGCTGGTTTTCGCTGATTTTTGTATCGCCCTTGGCCTCATCGCAGCTTTTTTTGCGTTCGTGTTTCGCATTTATGCGGCGTTACGTTAACTTTGTCACAGACATTTGACGCATTATCGTGAGCCTATCGCATGGTGCTGCCGGCTTGGGAATACCACGTTACCACGGTGTTACTTTCCTGCGATGGACTGCGATGTGAAGAGTTGCGTTAAGCTAATTTTGCAAAGGTTATCACACGTTCTTGAGAATATCCCCCTAGGAGTCACATTTTTATGTGTTCCAAAGCGGGGCTAAGTAGCAGTTCTTATCAGAGAGCAGCTAAATTAACAAGTAAGATACTGAGCTTAAAAATGTAATTTATTTCCTTAATATCTCATTGTCTCTTTTTCTATGTTGATGACCGCTGTCATTCTGTGTCCCTCAAATGATGTAAAGTGGTAGTCCTTCTTTAATTTTTGCAAAATGTCATGGTTTTTTGTTTTCAAAATCTGGCATCCTACAGATGTTCTATGTTCTGTGTTCTTAGAAATTACGCTGATGCCCGAAGCTACCCTGGTGCTGAATGTAGCGGCAAGAACTGGAAGCGTGCCAGTAAAGCTGAAAAATGCACATTTGAAGGTTTTCAATCTGGCGTGATTTTGCTCTTCCTTGTAAAATAAACGTTTGACCTCCTCTCTTCATCTTCCCTCTATCCATGAAGCGATTGAGAGGGAGGGCTGCAGAACAGCAAACTGATCACTTTTTGTGTTTGAAAAAGGCTGCTTTATTGAAAAAGCTGCACATTACAAATTTTACTGGCAAAACTGCCTTACAAAACTAAAACCTTGCTATACATCCAGTGAACTAGCCCCTGGCCCCACATCCACTTCTACGGTCCCTCCCTAATGTACCCACCCTGCAGCTAACTCATTTAACTGTATTGCATATCAACGTTTCCAACTTTCTATTGCGCCTACATTTTATGACTATATGTATGAACTAGTAAGTAACCAAATGTCCTAAAGTGAAGCTTGAACTACCTGCCTCCCCTCCTCTTGCACATGATTCTCCAACTGGCAGTGCCAGCCAACTTCTGCCAACTCCTGGCACACATTTCATGCTCCTGCCACCCAGACAAGGGGATTGGGCACCTAACCCTCTTTTCTGCACCCCCTGCATTTCTATGTGCGCGGGTGACCAGGTCACCTACTGCCTCACATTCAAAACCTTAACCAATATTTTTCTGATCTCCAACCAGTATAAGTCCATGCTCATCCTGGAGAGATGTACCGCGTCTCCCCTAAAAACTCTTGTCTCAAATGAAATGCCTGAGTGACAAATTCGTCCAAAACCAATCTCTTTACAAAAACATGACATCTCTCTATTCAATTTCCTCCTAGCCCTATCCATTGTCACCGGCTTACACACCCTCTCCAAGACCGCAGTGGCACAAACTCGGTCCATAACACGTAACACCCTGCCTAACGCTCTTTTGTCTGCAACAGGTCTCTTTTCATATTCCTCAATAACACCACCCCTTTCTCCTTTACTAAATCATTCTCCAATCAGGGCACCTTGCCCCAACCATCATGCCATTCAATCTGTGTACCAGGTCCCTCCAAAGCATTCCACCTTTCCCGTCCAAGTAGCCCTAAAAAGACAGTCTTTAAAACCTAGATTAGACCCCATGCCCCTCTGGCTCACCTGAATAGCTACCCACTTGATAAAAGAGTGACACACCACCCAATTAGCCAATTCCTCAGCCACTGGCCCCACCACTGCACCTTAAAAGAAACAAACAAGCAATACGCGCTTCCACCATGCATCACCCGCCGAGCATCCCTCATACCCCAGAGACCGTACACAGCGCCTATGGCTGTCGGATGACTAGTGGCCTAGCTGCTTGATATCTTCACATGCCCACTTCCTATTTCAGGCTTCTGATGCTGCCACAATGAAAAAAGAGTCCATGATGTACTCTGCCACCTGCACTCCCAGCAGAACCATTACCTTTTGCAGCAACACTAGTAGCTGATAGGCTGTTACTTTGCCCCCACTGAAGTGCCTACAGACCAGACCAGATTCTGCTTTACAGCAAGCCACCCATTGCTCCCCCCATGCCACTAGACACGGGCCTGGTGAACCCACTGAGTTTAAGATGGCCCTCTTCCCCTGAGCTCTCTGATCAGTTTTGGAGTGGCTAAGCCATATCTCTAATCTCCCTTTTGGTTTGTCAACATCTTCCCACCAAACTCTACACGTGCCCCTGCCTCCCAACAATTCTTACAGTCTGAAAGCCCCGAAAAACACCCAAACCATGAGTGTTGTAACTAAGCAAGTCTCTCCTGCGTCCTTATACACCTCTGGCAATTGCCACAACACCTGCCCAAGTAAATTCCAAGACTTAGACTTTCTGGCCTGCCTCCTCTGGCCCTGCTCCCACTCCCGACCTTCGAGTATCCTGCGTCCCAACTCACCCCCAATGGAGGTTATCCCCATAACAATTTTCCCATAAAAGCCAGTCCCGCCAACTGCCCAGCAATGTTAACCCTTAATAAACCGTTGTCTATGAGATCCAAGATATATTGGATCACATCCTCCACCCACAAACGCATCTCCTCCCGGCACTGCGCCACCGACGCTAGGAATTCCTTCCATGCCTGCGCATATGCTCTGTGTGTCAAATCCACGAGGGGCCCTATCACCCTACCACCATCCTGCATTGCCTACGGACCACAACTTCTCCGGCATGGGTGTCGGGTCTCTGTCCGCGTCCATGGCTTACCCACGGAATCTCCCCCACTGTGAATGAGACAAAGCCTCCATAATGTCATGGTCCACCCGGGCACGTGTTGTGCCCTGAAAGAAATGTCATAGTGCAAGTAGCCCAACACAAAAACCCACAGCAACTTCAGGCCCTGCGTGTCCCTAGCAGACTGTTTGTTCACCACCTCAACTACCGACATGTTGTCAACCCAGAAAATGACTTTCCTTTGTGCTAACTTTGCGCCCCATAGTGTCACTGCTACCACCAAAGGGAACAATTCCAAGAAGGCAATGCTCATGCGCCAGTTGCACACTGCCAGCCATGCCTCTGCGCACCATCTACCCTGCCAATAAAGTCCAAAACCCCGCCCCCTTGCTGCATCTGAAATAATTTGCACATCCCATTTTAGCGTCCTCCCTTCTTGGCACATGAATGCCCTTGAAACGTGCAGGAAGAAACACCACATTCTCAGGTCCTTCTTGACCCCTGCCAAAAGTCAGACTTGGTAATGAGGCAGTGAAAACCCGGATAAAGCCGGCCCCAAGCTTTTGCAGAATGTTATCCCTGCCCATACCACCTGCACACAAAATTAAGGTGACCCAACAGGACTTTAATCTCCCTCACTTTCACCTTTTCTCTTCCCAGCTTGCACATTAGCTGTGTCAGCCTTTTCTCCTTTTTTCCTGCAGTAATCTATCCTCTATCTGCTTGGAATCAATCTCAATGCCCAAGAACAATGACTGTTTGCATACCCACTGTTTCTTCTGGCGCCAATGGCATCCCTAGTTCACCCATGAGGTCTTGCAACCTTGTCAGGAAAGCCTAGCAGTCCGCCGAACCAGGTGCCCTCACAATGAAAAAATCATCCTACTAGTGCATTACCAGCTGATGGCTGTTATGCCATGTAAACACCCTCTGCAAAAAGGAGCTGAAACACTCAAACAGAGCACATCGGTAATGTTTTGTCCATGTTCCTTGGCATTGCAAACCGAATAGCTGGAAATTATCAGATGCATTGGAAGCAGCGGAAAAGCTGACTTCACATCATATTTTGCCATCAAACATACTGGGCCTGCCGTCACCACCAGTGACATGCCACATCTACTGAAGATTAGGATACGGAAGCCACCTCTTCCACATTGACATCATTCACTGACGTTTCCTCTGCCCACGACAAATGCTGTATCAACCTAAATTGGCCCCTCTCTTTCTTTGGCACCACTCCAATGGGTGACATGACTAGATCTCCTATTGGCCAATCATGAAAGGGTACCTCCATATTCCCCTCTGAGATCTCTTTCTGCAATTTCTCCTGCACCACCTGTCTGTGTTCTTTTGCTGAACGCAAGTTGTCCGCCCACCACCGCTTCTCAGGGCCACCGTACCCAAAGCAAAAACCCCAGCGAAACAACTTCAGCAAGAATTTTGCCTACTCTGGTCTCCCGTAAAACCCTAGCCATTACTCCAACCTCTCGAGATTTATCTGAGTATGAGCCTTTTGCACCTGATTGCTGGGCCCCCGTTCCAACTCTGGGACCTGAGAATTGCTGCTGATGCCCTCCCTGGCTGTTCCCATACTGCTGCCATTGCCCTGCGCCCTGTTTGTGATATCCACTCCCTGACCAGTAACAGTTGACAAGGGCGTGCCGCCCCGCACATTTCGAGCATCCATGGCAGAATTCACTATATTCTCATGTGCACATTCCTTTATTAAAATCCCAGCAGGTGTCCCCTGTCCCTGGTTAAACTTTTGGTGCCCCTCCCACCCCTCCTCGGGTGGGACATACCTGAAGGGGGCAATACACTATAAGCAGAACACTTCCTGTGAAGATGGTCTTTCCCAGTTTCGCGGCCCCCATGGTTTGCTGCCCAAGGTCTGAGTCCAGTTCCCAGCACTTTGCTTTCAGATCCCAAGCCAGAATTGCCTAAAATTCCTTGTCGGGTTGGGCTCATGCATATTCCTCCCCCCCCATTACTTGGACTTTCTGTACCCCATCAATGTATTTAAACATGGCTACGCATCGCTCTGGGTATTTCTCGTATTATACGCTGACATAAATCAGAAATGCCGAGGTCCAATTTTCTATTGTTAGGGGTACATTGGGTTGCTTTGCCAACTCATACTCCTCCTCCTTGGAACCCTCTTTCGCATGCACCTCTCTGTAGAAGAGTTTCATTATTTCCACATATTCCCCCTTCCAAATGCGCTCTTTCATGGCTAACATTAAATGAGCCCCCAGTGGTTTGGTCACACCCATATAGAGTAGCTTTTTTATCTTGAGCTCCTTGCTTTTAGGCCCCACCTTATTTTCTCCTGCCTCGACCAACCCTCCTCTACTTACCTTGAGCCCTCAGTTTTGCTTGCGAAACTGCCCTGGCTCTGGGCACTATCCTTCTCCTCAGTACCCACTCCCACGTCCATCACATATTGTCCTTTGCGCAGTCTTTCCCTCTCCCCTCCCGACAAGCCGCAGTCATCCGCACCTGTGTATACCATCTTGGGTGCATCTACCGCTTCTTTGACATTACCTGGTGACAAGTGGTCTCTCCTCTGCCAAACTCCCATTCGGACATTCTTTACACACCTGCAACACGCTGAACAATTGATTAGTGGACTCCACCAATTTAAGTACGTCTCCTCCTTCTGCAATTCCCCTTCTTCTAGGCTATCCTCTTAATAGTTCAATATTGTGACCCCAAGCGGGTCTTCCATTTCTCCCCAGCCAGGGCCCACCCCCATCTCCCATGCATAAACTGATCCAAAATCCACATTCGTAGTGTGACGCGCAGCACCCGGGGCGCTGACTTAACCCGTCGCCACTGCCTCGCCGATGCTACTAGTCTGTCTGTAGTTGCAAGTGTGCCAGAGGTCATTCGATCCCCACCGGGTCTGGGGCCAACAAGTTTGTCCTAGACCTTCATGCGTTGGCCGCGCCGGGATCTCCTGTTGAAGTCAGGTGAACCATGCAGGGCCCAGCCTTCTCTTCCCCTCTGTGATGAAGAGCCGCACCCAGCTCTACTAAGTCTGGAATACCACGTCAGCCATGCACCCGAAATAAAGTAGACAGGACTGGTGTGCTGGCTCTCTGCACCTGACCTGCCATGTCCACTGTATCCCAAAAAACGTTCTACCAATCCTGGTGACCTTTTCCTTGCCCCAGGGCCCCTGCCCTCTCCCCAACTCCCCTCATCCCCTGTGGCTGAACTACACAAGTAAGTCACTCACAACCTAATATATTATTATGAAATTGTACCCTCCAGAGGTGAAATTATGCAGAATTGAAACCACTCTAAGCTCCCTGCTACTAGCCACCAGGTCTCCTGGACCTAAGATGGTGGCTTGGAGCCAACTTGACCCCCTAAATATATGTTGGGCTATGTTTGGGCAATAAACGTAGCCTAATATAAAATTGCATTTGCATTATTGCACCACCCTCCCAATCTGCCTGGGGGTCAGACTTTCCTCGAACCCCCCTTGTCTGCTCATGGTTGGGAGTTCAAAAAAGATGTACATTACCCAGTCCCAACTGAATCCAACTGATTCCTTACACTGCACATGGAGTGCCTGGCCTATTTTGCTTCGCTCCACCCTGTGTGCCCTCTGTGATGTTCACCTCCAGACCCATTGCTAATGGTTTCTTCAGTCTCAGCACGACTCTTTCGGGGAACCCAAGATTGAGTCTCATTGGCGGCTTTACCCTGGGGATACAGAGGGACAAAGCTCTGGCCCTGTCAGGAACTGTTGCTTTATGGAATATGGGTGGTATTGGGTGTGCTGCAGTGTTAGACTGGGCCGCAAAATTTACATTAATTCCACATATAGTCAGCATTGAGGCCCTCACTCATTATCGTACAGCACAGATACTCGCAAAACCTTTGCCGGGACCGAAAAGTTAGATCTTTGGTGTGCTGAGGGCCGCCTGATGCCAGAAGGGTGGAGGTCCGGGAGGGAGGGGGGGCATAAAGTGGATGTATGAGAAGCAAAGCATATACATCTAGTGGCTGTAATAAATTGCACAAAGTAGAACTGGAAAACCTGGAATTAATCCCGGCTTCCCCACGTTATCAAATTGTGTGAGCCTGTGCAATTGTTGTATTTAAATTTCCCTCCTTTTTAGGTTTTGCCTGCATCTTTCGAAATCACGTGTAATTAAAAAAATAACTTAAAAGGGGCTTAGAGCCCATCCATTATCATCCATTAACCTACCTATGGTTGGCTACCACGGCCCTCTTGTTTTCTTACTTCTCATTGGACAGCACCTCCTCCTGTTCTCCAGCTTTCTTCCCAGGCTCATCTGTGTTCATCTGTGGAGCTTGGACTGCTTCCTATCTGTTTCGAGCACCTGTAGAGGTACTTTTTTTAAACTTTGAAATGTAGCACTACCATCGCTGCCCCGTCCAATAGATCGCCCCTCCCCCAACTCCATCACTGCTTTCCCCTTGGTTTCTGCTTTCCATTTCCCCCACCTCCTCTCTCCCATTGTTGCTTAAGGTTGATTATGAGGGAGAGCAGGCCAGGTGGATATATGCGATGCTTTACGCACTTATATTGCAAGCACTATGGTGTTTATTTCTTATTGTGATTTGTTTGTTAGCTGTGCTTTCTATGGGAAATGATGTTTACATGCTACAGATGGGGCTGGTCTGTCAATTTGTAATTGAGAGACATTTTGTTGCTCCCCTGCTCCCTCCATGCCTGACACTCCCCCTGCCCGAATTTCACATTCCAGCGGGCCTCTCCCAGCTTCTCCTCCCTCCTCCCAGCAGTACCGAGCCTCTGTGCTGTGCTAGCCCTGTCCTGCAATCATTCCAAGAGAGGACAAACCCCCCAGACTAAAGATCCCGGCTCTGGACAACTCACACCCAAACATGCCGAAGAAGGAACCTGCAGTGATTGCCTGCCTGCTCTTTGTCTGCCTCGTGTGCCCTGTGAAGTCCACCAACCAAGAACTACAATAAAAGAGAGGATTGAGCCTGGGACAACACTACTCGAGCGTGATCCCTGGGCACCTTATCCATCTGCATCCTGGCGAATGGCCTTATTTACACCCAGCTCCTCATTGCATGCTTCTATCCAGTGCAAGATCCTGAGCCCCAGTCACTTCTGCCTTCTGCCTCTTTCCCCTTTTATATTCCTGAAGCTTCATGCATGTCGGTGCTGCCCCTGTGCACACTACCTCTTGCACTCTTCCCAAGTGGATTCTGCTGGTTCCTGTGCCCATCCATTTCCCACCATATGTGTGCCCTCCTGCCATGTGCTGCACTGACATATAAATGCCCCTGTCTTCGGCATGATCTCGAACACCAATGTTGTGTGCATCCTCTCCCCTTGCCTGTGGGTGCTCCCTCTGCATGGTGCATATCCCATGCCTGTATCCATTGCCATGTGTCTGCTTGGACTCTGCTACAAGTACCAGGGATGCCCTTTACATGCTCCTGATCCACATGCCATGTTTGTTGTCCCAATACATGGCATGCCTCCTTGGCCTGCCCTGTTCTTGCTTTTGCATTCTCTGCCCTTTGCATCGAAACCCCTGCTCCTATGTGTGCCCACTCTGCCCTTTGAATGCAGACCATGCCCTGGGAATGCTGCTTGCCCCATGAATGTTGCCCGCTGCACCCAGACGGACCTGTGCCTGCTCCCTTTGTATTCTCCTCTGCTAGCTCTGCCTTATGCAGGCTCTGCTCATGGTCTTCTTTCTTGTTCATGCTGCCATTTCCCCTTTGTACTACCCTGAGTCTCCTGCCTGATGGCGAGCATTTCTGGAAGCTGCCCCATGTCTTCTTGGTACTCTCACTGGAACGAATGCTTCCCCTGCCCTGTGCTTCCTGCTCTGATCGAGGAGTCAGCTGAGCCCTCCTTACTATGAGCTACCGATGCATAGCTCCTAAAGGTGCAGCAGTCTTGCCTAAAAGTGCCTTTAACAGAGTAGCAGGACTGGCGCAAGCTTGGCCCTGTTAAAAGTATAGCAACACACAAGTCCTGCTGTGACAATACAACGATTTGACAGTAATTTGTAATACTGTGGAAGTTTCGATGTTTTAAATTGAGCTGTAAAATTGATGTGTTGTGGGAAGGGATTTGACAGAATTTTTACATTTTTGTTTACGTGTGTGTATGTTTTTACAAAACCATATATAAAGTGTTGATGCTGGTAGTGCACCATCACAAGTATCAGTGACAGTCGCCACAAACAAAGGGTGGTGGGGTGGATGTAGGGAACGCGGTAGGGGGAGCGTGGGGGATGCAGGGGTCTTAAATTATATAACAAAATTAAATATCTTACCTTAAGGTGCTGCCCGCCTCCCGCGTAGCGCATCCTCTTCTCTTCCTAGTCCCAGCTGATACTGGGACCACGTCACAGACTTCCATTCAATCCCCACGTTGCTCCCCTTCTAGGAGAGCAGAACGAGGATTGGCCTGAGCAGGCTGCAAAGACTCTAAGCTCAGACCAGGCAGTCGGTGAGGGTTTCTCCAACCCGACTGTTCAATGGAGCCGGGCAGGAGAAACCTAAGTGCGCATGTGGGTTTTGGTTGGCCTGAGATGGCTGGCCAAACTCATATGTGCACTTAGGGTGATAGCACTTCTCCCATCCCCACCACGCCCCTCCGAGCACAAGCTGGCTCAGAGCAGGCAAATGAAAAATAAAACAATGCTAGAACACTGTTTTATTTTTCATTTGCTGGCTCTGAGCCAGGCAGTGGGGCAACGCTCCTGCGCGATTGCGGAGGAGCCGCCACTGACAAGAATCACAGTTCTAGGAAGTGCTGGTATTGCATTGAAAAGACAGTGGGCCCGATTCACAGAACTAACTTAAGACAAAATCCTAAACTTACTACCATTTTGGTATTCACAGAAGGCACTTACTCATTTTGGTATTCATAGAAGGCACTTACTCATTTCGGTATTCACAGAAGTTAGGAGTCCTAACTTTAGGACTCCTAAATGCCTTCTGTGAATACCGAAAATCTTAAAATTAGGATTTTTCGCAGTTTAGTAGTAGTATAGTTAGGACTCCTAACTTTAGGACTCCTAAATGCCTTCTGTGAATACCGAAAGTCTTAAAATTAGGATTTTTCTCAATTTAGTAGTCCTAAGTTTAGACTTAGGACTACTAAATTGAGAAAAATCCTAATTTTAAGACTTTCGGTATTCACAGAAGGCATTTAGGAGTCCTAAAGTTAGGAGTCCTAACTATACTACTACTAAACTGAGAAAAATCCTAATTTTAAGGCTTTCGGTAGTCACAGAAGGCATTTAGGAGTCCTAAAGTTAGGAGTCCTAAACTTAGGACTACTAAATTGAGAAAAATACTAATTTTAAGAATTTCGGTATTCACAGAAGGCATTTAGGAGTCCTAAAATTAGGAGTCCTAACTATACTACTACTAAACTCAGAAAAATCCTAATTTTAAGACTTTCGGTATTCACAGAAGGCATTTAGGAGTCCTAAAGTTAGGACTCCTAACTTCTGTGAATACCGAAATGAGTAAGTGCCTTCTGTGAATACCAAAATGAGTAAGTGCCTTCTGTGAATACCAAAATGGTAGTAAGTTTAGGATTTTGTCTTAAGTTAGTTCTGTGAATCGGGCCCAGTGTCCCTGTTGACAACTTTCTATTCCTCATGTGATGCTTTCCCCTGCGCCACCACCTGCTACTCCAGTACCATACTCTGTCACTCTTCACCACCTGCAGTCTTATTATTGTTTTTTATGAAATAGCTCTTTTACATTCTAATATTTTTTTAATTTACTTATCCAAGGGGCAGCCTGCATCTTGGATTGATAAATAAAAAAACTGAGACAAATGGCACTTGTGTCTTTCCGCTGGCAGGTGCATGCTTTCTAACACGTGCACCAGTGGAATAACTGGACCAGTGCTCAATTAGAGCCAGTGGTTGCCAATGAGATCCACAGGCACTCATTTTTGTGGACTGGCATTTATTTTTCCTCATTATATATTTCGCAGGAGCAGAAATCAGAAATGGGAATGGGGAAAAAGAAAGAAAGACAAAACATCCCCAAATGAGAATGCAGGAACCACCAAGAGTGACATAAATGTGCAGGGAGTGTCTGGAAGTGGATTAAAGAGGTCTGGAGTGAATTCAGGACTATGCAGCCTTGGTATTTGGATGCCCACATTTAAAAGCACCGGCCATGGGGCACTGGCACTCATTATTTGACAAATTAAGGACTGGACTGCCAATAGTGGTCGTGTCACTACACAGTTTTTTAATTAACATTTTTGAATTACTTTTCTTATGATAATGCACATCATTGAGAACAAGCCAAAAACTGTAGAGCATGGCCAAAAGGCATTGGTAAAGCCAATTGATCCAATGGCAAAACCTATTGGCTTTGCTAATGCTTGTTTTTCATCATCACATACAAGAGGACCTTGAAATACATGACTTCCTGACGCGTGCTGTACAAAACCTTTTCCTGTGTTTGGATTTAATTACTAATGGCATTGTTGTCAGGGTGGAGGTGGTGGAGCACGAATGTTTCTAAATCCATGTTTGAAAACTATCACTTTTAAAAATTAATCTTGAATGGACTGCGATAGTCTGCTTTACCAAGGTGAAATGGTTCTGCAGGCAGGTTAATGAAATGTCCTTTTTGAATTTTGAAAAGACTTTCATATTTTTTTTGTTTGCTGTCTTTAAAAATTAAGGTGTTCCTAAAGTTAAGGGGTGCAGTGCACCCTAGTTACTTCCTTTATTTAACTGCAGTTAACCTTTAAATAAAAGCTTTCTGTTTATTTAACATTTTTAATGTTAGTGCTGAGTAGAGTAAACAGCAGCCCAGTACTGCTGATGCCCAGGGACTCGAATGCAAAGGTCAGGAGGGCTGCATGTAGCCCAAGGACCGTACTTTTAGTGTAATTGTTCTACGGTGACACACTGTGCCGCACAGGGCAACAAACACTTTAAACTACAAGGAGGAGGAGAAGCATGAACGGCGCAAACTGGAGGTGAGGCAGTGCCAATTTTTTATTTCATCAATTTTGTTTGCTTAAGTTTAACGAGCTTTAGCTTAAAGAGCACACATTCAGGCAAGCATGTTTTTGATTTGCAACATAAGCCCACTGCCACCAAGATCTCACAGTGCACATGATACTCAACGCTTGTCCAGGCCCAAATCCTGCATCCGTATGTGCAAACACAAGGGTGCGCAGCATGTCAAGAATTCATCAAGGCCTCCTATAGTACTCTTTTGCAGCTAATTACCAGCAATTGGGCTTGGCCCGTTCTGCAGGGTCATCCCCGGATTGTTTGTCTTTACCCTCCTGTTTTCCAAACAAATTTTGTTGGCTTTTAGCACTCTGGCACTTTACCACTGCTGACCAGTGCAAAAGTGCTTGTGCTCTCTCCTTTAAACATGATGACATTTGCTTACACCCAATGGCATATTTAGTTTATTTATAAGTCCCTAGTAAAGTGGTACTGCATGTACTAAGGGCCTGTAAATTAAACGTTACAAGTGAGCCTGCAGCGCTCACTGTGCCACCCACTTAAGTGCCTTTTAAACATGCCCCTGGCCTGCCATTTCAGCCTGTGTGTGCAGTTCATACAGTTGTTTCGGCCTGGCAAAGTAAAGCTTAAGCAAGGACTAAAGCCTCTATTTTCATACATAGAAATAACCCCTTGTGTAGGCCCTTAAAGCCCAGAGGGCAGGGTGCAGTGTATTTAAAATGTTAGACATATACTTTTCACTTTTACTTGTCCAGGTATTGAAAAACTATTAAATTAGTTATTCACTACCGCAAGGTCTGCCTCTCCAATAGGATATTATTGGGTTACCTAACTACATTTAAAAAGTGAAAACTTACAATTGAGGTTGGTTAGGAATGTTAAGTTTGGTTGCTAAAGTATTGTAACTTATTAGCCTCTTAAATGGTAAAGTTGGATTGTAAGTCACAATTCTGAAAATGCCACTTTTACGTAGAAAGTTGGCATTTTTTGTCCCAAGCATTTGGTGCCTGCTGCCTGTATCCTGGGTCACGTGACTAGGTGTAGCTGGCAGATGGTCTTTGTGTATTACTCAAAGACAGAGAGACAAATGGGGAATAGGTGTTGGTGGTATGGGCCATCTCTGACTTGATAGGGGGGCAACGCTGTCACCTACCACACTTGGACATCACAAAGTCTCTGCCTCAGCCCTTTAACAAAGTGTTTCACACTAGTCTTGTGTGTTCCCAGACAAGCTGGGGCCAGGGCTGTGAGGGAGGAAATTCCAGACATCTATGTAGGATGAGTGCTCTAGATTCTTCTCCCACCTCACAATGGCACCAGATTTGAGTAGCAGACCATCAGACCCAACTCTTCAGTACACATATGGGCCTGTGGAAGGCTCAGAAGATGGATTGCTGTGCTGCTCTGTTGGAAGAACGACTACTACTCTTCTGCCCTCCTACTCTGCTGCCCTGCTGTCTGAGTGAGAAGGACTGGACCTGCATCTTGAATCCAGGACCACTAGAATGATTCCAAGGGCTAGCTGGCTGGCCTTCTGATCTGAGCCTCAGAAACAGAAAAGGCTCCAGCCACCCTGAACACTGTACCTGGACTCTGCCTGATGCTAGTCCTGTCCCCCAGGTGGTGCCACACTGGCCCTGGACCCTTGATAGTTGGCCTGAAGGTGCTTGGCCAGCCCAGCTGTGGTCCTAGCAGAACGGGCACAGTACGATGCATCGCCTAGCAATTGAGTATCAGAACTGCCGATGCGCGATGCATCACCGACACATGATCTCAGAACTCCTCTGAACTGTTGCATCCTCGATGCAGGATCTTGCGTCACAGCCCCTCAGCTCCTTGGACCTGATGCTGCGTGACACATCCTTAATGCAGCAGAACCTTGCATTGCAGCCCCGTATCCCCTAAGACCTGCTGCCGGTTGACACATCCTTGATGCATGTCCTTGCATTGCAGCCCCACAAATCCTCAGCAACCACCGCTAAGTGAAGCATCCTCAACGTGGGACCTTGCAACGCTCCTCAACCAGTATTTAAGGTACCTTCTTCAGCAGGCCTAACTTGGTCCCTGGAACTGGCCCACACTCCATCTCAGTCTACATGGAGCTTGTGACTTTTTCCCGGTCTGATAACCAGATAACCACAGTTGGCGCTTTATGCTTTTAAGCACTATTTTTACCGAAATCTTTAAAATGGCATATCCCCAGTTCTAGTGATTGGAATTTTGTCATTTTAGTGTCACATAATTCCTTACATTTTACTCAATTTCTCTAAATTGGTGTGGGATTTTTCTTGTGTTTTCACTTTATTACTGTTTGTGTGTTGCATAAATGCCTTACACATTGCCTCTAAGTTAAGCTTGATTGCTTTTGTGCCATGCTGCCAGAGGGTTGAGCACATATTAATTTTGGGTTTGCTAGTGTTTCACACTGACAAGAGTTGTGGCTGCTGCTTGAATAGGGTTTCATCCCCTCCTCAACAAGTAACCCAGATTCCTATGTTAGTGGCAGCAGTGGGATCAGAGCTTGTGTTTGTGCAGTGCCATACAGTGATTTTGAGTGACACTAAAATCCCTGTTATTTGATACCAATTGTGTTTTATTTTATCTTATTCTCCTTGATTGGCTCTTTTGCTTTTTCCAAATTATCTCTCATTCCACCTGACTGTCTGTGCCTGTTGCCATACCTGCAAGAATGGAATTTGAGCACATCAGTCTGGAGAGCTACACTGCTGCTTAGCTCAAAAGGTTCAGTAAGGGAATGGGACGCTCAGCCAAGAAGAACACCAGGAAGCTGGAGCTCCAGAACGTTCAGAGGGCATGGTCAAATGTTCATCAATCACTGGACCAAGAGTGGGAGGAGCAAGAGGAGGGCCTGGGTACAGATCTGAGAGTGCAGCTCACAGGGGAGGGGGATAACTTGTCCCCTGAATTCGAACTCCCTCCCAGAGCAGACAGCAGTGTGTCCTCACCAAGCCTGTCCCCTTAGAAGTTGGCAGACAGGTTAAGCTGAAAGGAAGTTTAGGCTGCCTATGGCCAGACATAAGATGGAGGAAAAGAGACTAGCAATGGAAGCAGAGCAAAAGAGCTGAAGTGTAGAAAGCATTAGATGAGAATAAATTGCTTCTGGCTCATAAAATGAGCATGAGAGAGCTGGATCTTAAAGCCAAGTAAGCAGAGTTCAGCAGTAATGCAGGCAGTGATACTCCAGTGGAGAAGTGTGGCTCAATGATTAGAGCGGCAGACCCTGATGCAGAGGTCTAGCCCGGAACCAGGGTTCAATTCCCCGCCTCGGCGGGTCTTGGGCTCAAAAATTCCACGGACCTGATAATTCTTGCCTCGGTGCCTATTCCAATCATGGAGTCCCACTCTGCAACTCTGGGAAATAGCTTGCTTAATCACCACAACGGCCCCCACAACGCTAAGGATGCCTGGCCTCTACCTTGGGGGTGCCCAGGAGTGGACGCCTCACAGGGAAAGCCAGGATGGGTTCCACAGCGGTATTCGTACAAGTTCCTTGAGACCCTTGCAGGTGAGTAGTGCGCTATACAAGTATCAAATTTACATTTACATTTACATTTACAGTGTCCATTGGAGATGAAAAGGTCCACATCCCTACAGACCTCTTGCCTAGCTACTTGGTGACAGATGATACCGACAAGTGGTTCTCAGTCTATGAGGTAGCCTTACGGATGCACAGGGTCCTGTCTGTCAAGTGGTGCCACCCAGTCCTGTACTCTTGGAAGGAGGCCTGATGGTGGTCGACCAGTCCAGCTGTTGTCCCAGCAGGTATGGAAAAGTATGATGCATCACCTTGCAAATTGCCTCGGAACCGATGGTGCATGACTCATCACAGATGCAGGACCTAAGAACTTCTTGGAACCAACACTGTGCAACGTATTCTTGATGCAGGACTTCACATTACAGCCCCACAGCTCCTTGGACCCACCTCTGTGCAAAACATCATTGAAACAGAACCTCACATCGCAGCCCCGCTGCTCCTCAAATCCGCTGCTGTGTGACGCATCCTTGATGCAGGATCTTGCATCGCAAACCAGCAGCTCCTTAGAACTGCTGCTGAAAGACGTATCCTCTACGCTGGACTTCACAATGCTCTGCAATCAGAATTTAAGGTACTTTGTCCAGCGGGCCTAATTTGGTCCCTGTATCCAGCCTGTGCTCTATCATGGTCGGCCTGAACTTGTGACTTTGTCCTGATGTGGCCTGACCAGATAACCACAGTTGGCACCTTGTGCTTTTAAGCAGTATTTTTATCTACATGTTTAAAATTGCATATCCCCAGTTCTACTGATTGGTTTTTTGTTGTTTTGGTGTCAAATAATTATTTACATTTTACTCTGTTTTTCTAAATTGTTCTGTTTTTTTTCTTGTGTTGTCTTTTCACTTTAATATTGTTTGTGTGTTGCATAAATACTTTACACATTGCCTCTAAATTAAGCCTGACTGTTTTTGTGCCAAGATACCAGAGGGTTAGGAATATGCTAATTTCTGGGGGCTGCTTGTCTTTCACCCTGACTAGAGTTGTGGCTACTGCATGAGTAGGGTTTCACACCTTTCAAACAGTAACCCAATTTCCTACAGCAACTGATAGCACTGTCAGATATCGGAGGGAAATGGTTTGGAAAAGTACTTTATGGGGAACTGAATGCATAGGACACTAACAGTAGATTATTACCAATTTACCAAACAGGCTTTCAAAGGGGTGGTGGTACTGAGGAGGTACTGAGGACAACTTTTTGACATTAACAATGCTCATACAAAAAAGATTGCAAGATTTAGCAGCCTTTCATGAGCTGTAGTTATTTGCTTCTAAACAGCCTTCAACAGCATAGAGCCAGGTAAACTGTGTGAAAAATTGATAATCTGGGGCATTCTGCCATGCTTCTGGGAGCAAATATCAGTCTTAGCTCGAACACTTGGGTGCAAATTAGATTGACCCTGTCATGAGTACCATATAAAAGATTCACAGAAATAAAGGCCTGAAGCAAGACTGCATTTTAGGCCCTTTACTATTTCATTTGTGTATAGCAGGCAAAGGTACTTCTCTCCACAACTTAGATTATTTCCCCTCCTAAACATTCAAGCAAGTACTCAAGGGAGCACTAACCATCCCAAATGAGTATTGCATACATAACAACCTAGCCATTAACAAAGATAAAAGTGGTGTTTTTTTGACTGGAAGGTACAGAAAAAAAGGCTGTGTCAGTAAGACAGTGGTAGCAATAAACTGAACATAGCAGAAGAGAAAATCACAGCTTCAGCCCTCAACTCTTCCTTTTTGCTGCTGATCAACAAGCAATCTGGCCAATCTCTGAATGCAATCATATGTGTAATAAAGATTAAATTAATGCCTTCTTAACATATGGCCTGGTGACTTTTCATAGAAAGGTTTCAAGCTGGCTGGAAATAGAACAATCAGTGCTTAATTTGTGAGGTGGTGTCTGCTTCTCTGCACTTAATTGTTAACACCGGAGCTTGTGACAGACAGCCACAAGGTGGCGCTGTCTGGCTAATTTAAATATGACCACAACAAGTAATTATTAATCCAAAATACATTAGAAATGACTATTACCTGCCGCCCAAGCCATTCTTTTAGTTTTGGAGGATCATTGAAGAACCTACTGTAGCAAGAAATAAACAATTTCCTAAACATGAACCCTTGGGATACATATTTGCAGGACTGTTTAGAGGAAGTGCAGTTTAACATATGAGACAAAGGTTTGCCACGTACAAACCAAAATACAATTTATTAAACAGGCAAAACGTATTTTTCTCTTTGAAGACCAAGCTGATTTCGAACTGATGAAGCATAAGTCACTGGTCCTCAGCACATATAAAACAACGTAAGGCAAAAATATGTGGAACTAACACTCAGTTTTAGAACAAAAGAGAAAGTTAATTATAAAAAGGTTTTGCTCGTTTCCTATCAGAGGCTTCTGTTTTGGTCTTTTAGATTGCAAAATAGATATCAAATGCAGATTTTGCACATTGCGAATATATTTTCAAATACATATATTAAGTATTTGCAGCAAATTCACAGCTCTGAGGGAACAACTTTCAAGACCTTTGTTCTCATACCTAAAGATTAAGAAATACAGCAAAGCAGTGAGGGCCTGCTTAAGTAGGGGTGACTCACAACTAACCAGTCCTTTTTTTTTCAATAATTTACATCGTTTTAAACAAGATATTAGTGCCTGAATCGAAAATGAAGTCTGATGTTTGCTATAATGATCCCGTGGTAATAATCTTTTTTGTTTTTTTGTTTAATTTAGCGTGAACTCGACCCAAAGGTATCAGAGAGCATTACATGAGCACCAGTTATGTTACAGACGGACACATTCATTAGGTCTCGCCTGCGTGCAGCGCATGTGCTGCCCCCCTTTGGCGAGATCTATTGTCGTTGGTTTTCTGTCCGGTTTCTTTGGAAGTGGGGTTGGTGACCGCCCTGTCTCCCTTAGGCCCCGCCCACTCGCCTAGCGTTGCAGCGCATGCTGCGTCTGTTGTGTCCTTGCCTCACGCTCGAGCCCCCCCTTCTCTGAGAGGCTTGCTGTCTCTTCCTCTTGCTCGTCCGCTTTTACTTTCACAAAGGCAGCACATCGCACTTTAACATTAGCGGCAGAGCGCATTGTTCTGATCAGCTGAAAATGTGCCTGATAACATTGTGTTTGGGCCCAACCGATGCCTGCTTGTCCAGCTGCGACCTTTATCGACCTGGGCATTTCTCACATATCTGTCGCACATTCTTGGCTGCAGGTCAAGAGGAAAAGGCAGTGTGAAATATAAGAGGGGGTGCCTTTTTAGGGGCAACCGAGGGGGTCGTTTTTAGTGCGAGAAAAGACTGGAGGAAGTAAGGAGAACGCTTACATGTTAAATGTTTA
Source organism: Triturus cristatus (assembly GCF_964204655.1). Lineage (NCBI taxonomy): Eukaryota > Metazoa > Chordata > Amphibia > Caudata > Salamandridae > Triturus > Triturus cristatus. The sequence goes on from NC_140582.1 coordinate 502,081,034, forward strand.
TGAATGTAGTCTGCTATGAAGTAACCAGAACACTAAACCCCGTATAAATATTTTACATGTTTTCTTGTTGTGGAAATGCATTGTATAACTCAAGAAAGTAGTCTGTCCCATAAATCAACGGGAAACTGAGTTTCCAAGTTTGGAAATTCCACAATCAACTGCTGCTCTACACTAGGAACGCACAAACTGTGTATATAAAGACACACACACATACCTCTTTCTGTGTGTGTATATATATATTATATTTTGTGGACTTATTTTGTGTCCCCTACTTTGCCTAAATAGCGTTCACGGCTGTGACACAGAAAGTGGACATATAAAGTAACTCGCCTCCCGTGGCAATATTCAACCCGATAACACTGGCAGTAATTAATTAGTGACAAGCTGCCACTCTCCGCCCTTCTAACGTGCCAACGTCACACAGGCCTCTGAGCTCCTGCTACTGGGTGGGTGGGGGGGCAGTTAGCTCGTAACGAGTAAGGTTCCAAAGCGCCTAGCAGCAGGCATCTGTCCGCTGGCACCATCACTGCACGCATGCAGTATGCTCGAGGTGTGCCCTGATCTGACAAAATGAATTAATAGAGGCCCAGTGAATTATTTCTACCCCGAGTTCACCCCTTACCTCCCCCAACACACACACAGCTGCTTCCAACCCATTCTCTTCCCAGCAGGCAGTGCAGACATCACTACAAACATCAGAACAGATGCAATGCAGTCACTGCAGTGCATGCTCTGGTGGAAGCTTCAGGAGCCAGCATGATAATAGAGAGCCGAGCAAAAAACCATGGGATCTGACTTGACTCGAAGAGCCGTATAACATGAGCCGAGCTATTGATATCTCTGGGAAGTAGTTGGTTCAACAATTGGCATGTAAATAATGAGAAATGCTCTTCACACTTCAAAAGGTGCATTTCTGAAATATGGAAATGCTTTAGTACATTAGATTGTACAACTCCATTAAGTGGCATTTATTCAAAGTTAAATTTCTTAAACACAAAATTAAACATTCATCCAACTAAGTCAGCTGCCATTTGCAGCCTGTGTGTGGCGAAGCTGCTATTCGCAATGGTGCCACAGTGTAAGCTACAGTCCATGTGCCAGAGAGGTTTTTGTACAGCGCACATTCTGATGTGAGGTATTTCAATGATGAAGCAAAGGGGCTCAGTGAAATAAAGGAAGTGCCTAGGAGCACACATTTTGGTCGAGCAGGGACGCCGGGATCATCCCACGTTTCCTTGTTTTTAGGTCTCGCTAGCGTAGGCTGCGCACATGCGCAGTCTCGCTGGCGAGATTTAACGTTTTGGGGATTTTTCAGTAAAGGGCTTTAAGCCCCGCCCCTCTTTCCCATTGGCCGGTGTCACCATTTATGCTAAACGGCGGCCAGCCATTGGGAAAGAGCTGTTGGTGATGTTTTTGCTCGGCTTTTTCTGCCGTCCACTTGGACGGCCTCGCCTGCCTTCCTTCTGAAGTAAAAGGTTTCTTATCTTTATGGGGCCAAACTCATGACCCCATAAAGATCAGAAGAAAAGCAGGCCGTCCAAGTGAGACGGCAAAAAAAGTGAAAAGTCGACGTCAACCGCGGCTGCCTGGCGAGCGCTTACAGACTTGTTTACTTTACTCAAAAAGGGCAGCTTCTCTTCGCAGAACGCAGCATGGCAACAGACATCTCAAGGCACAATGCATGGTGTTTATACAAAGCAATCCATAGCGGCTTTTACTGTCTAAGCTAGATGAAAAAGTACGCACAGCTGCAGTCCATTTTGTAAGAGAACCTGCAAGCATTCGTGGCACATAGTAAAGGGCAGAAAAAAACAAGCCAAGCATGTGGCACAATGGTCAGAGCTGCCGACCTTGCAGTTGGGGAACCAGGTTCGAATCTCAGCGTCGCTCTTAACATGCTGTGATTTTGGGCAAATCGTTTAATCTCCGCGTGCTTACCAAAAATGAACGTGTCCTTGTGTAACTCAACTGGTGCTCATCTAAAGCACTCCAATACCTCCAGGACGAGTTCGCTCCATATTAAATTAAAGTCCAAACAAAAAATAAATGCTGCAATTAGTCCTGGCGGGTACGTGGCGGGCGCTTACTCGTGGCAATGCACATGGTTGTGCACAATGTTTTGCAACCACACCCACTGCCACAAAGCATGGCATGGATTCACACTGCGAAGGCAGGGGGAAACTGCGGAGCTCGCTCTCTCTCTGCCTGTACCGACTTGGAAGGAGCTGACAGCGGTCCTACCGACTGATTTATGCTGCCTCCCACCTCCCATTCATAATGTGTAATTCTTTGTTGTGGCTGCTTACTATAAGGGGCATTATCTGTTCTGTTTCTTTAAGGGACAGGGTTCTCAGTGCTGACACACTGCAAATTCAGATGCTGAGAGGAACGTCTGCTGTCGCAGGCAGGTCATTGTCCCATCATTGACTTTAGTGCGCAATTACTGCCCCATTCATAGCATGGGGGTGGGGGGTACGTCACTGCTCACAGCCCCACTCCGCTGTGAAGGATTAGTGAATCTTTTGCTACACAAATGCAGCTCTCAGCAGAACGGAAAGTTCTGCACAGCAAGCTCCCATGATCTCTGTAGGAAAGTATCTAAGAATACACCCAACAGTATGAATCACACGGAAGCATTCAGTAGTTGTAGCAGCGAGATTTATTCCAAGTCATCTCTCCGAGCTCATCACAATAATAATCCTCACCACCATCCTAACGTTCCCCCCACGAGCCAACATGCTTGAAACATTACAATCCGCGTGATCTCCACGAGCATGAAGTAATGCTCGTGAGGATCACGCTGCACATAAGATATGATCAATGTATATGCCACACATCTTCCCCCTTTTCATTTCTTATTGGTTTTTTTTTTCTATCACATAGCATAATCCTTGAACCTTCCTCGATAACGATGTTCACGTTTTCTGAGGATGCTGTTCATTATGATCTTCACTTAATTGTCGACTCATCCCAACATCTTTAGCTGGATGAGAAACCCCTTTGAACAACGAGATTCTATTCAAATTCCAGACACTTCCTTCTTCTATTCGCACAGCACTATTAAACACTTCTATTACCTTCTTTGGATCTGACCAACACTGTGAACCCTTCGGAACACCTTCCTTCCTCTTCACCCTAACCAAATCACCAACTACAACTTTTGCTTTACTACCAACACCTCTTTTCTTATCCATAAATATTTTCATTTTTTCTTTCTGCTCATTAACTCTTTGTTTCACAACTTCATAGTCAATGGCATTGAATTTCTTATCATTCCAATCCTTTTTTAACCACCATGGAACTAGACTAGCACTTGGTTTGCGTCCCCTTAACAATTCAAATGGGCTGGCTAGTGTTATAGAGTTTGGAGACGTCCTGTAAGACAGTAACATAGATTGTAATGCAACGTTCCAATTTAAACCCCCTTTCAACGACAACTGTATCGCTTCCTTCATAACACGGTTGAACCGTTCCACCTGACCATTTGCTTCTGGATGGAAAACAGATATTCTCCTATGTATTACATTACATTTCTCTAGAAATGCCTCCATCTCCTTGCTGATAAATTGTGGCCCATTATCCATGACTATTTCTTGCGGAATACCTTCCCTACAAAATATCTCATCTAAAAATTCAATAACACTTTGTGAGGTTACTTCTTTTACCATCTTAACTTCAGGCCACTTCGAAAAATAATCAATAAGCACCATACCAAAACATTTATCCTTTGGCAAGACTTGAAAGGGACCAATGATATCCAGGCCTAATTTCCTCCATGGACCATCGGGATAAGCTACCGGATGGGATTCTACACGTAAAGGAACAGCAGATTTGTCACTACTAGAACAATTACTGCATTTGTGTACAAATTGTTCAATACAAGAATCTATGCCAGGCCACCAAAATGCTTCCCTAACTCGTCTTCTAGTAAATGAAATTCCAAGATGGCCCTCATGACCGATCTCCATAACTGTGTTTCTAAGTCCAAATGGTGGAACCATTTTGTCTCCCCTCATAACCAATCCGTTTTCAATTGCTAGTTCTTCATGAATTTTCGCAAAGCTCATCATATCACCCGACAATCTCCTTACTTCTGGCCAACCTTGCACAATGTATTTCTTTACAATTGTTAACTAATTGTCTTTCTCCATTTCCGACATCCAATCCTCTTCTCTTAAATTTTTCCCTTTCCATGTATTAAGTTTAAATCATGTGTAGTAAATGCTACTTCACAGTCCTCATCTTGATAATTGTTATCACCATTAATGGGTAGCCTTGACATACAATCTGCATGCATATTTGCTTTCCCTTGCACATACTCAATACTGAACCGGAATGATTGTAATCTTGAGGATAGCCTGGCTAAACGTGCTGACATAGATCGACCTCCCCCAGGAGACATTAGAAACACAAGAGGCTTATGATCAGTTTTGATAATAAACTCAGTCCCCCACAAAAAACTTCTAAAATGTTCTGCACCCCACACGCAAGCAAGGAGCTCTCTTTCAATTACAGAGTAATTATTTTCTGCATATCTTAATGCTCTAGAAGCATAGGCTACAATCCATTCAGTAGAATTGTCTTTTTGTATCAAAACACCTCCAAGACCCAAGTTGCTTGCATCTACCATGACTATGCACTTTTTCCCTGGAACAAAAGGTTTCAAACAAGGTGCATTTACTATGAACTTTTTCAAATTCTCAAATGCCACAGTCATGTCTTCTGACCATATAAACTATGCATTTTTTTTTTGTAAACATCTGAAGGGATCAACTTTAACTGAATAATTGGGAATCAATTTTGCATAAAATTCACTTAACCCAAGAAAAGCAACTAACTGTTCTTTTGATGATGGTACTGGAGCATTAATAATACTTTGAATATGTTTCTGCTTTGGTTTGATACCTTTCCGGCTAATCGTGTGTCCTAAATACTCTACTTCCCTCGCTTTCAACTTGCATTTATCCAATCACAAGGTAAGACCTTTCTTAGCTAGTGCTGCAGTTACATCATGAAGATTCTTATCATGCTCCTCATCATTCCTCCCATATACCAGAATATCGTCCTGGAATGCTATTGCTCCTGACAATCCCTCCAACGTTTCTTTCATTAATCTCTGGAAAACTGAAGCCGCACTGGCTAGACCAAATGGCATACGACGATATCTAAACAACCCGTCAGGAGTAATGAATGCTGTGTAATTTTTAGAATCCTCCAGAGAGAACTACTTGATGGTATGCACTCGCTAAGTCAATGCATGAAAACACTTGTGCATTACCTAAACTAGATACCATTTCATGCAAATTAGGGAGAGGATGAGCATCAACCCAAATTACGCGATTTAAACTGCGTAAGTCAACACACAAACGAAGTTCCCCTGAAGACTTTAACGAAATAACTATGGGAGAAACCCATGGGGAAGACTCTATGGGTTCAATAATACCATCATTGCAGAGAATTTTTAACATTGCACTCAATTTATCCCTGTAAGAAAGTGGAACATTCCTTACTTTATGCCGGATGGGAACAGTATTCTCATGCAGTTTAATCACATGTTCAAATCCTACATATCTTCCAAGTTTCCCGCTAAAAACACCTGGAAATTCACTGATCAATTTATCAACCAAACTTAACTCACACCGGGAACCAGAATCTATTGCAAAAACAGGAGGATTTGCTCTTGGATCAAGTCTGATGCCCAATTCGTGTTGATGTGGCCACCCTAGGAGAGATTCTCCTGATTTTGCTACATAAATTTTGCTAAAGGTACACTGGCCATGAAACGCTATGTCAGCGTTAAAATAACCTATTAGATCTATTTTATGACCAGTATAACCCCCTGGAAATACATCGGGGTGGGTTAGTGTCCTATTAGGCCAATTCTCATAAAACACTTTTGCTGAAATACAGTACAGGGCACACGAATCAACTAGAAATCTCAAATCTTTCCCATCAACCTTAATTATACACGACGGGAACTTTGATTTCCCAGCCTCACTGCACATATTAATCACTGTATTTATTTCATTTTCATTTTCATCATTACTGTAAGAATTATATTCATCATCTATGCACTGTATAAGGTTTACTTTTCTCATAACAGTTTTGCAATATTTACTGAAATGCCCCTTCTTATTGCATTTTGAACATACTTTGTCAAAGGCAGGACAACACTTAAAATTTGCTAAATGGTTTGAACTCCCACATCTAAAACATTGTAAGGAAACATTCCGTTTATCTGGACTTGTATTTTGATTCTTATATTTGTTCTCACTTTTATTAAAATGGTCATTTTTGTGGCTTGAAATCTTTTTTTTGTTTGACGTGTTCTTTTGCGTCTTTGTTGATACTGAATACGTCTCCCTTTTCGTTGCCCCTGATCTCTTTTACGAATTCTTCTGAATGTTTAATAGACTTAGCAATATCAATGGCAGCATTTAGCGATAAATCGGAAGTGGACCATAGTTTCTCTTGAACCTTCTTACTATTGGTTCGCATGAGGATTTGATCTCTCAATACTTGTTCGTAAGAAATATGTTCAAAGTCACACGAACTTGCCAACGACCTTAGAGCGGAAACGTAATCCTTAATTGATTCATCAGGGCGTTGTTTCCGTGAGTAGAATATAAATCTCTCCATTACTACGTTTTTTTTTTTTCCAAAACGGATGTTTAATTGAGATGAAGCATACTGGTATACATTTATTCTGCCAGGACTGATTAACGCAGGAAGTGTTTTAAATTCCTTTAAACCAAAACCCCCAAGACAATGTTTTAATAAAGATAATTTCCTTTCTGGTTCGCCTTCTAGAACTTCAACATAAGCTAGGAATACTGGTTCCCAAACTTCCCATGGCATGGGGGGGGTCACCTGATGACGAAAGAAAGGAAGGAGGTGGCACAATACCTGACATATCTCTTTACACTCAGAACTGTCTTTGATGACAATACGGATGCACTTGGTTTGTTGTTTCTTATAATTCTCTTTTCCTTTTTTAAAAAAATATAAACAGAAATGAATAAAATCCTCCTACAACTTAAATGTATATGACACATTTTTTTTTTTAACTGTTCATTTCCACATGAAATGATATTGTTTACCTCCTTCTTTAGGATACAAAAGTTGCTTCCAATGTGGTTCCTCAATCTCTTTAAGGAATTGCCTCGAAACAGACACGTTTCTTCTTTCTTTTTCCCGTGTAAGCTTTTTTTTCCTTTTAAAATGGAGGCGCAAGGTCAAAGGTGATGTTACATCCAGTTGTGATGGTAACGCGGCATAATGTCATCTTGTTGCATCACGTGATCGGAACAACAACGTGAGGGAGAGACAGCGAGAACTTCAGAATGGAGCGGATCGTAAACTTCCAAAGAGCTGCGTGCGCCGATTTCAAGTCGAAACAAGCTGCAGCGGTGTTTCATCTACTCACGGTAGCTTGTTAAACAAAAGAAAAACTTCCACTGTTTCCTTCTTTGTAATCCTTTGTGATTTCTGCCGCTTTTTCCCTCTGAATATTTTACATTTTCTGCATATCGATCAGTTTTCCCATTCCGTGTTCTCCCGTAACTCGCTCTCTGCTTTACTTTCAAAGATTTTCTTATCCTTGTTTATTTGATAGGCAACTAGACATAAATCCCTCGTAGACTGTTATTATTCCGTTTCTTGATAGATCACGCCGGGGTCTTCCTCACGTATATAATTTTTGTAAAAATTTTGATTTCCGAAATCTTGTTTTAAATGGTCTGGTTCGTGCCCGCTCGTCGCCAGTGTAGGAAAGTATCTAAGAATCCACCCAACAGTATGAATCACACGGAAACGTTCAGTAGTTGTAGCAGCGAGATTTATTCCAAGTCATCTCTCCGAGCTCATCACAATAATAATCCTCACCACCATCCTAACGTTCCCCCCCACGAGCCAACATACTACAATCCGCGTGATCTCCACGAGCATGAAGGAACGCTCATGAGGATCACGCTGCACATAAGATATGATCAATGTATATGCCACAATCCCTCCTGCTGACATCACTCATCTGAACAATGCATGTGTTTAAATCTTTATTTATATTCTTCAGATATTTGAATATCTCTATCAAGGGGTGTTCCGGAAGTTCTCCCCAAGGGAAAACAAACATTAAAAATGCAATAGGTATCGCCTTTGCTTAAGTTAAAGCCATTTGCTTTGCTATACAATACTGTTAGCAAAGCAAATGGCTTTAACTTAATCAAAGGCAAGACCTATTGCTTTTTCAATGCTTGTTTATTGAGCAGTTCAGCTACCAGATAAGCATCTCTTCCATTTTAAATCAAAGACGTGTAACTGTCATAAACATAAACAAAAAGAAATATTACCTGTTGAATCAAGTCACGCTAGAAAAAAACACGTTTACCTGTCCTCAGCAAAGAGCCTCCTTTCAGGAACAGCCCAACACCCTTCGTGATATACATTAACAGACGCCCTGGAGAGGCCACAAGTTACAGTTCTTCATATGGAACAAGTGTAGTGCAGAGCTCTGTACTTGCCCGCAGAGCCCACACAAATGCAGCATTTGCATTTTTCATTAGTTGTGGAGCCACGTTTCCCATGGGCTGACTATCAATGCTCAGTAGAGTGCTGTGAAATGCTCTAGTGGGAAATATTTATAATTTTTCACATTATCTTTTCTTGGAATAAAAAGCCCCCTCTTTGGGTCAGACTGTTAAAAAAATCGCTACCATAACACCCCTCTCCCACTTGCATGGTCCTAACACCCCTCTCCCACTTGCACGGTCCTAACTATCAGCTGACCTACAAAACGACCAAAGGGGCAGCTCTGAGCCGCACATGTTCAGTTGCAGTAAAAGGCAGTGGGGGAGCTTGGCGACTGAAGCCTCGTGAAAGCTCGGCTCGTTTTGACTCGAAGACCTCGAGCCAAGCCAGAGCCAGGCACGTGACTGTGGTTCAGTGGCCAGCCCACATCTACATCTGAGTGAAAGTGAATCGACAAGGTTCTAACATCTCCACTTGAAAGAGTGAAGAGTAAAGTTCTTACTATAAAGAGCTCTAACGTCTAGAGGCCTTTGGGTGCTTTATAAATATACAAACACTAAAATCTGTGTGCAAAGTGCATACCACAGCTGTCAATCATGGTTCGATCACTTGAGTAGAGAGCAAGTTGTAGATGAGTAACTTGCAGTTTATACAAGCTATTCACAGCAGCATAGATCAGAAGGTTAGAGCACCTGCTGCAGTTTTGCATGTAGCCTACTGGTCACAGATTTGAAATCAGGTACACCACAGTAAACCCCTCTGTCCGTTTGCAGGTTTCAAAACACATAACATAAATAAAAGGCATTGTCATTTACAATGCCAAAAGCTCTGACTCTCGCAAATGCGAGACCTATTGCATTGCAAATGCTTGTTTTTGTAAGGCACGGGAGATTCAGTGATTTGCTCAGAATCACAGGATGTCGAGCGTCCCTGCCAAGACTCCGACCCGGCTCCCCAGCTTCGAGGTCAAACTGCTCTAGCAGTTAGGCCATCATCCTCTTATTACTGATGTTCTGCATTTGCAATTATTGTATCTAGCAATAAATGTATTTGATCATGGTACACGGCTCAAGTGGAAGTAAGTTCCAGAGAGAGGCTGTGTCGTTCAAAAAGACGCAACTGCCATGACCAAACTTTTAAACCCTGGGTAGAGATAACGAGAAGGCCTTGGCAGAGACAAAAGTGCGGGAAGTCGTGATTAATTTGCAAAAAAAATAAGTACCAGGGCCCTTGTCAGGAGGTGACCGCAGTTTGCACCACACATTGCCATTGTACTTACACATTTACTAACCATCACACTGCTACAAGTATGACAATTCGGACTGCTCGAGACCGCCAACTTTTAAGAATGGCTTGGGTGGCAGGTATTAGTTGTTGTTAATGTATATTATATTAACAAACAACTGTTTTTCTACTCATATTTAAATTACACAAACAGCTCCACCATGTGTCAGCTGTCATAAGTGCTGTTTTTGGCAATTAAGTATGAGTGCCAGAAATTAAGGGAGAACCTTTACAACGTGGTCGTTACACCGCGGTACGTTTACATCGCGGTCATTACAACGCAAGTCGTTACAACAACTTGCGCTGGATGGCGCTCTAAACTAAGGAATAGTATGATTTACTATTCCAACATCTTCCCTACAGTTACATAGGCTGGAGTTGGAATAGTATATCATACTATTCCTAAGTCCAGCGCCCTACAGCACAAGTCGTTGCAACGATTTGCATTGTAACAAACGCAATGTAAAATACCGCGTTGTGAATGTATGCGATGTAACGTCATAGATTCAAAATTAAGTGCTGTGCTGATCACGGGGAAGCCACTGGCTCAAATTAAGCACTGGCGGGAAGGTATGTAGCAGGTGAACAATTGTTGTGGAAAGGAAGGACTGTTGCACTGAAGCGCTTTAAAACACAGGCACAGACGTTTAAATATAGAGGGCCTGATTCACAAAGGAAATGTGTACGTTTGCTGTAGAAACTTTACTACTTTTGGTGTTCAAAAACTACGAGCGTAATTTTACTACTAGTAAGTTTGTGAATACCAGAAAGCAGTAAATTAACTACAGCAAGTGTAAACTTACACAAAGGTGAAAGTTTACCTTTGTGAATCAGGCCCAGAGTGTTTATGGATATCAAGACAGATGAGCTGCTTCAGGTGATCTGAACTGAGAGTAGAGCGGGGAAGGTTGAGCAGGAGCCTTGTGGCAGCAATCTGAGCCAGCTGCAACGAGGGCGTGGCCTAGGAAGCCGAATAAAGATATCCGCATAGTCCTGGGTAACCCAGCTACAGACTGAATATTATTAAAATTAATGTTTTCTGGAACAAAGGGAGAACTTTTTCTAGAACCGTGATCCGACAGATGGGACCTGGGACCTGAGCAACCTGAGGCTTAAAGAAGAGTTTATCATCAAAATAATATACATTCGTTGGAGAATAGAGAAGGTTAAGGGAAGAGCCAAAGGCCTCATTTATGAGGCCCCTTGCACTGCCGGATTGTCACTTTTTGTGACATTCCATGGCGCAGGAGCCTGCTCCATATTTATGAGGCAGTACTAAGCCACTTTTTTGGGCTTAATGCTGCCTTGTAAATATCGTTCCCTTTAACGCAGTTTTCTGCATTAAAGGGGTGTGCAATGGGTGTTGCTGGGGGCATTCCCAGCAACATCCATGGCTTTTTGACACTGCCCTAAATATACGAGAAATCATAAATCTGAGGCAGCGCCAAAAACTTACGACTCTCCATGGGAGGCGTACGGGAGCCACAACGAGGGGAAATATCTTTATTTCTCTTTGTTTTTCCTTTTTCTATGAGTGTTGTATTCTGCAGCACACACAGAAATAGGAAAAAGCCTCTTGTGATTATTTTTGTGTAGGAAGGTTTACCTTCCTGCACAAAAATATTCATCCCAGCAACGCAGGCACCCTTGCACCATGGTGCAAAGGGGCCTATGTTGGTACACGGCAGCCCATTGTGCGCAGACACAGGATTAAAGGATAGGAATGCGTCGTATCTGATAGATACGGGGCATTCCTGCCCTTTTTTTGTGCCTTAGTGAAGCGCAGCAGGAAGGCCTGCGGCACTGCCCCAGAGCAAAACCTCATAAAAGAGGCCCTAAGTGACTCTGGCCACCAGGCAGGTGACCAGATGGTGCTCCATCAATACTGCCTCATTCTTATAAGCGTAAGACCATTATCATTCATCCATGAAAGACGAAGTGGAAATACAAGTCTGAATATTTAGTTGCAATGCCTCACAATTTCCATTTAATATGAGAATTAGCTGTTTGTCATCTGCATAGCACATGGAAAAAAGCCTGAGCAAATGAGCTTGGCCAACACTGCTACATGTACTTTGAAAGAAGTGGGACTGAGAAAGGAGCTCTGAGGAGCAATTCCACAAGCCTGTTGAGCTGAAAAAGAGCAAAAAAGGACGTAAAAGACTCATAACAGCAATAAGAAATAAAAGAGGAAATCCATTTCAGTACACAACCCCTAAGTCCAGCCTAATTTATTCTACAGATCAATATTTTCTGGATACAGTATGTAAAGCAGCGACCTTGTCAGCAAAATATGTGCTGCCACACCTCTCTGATCTAGAATCACAAGAAACTCAGCTTGTTCTACAATTAGCACCACCTCAGTACCAGGAGCCAGGCAAAATTCTACCTATGTTATTTCAAGAAGAGAATTTGATGTGATAAAGGTGAATAGCTGAGCCTTTAACTCTTTCACTGCTAATTTGGCAATAAAAGGGAGTAGTGAAATAGAGCGTTAGTCGCTCAGAACAGCATCACCTCCAAAGATACGTTATTTTAGTAAATGGATAAGATAGGCTCTTTTTCACTATATGGAGCAGTTAAACAGTAGGAATTGACTGGTGCCTGAGGGGTCACTAGAGTAGTAATTTGGTGGAAACTTCTGGCAGGACAGTGATTGTCCAGGGAGCCTGATTTGATTGATTTAAATCCATGAAGAGCACAAGCTCAGGGTTGCAGAGGAAAGTGAAAAGAAGTGCAACACACGTAAATTACCAACTCTCTTGGCAGCAACTTCTGATTCCCCCACATTCCATGTTCCATTCAGCGAACTCAGAGAGCCTATGAGCAGAGCACTCCTTTACCCAACACACCCCCCTTCCTTCACAAGGCAACAGAAATTATAACAATGATGAACAAAACAGATGGTGAAAACTGAAATAAAAACAATGACCTGCAGCAAAATGGAAGAAAAACAAGACAGAATCGAATGCATGACGTAATTCTGAAACCTGGAAGGGGTGACTTTCATCCTGGGAGGAATTTCCATGCAGGGAGTGCAATCTGAACGGATACTCGTTCCAGGAGGAATTTCCCTACAGGGAGTGTGATCTGAATGGACACCCATCTTCTCACTAGTGTACACAATCTTGGATCTCGGAACCACAGAGATATCCCACTTATTCCACGTCTTCCCATTCTCCAACACCACCACATGGTCTTTCACCTCCTTCACTCTTACAGGTGCGGAGAACCGAGAAGCTCCCTTGTGCATAAAGCCGAATTTCTTGCTCCTCACCCAATTTCCAATGCAAACAGGGGAAGGTTCCATAATTTGATTGTACAGCTGTTCTGACATCAGCCACCTTGCCCAACGTACACTGATCATCCAGTCCTTGTTTAACTTGGAACCAGCAACTCTTCCCTTGAGTAGGATAACAGAAGACATGCAAGTACTGATGTGAGGAGTGGTCCTTACCGCCCATAACATGTCAGAAATCGCCACCATCAAATGCAACTCATTAACCCAGGCGAACTGCAACTGATCCTTGATGACCCTGTTCCTTTGCTCAATGAGACCATTGCTTCGGAGGTGGTGGAGAGAAGTGAGAATGTGCGTGATGCCATGTTCCCTGAGAATATTCTGCATTTCAATGGACACCAACTGAATGCCATTGTCAGTCAATAGGTCCTCAGGAAACCCCTCACAAAGAAACACCTAGTTGAAAGAATTGAGGATGATCGTGGAATTGACGCTGTCCACAAACTTCACCTCAGGCCATTTGGACATGAGGCTACCAAAACCAATGCATACATAGGAGTATTCCCAGTGACACCAAAAGGTCCAGCTACATAAAAAGCCAGTTTGCACCAAGGCAAGTTCTTCACAGCAATGTGCTCGATGGGAGAGGGATATGTCTCTTGAGTTTTGTTGCTCAGGTCTCATGCACAGCAGTCCCGAACGTATTGTTACAATCGTTCTGTCCAGTCCCGGCCACTAGAAGTGTTCCCTAACCCTGCATTTCATGGCGCGAATACCAAGATGACCTTCGTGGGACAGATCTAAAATCTTCTTGCAAATTCACACAGGAACAACCAACAAACTCCCCCTGCGCTAGATGCTATAGACCAAGGACAGTTCCTTGCTTTTGAATTGAATCAATTCTGAAGCTAAATCCTTGATGTTGGGCCAACCATGTGCCACAAAACGTGCCACCATTTTGATTTTGTCGTCTTCAGACACAGCCTTCAACCATTCTAGCTCAGAAAGTGCACCCTTCACCGTATTCACCACAGCACCAACAGTATATCTAGATCATCCATATATGTATCGCTAACACTCTCCGTGCGAGGTAACCTGGATAAACAATCTGCTACATAATTCTTCACACCTGCCACATACTCCAGATGATAATTAAATTATTGCAGTTTGTACTGCCACTTAGCTATTCATGGAGTGGCCCTACCACCACCCTTGGTAGTAAAAAGATCTACTAAGGGTTTATGAGCCATTCTAAGAACAAATTCATTGCCCCACAAGAAATTCAGGAAGTACTGCAACCCCACACCAAAAGGCCAGGGCCTCTTTCTCAATTGTAGTATAAGTGTTTTCTGCCCCCTAAAGTGTTCTGGAAGCAAATGCCATGGTCTCCTCATGCCCGTCACATCTCATCTGTATGAGAACAGCTCCCAAACCAACATTGCTAGCGTCGGTAGAGACAATGCACAGATCATTGATGTTAAATAGTTTGAGTGGACGTGCCTGCACAATTTCTTATTTCAGGAGCTTAAAATTATTGTCACCCTCATCGCTCCACACGTACCTAGTGTTTTTCCTTAAGAAGTTCCCACATATATGCAGTTTTGCTTACAAATTTGTCACAGTACTCCACTAGCCCTAGGAAGGAACTAAGCTGGTCTTTATTCATATGTTTGGGCGCATTTTGAACGGCATCCAACATTTTCACCTTGGGTCCACCCCACTACCAGAGATGTGGTGAGCCAGGTAATCCACCCCATCCTGAAAGAACTTACATTTGTCTTTCCTCAGGGTCAACCCACTCAACCTAACAATCTCCAAAATTTGCCTGATCCTGCTGTCATGCTCTAATTCAGTTTTGCCATGAATGAGAATGTTGTCTTGGAAAAACACAACCCTCACAGTGTTCTTAAATAAATTCCCCATAAGGCATTGAAACACTGCAGAAGCCGATGCTAGACCAAATGGCATATGTATGTAACGAAAGGCCACTTCAGGTGTCACAAAAGAAGTGAAGTGTCTAGAGTCTTTGCTCAATTTGACTTGGTGGTAGGCTAAGGAAATGTCAAGAGAGGAGAAATACTTGGCTCCATCCAAGGTTGCCAGCGTTTCATTGATGTCGGGCAGAGGCTTGCGATCCACCCAGATGTTAAAATTGAGATTGCAGAAGTCCACACACATCCTAAGGGACTTGTCTGCCTTGCGTGCCAAAAAAACGGGAGCCAACGCTCAGACCCTTCAAAGGGCTCAATCACACCTATGGCACAAAAATGTTCTAGCTCCTGCTTTAGTTCAATGCGCAGACTCAAGGGTACCTTGCACATCTTATGTGTGACTGCCTTTGAACCTTCCTTGAGGATGATGTGGTGCTGAAAACCTTTCAGCTTACCTAAGTTGTCACTAAAATCCTCAGGATACTTTTGGATCCATTCATCACTGGTTAGCCGTACAACCGTGGCAACGTCAGGCGGGATAGTCGTTGAGAGAATGTTGTAGAATTGTCCCACCTCTCATCTTGACAAGACCATGTCAGGATGGTTGGGATCCAAAAAGATCCCAAGTTCCCCTTGTCTTCCCACCCCAACAAATTTGCACCGTCCTTCACTATATACACAGTTCCAGTTGCAAAGTCTCCCTACAATTCCAAATTGGCCTCAAATTTACCAAGAACTTCCACCCTTTTGCCACCGTAAGCAAATATTCTTATGCTAGACTGGTGCAATTGAATGCCATCCAAACCATCAAAATCTTTGGCATTAATAAAGGTGAACAGGGAACCAGAATCAGCTAAAAATCCTCACTTTCTTGCCATTTACATAGATTAAACACGCTGGAGATTTTCTCTTGCCTGGCCTAGCCATGGATGCTATCTCAACAACACCCTCGGACTGCAAAGGTGAGGAAGACAACATTAGTAAAACATTGTTCTCATTTTCTTCACCAGAATCAATGAAGTCTTCCTCAATAGTTCTAACAGTTTGCGTAGTGCCCCTGTGCAACCCGGTAGCTTTGCATACCTGTGCACAGAGCCCTTTCTTACCACATTTAAAACAAGTTTGATTTAAAGCAGAGCAAAGCTTGGCATTGCCTAAATGCGACTTACTCCCACAGTGAAAACATGAAGGTTCTGCCATCTCTGTTTTAGTTTTGGATAATCCAGGTGCCGGATTTTGTGCAGAATTAACTTTGGTCACCTTGGCAGGTTTGACATTGTGCTTCGCGTTCAGCTGCTTGACTTCACCAGATTGTGCAGATCCACTCATTCCCTTCATGCAGAATTGAGAATGTTCAATGCTCCTAGCTAGAGGGAGGGCTGTTTCCAGGTCAGGATCTTCAGACGATAAATGTTTTTCCTTGATTTTCCTGTTGCATGTGCGTTTTATCAGCTGATTGCGGATAATTTAACCCCTTCAGCGCTGCGCGGATTCCCCCGCGGTGCTGAAGGGTTCTAGCGCGGGCGTGGTCATGACGGAACGGTTCCGTCATGAGCACAGCTCAACCGATGCTCATGTCGGAACCGTTCCGTCATGAGCATCGAAGGGGTTAATCCCTAAACTCTCTGTAATTACAAGTGACAGCAAGGGTTCTGAGTGCAGCGACAAAATCATCAATGGACTCGCCAGGGATCTGGGCACGTTGCAAAACTTTGTGGCGTTCCAGCGTTACATTCTTCATAGGGTTAAACCTTTTGTCCAAAGTTTTGATTACAGGTGAATAGTCATCAGTTATTAAGGAATCACCATCATCACCACCACTTACATGGGTACTTACAAGTACCAGGGGTACATTTTTCAAAGTGTTTCTACCTTCGGAACCCAGATTGTAAATTAACATCGCTTTTATTTCTTTGAAGTAAATGTATCGCCATAAATGGCTACAAGGTAGGCTTCAAATGTGTGCTTCCACTGTTGCCAATAGAGTGGAGGAGTGCCAGGTGATTGCAAGAAAGGTGGTGGTGCTAAAACACGATCCATTGGGTGACCATGCATGGGTGAGTTGCTGCTCACACTAACACAAATTAACCCAGAATCAATGTCAGATGCCGCAGTACATAGGGGGATTAATGCTGCAAATGGTGTATGTGAAGTGTGCGTGCACTGCAATATGTACACTGGGTAGAAATTGGTGTGCAAATCACCGATATGCAAGGATGCCCCCAGAAAACCCCCCAGCATTAAAGCAAACAATACATCCTAATCATTTTTAACAGAGACCATGACAGGCTGAAATCTGTATGTGTGGTGTGCTTGTCTCCACAGAACACTAATATGTGAAGGTTGGTTTGACAAGCAGTTGAAATTATACAACAGGTGTGCTTGTCACCGTGAGCTGAAGGGTGCACCTGTCACAGATAATGACAGGCTGCGGCAAAAAAAACTAAGCGCTGAACATGAGGAATACTGCCTCAAAGAAAACTGATAAGGGAAAGAGAAGATTTACTGTAGAAGGTGTGCAAACGCTGTCCAAGGAGGCTGGAGACAGAATCGGCCATCCCTGAAGTCTCCAATGAAGGGCCGTTCCACCCTCTGCAGGCCTCTGCAAGTGCTCAATGACATCTTCAGTAAAGGGCCTTTTCCGCCCCCGCAGGTCTCCGGAAGGACTCGCAGATGGTGGTGACACTAGCTGTGGCTGCAAGGCAACCACGAC
Organism: Triturus cristatus; assembly: GCF_964204655.1. Lineage (NCBI taxonomy): Eukaryota > Metazoa > Chordata > Amphibia > Caudata > Salamandridae > Triturus > Triturus cristatus. The sequence continues at coordinate 502,098,729 of NC_140582.1, forward strand.
GGCCATCTCCGACATGAATAAAAGGCAGTTCTGCCCACAACAGGTCTCCACAAACGCTTGATGTGAGCGGTGATGTAGAAAGTAGTTGCGAGGCAACCAAGCTTGTCGGTCTTCTCCCTAATGAAGAGCTGCTCCTCCCATTGCAGGCCTAATATCGCTGACACACCGCTTAACTTTGCCCCTCTGGACTCACCTCACACATTCATGTGGGGCAGGCGAGGGTAGCTCACAACGCATGACATGCATTGTATAGTCTCACCACACCGCGGCAGGACCGCTGTGCCTCATCAGAATTCTGGCTGCAAGCGCAGTCCAGCCACACTGCAGCAAGCTTTATTCAGTCCGATCTCCCCAGCTCCCGGCAGCAACTGCCGAATCCCCAACATTCCATGTTCCACGCAGCAGGGAACTCAGAGAACCCATGAGCAGAGCACTCCAAAACCCAACAGAAAGTCATGTTGTAAATTAGCCAAAGACGAATCTGCAGAAGTCGCAGTTAGCACAAGCACCCTCAGAGAATCCTGAGGAGGAATAGTGTTGTAAATAGCTAGAACCTTTGCCCTAAAAAAGTAGAGGGAAAAAAGGAAAATAAAGCAGTAGCTTTAAGAGCACTTGCAGAATTAGTCAGCTCTCATAATATTTTAGAATCTCATGCAAGAATATTAGCCTTTAAAATGTGAGAGGCATTAGCAAACCTTTGAAGTTTCTCTACAGTGTTGTAATGACTCTTTGCAGCTGCAAAGGAATCACCAAGCCATATTTTATGCAAGTGCTTACAAGCCTGCTTTCTTTAAGCGGGCAAATGATTAGACCCAGGATAACATGGATTAGCTCTGCATAGACTATATATTTTTTTTTAACATCTCCATCGATGATAATTTAAGTGTGAGTAGTGTTTCATTCACTGCCCTCCTGGACTGCTATGCAGCTTGGCATAGGTTTTGCTGACTATATAGTCCTGTTAGAAACAAGGTATTGAAAGTGTGATCTGTAATATTTGGTAGATTTCATGATAATGCTTAATAAGGGATCTTCTATTGCGTAAGGTGACATGCACCCATGTGACTTTACATTTCACTCTCTTTAGAAGAGGGAGCTAATACTAGGTAATTTTTGTTTTTTTCGCAATTAGATCCGTGATGGTGAGATTGGTGTCCAGTGGGTGTGTTCTAGTGACTTGGCATTCAGTAATGTTGGTGTTTGAGGCTGTGAAGGTTCATGTCAATGAGCCAGTGTTAGACTTGGCACACTTGGTGTGGTTTACCCTGACCTTTTGCCTCTACCTCCTTCATTTTTAACTGTGTGCTGGATTTCATTTTTGCTGGCTTAGATGCTTCGGGCACTTTGCCACTGCTGATCAGTGTCAAAGTGCAAGTGCTCCCTGTGTAAATTGCTATTCTATTTGGTTATCCATGATTGGCATATTTAATTTACTGGTAAGTCCCTAGTAAAGGGAACTGGGTGTGCCAGGGCCTAAAAATCAAATGCGACTAGTGGGCCTGCAGCACTGATTGTGCCACCCACATGAGTAGCCCTGTAAAGGTATCTCAGACCTGCCACAGCAGAGTCTGCACTCATAGTTTTTAATAACCATGTTGACCTGGCAAGTACACCCACTTGCCATGCCCTAACATTTCCTTTTCTAACATGTAAGTCACCCCTCAGGTAGGCCCAAGGTAACCCCATGGCCAGGGTGCAGTCAGTGCATGTGAAAGTTAGGACATGTACTGGTGTGTTTAACATGTCCTCATAGTGAAATACTTCTAATTTTGTTTTTCACTATTGAAAGGCTATCTATCCCATTGGCTAACATGGGAGCTGCTTTGCAACATCTTACAAGTATTACTTTCCACTGGGACAAGATAGAGAAGTTGGATACAATTCACAAAGGTAAACTGAGACGAAAGTCCAGCTTTACAACTTTTGGTATTCACAAAGGGCAGTTACTACTTGTAAATGCCCTTTGTGAATACCAAACATTGAACTTTATGATTTTCAGTATTCACAAAGGGCATTTACAAGTAGTAATGATGCCCTTTGTGAATAATGAAAATCCTAAAGTAAGACTTTCATCTAATTTTACCTTTGTGAATCGGGCCCATGGAATTTAGGCTCTCTGAACTCAGCATTTATTAAAACATCTTTTTAGGGAGATGGTTTTTAAATTATGTGTTTGAAACTGCCTCTTTTAGAAAGTAGGTGTTTTCTTATTTAACCATTCTGTGTGCCTCTGCTGTTTTGTACATTGATGGTCTGATTTCGGAGTGACAGGGGCTGGGGATGTGCATTCACTGGAGACAGCCACAAGGGGGGCTGAGGTGTGTTCTGCCTTTCATGGGTGACTCATAGTTCGGCTGATTTGATCTTGGCTGCACTTAGAGTGGTGGGAGGAGTTTCACTTGCACCTGAACAGGCTGTGTCTCCATTACACAAGGCTGGCTCCACCTCCTGTGGTCACAATGCACCAGAGAGGACAGAACTGGTTAGGACTGGGCTCAGAGACCCTTGCCACAAAGAGAACAAAGAGAACATGGGGTAGAAGTATTGGACCTTAAACCCCAGAGATTTAGATCACTTCTAGACTCAAGAGGATCTTCTGCCAAGGAGAAGAACTGGAGAGCTGTGAGGAGGAGTACTGTCCCTTTGCTGTGTGCACTTTGTTAGGTTGGCCTGCAGTTGCTGCTTCTGCTAAGGAGAGGACAAAGACTGCAACTTTGCTGTGAACCTACTAGAAGAGGAATCTCCAAGGGCCTGTGTGTGTTGGCCTCCTGGCCTGAAGTCTCAGGGACACGAAGACTTCACCTGCAACCCATTGACCAGCACCTGGACTCCTCTCTGGACTCCTGTATTCAAAAGGGAGGGCGCCAATTCCAGTTCCAGGGCCCTGAGTATTGTGTGGTTGGGCTGCAAAGCAAGAGAAAGAACTCGGACGCCATCAGCAACGCTGCCAGAGATGCCGCGACCTGCACCGAGCCCGGGGGCACCGCTTGTGAAGTGAACGATGCATCGCCCAGCCTGCACCGCAGCTCCGACACCTTCGATGCATATAGTTATCGGCCTTCCTGACACCAGCGCTCGCACCGACGCCACCAATGCCAGCATCCCTTTATAGCGGAGCCGATCACCAATGAGTCTGACTTCATGAACTCTTCAACTGTGCATCACTTTACCTGAACTGATGCCTGACCGTCGACGCCACCTAACTTCCCCTGTCCTGGACTTGAAGCCTCACCTCCTCACGGCCACAACACCTCGCCTCCTGCATGGCAACCAGGGAACCGGCCTCGACCTTGGCACCAACGCCTCACCTCCACGATGCCGTGCATCATCCATAGACTTCATTTTCCAAGGTACTGTTGTTAGGGGGTCCATGTGACTCTGTGCCCAACGCTGCACACCTCGCTTTCGGTGCCATACTTTGGATTTATGTTCATCATAATAGCCCCGGGTGAAGCTATTTAGTTTCTACAAATTCTATTTTTTGAAATAACTGTTCTAAAAGTATATCTTGATACCTGTATGTTGGATTTTTATCGTTTTGGTCTTGTTTGGTTTAGATAAAGATACTTTATTCCTCTAAACTGGTGTGGTGTCCATTTGTGGTGTTTTCACTGTGTTACTGTGTGTTTGGGTACAAATACATTACACATTGCCTTTGAGATAAGCCTGTCTGCAAGTGCCGAGCTCCTAATGGGGTGAGCAGGGGTTATCTAAACTTACCCTGGCTAGAAGGAATAGTCCCTCCTTGGGTAAAGGTGCATACCTCTCCCAACTAGAGACCCCCCATTTCTAATATTGGTGGCAGCGGTGGGATTCGAAGCCACACCTCCAAAGAGACTGGAGAGCTGTGAAGAGTACTGCCCCTTAAGTCAGGACTATATTGCTTACACTATACATGAATAAATGTTCAAATAGTTCAAAGTTAGTTTCCACCGTGCAACTCTACATTCAGAAACACTTACTTCTCTATGTTGTCAAGATTAATATATATATATATATATATATATATATATATATATATATATATATATATATATATATATATTCACTGAAAAAACCATAGGTTTCACACACGTTATAGTTAGGAATTAGCATTTAAAAAACCTTGCAAATTCACTTAAAAAACCATAGGTTTCACACATGTTATAGTTAGCTGTACATTTCACTCGTAAAAAACCAATGAAATTCCACGTTATAGTTAGATCAGGTAACTATAACTTGCGCGCCCACAATAAACTGCTGATGACGTCACATATTACATCACTCATGACATGGTCAGTGACATCACTCATCACATCAATGATGACATCTGAAATGACACATTGTGGATTGCGGTAGCGCAAGTTATAGTTACCTGATCTAACTATAACGTGGAATTTCATTGTTTTTTTACGAGTGAAATGTACAGCTAACTATAACATGTGTGAAACCTATGGTTTTTAAGTGAATTTGCAAGGTTTTTTAAATGCTAATTCCTAACTATAACGTGTGTGAAACCTATGGTTTTTTCAGTGAATTTGTACGGTTTTTTAAATGCTAAGTTATGTAATTATTTTTTATTTTTTTTTCTGGTTTTTCACCGTGCGCACACCGTGCGCGCGCTGTGGGCACTCGGTGCGCTTCGTGCACCGAGCGCCCACGTTGCGCAGTTCTTACTGTGCGCGCCTCGCCTTTTTTTACACAGTAACAATTTTTTTTTTCCCTTGCGGGTCCTTCAATTTATTTGATAAATGTGATTGTTATTTCTTTTTTTTTTTTTTAATTTTTTTTTACCGTACGCGTACGGTAAGCTTACCGTACGCGCACTCCGCGATTTTTTTTTAAAATTATTAAATGTTTTTGTCGTACTTTTTGGTCCTTCGTGGACGCCCTGAAAAACGCTAGGGGGTCTGTAACTCTCTCCGTTGCCCCCTTTTCACGTTATCCACCTTTGTTTTTCAGTGCGAGAGACAGAAAATGGCGGCCGACACTTTCTGATTTCGACCGATTCGAATGTTTACAGTCATGTAACCACCAATCAGAATTGAGCTCGCGCACGGCACCGTAAGCGTACGGTAAGCTTACCGTAAGCGCACGGAGCGCGCTTACAGATATATATATTGATTTAAATGCTATTTTCTCAGGACCTACTGAACAGATTTACACCAGACCTGCAAAAGGCAAATCTCTGACCTGAGGACTACCTCTCTGCCAAATTTCAAGTAATTCTGTTCAGCCGTTCGGGCTGTAGCTCGGACTAAAGGTCCTATGGGAAAATGCATGGGGAAAACGCGTTTTGGGACCCCCCTTTTTTCTCAGCCCCCGCTTGACGAATCCCCCCGAGACTTTCAGGGTAGGAGCGGAGCGGAGCGCCCCACCTATTTTGAAAATTTCGCGAGGATTCGTCAACCGGCGCCAAAGTTATTCCAAATAGAATGTTGTGGATTTCCTATGGAAACACGGTCCTAACTATAACTATCTACTGGCGACCGCCAGTAGATAATATATATATATATATATATATATATATATATATATATATATATATATATATATATATATATATTACCTACTGGCGGTCGCCAGTAGGTAGTTATAGTTAGGACCACGTTTCCATAGGAAAACCTCAACATTCTATTTTGAATAACTTTGGCGCCGGTCGACGAATCCTCGCGAATTTCTCAAAATAGGTGGGGCGCTACGCTCCGCTCCTACCCTGAAAGTCTCGGGGGGATCCGTCAAGCGGGGGCTGAGATAAAAGGGGGGTCCCAAAACGCGTTTTTCCCATGCATTTTTCCATAGGACCTTTAGAACGAGCTACAGCCCGAACGGCTGAACAGAATTACTCAAAATTTGGCAGAGAGGTAGTCCCTAGGTCAAGGAAGTGCCTTTTGTAGGTTTGGTGTAAATCTGTTCAGTAGATTCTGAGAAAATAGCCTTTAAATCAATATATATATCTGAGCCAGCTTACGGTACGCTTACCGTACGCTTACGGTAAGCGTACGGTGGCGTGCGCGAGCGCGATTCTGATTGGCTCTTAGATCTTAGTAAACATTCGAATCGGCCGAAACCAGGAAGCGGCGGCCGCCATTTTGTGTATTTCACTCTGAAAAAAAAGAGTGAAAACAAGGAAAGGGGGCAATGAGGAGAGTTACAGACCCCCTAACAATTGTAAGGGGGTCAAAGATGGACAGAAAAGTACAAAAAAAATATTTATTGATTTTAAAAAAAATCACGGGGTACGCGTACGGTAAGCTTACGGTAAGCGTACGGTAAAAAAAATAAAAATAAATAAATGAAAAGCAGATTTAAGAGTTTAGAAATTAGGGAGCTCTAAAAAGAGCTGTTGTGTTTATGGAGTCATTTTTTTAGTGGTACCTACAAGTAAGTACCGATGCAGAGTCTAAGGTTCAAGAGGAAGACTCTGTTCCCTTCATCATTGAAGTGCACACCATCTCCTCTATAAATGTCTTGCATGTCGTAACGCAAGTTGTTGTGGTAAATGGCACCCATACCATAGTCACGGAGGAAAGCAGAAACAGATTTGTTGACGTGCTTTCTTGCTTTGTCAATCTGTGGACAGAAATGATTGGACCAGTTCCATTTTTGCCTTTGGCATATGTTGGAAAACACAAAGGCAGTTTTAGGGAAAAGTGAAAACAGTTGTGCAAAGGTGTCCTTCATAAGCATTTCCAGACCTACCCCAGTCAAAGTGCCTAGGTCATTGCCACCACAGTGCACTATTATGAGGTCAGGGTGTTGGATTTGCATGAAGGATTTCACCAATGGCATCAATTGGTGCCACTTTAACCCTCTCTGACCAATCCATTTAATGTCTACATTTGGCAAAGCAAGGTCTCTCACCATATCTGTTTTCTCTGCAAACTTTTCACTCCAGAAGACATAGCTGTGCCCTACAATCCACACTGTGAACATCTTCAAAGGAGATCTGGATGCACTCAGGAGGTGTCTTTCAGTAGAATGGCAATATGAAAAGAAAGACAGTTTGGAAATGGAGGCATACATATTTTTTTCAAAACAAAAAGAACTGATTGGCTGTTTCATACCATTCCAGAATAAAAACTAGGCTGTATGTGTAAATTAATAGAAGCATGTTTTGTATTGGTACAAAAAAATGTGTAACCAAAGAACAGTACTATGGATTTGCTGTTAGGTTTGAAAAGTCAAGCACTCTTGCTCTGTGGAATTGAAACATTGTGTGTCGAACTTCTGACCTAACTGAACACAGCAGTGTTCCATGAGCTGTTGCTATGGTAGCAGGCAGAAGTCAAGTTGGGGGAAGGGTACTAGGCAGAAGTCAAGTTGGGGGAAGGGTACTTTTGGAAAAGGGTTGGTTTTCAACCAATAGAAATGTGTGATTACATTTGAAAAAAAGGGGGAAGCACTGAGATTTGAAACTTACATGTATATGTGTGGAAAAATAGAGGGAAAGTTTGCCATTATCTGGTTCTGCTGAGAGGAGAGAGGTGAACACAACAGAGATCCTGGCTCTGATAATCTGCTGTTTGAGTGTCACATTTCTTTCACAACTAACTAATTTTAAAGGTGAGTTTACAGTTTGAGAGGGTATGTATGTGGTAACTTAAGAAATGAATAATAGAAATGGGAATTGTTTTTGTTGTAGTTACACATGGTGGTTTCATAATGTGTCAGTGTGTAAAAGTGATTTACACTTGCCCCTGAAAAAAAAAAGAGCAGTAAGTGTGCTTTCAAATTGGCAAAGAAATTTCGTTTTGGGACTAATGTGAAAATATGACTCTGTGTGCATAGAAGAATTATAGGCAGAGATTTATTGCGTCTTGCTCTGGTGATTTCACAGTTGCATTAGATGGAAAGGGGGAGCGAATTTTTGGGGGAATAAGCAGAGGGTTAGCACACACCCATGTCCTTGCCGTGTATAGTCATGCACAGTATTTACAAGCCAGTGGGGTTTTCAGGTTTAAGTCTGTAATGCAAATACATTCAGCATCACTAAGGCTGGTTGCCCTTGGTGGAGTGTAGGCAGTCACAGAGAATGCACATGGTGGTGGTCTGAAAAAAAAACAGCTTGGACACGTGCAATTAAATAAATCAAAAATAGTGGTTTCATAATGTGTCAGTCTGTAAAAGTGATTTCCAATTGTTAAAAGAGGCAAAAATATTTTTGGGAAAAAAATGTAAATATGTGTACTGTATTATAAATTGTTATAAAAATATTAATACTTTTTTCTTTTTTTTCAGATCGATATAGAAAATTTTTGAAAACTACAACCATTTTAAAAACTATTTTTTAAAAAAACAAATGAATAAATATTTTTTTGAGTGAGTATGGTAAGTCAATGTAATGTGATAAATGATTTTTAGTGTTTTTTTTAAAAAAAATAAAAAAGGTACGCTTACCGTACGCGTACGGTAAAAAAAAAATAAAAAAAAGTTTTTAAAAACATATGTAAAAAAAAGATGAAAGATAAGGTTGGCTCTTAAAAGAGCCGTTGTGTTCATGCAGGGACAGAGGAAAGAAAGATTGGGAATATTAGACGGTACGACAAGTGTGCTGATCTATTTTATTGTTCACTAGGGAAATACTGGTCTCCCTATAAGTAATTAGATCGTGACAAGTGGCGCACCGTACTTCAACCCTCGCAAACCGAGGGTTAATTTCCAGAGGGCCAGCAAAAGGAGATTCTCCCCCCACAGATGAAGGGCTCACCTGACCTGCAGAAGAAGGAGTCTGCCCTGCAGATGATGGTCCAGGCTGAGCTGCTGTGGATGTACTGGCTCGTCTTTCTGAAGAGTTACCTCCAAAAAGATGACCATGTGTCCTTTTGTGTACATACTTGAGGTGTCTGATCATGGTATGATTCCCAAAGGAATACTTCCTGTCAGGATTACCTCTAGAAAGTACACGCTGACACAGCCTGCAAGTAACTAAGGGTGCATTCACCTTTTGCTGGCCTTCTGGAAAAGTAAAATAATCCCAAACATAAGAAGGCTTTACTTTCCTCGCTCTCTGCCTCAAGACAGTGCTGCTGGTGCTAGCCTCACTCTCAGAAGGGCTCTGCTGTTCTGCCATCGTATCCCAAAGACAAACCAGCTCCTTCTTCCAAGGGATCACAAGCAGAAATGAGGGGAATGGGTGTGGTGTAGGAGAGTTCTAGAACTGAAAGTAGTTTCCACCAATCAAAAGTTGTGTTTCATGATCACATGACCAACCGTACGCTTACGGTACGCTTACGGTACGCTTACGGCAAAAAGTACGCGTGCGCGTAAAAAAGACACGCGCTTGCGCGCATGCGCATAACAGTCATTTCCCGGCACTTCCGCGTAACGTGCGCGTGTTGCGTAAGCGCGCACGCGTCCCACGCGCAGTACGCGCGGCTACGCAAAGTACGTAACTATGCGCAAGCAGCGTAGATAGATTACAGACGTTGCGTAAACCGTACGCTTACCGTGAGCTTACGGTACGCGTACTATAAAAAAAAAAAAAAAAAATCTGGAAATAAATTTTACATGTTTATTTTAAAAAATATATATAAAAAAAATATTTAAGGATTTTAAAAATTTAAGCATAGTCTTTATAAAAGATAAGAAAATTAAATTAAAAATATGTTTGAAAAAAATGAAGAATAAAAAAAAAAAATAGCATTTAAAAAACCTTGCAAATTCACTGAAAAAACCATGGGTTTCACACACGTTATAGTTAGGAATTAGCATTTAAAAAACCTTGCAAATTCACTGAAAAAACCATGGGTTTCACACACGTTATAGTTAGGAATTAGCATTTAAAAAACCTTAGAAATTCACTGAAAAAACCATAGGTTTCACACACGTTATAGTTAGGAATTAGCATTTAAAAAACCTTAGAAATTCAGTGAAAAAACCATAGGTTTCACACATGTTATAGTTAGCTGGACATTTTACTCGTAAAAAACCAATGAAATTGCCCCGTTATAGTTAGTTCAGCTAACTATAACTCGCGCGCCCGCAATGCACTGCTGATGACGTCACATATTACATCACTCATGACATGGTCAGTGACATCACTCATGACATCACTGATGACATCTCAAATGACATCACTGATGACCTCACTGATGACATCATCCTTGTGATAGAGTGGCAGACCTCCTCTCACCTTAATATAAGCTTTGATACACACATTCAAAAATAGAGACTAAAAATTTCAAAACAATGGACATACCAATACCAGTTACAACAACCTCTTCAGTAATTCTAAGATCCACATACACATCCACTCATTCACCAACAGTCCTATACAGTCACTCATACATGTACTCACTCATCATATGTACTCATACATCTATACATCCTGTTACACAATGCCACTCATCCATAGAGTTACTCACACACATAGTCACTCATGCTAATAAAGAATAAAACATACATTTACTTGCATATACAGTAATACACACACCACCATACTTACTTCTACGGAAACTTACACATACTTAGTCTTTTAAACAATCACTTATAGAAACACATACTTATTCATACAGGAACTCTTTCAATCTCTCCCTCTCACATATACTCACATATATACACCAATAGTCACATATACTAGTTTAAAACATATGTAGTTACTCCTGAAGACACTATTGAGACAGTCATTCACTCACTAACACACCCATACACACACTCATCCACCCATACAGTCCTGCACACATGCTGTCTTCAACACATACAAACAGTGAGTCACTCATTCATGCATCTATGCACTACGTAATACCCCCCACCGTACCATACAGACACTCAGACTGATACTCAAAAAAACAACTAATAACCTATATAGACACCCATGTAGCTACTCACCAACCCATGCAGCCACTTATACACAAAGTGAGAGATACACTTAATCAGTCAGTTACACAATCAATTTTTCAAAAACAAATCATCCATTTAGACACTTATATACCCATTTATTCTTCCATCGACCTTGAGATATACATATATAAAACATATTTAATTTTCAGAAAAACACACATTCACTGGATGATGTCATCAGTGAGGTCATCAGTGATGTCATTTGAGATGTCATCAGTGATGTCATGAGTGATGTCACTGACCATGTCATGAGTGATGTAATATGTGACGTCATCAGCAGTGCATTGCGGGCGCGCGAGTTATAGTTAGCTGAACTAACTATAACGGGGCAATTTCATTGGTTTTTTACGAGTAAAATGTCCAGCTAACTATAACATGTGTGAAACCTATGGTTTTTTCACTGAATTTCTAAGGTTTTTTAAATGCTAATTCCTAACTATAACGTGTGTGAAACCTATGGTTTTTTCAGTGAATATATATATATATACACACACACTTACCTGTAAAATAGATACATTAACGGGGTAAAAGCAATCTTGTTAAAGGCATAGTAGTTGTAAATAAAAATTGATGTTAAAACTTTAGTGGTTTAGACTAAGTAGTCGTTAAGGAGTCGTTGTTTAGACTGTAGTTGTTCATGTGGTAGTTGTTCCATCACACAACCATACAACCGACCGGGACAGCAGGTGGTTGAGTGACCGGTAGGGCAGGGACAGCAGGTAGCCCAGTGAGCAAGTAGGGGTAGCAGCAGCGCAGGGGAAGCGGTAGTGCAGGAACCTGGACAGCAAGCAACGCATTAACTGGGCTGGGGGAGCAGCAGTGTAGGGGCTGGGGGAGCAGGCAGCACAGGGACTTGGACAGCAGACAGTGCAGTGCAAGGGCAGCGGGCAGCGTAGTGACCAGGCAGGGGTCGCAGCGCAGGGACAGCAGACAGTGCAGGGACCTGGACAACAGGCAGGCAGCGCAGTGCCTGGGCTGGGTGAACAGCACTGCAGTGACAGCAGGCAATGCAGTGACCGGGCAGGGTTAGCAGCAGTGCATGGGCGGGGGGCGGGCACGTTACCTTAGCTGAGGGTTAGGTGAAAGAGAGGTGGCCCCACCATGGCCCGGGCTTTGCCTTGGCGCTGCCTACACATGTCCTGCGATGCGGGAGACGGCATCCGGATACGAGGCAGGAGGGACAGGGACAGAACCAGCAGGAATCAGTTCAAGCTCTCCTTCTATCAGCGCAGGCTTCTGGGAGCGGTAGTTCGGCAAAGGGTCAGGTGGAAGTCCCGTGATGTGGGAGACACCGCCCGGACATGAGGCCAAAGGGTCAGGGACAGAACCGGTCTGGGTTCTCTTCCAGCAGTGGATGCTGCTGGGAGCTGTAGTTCTGCATAAGGTCAGCTGGAAATCCTCCTGGAATTCACTTCTGCCATCAAGCAACAGACAAACCGTTACAGAAATCAGTGCATGTCCACTCTACAAGAACGATGTCTACTTCAGTGGCGCTCTTTGCTGGTGTCACTTAAAGAGATTTGCTACCTGGAAAAATAGACGCACCTTTACAAAGCATTGCTGCTTGGAATATACACATCACAGCGACGCAGCAGTGGGTTAAGCAGTCCTAGGATATCTTTTTCAGTGTAGGTGATCTAGCTCCTTTCCCACCATCCACTTACTTGTTACGCACAAATATCATAAATGTGTGTGTATATATATATATATTCAGTGAAAAAACCATAGGTTTCACACATGTTATAGTTAGCTGGACATTTTACTGATAAAAAACCAATGAAATTCCCCCGTTATAGTTAGTGCAGGCAACTATAACTCACGCGACCGCAATCCTCTGCTGATGCTAATACTGTATTTAGACACTTATTTGCCCATGTCTTCTTCCATTAAATTTTAGCTATACATATATTACAAATATTTTTTTTTTCATAAAGACACATATGTCATCAGCAGAGGATTGCGGTCGCGTGAGTTATAGTTGCCTGCACTAACTATAACGGGGGAATTTCATTGGTTTTTTATCAGTAAAATGTCCAGCTAACTATAACATGTGTGAAACCTATGGTTTGTTCACTGAATATATATATATACAACCAGCATTTCCCCGTTCCGGAGCCACAGACCCTTCAGGGCGGCCTCACGCAATGGGCACGGAGCAGCCCATCAAACACAAGTTAAGCAAACACAGTGAGGCCCACTACTGTAGAAGAGGTTTTATTCCAAAGTTCAGCAGCGCCTGATTCCACTCGTCTAACGTTTCGGCATATTTGCCTTGATCACAGACTGGAATTTACAAGCGCCAGGTGCGCTCAGGTGTGTTTTTAAATAATTGCATCACGTGACTGAAATCACCATACTACCAATCCCACAGTGCATTGTGATAGTTTTTGAATGCATAAGTTGGAAGTCCATAGATATTAAGACCTTAATGGTGATTATTTCTGTAGCACAAGCACTGTCAATGTGTGGAATATTCTTAAAGTACAGTCAGGTGAGTTGGTACATTACCGCAAAATGTTCTCATGTTGTATTTAACTTCAGAGATACAACCTTTCACAGCACGATCATCGCGGGATATCGTCCCGCTTGAATCCCTTCCAAGCGCCAGTCATTTTTGCTTCTAATGGCAATCCTTCGTAGGAATCCTTCGTAGGTTTTAGGCGCGAGTGAGCCAGGCTCCTCCATAAACATCCAACCAGCATTTCCCCGTTCCGGAGCCACGGACCCTTCAGGGTGGCCTCACGCAATGGGCACGGAGCAGCCCATCAAACACAAGTTAAGCAAACACAGTGAGGCCCACTACTGTAGAAGAGGTTTTATTCCAAAGTTCAGCAGCGCCTGATTCCACTCGTCTAACGTTTCGGCATATTTGCCTTGATCACAGACTGGAATTTACAAGCGCCAGGTGCGCTCAGGTGTGTTTTTAAATAATTGCATCACGTGACTGAAATCACCATACTACCAATCCCACAGTGCATTGTGATAGTTTTTGAATGCATAAGTTGGAAGTCCATAGATATTAAGAACTTAATGGTGAATATTTCTGTAGCACAAGCACTGTCAATGTGTGGAATATTCTTAAAGTACAGTCAGGTGAGTTGGTACATTACCGCAAAATGTTCTCATGTTGTATTTAACTTCAGAGATACAACCTTTCACAGCACGATCATCGCGGGATATCGTCCCGCTTGAATCCCTTCCAAGCGCCAGTCATTTTTGCTTCTAATGGCAATGCTTCGTAGGAATCCTTCGTAGGTTTTAGGCGCGAGTGAGTCAGGCTCCTCCATAAACATCCAACCAGCATTTCCCCGTTCCGGAGCCACAGACCCTTCAGGGCGGCCTCACGCAATGGGCACGGAGCAGCCCATCAAACACAAGTTAAGCAAACACAGTGAGGCCCACTACTGTAGAAGAGGTTTTATTCCAAAGTTCAGCAGCGCCTGATTCCACTCGTCTAACGTTTCGGCATATTTGCCTTGATCACAGACTGGAATTTACAAGCGCCAGGTGCGCTCAGGTGTGTTTTTAAATAATTGCATCACGTGACTGAAATCACCATACTACCAATCCCACAGTGCATTGTGATAGTTTTTGAATGCATAAGTTGGAAGTCCATAGATATTAAGACCTTAATGGTGATTATTTCTGTAGCACAAGCACTGTCAATGTGTGGAATATTCTTAAAGTACAGTCAGGTGAGTTGGTACATTACCGCAAAATGTTCTCATGTTGTATTTAACTTCAGAGATACAACCTTTCACAGCACGATCATCGCGGGATATCGTCCCGCTTGAATCCCTTCCAAGCGCCAGTCATTTTTGCTTCTAATGGCAATCCTTCGTAGGAATCCTTTGTAGGTTTTAGGCGCGAGTGAGTCAGGCTCCTCCATAAACATCCAACCAGCATTTCCCCGTTCCGGAGCCACAGACCCTTCAGGGCGGCCTCACGCAATGGGCACGGAGCAGCCCATCAAACACAAGTTAAGCAAACACAGTGAGGCCCACTACTGTAGAAGAGGTTTTATTCCAAAGTTCAGCAGCGCTTGATTCCACTCGTCTAACGTTTCGGCATATTTGCCTTGATCACAGACTGGAATTTACAAGCGCCAGGTGCGCTCAGGTGTGTTTTTAAATAATTGCATCACGTGACTGAAATCACCATACTACCAATCCCACAGTGCATTGTGATAGTTTTTGAATGCATAAGTTGGAAGTCCATAGATATTAAGACCTTAATGGTGATTATCTCTGTAGCACAAGCACTGTCAATGTGTGGAATATTCTTAAAGGGATTCAAGCGGGACGATATCCCGCGATGATCGTGCTGTGAAAGGTTGTATCTCTGAAGTTAAATACAACATGAGAACATTTTGCGGTAATGTACCAACTCACCTGACTGTACTTTAAGAATATTCCACACATTGACAGTGCTTGTGCTACAGAAATAATCACCATTAAGGTCTTAATATCTATGGACTTCCAACTTATGCATTCAAAAACTATCACAATGCACTGTGGGATTGGTAGTATGGTGATTTCAGTCACGTGATGCAATTATTTAAAAACACACCTGAGCGCACCTGGCGCTTGTAAATTCCAGTCTGTGATCAAGGCAAATATGCCGAAACGTTAGACGAGTGGAATCAGGCGCTGCTGAACTTTGGAATAAAACCTCTTCTACAGTAGTGGGCCTCACTGTGTTTGCTTAATATATATATATATATATATATATATATATATATATATATATATATTTATAGGTAAGTGCAGATTTTCTATTCTTAAATCCACATCATTGTATTGTTCAAATTATCTACTGGCGGTCGCCAGTAGATAGTTATAGTTAGGACCGTGTTTCCATAGGAAATCCGCAACATTCTATTTGGAATAACTTTGGCGCCGATTGACGAATCCTCGCCAAATTTTCAAAATAGGTGGGGCGCTCCACTCCGCTCCTTCCCTGAAAGTCTCGGGGGGATTCGTCAAGCGGGGGCTGAGAAAAAGGGGGGGTCCCAAAACGCGCTTTCCCCATGCATTTTTCCATAGGACCTTTAGTCCAAGCTACAGTCCGAACGGCTGAACAGAATTACTTGAAATTTGGCAGAGAGGTAGTCCTCAGGTCAGGGATGTGCCTTTTGCAGGTCTGGTGTAAATCTGTTCAGTATTTCCTGAGAAAATAGCATTTAAATCAATATATATCTGTAAGCGCGCACCGTGCGCGTACGGTAAAACTTACCGTACGCGCACGCTGCCGTACGCGAGCGTGATTCTGATTGGTTGTTAGATCTTAGTAAACATTCGAATCGGTCGAAACCAGGAAGTGTCGGCCGCCATTTTGTCTCTCGCAGTCTGAGGGGGTGAAAAACAGAGGTGGAGAACGTGAAAAGGGGGCAGGGTGGACAGTTCCTGACCCCCTAGCCTTAGTCAGGGGGTCCCAGAAGGACCCCCAAGGGCCAAAATTCCCTTTAATTTTTTTGCGAAAAATCGCGGAGTACGCGTAGCGTGCGCGTACGGTAGAAACGGAAAAATTCCGGGAACTGCGTAACGTGGGCGCGTGGTGCGCGTACGGTACGCGCACGGTGAAAAACCTTAAAAAAAAGAATAAAATAAATACATAACTTAGCATTTAAAAAACCGTACATATTCACTGAAAAAACCATAGGTTTCACACACGTTATAGTTAGGAATTAGCATTTAAAAAACCTTGCAAATTCACTTAAAAAACCATAGGTTTCACACATGTTATAGTGAGCTGGACATTTCACTCATGAAAAACCATTGAAATTCCCCCGTTAAAGTTAGTGCAGGCAACTATAACTCACGCGACCGCAATCCTCTGCTGATGACGTCAGATATTACATCACTGATGACATATGTGTCTTTCTGAAAAAAAAATATTTGTAATATATGTATAGCTAACAATTAATGGAAGAAGACATGGGTAAATAAGTGTCTAAATACAGTGATGTAATATCTGACGTCATCAGCAGAGGATTGCGGTCGCGTGAGTTACACTGGGCTCGGCAAATCTTCTTTGTAATGTTCAGGACGGGACCCTCCATTCCCGTTGCCGCCGGAGCCGCCCTGCAGTGTTTGGGCCCCCATCATGGAGTTGTGTTTTGCGATGTTGCTAGCATCTTTGAGGGCATGACCCGCTCACTCTACAGCAGACCAAACAGGACTGCCGTGGTATTTCTTGGTGGTAGAGGTGAGAAAGGGAGATGAGTGAGGGCACACCTCACTCGAACAGTTTTGGAGTATCATGTCATTTTGTAATTATTTGCTGCCACTTTCGAAACATTTGTATGCACTCAGATACTTTACTCCACGTGTGAATTTAAAGAATGCAACGACGGCTGAAAACGCTATTAAGCATAGTATCATAATGCCAATGTTTGCACTATCAACACTAATGCATTGTGGAACCTGTAGTGCCTGCTGATGTCACATGACGTAATTGGAGCACTTGCAATCAATAAAAGTTTCCTACCCGTGAACAAGGTGCAACAACGCCGAAACGCGTTAGGAGTCAAGCGGCAGAAGGGAATAAAATGCTTGATTCACTCACAAACCGGGCTCGGCAAATCTTCTTTGTAATATTTATATATATATATATATATATATATATATATATATATATATATATATATATATATATATGACGCTCCAATGTTTGAAAAACAGAAGGACCAGCACTCGGGTTAGATTAAATCCCGATTCGGATTTTATTCGTGCAAATGAAAAAACGCGTTTCAGCCGTAGCTTTCGTCAGTGTCGGCTCGCGTTTAGAGACGGAACTTCATATGTACACCACATTTCATAAACATAGACGAAGGACTAATTTACGTGATTATGGTTGCCATCTTAGAGTGTGCAAATCATATTGTATTTACAAAAGGCTTTTTGTTTGTTTTATCTTCGAACATTTTCAATCCTAATTCATTGTAATGAAAATCAAAATATTGGACATTTCATAATAGTCCTGTATCAATCACCAAATTATAAATTCGTATAAATCAACATGATTGTTCAAAACAAATTGAATACTTATTACATATGCCTCAGTAACAACACTTTGTTTGATTCGGGTAAATCATCTCATTTCCAGAACATTTTATATTCAGAGCCTCAAATTAAATAACATCGGGGGGGAGGATTATCATATACGTATTAGTAATTTACATCATTAAGCCCTGGATGGGCTGTCATCATTACTCAATCCTCCCTTTGTACAACTCAAGCAAATGGAATGCTGCGAAACTGTGCATCATTTCTCATTATAGATGAGTTATCAACTCTTCCCCAGCATTTAAACCATTAGGCGATTTAGTCTGGAGTTCGATAATGTATCTTGATTCCAGACGCCGTAAAGCTTTTTCTCTGTCTCCACCCCTGATATCATGCGGGATACAATCTAGACAAAAGAATTTCAGAAGAGTTCTATTGCTGTTGTGGTGAATGGCAAAATGGCGTGCAACAGGGTAGTTCTCACCCTTATTCGTAATGGCTCTCTGATGTTCCAGTATGCGCATTTTAACCGCATTCATGGTGCTGCCAATATAACGGTAGCTACATGGACATTCTAAGCAGTATACAACATATGTTGTGCTACATGTCATAAACTTAGAGATCTTATTATGAGACTTTCTACCAGGAACCTCATAGGTCAAAGTTCTTTTACTGGTGCCACACGCTTTACATTTCCCACATGGGAATGAACCTTGAAGGTTCTGTAATCCTGAGGAAGAAGGTGGTTTCCTTAAATGACTTTGTACTAGTTGGTCTTTTAAAGATCTTGATTTTCTGAATGTTATTTGCGGATAATCAGTTAGATCATTGCCTATAATGTTATCGGATTTCAGAATTTTCCAATTCCTGCATAATATAGCTCTTATTTTACTAGCTGATGATGAATAGGTATTGATCAGTCTCAGACTTCCTGTGTCATTCTTGTTGACACAAGTGTCTCCTAGTAGGGTCTGACTGTCCACATTTTTAACTTTTGATTGTGCAGGCTTTAGCACCTTCAATGAATATCCCCTTGCTCTAAAACGTCTTATGCTGTCAGTGGCTGCATGGTCAAAGTCCCCATCCATTGAACAATTTCTTTTTATTCGTAGTAGCTCCCCGTACGGGATACTACTCACCAAATTTGCTGGATGGCTGCTATGACCATGCAAAATAGAATTACCAGCTGTGGTCTTTCTATACAGGGCTGTTTGGATCATTTCTGACTCCACAAAAACTCTGATGTCCAAGAAGCTTACCTCTTTTCTGCTCATTTCATAGGTAAATCTTAAGTTTAGGTTATTTACATTAAGGGCGGTGATATACTCTTCTGCTGATTTTTCAGACCCCTTCCAAATAATGAAGAGGTCATCGATATATCGACGCCAGCAAATCACCTGGTCTACCCATCTACTATTGTCATCTGCCCAGGCCACCTGCTTCTCCCACCAGCCTACGAACAAGTTCGCATAGCTGGGGGCGAAGCAGGTGCCCATAGCTGTGCCCATTATCTGTCGGTACCTCTGATTTTGGAAGGTAAAAATATTGTTGTTCAAACAAAATGAAATAAATTCAAGTAGCATTTCACTGTGTTCCAAGTGTCTTATTGAGCGCTGCCCCAAGAAGAACTTCACTGCTGCCAGTCCATCCTGATGTCTTATACTGGTATATAGGTTGCAAACATCAAGTGTTATCATTACAAAGTCTTTTTCCCAACCTATGTACTGTATTTGCCTAAGGAAATCCTTAGTGTCTCTGGTATACGAGCTCATCTGAACAACTAAAGGTGCTAAAAAATGATCAATGAATCTTGACATGTTTTCGGTCAAGCCTCCAATTGATGACTCAATCGGTCTTCCTGGTGGGTTGGTTACATCCTTGTGCACCTTTGGCAGATGATAGAACGTAGGCATTTTTGGGTGCTTGTTTTGCAAAAATAATAGTTCCTCCTTAGATAGTATTCCTCTTTCGAACCATTTACCAATCAAATTAGCGTACTTCTGGATACTAATCTTATATTCCTCTTCTGTAGTGAGGACATAATTAGCATCATCTTGTAATTGGCAGAGGGCTTCTTTGCAATAGTCCTTATGGGCTTGTATAACGACGTTTCCGCCCTTATCTGATGGTTTGATTATAATGGAATTATCCCGCTGTAAATTATATATTGCCTTCCTCTGGTTCAAAGGTAAATTCCACTTCAGTTTACCTTTACAGTCTCCCTCTTTATTTCTCAATTCTTTGAGCTCCTGGATCACTGCTTCTGAGAAAATGTCAATGGCATCAGTTGGTAGTTGGGGACAGAAATGTGAGGGTGGTTTAAAAGGGGTTTGTTCCCCAATTTGAATTATCCCCATGTCCGCTACCCGCATAGAATCATCTCTTGGAAATTATGGTTGGGAACTGCTTTCATTTCCCAGTTCCTCCAACACTGCCAAAGTCTCCAAATCACGAATGTTCATTTCTCCTGGTTCTTGTACCATTGATTGGGCTCCTCTTATATTCATCCTTGTTTGATCACCTGGATTTTTTAATTTGAAAAATGTCATCAACTTCAATTTCCTGACAAATTTGAATAAATCTATTCGTGTTTGAGTATATTCATAACGGCTGGTGGGACAAAAGGTTAAACCCAGTTTAAGTACATTCTCTTCATCTACAGTTAGAGTCCTTGGAGAAAGATTTATTATAGTTAGGGCATCTTCTACTTCCGATTGAATCGTCCCCTTTGGTTCCTGGTAGACTTCGTTCCATTTCTTGTGTTTTCTTCCGCCCCTCCTTTTGATGCGCTTGTGCTTGCTGATTGTTCCGGGGGGCGACCTTTCCCCCCTCTCAACCATGATTGTCTAATGAGGTCGAATTCCTCGCGAAAAGAAGGTTGTTGTGCTTGTCGTTGAGCAATATTTGAGCCCTCTTCTTCTGATTGCTCGGCACTAGTTACTTCAGATTCAGAGGTCTCTCTAACCTCCGCTGGTTTGCCTGACCTCGCTCTCAGATTACGGCGTGGTGCATTGTACCTCCTTGCAAAGGTTAAAATCCTTCCCTTTTCGTAATCTTGAGCATCTCGGTCAAACTTCTGTTGTTTTCTCAATTGGATCTTTTTTTCATAGGTGGCTAATCTTTTCTTCATTAATTCCTTCTCTTCATATATATATATATATATATATATATATATATATACATATTATTGCAATCGTCATTACTTTCTTGCTCCAAATTTATCCTGTAACATATTACCTCAACACATTCTGCCGTGTATCGGCGAGAACAAAACTGTAGCACAGTGGTATGTTGTTATCTTGCTGTGGATCGACTAATGTCCCTTACTTTCAACATCTTGTTAATGCACATCTTCTAAGCGACCGTGATATTCAAGCAAATTTAAGAAAACGTATTTTAGGAACTACACCTCATAACGCTGTGTATCAGCCAGACAATTAATTACAATTAATTTAACAATTTATGAGCCTAGATGTGACGCCAGCTCTTCCCCACTATTTTATCCATTAGGGAATTTGGTTTGCAGATCTATGATATAGCGAGACTCTAGTCTGCGCAATTTACGAGTTCTAGCTCCTCCAATGATGCTCATGGAAACAAAATCCAGACCATAGTACTGTAGCATATTTCTATTGCTTGAATGTTTGTCAGCAAAGTTTTGTGCTACTGGGTACGCTGCATCCTTTTTATCAATCGCCCTAAGATGTTCCAGTATTCTGATCTTAAGTGGGTGGATCATACTACCTATGTAGCATAGCCCACATGGGCATATTAAACAGTACCCTGCATGTGTTAGAAATTTAGTTATTTGTTTGTTCTTGTTTATGTCTGGTATGTTGTAGGATAGAACCCTTTTGCTGTTAGAACAGGCTTTACATTTCCTGCATGGAAAAAAACCTTTAATTTCCTTCAAGGTACTTATTTTTAGTGGTACTTTATCAAGATGGCTTTTAACTAGCATATCTTTCAATGATCCCGCCTTTATAAAGGTGACCAAAGGATGGGCTGGAATATCATCGCAAATGATGTTATCTGTTCTAAGAATATGCCAGGTTTTTTTTAGCATACGTTTTAGAAAGTTTGCTTCTGCTGAGTATGTGATAACCATTCTGAACGTTCCCTCATTTTCATTTTTTAAACAATTTTTCTTCTCCATCAATAATTTATCTCTAGGGATCCCTTTCACTCTGTTGAATGTTTCTTCCAATGCTGTTGGTTCATACCCTCTCAACACAAATCTAGCCATGCACTCTTTGGCAAGTGCTTCAAAGTCACACTCTCTTGTGCTATGTCTTCTTAATCTTAGAAGCTTACCATAAGGGATGCTATGTATGAGTTTAGGTGGATGATTGCTGGTCGCAAACAGAGTTGAATTACCTGCCGTGGATTTGCGGTATAGGGCTGTGTTCTGTTTCCCTTCTGCTATAAACACTTTCGGGTCCAGGTAGTCCACTGCCACTGGGCTAACTGAACCCGAAAAGTGTAATTTCAATTTGTTAGTAT
This sequence comes from Triturus cristatus, assembly GCF_964204655.1. Classification (NCBI taxonomy): domain Eukaryota; kingdom Metazoa; phylum Chordata; class Amphibia; order Caudata; family Salamandridae; genus Triturus; species Triturus cristatus. The sequence continues at coordinate 502,121,060 of NC_140582.1, forward strand.
TCAGAACTTGGATATACTCATAAGCTGATTCTGTTGTCCGCTGCCACACTATAAACAGGTCATCGATATATCGATGTCAAACAACTACTTTACCACTCATTGTCCAACGCTCATAGGACTTGCACACCTGCTCCTCCCACCAGCCAACAAACAAGTTCGCATAGCTGGGGGCGAAGCAGGTGCCCATCGGTGTACCAGAGGTTTGTCTAAAATATTTGCCTTCAAATAAACTTTTTTTATCTGTAAGACAAAACTTTATAAACTCCGTTAGCATCAAATTGTGTTCTGCAAAGCGTAATTGTCGCTTATTCAAATAGAACTGTACAGCTTTTAGACCATCTTCATGATTTATACAAGTGTATAAGGTAGTGATGTCCGGCACCATTAGTTGATATGAAGGATCGCACATCACATCAACAATTTTGTTCAGAAAGTCTTTATTGTCTTTTATATACGATTTTAGTTGGACCACAAATGCAGACAAAAAGTGATCAATGAACATGGATAAATGTTCAGTGAGACTACCCTGAGAGGAAACAATCGGCCTACCAGGTGGATGTAGGCTATCTTTGTGAAACTTCGGAATATGATAAAAGGTTGGGATGATTGGAATCATGTTCCGGAGGAATAGATGCTCATCAGTTCCCAGCATTGATTTATCATACCACTTCTTGATTAGAGTCTCATAACTGCGTATACTTTCCTGCTAAATTTCACATGTCGTCTTTTCATAATGCTTTTCATCCAACAGTTGCCGTAGAGCTTCTTTGCAATATTTCACCCTCGTTTGGAGAACAACATTGCCGCCTTTTTCAGACGGCTTAATTATTATTGAAGTGTCCTGCATCAAATTTTGTAATGACAACTTTTCTTCCACCTGTATATTGCTCTTAATTCGACCATTTCGTATTTTGGATCTGAATTTCAGCAGATCATTGATCATAGTTTCAGAGAAAACATCAATCGCGTTAAGCGGCATTTGTGATATGAACAGGGATTTAGGCTTGAAAGGACTTTCCTCCATGTCTTGATCTATCCCAACCACTCTAGCTCTATGTGCCATACCTTCATTACTATTGAAATTATCCTCTAGTTCTTGTTGAAGATTTTCCAAAGGTTCTATAGTTGGCAAGTCATGTCCGATCAACATGTCTGTTGCTGTTATTCTCTGTAGTACTGTTTTTTGTTTCTTTAATTGTAGATCTCAATTTTAAGTATTTGTGTAGTTTTAATTTCAGTATGAAAATAAAAAGATCAATCCTTGTCTGCGTGTATTTCAAACGACTACTTAGGCAGAATGTTTGTCCCAGAGTTAATACTTTGATCTCTGTCTCAGTTAAAAGTTTGGGCGTGAGGTTAACAACAGTCAAGTTCGTTGTTTCTATTGCCATTTGTTGGATTTCCTGTTGCGTTGTGCCCATGCGGGCGCCTTGCCTCTTCCTGCTCCCGCCCGATCTTCGCGTTTTTCGGTGGGTTGTTCTTTCCTTGTAAACCATAAAGATCCACCCTCAGAACAGTTTTTAGAAAGAATATCTTAAATGTCCTCCCGGGTAATGTGTGTTTTCTATGATGGTAGGAAAAGAACACACAGTGTTGTTAAAATACCCCTCACACACCAAAAGGGCCCTTGGTGTCATGCTTCATCATAGGGGTCTTCCCGCCCCTCTACGGGACGGGGCGTGCTACAACCTACGACTACGTGGGAGCACCTTTTGGTTTGTGAAAAACGACTATGTGTTTTGTAAGGGAGTGAGTGCAAGGGTCAGGAGTGGATGGGTAGGTGAGGTTAAAAAATACCTGGCTCGTCGGTTTTGAAAAATCCTTAATATACCTGTGAGCTGGTATTAGTAAAAATAAGGGGGCGGAGGTAGATATGCCTCAATGAGCTGTGCCTCCTAGGTGTGTCAACATGTTTTGAAGCTCCCCAGGCTTCTTCGTCAGGACTAGAATGATCCCTGTCTACACTCACGATTCTATGTGTACTGCAAAATTATTCTAATAGTCACAAGAATTTTAGTGCATGTCGATTCCCAATGCACTGGTAGGATACCTGATTAAGTATCATGAATTAGTTCATTCGAATTGAGACGCATAAATGGTGGGAGGCAACCTTCCTCCAGAACTATATTGATGAGAACAGAGTCCCGAGAGGTCTTCGTGTGTACACGGTTCCCTCATATGAAAACCCGGATCCGCTCCTACTCTCTGAGTGGGCAGAACACACTGCACAATACTGTCAAGGAACATTGACGATACTTGTAAAGTATGCATGGAGCAACCGCGAAAAGGCATTGAGTGAAAGTAAAGATTTGGAAGAGGAGCTATTGAAAGAGGAAGATAAGAACAAAATAGAAGAACTACGAGGACAAATGAAGGCACAATTATTGAAATATGAACAAAAGATCAAGCTGAGAAAGCAAGAGATATTTGAGCGGGATGAAAACGACTATTTACAAGGACGAATTTTAACGTTTGCCCCTAAATTTGATGGCCCAAGAAAATAATTAATACAAAGATCCAATAAAATGACAAGTCTCATACTAGAAACCTCCGAATCTGATTTGACCGAAAATGAATCAGGTGACGAGCACACCAGTGCATCGGTGGAAGGAAGAAGGACAACAACTCCTTTTCACAACAAATTCCAAATATTCTGCCCATCATGGCTATGAGGGGAAAAGAACAAACCACCAGAACAACCCACCGAAAAACGCGAAGATCAGGCGGGAGCAGGAAGAGGAAAGGCGCCCGCATGGGCACAACGCAGCAGGAAATCCAACAAACGGCAATAGAAACTACAAACTTGACTGTTGTTAACCTCATGCCCAAACTTTTAACAGAGACAGAGATCAAACTATTAACTCTGGGACTAACATTCTGCCCAAGTAGTTGTTTGGAATACATGCTGACAAGGATTGATCTTTTAAGTTTCATACGGAAATTAAAACTACACAAATACTTCAAATTGAGATCTACATTGGAAGAAACAAAAAAAGTACCACAGAGAATAACAGCAACAGACATGTTGACCGGACATGACTTGCCAACCATTGAACTTTTGTAAAATCTTTGACAAGAACAAGAGGATAATTTCAAAAGTAATGAAAATATGGCACATAGAGCTAGAGTGGTTGGGATAGATCAAGAAATGGAGGAAAGTCCTTTCAAGCCTAAATCCCTGTTCATACCACAAATGCTGCTTGACTCGATTGATGTTTTCTCTGAAGCCATGATCAATGATCTGCTGAAATTCAGATCCAAAAAAAACAATGGTCCAATTAAGAGCAATATAATGGTGGAAGAAAAGTTGGCATTACAAAATTTGATGCAGGACACTTCAGTAATAATCAAGCCGTCTGACAAAGGCGGCTATGTTGTTCTCCAAACGAGGGTGCAATATTGCGAGGAAGCTCTACGGCAACTGTTGGATGAAAAGCATTATGAAAAGACGAAATGTGAAATCTCTCAGGAAAGTATACGAAGTTATGAGACTCTAATCAAGAATTGGTATGATAAATAAATGCTGGGAACTGATGAGCATCTATTCCTCCGGAACATGAATCCAATCATCCCAACATTTTATCATATTCCGAAACTTCACAAAGATAGCCTACATCCACCTAGTAGGCCGATTGTTTCCTCTCACGGTAGTCTCACGGAACATTTATCCATGTTCATTGATCACTTTTTGTCTACATCTGTGGTCCAACTAAAATCGTATATAAAAGACACTAAAGACTTTCTAAACAAAATTGTTGATGTGATGTGGGATCCTTCATATCAACTAATGGTGCTGGACATCACTAAATTATACACTTGTATAAATCATGAAGATGGTCTAAAAGCTGTACAGTTCTATTTGAATAAGCGACAATTACGCTTTGCAGAACACAATTTGATGCTAACTTAGTTTATAAAGTTTTGTCTTACAGATAAAAAAAATATATTTGAAGACAAACCTCTGGAACGGCGATGGGCACCTGCTTCGCCCCCAGCTATACGAACTTGTTCGTTGGCTGGTGGAAGGAGCAGGTGTCCAAGCCCTATGAGCGTGGGACTATGAGTGGTGAAGTAGTTGTTTGGCATCGATATATATCGATGACCTGTTTATAGTGTGGCAGGGGACAACAGAATCAGCTTATGAGGATATCCAAGTTCTGAATACTAACAAATTGAATTTACACTTTTCGGGTACAGTTAGCCCAGTGGCAGTGGACTACCTGGACCTGAAGGTGTTTATAGCAGAAGGGAAACTGCACACAGCCCTATACCGCAAATCCACGGCAGGAAATTCAACTCTGTTTGCGACCAGCAATCATCCACCTAAACTCATGCATAGCATCCCTTATGGCGAGCTTCTAAGAATAAAAAGAAATAGCACAAGAGAGTGTGACTTTGAAGCAGTTACCAAAGAGTGTATGGCTAGATTTGTGTTGAGAGGGTATGAACCAACAGCATTGGAAGAAGCATTCAACAGAGTGAAACTGATCCCTAGAGATAAATTATTGATGGAGAAGAAAAATTGTTCAAAAAATGAAAATGAGGGAAAGTTCAGGATGGTTGCCAAATATTCAGCAGAAGCGAACTTTCTAAAACGTATGCTAAAAAAAACTGCCATATTCTTAAAACAGATAACATCATTTGCAATGATATTCCAGCCCATCCTTTGGTCACCTTTAAAAAGGCGCAATCATTGAGAGATATGCTAGTTAAAAGCTATCTTGATAAAGTACCACAAAAAATAAGTACCTTGAAGGAAATGAAAGGGTTTTTTCTGTGCAGGAAATGTAAAGCCTGTTCTAGCAGCAAAAGGATTCTATCCTACAATATACCAGACATAAACAAGAACAAACAAATAACTATGTTTCTAACTTGCAGCACAACGCATGCAGTGTACTGTTTAATATGCCCATGTGGGCTACGCTACATAGGCAGTACGATCCACCTATTTAAGATCAAATTACTGGAACATCTTAGGGTGATTGATAAAAAGGATGCAGCGTACCCAGTAGCACGACACTTTGCTGACAAAAATTCAAGCAATAGAAATATGCTACAGTACAACGGACTGGATTTTGTTCTCATGAGCATCAGAGGAGGACATAGAAATTGTAAAATGTGCGGACTAGAGTCTTGCTATATCATAGATCTGCAAACCAAATTCCCTAAGGCTCATAAATTGTTAAATTCATTGTCTGGCTGATACACAGCGTTATGAGGTGTAGTTCCTAAAATAAGTTTTCGTAAATTTGCTTGAATATCACTGTCGCTTAGAAGATGTGCATTAACAAGATGTTGAAAGTAAGGGACTTGAGTCGATCCACGGCAAGATAACAACATGCCACTGTGCTACAGTTTTGCTGTGGCCGATACACAGCGGAATGTGTTGCGGTAATATGTTACAGGATAAATTTGGAGCAAGAAAGTAATGACAATTGCAATAATTGATTGTGATTATCAAAAGCGTGTAACATTGTGGTTAAGTATAAAATATCTGCATGATGAATTGAGACGCGATACAAAGATTGTATGTATATAAGACATTACAAAATGGCGCTCATTTTGCCACATCAGCGCTTGTCCCTTCTCAATTGTTATGCACAAACTGAAATGGTTATAAACATGGTCAGTTCCGGTGTGTCAGTAACACCAAAGAAGGCAGATCACTGAAACGCGTTTGTTGCTTGTTGCTGGTGAAATAAAGCTCTTCAAACGCCCCCGCTAGTGCTGATTTTCTTTAAGAAAAAGGAAAAGGAGCTATTATATATATATATATATATATATATATATATATATATATATATATATATTCACTGAAAAAACCATAGGTTTCACACATGTTATAGTTAGCTGGACATTTCACTCGTGAAAAACCATTGAAATTCCCCCGTTATAGTTAGTGCAGGCAACTATAACTCACGCGACCGCAATCCTCTGCTGATGCTAATACTGTATTTAGACACTTATTTGCCCATGTCTTCTTCCATTAAATTTTAGCTATACATATATTACAAATATTTTTTTTTCATAAAGACACATATGTCATCAGCAGAGGATTGCGGTCGCGTGAGTTATAGTTGCCTGCACTAACTATAACGGGGGAATTTCAATGGTTTTTCACGAGTGAAATGTCCAGCTAACTATAACATGTGTGAAACCTATGGTTTTTTCAGTGAATTTGCAAGGTTTTTTAAATGCTAATTCCTAACTATAACGTGTGTGAAACCTATGGTTTTTTCAGTGAATTTGTACGGTTTTTTAAATGCTAAGTTACTTTACGCCGTTCGTGGCGTGCGCGCCCACTTCACGCAGTTCGTGCCGTGCACGCACGGTGGGCACGCGGTGCGCTACGCGCACCACGTGCCCACGTTACGCTGGATGGGCCATGTACGCACGATGCGCTTCGCGCACCGTCCGCACACGGAGGACATATTATGCGCTTCGTTGTGAAAGGTTATCTATTAAATGTTCTTTTATTTTGAATAAGCCATGCACAAAAGGTGCCCAGCGGGCACATTTTGCACACGGGGTGGGGAGAATTGGGATGTTTTTTTTTTTTTATTTCTTTTTTGCCGTACGCGTACGGTAAGCACATTCGGCGTTTTAAAAAAAAAAAAAAAAGATTTTTTGGCCTTGGGGGTTCGTTTGGGACACCCTAACCAAGGCTAGGTGGTTTGGAGTTGTCTAGCCTGCCCCTTTTCATGTTATCCAACTTTGTTTTTCGTCCCCCACTCAGAGTGCGAGAGAGAAAATGGCGGCCGACACTTCCTGGTTTCGACCGATTCGAATGTTTACTAAGATCTAACAGCCAATCAGAATCGCGCACACGCACGGCACCGTACGCGTACGGTAAGCTTACCGTAAGCGCACGGTAAGCGCACGGAGCGCTGCCACAGATATATATATTGATTTAAATGCTATTTTCTCAGGAACTACTGAACAGATTTACAACAGACCTACAAAAGGCACTTCCTTGACCTGTAGACTACCTCTCTGCCAAATTTCAAGTAACTCTGTTCAGCCGTTCGGGCTGTAGCTGTGTCTAAAGGTCCTATGGAAAAATGCATGGGGAAAACGCGTTTTGGGACCCCCCTTTTTTCTCAGCCCCCGCTTGACAAATCCCCCCGAGACTTTCAGGGTAGGAGCGGAGCGTAGCGCCCCATTAGTTTTGAAAATTTTGCGAGGATTCGTCGACCGGCGCCAAAGTTATTCCAAATAGAATGTTGCGGATTTCCTATGGAAACATGGTCCTAACTATAACTATCTACTGGGGACCGCCAGTAGATAATATATATATATATATATATATATATATATATATATATATATATATATATTCACTTAAAAAACCATAGGTTTCACACATGTTATAGTTAGCTGGACATTTCACTCATAAAAAACCAATGAAATTCCCCCGTTATAGTTACTGCAGGCAACTATAACTCACGCGACCGTAATCCTCTGCTGATGCTAATACTGTATTTAGACACTTATTTACCCATGTCTTCTTCCATTAATCTTTAGCTATACATATATTACAAATATTTATTTTTCAGAAAGACACATATGTCATCAGTGATGTAATATCTGACGTCATCAGCAGAGGATTGCGGTCGCGTAAGTTATAGTTGCCTGCAGTAACTATAACGGGGGAATTTCATTGGTTTTTTATGAGTGAAATGTCCAGCTAACTATAACATGTGTGAAACCTATGGTTTTTTAAGTGAATTTGCAAGGTTTTTTAAATGCTAATTCCTAACTATAACGTGTGTGAAACCTATGGTTTTTTCAGTGAATTTGTACGGTTTTTTAAATGCTAATTTATTTATGTATTATTTTTTTTATATATTTATTTTACAATAAACTACGTATTAAAAATTTTTTTTTTTTTTTTTTGGTTTTCACCCTGCGAACTATTATTTTTTTTTTGTAAAAAAAAATTTTTTTTTTGTGTTTTTCAGGGTGCGCGCACTGTGCGCGCACCCCCGCGATTTTTAAAAAAAAAAAATTTTTTTTTGCCTTCGGGGTCCTTCAGGGACCCCCTGACAAAGGCTAGGGGGTCAGGAACTCTCTACCCTGCCCCCTTTTCACGTTCGCCACCTTCCTTTTTCACTCTCGCACTGAAAACAAACAAAATGGCGGCCGACACTTCCTGATTTCGACCGATTCGAACGTTGACTAACATGTAACCACCAATCAGAATTACGCTCGCGCACGTTAGGGTGCTCGCACGGTGCTCGCACGGTGCGCGCACCCTGCGCGCATATAGATATATATATGCTTTTAGATGCTATTTTCTCCGGAAATACTGAACAGATTTACACCAGACCTGCAAAAGGCACTTCCTTGACCTTATGGCTACCTCTCTGCCAAATTTCAAGTAATTCTGTTCAGCCGTTCGGGCTGTAGCTGTGTCTAAAGGTCCTATGGAAAAATGCATGGGAAAAACGCGTTTTGGGACCCCCCTTTTATCTCAGCCCCCGCTTGACGAATCCCCCCGAGACTTTCAGGGTAGGAGCGGAGCGTAGCGCCCCACCTATTTTGAAAAATTCGCGAGGATTCGTCGACCGGCGCCAAAGTTATTCAAAATAGAATGTTGCGGATTTCCTATGGAAACGTGGTCCTAACTATAACTACCTACTGGCGACCGCCAGTAGGTAATATATATATCTATATATATATATATATATAGATATATATATTTCAAAATTCCAAAGTTACGTATGCTCTCAGGCTTAAAGACAACACTTCCAAGTATAAATGCAACCAGGTTTATTCCACAACGCGTTTCAACTGCATCCGCAGCCTTGTTTACGTGAATATAGTGCAACAAAACAAACGAGCACCTATATGCAACGGGCATCACGTCATCGGCAGCAACATAGAGATAGGACATTGTTGACAATGTTTGGCGGCCATGTTGTAGTTCCAAGTTACAATCACGTTGTGGTATACGGCAAAGTATTGGAATAATTCATATTCACATGACCCCGTGATTCTGGTGTAAGCCAAACAAAATATAGCAAATCCAACTGTATAATATTCACAATATAGAAATGTTGGTATCTGCAAGAACGTTTTCAGATAGCGGATTGTAAAACAATCTGAGCATTGTCTAAATTGCTATAAAAACAAATGACATTGATGTGTACGTACGTGATCGTACTAAATCATTTCCATGTTGCAAATAGAAGAAAAGGACCTTATCAATTCATGTCCGTTTGCTCATTTGAGAAAGTTCTTCAAACCCAGACATGCTTGAGTCATTCAAGATGTGGTTAAAGGTTCGAGCCTTAATATGATAAAATGCACAGTGCATATCTACCTGAACACTGCAATTCAAGCATGGTAGAGGGAAGTGAATAAATGTCAATGTGCTAATTTAATCACTTATTCGCTCTAATCATGTATAGTGCAGAGTAGCCCGAATGCCACCACCAAAATGCTGTAAATACAGTGTATTAACGGAAAGTGCTCTAATATTAGATATGCTAAAATTGGACAATATCTGGCCTAGTGCACAGTTAAATATGTCTAATCACTCTATAATGCAACATAATTTGAGTATCATACCAACGGTGAGGTAACAGTCATCTCACCCACAGATAACGTCTTCAATAAACAGAAAAGTCAATCCATCTTAATGTTCTCTATTCTTTGTGCCAGTGTCATCAGTCCGTATATAAGAGTGCCCAAAAGTGTCTCAGTGATAATAAAGTGATGTTGAAGAAAAGGTTAGGCAACCCGTGTAGTGAATAGGTACCTTCCTCTCTCCTGCAAAAGAAACAAAATTAAACAAGATTAAAAAGGTGTTTAAAATTAGCTAACAGTTTCTAATGCACAAATTTTTCTGGGGCGAAGGCTCATCAAGATTAAAGCATACAATAAGTCAAATGACACACTCAGGGAGTCTGCAAATCATTCAAGAGAAAATCAAAAAAGGAAATCAATTGGAAAACTACTGTTGTCTCACCTGTGATCAAGGCTACACGATAGCTGAAACGCGTAAGGAAAGGACTTTGAATAATAACCCTGTGTTTCGCCTGGGTGTTCTGAAATAAAGTGCTTGAGTTTCAGGAATCCGGTGTACGGCGCTCTTCTGTTTTTGTGGAGCTCTGCAGGAATGAAAGATTGTTTGGATGTTAATGAGGAACTCCGTCCCCATGTGCTGAGACTGCCCGGAAAGTGGTTTGGCTTATGACGGAGAAAAGCGGTTGGAATTAAATGAAAGTGAGCCAGACCCGCCCGCATTCTACCAATGAAACAGGTATGGATTGTCAGCCTTGAATCGAAATTTGGTGGATGCCTGGGCAAGGGAGTGCAGATTGACACGAGTCTTTCTGCCTATGGATTTCCGTCCTTCATGACATTTTTTAAAATGAACACAGCGGCGACATGTGGCAAAATTAACACACTTTGAAAGTCAACCCGAGTTATTTTAAAGCTGGAATTCTCCGATTTGGAATAAGAAAGAAAGAGAGAATGTGACGCATAAAGGGATGTCTAATGACTTTCACAGTGCATCTTGGGACTTGCAGTTGACCAGCATACTACGTAACAAGTTGTAGTTTAGTCAAGCGCTTTAAATAGAGAGCGTCACGCAGTCCATTCAAGAAGTCTCACCTGTGATCAAGGCTACGCGATAGCTGAAACGCGTAAGGAAAGGACTTTGAATAATAACCCTGTGTTTCGCCTGGGTGTTCTGAAATAAAGTGCTTGAGTTTCAGGAATCCGGTGTACGGCGCTCTTCTGTTTCTGTGGAGCTCTGCAGGAATGAAAGATTGTTTGGATGTTAATGAGGAACTCCGTCCCCATGTGCTGAGACTGCCCGGAAAGTGGTTTGGCTTATGACGGAGAAAAGCGGTTGGAATTAAATGAAAGTGAGCCAGACCCGCCCGCATTCTACCAATGAAACAGGTATGGATTGTCAGCCTTGAATCGAAATTTGGTGGATGCCTGGGCAAGGGAGTGCAGATTGACACGAGTCTTTCTGCCTATGGATTTCCGTCCTTCATGACATTTTTTAAAATGAACACAGCGGCGACATGTGGCAAAATTAACACACTTTGAAAGTCAACCCGAGTTATTTTAAAGCTGGAATTCTCCGATTTGGAATAAGAAAGAAAGAGAGAATGTGACGCATAAAGGGATGTCTAATGACTTTCACAGTGCATCTTGGGACTTGCAGTTGACCAGCATACTACGTAACAAGTTGTAGTTTAGTCAAGCGCTTTAAATAGAGAGCGTCACGCAGTCCATTCAAGAAGTCTCACCTGTGATCAAGGCTACACTATAGCTGAAACGCGTAAGGAAAGGACTTTGAATAATAACCCTGTGTTTCGCCTGGGTGTTCTGAAATAAAGTGCTTGAGTTTCAGGAATCCGGTGTTCGGCGCTCTTCTGTTTCTGTGGAGCTCTGCAGGAATGAAAGATTGTTTGGATGTTAATGAGGAACTCCGTCCCCATGTGCTGAGACTGCCCGGAAAGTGGTTTGGCTTATGACGGAGAAAAGCGGTTGGAATTAAATGAAAGTGAGCCAGACCCGCCCGCATTCTACCAATGAAACAGGTATGGATTGTCAGCCTTGAATCGAAATTTGGTGGATGCCTGGGCAAGGGAGTGCAGATTGACACGAGTCTTTCTGCCTATGGATTTCCGTCCTTCATGACATTTTTTAAAATGAACACAGCGGCGACATGTGGCAAAATGAACACACTTTGAAAGTCAACCCGAGTTATTTTAAAGCTGGAATTCTCCGATTTGGAATAAGAAAGAAAGAGAGAATGTGACGCATAAAGGGATGTCTAATGACTTTCACAGTGCATCTTGGGACTTGCAGTTGGCCAGCATACTACGTAACAAGTTGTAGTTTAGTCAAGCGCTTTAAATAGAGAGCGTCACGCAGTCCATTCAAGAAGTCTCACCTGTGATCAAGGCTACACGATAGCTGAAACGCGTAAGGAAAGGACTTTGAATAATAACCCTGTGTTTCGCCTGGGTGTTCTGAAATAAAGTGCTTGAGTTTCAGGAATCCGGTGTACGGCGCTCTTCTGTTTCTGTGGAGCTCTGCAGGAATGAAAGATTGTTTGGATGTTAATGAGGAACTCCGTCCCCATGTGCTGAGACTGCCCGGAAAGTGGTTTGGCTTATGACGGAGAAAAGCGGTTGGAATTAAATGAAAGTGAGCCAGACCCGCCCGCATTCTACCAATGAAACAGGCATGGATTGTCAGCCTTGAATCGAAATTTGGTGGATGCCTGGGCAAGGGAGTGCAGATTGACACGAGTCTTTCTGCCTATGGATTTCCGTCCTTCATGACATTTTTTAAAATGAACACAGCGGCGACATGTGGCAAAATTAACACACTTTGAAAGTCAACCCGAGTTATTTTAAAGCTGGAATTCTCCGATTTGGAATAAGAAAGAAAGAGAGAATATGACGCATAAAGGGATGTCTAATGACTTTCACAGTGCATCTTGGGACTTGCAGTTGACCAGCATACTACGTAACAAGTTGTAGTTTAGTCAAGCGCTTTAAATAGAGAGCGTCACGCAGTCCATTCAAGAAGTCTCACCTGTGATCAAGGCTACACGATAGCTGAAACGCGTAAGGAAAGGACTTTGAATAATAACCCTGTGTTTCGCCTGGGTGTTCTGAAATAAAGTGCTTGAGTTTCAGGAATCCGGTGTACGGCGCTCTTCTGTTTCTGTGGAGCTCTGCAGGAATGAAAGATTGTTTGGATATATAAATATATATATATTACGGAGTTTTTCGTTTCAAGCGCTCCTGTGCACCAAAAATCAAAGGAGACCAGGAACAAACCCAGGATGCGGGTGAGAAATTTAATTTATTTTCATTAGAACAGCAATGCCTGCATGACGCGTTTCAGCCTACGAAAGGACTTGATCACATGACGCCGAGGCTATGCAGGGGAAATTTAAAGTGCAAGTGCAAGGTATAACAAACATGATTGGCTAACGCATAATTGGCGTGATAGACATGAAAAAAATACATTGAAAGTTTTGAAAATTTTGTACAAGGCTATTCGTAATTCACTTTCTGTAAAATACATAAAAATCACGAAGTTAGCTCACCAATTGGTACCACAATCCTTAAAAACAGAGAAAGCACTGATATAAGGTGCAATCTAAATTAAAGGTACAAACCAAAGGACAGTGACAGTTTAAAGCAAGCTTTAAATGCTTTGTATGTAAAAAACTGAACACCTGCTTGTGCAACAACGCAATCTGCCGTGCAAAAGACGCAATGTGTGCAAATGAGACCCAAGTGGGTAAATCCTGGTTGTGTACATAATCAATGGGCATAAACGATACAAATAACCATCCTAAATGTACAGTGACCTGTCTATATCAGAGTGCCAATCAAAATAGTGCAAGTATACAGAGTGCACGGGTATTGTGCTATATTAAAAACAATCTTAATGCAATATAAGGTGCTGTTACAAAGTCTATCATTCTTTCTGTATACTAAAAAAGTTATGGAGGCTATACATCAATGGAATAATTTTTGGCATCTTTGAAACTTAAGGAAAGGGTTGATGAAAAAATGGTAAAATTACAGACAGGTGAAGAAGTCTTCACTAGCATTTAGACCTGCAGGGGTCTTAGAGTCCAGTTCTAGAATATAGCGGGTTTCTAACGCACGTAAGCGAGCCTCACGATTGCCACCTCGTCTCAGCGGGGGCACAGAATCGATGACAAAAAACCTAAGGAGTTCACTTTTGTTGTCATGACACTCCTTAAAGTGGCGTGCAACAGGATATGCGGGATCACTGCCATCGATGGCCCGTATGTGCTGGAGTATCCGCTTGTGAACCTGCAATTTGGTACTACCAACATATTGCAGGCCACACGGACACTCCAACACATACACCGCAAATTCAGTTCGGCAGGAAAGGAATTTGTTTATGGGGCGAGGAGTGTCACAGAACGGAATACAATATTCCATTTTGTTGGCCCCATGTCTGCACGCTTTACAACTAGAACAGCGTTTGAAGCCCTTACAAGTTTGCAGCCATGTTTTAGTCACTACATTTGCAGGACTGGATTTGACTAGCGCATCCTTCATCGAGCGAGCTTTTCTGAATGTAATGACCGGACTAGCTGACATCAGATCCCCAATGATAGGGTCATTACAGACAAGGCTCCAATTTTTCTTAAATACTTTGCGTAGAGCCTGATGTTGACGATTATAGGTCACAATTAATCTAATCGGTTGATTAGTAGGTGAGCTCGTTTCGATGGGTATAGACTTCTTTAGGGCCTCACTCCGTGGAATGCGATTGGCTTTTTGAATTGCATAGTCAACCATCGCAACAGTATAGCCCCTTTGCAAAAAACGTGCTTTGCTTGCTTGTTGAGCAATAACACATTCTAAGTTAGTGCTGCAGATCCGCCTTATACGCAACATTTCCCCATAGGGTATGCTGCGTATAAGATGTGCCGGATGATGACTTGAGGCATGTAACACTGTGTTACCCGCAGTGGGCTTCCTAAATAATCGCGTTACTAACTGGTCATTACCTGCCACGATCTCTACATCTAGGAAGCACACCGACTCCTGGCTTATGTTGGATGTAAAGCAGAGGTTGAGAGTGTTGATATTGAGTGCACTAATGAAATCAAGGGCTGCCTGTTTGGTACCCCGCCATATCAAAAAGATGTCATCGATATAGCGGAGCCATACCGTTACATGTCTGGAAAATGTGTCATGGTGTTGACCAAAAAGGACCTGCTCCTTCCAGCAGCCCATATGCAAACAGGCATAGCTGGGAGAAAAACAGGCCCCCATGGCTACACCCCTGACCTGTTGGAAATATTGATTTCCAAACATGAAGAAATTATTGTTCAAGCAAAATGAAATCATATCAAGTAACAACTTATTGTGATTGGCTAGCATGATGGGTCTATTCCCTAGATAGTGTACAATTGCTTTCAAGCCATCAGAATGATGTATACTTGTATACAACGCTGTTACATCAAGTGTAATCAACCAACACGTAGAGTCCCAAGGAGTATCTGCGATCTTTCTTAGAAAATCACCTGTGTCCTGCACAAATGACGGTAGGGTTTGAACATGCTCCTGCAAGAAATTATCAATATACACAGGTGTATTCTCCAATAAACCCCCACAGGCTGAGATGATAGGCCTGCCAGGAGGCTTAACGGGATCCTTGTGCACTTTGGGGATGAAATAAATCACCGGAGTGATTGGATACTCATTTTTGAGGTACTTGAATTCATCCTGGCTCAAAAGTCCGGTACTTCTCCAAGCAACCAAACGTGCATAGAAATCATTCTGTGCTTTCCTCATTGTGGCTGCCTCACACCTTTTATAACACAGGGGATCATTCAGTTGGCTAAAGGCTTCATCTAGATAGAGTTGACGAG
Organism: Triturus cristatus; assembly: GCF_964204655.1. Lineage (NCBI taxonomy): Eukaryota > Metazoa > Chordata > Amphibia > Caudata > Salamandridae > Triturus > Triturus cristatus. Next base: position 502,136,469 of record NC_140582.1, read on the forward strand.
GCCAAAGTACCACATTGCCGCCTTTGTCTGATTGGCGGACAACGATGTTGTTATTTGCCTGTAGTTTTTTGACCAGCTGAACATACCAAGTGTTCTGAGCGGTGTGTTGCCTTTTTTCACGAAGCGTGGATGCATACAGTTTTTTCATACCGGCTACAGATAATTCGTGAAAAATGTCTAGATTATCATGCAGCATCAGAGGAGAAAACATTGATTTGGACTTAAATTTGGTAAGACCAGACACATTAGGAATTAATTCATCATTAGTACGCCTGGAGCTAGAGTCTTCAGTATGCAGTTGTTGGAGATCTTGCAATAATTGAAAATCACTGGCTCTGAGTCCATGAAATTGAGTAGCCATGGGCAGGAGTTGGGGTCGTGGTGCTGGAGGATTGAGCCGAAAGTACTTCTTCAATTTCAGCTTACGAATGAACTTATATAAATCTATTCGTGTCTTGGAGTAGCTGAAGTTGCTAACTGGACTGTAGGACAAGCCCAAATGAAGGATTTTAATGTCGGCTTGGCTCAACTGAATATCTGTGAGGTTCAAAACAGATATGGAGCTACTTTCTACCCCCTCCATATGATCCCCAACTACTGTTTCTTCCATTTTCTGTTGTAATTTCTTTTGGGCTTGGCGCTTGGAGGCTGCTTGTCGACGCGCTCTACGCTTTTGGTTGATTCTTTTACTCCGTTGGAGTTTTGGCGTCTTAGTCTCAATGTTTCGCGCCATTCTTGTCGCAAGCAGTCCACCTCTTGCGCTAGGGAATGTTTGGTAAACCCCAAACGCATTAGGTTACTATGGCGTTCACTGTCAGACTCGCTGTCGGGTACTGAGCTCAGGTCTGAGATTGAAGATGCCCCTTGATGTGCTTGAGTGGCACTTGAACCTGGCTCAGATGGCGCTTGCATTGGAGGTGGTTTGGACGTTTTGATGGCATCGAACTTCCTAGCAAAGGTGAAAATCCGACCTTCTTGATAATCGGTTTTGTCGCGTTGAAATTTAAACGCCTTGCGTTTTTTGATTATTTCCTCTTCTTTGCGAAGACGAGAAACCATCTCCTCTCTGAATTTAGCGCAGTCAACAGAAGAATCCAAAGCAAGGATTTCATTTTCAACAATGTCTATCTGGGTCTGTAGTGCTGCACGATCACTCTCCGCGTATTTGACCAAAATAACCACCAACTTGCGCGATGACTCCAAATTACATTCCGCCCATTCATTGAGCATGTTAGGATCAGGTTGCTCATAGCTGGGTGCCAGCATTATTCGAAGCCCCCGAGGGATGCGCCCCACCTCCAAATAACGATTCAAGGAGCGGTGCTCCCACCATTTGGCTTGTTCAGCCTTCATCAACTTTTCCAGCCGTTTAAAGATATCACGTGGGTTAGGAGTCCCACTAATGTGCTCAACTGTTTGTTTTACAGCGTTGGACCCACCAGCCGGTGAGTCATCGAACACACCGATGGCTGCCTCCTCCCTGCTTCTCAAAGCGTCTGCAGACATGGCGCTGTATAAATTATCAAACACAAATGTGTACTCACGGGATCCACGGGCAGTTGGAGAAAATCAGAAACTGCCCGAATCCTCTGCACTCCTTCACCGCAAAATACGATCAGTCTCCCCACCGGAGTGCATCCCTTCGCGCATTTGATGTCGCCCGACACTCAGCAACTCGGGTCCACCATCGATTACGGGAGTATTGCAGGTGATGCGGGGGCTGTAGTGGCTGAACCTGACAGGAACAAGAAAAACCTTCCGGAGCACCGGAAAGAACTGCTTCCTGCCACTTAGCCCGTTGCGAAGGAGGGGTCAGCGTAGGTACGGGAGAAGCAAGCCGGTAAAGTAGCTTACGGAGTTTTTCGTTTCAAGCGCTCCTGTGCACCAAAAATCCAAAGGAGACCAGGAACAAACGAACGCTGACCCAGGATGCGGGTGAGAAATTTAATTTATTTTCATTAGAACAGCAATGCCTGCATGACGCGTTTCAGCCTACGAAAGGCCTTGATCACATGACGCCGAGGCTATGCAGGGGAAATTTAAAGTGCAAGTGCAAGGTATAACAAACATGATTGGCTAACGCATAATTGGCGTGATAGACATGAAAAAAATACATTGAAAGTTTTGAAAATTTTGTACAAGGCTATTCGTAATTCACTTTCTGTAAAATACATAAAAATCACGAAGTTAGCTCACCAATTGGTACCACAATCCTTAAAAACAGAGAAAGCACTGATATAAGGTGCAATCTAAATTAAAGGTACAAACCAAAGGACAGTGACAGTTTAAAGCAAGCTTTAAATGCTTTGTATGTAAAAAACTGAACACCTGCTTGTGCAACAACGCAATCTGCCGTGCAAAAGACGCAATGTGTGCATATATATATTCACTGATAAAACAAATGTTACATCGATGTTACAATTAGGTTTACACTTCACTCATAGAAAACCAGAGAAATTGAGCAGTTATAGTTAGCTCCACTAACTATAACTTGCGCCCCCCACAATGTACTGCTTATGACATCACATATTACATCACTCATGACATGGTCAGTGAAATCACTGATGACATCTCAAATGGCATCACTGATCACATCATCCAGTGACTGTGAGTATTTTAAAGAAGTTTATGTATTAAATCTATATACCAAGGTGTATTGGTGAATCTATGGGTGTATGAGTGCCTGAATGGATGATTCAATAGGTGTATGACTGACTGTATACGTGAGTGATTAGGTGTCTCAATGAATGTATGGGTGAGTGATTAGCTGTGTGAATGTCTGTATCAGTCTGTCAGTTCGTGTTGAAGTAACTGTATGGATGTGTGAGTGGGTATGTGAGTGGCTGTATTGGTGAGTGATTGGCTGTCTGAGTACCTGTATGGTTGTCTGAGTGTCTGTGTGGGCGGGTGAGAGGGTGTGTGGCTGCATGTATGGATGAGTGAGTGGGTGAGTCAGTGGATCTATGGGTTAGTGAATGCATGTGTGAGGGGCTGTATGGGTGAGTGTGTATATTGCTGTGTGGGTGAGTAAGTGGATGTGTCAGTGATATATGGGTGAGTAACTGCATTTGTGAAAGGCAGTATAGGTGAGTGATGGGGTATATGAGTGACCGTATGGGTGAGTGAATGAAATTGAAAGTAGCTGAATGGGTGCCAGTGTCAGTGACTGTATAGGTGAGTGAGTGAGCTTTAGTATCTGTATGAGTAAGTGAGTGGGTGTGAATGTAACTGTTTGGGTGAGTAAGTGTATGTGTTTGACTCCATGGGTAAGTTAGTAGGTGTGTGAGTTGCTCTATGGGTGACAGACAGTGTGTTAATGGCTATATGAGTAGATATGTCAGTGGCTGTATCAGTTAGTGAGTGGGTATATGAGTGGCTGTATAGGTGACCAAGAGTATGTGTGTGTATACCTATGAATATCTATGAATCATAAGTACTGGTGTGGGTGTATTAATGGGTTTGAGAATGGTAGTGTGGGAGTGGGAGTGAGTGTATGGAAGGTTCTATGGGAATGTGAGGGGGCGTGTCAGTGGTTCTGTAGACAATGTCATCAGTGATGTCACTGATCATGTCATGAGTGATGTAATATGTGAAGTCATAAGCAGTGCATTGCAGGGAGCTAAGCTAACTATAGCTGCAGAATTTCTCTGATTTTGTACAAGTGAAATGTCAGCCTAACTACAACATCCCTGTAACCTTAGTTTTTTTTCAGTTAATTTGTAAGGCGTTTTAAATGCTAATTCCTAACTATAACATCCCTGCAAACTTTGTTTTTTTCAGTGAATTTCAGAGGTTTTTTTAATGTAGGATACCTTTACTGAATTGATGATGCTCTTCCCTCACACTGTCTTGGTGTACTGTAACTTATGCCAAAGGCAAAAATGGAAGTGGTGTAATCAATTCTGTCCACAGTGACAAAGCCAGGAAACATGTTAATAAAACTGTTTGTGCATTACTCAGAGACCATAAAATGGGCTCATTCTATAACAACAACCTGCGTTTTGACATGCATGGAATTTATAGAAATGATGGAGTGCACTTTACAGACAAAGGCAACAGGGTGTTTCTAAGTAACCTGGAACTCTGTATTATGTCTTATGTGTAGCTGTCATAGCCACCCTAGTACCAGAAATGTTGTTAATTTTTTTTATAAAGATCCTTTTGTTTGTTTTGGGGAATCTTCATGACAACGTTGTGATGGTCTCAAATAAGTCGCGAAATTACAAAACAAAACCAGACATTCAATGGCTACCAGCACATGCAAAAATAATAACTAAAAAAATCCAATCGAAGCATTGCACTACAAATATTACTACATACATGGTTGTATAAAAAACATGTTTAAACTCATGTTTTTGTACTGAATTTCTTTAAAAACCACCTCTAAAACCTAGTTTCCGTTTTTGCGATTATTCGGGGCATCTTAATGACATTGTCAACTGCGATGATCGTGCCTTTTTCATAAAGTGTAAAGCTCATATATGCACACATATTACAGTAGTTTACACACTACGGGTGTATTACTGTAGTGTCTAAAGTCAAATCTTTCTAGTGAGTTTCTATAAAAATAATCTCTAAAACCTATTTTCTGTTTTCGCGGTGATGCCGGGAGTTGCGATGATGTCGGTAACCATAAATATCTCCTTTTTCACAAACTAAAAAACACATATATGCACACATATTATAGTATTTTTGGCACTAGGGGTTTATCACTGTACAGTTCAAACTCAGGTTTCTAGTGAGTTTTTATAAAAAACAACTTTAAAATCTATTTTCTCTTTTTTAGCACCGTGAGTCGCAATGACGTTGGTAACCTCAACAATCACGGATACATCACGGAAACGCAAATCAACAGCAGGAATTCAATAGCCACCACCACATTCAAAAATTATAACCACATAATTCATTCTAACCATCACACTAGATAAATCACTATCAAAATAACTCTATAACAACATTTATCAGTCTCTCAATATCTCTATAACAGTATGTATTAATGATTCACTGGGTTATGTGAGTGGATGCATAAGTCTCCGAGTTGGTGTGTGAGTGGGTATATATGTCTTTGAGTCGGTATGCGGGTCGACTCATGAGTCTTTCAGTGAGTCTGTGATTGGGTGCAAGTGTGTTTGAGTGGGTATGTGAGTGGCTGTAATAGGTTCTGAGTGTGTCTGTGACTGGTTTCATAAGTCTCAGAGTGAGTATGTGAGTGGGTGCATCAGTGTCTGAGTGGTTATACAAGTGAGTACATGAGTCTCTGGATGGATATACGAGTGGGTGCATGAGTCTCTGACTGGGCATTTAAGGGGGCACATGAGTCTCTGGGTGAGTCTCTCACTGGCTGTATAAGTCTTTGAGTGGGTATATGAGTTGGCACATGAGTCTCTTACTAAGTCTATGAGTGGGTGAAACCGTGTCTGAGTGGGTATGTGACTTGGTGTCTAAGTGTGTGAGTGGACACATGAGGTTTTTAATCAGTCTGTGAGTGGGTGTATGATTCTTTGAGTGCTTATGTGAGCAGGTACATGTGTTTCTCAGTGAGTCTCTGACTGGGTGCAAAAGTGTCTGAGTGGGTATGTGAGTGGGTGTATGAGTGTCTAAGTTGGAATTTGAATGGGTGTATGGCTGTCTGAGTGGATAGGTGAGTGGACAGATCAGTTTGTGACTGGATCTATGAGTGGGTGCATAAGTATTTGAGTGGGTCTGTGAGTGGGTATATGATTCTTTCACTGGGTCTCTGACTGGGTGTGTAACTTCCAGAGTAGCTCTCTCAGTGGCTGCATGAGTGCCTTAGTGGGTCTGCGACTAGGAGAGGTCTGTGAGTGGGTATGTGAGTGGGTGCATGAGTCTCTCAGTGGCTATATGACTGATTGCATGAGTTTTTGTGTGAGTTAGTGAGTCGGTGCATGAGTCTTTCAGCGGTTTTGTGAGTGAGCACATAAGTCTCTGAGTGGGTCATGCCATACATATGAGGAATAACATTGATATCTTCCACAAGTTAGTATTAGCAGACTTGGATAGATATAATGACAAGACACAACGACCATTGAAGGGGTTTGACAACCTCTCCATAGGGGAAAGGAAATCACTAAAGAGTCTGATGAAGGATGAAACCATTACTATCAGGGAGGCGGAAAAAGGGGGAAACATTATGGTTATGACCAGTAATGACTATGATGCAGAGATTCTCTCTCAATTAGATGACGCAACCTGCTATGAGTTGCTTCCAGGGAACCCTATCTGGAAACTCACAGAACACATCAATAAACACCTCAGACAATGGCATGGCATGGGTTTGCTGGATGATGAAGAGATGAGTTACCTTAAGGTAGATCGACCTAGGTACCCATGTATCTACACTCTTCCAAAGGTACATAAAAATCTCCCATTTCCACCGGGAAGACCGATCATCTCAGGTAACGAATGACCAACAGAAAGATTATCAGACTATGTTGACATCTATCTGGAGCCCTTGGTGAATAATTTACCATCCTTTATGCGCGACACAAAACATATTCTAGGAACACTATCGGATTTAACTTGGGAGGATAACATGATACTAGTGACTCTAGACGTCACTGCTCTCTATACGAGCATTAAGAGAGAGTGTGGGCTCAAGGCCATTAGAAAGATGCTTAGTGTCAGGTCAGCAAGTGCATGGGAACACACAGAAATGATTATCAATATGATAGAACTCATTCTTGATAACAATATTTTCATCTTCAAGGATAAATGGTATAGACAAAAGCAAGGTGTCGCCATGGGCTCCAGGTTCTTGCCTTCGTATGCCAACCTTTTCATGGGTTGGCCTGAGGAAGGTGTGGATCTGGGGCGCCGTGGGATGCAAATGGAATGACTCGATCTTATACTGGGGGCGATACATTGACGATTGCTTGATGGTATGGACAGGAGACAAAATGAAACTAGATGAATTGTGAGACACCTCAGTGACAATGATTTTAATATCAGATTTACTTATGAAAACAGTAAAGATAAGATCTCATTCCTGGACAAAGAACTATATATAAGAGATGGCAGGATACACAGCCGATTATATTGGAAGGCCACATCGTGCAATTCTGTGCTGCAAGCTTCCAGTGCTCACCCCTCACATCAAATAAAAGCAATCCCGAATGGAGAGCTTATCAGAGCTTGAAGAAATTGTAGCTTTGACCCAGAGTTTGAAGAGTGTCCCAAAGATATGTTGGCACGTTTCAGAAAGAGAGGATATGATAGACATGCTCTGAACTCAGCAAGATCACGGATTAGTAAAATTAAGAGACAAGAGACTTTGAAAGAACGCACTGCACAACAAAAAAAGAAAAAGGATGACAAGATAAGGATGGTAACCAATCACAGCACACTATCAAAAAAGTACTTGTCAAGAGCCTTAACTGACACTGGCACATATTATGGGGGGGGCATATCCCTTAATAACTTCATCAAATCAAGACCAGACATTACATACAGGAGAGGTATTTGCCTTACGAACTTACTAAGCCCAAGTTACCGCATCCCTGAGAGAAAGAATGATTGGCTAACACTAGAGACTGTAGGTTTTTATGGATGTGGGCATTGTGTGGCTTGCAAATGGGCAAGTAACGGCAAGAAATAATTCATGGGTCCTGGAGATAAACGGTATATGATCTTTACCAACATTAACTGTTTATGTAATAGAGTGCAGATGTAACAGAAAATATGTCGGCAGCACTATTCGCACGCTCAGAGAAAGAATAGGAGAGCACATAAGAGCAGTAAAACAGTGCGATATTAGATACCGGATTGCAGCACACATCTGCCAATGTGAATCACAGGGTAGAAACAAGGACTTCAGATTCTATGGAATTGAACAAACACAGAGACACCCAAGGGGAGGCAATCGAGAACTGCAGTTGCAGAGTAATGAGGCAACTTGGATTTTGAAATTGCGGACGACTGAGTTGGGTTTGAACATTGACCAAGAGTTACACTACTTTTTAGGGACAAAATGAATAAATGCTGTTTAGTGTTACAATTTCAGGGACCGTTCGCAGTGTAATATGCCAAAATGTAAATATATGAACAATGAAATAATGTATGCGGGGCTTGGGCAACATGTAAATAGAGGAAAGTATATTGTGGGTTGCACTCGCCGGCGATACAATAAACTATTAGCAAAACTTTGGAGAATGCTGACGATGGACGGGCTATCTCAAAATGATTAGTGTTCACAGCATAATTAAGAGGAACCGATATACACTATGTATAATGCACAGTAATGTGTAATGATATTGTATGATTAGTAGCTAATTCTTTAGTATAATATTGAAATATGCTTTGTTGGAAGCTGATGAGATGTGATGACTGACTTGAAACCTTGAGCGGTATAAACTATGCATAATGTGTAGGAATGTATAATGATAGGATTTGATTAGTAGCTAACAATTTAGTATATTATTGAAATATGCATTGTTAAAAGTTGATGAGATTTGATGACTGACCTGAAACCTTATGCGGGGGTAATGAATGTACACTAGACTGACAGTATGGAAATATGTAAGGTGAGTTTCCACAACACATAGAATTTTCACCCTCTCCTGAAAGGCGGATAGATAAGCGATATATAATTATTACAGGTTTTAACTATGTAAATTGAGTACGGAAGGAATGGAATGGAGCCGAGATTGTGAAGAAATTGGGATTATAGATTTAATAGGATACTAGATGGCAGCAATACATTAATTGTGCAAACCCTTATGCGTTTGGGTGATAAGCGTAGTAGACGGTGAATGCAGGGCCGTGGTTTTAAGATGTATACATTATGAAAATGATTCCTTAACAGATAGTTTATGGAAGTCTGGATATGTTAAAAGAATATATTAGGGTGAAATTGTGGTGCTTTGACATAGAGGCACATTACTTATGAGACTCTAGGCTTAGAAGTACAAGGAAGATACGTCTATTTCCCCCAAATAACTGGGAGTAATACTGATAGATAGATACTAGATGGCGGCAATACATTAATTGTGGAAATTCCTCAGATGCGAGAGCTCACAGAGAGGAGCAACTTATGCGTTTGGGTGAAACGCGTAGTAGACGGTGAATGCAGGGCCGTGTTTTGAAGATTTATACATTATGAAAATGACTGCTTAACCAATAGTTTTATGGAAGTCTGGATATGTAAAAAAAAATATATATATATTACCTACTGGCGGTCGCCAGTAGGTAGTTATAGTTAGGACCCCTTTTCCATAGGAAATCCGCAACATTCTATTTTGAATAACTTTGGCGCCGGTCGACGAATCCTCGCGAATTTTTCAAAATAGGCGGGGCGCTCCGCTCCGCTCCTACCCTGAAAGTCTCGGGGGGATTCGTCAAGCGGGGGCTGAGATAAAAGGGGGGTCCCAAAACGCGTTTTTCCTATGCATTTTTCCATAGGACCTTTAGACAGGGCTACAGCCCGAACGGCTGAACAGAATTACTAGAAATTTGGCAGAGAGGTAGTCCCTAGGTCAAGGAAGTGCCTTTTGTAGGTTTGGTGTAAATCTGTTCAGTAGATTCTGAGAAAATAGCCTTTAAATCAATATATATATCTGAGCCAGCTTACGGTACGCGTACCGTAAGCTTACCGTACGCGTACGGTGGCGTGCGCGAGCGCGATTCTGATTGGCTGTTAGATCTTAGTAAACATTCGAATCGGCCGAAACCAGGAAGCGGCGGCCGCCATTTTGTGTGTTTCACTCAGAAAAAAAAAGAGTGAAAACAAGAAAAGGGGGCAAGGAGGAGAGTTACAGACCCCCTTACATTTGTGAGGGGGTCAAAGAAGGACTGTAAAGTACAAAGAAAACATTTATTGATTTTTAAAAAAATCACGGGGTACGCGTACGGTAAGCTCACGGTAAGCGTACGGAAGAAAAAAGAAATTAAAAAAGAAATTAAATGCAGATTTAAGAGTTTAGATATTAGGGAGCTCTAAAAAGAGCCGTTGTGTTTATGAAGTCATTTTTTAAGTGGTACCTACAAGTATGTACCGATGCAGAGTCTAAGGTTCAAGAGGAAGACTCTGTTCCCTTCATCATTGAAGTGCACACCATCTCCTCTATAAATGTCTTGCATGTCATAACGCAAGTTGTTGTGGTAAATGGCACCCATACCATAGTCACGGAGGAAAGCAGAAACAGATTTGTTGACGTGCTTTCTTGCTTTGTCAATTTGCGGACAGAAATGATTGGACCAGTTCCATTTTTGCCTTTGGCATATGTTGGAAAACACAAAGGCAGTTTTAGGGAAAAGTGAAAACAGTTGTGCAAAGGTGTCCTTCATAAGCATTTCCAGACCTACCCCAGTCAAAGTGCCTAGGTCATTGCCACCACAGTGCACTATTATGAGGTCAGGGTGTTGGATTTGCATGAAGGATTTCACCAATGGCATCAATTGGTGCCACTTTAACCCTCTCTGACCAATCCATTTAATGTCTACATTTGGCAAAGCAAGGTCTCTCACCATACCTGTTTTCTCTGCAAACTTTTCACTCCAGAAGACATAGCTGTGCCCTACAATCCACACTGTGAACATCTTCAAAGGAGAACTGGATGCACTCAGGAGGTGTCTTTCAGTAGAATGGCAATATGAAAAGAAAGACAGTTTGGAAATGGAGGCATACATATTTTTTTCAAAACAAAAAGAACTGATTGGCTGTTTCATACCATTCTAGAATAAAAACTAGGCTGTATGTGTAAATTAATAGAAGCATGTTTTGTATTGGTACAAAAAAATGTGTTACCAAAGAACAGTACTATGGATTTGCTGTTAGGTTTGAAAAGTCAAGCACTCTTGCTCTGTGGAATTGAAACATTGTGTGGCGAACTTCTGACCTAACTCCACACAGCAGTGTTCCATGAGCTGTTGCTATGGTAGCAGGCAGAAGTCAAGTTGGGGGAAGGGTACTAGGCAGAAGTCAAGTTGGGGGCAGGGTACTTTTGGAAAAGGGTTGGTTTCAACCAATAGAAATGTGTGATTACATTTGAAAAATAGGGGGAAGCACTGAGATTTGAAACTTACATGTATATGTGTGGAAAAATAGAGGGAAAGTTTGCCATTATCTGGTTCTGCTGAGAGGAGAGAGGTGTAGAGAACAGAGATCCTGGCTCTGATAATCTGCTGTTTGAGTGCCACATTTCTTTCACAACTAACTAATTTTAAAGGTGAGTTTAGAGTTAGAGAGGGGATGTATATGGTAAATTAAGAAATGAATAATAGATTTGGAATTCCTTTTGTAGAAGTTGTGTTTATTATTTTCTGTTTTGGGAGAAATTTAAATGTGAGGAACATGTAAAATAATATAGACTATTTTTTCATGATAAATTAAGGTGTACTGGTAAAAATAAGGAATACTTTAAGGGTTTGAGGTTGCAGTCAGTAATGCAAATACATTCAGCATCACTAAGGCTGGTTGCCCTTGCTGGAGTGTAGGCAGTCACCGAGGATACAAAAATCAAAAAAGTGGATTCATAATGTGTCAGTCTGTAAAAGTGATTTTCACTTGCCAAAAAAAAAGAGCAGTAAGTGTGCATTTAAATTGGAAAAGAAATTTCGTTTTGGGACTAATGTGAAAACATGACTCTGTGTGCAAATAGGAATTACAGGCAGAGATTTATTGCGTTTTGCTCTGGTGATTTCACAGTAGCATTAGTAGGAAAAAGGGGGAGCGATTTTTGGGGGGAAGAAGCAGACTCTTAGCACACACCCAGCTACTTGCCATGTATAATCATGCACAGTATTTACAAGCGAGTGGGGTTTTCAGGTTGCAGTCAGTAATGCAAATACATTCAGCATCACTAAGGCTGGTTGCCCTTGCTGGAGTGTAGGCAGTCACCGAGGATACAAAAATCTAAAAAGTGGATTCATAATGTGTCAGTCTGTAAAAGTGATTTTAACTTGCCAAAAAAAAAGAGCAGTAAGTGTGCATTCAAATTGGCAAAGAAATTTCGTTTTGGGACTAATGTGAAAACATGACTCTGTGTGGAAATAGGAATTACAGGCAGAGATTTATTGCGTTTTGCTCTGGTGATTTCACAGTTGCATTAGTAGGAAAAAGGGGGAGCGATTTTTTTGGGGGAAGAAGCAGACTCTTAGCACACACCCAGCTCCTTTCCATGTATAATCATGCACAGTATTTAGAAGCGAGTGGGGTTTTCAGGTTTCAGTCTGTAATGCAAATACATTCAGCATCACTAAGGCTGGTTGCCCTTGCTGGAGTGTAGGCAGTCACCGAGGATACACATGGTGGTGGTCTGAAAAAGCAGTCTGGACATGTGCAATTAAAAAAATCTAAAAAGTGGATTCATAATGTGTCAGTCTGTAAAAGTGATTTTCACTTGCCAAAAAAAAAGAGCAGTAAGTGTGCATTTAAATTGGCAAAGAAATTTCGTTTTGGGACTAATGTGAAAACATGACTCTGTGTGCAAATAGGAATTACAGGCAGAGATTTATTGCGTTTTGCTCTGGTGATTTCACAGTTGCATTAGTAGGAAAAAGGGGGAGCGATTTTTTGGTGCAGAAGCAGACTCTTAGCACACACCCAGCTGCTTGCCATATATAATCATGCACAGTATTTAGAAGCGAGTGGGGTTTTCAGGTTTCAGTCTGTAATGCAAATACATTCAGCATCACTAAGGCTGGTTGCCCTTGCTGGAGTGTAGGCAGTCACCCAGGATACACATGGTGGTGGTCTGAAAAAGCAGTCTGGACATGGGCTTTTTAAAAAAACTGAAAAGTGGTTTCATAATGTGTCAGTCTGTAAAAGTGATTTTCACTTGCCAAAAAAAAAGAGCAGTAAGTGTGCAATCAAATTGGCAAAGAAATTTCGTTTTGGGACTAATGTGAAAACATGACTCTGTGTGCAAATAGGAATTACAGGCAGAGATTCATTGCGTTTTGCTCTGGTGATTTCACAGTTGCATTAGTAGGAAAAAGGGGGAGCGATTTTTTGGGGGAAGAAGCAGACTCTTAGCACACACCCAGCTGCTTGCCATGTGGAATCATGCACAGTATTTACAAGCGAGTGGGGTTTTCAGGTTTCAGTCTGTAATGCAAATACATTCAGCATCACTAAGGCTGGTTGCCCTTGCTGGAGTGTAGGCAGTCACCCAGGATACACATGGTGGTGGTCTGAAAAAGCAGTCTGGTCATGAGCTTTTTAAAAAAACTGAAAAGTGGTTTCATAATGTGTCAGTCTGTAAAAGTGATTTTAACTTGCCAAAAAAAAAGAGAAGTGTGCATTCAAATTGGCAAAGAAATTACGTTTTGTGACTATTGTGAAAAGAAATGTAGTAATATATTTAAATAAAAAAAAGGAATTTTTTTTTAGTTTTTTTCAGGTATTGCTGAAGAGCAGTGGACAAAATTTAAGATGCCTACAAAATCCAGAGTTCAAAAAACGCACAAAAAAAACCTTTATTTGAAGACAACTAGAGGACCAAATTTAGTAGAAGATGCTCATGTTGGGAAAAAGAAAAAATCTTCTGGTAAGCAGACAAAACAATTTCTAAAAAATATATTCAAAAGAATGAAAAATGTACAAAATGTCTGTACTCGAAAGGATCTTTTGAACAAAAAAGGAGAGGAAAAAATTGACAATTTAGTTAATGCAAATATACCTTCAGCAACTGAAAAGATTTATATAAATAGAAAAACTGCGTTTAAAGAGATACGTAGAAAAATGTTTCAGAGAAGAGTTATGTCCAATTTGATGAAGGATGTGAAGAAATATAAGAAAAAGACAAAGTTTTATAAAAGAAAAAAAGAAATAGAAGCCATTGCAGCAAAGGCATTAGAATTAAAAAGGAAACTATTCATTTTAATTTTGAATAGGATGCGTACATTAGACAAAATGGTTAATGCACTGAAATCACATAGCAAAAGGAAAAGAGTAGTGAACAGAACAAACTTTTGTAAAGTGTTTTTAGGAAAGTGGATGCATAGTTCAAGTAGTGAACCTTTTTTTAATGAAGAGAGCTATTTTCAAAGTAATAGTTTGCTGCATGCAGTTGACACCAGAGGTCGTTCTTACGAAGTAAAAAATGGTTGCATAATGGAGAAGGAGATAATGGTTCCAAGAGATGAGGTACAAGTGATGGCAGATGAGGCTATGGGGAGACGTCCTAAAGCCCCAGTGTACACTTGGAATTGTAGTAGTATTTGCACTGTGCGTCAGGAATCTATTGACAAATTTCGAGAGTTTCTAAGAGAATATAGTAAAAAAAGTATAAAACAGAAGATTAAGGTGCTTCAAAGTCTGGATCCATGCAGAGTGAGAGAGAATACTGGTTTGCAGGGTCATTCTCTGGCTTGTCTATCTAGAAAAGTGTGCAATAGTGTTTTCCATCATTTTAGGATGCTGGCTGTTCATCATACTGAAATGAGAAAGTTTGTGAGACGGTTGTATTTTGCCAAAAGTCCAGCAATAAAGTTAAATGAATTGAATAGGGCTCTGTTCCGAGGAACGGTATCAGATGTAGAGAAGGTTGTTGATGAAATTCAGTTTTGTTACTTTGGTCCTGAACAAAACAGTGCAGAGAAGGACACAGTAAATGAGGAAGAAGTGGAAGAGAATGTAGAACCCTCTGTAAGTAACACATTTAATGATCATATAACAAAATTTGCAATAGTCTCTAATGAAAGACCAAATTTTACTTGTATTTGTTGCCGCAGAACTCATTATAGAAAACAAACTAGGAATGTTGATCTCTACAGAAAGAGTGAAAATGAAGATAATTATAAGTGGAAGGATTTTGCAACATATATATTTCTAGAAAATTGTTTTGATTTGGGTGAAGATCAGCGTATTTGTAAATACTGTTACAACAAGTTAGAGGAAAATAGAATGCCGACCAGAGCTGTACATAATAATTTAGAATTGGATGCTATTCCTGCTGAACTTTCTGAATTAAATACATATGAGTCTATACTCATTCAATGTGTTCATCCGTTCCAGACCATAGTACGTATGGAGCCCAAAACTGGTAAATTACCTCCTTCAGATTTACTGAGAGGTTTAAAAGGAAGAGTGGTGTATTTGCCCTTGGATTTGAAAAAAAATATGGAAACTATTGATGCGGATACTTTGGAAACTGAACCATTAGTTATTCTGGTTAATGGTGTACCTACAAAGAATAAGAAGATTTGGCAGGAGCTGGTAGATGTGCGGAAAGTACAAAGAGCAAATTTGTATTTGAAAAGGAATAACAAATGGTATGAATCAATTTATATAGAAGAAGAAGAAGAAGAAGAAGATTTACAAGAAGACACAGAAACACCAACTGGACAAATTGAAAAAGTGGACAAGTCAAAGGAAGAAGAAATTTATGAACATTTTAGCATACATCCTCTTCATTCAAAAGAAGTTATGGGAGATAATATTGATCTCTTTCAGATGAAGAAAGCAAAAGGAACTCCCGTGAGTGTATGGGAGGAGAGCTTGGAAGCTCGATGTTTTCCCCAGCTGTTTCCTAAAGGAAAAGGAGGACGATACGATGAACGTCCAGAACAGATTCCAGCTTCTGAGTATCGGACTACAAGACTATATGCTGAAGATCCCAGATTTTGACAAAGTATTCCTTATTTGTTCCATCTTTTATTTGAAAGCGACTTGTCTGCACTGTCTTATGCAGTAAATCACATTTTAAAAAGTGGAGTACATTTACAAAATGTGTCTGCTAAGGATTTTATGGAGAAAGTGCAGCACCGAGATGATCATTTGGAAACACAACTGATCAATCTGATGGCTTGTCAGCGTGGGACAAATGAATATTGGTACCGACGCCATGGTGAACTAAAATGCATGTTACGCAATTTAGGAACACCAACATGGTTCGTTACCCTAAGCTGTGCGGAGTACGCTTGGGATGATTTACTGGATTTTCTACGAGAGGCAAATTCAAACATTAAAAACATCGAATACAAGACAGCAGGAGAACTGTGCTCATTGGATCCGGTTAATGTTTGCAGATATTTCAATCATAGATTTGAGGCTATGATGTCCTTCATCTGCAATAAAAAAAATCCACCTCTTGGAGAAGTAGTAGATTTCTTTTGGAGAAAAGAGTACCAGGCAAGAGGTGCTCCTCATATTCATATGCTGTTGTGGATCAAGGATGCCCCAAAGTTTGGAACAGATACTGATGAAGCAGTGTTATCTTTCATTGAAGAATATGCAACATGTGCTATACCAAAAAGCACAGAAGAGAAAAAGTTAAAGGAGCAAGTTTTACGTTTCCAAAGTCATCGGTGTGGAAAATACTGTCGACGGAAATACAAGAGCAAAGATAAATACTACACTAAATGTCGATTTGGATTTCCTAGACCTGTTCTTTCAAATGGAAGAGTAAACAGTTTTATGTCAGCTGTGAGACATACTATCACAAGAAAATCACCTAAGAATACCTACAACCTAAAAAGAAAAGAAGAATCAAAAAATATAAATGACTACAACCCAGTCATTTTATCCATGTGGAACGCTAACATGGATATACAGTATGTAGCTGACAATTCCATTGCTGTTGCTCGATATGTAACGTCTTACATTACCAAATCAGAAAAAACAGAATTGAAGGAAATGTGGGAAGAGATTTCTCACGAGAAGACTGTCAGTAAGAAGCTGTACAGTTTCAGTTTGAAGATGTTATCGCATCGAGAAATTGGATCCTAGGAATGTTCAGATAGGTTATCTTCTGCAAGTCTCTACTCGAAGTCAAGAAGAATAATTTGGGCAAGTTTAGGCCTTGCAGCAATGAGAAATCGGGTACCGAAATCTGTAGGAGAAATTGAATATTTGGCCGAGAATGACCCAGAAAGTACAGATATTTTGAAATCAAACATGTTGGACACATATTATCCCAAGAGAAGTCAACATCTGGAGAACATGTGTCTCTATGAAGTGCTGCAGAACTACATTTATTCACGGAAAGCCGCAGAAGACATCAACAATGGAAAATATAAAGTCGTTGGTGAGGAAGGATGTTTGGTGAAGCAAACAAAAGGAAGTTTGATAAATCACAGGAAGCTGAGTTGCGACACTACTGACAAGAAGGAATTTTACTACTTGGCTCTTTTACAGTTGTTTAAACCATGGCGTACAGAGGATGAACTACTGGGAGAATTTCAAAGCTATGAAGATTCTTTTAATGCTTGCAAAGACAGCATACAATGCAGTACATTCTCAAGTTATCTGCAAATGTTAAATGAAGAAATTGAACAGGAAACTACAATTGCAGCAGAAATAGCTAGAGACAGTTCTCAGGACAGCCAAGGTTCAGGAACACTCAGTCAAGATCCCCTAGGACAACCAATCGTTGAAAATGAAGCATCAATAGCCATGAATGAAGTGGAAACGGCTATGAATCAAGCTCAAGAAGAATGTATAGACTTAGAAAATTTGGAAAGACAACTGAATCAAGAGCAGCAACAAATTTATGAAGAGATCAGAAACAAAATTGATCACGGATTTCTACATGAAAAAAAAGAGTGCTCATGCACATCATTTCATCCAATCAGGATGTATGTAAGCGGACAAGCTGGAACTGGAAAAAAGTTTCCTTATAAAAGTCATCAGAAGCTACCTACAGCAAAAAACAGATTCTACTTTGTCTTGTGTGGTTACTGCTCCAACTGGGTTAGCAGCATATAACATAAAAGGAATCACTTTACATCGTTTGCTAATGTTACCAGTGGAGCATGAGAACAAAATACAATACAACAAGCTAACTGGAGAAGCATCCTTGGAAGTTTCAAGAATATTGAAGAAGATGCAAGTTCTCATTATTGATGAGGTGAGCATGGTATCAAACTTAATGCTTGCCTTTGTGCATTTAAGAATGCAGCAAATTTTGAAGACAGACTATGACATGTTATTTGGTGGAAAACACGTCATAGTTTTTGGAGATCTTTTGCAACTTACTCCAGTTAAAGGACAACCAGTGTTTAATACTGTCACACATGAAGACACGAAGAAGTCATTGGGAAGCATCGGAAATACAAATATTTGGTCCTTCTTTGAGTACAAGGAACTTACTACTAATATGAGGCAAGCAAGCGATGAAGAATATGGAAGTATTCTGAAAGATATCAGAATTGGACTACTCACAGAAGTTGGCAAAAAAGCATTACAGAGTCGGCTGCTACATAATTTATTTCCAAAGGAAGAAATAGTTGCAGAGAAAATATACAAGAACATTGCAGAAAACAAAAGTGTCATCTGCTTAATGCCAACTCTACGTGAATGCTCAATATTTAATGAGGAGCTTTTGAAATTGGAAAAGGAAGAGATCAGGAAATTGGAAGCAGTGGACAAAATTGAGGATGGAAGAATTACTGTCACAGTAACAGGCAAACTGAAAAATAAATTGGACTCACTAGAGAAGAACATCTCCAAAACAGCTGGATTAGAAAAAAATCTATATGTTTGCATGAACTGTAGAGTATTTTTAAGAAGAAATTTGGATGTTGAAAAAGGTTTAGTTAATGGAGCTATGGGAAGAGTTGTGGGTTTTATTAATTATCAGAAAAAAGATGGAATTGAATGTTTAAAAATAAAATTTGATCAGATAGAAGAAGTTAAAGACATTTGTCGTTGTACAGTTCGTTTCATGCTTGTGAAAGACTTATATATACGTAGGAAGCAGTTTCCGTTTTCTCTAGCATATGCTGTAACTATTCACAAGTCTCAAGGATTGACTGTAGATTGTGCATTTGTGAACATTGGTTCAACTGTGTTCAAAGAAGGTATGGCATATGTTGCTTTGTCACGAGTGAAAACATTATCAGGTTTATTCATGATAGACTTTGATGATTCAAAAGTTAGTGCTGATACAAACTGTGTAAAGGAGTATAATAGATTAAGAAGAAGCTATGCTCCTCATTTAGGTCAGTATCCTGTGTTGGAGAAACGTGTAGTTTCTCGTAAAAGAAAAAATGAGAATATCTGCAATGAAGATGTAGAGAAGAGGAAAAAAAAGAGGAGTGATGTAATTGCAAGCAAAAAGAAAAAGGAAAATGAAGAACAGGTTGTAGGATGTCATTTTGAAAATAGCTCTGGTGTCAACTGCTACGCAAATGTAGTGCTGAATGTTGCATTTTATCTGGAAAGTTTGCAAGAGCAGATAATAGTAAATCAGGGAAAAAGATTCTGTTCTGAGCTGAGTCTCCTTTTTCAAAAGCTGAGTAAAGATAAAACTCAAATAGAAAGTGCTACTGAAATTAGAAAACTTTTAGATATATGTTCAGGACGAACACAGTTTTCTCAAAATGAACAGCAAGATGCACACGCATTTTTGATGTATTTTCTTCAAGTACTGGAAGTAGAAGAAGTTGCAATTGATATTTTATTTGGTCTCTCTTATAAATGGGAACATAGTTGTGAAAACTGTTATAATATATGTGGCTCTAATGTTGATAATGAAAGGTTTATTTATTTGACATTGCCAGAGAGTAAAACAGTCACTTTTGCAAAATTAGTTAAAGATGCTAATCATAGCATGAAATGCAGTGAGTGTAAATCTGACATGTTTTCAACATTAATTTTAAAGGAATACGGACAGTATGTAATTTTAATGATGCAACGATGTAGAGCTGATGGTTCAAAATTGGATACTTTAATAAAGAAGTTTACAGGACAGCAATTATCAATTTCAGGAAAAACTTTTGTAACTGTTGCAATAATTTTCCATGATGGACCTACTGTTACTTCTGGACATTACACAGTTTATCTTAAATGTGAAAAAGGCTGGACACTGTGTAATGATTCCCAATTGATTTTCAAACAACGTTTGCCTTTTGATTTAGCAAATTCCTATCTAATCTTCCTGAAACCTAAATTTTAGAGAGACTTGGCAAGATCTGGACAAAATAATTTTACCATTTTACTGGATTACCATTGGAATTTTCTAAAAAAAAGATTTTTTAAATTATCATTTGGCCTAATGGAAAGATAACCAATTGTAATGTGGACTTTTTTAATTTTTAATGAAACTTTCAAAAACCAATAATTTAGAGATAATCGGTAACATCTGCACAATTTAAATTTTGGAATGTTATTGGAGTGCCATTGGAAATTTTTTCAAAAATGATTTTAAAAATTACTATTTGGCCATGCGGAAAAGTAACCAATTCTATTGTGGACTTAATAAATTATTCAAAAATTTTTCGTGAACCAAAATGTTACAGAGAATCGGTGAGATCTGGACAAATTAAACTTTAGAATTTTATTGTATTACCGTTGGAAATTTAATCCAAAAAAAAATTTAAAATTACTATTTGGCCTAAAGGAAATGGAATCAGATGTATTGTGGAGTTATTTGAGATATAATATTGTGATTATACTTCTGAAACAAACATATCAGACGGTATTTTAAAGAAATAAGTATTGGTATTAGATGATATTTTTTTAGAATATTATGCATTTCTATAATGTTAAGTTTAAGTAAAAAGAGATTCTGGGCTTTTTTAATACAATCTTTGAGATTGTTATTTTTTTTTGCCCGCTGTAAAATGATGAATGCAATTGCTTTCACAATTTATAGTGAAATGCAATATATTCTGAAAACAGCAAAAATAAGGCAAAAATATTTTTTGAAAAATATGTAAATATGTGTACTGTATTATAAAATGTTTTAAAAATATTAATACTTTTTTCTTTTTTTTCAGATTGATATAGAAAATTTTCGAAAACTAGAACCATTTTTAAAGCAATTTTTTTTTAAAACAAATGAATAAATATTTTTTTGAGTGGGTATGGTAAGTCAATAATAATAATTGTAGTCTCTCAAGGACCTTGTAATGTGATAATTGATTTTTACTGTTTTTAAAAAAAAAAAAAAAAAAATTACGCGTACCGTACGCGTACGGTAAAAAAAAAAAAAAAAAAGTTTTTAAAAACATATATAAAAAATAGATGAAAGGTAAGGTTGGCTCTTAAAAGAGCTGTTGTGTTCATGCGCATAACAGTCACTACCCGACACTTCCGCGTAACTATACGCAAACAGCGTAGATAAATTACGGGCGTTGCGTAAACCGTACGCTTACCGTAAGCTTACGGTACGCGTACTAAAAAAAAAAGAAAAAATGAACTGCAAAAAATTATAACATGTTTATTTTATGAAATATATTTATAAAAGGTAAGAACATTAAATTAAAAATATGTTTTAAAAAATAGAAGAAAAAAAAATTAGCATTTAAAAAACCTTGCTAATTCAATGAAAAAACCATAGGTTTCACACACGTTATAGTTAGGAATTAGCATTTAAAAAACCTTAGAAATTCAATGAAAAAACCAAAGGTTTCACACACGTTATAGTTAGCTGGACATTTTACTCGTAAAAAACCATTGAAATTCCCCCGTTATAGTTAGTTAAGCTAACTATAACTCGCGCGCCCGCAATGCACTGCTGATGACGTCACATATTACATCACTCATGACATGGTCAGTGACATCACTCATGACATCACTGATGACATCTCAAATGACATCACTGATGACATCACTGATGACATCATCCCGTGAATGTGTGTTTTTCTGAAAATTAAATATGTTTTATATATGTATATCTCAAGGTCGATGGAAGAATAAATGGGTATATAAGTGTCTAAATGGATGATATGTTTTTGAAAAATTGATTGTGTAACTGAATGATTAGGTGTATCATAGTGAATACATGGCTTAGTGAGTAATGTTTAAATATGTATATATCTGTATCAGTCTCTCAGTTTGTGTATAAGTGGCTGCATGGGTTGGTGAGCAGCTACATGGGTGTCTATATAGGTTATTAGTTGTTTTTTTGAGTATGAGTCTGAGTATCTGTATGGTTCGGTGGGGGGTATTACGTAGTGCATAGGTGCATGAATGAGTGACTCACTGTTTGTATGTGTTGAAGATAGTATGTATGCAGGACTGCATGGGTGGATGAGTGTGTGTATGGGTGTGTTAGTGAGTGAATGACTGTCTCTACAGTGTCTTTATGAGTAACTACATATGTTTTAAACTAGTATATGTGACTATTGGTGTATATAAGTGAGTATATGTGAGAGTGAGAGATTGAAAGAGTTCCTGTGTGAATAAGTATGTGTTTCTATAAGTGATTGTTTAAAAGACTAAGTATGTGCAAGTTTCCGCAGAAGTAAGTGTGGTGGTGTGTGTATAACTGTATATGCAAGTAAATGGATGTTTGATTCTTTATTAGCATGAGTGACTATGTGTGTGAGTAACTCTACGGATGAGTAGCATTGTGTAACAGGATGTATAGGTGTATGAGTACATATGATGAGTGAGTACATGTATGAGTGACTGTATAGGACTGTTGGTGAATGAGTGGATGTGTATGTGGATCTTAGAATTACTGAAGAGGTTGTTGTAACTGGTATTGGTATGTCCTTTGTTTTGAAAATTGTAGTCTCTATTTATAAATGTGTGTATCAAAGGTTATATTAGGGTGAGAGGAGGTCTGCCACTCTATCACAAGGATGATGTCATCAGTGATGTCATCAGTGATGTCATTTGAGATGTCATCAGTGATGTCATGAGTGATGTCACTGACCATGTCATGAGTGATGTAATATGTGACGTCATCAGCAGTGCATTGCGGGCGCGCGAGTTATAGTTAGCTTAACTAACTATAACGGGGGAATTTCAATGGTTTTTTACGAGTAAAATGTCCAGCTAACTATAACGTGTGTGAAACCTTTGGTTTTTTCATTGAATTTCTAAGGTTTCTTAAATGCTAATTCCTAACTATAACGTGTGTGAAACCTATGGTTTTTTCATTGAATATATATATATATATATATATATATAGATAGATATTCAGGAGGAAGCATGGTGTTTTGACAAAGAGACACATTACTTACAAGACTCTGGGCTTAGAATTACATGGAAGATACGTCCAAATTACTGGGAGCAATACGGACAAATAGGTACTTTTAAAATGGCGCTGATGTAAACTTAAAATAGAAGGGAGCTGTGACTAATGGATGGTCACGTGATTAAGTTCACAGGTCAAAAGAGCTCTTCGCTTGAGGATTCAACCTCGTACTTGAGGACGCCAGCGTAAGGGGAGTTGCAGACGAATGAACGATCGAACAAGACGGTAAAAAACTGAATGCACGCATGAGGTACTTGTGTCGAATGGGGTGCAGTGATATTTTGATTGAGGGCAAGTTTGAGCAACAGATGCTATATTTCAGGTACCTGGTGGGTGGAATAGGATAAGCAACTTTTTTACGGGAGAGGTCTATATTAAGTGACGAACAAGAGATACTAGGTTGAGAGCAATAGAGGTCCTTGTGAATACTTCTGGTTAAGAGAGAGACGGCAATAAGAATGGTAGAAAGGGAGTACTGAGTTACGCTTAACTTTGTGAAAGGGATATTTAAAGGGAACTAATAGAGATCTAGGCTGTTATTCAGTGATTGGATAGATACGGGGACAAATATGACGGTGAGCAAATACGGAACTAGACCTCGTGGTCGGATCGTATGTCTGTGTTACATGGTTCAGCATCACTCGATTTGAGCGTGTTACTTGTCATAGAATACCTATGGGTGACGCAGTATATGGTATACCTGGAAGTGAAGGTTGAATTAGACACTGTTTTGGATATAGGATGATGCTGAGAGTAGGATTTTAGTCACACGTGATTTGGCCTACTTATGCAGCATGCCTACAGTAGCCATATCTCGTTTTATTTTCTGTAGTTGACTACACAAATTTGGATAAAGAGTGACGATATTGAATACCCCTATAGAGACTTTACCCATGCCGGAGGATCGTGTGGGTCGGAAATATCACCGCAGGCTAAGTATGTACTCTTGATGGGGACTGATTGTGCCCCTGGCCACATTGACCTTAATACATTGAGTGTCAGGGACTAATACTAATGGAGATGTCTGTTTTGTTGTTCTTCTGATTTTACAGTAAGTACTGAGAGAAGCCTATTGAGGTTTGTGTATCATTTATCCACCTCTACTTACACGTGTGGGTGGCAGGGCACTCATGTGTGGATAATCAGGTTATTGGTGAATAGAGTAGCACCCAATGTTTACAGGATGAGTGGTGGATAGTCACAATATAGACCTACCCTCACACATAACACATGAGGTCCTTTGGGAATTGAAGCTGAGTACAGCTACAACTAGAAATGTTTCAATTGTGTAGCATAGGCTAGTCTAAAAAGTAAAAACAATATGGATGACGTTCACCAAACAAAAAAAATAATTACTACATGTCACGGTGGAGGGACTTGGGAGCAATGGATGATTATGCAATAATAGTGGCTGTGGTCTATCTCTCATGTAAACGTGACCCCGGGGTCTATCAAAAAGCTAAGAAGGTGTGGAAAACCACTACAACAAGGTTGAATCAGAACAACAAAAAAAGGGGTGAATCAAAACCTGCATGAATGAATGAAACATTATTTATATTGCGCAGCTATGCCCAATGGGCGTCAAGGCGCCTAATCCAAATAAAGACTGTGAGCGAAAAGAAACAGAGCCTACTGGTAAGCATTGATAAAGAGCCAAGTTTTCAATGACTTCCTAAAGAGGTCAAGGGAGGGCAGTGTTTTGATTTCCAGGGGGAGTGAATTCCACATCAGAGGAGCCAGTATGGAAAAAGCTTTGCTCCCCCATCTAGCCTTCTTGGCTCTGGGAATTACCAGTTGATTAAGCTCACTGGATCGGAGACATCTACTCGGAACGTATCTAGAGAGAAGTGATCCAAGGGCATCAGCCGGGCCTGCAGTTAAAGCCTTATATGTAAGGCAGAGGAGTTTAAAAGTGATCCTTGAGGGGATGGGGAGCCAGTGGAGGTTCTTCCTCGCTAAGA
The DNA here is from genome assembly GCF_964204655.1 of Triturus cristatus. Lineage (NCBI taxonomy): Eukaryota > Metazoa > Chordata > Amphibia > Caudata > Salamandridae > Triturus > Triturus cristatus. Next base: position 502,161,319 of record NC_140582.1, read on the forward strand.
TCATCGAGGCCAGCCAGGGCAAAGCGAGAGCAAACCGCGCTGCCGCGTTTTGTATGACCTGCAAACGCTGAAGCAGGCCCTTGTTGGCCCCGGCGTACACTGAGTTGCAGTAATCAAGCCTTGAGCCAACAAGGGCGATCACCACCTGTTTCCGTGCCTGAGGGGACAAGTAGTGTACGATTCTTTTCAAGGTCTTGATGACTCCCCAACAGGTAGCCACCGTTCTGTTGACCTGAAGCTCCATGGAGAGCTGGGTGTCGAAGATGACGCCTAGGTTCCTGGCAGATTGTGTTGGTGTTGGGCAGCTACCTAAAGAAGGAGGCCACCAATCATCTGACCATATGCCCTGGTCCTTGCCAAAGACCAGGACCTCTGTCTTGTCCCCGTTCAACTTTAGGGAGTTGGCAATCATCTACTCTGCAACAAGTTGCATGCAGGCCCTAAAGTTAGAGGCGGTTTCACCCACAGAGTGAGTCAGGGATACCATAATCTGCGTGTCGTCGGCATACGACACTACCTCCATCCCCTGAGATCTTACTAGTCTTGCAAGTGGGGCCACGTAGATGTTAAACAGGGTCGGACTCAATGCCGACCCCTGTGGCACCCCACATTGCAAAGACTTAGTGGGGGAGAGGTATTCACCTAGCATGACACGCTGCTCTCGTTGTTGAAGAAAGGAGCTCAGGAGACTGATTGCCGGTCCTTCTACCCCTGCCTCCCTTAACCTAGTTGTTAAAGTAAGGGGAGACAGGGTGTCAAATGCTGCTGAAAGATCCAGCAGCACCAGTACGGTGGTTAGACCCAAATCCACTTTTCTGCGGATGTTGTCCATGACTTTCGTCAAAGCAGACTCCGTGCTATGCAGCTTTCTAAAGCCATGTTGGGACCCGTCCAAGAAACCAGAGGTATCGAGGAAGTTTGAAAGATGGAAATTCAAATGGGTCTCCAACATCTTAGCAGGGGCCGGCAGCAGAGAGATGGGTCTAAAGTTCTTCAGTACTCCAGGGTCCAAGGTGGTCTTTTTCAGCAGCGGCTTCACGATGGCTTTCTTCCAAAGTGACGGGAAGATGCCCTGTTCCAATGCTCCATTCATGACTTCCAGCATCGAAGGAAGAATGATCTCTCTGCAGTTCTTCAGTACTTTCAGAGGAACTGGATCGAGTGGAGATGACGATTTAGTTTTGTCCAACAGGCTATTAAGATCCTCTAGCGAAAGGGCAGGGAAATGATCAAGGGAGTGAGAGGATTCTTTAGTCCAAGCTTCCAGATGTTTAATTTGGGAGAAATCCTCGGCATTAAGCGAGTTCCCCTGCGACTTTAGAGCTATGTAGATATCATCTATCTTTTTGTAGAAAAAGTCTGATATATCATTGCATAGCTCCTGGGAAGCTACTACAGGATCGGGGGCCTGGAGAGAGCACAAAGAGTCCACTATTTTGAAAAGCTCTTTGGAGGATGTTAAAGAACAGGTTAAATTGGAAAAATAATCCTGTTTTTCCTTAATGACTCTCTTTTTGTACTCACGTAGTAGGCTCTTATAGCCTTCTCTATCCTTGAGATCCCAGGATTTACGCCACCTACGTTCCTTCTGTCTGCAAGTTTGTCTGAGAAGCCTCAGATCGACGGAAAACCAGGGGGCAGTTGGCTTCTGTCTAGCTGCAGCTTTCAGGGAAGGAGGAGCTAGTTCGTCAGCGGCTCTGGTGATGGCATCAGCAAGTTCTTGGGCCGACTCATCCACCTTCCGCTGAGTTGAAATATGGGCATTGAGAATAAAAGGGGCTACAGCCTCCTTAGTAAAATTTTTGAAGCTCCTTTTGAATTGTTTTTTACCAGAGCCCACAATGGCAACGGGGCAGGGAATGTCTAGAAACAGCGGGACTGCTAAATGGTCAGACCAGGTAATCGGGACCGGTGTCCCAACCCCTAATCTAGGGTCGTTGGAAAAGATCCCGTCAAGGATATGCCCCGCCTTATGAGTCGGGTGGAGAACTCGTTGTACAAAGTCACATGCCTCCAGAGAATTAAGCAGAGAGCAGGTCTCATTCGAAGTAACATCCTCTAGGTGAAAATTAATGTCGCCCAGAATAGTGAGATGGGGTCTACCAAAATAAGGTTCCAAAATTCTAAAAAGTTCTGAGCAAAAATTAGCTCTAGACCCAGGGGGCCTATTATGCCAGAAAAGGAGCTCACCGGGGTATGCACAATACAAAAGTATAGCGCCTCAAAAGGATCCGTAGAGATCGATAAGGGTTTTATGGTACATGTGAGAGTAGATTTAAAAAGAATGGCTATTCCACCCCCTCTACAGCGTTCTCTGTCTAACCTTAGAAAGGTGTATCCTTCAGGAATGGCCAGAAGCAGATCATGGCCAGAAGACTCAGTAGCCCACGTTTCTGTAACAAAGATCCAGTCAGGGTTCCTTGAACTAACAAAATCGTGAAATTCAATCCCATGTTTGATCAATGAGCGCGCATTGATCAAAAATCCCTGTTTGGATTGGGAGGTATGACTGGCCGGCAAAGAAGAGATTGAATAAATGCGGGCCTGAGTAGGACCGGCAAAAGGAACGTTGCACGAGGGACACAGGTGGGCGCGACACAATACCTCGGGTCTGAGCTGATGATGGCAGCAGAGCGCAGGGGGTCTAAGGGACAAAAGGGTGCCATATAGGTCCCCCCGGGAGGAAGGCGCGTCAATGCCTGGGGACCCAGGGTCCAGCCCGTCCTGCAGCGCGTCCTCAGCGCGGATGGGCGCAGACGGGCTTGCCTTTGGCGCGCCTTCGGCGCGCCGCCGGCGCGCCCGCTGCACCCGCCCGCTGCGCGGACGTGCGGAGCAGATGTTTTTATCCATTGGTGAGTGAGGAGGGTAGGAGGGACGATGGACTGCACCATCTCCCTTCCCTTCCCAAGATGGCGGCTCCGGTGGGTGGGGGGGAGTGCCCAGCGTCACTCACAGCTGAGCTGCGCTGTCCTGTTTGACTGCTGCCTGGAGGGAAGTAATCTCACCCCAGGTAAGAACAAGATAAAAACGGGCTATTTAAGATATATACAATTTTTTAAAATGGATCAGTTCTTACAATTTTTAGATGCTGAAGGCAGCGTTCGTAGTGGCAAAAGTATCTGTGCAATTCTTCTCAATTAAAAATAACACAGAAAGATAGCAGCGCAAGCGAGCGCTAAGAGCCCCGGCTTTCCGCCTCAAGGCGCGTGATTAGCACAAAATAACAAGCAATGCCGGTTTGTAAGTTGGGCGTCTCTTAAGTACTATGGGAGGGCGGGAGGGACGATGGACTGCACCGTCTCCCTTCCCTTCCCAAGATGGCGGCTCCGGTGGGTGGGGGGGAGTGCCCAGCGTCACTCACAGCTGAGCTGCGCTGTCCTGTTTGACTGCTGCCTGGAGGGAAGTAATCTCACCCCAGGTAAGAACAAAGATAAAAACGGGCTATTTAAGATATATACAATTTTTTAAAATGGATCAGTTCTTACAATTTTTAGATGCTGAAGGCAGCGTTCGTAGTGGCAAAAGTATCTGTGCAATTCTTCTCAATTAAAAATAACACAGAAAGATAGCAGCGCAAGCGAGCGCTAAGAGCCCCGGCTTTCCGCCTCAAGGCGAGTGATTAGCACCTAAGCCCTATACTCATTTAATTAGGTATATCCCTTTTATAGGACGAAATCCCTCACTTACCAAAGGTGACATGCTTCATCATTTGGGATTCTCCTTCCAGAGGAAATGCCTAGTTCCTTTGGGGGCTACAACCCCCTCACTGAGAGGGAGGAGCTAAGGGATGTTTAAAATGTAATATTGGATATACTAAATCCACAAATGTAGTGCTAAAAGTGTGAGTGAGGGCGCAGCGTAGAAAAAAAGATGGACTCCCCCGGGTGACTAGTTTCCAGAAATGAGTGGGTTAGGTAGGTTTCCCTAGATGGCCGCCGAGCCCCTGACCAAAAACTCATGGGACCCCCCTTGCAAAACCAGGTTGGTTTGTGATAGGTAATTTTGATGTCACATAAATAGGTTTGGGCCCTTTCCTGCCGTGGGTACTTGGCCCACCAATACAAGTGAGGTACTATTTCTATTGGGATACTTGGAGAAATGCTGGGGGGGTTGGAAATTTGTTGATACTTTCCACCGTGTTAAAATGTGGGCACAATAATGCAAGGAAAATGTCACAGTCACATTTTGAGGTTTGCAGGACATTGTGGGTAAGATAACTTGTTGGGATCCACAAGAGAGACATCACCATGCACTCCCATGGGTGTTTAGTTTACACCAAAAACTACACTTGTTAGGTTATTCTTATATGAAATGTACTGCTTGGCAGAGAGACAAAACAGACAAAGATTACTGTACAGCCATCTATTCCTCAAGCACACATACATACTGGTTGGATTTGGCACGAGGGCGAGTGATGGTTCAGTATATAAAATTGTATTCACAAGAGATTTCACAAAAATAAAATGCACTGTCAATAATTGAATGAACAAAAAACGGAACCAGTGACTCGCAGCTCGTGAGCTGTATAGCCACTTCAAGGCACCAACTGCTTTACAGGCCATTCACACACCTTTCATACATGATACACACAAGACCATTGACACCACCAGGCACAAAACCAACACATTACAACATTCACAAAAAAGGACAAGGTACACCCTGCTTGACAAAAACAGAAAAGACACATTTTTATGCACAACCACCAATTCCTCAAGCACTCATACATACTGGTTGGATTTGGCACGCGGGTGAGTGATGGTTCAGTATATACAGTTGTATTAACCTGAGATTTCACAAAAATGAAATGCACTGTTAATTGAAAGGACGAGAAACTGAACGTTGACTCCCAGCTCGTGAGCTGTAAAGCCACGACAAGGCACCAACCTCTTTACAGGCCATTCATACACCTTTCATATGTGGGACACATACAAAACCATTCACATCGCCAGCCGCGGGCCCAGCACATTACAACGCTCACACCAGCAGACAGCGCCATTCAAGGGCCCATCACTTTTTACACGCCCACATTCCCAACACAGTAACCACACCAGCTCACGGATTGCGTTGAGTGGCGTTTGGCTAGCAGTGTGTGTAGTGACCAGCAGCTAGTCACTACTCACACACCGCCAGCCAAGCGCCAGTCCACGCACACCACACCACCAGCCAAGCAACAGTCCATGCACACCACCAGCCAAGCGCCAGTCCACGCACACCACACCGCCAGCCAAGCACCAGTCCATGCACACCGCCAGCCAAGCACCAGTTCAAACACACCGCCAGCCGAGCGCCAGTGCAAACACACCGCCAGCCAAGCACCAGTCAACGCACACTGCCAGCCAAGCGCCAGTCCACGCACACCACACCGTCAGCCATGCACCAGTCCACGCACATTGCCAGCCAAGCGCCAGTCCACACACACCACACCACCAGCCAAGCGCAAGTCCACACACACTGCCAGCCAAGTGCCAGTCCACGCACACCGCCAGCCAAGCACCAGTCCAAACACACCGCCAGCCAAGTGCCAGTCCACACACACCACCAGCCAAGCACCAGTCCACGCACACCACACTGTCAGCCATGCACCAGTCCATGCACACCGCCAGCCAAGTGCCAGTCCATGCACACCACCAGCCAAGCGTCAGTCCACGCACACTGCCAGCCAAGCGCCAGTACAAACACACCGCCAGCCAGGCGCCTGTCCACACACACCGCCAGCCAAGCACCAGTCCATGCACACTGCCAGCCAAGCGCCAGTCCACGCACACCACACCGTCAGCCATGTACCAGTCCACGCACACCACACCACCAGCCAAGCGCCAGTCCATGCACACCACCAGCCAAGCACCAGTACAAACACACCGCCTGCCAAGCACCAGTACAAACACACCGCCAGCCAAGCGCCACTCCAAACCCACTGCCAGCCAAGCGCCAGGCCACGCACACCGCCAGACAAGCGCCACTCCATGCACACCGCCATCACATTTAGGATTTTTTTTAATATAAATAAGAAGACACAAACAAATTGCAAATAGGTGCAAATCTACTAACACAAAGACTGAAACCCAATACACTACACAAATGCCAACCTTGAAACTGAACAAAAAATATTAAACAATAGAGGCCAGGCAGTTCACTTTACCACTCATTGATGTTCCCAACAATTCTATTGCGTGTGGTACATTCTAAAACAAGCAGGCACACACAGCCCAGGGTTCGCATACCTCTTCGCCAACAGACTCTACATCTCCTACTGGGAAAGTCTTTTGAGGGTGTGGGAGGAATGTGATCAGGAAAGTGGTGATCTTTCAATCTAGCAACATCCTGCACCACTCCAACTCTAGGAACACTTGCCTGTTCCACTAAAACACGGCTGCTTATTACAGACTCCTGAAACGTAGCAAAAGTCATCTTTGACTCAGGACAAGAATCCTGGAACACAACAAAAGCATTAAAGGTTGCCAAGTGGAAAAGATGGATAGCCAACTTCTTGTACAAAATGTAAGCCTTATGAAGAGCAGCATAAGGTTCCAACCTCTGATCTACTCTGTCAACACCACCCATTTGCCTATTATAGTCTAAAATGCACACAGGTTTGCGCGCTTCAGCAACCTGACCCCAAACAGTCACAGGTGCAGTGCTTTCATCATGGACGGTAGTCAGCATGTAGACATCTCTCCTGTCTGAAAGCTTCCCAGCTAGAAGCTCCACGCAATGCGACGCACTGCACTGTCCCCGCACAAGCTTTTGACAAACAAGTTAATTTGGGAAACCTTTGCGGTTAGAACGGACTGTGCCACAAGCAACAGTGTCCACTTTGACCAATTCCCTGAACACCCTCACACCAGTGTAGAAGTTATCTACATATAAATGGTGGCCTTTGTTAAAAAATCCTCTACCAAGTTCCCCCACAATTTTCTCAGTCACTCCAAAAGTGGACAGACAACCAGGGGGGTTAATCCTGGATTCCTTACCAGTGTACACCCTGAAATTAGAGACATATCCAGTCCTACTGTCACACAGCATATACAGCTTAATTCCATACCGTGACCTCTTACTAGGAATGCATTGCCTAAAAACCAAGCGGCCCTTGAACAACACCAAAGACTCATCCACTGCAATTTCTTTCCCTGGAGCATAGATCTCAGAAAATCGATCAACAAAGTGATCAATGACAGGCCGAATCTTAAAAAGACGGTCACAATCAGGGTGATCTCGTGGCAAAGCTAAACCATTATCGACAAAATGCATCATCCGAAGGATAAGCAAATACCTATCACGACTCATGACTGCAGGAAATATAGCAGTTGCCATCAAGGGACTAGTAGACCAATATGAAGACATTGATGGCTTCCTTAGCAGGCCCATCAAAAAAGTTAAACCCAAGAACTTCTTCATCTCGTCCAGATTTGTGGGAGTCCACCAGGTAGCTCTAGAGTGGGGCTTAAGGCTGGCACTGTTGTCCCTCAAAAACTGTACGGCATCCAAATTAGTCTGCTCAACAATCTCTGCCAAAAACACATCGTCCATAAACAACAGAAATGTATCGGCAAAAGGTTTTCAGTATTCACTCTACACCCTGGAACACCAGTAAAGTCTGGCAATGCCGTCTGCACCATGCCTGGGGCAACCCAGAGGTCAGCACTTTCAACAGGAAGCCTTGCAGCCCCAGGCTGCAGCCCAGATGCCTCTTGCCGCACTATACCAATGGGAAGCCTTGCAGCCCCAGGCTGCAGCCCAGATGCTTCTTGCCTCACTATACCAACGGGAAGTCTTGCAGCCCCAGGCTGCAGCCCAGATGCCTCTTGCAGCACTATTGGCACATCAATGTCCTCCTCTAACACAGGCACTTCATCCGCACTAAGAGTAGCTTCATCCGCATTGAGAGTAGCTTCATCATGGGATGATGCCATGTGGAGAGAAAACTCACTGCCTGAATCTTCCCCTCCTACCTCTGCCTCAGAATCAGAGTCAGTCTCTGGACCGTGGGCAGAGGAAGAATCAAAAAGCAAACCAACAACCTGCTGAGCAGTAATCCTGTGGCTAGCCATTGTCCTTACTAAGAAAGGAGACTGCACAAGCAAATCAACAACCAACACTGTGCAAAATAAGTAAGTAAAAAAATGTGTGCCTTCATCACAAAGCTCTATATACTCAAAAACAATACGATTCACTTACAAGAGACAGCTACACTCACCAGCACCTACTCTGCAAAGACACAGCAAAAATCAACAATACCCCACTAGAAAGGAAAAAAAAAACAATTACTCAAAAGACAACAAAATACACATCAAGCACAAATGCAAAACATTTTAGACACTCAAAAAACAGATGCCAAACATACTGGCATTATTACATAATTTGCATAAAACACATTCATGCAGAAAAATGAAACTCATTTACAAAAAAAGTCTCTTACCAAACACATGCAACTACACAAACAGCAGAACCACCAGAAACGAAACCGCAACCTGCAACCGTCTAAAGAGCAAAAGCCTTGAACTGGAACAAAAAGGGAGAAATAAAGCATTACAATTCACAAGAAATAAAAACAATTCACTTTATAACACGCTATGTCACTACCCAAATGGGGGCTGAAAGGCCAATCTGCCCGGCAGAATACACACAAACAAATGTATGTCCCCTGGAAGCAACCAATTAATTTATTTTTAAATCCCTGGCTGTAGTGGGCTTTCCGCCCCCCCCCCCCGGGGCCAGAAACGCCCCAAAAATCAGGCTATCTGTCAGAATATAATTTAAAAAAAAAAATACATTTGGCCCCTGGAAGCGACCCTTGCCCAAGGGGTCGCTTCCATTTAAAAATAAATAAATTCCCTGGTGTCTAGTGGGGTTTTCTGCCCCTCCTGGCCAGAGAGGGCAGAATATACTTTAAAAATATTTTGGGCCCCTGGAAGCGACCCTTGCCCAAGGGGTTGCTTCCGATTTTTTTAAAAAAACAATTCCCTGGCTCTAGTGTGCTTTTCTACCCCCCTGGGTCCAAAATCGGCCAAAAAACAGCCGATCTGTCTCTGGAGGGGCAGAAAAGTCCGAATTTAAATCATCCCCATAGGAAGCGACCCTTGCCCAAGGGGTCGCTTCCTTTGCTCAGAAAAGAACATCCCTGGTGTCTAGTGGGGGCATTCTTGGTGCACGATCGCGACGCTGTGCACGATCGTGCACAATGAATGCCTTGCATTGAGACATCAAGGGAGAGGAAACACTGTTTCACAGATTTTGCCCCTCCGCCCACCGGAGACCAAAACCTACCTCCTCCTCTGTGGACGCGCTGGAAACAAATGGTTTCCAGCACGTCCAGTGCTTCCTGATGACGTTGGCGCGCGCTGTGTGTGCTGACGTCATGGGGAAGCGTGGGGGGGTTGGGGAGCCAGCGGAAACTCTTCCGCTGCCATCCCCCTCTGTGGTACCAAGATCGATGCCCCAGCGGGGGAGCGCCAGCGCTTCCCCCAAGGGCTGTGCTCATGACGGAGAGGTTCCGTCATAAGCACAGCCCAACCGATGCTCATGACGGAACCGCTCCGTCATGAGCATTGAAGGGGCTAACATTGCAACTGCACCCTTTTTTCAACCCCATTTTTCATCAGACCCCCGCTTCGCGAATCCCCCCCCCCAAACTTTTCATGTGCAACAAGAATCACTAGAGCACTCTTTTTGGAAAATCTTATGAAGATTCGTCAAACGGCACCAAAGTTATAGGCAAGTCAAAAAACGCTTTTTCTACGGAAACATGGACCTAACCATAACTATATACTGGTGACCACCAGTAGGTAATAGTCAATGTACATTGATATGCAGTTAAGAATGGTAAAACTATGTTTACCTATCTCAACGTTCATTAACTAATCTTGACACACTTTGATATAATGGTTATTGATATTCTGCGGCAGATATTATTACAGGTCAATATTAAAAACTCTATATTATGTTAGAACCTCAAACTTCATTATTTCTAGTTATCACCCACTAACATCTATTTAGAATATTTTTCTTTATGTACCGCTGATTGTGGATATGCTTCCACTATCAAATTGCTCAACATCCTTCGTGTTCTTTGCCTATTTAACTATTATTAACTCTTCAGAGGACGTTTTCTCACAGAGATTTGAAAGAATTGATGATTTTAAGAAGTTTTAAAGAATTTCTAACTAGATAAAAATAATGATGTGGTGGAACAACCCAGACACAAGAGATTTAGAAGCTCTCTGTGAGGTACTGCACCATTCACCCACCTTGTAAATGATTCAAAAGAATCTGTAGAGAAATCAAAGAAAAGTATGTCTAAAAGAGCATTTACGAGACAAAGTCACTTCTAAATATGGAAAGTGACAGGATAGATAAAGTGTGTGCAAAATGTGTTCTGTAAGTGAAAATGCTCAAGCTCACAATGAGAATATATGGAGCAGCAGTGAGTGGGTTATGGACAAAAGAAGGTTGTCAATTGAACTAGAAATAATACAAAGAATTTGAAAGAAAACAATAAATTAGTACTTAGGGAAAAACATGAACATCTAAAAGGAATAGGAGAAAGTCTGTGGGCCTTTGTCAGCATAGATCCAAGCGCACTTGTAGAGTTCAGATGTTGTAGTCTTTGAAAGAGGTTTGGCAAAGGCTGTTTGGTTGGGAGGGATTCCCTTTGCCATATTTACTGGAAAGTAAGGTGTTTCACGGAAAAGCAAACAAAGCCAAGAAAAGGGGAGGTGTCACAATATAAAAGGGGCAGGGTTAGGGAACCTACCTCTTTAAGTACGACCAATCAGAGATGGTCAAATCTCCCAGAATCTATTACCTGTATGGAGGCAACCAATAACAACAAGCCTTGCATGGGTGTGAGAGGAGAAAAACATCAAGCCCCAGTATATAAGGCAGATACAGAGGGTGAACACTGAGGTAGACACAATCCAGTGTCTGTTCCATGACAAGGACCTCTCATTCATCCTACAGACAGGTGGGGAAGACTGGTACATGTGTTTTATGAGAAGGAAGAAATGAGAGGCTAGGGAGGCAGGCAAAGTACCATGACAAATATCTTTCTTGATACAGGAACCTGGGACTACTGCTATAAAGGTTGAAACTTTTAGGTTGGGAATAAGGAGTTGATATGCTTCTAGTAGAAGACTGGCAGTGGAAAATTCCAGCTACTGACCAGAAGTAAAACAGTAAGTAAACTGAACTTTCATGAACAGATTTATTTTTATTAAACTGAAAGGAGATGGGAACCTGCTGCATGATAGTGTTGTATGACACTTTACACATAATTATTATGCAGAGCAGATTTGTCAATAAACCTAATTTAGTGTCATGATCCGACAAGGAAAAGGGCAAGGAAAGAAGGATTTTATTCTGTCTCATAAAGAAGTTGTGAAAGTGCGACTAAAACATTGAGAAATGGTGCCTGGAGATTGCGGAGAACTGGATAGTGACAGCTGGGGCTGAGACACACAGGGGATATTCCAGGTTAGGTGGAAGCGATGGACCAACCATGGTAATGGAAATTTTCTTCCAGAAGAATTAAATAAACCGAGGTAGCAGGAATACGTTGCCTCACACTTGCTTTTGTTGTTTGGTTCCTATTCATTCAGTTTGTGCACCATTTTTTAGTCCTGCACATTTATTTTGTTCCCCCTTCTTCTCTCTGCGTTTTCCTTTCTTCTTAATAGTAATTACCTGGATGATGGCTCTTGTGTCAGCATCAAACTGTCTCTGTAGTATGACCTTGGCTGGCATCTCCTGGTGCTGCCGAGCACCAGGAAGGTCCCTGGGTACTCCTGTGTTTGTTACTGACATTCCCAATCAGAGCATCAGGGCAGTCTCGATGTGTTTGTCCCAGTTACAAAATTAATTGCAGCACACATATTTTTTTTGTCCTTACTTTACTAGACAAGTATGATGTTCTGACTTTTTGAACATTAAAATGGCTGCTGACTGTTTCCATGTGAGAGGTGCACATTATTCTGAATATCTCTGAGATGAAGCCAGATCACTCAAGTATTTCTTCTCTCATGTCCCTGTCTGCCATTTTCCATTCACAAGATTACGTTGTATCAGGTTTTGTATATTTCTCATTCTTCAAATCTCTACTGATGGAGATTGGTGGCTTCATATTGGAGCCCATAATCATACCATAGCTAGTTGTTTCATCGTGTACATCACACTTATGTATGGCATTAAGGTATTCAAAGTGGCGGGGAAGTAATTACTTGTTGTTCAGAAGGAAGGTACAACATACCAATGTGTATTCATTATGTTGTAGCTGATTAATGTGCTTCATTAGGAATGTTAGCACCGACTTAATTTATGAATCACTAAAGGCAGTTATCACCATAGAAACAAGTATGGTAGTGCAGGAATTTACTTGAATCTATTATGAAGGTTTCATTTGTTTTTCATTTCATGAAGCTCCAGAGTTTCATCTATCGATAGAGAGTTAGAAATACAAAGATTGATACATCACACGTCATATTAAGAATAGTGAATTGGAATGTAAATGGTGAACTACTATAAGTGTTATTTCTTGTTTTAGATGTCAGTGCTTTGCAGTGCAGTTTGAGCACAGCTGCAGGAACAGTTAACGATATCCAGTGTCTCTGTTTCTCTTTTAGGTGTCTCTCCAATTTTCATGTGACTACTGTTGACTGCATAGTACCCTTCGAATGATTGTTAGTGCTTTCAAGGAAGTAAGGAGATTACCATCATTCCTATTGGATCAGGATTTTTGGGTTAGTACCAATTTGACAGATTGCTTAGCCTATATTATCATTCCAACCCGAGCAATAGATACTGAAATGCTCATGTCAGATGATGTATCCCTTAGATGCAGTAACTAAATTACAATTGAAAGTCAATCTAATGAGATCAGAGAACAAAACTTTTCAATCTGAGGTAATTTAAAAGTTAAAAAGAATTAGATTCCTTATTGAAAATAGAAAACAAGGAAGCAAATCATACATATTCCATTGCCTTTGGAATCGAAAACATCTAACTCTTGGACATGACAAACCACAGTGTGAGATTTTAAATCCTAGGGGCTTTCATGAAAGTATAATATGTAATAATTAGCACCTAAGCGAGATTTTTTGGAGATCCTAAAAAGTTTGCATTGTTCCTTAATCAGAGTTATTTGCATTTTCTATGTAAACTAGTGACATTCCCTAATGACAAACCAAAGCAACCTTTGCATTATTTTATTGAGTGGGAGTGTGGCCAATTGTTGTATTCCATTAGCTGTGTAAAATTTTCCACTGCTTATCAGTTGTCAAACTTCCACTAACCTGAGGCTCCAAATCTGCAGGAGTGAACATGGCCCAACCAATCCCCCCCAAGAGCAAGTTCCAACATGCGACTCAAAACGAGTGTTGTCAGCTGTTCCCAGGGAGAAAGGAGGTAGATGTAGGATAGAAGAACAGCACTAGATGGATAGGGTTCTATGGATATTGTCACAACAAACCAGCAAGCTCCTCGCTCTGTGATTTCACTCATTCCTGTATAGGGACTCTAGAGGAATGTAAACACACCCATTAGTACTCAGTAGTGTGCACAAAATGAAATATCCAAGTTGAAATATCTCTATGCCAGATCCCTCCAAGTTGCACTCACCATATAAAGACTCACACAGCCATCACAGAGAGACGAGTTAATATCAAGTGCCAAACCGCAAATCCAAGAATGATTTTCAGTATGAGTTTTGGTAAGGCTCCTCAAAGACAAATTCTCCACCACTTGAGCATAGCAATATCAACAATAATAATAGCTCACTTTCAGTAAGAGGAGAAAAGAAACAATAATACAGTCCCGGATGCATCTCCCAAGCCTCCGTAATCCATTCATCAGTGTACTTACCGTTAGGCGGTGGAGATCCTAATATCGAAAGAAGGGAATAACCAAATTAACAAAGTGAAGAAAGGAGAGAGACGTACAACGCCATTGCCTGACTTACAAGAGCAGAGAAATGCCATCAGGAAAGCACAGAAGCACTGGCACTAAATGGCAAACAATTTGGGCTGTCCTGGGGGAGGAGCTGCTAATGAGAGAGTGCAGCACAATGTTGGTAACATGGGACTGAAGCTGGGAAAATCAACTACATGGAACCGTGTCCTCCGCACCGGAGACAATAAGGAAGTCCTGTAGAGCTTACAAAGGCTGAATCGCAGCTCCAACATGGAAATACAGCAGGAATTCAGAAGAGCGAAGACCAATCATACAACAAGGAGGTGGAACAAATGGAACAGGAGACTCGAAGCCAAGCACAGCCACGAGTATGAGCATGGGTTAAATACAGAGCCACTGCCCTTTCCCCAGGAAGCCCTACTCCGGGTCTTATACATTCCCTCAAGCTGCGTGGGAGGGCAGAACAGTGTAATAGTTCCTTAACAGAGACAAGTAGGTAATGAAAAGGGTCAAAAACAGAACAAATGGGGACTATACCCACACTATTCATAATAATGTTCATAAAGGTGAAGAGGGCTCAGGGCTAGAGGGTCACTTTAAAGACATAAATGAATGCTTCCTGACGCTGTTACCAATGGGAGACTTAATGTGCAAGAAGCGTGAAGTATAATAGTTCTCCCCCCAAAGGCCGACATACCAGGCAGGGCTTTGCAGGATTAAGTTCAAGAAACCTACATACTAGGGAAGGGGCATGAATGTTATCTGCAGGTTCTCAGGACCTATCCTCAGGGGAATACCCAACCCAATTAACAAAGTACAGCAATTTGCCATTATGCTTCCTGGAATCCAGAATGCGTTGAAAATCAAATTCTATCTCACCCTCTACAACTATGTGCTGTGGAGATGGTTCTGACTGTGACAAAGTATCATAAGACTTTAGGAGGAAAGTATGAAACACTGTGTATATCTGGAATTCCTTGGGCAAATCTAATTTCATGGCTACTGGGTTACTTACTTTGGAGACCTTGTAGGGCTCAATGTAAAGTGTTTGCAGTTTATGAGGTACTGCTAAACGCAGGTTCTTAGTTGCTAACCACACCTGATTTCCAACTGCATAAGGAGCAGCCGGATGACAATGTTCATTAGTCATGGTGCATTTTGACTGCCAGGATCGCTGTCAAGTTCTTAAGGCACTTGTAAAGGAATGGTTTTAGGATGATACCCCAGGGAGTAAAAAAAAGGTGAAATCTTGGCTGCTGAATGTGTGTTGTTATTGTATGCAGATTCTATTAATGAAATTGCTTGAACCCTATCACTGATACACGTACTCAATAAACATCAGAAATACTGCTCCAAAATCTTATTGGTTTGTTCTGTTTGTGGGTGGTAAGCATAAGACAAACAATGGTCAATCTGAAGGGCTATACAGACTCCCTCTCAGAATCTAGAAAGAAACCGTGCTTCTCGATCGTAAACAATAACAGTAGGAAGACCATGTAAATGGCTCACCTGCTAAATAAATACTTCTACAATTCTTTGTCAATGCAAATCTTCTTAAGGGGAAGAAAGTGAGCCATCTTAGTAAGAAGGCCCACCACTTCAAGAATAGTGGTATAACAATGACCTGGATTTAAGTCAGTAATGAAATCCATACTTAAGAGTGGGAGGAATGGGCAAAGCCTGTAATAACCCAGCAGGAGCACAATGGGATGCCTTTTGTCGTGCACACGTGGGACAAGCCTGAACATACACCTGCCCATCTTAAGTCATACCGTCTCACTAAAACCACTGCTAACAAGATTGTTTCCTGAATGGCCTACTCATGGAGTGGAGGACAAACACTGTAAATCAGGAGTTGGAATATTTTGTCAGCATGATACATTATTCCATATTTGATGCTATTAACAGGCTCAACCAACCATTCATGAGACTGTAGAGAACAAAGGACCAAAACCAGTACTCTCAGAAATGGAGCAAATTCATCTTACCTACCTTCCACCACACATACAATTTTGTTCTGGTGGGATTAGAGGTGTTTGTCTTTCAGGTTGTGTCTTAGCTTCATTGCCAAGTGCATCCGCCTTGCCTTATTTTGTGCAGGGGTGATATGTGATAATCAATCAATCAATCAGGGGTTTATAAAGCATGCTACTCACCCGTGAGGGTCTCAAGGCGCTGGGGGGGAGGAGTGTACAGCTCTGGTTCAGGTGAAGAGCCAGGTCTTGAGATTCTTCCTGAAGGTGTGCAGGGTGGGGCAGCGTCTGATGTTGACTGGGAGTTCGTTCCAGGCTTTGGCTGCGATGTAGGAGAAAGCTCTACCACCTGCTCTGGTTCTGCAGATGTGGGGGGTCTCTGCGAGGATGAGGTCGGTGGAGCTGAGGTTCCTCCTGGGTACGTGAATGGAGACTCTCTAGTTGAGGTATGTGGGTCCAATGTTGTGGAGAGATGTGTAGGCGTGGGTGAGCAGCTTGAAGGTTACTCTCTTCTCAACTGGGAGCCAGTGGAGGTCTCGTAGATGTTGTGTCATGTGTTTGTGCCGTGGGGTTCTAAGGATGAGTCTGGCTGCAGTGTTCTGGATGGTTTTGAGCTTGTGCAGGAGAGCTCTGTTGATTCCGGCGTAGAGGGCGTTACCGTAGTCCAGTCTGCTGGTTATGAGTGCATGGGTGACGGTTTTTCTGCATTCGGGGGGTATCCATTTGAAGGTCTTGCGGAGGATCCGAAGGCAGTTGAAACTAGTGGAGGCAATGGAGTTTATCTGGTGGGTCATGGTGAGGGAGGAGTCGAAGGTGATGCCCAGGTTCAGTGCATGGTATGTTGGGGTGGAAGGGCTCCTGAGGGCAGAGGGCCACCAGGTGTTGTCCCAGGTGGAGGTGGAGGGTCTGAGGATGAGGACCTCAGCCTTCTCTGAGCTGAGCTTCAGGCAGCTGTTCTTCATCCAGGTGGTGACGTCCTTCATTCCTTCCTGGAAACAGAGTCTGGTGTCTTCGGGGTTCTTCGTGAGGGAGAGGATGAGCTGGGTGTCATCAGTATATGATATTATGCTGAGCCTGTGCTGTCTGACGATGGCGGCGAGGGGGACATGTAGATGTTAAAGAGCATGGGGCTGGGTGATGAGCCTTGGGGTACTCCGCAGTCGATCTCTCTATGGGTTCGGAGAGTAAAGGGGGAGTCTGATCCTCTGGGTTCTGCCAGAGAGGAAGGAGCGGATCCAGGTGAGAGTGGCTCCTCGTATCCAAGCGTCGTGAAGTCTTGGAAGTGAGACCGCATTGTGAGACAATGTCAATGGCTGCGGAGAGGTCCAGTAGGATGAGGGCCACGGTGTGTCCCTGGTCGAGTAGCATGCAGATGTCATCGGCGGCAGCGAGGAGGGCGGTCTTGGTGCTGTGGTTGCTGCAGAACCCAGACTAAGAGGCATCTAGGATGAGTTCTCTTCGATGAAGGCAGTCAGCTTGGTGTTCACAAGTCTCTCTGTGACTTTGGCCGTAAAGGGGAGCAGAGAGATGGGCCGGTAGTTCTTCAGGTCTGTCGGGTCGGCCGTGGGCTTCTTGAGGAGGGGTTTGACTTCTGCCGCTTCCAGTCATGTGGGAAGATGCCAGATTCGAAGGAGGCATTGATGGTTTGTCCTAGTTCGGGTGCGATGGCGGCGGCGGCCCTGTGGTAGATGTGCGGAGGGCAGGGGTCCGTGGGGGCTCCTGAGTGGGTGTTCATCATGGTCGCAGTGTTATGTTCAACGGTGGCAGGATTCCAGGTAGTGATGGTCGGCTCTTTGTCAGTGGTGGGGGGTGGCATCTAGCGTCTGTTCACTGAAGTTGTCGTAGAGGGCCTTGATTTTCCGATGGAAGTAGGAGCTGAACATGTTGCAGAGTTCCTGAGATGGTGTGATGTCCGTGGCTTCGCTGAGGGATTTGGTGAATTGCTGTATGATGTTGAAGAGTTCTTTAGTGTTGGTTGCGTTAGTGTGGATTTTGTTCTTGATGAAAGTCCGCTTGGTGTCTCTTATGCGCTGGTGGTATTCTTTTAGGGCGCTAAGGTAGATGTTAAGGTCTTCCGTGTTTTTCCGGTTTCGCCAGGTTTTCTCGAGGCGTCTGCAGGATCGCCTGGCTTCTTGGAGTTTGGGGGTGAACCAGGTGGCTTTCAGGGGTTGTTGTTTCCCAGGGGGGTGTTGGGGTGCAAGCTTGTCGGCGCAGCTGGAGGTCCAATGGTGGAATTCCTTGGCTGCAGAGTTGGCGTCCATCTTGGCGCAGGGTTGGTCTAGGAGGACGGTGGTGTTGAGGTGCTCCTCTATGATCTTGCTCCAGTTCCTTCGTGGCAAGTGCAGGCGGGTTTGGATCCGGTGGTGGTGTTGAAGGTGAAGTGTATGCAGTAGTGGTCTGTCCAGGGGGGCTGCGAGGTGTGGGTGAAGTGGACGTTTGACCCTCCTGCGAAGATGGGGTCAAGGGTGTGTCCTGCTCTGTGAGTGGGGGTGGTAACGAGCTGCTTCAGTCCGAGGTTGGAGAGGTTGTCGAGGAGGGTGATGGAGTTGGGGTCGAAGCGGTTGTCAAGGTGGAAGTTAAGGTCTCCAAGAAAGATGTAGTCCGTAGAGGTGATGGCGTGGGGTGCAATGAGGTCGGCAATGGTGGTTGTGGACTGGGTGCAGGGTCCGGGGAGTCTGTAGGCTAGGGTGCCGCGTAGTGTGGTTCTGGGGTTTGTCTGGATTCTGAAGTAGAGGTGTTCCGTTTGGGAGTTGGGGTCGCTCGTGTTGGAGGTGGTGAGTCGAAGGGAGGTCTTGTGTGCGATGGCGAGTCCTCCACCCAGGCAGTGGAGGCGGTCCCTTCTCTGGATCTTGTATCCGTCAGGGATGGCGATGGCGATGCTGGGGCCGGAGGTGGCGTTTGTCCAGACTTCAGTGAAGAAAGCGACGTCGGGCGAGAGGTTGCGTCTGTGTAGGGAGCGCACGTTAAGGAGGACGCATGTCACGGCTTCGGTGGTGCGGGCGACCAGGGAGTTTCCGGCAGTCATGGGGGTGCTGTTGATGGTGAAGGATCGTCGGCAGTGTCTGCAGGAGAATGGTCCTTGGGTGGTGTTTGAAGCGGCTCCTTGGCAGTCGTCGTGTCTTCCGGGGTTGAGTGTATGGAGGGCGGCGGCATTGTATCGGCGGGGTTCTGGAGATCCAGGGTTTCTTGCGCTGGCCACGGTCGGGTCGCGGACGGGCGCAGACAAGCTTGCCTTAGGCGTGCCGTCATGCAGCGGCCGCCATTAAGTAGGGGAGGGGGAGGGGCGTGCAGCAGGGAGGCGGGGCGGGTAAGGGTGAGCAGATTACAGCAGGAAATGTGAGACAAACGGCAGACGAAGGGCACAGGCACAGCGGGGAACTGAGAAAAAAAAACGCAGACAGGGAAAAGTTGCAACAACAGAGAATTACCACAAAGACAGCGTTGCAAGAGAAACAGAGGGGGCACGAGGACAGCGTTACACTAAAAGCAGTGGGGGCTCAAAGACAGCGTTACAATAAAAGTAGAGGGGGCACAAAAAGGACAATTACCGGCACAACCAGGGACAAAGGCTACAGGCACCAGCAAGGTACGGGCTCGAACCCAGCTTGGGAGGACCACAGGCAGAACACAGCACGGCGGAGCTGCAAGGGAGGAGCTGATCACCGAACGAGGGTCAGGGGTCTTGCTCGCGCTCCCCTGCAGCAACCACCATTAAGTAGAGGGGAGGGGTGTGCAGCAGGGAGGCCGGCGGGAACGGGGAGTAGGTTACGGTTGGAAAAGTGAGACAAACTGCAGATGAAGGGCACAGGCGCAGTGGGGAACTGAGAAAAAAAAACAGCCAGGGACACATTGCAACAACAGAGAATTACCACAAAGACTGCGTTCCAAGAGAAACAGTGAGTGCACAAGGACAGAGTTACAATAAAAGCAGAGGGGGCACGAGGAGAGTGTCACACTAAAAGCAGTAGGGGCACAAGGACAGTGTTACAATAAAAGCAGTGGGGGTACAAGGACAGCGTTACAATAAAAGCAGAGGGGGCACAAGGACAGCGTTACACTAAAAGCAGTGGGGGCACAGGACAGTGTTACAATAAAAGTAGCGGGGGGCACAAGGCCAGCGTTACAATAAAAGTAGAGGGAGCACAAAAAGGATAATTACCGGCACAACCAGGGGCAACGGCTACCGGCACCAGCAAGGTGCGGGCTCGAACCCCGCCTGGGAGGACCGCAGGCAGAGCACAGCATGGCGGAGCTGCAAGGGAAGAGCAGATCTCCAACCGATGGTCAGGGGTCTTGCTGACAAAGTCGTACTCGCTAAAAAATAGTACAGATCTCATCTGGCAAGGTGTAAGTGTTCTGGCAGACCTAAAGAAATGTAAATTCCTATGGTCAGAATATATTGTTGTAATAAGAGGTGACTTTAACAAATATGCATTCTCCCAGTTTTTCCATCCCTTTGTGACAAGACACCACACACTGCCAATTGGGATGCATCAGCTTCATCAAAATAAGACTGGGAGGACTCTGAATGCTTCAAAATGGGAGCAGTGGTTAACTTCTCTTTCAGTACAGCAAAAGCTTGCTCAGCCTGTTCAAACCAACTGAAATTACTACCCTTTCACAATAGTTTAGTGATATGAGAAATGATATCAGAAGAGCGGTTAATAAACCACCTGTGGAAGTTGGCAAAAGCAAGAAATGACTGAACATCTCACACTGAACTTGGACTGGGCCATTGCAGGATGGCTTCGATTTTCATGGGTCCATATGAGTATCTGATGGTGAGAGAATATACACAACAAGTAGAGTCTGCGGGTCTGAATCGATCTCTCAAAAGAAAAGAAGCGACATGACAGCACGTTCAAACATGAAAGAAGTCCTCATAAAGAGGGCCAAGTCCCATCACCCACCGAAGTGGCATGCTTCATCATCTGGGACCTCCCATAACTACACCTAGTGTAGTTATAGAGCTACAACTCCTTTGATTACTGTAACAAGGAGGAGCTCAGGGATGTTTTGATTCCTGTAGTTGGGAGGACGAATTATCTCAGAATGAGAAAGACTGCCATAAGTGTGGTGAGTCTAGATGCAGTGTGTGGAATAGGGAAGTGATTTAAAATTGATTATCATTGGAAAAATAATTTTATTCTGTATCCAATGACATCAAGCTAAAAACAGCAGAAATTATGAGGGAAACGCGTCCACAAATGTTATAGGGCCGCGCCCTCGTGGGTCAACATGTTTCAGCCAACCTGTGTCTACCCAATGACAGTGGCTTTCGTCAGGACCATCAGGTAACACTACTGCAAAAATGTGAATAAGTGATGAGTGAAATAAAAGGGAACAATACAACCTACCAAAGTACCTACTTATCTGTGGATATGTGGCACCGTAGTGATGTAACTTAATCACCTGGAGGCAAAACAGAATAATAATACATGAATGAAATGTGCTGAACATGTCTACTACGTTTTTTTGACATAATACAAATGTCTCGTACATAAACATTTGTCATGCGTACAAACTGCATTGTCTTCTTACCCGCAAAAAGTCAGGGATGCACCTACACTCCTGGTTACAACTCAGGGCGTGAGGCAACGCTCTAGAAGACAAGAAAAGGGGGAGAAAGAACTAACTAATGCCATAGAAAACAGAGGATGGTATATTCAACTGTTTGAGCAAAAAGCTGTGTGACTATAAAACCAATAAAACCAATAAACAGACATAGGTATGTTAACTAACTCCAAGATGGACAAAACCATGCTGCCATTCTACTGGAAAACGAATTGACCAGGACCTTATGTGAGCGTGTCCATTGCATAAATGCCAATGAAGTCACCGACAACAAGCGAATGCCGAAGCACGCATCTGAATACTGCCAGTAATGACTCAAAGCCCAGTCTCTAGGATAGAGTACGGTAAAGAGACCATTCAGTTGTGTGTTGATAAACAGAGAACAGGCTTACCTGTCCGTCGTTACCCCGGACCGTCTTCCTGGTTGTACCGAGTGTAACCGGAACAGAGTAAGTCCGCCCCTCATAAGGATTGACTGTATGACGCAGCGGACATGGGACCAATCATCACGTAGAGGCGCGATGACGCAACCCGTAAGCCAAACGTGCATCTAAAACGCAAAGAATGCTGGGGATTGTGGTCTCAGCAATCATATGGCAAGAGCTTGACCGGAGTTACGTGTTAAATAGGACAAAAATGTATCCTAAAAAATAGAGTCTCGGTCCGGTATGTCCCTGTTGTAAGAAACAGCAAACTGATCTCAAATCATGTGTAGAAGGCAGAACACGTAAAGTCTAGTGTTATTCTCTTAGGAAAACAAGCCATTACCGGGATGAAGATGTACATATGCGTTCGGAATGGACGCGTCTTGAATTGTAGCAATTTGGTAACGGGCCGATTCATAAATCGAGCCACTTGGAAAGTCAAAAGAGCAGAAAGTTCTGAACACGCTCTAGATAGGCTGCCAGTGGACTGAACGCACATCCTCCTGTGTTCGTCTGGACGGGGATTCATATAACGGACACGTCTCTCTAGGAATGTCCGAGTGAATCTCAGGCTACCATGAAAAAGAGTGTCACTCTGACTGTAGAGATATTGTACACTTAGAATTTTGACACAATGAAAAAGGTTAGAAAAAATTGAAACAATATCCCAGGTTTCTCTTCCTTGTTTAAAATAACAATAGATACAACTGGTGATTTTGTATTTATTCCACTAATATGCTGTATCGGGAGACAAGACTAAAGCCATGAGGCAAGGAGAAGAGCCCCCATCGTCAGCTTAAAGGGCATAGACCCTGCAGTATTACAACGAAGCCCAAGGAATTGACTCGTTGAGCCCTATCGTGTCGCTTCTGAGTGTAAAAACCCAGCGTTGCTCCTTTCTGAACAGGAAAGTGGAAATGTCAGTTATGTGGGACGGGATAAAGGGTTATTATTGCTGGCCCGCTTGTATGATTGTTTAATCAATTTCGAGGGGTACTGCCTGGCCTTTAAATTCCTCGAGAGAACGTCAGCATGCTCTTTAAATGTCTGTTTATTGGTTTTATTGGTTTTATAGTCACACAGCTTTTTGCTCAAACAGTTGAATATACCATCCTCTGTTTTCTATGGCATTAGTTATTTCTTTCTCCCCCTTTTCTTGTCTTCTAGAGCGTTGCCTCACGCCCTGAGTTGTAACCAGGAGTGTAGGTGCATCCCTGACTTTTTGCGGGTAAGAAGACAATGCAGTTTGTACGCATGACAAATGTTTATGTATGAGACATTTGTATTATGTCAAAAAAACGTAGTAGACATGTTCAGCACATTTCATTCATGTATTATTATTCTGTTTTGCCTCCAGGTGATTAAGTTACATCACTACGGTGCCACATATCCACAGATAAGTAGGTACTTTGGTAGGTTGTATTGTTCCCTTTTATTTCACTCATCACTTATTCACATTTTTGCAGTAGTGTTACCTGATGGTCCTGACGAAAGCCACTGTCATTGGGTAGACACAGGTTGGCTGAAACATGTTGACCCACGAGGGCGCGGCCCTATAACATTTGTGGACGCGTTTCCCTCATAATTTCTGCTGTTTTTAGCTTGATGTCATTGGATACAGAATAAAATTATTTTTCCAATGATAATCAATTTTAAATCACTTCCCTATTCCACACACTGCATCTAGACTCACCACACTTATGGCAGTCTTTCTCATTCTGAGATAATTCGTCCTCCCAACTACAGGAATCAAAACATCCCTGAGCTCCTCCTTGTTACAGTAATCGAAGGAGTTGTAGCTCTATAACTACACTAGGTGTAGTTATGGGAGGTCCCAGATGATGAAGCATGCCACTTCGGTGGGTGATGGGACTTGGCCCTCTTTATGAGGACTTCTTTCATGTTTGAACGTGCTGTCATGTCGCTTCTTTTCTTTTGAGAGATCGATTCAGACCCGCAGACTCTACTTGTTGTGTTAGTTCAAGTGATTTGGGGATTTGTCTGCGTAGGTCTTTAAAAATTCCCTTAGACCCTATAACCAGTTGTTTTGTATTGGGTGAGAGAATATACCCCAAAAATTCAACCTGGGTTGTGTGAAAAACACATTTATTTAGTTTAGAAAATAGATGATTGTCTCTAAGTCACTGCAGAACATTTTTTATGTGATCAATGTCATCTTCTTTGGTCTGAGAATACCTCCGTATATCATCAATAAATACAATGTCGAATATATTCAGATAATCCCGCAATATTTAATTGATGAAAACTGAGAGGTTCCTGGGGCATTGTACAAGGGGAATAGCATGAAACAATATTCAAACTAACCAAACCTAGTGGAAAAGCAATCTTCCACTAATCTCGGTCTCTTACTCTAATAAGGTGGTAAGCCCACCTCCGATTTAACTTGGTGTACATGGTCAACTTTTTTACTTGGTCTAAAATTATGGGAATGAGCAGAAGTGGGTATTGGTTTTTTACAGTTGCCTTTTCAGCGGTCTACAGTCGATACAAGCCCATAAATCCCCTTCCTTTTTTGGCATGAAGGACAAAGGAGATAACACTGGAGAAGAGGAATAACTTATGAACCCACATGGTAATCATTACCTATGTATTCTTTGAGATGTTTTCTTTCAGGTTCAGTCAAGGCATAGATGTGACTAGTGGGTAAGTCAGCTCCTGGAACTAAATGAATTCTGCAACAGAAACTGCAGTGTGGTGGCAAAGCAGTAGCTTTTGGTTTATCAAAGACATCCTGAAAGTCAGAACACAAAAAGGGTAACTTCAGAGGTTCCATAGATATAGAAGCTGCACAACAAACAGGAGTTCACATTCTGTTGCTCCCTGATACCAATGCAACAAAGAAAAATGTGAATTCAAAGTCACAGTACGAGACGACCAATCGCTATGCAGGTTGTGCAATTGAGACCAATGAGTATGGCCCCAAAATTCAGAGCATCAATCAAATCGAAATAAATCACCTCCGAGTATCCATTATCACACATCATAACCATTTCACTGGAATGATAAGTG
This sequence comes from Triturus cristatus, assembly GCF_964204655.1. Lineage (NCBI taxonomy): Eukaryota > Metazoa > Chordata > Amphibia > Caudata > Salamandridae > Triturus > Triturus cristatus. The sequence goes on from NC_140582.1 coordinate 502,186,220, forward strand.
ATGATCACAGAGGAAAATTCCAGCCCATCTACAGGTCTGAATGGTTCGGGATGTTTTTTGGGGACAAAAACTATACCCAACGCTTTGGTAAGAGTGATATACAAAAATCTTTCAATTGCTCCAGAATCCAATAAGATTGGCATTGTCTTTTGGAGCTGAATAGAGATCACTAAGGTAGCTGTTATGGTAAAGTATTTAGGAACATAAGCCACTGTATTTGCCAAGTACTTAGATATCTCACAATAAACAGTACTCGAAGGATCGATCCCAACCCCCTTCAAGCTTTTTAGTTTTTCAACACATTGTCGTGCTGATCAGCTAAAGCTACAGTTTTCCTGGGTATCATTGGACATTACCTAGCAAAAGGACTCTCTTTTCCACAATATTAACACAAATTCAACCTATGCCTTTATTACTTCTATTTAGCAGTAAGGGGACCATGAACCCCTCATATCTGCATGGGCTTGCTGCTGTCCCTTCTTTCTACTTATTCCTTTTTTTCACTGCGAAACACCAAAACACATGGCAAATCGCTTCTTGATTTTTCTCCCCTTCTTTCTCTCAACCTGTGGCCTAGCTTGACCACTAGCACAATAAAGGTTGAACAATGCTCTGGATGATCCACTATCTGAGACAGTATATCTTTGAGCTCATCTCCGTCATGACCCTGTGTCCCCGCCCCATGACGCTGTGTCCCCATGCCACGGCATGCCTGGATTCATAATAAAATGTCCCCCTTCCCGGGGGATATAATGTGATGATTTACTGTTATGTAGTCTTGTTCTGTGCATAGACATGATGTTAAATTCTGTACATAGCCATGATGCTACACACTGACAAACAAACTTACATATCCCTGTTGGCAAGTGGTAGGCACAATATATTTCTGTATTGTACAGAGTGCTGTATTACATGCCTTTCCATATGTAGCCACATGAAGCACACATGCAATAAACGGTCCTCCTGCAAGAAGACTGTTCTGCACCACATGTTTCACAATGGCAAACGAGAGCACTTGCAGCTGGCAGATGCGCCCTCCACATGCCTTTCTAGCATGTTCTAGGAATAGACTATTTAAGGACTCCTGTCCTGACACGGGGCACTTGGCCTCAGTTTGCCTAGTTACTCACCTGGTCTCAGGTCTTGCTCCCTGTAGCAGCAGCAGTGTTTTGGCAGATTTCCTCCAGTTCCCACCTCCTGTCAGCTCAAAGGTAGTACTCGAGTACAGGTTTGATAGAGAAAGTACGAAATATAGTGTTTTCCTGTATGAATGTCATCTTCAGTTTTTCTGTCATCCTGCAGCGTTCCCTGATGATGCAGCCAAGGTGGCCTTTGTGATATTCTATTTAGTAGGTAATACAGCCACCAGGGCTGTTCCTTTGGTTGAGAACGATGATCCGATCTTGTATAATTTTGTGCAGTTTAAAGACAACATGCAAAGCCTATTCGCAAAAAATATGTTCATGCACGCTAGTGATAAGGAATTGCTGAGTATAAAGCAAGGTTCAAAGGACTTGATCATGTATGTAATTAATTTTAATAGGCTAGTTGCTGAAACATATTGGCCAGAGGACAAAATTACTTCTCTCTTTTATCGCTGGCTCCGTGATTGTCACAAGCCACTCACCTGAACTCCAGGCTGTTCCTTTGGGGAGTAAATAGGCCCTAACACCCCTTGGTGCCTGTCCTGGTAGCAATGACAATATTGACAGCACTGCACCAAGGAAGAGTCCAAGGGGAAGGGGGTTTGGAAGGCGAAATAGAGAATAACAAGCCACTAGGACCACGGGACGTCTTGTCGTCAGATGGGTGCATCAGGTTGGAGAACAGGAAACTGGAATGTGCTGTGTGTTGTATCAGTAGTATTGGTCACACACGGGTAAGAAAGACACTAGTGCAATCTGTGGGAAATAATGTAAAATTAGGGTGTGGTACAAGAGAAAAGCCAGATGACTTACACTTATAAACGTTGGTACACAATCATAAAAAAGAGAATTTGCAATGACACATCTTTTTCCCTTTGGAGATATCAAGTAACAGGGTACGAACACTTGCCTTATCTATTTTGACATTATCTCCAAAGAGAGTCTTAATTTCTGTAATACTATTGTTCATAAATACTTCTGTAAAGTCTGTAACACAGTTCAATAACACTATCGTTCAGAAATGCTTCCGTGCAGTTTTGTAAAGCAGTTTGATACATTATCAATCATAAATGCTCCTATACAAAGTGCACCATAGTTCGATGATTGCTCTAAAGCAAATCACAATGATACAGTCTGCACCACAGTTCGATGATTGCTCTAAAGGAAACCCCAATGATGCAGTCTGCAACACAGTTCGATGATTGTTTTAAAAGAAATTGCAATGAAAGTTACCACAAATGGTTATGGCCTGAGATTCCAACAAATCTTTCTGGCCAAGTCTTAGTTTTTTCTGCTTGATGATCAAAATAAAGTAATTACCTTGTAGTTTGATAGCCATAAGACGCAGGAACCAAGGAATACGTTGCTGTAGAGGTGATGGGTGTGGCCATCAGGTGATAACTGATAGGAGCTGGCAGCCGTAAGGAGAGCTGCCGGAACACTGCAAGGCTGCCCGGTGGGGAGGGGGGGTTGCGCACTAGCCCCCCCTAAAAGGGCGGCCGCCTTAGTGCCATAGGAAGGCACGGGAGGCACCGGTCTAGTCCCTGGGCCACAGCCAGGGAGGACGTCCGGTTAACCCACTTCCGGGAAAGGGGGAGGGGACAAGGGTATTTAGGTTGTCCCCCAGCGATGTTCGCCCTCTTGTCCCTCGCCTTGATCGTCCGCGCACCCAGTAGCCTCAGAGCCTCGTCGCTCGCGGTGAGTTGCCTGCCTCCTCTCCCCGGCCCTGTCCCTGGACAGTACCAGGTGATGGGCCCTGTGGTCGGAATACCACGGGCGGGGGGGGTGCGGGCACAGTGCCAGGCTCAAGTCGCCGGCCAGGGAGGTTGCGCGTGCGGCGGGGGGTGGGGCGCGCGTGTGTTTATTATCGGTCGGGCATCGGCAGTGCCATCCACTTAATCTCCCCGTGCCTGAATGTAATGTAAATCGGTGCCATGGTAAGCGCTCAAATACCTTCTGGTCGAGCCCGCGCCTTTAAAGAGTCACTGTGGCCTAATGTTCAGGCTTGAGACTCTTACGGTCAAGGTCACAGGTTCAATTCAATTGTTTCTGTTCCGGTCTAGAAGAGAGCTTGTTCACCCCCCCTTGAACCCGCGTGCAAACACTTTTATAATATACGGCACAGTATATACACAGCTAGTGCCGTGGGTGATCTTAGCCATATTATGGCTCTTTTGGTGCTGCGTGGATTGTAATCTTTTGTACCAAAGAAACAAGGGGGTCTGGGAGTTATTAGACATCAGTGTGTAATAATACTGTGAGATAACGTGTGCCTGGTGCTTTCACTTTCGGTCGGGCATCGGCAGTGCCATCCACCTCTCTCCCCGTACCTGAATGTGTAATGTAAATATGGCTATGAGCTGTTGATTTTGTCAGGTGAGTGGCTTGTCGGCTCGGCTGCCTGCGACACCGCACACTCCTTGACAGGGTTGTGCATGAATTCATGCAATCTTTCTGAACTCTGACTCGGTAACCAACTCCCAGGCTGGACTGAGACGGCAGCTGGGAGGTGCCCAGAAACTGGGAGCTGCCTGCCCGTATTTCCAGGAGCCTCCTTTGGGAAGAGCGAATTGTCGCAAAGTTACGCGCATCTCCACTTCGAGGTGCAGAGAAGCCGGGCTTGGTGCTTGGAAAGCGCCCATCTCCTTCGGGCCGAGTTCGCGCCTCTTAAGAGTCACTGTGGCCTATTGGCCAAAGCCCGAGACTCGTTGTTCAAGGTTACAGGCTCAAATCCTTGTTCCTGTCCCTGTCGTGCACACTTCTCTATTACAATACACGGCACAGTATATACATAGCACACCTTTCCGCACGCGAGTGCCGTGTGTGATCTTGGTCATATAAACGGCTCTTTTGGTGCTGCGTGGATTTGAATCTTTGTCCAATGAAAGAAGGGGGTCTGGGACCTATTAGACATAAGTTAAAATACATGTGAGATAACGTGTGCCTTGGTGCTTTCACTGTCGGTCGATCCCTTGTGCAAGTGGTCAAAGTTTCTAACTCTAATAGTTATAGGGTCAAACCCTGGTCACGGGTTGGGTGCCGGAGTTAAAGTTTTAGCTGCTGTTGCGGCCTGAGAGCTTCGCTAACGCTTGGTCGCCCCTCCTCGCTGCACTCTGGTGGTTCAGCTCACGTTGGTGTAACAGGGGGAAGCACGGGGCTCATTGGGGGCAATCTTTTTGGTGTACTTGTGTCTCCCCCCCCTCCCCTGGTTTCAGGCTGATGGCTCAGGCGCCCTGAGGCGAGCGGGTTTTGGTGGCGGCGGAGGCTGAGGCATGGCCATGAAGGGGCGGTGTGTGGTTGCTCCTGCGGGCCATATCTTGATCCTCAGACAGCGCTGATGCACTGCGGGAGAGGGAGGGGCACAGTAGGGAGAGCCGGGTTGGAGCCTCCTCCGGACGGGTCGGTAACTGAGGTGGGTGTTCACTGCCTCGGAATCCAGAGTTTCGGCGACCAGGACTGGTAACAGCTTTGCCTTTCAACAAAAATTTTTAAAACTTCTGAGGGGAAGTTTGCCCTGACGCGGGCTGTAGGAGCGACACACTGTGCGCATGTGAGTTTGCGGCCTGATGCGGTGTTGGGCAGTCATCCTGTGGCGTCGCGTTTGTGGAGTGGCACACGTGCTTGCGTGGCACCGGCGGATGTAGATGGCTCAGTGCGAAGTCACGGACGGCTCCAGCTGACTGGGCTCGGGGGTGCGTTGAGAGGCAAGGGATCTGTCTGTCCCTCGTCGTTCACATCAGTCCAGGCAGGTATGTGCACCATCTTGGGGACAGGAGTTTGCCTAACAGTTAGGACGCTCGACCTCGAACCTGGGGGACCTGGGTTCGAGTCTTGGTTATGACGCTAAACCTCCTGTGATTCTGGGCAAATCATTTAAAAAAAAAAAAAAAGTGTAACTCAACTGGTTCTATGTAATGCGCTCTGCTACCTGATGGGATTCGGGCAAGTTTGCGCTATATTTTCTTTCCCAGGCCTTTCTGCCACATGGACCACGTGACTTCCCTACCCCTCTGAGCCCAGCTTTGGGGTGCAGTACGCAGGCATTGGGCCCCAGCCATTCGGGACAAGGCGCGGCGGACAGTGGGGACAGCGTCTCGGCGTTGTGGGGGCCTGCCCAGATTTCCTCCTTGGTGCGGTGTATAAGGGGGGAGGGTCACAGTTGCCAGTTTATGGTATCTATATTTTAAGTTACCACGAGCCTGCTGGATAGTGGCAGTGATGCGACAGCTGCTTAACACTTGGGGCCCGATTCACAGAATTAACTTAAGGCAAAATCCTAAACTTACTACTTTTGGTATTCACATAATGCACTTACTACTTTTGGTATTCACAGAATGCACTTACTACTTTTGGTATTCACAGAATGGATTTACGACTACTAACTTTACGTCCGCATTTGGGCCGGAAATTCCGGCCCGGAGGCGGGGCTTCCGGGCCGAAGGCGGGGCTTCCGGGCCAGAGGCGGAGATTTTGGCCATGGCTAAATCTCCGCCAGTGGCTGGAATCCCCACCTCTGGCCCGGAAACCCCGCCTCCGGGCCAGAAGCTCCGCCTCCGGGCCGGAATTTCCAGCCCGAGTGCGGACGTAAAGTTAGTAGTCGTAAATCCATTCTGTGAATACCAAAAGTAGTAAGTGCATTCTGTGAATACCAAAAGTAGTAAGTGCATTCTGTGAATACCAAAAGTAGTAAGTTTAGGATTTTTTCTTAAGTTAATTCTGTGAATCGGGCCCATGGTTTGTTTGACAGGATCGGGAACAGGCAACAGCTGACCATCAGCGGGGTCGATATTTTCTAACACGCACCAGTGTCTGCTGTGTGCCCTCTGGAGTTAGACACTCGGATGCCTCCCTTTTATTAACGTTTCTGTCTCTTCAGCAGGTCACAATCATTCGGGTTGGCTTGGACCATCGTTGTGCAGATTGACCCTCCCGAACCCCAGTAAATCTCCCTCGTCCTGTCCAAGTACGAAGATATAGGTATGGATATCTTGGTAATCGAAGCAGCGCAGTAATCGGGGCGTGTTCATGTGTGGCACGGCGTGCATTCACACACTAGGTGTCTCGGCCTGCAAAGCAAGGCACGTTTCCCGGTAAGAGGACCAGCTTTGTCCTACGGGAGGCCTGGGTGCTTTCGGCAATGTTACTCTCTGGGGGAACACTGGTCATCATTCTTGTGTTCCCGATTCCCCAAAGGACGAGCATGGGTAGCGGGTGCAATTGGCCCCTACCTGCACCCCGGAGATGTTTTTTCTTTGCGGTTTTGGAATGACTTAAGGGTGCCTTGTCCCTCGGAAAGCCGCATGCGTTTCTCTCCTCAGTCTGCGGTTAATTCGATTATAATTTAAGGTGTTGATGTTATGCCTGTCTCTGGTTGCCAATCGCAAATTAAGGCTTGGGTTGTGTGTTCCATATTGGGCAGGGTGCCAGTGCTGAGATCGCCAACCGTGTCCTCTGGGCAGCACAGCGGGTGACTGGCTGTGCAGTCCTCATAGGCGAGGCGAGAGGTTTAATCTGCTTGGATCAGCACCCGCCTTGGGGGAATTTTGACATTAATGTGTCAGCTAAGATGTGGGCTCACCGTTAATAGGGTTTACCGTTCGTAAAGGGCTTGGAGCCCCGTGTTCGCGCTACGGAAATGATCAGGCATAATCAAGTTGCTGTCGCGTCGCCCAGGTTCCTTTTGCCCATTTCCAGCCTTCTCCGGTTTCCTGCTTTAAGATATGGAAGACTGCAGGGGGAGGGGCTGTTAACCGTTCAACCTTGTCAACGAAGCCGCTGTGTTGCGCACTTTCCGGCGGTGCAGTAACGGCCGGCGCCCCAAGACCGTAAGGGTGTAAGGAAGGTCTGTGCTTCAGTGTCTCGTAGGCAATGAGGGGGGCCCTGAGCGGCAGCCGGCTAGAAGGTGGTCGGCTTCACCACCAGAGCATGGAGTGTACATCACCAGTCAGGCGTCATAATGGCGGTTGCTTTCCAGTGGGCCCACGGCACGTGCACGTGTGACCCTGTTTTAATTCGCTTCTGTTGGTTCAGCTGGTTAGCCAATAGATGGGCTTGTGGTAGGGAGTGCTTATTTTGTAGTTAATATAGGGATGCATGACATGTGCTCAGTATCGCACGTATCGGGAGCTCTTGTTTTACGTTTCAACACCTGTGGCACATCATTTACATTGGTATAATTGAGATGTTTTCTCAATGCACGTGAGATTAATGCCATGAATAGTGATCAGTCAGAATTTTCAGTGCGCGGAACACCTAGTAAAGGCGCGGTGTGCTGGTGGCCGGTCTGCTTGCCAGAGTGATCGCCTGAGCAAGCTGTAGCCCTGCAGATTAGTATCTGTTAATCGATCTTGAACCCTGCGCAGGGCTCCCTCTGCTCCATTGGTGTCGTTATGTTAGCCGTTGACTTGGGGTGCCCGGTAATTTCATGAGTGAGGCAGTGGGACCTATACCACTAGGGCTATCATGACAGTCTTTTGTTGGATCCTGTTGAAGGCAGGAGCACCCTTTTTTGCTGTAACTGTGTGCTCCCCTGTGGTAGGATTTGGCTCGTCGGTTACATTCAGCTTTCCTCCTGCCCAAGTTATCCTTCTAGCCTTGGGGGGCGGGTCTGCCTCTTTTGGCCTCTTGGAATTCAAGGGAATTAGAGGCGTGTCAGCTCCCCAAGCTTGATTGCCATGTTGCTGCGCTTCATGACAGATGTTGAATGTCCCCAGACAAGTGCTGCTTGCAATTTCAGTTTACATTGGTTTGGTGAACACATTATCCTTTCACTTGCGGTCATAGAACGTAGATTATGTGGTGGATTTAGCATTCCATGTCCTGGGACACTGAGCGGTAAGCCGGCTAGCATCAGGACTAATGCTCCGTTAGTAAGGGAACCCCCTGGGTTAGGCGTGCACGGCTAGGATCTGAGGGTAACTAGCAAAGGCTTGCTTCCAAGGTTTGTGAAGTGGATCAGATGGGCCAAGCTGTGCTGCATAGCACCCCGCATATTCTACAGGTCGCAGTTTTTAATACCAGGCCTATGCACAGTCACTGTTAGGTTCTGACTCCTATACGCCTGCACACCTTCGCGTATATTGTACTTTCGGGACGCAGGTTATACGTTCCACCGGGCAGCAAGATTCCTGCAGCAGGGAGCGCCGTCAGGCGGCAGGGACTTGGAGAGTATCTGGGATTTGAAGGTCCCGCTGGGTGCCTGCCACCTGGCCACTGCATGTGGTTGATGGTGATCTCCAAGGGCTTAGGAGGGGTCTTGACAAAAATCACCGGGGCTGATTCACAGGTGGGTGCGGTGGTTCCGACCTCATTTCGTATGATGCTCCCTGTCGGTTCTGTCTAATGTTCATCTAAAAGGGTTTTAAATCAACAGCCTCTCTTCTCAGCCATACTCTGAGCAGTATGCAAGCGGTTTGTGGATCAGTAGGTTGGGGGGAGCACGTCCGTTCCGGGGGTTGTGACTGTGAGTCCTGGTGTGACGCTTTGAGTCCTAGTCCTGCTTGCTGCAGGGCCGGATGAGGGTTGATTCATAATTGGTTGCGATGGATGAGGAGGCAGGACCCTGCAGCACACTCTGCTTAGCTATGTTACTGGCGAATTGTTCGACCTAAGGCCGAAGCGGGCGCGTATAGAGCAGGGCCGGAATGATTAGGCCAGGCAGCATGACAAAGGTCTTTTCGGCACTGGCAGAATGGTGCAGGCTGCTAAGTAGTGCCATTGCAGAACATAGATTTGTCAACATTCTCATGGAAATGATTATTAGCAGGAAGGTATTGAACCATGGTGATCAATTGGTTGTGGGTTCGTGCCCAACAGGAGTAAGGGAATTGTATTCTGATCCATCAGGCTACGTGTACCGTCGATAGCACCAGCAGCTGTAAGCTTCTATTTTCGCCCGGGACTGGGGCTGGCAATGTCATCATCTTTGCAGCCAGACACTGAATAGGCGAAGACATACTTACGATGGTGCAACAGGCACTCAGCAGTAGAGTCAGCTGAGTCTCTTCATACCCTGGTATCCGTCAGTGATAAAACGTAAGGTTGTGGCTACACACGAACAGGCACTCTAGGGCAGCTGGGGCGGGAGTGTGCCAGTGCCAAGAGGGTGCGGGTTGCCTGGTTAGGGCTACTTGTTGGGAGGGAGCACTAATACGGATAGCCACAAGAGCACATTTTGCATTCATAGAAGGCTAAATTGATACTTTTATGGCATGGTGCCAGTTGCTTCAGTTATGCGCATGTTCCTTGGCAGTGTCAGGAACATTCAGAAATCAATGTTGGTGGTTAGCCTGTTGTCATGCTTTTCAAAGGTGTTTCAGCTTAGGCATGGCCAAGCATGGGTTAGAGGCCGGTGGTCTGCCCTGGGATTCGTTTTAACAGGCAGGTGAAGCAGCAGAACTTAGAGGGGCTTGGGTCTGACCTCTGGTTACAAGGGCAGAGCCTGGTAAGCTCACTTAGTAGCCCGTCCTTGAGTTCGACAAAACGGTACCATTGATGTGAGTAACGGTAACGGGTAACGTCTCCCGCCCTCCAGCACTGCAGGTTGTGGAAGTGGCCTTCCAATGGGGGCGATTTGGTCCATATGATTGGGGGAAACTCCTGGGAAACATATTTGGGCTGCAAAGTAGCAGGAGAACTATTGGCATTCCCTGTATTCAACACAGAGAGGTATTTTATGCTTTGGTTCCCCCCTGGGTCACGCTGTCCTGTCTGCTCCCTGGTATGCGAACAGAAGTTTGGGAGGGCAAGGCTTCACATAGGGTGGTGACTGTCGGAAGGTGATGGTCATTCTACGAGTAGTGCTAGACTCAGATATCTGAGGAAAGAGGAAGTAGAGCGGGCTTGTCAACTCTTACCTCCACCCGCATTGGCACTTCCTGGCAGGAGTGGCTTGTCATAGGTATTGTTCTTCAGCCATGCAAAGGTAACATTGGACCAACGCCTATTTATAGGTTCAGGTCATATCAGTCAAAATCCACGGGGAGTTTTGAAAGAATGGGGGCACCTGTCCTGATGGGGCATGCTGGCTCCGGTCCTGTAGGGGCTAAGACTTGTTTTGGCTGGACCTGGGGAAGCCCGGTTATCAGCATGTTGTAAGTTAAAAGGCCTACCTTGGTGGGGGGCCCTGGTAGTGACGGTGGCCACTCCCAAGGCTGTGGAGGAGTTACAGGGCGATCCAGAGTCTGCAGATACCAAGGGGTACTTCATGCAGCAGCACAGCGTTGTGCTAAGCCAGGATACCCAGAGATGTTTAGCGTTGTCCCCTGGAAGAACTACAGCGCCCCGTTAGTCCTACGGGCGGTTGTGGGTCTGAGCAACCGGGGGCTGCCATAAGACGCTCCACCCACCTCTTTCGGGGGGGGCGTGAGTAAGCGAGTGGACTGGTGGTCCACGGATGGGAGGGGTGGCCCCTCCCAAGATTTGGTATGCACCAATTGGCGACTGCCACGGTGTAATTTAGGCTTATCAGACGGGCAGGCGGCATAGGGGTTGGCCTGCCCTGGGATCGGATCGCCCGTAAGATAACCCACCATGTTTGCATATTGGTTATGCTAATTAACCTGCAGCAATATTTCTCCACTTATAAAAGTGTTGTGTGGTTTATTGATGTATTATGTGTGTTATGTGACTACAGTTGCCGATATTGGCACTATGCAAGGCTGCCCGGGGGGGGGGTTGCGCAGTAGCCCCCCCTAAAAGGACGGCCGCCTTAGTGCCACAGGAAGGCACGGGAGGCACCGGTCTAGTCCCTGGGCCACGGCTTGGGAGGACGTCCGGTTGACCCACTTCTGGGAAAGGGGGAGGGGACAAGGGTATTTAGGTTGTCCCCCCGCGATGTTCGCCCTCTTGTCCCTCGACGTCTCGCCTTACCCACCCCTCCGCTTACCCGGCAGCCGGAGGTACAAGGAGTGAGGGGGGGTTAGGTTTTCTAACCTGTTATTTTGTGATGCAGGAGGAGTTACAGGGCGATCCAGAGTCTGCAGATACCAAGGGGTACTTCATGCAGCAGCACAGCGTTGTGCTAAGCCAGGATACCCAGGGATGTTTAGCGTTGTCCCCTGGAAGAACTACGCCGCCCCGTTAGTCCTACGGGCGGTTGTGGGTCTGAGCAACCGGGGGCAGCCATAAGACGCTCCGCCCACCTCTTTCGGGGGGGGGCGTGAGTAAGCGAGTGGACTAGTGGTCCACGGATGGGAGGGGTTGCCCCTCCCAAGATTTGGTATGCACCAATTGGCAACTGCCACGATGTAATTTAGGCTTATCAGACGGGCAGGCGGCATAGAGGTTGACCTGCCCTGGGATCGGATCGCCCGTAAGATAACCCACCATGTTTGCATATTGGTTATGCTAATAAACCTGCAGCAATATTTCTCCACTTATAAAAGTGTCATGTGGTTTATTGATGTATTATGTGTGTTATGTGACTACAGTTGCCGATATTGGCACTATGCTGCTGCTACACGGAGAAAAACCGAAGCTCAGAGTCGGGGCAGGAGTCCTTAAATAGTCTATTCCTAAAACGTGCTAAAAAGGCAAGTGGAGGGCGTGGCTGCAGGTGCTCGTATCTGCCGTTGTGAAGCATGAGGTGAGGAGCAGCCTTCTTGCCGGTTGGCAGTTTATTGCAAATGTGCTTCACATGGCTGCACATGGAAAGGCATGTAATACAGTTACATGTACATTACAGGAACACATTGAGCCTACCACTTGCCAACAGGGATATGTCATTGTGTTTGTCAGTGTGTAACATCATGACATCTACAGAATGTAACATCGTGGCTATGCACAGAATGAGACTGCATAACAGTAAATCACCACATGATATCCCTGGGGAGAAGGGCAACTTTATTATGAAGGTATGTGTGCAGTGGCATGGGGACATAGCATTACATCATGGGGACACAGATTCATGACAGTTTCCCCACTCAAATTCCAGCCTACCGGGCAGAGCTTGTCTGGATATCACACATGAAATCTCCTCACCACACAGGGTGCATGTTCAAAAGAGGCAGGCTCCTAAGAATTTTCCGAAGAATCATATCCTTTCCAGCTAGTACAAGCATCCTGCACATGTTTTGAGTCTAGAACTGGTTGTACTTCATATTCAAGGTGACCTTGTACAGGGATTGGAGGAGGACGGGTGTCCTTTCGTGTGGCAGGTTTATAAGGTTTTCATAGGGGAAACATGGAAAACTGGGTGAATTGGCTATTCTGGGGGTAGGTTCAGCTTAATGGAGACTGGATGTATGATCTCAGTGATTAAGAATCGGCCAAGGTACCTAGGGTGTAATTTTCAAGATTCATCTAATTTTATTTTTTTTAGTGGATAACCAGGCATAATCACCAGATTTATAGGATGCTGCTGGTGCCCTATGTTTGTCTGCTTGCAACTTCTTTGTTGCCTTGGTTTTACTTAGATAGTTTTTAGAATGCACTTGAATTACATGTAACTGGTGTAAGTGTTCTGTAACAACTGGGACCAAAGAGTTATCTAGAGGGACTCATATAGCTCTAGGTTGGTACCAGGTTAAGAAATAAAAAGGGGTGCAGAGTGTGGCTAAATGTGCGCTATAATTGTAACCAAATTCAGCTAAGGGTAGTGCTGCATCCCATTGACTAGTGACTGTGGCTAGGACACAATGAAATATTTTCACTAAGGACTGGTTTACTTTCTCTGTTTGACCATCTCTTTCGAGATGATATGCTGGGGAGAGGGCAATTTCAATACCAAGTGCGTTGCATAAAGTTTTCCAAAAATGTTACATAAACTGACTCCCATCGTCAGAGATAAGTTTGGACGGGAGTCCATGTAAGCGCACCACATGTTCTGTAAAGATGGTGCTGAATTCACTGGCTGTTGGCAGTTTAGGTAATGGGACAAAATAAGCCATTTTGGATAATAAGTCAATGATTACAAGGATTGCGGTGTTATCGTGTGCTGGAGGATGATCTGTTAAGAAATCTATACTCATTGTATGCCACGGGCTTGGAGGCATGGGCAGTGGTTGGAAGAGGCCTGTCGGTACTCGGTGGGTGGCTTTTTGTCTTGTGCATATTGGGCAGGTGGCTACATATTCTGTAACATCCTTGCACATGATTTCTCACAAAAGGTGCCTCCAACAGCTTGCTAATGCTTTCTGCACTCCTGGGTACCCAGCTTGGTTCTAATCATGATTCAATTTTAGGACTTGTTCTCTTAGATATTGTGCATCTAAGTATAAAAAGGCATCATGAAAGTGGAACCCATCCTTACACTATGGGAAGGCTTTGAAGGCCATTCATGGATGTTCTGCTTAATATAGTGTATATATATATATATATATATATATTATCTACTGGCGGTCGCCAGTAGATAGTTATAGTTACAACCTAGTTTCCATAGGAAATCTCAAAATTCTATTTTGAATAACTTTGGGGCCGGTTGACGAATCCTGGCGAAATTTTCAAAACAAATGGGGCGCTCCGTTCAGCTCCTACCCTGACAGTCTGGGGGTGATTCGTCAAGCGGGGGCCGAGAAAAAGGGGGGGTCCCAAAACGCGTGTTCCCCATGCATTTTTCCATAGGACCTTTAGTCGCAGCTACAGCCCGAACGGCTGAACAGAATTACGTGAAATTTGGCAGAGAGGGAGCCATAAGGTCAAGGAAGTGCCTTTTGCAGGTCTGGTGTAAATCTGTTCAGTATTTCCTGAGAAAATAGCATTTAAAAGCATATCAATATCTATACGCGATACCGTGCCGTGCGCGAGCGCAATTCTGATTGGTTGTTAGATGTCGGTAAACATTCGAATCGGTCGAAACCAGGAAGTGTCGTCGCCATTTTGTCTCTCGCAGTCTGAGGGGGTGAAAAAAAAAGGTGGAGAACGTGAAAAGGGGGCAGAGTGGACAGTTCCTGACCCCCTAGCCTTTGTCAGGGGGTCACAGAAGGACCCCCAAGGGAGAAAAAAACAATTTTTATTTTTGAAAAAAATCGCGAGGTGCGCGCACCGCGCGTGCACGGCGAACCGTGGGCGCTCGGTGCGCGAAGCGCACTGAGCGCCCACAGCGCGCGCACGGTGAAAAAACTGGAGAAAAAAAAAATGAATAAATACATAACTTACCATTTAAAAAAACGTACAAATTCACTGAAAAAACCATAGGTTTCACACACGTTATAGTTACGAATTAGCGTTTAAAAAACCTTGCAAATTCACTTAAAAAACCATAGGTTTCACACATGTTATAGTTAGCTGGACATTTCACTCGTAAAAAACCAATGAAATTCCCCCGTTATAGTTAGTGCAGGCAACTATAACTCACGCGACCGCAATCCTCTGCTGATGACGTCAGATATTACATCACTCATGACATATGTGTCTTTATGAAAAATAAATATTTGTAATATATGTATAGCTAAAGATTAATGGAAGAAGACATGGGTAAATAAGTGTCTAAATACAGTGATGTAATATCTGACGTCATCAGCAGAGGATTGCGATCGCGTGAGTTATAGTTGCCTGCACTAACTATAACGGGGGAATTTCATTGGTTTTTTACGAGTGAAATGTCCAGCTAACTATAACGTGTGTGAAACCTATGGTTTTTTAAGTGAATATATATATGTGTATATATGTATATATATATATATATATATATATATATATATATATATATATATAGTAATATAGCAACAAGTCTCCACTCCTCAATTACCAGCTTAATAGCTAGCAGTTCTCACTCTGCCATGGTGTAATTTTGTTCTGCTGGGAGCAACTTTTTTGAACAAGAAGAAATGGGGTATACATGCCCAGTTGCAAGGTTTTTCTGTGATACCACTCCTCCTACTGCTACTTGGGAGGCATCTGTTACAGCAAAAAAGGGTTGGTCAGAGTCTGGGTGTTGAAGCACTGGTGCAGTGGTGAATGTTTCCTTCACTATCTTAAATGCCTGTGGCACGGCTGACGACCAGATGAAAGGCTGTCCTTTATGCAAAAGCAGCATGATTGGGGCTATGGTTTCTGAGAAGTTCTAAATAAACTGTCTATAGAAGTTCAGAAACCCCAATAACCGTTGTATATATTTCTTATTTGTGGGTTCAGGCCAGGTGAGGACAGCCTCAACCTTTTTGGAATCCATGGTTAGTCCGGTTGGTGAGAGAAGAGATCCGGGAAATTCCACATTGAGCATGAAAAGTAAATTTTTCTAATTAGCCAAAATGGGGGTATTATTTCACACTGCCAGGTTATTAATGAGCGCTCTCTTTTGAACGTTCTTGTCTACAGTTGAAATAAATCAGAAGACGGAAAACAACCCCTAAACCCTCTACAAGTGGGCCTGAGCCCGCTATACGAACGTAAAGCAAGACTGTGCACCCGTTAATTTCACAGTATGCAAGGTATGTTACCAATTTGTATCAAACAAGATTCATGCAATATAATAATTGGATAATGAGGGATCACAGGACGATCAAGTAGATTCAGTTTTCGGTTTTATGGTGAAATTCAGAACAATCCAGCCAGCCAACACGTGTTTCGTCATGGGGTACACACACCCCCCGACTTCTTCAGGGCTGGTAAGAAAACATATACAGGGTATATATCACAGACAAGTATCTGAATATAATGACATACAGTAATCTAGTTAAAAATCTAACTCGGAAGGTGGGAAAAACCGACATTGGTCAATTGCACCATGGATTTCAGAGAGGTAACCAGGTGTTAAGGGTTAATCACCCAAATAAGTATAGATCAAAGACTGTAATTTGAGTATTCTTGACCAAAACAGAGAGATAGAAAAATATCAATAGGTATACGTCGTCCTTAGTGCGTGAAAATACTATGAAGACCCCTTCACAGCAGGTGCCGCGTGAACGGATGTGTCCACTATTTTTACACGGTGTTACATGTGCGAGTCTTGTGTATTCAAACATCCTGATTGAGACTGTATTAAACCGGGTGAACCAAGTGTATGTGGCGAATTCTATCATTAGCCCCACTCAGGGAGAAAATTAAAATATAAGTGCGAGCCGATATCGAAGTACCCCTACCTTATCGTAGTACGGCCAATGATTCACACCTATAAGCAAGTGAAAAAATCCATACACTATCACGATCCATTTCTTGATTATTAATTAACCATGAACACACACTGAAGAGTCCTTAGATACACTCTTTCACCATATGCGGTGCAGTAAGTACTTCAAATCCAGGCTTACCTTACACCTGGTGATAATTCCGACCCAGGGGGTCTTATATTTCAAAAAACAACCGGTGTGATTAAGCGTTGTCCGCAGTTGTTTACCCAAAGGTCCAACCAAATCTGTGAGTTAGTCACACTGTTCCAATTTCGACATTCAGGCTCTGTAAAGAGTAATATGAATCGGTCACTCGCACGCTCTAAAAAAATCGAATGGGGCCATCAATTAAACAAGAGTCTCCAAGTTCTGGAGTAATTCTTACCCGTTGACGAGTACGTCTATCCGTAGGTGCTTGGTGTTCTCCGCGTGTATTTGCGTTTCTATTAGTGCGCATACCCGGAAGTGTTTATATTGGGAAACTAAGTCAAACACTAGAACGTGTGTGCGTGAATGCGTTTAGTGGTGCGCATGCGTAGGATTGAATTAGTGTTTATCTCCAAGTTTGTCAAGAAACGCGAATCTCGAAAGAAAACGAAAGTAAGACAATTCTTACATGAAAATACATGGCCGAAAATCAATATATATTCTAAACGATAAAAAATGTTCTTCACTTGATGGATTACATTGGAGAAGCGGTACAAATTGCAGCAAAGTATCGATTGGTATTGAAAACACTTCGTAGAGAAAAGCAGAGACATTAAAGTGCACATAGGAGAAGAAAATAAGCCACAATATTTATCGATGCATGAAATTTCATGACAAAAGGTCTGCATTACACATTACTAACCATCTGATATCGTTCTCGGTGTACCCTTATTCAAAATTTATTGTGACATTTGTTTCTTAGAAAAAGCAGTGTGGTGTGATTGTTGGTACATGATGTTACTATCCGTTATTAATATGGTTTATGGTTCAATGGTGGTCATTCCCGTGTATATACAATGTCGAGATGATCACCTGCTCAGGACCATGCTCCAAAATCAATAACCCTTCAGATTTCAAAATAAAAGGAACCTATCAGTCTCCTAGGAAATAGTGCATCTCATTGTCACTATTAAAACCTAGGTCGTAGGTTCTCAAGCGCATGATCCAAAAGGCTTCCAGTCTCCTCAAGTTAAGCTCCCTATTACCTCCCCTAGGGTTCTGTTTGCAAAAATCTATACCATAGAATTTAAACTTCTTGGTCTGGCCTTGTGTGGGACACTCCCAAATGTGTAATGCCATGGGATATCTTGAATCTTTCTGTTTTAAGGCTCTTACGTGTTCTGCAATCCTTTCCTTCAGGCATCTTATAGTGCTGCCTACATATTTACCTCCACATGTACATTCTAGTACATACACTACAAATTTAGTGTTGCAATTAATGTTTACCCTGATCTCATAGTCTTTACTTGGGCCTTGAAACGTCCTTTTCTTGTCATCCGCCCATCTACAAGTGCCACAACAACCACATTTGAAAAAACCTTTGGATCTTGCGCTAAGCCATGTGTCTGGGAAAGCGTTGTGTGTATAGCTCGGACTTAGGCGTGCGCGTAAGGTTTTGCCCCTTCGATAAGTAATCTGTGGTTTTTTGTTAATGAACTTAGATAAAGAGGGGTCATTTGTGAGGATGTGCCAGTGTTTCTGTAGGCTTTTGGATAGGGCCCTACTGTGATCATCGTAATTAGTGATCAGCCTGACTGATGTATCTGCGGGTTTCTTCTCCTTGTCTGTGATTGTTTTGATTCTGTCAGTGTTTCTGATTTTGTTCCCTGCTTTCTGGATCACAGATGTGTTGTATCCCCTTTTGATAAATCTGGTTTCCATGTCCCGTAAGCAATGTCGAAAATCTGTGTCAATACTGCAGTTCCGTCTGGCCCTGGTGTATTCGCCTAGTGGAATGGCATTGATTTGGTGCGGTGGATGTGCACTTTTTGCGTGTAAGATCGCATTACATGCAGTGTCTTTCCTATGTAATCTGGTGTGCAGTTGGTTGTTTTTAATGAATATTTCAATATCCAAAAATTTGATACCCATGCTGCTTGATTCCTGTGTAAATTTCATATGTGAAGTGTTTAAATTTAGGTATATGCAGAATTCCGTGAGTTTTTCAGGGCTGCCTGTCCAAATCATTAAACAATCATCGATGTAGCGCCCCCAGTATAGAATAGAGTCATGGAATCTGCCTCCTCCTGGTCCCCATATCCAGTCCTCTTCCAATTTACCCATGAACAGATTTGCGAAACTGGGGGAAAATTTGGATCCCATCGCCACTCCCTTCTTCTGTTTATACCATTGGGAATTGAATAAAAATACATTGTTATAGAGAATAATGCGCATCATGTCGATCAGCATCTCTGTGTGTTTCCATTGTGAAGCAGCTCTTTTAAACAGAATATTTTCTATGGATTTTATTCCCAGTTCCAGTTCAATGCTGGTGTACAAAGACACCACGTCCATCGTCACCAGGATCATGCCCTCCTCCCATCTTAGATCTGACAGAATGTTCAATATATGCTTCGTGTCCCTTATATATGAAGGAAGGTTTTTTACCAGTGGTGACAGAAACACGTCTACATATTCAGCCAATCTTTCCGTGGGACCCCCAATTCCTGCTACTATTGGTCTACCCGGAGGGAAAGTGAAATGTTTGTGTACTTTCGGAAGTGTGTAAATGCAAGGGTAGTTGGGTTTAAACACTTTGAGATAATGCATTTCTTCCAGGGTCAGCAGACTGTCATTATACCACTCAGTAAGTTTGTGATTAATCGTTTGTGAAAGTGGACCTATTGGATTGTGGTGTATTGGTTCGTAGCATGATGTATCATTGAGTTGTGAAAGTATTTCTGCATTGTAATCCTGCTTATTCATTACCACTACGTTGCCTCCTTTGTCCGCTTCTCTAATTACAACATCTTTGTTGTTTGCAAGTTCTTTAAGGGCCACTCGTTCCCCTTTGGACAGGTTGTCCGTGTATCTTGATTTCTTTTTGTCCCTTTTGTCTTCAAATTTGTTAAGGTCAGCCAGTACTAATTTGTGAAAAATGTCTATTGAGTTCCCGCTAGTTAGTATGGGTGTCCACTTGGATTTTGATCGAAGCCCACTGGTCAATGTGTAATCTGTCTGGATGTCAAGCTCTTGTAATAGTGAATCTATTCGTTGGGGTGTTTCCTCTGTGTCTGCTAAAGATAAGAGTAATTGTGTATTTAGCGCGTCTTGGATACTATAACTGATGTTCGAAGAATCAGTAGGAATATGCATAGAGATTTTATTGGGTACAGGGTTCATTTCAAAAAAACTTTTCAATTTCAAATTTCTCGTAAATTTGTATAGATCCACTTTGGTATTACACACATCACCCTCATTAGTGGGGTTAAAACTCAAACCTTTTTTTAACAAATTAACCATTTCATCATTCAAAGATATGGAAGACAGGTTCATGATCTCAATATCATCTGTCGACCCTGCCTTTATTTCTTGTTCTGACCTGACCTCAGTTTGGTGCGGTAATCCTCTTTTTCTCCCTGCCCTCTGACCTCTGCGGGTTTTGCGTTTGTGGGATCGCGGATAGGTGGAAGTCTGTTCCCTCTCCTGATTCTCAGTACCTCTCGTAAAAAAGAGGAAGAGGAAGGTGCCCCTGCATTCTCCAATTCGCTGTCGCTAGTGACTGGTGCATTTAAAGAAGAGGTACTGGAAGAGATTGAACTCATACCCTGTCTTTGATTAGTTTTTTCTGATTCTTTCCCTGTCTGAAAAAGATAATCATATTTTCTCGCATAGGTATACACTCGTCCTTCCCTGTAATCTATTTCATCCCGTTTCAGTTTTCTCGCTTTCCTTTCTTTGATCTCATTCTGATGTTTCATTAAAATCTCATTAAGTATTACATAATTTTTCTCGGTGGCTTCTTTGAGGTCTAGGGCTAATATCTCTTGTTCTAATGTCTCAATATCTTTTTGAAGTTTTATCAATTTCCTGTCTGTATTCTCAATTAGAATTGTCATGAGTGTTTGGGATTTATCATTTAATGTGTCTTCCCATTTCTTTAAAAGGTCCTCCTCCAGGTCATCGTATGTTGGGAAGATTTGCGATCTTAGACCCCTGGGGACCCTATTGAGACGCATGTACTGCTTCAATGTAGCTCCGTCCCACCATTTCGAATTTTCAGTTTTTTTCAATTTTTCTAATCTCATAAATTTGTCCCGCAGACCCTCTTTGCGTGTGGGTATATTAAGCCCAGCACTCGCTGCTACTGATTGCCCTTTGGCAAGGTTGTCAAAAAGTTCCTCTGCAATTTTATCTCTATCACTGTTCATGATGAGTCTTCACGCGGATGCTGCTCTAACCTGCGTACCAATTTGATAATTAGCCAAAATGGGGGTATTATTTCACACTGCCAGGTTATTAATGAGCGCTCTCTTTTGAACGTTCTTGTCTACAGTTGAAATAAATCAGAAACGGTGCAACAGAAGAGGGAAAACAACCCCTAAACCCTCTACAAGTGGGCCTGAGCCCGCTATACGAACGTAAAGCAAGACTGTGCACCCGTTAATTTCACAGTATTCAAGGTATGTTACCAATTTGTATCAAACAAGATTCATGCAATATAATAATTGGATAATGAGGGATCACAGGACGATCAAGTAGATTCAGTTTTCGGTTTTATGGTGAAATTCAGAACAATCCAGCCAGCCAACACGTGTTTCGTCATGGGGTACACACACCCCCCGACTTCTTCAGGGCTGGTAAGAAAACATATACAGGGTATATATCACAGACAAGTATCTGAATATAATGACATACAGTAATCTAGTTAAAAATCTAACTCGGAAGGTGGGAAAAACCGACATTGGTCAATTGCACCATGGATTTCAGAGAGGTAACCAGGTGTTAAGGGTTAATCACCCAAATAAGTATAGATCAAAGACTGTAATTTGAGTATTCTTGACCAAAACAGAGAGATAGAAAAATATCAATAGGTATACGTCGTCCTTAGTGCGTGAAAATACTATGAAGACCCCTTCACAGCAGGTGCCGCGTGAACGGATGTGTCCACTATTTTTACACGGTGTTACATGTGCGAGTCTTGTGTATTCAAACATCCTGATTGAGACTGTATTAAACCGGGTGAACCAAGTGTATGTGGCGAATTCTATCATTAGCCCCACTCAGGGAGAAAATTAAAATATACGTGCGAGCCGATATCGAAGTACCCCTACCTTATCGTAGTACGGCCAATGATTCAGACCTATAAGCAAGTGAAAAAATCCATACACTATCACGATCCATTTCTTGATTATTAATTAACCATGAACACACACTGAAGAGTCCTTAGATACACTCTTTCACCATATGCGGTGCAGTAAGTACTTCAAATCCAGGCTTACCTTACACCTGGTGATAATTCCGACCCAGGGGGTCTTATATTTCAAAAAACAACCGGTGTGATTAAGCGTTGTCCGCAGTTGTTTACCCAAAGGTCCAACCAAATCTGTGAGTTAGTCACACTGTTCCAATTTCGACATTCAGGCTCTGTAAAGAGTAATATGAATCGGTCACTCGCACGCTCTAAAAAAATCGAATGGGGCCATCAATTAAACAAGAGTCTCCAAGTTCTGGAGTAATTCTTACCCGTTGACGAGTACGTCTATCCGTAGGTGCTTGGTGTTCTCCGCGTGTATTTGCGTTTCTATTAGTGCGGATACCCGGAAGTGTTTATATTGGGAAACTAAGTCAAACACTAGAACGTGTGTGTGTGAATGCGTTTAGTGGTGCGCATGCGTAGGATTGAATTAGTGTTTATCTCCAAGTTTGTCAAGAAACGCGAATCTCGAAAGAAAACGAAAGTAAGACAATTCTTACATGAAAATACATGGCCGAAAATCAATATATATTCTAAACGATAAAAATTTTTCTTCACTTGATGGATTACATTGGAGAAGCGGTACAAATTGCAGCAAAGTATCGATTGGTATTGAAAACACTTCGTAGAGAAAAGCAGAGACATTAAAGTGCACATAGGAGAAGAAAATAAGCCACAATATTTATCGATGCATGAAATTTCATGACAAAAGGTCTGCATTACACATTACTAACCATCTGATATCGTTCTCGGTGTACCCTTATTCAAAATTTATTGTGACATTTGTTTCTTAGAAAAAGCAGTGTGGTGTGATTGTTGGTACATGATGTTACTATCCTTTATTAATATGGTTTATGGTTCAATGGTGGTCATTCCCGTGTATATACAATGTCGAGATGATCACCTGCTCAGGACCATGCTCCAAAATCAATAACCCTTCAGATTTCAAAATAAAAGGAACCTATCAGTCTCCTAGGAAATAGTGCATCTCATTGTCACTATTAAAACCTAGGTCGTAGGTTCTCAAGCGCATGATCCAAAAGGCTTCCAGTCTCCTCAAGTTAAGCTCCCTATTACCTCCTCTAGGGTTCTGTTTGCAAAAATCTATACCATAGAATTTAAACTTCTTGGTCTGGCCTTGTGTGGGACACTCCCAAATGTGTAATGCCATGGGGTATCTTAAATCTTTCTGTTTTAAGGCTCTTACGTGTTCTGCAATCCTTTCCTTCAGGCATCTTATAGTGCTGCCTACATATTTACCTCCACATGTACATTCTAGTACATACACTACAAATTTAGTGTTGCAATTAATGTTTACCCTGATCTCATATTCTTTACTTGGGCCTTGAAACGTCCTTTTCTTGTCATCCGCCCATCTACAAGTGCCACAACAACCACATTTGAAAAAACCTTTGGATCTTGCGCTAAGCCATGTGTCTGGGAAAGCGTTGTGTGTATAGCTCGGACTTAGGCGTGCGCGTAAGGTTTTGCCCCTTCGATAAGTAATCTGTGGTTTTTTGTTAATGAACTTAGATAAAGAGGGGTCATTTGTGAGGATGTGCCAGTGTTTCTGTAGGCTTTTGGATAGGGCCCTACTGTGATCATCGTAATTAGTGATCAGCCTGACTGATGTATCTGCGGGTTTCTTCTCCTTTCTGGATCACAGATGTGTTGTATCCCCTTTTGATAAATCTGGTTTCCATGTCCCGTAAGCAATGTCGAAAATCTGTGTCAATACTGCAGTTCCGTCTGGCCCTGGTGTATTCGCCTAGTTAATTAATAATCAAGAAATGGATCTTGATAGTGTATGGATTTTTTCACTTGCTTATAGGTCTGAATCATTGGCCGTACTACGATAAGGTAGGGGTACTTCGATATCGGCTCGCACGTATATTTTAATTTTCTCCCTGAGTGGGGCTAATGATAGAATTCGCCACATACACTTGGTTCACCCGGTTTAATACAGTCTCAATCAGGATGTTTGAATACACAAGACTCGCACATGTAACACCGTGTAAAAATAGTGGACACATCCGTTCACGCGGCACCTGCTGTGAAGGGGTCTTCATAGTATTTTCACGCACTAAGGACGACGTATACCTATTGATATTTTTCTATCTCTCTGTTTTGGTCAAGAATACTCAAATTACAGTCTTTGATCTATACTTATTTGGGTGATTAACCCTTAACACCTGGTTACCTCTCTGAAATCCATGGTGCAATTGACCAATGTCGGTTTTTCCCACCTTCCGAGTTAGATTTTTAACTAGATTACTGTATGTCATTATATTCAGATACTTGTCTGTGATATATACCCTGTATATGTTTTCTTACCAGCCCTGAAGAAGTCGGGGGGTGTGTGTACCCCATGACGAAACACGTGTTGGCTGGCTGGATTGTTCTGAATTTCACCATAAAACCGAAAACTGAATCTACTTGATCGTCCTGTGATCCCTCATTATCCAATTATTATATTGCATGAATCTTGTTTGATACAAATTGGTAACATACCTTGAATACTGTGAAATTAACGGGTGCACAGTCTTGCTTTACGTTAGTAAATTTTTCTAGTTTGGCAAATAAGTCATTGTCACGTAATCGTTGGAGAACTGCACAGATATGTTGGACTTGCTGTTCCTCATTTTTTAAACATATCAGAATGTCGTCTATATATACAACCACACGTATATCAAGGAACTCTCACAGTACTTCGTTAATGAAATACTGAAAAAGTGCTGGCGCATTGCACAGGCTAAAGAGCATGATGGATTCACTCAAATAAACTACATTTGGTGCAGAAAGCCAGTTTCTCCTCATCACCCTCTTTGACCCACTTAGAAAATCAATCTAATAGTTTTCACGACTTTTTCTGTAGAATCAATGCATCATCTTACTGGACAACTATGCCTCTCTGTCCACTAAGTACCGTGCTACGGGTTTGATTGGTAAATTTGCTTTGTATATACATCTTATCTGGGTATTTCCATGTGATATCGCTTGTAGCTCTTGTATATCACATTCTTTTTGGTGGCCTGTCTGATTTTCTTTTTGTCTATTCTTTTGGATAATGGGGACTGTGCGCCTACACCTACATTATCTATTCCCATGATCACTGTCACTTAATCTTCTACTGTAGGATTATTTCTGAATGAGTAATTATCCTTTGTCTATAACTTATTTGACTTTGGTGATTCAGTCTCTTCAGCACAGTATCGGGTGTAATTTAGGGCAGACTGTGCCTAAATAATATTTTTTCCTATTTTCTTTGGAATAAGATTGGAATATTATGTAGTGTTTCCAATTGACTTATAACTGATTTC
The DNA here is from genome assembly GCF_964204655.1 of Triturus cristatus. Lineage (NCBI taxonomy): Eukaryota > Metazoa > Chordata > Amphibia > Caudata > Salamandridae > Triturus > Triturus cristatus. The sequence goes on from NC_140582.1 coordinate 502,211,136, forward strand.
TGTATATGTTTGTAATTTTTTTTATCTTTTATTACAGCCCTGAGGAAGCCTTATTCAAGACGAAACACGTGTTGTCTCTATTGAACATTCCTGGACAACTATGTTCATGATTACATTATTGCTACCATGCATTTGGGACAGAACCATTTTTATTGTCTCATGGATCTTTACACATGTATTGCTTATTTGTGTGTACTATTTAATTCATTTGTAATGCATATAGACTATGAAAAGCTCATTTGTCATTCTTTACAACAACAAGAACATTGACAATAAATCAGTCTTTTCTGCCATCAAATTAGGTTTTTGGATTTACCGAAACTTGGTTTGTGCTCCAGATACTTATTGACTATTGTATGCGTCTCTGCTTTGGCAGTGCATCTGGGTGCTCCTCTTTGCAGCAGGGGTGCTGTCTGTAGTACCACACTACACTTTATTTGTTACTCTTATTACTGGCCACACTTGTGGGAAGGTCATTGTTTGCAATGGTTGTCTAAGTATGATGTGATGATGTTTTTCTTGACATATACTGATATAAAAGCAGGTGGTTCTAAAAGGGACCTCATGAGTGACATCTAGTGGCAGGCTGGCAGAATCCTGACACTATATGTCAAAATCAAATATGTCCACTGCGCCTAGCACCTCTCAGCTGTAGCTTCCTGCTCCTGGCGGTAAGTAACCACCCTAGAGAACACCTGTGATTTTAGGTACCGAATATTGAACGTGCCTGGAGAATTTGCTGCTCTGTTGGTTCTTAAAGAAGTCCACAATGTGGTTGTAGGGACTATGTATAGTTTTGGGACAAGAGCACTCCAATACAGATGCTCCCCTAAGTCCCCAACATTCGGTCAAGGCAACAGAAAGGGACTTTGTTAAAAAGCCAGTATTGCCCTGTAATAAGCCTGCTTTGTTTAGGACTTTGATGGAGAAGGGATGTAAAACCAGTAGCCTCCTCAAAACCTTCAGGTTAAAATTATTGTGGTGCGGTAAGAATGTTAAGGAAGTATAATCAGTAGAGATCATGAAATGCCTACCAAGTAAATAATATCGGAGAGCCTCAACTGCCCTTTTATTCATGTGAGAGCAATTTAGGAAAAATGTATAGGGTAGATTTATTTCATCTGCATATTCATGTGAGCATACCAAATCCAAGCCCAGGCCTGAAGCATCTCATTGAAGGATTAAGGAGCAATAAAGTTTGGGCACCTTAACACGTAATTGGTATTAAGGGCTTGTTGTAAGGATCTGAATATTTCTTCGTTAGGTGCTTGTTTTTAAGAAAGGGAAGTGAGTGAAGTAGTCTTGTACAAAAAAACCTCCTGGAATAACCCACAAACCCCAGGAATGCCCAGCAAATGCCCTGACTTATTTTTTAGTAAGTGCATCAACTTTCTCTGTCTGTGGTATAAGGGCTTTGAACTAAAAATACTAAGGGATTTTGCAGTTGTAAACCCTTCAATTTACAAAATCACAGGCTTTGTGACAGCAAAACCCCTTCTTCTTTTTAGTCAAATACATTTTATGAGTCTGTTACATTTTAAAGATTTGTAAAATGGTTTTAGAAATTGGTACCAATTCACAAATTGGAAGGAGCGTGTTTCGGGCATTAGTTATAATTGCGTATGGGTACCACATGTATCAGTGGTTTGTGACCGTAATCCCGGTCGCAAACCATTGAACGGTCACCATCTTCCAATATAAGGGGGTAACCGATTCACTAGAGATAAGTGGTCCTCTTTGAAACACCCCCTTTGTGAATCAGGGGGCTGTCTGGGGGCTAATAGGCAGTGGAGTGGGAGACCAAAGCTAACTCATATTGAAATCTTTCAAAATTGAAACCCTTTTTTCAAGGTTTGAGGAAATCGACCTCCTTTAAAAAAAGCTTTCAATTTTGAAATGCAATCAAAGTGTTATGTTCTTTGCAAGCCATCATGCCTGTGACTGAAGCCAATTGCAACATGCCAAATTAATATTCATTAGGCATGTCATTCTGCAATCCACTACAGTTCCTGATTTTGCTAATTGACTTATTAGTACATAGATTGGGATGCAAAATTAAACACAGCTCAGTTTGCTATTATAAATTGCTTTTCTGAGATGTTCTATCAGTTGCTGTATTGAAGGCACGGGGTAAGCATTAAAGTTGATACAGAATCTTAAGGACACATCTGGCTGGAGGATTAGGACAATCAGAGAGGACTAGTTACTGTACGATGTTTAATTAGATTTAGTTGCAATATTGTATCCAATTCCTGGTGAAAACTTTTCCTTCAAGCTTCTTAAATTAGGTACAGTCAAACTTTGACGTGTGCTCCTTCTTCTGTTTTGATTTGCTGAGGGATGAGATGAGCTGTTCAAAGGTCGTTAGAGAAGACAGTCAGTCCTTTTTCCAGTAATCTGTTTAACTCTTTCTTTTCCTTAGGACAAGCAGAGGGGTAAGTAATTAAGTTTTGCCAAGTACTTGATGGTCTTATTGGACACGTAAAGCCCTACCATGAAGTTAATTTGTTGAGGTTCCTAGTATTTCAGCATATTGATATGATAAATTTGGGATTCAGTTCTCCTATTTGGTTGAACTATTCAGCAAGATACCTTGCCTATAGGTTTAATGACAGTGGAAAGGCCAGAAGGCTACGAGGTTGGCAGCAGAACAAGGACGTGATCGCTGATTTTCCTACCTGTGTTCATTGTATTTTTGGTGTTTTTCTTTGAGCTTTCAAGAGATTCTTGTGTGCTACTTCTTTAATGAACTGTTGCCAATCTTGGAGGTTTAAATTGCAGTCTACTGGTGAATTCTTCTTTTTATCCTGCTTTTTCCCTGCTTCCTGGGCAATGTACAATATAGTTCAGAGTTTGTGTGTGAATAAAAGCTCAAAAGAGCTGAATAGAGCGAATGCCTCAGGAGCACTTGGAATGGGAGATAGAGGTGAAATTATACCTTTATCCCAAACCCTTTCATCTGGACTGATTGCCTTTTGTAACATTTGTTTTATGATTTTGTTGCAGTTTATGACTAGCCCATCTGTCTGTGGGTGATAAACAGAGGTCTTAATATGTTTGATATGTACGACTTTGCATACCTGAATATGATGGGCAATTGTTTCAGAGAAGCTCTAGGTACAAAGCAGGTGTTTTGTAACTAACAGGAAGAGTGCTACTAATGGGAGTAGATCTAATTTCCAGATTTCCATCAATAGCAGAAGGTTTAGCATGAACCACCATGAGGGAGCAAGCTTTTATTTTTTCTTCATTTACTGATTGTATGTTATTCTTATTCTGTATCGAAGAGGGTTAATATGGACCAGGGTAAATGGTGCTTCTTCTAACCATAGACCCTCAGTGTCAGCATAGAACATATCCACTAATCCAGTTATGTTGTTATGGTGGCACGTAGAATCAGTGCCTCTAGAAAGGGAGGTAGGATTCTGAAATTGAGGAATATATCTTGATGAGACACTGTAAGCTGCGCTTTCTGTCTTTGGATCAGCAGCGAGGAGAACATGGCGGCCAGCTGAGTAGTCTAGTCGGGAGTGCCGATCGCCTCAAGGCAGAAACACGAAACGGACCCGATCTTTCTGCTCTCAAAAATGGCTCCTTCCAGTTTGAAGTGAGGGCATAACAAAGATACAGTAGGACAAATAAATGTAAAAAAACTACCCCGATCGCAAGCCAACTCCCAGAGACTAGAACACGAGCCCCCATCGTGAGGCTGACGACGGGTACACGGTACACACACAAACCCGGCATGTGGGCGGAAGCGGCTGGAGAGCAGAGTGGGTGCCGGGAGGACCAGGAAGAGACCACAGGGAAGTGTCCGCTCAGAGGCGGGTTGTGGTCAAAAGCAGCTGAAGAGCTGCACTGGAGACGGAGAGCCGCTGTTTATCGGGGCCCACTAGCAGCTGGGAGAATGGCCCACAGAACTCAAGGAAACACAGCAGTGAAGGAAAAAAGGAGAAGAAAGCATGCATGACACCGGTTAGCAGCAGAGGGAGGGGTAAGAGAAGAGAACTCGCTCCCAGAGTCCCTGCAGAGTATTCAACTCAGACAACTGTCCTAACAACTGCCCTGAGAGGCAAAAGGAGGCATAAACACCTCCCCATAGAAGATTCAAATAGGGGGGACACGAGACCAAGGAATTAGTTATTGCCTAAGGAGTAGACATTTCGACATTGAAGACACTGGTCTTAGCACAGCAAGAAAGAGCCCAGTCTTAATCCCCACAGCCTCTACAATCAGTAAAATGGGAGATAAAAAGAGGGAACACAAGACTTGGGGGGGAGCCCTACTTCATCAGCCTCTAAAGCTGCACAAAACAAACAAGGAGTAAAAATCAAGGTTACTCCCTCCCTTCACTCCTTTTTCAAAATCCAAGACAAACAAGCTTCTTCCACCACAACAGTCAAGGGGTCTAAAGAGGAGAGTGGAAACAGAATTTGTACTGTCGGGATAAGCAAGGAGAGGCACAAAGCCCTAGGTGCGGTGGGATAAACATGTATAATAGATTTCAAGCATTACTCATGGAAGAGCCAGATGAAGTGATATTGGCTCCTTCAGTATCCCCTAAGGGAGGGCCTGAGGAAAGTGCAGAGGCAGAAAAAACAAACCAGATTATGCCACTAGATTATGCCTCAAAAGGAGAACGTTGAGGACGCGCCAGGCGGTTTGCCAGATCAAGACACACAGTCAGGGATGGAGAATTAATGGAAATCTTAATTGCAGAGATGAGAGCAAACATTGCTAAATCAGAGCGAAATCAAGAAAAGATTCAGGCAACATGCGAGGCCCTCGAAATAAAAGTAAACTCATTGATGGACCGAGTACTAGTGGTAGAAACAACAGTAGGAAAACTTGGGAAAGATGTCATGGATTGAAATGGAAACATTCACGTCTTAAAAACAAAGGAGAAGGAGTTAAGAGACCAGATCGAGTAGCTAGAAAATAACACAAGAAGAAATAACCTCTGAATATTAAATATACCAGAGGGAATGGAAAGACAAAATATAAAGAACTTTGTGATAAATCTTTCAAAAGACTTCATCCCCGGGATGGAGAATAAAATGCTAGAAGAGGACATGCAAAAAGTCCATAGAGATCCCTTCAAAATTGGGAAATTAAGAAAAAACGAGAGGAGAGTTTTAGTTAATTTTAAAACATACACTTAAAGGAAAAAATCTTGAGCGAAATCTTGAAAGCGGCCCCTTTCACCAAAGAAGACTGCAACTTCAGAATTCAATCTGACCTATCAAGAGCCACACACGATAGACAGTGCGAGCTTGGCAAATATATGCAGAAACTTAGGTCACAGGGAGCCACAGTCCAGATGCGATTCCCGGCCTCACTGAGAATCATGTGGAGGAATCAGATGTATAACATCAGGGAGTCAAAGGAGGTAGCAAACCCCATATAGCAGTTCAAGTCGCAACAGAAATAGAGGTGAAGTTCAGGGGAAAATAAAATGAAGTATGATTAAATGCCTAGAGAGGACGGCCCTAAATCGGGCCAACCAGGTTTGTCCGATGGAAACAGGGAGGGTTCTCCGAGGGAGGGATTCACTTAACCTACGCGTAGTTTTATCACTAGGTGTCGGAGTATATGGAAAAAAACTAAAAGTATTTGTCCGATGTGTAAATTATCAGGGAGGACAAGGTCCTGAAACATGAGATAGGGATAATAGGATGGATTTCACAGTAAGGGTAAAGAGATATTATGGCAAATAACTCAGTGAACATCATGTCTTGGAATGTAAACGGCCTTAGAGTAAGGTAGAGGAAAGATAAAATACTCCAATACTTAAAAATCGTAAATAGTGAGGTCACAATTCTGCAGGAGACACACCTTTAGAAATCAGAATGGGATAAGATTATGAAATATCAAAAGTGGGTTGATAGTTATGTCTGCACTAATTAATCTTGTTGTGTTAAGGGTGTGGCAATTCTATTTAAAAAATCGGCAATAGCAATAATCATAAAAGCGTGAACTGACCCAAAGGGAAGATGGGCTATAACTAAAGTAAAAATAGAGGGAAATCTATACACTATTGCTGGATAATACGGTCCGAACACAGATGATCCTGCCCCACTCCAAGCTCTCTACTCTCAATTAATAGAAGTGCTTGTCCCAATTATTTTGGGAGGAGATTTAACTAATTTTTAGACATTAAAGAGGATAGATCTCCACTGGGTAAAGGCTTAAACCTCCCAAAAATGAGGGCATGGTTGAAAATATATACAGAGGATTTGGGGATGGTGGATACTTGGAAGACTAAAGACATCCGAAGAAATAGATTCACCTATAAAAACAAAAAATATGGTCATGCATCGAGGATCAACTTTTTTTTAATAGATTAAACCTTAAACAACAGTGTTGACAAGGTTGAACACATAGTCGCCCACATTTCTGATACTCCCCAGTTCACATGATAATAAAAACAGGGAAATCCCAGGCAGCACCCAGATGGTCTTTAAACCGCACCCTTCTTCTAGACCAGCAGATCATATATCAGCTAAAATCAATAACTGAGTAACACTTTGAAACTAATATTAATAAAGAAACCCCTATACAAATAGTCAGGGATGCTTATAAAGCAGTGATCAGAGGAGCCTTAATTGGTCTGGCCGCATCTAGGAATAAGTCGACTAGAAATAAAATCTGCCACCTAGAGGCCGAAATATCAGATCAACAAAGGGAATTAGAGGTTGCTGTGTCCACACAAGACCAAGAGAAAATAGAGGAAGAATTAAATGATAAAAATAATTATCTGATCAATATGCTAGATACCAGAATTAGGAAAAGATGGGAAGCTAGCGAATATATGAATTTCGAATATGGGGAAGGTAGTGGGAAACTCCTTGCATGGAAACTTAAAACCAATCACAACAGAAATAAAATCGTAGCTATAGAAAGAAATAATCAGGGTGAACAGGAAGTGGATGACTCGGGGATTGTGAAGACTTTTGCCGTTTTTTTCCAATCTTTATACAATGAGGATTTGGTGCTGTCTAACAAACTAGCTGACTCCAACCTGAGCAAGTTGGTTGTCCCCAGTTTAGAAGCAGAAGATAGAGAAACATCCAATTCAAAAATAACTCTAGAAGAAGAGATTGAGGTGTTGAAGAAACTAAAGAGAGGGAAGGCAGCTGGCCTGGATGCACTACCAAATTAATTATATATGGTTTTAAAAGAAATATTGGCCCCCATATTGGTGACTTTGCTAAATTTGGTCTTCTTTTAAATCTTGGAATGATGGCACTATTACTTTAATTCCAAAACCAGAAAAAGAACTCTTGAAATACGAATCATACAGACACATATCCCTCTTGAACAATGATTATAAAATTTACACACAGATCTTGGCAACAAGATTAGGACATACTACAAACCAACAGGTTCATGGAGACCAGAAAGGATTCATTAAGGGGAGACAACTGCATGACCGCACACATGAATACATTGAAACAATTGATATAGCTATTCAAGAGAATATTCCACTCACAGTCCTTATATTCGACGCTGACGCCGCGAAGGCCTTTGACCAAGTAAATTGGATGTTTTTACGTAAAATAATAAGTCAATATGGCCTAGAAGAAAGTTCTTAAAGGCAGTAACAAACATATACGAGGTCAGTGGCAAAAATATTGATAAATGGCAACCTTACAAAAGAAATAAAAATCAGAAGAGGCACTCGTCAAGGATGCCCACTCTCCCCCTTCTTATTCAACATATGTATTGAGGCTTTAGCTTATCCCATAAGAACGTCACAAGGAGTTATCCCATTCAATTTCAAGAATAGGAAAAGAAAGTGGCATTACATGCAGATGACTTAATGGTGTTCACAACCAATTTAAGGGTATCCCGACCTAATATCACAAAACGACTAAATTAATTTGGAGAGGTTTCGGGGTATCAAGTTAACCACCAAAAAACTGAGATTATGGAATGGAATTCCCCATTTCCGCATCCCCTAGCAAAAAGTTGAATTAAGTATTTGGGAATAGAGATACTAAAGAACAGTGACGAAACCGTGCAAGTAAACTTTGAGATGAAAGTGAAACTTTTAAGAACCCGGAGTGGACTGTCCTTTATGGGGAGATCCAACGCAATAAAGATGGCTATCCTCCCTAAATTCTCTTTTATTTTTAACACTATTCCACTAGAATTTAAAATGAAGTGGATTAAGAAGATACAAGGTGAATTAAATGGATTTATTTGGGCCTCGAAAGGAGTAAGAATCGCATGGAAAAACCTGCGCAGGAAAAAAGAACACGGAGGTATCGCTAGCCCTGACCTTTCATATTACTACAGGGCTTTCCAGTTCAAGAATATTAGGGTACTACTTAAAGAAGATTCCCTATACGCCCCATGCTACAAAGCTATAATGGAAGGAGACTTCTGTCTATACAAGTTCAGCCACCCAAATTAAACTGAAGGTCTTATTCGCAACCTGTAAACTCTGGTATCAGATTAGGAAAGTGCTAAAAAAATCTTCATTTGATTGACTCTAATGATGTCGGGCGAATGTTAGTATGTAACGCCAAGCTTCTGTTGGATGAAGAGCCTGCCTATTTTTCCAGTGAGCGTGCCTGCATTTCTCAAATCATGGATTTTTTTCTGACTGTATGCTGTGGCGTATTTCCCTCCGTAGCCATAATACACCAGAATTACCTGTCTCATGAGATACACCAGGATTGCTTGTCTCCTGGAATGTTGGTTGGAAAGGAACCCAAACACTACCCAGAAGGAGGAGGAGGTCGAATGCTTAACCCTTCAAGGCACACCATGTCATGCGTGGGAGTCCACCTGGTCCTTGACATTCTCTCATTTTTAGAGGAGTGGGTGAACTGCAAAGGCTTCTGTGAGGCGCGTCATGTAACTCAAGCAATGTTACTTTACAAACTAAGCACTGGGTGTGAGCAGTCAGCAGAGCGACAGAGCTTTACTTACCATTAACTGAAACATGCTGCCCATATTTCACTGACCATTTGTGAAGTGCGGCAGGGAACTGTGTGAACTGTGACTGTAGACTTTCAGCCGAAATTCTTTCATGAAATGTTTGATTTTTTGTGTGGTCTACTGGTTCCTAGAAAAGGAGTCTTTACAGCACAACATACAGTTGAAATTTACACAAGCCTGCGCTGCCAAATAGATATTTGATACGTTAAAAAAATGTATGTATCTGGGAATATTATTGTACTTGGGTGAGTTGCTGCAAAGCAACTGGTCTGACCTTATTTTTCATAAAATACGTCAGAAAGGGAGAGGCCGTGGAAAAAAAACGCGTTTGTGCTGTGGAAGCGCTGCAGCAGATGGACGGGTTCTGCATCTGGCTGCCCTGCAGACACGCGACGGAAGACAGTGCAGGTGTGAGGTCGAACCCTCCGGCGCGAGCTGTTGTCTCAGCCAAAGCGATGACAGAAACATCGTTTTGTTACCGTCTGCCTTTTTGTTCCAACAGGCATAGGAAATACGATCAATCAGCATTGATATTTTGTTTCATATTAAAATCTAAAGTTTCCTTTCACCTGAGCTACTGGAAACAGAGAGGGAGAATAACACAGGAAATGGACCAATTGTGACGCCAGCTCGGGTATTGTTTCACATTGGACAGCAGAACAGTTCATTGAGCTGCTTCCATCCATTGTTGTGTTGGTGTCATTGGCCCCTGAGACAAACAATGCTAAGGGAGGTTGCCAATAAATGATCAAAAATTACAATGTTTATAACAGCTGGGAGTAAACTACTGAATAGTATTGTTGCTATTGATGGTTTCCTTATAATGTGGTAATTTAAGAAGTATCCACACTCAAAAATGTTTCAACTTCGCTAAATCGCACGTTGGTAAAAATACAAAGACATATTTTCTATTTGTTTAGAGCGAGATTTGGTTGAGGACGACCACAGCCAGTGCTGATGTTGTCAATGTTGTCAGCTTTGGTATGGCACATTTCTACTATTTGTATTTCCTGTCTGTATTTCTTTTTAAAAGCGGAAAAATACACAAAATTGTCTTTCTTGGGAGTGATTCTCTTTGCTGTCTTTCATGAATTCGAAACCAACTGCTAGGCAGACGGACACCTTGGGGATTCAAAAACAGCATGAGAGTCCCTTAAATACAGTTAAATGTTAACATATATTTGTATATAATGCTAATATTTACTTCCTGGTGTAGTGTTTTGTTAAATTTAGCTGCTTAATTTGCTTAAGCGTGACAGGCATCAAAGTATGAGTGCATGTTTATCAGTTAAATAAATGTGGAAATATACTTTTTTATGACCTAATTTATTCTCAAAACATAGCATAAATATAGACAAATACCAATAAAATGGCCCAAAAATAAATATGGACAAATTCAGATGGAAATGTAAAAAAAATGAATACCATAAAACCGGGAGCCCTGATCATATCGTACTCCGTGTGCTATCACACAGCCATTTTATGAGTATCTATAATTGTCCTTCACTCAATATAAGCACACTGACTATCATAGGATATGTACAGCTAAAACAGCATGGAGGCCATCTTAGAAAACCTCATCCTAAGTCTGATGTCAGCAATCAAGGGTCGTCTGCATAGACCACTCAGATGCAGCTAAACCAGTACATCAGAGAAGGCTGAGACAGCTTCAGCGTGCATAAGTTTACATTCTTGTTATGTGGGACGTTAACTCTTTTGTGAATGATGTAAGTGATACAATCAAAGTAGGCCTTTCTTGCATTCACTGCCATCACTGCTTAAAAGGGATGGCGGATCATCCAGCGTTGAAATACAACATCCCTACATTATCAAAAGGTAGCCCTGTGACCTAACACTACAGCTGCCCTCAGCACATGGCAGTCAGCTCTGGGGCCACCAAGTCACTCCAGCTCTTGATGGTCCCAAAGCCATAATTCAAGCTTCATCAAATGCTAATAAATGTACAAGTCGTAAATTTGAGGGCAAATGGCATGCCTACAATGTCCTTTTCCAATCCTACCAAGTAACCAATTGCTTAATAATAGAGAGGAATCTTTTGATTAAATAAGTGTGACAGAGGAAAATCCACAAGTCATTGTGGTCATTAATTAATTATTTTTTCCATTGAATGGTAAATTGCCATTGCTTCAAGCACATTGGTCATAAGTAACAGTTTAAGGATGGTTGAAAGGGAATGACAAGAAATTGGGTTGTTAGTTTGAAGGGGTGCGAGCCGCACTCAAGTAACAAACGTGTCCTTGTCAGGGTGCATGATAAAAAGTATCAAATAAACCTGTGCTTAACACTCTGGTAACTTGACACAAAAGCAGTCAGGCCTAACTTAGAGGCAATGTGTAGAGAGTATTTATGCAGCATTCAAACAGTAATAAAGTTGAAAAACAACAAAAGAAAAAGCGCAAACTAATTTAGAAAAATAAAGTAAAATGTAATAAATAAATTGACCAAAATGACAAAACAATAAGTAGAACTGCAGTTATACATTTTTAAACTTTCATGTGAAAATAGCACATAAAAGCACAAAGTTCCACTCGCAGTTATCTGGTTGCTCTGGACCTGATGATCAAAGTCAGAAGTTCAGGCAGACTGTGATGGAGGTTCGTCACAGCGAAACGTTTACCTTTTCATAGTCCAAGTCCATGCGAGGAGCATCAGCCGGAGCTTCGAGTGGGTGGGAGCTATGAGTCGATCGTTGTCAGCGTGAAGGGGAGGTCGCCAATGGAGCGTTGCACTGGCATTAGACATGGATAGTCGCTGTTGACGCAAAGAACAGGTCGCAGTCGGAACTTCGCATTGACGGGAGACACTGAGGTTATTGCTGATGCAAAAAGTTCACTTGAAGTCGCGAAGATCCTAAAACGTCTGGATTTTAACCTGTAGTTTATTCTAAGCAGTTTTGAAGGAGGAGTACACTTTGATACCAGCCAAGGGTCCAGGGCCTGGGGAGGCACCCTTTGGGGATTAGGATTCATTCCAGCAGAGGCCAGCAGCAGGGTTCAGGTAGGTCCAGTTGGTTCTGGTCAGCCAGGCAGTTGCGGCAAAGGCCTCAAGAAACCTGTTGTGTCTCTCTAGCTCAAGCAGGAGGTCAGCCAATCGAACCTTTGAGTCATTTCTGAGGATCCTGGGTTCAAAGTCAAGATTTATGACTTTGGTTAAAACTCCAGGGTGTTAATTCACAAGGCTTTGCTCTACGAGAAGTTGTGACTTTCACCTGAAAATTCAGAAGCAAGGCCGGAATGATCCAAGAATAAGACACACATGCAGAGTTGAAAATCTAGCTTGTGACCGCTGTATCCTCTAAAGCATCCATGCCTAGCCAGTATCGACCAACACTGTTTGCCTGGGTCTGCCATGACATTAATACCTCTTTATCATATAGTTATAATCCAGTGCACTGTAGGATCCTTTGAACATGATGGTGAATATTTTCTAAATAAATATGCTCTGTTATGTTGAGTGCATTCCTTCTTTGAAAGTCATTTGCCTTGGAACTCATAATTCTCCCTGACATCCAAAGATTAACTGCTATATGAACACTTTGAGGGCAACTGTTTCTATTGAGCTGTAGAAATATATCGGGACATATTATGACGTTTCCTTTTAGCGGTGGGTGAAAGGAAAGGATTGTCATGGTTCATAAATTGGGTAGATCAGAAAATATAACGATTTTGCAAATATGCACAGCATCAATCCTGAAGCGAATTATTGGTCAAAATGAGCTGCAACCTTTTGCTTCTTGTATTATTGGTTGAATTTTTAATTTTTCTGCTCTATTTTGTCACATAGTTTACCAGGAATCTGTTTGAAATAATTTGTTTCATGAGTAAGAGAATTAACAGAAATTGTGCGGTGCAGAACCCAGACATTGTGCCTTTGTTGCCATTTAAATAAAACTATTTGACTTACCATTTGACCAATAAAGTGGCTTTGGAGTTGATGCTGTGTGCATCCCCACAATAAAATCGAAATAGCACTAAGTATATTAAGTAAAAAAAAAACAAGTTTAAAATTGAACTTTGTTGTTGCCTTAGAGTACACGGAGGCTCCCTCTTTAAAATAAAGGGTCGCCACTTCTTTGGGTGCATATGGATACAGCAGACACTGAGCATCTCACTCAAACTCTGGCTCTTAACCTCTTGACTTCTGTGGGCAACCAGTTAAAGATCAGTGGAATCCGGGGACACCCAATGAGTCTTAGCTGGAAATCTAATGAAGAAGCATTTGTCAAAATAACAGCAAAAGATGAAAAATGTTAGTCATTCACAAAAAATTATGTAAAAATGGCAATTCTAATGGGGAGGTTGGAGCTTTGTTAAATTCAATGAGGCCACCCAGCTCCATACTATTTTCGAATTAGAACCGCTACTCCAACACAAGTAGTATAATGACACTAAAGCACTGTCGCTGCCACAAAACACAAGTTTAATTTGCAATACTGTTCTGAAAAGTTATGCAAATCTCGGCATGTGTATAATTTTTCACTTGGTGAAATTAAGAATTGGATGTGATTTCGGTCATTGGTGCAGCTCACACTGACACCTGAAGCATTCCGGGAAGCAACTTTGTAACATGACTGTACAACAATTTGCACAAAATAGAACAGCCTATTTGCAGCTGGCTGGAAGCTTCTTGAATTCTTTCTCTCAGACTGAACAGAAAGAATTTGTTGACATGCCATTTGTCTCTCTTTATTGGCAGTTGCATGACTGTTTCCATTTTCTGTATTGAATTTCTGTGCTTCACTCAATAGGTTTGAGTAAGATGCAGCGCTAATCTATCATCAATTTGACTGGCACAAGTATGTGGCCGAAGGGAAATGCCTCACACCTGCAAAGATGTATTTATAAAAGCATGCTCTCTCTGGATGTTTCCTGGTTGCTTTGTCTTCGATTTAGTAATTTCTGTTCGTTCTCTTCTACACTGTTCTTGTCCCTTGTTGTATGTCTATCATTACACACTCATTCATCTACTTTTTTTTATCATTCCCTTAAATATACTTTTTTTCTTCCACTCTCTCTTTTTCTTCGTCCGTCTGTCTTATAATGTCACATGTGTATCCTGTATCCATGTCTGTCGCTATATATGCAACGGACGCAAACATATTGAGATGGCCCATGTATGCGCATCAACCCACAAAGACAGGACATTGAACTAATAAGCACCATGGACGGGAGAACACGTGTCTAACACTGAGGGGAGAACACATGTCTATCACTGGTGCTGTTGCACGGCGCCACTCATTATGCATGCAAAGTTGACAGAAGGGGACGTAAAATGATACACATTTCACTCAACTTTGGCATTATAATTTCAAAGTGAAACAAGAATGTCAGGACCGTTCACAGGCCAGAGCCTCCACAATTCAGGGGCAACTGGAAATTCTTTTAACAAGCATTGAAGCTTCCAGAATCAGGTACCAGTGCAGGCTCAATGACTGTAAAGAAACTCCTTTTTGAGTCTTGTATCTCAGGGGCTAGCGATGACAATGAGTAAAAGCTAGTACATCTCTAATTTTGAGAACGATCTTATCTAGTACTAATGTTTCTTGCTGAAAGTCCAAATTTATCTTTTGGTAAAGAACATCTCAGATTGCTCTCAGAGTTTTGGTCCCATTGTGAGGGTAAACATCCCTTAATATCAACTGGGCTTTTATATTAACCTCAGATAGCTCTTCAACCAACCAGATATCTATTGCATGGTTTCACTACTCATCTGCCAAAAAAGAATGCAGGAACTGAGGACGTGCAATAAACTCTTCCTCCTTGTTCATGTCTGTACAGTGCGCATGCCTTCTTTAATTGTCTATGTCAAGATGAAGCTCTTTTTCCAAATAAAAGGCTTACCTGCCTATTCTGGACTGAACCTTTCCGATAAGTTAAAAAGGATGGACTGAACCAGTCTAATAAACTAAAAGGATCTACTCTCTTCTATAGATGGTTCTCCAGTATATGTGTCATGCACAGTACTATAAGCTGGCCTTTACTCACTGGCTAATATTTTGTTGTACTATAACACGTAGTGAATGGTCTGTACCTATTTTTGTTATTCACTGTTCTTTGAAGTCTTGATCATCAATCTTCACTGCTAACCATCAGGGGTATAATCAGGGAACCTGGAATTTTTGGGACTATTGGCCCAAATTAAACTATGCAACACACACATTACACATTTTGCGGCAGTATTACTTCATTATTTTATCATTTTTACACATCTTAGCTCTATCTAGGCAAAACTTTCACCTCAGTTTCTATTACTTTGGCATTTAAAAACAGCACTCAGAAACTAAAAGGTGACCAGTTAACATCTGCAGAGGCCCTGTCACGGCCTGGCAAAACCCGTGGCAGCATTTTTAGTAACTTTTGATTGTTTGAGCTAGAAACATTTTTTTTAAGTAGCAACTTGTGCAGCAGATGATTGACAATGGTGTAAGATGGACAAATACAGAATTATGTGGAAAATGCCGCAGCTGCAGACTGGGAGCCAGAGGAGCTCTTTGAGCTGGTGGTAAAATGAGTGTGATGTTGGAGGTTGAGTCTGAGCCTGGCCTCTTAGTTTTGTATGGTCTGGAATCTTCTGGTCAGTTGAGTGTTTATTCCAGGATTGAGTGATTTACCGTAGGCCAGCTTGCTGGTGATGACGGCTTGAGTGACAGTTCTGCGAGTATTGGTGGGGAGCCATTTGAAGAACCGGAGCATCTTAAGTATGTGCAAGCAGGAGACAGAGCCTGGGTTCACTTGGCCGGTCATGGTTAATTGGTTGTTGATTCCTATTCTGAGGATCTTTGCGTGGTTTGTCTGAAGCGATGTCGGTCTGAGTACGGTGAGCTACTAGGTAAAGCTCCTGCGTGAGGTGTCTTTGCCAATGATTATGACTTCTGTATTTTCTAATTTGAGCATGGGGCAGTTGATTTTCATCCAACTTGTGGCTTCCAGTGGTGGCCGGTTCGGATCTGATGTTGCAGGGGGTGAGGAGGTAAGGGAGTATAAAAAAAAGAAAAATACACTTACCTCCTCGCTGCTCTGTCCCACATAGCCTCTCTGTCGGCCGAACAGGGAGTAGCCAGGCTCTCCTGAGCCAATCACATCTGTAGGACCTGGGGTCTCCAGGCCCTATGGGGCGGTAACGTGACACGAGTGGTCGGGCCACCAAAGGTCTGTGTGTAAAGCAACCATACAACACGCATCTCTCATGAAACGAGGACCACACACAATAAGGGACGCCACACTGTAGAAGTTATGTAAATACTCAAGTTTATCCAAGTAGATCATGTTAGATGCAGTTCATGAGGTAGCAGTACATTTCATAAGTTGGCGGTGTACATGTCAATCAGGAGCTAGGAATGTTGGTCATACCATAAATGCAATTCATGAAAGATCTCAACACTACCTGAGAGACAATGGCCATTCAATGCGATGTACGCGCGCCTCACTTTCCCCAGCGCGCCATGTACTAGCAGGTTCGCTGCAGGCCCTAGCCCACCCTCGCGCTTCAGGCTCCCCTCCGCAGGGTTTGGGGGGAACGTAGCGCCACTCTTGGGGGCATGTAGGGACCCAGGACAGACCTCAGAACGGGGCATCTAGCACAGAGAGTTACTCGTAATCAATGACATTGGGCACTTCAGAACGGAACATACATAACAGAGCGCTACTCGTAATCAATGGCACGTAGCACTTCAATATGGAACATGAATAACCGAGCGCTATTCGTAAGCAATGACATTTAGCACTTCACTACGGAGCATAAATAACATAGCGCTACTCGTGAGCAGTGACATTTAGCACTTCTATACGGAGCGGGGATACCAGAGCGCTACTCGTACTCAAGGACAGTCAATGCTTCACACGGGGCTGTTAGCAGGGAGCGCACGGGACTTGCGGAACGAGTCTCTCGGGCTCCGGTGCAGTTCGTAGGGCACCACGCTTCAGTACAGTCAAGGGGGGCACCAGGAAAGGAACCCTCGGCGGGGTCTCTCTGTCGGGGTGATCCGGGGGACTCCCACGGAGAGGGAACCCGGGCTAAGGGTGCGGTGTGGCTCCCAACCAGTAGGGGGCGCACCGGGGTCAATCCCAGCCTCCGGGCTTACCTCGATCTCGACGTCGGAAGGCGTCCGCTCCAGCGATGATGGTAGAACTCGACCTCGCGCACCTCTCTCGCAGCTGCGACGGCAGCGACGGGGCCCCGGGCTTCTCCGCGGGCCTCGCGACACAGCAGGGCACTTCTTCCGGCCTCCGGGCTGCTGCGGTGAGTGCGCTGGCTTCCACGCCACAGGGGGTGCTCAAGTTAAGGAGGGAGTTCCGCGCTCAGCAGAGCACACTGCCGGGGGTCTCAGGCCAGGTCAGGGAGCGCGGGGGTCACAGCACTAATACCTGGTCGATCCCCGGTGGTTCTCCAATCGGCTTTGCATCAGGTTTCAGGGGTCAGTCTGGACACGCAGTCTCAGCGCTTGGCATATAAGTTTAGAGTTCAGTCTGGACACGCAGTCTCAGCACTTGGCATATAAGTTTAGAGTTCAGTCTGGACACGCAGTCTCAGCATTCAGTTTCTGTTCTCAGATGTTAGATGAAGTCTTGTTGGCGCAGATGTATCTGGCGCCCTTAAGGGGGTTCTGTTACAGGGGGGTAGGGATGGAGATGACGACTAGGTCCTTCCTAGTCAGGCTGGGCAGAGGTTCTCTGGGTCCTCCTACTGCTGGGCAAGATCAGTGGGTTTCACAGGGTCCCTCACTCACTTGAGAGGCAGCACCTAAATCCTGTCACTCTCAGAGGCATAAGTCCCTGGCTAGGCCCTACCGCCTACACTCCTGCGTGGATTCTTCCAGCTCTGCTTCACCCCACTGGCCAACTCACTCCAAAAAGTTCCCTGCCTCACTTAAGTAGCCCTAGGTCAGGTGATCTCTAGCCAAGGCGGCAAAAGTAAAACCCCACCTCCCTTCTAGAAGGTTCCAGCACATTCCAGGAGCTTCACCATTCTACCTATGGGACAAAAAGGCGGGCTGGTGTTGCAACATTGTTGTGGGGTCCCAGCCAGCTCCTGGCAGCTAGGGTGCTACTAAGAAAGACCACTCTGCAGTAGCAGGGGTCTGTGACAGCCATCTTGGGAGAAGGGAGCACCTGCACCTTAACACTGGTTTGCAATGAAAAGGCGCTCGGAGACCTAGTCCAACATAAAAATGAGGGTGGAAAAAATGAGGCACGATCAAAAATAGAAGGGGAGACCACCCTAGGGCTGACAGGTCCAACAACATCACTGTAATGCAACGTTGTGATTGGCTCACCTAAGCCAGTCACAACTCAGCAATGCAGCGTTGTGATTGGTCTGAGCGCTGAAATTCGGCGCTCAGACATGTATTGGGGGCCTAGACATGTTCTTCACCCAGGCTATAATGCAGCCTTGGTGGAGAACATGCTAAGTGCGCATGACTGTTTGGCCGGCCCGAGACGGCAGGCCAAAGCATCATGCACACTTCAGTATGCCCACCACTCCTCCCCTGCCCTGCCCTGCTCTGTTATTACAGCAGCCCCTCCCACCCCCATGCTGCAGCAGCAGGAACAAATAAATGATAACAACATCACATTATTATCATTTTTTATCTCCTTTTCTTCATTGTTGGAAAGCAGTGGGGCGACGCTCCTTCGCCTTAGCGGAGGAGCCATCACTGGTGGCTTCTGTCATGGAGGTGGAGAAATTGGTCCGGGTGTTTGGTATCTTGTCTGAAAAGGAGAGTATGCATTGGGTGTCATCAGCATATGATGATGTTGATTCTGTGACTGCAGATGATGCTGGAGAATGGGGTCGTGTAGGCAGAGTGTGGCTGAGTGACAATTCTTGTGGAACTCCGCACAATAAGGTATATGTGTGTATATTTATATATTAGTATATAAATATATTTATGCACTGTTGAACTGTTTGAGCTAGAAACATTTTCCTGTTAAACTCTGTAGATTATGCAACAGGTGTTGGTTTATGTGGCAAATGCGTTAGAAGCATTATGATCTGAAAAACGCTACAGCCAGGCAATCAGTGGCCCAATATATATATATATATATACATATATTACCTACTGGCGGATGCCAGTAGGTAGTTATAGTTAGGACCTAGTTACTATAGGAAAATTGCAACACTCTATTCGCAATAACTTTGGCGCCGATTGATGAATCTTCGCAAAATTTTCAAAACTAATTCATTGATGAGATCAGCTCCTATGTTTAAAGTTTGGGGAAGATTCGTCAAGGGGGGACCGAGAAAAAAGGGGGGTCCCAAAAGGTGTTTTCTCCATGTTAATTCCGATAGGAAACTTTAGACAAGGCTACAGGTCGAACGGGTGAACGGAAGTTACCCAAATTTGGCAGGGAGAAGGGTCTTGGTCTAGAAAGCACGCTTTTGTTTATTTGGTGTAAATTTGTTTGGTAGTTTTTGAGAATTATCGAAATTTACAGATATCGATATTTGGGAATTCTGCCATCTGATGAAGGTGAAAAAAGGGGGGAAAAGGGGGAAAAGTGGGTAATAGGAGGGTAGGAGCACTGTAACCTCTGTGGGGTGTTTGGGGTGTGCTATCAAGGGGGTGCGAAGCGAAGTACTATTTACCCCTACCGGTGTGTAAGTGGTGGGCTACGGAAATTAAGTGAGGTATTGGGTACAGTCTGATGCGGGTAAGGTGAGCTGGTGCGGGACTCGGGGATTAAAGCGTGAGCCCAAATTGTGTGTCTTATGCTGTGAAGTCATGTGCTGTGGCCGCTGCACTACAGTTGTGGAAGTAGTGTCCAGATGTTTTTAGAACTACTAGGACGAACTACTGATCCGTACTGGTATGAAAGTCCTGGGGTACGGAATATATGTGAGGTATTGTCTAGAGTCTCATGTTGCTAAGCTGAGCTGCTGCCGGAGTCGAGGATTAAAGCGTAAGCCCAAACTGTGTGTCATATGCTGTGAAGTCATGTGCTCTGGCCGCTGTGCCACATCTGTGTAAGTAGTGTCAGCATGTAGTTATAGGTACTTGGATGAACTTTTGTTTAGAACATTGTAGCTTGTGAATGGTGCTTAGGTGGTGTTGTATAGGGAGTGCGAAGGTAAATCAATATGGTATTTGTAGAGCGCGAACTACTCTCACCCCTGTGGGTGAGTAGAGTTGGGGATCAAAGCGAGAGGTCTGTGCTGCAAAGTGAGATGGTCTGGCCGCTGCGCCACAGCTGTGTGGAAAATAAATGTTGGTGAGGGTGCGGGAGTTGGCGTTATATGGCCCTAAAATAGGGGGCCTAAGTTGTAAGTTATAGGGTGGCTCTAAAAAGAGTCCTTGTGTTCATTAGTTGGAGCTACATATAAGTGTGGATGCACAGCTCCAAGTTATTCAGGAAAACTCGATTTCCCTGATCTGTGAAGTGTCCTCCATCACTTCTGTATATATCCGCCATATCAAAACGTATGTTGTTGTTGTATATGCACCCCATTTTGTGGTCTCTGAGGTATGCAGAGACAGCTTTGTTTACTTTTTTCCGAGATTTTTCAATCTGAGGACAAAATTGTTTGGACCATTTCCACCTCTGTCTTTGTTATATATTGGAATATACAAAGACAGTTTGAGGCAAAAGTAACATCAATTGTCCAAAGGTGTCCTTCATAAGCATTTCCAAATCTACCCCAGTCAATGTGCCTAGGTCGTTTCCACCACAGTGCACAATCATGAGGTCAGGGTGTTGGAGATGCAAACAGGTTTTAGCCAAAGGTAACAATTGGTGCCACTTCAATCCTCTCTGTCCAAACCATTTAATGTCCACATTTTGTAAACCTAGGTCTAAGTCAATACGTCTCTGTTCTGCATACCTCTTGCACCAGAAAACATTGCTATGTCCTACGATCCACATTAGCATTTTGAAGGTATGGCTGGAAGGTATGGAAAGATGTCTGTAGCTCATGCAGTTCCTTCGTACAATGAGAGATATGTTTAAAGATGGTGAACTACTTTCTTTTCGCATACAAAACGGTACCTGATTGGGAGATGAAAAGCATTGTTTTTTAAAAGTAGGGTGCACATTTGTTATGTGGAAAAGTATGTTTGTGATTGGTTAAGAAAAAGCAGTTTGCACGTACATATTATAGTACATATTATAGGATAACATTTGCTCAACTCAACCACACCTGCTACTTGCATTTGGAAGGCACTGTTCGAACTTAAAACAATCGTGAACTTTTAACCTGCACGTGCCGTTAAATGTTCGAGAAAATGTTGCAAAAAAATCGCTAGGTTTAAAAAAATTGAACTTTTAACCTCCACGTGTTGTAGAATGTTTTAGAAAGTGTGTTGATAGAATACGTTGCATTTCTGACTTCGATGTGTACTTGAATATTAAAAAAACTATTTATATGGAAATCTAGAAAGACAGTAATAGAGAGAATTTTTGAAAGCTAAAAGAATCAAGGAACTATTGTCATTTGTTCATGATCACTGTTAACGTTCTGAAAGTGCGGTGTTGCTCAGAGTGGCATGGTGCTACACTCTGGTATGAAACCGAGAGTCTAAACCGTGAGGTCATTGCTGTAAAGTGATGTGGTCTGGTGTTTGTAGCATACGTGTGCAAGTAGTGTTAGTGGGTGTTTATACCATACAGAGAGTGGGAAGCGAACTACTGACCGCTACTGTGTGTTGATAGTATACCGGAAGCGGGAAGCGAAGTAGTTACGCCTACCGGTGTGAAGACTTGGGGATGAAACCAGGCTGATTGCTGTAAAGTGATGGGCTCTGGGCAGTGTAGGATACTAGCACTATAGTATAAGTGTGTAAGTAGTGTTAGTATGTGTTTATAGTATATAGGGAGTTGGAAGCAAACTACTCATCCCTACTGGTGTGAATTCTCGGGGATTAAACCATGAGCCTAAATTGTGAGCTCATTGCTGTAAAGTGATGTGCCCTGGGCGCTGTAGCATACTTGTGGAAGAAGTGTTAGTTTATGTTTATACAATATCGGGAGTGGGAAGCGAAAGTCTTACCCCTACCGGTGTCAAGACTCGTGGATGAAACTATGAGCTCATTGCTGTAAAGTCATGTGCTCTGTGTAGTATTCCATTGTAAGTCATAGTAGAATGTTAGTATGTAATTCTACTGGAATCTAAGGGGCATATTATTAAGGAACGGCGATAAAATTATCACCTCTTTAGCAGCAGGAAACTGCCACTAAAACAGCGATAATAGGCTTGATAATATGCCGTAGAGAATTCCAATAGAAGCCCATGTTAACACGTGGAATTCTCTACGGCATATTATCAAGCCCATTACTGCCATTTTAGCGGCAGTTTCCTGTCGCTAAAGCGGCGATAATTTTAACGCCGTTCCTTGATAATAAGGCCCTCAGTATGTAATGTTGAATGTAGGGCTGTCATGAGGGGAGCCTTGCGGAGTTTGCACATGGTGCTGGATTAGACGGTTGCTTTGCTGTCTGCTCCTGTTGGTGGTTGTTTCAGGTGTCTTGTTTTCTTGGAATAAATCTACTTATTGGATTCACTGCTGTCTGCCTCTTCACTACATAAATTTGGAGACGAGTGGGAGGAGGCAAAAAGAAGGCACCACTCAGCAATATTTCAAAATTGCTTGCGTTGTGCTGAAGACACGTTTTGTTTGTGTAGCTGTTTCTACTCATGCCAGGGTCATCGGCTCATTGAACTATGTCATCCGACTTCTGGTAGGATTTATATTTTTAGATTTTGCGCTTCCTCTGCTTCTTCGCTACTTTCTGGTCGCTGTACTACACGTGTGTAAGTAGTGTTAGTATGCGTTTATACTAACATATGCATCATGGTAGTAGGGACGGCAACCTCTCAGGTGCAGCTCATATCATGTCCCGTGGTGTACATTCTCTGGACATTTTTGTTTGCTATTAGAGGGTGGTGCATGGCTTCCACCCTGTGATAGCAAATACTTGTTCGACTACTTGAAGCGAGAGGAGGAAAACCTTGTATCGCTGTAATAGAGGGGATGCGGCTGGTAAAAATGGAGAGAAAAGAACAAAACAAAAAAAGCGGGGTCTCACCCGTTCTTTTAAATGAGGCCCCTGGAGGGTGGGTAATGTTCCGTGGCCAATCCAATTATTATATTGCGGGGTCTCTGTAGGACTGGGGATCTTAATGTCACATGTAAATTAGTCGCGGAAGGGCACAGAGACATTTTGCAGAGTAGGGGAGCGCCACCTTCCCGGGTATTGTTTACTAATTGTTCGGGGGTACGAGGCCAACTGATGTCCGGGTATCGCCACACTCCGGGTCTTTATTTAAATATGCAGGGTGGGCCTCGGCAGTCCCTGAAGCCTCGGTGGTTCTAGGCAGTGCCTTATTTGTTCTGTAATCACACGGGCAGTACTTATGGTGTTATAAAGTGATACACTCATAGAACTCTTGCAGTTGTACAATTACCCAAGCTTCATTTGTCTAATAGTCAGTTAGATTATGTTTGGTAGGTGCACTCTAATATTAAATAATGTTGTCCTTAAAATCTATAAACAGATGATTTTCACAATAAACAATAGACAATTGTTGTCAGAAAAAGAAGACCTATACACTCAGTTATCTATTTGAAAAAATAAGTAACCTTTTTTAAAACTGAAATAAATAGAAATGTAACTTTAATAGAACAGTATAATAAAAAAAACGTGGGTTGGACTCCAGTGGAAGCAGCGTAGGAAACCTGCAAGCCAAAAATGAAACATAAGTATGTGTGCTATGTGGAAGAGGAAAAGAAAGGTAGTCCGAATGAAAGGACCATAGACCATAGTGAGAATGGAAGGGAGGGGGAGTGGATGGAAGGGAGAAGGGGAGGGAGAGTGAAAAGAAAAGAGGGAGGAGGAGACAGAGGGTCGGCCTATTGCACCTTAGTGTTTACCCTCCATCACCCGTTTGTCTAGGACGCTGGGGTCTGCGAGAAAGAGTGTGGTTCAGCAAGTCCTTAAAATGAAATACATGAGGCCAGAGATTATGGGCCATATTATGAAGGATGGGTGATAACATTATCGCCGCTTTAGCGGCAGGAAACTGCAGCTAAAGCGACGATAAGGTGTTGATAATATTCCCTTGTGAATTCCCTTAGAAGCCCAGGTTCTGGTGTGAACCTGGGCTTCTATGGGAATTTACAAGGGCATATTATCAACCCCTTAGCGTCGCTTTAGCGGCAGTTTCCTGTCACCAAAGTGGTGATAATGTTATCGCCGTTGTTTGATAATATAGTCCTACATTATTAGCTACGGGAAAATTGCTTGCATGCACCTGTGCACCCAGGGTGCTGCACCCACGACGTGTTGGTGCAAGCTCCTAGTCCGGGGTATGTTTGTACGATAGACCAGGTCTCCGGTCGGGGATGGTGTCTTGATACCACGATGGAAGGTGTCAGAATGCCAGGGCATCATTGTGGGGTCTGCTCCAGCTCCGCCCTTCTTGTGGCAATCAATGGAATGTCTGAAAAGGGAGAAATAATTTAATGGTGGAAATGTCTGGAGGTAAATGAAGGTTTATTTCAAGCTTGATAGAAAATAGGAGTTGAGTGCATCCTTCGTTTTTGAAGTACGATCTACC
Organism: Triturus cristatus; assembly: GCF_964204655.1. Lineage (NCBI taxonomy): Eukaryota > Metazoa > Chordata > Amphibia > Caudata > Salamandridae > Triturus > Triturus cristatus. The sequence continues at coordinate 502,235,655 of NC_140582.1, forward strand.
AACTGTTAGTGGTAATCATGGTTCAAAGAGGAGTTGGAGTGCACGAGAATACACAAGGTTAAATAATAATATGTTATGCCAACGTTCACATAAAAAGGAACAGAGCTCATGCTAGAAGCATAATGTGTGCGTGTAATGCAGTGGCGGGAGCCTGTGTGCATGTACACTTAGTAAGGAGCTCACTACAGTGTCCTAAAAGCCAACGCCACGTGTCTGTAGGGTAGCGCTGCCAATTGGCTCAGGCCTACAGGAGGGTCCAGCAGGTTCCTTAAAGTTAGACCGATGTGACTGAATGAGGTCAGAGATCACATCATTACGCACGGCAACATCGCTTTTTCGCCCATGCGCACTCAGGGTGATGCACCCCACCCCTCCCGCAGAACTGCCCTCAACAGGTGTCTGTAGGGCAGCGCTGCCCGTAGGTTCAGGCCTACCTTATGGTATAGCAGGTCTTTAAAATGAGACAGAGATGTGACTGAATGAGGTCAAAGATCACATCATAACACATGGCAATATCACTTATTCGCACGTGCGCAGTCTGGCTGGTGCATCCCATCCCTCCCACAGCACCGTGCCGAAGAGGTGTCTGTAGGGCAACACTGCCCGCTGGCTCAGGCCTACAGTACAGTCCAGCAGGTCTTTAAAATGAGACAGAGATGTGACTGAATGAGGTCAAAGATCACATCATAACACATGGCAATATCGTTTGTTCGGACCTGTGCAGCTAGGCTGAAGCCCCCCACCCCTCTCACCGCAGCGCGCTCAATTGAAGGCCCTGTGCACCCAGGCCGCTCTGCTTACCTGCTGTCATTGTTGTGTGAGCAAACATTACGGGCAGCAGTGCTCACAATTCAGATGGAGTGTTGATTGCAGGAGAGTGTACACCTCATGGAGCCCTTTCATAGACGACGGGCAGTAGGGCTCACAATTTAGAGCCTGTGTTGATTGCCAGGATGGAGTACACCTCATGGATCCATTTCTTTTTTTATTGCGCATTGTGATATGTGAGGTGGATGCGGCAAATCATTTGAGGTAGTGTGGAAGAAGAGGGACGTGTGGCGTCGTGGTTCTCCTATTTATACGTACGCAAAGTGGGCTGGGCTTGCGTACGCTAGGCCAGCGTAGGGGTGTGAATAATTATTCCGGGGACTTGGGCGTTGTTCAGTTCCTGCCTGGCCAGGAAGTGTACTTATGTGTGTTTCTCACAGAGTGTGCAATTTAGATTAGTGTAGCATGTGGCGGGAGGGCGGAAACTATCATTAATGAGATGGCATGTGATCTAGGATGTGCAGTCTGCCCGTGGCTGATGATGCTTCTTAGAGCCAGCAATACCCAGGCCGAAAGGCAGCACAATAATGTGCAGACACACACACCAGGGGCATCGTGTAACAGATATTTGTTTTTTGATGGAACGTTTGAGATGCATGGCAATCACAAGTGGAACGCTAATGTACAGAGCATGAATATTGATCAAGATGATCATTGCATGTTGTGTGTAGTATAAGATATGTGTATATAGGAAAACACTTTTCAAAAAAGCTTTCTAAGCAGAAGAGGTGTCTCTCATCAAACGCTGTAGAGAGAATGAGTAAAATGGGTGGGGTCATACAACTGTTACAATGGGAAATGTTATGAACCAATCAAATGCTTTTTTTTAAGGTCACATGGCAATCGTAAACCTAGCGCAAGGAGGTCGCACCCGACGTGAATTTGACAAAATATATTTATCATAATATACGTTTATTACAGTTAGAAATATATAAATGTTTAAAATAATTTAGATTTTCGCATGCTCTCATATACTGTTTAAAGTTATTTAGATATACTTTTGAGACCAAAAAAAAAAAGGGAATGGCTTACCCGGCACAATACTATACGTCTGTGATGTAACACAGGGCCTGGCAGCGTGTACTCATCGAATACGCAATGCGCAGCAGGCACGACCCTATACGTTCATGACGTAATGCTGGCTTGGTACTGCGTACCCATCGGATACCAAAGTAGTACCTGGGGTGACTTCATGCGTATATGATGTTACGCGGGACGCGGTGCCACAAACTCGTCGGATACGAAATGCACATCCTTTACGAGTTTAGCAATATGTCGGATAGAATTCGTGTGGTGATGGAGCTTGGTATGCTACCGGTATGGGAGCGCAGTTTTCTCCCCCCCAAAAAATATATACATATAAAAACAAGAAGTATAATAGAGTTCCAAAAGTTTTAAAAATATAATAGAAAAAATATAGGTTTTATAAACATTAAAATATGAAATTAACATTCAAAAAACCTTTGAAATTCACTGAAAAAACCATAGGTTTTACAGACGTTATAGTTAGGAATTAGCATTAAAAAAACCTTAGAAATTCACTGAAAAAAACATAGGTTTCAGGGACGTTATAGTTAGTTGAACATTTGACTCATATAAAACCAGAGAAATTCGCCTGTTATAGTTAGTTGAGCTAACTATAACTCGCGCGCCCGCAATGCACTGCTGATGAAGTCACATATTACATCATGACATGGCCAGTGACATCACTGATGACATCACTGATGACATCTCAAATGACATCACTCATGACATCATCCAGTGAATGTGTGTTTCTATAAAATGTAAATATGTTATATATATATATATGCCAAGGTGTATTGAAGAATGAATGCATTTACAAGTGCCTAAAGGAATTATTTTGTATGTGTGTGACTGACTGTATAAGTGAACATGTCTTACTGAATGCATGGGTTAGTGACTAAACTGTGTTAAAGTCTGTATTATTCTCTCCATTGGTGTTTAAGCAACTGCATGGGTTGCTGAATACCTACATGAGTGTCTATATAGGTTATTGATTTGTTCCTAACTATAACGTCTGTAAAACCTATTTTTTTTCAGTGAAAATATATATACATATATATATATCATCGATCCAAGACCCACAGGTAAAGGACGCACTCAGTCAGCAGTTCATTTCACGGGTAAGGATCAACTCCGCTTTCCGTCGTGATGGCAGCTCTCTTGTCTGAATGTGAGCTTGACGCATTTCTGAGCTTACTGCTCGTCTTCAGAGGCTTGACATAGAGTCTGTGCTTAGGCACTCCCCCACATATTGATAGTTAACCGCCCACAGATGGGCTCCTGAGATCAGGTTGAACGCTGTGTATTGTGGGTCCTGTAGTGCGTATTCATTCTCCCCACGATGGGTGCACTTTCATAAAAGCTGATAGGCCCTCCTTTGGGCCCCGTAGTGCAGTTTCACCAAGAATCCCTTAACCGTTGCTACACATATAGGCTCGGCAGATTCCGAGTCCTTGACCCCGCAGTGATTAGGGGTGGTGGTCCTTCGCGGCCGGGCAGCCGCGTCAGTTTATAATCGCTCCAAGACCCGCAGGTTAAGGGTGCACTCAGCCAGCAGTTCCTTTCACGGGTAAGGATCAACTCCGCTTTCCATCGTGATGGCAGCTCTCTTGTCAGAATGTGAGCCTGACGCATTTCTGAGCTTACTGCTCGTCTTCAGAGGCTTGACATAGAGTCTGTGCTTAGACACTCCCCCACATATTGATAGTTAACCGCCCACCGATGGGTTCCTGAGATCAGATAGAACGCTGTGTATTGTGGGTCCTGTAGTGCGTATTCATTCTCCCCACGATGGGTGCGCTTTCATAAAAGCTGATAGGCCCTCCCTTTTGATATTTTTGAGATATATATATATATTCCTTCACCGCAACTGTCCCATAGCGAAGTTGTTATAAATCGAGTGCACTCTGGAGCCAGTATATATTTATCATTTTAAATATAATCGGGTGTCAGACTGACAAACGCGTATCGGCGTTTCTGCCTTCCTCAGTGTCAGTTCCACATTGCATTACATGCGTTTAAATAAAGTTACACTTTTCAATCAAGTTACTTAAACCAGTGACATGGAAAGAGGTCCTCACATTGTTCATAAATTTCCTCTAATGGGGTAGACATCTTGGATTCTCGATCTCATCGAGTTTCTCACTTTTTGCAACAACATATTTACATATTTACAAAAATGCCAATTACGAATTGCCATTCATTTGAACTGAAATGATACTTTTTACGCATCTTAATTGGTGCATTACTTATACACTGCAATTAATAGCAGAAAATAATAACAAAAGTATCTACAAATCAATATGTTTGTCGAAGTTCATAGTGATCAACTTAATTATGCCCTGAATGGGCTTCAACACATCCTATCCAAATTGGACACTTCATTACATAAGCTTATTCTGCCCTAAATGGGCACTGTCCATCCGTCTGTTAGTCCCTCTTAGATTTTATGTACAATGCTTATATCAAATTATAACTTCAGCAAATTATTTACAAGGGGGTAGCACATACATCAAATTCATCAAAACTTGGTAGATCTAATTTCCAATTGTATTCCATTAGTTAGCTTCAAAACTAAAAAACACTAGCCTATATGGACCCACATTTCTTCCTCGTTGTTCAACACCCCTGGAGCCTTACTTTGTAACTTGATTATATATCTAGACTCCGGGGTACGTAGGCGTTTCACCCTGTCTCCACCTCTTTCTCCTCTCTCTACCTGATCTAGGCAGAAATATTTTATCAGATCACTGTGACTATCATGATGGGATTCAAAGTGATGGGCAAAAGGATACGTTTGATTTTTATTTCTGATTGCCCGGAGATGCTCTAAAATTCTTTTTTTGGTGGGATGAATGATGTTCCCTACATATTGCTTCCCACAGGGACATTCTAAGCAATATACTGTGTATTCTAAATTACAATTGAGGAATTTTCCAATTTGTACTTCAGCTTTTACACCTGGTACCATGTAATCTTTCACCTTTTTGCTTCTCTTACACGCCTTACAGTTCCTACACGGAAAGAATCCCCTGATTGCATCCTTTCTTTTCAGTTTGGCTCTGTAGTGGCTCCTAACTAGATGATCTTTCAATGGGGTCCCTCTCCTATAGGTTACTAGTGGATTGTCTGGAATTAAATTTCCTACTATGTTGTTCGCTTTCAGTAATCTCCAATTCTTTGTCAAGATCTGTGTAATTTCTGGTGATTTATCTGTGAAATCCGTAATGAATCTCACTTGGGTGTGTTTGTGCATTTCTCCTTTCTTTAATTCTGCTGTATCTGATGAATCTACTAACAGTAAACTGTGCTGTAGATTATCGCTTCTTACTTCTGCTCTGTCCAATACTGCCTTTTGATACCCTCGTTTGTCAAATCTCAATCTAGCTTATTTCTTAGCCGTTACATATTCTGTTTGGGTTGAACAATTTCGCTTTATCCTACAGAATTCCCCAAAGGGGATGTTATTCACAACACTCCTTGGATGATAACTTCCCGCATGTAGAATTGAATTTCCAGCGGTAGGTTTACGGTAAAGTGAAGGGCACCTCCCTCAACATATACTTTCAAATCAAGATACATGACTTCCTTCTTACTGATAGTGCCTGTGAAGTGAAGATTGCAATCATTCATATTTATGCTTTTCAATGTAATCTTCCACTTCTTTTTGTGGTCCACGCCAGATGATGAATAAATCATCAATATAGCGTGTCCACAAAACCACATTGTCAACCCACTTTTCATTGGCTCCCGCCCAGGCCACGTGCTTCTCCCACCAGCCCACGAAAAGATTTGCGTAGCTGGGGGCAAAGCATGTGCCCATCGCGGTGCCCTGTTTTTGTATGTAAAGCTGGCCTACGAAGGTAAAAATGTTATTGGTTAGACAAAATCATATAAGTTCAATTAGCAGTGAATTGTGGTCCCATAGTTCTAGTGGTCGTTTCTGTAAAAAGAACTTCATAGCCTCTAATCCTTTCTCATGTTCAATACTCATATAAAGGCTTGTGATGTCCAGTGTTATTAGTAACATTTCCTCTTCCCAACAGATACCTTGTATAATTCTCAAAAAGTCTTTCGTATCTTTTATGAAGGAGCTAAGATCTTTAACCAAATGGGAAATGAAGTGGTCAATATACATTGAAGTGCTCTCCAACAAGCTATTCTTAGAGGACACTATTGGTCGTCCCGGAGGAGAGTACTTGTCCTTATGCACCTGCAGTAGATGATAAAAAGTAGCTACTTCTGGATATTCACAATTTACAAAGGTATAGTTATCATGATCCAAGATTCCTTTATCCTTCCATTTATTGATCAATTCCTGAAAGGATATGATGCTTTTCTCATAGTCCAATTTACTGATAGGTGAATAGTGTTCCAGATTCTGTAGCTGTTTAAGAGCTTCTCCTTCATATTGTTTTTTATTAAGGATCACCACGTTTCCCCCTTTGTCTGAGGGTTTTATTGTGATGGTTTCATCATCTTTCAAGCCAATAATTGCTTCCCACTGATCTTTTTGGAGATTCCTCTAATTTCCTCTGAATCTCTCATTTTGTAACTGTTTCAAATCTTCAATTATAAGTTCTTGAAAAGTATCAATTCCGCCATGCGGTGTTCATGGTATCATCTTGGATTTTACCTTTAAATTACTCTTACAGCTCCTCTGTTCGATGCCTGTTTCTTCTAGCATTTGTGTATTCTGGATCCCTACTTGCTCTTGGGAGTTTAAATCCATCTCCAATTCATATGCACTCTGTAAGGTTTCAAGATCAGCACCTGTCAAGGTTTCCATTGGTTCTGATGTTTCCATTTGAACTCCCTCTCGTTTTCGCGAGTTCAATGAATGAATCTTCATTAATTTTATTTTCCGCACAAACTTATAGACATCGATTTGTACTTGTGTATAGTCAAACTTGGGGGTTGGACAGAATGTGAGTCCCAATTGTAATACTTGAATTTCTTTATCTGTCAGGATTCGATCAGACAGATTAAGTACTGTTTGTTTGTTATCATCTAATTCCATCTCCCTCCCCATTTGCTGCGTGTAACCATTGGTGTTGGTTTGTCGCCCCAGACCTTTCTTGCCCCGCCTGGTTCTCCTTCTTTTATTTTCTCCGGGGGGTGTGTTCTCGGGGCTGGACGTTGTCTTACTCCACGCATTAGTTCGTACTCTTGAAAAAAAGTAGTCGGTTTCACAGTGGGTCTACTATCCTTATCTCCTGTAGACTGTTCTCCTTCCGATGCCTCTACCTCTGATTCCGAGGTGTCCGGTTGTGCTCTCCTTAAGTCTCTCGGGGTCTTGAGCTGTTGTCTGGGCAGATCGTATGTCTTAGTGAATGTTAAAATCCGCCCGCTCGCATAATCTCGCTCATCCCGCAAGAACTTACTTTGTTTCCTGAGTTTGATTGTTGCTTCATAATCGATCAATCGTTTCTTCATTGTTGTCTCAATTCTTCACTACGTTTTGTATCCTTTTCATTCAGGATTTTTGCCTCTAGTTCTCTTATCTGTTCTTGCAATTTGGCACGGTCACTCCACGCATATTTAATCAACATTTTCACCATGCCCTTGGTGACCTCTGCCATATATTCAGACCACTCCTCCAAAAGCACCGGATCTGGGCTTTCATATGAGGGTACAGTATATTTCCTGAGACCACGAGGAATGCGTCCCACATCCAAATACTTTTGCAAGCCGGTTGCCTCCCACCACTTACGTATTTCTTTTTCATACGTTTTCTCTAGTGTGGTGTACAGGCTTTTTAAAGTAGTTTGTGCTCCCTTCTGTCCAATATTATCCTTAGTGACATTAATATCACTCGATTTTGAGAATCAGGTGGCTGCTGCCTCTTCTCTTTCAGTATCACTGAACATTTTTCTCCCTCCGACACCCAAATTAATAAAAAATGTCTCTCTTACTTCATGCTCCAACGCGGTTGCCTGCTTTTTCAGAGTACCTTCACCGCAGAGACTTCACTTCACTCCGTGCGTCAACGACACACGGCTTCTTGCTTCCGCCACTGTGATACACAGCAATCTCCTCGTGTTGTACATTGCATATTCTTCTCGTACTTCTCCACAGCACAGCGGGGCTGACGGCATTTACTGAATCCCAAAAACGCCCGTCCACCTGCCGTCGCTCCTCACCCCGCGGGTGCCTCCTCAGCGCAAGGTGGTCTTGCGATTTCTATTCCTTTACCACAACTGTCCCATAGCGAAGTTGCTTTAAATCGAGTGCACTCTGGAGCCAATATATATTTATAATTTTTAATTTAATAGGGTGTCAGACTGACAAACGCGTATCAGCGTTTCCGCCTTCCTCAGTGTCAGTTTCACATTGCATTACATGCGTTTAAATAAAGTTACACTTTGCAATCAAGTTACTTAAACCAGTGACATGAAGAGAGATCCTCACATTGTTCATAAATTTCCTCTAATGGGGCAGACATCTTGGATTCTCGATCTCATTCAGTTTCTCACTTTTAGCAACGACATATTTACATATTTACAAAAATACCAATTTTGATTTGCAATTCATTTTAACTGAAATCATACTTTTTACGCATATTAATTGGTGCATTACTGAGAAGCAACGGCAGGTGGAATGGCGTTTTTTGGATATATATATATATATATATATATATATATATATATATATAATATATATATATATATATATATATATCAAATCCACCAGCCGGTACCACTAAAAGACACGGACACGTATATGCTGGTGCAAAGAATAGTGCTCAGTTTATTTCTCCACAAACATGATTCGGTTCATATATATATTATACCTACTGGTCGCCAGTAGGTCGTTATAGTTAGGACCAAGTTTCTATAAAAAGAGCATTTTTTTTTTGTTTTGCTGATAACTTTGGCGTCGTTTGATGAATCTTCATGAAATTTTCCAAACTAATTCTTTGTTCATATCAGCTCCTATGTGAAAAGTTTGGGGGTGATTCATCAAGGGGGGGGGGATGAGAAAAAAGGGGTCCCAAAACATGTTTTCTCCATGTTAAATTCCTTAGGAAACTTCAGGCCACGCTACAGGTCAAACGGGTGAACGGAATTACCCCAAATTTGGCAGGGAGAAGGGGCTTGGTCTAGAATGCACGCTTTTGTTTATTTGGTGTAAATCCGTTCAATAGTTTTGGAGCAATATCAAAATTTACAGATCTAGATATTTGGGAATTCAGCCCTCTGATTGGCTGAGGCGTTACGAGCACGAACTAGCTGCTTATTGGCTGCGAGCGGTTGCAACTAGGGAAGTGTTGGCCGCCATTTTGTGATTCTGTTGAAGCGAGTAAGGGGAAAAAAGGGCAAAAAGAGTAGGAAAGTGGAGGGTAGGAGCACTGTGAGCTCTGTGGGGTTGGTTAGGGTGTGCTATACAGGGAGTGTGAAGCAATGTATTCACCCCTACCGGTGTGAAAGTGCTGTTTTGCCCAGAGTGAGATGGTGCTGAGGTGAGGTGCCGGTACACTCAGGGATGAAACCGTGAGCTGATTGCTCTAAACTGATGTGCTCTGGGCGCTGTAGCATACTGGCTGCTGTAGCATAGCTGTATGGGTTTAAACTATAGCGGGAGTGGGAAGCAAACTACTCACCCCTACCGGTCTGAAGGCTCGAATGGAGTATTTTAGCAAGCAGGAATAAAGAAATAATCGTGAAGAATATAATGCAGAATGTTGCAATGCCACAGAAGACAAATGGTGAAATCAGGTGTGTTTAAGAAAGTGGCTGTGTGGGATAAAGCGATGGAGTCTGCAAGTTATATAAAAAAGGTCTTTATTTAAGTGCCATAAATGGACCCACTGGTGCAAGAGCTAACGCATCCAGCTGAGGCAAACTCCAACCGCTTCTGCTGTATTCAAACCTAAGGTCCTGCATCAGTCAATTCCACATTACATGTTACAGTTCCATGTGACATACACAATACCTATTAGACATGAATGACTGAAAATTGTAGAATGAAAATAAAGGTAGGATACGATTACCACACTTTGCCAACCAGTTCCTATACAATGCCGTGTATTTTGATCTTGATCGCCAGCTCCTGAGCAGAGGCTGAGGATGAGCTAATTTGTGTGAAAGGGCTTCGTGGATAACAGGCAGGCAGAGAGACGTGTGTACAAAGAATAGACATGGTTTCAAAATGGATTTCGTGTTTAGGCTAATTTAGCAAGCAAATAGCGTATTTGCAAAGGCAATACATCACCCATCCCTGGTTAGTCTGGAGACGTAAGGGGCAATAATGAAAACAGAGTTCAAATGCCTAAGCATACTTACAAAGTTATCTTTTTGAAAATAGTTCAATTGAAGTGTATTAAAATACATAGGAAAAAGTCAAAAAAGTTGGAAAAAATCAATCCAAGAATAAAGGGAATTTCTTACAAGTCTTGGAGATTGCAGTCCGAAAGTTCTTCAGCGGCTTGAGATGCGTAATGTTCCAAGAGGCGATTGTTGCCATCGTGTGAGAAAAGCGAAGCAATCCAATTCATATCCTCGAAGGGACAGCAATGTTCCTCGAATGTTGGAGCGGCAATTTGAATTGGCAGGCAATCTGCGATGTTGTCAAAGGTCACACGTTGCAGGAGATCTTTCGCGGCTGTGCAGGAATCCCATTCCGCCAGGATACCTTTTTGCGTTGCATCTGCCATAGCTCCACTGCCAGAACAATCAAGTTCATAGTTTTCAAGATACTCCATTACCTGCTGGATATCGGGAGCGTTTGCTGGGATGTTGGCAAGGCATAGATCCATTCGCCAGTTGATTGGGCAAGTTTTGCAATAAAAAGATGGTTGCATGCAGATTGTATATGTGTAAATAAATGTCATGTTGTAGCTGGCTCTGATAATAAATAGAGGCAGGCAGCCGAAAAGTTGTTCAATTTTTTCACGGTATTGATGTAGCTTCGCGTAGAAGTCTATTCTGTCGGACATACTTGTTACCACAGTGAGCGCAGCCATTTTTTACAAGCTAAAATAGTAGTAGGATGGCCGCAAACGGAGCGAGAATTATGGGCACTGTTCCTGTTATTCCAGAGATGATCGAATGAATGAAGTCTGGTATTATACTAAAAACAATTTGAAAGCCTGTGACAAGGCCGGAGGAGACAGTGTTAAAAAAGTGTGCCAGAGCTTAAATGTCAGATGTGTTGAAAATTGTGTAACAATTCACAAAGTGTAATGGGAGGTTCGTATTTAAACGGGAGTGTATTTTACTTGCAGTTTGTGCTATCTGCAGTCGATAAATTACTTTTGGAGAAGTGATAGACACTTCTGTTTGAAACAAAAGCACTTTCAGTTTGCTCCGTTTAATAAAATCTGTTTTCAAAGTAGGTATTGAAGGCCAAGTTGAACTTTGGGAGTTACTTTGTGTGGGTAGGAATAGAGATTGCCACAGGAAGTTATATGGTTTGAAACAGTAAGGACATACGGTATGCCAGCTCACATTGCGTAGCAGTCCATGCTATTAAGAAGCAGATGACTGCCATTAGAAAGCTGTGTGAATGTTGGTCTGATTGTGGGAGTTGGCATGCTTTTAAGAAAGCACACAAGATTGGGGCTGTAAGGTTAGAAGCGTCGTGCAGTTGGACATTCTTGCATAGTAGTGAATGACTGCCATTGTGGTCTCACTTTTCACCTGTGAGAAAGTTCTGTATCTTCTTTAACACAGCGATATGTAAATGGGAGAAACCACAGCTCGTAAATAAACGTGCTACCTTATATCATCATATACAACATGACAAACAACATGTACACCTAGCAGACACAACGACACTACGTACTGTGGGAACCGTGGCTAGCCATGTACATAAACCAAACATAGCACCTCTGCCACACAATGCAGAATGCGGGGAGGGATGGGAGCAAAGTATGTGCGAAGGTGGCAAGTGGTTCTCGATTATAAAAGTATACAATGCAAAGTGTTGGGGGATGTGCCAGACAAACTTGAGTATGCAGAGCACAGACATGTACATGTCAACATACACTGATGGTCTATTGAGTGAAGTGGACAGTGGACGCAACCATGATAGTACAGTCAGTAGGGAAGATTAGGAAAACATAGCGCGTACGTGCCCCCTTCCGAACCCCCAAATCTTTAGTGTAGTGGGCTGGCTCAGCATACGCAAGGCTAGCGTAGGGGTATGAATAAAAGGCACGTTTCTCTGGGTGTGGTTCTCTTCCGAAATGGCGAACATGTCTGTCAGGTCTGCGCAGCTTACATCGCCACGAGGCTGACGCCGTGAGCGAAGGTGGCTGCAGGAATAATGCTCTCAGCCTGCTGGTACCCAGAAACCGTCAAGGCCACTGCGACGCACGTATGCCCCACAGTTCACCTTTCGACACCGCCGTATGTGAAAGAGGGCCCACCACATGGCGGCGGAAGCTTTTGGGCCGAGGTCTGCAAGCTGGGAAGGCTCCTGAGATCAACGCTGGCTACCGCGACACAGGCAGACAGCGCCCAGCCTGAGGCCCAGCACTGTGGAGTGCTCTGTATACTACTAATACAGTAGTCCAACAGGTACCACTAGTGGAACGGTGTCTTGATCCCACAATGGACGTTGTTAGAACTGCATCTGAGAGTGCAGATGAAGGTACTCCCTTCGACCAGGTGTAACCAACTCTAGGTCCCAACAGTGGAACGGTGTCTTGATCCCACAATGGACGATGTCCGATATTACCTGCTGCTTGTTGGTTTTCACAGAACTCCCTCCGTTGAGGTGCATCAGACTTCCGTAGCTAATTGTTGCACATGATTATGGGGCTTGGCTGAGTGCAGTTGCTGGAGCACACCTCGGTACAGCAGGCCCGAACAGTGAAACGGGGTCTTGATCCCACAATGTACGATGTTAGAACTGCATCTGAGAGTGGAGATGGAGGTACTCCCTTCGACCAGGTGCAACCAACTGTAGGTGCCAACAGTGGAACGGTGTCTTGATCCCACAATGGACGATGTCCGATATTACCTGTTGATTGGTTTTCACAGAACTCCCTCCATTGAGGTGCATCACACTCTGTGCTTCCGTAGCTAACTGCTGCACATGATTATTGGGCTTGGTTGACTGCAGTCGGTGGAGTACACCGTGGTACAGCAGGTCGGAACAGTGAAACGGGGTCTTGATTCTGTGATTGAGGATGTCAAAAGTTAAAGTCTGTGATGATTTGTGTGTGCCCCCTACAATCAGATACAACCAACACCGTGCTTTCGAATCCAACGGCACGTGGCTGTGAGGCGTTAATGGCCACTGCCTCTGGCCTACACTGCGGTCAGCAGGGCTCACAATTCAGATCGAGTGGTGATTGTTTAATTACAGAATCCAGTAGGCAACTAACTACAACGTCTATTGAAATATACACAATAGCCTTTTAGTATACTTGCTTGAAGAACTTTTTTTTAGATGACTTATAGGTCTAGTACAATGACCAAATTCTTCTTGGTAGTGGTAAAGAACACTGAATAACAGTCTACACTGTGGACAGCAGCGATCGCAATTCGAATTGTTTTGATTTGTTTATTGCAGAGTTTTTTGTAATTTATGTTGTTGAATTTTGTGAAGAGGAAGTGAGAAAACGTATACATGGATGACTGTGCTCACTACTGCCTTCAATCTACACTGCAGACAGCAGTGTTCACAATTCAGATCGAGTCGCTATTGTAGATCATGCAGTCCTTTAGGCAAAAGACGTTGCTCCAGTGCACTCTGTCCGCACCACGCATATGCATCATCACAGGGTCCGCACACGGTTTTTGTTGCATCGTGTATGACAAACTGGGCAGCTCAAGTCAACGCCACGTGGCTGTGGGCCCTTGCTGACTGCTCTCTGGCCTACACTGCAGACAGCAGTGTTTACAATTCAGATCGAGTCGCTATTGCAGATGAGGCAGTCCTGTAGGCAACAGACATTGTTCCTAGTATGGCCCGCCCGCAGCACGCATCATCGCTGGCTGTGCACATGCTGAATGCTTTTGATGTGGCTATCTGAGTGCACTAGACCTGTTCGACCCTTATTGATACAATCTTTTTGTGTATTATTTCAGATCTACTGTCAGTATACCACAAGTTATGGTTCTTTTACGATAGAATCCTTTCTGTATTATTTCACATCTAGTGTCCCTACTTTACTGCAGCGCAAACTATTGACCCTTTTATTATTGAATCTCTGTGTGTGATCCAATGATTACTGTTGTAGTTGATGCTAGCAGCAACCATTCCCTGAGGGCTGGATTACACTCACCCCACACGCATTCATCACAGAATTTGGCCTCCGCATACTCCATCTCCTTAGCAGCTATGACCTTAGATGCCACCAAGGCCTTCGACAGGGTGAATTGGACATACCTGTCGGAGGTCTTGGAAAAATTCAATCTTGGTGAGAAGTTTCGTCATACAATACAATCTATCTATAGGAGACCTTCAGCTAGACTTTTAGTAAATGGCAGTACCACGGAGCCCTTTAATATATCTAGGGGTACCAGGCAGGACTGCCCACTCTCCCCTCTCCTTTTTGATTTATATATCAAGCCATTTGCTCAACGGCTTAGAGAGGATTCCAACATTAAGCCTGTCAAGTATGGGGAGTGGGAGAGGAAGGTAGCCCTTTATGCCGATGATATTTTAATTTTAACTGCTGATTTAGATATGGCATTTCCAGCTGTTATCAGTCAAGCCCAGGAGTTTGGACTAGTCTCAGGTTGCGAAATTAACGCTGCTTAGACTGAGATAATGGTTTGGAATCAGGCGGCAAATCAATATCAACACCAGATAAGCCCCAGAAGGAGAGATCTGGGGGTAAACATTGTGCAAGACATAGCTAAGATGGCTGAAACTAATTTGACTATGGTGGCGAGAGAGTGTGTGAAGCTAATGAAACCTGGGCTTCGCTCCCCCTCTTCATCATTGGCAGAGCCAACTTGGTTAAAATGTCAATACTCCCGAAAATTACTTTTTTTTAACTGTATTCCTCTTCACTTTGAGAAGTCACAAATTGATCAAATTCAGAGGGATATATACTCCTTTGTCTGGGGATACAAATTCACGAAGATAGCTTGGAAAAAGCAAAGATGTAGGAGGGAGTAGGGCGGTCTTGCCCTGCCAGATATTCAGCTTTATGCTTGGGCCTTCCAACTCTCGCATGCACGTATGTTATTGAAAATGCCGGTCAATACTGGAGCAGGAGGGATGTTTTTAGCTATGCTTCAGGGGGCACATTTACCGGTGGAGGATTTTTTTTAAATTTGGGGATGCTAAGTTTTAAAAAAAAGTCAGGCTCAAGGTTTTGCAGGGCCTGGGTAAAACATGGGCAGATTTGAGGAAGTCGGTTGCTCTTGGATACTTTTCTAGCATGGCGCCCTCATGGGATTCTCCCGGTGGTCCAGAGTGTCTGAGGGACAGTTTGGCGGCTCCTCTGAGGGAAGCCAGTCTGGCAGTTTGGGGGGATCTGATTTCAGACGGTACCCTAGTGACATGGGAACAACTTAGGGTAAGGGTTGGGGCTGGCCTTTCCAAATTTAAATACCTTCAGTTGGCCAGCTGGGTCCAGTCGCACTTACAAACTACTCATGGAAGCTTACTAGGGGGAGGCAATGATCTGGAATATAATCTTGTGACTAGACTCCGAAGGAAGAAGGAAGTCTCCTTCTGGTATCAGGCAATCCTGGAGGAAGTGGATGGTGACTTTAAACTCGCCAAGGAATTGTGGGGAAGTTCTGTACCAGCTCAAGACTGTGACACATTGTGTAAGTGTTCTTGTAAACTCTTAAATGAAATTGTAAAACCAGCGTGGTTAAAAAGGAACCACCTTTTCACCATTCACAGGGCTTATTTTACCCCACTGAGGCTTTCCAAAATTAACAAAGAGTCGCCTGTATTCTGTAAGAAATGTTGACTGGCCTCGGCTTCTGACATCCACATGTTCAAAGAGTGTCCAGCTCTGACTTCCTTTTGGGATAGCATCGGGAAATTCTTGTCGGACACAATAGAAAGCCCTGTTATTATTGACTTGCCCTTGATTATTTTTGGCTTACAGGATAACGTCAAAGGCCCTGCAAGATCGTTATTTTTTTATGCCATGCTCCTAGCTAGGAGACAAATATGTATAAAATGGACAGATTCTATCCCTCCCTCCTTTTTTCACTGGCAATCTTCTGTTCTGGCGACTTCCAAGTTAGATCTATTGAGAACAGGCAGCAAAATGAAGAGAACATTTTGGAACTTACTGAAAGCAAGATGGGACGCGGAGCCGACTGTGTAGTTTTTTTTTTCTCTCTCTCTCTCTCTTCAGGTCCTATGATTAAGCTGCCTAAATACTCTACGGGCTAGGTCGGAGACTTCCAGCAAAATGCTGGAATTCTTATGACAAAGCCATCTAGCTCCTGGAGCTCGTGAATAGAGTTATCTCAGTTGGTGTCTTTGCATACAAATAAGTAAGTCTAGATGCCAGTAGACGGGCTCTCTTAATCCTCAGCTGCCTATGCCTCTCAGCTTGCTGATTGTGGGTATGGACTACTTGAGTGTGTATACGAAGCAAGATTGGTGGCGAATGAGGACAAAAAAAACCCCCAAAAAAGTAAGACAGGGCCTGACAGCGTGCACTCGTGCCTATGCAATGCGCAGCGGGCGCGACCCCATACCTATATGATGTTACACAGGACGCAGTGCCACAAACCCGTCGGATCCGAAATGCGCATCGTTTACGAGCTTAGCAATATGGCGGATAGTATTCGCGTGCTGATGGAGCTTGGTACACTACCGGTACAGGACTTCAGATTTCTCAACAACAACAAAAAAGATATATACTTTTTTTTGAAGATATGAAACATAACATATGTTTTACATTAATTTAAAAAAAGGATAATAGAGTTCCAAAATATTACAAATAAAAAATAGAAAAAATATAGGTTTTTATAAATATTAAAATATGAAATTAACATTTAAAAAACTTTTGAAATTCACTGAAAAAACCATAGGTTTTACAGACGTTATAGTTAGGAATTAGCATTTAAAAATCTTTGCAATTCACTGAAAAAAACATAGGTTTTACAGACGTTATAGTTAGGAATTAGCATTTAAAAAACCTTAGAAATTCACTGAAAAATCCATAGGTTTTACAGACGTTATAGTTAGGAATTAGCATTTAAAAAACCTTTGAAATTCACTGAAAAAACCGTATGTTTTACAGACGTTATAGTGAGGAATTAGCATTTAAAAAAACCTTAGAAATTCACTGAAAAAACCATATGTTTTACAGACGTTATAGTTAGGAATTAGCATTTAAAAAACCTTAGAAATTCACAGAAAAAACCATAGGTTTCAGGGACGTTATAGTTAGTTGGATATTTAACTCATATAAAACCAGAGAAATTCGCCCGTTAGAGTTAGCTGAGCTAACTATAACTCGCGTGCCCGCAATGCACTATTGATGACATCACATATTACATCACTCATGACATGGTCAGTGACATCACTGATGACATCACTGATGACATCTCAAATGACATCACTGATGACATCATTGATGACATCACCCACGTGATAATCTGATGCACATACTGATGGCCTAATACAAACTTTAATACATGCACTCTAAAATACAGACTACTATTTTTGAAATCATACACACAACAATGCCAGATACTACATACCACCCATTATTTCCTAGGTCTACACTCACATCCACTCACTTATACATGCAGTTACTCATCAATACAGTACTATAATATGTACTTATATACCTGTACATACAGTCACAGTCCGCCACTCATCCATAGAGTTACTCACACCTAGTCAGTCATGCAAAGAATCGATCACATACCTATTTACTCATGTATACAGTTATACACACCAACTGCGTTATTTATACACACACCACATCACTTATTTATGCAGATACTAACACATACTTACTGTCTTATACAATCACTAATACAAGCAGACACTCTTTTATACACCCACTCTTCAAATAACTTACTCTCACGTATAGTCATTTATATACACCAACACTCACATATACTGCCTTAAAACATATGTAGTTACTCACACATATACCAGTGAGACATTCATTCACTCAACAACACACCCACATACACACTAACTCATCCATACAGCCCTTCCCAGATGTACTTTTGAATCCATACAACCAGTGAATCACCCACTCAAACATGTATGCATAGAGCCACCCACCCCCCACCCACCCACACAGACACCCAGGCACTCATACAGTTACTCAGACAACAAATCAATAACCCATAAAAAACCTTAGACATTCACTGATAAAATCATAGGTTTCAGGGACGTTATAGTTACTTGGACATTTGACTCATATAAAACTAGAGAAATTCGCCCGTTACAGTTAGTTGAGCTAACTATATTTCGTGCGCCTGCAATGCACTGGTGATGACGTCACATATTACATCACTCATGACATGGTCAGTGACATCACTGATGACATCTCAAATG
Source organism: Triturus cristatus (assembly GCF_964204655.1). Classification (NCBI taxonomy): domain Eukaryota; kingdom Metazoa; phylum Chordata; class Amphibia; order Caudata; family Salamandridae; genus Triturus; species Triturus cristatus. The sequence goes on from NC_140582.1 coordinate 502,253,964, forward strand.
ACATCACTGATGACATCATCCAGTGAATGTGTGTTTCTGTAAAGTTTAAATATTTTTCATATATATTTTCCCAAGGTCTATTGAAGAATGAGTGGATGTAGAAGTGCCTGAATGGATTATTTAGTAGATGCATGACTGACTGTATAAGTCACTAATTGAAAATATGTTATGGAATGCATGGGTTTGGCGACTAAACTGTGTGAATGTCTAATTTAGTCTCTCAGTTGGTGTGTAAGCAGGTGCATGGGTTGGTGAGTAGCTACATCAGTGTCTATATGGGTTATTGATTGATTGTATGAGTATCTGTATCGGTTTCTGAGCGTCTATGTGGGTGGGTGGGGGGTGTCTGACTGCATACATATCTGAATGGCTGATTTACTGGTTGTATAGATTCAAAAGTGCATCTCGGAAGGGCTGTATGGGTAGCTGACTGTGTGTATAGGTGCGTTGATTAGTAAATTGATGTCTCAGTTGTATATATGTGAGTAACTATGTATGTTTTTAGACAGTATATGTGAGTGTTGGGGTGTATAATTGACTATACGTGAAAGAGAGTGATTGCAAGAGTGTCTACATACATGAATGTGTACTTGTATTAGTGATTGCATAAGAGAGTAAGTATGTGTTAGTATCTATTTAAATAAGGGAGGTGGTGTGTGTATAAATAAGTCAGGTGGTGTGTATATATCTGCATAGATGAGTACATGGGTGTGTGATTGATTTTTGGCATGACTGAGTAGATGTGTGAGTAACTCTATGGATCAGTAGCACTGTGTGAATGTATGTATAGGTGTATGAGTGGATATCATACTGATGTAATGATGAGTGACAGCATGATGAGTGACTGTATGAGTGTATGTCTAGCTCACAATATATAGATAGGAATCAGTGGATGGGAATCTAGTATCTGGTATTGGTGTGTCTATGGTTTTGAAAATGGTAGTCTGTATTTTAGAGTACATGTATCAAAGGTTATATTAGAGTGTGAGGAGGTGTGTCAGACAATCACGTCGATGATGTCATCGGTGATGTCATGAGTGATGTCATTTGAGATGTCATCAGTGATGTCATGAGTGATGTCACTGACCATGTCATGAGTGATGTAAAATGGTCATCACCAGTGCATTGCGGGCGCGCGAGTTATAGTTAGCTCAACTAACTATATCGGGTGAATTTCTCTGGTTTTATATGAGTCAAATGTCCAAGTAACTATAATGTCCCTGAAACCTATGGTTTTTTCAGTGAATTTCTAAGGTTTTTTAAATGCTAATTTCTAACTATAACGTGCCTGAAACCTATGGTTTTTTCAGTGAATTTCAGAGGTTTTTTAGATGCTAATTTCTGTCTATAACGTGGCTGAAACCTATTTTTGTCTTTTTAATGCTAACTTCTAATTATAATGTTCATTTAACCTATAGTTTTTTCCGACATTCAAGAAGGACACAACATCCACTGTCACAACCCTCAGGACCTCGCCCCTGTACAACCCCTCTCCCTACTTCCACCAAGGCAGTGCAGAACAGGACAGCGAACACTCCAAAAATGGCATGGTCCCTTAGCCACATAATAGCTCAATGTTGGTAAATGTGACTATCGTTTTATTCAGTAAATTTGAATTTTTTTAAAAATATTAATTTCTAACTTTAATGTTCCTGAGACCTATTTTTTTTGTGAATTTCAAAGGTTATTTAAATACTAATTTCTAATTATAATGTTAATAAAGCCTATGTTTTTTCAGTAATTTTGAAAAAAAAATGATATTTTGTAACTTTAATAACCTAAAAATTGTTTTTGTATTTTTTTCATTTATTATTTAATGTCTTCTTGTTTTTTAAATATTAAACAACTACATACAGAATGAAAGGGAGCCCAGCCCAGAGCCACATCTGAAGACCAACACATGTCATAGACCTACTGATCAAGCAGCTCCGACACCCAAGAACGCCACAACACCCACCACCTCCCCCAGGACCCCCCCGTACCACCAAGGTGGCGCACAACAAGACAGCGAACTTTCTGAAAACGGCATGGCCCATCAGCCACAAAATAGCTGAATATTGAGACAGGTGTGAACAAACTATATGTGAAGGAAGCAATTCACCCATGAATAACAATGCACACAATGCAAAGTATAGCGATGATGTGCTGGACACATCTCAGTATGCAGAACACACACCTCTCCATGTGCACAAATTCTACTGGTGCTTGTAGTGTTGTGGACAGTGGACCCAACTATGTTACGTCAAACACTAGGGACGATCTCAGTCATGTAGCTGTATCGTCCCCCCTTATAAGCATAAGCGTAACCGGAGTGGGCTGGTCCGACGTACGCCAGCTCAGCGTATGAGTGTGAATAAATAGGCCGGGGCTCTGGGCATGGTTCACTTGTGAACTGTGAAGACCAACGGCTGTGCCAGAGTGGCGGGCCTCACCCTGCCACGAGGCTGCCGCCATGTCCGCGGATCTCCTCGACCCAGGCCCCCTGCAAACCCAGCGGCACAGCACTGCAGACTTATGTCTGTACAGACTACTGCCTTTGATCTACACTGTGGACAGCAGGCATCACAATTCACATGGAGTAGCGATTGCACATGACGCAGTCCAGTACGCAAGATACATTGCTCCCAGTGCGGCCCTCTCGGACCATGCATCATGGCAGGGTGCGCACACGCTGAGCGTCAAATGTACCACTAACTCAGTGCACCACAAGTTATCAACACGTGGCCTTACTGAGGCAGAATTCAATAGACAAATGACATTGCTCCTAGTGCGGCCCCCCCGGACCACGCATCATCGCAGGGTACGTACACGCTGAGCGCCAAAGGTACTACTAACTCAGTGCACCATAAGTCATCGCCACGTGACCTTATTGAGACAGAATTCAATAGACAAAAGACATCGATCCGAGTGCAGCTCTCCCACACAACGCATCATCGCAGGGTACGTACACGCTGAGCGCCAAAGGTACTACTAACTCAGTGCACCATAATTCATCGCAAGGAAGAGTAAACAGTTTTATGTCAGCAGTGATGCATACTATCACTCGAAAATCACCCAAAATACCTATAATATAAAAAGAACAGAAGAATCGAAGTACATTAATGGTCACAATCCGGTAATTTTGAAGATGTGGAATGCAAATATGGACATACAATATGTTGCAGATAACTTAATTATATTTTCTCGCATACAATCCAAATAGAAGTCCATACCTGGAAAATATATGTCTATATGAAATACTACAACATTATAGTTTTCGAAAAAATGTTACAGAAAAAATAAATGAAGGGAAATATGCTGTAATTGGATCTGATGGATGTTTCTTAAAGACTGGCAAAGGAAATTTGATTAATCACAGGAAATTAAGTTGCGATACTCCAGATAAGAGAAAGTGTGTACCTCTTCTGCAACCCTTCAAACCTTGGAGGACTGAAATGGAATTACTTGGAGATTTTGACTGCTATGAAGATTCTTTCAAAGCATGTAAAGACATTGCCACCAGTGAGGCCCGCCCGGACCACGCATCATCGCAGGGTGCACACACACTGAGTGCGTCAGGTGCCACTAACTCACTGCACCACAAATCATCGCCATGTGGACTATTTAAGGCAGAATTCAGAAGACAAAAGACATTTCTCCCAGTGCAGCCCGCTCGGACGACGCATCATTGCAGGGTGCACACACGCTGAGTGCTTCAGGTGCCACTAACTCAGTGCACCACAAGTCATCGCCACGTGGCCTTATTGAGGCAGAATTCAACGCAAGCCCCAACACATGCTGCCACTAACCCTGTTCAACACAAGCCGGTGACACGTGGTGCCACGAACCCTGTTCAACACAAGCCAAACTATCCCACATGTGGAACTGTGTCAGCGACCACAGCACCATACTCCCTTTGATCAGTTAGGCATATTTCCATATGCAAGGACGGCGACACGTGGTGCTACTAACCCTGTACAACACAAGGCGCAACACGTGGTGCCACTAACCCTGTTCAACACAAGCCAATCCAACATGTGGAACTGTGTCTTGAGTCCTGAATGGCAGTGACCCCAACTTCGTGGCAGCGGCCACAGCACAAGACTCCCTTCGATTAGTGATGCGTATTTGCATATGGAAGGCTGATGACACGTGGTGCCACTGAACCTAAACTACGCAGGCCGGTGGGGCCACCAACCTATGCATGTGGCTGTGCTACCTCTGGCCTACACTGCGGTCAGCAAGGCTCACAATTCAGATACAGTCACAATTGCAGATAACGCAGTAGGCAAGAGACATAGCTCCCAGTGCGGCCCGTCCACACCAAGCAGCATCACAGGCTCATACAATCTTTTCATGATATGCCTACACTGTGGTCAGTAGGGCTCACAATTAAAATTAAATGTTTATTCATTAATTACAGAGTCCACTAGGCAAGTAACTATCACAGGCTTAAAACCTGCATAATATCCTTTTAGCATCCTTGCTTCAAGAACTTTTTTTATATCAGTTATAGCTTTAGTACAATCACCAAATTCATCTTCAAGTGCAAACAAACACTCAATGACAGTCTACACTGTGGGCAACAGAGCTCGTAATTTGAATTTTTGACACGTGGTGCCACTAACCCTGTTCAACACAAGCCGCGACACGTGGTGCCACTAACCCTGTTCAACACAAGCCGATCCCACATGTGGAACTGTGTCCTGAGTCCTGAATGGCAGTGACCCCAACTTCGTGGCAGCGACCACAGCACCAGACTCCCTTTGATCAGTCAGGCATATCTCCATATGCAAGGCCGGCGACAAGTGGTGCCACTAACCCTGTACAACACAAGGAGCAACACGTGGTGCCACTAACCCTGTTCAATACAGGCCGATCCCACATGTGGAACTCTGTCCTGAGTCCTGAATGACAGTAACCCCAACTTCGTGGCAGCGACCACAGCACCAGACTCCCTTCAGTTTTAGTTGTTGTTGTTTTGTTTAAATAAAATGTTTTCTATGTAAATCTATACATGACTAAGATTCTTGTTTGTCCAACCGCACAGGGACAATTCTGGGCCAATAAGGTTGTTGGGGGTATGTTGGTAATGTGCGAAGAGGGTGCATTACCTGCTTATGTGGGGAGTGGCAGCGTGAAAGGGGTATCTCTCACAGAAAGAACTCAGGTATGTTTTCAGAAATGCCTCGGACAGATGCCAGCTGACGAACTGAATCACAAAATGGCTTTTCAATGCTTATGTAGTGTGACTTATGAACAGTTCGCACCCAGGCTCGCAGAGGGACAACTGCGGCCCGTCCGGTCGACTCACAGACACAGTACTATGAGCCGTCTGCTCCCAAAGGAACAGCAGCATAGTAGCTCGCAGAGGTACAGGCACAGCAGCGTACTAGCTCGCAAAGGTAGAGAGCTGCGAGCCGACGGACTGGCCTCTAACGCTATAGCTGCGAAGTGGTGATGTTGGGAAGAGGCATCGTGAAAGGGTTATCTTGCACAGACAGAGCTCTGGGATATTAAAATTGCCCCCGGGACCTTTCTTTTATATTTTCACTCAATGCAAGAAATCGCGCTTTCTGGACCATGACCTTTCTCCCTACCAAATTTGGCGTAATTCCGTTCAGCAGTTTGACCTGTAGCCTTGTCTAAAGTTTCCTATGGAAAATCCATTGAGAAAACACGTTTTCACACCCCCACATAGCTACCTGTCGCAGGCGTACTCGCTGTTGCTGTGCAGGTCAGTGGTCTAGTTGTCAACATGTCACAGGCCATGTGACCACGCAAATATAATGCATCGACAATGTCACATCCTTTATTGTTGGTGGTGACTGGATGGCGGACGCTCCACGGGTCGCAACATTTTCTCTAACATTTAACGGCACGTGCAGTTTAAAAGTTCACGATGGTTTTAAGTTCGAACAGTGACTTCCACATGCAAGTAGCTGGTGTGGTTGAGTTGACCAAATTTTATCCTATGATATGTACTCCACGTTTAAACTGCTTTTTCTTAACCTCTTCCGTGCTCGTGACGTCTCCCGGCCATCATGAGTCACGATGGACGTGTGCGGACGACGGCCGGGAGACGTCATGACCACGCCCGCGATCGGAATGTCAGCACTGCGGGAGCGCTGCGGCGGAATTTGCGCCGCAGCAAAGAGGCTAACCAATCACAAAGATGCTTTTCCACAAAACAAATTTGCACCCTACTTTTAAAAAACAATGCTTTTCATCTCCCAATCAGGTACCATTTTGTATGGCAAAAATAAGTAGTTCCCCATCTTTAAACATATCTCTTATTCTACGAACGGACTGCATGAGCTACAGACATCTATCTATACTTCCCAGCCATACCTTCAAAATGCTAGTGTGGATCGTAGGACATAGCTATGTTTTCTGGTGCAAGAGGTATGCAGAACAGAGACGTATTGACTTAGACCAAGGTTTAGAAAATATGGACATTAAATGGTTTGGACAAAGAGGATTGAAGTGGCACCAATTGTTGCCTTTGGTTAAAACCTGTTTGCATCTCCAACACCCTGACCTCATGATTGTGCACTGTGGTGGAAATGACCTAGAAACATTGACTGGGGTAGGTTTGGAAATGCTAATGAAGGACACCTTTCGACAATTGATTTTGCTTTTGCCTCAAACTGTCTTTGTATATTCCAATAAATGCCAAAGACAGAAGTGGAAATGGCCAAACCAATTTTGTCCTCAGATTGAAAAATCTAGGAAAAATGTCAACAAAGCTGTGTCTGCATACCTCAGAGACCATAGAATGGGGTCGATCTACAACAACAACATACGTTTTGATATGACTGATATCTACAGAAGTGATGGAGTACACTTCACAGATCAGGGAAATCAAGTTTTTCTGAATACCCTGAAGCTGTGCATCCGCACTTATATGTAGCTCCAACTAATAAACACAAGGGCTCTTTTTAGAGCCACCCTTTAACTGATAACTTAGGCCCGCTATTTTAGGGCCAGGTAACGGCAACTCCCGGACCCTCGCCAAAATGTATTCTCCACACAACTGTGGTGCAGCGGCCAGACCATCTGACTTTGAAGCACAGAGCTCTGGCTTTGATCACCAGCTCTAGTTACAGCTCAGGATAGCACCATGTGACTCTGGGCAATAGCTCACTTAATTTCCACGACGGCCCCCAGCGCCTGCAGACCCATACGAGTGAGTAGTTTGCACTTTACAAATACCGGATTGATTGGAAATGGCAGAATTTAACTTCACACTCCCTCTGTAGCACCCCCCAATCACCCTACAGACGTCACACTGTTTAAAACAAAAGTTCCTCCTAGTACGTATGCACACATGCTGACACTACTTGGACAGGTGTGCCTCAGCGGCCGGAAAACATGAGTTCAGAGCACAGGGCTCACGGTTTAATCCCCTGCTCCGGTAGCAGCTCAGCTCAGCACCATGTGACTCTGAGCAATAGCTCACTTAATAGCCCACATAATTTCCACGCCGGCCTCCAGGGCCTTCAGACCCATAGGGGTGAGTAGTTTGCGCTTTACAAATACTGTATTGATTTACCTTCGCACTCCCTGTATAACACCACCTAAGCACCATATACAAGTTACCGTGTTCCAAACAAAACTTCCTCCTACTACGTATAAAATATTGCTGACACTACTTGGAAAGGTGTGGCACAGTGCCCAGAGAACATGACTTCACAGCATAGGACACACAGTTTGGGCTCACGGTTTCATCTCAGAGTCCAGCAGCAGCTCAATTTAGCAGCATGACACTCTAGGCAATACCTCACTTAATTTCCGTACCCCGCACTTTCAGACCGGTAGGGGTCAGTAGTTCAGCGGCTTTATCCATGAGTCCGGCAGCAGCTCAGCTTATACCCCCAGCACCATTAGACCCGTACGAGTGAGTAGTTTGCACTTTACAAATACCGAATTGATTTGATACGTGTAAATTTACCTTTGCACTCCCTGTATAACGCCCCCTAAGAACCATACACATGTTACAATGTTCGAAACAAAAGTTCCTCTGAGTCGGTATAACTACATGCTGACACTACTTGGACAGATGTAGCACAGCAGCCAGAGCACATGACTTCACAGCATATTACACACAGTTTAGACTCACGCTTTCATCCCCGAGTCTGGCAGCAACTCAGCTTAGCAACATGAGACTCTAGACAATACCTCACATATTTTCCGTACCCCAGCACTTTCAGACCAGTAGGGGTCAGTAGTTCGTCCAAGTACATATAAATACATGCTTACACTACTTCCACAGGTGTGGTACAATGGAGAGGGCACATGACTTCACAGCATAAGACACACAGTTTGGGCTCACGCTTTAATCCTCGAGTCCCACAGCAGCTCACCTTAGCAGCATCAGACTCTAGAAAATATCTCACTTAATTTCCATAGCCCAGCACTTTCAGACCGGTAGGGATGAGTAGTTCGCTTCACACCACTGTATAGCACACCCTAAACACCCCACAGAGGTTACAGTGCTCCTACCCTCCTCTTTCCTACTTTTCTCGCCCTTTTTTTCCCTTACTCGCTTCAACAGAATCACAAAATGGCTGCCAACACTTCCTAGTTGCAACCGCTGGCACCGCTTGCAGCCAATAAGCAGCAAGCTTGTGCTCGTAACGCCTCAGCCAATCAGATGGCAGAATAGAATTCCCAAATAACAATATCTGTAAATTTCAATATTTCTCCAAAACTACTGAACGGATTTACACCAAATAAACAAAAGTGTGCTTTCTAGACCAAGATCCTTCTACCTGCCAAATTTGGGGTAATTCCATTCACCCGTTCGACCTGTAGCCTTGTCTAAAGTTTCCCATGGAAATTGCATGGAGAAAACAAGTTTTGGGACCCCCCTTTTTTCTCGGCTCCCCATTGACCAATCACCCCCAAACTTTCAACATAGGAGCTGAGATGGACAAAGAATTAGTTTGGAAAATTTCATGATGATTCATCAAACGACGCTAAAGTTATAAGCAAAACAAAAAATGCTTTTCCAATGGAAACATCATTATGGTTCTAACGCATTTGCCACACAAACTAACACCTGCAGCGTAATCTACAGAGTTTAACAAAAAAAAAATGTTTCTGTCTCAAACAGTTCAAAAGTTACTAAAAACACAGTGACACATATTGCCGCACAGTGTTGCACGGCAGTGAAAGGCCCTTTGCAAAGGTTGACTGGTCACCTTTCTGTTGCTTATTTCTATGTATGGGTTTTAAACTGGTACTAATGAGGTACCACCTGTGTCCAGAAAGTATTAATAAGTGTAAAATTGACAAAATATTGAAGTGATACTATCAGAAAATGTGCCATATTACGCCACATAATTTGCCTTTTCTTGCAGCATAATTTAGTCAACCTGCCGCATTATTTGGGCCTCCCCTGCCTCATAATTCCAGAGCGGTGGTAGCCACTTTGGAGTTATAATTAGGGTTCCCAGATATAGGATAGGAATTCCTTTGATTTTTGCACCATTAATAACTTTGAGCCCCTTTGACAGATCTCCATGAAACCTATTCATTTTTCTACAATGGCGGATTGGCAGTCAGGGGGTGCAAAGGTAAAAGGGAGGGCCCATAACGCATTTTGGCACCATTGCATTTTCCAATGACTTTGCACTTGTTTAGCGGCCAACCACCCCGTCGGATTTGCATGAAATTTGGCAGGATTGTAGATTATGTTGTGCAGATGATTGTTTTGGGAACTCCAGGTAATTAGGATAAGTATTTTTAAGTTATAAGGCTTTTAAACTTAAAGATATCTGTTGTCATAGTAGTTTTGGAAAATGTTGCTGTATTTCCAGGTATTTCACGAAACTATAGTGGTACATAGCAATGACAAGGCATTATGTGATTGGCTAATGACTGCCTTTACAAAAAATAAAGGCAGCCATGTTGTTATAAGTACAGTTTGGCTGTGTTTTGTTTTACGCCGCTCGATACAGGTGAGTATTAGGGTTTATATTTTCTCCATACCTATTACCACTTTATTAAAGTGGTAATGGCTTTAAAACAATTCTTATAAGTTTCCATATATTTTTAAAAAATGATTGAAGGAAGTACTGAAGTACTTAAAAGTAAAACAAATATGTTCAAAAATTTAAAAACACACTGTAGTATTACAGTGTATTTAAAATTTTTAACATAGCATATTTAATTCCTTACAAAAAAGTGTACTACATTTCCTTTTTAAAGTGCAGTTCTCCATACAGAGCTATAAAATATATAGAAAAATATAAATACATTTTTCTACCTATTACCACTTTAGTAAAGTGGTAATAGGGAGGGAACAACAATAAAACTTACTACTTACCTATATCTAAGGTCCTAACCCAGAAGGCAGAGGAACCCATAACGCAGCAAAAGTGTGCTGAAAACAACATGGTTGCCTATAACATTTTGTAGAGACAGCCATTAGCCAATCAGATGCTGCCTTCTCATCTCCATGTACCATGGTATATCATGAAGTTACCATGGTATACCGTTACACAATATATAACAAATTATTTTAACACATAACTTTATCACTACCTACACTATTTACATATACTACCAAAAATGTACATTTACAGTGAGGAATCCTTTCCCTCCGATCTGTGGGAATGGAACAAGGTCCCCAGGTACAGTGAAGCAGAGTCAGCACAGGTCCTCTGCCTTTCTCTGGAAGATCGTTGCTTATGAATTTGGTTCCTTAGTTAGGCAGAGAGGTTCGGAAGCCCTCTGGTTCACATAGTTCAGCTCCAGACACACCTACTTGGCAATCTGTTTCTTTGGGGAGATTCCTCTTTCTGGCTGGTCTTCTGCTCCTTGGCCAGGCATGTCCTCTGGAACAAGGAGCTCCCTTCTCCCCTCTCAGCAGGCAGCCAGCCTAGCAAGCAAGTTTCCAGGCCTCAAGCAGAACCACAGCTTCTCCAGTTAGATGTGTAGATTTTGGGCAAGGTCCTCCCACCTCTGGGAGACCGTCTATCAGCAATACAAATCCTGCATCACAGCAGTTCTTTGAGTACTCTGTGGAGTACCCTCATCAATGATTGGTGAAGCAGCTTGGAAATGGAACCAAATTGGAAGGTTTCAGCCCCACGTCAAAAAATAGTTTCCAGACAGGGGATGTCGATTCACTGTCTACAGTACAGGAAGAGATTTGGGGTGGTTCCTTCTGCATCTTCTTTCTGCAGTGCAGATAAATATTTATGTAAGGAGATGGCACTCACAGCAGGAAGAGATGATGTTGAGTTCAAGCAGGAATACCCATAACATGATCACAAAAAGTGTGAATCCTGCACCTGGATAGGCCAATCAAGGAAAGACAACATTTCCGTGCCCTACCTAGAAACGTCCCTCCCTCCAACAACTCAATATGCTGACTGACCCCAATTACCCACTGAAAGGACTTATCAGTATTTTCCCATTAAATAGGTCACATGAAATTACTAAAATCAGTGCTGTCTCCTTCAGTTCAACACTTCAATGCCCAGAACTACACCTTCCAACTCAGGAATGCAGGAAATTAACTTGCACTATCTGGGGAGGCAGTATCATCACCTCTTGTGCCATGTCCAAACCAGGGGCAATTCACAATGAGCGCTACTTGCTACAGGATACAGGCACTCACAAACATCAAGTTCTGCCAACAGGCACTATACACACATCAAGCATGGCACATACACACAGGGATATCAGCACAGGGTCTGGTCATGATATGCATGATCACACTTTTTCCAGGAGCAAAGAAAAAGTCCTGGCCAAGGACTGTGGTTTCAAAAGCGGTGTGCTACCCCTACTGCTTACTGTTCACGTCCCATAGACATAGACAGTAGGCTGGTATTGTTAAGGGCTGTGCTTTTGGCATTCCCCACTTTACTTCTGAGCCAGTTTCTGGCTCTCTTTGTCAATTTTAGGCCTGGGCGTCACAGCGCATGCAGGATCTTGTAGGTGCTTATCTAAAAGAATGTCAATGCTAGATTCCCAAGCAGTTGGGTAACTTAGAACAGGGGTGGACATCCATGTACCATGCAGGAAACACTCACAATCTCAGATTGGGAGTAGTCGTGCTATGGCAGACTGCTTTCTGGAGAAAGAGAGGGCAGGGGAGTGGGCACCCAAAACCCCAAAACAAACATCAAATACTCATACCCTAAATCACAATTTGTGCCTTGAAATGGACTAAGGGGGCTGAAAATTGACTATTGTCAAGCAGCCAGTCGGGCTGTGTGAGGAGGAGAAGCTCTGCAAGACCTCTGCCCATGACCAGGACTGGGGGCTAAGACCTAACAGTTTCTCAGCCAGGTGAGGGATCCTCACCTGGGGACACCCAAGACCACCTTCCCCTCGAGCACCAGTGCCTGCCTGCTTGCCAAGACCAGTGTGCACTCTGAAGGAAAGGAGAGTGCTAGAGGAAGCGAGGTCTAGTGGGGAATCCTGACAAGTGTGATACCTGGAGCGAGGTGTGAGTAGATGGCTGCTGCACCGATTGAGTCATCTCCCATGCGCAAGTGCAAGACAGCGACTCGGTACACCAAAGGGGCCCGCTGTGAAGCTAGTCATGGTTGAGATCACTGTCATGCCGTTTGGGCCATAGCCCACATGTGGAGTGAAGTTGGCGACCCCATATGCCAGAGGGGGCTGCTGTGAAGAAGAAGTTGCTACTGTGCCGATCGGGCAGTCAAACATGTACGGAGTAAGGTCGGTGACACTGTATGCCAGAGGGGGCCACCAGAAAGGACAAGGACCATGCCTGGTTCAATCTGTCATCGAGAGAAGAGGGCACTGTGGTGATCTGTGGGGGCCCAAACCCCAACTGAGGATCAGAACTGGAGCTATCGACCCCCCCATCAGTGGGAAGGATCAGAAGAACTTACTGTTTCACAGGAGGAAGCGCCATGGATGCCCAGCCTCTGATACTCACCAACAGCTGCTGCTGCAGCTCTCTGCAATGTCAGCGAGTGAAACTCTCTCGGACACCACTTGGCCAAGTTGCTCAGGATAGTAAGTTGGGCCCCAGAACATCAGGAGTAAAAGGCTTCCTTCCCTGTGGTTGGGTCCATTATCTCCTGCTTGCCCAGTGGCCCTCTGAAAGGAGTTAGGAAATATACGTTTTATCTCTTTATATAAAAACAGCAAATTAGCAAGAAATCCCTTTGCTCAATGATATGCTTTTGTTTTGTTTTTCAAAATATAGCTAACTTTTTCCTTCAATTTGGTTATGCTTTTAAATGAAATAAATAGACTTGTACAAGGAACGTAAGGTTAGTGGCTGCTGATTGAAAATAAAATTAACTCTGGGCTGTATTGATGTCCGTTTTCAGAATATAAAAGACACTCTGAAAAGAAAAGTAATCGACCAATACCTCACACTGTGCCTCTCAAAACTTTCCACTTCTTAACACAACTTCATTTATTAGTTTACTGATTACTCTTTTGAAAGATGTTATATATTTTAAACAGTACACAGGAAAATGAAAAATCCTTGGCTCTGTTGGCTGCCAGGGGGCATGAGTGTGACTCCAAAGATCCAATTCATACTTTTGAGCTCTAGATGGGAAAAGATGGTTCGACTCTAGATCAGATGCTGATACACCTTCCTTTCTCTATTGTTCCATGATCCATGTATTGTGCATGGCTGAGATGTTGAGGAAAATCAGGCCTGTCTTCATTAAAGGCAAGGATGAGCCCTTCTCTGATGTTGCCCAGGGCAGACTCAGAGTCTCTCGAAGGCCGGATGCCTGCCTGATTATCATAAAGAAGACGGTTGTTTCCAAATGTTCTCGAAATTGTCAAGAAAGAAGCACCTGAGCTCCATCTACAAAGGTTGTGGTACCTTCTCAGGTAAGCCACTAGTGCTCTGTGGGCACGGGTTGACCACGTATATTTGGTTAGATTTCCCACCATGACGAGAGGTGTAATAGTTTTCCCATAGCACCACTCTTCACTACAAAACACGACGCAGTGCCGCAGTTTTGGACTTTTATATTTGGGCCTATCATAGTCAACATTCTTTTCAAGCACGCTTCTGACATTTGGCATGAGACTGTCTTATAACGTTGCGTGCCGAATAAGTTGCTATGGGTTTCATGGACTAGGAATCACCAACAAACTTTTGTCCTCAGGGCTCTGAGGCATGTCCAGCGATTTCCAAGAAACTTGTTGGAAATTGTTAAAAACTTGTTAAAAACTTTAAGCCTCGAAAAAGTCGCCATTCGACGAAACACGTGTCAGCTGTATTCATCTTTGGTTTTGCTCATATGTGGACTTCAATCCAGATTGTTCATCCTTGAAAATTAAAACATTTGCTACCTCATACAAAGGACTACCGCTTGGACCTGTTGTTGTAACAGACCAAGCCTGCGAAATTTAGTGGTGCTTTGGGATAAACTATTATGCATTAAAGTATTGGTATTTTCATGATACTTTTCAACACTAGGCAGGTGGTATAGTGTAACCAATCCCTGTACAGCACACATGTTCCTTCTTGCTTGGTTCTCTACTTACCTCATATGTGATGTGCAACCTTGAATCATTGATCACCACCACCCTATCTTGATTATTCACTGATGAGAGGTGTCATTGTTTATATCCAAGCCTTTCTGGCATTACCAATCAGCAGATATGTACTGAAGGCAGTGACAGAGTATTTTTTTGTGCCAGCAATGGAGAAATTCTCAGGGGATGTGATGGTCAATGTTAACTAACGAAATTTAGTACAGGTGGCACATTAACAGTTGCTCCAAACAACTGCAGCTGGTGAACTTTCAAAGAGCAAACAGAATAGGGACAAATGGCACATTGCAGAGAAGTTTTCAGAGGAGCGGTCCTCATGAAATACTGCAAAAATGTCATGTTGGGTCAAGCAAACCTACTTGGAAAGTTCTCACATCCTCAGGGGGTTCACATGTTGCAGTCTCACATGGAAGCGCTGATGCTCAGGTTACAGAACTCATACAGGTTGAGACAGCAGGCAAGTCACACCAAGTCAGACAATTAATAAAGCCTCAGGTATTAGACAGTAATAGTAATAATGTTATAAAAAGTTTCATCAATATCCAAGATGAAATATCTCAACTTTAGTCCTAAAATAGCAGTCATGGCAGGGCGTGCCTTTTGGCACTTAGAAACATTGGCAACAAATCTTTCAAATTCAGCAGGAATTTCCAAATGAAAGCTTTATTTATATTTTTGAAATTGATTTCTTTTTTCCAAATCAGTTTATAAGTGTCTGAAAATACATACATTGTGCCTCAAAAACATCTTTCCATTTTGAATAAATAAATTCACTGCATTACCCCAAACAATGACTTATTCTTGAAAGTGCAGTCTTTTTGGTTAAAAATGCCAGTGCTTAATTTTTATTAAATACATGTTTAAACCCCAAACTCCAACTTGTCCATTCCAACAACTACTCACATGTACTACTACCAAACATGCTCAGATTTCTGCCTTACATGCAGGTAAAAAAAAAAGCATCAGATGCAAGGGATGTCAATCATACATTAGAAATTTGTATCATTATGCCAGTGATGACCATAATTATGTAAAAAAAAATCCCATAATAATATTTCAAAGCTGTGAACTATTGTATTGCACCAATGGCGGATTGTACAGTGGCAAGGATGCTCACAAAATTACATGGATGGCCAACATTATGCTATTCTATGAGTCAGTTTCATTCCATCAAGAATGCCCACAATATGCAAACAATGACCCCATTATTCCCGGGCCAGTGATAAGCATGATCATGCCACCAAGGTCCATAATATGCCAAGATTTGTAAACATTATGCAAAAGGTTACCCACCAGTGGCAGCTGGTACCCGAAATATTTGGTGAGGGAGCCAATCTAAACCCAAAATTCAACTTTCACCCCAAATTGCACATTGCCCTCATAGATACCGACCCCTCCAACCCACTCCCACCCACCTGGCTGATACACCCCACAACTGGATCTCAAAAACACGCAATAGCAGCAACTTTACTAGGCCGCAAATCGTGCTGAAGTCGCATCTAGAAGTTTGGTCCAAAACACAATTTCCCCCACATCTATTTTCTTCAAATAATTTGCAAACAAAAACTAGAATCTCTCAACTTCCTGCATCACAAGACACATTTAGTCACAACCAGCAGGAACACCTCCAATTTTAGCACAGCAATATGAAAAATTGCTAAATTTACTAGGCCCAAAAACACACAAAATCGCAGTTATGAATTTGGTCAAAAACAACCCTTTCCATGGATTGATTTGCTTTAAATAAATCCCACACTAATTTCACATCTCCAGCTATCAGGAACAGTACAGTAGCCAACTCAATAATGAATCAAATAAAAATGTCCTTACCCACTCCACTGGTTCGCCTCCTACGGTCCTCTTCTTCAGTCCCTTGGTGCTGGTTGTCTCTGCAGCAATTGAAGTCTCCACACCAATCCAGATACTGCTTGTATGCTGCTGATAATGTTAAGCAACATGATAGCTGTGCCACAATTGGCTAGAGCAGGCTGC
Organism: Triturus cristatus; assembly: GCF_964204655.1. Lineage (NCBI taxonomy): Eukaryota > Metazoa > Chordata > Amphibia > Caudata > Salamandridae > Triturus > Triturus cristatus. The sequence goes on from NC_140582.1 coordinate 502,270,452, forward strand.
CTCGATGCCCCTGCAGGCACTGGTAGCCTTTGCCTGCTCTCCACCCTCCCGTCAGCAGGGTGGAGTGGTTTAAAGTGCACATGTAATGCTGGCCATCGCAAGACAGCTGGCCAACCTGATATATGCACTCTAAACTGGTAGACTGAGCACCACTCTCCTGCTGCCAGTCAGCAGCAGTAGCAACACCCCCAAACATCAGTGAGGACAGCAGCATGCGGTTTGCAAACGCAAGCCTATTTTTTTTTGTCTGCTCCCGCCTAGCTTTGTCCCTGCTGGTTTTGTTTCCCAACTCCAATCTAATACAATCCACCCCGTCTGATCACCCACTTCCCAATCCCATCTTCTCTTTATGTATTTTTATTGCTGTCTGACTTTCCCAGTGTGTATTTACATTTCTATTGGTGTTTTTTGTTATTATTTTTGTACTTTGTTTTTGTTTTCCTTTCCTGATCTGTCCTCACTGTCCTCCTGTTTCTTTCCCATCCCAGTCCGACTTCCTCTTGTCCTGAATCATCATGACCGATGCAGGCAGAGTCACCCCCCCCCCACCAACTGTGTATATTATTTTTTGCATTTATAAAAACAAACATATTTCACACTTGTTAATAAGTGTGCATATTCATTATTCAGGATGTGAGTAAGTATATATAAATATAATGGACCAGATTCGCAAAGGTAAACTGAGGCCAAAGTCTGACTTTATGACTTTTGGAAATCCCAAAGGGCATTTACTACTCATAAATGCTATTTGTGAATACCAAATGTTAAACTTTACGACTTTCGTTATTCACAAAGGGCATTTACGAGTAATAAATGCCCTTTGTGAATACCGAAAGTCATAAAGCTAGACTCTTGTCTCATTTTACCTTTGTAAATCGGGCCCAATATATTTATATATCATGTGAATGTGTTCATTTATTATAAAATGCAAATTACATTGTTTTTTTTTTTGTTTTTTGTTTTTTTGAAAACCTTTATTATGAAATTCAGGACACAGCTATTCAGCCGACAGCCCGAAGGTTCGGCAGCATTGCAAGTTAGATACAGTAATGCGTCCCGGATACAGTACGAGGAGTAATGCAAAGGTCCAATTTTAAATAAACACAGAAAAAACACACAACAAACCCCAGCAAGGCAGAACATTGAAATCCCATGGCGAAAGCCCCCAGGGGAGGCAGGACCCCACTCATCTACTAAGTATAAGACTGTGTGCGGAGGAAGAAGGGGAACAGCAGAGGCCCAGAACGGGTACCAAAACCAAACTGTGCTGGAAGGTAGGTCAGGGGGAAAGCTGTTCCTCGGGAGGTTCCGGATCCGGGGCAAGACATATTCCCCCCCTGTATTGATTCCACCGCCCCCAGATGGCATGCCACTTCCGGGGGCGACCTCTAGAGCAGTAGACCGTCTTCTCCCTAAACATGCTCCAATCCATGTTCTCCTTCCACGCGGTCAGTGTAGGGGGACCCGAGGAGCCCCACAATCGCGCGATATCCCTTTTAGCTACCATGTTACCCAGAGTCACCCATTGGGTCTGTGCCTCGTCGAGATCAGTGGGCCCCCAAACGTTCAGGAGGCAACACCGCGCCTCCGGCTGTAGCACAATGCCCGTCACCTCCCCCATAACTGCATGGACTCTCCTCCAGAACTCCACAATGACACCACATTCCCAAATGATGTGCAGAAAAGTACCCACCATACCACATCCCCTTCTGCACAGGCCATCCTCCGAGAATCCCATGTGGACCAGCCTTGGCCCCGTAACATACACCCGGTGCAGTATTTTAAGCTGCACCAGCCTCAGACGCGACGGGATCGCAACCTCCTTAGGCGAAGAAACCGCTGACTGCCAGTCCTCATTATCCAACTCGAGGCCATCCCTGGTCCACTGTTCTCTCAGCCCCAATAGCAAGTCTGCCCGGACGTTTATCAACTTCTTATATATGAGCGAAATCGTGCTCTCGGGCATATGACCATCAAGGACACGGTCCTCAAGGGGAGAGGACTCCGGCACCTTCTCACCCTCCACTAGGACTGATCGGAGGGCGTGACGCAGCTGGATATACCTAAAATACTCTGAAGGCCCTAGCTCAAACTCAGTCTGCAACTCCTCGAAAGACTTCACCCTCCCCTTATGCAGCACATCCCCCACCCTGGATATACCTATCAGATCCCACTTATCAAAGCCCTTCGTATGCCAGAGTCTTCCCAACCTTTCCGATTCAAACAATGGGGTAACGAGGGTTAGCCTGTCCTTCCAGCCCAGCGAGTCGGTCGCCATCTTCCATACGCGCACCGCCACACCTGTGGGCCCCGTGAGGGACGAGTCTAGGGACCGCGAATACAACGCCCTGTAGTAGTTGCCGCCGCGCAGCAGCCACCTATCCATGGCATACCCAGGGCTGAGGGCAGGGCCGTAAAACCCATGGTTGATCGCGCACAACTGCGTGGCCCAGTAGTACCGTCGGATGTCTGGGAGCGCAATGCCCCCATCGTACCATGGGAGCGTCAACTTTGAAATAGCTATTCGCGGCCGCCCATCCCACAGCAACGTCCTTTGGAGGCCTTCGACCTCCCGAAAGTATTTAGCCGGTACCCAGTCCAAGGTGTTCTGGAGGGCGTAGAGGAAGCAGGGAAGAGACATCATTTTGAACAGGGCCGCACGCCCAACAAGGGAGAGCGGCAGCCTCCGCCAACCTTCAACATCTCACCTCAAGCGTGCCAAGGGGGGGAGCAGGTTCCTCTCATAGCGCACAACAGGATCCATGGATATAAAAATCCCCAAATACACAAAACCTTGCTGAGCAACCTGTATCGAACATGTTCTAGGGATCGGTGGGACCTCGCCACTAAGAACGTACAAGTACGATTTGCCCCAATTAATCACAAGCCCCGAGTTCCTACCGAACGATGCGAGTACGTCACAGACCACTATAAGTGACTTCTTTGGTGAGGCAAGATACAGCAGGATATCGTCGGCATAAAGCGAAATACGGTCCTCGTGATCAGGCGACCACCGAAGGCCCCGTATATCCGGGTGCCAACGTATCCACGCAGCCAACGGTTCAAGGGCGAGGGCGAACAACAGAGGCGACAGGGGGCAGCCCTGCCGAGTACCCCTTCCAAGCTGAAACGGAGCAGATGCCCGACCATTCACCACAACATTCGCTAGTGGCCCCTCGTACAGCAACCGGACCCAACTCACAAACCCGCGACCGAAACCAAACTTGGCCAGCACGGCCCATAAATATGCCCACTCCACCGTGTCAAAGGCCATCGTGGCATCGAGAGATGCCACAACAGCCGGTTCACGCAGCGTGCCCGCCCTGGCGATCGCCATGAAGACGCCTAAGGTTCAATGCTGTGTTTCGGTGCGGGATAAAGCCAGACTGATCAGGGTGGACCAGGTCCCCAAGTACCCTAATCAGACGGGTAGCCAGGAGCTTGGCCAGAATTTTCGGCTCAGCGTTGAGGAGTGAAATGGGCCGATAGGAGGCGCATCTATCTCGGGGTTTACCCTCTTTGTGTATGACCACGATCGACGCCAGCCGCTGATCCAACGGAAGGATCCCATCTCCCCGCGCCTCCAAAAACATGGCGCGCAGGTGAGGGGCGACCCTATCCGGGAACAGTTTGTACAGATCGATCGGCAGTCCGTTCGGTCCAGAGGCCTTACCCGAATTCAACGCGCGAATCGCCCCCGCCACCTCGTCAACCGTGATATCGCCATCCAAATCGTCCCTATCTATGTCAGAGAGGCAGGGCAACTCGATATCACGGAGGAGATCAGACGAGTCTTCGGGCGGCCTGTCCGACACAGAGGAATAAACCCTATGAAAATACTCCGCGAAACACTCCACAATCCCTTCAGGTTCCACAATCGCCTCTCCCCCATCTCCAATCAACTCTGGCACCACTCTATTGACCCGTTCCTTCCTGTCCAGCCACGCCAGGAGTTTCCCTGCCTTATCTCCAACATCATACAGACGGCCCTGTTGTTCCTTGCTGAGGGTCTTGGCGGCGTCCGTCACCAGGTCCCTATACTCCGCCTGCTTCAAGCAAAGCTCATGCAATGAGGACTCTGTGACCTCCTCCTCCATATCCCTTTCAAGGGCCGCAATCTCCTCCTCCACTTGCCGCACTTCGCAATCCCTCCGATTCTTGGCAGTCACCACCAGGGAGAGGGACTCCCCCCGAAGCACGGTCTTAAAAGCTTCCCACAGCGAGATCGCCGAGTCCACGGATCCCAGATTGTCCTTAAAGTAATTATCTACCTTCTTTACCAGGGCGCTGCGCATCTTGGGGTCTCGGAAATACCAAGGGTTAATGGGGGCCACCCTCCCTCCTCCCTCCCGACCGAGATCCAGCCGGATCCACACTGGCGAGTGATCAGAGATACCACGTGCCATGTGCCTCGCCTCGGATATCAACGAGGCATGTGCGGCCAGAGTGAGCAGGTAGTCAATCCTGGAGAGGCTACCATGCGCCCCGGAGTGAAACGTATATTGACTCTGTGTGGGGTGCCGGAGCCTCCAGCAGTCTATCAGGCCAAACGTGTCTAGGAGGTCTGGAAGCCATTTCTGAGCCCCCCCTGTGTCCCTGGGCGGGTATCTATCCAGCAGTCCGGAACCCACAGCATTGAAATCCCCTCCCACTACCAGCATGCCCCCCGGGAGAGTCAGCAAAGCCCTGCCCAATTCAGCAAATGTGGCGGCCTGCAGGGCCGGCGGGACATAAACCGAAACCAAAACCAAAGTCCTTCCTTCCCACCGCCCCGCCACCGCCACAAACCTCCCCCTATCGTCAACAATGGTGGAGTCCACCTCAAAAGGCAGCGATGCTCTAACGAGGATGCCCACACCCCTGGACCCAGAAGAGAATCCCGAGTGTGCAATGAATTTATACCCCTTCCTATTCAGGGCATAGCACGTATTGCCTATGAGGTGCGTCTCCTGCAGCAGCACAACGTCTGGCATTGAGCGTTTCAGAAATTGCAAAACAATCCCCCTCTTAATGCGATCCCCCAAACCATTAACATTCCAGCTTATAACACTGAGGCCTCTACCCCCCATCCTCAAACGGAAAGAGGCCCACCCCACACCCGAGGCGCCACCATGGAACAGCCCTGAGGATAATCATCATGCCTTGCAGAAATAAACCCCCCAACAACAAACTCAAACTCCCCATAACTCCCCCCACCCTGCACCCCTGCTGCAGCTTAAAAAGCCCCCCCAACTTGCAGTGTGCCTGTCGCCCTACAAAAACAAAAATCTACAAAAAGTACCCTAAGGGAGGAAAAGAGCACCCCTCGTCCTCCCGCAACCCTCCACAGTTACTGCACTCTGTTCAAATCTTCAAATATGGTCAAATCAAGTCAGGCCGGCTTTGAGTTATCAGCCCTGTCCATCCCGGCCACTGTCTCCATGCTCAGCTATGTCGTCCCCGGTCTGTCGCCGGGGCAAAGCGTCCAGCCATTCGTCGGCCATAACAGGAGAGTCAAAAAAGAATGTCCGATCTTCATGCACCACCCGTAGTCTGGCGGGGAAAAGCATGGCATACTTTAGGTCCCACTCCCGAAGCCTTCGCTTCACCCCCAGGAAGCTCTGTCGCTGTCTCTGCACCTGCTGGGTAAAGTCCGGGTAAAAATTCACCGACGCATTCTGGAAGGGGACTGGGCCCGTCACCCTCGAAGCTTGCAGGATAGCGTCCCGATCTCGAAAATGAAAGAGCCGGGCGACAATCGGCCGCGGCGGGGCACCCGCCTTGGGCCGTCCGCCCGGCACCCTATGGGCCCTTTCCACCGCAAAAAACTTTCCAAGGCCCTTAGGCTTCAGATGATTGAGGACCAAATCTTCCACAAGCAGGTCCGCCGAAGCCTCATCCGAGGACTCCGGGACCCCGATTACGCGCACGTTGTTGTGCCTGGACCGGCTCTCGAAGTCCTCCAGCCGGCGGGCGGCGAGGTCACTCTCGGCCCTCAGCTTCCGGACCTCGTTCTGCAGGTCCGCAACCTCATCAGTGAGGCCCGTGGTCTTGTGGTCCAGGTCCTTAACGCGCTCGTTAGTCTTGCCCAGGTCCGAGCGGATCAAGTTGACATCCACCAGGATGGCGTCCACCTTATGCGCCAGGGCCTCGAATTGCCTCCCCATCGAGGTCTGCATCCCATCAAGCGCGCCCATGACATCCTGCAGGGAGAGCTCCGGGGTCCCAGGCGAGTCCTCCTTCTGGGCATCCGGCGCCTGGCTCGATCCACTCGGCGATGTCTTCAGGAGGGCGTAGCGGTCCATACTGTTGACTTGGGAATACGTTCCCCGCCTGGTGGACTTAGTCTTCAGCCGATCTCCTTCTGCCCTGCCCGACATAATGGACTCCAGGCAGTCCAATGCAGTGAGGACCGTCCCCTCTCAGAGAGAGGTATAAAGAGTGAGCAGGTCCGCCTTGTTCTGCCAAAGTAGCCCACCGAGCGTCCCCGGGGTTATAGAGCCACCCAGAGCACTACAGTGTCCGGGCAGACAAAGGGAACGAAACCGAAAGTGAAAGAGCGAGGGCCTCCGACCGGCAGTTCACACCTCACCAGGCCGTTGTTGATCAACTAGGAGTCAGGCATCCTGCCAACTCTAGCCCCTGGCATCTCCGGGAGTTAGGCCGCAATCTTTCGCCAGTCATAAGTCCGGTTCCCGATGGGCGATCCGACCGCGGGTAGCATCAATCGCCTCCCTGACAACTCAGCAACACGGTGCCATGCATACCATCAGGATTAGAGTCAGGATAGTCGACGGAGGGCGCGAGGGTCTCGGGAGCTCTAAGCTCACGCGGCCATCTTGGTCAAGCGCTAGGCTCCTCCCCGCAAATTACATTGTTGAATTAATTGTGTTTATGTATGTATATATATATATATATATATATATATATATATATATATATATATATATATATATATATATATATATATCTCATTCCATTTTCATTCCGAGGCCCACTGGAGAGCTTGTTTACTATATGTCCTTTATTTTATCTTGAAACTACATAGAACCCACTGTAGAGTTAAATTTGGCTTAAAAATGGACCACAAGTCCCAGTGTGCATTATAATAAGAAACCATCAGGATGGCACACCAGAGGCCTATAAATTAATTAGCACGCAGAGAACTGTGGGCAGCCAGCATTCCTGTGTAATCATGTGTGCCTATGAGGAAGTTGCGTGAAGCTTCGAAACGCATCAGGCAAGAGGACTTAATATTCGGAGTGAACTGCCGTTTTCGTTTTTGAATAAATTGTTTGAAAATCACCTGCTGTGGAGTGCGTCCTTATCGCAGGGCAAACTTTTAGAGACATATATATATATATATATTATCTACTGGCGGTCGAATCCTCGCGAAATTTTCAAAACTAATGGGGCGCTCCGTTCAGCTCCTACCCTGAAAGTCTCGGGGTGATTCGTCAAGCAGGGGCAGAGAAAAAGGGGGGGTCCCAAAACGCGTTTTCCCCATGCATTTTTCCATAGGACCTTTAGTCGCAGCTACAGCCCGAACGGCTGAACAGAATTACGTGAAATTTGGCAGAGAGGTAGCCATAAGGTCAAGGAAGTGCCTTTTGCAGGTCTGGTGTAAATCTGTTCAGTATTTCCTGAGAAAATGGCATTTAAAAGCATATCAATATCTATACGCGCGCACCGTGCGCGCACTCTGCCGTGCGCGAGCGCAATTCTGATTGGTTGTTAGATGTCGGTAAACATTCGAATCGGTCGAAACCAGGAAGTGTCGGCCGCCATTTTGTCTCTCGCAGTCTGAGGGGGTGAAAAAAAAGGTGGAGAACGTGAAAAGGGGGCAGAGTGGACAGTTCCTGACCCCCTAGCCTTGGTCAGGGGGTCACAGAAGGACCCCCAAGTGTGAAAAAATTATTATTATTTTTTTTTTAAATCCCGAGGTGCGCGCACGTTGCGCGCACGGCGAACCGTGGGTGCTCGGTGCGCGAAGCGCACCGAGCGCCCACAGCGCGCGCGCGGTGCGTGAATTTCACCGTGCGCGCACGGTGCGCACACGGTGAAAAACCTGGAAAAAAAATAAATTAATAAATACATAACTTAGCATTTAAAAAAAACTGACAAATTCACTGAAAAAACCATAAGTTTCACACACGTTATAGTTACGAATTAGCATTTAAAAAACCTTGCAAATTCACTTAAAAAACCATAGGTTTCACACATGTTATAGTTAGCTGGACATTTCACTCGTAAAAAACCAATGAAATTCCCCCGTTATAGTTAGTGCAGGCAACTATAACTCACGCGACCGCAATCCTCTGCTGATGACGTCAGATATTACATCACTGATGACATATGTGTCTTTATGAAAAATAAATATTTGTAATAAATGTATAGCTAAAGATTAATGGAAGAAGACATGGGTAAATAAGTGTCTAAATTCAGTGATGTAATATCCGACGTCATCAGCAGAGGATTGCGGTCGCGTGAGTTATAGTTGCCTGCACTAACTATAACGGGGGAATTTCATTGGTTTTTTACGAGTGAAATGTCCAGCTAACTATAACATGTGGGAAACCTATGTTTTTTTAAGTGAATATATATATATATATATATATATATATATATTACCTACTGGCGGTCGCCAGTAGGTAGTTATAGTTAGGACCACGTTTCCATAGGAAAACCTCAACATTCTATTTTGAATAACTTTGGCGCCGGTCGACGAATCCTCGCGAATTTCTCAAAATAGGTGGGGCGCTACGCTCCGCTCCTACCCTGAAAGTCTCGGGGGGATCCGTCAAGCAGGGGCTGAGATAAAAGGGGGGTCCCAAAACGCGTTTTTCCCATGCATTTTTCCATAGGACCTTTAGAACGAGCTACAGCCCGAATGGCTGAACAGAATTACTCAAAATTTGGCAGAGAGGTAGTCCCTAGGTCAAGGAAGTGCCTTTTGTAGGTCTGGTGTAAATCTGTTCAGTATTTCCGGAGAAAATAGCAATTAAAAGCATATATATATATATATGCGCGCAGGGTGCGCGCACCGTGCGAGCACCGTGCGAGCACCCTAACGTGCGCGAGCGTAATTCTGATTGGTGGTTACATGTTAGTCAACGTTCGAATCGGTCGAAATCAGGAAGTGTCGGCCGCCATTTTGTTTGTTTTCAGTGCGAGAGTGAAAAAGGAAGGTGGCGAACGTGAAAAGGGGGCAGGGTAGAGAGTTCCTGACCCCCTAGCCTTTGTCAGGGGGTCCCTGAAGGACCCCGAAGGCAAAAAAAAAAATTTTTTTTTTAAAAAATCGCGGGGGTGCGCGCACAGTGCGCGCACCCTGAAAAACACAAAAAAAAAATTTTTTTTTTTGCAAAAAAAAAAAAATAATTCGCAGGGTGAAAACCAAAAAAAAAAATAATAATAATTTTTAATACGTAGTTTATTGTAAAATAAATATATAAAAAATAATACATAAATAAATTAGCATTTAAAAAACCGTACAAATTCACTGAAAAAACCATAGGTTTCACACACGTTATAGTTAGGAATTAGCATTTAAAAAACCTTGCTAATTCACTGAAAAAACCATAGGTTTCACACATGTTATAGTTAGCTGGACATTTTACTGATAAAAAACCAATGAAATTCCCCCGTTATAGTTACTGTAGGCAACTATAACTCACGCGACCGTAATCCTCTGCTGATGACATATGTGTCTTTATGAAAAAAGAATATTTGTAATATATGTATAGCTAAAATTTAATGGAAGAAGACATGGGCAAATAAGTGTCTAAATACAGTATTAGCATCAGCAGAGGATTGCGGTCGCGTGAGTTATAGTTGCCTACAGTAACTATAACGGGGGAATTTCATTGGTTTTTTATCAGTAAAATGTCCAGCTAACTATAACATGTGTGAAACCTATGGTTTTTTCAGTGAATATATATATATATATATATATATTCACTTAAAAAACCATAGGTTTCACACATGTTATAGTTAGCTGGGCATTTCCCTCGTAAAAAACCAATGAAATTCCCCGTTATAGTTAGTGCAGGCAACTATAACTCACGCGACCGCAATCCGCTGCTGATGACGTCAGATATTACATCACTGTATTTAGACACTTATTTACCCATGTCTTCTTCCATTCATCTTTAGCTATACATATATTTCATTTTTTTTTTTTTTCAGAAAGACACATATGTCATCAGTGATGTAATATCTGACGTCATCAGCAGCGGATTGCGGTCGCGTGAGTTATAGTTGCCTGCACTAACTATAACGGGGAATTTCATTGGTTTTTTACGAGGGAAATGCCCAGCTAACTATAACATGTGTGAAACCTATGGTTTTTTAAGTGAATTTGCAAGGTTTTTTAAATGCTAATTCCTAACTATAACATGTGTGAAACCTATGTTTTTTTCAGTGAATTTGTACGGTTTTTTAAATGCTAAGTTCTGTATTTATTAATATATTTTTTTAAACAAAACTTTTTCTCGGCGCGCGCGCGGTGCGCCCACTTTACGCAGTTCGTGCCGTCCAAGGGCCAAATACATTTTTTTTTTAATGAAAATTCTTGGAGTACGCACACGCTGCACGAACTTCGCAGAATTTTTTCCGTTTGGGTGGTGCGCGCAAGGTGCGCGCACTCGCCGATTTTTCGAAAAAAAAATCAAAAAATTTGTTGCCCTTGGGGGTCCTTCTGGGACCCCCTGACCACGGCTAGGGGGTCAGGAACTGTCCACCCTGCCCCCTTTTCACGTTCTCCACATTTGTTTTTCACCCCCTCAGAGTGCGAGAGACAAAATGGCGGCCGACCCTTCCTGGTTTCGACCGATTCGAATGTTTACTAAGATCTAACAACCAATCAGAATTGCGCTCGCGCACGGCAAGATGCGCGCACCCAGCGCGCACGCTGCGCGCGTACAGATATATATATTGATTTAAATGCTATTTTCTCTGGAAATACTGAGCAGATTTACACCAAACCTGCAAAAGGCACTTCATGGACCTTATGGCTACCTCTCTGCCAAATTTCACGTAATTCTGTTCAGCCGTTCGGGCTGTAGCTGCGACTAAAGTCCCTATGGAAAATTCCATGGGGAAAACGCGTTTTGGGACCCCCCCTTTTTCTCGGCCCCCGCTTGACGAATCACCCCGAGACTTTCGGGGTAGGAGCGGAGCGGAGCGCCCCATTAGTTTTGAAAATTTCGCGAGGATTCGTCAATCGGCGCCAAAGTTATTCAAAATAGAATTTTGAGATTTCCTATGGAAACTCGGTCCTAACTATAACTATCTACTGGCGACCGCCAGTAGATAATATATATATATATATATATATATATATTCCTTTCTCCAGACGGGTTTGTTTAGGATCCGAGCCCGTTGTCAGGTGGTGCACAGATGCCGGTAAACCAGAAAACCGGCAAATCAGTTTAATTCCAATTGCACGTAAACAAAGCACACTCAGAGTCACGGGTATTCCAAAGTGGCAGTAGTTTATTCTTCGCTACGCGTTTCGACACGCAGAGTGTCTTGATCACACGAATCTACGAACGTTTTGAATAGATTTAAATAAAGTTCATTGAAGTGATTTCACCCAGAGCATGATAATAGAAGTGGGACTATCCCCTCAATTGGTCTTATCAGATGTTCTAGTGCGGCAGACATATTGGAAAGTCCAAAACAACGTTTTCAAACTTAAAAAATATAGTCATACTTCATTTGTTTAGCAATTTGCTAAATAGACACCCTATTTGTTTGTGGTTAATGGGAACACAAATTCAATATGCATATAATTACACATTTCCAGTATTTACATTAGCGAATACATTGCTGTATATCGTTTTGGTTCAATTTCATTCTTATCATATTTCAAGGCTAAATAGCCAATGTCGATCTAGTAATCATTCTGTTTGCCAATATGTAATCGACACATTTTAGTACGAGTGTAAGTTGGCCCCAGTGTGTCTTTGACACGCATTTGTATCCAATCGCTCTAGTGGCAAAACAAAGTAAATAAAGGGTCTATTGTTCATAGCGATTGGATACAAATCCGTGTCAAAGACACACTGGGGCCAACTTACACTCGTACTAAAATGTGTCGATTACATATTGGCAAACAGAATGATTACTAGATCGACATTGGCTATTTAGCCTTGAAATATGATAAGAATGAAATTGAACCAAAACGATATACAGCAATGTATTCGCTAATGTAAATACTGGAAATGTGTAATTATATGCATATTGAATTTGTGTTCCCATTAACCACAAACAAATAGGGTGTCTATTTAGCAAATTGCTAAACAAATGAAGTATGACTATATTTTTTAAGTTTGAAAACGTTGTTTTGGACTTTCCAATATGTCTGCCGCACTAGAACATCTGATAAGACCAATTGAGGGGATAGTCCCACTTCTATTATCATGCTCTGGGTGAAATCACTTCAATGAACTTTATTTAAATCTATTCAAAACGTTCGTAGATTCGTGTGATCAAGACACTCTGCGTGTCGAAACGCGTAGCGAAGAATAAACTACTGCCACTTTGGAATACCCGTGACTCTGAGTGTGCTTTGTTTACGTGCAATTGGAATTATACTGATTTGCCGGTTTTCTGGTTTACCGGCATCTGTGCACCACCTGACAACGGGCTCGGATCCTAAACAAACCCGTCTGGAGAAAGGAATTACAAGTGAGGAACCGTGAGCCGGCCACTACCGACCAATCGGGATTACAGAGGAGTAACAGGAACTGCCGTGATTCTCCAGTTTAGAGGTAAGCTCGGCCCCGAGACTGTAGCGAAGGGGGGGAACACCGCTGTTTCCAGGCGGGGGGTTCTCTCGCTAGCGGCGGTACTTGGGGGGAGGACTTGCATCTATGAAAAGGAGAGGAGAAGGGGGAATTAAACAGTATTCACAGTTGATATTACTATATTGGAAAACGAGAGACTGTCTCGGATTTAAAGACTGTGCAACATCTTACAAATACGTATTTCCCAAATACCTCCACGGCAACGTGAGAAATTTTATAGTGGCATCAGGAACCGCCCATAGTTGGCGGGGAGTCCGGGTATAACGTGGCAGTAGTTTAGGACGAACTATATTAACAATCTAATCAAAGAGAAATAATACCAACCAACAGCCATCGGTACAGGTGTTAGCCACCCTGTTTACTACCGGGTGATTGTGAACCAACTATTCAATCCCCGAGGGACTTCTAAGTTCCAATAAGGAACGAATTTTTCCGAAAGAAACATGGACGAAGAAAGAGATAGACGCGCTGCTGCACAATCTCTCTTTGCTCGTGCGCCAGGCAGAGGAAAATCGACAGGAATATCTGATACTAATATCAAGAAGGATAATGAGTTGAATATGACATTACGCAAGTATGAAAAATTAAAAAAACAAGAAAGTTCAAAATGGTGGGAGGCAACGTCCCTGGAGGATTATATAGAGAAAAAAATGATACCAAGAGGTCTGAGAATATACATCACTCCCTCACATGAATCTCCGAACCCGCGAATGCTCGGTGATTGGGCAAATAATTCTGCAGAAAGCTCTAAGAACATGATGACGATACTCATCAAATACGCTTGGGAAGAGCGAGAGAATATTATCAAAGAAATAGCGGAAATTGAAGAAAATTTGAAAAAACATACAGATCAAACATATATTCAAGAATTTAAAAAGGAACTCAAAGGAAGACTAACCAAGTATGAGGATGACATAAAACAACGTAAACAAAGAAAACTACACAGAGACTGTGTTGACTACGAAACAGGACGAATCCTGACCTATAGTCACAAGTATGACCACCTATACAATCAAAATACGATAATCAAAGAGCCAGTTACTACAGAAACAAATGTGGAAATTCATCCAGAATTAACAGACCCGGATACAGATGTGTCAACACACACAGCAAGCTCTCTGTCTGATGTAGACGTCATAACACACCAGGCTACTTTTTTAGACGAGTTCCGGGTAATGAAGAGGAGTCGACAATCAGGGAAGACAATGACAACGCCTACTCCACCACAGAGGGGACGGGGGAGAGGCAGAGGAAGAGGAAGAGGCAGAGGCAGGGGCGCAGCAAGCAAAGACGCCTCAAGCGGAAACATAGAAAGAAGAATGGAGCCCATGGGAACAAGAAAGAGAGGCTCAAAATCAACGCTATAATGGATGCCCAAATGGTAAACAAAACCATAGTTAATCTCTCTGCACGGACTTTGTCCCAGTTTGAAAAAACCACTCTATGTCTTGGACTAACCTTTTGTCCTACAGAACTTTTTAACTATACTAATACGCGTATTGACATTTTTAAATTCATTAGAAAAGTAAAATTGAAGAAATGGCATATTTTGAATAACAGTGAAGGACAACAGAATATGGCCCCAATATTTGATATTTCCACACAACCAGGATTGAGGTGGGAGATGCTGACACGTTGGATGCGATAATTGATTTAGGAGCACCCTACTCTGCGGATGCAGAGGATATATTAACAAACAAAGCAGCTTGCACCCAATTTAAACCCCGTTCAGTATTCTATCCCAATCTACCCCACGATGCTATTGATACATTCCATGATGTTGTGACTAAAGAACTCAAGAAACAAAAACATAAAAGCTATAATCCCAAGGGTACACAAAATCTGTCCTACAAACAGTGTGAATTTATTTTGTCATTATCGAAGGACAAAAATTTGGTCGTACGACCATCAGATAAAGGCGGGAATATTGTCCTCTGGGGCAAAGATTTGTATATCAATGAAGCAAAAGAACAACTGAGTAACAATGAATATTATTGTATATGTGATACTGCAGCATACAATGCTAGTATAGTTACAACATGGCAAAGATTATCGGAATGGCAAGAATTGGGTATCATCTCATGGCAAGAATACTGTTTTCTGAAACGTGATTTTCCGAAATTACCCATTCTGTATCTTCTCCCTAAACTCCATAAACACCCCACTATTCCACCAGGGAGACCAATCGTGTCTTCTATGGGCAGTGTTAACGATAATGTATCCAAATATGTGGATCAGTTTTTAAAGGAGTATGTCATGAATCTACCATCATTCGTCAAGACACTAAAGATTTCCTGAACAAACTAGATGGTCTCATATGGAACGAGAACTACCACCTGATTACCCTGGACGTGAACTCATTATATACTATAATAGACCACGTCCAGGGGGTCGAAGCCTGTATGTACTTTTTAGGCACTAGAGCCATCACTTATCTTGAACATACATGCATGTTGGCTGACATGATGATGATATGCCTAAAAAATAACATCTTCATGTTTGATGGGGTACTCTACAGGCAGGTGCGAGGCACGGCTATGGGAACGTGCTTCGCACCTGGATTTGCAAACCTTTTCCTAGGAAAATGGGAAGAAGAAATTCGATCAAATCCATCCCTAACGAAATACTTTGAGTCAGTAGCTGTATGGCTCAGGTATATCGACGATCTATTCATTGTATGGAGTGGTGATAAACAAGAAGCTGTCGAGTTCATTAATGAACTCAACACAAACCCATACAATATTAGACTTACATCTAACATCAGCAAAAGGGAGGTGGAGTTCCTAGATACCCATATTGAGGTCATTGATGGGAAACTTGTAACGAGTCTATATAGGAAAGACACAGCTGGGAATAGCCTGCTCCATGCCCTAAGTGGCCACCCAGAACCTTTGAAGTGGAGTATCCCGTATGGGGAACTACTTAGGGCAAGGAGAAATTGCAGCACAGACAACAAATTTGCAGAAGAAAAAAACAACATGCTTGAAAGATTTCGTCAGAGAGGATATCCTGAATGGGTCCTCAATAATGCAGTACATAAAATCGAAAGTGTAAGTAGAACCAAAGCACTAGAACAAAGAACTAATGACCCTGGAGACACAGACAATAACATCAGACTTGTAACTACATATAACAACAGATCAGGAAAAGTGTGTAAAATGCTCACCGAGAATTGGAAGATTCTCCAGACTGATGCCATTATAGGGAAAGAAATAGGAAAAAGACCCCTGATCACCTATAAGAGGGGCAAAAGTCTAAAGGATATATTGGTAAGAGGGGATATCACTGAACACAAAAGCCATAATTTCCATGATCTTAAAGGGTTTTTCCCCTGTGGGCACTGCAGAGCCTGCAAATTCAGTCACTCTGTGAAAGAATTTGACATTCCGGGGAGAAACAAAAAGTGGAGAATCAACCAATTTCTAACATGTAGCAGTAATTGTATTGTATATGTACTTGAATGTCCCTGCAAACGTAGATATGTGGGGAGTATGATTTGCATGGTAAAGAAACGTGTGATGGAACATCTCCGTGCGATTACCAACGTAAATGTACAATACCCAATTGCTAGGCATTTTTTGGAATTTCATCAATCTAATAATTCCCTGTTACGGTACTTTGCCATCGAACAAATAGTCTCGAATCCACGAGGCGGTAACAGAGACCTCAGATTGAGACAACAGGAATCAAAATGGATACTTGAGTTGGAAACTAGATTCCCGGGAGGTCATAATCTGGATGAGGAACTAGCCTCACATCTCCATATAGAATAAACAACTAGAGTTAATATCTAATACTACGACTGCATTATGAGAAATCTAATGAATGTGCTGTTTCTTTTTGGATACTTTGTCCTTTTTTCTCTTCGAGAATTTAATGGCTATATATCTCTTATTTGTGTTTTTTACAGGAGGAAAGGAAGGGGCCGATTTCGTGTCTGACTTCTCACGGGTTCCCTAACCTTTTCTTCCCCGGGCTCGGGACTACACTGTACACAGATAAGAGAATTTTTACAACTTTCTATCTATTTGGAAATAGAATTGGTTTCGGTTTTTTTGTTTTTGGTTTTTGTTTGTTTTGCACATTTGACGGTGTCATGGATGGAGTTGGGACATTAACCTGAAAACTGATTTTAGTCTCGTATGATGTTGCAAATAGTATTTGATCAATGCCAAATCAATGTAATGTTTAGATATATAGTCTCTCTTCGGCACTAGACCGATAGAATGTATGAACAATAGACCCTTTATTTACTTTGTTTTGCCACTAGAGCGATTGGATACAAATGCGTGTCAAAGACACACTGGGGCCAACTTACACTCGTACTAAAATGTGTCGATTACATATTGGCAAACAGAATGATTACTAGATCGACATTGGCTATTTAGCCTTGAAATATGATAAGAATGAAATTGAACCAAAACGATATACAGCAATGTATTCGCTAATGTAAATACTGGAAATGTGTAATTATATGCATATTGAATTTGTGTTCCCATTAACCACAAACAAATAGGGTGTCTATTTAGCAAATTGCTAAACAAATGAAGTATGACTATATTTTTTAAGTTTGAAAACGTTGTTTTGGACTTTCCAATATGTCTGCCGCACTAGAACATCTGATAAGACCAATTGAGGGGATAGTCCCACTTCTATTATCATGCTCTGGGTGAAATCACTTCAATGAAATTTATTTAAATCTATTCAAAACGTTCGTAGATTCGTGTGATCAAGACACTCTGCGTGTCGAAACGCGTAGCGAAGAATAAACTACTGCCACTTTGGAATACCCGTGACTCTGAGTGTGCTTTGTTTACGTGCAATTGGAATTATATATATATATATATATATTCACTTAAAAAACCATAGGTTTCACAGACGTTATAGTTAGCTGGACATTTCATTCGTAAAAAACCAATGAAATTCCCCCGTTATAGTTAGTTAAGCTAACTATAACTCGCGCACCCGCAATCCACTGCTGATGACGTCACATATAACATCACTCATGACATGGTCACTGACATCACTCATGACATCACTGATGACATCTCAAATGACATCACTGATGACATCACTGATGACATCATCCAGTGAATGTGTGTTTTTCTGAAAATTAAATATGTTTTATATATGTATATCTCAAGGTCGATGGAAGAATAAATGGGTATATAAGTGTCTAAATGGATGATTTGTTTTTGAAAAATTGATTGTGTAACTGACTGATTAAGTGTATCATAGTGAATACATGGCTTAGTGAGTAATGTTTAAATATCTAAATATCTGTATCAGTCTCTCACTTTGTGTATAAGTGGCTGCATGGGTTGGTGAGTAGCTACATGGGTGTCTATATAGGTTATTAGTTGGTTTTTTGAGTATCAGTCTGAGTGTCTGCATGGTTCGGTGGGGGGTATTACGTAGTGCATAGGTGCATGAATGAGTGACTCACTGTTTATATGTGTTGAACACAGCATGTGTGCAGGACTGTATGGGTGGATGAGTGTGTGTATGGGTGTGTTAGTGAGTGAATGACTGTCTCAATAGTGTCTTTATGAGTAACTACATATGTTTTAAACTAGTATATGTGACTAATGGTGTATATATGTGAGTATATGTGAGAGTGAGAGATTGAAAGAGTTCCTGTATGAATAAGTATGTGTTTCTATAAGTGATTGTTTAAAAGACTAAGTATGTGTAAGTTTCCGTAGAAGTAAGTGTGGTGGTGTGTCTATAACTGTATATGAAGGTAAATGGATGTTTGATTCTTTATTAGCATGAGTGACTATGTGTGTTAGTAACTCTATGGATGAGTGGCATTGTGTAACAGGATGTACAGGTGTATGAGTACATATGAGTGAGTACATGTATGAGTGACTGTATAGGACTGTTGGTGAATGAGTAGATGTGTATGTGGATCTAAGAATTACAGAAGAGATTGTTGAAACTGGTATTGGAATTTCCAATATTTTTGTATTTTTTAGTCTCTATTTTTGAATGTGTGTATCAAAGGTTATATTAGGGTGAGCGGAGGTCTGCCACTCTATCACAAGGATGATGTCATCAGTGATGTCATCAGTGATGTCATTTGAGATGTCATCAGTGATGTCATGAGTGATGTCAGTGACCATGTCATGAGTGATGTTATATGTGACGTCATCAGCAGTGGATTGCGGGTGCGCGAGTTATAGTTAGCTTAACTAACTATAACGGGGGAATTTCATTGGTTTTTTACGAATGAAATGTCCAGCTAACTATAACGTCTGTGAAACCCATGGTTTTTTAAGTGAATTTGCAAGGTTTTTTAAATGCTAATTCCTAACTATAACGTGTGTGAAACCCATGGTTTTTTCAGTGAATTTGTATGGTTTTTTAAATGCTAATTCTTATCTTTAACGTGTGTGAAATTTTTTATTTTTTTTTATTTTTGCAAGGTTTTTTTCATCTTTTTTTTTTACTTTATATTCCCTTTAAACACTAAGGTAAAATTTTAAAAATTCTTCAAAATATAATTTATCACCTTTTTTTTTTAACCTAACAGGTAAGATATAGTAGTATAACATAGTTTTTTTTCCGTGCGCGTACGGTAAGCTTACCGTAAGCGCACGTTTTGCTTTACGTACGTAATATTTCTACTCTGTTTGCGTATGGTTACGCAACTTGCGTAGACGTCCGTACTACGTACGTGACGCGTAAGCGCATACGTTACAAGCGTACGCACGCGCGCACGTTACGCGGAAGTGTTCGAGCGTGCCTGTTATGCACATGCGCGCGTGCGCATGTCTTTTATACGCGTATGCGTACTTTTACCGTAAGCGCTCCGTAAACACCCCGTAAGTGTAACGTACGCGCACGGTTGGTCATCTGATCAAGAAACAACACTTTTGATTGGTTTAAACTACTTTCAGTTCTAGAACCTTCCTACACCACACCCATTCCCCTCATTTCTGCTTGTGATCCCTTAGGAGAAGGAGCTGAGTTGTCTTTGTGATACGATGGCAGAACAGCAGTCCTCTTCTGAGAGTGAGCCTGGTAGCAGCATCATCAGAGAGAGAAGGAGGAAACAAAAGACTTCTTTTGTATGGGAATATTTCACCTATCCAGAGGGGCAGAAAAAGGTAAATGCTCCTTTAGTCACTTGCTCACTTTGTGAGCGTGTCTTATCTAGAGGGAATCCAAGGAAGAAGTATTCCTTTGGAAATCACTCTATGGTTAGACACATTAAGGATAAACATCCTAGGACTTATGCTCGACATACTGGAGAAACATCTCCAGTAAGTCACCCGAGCACACCTGCAGCAGCTCAACCGAGTACATCTTCGGCAGCTCAGCCGAGCCCTTCCTCTGCGGTGGGAGCATCACCCTTTTCTGCTCCTCTGGATATAAACCCTCGTTTTGGGAGGGTTGCAATGAGGTGCACAACATGTCATGGCCTTATTGTTTATGCGGAGACCAGTGTTTCCCTCATAAACAATAGAATAGACCAGCACATCTGTGGTCCTTGTTAGTATTCCCATTCTTTCTTTCCTCTTTCCCTTTATGAACACAACGGTTCTTTTAAGAGCCAACCTTACCTCTTAACTTTTTTTAAAAAAATTTTAAATGCTTTTTTTTATTTTATTTTTTTTACGCGCAATTTTTTATTTTTTTTTAAAAACAAAAATTTTTAATCACCCTACAAGGTCCATGAGGGCCTACTACAAAAATGAGAAAAGCATAGAGAAGAGTAGTGAAAAAAAGTGAGCATTAAAGTAAATGTGTGATAATTTCAGAAATTTCACACTTACCTGACAATAAAAATAATTTTAAGAAAAATAAGTGATTTATTTAACTTTCTATAAAGAAGTTTATTTTTCATATTTTTCCTTTCACAATCTGTAAAAAAAGAAAAAGGTATTAATATTTAACAATACATTTTAGAATACAGTGCACATATTTTCATATTTCAACAAACATTTTTTTGCCCTTTTTTTGCTGTTTTCAGAATATATTGCATTTTACTGTAAATCGTAAAAGCAATTGCATTCATCACTTAACAGCGGGCAAAAAAAAAAAACAATCAGAAAGATTGTTTAAAAAAAGCCCAGAATCTCTTCTCACTAAAACATACCATAATAGAAATGAAACATTTGCAATATAAATCTCACGTAAGAACAATAACTAATTTCAGTAAATATCGTCTGAAAATTCTGTTGCATAAGCATAATCACCAAAATAATTTGTGTCAAAGAAGTCCACAATGCAAATTATGACCCTTCCGCGAGGCCAAATGGTAGTTTTTATAATAATTTTTGAAGACATTTCCGATGGTAATCCAATTTAATTGTAATAATGTTTTCTACAGATGTTGCAATCTCTTTCTAAAATTTTGGTTTCAGAAAAATTAAATAGGAATTTGCTAAATCAAAAGGCAAAAGTTGCTTTAAAACCAATTCAGAATCATTACACAGTGTCCAGCCTTTTTCACATTTAAGAAAAACTGTGTAATGACCAGAAGTTACAAAAGGCCCATCATGGAAAATTATTGCAACTGTGACAAAAGTTTTGCCAGAAATTGATAATTGCTGTCCTGTAAATTTCTTTATTAAAGTGTCCAATTTTGTTCCATCAGCTCTACAACGTTGCATCATTAAAATTACATACTGTCCATATTTCTTTAAAAATAACGTTGAAAACATGTCTGATTTACATTTGGAACATTCCATGTTGTGATTGGCATCTTTAACTAATTTACTAAAAGTCACTGATTTAGTCTCTGGCAATGTTAAATAGATAAACCTTTCAGAATCAACATTAGAGCTGCATGTGTAGAAACAGTTTTCACAAGTATGTTCCCATTTATAAGAGAGACCAAACATATTTTCTATTTCTACCCCTTCATCTTGAAGTACCAAAAGGATGTACATCAAGAATTCCTGTGCATCTTGCTGGACATTTTGAGAAAACTGTGTTCGTCCTGAACAAACATCTAATAGATTTCTAATTTCATTCGCACTTTCTATTTTAGCTTTATCAACACTGAGTTTCTCATAAAGAAGACTTAGCACAGAACAGAATCTTTTTTCATGATTTTCTATTATCTGCTCTTGCAAACTTTCAAGATAAAATACAACATTCAGCACTACATTTGCGTAGCAGTTGACACCAAAGCTATTTTCAGAATGGCAACCAACAACCTCTTCCACATTGTCCTTTTTCTTTTTGCTTGCAATCACATGACTCTCTTTTTGTTTTCTCTTCTGAACATCCTCATTACAGATATTCTCAATTCTCCTTTTCCGACAAACAACACGTTTCTCCAACACAGGATACTGACCTAAATGAGGAGCGTAGGTTCTTTTTAATCTATTGTACTCCTTAACACAATTTGCATCAGCACTAACTTTTGAGTCATCAAAGTCTATCATGAATAAACCAGATAATGTTTTCACTTGTGACAAAGCAACATATGCCATACCTTCTTTGAACACAGTAGATCCAATGTTTACAAATGCACTATCAACAGTTAATCCTTGAAACTTGTGAATAGTTACAGCATATGCTAGAGAAAATGGAAACTGCTTCCTACGTACATATAAGTCTTTCACAAGAAAAAAACGGACTGAACAACGACTAATGTATTTTATCTCTTCAATCTGATCAAATTTAATTTTTAAAAACTCAATTCCTTCTTTTTTCTGGTAGTTAACAAAACCCACAACTTTACCCATAGCTCCATTCACTAAACCTTTTTCAACATCCAAATTTCTCCTCAGAAATACTCGACAGTTCATGCAAAGATATAGATTTTTTTCTAATCCAGCTGTTTTCGAAATGTTCTTCTCTAGAGAATCCAATTTATTTTTCAGTTCGCCTGTTAATGTAATAGTAATTCTTTCATGTTGGATTTTGTCCACTGCTTCCATTTTCTTAACCCCTTCAGCGCTGGGCGAATTCCGCCGCGGTGCTGAAGGGTTCGAGCGCGGGCGGGCTCATGACGGAACGGTTCCGTCATGAGCACAGCTCAACCGTGGCTCATGACGGAACCGTTCCGTCATGAGCATGGAAGGGGTTAATCTCTTCCTTTTCCAATTTCAAAAGTTCCTCATTGAATATCGAGCATTCACGTAGTGTTGGCATTAAGCAGATGACAGTATTTTTTTCTGCAATGTTCTTGTATATTTTCTCTGCAACTATTTCTTCACTTGGAAATAAATTATGTAGCAACCGACTCTGTAATGCTTTTCTGCCTACTTCTGTGAGTAGTCCAATTCTGATATCTTTCAGAATTCTTCCATATTCTTCATCATTTGCTTGCCTCATATTGGTAGTGAGTTCTTTGTACTCAAAGAATGACCAAATATTCGCATTACCAATGCTTCCTAATGACTTCTTCGTGTCCTCATGTGTCACAGTATTAAACACTGGTTGTCCTTTAACTGGAGTGAGCTGTAGTAGATCCCCAAAAACTATAACATGTTTTCTACCAAATAGCACGTCATAGTCTCTTTTTAGAATTTGCTGCATTCTTAAATGCACAAAGGCAAGCATTAAGTTTGATACCATGCTTACCTCATCAATAATGAGAACTTGCATCTTCTTCAACACTCTTGAAACTTCGAAACATGCTTCACCAGTTAGCTTGTGATATTCTATTTTGTTCTCATGCTCCACTGGTAACATTAGCAAGCGATGGAGAGTAATTCCTTTTATATTATATGCTGCTAACCCAGTTGGAGCAGTAACAACACAAGATAAAGTTGAATCAGTTTTTTGCTGTAGGTAGCTTCTGATGACTTTAATTAAGAAACTTTTCCCAGTTCCAGCTTGTCCACTCACATACAACCTAATTGGTTCAAATGATGTGCATGTGCACTCTTTATTTTCATGTAGTAATCCGTGATCAATTTTTTTTCTGACTTCTTCATAAATTTGTCATTGTTCTTCATTCAGTTGTTGTTCCAAATCTGGCAAGTCTATTAAATCTTCCTGAGCTTGATTCATAGCCGTTTCCACTTCAGTCATGGCTATTGCAGCTTCATTTTCTAAGATTGGCTGTCCTAGTGGATCTTGACTGAGCGTTCCAGAACTTTGGCTGTCTTGAGAACTGTCTCTAGCTACTTCAGCTGCAATTGTAGCTTCCTGTTCAATTTCTTCGTTTAACATTTGAACAAAAATTCCTGAAAATACTGCATTCAATGGCATCTTTACATGCATTAAATTAATCCTCATAGCTTTGAAATTCTCCAAGTCGTTCGTCCACTGAACGCCATGGTTTAAACAACTGTAAAAGTGCCAAGTAGTAAAATTCCTTTTTGTCAGTAGTGTCACAACTCAGCTTTCTGTGATTAATCAAACTTCCTTTTGTTTGCTTCACCAAACATCCTTCCTCACCAATGACTTTATATTTTCCATTGTTGATGTCTTCTGTGGCTTTCCGTGAAAATATGTAGTTCTGCAGCACTTCATAGAGACACATGTTCTCAAGATGATGACTTCTTTTTGGGTAATATGTGTCCAACATGTTTGTTTTCAAAATATCTGTACTTTCTGGGTCGTTCTCGGCCAAATATTCAATTTCTCCAATAGATTTCAGTACCCGATTTCGCATTCCTGCGAGGCCTAAACTGACCCAAATTATTCTTCTTGATTTCGAGTATAGACTTGCAGATGATAACCTATCTGAACATTCGTAGGATCCAATTTCTCGATGCGATAACATCTTTAAACTGAAACTGTACAGCTTCTTACTGACAGTCTTCTCGTGAGATATCTCTTCCCACATTTCCTTCAATTCCGTTTTCTCAGATTTAGTAATGTAAGATGTGACATAGCGAGCAACAGCAATAGAATTGTCTGCCACATGCTGAATATCCATGTTAGCATTCCACATGGATAAAATGACTGAGTTGTAGTCATTTATATATTTTGACTCTTCTTTTCTTCTTAGGTTGTACGTATTTTTGGGAGATTTTCTTGTAATAGTATGTCGCACAGCTGACATAAAACTAAAAAATCGACATTTTGTGTAGAATTTATCTTTGGTCTTGCACTTCCTTCGACAGTATTTTCCACACCGATGACTTTGGAAACGTAAAACTTGCTCTTTTAACTTTTTCTCTTCTGTGCTTTTAGGTATAGCACATGTTGCATATTCTTCAATGAAAGATAACACTGCTTCATCAGCATCTGTTCCAAATTTTGGAGCATCCTTGATCCACAACAGCATATGAATGTGAGGAGCACCTCTTGCTTGGTACTCTTTTCTCCAAAAGAAATCCACTACTTCTCCAAGTGGTGGATTTTTTTTATTGCAGATAAAGGACATCATAGCCTCAAATCTATGATTGAAATATCTGCAAACATTAACCGGATCCAATGAGCACAATTCTCCTGCTGTCTTGTATTCGATGTTTTTAATGTTTGAATTTGCCTCTCGTAGAAAATCCAGTAAATCATCCCAAGCGTACTCTGCACAGCTTAGGGTAAGGAACAATGTTGGAGTTCCTAAATTCCGTAACATACATTTCAATTCTCCATGGCGTCGGTACCAATATTCATTCGTCCCACGCTGACAAGCCATCAGATTGATCAATTGTGATTCCAAATGATCATCTCGCTGCTGCACTTTGTTCATAAAATCCTTAGCAGACACATTATGTAGATGTGTTCCACTTTTTAAAATGTGGTTTACTGCATAAGATGGTGCAGACAAGTCACTTTCAAATAACAGATGGAACAAATAAAGAATACTTTGACGAAATCTGGGATCTTCTGCATATAATCTTGTAGTCCGATACTCCGAAGCAGGAATCTGGACTGGACGTTCATCATATCGTCCACCTTCTCCTGTAGGAAACAGCTGGGGAAAACAACGAGCTTCCAAACTCTCCTCCCATACACTCACGGGAGTTCCTTGTGCTTTTTTCATTTGAAACAGATCAATGGTGTTTGCCATTACTTCTTTTGAATGAAGAGGATGCATGCTGAAATGTTCATAAATTTCATAAATTTCTTCTTCTTTCGACTTGTCTACTTTTTCAATTTGCCCAGTTGGTGTGTCTGTGTCTCCTACTAAATCTTCTTCATCTTCATCTATATAAATTGATTCATACCATTTATTATTACTTTTCAAATATAAATTTGCTTTTTGTACTTTCCGTACATCTACCAGCTCCTGCCAAATTTTCTTATTCTTTGTAGGTACACCATTAACCAGAATAACTAATGGTTCAGTTTCCAAAGTATCTGTATCAATAGTTTCCATATTGTTTTTCAAATCCAACGGCAAATAGACAACTCTTCCTTTTAAACCTCTCTAATAAATCTCTGTAAATCTGAAGGAGGTAATTTGCCTGTTTTTGGCTCCATACGTACTATGGTCTGAAACAGATGGACACATTGAATGAGTATAGACTCATACATATTTAAATCAGAAAGTTCTGCAGGAACTTCAACCAATTCTAATTTATTATGTACAGCTCTAGCTGGCATTTTATTTTCTTCTAACTTGTTGTAACAGTATTTACAAATACGTTGATCTTCACCCAAATCAAAACAATTTTCAAGAAATATATATGTAGCAAAATCCTTCCACTTATAATTATCTTCTTCTTCACTTTTTTTGTAGAGATCAACATTCCTTGTTTGAATTTTGTAATGGCTTCTCCGGCAACAAATACAAGTAATATTTGGTCTTTCATTAGAGATGATAGCAAATTTGTAATTTGATCTTCAAATTTCTAATTTACGGAGGGTTCTACATTCTCTTCCACAATAACTGTGTCATTCCCTGCACTTTCTTGTTCTGGACCAAAGTAACAAAACTGAATCTCATCAGTAACCTTCTCTACTTCTGATACAGTTCCATGAAACAGAGCCTTATTCAACTCCTTTAACTTTAGTGCTGGACTTTTAGCAAAATACAATCTTCTCACAAATTTCCTAATTTTAGTATGATGAACTGCCAGCATCCTAAAATGGTGAAAAACACTTTGACAAACTTTCCTAGATAAACAAGCCAGAGAGTGTCCTTGCAAACCAGTATTCTCTCTCACTCTGCATGGATCTAGTCCTTGAAGCACCTTAATGTTCTGTTTAACACTCTTTTTACTATATTCTCTTAAAAACTCGTAATTTATCAATAGATTCCTGTCGCAAAGTACAAATACTACTACAATTCCAAGTATACACTGGGGCTTTAGGACGTCTCCCCATAACCTCATCTGCAATCACTTCTTCCTCATTTCTTGGAACCATTTTCTCCTTTTCCATTACACAACCATCCGTAACTTCATATGCTCGACCACTGGTGTCAACTGCATGCAGCAAACTATTACTTTGAAGATAACTCTCTTCATTAAAAAATGGTTCAGTACTTGAACTATGCATCCATTCTCCTAAAAACACTTTACAAAAGTTATTTCTTTTTACTACTCTTTTCTTTTTGCTTTGTGACTTCATTACATTAACTATTTTTTCTAATGTACGCATCCTGTTCAAAATTAAAATGAATAGTTTTCTTTTTAAATCTAAAGCCTTAGCTACAATGGCTTCTATATCTTTTTTTCTCTTTATAAATTTAGCTCTTTTCCTATATTTTTTCACATCCTTTAGCAAATTGGACATCACTCTTCTCTGAAACATTTTCCTACGGCTCTCTTTAAATGCTGATTTTCTTTTCAAGTTAATTTTTATAGCTTCTGCTTGTACATTAGCATTTAGTAAATTCTCACTATTCTCCTGTTGTTTTCTACTTGAAACAGTTTTTCCTTTCCAATGGGGGCATTTTTAAAATTTTTCCTTTTTTTGAATATTTTTTTAAAGAATTCCTTTGTCTGCTTACCAGAAGACTTTTTCTTTTTCCCAACATGAGCATCTTAAACTAACTTGGGTCCTCCAGTTGTCTTCAAATAAACAATTTTTTTCTGTTGTTTTCTCTGTCTTGATTTTATAGGCATCTTATATTCCCTTCACTGCTCTGGAGCAATACCTGAAAGAAACTAAAAAAAAATACCTTTTTGTAATTTAAATATATTACTATATTTGTTATGATCTTTTCTTTTCTTATTACACTATCTACCCCTTTCCTCCAAGTGAAAAACACAAGAAAACCAACATGAATTTAATCTCTAAGATCAATTCCTGTGTGCACACAGACTCTTGGTGTAATTCTAGGCAGATCATGATATTTCATTTGCAATTCAAAGCACACTTTTTTTTTTTGTTCCAATTGTTAATTACTCTAACAGTCTGCCACATTTTCTTTATAGTTTACAGAGGCAGAAAAGAGCACATGTGCAATCTGCTTTTTTAGAGCATGTACATGTGTAACCTGGCTGACTGACTGCACTCCTGCAAATAATGATCCTTGGTGATGTTGAATGCATTAACATTTGTCAGGGGGTTCAAGAAGGCCATAAAAGACTCATTCTGTGGTGTTACGCAGAAAATGAAATTTGCTTGCCAATTTCAAAGCACACTTACTACTGTTTTCTGTGTTTTTAGGCATAAAATGAAATTTTCTTGCCAATTTCTAAGCACACTTACTACTGTTTTTTCCTGCAAGCGTTAATTACTCTAACAGTCGCATACATTTTCATTACAGTTTTCAGACACAGAAAGCAGCACATGTGCAAACAGCTTTTTGAGACCATGAACATGTGTGACCTTCGTGACTGACTACACTCCAGCAAAAGAAATCAGCCTTAGTGATGTTGAATGTATTAGCGTTACTCACTGCTACCTGATACACCACTCACTTGTGAATACTAAGCATGATTCTACAGGATAAACTGCTGGGTGTGTGCTAACAGTCTGCTTATGCAGACTGTGTATTTTCAGTTGCAAGAGACATATGCATGGATACTTCCAAAAAGAACCAGAGAGACACGAAATACATCTCTGACAGCAATTCCTCTGTGCTCACATACTCATGCTGTGATTTTACACAGAAAATTACATTTGCTTGCCAATTTCAAACCACACTTACTACTGTTTTCTGTGATTTTAGGCAGAAAATGAAATTTGCTTGCCAATTTCAAAGCACACTTACTACTGTTTTTTCCTGCAAGCGTTAATTACTCTAACAGTCGCACACATTTTCATTACAGTTTTCAGACACAGAAAACAGCACATGTGCAAACAGCTTTTTGAGACCATGAACATGTGTGACCTTGGTGACTGACTACGCTCCAGCAAAAGTAATCAGCCTTAGTGATGTTGAATGTATTAGCGTTACTCACTGCTACCTGAAACACCACTCACTTGTGAATACTCAGCATGATTCTACAGGATAAACTGCTGGGTTTGTGCTAACAGTCTGCTTATGCAGACTGTGTATTTTCAGTTGCAAGAGACATATGCATGGATACTTCCAAAAAGAACCAGAGAGACACAAAATACATCTATGACAGCAATTCCTCTGTGCTCACATAACCATGCTGTGATTTTACACAGAAAATGAAATTTGCTTGCCAATTTCAAACCACACTTACTACTGTTTTCTGTGATTTTAGGCAGAAAATGAAATTTGCTTGCAAATTTCAAAGCACACTTACTACTGTTTTTTCCTCCAAGTGTTAAGTACTCTAACAGTCGCATACATTTTCATTACAGTTTTCAGATACAGAAAACAGCACATGTGCAAACAGCTTTTTCAGACCATGAACATGTGTGACCTTGGTGACTGACTACAATCCAGCAAAAGAAATCAGCCTTAGTGATGTTGAATGTATTAGCGTTACTCACTGCTACCTGAAACACCAGTCACTTGTGAATACTCAGCCTGATTCTACAGGCTAAACTGCTGGGTGTTTGCTAACAGTCTGCTTATGCAGTCTGTGTATTTTCAGTTGCAAGAGACATATGCATGTTTACTTCCCAAAAGAACCAGAGAGACACGAAATACATCTCTGACAGCAATTCCTCTGTGCTCACAGACTCATGCTGTGATTTTACGCAGAAAATGAAATTTGCTTGCCAATTTCTAAGCACACTTACTACTGTTTTTTCCTGCAAGCGTTAATTACTCTAACATTCGCATACATTTTCATTACAGTTTTCAGATACAGAAAACAGCACATGTGCAAACAGCTTTTTGAGACCATGAACATGTGCGACCTTGGTGACTGACTACACCCCAGCAAAACAAATCAGCCTTAGTGATGTTGAATGTATTAGCGTTACTCACTGCTACCTGAAACACTACTCACTTGTGAATACTCAGCATGATTCTTCAGGATAAACTGCTGGGTGTGTGCTAACAGTCTGCTTATGCAGACTGTGTATTTTCAGTTGCAAGAGACATATGCATGGATACTTCCCAAAAGAACCAGAGAGACACGAAATACATCTCTGACAGCAATTCCTCTGTGCTCACATACTCATGCTGTGATTTTACACAGAAAATGAAATTTGCTTGCCAATTTCTAAGCACACTTACTACTGTTTTTTCCTGCAAGCGTTAATTACTCTAACATTCGCATAAATTTTCATTACAGTTTTCAGATACAGAAAACAGCACATGTGCAAACAGCTTTTTGAGACCATGAACATGTGTGACCTTGGTGACTGACTACACCCCAGCAAAACAAATCAGCCTTAGTGATGTTGAATGTATTAGCATTACTCACTGCTACCTGAAACACCACTCACTTGTGAATACTCAGCATGATTCTACAGGATAAACTGCTGGGTGTGTGCTAACAGTCTACTTATGCAGACTGTGTATTTTCAGTTGCAAGAGACATATGCATAGATACTTCCCAAAAGAACCAGAGAGACACGAAATACATCTCTGACAGCAATTCCTCTGTGCTCACAGACTCATGCAAAAATCACCACATACATCCCCTCTCAAACTCATAACTCACCTTTAAAATTAGTTAGTTGAGAAAGAAATGTGGCACTCAAACAGCAGACTA
The DNA here is from genome assembly GCF_964204655.1 of Triturus cristatus. NCBI lineage: Eukaryota > Metazoa > Chordata > Amphibia > Caudata > Salamandridae > Triturus > Triturus cristatus. The sequence continues at coordinate 502,301,137 of NC_140582.1, forward strand.
TCAAAGTCAGAATATCAGAGCTGTACACCTCTCTCCTCTGAGCAGAACCAATTAATGGCAATGTTTCCCTCTCTTTTTTCACACATATACATGTTAATTACAAATCTCAGTGCTTCCCACTTTTTTTCAAATAAAATCATACATTTCTATTGGTTGAAAACTTCAACCCTTTTCCAAATGTTCCCTTCCCCCAACTTGACTTTTGCCTGCTACCATAGCAACAGCTCTTTGAACACTGCTGTGAGGAGAGAGGTCAGAAGTTCACCACACAATGTTTCAAATCGAAAGACCAAGAGTGCTTCACCTGTCCAACCTAACAGCAAATCCAAACTATTCTTCTGTGGGAACACAATTTTCTGAACCAATACAAAACATGCTTCTAAAAATGTACACATACAGCCTAGTTTTTAGTGTAGAATGGTGTGAAACAGCCAATTAGTTCTTTTTATTTTAAAAAAATATGTATGCCTCCATTTTCAAACTGCAAAATCAACAATTGATGGACAGAATGCAGAACAATGTCATACATTCACCCCAGTACAGAGATCTGGGCCTAAATCCATCGTTTTTTTGCTCACCATGCCATTCCAGTTTGAACCCAGCCATATGCAAATCAATCTTGACCCTGTGCCCCATGGGAACAGTCCAGCCCGAACTGCCAAGCCGGGTCCTCCCTGGACTGGAAACAAGCATCCTAGGACCGGTTTCGGGCTTTCAGCCCTCGTCAGCCAGGATAGCCTGATTCCAGTGGCATGGAGAGCAAGGGACTCACGTCTGAGCATACCCTTCCCACTCGGGGTGACAAATGCAAAATCAACAATTGATGGACAGAATGCAGAACAATGTCATACATTCACCCCAGTACAGAGATCTGGGCCTAAATCCATCGTTTTTTTGCTCACCATGCCATTCCAGTTTGAACCCAGCCATATGCAAATCAGTCTTGACCCTGTGCCCCATGGGAACAGTCCAGCCCGAACTGCCAAGCCAGGTCCTCCCTGGACTGGAAACAAGCATCCTAGGACCGGTTTCGGGCTTTCAGCCCTCGTCAGCCAGGATAGCCTGATTCCAGTGGCATGGAGAGCAAGGGACTCACGTCTGAGCATACCCTTCCCACTCGGGGTGACAAATGCAAAATCAACAATTGATGGTCCAGGGAAGAGATGGCTTGGCAGTTCGGGCTGGACTGTTCCCATGAGGCACAGGGTCAAGACTGATTTGCATATGGCCATGTCTGAACTGGGGTGGTGTGGTGAGCAAAATAACGATGGATTAAACCCAGATCTGTGACTGGGGGTGAGTGTTTTGCCATTGTGCAACATTCCGTCCATCATCTTGTGTGTTTTGCTGTTCACCCTATGTGGGAAGGGTATGCCCAGACGTGGGTCCCGTGCTCACTACGCCACTGGAGTCAAGCTATCCTGGCTGATGACGGCTGATAGCCAGAAACCGGTCCTAGGATGCTTGATTCCGGTCCAGGGAAGAGATGGCTTGGCAGTTCGGGCTGGACTGTTCCCATGAGGCACAGGGTCAAGACTGATTTGCATATGGCCATGTCTGAACTGGGGTGGTGTGGTGAGCAAAATAACGATGGATTAAACCCAGATCTGTGACTGGGGGTGAGTGTTTTGCCATTGTGCAACATTCCGTCCATCATCTGGTGTGTTTTGCTGTTCCATTTTCAAACTGTCTTTCATTTCATTTTGCCATTCTACTGAAAGACACCTTCAGAGTGCATCCAGAGCTCCTTGAAAGATGTTCTCAGTGTGGATTGGAGGTCACAGCCATGTCTTCTGGAGTGAAAAATTTGCAGAAAAAAGAGGTATGGTGAGAGACCTTGCTTTGCCAAATGTAGACATTAAATGGATTGGTCAGAGAGGGTTAAAGTGGCACCAATTAATGCCTTTGGTGAAAACCTTTCTACATCTCCCACAGCCTAACCTTATTATTGTGCACTGTGGTGGAAATGACCTAGGCACTTTAACTGGTGTAGGTCTGGAAATGCTTATTAAGGACACCTTTGTGCAATTGATGTTGCTTTTTCCTCATTCTGCCTTTGTATATTCTAACATATGCCAAAGGCAAAAGTGGAACTGGTCCAACCAATTTTGTCCGCAGATTGACAAAGCAAGAAAGCACGTCAACAAATCTGTTTCTGCTTTCCTCAGAGACTATGGTATGGGTTCTATATACCACAACAACCTGCGTTACAACATGCAAGACATTTATAGAGGAGACGGTGTACATTTCAATGATGAAGGGAACAGAGTCTTCCTCTTGAACTTTAGACTCTGCATCGGTACTTACTTGTAGGTACCAAAAAACACTCAATGAACACAACGGCTCTTTTTAGAGCCCCCTAATATCTTAACACTTAAATTTGTTTTTTTCTTCTTTTTTTTTATTTTCTACAGTGATGTCATGAGTGATGTCACTGACCATGTCATGAGTGATGTAATATATGACGTCATCAGCAGTGGATTGCGGGCGTGCGAGTTATAGTTAGCTGAACTAACTATAACGGGGGAATTTCAATGGTTGTGTACGAGTGAAATGTCCAGCTAACTATAGCATGTGTGAAACCTATGGTTTTTTCTGTGAATTTGCAAGGTTTTTTAAATGCTAATTCCTAACTATAACGTGTGTGAAACCTATGGTTTTTTCAGTGAATTTGCAAGGTTTTTTAAATGCTAATTCCTAACTATAACGTGTGTGAAACCCATGGTTTTTTAAGTGAATTTGTAAGGTTTTTTAAATACTAATTTATGAGTGTATTATTATATTTTTTAAATATTTATTTTACAATAAGCTACCTATGTATATAGTTATAGATTTACTTTATCCTGTAATATGGAATGGCTCAGCTCTTTTTTTTTTTTATTTGGATAAAGTTGAACAGCATAATTAATATCTTCTATAAACTTATAAACACTTTTTTAAAGGGTTTTTGACCGTGTGCGCACCGTGCGCGCATGGTGTGCGTACGGTGCACGCATGCGTACGTGCTCCGTGTGCGCATGCGTACATGCTCCACGTGCGCATGCGTACGTCGTGCGTGCTCCGTACGCATGTGCTCCATACGCGAATGCCCGCGTGTTCCATACGCGCATGCACGCGTGCTCTGTACGCGCATGTGCGCGTGCTCCATACGCGCATGCGTGCGCGCCCCGTGCGCGCACGGCAAGTCATGTGATTTAGAAACAACACTTTTCATTGGTTTATAGTAGTTTCAGATCATGTGATTAAGAAACAACACTTTTCATTGGTTTATAGTAGTTTCAGTTCCAGAAACTTCCAACACCACACCCACTCCCCTCATTATTTCTTCTGATTCCCTGGGAGAAGGAGCTGAGCAGCTTTTCCAGTACTCCAGTACTTGAGAATGGCAGAGCAGCAGTCATCTTCTAGGAGTGAGCAGGAGACCCTTGTGAAACAGAGGAAACAGGAAGACTCTTTTATATGGCAATCCTTTACATTTCCAGTGGGGCAGAAGAAGGTGAATGCTCCAAAAGTCACCTGCACTATTTGTGGTGTTGTCTTATCAAGAGGAGATCCTAAAAAGAAATACTCTTTTAGTATTTTCACTATGATCAGGCTAGTTAAAGGAGTACATCCTGTGGCTTTTGCGCGAGCTGCTAGAGACAACCCTCCAGCAGCTCAGCCGAGCACATCTGCAGCAGCTCAGCTGAGCACATCATCGGCAGCTCAGCCGAGCACTTCATCTGCGGCGGCAGCTTCTCCTGCTTCTGTTCCTCTGGATATACACCCTCTGTTCAAGAGGGTGCATATACGGTGCAGTGCGTGCAATGCTCTTCTCTCTTATGGTGACACCAGCATTCCCCTAATAGAGAGGAAGATACAACAGCACACATGCGGCACCCCATTTTTTTTTCATTTTTTTGTTCCTCTCTTCCTCAATTAACACAACGGCTCTTTTTAGAGCCACCTAACATCTAAACACTTAAATTTGATTTTTAATTCTATTTTTTGTATGATTTCTTTCCGCCGTGCGCGCACCGTGCGCGCACCTCGCGAAGGTGCACGCACGGTGCGCGCACCTCGCAATTTTTAAAAATAAAATAAAATGGTTTTTTCACCCTTCGGGGTCCTTCAGGGACCCCCTGAAAAATGCTAGGGGGTCAGGAACTCTGTACCCTGCCCCCTTTTCACATTCTCCACCTTTCTTTTTCACTGTCACACACAAAATGGCGCACAACACTTCTTGATTTCGACCGATTCAAATGTTGACTGACGTGTAACCACCAATCACAATTACGCTCGCGCACGTTACGGTGCGCGCACGGTGCGTGCACAGTGCGTGCTTATAGATATTTATGTACTTTTAACTGCAATTTTCTCAGGAACTACTGAACAGATTGACACCATATATGCAAAAGGCACATGCCTGACCTGAGGACTACCTCTTTGCCAAATTTCAAGTAATTCTGTTCAGCCGTTCGGGCTGAACCTTCGACTAAAGTCCTATGGGAAAATGCATGGGGAAAACGCGTTTTGGGACCCCCCTTTTTTCTCAGCCCCCGCTTGATGAATCACCCCGAGACTTCCAGGGTAGGAGCTGAGCGGAGCACCCCATTAGTTTTGAAAATTTCGCGAGGATCCGTCAACTGGCGCCAAAGTTATTCAAAATAGAATTTTCAGATTTCCTATGGAAACACGGTCCTAACTATAACTATCTACTGGCGGTCGCCAGTAGATAGATATAGTTAGGACCTATTTTCCATAGGATATCCGCAACATTCTATTTGGAATAACGTTGGCGCAGGTTGACGAATCCTCGCAAAATTTTCCAAACTTTTGGCCAGCTCCGCTCCGCTCCTACCCTGAAAGTTTTGCGGTGATCCATCAAGCGAGGGCCGAGAAAAAAGGGGGGTCCCAAAACGCGTTTTCCCCATGCAATTTCCCATAGGATCTGTTGTCGCAGCTACAGCCGGAACCGCTGAACGGAATGACACCAAATTTGGCAAAGAGGTAGTCCTCAGTTCGGACTTGTGCCTTTTGCATATATGGTGTGAATCTGTTCAGTAGTTCCTGAGAAAATTAGGGTAAAAAAGTTAGTGATATCTATGGCCGCGGAGGATCCGCGGACCATACCCGCACCGTAAGCGCACCCTCCCCGAACTGAGTGCGCACCCTCACGATCGAGCGCTGAATGCTAATTGGCTGTCGAGTGTCTCTCTACATTCGAAACCAGGAACTGTTGGTGGCCATTTTCTGCCTCTGTAGAAGCGAGGCTGAAGAAGCAAGGGGAATAAGTGTGTAAAACATATAAAGGGGGCAGAGTGGAAATACTCTGACCCTCTAGAGGTGCTTAGGGGGTCCCAGAAGGACCCCCTGGGGCCCCCCCTTTTTTTTTTATTAAACGGCGAAATGCACGCACGGTGCACGCATCCTATCGCGTTGGATGCACGGATCCTCTCGCGGTGGATTCGCGGATCCAAGGGAAAAAAAATGAAATTGTTGGGAGATAAAGATTAAGCTTAAGTATTTTGTTCTTGAGTGGCTCTAAAAAGAGCTGTTGTGTTCATTGAGAGTTTTTGGTACTTATAAGTAAGTACCTATACAGAGTCTAAAGTTGTTGAGGAAGACTCTGTTTCCTTCATCAGTAAAGTGTACTCCATCTCTCCTATACATCTCTTGCATATGAAAGTGCAGATTGTTATTGTAAATGGACCCCATTCTATAGCCTCGGAGAAAAGCAAAAACAGATTTATTCACATGTTTCCTAGCTTTCTCAATCTGTGGACAAAAATGATCGGACCAGTTCCATTTCTGCCTTTGGCATATGTTAGAGTACTTAAAGGCAGTTTTAGGGAAAAGTGAAATCAGTTCTGCAAAGGTGTCCTTCATAAGCATTTCCAGACCTACCCCAATCAAAGTGCCTAGGTCATTGCCACCACTATTATGAGGTCAGGGTGTTGGATTTGCATGAAGGATTTCACCAATGGCATCAATTGGTGCCACTTTAACCCTCTCTGTCCAATCCATTTAATGTCTACATTTGGCAAACCTAGGTCTTTGTGAATGCCTTTGTTTTCTGCATACCTTTGGCTCCAGAAAATGTAGCTGTGTCCCACAATCCACACTGTAAGCATCTTGTAAGGAGGTCTGGATGCACTCAGATGGTCTCTGTAAATAAAATGGCAGTTTGGAAAGTAAGATGTTTCTAAAATGGTGGCTAAGATGCAATTTTGAAAAAAGACAAGAAATCATTGGTTGTTTGACAACCTTCTACACTGCAAGGTAGGGTGCATATTTCTGTTTTTTAATCGCATGATTCTTATTGGTTAACAAAAACTGATTGTAAGGAACATTATATATGATATGCTGATATGTTGAGAAGTCAAGCACAGTTGCTGTTTTGATTAGCAACATTGTGTGTGCTGAACTTGTGACCTGTGTGCTCAGTACAGTGTTCCATGACCTGTTTCTATGGTAACGGGCAAAAGGCAGATTGGGGGAAGGGTTGAAGTTTATGTCATTTGGAAAGGGTTGAAATGTTTAACCAATAGAAATGTGTGTTTACGTTTGAATTTATGTGGGAAGGAATGTCATTTGATGTTTACATGTATATGTGTGGAAAATGAGAGGGAAACTTTGCCATTCTTTGGTTCTGCTGACAGGTGCACAGTGCAGAGATTCTGTATAAGAAAATCTGGTGTGTGTGAGACTGATATACTTCTTAATCTACAAAACAACTTGAAAGGTGAGTTATTTAATTGTGAGGGGATGTATGTAGACTATTTTTATTTTAATCAGACTAATGTATTTCTTCTGCTAAAGTGTAGGGAGTACTTTTTTTTCTCTACAATGTTATTGACAGTGTGTGTGTGCATGTAGAAAGCATTTTGTGATAAGGATTTGTTTTTTTCATGTGTTTGTAGACAGATAACTATGCAGTTTTTATAATTTGGTAGAATTAGAAACCAGTCATTGTTTATGAATTTGTGAAATGAGTTATGTTTCTGCAGTAAAATGTAGTACTCCTTGTAGATGAAGAAATGTGTTTTGGTATAGTGCAAGGGATAGTGTTGTTTGTCTAGAATCACACAGAGAGCCTGTGTGCATTTGGGAACCACTGTGAGAGAAGCATTTAGTAATATGTTGTATTTGCTGACAGATAACTCTTTTAAAACCTGTCATGTTGTCAAGTTTTAGTAGCATGAGAAGCCAGTGTTTGCTTATGCGTTGATTAAATGAGTCAGGCAATGATACAAAAGTGCACTTTTGAAATATGCACATTGTGTGCAGTTCTCTTACCACTTCCATAGTAGTAAATAAGGTTTGGTAAACTCGTAGGGATAGTGGTTGTTGTCTAGAATCACACTGTGAGTCTGTGTGCATTTGGGAACCAATGTGAGAGAAGCATATGGTAACATTGTTTATTTGCTGACAGATAACTATTTTAAATCCTGTCATGTTGTCAAGTTTTAGTAGTATTAGAAGCCAGTCATGCGTTGATTAAATGAGTCAGGCATTGACACTAAAGTGCAGTCGTGAAATATGTAGAGTGTGTGCATTTCCCTTACCACTTCCAGTGTAGTGAATAAGTTTTGGTAAACTCCTAAGGATTGTGGTGCTTGTCTAGAATCACACTGTGAGTCTGTGTGCATTTGGGAACCACTGTGAGAGAAGCGTTTGGTTAGATCGTGTATTTGCTGACAGATAACTGTTATAAAACCTGTCATGTTGTCAACTTTTTTTTTTTTTTTCTTCTTTTTTTTAAAAACCTTTATTTACACATCGAATATTGACGGTCATGGGCCTACAACCGCCCGGGCCAGCCGCTAATGTAGAGAAAACAACAATACAGCAGTTAGAAGAGCCGAAGCGAACCGCACACCTAATGGCTGCAGCCGCCCACAACTGAACATAGTATTTTAGAAAGGTTTCTTATTAACTTTTTACAAATAAAACACAAAAAGAAACTTACACCAGGCAAAAGAACTCCATTAACAGGGACTTGCTCTCTCATGGGCGGGGGACAACAGTGACAACGAAGCCAATTACACATTTATTTGCGTGAAAAAGGGCACGGGGGGCAGGAAGAGGCTCGGTCATCCCTCCCGCAAAGCGACCAGGAACATCAAAGTCAAGGGGACATCGTTACGTCTGGTGCGACCACCAAGGGGGGGGCGCAGATATCCCCCCGATAGGAATTCCAGGGACCCCACATCTTACTCCATGCCCTAGACTTGCCTCGGGCCACGTAAACCGTCTTCTCTTGGAACATGCACCAATCCATGTTATCTTTCCATTTCGTAACTGTGGGGGGCCGGCCGGACCCCCAGAGCTGCACAATGTCCCTTTTAGCGATCATGTTGCCCAAAGTCACCCAACGTTCTTGCGCCACATCGCAGTCAGTCGGTTCCCACACATTCAACACACATCGCCGAGCCTCAGGGAGCAGCGCCACACCCGTAACCTCCTCCATCACTGCATGTACACCAGTCCAGAAACGTATCACCTTCGGGCACTCCCACAGAATATGAAGAAAAGTACCAAGCAAGCCACAACCGCGCCGACATAAACCATCACTTGTGTAACCCATGTGAAGCAAGCGGGGACCGGTGACATATACCCTATGTAGTATCTTCAACTGTATATCATATCATTTTGTGATAAGGATTTGTTTTTTTCATGTGTTTGTAGACAGATAACTATGCAGTTTTTATAATTTGGTAGAATTAGAAACCAGTCATTGTTTATGAATTTGTGAAATGAGTTATGTTTCTGCAGTAAAATGTAGTACTCCTTGTAGATGAAGAAATGTGTTTTGGTATAGTGCAAGGGATAGTGTTGTTTGTCTAGAATCACACAGAGAGCCTGTGTGCATTTGGGAACCACTGTGAGAGAAGCATTTAAGTAATATGTTGTATTTGCTGACAGATAACTCTTTTAAAACCTGTCATGTTGTCAAGTTTTAGTAGCATGAGAAGCCAGTGTTTGCTTATGCGTTGATTAAATGAGTCAGGCAATGATACAAAAGTGCACTTTTGAAATATGCACATTGTGTGCAGTTCTCTTACCACTTCCATAGTAGTAAATAAGGTTTGGTAAACTCGTAGGGATAGTGGTTGTTGTCTAGAATCACACTGTGAGTCTGTGTGCATTTGGGAACCAATGTGAGAGAAGCATATGGTAACATTGTTTATTTGCTGACAGATAACTATTTTAAATCCTGTCATGTTGTCAAGTTTTAGTAGTTTTAGAAGCCAGTCATGCGTTGATTAAATGAGTCAGGCATTGACACTAAAGTGCAGTCGTGAAATATGTAGAGTGTGTGCATTTCCCTTACCACTTCCAGTGTAGTGAATAAGTTTTGGTAAACTCCTAAGGATTGTGGTGCTTGTCTAGAATCACACTGTGAGTCTGTGTGCATTTGGGAACCACTGTGAGAGAAGCGTTTGGTTAGATCGTGTATTTGCTGACAGATAACTGTTATAAAACCTGTCATGTTGTCAACTTTTTTTTTTTCTTTTTTTTTAAAACCTTTATTTACACATCGAATATTGACAGTCATGGGCCTACAACCGCCCGGGCCGGCCGCTAATGTAGAGAAAACAACAATACAGCAGTTAGAAGAGCCGAAGCGAACCGCACACCTAACGGCTGCAGCCGCCCACAACTGAACATAGTATTTCAGAAAGGTTTCTTATTAACTTTTTACAAATAAAACACAAAAAAAAACTTACACCAGGCAAAAGAACTCCATTAACAGGGACTTGCTCTCTCATGGGCGGGGGACAACAGTGACAACAAAGCCAATTACACATTTATTTGCGTGAAAAAGGGCACGGGGGGCAGGAAGAGGCTCGGTCATCCCTCCCGCAAAGCGACCAGGAACATCAAAGTCAAGGGGACATCGTTACGTCTGGTGCGACCACCAAGGGGGGGGCGCAGATATCCCCCCGATAGGAATTCCAGGGACCCCACATCTTACTCCATGCCCTAGGCTTGCCTCGGGCCACGTAAACCGTCTTCTCTCGGAACATGCACCAATCCATGTTTTCTTTCCATTTCGTAACTGTGGGGGGCCGGCCGGACCCCCAGAGCTGCGCAATGTCCCTTTTAGCGATCATGTTGCCCAAAGTCACCCAACGTTCTTGCGCCACATCGCAGTCAGTCGGTTCCCACACATTCAACACACATCGCCGAGCCTCAGGGAGCAGCGCCACACCCGTAACCTCCTCCATCACTGCATGTACACCAGTCCAGAAACGTATCACCTTCGGGCACTCCCACAGAATATGAAGAAAAGTACCAAGCAAGCCACAACCGTGCCGACATAAACCATCACTTGTGTAACCCATGTGAAGCAAGCGGGGACCGGTGACATATACCCTATGTAGTATCTTCAACTGCACAAATCGAAGGCGAGCCGGTATAGCAACCTCCCTCGGTGAGGCTACGGCCGCGACCCAGTCCTCGTCATCCAACTCTAGGCCATCAGCGACCCAGACCTCTCGCAAATGTGTGAGAAGGTCCGCTCGAGTATTAATCAGTTTTTTGTAGATCAGGGAAATAGTACTATCTGGCAGGTAACCATCAAGCAGACGATCTTCCAACGGGGAGGCCTCGGGGATAACTGCAGGATTCGGGAAAGCTGAGAGTAACGCGTGGCGCATCTGCGCATAATGAAAGAACTCCCTATCGCTCAGCTTATATTCCATCTGAAGAGCTTCAAACGATTTAAAAGCGCCCTTCGTCCAAAGATCCCCCACACGACTAATTCCGATCAAGTCCCACTTCTCAAAGCCTTTCGAACGCCATAAACCTCCTAACGCGTCCGACGCATACAGTGGAGTCGCACGAGACAGACGGCCCGTCCATCCCGTAGCAGCGGTGGCACAACGCCAGGCGCGCACCGCATTTTTCGTAGGACCGGTCAATTTAGTACTTCCCTTCGTAGAATAAAGCGCCCTATTGAAATCTCTGCCCGGCAACAGTAGCTTATCCATCTCGTATGCGGGGTTCACCGCAGGGCCGTATGTCCCATGATTCACCGCCACCAACTGGGACGCCCAATAATATAGTCTAATATCAGGGAGAGCTATGCCACCGTCGTACCGCGGTAGGGTCAATTTAGCGAGAACAATGCGCGGTCTCCCATCCCAAACTAACTGCCTCTGTAAGCTCTCTACCTCACTAAAATATCGGGCGGGCACCACGTCCAGCGTATTCTGCAATGCATACAGAAAGCGTGGAAGAGACATCATTTTGAATAAGGCTGCCCGGCCAAGCGGTAATAGCGGGAGCTTACACCAACGAGCTACATCGGCCCGCAGCCGCTGGAGCGGGGGCAACAGATTCAGAGCATTACGGACCGCCAGATCGAGGGATACGTGGATACCTAGATATTTGAATCCAGAATGTGAAATCTGAATTGGACAGCCACGCGGGAGGAGAGGGGGGTCGCCAACCAGCACATAGACACAGGATTTCACCCAATTAATGACAAGCCCTGAATTGCGACCAAAGGAGTTCAATACATCAAATAAGACTATCAACGATTTCCGTGGAGAGGTGAGATAGAGCAAAATATCATCTGCGTAGAGTGACACGCGATCCTCAAACATCGGTGTCCACCGAATACCCGTCATGGAGGGTTCCCACCAGAGCCACGCCACCAGGGGCTCCAACGCAAGAGCAAAAAGAAGCGGGGACAGGGGGCAACCCTGCCGCGTGCCCCTGCCAAGCAAAAAGGGGGCAGAAACTCTACCATTCACCACCACCTGCGCCAGCGGTTCCACGTATAACAACTTCACCCATCCAATGAATCCAGGTCCAAAACCAAACCTAGCCAGCGCCGGCCAGAGATATAACCATTCCAGTGTGTCAAACGCCATTGTGGCGTCAAGAGACGCCAAAATGGCAGGCTCCCGAATAGAGTCAACTCTCGCGAGGACTCCATGGAGGCGCCGCAGGTTCAGCGCGGTGTTGCGGTGCGGAATAAAACCAGACTGGTCCGGGTGTACCAGGTCACCGATGACTTTAATCAGACGATTAGCGAGCACTTTAGCGAGAATCTTGGGTTCAGCGTTTAGAAGGGAGATGGGCCTATAAGACGCACAGCAATCACGTGGTTTGCCCTCTTTATGGAGCACCACAATGGTCGCTAGACGTTGATCACGCGGTAGGGCGCCGGCCTCTCGGGAAGCAATAAACATCTCGCGGAGATGAGGTGCCAACCCATCTGGACGAAGCTTGTAGAGCTCGATCGGAAGGCCGTTGGGGCCGAGAGCCTTTCCTGAACGGACCGAGCGAATCGCCAATGCTATCTCATCGTTTGTAAGCGCCGCGTCCAGCAGTTCTTTATCATCGACCGAAAGGCACGGCAATGCAATATCTCGCAGCAATTGACGAGAGTCGTCTTCTGGCCTCTCCGAAACCGGAGAGTAGACGTCCCGCAAATGGTCCGCAAAGCAGCTCACAATCTCCCCCGGATCCGTAACACTCACACCATCAGCACGCACAATCACCGGGACCACGCTACTCGCTCGCTCTCTCTTCTCCAGCCATGCAATCAACCTTCCAGCCTTGTCACCAACATCATACAAGCGCCCCTGTTGCTCCATACTAGCGAGCTTGGCAGCATCCGTAACCAACGCCCTGTAATCCGCTTGTTTCAGGCAAAGGGCATGGAGTTTGTCACGTGTGACCCCTCGCCCGAGATCTTCTTCCAAGTCAGATATGTCCGACTCCAGGCGTACCACCTCCTCAGTTTTACGCCTCTTAGCATGGGAGATCAAGGACAGGGCCTGCCCACGGATGACCACCTTGAAAGCCTCCCACAACGTTACGGCCGATGAGACTGAACCCTGATTTTCCTCAAAATAACGGTCCAGAGACTTGACCAAAAGGGCACGAGTCGTGGGGTCATGCACATACCAGGGATTAATCGGGGCCACCCTCCCCTCCACCCCCATGGCCACATCTAAGTGGAGCAGGACCGGGGAATGATCAGAGATGCCACGGGCCAGATGTCTGACCTCCCCGATCATTTGGGCTTGGGCGGCCGGCATCAGCATATAGTCCAATCTAGATAAGGAGCCGTGGACGCCAGAGTGAAATGTAAATTGGGCGAGCCCCGGATGCATTGATCTCCAACAGTCCACAAGCCCCATAGTGTCGATAAAGCCACCCAGCCAGGAATGCACCCCGGGGAGGTCTCTGGGAGGGTGCTGATCCTCTCTGCCCGATACCACAGAATTGAAGTCACCACCCACCAGCAAGAGGCCCTACGGGAGCCCAAGCAGCAACCCTCCCAAGTCCGCAAAGGTAGTGGTTTGCAACCCCGGGGGGACATAAACTGAAACCAAACACAAAGTCCGTCCTTCCCACCAGCCCACCAACACCACGTAGCGCCCCAGGTCGTCGTGTATCACCTCATCAAAGAGGATCTAACCAAAATGCCCACCCCTCTGGAGCCGGTAGTAAAACCAGAGTGGGCCACCAAACGGTAGCCCTTTCTATTCATAGCATGGCATGAGTGTCCCACCAAATGCGTCTCCTGCAACAGAACCACATCAGGAGAGAGACGTTTCAGATACTGTAGCACCACCCCTCGCTTCAATCGGTCCCCCAAACCATTGACATTCCATGTTAAAATACGCAACCTCCTACCCCCCATTTCCACCGCAACGGACACCCCACCCACGTTGAGAGCTAAAAACAGCACACTGATTGCCTGGTATAAAACGAACACCACACAAAAACAACACCCCTACCACCACCCCCCCAACTCCCGCTAAACACCCCCCCACCCTGCACCCCTGCACAGGACCATTAAGCCACCCCAACTCGCAGTGTGCCTGTCGCCCCCCCATAAACCTACTCTACGGAAAGAAAGAAGGAAAACCCCCCCCAGAGGAGGAAGAATCTCACCAGATACCCCGCGGCCCCCCAATGATGAAGGAAGGGTAATGCAGTCCTAGAAAAGAAAAACCCCAGTACATCAAACCCAAGTCGGGGGTGAACACAAGATTGTCAAGGAACCACAAGTCATTCGTTCACCCTTGTTCCGCAGATCCACCACCCTCATCCGCAGCTCGTTCCTCCCCGCCGTGCCGACGGTGCAAAGTGTCAAGCCAATCCTCAACCGCCTCGGGCCGGTCAAAAAATGAGTCCGTTCTTCCAGTTCAATACGTAGCTTGGCTGGGAAAAGCATAGAGTACTTCAAGCCCATGTCCCTCAGCCGCCGCTTGACAGTCATAAAGCCCATTCGCTGTTTCTGCACCGATTGTGTAAAGTCAGGATAGAAACTGATATCCGCATTGTCATATTTCGTCGGGCCATGCACACGGGAGGCCTGCAGGATTGCGTCACGGTCCCGAAAGTTGAATATCCTGGCAATGATAGGTCGCGGTGGGGCCCCAGGCCTCGGCCGGCCCCCCGGAACTCTGTGTGCCCGCTCCACCGTAAAGAAGTTGCTGAGGCCTTTCGGCGCTAGTTTGGTCAGGATCAGATCTTCCACAAAGAGATCTACCGGCCCATCCTCCGACCTCTCCGGCACACCGATGATGCGTACATTATTCCGCCGGGCCCTGCTTTCAAAATCCTCCAGTCTCTTAGCAGAGAGGTCGCTGAGGGCCCGCAAACTACGGATCTCCGTCTGCAATTCAGAGACATCCGTCTTGAGGCCTGATGACGTGAGATCGAGCGATTTGACCATCTCACTAGTTTTTGACAGATCTGCCTTAAGTAAGTTGATATCGATCAACACGGTGTCAAGCTTGTGGGCCAGCGAGTCGAATTGCTGGCCGACCGAGGCCTTCATGGCGTCGATGGCACCCATGACATCTTGTAGTGACAATTCCGTCGAGGGTGACGGGCCCTCCTTGGCTGCATCTGAAAGCCCACTCGATCCGGGAGATCCTTTCTGCTGGGCGTAGCGGTCCATGTTGTTAGCTTGCACGTAGCTACCCCCCGGGGAGCTCTAGACTTGTGCTTGTCACCGTCCAGCCGGGTAGTCATCACTCAGCAGAGAGAGCAGATCTATAATACCTGTGAGGTGCAGCAATCACCCTGGGGAGTCCACCTAACTGATGGACAGCCCCCTTTATCAATGCCACTCGACCGCTACAGATCGGTCCCAACGCAGAGCGACTGCGAGCGCCCGCCACCAGACTCGTAGAGGAAAGTCAAAAGCGAAAGTGAAACCAGGGGGGGACGGGCCCGCCCAAGACCCCAGAGCCGTTGTTGTTCGATTGGAGCTCGGGGACAGTGCCAACCCAAGTCTGGGGTGGCGCCACGGAGCAGGCCTCTCTCTGGAGTACAGGATAAGTCGAGTTCCCAAAGTCCGATTTAAGTTCCGAAAACGGGAATCACCTCCGCTTCGGTTCACCAGGAATATTCCTTCAAATGAACAGGATTACAGCCAGGATAGATGTGGGAGGCCGCGAGGGTCCCGGGAGCCCTGTGCCTACGCGTCCATCTTGGTTGCGCGCTAGGCTCCTCCTCATGTTGTCAACTTTTAGTAGCATTAGAAGCCAGTCTTTGCTTATGTGTTGATAAAATGAGTCATGATTTGACACTAAGGTGCAGTACCATGTAGTATTGTCTTCAATGCACCAGAGCTGAAAATTTAAAATTTTTACCGAGGCACTACCAGACTGTAAATCAGTGTCGTTCAATAAATTAGTGAAAGGTGCAATTCAAAACATGGAGTGTAGCCAATGTAAATCAGAAATATAACCTTTGATACACCGACTCATACCATGCGCGGATGCTATCGCGTAGGGATCGAGAACGGTGCGCTTAGGGTGCGCGGATCCAAAAACATTGAAAAAAATATATAAAATAAAGTTTTGCACATATAGTTAAAAAACATATTTTGAAAATATAACAAAATATGTTTGAAAAACCCATTAAGTTCAAATAATTTTTTTTAATTTTTAAAAGAATTAATTGGAAAAATACATTTAAGAATGGTGATAAAAAAGTATTTTAACAAAAATGTAATTAATGAAATGATACACTGAATTTGGAAAAATATAGAAATCCAATCAAAATCATTAAACATGATATCTTCAGAGATAAGTTATAGATAGGAATTAGCATTTAAAAAACCTTTGAAATTCACTGAAAAAAACATAGATTTCAGGCCTGATATAGCTAGGAATTAGCATTTAAAAAACCTTTGAAATTCACTGAAAAAACTATAGGTTTCATGCACGTTATAGTTAGGAATTGGCATTTAAAAAACCTTAGAAATTCACTGAAAAAAACACAGGTTTCAGGGGCGTTATAGTTAGCTGGACATTTCCCTCGTACAAAACCCTAGAAATTCCCCAGTTATAGTTAGTTCAGCTAACTATAACTCGCGCCCCCGCAATGCACTGTTGATGACGTCACATATTACATCACTCATGACATGGTCAGTGACATCACTGATGACATCACTGATGACATCTCAAATGACATATTTTATACGAGTGAAATGGTCAACTAACTATAACGTCCCTGAAACCTATTTTTATTTCAGTATATGTATATATATATATATGGCAGTCGCCAGTAGGTAGTTATAGTTAGGACCTATTTTCCATAGGAAATCCGCAACATTCTATTTGGAATAACGTTGGCGTCGATTGATGAATCTTCGCGAAAGTTTCCAAACTTTTGGCCAGCTCCGGTCCGCTCCAATCCTGAAAATGTTACGGTGATTCATCAAGCGGGGACCGAGAAAAAAGGGGGGTCCCAAAACGCGTTTTCCCCATGCATTTTCCCATAGGACCTGTTGACGCAGCTACAGCCCGAAGTGCGAATTACACCAAATTTGGCAAAGAGGTAGTCCTCAGTTCAGACTCCTGCCTTTTGCTTAAATGGTGTAAATCCGTTCAGTAGTTCCCGCAAAAGTCAAAATTAAAATCACATATATATCTGGGCGGAGCCTAACCACACATCTCATCGTGAGATCTGATTGGCTGTCAGCACTTCATCCAAGAAATGTTGGCATGCCATCTTGGGACCAATATACATGATAGCACCTCATTAAAACGCATTGCAGTTAATAGAAGGTTTTAAGACTTTAGTTACATTATAAATCATGTGTTGATGGTACCATACTCATTTTAGGAATTGTGGTGTGTTCTAAGGTGATTTTACCATGTGAAAAAGCCTTCTGCTGTGATATCATGAATCATGTTTGAGAGAAAACTATTTTCTCATGCTTTTCCCACAGAGGTTTGGAAGGTGATCTATAAGCTAAACTGAGAGCATATTTTCTGTAAATTCACATTATCTTTCTCAGTCATGTGAGAATGAAGTCTGACATTCTCAGTAAAAAATGTACATCCAACAAGGGCAGAGACTGTCAGTTGATTCCTTTGTGTTCTACTGCAGCTTCCCAGAGTGTTCTAAAGAACAACTAGAGCGCTAACAGTCCTACTTATGACAAACGTATGGCACACCTGAAGCCATCTTGGTTGGAATAAAGTGGTAACTCTTAAAACATTTAACTTAAAAAGGAACAAAATGAGGGGGTTCATTTTGCCATAGAAAGTATGATTAGTGCTGCAGAAAGAAAAATTAGGGCACATTTTGAGTGACTTCACAAATCATCTTTTATTTCATTAAAAAATTCTGACATGCAGACTGAAACATGCACTTTCAATACCAGCAGCAGACTTCCCTGGTGAGCAGTAACTTTACTACAGTGATCTAATAAGCAACTAGAGTGCTAACATTCTGAATTTATGGCAAATGTGTGACACATCTGAATGCCTTCTTGATGGAATCAAAGTAAAAAACTGAAAGTATTTCCTACTGAGGAGACTGTAGTAAATGAGGAAATTAGGAAACATCATAACAAATACGAGTCCCAAAATGGCCACCAGAGACAAAAGAGCGCAAATGTAGCCCAAATATCCCCCAGATGTAGCCCAAGTATAGCCCAATGACAGAATGTCCCAGAGTGTTCTAACGAACAACTAGAGCGCTAACAGTCTTACTTATGACAAAAGTATGGCACACCTGAAGCCATCTTGATTGAAATAAAGTGGTAACACTTAAAACATTTAATTTACAAAGGAACAAAATGAGGGGGTTCATTTTGCCATAGAAATTATGATTAGTGCTGCAGAAAGAAAAATTAGGGCACATTTTGACTTCTCAAAACCTCTCCTATTTCATAAAAAATTCTGACATGCAGACTGAAACATGCACTTTGAGTACCAGCAGCAGACTCCTGTCGTGAGCAGTAGCTTTACTACAGTGATCTAATGAGCAACTAGAGTGCTAACATTCAGAATTTATGGCAAATGTGTGACACATCTGAATGCCGTCTTGATGGAACCAAAGTAAAAAACTGAAAGTATTTCCTACTGAGGAGACTGCAGTAAATGAGGAAATTAGGAAACTTCATAACAAATAAATCTCCCAAGATGGCCACCAGAGACAAAAGAGCACAAATGTAGCCCAAATATCACGCAGATGTAGCCCAAGTATAGCCCAATGACAGAATGTCCCAGAGTGTTCTAACGAACAACTAGAGCGCTAACAGTCTTACTTATGACAAAAGTATGGCACACCTGAAGCCATCTTGATTGGAATAAAGTGGTAACACTTAAAACATTTAATTTACAAAGGAACACAATGAGAGGGTTCATTTTGCAATAGAAATTATGATTAGTGCTGAAGAAAGAAAAATTAGGGCACATTTTGACTTCTCAAATCCTCTTCTATTTCATTAAAACATTCTGATATGCAGACTGAAACATGCACTTTTAATACCAGCAGCAGACTCCTGTCGTGAGCAGTAGCTTTACTACAGTGATCTAATGAGCAACTAGAGTGCGAACATTCAGAATTTATGGCAAATGTGTGACATATCTGAATACCTTCTTTATGGAATCAAAGTAAAAAACTGAAAGCATTTCCTACTGAGGAGACTGCAGTAAATGAGGAAATTAGGAAACTTCATAACAAATAAATCTCCCAAGATGGCCACCAGAGACAAAAGAGCCCAAATGCAGCACAAATATCACCCAGATGTAGCCCACATGTAGCCCAAAGACAGAAGTGTGCAAAACACTTATTTTTTGTGTATTTACAGTTTTATATAGTGCAGGCTTGTCAGGTATTGGAGTGCTTTACATGAGCATTGGTTACATCACACAAGATCAAATTCATTTTGGTTGTAGACATGGGGAGATTAAGTGATTTGACCAGAATCACAGAATGTTGAGCTGAAGCAGAAACTCCAACCTGGTTCCCCAGTTGCAAAGTCTGCAGCTCGGGAAGTAACACCACATCCTCTCCCCTAGGTGCAACATTTAATCAAGTGGTCAACTGGATAAAAAAACATAAAGATTACAAATAATTTAAAAGTTCTTTGTCGCTATTTGAAAACTCAGAAAAAATGTCCTCATTTTAGTTTTTTAGAGTACTAACCATAATTTTGATGCAAATAAGACCCTCTCATATATGTAATTTCTAAAGGAAATACTCTAGGTATTACAGTTTTGATTACATCAAGATGACGTCAGGCGTTCCACACTTTTGTAATAAATATAGAATGTTAGCAATCTAGTTGTTCATTGGGATACTGTTGAGAGGCAGAGGCCAGGGGCACGGACTCTGAAAATTGAAGGCAGGTAGGAGAGTGCAGAGGCAACAATTTGACAACACTGGGCAGGCAGGAAGGGCCGTGGCAGCACAACAGACTATGGAGGACAATGGAAAGGCGGGCAGGGGAAACAAACCAACAATACAGGACTGGCAAGAGAGGCTGTGGCAATATAATAGACCATTGTGGGCAGAAGGAAAAGGCAGTGGTAGTACAACCATACATGCCAACAGACCCGTTTCAGCCAGGAA
This sequence comes from Triturus cristatus, assembly GCF_964204655.1. NCBI lineage: Eukaryota > Metazoa > Chordata > Amphibia > Caudata > Salamandridae > Triturus > Triturus cristatus. The sequence goes on from NC_140582.1 coordinate 502,320,976, forward strand.
ACGTCCAATGTTTTTAAGCTCAAATGGGCTCTATTTGATCTGTCTCCTGTCTACAATCTCTTCTTTTTCAATGTAACTCAAAGGGGAAAATCAATACCCCAGTTTTTTTCAAAATCTCCCTCTTACCAAGTTCAAAATGTTCGCAAGTATGGTACATTGGATCATGCTAGGCAGGAGGAATTGGGGTAGGGACATGGACTCGAATAACAGAGGACAGGAGGGACATGGAGAGGTGCACCAAACTGACCCTACAGGGCAGGCATCAGGGTTTGCAGCAGCACAATACACCACACTGCGCATGCGGGACAGGAGTGCAGCACAACAATCCATAGAAAGCAATAGGGAGGGGACAGGACCATGCACATGGACAACAGAGAACAGAGGGGAAAGAGGCAATGGTAGCTAGCTGACCATAATGGACAGACAGGAGAGAAAGCTGCAGCATAACAGACCATAAAGGGCAGGAGGGATGGATCAGGGACATTACAATGGAACAGACAAGCCAGGAGGGAGGGAATAGGGGTCTGCACATGGAAACAGAGGGCTGGGGGCAAGGGGGCAGGGCAGGAGCAGCAAGATGACCATGGAGGTCAGGCAGGATGGGCACTAGAAACAAGACACACCATGGAGAGCAACAATGAGACTATGATGGCATACACACAGACCATGGAGGGAAGGTGGGAGGGGGTCAGGGGCAGCTAGCTGACCACACAGGGAAGGTAGGAGGGGCCATGGCAGCACAGAAGACCATGCATGGCAAGCGGGAGGGTTAGTGTCAGCACAATGGCTATGATGGGCAAGAAGGAGGGTGCAGGGGCATGCGCAAAGGACCACAGAGGATAGAAGGGAGGGTCAGGACCTGGGCACAGACAAGAGAGTTCAGGGGAAGGGACCTCACAACAGACCGTGCGGGGCAGGCAGGAGGAGCAGTTGCAGCACAACAGACCAGGGAGGGCAGAAGGGTGTGGCAGTAAAATGGACCATGGAAGACAGTAGGAAGGGGATAGGGGCATGGCATGTGGACAGGCAGGGTGGAGGTGGCAGGGACAGGTTACAGTCATCTGACAATGCTAGGCAGGTGGGAGGGGAGTGGCAGCTCAACAGAACACTCAGAGTAGATAGGAGTGGCAGGTCCATGGAACATGGTGGGCAAAAAGGATGGAGCAGGGGCAAGCACAAAGACATCGGAGGGCAGGGGGAAGGAGAATAGGGGCAGCAAGCTAAGCACAGAGGCTAAGCAGGAGGTCAATGATGGGCCATAGAATTGGGCAATGGAGGGCAGGAGGAGTGGACTGGTACATCATGCTAAATGGAGGGCAGTGGCAGCACATCAGACCATGCATGGCAGGAGGGAGGAGGCTAGTCCATGGATTCAGACAACAGAGGATAGGGAGGAGGTGGATGGGGCAGCAAGCTAACTGTTCAGAGAAGGTGGGTATTAGGAACGTTATTGTTTTTAAAATGTGTGTCTGTGCGAACTACTTAAAATATGAACACGTATGCAGCATAATCTCACTTTTATTCAGGAAGAAGAGGACGTTTGTGACTGTGACTCCAGGCTCACTTGGCAGAAACACCCCCTGACCCTCCACCCCCCATCGCAAAATGTAATGCCCGTGAAAAGGGTAGGTGGACGCAGTGTTATATAGAACATAGTCCTGAGAGCACGATTGAAAATGAAAACTAGATATAGTATATGGTATAAACTATGCACCAAAAAGTGTGATATATGATGAACCGGGGCGTGAAATATAATATGCAATACATTGTGCGCAATGACAGATTCATTGGGGAGCGCGAGATAGCACAGGCACTAGCGCGTGCTATGCGATATGCGCCTTGGAGTGTAATATGCACAGGGCAGTGTTGTGTAACCTAACTAGTCTCTAAAGTTGTAATATAAAATATGTGCTGGGGAGTGTAACGTTGCATATGCACTGTGACAAAGATATGGATCCCAGATTGTAATATGTATGGCATAGCGCTGTGCGTTATAACATACACATCGAGGAAGGCACGTTAGATGGGGCAATATAACCCGTGCGAAGGCAAGTGTGGCATAACATATTCACGGGGTGGTGTTACAGTGCACATGGGCTAGAGAGTGTCATAGCATACGCACTAGCTGGTGGAATACAACACAGAGGTGTGAGGCACTCGGCGGGCACTGGTGGGTGTAACACAGCATTGGGCTCAGCCAGGAGCACGCTGCGACTCTCAAGTGAGGTTTGTTTCCTTTCCAGAGAGTAAAATAAAAAGTATTACACATCCGGCGGTGGATGTTTATTTTATTAACCGTAAGGGGGGTTTCTTGCATAGTTTGCTCGAATTTTTCTCGAATCCCCTTTGAATGGCTTGGTGTGCGTGTATATTAAATGTGCCCGTCAATAGCTACTCATGTTTGTATAAATAAACGACAAGGGTGTCTGCTTGGAGAGTACCCACCGGTGGGGGCGCCGGGATTAGTCACGGTAGGGCGTCAGACACGTTAGAGCTTCACTAGCGGTGTAAATACATTCCATGTGGATTCATTCTATGCATAGTCGCCTTTTAATGAATATCACGCAAATCGTCATGGTGATAGGTACGTACGGTTTGTCCAGCATGTCCTAGGTGTTTCTATATATATATATATTTTTTAAATAATAAAAAACAAAGGGCGGCCCCAGGGGATGGGGTCGCCGGGGCCATAAGTCGCCTGAGGAGGGGGGCAACGCAGCCCCCTCCTAAAGGCCTTGGGAGGGCCAAATTATTTTTTTCAACAAAAATAATTAGGGTGCAGGCCCTGGGTGATGGGGTCCCCAGGGCCAGTAAATTAAAAAAAGAAGGGGGGCCACACAGTCCTTCTTAAAAAAATAAAAAAAATAAAAGACCGGCATCGCGCCAGACACAACGCCCCCTCCTTGCAGCACTCTGCAAACGCGCCCCCTGGCCAGTTGTAAGTTGGGGAATTAATTCCCCTTCAATACTCAGAGTCCCTGAGGGCCAACTAGCCCAACAGGTAGCTCCAGTATGCGCCAGGGAGCTACGTTGCAGACAGGTGTTCTGAGGCCACGCCCCTTTTTACACCTCTATGCAACGCAGCTCTGTGGCGCTTACTGGAGGTACCTAGTGGGCTAGTTTGACCCTAGGGACCCTTAGGATTCAAGGGGACTTAATCTCTCAACTTAGAACGGCCACAGGGCACGTTTACACAGTGGTGAAGGGAAGGGACGGGACCTGAGGTGACGTGTGCAAACACGCCCTGTAGCGCGTTTTAAGTTGGGGAAATAATTCCCTTTCAATCCTGAGGAACCCTGGGGGCCAACTAGCCCACCAGGTGCTTCCAGTAAGCGCCACTGCTGTGCGTTGCAGAGAGGTGGTGCAGGCCATGCCCCTTTTTACACCTCTCTGCAATGGTGCTTACTGGACGTACCTAGTGGGCTATTTTGCCCCGAGGGATCCTCAGGATTCAAGGGGACTTAATCTCCCAACTAAAAATGGCCACGGGGCGTGTTTACACAGTGGTGAAGGGAGGGGACGGGGCTTGAGTTAACGTGTGCAAACAAGCCCTGTGGCGCGTTTTAAATTGGGGAAATAATTCCCCTTCAATCCTGAGGGACCCTGGGGCCCAACTAGCCCACTAGGTGCTTCCAGTAAGCACCACTGCGCTGCGTTGCAGAGAGGTGGTCTAGGCCGTGCCCCTTTTTACATCTCTCTGCAACGCAGCTCTGTGGTGCTTACTGGAGGTACCTAGTGGTCTAGTTGGACCTTAGGGACCCTCAGGATTCAAGGGGACTTAATCTCCCAACTTAAAACGGCCACAGGGCGTGTTTACACAGTGGGGAAGTGAGGGGATGGGGCCTGAGGTGACATGTGCAAACACGCCCTGTGGCGCGTTTTAAGAGGTAGTTTTAATCCCCTGCCCTATTATATACTAGGGGCTTACAGAGGAGGTCATACTGATCACAGGGGGGCCCCAACGCATAGTGTTCCCTAGTGTATGTAGGTGTTTTCACTGTATTCTGAGTGTCTTTTAACATAGAACTGGCTCTAGGACTGGTTAGTCAGTCTCAGTTACCTCCAGTATCCGTCTAAAAAAGTTGAGGGTACAGGATGATTTTGCAACAAGGCTTCTTTCTGCTCTTCTGTTTGTTCTTTCTGCATGTTATCCTTCTTCCTGCACTTTTCTTCATCTTTGAGGAATTGTGTTGCTCCTTTCTGCATTTCTTTTTTTTCTTTCTGTGTGTTTTTTCTTCTTTCTTCACATGTCCTATCTCTGTAGGCATAGTTAGAAATTAGCATTTAAAAAACCTTTGAAATTCACTGAAAAAACCATAGGTTTCAGGCACGTTATAGTTAGGAATTAGCATTTACAAAACCTTAGAAATTCACTGAAAAAACCATAGGTTTCAGTGGCGTTATAGTTAGCTGGATTTTTCACTCGTACAAAACCATTGAAATTCCCCCTTTAAAGTTAGTTCAGCTAACTATAACTTGCGCGCCCGCAATGCACTTCTGATGACGTCACATATTACATCACTCATGACATGGTCAGTGACATCACTCATGACATCACTGATGACATCTCAAATTCTGGGACCCCCTAAGCACCTCTAGAGGGTCAGAGTATTTCCACTCTGCCCCCTTTATATGTTTTACACACTTATTCCCCTTGCATCTTCAGCCTCGCTTCTACCGAGGCAGAAAATGGCCGCCAACAGTTCCTGGTTTCGAATGTAGAGAGACACTCGACAGCCAATTAGCATTCAGCACGCGATCGGGAAGGTGCGCGCTCGGTTCGGGGAGGGTGCGCTTACGGTGCGGGTACGGTCCGTTGATCCTCAGCGGCCATAGATATCACTAACTTTTTTACCCTAATTTTCTCAGGAACTACTGAACAGATTCACACCATATATGCAAAAGGCACGAGTCCAAACTGAGGACTACCTCTTTGCCAAATTTGGTGTCATTCCATTCAGCGGTTCGGGCTGTAGCTGCGACAACAGATCCTATGGGAAATTGCATGGGGAAAACGTGTTTTGGGCTCCCCCTTTTTTCTCGGCCCCCGCTTGACGGATCACCGCAAAACTTTCAGGGTAGGAGCGGAGTGGAGCTGGCCCAAAGTTTGGAAAACTTTGCGAGGATTCGTCAAACGGCGCCAACGTTATTCCAAATAGAATGTTGCGGATTTCCTATGGAAAATAGGTCCTAACTATAACTATCTACTGGTGACCGCCAGTAGATAATATATATATATATATATATATATATATATATATATATATATATATATATATATATATATATATATATATATATATATATATATATATTTTTTCACTGAAAAAACCATAGGTTTCAGAGACGTTATAGTTAGAAATTAGCATTTAAAAAACCTTAGAAATTCACATTAAAAACCATAGGTTACAGGGGTGTTATAGTTAGCTGGCCATTTGACTCGTACAAAACCATAGAAATTCCTCTGTTACAGTTAGTTCTGCTAACTATAACTTGCGCGCCCGCAATGCACTGCTGATGATGTCACATATTGCATCATTCATGACATGGTCAGTGACATCACTGATGACATCTCAAATGACATCACTGATAACATCACTGATGGCATCATCCATGTGACAATCTGATACACCTCATCATACAGTAGTATAACCTTTCATCACTCGCTGTAAAATACAGAGTACCATATTTGAAACCATTGACACACCAATACCAGTTACTACATACCCACTCAAAGATTCCTAAGTCTACACAACTACCCATTCAACAACAGAATCATTTATACATGCAGTCACTAATTAATAGAACACTATCAAATGCACTTATACACATATATAGACATTGACACATCAGCAGTCATCTTAGCCAGTTATGCAGTCATCCTACTCACTCATGAAATTTTTTTATCACACTTACATTTACTCACTTATACAATTATCCAACAACACCTCATTTATTCAAACACATAGTAACTCATAGTTAATATGTTAAAAAATCACCATTACAATTATACACTCATTCATATAGTTACTCACAATCACTGACTCTTACACATACTTATTTATATACACCAACTCCCACATACAATGCCTTTTATTTTCTTACTTTGTTGAAGATGTACAACTAAAACATATATTCACTCACCAACACACAAATAAATACACTCAGTCACCCACACAACTGTTTCCACATGCACTCTTAAACCTATACACCTAGTCAATCAACCATTCACACATCGATGCATAGTGTTACACACACCCCATCCAACCACATACAAACTCAGTGTCCCATACAAATACTCACCCAACTAATCAATAACTAATATACACACTCATATAGTTAATGACCAACTAATGCAGCATGTTATACAACAATAGAGACAGTGATGCACACATTCACATAGTTTAGTTACTAATTCATGTATTAAGTGAGACACTTTTAATTACTCACTTAAACAGACAGTCAGACAGCTACTAATTCCTCCATCCAGACAGTTATATATCCACTCAATCTCCAATACAGATTGGTATATATATATATATATATATATAATACATATTTAAATTTCAAACTAAACTACATTCACTGGATGATGTCATCAGTGATGTCATTTGAGATGTCATCAGTGATGTCATCAGTGATGTCACTGACCATGTCTTGAATGATGTCATATGTGACATCATCAGCAGTGCATTGCGGGCGCGTGAGTTATAGTTAGCAGAACTAACTATAACGGAGGAATTTCTATGGTTTTGTACGAGTCAAATGGCCAGCTAACTATAACACCCATGAAACCTATGTTTTTTTCTGTGAATATATATATACATATATATAAACAAACATATATAAACATATATATAATGTGCATATCTATATAAATACAAATATAAATGCATGCATACATATAGATATACATATATGCACACATATGCATGTTATGTACATGAAAGTTTGAAAAACACTAATACAAGCAAAGCTAAAAAGCCACCTAATTACAAACAGAGGCCTATTGCATTTTCAATTCTTGTTTACTTGGTTCCATCAAGAAGGCATTCAGATGTATCACACATTTGCCATAAATTCTGAATGGTAGCACTCTAGTTGCTCATTAGATCACTGTAGTATAGCTACTGCTCACCAGGGAAGTCTGCTGCTGGTATTCAAAGTGCATGTTTCAGTCTGTATGTCAGAATTTTTTAATGAAATAGAAGAGGATTTGAGAAGTGAAAATGTGCCCTATTTTTTCTTTCTGCAGCATTAATCATAATTTCTATGGCAAAATGAACCCCCTCATTTTGTTCCTTTGCAAATTAAATGTTTTAAGTGTTACCACTTTATTCCAATCAAGATGGCTTCAGGTGTGCCATACTTTTGTCATAATGAAGACAGTAAGCGCTCTAGTTGTTTTTAAGAACACTCTGGGACATTCTGTCATTGGGCTATACTTGGGCTACATCTGGGTGATATTTGGGCTACATTTGGGCTCTTTTGTCTCTGGTGGCCATCTTGGGAGACTTATTTGTTATGAAGTTTCCTAATTTCCTCATTTACTGCATTCTCCTCAGTAGGAAATACTTTCAGTTTTTTACTTTGATTCCATCAAGAAGGCATTCAGATGTGTCACACATTTGCCATAAATTCAGAATGTTAGCACTCTAGTTGCTTATTAGATCACTGTAGTAAAGCTACTGCTCACCAGGGAAGTCTGCTGCTGGTATTGAAAGTGCATGTTTCAGTCTGCATGTCAGAATTTTTTAATGAAATAGAAGAGAATTTGAGAAGTCAATCAAAATGTGCCCTAATTTATCTTTTTTCAGCACTAATCATACTTTCTATGGCAAAATGAACCCCCTCATTGTGTTCCTTTTAAATTAAACTACTGACTCTCTACTACTCACTCGCTACTACTCTCTACTACTCACTCTCTACTACTCACTCTCTACTACTCTCTACTACTCACTCTACTACTCTCTACTACTCTCTACCACTCACTCTCTACTACTCTACTACTCACTCTCTACTACTCTCTCTCTACTACTCCCTCTCTACTACTCACTCTACTACTCTCTACTACTCACTCTCTACTACTCTCTCTCTACTACTCACTCTCTACTATTGACTCTCTACTACTCACTCTCTACTACTCACTCTCTAATACTCTCTACTACTCACTCTCCACTACTCAGTCTCTACTACTCGCTCTCTACTACTCACTCTCTACTACTCACTCTCTACTACTCTACTACTCTCTACTACTCTCTCTACTACTCACTCTCTACTACTCACTCTCTACTTCTCTACTACTCTCTACTACTCTTTCTACTGCTCACTCTCTACTACTGACTCTACTACTCTCTACTACTCTACTACTCACTCTCTACTACTCTCTACTACTCTCTCTCTACTACTCACTCTCTACTACTCACTCTACTACTCTCTACTACTCACTCTCTACTACTCTCGCTCTACTACTCTCTACTACTCACTCTCTACTACTCGCTCTCTACTACTCTCTACTACTCACTCTACACTACTCAGTCTCTACTACTCGCTCTCTACTACTCTCTACTACTCACTCTACTACTCACTCTCTACTACTCACTCTACACTACTCAGTCTCTACTACTCACTCTCTACTACTCTCTACTACTCACTCTACTACTCACTCTCTACTACTCTACTACTCTCTACTCTCTCTCTACTACTCACTCTCTATTACTCTCTCTACTACTCACTATCTACTACTCTCTACTACTCACTCTACTACTCCCTCTCTACTACTCTCTGCAACTCAGTCTCCACCACTCCACTACCCTCTACAACTCACTCTCTACTACTCTACTACTCCCTACTACTACTCACTCTCTACTAGTCTCTACTACTTGCTTTCTACTACTGACTCTCTACTACTCTCTACTACTCACTCCTCTACTATTTACTCTCTACTACTCCCTACTACTCACTCTACTACTCACTCTCTACTACTCTCTACTACTCAGGCTCCACTACTCCACTACCCTCTACTACTCACTCTCTACTACTCAGTCTCCACTACTCCACTACCCTCTACTACTCACTATCTACTACTCACTCTCTACTACTCTACTGCTCCCTACTACTACTCACTCTCTACTACTTGCTTTCTACTACTCGCTCTCTACTACTCTCTACTACTTACTCTACTACTCACTCTCTAGTACTCCCTACTACTCAGTCTCTACTACTCTCTCTCTACTACTCTCTACTACTCACTCTACTACTCACTCTCTACTACTCACTCTACACTACTCAGTCTCTACTACTCACTCTTTACTACTCTCTACTACTCACTCTACTACTCACTCTCCACTACTCTACTACTCTCTACTCTCTCTCTACTACTCACTCTCTATTACTCTCTCTACTACTCACTATCTACTACTCTCTACTACTCACTCTACTACTCACTCTCTACTACTCTCTGCTACTCAGTCTCCACTACTCCACTACCCTCTACAACTCACTCTCTACTACTCTACTACTCCCTACTACTACTCACTCTCTACTAGTCTCTACTACTTGCTTTCTACTACTGACTCTCTACTACTCTCTACTACTCACTCCACTACTCACTCTCTACTACTCCCTACTACTCCCTCTACTACTCACTCTCTACTACTCTCTACTACTCAGGCTCCACTACTACACTACCCTCTACTACTCACTCTCTACTACTCAGTCTCCACTACTCCACTACCCTCTACTACCCACTATCTACTACTCACTCTCTACTACTCTACTGCTCCCTACTACTACTCACTCTCTACTACTTGCTTTCTACTACTCGCTCTCTACTACTCTCTACTACTTACTCTACTACTCACTCTCTAGTACTCCCTACTACTCACTCTACTACTCACTCTCCACTACTCTCTACCACTCAGTCTGCACTACTCCACTACCCTCTACTACTCACTCGCTTAAAAAATTGCGATTTCTAAACATTCCTTAATTGCGACTCGCAAATTGCGAGTCGCAATTAAGGAATACCTCTCCATTCATTCCTATGGGCATAGAGGCCAATAGGAATGAATGGGAAGACATTCTCAATTTGCGATTCTCAATTAGAGAATCGCAAATTGAGAATGCAATTTCAAGGGTGCCAGGGTGTCAAAAGGACACCCTGTTGCACCCCTGTAATCTGAATACGAGTACATCTTGCACACACACATGCCCCAAGGGCATGTGTGTGTAAAATGGAACTTTGAAAAATGCACTTTAGTGCATTTTTCCAAGTTTTTGCAAATTACCATGAAGTTCAACTTCATAGTAATTTCCTTCCCCTATGAGCGAAATCGCTAGTTTCTTTACTTTAATGCATTGCATTTAAGGAATCTCAATTTGCGATTCCTTAAATGCAATGGCAATTTAAGTAATCGCAAGTTAGAGATTACTTAAATTGCGATTTTTGCATTTGGGTTGCACAAATACCGGTAGCAAAGGGGCAGATTCTGAGAATCTGCCCGTTTGCGACCGGTTTTTGCTTTGATGCATGTGAGCCATACAGTCTTACCACTCACACTAAGGACTCTCATCACTCATCCTGCACTCATACAGAGACACTGCTGACCCTGCATTCATACTGTCAACCAGCTCACTCGGCAGCCATACAGGCACACCCTTAAACCTGCGCCCACACAGCCTCAACATTCCCCATCCACTCTGCCTGCACAAAAAGACCCCAGGCTTCATTAGCTCTAAATCCTCTCTGCTCTCCACTCCCTCAAGCAGAGCTCTGCAGCATGTTTAGGAGGGGGTGTTGTTGCAGCTGCTAAGCAGAGGAAGAAAAAAAGCTGCCGGAGTGCCGTAAGGCCAGAGCTGATGTCTGCCCCTTGAGAAGTGCCAATTGGGGGCAGAGCAGATATGTTCTGTTTTCCGCCTGCCTGCCTCCCTCCCCATCTGATGCTGCAAGAGCCTTTTTAAAGATAGGGGACTGTAAAAGGGAGGCTTTTAGTCCCTCTGAGCTTTCGCCCTTCTGGACAGTTTTCTACCGGCATGGCCGGTATTCTAATGAAAGTAAAATAAATAAATTGTTCAATCACTGAAAGCTGGTGTTTTTCCATCTTATTTGTACAAATACTTCATATGACAATTGTAGGAAGAATGCATTAAAAAACATGCTCTACAGCCATTGTAATGATCCCTAACTTGAAAAGTAAACACAAACAGACAGGTAATGTTACATATGATTTATATTAAGCTGTCCTTAAATATATTGTCCGGACGTTTAAATAAAATGGCTCGTATTTAACCTAATGGAGAAGTTCACCCAGCAGATCAATGGCGGTGCAGCCAGGGTGCAATCGAAAAAGTCATCAGGCAGCTGCAAAGGAGTTGGCAGCACTGGCACATCAGGAACCCTTGTGCTCTGAGGCAAGGATAGAGTCAGGAGGAAAACATTCACTTTTCAGTTAAAGTTACACTGTCCACCGCACCCAGATCAGCTTGGAGTTCTTCATTCACTTCTTCCCTAACATGCCCCAAATACAAATTCTCCGTTCACTTCTCCCCTCATATGTCTGAAATACACGGTGGGCTCTTCCACCTACCTGTCTTCTTCAAAACAAAACCATACAAGCATTGGGAGGGGCTTGCAATTTTGTTCACACCGGGGCAGTCCTGCCTATAGTCTCAATAGCGTGTTGACCTCTGGTCCCAGAACGTAATGCCCAATGAAAGAGAATCACAGCCATAAACTAATGCTGCATCCACCATCTTGACCTCACAATACTGACTTGTGCCTCCAGGGTAAGTAAACTCTTGCCCGCCAGGTACATACGTAGTTAGATTCTTATCTAAATGACAAGTTTCAGGGTATTGCTTGAGACAGAGCTCCACCAAGTCTGCTAAAAAGCAGCTCAGTGGGTTTTTCTTTTCATTATTTGTTAGTAGGGCAATGCCCATTCTGCATTTTAATACCAGCTGTCCCTGTTTCCAATGGTAATGTTAGCTCGCAATTGGTGAGTGTCAATAGCTGCTTTTTAAAGATCTGTTTGTATCTGCCTCCAGAATTAACGCTCCGAATTATGCATGACTGGATATTGCGTAGCTGCATGCTACCTTTATGTCCAGTTTGACCAGCAGATTCTTGGTCACCGATATGTAGATTTCTGTGCAGGGCTTTTGTTGCTTTCAACTTCTCTACAGTGGCTGCAGTTGCGCTTTGACTTCACATGCGTTCATCATGGGTTACGTACTTCGACTGCAACACATGTGACAGGCATGAGTAGTTTGCTTGGACCACAGCAAACTCTCTGGAACAGCATTGTTGATCTTCTGGTTACTCATCCCCTAACTCGTCACCTGTTGTAGCGTTTTTAAATAACAAATAACCATCTACTCGTCACTGTACTTCTCTCCTACACACTACCTCTCAAAAACAAGGACCACAAAATATATTCCTACTAGTAAGTTGTATTGAGAACTCATCTACTCCTTTATATTATTCACAAGCGAGATTGTAAAAATGTGTTAAAAATAATATGCATTTCTTTCCTTCACAGTAGTTATCCCTTAGACACCTCCTCTCTTAATCTAGGGGATAGCATACCTTTCTGCTGCCCCTTATATAGTTTTTTAATTTCATTTCCACAACACCTCCAATTTTCACAATAAACATTAATGGCGGCCATTTCATTTCTAAAATCCAAACAGCCAATCAGAGTGCTCACTCTCGTGGGACTTGCATGAGCCTCTCAGGAAAAATGAGCCTCTCCACCAATTTTGAGCACCCACTGGACGCTTGCAAAACTCTCCAAAGCGCAACCATCAAAATATCTATATTTGTTTGACCCTTAATATCTCAAAAGCTACTGATTAGATTTACACCAAATAACAAAATGCACAATCTGCAGACCAAGATCGACCTTCCTGACAAATTTGTTGGGCTTCCGTTCAGCAGTTTTTGCTGTAGCCCATCTTAAATAAGTCTTTGGAAAATGCATGGAGGTTTTATGTTTTGGTACCCCCCCTTTATTATGGGCCCCCACTTGACGGATCACCCTGAAACTTTCCAGGAAGGAGCTGAGGTGAGGGAACTTTTTTGGGAAAGTTTTGTGAAGATTTGCCAAACAGGGCCAAAATTATTAGCAAACTAAAAAGCAAAGCAGACCTAACTATAACAACCCAGTAGCGATCACCACTAGGTAATAGATATATATATATATATATATTCACTGAAAAAACCATAGGTTTCACACACGTTATAGTTAGGAATTAGCATTTAAAAAACCTTGCAAATTCACTGAAAAAACCATAGGTTTCACACATGTTATAGTTAGCAGGACATTTCTCTCGTGAAAAACCAATGAAATTCCCCCGTTATAGTTAGTGCAGGCAACTATAACTCACGCGACCGCAATCCTCTTCTGATGATGTCAAATATTACATCACTGTATTTAGACACTTATTTACCCATGTCTTCTTCCATTAATTTTCAGCTATACATATATTACAAATATTTTTTTTTCAGAAAGACACATATGTCATCAGTGATGTAATATTTGACATCATCAGCAGAGGATTGCGGTCGCGTGAGTTATAGTTGCCTGCACTAACTATAACGGGGGAATTTCATTGGTTTTTCACGAGTGAAATGTCCTGCTAACTATAACATGTGTGAAACCTATGGTTTTTTCAGTGAATTTGCAAGGTTTTTAAATGCTAATTCCTAACTATAACGTGTGTGAAACCTATGGTTTTTTCAGTGAATTTGTACGGTTTTTTAAATGCAAATTTTTTTTTGAGATTTTTGGTAAAAAATAATATCCAACCTATGTATAAAATAATATATGTACTATATCCTGCATTATGGAATGGTTAATTTTTTAAAAATGTATGTTTACATACAGTTGTACATCACAGTTATTATCTTCTACAACTCTTGAAACTTGTATTTTTTTTTTATGCATTTTTTGCCGTGCGCGTACGGTAAGCTGACGCTACGCGCTCCTTACATCATAAGTACGGTGCGCTTACGTGATACGATGCGCGTACGGTAAGCTGACGCTACGCGCTCCGTACGTCATAAGTACAGTGCGCTTACGTGATACGTACGTGACGTACGCGTACACGCATGCGCGTTGCGCGGAAGCAACGTCGCGGTTACACAGGGGCGTGTAATGCGCATGCGCGAGTGCGTCTTACGTACGCGCTCCGTGAGCGCTCCGTAAGCGTCACGTTTGCGCATGCGTACTTGTTTACGAGCGCATACCGTAAGCTTACGGAGCGCGCACGGTAGGTCATGTGATCCACAAAGAACACTTTTCATTGGTTGAAACTACTTTCAGTTCCAGAAACTTCCCACACCACACCCATTCCCCTCATTACTGCTTGAGATCCCCTAGGAGAAGGAGCTGAATTGACATTGAGATACAATGGCAGAGCAGCAGACCTCTTCTGAGAGTGAGCCTAGTAGCACCATCATCAGACAGAGAAGGAGGAAACAAAAGGATTCTTTTGTGTGGGAATATTTTACTTTTCCAGAGGGGCAGAAAAAGGTCAATGCTCCATTGGTCACTTGCACACTTTGTGACCGTGTTTTATCTAGAGGAGATCCAAGGAAGAAGTATTCCTTTGGAAATCACTCTATGATGAGACACCTTAGGGATAAACATCCCAGGACCTTTGCTCGACATACTGAAGAAAACTCTTCAGTAAGTCACCGGAGCCCAACCTCAGAAGCTCAGCCGAGTACATCATCGGCAGCTCAGCTGAGCCCTGCCTCTGAGGTGGGAGTACACCTTCTTCTGCTCCTCTGGACATTAACCCTCGATTTCGGAGGGTTTCAATGAGGTGTACAACGTTTTGTGGTCTTATTGTTTTTGGGGAGACCAGTGTTTCCCTGATTAACAATAAGATAGACCAGCACGTTTGTAGACGCTCATAATATTCCCATTCTTTGTTTCCTCTATCCCTGTATTAACCCAACGGCTCTTTTAAGAGCCAACCTTACCTCACAATTTTTTTTATTTTTTTTTAAGCTTTCCTTTTTGAAAAAATTTTTTTGCCGTGCGCGTACGGTACGCGTAATAGTTACGCGAAGTTCGCAGAATTTTTCTCGCGGAATTTTTCCGTTTACGCCGTGCGCGTACGCTACGCGCATTCGGCGAGTTTTCGAAAAAAAATTAAAATTAATTTTTGCCCTTGGGGGTCCTTCTGGGACCCCCTGACAAAGGCTAGGGGGTCAGGAACAGTCCACCCTGCCCCCTTTTCACGTTCTCCACCTTTGTTTTTCACCCCCTCAGACTGCGAGAGACAAAATGGCGGCCGACACTTCCTGGTTTCGACCGATTCGAATGTTTACTGAGATCTAACAACCAATCAGAATCGGGCTCGTGCACGGCGGCGTGCGCGTACGGTAAGCTTACGGTACGCGCTCGGAGCGTGCCTATAGATATATATTGATTTAAATGCTATTTTCTCAGGAAATACTGAACAGATTTACACAAGACCTTCAAAAGGCACATCCCTGACCTGAGGGCTACCTCTCTGCCAAATTTCAAGTAATTCTGTTCAGCCGTTCGGGCTGTAGCTCGGACTAAAGGTCCTATGGAAAAATGCATGGGGAAAACACGTTTTGGGACACCCCTTTTTCTCAGCCCCCGCTTGACCAATCCCCCGAGACTTTCAGGGAAGGAGCGGAACGGAGCGCCCCACCTATTTTGAGAATTTCGCGAGGATTCGTCAATCGGCGCCAACGTTATTCCAAATAGAATGTTGCGGATTTCCTATGGAAACACGGTCCTAACTATAACTATCTACTGGCGACCGCCAGTAGATAATATATATATATATATATATATATATATATATATATATATATATGACGGGGATTTCGCCTGGAGCACTCCTGCACACCGGCGATCTCGAGGGAAAGCAGGAACAGACGAGAACCGACCCAAGTTGCAAGTGAGTAAATTATTTTATTCCGTTCACAGCAATGCCTGCATATATATATATCTATTACCTACTGGCGGTTGCCAGTAGGTAGTTATAGTTAGGACCAAGTTTCCACAGGAAGAGTATTTTTTGTTTTGCTTATAACTTTGGCGTCGTTTGATGAAGCTTCATGAAATTTTCCAAACTAATTTTTTGTTCATATCAGCTCCTATGTGGGGGTGATTCATTAAGGGGGGGCCTGTGTTGTGCTCGTAAGCGGTTTTCTGAGTCCATGTAAGGTGGCTGATGGGAGAGGTAGTCCCGTAATTGTCGATATACGGGCTGTGGGAGTCAAAGAAAACTATAATTTCCAAAGGATGGCCGAGGATTGGATTAAGGAACGAGAGGCCGCAGCAGTAGATATTTTCAGCGACACATCTAATGTATCTGTTCAACCAAACAGAAGTGGTATACCAACGGCACCGACAGGCAGCGATCTCAAAAAACTCACAACAGAATTAGAGAGATTACGCAAGCATGAAGTTTCCAAATGGTGGGAATGTACGTCTCTGAAACGATACCTCGATGTGGGCCGTATCCCAAGGGGGTTGAGGATCTTAGTGGCACCGACGTACGAGAATCCAGACCCTGCGATGTTGCAAGAATGGGCAGATAACAACGCGCAATCTTCCAGAAATATGTTACAGATCCTAATCAAGTATGCCACCACTGACAGAGAAAAAATATTGGTCAGGATTGAAGAAATCCACAATGAGCTTAAGAAATTAGACCAAGATGAAGTGAACAAAAGTCTTGAGGAAATTAAAACCAGAGTGATGAAACACGAACAAATCATCAAGGAACAAAAAGCCGTCAAGTTCCAACGGGATAGAAATGATTATTTACAAGGAAGGATTTACACCTTTTCAAGGAAATTTGAAAATATCCGCCGACAACAAATGTCATCAGCAGGCAACAATATAACAAAACTAGTGGTACCCAGTGAATCTGAACTGAGTTCGGAGATTGAATCCGATACTGAAGCTATGAGCAATATCACCCAGATCAGCAATGCACCAACACCTGTAGAAGAATTTGGTTTTTTACTCATGGAGCGCATGATGAGCTTATGACCAAGACCAATGCGCCAAGACCAAATGCCCAAAACACAAAGTCAAAAAGGAGACGAAGGAAAGACAGGAGATGGGGCAAACACAACACAAAGAACGGGCAAACCGATATACAGAAGGAACAGACGCAGATAAATAAGGACATAGACAGTCAAAACACAGTTATAAATCTCACGAATATGCCGTTGACTCAAGAAGAAGAAAGAATCCTCTCCCTCGGCTTATCGTTCTGCACAATACAAATTTCGACTACACGCAAACCAGGATAGATTTGTATAATTTTACCCGAGGATTAAAACTACGTAAACACTTTTCCAACAGCCTAAATACCAACGCTGGAGGTAAGAAGGAGGTAACAACTACCCCAGGACTGGAAGGGTTAAGTGTGGCTGATATGACTATTCTAAAAGACATCACAGAATTGGCTTACGAACAAGAAGCCTGCCCTATCAGCACAATGGAGGCAGCAATCAGATCAGACTTAAACATTTTGGAGACTATTCAAACACCCTTCAAACCCAAGTCGGTGTTTACACCACTCATGCCCAAGGATGGTATTGATATCTTTGCAGAAAGGGTAATCAAAGACCTCAAGGACCTGGCCATAAAAAGCAGCAGTGATTTTATCAAAATTAAACTTAACGTTAGAATTGAATATGCAAATGTTATGAAGAAAATCAAGGATAGAACTGACATTGTGGTACGCTGCTCTGACAAAGCGGGAAACGTAGTCCTTTGGCCCATAGAAATGTATAACAAGGAGGCAATGATTCAATTACAAGACAGAGAGTGTTACAACCGCATCAGCGCTACGAGCATCATTAGCGTGAAAGAAAGATACCACAAGAATCTATACGACTGGAGATGTGGTGGTCTCATTTCGATAGTGGAGTTTGACTTTCTAAAAAATGACTACCCAATCACACCTCAACTATATTTACTCCCAAAGATACACAAGAATGCTCTGACTCCTCCCGGAAGGCCAATTATATCTGCAATTGGTAGTTTGTTTGAAAATACAAGCAGATTTATCGATTATTTTTTACAACCATTTGTAAAAGAACTTCCAGCCTATGTCAGAGACACCGGTGACTTTTTGACGAAAATTTACGATCTGTCATGGCATGATGATTATGTTCTTATGACTCTTGATGTGCAAAGCCTGTACACGAGTATCAGACACAAAGATGGCCTGAATGCACTCAACTACTATTTAGACACCAGACACATAGGGTTACATCATCACACACTCATGCTTTTACAGATGGCAGCGTGGTGTCTGGAAAATAACATCTTCATCTTTGATAGGCTACTGTACAAGCAGATGCAGGGAACTGCCATGGGTACTTGCTTCGCCCCCAGCTATGCTAATTTGCAAATGGGCTGGTGGGAGGAGCAAGTACTCATGAAGACATATGAAAGCTACTTCTCGAACAATGTCATTCTATATAAAAGATATATAGATGACATTTTTGTCTTGTGGCAAGGCACTGAACAGAGTGCAATTGACTTTGTGCCTGTTATCAATGACAATTCTCTTAATCTCAACTTCACATGTGTAACCAGTAAAGAGTCCATTGTCTTTTTGGATCTAGAACTGTATATAGAAAATGAGAAAATACAATCCAGGACGTTTAGGAAACCCACGTCTGGAAATGCAATCCTCCACGCCAGCAGTTTCCATCCCCGTAACCTTATTGAAAGCATTCCATATGCAGAATGTCTAAGGATGAAGCGCAATTGTAGTACTCAAGACAGTCTTAACATCTCCACAGACAGTCTCTTTACACGATTAAAAAATAGGGGCTACAAGGCTAGAACATTAAGATTGGCGAAACAGAAATGTGACAAATTCAAAAGGGAGGAGCTAATTTTCAAAGATAGTAAACAACAAACATCCAAGATAACAGACAACACACCTAGACTAATCACTGGTTATAACACCTACCACAACAATTTAAGAAAGATCTTGTACAGACACTGGCACTTAGTTCGCAATGACCCTACAATTGGACCAACATGTACAAAATTTCCACAACTGACGTTCAGAAGGGCTAAGAATATGCGACAAGAACTGGTCTGCAATGCACCCGCACTCCCCAAAGGGGGAACTTGGCTTAAACCACAGAGAGGCTTTCAGAAATGTTCAAAATGTAAGGCCTGTAAACATGGTGTAAACATGAGAACCCTTCCTCTTCCCCTTAGAAAAACCCCTTTTGAAATCCGGGGATGTTATTCTTGCAAAACGGATTTCGCAGTATATGTCCTTCGCTGTACCTGCAATAAGCTGTATGTAGGTAGTACGATTCACCCTGTACATGTCCGGATACTGCAGCATCTAAGAGCCATCACTAATGATGACCCGGCATATCCGGTAGCGAGACATATAAATTCACACCATGGGTGCGAAACAGAGGAACTCTCCTTTTTTGTAATTGACAGCATTGCCAAAAACATAAGGGGAGGGAACAGACAATTGAATCTGAGAAGACTTGAATCCAGATACATCATACTTCTGGATAGTAAGATACCTAATGGGATGATCGCTGACGAGGCTTTAAATGTACATCTTTAAAAAGTCTCGTAATGTCTATTTAGCTGTGTGCTTATCTCGTTCCTGAATTCCGATCCGTAACATGTGGATCTCTCCTTCTTTAATACAACATTTTATATTTTTTTCAGGCACACACCCCCCCAGGTCTCTCTTTCTTTAGATAAATCAGAGTATCCTATGAACACCATGCTCATCTGTTCACTTGGGCATTAACAATGAATATGAATTTAGCTGGGTACATCAGAAACCCTATTTGGCAAAACACTTGTTAGCTGGTTTCCCCATACCTAATTGTTGAATCATTTTATAATTGTCACATCATTTTACACATATACATAAATTGTGGTTCCGCACTGATATAATATACTATTATCTTATGTAGATCCGAACTTCTGCACAGTATATATAATATTGCTGAAGCATATAGGTGTTTTTCATCCATAACCTTTTGTTTTTCATTTTTACAGTTTGTGAATTCATGCAAAATGTATCTTGCTTAAATCATCACAGTTATATCTTTCAGCACTTTGGTAAGACATACCTGATATCTCTTTTATGTCTGGGGTGAGGGTTGCTGTGACAACCAAGGTGGTTTGTGCCTCGCATTTGTAAATAAAAGTAAACACTATAGAGGGACCAGATGTAGTGAACAAGGCGGTTTCACCCGCCAAAACGCGTCTGGGCTTTCTCCTTTTGAAATAAACATTTCTCTTTGATGCATCGTCCTACGGTGTCAGCGCCTGTCTTTGCATTCTTTAAATTCAGGATTGGTACAATATACATATATATATATACATATATATATATCTATTACCTACTGGCAGTTGCCAGTAGGTAGTTATAGTTAGGACCAAGTTTCCACAGGAAGAGTATTTTTTGTTTTGCTTATAACTTTGGCGTCGTTTGATGAATCTTCATGAAATTTTCCAAACTAATTTTTTGTTCATATCAGCTCCTATGTGGGGGTGATTCATTAAGGGGGGGCCTAGAAAAAAGGGGGGTCCCAAAACATTTTTTCTCCACGTTAATTTCCATAGGAAACTTTAGACAAGGCTACAGGTCGAACGGGTGAACGGAATTGCCCCAAATGTGGCAGGGAGAAGGGTCTTGGTCTAGAAAGCACGCTTTTGTTTATTTGGTGTAAATCTGTTTAGTAGTTTTTGAGAAATATCGAAATTTACAGCTATTGATATATGGGAATTCTGCCATCTGATTGGCTGAGGCGTTACGAGCACGAGCTTACTCCGTATTGGTTGTGAGCACTAAGAGCGGTTGCAACTAGGAAGTGTTGGGCGCCATTTTGTGATTCCGTTGAAGTGAGTAAGGGGAAAAAAGGGTGAAAAGAGGAGGGTAGGAGTGTGTGAGGTCTGTGGGGTGGTTAGAGTGTGCTACACAGGGAGTGTGAAGCGATGTATTCACTCCTACCAGTGTGAAAGTGCTGCTTTGCCCAGAGTGAGATAGTGCTGAGGTGAGGTGCCGGTACACTCGGGATCAAACCGTGAACTGATTGCTGTAAACTGATGTGCTCTGGGCGCTGTAGGATACTGGCCGCTGTAGCGTAGCTGTGCAAGTGGTGTTAGTATGGGTTTAGAGTATAGTGGTGTGAGCTCTGTGGGGTGGTTAGGGTGTGCTATACAGGGAGTGTGAAGTGAAGTATTCACTCCTAGTGGTGTGAAAGTGCTCATTTTACTAGAGTGAGATGGATGCTGAGGTGAGGTGCCAGTACACTCGGCGATGAAACTGTGAGCTGATTGCTGTAAACTGATATGCTCCTGGTGCTGTATCATACTGGCCGCTATAGCATAGCTGTGCAAGTGGTGTTAGTATGGGTTTAGACTATAGCGGGAGTGTAAAGCAAACTACTCACCCCTACCGGTCTGAAGACTCGAATGGAGTGTTTTAGCAAGCAGGAATAAAGAAATAATCATGAAGAATATAATGCAGAATGTTGTAATGCCACAAAAGACAAATGGTGAAATCAGGTGTGTTTAAGAAAGTGGCTGTGTGGGATAAAGCGATGGAGTCTGCAAGTTATATAAAAAGTGTATTTATGTAAGTGCCATAAATGGAATCACTGGTGCAAGAGCTAAGGCATCCAACTGAGGCAAACTCCAACCGCTTCTGCTCTATTCAAACCTAAGCTCCTGCATCAGTCAATTCCACATTACATGTTACAGTTCCATGTGACATAAACAATACCTATTAGACATGAATGACTGTAAATTGTAGAATGAAAATAAAGGTAGGATACGATTACCACACTGTGCCAACCAGTTCCTAAACAAAACCGTGTTTTTTTATCTTGATCGCCAGTTAGTGAGCAGAGGCTGAGGATGAGCTAATTTGTGTGAAAGGGCTTCGTGGATAAGAGGCAGGCAGAGAGACGTGTGTACAAAGAATAGATATGGTTTCAAAATGGATGTCGGGTTTAGGCTAATTTAACAAGTAAATAGTGTATTTGCATAGGCCATACATCATCCATCCCTGGTTAGTGTGGAAAGGTAAGGGCCAATAATGAAAACAGAATTCAAATGCCTACGCATACTTAGAAAGTTATTATATGGAAATAGTTCAATTGAAGTGTATTAAAAAATGTTATAGGAAAAACTAAAAAAAGGTGGAAAAAATCAATCCAAGAATAAAGTGAATTTCTTACAAGTCTTGGAGATTGCAGTCCGGAAGTTCTTTAGCGGCTTGAGATGTGTAATGTTCCAAGAGGCGATTGTTGCCATCGTGTGAGAAAAGCGAAGCTATCCAATTCAAATCCTCGAAGGGACAGTAATGTTCCTCGAATGTTGGAGCAGCAATTTGAATTGGCAGGCAATCTGTGATGTTGTCAAAGGTTGCACGTTGCAGCAGACCTTACGTGGCTGCGCAGAAATCCCATTCCGCCAGGATACCTTTTTGCGTTGTATCCGCCATTGCTCCACTGCCCGAACAATCAAGTTCATGGTTTTCAAGATACTCCATTACCTGCTGGATATCGGGAGCGTTTGCTGGGATGTCGGCAAGGCATAGATCCATTCACCAGTCGATTGGGCAGGTTTTGCAATAAAAATATGGTTGCACGCAGATTGTATATGTGTAAATAAATGTCATGTTGTAGTTGGCTCCGATAATAGATAGAGGCAGGCAGCCGAAAAGTTGTTAAATTTTTTCACGGTATTGATGTAGCTTCGCATAGAGGTGTATTCTGTCAGACATGCTTGTTACCACAGTGAGCGTAGCCATTTTTAACAATCTAAAATAGTAGTAGGATGGCCGCAAACAGAGCGAGAATTATGGGCACTGTTGCTGTTATTCCAGAGATGATCGAATGAATGAAGTCTGGTATTAGACTAAAAACAGTTTGAAAGCCTGTGAGGAGGCCGGAGGAGACAATGTTAAATAAGTGTGCCAGACCTTAAATGTCAGATGTGTTGAAAGATGTGCAACAATTCACAAAGTGTAATGGGAGGTTCGTATTCAAAAGGGAGTGTATTTTACTTGAAGTTCGTGCTATCTGCAGTCGATAAATTACTTTTGGAGAAGTGAGGGACACTTCTGTTTGAAACAAAAACACTTTCAGTTTGCCCCGTTTAATAAAATCTGTTTTCAAAGTAGGTATTGAAGGCCAAGTTGAACTTTGCCAGTTACTTTGTGTGGGTGGGAATAGAGATTCGTCCAAAAATGAAGAGTATGCAGTTCCTCAGGGTAGAGAGAGAGAGAGTGTAAGTAACAGAGAGAACGTGTATAAGAGGAGAGGAGTTCCTCTATTCGGAACTAGGGTCCTCACACACCAAGCAAGCTGGGTGTCATGCTTCATCATATGGACCTGCTCCTCTTCGGGTCAGCGCTGCAATACCCGACGGGCACCCTTAAAGGGGCTCTTTAGCGGAGATCTTCTGTTCCTGGCTGTATGGTGCAGTGCGTGTGAGGGGTCTAGTGGTATAGATGTAAGTGAGTGTAGGTGATTAAAAGAAGTTGGATAATCCAAAATAAGACTTTATTAGGAATGGCTACCCACTTGGTTAAAAGCAAGAACAGAGTGGCAGCTTGCTGATGTGAGGGTTCAGCTTAGCTATGCTCATCTGTGGTGGTCAACATGTTTCATGCCTCGCGGTCCTAGTGATCCTTGGCAATTCTTCAGGACCTATTGAAATGTCAACTATCTACGCAGTGTGGTGGGTGCAATTTTTACCTGCCACGTGTATTACTATGGGAAACGGTCTCTCCATGTGTCAATGGTAACCTAAGAAAAAGAAAATGAGGTAACCAAGACACAGGTCAGTGTAGAGTACATGGAACTCGTCCGTACATATATACCAAACAAAGTCTCTCTTCCTACAATGGTGTGATTGTAAAACATGCTAATTGCAGCAAAGGAGCCAAGTGTAAGTCTCCAAATAGTGACATGTAATCAAACAATAAAGTCTAGAATTTGCTATACCTGAATGTGAACTTAAAAACAAGAACCCATTAAAATCAGAAGACTGGATGTACGGTAGTGGCTTCTGTGAAGGACTTCTATTCACATCATAGTGGTACATGCAGGGCACTCACCTATTAGAGTGTATATCCCTGCTTCTGTCCGTGTTCGCTGCACTACCGGGACACCAAGATTCTGGTGTCCTAATGAAAGAAAATTGTATAAAATAAATAAAATAAAATAAACACAGGGTTGCTTGCCCAACACGTAGTTCAAGGACAAGTAAAGGGGTGTCGCCCCTAATTCAGTCAGGTCATGCGAACAGGGGCAATACATGAACAATGACACAGACACGTCGCAGAACACCAAGGAGACCCCCCATGATTGCGAGAGTCAAAACGAGGCGCATCGGTGGTGTACCTAACATCCAGCCAGACCATCGTGTTTTCCAGCCGGTGCTCCAAAGTCATTGTTCAACGCCTATAGACAACCATAAATATATGACATCTCATAATGATGTCCGGAGATTAACCGGCGCTCAACTTGTGCATCAGAGAGGCCCGCACGTGGGGTGTAATGATGTATCGCAGATGCACAGTCGCGAACCTGGAAAACCCGGACACCCGTAGAGAGTCAAGTGCGGTGTGCGGCATGTATGACTGACCCCCAGCTGGTGCAACCCACTGTCGCTGATATGTAATGCAACCATCGATAGAGGACAAGGTCCAATGCACATCATCAGCCACTAACGGACACAGTCAAAGAGTCAATCGGTGAAAAACTACCGCACCCGTGAGTCACGGGTGCTCACCCATTCCGCGGTCAGCACAAACTGCATGAAGGAGACACGCATACATTGTCGTCATACATTGTCGTCATACTTACGTATTAGGACACCAAAATCTTGGTGTTCCGGTAGCGCAGCGAACACGGACAGAAGCAGGGATATACACTCTAATAGGTGAGTACCCTGCATGTACCTCTATGATGTGAATAGTAGTCCTTCACAGCAGCCACTACCGTACATCCAGTCTTCTGATTTTAATGGGTTCTTGTTTTTAAGTTCACATTCACGTATAGCAAATTCTATACTTTATTGTTTGATTACATGTCACTATTTGGAGATTTATGTGGTAAATAATTTAATTACCGGAAC
The DNA here is from genome assembly GCF_964204655.1 of Triturus cristatus. Lineage (NCBI taxonomy): Eukaryota > Metazoa > Chordata > Amphibia > Caudata > Salamandridae > Triturus > Triturus cristatus. The sequence goes on from NC_140582.1 coordinate 502,346,142, forward strand.
TTAATTTGATGCGGAAAAATCTATAACAATAGCTCAGTAAAATAAGAGGCAGAATCCGTGGTATTAGAGGTTCGGAACGGGCTTTATTCCATAATCAATTTAAATCGATGAGCTCCAGATTCACCACGAAGGTTCAGGAAGTGAAGACCCTACTTTATTGATAGGTAATCATTTTTATACAATAGGCATTACAGTGAAACCAATGGAGGAGGCGTAACAATTGATAGTAAAGATAAAACATACATGCGTAGCAAAAGTGGGTGTAACTGGGCGTAAATAAAGAACGTCATCAGGTATGATGTCATAATAGGGTGGTTCCATGAAAGAATTTCGCAATGTCAGCAGAAATACTTGGCAGAAATGCGCGCGCAGCAGCATGACGTGTGATTGACGTGCAACTAGGGGGTGAAGGGGACTTGACATTTAGCTCTACATGTGGCGACAGAAGTCTGGAGGGTCAAGTCAACCTAATCCCAAATCATATCTAACATCCTATGTTTAAAGAACTATGTTATCCAAAAGAGAGGTCTCTTAGAGTAGAATCTTATTCTATACTGACTATACTGACTGTTAGTGCGTATACAAGCGTCTAAGTGTCTACACTAGATGCGGGGGCAGGAATCTTCCATAGTAACAGGGCTATGAATTACTTGTATAAAGACAGAGAAGCCGGGCCTTTGCTCGGTAGCTGGAAGAATGTTTACTTAAACTACTAGACAGGAATGCATTGGGTAGGGAGCGGAGCAGATAATTTCGAAGGTGAAATACAGTTTTTGGCAGGCAACAGGCTGATGTCAGGCACCGTTAGCTGCGCAGAGAATGAGGACAAAGTTCATGGATACAGATGCGAGCTCAGACTGAAGCTTTCAGAGGCAGAAGGCAGGAAAAGCTTGATGGCAGAATCAGGGCCTACTTGCCTGGACTGTAAAATGGCATAAGTGAACCATATAAAGGCGGTGGCCTTTCATACTTAGGAATGGAATATCCGGCCCATTCATGGCGAATCTGAAAGAGGACATGTTGGTGGTGGACACACATGTGTTTGCGTCTTCATAACTGGAACTGGAGGGAACATACATGTACTTGTGATTTATACATGAAACCGTTGGGGTCCAAGATAGGGGACATAACTGACCAGAAAAATCCATATTTCCACATTCCCTCCTTGTCCCCTACTTGCCCGTCAAGAGATATCAATCTTCATCAATCCATCGATCTGTTCATATAGCATCATTTGTTCTTCTTTCTTCTTCCGTGATGAATGAAATCTTGGTGGTGGAATACACGATGTGGCACACAGACCACAGATCGCTGGTCCACATTGTAGACATAGACAGCAACTGAATAATATGAGGAAGCCAATACCTAGGAAGGATAGGACCTTCCATCCAAAGGTAGATAATACACTCCAAAACCAACCGGACCAAGTCCAGGTGCCTGGATTCTGGTGTATCTGGCTTACAATCTTATGAAGGCGAGTTATGGCTTTATATACAGATGGCGAATTTTCTGGTATGAAAATGCAACAACTTGATCCGATGACCCTACAAGCTCCGCCCCTATCGGCCAGGATGACGTCAAGGACAAGACGATTTTGAAGCACAACAATCCGCATAGCAGACTGCTCTTCTGTTAAATTGCCTAAGGCGGAAATAGTTTCGTTCACTACTGCTTCAAGGGTTCTGGTTAATCTACGTATCAGCTTACTATTGGTAACTGTACCTATATAGGGAAAGAGACCTTTATTGAAATCTGTGTATTTTTCCCATGCTGTCTCAGTGTAATCGACTATTGGGAGATCTCTCCTTTCTCTATTGTGTACTAAATGAGTATTTCTGTGATAATCAGGAGGAGCTAGGAAAACAGGTGGCAAAAGGAATCCGATGTAGCAGGTACCATCCCAATCTAGTGGCAAACGTATGTATGCTGTCTGACCACATATGAAGTAGGAATGGCGGGAAGCTCTAAATGTAGACTTGCCTTGATCACTAAATTCTATTACAGTGGTGCATCTACTATGGCCCATATGTATGGAACCATTCTTTCTTACACATAATTCACCTTTAACTGGAAATACTGACATGGCGGGCAAAATTGGAGTAGCTTCGGATTCGACATTCAAGATTATGAGATTGAGCGTAAAATTACCTAATCCATATACTTCATTTTCTAGATCAGTTCCTGTTCTTTTGGGAAGTCCCTCCTTGTTGGGGTGGCAGACTTTGAGTAAAACTAAGTTCAGATTTCCCCATACCCAGTTGTTCTGGTAAACTGCAGAATTCGAATCTAGGTAATTAATTAAACTAAACCATGCTCCACAGGAGCCGTTGTTTGTGAACGGGTATGGAAAGAGAGGTAGAATTCCTTTATAGTTCTGATAGGGAGGGAGTCGGCCACATATCCAACAATTTGTAGCATTGCTAACCTGATGGGAATGATGTAACATACTAATAAAAGTGTTATTGCGCAGCGCGAATCTATAAGACAACTCATGCTGAGGTAATTCACTAAAAGAATGTTCAGCAGTAACATTATAAATATGTCTAGAAATAGGATAATATATGTGCAACAATATACTTGCAGTAATTATTAAAAGACTTAAGGAAAACAGAATTAATAACGTCACTGTGCAATGACTACGCAGTGATTTACAGTACGCATGTCGTTTCAATTTTATCCTTTTGTTTCTTTCTCTGTACAGGTCTAAGGGATACATGTCAGAGACAAATTCGACCGCTTCACCTTGGAGAGGACTTAAACAATCAAATTGCCTGACTGGTTAGACCTGAGTTTTAGTCTGTATAGTTCATGGCTATTCAGTTCAACCAAAGGAAGTTTAGAGTCACTCGGGGAAGACACGCAAAGTGTGTCGTTTACGTCTGATGGTAGTCCATGAAATTTCTTGATATGACTTGAATGTATCCAGCCTTTTCGTCCCTCGATCTTTACGGCTGTCCTCGTCGTTAGCAGTACGAGCTGAGGTGACTTCCACCTAGGATCCAGCTGAGACTTCCGATCAAAGTTCCTCACTAGAACTAAATCCCCTGGAAGTACGTCATGGGGTTTCACCTCGGTGTTGTCGGGAAAGGCTGCAGCTACCTGTGAATGACAAGATTGTAGTGCAGACATCAAGGAAGCCAAGTAATCTGTCAGCATATTACAGTCAATATCAGTTATTTTGCGTGGTATAGGCGTCCCCCACATATTTGGTGGTCTACCGAAGATCACCTCATACGGGGATAGCCCTGTTCGAGAGTGTGCTACCATTCTCATGTAAAAGAGTGCAACGGGTAAGGCTACTACCCAGTTGACACCCTTCTCTCTGCATATTTTGGACAATCTAATTTTCAGGGTCTGGTTATGTCTTTCCACGAGACCTGCTGCCTCGGGGTGTCGGACACAGTGAAACTTCCACTGATAGCCTAACAAAAGTGAAACGTGTTTCATTAATTCGGATGAGAACGGCTGGCCGTTATCTGAGTAGACAACACGTGGTAAACCGTACCGTGGGAATAATTCTCGAACTAACTGTTTGGCAGTAGTCGGGGCAGTGTAATCTGAAACCGGGTATGCCTCTGTCCAACGGGAAAGAGCACAGACAACTACGAGAACATATTTGAATCCTCGACATCGTTCCATCTGGATATAATCCATCTGGAGGACTTCAAAAGGGTGATCAGGAGGCTGAAATCCACCCTGTTCTACGGGAATGCTTTTACCTGGGTTAAACTGACAACAGATCATACAGGTACGGACTTTTTGTTTAGCTGCTGCTCGTAAATGTTTGTTGAACCAAATGTGTTGAATGCTGTCTAGCATAGCTTTTTCTCCTAGATGTGCTGGACTATGTACAGTGTTAATAACGACTTGGACCATTGAATCAGGAAGGAACCACACAGATTTTTCCTTCGTCATCCATCCTTGATCCGTTTGGATCCCTCCTAATTCAGTCCATTTCTTTATTTCGTCTGGAGTAGCATGTGTCTGTATGTCAATTACGTCAAGAGCGGGATCCTTAACCATCATGCAATGTGTTGGTGTCGGGACTATTGTCTTTGTCATGTCGGATGTTTGAGTTTGAGCAGTCTGTTTAGCTGTTCTGTCAGCTAGATCATTGCCTTGAGAAATGATATCAGTAACTTTCGTATGAGCTTTACATTTCATAATTGATATTGCAGTGGGTAGATGTATTGCATCTAATAAGGCATGAATAAGGGGTCCGTGCTGAATGTGGGCACCGTGAGAAGTTAAATAACCTCTCTCTCGCCACAGCACGCCGAAGTCATGTACAACTCCGAATGCATAACGTGAATCAGTGTATATGTTGACTTTTTTATTTGTGGCTTGAATACAGGCTTGTGTCAGAGCGATGAGCTCTGCTGCTTGAGCGGACAAGGTATTTATGCAATTTGTTTCAATGATTTCAGTGTCTGTTGTGACTGCGTAAGCGGCCACTAGCTCTCCTGTACTTGTTCTCATACATGAACCATCTACATACAACGTCAGGTCTGGGTCTGACAATGGGACATCTGTCAAATCTTGTCTGGGTTTCGTCGTGATAGTGATAACTTCGATACAATCATGTGCAAGTGGGTCTGTTCCATTTATAGGTAACAGTGTGGCAGGATTCAATGTACTACAACGTCTGATTTCTATATGTGGCTGAAACAATGTTAATTCGTAACCAGTAAGTCGTGCTATAGTCAAGTGTTGTGTTTGTGTGCGGTTCAAGAGAACCTCTACTGCATGTGGTACTTGTACTGTCAATGGATGTCCTAATACTATGGCATCGCTTTGTCTGATTGCTAAAGCTGTTGCTGCCACTGATTTCAGGCACGCAGGCAAAGCCTGAGCTACGGGATCTAATGTACTAGAAAAATAAGCACATGGTTTGTGTGATCCTGCTTGTTCCTGTGAGAGTACTGACAAGGCAGTACCTTCGCGTTCTGTAACGAAGAGTGTAAACTGTTTATTGTAACATGGTGTTGCTAAAACAGGTGCTTGGCATAAGGCTTTCTTTAGGCTTTCAAAAGCTTGTGTATGTTCCTGAGTCCAAGGGAGAACAGTCGATGTGGCTGCCTCCTGAATTGTCAATTGAATGAGTGGTTTTGCTAGAAATGCATACTGAGGGATCCACTGCCTACAATATGAAGTGAGGCCTATGAAAGCCCGCACCTCCTTTTGTGTCTTGGGTATTGGCATATTAGCAATTAGCTGGATGCGATCTGGTGTAAGCTGCCTTCCCTCCTTGGACAGCGAGTGACCAAGGTAAACAACTCGCTGGACACAGAATTGCAGCTTAGAAGGGGACACCTTGTGCCCCTTTTCGGCCAAAAATTGTAATACCGTCAGTGAGGCTTTCTCACATTCAGGTTCGCTTCTAGCGGTGATCAGCAGATCATCGACATATTGAAGCAGGGCAGTGTTGACTGGCATGTGGATACTGTCGAGTTCTCGTTTCAGTGCTTGGCTATAAATGCTGGGGCTTTCTGTAAATCCTTGAGGTGCGCGTGTGAATTTAAAGCTTCGTCCATTTAAACTAAATCCGAACAAGTATTGGCTTTCCGGATCTATGGGGACGCTGAAGAAGGCATTCTTGAGATCAATTACAGTAAAGAATGTTGCTTCGGAATCAATGGCTGTCAGTAATGAAGAAATGTCTGGGACTACGGGGTATTGTGGTACTATGCATTTATTTAATTCGCGCAGATCAATAACCAAACGATATACTGGCGGGGCTGTTGGATCGGTTCGTTTAAGAATCGGAATTATCGGTGAATTACATACATTGGAGTCAGTTTCCACAACCACTCCTTGGGTAATAAGCTCGTCAATGATTTGTAGTAAAGCCACTACAGCATCTGGGGGTAACTTGTATTGTCGCATTCGTGGAAGTACCACTCCTGCCTTTAGTGTGACTTGATATGGTGTAATGTTCATGCAACCAACATCTGTAGGGCCTTGCGCCCATAAATGTGTCGGTAAGGTCTGTAGTCGGTGATCCATGTCTCGGGACACGTAGTGCCCTTTGAAATCACGTAAAAACAATCTTACTCCTTCTGGAGAACAACATATAATAGCTCCTAGAGCTTTCAAAGTTTTTATGCCTAACAAGTTTTCTGGACATGATTTAGTAAGTAATAAATCTGTAGTTCGTGTCAAGGGACCAATCGTAAGTGGAAGAGGCTGTGTTACTTCGTTAATGATAGGTTTTCCTGAAAAACCAAGGGAAACATTCTGTGCGCCTGAGAGGGGTGCCCCTGGAACTTCACTACGTTTTATTGTTGTTCGGCTTGCCCCTGTATCAAGTAAGAATTTTCTATCTTGACCTAACAGTTCACTGTGTACATAAGGTCCTTCTTGATCCACAGGGACCTCAATAAGGGGTAAGCCAACTTCCCTCTCTAGGCTGTTTCATGAGTATCGTTGATAATCAGGATAGTCATACTGTGCGGTCTGATACATCTGTCGGGTCGTTGTTTGTGTGGCAGCAATAGGCTGCGGTGGTGGAGCTGGCATAGACTGTTGCGGAGCTGGCATGGACTGTGCATGCTGCGGGGCTCCTTGTTGGTTCTGATCCTGTCTAATTGGTCGTGGTCTTTCTTTTGCGTTACCTATGGCAATATTATGTTTTAAAACGGGACAATCGTGTACATAATGACCTGGCTGTTTACAATAGTTGCACGTCCCTTTCACAGGACCTGTTGAAACACTGGACTGTGTTATACCCTTCTTATGACCGTCAGCTGGCACTGTCTGGGAAACTAGCATTTTAATTTTCGTGTCTTTCATGCGTCTATGTTCATGTTCTTGTTCTTCTCTAATTCTATTGTGATGGTACTGTAGCATTTGTAACATTTGTGACGGAGTGTTACCTTGCCAGGTACTCTCGAACTTCAATACTCTATTCTTAACTTGGGGCAAGGCATTTTCAACTAACTTTGTCACAAACAGATGTGGATACGACTCGCTACTTGCTTTTATTCCACTATTTATACCAAAACATTTCTCAAATCGGGAATAGAAATCACTAGTGTCTTCATCTGATTTTTGTTTACAGGCTGATATTGCACCCCAGTCTTCCTTTTTCGTAGTTAATAAACGTGGCAGTACCTGTACTAGTAGACCTGGTAGTGCTTTGATCTTGTCCCCGAGCCCTGAACCTGGACCTCGAGCTTTTTCTTCATTTTCTAATGCTGTCCAATCTATCTTCTGGTCTCCCACCTCCCAATCCTTTTCCTTGAGTTTTTAGTAAATGCCCGCAGGCATTAATACCTTCAATATTGTCATAATGTCGGGGTAGGTATATTCTCCCATGAGTAACATATCTTTAATTTCACGATGGAAACCTGCTGGGTCTTTATCATGACTGGGTACCACTTTCTTCATTTCTAATAGTTCTATTTTAGATATGGGTGTGTATACAAACACACGTTTAAACTCATTGTCATCACCCTTTATCGGGTGCACTTCGCGTAAGGGATTCTGTCTATCCATGTAATACGTCGTTCTTTCCTTGATGGGCAATGAGACATGTTCAGGACATACAAAAAGAACGTACTGCCTTCTAGATTCTAGTATTTCTCTAATTAACTTAGTACCGGACCCTCTCCATTTATTCGTGAGTAATTCAGTCAATATATCAGGTAAGGGGCCAGGATCGGAGTGTTGGCTTTTATATAATATAAGGAGTTGTTGAATCATGTAGATACCAGCTAAACGCTGTTCATCTGGGGCGAGGTTCAAAAACGTATGTGCTAGTGTATCATCACCATATTTTCCAGGACTATCAACCCAGTGAACGGCTGACCTGGCTAATTCTTGTTCGTCCATAGAATCGAGCATATGATAACCCCTTCGTTCTCGGAGTAATTTGTCAGCGGCTTGGAATGAATGTTCGGGGGACCTTATATTTATTATAGGAGTTTGGAATTTTCTGTTATTATCTGGACGTATCGGACATATCGGATCAGTAAAGCATCTAGTATTATTGCAAGATCTTCCTCTACCTACATAGGCCATAGTTTCTAACTGTCCTGTGGGCAGTTCTAATTCTTCCTCGTCCTCGGTTTGTTCCGGTTCGTCTACTGCTAATCTTTCCTCGTGTATTCGTTCTATTTCTTTGCGGATCTTTCGGCTCATAGCTACTATGCATGATCGTTTATCGTGTCTCCCCTCTGATATATTCTTACCCCACGTGGTAAGAATTTGCATTTCTTCCGTATTTACCCCTGGTTGATCTTGATTTCTGATCACACAGTTTATGAGGAAACGTAACAGTTCCCCCTGTATTTCCACCTTTTGATACTCCATGGCTCTGTTAATACTCTCAGGGTCTCGCCCTGATTGAACAAAATGATATATATTTTCTAAATGTGCAGTCATTCCTGGTAGCTTCCCTAAATATATTGCAGCTCGTCGGATACGTAATGATGCCAGCATCATTTCGTCCCCTTTTCCGGGCACAGGGTCATATCTACAATCTATTAGAAGTTCCTTAAGCGTGCTGGGAGTTACTAGTTTGGGCGTACGTTGGTGGGCTAATTCTTGAAAGGAAAGTTTATTTGTTCTGGGTGGCGTAGAAAAAATGCTTGATGTACCTCCGGTAGCACCACCTGGGGTGCTGGATGTGAAAGGATTCGTTGAACGTGATATAGCAACCATAGGTGTGGATGCGGATGTAGAAACAGATGTGCTTGCCGGAACTTGTGTCGGAGTTTGCTGTTGCAGAGGTACAGACGAAGGAGGGTCTCGGCGTTGAGCCCCCTCGGCAGACGGTCTATGTGGCGCAGCATTAGCATACTCGGGAGCTGCGTCGTCTAAATAAGAGGAAAGAAAAACATCTTCTGCGGTTCTGGGATGCCCTTTGGGATGTGCTTTTATCGGAAACAATGGGGGTGGCAAGTCTCTTGGTATCTCCGGGGTAGCCTTAGGTAGTCCTTCGGCCAGAAGAGGATACATACCATTCACAAGGGCATTTCTTTGTCTGTCTGTTTGTTCTGACTTTACTCGAGTACCTTCTTCAATTAATACACTTTCTCGAACTTTATTTGAATTCTCCTTACTCTTCTCTTCCTGTCTACGTGCTTTTTCTGTACGTCTATACGATTCTTTACGCCATAATTCAATGGCATCTTTCTGTGACTGTCTAGCTTTCCTTTTCCATAATTCTTCTTCTACTTTCACGATGCAATCTGCATCCCAGGTCCCAGCTGCGGGCCACCTCTGTCTTTCTGGTAATTCCTTGGTGTAGTCTACCCATAAATCAAGAAATAATATGGCGTCTAGGCCATGTTTATGATACATGAAGTACCCTGGAGTGTCCCTAGGAGGAATGGGAACAGCTTCTTCGAGTACCCCTTTTCTAGTTGTGATCTGTCTTAATTTCGAAAAGAGCGGCATATTTGAGAACTGATCTGATACCTAACTGGGCGTAACTTAAAGAACGTCATCAGGTATGATGTCATAATAGGGTGGTTCCATGAAAGAATTTCGCAATGTCAGCAGAAATACTTGGCAGAAATGCGCGCGCAGCAGCATGACGTGTGATTGACGTGCAACTAGGGGGTGAAGGGGACTTGACATTTAGCTCTACATGTGGCGACAGAAGTCTGGAGGGTCAAGTCAACCTAATCCCAAATCATATCTAACATCCTATGTTTAAAGAACTATGTTATCCAAAAGAGAGGCCTTCTTGGAGTAGAATCTTATTCTATACTGACTATACTGACTGTGAGTGCGTGTACAAGCGTCTAAGTGTCTACACTAGATGCGAGGGCAGGAATCTTCCATAGTAACAGGGCTATGAATTACTTGCATAAAGACAGAGAAGCCGGGCCTTTTGCTCGGTAGCTGGAAGAATGTTTACTTAAACTACTAGACAGGAATGCATTGGGTAGGGAGCGGAGCAGATAATCACAAGGTGAAATACAGTTTTTGGCAGGCAACAGGCTGATGTCAGGCACCGTTAGCTGCGCAGAGAATGAGGACAAAGTTCATGGATGCAGATGCGAGCTCAGACTGAAGCTTTCAGAGGCAGAAGCCAGGAAAAGCTTGATGGCAGAATCAGGGCCTACTTGCCTGGACTGTAAAATGGCATAAGTGAACCATATAAAGGCGGTGGCCTTTCATACTTAGGAATGGAATATCCGGCCCATTCATGGCGAATCTGAAAGAGGACATGTTGGTGGTGGACACACATGTGTTTGCGTCTTCATAACTGGAACTGGAGGGAACATACATGTACTTGTGATTTATACATGAAACCGTTGGGGTCCAAGATAGGGGACATAACTGACCAGAAAAATCCATATTTCCACACTTACACTTGGCTCCTTTGCTGCAATTAGCATGTTTTACAATCACACCGTTGTAGGAAGAGAGACTTTGTTTGGTATATATGTACGGACGAGCACCATGTACTCTACACTGACCTGTGTCTTGGTTACCTCATTTTCTTTCTCTTAGGTTACCATTGACACATGGAGAGACCGTTTCCCATAGTAATACACGTGGCAGGTAACAATTGCACCCACCACACTGTGTAGATAGTTGACATTTCAATAGGTCCTGAAGAATTGCCAAGGATCACTAGGACCGCGAGGCATGAAACATGTTGACCACCACAGATGAGCATAGCTAAGCTGAACCCTTAAGCTGCCACTCTGTTCTTGCTTTTAACCAAGTGGATAGCCATTCCTAATAAAGTCTTATTTTGGACTATCCAACTTGTTTTAATCACCTACACTCACTTACATCTACACCACTAGACCCCTCACACATACTGCACCATACGGCCAGGAACAGAAGATCTCCGCTAAAGAGCCACTTTAAGGGTGCTCGTCGGGTATTGCAGTGCCGACCCGACAAGGAGCAGGTCCATATGATGAAGCATGACACCTAGCTTGCTTGGTGTGTGAGGACCCTAGTTCCGACTAGAGGAACTCCTCTCCTCTTATACACGTTCTCTTTGTTACTTACACTCTCTCTCTCTCTCTACCCTGAGGAACTGCATACTCTTCATTTTTGGACGATTATAAGGGCCCGTATGCTGGACCTCTCTTTAAAGCCCACTAGTCCCCTTCATTAATAATATGGGAATAGAGATTGCCAGAGGAAGTTATCCGGTTTGAAACAGTAAGGACATACGGTATGCCACCTCACATTGCGTAGCAGTCCATGGTATTAAGAAGCAGATAACTGCCGTTAGAAAGGTGTGTGAATGTTGGTCTGATTGTGGGAGTTGGCGTGCTTTTAAGAAAGCACGTAAGATTGGGGGCTGTATGCTTAGAAGCGTCGTGCAGTTGGACATTCTTGCATAGTAATGAATGACTGCCATTGTGGTCACACTTTTTACCTGTGAGAAAAACTTCTGTATCCTCTTTAAGACAGCGATATGTAAATGGGAGAAACCACTGCTCGTAAATAAACATGCTACCTTATATAATCACATACAACATGACAAACAACATGTACACCTAGCAGACACAACGACACTACGTACTGTGGGAACCATGGCTAGCCATGTACACAAACCAAACATGGCATGGCACCTCTGCCACACAATGCAGAATGCAGAGAGACATGGGAGCAAAGTATGTGCGAAGGTGGCAAGTGATTCTCGATTATAAAAGTATACAATGCAAAATGTTGAGGGGATGTGCCGGAGAGACTTGAGTATGCAGAGCACAGACATTTACATGTCAACATACACTGATGGTCTATTGAGTGAAGTCGACAGTGGACGCAACCATGATAGTACAGTCAGTAGGTCCCAACAGTAGAACGCTGTCTTGATCCCACAATGGACGATGTTAAAACTGCATCTGAGAGTGCAGATGAAGGTACTCCTTTTGACAAGCTGTAACCAACTCTAGGTCCCAACAGAACGGTGTCTTGATCCCACAATAGACAATGTTAGAACTACATCTGAGAGTGTAGATGAAGGTACTCCCTTCGACCAGGTGCAAGCAACTCTAGGTCCCAACATTGGAATGGTGTCTAAATCCCACAATGGACGATGTCCGATATTACCTGCTGCTTGTGAATTTTCACAGAAGTCCCTGCGTTGACGTGCATCAGACTCTGTGCTTCCGTAGCTAAGTGCTGCACATGATTACTGTGCTTGATTGACACCAGTCGGTGGAGTACACCGTGGTACAGCAGGTCGGAACAGTGGAACGGGGTCTTGATCCGAAAATGGACGATGATAGCACTGCATCTGAGAGTGCAGATGAAGGTACTCCCTTCGAACAGGTGTAACCAACTCTAGGTCCCAACAGTGGAACGGTGTCTTGATCCCAGAATGGACGTTGTCCGATACTACGTGCTGCTTGGTTTTCACAGAACTCCCTCCGTTGAGGTGCATCAGACTCTGTGCTTCCGTAGCTAATTGCTGCACATGATTATTGGGGTTGGGTGACTGCAGTCGGTGGAGTACACAGCTCTACATCAGGTCCGAACAGTGCAACAGGGTCTTGATCCCAAAATGGACGATGTTAGAACTGTATCTGAGAGTGGAGATGAAGGTACTCCCTTTGACCAGGTGCAAGCAACTCTAGGTACCAACAGTGGAACGGTGTCTTGATCCCAAAATGGACGATGTCCGATATTACTTGCTGCTTGGTTTTGAAAGAACTTCCTCCGTTGAGGTGCTTCCATAGCTAACTGCTGCACATGATTATTGGGCTTGGTTGACTGCAGTCAGTGGAGTACACCGTGGTACAGCAGGTCGGAACAGTGAAACGGGGTCTTGATTCTGTGATTGAGGATGTCAGAAGTTTGTGATGATTTATGTGTCCTCACTCCGATCAGGTGCAACCAACTGCGTGCTTCCGAGTCCAACAGCACGTGGCTGTGAGGCGTTAATGACAACTGCCTCTGGCCTACAATGTATACACACACCACATCACTTATTTATGCAGATACTAACACATACTTACTGTCTTATACCATCACTGATACAAGCAGACACTTTTATACAGCCACTCCTTCAAATAACTTACTCTCACGTATAGTCATTTATGTACTCCAACACTCACATATACTGCCTTAAAACATATGTAGTTACTCACACATATACCAGTGAGACATTCATTCACTCACCAACACACCCATACACACACTAACTCACCCATACAGCCCTTCCCAGGTGTACTTTTGAATCCATACAACCAGTGAATCACCCACTCAGACATGTATGCACAGAGTCACACACCTCCCCACCCACCCACACAGACACTCAGGCACTCAGACAGATACTCAGACAACAAATCAATAACCCATATAGACACTCATGTAGCTACTTACCAACCCATGCAGCCGCTTATACACCAAATAACCCATATAGACACTCATGTAGCTACTTACCAACCAATGCAGCCGCTTATACACCAACTGAGACACTAATACAGACTTTCACACAGTTTAGTCACTAACCCATACATTCAGTAACACATGTTCAATCATTCAGTTATACAGTCAGGCACGCACCTACTAAATAATCTATTCAGGGACTTGTAAATTCACTCTTTCTTCAATATACCTTGGCATAGATATATATGAAACATATTTAAACTTTACAGAAACACACATTCACTGGATGATGTCATCAGTGATGTCATCAGTGATGTCATTTGAGATGTCATCAGTGATGTCACTGGCCATGTCATGAGTGATGTAATATGTGACTTTATCACCAGTGCATTGCGGGCGTGTGAGTTATAGTTAGCTCAACTAACTATAACGGGTGAATTTCTCTGGTTTTATATGAGTCAAATGTCCACATATATATACACATATATTCACTGATAAAGCCAAAGATTACAGGGACAATATAGTTAGGTAATAGATTTAAAAATCCCTTAGAAATTCACTGAAAAAAACCAAAGGATGCAGGGACTTTATAGTTAGGCTCAGATTTTACTCAGTCAGAACCATAGAAATTAAGCCATTATAGTTACCTGAGCTAAATATAACTTACGCCTCACAATGCACTGCTTATGACCTCACATATTACATCACTCATGACATGGTCAGTGACATCACTGATGACATCATCCACAGAATCATTCATTCACCCACTCGCACCCCCATGCAGTCTCTCATATACTCACTCACACACCCACAGATACCAATTCACACATCCATCCAACTTGTGACACACTCACTCACTCATCCATGCAATCACTCACACAATCACTCACTCAAGCACACAGCCACTCACACAACCACTCACTCACCCATACAGCTACTCAAACAAGCACTTACTAACCCATACAACTCACACAGCCATACAATCACCCATACAGCTACTCACACACCCACTTAATCAATCATACTATCACTCAGACAGCCAGTCAGTCACCCATAAAGCATCTCAACAGATGTATTGGCATGCCCATACAACTACTCACACACCCACTGCTTTCTTGCAACCACTACATACCCATTCACTCATCCCTACAAGCACTCAGATGACCACTCACTCACCCATACAGCCACTCACACAGACACTTAATCTCCAATACAGCCAGTCACACAAGCACTCAGTTAACCAAACACCTACTCAAACAGCTACTCACTCACCCATACAGCCACTTCCAAATCCACTCACTCGCCCATATAGCCACTTACACAACTACTCAGTCCCCCATACAGTAACTCACACACCCACTCACCCACCCATACAGCCACTCACACAGCCACTCACTCACACATACAGTCACTCACTCACATACCCAGTCACTTACCAATACAGCCACTCACTCACCCATACAGCAACTCATACACCCATTTATTCAACCATACAGCTACTTACACCCCCACTTATTCACCCATACAGCCACTCACACACCCACTCACACCTGATATAGACAGTCAGAATGCCACTCAGATGACATATGGTAGAAACAGTATCACTCATTAGTAGTACAGAAAGAATAGTAATATAACTTATAGTGTAGCTTAGTATATATCTTTAAGTCTCAGAAACATTTACGAAACACTTACACTCAATGGTTGATGTAATTGGTGATGTTATGGTGATGTCACTGACCATGTCATGAGTGATGTAATATGTGAGATCATAAACAGTGCATTTTAGGGGCATACGTTATAGTTAGCTCAGGTAACTATAACTGCTGAATATCTATAGTTTTATATAAGTGAAATCTGAACCGAATTTTAACGTCCCTGTTACCTTTGTTTTTTTCTGTGAAATTCGAAGGTTTTTTAATTCTATTTCCTAACTATAATGTCGCTGTAACCTTTGGTTTTTTCTGGGAATTTCTAAGGTTTTTTAAAATAGTTTTTCATAACTATACTGCAGTGAGGGGACAGGATGCCTTATCCATGCAGAGCGAGAGCTTTGGGCCACCCAACGATTTTCACCGGACCATTGATGCAGTCTGCAGAATGCGTGTGGGC
The DNA here is from genome assembly GCF_964204655.1 of Triturus cristatus. Lineage (NCBI taxonomy): Eukaryota > Metazoa > Chordata > Amphibia > Caudata > Salamandridae > Triturus > Triturus cristatus. The sequence continues at coordinate 502,361,568 of NC_140582.1, forward strand.
TATTTCAGACCACTTTCAAAGCAGCTTTTTAGATTATCAGTCATCTACTTCAAATTTGGAATCTAAGCTGGTGTCTGCGATTCACCAACTTCCAATACCTGTTGCCTCCATTAGGATACAGTGGATCTCTGAAAAGGAGAGTGTTGCCTGGGTTGCAGAACCCTTATATGTTGACATTCGTGTTCTTCATCTTGGTTCTTTTTACTTTCTTAGGAATTTATGAATTCCGCTCTGGTTGTGCCCCCTGTTTTGAATACTTGAGGGTATATTTACAAGAAGGTGTGATAACTACCGCAAGAGTAGCCTAAAGCAACTCTCAACATCGCAGCCCATCACGGGAAAATGACACTGTGCCAACCAAGTATGGTCACAACGCGGCGGTAGCATGCGATAGTCACCAGATAATGCGTCAAATGACCGCGCAAATTCCAACGCCACGCCACAAAAATGCAAAACGCAAAAGCAAACAATCATGTGATGAGGCCAATCGCGGTAAAAAAAAATGCGAAAACCAGCCACAGGCCTGCAGATCCCATGCGACTGACGGGAAAATGCACTATAAAAGAAACATAAGAAAACACCAAAACCAATTCAAACTGCGTAGCACCATGGATGCACCCAGACCGAGTGCAGAGGACAGGCCGAACTCCACAAGCCCCACGGAGGACCAGCATGGAACCCCGGGGTCGGGGAAGGGCCAGGAGAAGAGGATGAGGAAGACGGGGTTCAGTCCGCAGGAAGACCAGATTATCGTCATGGAGGTGATAGAAAACTATCAACAACTGTTCGTCACCTCCCCTGCGGCACTGGCATCACAAACGGAAATATGGCAGTCCATCGTCACAAAAGTCAATGCAATCGGAGTGTCGAGGAGGTCAATGGAGGAGGTCAGGAGGCGCTGGCATGAAGTGCACAGCCAAACAAAGGAGAAACTCGCCGCCAACAGGAATGCAGCAAGGCCACTGGAGGTGGGAGTCCTGCGACACAAGAGTAGCTGGATGAGCTGGAGGAAATGGTGGCCATAGTCAGCAGTGTGGGGACAGTGGCAGGAGTTGTGTGCCTGGACACAGCTCGAAATGACCTGACCCAACAGCAACAGGGTGAATAACGACCAGGGACTGTGGGGATAGGGGAAATTGGGAACAATGGCACACATGCACAATTATGTGTCGCACACTGCACACCCACAATGATCGTGGAACATGTCCCTGACAACCTTGGCACACCGCAGCACACATAGAAACACCAAGTATGCCCCCATCCACTATGTGCACAAAGGTGCCCCCTTTCCCAACACCAACATCACAACCTACCCATGCACATATGCTGAATCCAGGAAAGCAGCGGCTCTGTGAGCCACACTGACTATGCAAGTGACACTGCATGACGGATAGCATGGCTGCAGTCACAATACATGCCATGGCCCATGAATCGACATGGAGTTGTCCCAGTGCGGATCACATCCGTAAAGGAGCAGGTCACACTCTGACATATCCATGTGCACCCACAACCCATGCCGCACAACACACGCAGCAGACAAACTAATCTGTATGGGAGCACATATGACCCAAGTCAAAAACAATACAGCCCCCAAAAGCAGACAATTCAAAGGCACCCCACCTCAAAGGGAGAAGGGTACACAAAATCAGAGCTGTAGGGGAAACTTCCCCACAATGCAGCACACACACATAGCAATCACAGTACATCAGCAATAAAGGCAACGTGGTACAATGCGCAACACCAGAGGATAGAGCTCACAACATGTTCCTCTTGTGCGTAGTAACTGTCCACTCACATCTGGCATTGCCTGACACTGTGTAATGATAATGTACGGGTACTACCACACATCTGTCATGTAGTCGGTAAACACACTGACTACCATCAAATAACCAGCTCCACCAAACAGTCACAATGTACATTGGCATGCAGTTTGAATGTAAACACCTGCAATCCTTCAACATACATGTGAAACACTGTTAACCTGCATCACCCCTTTACATTTCAGAGGGACAAAAAACACCTCGTGGAGAGCACACCACACTTCTCATCAGTGATGATGAAGAGGACAACCTGCCCATGTGTCAGGACACCCTCCATCAGATAATGGACAGCCTCCACACCCCATTCCCAGGAGCAGGGCAGGCCAGCTGCCTCGATGTGACCCCACCACCTGCACAGATCCCACAGCAGGAAACACACACCACCACAGCTGTCTCCCAGGGCCCCCCGACCAAGACACGGAATTACAACAGCATGTGTGGGCATGCCAGGTGGAGTTGGCTGATCAGCTGCGGGTGGGTTTTGAGCTCATGGCAGCCAAACTCGATGCCATACGTGGGTGTCTGAGTCCCATCAGGGACCACGTACAGTCCCTATCGGACACCCCCTGTACGCACCATGCTCCACCACAGACCTTGGCTGACCTTGCTGGGGCCATTAATCGGATGCAAGAACTGTCTGGTCAGACAGGCACCAGTGATGACAGCACAGAGTTGACACAGATGAGGAGGGCAATGGAGACCATGGAGCAGATGCAGGCTGGAAGTCTGGCTGCCACATCTGGATACCAGCGAGTAGTAGCCCTGCAGTTCATCATCTTGCCATTGATGCCACTGAGCCTATCACAGATGGCTGCAGCTGGAACATCGACACACACAGCTCCAACCTCTGATGTGTCAGTGGCAGACGGTGATGCCGCCTCACAGTCTGATGTGTCAGTGGCACCCAGTGATGCAGCCAATACCCTGCCACACACACCTGACACACCGGACACAGAACCCGTATCAGGGGCGTAAGATGGGGTTGAAAATTACTGCGTGAGGAAGGAGGCGGTAGCATCCATCACCGCCATATGGCCTGTCCCTGCCTGCTTCTGACCTATGCATCATGCCCTGGGACAACACCTCCCACTGACCCACGGAACACTTGGCGACATTCACCCGGACCCCGACACGGACTGCCATATCCTCACTGCTGGACAATTACACAGCAACCCTGCTGCGTACTGCAATCCCCCTCATCCAAATCACTTTTCATTCCCCAAAGGACTCTGTTTGGCCCACTGCTGGGCTTCCATGTAATGTGGGCTTGGATGGCCATGTACAGCTCCAGTTCCGTCAATCACCTGAATGTGAATAAAACATTCTAAATCACACACGCACATGCATCCACAGTCCTGACGATGGCAGACATGTCCTCTGTTGTGGTGTGAGCATTCCTCATGATGCAACAAGTTGTTGGGACCTGTGCTGTGTGTGACAATCTGATGTGGCTGCAGGAAAGTAGTTACTCGTCCATGAATGCCCGTGCAGCTTCATGTGCAATGTTTTCCAATAGTACGTCGTTGTCGTGTTCAATGAACACCAGGGTGAGCCAATCTATTAACTTGTCCGGGAAGGTGTGCTCAGCCATGCCGTTTCCCCAATCTGCAACACAGCCCAATAGGGGAGCGCCTCGATGTGGTCACTGCACACGAGGAATTGTGCAGTCTCCCATGCACAACTGCCAATACATACGCAGTATGTCAAGGCATCCCATGCACAGATGTCTCGGTTACACTCCTGTTCATGATCCAACAGGGGGCGCACACACAAGTCATAGTCCAATTCATCTACGGGTGTGTTGGATAGGCAGACATCCATGGGACACTCGAATGTGCATGTTTGGCAGTGGAACCAGAGCTGGACACAGGTGACGTAGGCAATGCGGAAGCTCAGCCGGTAACCGATCCCCAGCACTGCCAGTGGCAGTGCGCCCAGTAAATCCAGCATACATGCACGGTACTGTTCCTTGTGACGGGGGTCGTGCATGTGCCTGGGATCGCCTGACATTGCATTGGTGCGTCTCGTGGAACCGGCACTCTTCTGGACTGCGGCAGTTGTGTGGAGGATATGCCACAGCTCTGGGCTATGATTAGATTGTGTGTGCAACGTTGGGGAGAATGGTTTGCTGTTTCTGTGAGTGTCAAGGGCATCCCATGTGTGGGTACCTCAGACAGGGGCTTCTGTGTGTGGGGTGTGGATAAGTTGGATTGTTCATTTGAGCAATGCGTGGTGTGGGAGTCGTCAACATCTGCCATGGCATCTCTCTCAGGGTGTTCCAGCCGCGTTCAGGACGAAGGTCAGAGGAGCAGGTGTCCTCCCACATTCTGCATTGGTACAAAGGAGCTTTCATCCCTAATGTGTGTCTGACTACTACTTGTGTTTTTGGAATGTGATGTGCTTTGGGGCTGAGATTGAGACAAGGCCTTGGGCTCATGGTGTCCCAATAGCGATACACACACACATGTTGGCATGTAGGGCCAGGTGCCCGAGAGGCCTTGCGCTCCTTGTGCAGTCTCACTCCGTCTCTCCTTCTCGCTAGCTCCCTCCATCTCGCCCTCTCTTTCGTTTGTTTTGCACATGGCACTCCTTCTTCTTTGGATTTTGTCTTCCAGGCTGTTTCCTACAGATTGTCCAGTGCGGCCCCACTAGGACTCATCCGAATTGTTTTTTGTTTTTTGTTTGAATGGTGTTTTGTGTTGGTGATTGCATTGCTGTATGACTGATTCTCCATTTTCTGGAAACGCATGTGTGTTGGTATTCATGCTTGTGCGACATCAGTCACAAGATTTTTGTTTTTGGAATCGTAGTGTTGGTGTGCAGTTTCTTTGTCCGGGGTGGGGGGGCCCAGGGGTGGGGGTTGCTGGCCTGGGTGTGGTGTCGGTGGGTGTTGTGGCCCTCTTGGGTGTCCGGGCTGCATGGGCAGTTGCTCGGGGGTATCTGTGGTTATTCATGTGTGGCTTTGGGCTGGGCTCCCTTTTGTGGTGCAGGCTGTGGTCCGACTTTGCACCAGGTCAAAGCAGGTGTTAGTTTCCTGGTGCTAACGCGCCTTATCGCCTGTTTTGTGTTCTTATCGCAGTTCTGGCGGTTCGTTGTGAATGTTGTGGAGTGGTGTTGTTGCGGCTTCTGGCACAGGAGCGCCTACTCTGCCTCTCATTAGAGATAGTTGCATGGGTCATCCGTGGCGATGTTTTTTGCGGCTACTATCTCGGGTAAACTGGTGCTTTGGGATGTTAACACCAGCTTGTGATTGGGGTAATAAGTTTATCGCAACTTTGACTGTGATGAAGTGCCGCTAAGTCGGCGATAGCTCCTTGCGAATATGGCCCTAGGTTTTTAAATATTGTAGTACCCTGAGGAAAGTGCGACTGAGATTGTGGTGTTCCCTGAAATGCGCATCGGCGCATATCGAGAACTGAAAGGCGCGGACCAGCACATTTGTCGAATACTACCTACATTGGAATACAAAAGTTATCTATATTTAATCAAATTCATGTTTGAAAAGTATTTTGAAAAATTAGAGTAGAAAGACCTCTACTCGAGTCCTTATTTTGCTTCTAATTGTTATTTTGTTTGTTTTTAGAAGTGGAGTGTGTTCTGGAGGAAGGATGTATGTGGTATGAGTGATATGTATGCAGTTGGATTTCTAGTATGGTAGCGAGTAAAGCATTTTGAGTCGTCCGGAGCTATAAAACTAGTGAATATGTTCCTATATATATTTGATTTATACCGGGTTAGATAGTATTTACATCTGTATGTTCTTGGGAAGACACATATTGAACATTAAACCAAAAACATTTTTAAATGTTTAATGAGATTTATTGTTTATATGATCTAAATATGTTTTGATGTATTCTGTTTGAATCACATGGCTCCCTTACGACTGTGAGCTTTTCTCTATTCATGGTAAGAGATTCCGTCTGACTAATATATCAGGCAGGTTGTTTTTTTTGTTTTTTAGTTCAGTTATTGATTTTCCATAACTGTAACCTGTAACCTTTGACAGAGTGTCTGTGTGGGTCTTTGAGTGTGAGTGTCTCAGTGGCTGTGTGAGGTGGTCTATGAGTGCATGAGTAGGTGTGTGAGTGACTCTGTGGGTCTGTGACTGGTTGTGTCACTGCCTGTGCATGTCTGTGAGTGGCTGTGTGAGTGATGCTATGGGTCTGTGGGTGTGGGTGTGGGTATGGGTGTGAGTGGGTGTATGGGTCGTCGAGTGGGCGTGTAAGTGGTGCTATGGATTTTGGCCATTTGCATACTTAGGGTATTTAAAGGGGAGTACCTCTACTCTTACAAGGAGACATCATTAAAGAATTCACTTGTCACAGTCACCAAAGTTCAGACTGTAGTCCAATAGATTTACCATACATTCACTTCTGTTAAGGATTTCAGATAATTTTTCAATGTAGAATATTAGAAGATACATATTTGCTTTGCATTTGCCAAGCCCAAGAAGTTAGACCGTTTCAATTTTACTCAAGTGGAGCTTTACCTGGGGCACCTGCTAGGTTTAAAGTTGTAAGTGCTTCCCGTTGAGGTATAATTTACCTGAAATGAGTATCACATCCTAATGGACTATCATTTTTACAAAGAAGAGTCCATTCTTTTGTGAAAAATTTCTACCCAACTGCATTACTTCCAACTGGAAAATTAGTAGTTGCGTTCTCATTGTGAAAATGACTACTACATATTGTACACTACAGCTGCGCAATTTACATATTTCTCTGTGTCTCTCCTTGCCATTTGTTTCAGTGGGTTAATAACTGTGTATTTTATTTTTTATTTGTCGCAAATTCATCACAAAATATCGTGGGATGTATGTTCCAGTTTCATGGAAAGTCGCGCAGATAGCATATTTTTGCAAAAGTGTACAATACATATATAGACATATTGTAACTAATGTTTGGCACCAGTTGTTTACTACTATGGTGTTTAAACTTTTATCTCTGTAATTATTAATGATGTAAAGCACTGTTAAATTGTATTTCACGTCGTCACGATGACACCAGTATTCGCAATGATGTCGGCGTTTGCGAATATCATGTAACCTGGTAACAAAGAAATGTGATTGAAGACAGTTTTCATAAACCTTCCCACCCATTTCTCCCTTCTTGAAGCTACCATTTGCTATTTGGATCATTGAAGGAGGTGTCCTGTGCTTCAATTGCAGAACTCTGATTTTGCTTTTTTTCGGATGTATTCTAATTTAAAATGGCAACAGGATGAGGTGAGGGGCAGGACCTGCAACAAGAAGCTGAGGAGCAGGAGGTAAAGGCACGTCCAGAAGACTCTGGTGATGAGGAACTTGCGCCAAAGCGACAAAGCATAGCCTGGGATTTTTTAACCAGCCCATCTGGTGAATCAAAAACAGTCGCCACATTTGTAAAGTGTACCTTGTGTGACGAAAACCTTTCAAGGGGCACTACCAAAAAATATTCTTGTGGTACAAGAAGTATGTTGTACCATTTAAAAGCATACCACAAGAATCATTGAAGAGGGATCAGAAGGAGAGAGCTGTAGCGGGACCATCAATGTCTAAGGCTACACTACCTGTTCCTGCAGACAGAGTACCTGACGTAGTAGAGAGGCGGCTATCACCATTTTCTCCAGAGTTAAGGAGGGTTGGAACCTTTTGTCTTGACTGCAACACCACCCTCACAGCCGGCGAGCAGTCAGTTGATGTTATTTTAGAGACACGAGAAAAATAGCGGTCTTACACCAGTTTCTCCACTGTTTGTGGATAGAATGTTTTTTTTCTCCTTGTCATTTTATTTAAGAACAAATTTAAAAAAAAATTGAAAACAAAAAAACTACAGTTCCAGAAAAAAAAGAAGAAATAAAAGGTTCTCATCAGAACTGCCTTTCTTGATTAAAATAAAAGATAAACCTTATTTCTGTGTCTATATATAAAGAGGAGTGGTTGCATAAATGACTGACTGAGTGTATTAGTGGACGCATGGGTGAGTGATTGGGTGTGTTGGTGGCAGTGTGAGTGAGTGACTCACTCTGTAATTGCTTGTTTGGGTGAGTGAAAGGCTGTGTAAGTGTGTGCATTACTGAGTCCGTGTTTGTGTTAGTGGCTATATAGCTATTTGAATGTGTTTGTAAGTGACTCTATGAATGACTGGCTGGGTGGGTGAGTATCTGTATAAGTGAGTGACTGAGTGTGTGAATGAATGTGTGAGTGAGTGAGTGAGTGGGTGGGTGAGTGCCTATATTCATTTGAGAGTGTGTGAATGGGATTATGAGTGAACAAGTGGGTATATGAGCTGCTGCTTGAGTGAGGTAGTGGGTATGTAAGTGACAGTATGAGTGAGTGGCTGTGTGTGTGTTTGTATGAGTGCGAGAGGATATATGAGTGAGTAAATCAATGCATGATTGCCTCTATGGCTGAGTGAGTGACTTTGTGAATGGCTGCATAGGTGAGAGAGTGGGTAAGTGGCTCTTTAGGAAAGTGAGTAGATGTATGAGTGCTTGCATGAGTGAGTGATTAGGAGGGTGAGTGTCTGTATCCCTGGACATCGCCTTCCTGACAGAGACCTGGTTGAACGACTCCTCCGCGCCCGACATCACCATAGCCATCCCAGACGGCTACAAGATCACCCGCAGAGATCGCACCAACGGAGTCGGATGAGGAATCTCCATCGTCCACAAGAACAGCATCAGGGTCTCGACTAGCACCGACGACGCGCTCAGCACCGCCAAACACATGCACTTCCAGATCCACCCAGACCACAACTCCACCCTCAGAGGCACCCTCGTCTACTGACCCCCCGGACCCCGCCCCCAGTTCAGCGACTCCATCGCCGACTTCATCAGCAAGCACGCCCTGACCTCCACCGACTACATCCTCCTCGGAGACCTGAACTTTCACCTTGAGAACAACAACGACAACAACTCCACAACCCTGATCGATAACCTCGCCAACCTCGGACTGAAGCAACTTGTCACAACGCCCACCCACTCTGCCGGCCACACGCTCGACCCCATCTTCTCCTCAAGCCTGCAAGTCTCCGTCAGCCACACCACCGAACTCCTCTGGACCGACCACCGCTGCATCCACTTCACCTGCCAGAATCCCACCACACACCACTGCACCCAACAGATCCCCCGCCGCTGCTGGAGCAAAATCACCGAAGACCAACTACATGCAAACCTCGCTCTCAGCCCACCCACCGAACCCTCCAGCACCGACGACGGTGCCCACAGCCTCAGATGCTGGATCGAGGACTGCACCAACACCCTCACCCCGCTGAAGAAACCCCCCCACAGAGACACCAGCAAGAGGGCCAGCTGGTTCAGAACTCCTAGCCTCCAAGCAAGCCTGCCGGAAACTAGAGAAGAAATGGCACAGCGAACAAACTCCGGTCAACCGCGCAGCACACAAGGACGCCATCCGCAACCACCACCACCTCATCAGGGCTGCCAAGAGAACCTCGTTCAAAGACCGCCTCGACAACAATGCACACAATAGCAAGGAGCTCTTCAACATCGTGAAGGCACTCCAACCCCAGCTCCAACACCAACGACATCCCGCCATCGCAAGCCCTGTGCGACTCCCTCGCCACCTTCTTCCACGGCAAGATAGCAGACATCCACTACAGCTTCAACACCCAGATAGCCCCAACAGACAGCACCACAACAGACCCTGCACACACCATTGACCACAGCCCCCTGCTAGCCTGGGCCAGCGTGAGCATTGATGAGACCATCAAGACCATGAGCACAATCCACTCCGGCTCTCCGTCAGACCCATTCCTGCACCAAGTCTTCAACAAAGCAAGCAGCTCCATCGCACCCCACCTGCGCAACATCATCAATCTTTCCCTCGAGACCGCAACCTTCCCAGAGAGCTGGAAACACGCCGAGATCAACGCCCTACTGAGAAAAAACAAGGCAGACCCAAGAGACCTCAAGAACTTCATGCTGCAGAGATCTGAGACAAGGCTCTGGAATGGACCACCTCCTTCCTTTCCGGCAGAACCCAGAGCGTCCGCCTCCCCCTTCCGGTCCAAAGCCTCCGAGATCATCTGCGGCGTAACCCAGGGATCCTCCTTCAGCCCGACACTGTTCAACATTTACATGGCCCCTCTCGCACACGTCGCCTGACAGCACGACCTCAACATAATCTCCTACGCCGATGACACTCAACTGATCCTCTCCCTCACCAAGGACCCCATCACCGCCAAAGCCAACCTATACGAAGGAATGAAGGCCGTCACCGACTGGATGAAGACCAGCCGTCTGAAGCTGAACTCAGACAAGACAGAGGTCATCATCCTCAGCTCCAACCCTTCAGCCTGGGACGACTCCTGGTGGCCGACGGCACTGGGAGCAGCCCCGACACCCACTGACCACGCACGCAACCTGGGAATCATCCTGGACTCAACGTTCTCAATGACCAAGCAGGTCAACACCGTCTCCTCCTCCTGCTTCAACACCCTCCGTATGCTCCGCAAGATCTACAGATGGATCCCGACAGATACAAGAAAGACATTCACCCAGGCCCTCGTCAGCAGCAGACTCGACTACGGAAACGCTCTCTACGCAGGAGCCCCGACCAAGCTCATAGAATGACTACAACGCATCCAAAACGCCTTGGCACAACTGATCCTCGACGTACCACACCACGGCCACATCACCCCCCACCTGAGGGACCTGCACTGACTCCCCGTCAGCATGAGGATATCCTTCAAGCTCCTCATCCACGCACACAAGGAACTCCACAAGACCGGCCGAGCCTACCTCAACAGATGGCTCTCCTTCTACATCCCCAACCTCCAGCTGCGCTCCGCCAACCTCTCACTCTTCACCGGCCCGCGCATCCGAAGTACAACCACCAGCGGGAGATCCTTCTCCCACCTTGCCGCCAAGACATGGAACACCCTCCCATTGAGCATACGACAGACCCAAGACCTGCTGACCTTCAGGAGGATGCTCAAGACCTGGCTGTTTGATCACTAGCTTTACAAATGACTGATTGATTGATTGATTGATTGATTGATTGATTGATTGATTGATTGATTGTATAAGTGAGTGACTGGGAATGTTTGTGGATGTAGTGGTGAGTGGCTGGTGTGATTGGCTCTTTGAGTGAGTGTCTGCATTTGTGAGTGGCTGCATGAGTGAGTGACTGTTTGCATCAGTTGCTGTTTGAGTCAACAAGTGGGGGTGTGACCCACTGTAAGAGTGAAATAGTGTGTATATTAGTAGCTGTATGAGTGAGTGAGCCACTGTGTGAGTGGCTGTATCAGTGAGTGACTGAATAGGTGAGTGACTGGCAGTGTGACTGGCTGTTTGGGTAAGAGATTGGGTATGTGAGTGCCTGAATGGCTGAGTGACTGCATGTGTAAGTGTCTATATGGGTGACTGAGTGTCTATATAAGTGAGTGGCAAGTTGTATGAGTGGCAGTATGGATGAGTGAATGCATATATGAGTGACTGTATGATTAAGTGAGTCGTTGTGTGACTGACTGCATAGGTGAGACACTGTGTGTGTTAGTGCCTGTATGAGTTACTGATTGGATGGGTGAGTGTGTGTATAAGTGAGTGACTGGGTACGTTAGTGGCTAGAGGGATGAGTGAGTGGGTGGGTAAGTATGTGTAAGTTAGTCACTGGAAAAGTAAATGGTGATAAATCTAACTGAATGGGGGTGTAAGCGACTGTATGAGTCGGTGACTGGCTGCCTTAGCAGTTGTGTAGGTGAAAAACTAACTGTGTGAGCACCAATATTGGTGAGTGAATGTGTGTAATTACCTCTATGAGTGACTCAGTGGCTATGTCAGTGTTTCTATCAGTGTGTGTCTGGCTGTGTCAATGCCCGTAATATTGTGTGTGTGTGGCTGTAATAGTGTTTAGAAGAGTGTATTCCTGGGTGTATCAGTAGATACACAAGAGTGTGTCTGGGTGTGTCAGTTAATGCCTGGGTATGTTACTCTATGTATCAGGGTATACATGCATGTATTAGTGTATGAATCACTGTGTGTCACTCTATGCATGATTATGTGTCTGGGTGTGTTGGTGTCTGCATCAGTGTCGGTCTGGCTGTAGTACTGTTTAGAGCATTGTGTAACTGGGTATGTCACAGTCTGAATCAGTCTGTAAATAGGTATGTGAGAATCTATATAGATGAACAAGTGGGTGTGTTAGTGTTGAATCAATGACTAATTGGCTATATCAGAGCCTGTATAGACGATGAACTGACTTAGTCAGTGGCTAAATGTAATAGTGAATATGTTTGGCAGTAGCTGTATAAGTAACATACTGGTTGTGTTAGTAGCTGTTCACATAAGTAAGCATGTGTATGCATCACTGTTTACATGAGTTAGTGGATGTGTCTAGCTATATAGGTCAGTGATTGGGTGTATCAGTACTAACATGGAAATGTACCTGAGTATGTTAGTGAATGTCTGAATGGCCGACTGGTTGTATAAAATAGTGTGTAGCTGACTGAGTACACATTTTTTTTATCTGTATTAGGAAGTAACTAGGTGTGTGAATATCTGTATGAGTGCATAAGATCATATAGTACTATATTTTTTTATTTTTATATAACTTGAACTAGACCTGAAGATATCAGAGTGCTTTACATGAGCACTAGTTTCATTACAGACGGACACATATTTTTTCTTTTTGTTAGGCACGGGGAGGTTAAGTGATTTGCCCAGAATCACAGGATGTTGAGCGTTGCTGCTGAGACTCGAATCCGGTTCCCCAGCTTCGAAGTCGAATGCCCTGGCCATTAGGACACATCGGGTAACTAATTGTGTAAATGAGTTAGTGGGTTAGTGAGTGGTTCAATGGATAAGTGAATGGGTGTATGAGTTGTGTAATCAGTGCATGTGTGAATGTGTGAGTGGCTATACAAGACTCTACCTTGGTATACAGTTTTACAGTGTAAATGCACTGAATTACACAAAATTATAATTACAAAATGGGCAAAACAAAGTGGTGGCAAGCTATGCCAATATTAAAATACCCCCCCGGAAGTGGGGGGAAGTGTGGTCCAAATGGAATGATTTCAGGGGGGGCATTTGCGAGCCGCCTGCCGTCGAGCAGGACGGCGCTGGGGCTATATAGGACTCCCAACGATCTTGTGGCTCCTGGGGCTAGAAAGTGGGTGCCGTGGTCGCCCACGGGTATGGAGGTATTTATGTGGTTCGAGTGGTGACCGGTTTTAGGGAGTTGGGGGGGGGGGTAGTTGATCGTTAGGCGCCCGGGCGCCATTGTGGTGTTCTCCGCTTGTTCATGGCTGTAACACAGAGAAAAGGAGTCCTGCATTATCCTTCTCTAACCTGTGAGACGCTTGCACCTTCTATCGCCGCCGTAGCCCCGGGTTGACGGCACTGGGCTGTGTTAGATACGACAAAGTGCATGTGTACAACTATGCGGCCGGCCCGAGGGGTTGTAGGCCAAAGCTGTGTATTGGGAAGCATAACAATAAAGGTCTTTCAAAAAAAAAAAAAATAATAATAATAATAAAATACCTATTCAATAGCTTGTATGACACCTGCTGTCGAAATAAAGCTTATACAACAATAATCAATGCTTAATTTGAACTGGTGGTTGCCGGTGGGCACAGGTACACTTTTTTGGGGACTGGCGCTTATTTTTTCTTTTCAGACATTACTCGAGAGCAATGTTGTATGTATAAGTATGTATTATTTTCCATTTTCACTGACCAACCTGTTTTAAAACAGAGATTTGAGTGTAGAGCCCGTGACTTTGAAAATTGTCAAGTCCTGAAATTCGTACTCTTGGACAAAGTACTAGTTTGTCATCTCTGTAGTAATGTTTATGTTCTGCATGTTTTCCTCTGAATACAATTTCATGCTTTAACCCCTTCAGCGCTGGGCGAATTCCGCCGCGGTGCTGAAGGGTTCGAGCGCGGGCGGGCTCATGACGGAACGGTTCCGTCATGAGCACAGCTCAACCGTGGCTCATGACGGAACCGTTCCGTCATGAGCATGGAAGGGGTTAATTTGGTGTGAGTGTGTTTTGACGCCTGTATGTATTCCACTTCACCTATTCCTTAATTTAACATTTTCAATGTGCTGATAACTGAAGATGGATGACACATGGTTTTCCTTTAGTAAGTGCTAAGTCCGTTCAGTAGTTTTTTGAGATAAGCTTGTTACAAAAGTGTGGGGGCCTTCACAGGAAAAATATTTTGTATATTTACTGTTTTGCTAATCATTACAGTGCCATTTGAGGAATCTGCAGGATATTTGGCAGCAACTTGGTCAATTCAGCACACATTCTTCATTTCAGATTTTGTGCCAATTGTAGCTCAAGGTTTCACAAGTTACTGAGAGCCATTGATAAATGGTATTTACAGTTTAAGTCTCACGAAAAATGTTGCATTCTTCACAGCAAAATTTGCTGAATTGAATTTCACCCAAACCTGGCAGGAAATTATAGCATTACTTATGACGGGTCCTTTTTAGGTATCGCTGAGTCAGCGCGCATGCGCTGCTCGGAGAGACATTTTGTAGGTGAGATTTCAAAGCACTGCTGGCCTGCCTAGCGCTTGTGTTCACGCGAGCGTGCACGCGCGAACCGCCAGCCTTCAGCAGCACTTTGAAAACTCGCTCCGCCTCTCCACAATCATTGCTGCGCAATGACGTGCTCAACCAATGGTTTCTCCGCCCCTCCCCCCCACTGCTGCGCGCGCATCCCTAGCATGCTTTAGCACATCATCGTGATCACTTTCGCTTTCAGAGCAATCGCGATGACTTTCGCTTAGACGGCCGTGCGGCGTTACTTTTACTGCCGCACGGCCAATGTTTGTCAACCCTGCCCTCTGGCTCATCTTACTACACTGGTTGTGCATTGGCTTGTTACCGCGGCACCAGTGGCTTCTGCAGTCTTGTGGGTCTGGCGCTTCTAGTGACATGTGTAAGTAACCATTTTCCTGCCCTCTGGCTCATCTTACTACACTGGTTGTGCATTGGCTTGTTACCGCGACACCAGTGGCTTCTGCAGTCTTGTGGGTCTGGCGCTTCTAGTGACATGTGTAAGTAACCATTTTCCGTTGCTAACTTACTCAATTTTTCATCCAAGGGATCACTTGCTCTAAGAGGCTAATCTAGTCGCTGGCATCGCAGCCCCCAGGAGGTAGATTACAGTGGATTGAATCACCCGGAGGCCAGAGTAACACTTTGCTCTGCAGTCTTGTGGGTCTGGCGCTTCTAGTGACATGTGTAAGTAACCGTTTTCCTGCTCTCTAGCTCGTCTTACTACACTGGTTGTGCATTGGCTTGTTACCGCGACACCAGTGGCTTCTGCAGTCTTGTGGGTCTGGCGCTTCTAGTGACATGTGTAAGTAACCGTTTTCCGATGCTAACTTACTCCATTTTTCATCCAAGGGATCACTTGCTCTAAGAGGCTAATCTAGTCGCTGGCATCACAGCCCCCAGGAGGTAGATTACCGTGGATTTAGTCACCCGGAGAACAGAGTAACACTTTGCTCTGTATTAGTCAACTGTGAAACAGTTTTCCTGAATGATGGTGCCTTCACTTCAGCGTGTTGGATTTGTGTAATTCAAACCCAGTTCACACAGTAAAACAATCAAAGTTCACACAGTATAACAAAACCGTGGGGGTTTTCTGAAGATCCAAGCGTTGCATGTAATCATGGTATATTGCTTCTGGTTTTTTTTCCTTAAAAATCCATCATTTCCAGCAGAAATATACTTTATGCTTTTTATGTGAATTATATTCTTGTATTATAAAGACATGGCGAATTAACGTACACATTGTAAACAATCTTTTGTTCTCCTCTGCGCTAGCTACCTCCAGCTGCCGTTGTGTGATTGCCTGAAACCGCGTTCTCTTATGCAAGCTATAGGCTTCTTCTGCCCCTAATGATGTACATAAAGCACGTACAGCCCCTTCCTCAAAATCTAGCAAAAGGCATCTTCTTGTCTGTTGGAGCACAACATGCACGTTCAGTCACTTAACCATTACATTGTTCTCGTCACCATCTTCCTGACACACCTACACCCCACCCCATACTCCCCATTGCTGTATTTGTTTATTTCTCCTTCCTGACACACCTACACCCCACCCCATACTCCCCATTGCTGTATTTGTTTATTTCTCCTTCCTGACACACCTATGCCCCACCCCATACTCCCCAGTGCTGTGTTTGTTTATTTCTCCTTCCTGACAAACCTACGCCCCACCCCATACTCCCCAGAGCTGTATTTGTTTATTTCTCCTTCCTGACACACCTACGCCCCACCCCATACTCCCCAGTGCTGTATTTGTTTCTTTCTCCATCTTGCTGACACACCTACGCCCCACCCCATACTCCCCATTGCTGTATTTGTTTCTTTCTCCATCTTCCTGACACACCTACGCCTCATCCCATACTCCCCAGTGCTGTATTTGTTTATTTCACCTTCCTGACACACCTATGACCCACCCCACACTACCCATTGCTGTATTTGTTTCTTTCTTCATCTTCCTGACACACCTACGCCCCACCCCATACTCCCCATTGCTGTATTTGTTTATTTCTCCTTCCTGATACACCTACGACCCACCCCATACTCCCCAGTGCTGTATTTGTTTATTTCTCCTTCCTGACACACCTACGCCCACCCTATACTCCCCATTGCTGTATTTGTTGATTTCTTCATCTTCCTGACAAACCTACGCCCCACCCCAAACTCCCCATTGCTGTATTTGTTTCTTTCTCCATCTTCCTGACACGCCTACGCCCCACCCCAAACTCCCCATTGCTGCATTTGTTTCTTTCTCCATCTTCCTGACACATCTATGCCCCACCCCATACTCCCCATTGCTGTATTTGTTTATTTCTCCTTCCTGACACACGCACGCCCCACCCCATACTCCCCAGTGCTGTATTTGTTTCTTTCTCCATCTTCCTGACACACCTACATCCCACCCCATACTCCCCATTGCTGTATTTGTTTCTTTCTCCATCTTCCTGACACACCTACGCCCCACCCCGTACTCCCCATTGCTGTGTTTATTTCTTTCTCCATCTTCCTGACACACCTACGCCCCACCCCATACTCTCCAGTGCTGTATTTGTTTATTTCTCCTTCCTGACACACGCACGCCCACCCCATACTCCCCATTGCTGTATTTGTTTATTTCTCCTTCCTGACACACCTACGCCCCACCCCATACTCCCCATTGCTGTATTTGTTTATTTCTCCTTCCTGACACACCTACGCCCCACCCCATACTCTCCAGTGCTGTATTTGTTTATTTCTCCTTTCTGACACACCTACGCCCCACCCCATACTCTCCAGTGCTGTATTTGTTTATTTCTCCTTCCTGACACACCTACGCCTCATCCCATACTCCCCAGTGCTGTATTTGTTTCTTTCTCCATCTTCCTGACACACCTACGCCCCACCCCGTACTCCCCATTGCTGTATTTGTTTCTTTCTACATCTTCCTGACACACTCATAGTGGCACATATTGCTGGGTTTTGCAATGGCAATAGAAAGATAAGCACCGGTCTTCACAGTCTGAATTTGTGGGTTTTTAATCCAGGTAATAAATAACATTGAGTATACAAAGAATAACAAGCATTGGCATAGCCAATAGGTCTCGCCTTCGGGACCTTATAAGTGTTTAGCCATGCAACAGTTGATGTTGTTGCACCAAGGATATTGTGCTGCATAACTAAATACTTATAAGGCCCCAAAAGCGAGACCTATTGGCTATGCCAATGCTTGTTTATATTTGGCGTATTGTTTTGGGTCTGGCATTACAGAATAAGAGCCACTGGTTGATCACGGTGTGATTTGCTGCTATCATGTGAAAAAGGTCAACATGGTTAATATTGTCTTTGTGCTAACAATGCCAGACTGGGAGAGTGTGACTAAGTAGGGAAGCACACACTGACTTCAGGGAGGATGGGTTGCCCAGGGGTACCAAGTCTTCTTCCACACAAAAATGAGAACATTTCCCACTGAGGCTTTTGCAGACATCGGTACAAGGAACACAGACAGCAACCAATTGAAAGGTGGCATCACGTCGCAGCCAGTACGAAATGATTGCCATCATATGATTGCAGAACCGAAAACATCCATGGAGACTTCCAGGAAGTGCTTCCTGGAAGTGCCCAGCTTCAAGGAAGTGACTGCGATCATTTTACAATGATGCCAACTAGCCTCCTTCACTCAAAGATGGCACCTGCATTTAAAGGATTATGTATTACGTCATTGCATTATAAACAATTGCTTAAAAAAGAAACATAACCAGTGCACAAGTGGATTACGAGGCCACGCCCTTCACCGTGCGTCTGCTGTGCATCACTAAATATCATGTGCAGAAGGTGCTGCAGCATAGAACAGGGCGTAGGGCCTGGCCAACTTAACTTGTACATGACTAAATGTGTGTGCTGCTGCTTTTTGATAAGGAGATTAGATGAGTTTGGCTGAAGGACAACCCGGTGTCCAGAGGCTGCTATGCATGACCAAAGGCTGAATGCAGCTCCTTCTGAGAACAGGGCCTGGCCAGCTGCAAACTGCCTAGCCCATCAGCAGGGGGCATGATGGCAGGAAGGCTGAACTCAGGGAAAGGCTGGTGCAAAGTAGCCCACTGGGCATGATCTCAAAGGCTGTATGTAATGGTCAGTTCTTTACTACGTTTCTCTTAGGCCTGAGTTAATGCCTATCTCCTTTAGCAACTATTCCATAAAAACAGAAAACATGTATATGAGGGAAAAGCTTAAAATCCTCCGGACAGATGGCTAGATGGAAGTAGATATCTCAGAATCAACCAATAACACAATTAGAACTGCCTAAGGCAGTACAAAAAGAGAACTGGGTCAGAGTCTGAGGCAGTTTGGAGCAGAGTACAAAAACGGGGCCAAAAGGGTCACAAATCACAGTAAGATAAATAGCAATAAAATGGGTGACAATTCTTACAGAAAAGAATTTCAGAAGCATTGCAAGGCATCAGAAACTACCGTACAGTGCCTTAAGTACACAAAAATAAGGGGAAACAAAAAAAAAGCATGCACAAGCAAGTATATGGCACCCATGTCAGATTTGCCTTTTTATAATTAACCACTTACCTCAACTTAGAAGCCAGATCACAGCGGGTGTTTAGCCTCCCTGTACTTCCCTTACATTCCCCCACCATAGCAGATGTACTGAATGATTCTGCACCAGCACAGCACATCCTCAATGGTGATGCTGGCAAAACACCATGACAGCAGCAAGATACATCCAGCTGGGTCTGGTGGCTTAGGGGACTAATGCATACAATGTAGGGGGCCTGTGTTCGACCTCATAGTCACAGGTTCAAATCCTGGTGGGTCCACTCAGCCTTTCACCCATCCAAGTTCGACAAAATGAGTACCATTTGGTTGGGTAACAATAAACATCTGTTATTCAGCGCCAAGATACCCCTGGGTGAACGTATGCTTTACAAATACAACTTATATTATGTTCCATGTGCAACTGGGCCTTCCCCAAAGACCAGGAATCCAGCAATGGCCAGCACCACTTTCTGTGCCCAAACAGAGAGAGAGATTGCTCAGCTGCCACTGCAGCCTCGAAACGGACTGCCAAGTCCTTGACCTATGGGGATTGGCCGAAGGTACATTTGAAGCAAAATACCCACTGAGCATAACTAAAAGTCATGTGCAATGTTTTCTGACTTAAGGCAGTGTCGAAAACAGAGAATAAAGTTTAAAAAAAACACTGACAAGTCTTTGTTGAAGAGGAGTGTGTACTTTACTCTGAAAGTCACCTATATTCTCCTAAAATGCTTCAGTTGATGTGCCCTAATAGTTGCAAATGAAACCTAAAAATCACCCTGTGAATAGTTGGTTCATGTTCACTTTGAACAGTCATAGCACGCCGAAGAGAACCTGGCAGATAGTCAGACACATAAAAGGTCAACTGGTCTGCTTATTATGGTGACCCAGGGTCACCTCCCAAGCTCTCAACAAAGTCGGCAGAGGACAATAGGTCGCACTGGCAAATTCTAGCGCTAATTACCTCTTTATTGGATGAAAATGCCATCAGCGGTGTAAGGAGTAAAGCAGGACTTTCTGGAATATGAGCAAACATGCTCTCTCTGGCCAAGTTATGGTAAAAGTTGCCATTCCACGGTCTGGCATGGCTTCTAGGATATGGAGGGAAATGGAAGCACCAAGCCTTTTACATAGGGCAGGACCAAAAAACACTTCAGCCAATCAGCTGGAGGCAGTGAAAGGGTTGGGCCAGTCATTCACCTAGTGAAACTCAATCTCAGGAATGGCGTACCTCTAAGGCTCACTTCTCAGTAACCTGATGGTTAGTCTTGAAACTATCCTGCCTTGATGCCTCTGCCTTTTTCTTCCTTGCAAGTCTTGGGGGCAAAACGTTATCTGGAAATACTCCAGGTAAATTGGGTTACCATTCAGATGGGAACACAAATCGAACATTAATGTATCTCTCGTATGTTTTTCTAGGACCAAGGAGGACATTGCTGATAGGAGGACGTTGGGATTATATTGAAGGTAAATGAATGGAAAGTTAATAACTACTCAGAAAGCCTAGAGACTCTGATATCATTTAAGAAAGACTATGACAAGAAATGGAAACCCAGGAACTACTAAAAGTAACTCACTTAAGAGAGAATTAGGTGACCCAGAGACTAAAGAACTTGAAATGGCATTTAAGGTTCAAATGCATACTATTATTGATTGGATAGGTAGTTTCAAATGAGAAGAATAAAGGCCAAATAAAAAATAACCTTTCTACAACATAACACCGGTGTGTCAAATTTGTGACAAATTATGTCAGAAGTAGGATAAATGAATTCCACTATCATGAAAGCATTCCAACAACTAGCGAAAGGTCAACATCAACTACCTAAAGCTCGGGTGGGATACAAGGGAGGGTGGGAGTCTACATTTAGCAACACCAGGTCTATGACAAGTGGACATAGACATCTCTTTTCTGCTCTTTTGATGAGAGAGACTACTGCACTTGAACCAGCAGGTTGGGTGGCTAGGACTCATGGACAGCAGTTTCCAGGGACTGTGATTTATAGCGATATGAGCATTTGCCAGCTGTTAGTAATTGTCCTTATTTATGCTGCACCTTATTGCATGATGACCTGATTGCATACTTATTTGCATATTGAGTCTATATGTGTTAAAACAATAAAAATATATTAAAAAAAAAAAAAAAACTACCTAAAGCTCTGTGTTTCTACTGGGAAGATGTAAAGGCCTTACATCAAACCCTCAACGTACAAGAAAATGAAAAAAAGAAGCCCAGAAGAAAAACTAGGTCACACTCAATGCTTTGCAAGGCGACCCACATGTACCCGCTGCAGACCTAAAACAAGCATTGGCTAAGCCAATAGGTTTCGGCTGTGCAAGAGTTATTGGCTTTGCCAATGTTAATGTCTTTTAGCCAAGAACACACAATTTAAGTGTGTGAGTAAGTTTTTTGTATGGTACAGAATTGGCTTTCTATATAAAATCTGTCTGGACCTAAAAAGGATGCCAGAGGGTGTAAAAATGTATTATAGTTCATATAACTTCCAAGTCAATAAGTGAAATGTCTAACTGACTTCAAAGATAATTGCAAAAAAAAAATGCAAAAAGAGAACTACCAGAACTTTGACCCCGGAAAAGAGCAAAATAAATAAAGGTACAATTAACGGTAGTGAAATGCAGTCATATCTCTGAATGGGGGCATGCAGGGAAACAGTGGCTTATCGTACCTTTGTGGTATCCAATAAGTGCGAGATTGGTTTTGGGAAGTGTGCCCAAAAAAAATCAATGGAGAGTAAAACAAATTTGGAGAGCAATGATGGTTTTCAGGGCAGGTGATCCCATTCAAAACTCTTAGAAGCAATTTTGTTTTCTTTTTTGGAAGGTAAAGACGAAGCTAACGATGCTGACGTGATTTTGGTGGCATGTTTGTGCGTTGGAGTTGAATGATAAGAAACATCTGCAGATGGTCATTTCTGCGTCACCTCCTGTTTTTACATGGGTAACTTGCACAAGTACAGATGACAACATGTAGACACACACCCGGACACGCAATGTCACTTACCAGAAGACAGCAGCTGCTTTGGGGTGCAACACAAGAGGGAGCTGTCGGCAAAGAAGCGATGCAAGAAGCAACAGGAGGGGCAGAGCCAAGCTGTATAGGAATGGGGATGCAGTACCGTGAGCCACAGACTCCTTAGCCCATGGAATCTGAAGACGGACTGGCCGAGTATTCAGCTCTGCAATCTTGCTTCTGCCGACGTCAGAGGCATCTGTTTGCAAGATAAATGTTTTTGCAAAGTCTGGGGAGATCAGGATTGGGGTTGAGGTGATAGCTTTGTTTAGGGTTTGGAAAGCTTTCATTGCTTCATCTGATGGCAAGTGGAACCTCCCGTTAGGAGTCCCTTTTTTAATAGGTCAGTTAAAAGTGTAGCTATAGCAGAGTACCTTGGAATGAATCTCTGATGATATTCAATTAGTCCCGAAAAGGCCCTCACTGCTTTTTTATTGGTGGGGAAAGGCACCTCGGTGATAGCTTTAACCTTCTCAGTTTGGGGTTCTATCACTCCATTCCCCAAGGGGTATCCCAAGTATTTTACCACACTTTAGATTTTTTTACTTTTATATGTAAGTTAGCCTTTGTTAGTTCCTCTAAGACCCTTGTTAGGTGCTCTAGATGGTCTTCCCAGGTACGGCTGAATATAATGATATCATCAAGATAGGCAGAGGAGTACTCACAGTGATTTCAAGATTTAGATTAATTAATTGTTGAAAAGTGGAAGGGGCCCAGTGAAGCCCAAAGGGAAGTACAGTCAATTGGAACAGGCCAAAAGGAGTGGAAAAAGCTGTTTTTTCTTTATCTTCTGCTCTTAATGGAAACTGCCAGTAATCCTTGGTAAGGTCTATTGTGATTATGTATTTGGCGTCATCTAATCTCTCAATCAGTTTGTCAACCCTGGGAATAGGGTAAGCATCTAATTTAGAAATATTGTTAACTTTTCTGAAGTCTATACAGAATCATATACTCCCATCGGGTTTCGGACCTAATACTATGGGAGAAGACCAGTTACTTTGTGAAGGTTCTATAACATTCATTTTTAACATCTGTTCTATTTCATTCTAAACTGCTTGGCGACTTGCTGCGGGGACTTAATAAGGTTTCAATTTTACTATTTTCCCCTCTGGAGTAGGAATAGAGTGCTCTGGTCTTTTCTGGTATATCAGAGAAAATTATAGAGAAGGGTCGTAAAGTCTTTGTCAACAATTTTTTTTGTTCTTTGGACAATTCCTCATTGATGTGCAAATGATCTAGGGTGGAGTTGGCTCTACTTTCAGGTTGTGCCACATGTATTTGTTTCGGTAGGGGTCCCAGCCATTTATTTTAGAGATTTATGTGAAAAGTTTGTTCTCGATGAGTTCCCATCTTCAGTTTATACGAGAGGTTTCCAAATTTTTCGGTAATTTTAGAGGGACTTTTCCATTCAGATTTCATCTTATGAGTAGAATTAGGTAGCAATACTATAACCCAGTCACCTGGTTGGTATATCCTTAACCTTTTCCCCCTATCATAAGTTTATTTTTGATTTCTTTGGCTTTTCTCTAGATTTTTAGTCGCCAGTGCTCGTAGTTTCCCTATACGGGTGTTTAACTGTTGAGTGTGTTCTAGAAGGTTATCCACTTCAGGCTTCATGTCTTTTTCCCAAGCCTTTAGGGTTATCTGAAAAAGTGTTTGGGGTTTTCGCCCATAGAGTAGCTTGAAAGAAGAACATCCCAAACTACTCTGTACCTGACTTCTTAGCACAAAGAGGGCTAAGGGGGGTCTTTTGGTCCCAGTTTTTTTCCTTTCCCTGAAAGCATTTTCTTTAAGATGAGTTTGAGAGATCCATTATATCTCTCGACCATCAGTTTGAGGGTGATACACCGAAGTTTTGATATATTTGATGTTTAAGTATTTGCATATCTGGGTCATAGGTCATTACACAAAGCGGGTACTCTGATCTGTGAAGATTTCTCTTGAGAACCCAACCTGAGAAAAAAACTCTATCAAATTCTGAGCAATAGTCTTCGTATCAGGACTACGGATAGAAAAGGCCTCTGGGTAGCAGGTAGTATAATCTACTAAAACAAAAGCATATTGGGATCCTCTTGAGGACTTTGGTAACGGACCTATTAAATCCATTCCAGTCCTCTCAAATGGGGTGTCTATTATGGGCATAGGTTTTAGAGGCACTTTGGGGGGATGGTACAGATTCCTTTTTTGGCAATCCTACCACTCTTGACAATAATTCTTTATATGTGCGAAAATACCGGGCCAGTAAAAATTCAGAAGAATGCCCTGCTAGTAAGTGTGAATGGGCGTAAAACATAATTTGAGCCTGAAAATCTCTAGGTACCAAAAACTGAGGTGGGTCAGTGGGTCCTAGTATTCGATATAGAAGTCCATTTCTTATTTGGAAAGAAGGAAAAGTATGAGTATTATCTCGATGAGCCTTATCCCAGATAGGTTGGAGAAGAGTATTGTTCATTTATGTGAAGCAAAAATTGCGGTCCATCATCCAAGGTTCAGGAGTTAATAAGGAGTTTTTGGGAGTTGGGACCTTGGCTTGTTCTTTGGGCCCCTTTACCCGATTGAGCACAGTCTCACCGAACAAGTCCAAAAAATGTGGGTTATCAGTTCCTAGAATAACATCTTCAAGTACCTTGGGACGTATGCCGACTTCCACCTCAACCCTTTTACCCAAGATCATAATCAAAAGCTTTGCTACGGGATAGGTTTTAATATCCCTATGTACACACCTAATCTGTACAAACTTCCCCGGTATAATTTGTGAGGGGAGGGCTAATTCAGCTTGTACGACTGATTACTTACACCCCGAGTCCAACAAAGCAGTCGTCCATTTTCGATTAATTTGAACACTTATGAAAAAACAGGGCCCATCTCCCTAGTGAACTAAATGGAGCGCAGGCATAATTGACTTCCATTGTTTCTTCTGTGGATCTTTTATTATTACAAAAACGGGCTATGTGCCCCATTAACCACGTTCAAAACATTGGGGTCCAGAAAGAACCTGAAGTTCCAGTTTCAACAGGTATATTCTCTTGGTTTCACAAATGACCTTCTGAAGTTTTCTGTCATTATGAGGATTCCGTGGTCTGGAGGGGTTCTTTGTATTCATGGAAGAAAGACGAGGTTGGACTCGTGAGAAAGTGGTAGCCATCTCAACAGCTTGTTCGTTGCTAAGCCCTGAATGTTGGCGTAGCCACTTTTGCGTTTGATGGGGTAAAGCCTCTATGAATTGCTCTAAACATATTTTATCCATTATCTTTTCCTTGGTATGGTCGTGTGGTTTTAACCACTTCTCAGCTGCTGTTTTCAATTTAAAATAGAGTACTTTTGGGGTATCAGCCGGCTTCCCCCTTTCTTGTCTGAATCTGAAGCGATAGGCTTCCTCATCTAGCCCAGCTCTGTCCAATATTATGCTCTTCACTTCTTCATACATGGCGTCTCCTTGGGGATTAGCTGTTTGGTATGTGGCTTGAGCATCACCATCAACAGAAGGGCTAGCTAAAAGGGCCACCTCTCTATGGGCCAAGCACTTGCCCTTGCAGTCCATTCAAAATTGATCAAAAAGGCATCAAGATCATCTCCCGGTAGGAGTTTTTGCAAAGTTATCATAGGGGCACTAACTATTGGTCCCTGATTGCTCATCAATCGAGAAGTCACCTGCAATTGTTCCTGGGCCTACTTAGTAAGTTGCTCCGCTTGAGTCATCAGCACATCTCGAAATATTTCTCTTTCAGCCTTAGCTGAAGACATTTGGAGTTCCAATGCCCATTCTAGTTTGTGCTGTCCTTGTACTAGGTGTTGAATTAGAGCATCCATTATGTATCAATGGAGGGAGTGTGCCCGCATTCTCCACCACTTGTGATCTTGTATAGAGGAGATAATACAAAGTCAGTCTATTTTTGGTGGTACCTCAACATCATTTATTCCACAGTTCCCAGAATAAGGTACAAAAATAAAAACAGGAGTCCAATATTAACTATGTCTTCTTTTCTTCTGTAGGGCCTTTGGCGTGCCTGTCCACCCTCAACAGAAAGAAGAAATCAGGTAAGTCATTGCTTTATGGTCTTATTTGTGTATAGAATAGTGATCTTCTTAAGTATCCTCTATAAATAGTGAGGTTAATGGAGGAGTGATTAAAGAGAAAAGGTCTTTGCTCAAGTTGAGGGAAAGTAGTCGAAAGAATAAAAATAATACCAAAAAAAAAGAAAACATCAACTCAGGCAAGACAGAATTCTTCTTGCCTCTAACCTCAAGTAGTGTTGCTTCTACCCAAATAGTATCGCTTTTAAAGGGGTTTACTGTCAGCAACGTTTTTTCCTCTTCTCTCTTTCTCCCGACCATCACCCGCTTGTGACTTTCTCTCCTGCTTACAGGCACTGCTTAGGAACCTTTCACGCACCTAGCTGAGCCATGTTCCTCCTGGGCTCCATGGCATGGAGTGGAGTCCGACTGGCAGACAGGATTCGCCCTCTCTCCCTCCGAAGTTCCTTAGTCCCTTCTGCACTCAGGTTCCTCCCGCTTGGGATCCTCCGGTCCTTTGGAGTCTCGGTCCCCGATTCAAGCTGGATACTCTCCTCTGATCATGCCACTTGACGACGCTCTCTCTGATTCTCAGCCCTCCTCTCCTTCCGGGTCTGGTTAGTCTCCTCCTCTCGATCGTTCGCTGAAGTTCTAGCCTCTCCCAGGCTGCATGACGTCTGTTCTCAAGATGGCCCTGCAACAGAAAAAGGGCTCAGTCTGCTCCAGGGAGGTGAATTGTTTTACTTGCAGCCTTAGGTTTGTGACAACCAGTTTTTTAACTTACTTGTGATGTCTCAAAAGCAAAGTCCTTAAATCCAATGGTACATCTGCAGCAGACAAGGAGTGTGATCCTTCAATCTCCAAATCCCAATGAAAAGTGACAGGAGAGAGGCAAAGCACTGGGAGGAGCCTGATGGACAGGAACAGGAAGTTGGAGTCTCTGGGGCATTTCCATCTGGTTTGAAAAGAAAAGTTAGAAACAATTAGGGATGGGCGGAGCTCGTGGAGTTACTGAAAAACTCTGCCAAATTCCGCAGAGTTCCATGAGCGGGCGGAGTGTTGCTCGACCATCAATCTATGTATGAAGCTCTCAAGTCTGCATATAAATCTGTTACCATCCTTGTCTAAATAACACCCTGCAGCAGAGAGAAGATGGCTGGCAAGAGCCAACTGGACCCATAGACAGTGAAGTGAGGGCGAGAAGTGTCTTGGCATGGCAGCTGAGTCTGCAGTAGTTCTCCTCATGGCAAAGTTGGTGCGACCAATATAAATAATAACTTATGCAGGAAGTTCATAAAAGTAAACACATGTTTAACATCGAGGTGCTAATTTTGGGGTAAGGAAGCCAACAGCACGCCCCTTTTCCAGGCCATGTGGCCCGTCCTTCCATTCCCTCTCCCTGCCGCCACAGCTTCCCAAAGTTGCTCAAAGACAAAGAGCCCCAAAGTTTTACCGTCTGCACTCTCCCCATGCTGACAGGCCAATCTTCTTCCTCTGCTCCATCTGGTATCTGCCCACTTGGCTAGGCCTGCAGCCACATGACTGCAAGAACACACTGTGAACAAAGAAGGGCCTGGGAGAACAGAAAATGGCAGCTGCGTTTAAACTCCAGGCCAGACACTCCGGGTAAAGAACACCCTGCAGCAGAGAGCAGAAGGCTGGCAAGAACCCACTCGATCCTCAGATAGCAAAGTGAGGGCGAGAAGTGTCTTGGCATGGCAGTCAAGTCTGCACTTAGCACTCCTTATGACAAAGTTGGTGTTACCAATATTAAATAACTTATGCAGGAGGTAAAAAAAGTAAACACATATTTAACATCAAGATGCTAACTTTGGGGTGGCTCGTCCTCCCATTCCCTCTCCCACCACCACTGCTTCCCAAACATGCTCAAAGAACCCCAAAGTGCCCCTTACCATCCGAACTCTCCCAATGCTGACAGACCAGGCTCCCTCTTCTGCTCATCCAGGCTGCATCCAGGCTCTGGGGTGAGGCAACGCTGGGCTTCTCTCCTACTCCCTCCCAAACTGCTGCCCGGGTGAGGGGTGAATATCCCAGTGCCTAGCAGCTGGTGGCGTGTGTCCATCCAACTTCGCCTGATGTGTGCAAGTCAGGCTGCCTGTTTCTCCTCCTTATTAGGGTTCACCCTGTCCTGGGGAAGACTTGCTCCCTGTCCCGGGGTAATTGGCTCTGGGGCTCAGCCTGCCCGATGCTCCTTGCCCCTAGCTCCCCGACTTGGACTCCTGGCTCAGTCCTGCAAGGATCGCACAGTGAGTCAGCATTGCACATTGCTGTGAGCATTCCGTGCTGCCTCTCACTGGGTCCTAGTGCCACCTGCTAGGAGATCTGTGTCTCACGTATTTCATCGGGGTGAACTGCGTGTGCCAGTAAACTCCGCTCTGCTGGTGGTAGGCCAGTTTTTGCCGAACTCCGCACTCCCACCTGAGCGCGGAGTGGCAAAGCTCTGTGAACTTCGTCGATGGAGCGGAGTTCACCACCCACCCTTCATCTATACAGTAATAGACAATGTATCATTCTTTGGAAAAACCTCAAACAAGTTCTTGCAAAGGGTGGAATCGGTACACCTACACCCTTGCCCACTAGGAGTTCCTAAAATTGAGAACTACCCAATTCAATGTAAGAAGCCCGTAGTTTGCATGTTAATTTAAAACATGGATCTAGAAGTGTCTGAAAAGACAAAAGCCTATAATATATTCCTAAATCAATCTCATCACGCACTATAGATCGCATTTCCATATCCGATATTGATATTAGATCAAGTAAAAGTGCACATTAACAACCAATTTGGGAAGAAGTAAAACTTAAAATGCAGTGCCAAAAAACACCCCAAAATTCACTGAATCGGGCCAATTCCAACAATATCCTTTGAGTGCCATGTGAACTGAACAAGCGGAGCATTCCCTTAGTGAGGTTTTTCAGGAAATGGAATCAATCAGCATGGTTTCTGGTGCAATCAGCAATCTTGGAATCCAAGAGTTGTCCACAGGTGAAAACCCTCAACAACTGCCAATTCTGGCTAGCTTGTGCGTTTGACGATGTCAAGAATGGGACAATGTCCTAAAGAACAAATGCTATTGCACTTTTGTTGTGTAATGTAAATTGTGCTTGGAAATACAGCTACACAACAAAATGTGGTCAACATCAAGAACCACCTGATCATTATTTCCATAAACAAGAAGAATTTGTGGGATTCTATTATGAATTAGTCTTTACCTTGAGATTGAGATTGTTTATACTTTGTGTACCCTCTTTAAAGGAACCCGACATAAAAGCTCTACATACTTATTAGTAGAAAGGGAATGTTCTTATAGAAGTGAGTCATGCGCTCTGTTTAGAATTTTATTACAAACTTCAAGTTTTACATACAACTTTTCTATCCCCCATCTCATCATTTGATGAAATGTAGAAGCAGAGGGGCTAGTGTTTGTCTGAGGACTTCTACATACACCCTTTACTCCGTTCACAGATACCAGTAGAAACTTTTCTGTTTATAAAGCTATGTAACACTGGAGGTACTAGCTCTCTCAGGTTTTCTACACAAAGGATTAGCTCCTTCTTGAACTGTCACTGAGAGAGACTGCTGTTACAGGATAGGATAATATTATATCACTGTTTGATCAAACTCTTCCATGCAGACCATATAGCATGCTGAAATGTAGTAGCACAGGGCCTACTTATTCTCTCAATACGCCCACGTAAACCTTGTTTAAATCTGGTAGGAGAGGGCATAGACTTTCTCTAAAACTTTCTACTGAAGCCCTTTCCTCTCTTCAGAAGAGAACTTGGTTTCTGTAAACCCATTCATACACCATGTTATCTCAGAGGAGATACCTCTGTGTAGTGGTATATTACTCACTAAACCCTTTACACTCAATCTATAATTTCTGACACACCTATTAGTAGAGAGGGAATGTTCTTATAGAAGTGAGCCAATCATTCTGTATACAACTGTATTACTAACCTGTCATTTTAAATCAAACGTAATTACCCCTCATCTTTCCTGTGGTAAACTGCAGCATGCAGAATGTACAGTATGCAGTAAGACAGAATCTAGGTTTTCTCGTCATTCTTCTACACATAGGGCCAGATTACGCATCTGGCGGGCCAAAGACCGCCAGACTCGTAGAGGCGTGACAGTGGCAGTCCAGCCACCGCTGCACCGTCTCTCTGACCACCCTATTACAACTAGGGTGGTTGGACCGTTATTGCTGCGAGGATGCAGTTCCCTGGTTGTGGTCGGTGGTGTAGGGGCAGCAATATGCTTGGCGGGACTGCGTCAGTCCTGACAAGCATATTTTGAGTTTCCTCTCCGCAACAGTTTTCATGGTGGTTCCTCCTCCATGAAAACCGTGGCAGAGAAGAAACAAAGGGGGTCCTACAGGGCCCCTTTGTGCCTCTGGGTCCTAGGGTACCTGCAGGGGGGCACAACATGTGCCCCCCTGTGTGCATGCACCACAGTTCCTGCACAGCATTGACTTTTCAGTCCATGTAGTGCAGGAACTTTTTTTCATATTTCCATTACCATGCCCATTTTCAGTGGCACCGCCGTGGGACCGCCAAAAAAAGCCCACCAGACATGCGAAACACTTGTAATCTGGCAGGCGCCCCAACCACAGGTTTGATGATGCTGGAGTAGGCCGCTGGCATGGCGGTCCGCTCCCGCACCATAAAACTCATAATCAGGCCCATAGTGTTGTATTAGTAATAAGTCTATAAAGAGCAGAAAAAATATCATGTGTGTTTTATTTTGTCTGTAGAGCTTCTAGATATTTGAAGATGCCAACACAACAACAGAAGAAAAAGAAGATAAACCAACAGTACTACAAAGAAGTCTTGAAATTTCAAACATAGCTAGACAAAGAGAATTATAGTAAAAGAAAATAAAAATTAAGTACCCAGTCTTTTTTTATTAAATAAAAAAAAACATTTCTTTTACAGGTGTAAGCACAATGCAACATGTGTCTACAGCTAACAATTTTTGTTATTATTTTTCAAAAATGAATAATGCCACCAGACAGATTTAAGAAAAAGAAATGTAAAGAACTTCATCAGAAGTTCTTTCGTAGAAGAGTAGTATGTAATGTTATGAGAAGCATAATAGCATCACAAAGCAAAAATGCTGGGCAAAACCAGAAATATGTTGAGTGTTTAGTTGACAAGGCTATTGTATTAAAAAGAAAGTTATTTATTCTTAATTTCAAGAGAATGAGCTGTTTAGATAAACTGATTAATTCACCGAAGAAAAAATGTTGTCAGGAGGTTCAAGTAAGTAAAGGAAACTTCTGTAGTATTTTCCCGGGAGAGTGGAAACACACCTCCAGTGCTGAGTCATTTTTTAATGAAGAGAGTTATTTACAAGAAACTCAGTGTTTGCAATTGAGAGCGATGGTCATGGATATGAAATCAATGAAGGTACACCAATTGAAAAAGAAAAAATTGTGCCTAGAAATGTAGTAGAAGAAGTAATCAATGAAGTATTAAGTCAACGTCCTTGAAATCTAGTTTCTGAGTGGAAATGTAGAAGAGTATGTAACATAAGACAACAGTCTATAAGGAAACTTAGATAGTTCTTAAACAAAAACATTAAAGAACTGTGAAACAAAAAATAAAACTACTCAAAAGCCTTGATTCTTGTCGTCTAAGGAAACTTACAAACCTTCAAGGACATTCATTGGGTTTTTTATCATACCAGATCTGTGCCAGTACTTTCCATCACATACAGATGCTGTCTGTGCATCAAACTAAAATGTGCAATCTAGTAGGAAGACTTAATTTTAAAAAAAAGTCCATCTCTGCAGCTTCTGAAATTAAATGATATGCTATTAACAGGTACTCATTCTCAAGTCATTCAGATGCCATAGTTTGGACCTGAAAGACCAAGTGAAGAGACTGAGGTGGTTGTTGAAACAACACTGAACATTCTAATACTACCACAGTGATAGATAATTTGGCAAAGGCAATTGATACATTTGCAAGAACAACTGCAGAAATTACAAACAAGGTGTGTTTTTGTTGCATGCAAACTAACTACAAATCACAAGTAAACAATATTGATATTTGTGAAGAACAGAAGAGAGCGATCTAGTACAGTGGTTTAAAATTGTTCTTTATTTGATCGCTGAAAATAGATAAGACTTGTATGTTAGCCAGTTAGTCTGTAAATACTGTTTTGACAAAATGGATGATAATAAAATGTCTTCTAGAGGAATTCATAACAAATTGGAAGTTTTTCCAATTCCTCCTCAACTTCAAAACCTCAATGTGAATGAGACTATTCTCATACAGACAGTACATCTGTTCTAAGCCACAGTTAGAATGGAAACTAAAAATAAAAAATGTCATCCTTCTGAACTACTAAAAGGTTTAAAAGGTAAATTTGTGTACTTGCCTTTGAATATGAAGGAGAATATTGAAACTATAGGGGCAGATCGAGATGATGAAGAACCACTAGTAGTTCTTGTAAATTGAGTTCCAACCAAAGAGAAATACAATTGGCAGGAACTTGTCAGAATTGATGGGGTAAGAGAGCTTTACAATACCTTGAAACAGAAATTTTATTTTGCAAAGATATTCATGTAGAGGAACGTTACCTGCCTTAGAATAGAAAGTTTCACATCAGCTTCTTCTGCTCAGTTTGAAAAGGTTGATTTAAGCAAAAGAAATATATGAACATTGCAGCATTCATCCTCTACATTCCAGAGATATAATGGTTAATGCTTTAGAGTTGTGCCAAATGAAGCAAGCAACAGGAAAACCAGTAAGTGCGTGGGAAAAGAGATAAGAAGCCCAATGTTTTCCAATACTGTTTCCTACAGGGAAAGGTGGTTGTTATGATGACAGTCCTCTACAAATTCCTGCATCAAAATATAGATGGAGTAGATTATATTCTGAAGCTCCCCGCTTTAGGCATAATATACCACACATTTTCCAATTTTGTTCGAAAGTGATCTCTCAGTGTTGTCTTATGCTGTGGGTGATGTATGAGAACAGGGGCATGGTTTAATGACTTGAGTACTAGAGATTTTGTGGGAAAAGTATATGGTAAAGATGAGGTACTAGAAAGTAATTTGCTGAATGTTATGGCTTGCCAACGTGGTATCAATGAATATGGGTTCCTCCCTCATGGTGAACTGACATGCGTGTCCAGCAATCTAGGTGCTCACACCTGGTTTGTTACTTTGAGTTGTACAGAGTATGCTTGGGATGATCTTCATGACTTCCTCGGGCAAGCTAATGCAAACATTCAAGGGATTGATTTCAAGTCTGCAGGTGAATTATGTTCCATTGATCCTGCAAATGTTTATAGTACTTCAAGCACAGATTTAGAGCCATGCTTCACTTTATCTGCAAAAAAAGAGTCCACCACTAGGTGAAGTTGTGGACATCTTCTGGAGAAATTTCTTGAGCAATATGTAACTTGTGAGTTTCCAGAAGAGTCTCAGAACAGAACTCTTAGGCAACAAGTATTGTGATTCCAGTCACATAAATGTGGCAAATATTGTTGTAGGAGATACAGAGCAAAAGGGAAATACTACACTAAGTGCTGTTTTGGATTCTCTAGGCCTGTAATATTGAAAGGAAGCGTAAACACTTTTATGTCTGCAGTCAGAAACAATGTTACTTGGAAGTCTCCTAAAAATACATACACTCTGAAAATAAGTGAGGCTTCAAAACTTATCAATGGTTACATTCAAGTAATCCTGTCCAAGTGGAATGCCAACATGGATATTCAGTTTGTTACAGACAATTCTATTGCTGTAGCTCGATACTCCACTTTACATATAACAAAGTCAGAAAAAACAGAGATGAAAGATTTATGAGAAGAGATAGCAGCAGAGAAGTCTTTAACTAAAAAGCTTCACAGTTTCGGTTAAAAATGCTCTCACACAGGGAAATTGAATCCTCTGAAAGTTGTGACACACTTAGTTCTTCCAGCTTATATGGGAAGTCCAGACCACTAATTTGGGCTAGTTTAGGCCTGGCAGCAACACAAAAGCATATGTTGAGACATTTTCCTGAAATTGAGTATTTTGCTCAGTTTATCCCAGAAAGTGCTGAGCTTCTTAAAACAAATATGAAGGGTACATTACCCTAACTGAAGTTTCCATCTAGGAAACATGTGTTTGTATGAAGTACTGCAATACTATATATACAGAAAAAATGTAGATGAGAACATTGAGCAAGGAAAGTTTAGAGTGACAGGCTGTAACGGATGTTTAGTGAGATGTCAAACTAAGTCTCACTAGCAATTGTAAACTGAGCTGTTAAACAGCTGAGAAAAGAAAATTATTTTACTTGGCTCTCGTGCAACTTTTTAAACCTTGGTGTTCAGAGACTGAACTGCTAGGAGATATGACTGCTATGAAGATGCTTTCAATGCAGTCAAAGAGAGTATCCAATGTGAAGTGTTTCTCACATATCAGAAAATGTTAAATGAGGAAATCCAACAGGAGGATACAATTGTATAGAAGTTGCAAAGAATACATCACAAAACAACCAGAGCTCAGGGCGTGATAGTCAAGATCCCCCTGGCCTACCTATCATTGAAAATGAGGCATCCATAGCTAGGAATGAAGTGAAAAATGCTATGGGTCAAGTGAGGAGAAAGCATTGATTTAGAACGTTTGATCTTATAACTAAATGAAGAACAGTTGAAGATGTTTCAGCAAATAACAAAACCCGTAGGACTTGGACTGCTACATGATAAGTCTGAATGTACTTGAAAAACATTCAAGCCTACACTTCTCTCTGTTAGTGGTCAAACGGTTAGAGAGAAAGGTTTTCAGATTAAAGTGCTCACTGCATTTGTTCAGGGAAAAAATAGGTCTGATCTTTCATGTATTGTGACTGCTCCTACTGGACAAGCTACTCACAACATTAAAGGAATCACATTACAAAGACTACTTATGCTGCCTATGGAACATGACAACAAACTAGAATACCTAAAGTTATCTGATGATTTTTTTTTTTAAATATTTTTTTTATTTGCATTTATACATGTGTTCAAAATGAAAATGAAATCAATACAATCAGAAAAGCACAATAGACAGGCAGTCCCTTTAGCGTATCAAGCACATTTTGAAAATAACAATACCCGCCTTGCCTTCAAAACATTGTATATGCGCAGACTCAATACTGACTACTGCAATGCGTAATTCCCAGTAGATATCAGCTTTCTTATAATAATCAAATTATATGATGGCTCCATTCCCGTGGGGGTTAGATGAGCATCCATTATGTCAAACGGTTCTTCCCTACTGGTTGCCCATAGATATGTCCTTGTTATCTACAGTACATTCTTCTGCAATTAATAACCAAATCATATGAACACAACACAGTGTACCAGTTTCATAGAGAAATCTGAATAAGCAAACCTATAACAACTTTTAAACCCAAACCACTAGAGGGTCGCTCACCCAAGCTTGTGACTGTAGTTCAAATCGTCCAATCAAAAGTCTGCAAGAGGGGGGTAGGAGAGGAAACAGAAGAAAGAAGGAACAAAAGCGACACAGGTTCTTCATACCTAATGGAGTATCTGCAGCCATCCCTCAGAGTTGGCAGAAGAGGGGGTCTGAGTTTGCTCCGGTGCGTGTCTCTGTTCCCACAGTCTCACCTTGTCTGCCCAGGGCTCTGCCAGCGGCTTACGCCGATTCGTGACCCTATCCTCTCGTATCAGGGCTTGTTCCTCCGCTCTGACCCAGCAGGTAACATCTTCCTCCCAGGTCCTTACTAGTGGGGCACGCTGTGATTTCCACCCAAGAGCTATCCGTCTCCTAGCCAGGATGAGAGCCAGATCTATAAACCTGTGCCCCAATTTTTGCGGCTTAGGTCTCGGGAATAATCCCAGTAGACAAACCTCTGGGGAGCACGCCAAGGATCTAGGGAAGACCCTGTTAAGCGTATCTACAACAGTAGACCAGTAACCTACCAGCTGCCCAAAGGACCAGAGCATATGATCAAAATCTGCATCCAATTTAGAGCATCTGGCGCAGGCCTGATCCTCCCTGCAATATACCACGTTTAACCTATGTGGAGTAAGATATGTTCTATGTACAATATTAAATTGTATTAATTTAAAAGCAGCATTTACCTTTTTTGGACCACCCAAGATCCTTTCCCACTCCTTCTCAGTCAATTGTCTATTCAACGCGGCATCCCATCTTTCCAACAAGCCAGGTAGGGAAGGAGGTGTTTGATCCCTTATTGCCAAGTACAACCATTTCACTAAGTGTCCCGCGGAGCCCAGCTTCAGCAGTGCCTGTAAAGCAGGATGAGTGCCAGGTTCATTCTCTGCTACACCCCAAAGCTCTGTCATTGCCCCCCGAATTTTGTAGTAGTTTAAAAACTGTCCTGGCGGGAGTTCATGGTACTCTAAAAACTCGGTCAAAGGCAACAGTTCACCCTCCCTGTAACAGTCTCCAACTGTCTGTATACCCACCTCCTCCCATCCCACCAGTTGCCTGCCTGCCAGTGAGGGGGGGAACTCTTCCTGCCTGAGGGACACCTGTGATTGGTATGCTGGGTGCAGAGAGCAATGTTTCCTTAGAACGCGCTGCACATCTATCCCAACAGGCCACTGCCACGGAAAGCAAGGCCCCCACAGTAGTCAGTAACATGCGTAGAGCCTCTGGGAAAAGCGATGACGTAGAGAGGTCTCTCCCATCCAACCATCTAGCAAGCCACTGGAGCTGGGCCGCCAGATAGTAACCCTCGAAATCCGGGGCCCCCAGCCACTCGTTCGCCAACGGGAGCCGCATGGTAAGCAGTGACACCCTATTCCTGCCACCAACCCACACCAAATCTCGCAATATCCCATCAAGAGTTTTGAACCATTGTTTGGGCACCACAACAGGCAGGTTAACAAAATAATACAAAAGACCATTTTGGACAGCGCTATCCTGGCCATGACCGGGAGTTTGAGCGTCCGCCAGAAGGCCACATTCGTCCGAAGGGATCTCAGGGCCCCCCCCAGATTGCCTTCAAAAAGATCAGTCTGAGAATGATAAATCTGTATCCCCAGGTATCTAAAGGAGACAGGCGTCCATTCCAGGCCAGGTGGGAAATCCTGTGGCCGCGGAAGCGCGGGCTGCAGTGGGAACACAGAAGTCTTCTGCCTGTTCACGCGCAGACCCGAGTGCTCTGCAAAGTCGTCAAGTATGCGCATCACAGTATGTATCCCATTGAGGCCATCCCGCAAATATATCAACACATCATCAGCGTAAAGAGATATTATGTGTTCGACCCCATCAAGAGGGATCTCCAGCCCATGTCCTTCCTGTCGAAATCGTGCCGCTAGTGGTTCCATCGCTAGTGCGAAAATCAGGAGTGAAAGAGGACACCCCTGTTGAGTGCCTCTATGGATGGAATACGGGGTGGATATTACGTGGCCAGTACGCACCCGGGCCATAGGCTCCGCATATAGGAGGCAAATCCACTTCCCCCACCCCTCCCCCAGCTGCATCTTACCCATCACTGCTAGTAGAAAATCCCAGCGCAACGAATCGAACGCTTTTTCTAAATCTATTGCTACCACTACAGCATCAGGGAAATTCCCTATATCGGGGTGGAACATGACGTAATAGAGCCGCCGAAGATTGCCTGACGTGGATCGTGCAGGGATAAAGCCGTTCTGGTCTTCATGAACCAGACGCCTCATGTGGGGCAAAAGTCTCGTCGCCAGCGCCTTACTCAGGATCTTAAAATCCATGTTCAACATGGATAACGGTCTAAACTCAGTCAAATGAGCATGTATGTTTTTGGTCTTTGGCAGCGGAATTACCTATGCCTCTCTAAGTGTAGGCGGTAGTCGCTGCTCCTGAAATGCAACGTCGTACACCTGTTCCAATTTTGGGGCGAGAATATCCATGAAAGTAGCGTAAAACACTGCCGGGAGGCCATCAGGTCCAGGTGTTTTCCCTCTAGCCATATCTCTGATTGCCGCTTTAATTTCTCCAGCCTTAACTGGGAGCGCCAACGCGTCTCCATACTTGCGCTCTAAACTTGTCAGCTCCAAGCCCTCAAGATAAAGAGGTAAGTTCTCTTCCAGAGTCACCCCCGGCAACCCATACAGCATCTCGTAATATGTTCGAAACGCAGTGTTGATAGCCTTGGGGGAGGAAAGGATCTGGTCTTGACCGACTGTTTCACTAGGAATAGGCCTTCTGCCTTCTGGCGTAATCAGCCAGGCCAGCAATCGCCCAGTCTTACCACCCTCCATATGTTGGCGTGATCGATAGATTTTGAGGTCAAATGCCCGCAGCCTGTCCCATGTAGTGTTATATAGGCTTTTCACGTCTGCCAACTTGCTCTGCAATCCAGACCCACCCGCAATCTCTCTATCCAGGGTCAAAATGTGTTTTTCCAAGTCCTCCAATTCCTGGGTCACCATCCGCCTAAGTCCCACCTTCTGTCCCAAACAGTGTCCCCGCACCACCACCTTGAACGCTT
The DNA here is from genome assembly GCF_964204655.1 of Triturus cristatus. NCBI lineage: Eukaryota > Metazoa > Chordata > Amphibia > Caudata > Salamandridae > Triturus > Triturus cristatus. The sequence goes on from NC_140582.1 coordinate 502,399,926, forward strand.
CCCATTCTATCAACGGGGAGCTGGCTGTCCTCTGATTCTCCATGAAATAGTGCACCAGCTCTGCCGACAGTATCTGTCGGAAACCATCGTCCTCCAATAGCACTGAGTCCAATCTCCACAAGGGGATGGGGGTCTTCTCGAGTGTGGGCGAAAATCGCATGAGAAGGGGAATATGATCCGACAAAGACCTACCCAAGTATTCAGCTCCCGTTAACATATCCGACAATGCAGCAGAGAAGTTATCTGGTGATACTTGTTATGAGGTGTCCAGAGTGCTCAGGAAATTGAAAGTTCTGATTATTAATGAAGTTAGCATGTTATCAAACCCTATTCCAGCTTTTAATCATCTGAGAATGCAGAAAGTCCTCAGAACTGACTATGATGTTTTGTTTGGAGGTAAACACGTCATACTTTTTGATGACCTTTTAAAGTTGACTCCAGTCAAAGGTCAACCAGTTTTTAAAAAACTTGCACATGAAGAAACCAAAAAGTCATAAAGCAGTATTGGAAATGTTAACATCTAGTTATATTTTCAGTACACTGAGTTAACAGAAAATATGAGACAGGCAGCAGATCTAGAGTAGGGGAAAATATTAAAATACATAAAAATAGGTATAATTAGTAAAGGAGTTAAAAAAGCTCTTGCTCCTTCCATGGTTACATCTTTATTCCCAAACAAGAAGTCACCAGCTTCTACAATGCAGCATATTAAAACAGATTGTGCGCCTAATGCCAACATTGGATGAGTGCGTATAAGTTAACTTAGAAATGCTTCATTTAGAGAAACAGGAAATAGTGACGCTTAATAGTAAAGACAAAATGGAACATCAAGGTTTAAACTTTCTGCTATGTCAATCAGTGGTGAAGAAACCGGACTCTCTAGAGAAAACAGTTTCACATACTGCTAGTTTAGAGAAGACTTCAAACCTCTGTAAAAATTACAGGATAATTTTGGGACTAAATCTGAACATCGAGGAGGGATTCATGTATGGTGCTATGGGAAATGTGAAAGACTTCATTATATATCCCAATAGAACAGAGTATGAATATATTCTGATTACATTTTAGCACATTCAGGAAGGAAACAAAATAAGTAGGTGCACTGCCAGATATCTCCTGGTAGAAGATCTGTGTGGAAAGACAACAGTTTCCTCTGTGTTTGGACTATGCTGTCACCATAACCAAATCTCGAAGATTAAGTTTGGATGCAGCTATGGTAAATATAGGTCTTTAAAGACGGAATGTCTTATGTTACTTTACTACGGGTGAGGACATTGGCAGGCTTGTACCTTCTTGATTTTGATGAGAGCAAAGTGAATGCTGACTCATCATGTTTGATAGAGTATAATCACTTGCGAGGGATCTATGTTCCGCATCTGAGCTTATATCCCATTGTTAAGGAGCATCTAACTTACAGAAAGCAAAAACGTTCTGAGATTGTAGATTTTTCAGAAGTTTCAAAACGAAGTAAAGAATCTACAAACACTTCAAAAAAGCTAAATTCTAATTAAGTCAGTAATGTAATAGGATTTCCATTTTCTAACACTTTTGGAGTCTCATGTTATTGTAGTGTAGTAGTTAATGTTCTATTCCACCTACAGCCAGTGGCTGAAAACATTGTTCAACACAAAGAGAAACATTTATGTCAAGCTTTGACAACTCTTTTCCATTTAGTACATACTGAACAACACATGTGTAATTCTAGTGCATTGCCACATGATATGATTGACTAGTGTAATGGTGGTACACAGTTCACTGTGAACGTTCAACAAGATGCACAGGAGTTGTTAATGGTAATGCTAAATGTGTTAGAAAATTAGATAATTGCAATAAATGCAGCAAGATACACATGAGGTTTTAATGGTAGGGCTAAATGTGTTAGAAAATGAGGGAATTGCAATACATTTACAACAAACTATTCATGGAACCATGAATATGTAAATTGCCACTATTCAGGCTGAACAGACATTCAAGCAGAGTGATGTGTGTACCTTATAGTACCAGATTTCAAGTCAGTGTTATTTTTAAAACCTATTTGTAAAAGCTGTACAAAACAGCTGCTGTCCAGACTGCAAATCACAACTTTTGTCTATATTACTTTTAAGACAGAGTTTAAAATAACTCTTTCTCATGCTAATCGATGCAACTTTAAAGTTGGTCAGTTATCAGTTCATAAGAAAACATACTCTACTGTGGCTATCAATCTGGTTGGACTGACTGTAATGAGGCTTCTCTTACAGTATAGCAGAGATTACCCTGACAACTTCCAAATTACTATCTGATATTTCTACAGGCAACGTTCTAGAAGAAACAATATTTAGAAACATGTATGTAGATACAAATTGGTACAAAAATGTTAAAGTTCATTTTCAATGTCGTTTTGTGACCTGACAAGGATAATGACTATATAGTGATAGAAGTTATTCAAATAATAATAAATGGACTTAAAACAAATAAATGAATATCATCAATATATGCTATGTACCAGTGTTGGTCTCATGAACATAAAACATGTGGTTTTTTTTCATAAATCTAAGTGATTTATTTTTCCCCACAGTTATATAATGGAATGCATTTGATTAAACTAAACACACTGTTAGTATTCTGGTGTATATAAATTTTACATTCTATATCAGGATTTGTTGAGTCTCATGTTACTGTAGTGTAGTAGTTAATGCTCTATTCTGCCTACAGGCAGTGGCTGAAACACAAAGAGAAACCTTTATGTCAAGCTTTGGCAGCTCTTTTCAATTTAGTACATACTGATCAACACACGTGTAATTCTAGTGCATTTATACATGATGTGGTTGACTACTGTGATGGTGGTACACAGTTCACTATGAACGTTCAACAAGATGCACAGGAGTTTTTAATGGTAGTGCTAAATGTGTTAGAAAATGAGATAATTGCCATAAATGCAGCAAGATGCACATGAGTTTTTAATGGTTGGGCTAAATGTGTTAGAAAATTAGTGAATTGCAATAAATGCAACAAGATGAACAGGAGTTTGAATGGTAGGGCTAACTTTGTTAGAAAATGAGGGAATTGCAATAAATGTACAACAAACTATTCATGGAACCATGAACATGTAAATTGCCGCTATTCAGGCAGAACAGACATTCAGTCAGAGTGAAGTGTGTACCTTATAGTACCAGATTGCAAGTCATTGTCATTTAAAAAACTATTTGTGAAAGCTGTACAAAGCAACTCCTGTCCGGACTTCAAATCACAACTTTTGTCTGTATTGGTTTTAAGACACAGTTCAAAATATCTCCTTCTCATGCTAATCGATGCAACTTTCAGGCTGGTCAGATATCAATTCATAAGAAAACACAATCACAACTGTGGCTATTGTTTTTCATCATGGACACTCAATAAAGTCTGGTCACGACACAGTCTACCTCAAAAATTAATCTGATTGGACTGACTGCAATGAGGCTTCTCTGACAGAATAGCGGAGATTACCCTGGAAACTTCCAAATTTCTATCTGATATTTCTACAAGCAATGTTCTAGAAGAAACAATATTTAGAAACATGTATGTAGATACAAATTAGTACAAAAACATTAAAGTTAATTTTTAATGTCGTTATGTGACCTAACAAGGATAATGACTATATAGTGATAGAACTTTTCCAAACAATAATAATAAATGGACTTAAAACAAATACATGAGTATCATCAACATGTACTTTGTACCAGTGTTGGTCTCATGAACATAAAACATGTGTTTTTTTCATAAATCTAAGTGATTTATGATTCCCCACAGTTATATAATGGATTGCATTCCATTAAACTAAACACACTGTTAGTATTCTGGTGTATATACATTTTACATACTATATCAGGATTTGTTCAGTGTAAAGGCACATTCCATGATAAACAGTATTATCTTGTGAGAAGCTCATAAGGGCAAACCAGGAAGCACTGCCCCTTTGAACAGCATGTGAGGGATTGCCTCCCTGCCTCTTGTGAGTGCTTGCAAACTCTGGTGAGAGGATTGGTGGAGCAGCCGGTTATGATGGGCTTCTCTGGCTCTCGTGAGAGTCCCACAAGTGATTTTAAGAACCAAAAAAAGGGAAACAGTACAAAAGCAACGTCCATGATAAAAGTAGAGAGAAGCTCTCAAAAGACTATGTTTAGCTAACTGTTAGGAGTCCTAACTTTACTACTACTAAATGCCTTCTGTGAATACCAAAAGTAATAAGTTTAGGATTTTATCTCAGATTAGTTCTGTGAATCGGCCCCATTGTATCCCCTTGACTTTCTCTAACTCTCTTGCTGGACCTTGATGCTGAGTCATCACATTTCACAATGCAGTTCAAGCCAAGTCAGTTTCTAAGATTTAACTGTGCTGGTTCAAATATTGCCTGAGTAATTATATTGTCACCATTTTATCCACTGATGTTTTCCCACATGCTGTTTCTGCTTGAAGTGTTGTCCACACTGGGTCAAGCAGAGGTGGCCCATTGTTATCCTTTTGTTCACCTGATTCTCACTAACCTCTTTTACAACAAGCCCAAAAAATGAGCTTTGTCAGCTATTTACTCCCTGTGGTACTACCATCATTAACTTGAGGCCCCCCTCATACCATTTTCTTACCATCACGGCAAACTCATGCAACTTTCCAACTCTGTCACAATTCTTACACTCCCTACCAGTAGACTGTCACCACAGAAACTGTGCAAAATGAATATAGATTCCGCACTTGTGGAATGTGAAACCTTTCTCAGTTGTTCTTTTTCTTCATTCCTTTTTCTTTCCTCGGTATACGTATAACGCTACCGACATCACTGTCTTTCTTATCCCCTTTTCCTCATTAACAGTTCTCATCCACAATAGCAACTGCTCAATTAATTAGCAACTGTGATAACTTTATCCAGTGGAGGTCCACCTATAAACCAAAGCCTTGTGTTTTTTTATTTTTGGCTATTGGTGTGACAATGAACAAGCCTTTGATAATTCAATCCCCATAGCATGAAAGTTAAACAAATTTGAAAGATATTTCAATCTAGTAAATGATTCAACCTCCTTTTCTTTCCACACGTAAAATGAATATCTCAAAAGTATTAAATTGACACACAGACTTTGAAATATTTCTCAAATCTCAATGAGATGTTACGGTTCCCTTGAACCAGAACTATTTATAGTAGTTCTGAACTGTTTATTTCCTTCACTGCAGACCCAATAGTCCCTTAATAGTGTGAGACGAGCTGCGGCGTTCTGCACCATTTGTAATTTTGATAGCAACGTCTCATTTGCTGAGGCCAATAGGGAAACACCTTAATCCAAACGGCTCATGACCAGAGCTGGATCAACGTTTTCCTCACTTCAAGTGGTAGGAAAGGCAGGGCTCTTCTCAATAAATGCATCATATGGAAGCACGAGCCAATAATGAACTGAACCTGCTCAGTGGCATAGCCAGACCTTTTGCCGCCCATGACGGTCGGGTCATTTGCTGCCCGCCACAGGTGAGGGGGGGTGGAGATGGTCCCTGTGTCAGCTGCAGGTAAGAGCAGGAGGGTGCCGTCAACCCTAAAACCCGTCCCCACCCCATCCCCTTTCCTTGGTCCGCAACTGAACCTGCTCTTTCATGATAAGGCATTGGTCCAGTCAAACTCCCTAATTTGTAACTCCCTGTTTTGGTGTTGGAGCTATACTAAGTTCTGGGGGGCACCAGTCAGGATTCCAAAGCAGTTGGACCTTCCCAAACAGCATAATGTCAGTTTTTCCTGCATTTAGCTGGAGACAGTTTTCTGTCATTCATGTAGCAATTGCTTTCATCCTAGCAGAAAAAGATTCTTACATTTTGACCAGATTTTTGTTAAAGGAAATTAGAAGCTGTGTGTCATCTGCATACAATTTGATTTCAAAACCATATTCTCTGACAACTTTGGCTGGGGGCAACATAGATGTTAAAAAGAGTTGGGTTAAGACAAGAGCCCTGAGGCACCCCTATCCAGCATCATGGTATGAGACTTATAGGAGTGCAGAATGGCAGACTGATTCCTATTGGAGAGGAAATCACCAAGCCATTTTAGCGCTGTTCCGTCAATACCAACTTCCTGCAGCCTACGACGTAACCTGGGATGAACACAGTATCAAATTCTGCGGACAAGTCCGGCAGCACCAGCATAGATGATAAATTGACATCGAAATTGACATCGACAGCTTCTGATAAGGTCAGTGACTGCTGCCAGAGCTGTCTCTGTACTGTGTGATGGTCTGAAGCCGGATTTTGATGGATCTAGAATCTTATTTACATCTAGATATTCCTTATATTGTTTGCTTATGAGTCCCTCCAACATCTTGCTCAATAAATGGAGTAGAGAGATTAGTTGATAATTAGCAAGATTGGTCAATGCCAGATTAACCTTTTTTGAATGGCTCTGGCCTGTGCCGCCTTTCAGGCCAACAGAGTTTTCCCTGTATTGATAGATGAATTAAACAAGGAGCAGGTCGCAAGAGTGAGCTGGTAGGAGAGATCTGCAGAGATTCTCGGAGGGCAAACATCTAGAGGAGAGCCTGGCTTAGTTAAAGCAAGGATTTTCTGAATTGCCTCCGATGAGGAGCATTCAAATGTACCTAAACTGGTAGTAGAATTGGGGGGGGAGGGAAGTGCACTAAAATCAAACTCTTCACATACCTGATCAGGTGAACTAGAACAATTCTGATACTTTTTTTACATTTTGTTTTCAAAATGATAGGCTAGAGAGTCACAAAGTGCTCATAATGCATGTATTTCTTGGAATCAAATATCAGGATTTACATGATTTAGTGTGAAATCAGTAGATAATCTATACATCAGAATGTTGGCTTGGTGTAGGAAAAGTCCTTCTCTCTTGGGTGCAGATTTCATAAAGGTGTCCTCTAGGCCCATGAATGCTATTTCTATTTTTTAGTTCACCTGCATGGCCTTTGTATCAGAGAACAACCTTCTGTTCATATACAGCTCAGGATCCCAGGATAATTGAAATTTCCACCAGCAATTTTCCATTTGAGTCCCCTAGCCGGACATGCAAGAGTTTCTGGAGGAATTATTCCTGCTCTGAGTTTGGGACGTAGCAACTAAGGAAGGTGTTGGTTTTATTGTGTAATGCCAATTGAACTTTGGTGTAGCTTCCCTCCCCATCCCCCCTGACTTTAATATTTCCACTCCCTACATGATTTTTGTTGTGAATGACTACATCAGCAGAATTTGTGGATGCTAAGGCTCAAAATTGGTTGGGGTAGTGTCTTTGATGCTTTTGGAATTTAACGCAATGAATTAGGTGATTTCCTGTAGAAAGATCACATCAGGGTTGTGCTTGACTCTGTACCTGCACACTTGCCTAGCCTTTCTTCAATAGTTCAGCTTTTTGCATTAACTGAAAGTAAATTAATGATTATGTGGGATGTAACATGGTGTGCCTTCTTTCAATGTGCTAGAAGCCACTGCCTGCTCTTGACTTCCAGTGCTCTTCCTTGGGTCCCTCCTCTGTCTGTGCCTGTGTGAAAAGTAACAAGGTGGAGATTGCCAACTGGGCCCAACAGGAATACCTGTGGTAGATGCCTAAAATTGTGGAGTGTGCAAGCAGAAGGGGTGTATCAGGTGAAGAGTAGTAAGCTTCTGAAGGTGTGTGAATGTTCCCAGTTACCTGTCCTCCCTTACCCAGTCCCACAGAACCACTGGCACCTCACCCAGTCTTTTATAATTATTATGGTGCATTTGTCACTGGCTGTTCATGATTCCATAGCTACTTCAAATGGCTGATTGTGTGTTTCTGGACATGTATTAACATAGTGGGGGTCATCTTGTACTGCCCCTAGCCTCTTCACATATTGGGACACATCTTCCTTCACCATCCCCATGTTAGGGAGATTACTTCATTGGGCCTGTTCTTTGCTAGGTTATCTGCCATATTGGGTGCAGATCATCCCCCCAGGGGGTTTTAAACCTGACGTTGTCCACATCAACCTGGAGACCAGGGAGTTCTTTTGCCTCTTGTAGCGATAACACTATCTTCTGCTGGCCTTTCTGGTTGAACTAGAGGCTGCACGGGTAGCCCCCATTGGTAGGGGATGTCTTCATATCTGTGAAAGTCTGTTACTGGGCATGCATTTTCTCAGGGCAATGATTATGATTAAGAGACTCTGGTACAACTATAGTTTGTTGCCTCTGAAGATTATGGAGTATTTCACCCTTATTTAATTCCTCCTCTTTTAAAAAATACACTCACATCAGCATGTCAGGGGGGATTCTTTACAGTCCAATTGTTTACATACATGATTTGTCTGACCCAGCTTGATCAGAGAAGTGTTTTGTAGGTCCTTGATGGCATATAAGAGGTCTTGCACAAATGTATGGATGTTGCAACCTACAGGACTCCTACGGACTCGCCTGATTCTAATGTTGTTGCACCATGCATAATTTTCTAGGTCTTGTTCTTTGACTTTGATATTTTACTCCTCGAGGGCCAGGATCCTATCACAGAGTTGGGCCTGCTCCTTAAACCTGTCACCCACTACTCTTTTCAGATTATCAACTCTCCCACTTTATTGACTTTGCTCCTCATCTCATAAATGCAGGTCTTCAGATTGGTTCTAATCAACAACACCATGATGCAAATTTCTTTCAGGAAATGTTCTATGGAGACTTAGTTGATGGGACAGTCCTGATGATTCATTTTATAGGGGTTTGATAGGACCTAGCGTTCTAGATTCTGCTACATCTTTTTTGAGGTTGAGCAAGCGCACATTTCGGCTACTAAATATTCTTTCAGGTTCCTACCTCGGACCATGCCTCCATCACCTAGATGCCACGGTCTGAATGCCAGTGTGAGTCAGAGGACCAAAGGTTTCCCAGTTGCCCCCAACCAGCTGACTTCCTGTAATACATTGCATTGTATGTATTGCCTTTATGATGCAAGTGTGCTGATGTTTAATTGTACCTCGTGGTTACAGCTGAGAACGGACAGGTAAGGATTCCTGCTTCAACAGTTAGTTGATGCGGGGATCTGATCTGGCTGGTCGCTAAACATCGTGGGTGTTGTTGTAGACTCAAAATAAACTCTCTTTGATACTTCATCTAGTACATTCTACCTACCACACTTCCCCAGTGGACTTGTCATGCAGGCATGTGTGCTTCATTAGCTTGAAGTTCTCTTTGCTTTTTGGGCCCCCTCTGGAGTTGCTTCCCGTGTTGCCCCTCCTCTGGTCTGCTGATCCCCCACAACAGTGCAGGCTTTGTCAACTCTAGTTCACCTGCCAGGTGCTATGCTTTCCTCCTTCAATGCAGGGGGCTATATTTTAGGTGTGATACCACCTGGGTCTCGGTCAGTGTCCCAGTTGGGGTCTGGACGAACTTACAGGTCTAGGGTGGGGTCTATTAAGATTCTTAATGGGTGGCAGCATCCTGTCTTATGCAGGCCTATGGTCCAATTGCCTCTCTCATGGGGTGAGGTCATGGGCCGTCTTTGGCACACTTCTCACGCTTGCTCTCTGATAGGTCTTGTCACCCTACTACATCTCAGTCTGCAGATTCCCAGCCTCTTCTTTCAGGATGGGGTGGATCTCTCCACCTCCCTCAAGACATGTGATTGTTTCCACTACTTATTGTCCCTTTGGCGGGCTCCTCCAGTTGTACCTGTGTTTTGGAACCTTCCGTTTTCCAAGGCTTCGCTCACTCTTCTGAGGCCTGGCCTTTTCCTCGTCTGTGCATGCCAAACCTAAGTGTGTTGGGCTTATTTGCCTCCTGTCCCAGCCTTCACTCTCCCCTCTTGGCTTTGTTGTCCACTCTGCCTGACACTTGCTCTGCAGTTGGGCCGACGATTGATGGAAGTTATCACTCCTGTCTCATTTGGAATCTTAGGTGCTCCAAGAGTGCATTGTGCAAGTGCCTTGTGGGCTCCTTACAAATGGGCCACATGTATCCAAGATGGCAGCTGCTGCACTCCATGGCTGATCCCCGAGTTGACCCACCTTTCTTCCATTAGTGAAGGCATCTGGGATGTTTATCAGCTCTGCAGCGCCATGCCTGGACTGCCTGCAATTCATGTCACAGCTTATGATACTGGATGGCACCAATGGGTGCAGACCGACATGGAGCCGAGCTTCTCTGTGCAGCATCCCACTTCAGCTTCTGTGACCAATCATACAGCACCACAAAGGTTCAGAAATCTTCTGTCATGTAACCGTTATATTTCAGCCATTTATGCCACATTCATGAGTCAATCCCTGCCATGCAGCCCTCAATATTTTACAACGAGCGCTCAGCCTCTTGCCCCATTTACAACAATAAATGGGCAGCTTTGAGGGTTTCTTTCACTCCCCCTAAGGTGATTTTGGATGGTGCATTTGGCGAGATGTAGCCAAGCCTTGCAGATATAGCAGTAACAGCTGCTGGCTATGGGTCTGTACTACAAGAGCGTCATCAGGAGAAGTGAAAGAACCAAGAACCATTGGCAACAGAGTCCACATTATATCTTCTTTCCACCGCAGACAACTTTCAACAGGAACATCCAGTACCAGGGAAATGCAGACTTTATAAAACATTGGGGGTTTTAAGCATGCATGCCTCTGTGCTTCTTCTTTCCGAGACATTACAATGAGATCATCAGCCACAATTCTGGGCGAAATACCATTGTTCTAGGGGAGTTCCATGAAGTCTTCAGACCACCTGTCCCCAGAAGCCAATCCAGTGCAAGCAGATAGACCTCCTTTCTCTGTCCACGCTGAGAACCAGGTAAGTCCTAGCGCCCTCTCAGTCCAGTCTGAGACCGGGGTGTTTACTAGAATAGTAGCTTACCCACTGAGCATCCATGCTCGCCTCCTCTTTCCATGGAGCGGGATCCGGGTGGTCCAGCAGTGCCAGCATCCTTCTCCAGTACAGTGGCCAGTCTCCTTAGTTCCAGCCATAGCTTGCAGAAAGGGCTCCAGAGTGGAATCCGTGGTGGGGGCAGCACTCTCCCCTCGGTCTGCTGGATGTCAGTCAGGTCACTGAGGAAAGATGGAAACCACAGCTGCCAAAGGGAAGGCAGCTTGTGGCCTCTTGAGGTCTCTATGGTCCCCGTGTAAAGGGTCAACCATAGAGAAGGAAGAGGAGACAGTCATTTCTGTTCTATGAATAGTCTATACAGGAAAAGGTATAGCAAAGTGCGCTTAACACTAAATATAACCTTTCGCCTCTCACGCACCGCTTCTAGAATTCGCATCCTAGTGAAGTGATTTCCTTTTCCAACTCCCTCGTAAATCGTTACAAATGATCCCTACTCAACAGTCACCAAGCAATTTTGAAAAACAAAACATTAACTTCTGCTAGACTCTCCTCTACGCCCACATGCAGAGGAAACACGCACCATTCCCAGCGCCACTGAAGCGACTGGACTGGGGATTTAAATAGGGCAGAATAGCCATTTAGATCTGGGTGCAAAATGCTAAAAACTGGGGGAAACTGGTTTGGCACCCATTTTAGCCTTTGTTCTTGTTACGAGACGAGTGAAAATACAACACCCTTGAGAGCCACTTAGTGGCATATTTTGAACTTTTCCCGGAGTGTTCCGAGTGACAGGAGGAAGCATTGTTTCTGTTTGCATTTTCACAGGACACTGGAATCTTGCCTGGAATTGAAAAGGGGTCTGCAGTATTACCATGACTTTTCATGCTAGTATTTATCAGGCACTTTTAAAATTAAAATGCTCTAGGAAGAAAATGATTTCTGGTAACCTATTTCGACATTTATCTTTCCATAGAATTACACAATCATGTCTGAAATGAGGGGCCTAATAGGCTGCATAAACACACCTGGTCATGAGCACAAATGTTGTTTTTGCGCCTAAAACTGGTATAAATACCTAAAGGAAGTGAATATGACTCTCTTGAAGTTCTTACGGAAGGATTGCTGGTTGGCAGAGGAGGGTAAACCAGTGGGAGGGGCACTGGAGAGGTGGGGGGTCTTTACTCATGAAGATGACCCTTGGCAGTGGAGGGTAAACCAGAGGGAGGGGCGTTGGGGAGGTGGGGTGTCTTTACTCATGAAGATGAGCCTTCACAAAGTGGAGCTAAAGAAAGATGGATAGCAAGAGTTTGATGCTGGAGCAAAGACATCTGATAGATGAGCCCATGCGGATCCTCCATAAGGCTTCCAGGTTTCCGTTTCTACAGAGTTTTTAGAGATGAATATAGACAGTAAACAATATATTTCCTGTCTGTATTTGTTTTTTAAGGCCGAAAAATACAGAAAATTGTGCTTCTTATGAGTGACTCCTTGTTGCCCTTCACGAGTTCCAGACCAGCTGGTAGGCATAAAGACACAGTGGGGATTAAAAACAGGATGAGATTCCCTTAAATATAGACATATGTTAACATATATTTGCATATAAAACTAATATTTACTTCCTAGTTTAGTGTTTTGTTAAATTTAGCTGGTTAATTTGCTAAAACACAACATGCATCAAAGTGTGAGTGCATGTTTATCAGTTAAATAAAGTGGAAATATACCTTTATATGACCCATTTATTCTCAAAACATAAGCTAAATGAGAAAAAATACCACTAAAATAGCCCAAAAACAAATACGGATAGATATAGATGGAAATGTTAAAAAAATAAATACCATAAAACCGGGAGACCTACTCGTCCTTCACATAGACTGTGACTAGCCCCTGAAAGGATTTACTGGCCAATGAAAGGACCTTAAATCATTTAATAGCAACCTATCTGGCTGTTTTAGGCTGTGAATGATGCTGTGACAGCGCAGGAGCCCTTGACTGAGTTGGACAGCTGAGTATTGCAGTAGTCAAGGTGTGCCGTAAAGCAGTATAAGACAAGCACGCACAGATCATTTTTAGGTGAGAACGCAGAGATCCTCCCAAGAAGCTCGATAAAGATGAAGACTGGTTATAAGCAGTGGTTGAAGTGGGCGGGATCAGCAGGACACAGCATGCTCCTACTTCTTTAATTCAACAGATTCCGTTCCCCTACTTTTTTGTTTTAAACATGCATCCCAGGACGGCAAAATAGCCAAGACCTACAGATATGGCTCTGCCTTCATAGCCGTTCAGGGATGGAGGGGGGCAGAAGGAAACGTACTCTGTCTCTTCCTTCTTGGCCTGAGAAGACAAGGACAGTGTCTACTTCTGCTCTGCCACTGCCAGCTGCCCCCCCCATCTTTCTTCTTATTCCCTTTTTTTCTGTCTAGCAACTCCGTGATTTCAAGAAACGGTCCTTACCCTCTCTTTCCTCACTTTTTCTGGAAATGTCTTCTTTTTCTGACATTTTTTATTCCAAAGTGCAGCCTCGGAAAAAAAGTTCAAAATATGAAAAATAAATAAATAACTAAATAAAGCAAGACAGAGTTGTTGCAAAGTGGTCAGATTTATTTTATCCACACCCAAACATATTAGCGCCACTTTACAGAGTTTGCCAGTGAAGCGCTACTTTTGTTTTCTTGTCTTTTTTTAACAGCATTGTTTTCCCTGGGTGGGGAAGTGCACCAATCCTGGAGGTACTGCAATGCCTGATTGATGGGTTGATTGGAAAAAAAATGTGTTCCGCGGCTCTGTGTTAAACGATGTGGTCTCTTTAAACCATACTGCTTATGTTTTGTGAGGATATAAGCAATGAACATTGAAATGCGTCCCTCTAGGGCCCTATAGTCATGTCCTTAACTTTTCAGGCAAAAGCATTCACTGATTTCTGAATACTGCGAGTAAAGGCGTTAAGGTAACCATGTTGTTCCTGTTTACATTTCAAATACTTTTCTTAATCGTGCATTCCACATGAGTATTTGCTTTTTCCAGAATGTTATTACTTTTTTTTTAGGTCTTGTCTAGTGCGTAATTTGAATTTATTCACATCCAGGTGTTTATAGCGGGGCGCAATTGGGTTGTAGTTGAAGGCAGTGCGAGTTTCTCTCAGTGGGGCAATATGGTGTTCAGTGCGGGAAAAAATGTGGCACTATGGTCAGAGCTGCCGAATTTGGAACTGCTGAACCAGGTTCAGCCTTCATGACCAGTCCCTCAAATCACTTCCCCGAGGGAGCACATTCCTATGCTAGACCTTAGAAGGCTCAGCAAGACCTTTGAAGCCCTGGTGTCTTAGCACCAGCAGGTGGACCCTAGCGGTGGCAAGTGTGGGTTTACCTTGAAGGCCTGTCCACCACAATCCATACTGAAGTTCCCCTCATCTTGCGGGCAGGCCTATGAAGTAGCACACCCTAGAGCAACAGTGACTCTGTCACTGAGGTCACAGGACCTTTGAGAAGGCCTGGCTCTAGGGCGGTGAGACCGGTGTGACCGCACCCGGCGCTGACTATGGGTGGGGGTGTCGTGTTTGCAAGTATATTATGGTTTTAAAAGCACTGGCTGCCTCCTTCCTGGCCTCCAGCAATTTTTGGCAACTATAAAAATGTCATGATAATGTTCTTCCAAGAGAGAGATCAGGGTTTTGTCTAGTGGGAGTTTTGACTCATGGAAAGGTAGCACCGAGGCTTAATGTGCCTGCTGCAAAGAACATATACCCTCGAAAGCACAAAGTGCACATAATGTAAATAGATCAGTGGGTTACTGCTTTTGTTAGAGAGATCATCTTGTTACTTGTAGTTTATATGTTAAAATCTTAACATAGAACAGTGAGCTATTAACTGTCATCTAAGAGCTGCATGCAAACTGCAAGCTATAAATTAGAGCGTTATGCTTTTTTTTCCCCAGTCTTTGATTATCCTAATGTTGCAAAAAGTGTTCATTTGGATAGAAATCATTTCTTATTTTTAAAGAGAACCCCCAACCATGGTATTAAGTTTTAAATTGGTGTAATCTGGAGTGCGGCGCTGGAGCTGCCTGAAGCTCTATCTGGAGCGGGTCATCTTCCTCATGATGAAGATCGCCCCTCAGTTCTGGTACTTCCAGCCTACTTACCCTATGTGGCTGCCAGCACACAGAGCTCCATTTGAACTATAGCTGCACATCAAGGATTGTTACTCGAACTGCAAAGTAGCAAGGTTCGGTTAATAATGACAAAGTAATCAGTAGACAATAAGAAATATTTTTATACTGGGATAGTGAAAATAATACAACTTAGTTGTGAAGCACGGGAACTAGAGCAGCTAAATGTGCACCTCAGAATAATATGATAAAATATGTAACAAATGACTGAATTTTTCACAAGATAAACATTCCACCAAATAGCTGCACTTCTGGGTATTTGTTATCTCACTTATTACAACTCTAACCTAACATAAACATGGACCGTCCCAGATTACATGCAAAACCTCGCTCATTACATCACAGCCAGTAAACTCCAATTGGTTACATCACACAGCAATGGACCCTCACGAAGCCAGTGCCCATCAGTGGGTCTCTGGGAGTTTACAGTCCAAAATAACTTGAGGACAGAACAGCTCCATATTTGTGTCATAAAATGCTAAGGACTGGGGTGTGTGGCTAGCGCCCTAGCATGAAGGCTGCCTGAACTGCAAGCTCTGCGCCTGGTCCACAGACACCATGGGCCCTACTTGTCCTTGCTCAACAACAAAGGAGGTTTGTGAGAGGGGTTAGCTTGAGTGACCTCATACTGCACTCGTAGCATACCTGCCCCTCCTCGATCTGAGGATTTCACTGATTCCTCTTTGCCTCCGTGCACCCGATTAACAAATCTAAAATAGCGCATATCATTGACCTTCCTGGTAGGTCTCTCCCTCCCCGCTGCAGCTCCGCCTGCACCCCCGCTGTCTCTGCTGCTGCCGCCGGTGAATTGAGGCCCTCCACCACTTGCAGGCTTCCACCTGCGCCTCATCCCTGGTGGCCAGTGGTGGCCTTAGGTTCGTTTTTTGCTTGCTGCCTATTGCTTTGTGCCCGTAACTGTCTGTGCCCTCTGCCCCCCGCTCGCTGCCTTGCTTTTGTGCCCCTTTTATTCTGTACCCCTCGCCAACTTCTGTACCCCGTGCTGACTTTTGTGCCTCTGTGCCCCTTTGATTTTGTACCCCTTTTGCTCTTCTGTGCCCCGCGCCGGTCTCCTGTCCCCCGTCCCCGCCGCTGCCTCCCCTGCGACCCCGCCCCCTCTGCGCCCATTCGTTACACCCGTCCCTCGTCTCCCGCCTCCCAGCTGCTCCTCCCTCCCCACCTCCCCATATATGGCGGCCGCTGAGCGGCCGCGCCGCTGGCACGCCGAAGGTGCGACTAAGGCAAGCCCGTCTGCGCCCGTCCGCGCCTGAACCCCAGGCACCCGTACAAGCCACGAATACCGCCTTTGCTACGATGCCAAAACCCTCGTCGCTCTCAACCCAGGAAGGATCCACACCTGCTGCAAGGCCACCCCAAGGCGCACCAACGGCCCCTTCACCTGCCGGAACTGCAGCTTTTCCTGCCGCGAAAGCGCCAAGACACCTACCACGACAGAACCCAACCAGCTTAGATGCATCCTGATCAACACCCGCTCCGCACACAAACACGCCGTCGAACTCTGGGACCTACTCAACACCACATCACCAGACGTCGCCTTCCTGACCGAGACCTGGATGAACGAAGCCTCCTCGCCAGATATCACCATAGCCATCCCCGATGGGTACAAGTTCACCCGCAGAGACCGCACCAACAGGGCCGGAGGAGGAATCGCCATCGTCCACAAAAACACCATCAGGATCTCAACAAACACCAACGACACCCTCAGCACCGCCGAACACATGCACTTCCAGATCCACACGGACCCCGAGACCACCCTAAGAGGCACACTCGTCTACAGACCGCCAGGACCCCGGTCCCAATTCTGCGACTCCATCGCCGACCTCATCAGATCGCACGCGCTGACCTCCACCGACTACATCCTCCTCGGAGACCTGAACTATCACCTGGAGAACAACAACGACAGCAACTCCTCCACCCTGATCGACAACCTCGCCAACCTCGGACTGAAACAGCTCATCACGACGCCGACCCACATCGCCGGCCACACGCTAGATGCCATCTTCTCCTCAAGCTCCCACGTCACCTTCAACCACACCTCTGAACTCACATGGACAGTCCACCACTGTATCCACTTGTCCTTCCGAAAACCCCTCACACACCACCGCACATGACAGACCCCCTGCCGCTGCTGGGGCAAAGTCACTGAAGAACAACTACAGACAAGCCTCGCACTCAACCGTCCGACGAACCCCACCAACCCACTCACCCTCGAATGCTGGATGAACGACTGCGCCAACACCTTCACCCCGCTGAAAAACCCCGCCAGCAGAGACACCAGCAGAAGAGTCAGCTGGTTCACCCTGGAACTCCTCGACTCAAAACCCACCTGCCGGAAACTGGAAAACATATGGCACAGCGACAAGACGCCAGACAGCCGTGCTGCCCACAAAGACGCCATCCGCAACCACCACTACCTCATCAGGACCGCCAAGAGGACCTCCTTCACAGACCGCCTTGACAACAACGCACACAACAGCAAGGAACTCTTCACCATTGTGAAGGAACTCTCCAACCCCAGCTCCAACGCCAACGACATCCCACCATCGCAAGCCCTGTGCGACTCCCTCGCCGCCTTCTTTCACCGAAAAATCACCGACATCCACAACAGCTTCAGACCCCGAACGACCCATGCCGACCGCACCGCACCGAACTCACCGCACCCCTCCGCCCACGACACGTTGACAACCTGGGCCAACGTGAGCATCAAGGACACAATCAAGACCATGGTAACAATCCACTCCGGATCCCCGTCCGACCCTCTCCCACACCACATCTTCAACAAAGCCGGCAATTCCATCGCACCCCACCTGCACAAAATCATCAACCTCTCCTTCGAGACCGCCACCTTCCATGAGAACTGGAAGCACGCAGAGATCAACGCCCTACTGAAGAAACCCAAGGCGGACCCGAGCGACCTCAAGAACTTCAGACCCATCTCTCTGCTTCCATTCCCAGCTAAGGTCATTGAGAAGATAGTAAACACCCAGCTCTCCCGTCACCTCAAAGACAACAACATCCTGGACCCATCCCAATCAGGATTCCGCAGCAACCACAGCACCGAGACTGCCCTCATCGCCACCACAGACGACATCAGAATCCTACTAGACAATGGCGAAACGGCGGCCCTCATCCTCCTGGACCTCTCCGCCTTCGACACCGTCTGCCACCGCGCACTACACACGGCCTCCGAGACAAGGCCCTAGACTGGACCACCTCCTTCCTCTCCGGCAGAACCCAGAGAGCCCGCCTCCCCCCATTCCGGTCCGAGGCCTTCGAGATCATCTGCGGCGTCCCTCAAGGATCTTCCCTCAGCCCGACGCTGTTCAACGTCTACATGGCGCCACTAGCACGCATCGCCAGACAGCACGACCTCAACATAATCTCCTACGCCAACGACACTCAGCTGATCCTCTCCCTCACCAAGGACCCCATCACCGCCAAATCCAACCTCCACCAGGGAATGAAGGCTGTCGCAGACTGGTTGGAGGACAGCCACCTCAAACTGAATACAGACAAAACAGAGATCCTCATCCTCGGGTCCAACCCCTCCGCATGGGACGACTCCTGGTGGCCCACGTCACTGGGGTCCCCCCCGGCCCCCACCGACTACACACGCAAGCTGGGAGTCATCCTCGACTCGAAACTCTCCATGACCAAACAAGTCAACGCAGTCTCTGTTTCAACACCCTCCGCATGCTCCGCAAGATCTGCAGAAGGATCCCGACAAACATGAGGAAAACAGTCACCCAGGCCCTAGTCAGCATCAGACTCGACTACGGAAACAGCTCTACGCTGGAGCCTCGTCCAAGCTCATCAACAGACTACAGAGAATCCAGAGCGCTTCGGCACGCCTGATCCTCGACGTCCCACACCGCGACCACATCACCCCCCACCTGAGGAACCTGCACTGGCTCCCCGTCGACAAAAGAATCTCCTTCAAGCTCCTGATCCACGCACACAAGGCACTCCACAAAACCGACCCAGCCTATCTCAACAGTCGACTATCTTTCTACGTACCCAACAGGAAACTCCGCTCCGCTGAGCACGCCCTGGCCATGGTCCCACGCATCCGGAGAACTACTTCCGGAGGCAGATCCTTCTCCCATCAAGCCGCCAGGACCTGGAACACCCTCCCCCTCTACCTGCGACAAACCGAAAACCTGCTGACCTTCAGGAGACAACTCAAGACCTGGCTCTTCAACCAATAGCAGCACCATCCCACCCGCGCCTTGAAACCCTCACGGGTATGTAGTGCATTTTACAAATCAATGATTGATTGATTGATTGATGCGACTACAAAGAATACAACAGACTGATTAATTCGGCTATTCGCCCGCATAATGGGGAGATGAAGGGTTTGATGAGTGAGCGCTGGTACTTTTAACCTGCAAGCTGCTTGCTACTGTAGGTACGCCACCACTGTGCAAGCGGCCGATATCACCGCTCACTTTAACCCATAGTTCCTGACAGACCTCCACATATTGGCTTCATCAGCTTCATACATCCACATCATACATCAACTCTGAAGGCTCGGAGACCAGCCAATATTACTACATGATTAGTGGGGGCTCCATAACATACCAGTGATCTGCTAATTGTGAACTTGGCAATGAATAAGGTTAGTGTCCAGCACAAATATCTCTAAACAGGACTTGTGCGGCTCTATCGCTCTCTCACTCATCCAAGCATCGCTTATCAGGGGCCAGTTCTGTTCAGCACCGTTGGCGCATTCCCTACCACTCAGTGAATGTCTCTGCTGAGCCTTCTCTCACGACGGATGTATGTCGTTACAACGCACACTTTTACAACGCATGCACTTACAACGCATTTTTTACAACGCAACATCCACTACAACGCATTCCATTACATAGCATGACACTACAACGCATGTTTAAAAACTACCTTTACAACGCATTCCATTACATCGCATACTACCTTTACAACGCATACCATTACAACACATAGTATAGGGGTAAAAATTACTATTCTAACTCCAGGGGGTGCAACAGTAAGGTAAGTGTTGGATTGCGTTGTAATGGTATGCGTTGTAAAGGTAGTAGGCGATGTAATGGAATGCGTTGTAAAGGTAGTTTTTAAACATGCGTTGTAGTGTCATGCTGTGTAATGGAATGCGTTGTAGTGGATGTTGCGTTGTAAAAATGTCGTTGTAAGTGTAGTGCGTTGTAACAGTTGCGTTGTAAAGGTTGTTCACCCTCACGACATACCAAATGGCTGATCAGAGGGGTAAGGAGTCCAAAGATCACAAGGATGTTAAGGACCCCAGAACCAATTAAAACAAGCCAAGGTGGAACCCCCTGCACCGGACTCACCGATCAAACCCAAAGCTGATACGTTCACAAACATCCAAACCCAATACTGGAGCTATGCACCATGACCGACAGACGCTACGCAATGATTGTAAAGGGCTGGCAAACAGAAGCACCAAAGACGAATCCTGGTGGAGTATCGATTGGGGGAGAGAATTTTATTTGTATGGCTATGGCACTTTACTCTAACCTGATATGTAAGGTTTGAGTTAATGATTACACCTCCCAGTCCTTTCCACTATTGCAGGGCATGCGTCAGGGCTGTGCTCCTTCCCGGCTCCTCTTTCATCTGATTATTGAACCATTGCTCTGGACATTTATACATAATTATGACATTAAGGGTATCCCCTTCAGTTCTGGCAGGCAAATGGCAGCTGCCAATGCCGCTGACGTCCTAGTATTTACTAAGGAATTGATCTGACCATGCTCCACATTATGCACGAGATGGAGAGATACTCATTGGCATCAGTCTACTCTCTCAACCTGGACATGACCTAGGTCATCCCACTAAATGTCCACTGTACTGTATCAGAGATTGGTAGTTCAAGCTTGAAGTGGCAACCAGACTCCCTTAAATACAAGAGAGAGATCAGGGTTTTGTCTAGTGGGAGGTTTGACTCATGGAAAGGTAGCGCCAATGATTAATTTGTCTGCTGCAAAGAACAATGGTTTGGTAGGGATTTGAAAAGTTCACTTACCATTAATGAAAACAAAACACTGTCCAAAATATAAGATCTATTGAAAGAATGGTCCCCTAAACATGTTACTTGATGGGGTCGGACAAACGTGGTCCAAATGATGATAACCCCATTGGTTAACTTTCTCTTCAGCATGTTACTCATCACACTCTCTTCCTCTGTTTTTTAAAACCCTGGACAAATACCTCGCTGAATACCGATAGAAAGGCAAGAGAGACAGAATCTCCTTGAATACCTTGAAACTGACCAAGCCCAAAGGGGGCCTTAATCTTCCTGACTTCCCAAGATACCAGCAGGCATGTGTGGCATCACAAGGCACCTGGTGGCGCAAGATGCAAGAGGATACAATACAATACAATACAATACAATACAATACAATTTGTAAAGCGCGCTACATACCCGTGAGGGTCTCAAGGCGCTGGTGGGGGGGGCTGCTACTGATCGAAGAGCCAGGTCTTGAGGAGACTTCTGAAGGCCAGCAGGTCCTGGGTCTGTCGTAAGTTGGTAGGGAGAGTGTTCCAGGTCTTGGTGACGAGGTAGGAGAAGGATCTGCCGCCGGCGGTGGTTTTTCTGGTACGGGGTACTGTGGCGAGGGCGAGGTTGGCAGAGAGGAGGTAGCGGGTGGTGGTGTGGAAGTTGAGTCGGTGGTTGAGGTATACAGGTCCGGCATTGTGGAGGGCCTTGTGTGCGTGGATGAGGAGTTTGAAGGTGATCCTCTTGTTAACGGGGAGCCAGTGTAGGTCTCTCAGGTGGGGTGTGATGTGGTTGCGTTGTGGTATGTTGAGGATCAGTCGTGCTGCGGCGTTCTGGATGCGTTGCAGCCGCTTCAGGAGCTTGGTTGTTATTCCTGTGTAGAGGGCGTTGCCGTAGTCCAGTCTGCTGGTGATGAGGGCGTGGGTGACGGTCCTTCTAGTGTCGGGGGGGATCCATTTGAAGATTCTGTGGAGCATACGGAGGGTGTTGAAGCAAGATGCGGAGACTGCGTTGACCTGCTTGGTCATGGAGAGGGCGGAGTCTAGGACGATCCCTAGGTTGCGTGCATGGTCGGTGGGATACGGGGCTGTTCCTAGCGAAGTAGGCCACCAGGAGTCGTCCCAGGCTGAGGGGGTGGAGCCGAGGATGAGGACCTCCGTCTTGTCTGAGTTTAGCTTCAATCTGCTGTGCTTCATCCATTCAGCGACGGCCTTCATTCCTCTGTGGAGGTTGGCTTTGGCGGTGAGGGGGTCTCCAGTGAGGGATATGATCAGCTGGGTGTCGTCTGCGTAGGAGATGATGTTGAGGCTATGTTGTCATGCGACGTGGGCGAGTGGTGCCATGTAGCTGTTGAACAGGGTCGGGCTGAGGGAGGATCCCTGTGGGACGCTGCAGATGATCTCGGTGGTCTTGGAGTGGAAGGGTGGGAGGCGGACGCTCTGGGTTCTGCAGGTGAGGAAGGATGTGGTCCAGGCCAGGGCCTTCTCTTGGATTCCGGCGTCGTGGAGGCGAGCTGTTAGGGTGCGGTGGCAGACTGTGTCGAAGGCTGCTGATAGGTCTAGAAGGAAGAGGGCGGCTGTTTCTCCTTTGTCCATCAAGATCCTGACGTCGTCGGTGGCGGCGATGAGGGCGGTCTCGGTGCTGTGGTTGCTGCGGAGTCCTGACTGCGATGGGTACAGGATGTTGTTGTCTTCAAGGTAGCGGGTCAGTTGTCTGATGACAATCTTCTCTGCGACCTTCTCCGGGAAGGGGAGCAGGGAGATGGGCCAGAAGTTCCTGAGGTCGTTGGGGTCTGCCTTGGGTTTCTTCAGTAGGGCTTTGATCTCGGCATGCTTCCAGCTATCCGGGAAGGTTGCAGTCTCGAAGGAGGAGTTGATTGTTTTCTGGAGATGGGGTGCGATGGATGCGCTGGCTTTGTTGAAGACGTGGTGGGGGCAGGGGTCAGAAGGGGATCCGGAGTGTATGGAGTTCATGGTTTTGATGGTGTCTTCGTATCTGACGTTGGTCCAGGCGGTCAGGCGGCTGGTGCGGGTTGCAGGGGTGGTTGTCTCAGCGGTGGGTGAAGGGGTGTAGGAGTTGAAGCTGTCGTGGATGTCGGTGATCTTGCAATGAAAGAAGGTGGCCAGTGAGTCGCACAGGTCCTGTGAAGGTGGGACGTCATTGGTGCTGGCGCTGGGGTTGGAGAGTTCTTTCATGATGTTGAAGAGCTCTTTGGAGTCGTGTGCGTTGTTGTCTAGGCAATCTTTAAAGGCGGTCCTCTTGGTGGTCCTGATGAGTTGGTGGTGTTTGCGGATCGCGTTCTTGTGGGCCGTGTAGCTGTCTGGTGCATGGTCTCGGAGCCATTTCTTCTCTAGTTTTCGGCAGGTGTGCTTGGAGGTCCTGAGGTCTTCGGTGAACCATGCAGCATTTTTGTTGGTGTGGTTAAGTGCGGGGGTCTTGAGAGGGGCGAGGGTGTCGGCGCAGTTGTTGAGCCACTGTTTCAGGTTGGTGGCGGCGGTGTCGGGTCGGTGGGGTCGGCCGGTGGTCTGAGGGCGAGGGTGGTGGTCAGTTGCTCCTTGGTGATTTTGCCCCAGCATCGGCGTGGCGGCTGTTGGGTGCAGTGGCGTGTGGTGGGTTTCTTGAAGGTGAAGTGGATGCATCGGTGGTCGGTCCAGTGGGATTCGGTGGTGTGGTTGAAGGAGATGTGGGGACTTGCGGAGAAGATGGGGTCTAATGTGTGTCCGGCGGCATGGGTGGGTGTCGTCACGAGCTGTTTGAGTCCGAGGTTGGCGAGGTTGTCGATTAGGGCGGTGGAGTTGGCGTTGTTGTTGTCCTCGAGGTGGAAGTTCAGGTCCCCGAGGAGGATGTAGTCTGTGGAGGCGATGAGGTCAGTGATGGTGTCGTTGAAGTGTGGTCGAGGTCCGGGAGGTCTGTAGAGGAGAGTTCCTCTGAGGGTGGTGTTGGGGTCGGTGTGGATCTGGAAGTGCATGTGCTCGGTGATTCCTCCTCCCACTCCGTTGGTGCGGTCTCTGCGGGAGATCTTATAGCCTTCTGGGATGGCTATGGCGATGTCTGGTGCCGAGGAGGCGTTCAGCCAGGTCTCTGCCAGGAAGGCGCCGTCCGGGGTGGTTGAGTCTAGGAGGTCCCAGAGTTCGATGGCGTGCTTGCGGGAGGAGCGGGTGTTGAGGAAGATGCATCGGAGGTGGTTGGGTTCTCTAGTTGATGGTTTCGCTGGCCGGATGCTGGTGAAGCTGCAGTTCCGGCAGGTGAAAAGTCCTTGGGTGTGCTTCGGGGTGGCCCGGTAGCAGGAGTGGTCGTATCCGAGGTTGAGTGCTTGGAGGGAGCTGGAATCGTAGTGCAGTCTGGTGTTCTGGCGGTTCCGGGGTCCAGGGGTTCTGGCGTTGGGCGCGGTCCAGGCGCGGACGGGTGCAGACGGGCTTGCCTTTGGCGTGCCCGCTGCGCGCGTCTGTTGCGCTTCCGCACGGCGTCATCCATAAGAGGCGAAGTGGGAGGGAGGAGCAGCTGGAAGGCGAGAGCGGGGCGGCCAATGGGAAGGGGCACAGAAGGAAAGGGGGCGGGGCCGCAGGGGAGCAATGGCGGGGAGCGGGGGGGCACAGAGTGCAGTGGCGCTAAGGATCGCCTATGGACAGAGAAGAAAAAACAGATACTAGGCAAGAGAGTAGAAATTGCTGTGAAAAAACGATAAAATGAGAACAGATACCAGGGCACAACAGCCGCGAACCCGCGGCGGCGGCAGCAGGGGGAACCAGTCACGGACACCTTGGAGGAGCCGTGCGGCGTGGGGAGCGACCAGAGGTCAGGTCACACTCACTACCGCGCGGCGTCCTCCATAAGAGGCCAAGTGGGAGGGAGGAGCAGCTGGGAGGCGGGAGCGGGGCGGCCAATGGGAAGGCACCCTAACATGGCTGCAAATTGAGGCCCGACTATTTTCACCTGCTGCCCCTTACCTCTCCACTGTCTATCCATCATGGTGTCAGAGCTTCCTCTGGAACAATCGAAATCCCTAATGCTGGACACAATAGCTGCCTTTTACAGATAGACAAGCTGCTAAGTAAGAAAATGTCCAGCTTGGGACAGGTGTCTTTGTGATATAGTCCCAAGATTAAGATGGAAGGGAAAACATTATACTGGGAATTATGGGCAAGTACAGGCATAAATACCATAGGAGACCTGGCAACGTGTCTTCACCCTATCTCTACCCTGCATGAGAAATTCAGCCTACCCAACATCGAATTCTATAATTTTCTTAAACTAAAGTTCATAATTGGAAGACTAGTCCAGCGCCACTTACCTGATCTTCCTGGGCTCTTGGTAATTTTAGGAAGTTTGGTCACTCTACATCACATATCTACAAATTGCTTGAGATAACCAAAAACTACCTGGTGAGAGTCTTGGAAAAGAAATGGGATGATTACGCCAAAGCTTCATACATTACGCCTTTTTCAGATGCCATATGGTTATTCCCTTTTATACCAAAAATTACTCCTGCCTTAGCACAAACTAGAGATTGGTCCACACATTCACATGGTAGGTCTGTCCAAGTTGGACGTTTGTTGGTGATGCAAGGACGGCGCAGATACCCTGGCCACATGCTCTTTTCCGGTATAATGGCTTGAATATTATTGGGCAGAATTCAATCCTTGATTCATGATATTTTTGGGAAACCATTTAAGACTGACTTCTTGACAGTTGCCTTGGTGCTACAGCAAATTCATCCACACTAAACCTTATTGAGCAGGACGCATTGCTGCTGGAATTACTACCAGCGGTGGGTTTCTTCCTTTTGATTTTTGTTGGTGGGATTTTTCACTTGTGTTTGGAATTGTGCACTTCTAGTGTGGTTATCAGATAACTTGTCAATACGGGGATAGTCTCTAGACCACCTAGGAATGTCTGCGATATTGGGTTTTCCCTTTGCAACCTCCCATTCCCACGTCCCTGTTCCACACTGCAATCTGTTTTACCAGTGGTATGTTGCATTCCGAGCAGCCTATTGTCTGTCTTGACCATCTCCAGTGTGATATATTCTCCTTCAGAAGTGTACTGTATTCTCTTGTATTACTGTAGTGGCAGAAAATTCAGTAACATGTTTGAAATAAAGAGAAAATGCTAAGGACTTAGTTGTTCAGATTAGTGTGTGACAAGCTCTGTCTCTAGTAGTGAGCGAAGAACAGCGGACCACGCCCCTCCCATTCCACCGGATTCCCTTTGCCCTCAGGAGTTGCCAGTTCATTGAAATCAGGCATGCTCAGCACCATGACGTGGCTGTACGGTGACAACAGAAGGAATGCCCCCTCTTTCAACATATTGCAATAATGCCCTTCTAAAAGGATTAATCCAGGATTTTTAGGGGACATGTGTATCTGGAATATGGTCACACATTAGAGATCTTTGTGTTACTACTGGAAAACAGAGCTATTTAGCAACGAAATAGTGTCATATATTGCTATTGGATTTTAAACTGTTGATATCACAAAGAAAGAAATACAGAAATACATTACTGTGTACGTTGATGTGGGATATACAGTGGGTTGTACTTAGCATTAGCTACATTAAATTGCATTAACTTTATTTAATAAGGATTGAAAAAAGGATCATTATCTTTTTTAATCCTGAGCTGGCGTGGGGCAGCTGTAGGAGCGGGAGCTCATATCCACCGGCAAAGGGTGACATCTCATTTCAGACAAATCAAGATGTTTTACGGAGCGAGCGGCAGTGACTTCCTAAACAAAACAGTGGCTAATTGAATATCGTTCAGTGACGCAGGCAGCGGAAATGTTTGTCTTCCTGTCGTCCAATGCAAACTGTCCGCAGGTGTGAGGTGCTGCAGCTGTGAGAAGACGTAAAACGTCATTTACGGTCTCCCACTCAGTGTAAATCAGGGGGCGTCGGTGATAGAGCTGCTCAACAATACATGAAATCCCACACAATAGCATACGTCATATCAAGTATTTAACAGAGAGGGCATAGCCCAAAACATCTGCTCACCCTTCCGTAGGGACATATACCAATTTCGTAGCTTGAGCATTACATTTTGTCCTGTACCTACTTTCCTATGATAGATAAACATTCTCTGGACTCATGGGCACATGAGTTTAACTTTTACAGTCTTTTAATTAAATGTAGTCTTTTACATTTATTCCTGTGGGGGGGGGGGGGGGGGGGGTTGTTTTATGGAACTTTTATAAAAGAAAGCATTTAAAAAAACAACATTGTATATTTCCGCCAAGGTAAGCATAACTATTCTCGGTGTGGCTTTTTGTAGCCTGCAATGAAATGCAACCGTGGGATGCAGTTTACATTCGTTGAGAAAGCAGCATGGAAATGGGGTGCTGATGTATCCATCGTCAGGTGTACTTCCTTTTCCTGGCATGTATTGTACATTATGAAGGACTCCACCTATTGAATGTTAATAAAGACAACCAATAAGTCCCCTAAAAAACATTAAAAATTGTTTTTCTGAATTGCACGTCCAGGAAGTGTCTTGGGTTTGTAGATAATTAATTTGTTCATTAATGCATTTTTGTGGCCAATAGATGTCCAAAGCATGCACGTATTTATGAGCATTACAACAATTTTGACCTGTGACAGTGATGGTTAATAATGAAGCACAAATGTTAGGGCCATACAGGACTAGGAGTTCTCTGTCAGTGTAATGGACTCCAGGATACATTGAGGTTGATGGGAGACCAAAGGCTGCAGTTCCAAAAGCAGCCATTGTAAGTGGACTTATATATTGTATAGAGAGTGTTAGACCTGGCATCTTCTGGCATGTTTCCACTGTCTTTTTGCTTTTTGGCCTCCTGTTTTTAATGGTATGTTGAACTTCTTTTTGCTGGTTTAGTGCCTCTGCGCAATTTCTCACTGCTGTTCAGTGTTAAAGTGCAAGTGCTTCTACTGTAAATTGTGTTTATGGATTGGTTTGTCCATATTTGGCTTATTTACTAGTAGGTCCCTAGTATAGTACACTGTGTATGCCCAGGGCCAGTGGTCATGCAGCACTGATTGCGCCACCCACACAAGCAGACTTTCAAAGGTGTCTCAGACCTGCCACTGCAGTATCTACTCTCATGTCGACCAATCAAGTACCTCCAGTTGCCAGGCCCTAGCCGTCACTTTTCTTACATGTCAGACACCCCTCAGGCAGGCTCAAGGTACCTCTGTGAGCAGGGTGCAGTGTATGTGAAAGGTAGGACATGTCCTGAGATGTGAAATACTGCCAATTTCGTTTTTCACTATAGACAGGCTCTCTATCCAATAGGCTAACATGAGAGTTGCTTAGTAACATCTTCCAAGGCTAACTTTCCATGGGGACAAGATTGGGATATAGAGTTTAGTATGCCTGAACTCAGGATTTAAAAATACATCTTTTAGTAAAGATGATTTTTGTATTATGTTTTTGAAAATACCACTTTTAGAAAGTGGGTATTTTCTTGTCTAACGATTCTGTGTGCCTCTGCTGGTTTGTATATCGACTGTCTGGTTTTGGAGTGACAAAGACTGGGGATGTGCATTCACTGTAGACAGCCACAAGGGGAGTTGAGCTGTGTCCTGCCCTTCCTGGGTGACTCATAGTTAGACTGAATAGGCCTGGTCTGCATTTAGAGTGGTGGGAGGAGTCTTCATTAGTACCTGAATAGTCAGCGTCTCCTCTGCACAATGCTGTCTCCACCTCCTGTAGTGAAGCTGGGCCAGAGAAGGTAGCACTGGCTTGGACTGGGCTCAGAGACCCTTGCCACAAAGAGGACCAAGAGAAAATGTGGTATAAATATGTGGGCGAACAAAGCAAACATAAGGAGACACTAACCACCAGTCACAGATCTGGGTTGAATCCATCATCGTTCTTTAGCTCACTTCGACACCCCAGTTCAGGACCAGCCATTTGCAAATCATTCTTGACCCTGTTCGTCATGGGAACAGTCCATCCCGAACTGCCAAGCCAGGTCTTCCCTGAACCGGAAACAAGCATCTTGGGACCGGTTTCAGGGTAATACTATATTGGGGCCCTGACCCCAGGACTTTAGAACTCTTTTAGATCAATGAACCTGCCAAGAAGAAGAGCTGGCTGGAGAAGCTGTGAGGAGGAATTACCACTTTGCTGTGTGCTTTGCTGTGTTGGCCTGCAGTGGCTGCTTCTGTCTTGGGCAGAGAAAGGACTGGACTGAGATTTTAGCAACTTCTTTGTTTGGGTTTCTCCTGTTCAAGAAGTCTCAGGAACAGCAAAGAGGCCAAGTTAATCTGCTACCAGCACAGGAACTGTGTGTTTTGTGCGGCAACAGAAGAAAAAGCAACCCAACGCCATCAATGAAGCTGCTGCCGGCTCCATGCCCTACAGGCACCGCAGAGGGCACCGCCACACTTCGCACTGCAACCCTGGTCTCATCGACGATGCCGCCATCGAGCTGCTGCTTGCACCATGACCTGTGGGCACTGCACTTTGCACCATGTCACTTCACACCACCGCCCTGGTATCCCCGACGACAACTGCACTTCACACCGTAGCCCGACGCCTGCCGGTGCTCCCGACTTCAACCGCATGGAGTTCGATCTGCAACGCATGTGACGTCAAGGACCCGACGACTTCTGCCCCGACCTCTGAAACCGATGCCTGCCAATGCTGGCTCCTCAGAGCTCACCCCGAGGTCCCCTATGCCCTGCATTTGTAACAGTACTGCTTTGCGGGTCTTTCTGACATTGTAGCTGGCCCGCGATGCCACAGTCATCCAGAACTGTTTGGATTTGTTGTTCACGATGCCGTGATAGACACGGATGGAACTGTATTTTAAGTCTAATTTTGCCTACTGATAATTCTAAGAACTGTATGGTAGATTTTTAAAATCATTTTTGGTCTTGTTTGCACAGATAAAATATTGGATATTTCTCTAAAACTGGTGTGGTGTCTTTTTGTAGTGTTTTCACTGTATTACTGTATGTTATGTGCAAATGCTTTACACAGTGCCTCTGCGATAAGCCTGACTGCTCGTGCCAAGCTACCAAGGGGGTGAGCAGGGGATATTTTAGAAGTGTATCCCCCTTATCCTGACTAGGAAGAAGGATCCCTACTTGGACAGGGTAACATCCTGCCAACTAGAGACCCCTATTTCTAACATTGGTTGCCAGCATTGAGGATAGGACTTGCATTTGCACTTGACCTACAGTGATTGGTGTACACAGCTACTATATCGCAGACAATTATGTACTACAAACTGTTTTCTTTTTGGTCTATTTTTGTGTTTCCATCTTTTTTAACTTAAACATCCTACTGCATCATGACTGATTAAGCAGCAGCATCAGTTGCATCCCTAGAAGTGGCCTTTGAGGAGGAAATGTTGGAAACCTACAACGTATGGGGGTTAAAGGCTATGTGTAAAAACCTAAAGGTTAAAATCAGAGGCCTCACCAGGAAAGAGGAGCTACAAAAGGCGCTGAGAGCCTGGGTAGCAGCCAGACATGCTAGTGGGCAGTCTGGAGACCTTAGCGTGGAGGCGGAGGAGCCTATTTCTAGGATGGATGTGTTTCTGGAAGGGGATGGACCTTCCAGGCTAGGCAGCAGTGATTTGTCTCCGGATCAGCTGGAGGACAGAAGGGAAGCTAGAAGGCATCAAATAGAGCTTGAGAGGCTCAAGATGGAATCACAGAAGATGGTTTTAGACCATGAGCATTGTGTCAAGGAGCTGCACTTAAAGAGTAAATCCTGCACAGATGGTGCCAGAAATTACTCAGTGCACTCAGACAGAGTAGTACACATTCCCAAGAATGTAGGAAAGGAATTAAAGAAGGGTGATGCCATACAAAGGTGGTTTCAGGGCTATGAGTCATCTATCCACATGAATGGGGTCCCTGAAAGGAATTGGGGGTCAGGATTGTGGCCTCATTTCTCAGAAGAGTTGAGGCACACCTTGTTGCATTTGGGTAAGGGGTACAACCTCACCTACACTGACTTGACCCTTCTCATTAGGTATGGTTTCACTCCTAAAAAGTACAACGATCAGTTTAGGTCCAGTAAGATAACTGATTCCCAGGCATGGTTGGAATGTGTGGATTCTTTATGCAGGTCACTGGGTGATTGGGTAAAGGGCAGCAATGTAACAGATTTTCAATGGCTGTACAATTTGATTGTGTGGGAACACTTGTCTAATCTATGTTTTGTAGAACTGCACCAGCACTTGACTGATAGTAAGCTGACTGACCCCAGGAAGCTTGCTGTGGAGGTAGACCGCTGGGTGAGTACCAGGGTCCACAAGAAGGTGTATGGGGGAGACTCCACTAGAGGTGGGCAGGGTCCCCAGCAGAAGAGTGGGGGGACAAGGGTAAAGTAAAGGAGTTTTCTAAAGGGCCCCAAACTAGCACCCAGGGTAAGGATTCCTATCCCAAAGGAGATAAGAAACCATGGGTCTCTTGAGGGAGGTCTGCAGAGACAGGACACCACACATGATATGTCTGTGAGCGGCTGGGTCACTTGAAAGGGAATCTCAAGGGCCCCAAGAGGGCAGAGCCACCCACCGGTGAGCAGTCCAAGGTGTTGGCTAGTGTAGCACTTGGGGAGGAGGGGTACCCAGAGGAGGGTGGGTATCCCACAGAAATGACCCTTGTCTCACTGGGGGACAGTGTGATGGTTCCAGGAAACCAGGTGCCTGCAAACACCAAGAAGTACAGCCTCTGGGTGACCATCAATGGGAAAAGGGTAGAGGCTCTCAGAGATACTGGAGCCAGTGTGACCTTAGCCCGGTGTCACCTGGTCTCTAAGCGGCAAGTAGTCCCTGGGGCATTCCGCCAAGTAGTTGCTGTGGACGACTCAGAGCGCCAGCGTAAAGTGGCGCTGGTTCCCTATACATGAGGGGGGTATCTGGTCCCTTGAGGGTGATAGTAAGCTTACTATGCCTGTAGATTGTCTGCTAGGTAACAATGTAGAACAGTCCTTATGGAAGGATCTGGAGTTCAGGTCTCACTGGAGATGCTTGGGTAGCCAGAGTATGCATTTGTGACCACTCGGTCCATGGCAGCCCATAAGGTTGATCAGAAGGACCTGGAGCCTGAAATAGTTGCCCAGGTGCCTGCCAAGAGAAAGGGCAAGGGGTGTGGGAAACCTGTCCCTGACGTTCCCACGGTCCGGGAGGAGGCTGACCTTGAGGGGGATGCCCCGGCACCTACAGGGAAGCAAGTGGCTGAACTGGGGGACTTATCTGAGCTGACCCATTAGCAGCAAGAAGGGGGTTCCACCAGGGAAGAATTCTGCAGGGAGCAGAAAGAATGCCCTTCTCTAGAAGGTTTGCAGCAGCAGGCAGCAAACCAGGCAGCTGGTGATCACTCTTGATAACACTGGATCTACTGGGAGAATGGTCTCCTATACAGCGAGCCTAAGGTCACTAAGCCTAGGTCAGCCCGTTTGCTGGTGGTACCCCAGCACTTCAGGACCTTCCTACTGGGTCGGGCTCACGACGTGCCTTTGGCAGGATATTTGGAACAGTACAAGACCCACTTCTTTTGGCCCCAAATGCAAAGGCAGTCTGATGCTGATTGTTGATCTTGACAAACTTGCCAGGCAAGTGGTAAGAGTGGGAGGAAGTGCAAGGCTCGTCTCCAACCTTTTCTAGTTTTAGCAGGGTGGGGGTGGACATTTTGGGGCTCCTGAACCCCAAGACAGCCATGGGCAACAGGTACATCCTGGTTTTGGTAGACATGCCACCCGGTACCTGGAGGCTATCCCTCTCAGGACAACAACAGTGCCAGTGGTGGGCCTGGCGTTAATGGGAATATTTGCCCACATGGGGCTCCCCAGAGAGGTGGTATTTGACCGGGGTACCAATTTCATATAAAAATATATGACATCCATGTGAGAGGAGTGTGGTATAACCTACAAGTTCACCACTCCTTACCATCCCCAAGGAAATGGTTTGGCGGAGAGATTCAAACAAACCTTGAAAGGCATGATCAAGGGTCTAACTGAACCTATGAGGCATAAGTGGGACTTTCTCTTGCCACACCTTCTCTTTGCTTACAGGGATGTATCACAGAAGTCCTTAGGGTTTAGTACATTTGAGCTACTGTATGGGCAACCTGTGAGAAGACCCATCAGTTTTGTAAAGGAAGGCTGGGAGACAGCTGCCAGGAAAACTCCCCAGGATGTATTTAGCTACATGCTGGCATTGAGAAACCAAACTTCACCCTTCATGAAACTCACTCAGGTGAACCTAGAAGGCAGCCAGGAGGAAATGAAGTGCTGGTATGACCAGAATTCCACTCTGGTAGAGTTTTAGCCTGGCTAGAAAGTGTGGGTCATGGCCCCGGTAGAGCCTTGCTCTCTTCAGGACCAGTGGACTGGGCATTTGAAGTGGTAAAGTTCAAAAGTGATGTCATCTATATGGTGAATCTGCAGACTCCCAGGAACCCTTTCAAATGAACCTCCTCAAACCTCACTTTGAGAGGTCTGGAGTGAGCATGCTCTTGGTGACAGATGATGGGGTGGAAGAGGAAAGTTAACCCCTTCCTGACCTCCTGTCTACCAAGGAGCACGATGGGTCAGTGGAAGGTGTAAACCTCTCCCCTACACTGACCCCCGAGCAGCTGTCCCGTTGTTGGGGCAGTTTGCCACCCTGTTCTCCATGACCCCCAGTGTCACCCATTGGTGTACCTATGACGTGGACACTGGGGAAAGTTCTTCTGTGAAAGACCACATTTACAGGCTGACTGACAGGATCAGAGTCAGCATCAAAGAAGAGGTTTCTAAGATGTTGGTCTTAGGGGTGATAGAGCCCTCCAACAGTCCTTGGGCCCACCCAGTGGTCTTGGTCCCAAAGGCTGTTGCACCCTGTGCCACTCCTGAACTTCGATTCTGCGTTGTTCTGTGCCATCACCAGGACTAACATGCACCCCATCCCCAGAGCTGATGAGCTCACCAAGCAGTTGGGAGCTGCCAAGTTCCTCAGTACATTTGATTTAACGCCTGGGTACTGGAAGATTGTCTTGACCGAGGGGGCAAGGGAGAGGTCTGCATTCTCAACAACAGAGGGGCACTACCAGTTCCGGGTGATGCCCTTTGGGTTGAAGAATGCCTTTCAGAGGTTGGTCAACCAGTTGTTGGCTGAACTGGGGGATTTCAGTGCCGCCTTCCTGGATTACATTGCAGTGTTCAGTTCCAGCTGTGAAGATAGCTTATGCCACCACTGGGAATTGTTGCATTCTCTGCAGAGGGCAGGCCTCATGATCAAGGCTAATAAGTGCCAGATAAGGCAGGAGTCTGTGGTGTACTTAGGGCACCAGGTAGCAAGCGGCCAGGCGGCGCCCCTACCGCCTAAGAGCGACACCATTTTGGCTTGAGAGAGACCCATGACCCAGACAGAGGTGAGAGCCTTCTTAGGTCTCACCTGTTACTATAGGAGATTTGTTAAGGGCTATGGTACCATTGTCGCCCCCTTGACTGAGCTGACTTCCAGGAAGCAGCCCTGAAAGGTGATCTGGACTGATGCCTGCCAGACAGCTTTTGATGCCCTGAAGGGAGCCATGTGCACGGTGCCCGTGCTCAAGGCACCCGACTTCTCCAAGGAATCCGTAGCGCAGACCGATGATTTACAGCATGGTGTGGGAGCGGTGCTCTCACAAATGAATAAAAAGGGTCTAGACCAACCTGTAGTCTTCCTTAGCAGGAGACTAATCCCCAGGCAGCAGAGGTGGAGTGCCATAGGGTGAGAAGCTTTTGCTGTGGTCTGGGCACCGAAGAAGCTAAGACCCTACCTGTTTGGGACTCACTTCCGAGTTCAGACAGACCACAGGCTCCTCAGATGGTTAATGCAGATGAGGGGTGAGAACCCAAACCTGTTGAGGTGGTTCATCTCCCTGCAGGGAATTGACTTTACGGTGGAACTCCACCCTGGCACCAACGCTGATGGTCTGTCCAGGTTCTTCTGCCTTTGTGAAGAGAACTCCCAGGTGGTTGGGTAGTTCTTCCTGCTTTCAGTCAGCTGGAGGGGATATGTGTTAGACCTGACATCCTTTTATTTACTCTGCGCACTTTCTCAGTGCTGTTCGGTGTTAAAGTGCAAGTGCTCCTACTGTAAATTGTGTTCATGGATTGATGTTTCCATTTTTGGCTTATTTGATTTACTATTAAGTCCCTAGTATAGTGCACTGTGTGTACCCAGGGCCTCTAAATCGAATGCTGCTAGTGGGTCTGCAGCAATGATTGTGCCACCCACACAAGCAGCCTTTCAAAGGTGTCTCAGACCTGCCACTGCAGTGTCTACCACAGTTTGTACTGCCATGTCGACCTGGAAAGTGCCCCCACTTGCCAGGCCCTAAACTTTGATTTTCTTACGTCGGGCACCCCTTGGGTAGGCCCAAGGTACCCGCTTGGGCAGGGTGCAGTGTATGTGAAAGGTAGGACATGTCCTGGTGTGTGTGACATGTCCTGATAGTGAAATACTGCCAAGTTCATTTTTCACTATTGACAGGCTATCTGTCCCATAGGCTAACATGAGATCTGCTTTGTAACATCTTCCAAGCCTAACTTTCCATTGGAAAATAGACTTTAGTATGTCTGGACTCAGGATTTAAAAATACATCTTTTAGTAAAGATGATTTTTATATTATGTGTTTGAAAATACCACTTTTAAAAAGTTGGTATCTTCTTGTCTAACCATTCTGTGTGCCTCTGTTGGTTTGTGAATTTACTGGTTTTGGAGTGACAGAGGCTGGGGATGTGCATTCACTGTAGGCAGCCACAAGAGGGGTTGTGGTCTGCCCTGTCTTTCCTGGGTGACTCATATTTGGGCTGAATAGGCCTAGTCTGCATTTAGAGTGGTGGGAAGAGTTTTCACTAGCACCTGAATAGGCAGTGTCTTGTCTGCAAAATGCTGTCTCCACCTCCTGTAGTGAAGCTGGGCCAGAGAGGGTAGAATTGGTTTGGACTGAGCTCAGAGACCTTTGCCACAAAGAGGACCAAGAGAAAATGTGGTATAAATATTGAGGCCCTGACCCCAGGACTTTAGAATTCTTTTTGATCAACGAACCTGCCAAGAGGAAGAGATGGAGAAGCCTTGAGGAGGAACTACCACTTTGCTGTGTGCTTTGCTGTGTTGGCCTGCAGTGGAGTCTTCTGTCTTGGGCAGAGAAAGAACTGGACTGAATTCCTGCAAATTCTTTGTTTGAGTTTTTCCAAGGGCTTAAGGTAGAGTTTGCCCCTGTTCAAAAAGTCTCAGGAACAGCAAAGACTTCAAGTTCATCTGCTACCAGTAGTAGGAACTGTGTGTTTTGTGCTGCAACAGAAGAAAAAGCAACCCGACCTAATCAATAATGCTGCTGCCGGGTCTGGGTCCTGAAGGCACTGCAGAGTGCACAGCCACACTTCGCACCGCAACCCTGGTCTCACTGACGATGACACCCAACACCGCGCCAAGCCGATGTTTGCACCATGACCTGTGGGCAGCGCACTTCGTACCGCCTCGCTTTACATTGCCGCCCTGGTATCCCCGACAACGCCACTCTACACCAACATCCTGCTTGCACCTTGGTTTGAGAGCGGCTGGTGTTGGGGCGAAGTGGCGGATTGGGGGGATGATTGGGAGGGGGGCAAACAGACAACAATATACATTAAAAATACAAAGAACTTACCTGCCGCCCGACGCTCTTTTCGTTGACCTCGCTGCCGCAGGCTCTGGATGCGGTCTCCTTCCTCTCAGCGCTCTCCTCAACTCATCAGAAAGGGAAGGACTTCCGCCCCCAGGACATGAAACCAGCCAATCTTGGAGCTGCAGTTTCCCTTGATTCCTTTCCCGCAACATTTCACCTGGAAGAAATAAGGTGTAGGCATCATGAATTCACTTCAAGTTTCCAGTGCAACTAAATGGATACTGATAAGTGAGCCTTGTATAGGGGTTGCATGAGTCTTCATTTAATTTTGGATTTTTAAGAACACAAATATCCAAAAGGGAGTTCTGGCACTATTTGGATATAGTAAGAAGGAAGGATATAAAGGTAAATGAGAAATCCAAGAAAACTAAAAATCTAAAGAAAGAGGTTAATATTTAGTTTTTTTTTAATACTAGGAAATTAATTTCCTTCCTTAGATTGAAAGTGAGATAAATCCAGAGCATAGATCTGAGATACGAGAAGGATTGATCTCCAAATTTTGACTTTGATCTTAGGAACTGAAAAATAATTCTCTGAAGAGGATTGCAGACATCACCTAGAAGACCCCCACATCAAGCTTCACCTGCAGAAGTTTGTTGTTGAATCTCACGAGACTCCTGCAGCATTGTAGCACTATTTGAAAATCACCCATTAGAAAAGCTCCTCCTGTTTAACAAACGACTCTGCGCAGTCGATCACAACCTAACCTACTGTTCTAATTGGAAAAAATCTACCAATGACATTTATATTTTTGCCTCCCTCCCAGTTTTTTCTTTTCTCTTCTAAATCCATATTCTTTCTGAAGGTTACTCATTCTGCTGAGCACTGCTTTTGTGACTGACACCTCCATACTGCACCATGGTTTGCCTCTGGAATTTAGGACAGCGTTTAATCCACTGAGCTAGAGAATATGCTATTAATCATATTATTGAAAAGAATCTTGGATTTCCAAACTTGGACATCACTTGGATTGGCCATAGAGGTATGAAGTGGCATCAGTTTTTACCAATGGCTGACAGCATTTTAGATTGTGAGCACCCAGACCTGATGATAGTGCACTATGGTTGCAATGACATAGGCACAATCACATGGGTTGCACTTGAAGTCCAAATGAAGGAAACCTTCTCACAATTAATGTCTCTCTTGTGTCACACTGCCTTTGTATATTCTAATTTATGTCAAGGTAAAAATGGCAATGGTCAAAAGAGTTTTGCCCTGATATTGAGAAGTCCAGGAAGCCTGCAAATAAAACAGTTTCTCAGTGACATGGGCTCTATATATCATAACAATATCCATTTCGATATGCAAGGTGTCTATAGGCGAGATGGAGAACACTTCTTTGCAGAAGGAAACAGGATCTTCCTTAACTACATCAGGAAATACATCCAGTTCTATGTATACCTGCATAACTGAACAATACACTCTATAAGCACAAATACTCTTGTCAGACCTCCCCTATTCCTACATTATATTATTATTTCATGTTATAGCTCCCTTTTTTTGGGGGGGGAGCTACTGACACCTGCGAAACTCTTGCACACAAATGCCTCCATCCGTATATTTTTCTGAGTCCTTTCCTTTGAGAGCTCTCTCACACGTCAGGTGTGTGTAGTAGGGTGTGTGCATGGACTGGCCTCTTCTTTGAGACTTCTCTCTCAGATGACAAGTGTAAGTAGTAGCATGTATAGGAAGTGACTGGTCTCTCCTTTGAGACCTCTCTCTCAGATGACGTTTATGCGTAGTAGGGTATGGAGAGGGATTACCCTCTCCTTTTAGACCTCTCTCTCAGATTACGGCTGTGCATCGTAGGGCGTGTGAAGGGACTTACCTAATCTTTCAAACCACTCTCTCAGATGACAGATGTGTGGAGGAAGCGCCCTCTTTTTTTAGACCTCTCTCTCATATGAAGGGTGTGCATAGTGGGGTGTGTGGAGGGACTGACCTCCCTGCTGGAACTTTTCTATGTAATATTAGGTGTGCATAGTATAGTGTGGGAAGGGACTAGCCTCTCCTTTAAGACCTGCCTCTCAGAGGATGGGTGTGCGTAGAAGGGTGTGGGGAGGGACTGGTCTCTATGGTGAGACCTCTCTCTGTTATGATAGGTATACGTAGTAGGGTATGGAGAGGGACAGGCCTCTCCTTTCAGACATCTCTCTCAGATGATAGGTTTGTATAGTAGGATGTGGTGAGGGACTGCCCTCTCTTTTCAGATCTCTCTCTCAAATGATGGGTGTGCATAGTACGGTGGGTGGGGAGACTGAACCCCCTGCTGAGACCTTTCTTTGTAATGATAGGTTTGCATAGTAGGGTGTGGGGAGGAACTGAGCTCTCCTTTCAGACTGCTGTCTCAGATGATGGGTGTACGTAATAGGGTGTTTGGATAAGCCTTAACTCTACTCACAACTCTTCTCAAACCAATAAGCATAGATAGTCTGGTAAACACCCTCTCCAGTAAGACTCCATCATACAGTAACAGAGTGTATTCAAACATCACCTACTCCTTCCTACTTTTAATGATCCTACGTGAATCTAGCAAGATCGTAACATTTTAAAAAAAGATTCAACTTTCTAATCATCACAGTACTTACCCCTTACACACTTCCTCTCAAAAACAACCACAATATGCATTCCTACTAATAGAGTGTATTGAGAACTCTTCTACTCCTTTTTATTTTACTATTCGTGTTACGATATGTGTGTGTATATATATATATATATATATATATATATATATATATATATCCACCACCACACCCGCCTCTTTGCCAAAAAACGGGTCCGACACATGCTTTTGGACGGATCAGGTAGGTTTAATTGCCACCAAACAGAGAGATTCAAGCTTAAAACACCTGGCAGACGCGTTTCGGCGAATGCCTTCTTCATTGCCAGCATTGTGTTTTAAAAATTAGTTGCAATGTGCAGGGACTTTACATACTGCTCGTGGTGTTCCTATTGGTACTCAAGTGTCCAATCACAGCCCTTGTTCTTCAATCACTGTGAGCAGTAAACGCCAAGGATGCTGGTAAATGAAGTCCTGCAGTCTGTAAGGGTCCCCAAAAATAGTAGTGCATGTCAGCAATCCCACACCGCGGACTTTGGTACAGTGACCGGTCCGTACATTAAGTAATGCCCCAGCTTTTGGCCAGCCTGTGAGTCCGCTCATCCACTGCCGCAGGGACCATGGCAGCAAACAACGCCTGTCGCCGTCACAAATCAGCAGCAAACTGCTGCTGCTCTCTCCTCGATACCAGGAACATTATCTTGGGCGAGGGGGCGCCGCTTTGTGCATTCAGCACCAAACACCAACAAAGTTGTCGACTTGAAGCGGAGCACCAGATCGAGAGGCGTGCCGGTTAAGCAGCGTCGACAGCTGCGTACATATCCACCACCACACCCGCCTCTTTGCCAAAAAACGGGTCCGACACATGCTTTTGGACGGATCAGGTAGGTTTAATTGCCACCAAACAGAGAGATTCAAGCTTAAAACACCTGGCAGACGCGTTTCGGCGAATGCCTTCTTCATTGCCAGCATTGTGTTTTAAAAATTAGTTGCAATGTGCAGGGACTTTACATACTGCTCGTGGTGTTCCTATTGGTACTCAAGTGTCCAATCACAGCCCTTGTTCTTCAATCACTGTGAGCAGTAAACGCCAAGGATGCTGGTAAATGAAATATATTGCTCAGAGGTCCTCTCCAAACATCCAACAGGAAAGAAGATGAGCCACACCAGTCTTGCAGGAAATAGTGTAAAGTTTATTACACCAACGACAAAAGACGCGTTTCGGCTGACAAGCAGCCTTGGTCACATGACCTCGTCTTTGAACCAGGAAGTATAAATATACGTTTCATTACGGCACGTCGCAGCGTGCACTAGTAAACAAAGAAGACAGACTTAATCACAAACACAATAGTTGTTTACAGGCGTCCTCGATGTCGTTCCTGAGATAGAGACTATAGTAGTCAAAAAATAGTAGTAAACATGATTGGAACAAGGTCTCATGATCCTTATATTCAAGGTTTTTGTAGTGGTAGATTGAACAACATGATTCATCAAAATACCCTAAATCATAGATAAATTCCCTCATGATATTTTTTTTAACACATTCACTTCCAGCAAAAATACTTCATTCTGTAAAGATCAACAATTTGCATTTGTTCTGCAGAGAGAAAGTCTTAATAATACAAGTCAGTCACGGATAAGTGGCCACTCACTTCATTGCCCAATTGTGAGAGCATCAAGGTATAGTACCCTTTTTGAGGTCCAGAATTTATTGCTCTGTGTCTATATAGAAAAAACTAATAAAGGATAGTATGTGCCAGTAAAGGTATAGTACCCCAATCTTAACATAGTGCAAAACTATCCAGTGATGGATGTGCGCATACCAGGAACTTTAGCCAATACTTTCTATCGGTGACTATTCGTTGTGAATTCGTGTATTCATGAGCCCCAAGCTGCAGAAATAAAAGAATAATCAGACATTAATGCTGTGTCATGTATCCACAATGAAAGTTAAACATGTTATTCCAAAAGATCAAGAGAAAAAGAAAAGAAAACATGTTCCAATCTTATGAGGTGACAATACGTTCAATACATTAAAAGACCACATCAAGGACCAACTGAGTTATACAATTAGATACAGAGATCAAATCTGTCAATTCAAAGCTGGTTACAAAAAACGGGGAGGGAAAGACAAAAAAGGGGGGGGCAGTCCTGTTTAAAACAGCAAAGGAACAGCAAATCAATTTTTACAAATGTGAATACATTTCCTCGTCGTTATTGAGCCCTATCGGAAAGAGGCTACCTGCTTGCAGAATAAAACGAGATTCCAGTCTCCTCAGAGACTGTACTCTATTGCCACCTCTAGGATGCTTTGGCACACTGTCTAGCGCAAAGAACTTCGCCCTCGTCCAATCACTTGAATGGTGTTCTTTGAAATGTCTAGCAGTACTGTAACTTAGATCCTCATTGGTTATTGCTCGCCAATGCTCCAAAATGTGTTTCTTCACAGGGAACGTAGTAGATCCTACATACCACTTGGAGCACGGGCATGTAATGGCATAGATGACATGGTCAGTATTGCAGTGGATTAATTTAGGGATCCTCCATAGTTTACCTGTTCTCTGTAGCTTGACCTCTTTGATGTCCTCAGAATGGCTGCAGGCTTTGCATTTCCTGCATCGCCTAAACCCCTTCCCTTGTTCTAGCCAAGTCCCTTTCTTGGGTTTCAGATGGCTATTCATTAGTAGATCTTTCAGAGAGGGATTTTTCCTAAAAGAGAAGGATGGGCTAGATCCAATCCTTGCAGATAGAATATTGTCCTGTTTGAGGATATCCCACCTTCTTTTTAGAATGTTTTTAAGTTGATCTGTCTGGGTAGAAAAGGTAGTTACAAATCTGATTGGTAGCACATCAACTGGGGTGGTTGATGGTACTGCTGATGTTTTGAAAAGGGCCTCAGTTCTATTCATGCTGACTACTTTTTTCACTCCTTTAACTAGCATTTTATCATTGTAACTCCTCTCCTTGAGTCTGATCAGCATACTTTGCTTAGTCTCTTGATATGCCTCCTCAGTACTGCAATTACGCTTTGCTCTGAGGAGTTCACCGTAGGGAAGACTCCACCTAAAGCTGGGCATATGACAACTGGTAGCATGTAAGATGCTGTTCCCAGAGGTTTCTTTTCTGAAGAGAGTTGTGGTTAAGGTGTTATTGGTGATATATGTAGATGTATATATATATATATATATATATATATATATATATATATATATATATATATATATATATATATATTATCTACTGGCGGTCGCCAGTAGATAGTTATAGTTAGGACCGAGTTTCCATAGGAAATCTGAAAATTCTATTTTGAATAACTTTGGCGCCGGTTGACGAATCCTCGCGAAATTTTCAAAACTAATGGGGCGCTTCGCTCAGCTCCCACTCTGAAAGTCTCGAGGTGATTCGGCAAGCGGGGGCTGAAAAAAAAGGGGGGTCCCAAAACACGTTTTCCCCATGCATTTTCCTGTAGCACCTTCAGTCGAAGGTACAGCCCGAACGGCTGAACAGAATTACTTGAAATTTGGCAAAGAGGTAGTCCTCAGGTCAGGCATGTGCCTTTTGCATATATGGTGTCAATTTGTTCAGTAGTTCCTGAGAAAATTGCAGTTAAAAGTACATAAATATGTATAAGCGCGCACCGTGCGTGCACCATAACGTTCGCGAGCGTAATTCTGATTGGTGGTTACATGTCAGTCAACATTCGATTCGGTCGAAATCAGGAAGTGTTGGCCGCCATTTTGTGTGTTTTGTGTGTGACAGTGAAAAAGAAAGGTGGAGAACGTGAAAAGGGGGCAGGGTAGAGAGTTCCTGACCCCCTAGCCTTTGTCAGGGGGTCCCTGAAGGACCCCGAAGGGTGAAACATTTTTTTTTTTTTTAAATCGCGTGCTGCGCGCACGGTGTGCGCACGGTGAAAAACCCTAAAAAAAATAAAATAAACATTGTAAACGAGCCATTCCATATTACAGGATACAGTCAATCTATAACTATATACATAGGTAGCTTATTGTAAAATAAATATATAAAAAATATAATAATACATACATAACTTAGCATTTAAAAAACCTTACAAATTCACTTAAAAAACCATAGGTTTCACACACGTTATAGTTAGGAATTAGCATTTAAAAAACCTTGCAAATTCACTTAAAAAACCATAGGTTTCACACATGTTATAGTTAGCTGGACATTTCACTCGTAAAAAACCATTGAAATTCCCCCGTTATAGTTAGTTCAGATAACTATAACTCGTGCGACCGCCACTCTATCACAAGGATGATGTCATCAGTGATGTCATGAGTGATGCCACTGACCATGTCATGAGTGATGTAATATGTGACGTCATGAGCAGTGGATTGCGGGCGCGCGAGTTATAGTTATCTGAACTGACTATAACGGGGGTATTTCAATGGTTTTTTACGAGTGAAATGTCCAGCTAACTATAACATGTGTGAAACCTATGGTTTTTTAAGTGAATATATATATATATATATATATATATATAAATATATATATATATATATATTCACTTAAAAAACCATAGGTTTCACACATGTTATAGTTAGCTGTACATTTCACTCGTAAAAAACCAATGAAATTCCACGTTATAGTTAGATCAGGTAACTATAACTTGCGTGCCCACAATAAACTGCTGATGACGTCACATAGTACATCACTCATGACATGGTCAGTGACATCACTCATGACATCAATGATGACATCTGAAATTACACATTGTGGATTGCGGTCGCGCAAATTATAGTTACCTGATCTAACTATAACTTGGAATTTCATTGGTTTTTTAGGAGTGAAATGTACAGCTAACTATAACATGTGTGAAACCTATGGTTTTTTAAGTGAATTTGCAAGGTTTTGTAAATGATAATTCCTAACTATAACGTGTGTGAAACCTATGGTTTTTTCAGTGAATTTGTACGGTTTTTTAAATGCTAAGTTATGTATTGATTTTTAATTTTTTTTTCTGGTTTTTCACTATGCGCACACCCTGCGCGCACGGTGCGCTTCGCGCGCATGGACTGCGCCCACGTTGCGCAGTCCATGCCGTGCGTGCCTCGCCTTTTTTTACGCAGTAACATTTGTTTT
The DNA here is from genome assembly GCF_964204655.1 of Triturus cristatus. NCBI lineage: Eukaryota > Metazoa > Chordata > Amphibia > Caudata > Salamandridae > Triturus > Triturus cristatus. The sequence continues at coordinate 502,444,145 of NC_140582.1, forward strand.
TTTCTCCCTTGTGGGTCCTTTAATTTATTTAATAAATGTGATTGTTACTTCTTTATTTATTTTTTTAATTTTTTATGCCGTGCGCGTACGGTAAGCTTACCGTACGCGTACCCCACGATTTTTTTTTAAAATTATTAAATTTATTTTTCGTACTTTTGGGTCCTTCTTGGACCCCCTGACAAACACTAGGGGGTCTGCAACACTCTTCGTTGCCCCCGTTTCACGTTCCCCACCTTTGTTTCTCAGTGCGAGAGACAGAAAATGGCGGCCGACACTTCCTGATTTCGACCGATTCGAATGTTTACAGTCATGTAACCACCAATCAGAATTGAGCTCGCGCACGGCACCGTACGCGTACGGTAAGCTTACGGTAAGCGCACGGAGCGCGCTTACAGATATATATATTGATTTAAATGCTATTTTCTCAGGACCTACTGAACAGACTTACACCAGACCTACAAAAGGCACATCCTTGACCTGAGGACTACCTCTCTGCCAAATTTCAAGTAATTCTGTTCAGCCGTTCGGGCTGTAGCTGTGTCTAAAGGTCCTATGGAAAAATGCATGGGGAAAACGCGTTTTGGGACCCCCCTTTTTTCTCAGCCTCCGCTTGATAAATCCCCCCGAGACTTTCAGGGTAGGAGCGGAGCGTAGCGCCCCATTAGTTTTGAAAATTTCGCGAGGATTCGTCGACCGGCGCCAAAGTTATTCCAAATAGAATGTTGCGGATTTCCTATGGAAACACGGTCCTAACTATAACTATCTACTGGCGACCGCCAGTAGATAATATATATAATATATATATATATGCTCCACAATCCCCTCACTTTGTAGAAGGAAGAACAGCACTAGCGGGGCTTAGTTACAGCAGTGATTTATTTTCTTGTTAAAACAAAAAACAGACGCGTTTCGGATAAAATCCTTCGTCGATGTTTACAGTACGCGCTGTGAGGCACCATTTGAAAGCGTCAGGCATTTCGCCATGGAAACAGACAAGGGCTGGTTCTCATCACATTATCTAATATAACAAAAACAGCCATTATTCATTATAAATCAAGGATTTTGGATAAAAACCCATCAATAATTCATTCTATTTGTGTATTATTGCTGTCTTTGAAATAATCTGTCATTTAACAATCTCGCCGTGTATCGGCCCCTTGCAACCTATTATCCCAGGTTGCAAACATCCCATGTCTGTTCTTTATGTTGCCGTGTATCGGCCCCCACCTTAAATGATATGTTCAAGTAATAGATCAATAATTTGTTCAAATCAATAGGTCAGTTTACAGTTGTCAAATCAATGAATGACTACATAGCATTAGCTTCCCAAATGAACCGTCAATTCTTCCCCACCATTTAATCCATTTGGGGATTTCATCTGAAGATCTATGATGCAACGAGATTCCAATCTTCTCAATTTTAACACTCTATCTCCTCCCCTGATGTTTGGTGGTACACAATCAATACTAAAATATTGCAGCAAATCTCTGTCACTTTTGTGTTTGATAGCAAAGTGACGTGCTACTGGATAGTTAAAATCCTTCTTAGCAATAGCATGCATGTGTTCCAACACTTTTAGTTTCACACAGTGTATGGTGCTTCCTATATATCTAAGTCCACAAGGGCACTTAAGACAATAGACAGCATGTGTTGTTTGGCAGGTCATAAATTTGTTTATCTTTTTTGCTGCTCTCAGGCATTTAATTTCATAGGTTAATACCCTTTTGCTGAAAGCGCAAGCCTTGCACTTCCCACAGGGGTAGAATCATCTCATTTCATTTAGGGTTTCCTGTCTTGGTGGTATGGCGTCTAATTGACTGTGGACTTAGCTATCTTTGAGTGAGCGTGCTTTTCTAAAAGTGATCAGAGGTGCCGCTGGAATGTCTGCACCAATGATGACATCCGTTTATAATACATGCCAATTTCTCCTCATTATGGTTCTCAGGATATCGGCATCTTCGGAAAAAGTCTTTATCATCCAAAATTTGCTATTCCCTTCCTTGCATTATTTCTGTTTAAACAGGTTCTCTCTAGGTAACAGTTCTACTTTTCTAAGAGTACTTTCCAGGAGACCTGAACTGTAACCTCTCACTAAAAATCGATTCAGACTCGCTTTGGCTGCCAGGTCAAAGTCGCAATTTCTTGAGCAATTACTCTTCAATCTAAGAAACTCCCTATAAGGAATACTGTTTTTCAATTTTTGGGGATGACTGCTTGCAGCATGCAGCGTACTGTTACTGGCAGTAGGTTTCCTAAATAGGGCAGTTGTGATTTTCCCTTCCTGTATCTCAACTTTCAGGTCCAGATAGTTTACTGCCACTAAACTTATCTCCCCAGAGAATTGTAAGTTGACCTCATTTTTGTTCAGATGTTCAATGTACTCCTCTGCTTTACTTACAGAGCCATTCCATACCAAGAAGAGGTCATCGATATATCTATACCATGACACTACGTTATTAGTCCACTCTTCATTGGCTACGGACCAGGGCACCTGCTCCTCCCACCAGCCCACGAACAAATTCACGTAGCTGGGGCGAAGCAGGTGCCCATCGCGGTCCCTGAGACCTGTCTGTTAAGATGCCCCTGGAAAAGAAAGATGTTATTAAATAGGTAGGATTCTATTAACTCCAATAGCATCATGTTATGGGTTGCTAATTTCAGTGCCCGTTTTTGTAAAAAGTATTTCACTGCATTTAGTCCCTGTCTGTGATTAATACAAGTATATAGACTCGTAATGTCTAATACAATCAGACAATAAGATGGCTGCCATACAAGGTCATCGATATGACTGATGAAGTCCGTTGTATCCTTGATGTATGAGTTCAGTTCGAGCACAGTCTCAAATAAAAAATGATCTAAAAACCTAGAGAGGTTTTCTGTTAAACTACCCATGGAAGAGACTATCGGCCTCCCTGGTGGTCTATTTTTATCCTTGTGTACCTTGGGTAAATGATAGAATGTGGGTAAGATTGGATTGATAGTTCTCAAAAATAAATATTCATCCGAATCCAACATCAATTGCTCATGCCATTTTTTTATTATGGTATGTAGTTGCTGTATACTCTCTTGATATTTGGCTGGAGTTGTCAGTTCATAGCAATCTTTGTTCCTCAATTGTCGTAGAGCTTCTTCTACGTACATTTCTCGTGGAATCAAAAGAATATTCCCCCCCTTATCCGAGGGTTTACAGATGATGGATTTATCTTGCTCAAGATTTCTTATTGCAAGTTTCTGTATTTTAGTCAGATTGTCTCTTTTTTTGGAAGATTTCCCATTATTGTTTTCTGTGAACCGAATCAGCTCCTTAATGACTGCTTCTTAAAAGGTGTCTATGGCGTCAAAGGGCATCTGAGGTAGAAACTGCGAAGGTAATTTCATGCCACTTTCAGGTGCTTCTTGTTCTATACCAGCACGTTTTATCCTTTGACTCATAGTTACTGTGGACTGCAGTTCTTCAATTGTCCCTTCTTGGCGTAGGTCCTCCAATATTTCTAGCGTGATCAATTCATTGGCAGCCAATGGGTCTGTGTCTATGCTCTGTGACTTAAGGAATCTGATCTCCTTTGGTGTTGGTCTCAGTTTGAAATATTTGTGCAACTTGAGTTTACGAACAAACCTAAACAAATCAATCCTAGTTTGAGTAAACTCCATGCGATTCTGTGGGCAAAATGTTAGTCCCAATTTGAGCACCGATTCTACAGCGGTGGTTAAGATCTTTGATGACAAATTAATTATGGTTAGATGATCATCCTCATCTACCATCTGCCTCCTCTCTTGCTTCGTTAAGTTCTGGTTATTTGATTGGGTTTCGCTCTTCCTCTTCCGGCCGCCCCTTCTGGTTTTTCTCCTTCCAGGGGTTTGCACTTGCCCCCTCTCAGCCATGACTGGCAAATGATATTGAACTCCTGTTGAAAAGGAGTCTTTTGGGGTTCTCCAGGAGGGCAGGCTGAATCGTCTTCCGATTGTTCATTTTCAGTTATGTCGGATTCCGAGGTTTCTACTCTAGGTGGTTTCTCAGTTGCCATTATTTTATTTTTGTTTACCACCTCTTTTCGTGGTTGCTCAAATTTCTGAGCGAAGGTTATAATTCTCCCCATCGCGTAATCCCTCTCATCGCAATCAAAATGTTCTTGTTATCGTAATTTAATTTTCATTTCATATTTTGAGAGTCGCTGTTTCATAACCTCTCTTAGATGTTCTTGTTGATCTTTTTCAGGATTCTGATGTAATTCTTCCTCTAGGACCTCTATCTCCTTGAGGGCTTTATCTCTGTCGCTCCAGGTGAATTGCACAGGTATTTCTAGCATCCCTTTACACGATAAAGCTATATGTGCTGCCCAAGCTTCTAAGAGTATTGGATCCGGATTCTCTTATGCTGGGACAGTGTATATAGGCAAGCCTCTGGGAACTCTTTCAACTTCAATATAATTTTGTAATGAAGTGGCCTCCCACCACTTGCGTATTTCCCTCTCATACAGTCTTTCCAGTTTGGTATATAACATTGACAGTGTATTGGGAACATTACTTGTTGCTGTTTTTCCAATATTTCTTATTTCTGACCTTTTTTTCTTGATAATAGCAGCAGGTGCCTCCTTGCGCTCTGTAACGCTGAACATATTGATGTGTTTGTTTAGCATGGAGCTCCGATCCCGGGCTCCATTTCAGCTTATCACTTTTGCTGTTCTATGCCCCTCGCCCAATCCTAGACGCAGTTCTTGAAAAAGCGCATATTTTTTTTTTAAAAGTTGGCTTACCGGTGAATCAGTGGTTCGCCCGATGCGCTTGACAGATCACTGTCATCTATTTCTCGTCGTGAACTCCTCCATGGCTTTCAAGTGTTCCAGGACGGTGCCCTTGCCATTAACATTCTGCTCCAATGCACCAAAACGCGAGTCACTCTTCGGGCGGGTGCCGAGATGCGGCGGTGCTCCGCATAATATAAATGCTCCACAATCCCCTCACTTTGTAGAAGGAAGAACAGCACACGCAGTGCTTAGTTACAGCAGTGATTTATTTTCTTGTTAAAACCAAAAACAGACGCGTTTTGGATAAAATCCTTCATCGGTGTTTACAGTACGTGCTGTGAGGCACCATTTTAAAGCGTCAGGCATTTTGCCATGGAAACAGACAAGGGCTGGCAACGCGCCGTATTGCGTGCGCCATTTTGAGATGATTCTCATCACATTATCTAATATAACAAAAACAGCCATTATTCATTATAAATCAAGGATTTTGGATAAAAACTCATCAATAATTCATTCTATTTATGTATTATTACTGTCTTTGAAATTATCTGTCATTTAACAATCTCGCCGTGTATCGGCCCCTTGCAACCTACCATCCCAGGTTGCAAACATCCCATGTCTGTTCTTTATGTTGCCGTATATATATATATGTATGTTACCTACTAGCGGTTGCCAGTAGGTAGTTATAGTTAGGACCTTGTTTCTTTTCAAAAAGCGTTTTTTCTTTTGCCAATATCTTTGGCGCTGTTGATGAATCTTCGCGAAATTATCAAAACTAATGGCCCGCTCAGGTCAGCTCCTGTCTTGAAAGTTTTGGAGTGATTTATCAAGCGGGGGCCGAGAAAAAAGGGGGGTCCCAAAACGCATTTTCCCATGTTAATTTCCATAGGAATCTTTAGACAAGGCTGCAGCCCGAACTGTTGAATGGAATGACACCAAATTTGGCAAAAAGGTAGCTCTTGGTTCAGAAAGCACCCTTTTTTTTAAATGGTGTATATCCGTTCAGTAGTTTTTTGAATATTAAAGGAAAAATAAATGTATATATCTGGGCGGAGCCTAACCACCCATCTCATCGTGAGATCTGATTGGTTGTCAGCACTTCATCCACGAAGTGTTGGCAGCCATCTTGGGACCAACATACATGATAGCACCCCATTGAAATGTATTATAGTGAATGGTAGGTTTTGAGGGTCACCAAAAGGAGAACGTATAAAGGGTGATAACAGAGTTTAGTTACGTTATGAATCATTTGTTGAAGGTGGTACCATACTAATTTTAGGAATTTTGGTGTGTTCTAAGGTGATTTTACCCTGTGAAAAAGCCTTCTGCTGGGATATCATGAATCATGTTTGAGACAAAACTATTTTCTCATACTTTTCCCATAGAGGTTTGGAAGGTGATCTACAAGCTAAAATGAGAGCATATTTTCTGTAAATTCACATTATCTTTCTCATTCATGTGAGAATGAAGTCTGACATTCTCGGTAAAACATGCACATCCAACAAGGGCAGAGGCTGTCAGTTGATTCCTTTGTGTTCTACTGCATCCTCCCAGAGTGTTCTAAAGAACAACTAGAGCGCTAACAGTCTTACTTAGGACAAAAGTATAGCACACCTGAAGCCATGTTGAGTGGAATAAAGTGGTAACACTTAAAACATTTAATTTAAAAAGAAACAACATCAGGGGGTTCATTTTGCCATAGAAATTATGATTAGTGCTGCAGAAAGAAAAAGTAGGGCACATTTTGAGTGACTAAGTGCTAACATTCAGAATTTATTGCAAATGTGTGACACATCTGAATGCCTTCTTGATGGAATCAAAGTAAAAAACTGAAAGCCCTTCCTACCGAGGAGACTGCAGTAAATGAGGAAATTAGGAATCTTCATAACAAATAAATATCCCAAGATGGCCACCAGAGACAAAAGAGCTCAAATGTAGCACAAATATCACCAAGATGTAGACCACGTATAACCCAATGACAGAAGTCAGCAAAACACATTTTTTTTTGTTGCAGTTTTATATAGTGCAGAGTGATCAGGTATTGGGGTGCTTTAAATGAGCATTGGTTACATCACACAAGGACAAATTCATTTTGGTTGTAGACATGGGGAGATTAAGTGATCTGACCAGAATCACAGAAGGTCCAGCTGAAGCAGAAACTCCAACCCTAAGTACAACATTCAATCAAGTGGTCAACTGGATAAAAAAACATAAAGATAACAAATAATTTAAAAGTGCTTTGTCGCTATTTGAAAACTAACAAAATATGTCCTCATTTTAGTTTTTTAGAGCACAAACCATAATTTTGATGCAAATAAGACCCTCTCATTACTGTAATGTCTAATGGAAATGCTCTAGGTATTACAGTTTTGATTACATCAAGATGACGTCAGGTGTGCCGCACTTTTGTAATAAATATAGATTGTTAGCAATCTAGTTGTTCATTAGGATACTGTTGGGAGGCAGAGGCCAGGGGCATGGACTTTCAGAAATTGAAGGTAGGTAGGAGGGTGCTGAGGCAACAATTTGACCACACTGGGCAGGCAGGAAGGGCAGTGGCAGCACAACAGACTTTGGAGGGCAGAGGAAAGGGGGGTAGGGGCAACCAACAAACCAACAATGCAGGACAGGCAAGAGAGGCTATGGCAATATAATAGACCATTGTGGGCAGAAGTAAGAGGCAATGGTAGTACAACCATACATGCCAACAGACCCGATTCAGCCAGTAAACGCCCAATGCTTTTAAGCCCAAATGGGCTTTATTTGATCTGCCACCGGTCTACAATCTCCTCTTTTTCAATGTAAGGCAATGGAGAAAATCAATACCTCAGTGTTTTTTTTCAAAATCTCCCTCTTACCAAATTCAAAATGTTAGCAGGTATGGTACATTAGATCATGAAAGGCAGGAGGAATTGGGGTAGGGACATGGACTCGAATAACAGAGGACAGGTGGGACATGGACAGGTGCACCAAACTGACCTTATAGGGCAGGCATCAGGGTTTGCAGCAGCACAATACACCACACAGGGCATGCGGGACGGGAGTGCAGTACAACAATCCATGGAAAACAATAGGGAGGGGAAAGGACCATGCACATGGACAACAGAGAACAGAGGGGAAAGAGGCAATGGCAGCTAGCTGACCATAAAGGACAGAAAGGAGAGAAATCTGCAGCATAACGGACCATAAAGGACAGAAGTGAGGAATCAGGGTCATTACAATGGAACAGACAAGCCAGGAGGGAGGGAATAGGGTCTGCACATGGAAAATAGTGGGCAGGGAACAAGGGGGCAGGGCAGGAGCAGCAAGCTGACCATGGAGGTCAGGCAGGATGGGCACTAGAAGCAAGACACACCATGGAGAGCAACAGTGAGAATATAATGGCATACACATAGACCATGGAGGGAAGTTGGGAGGGGGTCAGGGGCAGCTAGCTGACCACACAGTTAGAGTGGGAGGGGCTGTGGCAACACAGACGACCATGCATGGCAAGCGGGAGGGTTAGTGGCAGCACAATGGCCATGATGGGCAAGAAGGAGGGGCCAGAGGCATGCACAAAAGACCATGGAGGATAGAAGGGAGGGGTAGGAGCTGGGCACAGACAAGAGAGTTCAGGGAAAGGGACCTCACAACAGACCACGGTGGGCAGGCAGGAGGAGCAGTTGCAGCACAACAGACCAGGGAGGGTAGAAGAGTGTGGCAGCAAAATGGACCGTGGAGGACAGGAGAAAGGGGATAGAGGCAAAGAACAGTACAGGCAGGGTGGAGGTGGCAGGGAGAGGTTACAGTCATCTGACAATGCTAGGCAGGTGGGAGGGGAGTGGCAGCTCAAAAGAACACTAAGAGTTGATAGGAGGGCCAGGTCCATGGAACATGGTGGGCAAAAAGGATGGAGCAGGGACATGCACACAGACATCGGAGGGCAGGGGGAAGGAGAGTAGGGGCAGCAAGCTGAGCACAGAGGCTAAGCAGGAGGTCAATGATGGGGCATAGAATTGGGCAATGGAGGGCAGGAGGAGTGGACTGGGACATCATGCTAAATGGAGGACAGTGGCAGCACATCAGACCATGCATGGCAGGAGAGAGGGGGCTAGTGCATGGATTCAGAAAATAGTGGATAGGGAGGAGGTAGATGGGGCAGCAAGCTAACTGTTCAGAGAAGACAGGAAGGCCAGTGGCAGAACAACAGCCACAAAGAGCTGTAATGAGGGAGCAGGGGCATGGACTTGGACAATGGATGGCAAGGAGGAGGGGAGGCAGGAGCAGCCAGCTTGGGTGGGGGCAGCACAATGCCAGGCTAGGCCCTACTTCCAACCCCCACCATCCATTGTGATAGGCATCTTACTTAACGTTAAAAAAACCTAGAAATTCGCTGAAAAAAACAAAGATTACAGGGACGTTATAGTTAGACTCATATTTCACTCATACAAAACCAGAGAAATTCAGCCGTTATAGTTACTTGAGCTGACTATAACTTACGCCCCCGCAATGCACTGCTTATGTCCTCAGACATTACATCATTCATGACATGGTCAGTGACATCACTCATGACATCACTGATGACATCTCAAATGACATCACTGATGATATCATGTATGACATCATCCAGTGACTGTGAGTGTTTCTAAAAAGTTTAAGAATGTGATATCTATATGATGATTCAGTCAGTGTGTGACTGACTGTATGAGTGAGTGATTATACATGTCTGGGTGAATGTATGGGTGAGTGACTAATCTGGGTGAGTGACTAATCTGTGTGAATGTCTGTATCAGTCTGTCAGTTGGTGTGTATGTGGCTGCATGGGTTGGTAAATAGGTACATGAGTGTCTATATAGGTTATTGATTGGTTATCTGGGTACCTGTATGGGTGCCTGAGTGTCTGTGTGTTGTGTGACTACTTGCATGGATGTGTGAGTGGGTGATTCACTGGGTGTATGGGTTCATGAGTGTGTCTGCGAGGGGCTGTATGGGTGAGTGAGTGTGCATATGGCTGTGTTGGTGAGTGAATGCATGTCTCAGTGGTATATGTGTGAGTAACTGCATATGTGAATGGCAGTATATGTGAGTGTTGGAGTATATAAGTGACTGTATGTGAAAGTGAGTGATTGTTAGAGTGGATGTATGGATGAGTGTTTGCATGTGTCAGTGATTGTATCAGAGAGTAAGTATGTGTGAATAAGTGAGGTGGTGTGTGTATAACTGTATAAGGTGAGTAAATGGCATTGTGATTGGCTCTTTGGGTGACTGTCTAGGTGTGTGAGAAACTCTATGGGTGAGTGGTGATGTGTGAGTGTATGGGTGTATTAGTGCATATATTAGTGGCTGTATTGATGAGTGACTGTATGGGTGAGTAAGTGGATGTGTGTGTAGACCTATGAAGCAGTGAGTGGATATGTACTAAATGGTATTGTTCCATCAGAGCTTAAGTGGATGATGCCATCAGTGATGCCATTTGAGATGTCATCAGTGGTCATCAGTGATGTCACTGACCATGTTATGAGTGATGTAATATGTGACGTCATCAGCAGAGCATTGCGGGGGGTGAGAGTTTTATATATATATAAGGAGGGAGGAGGTGATGGTGTGGTAACAGCGGCGTCTGAAGAAGGCTGACACGCTGAAATGCATTATGCCAAGCTGTACCAGTGAATAAAAGAGTCTCCCAACATGTTCCCTGCTGTGTCCTTGTGACTTGCTTTCCAGTAATGTGGTCTTTCCTTTGAGATATATATATATAACCGGGGCGGTTCTTGCAACTACCAGCATGGGGTCCATGTTCTCTCAAGCAAGAAATGCCTTGCCTGGAATACTGGCGCCACCCGGTAACTGGGCACTGCTGACGCCGATGCTGACGCGGTGAGGTTGTTTTGGCAGTATCACTTTGTCCATGGGTCCCCTTTTGTGCCATATCTTTACTTCATTTAATAAATGCTGACTGTCACCATTAGATATATTGACATTTGCCTTTGCCCTGGCCACTCGTGATGCGGACATTGATCCTGTGGCAGCTACTATTTGAGCACAATCAGTGACATTGACCTGGCAGTAGGAACTTACAGTGCAGATTGCCTGCTATTCTATTGGCTATTTTGTGGCATTATGGGAACGGTAGTTCCGTGGAGTTACATAGCACGTGCTTGCAATTGGGTATTGAGTGGATATATCACTCTCTGCATATACTGGGGCCCCATGGTGAAGTTCAGTCATCCGCTCCCAGTGCCGCAGGAAGCTTGAATACAACAACTGTGTTATTATGAGAACAGCAGCAACACAACAGTTTTTGCAATTATGGTTAGAGGTCACACTTCGGAGGCTGGATTATTATCTCGGGAGAGCTGGAACGGGACAATGGCAATCATTAGTTCAGTACAATCAGTGACATTTAGCAGCATTATGTTTAAAGTATGCTTTACATAATTTTGTAAATTTGGCAATACAGGTTGATGAGTTTGGCGGTGCAAAGTTTAAAAGCCAATTTCTTACCATGGTGGATGTTTTTAGAATTTACATGTGCATTTAATTACTGATACTATTTGCCATAACGATATTTCCAGCTAAAACTCAATATTGTATTATGCAATGTATTGTATTAATTTTACATCTTACCTGCAATAACGCTGCTTGTTTAGCTGTAGTACAATATGGTATGGAGCATTCTGAGTTGCACGTTGACTGCATGCACAAGCGTATGCTTTCTATTTTTATTAAGTTGTTCAATGGGAAGGGCTAATTAATCTGTTTGTATTTTGGCACCAAACCAGATTGATGAAGGCTTCCTGAAAGCCGAAACGCATATCTCTTTGCCTATGGGACTGAGGGCAACCTGGCTGAATAAATTAATGCTGAATTTGAACACCTCGAGCCCGTGCCTTCTGCCATAGAGTTTCTGTGGATATATATATATATATATATATGTAGTTAGGACCTATTTTCAATAGCAACATTCTATTTCCAATAACTTTGGCGCCGGTTGATGAATCTTCGCGAAATTTTCAAAACTCGTGGGGCACTCCGGTCTGCTCCTATCCTGAATCGGGGTGATTCGGCAAGCGGGGGCTGAGAAAAAAGGGGGGTCCAAAAACATGTTTCCCCATGCAATTCCCCATGCAATTTTCCATAGGAAACTTTACACACGGCTACAGCCCGAACTGCTGAACGGAATTACACCAAATTTGGCAAAGAGGTAGTTCTTGGTTCAGAAAAAAACGTTTTTGTTAAATGGTTTAAATCCGTTCAGTAGTTGCTGAGAGAATCAAAAGTAAAAACACATATATATCTATGTCCGCGGAGGATCCGCGCACCCTCCCGATCACAAGCTGTATGCTAATTGGCTGTCAACACTCCAAACAAGGAAGTGTTGGCAGCCATCTTGTGCCTCGGTAGAACCGAGGCACAAGAAATCAGTCATACAAGTGCGCAAAACGCAAAAAGGGGGCAGGGTAGAAACACCCTGACCCCCTAGACCTGCTTAGGGGGTCCCACAAGGACCCCCAGGGCCCCAAAATCTACATCTGTACATCTGAAGTCTCTTTTTTAATGGTACACTCCTGGGAGGCTCCTGAGATCCTCCTCACAGAAAAAACTTGTGATACCCAGATTTCGTAGGACCAGATGGGGGGACTGCTCCTTTTCAGTAGCGGCCGCCAAGCAATGGAATTCCCTACCCACTTTTATTTCCGATGCAGACTCTTATCCGGTTTTTAAAAAACATCTGAAAACCTGGCTTTTTTCATCCTAGGTTGTTACAGGGCGCTTCTTTCATGTCTCCTCTTGCCTGTCGAACGGCACCAAAGTTATTGGCAAAACAAAAAGTTATTTGTCTATCTAAACTAGGTCCTAACTATAAGTATCTACTGGCGACAGTAGGTTATCAATATATAAGCAGCCAAGAGGTTAACTTTCTTGATGTCCAGGTCTACATCAAGGAAGGCAAAATAGCCACTAGACTACATCGTAAGAAAACAGCTGGGAATGCTGTCCTACATGCCAGGAGCTCTCACCCACAGCATCTAATACAAATTATACCGTATGGTGAGATGCTCTGGCTAAGACGCATTTGCAGTAATGACGATGACCTACAGATCGCCCAACTAGCCAGCCAGAAAAGGTTTCTTGAAAGGGACTATGCTAAAAGCATAATTTCAACTGCTATACATAAGAGCAATGCCATAAAAAGAGAAACCTTACTAACATCTTACCCTAGGCCAAATGAAACAAGACCTAGCAGACCATCAACACAACTAGACAATTTGGATAATTCAGAAACTTTCCGATTTATCATTGGTTATAGCAAACAGGCGAGGGACATCAATAACATCAAGAAAAATTGGTCCCTTGTTTTGAGTGATCCGACAATAGGTCTCATGCTACCCCCAAGGGCAGCAACTACCTACAGCAAAGCACCATCAATGAGGGACGAGTTAGTCCACAATGATCCTTGGAACTATACCAAATCCACCTGGTTATCCCAACGAAAGGGCTTTTTTTAAGTGCAGGGTCTGTAAGGCATGCCACTATGGGGTTAACAAATCCTCATATAAAACACCCCTTAGTGATGACGAGAAACCCATTCACAGAAGCCTTACCTGCAAATCATAATTCGTAGTCTATGTGCTGGAGTGTCCGTGTGGCCTAAAATATGTTGGTAGTACTGTGCTTCAGGGCCACAAGAGGATACTCCAGCACATAAGGGCCATTAAGAACAACAACCAAGCCTACCCAGTGGCACGTCACTTTAAGGATTTCATCAATGGGGATCCTAAAGATCTTACATACTTTTTAATTGACACTGTGCCATTGAACAAACGTGGAGGCAATAGGGAAAAGGCCCTAAGAAAGTTGGAGACGAGATACATCTTGGAACTGGATAGCAAATATCGAGGGGGTCTTAACGAGACGGATGATATGTATACTTGCCTCTGAAATCCGAAAATAACAATAGCTGTTGGAAATTCAACACAGGCCATAAAACGGCATTAAACAAACCGCACAGAGCCCCCTCTTATAACCATCACAGTAAATGTTATAGGTTTTAGCTTAGTTGCACATAGGTGAATAGCACACAGCAATTTTCTCATTTTATCTTTTTTGCACATGCACTTTTTTTTCAAACAAGGCATTGGTATGGCAAATATTGCATTAAGGGCATTGACAAAACAACAATATAATTTCGGGTAATAAATGTTTAAATCTTACAGTGATATTCAACACATTTGGATATTGCTTTTAAAGTAGGGAACCACTATTGTTCCTACAAAATGACTGCATAAGTCTTTAAAGTACATAAACCCATAGTGGTGATTTTAGGTATTTAAACATGGATGTTTTTTGCACAAATATAGCTGCTATGATGTATTTATAAGTTTACAGAAAAAGTCTGTTTTAAAGATTAACTTAAAGAGCATCATTTGACAAAGCTTTTACCATTCGATGTAAGATTTTAACAACAGTGGCTGCTTTTAAAATAGTGAAATTGGCAATGTACGAACACAATGAAAATGTATTGGAACTTTGATCACAATAATTGGAGTTGCCAAGTCGATATTTTATACCATCATCTTTGAAAAACACTGCCTTAATCGTAAGCAGTCACTTGTGTACCAATAACTCTTCTATGTCCATTTACCATGAACTTTATCAGCACTTGTCACTTTAAGAAAAATGGTGAAAAACTGGTTTAAATGCTAGCCATAACCTGTGAAACGCGTCATGTGATCAAGGGCCCACGGGCTCGAAACACATCATGGCTGCAGTTTGTAGTTGAGCTGCCAATAAACTACATCAACTTGCACAAAATTGTGGTCCGGGCTCCTGTTCTTCGCCGCAGCAATTGCATTACGAGAGGAGTTCCTGTTATATTGTTTTATATATATATATATACACATATATATCTATATATATATCTATATATATATATATATATATTCACTGAAAAAACCATAGGTTTCACACATGTTATAGTTAGCGGAAATTTTACTGATAAAAAACCAATGAAATTCCCCCGTTATAGTTAGTGCAGGCAACTATAACTCACGCGACCGCAATCCTCTGCTGATGCTAATACTGTATTTAGACACTTATTTGCCCATGTCTTCTTCCATACATTTTTAGCTATACATATATTACAAATATTTTTTTTTCATAAAGACACATATGTCATCAGCAGAAGATTGCGGTCGCGTGAGTTATAGTTGCCTGCACTAACTATAACGGGGGAATTTCATTGGTTTTTTATCAGTAAAATTTCCGCTAACTATAACATGTGTGAAACCTATGGTTTTTTCAGTGAATTTGCAAGGTTTTTTAAATGCTAATTCCTAACTATAACGTGTGTGAAACCTATGGTTTTTTCAGTGAATTTGTACGTTTTTTTAAATGCTAAGTTACTTTACGCCATTCGTGGCGTGCGCGCCCACTTAACGCAGTTCGTTCCGTGCGCGCACGGTGCGCTTCGCGCACCGTGCGCGCACAGTGAGCACGCGGTGCGCTTCGCGCACCGCGCGCCCACTTTACGCAGTTAGTGCCGTGCACGCACGGTAGGCACGCGGTGCGATGACAAAGCAAGAAAGCACGTCAACAAATCTGTTTCTGCTTTCCTCCGTGACTATGGTATGGGTGCCATTTACCACAACAACTTGCGTTATGACATGCAAGACATTTATAGAGGAGATGGTGTGCACTTCAATGATGATGGGAACAGTGTCTTCCTCTTGAACCTTAGACTCTGCATCGGTACTTACTTGTAGGTACCACTAAAAAATCATTTCATAAACACAACGGCTCTTTTTAGAGCCCCCTAATATCTAAACACTTAAATCTGATTTTCATTATTTTTTTTTTTTTTTCCTACCGTACGCTTACCGTAAGCTTACCGTACGCGTACCCCGTGATTTTTTTTTAAATCAATAAATGTTTTCTTTGTACTTTTCTGTCCTTCTTTGACCCCCTTACAAATGTTAGGGGGTCTGTAACTCTCCTCATTGCCCCCTTTCCTTGTTTTCACTCTTTTTTTTCAGAGTGAAATACACAAAATGGCGGCCGCCGCTTCCTGGTTTCGGCCGATTCGAATGTTTACTAAGATCTAAGAGCCAATCAGAATCGCGCTCGCGCACGCCACCGTACGCTTACCGTAAGCGTACGGTAAGCGTACCGTAAGCGGGCTCAGATATATATATTGATTTAAAGGCTATTTTCTCAGAATCTACTGAACAGATTTACACCAAACCTACAAAAGGCACTTCCTTGACCTAGGGACTACCTCTCTGCCAAATTTTGAGTAATTCTGTTCAGCCGTTCGGGCTGTAGCTCGTTCTAAAGGTCCTATGGAAAAATGCATGGGAAAAACGCGTTTTGGGACCCCCCTTTTATCTCAGCCCCCGCTTGACGGATCCCCCCGAGACTTTCAGGGTAGGAGCGGAGCGTAGGGCCCCACCTATTTTGAGAAATTCGCGAGGATTCGTCGACCGGCGCCAAAGTTATTCAAAATAGAATGTTGAGGTTTTCCTATGGAAACGTGGTCCTAACTATAACTACCTACTGGCGACCGCCAGTAGGTTATATATATATATATATATATATATATATATATATATATATATATATATATATATACATATATATATATATATATTCACTTTAAAAACCATAGGTTTCACACATGTTATAGTTAGGTGGACATTTCACTCGTAAAAAACCAATGAAATTCCCCCGTTATAGTTAGTTCAGATAACTATAACTCGCGCGACCGCAATCCACTGCTGATGACGTCACATATTACATCACTCATGACATGGTCAGTGGCATCACTCATGACATCACTCATGACATCATCCTTTTGATAGATTGGCGGTCGCGCGAGTTATAATTATCTGAACTAACAATAACGGGGGAATTTCATTGGTGTTTTTACGAGTGAAATGTCCACCTAACTACAACATGTGTGAAACCTATGGTTTTTTAAGTGAATTTGCAAGGCTTTTTAAATGCTAATTCCTAACTATAACGTGTGTGAAACCTATGGTTTTTTCAGTAAATTTGTACGGTTTTTTAAATGCTAAGTTATGCATTTATTATTATATTTTTTATATATTTATTTTACAATAAACTACGTATTAAAAAAAAAAAGAATTCTGGTTTTTCACCGTGCGCGCACCCAGCGATTTTTAAAAAAAAAAATTAAATGTTTTTTTCTGCCTTCGGGGTCCTTCAGGGACCCCCTGACAAAGGCTAGGGGGTCAGGAACTCTCTACCCTGCCCCCTTTTCACGTTCGCCACCTTCCTTTTTCACTCTCGCACTCAAAACAAACAAAATGGTGGCCGACACTTCCTGATTTCAACCGATTCGAACGTTGACTGACATGTAACCACCAATCAGAATTACGCTCGCGCACGTTAGGGTGCGCACACCGTGCGCGCACCGTGCGCGCCTAAAGATATTTATGTACTTTAACTGCAATTTTCTCAGGAACTACTGAACAGATTGACTCCATATATGCAGAAGGCACATCCCTGACCTGAGGACTACCTCTTTGCCAAATTTCAAGTAATTCTGTTCAGCCGTTCGGGCTGTACCTTCGACTAAAGGTCTTATGTGAAAATGCATGGGCAAAACGCGTTTTGGGACCCCCCTTTTTTCTCAGCCCCCGCTTGACGAATCCCCCGAGACTTTCAGGGTAGGAGCTGAGCGGAGCGCCCCATTAGTTTTGAAAATTTCGCGAGGATTCGTCAACCGGCGCCAAAGTTATTCAAAATAGAATTTTGAAATTTCCTATGGAAACACGGTCCTAACTATAACTATCTACTGGCGACCGCCAGTAGATAATATACACATACATATACATACAAATATCTCTATATATATGTCTCCATTTTACTCTGCTCCCAAGGAAGCACTCACAGCAGCCCAATTCAACTGAATTCTTTAGTTAGGAGGAACCGGCAGCATGCATTCCTGATCAATTACACCTGATGCCCACAGCTCCTTCTTCATGGGTAAAACAGCAACTACGCACAGAAACTGCAAACTCTTATTTAGTCACATGCTGAAACATCATTGCCCTATAGTGGGTTTCAGGTGAGTACCTTTGTTGCAATGCATGACGGAGTTTGTAGTGTTTTGCCAAACATTCTTGTCCTTCGGTGGGTTTCTGCATGGCTGCTTAATTTTTCGTTAAAGTCCTGTGAAGGCATGTGAAAGGCCCAGGCCAATTATTACCCGATTTAAAAACTATAATATTAAGTAAGGCTCCCAGCATTCAGTTTTTACAGATTTTTACATATAAATACAGACAGAAAACAATGTGTTTCCAATTTGTGCTTATTTTTAAAAGCAAAATTGTACAGAAAATTGTGCTTTCTGTGTGTGACTCTCCATGCTGTTCTTCATGATTTCCAGGCCAACAGCTGAGCAGCTAGACAACATGAGGAATTAAAAATATGATGATACTTCCTTAAATACAGGCATGGGTTAACCTATATTTGTATATAATGCTAATAATTATCTATGGGAGTAGTGTTTTGTTATATTTGGCTGCTTAATTTGCAATATTGCTACAGGCGTCAAATTATCACAGCCTGTTTATCAGTTAAATAAATGTGGAAATATACCATTTTACGACTCTACTTATTCTCAAAATACAAAATGAATATAGGCAAATAGTTGCCAAAAAGTTAGCCAAAAAATAAATATGAATAAGTACTGACGGAAATGTCAAAACAATAGATACCATAAAACCAGGAGCCATAACAGCAAAGCACAAATGATGGGTTGTGACAAAGCAAGGTCACACTTTTACCATATTTACAGACCTGGATGGAAAACAGCGAACTGACAAGCAGAAATGTGAGGTCTGATTCACAAGCTGTGGACCCTCTCAATTCCTGCTGTACTTATTGCAGGCGTTGAACCTCTTAAAATCATTTGGCAGCACTCCTTCCAGGTTTTTTTCTGACTACGCAAACGTTCAACATTTCATTTCTCAGAAAAAGAGTGCATAAGCTCTTGTCTGAATTTATGCAATTAGAGGGTGCCACAGTCAAGGCCTACCACTTTTCAGGTTGCCATATTATGCATCCGCATGGGGAGGGGAGGGCAGAAGCCACCAACCGAGAAGGTGGATTGACTAGTCTAGGGAATGAGTTCTAGGAAGCACAGAGGAAAGAAGGTGATTGGGGTGAGAACAATAGGCAACATAATTGATGAATAAGGTCTAACCATAAAAATGTATCAATATGAAGAAAAATGAAAAAAGAGAAAAAAAACTCATCCAAAAAAGCTCTTAATCATTTTTTTTTTCTCAGGAGCTGAACACTAATTTATTTATTAGATCTGGGAAATGTGTTCCACCAGAAGGCATGTGTAATTGAATTTTAAATTGTATCCAAAGTGGCCATTGTGAAATATCTCCAATAAAGAGGTTACATTTATAAATTATTATTTAGTAAGACAGGTAGGTTAGAGATTGTTATATTTGTGCCATCAGTGGCAGAATGTTGAAAATTAAGGGCATCATTACAATGCCAGTGGGACCACCACTGTGAGGCCTTCAGTGGCCAGTCCACCGAAAGCCAGCCCTTCAGTCCGACTTCCGAATTAAGATGCAGGTGGTTGGACCCTTGAATCTCGGTGGATAGACCGCCGCCTCCGACAGGATCTACTGATACCGTCGGGGCGGCTGTCGGAATTGTGATCCTAAATGGAGGCGGCGCCTGCTCAGGCCCCTCTGTCAGGATCATAATACCCCTTTACGAATGCCTTTTCATAGCAGTCCCACCACCATCAAAAGGCAGATGGGAACTGACTTTGGGAGCCCCAAGCAGGGTGCCCGTGGCTTGTAGGCCACTGCTACATGACCTGGGGGACACATGTGAGGCCCCCCCACAGATCCATGCACCATGTGCCAGGTACCACATGGTGCCCGGCACACAGTGCATTGATATGCACAAACTGCCTTTTATCCCTGCAGCTTGTGCTGCTGCCCTTTTCCTGGGCCACATCACAAGCCGCTGTAGAGAATGGCAGTTTACGACTGCCTACATGACGGTTAATCGTTATAAGGCAGGTGGGACCGCCGACTCCTTGTCCTCCAGTCTCATTCCCACTACGGTGGTGATTGGTCGTCCGACCAACCGCTATTACAATAAGGCCCTAAGTCTCCACCATTAACACAAGTGACGTGCCACAACATGCCACTTCATATGGCCATAAGTAAAAATTTTGAGTAAAGTTGCCAAGAAAGTGGTAGTTGATTTTTTTATGTAACCTTTTCAGTGGGCTTTCAAGAAATACTTATTATAGATAAGGGTGTTCAACTGACATCTAATCAAATAAAAGAATTATTGCAGCAACATCTGATTTATGAAATTCCCAAGGTAATGGGCATTTGGAGTGATTTAATAGAGTTTTGAAATATAGCATTCATTGGAAAGATAGTTTACAAGAAAAGTTATAGTTCTATCGAATACCACCCCATTCTATTAATAATGAAAGGGTGGTATCAAGAGATAGGATACCTCTGGCTAAGGTTTGCCATTGGTGATTAAAAAGGAATAGGGCGCAAGACAAAGAAACCTTGAGGCTTACTCAAAAATGTAAATTTGGACAAATATTTAAGGGGGCAGATTAATTTACTTCAATTCCACCTGCCAGAAATTCCCAAAGGGGTTCCAAGCAGACATACACCCATTTACTTATGCGAAGATCTCTTTCCCCTGAATCTTACCCATGGGTTGTGATTGAGGACGTTACATGGAATGGTCATCCCAGGAAATTTGTGAATGACCACAATGGGCATTCACAAATTCCTCACACTCCCCTTTGAATCCTGGGAAATATCATTGACCTATTCCAATTAATTATTAGTCTATGTCCCTTTGCATGATAGAAAAGGAAAGGGATCACCACTAAATTTGGTGTAGATGTAGATGTAGAGGATGAGTTTTCTCCCAGGAAACATATTACCCAGAAAAAGCAAAAAAGATAATGTAACTGTGCATTTTCAAAGGGAATTTCAAAGCCCTCTTGTGCGGAGTTCTCTGCCATAGAGAACACCATAGAGAGGTGATTGAATTCCAAATGGAAATAATCTCCTTTGACATTGGAATCCACATGTGTTATTAGAGAAAGGGGTCCCTGAAAAATTGGAAAATATTAGTGCAATGAATATAGCTTCAATCAGTGCTATATTTATGCCGATATCCAGCCGGACAAAGGCGCATTTTAATATATACAATATTGAAATAAAGGTGAATACATTGCAAGTCAAATGACAGTGGGATACAAGCCTGTATCTGAGGACCTACATATCATACAAACAGTTGAGTATAGAAAAGGCTCAGGCAGTTTCGTGGTTGTTTCATTCAGTAAATGCTTAAATGGCGAAACAACTAATATACATGAGGTCACCTTCACAATAACTTAGGTACGGAAAATACTATGTGTAAGGCTGACAACTGTGTTGACGGCGTTTCGATCCTAATCAAAAAGATATCGGATCATCATCAGGACTTTAACAATTAAAATGCCTGTGAACAATTGCTTCGGACAACGTGGTGTTCGTGTATAAGACACGGAGGCTCAATGTAGCAGACGGGCGAGGCGAATCCGAAGCATCCCGGAGTGGGACAATTGTTCGAAACCTTACAAATTGAAGGTAGGAGATTCAATAGTAGTTAAACCTCGCGGTGGAGGGACAGGCCTCATGGGCGGGTGGAGTGAAGTCCGACGGTGGATTCCGGTGCAGCGGGATGGATCCAGATGGACAACTTTGCCAGGTGGATTCCAATCAGAAATCTTTAATTCCAGAAAGTTTTTAAAACTATACTTGGATATGATATAAATGTAAAACTCTGAGCATAGTATTACTACATCCTTTGTGTATAGGCATCATTATCAGTAAGGTAAAGGTAGCTTAGAAAGTGGAGAGGAAGTAGCAGTATCAATCTCACAAGAGGGCTACCATTCATAAGTTCATTGTAGGGGAATTGATGAGCAACCTTAATCATGGTAATTGTAGTAAAAGTTGTGAAGGTGGATCATTCCAATGTAGCAACCAAGAATGGATTGGCATTGGAATTTGCAAAGTGTTTGGGTGAAAGTTTACAAAAGGAGACAAAATAAATGAACACGATTACTTGTCAGATGTGTCATGTCCAACAAAATGTATGTGAAAAGGTGGCCTGATATATGCTGTCCACTAGTTCTAGTGGGCACCTTGTATCAGTCCAAACAATCCCTTATGGTGAATTGGTTAAAGACAACCTTTATTGAAAGCTATCCTAGTGGTAGCCCTGGAGAGCAGCCTTCAGGCTTAGTCTTGAAGGAATGTAAAGCAGCTTGTTTTACCAGTCTATAATCGCTTGAATAATCAAATGAAAGGACAACCACACCAGGTATATATTCAAAATATATGTATTTAGGTTAAAACACACCCCTCTAGTCTCTTTATGAGGCTGGACTTCGAAGTACTTAATTTACAAGTTAGCAATCAACAGTAATAGCACAAATATGCGTTTGGACCCTAGGGACGTAGCAAACCATATACCAAAAAAGTGGTATAAGAACCACAACTGAAATAGACACAAGGCCTAGAGCCTGTAGAATCACTGGGACCCCAAGGAACCACCCAAGGTAGGTACACAGGGGACCCACGTGGACTGTATGCAGTGCGTAAACACAACCACAGGTTCCCGTTAGCTTCTATGGGCAATGTCGCGGTTGGAAATGTAAAGATTAGGGACTCTTAGAATCGAATCAGGACCAAACCCATTTGGACTTAAGAAGTTCTAGGGCTACCACCCACTGGAGCACCGGAGTACTCAAGTTACCTCACCCAGGGAAGCTCGGTCCATAGGTTTCTTTTTGGTGTTGGGTCGCGTCGTCGATTACAATGGAAGCTGGCAAAGAACTGCTGCTGCCGTGAAGAGGAGAAGTGTCCGAAGAGATCCAAGCCTGGATCTAGGATGGAAGGAACCTGAAAGCAGAGGGGACAGAGTCTGGATCACTAGCCAGTGACCGAGGGCAGGATGGACCAATGCCCACAGATGTTGGGTGCTTCAGGTGAGTTGATGGGTGTCTTGACTCTTCAGCCACGAGGTCCAGAAGGCGTTGACGAAGTCCATGAGCCGGGTTCGAGCTGTCCAATAAAGTCTGTCGAGTGCTGCGGTGTCGGCGACCAGAATGGACCCAACAAGCCTTGGCAACGGCAAGTCACTGGAATTCAGAGAAAGGACTGGGGTGAAGACCAGCAAGGTCTGAGGGACTCACCCAGCAAAGGTAAGTCAGGACACATCTGGAGCAACTAGGACAGCCCAATTAGAAGAGGAGTTGCCTTTGTGGGGACCTGCTAGCCAATGGGCTAGTGATTGCGAAGGAGCCTCAAGCGGTCGCACTTGAAACTGGCCCACGGGTCACTAATAGAGTGGAAGCCAGCAATCTTTGGTGCAAGAGGTGCTGAAGGCTGGGGCAACTAGGAGCCCAAAGCACAACTTCAAGGAGGACCAGGAAGATAGTGTTGCTGCCAAAGTTCACAGTGTCCAGGGGTCACGGTTCCACGTCACCCACGAGAGCCACAGGCCTCAGCTTTGCTGTGGACTCAGGGTAGCCTTGGGGAAGTCTGGAAATCCACCTCAGGTGATGCAAAGACTTCGGCATTCTGCGGGAGCTTCAGGGATGCAGACCAGTCAGTTGCTTCTTTGGTGCCTGCCAAGCAGGGGAGTCACTCCTTGACCCCAAGGGAGATTTCTTCAGTCTTCTAGTCAGGATAGAACATCGAAGGTCCAGGATATATGTTGCAGAGTTTCGTCCAGGGTAATCTAAAGTCGCAAGGACTGGGTTCCCATACTTATACTAAGTTTGGGGGTTGGACATACTCTAGGGACCCACCTATGGAAGGGTTTGGAAAGAGGGGTGGTTACACCCATTTCCTTTGTCCAGTTTTGCGCCAGAGCAGGGGTAGGTAGCCCCTGCAACTGGTTCGAACTAGACTATGCACAGGGACACCAAGTGTGCCCCCAGTGCAGGTCTCAAAGCACCAGAGAGTGCTCCCGCCCAGCCCCAATACACATCTGCCTGTCTGGGTGGGTGGTTACACCTCCCTGGGACAGGAAACCTATTGTCCAGGTCTCCCCTGCCGGAGTTTTGGTCAGCAGCAGGAGGCCAGAACCGTGTCTGTGGCAGAGGCATCCATTTTGTGATGCCAGGGCTGTAGAAAGTCCTACCGGGTTAGACCAGTGTGAACATGTCTCTCCCTCTAGAAGGGTGGAATGCTACCCCCGCCGCCAGAACTGGCGGGTGGGTAGTATTCCAAAGCATTTGACACCAAACACGACATGTTTCCATGCAGCCATCCCAAAGTTAGCATTTACCGCGAGGTTATAATGCACTTAAGAGTATATGGTCAGGCTGCACCACAAACAGAATCAAAGGAGGTACTCTGAACGCTGCAGAGGGGCTCTGCTCATGCAGGGGCACCCTCTCACATAAAAACCAAGCACTCTGCCTTCAGGATTGTTAAGGCCTGCCATAGGAGTGACTTATAGGTTTTATATGTGTGTGCAATGGTAGTGATATAGGTAGCCTATACCACAGTAAGGGGTGCAAGCACACCCTTACCCAGGCTGCAGTAGCAGACCAGTGGTGCCATTTTGGATTGCTTTCCAGGGGTGGCATAATATATGCTTCAGCCTCTGGTAGGCCTCTGAGGTACCTACGCCCTTGGTACATAGTATACCATATACTAGGGGCTTATAAGGCACTCCAGAATCCAATTAGATATGTACCTAATGTACATGGATACCATTTTAGAGAGGAAGCAGCTAGGCTGTGGTCCTGATTAGCAGGGCCACAGCCAGACTAAGGTCGAAAAACAGTGAAACACCAGCAAAAAGTGGGGATACCCATGTGAAGCAGATCCTACTCTCCTACAATATACAATTGGGTGACATTGAAATTGCAGAAGGAAGAGAATTACAAAAGATGTTATAATATTACACAGAAGACACTGTGGCTTTGAGAGCGAAGCACTACGTAAAAGTGAGAACACCACCTTAAAAACCTGTATAAACTATGTATTGTCTATTTAATGGTTGTTTCTTCAACAAAAGAAGTGTTATACTTGGTGCAAATATGTTTTATTTTTTCATTTACATGCTTCTCGTGTTTATCTATTCCTTAACTTTTCATATGACGTGTCATCATATAGCGTGTTCTAGCTTGAACTGATCCCATGAAAGGTCCAAGGAAACTATTGGGGTATTACCTGGATGAGGTGTTATCTGAGCAGATTTGTGAATAAACCCTGTCTTATATACAGCAGCTTAAGTACCACTGGCCTTTAATACAACTTGGGCTCCAGGCATCAAACTAAAAACAGGTCGCAAATCTGCCCCTTTGGGACTGGTATTTTTGGATTTGGAATGCATCATCCCAAGTGTAAAAATCGGAAATTGCCCTTGGAGCATGTGTGTGCGCAACATGGGTGCACATTTCAATTTCAGGCATGCAACAGGGTGTCCTTTTGACACCCTTGCACCCTTGAAATTGCATGCACAATTTGCGAGTAACTAATGGGTACTCGCAAATTGCGCATGCAATTCCCATTCATTCCTATGGGCCTGTAAACCCATAGGAATGAATGGAAGGCCATTCCTTAATTGCTACTCGCAATTTGCAAGTCGCAATTAAGGAATGTTTAGGAATCGCTATTTTTATAGTGATTCCTACATGCATAGGCTTTTGCGATTCCTTAATTGCAATTCCTTAATAATCGTAATTAAGGAATCGCAAAAGCCTTCCTTGATGCATGTGCCAGCAAATGTGTTAATAGGCGAGGGAGTATATTAATAACTCCAAGAAACTAATACAGTTTATAATAAAAGGCAGAATTAATATGCAGGCTTTAATGAAAAATACATGTGTTTAAATGCACAAATTGCAGTAGGCAACCATATTTAATCTCAAGGCTTGAATAGCTGAAATAACATTGTTCGACCCAAAACTGACATGACTAAAGAATGCTGACATAACTTGAAATGTTTATTTTTCTGACCTTCTCATGAACATGTTTTTCATAATGAATAATAGTTCCGCAAAAATGGTTTCATATGACTCTGCAAATGTTTCTACTTACACAAAGATCAATGTTAACAAATGAATAGAAATTTGATGTTTATTGAGGTGGTGAAAAAGTTCACATATATAGATTTAGCATTTAAGCTTGATCTTGACCTTTTTAACTGATTTGTATTTTCTTTTAATTAATGGATGTTGTGTAAAATGTTTTCTTTTCCATATATAGAGGTTTCAACTTCTACATAGACCATTGTCAGCTAATGAATAAATGTGCTATTTGGAAGGTTAGAAATGGGATTTCATACGTAGGAAAGTAGTCTTTAATGGGAGAATGATTCACAGAAACGTTTAGAAATAATAAAACAAAGTTGCCCAATTTTAAATTGCTGTCTAAAGACAATTGTATTCTAGGTGAGAAGACAAGGAGTGATCCTGGTATCATGAGTGCATCAAAAGCTGATTGGCTGACTGGAGACGGAAGAAGCAGCCTGCTGCAAAAGCTTCAGACTGTGA
Source organism: Triturus cristatus (assembly GCF_964204655.1). Classification (NCBI taxonomy): domain Eukaryota; kingdom Metazoa; phylum Chordata; class Amphibia; order Caudata; family Salamandridae; genus Triturus; species Triturus cristatus. Next base: position 502,470,470 of record NC_140582.1, read on the forward strand.
TGGCTATAATAGTGCGTTTTCCTAGAGCAGACCAAGAGCCTTGCTTTTCTATTTCCCACATCTATCCCCATTCCAAGCTGCTCTGAGACTATACTGAGTTTTTCTAACATCTCTATAAGTTCTGCTTTGATTGATTATTGGTTATTTGAGCTGACTTCAATGCTGAAGCTTTATGCTTTATGATTTCTCTCAATATTAGAACTATTTATGGGTTCTGACTGACACCCTTTCTCTCCCCCATTCCTTAGACTTGGGATTCTTTCCATTATGGAAAGCGCATAATGCATTTTTATTACAATGTACTCATTGTTTATTGATGATTGATTTCTAATAAGATTCTAACAACTGAGATTGATATAATTACCTTGTGATCTTGTTTTTATCTTATTTAGCGATGAAAATGTATTTTCAATTGTCAATAAGCTTTGAACTTTGAAACTTGTGACCTTATTAAAGATGAATTACTAAAAGATTTGAATAATAAAACCCTCTACACTCATACCAAACTCTCATTATTGACTAAAATATAGATTAGAAAACTATTATAATTCATGTGATGTATTTTTTTGAGCTTTATGTAGCTTGAACTAGATCCGAGACATCGGGTATCGGAGCGCTTTATATGAGCACCAGTTTTGTTACAGATGGGCACATTCATTTTTGTTGAGCAGAGGGAGATTAAGTGATTTTCCCAGAATCACAGGCTGTTGAGTGTTGTTGCTGAGACTTGAACCCGGTTCCCCAGCTTCGAGGTCGACCGCTCTAGCCATAAGGCTACATCCTCTCCCCAGATTAATTGGCCTGTTGAGGAGTAAGTAAGTAAGTAAAAAAAAATATTGTTAGATTAATTCAAATCTTTACAATATAAATTAAGTGCAGTACATAAATAAAATACATTTCAAAATCTAAGAACAACCTTAGCGTATTGGCATACACGAGGTCTCAGTGTTCGGTATTCAATGTTCCAACTAAAGATCTATTCCTGTTTTGTGCAAATAAGCATGTGTCCCCGGAGTTTAAACATGCAATCATGGCTTGTCTACAGGAGCGTGACCCAACCTCATTCCAAACGTCCCTAAGCTAGCAGTGGTGCAGATTTAAGGTGGAACTGCAAAGGCAAAAGGTGTAACCTGCGTCTTCCTTAGGTTGGCCGCACAGCCTACAGGGAGCATCTCCTTGTGCCCTTAGCCATGGTGCTGCATGCAAGATTGTCGGGAGAACACCAAGGCAATATTTTATGAAGGTTCCCTTGGTCCGGCTACTGAAGGCCTCGTTTAGGTATAGTTGTGGTTTTAGGAGTGTGTAGCTGTTTATTACCATCCATGCATGGGCACCATTCACAAGGGAAACCCTGTCCTCCTGGGATAAAATTAGTTTTGACATTTTGTTGGTTGTCCTTCGAAACAACTCAAGAGTGGGATTTGTGGACCATAGTTGAGCTAGTACAAGGAGATCAATAGCGTGCTTAAGATATTTTCTGGCTGCTGAATGGGGTTTATTGATTTGCAGCCAGATATTATATTTTATGGTGTTCTTTTCAGCGGACTGGAGCTTGTAGCACATGATGATGAATACTGCGCTTCTAGCTATTGATTTTTTGGCTAGACCGAATTTTAGCCTGATGTAGGTGGCCGAGATATATCTTGGGAGATGGAAGGTTTCCCTATAGATTCCGATTAGCATGTTGTCCAGAGTAGTTGAGGCCTTGCATAAAAGGTATTCGCTTCCGTATGCCAGAGTTGAAACTATCTTCGTCCTTGCAGTTTCTAAAATAGAGCTGTATGCTAGCCCAGTCAAGTTCCTGAAAAGTGCCCTGAAACCAGCTGCCAAAGCGAGCCCTTTTCATGTTAGATATTTATAGTAGGTGACTTCTTTGACCTTGATGGAATCAAGGAGCCAGCTGATTTTGCCACATGTTCTCCCGGAAAAGTTCATAATTTTGGTTTTCCTGGTGAATGAATGAATGAATGAACAACGATTTATATCGCGCAAACTAAGCCCAGAGGCATCAAGGCGCCTAACAATATGATCAGAAACACAGAACCCAGCTCACGGATATGCCTTAACAAAAAGCCAAGTCTTTAATGCTTTCCTGAACAGGGGGACAGAAGGTTGAAGTCTAATTTCCATGGGGAGAGCATTCCAAAGCGAGCTAAATAAGAGAAGGACCTTCCTCCCCACCTGGCTCTCCTAAAACGAGGCACAGATAGCAAGTTCTTTCCTAAAGAACGGAGATTTCTAGAGGGGACATACGGTACTAAGAGGTCCTTGACCCCTCCGGCTCCCTGGCCTGATATCGCCCCATACGTAAGGCTGAGGATCTTAAAAGTGATCCTGGCAGAAATAGGGAGCCAATGCAGGCTCTTCCTAACACCAGTAGCCGAGGAAAGCCTCGGGGCGTCAGTCACAAATTTGGCAGCCGCGTTCTGAACAATTTGTAACCGTTGCACCAAACCCTTGTCTAAACCAGAGTAAAGGGCATTACAATAGTCGAGTCGTGAGATCACAAGGGCAACCACGATTTATTTATGCGCAGGGGGAGCAAGATAGTGTTTTATTATTCCTAAGATTTTGATAATGCCCCAACAAGTAGAAACCGTTCTATTTATCTGTTGGTTCATGGGAAGAGAGGGATCAATCAGAACTCCCAAATTGCGAGCTGAGTCAGTGGGTGTCGGACACAATCCCAAGGAGGGGGGCCACCACTCAACAGACCATAAGTCACTCTTACCACCAAAGACCAGAACCTCCGTTTTTTCACCATTCAGCTTCAATGAATTAAGAATCATCCATTTAGAAACTGCCTCCATGCAGTTTCTGAAGCTGAAAGCAGAGGAATTGCCAGGGTGTGAGAGGGACACCATGATCTGGGTATAGTCCGCGTAGGAGACCACCTCCATCCCATAAGATCTTATTAGCTTGGCAAGTGGGGTCACATAGATATTAAAAAGGGTCGGACTAAGAGCCGAACCCTGTGGGACCCCACATTGGACAGGCAGGGATGGAGATAGGAATTCGCCTAGTTTAACCCTCTGTTCCCTTTGATCCAGATTGTCAGGCCGTTTCTTAGTGAGTAGTCCCAACCTTGGCCTGGCTGATCATCACCAAGTTGTCAGTGTAAAGCAGATTTGAGAGAACTATATTACCAAGCTTCGAGGCGTGGGGGTTAGCTGAAGGCAGGATTGGAGAGAGGTCAGCCAGGAATACGTTAAAAAGAGTCTGGGCTAAAACGCAACAGTAGAGAGGTTGGCCCCGCTACCTGGCTTTACTCAGACCCAGATATCCATATATATGTTTTGAGACGCTCTTCGACGCATTGTCAGTACGTCCCAGTTCTTTAGCTAGCTCCAATGCAGATTTTACATTACTTTGTGGTCTATGCAGCAGAGGTAGACTGCTTGTTTAGCTGTTTTTGAGGCATCAAGCAGAAGGGTCAGTGCCATGATGTTTGTGAAAGTCCTTGTCTTTTTTTGTAAACCTCTTCTGAATAATCGGGATGACTGAGGTTGCATTAGCCCAGTCAAAAAGCCTTTCCAGTAAAACTCCAAGGTAGTAGCGCTTCAAACTGCACTTCTGTCATTTTCGGTTCTCATTCCTTCGTAACTCTTGCTTGGATGTGGAATCATTGAGACTTGTTTGGAGTGTGTGCGGTTTGCAAGTGCAGTCCGGGTTTTCGTGGGCCCGTAGAGGACGCGGCCATTGTGGTTGAGCGTGAGGAGCAGAGAAGGAGCTCGCCGTTCCTCGCCCGCCGTTCCTCTCCTCAGCTTCCACCGCCGCTGACATCGGCGATCGGTGGTGAGCGGAGAGTGAGGTGCGGGCTTCCCCTGTTGGCTCGGTTCAGCCTGGTGGCTGGCGGTTGCTGGCTGGAGCTAGCGGCTCGGTTTGGCGGTGGCCGCGGTAAACCCACAGTTGGGACAGTGACATTTGGTCTGTCTCTGCCTTGTACTGCAGAGAGGAGGACCGCGAGTAGCGCCTTTCACCCCGCCTGAGCAGAGTATTGAGACCCGGAGTACCGGAGCTATTTGAAAACGCTGCATGAAGCATGGATGTGGACGTGGATGTGGGGCGGAACAACGTATGGTACAACAGCTGCTACATCGTCCTATATCGTGCAGGGGGGACCGGAGCCAGCAGTCTGAGAGCCTCTGAGGCACCCTATGGTTCCCGAGGCCCTTGTGGCCCCTGTGACCCCTACAGAGAATGGGGAACGGCTGTAACTACAACTGCAACTGCAAGTGGTGAGGCATAGAGAAGCGTGTGATCCCGCAAGCTCTGAAATTAGAATTAGAATTGAGCTGCTTTTGGGACTGAAACAGGAGGTGTTGTGGCTGAAGCAACCCCACACTCCTGCAAAACCTCGTGATCCGACATCCCCGAAATTTATCAGATAGTCTGCAACCTGCAGCCAGACTGCTGTAAACTCAGATAAAGGTGAGAAGCAGTGTGTTGTGTGCTGTGTGCTGGGAGGCTGTTGGGAAGAGCTGAGGCAGTAGTGCACTGTGACTAGTTGCAGTGAAGGCTGCCTGTGTTCCACGGGTGGAAACAACACCTGGCTCGGTTCTGTACACAGAGTGAAGCGGGGCTGTTGTTGCTCGGCTCGTATAAAGTAGATCTCACACCCGTATAACTAAGTGGGAAGCATGAGGTCGGGAAAGGAGCGACCACCATTTCTCCCCGTTAAGAGGACAAAAAAACTTCAATCTACAGCAATTTTAAATACAATGAAAATAAAACAAGCAGGGGAAAACCAGTCTTCAAAATCAGCTATGATACATATTTTTGGGAAACAATCAAAGTTCCTGACAAAGTTTGAATTTATGAAGGACCCAACGGGAGCAATGCTAACGTTACAAACTGATTCAAGTGGTCTACAAACTCCAATTAAGCCGGTGAGTGAATCAAGTGCAATATCCCAAAAGCATGATGTAAAGGAGTTTGACCAGTACGAAAGGGAGCTAACTACAAAAACAAATGAAGATCCTGACAACCAATGGAGTCAAATAACTGACCTAGAGATGTTAAAAATTCCTCTAACAGCTCACTTGCAACAAGATGACCCAAGCGACATGAGAACACAGTCTCGAGATCTCCAACATCTCTTAGTAACAGGGGTGCCACTACCAATTGAAGTGCATGTAAATGTAAAAAAAGCTACCGTAACAGGTGACCCAACGAGTCTGGTGCAAACAAATCAGTGTCAACAAGACAATTTAAAAAAAGAGGAAGATAGGCCAAAAGTAACAAAGGACAAAATTAATGTATCTAATCTCCTTCATACTGACACCATTTCAATTTCAAAGGATGTAGAACAAAACTCGGGTCAAGAGAATCTCAAGCAGACCAACGGATCTCAAAATAATAAGAACGATTACATTATGAAATTGGATAATTTTCAGCGATGGAGTCCACCTTATCAAAAGGATGAACATAATAACAGGCTAGAATTTATTGAATTAGGAAATAACGATGAAGAACAATGAAGCACCGTACATGAACCTAATAAACAACACTCTTCTGTAAATAGCCAAATTCAGGGAGCAGACTGTTCGGGCAATTGGGACTCGGGATCAATCTGGGACCTGTTCTTTAGAACTTCTCAATTAATACTAAAACTCTAACTTATCAGTCAAACAAAATAGAGGTGCAGGTAGACCTTCTTAGCGCCATGGCATCTTCAGTAGCGGGAATTGATCATAAGATAGCCACGCTAAATATTCTTGTAATACGAGCCCAGTCACAACCAATATCTTCATACATAGATTGTAGTTGTGCTCCCCTAATGAACAAACTGGCCACAATTCCGGAAGTATTAAATACAATAATTGAAGACCTAAGAGGAAATTTATTCACCCCCGGGAACAAAAATGAGAGCATAACTGAAAAAGTTACGATTAACAAAATCGTAAACGAGGAAAGTAGTAAGTATTTAACAGAAGAGAAAAATGAAGCCCAAACAGGGAGAATCTCACTTGCTTCACAAATAATACCATCAGAAACAGCACATGATTACCAATTTTCAAAAAGACAGAGGAAAAAACAACGGAAAGCAAGTAATAAAGTTATAAACGCTACAAAAACTGTATCTTCTTCTGAGATCAAATTAACAAAAGCAGGAAACAGCCTAGTGAATCAAAATGGCCAATTAATTATATTTTGAAACAAGTAGATAAAGTTATAGAGGTAACAAAACCCCTCTATCCTTTGTTTAATAAGAAATTCCCAGACTTAATAAATAAAATCATCAAAGATCCAGTAGATCATAAAAAACAGGATGACTCAGAAAATAAACAACACCAAACGGATACCCTAAAAGCTGAGGATACTAATACGAAAGTGAAAAGTGAACTACCTCAAAACGAAAAGACAAAAGCAAAGTCTGACCAATCTACATCAACTGAAGATATTATAAGTAAGATAAAAAATCAGAAGGAAAGTAAGACAACACAAGAGTGTGAAATAGAGAGAATAAAAATCCATAACACCTCGAATGCAATATCCCCGGTTAGTCAATCATTAAAATATCCTTCATGGATCCAGGAGCCACGGAAACATATAGGTGAACCAAAGGAGCAGGAGCTATCAAATTACTGTAACCCACTGCAAAAACCCAAAAGAAAAAATCAAGGTCAAAAGGAGGGAGGAGTACAACTGATTTTCAAACCTTAATATAAATCCTGGGGTAATAACGACATCCTGAATCGTGGTAACATCTTGAGATTGTGTAAAGCAATACCGGCGCTAGAAAGAATTAGAAGTACTGATATTGAATCAATTGAATTTCTATCAAGTGAAAGCACCAATCAAGAATCGACTCTGGTAACCTGGACTTAACCCACCTCTGTAGACCTTAATATACAAGAACATGGCCTTTTTTTTCGCTTGGGGAATAAAAGTTACGAGACCGACCCAACCCTCCTACCCAAGTCTGTTTATTTCTCCATAAAAAACAACTAAACAACGGAAGGGGTCGGATAATAACCAGACATACTCAATATTAAAAAATCCAGTAGGAAAAAACATGGGGAAGACATCAAAATTCTTTATTGAGAATAAAAGAGAACCAATGAAGGAGTTACAATTTTGTTGGTTAACGACAGCACTGCACGGAGCAAGGGAGGATTGACGATTTACAAATGATGGTCCCAAGAAGGGAATAACAAGCTTAAGTGGTACAATACGATTATGCTCCTGGAATATAAAAGGAATCCAATCAAAGTTACAAAATGAACAACTGACCTCAATGTCAGAAGATTTTCAAATAATCTGCCTACAAGAGACCTGGGCAAATGATCCTTTTACATTAGAAGGTTTTAAGGGATACTATGTGTCCGCCATGAAAACAAGTAAATACAGAAGATCTTGTGGGGGCCTGGCTACTTTTATCTCAACAGAATTAAAAATGGAAAGTGAGGAGGAAGTACAAAATATAATTGACTGTTTGATAGTCAAAATACGATATAAAGAAATACGAAGAAATAAAACACTCTTATTTATAAATGTATATATTCACCCTGATTGTAGTTCAAGAAAAGCAATGGTTAGCAGCTTGACAACTATAATACTTCAGCAACTGGAAAAGGACACGCAACCTGAGGTTATCATTACGGGTGACTTTAATATGAACATATTCTGGCACATGCATCAACAATGCCATTTGCGATTCCTTATTAGCGAATAATAAGGATTCGCTAATAAGGAATAGCAAAAGCCCATGCATGTAGAAATCGCTTAAAAATAGCGATTTCTAAACAGTCCTTAATTGCGTCTCGCAAATTGCGACTTGCAATTAAGGAATACCTCCCCATTCATTCCTATGGGTCTAGAGGCCCATAGGAATGAATGGGAAGACCTTCTCAATTTGCGATTCTCGATTAGAGAATCGCAAATTGCTCATGCAATTTCAAGGGTGTCAGGGTGTCAAAACGACACCCTGTTGCACCCCTGAAATCTGCATATGAGTACATCTTGCACACACACATGCCCCAAGGACATGTGTGTGTGTAAAATGAAACTTTGAAAAATGCACTTTAGTGCATTTTTCAACGTTTTTGCAAATTACCATGAAGTTCAACTTCATGGTAATTTTCTCCCCCTATTAGCGAAATCGATAATTTTTTTACTTTAGTGCATTGCATTTAAGGAATCTCAATTTGAGATTCCTTAAATGCAATTGCAATTTAAGTAATCGCAATTTAGAGATTACTTAAATTGCGATTTTTGCATTTGGGATGATGCATCCCAAATGCAAAAATACCGGTCGCAAAGGGGCAGATTCTGAGAATCTGCCCGTTTGCGACCGGTTTTTGCTTTGATGCATATGGGCCATTGTGGTCTTATGTTAGAGATTAAAAAATATAACAACAGAACTACTTATGGCCAATTTCGAGTTCCTGCTTTACATCAGATATTAGGGGAGAAAAGAAAGGGAAAATTGGGAAGAATTTTTTAAAAGATCTAGAATCCTTAGGTCTAGCATTGGGTAACCTGTCTCGAGTAGACTACACAATAGCCTCGTTAGACTTATTTCAAAAGATTTCATCCTCTCAGATCGAAGGAGCAAACGGACTGACCATAATCAACAAATAATAGAGTTAAAGTTAAACTGTGTAAGGCATGGAGAATATATGACACTTCTGGGAGACATAAATACAGTAAATTATAAGAAACTTTATTAGTCTGAACTCACCAAAGAATCAATCATAGCAACCTCGAAAGTAATGATTGAAATTTGTTTTGATGGAGATTCTTCTAACGCTATCGAAAAATGGCCCCTCTTTACAAATAAATTAGTTTTAAGCCAGAAACAAAAAGTTTGTAATAAGGAGCGGAAGGACAAAAAGTCAATGGCGTTGGTTAATCTGTTTTCAGAATGTCATTTATTTAAAAAAGAGCGTAATAAAATCTTAAAATTGGTTAATAAAACACCCAGGAGACAAATTAAAGAAGTTGAATGTAGAAAACTAACTTGGAATGAAAAAATGCAAGCAAAACAAGCACTTTGGGCAAAGGCATTATATACCATTAAAAAGAATAATGCAAGGGAATTTTTGTCTTTAATCAACAACTTGAATAGATCTAGTAGAGCAACTACATCTTCTGTCATTCCTGAGTAAGATTGGGTCAACTTACTTCATTCACACCTAAATTCTAACATAAGCATGGATTTGAGTCCCGGCATAAATAATTTGAGAAAGTCAGAGGATAAAAAGAATACTGACATATCTATAACGGAAATTCAAGTATGCAAACTTATTAAGAAACAGAGATCTGATGGCGCCCCTGGTCCAAACGGGATTCCAGCTGCCTCCTATAAAGAGAATGCATTGATATGGGCCAGGTACTTAACATTAGTATTTGATCAAGCGGTGCAAACAACAACCATCCCTGCCTCCTCGGGAGGATTCTATAATCTCACCTATTTATAAAAGTGGTGCGTGGTCACAACCAGCTAATTACAGATTAATAACATTGCAAGATATCGAAGCTAAGGTCTTTTCATCAACTCTCTTGAAAGAACTAACAGATTGGGCAGTGGAAAAGCATTTAATTCCACCAAACCAATCAGGTTTTATACAAGGAGAAGGCACGGCAATGAATATATGAATACTTGGAATGTTAATAGAAAAATATAAAGTGAAAAAACAACCGCTATATCTATGTTTCGTTGATTTTAAATCAGCTTTTGATTGTGTAGATAGGCACATTTTATGGAGGAAATTGGAAAACTATGGTATTAATGCTGGCCTTTTAAAAGCAATTCAATTACTATATACCGAGACTTGGACAAGGGTTCGATTAGGTAATGGCTCACGGCTATCAAGAAGAATAGATACATCTCAGGGTCTAAAGCAAGGATGCGTATTAGCATCGTATTTATTTAATTTATTTTTATCTGACCTTACGGAAGAACTGGACAACGAGTTGGCTCACTCACCGAAATTGGCTAACAAACAAATTTCAAATTTACTGTATGCCGACGATGTTATATTGCTCAGCCAAACAAAGATAGGGTTGCAGCGACTTATAAATAAAATATCAATGTATTCAATTAAGAACACAATGGTAATAAATGAAACAAAAACAAAAGTAATGGAAGTCTGCAATAGGTCATTGAGCCACAGCAAACATAAATGGTGCTTACAAAGTCAGCAGCTAGAACAAGTGAAATATTACAAATATTTGGGCATATGGTTTGACGAGAAGGGCTCATTTTCACAACACAAAACAGCGTAATTGTTTAATTATGGCCTTATGTTCATTACATAGCTCTTTGGGTGGACCAACTTATCTTCCATTATTAAAGGATGCAAATGCGAAATTAATGCCCAGTCTTACTTATGGAAGTGAAGTTCTTTGCGGTATAGATTCTGCACTTTTGAACAATGCTATAACAAAAACATTTAAATATTTGTTTCAACTTCCGGTTAATGCATCACTGGCCCAGGTCCGACTGGAATTTGGCTTTTGTAATCAGCAACTTCTGAGGATGGGCCAGTATGTAAAGGTTTGGAAACAAATTAAAACCTATACTTTTAATCCAATGAGCTGTCTACTCTGGCGAGAAATGCAACAGAACCAAACTTCCCATTTTTACACATACCTTCAAACAGCAGTGGAAGAATTGTCAGCACATGAGATTTGGGAGATGTCATTAACACCATTATCTTTAAAAAAAAAATAATAGATTAACAAAACATCTATCCCTTCTAAAGAATAAAGAGTTATTTATTAAGAGATCTCATGCCTGGATGATAGTGAATTAATATACGATCCTCAAAGTGCAACCATATCTAGAAATACCATGGTCAATACAAATAAAGAACTTATTTATGACCGCAAGATTTGGCAACCTGCTGGGACTAATGCACGCGAAGCCTTGGCTGAGACCAACTAAGTCAATCTCCTGTAGATTATGTAATCGATGGGAAGAAAATATTATACATTTGGTTTGCATTTGTATTAATGAAGGTTGAAAGAAAGAGGTATTTAATGAATTGTTTTAATGAAAGAGGCATACAATCATGCAGACAAGCCTTGTTAGCTTGTTTTAAGCCAACGGATATAGTAATGATTGCAAACTTTACTAAATTTATGACCCTTGTGAAAAAGAAATTGGAAGTCAGTGATTCGAGGATAGAAGCAATGGAAGTTGATGGTAGTTAGAGAGCATTTGCACATGAGATATCGCACAAACGTTAAGGACCTATACCTGTAAATAATTGTTTTTTTAAGATTTGTAATAATGAATTGTATTAATGATGAATTGAATTTGTGTATTTGATGTATTTTTTATGACTTATTGTGGGTATCGCTTGATTGAGGGCCAGGAGTGCACTTCGATTGTATAGAAATGTTTTAATGGTTGTGTATTGGTGATTTTCGAATTGTAAGATTTAATTAATTATGCAATAAATCTTTTTATAAATTAGTACTTTGCCTCATTATCGACGTGGGCTATCAACCTGTAACTACGGGTATTGACTTGTCACGGCCCTATAAGATTGGAGAAATGAGGGACACTTTCCAGGAGGTTGGAATTGTGGCACCAGATAGGGCATGGGTCAATAAAGGGCCATGTACTGGCTGTTCATAGAAATGACTTAGGGGATTCCATTTGGGCCCGGAGCCCTAGTAATCCTGCCTTGTTTCACTATGGCCATGGCTAAAATGTGCTTCTCCTCTGAGACGCTGGGCAATAAATCTGGTGGACAGTGCTTATTGACCGAAGCCGCCCCTGGGTGACCCGTTGTGTCTGCTGAGTTCCTAGTGTTGTCAAAATGAGCGAGAAGGCATGAGGCCCAGGTGTCTTTGTACAGATTTGATTCTGTGTGTGGTGGCGCTGTGTTTTTTAGGGCCTTGATGGATCACCAGAATGCATTCGAATTGTGGTGCCTAATATCCCAGATGAATTTAGCCTAAAAGAAGTCCGAACGTTCCCTCTATTTGCTCCAGACTGCACTTTTTAGCAACTTTTTTCTTGTCATTTAGTTTGTGTGTTAGGATTTTGTTTTGAGGGAACCGTTGTATTGCTCGCAAGGCTCTATTAACCTCCTTCTTCATTATTTTAATTTCTCCTCTTCCTCTTATGCACTTGGTTCAACCTTGTGCTGGGTGGCCTGTTGAGGACTGAACGGTGTGACGCTTGATGTTTGAGCAGTGTTGTTGGGAGAAAGATATTATTAATGATTTCCAGTTGTGGTTTGGCGAGTTCCTGTTTCTATAAGCCAGCCTGAAGTGGGTTTCAGCTTCCTGTTCCAAGGAGTCTTTGTTGGTTGCGGTTCCCTTTACCCTCCTACGGTCGGACAGATAAGTTAAGGAGTAGTAACAACGAGGATTTCTCCTTGGATGTACGTAGTAAAAGTTCTTCTCATGGTAAACCGAATAATTTAACTGAGATCACCACTCCACCACAGGGAAACATAAAAAAACATGAGGAAATTTAGGTAAACTTTAATAATGCACATTGTTGATACAATATTAACAATACTGTCTATATTGGTGTATTATGCGCAGCTTGATTTTAACTTTTTATTTCACTCCCATGAGATCTTTTTTTTTGTTCCCTTTTGTTATTGTTATTTGCCACTTAGGTGTTCTGCTTTTTTTAAGAAAAACCCCTTCACGCATTTAGATATATTATTTCCACATGCAAACTGAAAGTGTTGAAAGGCTTCTGCGATTATTACTGCATCCATTTTATTGCTTGCAATATTTAAATGTCTATATCTGGTGCTTAATAATGGAATTTAAGTTGCATACCACTGCTAATGAAAAAAATAGAATCTAATTCTGACTGGCATTTGGAAAATTATTACATTTCACGTGAGTGATATTGAAAGCAAGCTTTTATCAGGTAGAGTTATGGCTGTGTCAATTGGCCCCGCAACACATAAGACAGGAGTACAATGAGAATCATCAGGGACTATTCATATACAATTAATTCAAAATGCCATCTTTGCAATTTTAGTAATAAAGAGTTGGATTTTTGTGGCCAATTCACAAAGGATTCCAAAAGTATAAACAAGAGTACACCAGTAGTGCTACTTCCTGTACTCATAAATGCTTTTATGAATTAGTCACATAGTAGTTACCTCACTGTAGAAATATAAAGGTAATCCAAGTAGCCAATAGAAAGTTGAAGAAGGTTTATTTCCATAAATGAAATCACCCACGACCACGACGTCCGGCTGCCACAGATCCCAGCACAAACTGACCGTTGCTAGGAGAACCGGTGGCAGTTAACGCCGCAGAGCGCGGACATGCATTTGACTACAAACATGTTGACACACGAGATGGTCGCACGCAAGAGCCTCGTAGAAGACTGCATGCGCTGCGATCATCTCGTGCACTCAATAAAGAAATACAAGTAATAATGAAATCACTACACTCACCCCATGTTATTACACACACCCTGTTTCCATTCCTGAGATTTTCTTCTACAACTAAATCCTCTCAGTTTTGTTCATCAATTTTTTTCCAATGAATGCAATCCAAAACTACAACAACCAGAAAGCCAAGGAATGCAAACTTAGGGGGCCTATTCACAAACTGCATTTTGTAGTACTATTAGTAGTACTGCAATAATACTGTTAACATACTACAGAAGGCTACTCACAAAGCTACTAGTATGTGTAGATCCTCACACATGTAGGTTTACTACTTAGGGGCTGATTACGATGCAGTAGGAAATGGCTCCGACCCTCCGTTGGAGCCGTTCCTACGGCACCGTAATCTCCTGTTTGGATTAATTTCTGACCAACCCATTTTGATGGAGTCGGTCGGAAATTAATCCAAACAGGATTTCGGAATGGCTTACAACGGGCTCGGAGAGTCCTTCTGCCAATGGTAAAGGGGCCAGTAATCCCAAGGGCGACTCTTTCCGCCTGAGGGATTACGATAAGAGATTCCTACAGCCTTTCTGTGCCGGCCTTTCCGACACAGAAAGGCTATAGACTTTCGGGGCCCCCAGCAGGGTCCCCATGGGTGCAAGGCCTCCGGATAGTGGCCTATGGTGCCCCCCTGTTGATCCTTGCACCTGGTGGCAGGCACCTTGAGGTGCCTGCCACGGGATACAAGGATGAACTGCACCTCAGCTCTTTACAATGAGAACATGTATTCAGGTCAGAATGCATGCACTCATTGTAAAGAATAGGATTACGACATTATTCGTTCGCATCCTAATTGCTGGTTTGGGACTGCCGACAGGAGGTCGGTCGGTCCCAGTTCCAAATCGATGTTGGACGGACTCAGGTCCATCCGACTTTGGAATCTGCCCCCTAGTAGTAAATGTGGGTGGGCGGGGGGCGGCTGGGAAAAGGGACATACTTACTAGTAAATGGAAAATGGTTTAAGAAGGGTAAATACAAATAAAATAATGAGGAGCAAAATATATATATATAGGTGCTGATTCCGATCCTGTAAAACCCGGGTACGAACCGTCGTACGGAGCGTATTCTCCGTCCGACTCGTACCTGGGAAAACCACCTTACAAACCCGCAAGTACGATTCGTACAGAAATACCATTTCCGTACGAATCGTAAAAAACACCGACTGGCTAAAATATACCCACAATTCCGATCCGGGACACCACGTACGTGACGTCCGGACGGAGTCAGGCAGCGTTTTACGAACCAGCAAGTACGATTCGTGCCTACGTCACTCCGCACGGATAATATTTAACGTCAGCCAAAAACAGCCGGGAAATTGAGGAGGACGCGAGGAAGGAGCACCTGTACGCGACGGACAGCCATGGACCCCATCCTACGTGTCATCCCGGCCCTCATAGCCTACGACCTGGTGCACAGGAACCAACGCAGATGCCGCAGAAGGTCAGAACAACACCCGGGGCAAAGGTGGGGGGCAGGGGCAGGAAACATAACCCCCACCCAAGGCAAAATGTATACATGCCCTGTACATACCATACCTCCAGGGTCTGGTCACTTCGGGGGGGCCTGTCCACCAAGGCCTGCCTCCCGTCACAACGGAAGTGGACGTGGACGCATCCCGTCACCACAACAATTGTGGTACGCACCGTACCCACGCCTTAGGAGCGTGGGTACGGGTCGTACCACGCCTACCCCTATGTCACCCCAACTATGGTGGTACGGCCCGTACCCACATTATGAAGGCCTGGGTACGGGCCGTACCCCCATTCTTGGGTGACGTAGGGGTACGCGTGGTGCGACCCGTACCTACGCTCTTCAGGCCTGGGTACGGGCCATACCCCCAATGTTGGGGTGCCGTAGGGGTACGGCCTGTACCCAGGCCTGAAGAGCGTTGGTACGGGTCGCACCACGCGTACCCCTACGTCACCCCAAGAATGGTGGTACGGCAGTTACCCACGTTCTGAAGGCCTGGGTACGGGCCGTACCACCATTCTTGGGGTGACATAGGGGTACGCGTGGTGCGACCCGTACCAACGCTCTTCAGGCCTGGGTACGAGCCGTACCACCATTCTTGGGGTGACATAGGGGTACGCGTGGTGCGACCCGTACCCACGCTCTTCAGGCCTGCGTACGGGCCGTACCCCTACAGCACCCCAACATTGGGTGCACGGCCCGTACCCAGGCCTGAAGAGCGTGGGTACGGGTCGCACCACGCGTACCCCTATGTCACCCCAAGAATGGTGGTACGGCTCGTACCCAGGCCTGAAGAGCGTTGGTATGGGTCGTACCACGCGTACCCCTACGTCATCCCAAGAATGGTGGTACGGCCCGTACCCAGGCCTTCAGAACGTGGGTACGGGCCGTTCCCCCAATGTTGGGGTGCTATAGGGGTACGGCCCGCACCCAGGCCTTCAGAGCGTGGGTACGGGTCGCACCACGCCTACCCCTACGTCACCCCAAGAATGGTGGTACGGCCCATACCCAGGCCTTCAGAACGTGGGTACGGGCCGTACCACCATTCTTGGGGTGACATAGGGGTACGCGTGGTGTGACCCATACCAACGCTCTGAAGGCCTGGGTACGGGCCGTGACCCTACGGCACCCCAACATTGGGGGTACGGCCCGTACCCAGGCCTTCAGAGCATGTGGGTGGGTGGGTGGGTGTCGTGCTACGATCCACATCAGTGGACAGAGACATAGGGGTGGGTGCCTATCACTCCCAGCAGTGCCCAGACATATGAGGGGTGGGTGCCTATCACTCCCAGCAGTGCCCAGACATATGAGGGGCGGGTGCAGAGGACGCCCAGCAGTGGCCAGACATATGAGGGGTGAGTGCCTATCACTCCCAGCAGTGCCCAGACATATGAGGGGGGTGCCTATCACTCCCAGCAGTGCCCGGACATATGAGGGGTGGGTGCCTATCACTCCCAGCAGTGCCCAGACATATGAGGGGTGGGTGCAGAGGACTCCCAGCAGTGCCCATACATATGAGGGGTGGGTGCCTATCACTCCCAGCAGTGCCCAGACATATGAGGGGTGGGTGCCTATCACTCCCAGCAGTGCCCAGACATATGAGGGGTGGGTGCAGAGGACTCCCAGCAGTGCCCAGACATATGAGGGGCAGGTGCCTATCACTCCCAGCAGTGCCCAGACATATGAAGGGTGGGTGCCTATCACTCCCAGCAGTGCCCAGACATATGAGGGGTGGGTGCAGAGGCCTCCCATCAGTGGACAGAGACATGGGGGTGTGTACATCACCTCCCATGAGCAAAACTCCATGGGTGCATGAAGGCATCCACAATGTGCGACTATGTTGAGAGTGCCATGACAACACATCACTGACAGCAGTGTCCCACTCCCATGAGGGTGGATGTCCTTCCCCCACTGCATGACACACCACATGTGGGTGTGATGACAAATTACACATGCATACCCACCCCTGGCGGTGGCAGCACAATACACACACTGAGATCATGCAACAAGACTGTATCCTCATGTGAAACCCCACTAAACTAAGAGAGCCTAAGGGAACACACACTGTCACCCACTTTCCAGGACTGATAGGAATGTACAGGTGCTGGGGCAGCCAACAAGTTGTTGCCCCCCATGGAAGGAAAAGGGTGGAGTAGCCACAGATACAATGCCCACAATTGTCAGTCAGGTGCCCAAATACCCTGCAGAACAAGTAACACATGTGTGCTAGGCTGGGAGTACACACATGCATAGTGCGGAAAAGGGACCATGTCCACATGAAGCCATGGCAACATACTCCATACACAAGTACAGTGACTACCAAGGATGGCACAGACGATGCAGGCGGAGACATTGCTGAGCAGGCATGGGCAAAGTTGAAGGGATCCCTCACACAGCCAGGAAATGTAGACACAGGTCAGCACAACAATTGGGAAACACCCTGCAGGGAAGAAGGCAGGTGCCACAGAGGAAGGAACACTCCTTGGGACAATGTCACCATACAGTAAGAGCTTACATGACCAAAGATTATTTGCAGAGACCTTGTGATGGCACGCAGATACCAGGGTCCTCCCCATGAGCAGCACACTACAACATTTCCCAGACACCTAACACATTATCACCACCCTAACTCAGGGAGCAGCAGCACCAACAGCAATACCAGAAAAGCATTTGTGTGCAAATGAAAAACAAAATGCTTTATTCAGCATAAAAAATTATTTGATTTGAAATGTACACTATATACAAGGCCCATAGGCCAGTCCATATGCGAATTCCTGGGGGACACACATTGGGACGCGTCTCCCCTAGCTTGCCTGCACAGTTCAGAGTTCCTTTTCATCCACAGGGGGGGGCATCATGTGGGGGGGAAGGACCAGGCACTGCAGGGACAGGAGGGGCAAGGGTAGGTGTTGTGGGTGCAGGGACGGATGACTCCACCACAGGGGTTGGGGCAGCGCCAAAGGTGGTGGTTAGGATGTCGCTGCACACGGTTGCAAGGTCTGCCAGCATCTCCCCTGCACCCGAAGGAACCACAGGCCCCAAGGAGGGGGGGTCGGAGGGATGGGTTGCAGCGCTACTGGGGCAGGGTGTGGACAGGGGGGGACTCAAGTCCCCTGCCCGGGGACTTCCTCGACCGCTTGCAGGGTGGTCTCAACTGGGGCTGAGGGACAGACTGGCCATGAAGGACTCTTTGTCCGACTGTTAAGCAGGGGAGCTAAGGGGAGTGGTTTTGGAGGAAGTGGGTCGTGAGGACTGCAGACTCCCACTGTGGCTGCGTGTCTGCCGTTTGCCCCCCGACCCAGTGGGTGTGCGTACTTCCCCCTGTGTGTGCGTGACAGGAGGTGTGCGCTTGGCCTTCCCTGTTGGTGTGCTGTCTGTGTCTGGTGGGGTGCGTGCATGGGGATGTCTGGGTGTGCTTGGGACAGGCATGGGAGTGGGAAGTGTGGATGGTGCAGGCGTGGGGTGGACGGAGCGCTGCAGGAGACCCACTGCTGCCGTCAATGACGAGTCCATGGACCTCAGCAACATCCGTTGGTCAGACATCGCTGCTGACATGCCCTCCATGTACGACACCATCTGTGTCTGCAGTATGGTGTGGCCATGGAGGTCCAGGGAAGACATGGCTTGGCAGTTCGAGCTGGACTGTTCCCATGAGGCACAGGGTCAGACTGATTTGCATATGGCCATGTCTGAACTGGGGTGGCAGAGTTTGCTAAAGAACGGTGATGGATTAAACCCAGATCAGTTGACTGGGGGTGAGTGCTTGCAATGTTTAACACTCCGTCCATCATTTCCTTTGGTTTTTGCTTTGTTCGCCATAAGTTGGCAGGGTATGCTCAGACGTGAGTCCCTTGCTCACTTTGCCACTGGATTCAAGCAAGCCTGGCTGAAGACGGCTGAAATGCCAGAAACCGGTCCTAGGAAGCTTGTTTCCGGTCCAGGGAAGACATGGCTTGGCAGTTCGGGCTGGACTGTTCCCATGAGGCACAGGGTCAGACTGATTTGCATATGGCCATGTCTGAACTGGGGTGGCAGAGTGGGCTAAAGAACGGTGATGGATTAAACCCAGATCAGTTGACTGGGGGTGAGTGCTTGCAATGTTCAACACTCAGTCCATCATTTCCTTTGTTTTTTGCCATGGAGGACATTAAGCAGCGATGTCTGAACAACCTGCAACTGCCGCAGGATGTCCACACACTCAGCATTGACGGCAGCAGGGGAGACAGGGGCAGGGGGTGTGGTGCCTGGCACGAAGGAGACATGTTGTCGCCTAGCACGGACAGAAGGGACCCGAGCAAGTGGGAGGGCGGTGATGGTAATGGAGGGGGCGGTGAGAGATGTACTGCTGCTTTCAGCTGTGGGAGCAGCCTCCGCCCCCTCTGGGAGCTCAGCCTCGGACCCGTCAGCGTCATAGTCGGTGTTGGGACTGGACAGGTCCTCCGCCTGACTCCCCTCGCCCTTCGTGCCACTTGATGTGCCAGACTCCCCAGCACTGGTGGCACCGGTGCTGGATCCCTCCTCCATGTCCGTGCCGGTGTCTCCCTCAGTGTCCCCCGACGATGGTGTGGGCAAGGTGAAGAGACAGGAAATAATCAGACACCTGTATACATATGACACATGAGTCCAAACTACAAAGGTCACAGTGCATAGCATGAAAAGCATCATGAGTAACATCTACAATACTACGCACATATGTAGGCCCTGCACTACACAGTTGGTTGACCCACCATGCCACTTTGAAACAATGGAGAGCATGACACAACAGCAAAGAACTTGATATCGAATTATACAGAGAAGCTACTGTCTGTGGACAGTCGAGCACAGCATCTGGACCACACACCATTGCCAAAAATGGATGAGCAGGAACCATGTCTTTTAACTTTTGACACATGCTGCAAAGCACAAACATTAAACCCTGCACAACATGACTGGGTCAATACTTGTTGAGTGTCTGTTCAGACTATCATCACACACAGGCCAGACCTGGCAAGGAGACATAAGGTTTGGACATGTAGGCCTTGCCCGCACAAACCCCCCCCTACCTGAGACAATGTGATTGAGACAGAGGAAGGACTTACACCTCTTAATCAGGGATCACAAAAATGTGCTCCATTAAATCCTAATTGCACTCTAACTACCCCTCGTGGGGCTGACCACACATATTATTGACAAACAACCATCATCAGATAGTTGTACACAGACACACAAGCACTGGCCAGTGTGAGGATGCACAAGCCACATTGGGTCACCCTGTACAGTGGACACATGTAGCACACTTTACGTAAATACAAATGAGGCCAGGGTACAATGCCACAGAGGCCAACCTATGCTGAAGACACTGAGAATGTCCACAGTGTTGGATGACACACATGATTCCTAGGAAAAGGTGTCTCAGGGGACTGTAGTGGCCACACTGCTCCATGGTCCTGGATAGATCTGACAGCAACAGGAGCAACCGTCCCCACACTATGCATATCTCCCCCTCATGCACATCATGTCTGAGGCCACAACATCGGTCATGCATGCTGCAAGGCAGTTCATTATAAGTCTCACACTCCTATGTTGAGACTCTGCATCAGTGCCAACAATCATGGACCCCCAAATGACTGAACTGGACAGGGCACAGGCAAGGTCCTAACACATGTCACAGACCACCCCCACAAATGATGCTGCAAGCATTGGGCACTTGGATTAACTGCCAGCCTAGATTACCTTGTGCAAGAGTGACTACACACAGACCAGGGAACACATGTCAAGGAGGGGAAGGGAGGAAGAACAGGACCGGTTGACTTTGGGGAACAGGATATGCACTGCAGATATAAACCCTGGCAGTGTATCCATGCGACTGAGCACTTCCAAAAGCTGGTGACACACAACAAACACACATGTACCGACCCCCTTGCTGCATTTTCTTCTCCTGTAACCGCCTATCCATGTCAGGGAAGACCACCGCCAGGACACGCTTCATTTGGTGGGTCAGGCGCCGTCGCCCGCCGTGTTTTCGTGCTGGTGAGTCCCCCAGCAGGACCCGGGCGATCCTCCTGGTCCAGCACCGGATGTCCTGCCAGCGTTTCCTCACCTGGGCCAGGCGCAGACTGCGACCCTCCACCGACCTCACGGCCCTGACGGCCCGCTTCCAAATCTCCCCCTTGGCGTAGGCGGCTACTTGTGAGGATGACTAAGTGAGACAACATCAATACACCTGCTCCATGTCACAGAGACACACATTAGAACAATTAGGCTTGTTTGAACAGGGCATAGTATGCAGCCAACTCATTGCACCTTTGTCATAGGATATTATCCTCTGGGGAAGGCCAAATGCAGTACGTGGCATTTAAAGTACACAGGTGGCATGAGGGGTGTGACAGAATCAATGATCATGGCTCACACTGTGCATCACAAGCAACACCAGGATTATGGACAGCACCTCAAAGCAGTCACATGCCCCAGGCACCTGACGCCACCTCAGCGGAGTACACAGACACACACAGGCACAGGACAATCACCTGCCATTGGCAACTGCGGGTACAAACATCACTCTGCACATGTGCCACTTGACTGGGGGAGTCACAGGTGTGGGGCTAGCTCAGCACGTCAGACACACAGCACGGCTCCCTGCTCACATCAGATGGGTAGGGCATATACATCCTCCATGCAGCTGGGGATGCAACACTCCACATAGACACTCACCCACATGACAGGAGACTTACACACACACCAATGTCCAGGGGCCGTACACATCATTTGGACACTCTCACCACAGGTACACTCAACTCACACACATCTGTGGGTACAGTCACCTGTCACACTGGGGGGACCACAGAATCACATCAGGACTATAGAAACAACATTCCCAAGAGGATTTGCCAGGCTGAATGTGGCATGCACCATGCAGTGAGCACAATGCAAGTGAGGAGTGCAGATATGAACCACAACATGCTCTGCATGGGAGACATAAGGCATTCCCCCCCTGGGACCCACCATGAACAACATTGCATGTCTGTCACACCTGGACACAATGCCAGAAGTGACAGACACAAAAAAGGGGCACAGTCAAAGCTAGTGGAGTCAGCACTCACCTGCTCCCCTGGTCTCCCATACAGGCAGGGGTACTGTGGGAGGATGACGTCCTGCAATGCCTCATTCTCCTCTTGGGTGAAAGGTTGGGCCCTCTCCACAGACCTGGACATGGTGCCAGAGGAATCACAAGCAGCAGCAGTGGTGTGGAATGAAAGGTTGTGCAGGCAAGTGCTCTCTCATGGGCCCTGGCTGCCTTATATCTCCCTTGCTGGGCTGTTTCATTTACAGGAGTACAGAGTGATTGGTCAATCTCATTTGCATCCTACGTTTCCTCCAATCCCTTTAACCTAACCCAGTGAGGGCCTTTGCATGGTTCAAAATTTGAGCATGATGTCAAGTCAACAACCACTTTGCAACATAGTTGTTGGAGGGAGGACCACCGGGGAGTCGGAGGGACTACTCCGGGCACCTTCCTACCGCCAAGTTATAGCCGAGCGCCGCTGAGAAGCTTCCTAGGAGAGGTCCTTCTCCTATAATCGTACTAGGCCCAGTAACACCACCACACAGGACTCTGGATCAGTTGCTTATCTTGGTTCTTTATATAAAGAAAGGAGCACGTTCAATATGTACAGTGGGATCGAGAGATCCAGTAAGAGTCTCAATGTCTTGGAAGGAATAGGGTAGCGGGACAGTCTTAGTACCAACCAGGTACGGGAGGGCTCGGCGCCAGACCTTGGATGCTGGTCTCGGAGCGGCTCGGAGGTGGAGAGCCGCGACGGCGTCAGCATGGCTCGGGTGGTAGTTCCGCTTGGGTCGAGCCGCGACACAGTCAGCAGGGCTCCGGTGGTAGGTCCGCTTCGGTCGAGCCGCGACGAGGTCAGCTGGGCTCGGGTGGTCTGTTGCAACAAGGTCGGGCCGCGACGGCGTCAGCAGGGCCCCAAAGGTTCGTGAAGGTCTTGTAAGCACGATGGAGCCGCGACGTCGTCAGCAGGGCTCAGCAGGTAGTTTCAGGAAGAGTCTTTCTCCGTAGGGTCAGCCGCGATCCGATCAGCAGGACTCTTGACTCCAGGATACAACTGACATCTTGTTGTCGGGTCGCCCCAGATATAGGTCTTGAGCCCTTTGATGTCCGGACCCTTGCGCCCAGGAGGGCAGAGAGGCCGGGTAGGGCGCGGCCAGACGCCCAGCAGGAGAGGCGCCAGGCCCCAGAGAGCTGTGGGGCGGTCGCACCTAGGTGTGGAAGGACGGTTGGGGGTCCCATCGATACTGCCCTCCGCCGGGAGTGGGAAGGGCTCACGTGGTATCCCCCGGGCCAGGGGTGGGCGCCTCGATGTCGGGCCTCGCTGGGACCGAGGCCGGGTAGAGCAGGGTCACGGAGGTGGTCACGTGAAGTGACGTGTAATCCAAGATGGAGGGGCCCCGAGGTGCATGGGGCCTCGTGCGGCTGAGCGAGGGGGAACAGGACCACGCCACGAGGCCGGCTCCAACACGCGTCCCCCCCGGCTGAAGGCACGGAGAGTCACCCATCTCCTTGGGGGTTCTCCTCGCCGAGGCGGAAGAATCGGGACAGGCCGTCAGCATTGGCGTGGTCGTTGCCGGGCCGGTGTTCCACGGTGAAGTCCATCCCTTGCAGCGAGATGGACCATCGCAACAGTTTGGGGTTCTCGCCCCGCATTTGCATGAGCCACCGCAAGGGCCGGTGGTCAGTCTGGACCCTGAAATGGATGCCGAAAAGGTAGGGCCGGAGCTTCTTGAGAGCCCATACCACCGCGAAGGCCTCCCGCTCGATGGTGCTCCACCCCTGTTCTCGTGGCAGCAGTCGGCGGCTGATAAAGGCCTCAGGTCGGTCGAGGCCCTCGGCGTCCATCTGGGAGAGGACCGCCCCGACCCCGTACTCGGATGCGTCGGTCTGCACCACAAATTCCTTGCTGTAGTCAGGGGCCTGTAGCACCGGGGCAGCACACATGGCCGCCTTGAGGGCTTCAAAAGCGGTCTGGCAGCGGGGCGTCCAGTGCACCACCTTGGGCTGTTTTTTGGAAGTGAGCTCCGTAAGGGGGCCCACAATGCTGCCATAATCCTTAATGAATCGCCGGTAGTAGCCTGTGAGGCCTAAGAAGGCCCGGACAGCGGTCTGGGTTGCAGGGGGCTCCCACGCCTGGATGGCATCGACCTTCAACTGGAGGGGCGCTACCTGGCCACTCCCCACCTGGTGGCCCAGATAGGTCACAGATCCTTGACCGATCTGGCACTTGCTGGCCTTAATTGTGAGCCCGGCCCTTTGGAGAGCGGCCAGGACTTTGCCGAGGTGTCCCAAGTGCGCGGCCCAATGGTCGCTGAAGACTGCAATGTCGTTGAGGTAGGCCGCGCTGAAGGTTTCTAGCCCGGCCAGGACCTTGTTTACCAGCCTCTGAAAGGTCGCTGGGGCGTTCTTCATACCGAAGGGCATCACCCGAAAGTGGTAGTGCCCATCGGGGGTGGAAAAGACGGATCGTTCCTGGGCGCCGGGAGTGAGCTTGATCTGCCAGTACCCAGCGGTGAGATCAAAGGTGCTTAGGTAGCGGGCGGCCCCTAAGCGATCGATCAGCTCGTCTGCCCGGGGCAGGGGGTGGGCGTCGGTCTTGGTGACTGCGTTCAGGCCCCGGTAGTCTACACAGAATCGGAGTTCCGGAGAAGTACCGGGGTGGGCGTCCTTCGGCACCAAGACCACCGTGCTGGCCCACGGGCTGTCGGAGGGCTCAATGACTCCGAGAGCGAGCATCTTGGCGACCTCGGTCTGTATGCAGGCCCGGACTCGGTCAGGTACTCTGTAGGCGCGATGTCGCACAGGGGGGCTGTCCCCGGTATACACGTCGTGTACGCACCAGGGGGTCACCCCGGGCGTGAGAGAGAAGAGGGCAGCGAAGGGTTGCAGCAGCCTCCGGCAGTCATGGCGCTGTTCTGGGGTCAGCGTGTCGGAGAGGTGGACTCCCTCTAAGGAACCGTCTTGGCCCGAGGACCCCAGGAGGTCGGGCAGGGGCTCGGAGTCGCTTTCGCCCCCATCATCAGTAGCCAGCAGCAGGCTGAGTTCAGTTCGGGCAAAGTGGGGCTTGAGCCGGTTGGCGTGCAGGACCCGGAGGGGGTTCCTCGGGGACTCCATGTCGACTAGGTAGGTGACGGGGCTCTTCCTCTCAACCACCTTGAAGGGCCCGGTCCACTTGTCCTGCAGGGCGCATGGGTCCACGGGTGACATGACCCAGACTTGCTGGCCTGGCTCGAACTCGATGGTCGAGGCGTTCGCGTCATACCAGCGCTTCATGTCTTCTTGGCTGGCTTCAAGGTTGGCTTCTGCCAGGGCCCGGAACTTCCGAGTCTGGTTCCGCAGGGTCAGGAGGTACCGGTAGACGTCGGGAGGGGCATCTTGGACTTGCGCCTCCCAGCCCTCCTTGACCAGGCTGAGGGGCCCTCGGACGGGGTGCCCATACAATAGTTCGAAGGGGCTGAAGCCCAGGGATTTCTGCGGTACCTCTCGATAGGCGAACAGGAGGCAGGGCAGCAGGACATCCCACCTCCTCCGCAGGGGCTCTTCCAGACCCTGGATCATCCCTTTTAGGGTCCTGTTGAACCGCTCGACCAGTCCGTTCCCCTGGGGGTGGTAAGGGGTAGTGAATCTGTAGGTGACCCCACATTGTTGCCAGAGGGATTTCATGTACTTTGAAATAAAGTTCGTACCCCTGTCGCTCACCACTTCTCTGGGGAACCCCACCCTGGAGAAGATGCCCATCAGGGCCCGGCCCACCACGGGAGCTGTCACAGTGCGGAGTGGGATGGCCTCCGGGTATCGGGTGGCGTGGTCGACCAGTACCAGGATGAAGCGGTGTCCTAGAGCGGTTCGGGGATCGAGGGGCCCCACGATGTCGATCCCCACTCGTTCGAACGGGGTGTGGACGGCTGGAAATGGTTGGAGGGGGGCTTTAACTCGACCCCCAGTTTTCCTGCTAGCCTGGCAGGTCTGGCAGGACCGGCAGTGGTGGTCCACGTCTCTCCACATTCGGGGCCAATAGAAATGGGTCACCAGACGGCTGTAAGTCTTGTCCCGCCCGAGGTGTCCGGCGAGGGGCACGTCATGCGCCAGGTTCAGGAGGAACTCCCGGAACCGGAGGGGAACCACCAACACCCGGCCGGCTCCCAGCTCGGCGATTTTCTGCTCGCTGTATAGTAAGTCATTGTTCCAATAGACCCAGTGGGTTCCCGTGGGGTCCCCCGAGGCCTGGGCGGCCGCTTGCTGTCGGACCCCCTCGAGGGACGGGCAGGCCTTCTGCTCCTGCTGGAATTGTTCGCGGGTGGGGCCCCCATCGTGGCGCCACTGAGCCAGCTCTGGGATCTCGCTGAGTAGGCGGCCTCGTCGGGAGACAGTTCGGACGGCCCGGCCTCATCGTCGGGTTCCTCCGTGCCGGAGGGGGGTGATAGTTCTGGGCCCGTAGGCTGGTCGGTGGCCGCGGCAGCGGCGGGTTGGGCGGTCATGGACCGGGTGGTGGCGCAGGCCCACTCAGGCAGCCCTAGCATCCCCAGATGCTCTCGGCGTTCCACCTGGGCCCAGGGGGAGCTCTCTAGGTCATTCCCCAGGAGGCAGTCCACGGGGGCGTCGTCGCGGACAGTCACTTTTAGGGTGCCGGACACTCCTCCCCACTCGAAGGGGATCCTGGCCATCCGGCACATGCTCTCGGTGTTGTCCGCGGTCCGGACAGGGCATAGGACATGCGGCAGGATTTGTTCGGGGGTCACCAGGTGGCAGCGGACAGCGGTCACACTGGCCCCAGTGTCCCGGAGGGCTTCGCCCGTCGTCCGTTGATGGTGACCCACTGCTGGTACTTCTGGGTGTTGCTTGGGATGGCCGCTCGGGGCACCATTTCTCGGGAGCCCAGGCAGACGAGCGACATGGCAGCTGGTTCCCACTCGGGGGACCCGTCCTCGCAGTTTTCCTCCTCTTCTTCTCCTTCCCCCAGGGCAGCGTCGGCTATTTGTCGGGGAGGGGGCCCAGCGGTCCCGTTTCGTCGGTTCACGGGGCAGGCCGGGTCGCTCGCATAGTGGCCGGTCTGCTGGCAGCCGAAGCAGGTCACTGGTGGTCGGGGTCCCAGTCGGGCGATGGGGGTCCCCCTTCGGCCCAGGGTCGGGGACGTGTGGTTGGCGGCTTGGCCTCGTGGCGGGCTTCGGGGCGGTCCGGCCAGGAATTCTCGGCTGCGGTGGGACCCCCCTCCTCCGCCCCGCTGGCGAGGGGGTCCCGTGGTACTCCGTTGGTAGTCCCCCACGGGGTTCCGGGGGACCCTTGTGTTGACCCATCGGTCTGCTTCAGCGGCGAGCTTCCGGGGCTCGGTCAACTTGCTGTCCAGGAGGTGTTGCCTTAGTTCTACAAAGCAGTTGTTGGTGAGGTGCTCCCAGACAATGAGGTCGAACAGTTCATTGTACGAGGTGACCTTGCTCCCTTTTATCCACCCTTCAAAAGCCCGGCTGAAGAAGTCCACGTACTCGACCCAGGTGGTACCGGGGAGCTTCTTGCAGTCCCGGAAGCGCTGCCGGTACATCTCGGCTAATAGTCCGTAGCGGGTGAGTAGGGCTTCCTTCATGTGATCGTAGGAGGTCATCACTGCATCGGGGAGTTGCAGCAGGGTATCCCGGCCCACGCTGAGGAACCTCCCCCATAGGCCGGCACCCCAATCCTTCCGGGGTACCCGATGGGAGGTCATGGCTACCTCGTAGGCTCGGAACCACTGCTGGATGTCGTCGTTCTTGTAGTACTCTTTGACGACATCCTTGGGGATATGAACCTTGGGCTCGGTCAGTGGCAGAGCGTCCCGGGCCCCGGGGGTGCTGGTCTCCCCCGTTTTGGATTTCAGTTTGAGTTCTTTGAGGCTCCTCTCGTGCTCGAGGGTTAGCCATCTCTCTTCGAGTTCCCGATGCCGTTTCTTTTCCTTGATTTCCTCTTGCAGCCGTAGTTGCTCCAGGGCTATTTTCTTCTCCGCCAGCTAGAGCTCGCCGTCCAGCCGGAGTCGTGCGAGGTCCATTTCGTGTGCCCGGACCCTCTCCCGTTCTCGCATTTCTTCGTGGGATAGGCGGGCTTCGGGGATGCCTCGCCCCCCATCTGTCGGGGTTGTGGTCGGCAGGTTTTCGTCCCGGGCCGAGGTCCCTTCGGTGCTGGGTAGAGTGGCCTCGGCTTCGGCCCAGGCTTTCAGGGCTTTCTGCATTTCTTCCTTGGTGCCCAATCCTGTGGTTGGGATCCCTTTGTCTTTGCAGAATTGTTTTAGTTCTTTGTGGGTGTATTCTTCCAGCTTTTCCAGCTGGAAGGTTGCGGCCACAGTTGCTTCTTGGCCGTCCATGGTTCCCTTTTTTTTTTTCGTCTGGTTAGGTAGTGGGTGCGTTACTTGCTTGTACGATTGTGTCTGGCTCGGATCCCGTCGCTGGCCACCAAATGTTGGAGGGAGGACCACCGGGGAGTCGGAGGGACTACTCCGGGCACCTTCCTACCACCAAGTTATAGCCGAGCGCCGCTGAGAAGCCTCCTAGGAGAGGTCCTTCTCCTATAATCGTACTAGGCCCAGTATCACCACCACACAGGACTCTGGATCAGTTGCTTATCTTGGTTCTTTATATAAAGAAAGGAGCACGTTCAATATGTACAGTGGGATCGAGAGATCCAGTAAGAGTCTCAATGTCTTGGAAGGAATAGGGTAGCGGGACAGTCTTAGTACAACCAGGTACGGGAGGGCTCGGCGCCAGACCTTGGATGCTGGTCTCGGAGCGGCTCGGACGTGGAGAGCCGCGACGGCGTCAGCAGGGCTCGGGTGGTAGTTCCGCTTGGGTCGAGCCGCGACACAGTCAGCAGGGCTCCGGTGGTAGGTCCGCTTCGGTCGAGCCGCGACGAGGTCAGCTGGGCTCTGGTGGTCTGTTGCAACAAGGTCGGGCCGCGACGGCGTCAGCAGGGCCCCAAAGGTTCGTGAAGGTCTTGTAAGCACGATGGAGCCGCGACGTCGTCAGCAGGGCTCAGCAGGTAGTTTCAGGAAGAGTCTTTCTCCGTAGGGTCAGCCGCGATCCGATCAGCAGGACTCTTGACTCCAGGATACAACTGACATCTTGTTGTCGGGTCGCCCCAGATATAGGTCTTGAGCCCTTTGATGTCCGGACCCTTGCGCCCAGGAGGGCGGAGAGGCCGGGTAGGGCGCAGCCAGACGCCCAGCAGGAGAGGCGCCAGGCCCCAGAGAGCTGTGGGGCGGTCGCACCTAGGTGTGGAAGGACGGTTGGGGGTCCCATCGATACTGCCCTCTGCCGGGAGTGGGAAGGGCTCACGTGGTATCCCCCGGGCCAGGGGTGGGCGCTTCGATGTCGGGCCTCGCTGGGACCGAGGCCGGGTAGAGCAGGGTCACGGAGGTGGTCACGTGAAGTGACGTGTAATCCAAGATGGAGGGGCCCCGAGGTGCATGGGGCCTCGTGCGGCTGAGCGAGGGGGAACAGGACCACGCCACGAGGCCGGCTCCAACAATAGTATATTGTCTCCAACCGACTTTTGCTGGCCACCTGATGAAAATTTTTGAACTGGAAACTCGGTCTCCATGACAACCAGCATGCATTTAGGCCCTTATACTTGTCCCTCATGTGTCCCCTATGTAATTTCACTATCCACACACAGGTACGGTGCGTTCCACACGTATCCCTGGGGCACCACTACTCCAGTGATACGGTCCGTACACGCGTGTGTAGGGTCCGTATCACTTTGGTAGTGTTGCCGTAGGCGTACGCCATAGTGATACGGTCCGTATACGCGTGTGTAGGGCCCGTAGCACTATGGTAGTTTTGCCGTAGGCGTACGCCATAGTGCTACGGGCCGTACGCATGCAGGTACGGCCCGTAGCACTATGGCGTACGCCTACGGCAACACTACCAAAGTGATACGGACCCTACACACGCGTGTACGGACCGTATCACTATGGCGTACGCCTACGGCAACACTACCAAAGTGATACGGACCCTACACACGCGTGTACGGACTGTATCGCTATGGCGTACGCCTACGGCAACCCTACCATAGGGATAGGACCAGTGTGTACACGTACGTGTGTACGGTCCGTACACACATGCGTACTCCTACCCAAAGCCCATATAGTGATACGACCGTACACACGCCCTCTGAGCGTGTGTACGGTGCGTTTCACAGCTTACACTGGTGACAGGAGGCACACAGGAAAGGAATGGAGGTGTCTGACTCGCACAAGGATGGACATCAAGTCATTGTCAGTGCAGTCCTTCATGTGTAGGGCCTACGTGTGTCAGGCAGTGATGTGGCACATGTCTCCTCATGTTTTAACCCAATAGTTGGGTCATGACCTGTGTACACATGTCATGTGTGATGGGGCACTATTTGGCGTACTTCCCCTTCACACCTTTTAAATGTGTGCATGTAGTTCAAACTTGTCAAGCACTGCATCACTGGCATGGCACAGTCACCAACACCCGCAACTGTCCCCTGATGCCAGGTAGACGGATGATGACACCTGACATCTCACTACCAGCGTGCCACGATGTGACTATGTCATGTGTGTGTCATGTGTTCCCATGATCTTGCTGTTGGTGTTCCATCCACAGCATCTGCTGTAGCTGCATCCAACATGTGTCTGTGTGTAGATGCCCATGTCACACTATTACGCACACCAGGACACATGTG
Source organism: Triturus cristatus (assembly GCF_964204655.1). Classification (NCBI taxonomy): domain Eukaryota; kingdom Metazoa; phylum Chordata; class Amphibia; order Caudata; family Salamandridae; genus Triturus; species Triturus cristatus. Next base: position 502,501,037 of record NC_140582.1, read on the forward strand.
GAATGACACGTAACGTGTGTCTGTATGCATCGAACAGGGACTTGCGTGCTTAGGACATATCTGCGTAGTCTCGATGTCTGTGTGATCATTTTTGACATGTACCCCTTCATGGCAAGGTGTGTGGTCTGTCCATTTTTCCATGACATGTGAACTGTGCGTCTAGCTTTCCGGCAGCTGTCTGTATGAGATGACATCCTTCAAATGCACATATGTGGATGTATGTCACTCCTGTCATTTGTCTGACTGTTCACTCACACTGGCCAACAGCTCCTTTCATGGCATGTCATGTAGACCTTGCCAATCCACGTTTGTAGCTGGCTCTTTGTAGGAGTATCACCTTGCTGGCATACGTGTGAAGGTTGTATCGCACAGTACAGACTCTGAAGAACCTAGACCTTATGGGTCTGGCGGCGCAGGGTACGCCTTAATCTCCTGAGTTCACCTGCTTTGTCGAACAGAGACATGGGACACTCCGTTAGGCGTAGAAGATTTGGTTTATTAGCTGCAGCTAAATACAGTTGTCCCAGAAGTACACTCGGTATGTTCTTAGGAGACTGCCACTTTACTTCGTGGCGCACAATCTTTTATAACACACATATTCACAAAGAACACTCCCAATGCATACAGGGTTAACCAATGAGAAGAATGTGAAAACAAGATATTAAGTAACTCAAATAAGCCTCCCTTCCAACTGTGTTTGTCACCCTTCCCCACAAGTTAATCAGTGGTAGTGTTTATAAGTCGACTTGCAGGTGACAGGGCACATTTGTATGCCCCGCAGGACAGTTGTGAAACGAGAGAATACGAGTAAAGAATAGCGAAGGCCAGAGGATAAGATAAAGTCAGGAAAGAATGGTGCAAACCAACAGATAGTCGAGACAGGGATCAGTCAAACCAGACGAGGATTAGTGGAGTCGGCCAGACCCTGACACCCGCTATAAACAGAGGCAGGAGGTTATTTGACACGTTGCAGTAGGATGAGGGAAAACAACACCTCGTTCCCGCACTGCCTGAGTGAGGGCAACACAAAATGGCGGAAAGACACAAAATGGTGGCTAAATTCGAAAACTGAATTACCTCAGACCCTCCTTTTGCCATTACTCAGGCAAGACACACAGACTCATTTTAATCTGAGTCGACGTCAATGGCCATGAGGTCATCAAGCTGTTGCTGCAACATCATTTTAATGCTCTCTGTCTTCCGTGGCACAGGCCTTGGGACACACATAGTGGCACAAAGACCACAGATGGCGGGGCCACACTGCATACAGAGACAACAGGAAAAAATGATGGCCAAAACCACTCCAAGGAATGTTAATACCTTCCATCCCCATTTGGACAGTAATCCCCAAAACCATTCCAATAAAGACCAATCTCCTTCGTCCTGATGAATCGACTCGGAGATCACATGTAATTTGGAAATGGCTTGGTATACCGTAGGGGCCTCGTCAGGTATATAAATGCAACAGCTAGATCCGATCAATTTACAAACTCCACCACGATCCGCGAGAATAACATCCAGAGCAATCCGGTTCTGCAATGTCATGAGACGGTCCGCTTGAAGTCCAGCTGTGAGATTACTCAAGGCTCCCACAGTGAAATCTATGGTAGTCTCAACAACACGAACCAATTGTCTCATGTTTCTACTGTTGGCCATTGGGCACCAAAAAGGAAGAAATCCTTTATGGAAATCACCTCCCTCTTGTCCTGCCGTGTCTTTAGAATCAATAATCCCTCTGCCATATCTGTTTCTGTGATGTCCCGAAGGAGCAGTGTATGTAGGGGGGAGAAGAAAGGCTATATAGCATGTTCCTGAAAAATCCGTCGGTAACCACATGTACACTCTATCGTGGCAGACAAAATACGTGCCCTGGGATGGTACTAACGGTGGTGAATTCTGAGATGTGTGAATGTATGTATGGGAACAAACACTCTTTCCTTGTCCAGTGTCAGTAGTCTTGCCATTCATTTGTAAACAAAAGTTACCTCGATGAGGCACAGTCCAAATTGATGGAGATTTTCCCTGTTTAACTCTATCTGTAAGGCTAGTAGCATAACGAGTCGCGTTCCAACCATCGTATGCCCGTTTCTCATCAACAGGAACCCTACTATTCTCCACAATTCTAGCCATAGCCACTATTCCTTTTATCAGAGAACTATGCCCACTACCATATGAACCAACTGGACGTCTAAATCGGTTCTGATATGCATTTGAAAACATCACAAAATAGGCCCAAGCGGAACCTTCATAAGAAAATGGAAGGGCTAAATATGGCATCCCTTTTTCTGTGGTATGAGGCATAAATCCACACACCCAACAGTCGGTTGTGTTGACTACCAATTGGTGTTGATGCAACAACTGGACAAATGAATTGTTAAAATATTCTGTTCTCCTGATTAGTTCATGTTGGGGAAGCTTATATAATTGATGTGGGGAGATAGTAGAATGAAAAGGCAAGGAAATAGAAGTAGGAACAGATTTGTGCTGCATAGCATGAACAATCCAACCTATACAAGCCAATAAGATACTAGAAAACATAAGAACACACAATGTTATGCCACATTGACTGTACACTAATTTACAATATCTCTTTCTCATCTCTTCCTTCTTATTATTCTTCCCCAAGTTGACATCCATCCTCTGAAATTGTTGCTCACGGCAACCTTCCTTACTCACTTGGCTGTGATTATTAGCCGTCCTATGACACTGCAAGTCCTGGGGGCCTAGCCACTATACAGGTCACGAACCAAGACTCCTACCGTGACCCTGCAACCAGGACAGATGATACATGTCACGAAAGAGATGAAAATCTCAGGTGTCCTTGACCAGTCTAGGCCTTAAATTATATTGAGTTCTGTTCAGTACAGTTTGGTCCTGAAATCGTGTCTGTGGATCTGTGGTGTTCAATCGGAGATGTGGTGGTACTGCTTCTTGTAAAACGTCGTCATCTTCTTTCTCCAACCGAGCTCCATCTAGGTGTGCACAACTGAAAGGTACAAACCGAGGGACCCTTTCGCCTTCAAAATCACCTACACCCTTACGGACCCACTGGTCAAAAGGCAAGGGCAAGGGCACCTTTTTGCAGTGTACGCCATGGATCCAGTTCTTTTTCCCTTCGACTTTCACTGCTGTACGTGTCACCAGAAGAACCTGTCGAGGCGCCTTCCAACGAGGTTCCAAATTCCTTGTCCTCTGAAAGTTTTTCACACAGACCCAGTCTCCCGGTTGGATAGAATGACCTGGGTCTATGGAGGCCTCTGGTAAAGCGTTTTGAACCTGTTGGTGGAGAACACGTAATTTAGTGGTGAGGTCATGTAAGTAGTCAATCAGCATTGGATACTGTATGTCAGAATACTTTTTAGGGCGAGGGCCCCAAACATTAGCCGGGCGCCCAAAAACAACCTCGTATGGGCTGAGTCCCAAACGGGAATGTACTGTTGTTCTAGTGGATAGGAGAGCCAAAGGTAAAGCATCGGGCCAGGCAAGTCCCGTGCTAGCCTGTACCTTTGCAAGCTTGAGTTTGAGAGTGCCGTTATAGCACTCTACCAAACCCGCTGATTGGGGATGATTCGCCGCATGGAATTTCTGCCGAATACCAAGACCGGCACACACCTTTTTCATAATTTGGCCCACAAATTCACTTCCATTGTCACTCCAGACGATGCGTGGCAAACCAAACCTAGGGAAGAACTCTTTTAGAAGAACTTTGGCAGTGGACAAAGCAGTGTTGTCTTTTTAGGGGGTAGGCCTCTATCCATCTGGAGAAGGCACACACCACCACCAAGACATATTTGAGATTGTTGCATCGTTCCATGTGGATATAATCAATTTGCAACACCTCAAAAGGATATGTTGGGGGAGCAAAATGATCTGCTGGAGTTGGGGTTCCCTTTCCAGGATTATGCATCAAGCAAACGATACAATGCTTCACTAAATTATCTGCACATTTTGGAATCCCTTCGTTCAGCCACACTGGAGCCAGAAGCTTACATATTCCTTTCGCACTGATGTGGGCTGGACCATGTGCCATAGCAACTACAGGCAGTACATAGGTATCCGGTAACAGCCAACGCTGATGTTCTGACAATTCTATCCAACATCCCACCGCGTCTAACATTCCTGTACTCTCTTTCCACTTATTCAATTTTTTGTCTGTAGTCTCTCCTTGAATCGATCTCACACTTTCTATTGTATCCTCACACATTCCTTTTTCCTTGACCCAATTTGCAGGGCCCGCAACATACATGCGGGTCATAGCATCTCTGGCTGTTTCTTTTGCTATCTCATCCGCAAAAGCATTCCCGCGACCAACATCATCAGTACTTCTCTTATGCGCACTACACTTTATGATTGCTATCTGGGTAGGCAAAGCAAGTGACTCAAGAAGATCAGTTACCAACTGACCATGCTGTATTTTAGTACCGTGGGAGGTAAAGAATCCACTTTCCTTCCACAAACGACCAAAACTATGTGCCACACCAAACGCATACTGGCTGTCGGTATATACATTCACTCTCTTCCCCTTAGATAATACACTGGCTCTGGTCAAAGCTATCAGTTCAGCCGCCTGAGCTGAATTATGTCTGATGCGTGCTGCCTCCACGATTGTATGCAAGGTGGTAACAGCATAAGCTGAAGTTGTTTCACCATTAGGGAGTTTAAAACAAGAACCATCCACCCATAGGATCCCATCCGGGTCCATTAGTGGTGTATCTTTCAAATCAATCCTACCTTTTGTCTCCTCCTCAGTACGGAGAAAACAATCATGTTGTTCCTGAATACCTTTCTCGTCTGGGAGAGGTAACAATGTGGCTGGATTTAAAGTGTTACATCGTTTGATGTGCACATGACTAGCCAAGAGCGTCAGCTCATACCCAGACATGCGAGCACTGGTAAGATGCTGCGTTTTCATCCTATGTAGCAAGGTATCCACTGCATGTGGTACCATAACAATAAGAGTGTTATCTAGCACCACTCCAGCAGATTGCCGAATAGAAATTGCTGCTGTAGCTTTAAGACAACTAGGCAATGCCTTGGCTACTGGATCTAATGTAGCCGAAATGTAGGCACATGGCTGCTGTTTGTCTTCAAATCGTTGTGTTAAGACTGACAATGCACAACCCTCTCTTTCATGGACATAGAGCGTGAAGGGCTTACTGTAATCCGGAGTACCCAACACAGGAGCAGAGCACAGAGCAGCACATAAATCAGAAAAACTCTTCTGACATTTGTCAGTCCAAGGAAGGGGTTGGGGTGTATCTTTCAAAGTGAGTGCCAACAAAGGTTTAGCCACCAAAGAAAAATTTGGAATCCACTGACTACAATAAAAGGTACTGCCCAGAAAGGCACGCACTTCTCTCTGTGTGGATGGCACAGACATTTGTGCAATTGCTTGAATACGTTCTGGGGTCAGTCGCCTTCCCTCCTTCGACGAGAGATGACCTAGATAGGTAACCTCTGGTCGGGCATATTGTAATTTAGAAGGTGAAACCTTATGGTGAAGGTCAGACAAGTGACGCAATAGTGCAATAGTCACGTTCTTGCAAATATCCTCTGAATCAGCAGCAATCAATAAATCATCCACGTACTGAATAAGGGTAGCACCTGGCGGCAAAGGAAAAGCATCAAGCTGGCATTTCAGAGCTTGGCTATAGATGGAGGGACTTTCACAATAGCCTTGGGGTGCGCGCTTGAACCGGAAACTTCGGCCTCCTAAAGAGAAGCCAAAAATATCCCTACTCTCTTCAGCAATGGGGATGCTGAAGAAAGCATTTTTCAGATCGATAACAGAAAACCAAGCTGCCGAGGCAGGTATCATAGTTAACAGGGCAGTGATATCTGGAACAACAGGAAACTGTGGTACAACAATTTTATTAACCTCCCGAAGATCAATAACAAAGCGATAAACAGGAGGCTGAGTAGGATCAGTGCGTTTAAGAACTGGGAGAACAGGACTATTGCATACATTTCCCCTCGTCTCCTCAACCACACCCTTCTGAACCAAATCATAAATAATAGCAAAAAGTGCTCTTTCACCATCATTGGGAATTTTGTATTGAGGGATGCGTGGCAATTTAGCATTGGGCTTGAGGGTAACGACATAGGGTGGGATCTCAAGACAACCAACATCATTTGGACCCGTAGCCCAAAGTGTCACTGGGAGAGAGAGCAATTCAGGTGGAAATTGATCTTTAGACAAATACATTGGAGAAGTCAGTTTCTGCCCCAAAACAAGATGCACACCAGAAGGAGAGCAATATATCGTTGAATGCAATCTTTTCAATAAATCCAAACCCAACAGATTTTCGCCGTAACCAGTCGTTAAAAGGAGCGGAGCTTCCAAATCATAAGAACCAATTGAAATAGGCAGAGGACAAAAGACCGGGCTATGAACTGGGGCGCCAGAAAATCCTACGGATACGTTTGTTAAGCCAGACAAAGGTGCCCCAGGGAGTTTGGAGTGAATAATAGAACTTCTCATCGCACCACTATCTAAAAGAAATGGCTCTGAAACACCCATTGTAGTGACATTAACATAAGGCCCATTCTGATCTACTGCAATCGATACAACTCCCTCACTTTGTCTATAGCTGTCCTAGTTAGCGTGAAGACCGTCATTCTCACTTTCAACATAGTAATCATCATTGTAATACTGTGTAGACTGAGTATTTTGCGGATCAAAGTAGTTTGTAGAATGTGGAGGTGGAGGGGAACGCTGTGTCTGGGGCGACATACCTCGACCTCTACCCCTGGGCGCTAACTGGGAACCACCACGACCTCGTGGAGTAGATAGTCCTCCATTACGCTGTAATAAAACCGGGCAGCCATTCTTAAAATGACCTTCCTCACTACAATAGGCGCATTGGTTAGGACCTAACAAAGGCCGCGGAATATAGGGCTCAGGCTTTTGAAACACCCTCTGAAACTGGGGAGGCTGTCGAAACTGGCGCTGAGCAGAGCGAGGAGGATAAGCTTGTTGCAGAAGAACCTTTGTTTTTAATTCTTTAGTCTTCTTCTCTTGCTTGTCTTTTTACTCTTTGTCTCTGTTTTCGTAATATTGAGCAGTAGCTAATATCTGAGCAGAAGAAGAAACAGCCCATGAACTTTCAGAGTCTTTTAATTTATGTGACAACTCGGGGAGCAAATTAAATACAAATTTATCTACAAATAATCGCTGTCCACCCTCCGTAGTCATATCCTGACCACTGTGATCAATAAACGTCTCCTCAAAACGAGTGTAGAAATCGGAGACACTCTCATCTTTCTTCTGCCTACACGCAGCTAATTTATCCCAATTAACTCGTAAGGCGGGCATCATTGTTTTCATTAAAGTAATAATCCTACCAGGGAGTTCTGTGATCAAAACATCAGGCTTAGCACCACCCACTTGTGCTCTATCCGAGGCAGTTATAGCATTCCATGTACCACCCAATTCCTGAGTGTGATCCTCTCTACGAATCCGAGCCCATAACGCTTGTGGGACTACATTTCCCATCAACATGTAAATATCGGCTAAATTCATAATACAGGCATCAACAGTCTGAGACAATTCTTTATAGTAACCAGCAGGGTTTTTTCGGGGATCCGGTAAAGATTGTTTGAGGGCCAAAACATCAGATCTCTTCCAGGGGACATGTACCCATATCCGCTGGAAGTGAGCGGTAATAGCTGGATTATTACCTGCTTGCGCAACCTCTTCCCTCCATATCGGAGGAACCTCTCTCATTGGGTAATGTTTCAATGTCTGCCGAACAGCAGGATCAGAATCAAGAAAAGTTTGTGAAGAAAATAACGACCTAAAAGTAACAAGTGTCCTTACGGCGTCCTCAACCTTAGAACCCACAATGAGTCCTTTATCGAAATTAGCCTGAACATCCAACAGACCCTGGGGAAGTAAACCCAAATCCATATCCTCCCATCCTTTAGCGAGAGTGTCACACATAACATTAAATACATATCTCTGCGTGGGCGCATCCCACTGTTGAAAGGTGATCATGATATCTTTCACACTATACTGGGGACCCTTCTCGATCCATTTGCGAGCGAGAGAGTCCAATACCACCTGTTCGCCAGAACCTGGAAGTTGACTACGAGACTGTCTTCGAGAGAAAGCCGGAGACATGTTCAGAGTCCCAAAGAAAGGGGACAAAAAACCAGAGACAGTATCTGTTATTCGTTTGCGCACAGTAGGAGAATGAGACATAAGGACAGGGGACAAGGTATTAGGCGATACAGGAGAGGAACTGGCAGTTATAAGGGGAGCCGAAGGCAAAGAAGATTGGGGTTCAGGAGATGGAGACAAAGGAATCGGTGGCACGAGAGGTGGGAGTGGCAATACCGGAAGGGGCAAATGTGGAAGAACCGGAACAGGTGGGGGGGACAACAGGCAACTGAACAGGTTGTAACAACGGGGGTGCATTAGCACCTTGTACATAGGGTGGAGGCAATCTCAATAGGTGAGACATCAAGGGGTCTTCCTCCAGATCCTTACTTTTATCAGAAGGGGAATTAGGCAACACCGGATAGCATCTATCTATTGCCATACGATGCTGTCTCTCGGAAATTTCCATTGCATTATCAATCTCATTATCTGTAAACTGCTGTGCAGCCTGTATAATCGTCATATTTTGTGCTTTCTTATCTCGTTTTGCCTGCTTAATTTCTTTCTGTTTGGCTTCCTTACGCCAGAGGCGGAAAGAGTCAAACATTGCCGGCCGGGCTTGTCTTTTGAACAATATCGCTTCCAAATTGTCTAATATGTCAGGCTCAAAACTACCATTTTGTGGCCATTGTGGAACGCCAGCATTCTTCGTGTATCGGATCCATGCCTTATTAAAGGTAATGGGGCCGACACCATGTTTTGAATAAAGCTCATAGGTGGAAGTTCCATCCGGAGGAATCGGACAAGAGTCCTCCAGCCGGGAATCCCTATTACAACCAAGACAACAGAACTTCCTAAACTTATTCAGACCAGGCATCGTTATTTCACTGGATTGTTCACAAACATCAAGGGGTTAAATCAAATAATACAGCACAAACGTACTCACCCCTCGGCTTCAGCTTTTGCAATAGCCGAATCAAAGAACCAAATCAAAACAAAACAAAATAGTGGGAGCTACCCACCAATACTTAACTAAGTGCCTTCTTACGCCAGCAGAGGCCCGTCTAATGTCTCGCGATACCAAACATCATCAAAGGGACCAAAGCAGGGCGGCAGTCAGGGCAGCAGTCGTCAGCAGCCGTCAGAAAGGAGAAACCGCGCTGCAAAAGACCTTCGGACCACTTCGACATACAGGGGTCGCTTGACGTGGTTCGCGATTCCTCCAGAATTTTCTTGCAGGGCTCCTCACGATCCTCGGGCAGAACTGCTACCTCTGAACCCGGCCCACGTTCGGGCGCCAAATTGAAGAACCTAGACCTTATGGGTCTGGCGGCGCAGGGTACACCTTAATCTCCTGAGTTCACCTGCTTTGTCGAACAGAGACACGGGACACTCCGTTATGCGTAGAAGATTTGGTTTATTAGCTGCAGCTAAGTACAGTTGTCCCAGAAGTACACTCGGTATGTTCTTAGGAGACAATCTTTTATAACACACATATTCACAAAGAACACTCCCAATGCATACAGGGTTAAGCAATGAGAAGAATGTGAAAACAAGATATTAAGTAACTCAAATAAGCCTCCCTCCCAACTGTGTTTGTCACCCTTCCCCACAAGTTAATCAGTGGTAGTGTTTATAAGTCGACTTGCAGGTGACAGGACACATTTGTATGCCCCGCAGGACAGTTGTGAAATGAGAGAATACGAGTAAAGAATAGCGAAGGCCAGAGGATAAGATAAAGTCAGGAAAGAATGGTGCGAACCAACAGATAGTCGAGACAGGGATCAGTCAAACCAGACGAGGATTAGTGGAGTCGGCCACACCCTGACACCAGCTATAAACAGAGGCAGGAGGTTATTTGACACGTTGCAGTAGGATGAGGGAAAACAACACCTCGTTCCCGCACTGCCTGAGTGAGGGCAATACAAAATGGCGGAAAGACCCAAAATGGTGGATAAATACGAAAACTGAATTACCTCAACTCTGTATGTAGCATATGTGTATTAGCTGTTGAACATATGCTCAGTGCATTGAGATTGGTGTAGTAATGTACTCAATCTTCGTTATTCCTTCCAAATTTCTGCAGGGCACCGCCTCTCCCCCGATCAATGCCAGACTTGGCTGCCATGAGGGAACGTGACTGCATACGCCGCTACAGATTCCCCCAACAGTTAATTGTGGACCTGACAAACAGGCTGGCACCACACCTCCAACCGCAACACAGTTATCCGACTGCGCTGACCCCCAAGATGAAGGTGAGGTCAGCCCTACATTTCTTTGCCACCGGTACGTTTCAATTGACCATAGCTGATGTGGGTGGCATGTCCCAGACCATGTTCAGCCGTGTCCTGCATGATGTTTTAGAAGCCATGTTGGAGCACCTGGATGAATTCATCCATTTTCCAACTCATGAGCAGTTGACAGGTATCAAGGGTGAGTTCTATGCCCTGGGAGGGATGCCCCATGTAATTGGGTCCATTGATGGGACACATGTGGCTTTGGTACCACCACAGGCACAGGAGGTAGCCTTTCGTAACCGTAAACATTACCACTCCATTAATGCCCTTGTGGTGTGTCTTGCTAACATGGTGATTTCCCATGTCTGTGCATGTTTTCCAGGGTCAGCACACGATGCCTACATCATGAGGCGTAGCAGGGTGCCAGAAATGATGCTGCAGCTGCACAACGAACGAGCATGTCGTGTTGGTGGGTAGACTCTGTTTGTCCAGTATTCACCGGTATCTTAGTATGTGACGGCATCTCCTGACCCATTTCTTTACATGATGTTTCCATGTAGGGGACTCTGGCTATCCCAACATGCCATGGCTGGTGACGCCTCTCCGCAACCCGAGAACAGCTGCAGATCACCGTTACAACAACGCACATGGGCAGACCAGGCGAGTGATTGAGAGGACGTTTGGCCTCCTGAAGAGCCGATTCCGGTGCCTCCACAAGACCGGCGGGTCCCTCCCATATGCACCGGTGAAGGTCTGCAAAATCTTCCTCGTGTGCTGCATGCTGCACAACATGGCAGTGGAGAAAGCTGTGCCACTCATCCTGGATCCCGATGAGCAGGAACATCCACCCGTGGAGGATGACGGCCTTGGTCACGAGGCAAGTGAGGAGGAGGAGGAGGAGGAGGAGGAGGACATCCGGAGTCAGCTCATACGCAACTTCTTCTCATAATGGTGAGTCCCTGAGTCTGAGTGTGCACGCTTGGAGCCTTGTGTGGCATGTGTTGCAATGTGTGTGTCCAGCTGACTGTATGCTAAGTGACTTTGAGGTGTGTGCTGATGTGTCACTCGAGTGCTGATGTCATTCCACACATTTTAGCTGACACACTCAATTGACAACTAGCATGGTGTCAACCTTATTCATGTAGAGTACATGACCATGCATGCGGATGACTACGTTTTTCCTGACTTCTTGTGTGTCTCTCATCCCCAGGTAGTTGTGCATGCTGTCTGCTCGTGGCATCGTTGTGCTCCTGCTATTCCTCATGAGTAATGCAACGTGTGCTGAATCAACGTTACATGCACGGACATGGTGAAAAGTCTCCTTTGGGTAAGGATTGCAGCAAGGCTTTTTGGGTGTGGTAGTTGTTTGTATTGTGTCGGCACTGCTCCTGTGCAGGTTTTGTTACTATGCATACATGTCGACTCACCATGGGGCACATGACATGTGGCATGACTCACATGAATTGATAGTCACACTTCGTGACAGTCATCTGTTATGAGATTGTGGTTTGTGATGAAGGCATCAATGTGTGTACAACTTCCCTCAGAAACATACGGGAGGCTTCGGGTGAACATATTGCGGGACATCCCCATATGATGCTCAGTGGGGAATTGCAGCCTCTCCATGTGCAGCAGGGGATGTTTGGCTCAACCCCTTCACTTGTGTGCCAGTACAATGGATTTACAGCATCTGTGGTGCAAAGGGGGTGTCCGGTGTAGGTCCCACATGTTAATCCAATAGACCTGTGAGTCTGTTAATGTTGATGCTTTTGCATAGGTGTGAGCCTGAGTAATAAAGGTGTTCCTCAGCCTCCAAGGTGCCTCATCTCTGTCAATGCAGGTCTCTTGCCACTGTGCATGCGGCATCTCTGGCATGGTTGTCAAGGATTGTGCATATGAGTCTATGTGTAGATTAGCAACCTGCATGCTGTTCTTCATGCATTTGATTCTCTATTGTGCATGATGTCCATGGCTGTGTATGTGTTTTGGCATGTTAGTCCCCCCCACGGGCCGTCAACACCTTCTGGGGTGTGTTTCCTGTGCGCAGCTCGGCCTTCAGTTTCATGATCCGGTGTCAGTCATCTTTGGTGATTGTGCATCCTTTGTCTCTGGGTGTGCCATTGAAAGGCTGTAACTCCTTCCTTGACATACACCTGTTGCAGTAGTCCTTTCTGACATCCTAGTCTTTGTGTGGATATTGTGGCATAGTTCCCAGGACATGCCTCCTGCTGTTGCAGCCACTGCAGCAAGGGCACACGTAGTTTCCAGATTTGACAACACACACACATCAAAGATGCTCCTCCCTTCCTCCCTCAACACATTAATTTGGCTGTCTTCAGCTTGTCTGTGCCACAGTTGCGGCCACGCGGTCCCAAAGGCTGGGCCATCTGCACATGCAACGTGCACATTGCACGACCCTCAGGTCCTTGCATGACCCACATCACACTACAGTCTGATGTTGCATCCACCCTCCAAGCAAGGTCCATCCACACATCTCCTGCCTGCTCTAAGGCATGCACTGAGCGCACACACAACACCTTTGCATGATGAGTGTGCAACTCCGACTGCCTACACAGCGCTGCCATGCCTTCCAGGACCTGTCACACCCACCAGGTCATCCCTTCTACTCCCCACCGGCTCTGTACCCCTGCAAGGCCATGGGAGTGGGACTCAAGGATTCTGCATGTAGTATGCTGTCGTCGTGAGGCACATGGCACAGGTATCATCTCTCAGCGTGTCAATCTACAATGTGTCCAGGACCCCCTATCCACCATCACATGCGCACACAACCTCATCATCAACTCGTATGCCATTGACAGCCAGGCGCTCCTCACCCTCACCAAGGACGTAGACATTTCCAGTTCCAATATTCAGGATTGCATGGGATCCATAGATGAATGGCAGAAAAGCAGCCACCTGAGGCTGGACTTGTACAGGACTGAGGTCAACATCTGAGGATTGTCCCCTTACAGCTGGGTCAACTGCTTGTGTCCCACCCACAGAAGCCCCGCACAGGCACCCAGTGTCCACGCACACAAGATGTTGTGCATCATGGATTGCTTGCTCACATTTGCTATGGTAATCACCAGCATCTGTACCTCACACTGCAACACCCTCAGCATTATGCACATGATCCACAGATATATCCACTCCAAGGTAAGACGGACCATCCCCCAGGTCCACAACAACATCCGTGTCAAATACTGCCCTGCCCTCTACGGAGCAGCCTCATCCAAAATCCAGGGACACTTGTCCACATCCAGGCTGCATTTGCACACCTCAGCGTCAACATCCCACGCCCCAGCCACATCACCGTCCAGCAGAGATAGCTGCAATGGATCACTGTGTGCTGCAGGATGACCTGCAGACTCCTCACCCACACTCAGGAGGCAGGCCACAACCCTGACCCAAAACCAACCTTGTACCACTGTCATCCGAGACCCCGTAGTGCCATCTCCGTGCATCCAACCTGGCCACCACCTGGCCACCATTCTTCAGATCCACCGTACTCCTGCATGCAGGACATAGTTCTCCCACCTGGGAACACATACCTGCGACTCCCTCCCCGGGAACCTCCAAATGAGGCTTGACCTCTACGCCTTAATGTTACTCTTCCAAATAGGTGTGTCCTCACAGTTTCCCTAGCACCCCCTCAGCAGCTTGAGGCCATCACAGGTGATTATTGTGCTCCATGTCTGCATTGAATGATAACTTGTGACCCATGTGTGTCCTGTACCAGACTCAGATCCCAGGGTATGGATGGGTGGAGTTGGTTCAACACTCAGGCATAGTTAGACATTTACACACACATATGTTGTGGACTAATGCCAAATGACAGCAACAACTCATGACAAGAAAAAAGAGAATGTATTTTTGGTGGGGTGAGTCTTTTGGTAGATGTGCTAAGGTGCTCTACCAGGTGCATGGAATCCAAAGTTCACAGGGGGAGATGGCATCCTTGTCAGTTGGAGTCATCAGAGTCCAGGCCACAGTGTTGGTCATCATTGGTCAGACTGTGACCAGCAAGTCCATGTGGCAGAGAATGTCATTGGGTGCGGTGCTGCTGTTGCGCCAGAGGTCCAGGTGCCAGGCCAGGTGACCTAGGAGATGTGGATGGTCCGCTGACTCTCACGGTCTTTTCCGTGGACGACCCACCTTCCTCGCGGAACCCTAAGATGCAGGCCTTGACGATGTCTGTGATGCTCTGTCGTACGAATCCTCCTCCTCCTCCCTCCCTGTGGCTGGTGGTGGTCTTTGCTTGGTGGCACAGGGAGGGTTGCCCATGTTGTCGGTGATCCGATGGAGTGAACGGCTCATGTCCGTTTGCACCGCCAGGAGCTCAGCCAGTCTTGCCTCTATCCGTCCTTGGTGTTGTTGTTGACTGGCATGTTGCCCGGCCTGCAGGTTCTTCATCTCGTCGAGGGTCCCCTTGATGTCTGTGAGGCTCGACACAACCTGGCTGATGCCCCTGGTGTCACGCCGGTATGTGTCCAGGATGTGGCGCATGTGTGCCATACCGGTTCCCTCAGCTGGCTGGGCAGGTTCTCGCCTCCGCCTGCCTCCACTCCCACTACCCCAACCCACACGAGCCTGGCCTGCCGTTGTGGGCACATCAGGTCTACGAGATCCCTGAGGGATGGCATTAGCGTGGTCGTCTGCCTCCTCCTGGGTGCCCGGAGAACCTTGTCCCTCCTGGTCAGACTGGCTGTGTTGTTCAGTGCGAGCAGGGCTCCTGGGTGTCTCCTGGGAGGTGGCAGGAATGGGGGTGGTGGTTGGCACAGATGTACCTGATGCAGGTGCTGCAGGGGCTTGGGCATCAGAGGGGTCAGGTTGGTCGGGGTCATCCACGGAGTGGTGGGAGTCGTCGCTGCCGGTGGGATCATCTTCATGCTGAGCCAGGGACTGTGATTGTTCCCCCCCCATTGTTGGGGGGAGGTCGATGACGTTGCCCTGTGTGTGAGAGAGAGACAATGTTAATGGTGTTTCATGCCACATCCATGTTTCATACATATTCAAGTAGTCACAGTTCCTCCAGGTGGTTGGATGTGCCTAGCATTCCACTCAATGTACACTTGGGGATGGGTATGTTGCGGGGGACAGATTGGTATGTGCTCCTGAGTGTTTGACCAGTAGATTTTTGGCTGGTATGCTTATTTGGCTGTGGATTGGTCTTGTTGTGTCACATGTCCATTGTGAGAGTGGGTAAATCCGTTGCCTGCCCCGGGGGTGTGTGCTTGTGTGAGGGGGGGTGTGTGACCTGGCCTGCTGTTGTGTGTAGTGTGATTTGTCATTGGGTCTCCCAGGTGATGTATCTGTCCCCTCATGGTGCATGCTGCCATGACAGTGTGTGTGAGTTCCTGTGCTGGGTATGTGGGCTTGTGGAGTTGTTGTTTGAGTGTACAGTGGTCACAGGAGGGCCTTGTGCTGCCTACAGCAGTGCCAAGTGTCAGCTACATTGTCAGTACTTTGCCAGTCCCTGTGCATTGGGCATGGTGCATGGGTATGTACCTAGGCCATATTGGCTGTGGGCATTGGTGTCTGGTTCTGAGTTGCACAATGTGTTGTGTGAGCCCCACCCTCCAAGCATCCTGGACATCCAGTCTTGGGTTTGTGGTTTGTGTGGCCTGGGACATGGCATTGCCTTTATTTGTGAATGGGGCATGGAGACGTTAGTGGCATGAGCGTGGTTTTGGGTGTGGTTGTGTGCGGTGAGGGCTTGGGGTAAGTTGCGTGCATTTGGTGTCTTTGTGGTGTGGATGCCATTCCCCCCATGTTACGTGAGTTGTTTGTGTACTCACCAGGCTCTGCGCCACCTTCTCCTCCCAGGGATGGTAATGTACGGGTCTGCGGGGCAGCCCACCTCCAGTGATGTTACTCTGGGCGTATTCCTCGTTCATTTTCCTCTTGACTGCCCTGCGCAGATCATACAACCTGGCTTGGCATTCATGCCTGGTCCTTCGGATGGGTGCAACAGCATTCACCTTATCGACGATCCTCTGCCACAGGCTGGTTTTTTGGGCTATGCTGGTCTGTCTGACCAATGTTCCAAACAGCTGTGGCTCGACTCTGATGACTTCGTTGACAAGGAGCTCCAGCTCCGCCGTTGTGAACTTTGGATTCTTGTCTGTGGGCATGGTGTGGGGTGTGGGTGTGGATGGTTGTGGGTGTGTGGGTGTGAATGTGACGGTGTGTGTGTGAAGGTGAAGAGGGGGTGTTTGTGAAGGAGGTTGTGTGAAGGTGTGTAAGTGAAGGTGTAGTTCAGGTGTAAGTAAGTTGCAGTTGTTTGTCTGTGGTGTCTGTCAGCAGTGGGTCTGTTGCAATGGCTCATGGGTTGTGTGTGTGGGCCCTTTTTATTGGTCCATTTGTGGGTGTGGCTGTGTTTGAATTTGTGGTGGGTGTGTTATAAGAGGTGGTTGTGATTTAGGGCCTCTGTTTGCCTGTTTGGATGTGCCAGGTCAGTCATAGAGATGTATTTTGTCATGTTGACGTGTTTTGTGGTGTTGTGCGAGTCGAATTGACCCTCCTTGTGCTGTTTTACAGTGTCCTGGTTCTGTACGAGTCTTTTTCGCGTAGGTACGGTCCGTACATACGCGATGCTGGGTGAGGATGCTGGGGTACGTGCTGGGGTACGGTGCATACAGGTGCGGGGCTGTGCTACGGTGTTGGGGTACGGTGCGTACAGGTGCGGGCCTGTGCTAGGGTGTTGGGGTACGGTGCGTACAGGTACGGGGCTGTGCTACGGTGTTGGGGTACGGTGCGTACAGGTGCGGGCCTGTGCTAGGGTGTTGGGGTATGGTGCGTACAGGTAAGGGGCTGTGCTACGGTGTTGGGGTACGGTGCGTACAGGTGCGGGCCTGTGCTAGGGTGTTGGGGTATGGTGCGTACAGGTACGGGCTGTGCTACGGTGTTGGGGTACAGTGCGTACAGGTGCGGGCGTGTGCTAGGGAGTTGAGGTACGGTGCGTACAGGTACGGGTCTGTGCTACGGTGTTGGGTTATGGTGCGTACAGGTGCGGGCCTGTGCTAGGGTGTTGGGGTACGGTGCGTACAGGTACGGGGCTGTGCTACGGTGTTGGGATACGGGGTTGTGCTACGGTGTTGGGTACGGTGCGTACAGGTGTGGGGCTGGGCTACGGTGTTGGGGTACGGTGCGTACAGGTGCGGGGCTGGGCTACGGTGTAGGGGTACGGTGCGTACAGGTACGGGGCTGGGAGACGGGCCTGGGGTGCGGCGCATACAGGTGGGGGGCTGGGGTACGGGGCGTACAGGTGCGGGGCTTGGTGTGGGGTATGGGTGTGGATGGTTGTGGGTGTGTGGGTGTGAATGTGATGGTGTGTGTGTGAAGGTGAAGAGGGGGTGTTTGTGAAGGAGGTTGCGTGAAGGTGTGTAAGTGAAGGTGTAGTTCAGGTGTAAGTAAGGTGCAGTTGTTTGTCTGTGGTGTCTGTCGGCAGTGGATCTGTTGCAATGGCTCATGGGTTGTGTGTGTGGGCCCTTTTTAGTGGTCCATTTGTGGGTGTGGCTGTGTTTGAATTTGTGGTGGGTGTGTTATATGAGGTGGTTGTGATTTAGGGCCTCTGTTTGCCTGTTTGGATGTGTCAGGTCAGTCATAGAGATGTATTTTGTCATGTTGACGTGTTTTGTGGTGTTGTGCGAGTCGAATTGACCCTCCTTGTGCTGTTTTACAGTGTCCTGGTTCTGTACGAGTCTTTTTCGCATAGGTACGGTCCGTACATACGCCATGCTGGGTTAGGGTGCTGGGGTGCGGTGCTGGGGTACGGTGCGTACAGGTGCGGGGCTGTGCTACGGTGTTGGGGTACGGTGCGTACAGGTGCAGGCCTGTGCTAGGGTGTTGGGGTACGGTGCGTACAGGTACGGGGCTGTGCTACGGGGTTGGGGTACAGTGCGTACAGGTGTGGGCCTGTGCTAGGGTGTTGGGGTACGGTGCGTACAGGTATGGGGCTGTGCTATGGTGTTGGGGTACAGTGCGTACAGGTGCGGGCCTGTGCTAGGGTGTTAGGGTACGGTACATACAGGTATGGGGCTGTGCTACAGTGTTGGGGTACGGTGCGTACAGGTGCGGGCCTGTGCTAGGTTGTTGGGGTACGGTGCATACAGGTACGGGGCTGTGCTACGGTGTTGGGGTACGGTGCGTACAGGTGCGGGCCTGTGCTAGGGTGTTGGGGCACGGTGCGTACAGGTACGGGGCTGTGCTACAGTGTTGGGGTACGGGGCTGTGCTACGGTGTTGGGGTATGGTGCATACAGGTGCGGGGCTGGGCTACGGTGTTGGGGTACGGTGCGTTCAGGTGCGGGGCTGGGCTACGGTGTTGGGGTATGGTGCGTACAGGTACGGGGCTGGGAGACGGGCCTGGGGTGCGGCGCGAACAGGTGGGGGGCTGGGGTACGGTCTTGGGGTATGGGGCGTACAGGTGCAGGGCTGGGAGACGGGCCTGGGGTGCGGCGCCTACAGGTGGGGGCTGTGCTACGGTGTTGGGGTACGGTGCGGAGGGGGGGTACGGTGCTGATATACGGGGGTACGGTGCTGACATGTGCGGGGTGAGGGTGGCTGTACGACTCATATCCGGGCACAAGTTTACGCGTGTACATGTAGGCTACAGCGTTTGCTCCGTACGGGGCCTTTTACATGCGGTTGTGTATTCGGACGGGCGGTACGGATCGTAGTTGCGCGCTCGGACTTCTGTTTTACGATTTGCATGTAAAAATGTCCAGCTCCCTATCGGACACTTTTCCCGACGCTATTCGGACGTAAAAATGTACGGCTCCCTCTCGGACCATTTTCCCAACGCAATTCATATGTATTTTTCACGTACGAATCGTACTTGGCAGTTTGTACGGTACTTGTACGATTCGTGCGTAAAAAAATACGGATACGAGTCAGACGGTAAATTTTTTTAACGGATCGGAATCGGCACCATAGTGTATTATTTAATTATCAAATATTTAACAACTTTTTTAATCTAATGAATTGATGTAACATTAATTTGTTTAATAACAATATTAAGTTATTTTTAAATAATTCTGTACATTACTTTTAATAATTATTAATACATGATATTTATTTTTTAATTTAAACTTCTTATGTAACTTTTATTTAATTTAATATATTTAACTAATTTAAGATTTAACTCTAAATTAAGTTAATACTGTTATACCATTTTTTTATTTTGTTCTACATTTAGAATAAATATATAAAATTAATTTCCATTAATATGTTACATAAAAATATTTTATTTTACTTTCTTTGCGTTAATTAATTTTTTTCTTTTGTCTATACATTACCATAGGCCAACTCCAGAGTCAGAGCAGAAATCTCCCTATAGTAAAGAATAAGGAAAACTAATAAAGTTTATTAAATGCTATAATACATTTGTAAAAATATTTTTATGTTAAATAATAATGTGAATTCATTTATATATTTATTTTAAATGTAAAAGAAAAGAAAAATACTACAGAAAAATTAACATAAGTTTGCACGAAATCTTTAATAATTTAAATATGTTACATTTAATAAATATTCTTCTGAAGTCTAAATTCCCAAATAAAAATAAATGAAATTACATTTTTATTATGAATTAATAATTATTAAAAGTAATGTACAGAATAATAAAAAGTAGTTTCAGTTTAGTTTAATAAAAAATAATGTAAAATGTATGTTTAAATTCAAAAGGTTGTTAAAATCTTTTATAATTAAATAAATAATAAAGTGTTTTAATTCCCTACCTTCGTTTTTTTCCATGGGAGGGTGTTGCAGTACCAGTAGTTGGCCATGTATGGAACTGGACTTACTCCAGCTCTTAAATGGAGTAATTTGCTACTGTTTTGGACCCCTTTTGGCTGCAATAACTACTGTAGTATTACTTTACGCACTACTCACTTACGTATTAATCATTTGAGATCATCCATCCTTGCCTAACAAACGCTCAGTCGGCTTCCTTAAAATAACCACTGCTTTTCATACATTTTCGTTTTAGTCAAAATAATTGTCCGAACAGCAAATTATCTCTTAGATTTCAGGGTTGAGCACGACCATAGGGCAATACTATGTTTCTATTGGTTGATTTGAAAAAAAAATTGTATCTAGTTCATAGCTGCCAAGGTTTCAGATTGCTTATGTGTGACATTTCCATAATTTCAGTGCAATTATGAGTGACATTCAACGAACATGAGTAACACTTTCTCACAAGCAAAAATCAAGCAATGAAGACGAGGGAAACATATAAATATCAGAAATTACACCCATTTGAGTAACAAGAAACTCTAAGAAGATCTTAAAACTGCTGCAAAGCACCACAAATGGAAGGGCACTAACCAGCAAAACAGACAGGATGTGTTTTTAGGTCTCGCCTGGCTATCGCGCAAGCGATCGCACAGCGAGACTTATGTAGGGGCTTCAGAAAATCCTCCCAAAGGCTTCCCAGGTGGATCAGGTGGCGGTTACGCACACAACCACGCGCATTCCATTTGCCACCAGCTACTTCCTGCGCGTGCGCCGTCTCACGCATTCAGAGAGATTTAGTAAGGGGCACAAGACCTTAGGAATGCGGTTTATGGCCAGTGCATGTGAGGCATTCAAGCACGAAGCTGGCATCTGGCATCGGACTTGAAAGCAGCAGACTGCTTTCGCCAGCGCGCGCTCTGCCTCACTTCCTGCATCCCCTCTTACAACAATTAACTTTCGTTATAACTCACACCCCATATGCTCGTTCCCTCCCACCCTTCCTTTGATGTCCGCTTTTCTTGTTGTTTACAAACCACGCCACACACTGCTGCACTCCACACACTGCTGCACGCCGTACACTGCTGCACGCCACACACTGCTGCACACCACACACTGCTGCACGCCTCACACTGCTGCACGGCTCACACTGCTGCATGCCTCACACTGCTGCACGCCACACACTGCTGCATGCCGCACACCGCTGCACACCGCACACTGCTACACGCCACACACTGCTGCACGCAACACACTGCTGCATGCCGCTGCACGCCACACACTGCTGCACGCCACACACTGCTGCACGCCACACACTGCTGCACGCAGCACACTGCTGCACGCCGCACACTGCTGCACGCCGCGCACTGCTGCACGCCACACACTGCTACCCGAAACACTGCTGCACGCCACACACTGCTGCACGCCACACACTGCTGCACGCCACACACTGCTGCACGCCGCACAATGCTACATGAAACACTGCTGCACGCCACACACTGCTGCACGGCACACACTGCTGCACGCCGCACACTGCTGCGCACCACACAGTGCTGCACACTGCTGCATTACTCACTGCTGCATGCTGCACGACACTGCTGCATGCAGCACACTGCTGCATGCAGCACACTGCTGCACGCCGCACACTGCTGCACGCTGCTGCACGCCACACAGTGCTGCATGCCTCACACTGCTACACGAAACACTGCTGCATGGCACACACTGCTGCACGCCGCACACTGCTGCACGCCACACACTGCTGCATGCCACACAGGACTCCTAACTTCTGTGAATACCGAAATGAGTAAGTGCCTTCTGTGAATACCAAAATGAGTAAGTGCCTTCTGTGAATACCAAGATGGTAGTAAGTTTAGGATTTTGTCTTAAGTTAGTTCTGTGAATCGGGCCCAATGCCTTTTATTTGTTTTAAAACCAAAACATAAATAAAAGGCATTGTAATTTTACAATGCCAATAGCTCAAACTCTTATAAAAGCGAGACCTATTGCATTGCAAATGCTTGTTATTTGTGAAGTTGCTCCAAATAACATGTTATGGAGAAACATTTATTTTCACTGCCATGGCATAAAAGTAGACAATGAATATAAAACTCCTAGATATCAGTAAATGATCACACACCAAACTGAACTGTATTTTTATACCATTAATACATCTTAAAAGTTGCTTTATTCAATTGGAATAATTTTAGCAACAGCAGAAGAATTAAAGGCTGAACTGAATTGACAGCTGCAGGAACAAAAGCATATTCATTTTTATCGCTCACGAGTGCCAGTACCTACCCACCTCCACCCCATATTTATCCACTATCAGCTTTTTCCCATCTCATCTCCTCTATCTCCATATAAAGGGTTATTTCCTTTCTGCTATGAGTTACAGAAGGCACAATACCTCTGGGCCTTAACGGAATGCAGCATTCAAAGCTTCAGGAAAGTAATTTTCGGCTCTCTTTGAACTCTTTTTAGATAAGCTGAACACTGCTCACTCCCCAAACATTATTTCATTGTTAGAGTGGTGAACAAAAAGTGATTTGGGAAGCCGGAGTCGAGAGAAAGACGTAATGTCAGCAAGGGCAGATTCTGTTTGTGCTTTCAGTTCTGCTCCTCGCGGTCATGTGTTTTTTTCACTCTGGTAATCTCAACCCAGGTCATCATTTTATGTTGAATTAAGTTTTAAAGCGCATATTCAACTCTTAGCAATATTCAGCGATTGTCATGCAGTTTGCTTTTTCTGTGTTGCCTCATACCCTGTGTATTTCAATATTTCGCCAGTCCCCTATACACTATAAAATCTTCCTTACTAAGAAAACCTCTCCTCCCCTCTTTTAATCGTGTGCCGCCTCATGAGCGCATGTGAATCAGTGCACTCAATGCAGACTTAGTTGCCTGCACCCAATAGACGGCCCAGTTAGTCTGAATCACTTTTGCATATAAGTGCAGTATACAATCATGCATCGCTCAGTCTTGACTGCACATAGATTGTCATTATTGGTGCACAATGATGCTCCATTTCAATCACGCAGTTCTACAGCACAGACTGTTATTTCCCAGCCAAGTGGCTCCTCTGCACACTACGTGATCAATCCCTGCCTGTCAATTGTCAAGGTACGTAATTGTGCCCAACATGACCAAAAATGACATTGCCATGAAGTAAATGGTAAGTGAAACATGAGTGTTAATTTCTGCACGATATGTCCGGCTGAGGGATTTCTGAAGCTTTAAATGACGGCCAAAATTAGTTTATGCGAATAACGTTTACAGAGTCTGCTGCGTGCCGAAGTAACTTGGTAAGTGAGGGCGCGTGCTACAGAGGGCCTTGTGCAAAAAATAGGCAACATATCTGAATACCGCAGAAGCTTTCCCCCGCTAATTGCATCACACGGACAGTAAGCGCTTAGGCACACTTGTTTAATTTTGCAGCGAGGGCGGCCGGCGAGAGCAGCTGCCAACGTGCAATAATTACACTCCACGCTGTACTTGAAGCATAAAAGGCCATTTATTAGGACAAGGTTGTAAAACACAAATAATTAACCAAACATCAATTAACTATAACAATCCCCAACATCAAACTTTTCATTCACTCCATCCATTTCCCCTCACTCCAATTACTCTCTTCCTGTTTCACTCTGTGACCCCCTCCATCTCTCCATTCACTTCTTCACTTATCTTTCAACATCCTCTCCTGTATCTCCTGCCGTCGCACTCTTGCATCCCGCCCCCTCATCATTCACCTGTCCCCCCGAGGAGTGGGTGTGCCCGTCAGTGACTCCCCACCCCTCCAAAGTACTGCCAACCAGGCAATCCGCGTAGGGCGGTTACCTGCCCCAACCCTTGTACACCGTGCACCTTTCGCCATCACTCCCTAACCTCCATGTGACACCAAATGGATTAATTCCACAACTTGCTTATAACGTCCCGCATCTCCATCATATAGTAAGCATTCCCGAGTTGCGAAAGGTGCACTCCATCATCCCTAAACAGCAAAGACTCCTCCAGCCTGAGCCCAACATGTGCAAGCACTTTAATGTCTCTTGAGGTGCAAAAAACTTGCATCACCCTGTTTAACTTCCGGCTGGCTTTTTCCACTGCCACATGCTTCACTGCCCCTTTCCACACCATACGTGGCACAAATTCAGTCCATACACTGCACATTCCTGCCAGATTCCTTTTCATGACTTCCAGATCCCTCTGCATCTGCTGTAGTATTGCTAAACTTGACAAACGTATCAAGTCATTTTCGCCCAAATGCAGGATCAACATATCCAGGCAGCCTCTCTGCGATATCATTTCTGTCAGCCAGGAGAGTAGTGCCCCCAAACGTATCCCTCCTTTACCCCACCAATGCACCTCATGATGGCTGCTCTTCAGACCCAGGTTATGACCATAGATCTGTCGATCTGCATATCTGGCTGGCCAATGTATGAAAGAGGGTCCAACGATCCAGGTAACCATCTTGGTCCCTTGGCCACTCATACAACCTATGACAAAAAAAAATATGTTAGTGCACAAATTAAGGTTCCCTCTGTATTCGCTGCAGTTCACCCCTCCCGGCACCCAACTCCCTCCGATTTGCGCACATATCTCTCGCAGCACTTGGACCTCCATCCCCTAATCTGACTTATTCTGTCCCAGGACCAGCCCAGTCGTGCCGCTGCCCAAGCTGCGCCAATGCGGAAAGAGTGCATACCGTATCTAGCAGGGTCCCTACCCAAACACCATAACGCCATGCGCAATACCACCAACAACTGAAATGCCATTAACCTCTCCCTGGACGCGTGACAAAAGATTTCACCCGACGGTCCTCCTGACCTGCTCAAGAAAAATTGCCATTCTTGCACCGGACATAGTCCCTTGCATCCACTCTCATTTAACCACACCCATTTACCCCTTCCTACCTGGTCCATTTTTTAATGTCCTGGCCAAATCCCCAGTCGATCTCCATCCAATCTTATTTCCTCATATTTTCTCCTCACCCGCCCCTTCATGCCCAACAATTCAGAAACCCGAAATGCCCCAAAAAACATTCACACCATGTATAAATGAAGTACTGAAACCTCAAAACCATCATAACAACAATTGGGGAAAACCCGCAGCAAATTCTGCAACAATTCAAATGTAATAGCCTACCTTGGCGTCACCCCCGTCCCCTCTCCCCATTCACGTCCCCAACCTTTCAACATTCTACTGAGGATCTCATCTTTTGCCGGGTCAAACATCATGTACAATTTACCATAAAATGAGATCCCCCCCCAATTTCCCGGTTCACGTTGTCTGTGACAAACCCTTATCGATACAACATAGGGGCCGATTCCGATCCGGGAAGGAAAGCTCTCCGATCGAGCCGGAGCCGGAGTGTTTTCCGACCGAGACGGAGTGCATCCTACTGGCTCGGTCGTAAATCGCATCCATTGCACGCCACGGTTAGCTTATGACCAAGACGTACGGAGTGGCTCAGACCCGGAAACGACTCGGTCAGTGAATTTCACGTAGCTCGCATCGTACTTGCTCGCTCATACAGCTGTACGAGCCGGGCGGAAAACACGCGTACGGCTCGTAGTTTTTTCCAGCCGGATCGCATTCGGTGCCCTTTCGACCTGGATCGGAATCGTCCCCATAATGGTAAGTACAAAAATTATGGAAAAAAAAATATTGTTGTCAAAAATATCGATGTTAAAAATATCGTTTTTAAAAATGTTTTAATAATAATGTAAAATCAAGCAAATAATACATATAATTAAAAGAAATATAGTTAATATGAAAACATATTTTAAAATAATAACTAATACATATACTTTTAAAATAAATTAAACATATACATATAAAATTATATTTACACTTACTACACATAGTGCAACAGTAGGGAAAGCGTTGGATAGTGTAGGGGTAAAAATTACTATTCCCACTCCAGAGAGTGAAACAGTAGGGAAAGCGCTGGATAGGGGTTGGGTAAAAATTACTATTCCCACTCCAGAGAGTACAACAGTAAGGAAAGCGCTGGATAGCGTAGGGGTAAAAATTACTATTCCCACTCCAGAGAGTGCACCAGTAGGGAAAGCGCTGGATAGCATAGGGGTAAAAATTACTATTCACACTCCAGAGAGTGCAACAGTAGGGAAAGCGCTGGATAGCGTAAGGGTAAAAATTACTATTCCCACTCCAGAGAATGCAACAGTATTGAAAGTGTTGCATAGTGTAGGGGTAAAAATTACTATTCCCACTCCAGAGAGTGCAACAGTAGAGAAAGCATTGGGTAGCATAGGGGTAAAAATTACTATTCACACTCCAGAGAGTGCAACAGTAGGGAAAGCACTGGATACCATAGGTGTTAAAAATAACATGCTTATAAATCAAATAAATATTGTAATTAAATAATGATTTATAAAATGTTTTACAATGCAATAAAAACTATAAATATATCAAAATTAACAATTACTTTAATAATATTAAATACTTCCCACCCTATTCCCCAATAAACACACAACACACGCCACATAAAATTTCACACAATTAATTTAATTTTCAATTAATCAATTAATAAAAATTAATTTGCAATTATTAATTAATTAACAATAAGGTGACGATTCCGATCCTGTAAAACCCGGGTATGAATGGTCGTATGGAGCGTTTTTTCCGTACGACTCATACCCGGGAATTCCACCTTACAAACCAGCAAGTACGATTCGTACAGAAATACCATTTCCGTACCCCCACCGGCGTATGTCGGCACCGTAACCCAGGCGTACCCCCCCACCCACGTATGTCTGCACCGTACCCCAGGCATACCCCCACCCGCGTATGTCCACACCGTACCCCAGGCGTACCCCCATCCTCGCGTATGTACAGTCCGTACATACGCGAGGATTGGGGTACGCCTGGGGTACGGTGCAGACATACGTGGGTGGGGGTACGCCTGGGGTATGGTGCGGACATACGTGGGTGGGGGGGTACGCCTGGGTTACGGTGCCGACATACGCCGGTGGGGGTACGGTCCATACATATGGGGTGGTGGGGGTACGGTGCGAACATACAGGGGTGGTGGGGGGTACGGTCCGTACGTACGGGGTGGTGGGGGGTATGGTGTGGACGTACGTGGGAGGGGTGGGAGGCTGGGGGGGCCGTACGACACGTACCCCGGGCACAAGTGTACTCGGGGTAGGGGTCGTACAAAGTTCGCTCCGTACGGGGCCTTTTCCATGCGCTTGTGTTTTCGGACGGGCGGTACGGATCGTACTTGCGCACTCGGACTCCAGTCTGGGGACGTCTCGTAGACTTTTCCTGAGGCGATTCATATGTATTTTTCACGTACAAATCGTACTTCGCCGTTTGTACAGGACTTGTACGATTCGTACGTAAAAAAATACGGATACGAGTCGTACGGGAAAATAAAATCCAGGATCGGAATCGACCCCTAAATTGTCAATACCAATAAATAGTATTTAATAAAAATGAATAACCAATTAATAATTAATCAACACAAAAATGAATTATCAATACCCAAGTTTTTTTATTAATTACTTAATTACAAATAAATTACTTCCCACCCTATTCCACTATAAACCCACGACCCACTCCAATAATAAATTAATACAAATAATCTAATTATCAATTAATAATAATTAATTACAAATTAATAATTAACAATACATTAATTATCAATACCAATAATTAAAAAATAATAATTACTTAATTAAAATTACATTACTTCCCACCCTATTCCCCTTAAAAACACACAACCCACTGCAATCATAAATTAATACAAATAATATAATTATCAATTAATAATAAGCAATTACCAATTAATAATTAATTAACAATAAATTAATTATTAATACCAATAATTAGAAAAAATATACTTAATTAAAATTGCATTACTTCCCACCCTATTCCCCTATAAACCCACAACCCGCTACAGAAATGAAACACAGAATTTAATTACAAATAATTAATAATTCTTAAAAATTATTATTTAATTTACTATATTTAAATTACTTCCCACCCTATTACCCTATAAATCCACAACCCTCTACGTTACTAAAATGCATAATTTACTTGAAAAAAAATTACTAATCTAAAAAAAGTATACATATATCTAAAAAAACAATACAATACTTAAAGAAATATAGAACACATACATATAAAATACATACTAAAATACATAACACTAACATAAATATCGATATTATTAACATCGATAATTTTACTATCGATATTATTAACAACGATATCAGCAACATCGATATTTCTTACCTTAAGTTCGATATCTAGATGTCGATATTCTTGATGTCGATATTCTGTCCCTACAATATTTAAAACTCGATATAAATGTACTTCGATATTTAAAAATTGATATTTTGACTGTTCACCCTCTCCTTCTACATGAACATGCATAATGTCCTATCACTCCACAAATAGAACACTCGTGGTCTTTAACCCTGCATTTTTTACTGTTTACTAAATGTTCATGACTTCCACATCTGTAACAACAGAAATTCCCTTGTCCCTCCCTCTTATAATCCAATTTTGCAGGCATGGAAAATTTCTTTTGATTTTTTTTTCTGGTGCCTTATGACCTAAATGTGTACACCTTCACTTTCTTCGAAGTTGCCTCCTACACGCAGGTTCCTTGCAGAGTTGAGCCCGTCTCCAACTTTGCAGTATAATGAAATACACATCCACCAAGTGTATATCTTCGTTTATTCTCAACTCTGCCTTTTGTCAGGACAGCACCTCACACGACCAAGCTTCCTTATCAACTGCCACCCCCAGAACTCTCCAACCCTCCATTCCATCCTACCTCACAGAGGTGCTCTGCACATTCCAAAACCGAGTGCAGCAACACCACAGACAAGTACCTCACAGCCTGGAAATTTAGATCAATTGCCTCTACGATGCTGTACTAGTATATTCTGAGTGAGTCTTTTTCTTAAAATGTCTGGAGGGCTGTAAACATTGTAGAGGAGTATTCCAAAATGATTGTGGAAGTTAATTTCAAAAGCCAAGATGTAATTTGATGGAATAGTGACTGGGGAGCAGGTGAATTTCAGATTTGACGATTTGTAAGTGGCCAGACCTCCTGATAGACAGCCATGCACTGATAGTCTTATTGCTGGCTTTCCCATTGAGATGAAACCAGGTATGGTAATCTCTTCCCTGACCCAGATTTCTAGCAGGCAGATGACAGAGAAACTCTTAGACCAGCCAACCAGATTTGTTTCTTTTATGAGTTTACCACCCCTGACAGGTTCTAGGAAACCAAGGAGAGGCGTTGTGGTGCAAGACCAGTCCCTTCATTTGAGATATTTAGTTATCAATTGCTAGAATCAGAAAGAAATTTGGGCAGCCAGATCCAGTCTTTAAAGGCCTCTTTGTGATTCCTGAGAAAATGATCAGTTGGCCCGTGTAATGTTTTGGTTACCTGAAACGATATATTTAGGTGATCTAGCTGGACCCTGTGTGCATTACAGAATGGTTAAATGTCAGAATTGTATCACCTGAGAGGGGCTGACTCCTTTAAGATGTAATCACCTGAGGGGCAATGGGTGTTTTGCCTCAGTTTCTTGCTGAATATCAATACCCCACTCAAGGAATATTGATCAATGAGCCTTAATAAGGGTGGCAATGTCTTCCTTGTGGCAAGAGATTTTTTTTAAGCATAGGTCCAGGTTCCTTACTTTGTTTAGCTCCTCCAAAAATGCAACACAATCAATGTCACATGATTTGATGTGTGAGGGGGCAGGAATAGCAGCAAATAGATTCAAAATCTTTCCCTGATTTAGTATGTCGTGGGACCCTCACTGTGGTATAGAGCTCGAAACAGTACCGAACACTTGGCGGGAGCTCCGTGCTGTTGCTGCTGGTTGTTGTATTTGTAAGAAGATACTTGAGACCGGGGGTTGAGTTCTGTTTGCTGCATCTGACCTGAAATTTCAGTGCCAGACCTGATTATGGAAAAATCAGAGTATATATCTAGATTAATTCTACTTACTCTTACTTACTACTTACTATTTTCCTTTAAATGTTCTTTAAATTGATAATGGCATAATCCAAGTTTATTGGTCAAATTAGACAAACTGCAATTAAGTGATCTCCATATTCCTGAACAAAGTTTGGCAAGAATATACAGCTGATCCAATATTAGATGGGACAATAGTGTCCCCCATATGATATCTGAATCTGTATCACAATCGGTCTTCCATGCCTCTTTCTAGGAAGAGTTTGTCTGATTTGACCAATGAACTTGGATATTGCCATTATCAATTTTCGAACATTGGGCCCGATTCACAGAACTAACTTAAGACAAAATCCTAAACTTACTACCATTTTCGTATTCACAGAAGGCACTTACTCATTTTGGTATTCACAGAAGACACTTACTCACTTCGGTATTCACAGAAGTTAGGAGTCCTAACTTTAGGACTCCTAAATGCCTTCTGTGAATACCGAAAGTCTTAAAATTAGGATTTTTCTCAGTTTAGGAGTCCTAAAGTTAGGACTCCTAACTGTACTACTACTAAACTGAGAAAAATCCTAATTTTGAGGCTTTCGGTATTCACAAAAGGCATTTAGGTGTCCTAAAGTTAGGAGTCCTAACTTTACGACTACTAAATTGAGAAACATCCTAATTTTAAGACTTTCGGTATTCACAGAAGGCATTTAGGAGTCCTAAAGTTAGGAGTCCTAACTATACTACTACTAAACTGAGAAAAATCCTAATTTTAAGGATTTCGGTATTCACAGAAGTCATTTAGGAGTCCTAAAGTTAGGACTCCTAACTTCTGTGAATACCGAAATGAGTAAGTGCCTTCTGTGAATACCAAAATGAGTAAGTGCCTTCTGTGAATACCAAAATGGTAGTAAGTTTAGGATTTTGTCTTAAGTTAGTTCTGTGAATCGGCCCCCAAGAGTCTAATGAATATTAAGACACAAAAGCCCTGATGCTGTTCAAATGTTTGTTTGAATGAAACACATTGGCTTCATGTTTGTTTAATCGATTTTGTACACATCATATGCAAATGAAATAAAGGAAGAATACTTTTTCAACAAAACTGAAGATTTGTGGACTTATATTTCTGGGTGCACCATTCCACTTTTTTCTAAATTTGGCTTTGCCTGGCAGCGGTATCCGACTGGCACTGGAAATTAAGTGCACCAGGCTTTAAATTGTTAGAACTGTGTGTGAGGTGCGGTGAACAGATCCACAGTTGGGTGCCGATTCCGTTCCGTTAAAAAAAATTACTGTACGACTCGTATCCGTATTTTTTTACGTACGAATCGTACAAGTCCCGTACAACCGGTGAAGTACGATTCGTAGGTGAAAAATACATACGAATCGCTTTGGGAAAAGGTGTACGAGAGGGAGCCGGACAGTTTCACGTACAAATCGTAAAACTGAAGTCCGAGCGCGCAAGTACGATCCGTACCGCCCTTCCGAATACACAAGCGCATGGAAAACGCCCCGTACGGAGCAAACGCCGTTCCACTCGTATATGGGGAAACTTGTGCCCGGGATACCAGTCACACAGCCCCCCTCCCCCCGCATATGTCAGCACCATACCCACGTATGTCAGCACCGTACCTCTCCACCATGTCCGCACTGTACCCCAGCCCCGTACGTGTACGCGCCGTACCCCACCACCGTACCCCAGCCCCGTACTTGGATGCACCGTACCCCAGCACTGTACACCAGCACCGTACCCCAGCCCCGTACATGTACGCACCGTACCCCAGCACCGTACCCCAGCCCCGTACATGTAAGCACCGTACACCAGCACTGTTACCCAGCCCCGTACTTGTGCCCACCGTACCCCAGCACCGTACCCCAACACCCTACCCCAGCCCCATACTTGGATGCACCGTACCCCAGCACCGTACACCAACACCGTACCCCAGCCCCGTAGATGTACGCACCATACCCCAGCACCGTACCCCAGCCCCGTACATGTACGCACTGTACCCCAGCACCGTACCCCAGCCCCGTACTTATACGCACCGTATCCCAGCACCA
This sequence comes from Triturus cristatus, assembly GCF_964204655.1. Classification (NCBI taxonomy): domain Eukaryota; kingdom Metazoa; phylum Chordata; class Amphibia; order Caudata; family Salamandridae; genus Triturus; species Triturus cristatus. Next base: position 502,533,125 of record NC_140582.1, read on the forward strand.
TACCCCAACACCGTACCCCAGCCCCGTACTTGGACGCACCGTACCCTAGCACCATACACCAACACCGTACCCCAGCCCCGTACATGTACACACCATACCCCAGCACCGTACCCCAGCCCCATACATGTACGCACCATACCCCAGCACCGTACCCCAGCCCCGTACTTGTACGCACCGTACCCCAGCACCGTACCCCAACACCGTACCCCAGCCCTGTACTTGGACACACCGTACCCCACCACCGTACCCCAGCCCCGTACATGTACGCACCGTACCCCAGCACCGTAACCCCAGCCCCGTACATGTATGCACCGTACCCCAGCACTGCACCCCAGCCCCGTACTTGTATGCACCGTACCCCAGCACCATACCGCAACACCCTACCCCAGACCGGTACTTGGACACACCGTATCCCAGCACCGTACACCAACACCGTACCCCAGCCCCGTACATGTACGTACCGTACCCCAGCACTGTACCCCAGCCCCGTACATGTATGCACCATACCCCAACACCGTACACCAGCCCCGTACTTGTACGCACCGTACCCCAGCACCGTATCCCAGCCCCGTACTTGTATGCATTGGTAGTACACATACGTGTAGGCACTGGTAGTACACGTACGGGTACATGTACTACCAGTGCGTACCCGTACGTGTACGCACTGGTAGTACACGTACGTGTAGGCACTGCTAGTACACGTACGGGTACGTGTACTACCAGTGCGTACCCATACGTGTAGGCACTGGTAGTACACGTACGGGTACGTGTACTACCAGTGCCTACACGTACATGTACGCACTGGTAGTACACGTACGGGTACGTGTACTACCAGTGCGTACCCGTATGTGTAGGCACTGGTAGTACACGTACGGGTACATGTACTACCAGTGCCTACACGTACGTGTACTACCAGTGCGTACACGTACGGGTACGCACTGGTAGTACACGTACCCGTACGTGTACTACCAGTGCCTACACGTACGTGTAGGCACTGGTAGTACACGTACATGTGGGCACTGGTAGTACACATACCCATACGTGTACTACCAGTGCCTACACGTATGGGTACGCACTGGTAGTACACGTACGTGTGGGCACTGGTAGTACACATACCCGTACGTGTACTACCAGTGCGTACACGTATGTGTCAAACGCGCTGTGCGTAGGGGTGCGTGTGAAACGCACCGTACCTGTGTGTGGATTCGAAAATTACATAGGGGACACATAAGGGACAAGTATTAGGCACTAAATGTATGCTGGTTGTCATGGATACAGAGTTTTCAGTTCAAATGTTTCCATCAGGTGTCCTGGAAAAGTCAGTTGGCCACAAAATACAATGTTGCAAAGTGGTTGTTGACTTGACATGATGCTCAGAATTTGAACGATGCTAATGCTGTCACTGGTGTATGGGATTGGAGTAAACGTAAGATGCGAATGAATCTGACCAATCACTATGTATTCCTCCAAATGAATGCCCCTCAGCAAGACAGATATAAGTCAGCCAGAACCCATGAGAGAGCACTTGCCTGCACAACTTTCCTGTTGACAACACTGCTGCTGTCTGTGCTTCCTCTGGCACCATGTTAAGATCTGTGGAGAGGGCCCAGCCATTCACCCAGGAGGAGAATGAGGCATTGCTGGATGTCATCCTCCCACAGTACCCCAGCCTGTATGGAAGACCAGGGGAGCAGGTGAGTGCTGACTCCACTACCTTTGACTGTGCACCTTTTTTGTGACTGTCACTTCTGGCATTGTGTCCAGGTGTGACAGACATGCAATGTTGTTTAGAGTGGGTCCTGGGGGGGAATGGCTTATGTCTCTCATGCAGAGCATGATGTAGTTCATGTGTGCACTCCTCACTTGCATTGTGCTTACTGTGACATTCACTGCATAGTGTATGACACATTCAGCCTGGCTAATCCTTTGTGGCATTTTTGTTCTATAGTCCTGAGGTGATTCAGTGGTCCCCCCGGTTTGACAGGTGACTGTACCCACAGATGTGTGTGAGTTTAGTGGAGCTGTGGTGAGAGTGTCCAAGTGATGTGTACGCCCCCTGGACATTGATGTGTGTGAATGTTCCTTGTCATGTGGGTGAGTGTCTATGTGAAGTGTTGCACCACAGCTGCATGGAGGAGGCTACAGCTCTACCCATCTGATGTGAGAAGTAAGCCGTGCTGTGTGTCTGACTTGCTGAGCTAGCCCCACACCTGTGACACCCCACAGGCAAGTGGCACATGTGCAGAGTGAGGTTTGTATCCGCTGTTGCCAATGCCAGGTGATTGATCTGTGCCTGTGTGTGTCTGTGTACTCTGCTGAGGTTGCGTCAGTGGCCTGGGGCATGTAACTGCTTGGAGGTGCTGTCCATCAGCCTGGTGTTGCTTGTGATGCACAGTGTGTGCCATGATCATGGAGTGTGTCGCAACACTCATGCCACCTGTGTACTTTCAATGCCATGTAGTGCATTGGGGCTTCCACAGAGGACAATGTCCATCTGACAAAGATGCTATTTCTTTGCAGCATCCTATGCCTTGTTCAACATATCAAAGATGTTCAAATGTGTGTTTCTCTGACATGGAGCAGGTGTAGTGATGTTGTCTCACATTGTCATCCTCACAGGTAACTGCCTACGAGAAGGGGGAGATCTGGAAGCGGGCCGTCAGGGCCGTGAGATCGGCAGAGGGTCGCAGTCGGCGCCTAGCCCAAGTCCGAAAACGGTGGCAGGACATCCGGTGCTGGACCCGGAGGTTCGCCCGGGTCCAGCTGGGGCACTCACCTCCACGCCCCCACAGCGGGCACCGCCGCCTGATCCACCAGATGAAGCGTGTCCTGGCGGTGGTCTTCCCTGACATGGATTGGCAGTTACAGGAGAGACATCAGCAAGGAGGGGGTGGGTACATGTGTGTTTGTTGTGTGTCACCAGCTTTTGGAAGTGCTCAGTCGCCTGGATACACTGCCAGGGTTTATATGTGCAGTGCATATCCTGTTCCCCCAAGTCAACCGGTGCTGTTATTCCTCCCTTCCCCTCCTTGACATGTGTTCCCTGGTCTGTGTGTAATCACTATTGCACATGGTCATCTAGGCTGCCAGTTAATCCAAGTGCATATTGCTTTCTGCATCATGTGTGGGGGTGGTCTGTGACATGTGTTGGTACCTTGCCTGTGCCCTGTCCTGTTCAGTCATTTGGGGGTCCATATTTTTGGGCACTGATGATGATGCTCAACATAGGAGTGTGAGGTTTCAAATGAACACACTTGCAGCATGCATGACCGATGTTGTGGCCTCAGACATGATGTGCATGAGTGGGAGATATGCATAGTGCCAGGGCGGTTGCTCATGTTACAGTCAGATCATTCCAGGACCATGGAGCAGTGTGCCCACTACAGTCCCCTGAGACACCCTTGCCTCGTAATCATGTGTGTCATCCAACACTGTGCCCATTCTCTGTGTGTTCAGCATAGGTTGGCCTCAGTGGCATTGTTCCCTGGCCTCATTTGTATTTATCTAAAGTGTGCTACATGTGTCCACTGTATAGGGAGACCCCATTTGGCTTGTGCATAACCACACTGGGCAGTGCCTGTGTGTCTATTCACAACTATCTGTCGATGGTTGTTTGTCACAAATATGTGTTGGCAGCCTCACGAGGTGATGTGGAGTACATTTGGGAATTCTTGATGCACATTTTTGTAAACCCTGATTAAGAGGTGTCACTTCTTGATCTGTCTCAATCACATTGTCTCAGGTATGGGGGGTTTGTGCGGGCGAGGCCTACATGTCCAAACCTTATGTCTCCTTGCCAGGTCTGACCTGTGTGTGATAATTGTCTGGACAGACACTCAACATGCAGTGACCCAGTCATGATGTGCAGGGTTTAATGTTTGTGCTTTCCAGCATGTGTCAATAGTTTAAATACACGATTCCTGCTCATCCATTTTTGGCACCAGTGTGTGGTCCAGATGCTACGTAGTTTTGTCTTTGTGTGCTGACATCTGTGTGGACATTCTGGCTTGCCATGAGGGTGTCTCCTCACTGCAGGTATGCCTGATTCCAACACAATTGCAGGCCCATTAGCTTATGCATTGGCCTGTGTTTGGACATGTGTGCCACTCCACATGACAGGCAGTGGGTCAGATGTGTTGCCAACTGTGTCATCATGGTACGGATGGCCATATGACCGGTGTCATGATTCAAGTTGTTAGTCAAAAAGTATTGTACCTTGGCACTCACTACACTTGTCAACATGTCTTCATGTTTTCAAGGCTTGACTTTGATGTTTTGTTGTGAAGGACAATGATGTGCCTGCATGACCGATGTCTCCCAAGGAAGTGTACAAGAAACCACCTTTACACTTTCAGGGAACACGCTGGCACATTTTAAAGAAAGGCACAGTTCGAATAAGACTGTTTTTCAGATTATACATATCCATGTTCCCACAGTGTGGTGGAATTTGTGTAAGTCCTTGGTTGTTGGTGATACCAACTTACGAGTGTCAAGTCATCCAGACCGCCGTGGTCCCATGTATATGTACTTTCTGAAACACCATTTCTTTCTAACAGTGGCTTCTTTGAATAAGGCTGGCAGCTTATACAATGACTGGGTAAATGTAGTTTTGTGTGCACCTCCTTGTGAGACTTCTTTTATACAGGCACATGTGTGTTCTGTTCACAAAGTGGCACATTCCCACATTCTAAACATGTCGATAGTGTACAGTGGTGTGATTCCCAAGGGATCAAAATGTATTTAGTTTGGGTTTCCAAAGTACTTACAGGTCCCTGAGTGTGGGGACACCTTTAGCATTGAGGTCTGGTATTTAGCCTTGGGTGCACCAATACTGTTTCATTCCCGGTAAATAAGAGGTGGCATGACTTCATAGTATTGCTGTGCTCAACTGTTCCCAGACACTAGCTTCTCAGTATATTTCTCAAACAAGTTCTTGCCTGGTGTGTCCTATTTTTCCTTGTTTCCAAGTGGCATGGTGGGTCAACCAACTGGGGAGTACAGGGCTTACATATGTGCGGAGTCATCTAGATGTAACTCATTTTGCATTGCCTGATATGCACTGTGACCTATTTTGTTTGGACTCATGTGTCAGATGTATACAGGTGACTGATTCTTTTTCTGTATCTTCACCTTGCTCACAGCATCATCGGAGGAAACCGAGGGAGACACCTGCACGGACCTGGAGAAGGGATCCAGCACCGGAGCCACCAGTGCTGGCGAGTCTGCGGGAGCAAGTGGCACGGAGGGCGAGGGGAGTCAGTCGGAGGACCTGTCTGGTGGCGAGACCAACTACGACGCTGACGGGTCCGAGGCTGACCTCATCGAGGGGGCGGAGGCTGCTACAACACCTGGCAGCAGCCCAACATCTGTCCCCGCCTCCTCCATTCCCATCACCCCCCTCCCAGTTGCTCCGGTCCGTTGTGTCCGTGCAGGGCACCACCATGTCTCCTTCGAGCCAGGCACCATACCCCCTGCCCCGGTCACCCCTGCTGCCCACACTGCAGAGTCTGTGGACATTCAGCGGCAGTTGCAGGTTGGGCAGACATCGATGCTGAATGTCCTCCATGGCCACACCACACTGCTGACACAGATGGTGTCGTTCATGGAGGGCATGTCAGCAACGATGTCTGAGCAACGGATGTTGCTGCGGTCTATGGACTCTTCACTGACAGCAGCAGTGAGTCTCCTGCAGCTCTTCATACCCCCCTACCCCAGCCCCATCCACACTTCCCACTCCCATACCTGTCCCATGCACACCCAGACATTCCCAATCACGCACATCACCAGACACAGGCAGCACACCACCAAGTAAGGGCAAGCACACACCTCCTGGCACGCACACTCAGGGGGATAGAGGCACACCCACTGGGTCTGGGGCATACAGACATACATGCAGCCACAGTCTGAATCCGCATGCCTCACGACCCAGGACCTCCAAAAGCACTCCCCTTGGCTCCCCTGCCACACAGTCAGACAAGGAAAGCTACATGTCTGTGCTGGCCCTCAGCCCCACCTTGTCACCACCCCGCAAGCGGGCAAGGGACTCCATGGGCAGGGGAGTTGAGTCCCCCATATGTCCACCCCCTCCCCCAGAAGCGCTGCACCCCATCCCTCGGACCCCCCCTCCTTTGTGCCTGTGGCTTCTTCCGGTGCAGGGGATACTCTGGACGACCTGGCAGAAGTGTGCAGCGCCGAGCTGACCTCCACCTTTGGCGCTTCCCCACCCCCTGTGGTGGAGGCGTCCAGCCCTGCACCCACCACACCTACCCTTACACCTCCTGTCCCTGCGGTGCCTGGTCCTTCCCCACATGATGCCCCCCCCCCGGTCGACGAACCTGAGGGTTCCACTTTGCAGGCAAGCTAGGGAAGACGCGTGCCCATGTGTCCCCCCAAGGACTTCTATCCTGGACTGGCCATTGGCCTTTGTATATATTGTTATTTCCAAAATTTTGTTTTATGCTGAATAAAGCATTTTCTTTTTACTTTGAACACTATTGCATTTCAGGTATTGATGTTGGTGCTGATGCTCCAGGAGTTGGTGTTGTGGTAATGTGTTATGTTTCTGAGAAATGTTCTAGTCTGATAGTCATGAGGTGGACCATAGTATCTGCGTGCCATCACAAGGTCTCTGCAAAGTATGTTTGGTTGTGTGTGTTATTTGTGTTTTGAGACATTGTACCAAGGAGTGTTCCTTCCTCTGTGGCACCTGACATCTTCCCTGCAGAGAGTTGCACAATTGTTGTGCTGACCTGTGTCTACATTTCCTTTGTTGGTGACGGATCCCTTCAACTATGGCCATGCCTGCTCAGCAATGTCTCCGGCTGCATCGTCTGTGCCATCCTTGCTAGTCACTGTACTTGTGTATTGAGTATGTTGAAATGCCTTCATAGCGAAATTCTCCCTTTTCAGCACTATGCATATGTGTAATCCCAGCCTAGCACACATATGGTACTTGTTCTGCACGTTATTTGGGCACCTGACTCACAATTGTGGGCATTGTATCTGTGGGAACTCCACCCTATTCCTTCCATGAGAGACAACATCTTGGTGGCTGGCCCAGCACCTGTACATTCCTATCAGTCCTGGGATGTGCGTGACAGTGTGTGTTCCCTTTGGCTCTCTTAGTTTAGTAGGCATTGCAATGACTATACAGTCTTGTGGCATGATCTCAGTGTGTGTATTGTGCTGCATCCGCCAGGGGTGGGTATGCATGTGTCATTTGTCCTCACACCCACATGTGGTGTGTCATGCAGTGGGGGAAAGACATCCATCCTCCTGGGAGTGGGACACTGCTGTCAGTGATGTATTGTTATGGCACTATCAACATAGTTGAAAATTAGGGATGCGTACATACACCCATGGAGTTGTGGTCATCTGATAATGATCTCCACACCCCCATGTCTCTGTCCACTGCTGGGGGTGATAGGCACCCACACCCATGTCTCTGTCCACTGCTGGTATTCCTCTGCACCCACCCCCATGTCTCTGTCCACTGCTGGTATTCCTCTGCACCCACCCCCATGTCTCTGTCCACTGCTGGTATTTCTCTGCACCCACACCCATGTCTCTGTCCACTGCTGGTATTCCTCTGCACCCACCCCCATGTCTCTGTCCACTGCTGGAAGTGATAGGCACCCACACCCATGTCTCTGTCCACTGCTGGAAGTGATAGGCACCCACAACCATGTCTCTGTCCACTGCTGGTATTCCTCTGCACCCACACCCATGTCTCTGTCCACTGCTGGGAGTGATAGGCACCCGCCCCCATGTCTCTGTCCACTGCTGGGAGTATTAGGCACCCACACCCAAGTCTCTGTCTACTGCTGGGAGTGATAGGCACCCACCCCCATGTCTCTGTCCACTGCTGGTATTCCTCTGCACCCACACCCATGTCTCTGTCCACTGCTGGGAGTGATAGGCACCCACCCCATGTCTCTGTCCACTGCTGGGAGTTATAGGCACCCACACCCATGTCTCTGTCCACTGCTGGGAGGGATAGGCACCGACCCCCATGTTTCTGTCCACTGCTGGTATTCCTCTGCACCCACCCCCATGTCTCTGTCCACTGCTGGGAGTGGTAGGCACCCACCCCCATGTCTCTGTCCACTGCTGGGAGTGATAGGCACCCACACCCATGTCTCTGTCCACTGCTGGGAGTGATAGGTACCCACCTCCATGTCTCTGTCCACTGCTGGTATTCCTCTGCACCCACCCCTCACATGTCTGTCCACTGCTGGGAATCCTATGCAGCTACCCACCCACCCACGCGCCCCCTTGGTGCAGTACACTGCTGTCCTGGGCATACACACACCCCAATATCCTGGTAATATGCTGCACCAGGCCGTAAGCCAACATTCGTGGCGTGTGTACGCCTTGTATCCAAAATGTACTGGTGCCGTAGGGGTATGGGTGGTACCCCCGCATTCATAGGGTGTGTACGGTCCGTACCACGCGTACCCCTACATCACCACTACAATGGTGGTACGGACCGTACACACGCCCTCAGAGCGTGGGTACGGTCCGTACCACCATTGTAGTGGTGACTTAGGGGTACGCATGGTACAGACTGTACACACGCCCTCAGAGCGTGGGTATGGTCCGTACCACCATTGTAGTGGTGCCGTAGGGGTGCGCGAACACGTCCACTTCCGTGGTTGCGGTACGCAGGGATTGGTGGACACGCCCCCTGAAGTGACCAGACCCTAGAGGTAATGTATGTCCTCCATATTGTATGTTTTAATTTGGGTAGGGGGTATGTTTCATGCCCCTCACCCCCCCTTGACCCATGGGTGTTGTTCTAACCTTCTGCGGCGTGTGCGTCGGGTTCGGTGCACCAGGTCGTAGGCTAGGAGGACCGGGATGACACGTAGGATGGGGTCCATGTCTGTCCGTCGCGTACCGGGGCTCCTTTTTCACGTCGGACTCAGGTTTCTGGCTTTTTTTAGCTGCCGTAAAAAAATTGCTGTGCGGAATGACGTAGGGACGAATCGTACTTGCTGGTCTGTAAAACGCTGCCTGCCTCCGTACGGATGTCGCGCACGCGCTGTCCAGGATCAGAATAGTAGGTATTTTTTTGCCGTACGGTGTTTTGTACGAATCATACGGAAATGGTATTTCTGTACGAATCGTACTTGCCGGTTTGTACGGTGGATTTCCCGGGTACGAGTCGTATGGAGAATACGCTCCGTACGACCATTCGTACCCGGGTTTTACAGGATTGGAATCGGCACCTTGCTGTTTAAAGTTAATTAAAGAACCTTTGGTGAAACTGAGTCCAGAATAAATGTGTTCCAAAAAATTGTCCACTTATGAATTCACATGAATGATATTGAAGCTTTAGATAACTTAATGCTGAACAGTTTCAAATGGATGCAATCTGTTATGTGTTTGAAATGCGAGCAGTTAAACAGTAATCAACGGACACTCCAAAAGGAATTTACAACAGCATTGGCAGGAGACAGGAACTGATAAAGCAGGGAATGTGGCCTTTGCTCACATTTGGTATATCTTCCTGCTGTCATATCAGACTCTAAACACAAAGGCAACACCAAAATAAAACATTAAAAAAACACATTGGTACAGAAGGGAACTAGCTTGTGTGCGGAAGTACTTCTTGTGTAAGAGCAGAATGCAGTCACTCAAAGTGGTTATCCAGTAAAGGAAGTGGGCTGACCCCCAGGCCCCATTCGATATGCTGTAGTTGATGGAAGCAAAATATGAGTGACACAACAACAAAGCAATGGATGAAGAAAACTGGCTCAAAGCCCCTTTAAATAAGTATATTTTACGTATATATATTTTTTTAATCAAAAAGTATTGCCTATTGCCAGACCTAAAACTTTTTTCTTTCAGTGCTGTGCCATCACTCATGGAAGTGTTGTCTCTATCAGTCTTCCCCCAGTCTTGTCCTGGTCTCCAGAGGCTCGAGGAAAGCAGTGGAGTGACGGGTGATTTCCCCTGCTTACTGATCCCTGACTTAGGAGGACTCTGAGCCCTGAGGGAGCCAGGTGGGGGAAGGGAGTGCTATTATTGGACCACCAACCACTGACTTCTCTTTCAGCAATGGATCTGATGGGGAATTGCTCACTTTGCTAACTGTGGTTCAGCAGGGCCTTGGCTCTCTGCGCTCTTGGCTCACAGATAAGGAAGGGAAGGCACAGAAGGTGGGCTAATGGCCGGATGCAAGGGCATTTTATTATTTGGGTGGGCGGGGGAGGTTTAAACTGACAGTAGCTGGGTCAGTATAACAGGATAGCCGACATTTGTTATTTTTTTTTAAAGGACAGAGAGAGGACAAGGAGGTGGGGTGGGTAGCTAGGCATGAGGTATAAATAATGCTAATTTATAGGATACAGAGAGAGTTGGCAGTCAATGCTGTGCGTGGCAACCTCAGCTGCCTCTACCCCTACACAGCTGATCTATGGGATCACATTTTCAGATGGAGGGCATGTGACGAGATACACACAAAAAAAATTATAGATGGGTAACTCTGTATAATTTGTTTTTTTCGACATCAGAGTGAGGTCGGAGACCACTGCGGCTTTGGTTTCATTGTCCATGATGTCACATAGAATCCATTGAGGAAAACATCAATTTATTGACAGAAAACCATCTATAATATTTGTTTCAGTTCTGTCACTAGAAGTTAAGTACCTACTGCACAGTGATTCTTTCTTCAGTGCCTTTTTTTAAGTTTTCAAATTTATAGATACAGGCTTCTTTTCTTCCATCTGCTAAATTGAGTTATTTACTTTAAAAAAAGTTTCCTAAAATGTCATATTTTCTTTATTGACTTCTACAGTCAGGGGTAAAAAATATTTCGACACAACAACTTTAAAGGACTAGTAAACATAGGTCCAAGCACAATACACATTGACCTTTAAATCAAGGAACCCAAGTGCCTAGCAGAGCTGTGAGACACTTGAGGCTCCAGGAGACAGGTTCTTCTCAATAACTCTTAGAAAGAATGCTCCTCCAGCAGGTCCCCAAGGGCAGGAAGAGCTTCCATGACAGATTTTCCAGCGGCAGACATGGCTTCTGTTGCAGACTTTTATTCATCTGGAAGTTGTAGTCAGTATGCTGGTTACTGAAAACCATAAGGGGACTTTTGGTTAAGACAGATCCTTGGCTTGGTAAAGACCCACTAATAATAACTCCATGGAGGGGGTGTGGAGAGTCACGACTCCTCATTAGTCTACTAAGGGCCAGGGGCCAGATGTACGACTCACCAGTTAGCGAGTCGTAAATTGCGTTGCATTTGCAACTCGCAATTTGCGACTCGCTAATTGAGATGCACAACAGTGATGCAATTCCCAATGGGGTCGCAAATTGCATGCCTCATGCATATTAATGAGGCTGTCGCAATTTGCCACCCCATTGAAAATGGTGCGTACTCCCAGGGATGGTGGCCTGCTGGGCTCAGCAGACCACCATGTCTGTGACTGCTTTTAGCTAAAGCAGTTTTTTTTAAATGCAGCCCGTTTTCCTTAAAGTAAAATGGGATATATTTAAAAAATAAAAATTAAAACTTTTCTTTTTCATTTTACCACTGCCTGCCCTTAAAAAATATTTGTGCATGCATTCACAAATGGGAAGGGATCGTCTGTGGACCCCTACCCATTTGCGAGTGCTTTACCACCCTTCTGAAAAGGGTGGTAAACTGCGAGTGTTTTGTGACCGCAATTGTGGTCACAAAACATTCTTACATAGCTTAAGTAGTCGCTATAGTAAGGGATGCCCTTGGAACGCCCCTTCCTAATAGCGAGCCGCTAATCCTGTTTTGCGAGTCGCAAAATAGGATTAGTACATGGGCCACAGTTTTTTTTGCTTGCGCAAACGGGTCTTAAAACCATTTGCGCACACAAAACACCTTTGAACATCAGGCCCCAGATGTTCTAACGATTTTTGCGGCCGCAAATGGGTTTTAGACCCGTTTGCGCCTGCTAAAAACCTGTGGCCCATGTACTAATCCTAATTTGCCACTCGCAAATTGGTGGGTCGTACATCTGGCCCTAAATGTTTCAGCAGGAAACTGTACGAAAGAGGCATCTTTCTTAGACACATAGGATTGTTATTCAAATTCCACCATTCAGTGACCTTTTCTCTCAAATATGGTCAGCAACGGCTCCGAACTTGCCCTGACACCACGTTCAACAGCATCACAGCCCCCTTTCTGATGCAAGACATAGGGAGCTACCAGGATGTCACAGTCAGCTTCATCTAGCATCCCTGCGGCTTGTTTCCAATCCCAGGCCCACGAGTGCCGGGCATCCAAACATCATGCAAAAGTTGCAGAAAGCCGTCATGAGGCTGCATCGCATGTGTCCAGCCGTTGGAGAGGCCAAGTAAGGATGTGTTTGCCTGGCGCTCCTTCTGTACCAGCTGCTCACCATGTGTTTACCGTCATACACGGGGCCTGGGAAAATGATCCATTGCCGAGCAGAAAACCAGCTTCACGGTGACTGCTCTGCTCGCCGATCTCCCTTCTCCAGCACTGTTGATGGCTCTCAAACTGCGCGCAGATAGGATTTGCTGCAATTCTGCTAAAATGTAGTCACTAAGACGATTCATGGATGTTCACTGAATTCTCAAAATGATCATTTATATGGTTACAGACATACAAAATGAAATTCCATCTTAACATCAGCATTTTATCCAAAGTCCTAGAAAAATAGATTTATTTTACTTCCCTTTTGGACATGAGAGTCAATTAGCCTTCTGCGGAAATCATTTCGATCCTTGTACACTATCCGATAGGTGTAAAAGTTAACTTGGCCTTTTTGCCTTCGAAATCGCTTTCCAGATCTTGATGTCCATAACGATAATCCTTTCAGCAAGCCGGGTCCAATCAGTGAGGCCTAAGTGCCATTTGTCTCATGTTCTCAGAATCTCCGATGGGCGTGCGTCACTGCTATGGCTGCGGGTCCTCCTTAATTCCAGAAGTTACCTAGGCACAGCTTCCCACCCCCTTACCTGGGGTTGGTCCTTGGACCAGTCTAGGCCCTTTCGGGCCCCGCTTTGCACCTCGAGGCCTCCCCCTTTTGCAGCCACCTTTCTTCTTTATCTTTCACTGGCTCTTTTCTCATTGTCGCTCTCGTGCCTGTTTCTGCTTCTCTCCATTTTTTGTGCCCTTCTCTCTTTAAGACCTCTTCCCTCTTTCACCTCTTGTGTGCTTTTTGTGCTTTTTGCTCTCCTTTACTCACTTTATTGCCTCTCACTTTCGCCTAGTTAGTGCTAATTGTGCTTTCTGCACTTTTTTTACCACTTGTCCACCCTTCTTCCTTTAGTGCTTCTCCTTTTTCTGCTTTTTGAGCTTACTGCTCTTTTTTACCACCTCCCTCCATTTTTGTGCCTTTAGTGCCTCTCTCTCCATCTGGCCTCTCTCCATTTCTCTATAGGCTCTCCTTGTGCCTCACCTGTGCGCCTTTCTTTCTTTTTCTATCCTCTTTTTGTTGTGTTTTCTCTTTACCCACTTCAGGCCCCATCAAGCCCATTCCTCAGCTTTCCCCCCTCCCTTCTCTCCCCGCTCCTTACCTGCTTCCTGTATCTTCTTCCTGCACTGAGTAGCCCTGCCCACCGCCCGTGCTTCTCCCCCTTCCACGACCTACTTACTGGCAGACACTGTCTGACCGCACTGTTGGCACACGAAAGGCAAGTGCATATGCGCCCATCTGTGCCAGGACGTGCCCAGCACCATGAACCTTGAGCCGATCAGCCCCCCTGCTACACAGCAGCATCCTTCCAATTGCTCGATCCTGCCCACCAAGCCACCCGCTGCTGCCACACAGTCCCCCAAACCATGATAGGACCATTCACTTGCAACCATTGCCGCATCACCTGCAGCAACACACCCCACATGCACTGACACCTGTACCAGCCACTTGGACTATCGCCACACAACACACCATACCAGCACCCCAGCAACCACTTAAATGCATGCTTCTCAGCGCCCGCACGCTCAGCAAACATGTCACCAAAATCTGGGGTTTCCTCAGCAACAACGCAGGGGACCTTCTCTTCCTCACGGAAACCTGGCTCAACCTAGCATTGACTGCCGACACCACTGTGGTCATGCCTGCAGGCTACAAGATCGCACACCAAGACTACCTTCACAAACCAGGAGGAGGACTCACTATTAAATACAAGGGCACCATCAAATGCACCACATCCACAAACACCGACTTTCTTCTTCATGGAATACATGTACTTCAGGCTACAAACAACAGCATCACCTTGAAAGGCACTCTTACATACAGACCACCTGGACCACAAACCAATTTCAGCAACTTCATCGCCAACTTCATCGCTCCCTTCACCATCAACTCTAAGGGCTTCATACTACTCTGCGAACTCAATTTCCACCTCGAGGAACAGAAAAGGAACAACCCAACACCACCTACTATGTAGACAAGGACATCACCAACATCAAACATTGGATCAAAAACTGTGCTGACTCACTCACGTCCATCAAATATAACAGACAAAGAAGAACTAACGAAAAGGCCAGCTGGTATACAGACAACCTCCGGTAATCCAAAGGTCACTGCAGACAACTAGAAAGAAAATGGATGTCCAACCACGATGCCGATGGCAGAGCTCCCTTACAAGGCTGCACTCTAGTGCTACCACCATCTCCTGAGAGATACCAAAAGAAGATCCCTAGCTGAACGCATGTAGGCAAAATGCAACAGCTGCAAAGAGATCTTCTCAATCTTCAAGGAGTTTACCACCTCAGAGGCTGCAACCAACAAAATCACACAATCACAGGAACTCTGTGACAATCTATCCAACTTCTTCCACAGCATAATCGAAAAAATATACAGCAACTTCGATCAATAATCCAACCCCAAGGATCTGATTGACAGCCTGACCACCAACAACCAAGACAAACACTTGGCCGTAATGAAAATACTCACTGAAGAAGAAACCACAGCAATCATGGAAACAGTCCACTAAGGGGCTCCAACGGACCCTTGAACCTACCACATCTACAACATGGGAGGACCACTGATCAACAAAATCCTCACTCACATCAACACTTCCTTCAAAACAGCCACCTTTCCAGAAGGTTAGAAACATGCAGCAGTTAACATCCTTCTCAAAAAACCATCGGCAGACTGAAGGGAACTGAGCAACGTCCGACCCATGTCCCTGCTCGCGTACCCAGTCAAAGTAATAGAGAAGGCAATCAACCTGCAATTAACCAACCAGCTCGAACTCCAGAACCTGCTTGACCACACCCAATCAGGTTTTCGGA
This sequence comes from Triturus cristatus, assembly GCF_964204655.1. Classification (NCBI taxonomy): domain Eukaryota; kingdom Metazoa; phylum Chordata; class Amphibia; order Caudata; family Salamandridae; genus Triturus; species Triturus cristatus. The sequence continues at coordinate 502,548,381 of NC_140582.1, forward strand.
GCAACCTCAGCACAGAAGCAGCATTCATCAAGGCCACTGACAAAATCCACACAATACTGGACGGTGGAGAAACAGCTGCCCTCTTCCTACTTGACCTCTCTACTGCCTTTGGCACAGTATCTCACTAAACCCTCATAAGAAGATTGCACATCAAAGACATCCAAGGACCGGCCCTCAACTGGACATGCTCCTTCCTCACAGGAAGAACACAGCGAGTCAGACTACCACCTTACATGTTGAAACCCAATAATCTGATCCGTGAAGTACCCCAGGGTTCATCGCTCAGACCAACCCTGTTGAACATTTACATGACACTGCTCACTAACATCATCAAAGCACATGGCATTTCCATCATATCCTATACCGATGACACCCAACTCGTCCTATTGCTGACCGATAAATCCACCACCATGAAAACTATCTTCTCCAACTGCATGGTCAATGTAGCCGACTGGATGAAAGCTAATTGCCTGAAAATTAACTCCAATAAGGAGGAAGTGTTGCTTTTAGGGAACAAGAACTCTCCCTCGGACTCCACCAGGTGGCTATAAGACATCAGAGATTCGGACCCGCACCCACACAACCAACCACACAAGAAACCTGGGAATCATTCTTGATGACAAGCTCAGCAACACAGCACTGGTCAACAAAGTCAGTATCTCCTGCTTCCATATATTCAGCATACTAGGCAAGATCTTCATGTGGCTACCCCAGAACACCGGACTCACTGTCTCACAGGCCCTCATCACAAGCATATTAGATGACGGCAATGCACCCTACACCGGAATCCCCAACCATCTCCTCCTCCAACTACAGAACATCCAGAACACCACAGCAAGACTCATCCTCAACCTCCCACGATGCACCCACATCACACCACATCTCAGAGAGTTCCAATAGCTCCCCATATATAAACACTGACAATTCCAACTCCTCACACACACACGCTTACAAGGCACTGCACAACATTGGACCTACATACCTGAACAACCACCTTCAGTTCCACCGACCCACCAGACACCTGCGCTCAGCCTCACTCTCACTCGCACACACACTCTCATCTGCAAAAGCAGAATGCGAGCTCTAGCATTCTCAAACATCACCCCCAATACCTGGAATGACCCCTATTACACATTAGGGCCTCCTCCTCACTTCTTGAATTACATATGAAGCTGAAGTCCTGACTCTGCAACTAATTCTCCTGAGCTGACTCCAAACACACTTAGTCCGATGCCTACATGCCTGCTCCAGCATCTGGACACCCAATCGGGTGATAAGTTGCTCTAAACTAATCAACATACTGTAACGTAACACCCCATCATCTTTTCCCCACAATGCACTCCTTGAGTACATTCCTCAACCATCTAGCTACAGACTACGATCTTGGTGTCAGAAAGTGACAGTCATGTCTTTTTAGGTCTCGCCTGACCCAGTACATGCGCTGGTCTGGCGAGACATTTAGTAGGTGGGTTTCGAAAGTGCTACCCACATTTTTGTGCTGGCTACAAGCGTCAGTGCACGATGGCTTGCACGCGCACAGCTGCTCCCCGCATTCCCCACTCCCTTCTCGCCCAGCCATCTGTCTTTCCTGCGCCAGCCTTCAGCCCCATACCCCTCCCCCCGCTGCTGCGCGCGCATCCCTAGCATGCATCATCGCGATCACTTTCGCTTTTAGAGTGATCGCGATCGCGATGAGGGATTGATAGATCCTTCACACTGAGGCCCACTGTGTCAACCGAAGGCTAACGCACCGCTCTCCTCTGGAAAAGCACTCTTCCCCCTAAACCTCGAGTTTCATCAGAGACATTCAATGTCCGCACTTTACAGAAGTCTCAACTCGGGTTATAGTACCTGTTTTTGTCCATTCATTATGTATCGAGCCCTGACCCTTCCCTCTTGGAAGATCTCTTCTGACATGAGGGACCACCTAATGGATTATAGCCAGCCTCACCCTGTTCTCCATATCTGAAACATTCCTTCATTTGGCCAGCCACATCCTCCTCTCCCCCCGTCATTAACCATGTAACCAGACCCGTCGCTGCCTCTTCCTTAGCTGCATAAATTAGTGACCACCACTCCCCCAGCGCGCTTTTGTCTATGTCTAACCTTAATCAGAATCCTAAATCGGTCCGCTCCCTTATCTATTCTTATATTTAACTCAATATATACATGCATTCGATATTTTTAAATGTGTTTCTTTACAAGTAACATATTCAACACTATCAGCTGTGTTCGTATTATAAAAACCAACAAGCATTCTCTATACTTTGCTTCTAATCAAAGATTTCCTTTTACGTTCAGGTGTTCTCTCCAGATAACTGTTATAGGCCACACCCAGTGGCTTTGCAGTGCCAGATATCTATATGCCTCTGAGAGTGTCTGGCAATTCTCAGCAAGTCACATGCCACCCAAACTGCAAAGTCTCACACAAGTCTCAGAAACCATATCCAGCTCATACTCAGAATGCACTACTTCTCCCAGAGGTCTCTGTAAGTTGTCATAAACGAGAGACAAGGCAAGCACTGGAACAAATTGCCGCCCGTACACCAACCCAACCCCCCTCACTCGCCTTCAGCTCTCCCCAGACAGCGCCTGACCTCCGCCATGTCTCCCAAGCGCCCGTAGTAATTGCCACCAATCCAGCCGGCCTCATAAGGATGAAAGGCCGAGATAAATGGAAGTCAAATCACTGGTGTGTGTGCTTCCCTCTTAACACATCAGCCCAAGCTCTGCATCCCCTGGCTCCAATCCAGGACGGCGCTTTGCAGCAGCTGCAGTAAAATAAAGCACCACAAACTGCACAAGGAGCACATCTGTCGGCCAGGCCCCAGACACAGAGCACACTGGACCGTCGTCAGCCACCCCCTTTTCTGCTCAGCTGACTGCCTCCCTCCCTGTCGCTCTCCTCCTCTGCGGGTCTCTTTCCTCGGCCCTCACCACTGGCTGCCATGGCTGCCCCTACTCCCCCCCAGTGGGTGCCTGCTGCTCCTTCCTTTTTTTTTTGTTTTGCATCTTTTATATAGTGCGAACTCGACCCGAAGGTATTGGAGCACTGTCCATGAGCACCGTATTTACATTACATTGGCCTCTGCCCTGTGTTCCAGCCAACCCGTGGAGAGCCCAATGATTCCAACCTGGCCTGAGGAGGACCCCCAGGCAATGCACCTCTACAGATGTTCACTTTCGCCATTACCGAGGTGCTGCATTTCATCATATTCTTCGCGCCCTAGTAAATATGAGCAAATACTCTAATGCGAGATTGCCCCCGCCTCCAAAGAAACAACAACATTCTCACCTAGTGTTGCTGACTGCAAAGTACATGAATGTCCTTAACTAATATGATGTATTTTGAAGTCGCTCGTAGAATTTTGTCTCACTTCATGTTACGTCATTACTTCAAAGCGTTTTTTGCTACGTTTGATGCAGCAAAGTGATTCATATTACGACACTGCCTCAACGTATTTCATTAAGTTCCACTCTTGCAACGCACTTCACATCATTCACTCGCTACTAAGTGCTTAATGGTACTCTGCAGCAAAGTGCTTTTTCTTAACCCTCTGTAGCACAGCACTTTGTTACTCAATTTAAAAGGGGTCAAGTCTGTGGGTATTGTAGAGTGTTGGCTGTTAAGGCTCAAGTAAACACAGGTAATAATGATAATCTTCCCACAGTCAAATCGCACTTTGAACTCAGCACTCCATGTACAAGTTATATCTAGTTTTTGTAGCATGCAGGATAAGTTGGTCACGGTGAGAAGGTGAAGGTGATAGCATCTTCTCACCCTTAATCTGTAAGTGTGCATAGTGGCCCAGCTGCACTGACATGCATCAGGCAAGTGCCTTGACAGTGAGTGTAGTTTGAATGTACCCCTCACAGATGTCAACAAACTCATTACTTCTTTCATTTTCTGTGGTCAAATCCAGTGGTGACCGGCATCTATGGGGGCAAGCAAATGGGAAGTCTGCAAGCTCTTACAAGCACAACAGACCTCTCCGCTCCAGCTTCAATCCCAGGAAACCCTATGCCTTTATGCCCAATTCTTCTGCCTGACAGGAACTACAATGTAACACATCTCGCATTTACGCGAGTTTGAGCAATTGGCAATGTAAATGGCGATGCCTTTTATTTATGTTTTGGTTTTTGAAACCTAAATAAAAGGCAATGTCATTTACAATGCCAATAGTTTAAACTTCCGTAAATGCGAGACCTATTGTATTGCAAATGCTTGTTTAGGACTTGCCATAATGCGTCAATTCAAGTACTCCCAGCTTGGTAGGCCCTCTGTGTATGTTTGGTCATCCCCTGCCTGGCCCTATCTTCCCTTTCCTCAGGCAAATTGACTGGAGCAAAGTTTTTTTTTTTTTTTTTTTTTTTTGAAAAACCTTTATTAGCATTTCAACCAATAACAAGTATGGGCCTACAACCCCCCGGGGCCGGCCGCTAAGCAGTCAAAGCAACAGAGATCCAATGTTGACACAGGCAGAACCTCGGGGAGCAGAATCTCCATGCTAATATATTCTCGGCCAGTGAATGGGGCAAGTAGGACACCAGGATTAAGAAGGCTTTCATTTTATAATAGGGAAAGACGAAAGGATCAGGTGCCAAACAATTTCCCAGCAGCGAAAAATGGCAGGCAGAATAACAAACGTAAACAATAAACGGCAATCTATCGAGTCAATGGCGCTAAAACAGGAAGTGCAGGATGTAGAGAAGTATCATGACCAGTTGCGCCTGCAGTCCCATGCCCTAAAGCCCAGAAAACACCCCGGAAATTGTGGCACACATGAAAAAGCAGTGATTCACAACAAAGAAGTTGTACCACGCTAATCCCAGAAAAGAAAAACAAAGAAGAATCAGAGAAGAAAAAGGAGGCCATGGAAAAAAAGGGTAAAGACTAAAGAATCCCCTTCCCCAACCCCCCACCCTGCACCTCTGCAGATGAGTACGGCCCCCCCCCCCCAGCAGTGTGCCTGTCGCCCTGGAACCAGACCCGAAATATAGAAGAACAGAGAAAAGGGAGTAAGAAAAGAACCCCACCAGACGGGGGGGTAGAGAGAGTATTAATAAACTGGAGGAGGGCCTTCAAAACATGCCCCCGGCTTCTCCCTCCCGCCCGGTAAGTTTTCCCCAAGGCAAACAGTAAGCAGCACAAAATCGACCATGTCAAAGAAAGATGGGGAGCATTATGCACCAATTATACTAATAGCTATGCCATGAGAGCACGCAACCCCTGAGCCCGCCCGTCTACTAGATGACCACCCCTGAAGGATCAGCCTTATCCTTGACCACTCTTTGCAAATCTGCCCATGCATACCCCTCGACCCAGCGCCATGTCCAATGTTACAAGGTAAAGGAGTGTCCAAAAACGACCGGGACGCGACGCACACAGGTGGGGTGGAAGTCTCTGAGTACCAACACAGTCCGCATCATGGAGGGACATCTTTCCCAGTGTTGCCCCAGGATCTGCACTGCACACAAGGTCCAGGAAGGCGGAATCAGCCAAAGTAGACAACTGTTGCTTGAATTTTCCCTGGGTCGCCGGAGGCCGTGCACGGGACGAGGCCACCACCTCCCACTCAGGTCCAATACCTCCGGAACAGATCAGACCCACAGCCAGCCGATCACACGGAAGCATACTGTCCTGAGTTTCCAGCTGTTCACTAATCTCAGGGGTGGCCGCGACATTGTCCTCCTGTGTGCAGTGTGGGAAGTCCCTGTGTACCTGAGGACAGGCAGGCCGCAACTGTCCCGACGCTGATGCCACACCATCGAGCTTACTCCCCAAGACCCCGATGCCATAAACCAAGGTGGAATGAAGGGCACCGAGAGCCTCGAGGAGGTCGCCGTACCCCAGCACAGCTCTCTGCGATCGCTCCGCCACACTCCCAAAAGTCACACACTCCCAATCCTGCTGTGACCCGGTGGACAGGATGGAAGGCCTCATCATAAAAAGATGGCCGCCGGGTAGGCCCGACCCGTATTGGGACCGGGACCCAGGGACAAGCGCCTCAAGGTCCACGTCGCTGGAAGCAGGGTTCCGGGGGCAGGCAAAAAATTATCCGTTGTGTGGTCACGGGCAACAGTCGTCCCCACCACGGACCAGCGCCCGCGAAAATCCGGGAGCAGCCCGCAAGAATCAGGGCGAGTTACGGGCGGCGTCCGGACAGCTCACCGTCAAAGGCAGGGGCAATCACCGGAGAATCTCAGAATTGCCACCCCGGGCATGCACTCGGTCCGCTACGCTTAGCGGTAGGAACGACCACGGCGAAATGTAAGCCGAGGTGTGCACCGCTCCGGTGGTCCGACTCCACCCAGTCACCACAGGCCGCTGTTGTTGAACTGCCACCCGGCCAAGGCGTCCACTCGAGGTCCTGGCTCCAGGGCTGCACGGGCCGCAAATTTCAAAGGCACATTTCTCCGGCGGTACCGCCGCCAGAAACTTCGGAGTCACACGGTCGGTTGCCACTCTCATTCACAAACACGAGCGCGTAGCGCAGGCTGAGGATCTCATGCAGGATATCCGTGCGGGATGCGGAGGTTCACGGAGCCGGGAGTCTACGCTGCCGTCCCGGTCGCCATCTTGGCTCCTCCCCCGACTGGAGCAAAGTTGATGTGTAAGGGAACTCAGTGCAAACTCATCAGAGGTGAGTAAGCCCAAGCATCACATGGGAGAAGATGTGGCCGAATGGTCAGAGCTGTCGACTTCAGACCTGGGAAAGCACGTTTGAGTTGCAGCATCCTCTCAACAGCAAGCGAATATTTGCATAGAGTTTAATCTCCCTGTGCCTAAAAAAATGTGACCTCGTGTGATGTAAACTAGCACTCTGATGCCTTTGGGCCAAGTTTGCGCTGTATAAAACTGCACAAAAAAACTGCAGTACTGCCATTTGTACAAAACCTTGCAGTACTGAGAAGTGCAATCTGTGTAGCATAAAGTAAGCCCTTTATTTCGTTGTTCGAATTTGCCATCCTGCTACAGACGTGTTATAAGGATGGCCAGGCTACTCCTAATTTCAATAAAAAACCCACCCAAGCAAAAGCAAAAAACATTATATACTTGACACAAATTCACACGAGTGGCCTGCACTGCTGCTGGAGGCAACGGACTGAGTTGCTTCCCCACAACACGCCTGTTGCTGCAGCTGGGGAGAGAAACAAGCATTTGTAATGCAATAGGTCTCGCATTCACGCAAGTTTGAGCTACTAGCATTGTAAATGACAATGCTTTTTATTTATGTTTTGGGTTTTAAAACATAAATAAAAGGCATTGTCATTTACAATAGTAAAATCTTAAACTCTCGCAAATGCGAGACCTATTTCATTGCAATAAAGGGCCTTCTCGACCGCTTGTTAGATTGTAACTATCAGAGGAAGAGACCGGCCTGCGACGTCTTCAGAGTAGTGATAAAGGGTGCAGTGAAGAAGATGTGTAAGTGTTGTAAATTACACAGACGCAAAGTGGGAAGTGAGAGTTACATATGATCCGAGCTACAAACACTAACAAAGCACTCCAAAACCTTTCGCTCTGTGATTACACTGTCGCGGCTCAGGAGGAAGAGCAGGAGGGGCGGTTATTTCCTGCCCTCTCATGATTTGAGGGTGCAATGTGCATTGCAAAATGTCATTGCTGTCTTTGGCCTAATACAAACACTCCAGCTGTAGTAGGGCCCTGGCTTCACCTCCTGGTGCAGGGCAGGCCGTGCTTTATGGCAGGCATGGAGGGAGGGAGGGATGGTCTTGGATGCAGCTTCGGCCTCGTACAGTGCCCCTGCTATTACTAGTGAGCGAGAGGCACTGAGGTGGTGGTATTGGTGGTGGTGGTGGTATTGGTATTGGTGGTGGTGATATTGGTGGTGGTGGTGGTGGTATTGATGGTGGTGGTATTGGTGGTGCTGGTATTGGTGGTGGTGACATCAGTGGTATTGGTGACAATGATATTGGTAGAGGTGGTGGTATTGGTGTTATTGTTGGTGGTGGTATTGGTTGTGGTGGTATTGGTTTTGGTGGTGGTATTGGTATTGGTGATGGTGATGGTGGTACTGGTATTGGTGGGGGTGGTATTGGTGCTGGCGGTATTGGTATTGGTGGTGGTGGTATTGGTGGTGTTGGTGCTATTGGTGGTAGTATTTGTGGTGGTGGTATTTGTGGTGGTATTGGTGGTATTGATGGGTGTGGTACTGGTGGTGGTATTGGGGGTAGTATTGGTGGTGGTGGTATTGGTGGTGGTGGTATTAGTGGTGGTATTGGTGGTAGTGATATTGGTGGTATTGGTGGTGGTATTGGTGGAGGTGGTGGTATTGGTATTGGTGGTGGTGGTATTAGTGGTGGTATTGGTGGTGGTATTGGTGGTGATGGTGGTATTGCTGGCAGTATTGGTGGTGGTATTGGTGGTGGAATCGGTGGTGGCAGGGGTATTGGTAGTATTGGTGGTGGTAGTATTGGTGGTGGTGGTATTGGTAGTGGTGGTATTGGTGGTGGTGATATTGGTGGTGGTGGTGGTGTTAGTGGTGGTATTGGGGTGTTGTGGTATTGGTGGTGGTATTGGTGGTGATGGTGGTATTGGTGGTGGAATTGGTGGTGGTGGTGGTGGTGGTATTGGTGGTGGTGGTGGTATTAGTATTGGTGGTGGTGGTGGTGGTATTGGTGGCGGTGGTATTGGTGGTAGTGGTATTGGTGGTGCTGGTATTGTGGTGGTGGTATTATTGGTGGTGGCATTAGTGGTATTGGTGGTGGTGGTATTGGTAGGGGTGGTGGTATTGGTGGTGGTATTGGTGGTGGTGGTATTGATTGTGGTGGTATTGGTTTTGGTTGTGGTATTGGTATTGGTGGTGGTGGTACTGGTATTAGTGGCAGTGGTGGTATTGGTGGTGGTATTGGGGGTGGTATTGGTGGTGGTGGTATTGGTGGTGGTGGTATTGGTGGTGGTATTGGTGGTATTAATGGTGGTAGTGGTGGTGGTATTGGTGGTGGTGGTATTGCTGGTGGTGATATTGGTGGTGGTGGTGGTGGTGGTATTAGTGGAGGTATTGTTGGTGGCATTGGTGGTAGTGATGGTATTGGTGGTGGCGGTGGTATTGGTGGTATTGGTGGTGGTGGTATTGGTGGTGGGGGTATTGGTGGTGGTGGTATTGGTGGTGGTATTGGTGGTGGTACTGGTGGTGGTGGTATTAGTGGTGGTGTTGGTGGTGGTATTGGGGTGTGGTGGTATTGGTGGTGGTGTTGGCAGTGATGGTGGTATTGGTGGTGGAATTGGTGGTGGTGGTAGTATTGGTGGTGGTGGTATTGGCATTGGCAGTGGTATTGGTGGTGTTGGTATTGGTGGTGGAATTGGTGGTGGTGGTATTGGCGGTGGTGGTTTTGGTGGTGGTGGTATTGGCGGTGGTATTGGTGGTTTTGGTGGTGGTGGTATTGGTGGAGGTGGTGGTATTGATGCTGGTGGTGGTATTGGTGGTGGTGGTATTGGTGGTGGTGGTAGTGGTGGTGTTGTTGTTAGTAAAACAGGCTTTCAAAAAAAAAACTTCAGGTGGCTTGAGTACAGATGACATATAACACAGCCCATTAGCACAGGATTATGTGCTACCTTGAATTCACATGACTTAATTCGCTAATCATTTCTAAATCCATTTTACTTGGGGGGGTTGAAACAGACACAAGATAATGGCGGGTAAAAGTGATTGAATGCAGGCGCTCGTGTTACGGGGGCGGCCATGCTGCTTAAAAAAACACAAGCGGTTTCAGCTGAAGCATAGCATGTCTGGCCTGCAGTAAGAGAAGCTTAATAAAGTAAATAGTGCTAACAGACTAAATACCAGGTCCTGTGAAAGAACCGACGTAAAGGGGCCAGTCGCAATGGGAGGGTACAAATGAAGACAAGGCCGTACTAAGGAGGGATTAACAAGCCTATTGACGAATCCGAAGGCAGCATTTACGAAAGGCAATAACACAAGCCAATGAAAAATATGGGGGGAGAGTGGGCGCGGCTTCTCTCCCATACTCTGCTACAGCAGTCTTGCAGAGTGAGCAGCACATGCACGCTGCCGCTAGGCTTGACTTAAAAAGGCAGAGGGGTGGCCAAGTAAACGTTTATAGTGCTCTCAGCAGTCCCGCAGTACGGTACGCACGCAGGGTACACCCAGGCGTGGCCCAAGTGACCAGTGGGCCTGTCTGCACCCGTCAGAGCTCGGAAGGGGCTGGGTTAGCCCCCTACCACCTCCATATATTGCCCCAAGGCCGCTTTTGTTAAATAGTGCTGCATGACTTGCTCAGCAAAGCAGTGTGCAAGCATAAGTTGGTCAGGACATCTAACCCAACTCACAGCGGTACTTCAATCGAAAGCATGTGGAGGGGGTGGTGGGTGCCATCACTAAAGAAGGCATGTGGAGAGGGCGGTGGGTGCCATCACTAAAGAAAGCATGTGGAGAGGGCGGTGGATGCCATCACTAAAGAAAGCATATGGAGAGGGCGGCGGGGGCCATCACTAAAAAAAGAATGTAGAGAGTGTGGTGGGTGCCATCACTAAAGAAAGCATGTGGAGAGGGTGGTGGGTGTCATCAGGCGGTGGGTGCCAGCACTAAAGAAAGCATGTGGAGAGGGTGGTGGGTGCCATCACTAAAGAATTTGCCCTCAAGGCTCTCTCTTGAACAAAGGGTTCCTGAGGGTAGCACTGTAACTGCTATGACAGATGACTTCCATTGGTCCCAGCACTAGCGAAGATACTATTACTATGTTAAACCCTACTGGCCCTGCTACAATTATATCCCCTCCTGCACCAGCAGCAAAGCAGAAGAAAAGAATCACGCATCCGTCCATATTACTGGCCAAGGATAAGGATGCCCCTCAGGGAAGCCCCTTACTTCAGGCTTATCCCTCGCTACCAATGCTGTAGCAGGTTCAGCTCGATTTTACCAGCACAGCTGCAACCCATCCTTGATTGCTTGTGGGTAATTGAATCTCAGGTAACCATTATCAGCTCTGCCAAATGGACTATTTCTGCACCCTCCAGCCTGCCTGTGTAGCACATGGCCAGAGAGCAGGAAATTCATCTTATTTCCGCCACTATTGTCTCTGAAGCTTCTTATTATGGCAGCCTCCATGCTTTGACCTCTACTGGGCCCCGAAAGGATGAATTCCTTGGAAATGTGTACAGCGCCGTACGGGCAGTTCCTCTTGTCCAAACTCTGATCCCGATTGTTCAACAGATGGTAGTACCCAATGGTCAAAAGGAACTGCAACTGACGAGCAATAGGCCCTTGCTGGATAAGCAGAACACTGATGCAGCCACTGACACAACTGTTATGAACCTTCCACCATCTACCAGCCCTTATGTTGGGATACTGACAGGCATCCCATTACTGAGGCATAACCAGAGGGAATCAGGGGACCCATATCTTAAAAAAAGTTACCTATTGGTTATCTAAGAACAGAGGGTTCAGTGTGAATAACTGTAAAAAGATTCTAATGGTTAGAAGTATTGGATGGTTGGGCCCCTCGAGTAAAAATATTTTGGGGACTGCATCGTGGTGAATTTTAGAAGCCCTATCTGCAAGAAACCTGTTGTTCTTTTCTAAGGGGACTGCAATCGAACAGGGTGAAATTTTCATCTTATCCGTTGGGTACGTTTACAAACCACCCCCATGTGTGTAAGAAATAGGTTTCTTCTAACCTTTCATCAGGCGCTGACAGCGGATAAACCTCTGAGGAATAGATTTGAAGCTCTTCCAGATCTTACTTAGATCGATTGACTTACACAAGCTACTGTACAGAGCAGAGGAGGGGAATGAGAAGCTATACATCCCCACTATGTGAATTCTACACTTACAGACAACTTGACACCACTCGTCACTAGAATAATGAGCTGGAACATTGTGGAAATCATCTCTAAATTGTGTATGAATTGAAAACTGTTGATTAGCAATTATGATATTTTCTTTCATGAGACATGGGACACTTTCCCCATTGGCTTTGATGAATAAATGTACAATTCTGTTCACGCTACACCATCTAAACATGGTCGGGCCATAAGCCCTGTTGGGGAAATTAAACTAGCGTTTAGATACTTGGCCAGTTGAGGTATCGAACGCAGGGGTTATGTGGCAGTACATGACCTTCTTAACGTGATCAGGGACACGAGGGATAGTGATAACTTTATACCCACTTTTCGTGGGAAGGGCTGTGCTTTTACAATTAATCATATCTTTTTGACAAGAATCTTGGCCAACTGTTTAATGGATGCAATATTTTAGAAACTGGTTTTGGAGATCACAATCCCCTTGTGTATTCTTTCATTCTCGACCTATCTAGGGTTAATTCTCCTCCGTGGATTACTACTTGTTCACAACCCCAATCGAACTGTCTTAAACTTGCATGGAGCCTTTAGAACCCCCACCAGTTCCTTGCACAACCTCTTAGGTAAAAATATTGTCTGCTTTATAAGTTGCCTTGTTTGTGGAAGAAACAGGGAACACATTGTGCAATCCTTTGAAGGTCTATGTAAGTATATGAAATCTGCCTTACTAAAGCCTATATAGAATTCCCAAATTGACCTGTTCTTTAGCAAATGGGCCTTTAGGTGGAGCCTTTAAAGCCAGGCATAGGGATCTACTGGAAATATCAACATCCCGCAGACCATACACGCTCCCACTAAACAGAGGCTACATGAGATTAACAGATAGAATTGGGATCATTTAGTCCAAGCAGTGGCTGAGAAGACCTAAACGTTTTTTAGGGCTACAGTTAATATCATAAGGACATCTGATAGGCATGCCTCATTGATCAGCAGTCATATCTCAAGCAACACATGGGTGCCCACTTTTTAGAATGTATTCCTTCCCCTAGACCAGTCTTGCTGTAGTGGGACCTTCGACCACCCATAAACAGGGAATGATCTTACTGTTTACTCTAGGAGAGGTAATAGAAGCAATACAGCAAAGTCCAGCAGGAAAAGTCCCTAGACCGGACGTGGTGCCAACTGTCTTAGTCAAATGTAATCTCGATTTATGGGTGCCACTACTGACCAATGTTTTCAATATCTTAGATTTTAAAAAAAGCTTCCTTATTCATGGTTTACTTTGATTATCATTTCTGTCTTTAAAAAAGGTAACTGTTGGGCCCTAGATGTTACTGGCCTATCTTCTTTAAAGATACATCAGTTACAATCCTTGGGAGAGTCATCTGCACTAGAATGCTCGATAATAACTGCTGATAATAACCTTCTTAATCCCTGCCGCTATGGGTTTAGGGAGGATGGGGAACCGTGGAGCCGTGCTTCAACCTCAATCTGATCATAGGTAAGTATTCTATTGCAGAATGCTGGCCTCTGTACCTTGTATTTATTGATCTATTAACAGCTTTTAACTGTGTAAATCGCTCAAAGTTGTGGGTGATTTTACTGGATTCGTGATTGGTTGTGATACTTGTGAGCTTTCTTCGCTCTCTATACAAGAATATCAACACAAGGGTGACATTTAGCGCTAGCACAGAACTCACAATCCAGTTTGCCATTTTCTTGGGAGTCTGGCAGGGGTGTGTTCTGGTCCCACCTTTGTTTTATTTTATATATTAGTACATTAAGATCTTATTTGAATGGAGTTAGTTGGTATGTCCCAAGAATAGGTGGTGCCCTCTTACCCACATTGATATCTTCTGATTATGCAGTTCTGATGGCCCGCAAGCCCAAAGCCTTGCATCATTTAGTAACTTCCTTTGCCTAGTTTATGGCAGACTTAGATCTGGTAACCAAATATTCTAAATCATGTATTATGGCCTATGGTCCCAAACACTTGAGCATCCCCACTTCAGCTGTTGGAGACAAACGGCTAGAAAGATATACCAGTTATTTAGGGCTTGGACAGGCAGCATGTTGTAAATACTTTGTGGGCTTCAGCCCACCCCTAGGCTTCCCATTTAGGCTCCATCGTCACTCTCAGATTCTTTTCCCCCATTTGTCCATGGCATGCATGCATCATGCTTCTTCCTCTGTTTAGCGCGCCCCAAGAGCATGGACTAATTACCACTATCCATCCACTGCTCCCATTTTAGGAACTGTTTTAGGAACTACTTTTTTCTTTGTTTAAGAGCACGTCACACGAGCACTCATGTATTCCCTCGTTCCAAGCTCCATTTCAATAAACAGGCATGTCAATTTTATTCTTATCTCATCACATTTGCTGTGCATTCAAAGACCAAGATAACATGTGAGATGCTGTTTTCTGTGGGCTCCTGTTTACTTTTCTTTCTCTGACTTCAAAGGGAGAGAATTTCCCAGTGTTGCTTGTTTAAATTTGTTTCCGATTCTTAATCTCGGCTCCTCATCCATTTCATTGTCTTCTATCTGTGCGTCATATTTGTCTCATTTTTATCTCTCTCTTTCACTTTCACAGGTTCCTTCGACCTGTAAATACTGCGATGTTCCATCAGTATTCGAAGCAGTAACACGGAGACATGTGCCTGTACACTCTTTTATTCTCTCTTTCTGTAATTTCTTTCCTATCCAATGTGGTCCTCTGAGTCACACTTATCAGACTCAAAAATGCAGCGTTTGGCAAACAGTCCGTTTTGTGCAAAAAAAACCATTTGCTAATTGTCACATAAATATGTTTTCATTTCACGCGTGTGCAAGTCACAGAGGTTTCCTCTGGTGCCATTTGTTGTCCGAGAGATAAGCCACACATGCTGGGCCGGGGACCCAGCAGCCACCCCTGGTTAGTATAGTCACATTTCTCACATGAAAATACCAGCCCTTTATTTGTACCTGCCATGAGCTTCCGGGAAGGGCCAAGGGATGACCTTTGAAGTCTCTGCTTGGTTTAACGTAATTTAGGAATCATTAAGACAACTGTAAAACACATTTGGTGTACTTTTATCTTTTATTTCATGCTTTAATTTTACATTTAATCTTTCAAAAATACCGATTTTGGTTAGTTTCTGCCTGAAAATACTGGTTATTTCATGCCAGCATAGCATCCCAGCTCCTGGTTTGTAGCCCTCCGAGGGTCACACCACAAACCCAGGAACATGCGCACTATGGCTGGTGGCGTTTCTCAGAGTATGGCACCTACGGTGATAGCTTTGCTGTCCCTCTAGCAATCACACAAACAAACACATTTTGTACTGGTTGTGGAAACCCAGCTCTCAACGATGTCTTGCTGTGTGATCTTGGGCAAATATTGAAGGCGTCCAGATGCTGTGCCTTTGGGGTGGTCACATTGACATGTAAATGGGCATCCTCAATATCTGACTTATGGTAGGTGACCTTTAGCAGTTGTGTCGGGTACAGTGCGATCCTAGTGCCTTATCATGTCTCCTCGAGGATGCAGGATTTGTGCAGAGAGCACGCTCCACCCCAAGATCTTCACCACCAGGTTGGTTGGTCGGCCCACAACCCCCCAGGCTGCCACCTTTTCTGATTTTATTTCTTTCCATCCATCTCCCCCACCAAGGGCCTTTAAATCCAACAAGTTGTGCATTGCTAAATCCCAGCACTTCCCTACAAAAGGAATTCCCAGGTGCCGGAGCCCCATGGTGGGAGAGTCCCGCAGTGGGAATTAAAAGATGTGGCCTGGGAGGAATACGTTTGCACCAGCATCGAGCACCAGGCAGCGTCACGAGCACTCAGCAGCGGCACTGTTAAGGGATATTCTGAATGTGTACTAATGTGAATTAAATAGCAGACGTCTTTTTGCGGTATTAGCTATAATTCCCTGATTTTGACCAGTTGTTTAGAGCTTTATGTCAGCTTCTAGCCACTTTACAAACCGCTCCTAATTTTGGCACATAGGAACTTTATATTGCGGTGAGAATGGATCTTATTCTTGCCATTCATAGAATCCTTCACTTTTAATGTAATAAAAAACTCCCCCATCCACTCGAATGAAACCCTCCAGATATAAAGGATAGCTATCGAAAGACCATGTACTTTAACACAAGATTGTGTTTCCTCTCCAGTATCTATTACTCCTTAGAATACCTAATATTCAGGGCACAAGTCCTAAAAAAAGAAGTGGGGGGACCAACCTAGTTAGGCAGTATGCAAGTGACTTCATGGCGCGCCACATCACGGGGCACGACATCACGGCACATGACATCACACATGGCATCACAGGAATTGACATCATAGAAAGTAGCATCATAAGCCACGACTTTACATGAAGTGGCATCACAAGAAATGACATCAGATCTAAAGACCTCATATATATGTTTAGCAGGTCTATCATGTGTACGTTTGAGCGCATTACGAGGATAATAGCACAGTGAGCTGTGGAAGATGATATGTGACTTCTACACCTTGCAATCCCCCAGTTTTATGTAATACATCCTGTACATTCATTTACAAACTTAAATAATTTATTGTACATGTAATACGCACGTGTTGATGTAAAGCGCTCTGACACCCTGCATTTGGATGAGTACGGCTATACAAGGAAAAATAGTGGTACTTAAATTATTTCAACGCCTCCTCAGGGGAAGTAAGAGCTATATAAATGCAATTTGTTCTGTGTAAATACTGGGAAAGACCAACACATCTGACATTCTTTTGTTGATAACCAATTTTATCGATTTTATGAGGTTGCAACAAAGATAACAGCACCAATTATGGTTACGATTTATAAGAGAAGGCAGAGACGAAAACACATCACATTCGCATACAAAATCTGGCAAGCATGAAGAAGGTATCAACATTCCAACCCCAGTCCTTGGTTCCATATTAAAACCTTTAGTCCTCTACCACCCCGACCCATTTTCCCCACATTCAACAAAACTTTTTTGGCACTCTCTGGCCGCATATAGGGGTTGTTCTTGCGCGGCACACCAGTCCACTCCCCTGCGCCAGCGCGCCATTGTAGGAGTAGTTGAGTTCAGCCAGTGAGATGCTATGTCTCTTTTGGCCACCATCAATGCTGTGTTGCGGAAGAGTTTCTCAGCCCCTCGGTGATGCCCAAGAGCACGTTCATTGGACTAGGAGGGACCTCCCAGCCCAGGACCTCAGTGAGCTCCCCTATTACTGATTCCCAATACCTCGAGATCGCAGAGAAAAGCCATACCATGTGATAGAAATCCGCTTGTGGGTGAGAGCAACGGGGACAGGAAGCATCGGGCCGGAGCCCCCCGCGGTGGAGACGCAGCGGCGTGAGGTAAGCAGCGTCAAGATAGTATATTTGGACTAGCCGAAGCCTTGCTGAGACTGTAATTGTTTTGGGAGCCATCAATGCATCTCTTCAGTCAGCTTCTTCCAGTGCCCCAAGCCAACCCTCCCACTTGTCCCGGAGTTGAGATAATGAGTTGGGGGTGTTATTTGTAAGGGAACGATAGATGCGGGAGATCCCTCTCTTCCCTAGATTACTGGTCATGATCTGGGCTTCAGGTGGGCTGTACTCAGGTAAGGAGGTGCCCTCTGTGAGATGGGAGCGAAGGGCATGGCGCAGATGCAGGTATCAGAAAAACTGGGAAGAGTGAAGGGAGTATCAGGTCTGCAAATCTTGAAAGGAGCGCAAGTGGGTTCCACTCCAGATATCCCCCAATAGGGAAATTCCAAAGAGATCCCATGGTCGGAATCCTGAGAGATTAGCAACCTCCTGGAGTCTGGTACCGCACCATAAGGGAGTATACTGGGTCAATTTATCCGACCAGTGTATGTGGTGCCAGGAGGCCCGCCAGGCTAAAAACACTCCGCGTGTGACCTCAGTGAGAGTTTGGGAAACAGTGTTTCTGTATAGCATCCCCTGAATGTTGGACAGACCCAGGGTGTGTAGCTTCAGGCGATACGCCCGGTCAGACCAGCCACCATTAAACCAATCATGCATGGTGAGGAGCCGAGTCGCTAAATAATAAAGATACAGGCTCGTCATCCCAAGACCACCGTCAAAGGGTGGGATCCGGCATTGGGCGAGGGCCAGCCTGGGCTTCCGCCCTCCCCATAAAAACTTGATGGCCAGGCTGTCCATCTCCCAAAACCAGGATCTGGAGAAGGAGAGGTGCGTATTCTGGAGCAAGTACAGGAATCTGGGCAGAATCATCATTTTAAATAAGGCTATTCTAACCAGAGGGTTCAGTGGCAGCGTTTGACATTTAAGGAGGTCAGCGCAAACTCGTTTCACCAACGGAGTGACGTTAAGTGACCAGGCGAGGTCGGGTAGAAGGGCTACCCAGATCCCCAAGTACTTGAAGGACTGTCGCCGAAGAGGGATCGACGACTGCCAATCAAAGCAATCCGTAGAGAGGTGAAGGGGGACCAGGACGGACTTGGTCAGGTTTAATTGGAGGCCAGAGGTGTATTCGAAGAGATCTAAGGCCCGGAGACATCGAGGTCCCGACCGAGCAGGGTCTGCTACAAATAACAGCACGTCATCAGCGTAGAGCGCGATCTTGTCCTCTTTGAGGCCGGGCCATCTCCATCCCGTGAGAAACTGGTCAGAATAGACAAGGTAAGCAAAGGGCTCCATCGCCAATGCAAAAAGAAGTGGCGAGAGGGGGCACCCCTGCCTCGTGCCCCTCCTGATAGAAAAGGGATGGGACAGAGCGCCGTTGACTAGAACCTGAGCCCGTGGCTGACAATACAACATCTTAACCAGGTTGCGGAAGGGGATTCCAAAACCCATTTCCTCCAACACCGCCTCTAGGTATCTCCAACCCACCGAATCGAATGCCTTCTCAAAGTCCACAAGAAGGAGAGATAAGTAGGGGGTCAGCTGGTGTCGATTCGCTAGAGCGAGGTGGAGGCGCCTGAGGCAATGTCTGGTCCCTCTGAAGGGCATAAATCCGCACTGGTCAGGGTGGACCAGCTTGGACAGGTGTGGTCGTATGCAGTTGGCCAAAACAGAGGCGAATATTTTAAGCTCTGAATTATAGAGAGAGATGGGACAGTAATCAGAGCAACAGTTCGAGGGAGGCTGAGACTTAGGGATCACCACAATAGTGGCCAAGTCCGTCTCCGGACGGAATGAGCCATGGTCTATTGCTTCTCGGTACATCTCCAGGAGAGGTGAGCCCAGGGTGTCCCGGTAGGATGCGTAAAACTCCTGGGGGAGCCCGTCCGGTCCGGGTGTCTTACCCGCGGCCATGCGCAATATGGCGTATTGAACCTCCTCAGGTGTGACCGGAAGGTCAAGCTTCTCCGCCTCAGACTCACTAAGGCACAGGAGGGGGAACAGTTTGCGCCGGAGGAGCTCAGAGAGCGAGAGACTAGGGGTCCAAGCTGAATAGAGAGTGGCGTAATAAGTAGCGAAGCATTGGGCCACTGACGCCGGGGCACGATGAGCCTCCCATCCCTCACCTCAGGGATGATATAGTTGGCCATAGGGTAAGTGGCCAGACGATGGAGGAGCTTCCCATTTTTATCTCCCCATCCGTATACTCGGGCCACAGAAGATCACCTTAGCAGCTTGACAGCCTCCAGGGAGGTCTGTCTAATCTCGTCCCTCAGAAACGCCAGTCTTCTGTCCTTAGCCTCAGTTCTGTCCTCCAGGGGCAGAGTCTCGAGCTGAGTGGCCTGGCTCTCCAGAATTGTGAGCTGGGAATCGTGCGCCGCGCGGGTAAGTTTGAGTTGGCCTTTGGCAAAGCCCCGAATGGTGGCCTTTCCGGCTTCCCATAGGGTGCAAGAAGAGGACACCGAACCTTGATTGTTGGCAAAGTAGAGGCTAAGCTCGGCACCCACCTGCTCTCTGAATCCCTTGTCCTAGAGGAGCCAGGCGTTGAGGGGCCAGATTGGGCGTGAGGATGGAGGAAGAGTGCCTATCTGCAACACCACCGGAGAGTGATCCGATAGGCCTCTGGGGAGGATGGTGATAGCCTGAATTGCCCGGCAATCCTGGGCCGGTAGGAAAACATAGTCTAGTCTTGCGTGTGTGTGGTGGGAAGCTGAGGAATGGCTATAGTGTCGAGTTGCCGGGTGCCAGAATCTCCAGGCATCCCCAAGACCTAAAGTGGCGGCCCAGGTCAATAGGAGGCCAGACTGGACGATCCTAGTGATAGAAGGGGGCGAGGCAGTGTCAAGGCCGGGGTCCATAACCGCGTTGACGTCTCCCCCAATGACGAACATCCCCAAGGGCAAGGTAGCAACCAGGGAGGTGAGTCGTTTAAGTGTAGAGGCCAGCAGGGAGGGAGGGGAATAGACAGCAAGTAGATTTAGAGGCCGATCCCCAAGGGTCCCCTCCAGGAGGACAAAGCAGCCCTGAGAGTCATGGGTCACTCTGCGCGTCACTAGTGGAAGAGCACAGCGCACCAGGATAGCTACCCCTCTCGATCCCCGATTGAAGCCAGAGTGCCAGATTCCGCCATAACCATGTCGTGCCAGAAAGGGGCAGTGGTTGCCTATCAGGTGGGTCTCCTGGAGCAGGAGTAGGCCATTAACATTCCAGGACATTATATGGAGCGGCACCACCACGGTATGATTGTCAGACAGGGGGAAGGCGTATAAGGGACTGGACAGCCAGCAAGGGTGGCAGAGGCGGCCGGAGTGAGGCCATGACAGGAGGTAATGGATGTACTACCCTAATGGTGAGTGATGCGCATTTGCCTTTTTGCGGAGAAGGAATGCTTGTGCAATAAACAATAAAAACAAACAATACAAACTGGGGCCACTGCCCCTCCCGCTTAAGATGTTTTTGTTTACGGGTCACATTTGACATTCTTACAGTGCATGCATATCTCCTAAACAGGGACTGAACAAGGTGAAAAGCTACCTCTCTTAAGTATGTGTGAAGTGCTAACAAGGTATCAGCCTATGTTTCCCTACTGCTTCATTTGCCTCAGGGGTGAGCCTCCTGACTGCTCCCAGCCAAGAGAAGAGGCCTGATGACCCCTCAAAGTCTGCCTTTGTTATGTGCCCAGCAGGAGTCTAAAATAAGAAAGCGCTGTCCGTGCCTGCACCTTGTTGCTTGTTGCAGATGGAAAGCAGACAATGTGCAGACACTGCTGAAAGTGTACTGGTGTTTGGAAATTACACCGGGAAGAGTTCAGCACATTATTCAGTTGGGCCCAAATTCTTGGCAGGGTGGACAGCGTTCACTCTGTGAAAAAAGTGGGTGGATGCCGTCCAACCGCATCTACCCCCCGACTTGTGCCCTGCTAATATTGCTTTTGCATTGAAGTCGAATGAGGTCATTGTAGGTCAAAGTTTACACATTTGCTTGCACATTCCCTCCCGTGGCTTGTTTCAGTGTGCTGATCCTTTCATATGTTACATGTTTGAGTGTTAACTCTTGGAAACTGTTTGTCGGAGTCATAGGCACTACCGAAGTGTAGCATTCAGAAAATCTCTAGCCGGAAACAGGCTTACCTGTACACAGGAAATGAAAATTACTGGCTTTTCCACATAAATATGACTTTGCATTAGCCGTACAATACACCATCTGATGCCTAATGAGCACATTTTTTACTACAATGGAGCCACATGTTAAACCACTGCACACAGAGTGCAAAGTTGGATCTGACGCTGAAAAGGTAACTGGGCGCTTTCTCCCTGTTAATAGCGATATGCAGGCAATCAAAGTGGTGAAACTTTTGCTCAGATACTATTAAAAGCAATAATGGACTGGGTAAGCGCATTGACACCAAAGAAGAGATTTAAGTACTTATTCCAAGAGGGTGAAAAGAAAACTGTCTTACAAGTTTTTGTTGCCAGCGTCACTGGTATGAAAACCATCAGTTCTTGCAAGGAGGAAAACCGTTTTTAAAGATACCCACACATCGGGGCGTGGCCTGGTACCATGGCTGACAGAACGTGAGCTCATGGCCAGTCAGAGCATAAATACTTTATAATCCCACATCTTTCTCATGTCCCGGATGCATGGTGCATAGCAGGCACCAGCTTTTAGATTGTGGCCGTCTGCGACCCACCTCCCCCGTAGGGGACCACTGTGGGGGACGGAGTTGGTGTCTGGGACTGTTGGAGCTAGGGCCACTTGCTGCGGCCGAGTGATAAAGGGGATACAAACAGACTTGTAAGCACTCTGCCTCCTGAGTCCCGATCTCATCAGGCAAAGAGGGAGCCCTGCCAGTGGCGGCTCCTTCGCTAAGGTGGAGAAGTGTCGCCCCACTGCCTTTAAGCAGTGTGAGGAAAGGAAAAATAAAATGATATAACTTGTTGTTATTATCGTTTTATTGTTTCCAGCTGCCTTGCCGGTGGTTGGGCAGGGTGCTCTGCTTTCAAAGCAGGTCAGGGGAGGAGTGGTTTTCCCACTCCACGTGTGCAAGAATGCTTGGCCGGCCCTCTGGAGCCTGCCAGTCATGCACACTTTACATGTTCTCCACGTAGGCTGCCTTACAGCCTGCGTGGAGAACATTCCCAGGACCCCAGTCTCTGTCTGAGTGCTGAACCACAGCGCGTAAACCAATCACAATGCTGCAGCATTGTGATTGCGCAGGGGAGCCTAGGTGTGCTTCCTGGTTGCTGTTCCGGCCAAATCCAACAGAAGAGAGATGGAGAAGAGATACAGGACGCAGCGATGAGGTAAGTGTTTTTTATTATTTTTTTTGCATTTCCCTTCCTTCACCCCCCCCCCCCACCTCGCCACCCCGATCCGTGCCGGCCACCACTGAGCCCCGCATAAATATAGTGTCGGAGCGTGTGCTGCCCTCTGTTTGTGGTTCGACTCCGAGAGGTGGTGACTGCGACTGGGGCTTGGCGGGGCTGAGACGGTTCCGAGAGGCGGACAGCTGAGAAGACCCATGGCTGATGGCTACACACTGCCGGGGTTGCGCACAGTGATGGGGAAAGTGGTATGGCCTCTGCCAGCTCGTCTTTGAAATCTGAAGATACCTAAGATCGACATTGAAAGGCACAGCAGGGGGATGAAGTTGCTGCAGCCACGTCCTGTCCTGCCTGGAGCGCTATGGGGAAGCCGCGCGGCAGCTGGTGGCCCACGAAGGTTGAGTATTGGAGAAATTAGTGCTTCATTCTATTGGGTCCCGGCGCCTCTGTTGACTGACCTGAGCAGGCACTGTGGACTGACCCTTCCGGCTCCCGGGCCCGGCTAGCGCCCCTGTTAATTGGCCAATCATCACTGAGCCACAGAGTGAAGAGCGAAGGGGTGGGCCCACTATGCCGTTGGCTTGGCACCCTTTCCTGCAAAACCTGCAGAGAAGGCCCCAGGCAGTGTGTGACATGTGCCTCCTGAGCACCCACAGGCTGAGCCCCCGGCCTGAATGCTGCACCCCAAGGGGCCTTTGTTGCTGAGCCAAGTGGGGACTACCACCCTTGCCCTGCTAGTACTTGGGGACTTCTGTCTCTCTGGCCTTGCTGCTGTGGGAGCCCGGATCCTGGGACTAGAGAGGCGTTACGGCGCACGACATCTGATCTGGCAGTGAGGGAGTGCGGACCCCTCAACCCCGCTGGTTCTTCCCAATGACTTCCAGGGGTTAGCCTAGGGGGCTCAGCTGGAAGGCGTCCAGCTGCTTACTGAGCATTCAGCACCCGCAAGCGACACTTCTGTGCATCCCCTCCTCACCATTAACTGCAGGTGACTGCCCTGCCTGGTGCCAAAGACCAAACGAAGGAGGAGGTTGCCACCCCGCAGAACATTACCTTCTTTAGGTCAGCCCACACTAAAACAATAGGCTTCTTTACATTGGCTCACGGTGATCCATTATACCAGCGGGCAGGGTGATTTGGGCTACAGCTGGTTGCAGGGTGCTGGACTTCCTCTTATGGGCCCCACCATGGGAAAGACGAGACCGTTCGAGCCCACACTTCGAACACCATTACTTCATATGCTACTCCGTGCCAACCAACCCAACAGATAATGCAGCAAATGGGAGCTAGGGATGCTGGAGACAAACTGGAGGGTGATGATGAGCCTTCCTGGGTGGAAATGTTGGAAGCTAGACAGGGGTCTTGGGCCACTCTAGAACACAAAATAGAGACAGTGTCTATTGATGTGAACCTTTTCAGAGTGGATCTGAAGAAATTAATGGACAGGGTTACTACTGCAGAAGGCAAACTCACTGAACTGCAGAGTGATGATGCAGTCCTCAAATGTCAGACGACCCAGATGACCACGGCCACAGTGGAGTTGGAGAAACAGGCAGACGATGTGGATGGCCTCTCCCGTCGAAGCAATATCAGTGTCCTGGGGTTCGCTGACAGGTCAGAAGGTACCTCTGCAGAACAATTACTGGAGACCTGGGTACAGATAGAGCTCTATCTACGGAGTCTGACAAAATTCTTCATGGTGACACGGGCAGACAGGGCACTAGTGCCCCCCTCCGCAACCTGGAGCCCCCTCCAGGGCCATTATTGCCAAAATACTCAATTACCATGACAGAGACTGCATACTGAGAGTGGCACGCAAACAGACGGTCCCTCTCTTTGGTATCAGTAAGATTGCTATATACCCCGATTACCCCGATTACACAAAGCAAGCCCAGGAGCTGCGTAAATCCTTCCTTGGTATCAAACAGAAAGTGATTACATTTCAGCTGTGGTATATGCTCTTGTACCCAGCTAGACTAAAAGTCATCTTCCAGGAGAAAGCTAATTTTTTCGACTGCCTGGAGAAGGTGTGGGAATGGCTGCTCCCCACTCAGGTTGCCGCCGGCAGCAGTCCTGGGAGACGCTGCCCCGCGGAAACTCCCATCATCATCAAACTGGAAGACCAAACCCAAATTTCCTTCCCCTGGGACCCCGCAGAGTAACAGTCACTGAGTACGGAACTCTGCAACTGAGTAACACGGTCCTTCCAGACATGGAACAATGCACCGTCCCACAGTACCCACTGGATAGACCAGAGACTGGGGCCTTGAGCCCAACATTAGACTTTGTACCTGACCCCATGATTGCCGCAGTGGTGGGGACAGGGAGCGGCTGAGAGGGGATGCCTGTGCTGCACAACTTGAAACTTGATACATATGGTATGTATGCATGGAGGGATCATATGGGAGCCAGCTGGATGTCTGCCATGTGAATATTTGCTTGACTCAGGCACTAGTAGGGCTCTGACA
This sequence comes from Triturus cristatus, assembly GCF_964204655.1. NCBI lineage: Eukaryota > Metazoa > Chordata > Amphibia > Caudata > Salamandridae > Triturus > Triturus cristatus. The sequence continues at coordinate 502,573,314 of NC_140582.1, forward strand.
GTCTCTGGTGCGGCTGGTGGTATTGAACAGAAGGAGTGTATGAGATGCCCGGGTCATCATGGCCTTTTTGAAGACGTCATTAATGCTGTACAGCCGGAGGACTCAACCGTGCCTAGCAAGTAAGCTGCGAATGGAAGACATCACTTGAAAAGCTAGTAAATAAGACTGACCGGTTGGTAGACTTGCTGGTTGTGATTGTTAGCCAGTCCCTGTTGGATAGGCTGGGTAGCTGGGCTCATCCTGGCACATGCATTGGATGGAAAGTGGTAGTCAAATGGTTATTCTACTTTTGCCTATTGGGGGGGGGGTTGATTCGTTTTTTATGTTTTGTTTTGTTTTTATTGTTCAACAGTGGCTAAAGAAGACAGGCGCTCAGGGGGAGGGGGAAGATACACACATTTCTTTTTAGACAATGATGCACAATGACTTCCGAGTCCTACACTGGAATGTCAGAGATTTAGGCACATATGTCAAAAGATATAGAGTACTCACCTTCCTTAGACACCACAAAATTGACATAGCAAGCCTGCAGGAAACACATCTGGACAATGCAGGGGCCTTGCGACTAGCCAAGAAATGTTGGGGTCAGTGATTTCACTGCTCCTACTCAACTTACACTAGGTGCACATTGATATGGGTGACTCCTGGGGTCCTGTTCTCCCTCACCTACTCAAAGGAAGATGTTGGGGGCCAGTATATCCTGTTACAGGGCACGCTGGATGGTCTGGCCCTGTCTTACTGAATACATATGCCCCTAAAAATGATGACTCAGGGTTCTTTCTCACCATGCAGGACCTACTGACTCAGGACCTCGACTCACCTTTGATGTGGATGCGTGGTTTCAATCGTGTATATTGGACCCTAATCTGGACAGGGGGCCCCCAAGTGCGGGCACAAATCCCAATATGACGACTGCACTTCAAGGAGTATTGCAGAACATCAGAGTGCAGGATGTTTGGTGGTTGAAATAACCCACACAAACTGTTTACACATGTCACTCATTTACACACAATACACGCAGTAGGCTGGACAGAGTTCTGATTGCCAGGTTCCCACGTCTGGAGGATGTTGAGGTCACACACCTAGCCTGTTTCATATCTGATCACTCTCCAGTCAACTGTAGTGTGCTCTGAGGGGGGTCAGCATGGAGCGCAAGGTCGTGGAGGATGCCTGTAGTCATACTTGAGGACCCGGAAGGGTTACATGGAGTCGAACTGGGGCTCCACAACACTTTGATTCACAAAATGGGAGGCACTTAAAGTGGTAATGAGGGGCACTTGCCTGGGCCTCACATGTGGGGTGTGCCAGCAGCTACAGGCGGAGCTCCTTAAGGAAAAAGCCGAAATGGTGCGGGCACAGGCGGATGCATCGACCCGTCCTGAATCACAGAGGAAGGAACATACCATCCGCCGGCGAATTGAAGATGTATGTTCCCAGCTAGATAAATATACACTGAAATATTACCAACAGAGGCTGCACCGGGAGGGTGACAAGTCAGGCAGGATCTTAGCCTGGATCCTGCGTAGGGAGAATGCCCCTCCATTTGTGACTCACTTGATGACACACCAGGGCACCAGGGTCACATCGAAAGCAGACATAGTGCAAACATTCAAACAACATCTACATCATTTTTAAAGGGTTTGGACATCTCTAAACTCAGACCATTAGTGGTAGAAGACCTAGACAATGCCCCTTGACCAAGAGGAGTTTAGGACTGCACCACATGCTCTCCCGTGGTCAAAGGGACTAGGGGGTGACGGCTTCCCACCCAAATTTTATCAGGCATTCTCTGAGACATTGGCCCAAAGTCTCCTGGATGTATACATGGAGGCACGTAACAATGGTGTCTGGCCACTGACTATGAGGGAGAAGGAGATATGCATGATCCTTAAACCGGGTGGAGAAGAGGCTGACCTGGCTGCGTACAGGCCCCTCACAATGATCAACTCAGACATGAAGGTACTCTGCAAACTGATTGCTACTTTGAGTGTCTGCTCATAGTTTCATTCCGGGATGTAATAATGGGATAAATCTGAGACATTTGTCCCATGTGTTTCATGAGGTCCAGAGCCACGATGAGGAGATGCCGATGGTCGCCATCAACTTGGAGAAGGCCTTCGACACAATGGACTGGGGCTACCTGCTCGAGGTATTACGAGTCATGGGCTTCGGTCCTCTGTTTCACAGTGAGTCTGTCTGCTTTAGACTGAGCCAAGAGCAAGAGCGCACGTGGGGCGCAGCTGCTCTGAGGCATAGACATTGGTATTTGGGACACAACAGCATTGCCCACTCTCCACTCCTGTTTGCACTTGCGATGAAGCCTTTGGCGATATGGACATGCTGGGAGCTGCAGGGTTGCGACATATGATCAGGAGTTGTCCGACACATAATTTCGCTCAACGCGGATGATGCTTTGCTGATTTAACTTCAACTGTTAGATAGTTTCAGGAATCTTTCCAGACTTCGGCTCAATCGTACCAAGTCTCTGTTATTGCCACTTGTCTTGCTGACTGGGATTCCGCCAGAACAATTACCTAATATTGGCCTGCGTTGGGCGACGTCACAGTTTAGATACCTAGGGATCAAAGTGGCACATACTGGAACACTGCAGCTCAGACTCAATGTTGACAGGGTAATGGAGGGACTAAAGTCCTCCATTTTCTGTTGGAACACTTTGCCCCTCTCCATGATGAGCCGACTGGCCATTGCCTAGATGGTGCTGCTTCCAAGATGCCATTTGTGCTACAAAACTCACTTTGCCCCCTTCCAAAGTGGGTCTTCAGGCAACTGGAATCACGTCTCATATCCCTCCTGTGAATGGGTAGATGTTGAAGAGTGGCCTTGACAGCTGGAAGCCTCATGACTAGAACTATTCTACTACGTCGCTCAATTACAACACGTGGCCTGGTAGCACAATCCAGATGATAGTTGGGAAAATCACCTGCTAGCACGGAAGATCATAGTGGAGCGCCTCCCTCAGCTCCTGATGGAAGACGCAGGGCTACCACCAGACGTCCCACATATAGGCAGACTCACAGCCAAAATCTGGCAATGATTTGCCCAAACAGTGCTGAAGTGTGCTCCGTTCCACTGACAACTCACGAAATGGATATTGAAACCCATCAGGCAGGTGATGGATAAAGTGTCCTTCAGGCATGGCATATGGGTGGGTGTGCTAATCTCGGGAATCTGTACCCTGGAGAGATATTCATATCGTTTGAGGAATCCTGTCCCACATTTACACTCGGCCCTCCACATTTTCTACGTCATGCCCGCTTTGCAGACATAGCTAGGGAGACCTGGCCCCCTTCTCCCCTGGTACCAGGATCCACACACACTCTTGACATACACTTGTCCGAGTGGGACGGGTATGCTCAGACGTGAGTCCCGTGCTCTCCATGCCACTGGAATCAAACTATCCTGGCTGAAGAGGGGTGAAACCCCGAAACCGGTCCTAGGATCCTTTTTTCCAGTCCAGGGAGGACCTGGCCTGGCAGTTCGGGCTGGACTGCTCCCATTGGGCACAGGGTCAAGACTGATTTGCATGTGGCTGGGTCCAAACTGGAATGGCATGGTGAGCAAAAAACGATGGATTTAGGCCCATATCTCTGTACTGGGGTGAATGTATGACATTGTTCTGCATTCTGTCCATCAATAGTTCTTTTTTCCAATGGAGGATGGGGACTGGACACAAGTTAATGACCTCACACACGGTCTCCAGTAATGTCCGCTTTAAGCAAGTTCACTACAATTTCCTTCACAGGACCTTCCTTACCCCAAAGGACTTGTCCTCCTCCCCACCGGATAGTTGTCCTCAATGAGGAAATAGATGGGTAGACTGTTTGCATTGAGCATGGCTGGGCCGAGAGCTGCGGCGCTTTTGGGTCCGGGTGATTGCAGATTTAAAAAGGACCATGCGCCTGCACCTTGACATCACACCACAGAGCTGTCGATTGGGCAACATTAAGCGTCCAAAGCGCAGGAAGATGGCATACAAATGTCTGCAACTGGCGCAAGTCAGACGTAGGATAGCCATCACCTGGATGGGACAAAGAGCAACTGACTGTGACCATTGGCATAGAGATACACAGGAATTGGCATTAGCTGAAGAATTTCACAAAAAGCTCAGTAGACGGGCCAACTAGGTGGTTGTGGACCTTGCAGTCCGGAGGAACCTCTGTGACACACTCCTAGACCGCGAGGCAACAGCACACCCCTCGGATAGTAAAAGCATGGCTGACAATGGGGATGATGATGCGCATGAAGCGGGGAAAAGGACTCCACTTAGAGGCTCGGTGCGACTTGACATGCCTGTGGGAGTAAAGAAACTGGCTTCTGGTTGGGCTCTCAGAAATCAGGCTAGTGTCAAAATGTTATTGATTTCCTCTCCCGTAAAATGCCCGGTGTGTTTTATGTCTTATGCTCTAAATTCTGCTGCTTGTTTATTTGACATAAAACTGAAAAATAACGGTTTATAAATTGTTTTAAAAACATCAGTTATGGCAGACTACTGTAAGAGGGCCATTGTTGCGCTCCGCTTATAACTCATTCTGCCTTCAGCTGATCGAAATAAGAACTATAACAAAGTACACAGCAACTGAACTGAGAAGTCTCTCTCCAGAGGGCACCGAAGGCAAATTATGGCCCCAAGCTCTCTCAGCACTGGATAAGCAAACCACCATAAAAAAGCTTTGGCACAACCAATAGGTCTTGCCTACGTGATTAATTACCTTTGTTCATGTTTTTTGCTTTGTTTCACTTTGAAAGTTAAAAAAAATAAAAACAGTGTTGGCCGCATCTTAGTACTTTTTTAAACTGTTGGTAGGAGGAATCTCAGAGGGAGAGAGGTGTGAAGCACAAGGGTATTCATGCCTCCCGCCAGCAATTTAAAACAAGCATTGGCATAGCCAATAGGTCTCGCCTTTGGGACCTTATAAGTGTTTAGCCATGCAACAGTTGCATAACTAAATACTTATAAGGTCCCAAAAGCGAGACCTATTGGCTATGCCAAGCGGCCGTGCGGCCGCGAAAGTGATCGCGATCGCGATCAAACATCAAAGCGGCCGTGCGGCTGCGAAAGTGAAAGTAATCGCGGCAAAGCACGGCGCGCGCGCCCGCGCACATGCACTGTAGCTCTAGGCTGGCCTGGTAGCACTTTTTGGAGCCCTCTCAATAAGTCTCGCCAGACCAGCGCATGCGCTGGGTCAGGCGAGACCTAAAAAACTAAAAGCTATATCATATGGCCAGCACTGGCTGGGCCAATAGTGTTTTTTCTTTACTTTGAGCCATGCTGAACAGCAACTGTGCAGTTGTGCAAAAGCTAAAAACATTGACAGAGCGAGACCTATTGACTTTGCCAATGATTGTCGTACTTGGGAGTCATCTTTGACTCTTCGGGGTCCTGGTCCTCTAACATCTCAAACTGTCGTTTGAAGCTCTCTTGCTTGGTGGGGGCTCTCGTTAATCTTTCCAGGCCATCTGTTTGCAAATCAATTGTTCCCATTTTAAAAATATACAAGCCACAGTGCATTGCCACCGCTACCAGGGAGCAGGGATATGGGATTTTGCTAACTGTACACCCCTTCAGTCTGTCTAAGGAGAGCCGTTTTTGCAGATGGTTCCTCGCTATACCCCAGCCCAATCCCCATTATATCTATCTCAAAGAGCGGGAGCTTCCATATATTCAGGATCATATCAAATTAGGCCCAAGCGCAGTATGGCCTTCAGTTTGGCTTCACTCCGAAGCCAGACGGAGTCAGCTAGTTATTAAAGCCTGGCTGCCTTGTGACGAGGGCCGTCAATATTCCCTGGCTCGCTTATGTTCGTAAAACACTCTCGGGACTGGACCAGTTACTCCTTTTTGATAACCCCACGCTTGCCTGAGTAGAATACAAAAAAGAGATCTGTACTAAAGTCCTAGAAAGTATGCGCCTCGCCTGGAAAGATGCTTAATACAGGAAACCCCCAGTAAAAAGTATACATATATAAAGAGTTCCATTATCTTTCTGTGCCTTAAGGGATATGAGGGAGGTCTCTGCTGTATCGTTTTAGGGCAGGAACAGCTATAGTTTTGCTCTGTTTCCTTCTGTGGCATCATAAAGATATTTTGCATGCCCTTGTGATGGCAAATCCCCCCCACCTCCCCCCAGTCTCTGCTGCATTTCTTCTTTTTCTGCAATGTTTGCACTGTCGTCAGTAAAAGAGTTTTAATCCAGCTAGTCTTGTTTTTTTTAATTTGCCTCTGCAGAGTGGCACTGAAATTTTTTAAATTATTGAAAGGTGTGGGTGTATGCTATTTGTGGTAATGTCAGAGAAATCAACGGTAAAAACCGGCTCACCAGACCATAAAACAGGCCCACAAACAGCCAAAAGAAGCCCACACGCTGACCTGTCACACCAGCCGTCATGGCCCTTGGGCCTGTTCAACCCTGCATCGCACTAGACATTATCAAACACGAGAGGCCAAAACACCCTCCACATTGACTCCAGGCACCACCACTAAGGCATGAGCAGGAACGGAAGAAGCGTGAGCGTAGGGAGAGCCGCTGAGCCAATGAGATGTGTAAAACCGTCTCTACCTGCCACTGGGTGGTGCAGTCCAAGCATACAACAACCTGAAAAGGGACCACAAGGCATGGCGCGAATTGTGCGTGAAATCCGGGATGAGCCACACAGTAACTCAGCTGATAAAGAGGCACCAATGAACCTTTAACATTCACAAAGCATTTAGTCCACTACAAAAAAAACTGAGCAACTAGGACCATTGCCCGATGGTTTGTTTGCGGTCAGCGAAGCATCAAGGGCCACAAAATTCCCCCAAAACTATTCCTATTCGGTAGGAGTATAAACTAGGATAACCGAGCAGCCGGGGAGAAATACTGGTTATTTTGTGGAATGCAAGAGCAACTGTAAGACACTTTCACGAAAAATAAATGCCTGTGTCTAAAGCTGGCTTTGAGTCTTCTTTCTCTCTCTAGTCTAAGGCCCTGATTATGAGTTGGTTGGTATTGTCGGACCTGTGCGTAAACCCCTGTTTATGTCAGAGTCAGAATAACGAGTTGGTGGGTTTTCGTTAAACACCTCAACCTTCGTTACATTTTGGTAGGTCAAACCTGCCAAAATGTAACGCTGGAAAAGCATACGGTATTTACCGCATCATGCATAATTTGGTTCTTTAAACACCACATGGTATTCCCCACCAGCTCATAAGAGGTGTTATTTATCGCCCCCAATAAATAATGTACCCCATGTTATCGTTATTTATCAGGTGCGGTAAATAACACCTAAACTCGTAATGAGAGCAGGAGTGTGTTTATTTCTTGACCGATCATTGGGGCTGGCAGAGTAATATATTGCTTCCTCCCTTGCATACTTATTGGTCCAAGACGTCCTGTGGTAGATGTGCCTCTCCACAAAAAGCCAGTCATAGGGCACCCACTCACACTCTAACACGTGCCAGGGAAAGCTCTTCCCTACTGTTTTGCCCCAATTCATAAGTAGTGATCCTTCACTGGGTTACAATTTTTAATAGCCCATGTGCCACTGCCCCTCTCGGAATGGCACTGCAAACCTACATGTCACCCTTCAGGACAAATCTAGTGTTATTCCCATGCAGGTGAAGCATGAGTTATAAAGCCTGCGTACATGTAATCGCCATCTTTTTAGGGCCTGAGGATCAAAATAAATTGTATTGTATTGTAATTGCATTTATATAGTGCTTACTACCCCTGACGAGGCGTCAAAGCACTTTTTCGGTGAGTAGCATTCTACTCCGGAACATATAAAGGATTAGTGGTGAATTAGTATAGTGAAATATGAAAGTAATTTGAGTGGTAGATATGTCAGTTATTTGGATTTAGAAGGATAGTGGAAGGATAGAATAGGGGAAAAGGTTTTGCATTTATATAGATCTTGCTACTTCTGATGGGATGTTGAAGTGCTGTTTCGGCGAGTAGCACTCTACTCCGGAACCCATAAAGGATTAGTGGTGATAACATATACTCTAACATACAAAACGGGCACCACACGCTCTGTCATTTTGACTTTGCATTTCCATATGGGAACTACCTTTCTCTAAAACAGCTGGGGGTCATTGTACTAGCTTTGGGTCTGTTTTAGGTAGACAGTTACAGAATCTCTTATTGTTGAGAAGTTGATGAATGAGGTGGATCAATAAAGGACTTCCTTTAATCTACCTGTGCTTGAGCCATAATCTTAGAGAAACACATGAACCTTGATTTCTCCAACGTGGGCCTTTTTGGATGTACTATCCGGGCACCTCTAAATCATAAACCTCCTGGACCTTCACCAGGATTGGGGGCAAATGGAAACCATGTATGTGATATGTAGATTCCATGCAACCCAGAGAATGTGGGGTCCTGGCATGAGACACAGTACCCCTTTTGTGAGAATGAGCCATGTGTAATCCTCATAAAGCACACAAAACAGGAAGACCTTGTCCTTATATTTATTGTAGTCAAACAGCGCAGTGCTCCCAGCTATCTTTTCCTTTCCCCACTGCCTGCCTTACATTCTGCACCCCCAACCTTCTATATCTGAGGTTCAAGTTCTAGTTCAAGTTCCATAACATACCATTTCTCCCCCCTGCCCCCTTTTTAAAGAAAAGAAAAAGAAAAGGAAGAAGAAAAAGAAAAAGAAGTAAGTACAATAGCACAATAAAACAAATTGGATATCCAGCATTTAGCAATGTTCTATTAATCAATTTGGAGTCTGTGAAACTCTTTCAGATCTATTTAATTGCTCTAAATGTTGACCATTCAGTTGTGCATTTCCTTGCTCTTCAGTGTTTGAATTACATTTTTTTAATAATTTTAGTTCGTTGTTATCACTCTACTGTCATTTTCAGCTGTAATTGCTGTTCAATGAATTTGCGTTAATTCCAAAGGAGATGGATGAAACTTACTTTGAGATTTATTAATTTGTTGTTGTTTTACTAAAACCAGATCTCATATCTTATAGTACTCATTTGGAAAATTAGTTTTGCTAATAGCATAATATTTAATTTTCCTTTTTGCTTCTGCATCCTTTTTCATTATTTCAGTGTGGTCTTCTGCCATCAATCGTTCTACTATACCATTTGCTTGTGGCCATGTTGGTGTGACTTTTCTGTGAGTTATTCCCAAATAACCCATGAACTTTTTGAATTCATTTGCATTAAATGGTGGCCTATTGTCTGTTTTTATCATATCTGGTATCCCCCAGGTCGAGAAAATGTCATCAAGAACAGGAAGCACAGTTGTTGACGATATTATTTTCTCAATCGAGAGTATTGATCAATTAACACTAGTAAATAATGCCCTGAATCTAGTGGTCCATAAAAATCTGCTGCTACACTAGACCACACAGCATTAGGCAATTTGGACACATGCAATTCTTCCATTATTCTTTGCTTTGTAGGGCATTGACATAAATTACATGTTCTTATCGCTTCTTCTACTTGACTATCTAGTCGTGGAAACCACACTTTTTCTCTTATTAAGTTCTTAATCGCCGACATGCCTCTGTGACTTTCATGAGCCAAATAAATTACAAGTCTTTGTAAATTTTCCGGAATTATCAATATATTTCCTCTTAGAAGTACTCCGGAGGATGAAATTGCTAATTATGAATGTATATTCTTGCATGCTAGAATGTCATTTTTTTTACACTCCATTGAAATCGTGTTGCATTGTTAACTAATCTCCACTTACTTTCAAAGATAATTCTCTTCACTTCTCCAAGTGTTTCATCTTTGTTGGTCATCTCAACTAATTCCTTTTCTCAAATGATTCCTGGTATTGTAGACCTAATAATGAAACATACATATTCTTTTTCTTCCAAATGTTCTCTTGTCTGTGTTTCAGTAGGGTGCCGAGACAAATAATCCGCTGGGTTAAATTATTTTCCTGGTTTGTGAATCATCTGAAAGTCATAATCCATTAGACGCATTCACCATTTCTCAATTTGTGGCGGCATTTTAATTTTTGGATTCCCATAAATTGTAATGAATGCTTGATGGTCTGTTATTGTAACAAATGGTTTGCCAAATATAAAATCACAATAATACTCACAGGGCCATACAACTGCCAAACTTTCTTTTTCTGGTTGTGAATATCTCCGCTGCACATCAGTTAACGGCTGTTAACCTTTTACTAGCATCAGCGTAATAAATTACAGCAATACAGCTCTTGATTTAAATACTCCCCACATGGTTCATAAGGGACTTCACTGATGGCAAAAAGCGACACTCATCAGACCACACCATCTCATTCAAATACGAAGCCCTGATGAGAGCCCCTGGAGTTGACAAAAGGACTCGAAACGCGTCCATGAATTAAGATTGGTTTATAGAAATTTGTTTTGTTTCACATGTAGGAATGTTAAATGTATATACATGTTGTTTGTATTTGTATTGTATATTCACTCTTGAATGAATAAGTGTTTGTCTCGTATCAGACTATTTGACGAAAAAAGAAAAAGATTTATAAAATGAGATATTAAAAGGTTAACCCCTTCTGTGGTCATGACGGCCTGGAGCCGTCATGATGCACCGTGGGCGTGTGCTCATGACGGCTCCAGGCCGTCATGGCATCCACCCATGGGGGAAGTACTGGCGCTCCCCTGTGGGACGCCGATCTGGATATTTTTACCGGGGAAGGCAGGGGAAGCCCTTCCCCTGCCTCCCCCCGCCCCCCATACACGTCATCAATGACGTCAGCACGCGAGGCACGCAGACGTCATTGAAGGTTTCCCTTTCTCCCCCGACACGCTGGAAGCCATTTGCTTTCAGCGCGTTGGGGAAGAAAGAGGTGAGTTTTGGCTCCGGGAAGAGGGGGATTTAAACAAAAGAGGCATCGGGGGAAAGGAAAGGGTTTTCCTTTCCCCCGATGCCTCTTTTGTGCATTCCTGCTGCGCGATCATGCGATCGTGCAGCAGGAATGCCCACTAGACGCCAGGGATTTTTTTTTTTAAAGGGACAACTGTTTTCTGTTTGAGGGGAGCGGCCCCTTAGGCAAGGGTCGCTCCCCCTTTGGGGGCAATGTTGTATGGCTTGGTCTGCCCCCCTGGGGGGCAGACTTCACCATTGTTTATAAATAAATGGGCCACTAGACCACCAGCAGAAATGTTTTGGGGAGTGGCCCCTTGGGCAAGGGTCAGTCCCCTTTTGGGGCATTGCTTGTGGCTGTCTGGCCCCATGGGGGGGCAGATTTCCCAATATTAGTTTGATATAGTGCCCACTAGACCACCAGTGATTTATTTGTGGAGAGTGACCCCTTGGGCAAGGGTCGCTCTCCTTTGGGGCCAATATTTGTGGCTGTGTCTGCCCCCTGGAGGGCAGATCGCCATGTTTTTTTAAAAAATTGGGCCCACTAGACCACCAGGGATTTGATTGAGGAGAGTGGCCCCTTGGGAGAGGGTCGCTCCCCCTTGGGGGCATTGTTTGAGGATATCTGCCCCCGGGGGGGGCAGATGTCGCCATTTTTTAAGTATTGGGCCCATTAGACCACCGGGGATTTATTTGTGGAGAGTGACCCCTTGGTCAAGGGTCGCTCTCCTATGGGGGCAATGTTTGTGGCTGTATCTGGTAGGCAGATCTCGCCATGTTTTTAAAAAAAATTGGGCCCACTAGACCACCAGGGATTTGTTTGTGGGGAGTGGCCCCTTGGGCAAGGGTTGCTCCCCTTTGGGGAGCATTAATGTGGCCGGTTCTGCCACCCTGAGGGGCAGATCGGCTGATTTGTTTTCTTGTAGGGCCACTAGGCCACCAGGGTTTTGTTTTAATGTTGTGTAGCGGCCCCTTGGACAAGGGTCGCTCCCTCTTTATGGGAGGATGATTGTGGCGATTTCTGCCTCTTTGGGTGGCAGAATAGCAGTATGTTTTTTGGCCCATCTGCCCCCAAGGGGGGCAGAAGCCACTAGACACCAGTTTTTTTTTTGAATTTTTGTGTTGGGGAGTGGCCTCAAGGGCAAGGGTTGCTCCCCTTTTACGGGGTGAATATTTTATTTATACTCTTAGGCCCACCTACCCCTTAGCTTGCCTGGTGGATTTTGTGTGGACTGGTGCATTATTTGCATATGTGATTTCTCCTTTTTATTCTAGTGTAAAGCTTTTGATTCCTGTCTGTTTGCAGTTTCGACAGTGGTTGTTCTGCAGTTTTGCGTAGTTGCATGTTTTTTGGTAAGAAAAACAGATGAAGCTACTCTTGGTGTGGATGAAGCTACTCTCAGTGCGGATGAAGTGCCTGTTTTAGAGGAGGATACTGCTGTGCCGATGGTGCAAGAGGCATCTGGATTGCAGCCTGAGGCTGCAAGACTTCCTACTGGAAGTGCTGGACTCTGGGTTGATCCAAACATGGTGCAGCTGGTGTTGCCTGCCTTTAGTTTTGATGCAGGGTGTAGAGTGGATTGTGAACATTTTGTGCCTATACAGTTTTTTCAGTTCTTTATGGATGATGTATTTTTGGGTGAGATTGTTGAGCAGACTAATTTTTATGCTGAACAGTTTTTGAGGGACAACAGTGACAAACTTAGGCCTTACTCTAGAGCTACCCGGTGGACTCCCACAAATCTGGAAGAGATGAAGAAGTTTTTGGGTTTGACTTTATTGATGGGTTTGATAAGGAAGCCGTCCATGGCTTCATATTGGTCTACTAGTCCCTTGATGGCAACGGCCATATTTCCTGCAGTTATGACTCATGATCGGTATTTACTTTTGCTACGGATGCTACATTTTGTTGATAATTCTTTGGCGTTGCCACGAGATCACCCTGACTGTGACTGCCTTTTTAAGATTCTGCATGTTCTTGATCACTTTGTAGATCGATTTCCAGAGATCTATACTCCAGGGAAAGAAATATCTATTGATGAGTCTTTGATCTTGTTCAAGGGCCATTTGGTTTTTAGGCAGTACATCCCTAGCAAGAGGACACGCTATGGAATTAAGCTGTATATGTTGTCTGAGAGTAGGACAGGATATGTTTTTAATTTCCTTGTGTACACTGGTAGGGATTCCACTATTGCCCCCCTGGTTGTCCGTCCATTTTTGGAGTTTCAGAGAAAATTGTGTGGGATCTTGCTAGAGGATTGTTTTACAGAGGCCACCATTTGTACCTTTTTATTTAAAAAAAAAATTTAATTTATGATTTTGTCATACATAAAAAAACATTACATGGCATCATAGTAAGCTCCATTTGCTACACAATGGGTACCAGTATACGTCGTCACAATAGCAATACCTTAAGTAAATGCATGTTGTATAGTAGACATTAATTCCGGAACAGCTAGATGAACACAGTGTATCCATAACATATTTGCAGTGCCAGAGACCCAGATGTACCATTATACCATAGTATTACAGGCAATATCCCCCTTAAGATACAGGCCGTCCCCTCCTAGGCATAGATAATATGTACTGTATTCCGGCATGTGGGTAATCATTCACCCAAAATAGAGTCCTCACATCTCAATCATTCAGGCACATGGGAACCAGCATCCACCTCCCCAGCGTGCTGTGAAAGGAAATACCCCTGTAATGGGCCCCAGAAATCTTTCGGCTTGGATGCCCTCGGGAGAGTTTCAGCATAAATAGTCGTTTGCTCCTGACAGTACATCAAGTCCGCCAACCATACCTTACATTTCGGGGCCCGACCCCTTCCCCATCTACAAGCCACCCTTTGTTTGGCTAGTAGCAATGATATAGCGAGGAATTTCCGGTATGTTTTGGGGACCTGTGCTACGTACCCCAGAAGCGCCACCAAGGGATCCCTCATCAGTGCACTGCCTATCATTTTCTCAAGGATGTCGAAAACTCGCCCCCAAAACTCCTGCACCCCAGGACATTCCCTGGGGTGTAAGAAACCCGCCTCGGGCCTCCCGCACCTCTCGCACCTATCGTTATCCGCTAGCTTAAACCTGTATTTTTTGACAGGCGTGTAATAGAGTCGCTGCACAAATTTATAATGGATAACTCACAGCCGGCAACTAGCAGAGATTTGTCCAGTTTGGATGCAGCAATACCGCCACTGTTCCTATGTTATGTCTCGTCGCAATTCTTCCCCCCACTCTGTACAGGCCGAACTAGCGACTTCCACCTGTTGCATGCGTATACACCGGTATAAGCCCAACACCAGGTGCTTCCCATCCTTAGATCCCAGTAATTGATGTAATGGAGTGAGACTTGATGGTTCCCTGGGAAAGTCCGGGATCACCGCCCTTATCCCCTGTCGCAGGCGCACGTATAAGAACACCTCTAACGGCGTGGGCTGCAGCCCCGGGTAAAAGTCTTCTAGGGGACGGAATTTTCCTTCATGAAAGAGGTCCCCTCATGTGCTAATATTAGTACGCTTACAGAGATTAAGAAATCCAGTTTCTTGCAGCAGAGATATACTGGGGTGATAAGACAGTGGGAGCCTAGGGGAGTACAAAAAGGGCGACGAGACAAGCTCCGTTATCCAATGCCATGCATCAACCATGCCAGTAATCATGGTAGGTGGCATCGACCTGGCACGCATAGGGCCATATATCATGCCATTCAACGGTATAGGGTCTGCAAGCCAGTCTTCCACTGCCACTTGCGGCATATATCTAGGGGGGTATATCCAATAATACGCATAATTCGCCTGGGCGCTCAGAAAGTACACCTTGAAATCTGGGACATCAAATCCCCCTTGATCATACGGTTTCGTAAGTGTAGACTATTTAAGCCGTGACTGCTTACCGCCCCAGAACAACCTGAGCAATTCCGTACGTAGAGCTGCTAAAAAGTAAGCCCCAGGGTGATAAGGTATATTCAGGAACAAATAGAGGAACTGCGGCAATATGATCATTTTTATGAGGGACGCTCGCCCCGCAAGCAAAAGAGGTAGGGATGTCCAACGGGTGACATTATTAGACAGACGAGTAATGGCTGTGCCATAATTTAGCCTTATCGTGTCCTCCTTGTCGCTGGCCACCTGTATACCCAGGTAGCGGATATCCGTGTCACACCACTCCAGTGGGAAGTCGAGCTGGAACCGAGGGACCGCTGGAGTGAGAGGGAAGACTTGGGATTTGCCCCAATTAATTGTGATACTGGATAGTCTGCTGAATACAATGAACTCTCGCAGTAAGGGATTCATGGTCTGCTGAGGGTCCCTAATAAATAAAGTCACATCATCCGCATATAGTGAAATCAAAAGCTAACGCAGACAGCAACGGAATGCCTTTTCTTTCTGGAATTGACGAAGCCTGGAGGACAATGGCTCGATCGCTATAGCAAACAGAAGTGGGGATAGTGGGCATCCCTGCCGGGTACCCCTAGAGATGGTGAACGACGGGGAGGAATGGCCATTGATCAAGATCTCGGCAGTGGGCTGATGATACAGTAGCCTGATCCAAGATATATAAGGAAGCTGGAAGCCCATACGCTGCAGCACTCTGAACAAGTAGTCCCACTCCACAGAATCGAATGCCTTGGTGGCATCAAGGAATACTGCAGCTAGCGGGAACTCGGGTGCCACTGTTTAAATCAGCGAGAAGAGCGTGCGCAAGTTATGAGTAGTTGCTCTACCCGGCACAAAGCCTGATTGATCAGGGAGTATGAGTTTGTCCATCAGAAGCGTCAGACGATTGGCTAGTACCTAGCCAGGATCTTAGTGTCGCAATTCATCAAAGATAGCGGCCGGTAGGAGTCGCACGATTTAGGGGGTTTGCCTGGCTTCAACAAAGACGTGACTAACGGTTCCCTCATCGAGTTTGGAAGAATCCCAACTTCAAGAGATTCCTTGCACACCTCTCGGAGCACCGGTGCCATGATATCTATGTATTGTTTATAAAATTCGGCATGCAGCCCATCCGATCCCAGCGCCTTCCCATTCTTCAATTGCATGATTGCCTCCCTAATTTCGTCTAACTCAAAAGGTAAGCTCAAAAAACCCGCTGCGTATCACTTAGCCACCTTAGTGCTACATCCCCCATGAAGCCATCCAGCTCCACCAGTCCCTGCCTCTGCGACGTGTATAGCTGCTTATAGTGGTCAGTGAACACCTCAAGCGAGTCGCGTTGTAGTTCCCCGCTAGTCCCTTCAACCTCTAAAACGTGTGTCGTGAAGCGGGGACTCCTGGTTACTTCAGCCAGCGCTTTACCTGGTCGCTTCCCCTCGCCATATCTACGGGCCACCCAATATCGCCCCTTAAATTTCACCTCCCTCATTGCAGTGTCCGTATATTCTGACAGCTTATCACGGAAAGTTTGGTGCACCTGACCTGTTTCCCCTGTCCCATCCATCCCTCCAACACCCTCAACTCCTGCTCCAGTCTCCTGAGCGTCCTCTGTAGATCCCTAAGCACCCCAAAGCTCTTTGAAATGCAATACCCTCTTATGGTCACTTTGAACGCTTCCCAAATGACCTCGACACTGTCCACTGATCCCTTATTTCTGGAGAAAAAACTGCATCGAATAGCGCAGTAGGTTGCAGCCGCCAGCGCGGCTTAGGTTTATCATATCCTGGTGGGGTAAGGGACACCTTGACAGGGCACTGATCCGAAAATGTCCTGGCTACATGTGTAACATTACAAATAGAGGAGCACAGTCCCCGTGAGAGCAGACAGTAATCAAGACGTGCTTGTGTGCCAGTATAGGACGTGAAATGTGTTCCTTCTCGCACATCTGGGTGCGTGTATCACCAGCAGTCAATTAACCCCCCTCCTCCAATATCCCCTGTAACACCTCTTGTGAATGGTTGTAATGGTGCACCGCAGCATTGGACCTATCCTTGTCTGGGTTTAGGGCTAAATTGAAATCACTCCCCCAAAGTACATGAGTGGACCCAACAGTCAATATTTTGCCCCAGACAGTAGTGAAAAACTCTGGAGTATCCACATTAGGTCCATAACAATTCGAGACGGTGATCGAGTCCATCCCAAGCCGCCCCCATATAATGACATATCGCCCCTATGGGTCCTCAATAGCGCCCGCCTGCTCAAATGGGGTCTGATTTTTGACTAGTATGGCTGCACCTCTCGCAAAGGAGGAGTATGAGGAAAATAATCTATAACTTGCCCATTTACTGGCGAATGCCACCGCGGCCCCCGGGTTGAGATGTGTCTCTTACAGCAGAGCCACCTGTATCTGCTGTCTATCAAGAAAAGCCAGATTTTGCCTGCATTTCCTCGGATCCCCGAGTCCCCTGACATTCCAAGATAACACTCTCAATATGGATTTGTCATCCAGTACCATCTCTCCAACCCATCAGTATATAACAATTGCATTGTAAGCTCCCAGTTCACCACATCTATGCGTATACGAGAGTCATTACCATGAAGAGCGCACCACACGTTATTCTTGCCATAACATTTATGCCCCCAACTTCCCCCTCCCACTGAAGCATCCCAATCATGCCAGTTGTCCACAGCCCTCCCCCCTCCCCCTCCCTTAACCCCTAAAACGTACTTTCAATAAGCAACAACCCCGCCCCTTCCCAGAGCGACATGAAAAAAAATTCAAACAGAAACCAATACACCCACAGAAACATAATGTGGTACACGCTTTTGGGGGAACTCTGCTGGGTGGCCCACGGGTACCTCACGCCCGTCCAGAGATCCCGCATCAGTAAGCAAGATCCTGAATAGGTTGCGAAGGTGTTCAGCTGCTTACTAGTGTTGTGTTCCAGTCCTTGTCAGCCCTACCTCCTGGTAAGCTCTTCGCACACACATGATGTATCATTCCCTACCTATCTAGTGCCCATAGGCTAGCTCTGTGTTCATGGTGCATAATAGTGAAAAATCAACGATGGTAATAAAAAACAGCATAAGCTCCTCCAGCTGCAAGTTATGTTCCATGACTCCTGTCACTCCACGTCTGATGTCGTTGCTGATAGCAGCCCTTATATTGCAGGCGATTTCTTCTTTTGTTTCTTTAGTTGCTTGAGAAATTCCTCTGCCTGTTGAGGCTTCGTGCAGAACGTTTGAGTCCCCTGATGCATGATACGAAGGCGAGCAGGGTAAAGTAATGCATAGTTAATTTGGGCCTGTCTCAACTTTTGTTTAACTGCAAGGAACTTGCGGCGTTCTTCCTGGACCTGTAGCGTGAAATCCATGAACATCGTGAATGACACACCTACGTAATGGAGCTGTTTTTTTTCCCTGGCCACCCGTAGTGCCACATCCCTATCTCTGTAATTCAATAGGCGCGCAATGATAGGCCTAGGAGCGCTGCCAGGGGGAGGTCGCGGCCCAAGCAAGCGATGAGCCCTCTCCACGATGAAATGAGGTGATAGTAATTCAGGGCCCCCCACCGCTACCAACATCTTTTCAATGTACTCCTCCATTTTGCCGGTATTGGTACTCTTCGGAATACCTAATAAGCGACTATTGTTCCTCCTACTTCTTGCCTCAATGTCCTCATTTTTAGCCGCTATGACCTTCAAGAGCTTTTCTAGTTGCGCTGTTGCACCGTGCACCTTACTCGTGGTATCCTCAACCTCCGAGATTCTGTGTTCGGCCTCTGTTATGCGCGTCTCGTGACCCTCTAGTTTCCGCGCTATGGTATCCATTCATGATGTCATTGTGTCCATCTTGTCCGCAGTTGTCACAAAGCCCTGCCGCACATCCGAGAGGATTGACGCCATGTCAGTACTTGGTGATACCTGTGAACCTATTGGCGGTTCTTCAATTTCATCATCCGTCTCCGCCTGTTGTTGCCGCGTGTTTTTTTTGGCCTCAAAAGTAAGCAGCGGCTGGCGCGCCTCCACCTTCCCCATCGCAGCGCCTGTGTCCACAACATCAGATGTGGAACGATTTGGTGCGCCGGCGCTAAGTACTTGCCAGTCCATTTGGAAATCCTAGGCCCGGTCTCCCCCCCGAGTTCGGGTGTGGAACTACTCCCCGAGCCTTCTCCACCTTGCACAGCGCAGATAGTGCAGATTCCGCGACAGGAGAAAAAGCTCCGCTAACAATATCA
Organism: Triturus cristatus; assembly: GCF_964204655.1. Classification (NCBI taxonomy): domain Eukaryota; kingdom Metazoa; phylum Chordata; class Amphibia; order Caudata; family Salamandridae; genus Triturus; species Triturus cristatus. The sequence goes on from NC_140582.1 coordinate 502,592,250, forward strand.
CGCTGAGTTTCCGCTCTCGCTGTGCTATTGCATGCCACATGCACAGCTCTCTGTTCTGATCCTCACCTCAGTGATTATTCTGCCCTCTGCGGCCCTCCGGTCCGCCGTCCGCCCCACAAGAGACGCGATGCCGTGACACTTCACTCAAAAGCACTAATAATGCAGCGCAATGATGAATCGCAGGTAGACAAAAAGCCCCCGAGGACTGCACTATATCCTCCACGTGTCCCAGTGGTCAATAATCAAGGAAAGTTGCGCAGACTCTCAGTCAATGTTAAGGAGGCAGTGCCAAGTTACAGCCCCCGTCACTTGCCTGTATCGCCGAGTCACCGAGTCCCCAGGCGCTAGTGCCCACCAATCTGCTCTGTGCCAACTTGGGCATTCAGCGCTCCATTCTCGCCGCCATTATGCCGCCCGGGCCTGCACACCCTACACACCAAGCAAAGGGCAGTATCCTCGCACAGACCTGTCCACTGCCACTAAGCCGTCGGCCGCATGTGTCCGCCACAGTCTCAGGGCAGCAACAATCTTTTCCAGGCACAGTTCAAGGGCCACAACTGGAGAGCAGTCACCCACTCAGCACACAATAGTAGTCCGCCATACAGCTCCGTCCCACCACTCGCCTGCCTAACGTGGTCACAGCAGCTCCGGGCGCCGGCACACTTCGATCCCGTCCGGCCGCAGTGACAGATAACGACCACCGGGTCCGCTAATGCCGCCACCTGCAGCCAGCCGCCATCTCGCAGCGTTGCTCACCAGTGGTGCCCCTCAGCGCCTCTCCCCCGTTGCCACCACACTGTAGAGGCCTAATCACCTTGTGGGCACCACAGTTATCACGTAGTCACCGCAGCCCACCATCAAGCTCCAGAGCGCCGCCTGCACAGTCCGGTTGAAACTTCACTGCAGCGTTGGGTGCTTCAAATCGTCTCGGTTGGCCGCAAGACTTACACTGAGTGTTCCGCTCCAGCCAGGCTTCACAATTTCATTGTGCATGGGCAATTCCCTTTGATGGAACCAGGATAAATTACGGATTTCAGCACCGAACTGCGGGAGCCTCACGCGATGGTGGCCATTCCGCTTGTGCGCCACCTAGCGCCCCCCCAGGCCACCATTTGTACCTTGATAACTTCTACACTGCTGTGCAATAGTTTAAGGAATTGTTCAAAGTGGACACTTTTGCTTGTGGCACAATCTGCTCTAACCATAGAGGTTATCCAAAAGAGCTTGTTTGCAAAAAAACTTCAGAGGGTACAGTGCAGTTTCTGCGTAGTGATGAACTACTAGCTGTGAAATTTGTGGACAGGAGGGATGTGTACATGCTGATTACCATCCATGATGAGAGTACTTCACCTGTGGCTGTTTGGGGTCAGATTGCTGAAGTGCGCAAACCTGTGTGCATTTTAGACTACAATAAGCACATGGGTGGTGTTGATTAAGTAGATCAGTGGTTGGAACCTTACACTGCTATTCGTAAGGCTTACGTTTGATATAAGAAGTTGGCCATCCATCTCTTCAATTTAGCAACTTTCAATGCTTTTGTTGTGTTCAAGGAGTATTCTCCTGCGTCAAAGTTGACTTTTGTTCAGTTTCAGCAGTCTGTGATAGGCAGCCTTGTTGTTGTGGAAAAGGCAAGTGTTCCTAGAGTTGGAGTGGTGGAGGATGTGGCTCGATAGAAAGATCGCCACTTTCCTGATCACATTCCTCCCACACCCTCAAAAGACTTTCCCACTAGGAGATGTAGAGTCTGTTGGCGAAGAGGTACGCGGAAGGAGACTTGTATGTACTGCCCGAGTGTCCTTCTAACCCTGGGCTGTGTGTGCCTGCTTGTTTTAGATTGTACCACCCACACATAAAATAATTTTTGGGAGCATCCATGAGTGGTAAAGTGGACTGCCTGGTCTGTATTTTTAAACATTTTTGTTCAGTTTGAAGGTTGGCATTAGTGCAATGTATTTAGTTTCAGATTTTGTGTTAGTAGATTTGTATCTATTAGCAATTTGTTTGTGTTTTTTTTTTGTATAAAAAAATCCTAAATGTGATGGCGGTGTGTGTAGGCTGGCGCTTGGCTGGTGGTGTGTGTGGACTGGTGATTGGCTGGCAGTGTGCGTGGACTGGCGCTTTGCTGGCAGTGTGTTTGGACTGGCGCTTGGCTGGCGGTGTGTGTGGTCTGGTACTTGGCTGGCGGTGTGCGTGGATTGGCGCTTGGCTCGCGGTGTGCGTGGACTGGCACTTGGCTGGCAGTGTGCGTGGACTGGTGCTTGGCCGGCGGTGTGCGTGGACTCACGCTTGGCTGGCAGTGTGCGTGGACTGGCGAATGGCTGGCGTATGCGTGGACTGGCACTTGGAGGGTGGTGTGCATGGACTGGCGCTTAGCTGGCAGTGTGCATGGACTGGCGCTTGGCTGGTGGTGTGCGCGGACTGGTGCTTGGCTGGCGGTGTGCGTGGACTGGTGCTCGGCTGGCGGTGTGTGAGTAGTGACTTGCTCCTGGTCACTACACACACTGCTAGCTAAACGCCACTCCACGCAATCCTTGAGCTGGTGTGGTTGTTGCGTCAGGAATGTGGGCATGTGAAAGTGATGGGCCCTTGAATGGCACTGTCTGCTGGTGTGAGTGTTGTAATGTGCTGGGTCCGCGGCTGGCAGTGTGAATGGTTTTGTATGTGTCACACGTATGAAAGGTGTATGAATGGCCTGTAAAGCGGTTGGTGCCTTGTCATGGCTTTACAGCTCACGAGCTGTGAGTCAATGGTTCAGTTTCTCGTCCTTTCAATTATTAACTGTGCATTTCATTTTTGAGAAATCTCTGGTTAATACAACTGTATATACTGAACAATCACTCACCCTCGTGCCAAATCCAACCAGTATGTCTGTGTGCTTGAAGAATAGATGGTTGTGCAGAAAAATGTGTTTTTTCTGTCTTTCTCAAGCAGGGTGTACCTTGTCCCTTTTTGTGAGTGTTGTAGTGTGTTTGTTTCGTGCCTAGTGGTGTGAATGGTCTCGTGTGTATCACGTATGAAAGGTGTGTGAATGACCTGTAAAGCGGTTGGTGTCTTGCTGTGGCTTTACAGCTCACGAGCTTTGAGTCACTGGTTCAGTTTTTTGTCCGTTTAATTATTGCCAGTGCATTTCATTTTTGTGAAATCTCTTGTTAATAAAGTTTTATATAATTTTATATACTGAACCATCACTCGCCCTCGTGCCAAATCCAACCAGTATGTGTGTGTGCTTGAGGAATAGATGGCTGTGCAGGAATCTTTGTCTTTTTAGTCTGTCTGTCAAGGTGTACATTCCATCTAAGAATAGCCTACCAACTGTAGATCTTGTCATAAGCTAAACACCCATGGGAGTACATGGTGATGTCTCTCTTGTGAATAACAACATGTTATCTTACTCACAATGTCCTGTAAACCTCAAAATGTCTGTCACGTTTTCCTTCCATTATTGTGCCAAAATGTTCACGCTGCAGAAAGAAACAACAACTTTCCTATCGACCGCCTTTCTCCAAGTATTCCAATAGAAATGGTACCTCACTCACGTGGGATGCCCAATTTCCCGCGACAGGCAAGGGCCCAAAACGTAGTGAGGCGACATCAAAATTGCCTAGCTCAAAATAAACTGGTTTTGCAAGGAGGGTCACCTTTGTTTTTGACCCCGGCTCGGGAAATCTACCAAACCCACATATTTCTGAAAACTAGGTACCTGGGAAATTCCAGGGAGGTATGGCTTGCGTGGATCCCCCAACGATTCCTTACCCAAAATCCCCTGTAAACCTCAAATTTAGCTGAAAAAATCACTTGTTTTGCACATTTTTGTGTGGGAATGTTGTGACATCATTTCCTACCACCCAGCGTTCCCCCGCGTCTCCCAATAAAAATGGTGCCTCACTCATGTGGGAGGCCCAAGTATCCGCAACAGGCAAGGGCCCAAAACATACTAGACACGTGGGGGATTCCAGGGAGGTATGGCTTGCGTGGATCCCCTAACGTTTCCTTACCCAGAATCCCCTGCAAACCTGAAATTTAGCTGAAAAAATCACTTTTTTCACACATTTTTGTGTGGGAAGTTGTGGCATCACCGGGCCGACTCAAATTTCCTACCACCCAGCGTTCCCCCTGGTCTCCAGATAAAAACGGTACCTCACTCGTGTGGGAGGCCCAAGTACCCGCGACAGGCAAGGGCCCACAACGTATTGAGGCGACATCAAAATTGCCTATCTCAAAACGACCCGGTTTTGCATGGGGGGTCCCCTGGGTTTTTGGCCCGGTGCTCGGCGGCCACCTAGGGAAACCTACAAAACCCACACATTTCTGAAAACAAGACACCCTGGGGATTCTAGGGAGATGTGGCTTGTGTGGATCCCCCAATGTTTCCTTACCCAGAATCCCCTCCAAACCTCAAATTTAGCTGAACAAATCACTTTTTTCACACATTTTTCTGTGGGAAAGTTGTGGCACCACCGGGCTGACACAAATTTCCTATCACCCAGCGTTTCCCCTGGTCTCTCGATAAAAACGGTATCTCACTCTAGTGGGAGGACCAAGTACCCGCGACAGGCAAGGGCCCACAACGTATTGAGGCGACATCAAAATTACCTGTCTCAAAAGAACCAGGATTTGCAAGGGGGTCCCCTGGGTTTTTGGCCCGGTACTTGGCGGCCACCTAGGGAAACCTACCAAACCCACACATTTCTGAAAACTAGACACCCGCGGGATTTTAGGGAGGTATGGCTTGCATGGCTCCCCCAACGTTTCCTTACCCAGAATCCCCTCCAAACCTCAAATTTAGCTGAAAAAATCACTTTTTTCACACATTTTTGTGTGGGAAAGTTGTGGCACCACCGGGCTGACACAAATTTCCTACCACCCAGAGTTCCCCCGGGTCTGCTGATAAAAACAGTGCTTCACCCGTGTGGGAGGCCCAAGTACCCGCGACAGGCAAGGGCCCAAAACGTAGTGAGGCAACATCATAGTCGCCTCAATACGTTTTGGGCCCCTGCCTGTCGCGGGTACTTGGGCCTCCCACACAAGTGAGGCACCGTTTTTATTGGGAGACCCAGGGAAACGCTGGGTGGTAGGAAATTTGAGTCAGCCCGGTGCTGTCACCACTTTCCCATGTTAAAATTTCAGAAAAAAGTGATTTTTTCAGCTAAATTTGAGGTTTGCACGGGATTCTGGGTAAGGAAACTTTGGGGAATTGACGCAAACTATACCTCTCTGGAATCCCCCGGGTGTCTAGTTTTCAGAAATGTGTGGGTTTGGTGGGTTTCCCTGGGTGCTGGCAGAGCTAGGGTTAAAAAACTACAGCTAGGCACTTTGCCAAAAAAGGGTAATTTTTCACTGTGAAATTGTGCTGTGTCCACGTTGTGTTTTGCGCCGTTTCCTGTCGCAGGAACTAGGCCTACCCACACAAGTGAGGGACCATTTTTCTCAGAAGACTTTGGGGAATGCGGGGTGGGTGGAAATTTGTGGATCCACACTAATTCCAGAATTTTCCACCACAGAAATGTGAGGAAAATGTGTTTGTTTGGACAATTGTTTAGGTTTGCAAGGGATTCTGGGTAACAGAAGCTGGTGGGAGGCAGTCAAGTCACCCCATCCTGGATTTCCCTGGGTGTCTATTTTTCAAAAATGCATAGGTTTGATAGGTTTCCCTAGGTGCCAACAGAGCTAGGGTTCAAAAACTACAGCTAGGCGCTTTGCCAAAAAGGGTCATTTTTCACAGTGAAAATGTGGCGTGTCCATGTTGCATTTTGCACCGTTTCATGTCGCGGGGACTAGGCCCACCCATGCAAGTGAGATACCATTTTTCTTGGAAGACTTTGGGGAATGTGGGGTGAGTGGAAATTTGTGGATCCACGCAGCCCGGTGATGCCACAACTTTCCCACACAAAAATATGTGAAAAAAGTGATTTTTTCAGCTAAATTTGAGGTTTGCAGGGGATTCTGGGAAAGGAAATGTTGGGGGATCCACGCAATCCATACCTCCCTGGAATTCCCCGGGTGTCTAGTTTTCAGAAATGTGTGGGCTTGGTAGGTTTCCCTAGACGGCCGCCGAGCACGGGGCCAAAAACCCAGGTGAACCCCCTTGCAAAACCAGGTTATTTTGTGATAGGCAATTTTGATGTTGCCTCATTACGTTTTGGTCCCTTGCCTGTTGCGGGTACTTGGGCCTCCCAGATGAGTGAGGCACCGTTTTCATTAGTAGACATGGGGGAGCGCTGGGTGATAGGAAATTTGTATCAGCCCGGTGATGCCACAACTTTACCACACAAAAATGTGTGAAAAAAGTGATTTTTTTCAGCTAAATTTGAGGTTTGCAGGGGATTCTGGGTAATGAAACGTTGGGGGATCCACGCAAGCCATACCTCCCTCGAATCCCCCGGGGGTCTAGTTTTCAGAAATGTGTGGGTTTGGTAGGTTTCCCTAGTTGGCCGCCGAGCACGGGGCCAAAAACCCAGGTGACCTCCCTTGCAAAACCAGGTTATTTTGTGATAGGCAATTTTGATGTCGCCTCACTACGTTTTGGGCCTTGCCTGTCGCGGGTCCTTGGGCCTCCCACACGAGTGAGGCACTGTTTTTATTGGGAGACCCGGGGGAACGCTGGGTGGTAGGAAATTGCGATTCTCCTATTACCATGACTAGAGAATCTGGATTTCATTAAAGACACGGAGGCTAACATTATGCATGTCACTTTTAATGCAGTCCCCAAGCAGCCGCATACATCATAAAGCAAAGGTTCCATAAAAGAACGTTAACAATAAATAAAAGCCATGAGACCATAACATTCTGCCTCTTTTAAATGAGGTGTAAAACAGGATAAAGTTCCTCCAAAACTTAAAACATCTTCTGTGTAGAAACGGAATAAAGTTCCTCAAAAAACTTCAAACATCTTCGATGAACCATCAGGCAATGCAGAAGGCCAAGAAGGATGAAGAATCGAAAGTCAGAATCCTGAAGTTAGGAGAGATTATCTGAAACAGATAGAAAGAAATACAAGTAATTCTGGTTTAAGAAAAAGGTAAAGTAGGTGAGCAAGCAATCTGATTAGATAAAGCATACAAAGGTATGATACTAAACAAGCATTAATATACATTTCATCCAAAACTTAAGGTATAAAACATCATAAATGACATAAGGTATAAAACATCATAAATGACAGTTAAGTATGATTTCTTATATTGTAGAGATAAGATTTAATGGGAAAAGTGCAGGGAGGGATAATGTTAGCCTCCGTGTCTTTAATGAAAATCAGATTCTCTAGTCATGGTAATAGGAGAATCGCAATTTCATTACAAGACCGGAGGCTACCATTATGCATGTTGGTAGCTTTGTAAGACTACATCGCACATATGAGTAATTGGTTTGCAATAATGTTGAGCAAAAGTTCTAGCATTATACCAATCAGCAGCCTTATGGATATCATCCTACTTACCTCCGGACCAGAATGACTTACTGGCCATTGCACCTCTGATAGAGTGAGCTTTGACCATATTTAGATCAATTCCTGCTAATTTCATAACAATTTTAACCCACCTAGAAATTGAAGTAGAGGTGATAGCTCTGTGAGGTTTGACAAAATAAATAAATAATTGATTCACACCTAAAGGGCGAAGAGAATTCCTTCTACAGTCTTACTCTTACATACAATCAACAACACAAAGTTTTTTGCAAGAATCAAAATGAGGGTAAAAGATAGAATCGGACATAGTCTTTGTTCTTCTATACATATCAAAAGTGACTCCAAACATGTTGTAGGATCTATTAGAGATTTCAAGAGCTTTAACGTCAGAAACTCTACGACAGGATATTAGGCAAAGTAAAGTATCAAGTTTGATGGATAGATTTTTCCTATTCAGATGGGTATTCTCGGGCCAGTTTAAGAAAAGATCAAGAATCAACTTGACATCCCAGAGAGATTGGTATCTAGATCTAGGAGGTCTCCTGAGTCTAATGCTTTTGAGAACTCTGCAAATAATGGCGTTTTTACCTACCGTCTTACCATTAACAAGGGAATGACCCGCGGAAATAGCCGATCTATAACAATTTATAGATCTATAACTCAGGCTCCTTTCGAATTGTTCTACAAGGAAATTGACTATGTCAATGATAGGTGCTTCCACGGAATCCAGATTCCTTTCCAAGCACCAACGAAACCATGATTTCCATATGTTGTTATACCGGTAGTGTGTGCCGCCAGGGGCCCAAGATTCTCCGAGGAGAGTTGAAGCTGTTGACGAAAGTCCTGCGAGATCGTTGGATCTCCTGACACTCTCCAGGCAAGAAGGTTCCCTGTTTGAACCATGGGGTGATGACGTCCGTCTATGTTTGTAAGAAGATCCACTAGGGAAGGAATTAGGAAGGGGAGGTCGTAAGTTAGTTCCAGAGTGGTGGGAAACCAAGCCTGAGAGGGCCAGAAGGGAGTGATCAGGACGATCGAGCAGCGTTGTTGTCTGACTTTCTGAAGGACTCTCTGTATCATTGAAAAAGGAGGGAAGGCATACCCGTTGCTCCCTTCCTAAGATTGGAGAAAGGCATTCACTGCCAGAGTACCCGGGTCTGGCATCCAACTGTAGTATCTCTCGAGTTGGAATGTCAACCTGCTGGCAAACAGATCTATTCCCAGGGGGCCCCATGAATTGTTGAGGGAATTGAATACAGAGACGTTGAGTTTCCAGTCGCTGTGGTCTAAGACGAACCTTGAGTTCCAATCTGCTGATACGTTTGTTTTACCTGGGAGATATTCTGCACTTAGAGAGATCTTGTGTTCCAGACAGAACATCCAGAGTTTCTTGGCTAGATTCGAGAGGTCTACAGATTTTGGAGTGGTCTTGGAATAGGATAAGGATATCGTCCAGATATTGTATCATACGAATACCCTTTCCTCTTAAGAAGGAGGCGATTGATCTCATCACTTTGGTGATACACCATGGAGCCGAAGAGAGACCGAAAGGGAGGGCTCGGAATTGAAAGAGATGGTTTTTCCACAAGAATCGAAGAAAGGTTTGATGATCTTTGGCCATAGGGATAGTAAAATAAGCGTCCTTCAGGTCTAGTTTGACAAGCCAGTCTCCCTCTAGGAGTAAGTCCCTGAGAAGGTGAATCCCTTCCATTTTGAAGTGTCTGTAAACAAGAAATTTGTTCAGTTCCCTTAAATTTATGACGGGTCTCCACCCTTTGTCTTTTTTCTTGACGAGGAAGAGAGTGCTTATAAATCTTAACATCTCTATTGGAACTTCTACAATAGCGCCCTTCTTAAGCATAGACGAGATCTCCTCCTCTTTTATTTTTTCCTGATCTAAGGTGAGAGGAATGTCTCTGGGGAAAGAAGACTGGTAAGGGATTTCGGTAAAATCTATCATAAACCCTCTCACCGTACTTTCCAATTGTGAAAGAAAAGCTTGAGTCTGCCTCCCACTTTTGGGGGAAAAGGAGGGAAAGGAGGTGGGAAGAGAGGAGTTGTACTCACTTTGGGTGTTGTTGTCGTTGGATGCTCCAAGAGATCTGAAGCTTCTGGAGCGAAATCCTCTTCCTCTTTGTGAAAAGAATTGAGGGGTATTCGAGGGTTGGAATCCCCTTCCGCCATATCCTCTGGATCTAGGGTAGGACCTGCGGTTGAAGCGGCCGGAAGACAGGCCCCGTCTACCAGCCCTGCTGAAAAGGTTATTGGTATTAAAAACCCTTTTCATACTTTGATGGGCTTTATCCAGAGCCGTAAATGTAGATATGTATTTTCCTGGAGTTTTAATCAGGTCTTCACCAAAAAGCAAACCCTTAGAGTTGAGGGAGGGTTCCTTGGCGGCTAGATAGCTTAATTTTGGGCTAATTTTGGTGAAGACTACCCTTCTTCTCTCGAAGTTGAGGCTGGCCTTAGCATTGCCCAAAAAGGACTAAAGCTCTCGGGCTAAGACCTCTAATTACTTCTGTGTTTAGTGGGGAGCCAGTGATGTGGCTATCTTCAGTTATATCAATAATTCTGGCTAGAGGGCCTGGGATATCTAGGACTCGATCTTGACAACCTTTAAGGGATCTCTCCATTCCCTTCCTCAGGTCTCTCCCGTGCTTAAAAAGGTATTTGATGAGTTTGGGGTCAAGATTTGGGGTCTGGCGAGCTTTATCCCCAATGGAAGGTCTAGAGCATTCAGCTCTTAGGAGATTGCGAGCATCCCTGTCTAAGGGGTTCCTTAACTACTTTTTAATAAATTTGCTCACATAATCCTGAGGAACCCATTCTTAACTCCTGGGGTGTTTTATATTAAGAGGAGAAAACATTTCTTGACCTAAGGGATCTAGAATCGTATCTTTTGACAATGAAGGAAAATCTTCCTCAAAGGGTTGAGAATTAAACTCCTGGTCGTCTTCATCAAGATCTAAATTATATTTATCAGGAGAATCAGAGGCGTTATCATCTTGAAAATCATCATCTCTCTCTTCGAGGTCATCATTTTGAGCACTTCGATATTTTGTGCTACAGGTGACACTCAGATATTTTGTGCCGCTGAGGACACCATTATGCGTTGTGCCGCTAGGGACACTCAATGTATTTGAGGTGCGAAGACCTCTCATGAAGGTAGAGGCATTAGGGCCTCCAACAGTGCTCTTGGGAATATAATCTAAATTCTTATTTTTTTTAAGTCTTTTTCCCCTTATTTGTATGAGGTCATCATTAGGAAGGGTATGTTGTTCTTGAGTATTATCATCCTCTTCGCATTGGAAGGGTCTCTTTGATGTCATTACCTTGGATAATGTTTCCAACATACAAGATCTCATTTCCTCGTGGATGATGTTTTTAAAAGCCTCATTATTTAGGTTAGGGGTAGGTATGCTAGCCTCTGCCTTATCTGAGTCTAAATCTGACATAATATAGGAGTTTAATAAAGATATTAATGAATAAGTAAATCTCCCTTATTTTAAAAAATATATATTTTTTATATATATTAATCTTAAATGGTGAATAAATCTACCCCTTTTTTTAATGCTAATATTAATTTAAATGCTAGGAAAAGCTCTCTGATAAACTGCCAGCTGATCTTCATATGAAGGATGGTAAATGGGCTCGAGCGAGATTATGGGAAGTTGATGAGTGTTTGGTTGTCATGAAAACGGGCATTGCGAGGCTTTGTAACGCGTAAGTTGTCACTAATGAATGAGGAATAGTCCTTGGCAATGCAGCGACGTTAGAGGTGCGTTGCCAAGGACCGCTCCTCAAACGTTTAACGAAGCAGCGCGGAAGTGCATTTTCAGAGGGTTTCCACCGCAGTCTCGCTTGGGGCAGAACCAGACGCTACCGGAGGAGTCAATTCGGGGGTGAGACAAGCTCAGTAGGTAAATTTACTCGCCCAGCGCTAGTTGTAGAAAAGTAAATATTCTGAAAAAGAATTGGTTAACGAAGGAGGATACACGAGGAACAAGGTCAGTGGTCGATCTCCATAAATTGGAGATCGCAACGACCGGGGAAAGAGGAGGGAAAAAGGGGGGTTAAGAGCCCACATAAAAGGATGTAGAAAGTCAAACTGGCAATAAAAGTCGAATAACGTCATCAAAGTAAAAATGTAAATAATGCGAATAACATCATCAAGACTAGAATAACGTCATTAGGTTAAAAGGGTAAATAACATCATTAAGAGATAAATAAACATTGTTATTTGAAAGGTAGAGAAGTAATGAAAAATAACTTATCTTCTTGGAGCCGCATTTAAAAGAGGCAGAATGTTATGGTCTCATGGCTTATATTTATTGTTAACGTTCTTTTATGAAACCTTTGCTTTATGATGTATGTGGCTGCTTGGGGACTGCATTAAAGTAACATGCATAATGGTAGCCTCCGGTCTTGTAATGAAATTTGTGTCAGCCCGGTGGTGCCACAACTTTCCCACACAAAAATGTGTGAAAAAAGTGATTTGTTGAGCTAAATTTGAGGTTTGCAGGGAATTCTGTGTAAGGAAACGTTGGGGATCCATGCCAGCCATACCTCCCTGGAATCCCCCGGGTGTCTAGTTTTCAGAAATGTGTGGGCTTGGTAGGTTTCCCTGGATGGCCGCCGAGCACGGGGCCAAAAACCCAGGTGACCCCCCCTTGCAAAAACAGGTTGTTTTGTGATTGGCAATATTGATGTCGCCTCACTACGTTTTGGGCACTTGCCTGTCACGGGTACTTGGGCCTCCCACACGAGTGAGGCACCGTTTTAATTGGGAGACCTGGGGGAACGCTGGGTGGTAGGAAATTTGTGTCAGCCCGGTGCTGTCACCACTTTCCCACGTTAAAATTTCCGAAAAAAGTGATTTTTTCAGCTAAATTTGAGGTTTGCAGGGGATTCTGGGTAAGGAAACTTTGGGGAATTGACGCAAACTATACCTCCCTGGAATCCCCCGGGTGTCTAGTTTTCAGAAATGTGTGGGTTTGGTAGGTTTCCCTGGGTGCCGGCAGAGCTAGGGTTAAAAAACTACAGCTAGGAACTTTGCCAAAAAAGGGTCATTTTTCACTGTGAAATTGTGCTGTGTCCACGTTGTGTTTTGCGCCGTTTCCTGTCGCAGGAACTAGGCCTACCCACACAAGCGAGGGACCATTTTTCTCAGAAGACTTTGGGGAATGCGGGGTGGGTGGAAATTTGTGGATCCACACTAATTCCAGAATTTTCCACCACAGAAATGTGAGGAAAATGTGTTTGTTTGGACAATTTTTTACGTTGGCAAGGGATTCTGGGTGACAGAAGCTGGTGGGAGGCAGTCAAGTCACCCCATCCTGGATTTGCCTGGGTGTCTTTTTTTCATAAATGCATAGGTTTGATAGGTTTCCCTAGGTGCCAGCAGAGCTAGGGTTAAAAAAACTACAGCTAGGCGCTTTGCCAAAAAAGGGTCCTTTTTCACAGTGAAAATGTCGCGTGTCCATGTTGCATTTTGCGCCGTTTCATGTTGCGGGCACTAGGCCCACCCATGCAAGTGAGATACCATTTTTCTTGGAAGACTTTGGGGAATGCGGGGTGAGTGGAAATTTGTGGATCCACGCAGATTCCAGAACTTTCCACCACAGAAATATGAGGAAAATGTATTTCTTTTTGTCAATCTTTTAGGTTAGCAAGGGATTCTGGGTAACAGAACCTGGTGGGAGGCAGTCAAGTCACCCCATCCTGGATTCCTCTGGGTGTCTAGTTTTTGTCAAATGTATAGGTTTGCTAGGTTTCCCTAGGTGCAGGCAGAGCTATGGTTAAAAAACTACAGCTAGGCACTTTGCAAAAAAAGGGTCATTTTTCACTGTGAAATTGAGGTGTGTCTACGTTGCGTTTTGCGCCGTTTCCTGTTCCGGGCACTAGGCCTACCCATGCAAGTGAGGTACCATTGTTCTCGGAAGACTTTGGGGAACGCAGGGTGGGTGGAAATTTGTGGATCCACGCAAATTCTATAACTTTACACCACAGAAATATGAGGAGAATGTGGTTTTTTGGACAAATTTTAGGTTTGCAAGGGATTCTGGGTAACATAAACTGGTGAGAGGCAGTCAAGTCACCCCATCCTGGATTCCCCTGGGTGTCTAGTTTTCAAAAATGTATAGGTTTGCTAGGTTTCCTTAGGTGCCGGCAGAGCTAGGGTTAAAAAAACTACAGCTAGGTATTTTGCAAAAAAAGTTTTATCGGGAGACTTAGGGTAACTCAGATTTGTAAAGCAACTGTTATTACCTATTGACTTTTGATGCATTTCTGCCTTCCAAATGAAAGACATTGTGTACAAAGAAGTCATTTTAAAAAATGACCGATGATTCTCATGCTAGTATGAGTATTCCCAATTTCGGAAATGTGCAAATATCTTCTGTTTCTAAACTCTATATTTTGTTCCCATTTCAGAAATACATAGGTGTCTTTCATACCGATTTTTCCATGTATACATTCTCCTACAATAATTGCTATATACCCGGTACATAATAAAAAGCCATTGGAAATTGCTGCTCAGTTTTTGACTCTGGGTTCGATCGGGTTCTTGGTGAACCTACAAGTCCTATATATCCCCACAACCAGGAAGGTCCCGCGGATGTAACGGTGTATTGCTTTCAAAAAGCAGTCATAATTAGAAGAAGTTACAGGTGAAAACGTTGACACCAAAGGCTGTTTTTTTCAACTAATTTTCAATTTTTCCAATATTTAACTGTTAGTTTCTATAAAGAAACCTTGATGGATCTACACAAATGACCCCTTGCTTAATTCAGAAATGTGTCTACTTTCCTAAAATGTATAGCTTTCCAGGATCCATTATTGCTTTCATACCCATTTCTACCATTAACTGGAAGTAGGTTGAAAGCACAAAAAATAGCAAAAATAGGCTATGTCCCAGAAAAATGCCAAAACTGTGTAAAAAAGATTGGTTTTCTGACAAAAGTTTGTCATTCCCTAAAAGCTGGGAAAATGGTGATTTGAGCCCCACAAACCCTTTTTTGATACAATTTGCAGGGAAAAACCCAGACGCTTTCATTTGCAGCCCTTTTTTCCAATTTTTCCAAAAAAAACAAAATTTAGCTGTATTTTGGCTAGTTTCTGGGACCCCTCCAGGGGATCCGCAAACCCTGGGTACCTTTGCAATTCCCATGATGTTGGAAGAAAAGGACGCAAATTTGGCGTGGATACCTTATGTGGTCAAAAAGTTACAGGGGCCTTAGCGCGCACTACCCCAAATAGCCAAAAAAAGGCTTAGCACAGGGGGGAAAAGGCCTAGCAGCAAAGGGGTTAAATAAATAACCAGATCTAATTAGATTTATTCCAGTGGTCATTGCTTCAACTGGTAAGCAGTTAAATGAAGGAGTAGCCGGGTCCACTGTTGTGCACTACTTATTTTGGCCCCACCTGGCTACTGTCTTTTGGGACAAACTCCCCCCTTTTGTTCTTAGACACTAGACCACACAGCATTAGGCAATTTGGACATATGCAATTCTTCCAATACTCTTTGCTTTGTAGTGCATTGACATAAATGACATGTTCTTATTGCTTCTTCTACTTGACTATCTAGTCGTGGAAACCACATTTTTTATTAAGTTCTTCATCACCGACATGCCTCTGTGACTTTCATGAGCCATATATATTACACATCTTTGTACATTTTCGGGAATTATCAATATATTTCCTCTTAGAAGTACTCCGGAGGATGAAATTGCTAATTATGAATGGATTTTCTTGAATGCTAGAATTACATTTATTTGAAATTGTGTTGCAGTGTGAACTAGTCTCCACTTACTTTCAAAGATAATTCTCTTCACTTCTCCAAGTGTTTCATCTTTGTTGGTCATTAAAACTAATTCCTTTTCTCAAATGATTCCTGGTACTGTAGACCTAATAATGAAACAGACATATTCTTCTGCTTCCAAATGTTCTCTTGTCTGTGTTACAGTAGGGTACTGAGACAAATAACCCGCTGGGTTAAATTATTTTCCTGGCTTGTGAATAATCTGAAAGTCATAACCCATTAGACGCATTCCCCATCTCTCAATTTGTGTCAGCATTTTAATTTTTGGATTCCCAAAAATTCTAATTAATGCTTGATGGTCTGTTATTGTAACAAATGGTTTGCCAAATATAAAATCATGATAATACTCACAGGCCCATACAACTGCCAAACCTTCTTTTTCTGGTTGTGAATATCTCCGCTGCACATCAGTAAACCTTTTACTAGCATGCAAAATTATATATCGAGAAGTCTCCCTTCCAGGTTTATGCTGCACCAATATCACACCAAGCCCCACTGGACTAGCATCTACCACTGATCCTTTGCGGAATTGTGGATCAAAATATTTCAAATAAGCAGCAGTTGATATATCTTGTTTTATTTGCTTGAATGCTTGATCACAGTTCAGATCCCAATTGAACTTTTGACCTTTTTTTGTTAGTTCCCTTATGGTAGCATAGTCTTTTACATATTGTGAATAATAACTTGCCATCCCTAGAAATGAACGTAGTTCTGATATGTTTTTAGGAATGGCTATTAAGTTTAAAGATGATACTTTTTTTTGGGATCAGGTCTCATAACTTTGCGAGAGATGATGTGTCCATAAAACATTAATTCAGATTTATTTATGTCACATTTTCCAAGATTGAGTGTTAAACCAGCTGCTACAAGTTGTTGACAAACTTCATTTAAATTTTGATCATGATGATCCTCTTGCTTTTTCCAAAAATCAAAATATCATCACTGTAATTCACAGCATTCTTTTTTGGTCTTATTATATTTGTTCTAGTTTCCTGAAAAATGTCAGCAGCTGAGCATATACCAAAATTCAATCTTTTGTATCTAAAAAGACCTAGGTGCATTGAGAATATTGTTATGTAACGAGATTGAGCATCTATTTCTAACCGATGATATCCTTTATATAAGTCTAACTTTGAGAACACAGTTCCACCAGAGATACTACTTATCATGTCATTTAAATGTGGACCCGGATGCCTCTCTCTTTCATTTGCTGTGTTGAGCACTCTCATATCCTATCGTTTCCCGAGGGCGAGGACTGATCAATAATCAAGCATGACACCAGGTAGTGTGTGAGACCAGTCCGTCACATTTTGTGAGATGCCTACACTCACAATTTAAGTCTTCTGCACCTAGGTCACTACTCTGGGAGCGAACCCATTTTGCGATGAACACTCTCATATCCACACACATTTTTATATCCTGTGTATCTTTTTTTGGGACCACTACAATTGGAGATATCCATGGCGTTGGCCCAGATACTGGTTCAATAATATCTTGTTGAAGAACTGATTTCATTTCCTTCTCTACTTTCATCTGTAAATGTACTGGAACTCTCCTGTAAGTTTGTGCAACAGGTTTTATAGCTTCGTTAATATGCAATGTTATTGTTTTGTCTTTTAACTTCCCCAGACCTGTGAATACCTGTGCGTACTGTTTTAAAATAGGATGATCCATTGTAACATTGCAAGTCATTGCTAGTAAACCCAAAACCTGGGCCATGACATTGCTCAACAAACATGCTCCAGGAACTTCACCTTCTAGCACATTAATTTCTTCTGTGATAACTTTCTCTCCATTCCGCAGAGTTACTTCAAATTTTCTTAAACACAGAACAGGGTGTTATGCCCCCATTGAAAAACACTTACACTGGATGGGGTTAGAGATGGCCTTTTCTCCATGTTTTGATACACAGTAACACACATCATAGTACATGTTTTACCACTATCCAACACAAAATGGACTTTTTTGCGAACCAACTGTGATATCCACAGATGTTGTTTTTTAATTTCTTCTCTTCTGATCATGTTAATTTGCTTGAATTCACTTTCTTCAGACATCATATACAGTCTTTCTGAGTGTTCAGGTTCTTCATCCTCATAATCATGTTCAATGCTTTGCATTTGTCTTAAATGTTTAACATTACCTACTTTCCTTTTATATTCAGGGTATATTTACTTGTTCTAATTTTCCTTTTTACTCCACACTTCTCTTATTTGAATTTGCATACACTTGTAAAAGGATTAAATCCTTCACATTCTCTTCACTGTTGGCCTAGCGCTGGACACACCTTTGAATGTGGGAAAGAGAATCCACACCTGTAGCACAGTCTTTTTTCTTTATTTTGCATCTCTGTTTTTTCAGTAATGACGTCTTTCTTTAACATTTGTTGAACTTGCTCTACAGTTTTTATTCTACCATGTTCCATATTATCAGCATGATTTTGTGCTTGAGTTTCCATTCTAGCCATGCATAATATTGTTTGTAGATCATATGTTTTTTCTAACATTTGTTTCTGAATTTTACAGATGAACACCCTTGAATTATCCTTAGTCTTATTGCTTCTTCATTATGAAATTTATAAAATTCACAAAAAGTAACCATCTTCCATAGCCTTGTTACATATTCATCCATTGATTCATCTTCATTCTGGAAAGCCACACTGAAATTATATCCTTCAAAATCCAGATTCCTTTATGGATCAAATTTGTTATTCAGACATTGAATAAGCCCTTTATACGTTGTTCTTTCATTTTCTGGGAAGGTGACAATTAAATATTCAACATCATCACCTACTAAGTTGAGTAAAAGATCTCTCGCTTGTTTATCTGTGTGTTTTTCCACAGGTAGCCCTTAGAAAATGCTCAAACCTTCTTACCCATTTCTCCTATCTGTGCGTAATATTTTGCTGATCGGTCGAAAGAAAGGGTAAGGGTCTCCTAAAAATTGAACTAGAGATAGTTCCTGTGTCCTCCACACCATTGTATATTTCTGTATCAGTGATGACATTCATTTCACTGTTTGACTCTCTGATGACCATTATTTGAATAAAATGAGATTTTTTTTTTGATGTTTTGAATATGTATCAGTAATAATGTAAATCCAACTTTTTTCTTATTATTTTTCCTTTTTATTGTACAATTCAGGCTTAAAACAAACTTGCCTTTAAATTAGCCACCAGCAACAGTTTTGACGGAAAAAAAAGAAAAATAACCTCTTCAGGCTGACAATTGCCTGACTTTAAAATGGCAGCCATACTGCTCGTATTTGTGTGAGCAGCGTCTTTCTTGTGCTACTCACATGCTAGCGTGCATCACCCGCTGTCTCTTTCAAATCCAAACAAAGAGAGATCAATGCACGCGCACACAGCCTGCTCAATCCTTAGAGCAAAACTACTTTAAATGGACTCTGAAGCCCACACACATTGCGCGTCGAGCTTGCCTCTATCTATTTACTGACTGCCCTCCGCTCTGCTACAGTTTGTTCGACACTATAAATGCGGCAGTGCTGGAGGGCAGAAGTCATTTTTTTCTTCTTGAATTTGCAGCATCCAGTGCACATGGAGAAAAAGTAAGTGCAATTACACCACACCTCATCGCCATTCTAATCCTCATAAAGCACACAAAACAGGAAGACCTTTTACCTTATATTTATTGTATTGCTCCCAGCTATCACATCCTTTCTCAACTGCCTGCCTTACATTCCACATCTCCAAACCTTCTATATCTGAGGTTCTAGTTCTATAGCATTACACCATGAACCTGGTGAGATTTAGACAAACTAATAGACTCTTGTTAGACTTGACATCATTGGCATGGTAGTACCTCAAACTTTTTGCTTTCACTCCCCCTGTTTTGTTGAATTTATTATTGTTGTCATTAGAACTCTGTCCACCTTCCACTGATAACCCATGCTAAAGTGCATGTGCTCACTTTTTCAAACATGGTAAAACTGAACTACACCTAATTAGCACATTTAATTACTTGTAGGTCCCTAGTAAATGGTACTACAGGTAACCATGGCCTATAAAATTAAATGCTACCGGACCTGCAGCACTCATTATGTCACCCACTAAAGTAGCCTTTTAAAACATGTCTTACACCTGCTCCTACAGCCTGTGGTGCTGTTTTAAATTGCCATTTTGACCTTTTCACCAGGCCTAAACCGTCTTTTTCAATACATATAAGTCATCCCTAAGGCAGGCCATAAGGGCTCACAGGGTAGGGTGCATTGTATTTCTAAAATAGGACATGTGTACTTAAGTTTTTCATGACCTGGCAGTGAAACACTCAGAATGTGAGTTTTCACTGCTGTAAGGCCTATCTGTCCAATTGACTAAAACCAGGTTACCTCATTACAGTTAATAACTGATACCTTTGGATTGGTAGCAGATAGAGATATGGTGTTTAGCCTTAAATGATTTGTAATTTAAAGTCCTCTTTAATGCTGAATTCAGATTTTAAGTAACATTTTTGAAAATTCAACTTTTAGAAAGTTGGCATTTTCTCATCCCAACCATTTGCGCTTATGCTAGTGTCCTGGGTCACATGACTGTGAATGGCTCTGCTGTTGGGATTTGTGTATTGCTTCTTGACAGTGACACAAAGGGGGCTTAGGTGTGGACATAATGGGCCATCTTCGTAGAAGGATTGGGATGTGTTGTACCCAGTCCCACTTACACTAAGGAAAATGACACCCGGGCTGCCTGCTTTCTGTCATCCTCCAACAGTTTGGAGCCTCAATAGAGGAAGAGGAACAACTTTCCAGAACCAGATGTGGGAGGTAGGACCAGGAGTCTCCCCCACACAAAAGCTAGCACTAGGTATGACTATTGCTCTTCCAGTGCCACTTTTGAGACCTGTCCTGTTGACTTTACAGAAAAAGAACTGTCCTGCTACTGAAGGACTGGCTTGCTGAATGGGAAGGAAGATTTGACCTACATGCCTTTACCCCAGGCTGTGTGACACTAAGGGTCAGTTACCTGACCTACTGTATGAGCTACAGGGACACGTCACAGGCCTCCCTGCAACTGCCCAGTTGACCCGCTGCACTAGGCCTGCCTGGACCTGCAACTCGACCTGCCTGGAGTAAGTCCTGATCCCCAAGAGGTGCGCCTAAGTCATGGACCCTTGGCTGGCATCATAGTGTACACCTCCCTGCCTAACTGTGGGTTCCATCAAAGCCGATGCATCACAACGCATGACCTCCCATTGCAGTCCCTAGCAGCTTCTGGTTGGAGGCCTCATCGGAACTAATGCAGCGCGATGCAACTCGACACAGAACATCTCATCGCAGCCCTTGGAGTGCTTAATAAGAACTGACGCAGCACGACGCAAGTCAACGCATGACCTTGCATCACAGCCCTCGCAGCTCCTGAACTGAACCAACGCGGCATGATGTAACTCAATGCTGGACTTTGCAGTAATGCACCATGCATCTCCTGATCAGAACTGATGCTGGGCAAGGCAAAGCCTCGCATCAAGGACATAAGGTACAACTCTCAGCAGGAGTATTCTGGTCACTGTATCCAGCCCATGGTCCATCATGGTCAGTCTGAACTTGTGGCTTTGTCTCTGTCTGGTTCAACCAGATAACCACAGTTGGCGCCTGGTGCTTTTGGTGCTATTTTCACTTACAAATGCAAAACTGAATATCTCAGGTTCTACTGATTCGATTTTTGTTGTTTGGTATTAGTATTTTTTTAATTCACTCTATTTTTCTAAATTGATTTGGGATTTTCTTGTGTTGTGTTTCCGATTTGTTACTGGTTGTGTGCTGCATAAATACTTTACACATTGTCTCTAAGTTAAGACTGACTGCTTTTGTGCCAAGCTACCAGAGGGTTAATCACATGTTAATTTACTGGCTTTTGTGATGCACCCTGACAAGGATTGTGGTTGTTACCTGAGTGGGGCTTCACCTCCCCAACTAATAACCCAACTTCTTATAGCCCATTCAACCACACAAAGGGAGCACTGTAAACTATAGATTGAATTATTGACCATGAACTTGAATTTCAAAACTCAGCAAGCTCAATGCTGCTGATATTGGGCCATAAACCAGCATTGGCACTACCGAATGACTAAACTCATGTTTTGTGTTTATCCATCGGACGGGTTATGGTAGCTACTTGATTTGCGACTTGCTATCCCCAAAAATGTACACAGAAATGATCAAAGCCTAGAACTAAATAGCAATTCCCTATCGATTGTCTCAGTTTCTAGGTATCATGCATTGAAACTATTTACTCTGCCATTGTTCTGCAGTGCTCAGTTTGTAAAAGAATAATTGCCAGGCCTAAAGATGATCAGAAGTCCATGACCAGCATTATTGAATGTCGGCGTGCCAAATATGAAGGCTGCATAGTTTTGATTCCAGGTCATGCCTCTTTAATCCACCACCAGACACTGACTTCCCCTTTACCTTGCTCTTGCAGGTTCCTGCTTTCTGCATTTGTCACATCTTCTCTTCCTCTTTCTTACCGACTTATGTGCTTTTCTCTCTCTTGGCTTAATGTCTAATGAGGAAAAATAAGTACCTCTCCTCAAAAGTGAGTGTTGGTGGCCTCCACCTTCAAACACTGACTCCAATTAAGTACAGTTCTTAGTCCTAATAGGAGGGACAATGCAACCAAAATCTATACCCAACAATAATGTTGTGTATAGATTTTGGTAAACAATAACAATTACACTACACATTCCATTGAGATTATCCCCTATTTACATATCAGTGATTGGATTGGACAAAACAGGTCACTGATTGAGAATGAAATGCTCTGAGTTGGATACAATTCATTTGGATCTTACAAAATGGGTCTTACATAATGCCTTAACTACTGCTGATGCAGTTAAATGTGTGGTATGTTTCTTTTTATTTTGTGGTGTTTGCTTAAAATAATTATTTAAAAACATATGTCCATTAAAACAACTTGTCAAACCGTGACATATTGGATTTAACAATGTTTGTTTTTGGTTGATCCAAGCAATTCAGTAAATGATTATACTCTTTAGTTCCAGTACAGCATTTCGTTAAGGATATTACTTTTTTCTTAATAGTCAACTTTCAATGTGGCCATGCCCAAAGTACGCACAATTAAGAAATACGTATGAGTTGATGTTTAATGGCATGTTATATGTTATGCAATGTTATGTGAATTTGTAGAGTGCGGCTAATTATCCGTGATGGTATCCAGGCGCTGAGTAGAGCAGGCCTGTGGGGGGAGGTGGGAGATCATGCCTGTTTCGTCTGGAAGAGCCATGTCTTGAGGTTCCTTTGTAAGTCCATGAGGGAGGTTCGGAGGTGTTGCAGGAGGCCATTCCAGGTCTTGGCTGTGAGGTATGAGAAGGTGTGTCCTCCACTTCTGAGCTTCTTGATGCAAAGGAGGTTCGATGTTGGCTGGGATGCAGATTGAAGGTGTATGGTGGGTTGGTAGAAGGTGAGGTGGTGGTTGAAGTAAGCTGGATTGGTGCTGTGGAGAGCTTTGGTGGCGTTGGTGAGTAGCTTGAATTTACATCTTTGCCAGACTGGGAGCCAGTGGAGAATTTTGAGGTGTCGAGAGATGTGGTTATTTCGTGGGATGTTCAGGATAAGTCTGGCGGCAGCATCCTAGGTGGTCTGGAGTTGGTGTAGAACATGGCCTGGTATTCCGTTGTAAAGGGCGTTTACGTAATCAAGTCTATTTGTGATAGGTGCCTGGGTGACCGCTGGTCTGATGTTCAGTGGAATCCACTTAAAAATCTTGCGTAGCAATCGCGGGATGTGGAAGCATGATGAGGAGACAGTGCTGATTTATCTGCTCATAGAGAGGTTGGTGTCCAGGATGATCCTGGGGTTTTGGCATGGTCCACAGGGGTGGGTGGGGACCAAGTTCAGAGGGCCACCAAGAGGCGTCCCGGAGGAGTGGTTGTTGCCAAAGATTAGGACTTCGGCTTTGTCTATGTTGAGCTGGAGGCCGTTGTTTTTTATCCAAGCAGGGACGTTGCTCACGCAGTTGGCAAACTTTGCTTTGGAGGTGCTGGTTGAGTCGGTAAGGGAGAGGATGAGCTGTGTGTCATCGGCGTAGGATACTATGTTGATGCTGTGTGCTTTGACAATGTTTGTGAGGGACGTCAAGTAGATGTTGAAGAGTGTTGGGTTGCGTGACGATCCCTGAGGGACTCAGCAGATGAGCTTCTTGGGTCCTGAGTTGTAGGGGGGAAATCTAACGCAAAGAGTTCTGTCCATGAGGGAGGAGGATATCCACTTGAGGACCAGTCCGCAGATACCTAAGTGCTGAAGCTTTCTGCCGAGTGACTTGTGGGAGACCGTATCTTAGCATGTGTTTTACTGGTAGAGTGGCTTGGCGAGTGGGTATCTTGAAATGAATAATGTATTGGTTGGACCATGTGAGCGGGGTAGTGTGGGTGGTGGTGAACCTGTTGTTGGAGGAAAAAATAGGGTCATGGGTGTTGTCTGATGTGTGGGTTTTCCTTGGAAGACCTGTGTGAGTCTGACGGGAGTGATGAAGTCTGCGACGTGGTTGCAGAAATCTGCTCGAGGCCCCGGTGATGGTAGGTGAGGGTTCCCTTAAGTGTGCTGTTGTAGTACGTTCGTATTTTCAAGTGAAGGTGTTCCATGAGGTTTGTGTCCAAGTCCGTGGAGGTGGTGCAGTCAGTCGTGTTTTTGCAGATGATCGCGAGTCATCCACCTGGTTTGTGGGTTCGGTCCTTGTGTACAATTTTGCAGGCGGGTGGGATGGGTGCACGGATTTTTGGGTTGGAGGGTGGGTTAAGCCATGTTTCAGTCAGGAAGAGAAGGTCGGGTGTATTGCTGTTGAGGAGATCCCAGATTTCGGTGGAGTGTTTACAGAGGGATCGGATGTTGAAGAGCATGGCGGACAGTTGGTGCAGGTTGGTGGCGGTGGCGGTGGTGGCATGCTTTGGTTGTTTGGAGTTGGTGGTGTTTGCGTCTGAGGTGTCACAGATGAAAATCGCAAAGGACGCAGGAGAAAGGTCCTACCATGGTGCTGTGGAATGCGCTGCAGCAGCATGTTTGTAAGTTGCTGAAGTCACAGAGGATGGCAGAGGAGCCGGGAGTGAATTTGTTGGCTCTGGTGGTGACTGTGGTGTTGTGTGGATGGTCAAGGGGAAAGGGAACCTCGCACTTGGTGCGGTTCTGGCACAGACGGGCTCAGATGGGCATGCTAGTGGTGCATCCGCTCCATGTGTCCACTGCGCAGTCGCGGTCCAGCCAGTTTTAAGTAGGTCCTGGGGTGGGTAAACCCGGGTAGCGGCAGTGTCACTTGGTCATAAACTGAATTAGGCTGGAACAAGCAGGAACTGGAGGCTACGGGCAAATGGCAAGCTAGGTGCTCAGGTGCCTACTGATACAGTAATGCTGTGGCCTCCATTAAGTAGGCCTTGGGGTAGGCGGGGCTTCTGTTGGCAGAAAGAAAGGTGATAGGGAAAAACCCGGGTGGGAAAACCCTGGCAGGGGCGGTGTCACTTGATCAAAAGGCTGCAACTGGTGTTGGAACAACAGTAACTGGAGGCCAATTTGTTAATAGATGGCAACTGGATCAGGTTGGAACAAGCAGGTACTGGAGGCAAGTTGTAAACTAGGTGCCCAGGTGCCTACTGATGAGTTGCACTGCTGCCTGCATTAAGGGGGTTCAAGAGTTGTTGGAATTTTTGTTGGTGGGAAGAACTGTGAGCAGGAAAAACCCGAACGGGAAACCCAGAAATGGTGGTGTCACTTGGTCAGTGGCACCTAGATCAGGCTGGAACAACCAGGAACTGTAGGCCACTGGCAAGTAGCAAGCTTGGTGCCCAGGTGCCTCATGTTTTATTTCTAAAGTAACAGAAATATAACATAGGCTTTCCAGCACACTCCTGTATTCTTATGTTCTCCAATATTCAAGAATGTATTCTATTACGGCATGCTGTGGAGGTATAGCCCCTGGGCCAGGGTAGCAATCAAAAATGTGCTCAAGCACGTTCCCAGTCTGGGACTGTATCCCCTTCTAAAGCAGTTCTATTCAAGTACAGACAGTCTCCATTTTGTAATTGAATGTTTATATATGTGAGCACAATTACTCCATAGCATAAATCCCCTCCTTCAACAAATCATGGTATTGCATTTTGTTCATAAGACATGGTGATTAAACATGAATCGAATTTGCTCATTCATCAGAGGATAGTCCCTGTAGAACAGAAGAAAAGTTAATCATTCACCAACATCCATTGTATATCCTCAAACAAAATGTAATGCATATTATACATAGACTGTTGAATAGATTAGGCTGGGCCTTTAGAAGATTTACCTAAGGTCCATCCACATGTGACTCCTGTTCTCTTACTGTAGAAAGAAACTCAAAGTGTTGCCGAAAATAAAACAAACAGCAGGGTCCATTCTAAAACCAAAAATGAGAATAACAATGAATAGTTACGCATGTGGTCATGGGGGGTTATAATAGTTCTGTCACAGTGTAAATTCCATACTGCTATCTTTGTGAGAAACTTGTAGCCTTAGTAATAGTGAGACAGTACTTTTCAAACAACAGTTGCAGGTGTGAGTGAACCCAGGTAGTCATTTAAACAGTGGCGGTGCGTCCATTGTGGGCGTTGGGGCGTTGCCCCCCCGCCCGCGCCCGCACCGTAACTCTTAGTTTTAACTGATTTATTGAAGTTCAGCCGCAGCCTGCAGCGGCTCCGAGGGAGAACTGACATTGACAATCATGACTGTCAGTCAGCATGAGTCAGACGTCGGACCGCCCACCTCCTTCAGAGTCTGAAGGGGGTGGGCGGTCTCCGGTCTGGCGTCATGTTGACTGACAGTCATGATTGTCAGGGGCAGGCAGCAGGCAAGCACAAGCACAAGTGCGCATGAGTGGGGATGGTGGCGAATTTTTGCACCGTGCCCAGTCATGCGCACTGGTGCCTGCTCAGGCTGGCGCATGCCCATTAGGAGAGCGAACCTCGGTCTCCTAATGGGCAGGCGGGCAAAGCGTAACATTGCCCTACGCCTGCTCTGATTGGCTTAGAAGGGTTTGCTACTTAGTTCCAACTTCCCAGCAGTGATGCGGCTGTTCCACTGTTGGCGCCAGAACGGACCCGAGGCCGGCGGCGCAGACCTGGTCAGGTAGGATTGATTTTTATTATTTTAAAACTCCCTCCCCCGCGCGACACGGTTTTAATTATTTTAAAACTCCCTCCCCCGCGCGACACGACATCCCCTCTTCTCCCCTCGCGAGCCGCGACTGGTTTTATTCGTTCCCCGCCCACGGGCCGCGATCCTCCCCTCGAGCATGCCGGCCGCCATTGATGCGTTTATTACACAACACTAACTTTTAAGCTCCGCCATAGGCAGAGCAGGTACCTATGGCTTGCGTTTCTGTTCCCACAGGTACCAGAACTTAATTTGTCAGACAGAGGCTGCTTTGAAATTGAAGAGATCTTAGTTTTGAACTGCATGCTCAGTGTATTGAAATGGAAGCTGATTAAGTAATGCCAATAAAACGACAACTATCTTCACTGAGTTTAATTAATTTAGTTTTATTCGTTAATCGTTCCCCACCCGCGGGCTGCGATCCCCCCCCCCCTCGAGCATGCCGGCCGCCGCTGCAGGAATATAGTATATACGTCACAAGCTGGAGTTCGAATTCCCCATCTTGCTGCTTGCTTGACAACTAGAATTTATCTCCGACCTGTGGTGGCATTTTAAAATTAAAATACTGATCTTCGTGAGTGGGTCTTCAGAACCCGTGCTCTTGTCACCCCCAAGAATGTCATTCTGATCAATATACTTAAATGTTACGGAAATAGGTTCTTTCCGTGGGACCAATTTGCTTTTATTTGAATCTGATTGTGAACAGATTACTGCAGCGGAGCACATTCAGCCGAAATGGGCTCCGTACCTGCTGCACAAAGCTGTTGGCACCTGGATTTAAATCAAACCCAAGTGGTCGCTCAGAGAGGAACTATTTCCGGAACATTCAAGTATAATGTTTCAAGTTTCCATGCAGTTCAGTTTACCTCATACTATTTACTCTTGCCAGAGGGAATGCAGGGTGACCCATTTTATTAATATGGCTACGATTATTCAAAGTTTTGATTGTATTTTATGTATAAACATGGCACTTTAAAAAATCGATAATAATATCTTTTCAGAATGGAGCAGGTTACTTGTTGACTAATTAGATTGCACATGTGATGCTTTTGCTTAAGGAATCGATTGATGATGAAGAGGAAAACAAACTGCAATACCAAACATTAAAACGTGGCTATTAGTACACTGTACGTTATCTTCGGAAGATAGTTAGCAGGCTTCACCTATCTGACATCAAAACGGGTTTTGTGAGCTGGTGTAAAAATTTGCAACCCAATTGTTTCACACCTAATTACTTAGCATTATTCTGGCCACTTTGCACTCAATTTTATTCCAAGCGAGCACCAAGCATCAGTAGATTTCATTTTTAAAGGTATATCAACAAATAAAGAAATATGCAAGGTACTCATCATTGTTATCTCAAAGTCAGTTCTGAAGTTCAGTGGTTATAATGAATAAGCAGCTGCCGACATCATTAGCACATGTAATCTCTTTATTGATTCTGTAACTGCACTTTCGCAATTGCTTTATTAACCTTCCTGCTTTCTCAAAGATGCTTGAAAATGCACCATTTGCACACTATTTTTTCAATTTTTTCTCGGGGGGGGGACCTCCCTTATGACGGTCGGGCTCACAGTGCTCACTCACCACTTGCCATTCATCACAAACGTTTACGCCCCACGACTTTAAAATGTCACCAGCCGCCACTGCATTTAAAGTGAATGTAAACATTGCTGTATGCAATTGAAACTCTAAATGTGTGGGAGCCAAACCCCAATAATCTCCTTGTCCCAAATATAGTATGAACCCCAAAATTTACTTCAGGCAGTTCAGCTCTATCAATCGTCTCACTGAGCTAGCAGCCCCAACTATGACACAAACTGAGCAACGTAACATCAAATTAGAAACTGGGACCACTCAAGAATTGAGTTCTAGATTAATACAGAATTGTTAATAAAAACAATACAGAGAAAATGCATAATTTGCCATAAATGCACAGACATAGGACGCAGAATCATAAATTGTAACAAAATCCCTAGTTAGGCAAATAAATCTCTCTAGATTCTTAGTGTCAAACTCATAAAGAGTACTGACAGTAAGTGAAATCCTTCAAAGTGATGCATCAGATACATGACGGAAAGTTTCATTCACAATACATGCATTCAATTACAATAGTTATTTTGCGTCATAGCACTTAATATTTCCCGGAAACTGAGGGGGTAGAAAACTCACGGCGGGTTGCTTATTGGGAGGGGGGAATGCTAAGGAGCAAGATGAGCAGAACACCAGACACTACATCCATATTAAATAAATTGTGTCTTACTTAAAAATGTGGCATAACTATCCTACATTATTATTTGCACTTCTTAAAGAGATCATTAAATTGCTCAAGGGCAGTTAGTTCATTGGTTACAACCATATGCATCATTAAAATTACTAATTCGAACAAATAGTCTGTCACCCTAAATTGCACATTCAAAACAAATCTACACATGCACTATCCCCTCAATAACATTGTCATTCCTCTTACCCTTTTCTGTGATGGGAAATAACCCATGCAAGTCCCCTTTGCGCCTATGAATGTTTACCAGAACAGAGTTATGTCATCTGTTACATGATTTACAATCTTGCGCTCGTGAACAAAACCATAGATAGCAAAAGAGGACAGACCAGGGAACTTGTGTGAAACTGAGACACCATCTTAAAAGTATGTAAAAGCTGATGCTCACGGCCTATACAAATAACAAAATTTGGATAATACGAAAAAGTGAAATCATATGCAGTCATGTGTGAAGATGAATAATATGGCAAAGCATATGAACACCATATTGGCAATATAATGTGCAGTCATTCCTAATGATTCTACTCAATATGGGAATATCTTGGAAAAACAATACCCATCCTAAGATCCAGTGATACAAATAGGTAAAAAACAAAACCCATGATAATACATTTCATAACAGATCAACAATGTATCGATTAACAGATGTTCATAAAAAGCAAGTACGTTCCAACCAATCATTAAGGTCTTTCGGTGTGACAGAATCAAATTTCTTTCTCCAAAATAATTTTCTCCTTAAGAGAACTTTCTTATTGTCAGTTACTTCTTTGCATCACACAATGTTCAGAACCAAAAATCTCGATTGGTTATGCCAGGTATGTGTTCATTGAAGTGAGTCACAACCAGTGATTAGTCGGATTGAGTTCAAATGTTACTCTTGTGTCAGCCTAGTTTTGCTTTTACCTTCAGTTTTTTTGATACACACCATCCCACATGGGCATTTAAGCAAATGAGCACGTTTTGTGAATCATAGGTAGCTGTAGTTTTGAGGCTGATTTTGGTGCCTTTTATTGGATGAGTGATCTCTGTGCTATAATGATGATGACAAAGTCAGACATACCTGTAATAAACTTGGAAATCGTTCTAAGTTTACACAGATGGTTTGTGAATTGATTGCACCTCCTACTACAATGTTCACATGCTTTGCAGGAGCCGCATTTATAAAACCCCTGTTATTCATGTACAGATTTCATTTGAATTGAGATGACTATGTACTAACATGTCTCAGATGCATCATGGTTTCTTGTAGGTGATAGAGGGGCCCAATCCTACCTACTTTCCAATAAAGGGGACAGCTGTCAATAATCCCCAATGTTGTTTCATGATATTCCTTATTTTGTAAGCTTTATTGTTATAGGTGGTAATATATTCGATTGTCTCATCTCTAAATTAGACATTTTTGGTACCTTCCTTGGAAAGAACATCCTCCTGTTTTTTATCCTGCACTTTCTTTAGGGCTTGTGTCAGAATTTTGTGGGGATAATGACGCTGAGTGAAATGCTGCACTGTGTTGCGTTGTTCTTTCCTAAATCTATCTGTGCTGCAATCACGCCGTGCTCTAAGGAGTTCCCCATACGGGATACTCCTTTTGAGTGAATTGGGATGATAACTTTCGGCATGTAAGACACTATTTCCTGCTGTCTCTTTTTTGTGTAGTGAGGTTACTAATGTGTTGTTTTCAACCTTTATAGAAAACTCCAAATATTCGCTATACACCTTACTCGTTTTATATGTAAATTTGAGCTTTAAGTCATTTCCTTCCAGAATTTTTATGAAATCTGAAGCTAACTTAATATCTCCATCCCTGAGATCAATATGCTTCTCCTAATGGAAATATGTTTGATATATTCTTCGTTAGTATCTGTCCAGGCCACCTGCTCCTCCCACTAGGAGTTGCAGCACTGATAATGGTCTCTTGGATATATTTGGGAAACATAGGGCACAGCCACTTTGTGACAGTATTTATCACATATTAGTGAATAATTGTTTATTTAATTTTAAAATGTTTATGATAATTTGCTTTAATGATTTTTCTGACATATCGGGAGAAACAGGGCACTGGTCCATCTATATTGTATATTGCATATGTGAGGAATGTGGGATATTATTGTGAGGCAGGACTTTCAATCAATATGTCCCTGTATATCCTTTTTGTGTAACTTGTTGCCACTCTTAGTACTTAAAAATAAGTGTATGAACTTTTGTATAGGTTATAAGGAAATATCTGTCAACCATGTCCCCTGTGCCACTGCTTCTTCCCTAAAAACTATTCCACAATTGGCCCTTCAGGCCCCCTGTAAGTCCTAGTAAAAGATACCTGGGAACCAAGGGAATTGAGACTGAATAGGATCCCATAGGGACCTACCCACCTATGCCATGCAGACTTCTACTATAGCATGCATTTCGATTCAGCCGAACCAAGTTTTATTTTACTTAGAAACCAATTCTGTAATCCAAGTCATTCATCAAACATGTGAATTGTAAAAGATTTCACTTAAAGGAAAGAGAAATAATAAGCCCTAAGTAAACCAAAACCACAACTGAACCAGAAGGAGACACAGTGTTAGGTGATGTGAACAAATACAGTATATTGGTTATTGGACCCTGCACCCAGTGAATTCTAGAACCCAAGAGAGACTGCCTGCTCTTCATCAAAGACCAGAGACAGCGTCTCTGTCCCCAAGAAGCCGACACAAAGAATGCCCTCTGGATCTGCGAGTCACCCGACGCCTCCAGCCCGTGTCAGGAGGGACCACTGAACCAGAACAGGTTCTCCAGCGATCCTGACCTGAAGGCCAGTGTTGGCTGACCCCTCCTGGACTCCACGATGATGCCTGCAGCCTGAATCCAGAGGCTTCCTCTGACCGCGACTGGCTCTGGTAAGAAGACTCTGATGTCTAATGGCACCCCTGCACCCGAAGCCACTGAGTCTTCGTGTGCTGAATCAACAGTTCACCTATGACCCCCTACATCTCTACTTACCTCTGCTGTAATTGGCCTCCCTCCTGCACCCTCTGGTATGACGCCTGCAGTCTGTTTATCCAAAGCAAGTTCTCTATTGAAAAGCATTTGGTGACCGACTCTAAATTTCTACCTGGCTGCCCGTGTCCCGTGGTATATGTTTGGTGCTGCATTGTAGCCTACCCTGTGCTTGCTCTAACCCCCAAAGCTTGGCCCCTGCAACCGTTTTACCTACCTGCAAGCAGTGTAGTTTCAAGCACCCCCAGTCTCCATTGACACACATTGGGCCGATATCCTATTTCGACCTATGCACCTGGCCTCCCCTGTGCCACTGGTGGTGCAGTTTTGGGACTCACCTGACCCTTGCCCCTTGTCCCTAGCTAACCCGAAGACTGGAACTGTAAGTTGGATACTCACCTATATAACCACATATTTGTTTTCCTCTATAGGATTACATTGAACTCTTTAAAAATTTAACTTTGTCGACTTTTGAAAGTGAAACTTATTTTTCCTGAAAAACATACTGACCTTATTGGGAAGATGCTGATCTTAAAATAAATCTTTAACAATGCTCAGTTTTATAAAACTGGTGTGGATCTCCTTTTTGAGTTGTGTGTCAGTTGTAATAGTAATAATCTTTATTTGGTTAAAATAGAAACTATTAAAGATGCAAACTAATACAATTAATACATGTCCGATGTCAATCAGTAATACATGCAAACCAAAACCTGAATATATGTCAGTTATTGGTCACTGTTGTACAATAAATGTCTTACACTCCTCTGTGTTAGGCCTAAGGCTGCTCACCCACAATAGCACTAATAGAGCACTTTGAGTTCTACATTGAGCCCTGTACACTTCTGGGGAACCCCTGGACTATGTGTACGGTATAACCACCTAGTGGCATACCATATATAGAGCCAACTTCCTACATTGTCTTATTCCTATTGTGCATTAGGATTGTGACCAAAATGGATGTACTTAAATGCAGTGGCGGCTGGTGACATTGCAAAGTGGTGTGCCGTAAAAGTTGAGGATGAATTTTATGTAGCGAGCTAGTCCGGTACACATAAGGGCGTTCAGCCCATTCATCATTCACTGAATCATCTCCCCATTAATTCATCCATATTTCCATTATCCACTGCATTTGTCTGTTCATGCAGACATACATCTTTCTAGAGACTCTCACATGCACTCACCCACCCACCCATCCATCCATATATCCATTCACTAGAAAATCATCCATTAATTTGTCCATCATATGGAGCATTCATCCATTCATTTATGTATACATTCACTCATCCTTCTGGATACACTCTCCTGTAACTCTTATGCCCACTCATCCATCTACGGCCTAGACTACGACAACAATTTGCAGCTATGTGTTTTTTTGACTTAGCAGATGTTTCATTCCCATCTGCAGAAAGGCATTTTTAGCATTTCGGCTTACGTACCTTACGTACATGCATTTTCACAAACCGAAAAGAGAGAACAGGCATATAAAACTCCATCTAGAGCAAACGTTCACAACAGCGAGCAATGCACAACCATGCACAAGTATAGTACTCCATGTCCAAGAGAGGTGCATAGGCTAGTCTGAAGCTGTTTGCCCCCATGAGTGAGAATACAATAGGACAAATAGAGACTTCAAAATAAAAAATGCCACTGGGGATATTTGACCCTAGGCACATACTGTGGATATGTGAGGCCCCTGAATTTTCCCTGCCCTGGGTTCAATTACTATCCTTAACTCCAGCAAACAATATATTGAGGAAAAATTAAGGTGGCGTTCAAAGCAACAAGCAGTTTCTTTAATGCACGCTACCAATTTAATCAAATGCGTGTTTTCAATGGAACAAGTGAATTTTAAGATCAGATTTGTCACTATCACATTTTTGGGGGGATTTTCTTTATTGTTTCATCATATTGCCAAATAAAATCAAACATTACATAGTAGTTTTTACATATCACGTTATCTGTAGTAATATATACGTTATTCATTATATTAATAGGAATTCCAGTCTTTGTTAAACTCCAAACTTGTAGATAATAACTAAGAATAAACACCCTTGGCAATATCACTTATACTGTTAGATGAATAATGATCGCTAACCAGTAAGTTATTAACCATGCACTTCTGCACAGAGTGTGTTGTAGGTGACTCTTTCACTACTCACTTAGGCGTCAGAGACTTTGGCAAGGCCCATAGACAAACATGTCCCCTCTTAAACTTGAGCTACCGAAAGTTGTTATGCTGTTAATTAATCAGCAAACCGCTTATCTGCCTCACACAGCCAGCCCCATAGAAGGCCATTGGTATTTATAGCGCAGTACTGAATAAGTTAAATAGGTGCATCAACAACCCCAGGTCCCCATTACTTACCTGTGCCCTTGGACCGCTGCCACTCTTTAAGCAGTATATGTGATGCACATGTCTGAGGATTGTGGTACACACCACCAGCCCCAAGGTGCTCTAACATTCTGCAAATACAATTGACAGATGCAGGAGGCACACAGAAGCATTAGCTGTGTATCTGTCCACAGAATGCTCCAGGGCCATGTGACCCAAAGTCACAGAATCAGGTGTTGCGAGTCTCGTGACTCTGTGATGTAAGGTCACATGCTCAGATTGACAAGCAGCCCCTAGAGTACAGGGCTTAAGCCATACATGCACGGGGCTGCTTTAAAATATGACACTTCTTCACGTCATCAGTGGGTGGTCCCTGAGGACCTCTGTGTATTGCAGACCAGGGCTGGTGCCATGCAAGCCCTTTTTCTGCTAGCTTCACCAGAGATCAGTCAGCACATGTGCAATACCTCATATACCTCTTAAAACTGCCCGACTTCCTGACTTGTCACTGGTAGAAAGCGTAACACAGTCAGAAGGACCAGGCATTTTTTCAAACGAAATGTGGATGGTAATTGCTCTTTGCAATTACCACTCACATTACTCAAAATATTAGGAGGGCGGAGGCCCTGCGCCCAGCACAAACATTGGAGCACATTCTCGTAACCTGACAAAGGCTTTTTGAAAGTCGAAACGAGGTGTTCCTGTTCACATGAATGAACCAGTGTGATCATTTGGTGTTCTCCTTCCTTTTCCACTTGGATTATCTGTGGAGGTTTGGGATTTACTTGGGTGTGTGTGTGTGTGTATATATATATTCACTGAAAAAACCATAGGTTTCACACATGTTATAGTTAGCAGAAATTTTACTGATAAAAAACCAATGAAATTGCCCCGTTATAGTTAGTGCTGGCAACTATAACTCACGCGACCGCAATCCTCTGCTGATGCTAATACTGTATTTAGACACTTATTTGCCCATGTCTTCTTCCATACATTTTTAGCTATACATATATTACAAATATTTTTTTTTATAAAGACACATATGTCATCAGCAGAAGATTGCGGTCGCGTGAGTTATAGTTGCCAGCACTAACTATAACGGGGCAATTTCATTGGTTTTTTATCAGTAAAATTTCCGCTAACTATAACATGTGTGAAACCTATGGTTTTTTCAGTGAATTTGCAAGGTTTTTTAAATGCTAATTCCTAACTATAACGTGTGTGAAACCTATGGTTTTTTCAGTGAATTTGTACGGTTTTTTAAATGCTAAGTTACTTTACGCCATTCGAGGCGTGCGCGCCCACTTAACGCAGTGCGTTCCGTGCACGGTTTTTATCAACTTTAATAAGCCCTGTACATTTGGTGGCCTTCGGCCACCAAAAGCACAGGGGGTGGGGTCAATGTGGATAGTGTTTTTTTTATTTCGATTTTATAATTTCAAGTTGCCAAAATATAGTTTTTTTACTGATGTAATAAGCCCTGTATATTTGGTGACATACGGCCACCAAAAGCACAGGGGGTGGGGTAAGTGTGGATAGTGTTTTTTTTATTTCAATTTTTTACCATACGCTTACGGTAAGCGTACGGTAAGCGTACTCGGCGAAATTGCCGAAAAAAAAATAAAACCGTTTTTGCTCTTGGGGGATGTTTGGGGACTCCCTCAACATGACTATGTGGGAGGGAGTTGTCAAAACAGCCCAGTAACATGTTTTTGGGCATCATGTTTGATAAATAACACTCAGTGCGAGAGACAAAATGGCGGACGCCGCTTCCTGGTTTCGGCCGATTCGAATGTTTACTAAGATCTAAGAGCCAATCAGAATCGCGCTCGCGCACGCCACCGTACGCGTACGGTAAGCGTACGGTAAGCGTACCGTAAGCGGGCTCAGATATATATATTGATTTAAAGGCTATTTTCTCAGAATCTACTGAACAGATTTACACCAAACCTACAAAAGGCACTTCCTTGACATAGGGACTACCTCTCTGCCAAATTTCTAGTAATTCTGTTCAGCCGTTCGGGCTGTAGCTCTGTCTAAAGGTCCTATGGAAAAATGCATGGGAAAAACGCGTTTTGGGACCCCCCTTTTATCTCAGCCCCCGCTTGACGAATCCCCCCGAGACTTTCAGGGTAGGAGCGGAGCGTAGCGCCCCACCTATTTTGAGAAATTCGCGAGGATTCGTCGACCGGCGCCAAAGTTATTCAAAATAGAATGTTGCGGATTTCCTATGGAAAAGGGGTCCTAACTATAACTACCTACTGGCGACCGCCAGTAGGTAATATATATATATATATATATATATAGGTAATATATATATATATATATATATTACCTACTGGCGGTCGCCAGTAGGTAGTTATAGTTAGGACCCCTTTTCCATAGGAAATCCGCAACATTCTATTTTGAATAACTTTGGTGCCGGTCGACGAATCCTCGCGAATTTCTCAAAATAGGTGGGGCGCTACGCTCCGCTCCTACCCTGAAAGTCTCGGGGGATACGTCAAGCGGGGGCTGAGATAAAAGGGGGGTCCCAAAACGCGTTTTTCCCATGCATTTTTCCATAGGACCTTTAGAACGAGCTACAGCCCGAACGGCTGAACAGAATTACTAGAAATTTGGCAGAGAGGTAGTCCCTATGTCAAGGAAGTGCCTTTTGTAGGTTTGGTGTAAATCTGTTCAGTAGATTCTGAGAAAATAGCCTTTAAATCAATATATATATCTGAGCCCGCTTACGGTACGCTTACCGTACGCTTACGGTAAGCTTACGGTACGCGTACGGTGGCGTGCGCGAGCGCGATTCTGATTGGCTGTTAGATCTTAGTAAACATTCAAATCGGCCGAAACCAGGAAGCGGCGGCTGCCATTTTGTGTGTTTCACTCAGAAAAAAAAGAGTGAAAACAAGAAAAGGGGGCAATGAGGAGAGTTACAGACCCCCTTACATTTGTGAGGGGGTCAAAGAAGGGCTGTAAAGTACAAAGAAAACATTTATTGATTTTTTAAAAAATCACGGGGTACGCGTACGGTAAGCTTACGGTAGAAAAAAAAAATAAAAAAATAAATGAAATTCAGATTTAAGTGTTTAGATATTAGGGGGCTCTAAAAAGAGCCGTTGTGTTTATGAAATAATTTTTTTGTGGTACCTACAAGTAAGTACCGATGCAGAGTCTAAGGTTCAAGAGGAAGACTCTGTTCCCTTCATCATTGAAGTGCACACCATCTCCTCTATAAATGTCTTGCATGTCATAACGCAAGTTGTTGTGGTAAATGGCACCCATACCATAGTCACGGAGGAAAGCAGAAACAGATTTGTTGACGTGCTTTCTTGCTTTGTCAATCTGCGGACAGAAATGATTGGACCAGTTCCATTTTTGCCTTTGGCATATGTTGGAAAACACAAAGGCAGTTTTAGGGAAAAGTGAAAACAGTTGTGCAAAGGTGTCCTTCATAAGCATTTCCAGACCTACCCCAGTCAAAGTGCCTAGGTCATTGCCACCACAGTGCACTATTATGAGGTCAGGGTGTTGGATTTGCATGAAGGATTTCACCAATGGCATCAATTGGTGCCACTTTAACCCTATCTGACCAATCCATTTAATGTCTACATTTGGCAAAGCAAGGTCTCTCACCATATCTGTATTCTCTGCAAACTTTTCACTCCAGAAGACATAGCTGTGCCCTACAATCCACACTGTGAACATCTTCAAAGGAGAACTGGATGCACTCAGGAGGTGTCTTTCAGTAGAATGGCAAAAGGAAAAGAAAGACAGTTTGGAAATGGAGGCATACATATTTTTTTCAAAACAAAAAGAACTGCTTGGCTGTTTCATACCATTCTAGAATAAAAACTAGGCTGTATGTGTAAATTAATAGAAGCATGTTTTGTATTGGTACAAAAAAATGTGTTACCAAAGAACAGTAGTATGGATTTGCAGTTAGGTTTGAAAAGTCAAGCACTCTTGCTCTGTGGAATTGAAACATTGTGTGGCGAACTTCTGACCTAACTCCACACAGCAGTGTTCCATGAGCTGTTGCTATGGTAGCAGGCAGAAGTCAAGTTGGGGGAAGGGTACTAGGCAGAAGTCAAGTTGGGGGCAGGGTACTTTTGGAAAAGGGTTGGTTTTCAACCAATAGAAATGTGTGATTACATTTGAAAAAAAGGGGGAAGCACTGAGATTTGAAACTTACATGTATATGTGTGGAAAAATAGAGGGAAAGTTTGCCATTATCTGGTTCTGCTGAGAGGAGAGAGGTGTAGAGAACAGAGATCCTGGCTCTGATAATCTGCTGTTTGAGTGCCACATTTCTTTCACAACTAACTAATTTTAAAGGTGAGGTTAGAGTTTGAGAGGAGATGTATATGGTAAATTAAGAAATGAATAATAGAAATGGAAATTCTTTTTGTTGAAGTTGCGTTTATCATTTTCTGTTTTGGGAGAAATTTAAATGTGAGGAACATGTAAAATAATATGGACTATGTTTTCACGATAAATTAAGGTGTACTGGAAAAAAAAAGAATAGTTTAAGGGTTTGAGGTTGGACTCAGTAATGCAAATACATTCAGCATCACTAAGGCTGGTTGCCCTTGCTGGAATGTAGGCAGCCACCCAGGTTACACATGGTGGTGGTCTGAAAAAGCAGTTTGGACATGTGCATTTAAAAAAATCAAAAAAGTGGTTTCATAATGTGTCAGTCTGTAAAAGTGATTTTCACTTGCCAAAAAAAAAGAGCAGTAAGTGTGCTTTCAAATTGGCAAAGAAATTTCGTTTTGGGACTAATGTGAAAACATGACTCTGTGTGGAAATAGGAATTACAGGCAGAGATTTATTGCGTTTTTTTCTGGTGATTTCACAGTTGCATTAGTAGGAAAAAGGGGGAGCGATTTTTTGGGGGAAGAAGCAGACTCTTAGCACACACCCATCTGCTTGCCATGTATAATCATGCACAGTATTTACAAGCGAGTGGGGTTTTCAGGTTTCAGTCTGTAATGCAAATACATTCAGCATCACTAAGGCTGGTTGCCCTTGCTGGAATGTAGGCAGCCACCCAGGTTACACATGGTGGTGGTCTGAAAAAGCAGTTTGGACATGGGCTTTTTAAAAAAATCAAAAAAGTGGTTTCATAATGTGTCAGTCTGTAAAAGTGATTTTCACTTGCCAAAAAAAAAGAGCAGTAAGTGTGCATTCAAATTGGCAAAGAAATTTCGTTTTGGGACTACTGTGAAAACATGACTCTGTGTGGAAATAGGAATTACAGGCAGAGATTTATTGCGTTTTTTTCTGGTGATTTCACAGTTGCATTAGTAGGAAAAAGGGGGAGCGATTTTTTGGGGGAAGAAGCAGACTCTTAGCACACACCCATCTGCTTGCCATGTATAATCATGCACAGTATTTACAAGCGAGTGGGGTTTTCAGGTTTCAGTCTGTAATGCAAATACATTCAGCATCACTAAGGCTGGTTGCCCTTGCTGGAATGTAGGCAGCCACCCAGGTTACACATGGTGGTGGTCTGAAAAAGCAGTTTGGACATGTGCATTTAAAAAAATCAAAAAAGTGGTTTCATAATGTGTCAGTCTGTAAAAGTGATTTTCACTTGCCAAAAAAAAAGAGCAGTAAGTGTGCTTTCAAATTGGCAAAGAAATTTCGTTTTGGGACTAATGTGAAAACATGACTCTGTGTGGAAATAGGAATTACAGGCAGAGATTTATTGCGTTTTTTTCTGGTGATTTCACAGTTGCATTAGTAGGAAAAAGGGGG
Source organism: Triturus cristatus (assembly GCF_964204655.1). Taxonomy (NCBI): domain Eukaryota; kingdom Metazoa; phylum Chordata; class Amphibia; order Caudata; family Salamandridae; genus Triturus; species Triturus cristatus. Next base: position 502,631,962 of record NC_140582.1, read on the forward strand.
AGCGATTTTTTGGGGGAAGAAGCAGACTCTTAGCACACACCCATCTGCTTGCCATGTATAATCATGCACAGTATTTACAAGCGAGTGGGGTTTTCAGGTTTCAGTCTGTAATGCAAATACATTCAGCATCACCAAGGCTGGTTGCCCTTGCTGGAATGTAGGCAGCCACCCAGGTTACACATGGTGGTGGTCTGAAAAAGCAGTTTGGACATGGGCTTTTTAAAAAAATCAAAAAAGTGGTTTCATAATGTGTCAGTCTGTAAAAGTGATTTTCACTTGCCAAAAAAAAAGAGCAGTAAGTGTGCATTCAAATTGGCAAAGAAATTTCGTTTTGGGACTAATGTGAAAACATGACTCTGTGTGGAAATAGGAATTACAGGCAGAGATTTATTGCGTTTTTTTCTGGTGATTTCACAGTTGCATTAGTAGGAAAAAGGGGGAGCGATTTTTTGGGGGAAGAAGCAGACTCTTAGCACACACCCATCTGCTTGCCATGTATAATCATGCACAGTATTTACAAGCGAGTGTGGTTTTCAGGTTTCAGTCTGTAATGCAAATACATTCAGCATCACTAAGGCTGGTTGCCCTTGCTGGAATGTAGGCAGCCACCCAGGTTACACATGGTGGTGGTCTGAAAAAGCAGTTTGGACATGTGCATTTAAAAAAATCAAAAAAGTGGTTTCATAATGTGTCAGTCTGTAAAAGTGATTTTCACTTGCCACAAAAAAAGAGCAGTAAGTGTGCTTTCAAATTGGCAAAGAAATTTCGTTTTGGGACTGTGAGAGATCCCCGGACATTGCAATGCCAACGCCCCTTCCCCGCTCCTACCTGTGGATTCGGCCTGGGGAGACAGTCCTCGAGAACCCCCACGATCAGCCATTACCATTCCGGAGGCGGGCTCCGCCCCGCGACCCTCAGAGGCGAGCAGGTCCTGGCTCCAACAGGAGTGACCCGGAAGGGGGAGGGATTAAACCCGGATGTCCTTCTTTACTGCAGGAGAAAAGAAGGACCGCGAGAGGAGACGGGCGCACTTGTGCCGGAGAGAGACGGGAGACGGAGGAAGCAGCGAAGGTGGAGCGAGAACCGGAAGAAAGAAGCGAAGTAGAGAACGTGGAAGAGCAGAACGAGGAGCCGGAGCAGCGAGGAGTGAGCGCGAGGTTGCAGAGGACCGAAGAGGAGGAAACCGCGGAGGGTCCGGACGAAGCGTGGTGCGAGGACTGGTGGACCCCACAGGAGGAGGCTGGAGAGCGGCCGCAACCAGGAAGTGTTGCGGCGGGGCCGGTGAGTGGCTAAACTGCGGGAAAACGGGACGGGGAAGAGGGTGGTAGACTGGGAGGGGTAACGGGGAGGAAGGTGGTTATAGGAACACAGGGTGTAATGTGTTGTGGTGGTGGTGCAGTGCTGCAGTATAGAAACGTCTCTCATTTCTCCTTCCTCACTGATTTTTAAAAGCGACAAACTCAATCCCCTCCCCTGGCTTGTGACAATATTGGTGATCGGGTCTTTCCATTCCTCATTTCTCAAAACCCCCCCCCTAAATCCCTGGGTGGAGCACCCTACACCTGCCAAACCCCCACAAACCTCACGGGTGCGGTGTCGGATCTATCTCTCTCAGAGTAGTCCAAAGAGGACAAACTCCCTGACGGCCTTCCGTTTTTGTCTCTATCCCTCTCATGAGCCTCCCTGGGGAATCCATCCCGACCCGACTGGAGCAAGCCACCGGGGGAGAAGACCGTAGAGAGGAGGACGGAGCAGAAGAGATCCTGAGACCACATCAAGAGTCCCTGATATCTGAACCACCGGCCATATCAACTGCTATCAAAATAAAAACCTATCCACTGGCTCACTATATTCAGCCTCCGCGTCTGTTTATCCGGCCCGCCCTCCCACAAGTGGTGTCAGAAGTGGGATCCACCGGAGACATGGAGGCTGTAATCACCCGAATGGCGGAGAACCAAGAAAGCCTGGGGAAGGCCATGGAGAAATTCCTTACCATCGTAGAAGAAGACCGGGGAAAGTTGCAACAGGCCCTTACCGATCAAGGACAGACTCATGACACGGCTATGGGGAAGATTGCCGACGTGTTGGGACAACAAAGAGGTCCGAGTACCCTCCCGTCGGTGATACTGCAAAAGTACGTAGCTGGGGAGGATCCTGAATATTTCTTTAACAATTTTGAACGATTGGCTCTGGCCGCCGCCTGGCCAGCAGACAAGTGGGGACAATACCTGGGACCTCTCCTGTCTGGAGAATTACAAGCCTCCTACCAAGCCGCTAACATCCTGGGTACAACCCCGTATGCAGATATCAAACGATGCATCATGGAACGGTTAGGAGTGGACGACGAGTGTTATAGGATGAAGCTACGCCAGGTAAAGGAAGGACCCCAAGAAACACCTAGGGCCCTATATTTCCGTGTTAGAGACATGGCGGATCGGTGGTTAAAGCCCACTACCGCCACGAAAGAAGAGATTATGGCCAAGGTCTACTTGGAACAATACCTGACCTCACTCCATCCCCCAATACAAAGGTGGGTAAGGCAGCATGCACACCTTACCCTGGATATTGCTGTGGACATCGCCAGTGCCTATAACAGAGCGCAGGAAGTGCAAAAAGGACGGGAAGAGACAAACTTAAACCTGGCTCAAGTGGGGCCCATCGACCTCCCAGACCCATACTCAACCGAAAACCAGATCCCGTCACCATCATCCCCGGACCCCCTATCTTCAGGCCCCCTGGACTCCCGGTGGTGCGAGCCTCAGCCCCTGGACCTCAGTGTTACGGATGTGGAGGGCTGGGTCACATAGCTCGGTTTTGCCCACAAAAAGAGGAGCCAATGGAAATTGGCATGACCAGGAACTTCTATTGCCTTCCCCCGAAGACTACTATCCCTCCTTATCGCTGTGAATTGGCTGTCAACGGACAACGAATGACTGCCCTTGCAGATACAGGATGTCGACAGAGTGTGATACGACCCCAGGATTTGGGAACCCGAATCGGACCGGTGGAAGGAACTGTGAACATCCAATGTGTCCATGGAGACACTAAGACGTATCCCACAACCCATGTCCGGGTTCAAACTTCCACAGATCCGGGGTCAGCGTTAAAAGTGGGCCTCATTCAGCGCCTCCCAGAACAGGTCATCTTAGGGAATGACTATCCTCATTTGCCCGCTTTACTCCAGGAAGCCCCGCCTTCGGACAAAGACTGGTTGAACACTGCCCCTTTTTCACAAGAGGAAAATCACGAGTGGCCCCCTTCCAAAACCCGGAGATCCCGAAACCAAAAAAGAAAGGAAAAAGGAAAAGCCCTATGCGCCCTTCCAGCTACCCCAATTGAAAATCCGTGGGAGCACAATCGCCAGTTCCATACTGCCCAACAGGAAGACCCGGTCCTACAGGAAGCCTGGAGTAAAGCCCTGACGCAAGAAGATCCATTGCACGTATGTCCTTATTTCTTTGTCAGAAATGGGCTTCTGTATCGGAAGGCAGATCCCAACAGCAACCCCCAGTTACTGATCCCTTCCCTATTCCAAGATAAAGTCCTCTATTTGGCGCATAGTCATCTATTAGGGGGGCATTTCGGGGAGGAGAAAACGGAGCAGTTAATAACCCGACAGTTCTACTGGCCAGGAATTTACAAGAAAATAAAGATGTATTGTCGGGAGTGCCCGGTATGCCAACTAAATAGCCGATACCGCCCTCCCCGAGCTCCCTTGCAACCCCTGCCCATTCTCGAAGAACCGTTTTGTCGAGTGGGTATGGACATCATTGGTCCCCTCTTACCTTCCCGAAGCGGATGTCGGTATGTGCTGGTCCTCGTCGATTACGCGACGCGGTTCCCCGAGGCCATAGCCCTACGACACCCAAATGCCACGGCCATAGCAAAGGCCATGATTACAGTGTTCTTCCGGGTAGGTTTCCCAAAAGAGGTCCTTACGGACCAAGGAACCCCGTTTATGTCAAAGGTCATGAAGCAAGTGTGTACTCAGTTGGGAGTCAAGCAAATAAGAACAGCAGCATACCACCCCCAAACGGATGGATTGGTGGAGCGGTACAATGCCACTCTGAAAACTACCCTAAAAAAACTCCTCGACCTTGAAACCAAACGGTGGGAGGATTTGTTACCCCTAGCCTTGTATGCCATCCGCTGCCAAACCCAGAAAAGCACGGGGTTCTCCCCCTTTGAGTTATTATATGGACACCAACCCCGATCCCTGTTAGACATGGCCCGGGAGGCTTGGGAAACCGAACCTAACAGTAGTACGCCCCTAATCGATTACGCCTCAAACTTGAAAACCCATCTAGGACAGATCCGTACTATCGTGCGAAACAATATGGAAAAAGCACAAGAGGCCCAAAGATCCCAATATAATAAAAGAACAAAGGATAGATCCTTCAATGTAGGGGATGCTGTACTCCTGATGATGTCTTCTTCTGACCACAAGCTGTTGGGTCAGTGGCAGGGACCCTATTTGATTTTAGAAAAAGTGACCCCTGTTACCTATAAAATCGAGTTGGATAAACAGAGAGGCACATCCCAGGTGTATCATGTAAATCTCTTAAAGAAGTGGGAGGGACCCCTTCCTGTATTAACCTCCCTGAATGAACCCCAAACCCCTTTATACTGCCAGTGTATAGATAAGGAGGTGCCGGGCGACAAAGCCGCTATGCTGATAAAATCCCTACTCCCGTTACAGGATGTATTTTCCAACACTCCGGGAAAGACCTCTGTGGTGGAACACGCCCTCAAAACCGTTCCCGGGAAGGTAGTACGCCTTAGACCTTATCGTGTCCCTGAGGCCCACCGACAGGTCATACGCAGTGAAGTCCACCAAATGTTGCAAATGGGGGTCATAGAACCCTCGGTGAGCGAGTGGAACTCACCTATTGTGCTCGTACCGAAGCCTGATGGTTCGGTGCGTTTCTGCATTGACTTTAGGGAAGTCAATAAGGTGTCGGAGTTTGATACCTACCCCTTACCCCGGGTGGATGAAATGGTGGAGAGGATAGGAAGAGCTAAGTATGTCAGTACCCTTGATTTGTGCAAAGGGTACTGGCAAATCCCTCTGCGCAAACAAGACCGAGAAAAAACAGCGTTTTCCACCCCTGATGGCCTATATCAATTTGTCATGTTACCTTTTGGTTTACACGGAGCTCCCGCCACATTTCAGCGGGCTATGAATCTCATCCTGCGACCCCACGAACGATATGCCGGGGCATATATTGATGACATCATAGTCTACAGCGAAACCTGGGAGCAGCATCTGTCCCATCTATATGGAGTGGTCCAAACCTTGGGGAAACATGGGTTTAAAATCAACCCGGCGAAAAGCCACTTAGCTGCCCAAACGGTGCACTATCTTGGCTACTTGCTTGGGGAAGGTATGATCAGGCCCCAAGATAAAAAACTGGCAGCCATATCCCAGATACCCTTCCCACGTTCCGCAAAAGCACTGAGAGCATTTCTGGGTTTACTCGGGTACTATAGGAGGTTTATACCTCGATTCTCCCACATAGCCGCTCCTCTCACCGACCTACTACGAAAGTCCGTGAAAACCGAAGCCAGACTGAGGGATCCCAGCCCCGAGGTAGTACAGTCCTTTCTAGCCTTGAAATCCACCCTAACAGCAGACACGGTATTAGCCAGTCCTGACTTTTCCTTGCCATTTATACTCCAAACCGATGCATCTGATCAGGGTCTGGGGGCAGTGTTATCCCAAAAGAACGACCAAGGGGAAGAAAAACCCATCTTGTACCTTAGCCGGAAACTATACCCCCGGGAACGGAACTATGCCGTCATAGAAAAAGAAGCCCTAGCCATCAAATGGGCTATTGACTCTTTAAAATATTATCTCGAGGGACGAGAGTTCACCCTTTTTACTGACCATGCCCCCTTGGAATGGCTCGCCCGCAATAAAGGAAACAATGAACGAATACTGCGGTGGTTTCTGTCCTTACAACCTTATAGATTCCACACCCTGCATAGGAAAGGTGTGGACCAAACCAACGTGGACTTCCTTTCCCGCTATCCCTGTGACACCCCCAGTAGAAAGACAGCAAGGGAAAAGGGATGTGAGAGATCCCCGGACATTGCAATGCCGACGCCCCTTCCCCGCTCCTACCTGTGGATTCAGCCTGGGGAGACAGTCCTCGAGAACCCCCACGATCAGCCATTACCATTCCGGAGGCGGGCTCCGCCCCGCGACCCTCAGAGGCGAGCAGGTCCTGGCTCCGACAGGAGTGACCCGGAAGGGGGAGGGATTAAACCCGGATGTCCTTCTTTACTGCAGGAGAAAAGAAGGACCGCGAGAGGAGACGGGCGCACTTGTGCCGGAGAGAGACGGGAGACGGAGGAAGCAGCGAAGGTGGAGCGAGAACCGGAAGAAAGAAGCGAAGTAGAGAACGTGGAAGAGCAGAACGAGGAGCCGGAGCAGCGAGGAGTGAGCGCGAGGTTGCAGAGGACCGAAGAGGAGGAAACCGCGGAGGGTCCGGACGAAGCGTGGTGCGAGGACTGGTGGACCCCACAGGAGCAGGCTGGAGAGCGGCCGCAACCAGGAAGTGTTGCGGCGGGGCCGGTGAGTGGCTAAACTGCGGGAAAACGGGACGGGGAAGAGGGTGGTAGACTGGGAGGGGTAACGGGGAGGAAGGTGGTTATAGGAACACAGGGTGTAATGTGTTGTGGTGGTGGTGCAGTGCTGCAGTATAGAAACGTCTCTCATTTCTCCTTCCTCACTGATTTTTAAAAGCGACAAACTCAATCCCCTCCCCTGGCTTGTGACAATATTGGTGATCGGGTCTTTCCATTCCTCATTTCTCATACCCCCCCCCCTAAATCCCTGGGTGGAGCACCCTACACCTGCCAAACCCCCACAAACCTCACGGGTGCGGTGTCGGATCTATCTCTCTCAGAGTAGTCCAAAGAGGACAAACTCCCTGACGGCCTTCCGTTTTTGTCTCTATCCCTCTCATGAGCCTCCCTGGGGAATCCATCCCGACCCGACTGGAGCAAGCCACCGGGGGAGAAGACCGTAGAGAGGAGGACGGAGCAGAAGAGATCCTGAGACCACATCAAGAGTCCCTGATATCTGAACCACCGGCCATATCAACTGCTATCAAAATAAAAACCTATCCACTGGCTCACTATATTCAGCCTCCGCGTCTGTTTATCCGGCCCGCCCTCCCACAGGGACTAATGTGAAAACATGACTCTGTGTGGAAATAGGAATTACAGGCAGAGATTTATTGCGTTTTTTTCTGGTGATTTCACAGTTGCATTAGTAGGAAAAAGGGGGAGCGATTTTTTGGGGGAAGAAGCAGACTCTTAGCACACACCCATCTGCTTGCCATGTATAATCATGCACAGTATTTACAAGCGAGTGGGGTTTTCAGGTTTCAGTCTGTAATGCAAATACATTCAGCATCACTAAGGCTGGTTGCCCTTGCTGGAATGTAGGCAGCCACCCAGGTTACACATGGTGGTGGTCTGAAAAAGCAGTTTGGACATGGGCTTTTTAAAAAAACTGAAAAGTGGTTTCATAATGTGTCAGTCTGTAAAAGTGATTTTCACTTGCCAAAAAAAAAGAGCAGTAAGTGTGCATTCAAATTGGCAAAGAAATTTCGTTTTGGGACTAATGTGAAAACATGACTCTGTGTGGAAATAGGAATTACAGGCAGAGATTTAATGCGTTTTGCTCTGGTGATTTCACAGTTGCATTAGTAGGAAAAAGGGGGAGCGATTTTTTGGGGGAAGAAGCAGACTCTTAGCAAACACACCCAGCTGCTTGCCATGTATAATCATGCACAGTATTTACAAGCGAGTGGGGTTTTCAGGTTTCAGTCTGTAATGCAAATACATTCAGCATCACTAAGGCTGGTTGCCCTTGCTGGAATGTAGGCAGCCACCCAGGTTACACATGGTGGTGGTCTGAAAAAGCAGTTTGGACAAGTGCATTTAAAAAAAACTGAAAAGTGGTTTCATAATGTGTCAGTCTGTAAAAGTGATTTTAACTTGCCAAAAAAAAAGAGCAGTAAGTGTGCTTTCAAATTGGCAAAGAAATTTCGTTTTGGGACTAATGTGAAAACATGACTCTGTGTGGAAATAGGAATTACAGGCAGAGATTTATTGCGTATTGCTCTGGTGATTTCACAGTTGCATTAGTAGGAAAAAGGGGGAGCGATTTTTTGGTGCAGAAGCAGACTCTTAGCACACACCCAGCTGCTTGCCATGTATAATCATGCACAGTATTTACAAGCGAGTGGGGTTTTCAGGTTTCAGTCTGTAATGCAAATACATTCAGCATCACTAAGGCTGGTTGCCCTTGCTGGAATGTAGGCAGCCACCCAGGTTACACATGGTGGTGGTCTGAAAAAGCAGTCTGGACATGGGCTTTTTAAAAAAACTGAAAAGTGGTTTCATAATGTGTCAGTCTGTAAAAGTGATCTTAACTTGCCAAAAAAAAAGAGCAGTAAGTGTGCATTCAAATTGGCAAAGAAATGTCGTTTTGGGACTAATGTGAAAACATGACTCTGTGTGGAAATAGGAATTACAGGCAGAGATTTATTGCGTTTTGCTCTGGTGATTTCACAGTTGCATTAGTAGGAAAAAGGGGGAGCGATTTTTTGGTGCAGAAGCAGACTCTTAGCACACACCCAGCTGCTTGCCATGTATAATCATGCACAGTATTTAGAAGCGAGTGGGGTTTTCAGGTTTCAGTCTGTAATGCAAATACATTCAGCATCACTAAGGCTGGTTGCCCTTGAAGGAGTGTAGGCAGTCACTGAGGATACACATGGTGGTGGTCTGAAAAAGCAGTCTGGTCATGGGCTTTTTAAAAAAACTGAAAAGTGGTTTCATAATGTGTTAGTCTGTAAAAGTGATTTTAACTTGTGAAAAAAAAGAGTAGTAAGTGTGCATTCAAATTGGCAAAGAAATTTCGTTTTGGGACTAATGTGAAAACATGACTCTGTGTGGAAATAGGAATTACAGGCAGAGATTTATTGCGTTTTGCTCTGGTGATTTCACAGTTGCATTAGTAGGAAAAAGGGGGAGCGATTTTTTGGGGGAAGAAGCAGACTCTTAGCACACACCCAGCTCCTTTCCATGTATAATCATGCACAGTATTTAGAAGCGAGTGGGGTTTTCAGGTTTCAGTCTGTAATGCAAATACATTCAGCATCACTAAGGCTGGTTGCCCTTGCTGGAGTGTAGGTAGTCACCGAGGATACACATGGTGGTGGTCTGAAAAAGCAGTCTGGACATGGGCTTTTTAAAAAAACTGAAAAGTGGTTTCATAATGTGTCAGTCTGTAAAAGTGATTTTCACTTGCCAAAAAAAAAGAGCAGTAAGTGTGCATTCAAATTGGCAAAGAAATGTCGTTTTGGGACTAATGTGAAAACATGACTCTGTGTGGAAATAGGAATTACAGGCAGAGATTTATTGCGTTTTGCTCTGGTGATTTCACAGTTGCATTAGTAGGAAAAAGGGGGAGCGATTTTTTGGTGCAGAAGCAGACTCTTAGCACACACCCAGCTGCTTGCCATGTATAATCATGCACAGTATTTAGAAGCGAGTGGGGTTTTCAGGTTTCAGTCTGTAATGCAAATACATTCAGCATCACTAAGGCTGGTTGCCCTTGCTGGAATGTAGGCAGCCACCCAGGTTACACATGGTGGTGGTCTGAAAAAGCAGTCTGGACATGGGCTTTTTAAAAAAACTGAAAAGTGGTTTCATAATGTGTCAGTCTGTAAAAGTGATTTTAACTTGCCAAAAAAAAAGAGCAGTAAGTGTGCATTCAAATTGGCAAAGAAATGTCGTTTTGGGACTAATGTGAAAACATGACTCTGTGTGGAAATAGGAATTACAGGCAGAGATTTATTGCGTTTTGCTCTGGTGATTTCACAGTTGCATTAGTAGGAAAAAGGGGGAGCGATTTTTTGGTGCAGAAGCAGACTCTTAGCACACACCCAGCTGCTTGCCATGTATAATCATGCACAGTATTTAGAAGCGAGTGGGGTTTTCAGGTTTCAGTCTGTAATGCAAATACATTCAGCATCACTAAGGCTGGTTGCCCTTGAAGGAGTGTAGGCAGTCACTGAGGATACACATGGTGGTGGTCTGAAAAAGCAGTCTGGTCATGGGCTTTTTAAAAAAACTGAAAAGTGGTTTCATAATGTGTTAGTCTGTAAAAGTGATTTTAACTTGCGAAAAAAAAAGAGTAGTAAGTGTGCATTCAAATTGGCAAAGAAATTTCGTTTTGGGACTAATGTGAAAACATGACTCTGTGTGGAAATAGGAATTACAGGCAGAGATTTATTGCGTTTTGCTCTGGTGATTTCACAGTTGCATTAGTAGGAAAAAGGGGGAGCGATTTTTTGGGGGAAGAAGCAGACTCTTAGCACACACCCAGCTCCTTTCCATGTATAATCATGCACAGTATTTAGAAGCGAGTGGGGTTTTCAGGTTTCAGTCTGTAATGCAAATACATTCAGCATCACTAAGGCTGGTTGCCCTTGCTGGAGTGTAGGTAGTCACCGAGGATACACATGGTGGTGGTCTGAAAAAGCAGTCTGGACATGGGCTTTTTAAAAAAACTGAAAAGTGGTTTCATAATGTGTCAGTCTGTAAAAGTGATTTTCACTTGCCAAAAAAAAAAGAGTAGTAAGTGTGCATTCAAATTGGCAAAGAAATTTCGTTTTGGGACTAATGTGAAAACATGACTCTGTGTGCAAATAGGAATTACAGGCAGAGATTTATTGCGTTTTGCTCTGGTGATTTCACAGTTGCATTAGTAGGAAAAAGGGGGAGCGATTTTTCTGGTGCAGAAGCAGACTCTTAGCACACACCCAGCTGCTTGCCATGTATAATCATGCACAGTATTTACAAGCGAGTGGGGTTTTCAGGTTTCAGTCTGTAATGCAAATACATTCAGCATCACTAAGGCTGGTTGCCCTTGCTGGAGTGTAGCAGTCTGGACATGGGCTTTTTAAAAAATCTGAAAAGTGGTTTCATAATGTGTCAGTCTGTAAAAGTGATTTTCACTTGCCAAAAAAAAAGAGCAGTAAGTGTGCATTCAAATTGGCAAAGAAATTTCGTTTTGTGACTATTGTGAAAAGAAATGTAGTAATATATTTAAATAAAATAAAGGAATTTTTTTTTTAGTTTTTTTCAGGTATTGCTGAAGAGCAGTGAACAAAATTTAAGATGCCTACAAAATCCAGAGTTCAAAAAACGCTAAAAAAAAACCTATATTTGAAGACAACTAGAGGACCAAAGTTAGTAGAAGATGCGGATGTTGGGAAAAAGAAAAAATCTTCTGGTAAGCACAAAAAACAATTTCTTAAAAATATATTCAAAAGAATGAAAAATGTACAAAATGTCTGTACTCGAAAGGATGTTTTTAAAAAAAAAGGAGAGAAAAAAATTGACAATTTAGTTAATGCAAATATACCTTCAGCAACTAAAAAGATTTATATAAATAGAAAAACAGCGTTTAAAGAGATACGTAGAAAAATGTTTCAGAGAAGAGTTATGTCTAATTTGATGAAGGATGTGAAGAAATATAAGAAAAAGACAAAGTTTTATAAAAGAAAAAAAGAAATAGAAGCCATTGCAGCAAAGGCATTAGAATTAAAAAGGAAACTATTCATATTAATTTTGAATAGGATGCGTACATTAGACAAAATGGTTAATGTACTGAAATCACATAGCAAAAGGAAAAGAGTAGTGAACAGAACAAACTTTTGTAAAGTGTTTTTAGGCAAGTGGATGCATAGTTCAAGTAGTGAACCTTTTTTTAATGAAGAAAGCTATTTTCAAAGTAATAGTTTGCTGCATGCAGTTGACACCAGAGGTCGTTCATACGAAGTAAAAAATGGTTGCATAATGGAGAAGGAGATAATGGTTCCAAGAGATGAGGTACAAGTGATGGCAGATGAGGCAATGGGGAGACGTCCTAAAGCCCCAGTGTACACTTGGAATTGTAGTAGTATTTGCACTGTGCGTCAGGAATCTATTGACAAATTTCGAGAGTTTCTAAGAGAATATAGTTAAAAAAAGTATAAAACAGAAGATTAAGGTGCTTCAAAGTCTGGATCCATGCAGAGTGAGAGAGAATACTGGTTTGCAGGGTCATTCTCTGGCTTGTCTATCTAGAAAATTGTGCAATAGTGTTTTCCATCATTTTAGGATGCTGGCTGTTCATCATACTGAAATGAGAAAGTTTGTGAGACGGTTGTATTTTGCTAAAAGTCCAGCAATAAAGTTAGATGAATTGAATAGGGCTCTGTTCCGAGGAACGGTATCAGATGTAGAGAAGGTTGTTGATGAAATTCAGTTTTGTTACTTTGGTCCTGAACAAAACAGTGCAGAGAAGGACACACTAAATGAGTAAGAAGTGGAAGAGAATGTACAACCATTTGTAAGTAAGACATTTAATGATCACATAACAAAATTTGAAAAAATCTCTAATGAAAGACCAAATATTACTTGGATTTGTTGCCGCAGAACTCATTATAGAAAACAAACCAGGTATGTTGATCTGTACAGAAAGAGTGAAAATGAAGATAATTATAAGTGGAAGGATTTTGCCACATATATATTTCTTGAAAATTGTTTTGAATTGGGTGAAGTTCAGCGTATTTGTAAATACTGTTACAACAAGTTAGAGGAAAATAGAATGCCGACCAGAGCTGTACATAATAATTTAGAATTGGATGCTATTCCTGCTGAACTTTCTGAATTAAATACTTATGAGTCTATACTCATTCAATGTGTTCATCCGTTCCAGACCATAGTACGTATGGAGCCCAAAACTGGTAAATTACCTCCTTCTGATTTACTGAGAGGTTTAAAAGGTAGAGTGGTGTATTTGCCCTTGGATTTGAAAAAAAATATGGAAACTATTGATGCGGATACTTTGGAAACTGAACCATTAGTTATTCTGGTTAATGGTGTACCTACAAAGAATAAGAAGATTTGGCAGGAGCTGGTAGATATACGGAAAGTACAAAGAGCAAATTTGTATTTGAAAAGGAATAACAAATGGTATGAATCAATTTATATAGAAGAAGAAGAAGAAGAAGAAGATTTACAAGAAGACACAGAAACACCAACTGGACAAATTGAAAAAGTGGACAAGTCAAAGGAAGAAGAAATTTATGAACATTTTAGCATACATCCTCTTCATTCAAAAGAAGTTATGGGAGACAATATTGATCTCTTTCAGATGAAGAAAGCAAAAGGAACTCCCGTGAGTGTATGGGAGGAGAGCTTGGAAGCTCGATGTTTTCCCCAGCTGTTTCCTAAAGGAAAAGGAGGACGATACGATGAACGTCCAGAACAGATTCCAGCTTCTGAGTATCGGACTACAAGACTATATGCTGAAGATCCCAGATTTCGACAAAGTATTCCTTATTTGTTCCATCTTTTATTTGAAAGTGACTTGTCTGCACTGTCTTATGCAGTAAATCACATTTTAAAAAGTGGAGTACATTTACAAAATGTGTCTGCTAAGGATTTTATGGAGAAAGTGCAGCACCGAGATGATCATTTGGAAACACAACTGATCAATCTGATGGCTTGTCAGCGTGGGACAAATGAATATTGGTACCGACGCCATGGTGAATTAAAATGCATGTTACGGAATTTAGGAACTCCAACATGGTTCCTTACCCTAAGCTGTGCCGAGTACGCTTGGGATGATTTACTGGATTTTCTACGAGAGGCAAATTCAAACATTAAAAACATCGAATACAAGACAGCAGGAGAACTGTGCTCATTGGATCCGGTTAATGTTTGCAGATATTTCAATCATAGATTTGAGGCTATGATGTCCTTCATCTGCAATAAAAAAAATCCACCTCTTGGAGAAGTAGTGGATTTCTTTTGGAGAAAAGAGTACCAGGCAAGAGGTGCTCCTCATATTCATATGCTGTTGTGGATCAAGGATGCCCCAAAGTTTGGAACAGATACTGATGAAGCAGTGTTATCTTACATTGAAGAATATGCAACATGTGCTATACCAAAAAGCACAGAAGAGAAAAAGTTAAAGGAGCAAGTTTTACGTTTCCAAAGTCATCGGTGTGGAAAATACTGTCGACGGAAATACAAGAGCAAAGAAAAATACTACACTAAATGTCGATTTGGATTTCCTAGACCTGTTCTTTCAAATGGAAGAGTTAACAGTTTTATGTCAGCTGTGAGACATACTATCACAAGAAAATCACCTAAGAATACCTACAACCTTAAAAGAAAAGAAGAATCAAAAAATATAAATGACTACAACCCAGTCATTTTATCCATGTGGAACGCTAACATGGATATACAGTATGTAGCTGACAATTCCATTGCTGTTGCTCGATATGTAACGTCTTACATTACGAAATCTGAAAAAACTGAATTGAAGGAAATGTGGGAAGAGATTTCTCACGAGAAGACTGTCAGTAAGAAGCTGTACAGTTTCAGTTTGAAGATGTTATCGCATCGAGAAATTGGATCCTACGAATGTTCAGATAGGTTATCTTCTGCAAGTCTCTACTCGAAGTCAAGAAGAATAATTTGGGCAAGTTTAGGCCTTGCAGCAATGAGAAATCGGGTACTGAAATCTGTAGGAGAAATTGAATATTTGGCCGAGAATGACCCAGAAAGTACAGATATTTTGAAATCAAACATGTTGGACACTTATTATCCCAAGAGAAGTCATCATCTGGAGAACATGTGTCTCTATGAAGTGCTGCAGAACTACATTTATTCACGGAAAGCCGCAGAAGACATCAACAATGGAAAATATAAAGTCGTTGGTGAAGAAGGATGTTTGGTGAAGCAAACAAAAGGAAGTTTGATAAATCACCGGAAGCTGAGTTGTGACACTACTGACAAGAAGGAATTTTACTACTTGGCTCTTTTACAGTTGTTTAAACCATGGCGTACAGAGGATGAACTACTGGAAGAATTTCAAAGCTATGAAGATTCTTTTAATGCTTGCAAAGACAGCATACAATGCAGTACATTCTCAACTTATCTGCAAATGTTAAATGAAGAAATTGAACAGGAAACTACAATTGCAGCAGAAATAGCTAGAGACAGTTCTCAGGACAGCCAAAGTTCAGGAACACTCAGTCAAGATCCCCTAGGACAACCAATCGTTGAAAATGAAGCATAAATAGCCATGAATGAAGTGGAAACGGCTATGAATCAAGCTCAAGAAGAATTTATAGACTTAGAAAATTTGGAAAGACAACTGAATCAAGAGCAGCAACAAATTTATGAAGAGATCAAAAACAAAATTGATCACGGATTTCTACATGAAAAAAAAGAGTGCTCATGCACATCATTTCATCCAATCAGGATGTATGTAAGCGGACAAGCTGGAACTGGAAAAAGTTTCCTAATAAAAGTCATCAGAAGCTACCTACAGCAAAAAACGGATTCTACTTTGTCTTGTGTGGTTACTGCTCCAACTGGGTTAGCAGCATATAACATAAAAGGAATCACTTTACATCGTTTGCTAATGTTACCAGTGGAGCATGAGAACAAAATACAATACAACAAGCTAACTGGAGAAGCATCCTTGGAAGTTTCAAGAGTATTGAAGAAGATGCAAGTTCTCATTATTGATGAGGTGAGCATGGTATCAAACTTAATGCTTGCCTTTGTGCATTTAAGAATGCAGCAAATTTTGAAGACAGACTAGGACATGTTATTTGGTGGAAAACACGTCATAGTTTTTGGAGATCTTCTGCAGCTTACTCCAGTTAAAGGACAACCAGTATTTAATACTGTCACACATGAAGACACGAAGAAGTCATTGGGAAGCATCGGAAATACAAATATTTGGTCCTTCTTTGAGTACAAGGAACTTACTACTAATATGAGGCAAGCAAGCGATGAAGAATATGGAAGTATTCTGAAAGATATCAGAATTGGACTACTCACAGAAGTTGGCAAAAAAGCATTACAGAGTCGGCTGCTACATAATTTATTTCCAAAGGAAGAAATAGTTGCAGAGAAAATATACAAGAATATTGCAGAAAACAAAAGTGTCATCTGCTTAATGCCAACTCTACGTGAATGCTCAATATTTAATGAGGAGCTTTTGAAATTGGAAAAGGAAGAGATCAGGAAATTGGAAGCAGTGGACAAAATTGAATATGGAAGAATTACTGTCACAGTAACAGGCAAACTGAAAAATAAATTGGACTCACTAGAGAAGAACATCTCCAAAACAGCTGGATTAGAAAAAAATCTATATGTTTGCATGAACTGTAGAGTATTTTTAAGAAGAAATTTGGATGTTGAAAAAGGTTTAGTTAATGGAGCTATGGGAAGAGTTGTGGGTTTTATTAATTATCAGAAAAAAGAAGGAATTGAATGTTTAAAAATAAAATTTGATCAGATAGAAGAAGTTAAGGATATTTGTCGTTGTACAGTTCGTTTCATGCTTGTGAAAGACTTATATGTACGTAGGAAGCAGTTTCCGTTTTCTCTAGCATATGCTGTAACTATTCCCAAGTCTCAAGGATTGACTGTAGATTGTGCTTTTGTGAACATTGGTTCAACTGTGTTCAAAGAAGGTATGGCATATGTTGCTTTGTCACGAGTGAAAACATTATCAGGTTTATTCATGATAGACTTTGATGATTCAAAAGTTAGTGCTGATACAAACTGTGTAAAGGAGTATAATAGATTAAGAAGAAGCTATGCTCCTCATTTAGGTCAGTATCCTGTGTTGGAGAAACGTGTAGTTTCTCGTAAAAGAAAAAATGAGAATATCTGTAATGAAGATGTAGAGAAGAGGAAAAAAAAGAGGAGTGATGTAATTGCAAGCAAAAAGAAAAAGGAAAATGAAGAACAGGTTGTAGGATGTCATTTTGAAAATAGCTCTGGTGTCAACTGCTACGCAAATGTAGTGCTGAATGTTGCATTTTATCTGGAAAGTTTGCAAGAGCAGATAATAGTAAATCAGGGAAAAAGATTCTGTTCAGAGCTGAGTCTCCTTTTTCAAAAGCTGAGTAAAGATAAAACTCAAATAGAAAGTGCTACTGAAATTATAAAACTTTTAGATATATGTTCAGGACGAACACAGTTTTCTCAAAATGAACAGCAAGATGCACACGAATTTTTGATGTATTTTCTTCAGGTAGTGGAAGAAGAAGGAGTTCCCATTGAAATTTTTTTTGGTCTCTCTTATAAATGGGAACATAGTTGTGAAAATTGTTATAATATATGTGGCTCTAATGTTGATAATGAAAGGTTTATTTATTTGACATTGCCAGAGAGTAAAACAGTCACTTTTGCAAAATTAGTTAAAGATGCTAATCATAGCATGAAATGTGGTGAGTGTAAATCTGACATGTTTTCAACATTAATTTTAAAGGAATACGGACAGTATGTAATTTTAATGATGCAACGATGTAGAGCTGATGGTTCAAAATTGGATACTTTAATAAAGAAGTTTACAGGACAGCAATTATCAATTTCAGGAAAAACTTTTGTAACTGTTGCAATAATTTTCCATGATGGACCTACTGTTACTTCTGGACATTACACAGTTTATCTTAAATGTGAAAAAGGCTGGACACTGTGTAATGATTCCCAATTGATTTTCAAACAACGTTTGCCTTTTGATTTAGCAAATTCCTATCTAATCTTCCTGAAACCTAAATTTTAGAGAGATTTGGCAAGATCTGGACAAAATAATTTTACCATTTTACTGGATTACCATTGCAATTTTGTAAAAAAAAGATTTTTTAAATTATCATTTGGCCTAATGGAAAGATAACCAATTGTAATGTGGACTTTTTTAATTTTTAATGAAACTTTCAAAAACCAATAATTTAGAGATAATCGGTAACATCTGCACAATTTAAATTTTGGAATGTTATTGGACTGCCATTGGAAATTTTTTCAAAAATGATTTAAAAAATTACTATTTGGCCATGTGGAAAAGTAACCAATTCTATTGTGGACTTAATAAATTATTCAAAAAATTTTCGTGAACCAAAATGTTACAGAGAATCGGTGAGATCTGGACAAATTAAACTTTAGAATTTTATTGGATTACCGTTGGAAATTTATTCCAAAAAAAATTTTAAAATTACTATTTGGCCTAAAGGAAATGGAATCAGATGTATTGTGGAGTTATTTGAGATATAATATTGTGATTATACTTCTGAAACAAACATATCAGACGGTATTTTAAAGAAATAAGTATTGGTATTAGATGATATTTTTTTAGAATATTATGCATTTCTATAATGTTAAGTTTAAGTAAAAAGAGATTCTGGGCTTTTTTAATACAATCTTTGTGATTGTTATTTTTTTTTGCCCGCTGTAAAATGATGAATGCAATTGCTTTCACAATTTATAGTGAAATGCAATATATTCTGAAAACAGCAAAAATAAGGCAAAAATATTTTTTGAAAAATATGTAAATATGTGTACTGTATTATAAAATGTTTTAAAAATATTAATACTTTTTTCTTTTTTTTCAGATTGATATAGAAAAATTTTGAAAACTAGAACCATTTTTAAAGCTATTTTTTTAAAAAACAAATGAATAAATATTTTTTTGAGTGGGTATGGTAAGTCAATAATAATAATTGTAGTCTCTCAAGGACCTTGTAATGTGATAATTGATTTTTAGTGTTTTAAAAAAAAAAAAAAAAAAAAAGTACGCGCACCGTACGCGTACGGTAAAAAAAAAAAAATAAAAGTTTTTAAAAACATATGTAAAAAAAAGATGAAAGATAAGGTTGGCTCTTAAAAGAACCGTTGTGTTCATGCAGGGACAGAGGAAAGAAAGAATGGGAAAATTATTCAAAGCGACAAGTGTGCTGATCTATTTTGTTGTTCACTAGGGAAACACTGGTCTCCCTATGGCAAATTAGATCTTGACAAAAGGCGCATCGAATATCAACCCTCCGAAATCGAGGGTTCATTTCCAGAGGGCCAGCAAAAGGAGATGCTCCCCCCACAGATGAAGGGCTCACCTGACCTGCAGAAGAAGGAGTCAGCTCTGCAGATGATGGTCCAGGCTGAGCTGCTGTGGATGTACTTGCTTGTCTTTCTGAAGAGTTACCTCCAAAAAGATGACCATGTGTCCTTCTGTGTACATCCTTGAGGTGTCTCTTCATGGTATGATTCCCAAAGGAATACTTCCTGTCAGGATTACCTCTTGAAAGTACACGCTGACACAGCTTGCAAGTTACTAAGGGTGCATTCACCTTTTGCTGGCCTTCAGGAAAAGTAAAATAATCCCATACATAAGAGGGCTTTTGTTTCCTCGCTCTCTGCCTCAAAACAGTGCTGCTAGTGCTAGCCTCACTCTCAGAAGAGCTCTGCTGTTCTGCCATCGTATCACAAAGACAACCCAGCTCCTTCTCCTAAGGGATCACAAGCAGAAATGAGAGGAATGGGTGTGGTGTAGGAGAGTTCTAGAACTGAAAGTAGTTTCAACCAATCAAAAGTTGTGTTTCATGATCACATGACCTACCGTACGCTTACGGTACGCTTACGGTACGCTTACGTCAAAAGTGCGCATGCGCGTAAAAAAGACACGCGCTTGCGCGCATGCGCATAACAGACACTACCCGACACTTCCGCGTAACGTGCGCGTGTAGCGTACGCGCGCACGCGTCCCACGCGGAGTACGCGCGGCTACGCAAATTGCGTAACTATACGCAAGCAGCGTAGAAAAATTACGGGCGTTGCGTAAACCGTACGCTTACCGTAAGCTTACGGTACGCGTACTAAAAAAATAATAAAAAAAAAAAAAAAAAGTACTGCAAATAAATTTTACATGTTTATTTTTAAAAATATATTAAAAAAAAACATATTAAAGAATTTAAAAAATTTAACCATAGTCTTTATAAAAGGTAAGAAAATTAAAATAAAAATATGTTAAAAAAAATAGAAGAAAAAAAAACAATTAGCATTTAAAAAACCTTGCAAATTCACTGAAAAAACCATGGGTTTCACACACGTTATAGTTAGGAATTAGCATTTAAAAAACCTTAGAAATTCAGTGAAAAAACCATAGGTTTCACATACGTTATAGTTAGGAATTAGCATTTAAAAAACCTTAGAAATTCAGTGAAAAAACCATAGGTTTCACACATGTTATAGTTAGCTGGACATTTTACTCGTAAAAAACCAATGAAATTCCCCCGTTATAGTTAGTTCAGCTAACTATAACTCGCGCGCCTGCAATGCACTGCTGATGACGTCACATATTACATCACTCATGACATGGTCAGTGACATCACTCATGACATCACTGATGACATCTCAAATGACATCACTGATGACCTCACTGATGACATCATCCTTGTGATAGAGTGGCAGACCTCCTCTTCCCCTAATAAAACCTTTGATACACACATTCAAAAATAGAGACTAAAATTTACAAAACAATGGACATACCAATAACAGTTACAACAACCTCTTCAGTAATTCTAAGATCCACATACACATCCACTCATTCACCAACAGTCCAATACAGTCACTCATATATGTACTCACTTATCATATGTACTCATACACCTATACATCCTGTTACACAATGCCACTCATCCATAGAGCTACTCACACACATAGTCACTCATGCCAATAAAGAATCAAACATACATTTACTTGCATATACAGTTATACACACACCACCACACTTACTTCTACGGAAACTTACACATACTTAGTCTTTTAAACAATTACTTATAGAAATACATACTTATTCATACAGGAACTCTTTCAATCTCTCACTCTCACATATACTCACATATATAAACCAATAGTCACATATACTAGTTTTAAACATATGTAGTTACTCATAAAGACACTATTGAGACAGTCATTCACTCACTAACACACCCATACACACACTCATCCACCCATGCAGTCCTGCACACATGCTCTGTTCAACACATACAAACAGTGAGTCACTCATTCATGCACCTATGCACTACGTCATACCCCCCACCGAACCATGCAGACACTCATACTGATACTCAAAAAACCAACTAATAACCTATATAGACACCCATGTAGCTACTCTCCAACCCATGCAGCCACTTATACACAAAGTGAGAGACTGATACAGATATTTATATATTTAAACATTACTCACTAAGCCATGTATTCACTATGATACACTTAATCAGTCAGTTACACAATCAATTTTTCAAAAAGAAATCATCCATTTAGACAGTAATATACCCATTTATTCTTCCATCGACCTTGAGATATACATATATAAAACATATTTAATTTTCAGAAAAACACACATTCACTGGATGATGTCATCAGTGAGGTCATCAGTGATGTCATTTGAGATGTCATCAGTGATGTCATGAGTGATGTCACTGACCATGTCATGAGTGATGTAATATGTGACGTCATCAGCAGTGCATTGCGGGCGCGCGAGTTATAGTTAGCTGAACTAACTATAACGGGGGAATTTCATTGGTTTTTTACGAGTAAAATGTCCAGCTAACTATAACATGTGTGAAACCTATGGTTTTTTCACTGAATTTCTAAGGTTTTTTAAATGCTAATTCCTAACTATAACGTGTGTGAAACCTATGGTTTTTTCACTGAATATATATATATGTAGGAACCTGGGGTCACCAGGCCCTAAGGGCGGTAACGTGGCGCGAGCCGGTCGGGCAACCAGAGGGCTATGTGTTAAGCAACCATACACCACACGCTTCTCATGGACTAGAGTCACACACAATAAGGGACGCCACACCGTTTAAATTATGCAAATACTTCAAGTTTATCCAAGTATAGCTGGTCAGTTGCAGTTCAGGAAATAACAAGGTAATACATGAATCATAATACCATCGTTCAGTACATGCGACACTCTTGGTGATATCTATGCAGTGCCTAACCTCGTTCATGTACCCACGCCCGCGGGTTAAATGCGGGAGATTCTAGCGCTGTGCGCGCTTACGTAAAGTCTTTCCCTGAACAGGCCGTCTAACACAGCGTAATACTTGTAAGGGGGAACATTGGGTTCATCAACATGGCGCCTGTCGAACTGAGCGCTCCTCGTGACTACTGGCCCCTAGTACTGTGAAGCAAGGCATATAAAACACAGCGCTACGCGCAATCAGTTGCATGTGGAAACGTTTGCGTAGAACAGTTATCACAACGCGTTATTCGTAATCAGTTGCATATCATTACCTTTGAGCAGAGCATATAACACAATGCGCTACTCGCATTCCTGGGCATGTAACTACGGTCGAGCAGAGCATATAACACAGTGCGCTACTCGCGTTCCTGGGCATGTAATTACTTTCGAGCAGAGCATATAACACAGTGCGCTACTCGCATTCCTTGGCAGGTAATTACTTTCGAGCAGAGCATATAACACAGTGCGCTACTCGCGTTCCTGGGCACGTAATTACTTTCGAGCAGAGCATATAACACAGTGCGCTACTCGCATTCCTTGGCAGGTAATTACTTTCGAGCAGAGCATATAACACAGTGCGCTACTCGCATTCCTTGGCATGTAATTTACTTTCGAGCAGAGCATATAACACAGTGCGCTACTCGCATTCCTTGGCATGTAATTTACTTTTGAGCAGAGCACATAACACAGTGGGTTACTCGCAGTCCCGGTCTCTCCGGCTGGGGAAGCAGGGTCGGTGGCGTGAAGCGCCACACGAGGGTAATGGCAGTCAGTTCTTTGGGCGGCTTCCAGCGGGGAGGGTGACCGGACTTGAGGAGCGGGTCCCTATGCTCCGGTGCAGTTCACAGAGCACCGCGCTCAGTATTACAGAAGGGGGGACACGGACAGGATCCCTCGGCGGGGTCTCTCCGTCGCGCAGGCAGGGGAGGGGACTCCCACGGAGGGGACAACCCGGGCCAAGTGCGGTGTGGTTTCCCGACCAGCAGGGGGCGCACCAGGGGGGGATCTCGGCCTCCGGGCTTACCTCCGTCTCGGCGTCAGCAGGCGTCCGTCCTCACGACGTTGGGGGAACTCGGCCCCGACCTTGCGCACCTCCTCACACGGCTGCGACGGCAGCGACGGGGCCCCGGACTTCACCTGGGCCTCGCGACACAGCAGGGCACTCCTCCAGGCCTCCAGGCCGCGGCGGTGAGCGCGCTGGCTTCGTCGTCGCAGGGGGGTCTCAAATTAAGGATGGGGGTAAAGTGCTCAGCGGAGCACGCTGCCGGGGGTCCCAGACCAGGGCAGGGAGCGCGGGGGTCACAGCGCTAGTACCTGGTCGATCCCCGGTGACTTGGCAATCGGCTTAGTATTTTGTTCAATAGGGTAGCTTGGACACGCAGTCTCAGCTCTGGCATTCAAGGCTTACAGCTCGCTCTTGTCATGCAGTCTCAGTTCTTAAAGTTAGGTTTCAGTTCTCAGTTGACAGATGAAGTCTTTTGGCGCAGATGTATCTGGCGCCCTTAAGGGGTTCTGTTACAGGGGTAGGGATGGAGAGGGCGACTAGGTCCTTCCTAGTCAGGTTGGCAGAGAGTCTCTGGGTCCTCCTACTACTGGGCAAGATCAGTGGGATTCACAGGGCACCTCACTCACTTAAGAGGCAGTACCTAAATCCTGTCACTCTCAGAGGCATAAGTCCCTGGCTAGTCCCTACCGCCTACACTCCTGGTGGATTCTTCCAGCTCTGCTTCACCCCAATGGCCAACTCACCACAAAAGTTTCCCTCCCACTCTTAAGTAGCCCTAGGTCAGGTGACCTCTAGCCAAGGCGGCAAAAGTAAAACCCCACCTCCCTTCTAGAAGGTTCCAGCTTCTTCCAGGAGCTTCCCCACTCTACCTATGGGACAAAAAGGCGGGCTGGTGTCGCAACATTGTTGTGGGTCCCAGCCAGCTCCTGGCAGCTAGGGTGCTACTATGAAAAACGACCACCCTGCAGTAGCAGGGGTCTGTGGCAGCCATCTTGGGAGAAGGGAGCACCTGCACCTTAACACTGATTGGCAATGAAAAGGCGCCCGGAGACCTAGTCCAACATAAAAATGAGGGTGGAAAAAATGAGGCACGATACAAAAATAGAAGGGGAGACCACCCTAGGGCTGACAGGTCCAACATGCGTCCCCCCCAGCCAAAAGAGGGGAGAGCTATCAACCTCTAGGGAGTTCTCTTCACTAAGGCGGAAAAACCTGGAGAGACCGTCAGCATTGGCGTGATCAACTCCGGGCCGATGTTCCACCCGAAAGTCCATCCCCTGTAGGGAAATGGACCACCTCAACAACTTGGGGTTTTTGCCTCTCATCTGCATGAGCCAGCGAAGGGGGCGGTGGTCGGTCTGGATAAGGAAGTGAGTGCCAAAGAGGTATGGCCTCAGCTTCTTCAGAGCCCATACCACCGCAAGGGCTTCTCTCTCAATGGTGCTCCATCGCCGTTCCCGAGGGAGGAGTCTTCGAGATATGAAGGCCACAGGTTGGTCCTGGCCCTCGGTGTTGAGTTGCGAGAGCACCGCACCTATGCCGTGCTCTGAGGCGTCGGTCTGTACAATAAATTCCTTGCTGAAATCGGGTGTTGCTAGTACTGGAGCTGTACACATCGCATTTTTCAGCGTATCAAAGGCTTCTTGGCATGCAGCTGTCCATATGACCTTGCGAGGTTGTTTCTTTGAGGTCAACTCCGTCAAGGGGGTCACGATGGTACCATATCCCTTGACGAACCGGCGGTAATACCCAGTGAGGCCGAGGAAAGCTCGGACCTCTGTTTGGGTCTTGGGGTCTCCCAAGCCAAGATGGTTTCAATTTTGGCCCGGAGGGGTTGCACCTTACCTCCGCCCACCAGGTGTCCCAGGTAAACGACAGATCCCTGTCCAATCTGGCACTTGCTGGCTTTAATGGTTAAGCCAGCGCATTGCAGCGCCTGCAATACCTCCTGGAGGTGTTGCAGATGGTCCTCCCAGCTGCTACTGAAGACAGCTATGTCATCCATGTCGGCTGCTGAGAAGGACTCCAGGCCAGATAGTACCTGATTCACTAACCGCTGGAATGTGGCCGGAGCATTTTTGAGCCCAAAGGGCATCACTCGAAATTGGTAGTGGCCCTCTGGGGTGGAGAACGCTGTCTTCTCCCGTGCTCCGTCGGCCATGGCAATCTGCCAATATCCGGATGTCAGGTCAATGGTGCTGAGGTACCGGGCTGCTCCCAGCCGGTCCACCAGCTCATCTGCACGTGGGATGGGGTGAGCATCTGTCTTCGTGACAGAGTTCAACCCCCGGTAGTCCACACAGAACCGAAGTTCTGGCGTCGTACCCGGTGGGGCCGCTTTCGGCACCAACACCACTGGACTAGCCCACGGGCTGCTGGAAGGTTCTATCACCCCCAGCTCCAGCATCTTTGCCACCTCACGCTGGATGCTATCCTTCACTCGGTCAGAAAGCCGGTAAGACTTGTTCTTTACCGGGGGGCTATCCCCTGTGTCCACATCATGGGTACACAAATGAGTGATTCCAGGCGTGAGGGAGAACAACGAGGCGAACTGTCCCAGGACATGGCGACAGTCCCTCTGCTGCTCTGGGGTCAAGGATGGGGAGAGGACTACACCTTCCACCGAACCATCCTTCTCTTGTACCGCAAGAAGGTCAGGAAGAGCTTCACTCTCTTCCTCTTCGCTCCCATCCGTCACCATAAGGAGAGCAAGCTCCGATCGCTCATGGTGTGGCTTCATGCGGTTGACGTGGAGCACCCTGAGGGGCTGACGGGGGTTTTTTACATCCACAACGTATGTGGTCTGGCCTCGCCGCTCCACAATGTCGAACGGGCCAGTCCACCGGTCCTGGAGGGCACACAGCTCCCCAGGTTCCATAACCCACACCTTCTGTCCCACGTCCAACTCGACCGTCCGAGCATTGCGGTCATACCACTCCTTCATCACGGTCTGGCTAGCCTCCAGGTTCTCTGTGGCTGCCTTCCACAGCTTGGCCATCTGGCTGCGGAACGCCAGCATGTAGCTGACAATGTCACGGGGAAGCTTCTGCGAAGTCTTCTCCCACCCCTCTTTCACTAAACTGAGGGGACCCCTAACGGGATGGCCATAGAGCAATTCAAACGGGCTGAACCCGACTCCCTTCTGCGGTACCTCCCGATAGGAGAATAACAAGCAGGGGAGGAGGACGTCCCACTTACGCCTCAAGCCTTCGGGAAGGCTTCGGATCATCCCCTTCAATGTCTTATTGAAGCGCTCTACAAGTCCGTTAGTCTGGGGGTGGTAAGGGGTGGAGAACCGGTAGGTCACTCCACACTCCTTCCACATGGCCTGCATGTAGGCCGACATGAAATTGGTGCCCCTGTCCGACACCACGACCTTCGGGAATCCCACTCGGGTAAAAATTCCCAACAGTGCCCGCGCCACCACCGGTGCAGTGATGGTCCTCAGAGGAATAGCCTCTGGGTACCTTGTGGCGTGGTCCACCAAAACCAAGATGAACCGGTGTCCCGCTGCGGTCGGAGGGTCCAATGGCCCAACAATATCGATACCGACCCTCTCAAAAGGGGTCCCGACCACGGGGAGCGGTTCCAACGGGACTTTCAACTTTGTCCCAGTCTTGCCACTAGCCTGACAAGACTTGCAGGTCTTGCAAAAGGCGTCTGAGGCAATCCTCATCCTGGGCCAATAAAAATGGGGGACTAACCGTGCAAAGGTTTTGTCCTGGCCCAGGTGTCCAGCTAAGGGGATCTCGTGCGCTAACTCCAGCAGGAAGGCCCGGTAACACTGGGGGACCACTATGGCCCTCGAAGATCCATGTACCTGCACCCTGGGCTCACTGTATAGGAGACCATCCTCCCAATACACATGATAACCTCCCAGTTCCTGACTAGCCACTTGAGCTTCGGCCTGCCGCCGCATACCCTCAAGAGTGGGGCACGTCCTTTGTGCTTGACAAAATTCCTCCCAGGTAGGCCCTCCTTCCACTTGCCAGTCAGCAAGGGTCAGCAAGTACTCCACGGGAACGACATCTACCTCCGCGGACTCCGGGGCACCTCTGCGGCCTCCCCATCTGACTCACGGGGCATGTCCTCTACCACCTTCTTCTTCCCCCGTTTGGGTTTGGGTTGGGCCATGATTCCAGGCTCCAACTCCGGGTGAGTTCCATGCCGGGCAGCCATGGACCGCGTGCTCACGCAAGTCCACCCTGGTAATCCCAGCATCTCAGTGTGAGCGTGAAACTCGACGTCCTTCCATTTGGTGTGCTCCAGGTCGTTCCCTAGCAAACACCCCACAGGCAAGGCAGGGCTCACAGCAACTCGCAGTAGGCCTTTGACTCCTCCCCACTCGAATGGAACACGAGCCACTGGATAGTGACTCAAACTGCCGTCAGCCAATACGGCCGGATGTAACTCCTCGGGGACTACTTGGTCTGGGGACACCAGCCGCCGCACGACAGTGGTCATGCTGGCCCCTGTGTCCCTCAGAGCTTCCACCTCCTCCCCATTAATTCTCACCCTCTGCTGATATTTAGCAGTGTTCGGGGGCAGGGACACTACGGGGACCACTTCTCTATCCCCGAGTGAAACCAGTGTCAGGCCTGTCCACTCCCCTTCCCTATCTAAGGGCAGCTCCACCCCAAGCGCTATACTACTCACCCCGGGACTCTTCACGCCCGATGGGGCTGGTGGTCGCTTGCGACACTTGGGATCTCCTCTATAGTGTCCAATCTCCCCACACTCGTAGCACCGCACAATCCTTGGCTGCTGACTCCTGTCAGGGTAAGTGGGTCTTGTGGAATTGGACGGGGGTGGGGTTCCTACTCCCTTCCCAAACTTATTTTGGGGACCTTTCGAGAACTCCACCTTTTTATCTCCCCCCTCTTTCTTCTGGGGGAAACCCTGTCCGCCTTTCGAGCCATCTCCCCCGGGGCCCTTGTGAGACACCCGGGTGCTCACCCAAATATCTGCCTCCTCCGCAAGCTCTCGAGGATCCTTCAGCTTGCGGTCCACCAGATGTTGGCGCAGCTCCGGAAAGCTCTTATCCAAGAGGTGCTCCCTTAAAAAAAGATCGAACAACCCTTGGTAGTCCTGTACCTCGCTGCCACGCACCCAACCATCTAGTGCCTTCCTCGCATAATCAAAAAAATCTACCCATGTCTGGGTGGACAGCTTATGGCTGCCACGAAACTTCTGCCTATACTTCTCGGGGTTCATGCCAAACTTCTTTAACAAGGCCTCTTTCATGGGGGTGTACTTAACCTGATCCGCCTTGGCCAAATATAACAGGGTGTCCCTAACAGTGGGAGGTATATACCGGTAGAGACCACCTCCCCAGTTACTCTCGGGTACCCCATGGGCCGTTAAGGCTACCTCGTATGCCTCCAACCACTTCATGATGTCATCCCCTAATGTATAATTGGCTATGACTTCTTTGGGTAGGTAGAATTTTGGTTCTTGAGGTTCCCTGGGTATGCTGCCACCATTGTCTTTGTTAGACGTGTTCAATTGGAGGGCGCGTAGCTCCAGCTCTTTTAACTGAAGCTCGTGCGCCAGCTTCTTCTCCTCCATTGCCCATTTCTTATTCTCCCTTTCCCTTTCTCTTTCCTGTTCCAGTTTGGCTAGCTCCCATTTTAACTGCCTCTCTTCCCTTCTGTCCTCATACTCCTTTGGAGACGCGCTCCTACTAGACCCTGTCCTACTACTGGCCCCA
Organism: Triturus cristatus; assembly: GCF_964204655.1. Classification (NCBI taxonomy): domain Eukaryota; kingdom Metazoa; phylum Chordata; class Amphibia; order Caudata; family Salamandridae; genus Triturus; species Triturus cristatus. The sequence goes on from NC_140582.1 coordinate 502,660,585, forward strand.
GAACGTCTCCCTGGGGGCACATTTTCAGACTCCTCTATGTTTACAATGTCTAGGACTTCTTGGGCGCTCTCCTCCTGAGGTGCATCTGGCGCCCCCTGTCCCTCATCCCCTCTCCCTTCTGGGTGGGCTTCTACCCATGCCCTAATGGCGGAACGGAGTTCCGGCGCTTTGGCCCTCCGCATCCCAGGCACCCCCAACTCCTGCGCGAACTCCCTTAGTTGCTTCACTGTGTACCCCTCGAGGTCAGCTAACCGGGATTCCATTCTGGCAGGTGGGGACCTAGACACTAAGGAGAAAATTCCTAGGGTGTAGGCAACAGTTAGTGGCTAACCAGGTTTCTTGCACTCTCTACCTGGACAGTGGAACTAATGATCCAGCAACAATGGTTTCTGAGCTGTGGAACAAAAAAAATTTAGGATAGGCGTTTAATTGTGGCGCCCTTCGCCTCACGGAAGGGTGCTGTATGGTCACAAGTCCCAAGGATCCCACCGCTGGCCACCAATGTAGGAACCTGGGTTCACCAGGCCCTAAGGGCGGTAACGTGGCGCGAGCCGGTCGGACAACCAGAGGGCTATGTGTTAAGCAACCATACACCACACGCTTCTCATGGACTAGAGTCACACACAATAAGGGACGCCACACCGTTTAAATTATGCAAATACTTCCAAGTTTATCCAAGTATAGCTGGTCAGTTGCAGTTCAGGAAATAACAAGGTAATACATGAATCATAATACCATCGTTCAGTACATGCGACACTCTTGGTGATATCTATGCAGTGCCTAACCTCGTTCATGTACCCACGCCCGCGGGTTAAATGCGGGAGATTCTAGCGCTGTGCGCGCTTACGTAAAGTCTTTCCCTGAACAGGCCGTCTAACACAGCGTAATACTTGTAAGGGGGAACATTGGGTTCATCAACATGGCGCCTGTCGAACTGAGCGCTCCTCGTGACCACTGGCCTCTAGTACTGTGAAGCAAGGCATATAAAACACAGCGCTACGCGCAATCAGTTGCATGTGGAAACGTTTGCGTAGAACAGTTATCACAACGCGTTATTCGTAATCAGTTGCATATCATTACCTTCGAGCAGAGCATATAACACAATGCGCTACTCGCATTCCTGGGCATGTAACTACGGTCGAGCAGAGCATATAACACAGTGCGCTACTCGCGTTCCTGGGCATGTAATTACTTTCGAGCAGAGCATATAACACAGTGCGCTACTCGCATTCCTTGGCATGTAATTTACTTTCGAGCAGAGCATATAACACAGTGCGCTACTCGCATTCCTTGGCATGTAATTTACTTTCGAGCAGAGCACATAACACAGTGGGTTACTCGCAGTCCCGGTCTCTCCGGCTGGGGAAGCAGGGTCGGTGGCGTGAAGCGACACGAGGGTAATGGCAGTCAGTTCTTTGGGCGGCTTCCAGCGGGGAGGGTGACCGGACTTGAGGAGCGGGTCCCTATGCTCCGGTGCAGTTCACAGAGCACCGCGCTCAGTATTACAGAAGGGGGGACATGGACAGGATCCCTCGGCGGGGTCTCTCCGTCGCGCAGGCAGGGGAGGGGACTCCCACGGAGGGGACAACCCGGGCCAAGTGCGGTGTGGTTTCCAGACCAGCAGGGGGCGCACCAGGGGGGGATCTCGGCCTCCGGGCTTACCTCCGTCTCGGCGTCAGCAGGCGTCCGTCCTCACGACGTTGGGGGAACTCGGCCCCGACCTTGCGCACCTCCTCACACGGCTGCGACGGCAGCGACGGGGCCCCGGACTTCACCTGGGCCTCGTGACACAGCAGGGCACTCCTCCAGGCCTCCAGGCCGCGGCGGTGAGCGCGCTGGCTTCGTCGTCGCAGGGGGGGGCTCAAATTAAGGATGGGGGTAAAGTGCTCAGCGGAGCACGCTGCCGGGGGTCCCAGACCAGGGCAGGGAGCGCGGGGGTCACAGCGCTAGTGCCTGGTCGATCCCCGGTGACTTGGCAATCGGCTTAGTATTTTGTTCAATAGGGTAGCTTGGACACGCAGTCTCAGCTCTGGCATTCAAGGCTTACAGCTCGCTCTTGTCATGCAGTCTCAGTTCTTAAAGTTAGGTTTCAGTTCTCAGTTGACAGATGAAGTCTTTTGGCGCAGATGTATCTGGCGCCCTTAAGGGGTTCTGTTACAGGGGTAGGGATGGAGAGGGCGACTAGGTCCTTCCTAGTCAGGTTGGCAGAGAGTCTCTGGGTCCTCCTACTACTGGGCAAGATCAGTGGGATTCACAGGGCACCTCACTCACTTAAGAGGCAGTACCTAAATCCTGTCACTCTCAGAGGCATAAGTCCCTGGCTAGGCCCTACCGCCTACACTCCTGGTGGATTCTTCCAGCTCTGCTTCACCCCAATGGCCAACTCACCACAAAAGTTTCCCTCCCACTCTTAAGTAGCCCTAGGTCAGGTGACCTCTAGCCAAGGCGGCAAAAGTAAAACCCCACCTCCCTTCTAGAAGGTTCCAGCTTCTTCCAGGAGCTTCCCCACTCTACCTATGTGACAAAAAGGCGGGCTGGTGTCGCAACATTGTTGTGGGTCCCAGCCAGCTCCTGGCAGCTAGGGTGCTACTATGTAGCAGGGGTCTGTGGCAGCCATCTTGGGAGAAGGGAGCACCTGCACCTTAACACTGATTGGCAATGAAAAGGCGCCCGGAGACCTAGTCCAACATAAAAATGAGGGTGGAAAAAATGAGGCACGATACAAAAATAGAAGGGGAGACCACCCTAGGGCTGACAGGTCCAACAATATATATATATATATATATATATTCACTGAAAAAACCATAGGTTTCACACACGTTATAGTTAGGAAATAGCATTTAAAAAACCTTGCTAATTCACTGAAAAAACCATAGGTTTCACACATGTTATAGTTAGCTGGACATTTTACTGATAAAAAACCAATGAAATTCCCCCGTTATAGTTACTGTAGGCAACTATAACTCACGCGACCGCAATCCTCTGCTGATGCTAATACTGTATTTAGACACTTATTTGCCCATATCTTCTTCCATTAAATTTTAGCTATACATATATTACAAATATTTTTTTTTCATAAAGACACATATGTCATCAGCAGAGGATTACGGTCGCGTGAGTTATAGTTGCCTACAGTAACTATAACGGGGGAATTTCATTGGTTTTTTATCAGTAAAATGTCCAGCTAACTATAACATGTGTGAAACCTATGGTTTTTTCAGTGAATTAGCAAGGTTTTTTAAATGCTATTTCCTAACTATAACGTGTGTGAAACCTATGGTTTTTTCAGTGAATTTGTACGGTTTTTTAAATGCTAAGTTACTTTACGCCATTTGTGGCGTGCGCGCCCACTTAACGCAGTTCGTTCCGTGCACGGTTTTTATCAACTTTAATAAGCCCTGTACATTTGGTGGCCTTCGGCCACCAAAAGCACAGGGGGTGAGGTCAATGTGGATAGTGTTTTTTTTATTTCGATTTTATAATTTCATGTTGCCAAAATTACGTTTTTTTTCTCTATTAATAAGCCCTGCACATTTGGTGGCCTGCGGCCACCAAAAGCACAGGGGGTGGGGTAAGTGTGGATAGTGTTTTTTTTATTTTTATTTTTTTACCGTAAGCGTACGGTAAGCTTACGGTAAGCGTACGGTAAGCGTACGGTAAGCGTACCCCGCGAAATTGCCGAAAAAAAAATAAAACCGTTTTTGCTCTTGGGGGATGTTTGGGGACTCCCTCAACATGACTATGTGGGAGGGAGTTGTCAAAACAGCCCCGTAACATGTTTTTGGCCATCATGTTTGATAAACAACACTCAGTGCGAGAGACAAAATGGCGGACGCCGCTTCCTGGTTTCGGCCGATTCGAATGTTTACTAAGATCTAAGAGCCAATCAGAATCGCGCTCGCGCACGCCACCGTAAGCTTACGGTAAGCGTACCGTAAGCGTACCGTAAGCGTACCGTAAGCGGGCTCAGATATATATATTGATTTAAAGGCTATTTTCTCAGAATCTACTGAACAGATTTACACCAAACCTACAAAAGGCACTTCCTTGACCTAGGGACTGCCTCTCTGCCAAATTTCTAGTAATTCTGTTCAGCCGTTCGGGCTGTAGCTCGTTCTAAAGGTCCTATGGAAAAATGCATGGGAAAAACGCGTTTTGGGACCCCCCTTTTATCTCAGCCCCCGCTTGACGAATCCCCCCGAGACTTTCAGGGTAGGAGCGGAGCGTAGCGCCCCACCTATTTTGAGAAATTCGCGAGGATTCGTCGACCGGCGCAAAAGTTATTCAAAATAGAATGTTGAGGTTTTCCTATGGAAACGTGGTCCTAACTATAACTACCTACTGGCGACCGCCAGTAGGTAATATATATATATATATATATATATATATATATATATATATATATATATATATATATATATATATATATATATATATATATATATATATATATATATATATATATTACCTACTGGCGGTCGCCAGTAGGTAGTTATAGTTAGGACCCCTTTTCCATAGGAAATCCGCAACATTCTATTTTGAATAACTTTGGCGCCGGTCGATGAATCCTCGCGTATTTCTCAAAATAGGTGGGGCGCTACGCTCCGCTCCTACCCTGAAAGTCTCGGGGGGATACGTCAAGCGGGGGCTGAGATAAAAGGGGGGTCCCAAAACGCGTTTTTCCCATGCATTTTTCCATAGGACCTTTAGAACGAGCTACAGCCCGAACGGCTGAACAGAATTACTAGAAATTTGGCAGAGAGGTAGTCCCTATGTCAAGGAAGTGCCTTTTGTAGGTTTGGTGTAAATCTGTTCAGTAGATTCTGAGAAAATAGCCTTTAAATCAATATATATATCTGAGCCCGCTTACGGTACGCTTACCGTACGCTTACGGTAAGCTTACGGTACGCGTACGGTGGCGTGCGCGAGCGCGATTCTGATTGGCTGTTAGATCTTAGTAAACATTCGAATCGGCCGAAACCAGGAAGCGGCGGCCGCCATTTTGTGTGTTTCACTCAGAAAAAAAAGAGTGAAAACAAGAAAAGGGGGCAATGAGGAGAGTTACAGACCCCCTTACATTTGTGAGGGGGTCAAAGAAGGACTGTAAAGTACAAAGAAAACATTTATTGATTTTTAAAAAAATCACGGGGTACGCGTACGGTAAGCTTACGGTAAGCGTACGGTAGAAAAAAAAAATAAAAAAAAAAATGAAATTCAGATTTAAGTGTTTAGATATTAGGGGGCTCTAAAAAGAGCCGTTGTGTTTATGAAATGATTTTTTAGTGGTACCTACAAGTAAGTGCCGATGCAGAGTCTAAGGTTCAAGAGGAAGACTCTTTTCCCTTCATCATTGAAGTGCACACCATCTCCTCTATAAATGTCTTGCATGTCATAACGCAAGTTGTTGTGGTAAATGGCACCCATACCATAGTCACGGAGGAAAGCAGAAACAGATTTGTTGACGTGCTTTCTTGCTTTGTCAATCTGCGGACAGAAATGATTGGACCAGTTCCATTTTTGCCTTTGGCATATGTTGGAAAACACAAAGGCAGTTTTAGGGAAAAGTGAAAACAGTTGTGCAAAGGTGTCCTTCATAAGCATTTCCAGACCTACCCCAGTCAAAGTGCCTAGGTCATTGCCACCACAGTGCACTATTATGAGGTCAGGGTGTTGGATTTGCATGAAGGATTTCACCAATGGCATCAATTGGTGCCACTTTAACCCTCTCTGACCAATCCATTTAATGTCTACATTTGGCAAAGCAAGGTCTATCACCATATCTGTTTTCTCTGCAAACTTTTCACTCCAGAAGACATAGCTGTGCCCTACAATCCACACTGTGAACATCTTCAAAGGAGAACTGGATGCACTCAGGAGGTGTCTTTCAGTAGAATGGCAATATGAAAAGAAAGACAGTTTGGAAATGGAGGCATACATATTTTTTTCAAAACAAAAAGAACTGATTGGCTGTTTCATACCATTCTAGAATAAAAACTAGGCTGTATGTGTAAATTAATAGAAGCATGTTTTGTATTGGTACAAAAAAATGTGTTACCAAAGAACAGTAGTATGGATTTGCTGTTAGGTTTGAAAAGTCAAGCACTCTTGCTCTGTGGAATTGAAACATTGTGAGGCGAACTTCTGACCTAACTCCACACAGCAGTGTTCCATGAGCTGTTGCTATGGTAGCAGGCAGAAGTCAAGGTGGGGGAAGGGTACTAGGCAGAAGTCAAGTTGGGGGCAGGGCACTTTTGGAAAAGGGTTGGTTTTCAACCAATAGAAATGTGTGATTACATTTGAAAAAAAGGGGGAAGCACTGAGATTTGAAACTTACATGTATATGTGTGGAAAAATAGAGGGAAAGTTTGCCATTATCTGGTTCTGCTGAGAGGAGAGAGGTGTAGAGAACAGAGATCCTGGCTCTGATAATCTGCTGTTTGAGTGCCACATTTCTTTCACAACTAACTAATTTTAAAGGTGAGGTTAGAGTTTGAGAGGAGATGTATATGGTAAATTAAGAAATGAATATTAGAAATGGAAATTCTTTTTGTTGAAGTTGCGTTTATCATTTTCTGTTTTGGGAGAAATTTAAATGTGAGGAACATGTAAAATATTATGGACTATGTTTTCACGATAAATTAAGGTGTACTGGAAAAAAAAAGAATAGTTTAAGGGTTTGAGGTTGGACTCAGTAATGCAAATACATTCAGCATCACTAAGGCTGGTTGCCCTTGCTGGAATGTAGGCAGCCACCCAGGTTACACATGGTGGTGGTCTGAAAAAGCAGTCTGGACATGGGCTTTTTAAAAAAACTGAAAAGTGGTTTCATAATGTGTCAGTCTGTAAAAGTGATTTTAACTTGCCAAAAAAAAAGAGCAGTAAGTGTGCATTCAAATTGGCAAAGAAATTTCGTTTTGGGACTAATGTGAAAACATGACTCTGTGTGGAAATAGGAATTACAGGCAGAGATTTATTGCGTTTTTTTCTGGTGATTTCACAGTTGCATTAGTAGGAAAAAGGGGGAGTGATTTTTTGGGGGAAGAAGCAGACTCTTAGCACACTCCCATCTGCTTGCCATGTATAATCATGCACAGTATTTACAAGCGAGTGGGGTTTTCAGGTTTCAGTCTGTAATGCAAATACATTCAGCATCACTAAGGCTGGTTGCCCTTGCTAGAATGTAGGCAGCCACCCAGGTTACACATGGTGGTGGTCTGAAAAAGCAGTTTGGACATGTGCATTTAAAAAAATCAAAAAAGTGGTTTCATAATGTGTCAGTCTGTAAAAGTGATTTTCACTTGCCAAAAAAAAAGAGCAGTAAGTGTGCTTTCAAATTGGCAAAGAAATTTTGTTTTGGGACTAATGTGAAAACATGACTCTGTGTGGAAATAGGAATTACAGGCAGAGATTTATTGCGTTTTTTTCTGGTGATTTCACAGTTGCATTAGTAGGAAAAAGGGGGAGCGATTTTTTGGGGGAAGAAGCAGACTCTTAGCACACACCCATCTGCTTGCCATGTATAATCATGCACAGTATTTACAAGCGAGTGGGGTTTTCAGGTTTCAGTCTGTAATGCAAATACATTCAGCATCACTAAGGCTGGTTGCCCTTGCTGGAATGTAGGCAGCCACCCAGGTTACACATAGTGGTGGTCTGAAAAAGCAGTTTGGACATGGGCTTTTTAAAAAAATCAAAAAAGTGGTTTCATAATGTGTCAGTCTGTAAAAGTGATTTTCACTTGCCAAAAAAAAAGAGCAGTAAGTGTGCATTCAAATTGGCAAAGAAATTTCGTTTTGGGACTAATGTGAAAACATGACTCTGTGTGGAAATAGGAATTACAGGCAGAGATTTAATGCGTTTTGCTCTGGTGATTTCACAGTTGCATTAGTAGGAAAAAGGGGGAGCGATTTTTTGGGGGAAGAAGCAGACTCTTAGCAAACACACCCAGCTGCTTGCCATGTATAATCATGCACAGTATTTACAAGCGAGTGGGGTTTTCAGGTTTCAGTCTGTAATGCAAATACATTCAGCATCACTAAGGCTGGTTGCCCTTGCTGGAATGTAGGCAGCCACCCAGGTTACACATGGTGGTGGTCTGAAAAAGCAGTTTGGACAAGTGCATTTAAAAAAAACTGAAAAGTGGTTTCATAATGTGTCAGTCTGTAAAAGTGATTTTAACTTGCCAAAAAAAAAGAGCAGTAAGTGTGCTTTCAAATTGGCAAAGAAATTTCGTTTTGGGACTAATGTGAAAACATGACTCTGTGTGGAAATAGGAATTACAGGCAGAGATTTATTGCGTATTGCTCTGGTGATTTCACAGTTGCATTAGTAGGAAAAAGGGGGAGCGATTTTTTGGTGCAGAAGCAGACTCTTAGCACACACCCAGCTGCTTGCCATGTATAATCATGCACAGTATTTACAAGCGAGTGGGGTTTTCAGGTTTCAGTCTGTAATACAAATACATTCAGCATCACTAAGGCTGGTTGCCCTTGCTGGAATGTAGGCAGCCACCCAGGTTACACATGGTGGTGGTCTGAAAAAGCAGTCTGGACATGGGCTTTTTAAAAAAACTGAAAAGTGGTTTCATAATGTGTCAGTCTGTAAAAGTGATTTTAACTTGCCAAAAAAAAAGAGCAGTAAGTGTGCATTCAAATTGGCAAAGAAATGTCGTTTTGGGACTAATGTGAAAACATGACTCTGTGTGGAAATAGGAATTACAGGCAGAGATTTATTGCGTTTTGCTCTGGTGATTTCACAGTTGCATTAGTAGGAAAAAGGGGGAGCGATTTTTTGGTGCAGAAGCAGACTCTTAGCACACACCCAGCTGCTTGCCATGTATAATCATGCACAGTATTTAGAAGCGAGTGGGGTTTTCAGGTTTCAGTCTGTAATGCAAATACATTCAGCATCACTAAGGCTGGTTGCCCTTGAAGGAGTGTAGGCAGTCACTGAGGATACACATGGTGGTGGTCTGAAAAAGCAGTCTGGTCATGGGCTTTTTAAAAAAACTGAAAAGTGGTTTCATAATGTGTTAGTCTGTAAAAGTGATTTTAACTTGCGAAAAAAAAAGAGTAGTAAGTGTGCATTCAAATTGGCAAAGAAATTTCGTTTTGGGACTAATGTGAAAACATGACTCTGTGTGGAAATAGGAATTACAGGCAGAGATTTATTGCATTTTGCTCTGGTGATTTCACAGTTGCATTAGTAGGAAAAAGGGGGAGCGATTTTTTGGGGGAAGAAGCAGACTCTTAGCACAGACCCAGCTCCTTTCCATGTATAATCATGCACAGTATTTAGAAGCGAGTGGGGTTTTCAGGTTTCAGTCTGTAATGCAAATACATTCAGCATCACTAAGGCTGGTTGCCCTTGCTGGAGTGTAGGTAGTCACCGAGGATACACATGGTGGTGGTCTGAAAAAGCAGTCTGGACATGGGCTTTTTAAAAAAACTGAAAAGTGGTTTCATAATGTGTCAGTCTGTAAAAGTGATTTTCACTTGCCAAAAAAAAAGAGTAGTAAGTGTGCATTCAAATTGGCAAAGAAATTTCGTTTTGGGACTAATGTGAAAACATGACTCTGTGTGCAAATAGGAATTACAGGCAGAGATTTATTGCGTTTTGCTCTGGTGATTTCACAGTTGCATTAGTAGGAAAAAGGGGGAGCGATTTTTTTGGTGCAGAAGCAGACTCTTAGCACACACCCAGCTGCTTGCCATGTATAATCATGCACAGTATTTACAAGCGAGTGGGGTTTTCAGGTTTCAGTCTGTAATGCAAATACATTCAGCATCACTAAGGCTGGTTGCCCTTGCTGGAGTGTAGCAGTCTGGACATGGGCTTTTTAAAAAATCTGAAAAGTGGTTTCATAATGTGTCAGTCTGTAAAAGTGATTTTCACTTGCCAAAAAAAAAGAGCAGTAAGTGTGCATTCAAATTGGCAAAGAAATTTTGTTTTGTGACTATTGTGAAAAGAAATGTAGATATATATTGAAATAAAATAAAGGAATTTTTTTTTTAGTTTTTTTCAGGTATTGCTGAAGAGCAGTGAACAAAATTTAAGATGCCTACAAAATCCAGAGTTCAAAAAACGCTAAAAAAAAACCTATATTTGAAGACAACTAGAGGACCAAAGTTAGTAGAAGATGCTGATGTTGGGAAAAAGAAAAAATCTTCTGGTAAGCACAAAAAACAATTTCTTAAAAATATATTCAAAAGAATGAAAAATGTACAAAATGTATGTACTCGAAAGGATGTTTTTAAAAAAAAAGGAGAGGAAAAAATTGACAATTTAGTTAATGCAAATATACCTTCAGCAACTGAAAAGATTTATATAAATAGAAAAACTGCGTTTAAAGAGATACGTAGAAAAATGTTTCAGAGAAGAGTTATGTCTAATTTGATGAAGGATGTGAAGAAATATAAGAAAAAGACAAAGTTTTATAAAAGAAAAAAAGAAATAGAAGCCATTGCAGCAAAGGCATTAGAATTAAAAAGGAAACTATTCATATTAATTTTGAATAGGATGCGTACATTAGACAAAATGGTTAATGTACTGAAATCACATAGCAAAAGGAAAAGAGTAGTGAACAGAACAAACTTTTGTAAAGTGTTTTTAGGCAAGTGGATGCATAGTTCAAGTAGTGAACCTTTTTTTAATGAAGAAAGCTATTTTCAAAGTAATAGTTTGCTGCATGCAGTTGACACCAGAGGTCGTTCATACGAAGTAAAAAATGGTTGCATAATGGAGAAGGAGATAATGGTTCCAAGAGATGAGGTACAAGTGATGGCAGATGAGGCAATGGGGAGACGTCCTAAAGCCCCAGTGTACACTTGGAATTGTAGTAGTATTTGCACTGTGCGTCAGGAATCTATTGACAAATTTCGAGAGTTTCTAAGAGAATATAGTAAAAAAAGTATAAAACAGAAGATTAAGGTGCTTCAAAGTCTGGATCCATGCAGAGTGAGAGAGAATACTGGTTTGCAGGGTCATTCTCTGGCTTGTCTATCTAGAAAAGTGTGCAATAGTCTTTTCCATCATTTTAGGATGCTGGCTGTTCATCATACTGAAATGAGAAAGTTTGTGAGACGGTTGTATTTTGCTAAAAGTCCAGCAATAAGTCAGATGAATTGAATAGGGCTCTGTTCCGAGGAACGGTATCAGATGTAGAGAAGGTTGTTGATGAAATTCAGTTTTGTTACTTTGGTCCTGAACAAAACAGTGCAGAGAAGGACACACTAAATGAGGAAGAAGTGGAAGAGAATGTACAACCATTTGTAAGTAAGACATTTAATGATCACATAACAAAATTTGCAATAATCTCTAATGAAAGACCAAATATTACTTGTATTTGTTGCCGCAGAACTCATTATAGAAAACAAACCAGGTATGTTGATCTCTACAAAAAGAGTGAAAATGAAGATAATTATAAGTGGAAGGATTTTGCCACATATATATTTCTTGAATTTTTTTTTGAATTGGGTGAAGTTCAGCGTATTTGTAAATACTGTTACAACAAGTTAGAGGAAAATAGAATGCCGACCAGAGCTGTACATAATAATTTAGAATTGGATGCTATTCCTGCTGAACTTTCCGAATTAAATACTTATGAGTCTATACTCATTCAATGTGTTCATCCGTTCCAGACCATAGTACGTATGGAGCCCAAAACTGGTAAATTACCTCCTTCTGATTTACTGAGAGGTTTAAAAGGTAGAGTGGTGTATTTGCCCTTGGATTTGAAAAAAAATATGGAAACTATTGATGCGGATACTTTGGAAACTGAACCATTAGTTATTCTGGTTAATGGTGTACCTACAAAGAATAAGAAGATTTGGCAGGAGCTGGTAGATGTACGGAAAGTACAAAGAGCAAATTTGTATTTGAAAAGGAATAACAAATGGTATGAATCAATTTATATAGAAGAAGAAGAAGAAGAAGATTTACAAGAAGACACAGAAACACCAACTGGACAAATTGAAAAAGTGGACAAGTCAAAGGAAGAAGAAATTTATGAACATTTTAGCATACATCCTCTTCATTCAAAAGAAGTTATGGGAGACAATATTGATCTCTTTCAGATGAAGAAAGCAAAAGGAACTCCCGTGAGTGTATGGGAGGAGAGCTTGGAAGCTCGATGTTTTACCCAGCTGTTTCCTAAAGGAAAAGGAGGACGATACGATGAACGTCCAGAACAGATTCCAGCTTCTGAGTATCGGACTACAAGACTATATGCTGAAGATCCCAGATTTCGACAAAGTATTCCTTATTTGTTCCATCTTTTATTTGAAAGCGACTTGTCTGCACTGTCTTATGCAGTAAATCACATTTTAAAAAGTGGAGTACATTTACAAAATGTGTCTGCTAAGGATTTTATGGAGAAAGTGCAGCACCGAGATGATCATTTGGAAACACAACTGATCAATCTGATGGCTTGTCAGTGTGGGACAAATGAATATTGGTACCGACGCCATGGTGAATTAAAATGCATGTTACGGAATTTAGGAACTCCAACATGGTTCCTTACCCTAAGCTGTGCCGAGTACGCTTGGGATGATTTACTGGATTTTCTACGAGAGGCAAATTCAAACATTAAAAACATCGAATACAAGACAGCAGGAGAACTGTGCTCATTGGATCCGGTTAATGTTTGCAGATATTTCAATCATAGATTTGAGGCTATGATGTCCTTCATCTGCAATAAAAAAAATCCACCTCTTGGAGAAGTAGTGGATTTCTTTTGGAGAAAAGAGTACCAGGCAAGAGGTGCTCCTCATATTCATATGCTGTTGTGGATCAAGGATGCCCCAAAGTTTGGAACAGATACTGATGAAGCAGTGTTATCTTACATTGAAGAATATGCAACATGTGCTATACCAAAAAGCACAGAAGAGAAAAAGTTAAAGGAGCAAGTTTTACGTTTCCAAAGTCATCGGTGTGGAAAATACTGTCGACGGAAATACAAGAGCAAAGAAAAATACTACACTAAATGTCGATTTGGATTTCCTAGACCTGTTCTTTCAAATGGAAGAGTTAACAGTTTTATGTCAGCTGTGAGACATACTATCACAAGAAAATCACCTAAGAATACCTACAACCTTAAAAGAAAAGAAGAATCAAAAAATATAAATGACTACAACCCAGTCATTTTATCCATGTGGAACGCTAACATGGATATACAGTATGTAGCTGACAATTCCATTGCTGTTGCTTGATATGTAACGTCTTACATTACGAAATCTGAAAAAACTGAATTGAAGGAAATGTGGGAAGAGATTTCTCACGAGAAGACTGTCAGTAAGAAGCTGTACAGTTTCAGTTTGAAGATGTTATCGCATCGAGAAATTGGATCCTACGAATGTTCAGATAGGTTATCTTCTGCAAGTCTCTACTCGAAGTCAAGAAGAATAATTTGGGCAAGTTTAGGCCTTGCAGCAATGAGAAATCGGGTACTGAAATCTGTAGGAGAAATTGAATATTTGGCCGAGAATGACCCAGAAAGTACAGATATTTTGAAATCAAACATGTTGGACACTTATTATCCCAAGAGAAGTCATCATCTGGAGAACATGTGTCTCTATGAAGTGCTGCAGAACTACATTTATTCACGGAAAGCCGCAGAAGACATCAACAATGGAAAATATAAAGTCGTTGGTGAAGAAGGATGTTTGGTGAAGCAAACAAAAGGAAGTTTGATAAATCACCGGAAGCTGAGTTGTGACACTACTGACAAGAAGGAATTTTACTACTTGGCTCTTTTACAGTTGTTTAAACCATGGCGTACAGAGGATGAACTACTGGGAGAATTTCAAAGCTATGAAGATTCTTTTAATGCTTGCAAAGACAGCATACAATGCAGTACATTCTCAACTTATCTGCAAATGTTAAATGAAGAAATTGAACAGGAAACTACAATTGCAGCAGAAATAGCTAGAGACAGTTCTCAGGACAGCCAAAGTTCAGGAACACTCAGTCAAGATCCCCTAGGACAACCAATCGTTGAAAATGAAGCATAAATAGCCATGAATGAAGTGGAAACGGCTATGAATCAAGCTCAAGAAGAATTTATAGACTTAGAAAATTTGGAAAGACAACTGAATCAAGAGCAGCAACAAATTTATGAAGAGATCAAAAACAAAATTGATCACGGATTTCTACATGAAAAAAAAGAGTGCTCATGCACATCATTTCATCCAATCAGGATGTATGTAAGCGGACAAGCTGGAACTGGAAAAAGTTTCCTAATAAAAGTCATCAGAAGCTACCTACAGCAAAAAACGGATTCTACTTTGTCTTGTGTGGTTACTGATCCAACTGGGTTAGCAGCATATAACATAAAAGGAATCACTTTACATCGTTTGCTAATGTTACCAGTGGAGCATGAGAACAAAATACAATACAACAAGCTAACTGGAGAAGCATCCTTGGAAGTTTCAAGAGTATTGAAGAAGATGCAAGTTCTCATTATTGATGAGGTGAGCATGGTATCAAACTTAATGCTTGCCTTTGTGCATTTAAGAATGCAGCAAATTTTGAAGACAGACTATGACATGTTATTTGGTGGAAAACACGTCATAGTTTTTGGAGATCTTCTGCAGCTTACTCCAGTTAAAGGACAACCAGTATTTAATACTGTCACACATGAAGACACGAAGAAGTCATTGGGAAGCATCGGAAATACAAATATTTGGTCCTTCTTTGAGTACAAGGAACTTACTACTAATATGAGGCAAGCAAGCGATGAAGAATATGGAAGTATTCTGAAAGATATCAGAATTGGACTACTCACAGAAGTTGGCAAAAAAGCATTACAGAGTCGGCTGCTACATAATTTATTTCCAAAGGAAGAAATAGTTGCAGAGAAAATATACAAGAATATTGCAGAAAACAAAAGTGTCATCTGCTTAATGCCAACTCTACGTGAATGCTCAATATTTAATGAGGAGCTTTTGAAATTGGAAAAGGAAGAGATCAGGAAATTGGAAGCAGTGGACAAAATTGAGGATGGAAGAATTACTGTCACAGTAACAGGCAAACTGAAAAATAAATTGGACTCACTAGAGAAGAACATCTCCAAACCAGCTGGATTAGAAAAAAATCTATATGTTTGCATGAACCGTAGAGTATTTTTAAGAAGAAATTTGGATGTTGAAAAAGGTTTAGTTAATGGAGCTATGGGAAGAGTTGTGGGTTTTATTAATTATCAGAAAAAAGAAGGAATTGAATGTTTAAAAATAAAATTTGATCAGATAGAAGAAGTTAAAGATATTTGTCGTTGTACAGTTCGTTTCATGCTTGTGAAAGACTTATATGTACGTAGGAAGCAGTTTCCGTTTTCTCTAGCATATGCTGTAACTATTCACAAGTCTCAAGGATTGACTGTAGATTGTGCTTTTGTGAACATTGGTTCAACTGTGTTCAAAGAAGGTATGGCATATGTTGCTTTGTCACGAGTGAAAACATTATCAGGTTTATTCATGATAGACTTTGATGATTCAAAAGTTAGTGCTGATACAAACTGTGTAAAGGATTAAGAAGAAGCTATGCTCCTCATTTAGGTCAGTATCCTGTGTTGGAGAAACGTGTAGTTTCTCGTAAAAGAAAAAATGAGAATATCTGTAATGAAGATGTAGAGAAGAGGAAAAAAAAGAGGAGTGATGTAATTGCAAGCAAAAAGAAAAAGGAAAATGAAGAACAGGTTGTAGGATGTTATTTTGAAAATAGCTCTGGTGTCAACTGCTACGCAAATGTAGTGCTGAATGTTGCATTTTATCTGGAAAGTTTGCAAGAGCAGATAATAGTAAATCAGGGAAAAAGATTCTGTTCAGAGCTGAGTCTCCTTTTTCAAAAGCTGAGTAAAGATAAAACTCAAATAGAAAGTGCTACTGAAATTAGAAAACTTTTAGATATATGTTCAGGACGAACACAGTTTTCTCAAAATGAACAGCAAGATGCACACGAATTTTTGATGTATTTTCTTCAGGTAGTGGAAGAAGAAGGAGTTCCCATTGAAATTTTTTTGGGTCTCTCTTATAAATGGGAACATAGTTGTGAAAATTGTTATAATATATGTGGCTCTAATGTTGATAATGAAAGGTTTATTTATTTGACATTGCCAGAGAGTAAAACAGTCACTTTTGCAAAATTAGTTAAAGATGCTAATCATAGCATGAAATGTGGTGAGTGTAAATCTGACATGTTTTCAACATTAATTTTAAAGGAATACGGACAGTATGTAATTTTAATGATGCAACGATGTAGAGCTGATGGTTCAAAATTGGATACTTTAATAAAGAAGTTTACAGGACAGCAATTATCAATTTCAGGAAAAACTTTTGTAACTGTTGCAATAATTTTCCATGATGGACCTACTGTTACTTCTGGACATTACACAGTTTATCTTAAATGTGAAAAAGGCTGGACACTGTGTAATGATTCCCAATTGATTTTCAAACAACGTTTGCCTTTTGATTTTGCAAATTCCTATCTAATCTTCCTGAAACCTAAATTTTAGAGAGATTTGGCAAGATCTGGACAAAATAATTTTACCATTTTACTGGATTACCATTGCAATTTTGTAAAAAAAAGATTTTATAAATTATCATTTGGCCTAATGGAAAGATAACCAATTGTAATGTGGACTTTTTTAATTTTTAATGAAACTTTCAAAAACCAATAATTTAGAGATAATCGGTAACATCTGCACAATTTAAATTTTGGAATGTTATTGGACTGCCATTGGAAATTTTTTCAAAAATGATTTAAAAAATTACTATTTGGCCATGTGGAAAAGTAACCAATTCTATTGTGGACTTAATAAATTATTCAAAAAATTTTCGTGAACCAAAATGTTACAGAGAATCGGTGAGATCTGGACAAATTAAACTTTAGAATTTTATTGGATTACCGTTGGAAATTTATTCCCCAAAAAATTTTAAAATTACTATTTGGCCTAAAGGAAATGGAATCAGATGTATTGTGGAGTTATTTGAGATATAATATTGTGATTATACTTCTGAAACAAACATATCAGACGGTATTTTAAAGAAATAAGTATTGGTATTAGATGATATTTTTTTAGAATATTATGCATTTCTATAATGTTAAGTTTAAGTAAAAAGAGATTCTGGGCTTTTTTAATACAATCTTTGTGATTGTTATTTTTTTTTGCCCGCTGTAAAATGATGAATGCAATTGCTTTCACAATTTATAGTGAAATGCAATATATTCTGAAAACAGCAAAAATAAGGCAAAAATATTTTTTGAAAAATATGTAAATATGTGTACTGTATTATAAAATGTTTTAAATATATTAATACTTTTTTCTTTTTTTTCAGATTGATATAGAAAAATTTCGAAAACTAGAACCATTTTTAAAGCTATTTTTTTTAAAAACAAATGAATAAATATTTTTTTGAGTGGGTATGGTAAGTCAATAATAATAATTGTAGTCTCTCAAGGACCTTGTAATGTGATAATTGATTTTTAGTGTTTTTTAAAAAAAAAAAAAAAAAAGTACGCGCACCGTACGCGTACGGTAAAAAAAAAAAAAAAAAAAGTTTTTAAAAACATATGTAAAAAAAAGATGAAAGATAAGGTTGGCTCTTAAAAGAACCGTTGTGTTCATGCAGGGACAGAGGAAAGAAAGAATGGGAAAATTATTCAAAGCGACAAGTGTGCTGATCTATTTTGTTGTTCACTAGGGAAACACTGGTCTCCCTATGGCAAATTAGATCTTGACAAAAGGCGCATCGAATATCAACCCTCCGAAATCGAGGGTTCATTTCCAGAGGGCCAGCAAAAGGAGATGCTCCCCCCACAGATGAAGGGCTCACCTGACCTGCAGAAGAAGGAGTCAGCTCTGCAGATGATGGTCCAGGCTGAGCTGCTGTGGATGTACTTGCTTGTCTTTCTGAAGAGTTACCTCCAAAAAGATGACCATGTGTCCTTCTGTGTACATCCTTGAGGTGTCTCTTCATGGTATGATTCCCAAAGGAATACTTCCTGTCAGGATTACCTCTTGAAAGTACACGCTGACACAGCTTGCAAGTTACTAAGGGTGCATTCACCTTTTGCTGGCCTTCAGGAAAAGTAAAATAATCCCATACATAAGAGGGCTTTTGTTTCCTCGCTCTCTGCCTCAAAACAGTGCTGCTAGTGCTAGCCTCACTCTCAGAAGAGCTCTGCTGTTCTGCCATCGTATCACAAAGACAACCCAGCTCCTTCTCCTAAGGGATCACAAGCAGAAATGAGAGGAATGGGTGTGGTGTAGGAGAGTTCTAGAACTGAAAGTAGTTTCAACCAATCAAAAGTTGTGTTTCATGATCACATGACCTACCGTACGCTTACGGTACGCTTACGGTACGCTTACGTCAAAAGTGCGCATGCGCGTAAAAAAGACACGCGCTTGCGCGCATGCGCATAACAGACACTACCCGACACTTCCGCGTAACGTGCGCGTGTAGCGTACGCGCGCACGCGTCCCACGCGGAGTACGCGCGGCTACGCAAATTGCGTAACTATACGCAAGCAGCGTAGAAAAATTACGGGCGTTGCGTAAACCGTACGCTTACCGTAAGCTTACGGTACGCGTACTAAAAAAATAATTAAAAAAAAAAAAAAAAGTACTGCAAATAAATTTTACATGTTTATTTTAAAATATATATTAAAAAAAAACATATTAAAGAATTTAAAAAATTTAACCATAGTCTTTATAAAAGGTAAGAAAATTAAAATAAAAATATGTTAAAAAAAATAGAAGAAAAAAAAAACAATTAGCATTTAAAAAACCTTGCAAATTCACTGAAAAAACCATGGGTTTCACACACGTTATAGTTAGGAATTAGCATTTAAAAAACCTTAGAAATTCAGTGAAAAAACCATAGGTTTCACACACGTTATAGTTAGGAATTAGCATTTAAAAAACCTTAGAAATTCAGTGAAAAAACCATAGGTTTCACACATGTTATAGTTAGCTGGACATTTTACTCGTAAAAAACCAATGAAATTCCCCCGTTATAGTTAGTTCAGCTAACTATAACTCGCGCGCCCGCAATGCACTGCTGATGACATCACATATTACATCACTCATGACATGGTCAGTGACATCACTCATGACATCACTGATGACATCTCAAATGACATCACTGATGACCTCACTGATGACATCATCCTTGTGATAGAGTGGCAGACCTCCTCTCACCCTAATAAAACCTTTGATACACACATTCAAAAATAGAGACTAAAATTTACAAAACAATGGACATACCAATAACAGTTACAACAACCTCTTCAGTAATTCTAAGATCCACATACACATCCACTCATTCACCAACAGTCCAATACAGTCACTCATACATGTACTCACTTATCATGTGTACTCATACACCTATACATCCTGTTACACAATGCCACTCATCCATAGAGCTACTCACACACATAGTCACTCATGCCAATAAAGAATCAAACATACATTTACTTGCATATACAGTTATACACACACCACCACACTTACTTCTACGGAAACTTACACATACTTAGTCTTTTAAACAATTACTTATAGAAATACATACTTATTCATACAGGAACTCTTTCAATCTCTCACTCTCACATATACTCACATATATAAACCAATAGTCACATATACTAGTTTTAAACATATGTAGTTACTCATAAAGACACTATTGAGACAGTCATTCACTCACTAACACACCCATACACACACTCATCCACCCATGCAGTCCTGCACACATGCTCTGTTCAACACATACAAACAGTGAGTCACTCATTCATGCACCTATGCACTACGTCATACCCCCCACCGAACCATGCAGACACTCATACTGATACTCAAAAAACCAACTAATAACCTATATAGACACCCATGTAGCTACTCTCCAACCCATGCAGCCACTTATACACAAAGTGAGAGACTGATACAGATATTTATATATTTAAACATTACTCACTAAGCCATGTATTCACTATGATACACTTAATCAGTCAGTTACACAATCAATTTTTCAAAAAGAAATCATCCATTTAGACAGTAATATAACCATTTATTCTTCCATCGACCTTGAGATATACATATATAAAACATATTTAATTTTCAGAAAAACACACATTCACTGGATGATGTCATCAGTGAGGTCATCAGTGATGTCATTTGAGATGTCATCAGTGATGTCATGAGTGATGTCACTGACCATGTCATGAGTGATGTAATATGTGACGTCATCAGCAGTGCATTGCGGGCGCGCGAGTTATAGTTAGCTGAACTAACTATAACGGGGGAATTTCATTGGTTTTTTACGAGTAAAATGTCCAGCTAACTATAACATGTGTGAAACCTATGGTTTTTTCACTGAATATATATATATATATATATATATATATTTATATATATATATATATATAGATATAGATATATATATATATACATACATGGACAAGTTTCATGAGAGATCGACCAGTGGAATGGCTGGAACACACACATGTTGATGGACATGTTGATGTACTGTCTAACATACAACATCTTCACATTTGATGGGAATTTCTATCAACAAGGACAGGAAACAACAATGGGCACATCCCTCACCCCCAACTATGCGAATCTCTTCATGGGGTGGTGGGGGAAGGAGGTAGCCTGGGCTGAGGAAAGCAATATGCATATGGAAAGTGTGGCATTGTGGACCAGGTTTATCGATGACTTATTTATTTTGTGGGAAGGCAGTGAAAGGGATCAGGAGCTCTTCCTGACTAAATTGAACAACAATGAGTGTAACCTGCAGTTCACATGGGCATGGAGCCCACAACATTATACATTTTTGGATGTGGATTTGGAAGTTAAGGAGAATGCTGTGACCATGAGAATCCACAGAAAGCTGACTGCAACCAACTTCATTTTACACGCTAACAGTGCCCACCCATTTGCATTGAAATGGAGTGTCCCCTATAGTCAAATGCTGAGAGCAAGGAGGATCTGCTCCACAGAGGAGCTGTATAATGAAGAAGTGTGTAGGTTGTTTGGGATGTTCAGAAAAAGAGGATATCCAGTAACTGTTCTCGAGGATGCCAAACACAGGTCCAAAGGAGTCTCTCTATTCCCAAAGGGTTCAGGAGGAGAACAGCAACGCCGTTAAGAGACTTTTAGAGCAACTTGGCACAGCCCAGCATCAGGAAGGTTCTAACAAAACACTGGTGTGTTCTAAAGAATGATGAACATCTGACTGAAATCTTTGAAAAAGGACCACAAATCACATCAATAAAATAATGATCCTTGGGAGATATTTTGACCTCAAGTCACTATATCAATAAAGGAAATCAACAAGGAACGGGGTCATGGTTATCAAGGAACCAGTAAGGCTTTGTTAAGAGCAACTTGTGTAAGGCATGTAAATATGGTGTAAATAGCAAGAGCTATCGCACAATGGATGGTCGTATGATGCCGATCAAAGAAAGAATAACCTGTAACATGGAGTTTGTTATCTATGCACTAAAATGTGATTGCAACACACTGTACATTGGTAGCACTAAGAACAAATTAGAATTAAGGATCCTACAGCATATAAGAGCAATCAGAAATGGGGACAAGAGCTACCCAGTAGCCTGCCACTTTGAGCAGATGCACAATCGATCCCTATCTACATTTTCCTATTGGGGCATAAAACATATCAGGGCCCACCCAAAAGGGGAAAATCGAGAGAATGAGTTGCGTAAGCGAGAATCACGATTGATATTATTGATGGGAACTGAGGCACCATGGGGCCACAACAAGGATACGGATGTGTTTGTACACTGATAATATTGGTAACATCTGGATTAATGAGAACGGTAACTTGCTTGTTTAAACATTACACTGATAACATGGAGATCAATCAGGACTGTGTGTTCACCAAAACATTGGATTGTTCAGAGTAGATTTCGGGGTAGGAGATTTGAATGTTGAGAAAAAAACAAGAGACCTGTCCGCATCATGTATTGGTGAAACAACTTTAAATTGAATATGCGACTGAAGGGAAATTATGTTAACAATAGCACTATGCACTTTGAATTAGCTAGCACCTTATTATATACACTGCTTGTTTAGACAGGGCAGAAAAACCGCCCTGCATGTAGCATTTTAATTAACTTTCCCTTTCCCATATATGCTGCCCTCTTCTTAGTAAGGATACAATAATTGCACTTTGCACTTTAATGAAAATTGCACTTTGGAATATGCTGCTCTCTTTGGGGTAGGACAAATGATCCCCGGGCATGCTGCACTTTAACGCATTTGCACTTTAACATTGAACATCTTAAAGGAAGGAGAGAAACAATAAGTGAGACTCAAGAAGGGCAATTAACACATCTGCACTTGAAATTTGAACATCTCAAAAGAATGAGAGAAACAATAAGTGAGAACCAAGAAGGGCAATTATACGTGGTATTTGGGCATTTGGCACCTTTATGCATTCGTACTTAAAAGTGCTGCATTATTGTTACATGATCCACTTCTCAAAAGAATGAGAGAAATAACATGCAGTATATGTGGTGTATAAAACAATGAAGTTACATTGGAGATCAGCATTGTTGCATTTGGTTTTTGGTTTCTTGACCTTCCTTCTTTTTTCAAAAAATAGGAAAGCAAAAAAATAAAACATAAATATACTTTTTTGTGAAAAAATGTGTAGAATAGAAAAATATTACAAAATCAAACAAAATGTACGTTAAAAAAAATATTTTAAAAAAATAATAATTGAAGGAAAAAAACAAGTAATATGCAATGAATGTATATAGAAATATGTTGTAAGCACAATGACATTTTAGCATGATGCGGTAAATTGTAGATGGTGGTGGACGAGACCCAAAACATGAAACCAAATGTAACGCTCTAGTGGTCAATTGAGGGTCAACAACATTGAGAAAGGACAGAGCATTTAATGGACACAATGCAGAACCCAAAGTGACCCAGTAGAAGGCAACTCGCTGAAAAGTGTCGGTCCGGTCTCACAGATGGAATGATGACTGTGTGTACTTGCCATGAAGCAAAAATAACAAATAAACAGAAATTGATTAACTGACCTGACAAGTAGTTGAGTTGCTGTTTGTCAACCGTGTGCTGCTGTTCGGGAGGAGAACACCCAAGGGAGTCATATATACATATATATATATATATATATATATATATATATATATATATATCACTATATATCACTATATCGGCATACTCAATTCAAGAAAACCACGGCACTCCAATGCTGTGTTTAATCCTCTGGTTTGTTTACTCAAATATGCGGAAGACACATCAACGTGTTTTGGTGTCTACACACCTTGGTCACGACGCTGATCACATAGCGTAACTGGTTATTTAAAGACATCATTCACTTTTGGCATAGGCATAAACATAGGAATGACATTATCAAGTTGGGCAACAGCTCCTTCTTGGAATGTATCATCTTACAATACATTACTTCTGTATCTTTTTCAACATTGCATAAATTTCATTTATAGTAGACATTCAGACATTCATTTTTATTGTGTTGTAAAAATACATATATGTTAATTTCATCATCCCCTTTGAACGCTTAATCATTAAAATATGGTATTAAACAATGATTATTTACGCCCAAGTGGGCATATTCATTACACCTCTTAAAATTCATTCCCTCGTGTGTATTTATTTAATTGCTATTCTCTCCTATGAAAATGCTATTGGTCATGATTCTAGTATTGGGCTCCTTTATATTCCACTTAAAAAGCAGTGTTTTATAAAGTCTAAAACGACTTATGTCATTGTCTACTTGCAGAATCTCAAAATCACTTATTATGGAGGTAGAGTCTAACTCAGCTGTTGTTACTCCCTGTGACCACCAAAAGCAATCTTCCCTTCTTGCATTCCTATAAAAGAACCCAATTACATGAAATTAAAATATTTTTCTTAAAATCTCCTAGATGTTGAAGAATGTGTTTGTGCACCTGTAATTTAGTACTGCCAATGTACCAGTTTGAGCATAGAACGATAATGCATATGTTGCATACACAGTTTTGCAAGTGAGTGTTTTCTTTATCCTGATTCATTTATCATTAACACATTTTTTCTGTGTGTGACTGACTGTATAAGTGAGAGATTAGGTGTCCCAGTGAACGTATGTGTGAGTGACTGGTTGTGTGAATGCTTGTATCAGTCTGTCAGTTGGTGTCTAAGTGGCTGTATGGGAGTGTGAGTGGGTATGTGAGTGGCTGTATGGTTGAGTGACTTGTTGTCTGAATACCTGTATGGGTGTCTGAGTATCTGTGTGGGTGGGTGATGGGATGAGTGATTGAGTCAGTCAGTGGCTATATGGGTTAGTGTGTGTGTGAGGGGTTGTATGGGTGAGTCAGTGTGTGTATGGCTATGTGGGTGAGTGAGTGGATGTGTCAGTAATATATGTTTGAGTAACAGGGTATATGAAAGGCAGTTTAGGTGAGTGATGGGGTATATGAATGACTGTATGGGTTAGTGAGTGAATGTGAGAGGGGCTGTATGTGTGAGTGTGTGTTTGTGTCAGTGACTGTATAGGTGAGTGAGTATGTGTTAGTGTCTGTATGAGTAAGTAAGTGGGTGTGTGGGTGTAACTATATGGGTGAGTAAGTGGCTGATTGATTGAGTGTATGGGTGAGTGAGTAGCTCTATGGGTAACTGACTCAGTGTGTGAATGGCTGTACAGGTGAATGAGTGGCTATGTCAGTGGCTGTATTAGTAAGCGGGTATATGAGTACCTATATGGGCATGTGAGTGATTGTGTGCGTAGATCTATGAACCAGTGAGTGGGTGTGTAAGTACTGGTATGGGTATGTGAATGGGTTTTTGAATGTTTGTGTGGGAGTGGGTGTATGAACGGTCTATGGGGTGTGAGTGGGCAGCCAATCAGATCTCAGCACAAGATCTCAGAAGGGTTCTCGGATCCTTTGTGTCACCAGTTGTATATCTGAAAATCCTTTAAATAACTCAGCAGCTACTGACCCGATTTACACAAATTCACAAAAAGGTAGCTTTCTGGACCAAACAGCTAGCTTTCTGCCATATTTGGTGTAATTCTGTTCAGCACTTCAGGCTGTAGCCTTGTCTAAAGTTTCCTATGGATATTAACATGGGGAAAACGCTGTTTTTGGACCCCTCCTTTATCTTGATGCCCGCTTGATGGATCACCCCGAAACTTTCAAGACAGCAGATGAAGTGAGCTTCGAACTAGTTTTGAAATATTCGTGAAGATTTGTCAAAAGACAAGCACACTTTCCATGGAAAGTATATATATATATATATATATATATATAGGAATTAGCATTTAAAAAACCTTTGAAATTCACAAAAAAAAACATAGGTTTCAGGGACGTTATAGTTAGTTGGACATTTGACTCATATAAAACCAGAGAAATTCGCCCGTTATAGTTAGTTGAGCTAACAATAACTTGCGCGCCCGCAATTTACTGGAGATGACGTCACATATTACATCACTCATGACATGGTCAGTGACGTCACTGATGACATCACTGATGACATATCAAATGACATCACTGACGACATCACTGATGACATCATCCAGTGAATGTGTGTTTCTGTAAAGTTTAAATATTTTTCATATATATCTATGCCAAGGTGTATTGAAGAATGAGTGGATTTACAAGTGCCTGAATGGATTATTTAGTAGGCATGTGACTGGCTGTATAAGTGAGTGATTGAACATGTGTTACTGAATGTATGGGTTAGTGACTAAACTGTGTGAAAGTCTGTATTAGTGTCTCAGTTGGTGTATAAGCGGCTGCATGGGTTGGTGAGTAGCTACATGAGTGTCTATATGGCCTATTGATTTGTCTGAGTATCTGTATGAGTGCCTGAGTGTCTGTGTGGGTGGGTGGGGGTATGTGACTCTGTGCATACATGTCTGAGTCGGTGATTCACTGGTTGTATGGATTCAAAAGTACATCTGGAAAGGCCTGTATGGGTGAGTTAGTGTGTGTATGGGTGTGTTGGTGAGTGAATGAATGTCTCACTGGTATATGTGTGAGTAACTACATATGTTTTAACCTCTTCCCCGCTCATGACGGAACCGCTCCGTCATGAGCCACGGTTGCCGTGTGCTCATGACGGAACGGTTCTGTCATGCCACGACCGTTGGCGGCCGCTCCGCCCACGCGGCGCTGTTTCCCCGCCTGTGCGGGGGGGACAACGCAAATGGGCGGAGTCATGACGGAACCGTTCCGTCATGAGCACAGCTCAACTGTGGCTCATGACGGAGCGGCTCCGTCATGAGCACAGCGCCACCGCGCTGCCCCCCCGCACCCCCCAGCGCCGCGGCGGAATTCCCGCCACGGCGAAGGGGTTAAGATAGTATATGTGAGTATATAAATGACTATACGTGAGAGTAAGTTATTTGAAGAGTGGGTGTATAAAAGAGTGTCTGCTTGTATCATTGATTGTATAAGACAGTAAGTATGTGTTAGTATCTGCATAAATAAGTGATGTGGTGTGTGTATAAATAACACAGTTGGTGTGTACAACTGTATACATGAGTAAATGGGTATGTGATTGATTCTTTGCATGACTGACTAGGTGTGTGAGTAACTCTATGAATGAGTGGCGAACTGTGACTGTATGTATAGGTGTATGAGTGCATATTATAGTAGTGTATTGATGAGTAACTGCATGTATAAGGGAGTGGATGTGAGTGTAGACCTAGGAAATAGTGGGTGGTATGTAGTATCTGGCATTGTTGAGTGTATGGTTTAAAAAATAATAGTCTGTATTTTAGAGTGCGTGTATCAAAGATTATATTAGGCCATCAGTATGTGTATCAGATTAACACGTGGATAATGTTATCAGTGATGTCATTTGAGATGTCATCAGTGATGTCACTGACCATGTCATGAGTGATGTAATATGTGACGTCATCACCAGTGCATTCCGGGCGCGCGAGTTATAGTTAGCTCAACTGACTATAACGGGCGAATTTCTCTGGTTTTATATGAGTCAAATGTCCAACTAACTATAACTTCCCTGAAACCTATGTTTTTTTCAGTGAATTTCAAAGGTTTTTTAAATGCGAATTCCTAACTATAACGTCTGTAAAACCCATGGGTTTTTTTCAGTGAATTTCAAAGGCTTTTTAAATGCTAATTCCGAACTATAACGTCTGTAAAACCTATGGTTTTTTCAGTGAATTTCGAAAAACAAGTATCTATATATATTTTATTTTTTTTTAGAAAACTGAAGTCCCGTACCGGTAGTGTAAAAAAAGTTCCATCAGCGTGTGAATCCTATCCGCCATATTGCTAAACTCGTAAAGGATGCGCATTTCGTATCCGACGGGTTCGTGGCACCGCGTCCCGCGTAATATCATATACGTATGTGGTCGCGCCAGCTGCTACTTTGTTATGCGACAGATACGCAGTACCAAGCCGCGCCTTATGTCATGTATGTATGGGGTCATGCCTGCTGCGCATTGCGTATGCGACGAGTGCACGCTGCCAGGCCCTGTGTTACATCATAGAAGTATGGTGTCGCGACGGGTACGCCATTCCCTCATTTTTTTTTGTCTCAAACCAATATCTAAATAAGTTTAAATTGTATATGAGAACAAGCGATAATCTAAAATATTTTAAACATTTATATATTTCTAACTGTAATAAACGTATGTTATGGTAAATTGTGCAATTGCCATGTGACCTTAAAGAAAAGCATTTGATTGGTTCATAACATTTCCCATTGTTACAGTTGGAGGACCCCCCCCCCCCCATTTTAGTCATTCTCTCTACAGCGTTTGATGAGAGACTCCTCTTCTGCTTAGAGAGCTTTTTTGGAAACTTTTTGCTATGTACGCATATCTGACACTACACAAAACATGCAACCATCATCTACATTAATATTCATGCTCTGTAAAGTAGCCTTCCACCTGTGATAGCCATGCATCTAAAAGCTGCATAACAGAAGTTTTCCCCACTGCCAGAGGTAACATAGTTGCATATGCTGTCCACAGCACAATGTAATGTGGTACGGCCCAGACGCAGTATCATGCATAGATAATGAACACACGGACACAGATAGATAGTGGAAGTGGGTACGAGCATGTGCGCTCAACTCCTTTTTATTACCAGGGTCACATATTCAGTGACATCTGTGCTCAATGCGTGTGGGATGAGTGTAAACCAGCCCTCAAGGAATGGTTGCTGCTAGCATCAACTACAACAGTAATCATTGGATCACACACAGAGTTTCAATAATAAAAGGGTCAATAGTTTGTGCTGCAGTAAGGTAGGGACACTAGATGTGAAAAAATACAGAAAATATTCTATCGTAAAAGAACCATAACTTGTGGTATACTGAGATACAGGCAGTAGATCTGAAATAGTACACAAAAAGATTGTATCATAAAGAGTCCATCAGGTCTAGTGCACTCAGATAGCCACATCAAAAGCATTCAGCATGAGCACAGCCAGCGATGATGCGTGCTGCGGGCGGTCTGTACTTGGAACAATGTCTGTTGCCTACAGGACTGCCTCATTTGCAATAGCGACTCGATCTGAATTGTAAACACTGCTGTCTGCAGTGTGGGCCAGAGAGCGGTCAGCAAGGGCCCACAGCCATGTGGCATTGACTTGAGCTGTCCTGTTTGCAGTACGCGAAGCAACAAAAATTGTGTGCGGACCCTGTGATGATGCGTATGCGCGGTGCGGACAGAGCGCACTGGAGCAATGTCTTTTGCCTACAGTACCGCATCATCTACAATAGCGACTCGATCTGAATTGTGAACACTGCTGTCTGCAGTGTAAATTGAAGGCAGTAGTGAGCACAGTCATCCATGAATACTTTTTCTCACTTCCTCTTCAAAAAATACAACAACATAAATTACACAATACTCTGCAATAAATAAATCAAAACAATTTGAATTGCGATCTCTGCTGTCCACTGTGTAGACTGTTATTCAGTGTTCTTTACCACTACCAAGAAGAATTTATTCATTGTACTAGACCTATAAGTCATCTACAAAAAGTTCTTCAAGCAAGTATACTAAAAGGCTATTGTGTATATTTCAATAGACGTTGTAGTTAGTTGCCTACTGGATTCTCTAATTAAACAATCACTACTCGATCTGAATTGTGAACGCTGCTGACCGCAGTGTAGGCCAGAGGCAGTGGTCATTAACGCCTCACAGCCACGTGCCGTTGGATTTGAAAGCACGGAGTTGGTTGCACCTGATCGGAGGGGGTACACACAAATCATCACAGACTTTAACTTCTGACATCCTCAATCACAGAATCAAGACTCTGTTTCACTGTTCCGACCTGCTGTACAGCGGTGTACTCCAGCGACTGCAGTCAGCCAAGCCCAATAATCATGTGCAGCAGTTAGCTACGGAAGCACAGAGTGTGATGAACCTCAACAGAGGGAGTTCTGTGAAAACCAAGCAGCAGGTAATATCGGACATCGTCCATTCTGGATCAAGACACCGTTCCACTGTTGGGACCTAGAGTAGGTTGCACCTGGTCGAAGGGAGTACCTTCATCTCCACTCTCAGATACAGTTCTAACATCGTACATTGTGGGATCAAGACCCCGTTTCACTGTTCGGACCTGCTGTACCGCGGTGTACTCCAGCAACTGCAGTCAGCGAAGCCCAATGATCACGTGCAGCAATTAGCTACGGAAGCAAAGAGTCTGATGCACTTCAACGGAGGGAGTTCTGTAAAAAACAACAAGCAGCAGGTAATATCGGACATCGTTCATTCTGGGATCAAGACTCCGTTCCACTGTTGGGACCTAGAGTTGCTTGCACCTGGTCGAAGGGAGTACCTTCATCTCCACTCTCTGATGTAGTTCTAACATCGTCCATTATGGGATCAAGACACAGTTCCACTGTTGGGACCTAGAGTTGCTTGCACCTGGTCGAAGGGAGTACCTTCATCTCCACTCTCAGATGTAGTTCTAACATCGTCCATTGCGGGATCAAGACACCGTTCCACTGTTGGGACCTAGAGTTGGTTACACCTGGCCGAAGGGAGTACCTTCATCTGCACTCTCAGATGCAGTTCTAACATCGTCCATTGTGGGATCAAGACACCGTTCCACTGTTGGTACCTTTTGGACTACTGTGTTAGTAGTATACAGAGCACTCCACGGTGCTGGGCCTCAGGCTGGGCACTGTTTGCCTGTGTCGCGGTTGCCAGCGTTGATCTCAGGAGCCTTCCTAGCATGCAGACCTCGGCCTAAAAGCTTCCGCTGGAACGTGGTGGGCCCTCTTTCACATACGGCGGTGTCGAAAGATGAACTGTGGGGCATATGTGCGTCGCAGCGGCCATGACGGTTTCTGGGTACCAGCAGGCTGAGATCATTATTCACGCAGCCACCTTCGCTCACGGCATCAGCCTCGTGGTGGTGCAAGCTGCGCAGACCTGACAGACATGTTTGCCATTCCGGAAGAGAACCACACCCAGAGAAACGTGCCTGTGGAGAAGTGTGGCTCACTGGTTAGAGGAGGCAGACCTGGAAGCAGAGGGCAGCCCGGGACCAGGGTTCAATTCCCGGCTCGGCTGGGTCTTGAGTCCATAAATGTCCATGGACTCGATAATTCTCACTCCAGTGCATACTCGACTCATGGGTTCACACTCTGCGACTCTGGGCAATAGCTTGCTTAATCTCCACATGGGCCCCTCGCGGCGGGATGCCTGGCTTTCACCTTGCGGATGCCCTGCCGGGTTATCTCACAGGGGAATACCAGGACGGGTTCCCTAAGCAAGCGCTTAGAGACCGCTTGGTGATTTGCGCTATATAAATTCCTGCACATTTGCACATTTACATTTATTCATACCCCTACGCTAGCCTTGCGTACGCCAAGCCAGCCCACTATGCTAAAGATTTGGGGGGGGAGGGGGCACGTACGTGCTATGTTTTCGTAATCTTCCCTACTGACTGTACTATCATGGTTGCGTCCACTGTCCACTTCACTCAATAGACCATCAGTGTATGTTGACATGTAGATGTCTATGCTCTGCATACTGCATACTCAACACTTTGCATTGTATACTTTTACAATCGAGAATCACTTGCCACCTTCACACATACTTTGCTCCCATCTCTCCCTTCATTCTGCATTTTGTGGCCGAGGTGCTATGTTTGGTTTGTGTACATGGCTAGCCACGGTTCCCACAGTACGTAGTGTCGTTGTGTCTGCTAGGTGTACATGTTGTTTGTCATGTTGTATGTGATTATATAAGGTAGCGCGTTTATTTACGAGCAGTGGTTTCTCCCATTTACATATCGCTGTGTTAAAGAGGATACAGAACTTTCTCACAGGTGGAAAGTGGGACCACAATGGCAGTCATTCATTACTATGCAAGAATGTCCAACTGCACCACGCTTCTAACCTTACAGCCCCCAATCTTGTGTGCTTTCTTAAAAGCACGCAAACTCCCACAATCAGACCAACATTCACACAGCTTTCTAACTGCAGTTATCTGCTTCTTAATAACATGGACTGCTACGCAATGTGACCTGGCATACCGTATGTCCTTACTGTTTCAAACCGGATAACTTCCTCTGGCAATCTCTATTCCCACCCACACAAAGTAACTCCCAAAGTTCAACTTGACCTTCAATACCTACTTTGGAAACAGATTTTATTAAACGGAGCAAACTGAATGAGCTTTTGTTTCAAACAGAAGTGTCCCTCACTTCTCCAAAAGTAATTTATCGACTGCAGATAGCAGGAACTTCAAGTAAAATAAACTCCCTCTTAAATACGAACCTCCCATTACACTTCTGACATTTAAGATCTGGCACACTTTTTTACACTGTCTCCTCCGTCCTTGTCACAGGATTTCAAACTGTTTTTAGTCTAATACCATACTTCCTTCATTCGATCATCTCTGGAATAACAGGAACAGTGCCCATAATTCTCGCTCTGTTTGCGGTCATCCTACTACTATTTTAGCTTGTTAAAAATGGCTGCGTTCCCTGTGGTAACAAGCATGTCCGACAGAATACGCCTCTACGCGAAGCTACATCAATACCGTGAAAAAATTGAACAACTTTTCGGCTGCCTGCCTCTATCTATTATCGGAGCCAGCTACAACAGGACATTTATTTACACATATACAATCTGCGTGCAACCATCTTTTTATTGCAAAACTTGCCCAATCGACTGGCGAATGGATCCATGCCTTGCCAACATTCCAGCAAACGCTCCGATATCCAGCAGGTAATGGAGTATCTTGAAAACCATGAACTTGATTGTTCGGGTGTGGATGCAACGCAAAAAGGTATTCTGGCGGAATGGGATTTCTGCGCAGCTGCGAAAGATCTCCTACAACGTGCGACCTTTGACAACATTGCAGATTGCCTGCCAATTCAAATTGCCGCTCCAACTTTCGAGGAACATTACTATCCCTTCGATGATATGAATTGGATCGCTTTTCTCACACGATGGCAACAATCGCCTCTTGGAACATTACGCTGAAGAACTTCCGGAATGCAATCTCCAAGACTTGTAAGAAATTCACTTTATTCTTGGATTGATTTTGTCCAATTTTTTTGACTTTTTCCTATAAATCTTTTTAATACACTTCAATTGAACTATTTTCATATAATAACTTTCTAAGTATGCTTAGGCATTTGAACTCTGTTTTCATTATTGGCCCTTATGTCTCCAGCCTAACCAGGGATGGATGATGTATGGCCTATGCAAATACGCAATTTACTTGCTAAATTAGCCTAAACACGACATCCATCTTGAAACCATGTCTATTCTTTGTACACACGTCTCTCTGCCTGCCTGTTATCCACGAAGCCCTTTCACACAAAAATTAGCTCATCCTCAGCCTCTGCTCACAAGCTGGCGATCAAGATCAAAAAACATGGCATTGTTTAGGAACTGGTTGGCACAGTGTGGTAATCGTATTCTACCTTTATTTTCATTCTACAATTTACTGTCATTCATGTCTAATAGGTATTGTTTATGTCACATGGAACTGTAACATGTAATGTGGAATTGACTGATGCAGAAACTTAGGTTTGAATACAGCAGAAGCGGTTGGAGTTTGCCTCAGCTGGATGCCTTAGCTCTTGCACCAGTGGGTCCATTTATGGCACTTAAATAAAGACACTTTTTATATAACTTGCAGACTCCATCACTTTATCCCACACAGCCACTTTCTTAAACACCCCTGATTTCACCATTTGTCTTCTGTGGCATTGCAATATTCTGCATTATATTCTTCACGATTATTTCTTTATTCCTGCTTGCTACAACACTCCATTCGGGTCTTCAGACCGGTAGGGGTGAGTAGTTTGTTTCCCACTCCCGCTATAGTCTAAACCCATACTAACACCACTTGCACAGCTATGCTGCAGCGGCCAGTATGCTACAGTGCCCAGAGCACATCAGTTTACAGCAATCAGCTCACGGTTTCATCCCCGAGTGTACCGGCACCTCACCTCAGCACCATCTCACTCAGGGCAAAACAGCACTTTCACTCTTCTAGGGGTGAATACTTTGCTTCACACTCCCTATATAGCGCACCGTAACCAACCCACAGAGCTCACAGCGCTATAGTCTAAACCCATACTAACACCACTTGCACTGCTATGCTGCAGCGGCCAGTATGCTACAGTGCTCAGAGCACATCAGTTTACAGCAATCAGCTCACAGTTTCATCCCCAAGTTTACCGGCACATCACCTCAGCACCATCTCACTCTGGGCTTGACTACCGGAGTGATTGAAACTCGGAAGTTTTTTCACTTTGTCCATAGATCACATGTTTTGTTTATTTAAATCAAACTAAACACTGACACAGCCACTCGTGATCAAGGGGTTCCTCCCTGAAACGTGTTGAGTGTGTCAGAGCCTGTGTTGAATAAATCACCCTCTGCAACAATTGGCGTCTACAGCTTGCTGTTCTTTCAAGGAGAAATCAGTGTTAGATTTGTGTTTTGGGACACGCCGTTCCGCTGAAGAACGCCAACATGAAGTGGCAGGGCATGGCGATGTGGGATTGTTGTATAAAACCCTGCCCGCCTCGCAATCCAACTTTAGCCGCATTAACCGCCGGAGGTTCGAAGTCTAGACTGAACAATTCACTGAATCATAGGACGAGAGCAGCCACAGAGCGGTGAGAGCAAATTTAAAATCTTTTTCGAACTAACGAGGCTGACGGCTTCCCTGTTCTTTTGACTGATATTTGTGCAAATACGGGGAGTTGCAAAAAGGTGACGCTGATCGCGCTTAATATAAACTAACAAACATGGCTCTGTCTAGAAATATGAAGCGCTGCGAGGTGGCAGACAAAATGTTTGAAAACTTCAAAGAAAACGTAGGAGTGGAAACCATTGAACCAGTGACAAATGAAAATACGGTTCCTAACAAAAGGCAACTATGGGACCATTTATGGAAGGTGGTCACATTAGAACAGAACAAATGGTGGGAAGCCACCACGCTCCAGAAGTATATTGATGTGGGAAGAGGACAGAGGGGGTATAGAATTTTTGTGACCCCTACCTTTAATGACCCAGATCCGGATTTAATCAGTGACTGGGCAGCGATCAATCACAATTGCTTTACGATTATGTTAGGCTTGCTGGTCAAGTATGCACGCAAATATGTGGAACGATTTTCAGAAGATATAGAAAACACTACTAAACAACTGAAATCAATGTGTAGCCATGAAGAGTTCAAGACTAAAATGGACAAAATGGAGTTTAAACTCAATAAAATAGAAGATGAGATTAAGACCAAGAAACTACGAAAATTCCACCGGGATCTAATTGATTATCAAAAAGGGCAAATCCTGACCTTTTCAAAGAAATATGATCAGCTGCGGGGGTCTTCCTCCGCCCCGAAAGGAGCACTGAAAGCCAAGAATACAGCTAAATTGATGAATGAAACAGGCAAAAGCTCCACTAATGAGAACGTCCGTGATGAGAGTTTAATTAGTGAAAGCGGCATGTCAAGTGTATCACAACAATATGGAGGAAAAGAAAGTATTTTAACGGAGTTCACATTGATGGCAAAAGGCAGAATGACAGCCAACAAACAAGGAAGAAATCGAGTGCGTGGAAGAGGAGGCAGAGGCGCCGCAAAAGGAAACACAACGACCTTAGGAGAGCTAGGAAGCCCAGTGGGAAGGCGAACAAGGGGCCAACAACTGAAGAAATAATGGAGAACACTGTTGTCAACCTTTCTGAGCGTGAACTCAATGATCAAGAGGTAGAGATTCTTTCACTTGGGTTATCTTTTTGTCCATCTAATGATTTTAATTATACGCAGAGTCGCATTGACTTACTTCATTTTACCCGTAAGCTTAGAATTAAGAAAAAGTATGCCACTAAGCTTAGAGGGAGAGATACGATACCCAGGGAGAACCCTAGCACTATAAGTATTGGCAATGTTGATCTTTTATATACCTTGAATGAACTCGCCAATGATGAAATTCTCACAGAACATTCCGTTTCAAATGTTATTGGGGATGATGTCTGCATTGATATGAGTGCACAAAGTGGGTTCAAACCCCAATCTATATTCCTACCTCAGATCAAGAATGATGTAATCGATGTTTTTGAGAAAGGGGTGATACAAGAATTTGAGAATCTATCAAAAGCAAAATGGTATGGGGTAGAAACATTTAATTAACACAAATGGCTGCTATAGATAATCTGAAGCATGACCGTTCCATTGTCATAAAGAAAGCTGACAAAGGGGGAAATGTTGTTGTAATGTCCCGAGAGATGTATATCAGAGAGGGAATGCACCAGCTCTCGGACCGAGACAGATACGAATTGAGCAACAAAAAAGATTATGAAACATCTGTGACCGCTTACCAATCACAATTAATTGATTGGAAAGATAGGGGGCTATTAGAGATTGAGGAATTCAATTATCTGACATGTCGATATCCCAAATTGCCAGCCCTTTACCTCCTTCCAAAAATCCACAAAGATAAACAAAATCCTCCAGGGAGACCAATTGTATCTTCCAGGGGGAGTTGTTTGGAAAACACACATCCAAATATGTGGATTTCTTTCTCCAGCCCCTTGTTCAGAATTTGCCCTCGTATATAAAAGATACCGGGGATTTCCTGAGAAGATTAGAGACGATTGAGTGGAAAGAAGAGTATGGTCTTCTCTGTATGGATGTGACAAGCCTGTATACATGTATTCCCCATGATTTGGGACTACAGGCTTGTCGGTAGTTTAGATCAATATCCTTTTTGCTGCATATGGAAATACTGATTACAATGATGTCTTGCTGTTTGACCCAAAACTATTTTATTTTTGACACCAACATCTTCAGGCAAACCCTCGGAACTTCGATGGGGACCTGTTTTGCTCCTTGCTTTGCAGGTCTCTATCTACCATATTGGGAAGAGGTGGTGGTCAGAAAGTTAGAGATGTTCAATGATAAGGTGATGACATGGGTCAGATATATCGATGACATCCTTGTGGTCTGGAATGGCAATGAGGATGAAGCCAATAAGTTCATTGATATTCTTAACATCAACAAATTCAATCTCAAATTTACACGTCAATTTTCTAGAGAAACAATTGATTTTCTTGATCTGAAACTCTCAGTTGTGGGAGGTAAATTAGAAAGTAGCCTGTTCAGAAAAGAAACAGCAGGAAACAGCCTGCTAAATGCCCGGAGTTGTCATCCAAGCACCTTGATTCAGAGTATCCGGCAAGGAGAATTTTTGCGTGCTAAACGAAATTGCAGTACAGAGGCAGGTTTTGAGTCAGAAAAAGCAGTTATGACCAAAAGATTTTTACAGAGAGGCTACAAAAGATCAACTATCAAACAAGCAAGTCAAGAAGTTAGAAATAGATCCAGGCCCAGCTTACTAAAAGAGAAAGAAAATAATATGACAGTTGACAATGCCCACCAAAAGATTAGGTTCATCACGATGTACAACAGACAAGCTTATAAAATGAGAAGGAGCCTTGGTAAATTTTGGCAGGTCTTAAGTACAGATAAAGACATTGTGAATCAAGTGGAAACATATCCACAGATAACATTTCGCAAAGCAAAATCCCTGAAAGACACTTTATGCAAAACCATTGAAACTCCGATCACTAAGAAAACAGAGATTAGAGGGTTTTTTACATGCCAACACTGTAAAGCATCCAAAAATAGCAAAAATTGCAAAGAATGCAAACTGTCACCAACTTGTAAACCTTTTACCATCAGAAAACATCTCTCATGCAATACTGAATACGCAGTTTATGCATTGAAGTGCCCGTGCAATATGACATACATTGGGAGCACACTGCACAAAGCCAAAAAACGTGTGTTAGAGCATTTACGGGCTATCAATAATGGCGAAAAGCAATGTCCAGTGGCAAGGCATTTTAAGATGTATCATAATCAGAATGAAAATTTGTTAAGCTTTTGTGTCTTGGACACAATAGGTATTAACATCAGAGGTGGGAATCAATTACAAGATTTAAGACGTCTCGAATCGAGGCATATAATCCAATATCAAACAATGGCCCCCATTGGGCATAATTGTGATGAAGAACTTTCAGTCCATTTGGGGTAATATCTGTGTTCATAGATCTTCTTCAGCTCTTATTATACATATGAATTAAACCCATGTTAAATTTAGTAAGATTCCTGTGATAGGGAAATTAAGATAAATTATTGTATGCGTTGCCTCGCAGCCGTTTGCAAATGTTTTGATGTATCTGTGTATGTGTATATATTGTATTTACATGTGATATGATTTTGATTTTAACTTTAGGCATTGTTCTTTGTCTTTTTTCTTCTTTTAGATAATATGTAAGCTGCAATGTGGGAGAAGAAGACAAGAGAGCTATTATATCTTGCCTCATTTTTTCTTTCCATTAGTAATCTTCCTTAACTTTTGGTTTAGAAGTGCCATTTTTTGAGACTCAAAATTGGATAATATTTAAATTGTGTTTGATGATGAGAGCAACATTAGACGAGTTTGAAACTAGCCCACTGAGGCTTTATTTTTAGTATTTTTGATCATGCATCAGAATAGATTATTGCTCTGTCCCTTATTGGGATAGATTAAGCACGAGCTTAACAGAACTTGTTTTGTTTGTAAAAGGTTATTAATAATGTTCAACATTAACTGTTGACAGCCCACTAGAGCAAAAAAGAAATCAATTCATTATTTAAAAGTGGCATGTTCTAAAATAGCAGTTAGAATCAGTATGCCAGTCGTACCTACTGACCGCACCTCAGAGAGTGTGGTGTGTAGGATGAAGTTATGCCTAAGGACAATAAAGTTTTGGAATTTTGAATTATTTTAAGTTCGGTTATTGAACTTAATCTATCTATTTTTCCTTTCCACATTGCAGCAAACGAGTGCATTTTATAAATGTCAAAAACACTGTAACATTGTAATTTTTAAAGAGCCTGAACAATACTTGACTACCGGAGTGATTGAAACTCTGAAGTCTTTTCACTTTGTCCATAGATCACATGTTTTGTTTATTTAAATCAAACTAAACACTGACACAGCCACTCGTGATCAAGGGGTTCCTCCCCAAAACAAGTTGAGTGTGTCAGAGCCTGTGTTGCATAAATCACCTTCTGCAACAATTGGCGTCTACAGCTTGCTGTTTTTTCAAGGAGAAATCAGCGATGGATTTGTGTTTTGGGACACACCGTCCCGCTGTAGAACGCTGTCATGAAGTGGCAGGGCAAGGCGATGGCGTTGCTCGCCCAGCTGTGGCATATATATATATATATGGAGTTAAAATGGCAAGTATGGCAAATATATACTTACCTATAGATGCTTGGCTGATTGTCACAATCTTTTGCAATATGTTCGTTGGCCAGTTTTCAGAGATGTAAAATAAACAGACAGGAGCGGTGCAAGCGTTAATGGGTGGAGGGCTGAAAAAAAGAGAATCTGTGTGCCAGACAAGTTACGATCCAGTGAAGACAACAATATCCATCAAATATCAGAAACTATGCATTAGACATAGTGTTATGTAAAGGGGTAAAGGAAAAAAAAAGAAGAAAAGGGAAGAAGTGAAATATCCAAGTAGTAAATAGACTGGATTGCAGTAGATCCAAATACATTTTGAAATATATGGCTCTGGTGTTTCTTGGAACTGTAAGGATTTTAAGGATTGCTCAGAAACACCTGTTCTCCCAACTGTTTAAACTGCACGGTGGCTCTATCAGGGCTACTGATGGAACTCCTCCATTGTTCAATGATGTGGTACAGCAGACATGCCCATTAAGATGGTGCAATGTGGTCATTTACAATCTATAGTGTTTTACATTATTGATGCTCCAGATTTTCAGGTTTTTTTAAGCTGTTCATAGATGCTTCTACAAAATCATCTGACTGACTACTGAGAGGACAAAACTCACATTTTCATATTGTAAATATATCTGCTACTCTCCGCCAATTCTGCTGTTTACTTAAACTGACAAAACCAGTGTATCTGCAAAGTATAGGTTTATGTCAAGGAGCATCTAGGCTGAATAGTAGGTATTTTTGTTAGGCAACTAAATTGTGCATATTTTATCGACAAGTCTTGAAAGGGTGAAAGGCAAAGTGCACCTGCCAGCATTTGAGCCAGTAACTATGATGTCAAACACAGATTCCTGTAATTAATGTTTTACTCTACCAAGCCGTCAGGTATTGAAACAAGACTTTTCCTTGTGGCACTGTAACAACCAAATAAGTTTCCAGGCTGCCTGTAAGAAATTAGGTTTTTAGGTCAAGGGGTGACTACTCACCTAAAGCAATAATCATGATTCTTGTGAGGGTGAACCATCAAAGTCACTAAATTAACATGAGCTCAAACCCCTGCTAAATATGGAACAAATGGCAATGTCTTGTTATTCCCCGTTCCACAACACTGGTTGTCACCTATGAATCTTTGGCTGATGGCTAACACAACATTTACAAACCTGCACTTCTAAAGATGGCGCAATAGTCGGGCCTGTGTAACATTGCCGCCTATCAGTGAAAGTGGTCCAGATCTTACACCCGGCTCCTGGGCTGCAGTAAGGTATCCATTAACATGAAGCTAGCCCTTAGAAATTGCCTTGACAACACTGTGCTGCCTCTTATTGCCCCACAGGACTATAAGAGGTGAAGGGAAGCATCTGGAACCTGAAGTTGTTAATTATCTCCCTAATTATTTGACATGATTACGGCATCCAAGGGATATTTGCAGTGGAACTGTATTTAATAGGATTGGCGCTCAGGTACATCAGAGAGGTAACTGGACAAGTGTTTGCATTTAGAAGAAAGCAAGGATGCTTTTTGCTAATTAATATAGAAAGGTAGTGATTTGGGGGAATTTCATCTGGCACAAAACAAAGTGCAATGAAATTTGTTCAGTCCCTTTTGCACTAAATATGCCACTAGATTAAACCCATGATAACCGGTTCCTTCGATACTTGTGTTTTCATTACTGCATGGAAGATACCGTCTCCTGGGCTGCAGGCCAGTGTCTCTCTTGGAACTGAGTCAAAGGGGTCTTGGCCTCCGACATATGGCTCTATGTCATCTCAGTGGTTTTCAGATGTTTGCTTCTATACTTTACCTATCCAGAACTGCCTAAATTTACTGAAGGTGAGTAGCATCTTGCCATCTTTACTTTCTGTATTTTTCTCCTGGCATTTTGTTACTTGTGAAGATTGCAGGATTTCTTTTGTTTCGTTTTAACAGCTTGCCGTGGTACCTGCTTAGCAATTCTTTGCCTAGCCGGTATTAAAGAAAACATACATTATTTTCAAAAAACAAAATGTGGTTCTTCACTAGTATCATTTTATTTTATTACGAACTGCTAAAGAAAAACCGCTGCTATAGTTCAAATGTTTTCTGTGTGTGACCTTTTTCATATTTAGGCTGTTCACCGTTTATGAACAACATTCAGATTTTGAAATAAGATGTGACATTAAAGGAGGACAGAAAATGTAGATCTATTACAGCACAAGAGGCAAATAAACTGTTGTATTTTGCTGTTGGTGGAAAGAAAAGAGCATCCAGTGTTACACTTTAACAGCTGGGACAGATTAACTAGTGAGGCAGTCTCTACGATCGAGAGACACACCTCTGTTCTAGTTGGATACCATGTGATATAAACTGATCATGAGAGGTGTCTTTGCTCTCATTATTTGTCTCATTGGTTGAGTAAGTTTGATGGTTATCCATGCTCTGCTCTGATAACGCATGGGTTTGATTGATTCTACACACCTTATTCCTTTCTTAATCTTTGTGCTGTCTACTATTAGACCCCCTATTCTTTTATGTGTGTACAGATTAAATAAGAACACTGCCTACAAAATGTTAATAATATTGCAGATCAAAATATTTTTTGACTGGTCAGTCTAGCCAAAGATATCTCAGTCTAGTAAGGAATGGTTTTATTTCGTAATGATTAATGTCAGAGTTAAGAATGGCAATAATTCCTATTGAAGGTACCATCCAGTGAATGTCATCTCAATACTTTTTTAAACCCAATCAGACCTCAACAAACAAAGGAACATGTCAAAATACTTTTTTGCTCGGGATTATTAAAGATGTAGAAATAGGTAAGGAGAACTGTTCCTTTTTCCAACCTTTGGTGGCCCCTTTATTATTTTATGTCATGATTTTTTATGTTTGGGAGAGGGTGTCATGTTCAATCTTTTGTGACGTTATTTTTAGTTTGTGAGACTTCTTGTATACCTGTCTTCCAGGATCCATCTTAAGGTTTTTTTGTCTTTTAAATAGTATTTGACCATTTCCTTTTTTGTTTGGAGTTTTTCCAGGTCAGAAAGAACTCCTGTGTTTCTCATTTTGTCCAGAGGATAAAACACCAATTTACCAAACCATTTTATGCTTAACCACTTTCTGTCCAGCGCTGGTATTTGTCCCTTGATTTTTGCTTGGTAACACCCAGTGGTCCAAGCACAGTAAAAAGGTATGGGAGCTGTGATGCTGTGCATAATGGGGGCGTGGTGAGTGAACAGAAGGGCGGGATCAAAGGCATGGCTAAAAAAAATATATTATTTTCCTTTTTCGGTCTTTCACCTTCATATAAAATAAGGCACTGCATAAATTAAAAATAAATGCAAATTAAATTACTCAGTGGGAAATGCACTAGCATGCATTATGAAACTTTTATTAGTTAATCCCCTGTAGAGGTCTGCTGTCTGTAAGCAGGAGGCCACAGAACTGAATCTTGATTAGTGCAGTGGAGTTCAGTGCCTTGTGTATGTTTAGTGCTACAGGGTCCTAGTTTGTGACAGGAAGCACTGTGAATATTTAAGTCAGCATTTTAAACTTCAATTACACACAGTAGAAGACAGACTGCTACAAAATGCACAAAAGATTTTAAGATATAAAAAAGTGCTTCCAAATATATTCAATTCAATCGAGACTTTATTTCGGTATTGTTACACACCATAAAAGTACACTTACACAACACATTAAATATTAACATCAATCATACATAAAAGTCGTACATAATACATGAGGCAAGAAAACAGAATGAAATATAAAGTGCAGGTAATGTCAGGATTGGTAGGTGCTAAAAGAATCTTCCAATGCATAAACTGATCATAAATTGAGCGATACAACCTCACTGATCCAAACATTTCTCATTTTAACAGTTAGTTTTAAAAATTCTATTACATGTAAAACACTATCACTATGCAGGAGCTGTAAATACACAAGAGCTGGTCTAATTTGATTAAAATTGAGTTTTTTTAAAAGGTCAACAAGATAACGTCTACGCGGGTATTTGTAAAACTTACATAAAAATATAAAATGCAGCATATCCTGTGGAGACATTCCGTCGCAGCCACAGGAAGTAGCAGTCTTATTAAAAATATCTGATTTTGGTCTAATTAAAAGGTGATGAAAAATATTGAGCCTAAACCTTGTCAGCAGAAATTTTTCATGTGAAGAAAAACTGCCCATTAAGTACGGCTCCATTGTATCACAAGTTTTAAGAATCACGTATTTTCGGATACTGGGTTTCATAAGCTCCACCTCTTCTCTTTGAGCCACCCTATCCAGAAGAAATGCTTGCTTGATTGCTACCAAGTCACCCTTAACAATCCCGCCTGGGTTTTCAAACAAATTCAGGCGGCCAAGCCTAAAAAAGCAGGATTTCAGATATTTTAGCCAAGGGACGCACATTGAATTATCCAGGGATACAAGGTCTTTCACAATCAGATGGGTGAGCGGTATATCTTTATTTAACCACAAATTTATCCAACAAATCAGTGGTCTTAGGGCAAATATATCACATAAATACTTCGTCCCCAATTCCTCGTGGACTGCCATATTCAATGCACTATGGGGACCACAAAGAAAACGTTTAAAAAAATTGTTTTCTACAACCTGTAACTGTTCACCAGTTACAGAGCCCCATAGTTCGCTACCATATACAGCAGTAGCTACTGATTTGGCATTATAGAGTTTAATCATTGCATTAGTTGGCTTCTTCCCCAGTTTTGTTGCAAAGTTAAAAATAGAGGCATTTACCCTTACCATTTCCCCCTTTTTTTTAACCAGGTGAGGGCCCCAGCTAAGCTTGGAGCCAAATAATACACCAAGATAAGAAAATGATTGATTAGTGGGGATTAAGACATCATCAAGTTTAAAGACAAAGTTCTTTTTTGGTTGACGGCCAACATGCATAATATATGATTTGGCATTATTGACCAGTAAATCTCTGTCAGTCATAAAGATGTTAAAAGCATTTAGGAGAGCCTGAAGCCCCTTCTCCGTTCTTGAAATTAAAACCGCATCATCTGCGTATAAAAGAACTGGAATACCCCGCCTGCCTACTCTAGGGCAGACTGCCTGTACCGCCTGTAGTACAGCATCTAGATCATTAATGTAAAAATTAAAAAGAAATGGGGCGAGAATGCAGCCCTGTCGTACACCCTTCTTAATATCAAAATTACCGGTAGTGTCCCCATTAGCCGAGTACCTAACATTTGCACTGGTATTACTATGCAAATCCATCAAAAAGTCAACAATCCCCCTGTCCACACCCTTCTCCCTCATGGTCTGCCACAGCCTTCCCCTATTAACACAGTTGAAGGCTGATGACAGATCCATGAAGGCAAGGTGGATAGTCCCCTTCTGCACGACCGTATATTTACTCAAAACCAAAAAGAGATTGAGGCACTGAGTTATGGTGGAACGACCACTGCAA
Source organism: Triturus cristatus (assembly GCF_964204655.1). Taxonomy (NCBI): domain Eukaryota; kingdom Metazoa; phylum Chordata; class Amphibia; order Caudata; family Salamandridae; genus Triturus; species Triturus cristatus. The sequence goes on from NC_140582.1 coordinate 502,704,734, forward strand.
AAACCGTACTGAATGATTGACATAGTGTCATGGTCACCCGCCCAACTTGTCAGTCTCTGCAGCAGAATTCTCCCCATAATCTTGACCATAGAGTCAATCAATGAGATTGGTCGATAGCAAAGAGGGCTGCCATTGTCTCCTTTCTTAAACACAGGGACAATCGTTGATAACCCCCATGCCAATGGACAGCCTACTTTAGCAGCAGCATTAAAAACTGCGTCCAAGATGGGGCCCCAAAAACTCGGGTCAGACTTATACAGGTCTGGGGGAATCCCGTCGTGTCCAGGAGCCTTGCTAGCTGTCAGTCCTTCTATGGCCTCCATAACCTCACTTCTATTAAACTTAATAGTATCTCCCCTAACACACGGTATTAAATTAGTTTTTACAGGGAGTACTGAGTGATAAAATTGTTTAAAATGCAGTTCCCACTCCTCTTTGGTTATGCAACAGACTAGACCATCACCCGGGTCTTCTACCAGAAATGGTTTTTTAACTAACGCCCAGAATCTAGAGCTGCTTTTTAGGGTGGCAGGGTCAAGTATCTCGCTCCAAGCCTCCTCTCTTAAAGTCTCCTTACGAGATGCAATAACAAATTTATATTCTTTCCGGCATAGTTTTACATCCTCCTGGATTCTCGGTTTAACTGCCAGAGCTCTCCTAAGATTGCGAGCTGCTTTGGAGCAGTCGTGATTAAACCACCTTGGGCCTCCTTTCTCCATTTTATTTACGGGGACCAACATCAGCTGAGACACATTCTCCGTCAAGTTTTGATATGCAGTGAGAACCTGCCTTGGATCTCCCTCCAAATATATACAGGTCTTTATGTCCTCAGTGCATTTATCTATAATATTTTTGTATAATTGGTCTTGCATAACCATTGACCATTTAAGTCGCCTCCTCCCATCGACTGTACCCAGCCTGCCTGAACTGCAAATCTGTTTTTCCATGTTAGTCCAGGGTCCCTTTAGACGGATTATCAGGGGGTTGTGGTCACTAAATTCACTATGAACTATGTTGAACGAATCCAAGAAGGTCCGCATTGGCACTGAAAAAAGCATATGGTCAATGATGGTACCCCTGCCATGGCCTTTAAAAGTAGGAATATCAAAACGTTTTAAAGGATCCCTAAGTGTCATAGCCAGAACAAGATCTAGGTTGTTCAATAAATCATTGCAAAGTTCCCCATCGGCCGTATGTTCCATATGTAGACCGCCCAGACGCACACACTGTAGATCTGTTAAACATTTCCTCAGGGGGTCGCCACACGGGTGCACATTAAAATCACCCATGATCATAAGGTTATGAGTGAAATCCTTCATAGAGGTAGTAATAAAAACATGTAACACAGGTATTGAACTAGACATTGAGTTAGCAGTAGGGGCATTATAAAAATTCACCAGACCAGCCGAACAGTTTTCACCAGTTAAAACTAACCCCATCATTCCAGAGTGATGTGATGTGATTGTACGAATCTTACATGGAAGTAAAATAGAGACAAAGGTCACCAAACCCCCCTTTGGTCTACCTCTAATTGATGGTGTAGCTGGCACGTAAAAGGCCTTATACCCTTCTATAAAAAGGTCGCACTCTACCGACCAGGTTTCTTGTAGACAGATTACCGTGAATTGTTTAATATAATTAAGCCAGTTAACATCCGCCATCTTAGCAGCCAGTCCCGCGATATTCCAGGAGACAACATTACTGCCCATTGCTTTTCCCTGTAAGTTTTCATCAAATGCTAAATCACCTAGTACTTCAGTACCCTGGCCCGTAGGTGCCTTATGTCAGTCGCACATCTCTAGACCGGATAGGACTTCATACCTATTCTGTGTATTAACATTATACCCATGATGGTAGTGGCCAACAGAATTAATCCCATTCTGAGACTCGGCGACTTTACTAGACCCACATGATTTTACAATGTTATATACAAATTGAGTGTTCAACATCGGGGTCTGAGATTCAACCACAGGGCAGAGTGACTTATGTTGTGAGGGATTTTTGCACAGATGCGCATAAAAGTACCCCAATGGACGTACGCATATGCTATTCTCGTTATATATAAGTGCGGATGCTCTTAAAAGTACAGTTGCCACATGTTGGGGATAATTAAAATTCACAACAATACAATCCCCATTACCTAACTTTTTAGACGGGCCTACCCAATCCACCCTCCTTACTGCCATTATCTGATCAAGGTATGGAATAGGGAAGCCACAGTTTTTATTAAGCCATGCGACTATCTTATTTTTGAGTGAGTCATGCGATTCACCATACGGTGAGGCAGGATGGGAGCCGCAAGGTGGAACATTAGTTAAGACTACCACGTACGGTGCACAATCAGGTGGCAAGTTAAGATAACGATTGCTCCTAGAAGGTCTGTGATATGATCTACTCCTCGGGGCTATACTGGGGGCTATATTGTGTAGCGCCAGTGAGGCAGGTGTTACTAAAGTGTCAGGAGTAATTAGTGCCTTATTCACAGTAGTTGCTCCTTCAACAATATTACGGGTGTTACAAGGGTTCTGATGACCTTTACCACTCGTCACATCTCTCAGCCCTCCTACCGAAGCCTTAACCTTATCCCTTTCGCTTGTAACTGCTGCCAAATGTGTAGATACAAGGCCACCGAGCCTAGCCACCTCCGTCGTCAGGGTGTCTATCTTTGTAGTCAGAGGTCTAATCAGCTCCTCTAGCCTCTCCTCTAACTTTGCCTCTAGGTTTTTAATAAGAATGGCAAACTGATCAATATTCATATTAGAACCGCTGTCAGAATTTCCGGTAAAGATGAAGGGGTTTATGGTTGGAACAGTACAATTTGACTGATCCAACTCACATCTTTTTTTGTTATGTTTTGCCCCCCGTTTAGACTGCGTTTTCCTGCAGTTTCGCACTGGCCTTAAAACTACTGGCGCTTCCTCTATTTCCTCACTTGGCATGTTGTGTTGTTCTGAGTGAACCTCAACACTCACCACCGTTGGCACCATTACATTTTCTGTGGTAGTGTTAACCGTAATAGCCTCACACTCAGTTGCCACCACAGGTAAGGGCAACTCCACAAGAACCGGGTCTGTGCTCCCTCTCCCTAGTGAAGCATGCCGGTCACTGTTAATCTGGCTTACTCTCTTCACCAAATAATTGTCAATAGTGCCCTGGCCGGTTACATATATTTCATTTTTGGATCTCGACATACTGAACAAGTAATGATGTAATTAAGTTAAAAAGGCAAAAGCTCACAGAGTATGCACCGAGATATTTCAGTCTCAGACAGTATATGGGCCAGTCTCGATCGCTTGGAGTCCACAATAAGGCACACAGTGTCAATGTAAAACTACTTGCAGCATGAAGTGTCACCTCCAGACTTAGGGGGGTGGCCCGACCCGGCCGCTCCCGGCCCCCTAACGGCCACACAACGGCCCGCCCTTTGCCCGGGCTTAGCCCGGCTTCACCAGCGCACGTCCCGCGACGCGGAGAGAGCCGCTCCTCTTTAAGCACCTCCGGGCGCATTGGCGGCAGGATGCAGGAAGTGCCGCTATGCGCCCTGGGAGCTGTAGTCTCTCCCAACAGCGGCCAACGTTGACAGCGGCGGCAGGGGAGACCCACAGCGTCGCCAACCCAGGGGAAAGTACGCAGCCAGGTAGGTTTGTCGTCCTTGTCCTCGCGCTCACCACACACGAGTGAAAATGCCCCCGCTCCACCGAGGGAGCCGCTCCTCTTTAAGCGCCTCCGGGCGCGCTGGCGGCAGGAGGCAGGAAGTGCCGCTATGCGCCCTGGGAGCTGTAGTCTCTCCCAACAGCGGCCAACGTTGACAGCGGCGGCAGGGGAGACCCACAGCGTCACCAACCCAGGGGAAAGTACGCAGCCAGGTAGGTTTGTCGTCCTTGTCCTCGCGCTCACCACGCACGAGTGAAAATGCCCCTGCTCCACCGAGGGAGCCGCTCCTCTTTAAGCGCCTCCGGGCACGCTGGCGGCAGGATGCAGGAAGTGTCGCTATGCGCCCTGGGAGCTGTAGTCTCCCCCAACAGCGGCCAACGTTGACAGCGGCGGAAGGGGAGACCCACAGCGTCGCCAACCCAGGGGAAAGTACGCAGCCAGGTAGGTTTGTCGTCCTTGTCCTCACGCTCACCACACACGAGTGAAAAAGGCCCCCGCTCCACCGAGGGAGCCGCTCCTCTTTAAGCGCCTGTGGGCGCGCTGGCGGCAGGATGCAGGAAGTGCCGCTATGCGCCCTGGGAGCTGTAGTCGCCCCCAACAGCGGCCAACGTTGACAGCGGCGGCAGGGGAGACCCACAGCGTCGCCAACCCAGGGGAAAGTACGAAGCCAGGTACGTTTGTCGTCCTTGTCCTCGCGCTCACCACACACGAGTGAAAATGCCCCCAAATATAGATTTCAGTAATACTCAGACTTTACATAGAGCCATTTTTTTTTATAACTGTCCTTTAAAAGCACACACTTCACACAGTTCACCTGGTAACTCTCTTGGAATACCACTCAAAAAGAATACATCTGTGTCATCAGGAAGCTCTAAGTGGTTCCATCAATTAAAACCAATGCTGGCGGGGGTGTGGTCTGGTGCGAAGAAGATGGCAGCTGGTTAACAACGCTCTGCGCAGGACTTCGATGGGGGCACTTTTCAGCCCGGTGGCAGTGTCTCAGCACCCATCCTAAACCTAAAGGTCTTACTTGTGAAGACGCACTGCTTCGCATGATGCCTTTTCGGTGGCTGCGGTGGGAAGCTAACACCACGCATTTCAATTTGACAATGGCAACGCGCCTACGTGACTGGATTCGCGACCGCCATTTTGTTTGATTTTGCTTGCTAACGCTCGTACTTTCTGCAATTAACTATTTTTTTAACTAATTGCTCTTGGATTATTCTTTTACACTTAAGTGTATGCCAGTCAGCAAATGTTCGACTTTCTTTTATCAGGCATGTAAATTCCCTCTTATTAGCACTGGTGTCAATTAATAACACCATGTTTAAGTAGTCTTAAGCATATAGCTACTCCCAAGGATTTCAATATCTTCAACTGGTCAGGTCATACCAATTAAACTCTGTTTAATAACATCACTGTTCTGCGCAATCTTTCTAACTTTTCTTCAAAGACTGGTCTTTTATTGCTGTGATATTCATGTACACAGGGTGAACCAAGTCTGTTAGAGGTGCTGCTTCCACTACTATTCTGCACCCTAAACCGCCTGCATTGACAACTTCAAACCCTTTTTCTGTACTTCAAAGCAACATGGAAGACCCAGAGCAGGTTATATCGCCCCCCGCTCCACAGGGTTGTCGACATCTACACTTACATTTACTTCTACTCCAGCTTCACATTCCTCTTTGCCACATGGGAAAAATGTGTCTAAGCTAACACCTTCTTCATTGATATCATCTACTAAATGGATTAAAAAAGACCCTCCTTCGCCAGCTAATTCTCCACCACCGATATCTTTAGAGTTACTCTTAGATGAGATACAGACTCTTAAGCCTTATATGGAGGAAACAAACATACGTTTGCAAAGCTTAGATGATAAGTGGTCTACTCTTGACAGCAAAACGACAAGTGGAATCTCTACAAATGTCATGATCGCGTGGGCAGGACGGTGCGGAACCGAATCGCGGGAGAATCCCGCCGGCACTACAACTCCCACAAGGCGTAGCAACCGAACTCCCCCCACGTGACCGGGAGCGTGGTTGGTTAAAAGACGGAACTACGCAGGGAGGCGGCGCCAATGATTCGCCTTCATAATCGACAGCTGACCAACGGCCCGCATCTACGAACTCAGCCGAGTTCCTCGAACCACAGCCTAACCCGGATTCCGCAACTGAAGAGTTCGCCTCCTGAAGCGCCGGACACCACCGTCCTGCGCCCTCCGTCTCCGGAACTCTTCACCGGTTGCCAAGACCCCTCACAGGAAGCACCCCCTCTGAGACCGCTACTTCGGCGCTCCTCGGCCCCAAGGATTCCTGGGCCTTGAGTGGAAGCGCCACCAGCGGGGGGAGAGTGCTCCTGACCCCCGTGTTTTCCTTGCCTGCACTCTTCGCCCCGGCGCTCCTCGACCCCACGGATTCCCGGGTCTCGAGTGGTAGCGCCTTTGAGAGGCTCAAAAGACGTATTTGGGTCCTTTTTCAGCCAGAGCGCCCTCACCAGAGCGGTGCTGTCCCTGTCCATCCGAACCAGAGCTCTGATCATAGCTTCACCCAACCTGGGGAGAGAGGCCGAGGCAGGTAACACAGGGGACACCAGGGGGACTACGACCGCCTCCCGGAGAGAAGGAGAAACATCTAAATCCTCTCTCTTTGTCTCATTACAGGTGTCTATCCCATCTGACTCTCTCCTTCCCTCACCCACCTGTCTCCTGAGCCCGAGGGTCATTTACACGAATCCGGGCTGGGGACGGATGAGAGGGGGAACCCTACATAAGCATCAGCGTCATCCTGAGGAGAGGATCAAGTGAGCGCCACGACAGAATAATTGGCCTTCCTATGTGTGGCTCTCGAGTGTTACTCCCTACTCTTCGACTCCGCAAACTCATCTTCGACTGGTGCCACAATGTGCCCTGTGCCGGTCACACGGGAGGGACCAAAACCCGGGAGTTGGTGTTAAGACAATGCTGGTGGCCGTCTGTTCGCCCAGATGTCCTGACCTGGGTACGTAATTGCTCTGTCTGCGCCCAAATGAAGACTGATCATCGTAAAGCGCAAGGCCTCCTGATGCCTCTTCCGACCCCGAAGTTTCCTTGGGAGAAGATCTCCATAGACTTCATAGTAGGTCTGCCTAAGGACCAAGGTTGCACGGCAATAGTCGTCGTCGACGACTACCTCACAAAAATGGGGCATTTTATCGCCTGCAAACAAGTGCCCTCGGCAGGAGCTCTGGCTAAGCTGCTGTTGCTCCACGTGGTCCGGCTACATGGCCTTCCCCGAGGGATAATATCGGACAGAGGATCGCAATTCACCGCCCGTTTTTGGAGGGTCTGGTGTGAGGAACTGGGCATACACTCCGCGCTATCCACCAGCTTCCATCCCCAAACGGACGGCCAAACGGAGAAACTGAACCAAACCCTGAAGCAGTACCTGCGCTGTTACGTCGATCAGGCCGAAAAGTCATGGGTGGACTGGCTCTGGGTGGCGGAGATCGTCTACAACAACTCTCAACACTCCTCCACGCACCACACACCGTTCTTTCTTACTTCAGGTCATCACCCCCGGTTTCTCCCTTTTCTTCTCCCAAGGACCCGAAGCGCTCTTCCCGAGGTGCAGGACAGAATCAAAACCATTCATGCAGCCCTCAAACAAGCCAGAGACAATCTGCACTTAGCCAAGACTCGTTATAAAGCCCAGGCTGACAAACATCGCCGAGACCCTCCGGAATATCGCAAAGGCGACAGGGTGTGGTTGTCTACCAGACATATCCGGTTCAAGAAACCTAGTGCATTCACACCAAAATACATAGGGCCGTATCCGGTGGTGCGACATGTGAACCCCGTGGCTGTACAGCTACGGTTGCCCAATCACCTGCGCATACACCCCGTGTTTCACGTTTCCCTGCTGAAACCCTCTTTCTGTCCGGTCCGAAAGGTTCCGGACCCTGTCTGGGTGCACCACGAACAAGAATACGTGGTGCGACAAGTGCTCGATTCTAAGCTAGTCAGGGGCAAGCTGTGGTACCTCCTGGCGTGGAAAGGGTTTGGGCCGGAGGAGAACTCCTGGGAACCTGCGTCTGCTGTACATGCGACGCGCCTGGTTGCGTCCTTCCACCGCCGCTGCCCGAACAAACCTGGTTCCTCTCTCCCCGCTGGAAGCGGTGGGAAGGGGGATGTGCTGTCATGATCGCGTGGGCAGGATGGTGCAGAACCGAATCGCGGGAGAATCCCGCCGGCACTACAACTCCCACAAGGCGTAGCAACCGAACTCCCCCCATGTGACCGGGAGCGCGGTTGGTTAAAAGACGGAACTACGCAGGGAGGCGGGGCCAATGATTCACCTTCGTAATCGACAGCTGTAGGCTGTTGAAGGGGCGCCCGGAAGCGGATGTCACCCCCAAACAACATGTGGCCACAGCCGCCGAAAAAGACGTTGCTCTCCCGCTCTGTTACTCTCCATACTCTGACGTCTTTGATAAACAAAGAGCCGAAGAGTTGCCTCCTCATCGGCAATACGATTGCCGCATTGACCTGATACCGGGGGCTACCGTCCCATGCAGCCGAATCTACGCCCTCACGGGCCCAGAAACCCAACATCTCTGCGAATACCTGGACGAGTTCCTGAAACTGGGCTTCATTCGTCCCTCGAGATCTCCGGCGGCGTCTCCCCTCTTCTTTATCCCGAAAACCAACGGCGAACTCCGCTGCTGTATAGACTATCGCGCTCTCAATGCGCTGACCATAAAAAATCAGTACCCACTGCCGCTGATTCCGGTACTCCTGGAACAAGTACGGGGAGCCAACATTTACACCAAATTGGATCTCCGGGGAGCATACCACCTAGTTCGCATACGAAGAGGGGACGAGTGGAAAACAGCCTTCAAGACCAGGTTCGGCTTGTATGAATACCTGGTCATGCCCTTCGGGCTCTGTAACGCCCCGGCTGCCTTCCAGTTCTTCCTAAACGAAGTGCTGAGGGACTTCTTGGACAAGTACGTCGTGGTGTATATAGACGACATCCTCGTGTTTTCCTCCAATCTACACGACCATATACACCACGTAACATCGGTACTTCAAGCCCTGAGGGACCATCGATTGTTCTGTAAGCTCACGAAATGTGAATTCCACGTAACATCGGTGGAATTCCTCGGAGTGATGTTGACCCCTGCCGGGCAGGTGATGACCCATCGCAAAGTGCAAGCCGTAGCAGAGTGGCCACAGCCAGGGTCGGTGAAGGAGGTCCAAAGCTTTCTTGGCTTCTCGAATTTCTACCGGAGATTCATACACCACTTCTCCCAGTTGGTGACCCCCCTCACTCGATTAACGCAAAAAGGGGTTCCCTTCGTCTGGTCTCCTGAGGCTCAAACAGCATTCGAGCAGCTCAAGGAGGCGTTTACCTCCGCTCCCGTCTTACGCCATGCACAACCCGACCTTCCCTTCATCGTGGAAGCAGATGCCTCCAACGTAGCGGTCGGCGCTATCCTATCCCAGCGGCAGCCCGATACCGGACAGCTCCATCCGGTCGCTTTCATGTCTCGAAAACTCTGCCCGGCCGAACTGAACTACACCATCTCCGAAAAGGAACTACTCGCCATACGAGAAGCGTTCCTTGAATGGCGACATTGGTTGCTGGGCGCGCAACATCAGGTGACGGTCTTCACCGATCACCGCAATCTCCAGTTCCTCCGATCTGCACGTCATCTCACGCCCCGCCAGAAAAGATGGATGAACTTTTTTGCGGAGTACCACTTCCTCGTTACCTTTTGGCCGGGCGCACAAAACAGGAAGGCAGACGCCTTGTCTCGTCAAGAATTCCCCAGCCTCATGGCGGAGACCCCGGATCAACCGATTCTGTCACCAGAACAAGTGGTGGGTAGTCTGAAGACTGAGTCATTCCTGCAGAACGTTAGGAAAGGAATACAGACGTTTGCCTGGTCGGCCTGGTTGAAGCGGCACAAAGAATGGCGACTCCACGATGGCCTTCCTATGTGTGGCTCTCGAGTGTTACTCCCTACTCTTCGACTCCGCAAACTCATCTTCGACTGGTGCCACAATGTGCCCTGTGCCGGTCACACGGGAGGGACCAAAACCCTGGAGTTGGTGTTAAGACAATGCTGGTGGCCGTCTGTTCGCCCAGATGTCCTGACCTGGGTACGTAATTGCTCTGTCTGCGCCCAAATGAAGACTGATCATCGTAAAGAGCAAGGCCTCCTGATGCCTCTTCCGACCCCGAAGTTTCCTTGGGAGAAGATCTCCATAGACTTCATAGTAGGTCTGCCTAAGGACCAAGGTTGCACGGCAATAGTCGTCGTCGTCGACTACCTCACAAAAATGGGGCATTTTATCGCGTGCAAACAAGTGCCCTCGGCAGGAGCTCTGGCTAAGCTGCTGTTGCTCCACGTGGTCCGGCTACATGGCCTTCCCCGAGGGATAATATCGGACAGAGGATCGCAAATCACCGCCCGTTTTTGGAGGGTCTGGTGTGAGGAACTGGGCATACACTCCGCGCTATCCACCAGCTTCCATCCCCAAACGGACGGCCAAACGGAGAAACTGAACCAAACCCTGAAGCAGTACCTGCGCTGTTACGTCGATCAGGCCGAAGAGTCATGGGTGGACTGGCTCTGGGTGGCGGAGATCGCCTACAACAACTCTCAACACTCCTCCACGCACCACACACCGTTCTTTCTTACTTCAGGTCATCACCCCCGGTTTCTCCCTTTTCTTCTCCCAAGGACCCGAAGCGCTTTTCCCGAGGTGCAGGACAGAATCAAAACCATTCATGCAGCCCTCAAACAAGCCAGAGACAATCTGCACTTAGCCAAGACTCGTTATAAAGCCCAGGCTGACAAACATCGCCGAGACCCTCCGGAATATCGCAAAGGCGACAGGGTGTGGTTGTCTACCAGACATATCCGGTTCAAGAAACCTAGTGCATTCACACCAAAATACATAGGGCCGTATCCGGTGGTGCGACATGTAAACCCCGTGGCTGTACAGCTACGGTTGCCCAATCACCTGCGCATACACCCCGTGTTTCACGTTTCCCTGCTGAAACCCTCTTTCTGTCCGGTCCGAAAGGTTCCGGACCCTGTCTGGGTGCACCACGAACAAGAATACGTGGTGCGACAAGTGCTCGACTCTAAGCTAGTCAGGGGCAAGCTGTGGTACCTCCTGGTGTGGAAAGGGTTTGGGCCGGAGGAGAACTCCTGGGAACCTGCGTCTGCTGTACATGCGACGCGCCTGGTTGCGTCCTTCCACCGCCGCTGCCCGAACAAACCTGGTTCCTCTCTCCCCGCTGGAAGCGGTGGGAAGGGGGATGTGCTGTCATGATTGCGTGGGCAGGACGGTGCGGAACCGAATCGCGGGAGAATCCCGCCGGCACTACAACTCCCACAAGGCGCAGCAACCGAACTCCCCCCACGTGACCGGGAGCGTGGTTGGTTAAAAGACGGAACTACGCAGGGAGGCGGCGCCAATGATTCGCCTTCGTAATCGACAGCTGACCAACGGCCCGCATCTACGAACTCAGCCGAGTTCCTCGAACCACAGCCTAACCCGGATTCCGCAACTGAAGAGTTCGCCTCCTGAAGCGCTGGACACCACCGTCCTGCGCCCTCCGTCTCCGGAACTCTTCACCGGTTGCCAAGACCCCTCGCAGGAAGCACCCCCTCTGAGACCGCTACTTCGGCGCTCCTCGGCCCCAAGGATTCCTGGGCCTTGAGTGGAAGCGCCACCAGCGGGGGGAGAGTGCTCCTGACCCCCGTGTTTTCCTTGCCTGCACTCTTCGCCCCGGCGCTCCTCGACCCCACGGATTCCCGGGTCTCGAGTGGTAGCGCCTTTGAGAGGCTCAAAAGACATATTTGGGTCCTTTTTCAGCCAGAGCGCCCTCACCAGAGCGGTGCTGTCCCTGTCCATCCGAACCAGAGCTCTGATCGTAGCTTCACCCAACCTGGGGAGAGAGGCCGAGGCAGGTAACACAGGGGACACCAGGGGGACTACGACCGCCTCCCGGAGAGAAGGAGAAACATCTAAATCCTCTCTCTTTGTCTCATTACAGGTGTCTATCCCATCTGACTCTCTCCTTCCCTCACCCACCTGTCTCCTGAGCCCGAGGGTCATTTACACGAATCCGGGCTGGGGACAGATGAGAGGGGGAACCCTACATAAGCATCAGCGTCATCCTGAGGAGAGGATCAAGTGAGCGCCACGACAACAAACATCCTCTCAGCAGATTCATCTTATGAAGGCATAAATTTCTCAACTTCAAAAACGAGTGGAGAACCTTGAAAATCGTAGAAGACGCAACAATCTGAAAATGTTTGGTTTAGCTGTGGGATTGGAAGGTTCCAATTCCATTTCTTTCTTTCAGACTTTTCTTCCACAGAGCCTTGATTTTCCTGAATCCCCGCAACTAAATATACAAAGAGCACATAGACTTGGTCATATCCCTCATACTCCATCTTCTTCGTGCAAACCAAGAGGTGTAATATTATATTTTCTAGAATACACTGACTTGTTGAAAGTTTTACAGGCAGCTAAATTCAAACGTCATATATCTTGGCAAGGTTTCCAGTTATTTTTCTCAAAAGATTATGCTAAAGTCACGGCAGATAGAAGGAAAGGTTTCTTAGCCATGCGACCAGCACTACAAGACTTAAATGCCAGATTTGGTTTAATCCACCCTTGCCTCTTAAAGTGATTTATAGAAATAAAACAACCACTTATGAAGATCCAGTCTTGCTTCAACGATTCCTCGACAGCTGTAAAGAAGAGACCATCGAGTTTGCAAGATTGTCTTCTATATGATAATAAAAATTTGTTTTTTGCTAACCATTGCTGATGCTGTTTTAACTTATTTCTAAGACAAGTTTTGAATAATTGTTATTCTTCCCTTATGTTTCTTCTTACCTGGTGCTATTTCTCTGTTCCGCCCATCGTTGTATGGTCCATCTGGATTGTTTCCCCTCCTCGTTGCTTGCCCCGGATCTTTGAATGGTTGTTCCATCTTCTCTTTGTGACTCAACCACCTCCATCTAAGCTTAAATCAGATATTGTGTTGTTATAAGAATCTCACATAGTTGCTTCAGAAGTTTTAAATCTTAAACACCAATAGGTAGGGAATCTGTTTTCCTTTCCAGGCACAGGCAAAAGAAACAGAGTGATGGTACTTTGTCAGAAAAAGCTTAACGTTTCCCTTCTTTCTCAAAATTCAGATGATGAAAGATGTTGGTTGATTGTTCATCTTAAAGTTAATAATATACCCATTTCTTTGTTTAATGTGTATGCACCTACTAACCCTGACAATAATTTTAGGGCGACCATTTCTACTCTATTGATGTCTATTTCTACACAATATGTTATTTTTGGTGGTGATGGTAACTTAGTTGTTGACCCTTATATAGATCCAAAGCACCTTTTTTCCCTTCTCTAATGCACCAACACTTTACCACGCTGATTACTCACAGATCTCTTGTTGATTCCTGGAGATTATGTAATCCGTAATTGCGTGAGTATACTTTTTTCTCACCTACTCACCTTTCTCAGTCTGGTATAGATTACTTATTTGTTTCTAAGGGGCACATGCATCAACCATTTTACCGGTCACAAACAGGCAGATTTGCAGAATCGGCCGGTTTGTGACCAGTAAAATGCCTTTTCCGATGCATCAAGGCATAGCATTCGCAAAATAGGTAATCGCAATTTTTGCGAGTACCTAATTTGAGAATGCATTTAGGGAATCACAATTTGCTATTCCCTAAATGCGATGCATGTAGCATTTAAAAAATGCGACTTTGCATTTAGGAATCGCAAATTACCATCAATTTCAAGTTGATGGTAATTTGTGAATCCTTTGAAAAATGCACAAAAGTGCATTTTTCAAAGTGCCATGTAGTGCCACATGTGCACACTTACCTTTTTTTGGGGGGTGCATCAGGGGGGCCTTAGGTCCCCTGGCACCCTTGCAATTGCACTCACAATTTGTGATTACCAATTTGGTAATCGCAAATTGCGAATGCATTTGATCGCCTAATAGCAAATCGCAATTTGCGATTCGCTATTAGGTAATGTTAAGGATTTGCACAAATATTTGTGAATCCTTCATGCAGAGGCATTTGCGGTTATCAAGTAGTGAATCCGTAAAATTTGCTATTTGGTAATCGCAAAGGATTACCTTGATGCATGTGCCCCCAACTCTTTAACACAAAACATATTACAGGAAAATATTGGTTCTATATTACTTTCTGACCATGCTCCAGTAATTTTAGATTTAGAATTGCTCCCTATTACTATGACCAATATAAGATGCCATTTAACACTTCTTTATTAATAGATCAGACTTTTACCTCTACTTTCAAATCTTTTTTTACTGAATATTTTAATCGTAGCACTTCCTCAGTTCAATCTGTTATGTTATTTAAATTGACAGGGCGCACAGCTACCCCGAGGGGTTTCCCAGCGCCAGCTTGGCAGGTGGAAAATAGGGAACAAAAACATTACAGATTAAACTGCCATGTTTTCAAACATCTGCGTAATGAAATGGGGCGAGGGTTCCATAGGGATGGTCCTAAGTAAGAAAAGGACCGACCACAAAATCGCATAAGATTGATACTGGGGACATTAAACTTAGACTGTATGGCAGAGCGCTGGGGACGTGAGGGTGTATAGGATTGGGCTAAAGATTGCAGATATTGTGGGGCCAGAGCAGTTTTGATTTTGAACATATAGCTCAGGGCTTTGAATCTGATACAATTCTCCACCTTTAGCCAATGAAGATCGTGAAGGAAGCCAGAGATAGATGCAGTCTTAGGAACCTGGCAAAGCAGCCTGGCAGCCGCAATTTGCACCACCTGCAGTCTTTGTATCACAGCTTTGTTAGAACCCAAATAGAGAACATTGCCGTAGTCAAGCCTAGATGTGACAAGGGCCTGGACTACTGTTCTCTGAGTGGAGAGGGGTAGCATCTAAAGAATTTTCTTTAAACATTTAAGAATGGTGAAACAAGTTGAAGCCACCTTTGTGACTTGTTGTTTCATCGACAAATGGTAATCGATGAAAATGCCCAGGTTACGAACCTGATGAACAGGTCAGGCTAAGGCACCTGTTTCAGGGGTCCAATGCTGGGGGCCCAGAGATCTTGTTGCTTCCCTAAGATCATAACTTCAGTTTTTCCTCCGTTAAGTTTGAGAAGATTATTTTGCATCCAAAATGCAATTTTCCTCAAACCAGAATAGAGAGCCGCCGATTCAGATTCTTTAGATGAAGAGAGAGAAAAGATTATCTGCGTTTCATCAGCATAGGAAAATAGGGACAGCCCAACCTCTTCGGCAACATCTGCCAGTGGGCAAACCTAAACATTAAACAACAAAGGGCTCAACACAGAGCCTTCTGGCACTCCGTAAGGGGATAGATGGGATTTAGAGTTGGCCGTGGAAAAGAAAACCTGAAATGTACGGTTAGTGAGAAAGGAGTGGAGCCATTGAAGACCTAAGCCCTCAAGACCCAAGGATTGCAGAGCTCTCAACAAAATAGTGTAAGACATCGTATCAAATGTGGTGCTCAGGTCCAGTAAAATAAGGGCCACCGTGTCACCAAGGTCTAGTCGGT
This sequence comes from Triturus cristatus, assembly GCF_964204655.1. Classification (NCBI taxonomy): domain Eukaryota; kingdom Metazoa; phylum Chordata; class Amphibia; order Caudata; family Salamandridae; genus Triturus; species Triturus cristatus. The sequence continues at coordinate 502,719,987 of NC_140582.1, forward strand.
GACGCAGCATTTTGATGACTCCTAGCAGAGTAGATTCAGTGGAGAACCCAGTTCCAAAGCCCGATTGAGAAATGTGAAGGAAGTTCTGGCACTCAACAAAGGAGGACAACTGGGAGTTCATATGCTTTTTAAGAATTTTGGAAAAAGCTGGGAGCAGTAAAATAGGGTGAAAATTGGATGGCTCAGTAGGATCAGCGTTGGCCTTCTTTAAGAGAGGGAGTGCCATGGCATGTTTAATTCTAAATACGACCTTAATAATCTTGTTATAGGAAAATTCAAATATAATAAGTTATCTACAGAAAATTCTAACTCCTATTTTCTTAGAGGTAGCACCCGTTATTATAGAAGCCAAAATAAAGCAGGCAAACTTTTTGCCTCGTACCTTAAAATCAGGAAAGAATGTACAAATGTTGATTATGTTCTAAATTCTGACTCGTCTCCAGTGATCAAAAGCTCAAATATTCGAGAGGAATTAAAAAATTATTATACTACTGTCTAGACCCCTGAAATTATTCCGGACTCTACTGATTTTCTTCGCTACAAAAACAGTTTCCTATTGATCTTGACTTTTCATCATCGGAGAGAGATATGTCAGTAAAAGTCATCTCTCATGCATTAAAGCTCATAAAAATTGGGAAGGCTCCTGGTCCGGATGGATTCCCTGTTGAACTTTATTCCCACTTTTCTAAATCTCTTCTTCCACATCTCTCCTCTTTATTTCCACATTTCATTTCATCTAAAGTTTCAAGTGGTAATTTTCAGCAAACTCTTATCTGTCTAATCCCTAAACAGGGAAGAGACCCTCACTTTTGCAAAAAATTATAGACCAAATTCTTTAGTCAATTCTGACTATAAATTATTTTCCAAAATCCTTACACTTCAACTAGAACCATTTTTACCTTCTATTATTTGCAAAGAACAATCCGGTTTTATTAAGGGCAGAAATATCTCTGACAATACTAGAGTTTTCTTTAACATACTGCATAAATCCAACAAATGCTCCCATTCATTTCTCTTGATGCAGAAAAAGCTTTTGACCGTATGGATTGGTCTTTTATTTTTCATACACTATTAAAATGATGCTTGCCCCTATTGTCTTGTATACTATTTCTGCTATTCCTTCATATGTTTTCAAAAAATTTATTCTATCCTATCCTCCTTTTAATGGAATAAAAAAAAACATGTATGTCCCTAGTCATGCTTAAATGCAATAAGTCATTTGGGGGTGTAAATCTTCCCCATTTTCAATCTTATAAAAATGCCTTCCTCCTTAAACATCTTTCCAAATGTTTATATCAATAAGTTTTGGATCTATCTCCACTGTGGAAGGACATTGAACTCTCCTTTTTTTCTCCTTTTTCATTCCAAAAGTCTCTTTCATTTACTCCTAAGCAGTGGCGGCTCCTCGAGGGAGTGCTGCGGGGCAGTGAGGTCGGGTGGGGTGGGGAGGGCCAGGGTGGGGGTAGTAAACTCCGGCTTAAGGCCAAATGGAGTTAAGTAACTAAATAAATAAATAAAACGAATTACATTGGCGCGCTGCAAGTCCGATTTGGCGTTGCAGCGCGCCAAGGTAATTCATTTTATTTCTTTATTTAGTTACTTAACTCCATTCGGCCGAAAGCCGGAGTTTACTACCCCCACCATGCCCCTCCCCCGCCCCACCCCACCACCCCACAGCACTCCCACGAGGAGCCGCCACTGCTCATAAGACACATTACCTATCCTCACCTATACATAAAACTACTCATACATTTTTTCAATCCATGCTTGTCTCGCACCTTGTGGACAGTGGCCGATTTCTTAATTCTTCAATTTGGCATAACCATCTTATAAAAATCAACAATAAATCAATTTTTTGGAAGACTTGGTGAGATATGAGTCTACTTTGTGTTAATCAACTTTACTCAAATGGTACTTTTCTTAGTTTTCCTACAGCACAATTACATTATAATTTACCAAACTCATACTCTAAGAAATTTAATATTTAGATTCAAATTATATCCTCTTCCTTGTTTTCCTAATCTTCTATTTTCCCCTTTTACTATCTAAAAGCAATATACTTCCTATATTAAGTGCCCAATCAAGTGCCTCATATATTTACAAGTTCCTCAGTAAACTTCCACATCATAGAAATAAGACCAATATTGAATTACAATGGGAACAAGACTTTCATAACTCGTGTTCCATTGCGTTTTGGGATAAGTTGTGGTTAAAAATTCGTAAGATCTCAAGATTGGCTAGTACAACTCAAACATTTTTCTTTCTATACACCGAATTATGAATACTCCAACTACTTTACATAAATTTAAATTTACATTCACCTCAAAATGTTGGTCATATAATGCTTTGAATGCTGATTTTTTTCATATGCATATTACTTGCCCTTGTACTCATCAGTTCTGGTTGAAGGTATGGTCTCAAATTAATATAATTTTTCACACACATTTTCCATTTTCTCCTATGCATACTTTCTGAACACTGGCAATCTCTTACATGTAAAACTGCCATCGTAGACTTACTAATTGCAGCTGCATTCCAGTAAATAACAAAAAATTGGAAACAATCCACACAACTTTCTTTTCAAGCTTGGTGGTACATTGTTTGCTACGATCATCGACTCGATCGTGTATACGTTTCCCCTCTATCTCTTCTTCTTAAAAAAGAACATATGTGGTCCCCTATAACTATTTTCTTAGATGCCTCTGCCTGAAAGTTTAACCACCATGAATTATCTTATTTAGTCACATTTTTTGTTTCTATTTTTTATTTTCTAAACCTATATTACAGCCATTACGTCTCACATTGTTGATATTTATTAATATATATTATGCTCGCCTGCTACTTTTTATTATTAAAGTCATATTGTTATATCATTACTTCCCTTTGACTTTTCTCTCTTTAGATTCGTTGTAAGCTTCCCCATATATGCAACTATTTTGATGTTTACTGTATTACTAATAAGTACATTCATGCCTTAATTGATTGTATACCTTATGTTGCATTCTTTCTTCAATAAAGTTTTCATTTCAAACTTTAAAAAAAAATAATGTTGGCCTTCAAGCACACTTTACATGTGCAGATTAACCAGCTGTGCACATTGACATTTACTTCAGGCAAGCAGGCACCATGGCAAGAGGCTTGTTTAGCTGTCCACCCCTCCCTCGGTTTTACAGAACAGGAGACACACTGCTGAACTATTTTAACCATCAGAAATAACTGTCCCAAGATGGTTGTCTTTTCAAACTGTAGGGGGAACTGTTGTTCCTAAATTAAAAAATTGTGGGCACATCGTGCCCCATAGATCACAACGACTTCGACCACTGGTACAATCTGGCGCATGAACCCAAAATGCCAGATTAGGCACCTCATGCCAGTTAAAAACATGCAGAATGTTCACATAACTCCCTATTCCGAGGTTTGAAAATTGAGCATCTATTAATTACCACACTCTGGTCAAATGGTAATTAGCATATGAGCAGTTCTTACCGGCAATGTACACACAACTTATGAACGTGCCCTAAATATTTTCCTGACTGTGGTGAGAAATGACCTTCTTGCATTCAGATAAAGTGCTTTCATTTTAACAAAATTCCATTAATAACCCATTATTTCGCTTTTACTTTCATTATTAATTATTTCTGCACTTCATGTGTCCATAGCAGCATTTTTTATTTTGAAAAGTTTCTCTTTTCCTTAACATTCATCTTTTTGCGGTCTCTCTGGCTTCAAGTAGCCATACTACAAGGACATAACGCCTTATTGAATTCACATTGCGGCTTATTTCTATATGTATCCCATATCCACTTTCTTCAAGTACTTTTTATATTCCCATCAGAAATAGGAAGAACGTATGATACTAGTAAACATGTCTACAAGGTTTTTCGTTTATTATCACTTCAGGACATTTGTTTTGGGTGTGATGGAGTTAAAGGTAAAGTCTAGGGTGGACCAAGACTGTCAGGAACAAGGAACGCAGCACAGCCTCTGATAGTTAAATGGAAAGCTTTTGAATATGTCTAAAAGCCTTTCTTGTGAGAGCCACCAAATTATTCTAAGGAGAAAAGCTTGCATGCCCTCTTTCCTTAGCGCCCAGCTTCTTGTGGCCTATATCTCACTCCGAGGAGTGATCCAGAGGCCACAGGGCTGGGAGAAAATGTGACACGCTATGTTGAGAATTTCTAAAGTAAGCCCCTGTTGTCCTATTTTGTATGGGTCGATTTCAAGAACTCAAGCATAACTGGTGTGGTATTGTACTGTGAAATTATAAAAGGGTCACGGTGAAAGATCATAAAAATATCCTTAGAAGGGTTGGTGAACAATGGTGTAGTTAGGCCTTGAGCCCTCAGTAACAGGATGGAATAGCCATGACAACATGGGCACATTGAAGTGTGATATCTCTGTATCAGACTGTCATTAAGCAATGCTGAAGAAGCAATTAGGGACAGACAAAAGGGCCCACCAGCCTTCAAAAATATTAACCTTGAGCAACAGAAAATACAGTCCCGTTCATACTGTAAGAAATTGGGTTGTTAGTTGAGGAGGGAACAAACACAATCCTACCACTACATACATTAACCTGAGCTCAAACCCCTGGTTGCCATGGCACAGAATGAATAGGCTTAATTTAGGGCGATATGTAAAGCGTTTATGCAGTACCAAAACAGTAATAAAGTTAAAACACAACACAAAAAATCCTCACCTGAATTAGAACAATGGAGTACATTTTATTACATAAATGTACACCAAAAAGACACATTTTCAATAAGGGAAACCGGATTCATGAATTTTAATTTTTTTAAAATGAAGATAGCACTAAAAAGGATTCATTGCCAACCGCTATCAACTGGGCACGGTAAATCAGGACCTAAGTGTGCATTTTAGGCTGGCCACGATGGAGCAAGGGTCGGATACAGGGACCCTGTTCGGCCCGGTTGGAGGTTTTACCTTGGGACTTAGACTCAAAAATGGAAATCCTAAATCTTCAGTGTGACAAGGCAGCAGCCTGTAGTGGAGGAGAGCTCCATGAGGTCAGATAGCCATTGGACGCAGTCCTGGTGAAACCCTGGTGTTTGGCAGTAAAGCTCCAAGTAGGAGGAATTTGAATTTCATGCTTGGGAAAGGTCGCTTCCTGGCCAGATACTTTTGGCGTCTTCACCTGCTCAAGATTTCTACATTCAAACATAACGACTTTTCAGAGTTCAGAATCCTTCAGTGGGGAAAGGCTGTAGCCAAAGAAAGCTCCATGATGCCAAATAACGTCTCTACGAGATCCAGCTGAATTGGATTTGCTGCTACAGAAAATCTCTGAGGGGAAGAAACTCTGAATCTTCAGCCCAGCGGCAATGCACCTCAGTCAAATCAGCTTGGCAGGTTTGTTCTGGTTCTCCAGAGATGTTAATTTCCTGGGGTGATAGGAAAAGTCCAGACAGACAGAGCCAATGTTTCCAGGACCCCGGGAACAGCAGTTGGTTGTTCAATGGAAACTGGTCAGCTGGGCAGTTGCAGGAAAAGCCTCTTGTACCTTGTTGTGTCCCTGAGGCTTGTGCAGGAGTTCAGCCTTATGAACCTTGGAGTCCACTTCTTTGTCCTGATTGCGAGAAGGAGCAGGCCCAGTCCTCCATGGCTCCTTTGAGGTCACAGACAGCAGGTCCAATTTTCTTCTGTGCTTCCACAGGTCCAGAAAGTGTTCTAAAGAGAGTGTAAGGTGTACTACATTTATGCCTAACACTAGCTTGACAGTGGGGTGACTCCTGGCCTCTCCCTAACCAATGGAGCAAACGTTCCCTTGGATAACCCTGCAGCGGTTCTTGTCTGCCCTATTGCAGACAATCTCATAGTGCCCTTCTGAGCATAAAGGCAAGATGCTGAAAGACTTCTCCCCATGTGCACAGCCTGTTTGCCCAGCCCCAGGTGTGGTAAAGTAACCTGCAGCCCCTTCTCTGTGGTCACTTAAAACCAATTCTGGGTGGATTTGTGGCTGCTTTTCTGGGGAACCAAAAGACAGAGTCTGTCCGGGTGTCATCTGACATCTGTCTGGGGCAGTGGAGGCCTCGTTGAAGTAAATTGAGTTCCTGGGTACAGCTCAAATGTTTATCCTGCCAGAAGACTAAAAACACCCCCCCCCACATACTCACACACATCCTGGCCTTTGTCTCTCCTCTGGAAGTGGTTTTCATGCCTTATTCAGGGCTAGAGCACTCAGAGGGATGAAGCTAAAAGCTAATGCTAATTAGTCACCAAAGCCTTTAAGCAGGTAATATGTAACTTTCTAAAAGTAACTTTTTCTTAATAATTATCAGAAATCTGGCCTCACCATTAAATTGGGCTTTTGATAAATATTAAAGAGAGTTGCTGAATCATATTTGTAGCTGGCCCAGGCCCTAATATTGCAGAATTAGGATTTAATATTGCTTCCTGGTGTTTCTCTATGGGCCCGCCAGCCTTCCCACACTGAAAAAAGCTTTTGAGGGTTAGTCACTGTTAGGACATGTTACCATTGGATTTCTACATGTCCTACTTTTAAATACAATACACCCTACCTTATGGACAATAAGGCCTACACAGTAGTGGCTTATTATTATTTAAAATCCATGTTTTGACTAGTCAAAGGGGTTTATTTTGCCAGGTTGAATTGTGATATTATACTGCTCGGGTCAGGCTACAATAGTAGGCCTGAAGCCATGTTTAGTCTGCACTGTGGTGGATGGCTCAATAGGTGATGTAGTCTGCTAGGGAAATGTGACTTACAGGCCCTGGGTACACCTTTTACCAAAAGCTAGGGACTTCTTGCTCAGTTAAATTTGCCAATTAGGGTTATACCAATTCAACCAGGTTAAAGGGGAAAACACACCCTTTACTAATGGTTAGCAAGGTGTGAGAGTCTCCTACAAGAGCGGGAAACGTGCATACCTTATCCCGCCAATCCCGCCAGTCGGGATGAGGGTACCGCTAAAGGGTTAATCACCTCACCTCCCTCTGTCCAACAGGAAACCACCCAAAACGAAGGACGATCGGCCGAATGGGAACGAAGGATCGTGCCGGAAGAGGCGGGACAACCAGCATTTAGGCGTATGACGATAGAGGAAGGGGCGGACCAGAGGAGGAACCCGGAAGACGTCGAACTTCATGTGTACGGGACTGGACATCGGCCGAGATCTCGAGGAAGTCAGAGGATCGAGGACGCTGCGCAACCAGACGAAAACGACGAAGAAGACGTGGACTCCTGGTGCGAGGATTGGTGGACGCTCTCGGAGGACGCTGGAAGGCCGCCGCAACTCCGGCGAGTTGCGGCAGACGCGGTGAGTGCGAGAACAAGGGAGAGGGGGGGGAAGACCTGAAACGGGAGCAAGCCAGAGACCCTCTGTAGCACGATACCCACAACATCCCTAGTCACCTTCATCCTTTTTTTGGGAGGTTTTGGTGTGTACTGATCTATAGTTGAGGCACGAATCTGTGGGGCCGTGTGACAGTGAAACACACCCCGTCCTGGTATTTTATTTCCCCCGGCATACCTAATTGAGGAACGAGTGTATATATGGCCACATTGAAATCCGAGGAAAGCAGTAAAAGTCCCTATCACGACGCTCACTCTAAGGAAACGGGAGCCCTCTTCTCTTTGAGTTATAAGAGAGGGAAGTCCATCTCTACCCTCTTTCTTTTTGTTTTGGTTTCCCCTCTATCCTTCTCCACGTCGGGTGTGGTGACGGGAATCTCAGTGGAGATAAAGCAGAACCTTGACCGCTTCTTTTCTTTTTTCTCCTTATTTTGAGATACTCCGGGAAGGCAGCCCCAAGACTCCAAGGACAAGAAGAAAATGGGCAGAAGACGTCCTAGAGCACAAGCCATCTAACCACCTCAGCCATAAACTAGCCTATTTTGCTTTCACCACTTATCTTGTTATGTTATGTTATGTTAAAATTGGTCTTATATAGCGCTCGGCTACTCTAAAAGAGTGTCCCGGCGCTTTTATTAATAACCACCTGAAACAAAAGACACAGCACAGCAGACAGGAGACAGAGCAAACAAAAAAGTAACAGCAGCCAAACTAAAGAGCAAAAAGCCAGGTTTTGAGGCCCCTCCTGAAGGTCAGCAAGTTAGAGGTACTACGCAGTGCCAGAGGCAAAGCATTCCAGCGTTGCGGTGCCAAAAGCTTGAAAGAACGCCCTCCAATGCGAGCTTTCTTAACGCGGGGAACTACGGCCAAAAACAGTGACTCAGACCTCAAAGCTCGGGCCGGATGATAGAAAGCAAGTCTCCTTTGAAGATATTTCGCACCCGAAGCATAAAGGGCCTTATGCGTTAAAGTCAAGGCCTTAAAAACTATCCGTTTCCGGATCGGAAGCCAGTAAAGTGCCTGTAGAAGGCTGGAAGCACTGGCTCGCCTGTGCAGGCCAAAGATGGCTCGCGCGGCCGAATTCTGGACTACCTGCAACCGTTGCAAAAGATATTCCTGTAGGCCAAGATATAAGATGTTAGAATAATCCAGTCTTGAGCCAATCAAGGCCTGCACCGTCGTCTTCCTGTGATCTTCTGAGAGCAAAGGAAGAAACTTACGGAGCATTCTCAGGAGGCCAAAACATGTTCCAGTGAGACCAAGAATCTGAGATCTTAACGACAAACCATTGTCAATCTTGATCCCCAGATTCTTTACTAGCTGAGAAGAACTCGCTGGAGGGAACATGTTGACAGGCCACCATTCCTGCCAGTAAGGGTCAGACGGACAACCAAAGAAGAGTACCTCTGATTTATCTGAGTTGCACTTGAGACTGTTACGCTGAAACCATTTAAAAACAGCCCCAAGGCACTCACGAATACTCTCCCCATCAAAGTCTTCACCCTTCCTACACGTAAAGAGGAGCCGAGTATCGTCGGCATAGGAAACGATCTGAGCCCTCCGAGACTCCGCCAGGGCCGCCAAAGGGGTCATAAAGATGTTAAAAAGAGTAGGGCTCAACACAGAACCCTGTGGAACTCCTACTCCCAGAGGCGGCATCACGGCAGAGCTGGGCGGGACCCAGACCATTTGCTGCCGGCCCTCCAGGAAAGATCTAAACCACCTGAGCACCGTCCCCCTCAAACCGATGTCATGAAGTCTGGCGAGGAGACCCTCATGGGGGACGGTGTCGAAGGCCGCCGACAAGTCTAGCATAACGAGCATGGCTTTACCCCCTGCATCCAGTACCTCTTTTACAGCTTCAGACACTTCCAGAAGCGCCGTCTCAGTACTTAAGTTAGGGCGAAAACCTGATTGTGACGGGTGCAACAGGCTATGGGACTCCAAGAAATTGGAGAGCACGATATGCACATGTTTCTCCAAGATCTTAGCCAACGCAGGAAGGAGAGAGATAGGCCTATAGTTGGCCAAGGCCTTTGGATCCAGGCCAGGCTTTTTGAGAAGAGGAATAACCATCGCCTGCTTCCAGGCCTGCGGAACTGACCCCCGACTGAGGGAGAGATTTAAAAGAGGATTTGCCAATGGATTGACAACTTCCGCCACCTCCGCCACTTCCGCCACCTTCACCAAAAACTTGGCCGGACACGGGTCAAGAGGCGACCCAGATTTAAGATTGGCCATAAGTGCCAAAGATGACGCAGTCGAAATAGGCGGAAAAACTGCCAAGACTGGGCCCGTAGGTGCCACCGGGTCCAGGTCATCCTCATAACTGGGACATACCTTGGCAATCCTCAAAGGAAAAGTATCCTGGATCAATTTGATCTTAGTGATAAAGAAATCAGCCAGGGCAGAGGCCCACGACTCAGAGGGAACAGCCACAGTCACATTTTGTCGCGGAGACGTGAATTCCCTGACAATCGTGAAGATCTCCTTGCAGGAGTTAGAGGCAGCCTCTATCCTCTTAGCCAAATAGCCCTTTTTTTCCAAGAGGATAGCGCGATGGTATGCTTTGACCGCCATCCTATACGTCAGCCTGGCCTCCGGGTCGTACTGCAACCGCCAGGCCCTTTCAGCCACCTTGCACTGCCGGCGAGACGCCGACAGTGCTGCAGTAAACCAAGGGGCCGAGACCCATTTAGATGATAGCCGGGGGGCCCTCTCAGGAGCCAGATCATTCAGTCTCTCCGTTAGCCAAGCCTGCAAGGATTCTAGGTCACTCTCCAGATCTCCCGTAAAGGAGCAGGGATAATCACGAGATGCTTGAATCAGCATTTCTGGGGTCACCCAATGATATGCCCTAGATGAGCGTCCCTGGTGCCTAGGAGCGGTACTGAAAGATTTCTTCGTACCTAGGCCAGCCTATGATCAGACCAAAGCACCGGTAGAAGTGCAAGTACTTCTATAGGGGACGTAGAAAAAACCTGGTCCAGGGTATGACCCTTATCATGTGTAGGTCCTGAAAGATAAGGAACGAAACCTAAAGGAACCGTAACATCAGAAAGCTTCATCGTGTCGGAATCTAATCCATCTTCCATATGAAAATTGAAATCCCCGGCCAAAACACAGTGCTGTGCTCTAAGAGCAAGCACAGCAATTATCGACTGGAGCTCATCAAAGAAAGAACCAACCGGACCAGGAGGTCTATAAACTAACAGCCCTTTGAAGGAATTATGGGGCGCCAATGCTAGGGAAAAGGCGAGGCATTCAGATCCTGTGATGGCATCTGTAGGAATGATGGAACATGCAACCAATTTGTTCACTACCAGAGCCACACCCCCGCCCCTCCCGCCCGATCTGTCTTGACGGTCGATATTGTAGTCTGGAGGAATTGCTACAGCTATATCAGGGTTGGAGGACTCCCCCAACCAGGTCTCAGTCAACATTAAACAGAGCGGCTTTTCGGTGGCTAGAAGATCGTAAATATCCTGTGCGTGTCTGCGCACGGATCTAGTGTTGAGAAGGAGAAACAAATGCCTTAAACAACCCACTTCCTCGTTTGATTTGTGGGCCGAGGCCGTATTAGGGAGCCACCCACAACCAGGGCATCGTTTCTTCCCCTTATACCGCCCAGGAAATACTCTGCGACAGGTACAGGACACCCTCTGTAGAGAGCGTAGCGCATGCGCCGTATAACATACCATTGTGCCAGCAGCAGATAGTTGTACTGAGGAGTATAAGACTAACGACTCCTACGCTCCGATCGCCTCCGAGACGCTGACGAGCGCAGACAGGCGCAGAGAGGGCGCCCACCACTGCGCGTCACCGCTGCGCGTTCAAGTGGCTGGCTAAAGTACCCCGTCCGCGCATGTGCTGCACGCCTCCACCACCAGTATGGCGCCCGACAATGGCCCGCCGAAACCCCAACCCAAAATGGCCGCCAAAATATCCCCCCGCTTCCCCCCGAGGACAAGGACCCGCCAAACAGCGGTGCATTAACAGATTATTGTGCAAGTGAGAGGACAACAGCCAGGTAAAAACCAGGGATAAGAAATTAAGACAAACAGAAATATGCTAACAGGAAATATTTTAAATATTAGATTTAAAATTCTACAAATGTCCGAATAGCGCTGCGCTGCATACATGCGTCTGAGGCAGGTAGTAGAAAGCACAATTACCTAATCCTAATACCTAATAAAAATTCACCATTCAAACACCACTACGGCCTCCGAGTTTCTATTTCCGCCCATCCCTCCGACAAGTGGTGTCAGAAGTGGGATTCGCGGAAATGGAGGCTGCACTTCAGAAAATGGCGGACAATCAAGAAAAGCTGGGACACCTTATGGAATTTTTTTTGGCAGTAGCAGAAGAGGATAGGGGAAAACTCCATCAAACCTTGGCTACTCACAGCCAAAATCAAGAGACCTCCATTGGACGATTAATGGACACCCTTAGCCAACAACGGGGACATACCACCCTTCCCTCAGTAGTGTTACAAAAATATGTGACTGGGGAAGACCCAGAGTTCTTCTTTTCTAACTTTGAGAGGATGGCTAGGGCCGCGGGATGGCCCCTAGAGAAGTGGGGCCATTATTTAGGACCCCTCCTTACGGGTGAGATGCAAGCAGCCTACCAGGCAGCCAACCCCCTTGGATTAACCCCCTATGAGGAGATCAAGAAAAATGTTCTGGAAAGACTGGGTATTGATGAGGAAACATATCGTATACGACTACGACAGATTAAAGAAGGACCCCAAGAGACCCCTAGAGCACTCTCCTACCGGGTGAAAGACATGGCAGATAGGTGGCTCAAGCCAGTGGGATCCAGTAAAGAAGATATTATGGAAAAAATTTATTTAGAACAATATCTGAGTTCCCTTCATCCACCCATACAAAGATGGGTACGGCAACATTCCCAGCTCAATATGGAGAGAGCAGTCGTTATAGCCAGTGCCTTTAGTAGAGCCATAGAATTACAAAAACATAAAGAAGAAGCTCATGTGAAGTCGTCAGGATACACTCACATAAAAAGCCATAGGTTCCCTGTGATAAAAAAAACCTGAGACCGTTATTTTACCGCCTGGCCCTTTACCTGGCCCTCCTAGGCCAACCACCCCCACAGGACCTCAGTGTTTTAATTGTGGAGGATTTGGGCACATAGCCAGGGTCTGCCCGCAAAGGGAAGAACCGATGGAAGTAGGACTAACACAAACCTACTATTGCACCAGAGCAGGACAACCCGTTCCCTACCAGAGAACAGTAAGAGTAAACAGGGAGGAACGGTCTGCCCTGATCGATACCGGCTGTCTACATAGCGTTATGACACCACAAACCGTACCCGGGGGCATCCCTCAACCCACAAGTGTAGTCAACATCCAGTGTGTACATGGGGATAGGAAACAATACCCTACTACGGAAGTACTGGTACAACACGAGCCTGCTGTAGAGCCGCTCCCTTTGCGTGTGGGACTCATCCCTAAGCTCCCAGAACCCTTCATATTAGGAAGAGATTATCCCTACATAAACCGGCTCCTAAACGAGGAAACCGAAGAATGAAGGGAGACAGCTCCATTCTCTCAGGAACAAGAGCTTGAGTGAGCTCCGGGGAAAACCAGAAGAAGCAATAAGCAAAAGAAAAGGGAGAAAACTAGGTGTTCCCAGATTGCTCTGACACAGCCCCAAGAAGAAGTTATGTGGCAATACGATCCAGGGGTCTCTATAGCACAAAGAGAGGATCCAACCCTGAGAGAAGCCTGGAACAACGCCAAAGAAGAGGAAGACCCCAACCAAGTAGGTCCCCAGTTCTTTATAAAAAGAGAGCTGTTATATAGGAAGGGAGGGAGGGACCACAAACCTCAGTTGTTAGTACCCCAGAAGTATAGAGAGAAAGTTCTGTTCCTGGCCCACAGCCATTTATTAGGGGGACATTTCGGGGGAGAAAAGTCCGAAAGGGATGTCCTAGATAAGTTCTATTGGCCAGGAATATATCAACAGATCCGCCGGTATTGTAAAGAGTGTGCTGTATGCCAGAAAAACAGTAGGTTTCTACCCCCTAAAGCCCCCCTTTATCCCTTACAGATAATTGAGGAACCCTTCACTCGCATGGGAATGGACATTATCGGGCCTCTTCTTCAATCTCGTAGTGGTTGCAGATATGTGTTGGTCTTGGTAGATTATGCCACACGTTTTCCCGAGGCCTTGGCTCTAAAACAACCGAACGCCTCACAGATCGCCAAAGCGATGATTACTATCTTTTCCAGAGTGGGATTCCCCAGGGAAATTATAACTGACCAAGGCACACCTTTTATGTCTAACCTGATGAAGCAAGTTTGCCAACAATTGAATATTAAACAACTGAGAACATCCGCTTATCATCCACAAACCGATGGGTTAGTGGAAAGATATAATGCTACCCTTAAAATCACCCTAAAAAAACTCCTTGATCTAGAGACAAAAAAATGGGAGGATATGTTACCCTTGGCTCATTTCGCCATCCAATGCAAACAGCAAAAAAGTACGGGGTATTCACCTTTTGAATTATTGTATGGAAGACCTCCATGTACCCTCCTACACATGGCAAAAGAGGAATGGGAAGAAGAACACCGGGGCAAACCTTTGCATGAATATGTCTTGGGTTTAAAAACCCACCTCCAAGAAATACGCAGTATTGTAAAAACCCATCTAGAACAGGCCCAGTGGTCTCAAAAAGTCCAATATGATAAGAAAACAAAGACCCGCACCTTCAACGTAGGAGACCATGTTTTATTGATGTTGTCAAGTTCTGACCATAAGATGCTGCGGAAATGGCAGGGCCCCTTTAGGACAATAGAAAGGGTGACCCCAGTAACCTACCGTCTAGAACTAGACCCTAAAAGACCTAACCACACCCAAGTGTACCATGTCAATTTATTTAAAAAATGGGAAGAGCCCCTCCCTACACTAGTGGGACTCACAGAAATGACCCACCCCTTGTACCACCAAAGTATAGATCCTGAGCTCTCAGTGCAACAAAGGCACGAGTTATGCACTTGGTTACAACCCTTACAGGATGTGTTTTCCCTTATGCCAGGAAAAACAGACGTTAAGGAACATGAAATCCATACTCTCCTCGGGAAGAAGGTAAAACTAAAACCGTATAGAATCCCCGAGGCTAGGAGAGAAGCCGTATAACGCGAAGTCGAACAAATGCTCCAAATGGGGATAATAGAGCACTCCTCCAGCGAATGGAATTCCCCAATTGTTCTAGTACCAAAGCCGGATGGGTCTATCAGATTTTGCATAGATTTCAGGGAAGTGAATAAGATCTCACAATTCGACTCATACCCCTTGCTGAGAATAGATGAAATGATCGAAAGAATCAGCAGGGCCCGATACATCAGTACCCTCGATCCCCCTGCATAAAAAAGATAGAGAAAAGACCGCCTTTTCCACCCCAGAAGGGTTGTTTCATTTTACTGTTCTCCCCTTCGGATTACATGGGGCCCCTGCTACATTTCAAAGAGTAATGAACATAGTACTAAAACCTTGTGCTGCCTACGCGGCGGCCTATATTGATGACATCATTATATACAGTGACACGTGGGAACAACATCTCCACCATGTAACAGAGGTAATCCAGACCCTGGGGAGAAGGGGGTTCACCATAAATCCTTCTAAAAGCAAACTAGCCGCTAGGACCGTTAAATATCTTGGTTACCTGTTCCAGGGGTACTCACAAACCTTCTGTCGGGGGCCACAATTACAGTGTGGTTAGTGGCCGAGGGCCGCACTGGTAGGGGTGGAGTCAGTGGGGGCGGGATCAGTGGGGGCGGAGCTAGAGTAAAAAAAACTTTCAAAACATTAGACAATGCTGCATTTCACAATCAGATGCAACTACAAAGAGCACATTTTGATAATACATTTTTATTTGAAGGCATTTAGTGAAAGTAGAACAGCAAGTACAAAGGCAAACATAATGGGGGAAAAGTATTTCCCAAGGCACAGAGTTTATCCACTAATTTTACATTTCATGTCTGCAATTAACTTCTTGTATTCTGGAAACTTTTCAGAGTGCAAGTCTCATGAGATGATCCAGATGTGCATCAGTCAGTTTGTTTCTTAGTTTATTTTTTATAGCACCCATTGTAGAAAAGTGGAGCCAAACATGCAAAGTATTCTCTGTGCCAAGGTAAAAAGAAGAGGGAATTTTTCAGGTGGCACACTTTGCCAGAAATCTTCTGGTTCCTTCCCCAAGAAAGCGGACTCAAGCACAGAGCTGAATTGCATGTCAATTAGTTCCATCTCAGCTTGTGCCCTTTTCAAACCAAGAAGTTCAACAGCTTCAAGATTCCTTGCACTGACCATCCATGGATTTTCTACAAGCCTGAAAAGTGGGGTGAGAACTCTGAACTGAGAAAATCGCCTCTTAATGTCCCCAGACATTTCCTCCAGATACGCACACAGATTGAGACTGAACAACATTTCCTGAGCTTGTCAATTTATTTAAAAAATGGGAAGAGCCCCTCCCTACACTAGTGGGACTCACAGAAATGACCCACCCCTTGTACCACCAAAGTATAGATCCTGAGCTCTCAGTGCAACAAAGGCACGAGTTATGCACTTGGTTACAACCCTTACAGGATGTGTTTTCCCTTATGCCAGGAAAAACAGACGTTAAGGAACATGAAATCCATACTCTCCCCGGGAAGAAGGTAAAACTAAAACCGTATAGAATCCCCGAGGCTAGAAGAGAAGCCGTAAAACGCGAAGTCGAACAAATGCTCCAAATGGGGATAATAGAGCACTCCTCCAGCGAATGGAATTCCCCAATTGTTCTAGTACCAAAGCCGGATGGGTCTATCAGATTTTGCATAGATTTCAGGGAAGTGAATAAGATCTCACAATTCGACTCATACCCCTTGCCGAGAATAGATGAAATGATCGAAAGAATCAGCAGGGCCCGATACATCAGTACCCTCGATCCCCCTGCATAAAAAAGATAGAGAAAAGACCGCCTTTTCCACCCCAGAAGGGTTGTTTCATTTTACTGTTCTCCCCTTCGGATTACATGGGGCCCCTGCTACATTTCAAAGAGTAATGAACATAGTACTAAAACCTTGTGCTGCCTACGCGGCGGCCTATATTGATGACATCATTATATACAGTGACACGTGGGAACAACATCTCCACCATGTAACAGAGGTAATCCAGACCCTGGGGAGAAGGGGGTTCACCATAAATCCTTCTAAAAGCAAACTAGCCGCTAGGACCGTTAAATATCTTGGTTACCTGTTAGGCCAGGGGTACTCACAAACCTTCTGTCGGGGGCCACAATTACAGTGTGGTTAGTGGCCGAGGGCCGCACTGGTAGGGGTGGAGTCAGTGGGGGCGGGATCAGTGGGGGCGGAGCTAGAGTAAAAAAAAAAACTTTCAAAACATTAGACAATGCTGCATTTCACAATCAGATGCAACTACAAAGAGCACATTTTGATAATACATTTTTATTTGAAGGCATTTAGTGAAAGTAGAACAGCAAGTACAAAGGCAAACATAATGGGGGAAAAGTATTTCCCAAGGCACAGAGTTTATCCACTAATTTTACATTTCATGTCTGCAATTAACTTCTTGTATTCTGGAACCTTTTCAGAGAGTGCAAGTCTCATGAGATGATCCAGATGTGCATCAGTCAGTTTGTTTCTTAGTTTATTTTTTATAGCACCCATTGTAGAAAAGTGGAGCCAAACATGCAAAGTATTCTCTGTGCCAAGGTAAAAAGAAGAGGGAATTTTTCAGGTGGCACACTTTGCCAGAAATCTTCTGGTTCCTTCCCCAAGAAAGCAGACTCAAGCACAGAGCTGAATTGCATGTCAATTAGTTCCATCTCAGCTTGTGCCCTTTTCAAACCAAGAAGTTCAACAGCTTCAAGATTCCTTGCACTGACCATCCATGGATTTTCTACACGCCTGAAAAGTGGGGTGAGAACTCTGAACTGAGAAAATCGCCTCTTAATGTCCCCAGACATTTCCTCCAGATACGCACACAGATTGAGACTGAACAACATTTCCTGAGCTTTTTCAACCCTCTATGTCAAAGCCTGCAACTTAGGAAAGTGTGTGAGATCACCATCGTTCATCTGCTCTCGGAACAGCTCGAGTTTACTTTCGAGTATATTGCACTCATCATTGAGGACACAAGTTTCTGTCTGCCTTGAAGTGCCAGATTGAGTGTGTTGAGATGTGAGAAGATGTCACACAGAAAATGGAGCATGGTGAGCCATTGCAAGTCATATAATTCTGGGAAGGACTGCCCTCGGCTGATTACAAATTGTTCAATTTCTGGAAGCAAACTAATAAATCTTTCTAGCACTCTACCTTTGCTCAACCACCTAATCTCAGTATGCAACAACAGATCTGCATATTCACTTTCCGCATCCCTCAGCAATAATTTAAAAAGTCTGTGGTTGAGTGCTTTTGCTCGAATATAATTAACAATTTTAACGACTTGCTTCATAACATCATTTAGTTGCCCTTGTTTAATTTTCGCGCATAATGCTTCCTGATGGATTATACAATGATAATCAATTAAAGTGGATGATTGAAGTTTTTTTCTTAACAGAGATACAAAGCCCTTCTCATGTCCAATCATGGAGGGTGCCCCATCTGTAGTGACACTTACAAGATTGTTCAATAGCAGGTGATGCGATTCAAAGAAATGACACATGCTGGCCAATACATCCTTTCCTCTTGTGTGACCATGCAATGGCAAAAGGCAGAGAAGCTCTTCCTTTGGAATGATTCCTTGTTCCAAATACCTCACCCAAATCAATAACTGTGCTACATCACCTACATCTGTTGACTCATCCACAGCAATGCTAAAGAAAGGGGACAGCTTGACTGCATTGATGACCTGTGCTAGAACATTGTCACCCATTGACACGATTCGACGTGTGCATGTGGAATCTGACAGTTGCAATGCTTCTCACCCCTTACCCCACAAGAGCAGTTTAAACATGCATGAGAAAATATCCTAGTTTGCAAGTACTAAGAGTAACCCTGCACTAGACAAAACACCATCTCTCTCTACTAAGAACAGTAATCACTGGAATTAGCAAGACATTTTTATTGTTGCCCAAAAATGTTGGAGACCAGGAAGGAGGCAGCAAGTGCTTTTAAAACCATATTATACATACAAACACTTCAGCAGCTCTGCCCATAGCACCACATCCTCTCCCCCACTGATCGCCATATTGCCCCACTTAGAGAAACTTGCAGTGCACTGACCCGCTATAAACACCTGGATGTGACTCAATTCTAATTACGCACTTGACAAGAACAATATGCTGCCTACAAAAAATTAACATCCTAGAAAAAGCAAACACTCATAGGGAATGCAAGATTAAGTAAAGCATGTGAAATGTAAGCAGCGAGTGCTTTCACGTGAAAAGGTAAGGCCATGAATACAGGGCCCGGAAAGGACCCGTTTCAGTGCCCATTGCTTATAATTATACCCTTTCAAAACATAGGCGGTATGGCTTAAAAACACCACATTCGTAAACACACAGACGCTGTATACATTTTGTTTTCCAATTCACCCATCAAGCAGGTATTTCAGTACCTCCAGGCAAGGTGCACTTTCCCACACAGGGAAAACAATGTTGTTCAAAGAGGGGAGAAAACAAAAGTATCACTTCACTGGCAAACACTGTAAAGTGGCGCTAATGTGTTTGGGTGTAAATAAATCGATCTGGCCACCTTGCAACCACTCGATCTTGCTTTAATTAGTTATTTTTTACATTTGGGGATGTTTTATTCCTCTCCACCCCCGAGGCTGCACTGGTGTCAGAAAAAGACGTTCCCAGCAAAAATGTTTTCTTTTTTGGATCCATTTCACAGGGCAGCAAATACGGAAAGGAGGAAAGAGAAGGTAATACCCGTTTCCTGAAGTCTTGGCTTTCACTGAGGAGCGAGACCGAAAGAGAGGGAAGACTCGGAGGCTTAGAGGCCGTCACCGGGGCATGCGCTCACAGTTTAATTTATAGGGGCTTGGGGAGGCTGCGCGTAGGAGCCATATGGAACAAATGTACATAGCTGTGCGAAGATGAGAGAGAAGATGAGTGCGGCTATCCCCAGAGGTAGGCAACAGAAAACAATGGTCACTACGGAGTAGCCCAGGTACGAAGGCACCTTCTCTGGAGGCAGGGGCGGCCTCGGCAGCTCCAGGCCTCTCACCGCTGTTGGAATAACGATTAAAAAAACATACCTGTGCAGGCGCTGCTGCGAAGGTTCTCCGGGGCTGGAAGGACGTCGTGACACCAGGGGCGCAGGAAGCTCACCAAAAGGTCCTTTAAAAGTCAGCTGTAACTAGCGCTAGTTACAGCTGACTTTTAAAGGACCTGAGCTTCGCGTGACGTCAGAGGCAGGCAGGCCAATCGGAGGAAAGCAGGAAGCAGAGACGATGGCCGCAGGAGGAAACGTTGTGATTACGTATTAAACGTGTATTCACAACGTTTGCTCCTGCGGGCATCTTCCCTGCTTACTCCAGAGAAGTGTACTGTACTCCATCAAGGTCCGCGGGCCGCCAATGAAGGCCGGGCGGGCCGCCAGCGGCCCGCGGGCCGTACTATGAGGAAACCTGTGTTAGGCGAAGGATTAATAAAACCTCAAGAAGAGAAGGTGGTGGCCATCACTGCCATTCCTTTCCCAAAAACCAAGAAAGACCTAAGAGCCTTTTTAGGAGTCATGGGCTACTACCGACGTTTCATCCCCAACTTCTAACAGATAGCCAACCCCTTAACAGATCTGCTAAAGAAAGACGTGAAAACAGAGAAGATATTGACTTCCCCATCCTTTCTAACGACACAAGCTTTTAAGCAATTGAAAAACGCTATCACCACAAAACCAGTTTTACTCAGTCCAGACTATACCAAGCCCTTTATACTGCAAACAGATGCGTCAGAACAGGGGTTAGGAGCTGTATTATCCCAAACTGATTCCCAGGGTCAGGAAAGGCCAGTCATATATATTAGTAGAAAACTATTTCCCCGAGAAAAAAAGTATGCAGTCATAGAAAAGGAAGCCCTTGCCATCAAATGGGCCATAGAATCCCTTCGTTACTATTTAGAAGGGCAAGAGTTTGTCTTATTCACTGATCATGCTCCCTTGGAGTGGATGGCCAAAAATAAGGGTCACAATGATAGGGTCTTAAGATGGTTCCTAACACTCCAGCCTTTTCGCTTCACAACTTTACACCGAAAAGGAAAAGAGCAAACCAATGCAGACTTTCTGTCTAGATATCCCCTTGAACTTTTCTTGCAAGCAAGAAAGTTAGGGAAAGGGAATGTGAGAGACTCCTACAAGAGCGGGAAACGTGCATACCTTATCCCGCCAATCCCGCCAATCAGGATGAGGGTACCGCCAAAGGGTTAATCACCTCACCTTCCTCTGTCCAACAGGAATCCACCCAAAACGAAGGACGATCGGGCGAATGGGAATGAAGGATCGTGCCGGAAGAGGCGGGACAACCAGCATTTAGGCATATGACGATAGAGGAAGGGGCGGACCAGAGGAGGAACCCGTAAGACGCCGAACTTCATATGTACGGGACTGGACATCGTCCGAGATCTCCAGGAAGTCAGAGGATCGAGGACGCTGTGCAACCAGATGAAAATGACGAAGAAGACGTGGACTCCTGGTGCGAGGATTGGTGGACGCCCTCTAAGGACGCTGGAAGGCCGCCGCAACTCCGGAGAGTTGCGGCAGACGCGGTGAGTGCGAGAACAAGGGAGAGGGGGGGAAGACCTGAAATGGGAGCACGCCAGAGACCCTCTGTAGCACGATACCCACAACATCCCTAGTCACCTTCATCCTTTTTTTGGGAGGTTTTGGTGTGTACTGATCTATACTTGGGGCACGAATCTGTGGGGCCGTGTGACAGTGCAACACACCCCGTCCTGGTATTTTATTTCCCCCGGCATACCTAAT
This sequence comes from Triturus cristatus, assembly GCF_964204655.1. NCBI lineage: Eukaryota > Metazoa > Chordata > Amphibia > Caudata > Salamandridae > Triturus > Triturus cristatus. The sequence goes on from NC_140582.1 coordinate 502,741,274, forward strand.
TGAGGAACGAGTGTATATATGGCCACATTGAAATCCGAGGAAAGCAGTAAAAGGAGGGTGCAGTCCCTATCACGACGCTCACTCTAAGGAAATGGGAGCCCTCTTCTCTTTGAGTTATAAGAGAGGGAAGTCCATCTCTACCCTCTTTCTATTTGTTTTGGTTTCCCCTCTATCCTTCTCCACGTCGGGTGTGGTGACGGGAATCTCAGTGGAGATAAAGCAGAACCTTGACCGCTTCTTTTCTTTTTTCTCCTTATTTTGAGATACTCCGGGAAGGCAGCCCCAAGACTCCAAGGACAAGAAGAAAACGGGCAGAAGACATCCTAGAGCACAAGCCATCTAACCACCTCAGCCATAAACTAGCCTATTTTGCTTTCACCACTTATCTTGTTGTAATAAAAATTCACCATTCAAACACCACTGCGGCCTCCGAGTTTCTATTTCCGCCCATCCCTCCGACACAAGGATAATGAGCTCAGAGTTCTACAGTCAGCAAAAACAGATATGGAAAAAATCTGGGGGTACACCATGCAAAAGATGGCCATTTCCTACAGTTTCCTAGCCAATATCCGTAATACTCATGTTTTTAGCATGAAAGCTAGTTGTTCACTCTATAGAAGTACCTGGCATCTAGACATTGCGGTAAGGTAGACAGGAGATTGCCCTTACTCGAGAGTCTGGCAAAAATAACTTAAAAGAAGTCAGAGAGGGAATAAAGTCTAATGCATCTTCACACTATTAGTCCCAATGACGTTTTGTGAGATTATATTAAGCAGAGAGATTACAAATAGGAAGGATAAAGTTGGTTATCATTATAAGTACTCAGGCTGAGGCAGTCACCTGGGGAGAGCGCCTGCCACCGTAATCAACGCAGCCCACAGCCACAGCCCTTCATCAACATCATCGCCGCTGGAAGGTAGGAAACTACACCTCCCAGCGTGCTTAGTGGCAGGGACGCCGCGAGGGAGCGAAGGACGCGCCAGGTGGTGCTTGAAAAGATACGCAGGGCTCCCGTCTGCGCCCTTCAAAGACTGGAGGAGACTGGGCCACCCCTCTTTTACTGGAGTCCTGCTGATCATATTGAGGGGAGCTGTATTAGTTGAATAGCCCAACGTAACTATGGGAAAGTGAGGGGGCAGCTGCCTTCAAAGCCTGTCACCACAAGTATCGACAGCATGCTGGAAAGGGCTGTCAGTATTGTATCCAATGAGATTGAACTGACCGAGAGGCGCCTCTCCCTCGGTATGGGGGCACCCCCTCCTCCCTGCAGCTTGTTGGGCACCAATTTGAATGCTAGGGTACCCAATAGTTTGAATACTAATTGTGTGGCTTCCTCTGATGGAATTATAGCAGACGCTCTCTTACCAAATTCAACCCCTCTGGAAACTCCGGCAGCCCCCGACGCAACTATTGGGGCAAAACGCAATAGAAAGCCCGCTAAAATCACTAGCGCCAAGGGGAAGCAACCAACCTGCCCTAGCTCATCTCGTACTGCCCTGAGCTCATGGATACGCGCTTCTCCAACCCCAAGACTGTTGTCGCTCATGTGCACGCTCCAACTATTGAACCTTGTTGTTCTATCAGTACTCAGACTGAAACCAGCCTGTTTTCCCTTGATAGCTACAGTCATGGTGAAGTCATCATTAACCGTATCGTGGATACTGTCTTTGAGCGTGTAAAAAATGTACTTGTCAAGTCATTTTGCCACTTTTAGGGAATGACTGCCCCTGCTTCAGCTCGAGTCACTTGGCACGAACTCAAGCACCCAGGATAGTTCTACAGCGCTTATCATACCTGGGAGGACAGACGTAATTGCACCACCTAACAATGTGTTTAACCCTAATCCTCATATTTCGCCTTGTGTGCCCAAACCTTCCCCATCTGTCAACTCATGTGGTGTTTGTAACAAAGTCAAGGAGTGTTTTGCGCTTGAGGGCAACGGCGTGGAAAATAGCACCCCCAACAATGTTAGCACTGAAAGGCTATTCGTTAATAGCATGCCCCGGCACATTACCCCTGCCAGCATACCTACTGTGGCGCAGACCAACACTTCCTCAGTAGTTAGTACATTACGTGAGGGCGGCATTGATACCACACGCTTGTCAAGCCCCAATGGTAGCAGGGAGGTGTTAAATTTGCCCCCTGCCCGTACGTTGTGGTTTTGCCGGGCATGCCCCCCCCCTAGGACAAATCAAGTTGAATCGTGGGATCAACTACGTCACGGTGTAGACTGGATATCTAAACACAAAGGGTTCAGGGCGTCATTTACCAATAATATCATGATGGGACGCAGAGTTGGATGGGTGGGGCAGTCTCCAAAGAGTATTAAGGGGGACTGCACAGTCATCAACTTTCGTAACCCGTCAGTGGCTAAATCGATAATAATAGCACAGGAGGCCCATTCTAATATTATTACTAGTATATGGGCCTTACCCTTCGGCTATTTTTACAAACCCTCCTTGGGGGCCACATTCCCTGACGTTCCTCCTACTGCGCCCCTCCTCTCTTTACACAACAGATTTCTGCCATTAACGGGTTTGGACAACCAGGGTTGACTGTCTCCCCCATTGACATCACCAGCATTATCTGAGCCAGTTCCCTTAACAACTGTGTTTCCATCTTTTGAACTTGATACTCCATTGTATCTGATGCTGATTCCACACTGAAAATATTAAGCTGGAATGCTGCGGGTCTGGCATCCAAAATGAATCTACCTGACTGGTTGTAGCTAGTCCAAAAACAGGATATTTTAATGTTTCAGGAGACTTGGACCACAAGGGAGCTATTTCTGGAGGGTTTCGAATGTTTCAACATCGTAGTCCCAACCCCAAATTCTGGTCGACCGGCAGGAGGTCTCTCAATTTGGATCAATGTCACGGCAGGTGGTAGTGCAAGGGCTCTCGTTACCAATAACAATACATTTCAGGCAATAATTTACAAATGGGGGTTTCGGTCTGCTTAATTAATTTTTATAATAACGATTTTCAGAGTGTCCCAAATATGAACTTCATTAATTTGTTTAAATTTATTTCTGACTTACAAAAGTCCAAATGTGCTGCAAGCTCCGTAGGAATTTGTCTAGGGGGTGACTTTAATGTTAAGTTACTGAGCGGAATTTATTCTGCTATCCACCCTACCAATAAGGCACCATTATGTAATAGGGGGGCCCAATTATTAAACCTTATAAGCACTAATAACTTTTTGGATGTGATGGAGCTTGCTGCAGTACCTACAAGAGCCAACCATATAGAACCTACGTACAGAGGCAGGGGCTCGGCCTCCACCATTGATTTTATTTTTAATACCCCTCTATTAGAGAAATGTGTGTTAAAAGCCGAGGTTGTTCCTACTGTCCATGGGGATTATAACTCCATCAACCTAATTTTGAGTCTTGCCCCGAGGCCGACCTATGATAAACAGTGTGGTGCAGGGATTTGTCCCCCTCCACTGATAACCTTAGATTGGTCTGGCGTGGTATAGATAATAAAGCCTTATTTGGTAGGATGGCAAGAACATATCCGGAATTAATCGATACTTGTTTGTCTTTTAAGGAACATAATTCTGCGGTAGTTGCTGCTTTCACGCAGCTATGTGCGGGCGTCAAAACCTTGTTGTCCAGGCCCATCAAGGAAACACATTACGGCCCTAGCTGGTTTAATGCTGATGGTTCCTCAGCTAATAGAGCTCTTCGAAGGGCACTTGTTAAAAAACCTAGAGATAGTACCCACATTAAATCACTTAGACAACGCTATAAAGTTGCCATCTCGACTAAAAAGGAGGAAATAGTCAGGGAGCATTGGGACAATCTTGCCCGTGCAGTCACGTTAAAATATTGGATGGACTTTTGGTCAGCTGTTAAAGATATGAGGTCTTTGGGACACCCCATGTCCACAATTAGTTGTAATATATCTAGTGAGGCATGGGAAGCACATTTTATGAAGATTTATTCAGCTCCAGTCCCAACTACAGCCACCAATGAGTATGCCATTACCACTGGGGTCCTGATTAATTTATCAGAAGTAGAGGAGTCTATTGACCAGAGCCTGGGTTGTAAAGCCCCAGGCCCCGATGGTTTGCCCATTAATCTTATTAAAAATCAACCAGATTTTTGGGCGCCCTTATTGCTGAATGTTTTTAATAATTTAACAGTTTCCACTATACCTAATACATGGTCCACCAGTATTATTGTGCCGATTTTTAAAAAGGGTGATCGTTCCATTCCAATCTGTGATAGGCCGATCTCCCTGATCGATAATACGTTGAAAATCCTGGGGAGGGTCCTGTATAATAGGATTAGGTCGTGGGCCGAGGAAGACCAGATTTTAATTCCTTGTCAGTTGGGGTTCAGAAGCAATATTGGCACTCTGAGCAGTGCCTCAACCTCAACTTGATTATTGACAAATACAACGTAGCTAAAAAAAAAAACTATATATTTAGCCTTCATGGATCTTACCTCGGCCTTCAACTTTGTCAACAGGTCACAGTTTTGGACTATCCTTTTAAATTACAGCTTGGACGAGTCCCTTGTAAATTTTTTAGCCTATTTACATAAAGACCTATACGCCCGGGTGCGTATCAGCAGGGGTGGTGAGGTATCGAAAGATATTGAAGTCGGTAGAGGGGTCAGACAGGGTTGCGTCCTGGCCCCCCTCCTATTTATTCTTTATATTAACGACTTGAACAAGACATTGGCAACACTCACCCATGAAGGTCCTTGCATTAATGGCAACAAACTCCCTGCCCTATTATACGCCGATGATGCAGTGCTAATGGGCCGCACCCCAAAAGCTCTCTGCATCTTGGTGCGGGGCTTTGTTGATTTTATGGCTAGCTGGGCTTTATGGACTAATTTAAAAAAATCTTTTTAATGGCGTGTGGGTCAAAGAAGTATTTTAAAATGTCAATGGTTTTAGACTCAGACTGTTTACAAAGCACTCGCACTTTCCCCTATCTAGGGTTGGTATTTGCCTCCAACGGACTGTGGGCTGACCAAGTGGCTTACTGCAGGAGAAAGTTTTCCAACTCTACTAATATAGTACTTGGTTTGCCAAAACCTAGGAATACAGAGGTTGTATCTGCCACCATCAAGATCTTTAAACTTCAATGCATTCCAACTGCCACTTATGGCGCAGAAGTCTGAGGCTTCACTAACTATGGTAGCATCCAGGGAGAAGAGAATAGATTTTGCCGCAAAATCCTGAGTGCTCCCATCTCCGCCTCGCAGTATGCTTGCCACAGTGAACTTAATCTGCCATACATCAAAGATTATATTAAGGCTCGCCCGCATTATTTTGGCTCACAGTCTGGAAAAATCCAGCGGCACAACTTACTTGGGAGATTATATTAGACTGTTTAAAATGTGATAGGGGCATGGAAATACCTTGGTTAGCTGCTGTTCACATTATAAGTAAGAAAACCCTTCAAACGGCTTTATATGCATCATATAGAAATGTTAGACACGACAAAGAGATTCAGAAAACCTCTGTCGCTAGATATATGCATGTTGAGAACATCTCCCACGCTCCATGTAGCTATCTCCTAAAACCTATTGGCTGTTGGGAAAGGGGTTTACTTTTTCGGCTGAGGATTGATACAATGAAATTCATGCACTGCTTTCCTGTGGGGTACAACTCTAACCTTGATTATTTGCCATGTCCCTGTAATAGCCAATATAAACAATCTATGCTGCATTTTTTATTCTTTTGTAGTTACTATTTAATACACACCAAAAGGTTTTTGATATCATATTTTAAGGCCATACCAGTGATTGACTACAAGGCAGCATATGGGAAGGTTATTCCTTTGGAAGATGAAGAGTTAATCTTCCGGGTTGGATCCTTTTTGAAAGTGGCAGTGCGCACCCGTAACTCAATGTGCACTCCTTGAAGTATGATCATTTTATCTTGGTTTTAATCACAATTTTAACCCTGGTAAACAAACTCCCTGATGATTTTTTTCTTTGTATTAGTATCTTTTTTATGTGTACTGTACTTCTGGAGGGCCTGTTTTAATTGGAACCTTTTTGTGTCCTCTCTGCTATTGGATAATTGTTATTGTATATGTTGTTGTCTGTCTGTACTTTTATGGATATATTCTTATATCCGAATAAAGATATTGAATTAATTAATTATAAGTATTTAGCCATTACATGTATGATCAATATCCCAACAATCCTCTTTAAGAAAGTAAACAGGAGGAGGAGCCTAGCGCGCAACCAAGATGGCCGCGTAGGTGCGAGGCTCCCGAGGACCTCCGCGACCTCCTGAATTAATCCTGGCGATATCCTGTCCCTGTTGAGGGGACTGTGTTGGGGAACCGGAGCTGAGGCGCCACCCGTTTTTTGGGCTCGAATCGGACCCCGAACGCCGGTGGGAGCATCGATCGAAGGTTGCGGCCTTCTCCTCGCCGGCCCCCCGGATTGGAGTAGTGGGGCGATCCGGGGACAAAGTGAATAACAGCGGCGAGCGGGGCTGGGCGACTGGCGTACCCCGCACTTTCACTTTCGCTTTTGCGCCCTCCTAGCTCTCAAGCGGGGTCGGGCTGCGGAGCGGGGTGCGGTGGTGTGGCCTTGTCCGGGAGCCCGGCTGACCCGCCGGCGGTGGGTTGACCCGCGGTTCGGTGGTCGCCCCTGCCCCCCCCCTGGCACCCGTGACTTGGTATAGCGGCCCGTTTGGGGATCTTGGCACGACGGTGGAGGAGCCAGCATGTCCACCAAACAAGATGGCGACCGGGCGAAGGTGAAGACGACCCGCCGTGGCACGGCGCACCAGGCCAACAGTATGGACCGCTACACGCTCCAGAAGGGTTCTCCGGAGACATCGCGTGCATCCCCGGTGGGCCCGACGGAGGCATCTGCTCATCCGGTGGATCTGACCCTCCGGGACGTCATGGGCGCCATCGCAGAGATGAAGGCCTCGGTGGACCAGCGTTTCGACACCTTAGCGCAAAAGATAGACTCGGTCCTGGTGGATGTGAGCCTTGTGAGGGCAGACTTGTCCAAAACAAACGACCGAGTCGACTCCCTGGCCCACACCACAACGAGCCTCACGACAGACGTGGTGGCCCTCCAGAAGGAGGTGCGCCGGCTTGGCCAGGCGAGCGCCCTGATGGACCGGCGATTGGAGGACTCCGAGGGTCGGGCCCGGAGGAATAATGTCCGTATTGTGGGGGTGCCGGAGGGACGAGAGGCGGAGGCGGCGGATCTTTTCGTGGAAGAGTTGATCCTGACCCATCTCCAGCCCCGGGGGCTGAGTAAGCTTTTTGCGGTGGAACGTGCTCACCGGGTCCCCGGGGGCAGACCTAAGATTGGTGCCCCGCCGCGGCCTCTCATTGCCCGGATTTTTAATTTTCGGGACAGAGATGCTATCCTCCAGACCTCCAGGCAACAGGGACCGGTCAAGCTTGACAACATGGAGGTACATTTCTACCCAGACTTTACTCCGGCGGCCCAGAAGCAGCGACAGAGCTTTCTTGGTGTTAAACGTCGCCTAAGGGACCTGAACCTCAAGTACTCAATGCTCTTTCCAGCTAAGCTGAGGGTGGAGGTGGATGGTCGCACGCACTTCTTCGACCGGCCCGAGGCGGCTGGGGACTGGCTGGACACTCTGCCTGGAGATCGGGGCCGGGGGGGCGGGGGGGGCGCGGCTGGCGAGGAGGGCCCGCCGGACCAGAATTGAGGGGTGACTGAATAGGCCTTGCTCTGGATGTTGTTCCTTCACCATTTATTGATTGCGTATGTTCCCCTCCTATGGAGGTCGTGCGGGGTCTGTTGGGGGCTTCCCTCCTCCTTTGGGGGACTAGTTAGTATTTTAGCTATGGGGCGACAGGCACACTGCACTTTGGGGGGGCTGTCTGGGCTCATGCAGGGGTGCAGGGAGGGGGGAGTTCTGTTGGGACCGGGGGGTGGGGGGGGGTGTTGTTTGTTAGCACCGCAGGGCAAACCAGCTACTATGTTGTTGTTTTTAGGATGCTCGATGGGGGACGACCGATTGTTTCGACGTATGATGGGGGGTAGGGATTTGACTGTGTTGTCATGGAATGTTAACGGCCTGGGGGATAGGATTAAGCGTGGTGTGGTCCTGCAGTACTTAAAACGTATTTCACCGGATGTTGTCTTCCTGCAGGAGACGCACCTTATAGGTAATTCCTTTCATGCAATGAATCGGCGTGGATATTGTTTGGCGGCCCATTCCGGCTTCACCTCGGGCTCGCGGGGGGTGGGTATTATGCTCAAGAACTCGCTCCCGTTGGAGATTGATGAGGTGCGCCATGATGAGAGGGGACGCTACACGGTTCTGGTGGGAAGAATGGAGGGTAGAGTGTTTATTTTTATATCAGTGTACGTCCCGCCTGGGCTACAAGCCACCACATTCGCGGACCTGGGGCGCCTCCTTCTGGACCTTCCGAGTGGCCTGCTGGTGGTTGGAGGGGACTTTAATGCGGTAGCCTCTGGGTCTATGGATCGCCATCCCCCTAGGGACCTCCCCCGGGCACAGGCGTGGCTGCCCGGCCTTCTGGACACGCTGGGCCTGGTGGATTGCTGGCGATTAAAGCATCCCGCATTGCGGCAATACACCTTCCACTCGGGTGCCCATGGTAGCCTCTCGCGGCTCGATTACATCCTTGTCCCGGCGGCCCATGCAGGGAGGGTGGGGGAGGTGCGCCATCTGGCGCGGGGTATCTCAGACCACTCCCCATTGTTGTTGCATTTCGATGTCTTCCCGAGGGGGGATGGCAGGGTGGCCCCAATCAATGCATGGTATTTGCGCGACCCCACCATTCGTGCCGATTTGATCAAATCCTTACAGCGATATTTCGACGAGAATGTGGGGTCGGTCTCTTCGGCCATCTCCCTGTGGGAGGCTTTCAAGGTAGTCCTTAGAGGGGAGGCCCTCTCCTTTATCTCCCATGCCCGGCGGCGCGAGCGGGAGGAGGTGACCCGGGTAGAGGCCGAGATTGCTGAACTGGAGGGTGACCTGGGGAACGGGGTAACAGACGCCAAGTTGCATGTTCTACACCTAAAGCAGGCGGCCTATCGGGCCCTCGTCACGGAGGCGGCCAGGGGCCTCAGTAGAGAGCAGCAGGGGCGATTGTATGATGTGGGTGATAAGGCTGGCAAATTGATTGCGTGGTTGGATAGGAGGGAGAGAGCGAGCCGCGTGGTGCCTTTGATTGAGAGTGTTGATGGTGTGTGTGTCACTGAGCCGGAAGCCATTGTCTCCTGCTTCGCGGATTATTTCCGCGAAGTCTACTCCCCGGTTTCCCCCTGCTCGGAGGAAGATTCCCATGCCCTGCTTCGGGACATCGCACTGCCCTCCCTAACGGTGGAGGACAGGGATTCGCTGGACGCCCCTCCCACCTCGGACAAAATTGCCTTGGCTATTCGCTCGGTTGCATCCGGCAAGGCCATGGGCCCCAATGGTATTCCCATCGAGCTCTACAAGCTACGCCCGGATGTATTGGCGCCCCACCTGCGCGCGATGTTCCTGGCGGCCCACTCGCGGGGTTCCCTCCCGCCGGACCAGCGTCTGGCCACAATTGTGGTGATCCACAAGGAGGGGAAGCCCCGTGAACGGGTCACGTCCTATAGGCCGATTTCGCTTTTGAACGCGGAGCCCAAAATCCTCGCCAAGGTGTTGGCCAACCGGTTGGTTGGCGTGGTGGGCGATTTGGTCCACCAAGACCAATCTGGCTTTATACCGCACCGCAACACGGCGCTCAATCTGCGGCGCTTGCACGGGGTGCTCGCGCGTGTCCCATTTGTGCGGGAGCCGGCCATCTTGGCGTCCTTGGACGCCACCATGGCGTTTGATACGCTTGAATGGCCATACATCTGGGCGATGCTGGCGAAATTCGGGTTTGGCCCGGGTTTCATTAGCTGGGTCAAATTGCTATATTCGGGCCCATTGGCGCAGGTGGTAGTGAATGGGCGAGTCTCGGCCCCATTCGCGCTGGGGAGGGGTACGCGACAGGGTTGCCCCCTGTCGCCTCTCCTGTTTGCCCTGGCCCTGGAGCCCCTGGCGGAGTGGCTGCGGTGGCACCCTTCTATCCGTGGTCTCCGCTGGACCCCCGAGCATGAGGACCGTGTGTCCCTCTATGCTGACGATATCCTTCTGTATCTCGCCTCCCCGCGTAAATCACTGATCGTCCTGGTTGATGTTTTGCGCTCATTCGGTCGCAACTCAGGCCTGGTCATCAACTGGGCGAAATCCTGTGTCTATGTGCTTTCCGGGGAGGCTCCGGCCCTACCACGGGACTGTCCGATCCAGATTGCCTCCCAAGGTTTTCGGTACCTGGGTATCTATATCACACTTGACCCGGAGGCCCGCTATGAGCGGAATTTGCTACCCCCCCTTCAGCGTTTGAAGGAGGACGTGGTGCGTTGGCGGCGTCTGCCGCTCTCGCCGCTCGGCCGGGCGGCCTTGTTTAAAATGATGTCCCTGCCGCGCTTCCTCTACGCCCTCCAGAATACTATGGACTTGGTCCCGGCACGCTATTTCCGTGAGGTGGAGGGCCTCCAGCGGCGCCTGTTCTGGGACGGGAGGCCGCGCATTGCTCTGGCTAAATTGACGCTCCCGTGGTACGATGGGGGGGTCGCCCTCCCGGACATTAAACGGTATTACTGGGCCTCCCAACTAGCTGCAATTAATCATGGCCTTTATGGACCCGCCTTGAACCCGGCATTTGAGATGGATAAGATGCTCCTACCCGGTGGCGATTACAATCGCGCGCTCTACTCTGGCGCGCCCGACTCCCGTTTGACGGGACCGACGCGTGTCATGGTGCGTGTCTGGCACGCGGCTAATGCAGCTATGGGGTGGAAGGACCGTTTGACCCGGGCGTCACCGCTGTATGCGTCTGAGAGGTTGGGCTCCCTGTGGACGTCGAAGGGCTTCGAGAAGTGGGACACGATCGGAATCAGCACGGTGGGAGATCTCTGGACGAGGGGGGGATTCAAAACTTTTGAGACGCTGCAGGCGGAGTTTCAGCTGCAGGGCAGTGAGTACTTTCGGTACCTACAAGTCCGCCATGCGCTGGGCTCCGTCTTCCCGGACGTCGCATCCATTCCGGAGTCTTCCCCCCTGGAGGACAGAGTGCTGGACGGCCATGTACCGGACAGCACGATCTCCCTCATATACAAAAAATTGATCAACGATAGATCGTGCCTGCTGACTAGTCTCCGCGAGGCCTGGGTTGCCGACGGGCTGGAGCTGGACGACGAGGATTGGATTTCCGCGGTGGCCTCTCCGAAAGAGGTGGCCATCCCGGCTCGCCTTCGTTTCGTCCAGCTCAAGATCCTTCACCGGGTTTACGTGACGGGGCCAAGGCTTCTGCGTATGGGTTTTGCTGGTGACGGAATGTGTAAGCGTGGCTGTGGTGCGTTGGCGACTTACATGCATATACTGTGGGAGTGCCCGAAGGTGGAGCGATTCTGGCGTGGTGTGCATGAGGTCCTGCGTGTGGTTACGCGTGTCGCGCTGCTGCCTGAAGCGAGGAGATGCTTGCTGAATGTATGGGAACCGAATGACTATTCGGTCCCGCAGACGCGGTGGGTGACTCTGGGATACATGATAGCTAAGCGTGACATTGCTCAATTGTGGGGATCCCAGAGGCCCCCTGCGGTGTCGGCCTGGAAAGAGCATATGGATTGGTGTATGTTTCGTGAAAAGGTGGTGTATGTGGCGAGAGGTAAGCCTGGGGCGTGGGTGAAACTCTGGGGCCCCTGGAACGCCTACCGCGGGGGTATTTGTGAGCCACCACTGCTACCGGCTGCCTCGCCTGCTCCGTCTCCCTAGACGGCCCCCCTCCCTCGGCCGCGGGCGCGCGGTCCCCCAGTCCCTGATCTGCTCCCATTCCCCTCCTCAGAGTTCTGCTGCTGGTTTGGATCCCCCACTTATGGAGCACGTGCTGTCACTTTTGATCGCGGGTTGCCTTGCGGGTGTGGTTTTTTGGTGTTGTTTTGTTTCAAGAAAAGGGAACCGTACTGTGGGCTTGGAGCTGTGTGGCCTGCACCATTGATTACTCCTGTTTCACTGCTCTGCACTGCCGAGAGACTTTTACTGTATGTCTGCAATATGCTTTTGTCATTCTAGCGGCCGGCCGGGTGGTTGTAGGCCCATACTTGTAACTTTTGCAAACTGCAATAAACGGTTTCAAAAAAAAAAAAAAAAAAAAAAAAAAAAGAAAGTAAACAATAACACCTGATTTGTATTTTCATGTTTCCAACTTCTTCACAACCCTACTTCTCACACTTCTGTTGACTTAGAACATACAGTGTCCTATCTGTTTTTGAACCATCCCTCCATCACTCTTGAAGTCAACCTGAAAAAAGACTAAATGCATTGCTTATAATTATTTGGTCATACTAGAAGTCTGTCTGTAGTCTCCATTTGCTGGTGGGAGGTGGAGGGTCTATCAAGACCTGCAGTGAATATTAAAGGGACAAGGGTCAGATGAGGAAACCAAAAGCAGTTGTGGCACAAATGCTCAGACCAGTACCACTCGCTTTGTCTACTCACACAGCCTCTCTATTTCTATCCATCTATTTTCTCACTCCAATTCTTTCCTCTCTCTCTTCTCCTTCTCTGTTCGTTTTCTCCTCCCACCTCTCTTTCTTTCTCTCTCAAAGCCTCCTTGTGCCTGATACATTTAAGCTCCGGTAACTAGGGAAAGTGAGAGAGCCACAAGGTGCAGCCCTGGTCTTTCAAAACCACCCTCCAAAGGCTCCTGCCCAACAGGAAAATGCCTGGTGGAATAAAAAGCCTGCCCACCCTAAAAGGAACACAAGCATTGTTTTATTAAATGGCTCAGGTTAGGCATTCAGTCCCACTGCTGCCCTCAGTAAAAGCTGGATAATTCTTGTGTATGGCTAATGACATAGTGGGAAGAAATTAAAGTCCATTTGCCACAAATGTTCCCAAAAATGACTGGTCACAGCGGCAGGAGGAAATCAAAACTCCCTTCTTAGGCCTCGATTACAGGTGCCTGTTTACACCTATGCAAGCAATTGTTAGAACCGTTGTTGAATTATGAGAGTCAGTGAAATCTAACAGTTGGACTTTTCCCTGAGAAATTTCTGCAGGTCATACATGTTGAAATTTGTTGGTGACAAATGGTGGTGAATACGGGAATATGTAAAGTGAGCACCATTTCTACATACTATCCCCCGTTTCAACAGACTAAATCATAATCTGTCTTATTTAACACAGGTGAGCAATGATTCCCTGTGCATAGTTATATATCAGTTAAGATAAATAAACACAAATATTGAGGCATTAGTAATCAAGGTGTAAGATGAAGTTAAATTCAGTGGCTGCTGGCAGGGAATGAGGTTGCAGGGGCGGGGAGGGGGTGGCGGGATGGGGGGACAAAATATTAAAATAAAACAAATACCACTTACCTCGTCCACTTGCCACGTCTCTCCTCTGCTTCTCCAGAACCAGAAAGCACCCAGGCTCCCCATAGCCAATCACAACACTGCAATGCAGCGTTATGATTGTCTGCCCTAAGCCAATGACAATGCTGCAATGCTGCGGTGTGATTGGTCTGAGCACGGTGGATCGGTGCTCACATTGGTACTGGGGGCCTGGACGTGTTCCCCACCAGGCTGTTTAATGCACCCTGGTGGGGAACATGCAAAGTGCGCATCACTGTTTGGCCGGGCCAGGACGGCCGGCTGGACAAGCAGTCATGCTCACTTGGAGTGTGGAAACCACTCCTCCCCAGTTCCTTCAGCCCTGCCCCAACCCAGCCCGACGTGCGAGAAATAAAATGATAATATATACGTTATTATCATTTTATTTTTCTTGCTCAAAGAGCAGTGAGGCGACGCTCCTCCGTCTTAGCGGAGGAGCAGCCCATGGTTAAATCACAACTTGATTTGAACTGGGTTATTTGCCAGTGTGATTTAAATTGCACAATCCAAACAAAATCCACAAAATGACCTAGGAGCAGAATCTATATCTCCTGTAAAATAGTCTTAAAATTCGTTCTGCTTTTGTCCAGATTTGCTGGCTCAGTGGAAATCTAAAATTGCAAACCTGACTTTTTCTAAACACTCCCTTGGACCAAACGCCCTGCAAGGTTGTCTTTAAACCAGGCCCAAATCTAGAGGGGGCAGGAGGGCCACCGTCAACGTTCCCCTCACCCCCAAAATACCCCCCCCCCAGGCCCTTATCCCTCTTATAGGCCATTCTCAAGTAGAGGAGTGTCCATTTGTTTCAAGTGCCTTTCTGTCTGCTAAATCGTTTCACTTGTGAGACAGTGACTTATGCTCCGAAAAACGTTTGCATGTGTGTATATAAGTGGGAAAGTCGAAGGCATGATGCTAATATACAGTGCTTAATTTGAGCCGGTGCTTTCCGGTGCTCAGCACCGGCACTTAATTGGTTTCTGGTGCTCAGCACCATACTGAGAACAGTCTCCCACATGGTGGTGTTGCTTATCTAATTTAGAGATGAGCAGAACAACGGTTGTTTAGAAATACAATATAGATACAAATAGTGCTAATACCTCCCTCCCCAACCATTCCTTTAGCTTTGGGGACCTGTGAGGTTCTGGACTTTTAAGAGTCCAGAGGTGTCAGAGAAACAACACCCGAAGACCCCTGAGTTCCACCTGTCTCGGTGCACAAATAAACAGAGACACGGGCTTCTCGATGTCGGCGTCAAAGACCAAGGTTTATTTACTGCAGGGACACAGAAATCATAGGAACCACACAGAGGCAGAATCTACGAGACTGTTCAATTCGTATCAAGTGGGTAGCGCCTTAAATACAAGAAAAATGTCTCGGGGCAACATTACACAAATATTTCAACATTACACAAATATTTCTCATGCCCAGCCCGGTATCCCAAACAGACAATAAATAAATATCAAACAATGATTAGTTGTAGGTTTTCGGTATTCGATCAGGTTCCCTCGACAGTTCTCCATTCTTCACCCGATCCTCCCCATCATAAAAATCGTAACCTCCCCATTGTAAAAGCCCAGAAGGAAAGGAGCAGAGCCAGGTGCGAAGGATTGAAATGTAGGATAAGAGGTGTTTATGGATCATAAACGGGCAGGGCAATCGTCTTCAGCCTTTCAGTCAGGACAACGGACACAAGAACCAGTATGGCAGGACTGGCCTCAGGCAAGGGAGGCAGCTTGATTCTGCCTAGTCATGCAGCGTCAGCCTTTCTCGGGCTCGAGCTTACGTGTCCTTAACAAGGTGACTCTGCCGGGGTCATCGTCCGTTCATTGACTATGTGAGGGAAAGAAACAAGATGGATGCCGTAACTAAAATGGATGCCATGGCTTTACAACAGAATTCCCTACTCTTCAGTGAATTCATGCTAGTTGCGCGGCGAAAACACTGTCATGCCTATAATGGATCATTTGCGGTTCATTGGTACCAAAATCGTGTCAGTACTACGATACCGAATTCACGGGTTCGGATCGCTACAGAACCTCAGACCGTCCTTTTGCCCTTACATAGGCAATAACTCACTCTATGTCAGAGTCCAGTTCTATGTTCATCAGGTCACTGATATGTTGTTGTAGCATTACTCTATCCCGTGGCATATCTCTGGAAACAGGTGGTTTTCTTATGCATGGGAAACACAAACGCTACATAAGGCAGGGCCACACTGAATAATGAGACAGCATGAGAATAAAAATACCAACGCAACACAAATGACCATTAGAACCTTCCACCCCCATGCAGATAACAGATTCCAGAACCATCCCATAAGTGACCAGTCACCTTCCTCTACATGAATGGAGTTGGAGATTTTGTGTAACTTAGAGATGGCCTTGTATACTGTTGGCGCATTATCTGGGATAAAAACGCAGCAACTTGATTGGATCATTTTGCATACCCCACCTCGATCTGCAAGTAACACATCAAGAACCATACGGTTCTGTAACGTCATGAGGCGATCCGCTTGAAGCTCAGCCGTTAGGTTACTAAGGGCACCTGCAGTTTCGGTAATGGTGGATTCAACTACTCGTGTTAGTTGACGCAGGTTTCTACTGTTGACCATAGGCCCCCAGAACGGAAGGTAACCTTTGAAAAAGTCTCCTGCTTCTTGGCCAGCAGTATCTTCTTTACTGAATACACCTCTCACAACTCTTGTTTTGTGATAGTCCGGTGCAGCAGTGTATGTCGGAGGTAACAGTCGAGCGATATAACATGAGCCTGAGAAGTCAGCGGGCAGCCATGTATATGCTCTGTCTTGACAAACAAAATAGGTACCCTTAGCGGCTAAGAATGCTGGGGAAGATTGTGACGGGAACACGTATGTTTCAATACAGTCACTCTTCCCAAGTCGAGCTTTCTGATTCCTCCCATTCCCTTGCAAACAGACCTGACCTTGGTGGGGTACGACCCAGATCGGAGTTGAGCTCTTCCGTTTGTTCTCGCCCAGAGTAATGCCATATTCTGTAATGTTCCACCCCATGTAAACTCGCAACTCATCCTTGGGAATGTACGGAGTATTATTGACATCTCTTACCATGTCAGTGATTCCTTTTACCAAGGCTCTATTAGCAGAGTTATACCGGGTGGAACGTGGAGGTCGTGGAGGGTAGGTCTCTAGAGCATAGGCGAACATGGTCTGAAATGCCCAGAATGATCCATTATAACTGAAAGGCAGAACCAAATAAGGGATGCCCTTGTCCATGGTATGTGGTATCAGGCCACATACCCAGCAGTTTGTTGTGTTAACCACTAGTTGATGTTGGTGCAAGAGCTGAATGAAAGTGTTGTTTATAAACTCAGAGCGTCGAGCTTGTTCGTGAGCAGGAAAAGGGTGGAAAGAATGAATAGTACCAATAGTTGGGAAAGCAGAAATATGGGGAGATACTGTAGACATAACAGGTGCAAAGATCAATTGAATACCAAAAATAATTCCGCCTACTAGAGTTGTAAAAACAATCAGAAGTGTCAGAGCACATTGCATTAGGAAACATTTGCTATGTAGTATATCATACAGTTTGGTCTTATGCACATTTATGACTTTAACCCGTCGTAATTCAGGAAGCTCCATCTTCTATAACCGTTCGCAACGGATGGTTTGTACCTGTTAAAAACTTACCTCTATCTATCCTGGGAGTTCCCAAGATAAACAGAAGAAACCGACCTAATGTCTGATTCCCTGTAAATTAAAACAAGGCACACGTTACGACCCTACGGTAACCCAGACGGCAAGGTAAAAGGATAGCAAAAAAATGTAAAAAGAGCAAACTTCCTGGCAGTACGGGATGTAATGCAATCAAAACAGTTTTACAGTTTTTCAAACAAAAATGTAGTAATGCAATGTCATCAGTTCATCACATGAGAACGAAGATTGTATCTGTACTTTCCAGGTCTGGTTTGGTCTGGAAATAGCTGGTCCACAGGTGCAGAAATGTTCGACTCCACAGATGACAAATGTTCACTTTGTGCAATACTTGGTTCAGGGTTCAACGGAACGGTTTCTGCTGAAGTGTCAAAGTTCTGTGTTTCAGTTTGTGGACGGTCCGTTAGATACTCTGCATCACTGAATGGGATGTGTCTAGGAACAGGTTCTGTCTCGGATACACCAATTCCTCGTCTAACCCAGTTGTCATAGGGAAGTGGAAGAGGGACACGCTTTGTATGGCTGGCGTGCACCCAATTCTTCCTGCCGGCCAGGCGTACTGCAGTTCTGGTTACAAGGAGGACATGGAATGGGCCTATGAATCTCGGCTGAAGGTTTCGGGTGCGTTCGAAGTTTCGCACCACGACCTGGTCCCCAGGTTTCAACGTGTGGCCTGGACTCTCCGGCAGTTTAGGCAAGGATTCGAATACCTGTTGATGAATAAGACTCAGCTTAGCAGTCAGATCATAAAGGTAATCAATCAACATTGGGTATTCAATTTGCCTAAATTCCTTTGGCCTAGGGACTCCCCAAACATTAGCAGGGCGGCCGAACACAATCTCATATGGGCTAAGCCCTACTCGAGAGTGTACCGTCGCTCTGGTGGACAGTAAAGCTAAAGGCAGGGCATCTGGCCAAGAGAGACCAGTGGATGCTTGAATTTTCGCAAGCTTCAGCTTCAGGGTGCCATTGTACCCTTCCACCAAACCTGCTGACTGTGGATGATTCGCACTGTGGAATTTCTGCACAATTCCTAGACCTGCACACACACTCTTCATAACTTTCCCTACAAACTCACTTCCGTTGTCTGACCAAACAATCCGTGGCATACCATACCTAGGGAAATATTCTTTGAGGAGGATTTTGGCAGTGGACATGGCAGTGTTATCCTTTAATGGGTATGCCTCAATCCACCTTGAAAAGGCACATACTACCACTAGGACATACTTAAGATTGTTACACCTGTCCATGTGGATATAATCCAACTGAATCACTTCAAAGGGACAGGAAGGGGGAGCAAAATGACCAGTTTGGGTTGGGGTTCCCTTGCCAGGATTATGCATCAGGCACACCATGCAGTTTTTCACCACTCTTTCCGCACACTTCGTAATTCCATCATTCTTCCATACTGGAGCTAACATTTTACAGATCCCTTTCGAACTAATGTGCGCCGCTCCATGCGCCATCGTGACTACTGCAAGTACATACGCATTGGGTAACATCCAACGTTGCTGCTCAGACAGATCAACCCAACAACCACTCGAATCCATTTTACCCGTTTTCTCCTTCCATTCATTCTTCTCATCTTCAGTTGCCTCATTTTGGATTGCTTTCACACTGTCAATCGTATTCTCACACATTCCTGATTCAGCAATCCATCTTGCAGACGTTGCAACGTACATTCTGCTCATCATGTTCTTGGCCGTTTCTTTAGCGACCTCATCAGCAAACGCATTCCCTCGGCCAACATCATCCGTGATCTTTCGATGTGCACTGCACTTCACAATCGCAACTTCATTCGGTAGGGTCAGGGATTCTAATAGATCGCTGACTAACTGTCCATGTTGGATCTTAGCTCCATGGGACGTGAGAAAACCTCTTTCTTTCCACAGACGTCCAAAACTATGTGCAACGCCGAAGGCGTACTGGCTGTCAGTAAACACATTCACTCTCTTTCCCTCAGCTAAAACACACGCTCTTGTCAATGCAATTAATTCTGCTGCTTGGGCAGAATTCTGATTCACTCTTGCAGTCTCAACAATCGTACTCAAAGTCATAACTGCATACGCGGCCATTACATCACCATTCTGGAGTTTGAAACAGGACCCATCGACATATAACGTGCCGTCTGGGTCTGATAACAGAGTATCTTTTAAATCGATTCTACCTTTTGTCTCTTCCTCAGTTCTGAAACAACAATCATGGGGTTCTGAATCACTCGACTCCTGGGCAATCGGCAACAGCGTTGCTGGATTCAATATGTTGCATCGCTTGATCTGAATGTGACTTGCCAAAAGTGTCAGCTCGTAGCCTGATAATCTAGCACTGGTGAGGTGCTGAGTTTTCGTTCTATTCATGAGTGTATCCACAGCATGTGGAACCATGACTACTAACATGTTGTTCATGACTAATCCGGCAGACTGTCGAATAGACACTGCGGCTGCTGCTGTGGCTCTCAAACAACTTGGCAATGCTCTGGCTACCGGATCTAATGTGGATGAAAAATATGCACAAGGCCGCTGTTTGTCGCCAAATTGTTGCGTTAAAACACTCAATGCACAACCTTCTCTTTCATGGACATATAGAGTAAATGGCTTACTGTAGTCAGGAGTACCCAACACAGGAGCTGAACACAGCGCATCACGTAAGTCAGAGAAACTCTGTTGACATTCATCAGACCATGGCAAAGGGCTTGGAACACCTTTTCCAGTCAGGGCTACCAAAGGTTTCGCCATGAGAGAAAAATTTGGGATCCATTGCCTACAGTATGACGTAATACCCAAAAATGCACGCACTTCTCTCTGTGTGGTTGGTACAGTCATCTGCGAAATTGCTTTGATTCTCTCTGGGGTCAACCTTCTCTGGGGTCAACCTTCTTCCCTCCTTTGACAAAAGATGACCTAAGTAGGTCACTTCTTGGCAACAATATTGCAGTTTAGAAGGTGACACCTTGTGATGTAAGTCTGACAAATGACGCAATAAAGAAATTGTAGCTGCTTTGCAAGTTTCCTTGTCATCAGCGGCTAGTAGAAGATCGTCTACATATTGGATCAGAGCGACACCATGAGGAAGTACAAGAGTATCTAGTTGACTTTTTAGTGCTTGGCTGTAAATTGAAGGGCTTTCACAATAACCTTGTGGAGCGCGTTTGAATCTGAAACTGCGTCCTCCTAGGGAGAAACCAAAAATGTCTCTACTTTCTTCAGCTATCGGGATGCTGAAAAATGCATTTTTCAAGTCAATTACCGTGAACCATGATGCCGATGCAGGAATCAACGTTAATAATGCAGTGATATCTGGTACCACTGGAAACTGTGGAATCACAATTTTGTTAACCTCTCTGAGGTCGATCACAAATCTGTAGATTGGAGGTTTGGAAGGATCAGTGCGTTTCAAAATCGGCAGAACAGGACTATTACAAACGTTTCCTCTAGTTTCCTCAATCACATCTTTCTGTATCAAGTCCTTTACAATCAGTAAAAGTGCTCGTTCACCTTCATTTGAAATCCGATACTGTGGGATTCGTGGAAATTTAACATTCGCTTTTAGACTTACCACGTAAGGCGGAATTTCCAATAGACCTACATCGTTAGGGCCAGTTGCCCAAAGAGTATCAGGGAGTGAACGCAGCTCCGGTGGGAGCTTGTCCATTGACATGAACATCGGAGAGATGACTCTTTTGCCTAATGTGAGCTGTACTCCCGAAGGAGAACAGTACAGTGTCGCATGCAGGCGTTTCAACAGGTCTAAACCAAGCAGATTCTCATTACAACCAGTAGTTAGGATAAGGGGTGCTTCTAGCTTGCATGGCCCAACAGAGATAGATAAAGGACTAGACACAGGATTGTGAACAGGGGCGCCTGAGAAACCTACTGAAATGTTCGTTAAGCCGGACAAAGGTGCGCCAGGGAGTTTTGCACGCATGATTGAACTTTTTGCCGCACCAGTATCCAACAGAAACGGTTCGACCACGCCTGAGGTAGCTACTGCGACATAAGGTCCACTCTGATCAACTGGAACTGATACTACTCCCTCTCTCTGTCTTCGGCTGTCCTATTGCTCGCTTCTATGGATCTCTTCATTATGATCGTAATAATCTTCAACATGGTACTGTGGAGATCTACCTAGTTGCGTAGGTTGTATATTTCGCTGGTCGAAATAATTCGATTGGCGATCAGTCTGTGGTGTCATCGTACCACGCCCTCTACTTCTAGGGGCTTGCGTAAATCCAACATTTCCTCTCTGAGCTGAGATACCACTAGTTTGAGGGTGTAGTACTGGACACTCGTTCTTATAATGACCCTCCTTTTTACAATAGGCACACTGATTCCATGCTAATTGTTGTCGGGGAAAGTTATAATTAAATCTTTGGGCCGTCCCTTGCTGAAATTGTGGCTGCGGTTGAAACTGAGGTCGCTGCTGTGAATCTGACTGATTCGAACGAGGCGGATATGCTTGTTGCAACAGAACTTTGGTTTTTAAATCTTTCGTTTTCTTTTCTGATTTTTCCTTCTCTTCTTTCTCTCTATTCTCGTAATACTGAGCAGTTGCTAGTATCTGTGCTGTCGTCGACACTGCCCATGCACTTTCTGAATCTTTTAACTTATTACTAAGCTCAGGTAATAAATTAAACACAAACTTATCAACAAACAACCTCTGACCTCCCTCGGTACTCATATCTTGCCCACTGTGATCTACGAAAGTCTCTTCAAATCTAGTGAAGAAGTCAGAGACGCTTTCGTCCTTCTTTTGCTTACATACTGATAGTTTATCCCAATTTACTCGCAACGCTGGCATCAGCATTTTCATCAGATTAATTATTCTGCCAGGTAAGTCAGCAATCAGGGGTTCAGGTTTAGCTTCGCCAACCTGTTGTGCATCTGCCGCTACGATAGCTGGCCAATCACCTCCTAAGGCGACTGGGTGGTTCTCTTGCCGAATCTTGGCCCATATAGGCTGTGGCACTACATTACCAAATAGCATTTCAATGTCTGCCAAATTCATGATACACGCTTGGACTGTTTGCGTTAACTCTTTATAATAACCAGCAGGATTTTTACGAGGATCTGGCAATGCTTGCTTCACTGCTAATACTTCAGCTCGCTTCCAAGGGATATGTATCCATACTCTTTGGAATTGCGCTGGGGCAGCTGCAATACCAAGGGCCGCATCAGCTTGAACTGCGTCACGCCATATGGGCGGAACTTCCCTCATCGGATACTGACCTCGTCTTTTTCTAGTTATCGGTGTACCATCAGGGTCTCTTGTCGCCCTTAAAGGGGACTCGTCCCTATAAGCTAAAATCAATTCTATCGCTCTTCCTACTTCTGAACCTATCACCATTCCTGCGGCGAATTTCTGCTGAATATTTATTAAATCAGAGGGAACTGTATCTAAGTCATCATCTTCCCATTCTTCACGCACGAGAGAACACATCACGTCAAAAACATAACGTTGAGTCGGTTCATTCCATTGCATAAATGTGTCTAACACTCTTCGTGCATCATACTTCGCAGCTTTCGACATCCATCTAAGAGCTGTCGAATCTAACGTGTCTCGTTCCTCTGGACCAGGAAACTGGCTACGTCTCTGTATAGAGTCAGAAACGGGGGTCCCAATTAAAGACCTGTAGAGAGGAGTTAGGATATTAGTCACAGAGTCGGTTATCTTCCGACGAACAGAAAGCGGAGTCAAAATGTTAGGGCTCGGGCACAGGGCAGTTGAAGCAGGTGAAATAGTAAGGGTGGGAGTAGTAGGTAAAGCAGTTTGTGAAACGATAGGCGGAGCAGGCAACCCAGGGAGAGGGGGTGCCGTAGGATCATTGATCACGGGAAAGACAGGAGCTGGATTCAAAGGAAGTGGAGCACCTATTCCATGCTGACCAGCAGCTGGCTGTGCAACAGGTAGTAACTGTGGTGCTGTAATACCCTGTGCATACGGTGGAGGTGAACTCAACAGATAAGACAACAGGGGATCCTTTTCGGGGTCCTCTATCGGCTTAGCAGGACAAGATGGCAAGACAGGGTAGCATTTATCGATCGCCAGATTATGTCTTCTGTTCGCTATTTCTATTGCTTTTTCGGTCTCGTTGACATGCAGCTGCCTAGCAGACTCCATTAAGGTCAACCCTTTCTCTTTCTGCTCTTTCTTTGTTTTCCTAATTTCTCTCTGTTTGGCTTCTTTGCGCCATACGCGAAAAGAATCAAACATTGCCGGCCGGGCTTTTTTCTTGAACAATTTCATTTCTAAATTATCTAGAATTTCACTTTCAAAACTACCATGCGGTGGCCAACTAAGGACACCATCTTCCTTAGTATAACGGACCCATACTTCATTGTACGTAATAGGACCCACACCATGTTTACAATAGAGCTCATATGTAGGAGTTCCAATCGGAGGAACCGAACACGAATCCTCCAACCGGGAATCCCCGTTGCAACGTAATAAGGACAAGAAACAATTTTTACTCTTAATCATGATTATAAAGACAAATTCCAACCAAAATGCGCAGAGAACTTAGGCCTACCAAAAACGAACCAATACCAGATACAAAGATTATCCTAACAAGAGCAACCAATGATAATCTACAAATCCATAAACAAACGTATCCAAATGACCAGACTGAGCACTACCCAATTAATACTTAACTGAAATGTGGAAGACGTCACCAAGGAGAACCCGTCTACGTCTCGCCGTACTAAGGTCTGCACCTCGGGTCCAAGACAGGGCGACAGTCAAGGCAGCGGTCCTCTGTAGCCGTCTGGAAACGGGAACCCTCGTGGAAGAGATCGTCGGGCCACTTTTACGACATGCAGGGATCGATGAAGCGGGGTACCTCCCTCCGGAATCTTCACACGAAACTTCTCGAATTCTTCAGGCTTTGGACCGGTACCGGATGACGTCGCCCCACGTTGGGCGCCAATTTGAGGTTCTGGACTTTTAAGAGTCCAGAGGTGTCAGGGAAACAACACCCGAAGACCCCTGAGTTCCACCTGTCTCGGTGCACAAATAAACAGAGACACGGGCTTCTCGATGGCGGCGTCAAAGACCAAGGTTTATTTACTGCAGGGACACAGAAATCATAGGAACCACACAGAGGCAGAATCTACGAGACTGTTCAATTCGTATCAAGTGGGTAGCGCCTTAAATACAAGAAAAATGTCTCGGGGCAACATTACACAAATATTTCAACATTACACAAATATTTCTCATGCCCAGCCCGGTATCCCAAACAGACAATAAATAAATATCAAACAATGATTAGTTGTAGGTTTTCGGTATTCGATCAGGTTCCCTCGACAGTTCTCCATTCTTCACCCGATCCTCCCCATCATAAAAATCGTAACCTCCCCATTGTAAAAGCCCAGAAGGAAAGGAGCAGAGCCAGGTGCGAAGGATTGAAATGTAGGATAAGAGGTGTTTATGGATCATAAACGGGCAGGGCAATCGTCTTCAGCCTTTCAGTCAGGACAACGGACACAAGAACCAGTATGGCAGGACTGGCCTCAGGCAAGGGAGGCAGCTTGATTCTGCCTAGTCATGCAGCGTCAGCCTTTCTCGGGCTCGAGCTTACGTGTCCTTAACAAGGTGACTCTGCCGGGGTCATCGTCCGTTCATTGACTATGTGAGGGCAAGAAACAAGATGGATGCCGTAACTAAAATGGATGCCATGGCTTTACAACAGAATGCCCTACTCTTCAGTGAATTCATGCTAGTTGCGCGGCGAAAACACTGTCATGCCTATAATGGATCATTTGCGGTTCATTGGTACCAAAATCGTGTCAGTACTACGATACCGAATTCACGGGTTCGGATCGCTACAGAACCTCACCTGGAATAATCTGAACTTGCACATTTACATGCGAGAGAGATGGATAGTAGTTGTTATGGCAGTAATGACAAGGGGCGATGGGTGGAGCAAGCTGCAGTGGCCTCCTGGTCAGAGCCCTGGCACTTAATATTTTACAAATTAAGCACTGCTAATATTCCTTACCTCCCACCACAGCAAAAGAGAGGATACAATGTCCCATTAGAGATTGAGACAAACAGCGAAATACCAGACAGGCTGAAAAGAATGTTGTCGTCCAAAGGAAAACATACGTTTCTGTCAGGCCTTTCATTACATGCAGCACTAAAAGCAACAAAAAAAACATTGTGACATTTCATTAGATAAGTCCCACTTAATTTGCATGAAATTCGAGTGTTTTTAGATGAGTATATGGCCCAGTTATGTGACTTCTGTCAGACTAACCTGTAACCGGCAGGACACTTTTTTTTTTTTTTTGTTTTTTTTTTTTTTTGTTTGAAACCGTTTATTGCAATCTCAAATATATACAAGTATGGGCCTACAACCTTCCGGCCGGCCGCTAGAGTGACAGGAGCATATGACATACATACAAAAAAAAAAAGGCTCTTGGCGTTGCAAAGAGGTAAATCAGGAGGTATCAACGACGTGGGCCACATGACTCCGAGCCCGCAATACGGTTTCATTTTATAAGAACACAACAACACGAAAAAACCACACCCGCAAGGCAACCCGCAATCCGAAGTGACAGCACGTGCTCCTTAAGTGGGGAACCCCAACCATCCACAAGAATCTAAAGAGGGGAGCGGGAAGAGAGCAGGGACTGGGGGACCCTGTGCCCGGGGCCGGGGGAGGGGGTCAACTAGGGGGACGGAGCTGGCGAGGCAGCCGGCAGCAGTGGTGGCTCACAAATACCCCCGCGGTAGGCGTTCCAGGGGCCCCAAACTTTCACCCACGCCCCAGGCTTACCTCTCGCCACGTACACCACCTTTTCTCGGAACATGCACCAATCCATGTGTTCTTTCCAGGCTGACACCGCCGGGGGCCTCTGAGATCCCCACAGCTGCGCGATGTCACGCTTAGCTATCATGTATCCCAGAGTCACCCATCGCGTCTGCGGAACCGAATAGTCAGTTGGTTCCCACACATTCAGCAAGCATCTCCTCGCTTCAGGCAACAGCGCGACACGCGTAACCACTCGCAGGACCTCATGCACACCACGCCAGAATCGCTCCACCTTCGGGCATTCCCACAGAATATGCAAAAAAGTCGCCAAAGCACCACACCCACGCTTACACAGCCCATCCTCGGCATAGCCCATACGCAGAAGCCTTGGCCCCGTCATGTAAACCCGGTGGAGGATCTTTAGCTGGACGAAGCGAAGGCGAGCCGGTATGGCCACCTCCTTCGGAGAGGCCACCGCGGAAATCCAGTCCTCGTCGTCCAACTCCAGCCCATCGGCAACCCAGGCCTCGCGGAGGCCAGTTAGCAAGCCCGAGCGATCATTAATCAGTTTTTTGTATATGAGGGAGATCGTGCTGTCCGGAACATGGCCATCCAGCACTCTATCCTCCAGGGGGGATGACTCCGGAATGGAGGCGACGTCTGGGAAGACGGAGCCCAGTGCGTGGCGGACCTGCAAGTACCGAAAGTATTCACTGCCCTGCAGCTGAAACTCCGTCTGCAGCATCTCGAATGTTTTAAATCCCCCCCTCGTCCAGAGGTCCCCCACTGTACTGATGCCGATCGTGTCCCACTTCTCGAAGCCCTTCGAGGTCCACAGGGAGCCCAACCTCTCAGACGCATATAGCGGTGACGCCCGGGTCAAACGGTCCTTCCACCCCATAGCTGCGTTAGCTGCGTGCCATACTCGCACCATGACACGCGTAGGCCCCGTCAGGCGGGGGGCAGGCGCGCCAGAGTAGAGCGCTCGATTGTAGTCGCCACCAGGCAGGAGCATCTTGTCCATTTCAAATGCCGGGTTTAAGGCGGGCCCGTAAAGGCCATGATTAATTGCAGCTAGCTGGGAGGCCCAGTAATACCGTTTAATATCCGGGAGGGCAACCCCCCCGTCGTACCACGGGAGCGTCAACTTCGCCAAGGCAATACGCGGCCTCCCGTCCCAGAACAAGCGACGCTGTAGACTCTCCACCTCACGGAAGTAGCGCGCCGGGACCAAGTCCATAGTGTTCTGGAGAGCGTACAGGAAGCGTGGCAGCGACATCATCTTAAACAATGCCGCCCGGCTGAGCGGCGAAAGCGCCAGGCGCCGCCAACGCGCGACGTCCTCCTTCAAGCGCTGGAGGGGGGGAAGCAAATTCCGCTCGTAGCGGGCCTCCGGGTCCAGAGTGATATAGATACCCAGGTACCGGAACCCCTGAGAGGCAATCTGGATCGGACAGTCCCGCGGAAGGACGGGAGCCTCCCCGGAAAGCACATACACACATGATTTAGCCCAGTTGATGACAAGGCCTGAGTTGCGGCCGAAGGAGCGCAAAACATCAACCAGGACAATCAGTGATTTACGCGGGGAGGCGAGGTACAGAAGGATATCGTCAGCGTAGAGGGACACGCGGTCCTCATACTCGGGGGTCCAACGGAGACCACGGATGGAAGGGTGCCACCGCAGCCACTCCGCCAGGGGTTCCAAGGCCAGTGCAAACAGGAGAGGCGACAAGGGGCAACCCTGTCGCGTGCCTCGTCCCAGCGCGAATCGGGCCGAGACTCGTCCATTCACCACCACCTGCGCCAATGGGCCCGAATACAACAATTTGACCCAGCTGATGAATCCCGGTCCAAATCCAAATTTCGCCAGCATCGCCCAAATGTATGGCCACTCGAGTGTATCAAACGCCATGGTGGCGTCTAAGGACGCCAAGATGGCCGGCTCCCGCACAAACGGAACACGCGCGAGCACCCCGTGCAGGCGCCGCAGATTAAGGGCCGTGTTGCGATGGGGTATAAAGCCGGACTGGTCTTGGTGGACCAGATCGCCCACCACGCCGACCAGCCGGTTGGCGAG
Source organism: Triturus cristatus (assembly GCF_964204655.1). Classification (NCBI taxonomy): domain Eukaryota; kingdom Metazoa; phylum Chordata; class Amphibia; order Caudata; family Salamandridae; genus Triturus; species Triturus cristatus. Next base: position 502,769,202 of record NC_140582.1, read on the forward strand.
CACCTTGGCGAGGATTTTGGGCTCCGCATTCAAGAGCGAGATAGGCCTATAGGATGTGACCCGTTCTCGGGGTCTCCCCTCCTTGTGGATCACTACAATTGTAGCCAGACGCTGGTCCGGCGGGAGGGAGCCCCGCGAGCGGGCCGCCAGGAACATCGCGCGAAGGTGGGGTGCCAGCACATCCGGTCGCAGCTTATACAGCTCGATAGGGATACCGTTTGGGCCCATGGCCTTGCCAGATGCGACCGAGCGTATGGCAAGGGCAATTTCATCCGAGGTGGGAGCAGCCTCCAACGACTCCCTGTCCTCCACCGAAAGGGAGGGCAGCGCGATGTCCCGAAGCAGGGCATGGGAATCCTCCTCCGAGCAGGGAGAAACCGGGGAATACACCTCGCGGAAATAATCCGCGAAGCAAGAGACAATGTCTTCTGGCTCGGTGACACGTACACCATCCATTCTCTCGATCAGCGGGACCACACGATTCGCTCTCTCCTTTTTATCCAACCACGCAATCAATTTACCAGCCTTATCACCCACATCATACAGTCGCCCCTGTTGCTCTCTACTGAGGCCCCTGGCCGCCTCCGTGACGAGGGCCCTATAGGCCGCCTGCTTAAGGTGTAGAACATGTAGCGCGGCATCCGTCACCCCACTCCCCAGGTCACCCTCTAGTTCAGTAATTTCGGCTTCCACCCGGGTCACCTCCTCCTGTTCGCGCCTCCGGGCATGGGAGATAAAGGAGAGGGCCTCCCCTCTAAGAACTGTATTGAAGGCTTCCCACAGGGAGATAGCCGAAGGGACAGACTCCACATTCTCCTCAAAGTACCGCTGCAAGGATTTAATCAAGTCGGCACGAATAGTGGGGTCGCGCAGGTACCATGCATTGATCGGAGCTACCCTGCCCTCCCCCCTCGGGAAGACATCAAAATGCAACAGGAGCGGGGAGTGATCTGAAATACCCCGCGCCAGATGGCGCACCTCTCCCACTCTCCCAGCATAGGCCGCAGGGACAAGGACATGATCAAGCCGCGAGAGGCTACCATGGGCACCCGAATGAAAGGTGTACTGCAGCTGCGTGGGATGTTTTAGTCGCCAGCAGTCTACCAATCCCAATGTATCTAAGAGGCCGGGCAGCCACGCCTGTGCCCGGGGGAGGTCCCTAGGGGGGTAACGATCCATAGTCCCAGAAGCCACCGCATTGAAGTCTCCCCCAACCACCAGAAGCCCCCCCGGGAGGTCAAGGAGGAGGCGCCCCAGGTCCGCAAAAGTGGTAGATTGTAACCCCGGTGGGACGTACACTGATACAAAAACGACTACCTTGCCCTCCATTCTCCCCACCAAGACCGTGTAACGTCCCCTCTCATCATGGCGCACCTCATCTATTTCCAGCGGGAGCGAGTTCTTAACCATGATGCCCACCCCCCGCGAGCCCGATGTGAAGCCCGAGTGGGCCACCAAGCGATAGCCCCGCCGATTCATGGCATAAAAGGAATTACCAATAAGGTGTGTCTCCTGCAGAAAGACCACATCTGGAGAAATTCGTTTCAGATACTGCAGGACCACACCTCGCTTAATCCTATCCCCCAGTCCATTAACGTTCCACGACAACAGAGTCAAATCCCTACCCCCCATCACATACAGAAGCCATCATTTGTCCCCCAAGGAGCACCTCAAAAACACAAACACAGTAAAGGGTTTGCCTTGCGGTAAAAACAAACAACACCCCACCCCAACCCACCCGTCCCAACAGAACTCCCCCCTCCCTGCACCCCTGCATGAGCCCAGACAGCCCCCCCAAAGTGCAGTGTGCCTGTCGCCCCATAGATGAAAAAACTAACTAGTCCCCCAGAGGAGGAGGGAAAGCCCCCAAGAGACCCCGCACGACCTCCACAGGAGGGGAACATACACGAGCAGTCAATGATAACAATAATATTGTCCCGAGCAAGGCCTACTATTTGTCCCTCAGTCCTGATCCGGCGGGCCCTCCCCACCAACCGCACCCCCCCCACCCCCCCGGCCCCGATCCCCGGGCAAAGTGTCCAACCAGTCCCCGGCCGCCTCGGGACGATCAAAAAAGTGCGTGCGGCCATCCACCTCTACCCTCAGCTTAGCTGGAAAAAGCATTGCGTACTTAAGGTTCAGGTCCCGTAGGCGACGTTTAACTCCGAGAAAACTCAGTCTCTGCTTTTGGACCGCCGGAGTAAAATCAGGATAGAAATTGACGTCCATGTTGTCGAGTCTGACCGGTCCTTGTAGCCTAGAAGTCTGCAGGATAGCGTCCCTGTCCCGAAAATTGAAAATCCGGGCAATGAGAGGCCTCGGCGGCCTTAGGTCTTCCTCCGGGGACCCTGTGGGCACGTTCCACCGCAAAGAGTTTACTCAGCCCCCGGGGCTGGAGATGGGTGAGAATCAAGTCCTCCACAAACAGATCCGCCGCCTCCTCCTCTCGTCCCTCCGGCACCCCAATAATGCGGACATTGTTCCTCCGGGCCCGACCCTCGGAATCCTCCAGTCGACGATCCATCAGGGCGCTCGCCTGGCCAAGCCGGCGCACCTCCTTTTGGAGGGCCGCCACGTCCGTAGTGAGGCCCGAGGTAGTGTGGGCCAAAGAGTCGACCCGGTCATTCGTTTTGGACAAATCGGCCCTTACCAGGCCCACATCCACGAGGACCGAGTCTATCTTCTGCGCCAGAGTGTCAAAGCGCTGGTCCACCGAGGCCTTCATCTCGGCGATGGCGCCCATGACGTCTCGGAGGGTCAGATCCGCGGGCAGAGCAGGAGCATCAGTCGGGCCCGCAGGGGACGTACGCGGCGCCTCAGGAGATCCCTTCTGGAGGGTGTAGCGGTCCATGTTGTTGGACTGATGGGCCGTGCCACGGCGGGTCGATTTCACCTTTGCCCGGTCGCCATCTTGCTTTGCGGACATGGTTGCAGTCCCCAAATCGTGCCAATCTCCTCGAAAGGGCCGACAAACCAGTTCACGGGCTCCGGGGGGGGGGCGACCACAGGTCTGCAGGCCGATTCACAGACGGCGGGTCGGCCGGGCACCCGGGCAAGGCCACACCACCGCACACCGCCCCGCAACCCTACCTCGCCCGTCAGCAAGGAGGGCGCAAAAGCGAAAGTGAAAGTGCGGGGTACGCGAGTCGCCCAGCCTTGCCCGCCGCTGTTGTTCACTTTGTCTCCGGATCGCCCCACTACTCCAATCTGGGGGGCCGGCATGGAGAAGGCCGCAAACCTCAATCGGTGCTCCCGCCGGTGTCCGAGGTCCGATTTGGAAACGGAAAACGGGTGTCACCTCAGATCGGGTTCACAAACACAGTCCCCTCATCTAGGACAGGATATAGTCAGGATTAATGCAGGAGGTCGCGGAGGTCCTCGGGAGCCTCGCACCTACGCGGCCATCTTGGTTGCGCGCTAGGCTCCTCCCCTGCAGGACACTTTTGAAGGCTTCTTAACACTTCATACCTCTGAGACTGATAAAATGGGCTACATTGGCTATTTACAAAGCTACAAAATAAAGTTTTCAATGAAAGTTAAAGTTACAATGGGATGTTAACTGTGACAGGATGCTTTAAAAAAATATACATCATAGTGCTATACAGGTACCTTAATTATTTGTGTATTTTCAGAGAGCCTTTTCTTACTGATAACTATTCATGAATTTGTAAAGTACTGTATATTTGTTTCTCAAACGTGCCATAGCTAATTATATCAGTACCTGTATTATATCATTTATATTGTTATAGCATACACACATTTTATCATTAACTCCTGATAAAAACTGTGCATTGAGCTATCACAGTGACTAATGCTCTTGCTACGAGTTGACATGAAATGGGTTTTGCGCCCGATCCCAGTAATCCAAGTAGTGTGATAACACATTTTCCACCACTTTTACTAGCTATTTGGTTAGAAAGATGGAAAATTTGCTTGAATTGTGTGCACAAACTCCAGTACCACAGATTATTCCACATTCAAACCTACGAAAATCAATCAATCAGTCATTTGTAGAGCGCACTACATACCGCGAGAGTCTTAAGGTGCTGGGAGGTGGGGGCAGGGGGCTGCTACTGGTCAAACAGCCAGGTCTTGAGTAGCCTCCTGAAGGTCTGCAGGTCTTGGGTCTGTCGTAGGCTCAGTGGGAGGGTGTTCCATGTCTTGGCGGTGAGGTGGGAGAAGGATCTTCTGCCGGTGGTTGTTCTCCGTAAGCGAGGGACGGTGGCGAGTGCGAGGTCGGTGGAGCGGAGCTGGCGGTTGGCGATGTAGAAGGAAAGTCGTCTGTTGAGGTAGGCTGGACCGGTCTTGTGCAGTGCCTTGTGTGCGTGGATGAGGAGCTTGAAGGATATCCTCTTGTTGACGGGGAGCCAGTGCAGGTTTCTCAGGTGGGGAGGGATGTGGCTGTGGCGTGGTACGTCGAGGATCAGTTGTGTAGAGGCGTTTTGGATGCGTTGCAGACGTTTGATGAGCTTGGTCGGGGCTCCCGCGTAGAGGGCGTTTCCGTAGTCGAGTCTGCTGCTGACGAGGGCCTGGGTGACTGTTCTTCTTGTGTCTCTCGGGGTACACCTGTAGATCTTGCGGAGCATGCGAAGGGTATTGAAGCAGGAGGAGGAGACGGCGTTGATTTGCTTGGTCATGGAGAGCGTTGAGTCGAGGATGATTCTCAGGTTGCGTGCGTGGTCGGTGGGTGTCGGAGCTGCCCCCAGTGCCGTCGGCCACCAGGAGTCATCACAGGCTGAAGGGTTGGAGCCGAGGATGAGGACCTGCGTCTTGTCCGTGTTCAGCTTCAGTCGGTTGATCTTCATCCAGTCAGCGATGTCCTTCATTCCTTCGTGAAGGTTGGATTTGGCAGTGATGGGGTCCTTGGTGAGGGAGAGGATCAGTTGGGTGTCGTGAGCGTAGGAGATTATGTTGAGGTTGTGCTGTCGGGCGACGTGTGCGAGCGGGGCCATGTAGATGTTGAACAGTGTCGGGCTGAGGGAAGAGCCCTGGGGTATGCCACAGATGATCTCGGAGGTTTCGGATTGGAAAGGGGGGAGGCGGTCAATTCCAGAGCCTTGCCTTGGATCCCTATGGCGTGGAGGCGTGTGCATAGTGTGCGGTGGCAGACGGTGTCGAAGGCGGCAGAGAATTCCAGGAGGATGAGGGCCGCGGTCTCACCGTTGTCCAGCAGATTCCTGATGTCGTCGGTGGCAGCGAGGAGGGCAGTCTCAGTGCTGTGGTTGCTGCGGAACCCTGACTGGGAAGGGTCCAGGATTCTGTTTTCTTCAAGGCATCGGGTTAGCTGTCTGTTGACGATCTTCTCGATGACCTTGGCCAGGAACGGAAGCAGGGAGATGGGCCGGAAGTTCTTGAGGTCTCTTGGGTCCGCTTTGGGTTTTTTGAGTAGGGCGTTGATCTCGGCGTGTTTCCAGCTCTCTGGGTAGGTCGCGGTCTCGAGGGAGAGATTGATGATATTGCGCAGATGGGGTGCGATGGAGCTGCTGGCTTTGTTGAAGATGTGGTGCGGGAAAGGGTCTGACGGGGAGCCGGAGTGGATTGTGCTCATGGTCTTGATGGTGTAATCGAGGCTCACGTTGGCGCAGGCTAGCAGGGGGTCGTGGTCGATGGTGTGCAGAGTGGCTGTTGTGTTGATGTCTGTTGGGGCTGTCTGGGTGTTGAAGCTGTCGTTGATGTCTGCTATCTTGCGGTGGAAAAAAGCAGCGAGGGAGTCGCACAGGATTGCGACGGCGGAATGTCGTTGGAGCTGGGGTTGGAAAGTTCCTTCATGATGTTGAAGAGCTCCTTGCTATTGTGTGCGTTGTTGTCTAGGTGGTCTGTGAAGGAGGTCGTCTTGGCTGTCCTGATGAGTTGATGGTGGTTGTGGGTGCCGTCCTTGTGGGCTGCGTGGCTGTCCGGAGTCTGCTCACTGTGCCATTTCTTCTTTAGTTTCCGGCAGGCTCGCTTGGAGGCTAGGAGTTCTGGGGTGAACCAGCTGGCCCTCTTGCTGGTGTCTCTGTAGGGAAATTGGGCAGCAATGTTCTCCCTATTCTGACACTAATAAGTGTAGTCTTAAAATTATCATGGGTTGATGTCATCAGCTGTTAAATCCTAAGGGCCACTTGTATGAACCTATTTTGCATTCGCAAACAGGCCGATTCACAGGGTCAGCCTGTTAGTGAACGTAAAAAAGGCTTTACCTATGTATCAAAGCCTTTTATGCGATTCGGTAACATTTTACCAAATCGCAAAATGGGTGTGCGATTCGGTATTTGGAAGGGACGTGTTTCGGGTGTCCCTTCCAGATACCGAAAAGCAGAAGCATGTATGAATGTTTTATGACCATGAATGTGGTCGCAAAACATTCACATTTTACCACCAAATTCAAGTGGTGGTAACCCATTTGCAAATGGGTGGGGTCCCTTTCCCCTAGGGAATGGTGGCAAAAACGTTTTGTTAAGAGCAGGCACTGATCTCACGGACCACTGCCTGCTCTTAAAAAAGCATTTGCAGTGCAATCTGGCTTGCCTTTGGGACCTTAAAAGTTTTTGGCTATGCAGCACATTATCCTGGGTGCTAGGATACGTAAGATTTGACAATACTAAAGTCTGCAAAGACTGTGACAGCAGAGCACAAAGTTCAAGAACATGCTCAGTTGGATCACTAAATTCAATCCTTCCAAAGCAAAGAAATATACAGTTCAATGTAATTATTGCTCTGTCATGTTCTGATTTCTATTTGGATGGAACAAACATGCCTACTGCTAGCAGATGTATGTATAAAGAATGTTTGAAATGTAACTCTTTGCTGTGCCCCCAACATGATTCGCTACACACTTGTCTGTTTTTGCAAAATATGCACTCGCAGAGCAGGTTATCTGACGAACATGTGGTGTATTTCAGAATTATGGAATACTATTTGTTTTGACAATACAATACACTTCTGAAATATATGCTTGATGCACAAATAAAGCCCTGCAGTGTTTGCCTCTAGAGAAAATACATTTATTTCATTCTGTACAGAGTCATCACTAAGCATGCGGGGAAGTTTAAAAGCACACATACACGTACAGGTATACAAGACAGGGGCTTAGGCCTGTCGGCTAAAAATTCAAGGCTAAAAACCACACAAGCCATGGGCGATTGGTCAGCAGAACCAAGTATTAACAATCTATTAATTACTTTGTTGTTTGTAACTGCCACGAACAAACTGTTTTCTTTTGGCATAACAAATAAAGGTCACGCTTTCACAGTGAGAGTCACTGGAAAGCTATGCTTAAAAAATATTACACCTAAATGAAAAAAAACCTAGATGCATTTTTCAGACTGTTGTACTTTAAACTGTTTGTTGAAAAGACGTTGCGATGTTAGTCTACTAATAATCTAATACTAATCGGCTACATGTTGTACACATCAGACAGACCCGGAATCCTCTCCTGGGAGAGGATGTGGTCCGTCGGCTGTGATGTCGTGACCATGACGCGATACGCCTGGGCGTACGCGTCAGGTCACGTGAGTAAGTAAAATAAAAAGCAAGTCGCACGCGCGCGTATACCACTGAGGCAACGGCGGCGGACGGCATAAGTCACCACTACTGTCCCCGTGTCATCATTCCTAGTACAGCGGCCTGCAGTCCTATCGCGCGGTAAGCGCTCACAGTGTGTCCAAAGACACAACATGAACTGGCGACGAGGGTGGGCATGCCCTCGCCGACGTGTGGTGCGCTGGTGTGGCGGCCGCGAGCGATCTTTCACTCGCGGCGCTCGTGCCCCTGCGCAGCGTCACCGTCGACTGTCGGCGGCTCCGGTGGCGAGTCCGGTGCACAGGATCAATTGCGCTGCTCGGTGGAGCACCGAGAGTGCGCGTGAACGCGGGGGTGGTGAGAGCCGCGTGTGCCACATGGCCCAGGCCTGCAAGTAGGCCGAAGCGCTGCCACACAGGATTCGACCCGGAGTGTGCTGCCAAGTGCCCCAGGGGAGGAATGTGCCTCGCGAGTGCTGCACAGAGCACTGAAGGAGGCGTGTGCTGCAGGGAAGGACCCAGCCCCTCGATGGTGCCCGTGAGTACTGGTGGCTGAGTGTCTGAGGCCCCAAGGAGGGAAAGCATTGCTTGCACATGCTAGGGAGGTGGCCCTGTCTCACTCTGCATTACTCAGGAGGACTGGTCCCCTTATCAAGGGGGTGCAAAGGGAGGAGAACACCCACGTGACCGGAAGGTCTCGCCTGGCAGGAGTAACACATGCAGAGGCCTGAGGGCAACCACGCACTGAGAGCCACGCCAGCCATGGCAACCATACCACCTATCGAACCCTTCATAGTGGAGGGGTCACCGTCTTCAGTGGCGGCCAGATGGAAAGATTGGGAAGATAGGCTGCACATATTCTTCGAAGCTACCAAAGTCCATAGAGACCAAAAACGGGCGATTATTATCCACCTTGGAGGGAAAGACATTCACAATATCGTCAAGACGCTCGCATAAGCCACTCCCAAAACGCACCTGACGCTGATAGCTGCCCTGAATGAACACTTCGAACCGATGGGCAACTGCGACTATGAGCGGTTCATATTCCGACAAGCGCTCCAACTTCCAGAAGAATCGTTGGATAGGTTTCACGCCCGCCTAAAGAACCTAGCGGCCACGTGTGGCTTCCGGGACGAGACGGAAGAAATCAGAGGGCAAATCATCCAGGGATGCGCGTCAGCCAAATTGCGCGAGCGCATACTGGAAGAATCCGGTAAGCCGTTGGCGGAAATCTTGATGATGGGTCGGACCAAAGAGCTGTCGAAAGCGCGGGCGGCGCACATGGAGGCGGCCCTTCAAGCGCCAGTGAAGACTGAACCCGTCAATACGGTGTCTGCAAGGCCCACGAAGAAGTGGAGCAAGAAAGGGGCGGGAGCTACTGCTCCAGAACAGCCAAAGTCGTGTGGGTACTGCAGGGGACCGCCACATGCAGCGGCGGAGTGTCCGGGCGTTTCAATCACTTCGAAAAGGTATGCCGGTCCAAGAGGTACCGCAGGCCCCGTCCGGTCGCAAACACCATCAAGGAAGGAGAGCCGGTAACAAGCGACATGGATGGCGATGAAGAAGAGGAGAGAGTGGTCCACAAAATCCATTTGATAGTTACCGCCACACGCAAAGCAAGACGCCTACCACAGTGCAACATCCGGGTAGGGTCGCAGTCGTGGACACCGGAGCCACTATCAACATCATGGCTGGCACGCTGTACAGCACGATGCACCCGAGACCGACTCTACATCCGTCAACGATAACAGTGTTTGCTTATGGCCAAGAAGCACCGTTGAGAATGCGGGGACGTTTCAGGACAGTCATCTCTCATGGAACACAGTCGGTCACCACCAACATTTACGTTACGGAAGATGGCCAGGGAATGCTCCTGGGATGCTGAGCGGCTGAGGATTTGGGAGTAGTGACATTTGCGTTCGGGGTGCACCAGGAATCAATGCAACACATCCTGGGCGAGTTCGAAGAGGTGTTCCAAGGGATTGGCAAATTCCGAGGGAAAGAAATTCATCTCCACATCGACCCAACGGTCCAGCCGGTCGCCCTACGACACCGGCGGATAGCATTCCACCTCAGGCCGCTAGTGGAGGAAGAGCTCAAGAAGCTTGAAGCGGCAGGAATAATTGAAAAAGTGTCAGGCCCCACACCATGGGTGTCCCCCATCGTGGTTGCCAGGAAGCCCAAGCAGCCGGGCGCGGTGAGAATCTGCGTCGACATGCGACTCCCCAACGTCGCGATTAAAAGGGAGCGCCACATCATTCCCACGATCGACGACCTCATAAGGGAAATGGCTGGTGCCCGGTGGTTCTCGAAGTTGGATCTCAGGTCGGGATATCACCAACTAGTACTAGACGAAGCCTCCCGAAATATTACAACTTTTTCTACACACGTGGGACTCAGGCGGTACACACGATTAAGCTTCGGAGTATCGAGTGCCGCCGAGGTATTTCAAAATGTGATACAAGAGCTCATCGCTGGAATCCCGGGGGCGATCAATGTCAGCGATGACATCATGATCCACGTAAAAACGGTCCAGGAACATAATGAACGACTGCTCCAAGTGCTACGCCGAATTCGAGAGGCCGGCCTCACGCTACATCGAGAGAAGTGTGAGTTCCTGTGCAACAAATTGCAATTCTTTGGGTATACCTTCTCCACGGAAGGGGTAAACCCGGATCCCGAGAAGGTGAGGGACATCAAAGAAGCGGCCGCTCCCACCAATGTCACAGAGGTTCGAAGCTTCCTAGGGATGGTCAACTACTGTGGAAGATTCATCCAGGACTTGGCAAACCTGACAGCCCCCCTAAGACAGTTGACCAAAGAATCCACTCCATGGAAATGGGACAGCGAACAGGCCCAGGCGTTTGAAAAGATCAAGAAGTCGCTCTCAGAAGCTACGACACTCGCGTTCTTTGATCCCGCCAAGCTCACCTTAATCGCCGTGGATGCTGGTCCGGGCGGACTGGGTGCCGTGCTCCTACAAAGGAAGACGCCTCAAGAAGAGTGGGCTCCGGTGGCATTCGCGAGCAGATCACTCATCGCGACGGAGCAAAGATACTCGCAAATAGAGAAAGAGGCCATCGCGATTCATTGGGGCTGTCACCACTTTCATCTGTACGTGTACGGAAAACCGTTTATAGTGGCGACAGACCACAAGCCCCTGGTGTCACTCTTCTCAGGGACCTCAACAAAACCACCACCACGAATTGAGAAGTGGATGCTGCAGTTACAAAACTATAATTGCAAGATAGAATACCAACCCGGGTCAAGGAATCCGGCTGACTACCTGTCCCGCCATCCTCGGAAGGCCACTCCCCAAGAAATGGAAGAAGCCGCTGATAGCGAGGAGTATGTAAGATGTGTCACTGCTCGGTCGTGTTCCATACCCATCTCCATGGCCAGCATCCAGCAAGCCACCAGCCAGGACGAATGTCTGCAGCGTGCCAAGAAGGCGGTCCAGAACAACAGCTGGAATTGAGCAAAGGAAGAATGGAAGAGCTTGACAACGATGGCGCAACGGATAATGGACAGCTTATACCATGTAAGAGACAAACTCACCGAGGATGACACCGGGTGTCTGCTGCGGGGGCACAGGTTGGTAATCCCGACATCGCTAACCCAGAAAATGGTAGACCTGGCCTACGTAGGACATCAAGGCATTGTAAAGACCAAGTTGAGACTTCGTACAAATGTCTGGTTCCCACTCATGGATGACCTCGTAGAGGCCACCGTTCGGGCCTGTCACTCGTGTCAAGTCACCGGGGAGGCACCTCGACTGGCCCCTGTTATCATGGATCCTCGGCCGAGAGTCCCGTGGTCTCAAATCAGAGTGCATTTTGGCAGTCTACCGGATGGGCGCCATACTCTAGTGGCGATCGACGACCACTCAAAATACCCTGAAGTGGAAATACTGTCGGCCCTCAGTGCAAGTGAAGTTATACCCAAGCAAGAGAAGATCATGGCTACCCATGGACTGGTGAAAGAGATCAGGACGGACAACGGGTCCCCCTACCAGAGCCAGGAATTTGCCACATACCTGCAAGCATTGGGCATACACCATCGACGAATCACTCCCCGCTGGCCGCAAGCAAATGGGGAAGCGGAAAGATTCATGAGGACCCTCAATAAGGTGATACGCATAGCTCACGACAAGACTCAGTCCGTAGAGTTGGCCATATTCACTTTCCTTCGGAGCTATCGCCAGACACCTCACACAACCACTGGAGTAGCTCCTGCGCACCTTCTAATGGGAAGAGTTGTTACTGACACAATACCTCACCACCCGAGTGGCGACCAGAAACCCCTGAGGACAGTGCCATTGATGCCAGACGACAGAGCGCCCATGCGCATGCCAGCACCCGGCGGAGAGCGGCGGTGCCCAACATTATCCCAGGGAACACCGTGCTCCTAAAGAATAGAAAAATTGGAAGTAAGTTACGTCTGAACTTTTAAAAAGAACCATGGACAGTAGAGACCGTCAAAGGAACTTGCGTCACTGCCACCCATGGGAGGGAGAGAATAACCCGAAACGTGTCCTACTTTAAAAGGTACAATCCACCACAAAGTGCAGTGGGTCCGGAACAGGGAGCCCCCAGTGGTAACCCTGGGTGTACGGAAAGTCCAGTGAGAAATGAGGCCCCCCTAGATGATGTGACAGACCAGGCCACAGAACGGTCAGGCGAGAATGAGCTTCCAGGGTCTTCGCAGCAACAAGAGATGCCCAGCCCGGGCAGGAGTCCTGAACAACATGGCCGTGGAATCATTGCTCCCAGCGAAGAACTGGGCGGAGGTACCGGAAGCTCACCAAGCCGGGGTGCGTCGCAATACAACCTCCGGAACAATCCTGAGCCATCCCGTCGCCTTAAGGACTACCTCACGTAAGACTGTTCTGTTTTAGCCACAGATTGTTTGTGTGAGTGGGGCAATAGTAATTATGTGGCGGGAAGTGTCTCTAGGCCAGAAAAGTTTTGAAAAGTTTGATTTTTGTGTTTGTTGGGGAGGAATGTGATGTCGTGACCAGGACCCGATATGCCTGGGCGTACGCGTCAGGTCACGTGAGTGTGTAAAATAAAAAGCAAGTCGCGCTCGCGCGTACGCCACTGAGGCTATGGCGGCGGACGGCATAAGTCACCACTACTGTCCCCGTGTCATCATTCCTAGCACAGCGGCCTGCAGTCCTATCACGCGGTAAGCGCTCACAGTGTGTCCAAAGACGTAACAGTCGGCTAGACTGTCGACTTTGGTGCTGGAAATCATGGTTCGAGCCTCAGGGTCGCGTCCACATCCTGTGATTCTGGGAAAATCACTTAATTTCCCCATGCCTGAATGTGTAATGTAAATACGGAGCTCGTGTGAAGCGCCCAAATACCTTCGGGTTGAGTTTGCGCTATATGACCCCAGCAAGCCATCATCCCCATGATTTTAGCGATTCCTAGTGGGTCCCAGAACGACCTACCTCATTAATGTTAATGAGGTAGGTCGCAATTTGCGACCCCCTAGGAACCTCCTAGGAACTCTTGGAGTTTCATACATTAGGAAAAGCGATTACCAAATTGCGATTAACAGAAAATCCGGATTAGGTAATCGCTATTTCTAATGTTGATTCTGAAACAAAATTATTAGATTCAAAATCCTAAATCTATTCATAAACATTACCGGTAATATGTCTGGAAGGCTGAGAAAGGCGCAGGTTTCCATGTACAATATTGGGAATGTAATGAGATTTTTTTGAATAAGCCCCTATTCCTCATAGTGAAGTGCTCTACACAAGGGGAACGAAGCATCCTGTGCAAATGCACTTTTTATCTTTGTTTCTATGTGAGGAAGATATTTTTCTCCATGTATTATTAAGCCTTTCCACTACTCTCACACTAAATCTGGGAGTGATCCTTTTCCCATCACTTCCTGGAAGTGGGGTTACTACGGCCATTGGCTGAATTATTTCCAGGGTGACAAAGAGGAATTTGGGACTACCCACAAATCTATATTTTTGTGGGCGTTTCTAAATAAATTCCAAGGCAAATCACACCTTGGGATGTCCATTTCTCTCGCTTTGAATGGGATTTGTTATAGCAGGTTTCCACGCACTCGTGGTGGAGAAATTTGCAGTAGTAAATACATATCTGCCTGAGAAGAATCCCTTTGTGAATTCCTAGCATTTCTTTTTTAAAGGGAATTTGGGCATAAACTTATGTTTACAACTTAATTTACCTGTGTGAATAGGGCCCTATGGGTCTATGCATATGGGGGATAAGTGTTGGGAGACTGTATATTATGTTTCCACTTTCACAGTTCGAGCTGTAAAGTTGTGAAGATTAGAACTTTACATTGATTTTTTGAAACCTTCCAACTTTCTGAAGCATGAAGCTGCTGAAGTTTTTTTTCTTAAATGTTCCTGGTGCTTATGGCCATAATCACACTACTAGGCAATCCTGTGTTACTGATTCTGATTAGATGTTTACCTCTCTTTCTCCAATAAACAAGGTCCAGGGGCAGGTATTCCAACAGCGTCAATGGGGAAGTATGCTATTAATTTCCTGCTGAATTTAGGGCCGAATTACTGCAGAGAAAACATTTCCCTGCAGTTGGATGTCCTATGGGTCTTCAGGCACTTAGATGGGTGTGCTACAAAAAGAACAAGCCAGTTTATAATTTGCCTTGTCCTAGTTCTATATGTACAATGTCGGGTTCTTGTGTCACAATATACAGCTATGAGGAAGTGATGATGTCACTAGGACTCCATACTTTATTATATCCACTTTTTATATCACATTTTTTAAACAGGAAAATAAGCTTTCATGTGTATTACAGATTACTGCTGTGGTATACTATATATCGTGCTACTTTCGGGTCTTATTATTTGTTGATTTTGCTATTTTCAAAATTGAATGGAAAATAAAATAATTCATCAGTATGACATCAATCCTGTGAAATATGAGTATTGAAACTACTACTTAAAGGACATTCTAGTAACAACATTGCATTTTAAAATGTATGGATAGTTATGGTAACATAGCCACTCCATATTTATTGCCCATCCACTTTAATCTTGCCTGCAGGAATTTCTCGGCATAGCTAAGCTTAATGGACATTGGGCACAGGGCATGGCTTGGCTTGTGGCATTGCCCTCTTAACAAGTAGAATGCTCCCAGTCCCAAAATGGGCACTTGCGGTTGGTATACTCAAAGGGCAGTAGGCAATACTACTCCATGCAGCACAGACTGGGTACTGGGTATTGCCAATATTTCTTTCAATGAGACCCAGAATTGATATATGTGCAACTTTCACTTCTTAGACTTGTCAAAATTGGACCTATGCTGCCAGTGTCTATAACAGCAGATTTTTGTTATCCTTTGCTGATTTCACGCCCACCCCCTCCCCTATGTTCCATTATGGCCCTCCAAGATTCAGAATGCTTGAGGCAAGCCTGCTTTAAACTGCACACAGTTTTTATTAATGTTACCTACTGTGTGCCCATTAAAAAGCACCATGTGCCCAAAATATTCCTTGGGGCTACCAATTAATATACCTGTAAATTACCATTTGTTTATTATTCTCAGCGTAACCCAGAGTGCACCACTAGTCAAAGTGTTTCCTAAAATTCCTTCTGGAAGATCCCAAACCACCTTCTCAAATTGTTTTTTAACACTATATAATTCTAACCAATGCTTCGTGCCTAATGTGCCGATGGACGCACCATCTGACACAATATTTTTAAGTAAAATGTCCTCACAAAGAACCTTAGTCCCCTAAGGAATTAAATTCTATCGAATTCTTACCAATCCTATAGCACCGAGTGCGCTATTTATCACATTTCAAAATATACTCTAAGAAATGTAAGTTGCTGGCAGGGCCGGACTGGGAACCAAAACTGGTCCTGGCAAACAGCTCAGCTGCCCCCCCTGAGGGGGGAGTGCGGCTGAGCTCTTTGTTGGGCCGGTTTCGGCTGATTTTGTTACCGGGGGCTGATATTGCCATCCCCGGTAACAAAAACGGCCCCCAGGGGCCAGAAAGCGGCCCCCACCATGGTGGCCCACCGGGGAAATGCCCGGTGCCCGCTACGGCCAGTCCGCCCCTGGTTGCTGGACTCCAAACTGAATGGAACGTTTGACGAATGTGTTGAGTGACCATCAGCAGATCTCGGGGGACTGTTTCTGAGACAAATTGTGCAAAGTCTGTGTTGGTCTGCCAGACCTAAAGGCGGAAGTGGTGGAGGGTATTGTGCTGGACACTGCTGGATGGCCAGGGTGGGGGCACAATATATTGCGAACTGCTCTTAAAAGAGGGAAAGTGTTGTTTGAATGAATGGCTGCAAGGGACATTAGGGATTGCTTGTCAGGCTCAAAGAGGACTATGAGAGGAAGTTGTCTGTGTTCTCATAGGTAAACTCAGGCAATAAATTAATGGGTGGTCTTTCTGCTGTACCTCTACTTAAAATGTGTGGGCTACAGCGTTACTATTTTTTTGCATTGATGTTGGAGTAGGGGCAGGTTATTTATCGCTGGGTAGAGTCCTACTCAAGGAGGGAGCTACTAGGTGGGAGATTGTTTAGTTATTCTGGAATGTTGCTCTTACCTTTTTATTCAGATACTGAGTACCTTCTGCCTTTACCTCAGTCAGGACAATTTGCCTACTAGGATACGTTCTGGAGTCTGATGCGGTGCATGGCTTATTATTTCCATGTGGGAGGCTTACCTGCCAAGTATACTAAAAGTCTGTGTAGATTTTTAGCTAAGTTTAATCACTTTTATACTTTGTTTTTCAACATGTCTTTAATTATAAAATGTAATATTAAAATGCGACATTTCTTAGATATTTCCCAGAAATACCCTACAAGGTGCCACCAAAATTGAGTATTATGAAAAGATGTGAATCACAATTGAAAAATGTCGGTCACATTGATGCTATTTTTGTCATATTTTCCTCCTGGCTTAATGTTCAAGCTCATCTACAGCTGGAGAAGGAATGGCCATATGTCTACCCATGAAATGTTATACTTTAGGAGAAGCATGATATTCTTCTAAGCCCAATCTGTGGCAGACAGAAATCCCAATTCTGCTGGCATGGCGACGATTACTGTGAACGCAGTAGAGGTTTGGGCTTCTGATTTATGTTATGTTGAGCCAGCTGATCCTTTATTACGCGTGTGAAAGTTTGGCTCCAGGTGCTGTAGGGTTGTGCCCGAAAATCTTTGGGAACATCCTAAAAGCCACCACCAGTTTACTCATCCCAACTCTGTCTGTGCTGACAATCATCCCACAAAAACGATATGAGTTTCTAACTGTGACAGTAAGGATCACCCAAGAAATGTGACTCAATGGTTGACCTCAGCAGATCAGGCTTCTAGCCTCATTATGAAATTGACTGCATTTCAAAACAAAGAAGTAAGTTGTTGAGAAGATAATGTGTAAAGCTAGCACAGTTTGAAATAAATTAAGAGTAACGTGGAAAGTTCTATCTCCAACAACGGCTAGCGGAGTAGCTGTCATATAGTACTGGAGACTGTTGCTAGCAGGGCTCCATACCTTTTGTTCTATTTCAGACAATTCAACTGTGAAGATCGGCCATCTATATAAAGATAAGCTGGCACATGCATCAAGCAAAATACCCCTCTCAAAAATTGCGATTCGGTAAAATAGCCGGTAAGCGACTGCAAAACAACACTTTTCAATGCATCAACCCAAATAGCGAAAAATCCAGATAATCGCAAAAAATGCCCCCGCAAATTTAGAGATTCGCAAAATAGCTATTATATAATAGCGAAAACTAAAACTGCTCCTGCTAATAGTGATTAGCTAATAATGAATCGCAAATCAATGCGCTAATAGAGATTTTCACCAAAATCGCTATTTAGCAAGAGCAGAATAAGGGGAATCGCAACCAGGAGGTAAAGTAGAGAAGAAAAAAAAACATTTGTATCACAGGTGCAACCAATCTGAAACCCTTTCAAAATGCATCAGGAGACCCCGTAGGCCATTCACAATGGCAGCCCTCTACGTGCTTGCAAGGAGGATGAGAATAAATGCAGCAGCCCAGCGCAGGAGGAGGATACAGGAGAGGGTATTCAGTGCGCATAACATTGCTGGGCCAAAATGAGGAAGAAATATACGATAAGTATCGTCTGAATCGTGCAATGATAATGCGCCTATTAGCAGGTTTGGAACCCCTACTGCAACACCAGACCCGTAGGACCAATGCCATTCCTGCACACGTCCAGGTCCTATGTAGCCTGAACCTACTAGCGTCAGGCAGTTTCCAGGGGGTCGTAGCGGTAGCTGGAGGTGTATCCCAAAGCGCACTCTCACGCTTTCTTCTGGAAATTCCTTGACGCCATGATGACAATGATCCATACCCACATCACCTTCCCCACAACCCCACAGGAGTTGAATCAGACCAAACTGGAGCACTACCAGGTGGCTCAATTCCCACATGTCATTGGATGCATTGACTGCTCACATGTCCCCATCTGTCCCCCCTCAGACAACGAGTACATCTTCCGAAACAGGAAGTCTTACCACTCCATCAATGTCCAGGTTGTGTGCAATGCTAAGCATATAATAACAGACATTGAAGCACAATTTCCCGGAAGCACACATGACTTGTATATATTCCGCCACAGTGGCATCCACAGGCGTCTGCTCGGCGGTGAATTTGGAGATTGACACCTACTTGGTACATACATATACCTATTTGTTACATCATTATACCAAATGTGATTGCATTACTGTGGCTAACCCTTTGCTTCCCACCCTGTAGGTGACAGAGCATACGCCTTGCGTGAATACATCCTGACCCCTTACCTCAACCCAGCAACACCACAGGAACAGCCCTACAACGCGGCACACATTAGCACAAGGAATGTGGTCGAAAGGACATTCGGAATACTAAAATGTCACTTCAGGATCCTTCATAAGACTGGTGGTGCTCTACAGTACAACCTGCTGCAGGATTGTGGCAGTATGTGCCGTGCTGCACAACATTGCCACAAGAAGAGGCATACCAATCGAGATGGACAAGAATGACAATGATGGTGACGACCAACCACACGCACAACACCGACAGGCACATGTGGCAAACACAGCCGAAGGTCAGAGGAGACGTGCACACATCACGCAACATCATTTCTGAGGTAGGTAAGAATGAGCCATCACAAGATATCGTGGATTGAGAATGTTTTATTGACATGAGCACATGTCAAACAAAAGATTTATGTATTGAACATTGTGACTGTGACTGCATAGGTTGATTAAGTCAAAATAAAGTATTCAACAGCACTGGAGGGCAATCACAATGTTGAAATGGCCAATGGTTACGCCACCATGGCCAAATAGGTGGATATACATGGCTAGCGCCTCTTGCCACGTACCCCCAGCCTCCTGTCGCATGACTCTGCAACATCAGCCTGATGTGTGCTTGTGGATGTTGAGCTGCGCGAACTGCACCTCCTGTTAGTGGTCACTGGCACAGACACACTACTCAGGCTCGATGCCTCCTCACTACCCTCCTGCCCTTCCAAGTTGCTGGCAATCACAGTCCCAGACTGGAGGTGTTCCACGGCAGTGGCCACTTGGCCTAAGGCCCTTGCAACGTCCCCACAGAAATGGCCCAGATCAATCTGTAAAGACACAGAGCGCCGTGCCAATACTGCAGTGGTGTTGCTCAGCTTGGTTATGGCCCTCATATTAGCTGATGTACGTAGCAAACTCTGCCGATGCCTCCGACGCTTAGAGCGTTGTCCTGCAAGAACAGCACGGGTGAGCTCCTGTAGGCTATGGTTTGTCTGTCGGTTTCCCTCCGCAACAACTGCAGTGAGGTCAAGCACACAGTCCGACATAGTGCTAATGTTTTTGGCCAGCTTGGAGATCTGCATGTTGATGGCACCATGTGTCTTCCCTGCAGGCGCTGCACACAAAGCATCTGCGACTCAACGCCGCCATATACATTTGGAGCCTGTTCTACATCGGCCGCAATGCAGGTCCTGGGCCTGTGCCGTCGTCCTAGTCGGAGCTGTGCTGGTGTTGGAGCTGGTGAAGGGACACGTGGCTGGCTGGGGACTGTTGTGGGTGCTGGAGTCGGCTCTGATTCCATTTCAGGCAGTGCGGGTACATGTTCCCTGCGTTTTGGTGGTGAGGGTGGTGTACATTCAAGTTCCAAAGGGGTCTCTACATCCGTCTCTGCAGGTGTCTCAGAGATGATGAGCCGGTCACTGTCCTCGGAGTCCACCTGAGCTGCATCTGTGTGTGAAACAGTGCAGTGTTAGCACTGTTTGTTCCTAAATATGTTTCTCACATGGCCTACTTCGTACATAATAAATCACTGATCTAAACTAACTGTCGGACGTGAAGTGTTGTTATGTATAATTGAGCATTGATGATTATCCATGGCCACTTGGCTCACATGACTACAATTCCCATGATGCTTCATGTGTATGAGGGAAAACGTGGAATGGACTCCTCCCTGCACACTGTGATTTGCCTGGGGGTATGTGCATTGATATACAGTACACATAGTATTAGCGCTTGCATGCATCTTACCTTGTTGTTTACTCGCTGTGCCGGAAGTGTCCAATTGGGTGACTCCCACGACTGCCTCAGGCTCAATCGTCCCCTCAACAAGGTCCTCCAGGGCTGTGTTGGCGGGTGCTGTCGATGGTCCCCCTCCTGTGCCAGCTGCTTCCTTCACTCTTTCAGCAATGCGCTCCTTGGCACGCTTCCTGAGGTCGTACCACCTCTTCTTCAGGTCTTCTATGCTGCAGTGGGTGACTCCAACAGCATTCACTCTCTCCTTGATGTACAGCCATATTTTGCGCTTCTCTGCCTCTGGTACTTTCAGGGACAACTTGGCAATAGTTTGTCGTGGCTGCTGCTCACCCCTTCTATCAGGTGTTAGAGTTCCCTGTCCGAGCACTTCATCTTTCTCTTCCTTTGTGTGGCACTGTTCCTTCCCTGCAGCATTTTTGTCCATCCTGACTATGTGAACTGTAGCTGGATTGTGAAGGTGATGTGTCTCTGCTCAGCTTCAGTGCTCTGCCTCCTCCTCTGAGCTCCTCAGGGCACTAAATGAAGCATGGACTGAATGACTTCCTGGTTGTGATGTCATCAGCCTGCTTCTAACGGATTTTTGTGAAATCGCTAATACCGAAATCGCAAACTGCGAAATCGCAAATACAGAAATCGCAAATTGCTAGTTTGTGGGTTAGCGACTCGCAATCATCTTTTTAATTTTTTTAGCGATTTTTAAGGGATCGCTAAAATTTACCGATCCGGTACATGCATCTAATTTTGCAATTTTTTAATTGCGATTCCTTATATTTCGCTAATAAGGAATCGCTTTAGCGAATTTTGATGCATGTGCACCAAGATGCCTTGATCATGGGCAGTGAATCTTTGCAAAGTAGTTTTCAATTACACATTGCCTTAAAGCCACTTTGTAAGGTTAAGTAGTGGCGAACATGAGACATGCAATGGTGCTTAAGGACTGTGATGCTCACTTAAGGTGACTAAGATGGGAAGTGGAACTGATTCTCCTGGCTGGAGATGATGTCAGAGTTGTGTGGGTGACTTTAAATTATGTTGTTGACTCATTGGGGACCAAACCCCCAGCCACCTGTAATAGAAGTTTCAGCCTTGATGCTCAAATCCTCATCTACTGTCAGTACAACATAGCACTTATTCTAAGCAAATGGTCTCCATGCCCATCATCTGTTGGTGATGCAATTACTGCCTGATGGCATAGCTGACAGAGGTGCTGTGGCAGAAAATGTTGCAGGGATTCTGCACATACACAGAACTATGCGCAGGAAACCAGGACCTCCGTGTTTAGTGGTGTACCAAAATACCCTTCTTGGTGCCCAGAACCCCAATCCGACTAGCTATAGTGTCTCATTCATTCTCCGTGCTACAGCGAAGCTACCGATGATTAGACATCCTAGAACATGCTACCCGTCCCTCTCAGGATACGTGGGAACAAGAACACTCTTTCGTTCAAACTCTCGTGCTTGTACACAACATGAGTAAATAGAGTCAAGGAATAGTTTAAAATGTTTATTTTAACTAACATGCAAAAAGATAATCCATAAGCCACGCTCAGTGTGGCCAGGGGCAGAGTACCGTAGCATTCAAGCATACGGCTACGGAGCATCTGCAGCCGGTCTTGGCTGTGCAGGACAACAGGAGGAGCATCCATTTCGTAGTAGGCAAAGTAACAGCAAAATCCCATTGGCTAAGGCAAGTAATAGTGGCAAGCCACCGAAGACGCTGGAAAAAATAGAATGGATAAATGCTGGTATCTCACCAAATATAGTTTGGAAAGAGTTCACAAGGCCAGAGCACACAGTTTTAAAAAAAAATGGGCAATGCCTGTAGTGTTAGAAGCATTGAAGATAGTGTGAATCAACGCACCGAAATGTAGTGGGAGGTCAGTATTAAGAAGCGCATGTAACTCTGTATGGGTGTCAGCCATGTGAAGGACGAATGTCTCATGGGCAGGTGTGAGTGAAACTTCTTTTTGGAATAACAATGTTCTTATTCTGCTCAACTTGTTGAAGTCTGCCTTCAAGGTTGGAATGGAAGGCCAAATCGAGTAATCGAGCCTCCCGTGTGGGGGTGGGAAAAGCAAATTTTTATAGCAAACCACACACTGTGAAACCGTTACAATGTAAGGGATGCCGGCTAGCATGCAGCAGCATTCTTCTTTATTTAAAAGCAAATAACTACTGTTTGCAAGCAGAGTGAAAGCGGGTGTAATAGCTGGCACGGGTATACCTTTTAAAACACATGCAAGATTCGGGGCCGTAAGGTTATAGGCGCCATGCAACTGGATGTTCTTACAAACAAGGGAATTACCTATCGTGGTATCATGATTCCTCAGTTAGGTATACTTCTTTTTCATCCCGTAGGCATCTGTATGTGAATGGTAATGACCAAACTTCGTGTAGAAAACTATTGCCTAAGGGTTCGAAGCGGCCTAGTGGATAGTCTTTCAAGCATGAGGAAAATTGAAACAAGGAATATGGGAGCGTTATCACCCCATGAATGAGCCAGACAGCTGAGTCTGTTTCTGCCACAGAGAATGGTAACGGATCTAACTTTTCAATATGCAAATACGTAGCATCTTTCATGGACATAAACTGCTGTTTTGTTGTCAAGTTAAAGGGCAAAAATAACGATGAGGCGTTCAAGTAATCCCATGGAACTTTCCCCATCTTAAGAGTCTGTAGAGTCCACACAAATTGCATATATCTGAACGCAATTGATTTTGACCATGATACAAAACAGAAACATCCTCTTGCACAATGTCAACAACAGATGAAACAATATTGTCCAATGTGTAAATGCGGGAAGAAAGTGTGTTAATACTATTATCAACAACAGCAAGCACTTTTTCAAGATTAGCCTAATCAATTGCCCTTAAACGTGATGTTGCTTCAATTTGGGATAGCTTCCAGATTTCATTGTAAGTTGCATAAATAAATCTTTTTGATCTTGGACCAGCAGGTCCTTTTATAAAATCTGTCAAATTAATGTCACCTGATAATAACGACAAATGCTGTTTCACTGAAGCTAGAGTCGAGCGTTGCAACCAATTTTGACATAACTTTCCAACGGAATATGTAGTAACTGAATGGGAGTTAGCAAAACGAGGATCAGGCCTATCCTGTGTGTAACCAGGAGCCTTGTCATGGAAACGAAGTTGGCAAGTATCCAAACTAGTTTGCCAACCCACCCAACCTATGGGGTCCAAACTAGAAAAATTAAAGGTGTCATTGTTAAAAAGTAATTGTAATTCAGCCATAGAATAATTAGTACAATTGCTCCAGTTCTGATATACAGCTAGTGCAGGAATAGCAGGGGCATTCATTTGCTTAGAAGTTGCCAATCCAAACCAAGTAGTTTGATAAATCGATTCATTTAAAAATAGAATCTGTGATGGGATGAGGCAAGCGCAATGTAACACTTCTGTGCCTTGCACTTGCCAGGATTTAGAACCCCAAACCGATTTAAGATCAATTGTGGACTTCCACAGATCACAGCCACCCACTGACAATTTATCAATAAAGGATTTAGAATATAATAATTTAGTGTGGGTGAGCATTATTTTAGAATTTGAAGAAGCATTTAATTTAAGATAGAATGACTCGGGGTTTGATTTATCAAAGTCGGTAAAATATGTGATTTTTTTCAAAAACGTTTATAGAGCTGCCTTTTAAAGGAGCCGGGCAATTAAAAACATTTCTAAACGTGTTAGGTTTATGCAGATAATGATGGCCATAGTGCTAATAGCAAAACAAATCTGCATAATTTGCAGTATTCAAATACAAATCTTCAGCATCAGCTAACAATGATTAGACATCCTAGAACACGCTACCCGTCCCTCTCAGGATACCAGGCGACAAAAATCGAAAATTTGGAATGGGCCTTTGATGATGTGGAATGTGAGTCAAAGGAAAAACGTGATTTATTAATGGCCTCAGGTCGCAAACCAGGTAATGACACAGTAGTGGGATAAGCATATTCAGTTACTTTGTTTTGAGTGGAAGCGGGGGGGGGGAAGGATTGTTAACAGAGTCCAGCTCAATGGCGGTGTCATCCTGCGTGTTGTTAGTAACGGGTAAGCCTGGATCTCTCGATACAGTTGTTGTAGAGACCGCTGGCGTGATGCTATTCACGATCAGCCAGATGTTGTAGCTTGACATTGTCCACTGAGATGTATCTGTTGATTTTTCGACCAGGAAGCGGTGGTAAAATGACTGTACGAGTACCCTTCACTCCAAGCACTGTAACAGGTGCACGATAAGAGGGGCCAAACTCTTTCTTGTTCTCCACCTTCTCTCGGACCAGGTCTCCAATTTTGGGTAGCCAGCCAACTACCGGAATCTGCAGCGCAGCATCAGTGGATGAGGGTAAATGTTCCTTTGCAAGACTGTCACGGTTCTCTTGTAGTTTCAGTAATACAGCAGAATGATTATCTATGTCAAAGGATGCGGCTGATGCCGCCATGTCGAGACCATCAAGGTCTGGCACAAACATTTTCATGCTGAAGAGCATTTCGTATGGGGTCCGCCCACCGAGAGATCTTCTAGGGAGATTATTTAGTGCACGCTGTACGCTACACAAATGGGCGTACCAGTTCCTGCCAGTCCCTATGACCCTAGCTGTCAAGGATTGCTTTAAGTCACGGTTATTTGCTCCACAACCGAATTGCCCTCAGGCCTCAATGGAGACGAAAATTTGACCTGCACCCCCAAAGACTTCATGGTATCCTTGTATGCCTTAGAGGCGAACGCTGGACCCTGGTCCGAATGGAAGGTGCCACATGCAAAAATTCCCACTAAGACACGCAAATCCCTGATGACAGTTCAGGCGTCAGCACTGCGTTGTGGCCAAACCCATAGAAAGCGTGTGCACAAATAAACTGCAACTAAAATTAATTTATAGGCAGTATCTGAAGAAAAAGGACCGCAGTGATCTAAATAAACACAACCAAAAGGTTTATTAGAAATGCATAGCTGTGTTTGTGGTGGGCGCGTTGCTGTAGACGGCTTAATCTGCTGACAAATCTCACATGAAAGTACGTAATTATGGGTTTGTTTATATAAGCAGCGCCACCAGTAACACTGCTGCAAGACAGAAACAGTCGCAGACGCCCCAGCATGCGCCGAAGCCATGCCTTCGTGTGCGGCTGTTATCAGTAAAGGTCTGCCGTCTGCGTTGGGAATCAATCTGTCACCAACGTTGTTAATTCTCACATATGGAACATTATCAGGTGTTAAATGATAAGAGTATTTGGAAGGGAAACCCTGTGGGTAATTATCTCCCCTCTCAGTAGCAGCTTCAGCTGCAAAAATGTTATTAACAATCTTATTCATGGATCTTGTAACTGCTGCAACTGAACACATAGCTACTGCTGATTTGGCAGCTCCATCTGCCAAACTGTTGCCAACTGCGTGTACTCCTACACGCTGATGACCAAGAGTATGAATTACTTGTGTGAGAGGCAGACGGTCTTTAAGATCTGCGACTTGAACCCAAAGCATTTTATGTTTAATTGCGCTGCCTTTAGAATCCCGATAGTCATTTTGAGACCAAATAAATAAGTTGTCATTGAAATACAGAACACAGTAATATGAATCGCTTACAGTTAAAGTAATCACATTTGGATCTGCAAACTCCCAAGCTAGTACCAAAGCGCGCAGCTCCGCTAATTGGGCTGTACAGTCTCCTAGTGCCTGTGTATGGACAACATTGGACTTGAACTCCCCGTTCACTATGGTACCTGCCACTATGGCACAGGCTTCCGAGTAAGAATGCTTCGACCCATTTGCCGGCTGCGCTGAACCGTCAGTGTAAATGATACATTGGTACTGCTCAAGGGGGTGCACTGACAGAGGAGGAGGATGAACAAATTCATACTGCAAGAACTCCTGTGTACGCAATGATGAGTCAAAAATAAACGTGACATCTGGAGAGGTCAAAGATGTGGCCCATTGTATCCAACGGGGATGCAAAGCCTTAGAGTTTGGTACACTTGCCTTTGTCACCGCTTCCAGAGCTGGACATGGTGTTACAACCAAAATCTGTTTCCCTTGTGCCAGTGCGTGTTCCAATTCTGCTGAAGTGTACAAATGTGATTTGCAAGCAATAGGTACTGTGTCTCCTTCATTAAACGTTAAGTGAAACCCACATGGCCTGGGACGATCTGTATCACCAGGTTTGTATAGTTATCACGAGTCAAGAAGAATTTTGATGCCATAAGATTGGACTGCAAATATTGCAGTATAGTAGAATGTTCCGGAAGCCCGCAGGCTTTTGAAAAAGTAGGTTGTATCAAAGCATACAAAGGCTTGATATGCTGGGCATAATCGGGAATGTATGTTCGACCGAAATTCAAAAAACCCAGCAAAGACTGTAATTTTTTCAGTGTAGCCGGAGGGCGCAAACGTGTGCATGTTTCCAAGCCTCTTCCTTCATTGTTGAGCTCGTAGCCCAAAAACAACACTATGTACCCTGCAATGTGTGATTTTGCAAAGTTAAATTTGTAACTGTGGTCAGCAAACAAAACTATGATGCGATCTAAGCGACAAAGATGCGGCCATAACTGGTCGTCCGTTAGATAGATATCATCAACATACGAGTATGCGTCTTCGTCTATGCTGTTTAACAAAGAGACAATACGGACGGCGAAAACACCAGGGCTATTTTTGTAGCCCATTGCCAAACGCGTACATTTTTTTTTTTCGCCCGCTGTGAAGGCCGTCCATTGACTGCTTTCAGTTGATAGATTGTGTATGAAAAAGCTGTTTGAAATGTCTAGTGTAGTTTTATATTTTTTACGAACAAGACTGTCGACTAACGCAGAACTTTGGGTATTCTGCACGGCACAAGTCCGACAATGTGATTTCAAATATCGGTAATCCAACGCTAAGCGGTACGACCCATCGGGTTTTGCTACTGTAAATAGAAGATTATTCATTGGTCACACACATGACTCAATTACTCCTTGATACTCTAGTTGATCCAGAATATTTGCAACGGGAGCTGTTGCCTCCCGGCGCAGGGGATAATGGGGTTGTGGCTGTGGCAAAGACCGTAATGGTATCTCATGCGGGTGGGAATCTTTATCCCAGCCCACCTGAGTATGGTACAGAGCCGGTGCAAGCTCCAAAGCCCACTCTTCTGCAAAAGCCTTTGCTTGTTCCTTGGAGAAGTTATGCGAAAAACTGGTGAGTATAACCTCCTCACCCCTGGGAGCGGTTAGAACAAAAGGCGGCGGCCAATCTTTCTCTGCCAAAAGTATGTCATAAAAAGAAATCAGGTTTTCCCAAAAAATCCCTTTTATTACACGTTGTATGTCACCTTCAATTAGAAGAACTATATCATATAATCTGCCAGGGGGAGCCACTCGGGTGTCAGCCGTTTCGACTGTGAAATGTTTCAGGTGCTGTCGCCTTCAGAAATGGATGCAGTGCTTGCCGTACTATTGTAACCTCTGCTGCGCTGTCTAGCAGCATTACTGCCCATGTTAGGTTCCGGAGCCGGTTTCTCACCATCAGTGGCATATCTCGCTGTTAAAGCAGCAACTTTCTTTTTCTGAAAAAAAGGAACATCGTCTTGTTTCCCTTTGCTTTCAGTCTGACGAGGCTGCTCACGACCTTGAGGGGCACCTCGACCTCTTCCGCGATCCTGGCATTCCCCTCCACCGGCTTGTGAGCCTGATGTTGCCTGTGAAGAATGAGGAGAACGCTGATCAGGAACCTGAAACCTATCAGGAGACCTAATTCTCGCGCAGTCGTGCAAATCATAAGTGCGTTCAGAAGGTTCGGAACTGGTGATGCTGCACGCGACCCTTGTGTTTGTTGTAGCTTCCCCTGTTTCTTATTTTTCCAATTCCTTTTTGGAAAGTTTGGATGGTCGTCTTTAGCAGACTGTGCCGTCTGTGTTTGCTGTTGCGCTGGAATTCTAGCAAAAGGCTTACCACCCAAACTATTGCGCCCAATTGTCCTATAAGCTTCTGCAATAATTTTTGGTAATTCACGGGATTTCTCCTCATCCCGGACAAGGCGCAAAGCATTAGACACTTGAAAGTTAACCGCATCTCCCTTGACATTAGCAAGGATCAGATCAGCAACTACGTTAAACACTCCAACCAACCTCATCCCCAACTCCACAGCCGCCTCCGGTCCATGTTCATCCTGAACACACTTAATCATGGAGGGGAGCACAGTCATAGATGGTGTGCCAAAACATTTTGCATACACCGCTGCTAACACTTGACCCCAATTTTCACAATCAGTTACTTTGGGTATTAAATCTTTCTGCAAACTAATAGTAAGAATCCTAGGTTTCTCTACAGGAGTTGTATTCGGAAATACTGCTTCGAGCTACTCAAATTTCTCCGCAAGTCAGCAAGGTAAATCTTCCTTGTTCTAGGGACGCTTGGACATAACCGAGTTAACCATAACTGGACTAATAGTTAGTCCCACAGGTCCAGCTGGTTGCACAGCAACCCCAGGTGCTCCCACCTGTAGATTGCGTGAGACGTATTATACTAGAGCCCTGTGCGCTTCAATCAAGGAGGTGTGTAAAACACCCAACTCGTCTTCAGTGACTACTAGATAACGTGGATGTGGTGAGTACCCGGCCAAAACTGGCCAACTGGCCCCTGGAATCGATAAAGGGCCTAACCGGACCGGGGTCACGGTGTGGGGTAGGGTGCCATTAAACCAAATACGGTTTTACCATGCTGAAACCGGAACCTCAAGAGTCATATACGGCCGATACGCTACAGGTGTTGCAGTGGGAGTGTACGTATGGAACAAGTTATCATCTCCATCCACTGCCGGAAAGGTCACTCAAGAACAAAACACCTCAAAGGTGGTGAGCTGGATTAGCCTCTACCACAAAAATGAGTGAGATACCCACGTCGGGCACTTCAAAAGTAGTCAAATGACGACTGAGCGCCCAGCGGCTATGTGCCGCAATATCTACCTCAGCCATATCGAGTAGAAAAGAAGAACAACTTATAGCGTGGCAGCGCAATAGGGCAGTAATTCAAAAGAACCATAAAACCATTTAATGTATCAAACTTGAAATGAAACCTATAAAAACGTCAATATAGGTAGGCTATGCTGACATGGCTGCTTACCGGAAAACAGAAGCGAGGGTGTCATGGACAAGCACAAGTACTACTAAAGTGCCTCGTAAATAAGAACCAGACCAAACGTTAGGTGCGCCATGTTGCAGGGATTCTGCACATACACAGAACTATGCGCCGGAAACCAGGACCTCAGTGTGTAGTGGTGTACCAAAATACCTTCCTCGGTGCCCAGAACCCCAATCCGACTAGCTATAGTGTCTCATTCGTTCTCCGTGCTACAGCGAAGCTACCAATGATTAGACATCCTAGAACATGCTACCCGTCCCTCTCAGGATACGTGGGAACAAGAACACTCTTTCATTCAAACTCTCGCACTTGTCCACAACATGAGTAAGTAGAGTCAAGGAATAGTTTAAAAGGTTTATTTTAACTAACGTGCTCTATAATGCAGTACACTAGCCAATACTAGCAGCGATATGCATAAGATCAGACAAATCAGCATTGTTACAATTCCATATAGAACAAAAGGGGAAATCATATTATAATGATGGTGGAAACAGGACTATAGCGCCTTGTCTCCTTCCCCGTGCTAGAAGCAATTTTTTTATAATTATAGAAGACCTCCAGGCTTTGTCAGGGGGAGCCCATACCTCCGAGTTCAGATGCAGGAATTTACATCACCGGAAGAGCACAGCTCTTCTATCCTGGAAAGCGTTACTCCAAGTGTCGTAACATGAATGCAAGGCAATATTAAAAGCACCACATTTCCAGGTTTGCAGCTGTGTTCTATGTTATGGCTAGGGACGTGAGACTGACCAAAGCAAATCAACAGAGCTCATTGTTTTTCGACCTTGAACAAGCTGTACAGACGAGGAGCAGAGTGTTCAACTAAATATGTGAAATGCAGACAGTTCTTATGTGAAAGCGAGCAAGCAAAGTGTTTACGAGAAATGTGGCATGTAGTAACGTGAGCAAAAGTAGCAAAATGGCGGCCAAGCATACTAACTTATGCTAACTTAGCAATGCCCGCAGATGTGTCCATATCCTCACGACAAAGAGGGTTCACGGAGACCTGCCTTGATGTGAGGGATGGTGTGGAAAAATGGCCACACTGTGGATATTAAGCCAAATCAGGTCCTGCCTGTTAACCAGATTGAGTACTGTCAGCACTAGGAGTGAAGATAGCAGCCTGGTAAGCAGCAGTAAAACAAGCACATGGGATGTTTTGCTACCTTCGCCAGCTGACAGATTCCCTTGTTTAAATGTTCTTGGTCAGATTTTAGCCCTCTACAGCAAGACACATTACTCTGACCTGGTAGTCTTATGAAATAGAGCAAGAGGTAGCTAGAGCCTTTAGTGTCAATGGGCTCCTAGATTATACCATGTTCGTGGGTGAAAATATTGGATCAATGAGGTCCAAAGTGGAAACACCAAGTGCACTTGTTTGAAGCTGGTGTAAAAGAATTTTGTAGACTTATAATTTTTGTGCGTCATTCACAATTTGCAGTATGCATTTACTCACACAATTTTACATCTGCAGACTTATTAAATGCAATTTCTTTTTAAACAAGTTTCCTATGATTAGTAGAAGTGGATTTCCTAATGTGTTTTAGTTAGGCCAGCTTTCTGTGTAAAACACCATTTTAAAAATGATGGAAGTCCTCTCTGTCACTCATTTAGTGCTTACCCCCAGAGCAAATACTCACCTCACAAAATCTGCTGAGCACTGTCAAAACAGTAATTAATTAGGTTATTTTCGCAGTTGGTATTGCTTTGTTCCTGATGAGCCTTCTCTGGTTCAGCTGTAACTTGTAACTTTTTTTTTTTCAGCAGGAGAGGTGTGGCGCAGCGGCCACAGCGGGTGCCTCCGGAGTGCAGAGATCATGATTCGATCGCCGGCAGCAGCTCAGCTCAGCATCATGTGACTCTGGGAAATATCTCTCTTAATCTCTCCGACGGCCCCCAGTGCCCTTAAACCTTAAGGGGTGATATGTTCGCTCTTTACAAAATATGGATTATTCACTGAGACCTATTCATTCAAATGAAACTTTATTGTTAATGTAGGCAGGGGTGGGAGCACACAGCTTCACCTCCCAGCACAGTTCGCCATTAGCATTATGGTAAATGCAGTTCTTAATACATGCTTACTTGAGATTTTACTTGAGTGTTTCATCAGTAGAGATAAAAAATAATTTTATATGGGGTTGCTGAGCAGGCTGCCACAATCCTTACAGGTCTCAGTACCTCTCACAGGCACACAGGTGCATCTCCACAAGCTCGTCAGCTCAAGGGCTCAAGGGAGCCTTTTCAAAACAGGAAGGGGTGGGAGCACACTGCTTCACCTCCCAGCACAGTTTGCCCCTTAGCATTATGGTAAATGCAGTTCCTAGTACATGCTTACTTGAGATTTTACTTGAGTGTTCCATCAAACATGGTCCAGGTTAGTGCTGTACCTCTCTAGACACGTGTTTCTGATGGCATTGTTTCTTAATGGCATTGACTCTGTACCGCTTTATTTCTACATTTCATTGATCTAGAACTCAGTTATTGAGTGGGTCCAAATTATTCTTATATTAGAATTATTTCATGAGTTGTATTTCTCATGATTTTGATCTTTTTGGAGGTGCCTCAATGCCTCATGAACTTGAGTTTAAACTTCATCTCTATCCAGATCGATGTATGATGTAACCACGCAAGCCATTACAGCGTATGGCTTAACAACGCGTTCCTTACAATGACCGCAACACTACCAAGGAAATCTTTATCATGCATATGTCTTTACTACGCATGCCTTTACAACAAAATTTGCATTGTTAAGCCTTGTATAGTAAAGGCATATGTGTGGTAAAAACTTACCAGGTAAATATAACTCCAAATATATATATATATATTCAAAAAGATACACGGAAAGCTGGTCTGCTGCCTGATCCCTGGTGGTGCTCAGAAAACAGTGCTAGTGTATCAAAATCGGCCCAAACTCTATTATGAGAATGAAAACCGGCACTCGAAGTCAAGAGAAATGAACCTGTTTATGGGATCAGGTTGCCCCCGGTGCAAGAACAGGAAAGACGCATTTTAGCAGTCCAACTGCCTATTTCAATAATTGTTTTTATTGATAATTTAAAAAAGCACAAAGTGGTTTTTACCGGATTTTGTTTACAAGACTCCTTTAGGAGTGTTATGTCAACAGTGGTTGAGTTAAAATTTTGTGTGGTATTTATATTCAAATGTTGCATAAATGTCCCAATTGAGGCTAGACAGTGGAACCCTATAGGCCTCAGCACCTAACTTATATAGATATATTCTGGAACTACCCAGAGAGGCGTGTGCACACTGACAAACACCCACTGTCACAGTGGAATTCCAATACAGGAATATAACAATTAAAACAAAACAGCACAGGTGCACCACAGATAAGCTTAGACAAAGAATTTTATAAAATCCATGTCCATAAGTATGCTTCCAGGTTCTTCTTTTATTTCAATTAAGTTTTTAAAACATGATCAAAATGATCAAAACACAGCCGACGCGTTTCGTTCTTATCAGAAGGACTTCTTCAGGGCAAATTAATCTTTTTATATTGTAGACGTTGTGAAATAATCCACATGGCAAGCCGAATAAAGGGTGAGAAAATACTTCCGTCCTCAAACGTATTATGTTTAGGATTTAATTAGCACCTTATCTAAAAAGAAGGCCGAATGGGTAAGATAACTCCCAGTCTGAGCAATCCTAAATCCTAGGTTGGGAACAAGGTAATAAAAGGAGTGATTGCACAATTGCAACAGCCGGCCAGAATCAGTCGGAGTTTTCCTCATCAGCAGAAGACGGGACGGGACTAAACCCTAAAAACCCCTTACTCATAATACGTTTGAGGAAGGAAGTATTTTCTCACCCTTTATTCAGTGCACCTGTGTTGTTTTGTTTAAATGTCCCAAATGTCGTTTTTTTTAAAAAGGTGCTGCTATACATTATAGTATATTGTTTAAGTCTATTTTAGTTGAAGTTTAAAAGGAGCATCAAAATGGCAAAATTTTAGATTGAAAAAGGCAGTTGGACTGCCGAAACGGGTCTTACATATATATCAGAATTGCTCCAAACTTTATTAGGAGAATGAAAACCCACACTCGAAGTCAGGGGAAATTATATATATATTGTTCTCAATTGTTCTCACAGCAAAGTCAACCACATCCACCAGAAAGGGGAGAGAGTGCAGGTCCACGAGTGTGAGACTCGCTTAATAATGAAAAGAGAAAATCCTGGGCGATATCCAAGATTAACAAGCATTGGCATAGCCAATAGGTCTCGCCTTTGGGACCTTATAAGTGTTTAGCCATGCAGCACATTATCCTGTGTGCTTTGCCACCAGGGATTGAAGGGCCACACAACTTCTGCAGACTGTGTACACTTTATAAGTAGCAGCCATCTGCAAATGGTCTGATTTACTAATGAATTTTGAGGCAGGTGGTACTTGTAGCATCAGACACTCAGTGTCAGGAAGTGGCAATGATATCATCTTAAGACCTCCACTGTGAGGAACTAGCAAACATAACATCTACTATCAATAAGTAGGGCAGGTAATATATGCCCGACACTCATTGTCAGCAGATAGAACTTTAAACACCCCAAAGCATTCACAGTCAAATAGTACCACTTGTAATAACCTCAGATACTCGTTGTCAGTAAGTTGAAAGCATAGCACGAAACATCTTCCACTGTTAGAAACGGTTACTTGTAACATCATATGACACTTGCTGCCCAACTGTCCGAAAATGGCATTTTAATATTGAGATACTAAAAGCCAGAGAAGGGTGCTTGTAGCATTACAAGAAACAGCGCCAGTCAGTGGAAATGATAACACCAGAAGAAATCAATTTTTAGAAAGTACCATGTA
This sequence comes from Triturus cristatus, assembly GCF_964204655.1. NCBI lineage: Eukaryota > Metazoa > Chordata > Amphibia > Caudata > Salamandridae > Triturus > Triturus cristatus. The sequence continues at coordinate 502,803,186 of NC_140582.1, forward strand.
ACAACACCCTAACAGAGTAACATCTCAAACCAGAGACATCCAATGTTAGAAATGGCCACTAGAAACATCATCAATATCAGATTTTTGAAAATGGCATGCACTGCAGCTCAAGGCACCGAGTTCTTAACATACATTAAATTACAGAAAGTCTCTTTCATGGCATCTAATCACAAAAAGTGACACTTGTATCACCTCCAAAGCACTCACTGTGACAAAGTAAAATGTGAAAAGAATGCTGCAAGCCAATACATCTGTACCAAGAGAGACCCTGAATAGCGAAGTATGTGGAGCAAATAGTGTGCATGAATGCAAGCTTAAATCAATGCATGACTTTGTGCCTTTTTTTTCTGGTACACCAGTAAAAACACACTGTTGGTGAGGGAGGAGCCTGGGTGCATATGGGTGCACAGGAGGAGGGTGGGCAAAAAAAAAAACAGTGCGGGTGAATGAATCACATGGATCACCCCATGATAGAAACAAAGGACAGAGCTCAGAGAGGCCAGATCTAGATGTCAGGAGACGGATGACGAACATCAGAGGGATGCATGTGAACCAACAGGGCAGAGAGGAGCGGGAGACAAGCAAAGCTAGAGGGAGAAGGGAAAAACAAGCAGAAAGAAAAAAATATATACGTAAAGAGGCAGTCGCAGACTGGAGAGATGCTTAGGAAAAGACAGACATAGAAGAGAGAAAGGGATACGCGGGAGGAGAACAAGACAATGGATGAGATATAGGTTCTACTGATGGAAAGTAAATGCGAAAATGTGCGTGTGAGAGAGACGAGTGAAAACATGAAGAGAGGATACACACAAGCAGGGAAAGGCGGTAGAGAGAGCTGGGTTAAATGGGAAAAAGGAGAGGGCAGAGACAAGGAGTGGAAGAAGAGATAGAGAGGACATGCATGTGGTGTGTGAGAAAGACAGATCGATACAGAGTGAGGCAGAGAGTGAGACAGGAAGGTGTAGAGGGAGGAGCGGAGGAAGAGCGGTAGGCAGAGTGGGATCTGGAGGTGGAAAACGCGAGAGGCCGGTAAGGCGGGACAGATGCTGCTAGAGGCCCTGTGCTCGCAATATGCAGTCTTGCCTGGGGTTGTATGCAGAAAGTGTGTAGTGGGAGCAGTTGTCTATTGCCACTTGTGTACGCTTGGCGTTTACCTTACGGGAGCGAGCAGCGGCAGGGCGATAATTGCTAAAATATGGCACCGCTGCTCGCTCCCGCAAGGGAAACGCCAAACGTGTATGAGTCACAATAGAAACCAATGGAGAACATGCACGCATTTAGGCAAAAGTCCTGAGCGATGGCTAAAGGTCCCCTCCTAAGCAACGCTTGCGTGCTGCGTACGCGAGACCTAAAAAGCAGGCACACAGTGTGTTGGTTTCGAGTAGTTTTAATGGCAATGTGTTTCAATCCTTCCGGGTTTTCGTCAAGGCCCGATCACATTTTTAGGTCTCGCGTTTGGCAGCGCATGCGCTGCATGCGCTGTCTCAGCGAGACCTAAAGTAATCTATATGTTGGGTGAAACTCTGTGTAATTTGTTATACAGCTTGTGATTCGTTTAACTGTGGCAATGCTTTTCTTATCTTTCTTTCTGTTGGCTGTTGATCCCATAGTAACTTCCTTGAAGTCCCGAAGCAGCGGCGCCTAACTACTGTTTTCCTCCGCTCGCACTTGTTTTAATTAGCAGCGGTGCCCTGTAGCTGAGGAAGAGCGGCTCCCTGGCCTCTTCTTGGCCAATAGGGAGCTGGGAATTACATCAGCATGGTGCTGTGAGAGCCAGCATGTCTGCAAATGTTCATTTTCAACGTGATAGGGTGGCCGTCATACTCCCTGATCCACTGCAGTGCAACCCAGACTTGGTATTGTTTTTTGATGTAGCGCCACGTCCCCCTGCGCCTGCTGAATCTGCGCATTCCGATCACGTCTGGAATTTGGATGCCTGTTTCTCGGACTCCGCCTTGCATCGTGTCCCTGGGGCTTCGGAGGAGCGGGCAAGGAAGAGGCTTTACAGCACAGGCCGTGGGTGAACCCAGCTCCCAAGGAAGGCAGCAGCTCCCCGAATCCACTCTGCCTGCCCGTCGGAGCCAGCCCAGCAGTCAACCCGAGGGCGGAGAACTGACAACCCCGCCCTGTCCACCCGCCGAAAGCACTACAACCCACAGCGCCAGCCGAAAGCACTACATCCCCGCTCCCTCTCCTCCAGCAGCAGCCTGGCAACACACAAACACACAACCTCTTCACACAGCAGCAGCCTGTTCCTACATCCCCGCTCCCCCTCCCCGCATCCCAGTACCTCAGCCAGAGGCGCAACTAGAGCCAAATTACGGGGGGGGCTGAGAAAATTTCGGGGGGGCTGAACTTTAAGCAATAGGCAGAGTGGAGCTGCAGGGGCTCTTAGAAGGGGTGAAACAACAGCGAGGCCTCATTAACATGCAAATTGTCTTTTAAAGACCTGTGAAGTGCTCGGGTGCGGCTGCTTTTTTGCCCGGGAAGGTGTCTCATCCCGGGCTGCCACACGCGACGGGGGGGGGGGGGGGCTGAAGCCCTGTGAGTCCAATGGGTGTTGCGCGCCTGACCTCAGCCATGGGCACCACGGTCCCCCAGATGCTGCAAAACACCGCCTGGGGCAACAAACACTACGGAGCCCAATTGAACCGTGGCAGCACACCATCCCCTGGGAAATACAACAGCGGCCAGCTGAAAGCGCTCCATCTGCGCCCCCGCCACTGCCCGAGCGTGGAGGCCCCTGCCCATTGCACAGCTCTCAATGCACCGTGACTGACCTGAAGGTGTAACCGCGTAGCCCCCACCCCCAACCGCCGGCGTCCCTATGGTGGTGCCTTGGTGTATACGAATACTATCAAATCACAAGTGCCCCCTGTGACGAGTTGATTAATGTGCTAACTGTCTTCCCCGCGTATCCCCACTGCCTCGTGCCCCTAGAGCCCCCCCCTTTCCTGAAGGTGACCATCCGCTCCCCAACCACCTGTGCAAACTACCTCCCGGCTCCTCTGCATTTCTCCCTGCTCAAACCAGTGCCCCCCACCTCTCCTACTGGCGCTCCCGCATCTCCCTCCACTCCCAATCAGTGCTTGTGTGTGTCTTCCAGACTTGCCCGCCACGTCACACCCGGCTAACTTCCCTTCCGTACTATTCCCAGGACACTAAACCATCTGCCCAGAATCACCGGATGTGATCAACACCGAAATCTGCACGCCATCCCACAGCCCCAAAGTCAACAGCCTTGCCCACAATGCCCAACGCCTCCCCATGGGACCCCTACATTGCCCACCATATGCTCTAACAACACTGTGCCCTGATCCCCCCTAGCAATCCGCCACCTCCAAAGCGCGCTCCAGCAGTCAAAGAAACAGTCTCCCATCACCAGCTTCACCCAGCCCTCCCGCACCCCTTCCCGTTCTCGTGCGCACTTCCACCCCTCACCCACTTGTGTAAATTCGCACCCAAACCCCCTAAATCCCACCCCCAAACCACGAGCATTGAACCCTCGGCAGCACTTCCAATTCCCCACCCATAACCACCAGCAAAAAAAAAAAAATCATCCATCCTCTGGTACCTGGGCTAAGCCTCGGACCTGTAAATTTGATGCCACCTCGAAACGCACGTAGATGAATGGACTTTTAAAATACTTTGGGATAATAATAATGTATTAAAAGTGCGCATTCTTACTCATATGTTGTGGCTATACATAGGGTGTTCACTAGCACGGAGCTCCTAGAAGGAGCTACTGTTTTGAAGGACACGTGAGAGCGCTATGCGGCGAACACATGTAAAATAGCGCGAAGACACCTGCGCGTGTTTATTTAATTTATGGCCACAGACAGTCCATATTACTCGAGCAAAATATTAAGCGCGATGGCAGACAGCATGCTGTAAGTGTTAATCAGATACCCATGCAGACCCAGACCCCAGCTGCAGCAGCTCTAAAACCTCTCTGCCCCTCACCCACTCACGCAGAGTCCAGTAGGAATACTCCGCCTGCAGTGTGTTGGGCAAAGGTGTTTTTCATGGAGGACAAGCAGAGGAACAAGTCATGGGAACAAGAGGCTGCAGGAGTTCGGGAGGCTGCGCTAATGACGACCCCCTGGGAAGTGCTACTTGAGGACACAGCAGGAATATTCTGTGCTCTGGCAGCCTCCCTCCCTTTCCGACCCAGCAGGAGCCCAAGCCATTTTGACGATAATGATCACTAAGTGAGCAGAAATGTCACTTCACAAATTAATATAAGTTCTCTTTAAGGACATTGTACGAGCCCTTGTAGACTCCTAAAACATTAACAAATTTCGGATTTTTTTGCCTACCTGATGCAGCTCTCCCATATAGCAGCCAGCAGATCAATAGACAGGCGGGCTGGGGTTGCAGCCACGGTCAAATTCCGTTCCAATCTATGTAGAGAGACGCAGAGGGGGTGGGGGGAGTGTGGCAGAGGCCCATCTAATTAACAAACATTTGCAATGCAATAGATCTCGCATATACGCGAGTTTCAGCTATTGGCATTGTAAATGACAATGCCTTTTATTTATGTTTTAAAAACAAAAACAAAAAAAGGCATTATTATTTGCAATGTCAATAGGTCAAACTCGCGTAAATGCGAGACCTATTGCATTGCAAATGCTTGTTATTTTTTTATTGGGTTGTGACGAAGGCCCGGAAGGGTTGAAACGCATTGCCATTAAAACTACTCAAAAACAACACGCTGTGTGCAGGCATTTAAATCTTGGATATCGCCCAGGATAGGTACAGACCACAAAACATAGAATGTTGCTGTGATGAAGTGCTTTATTTAAAATTCATGGCTCACTGTCTACTTCAGGCCAATGCCTGACATGACGCTTTTCGACCGACAAAACTTGGTCTTGATATATATATACTTTTTTTAATTTTTAAAGGTAAGATATATATATATATATTTTGTATAAAAATATATATAGAAATATTTACATATATATAATTGTTTTAATATATATGTATAACTAAATCTAAATATATATACACACACATGCATAGACCCTTTCCACCCAAAAACCCATACCAACCCTAAACACGAAAACCCAATAACACCCAAAATCCCATACCTGCCATAAAACCCTAAATACTAAAAAACCCTTAGGACCCAAAAACCCATACACACCCTAAACCCTAAAAACCCTTACCACCCAAAAAACCATACCCACCCTAAACACCCTTGAGCACCCAAGAACCCAACCCCATCCGAAACCTTCAAATTTCCCTTGCCACCGAAAAACCCATACCTACCCTAGACCATAAAAATCCCTTACTATCCAAAAACCCATACCCAACCTAAACTCTGAAAAATAACATTGTAACCCAAAAACCCATACCCACCAAAAATCCTAAAATTACCCTTGCCACAAAAAACCCAAACCAATCCTAAACACTACAAATCCACTAACCCACCCATAAGCACTAAAAATAAAAATCCATAATATACATCATCTCTATCCAGAGGGATGAAAGACGGAACCATGCAAGCCATTACTGCACATGACTTTACAACGTGGTCATTATAACAACTGTGACATTACCAAGCAAGTCTTTACCACACATATGCCTTTACCAGGCATGCCTTTACAACAAAATTTGCATTGTTAAGGCATGTATAGTAAAGCTATATGTGAGGTAAAAACTTACCAGGTAAGTATAGCCCCAAATAAAAAAAATAATAATATATATATATATATATATATATATATATATATATATATATATATATATTCACTGAAAAAACCATAGGTTTCACACATGTTATAGTTAGCGGAAATTTTACTGATAAAAAACCAGTGAAATTCCCCCGTTATAGTTAGCGCAGGCAACTATAACTCACGCGACCGCAATCCTCTGCTGATGCTAATACTGTATTTAGACACTTATTTGCCCATGTCTTCTTCCATACATTTTTAGCTATACATATATTACAAATATTTTTTTTTCATAAAGACACATATGTCATCAGCAGAAGATTGCAGTCGCGTGAGTTATAGTTGCCTGCGCTAACTATAACGGGGGAATTTCACTGGTTTTTTATCAGTAAAATTTCCGCTAACTATAACATGTGTGAAACCTATGGTTTTTTCAGTGAATTTGCAAGGTTTTTTAAATGCTAATTCCTAACTATAACGTGTGTGAAACCTATGGTTTTTTCAGTGAATTAGTACGGTTTTTTAAATGCTAAGTTTTTTTCCCTTATAATAAGCCCTGTACATTTGGTGGCCTTCGGCCACCAAAAGCACAGGGGGTGGGGTAAGTGTGGATAGTGTTTTTTGCCCTTAACATAAGCCCTATGCTTTTGGTGGCCTTCGGCCACCAAAAGCACAGGGGGTGGGGTAAGTGTGGATAGTGTTTTTTTTATTTTTATTTTTTTACCGTACGCTTACGGTAAGCGTACGGTAAGCGTACCCCGCGAAATTGCCGAAAAAAAAATAAAACCGTTTTTGCACTTGGGGGATGTTTGGGGACTCCCTCAACCTGACTATGTGGGAGGGAGTTGTCAAAACAGCCCCTTTACATGTTTTTGGGCTTGATATTTTAAAAATCACTCTCAGTGCGAGAGACAAAATGGCGGCCGCCGCTTCCTGGTTTCGGCCGATTCGAATGTTTACTAAGATCTAAGAGCCAATCAGAATCGCGCTCGCGCACGCCACCGTACGCTTACCGTAAGCGTACGGTAAGCGTACCGTAAGCTGGCTCAGATATATATATTGATTTAAAGGTTATTTTCTCAGAATCTACTGAACAGATTTACACCAAACCTACAAAAGGCACTTCCTTGACCTAGGGACTACCTCTCCGCCAAATTTTTAGTAATTCTGTTCAGCCGTTCGGGCTGTAGCTCGTTCTAAAGGTCCTATGGAAAAATGCACGGGAAAAACGCGTTTTGGGACCCCCCTTTTATCTCAGCCCCCGCTTGACGGATCCCCCCGAGACTTTCAGGGTAGGAGCGGAGCGTAGCGCCCCACCTATTTTGAAAAATTTGCGAGGATTCGTCGACCGGCGCCAAAGTTATTCAAAATAGAATGTTGAGGTTTTCCTATGGAAACGTGGTCCTAACTATAACTACCTACTGGCTATCGCCAGTAGGTAATATAGTTTTTTTCGACCTTTAAAAGAAATATATATTGTTTTCCTATATATATATATATATATTCACTGAAAAAACCATAGGTTTCAGGGGTGCTATAGTTAGCTGGACTTTTCACTTGTACAAAACCATTGAAATTCCCCCGTTATAGTTAGTTCAGCTAACTATAACTCGCGTGCCCGCAATGCACTGCTGATGACGTCACATATTACATCACTCATGACATGGTCAGTGACATCACTCATGACATCACTGATGACATCTCAAATGACATCACTGATGACATCACTGATGACATCATCCAGTGAATGTGTGTTATTCTGAAAATTAAATATGTTTTATATATGTATATCTCAAGGTCGATGGAAGAATAAATGGGTATATAAGTGTCTAAATGGATGATTTGTTTTTGAAAAATTGATTGTGTAACTGACTGATTAAGTGTATCATAGTGAATACATGGCTTAGTGAGTAATGTTTAAATATGTAAATATCTGTATCAGTCTCTCACTTTGTGTATAAGTGGCTGCATGGGTTGGTGAGTAGCTACATGGGTGTCTATATAGGTTATTAGTTGGTTTTTTGAGTATCAGTCTGAGTGTCTGCATGGTTCGGTGGGGGTATTATGTAGTGCATAGGTGCATGAATGAGTGACTCACTTTTTGTATGTGTTGAACACAGTATGTGTGCAGGACTGTATGGGTGGATGAGTGTGTGTATGGGTGTGTTAGTGAGTGAATGACTGTCTCAATAGTGTCTTTATGAGTAACTACATATGTTTTAAACTAGTATATGTGACTATTGGTGTATATATGTGAGTATATGTGAGAGTGAGAGATTGAAAGAGTTCCTGTATGAATAAGTATGTGTTTCTATAAGTGATTGTTTAAAAGACTAAGTATGTGTAAGTTTCCGTAGAAGTAAGTGTGGTGGTGTGTGTATAACTGTATATGCAAGTAAATGTATGTTTGATTCTTTATTAGCATGAGTGACTATGTGTGTGAGTAACTCTATGGATGAGTGGCATTGTGTAACAGGATGTATAGGTGTATGAGTACATATGATGAGTGAGTACATGTATGAGTGACTGTATTGGACTGTTGGTGAATGAGTGGATGTGTATGTGGATCTTAGAATTACTGAAGAGGTTGTTGTAACTGGTATTGGTATGTCCATTGTTTTGAAAATGTTAGTCTCTATTTTTGAATGTGTGTATCAAAGGTTATATTAGGGTGAGAGGAGGTCTGCCACTCTATCACAAGGATGATGTCATCAGTGATGTCATCAGTGATGTCATTTGAGATGTCATCAGTGATGTCATGAGTGATGTCACTGACCATGTCATGAGTGATGTAATATGTGACGTCATCAGCAGTGCATTGCGGGCACGCGAGTTATAGTTAGCTGAACTAACTATAACGGGGGAATTTCAATGGTTTTGTACAAGTGAAAAGTCCAGCTAACTATAACACCCCTGAAACCTATGGTTTTTTCAGTGAATTTCTGAGGTTTTTTAAATGCTAATTCCTAACTATAACATGCCTGAAACCTATGGTTTTTTCTGTTAATTTCAAAGGTTTTTTAAATGCTAATTTCTAACTATGCCTACAGAGATAGGACATGTGAAGAAAGAAGAAAAAATGCACAGAAAGAAACAAAAGAAGTGCAGAAAGAAGCAACAGAAGTCCTCAAATACGAAGATAAGTGCAGGAAGAAGGATAACGTGCAGAAAGAACAAAAAGAAGAGCAGAAAGAAGCCTTGTTGCAAAATCATCCTGTACCCTCAACTTTTTCAGACGGATACTGGTGGTAACTGAGTCTGACTAACCAGTCCTAGAGCCAGTGCTATGTTAAAAGACACTTAGAATACAGTGAAAACACCTACATACACTAGGGAACATTATGCGTTGGGGTCCCCCTGTGATTAGCCTTACCTCCTCTATAAGCCCCTAGTATATAATAGGGCATGGGGATTAAAACTACCTCTTAAAACAGGCCACAGGGCGTTTTTGCACACGTTAACTCAGGCCCCGTCCCCTCCTTTCACCATTGTGTAAACACGCCCTGTGTCCGTTTTTAGTTGGGAGATTAAGTTCATTTGAGTCCTGAGGGTCCCTAGGGTCCAACTAGCCCACTAGGTACCTCCAGTAAGTGCCACAGAGCTGCGTTGCAGAGAGGTGTAAAAAGTGGCACGGCCTGGACCACCTCTCTGCAATGCAGCTCAGTGGCGCTTACTGGAAGCACTTGGTGGGCTAGTTAGCCCCCAGGGGCCCTCAGTATTGAAGGGAAATTATATCCCCAATTTAAAACGTGCCATGGTGCGTGTTTGCACACGTCACCTCAGGCCCGTCCCCTCCCTTCACCACTGTGTAAACGCGCCCTGTGGCTGTTCTAAGTTGAGAGATTAAGTCCCCTTGAATCCTAAGGGTCCCTAGGGTCACACTAGACCACTAGGTACCTCCAGTAAGCGCCACAGAGCTGCGTTGCAGAGAGGTGTAAAAAGGGGCTTGGCCTCAGAACACCTGTCTGCAGCGCAGCTCCCTGGCGCATACTGGAGATGCCTGTTGGGGGCGCGTTTGCAGAGTGCTGCATGGAGGGGGCATGGCCTCCGGCACGATGCCAGTCTTTTATTTATTTTATTTTTTTAAGAAGGGGGGCTGTGTGGTTCCCCTTCTTATTCTAATTTATTGGCCCTGATGACCCCATCCCCCAGGGCCTGTCTCCTAATTATATTTTTTTGACCCCAATCCCCAGGGCCGGCCACTGTTTTTTATTATTTTTAAAAAATATATATTTATAGACACACCTAGGACATGCTGGACAAACCGTACGTACCTATCACCATGACGATTTGCGTGATATTCATTAAAAGGCGACTATGCATGCAATTAATCCACGTGGAATGTATTTACACCACTAGTGAAGCTCCGACATGTCTGATGCTCTACCGTGCCTAATCCCGGTAGACACCCTTGTCGTTTATTTATACAAACATGGGTAGCTATTGACGGGCACATTTAATACACATGCACACCAAGCCATTCAAAGGGGATTCGACAAAAATTCGACCAAAACTATGCAAGAAACCCCCCTCACAGTTAATAAAACACACATCCACTGCCGGATGTGTAATACTTTTTATTTTACTCTCTGGAAAGGGGACGAACATCACTTGCGAGTCACAGCGCGCTCCTGACAGAGCCCAATGTTGTGTTACACCCACCATTGCCTGCCGAGTGCCACACACCTCTGTATTGTATTCCACTAGCTAGTGCATATGCTATGACACTCTCTAGCCCATGTGCACTCTAACACCACCCCGTGAAAATGTCATGCCACACTTGTCTTAGCACGGGTTATATTGCCCCATCTAACGTGCCTTCCTCGATGCCTATGTTATAACGCACAGTGCTATGCCATACATATTACAATTTGGGATCCATATCTTTGTCACAGTGCATATGCAACGTTACACTCCCCAGCACATATTTTATATTACAACTTTAGAGACTAGTTAGGTTACACAACACTGCCCTGTGCATATTACACTCTAAGGCGCATATCGCATAGCACGCGCTAGTGCCTGTGCTATCTCGCGCTCTCCAATGAATCTGTCATTGCGCACAATGTATTGCATATTATATTTCACGCCTGGTTCATCTTATATCACACTTTTTGGTGCATAGTTTATACCATACACTATATCTAGTTTTCATTTTCAATCGTGCTCTCAGGACTATGTTCTATATAACACTGTGTTCACCTACCCTTTTCACGGGCATTACATTTTGCGATAGGGGGTGGAGGGTCAGGGGGTGTTTTTGCCAAGTGAGCCCGGAGTCACAGTCACTAACGTCTTCTTCTTCCTGAATAAAAGTGAGATTATGCTGCATACTTGTTCATATTTTAAGTAGTTTGCACAGACAAAATGTTTTAAAAACAATAAAGTTTCTAATACCCGCCTTCTCTGAACAGTTAGCTTGCTGCCCCATCCCCCTCCTCCCTATCCTCTGTTGTGTGAATCCATGGACTAGCCTCCTCCCTCCTGCCATGCATGGTCTGATGTGCTGCCACTGCCCTCAATTTAGTATGATGTACCAGTCCACTCCTCCTGCCCTCCATTGCCCAATTCTATGCCCCATCATTGACCTCCTGCTTAAACTCTGTGCTTAGCTTGCTGCCCCTATTCTCCTTCCCCCTGCCCTCCGATGTCTTTGTGCATGCCCCTGCTCCATCCTTTTGCCCACCATGTCCCATGGACCTGCCACTCCTATCTACTCTGAGTGTTCTGTTGAGCTGCCACTCCCCTCCCACCTGCCTAGCATTGTCAGATGACTGTAACCTGTCCCTGCCACCTCCACCCTGCCTGTCCACATGCCATGCCTCTATCCTCTTCCTCCTGTTCTACATGGTCCATTGTACTGCCACACCCTTCTGCCCTCCCTGGTCTGTTGTGCTGCAACTGCTCCTCCTGCCTGCCCCGTGTGGTCTGTTGTGAGGCCCCTTCCCCTGAACTTTCTTGTCTGTGCACAGGTCCTGACCCTCCCTTCTATCCTCCATCGTCCTTTGTGCATGCCCCTGCACCCTCCTTCTTGCCCATCATAGCCATTGTGCTGCCACTAACCCTCCCACTTGCCATGCATGGTCTTCTGTGCTGCCATGGCCCCTCCCACCTTCCCTGTGTGGTCAGTTAGCTGCCCCTGACCCCCTCCCACCTTCCCTCCATGGTCTGTGTGTATGCCATCACAGTCTCACTGTTGCTCTTCATGTTGTGTCTTGCTTCTAGTGCCCATCCTGCCTGACCTCCATGGCCATCTTGCTGCTCCTGCCCTGCCCCCTTGCCCCCAGCCCTCTGTTTACATGTGCAGACCCCTACTCCCTCCCTCCTGGCTTGTCTGTTCCATTGTAATGCCCCTGATCCGTCCCTCCTGCCCTTTATGGTCTGTTATGCTGCAGCCTTCTCTCCTGTCTGTCCATTATGGTCAGCTAGCTACCATTGCCTCTTGCCCCTCTGTTCTCTGTTGTCCATGTGCATGGTCCTGTCCCCTCCCTCTTGCTTTCTATGGATTGTTGTGCTGCACTCCCGTCCTGCATGCACTGTGTGGTGTATTGTGCTGCTGCAAACCCTGATGCCTGCCCTGCAGGGTCAGTTTGGTGCACCTCTCCATGTCTCTCCTGTCCTCTGTTATCCAAGTCCATGTCCCTATCCCATTTCCTTCCATGATCCAATGTACCATACTTGCGAACATTTTGAACTTGGTAAGAGGGAGATTTTGAAAAAAAACTGGGGTATTGATTTTCCCCTTTGAGTTACATTGAAAAAGAGGATATTGTAGACAGGAGACAGATCAAATAAAGCCCATTTGAGCTTAAAAACATTGGACGTTTCCTGGCTGAATCGGGTCTGTTGGCATGTATGGTTGTACTACCATTGCCTCTTCCTTCTGCCCACAATGGTCTATTACATTGCCACAGCCTTGAAGGAGGGTAGATTTTGTATCACAGGGGGCCCCTGGCCCGTTCTGTCCACACCTGAAGTATGAGACCCTTGTCCTTGCCCTGCCAGCCGCATTTGTAGGCCGTATTAAATTGACCAGCGGGTCCTGTGTTGCTATATAATTATCCTGAGACATCCTTACCACTCAGCCAGCATAAAACCCCTGTGTAGGCCCTTCTGTTCAATATGTAGGCCTCTTTGTTAAATTGACCATAGCTCTGCAATTTTAGTGTATAGCAGTCTGAAGGCAGGTCTGCGAGGCCTTCTGCTCCAAACTAGTAGCCCCCACCCTACCCGAGTGCTCCGTGCTCGGTATCAAAGTTCAACATCCCCCTGAAGCTGTCGACATACAGTAGGCTGCATCCTGGACTGCTACTTGCTTCCTGGGCAGGTTTCCCGCTTTTAAGGAAGTGGCAACCGCAGAGCGTCAAGTTAGGAGAACTGAGGAGATTTTATACATGAATATATTGAATTCCTGTACAATACCCATTATTTTCTGCTTGCTCTATGGAACTTACGATAAGCGATTGGCCTGAGAGACTGACCTTTTCACCCAGTCCATTGTCAGCATTAAGTGGGTAAATGACGAAATGTCTGGTAAAATCTGCAGACGAAGCTTTTGGGTAGCATACGTAGGTAGATGTAGCGTGCAAAGGAGCCCACAAAATGATATAAAAAGGGAGCACCCACAGATATCGACGGACAACCTCGCCGTCTGTATGTAGGTTAACAGGCTGTGCAGGTTTTCCCCAAGAACTGGGAGCTCTTGTCTTCCTTTGCTTAAAATGTCTTGCTCTGCTTTGCTTGAAGTATCTTATTCTATTTTACCTATATGAAATGTCATGTTATGTTTAACCATTGTTCTCTTTACTTTTGCATTTAAAAGATGTTGTATTGTAATTGCAGGAATGCTTGCTCTAAGAGTAAATGTGAGTGTCCCTAGGTAACATTTTCCTTGGTGTAACTTGTTTCTCATGATGCATTTATAGATGTGTTTTCTCTCTCTCTCTGTCAGTCCATTAATTGAGATACAGAGAATATCATGACAGCTGTATGATTATCTGGATTCTGTATTTTGTACTTTATGTCTCTATTCTGCGGTTTCTTTGAAGTTGCATCTTCTCATTAAACTGCCATTGTATTCTGCCTCCAATTCCATGTCTCATATGTCTGTTTTCTTCATTTTTGGAGCAAGCGTTCCTAGGCACCCCGGCTCAAATTAAGGTGCCCCTTTTGTCCCTGACTCACTCTCCTGCTCAGTTCTGTGGTGGCTCCCGGGGCTCTGGGGACCGCCCCTAGCTTCCTTGACCCGTAATAGATCTTCCCTCCAACAGCTTCTCTTGCAAGTCCTGTATTGTTGGTTTGTTGCCCCTGCCCCCCTTTCCACTGCCCTCCGTAGTCTGTTGTGCTTCCACGGCCCTTCCTGCCTGCTCAGTGTGGTTAAATTGTTGCCTTTGCACCCTCCTACCTGCCTTCAATTTTCAGAGTCCGTGCCCCTGGCCTCTGCCTCTCAACAGTATCCTAATGAACAACTAGATTGCTAACATTCTATATTTATTACAAAAGTGTGGAACGCCTGACATCATCTTGATGTAATCAAAACTGTAATACCTAGAGCATTCCTTTAGAAATTACATATATGAGAGGGTCTTATTGGCATCAAAATTATGGTTAGTGCTCTAAAAGACTAAAATAAGGACATATTTTCTGAGTTTTCAAATAGCGACAAAGCACTTTTAAATTATTTGTTATCTTTATGTTTTTTTATCTAGTTGACAACTTGATTAAATGTTGCACTTAGGGGAGAGGATGTGGTGTTACTTCCAGAACTGCAGACTTTGCAACTGGGGAACCAGGTTGAAGTTTCTGCTTCAGCTCGACATTCTGTGATTCTGGTCAAATCACTTAGTCTCCCCATGTCTACAACCAAAATGAATTTGTTCTTGTGTGATGTAACCAATGCTCATGTAAAGCACTCCAATACCTGACAAGTCTGCACTATATAACACTGCAAAAACACAAAATAATAAGTGTTTTGCACACTTCTGTCATTGGGCTATATTTGGGCTATATATGAGTGATTTTGGGCTACATTTGGGCTCTTTTGTCTCCGGTGGCCATCTTGGGAGATTTATTTGTTATGAAGTTTCCTTATTTCCTCATGTACTGCAGTCTCCTCAGTCGGAAATGCTTTCAGTTTTTTACTTTGATTCCATCATGAAGGTATTCAGATATGTCACACATCTGCCATGAATACTGAATGTTAGCACTCTAGTTGCTCATTAGATCACTGTAGTAAAACTACTGTTCACCATGGAAGTCTGCTCCTGGTATTAAAAGTGCATGTTTCAGTCTGCATGTCAGAATTTTTTAATGAAATAGAAGAGGATTTGAGAAGTCACTCAAAATGTGCCCTCATTTTCTTTCTTCAGCATTAATCATAATTTCTATGGCAAAATGAACCCCCTCATTGTGTTCCTTTTTAAATTAAATGTTTTAAGTGTTACCAGTTTATTCCAATCAAGATGGCTTCAGGTGTGCCATACTTTTGTCATAATGAAGACAGTAAGTGCTCTAGTTGTTTTTAAGAACATTCTTGGACATTCTGTCATTGGGCTATACTTGGGCTACATCTGGGTGATATTTGGGCTACATTTGGGCTCTTTTGTCTCTGGTGGCCATCTTGGGAGACTTATTTGTTATGAAGTTTCCTAATTTCCTCATTTACTGCAGTCTCCTCAGTAGGAAATACTTTCAGTTTTTTACTTTGATTCCATCAAGAAGGCATTCAAATGTGTCACACATTTGCCATAAAATCAGAATGTTAGCACTCTTTTTGCTCATTAGATCACTGTAGTAAAGCTACTGCTCACCAGGGAAAACTGCTGCTGGTATTGAAAGTGCATGTTTCAGTCTGCATGCCAGGATTTGAGCAGTCACTCAAAATGTGCCCTAACTTTTTCTTTCTGCAGCACTAATCATACTTTTTATGGAAAAATGAACCCCCTCATTTTGTTCCTTTTTAAATTAAATGTTTTAAGAGTTACCACTTTAATCCAAGCAAGATGGCTTCAGGTGTGCCATACATTTATCCTAAGTAGGACGGTTAGCGCTCTAGTAGTTCTTTGGAACACTCTGGAAAGCTGCAGTAGAACACAAAGGAATCAACTGACAGTCTCTGCCCTTGTTGGATGTACATGTTTTACTGAGAATGTCAGACTTCATTCTCACATGACTGAGAAAGATAATGTGAATTTACAGAAAATAAGCTCTCAGTTTAGCTTATAGATCACCTTCCAAACCTCTGTGGTAAAAGCATGAGAAAATATTTTTCTCTCAATCATGATATCCCAGCAGAAGGCTTTTTCACATGGTGAAATCACCTTAGAACATACCACAATTCCTAAAATGAGTATGGTACCATCAACAAATGATTTATAATGTAACTAAAGTCTTAAAATCTTCTATTAACTGCAATGCTTTTTAATGAGGTGCTATCATGTATATTGGTCCCAAGATGGCTGCCAACACTTCTTGGATGAAGTGCTGACAGCCAATCAGATCTCAGGATGAGATGTGTGGTTAGGCTCCGCCCACATATATATATTGATTTAAATGCTATTTTCTCAGGAACTACTGAACAGATTTACACCAGACCTACAAAAGGCACTTCCTTGACCTGAGGACTACCTCTCTGCCAAATTTCAAGTAACTCTGTTCAGCCGTTCTGGCTGTAGCTGTGTCTAAAGGTCCTATGGAAAAATGCATGGGAAAAACGCGTTTTGGGACCCCCCTTTTTTCTCAGCCCCCGCTTGACGAATCCCCCCGAGACTTTCAGGGTAGGAGCGGAGCGTAGCGCCCCACCTATTTTGAAAATTTCGCTAGGATTCATCGACCGGCGCCAAAGTTATTCCAAATAGAATGTTGCGGATTTCCTATGGAAACAGGGTCCTAACTATAACTATCTACTGGCGACCGCCAGTAGATAATATACACACATATATATATATATATATATATATATTCACTGAAAAAACCATAGGTTTCACACACGTTATAGTTAGGGATTAGCATTTAAAAAACCTTGCAAATTCACTTAAAAAACCATAGGTTTCACACATGTTATAGTTAGATGGATATTTCACTCGTAAAAAAACAATGAAATTCCCCCGTTATAGTTAGTTCAGATAACTATAACTCGCGCACCCGCAATCCTGCTCATGACGTCACATATTACATCACTCATGACATGGTCAGTGGCATCACTCATGACATCACTGATTACATCATCCTTGTGATAGAGTGGCGGTTGCACAAGTTATAGTTATCTGAACTAACTATAACGGGGGAATTTTATTGGTTTTTTACGAGTGAAATATCCACCTAACTATGAATTTTTTTTTTTTTTATGGTTTTTCACCGTGCGCGCACCCCGCGATTTTTTAAAAATACAATTACAATGTTTTTTTCTGCCTTCGGGGTCCTTCAGGGACCCCCTGACAAAGGCTAGGGGTTCAGGAACTCTCTACCCTGCCCCCTTTTCACGTTCGCCACCTTCCTTTTTCACTCTCGCACTGAAAACAAACAAAATGATGGCCGACACTTCCTGATTTCGACCGATTCGAACGTTGACTGACATGTAACCACCAATCAGAATTACGCTCGCGCACGTTAGGGTGCGCGCATGGGGCGCGGCTGTAGATATTTATGTGCTTTAACTGCAATTTTCTCAGGAACTACTGAACAGATTGACTCCATATATGCAAAAGGCACATCCCTGACCTGAGGACTACCTCTCTGCCAAATTTCAAGTAATTCTGTTCAGCCGTTCGGGCTGTACCTTCGAATAAAGGTCCTATGGGAAAATGCATGGGGAAAACGTGTTTTGGGGCCCCCCTTTTTTCTCGGCCCCCGCTTGACGAATCCCCCTGAGACTTTCAGGGTAGGAGCTGAGCGGAGCGCCCCATTAGTTTTGAAAATTTCGCGAAGATTCGTCAAACGTCGCCAAAGTTATTCAAAATAGAATTTTGAGATTTCCTATGGAAACACAGTCCTAACTATAACTATCTACTGGTGACCGCCAGTAGATAATGTATATATATATATATATATATATATATATATATATTCACTGAAAAAAAACATAGGTTTCAGGCACGTTATAGTTAGGAATTAGCATTTAAAAAACCTTAAAAATTCACTGAAAAAATCATAGGTTTCAGGGGCGTTATAGTTAGCTGGACTTTTCACTCGTACAAAACCATTGAAATTCCCCCGTTATAGTTAGTTCAGCTAACTATAACTCGTGCGCCCGCAATGCACTGCTGATGACATCACATATTACATCACTCATGATATGGTCAGTGACATCACTGATGACATCTCAAATGACATCACTGATGACATCATCCAATGAATGTGTTTTTCTGAAAATTACATATGTTTTATATATGTATATCTCAAGGTCGATGGAAGAATAAATGGGTATATAAGTGGCTAAATGGATGATTTGTTTTTCAAAAATTGATTGTATAACTGACTGATTAAGTGTATCTTAGTGAATACATGGCTTAGTAAGTAATGTATAAATATGTAAATATCTGTATCAGTCTCTCACTTTGTGTATAAGTGGCTGCATGGGTTGGTGAGTAGCTACATGAGTGTCTATATAGGTTATTAGTTGGTTTTTTGAGTATCAGTATGAGTGTCAGGAATCACGGGAGGTTTCCTCCTCCTACTTCATCGGTAGCTACTATTATCTCATTACAAACTCAAGGAACAGCTAATCTCTTTAGTTGGAGCGCTAGTTGGCACCGTAGAAACTCCAACATGGCCGCCAACATACTGCAACAGCATATCGCTGTTTAGCAGTCTAGTCTTTCAGCAAATGACAGTTAGTGAGGTGTGCGCCAACATTCTACTGCGCACTTCACTGAAGATTCTACTGGAGCAGCACCTGTTTCTTGCGTCGTGGAAGTTAGTCAGGGTAGTGGCGGAA
This sequence comes from Triturus cristatus, assembly GCF_964204655.1. NCBI lineage: Eukaryota > Metazoa > Chordata > Amphibia > Caudata > Salamandridae > Triturus > Triturus cristatus. The sequence goes on from NC_140582.1 coordinate 502,821,798, forward strand.
TTATCGGGTTTAGTTTGTCGGTATACACACATTCATGACTAAGGTTAGTGTCAACATCTAGATATAAATTCAGTTTCCTTCAGAAGCCAATAAATAAACTCTGTTTGAAGATAAATCAGGCTCAAGGTAGCTCAGGTTATCTACAGTAATGTAAATAGTTTAGAAGATCGAAAGTAACATAATTTGAAAGCTAATTCTAGACTGTTTAATCCTGAGGTAAGGGCCGAGTTACAGAATGCAGGCGAGTTCATTCTCTCGCCGCACATGTGGAAACTATTCTCTGTGAGCCATAAATTACTATCACAATTGAAAGGGCTAAACGGGCACTTTATTCCTTCGTGCCGTTCAGTCCTGAAGGAATTGAGAGGTAAAAGACGCGCACACGTTTCTTTCCGTGCGCGCGAAACAAACACAGGCAAAGACTTCACCGGCAATATTTAACGCGTCTCTGCTCCCTGGAGACGCGTAAAAATACTAAAGCGGGTAAAAGTGAACGCAAGCGTTTACCGTTCGCTTGCATTAAATAACGAGGTAGCGCTAATAAAAATTGCAGGCGTTTCATTGCTGTCAACAAACTAGTTGCAGATGCTCATTAATGGCAAAAATCTAATTAAGTAACACCTTCTCTATAGGCTGGAAACAATAAACATAAAATCACCTTTTCCTCCCTTGTAAGAAATAAACAAGGCAGGTGCATACTTGGTTGTGAAAGCCAACATTAAAAGAGCAACTCTACAATTCAGTCACCATTATAAGACAACACTTTCACTTGATTAGTGAGTATCCAGTACAGGAAAAAAGAGAGAATAAACATAATAGTACAATGCAAAGAATATCTAATCAATCAATCATTCAATCACGACATTTGTATAGCACGCTACTCACCCGGAAGGGTCTCAAGGCGCTGGGGGGGAGGGGTACGTTACTGCTCGAACAGCCAGGTCTTGAGCTGCTTCCTGAAGGAGAGATGGTCTTGGGTTAGCCGAAGGTGGATGGGGAGGGAGTTCCAAGTCTTGGCTGCCAGGTAGGAGAAGGATCTTCCTCCGGCGGTGGCTCTGCGGATGCGTGGTACGGTGGCGAGGGCGTGGCTGGTCGATCATAGCTGGCGGGTGGGCGAGTAGAAGGTCATGCGGTCGTTGAGGTACTTGGGGCCCAGGTCGTGGAGAGCCTTGTGTGCATGGGTGAGGAGTCTGAATGTGATTCTCTTGCTGACGGGGAGCCAGTGCAGGTCTCTTAGGTGTCCGGTGATGTGGCTTTGTCGGGGGATGTCCAGGATGAGTCGTGCGGAGGCGTTCTGGATGCGTTGGAGTCTTTTTTGAAGTTTGGCTGTGGTTCCGGCGTAGAGGGTGTTCCCGTAGTCCAGTCGGCAGGTGACGAGTGCCTGGGTAACGGTCTTCCTGGTTTCTGTGGGGATCCATCTGAAGATCTTGCGGAGCCTGCGCAGGGTGTTGAAGCATGATGAGGAGACGGCGTTGACTTGTCTGATCATCGAGAGGGAGGGAGGAGTCCAGGATGAAGACACATACTTACCTTGTTTCTCTTACGTTGAGACAGAGCAGAGTGTGAGATAGAACAACCTGTGAAGAAAAGAGCAAGTGATTAGAGTGAAGGCTTCTCTGAGTAAAAACGTACACAACACTTGAGAGAAGTAAGAAGAGCGGCAAGCCCAAAACCACCTTCTGGTGAGATAAGTAATCTTATGTAAAGAGTACAAGTAAGTTTTAAATAATAAATCACATCTAACTAATGTAATGTTTTCAGCTTAAGAAAAAAGAAGAAGAAAGACCAAGCAGAGCCCGCTGAGTTTTGGAGCTGTCTCGTCTCTGTCCCAACCCCTTTCCCCCCTCAGTACTTACCTGCGATGGAATAATATTAAACCTAGCAGGGGGGGTTCTGACAAGGGCATTGGAATTTTGCGTTGTTCTGCTCCTGTGTGGTAAACTAGTTCCTGCACAACCCCCTTGACAATGAGTGTCTGAGTGTCTGTATGGTTCGGTGGGTGGTATTACGTAGTGCATAGGTGCATGAATGAGTGACTCACTGTTTGTATGTGTTGAAGACAGCATGTGTGCAGGACTGTATGGGTGGATGAGTGTGTGCATGGGTGTGTTAGTGAGTGAATGACTGTCTCAATAGTGTCTTTATGAGTGACTACATATGTTTTAAACTAGTATATGTGACTATTGGTGTATATAAGTGAGTATACGTGAGAGTGAGAGATTGGAAGAGTTCCTGTATGAATAAGTATGTGTTTCTATAAATGATTGTTTAAAAGACTAAGTATGTGTACGTTTCTGTAGAAGTAAGTGTGGTGGTGTGTGTATAACTGTATATGCAAGTAAATGGATGTTTGATTCTTTATTAGCATGAATGACTAAGTGTGTGAGTAACTCTATGGATGAGTGGCGTTGTGTAACAGGATGTATAGGTGTATGAGTGCATATGATGAGTGAGTACATGTATGAGTGACTGTATAGGACTGTTGGTGAATGAGTGGATGTGTATGTGGATCTTAGAATTACTGAATAGGTTGTTGTAACTGGTATTGGTATGTCCATTGTTTTGAAATTTTTAGTTTCTATTTTTGAATGTGTGTATCAAAGTTTATATTAGGGGGAGAGGAGGTCTGCCACTCTATCACAAGGATGATGTCATCAGTGATGTCATCAGTGATGTCATTTGAGATGTCATAAGTGATGTCATGAGCGATGTCACTGACCATGTCATGAGTCGTCATATGTCATATGTCATATGACGTCATCCGCAGTGCATTGCGGGCTTGCGAGTTATAGTTAGCTGAACTAACTATAACAGGGGAATTTCAATGGTTTTGTACGAGTGAAAAGTCCAGCTAACTATAACGCCCCAGGTTTTTTCAGTGAATTTTTAATGTTTTTTAAATGCTAATTCCTAACTATAACATGCCTGAAAACTATGATTTTTTCAGTGAATTTCAAAGGTTTTTAAATGCTAATTTCTAACTATGCCTACAGAGATAGGACATGTGAAGAAAGAAGAAAAAACGCACAGAAAGAAAAAAAGAAATGCTGAAAGAAGCAACAGAAGTCCTCAAAGACGAAGAAAAGTGCAGGAAGAAGGATAACGTACAGAAATAACAAACAGAAGAGCAGAAAGAAGCCTTGTTGCAAAATCATCCTGTACCCTCAACTTTTTCAGACGGATAATGGTGGTAACTGAGTCTGACTAACCAGTCCTAGAGCCAGTGCTATGTTAAAAGACACTCAGAATACAGTGAAAACACCTACATACACTAGGGAACACTATGCGTTGGGGTCCCCTGTGATTCGCATGACCTCCTCTGTAAACCCCTAGTATATAATAGGGCAGGGGATTAAAACTACCTCTTAAAACGCGCCACAGGGCGTGTTTGTACACGTCACCTCAGGCCCCGTCCCCTCCCTTCCCCACTGTGTAAACATGCCCTGTGGCCATTTTAAGTTGGGAGATTAAGTCCCCTTGAATCCTGAGGGTCCCTTGGGTCCAACTAGACCACTAGGTACCTCCAGTAAGCATCACAGAGCTGCGTTGCAGAGAGATGTAAAAAGGGGCACGGCCTAGACCACCTCTCTGCAACGCAGTGCAGTGGCGCTTACTGGAAGCACCTGGTGGGCTAGTTGGCCCCCAGGGTCCCTCAGGATTGAAGAGGAATTATTTCCCCAACTTAAAACGTGCCACAGGGCATGTTTGCACACGTTAACTCAGGCCCCGTCCCCTCCCTTCACCACTGTGTAAACACGCCCTGTGGCCGTTTTTAGTTGGGAGATTAAGTTCATTTGAATCCTGAGGGTCCTAGGGTCCAACTAGCCCACTAGGTACCTCCAGTAAATGCCACAGAGCTGCGTTTCAGAGCGGTGTAAAAAGTGGCGTGGCCTGGACCACCTCTCTGCAGTGCAGCTCAGTGGCACTTACTGGAAGCACCTGGTGGGCTAGTTAGCCCCCAGGGGCCCTCAGGATTGAAGGGGAATTATTTCCCCAATTTAAAACGCGCCATAGGGCGTGTTTGCACACGTCACCTCAGGCCCCGTCCCCTCCCTTCCCCACTGTGTAAACACGCCCTGTGGCCGTTTTAAGTTGGGAGATTAAGTCCCCTTGAATCCTGAGGGTCCCTAGGGGTAAAATAGCCCACCAGGTACGTCCAGTAAGCGCCATTGCAGAGAGGTGTAAAAAGGGGCACGGCCTGCACCACCTTTCTGCAACGCAGAGTAGTGGAGCTTACTGGAAGCACCTGGTGGGCTAGTTGGCCCCTAGGGACCCTCAGGATTGAAAGGGAATTATTTCCCCAACTTAAAATGCGCACCAGGGCGTGTTTGCACACGTCACCTCAGGCCCCGTCCCCTCCCTTCACCACTGTGTAAACACGCCCTGTGGCCGTTCTAAGTTGAGAGATTAAGTCCCCTTGAATCCTAAGGGTCCCTAGGGTCAAACTAGCCCACTAGGTACCTCCAGTAAGCGCCACAGAGCTGCGTTGCATAGAGGTGTAAAAAGGGTCGTGGCCTCAGAATACCTGTCTGCAACGCAGCCCCCTGGCGCATACTGGAGATACCTGTTGGGCTAGTTGGCCCTCAGGGACCCTCAGTATTGAAGGGGAATTAATTCCCCAATTTACAAATGGCCAGAGTGCACGTTTGCAGAGTGATGTGCGATGCCGGCCTTTTATTTACTTTATTTTTTTAATAAGGAGGGCTGTGTGGCCCCCCTTCTTTTTCTAATTTATTGGCCCTGGGGACCCCATCCCCCAGGGCCTGCACCCTAATTTTTTTTGTTGAAAAAAAGTAATTAGGAAGGGGGCCACGTGGTCCCCCTCCCAAGGCCTTAATCGGCCCGGGGACACCAGCCCCCGGGTCATGGCCTTTTTTAAAAAAAAATCTTTAGGAGGGGTACTGCGTTGCCCCCCTCCTCAGGCCACTTATGGCCCCAGGGACCCCATCCCCCGGGGCCGGCCTTTGTTTTTTATTATTTTTAAAAAATATATATTTATAGAAACACCTAGGACATGCTGGACAAACCGTATGTACCTACCACCATGACGATTTGCGTGATATTCATTAAAAGGCGACTATGCATACAATGAATCCACGTGGAATGTATTTCCACCGCTAGTGAAGCTCTGACATGTCTGACGCCCTACCATGCCTAATCCCGGCGCCCCTGCCGGTGGGTACTCTCCAAGTAGACACCCTTGTCGTTTATTTATACAAACATGGGTAGCTACTGATGGGCACATTTAATACACACGCACACCAAGCCATTCAAAGGGGATTCGACAAAAATTCGACCAAACTATGCAAGAAACCCCCCTCACGGTTAATAAGACACACATTTACTGCCGGATGTGTAATACTATTTATTTTACTCTCTGGAAAGGAGACAAACCTCACTTGAGAGTCACAGCGTGCTCCTGGCTGAGCCCAATACTGTGTTACACCAACCAGTGCCCGCCGAGTGCCACACACCTCTGTGTTGTATTCCACCACCTAGTGTGTATGCTATGATACTCTCTAGCCCATGTGCACTGTAACACCACCCCGTGAATATGTCATGCCACACTTGCCTTTGCACGGGTTATATTGCCCCATCTAACATGCCTTCCTTGATGCCTATGTTATAACGCACAGCGCTATGCCATACATATTACAATCTGGGATCCATATCTTTGTCACAGTGCATATGCAACATTACACTCCCCAGCACATATTTTATATAACAACGTTAGAGACTAGTCAGGTTACACAACACTGCCCTGTGCATATTACACTCCAAGGCGCACATCGCATAGCACGCGCTAGTGCCTGTGCTATCTCGCGCTCTCCAATGAATTTGTCATTGCGCACGATGTATTGCATATTATATTTCACGCCCCGGTTCATCTTATATCACAGTTTTTGGTGCATAGTTTACACCATATACTATATCTAGTTTTCATTTTCAATCGTGCTCTCAGGACTATGTTCTATATAACACTGCGTCCACCTAACCTTTTCACGGGCATTAAATTTTGTGATGGGGGTGGAGGGTCAGGGGGTGTTTCTGCCAAGTGAGCCCGGAGTCACAGTCACAAACGTCCTCTTCTTCCTGAATAAAAGTGAGATTATGCTGCATACTTGTTCATATTTTAAGTAGTTCGCACAGACACACATTTTAAAAACAATAAAGTTCCTAATTGCCACCTTCTCTGAACAGTTAGCTTGCTGCCCCAGCCACCTTCTCCCTATCCTCTGTTGTCTGAATCCATGGACTAGCCTCCTCCCTCCTGCCATGTATGGTATGTTGTGCTGCCACTGCCCTCCATTTAGCATGATGTACCAGTCCACTCCTCCTGCCCTCCATTGCCCAATTCTATGGCCCATCATTGACCTCCTGCTTAGCCTCTGTGCTTAGCTTGCTGCCCCTATTCTCCTTCCCTCTGCTCTCCGATGTCTTTGCGCATGCCCCTGCTCCATCCTTTTTGCCCACCATGTTCCATGGACCTGCCACTCCTATCTACTCTGAGTGTTCTGTTGAGCTGCCACTCCCCTCCCACCTGCCTAGCATTGTCAGATGACTGTAACCTGTCCCTGCCACCTCCACCCTGCCTGTCCACATGCCATACCCCTTTCCCCTTCCTCCTGTCCTCCATGGTCCATTTTACTGCCACACCCTTCTGCCCTCCCTGGTCTGTTGTGTTGCAACTGCTCCTCCTGCCTGCCCCGCGTGGTCTGTTGTGAGGCCCCTTCCCCTGAACTCTCTTGTCTGTGCCCAGGTCCTGACCCTCCCTTCTATCCTCAATGGTCCTTTGTGCATGCCCCTGAACCTTCCTTCTTGCCCATCATAGCCATTGTGCTGCCACTAACCCTCCTGCTCTCCATGCATGGTCTTCTGTGCTGCCATGGCCCCTCCCACCTTCCATGTGTGGTCAGCTAGCTGTGCCTGACCCCCTCCCACCTTCCCTCCATGGTCTGTGTGTATGCCATCATAGTCTCACTGTTGCTCTCCATGGTGTGTCTTGTTTCTAGTACCCTTCCTGCCTGACCTCCATGTTTGTCTTGCTGCTCCTGCCCTGCCCCCTTGCTCCCTGCCCTCTGTTTCCATGTGCAGACCCCTATTCCCTCCCTCCTGCGCTTGTCTGTTCCATTGTAATGCCCCTGAGCCGTCCCTGCTGCCCTTCATGGTCTGTTATGCTGCAGCTTTCTCTCATGTCTGTCCATTATGGGCAGCTAGCTACCATTGCCTCTTTCCCCTCTGTTCTCTGTTGTCCATGTGCATGGTCCTGTCCCCTCCCTATTGCTTTCTATGGATTGTTGTGCTGCACTCCCATCCCACATGCCCTGTGTGGTGTATTGTGCTGCTGCAAACCTGATGCCTGCCCTGTAGGGTCAGTTTGGTGCACCTTTCCATGTCCCTCCTGTCCTCTGTTATCCGAGTCCATGTCCCTACCCCAATTCCTCCTGCCTACCATGATCCAATGTACCATACTTGCGAACATTTTGAACTTGGTAAGAGGGATATTTTGCAAAAAACCTGGGGTATTGATTTTCCCCTTTGAGTTACATTGAAAAAGAGGAGATTGTAGACAGGAGATAGATCAAATAAAGCCCATTTGAGCTTAAAAACATTGGACGTTTCCTGGCTGAAACGGGTCTGTTGGCATGTATGGTTGTACTACCACTGCCTCTTCCTTCTGCCCACAATGGTCTATTATATTGCCACAGCCTCTCTTGCCAGTCCTGTATTGTTGGTTTGTTGCCCCTGCCCCCCTTTCCACTGCCCTCCATAGTCTGTTGTGCTGCCACTGCCCTTCCAGCCTGCCCAGTGTGGTCAAATTGTTGCCTCTGCACTCTCCGACCTGCCTTCAATTTTCAGAGTCCGTGCTCCTGGCCTCTGCCTCTCAACAGTATCCCAATGAATAACTAGATTGCTAACATTCTATATTTATTACAAAAGTGTGGAACGCCTGACGTCATCTTGATGTAATCAAAACTGTAATACCTAGAGCATTTCCTTTAGAAATTATGTACATGAGAGGGTCTTATTTGCATCAAAATTATGGTTAGTGCTCTGAAAAACTAAAATGAGGACATATTTTCTGAGTTTTCAAATAGCGACAAAGAACTTTTAAATTATTTGTAATCTTTATGTTTTTTTATCCAGTTGACCACTTGATTAACTGTTGCACTTAGGGGAGAGGATGTGGTGTTACTTCCAGAGCTGCAGACTCTGCAACTGGGGAACCAGGTTGGTGTTTCTGCTTCAGCTCAACATTCTGTGATTCTGGTCAAATCACTTAATCTCCCCATGTCTACAACCAAAATGAATTTGATCTTGTGTGATGTAACCAATGCTCATGTAAAGCACTCCAATACCTGACAAGTCTGCACTATATAAAACTGCAAATACACAATAAATAAGTGTTTTGCACACTTCTGTCATTGGGCTACATGTGGGCTACATCTGGGTGATATTTGTGCTGCATTTGGGCTCTTTTGTCTCTGGTGGCCATCTTGGGAGATTTATTTGTTATGAAGCTTCCTAATTTCCTCATTTACTGCAGTCTCCTCAGTAGTAAATGCTTTCAGTTTTTTACTTTGATTCCATCAAGAAGGTATTCAGATATGTCACACATTTGCCATAAATTCTGAATGTTAGCACTCTAGTTGCTCATTAGATCACTGTAGTAAAGCTACTGCTCACCACGGAAGTCTGCTGCTGGTATTAAAAGTGCATGTTTCAGTCTGCATATAAGAGTTTTTAATGAAATAGAAGAGGATTTGAGAAGTCACTCAAAATGTGCCCTAATTTTTCTTTCTTCAGCACTAATCATAATTTCTATGACAAAATGAACCCCCTCATTGTGTTCCTTTTAAAATTAAATGTTTTAAGTGTTACCAGTTTATTCCAATCAAGATGGCTTCAGGTGTGCCATACTTTTGTCATAAGTAAGACAGTAAGCGCTCTAGTTGTTCTTAAGAACACTCTGGGACATTCTGTCATTGGGCTATACTTGGGCTACATCTGGGTTTTATTTGGGCTACATTTGGGCTTTTTTGTCTCTGGTGGCCATCTTGGGAGATTTATTTGTTATGAAGTTTCCTAATTTCCTCCTTTACTGCAGTCTCCTCAGTAGGAAATACTTTCAGTTTTTTACTTTGGTTCCATCAAGAAGGCATTCAGATGTGTCACACATTTGCCATAAATTCTGAATGTTAGAACTCTAGTTGCTCATTAGATCACTGTAGTAAAGCTACTGCTTACCAGGGAAGTCTGCTGCTGGTATTCAAAGTGCATGTTTCAGTCTGCATGTCAGAATTTTTTTATGAAATAGAAGAGGATTTGAGAAGTCAAAATGTACCCTAATTATTCTTTCTGCAGCACTAATCATAATTTCTATTGCAAAATGAACCCCCTCATTTTGTTCCTTTGTAAATTAAATGCTTTAAGTATTACCACTTTATTCCAATCAAGATGGCTTCAGGTGTGCCATACTTTTGTCATAAGTAAGACTGTTAGCGCTCTAGTTGTTTGTTAGAACACTCTGGGACATTCTGTCATTGGGCTATACTTGGGCTACATCTGGGTGATATTTGTGCTACATTTGGGCTCTTTTGTCTCTGGTGGCCATTTTGGGAGACTTATTTGTTATGAAGTTTCCTAATTTCCTCATTTACTACAGTCTCCTCAGTAGGAAATACTTTCAGTTTTTTACTTTAATTCCATCAAGACGGCATTCAGATGTGTCACACATTTGCCATACATTCAGAATGTTAGCACTCTAGTTGCTTATTAGATCACTGTAGTAAAACTACTGCTCACCAGGGAAGTCTGCTGCTGGTATTGAAAGTGCATGTTTCAGTCTGCATGTCAGAAGTTTTTTAATGAAATAGAAGAGGATTTGAGAAGTCATTCAAAATGTGCCCTAATTTTTCTTTCTGCAGCACTAATCATACTTTCTATGGCAAAATGAACCCCCCTCATTTTGTTCCTTTTTAAATTAAATGTTTTAAGAGGTACCACTTTATTCAAATCAAGATGGCTTCAGGTGTAAAATACGTTTGTCATAAGTAGGACTGTTAGCGCTCTAGTTGTTCTTTAGAACACTCTGGGAAGCTGCAGTAGAACACAAAGGAATCAACTGACAGTCTCTGCCCTCGTTGCATGTACATGTTTTACTGAGAATGTCAGACTTCATTCTCACATGACTGAGAAAGATAATGTGAATTTACAGAAAATATGCTCTCAGTTTAGCTTATAGATCACCTTCCAAACCTCTGTGGGAAAAGCATGAGAAAATAGTTTTCTCTCAAACATGATTCACGATATCACAGCAGAAGGCTTTTTCACATGGTAAAATCACCTTAGAACATTCCACAATTCCTAAAATGAGTATGGTACCATCAACAAATGATTTAAAAATGTAACTAAAGTCTTAAAACCTTCTATTAACTGCAATGCTTTTTAATGAGGTGCTATCATGTATATTGGTCCCAAGATGGCTGCCAACACTTCTTGCTGACAGCCAATAAGATCTCACGATGAGATGTGTGGTTAGGCTTTGCCCAGATATATCTATCTTTTTAACTCTAATTTTCTCAGGAACTACTGAACGGATTTACACCATTTAAGCAAAAGGCACAAGTCTGAACTGAGGACTACCTCTTTGCCAAATTTGGTGTAATTCTGTTCAGCAGTTCGGGCTGTTCGGGCTGTAATTGCGTCAACAGGTTGTTAGACCTGTCAGCCCTTTGGGTGGTCCCTCCTCATCATTATTTATTTTGTCCCACTTTTGCCTCAAACCCTGTTTGAATTTTTTCTTTTTGGGAACCACCAGGCTTTTTAGTGTTGCTGCAGATTCAGGGAGCCATTTTACCTACCCCTGAAACTTCTGTCTGAGGGCCTGAAGCACAAAATGGTGGCCACCTGTGACATCACCAGCATCCACTGGAACCTACCAGCACCTTCCAGAACATTCCAGAACCCTGTGACAGTTGGAGGCGGTTTAGAATGTTGGGAAGCTAAGAGAGAGAGTTGGCAGTTGGAGCTGGCAGTTGGCACCTGACTGGTGAGGAGTGAGCAGCAAAAACGTGAAGAAGGAAGGAGTGAAGCAGCAGGGGTGGAAACTTGTGCCTGGAGTGGGGTCCATAAACCCACCCTTGATACTAGTCCCTACTGACGGAGCCCAGCCTAGAGCCCTGTGTGGGAAGAAGTCAGAAAAACCATCCTGAGGACCTGGACAGCAGGAACAGGCCTTAGAGACAAGAGAACAGCAAGATCCTGACCTGGAAGCTGGTTTCCCTGAAGTCCGACGTCGAGTAGCCTAAGACCTGGAGCCCGAGGTGGAGAAGCGGCGCTGACTGGAAAAGCAGACGTCGTACCCGGAGCCGCCAGAGGTCGAGAGAGGGCGCCGTCAGAGGTCGTGAGGAATACCAGAGGTCGAGGAGGAAGTCACCCGAGGTCGAGTGAGCGGCGTCATCGGAGGAGTGAAGTCCGCCCTCCGGAGTCGTCGGAGACCGAGGTGAAGGGTAACGGAGGTCGGGAGTGAGGATCGCACTCCGGAGTCGCCGGAACCTGTGAGAATCGTGCCGGAGGTCGGGAGTGGAGGTCGCACTCCGGAGTCGCCGGAAACCTGTGAGGAGCACCGGAGGTCGGGAGTGAGGATCGCACTCCGGAGCCGCCGGAAGTCGACATCGAGGCAAGGCCGGCCGACGTCATCGAAGCCGAGGTCGCCATCGGACCGGAGCCGCCCGAAGTCGACATCGAGTAAGACTGCCCGACGCCATCGAATCGGAGGCCGAGATCGAACCGAGGCCGCTGACATCGAGACCGGATCCGCCTGCCGGCGTCGTCAAAGAACTGACATTGTGCCGAGGCCGCCGACATCGAGCTGGAACCGCCTCACGGCGTCGACACGACTCCAGCGGCGTCGGAGCATCAGAAAAAGGGCAGTAAGTGGAGTAGAGGGCGCCTAAGGCCCTGTGGAGACCTGAGAGACTGCTCTAAGGGGCTAGGGAGGTGCTGGAACCAACCTGACTGTGCCAGGGGTGAACTGGGACTAATCTAGAGAAGTTGTGTGGAGAGAGAGAGCCAGGTCTCTGGTTTTTCCCCCCTTTATCTACCTCAGTTTAGGCCTCAGCCTTGACCAAGCCAGGGAGTAGACACCCTCAAGCCTTCCACCTCCCCACAAGCTGTGCCTGGGCCAAATCAGCCCTTAGGAATTCAAAAGTGATCTGAATCCATGAGTGTCACTGTCAGCTTTTAAGTATTTATTAGGGGCACTGTATTTATTGTATTTAACCTATTTATTGTTCCACTGTATTTATTGGTCCACAGTATTTATTGATGCACAATATTTATTGGTTACAGTATTTATTGCCTCAGAATATTTAATTGCCTGTCAGTATTGCACTTTTATTTATGCCTTCAGTATTTATGATCACCCCTATTTATTGAATCATTAAGCCAGTATTTATTTGACCTGCACTTTCTAAAAGTTTGTATATTGTGATTGTTATTTATTTTCTCCAATCAGCAACTAAGAGAAAAAGCAGATAAAGAAAGTTATTTTCATAATTTTTACGGTGTAGAGTCGTTTTTGGAACGGATGCACGCATGGTTATTGTTTGGGTATGTTGTATGCTTAGCACGGAGCCTGATTCCTGACCACTCGAGCCAAGCTACCACAGTGTGTCCGGGAGACCACCACCACCCCTTCTAGTGTGGGAGTGGTTTTCCAACACAGGTCCTATGGGAAAATGCATGGGGAAAACGCGTTTTGGGACCCCCCTTTTTCTCAGCCCCCGCTTGACGAATCACCGTGAAATTTTCAGGATAGGAGCGGGCCGGAGCTGGACAAATTTCGCGAAGATTCGTCAATCGGTGACAACGTTATTCCAAATAGAATGTTGCGGATTTCCTATGGAAAATAGGTCCTAACTATAACTACCTACTGGCGACTGCCAGTAGGTAATATATATATATATATTCACTGAAAAAACCATAGGTTTCACACATATTATAGTTAGGAATTATCATTTACAAAACCTTGCAAATTCACTTAAAAAACCATAGGTTTCACACATGCTATAGTTAGCTGTACATTTCACTCGTAAAAAAACAATGAAATTCCACGTTATAGTTAGATCAGGTAACTATAACTTGCGCGACCGCAATCCACAATGTGTAATTTCAGATGTCATCATTGATGTCATGAGTGATGTCACTGACCATGTCATGAGTGATGTACTATGTGACGTCATCAGCAGTTTATTGTGGGCACGCAAGTTATAGTTACCTGATCTAACTATAACATGGAATTTCATTGGTTTTTTACGAGTGAAATGTACAGCTAACTATAACATGTGTGAAACCTATGGTTTTAATTTGTACGGTTTTTTAAATGCTAAGTTACTTTACGCCATTCGTGGTGTGCGCGCCCACTTAACGCAGTTCGTTCCGTGCGCGCACGGTGCGCTTCTCGCACCGTGCGCGCACAGAGAGCACGCGGTGCGCTTCGCGCACCACGCGCCCACTTTACGCAGTTAGTACGTTACGCGTGCCCACGTTACGCTGGATGGGCCATGTACGCACGGTGCGCGATGGAGGACATATTATGCGCTTCGTTGTGAAAGGTAATGTTTGCTTTTTTGTTGTGCTATGGTAATGTATAATATATCATGCACAAATGGTGCCCTTCGGGCACCATTTGCACACGGGGTATGGAGAATATGGATATTTTTATTTTTTGCAATTTTTTTACCGTACGCGTACGGTAAGCGTAATCGGCGATTTTACGAAAAAAATTAAAAATGCTTTTTTGCCCTTGGGGGTTCTTTGAGGACACCTTCTTCAAGGCTAGGTGGTTGGGAGCTGTCTAAACAGCCCCTTTATATGTTTTTTGCCTTTGTTTTTCTTCCACCCCCTCAGAGTGCGAGATAGAAAATGGCGGCCGCCGCTTCCTGGTTTCGACCGATTCGAATGTTTACTAAGATCTAACAGCCAATCAGAATCGCGCTCGCGCATGTCACCGTACGGTAAGCGCACGGTAAGCGCACCGTAAGCTGGCTCAGATATATATATTGATTTAAAGGCTATTTTCTCAGAATCTACTGAACAGATTTACACCAAACCTACAAAAGGCACTTCCTTGACCTGTAGACTACCTCTCTGCCAAATTTCAAGGAACTCTGTTCAGCCGTTCGGGCTGTAGCTGTGTCTAAAGGTCCTATGGAAAAATGCATGGGAAAAACGCGTTTTGGGACCCCCCTTTTATCTCAGCCCCTGCTTGACGAATCCCCCCGAGACTTTCAGGGTAGGAGCGGAGCGTAGCGCCCCATTAGTTTTGAAAATTTCGCGAGGATTCGTCGACCGGCGCCAAAGTTATTCAAAATAGAATGTTGCGGTTTTCCTATGGAAACAGGGTCCTAACTATAACTACCTACTGGCGACCGCCAGTAGGTAATATATATATATTACCTACTGGCGGTCGCATAAAAAGATTTAAAAAGTTGGCCATGCCCCGGGGGATGGGGTCCCCAGGGCAAATTATGGCCACGCGGCCCCCTTCCCGATTTAAAATAAATAAATAAATAAACAATTGGGAGCAGGCCCTGGGGGATGGGGCACCAGGGCCAATAAATTAGAAAAAGAAGGGGGGCTAATTAGCCCCCCTTCTAAAAAAAAAAACTAAAAAAAGACGGGATCAGGCCGGAGGCCACGCCCCCTCCTTACACCACTCTGCAAACGCGCCCCCTGGCGCATTTGCAGAGGGGGGAGTAATTCCCCTTGAATACTGGGGGTCCCTGGGGGCCAACTAGCCCACCAGGAACCTCCAGTAAGCGCCAGGGGGCTGTGTTGCAGAGAGGTGTAACACAGCTCTGTGGCGCTTACTGGAGGTACCTGGTGGCCTAGTTGGCCGACACGAGACCTCAGGATTCAAGGCGACCTAATCCCCCAACTTAAAACACGCCACGGGGTGCGTTTGCACAGTGGTGAAGGTAGGGGGCGGGGCCTGAGGTGATATGTGTGCAAACACGCTCTGTGGCGCGTTTTAAGTTTGGGAATTCATTCCTCTTCAATCCAGAGGTCCCCTAGGGGCCAACTAGCCCACAAGGTACCTCCAGTAAGCGCCACGGAGCTCCGTTGCAGAGTGTTGTAAAAAGGGGCGTGGCCTCTGAACACCTCTCTGCAACACAGCTCCCTGGTGCATACTGGAGGTACCTGGTGGGCTAGTTGGCCCCCACGGGACCGCAGGATTGAAGAGGAATTAATTCCCCAACTTAAAACGCGCCACAGGGCGTGTTTGCACACATCACATCAGGCCCCGCCCCCTTCCTTCACCATTGTACAAATAGTCCTCTAAAATCAGCCGAACTACGAATTATGATTTACTCACCTGTTATCAGGAGAGAACCCAGTGATGCATCTTTTAGCCTAGCACTGACCCTGAAAAGTAATTGTAAGCGTACTTACCAGTAACTTGGAACATAGGAATCCATTGTGTGGTTTTCACCAGAAAAGTTTCTAAGTGTACAATTTTGAAACGTACAAATATTCCTCTAAAATCAGCCAAACTACGAATTCCGATTTACTCATCTGTTGTCAGGAGAGAACCCAGGGCTGCATCTTTTAGCCCAGCACTGACCCTGAAAAGTAATTGTAAGCGTACTTACCAGTAACTTTTATTTCCTTCCATAGGAATCCATTGTGTGGTTTTCACCAGAAATGTTTCTCTGTGTCCATTTTTGAAACATACAAATATTCTTCTAAAATCAGCCGAACTACGAAATCCGATTTACTCACCTGTTATCAGGAGAGAACCCAGTGCTGCATCTTTTAGCCCAGCACTGACCCTGAAAAGTAATTCTAAGCGTACTTACCCGTAACTTGTATTTCTTTTCATAGGAATCCATTGTGTGGTTTTCACCAGAAAAGTTTCTCTGTGTCTATTTTTGAAACGTACAAATATTCCTCTAAAATCAGCCGAACTACGAATTCCGATTTACTCATCTGTTATCAGGAGAGAACCCAGGGCTGCATCTTTTAGCCCAGCACTGACCCTGAAAAGTAATTCTGAGCGTACTTACCAGCAATGTTCCTTCTAATTTTTTTCCTCTGTGTGCGGCAGTGTAAGGTCTCTGTGCACTACAACCAAGACTATGTGCACCAGGAACCAGACCACATGTGGGGGTGCAGCGCCAAATATCACTCCAAACTTTTGCTTAAAAAAGTGAAAAGACAGTGCATTTCCACACATGCAGCACCACATGAATGGTCTTAAAGCAGGTTTTCAATTTAGATACACATGTCAAGACATGAATTTGTTACACAGGCAAGTACACTTCGGGTTCAGAAAAGCACTGGACTCCAATGGTGGTACCGTAATACGATTTTACTAAAGATCCTCAACTCGAGCACTGTTCATAGGGTGGGGAAATGTTAGGAGCCTATACAAGATCACATATATACACAATTACATAACATTTATAATTTGATGTGCAAGCTACGGAGTAATGTGTGGATATCCCGTCAGAGATAGTTTGTGAAATGTGTGGCGTCCAGGAAAACATGTAGTGTGGAAGAGGGCCATTCACACATTTCAAGTGCCATCACTGTTAATAGGAGCATGGCTGCGGGGCAGATTGTGAGCCTTTTTGAAAGTATTTATGCTATTCGCTGCAGCAGTTATGCATGTACAAGGCGCTGCACATGAATACTTTCGAAATGCACACAATCAGCCCTGCAGCTGCATTCTATTAACAAAATAAATGCAGAGTCTCAAACAAGACTTGTGCTTTCAAAATCCTGAGTTTTTAAACAACCTCAAGGCTGAGGACCTTTTTCTTGCTGAATTTTTTGGTGCCTAAGATTACTCTAATATGACCCTTGTATTTGTTTTAATATTATTGTAGGAGATGTTTGGAGTGTAGTTTTATGGTTTTTATTAAACACTCTAAAAACATACATTCTGCTAGCATGAATGACATGATAGTCCTACACCTTTAAATCCCCATTGTTTCATGTAACATTTCCTGTACTCTGATTTACACACTTATAAGCCTTCATGTCTGTGTAATATACGTGTGATGTAAAGTGATCCGACATCCTAAACTGGTATGAGAAGCACTATAAAATAAATGAAATATATATGAGAGAGGGTCTATGGAGAGATGAGGGGCACTCTTGGAGAGTGACAGTGGGTGAACTTGTTGAAAAGAGAGCTATGAGAGGAGGGCACCAAAAAAGGAATGTTGCACCGGGTGCCACCCGCGAAAGCTGGCTATGTGCAGCTGTGTCAACCGCTCAAAGTTAATTTTTGTGAAAAGATGTAGACTGCAGCGTTCATCTTCATTTGGCAACTTCAACAATTGCCAAATACTGCGGGAAACAGTGCTTAATTTGTAAAACAATAAGTGCCGGTCCTCAAAGCTTAGCTCAGAAGATGTGCATTGTTTTTTGTCTGTGGCTCTGGATCAGGGGTACTTACAAACTTTCTCTCAGGGGCCAAATTTACAGTGTGGTTTGTGGCAGAGGGCCGCACTGGTGGGAGCGGGGTCAGTGGGGGAGGGGGGCAGGGCCAGAGCAAAAACAACTGTGTCCTTGAGGTTGTACACAGGACGCCTTCGTCCACTGAGCCACCAAACCTGGCATATGCACATCTCTCTCTCTCTCTCTCTCTGTGTTTGTCTCTCCCTCCGTCTCCCTCTCGCCCTCCATCTCCCTCTCTCCTTCCCTCTCCCTCCCTCCGTCTCCCTCCTTCCGTCTCCCTCTCCCTCCCTGCCTCCCTCCGTCTCCCTCACCCTCCCTCCCCCTTCCTCCGTCTACCTCCCATCTCCCTCCCTCCCAACGTCTCCCTCTCTCCCTCTTTGTCTCTCTCCTTCCCTCTCTCCCTCTCCGTCTCCCTCCCCCTCTCTCCGTCTGTCTCCCTCTCTCCATCTGCCTCTCTCCGTGCCTGTCCCTGTCTCTGCCTCTACCTGCCTCTGCCTCTGCCTACCTCCTCCCTTTATCTGTCAGTCTGTCCCTGTCTATCTATATCTCTCTCTGTCTCTGGGCCTCGGGCAGTGCACACTTCTGTGTCTACACGTCCCCGACACCAGCCCATAAACAGCCCCCCCACTCCCTCCTCTCCCTGTGTAATGTAAAAGCCAGCTCTCAGACCCTGCTGCCCTCCGTCACCACACCTGGCTCTCACTCCCTGCTGCCCCCGTCACCCTCTGCCATTTCACCCGGCTCTCACTCCTCGCTGGCTCTCACTCCCTGCTGCCCCCCTCACCTCACTGGGCACTCTCACCCTGATGTCCTCTGTCACCTCACCCTGCATGTGTGGCAACCCGGGCTGAGACAGCTTCCCGGGCTGACACACAGCCCCACCGGAGAACTTCACGTGTCTTTAAAAGACCATTTACTTGCTAATGAGGCTTTGTTGTATTTCACCTCTTCTTAGCGCCCCTGCATCTCCACTCAGAGACGCAACTAGAGTCAGATTTCGGGTGGGGGGGGCTAAGAAAACATTTCTCGGGGGGGAGGCTGATTCTTCAAGCAAAAGGCAGAGTGGAGCTGCAGGGGCTGTAAGCAGGGGTGAACACCATCAAAGCCTTGTTAACAAGCAAAAGGTCTTTTTTTTTTTTAATAAAGTTTTATTGTTTTCACAAAAACTATAACAAAAGGACACGAAATCAGATCGTATATACATTATAGTAGACAAAACATCATACATAGTCATCAGTTCTCCAAGTAGACCTAGATCGGGCCTCCTGAGGCCATCATTATAAGCAAAAGGTCTTTTAAAGACCTGTGAAGTGCTCGGGTGCGGCTGCGTGTGTTCCCGGGAAGCTCTCTCATCTCGGACAGCCAAACACGACGGGGGGCTGAAGCCCTTTGAGTCCAATGGGCGTTGTATGCCTGTCTCCACTCTATCCTGGAATCTCCTGGCCCCCATAGAGCAGTCTCTCTCGGAGTCCGGTGGTGTTTGCTGACACACTTTGAAAAATACAAAAAACCAAGGTATGATGTCTGCATGGTCCGCGGGCTGCCAAGGAAGGCTTGCCGGGCCGCTGGCGGCCCGCGGGCCGTACTATGAGTACCTCTGCTCTGGATGAAAGTTTGGTATATATATATATATAAATATGTATATATATATGTATATATAAATATATTCACTGAAAAAGCCATAGGTTTCAGGCACGTTATAGTTAGGAGTTAGCATTTAAAAAATCTTAGAAATTCACTGAAAAGAACCATAGGTTTCAGGGGCGTTATAGTTAGCTGGACTTTTCACTCGTACAAAACCATTGAAATTCCCCCGTTATAGTTAGTTCAGCTACCTATAACTCGCGCGCCCGCAATGCACTGCTGATGACGTCACATATTACATCACTCATGACATGGTCAGTGACATCACTCATGACATCACTGATGACATCTCAAATGACATCACTCATGACATCACTCATGACATCATCCAGTGAATGTGTGTTTTTCTGAAAATTAAATGTTTGAAATATGTATATCTCAAGGTCGATGGAAGAATAAATGGGTATATAAGTGTCTAAATTGATGATTTGTTTTTGAAAAATTGATTGTATAACTGACTGTTTAAGTGTATCTTACTGAATACATGGCTTAGTGAGTAATGTTTAAATATGTAAATATCTGTATCAGTCTCTCACTTTGTGTATAAGTGGCTGCATGGGTTGGTGAGTAGCTACATGAGTGTCTATATAGGTTCTTAGTTGGTTTTTTGAGTATCAGTATGAGTGTCTGAGTGTATATATGGTTCGGTGGGGGGTATTACGTAGTGCATAGATGCATGAATGAGGGACTCACTGTTTGTATGTGTTGAAGACAGCATGTATGCAGGACTGTATGGGTGGATGAGTGTGCGTATGGGTGTGTTAGTGAGTGAATGACTGTCTCAAAAGTGTCTTTATGAGTAACTACATATGTTTTAAACTAGTATATGTGACTATTGGTGTATATAAGTGAGTATATGTGAGAGTGAGAGATTGGAAGAGTTCCAGTATGAATAAGTATGTGTTTCTCTAAATGATTGTTTAAAAGACTAAGTATGTGTATGTTTCTGTAGAAGTAAGTGTGGTGGTGTGTGTATAACTGTATATGCAAGTAAATGGATGTTTGATTCCGTATTAGCATGAGTGACTATGTGTGTGAGTAACTCTATGGATGAGTGGTGTTGTGTAACAGGATGTATAGGTGTATGAGTACATATGATGAGTGAGTACATGTATGAGTGACTGTATAGGACTGTTGGTGAATGAGTGGATGTGTATGTGGATCTTAGAATTACTGAATAGGTTGTTGTAACTGGTATTGGTATGTCCATTGTTTTGAAAAGTTTAGTTTCTATTTTTGAATGTGTGTATCAAAAGTTATATTAGGGTGAGAGGAGGTCTGCCACTCTATCACAAGGATGATGTCATCAGTGATGTCATTTGAGATGTCATCAGTGATGTCACTGCCCATGTCACGAGTGATGTAATATGTGACATCATCAGCAGTGCATTGCGGGCGCGCAAGTTATAGTTAGCTGAACTAACTATAACGGGGGAATTTCAATGGTTTTGTACGAGTGAAATGTACAGCTAACTATAACACCCCTGAAACCTATGGTTTTTTCTGTGAATTTCTAAGGTTTTTTAAATGCTAATTCCAAACTATAACGTGCCTGAAACCTATGGTTTTTTCAGTGAATTTCAAAGGTTTTTTAAATGCTAATTTCTAACTATCCCTACAGAGATAAAACATGTGAAGAAGGAAGAAAAAACGTACAGAAAGAAAAAAAAGAAGTGCAGAAAGAAGCAACAGAAGTCCTCAAAGACGAAGAAAAGTGTAGGAAGAAGGATAACGTGCAGAAATAACAAACAGAAGAGCAGAAAGAAGCCTTGTTGCAAAATCATCCTGTACCCTCAACTTTTTCAGACGGATACTGGTGGTAACTGAGTCTGACTAACCAGTCCTAGAGCCAGTGCTATGTTAAAAGACACTCAGAATACAGTGAAAACACCTACATACACTAGGGAACACTATGCGTTGGGGTCCCCCTGTGATTCGCATGACCTCCTCTGTAAGCCCCTAGTGTATAATAGGGCAGGGGATTAAAACTACCTCTTAAAACGCGCCACAGGGCGTGTTTGCACACGTCATCTCAGGCCCCGTCCCCTCCCTTCCACACTGTGTAAACACGCCCTGTGGCCGTTTTAAGTTTGGAGATTAAGTCCCCTTGAATCCTGAGGGTCCCTAGGGTCCAACTAGACCACTAGGTACCTCCAGTAAGCGCCACAGTGCTGCGTTGCAGAGAGATGTAAAAAGGGGCACGGCCTAGACCACCTCTCTGCAATGCAGAGCAGTGGCGCTTACTGGAAGCACCTGGTGGACTAGTTGGCCCCCATGGGTCCTCAGGATTGAAGGGGAATTATTTCCCCAACTGAAAACACGCTGTTGGAAATGGCCCTTTTTGCAGGGTCATCCCTAAGCTTTTTGCCTCCCTCCTGGATTTTTCCTAACCTGTTTTTGTTGGCTTTATGACTCTGGGCACTTTACCACTGCTGATCAGTGCTAAAGTGCATATGCTCTCCCTTTGAAAATATGACTATGTGAATTGGTATATCCCTGATTGGCTTATTTGGTTTACGTGTTAGTCCCCAGTAGCGTGGCCCATGTGTGCCCAGGGCTGGTAAACCGAATGCTGCTGGTGGGCCTGCAGCACTGGTTTGTGCCACCCACAGAAGCAGCTTGTAAAGTGTGTCTCAGACCTGCCACTGCAGTGTCTGCGTGCAGTCCAGAACTGCCATCTTGGCTGTGAAGTGCACCCACTTCCCAGCCCCTAAACCTTCCCTTGGCATCATGTCAGCCACCCCTATGGTAGGGTGCATTGTATGTGTAAGGTAGGACATGCTCTGATGTGTGTAGCATGTCCTAGTAGTGAATTACACCCAATTTCGTTTTTCACTACTGTAAGGCTACCTGTTCTCCATAGGCCAGAATGGGAGGTGTTGGCTATTACATTCTATAGTCCTAACTGACCCCCAGAACATGGTAGAAAAACGAATTTAGTATGCCTGAGCTCAGAATATTAAAATACATTTTTAGTGAAGGTTATTTTTATATTCTGTGTTTGAAACTACCACTTTTAGAGTATAGGTACTTTCTTGCCTCAGCCTTCCAGTGTGCTCTGCTGTTTTGTGTATTGGCTGTCTGGTTTTGAAGGGACAGGGCAGGCTGAGTCAGACCTGGGTTGAATAGAGCGTCCTGCCTTGGTGTGAGGGGAGGGGTAGCTCCTGCACTTGAATAGGGCTGTCCCTGGCAAGGTGAATGCTGGCTCCACCTCCCACTGTGCCTCTGAGGCAGACCCCCTCTTTCTGAAAGGAAGGATGCAGCCTGATCAACAAAGTGCTCCAGGGCTGGGCGGAACTGGTTCTGGCTGGGTTCAGAGACTTGTGGTTCCTAAGAACAAAGACTTTGGGGGTATAAATATTTGTGCACAAACCCCTACAAATGGTATTGCTCCTGGATAACAAGAAGAACCTCTGTCCGTGTGGCTACAAGAATCTGCAGGAGAAGGACTGTCCTTGTGCTTGTGTGCTGTTTCTGGGACTGGCCTGCAGCTGTTACTACTGGACTTCAAGAAGAGGAAAAGAACTTTGATTGGACTTTTATTTTTTGTGCTTCAGCAATCACCCAAGGGCTAGAAGAGAGCTAGCCTCCTGCTGGAGTCTCAGGCACATCAGACTCCATCATCAGCCTCCTGTTTCCTCCCAGCGAGGATTACTATCTGCAGGTGAGGCTCCTGTGTGTTCCAGGGCCTCTAGTTCTACTGCTAAGAAGAGAGCGCTGAAAATCGTCGCTAACCTCCGTTAGCGAGCCGCTGCAGCTGGTGAGCGTGAGAAAAATCGCCGCTCTGCTGTCCCCGAGCGCTCGCTATCCCCGAAGAAGATCGCATCATCTGTCAGCAGGTCTGAAAACGCCCGCTATCTGAAAATCATCGCAGCTCCTGTCAGCGGGCCTGAAAACGCCCGCTATCTGAGAATCATCGCAACAGGATCATCGCAGCGCGGACGCCGAGCGTTCGCCATTTTCCCCGCATCGAATCCGGATCGTTGCTTCCTCGCGGAGCGCCATCTTTGTCAACGCAGCAAGATCGCACACGCAACAGGCTCGGTGCATCATCCTCCCTTCGCGGCAAGGATTTCATCGCATCACCGGCTTAGCGTGAGGAAGTTTGTCGCTTTGTCCTGCCCGCAACCCAGCGCATCATCCTCCCTTGCGGTAAGGATGCAACGCATCGCTGGTTAGCGTGAGGAAGTTTAACGCTACAACGCCTTAGCGACATTTTTGTTGCTTTGCCCCAGGAACCAGATACTTTGTGAGTAAAAGGGTCGCAGAGACCACTGCCTTGAACTAAACCACATTTTGTGCATCCTGAACTATTTTTCCTTGCAGCATTTCTAAAGTAATTATATTTTTATAGTATTGTGGATTTTTACTGTTATTGGTCTTGTGATTAAGTCTATATAAAAATACCTATTTTTCATAACTACTTGAGTGGTGTCCATTTGTAGTGTTCCTCATTATATTACTGTGTATGGTCATAAATGCTTCACACACTGTCTCTGAGATAAGCCTAGCTGCTCGTGCTACGTTACCACAGGGTGGAGCAGGGGTTGTCAAAGGGTGTAGGCTGCTTACTCTGACTTAGGAAGAAGGGTCCCTACTTGGACAGTGGCCAGCCATTGCCAACTAGAGACCCCCATTTCTAACACACGCCATAGGGCGTGTTTGCACACGTCACCTCAGGCTCCGTCCCCTCCCTTAACCACTGTGTAAACACGCCCTGTGGCTGTTTTAAATTGGGAGATAAACTCACCTTGAATCCTGAGGGTCCCTAGGGGTAGATTAGCCCACTAGGTACGTCGAGTAAGCACCATTGCAGAGAGGTGTAAAAAGGGGCACAGCCTGCACCACCTCTCTGCAACGCAGCTCAGTGGCGCTTACTGGAAGCACCTGGTGGGCTAATTGGCCCAAGGGTCCCTTAGGATTAAATGTGAATTATTTCCCCAACTTAAAACGCGCCACAGGGCATATTTGAACATGTCACCGAAGGCCCTGTCCCCTCCCTTCAGCACTGTGTAAACGCGCCCTGTGGCCGTTCTAAGTTGAGAGATTAAGTCCCATTGAATCCTAAGGGTATCTAGGGTCAAACTAGCCCACTAGGTACCTCCAGTAAGTGCCACAGAGTTGCGTTGCAGAGTGTTGTAAAAAGGGGCGTGGCCTCTGAACACCTCTGCAACGCAGCTCTCTGGCGCATACTGGAGGTACCTGGTGGGCTAGTTGGCCCCCAGGGACCCTCAGGATTGAGGAGGAATGATTTCCCCAACTTAAACCGCTCCACAGGGTGTGTTTGCACACATGTCAACTCAGGCCCCGCCCCCTCACTTCACCACTGTGCAAACACGCCCCATGGCGCGTTTTAAGCTGGGGGATTAACTCCCCTTGAATACTGAGGGTCCCTGGGGTGCAACTAGCCCGCCTGCTACCTCCATTAAGCACCACAGAGCTGCTTTGCAGAGAGGTGTAAAAAGGGGCGTGGCCTCCGAACACCTCTCTGCAATGGAGCCCCCTGGTGCATACTGGAGTTTCCTGGTGGGCTAGTTGGCCCCCAGGGACCCCCAGTATTCAAGGGGAATTTGTTCCCCATCTGCAAACGGGCCAGGGGTCGCGTTTGCGTTAATGCTCAAAGGAGGGGGCGTGGCCTCCGGCGCGATGCCGGTCTTTTTTTTTTTAAGAAGGGGAGCTTTGTGGCCCCCCTTCTTTTCCAAATATTCTTGACCCTGGGGACCCCATCCCCCAGGGCCTACCCCCAAATGTAATTTTTTTTTTTTTTTATTTGGAAGGGGGCCACATGGCCGAGGTCATAATCTGCCCCGGGACCCCACCCCCCGGGGCATTGGCCATTTTTTTAATTGTTTTTCTTTTTGGAGGGGGAGCTGCCTTGCCTCCCTCTTTAGGCTATTTATGGCCCCGGGGACCCCATCCCCCGGGGCTGGCCTTTGGTTTTTTTTAAAAATTATTTTTACATTTTGAGGAGGGGGGCCGCGTGGCCCCCCTCCCTGCCCACTTATAGCCCCGGGGACCCCATTCCCCGGGGCAGGCCCTCTCCGCTGGGGGCCGTGGGGGGTCCCCTATCCCCCCACAGTCCCACTGGCTCCCCGCGTCCTGCGGGAGCCAGCATTGCTTATCCACATGGGGAGCTGCTAAGATGCAGCTCCCCGTGTGGAAAAGCAATTTGGTTTGAATTTTGAAAGAGAGAGCAGGTTTCCCTGCTCTCTCTTTCAAAATCCAAACCAAGTTTGCTATGGCAAACTACAGTGTCCCGGGGGTAGGCACCTTGGAACACTGCAGGAGCCGGCCCTGGGGGATGGTGGTCCCCAGAGCCATGAAAAGGCTCCAGGACGGGGGCCGCGCGGCCCCCCTCCCACAATCTACAAAGCCCTGGGGGGTGGTGGTCCCCGGGGCTGGGGGGTCCGTCACGGACCCCCCAATTTAAATATTTAGAGCCCCGAGGAGGTGGCGGTCCCCAGGGCGTGTGGGGGGCTTGCGCCCTTCCCACACAGGTTATTTTTTATTTGCAAAAAAGCCCCAGGGGGTGGTGGTCCCTGGGGCTGCGGGGGGCATTGTGCCCCCGCAATCAAAATCAAGGAGAGCCCTGGGGGGTGGCGGTCCCCGGGGCTTGGGGGGCCTTAGAGGCCCCCAACATTAAAGTAAGAAGCCCCGGGGGTGGCGGTCCCCGGGGCTGCGGGGGGGAAGTGTGCCCCCCGCAATCTAAATTAAGTAGAGCCCAGGGGGTGAAGTCCCTGGGGCTGGGGGGCCCCTCTCGGCCCCCCATTACATAAAACATATTGACCCCGGGACTTGGCCCCCCCCGGGGCGAATTAACAACGAAGCGCAGGAGCCTAAGCTTCGTTTTTTTTTTTATCGGCAGAGTCCGCACATCCAATGGGGATTTTGCCGAATTTTTTGTTTTTTTTGTGTTTGGGGCCCTGGGGGTCCTTGTCGGACCCCCTAAGCAGGCCTAGGGGGTCAGGGTGTTTCTACCCTGCCCCCTTTTTGCGTTTTTTCTGTGCTTTCTTGAGCTTCGGCTCTACCGAGGCACAAGATGGCTGTCAACACTTCCTGATTTGGAGTGTTGACAGCCAATTAGCATACAGCTCGTGATCGGGAGGGTGCGCGGATCCACCACGTCCATAGATATATATGTGATTTTACTTTTGATTTTCTCAGCAACTACTGAACGGACTTACACCATTTAACCAAAAGGCAAGACTCTAAACCAAGAGCTACCTTTTTGCCAAATTTGGTGTAATTCCGTTCAGTAGTTCGGGCTGTAGCTGCGACTAAAGGTTCCTATGGAAAATTGCATGGGGAAAACACGTTTTGGGACCACCCTTTCGTCTCTGCCCCTGCTTGACGAATCACCCCAAGACTTTCAGGATAGGAGCGGACCGGAGCTGGCCAAAAGTTTTGAAACTTTCGCGAAGATTCATCAACCGGCACCAAAGTTATTGGGAATAGAATGTTGCGGATTTCCTATGGAAAATAGGTCCTAACTATAACTACCTACTGGCGACCGCCAGTAGGTAATACACACACAGACACACATGCATAGACCCTTCCCACCCTAAAACCCATACCCACCCTAAACATTAAAACCCCATTAACACCCAAAAACCCATACCAACCCTAAACCTTAAATACTAAAAAAAACATAGCACCCAAAAACCCATCCCCACCCTAAACCCTAAAAACACCTTACCATCCAAAAACCATTACCACCCAAAAACCCACACCCACCCTAAACTCAAAATCCTAAAATGTTCCTTGCCACCCAAAAACCCATACCCACCCTAAACCCTTAAAACCCTTCCCATCCAGAAACCCATACCCACCCTAAAAATAACTTTGCCACCCAAAAACCCATACCTACCCTAAACCCTAAGAATACCCTTACCATCCAAAAACCCAAACCCATATCCACCCTAAAAAATCCTTAGCATCTAAAAACCCATACCTGCCCTAAGCTCTAAAAATACCCTAGCCAACCAAAAACCCATATCCACCCTAAACCCTAACATTACCCCTGCTACCCCAAAACCCATACCCAACTTAAATCCTGAAAACCCCTTAGCACTCAAAAACTAATACCAGCCCTTAACCCTAAAAATACATTTACCACCCAAAAACCCATACCCACCATGAACCTTAAAATTACTCTTGCCACCCAATATCCCAAACCCACCCTAAAAATTCACTTATTATCCAAAACCCCAAACCCTAAAAATTCCTACAACCCAAAAACCAATAAACTCTTACACGCCCTAATCCCTTATCAAAAAACGGTTTCCAATATATATTTTGTCCTCTCTAAGATGTCCGCCGTGTGTAAGGTAAATAACATTTCCTGTGAATGTCTGTTTTCTATCTTGTTGGAAATAAGCAGTGAGTGACGTGTATTTAAACTGTATGCATTACTTGTTGCATTGACATTGATGTAGGCCATTATGGCCGAAACGCGTTTGTCAAGCCAGGGATGAAAATAAAGTAAAATTGGATTTATACAACTCGAGTGTG
This sequence comes from Triturus cristatus, assembly GCF_964204655.1. Lineage (NCBI taxonomy): Eukaryota > Metazoa > Chordata > Amphibia > Caudata > Salamandridae > Triturus > Triturus cristatus. Next base: position 502,849,428 of record NC_140582.1, read on the forward strand.
CCCCACACCTTTGTGATACAGAGTGTTTGGAGAAATTGACTGCAGTGCACCTCTGCTTTGTGGCAGCACCCACCCGGAAGCGAGCAGCGGTTTCAGGTGACGATCTAGGACGAGCTTCATGGAAAATACCGCTGGCACCACCAGAGCACGCAACGTATCTGAACTGCAAGAGGGATTGTACTGGGCAAGAACAGATGGAACCGGGACGGGATCGGAGGCTGCCGTATCGGAGGACACGTAAGCCTATCGAAAATCCATTCCGGTAAGTCGATATCGCTATTACACAGCACTCCCGGATTGCTTTGGTTGGGTGTTGCGAGTGACATTTGGATCTTAACGCAACGCCAGAAGAATGGCAAACCAAACTTTCATAATGTTTGCAATTAATCCTGGGCATTTGTGACAATGTTTAGTGAGGAAAAAAGAATGGAGGCAGCTGCCTCGATATTCAGAGTGGGGCCCCAAGAAATCACAGGGGTGAGAAACAGACATGGAGGAAATGCGGCCCCTAATTCACTGAAAGGACTGTTCCAACTACTTGAAAAAACGTACAAAAAAGAAGTACATAAATGGTAGGAATCTACATTATTACGCAGATACTTGGAAGTTGATTGCCCATTTTGTTCCCCATCTGCAAACGGGCCAGGGGTCGCGTTTGCGTTAATGCTCAAAGGAGGGGGCGTGGCCTCCGGCGCGATGCCAGTCTTTTTTTTTTTTAAGAAGGGGGGCTTTGTGGCCCCCCTTCTTTTCCAAATATTCTTGACCCTGGGGACCCCATCCCCCAGGGCCTACCCCCAAATGTAATTCTTTTTTTTTTTATTTGGAAGGGGGCCACATGGCCGAGGTCATAATCTGCCCCGGGACCCCATCCCCCGGGGCATTGGCCATTTTTTTAATTGTTTTTCTTTTTGGAGGGGGAGCTGCCTTGCCTCCCTCTTTAGGCTATTTATGGCCCCGGGGACCCCATCCCCCGGGGCTGGCCTTTGGTTTTTTTTTTTAATTATTTTTACATTTTGAGGAGGGGGGCTGCGTGGCCCCCCTCCCTGCCCACTTATAGCCCCGGGGACCCCATTCCCCGGGGCAGGCCCTCTCCGCTGGGGGCCGTGGGGGGGTCCCCTATCCCCCCACAGTCCCACTGGCTCCCCGCGTCCAGCGGGAGCCAGCATTGCTTATCCACATGGGGAGCTGCTAAGATGCAGCTCCCCGTGTGGAAAAGCAATTTGGTTTGAATTTTGAAAGAGAGAGCAGGTTTCCCTGCTCTCTCTTTCAAAATCCAAATCAAGTTTGCTATGGCAAACTACAGTGTCCCGGGGGTGGGCACCTTGGAACACTGCAGGAGCCGGCCCTGGGGGATGGTGGTCCCCAGAGCCATGAAAAGGCTCCAGGACGGGGGCCGTGCGGCCCCCCTCCCACAATCTACAAAGCCCTGGGGGGTGGTGGTCCCCGGGGCTGGGGGGTCCGTCACGGACCCCCCAATTTAAATATTTAGAGCCCCGAGGAGGTGGCGGTCCCCAGGGCGTGTGGGGGGCTTGCGCCCTTCCCACACAGGTTATTTTTGTATTTGCAAAAAAGCCCCAGGGGGTGGTGGTCCCTGGGGCTGCGGGGGGCATTGTGCCCCCGCAATCAAAATTAAGTAGAGCCCTGGGGGGTGGCGGTCCCCAGGGCTTGGGGGGCCTTAGAGGCCCCCCAACATTAAAGTAAGAAGCCCCGGGGGTGGCGGTCCCCGGGGCTGCGGGGGGGAAGTGTGCCCCCCGCAATCTAAATTAAGTAGAGCCCAGGGGGTGAAGTCCCTGGGGCTGGGGGGCCCCTCTCGGCCCCCATTACATAAAACATATTGACCCCGGGACTTGGCCCCCCCCGGGGCGAATTAACAACGAAGCGCAGGAGCCTAAGCTTCGTTTTTTTTTTTTATCGGCAGAGTCCGCACATCCAATGGGGATTTTGCCGAATTTTTTGTTTTTTTTGTGTTTGGGGCCCTGGGGGTCCTTGTCGGACCCCCTAAGCAGGCCTAGGGGGTCAGGGTGTTTCTACCCTGCCCCCTTTTTGCGTTTTTTTCTGTGCTTTCTTGAGCTTCGGCTCTACCGAGGCACAAGATGGCTGTCAACACTTCCTGATTTGGAGTGTTGACAGCCAATTAGCATACAGCTCGTGATCGGGAGGGTGCGCGGATCCACCACGTCCATAGATATATATGTGATTTTACTTTTGATTTTCTCAGCAACTACTGAACGGACTTACACCATTTAACCAAAAGGCAAGACTCTAAACCAAGAGCTACCTTTTTGCCAAATTTGGTGTAATTCCGTTCAGTAGTTCGGGCTGTAGCTGCGACTAAAGGTTCCTATGGAAAATTGCATGGGGAAAACACGTTTTGGGACCACCCTTTCGTCTCTGCCCCTGCTTGACGAATCACCCCAAGACTTTCAGGATAGGAGCGGACCGGAGCTGGCCAAAAGTTTTGAAAATTTCGCGAAGATTCATCAACCGGCGCCAAAGTTATTGGGAATAGAATGTTGCGGATTTCCTATGGAAAATAGGTCCTAACTATAACTACCTACTGGCGACCGCCAGTAGGTAATACACACACAGACACACATGCATAGACCCTTCCCACCCTAAAACCCATACCCACCCTAAACATTAAAACCCCATTAACACCCAAAAACCCATACCAACCCTAAACCTTAAATACTAAAAAAAACATAGCACCCAAAAACCCATCCCCACCCTAAACCCTAAAAACACCTTACCATCCAAAAACCCTTACCACCCAAAAACCCACACCCACCCTAAACTCAAAATCCTAAAATGTTCCTTGCCACCCAAAAACCCATACCCACCCTAAACCCTTAAAACCCTTCCCATCCAGAAACCCATACCCACCCTAAAAATAACTTTGCCACCCAAAATCCCATACCTACCCTAAACCCTAAGAATACCCTTACCATCCAAAAACCCAAACCCATATCCACCCTAAAAAATCCTTAGCATCTAAAAACCCATACCTGCCCTAAGCTCTAAAAATACCCTAGCCAACCAAAAACCCATATCCACCCTAAACCCTAACATTACCCCTGCTACCCCAAAACCCATACCCTACTTAAATCCTGAAAAACCCTTAGCACTCAAAAACTAATACCAGCCCTTAACCCTAAAACTACATTTACCACCCAAAAACCCATACCCACCATGAACCTTAAAATTACTCTTGCCACCCAATATCCCAAACCCACCCTAAAAATTCACTTATTATCCAAAACCCCAAACCCTAAAAATTCCTACAACCCAAAAACCAATAAACTCTTACACGCCCTAATCCCTTATCAAAAAACGGTTTCCAATATATATTTTGTCCTCTCTAAGATGTCCGCCGTGTGTAAGGTAAATAACATTTCCTGTGAATGTCTGTTTTCTATCTTGTTGGAAATAAGCAGTGAGTGACGTGTATTTAAACTGTATGCATTACTTGTTGCATTGACATTGATGAAGGCCATTATGGCCGAAACGCGTTTGTCAAGCCAGGGATGAAAATAAAGTAAAATTGGATTTATACAACTCGAGTGTGCGCCACACCTTTGTGATACAGAGTGTTTGGAGAAATTGACTGCAGTGCACCTCTGCTTTGTGGCAGCACCCACCCGGAAGCGAGCGGCGGTTTCAGGTGACGATCTAGGACGAGCTTCATGGAAAATACCGCTGGCACCACCAGAGCACGCAACGTATCTGAACTGCAAGAGGGATTGTACTGGGCAAGAACAGATGGAACCGGGACGGGATCGGAGGCTGCCGTATCGGAGGACACGTAAGCCTATCGAAAATCCATTCCGGTAAGTCGATATCGCTATTACACAGCACTCCCGGATTGCTTTGGTTGGGTGTTGCGAGTGACATTTGGATCTTAACGCAACGCCAGAAGAATGGCAAACCAAACTTTCATAATGTTTGCAATTAATCCTGGGCATTTGTGACAATGTTTAGTGAGGAAAAAAGAATGGAGGCAGCTGCCTCGATATTCAGAGTGGGGCCCCAAGAAATCACAGGGGTGAGAAACAGACAAGGAGGAAATACGGCCCCTAATTCACTGAAAGGACTGTTCCAACTACTTGAAAAAACGTACAAAAAAGAAGTGCATAAATGGTAGGAATCTACATTATTACGCAGATACTTGGAAGTTGATTGCATTCCCCGAGGTCTTTGCATATATACGGTGCCATCATATGAAAACCCTGATACCAACCTATTACTAGAATGGACAGACCATACAACCAAATCAGCGAGAGGGACGGTTGAGATTCTTATCAAATATGCGAGCAGCGACAGAGCAAAGCTGTTAGAAGAAATTAAAAGATTGGTGGGCCTAATCACTGATGACTTTGCAAAAGAGACAGCGGAGAATCTCAGACAACAAATGAAACTGCGATTGGTGAAATATGAAGAAGCAATTAGAAAACGGAAACATGAGAAATTCGTAAGAGACGAGATCGATTACGAATCCGGCAGAGTTCTAACCTTCGCCAAGAAATTTGATCTGCCCAGGAAATCAATACAAGAGGCCAAGAACACCAATAAAGTATCAGCGAGAGACACATCAGAATCGGAGTTGGAAACAGAACAAACAGAGACAGAAGGGGGAAGCGAAAGTACATCAGAAAATGTAGGAGGAAGGATACATTTTCCACAGGAGTACCAAATAATACAACAATCGTGGCGACAATTGCCACAAAGAACGAGGCCACCAGAACAAGAAAAAGGAAAACAAGAAGGAGCAAAAAAAGAAATACAACAATACACTCCAAGAGTAACCAGGAGCAAGAGGGGAACTTACATGAAGTAAACCAACCGGACTTGACTGTGGCAAGTTTATCAAAAAGGCAATTAACAAATACGGAAAAAAAAGTGTTGCGCAAGGGACTGTCATTCTGTCCAACTAATAGATGGGATTATGTACAAACACGTATCGATCTTTACCTTTTTATTAGAAAGTTAAAGTTAAAGAAACTGTTCCAAGGGCGAATAACTAAACCTACCACCAACTTAGAACGAACTACAAGTCCTACTGACTCTCTAATTGGAAGCGATATCTTGGCACTAAGGACGCTCCATGATCTAGGAGGAGAATCCATCGATGAAAGAATCCCTCTAGCTTTAGATGATATGGAATTCCTAGTACAAATCGATCTAGCTCAAACAGGGATGTCCAGCAATTTAAAACAAAAGTCAAAATTCATCCCGAGGACAACCTTTGACACGATAGATAGCTTCCACAAAGTAGTCATAAAAGATTTGGACAATCTACGAACTAGACCTGAAGGAAGAGAAGAAACAACGACATAACATTACCTTAGCGGAACGACAAGCCATAAAAACCACGCAAGAAGACAAGACAATCGTGATAAAACCATCAGATAAGGGCGGAAATATCGTCCTACAAGATGTTTTAGCCTATGAAGAAGAAGCCCTGAGACAATTAAATGACTCTATTTGTTATACTAAGATCTCCAAGAAAGTATATAATGAAAGCATATTGGAATTTTTATTGTATGGTTGACTCTTGGAGGGATAAGGGCATCTTAAGTCAAGATGAATATGTATATATTAAAGTAGATCATCCGGTTACCCCTACTTTTTACCATATCCCTAAGATACATAAGGGCAATAAAAAGCGACCAGGTAGACCTATAGTTTCTTCAAAAGGAAGTCTTCTGGAAAATACTTCTATCCTGGTGAATTCGATTTTATGTCCTTTTGTTTATGATTTGGTTTCATTTGTTAAAGACAGTACTGATTTTATCAAAATGATTGCCAATATTACATGGAAGATTCCTTTTTTCTGGTGACCTTAGACATTTCTAGTCTATATACCTGTATAAATCACAGGCAAGGAGAAGAAGCTGTCAAAACTTTTCTAAAGATGAGACCAATCAAGTATATGGAACATCGTCAAATGATCATCCAATTCATGTCATTATTTTTACATAACAATATTTTCGCCTTTGGAGATCAGTTATATATCCAAAGGCATGGTACCGCGATGGGCACGTGCTTCGCCCCCAGCTACGTGAATTTGTTCGTTGGCTGGTAGGAGAAGCACGTGGCCTGGGTGGATACAAATGAGTTTCTAGCACAGAAAGTGGCCATTTGGACCTGTTATATAGACAATATATTTTTCGTCTGGACGGGCACGAACAATGAATTGGATGAATACGTAGACAGTCTCAATACTAATGAGGTTAACCTGCATTTTACCAAAACCATTAGTTCCCATGAGATAGCATACCTGGATCTGTTGGTATATGTTGATAATAGTCAACTGAAAACCAAGCTCTTTCGTAAACCTACAGCGGGCAATGCCACTCTACATTACACTAGTCAACACCCACGCTGTCTTGTCAACAGCATCCCGTATGGGGAGCTGTTGCACCTAAAAGGGAATAGTACAAGTAAAGAGGATTATGATGTAGCTAGTGATCAAGCAGTAAGTAGCTTTGTCCAAAGGGGCTATCCTCAGAAAGTGCTACAGACAGCCAAAGAAAGGGCACATCAACGAAAGAGAGAAGAACTCCTGAACAAAACACCTCGAACACAGGATGAGGATGTCACTAGAATGATATCAACATTTTCCACAGACTCTGGAGAAATTTTCCAGATGTTGGAAAAACATTGGAACATCGTTCAATCTGATGGTGTGATAGGCAAAACTTACCACCCAAGTATCACATATAGGAAGAACATCTTCTTACCCATGCCTCAAATGAAAGGCTTGCAAGAACAGCAGAGTAGTGAAAGAGTTCCAGGTCCCGGGTAGGAGTCAGACCAACTGCATCACAAAATTATTGAATTGCAATTCAGACTTTACAGTGTACTGGCTGGTGTGTCCGTGCAACCTGTGTTATGTGGGAAGCACGATACACCAGACAAAAAAGAGAATCTTAGAGCACATGCGTGCTGTCAATAAAAAAGACAAAAACAACAATTGATGGACAGAATGCTGAACAATGTCACACATTCACCCCACTACAGAGATCTGGGCCCAAATCCATCGATTTTTTGCTCACCATGCCATTCCAGTTTGAACCCAGCCATATGCAAATCAGTCTTGACACTGTGCCTCATGGGAACAGTCCAGCCCGAACTGCCAAGCCAGGTCCTCCCTGAACTGGAAACAAGCATCCTAGGACCGGTTTCGGGGTTTCACCCCTCTTCAGCATGGATAGCTTGATTCCAGTGGCATGGAGAGCATGGGACTCACGCGCCTTTGAAGAAGAGAAATCGAAACGCGTCTGCAGTGGCGCAATGACTGTTAAAGGATTTTGCAATGAAGCGTTTCCATACCTTTAATAAAGGGCTTTGCTTGGAGCCTTGGTGGTGTTCGAGTGCTTCCTAACCAACAGTCAAGCAGGAGCGAATACATAGGCGGTGTCCGTACCGCCAGGACTGCACCACCCCAGGAACCTGGGGGCCACAGGGGCTGTCATCTGCCAGCCACACGTTGGAGCACCATCCTACAGGATTTAGGACACGTTAGCTGCGGAGGCCCATCCAGGGTCTTTGTTTATCTGACAGAACATTTGCACGTAATGTATGCATCGGTACTACCACACCCAGAATCCTCAGCACCTCTCATACAGAGTAGCCCATCAAGGGGCGTGCTACTAATGAAAGAAAGGGGAAAGGCAGTGACCGGGCTGTGCACTTCATTCGACCACACGCCTTTGAAGAAGAGAAATCGAAACGCGTTGGCAGTGGCGCAATGACTGTTAAAGGATTTTGCAGTGAAGCGTTTCCATACCTTTAATAAAGGGCTTTGCTTGGGGCCTTGGTGGAGTTCGCGTGCTTCCTAACCAACGGTCAAGCAGGAGTGAATACATAGGCGGTGTCCGTACCGCCAGGACTGCACCACCCCAAGAACCTGGGGGCCACAGGGGCTGTCATCTGCCAGCCACACTTTGGAGCACCATCCTACAGGATTTAGGACACGTTAGCTGCGGAGGCACCTCCATGATCTTTGTTTATCCGACAGAACATTCGCACGTAATGTATGCATCGGCACTACCACTCCCAGAATCCTCAGCACCTCTCATACAGAGTAGCCCATCAAGGGGCGTGCTACTAATGAAAGAAAGGGGAAAGGCAGTGACCGGGCTGTGCACTTCATTCGACCACACGCCTTTGAAGAAGAGAAATCGAAACACGTCGGCAGTGGCACAATGACTGTTAAAGGATTTTGCAGTGAAGCGTTTCCATACCTTTAATAAAGGGCTTTGCTTGGAGCCTTGGTGGTGTTTGCGTGCTTCCTAACCAACGGTCAAGCAGGAGCGAATATATAAATATTTATATGTAAAACAACAAAGAAAACTAACACCTGACCTAGGTCAAGCACTTAAAGTATATTTATATGTATATATCTCTTAGACATTATAATATTGTTTTTTGATATATATATATATATATATATATATTAATATACGAGATATTTAATGTCAATTCTCACTTTAATATGGTGCTATGCTATCTAAATAGAGAGTACTAGTCTATAAGAACACACATACATTACTTTTTGTCCTCTCTAAGATGTCCGCCGTGTGTAAGGTAAATAACATTTCCTGTGAAGGTCCGTTTTCTATCTTATTGGAAATTAGCAGTGAGTGACGTGTATTTAAACTTTATGCATTACTTGTCGCGTTGACATTGACGAAGGCCGTTATGGCCGAAACGCGTTTGTCAAGCCAGGGATGAAAATAAAGTAAAATTGGATTTATACAACTCGAGTGTGCGCCACACCTTTGTGATGCACAGTGTTTGGAGAAATATAAAAATATATATATTACCAACTGGCGGTTGCAAGTAGGTAGTTATAGTTAGGACCTATTATCCATAGGAAATCCGCAACATTCTATTTGGAATAACGAATATATATGTTATAAGAAATGGAAATATATATACACACTTAAAAACTTTAATACTTACATATACTTACCTTTAATACTTTTACAATGAATATGCCTGTACCATTCATGCCTTTACAATGATGTTCATTGTAATGGCATGCGTGGTAAAGGCATATTCGTTGTAAATTCCTGCATGGTAATGACTTACATGGTAATATCGCATGTGTGGTAGAGGCATGCAGGGTTTTGACTGTGCGGTAAAGGCTGTTTCTCATTCAGATAAATGTGGGAGATCTGACTACGGTAAATTTAGGGAGTGTCGATTTTGGGGTATAGTTTTTGCTGCCACACTGGCGTCTTCCAGAACTCCTAACTATGCCCCTTCCACTATTTCTTTCAAAGTTCATCACCTGAATATAAGATCCCTCTGCGCTATACTCTGTAACATTGCTACAGATTCATTTAGACTGCATTAATACTACCCGCCACAGTAATCAGTCAAAGCGCTGAGAGGCCTCCGGGTAGTTACGCGCTATACAAATGTAATTTTTCATTTCATTTCATTTCAACTCAAATTTACGATTACAACCATGTGAACACAATCAATTTAAATGCGGATTTAGAAAATAAAAGTGATATATACTGAAAATTACTGTTTACTTTTGCACCTGGTTGTCTATTTCAATGAATTTGAAAAGGAAAAATACTCCGCACACATGGGCCATATAGAGGGGAAGATACTTTTAATTAACTTTGTTTGGGAACCTAGAAAAGTAACAAAGTAAATGTTGTTGTTGTAAGATTAGTTTGTTTATTAAACTGTGTACTGCATACATTTACTAACAATGTGTCAGTAGGGACTTGTGTGTATTAATATGTTGCCTTTTCTTTCTTGAAGTTGCATCAGCGTCAACCACCGCTGGTGGTGTCTGTAACTTGCCAGTTTATCACATTGCTTGTTTCCATTAATACTGCATTTAAGTTTTTGGTAATTCTCTCTGTTAAATGCCCCTTTTCGTGGGTCTGGGTCGTACTATATTAAAAACATGAAAAATAAATCAAATATCTGTTATTGTAAAGAAGTGCTTGAATTTACACGTATTTTGCTATGTCGTAATTTTAGATCATTTGGATCAGTGAAGTCGGTTGTGTGTGGAAGGTCAAAACCCGCCACTAAACAGTAAACCTGTCGCCGCTTTGTAATATTAATTTGTACCGTCCCTGTTCAATTTAACAGGGCGCACACGTTCCATTTCAAAATCAGTGCACTGTACTTAAGACAGCAGCTCGTTTTTTTTTATTTTACGGATTGTGTTGATATGTGTAGTTAGTTACCATTAACGATTTAGCATTCAAGCTAAGATTAATAGAGGAGATGCATAATTTGGGTCGCTAGTTGACTGTCAACCCCAAGTTATAGTAACGCAAGCACAAGAGCCTTTCAAAAGTCATGTAACCATGGGACAGACAAGGATGGGCAAACCTTGGAAAACAGCGAAGAAATACTAAAGTATGCGGAAGGCGCTGTGCCAAGTGGAGCCCGGAGCTTGTCTCTCGGGACACTTCCAGGCCGGGGACGAGCGGCCTTGTGCTTGCTCGGTGGCGGAGTGCGAGTGTCAGGGCGCTCCCCGGTCACGTCCTCCCCGCATGAGCGGCCCTTCCCGGGAGAAACGAGGAGCGAGTCGCAGGGAAAAGCGAGGGAACTTGCAGAGGATCCCTGCGGCGCGAGGCGCTGCCGTACACTGCCAGGAGGAGAAGGAGGAGGAGGCTGTGGTGTTGGAGGCTGGGCGGCCCCGACTCCCTGACGCCAGCCAGACCAGATCAATCCAGAGAGGAGGAGGGACTCGGAGCGCCTGCATGTGTGTGTGTGTGGGGAGGAGAGGGGAGCTAGCATTGGAGGAGCGGGCACCGGAGAGCGGCGGCTGGAGGGGGGTACGCCACACCGGGACACGCACGGTAAGCCCCCGCCTTTATTTACTCCCCAAGCCCCTCAATATACACACGCCCTGTGGCCCACGTTTGGGGTACGGGACTTTTGGTAAGGTCTTACCCGGCATGATGGCGCCACTCCGGGGGGAGAGTGGAGAACCGGCAAAGGGGTCTGTGTTTCTTCCCATTCCCGATTCTGTGCTTCCCTCACCTCGGGGCTTGAGCCGGGGTGTGTAGTGCTCCGGCCTCCTCGGCTGCTCCGCTGGAGCAAAGAAACAAACAAGGCACGAAGAAAGTTACAAGTTTTCCTTAGAGCGGCGTTATGGGCCCGGGGCATCGTGATACCGATTGCCCCATCCCACTCGTAGTTTTGTTTTCATTCTGCTCTCGCTACCAGGTGCTCGGCTCCCGTTCGCTGCGGTCCCTCAGTTTGTGCGATTTTATCGCAGACGCCGCAGCGCTTTTACAGCAACAAAGAGTGGGGCATTGACTTAAGCGAAGCAAATCACTGAATGAACCAACCGAGATCCCTATACTAGGAGGGGTGTACCTCTTTCCAACACTTAAGCACTTGGTGAGGCCTATTCTCTGTTTTCGGACGTATAAAGTGCTTTATGAACTAGTGCAGGCCTTGGCTTTGAAAGCAGTTACCATGCACGTTTACATGCAATACATATGTGTAGAGGGGAGATAACAGAACAGGGCACGCAATTAGGTGTGAGTCTCTTTAAGGATAGAGTTTTGTCTGTTTCTCCCTTCGCTCCGCAAGTAGATGGTTCAAAGCGCTATATGCTTGTTTTCCCCCTGTCTGCAGCAGCGCAGGGGGTGAAGTGAAGCTGAGTGATTCTGTTTTAGTGCCCGATCCTGCGTGGAGGGAGGGAGTCGGGGAGCACGCTAGCAGCAGGAAGTGCCCTTCTTGCAGGATGCCTTTGAATGAATGGCAGTTGTTTCTTGTGTCCGCCAAGTTCTTTAAATTTGTATGACTGGCCGTGGACCCGGTGTGTATCATTGGGTGCAGGAAGCAGGACATATTTGTTTGACACCTCTCAATCTGTGCGTTCCAAAAAGTGCCTGGGTTTCCGCTTGAAATGCCTTGAGCCAGTATCATTTTTTAACACGTTTAACGAACAGCAAATCAACAGGGATAATGCAATTGTCAGATAACGAACATTGACACTACAAAAATGAGGCTGTAGTGCATCTGTCAGTTCCCTTTAAAAACCCAAGGCAGCTCCTGCCCTCTCCCCTCCTTCCCACTGCGTCGGCAATAAAACGATAAACCGTATTGACACAAGGGCGAGCGTATCGCTCTCGGTGTTATTGGAGGAAAGGGTGAAAGTGCCACCAGGCAGACGTTATGTTGACACCCACCGCTTCTTTCCGTAGATATGTTTTTCCCTTGCTGGTGGCGTGTGTTGAAGGAGGGTCTGCCCTGACAGCTCCCCTGGACCGCCGGTGCCTCGGCAGGGCCTGGCGCGCATCCTTCTCGTTATCCCGCAGCCCCCAGAGAGGATCACTCCCAGGCCGGATTAGGTTACCCCGGAGGCAGGGATTTGCCCTTGCTCTGCCTGTTGACCCCTCCAGCCCTCTGGTGTGTAATACTCGTTTTAGCAGACTTTCGCTCTTGCTTGGCATCATTAATCGTTCTGCCTATTAAATTTACATCTTTCTGTGCATTTAAGCTTCTGGGATTCGGCTCCCCAATACCAAAAAGTGAATGCTTAGGAGTTCCACTGACAGGGGCAGAAGATGACGTCCGGGTGCAGTTTTATAGAGGGGCATTTTGTTGTTTTCCAGCCTATCGCTTGTGATCATTTTTGCACGGAAGCAAAAATTGCGTTTGATGCTATTTTCAGCTGATAACTAAGTGCATGTGTTGTTCCCTAATTCACCAGACTCTAAAATGGGCACAAAACCATGTATTTGTGCACCGGGTGTAAACATCATTTATGCATGGGATTTACTTTCCTCCCGAATCACACCTGTGAGGTTTTAGTGAGTACGTAAAAGTTCTATGTAGCGCTTAAATTCAATAACCGGAGCCTGGTGCTTTAGCACGGGGACATTCTGGCACAGGGTACTGCTATTCCTTCTGGAGCGATCCTTGTTTAAGGAGAATTCCTAGTCACTCCCTTAATTCCCCCTTTTCATTGGTGACAAATCCATCATACTGATTTGCTCCTGGTTGCTCACTTTGTCGTTCTCGCCTTTCTTACTCGGTGCCCTGCACTTTGTAGCATTATCAAAGTGCTCGTATCTGTTTGACTTTCTCCCATTTTAGACGTTTGATTATAGTTGACACCTGTACCACATAATCTGCCATTGGCATGGCATTGCATCTCTTCTCGTGATTTTCAAACCTATTTGAATTTTCTTTGCTGGAAGCTGATTTTACATATGAAAAATAAAGATGCCTCCACTTAATTGAGTTGTAGCCAGGGCAACTGGCATTATGCGGCAGGGAGCACCAAATTACATATCGGAGTTGATTTAAATTATGCAGCAAGAAAAGGGAAGTTATGGGGCATAATGTGGCACATTTGTTGATGGTATTACTTAATTATTGTTCAATTTTTACACATAGTGATACTGTCTGGGCAAAAAGTTAATCTCATTAGTACCAGTTTAACAGCCAAATACAGAAATAACCAACTGAAAGATGACCGGTTAACCATTGCAAAGGACCACCCCCCAGCTCACAAACACGTGCTGCCACGTTTTAACACCTTTTATCCATTTGAGCTAGAAACACTTTTTTTGTTGATAAAATCCGTACATAATGCAGCAAATGACTGATTATATGGAAGATCCATAATTATGTGAAAATAGCTGCAGAATTGCATAATCCCAGTAGCCAAGCTTGTAGGTGAACAGTATTGGTGTTCCATGGGTGAGACAGGATAGGATGATTGTACTGAATCGCTTGCACATCCTCGAGAATGACTGGAGTGCCTGTTGCCTAGCAGAAGTATATGCAAGGCAGTGAGTGACCAATCAATCAATCTATCAGGGTTTGAAAAGTGCAACTACTCACCGTGAGGGTCTCAAGGCGCTGGGGGAGAGGGAGGCGGCTCCGTTGAGTGCTGTGGTCATCCAAAGAGCCAGGTCTTGAAGTCCTTCCTGAACTAGGACAATGTGGAACATTGCCAGAGGTAGGGGCGGGAGGATTGGTGCTGTAACAGCCAGTTAAAGGTATATTTGGGCAGTGTTGGGTGCATGTTAGGAATTCTGTCTTACTGTGGCCAGTTGTATGATAGAGCATGTTGTTTCCCGATTCACATGTGATAAGTGGCATTGAGGCTCCGTACAAGAGCTGTAGACCTGCTCTATACTTTGCTTTTAGCTCTTTTGTTCCATTACAGACAGGAAACAGCCAAATGCAAATCAGTCTTGACCCTGCCCCAAATGGGATGGTCCAACCTAGCTGGTAAGCAGTGTACCTCTGGAGTGGGATCAGTTAACAGCCTTGTTTCTTGGTTAGAGCAAGCAGAAGGGATCAGACACTGGGCCCTTGCCATTAGAATCCAGATTTCTAAAAGGATGCGACAGCTGTAGGTCTTGCTCATTTGCACATTATAATTATTTAAGGCACATATGAAGGTCGTGAGGTAACATTGCACATGCAGCCTGCCAGGCCTAGACAAGGATGCTCATGTCTGAATCACTGCACCCGTTAGGAGAGGAGCAGGTCTTGTCTGATTTTACTGCCAGTGGATGAGTTAAAAATACATTGATGTCTTGGGTGCACGGACCCCTTTGGCTAAAGTAGTTACCTTGTGTTACTAGGCAGACACGCGCTTTATACTGTGGCATTGTGTGCACAACAGCCTGGGTAAGAGGGCTCAGTTTGCGCCATCTTACGAGGCTAATGGAAGCATTTGCTAGCCATTCTAAATAATGTAGGATGTGCATAATACAGCGTCCCTCGGGGCTGCAGAGAAAGCATCATTACCAGCCTTTTCAAGCTGCCTGAGATCTTAAATTGATTTACAGCACTGAACTCGTGCAAAATGATACATGGAGATGACTCGGGGGTCAGCCCGTAAAAGTCCATGATGCCACTCCATTAGCACAGCCCTTGCAATTAAACCATATTATAGGCAGGCACCGTGGCCGTGTCCATTAAGGCGAGTAGAGCAACCTAATTAATTTGTACCGAGTGCAACAGAAAGTGCATCCCCTCCAAGTGGAACTCAAATAGGAAGGAGCTACCAATCGTTACAGAAACAGAATGTCATAACTTCCTGTAGCTAGTAAGGTGCCTGCCCATTGGGTGGTTGGATAAAACCATGTACCTTCTAGTAAATATTTTAAGCGACAGTCCATGAGGCATCAATGTTTCATGGAGGAAGTAGGGACCGACAGTATACAAATTGCACGTCATGATTGAGCACTATTTTAACAAAAATGTTCTCTGTTGACCATTTAGGCTGTTGGGTTTGTTTGTCAATTTTATTTTGTCAAGCAGTATGTAATGGGTAGAAGGCCAAGGAACAGGTACATGGATTAGGATGAGACAACAAAAGCAATTTATGACTCGTAGTGAAAGGATAGAGGAATATATGTTTGTTTGGGGCGTAATGAACAGGAAGAAGGCTCGTCTGGTGCTGCAGTGTGCTTCATCTGTGTTAGTCTTGTGGTCAAGACACCGTGAATTGTCCTCACCCTTCTGCAAATATTGTTGTATAATTTTCACACCATCACATAGATTCCTAAACAAAATATCCCACACCAGCCAACTATATTTAAAATAGGTCTAAAATCACTATGGGTGAAAGTAGTATGATCACTCCTTAAACACGCTAAGAACATCGTGCTCTACTTTCTTTAGCTTGAGCCTACTTCTTTGGAGAGGCAGTGTTCTTTATCTTAAATGCTTCAAATATAATTATGAAATTCGAGCTTCTAAAAGTAAAGAGGAGTGACCACTATCCATTAAATACAACTCTCAATTTGGACACGTTTCAAGGAAGACCAAGGTACTCCCTATAAAGTTTCGGTATCCAAAACAGTTAAGAACAATAATTCCTGAAAAACATCTACATTTATTAAAGGTCCTCCAACACAAATATTGGGAATTCGCTGATGAAGAAGTACACTCTGACTCTTTAGTATGGTAGGAGGACATAATTAAAGAGGTTGTTGCGTGCCTAAAAGTCGAATTGAAGGCTTTTAATAACATTCAAGATCAAAATAAGAGTGAGAAGTATTAAGGAAATAGCTGGTTTGATATGGAATGCAGACTTCCAAAACAAAGAATAAGAAAGCTTGAAATATATATAAGGTTCTCTAGAAATAAAGTGGGTGTATTCGGTCTTCAAAATTTAAGGAAAGAAATTAAAAACATGGTAGCAAGTAAACAGCAGGCATCTAAAGCAGAATGCTGGAAAGTAATGCTCGAAACGATTGAGTCAAACAACGTTAGGAAATTTTGGAGACTGGTATAGAATGGGATTGGGAAACTGACGCGCTCGGTGGGAGAGTATGCTTGGGTAGAATTCCTGGAGGCAGCCTACAATAAAGATGCCATAATTTGTTAGGGCCTGATAACATTTCTTGCTAATGAAGAGATGAAAGAAGGGTTCTCAATACCAATAATTAAGAAAACAACTGAGATGGTAAAACTTACAAGGGCAGCCGGCACGGATCAACTTATCAGCAGTAATAATAAAAACAGCCATTCCTTGGTGGACCAGCTTGCGCCACCTGCTTTTTCAAACAAATTCTCCTGAAAGGAAGCTTCCCATATTGCTGGAGGGGGCGGTTATCAAACCCCTGCACAAAAAAGGGCAGTATTCCCTCCTGGAAACTATTGGCAAAAAAATCTGCTAGATGGGAGTGGGAGAGTCTTTTCTAAAATCCTTCTGGGGATGCTGTGTGATTGGGTGGAAACAAATGCAAGAGCAAGAGGTTTTAAAAGGGGGGGGGGGGGCACCTGACAACTGACCAGTGCTTTATATTCTGGGCCTTAGCCAAAAAATCAATAGAGCAATGTAGAGGATTGTATTGCTGCTTCATTGACTTTGGCTCCACGTTTGATTCAGTTGATTGGTCCTTTCTATGGGAAGCACTAATTAGTTATGAAATCCATGACGGCCTACTCCAAATCTTACAAGAACTTCATTGGGTTTACTAGGCCCAGATGGAATTAGATCTTGAGGGGGGTCTTTCTGAATGAGGATCGGTATGAGAGATGGTCTGGGACAGGGGTGCACGCTGGCTCTGATCCTGTTTTCCTTATTCCTGGCCGGCCTACCAAAAATACTCAGCCAATCGAACAGTTTCAGCCCCATAATGAACGGGACACATGTAAGCTGTCTCTCATGCGCAGATGACTTAGTAATTTTGGACCTTGTAGAATTTGGCCTTCAGAGAAGTCTTCTCTGACTATTGTAAGAAAAAAAAATAGTTAGTATGAAAAAGACCAATGTACTGCCAATAGGAAAGAAGAGGATAAGGCGGTCAGGGCTATAAAATAAAGTTGAAATTGAGACAGTTAGAAATTATAAATATTTGGGGATATGGTTCTTAAATGATCTATGGATGAACGAACACCTTGCCTCAATAGAAGCTAAGGCACTTTCATTCGTAGTGGGACTTAAGACATTTTATAAAAGTTATGGGAGCCCCTCCTTAAGACCAGTGCTTTCAGCCTACCAGGATATGATCTGGCTGCAGTTCCAGTACTGTGCCAAGGTGGTCGGCATCAGAGGGAAATTGAGCTCGGATGCGTAAGAGGGTAGGTGCTTAAGAAGATTACTTTTTCTCCCTCCCTCTACAGTGGTACAGGCAGTCAGAATAGAAATGGGACTGAAAGGATGGACACACCTTGCGCTTGCAGAGATAATACAATTCTGGATAAGAATAGATAACCAGGAGATTCTAAAAATCTCATCGATGTGCAAAAGTGAGATACTACAAAGTGCATTAATGTGGACACGAGTAGTCAGAAAAAAGGATCCTTAACTGTTGTAGAAAATAAAAAATAAAAGGTGATATTGTTCAGGTAGGCGGGAGTAAAGTATGCGGTTAGAATAGTATCTAAACAAGTATCTAGGGAGGCGGATTTACTCTACCTAAGTAATAAACCTGTATCCCTCTTGATGAATTCATGGTTGGGAGATGAGGCATTTCCCTAGCTGGAGAAACTTCCAAATGTATTGTTGCGACTATGTCTCTTGAGATTTAGATGTAGGGTAAATCAATTCTTGATGTCGGATGTTCACGGGATCTTGCTAAATAATGACAACCTGTAAATGTGGTCTCAATATGAAGGGAGATTTAACACATATTTTAGTAGATTGCCTGTGGTTCTTGGCTCCACTGAAGATTTTATTAAAACCAGTTTTTAAAAAGTATGACATTAGGGTTAGAAGGCAAGTAATCAAATTACTCATGTAGATATAATTCCTGGATGCAACCTGTGCCATGGGGGCGATTTTTATTTTATGTAGATTCAATTCTAAGGCAAATTGGTTATTCTTATGAAGGATGAACTGAGGTTTTAATTAGGGATTAATTGTGGGGTGATATTTTATTGTCTGTGTTTAAAGTTTATGGATCCGTTTATGATAGATGAATTACGGTTTTAACAATGTTTTATTACGGTTTGCATTTTTAACCATTGATTAAGTGTGTGTGTGCGTGTGTATATGTATGTGTGTGTGTGTGTGTGTATATGTATGTATATATATATATATATATATATATGTGTGTGTGTGTAATTGCAATTTTAACCACTGTTTATATGTTATATATGTGGTTTACATAGTGTTGTTTAAAAGACCAATGGTCTAAATAAACATATGTTTTGACTGACTTGTATGCTTTGGCCTTCCTACAGCTTTTGTCTGCTTAAAGTGCTCCATTGTTGTCCACAGTGTCATCGCTATGTTGCTGAATTATGTCTTTGCATCTGTAATCGGGCTCATTGACATTCACACTTCAGTTTTGTTGACAAGGTTGTGTAGCTGTCGGGGGGGGGGGGGGGGGTAAAGTCATTCCCGAATAAAACCAATTTGTGTCTCGCTTCTGGAACTGGTATTGTTTTCCAGTGGTAAACAATTTTCAATGACACAGGATAACTGGTATAGAAAGTGGGCTGTTGACCCTTCTGCAGACATGTGAAATAGCCCGTCCAACTGTTAAGGTAGTCAAACAGCCATAAATGGTTTGCAATGAACCCCCTCCCCTGCACCCACGTCGTACTGCACTAAAGACAGCCAAGCCGGACGATCCTTTGTTGAGGGTGCTCCAACTCCAGTCGACGTGGGCTGCAACTAGGTGTTGAGAACAACTACTAATTGTGTAAATGTTTCCAGTTTAGTTTCATTATTTATAGTTTGTGGCTGCAGCCTTCGAAGGCTTGAGACCAGCCCTTGTTACTTTGAAATATGTGACATACGAGTGTTCCATCTCGCCGTGTGATGGCGTCCACTGTGTGCTTCTCTGTCACTCTCATAGCATTGGAGTTCATAGTATACCTGCCTGCAAAGACAACCTGCAAGACCTCACTGCTGCCATCTCCCAGGAAGCGCCGTAGCTGTTCACTCTTCATAAAGATTCTTTGTTTATTGAGGACGAATCCTAGATTGATCTCAACACATGTGGCCATAAGACAGTCTGTAGCTTCTGTGAAGCCACCCTTTGAAGCCTCTTGCCTAGTTATGGCAAGCATTGATGCAAACCTAAAATGGAGGCAAATTATGGAGATAACTGGATGAATGAACGGGTGTTGTCAAACTTATTGGGAAACATATATGCTCTTGTAACTTGTTGTTGCACATAGCACTTATAGCATTTTTATATTTAGAATATGCTGTGCATGACGCATGCAACCTTTGAGTGATACTCACTGTGCCTCCCTCTGGAGGAGGAAAGGCTTAGCCACTGCTGGGCTTGATACTTGTGACCTGCGAGGCACCTATGGATATCAGCAGCCATTGCTTCGCTCACTGAGCTGTCCTACTGGAAGGGTACTTTTATTTCTAGGCGAGGGTGGTTCGTGTGTGGACCCATTGCTGCTGCTGATGTAAAGTGAGTACCTTTTAGATTTCATTTACATGGGAGCCTATTGGGAAGATGCTCACGTCAGATGGCCTTCAATTCTGCGTCAGGTGCACATGTCTCTGCTATAAATGCAAATACTAAGCTACTACATCTTTGGTTTTCACGGCGCACTTTACAGCTTTTATATTTGATAAAGTGGGTGTATGCAAGCTGTGGTTGTCGATTACAAAAAAATATGCTTCGTGCAGGCGGAGAACCCAAACACGCAGTCTGCAGTAATCAACTTCTGATGTGCCTTCCGTAATGCCGGCTAAATATAATTTCACTGCGTACTAAAACGGCATTTCCCTATTAACTTCCCAGAGCTTTTGTTCTTTATTAACGCTTGCAAAGGCTAATAAATGCCGCTGTGCCGAAGTGCATCTGCTTTCGACCGATTTGTGTTGTCCTAAATGATTTACGTCTTCCATATCTCCAAGTAAAACTGGCCTGCAAACTGTGCTGGCCAGCTGCTGCCCGTGCTCAAATCGAATGAAATGCCCCTCTCGTGTCTCCACAACATAATGCGCTCTTATCGAAAGCGTTTAATGTTCAGGAAGAACTCTAGAAAGCAAGGAAGGCAGCGCCTAGCTTCTCATCACTGTTTGCAGGGAATGCTGTCCGGATCAGAAGGGTTGCCGGACAAGAAGGTGACGTTTTGACCTTGTTCATTGACCCGGAGGTGCCCCGGGAGGAGGGCGGTTTAGTAAGTGGCAGGAGCTTGTCAGTGCTGCAGACTTGGGCTCAGTGCGGGGATTGGGGAGGGGGCTGTGAGGGCGGCGGGCTGCAAAGAGCTACGATGGTGCAGGGAGAGGGATTACCATACACGCTGATAAAGAGTAAGGGCGACTTTTGTGTGCCTTTTTTTGTTGCAGTTTTATATAGCGCGAACTGACCCTACGCTATCGGAGCGCTTTACATGAGCACTAGTTGCATTGCAGATGGACACATTAATTTTTTAGGCACGGGTAGCTTAAGTGATTTGCCCAGAATCGCAGGATGCTCGAGCCTCCCGCCAAACTCGAACCTTGACTACTTCAAAACTGGTTGTAAAAGGAGGGCATGAAATGTGATTTACTATACACGCTCTTTGTGTTTTTGGGAGTGTGTAGTTTCTAAGTCGTTACTTTGTAGTTTTTTTTAAAGGAAAACTAAGGTGTTGTCGCACCTCACCATTCTCATTTTGTTAGAGAGATTGCACTTTCATCCAGCGACCATTTGTTATTTCATGGCGTGGCCATCGCGGTAGTACACGAGATGCAAAAACGAGTGGGAAGGAACCTGGAGTGTCTATGTTGGGATTCATTACCTCGTTCTTTTAGCGCAGCATGTTACGAAGTGAATGAATGTGCCAGAGTAGCCTGGCAGTAGTATGCACTCTACTAATTGGCGCTTGGCTTGGATGATACTTCAATTTGGCTACAAGGAC
Organism: Triturus cristatus; assembly: GCF_964204655.1. NCBI lineage: Eukaryota > Metazoa > Chordata > Amphibia > Caudata > Salamandridae > Triturus > Triturus cristatus. Next base: position 502,870,722 of record NC_140582.1, read on the forward strand.
TTTTCTTCCCTGTTCGCCACTAATTTAAGATGCAACAAATGCTAGATCTATGTTTCAGGTAGTGACGAATTTTGATGTCTCAGCAAAGGCAGCATTGCTTGTTGCAGTCATCCGAAGTGATTTATTATATGCTGCGCTGAAGTTGTGTACATGGTTTACGGCAATAAAAGTGGTGCAGAAAAGCACTGTCTGCAACATACAAAACGATGGGGCTCTTTGCGATGGCGGTCGGACAAGTGTATGACCGACATCGAAGCTGGAGTGAGACCGGCCGACAAGGAGTGTGCGGCCCCACCCGCCATATTTTGATCAGACCACTGTGCAAGTGGTCGTAAAATGCCTTTTTCGACTGCATCTTGTGCTGAAGCCCCACAAGTCGCAGTAGAAAAAGGCATTTTTCAAACATCCATGTACTGTGCCAGGCACCATGTGGTGCCTGGCACACACACAGTACATGAATGTTTGGGGAGCCGTCCCCCGGTTACTTAGCAGTGACACATGGAGGACTGGGGCCCTGCTTCGGGCCCCTAAAAACCCTTTCCAACAGCATTTTCAGTGTGACTGCTATGTAAAGGCTGTGGGAAATGGCCATTGTGATCCTGACGGCAGTGCCTAAGCAGGCCCACCCCCCCTCCATTCCGGATCACGATTAGGACCGCCTCCCCGTAGGGATCAGTATATCTGGCAGAGGCGGCGGTCTGTCCATCAAGTTTTTATGGTCTGACTACCTGCATTGTAATGCAGCGGTCGTCCCGAAGGGCTATATGTTGGTGAGCGTCGGTGGCGGTCTCACCAGCATTGTAATGTTCCCCTATATTCTGAGATGCAGAATTAAGGTATAAAGAATCATATGTAGTAGTATTTAGGATAGCCTGTAGGAGCGCACATGTTGTTTCATGTGGAGTCCAGCATTTTAAGATGCGTTTGCAAGAGTGATGATGTTGAGTTGTGCTCAAGAAATCATATGTTTGAGACCGACATAAGTTAATGATCCCGGGCTCTATGGACTTAAAGCACGCATCAGGAAATTACAGGGGTCTTAGTGTGAGGCATGCTGGTCAGAGTTTACCTGCTTGCCTTCCTCCGCTGTGCAAGAAGGGTATTATTGCTTGTGTATGCTGGTGCTGTGTTGTGCCACATATCGGGGCAGTCATTTGGGTAGCAGTGTATGCAGCTCCCATAAGTACTGTGAGGTACGAGTCAGTAACAGAAGACAGCAGTAAAGGATTTATTGTTTATCACTCTGTACAGAGTCTTCAAGAAGAAGTGAGAGGTGAAAAATAATAAGAGGAATAATCTCTAGGAATTTGTTTTATTTCATTTTATGTCTAGAGAAGTGCAGACGCAAAACCTGAAGGTTAAAAAAAGAACTTGAAGTAATACTAGAACATTTCTCTTAAAAGTATAAATGTGCAGGGATTTAATTGTCTCCTACTTCATGTCCGCCTTGTAGCCCTTCTTTTCTTTTCCAAGGACAACAGTTCCCTTTTAGAGTGGTAGTGGTGGGAAGGGTATTCTTAAGAATTATATGCGACTTTGTAAGATGAAAGTCTCGCCACTGTTAAAAAAAATATATACATATATATATATTCACTGAAAAAACCATAGGTTTCACACATGTTATAGTTAGTGGAAATTTTACTGATAAAAAACCAATGAAATTGCCCCGTTATAGTTAGCGCAGGCAACTATAACTCACGCGACCGCAATCCTCTGCTGATGCTAATACTGTATTTAGACACTTATTTGCCCATGTCTTCTTCCATACATTTTTAGCTATACATATATTACAAATATTTTTTTTTCATAAAGACACATATGTCATCAGCAGAGGATTGCGGTCGCGTGAGTTATAGTTGCCTGCGCTAACTATAACGGGGCAATTTCATTGGTTTTTTATCAGTAAAATTTCCACTAACTATAACATGTGTGAAACCTATGGTTTTTTCAGTGAATTTGCAAGGTTTTTTAAATGCTAATTCCTAACTATAACGTGTGTGAAACCTATGGTTTTTTCAGTGAATTAGTACGGTTTTTTAAATGCTAAGTTTTTTTCCCTTATAATAAGCCCTGTACATTTGGTGGCCTACGGCCACCAAAAGCACAGGGGGTGGGGTAAGTGTGGATAGTGTTTTTTTCCATTGTAATAAGCCCAGCACATTTGGTGGCCTTCGGCCACCAAAAGCACAGGGGGTGGGGTAAGTGTGGATAGTGTTTTTTTTATTTTTATTTTTTTACCGTACGCTTACCGTAAGCGTACGGTAAGCGTACCCCGCGAAATTGCCGAAAAAAAAATAAAACCGTTTTTGCACTTGGGGGATGTTTGGGGACTCCCTCCACATGACTATGTGGGAGGGAGTTGTCAAAACAGCCCCTTTACATGTTTTTGGGCTTCCGATTTTAAAAATCTCTCTCAGTGCGAGAGACAAAATGGCGGCCGCCGCTTCCTGGTTTCGGCCGATTCGAATGTTTACTAAGATCTAAGAGCCAATCAGAATCGCGCTCGCGCACGCCACCGTACGCTTACCGTAAGCGTACGGTAAGCGTACCGTAAGCTGGCTCAGATATATATATTGATTTAAAGGCTATTTTCTCAGAATCTACTGAACAGATTTACACCAAACCTACAAAAGGCACTTCCTTGACCTAGGGACTACCTCTCTGCCAAATTTTGAGTAATTCTGTTCAGCCATTCGGGCTGTAGCTCGTTCTAAAGGTCCTATGGAAAAATGCATGGGAAAAACGCGTTTTGGGACCCCCCTTTTATCTCAGCCCCCGCTTGACGAATCCCCCCGAGACTTTCAGGGTAGGAGCGGAGCGTAGCGCCCCACCTATTTTGAGAAATTCGCGAGGATTCGTCGACCGGCGCCAAAGTTATTCAAAATAGAATGTTGAGGTTTTCCTATGGAAACGTGGTCCTAACTATAACTACCTACTGGCTATCGCCAGTAGGTAATATATATATATATATACCCTGACAGAGGATATATAGACAGCTGAGAAAATAACACTGTAAATTTTTATTCAAAGAGACTGGGAAGTCTTGACTACATTAGGTGCACATTATGGACTACATTTTGTGGTTGTTGATGAAAGCGAGTTCTTCTGAGAAGCAGGGTCAGGTGGAAAGTATTGATAAATGGGTTACTAATTAAACATTACTTGCACTGTAAGCTTGGGGATTTTGCTACACAGAGAGATCACATTGTCATGCACACAATTTATAAGTCTGTCCAGGAAAGGTTATTGGTGAAAGACGACATGCCAATTTACGAGGCGATGGTCATTGCCCACATAGCAAAGTGAAGGTGTGCCAGAGCTGTAAGGGAGAAGAATGAGGAAATAATGGCTGAGAGCGTGCTCAGGGAGAAATGATTCCCATGGAGAAGGAAAAAAAAGTTGCATGTGCAGAAAATATGCCTCCAAGAGTATTCTCCTCCCGAAATACATTTTTAAGTTTGGACTTGCACCCATTGCTGAGGCTCATTAAATAAAACCTGACTTAACTAAGCTAGAATAATTTGCCTGTGACTTCGTCTTGATAAAGGTCACCCCTTGTATGTAGGTGAGCCAACAGAAATGTTGTATTGTGTAAACATCATTGAGTTGAATGGAAACATCTGGGCTGGAGTTTTAGTGCGTGATGCGTGAACTGTGAAAAGCAGGGAGTTAAGTACTTTCAAGATTATATTTAAGTGATGGTGCCAATGAGAAGGAACATGAGCAAGTTATTTCTAGCTTGCAGTATACCTGTGATGGTTTTGGGGCATGAAGCCCGCAAGTAAGGGAAGGAGATCGAAAGGTATTCTTGGATTTAGATGCTTTCTTGGATACATACATGAAAGGAAGAGTTAAAATCACTCTTGGGTTTGGATGCATGTATGATAGTATTTTTGTGGCATACACTTAGCCAAAAGGGCAGCAGAGCTGGGGTAGGCCGAGTTCTAGAAAAAGTCTATTAGGAATTTTATCAGCAAAATGTATCCTGTAAAAATACTGTTTAAATAGGGTGCATCATTTGTGCATTTGCAGAGGCGTGTAAATAAACTGATTAAGAAAATAGAAGCCATTGAAGAGGTTGACCGGAATCTTCATTTCAGAGGAGATTAAAACAATAGAACTAACGATAATCATGCATTCACTCTGGAATAAAACCGGATTTGAACCTGGATTATAAAAGAAAATATAGGCAATTTGGCAAAATCTGCTAAAAGCTAGCATAGCATAAATACTCACCGCCTCTACATGAGGTGTGTTGCATCCACAAGGACCTTCTAGCCTGCTTGAATGGCAAGGTCAGCGAGTCCAATATTTTGAAGTAGATGCATTGAGTGATGATCACAATCATAAATTGAAGTGGTGTGTCCAGTGTTCTTGGAGCTGACGGTCGGCTTGGATTTTTTTGGAGGTTTTAAATGATTCTGATACTTTGTTTTCACACCACCAGTTCCTTTTTGTTCAGAAAGCTCCAGGAAATGAGACAGTCATTATGCTTGCTTTCTTTTTGGATCATTCTAATATAACAAATTCCCTTTGTAAGGCCACACTACAGCCACCACAGAGTTCGAGACATCAGAAAAGTCAGCCCTCGATAATATAACAAAGCCTCGTATGGCTTCCGACAACCTCTAGAGGCCCATGGATGACTTTGTTTCTGAAGGTAATATTTAAGAAACGTTTTTCGGTTTTCACTGTACTTGATTCCTCATTTTCCACATTCTACTGAGGATGGAGCTGCCTCAAGTTGAGTAGACTCTTTCTTCCCTTCCCCACCTGGTTGCAGGACAGCCTTCCTCATCTCTGGGCTTTTCCAGGCAGTAAGAGGCAAGCCCATCTGTGAACCTCTGTAGTCAGCGGCCATTCCCTTTGTCGTCAGCGGCCATTCCCTCTGTCTTTTCGGTGGATCCCATTGTTAGTTATCTTCTTGATCTATGACATGTTCTAGATTTCATAATATAACAATTAGCTTGGTTCCGACCACATAAAGTAATTGAACATTTTAGTCTGCGCTCAGCCCGGCCAACTAAGTGTTTAGATACTACCTCTGGAACTAGTAAAGTTTCTCCACATGACTTCTCCCTTGCCATGCTAACGACAGACCTACTTGGAGCGACATTTCCTCATTTTCAAAATTGTTCTTTAACATCAAACTAGTCCATTAAGGTTTGAAGTCACCAGTGGTAACACAGAAATAAATCATACTTCACTCTTTTGACCAGACTGTCACTGTATTTTCTTTCTTCATTTTCCTGCAAATGACGAGCAATTAGCAGTGACAGCACAGCTCCAAACCTTTGCTGAATAAACTTACATGTTGTATCCTTGTCAGGCTGGCTACCCTCCATGCATTGGCACTGAGATCCGGATACTGCTTTCAGCTCTTGGAACTCCTAATTCGGAGTGTCTGTTTTGTCTACATTTTCCACCTTGTCTCAGTTTTGAATGGTACCTTTAGATTCCAATATGGTAACTTGCTTCACACTGTATGCGGATACCACTCATTACTACAACACCTACAGGACAATTAGGTTTTAAAGAAATTTGACCATGTCTTTTCCCATTTGCTATGCCTTTGTTGGTCACCCATACAAACGTTAATTTACTTCAAGACACCTTGTATGATGCACAAATTCATATATAATCCTGGAACTGCTCCTTTAATAAACAGTTTTAGATTTAGTTTCTATAGCCTGTTGTCCTCGGCTGCTGTGGACGGTCTCATCCTTCCAATTGGATAGCTGGGGGAGGGAAAGACCATATTGTGACTTTGATTGGTGGTCTCTCCACATTTTACTGGGAAGAGCAGTGATTAAAGTCTGTATGCTACAGTTGACTGTTAACTTTCTGTTGCAGGCCTCATAATACGCTGGACGGTTCGAATAATGCTGCAGGGGAGGACTAAATTATGCATCTGGGTCTTCTAAATCCTGCAGCAAGGAAAGGCAAATTGTGTGGTGTAATGCTGCACATTTTGTAATAGTATTACCTCATTATTTTGTCATTCTTACACATGCTAACACTGAATGGGCAAAGGTTTCACCTCCGTACTAGTCTGACACCGATACACCAATAAGCAACAGAAAAATGACCAGCCAACCTTTGGAAAGTGCATTAAACTACTTATCAACTCGTGTTGCTGCGTTAGTAGGAACCTTTGATCCTTTTGTGCTTGAAACATTTTTTTGTTAAATCTGCAGACTATGCAGCAGATGATGATTGTGGCAACTGCTTCAAATCCAGGTTTATGCGGAAAATGATTTAGCCTCAAAATTGCGTAATTCCAGTGGCCCTGATTTATGCTCTTTTAGAGATTATCATCAAAAGTTGTCTTTATTTTTTCTTCATCTATCAGCCCTGTTGTCGCATGAAGAAAATATTGGTTGTATAAAGGTAGTCATTTCACATGAATATTGCCGTACTCTATGCAATTCCGTTAGTTTTGCTGTACTTTAGAATATGTCAGAAACCGCATCAGTTTTGATCAACTAGCGTCTTCAGGACTGAAACATTTAAAGTTTGTTGAGTTGGTAGCAAATTGGCACATATCTGTGGATATGTTCTTGTGTGCGCCAGAGTTGTGCGGTTTTAACCCACTTAAATCAACTTTCCTTACTTAACCAAATCCAGGACAAAAACAGATTGTCTGAAAAGCTAAAAGTATGTCCCTCAGTTCGTATGAAGGGAAAGGGGAAGAGTCCTTCCGTAGCTCCGTCTTCTTAAATGTGCACCCACCGCTTTAGTCTAATACACTTCCCATCATAGTACCAAGCTATCCGCTGTACAGCTGCTGATGATAGCGTGATTTTTAGACTCTTCTTTGTGTCTTAAGAAATCGAGCAGGCAAATCCATAATTGATGCGGACACTGTCGGGTGATAATGTTTTACAATGATCAAACCACCCCTGCTGAGTCCAGCTAAGACTGTCCTGGAAGGTGCTGTTCGCATTATGGTAGAATGATGTGATGTCATCTGGAATGTGGGTGGCACTGGGAACGCTAGACTGGCCAGGCACGTGGATGTTGCACTGACATCCTGTTCCTACTTTTGTTGTTAATAAAGCAGTGTTTACAACAGTGCTTCGACCCCTCGCACTGTCTTACAAGGGGAGCACAACAGCAGGATTTCTTAGTGATCTTTCCGATCATCAGTGGAAGACAGATATGAAAAGATCTGTGACAGACAAAGGGTATCGACAAAGGACTTTGGGTGAATTTCAGTGTATGGCATACCAGACACAGGGATGTGGAATTCCTATAGCCCAATGCCCAGGACATAATGTTTGGGGTCAAGGGCAGCACGTTTTCATGTATATTTTGTCCTTGGCACAAGTAGGCCCAACCCTCTGCAGCACAAACCCTTTGGCTGTCAGTTTGCAGTACCACATTATGGATCAGGGAAGGGCACTGTCTGCAGTTAAGGTAATATTTTTGTCCATATGTTAATGCTGTTTAAACTTCTATTTATGGTTCATTAAATGAAAGCCTTTATTATTAGTGTGAGTGCTCTAAGTAAATGTTGTAAGCTCTGACTGCACTACTGACAGTGGTTCCAGTATAAAAATGTGTTTTACACGCTTTCAAAGGTTTAGCAATATGAGGCTATGTATAATGCTCCCAAAATGCTCTCTGTATTGATGCAAATATTTGCTGAATCTTGAAAGCAAGATTGATGATTCTTTGCTTTCAAAATTACGTTGATAAAAAAATGAAAGCAGGAAAAAAAAATTAGCGAAACTACTGTATAATTTCAGGTACCATTTCTTTGCAGCATCATTTAGTAAAGTGTTGATGCATGCTAGTATTTGCCAAAAATATTCGTATTGGAAAATCAATGTACTCCGTTTCAATTAGATTATGGGAATCAACAAGCATTGTCAAAGCCAGTAGGCATGAAATTGATGATCAGCTTTTTAGTTTTGTTAATTTGTGACTAGTTTTGGCATTTTTTTTAATTTTTTTTTTTTACGTGTTGTTGTGGGAGCTGCCGGGCCCTCACCATTATAGCAAACATTGGCAAAAGCAAAAATAGTTTTTGGTCCCAAAAACAACACACTGCCACAGTAGTTACTGGCACTGAACAAAACTACTTTGTGTGCCGATATGCTCCTTGTGAAAGAGCAGAAAGCGGTCACTCACATTGAAGCCAGCCGATACAGAGAGAGAGAGAGAGAGAGAGACAGAATTTTAATATACGCAAAAGGTCATGGTCCACGTCAGACCAAATTTGGGGGCCCAATTATTAAAGAAAGTGTCAAAAGTGCACCCATGGTATATGTCCTTGAATTCAATGTAGCGACCCGTATTTCGTGAAGTCCCAAGAATTTACAGAAGTATGACCAGAAATAGTACTTTACTCCAAGAAAATATTTGAACGCATTTTAGCATGAGCAAATATGCATGTGTAGATTTGTTCATGCGAAAATCTGAGTGTTTGCAAGTCCACTTTCCCTCCAACCACTTTAGTCCCAACTCTGGAAGAATTTTTACGTCTGCCATTGTCGGGGGTGGAGGGGGGGTTAAATTCTCAACATTTCTCAGTATGGGAAAAGGTTAGAGAAGAGTTGTTAAAACCCTTAAAACATGCAAGTTAGTAGGTTTGCATAGAGTCAAAAGGACATTCTAACCCTGGAACTATTGCTTACCACTACCTTAAGCCCCAGTATTTTACAGACTTCTTAAAACCCACTGTCTTCAAATGTGCACTTTGATCTATTGGAAATTAGCTTCTTCTTGTGACATATGCACCACAAATCAATACCCTTCAAGTTACTGCCCTGCGTACTCAAGAACCCCATGTAGAAAGTTTAAAAAGAGAGGTTGGCATACACATACCTTCCCCGACATGTTGCCACTTAGTGCAGAATGTTGCTGCTATACCATGGCTTAGTAACCCGAAAAGATATTGGAATTCTGTCTGAACGTTGACCTTCATTTTAGAGAAGTCATTAAGCTATCTTTACAGGTCCTCCCTGTGGTTTTTGTTGTTTTGCTGTTCTCTGATGTAGCATGATAATCGGGTGTCTTTTTTAGTCCATATTTGCAGGCTAATTCCACCTATTTTGAAATGTTTGCAGTTGCCTAATTCAGTCTGTGGGGGCCAGGTTAAAAAAAATTGTTCATGCAAGTATCCAGCTGCTTCCTAGTTGAGTCTCCCCAACGCACTATCCACCTGTTCGGTTCTGTCATCTCCGTTGTTTAATGTTCACCTTTCTTTTTAAGAGTGTGGCTCCATTTGGAATGCGTGGTGGGGCAGAATGACCAGTTCCGTGCCCAGTATTAATAATTTTCTTCTGGCTGAGTAGTCTGCGATCGATTTGACATAGGGTTCAAAGGACCTGAAGCCTTTCTTAATTCCGAGCAGACCATCTTTCCTAAAACACCGTAGGTGCTGAGTGGGCATTTATTAATGAAGGAGGGTGTGCATTTTTTGAGATTTTTTTTAAATTTCATCTTGTCATTTTGAGAAGTTGTGCGTAGTGAAGTTTTTTTTTTTTTTTTTTTTAAGCTGCTGATTTTTTAATTGTCCTAGTAGAGGTCCTGTTGTAACTTTCAATGGTCTAAGTAAGGAGGAACAGCTGAGACGCCTGGTGTGCTGGTGTTAGGTTTAAGACTAACCCCTTGTTCAATACCTGCAGGGAAAGCTCTCTATAATACCCATATTTATGCATAGCTTTGTTTTGATGTTTGATGTTACAAGTACAGGCGCCTTTTTATTGTTGGCATGGATCCGATTCATTTCATCTTCAACAAAGCACAACATTCTGGCACTGGCTAATGACAACGTTTTGTGCGGTTTGATAACGTACAGTAAGTAGGTTGCCAGCCACCCTCCTTGTCTTATCTAGCTCTCACTTTGCCTGGGTTGTCATCCATTGCCAGAATATTTACTTTTGTAATTGCTTCAAAGGCATTAACCTGACTTTGAAATCTTACTAATTTTGAAATTTCCAGAAGTCTTGTTCAGCCAGTCTTTTGGATCTCTCAGAAACCTCTCTTGACCTTTTAATGTTTGGAGTGATGCCATTTACGATTTGCATTAAATTGTTTGTGTCTAGTTGATCAAGGTCTGGACTGTCTTCTAGTCAGTAAGTTGTGATGCCATTTGTAACCGTTCCAGGTTTATCAATGATTCATCTGCTTGGCAGATGATTTAGTAACAGGCCTGTTTTTGAAAGATGTTGACGTACATTGTTTTCGCAGAGCCACCGATCAATGCCTTTCACTGGTGGGCAGACTTCAAAAACGTTTGCTATTCAGGAATAAAATGGGTTTTCACAGTTCCCGTTAAAACGTTGCGGCCCTGATTTACTATAGGCATAGATTTAGTGACGAGTGGTGCATGATTGAATTTATTTCTCAGGTTTCACCATTTCCTCCATAAAGCCCTCATAATCGGCCCCCAGGTTCTATCTTCATCATCTATTACAAGCGATAAATGACTATTGGTGGAGGTTAGCTTATTCGTACTAAACTGGAAATGACCAGGGCAGTCCTCCACTGCTGTGCAGCATTTTCACTTGAACATTTGAGCCATCTATAGCTAGGGTGAGAGCCTGCTGTTTACTTTTACTGTGGCTCACCATTGAGGCACTGACCTTAGATGCAACCCATGATGAGATTTTTTTAGTCCTCCGTACTTGCTGTACTGAAGACCATTCTCAGATTTCTGTGCATTATGAATCCTCACCCTGTTGGTTTTTGAAAATTGATTGTGTGAGTGAGAGGCATCAAATGTGTGCACAAACCAGTGAAAGAATCCTTCCCATCTGAGGGGGCGGTGCTCTAGGGAGCAGCAATTATTCTTCCCTCGCGTATCTGCAATCTTGGGTGTAAATTGGAATTCCTCTGGCATGGCCATGACCTATTTTCAGGTCATGAGGACACCTTTTGGAAGTGCCAGGCTGTCTTGTGGTGTCACTTGCATATTGGGAACAGGGCTGTATGTCTCTCCTGTAGAAAGCCTGTCACTTTTTTCCTGAGTCTTGCTCCACGTGGGACCTCCAAGCAGACTCCTTTGTTGAGTTTTCTATGTAGTCCTAACCACCTGGTTAGTTTATATAGTTTTTCCTTTTTTCATTGGGAGTTATTACATCATGATTTCTCACATCGGTAGTACCTTTATTTCACAGTTAAGCTGGTAAGTATAGTTTGTAGTCCCTTTTATATTACTTATTTATATTCTAAAAGTGAATGTAAATTTTATAAATCTAATGTAGCAATATTTTTTATAACAATAGTAATAGCAAAATGTAATTTATTTTGTCATTCTTATTTAATTCATTGTATTTAGTATAATTTGATTATTCATTACCCATCACTGAAGCCTAAAAACCGTTACTACCCATAATTACTACCCCCCTACTGAACTCTAAAACCCCTTACTACTCATTTTTGTTAAACCATTGCTATTGTAATTAGCTTGTTGACAGCGTTAACTTGACAAAATTACACTATTGGTTCAGTATTTGAGTTTACAGCATACTTTGTGTATGCGTATGGTTTTGGGTGGTGCCTATCGGAGTTTGCCATGTCCCTATTAAGATCGGTGTCCCATGACTAGAAATGAATCGGACATAAAGAAAAGAGGCAAGTGCGAATACTTATCCTCAACAAATGTCTATTGCCTTGGCTCTTCTTTCCAATAAACCGGGGGTTCAGTAATATTTTACTGCAGCACTCAAATATTTTACTTCATTTTTTGGTCAGGGTCCCAATTAGTAGTGGCATTGCTAAGAGGCGCTCCATCTCTCCTGCCTTTTTCCTCATGTCTCACCACCGGCGACCGATGAAACAAGCATTGGCAAAGCCAATAGGTCGTGCCAATGTGTCTTAAGCCATGCTGTACACCAACATCACTGCTGTTCAGCATGGCTGAAAAGTTAGTGGCGTAGAGGAGAGTGATGCGGAGTGTCAGAGAGTGCAGTAGCAAAGAGTCGAGTAGTACCACTTGAAATCTCTGTAGAAGAAGTTGAAAGGGGGATCAGGGCGAGTAAGGGCGGAAAGGCCCAAGGCCCCGATGGGGTCCCAATTGATGTTTATAAGGAAGCGCCTAAAGTCTGGGGTCCCCTGTTGACTGTTGTTTTTAATGCCGCGGTTTGTACTGAACCCCCTCCGACCTGGGGGGAGTCTATTATTGTTCCAATATATAAAAAAGGATCCAGGTCTGATGCAAAAAACTATCGCCCTGTCTCCTTATTGGACTCCCGTTAAAGTTATGAGCAGGATTATGCTTATAAGATTGGAAGAATGGGCAGAACAGGAAGGTATCTTGGCAGATAGCCAATATGGTTTTAGGAAAGGCAGGGGTACGCTCGATCAATGCGTCAATTTAGAACTATTAATCGGGAAGTACAGTGATGCAAAACCTGGCCTTATTTATCTGTGTTTCGCTGACTTAAGCAGCGCTTTCGACATGGTTGACCACTCAATTTTGTGGCCAACCTTGTTGAATTTGGGAGCGCCAGAGGGCATAATATTCTTTCTTGCTAGGATGTATGAGAGATTAAAAATATGTGTACGTTTTGGCAGGAAGGGAGAATGTACCCCGAACTTTAGCGTTAAACGTGGAATAAGGCAGGGTTGTGTTTTAGCTCCTCTTTTATTTATTTTATTTATTAATGGAATTGATGTTATTTTAAAGGAAGTCAATGCAGATGCTCCTAAGATCAATGGTGTATCAGTGCCGGTGTTATTATACGCCGATGACGCTGTGTTATTGTCCAGAACTCCTGTAGGATTGCAACGATTGATGGACAGTTTTGCCTCCTTTATTGATAACAGAAAATTAGTTATCAACAAAGGAAAAACGTACACCATGACCTGTGGCCCCAAGAAATTAAAACAGGCAACAAAAGGGTTTTTTATCAACAACGCAAAAGTACAGCAAGTGGACAAATTTTGCTATCTAGGTATAACCTTTTCTAGTGACAAAAAGTGGACTCATGAATTTAACAACATACGTAATAAAATGGCTAGAAATGCCCACTGAATTTTTAGATTCGCCGAGAAAATTGGGGATCGCAGGACTAGGGACATGATAAAAATTTATCAGGCCAGATGCGTAACAATTGCATTGTACGGGGCAGGAATCTGGGGTTACTGCTGCGCCCGTAATTTGCAGCTGGAAGAGAATTCCTTCCTTAAAAAACTTCTATGTCTACCCACATCGGCCTCTAACGCTCTGAGCCATCAGGAACTATCTGTGAATTACCTACTTGACCTTTTGTCCCTTAGGCCTTTGATGACCTGGAGGTCTATTTGGCTGAATGAGGAGAAGTCCTTCACTAGGTCTATTATCCAGGACTGTTTGCGATTAGATAAAGTTGCAGCAATACCCTGGATCAAATATATTATTGTGTTTCTCAGATATTTTTAACTTGAACATTGTAATTGATCCCAATGCTGTTTTTTTGATCCCCAAAGTAGAGTTAAAAAGGGTTTTTCTGGCCTATGCAGAGAGTAAGAGGGCTGTTGCTGCTGGAACTCTGTCCACTGTTATGTTTTATAACAGATATTTATTTAAGGATGGATTCCCTGTCTACTTAACCATGGTCACTAGACCAATGCATACATTTGTGCTAACAAGACTTAGATTTGGAATAGTGCACCATTTGGTGGCCCACCCAATAATGAAGAAACATCCATCAGGACCTTGTAGATGCGATGGGATCTCCAAGCAAAGCACAATGCATTTTATGCTGTTCTGCAAGCTGTACTCTAATTTTCGTATTGTCCTGCTTAAACCAATGTTTGTTAAATATGGAACACGTACAGTTGAGCACGCAATGAAATTGATTTTTAATTTGCAATCTGCGGATGTATGTTTTTATACTGCAACTTTTTAAAACAAATGCATCAATTCCAGGAAAAATATGTGTTTTTAATTGTGTAAATGTTATTATTCTAATTGTATTAACCAGTTATAGTGATTTTAATGGATTCTCATGTTTGCTATAACTTGCCGTATTTTCACGTCATGATTGTGTATATGCTTTTATGGTCATTAATTTGTACCGAATAAAGCTTAATTGAATTGAATTGAGTCGAGTAGTGTTGTAGAGTGGGGTGACATAGAGTGGAGTGTTTTTGAGTGGCGTAGAGTACAGTGGACTGGCGTTGAGCACATAGGCGTAGAGCGTTGCAGAATATAGTGGTGTGTAGAGTACAGTGGCGTACAATGCAGTGTCGTAGGATAGTGTTGCATAGTAGAGTGGACTGTCTGTGGAGTGGTGCACAGTAGAATGTAGTGTCAGTGTATTGGCTTACAGTGGATTGCTGCAGAGTGCAGTGGCGTAGAGTGGAGTGATGCAGAGTGGTGTAGAGTGCATTGGCTTAGACTGCAGTAGTGTAAAGTGGCGTAGAGTTCCGTGGCATAGAGTGAAGTGGCATAGAATGGTGTAAAGTTCAGTGGCATAGACTAGATTGTTTCAGAGTAGAGTGAAATGGCGTGGAGTGGTGCAGGGTACAGTGCAGTGGCGTGTAGAGTGCAATGTTTTAGAGTGGAATTGTGCAGAGTAGATTGGAGTGTCCTTGACAGGAGTGATGCAGAGTGCAGTGGTGTTGAGCAGAGTGGCGTAGAGTGCATTGACCTAGAGTAGGGTACAGAGGCGTAGAGTGATGCGGAGTTAAGTGCCGTGGTGTGGATTGAAGTATTCATGGTGTGGTAGCGCACTGCCTTTACAGACAACACTTTTTACAGTTGAAATGACCATTACATTTGTACAGACATACAGTTTTACTAATAAAACTATACAGCGCACAAACAATGTGTGGAAATGGCTTCATCTAGTGTTTTGATTTGTTATGACCATATTAAAATATGCATCCAACACACTTGATAATTAACAACAATTGCACTTAATTTGTGTGTTCATAATCCTGAAATGCTTGTGCAGTTCATTTAAATGCTGTTGTGTGCTAGGAAAAAAAAAACTTTCCTACTCCCAGTATCCAGCAAGGTTGTCACATAAGTCCTCTCACTTTGAAGTCTGAGAAAGAAAAGTAAACACCAAGCTCTCTGGAAGACAGAGTCTGACATTTGACCTCTGGTTTTGAATGCACAGCAAATGTAACTAGATAAGAACAAGATTTACAGGCCTGTTTACAGAAAGGAACACTTGTGGAAGAATGCATGGGGAGTTGGTGTGAAAAGGCTTTGCTCCTTGAGGGACACATTCACTCTGGACAGCCTAAAATAAATAAAACCAGCAAATAGAAAGCCATAAAATGTGATTCACACACCACAAAGCCAATGGTAAGCAACGGGCAAAATGCATTCCCAGGGAAGCTTTCTGAATGTCCCCAATGTCTTTAGCAAACCGGACCGCTGCTCTGTCTAATAGGCTTTGACCTAAAAAAAGACCCTGCCCTCTTAAACTGCAAACAGCGATAATGTTTCTGTTTTCATTTGATGTTTTACTTACTATTGTATTCCCTAAGAGTATCTGCTTTTTACAGGATGGTGTGTTTCTGTTTTTTATTTTCCAGGCAACAAATTAAACATGCATAGTGCGTGCTGTGAAGAATCGCCTCTTTGTGGCGTTGTGAGTTTAGCTTGTGGGTGGGAGTTTATAATAGGTTATTATTGACAGCTGGGGATTTCAATCCAACCCTAGTTTGAATTTCTCACATTGGCTGTCAGTGGTTCATAAAGGGATTCAGAAGACGTGTTCATCCCATCCTCAACCTGTCTGCAGAGCACAGAAATCACTGATCAGAAGTCCCAGTTGAAATTGTGATTCTATGTGAAAGTGTGTGAAGCAAGTACTCAGGTGTCCGTCAACATATTGACTTGGCAAAAGTTAAAGAAAATGCAGTGCTTGGAGATGTATGGGTACGTTGCGTCAGGGGTGGGGAAGTGAAGGAGATGCTAGGAAGTACATGGAGAGAGTGAATAGGACGCCGAAGAGGAAATAAATGAGGTGTGAGATATGTAGATGGTGTGTTTCAGAAAGATATGAGGAAAGAGTGCAAGTGTCGAACTGAAAGACTGCAGAGGACAGTGGGGCGACATTCCAAAGACCACCACCTCTTCCACAAACCCATAGTAATGTTTTATTCACATTCTGTAATGCATCTTTAAACTACTTTGTGTATGTGTGATTTTTATTTTTTTATTTTATTTGCTACCCATGTGCACACGCCAATCGTTATGATAGCCTGTTATAGGTGGCATTATCAGCTTTATCTGTGGCTCCTTGTATGGCCCCAGGCCCCTAAATATCACCTGTAGAGACTTTTCTACACATACCATCTGATTTTGGAAGTCTCTTAGGGTAGTGGTGTCTGCTTGAAGTATAGAGAGTGAGTGCCCTTTTAGCGATGCCTGCAGAACATGGAGCTTCAGTGTAATGTAGAGCGGACCAGAAGTAAAGCAAGACTGAATTAACCTGCAGAGCAGAACACTTTGGCTCGACGTGGTCTTTTTGTCAGTGGCAGAGTGAAGTAACTCCTGTTTTTGAAAGCACATTTGTTTATTCTCGTCCCTTTTAGGACCGTTAAAGACATTCTTCTATCTAAAGTTACTATGCAATAGCAAGGCAGGAAAGCAAGTTATTTTGTTAGAGCTTGGTGCACGATTGATGTGGGTATGGGTAATAACGTGGGTGGAAATATTTATAAGAATTTCTTGCAACTTTTACTCTTCTGACGGTTTGTCTAACCTTAAGAAGCTGTGTTTGCTACGGGAAAGGCGAGACAATTGAGTTCATTAGTAGCTAATCCTACCTACCTGCCCATTGGGTTACACCTGTCGGAAAACAGAGGCTAAAACTTTCAAACAGAAGTTCCCAGTTGAAAGAAGAGCCTGTATGACCTAATCCCTGTTAACATGATTCACAGCTGAGGGATGAAGCAAATGGCATTGGGTTACCTGTTGGCATGAAAGGACTGTGGGTTTGCCCAGCTTTAGATTTATTCTCTACTGAGAGACAGACGTATAAGTTAAAGCCCGTTGCTTGACTCCCGTCTCAGGTGACTGCACTGGTGCGAGAAGGAACGCCCTGGAGGTGCGAGAACTGTTGGAACAGGAATACCCTAATGGGAGCGGAAGTGACGAACAAGGATGTGCACACTCCTCACATTCATTTTAGGAAGTGATTGCGCATGGCTAAGAGAGAAATATCTGGCTTTTGGCTTGCTTAGAGAAAGAAGGTATGCTGTGAAATTGAAAGAATCACTCCTATGAGGGGCTTCAAGTCCTCATGACTGGCACTCCCTTCTGTGGTTAGTCAATCCTTCTCACATGATGCACCGGTGTACTTGTCAGAATGCTCTAGCTTCTGCATCCCAAAAAATGCTGATTTGATTAGCCGGTCTTTTGCAGTGACGGTTTGAGCTGTTTTTGAGGGTACTGCTAAGCATGAAGTGGAAATACCTACACTGGAGGCAAATCGTTGTTTTGGGTTCAAAAAGAGACGGGCTCACTTCAAAGAGTTGAGCCCTGCAGCCTGCCCACCAGTTTGGAGCGATATTCCACACCACCTGACTGAAAGTTGGGTTTATGGCCATAGTGATTTTGTGATAATGCTGCAACAGGAAAATATTATTTCTGGCAAATATTAGTATCTATTTTAAAGACTTTGATTTCGCAGAAAGTTTCCTTCCTTCCATCGGTGTGGTCTGTTGTTACTAAATAGCAAGTTTATGATTGTTGATTTGCTCGAAATAATCCACGTTTCCCTCCTGTCAGCCTGCAGAATAAGTCCCGTAAATAAACGGGGAACGCCAATATATTCTTTTGTCTTCAAAAAGGAATTACTTCTTCAGTTTTAAGAATATCACCGAGTGGAGTTTACACTTTGAGAGACAGTGAAGCAGTTGCACTACTTCTCTTTCACTTAGTTGTTGGTGCCAGGTTTGAGAGGGGAGAGTGCGTAGATTTCCCTTTGTGGTTGGCATCCATTTTGTATTTCATCCTTTCCTCCCTCGTGAAAAACTAGCAGCTTTATTTGGCTCACCTGCAGCGGAAGCTCCTCCCGCGCTGCTCTGCTGAATTGGGAGGAAATGATTTTTCAAGTGATAAAAAGAAATTAAATTCCATGCCCTTCCCAAAGGAGGAGTTCAACAATCGGTAAAGTGGCGTGGGACCGTGTGTTGGTTTCCAAAAGGATATCACTTGTAAAGATGTTTCCTTTGGTGCCTGTGATGAATATAGATGCGTTTCCTCTGCAGAGGGCCACGATTAAATTATGCAATTAGAGCTGGGCAGGCACGGGTCTAAATATAGGAAGAGCGCTCGCTATCCTGCCTTTGTGTGGCTATGCACACCCACACAGATGTTTGCTTTTGTTGTAAACAACACCTGTTTTCTGAAGAAGGGTTGGAAAGTCAGGAAAGGGAATAGTCTCTGTGCGGAATGAGATAATGGAGTGATTTTAACGAGGGCACGCTTAACTAGGCCTCTCCACCCTTTGGTTCTTGTAAGATTAGCACACACTCCACCAGCTCAGTTGCACAAGTTCGCTCACCATTGCAGTTGACTCTGTTCACTATAAAGCATTGTCCCCTCGCACTCGGTTGGAGTAGAGCTGCATTTTGTCCATGTAGTCATCTGCTTGTCACTGCCAGCCGCAGTTCTTCGCTGTTGACAACTGTCCTCCCTTAACTGTGATTGCTTCCGCTTCTCCGACCTACTAGTGTGTCTCTGATTTTCAAAACCTGACAGGTATTTAGTTCCCAAACCGTGCTGTGTGACTCAACCCAAAGCGTCTGTTGCTTTCTTTAGAGTACTATTGAAGGTTCCCCTTATCCACCTCCAGATACCAATGGCGCACCTCGCATCCCACGTGCCTTTCTCCAACCCTCTTCCCCCAGCAGACTTTAACTTCGACCAGTGTTTCTCATTCGGGATTTGTTCTGTCATCGCATCGTCTGTATCACAGCGAATTGTCTCTCTTGTTAGCTCTACTGTGTTTATCATGAGCTCTGCATTTTCTCTTGTAAGTCCTTTACCTTTCTTGCAAACGTTAGTTTTGCACTTTCTTCTTGTGTCAAACTCTAAAGTTTCCTCTAGAGCTCTGAACTGTGTTCAGCAGGATCTCTGCTCAATCGTCGGTATGTCGCGTACGCTTCCTCTAACTTTTCTCCTGTTTAAGGAAACCAACACTTGTAAACCTAAACACTCTTTGTTTCCTGAACTGCATTTTTTTGCCCTTGAGATTGAAGTTACTGCTGACGTTCCCCTGAAAAGCTCAAATTGGGGAACGTGTGTGTCTGCTTTTCCTCTTTTTTCCTGTATCCTGGTGCAGTCCGTGGTTACTGGGCAGTGTGTGTAGTAGGTAATGTTTGTCCCAGCACCTGGGCTACTATTGCAATGCAACTGGATAGCAGAGGTGCACCCTTTTTAGGTCTCGCCTGAGCCAGCGCGCTTGCGCTGCAGTGCAAGACCTTTACTAAGGGCTTTAAACTTTGGAGCACATGCTGGTGCGTGTGCTTTTGTTTTCCTTGCCCGCTATTGACCTTTGCATGCTTCTTTATAAGAACAACAGCACGCAATTGGCCAAAGGCGGGTCCATGTCCCGCCTTCTCTCTGCCCTGGCCTAGGGTCCGCAGGAGCGAGTGCGGCTTTCCTCCCTCTTCATGGCTTATTAAGCAATGCGTGCACTTTCAGCTCCAAACGCGGTCGCTTTCACTTTCGCATTCCACGCTTGATTAATTAATTTATTTATTTGTTTACTAGAGCACCGTAATGCCTTTCTGCACAGAACACCCCTCCCAAACATCAACCAGAGCGATAAGCCGTGGCTTGTTTTTTTTCTTTTTGAGGCACTCTCGCTGCAGGCACGACGTATTTTTTTTTTTATTAACGGAGCATTGCACTTTAATGTGCTTTAAATTTTAAATGCAGTACTGGGCTGTACAGAGCCCTCATTGCTGTACTTGCGCTACATGAACGGATATTTGTTTGTTGTGTAGTGTGCAGTACTGGGCTGTACAGAGGCCTCATTGCTGTGCGTGCGCTACATGAACAGATATAATAGGCTCTTGCTCTACAAGGTTTGCTGGCTGTTTGTTTTGCGAATTCATACAGCGCAAACTGAACTCTAGTAGTAGAGACCTTTACAAGACACCCAGTTACATTACACAAGAGCACATTCACACAGGAACACATTGCCTTTTAGAAGGCACAGGAGTTTAACTAATTTGCCCAGAATCACACCTTGGTAAGCCAACGCCGTGACTCGGACATCACCAGCTTCTGCACACGATCATCATGCGTGATTAATCAATTAATCTCCCCATTGTCCCCCTGTTTACTAAAAACGGGGTGCTAAGGAACATTCACATGCGCTATAAGAAGGGACCACCCCGTTAAATTTGTTTCGTGTTCTATCTACTCGCCGTTTTTTGTATCTAATATTCAGCCTCTTTCTGCTCTCCCATGTGCCCCCTTCGAGATCCTCCTCTCCATCCACATTCTGCCAGCACCCTCCTACCCAATTGTCGTCCAACACCACCACGTCCAACACCACCATCACCACGTCCAACACCACCATCACCACGTCCAACACCACCACCACCAACACCACCACCACCACGTCCAACACCACCACCACCACGTCCAACACCACCACCACGTCCAACACCACCACCACCACGTCCAACACCACCACCATGTCCAACACCACCACCACCATGTCCAACACCACCACCACCATGTCCAACACCACCACCACCACGTCCAACACCACCACCACCACGTCCAACACCACCACCACCACGTCCAACACCACCACCACCACGTCCAACACCACCACCACCACCACGTCCAACACCACCACCACCACCACGTCCAACACCACCACCACCACCACCACGTCCAACACCACCACGTCCAACACCACCACCACCACGTCCAACACCACCACCACCACGTCCAACACCACCACGTCCAACACCACCACCACCACGTCCAACACCACCACCACCACCACGTCCAACACCACCACCACCAACACCACGTCCAACACCACCACCACGTCCAACACCACCACCACGTCCAACACCACCACCACGTCCAACACCACCACCACGTCCAACACCACCACCACGTCCAACACCACCACCACGTCCAACACCACCACCACGTCCAACACCACCACCACGTCCAACACCACCACCACGTCCAACACCACCACCACGTCCAACACCACCACCACCACGTCCAACACCACCACCACGTCCAACACCACCACCACCACGTCCAACACCACCACCACCACGTCCAACACCACCACCACCACGTCCAACACCACCACCACGTCCAACACCACCACCACGTCCAACACCACCACCACGTCCAACACCACCACCACGTCCAACACCACCACCACGTCCAACACCACGTCCAACACCACCACCACGTCCAACACCACGTCCAACACCACCACCACGTCCAACACCACCACCACGTCCAACACCACCACCACGTCCAACACCACCACCACGTCCAACACCACCACCACGTCCAACACCACCACCACGTCCAACACCACCACCACGTCCAACACCACCACCACGTCCAACACCACCACCACCACGTCCAACACCAACACCACCACGTCCACCACCACCACCACGTCCACCACCATGTGCACCACCACGTCCACCACCACGTGCACCACCACCACCACGTCCACCTCCACGTCCACCTCCACCACCACGTCCACCACCACGTCCACCTCCTCCTCCACCACCACGTCCACCACCACGTCCACCTCCTCCACCACCACGTCCACCTCCTCCACCACCACGTCCACCTCCTCCACCACCACGTCCACCTCCTCCACCACCACGTCCACCTCCTCCACCACCACGTCCACCTCCTCCACCACCACGTCCACCTCCTCCACCACCACGTCCACCTCCTCCACCACCACGTCCACCTCCTCCACCACCACGTCCACCTCCTCCACCACCACGTCCACCTCCTCCACCACCACGTCCACCACCACTACATCCACCACTCCTGTAAAAGCACTCACAGCATCTCTACCTCACAGTGGCATACCTGCACGAGCCACTCACTCAAAACATGCATTGGCATAGCGAATAGGTCTTGCCTTTGGGACCTTATAAGTGTTTAGCCATGCAACACTTGATGTTGTTGCACAAAGGATATTGTGCTGGATAACTAAACACTTATAAGGTCCCAAAGGCGAGACCTATTGGCTATGCCAATGCTCGTTGTGCTTGTTTCTCCCAGTGTAGTTGGGGGAATCAGATAGGACTTATCCCAGAACACGACAGAGAGTTTAGGTTCAAGAGGGAGAGCGGTAAGAGACTCGGTCTTGAATGATGTAACGTTTCAAAGTGCTAAAATAAGATCGGCACCAAAAAGGACATGTCAGTGTCTCAAAACTGCCTGTTTACAGCCAAGATCTTAGGTTGGAGGGGAGCACATTTAAGACAAGAAGCACACATTGAGCCCTCTTCTTATACCATTATACCAGCTGGAAGTGAAATTGTATCAGGAGCCAGCTATGACTAGAAAGGTTGTTGAGTTTGGGACTAAGGTGGCAAATATATGTGTTTTGCTGTTAGGATGGGAATGCCCACTAGTTGGCACGTGCCCCTGCACTGACTGCTGACTGCATGTTAAACTTGTATCCTGACTTTTTGTTTGGTCATACAACATGCTAATAGAATGCAGGTGCCTAGGCCATTCCATGGTAACATAAGTTCCAGAACCTATTCTGTGACCCAGAGGGGCACACCAAGCTTCTCCTCGTAGCTGACATGAGACTACATTACCTGTGCTGGGTTAGTCATATAAAGCTGTATTAGCAGTGTACTGAGTTTTATGAACCCTTAGTCTTGACCACGCAGTTGTTTCTTTGTTATTAGAGAGTAAAGCTCCTGGCCCTTGCACTGACATCCCATTTATGTGTCGAGTGAATGTATGTGCAATGGATGTGTAGCACATTTGTAATAGTAAAACTCTGTGTATGGTGATAGCCTGAGTAATTCGAAAGTGGGATTCATTTTCGATGGCCTCTAGTTTAGCATGAAACAAAATGAAGGGTGGATACTGCTACCCCAGGCAGTGGAACATTGACTGCATCCTGTGGGTGGAGACATTGAAGTGATGGATAATGGATACTGAGTTGTGGAATTCAATGAGGTAGTGTTAGTAAAGAGACATTTATTAGTTCTTTTCTGAGCCCTGCCATTTGGTAGTTGGCAGGGGTAAAGGGTGGACTAGCATTTTCTGTTATTGAAAGTGAGGAGGTTTCTAGACAGGGCAGTGCCTTTCAATGTGTCTGTCCCACCTTTAGGAAGGCAGAAGACCACCATGTGCAGAGATCTCACACATAATTGTGCCTTTGTTATGGGATATGCCTGCTTAGAGCAAGCATCACTGCTGCTTGCTGTGAAAACACCACCTTGCACAATGGTTGTGTCTGCAAGTTGGATAGAAAACGAACTACATGTGAGAGAGAAATACTTAAAACCTGGTCCAAAGCTTTAGACAATGAATCCTCATCCCCTATCTGGAACATAAGTATAGAAATCATACCAAAGCCACTCCACTTCTTTTTCCAGTTTCACGTTCTTCTTGAGCAAGTAAGAGAGTGGTGTGGAGAGTGCTTGGAGAGCTGCTGTGAGTGCATGACAGCCAGACTCCCATATGTGAGGGGACATCACCTGAAGTCTGCAAATCGCTGGATATGCATAATGTCTGCCTGAAGTATAGAGTTCAGAGAGATAAGGTTAGTGCCTGACCCTGCAGAAGAAGAGACTTTTCAGTGAGAGAACTCCACCATGTTCAAGGTGTGAGGAACACCCAAATGAAACTGGACACCATTAGAAGCCAGATTCTGAGCTATGCGCGGAGGGCATCCCCAATCTCATCATAGGTTGCTGTTGCAAACTTACCCCAAGACAATCAATCAGGTGTTTAAGCACGACTACTCACCCATAAGGGTCTCAAGGCGCTGGGGGGTGGAGGGGGCCGCAGGTTCCAGTCCATCAAGGAGGGGGTCTGTCGAAGAGCCACGTTTTGAGATTTCTTGCGAAGATGGAGAGCGATGTTGTCTGTCTGAGGTGGAGCGGAAGGTCGTTCCAGGCTCTGGCCGCTCGGAAGGAGAAGGAGCGGTCTCCCGATCTGGTCTTCCTGGTGCAGGGGACCATGGCGTAGGAGAGCTGGGTTGATTGTAGGGTCCTTTGGGGTGCGTGGAATTTGAGTAGGCTGTTCAGGTATGCTGGTCCGGTGTCGTGGAGGGCCTTCAGCGTGGGTTAGCATCTTGAAGGTGACTCTAGCGTCGATGGGGAGCCAGTGGAGTGTGTGCAGGTGCTGGGAGATGTGGCAGTGTCTTGGCAGGTTGAGGACTACTTGTGCGGCGTTTTGGATGTTCTGTAGCTTGCGGGTGAGGTTTTTGTTTATTCCGTCATAGAGTACGTTGCCGTAGTAGAGTGTGCTGGTGACCAGGGCGTGAGTGACGGTCTTTCTGTGTTCAAGGGGGATCCATTTGAAGGTCTTGCGTAGGAGGCAGAGGGTGTGCAAGCAGGGGGACGAGACTGAGTTGATCTGGCGGTCCATTTTGAGCTCTGAGTCCAGGATGATTCCCAGGTTGCGTCCGTGGTGGTGGGTGGGCTTCCGAGGGCGGAGGCCACCAAGTGTCGTTCCGGGCGTCGGGGTTTGGGCCCATGATGAGTAATTCCGTTTTGTTGGTGTTTAGTTGTAGGCAGCTGTTTTTCATCCATTTGGCAACGGCTTCCATGCCTTCTCGAAAGTTGTGTCTGGAAGTGTTTGGTTCGTTGGATAGGGAGAGGATGAGTTGGGTGTTGTCTGCATATGACACAATGTTGAGTCCATACGTTCTGACGATGGGGGCGAGCGGAGCCATGTAGACGTTGAAGAGCGTAGGGCTGAGGGAGGACCCCAGGGGGACTCCGCAGGTGGTAGGTGAAAACTAAATTTTGTCATCCAGTACCCCTGCCAAATGCCTGGAAAAACTGATTCCGCTGTTTGACGTAATTAGCTCTACGCACATGGAACCCCTGATCTTGCCTGGAGACTGCAACTGCTGAAGATGGATGCCCTCTTCAGATCTGGCACCAGAGGGCTGCAGCTGCCAAAAACAAGTACCTCTCTGTGTATGACCTGAGAAGCTACAACTACCAGAGGCAAGCATCCACCATGCAGGCATGCTGTGCTGAACCACACACAATGTCCCATGTCCCAATTAAGACTGTTGTTGTGGTCTTGCTTCATCAAAGCTACTGCTGTATGAACAGGTTCAGCAAACAACCCAGTCTGTGCTGCAGGAGCTACATTTTCATTGAGCAGGCTGTGGAGGGCTGAAAGACTGGATGTGCATAGGTACATCTGCTGATAGAACACTAGACTTTTGCCCATGTGATTTCTTTGAGGCAAGAACTGTTGAACTGATCTATGCATCTGGAGCTACACCTGTGCCTAATCTGTACCTGTACTGTGCTTCGTACTAAACTTTCACGTCGGATTGCAAACCTTTACGTTTAGTCAATTTTGCTTGGGGGATAGTGAACATTTCTATCCTTAAAGCAATCTATACACAGGCCTCATGGAGCTATGTCATGCCCTTTTACTCCTGGTCAGGGTTGTGCTCCCTTCCTTGCACCTAATTGGAACTGTTTCTCCTGTGCCCCAGGCATGTCCCAGTAGCAGAGTTCTGTTCCTTGTAGCCCTCTCACTAGACAAGTATGGGTTAATGGGTCCAACTTTAGTTTCTTGGGGGCACCTGCAGACACCCTATGCTGAGGAAAAGGTGGGATACTTTTAACATTTGGCCTCTTTCCCAGTCTGAAAAGAGCGCTGCATCTTCACTTTTGCAAAACAAGGAGAGGAGCTACTTTACTAGTCATGTAATTGCGTGCCCCGCACTCATTTTGCCTTGCAGCAGCAGCAGTAGATCTGCCCTATCCCAATAAACATGTACATAGTGTCAGTTCAGATTTGTCAACAAAATTGTGTTGCCCTGTGGTACACACTTCCAGTGTTTAATTCGACAGCATTGCTTAGCAACCGCCAACCCTGCCTCTACAAATCCTTCAGGTAGTTGAGCAACTGAAATCTCCCCTTTATGGAAAAGTGCAAGAATAGTAGTTTGCCTGTTTAGGTCGATGGCTATTAGACAGTGCAGCTGGCTTGTTTGCCAACGGCATCTCCGCGACATTTGGAAAGCTTCCTTGGGAATGTATTCCACCCCCCTCCACCCTCATTGCTTACCATTGGCTTTGTGTTTCGTGATTCACATTGCTTGCTATCTATTCGCTGGCTTTGTTTTAGGCTGTCCAGCTTGAGTTCGTCCCTCTTGAAGCCCATACTCCATCTATGGTATCCTTCCACTAGTGATAATCTTGTTCTTATCTTGTCCAGTGGCGGTTCCTCTGCTAAGGCATTGGAGCGTCGCCCCACTGAACAAAAGGAAAAAAATAAAATGTTAATAACTATCATTATCATTTTAGTTTTCCTATTTCATCAGTGGCACTCTGGTGGGGCTGGCCTGAGCAGGGGGAGGAGTGGTTTACACTCCAAGTGCGCAGGACTGCTGGCTGGCCCTCTTGGGCCGGCCAAACAGACCTGCACACTTTGCATCCTCCCCACCAGGCTACATTACACAGCCTGGTGAGGAACATGCACAGCCTCCCATTCCCCATCTGAGAACCGAACCGCATCACTCAGACCAATCAGAACGCTGCAATGCAGCTCAGGGGAGCTTGGGAGCTTCCTGCTGCCGACCAATACTGCAGGAAGAGAAGGAAAAAGATGGAGGAGAGGCGGCGGCCGGCCATTACAATTAAGTGTTTTTTTAATTTTATTTTTTTGTCGTCTCTCCTTCCCTCGCCCACCACCCGGGTCCGGTAGCAGCCGCTACTGATCTTGTCACATTTTCTGTGCATTCAAAGACCGAGGTCAAATGCCAGACTTGGTCTTCCAAGGTAGCTTGGTATTTACTCTTTTTTCTGAGTTCAAATTGAGAGGATTATGTGATATTCATGCTGGCCACAGGGGTTGTGCTGGACAGAAGGCTGTACGATGTTATTTCTGTCTAGCACACAGCAAAATATAAATGTATGTAAATAAACAGCAGATATTTCAGATTATATCAGAATTAGGGAAGCACAAATGAATCACATTTTTTGGTAATTCTGAAGTGTGGCGGAAGCAAATATTTAAATATGACAAAAAATACAATAGGTGATGACACTTCCATCATTTTTTGTGCGATTTGTGGTTTTATTAGTAAAACTGTATGTCTGTGCAAATGTAATTGTCATTTCAATTGAAGATGTGGCTGTAATTGCAGTGCGCTACCACAGCATGCATACTCATTCTCCCCACCCCACTCTACACCACCCCATGCCACTGCACCACTCCACAGTATGCCGCTAAACTCTATGCCACTCCACACTGAGTCACAGCATTCCAATCTGCACCACTCCAGGCCATTTAATTCTGTGACTCTACTCATCACCACTCTACTTCATGCCCATGCACCCCACCCCACTATACTATGCACCACTGCACTCTTAGCACTGTGTGCAAATGCAGCCTAGGCCACTCCGCGCCGCGCTACACTGCACTCTGCCACTGCTCTCTACGCCAATCCACTGTGCTATGTATCACTTCACTCTACACAGTGCACTGTATGCCAGTCTGCTCTTTGCCACTCTAATCTACACTGCACTCTATGCCACTGCACTCCACCCTGCACCACTCCACTGCTCACCACTCCACGTTACTACAATCTACACTGCACCACTTTACTCAAACCACTGCTCTATGCCACTGTTCCAAGCCAATGCACTCTACACCACTTTACTCAAAACCAATGCACTCTATGCCTCTGCGCTGTACTCTGCACCACATCACTCTACACTACTATACTCCACTCTACTGTACATCACTGCACTCTGTCAATGTGCTCTTCGCAACTTTACTCAAAGCCAATGCACTCTGCCCCTGCAATCTACGCCAATCTACCCTGTAATTTACACCACTTCACTCTAGGCCGGTCTACTGTACGACACTCCACTCTGATCCTACTCCACTCAATTACACTGTACTCCGTTATTTTGCCATTATTTTGCCACTTCACAACACTACTCCACTCTATGCCACCATAGTACACTACTAGAATCTACAATCCTCTATGCAGCTCCATCTACGCCACTCCATGCCACTTTAATCCACTCTATTCTACGGCACACTAATCCACTCTGACACTCCACTATGACACTGCCACATCACTCAATCAATCAATCAAGACATTTATAGAGCGCACTACCTACCCGTAGGGTCTCAAGGCGCTGGGGGGGGGGGGGGGGGGCGCTACTGCTCGAACAGCCAGGTCTTGAGCTTCTTCCTGAAGGAGGGGTGGTCTTGGGTCAGGCGCAGGTCAGCCGGGAGGGAGTTCCAGGTCTTGGCGGCCAGGTAGGAGAAGGACCTTCCTCCTGTAGTGGCTCTGCGGATGGTTGGGACGGCGGCGAGGGCGTGGCTGGCAGATCGGAGGTGGCGTTTGGGAGCGTAGAAGTTGATGCGGTTGTTGAGGTAGCTCGGGCCTTGATCGTGGAGAGCTTTGTGTGCGTGGGTAAGGAGGCGGAAGGTGATTCTCTTGTTGACCGGGAGCCAGTGCAGGTCTCTTAGGTGTCCGGAGATGTGGCTGTGTCGTGGGATGTCGAGGATGAGTCTGGCTGAGACGTTCTGGAGGCGCTGGAGTCTCTTCTGGATCTTGGCGGTGGTTCCGGCGTAGAGTGCGCTGCCGTAGTCCAGTCGGCTGGTGACGAGGGCCTGGGTGACGGTCTTCCTGGTCTCTGTGGGGATCCACCAGAAGATCTTCCGAAGCATGCGCAGGATGTTGAAGCACGACGAGGAGACGGCGTTGACTTGCCTGGTCATGGAGAGGGAGGAGTCCAGGATGAAACCCAGGTTGCGTGCGTGGTCCGTCGGTTTGGGTGCGGTGCCCAGGGCGGGGGGCCACCATGAGTCGTCCCAGGCGGAGGGCGAGGAGCCCAGGATGAGGACCTCCGTCTTATCTGAGTTCAGTTTCAGGCGGCTTGTCGTCATCCACTCGGCTACCTCTCTCATCCCTTCGTGCAGGTTGGCTCTGGCGGCGGCAGGGTCGTTAGTCAGGGAGAGGATCAGCTGGGTGTCGTCGGCGTAGGAGATTATGTTGAGGTTGTGTTGGCGTGCGATGGCCGCGAGGGGGCTCATGTAGACGTTGAAGAGAGTAGGGCTCAGCGAGGATCCTTGAGGGACGCCGCAGATGACTTCGGTGGCCTCTGACTTGTACGGTGGTAGGCGGACTCTTTGTGTTCTTCCGTCGAGGAAGGAGATGATCCATTCCAGTGCCTTCTCCTGGATTCCGACGTTGCTGAGGCACTGCACTAGGGTGCGGTGGCAAACCGCGTCGAAGGCCGCGGAGAGGTCTAGGAGGATGAGGGCCGCTGTTTCTCCGTTGTCCATCAGGGCTCGGATGTCGTCAGTGGCGGCGATGAGGGCGGTCTCGGTGCTGTGGTTGGCACGGAATCCGGACTGCGATGGGTCGAGGGATCCGTTCGTCTCGAGGAAGGCGGCCAGCTGTTTGTTGACGGTCTTTTCGATGACTTTGGCTGGAAACGGGAGTAGAGAGATGGGGCGGTAATTCTTGAGTTCGGTGGGGTCTGCTGTAGGTTTCTTGAGTAGAGCACTGAGTTCGGCGTGCTTCCAGCTCTCGGGGAAGGTGGCGGTGTCGAATGAGGTGTTGATGATGTCCCGCAGGTGGGGTGCGATGAAGCGTCGGCTTTGTTGAAGACGTGGTGAGGGCAGGGGTCGGTCGGAGATCCGGAGTGGACGGAGTTCATCATGTGGACGGTGTCTTCGGTGTTGACCGGGGTCCAGGCGCGGAGGGTGGTGGTGGGTGGCGTTGCTGCGGTCGTGGCGTGCGTCGGTTGAGTGCTGAAGCTGTTGTGTATGTCCGTGATCTTGTTGTGGAAGTAGGAGGCGAGGGAGTTGCAGAGGTCTTGCGATGGGGTGATGTCGTTGTTTCCGGCGTTGGGGTCGGAGAGCTCTTTCACGATGTTGAAGAGTTCCTTGCAGTTGTGTGCGTTGTTGTCCAGCGGATCAATTGGTGGTGTTTCCGGGTGGCGAGCTTGAGGGTGGTCCTGTTGTCCGGCGTGGGTTCCTTTCTCCAGGCTTTCTCGAGGGCTCGGCAGTTCTTCTTGGAGCTCTTGAGTTCGTCGGTGAACCATGGGGCTCTCTTATTGCCGGGTCTGCTGGGCGGGATCCTCAGAGGGGCGAGTTCGTCTGCGCATTTGCTGATCCACTTCGAGAGGTTGTCGGCGGCCTGGCTGGGGTTCGCTGAGCTGGCCGGAGGGTGCTGGCTCAGGGAAGCGGCGAGCTGGTCGGCTGTGATCTTGTTCCAGCTTCTTCGGGCAACCTGTTGCTGGTGGTGGTGGATCGTCGTTCTACTGAAGGTGAAGTGGATGCATCTGTGGTCCGTCCAGTGGAGTTCTGTGGCGTGGCTGAAGGCGATGTCTTTGCTGGATGAGAAGATGGCGTCGAGTGTGTGTCCGGCGAGGTGGGTGGGTGTGGATACCAGCTGCTTGAGTCCAAGGTTGGCGAGGTTGTCGAGCAGGGTGCTGGTATTGCAGTCGTTGTTGTTATCCAGGTGGAAGTTGAAGTCCCCCAGGAGGATGTAGTCAGCAGAGGGGAGGGCGTGTGGGCTGACGAAGTCGGCGATGTCCTCGCTGAATTGAGTGCGTGGTCCCGGAGGTCGGTAGATCAAGGTGCCTCTGAGGGTGGTCTTCGGGTCGGTGTGAATCTGGAAATGCAGGTGTTCGGCGGAGGGTGGGGTGTTGTCAGTGCTGGTCGTGATGCAGATGGTGTTCTTGTGGATGATGGCGATGCCTCCTCCCACCTGGTTGGCGTTGCGGTCCCTCCGGGTGATCTTGTAGCCTTCTGGGATGGCGATGGCGATGTCGGGCGCTGAGGAGGCGTTCATCCAGGTCTCCGTGATGAAGGCAACGTCAGGGGCTGTGGCGTCTAGGAGGTTCCAGAGTTCGATGGCGTGTCTGTGGACGGAGCGGGTGTTGAGCAGGATACACTTGAGGTGGTTGCTGCTGGTGTTCGGCTTGGCAGGTGCTGGTGCCGGGCAGGTCCGGATGCAGGTGAACTTGCAGGCGAGGCAGCTGAAGGGTCCGTGGGTGGGCTTCGGAGTAGCTCGGTAGCATCCCTGGGTCCTGCCGGTGTTGAGTGCGATGAGGGTGGCGGCGGTGTACGTCAGGCGGGTCGATCGGGGTCCGTGCGGCGCGGGAGTGTCCCAGAGCTAGGACACACTCACCTGCGTCGCACGGTCGCCATATATGGCCAAGTGCGTGGGTGGGCGGAGCAGCTGGGAGGCGGGAGCGGGGAGGGAACAGAAGGAAAAAAGGGGCGGTGGTGGCGGGAAGCGGGGAGCGGGGAGGGAAGACGGAGGGCGGTGACAGGCAGGGAGAGGCAGGCAATACAGCGGGGGAAACAGCAATCAAAACAATGCCAGTACAATTTTACAAATAAACACAGAGAAAGCCAATAAACAAATACGCACAGCAAAAAAGACCAGGGGCACAGGGAGAGGAGCGCCGATCACGGACCACGCCGCTCGAAGGAGGGGGCGTGGTCACGAGGCGGCAGTCGGGCAGCGAGGCACAGAGGAAGGTGGAGGCACACGCAGCAGCTGGTGGCCGTGCGGCGCGGGAGTGTCCCAGAACTCGGACACTCTCTGCCGTTCCACTCTACTACACTCTATGCACCTTCACTCTATGACAGTCTGCATTGCCCCACTCTACTCTACAGCACTCTGACACAATACTCTGCCACTCCACTCTGCCACTGAACTCTCAAACACTCTACTCCCACTCCAACACTGATCTCTACATCAGTGTGCAACTCCGCACCACTCTATGCCACTCCATAACACTCCACTCTACTCCACGCCACTCTAATTCATGCCACTAACTGTTAGCCATGCTGAACAGGAGCCATGCTGGTGTATAGGGAGGCTAAAACATATTAGCAAAGCTCTTGTATAGACTATCCCTATTGACTTTGCCAATGCTTGTTTTTATCCCTAGCTGCATTACAACAGGAATTTGCAGCTACACTAACAGGCATCTTCCATTTTTTCCTGCCCATAAATCCAAGAATTAGTGGAACGGCCACTGGTTAAGAACCCAACTTTAGACCAAGCGCTCAACTGGGATAAATCTTAAACAAAGCAAGCGCTTGCAAAGCCAAATAGGTCTGGCTTTGGCAAGCCAGTGTATTATTATTATTTTTTTCAGTTTGAAGCCTACCAGACAGTGCACTGGTCTGCTAAAGACATCTTGGGAACATTTCAAAAGCTTCCTTTGGGATGCATTCCGCTCATTGCTTACAATTGGCTTTGTGGTTTGTAACTCACATCTTCTGGCTTTCTATTTGCTGGCTTTGTTTGAGGCTGTCCAGTGTGAGTTTGTCCCTCCCAGGCAGTAAAGCCTTTTTCGCACTACCACTCGTATTCTTCCACGAGCTCTCCTTTCTGTAAACAGGCCTCTAAATCTTGTTCTTATCTTGTCACGTTTGCTGTGCGTTCAACTACCAGAGCTTGCTGATTTATGTGACAATCTTGCTGGATTTTGAGGAGGGGTGCCATTCTACTCTACACCACTCTACTCTATGCCAATGCACTCTATGCTGCTCTACTCCAGTCTATGCCACTTCACTACTGTGCACAGCTCTACTCTATGCTACTCTGAAACAAGTTCAATGTTTTTGTCTGTGACTTTTTCTTTTATGTAATCTTCCCCTAGAGGGTGGTGCCTCTACTGGCAGTTGTTGGCTGAATGAGGGTTTACATTTTGCTCACTCACGGGATGGCCGGAGTTTAATGAGATCTTAGATTCTCACAACCTGGTCTTCAGTTTCGAGGAATTGGTGAATTCCCTGAACCCCACAATTTTCCCGTCTTATAAAGGGAGGGGCAGTGGATTGCTTATTGATTTTATATGTGTTGCAGCACAATTATACCTGCTCATCTCTCATTTTAACATTATTTTCAGCCCTTTCAGTGACCACAATCCGTTATCCCTAACCTTGGGCATTGCCTTGGGCCCATAACCACATCAAAGGGTTTCCATTTTGAGCCTGTCCGTTGGTGGCCAGGGGAGAAGGCTGAAATGGGCTCTAGTGGACCCTCAGCGTCTACAAACTTCTCTTTTTGCTGCCTACCTGCATGATTTTAATATCTGCCTGGATAGTGATGCGGCGGGGGTATTGGAAGCTTACAAAGGCATAGCTGTGGGGGTTATAATGGTCACAGCTATTAGCACCCGGGAGTCACAAATCCCAAAATGGTTTTATAGGGACTGCTCAAGAACTCTTGTCATTTGAAGGCAGTCCTGAAGCAGTTCCCAAGGGACGGGCAATTGATCAGAAACTGCAGGCGGACTTATAAGTTGGCTCAAAAGGTGTGCAAACATAACTTACAGGAGTCAGCCTGGGAGGATCTTTGTCAAGCCTGTGAAATGGGGGACAGTTTCCTTTTTTGGTGCATTGTAAATAGGCCTGCTTTTTCAGAGGGTCTGGTCTGCTTTTATGTCATCACATCCCAGAGCAACAGTGGTTGGATCACTTGAGGGTATCTATAACTAGGGGGTTGGCTGGAGCGATAAGACCTCCATGGCATCTGTTAAAGTAGGTAACCGAGCGGTCTTCACGTTAGATGAAATCCAACTAGGAATCCTTGCCCTGTCCAGCAATCAGGCCCCAGTCCCACCCAGTATACCGCCAGACTTTTTCAAAGATAATACAAACGTTTGGGCTCCTTTACTAATGCAGGTCTTGAATGCGGCTGCTCTGTAGGGGTCGCTACCCTCAGTTTTTTACCGTGATTGGCCCCATATTTAAGAAGGGGGATAAAGAGAATCCACAATGCTATCGGCCAATTTCAATATTGGACGCTACAGTTAGTCTTAGGGAAGGCGAATTTAAATAGTCTGTGTGACTGGGCAGAAGAAAACACAATTTTGAGCGGCGTCCAGTATGGTTTTAGGGCAGGGAGGTCGACTTCAGACCAGTGCCCTAATCTCCATTTAATTATCAGCAAATATACGGTGACTCGGTCTGAATCTCTACACCTTGCATTGATGGACGGGACGTCCGCATTTGACATGGTGAATCGAGTGGAATTCGGGGCTTTGCTCAGCGAGATGGGGGTTGATGCCAGTATTGTGGCATTATTAGCGGATCTTCACTCATCGACCTCGGCCTCTGCATTTTCCTCAAGGTGTGCAGCATGCATCTGCTCATTTTCAACAAGCTGTGGGGTTCGCCAGGGGTGCATACTTGCACCATTTTTGTTCACCTTGTATGTGAATGGGCTAGAGTCCATGCTCCTATCGGTGTCAGCCGACTGCCCTAAGATTAGGGACCGATTTCTCCCTGTTTTGTTATATGCGAACAAAGCGGTCTTGATGGCTCAGACTGCACAGGGGTTGGACTTGTTGTTGGCAAAGTATGTGTCTTTAATGGGACTCCTGGACCTGTCGGTCAGTTTCTTAATGTCCCACGTAATGGTAGTGGGCTTCAAATCTACAAGCAGTTAGACCTTCAAGGTATCTAATTATACCTTGTGCAAAGTTAAGGCCTTCCCTTATTTTGGTGTTTTATTTGACGGCAATGACTGCTGGTGGAGTCCAAACGATCAGAGTCCATAAAAACTATGGGGACAGTTTTCAGTTTTACACATAGGTTTGCGTCTAAGGCACCAAGGGACCTTTTGAAAATGTATCAGGCCAAGTGTATTGCACAGCTGGTAGCGAGGTCTGGGGGTATGTTAAGCTGGATCGGGCTCAGACTATGTAGAATAACTTTTTGGGCAAGTTGGTTCAGGTCCCCCAGCGTTTTCTGTGCATGCGGAGTTAGGGATAGATAATGTCTTGGGCCTGATTTACTTATGCTCCCTCCTGTACTGGATTAGGATCTGGAGCAGAGCGGAATCCTCGAGGACTGTTTGTCTTTGGACCGGGTGACTAGTATATCCTGTTTTGCTCATGTTAAGGCATCCTTTTCTTCTCTAGGCATGCCTGATATTTTTATGAATCCTATTTCTCTCTCCGCACACAAGTTGGGGAGTGTTAAAAGATTATTCCTGGAATGCTCCCGTTCAGAAAGAGAAGGTTTAGAACTTCAGAAGCCATCAGTTGGAGGCCACATGCTTTTAAAAACTGTTCACAGGATGGAGCCATACCTGGGCTTGGTTCGCTCATAGCATGATAGATTTTTACTGGTTAGGTTCAGGCTTAATCAATTGCACCATTTTTTGGCTTCCCCGTGTGGGTGGGTTCGGCATGAGGCAAGGGCTCCCTGCGGCAGTGACAGTGCGTCTCCGCAGGATTTGCTCCACTTTATAATGTTTTACTCATACTTAAGTTGGCCGAAGAAGCGTTTTTTAATCCCCTTGCTGAAATCACTTCAGGTTAAACAAGTCAGGCCCACCATGTTGTACCTTCAGATGCTCCCCACGGAGCATGTGACCATCACTGTTTAATGTTTTTTACAAGCTGTCTGGGCGTCCAGGAAAACGATAACTGATTAATTGTTTTATATGTTCTTTGTTCTTATGAGCAATCTTATTGTCTGCTTTTTATTACTCATGAACTTGATTTTATCGTTTTTGATCTGTATTTTTTTAATGGTGAATTTTACTGAATAAAGATTTATATTGATTGACTGAAACGCCCCACTGCACTCTGCTAGTACATTCTATACCAAACCACTCAACACTGTACCACTCCTCGCCCCTGCACTCTACGCCAATCCAGTGTACATCTAATCTACTCTGCACCACTGCACTCTGGTACTGCACTACACCATTTTACTCTGCCATTGCACCCTGCGCCACTCTACTCTACACCAATCCACTGTATGCCACTACACTTTGTCACCGAACTCTACTCTGCACCACTCAACTTTATGCTACTGTACTCTAGGCCACTATACTCTACTCTGCATAACTGCACTCTCCACCACTGTACTGTACACCACTGCACTCTACGCCACTCTACTCTGTACCACTGATACTCTACACCACTGCACTCTATGCCAATCTACTCTGCACCACTGCACTCTACTATGAACCACACCTCTAAGCCACTGCATTCTATGACGCTGCATTGTACGCTTCTGAATTCTATGCTACTGAACTCTGAGTCACTATACTCTGCAATACACTACGTCAATGCTCTCTACACCAGCCCACTTTGCACCACTCTACACCCCTGCACTCTACACCCCTGCATTCCTGCCAACGCACTCAACGCCCCGCACTCTGCAGCTCTTCCCTCTATGCCGCGCCAATCTACAGCACTATACTCTACGCCACTCTACTCTGCACCACTGCACTCTACTATGCTATACTCTAATCTGTGCCGCTGCACTCGACACTGCTGCAGTCTATGCGACATCACTCTGCTGCTCTCTAAACCAGTCCACTCTGCTCTACACCGCTCCACAGAATGCCACTCCAATACACCACACTCCATGCCACTCTCCTGTACACCACTAACGTTTAGCCATGCTGAACAGCAGCCACGCTGCTGTACAACATGGCTAAAACACATTGCCAAAACCAATAACTCTTGCATAGACCAGACCTATTAGCTTTGTAAATGCTTGGTATGTCATGCATATGTCAGAAAACGAAAACATGCTGCTACTTAAACGTGGTGGTCATATGGTTCCAGTAATTTTTATTAATTGGAATAAAAAGAAGCCTCGCACGTAATATATGCGTACTGAACAGCACCTGTGTTTTCTAGCAACCAGGTGTACTTTTAACAGATCTAGAAAAGAAACCCGTTTAAGTATAAACGCGCGCACCAAACATGTGCATGTTGGCTTAGACAAAATGTACTACTGGATTTGAATTACTGTAACCTGAAGACCTATTTAAACATTCAAGAAAAACTACACAAAATAGAAAAAGATTGACATAAAAAAGCATTGGCAAGGCGTAGTAAACCTGAAAAATGGAGGAGAATAGGGTATCTGACTTGGAGATGGAAAAGCTCCAACTATGACATGACTGTTACTGGTTGGTTTCCAGATAGGTTTGGCACCTAAAGGGCGTAAGACTGAGTAAACAATCTCTTTTTACTGGATAGGTGACAGCCAACTGAGCTCCTTTTATTTATGCCTATGGCTTTTCTGAGGTCTGCGTAAAACACATAGCTTAGTCCCACCTCCGCCCTGCAATAGTCAATAGCATTGATGCTTAGTCTAAGTCCCTGCAGGCGAGACAGTAAATTCTTATAAAGTCAATGGTTGCGAGAGCAGGAATGGTGAGAAATCAATTTCTTGCTGTAACTTTGACCTACAGCCAAAAAAGTGTATCAGACACGCATAGTAGAAAGAGTGATGTAGTGAAATTGCTATAATGAAGGAAGTAACTGAGATGGGAAAAAAACATCATTGCCTAGTACACCAAGTTTGACGTAGCATTCCAGGAATAAGTGAATCAGAGATTGATTACTTTTGTTTCAACATGGACTACACAGTCAAGAATCCTACAGTGTATTCTTTGTCCGGTTGTACAGCGAGGAAGGGGGGTGCTTTGGCTATTGTGGTCAGTTGATTACCTTCAGTAGCTCTGTCCCTTCACAGTCCTTTTCCTCTTGTGGTCTTGCTGCATCACTGCTGTGCATGAGGCGTCATGATTTTTTTTTTTTTTTAGCTTTGCATTTCGAAAACAAATAATCCAGGTGCGTGCATACATCTTTGTAAGAGGTACACCCACCCACCATTTCAGTTTTAGCAGTTCAGCAGGGTTCCCCATTTCGTTTTGTTGGAATTATCTGTTGTGCTATGATAAATGAATGTTCGGTGTTAGACTCTCCGCAGATTCATAGCACACTCGATTGTGTGAGAAAATCACTCACTAATTTGTTTTATAAAGTTCAGATACATGTATGTTATGTTTAGTTAAACTGTATAACCCTACATCTCAAAGTAAAGTGTGTTTTAGTTGAGAAGCAAGATGCCTTTTAGGACTAGAAAAGAGCTAGACGAGTTAATTTTACAGGCTCTAGTGGTAACAGGAAACGGGCAAAATTGTTAAAGGATGCAGGCGCCATTATCGGCCAATATTCGCTTATTTGTGAAAGGGTTTGCAGCCATGGAAACTTTTTTGGCTTGTACAGAATGGAAAGTAAATGGTTAATGGATGGACAAGTTTGTAAGACTCACTTTATCTACTGTTTTCTATTGGATGATGTACATTAATGGTGCTTTTATGATAACATTAGCTTGTTTTTCTTGAGATAAATTCCGACCAATGATTAGATCACTCCAGAAGAAGAGACCTGATGAGCCCTGAAATGCCTTCGTTATAAAAGCAATTGCTTTCATTGGAAGTAAAACAAATAAAAGAATTCTGAATTGGAATTTCACAAATAACAGAATATAATCTTGAGTTGTGATCTGGAAATGTATACTTTTTCAGTTTAAACACGTTATTTGAACTCTTTCCATCAAGTTAGTATTTAATTTTCTCACCTTTCGGAGCAAACTGTGGATGTACTGCGAGATTGGGCAGCTGACATTGATATAACATTTGGAGGCATTATCTGGAAGCCCTGCACTGGCCCTTTTTCTCTTGTTGAACTATACTTAAGATATTAGGATGATTGTGTAAGGTAGCCATTATTATAAAATTATTTTACCTGCGTTTGCAATGATAATGACCTTCAAAAGAGCCTAACGTGCACCTCCTGTGATCTCAAAATAGTTTTCAGATTTGTGAGGTCACTGTGGAGTTGGACTTTATAGATCGTTTACATTTTCTGGAAGTATATGCTTTGCTTCCATTCGAGGACAAATTCTGAAGTGTTTGAATGCAAACGTGGTCTTTGTTGAGCATACTTGGTGCCTTAAAAAGTGGATGGGACATTGCCATTCAGTAGATATCTCCTCAAGACTGAATGCAACACAATTTAAGAATTAAGTTATTCTTAAGTAGCAACAAATGAGTAGGCACATCTCAAATGTACGACCGGCTTGACAAAGTTAGGGCATTAATGGATTGACTGTAGTATTGTAGTTCAGCACATTTCTTGGTTTTGAGGCCGAAACAACCCCTTGAGCTTGCCTCTTCTGAATCTGAAGTAGATGTGGTAATTGACCATACAGCGGATTATCCTGCTTGTCAATTTTTTTGTTCAGTGTGGCACCAGGATCCCCAAAACTGGGTTTTAGTTTATTTTACCCCCGAGTTGATTTACCAACATGAATTAATCAAGTTTCCTTCATTTGACCTATTATGCTATCCTTAAAGCAGGAAATGTTCTAAACTGCCCCAAGAAATCTTCTCTGGACACGGATTTAATCCAGCTATTGAACAGTCAACATCCCTCTGATTGTCAAGAGCTACAGAACGTTGATGCCTTGCAACTACGATGCCTGGGGGGGTAGATTTCTTCTCTTATGTTTGACACCATGCATCTGTCTCCCTGTACTCTTTTCCCAAATTAAACGTTCCCGCTGCACTGACAGAGCTTTGTACCAGTTCTTTGTTGTTTTTGTCAACCAGGTGTGTTGATCATAGGTCCTTTGACAATGATATGGGGCTTGTCATTAGGTTCCACACTTTCAATCATTTATTTTAATGTTCCTATTATACTTCTTCTCCATAACCCACAATACTTTTCTGTTACCGTTATGGAGAGAATATACCTTTTTTCTTTATATCAGTTGGGGAGGGGAATGAGTTGTAGATTATTAGTTCTCATTTTTCTTAGATCAACTTTCCTGCCAAAATTCATTGTTGTCCCAAAAATATTTTACAGCCTTGCAGTTTGTTCTATTGGCTGATAAACATGTTATTTATGTACGTATTATATACGAAAGCAGATGCTGCTTAATTTAATACCAAATTTGTCATTCAGTTATTTTCCATTATTTTCCTTAAAATTGGTTAGATTTGGGTTTGTTAGGAGTATTGATGTAATGCTCCTAAACATGTGTTAGGTGCTAGTAACCTAATATCTTTAACCAAATGATATGCACTGAAAAAGTGCTGATTTTTACCCAGGATTAGACCTCCAGAGTAGAAGCTTCCTCTCAAGAGATTTATTCCAGAATCCAAAAGCAGTGAGGCATTGATCTTTGTTGCTCCTAAATTCTGCATCTGCCTCTCGCCACTTCAAGATGAGGTCTTTTCTTCGTATTCCAAAGTGTTGTCCTTCGAGGTTTTATTGACTATTTAATGTTATGGTACAACCTGAGGCCCAGCCCTTAGTAGGGTCTCCTTTTTGAAGTACGTAGAGCAGGCCACCATTTCAGAGGCACTTCGAGTGCGCACCTCTGACGATCTCTACATTGGCTTGATATGATTTTTGTGTGGTGTGGGATTCAGGCAGAAGATGATCAGCGTACACCGCAGAGTGCCAAGGGAACAGAATGAGTAAGTGATAAGAAGTTAACTTCAAGTTCAACAGGAAAAGACACACCTTTGAAGATCCACCATCTCTACGTTCTTCATAGCGTTAGGCTCATGGATGTTGTCTTTCTACCGAGGGGTAAGGCCCAAAAACCAGATTTTGAGCTCCTGACAAGGCTGCTGTTGAGTTGTGTGATATGATTGCGCAGTTAGCACTATAGTTGTTTTGCCATTAAGCCAGGTCAGTCCTTCGATGTAGTGACAGCTTGGAACCTGTACAGAGTGGTCTTTGAAGAACATCTATAACAGGTGGCTGTCTCTCTTCGTACCTACTGAATGGCTTAAATATCCAAAACTGTACATACACCTCTATTTAAAAAAAAAATTGCAGACTAGAAATCTTAAAATGTCAACACACATTTACAAATTTTACTTTCTCAAAATAGGTGTATGCATGCATTATTTTTAATTCTGCATGTTTAACTGGGCGAGAAAATTGTACATTACATGTTATTTGTAGTTATCCCATAGTGAATGAATTTCACAAAAGAGCACATAGCTAGTAATTTTAAGATCGTGCAACCTGCACTACATGCTATAACTTCCATATAACCTGAAGTACATGCTATAACTTACATATACCTTCAGTTTCCTAGCGGCACGTGCTTGGTTTGTCTGAAATGTTCCCATAAACGGTTTTTAAAGCCTCGCTGTCATAGGTTCGGGCAAGTGTACCTTGCTTTGCGCCTTGGCTTTAGCTGCTGACGAAGGCTGTGTACGCCATGAACAATTGACTGCTGCTGGCGTCCTCGTGCTCTCGCGGCACTGCAGGTGCAAAGGAGCTATCGCTTTCACCAGCCCCTTTGTGTGCCCTCCACAGTAAACAAGTGCTCTAGGTGACGTAGATTCCCAATGTGATAATGTTCTGAATGAGTCACGAGAGACCCAGGGCTGTAGGCAAGCGTCTTTTTGCGTAGGGTCTCCTCACACCCCGCCCCCTTCTCTTAGCCTCAGGAGACTGCCGGTTGGATCGGATGTCGACATTAACTACTTCGACTTAATTTGCTCTTTACCATGTAGGGCCGGAAGTGGATGTCTTAAAATCAACAGTGGCCCTGCCCCTGCCAGGAAAAGGCAGCATTGAAAAGTGATACCCGTCGAGCTAATCAAACCATACTTCCGCCTAAACCACTTTCATTCTGCTTTTAAGGCTTCCATTTGTTGCATAATAGTCACTCCTGGAGGTGAGCTGTTACTTCAAGGCAGCCCTTGCCTCCGATGATCAGTTTCCCAAGTTACTCGTTCATGTATAAACGACGTGGACGAGGGTCACACGCTGTAGCATGGTCTCGCTAAGAGGGGAATCGAATGAGGCCTGGTGCACACGGAAGAGGGCGTGAACGGGGGCTATTAGCGGTCAGAGATCGGCTTTAATAAATGCAGGGTGGCAAGGGAGGGACACCGTCGTGATGTTCCTGTCAGGAGACTCGCAGTTCAAGCTTTATCCCCCTGTGCAAGAATACATTGCGGCTTTGAAAGGAAGCTCTGAACAGGGCGGCAAACGTGCACGCGATTAGCACTAGTGTTAAAAGATGAGTGAACTGTGTTAAAGTGGAGCACCCCCCGCGTTGCGTGAGCAGTACTTGTGTAGTGTTCATTCAGAGGAGGTATGTGTTCAGCTGTTTCTGTGTGGTCCGCCGAAGCCAGTTGTTTGCATATTCATAACTGCAGTCAGTGCGCCATGGAAGCGAAGGGGGTGGGGGCACAACATACCCCTTGTCGTTCTCGTGGTCTGCCCACATTTCCATTGCCTTTCGTTCTAAGGCGAGGGGGCGGTGTTGTGTGCGCACGTGGCCTCCGCGTGGCGGTTCTCCCCTTCTTCTTCAGGCCACACAAAGCCGTATGCGCCTTCAACCCATCCTTCATTCATTGTCACGGAGGGAGAAAAGTGTGGATTCCCAGAAGCCCTCTGCCATAGCGAAAGCGGCCTGAATAGCATGAACCCTCAGCCTACAAAAGGAGGGATTAAATATTAACCCTAAAATGCTCTAGTGGGGGGACTGAATGATAGACTCTCAGCCATTTAAACGTCAGAACGACAGTCCCTCTGTACTGTAGAGGGATAGAACGACTGCCCCAGTGAGCAAAGAACAGACTGAAGACCGGGTCGGACTTGCACAAAAAATAGGCTCAGGCACCAAAATAAAAGTGCAAAAAGAACAGTTGATGGACAGAATGCAGAACAACGTCATACATTCACCCCAGTACAAAGGTCTGGGCCTAAAGCCATCGTTTTTTTGCTCCCCATGCCATTCCAGTTTAAACCCAGCCTTATGCAAATCAGTTGTGGCCCTGCTCCCAATGGGAACAGCCAAGCCCGAACTGCCAGGCCAGGTCCTTCCTGGACTGGAAACAAGCATCCTGGGACCGGTTTCGGGGTAACACCCCTCATCAGCCAGGCTAGGTTGACTCCAGTGGCATGGAGAGCACGGGACCCACGTCTGGGCATACCCGTCCCACTCAGGGTGACAAATGCAAAATAAAAGTGACCCTCATTAACAAACTACATAGCTAAAAAAAAAAAAATTGACCCACATTTGCAAATCGGGCCAGTTTTGACTTTGTAAAGACACCCTGTGGGTATTTGCATACTTTTGCGTTTGCTGCTGGCAATGCTTGTGGTAATATCAGGGAAATCAACAGTAAAAAACCGGACCACCTAACGATAAAACTGGGCTACAAACAGCCAGAAACCGGCCCACACAGACATCAGACCAGCGCACCCCACCGGGCACTGCCTGATTGCCCCATAGGCTAGTCCGACCCTGACTGAAGGGCTGTCCTAAGTTCTCTCAGCCACAGCAAGTGGCAGCCCTGAGCCCGAACCTCAGCCCAAAGAGCTCTCGGGCATTGCACGGGAGAGGCAGAGCAACATCTTTCGAGTCCCTAGACACAGTAAAGGATAGACTGAACGGCAGTGGTAAGTGCCGGAGTGCCAGAATTAAGTGCAGTAGCCCTAGCCAAAGAGAGGCTGAAAGGCCCTGTGCCAGAGCTGGCCTTTGCTCAGAGAGCGCCCTGGGCGAAAACAAATTTGGCGCTCCCTCCCACACCTTGCTATGGACCCAAGTCATAGGAAGCCTACTCCTGGGAACTCCAGCGACCCTCTGAGGTGGGCTAGCGCATGCTAAAGGCCGGCCCTGCCCTGCGCCACAGCCAAGGAGAGACCAACCCGCAGCCCTGAGGGTTTTCATCCACCGTAATAGAAATGCTCAGGGCAGCCCTTAGAAGTAGTACTGAGAGAGCCCACAGAAGCCGTTAGCCATAGTAGCAGAATGCCCCGCCTAGGAAGCCATCGTGGTGGGCAGGCCAGAAAATGGCGGCTACCTCGGAGCGGTCAGTGAGGGGCGTGATATGACGGTTAAAGGAGCCCAGAAAATCCCTCTTCATCAGACTAACATTAAGGTATTACCTCAGACGTTTCCCAACTGAGCCCTTAGACTTAGTCATGGACCGAAAAGGAACAGTAAGCTTTCATTTTTAGTCCTTAATCATAATTGAAAGCGTAGCTCAAGCAACAGCAAAAACCTACGTGAGAGCAGTAAAAGTGTTCCATATGAGCGCAGAGTGATTCACCCTCTCGTTTGAAAAGGCTGTGATAACGGTCGCCTCAG
Organism: Triturus cristatus; assembly: GCF_964204655.1. Taxonomy (NCBI): domain Eukaryota; kingdom Metazoa; phylum Chordata; class Amphibia; order Caudata; family Salamandridae; genus Triturus; species Triturus cristatus. Next base: position 502,914,814 of record NC_140582.1, read on the forward strand.
CACGCGCTCCGCGGACAGGCATTGAGTGATCGTAATCCGCAGTGCCGGTATCGCCCTGCTGCTGCTGTGCACAAGGGTCAAACCGAACACGAAACCAAAGGTGACGACGTATTGGCTTCCCAGCACTTGCTTGCGAGAGTGGTGTCTGTATTTAGAGGTCGGATGCTTTGCATTGCAGGGCAGTATGGTCATTGGTTTAATGTTGCATATAGTGTGCATTGTTTAATGTGACAACACCCCTTCCTGCGTGTGCCTTTGCGTAGTAAAGTTGCCAGTCTCTTTTTTTTTTTTTTCGTGTTTGCTTTCCCCTTCCCCTCTGTCCAGAGCTGCGTGTTTTAGAGGGGACCAAACGCCAGCCTTGTATGGAAGAAAGTGTAACTTGCATTGTGTTTATATGCATGGTGGTTGTGGTGACAATCCAAATTCAAAGTTGAGACTTCCGCAAACTCGCCTGTCCGAATAAATATTTCTGTGTTGTGAGTATTTGGGCGCTATGGGAGCATTTCGCCTTTGTAGGTGTCTGCAAGATCAGGCACTGTTATTGCCAGAATAAGCATTGTTTTGGCGAGCGCGAGCTAGCAAGCAGGCTGTGACCCACATCGTGATGAGCAAACGAGTTACGCCATTGCCGTGGTTAAACACGAAGACCGTTTTATTTCAGGAGCGTACTTCAGTTGACGAGTTGGCCCATCGTTTTAGCACTGTGGCAGACGCTTTGTAAACATTTCAACGTGATTCAGCCAAGGACCTGTTGGCATTTCAGTTGCTAACTTTGCTGCATAATCAAAGCAGTCGAAAGCTCGTGAAGAATTAAATGTCTGCCGGGAAAATCTCTCGGGCGGTGGCGACCTGCCCAGGATCACACAATATGTCTCTTAGAGGTGAAGGCGAGCGAGCCTCAGTTAGAGGGCCTTCTCTTACTAGCTGGGTAAAGCCATTTTATAAGATTGTGCAGATCTCAGACTTTGTAAGATGTTGTAGAACATGTGTATTTTGCCCCTTGCAAAAAATAGAAATGCGTACAAAATGCTTCGGATACTACATCGAAGTGAGTATCTGAAGACTTCCATAATAACTGGACTGTATATTACCCCTTATACCGCGCTTCTGCTAAGCTCTGTAACAAATGCCACTATTACTCAATGTACCGACTTCCGATCGGTGAAAGGCAGGCACGCCTTCCCAGGGGTTCAAACTTGTGACCTTCAGATCACTGGAGATGTTAGTGGTCGGTGTTAGCTAAGGAGCAACTTGCCAGTATCCGTCCTGCCTAAAATGACAGCTCTGAAAAGGCTCAGGGGATTCATCAAACAGGCCTGCATTTGCCTTTTCTCTAGATGGGTGATGACTTCTTCTAGACTCACTGGTAATTTGTTCCAAAAAATTGCCACCTGAGTTCTGAAGTTTCTTTTCCCATTGTGGAGAGACAGAGCTTATTAATATCCAGGAGGGTTAAGCTTTCGGACCACTGCACTTGGCGAGAAAGTATTGTCGTCTTAAGTCTGGCTTGACAGTGCAACTGTCTCTATGACCTATTGTTACCAATTATTTAACATGTACATAGAGTGGACTTTGGTTCCACCCAAGAAGTATCACTTTCACCGTATGCTATTGGCTGTATTAATCCACCTCCTATCAATTGTTTGCATTGCGCGAGGCACTGTTTTACATTTCAAAAGTACACAATCGCCCATTACATCTACAGAAAGCAATAATATTTTTTTTCCAATGTATTTATTTCGGTTTTTTTCCCGTTTTTTTCTTTAATTAGACCGAACTAAAATGCACTCCAGGATTATTGTCTCTTGTCAAAGCATGCAAGTGCAGTGCTCTGTGGGTTACGCAGGAAATCTGAAACCAAATCCTATCCCTCATGCATGCAGGGTGTATGGGGGCTTAAGGATATAGTCTCTTGTTAAGCCTCTCAAGAAACTAAAGGTTCAATATGGGTCACCTGTAGCACATGCACTGATTTAAATGGCAGCGCACCAAACAGTCCAACGCAATAGTCATTTGTCTCTTCTCTGGACGCCTCTAAAATCGGATTAGTAGTACAGTTTTCTAAAGTAAGGAGAGGTGGGTGACAGCTCTTGTAACTATAACTCCAACGTGCACTGCAATGGAACCGTTCTCGGTTCTGTAATGGATGTAAGATATGCTGGGGCGAATACAGAAATAATTATCTATTTGGCTTAAATAGTCAATATTTTTCAAACTATGGAGAAATGTTTTTTCTATACTTATGTGCACTAAGCTGCAGCAGACATCTTGGCCCTGATGGCCATCAGCTTACGTTTCCATGCAGGGAAGAAGCTGGGGGAGGCATGGTTACTGGGTGTGGCAGAATGCTTTGCTCTGTTTCCTACTCATTTATTTCTTATTCTTTAGCATTAAAAAAAAAGTGCAGGTTGATGCAGCTTTTAGGTGATTTATGAAGGTCATGTCTACAAACAGATAGCCATAAAATTGCTACCTAATTCAGCCGAACTTTATAGAAATCAAACTTGGTGTTCATGCTCGAATGCCCTGTTTAGATGCCCGCTCTTCTCATCCTCGTGTACAATAACTCTGGTTGCACAAAGTGATTCTAGATGACCCTCTCCCCCTCCTCACTTCCGAGGAGAGAGTACATCCCACGTATCATTTGTCATAGTTGACGATTTGTTTGCTACAGTGTAAGAACGGGTTGCATACCAGTGGTTGGAATCTCCAAGACCTCAAGAAATATCTACATCAAACAGTCCTAAAGTCCAAAAATAAGTGAGTCTTTGATTTTTGCGAAGTTAGGACACATTTGATGGACGGATGTTGGCTGCGTCACACACTTTGGTTAAAAAACATTATATATCACTCCTGGGCAACTGTCCTTTAATTTCTGCTGGATCCTCATCTCTGTCCACACCTGGAGCAGAATCGATGGAGGAAGAGAATGGCATGATGAGCTAAGAGAGCGTGGTATTTTCTCGGAGTTGTCCACAGGGTTTTGAGTAAGTCATAGTGCTAGGTAAGCTGTGCAGCTGAGTTAGCCCACTTTAGTGCTTCAAACCATATAATGTGTTTAGCACCTTCGTCGGCATGTGAGGAGGAAGCATTGGAAGCAGTGGCGCAGGAATTACCTTAAGGTCCTTGTGGCAAATATGGAGTGTCTACCACACTTTGACTGGATGCTCCATGCGCCAAAAGAGTGGTGGCACTAATAGTACATCAGATCAAGAATACTTTGACCAGTTCTCAGCTCTGCTTGTGTGTATTGAAGCCTTGCCTCTGCGTTACTGAAAGTAAGCACCAATTACAATGACCAGGTACCCCTTTCCAGGGTGGACATCCTACTGTCTCATCGGGAAAAGCATTGCACTTGTGGGGGACTCTGTTGTAGCTTTATATTTCCAAAGGGAATATAGTTCATGTAGAACACTCACACATGAAGTTAGCCATTTTCTTTCAGTGGTTCATTCATATGGAATATATGTCACACGCACCCATTTGGGTTGAGCTAATTATGCTAATGGTGGCTGATCTATATTGTATGCTTGACATGGGGTTAAGAGGGCATAGGATTGATTGCGGCACGGCTGCTCCTGATCTACGGTCAGAGTAAACCAAATGGGAATGCTGGCCCTTCTTATACATCATCATACCTAGTTTGTCACTACAGGTCCTGGTGTATTGCATTAGGGTCAAGTGCTCAGGCATTCTATCCTCACTCAGGGGACAGAGTTGGGGACCATCTCTTGGGAAGGGAAGGTGGTGGAGGGATGGAAGCTTGTGTTAGTGACGGGCATTCCCCGACAGGAGCGTACACCTATATGAGCAGAAATGAAAAGTCCAGTTGCACGAAACATGCACTCAAGAAACTGAACTGTTGAGAGAAAGAAAAGTTTGCCTGCTCTGGCCTGCCTTTTTCTGGGATTTTAATTCACAGAAAGAGCAATGGTCACATGCCCCAGTAGATTGCCTCGTGAGACCAAGAAACCAAGGCCCAGAAGAACTGCAACATGCCTGCATCCAAACAGTCTCGGAGGAAGAAGAAATGCCAGCAACTGGATGTTGTGAAGCAGCTGCTAAAGCGGGAAGCCAGTGTTTAGGAGGGTCTATCTGTGGGTATCCATGTTAGTGACAGCAAAGGTGGAATGCTAATGACCATGAATAACTAACTCCTTTTAAGCTTGTGGTGCTCCATCTCTGGTGCATTTGGGCTCATGGGGCTTATAAAGCAGGTTCCCTCCACCCATATTTTTTCAGCCTGCACAAGCTTTGTAGCAGCTTTTTATCACGGTCTTTGTTGCACACACTCAAAAGCTGCAACGCTTCTCGTCATCCCCATTTTCCTTTACTGCTTTTTAGACAATGCTTATCCATGACTCGCTTCTCAATATCACTTTTGCCAGGCCCTGGGCAAAGCAGATTCCCCCAAGTCTTTTCATACTGAAGTTAGATGAACCATTAATGTGGTAATTCCAATGAAATTGCACCTGGACGCAGTGCATCCTATTGCATGAATTCCTGTTCACAGACTTATTATGAAGAGCCAAACAAATCCTGTGGCGCAGAAGAGGACAACAAGGTTGACACATCTGGCTAAGAGGTCTAAGCTCAAACTCTTGGGAAGATGAAGCCCACTGGACCAAGTTAAAGTCAGACCTGCAGGCTCATTTTGTGCCACCCTGTGTCACACAATATTGGCTCCTTAGACATGGTCTTCCAATGAAGAGCTGATATCACATGGTGAAATACAATATGGGCTAGAAAATGCTGCACATAGTGTTTCCAGCTCTTCCTTGTAGCTGCTTAGCTTCTAATGTCTATCGGGGAGTCTTCATCCTTCCTGGGACATTGGCAGCAGCTGTTGTTTGTATTTTGGGAGAGGGTATGCAAAACTACTGTGGCCATCCCTCGTTCGATACCCCCATCCGATTCCTTGGCCCTGCCCCTTAATGACCTTTCGTTGGCTAGAATGCCAGTAAGGGGTTCAAAGTCCCATCCTCTCACAGATCCATCCACCTCTCACACAGTGAAAACATTTGCAAAGTTGACAAGTCTGTAAAGTTATATACCTAGGATTTGCTGTGTTCAATGATTTGACTGGAAAATGCTAATTCTTGAAACACTAGCAACTGACGGAGAACTTACCTCTTAAAGTCACTGATGTTTCGCTAGTGTCCATATATGAGAGAATCACAGTGGAAGTATCCTTTCATTGTAAATGTTTTCCATTATCTTGCACTCAATACTAATTCTTCTCATTAACTCGTTTTTTTAAATTCTTCTGCTCTGCTTTGACTGGTGTCCTCTACTGCCCTTGCACCTTTGCTGTCTATCATTCACAGTATTTCAATAGCCGCCCTTTTTGTTTGCTTTAGGTAGCACCATATCTTAGGAAGGGACAGGGGTTTGATCCCTCTGCAGAATATTGTGTCCTTGACTTGTAGATGGGTTACTGTGGCAGGATATCCTCACACACAGCTTATTGTGGCAGAACACGATCTCCGAGCGAATCAGCTGACCTAATCCCCAAGCGCTGTAACAGGAGTTGCCTTCACAGTAAAAGAAAGAGGGAAGAAAAATCCCATTAAAATCTAATTTGGTTGATTTCAATACTGTTGTATACAAAGTAGAACAGCTGTGGTGTACGAAACCATAATTGGCTTTGAAAATGCATTCTTATCGCACAATGTAGGAGGGATTGTAGGAAATGACATTTAAATGTCAGGAAGTACTTGTAATTAAGTATTATGGTAATTTTAAACCGGGTCAAGGCTAGCAGAGTTTGCCATAAGAGCGGTGATGTTTTTGCTGTCTCTGTCTGAATGTCTGTCTCAGTCATCTACGTATATATGTTGCATGCTGGCGGTTGCCAGTAGATAGTTAGAGATAGGACAATGTGTCCATAGTAAAAGCGTTGTTTTAACTTGCCTACGTCTTTGGTGCAGTTGGACAAATCTTCACAAAATGTTCCCCAAAAAGTTCCCAGTGATTCTAGTTGTGCATGGAAAGTTTAAGGGCCAACCTGTTGGGGGGCTGGGTCAAAAAAGTTTTTTCCCCATGTTTATTTCCATAAAGATTTTAGACACGACTACAGCCCGAAACACTAGTTTGAATTACACCAAATTTGGCAGAAAGGTAGCTCTTGGTCCAGAAAGACCCCTTGGCTCTGGTGTTTGGGACCCCTGTCAGAATTTAAAAAAACCTTAGAAATTCACTGAAAAAACAAAGGTTGCAAGGATGTTATAGTTGGGCTCAGATTTCACTCGTACAACACCATAGAAATTCATCAGTTATAGTTACCTGAGCTAACTATAACTTATGCCCCACAGTGCACTGATTATTACCTCAATTCATTCATGACATGATCAGTAACATCACTGATGACATCTCAAATGACATCACTGAGGAACCACTCATACATACCCACTCACATCCCCGTAGAACCTCTCATACACCCACTCAACCCCTCACGTACCCATTCAGAGACCCATACCAGTACTCTCTCAACCAATCACGTCCATAGAGCCACACATCTATTCACTCGTACTGCCACTCTCACTAACTCACTCATACAGCCACTCATGCACCCACCCACCCACTCACCAATACAGCCACTCACACATCATCATACAGACACTTACACATCCACTCATGCACCCTCACATCCACTCACACACCCTCACATCCACTCACACACCCTATTCAGTCACCCATTAGGAAACCCACACTCACCCATACAGCCACTCACACCCATACAACCACTCACACACCCATACAACCACTCACACACCCAAAGAACTACTTATATACCCATTTGCACATCCATACAATCACTTATATACCCACTCACTCTTGCAGCCACACACATTCACTCTTTAATACAGCCACTATCACCCACTCACCTATACACAGATGGACAACTAATCACTCACCCATACAGCTACTCACACACCCATACATCAACTCTCGCAGCCTCTCCGTTACCCATACAGCCACTCACCCACCTACTCGCACACTGTTGCAGCCACTCACACTGCAGCTAACTCGCCCATGCACCCTCTCACACACCCACTCACCTTACAATGCAGCCACTCTCACACCACTCACTCTCCAATACAGCCACTGACTCACCCATACAGCTACTCACATACCCATACAGCTACTCCAATACCCACTAACACATTCATGCAGGCACTCACACATCCACTCATGTAACCATACAGCAACTCAGACATCCACTCACACACTGATCGTCACACAGCGACTCAGATGAGAAATGTTAGAAATATGACTAATTACTAGTACCGAAAGAATATTATTTTAATTTTTGCTGTAGCTTAGTATATATTTTTATGCCTCAAACATTTACAAACCAATAACCCTCACGGTATGATGTCTTCAGTGATGGCATCTCAAAGACCCATAGGGATCCGGCCAAATTACAAATAAAAAATCAGCAATTTTTTCCACGGTCCCGCAGGACTCCGCTGGATTGAACTCACCCACCCCCCTCCCTCAAATGGCAACCGGTGCCTTAATCTTAAATTGAAGGCCCTGGGGAGCCCAGCCTTGGGGTCAAAATGTTCTTAAAGGGGGAGGGGAAGCAGCACAGCCCCCCTCCCTGAGTTATCAGGCCCTGGTGGCCCCCCTCCCTGAACCTTATGAACCCCATTCCCCGGGGCTGTCTTACTTACTTTGTTCCAGGGAGCCCACCCCAGACACAGCAGTTTCTGCGCCGGCGTGGGCTGGGAAACTTGTGTTTACACCTACTTGCGTGAGTATTTTCAAAACTCCTGCCACGAGGGAGCGAACACAAACTCTTCTCCCAGCAGGGGGAGTTTTACAAATGCTCCCAACCAGCTGGGGCAGACTTGAGATCTGTTTCCCTGCCCACACTGATTCAGGCAGGGAAACGGATCAAGAGATTGCTCCTGCCCGGAGGGAACAGCATAAATAGCTTCTCCCTGCAAGCGGGAGCAATGCCGGCTCCTACAGCATGCAGGGAGACAGCTGGGTCTGCGGAGGCCTGGGGCTCCCCCTGAGGCCCCCAACGACTGTATGGGGGGGCACTAGGGCGCTCACATTTATTAAATACAAACCCGGAAGAATGAGGTCCCTGGAGCCAAAAACTGCTCGGGCCACACATCTTTCTTCCCCTTTAAAAAAAACACTGACTGGGGGTCTCACAGCCTTTTTAAGGCTTGAGCAGTAATACTGCTTGCCCCCCCCCCCCGCCTCTCCTTAATTATCACATTGGGCTCCTGGGGATGGCGTCCCCAGGGCCAAGATAGGCTCGGGGAGAGGGGCCATAGCGAACTATATCTTGCGCCCCTGCCATGCCTTGCTAATGACCTCGCATATTTCATCACTCATGACATGATCTATTACATCATTTATGATATCACTCATGACATCTCTAAGGACATAATTGATGACAAAACATCACTGATGACATCCAAGCCTCTTTTATACACATTGCTCTATGAAAGCATTAGAACTATAAAAGTGCAAAATGGCTCAGAATAAATTGAAGAATCATTACCGCTATCATAAATACAACCCCCATAGGTAAAGCAAGCTTGTGTTATGTGTAGCTTTGACACTATACCATACTTTACATGGGTAGCTGAGTTCAGGTTGACCCGTGAACCACAGATGAAAGAGTAACCTATCCTGCACACAGTGTTCAGTGTGTGTATACAGCTGTTCAGGAAAAAACAAGTTCCGCCGGAAACTCAATCCCTGTTGCATAACTAATGCCCTACTACAGACACTGTACCAAACCCCAGACACTAACTGAACCTACGTTGAGAAATTAAGTGGATATGAGTAGAAAAGTAGGTACTATTAATACTGTTAATTGTATGGAGAGAGTTTAGTCTGTACCACACTATTTGCAGGCAGTGAAACTCTCATGAGAAATACACCACAGAGTATTAAAAAGTATCTACTAAGAACAGTGCATTCTCTATGAAAAACATGTCCAAAGAACGACTAATCACTTAAATTTACCAAAGGCTGAAGGTGCTAAAGCTCATACTGCCTTAATACTGTGGTGAAAACTTTACAGATAACCCATCTTCTGAAGCAAAAGATGCACATGAACCTAGGCTAGTACCTGGTGCACTGCCTTCTATGTTATTCATAAATTGTCATGGTGAGACTGTTCTGTCTAATAACTCAAGGCTGCTTACAATACATGTTTGACATAAATATTTTCCCAGTTGGAAACTTTTTCTGCAGGGCTAAAAACTTGTGCGGATGATGCTGAACACAAGTCATAAACTGTCACCTACACACAGAGTTGGTCTTCAATACAAAAATGTATAATGTGTTCAATACCTCTGCACACCTAAGATGCACGAGGAGCACATGCGTTTTGTAAGCACACCCATTAAGTGGGCACCGGCTGTACAAAATAAGTTAGAAATGTAATCTGGAATTTACCTGCCACAATGTAAACTGTTTAAAAAATAAACACTAGCACACTTTCATGATGTCATCAATGATGCCATTAATGAGGTCATTTGCAATGTCATCAGTGATGTCGAATGCGGTCCGTGAGGTTTGGTTCCCAATAGGTAGTAACGAGTGTGGCTTTCGACGTACAATTGTACGAGATCGTCGCACCCCCTCCGTTGACCATGAAGCACATTGTTGCTATTTACTAAACGAATTGCGGACGTACATTACGTATGTATCCCATAACGCATGCCTTATAGTTGCGGCATCACACTTATTGCACCTTATTTAGGCTAACTAGGAGTGGCAAGTTTCTCGGCACTGGGCTGGTCCCAGTGCAGTCCGGATGAAGAGCTGGGGAAGCTCGAAACTAGTTGACCAGATCATATGCTAGGCACACCTTTCCATTATAGTGAGGTTCTCTAGCATATCACCTCGTTTTAATTTTTCAGCTTAGAGCATCAATAAAGTTTATTTTTGGCCCATTAGCTGATCATTTTAAATCGTCCCACTCCACCACTTCCTTACCCTATTTTTTCAGTGCTCCTACGTAATCTCGCAAGTTGTAGCACGCCTCAGTCCGTAGAGGACTGGGAGGACCCCTATGATGAAGCATGTCACCGTGGGGAAACCCTGGTGAGTGAGGGGACTCAAGAAAGAGATAATTTCTTCCTTTCTTTTCATTTGGTGTTCCTCAGGATCAAGTTTGGTTTCTGACACCACCTTCTTTACCCTGGTCAGGTTCTTTTTACTTGACGTGTTCAAGTTTTTTGTTTCGAAATGATGTCACAGAACATGTAATGAGCAATGTAATATGTGAGGTCATGAGCAGTGCATGGCAGGGCACAAGTTATTGTTAGATCTGCTAACTGTAACTGGTAAATTTCTGTTTTTTGAAAATTCAAAATGTTAATGTTGTCTCATATTCTCTCTCTCTCTCTCTCACTCTCTCCTATCTATCTATCTATCTATCTATCTATCTATCTATGTATCTATCTATCTATCCATCTATCTATCTATCTATCTATCTATTCACTGAAAAAAACATAGGTTTCACACACGTTATAGTTAGGAATTAGCATTTAAAAAACCTTGCAAATTCACTAAAAAAACCATAGGTTTCACACATGTTATACTTAGCTGGACATTTCACTCGTACAAAACCATTGAAATTCCCCCGTTATAGTTAGTTCAGCTAACTATAACTCGCGCGACCACAATCCACTGCTGATGACGTTACATATTACATCACTCATGACATGGTCAGTGACATCACTCATGACATCACTAATATGTGATATCATCAGCAGTGGATTGCGGTCGCGAGAGTTATAGTTAGCTGAACTAACTATAACGGGGGAATTTCAATGGTTTTGTATGAGTGAAATGTCCAGCTAAGTAGAACGTGTGTGAAACCTATGGTTTTTTCAGTGAATTTGCAAGGTTTTTTAAATGCTAATTTCTAACTATAACGTGTGTGAAACCTATGTGTTTTTTTTAGTGAATTTGTAAGGTTTTTTAAATGCTAATTTATGTATGTATTATATTTTTTATATATTTATTTTACAATAAACTACCTATGTATATAGTTATAGATTGACTGTATCCTGTAATATGGAATGGCTCAGATCTTTTTTTTGAATTTGGATAAAGTTGAACAGCATAGTTAATATCTTCTATAAACTTATACACAGTTTAAAATGTTTTTTTTTTTAAAGGGTTTTTCACGGTGCGCGCACCCCGCGATTTTTTGAAAAAAAATTAAATGTTTTTTTCACCCTTCCGGGTCCTTCAGGGACCCCCTGACAAAGGCTAGGGGGTCAGGAACTCTCTACCCTGCCCCCTTTTCACGTTCTCCACCTTTCTTTTTCACTGTCACACACAAAATGGCGTCCGACACTTCCTGATTTCGACCGATTGGAATGTTGACTGACATATAACCACCAATCAGATTTACGCTCGCGGACATTTGGTGCGCGCACCGTGCGCGCATATAGATATTTATGTACTTTTAACTGCAATTTTCTCAGGAACTACTGAACAGATTGACACCATATATGCAAAAGGCACATGCCTGACCTAAGGACTACCTATTTGCCAAATTTCAAGTAATTCTGTTCAGCCGTTCGGGCTGTACCTTCGACTAAAGGTCCTATGGGAAAATGCATGGGGAAAACGCGTTTCGGGACCCCCCTTTTTTCTCAGCCCCCGCTTGACGAATCACCCCGAGACTTTCAGGTAGGAGCTGAGCGGAGCGCCCCATTAGTTTTGAAAATTTCACGAAGATCAGTCAACCGGCGCCAAAGTTATTCAAAATAGAATTTTCAGATTTCCTATGGGAACTCGGTCCTAACTATAACTATCTACTGGCGACCGCCAGTAGATATAGATATAGATATAGATATATATATATATATATATATATATATATATATATATATATATATATATATATAGTCCTCCTTCCATTTCATACAAAAATACTCACTTGGCTTGTAAAGAAGCATTGTGGGATATGTAGTTTCCAGAGAACATAATTTAAAGTAACACAATTGTTTCAAACAACTTGCTCAATTGTGTACATATTGGTGATGAGGATTAAATCTTAATTCTAAAATTATCACCCTCCTCATTTTGCAGCGAGATTGTGAATGGCCATGGAAGAGTTCTTTTTTCCTGTAATATTGGCAAATGGGTGTATACCATAACTAGGAAACTTCAGGAATTTTATGTGTTTGCATTCAATGAACCATAACCAGCCTATAATTTGTTTTTAATTGAATTTCCAGGTTTTTTAAATTATATACTTCATCCTGTATGTATCCCTTCACCACCCGACTCACCGTGTGCAGCAGGAATAAGCTGCTCTGCAGGCCTATGACCAGGACCTGCACTCAACCTTCATGGGTGGCCGTCTGCCCATGCTCCACTTACCCCACTGCTTTTCATGGCTTTTTGTTGTGTTTGGTGTGGGATGTTGGCCAGGCCTAACACGCACTGTGGGTGGTGTAACCGTTAATAGAGAAACGCTCTTTCCAGGCCCAACACGCACTGTGGGTGGTGTAACCGTTAATAGAGAAACGCTCTTTCTTTGATTTTTGTTGGTGCTTCTCAAAGCAACCATTTTTGGGGGACAGAAGTTTTTGTGTTTTCTTCAAAAGTCTCATTTTTATTGGTGGAAATTGTGGACATATTTATCCACCTGCTCCTCCCCCATCAGCTTGTTCTTCTCCCCACACCATACATTCACCTTCCATTCCATACAATTGAGTGCAGACACTCTCTGGTTGATTTGTCTCCGCAGGTTCTTCCTAAGGAACCTCTTCTGGAGTGCTCTGTAATGTACCCTCTTTTTCCTCCAATTGTGCTCCATCTCTCAGCCACCTGGTGTACTCCTTCTCAAGGTTAGACTTGTACGTATCTCTGACATTGCACACACCTTTTTCCCTCCTGAGGCGGAAGCCGGGAGGTCTCCTGTCTTTTCTTGCATTTAAATTGTGTTTTTAACAGCTTTTGGTATTTCGCTACCTGTAATTTCACACCTTGATCCCATCAGGTGTGCTGAGACCCCCCAGCGCTTTGACAGCGCTATAAAAGGCGCCAGGAGCAGGCTACGGGTAATTCTGACATTGCACGCACCTTTTTCCCTCCTGAGGCGGAAGCCGGGAGGTCTCCTGTCTTTTCTTGCATTTAAATTGTGTTTTTAACAGTTTTTGGTATTTCGCTACCTGTAATTTCACACCTTGATCCCATCAGGTGTGCTGAGACCCCCCAGCGCTTAGCAGCGCATAGAATTCACTCCTACCCCTCCCTGCAGCTCCGGTCCCGCTCTCGGCTGAGTATTGACGCCGAGAGCGCTGGGCGCCGGTTTTGGCGGCCATCTTGGGTCGGGCTGGGTTAGTGAGGCCATCGACAGCGCTATAAAAACAGACAGTGATGGCTCTGCGCAGCGGACGCGACCAGCGGACGCGCCGGACCTGCGCCGGAGTCGTGCCAGAGTCCTGCCCGTCCGCGCACGACCGGGCCCAGGGCTTAGGGACTCTGGCACACGCACCTGCTATACCTCAGCGGATCTCCTAGCACTGAAATCTGACAGGTATATCCTATCCCCTATCGTATGTGCCACTCTCAAGGAAAACCACATCTTGCACGTCTCTAGCTGTAAGAACCTAAGCCGCTCAACCCCCTTGAAGCTAGCTACCCTCAATACCAGGTCACTGCAGAAACACCACTTAGAAATGTTCACCCTTCTACAGGACGAGACTATCGATATCCTTACACTCACCGAAACCTGGCTGAGTGATGCCTCTTCCCCGGATATCATCGCCGCCCTTCCCAGTGGGTATGATATGGTCTGGCATAATCGACCAGAGGGGGCCCGAGGTGGGGGTGTAGCAACAATCTTCAAAAGGCAATATATGGTAACCAAGATCTTATCAGAGACCATAAATACCGTTGACCTACTGGGGATAAAAATTACCATGAACAATTCCTGTCTTATTATTCTAACAGTATATTGTCCACCCCAAAGTACCCCCATGTTCAATGATCTCTTTTTTCCTATTATATCAGACCTATGCACACGTTATAAAAATATCCTGGTAACTGGTGACTTCAATGTCCACTGGGATAAAAGTGATCAAGATCCGTCAGTCCAGAAATTACAGACCATCATGACCGCCCTTGGATTGACACAACTTGTGGAAGTTCCAACCCACATAAAAGGCCATATCTTAGATCTTATTTGGTCTTCGACACCAAAAGCGGTCATCACAAGTATTTCACCTTGTTTCTGGTCGGATCACCATCTTATCTCATATGACTTACCGCAAAATATCTACCAAGCCAAACTACCGTTAAAAACAAAAAAAGTGCGCCAATGGAAAAAATTGAATTCTGAGACCCTAGCCAAAACCCTGCCCAAATACATACAGAATTTTACAATCCCTTCTGATTGTACTGATTTAGACTCAAAGTACAATATGATAATTACCACCCTTAGGCAATCAATCGATGAGCTAGCTCCTGAAAAGACACAAAAAATAAAAGGTGTAGAGAAAGGATCCCCCTGGTTCACTGAAGGTCTACGTGAACAAAAAAGAAAGCTTCGCTACCTCGAAAGATGCTGGAGGAAATCCAAAAAGGATACCGACAGGGAATCATATAGAACATCATTTCAAGTATATAAAAAGCTTATTACATCAGCCAAGAAGGATTATTATGAGAGACGCATTAACAACGCTACTAACATTCAGAGAGAGACTTTCCAAATTTTGAAAGAACTGACTAAGAAGGAGGAAAAGGCAGATATCCTGATTGACTGCGATACCTTTCAAGGATATTTCCTCGAAAAAGTAGCAACCATCTTGTCGGATATCAAGAAGGATAACCTAGTCCCTTACATCAAACAACTGCCTCTCTCAGACTCTTTAACCCCGATTTTTACCAGCTTCCCCGAAATTGACTCCACCACTCTGAGACAACTTGTAGCATCCATCAAATCTGGCTCCCCCGCCGATCCCTGCCCGCCCGACATCCTTCGGCTAGCAATACCGATTCTAGAAGACCAGATTTTAGACCTTTTAAACACCTCACTAGCCACTGGATCATTACCATCTGCCTTCAAAGAGGCACGCGTCAGACCCCTGATAAAAAAGCCTGGAGCTGATCCAACTCGCCTGAAGAACTACAGGCCAATTTCCCAGCTTCCACTTCTGTCAAAGGTACTAGAACAGCACGTATTAAAATCCTTGTCATCCCTCCTGGAATCCCACCATCTTCTCCAGGAGCGGCAAGCTGGTTTTCGTGCCCACCATAGCACAGAACTAGTAATGCTGTCGGTACTGGACGAGCTAAGATGCATGGCTGACAGTAAAAAGCCAGGCGCCCTGATATTATTAGATCTTTCAGCGGCGTTTGATACTGTCAGCCATGCACTGCTCCTGGACAGACTGGCTGGGTTTGGGATAGGAGAGCAAGCCCTCAAATGGTTAACAGCCTTCTTAACAAGAAGGACGCAGAAGATCCAGTTGGCAGACCAGGTCTCAGGTGTGGGCATGTTAGCCTGTGGAGTCCCGCAGGGATTGGCGCTCTCTCCGCTCCTATTTAATCTTTATTTACAACCATTGATAGAGTCCCTGGCAAACATGGAGTGTAAAGTTTTTAACTATGCCGACGATACTCAGCTGTTGCTGAGTATCGATAATACACCATCGGCTCAATCAATGGTCCAAGACATACTACGATTTACAGTGAATTGGATGTCGTCCAATTTGCTGAAAATCATTCCAGACAAAACGGAAGTCCTTGTAATCTCAACTTTTACTTCCCCCTGGAACGATTTGTTTTGGCCACAAGAACTAGGACCTACTCCGAAACCATGCCCTAGTGTCAAGAGTCTTGGGATGAAAATCGATCAGGAACTCTCGATGGCCAACCAAGTATCCGTTGTAGTTGGTTCCTGTACCAATCTGATCAGGCAACTACGTAAACTCGCCCCCTTGCTCTCGAGGAATATGCTGCGAACCATTGTTTCAGCCACAATAGTGTCTAGAATAGACTATGGCAATGCGTTGTACCTCGGCCTTCCAAGGAACTCCATCAACCGTCTTCAGATCATCCTGAATGACGCAGCACGTCTGATTTTTGGAATGCCGAGGAGAACTCATGCTTCCCCTCTGCTCCACAGGCTACATTGGTTGCCTGTGGTGCAGAGAGTTGAATTTAAAAGTATGTGTATCTGCCGCAAAGCAATCCACGGACAGGCGCCAGCCGACATAAAAGAAAGGCTCGAAATACACGAACCTAAGCGCGCCCTGCGATCGTCCGGATCTTTTCTGCTATCCCGTCCACGTTTTAAGCTAACGACAAAAGGAGGCAGATCTTTTTCAGTTCAGGCTCCTACCATTTGGAATAAGCTACCGGAGGCACTTCGCAGAGAACCCAATCTTCTCCATCTTAGGAAGTCCTTAAAAACTTTACTCTTTAAAAACGCATTCCCGCTTCAATAGTCGGTTACTAGATCAGACACCTATATATTCTTAGTCCATCTTTGGTGCTGTACTTGGTCAGTAGCGCTTTGAGACCTGTCGGTGAGTTGGCGCGATACAAAACCCAGTTACAATTACAGTGGCCTCTTGCTCCCAGTCTAGCTTCATTTCTTACAGTTTGCATATAACTGGTGTGCTTCCATCTTCTTCCGTTCCAGGTAGGTGAAAAACTCCCACACATCAGACTGCTTTTTAGGTCGAGCATTCGAGACCTTTAGTATATACTTGTATGTCTATGTACTTTGTGGGCTCTGGAGATCAGCCCTAGGACTTGTCTGCTTCGGCTTAGGGACTTTTTTCTGTTTAACTGCCTCTATTTAACTTTCTTGATAGAAGACGACCAGCAGAGGTCAGTAAAATACCAGAATTACTTTAGCATTCTCTAGATTCCAGTCCATAGAAATTGTCTTCCATGAGCATCCGTAGACAATAATATTTTTTCCAAATCTTGCATTTTCAGTGATCTGACCACCAAAGCCCCCGATTTTATATTAAAAACAGAGCTTTGGACTACACCATTTCCAGCTGAAAGGCAATATTTCTCTCCATGTGTTCCCATACCTGGCGTGTCACGCAGTTTAGTGCTTACTTTCCCTCCATGTTAAAGAACAGTAGATGTTTCAGCACCCAGGCTAATGTCCTGCATAGCTAAACACAAAGAAGGCCCCAAAGACGAGACCGATTGCATTGCATTGCAAATGCTTGTTCTTGTATACGTCCTTAGACTCCATATCGTGCTCCTTTTTGCATGTTTCAGCTGACCATGCCACTGGAGGGTTAGCCTCTCCAGATTTTGGCATGGTTGACCTAAATGGAGCAATGAGTACCTGTAACTCTTTGTCAGATCTGCTTATCACAAAATGGTGGACAAGCCTCTTGTTGAAAGGGAAATACACTTTTTTCATGGAGAGGAAAGCTACCCGAGTTGCCAGCCATTAGAAGCTCAGATTACTCTTTTTTTTAAAAAAAAAGTAGTCTCAATTTCTACGAGCTCTACAGGAAGTCTATCCCTCATTCTTAGGTGTGTTAGGTGTGTCAGGTCCATGAGAGAGTCCACGGTCTTGGTGCGTCAATATAAATATATCGGAATACTGTGAGGAGGACCCCTCCCTTAAACATGAATTTGGTGTCAGGGCAAATGTAAGTCGTTCATTTACGGTGTGAGAGGTTTGAATTCAGTTTCAAACCTAAAAGTATCTATAGCCCATCATCTATTTTTTTGAGGTAACGGACCTGACCCACCTAGGTGTTCATGGCCCCCAACAACTTGGCTACATACGCCGACAAACTAGCTCCCTAAGTCTGCAGCCCTTCATCTACAGGCCTTGTTAACAAGACCACAAACAATTAACGGGAGCCCAGTATCAGTCCATATAACCAGTGGCATCTGTAGCATGTCTGCGTGCCCTGGATTTAGGAGACAGGGAGTGCGTGCTCATAGTCTGCGGTCGAGTTGCACAGGTAGTGAATTTTAGGGGCAATTTTAGCTCTGTCCAGTCCACAACCTCAAAAAATGGTTATGATCTTCTGAACAAAGGTAGCATTGTTGTTGAGTGAATGGCGTTTTTGGAGGGCCATAAATATTTGATGTGTCCACACAGTTGTTTAAGTTTAATAAATTTGCACGTTCTGTATTCTGGTTTTTTTTTTTCCTCTTGTGTTTGCACCTGTTTCTCAGTTGACATTGTTTTGCCTTTATTACGAAATTGTTTTTCCTCCCAAAACACTGCGTGACTGCACACTCTTCCCACATCCTAGCTAAGTGATCATACTGTCACACAGCGGTGACCACAAGTTCCTGCGTTGGTTTCATTGTAATTTAAACAACAAACATTAAAAACATCGGCTTTTCCGGGATGGTGAGCTGAGGGAGACTGGAGGGGCGATTGAAGGTGAACTTTTGGTTCCAAATTCTTTTTATGTGGCAAGTATATGAGCATGTATATATATATATATATATATATATTTTTTTTTTTCTCAAGAAGAGAGCGATGCCTTTTCTTTATTATCTTGTTTGATGAACCTTTCTTTTCCACTTTAAGCTTAGAGCCGGACTCGCTTTTATTTTTGTAATTTTTTTTATTAGGTCTCAGGTGTGAAGCTTTGTGTACTTTCCTTTGAGAGGACACTAGTCACTCGGCGATAAACCCAAGTCGCTGCAATAAAAATCAAATGTGCTGCACAGACGAGGCACTGAGTACTAGCGTGTGGTACGTAGCTCTTTAAGTTTGGAAATGAACGGCGCATAGTGAAGACATAGAAAAGGTGCTCTGAAGTGTCGGTGTTTGGTTTGTCATGGATGACTCGGCAGTTGACGCAGCAATTGGCCGCTGCTTCGGGAATGCTGGACACAGGTCGACTCCCATTTCCAGGAAGTGGCAGCCCGTGTTTTCTTACTCATTTCTTCCTTAACCGGCTTTCTCCTCTTAGAGGCCTCGCGGCCAGCTGGCCAGCAAAGACAAGTGCGGCCTCGGGCTCCAGTTTTTGAGACCGGTGTTCTTGACATGTTTTTCATGTTATTGTTGACCTGTATTTTGTTCGAGTGCAAATGTCTTGCAAGGAAACGGCTGTACGGTGATTGTGTGCACTCGTCTACGCCTAAATCCACTTTATCAAGAATTTAATTGGTATACATAGGAACTGCAGCTCGCAGTTTGGCGCCTGTATTTAGACTCCGACGACTCATAGAAAGCCTGCGTTGGGTAGGGATAAATGTAGAAATGATTGCGATGCAGTGCAGTTACATATGGGCTACCCAGGTGCCCACAAATGTTAAAACTGAATTTTATGGCAGAGAAAAGTGGGAACAAAGAGCCACAGCCACCTCCGCTCCCCCCTTGTGCTCTGTGGAGGGCGCAAGGGAGTGATGCGTTTTTCCAGTTCCCACCTCTGCCCCATGGTACGTTGGCAGAAACAGACATGCTGCTTTAAACCCCCCACCGTACCTTGTCAGGACTACAACCACCCCCCACTTCTCATGGTAAGCCTATTTTATTAAGGGTGTGATGTCTTCGCTGATCTCTGTGGTACAAGGGGCAGTATCATTTGATCGCCTTAGTTGGTTATTGCTTTTTATCTGCTGTGCCCTCAGCATTGGTGAGATTTATTGCCTGTTTAGTCTCTAGATGTGTGAATTTGTGCCTTTTAAGGTGCATAGCGCCTGATAATGTGGTTAATTTCCATGCTTGCCCATTAGGCCTCAGTTTCTCATTTGACAGCATTCCTGCCTTGTAACAATCCCGTATGGATCACTTGGTCTTCTCTGATTACCTCTCTTTTGGTGTACATTCACACAGCACTCCCCTGCCTTTCCATGTAGTTTTGTAGCTGCCTATATGTTTAGTTCCCCTACTTCCTCACGCTAATTCACCTACGTATAACACAGACCATCCAGGTAGATCCTTGCCTCTTTCTTCTGACTATAGTATCGTAATGTTTGACATTGCGGACCCAAACAAGATAAGAGCACCTCTGGTTACTCATGAACGATCCAAAAAAGTTTCTCTCGCATGGTCACAACAAATAAAAAAACCTCTGCCAACCATGTACTCCCCCTGAGGTACTGTGCTGCCCAGCTGATAGTACACTTAGGTGTCCCATAATGGAGTAAAAAGTGCTAGATGGTAGGTAAGTGATGCAATCCGATACAAATCATAACTTAATTCAACTGTTTAAGGTATCAAAGTCATAGCAAATACAAGGAGATGATGGATAGAATTATACCAAAGGACCAAAAAAAGGAAGGATGGATATATATACCCGTTCCCTCACCCTTTGTGCTCCCTCACACTAACCTACTAATACACACACTCATGCACCAGTCTTTGAACTGGAAGCGAGCTGTTCAAGGACAGCATCTACCAGGCCTAAAACCTACCTATCTCAGAGCTTTGGAAAAGCTTCTTAGGTGCTTTACAAAAGTTTCTTCAAGATATTGAGAGACACTTCAAGTCCAATAATCTTCACAATTATCCATCCTTGCATTAAGAAGAGAATGACACATTTTTTATTAGCATGATACATAATATCAGAAAAGAGGCATCATTGTAGTCCTTGTAATAAAAAAAAAATGCTAAATTTGCAAAATCAAACAATCACAGCAACTTCAGCTTGCAGACAGATCATTGACAAAAGCATGACCTACTCCACCAACCCATCTTTGCTAATGACCCTAATCCAGCCCTACTTATTGAGTCTGTTACACATTTTAGGCACTTGCAGTTATTTTGCTATTGAAATGGGGACGGTGGGGTGGGGGGGAGGGGTGCAGACCTGTCATTCACAACAGCTTTCATCTCATCACAGGCCTCTTCTTAAAAAAATGAAAAAGCCGAATTGGATCATAGAACAAGTACACTTCTACAAATTTGTGACAGTACAAAATTACATCTTGGTATTTTCTGCAGAAAATTCAGAATTTTTAATTACCTGTAGATCTTAGAAGCATGTACAAAGAAGCATCCAAAAGGCTGGGTAGAATAAATGGGATAAAAAGTGGCAGCAAAGACCTAGTGCCAGAAGAATTCAGAGACTACCTGAGACATTAATTTTAAGCCTGGGCAAAGCACTACGCTACGCTCGCGAAGTTTGCGCTACTTCGCACTACGCGAACTGCACGTAGCACAGTGCGAACACGCGTAGCGTAGTGTTGCGTAGTGCTGCGGTCATATTTTGCTTGCTTGCGGTCCTCAACGTCAAGTTGGCGACCGCGAGCAAGCAAAATGACATCCCGGCGAGACCTTTTCCTTGTTCGCGATCAGCAACTTCAAGTTGGCGATCGCGAGCATGGAAAATAAACCTCCCGGCGAGATTCCCAACGCGAGGAGGTCAGGTTTCTCATTGCGAGTGGTTGCGTATGCTCGCGACGGCTCGTGATGAGAAACTACCAGTTCGCGTTGAGAAAGCTGAAGCTCGAGTAAAAATCTACTCGAGCAGCAGAAAACTACAGCTCGCACTGTCCAAGATGCCATTTTCAATGATTGCACAGTGCCGGTTGCTTGTCCGCACTGTGCAATCATTGAAAACGACATCTGGCATAGTGCGAACAAGGTACTACGCAGTTCGCGAAGTGCTACGCGTAGCTCGCGTAGTGCGAACTTCACTTTGCGTAGCTTCGCGAAGTGCTACTTCGCGAACTACGCCCAGGCCTAATTAATTTATTGTAATGACGGCTCTGCCAAGGTTCAGGCTGGGCCAAGCGTTGGTATCCTGTTTAGCGGTCCTGTGCAAGGAAGCAGCTGAACCACAGTCACTCAGTCATCTATTGGAGGTTCCCTTTTGCCCCACCCACATCACTCAATTTGGAAAGTATGTAGTTGAACAAAAATGCACAGTAGGGCTGAGGCAAACCGTGTGAGAATGCAGAGGCTGGACTCATGGCACAGTGAGAATTTCCACGAATATATATGGTGGGGGAAGTGACCTTGAATAAAGACTAGCAATGGAGCGAGCAGTAAAGGAGAGATACATTTTCCAATTAACTTTTTCTAAACATTCTAAATTGTTGAAAATAAGTTGTGCGTTTGTTGTGCTGTAATTTGTTTTATTATTTTTGGCTTCAAATCAGTATGCATTTTCACGGTTGTTTGTGTAGATTTAAGATTAATCAGAATTTCAAAACCTTTTATCCCATCAAAAATGTTTTTTTTAAAAGTCTGCAATAAAAAAAAAATGGCCTTCACCCATATATCTCTTTTCGTAGCCGATTTCAGCACCAAAAAAATCTTCCTATAAGTTGTAGATAATGCCATACGTAATTCTGGCAAAGGACAGCCTTTGTTTCTTATTGCACTAGCATTCAACAGAGTGTACCATGAGAGGCATATGAGCATCTTAAGTGTGTGCAAAACAGTCAGTGGTCAAGTGTTTATAAAAGTTGCACCATGGTCTTATTGGCATTTAACCATAGCAATTATTTTGAGTCCAGAGCCAAACTAAATACCAGTAAGCCTTCATTACAATCCCCACGACAATCCAGCAGGATCTGGGCTTCGTTTCATGTGCATATATAGGTAACCTCGCAGACCACAGTCCTCAATCATCCAGGCAAATGGAAGCATATAAATGTTGAAAAATAAAAGTGATGAGGGCAGGTCCCTTAGGGACTCCACAAACCATGTGATCTGTGAGGAATGTTCGAATCCACTTCAGGACGTGACATTGAAGGTTCATAAGATGATCAATTATATTGAGAAGAATAGTGTGTCCACGGTGTCAAATTGAGCTGATGGCTGTATTCCTTGTTCACATTATTGAATTGATTAGCAAAGTGGCAGTCCTAAAGTCCAGTCATGGACAGGTAGTTGCTGGACTGCTAGCACCTACTCGAGTCATTACTGTTACGAAGCAATTGTTGGAGAGTTAAAGGCTTTTGAGCACTCCCAGCCACTTCATGGCTTCATCCGGCGAGAAAGGTGAGACACTAACCCGCTTTTCATTTACATAACCAATGATGACCATGCATATATTCCTAATATTTAGTCCTCTGATCGTCAAAGCAGGAATAGTACATGAAGGATTCATTTAGACACAGCCACAACATTAGTGCTTTCACATGAGTTTGCAGGTTTGGTTGATGATGGAAATCTCTACTTGTGTTTGTAGTCTAACATGTTAAATCCGCCCATTTGCATTTGCACTGCTTGATTGTATTTCTAATTACCCACCTTTGACGTTGGTGTTTGATGCCCACCTAACTTCATTTTCAGTTTTCAAAAGAAAGGCAGTGTTTTGTATTGGCTCCCTTCGAAACTCCTGTTTTTGTAGCGCTGAGTCATTTTTTTTTTTTCTGTTGGGAGGAACATTCACTTCTCTTTTCAGCAGAGGTCACAAGTTTCACAAAACCCATAGCTTGGGGAAAAAAACAAATGCACTGTGTGCTCTGTCATTACCACGATGTGCTGCCAGCTTAGTCACTTCCTGCAAGCTGCCTAGGCTGCAGCATGGATGTTTTTCTCCATTCCATTTGCACATCTGGACGCATTCTGCTAGTATTGCTGTTGCTGATATATTGTTTGTTTCCTTTCCTCCTTTTAGGTGCTGCTCCTCTTTCTAGGAACTGGAAAAGGCCAGGAACCCGCTTCTGCCTGCGTCGCAATGCTGCAACCCAACCTTGCATGATTTCCTGACTAGGAAGACAGCACTTCCCCCAAGATTCCTAGGATACAGTGGTTTTTGAGTGGATTTTAGCCGCCCAGGTTGCTTTTGTTGTGTGTGCTCTTGACTTGCCCATTCGCTTCTTTTGAAGACAGAGACTGGTCACAATGAACGTGACAAGCTTGTTCTCCTTCACTAGCCCAGCAGTGAAGCGGCTGCTGGGATGGAAGCAGGGAGACGAGGAAGAGAAATGGGCAGAGAAAGCAGTGGACGCTCTGGTAAAGAAACTCAAGAAGAAAAAAGGTGCCATGGAGGAGCTGGAAAAGGCGCTGAGCTGCCCGGGGCAGCCAAGTAACTGTGTGACCATTCCCCGTTCTCTGGATGGGCGGCTTCAGGTGTCCCACCGCAAAGGACTGCCGCATGTCATTTACTGTCGTGTATGGCGCTGGCCGGACCTCCAGAGCCACCATGAACTTAAGCCGCTGGAGTGCTGCGAGTTTCCCTTTGGCTCAAAGCAGAAGGAGGTCTGCATCAATCCATACCACTACAAGCGAGTGGAGAGTCCTGGTAAGTGTTCTCGCGCACACCCACACAGCACCCCAGTCTAGACAGGCACAGGGATGCCATAATTATCGGCGTTTAGATGTCTAGCATGTCTTTTCGTGTGTGCTCCAAATTACATATTTTTGTTGCTGAGCTTCTGCAGGAAAATGTCCTTTTGTCTTTCATTATCCCGTTGTGGACAGCTCAAATCTCCTTGCTTTTGTGCAAGGTTGCAGTGTATTCACACATTGGGTTAAGCCTGTAAACTCAACAGAGTTTGAATTGTTGCTGTTTTTCTTTAAATGTGCTTCTTGCCCCTGTTCAATGTTTTACACTCTACTTGAATGCCCTGACAGATGAGCCATCCGGTGTTTTGTTCCCAGTGTCTAAGCCTGAAGCGCTGTTCAACATAGGCATAGGCAGTGGGGGAAGCAAGCCACCAGAAGCTGCAAGAAATAAACACACTACAAAAGGCGAAGCATAGATGTGCTTAAAGTGAAAACAATAAAGCAGCCACCACATAAATCCTCATCAGCGATCTGACATGCGAAGCCCACTTATTTTGTGGGCTGCAGTTACTGAGTACGTCCGGCTTGAAGTACACTGCACCTCTGTGTGGGGAAGTGAGTGCGTTAGAGTGACTGGTGAGGAGTAAGACAGGTGGGAAGGTGGAAACGAGAACAAATGCCAGCTCTGTCACTGCCTGGCCTAAAGAGGCTGCTGGCGGTGTTGTCCAGTGGAAAATATTTTGCCAAGTGTTGTATGTGTGGAACGTGCACACCACAGCTGTGATTCCAACGTGTGACTTCTCATGGGTCGTACGCAGCCGTACGGTAGTAGTCCGAGTTCATGACTGTTGAGTTGAACAATAAAAGTTATGGGCCTCGTGCCTTAAAAGCTGCGGAGACACTCATTTTGATGAGCATAGAGCTTAGAAATAGATTACTTGCTAATTTAAAAAATGCATTATGTTATCTGTTTAGACTATTATCAGAGGATTTGTGCAAAACCCGTGTACGGGTGGGCAGTGCAAATAGATACATTTCTTGGAGGGTCTTTTTTTGTTTTGTTACATTTAGCATAGCAGCACCTCTCCAGTAATTGATGTGCTGCTAAATGTGTATACGTAAATGTTGTTCCCCAGATGAATTTTTATGGAGACCGTAATATAACTTTTTGTTGCACCAGCTTTAAAAGTTGGTGTAAACTTTTTGAAAATCGAAATGAATTAAATATGAAAGGAGAATGTGTGCAGTTTCAAGAAATTTGACAAAAGTATTCAGCCGATTTTATAGAATTCCAGCGTGGAAAAAGAAATAGCAGATGCATTTAGACAGCGGTGGCTAACTAGCTGTATTGATTCATTGATTTAGGCCTCTGGCTATGTCTTAGAAAGAAGCAGCTTGTTTGTTTTCAAAATCATACATCAAAGTGTCTGGGTTAAGCCAAAACGAGTACTTAAGATTGTCATCATCATGTACCTCAGTCTAGTATATTTAAGAATTAACTTTAAAGATGATCAGTGATAATTTATAAATCCCACAAATCACTCCCCCCAAAAACTCCTTTTAAAGAATCACATTTTATATATTTGGCTGGAAAGGGACAGCGTTTGCCAAGCAAGTGATGACGTGGGGATTCTTTAATGCATTGCCATGTTTAGCTGTTGAAGTAAAGTAAAAAGTTACTCTCGCAGAGCTACCTTGTTACGCATCAAGCTTTAATACACAATATGCCAACAAGTTAGACCTTTCCTGGAGCAGGACCACCTTAAGTTGATTCCTGACATTATCTGTGCTATACAGTATTGCAGAAAAGAAAGTACATCCTCCTAATATTCAGTGGATTTACATATTCGCGTATTTGACGTTCATCTCGTCTTAAAGTCCTAACTGGGAATGGAACTATCTTCATTTTAAAAGTAACACATACAAATTTTACTTATTCATTATTTGTTCAAAATAATTACAAAAAATCGGAAGTGCAGGCTGTTCTAAAGGGTTAGTGGCCACCTCATAGAATCGTCAGTTGCCTCTGTTTTTGCATCTGATTTTGGTTGAATGTGGGAAACCTTCATCCTCCGATACTAAGCAATGAGCCACGGTGAGTTGCAAGTGTTTTTACCTGCAGGTATTTGGGGGCTACATCTTTAATGCAGTTGTATGTGTAATTGAGATTCTTTAATACCATTTTGCCCTTGACTGGGAGCCAGTGTGATCTTCTGAGTGTGCTGATGATACTGGCTCATGGCTATAAAAATGTTACATCATTCTTCCTCCTGAGTTTGAATCCGTTTAAGGTTTGATGGTTGTCTGTGGTACACAGTGTTGCTGTAGAATTTGTCAAGACCTTAACAACCATGAAGTGATATTTGTTGGGAATAAATGGTAAACCCTTTCCTTGGAGTTTGGTTTGGTGGAATTTCTGATCACTTTCTCCGATTTGCAAATGTATGCTTAGGTTAGGATCTTTTATCACTCACAAATTATATTTTGATATGTATGAATTCTCTACAGAAGGTGGCCATTTTAAGGAGGTGTGAGTGGCTAAAGCACAAGAGTTTAGTCTTTGAGATATTCAGCTTTAGGCTAGTATTACTTGGGTATACTTAGATACTGGGGAGGAAGTACATTTTGTTTTCAAATTGGTCTGGATAGCCTGTTATTTGACGGTAGATAAGCATGTCTTCTGCATGGGAGTGGTTGTGGAGATAGAGCGACTGGAGGAACTCTGTCAGTAGTTTGTATATGTTGATGCCTAGTGATAATTCAACTTCCAAGTTGTAGGCTAGTGCAATTCTGTTACCTTTTGTCGCAGAGCTTTCAATTTACCTAAGGGTGATATGAGTAGTGTTACTTTGTATTATAGCTAGCCCTCCCTCACTGCCTCGAAGATTGTTGTGTGAGAAAGGATAATTGGGTTCAAGGTGCTCCAGGGAAGTGAGGGCCAGCGATGGAAAAGCCTTGGAGCCTGTTCTCCTATGTGGCAAAAATTTCCAGATTGTAGTCTAGTGAGTTTATGTATATTGACTATTTCACATCTGAGATAGCGTTTGACACTACATTCAAGTAGGGGAACAGTTTTAGCTTTGTTAGTGTGTTACCAACTTGTGATTGTTTTGTGGCATTCTTCCCCGCTCATGACGGAACCGCTCCGTCATGAGCCACGGTTGCCGTGTGCTCATGACGGAGCGGTTCCGTCATGCCACGACCGTTGGCGGCCGCTCCGCCCACGCGGCGCTTTTTCCCCGCTTGTGCGGGGGGACAACGCAACTGGGCGGAGTCATGACGGAACCGCTCCGTCATGAGCACAGCTCAACCGTGGCTCATGACGGAGTGGCTCCGTCATGAGCACAGCGCCGCCGTGCTGCCCCCCCCGCACCCCCCAGCGCTGCGGCGGAATTCCCGCCGCAGCGAAGGGGTTAAAGATTATCATGGATAGCTCGTAGCCTAGACATTGCACAGAGATATTTCTTTGTATTTTTTTCTAATGCACAGCTACTACCAGACAAAAATTCTAGTTTCAAGCTGTAGGTGTGAGGAGGGGCCAAGTAGGGGAGAAAAAGACTGGGAAGGGGCGGGGGCCCGCTGGTCAAGTACAAGAAAACCAAATGATGGAACACATTTCTTAAGTTTAGACAAGCATTAGGTATTCAGAGAGAGATTGTTTCTGAGGTTTTCTAAGCACGATTGAAAATCTAGTGTAGGGGCATTTTTCAGTAAGGGGGAAGATCTTGCATTGTTTCGGCCCCACAGTGGTTAGGCTTTTCCACCAAGTCTTTTTCTTGCAATATTTTAGGTGAAAAATGTAATCTGGTCATAAGAGTGTAGGATTCTTTCATACTTAGTTGTTACAAAAAATTAATAATGCGTCTATTCATATATTTCATCTGTGCATAAGAGTAGGGCTTTATAGTGATTACCTTTTTATGTACCTTTCCTGTCACACACACTATTTCGTCTAGGGGAAAACAATTTATTTTTATTACCATGGATTTCTTTACTGGGTAGGATATGTCTTTCAAGTATATTGTATAAAGACCAGGTTTTAAAAGATAGGTCTTTCCAATGGATTCTTATGATAAAATACCTAAACAAAATAAACAATTCCTTGACAACGATGTGAAGATTCTGGCAAAGGCGCTCCCATTTAATTAATAGAGTATGAAGGAATGGGTTAGAAGGCTAGGAGGGGTTGGTAGAGCAGATGAGGGCGATCACGTCTTTTTACACTCAGGTGTGTTTGATCAAAATGTGGCGCTCAAAACTCAACACTGGATTTAACTCACATGCACATGAAGGGCGCCTGAGCTCATGGAAAAGCACCAGCACCTAACCTGCTGATGTGGGGTGGACGGTTGCCATAACAGGTCAAATTGCTAGTAAGGATGGCAATAACTGGGGTTCAGAAGACATTCCTAGAGCATGAATGCCAAGAAAATATAGATAGTTGCCATCTGATTGAGCATAGATATTCACCTTGGATGACCACCAACATGAAAATGCAGTGCCTTTCTTACAGGCCAGCTCATTAGCTCAAGGTCCTGGCAGCTAAAAGAAGTGCGGCTTTCAAGACTTGGCTTGTGCTTCAAAGGCTTGGTGATACTTTCTGGAGCCTAGATGAGGTACTGTCCACTGGTAGGTGTGGGGAGGACTGTACTGATACTTAAACTTGACTCACACTATGGGATCCTTGTGGTAAGATTTGTTGGAGAGGCTTGAGGCCTTGGGAGTTGAAGGTGCAGCCCTGAGATGGAATCGTTCTGCTGATGATAAGTGGCAGATGAAGTGGGGGGGACCAGGGGCCCAGTTCCTGCCGACAGTAAACACCAATTTCTCCTGGATGTCTGAGTCCTGTCTGTAAGGTGTATTGCAGGTGGCGGGCCACATGCCTACTACCGTAACATCAAGCGGCTGGAGCAAGGAAGTGAAGGGTGCTGGAATCAGGAGGCCCTTCAGGGTAGATAGCTGAGGAGGCAGGTCAACAGATTTGGCATGCAAGGAGGTGTCTCAGTGGAGCGCCTTCTGAAAGTATCTTCTGTCGCTGGTTCTTTAGGATGGACGGGGTCCGTATGGCAATAATACGGTTTGTGTGTCTTTTTCTAGACAGGTAGGCAGGTAAGATGACCATGCACAATCAGTTAGCCAGTTCTTGTGTCACAGGTATTGGGCAGGTGGCAGCAAACTGGGAAGTCTGTGGGTCTTGAATTTGATTCAGTTTTCCCTTTCTTAGGTGGACGGACATTGATAATGGATATTGCTATCATCTAAATCAGTGGTCCTCGTGTTATTGACAGTGGAAGGAAGAGTCTGAGTCAGCCATGAAATGTTTTGAATCTGTGACTAGTGACTTTGCTTCAGTTATATACAGCCAGTGCATTTAACTGACGTAAACCTGATGTTTGTATAACATGAGTATTAATGTCAGACAGGTGTTATTGGACTGAATTGTCCCAGCGTTCCCCGTCAAGATCTACACTTTATGCTTTAAGACACCATGCACTGAGATATGTCCTATGTCATTCTTTACCTGCAGCTATCCAGTTCTTAGCTACATTTGGTAATATTAACTATACATGTTTGAAAAATATTACTTAAATCGGCTACTTTCTGGACTCTAATATCTTGTATCTTAATCGATCAGGATTTATTAAACCAAATTTGGTTTTCGTTTATAGGCATTTCCCTCATTTTTTCTTTTTTAAGTTGTTTCTTCTGAAAAAATATTATAGCCCAACCTATTTGCAAAATTCAGGACTGATCGTTAAGTTGTCTACTCGCTGGTCTTTGAAAGTGGATTGGGCAAGGTCAAACCCCATGACATTGGCACATGCTTTGTTTGGAAGGCTGGAATGATGAAAATATGGGGTCTGGAAGCAAGATTTCGTTAGTAATTAGTGTCTCCAACTATTTTTCATGACTTTTTAAATGTACTGTGTAAAAACTGCTACACTTCATTAATGAAAGCAGCAAGTTGATAGAAAATACAGGCATGAAGAGGGTGTGGAGGTCTTGAGATCCCTCACTCCGCTCCAGCTTGAGCAACACAGAGACTAAAGGTCCCAAGAAAAGCAACAGCTCGGTAGCAGACAATATAGTGGTGGTATTGACCAGTGCTGGTTTGGCAACTATAAAATGACTATCCTGACCAAAGAAGATTGAGGCATAGTGAGCTTGGCTGACCTAAGATACGATGAAAAATACTAGAACAGTTGATGGCAAATCTGCAACACCTAATTTAGGCCCTGGGATGAGCCTTCTGGTAGAACCCATTCAATCTAATTCAGAATCATTAGAACATAGAAATCAGCCTGCCTGTAGGTGTTACACTGTCACTAACATGCTTGCTCTTCAAAAAGCTGTCTCTCTCTCTCTGAAACCTGGTTAAAAATTAAAAAAGTAATTGGCGGAAACCCAATCATCAATTCAGAAATTTTAAAAGTACTGAAAGGGGCACTTGTGACTTCATTCTATTTGTTGCAGAAGGAGCCACAGGGGTCTTTGAACATAGCAGGCCCACTTTTCTGGTTTCCAAATTCGGGAAGGATTGTGACCTTCGAATGTCAGAGGTCAAGATTAACAAAATTAAAGCTTTTATTTTAGAAACTCTTCTTCATCATGATTTGCTTTGGATTCTTCTGCTGAATATTGAGGCTAGGAATATCAAGATACACCAATATTGTGGGCAGAATATCGAAGAATAAAATATCAAAAGGTAAGTGCATATAGAGGAAGTATATAGATTTACTATTTTAGCTCTACATCTCACATCCCAGTATCAATGGGCAGGAACCTTGGAAGGCTGCGAGAAACAGCAAAGGTGGAATTGAGCACAGAAGATCTGTGCTGTGACCTCCAGAAAATGCAGTGGATTTTCTATGGAGAGTGGGCATTGTCAAGAGCACATATCACCTTAGGATGTAGGGTGGGAAACTTTCCAACAATGCTAAAGGAGTAGAATAGCTCGTGTCTAAAACGTTATTAACCCTCTGTTGTGCACAGCAAGCTTTGCTTTTTAAATCATGTCTGCCCCCGGAGTATGAGATTAATTCCCCCACTGTAGAGTTTTCAGTGTACATCCTGAGGGGGTTAGTGTTAACTTGTTAAACATTGGGATTTTGTCATAATTTTACTTATTATTATTTTCGTATCACTAACACGTTTACCTCTGCTCATGTTATAGTGTGGATGTTTTGGGAGAGCAGGGATTACTTCCAAACATTGTGGAAGAAGTGGTGGATGAGGGCATTGACTGCTCATCAAAAATAGTCTGCAAATGCAGGATATTTGTGATCAGGACTCGATTTGCCATATTAGTAATTGAACTTTCTTGTTAAACCACCCCAAGATTGAAGTAGGGTTTCTACAGCCAATTTCAGCAATTTTACCAATACATGCTGGATTCTGGAGAGTGTGGAATCCCAGGAGAAAATTCACAGAGAACATGTCTGCCCTCTGGGGTGGGAAGAGTAAGAATGTACACATAATGGCTTTCTCTCCTCAGTGGCCCGCAGTGTGCTGGGGAATGGCGACTCTGGGAGAAACTGTAGTTAAACTGTGCTGACTTATACCATAGAACCTGTATATCCTGTAGGAATCCCGTCTGTGGTGCAATTTCAGTGGAGTAATGGT
The DNA here is from genome assembly GCF_964204655.1 of Triturus cristatus. NCBI lineage: Eukaryota > Metazoa > Chordata > Amphibia > Caudata > Salamandridae > Triturus > Triturus cristatus. Next base: position 502,946,579 of record NC_140582.1, read on the forward strand.
ATAGCAGATTATCGTTTTAACCAAGTATGTGTTAGTTGAATGCCACCTATGGTCACATCCTTTTGGCTCCAGCAAAAAGTAGAATTTCCCTCTTGCATGCCTCTCGAACTTGTCAAAGAGGGGAAGCCTTCATGGAAGATATGGTCAAAACCTTGAGATTCACCCACACACTGAATTTGGACATTCACGGTGTCTCAGTGCTAGTCTCAGTACCCCACTGCCCTGCTATTATTTTCAGACACAGAACCATGCATACTTCCTACCAAATGCACTGCATTACCCCAGCTTGTTTTGCTTGGCTTGCACCGGCCAGGCTTTCATGCATTCACTGAATACTGCACATACAGAGTCCTACCTAAATCGCTGTTGCCTGAAAACATACACATTGTGCCTTCAACACACTGCCAATGACGTTTACTGTGCTACACGTGCACTGCTCTTCATATACTGCCTGGGCACATCAATGTTTTGTAGAGTTGCAGATCGCACTGTTACCTGGGAGGGTTTCCTGGCATTTAGCAGGTGTGAATCTAGCCAAACCTAGGGCGTAGCGGGACTACTCGAAGAGCCAGGTCTTCAGCTTCTTGCATAATTCCAGTAGTGAAGAGGAGGCTCTTAAGTGCAGCGGCAAATAGTTCCCCTCTTAAGGGGCGATATAGGAGAAGGCTAGACCACCAAGTTTGGATGTCTGTATGCCTGGGATATATGCAAGTAGTAGGCTGGAAAAGCTGAGGTATCTGGAGGCTTTGTGAAAGCAGATGTGATTGTTGAAGTATGCTGGGCCAGTGTTAAGTAAAGGCTTGAAAGTGTGGGTGAGGAGTTTGAATTGTGCTCGTTTGTGTATGGGGAGCCAGTAGATCTCCTTTAGGTGTGGTGGGATGTGAGTGACGAATGGGAGGTTGAGATTGAATCTGGCTGCGGAGTTCTGAATGGTCTTCACCCTTCTGGTGAGTTTTTTTTATTTTTATTAAAACATCTTTTTTGTTAACAGAAATAAAAGCTTTCCATTCAGTGAGACGATATACATAGCAGTGGGTCTGCCAAACAGTTATATGACAGCATTCATCCTGTGCAGTACCCTTAGTTCGCTAGTAATCTGTGGCACTTCGGTTCACCCCTACACCCCTCCCCCCGGCACCCTTGTGAGCAATAACCCTCAATCAGTCAATAAGTCCCCCTGGTATGCCATCCTGCCTTCTGGTGAATTTTTTGTTCATCCTGGCATAGAGCATGTTCCCGTAGTCCAGCTTACTTGTGATGAGGGAATGTATGCCTGTTTTATGGGCGCTAATTGGAAGCCTTTTGAAAATCTTCCTCTGCATCTTCAGGGTATGGAAGCTAGAGGAGGTGATAGCATTGGCTTGAGCGATCATGTCGAGTTTGGTGTTCATGACGATCCTGAGGTTCGTGGCTTGGGTGGTGGTGGGGTCTGGTCGATGCTGGCTCTGTTGGCCACGATGTAGAGTCTCACATTGAAGCGCTCGTCCCGAATGTCACTTTTGGTTTTGTCGGTGTCAAACTTCAGATAGTTGGTCTTCATCCAGTGGGTGATTTCAGTCATGCAGGCATTGTACTTGATCTGGGTATTCAGCTTCTTATCCTTGAGGGAGAGAATGAGTTGTGTGCAATGTTCCCTCTAATTGTTTTCCTCCATATGCGGCTAAAAGGTACTCTGTGCAATGCAGCCAGGGCAGTGTGCATTGATGACAAGCAGCAACTTAATATACAAGTATTTCAAGTCTGCAAGCTAGCAAAATCAGTGATGCAGCTAGGGTGCCAAGGGTCCTAAGGTAAATCAGAAAAAAAGTTGACCCACTTGCTTCTAGTGTGGTAATAATACACCCATTAGAAGGAAGCAATGGGCTCCTTCCACCCCTGGGCACTGGTACTACTGCATATGCTGCCTTCATCATTCTGTCATTCTCTCTCTTTGTCTCCCTTATTACCTCCTCGCACATTTACTTACCCATATCTATTTAAACTCTCTCTTTCTTATCTTTATCTCCATCGTCCCTTTTTAGTTTTTGTCTTCTATTTGCTCCTTACCCTCTCCATTTTTCTTTCTTTCTCCCTTTCCGGTCTCCTGCACTTCTCCCATACCTAGTCTCTTCTTTCTTCACTCTGTCATACCCTTCTCTCTCCCCCTACCTCCCTCTAACCTCCCTGTTCTGTCTCATTCCACCCTAACTCGATCAAATCTTTATTTTGACTATGCTTGTCGCTAAATCATCTTGTTCCTCTCCTTGTCTCCATCTCCTTGTTTGTCTCCTCTTTGTCTCCCTATCCCCTTTTGTTTGTTCTTATCCTCCTTTGCCTTCCTTCTTTCTTCCCCTCCCCTTTTCCTCTCCTTGCTGTTTCACTGCCCTTTATTTCTTTTCTCTTCATCTCTTGCTTATTCAGTACTTTTTTATTTCACTATATCATTTCCTAAGCTTATTCTCCACATATGCCCCCTTTCTACCTACTTTCAAATCTCTCCTCTCTACTCTAAATCTCCTTCTTACCTCTCCATCATTCTGTGATTATTTCTGTCCTTCCTACTTTTTCTCCTTTCATATAATTTACCTTTTCTTCCATCCATATCTTCTTTCTTTGCATTCAGTCTTCCCTATCTCCTTTGTCCAATTTCCTTATTCTCACTACTTCATATCCCATTCTCACTTACTGTTCTATATCCTCCTTTTGTTCCTCTTCTAAATATTTCACCACCATAGCTGCCCTCTTCCTCCCAACCTCTTTCTAGCCGTCTTTCGTGTTTTACCCTTCTGTTTTTCTTTATTTCTGCTGCCTTCTCACAGCGTTTCCACCCTGTCTTTGTCCTCTTTTTTTTTTTTTTTTTTTTTTTTTTTTTTACCTAATGACAAGTTCTTTGCACAAGACTATTGAATGCAAAGTATGGCCCTTGCTCCAGTGTAGCCTCCGTTCTGGGTTTACCACCACCTGCTTGAAACCTGTCTCGCTCTCTGACAATTACTTTTTCCCCAGCCTCTTCCTGTCCTGAGGAAGAGACTGCACAGAGCTAAACCCAGGGAGGTACTCAAAAATTCAACAAAAACCTGTTAAACTGCAGCCAATGCAGAGCAGACTGGCCCTCACGACTTGGCCCGGTGCCTTTGCACCGGCTGCAGCACAAATAGCCACACCACTAACTACAATAATAATCCACATTTGTAAAGCGCGAACAATCACCCGTAAGGGTCTCTAGGCGCTGGGGGCCGTCGGGAAGATTAAGCAAGCTATTGCCCAGAGTCACATGGTGCTGGGCTAATCTGCCGCCGGGGATCGAACCGTGATCCCCAGATTCCGACGTCAGTCGCCCTGGCCACGGTGCCACACCTCTTCCATCTTCACATGTTTAAATCACAGGGGGGTACTCTCTCTCCGTGCTGCACTTGTCTAACCACTACAATCCTCACAAGGTCAGGCAAAGTCGATCAGAGCCAGATGCCCCTACTGTTGCTGCCAATAAAAGGGCCTCAACCACACCTCACCACTTGTGATGGAAATAGAAGAGGAACACTGATGTTGTTTGCCTCTGTTATATTTACATAGTGCTTAATACTCTGGACTCAGCTGTAATTTATTCTGATTTGCATTACGATTCTGGGAACCCTTTTGGACTACATGGTTGACTAGGTTGCCGGTTGTAGTGTTGCCGATATGGAAAGTGTTGAGTGAGGCACATGAGGTTCAAATACATGATTCAAACAAGATGCTGTGAACATCTCTGCACATAAGTATGAGGGACTGCAGAGCATGCAAAAATGTATTGTTTCAAAACAGTAATGCGAAAATATGTGAACTGGCACAGCTATATTTTCAGTCACCTCTGAAATTTTAGGTGTTTGTACATTTTTAAGATGATGATTTAGCAGTCCGCAAGAACCATAAATAAACAGTAGCTACTAGAAGAAGCTATAGCCCTTTAAAACCTGGAACATGTTTCCAGAAAACTAGCATTCTCAATGCCAGACACAAACCATTTTCTCTCATGCTGAAGAGCCTCTTCTCTATAGCTTCCTCCATGCCTGATTTTATGCTCTACAGCAACATTTATTCTACATTTATCATGTGGCATTTGGTAACCTTGCATTAACTTGTAGTAAGAATACAAATCATCTTAATAATATTGACAAATACCATTTTAAAGATTCTGGCCCAGATTTACTAATACGGTGCTGTGTTTGCGCCACAAAAGTGATGCAAACCCTGCACAATTTGTTGTGGTGCGATTAACATTCCAATGCATATCGTGATTTTGATTGGAAGATTGCCTAACGTAATGCAAACTAGAGCTGTGCCCTACTTTGTGCCATGGGGAACATACCATGTGTGGTATGTGGGCGTTCCCATGCAACCACCTATGGGTTAGAGGAAAAGCCCTAACTTTTGTAGACCCGGATTTGAGCCAAAAAAATTACACCTCCTCGAGGCGGGCATAACAGTGGAGCAACTTTTAAAAGTCTCCACATTTTTTAAACTTTGCATGTGTGTTGCACTGTACAGTACACATACGAAGTAGGAAAAGTAGTGAAGCATAGTTTTTGTACCAGAGAGTCTTCTCCCAGTACAAAACCGATGCCTGATAAAATGCGCACACGTGTGTGTGTGTGTGTGTGTGTGTGTGTGTGTGTGTGTTTTCGTTTGTTCTTGGAAGCCTAAAATGCATCCGCACTGGGCAAGAGCAGAACAGCGCTATTTCTTAGTAGTTATGGTGCAGTTTTTCTCTCCCCCTTTGATGCAATGCAGTGCAGCAACTTGGTTGCTCCCCTCCTTGGTTTCAGAACTTTGTAAAGCTACCTCTGTATCTGAACCCAGTCAGCACAGTCTCATTACGTGGTTGGTTCTGCTATACAGAAACCATCTTTCTGCAGTTCAATTAACACTTTTGCTACTTAAAGTTCTTTAAAATCCCCTGCAAACTAGCCTTCTCCATGTAGGGATAACCAACTTTAGAAATGGAATTTCCTTAAGGTGCTAAAAAAATCACTAAATATAAATACATAATGAGGACTGTGCAAGTCCAGGGTCAGATTCGTTTTACATCAAACAACGGTTCCTGTGGGCAATCAACAAAATATAATTAGTATGTAATAGCACAATCACAATAGTCGAAGGCACTGGGGACACCTTGCACTAGATTTAGAATAATGTGATTGTTTATATAATGTAATCTGTTTTCATACAAATTCGTGTTATATGCCTTTTCTCTTTCAGACATCCCTTTGCCTTCGACTATTGTGATTGTGCTATTACGTATTAATTGTTGATTGCCCTCAGGAACCGTTGTTTGCTGTAAAACTGTCAAGTACCCTGGTTGCGTGTGAGTAGGGTGTCACATGTTTCTTCATACACAACAGGGTCAGATTGGGACAGAAAATAGACCTGTGCACAAAAAAAAAAGTGGTCCCCATTAGTGATTAGATAACTAACAAGCCTTGACAAAGCCAATTTATTGGAACATAGCCAATATATTTCTCCTATGTGAGATCTATTGGCTTTGTCAAGGTTTCGAAACGGACAGCGGGGCGGGTCTGCGGGGAACAAAACTGAAAGCAGGACGACGTTGGGGGCAGTGCAGGTAAAGGACAGCAGGAAGAGGGCAGGATTTGTGGGGAATAAAATGGATAGCGGAAAGAGGGTGGAGTAAACAAAGTGCGGGGGAGCAACACAAGTGTGCTGTGGTGGAGGGAGAAGCGACAACGGACAGCGGGATCAGGGATTGTAGGGAGGTAGTACACAGACTGCACTTGTATAGAATGCAATGCAGTTTCAAAAAACTTCTTGGAGCAGCGCGCAACTAGTGGAAGGACACTGGCCGTAAACAGGAAGAATACAGGAGAGGTGAGCAGCCAGCTGGAAGCAGGAGGCGGGACGAGTAAGAAGCAAGGAAACAAGAGTGATGTGGGAGCCGACCAATGGTAAGTATTGTTAAGTAATGGGCGGGCGCTAAGCACGTTTTTTTTGTGTACAATGTATGGAAGACTGCATGGATTTTAGATTGCTGCAGGCAGTATTTATTTCAATATTGGGGAACTCAACAGTAAAAACCTGCCCAGTAAACCATAAAACTGGCCACAAACTGTGGGGTCAGTGAGCTTGGGGCAGGATCAAAGGCGTGGGCAAAAAAAAAATATATATTCTTTAACTATTTCATTGGTAATTCACCTTCAAATAACTGCCTAAAAAATAGCACACACCTTGAATGAAAAATAAATGCAAGCTAAACTAACAAGTGAGAGATGCACCTTTTTATATTATGAAATCTCTGTTGGTTAATGTGATCACAGCAGAAATCTGAGTGTGTAACCAGGGAGCCACAGAACTGAATTCTGGTTGATGCAGTGGGTAATGCTGACCTCTTTGTTTTTAGCGTCAAGAGGTCCCAGCCTGTGACAGAAAGCACTGTGAATATGTACATCATTATTTTAAACTTGGATTACAAACAGTATAAATAGGCTTCCACAAAGTGCCCAAAAAGATTTAGGTTGAAGATAAAACAAGTACTTCCAAAATGTAGATGTGAGTAATATGCAGACTGTACCAAGCACAAATATTTTTTATAACGGTCCATTAAAACATGCACTCCACAGCTCATCAGGTCAACTTACAATACCACTCAAAAAGAATATTCTTCAAGTGACCCCATCAATTAAACGCAATACCGGCTTCCAAGCACCCTTTATACTTGATTCACCAAATGCGTACATTTGCATTTCTTCCAGACAGCAGACACCCTGGCTAGAGCTCTTTTTTCTATTTCAGCTGTCTGTTCCTCGCTCAACTTTGGCTTCACAGCACTGGAGACTCTCTGCCCTTCAGCTGAGGTGTTTCAAATGTCGAAATTAACAATCTCCTGCAGCGCCTGCCACACATGAATAAAAAAAAGAGGCACTTACTTTCTCGCCTACCTCGTCTTTTAAAAACAAACGGTTGCCGATAGCAGAATATCCCTTTTGTACCTGATCTTGTCTTGAGAGCAGCAAGGGCGCTCCCAGAGAGAGCCTGGGCACTGAAAGGAGCAAGGCTGCGCGTGCAGGTGCACTGTCTAAAGAGAACATAGGTTGCATTTCATTGGTGTTGAAGAGGACATTGATGTCATGAGAGCGGATCATGCTAGCTATTGTATTCTTTGCAGATGAGTTTGTGGGCATCCGGGATGTCTTGTGCCAAGCTGACTGACTGGGTCCTAGTCAGGAAGGAGCAGATTCATTGGAGTGCCTGTCCTTGTATTCCGATGTTGTGTGGGCATTGAATATGGATGGGGTGGGAGACTGTCAAAAGCCGCAGAGATGTCAAGGAGGATGAGGGCAGCCGTATCTCCTCCATCCAAAGTGATAGGATATGCCACCCTTGGCTATGATGAGGGTAGTTTCTGTGCTGTGGTTGGGTCTGAAAGAATACTGAGGGGTTTCAAGGAGTTGGTGGTCAGTACTCAGTGAGAAGTTTGTTAAAGATTTTCGCTAAGACCTTGGCCAGGAATGGTAGCAGGAAGATGAGTCTGTAGCTGGCAAGCGTTGAGGGGGTCTGCGGAGGGTTTCTTTAGCAATAGGAGGGCAGATGTGAGTTTCCAAGCATGTACAGTTTTATGCAGTGGCGTTAAATCAATCTGAGTACCTTTGTGTACCAACTGGCCTGGGTCTGGATCTTGTTGTATTGCTCTATTAGAGGGGAACCAGGAAGTCAGTACAAAAGGTGATCCAATTGTTGAAATTCTTGATGGCTTTGAGGAGGCTGTTTCTGTGTTTGGGTTGGTGAGTGTTTAGGGTGGTCTTCCAGTCTGTGATGCTGTCCCAGTTTCGGCAGGCTGGTCTGGCGGGTGGTGCATGTAACCAGGAGGGAGATGCTGAACTTGACATGGGCGTGGTCTGTCCAGGAGACTGGTCTGGGCTCGTCGAATCTGATGTTGAAGGTGGTAAAAATAGGGTCCCAGAGGTGTGCGGCTCGTGAGTGGGTGCCTTTAATCATGAAGTGAAGCTGAGGCTTTTAAGGCTTCAAGTGCTTTTGAGTTTGGGTCCGCATGGTCTTCCAAGTGGAAGTTTGGGTCTTCGAGTATGACGTAATTGCTAGCATCGAGGGAGTATTGCAATTAAGTCTGGGATGGTGAAGTTGATGGGTGGTTTCGGTGGTCTGTAGATGAGAGTGCCACTTAGGATGAAGTTGGCTGTGACATTGAGCTTGAATAACAGGTGTTCCATGTTGGAGAATGATGTGTCCATGGAGGTGGAGCAGCTGGTGACGTTCTTGTACATAATAGTGATTCCTACTTGGGTCTTGTGAAGTCTGGCTTGCCTGGTGATCTTTTAGCTGGGTGGGGGTAGGGTGGTGGCTGTTGTGATGTCGGGTGCCGATGTGGTGTCCAGCCAGGCTTCCATGAGGAAAAGTAGATATGGGGTATTGTCATGCAGCAGGTCCCAGATCTCTGAATGAGTGGGTGTTGAGTATACATGTGAGTGCAGAGTGTTGTGTGGGTGGATGCACAACTTTGTGAGTGTGAGAAATGGGATTTGAGTGCTGTAAGATGCAGGTGCGGCGACTGTAGAGTGTGCGTAAGTACATGCAAATTTGCAGGAAGTGCAGAAGGACACTTCCTGTGTGTTGCAGAGGGTCGCAGCGGGGTAATGGATTGAAGGGAGAGGACCGATGTTCCTAGTACTGGACATGGCGCAGATGGGAGTGCGGTCGCCATTAAGTAGGTGCTGGGGGAAGAGTGATGTCACTTCCTGTGCAGTTGGATGATGGGAATGAGTCCTCTTACTTGGCTTCTTTTAATGAAGAATAATTTATATTTTTAAACCTTACATTTGCCATCAGTGCACTTTCTTAATAGTGATAAGAGGTGAGTACTATAACCCAACTCAGTAGTTCTTATTTTATCTACATTGGAAGGATGGAAGACTAATTGGACCAACTAGTGTTTGCACCTGTTAAACACAGTTCCCTGCAGTGGATGCGTTAGTCTACTTAGCCACCACATTAGAACATACAGCCTAGTATGGCCACATATTGTTTAACAGCAGTCTTTGATCTGTCTCAAAAATGTGCAGTACATTACAATAGGTGAGACCCACTGATTTTGCCGATGCTCGGTATAAAATATTTGTGAAGATTGGTTGAAAATATTTTATTTGATCTGAAAACGATAGCCAGGTATGCATAGCGGGGTACATTATTTAAAAAAAAAATGCACAGTTTGTTAAACTGTTGCGCATTGGTCTTTACGTTTATCCCGCAGCTTGTGGTGTAGTGCTACAAAACTGGCAGTCTCCATTTGCACATGCATCGTAGGAAAGAGCGACGCTTCACTGGAAGCTAGACGCGGTCATGTTTACAGAATAATTTGAGGAGGGGCGTGGCGTCAGGTGGACAGCCCGTGACAGATGGTCCGCGCATGGCATCAGGTGGGCAGGGCGTGGCATCAGGTGGGCAGTGCCTGGCATCAGGTGGGCAGGGTGTGGCATCAGGTGGGCAGGGCGCCACCATGTGCTCCCATCTCACTCAAGTGTGCCTTTCAATTGTATCAATATGTACTGCAGATCTGGCCTCATTTAAAAACAGATGTGTGTAAGCAGGAGACTTACAATTGACTGCCACAGTTGTATTTACCTCACCATGCTTATCTTCAGTTGTGTGAAAGGAAAAGCTGATTTTTGTTTCAATACGTCATTGGAAACCATGTAAACCATTCTGATGCGTTAACTGATTGAACAAGCATTGGCAAAGCGAACAGATCTGGCTCTCACTTGAGCCCTTGGTAAAATATTTTGACAAGCTTGCTGCAGTGAACAAAGGAATTATTGCTTTGTCTATACAATACATTTATGAAAGAGAGAATTTGAATAATGATTCAGTGCACCTTTGACATGTAAAATAGTCCCATATGCATTGTAATGCAAGCACTTCATAGGAGTTGCAATGATGCAACAAATAGTCAGAAGCATGAGGTAAGAGAGTGGTACATTGCGGGGTGGAACCAAAACGCCTTCAAGCCAGACCAAAAAAATGAGGTTCATATTTTGTTTCTTGTATTTTTAATTTTAACAGGCTGAAAAACAGGACTGTGGCAGAGTTCCTCTGTAGGGGATGATCTCCAGGAAGGCCTTCAAGCAATGTTCCCAGCTATGTTTATAATCGCATCAAAATGTAGCAGCTTTTTACAACAACAAAAAAGTCCCCTATTTCCTGAAGGCGAGGCTGAGGTCTGTGGCCTCTATTTCCTGAAGATGTCCAGTGTGTCCCATATGCCTGTTAATGACTGTTTTGTAGAATTAAGCCAGCCTTCTTTCTGACTGACATCTTTTGTGGCTGGTTTACAGAAAGCATATTTTAGCATCCCCTATGAAAGTATTGATTTGATGCTCGATGAAAAGCAAAGGTTTGACAGGAGTCAGCATAGAGTGCTGGAAAAAATTAGCGTGGTGAAACATTCCGGGGAGTGAAGCTTTCAGGCTCTGTGAGAGACGCCGTGCGTACTCTCCACACTTATATCGTGTGGAAGGACGCGTCCCTGATCAGCCGAGCCATTTGGCCAGTTTTGTTCTGTTAAAGAACCCTGTACGTGCTTGGCGTTTAAAAAAAAATAAAAAAAAATGTATATTTTTTTTGTGTTGATAACGCAGGATGCCATTTGAGGCTATCTCATAAGAGTCGTAATAAGGTAACCCTCATATATCTCAGCACGGGTGCAGCAGGGGCAAAACAAGCTACAGCCCACATCATAGAATAACAAAAGGCCACTTATCTCTGGCAAACTCCTAAGCCTGGAGGTTTTTTCCACGTTCCGCCTTGCAGCGAGCCCCAGGCTCCCAAACAATGCACTTTAGCACTCCTGTAGCACCTTCGAGATACTAGTTGTAGGTGCCTTATGCCATGGAGCTGATAAGCAGCAGGTGTAGTGAGAACAGCTGGACTGCATATTCTTGTTTTCCCTTAGTTCAGGTATTTACGTGTTTTAAGGTGTACTGGAGTAAATGCTGACTTGGTTGTTTTCTGGCAAGATGTATGTGTGTGCACATGGGTGTGTTTGAGTGTGCGCGCGTCTGAAATATACTTTGTGAGAGGTCATCTTGGGAGTTCTAGAGCTGGAAAGAGATGAGAAATTAAGTACAGAGTGATAGGGCCTGAAAACTGGAAAAAGTTGCTACCAGTTTCACCCCAGAAAAATTTCACAAATGTAGTCCTGAGGTACAGTTGACCCGCATAAAACTAGCTTTGACCGTCTCTAAGCTAGTTGTGGTGAAGGGCCATGGTGTCTAAAAACCTAACCAAGATACAGACCACCACCCATTAATCCAGAAATGGAGGTGAAAAGGGGTATTGTTCATAGGATGAGCAGTGTACCAGCCTATTCACCACTTTTAAGTGGCACTGGAGGAAGGCATAATTCCTTCTACCGCAGTCACTGAGCACCAAGCCAGTGGTAGGAAAGACTGCGAGAATGAATGTGTCAGGAGGCTATGTAGTCAATCTGACATTTCCCTTGTGCCTTCCTATGGGTGTAACGTAGGACGGAACCGGCGTTGCTCTTGTACGTAACAGGGCTAAGAACTGAAATTGTTATCCACAGAACTGGCAGCTGTTAAAAGAAACCTTTTCAGTATCTTAGGCCTGGTGAAGAAAATATTGCCAAACTGGTTATTGCATGTAAGATCAAAGATGACTTTATTAAATCACAGGGCAAGGTGCTCCTAGGGCAGAAATATGGTTTATGGAGAATGTTAAAGATGTAGATAGCAACAACATCCCAATATCTAGCAGGACTGCTCCAGTTTAGGAAAAAGCTAGACACCTCTGGAATGAACCCATTCACAGTCCAGTACCTGTAACCTCTGCTGCCTGAACCCAGCCACCTTTCTATCACTCTTTCACTGTATGCTTACTACGACCAGGCACTGCTCTCTTGTGCTTTTAGGCTCGGTCCACACTCTACAACTACCACATACCTCTACATTCATACATACAAATGTGTAGATCGTGTGGTTATACATAACCACATATCCAATAAAGCATGAATAAATATGAACTTTTAAATATTTTGTTTTCCTCAAGGCTGTCCAGTACAAATTGCTGGCAAGTACTTCTAACATAGTAACAAACATTGTATCCCACAGGCACAAGAAATTGACTGAGTAAAAACACTTAAGTGAATAACATCCAATGTATTATTGAATGTATACATGTTAGATTTTCAGCAGTAAAAAGAATGCGTTTACTCTTATGTGGTCTTGAGTGGACATACGTTTATTGGAACTGACTGTGAAGTTGCACTTGTTATTGCACCCTGCACATTAACTCTTGTCGATTTGTAAATGGGTGCTAAAATACTGAAGACATTACTTAATTACAATGTAAAAGGATGAGGTATGGAGGCACATGGTGGTAAAGTGCGTGTCATGACTTATTTCCGGGCACGTCTGATGAAGCACCCCCCCCCCCCCCGGGGCACACTAAGTACACTACACTCTTGTTAGTGCAGTTTGTGAGGGCAGAGGTTTACTCATCCTTGGGGGGCCGAGAGACTTGGAGTCCATCTCCGTGTTACTTTATAGAGATAATAGCGCCAAGGCATTGTACAGAGGGGACAGTGTCAACTCCTCCTTCATAAACTGTGTTGCCTTTTTAGAATGGAATGCGTCAATCAAGGTCGGCAGATTGAATGAGGAAGGGAGTGTACACACAAGCCTTGGGAATAAGTGTTGCTCCAGAAGCAGTGTGCTTTGGGCAATGAAGCAAGCAAAGCAGAAATGGAAAAACATCATAGAAGAGAATCTGCAGCAACCCATCATGCATGTCCAACAGATATTGTCAACCGGTGTTAATATTCCCCTATTCAATCGAATAAGCCAAAGCCCTAACCTGATTTAAATCAGCGGTTGGCTTTGGGATGATTACGCTCTCGAAAGGCAAGGGTTGGGATCAAAGCACAGAATTTATCACCTGTTTCGGTTTTCCTGTCTTTGTATTTTTCCTTTCTCCCTTTTCTGCCTCTTTCTTGCACTGGATCAACGTTTGATGAAAAATAATTCCCAGTTCCCAAAATGAGTGCAGCTGCTCACCACCTACTCCCATGGGCACAAATTAAGCACAGGGTTGGCAACAAACAAATCTACTTGAAAAGGGACCAACAAGTCAGGCAGACATTACTTCACGGCTGGACTAAATGTTGCTTTGAATGAGCAAGAGCTTTTGTAGGCCTTGTCTAAAACAGCGCTGTCTTTTGCAAAGTATTTTACTATCTAACAGGGTGCTTATAAGCCAACCATTGCTTACCTTTATTTTTCACTCTCCTTTGCTTGCTCCGTATTGGTCAGCTTCTGTAGACTTCCTTTCTCTTCATCTATTTGTTCGTACCCTGGAGCATGAAGGCAACATTTGTGTCCTTTCGCTCTGCCTTTTTTCAGGCTCTATATTTTTGTTTAAGCATGCTACCAGACTACGTGTTTTTCAATTTTCTCCCTCGCGTACTTCACCCTGATCCTCCGTTGTCGGTCTGCTTGCCCCAGCCCCTGCCCACATTTCTCTGTTGTCCATGTGCTTGCACCACCCTCTCCCCCTCTGTCCATGTACTTGCCCCTCTCTGTTGTCCATGTGCTCTTCCACTCGCATCCTTGCCTCCCTCCTCATGTTTCTTCACTCCCCCGCTTTGCATTCTCTCCATCCCTCTTTCTCTCAGTATTGCCTCCCTTTCTCAATGTTGCCTCCCACCATGCCTCCGGGAACAATAAAAAAAAAAGGCTCTAGGATGCCACCAGCGCTGGCAGCATGATAGTGCTATTTTTTTTTTCCTCCCTCACCTGCGACCTTGTCTCCCTCTCTCCCTCCGTGTTGCCTCCCTCCCTCCGTTTGCCTGAGGGGAGCATAATAAAAAACGCTATGAGCTGTGTAAGTCTTAGTACTTTAGGTCTCGCCTGAGCCACTGCATGCGCTGGTCTGGCGAGACATTTAGTGAGTGGGGGCTTTAGAAATGCGACCACAAGCTTTTGCTTGTGGCCTAAGGCTTTCTGTTACGCACGTGTGAACGCGCACAGCTGCCATCTGGTTTTCCTCGCGATCATTGTCCCACTTTCACTTTCGCGGCCGCATCACTTTCACGGCCGCGCGGCCAATGCTTGTTGTCAATGAGTTTCTGCTGACGCAGGCACGACATGCATTTCTCCAACGGTATCCACTTTAATAGCGTTTTCTTTAAGCAACCACGTCTTTCTTTACTTCTGCTCAGCGCAGCACTCCTGCACGCGTTATGCTACTTCATTGCGGGCCGCCCTGCTTTATACTATTAAATCACTTGATTTATGCCACTGCGCTCCTGAAATGGATGCTGCGCTTTCTCTTTCAAATATGTTCCCTCCCCCCTTTGCAGCTGGGCAAAGCGCGTTAATTGCAGTGGATCGGAACCACAATAGCCATATGCGTGTGCGGTACCAGCTCCGGCTCTCCCGTGGCCTGGGAAGGGCATGTCACCTATGCGTGTGCAGAAGTTGCAGAGACTGCTAGAGCGAGGAGTACTACTCAGAAGCTCTGTAGGCTATAGATGCCTCCCTCTCCCTCCCGCTTGTAGTGTTTAGTGAAGCTAGGATTGGTATGCTTTTATGTGCACAGAGCTAGCAGGACAAATCTCGCATTGGTTTTAAGCCCCCAGTGGACCCACCGTATTCGTGAAGCTAAATAAAGACCCCAGCGGCCCGAAATTAAATGTCGAGATCCGTGATCAAGGCTCCAAGAGAGCCAGACTGAAAGCTTATAGTTTTAAGAGAACCTGGTAATCTGTCGCCCTCCTCGATTGGCACAGAGCCAGGAGTCCTCAGTTTGCTTTTAAAAATATGCCCCAGGCACCGACCTTTACTTTAAAACGTGTTCTATAAAGAGAGACGCCGTTTGAATCAACCACATCAGTTTAAAGTGCTCGCACTACAAGTGTACATCTCAGGAAAAATAAACCAGTGGATACCATGAAAAAAATAGCTGGCTATTCATATAAATCGCGTTATGCTACATCATAAGCATATGAAGTATGCTCACATACTTCATATGTGGCTCACAATCCACGCACCTTTTTGTTGTAGGTTTTGCTTAAGCTGTACAATGTAGCTACAAATACATAGCATGGCATTGGATGCTTTTCAAACAGTGGATCAGCAGTTTAGAATCATCTTTCAATGCTGTGCTTTAAGCTTTCTGAGAAATGATTAATAGTGTTGTAATTGTTTCGGTTTTCTTTCTGTGCTTGCGCTCACTATTAATGGCCGTGTGCTCGTCCCTGCTGCTTCTCCATTTTTTTTGTTAAAATGAACTATTTCTTTTTAACTTGCTTAAAGGTATCATTGACGGTCTTAGTGATGTAATATGCTATGTAGTTTTGGAAGAAGGCCCATGCTGAACTCTGTTCATGGTTGACAACTTTGGCAAATACTGTTGAACACAAAGAAGTTATCTTAATTTCATGTAGACAATTCTGCTAGCCTAGTCTGTTGTGGCCACTGCTGTCCTTAGCAAAGCAAAGGTTCTCACCTTGATTTAAGCAATCTTGTTAGATACCGAGTCCTGGTATGACCATGGTTTGTCGGGTAAAAGTTTGCCCTATAACTGTGAATACCTCACCCCCTCCCTGCCCTTCTCTCACTCTCTCTAGAGATATGGAAACGATACAGATTTGTGCTGGGAAAACAAAAACTTAACATTGTGCATCCTTTATGCATAAAGAAGACAATGTTAGGTTGAAGATGTCGTGTTTGATGGCACGCATCTCTTCTCTATCTGCTTATGAGTTTTGTGGTAAGTGGGTACACGAGAGGTGGCCTTTGGCTGGGGTGGAGAACATTTACAAATACATTTGGCAGTTGGTCTGACTCCAAAAAGATGAGGCTATAAAGAGGTTTGGCAGTCACATTTTATCTCAAATCCTAGGTCAAGACACCTCACCCAGAGAATAGAGTAGGTCCATAGTAAACCCACGCTGGCCCTTGCCTCCTCTTCTACCCAAAAGTTATCCCGACTTGTTACAATAGAAAGGTATATTGTTTCCCCTGTGTAAAGCAGCGTTATTTTTCCTATTTGGCATTCAATGCCTAAGATTCCAAGGTATTATTTATATTCTGTATCATTGTATTCCATCTCTGCCCTAACCCTCCACCACCACCGGCTCCAAGAAACTATCCCTGCAACTTCTTGAGGTTCAGCAAATATTGGGCAAAGGATTTTACACTCTATGCTTTATTATAATCGACAGTCGTTTGCTACATCCTGGAACAGTTTATTTACACCCAGTTACTGGTCAAGGCCTTAAATGCACAACATCACATTACATGTAAAGCACACGTGCACCCATGGGTAGCTTGGTGTTGAATAACAGATGTTTGTTACCCATTCAATGGTACTCATTTTATCAACCTCGTAAGGAAGAAAGGCTAAATTAATATCAAGGACAGGAGCCTTGGGTTTCCTTAGGACCCCACCCACCCCAGGGGCTTCCAAATAATATGGTTCCCCATGCTTGGTTTGACCTCTCGCCTCTCTTCCACCAACATCCACTTCATATCTCCTTATCTTATGTTTGCAGTTTCTTTGGTTTTTCCTCGCTATTTCTCTTTGTCGATGTTTCCCTAGTTTCTTTCCCCCTTTCCGCCTTTTCCCCTTCTTCCCTGGGTTAAAGTATGAGGATAAAAAACGCCCCGGTCTTGTCCAAAAATGTGTGTCCCGGAGTCTGCCGCGTAAAAGTACTGGCACAAATAAACAAGCATTAAAAATGCAACAGGTCTCGCCTTTCATTAAGTTAAAGCCATTTGCTTTACTATACAATACCATTAGCAAAGCAAATGGCTGTAACTTAATCAAAGGCGAGACCTATTGCATTTTCAATGCTTGTTTTAAAAATTATGTTTAGCCATGCTTTACAACATGGCCACAAAACATTGACAAAGTCGGTACCCCTCGTAAGCAAAACCTATAGGCTTTATTAATGCAGCATTTAAAAAAAAAATTGCGTTATCTTAGTGTGAAGCCTGGAAACCAATACTGGTAGGCGGCAATCGCAATTCCTGCCCTTCGAGCGCGTCAGTTCTTGAGACACCTCAGTCGACCTCTTCAGTAGTAAAGAGCCTGGGGGGATTCTGTTTCGTTGCAAGTTCATCCTAAATCTGTGCAGGGGTAACCATGTCAACATGCAGGTCTCCTTCGTTTCAAAAAGTCATCCCACTACTCTAAACTGACCCCCGGGTGTACTTTGCAAGCCTTGACTACGACAACCTCATCTACACAGGGCACACGTGGATGAGTTGGAAAGAGTACAAAACTGGGCAGTCTGAATGTGGTTGAACCTCAAAAACACAATTACATGTGCACTGGCTCCTGGTGAACACAGGAATCAAGTTCACTGTGCACTCAGGATTGACAAAGTCTAATGGGGCAAAATCACAGATTACATTCGCAAACTGTGCCCCTTTGTGCACCAACCTGCATTTATAGACTGCACTGATAATTCGCATCTCGGTGTTTGCAGATGCTTGAGAATTTGGGTCTCTGGGTTGTGGAATTCCCAGAACTCAGACCTCTGAGCCGATTCAAACAGGCGCTCAGTGTCTCAACCCCAACCAGACCTCATCAAACAGAAAGACATTCTGGAATTCTTGGAGTAGGTTGTTGATAGGTCACTTAGACCTTGGAAGAAGTCCCAGCAAATTCCAGTTGCCTCTCGGAACTCCCCTGTCTTTAATTATGTCTGGTGAAGTCTATTTTTCTGCTTTAAAAAAAAAACAAAAAAAGCTTAGAATTTCCACTCGCGTGGATAGAACCATATTACAAAACTTGAATGCAGCAACTAAATCCGTTAGTGGCCGTTTCTAACTAGTCAGCTGATATTTCCACAGAGGCAACTGGCACCCAGGGAAGAGGGCATGGCAAAGTTTCTTCCACTAGGCATTTCAGATTGTTCAGAAGCGGCTGTGCTAAGCACCACAGTGAACCTCTTTAAGGGTTGGGTGCGAGCACGTGGCCGTGGCAGGAAGAGTTTTCCTGGCACTCAACAGATCTTTGTTTAAATAGGGAGGGACCACCCAACTACGCACAAGCCCTCCCATACACGGTGTGTGCGCGCTTCTTTGACTTTTATTTTTTAGTCTGTGCAGCAGGTGTGTGCTGAGTTGGTCTGTTCTCAGGGTTGCAACTTTTGATGTCGAAGGCTTGGCAAGCAGCTGCTCCCCCGGTCAGCCCCCCTCCTACCATCTGTCCTGTTTGTTGCTCTTCCACGTTAATGATCTAAAAGCAGAATTTGTAAATACGCAGAGGAACCCGGTATTATTTTGTTTCTGAGCGTCCATCAATTGTATTATTGCAATAGTTGAAGAAGTAATCGAGTACAGATCTCCTCTTTCGAGCTTGATACTCTCTAGTGCCATTTCCTTTTGTGTCATTCTTTATCCCTCAAAAATAGGAGTTTAATTGCATGCGTTTTTAGTCCGAGGACATGTCGGTGAGGGCTCCGATAAACAAATGTCGTTTCCATAAGTGGCCAATTAAATGGTTGTTAGTTTTGCCAGATGCCTGCATTCTGCCTGATTCTTGCGCCCACACTATCAGCAAAGATTCTTTCCCACGAAGCACTCGAAAGATCTGATTTCAGATTGCCATTGATTGCATCACTTCCTGCATTATGATTTTATTTTTCCCCCAGTGACCCCTCCTAGCTCATGGCCCGTTCTAGTTACAAACATTAGACTCTTCCTCATCACCTCTATTTGGGAACACACAAAGATGGTGCGCCTTACAGCACCTATTACACAACACGCATTGCCAAATGCAGAGGGTCTGGCCTTGGGAAGGTCGTGCATTAATTATTTGTAATATTTTTATTGCAAATGTATGCCATAAAGCGAAAAAGGAGGAAAAGCCATAATTGGTGCTATATGCTTGCATTACAAATATTATATTTAAAAATCATTCGGGGATGTGACAGTTTCAAAAGTCATGTTTTTAAATAAGCAACCTTTCAGTTCCCTTCATACTGTTGTTGTTGTTGGTAGTAGTTGTAGTAGTAGCAGCAGTATTAGTAGTATTTGTGAGGGAGGCGAGAATAAATCACTAGCTAACGAAGCATTGGCAAAGCCTATACGTCTGGCCGTGGCAGGCTGTGATGTTTTTTTCTTTCTGTTTTTTAAACTGCAGGTGCATGCCACAGAAAAATGGCCATCATATGCTTTCTTTAAATGTAAAAATTCCATGATGTGGCATCTTTACTAGTGATGACAAACCTTCCAGCTGCTCTGCGCCTTTTTTTTTTTTTTAATATATTGCTTTTGAGGGGAAGAAGAATATATCGCAACTTAACCAAACACGCAAATAGCATTCAGCTACAATGTTAAAATGTAATTTAAGCAGTTTATAATAGTAATTTTACAAAACATATGGAAGATAAAGCCACATCTGACCGGGTAGGGAAATACCTGGTATTTCATGTTAAAATATTTTCTTAAAAAGCACTCTTTGAACATGCTTTTTCACTTACAGGAAATGAACAATTTTTAGGTGGGTGTTCAAAATGCGCATAGTTTTTGTTCAGTCAATCAGAGTGATGGGAGCCAGTGGGTAAAATGGGCTGAGTTATTTTCCCATTCTCTATACTTTGGTGAGCGGAACAAGACGCATGGATGAAGCCTGATGACCAAATACCCCTCTGTGCATGTAAATTGTATTACAATTTGGGGGGGGGGGGGTGAGACTACTACAGCTGTCTGGGACCAGACACAATACAAGGCAGGCCTGTGTGCATGCATGGTCCTTCACAAATGGGATTATTCTTTGAAGAGTGACTTTTAGAAAGAATTACGGCATTATACACTTGTTATTCGTGTACTAACGTCACTGTCTTCACTTCGGTGTTTTACCAGCCAGTCTCAGATTTTTATTCCAGCCCCCTCAGTCAGACTAGGAAAGGCCCCTCCGTTGTATAACCCGGTCCTGTGTTCACCCACACTGGGTTGCAACCTCAACAGCCAATGTTTATATCCGGGTCAAAAAGCAGCAGCAATTTCCTTAACCATAATAGACATGTTTTTTGGATCGGGTCCATCTATTAGTCCTTCAGTCACTCCATTTCCTTGGCATCTTTTTTGCCTAGGCTGCTTTTTGTTAAACACCTAAAGCGTACAGTGGCTGCAGGTAGCTACGCATCCCATTCATTAACCCTAGTGTTGCTTTCACGTACCCCCATTTGCTTCCACTGACTATAGTGTGTTTTGTAAAGGATGAATGGAGATGATGCGGCGCAGCTCTTTGACCAAAAAAGTTGTGTGTGGAAAATGGCGTCTTGACAAATGTTATGGGGAAGTGCGTGGGCCTGTCAGGAAGCACGGTTTATGATGGTGTCAAAAGTGCAGGAAGGGTTGTGCTGGCAGTAAAGGAAATGGAATTGTAAATATCTAAATATAAAGAAAGAAATGCACCTCAATCTGTTGATCATATTTGCGGAAACCTGAGAAGTTGTTTTTACAGGTCTGAGAAGTCCTTTTTGCAGGTTCTTCATAATTGTCTAGCCGCTTCATATGCAGTTTGAGTTTGATAATGGATTCGAGCAGTTGTATCCCATATTGCTTAAGCGCTTGCGCGTGAGGAATCCCAGTTATCTTCTGGCCATATTCTTTGTTTTTGCACTTATATCTGTAATGGTGATATATCTACTGTGACACATTCAACATTTCACGTAGTACCCACGCTGCTGACCAATGGACCTGCAGAAATTTATAGACTGGGGTTTTTTTGCTTCACATTTTAGGGTAAATGTGCACTTTTTAATGACTCCTTAAAGGTAGTTGGTTACATCGATTTGTGTTTGAACATAGTACTTGCAGCAAAAAATATTCAATTTTCACAGCACTTTTAGCAGTCCATGTTACTATCCCCGAACATGGTGGTAATACATGTGTTACAACAGTCTAATGTACCATCAATGAAAATACCAAACACCCTTCCTGAAAAAAAAAATTAGGTGATAAAGCAGATTACGGGACATTAATCAATGATTTTTCCTTAAATAGACTGAGCCCTCCATCATCCTCGCACCAAGTGTGTAAAATCTTAATCTTTATAGAGTCAAAGTTAGCATCCACATCTTGTCACTTGCATGATTGATTGTGAACACATTTATTCACATTGACCCTCCTACAAGACAGCCTACAGATTTCATTCCTTCTAAATATGTGATTCGCAGAGGCCACATAATTACTCACCCACGTTTAGTGTGTCCATTGTGGCCAAAATCAGACAGTTAGTGAACACCTGTCATCCTCGGTGGTAGATCTGGCATCTTTTGTTGTGGTTTCCCCTGGCTTTTTGCTTCTGACCTCCTGTTTTTGACTTTGTGTTGAACTGCATTTTTGCTGGTTTTAAGTTGTCTAAAATGTAATGGTATTTTGTTTCTCCATGATTGGCATATTTCACTGTGTGGCCTGTAAATCAAATGCTACTAGTGGGCTTGCAGCACGGATTGTGCCACCCACATGAGTAGCCCTTCAAACCGGTCTCAGGCCTGCCACTGTAGGACCTGTGTGTGCAGTTTTAAACTACCATTTTGACCTGGCAAGTTCACCTACTTGCCAGGCCCAAACCTTCCCTTTTATTACATGTAAAGCAACCCTGTGGACGGCCCTATATAGCCCCATGGACAAAGTGCAGTGTATTAAAATGTAGCACATGTACTTGTGAGGTTTACATGTCCTCTCCATAGGTTAGCATTGGAACTGCCTTGTAACATCTTTAAAAGTGTATCCAATTGGGAGTAGATGAATTGGAGTTTGGTGTCTCTGGACTCTCAATTTAAAAACACATCTTTTAGTGAAGTTGATTTTTAAATTACAGGTCTGAAAATTGCACTTTTAGAAAGTTGGCATTTTCTTACTTAATAATTCTGTGCCTCTATATGTCCATAGAATACACGTCTGGGTTGGGTGACAGTTGGGCTTTGTGTATTCACTCTAGACAGTTGCACACAAAGGGAGCTGAGGTGTGCCCTGCATATTCTGATGGTCCATCACCTGGATGATGAGCCTTCTGAAACTTGCACCTGAATAGGGCTGTGCCTGTCTCCACACAAAGAGCTGCATACCCCCTATAGTGTGTCTGGATCCAAGGCCAGAAAGGGCAGGGCCTTGTGCATTACATACACCATTCTTTGAAGTCTCCCTACTTCAAAGGCTAAAATGGGTATAAGTACTGGACCTAAGACATCATACACTTCTGGACTGAGGGCATTCTGCTAGGAAGAAGAGCTTTTGTGCTGCCAGGAGCAAGTGCCACTTTGCTGTTTGCTTTACTATGTTAGACTGCTGCCTGTTGCTTCTGTCCTGAGTGTGAGAGGACGGGACTTAGCTCTCTACATCCTGCTTTATAAAGTTCCTCCAAGGGCTTGAGTTGAGATTGCCTCCTGTTGGAAGTCTCAGGGCCATCAAAGACTTCACCTGCAGCACCTGGGCTCCTATGCTGAGAGCCCTTCTTTGCCAAGTGGTGCCAAATCCAGTACCTGGTCCCTTTTGAAGTGAGTTTCTGTGCTAAAAAGAAGAAAATCAGCACATGGACTTCGAGCACCACTTTTGAACCAGCACCGTTGGCAACACCAAAGCCATCATCCCCGCTCACCGCAATGACTGTGACTTACAAAGTAAGCTCCGATGCCGCCGCACCACCTCTGAAGAACCGCCAACGTGCGAGTCTAGATTACAGCGTCACCGAAGTCCGTGACGCCCGACTGAGACTCTGTTGCAGTACCTGTGGCCCCGTGGTGTGACAGCGACGCCGTGAAGTTGATACCTCACGTCTTGACCCTCAACGCTTCGACAACGCACCACCATTCGTTTTTTTTTTTTTGGGGGTTTTATATAGTGCGAACTAGACCCGAGACATCGGGTATCAGATCGCTTTACATGAGCTCCAGTTTCATTACAGATGGACACATTCATTTTTGTTAGGCACGGGAGATTAAGTGATTTGCCCAGAATCACAGGATGTTGAGCGTCCTTGCAGAGACTCGAACCCCGTTCCCCAGCTTCGAGGTCGACCTCTCTACCTGGAAGGCTATGTCCTCTCCCCAACCATCGGAACCGAAGCCTCCTCGCATCACCTCCCCTGTGCCTTGCATCGTCCCCAGGCGTCAGGGGCTCAACAACTCTGCACCGCCTCCAGGAACCAGCGTCTCACTTGCTTCAGCGATGCCTCACCTCTGTTGTGCAGAGCAACATCCCCGAGCGCCGACGCGCCAACAACCTTCATAGCTGTAAGGAACCGACAGCACAACTGCCTCAGCGATGGCTCACATCCTCTGCACCTTGCATCTTCTTTGATTCTCAACGTCTCCAAGGTACTGTACTTTGGTATGCACGACGCTAACAAATAAAAACAAAGGCCTCGAAGCTCGAGGGGATTTAAATCCTTTCGAGCTCCGAGAGGCCTTTGTAAAACATTGGAATGTTGCTCTGCGGGCCTTTACCGGCCCATAGAAGCAAGGTGCACTCCATTGTCTTCAATGGAGCTCCCAAAATTCCAATGTTCTAATAGATATTCTTTTCTTGAAATAAAAAATGATTAACGGACAAGTGTACGGGTACCTCATGCCTTTATCTTGTCAAAAAAACCTACAAACGTACAGAGGTCCTGAAGCGGCTCCCCAATAATAGTCCTTATTTACAAGAAACAAATCTCTTTTGGAATTGACATTCACCTATCAAGATGTCCTTTTTCCAAGCCATGCTAACTTCGTTTGACCATTACGCATTTTTAGGCAGCATTAAATTGAGTTTTCACCGGTCAGTCTTCCGCAAGTAAAAGGCCTCAGCAAGGAAGGCTAAATATAGCCCTTTACTTTTCTGACAGCCCTAGCCTCCTAGGTTTGCTCTTCTCTATCCTTTTAGTCATAGGTCTGCAGCAACCGTTTGGCTTTGCTTTTGGGATGCAGAAGTGCAGTACAAAAGAAATTGTATTGTTGGCATAAATCTGTCTTTACAGGGCAAAATCAATTTTTCCTGGACAAATTAAGTAAAGTGGTGGTACTCTGTTTAGAAGAGGTGAAGTGCATTGGACTCCGCTCTGCAGAAGAGTTCAGCAGCACATTTTCTCAAAATCAATACTGTTTAGTCTTTTCGTGCTTGTTCATCATAAAAATGGTTTCCCTTAGAGTTGTTTTAAATCTCTGTTGTCCTAACAATGAGATGAGATTTTGCCATTGTGTCTTTCAAGCGAAACCTATTCGGCTACTTCCTTATCAACTCACATTAGCCAGGCACCCATCAAGTTGCTCTTTTTTTTGTTTGTTTTCCAATTTTTTTTTTCTTTTTTGAAGTTTTTTCTAATCACGAATAGATGTGGATATTTGTGTTGTTCTGTCACAAAAAAACTTTAGACCCGATTCATGAAAAAAACGTAAAAGGGCAAGCGAAGATTTGCATCTCTCCATGAACATAGTTTTATGGGTTTTTGTTTCCAGTTCACAAACCTTTCAAGCCTGGAAAGCTGCATCGCGTCGAGCTTTCTAGGCGTACTACCGGGAATGCCATGTGACATATCTTGTAGGTTCTTATTCTCCTTACACTGAAATCAACAATGGGTCTATTGTGTAAATGCACATTTTTCTCTCCATGGGAGAAAGCACTGTGAAGAAAGGTCTTTCCCTACGCCTCCACTAAAAATGGGGGTGATCCATTGCCCCTCCCATTCTGGAAGGGGAGTTACCTCAGACAGAAAGCGACCATTTTCAGGATTTAAAGTGGTCAGATCCGAGATTGTGGATGCCTATAAATTCACCTTTGTGTAAGTTCACAAACGTACAAGTCAAACTGCGTCTTTTAATGCCCACTTCCTCTTCCCCCTTGCACCGGAATTGATGCCGAGGACGTCTCCTCAGACAAGGCAAAGACATCAAGAGTAGAAAATCCATTTAGTCCTGTGAAATCTTTACAGGCGTAAGTGAGGTATTTTCAGCTGCAAACTTCGTTTACCACTGAAAATACCTTTGTGAATGGGCCCTTTTGTATTTTACATTAGTTGAGGGACAGCCGAGTCTCCCTTTGAGATGTCTGAATAAGGAAGCAAAAGCCATGAAATGTCATGTTGAGAAGCAGTTGTTTGCCTCCTTTGAAATTAAATTTCTGATTGGCTGACTGGTTTCTATTTGTGACTGAAACTAATATCTATGCTTACATTTGCCATTTTTGAATGTCTTTGTTTAATTCCTGTTCAGAGAGGACGTTGGCTTGGCTGTTTGAGGTGGGCTGTTCCTTTTGCAGCAGGACTGAAGCTGATTTGCATATAGCTGTGTTGAATCTTAGGTGGTAGGGTGGGCAAAAGAATGACGCGTTGAAATGCTACCTCATGCGATTGCAAGTGGTTAGAGAAATTGCAAGATTTCCTCAATCTTTTCTGTGTTTGATGTTACGTCCTAAGTGGCTAAGGATGTGCCCAGACGTGGGCCCCTTGCTCACTGTGGCACTGGATTCTGACTGACGAGCCCCAATCATGGCGAAGCAGGTCTTGGGTTGCATATGTTTCGATTCAGAGAGGGCGATGGCTTCGAAGTTCTGGCTGGAAAGTTCTTTTTGAAGCAAGAACAAGGCTGATTTGCAGATGGCTGGTCTAATCTGAGGTGGCATGGTGGGCTGACCATGGGTTGGAATGCTAGCCAGAGTGATTGCCAGTGGTTAGGCAAATTTCAAACATTCCGCGAATCACCTTTTGTGTGTTTGATGTGTTGCTGCAAGTGGCCAAGGGTAAGCCCAGATGTGGGTCCCTTGTTCACTGTGCCACTGGAACTAAGCTGCACCCACCCAACTAGCTCCATTCAGAGTGAAACCGGTCTTGGGTTGCTTGTGTTGGCATGGCTGTTTGTGCTGGACTGTTACTATTAGAGCAGGACCAAGACTGATTTGCGTATGTCTGGCTGTAATCGAAGTTGGCATGGTAGGCAAAAGAACGATGGGTTGGAATGCAACCTCGAGCGGTTGCCAGAAGTTCTACAAATTACAAGCATTCCTCCCATTACATTAGTTTTTTTTTGTTTTGTTTAATTTGCACCATATGGAAAGGCACAGATTGTTAAAAGGAGCAGTGCAAAGATAGCACTTTTCTAATGGTTTACAAGCTGACTGTAAAAGCGGTATTCCAAACATTGTGTTGAGTGGTAAGATGTATTCACTTGTTAACATGTGATGTCGCCCAGTCATTAGTTACTGTGTATTTTATTTGCCAGGGAAATTGAAGTGCTATTGTCATTTTATTTTTTCCTTTTATTCTGCAGTTCTTCCACCGGTTTTGGTTCCACGGCACAGCGAGTACAACCCGCAGCACAGTCTTCTCGCTCAGTTCCGCAACCTGGAGCAAAATGAACCACACATGCCACACAACGCTACGTTCCCGGATTCCTTCCAGCAGTCAAACAGCCACCCATTCCCACACTCGCCCAACAGCAGCTATCCCAACTCTCCTGGTAGTGGCAGCACCTATCCTCACTCCCCCACCAGCTCCGATCCCGGAAGTCCTTTTCAGATTCCAGGTATGTTGGTAGACCTGTGACTTAAAATATTTGTTCAGGTGTGTTCTATAACTTTTTTTT
Organism: Triturus cristatus; assembly: GCF_964204655.1. NCBI lineage: Eukaryota > Metazoa > Chordata > Amphibia > Caudata > Salamandridae > Triturus > Triturus cristatus. The sequence continues at coordinate 502,973,160 of NC_140582.1, forward strand.
TTTTTTTTTTTTGTATGTCTGATATTTTGGTTGCTTATAATATGTAATCAAGGACATGTGTGCACAGTATGAATCGTTCAAATGCAAAAATGTTCCTAATTGTTCCATCTGAACCATGAAGCAGTAGCAATTATTCATTGCGAGCCCATAGCATGTTGGATAATGCCAAATTAATCCTTCAAATTCAGGAATGTGTCTTTAAAATTTCAAACTTTAATATTGACAAACTAGCATGACTAAAATTGATTTTTTTTTGGGAGACCAAGTTGAACAAAGCATGACTAAAAAAATTAAATAGCCATTATACAATTTATTTTGAATCCCCCAAAATCCCTTTGGTGAAACCCGCTTATTACAAAGATACCCTTTATAGTAGAAGAAACCTTCCCAGATGCACATTCCCCTTGGTACTCCAAGCATCAATATAAAAATAACTTTCATTTTTATGGGTTCACCTTCATATCCCGCAGTTCTAATATCAAGTTCTTGTAATTTAAATCACACAATTAAGCTTTCATCAAATAATTTCTGAAATATGAGAGAAAGTTTTGCCCTGATTCAAACATTCTCACTTTTTGGCCTTTGATACTTTATAAAGGAGTCACTCATTCTGTCTCCTAGATATATAAAACACTTTCTCATGTCCCCTGTCACACACTTTATTAATTTGTTTGCTTTTTCTCACGCCTATAACACTTAATCCCCTCTAGGCATTTATGTCCCTCTCTATGCAAGACAGTCTTTATTATTCCCCATATGACGATGTTCTCCACACCTGTAATATTTACCCATGAATTTCATTATTTCTAAAAGTTGATTCTGACTAAAAGTGCCATCTTTCTGTTGTCGGTTAGTAATTACTTGTCGAGCCTTCTCAGCTGTTATATTTTTTGAGTTTTTCTGTGCATGCTAACCCGCGTTAAAGCACCTTGGCAAATTGTATTATTACAGTTGGAAAGAGACCATCACACACCCATAGATCCTCCCAGACCATCTCATTGTCAGACCCCAGCATAAATTCATGTCTAATAATTTCTTCAAGACTGACGGTATACTTGCAAGTGGTTGTCCACGTCCCTAAACCATTTACATAACCCTCCACTGTCTTGTCCTTCTTTGCATCATTTCATCAAAAGGAAACTGTTCCAATACTACAGTCACCTTTGGCAAGTGGTTCCAGCAGTGTTGGCGGGTGAACTTTGAAAGTGGTGGGGGCGAAGTGAGCTAAAGAAAGATGATGGATTCAACCCAGATCTGTGACTGGGGGTGTCAGAAGCATTTCAGCGCTCCTTCCATCATCTCCTTGTGTTTGCTTTGTACGTCCTAAGTTGGCAGGGTATGCCCAGACGTGGATCCCTTGCTCACTTTGCCACTGGATTTAAGCTAGCCTGGCTGATGAGGAGTGTTAGCCCGAAACCGGTCCCAGGATGCTTGTCTCCGGTCCAGGGAAGAACTGGCTTGGCCGTTCGGGCTGGACTTTTCCCATGAGGCACAGGGTCAAAACTGATTTGCATATAGCTGGGTCTGAACTGGGGTGGTGAAGTGAGCTAAAGAACGATGATGGATTCAACCCAGATCTGTGACTGGGGATGAGTGTCTGAAAAGATTCAGCACTCCGTGCATCATCTCCTTGTGTTTGCTTTGCATATTCCATACCACTAGACATAATGGTCTCAAAATTAGCAAGGTTGATCATTGAAATATCAGTGTGAAATATTTTCTAAATAGATTTATTGCTCCAAATATCGGCTGTTTTTTTTTTCTGTGAGAAGCACTGCATGCTTTACTAAACGCAAACAGGTATTGTATAGGTCAACAGCAAAACAAGCTTTCCTCACACACAGAATGAGTTCACCAAAGGCAGAAGTGCCATCTTCACTGATTCACCTGTGCTCCGCTCATGTCGCAACAGTGAAAGCTTGCATGACACACAGAAGCAGTGCAGCTGCATGAGTTTTAATTACACAGATCATCCCTCAAGCTACACGCAGAACTTGGCACGGCAAATAGCACACAAAATGTAACAGACACCCATCTCATTGTAACAAATTGAAATTAAGTACTCCGAAGAGCACAGTAGGATTGGGTTTCGTGCAAGGTATAAGGGGTGCTTGCATACAAGAGCCACGCTACTTTCCTATAGCAAAGTCTCGCTAATTAAAGTGTTCGCTTAAGAAAAAACAGAACTGTTTAGCATGCAGTGCTCATTTTGTTCCTTAACATGGCACTTCCCTTCTTCTTAAGACCCAACCCAATGATAAATAAAACTCAAACTAGATTTTAACTTTTGTTTGTCTTGGCTGCAAACCGTTTCATATAATTAACAACGAAACTTCGCCAGAGATCTCAATGTGGAAATTAACTCACCTTGCAGTAGTTAAATCTTCCCCTGCACTGCCAGATAAAATGTTATGACGTAGTTGGGAGACTCGAGTTAAAATCCACGTGCAAGGGAAGAGGCTATTTAGAAAGTGCCAGCGCTCATTTTAAGTTAGCGTTACAGCTGTCACAAATCCAACCCCATCCTGTGACATGAGAGTTAAAGGTGTATCTGAGGAGGAGAAAAGGAGACCTGTACCTGCCTCCTATTTTAATCCCGGGCTGCGGCGTCCTGCACCCGATGTAGGATTAAAATTGACAGCAATGGGTCCTGCTGCAATGCAATGGGAAACTGCAAGGGGAGTCATTGTCCTCCACTATAGACGATGGGCGGTTGACCGGCATGTGCTCCCTGCGCTTGTGCAGTTACCTGGGGAGAAATATTGAAACTGAAAGCCAGTTTCAGGAAACTCGCGCCGAGGAGAAAGTAATAACATTTTCGTGCATGAGGAAATAGTGCAAGAGACAATCATCAAGCACAAGTGTGTGTGGGGGAGGTGCGGGTGGCTCCAACGTTCCTGGGAAGCAGCCGTCCTTGAGTGCAAGTATAATTTCTTAATCCATACCTCATTTTTATTTCGACCTACTGCAACTATGGTAAAGGATTTAACACTTCTTGTCCTTCAGGTCCCAGGCAATGTAATAGCAGAGATGGTTTTTAGGATGAGCAATCGAGACCTCTTGTATATACTTTAGTATATACTTATGTGAAGAAGGAGTGTGTTTAACTCCGAAACGCGTCGGACGTAGTGTCGACCAAATAAATCGCACTTTGGATAGAGGCCACGGCTCCGGTGTTTTTGTATTCCTGGATTGTAGGAGACACGCATTGGTGATTTTGTTGGATATTGTGGGGGTGGCTACCCCTGCCGTGAGCCCACCGTGTAAGAGGCTTGGGATAAAGCCAACGTTGGTGCTTGGATACTGAAATGTGTATGTACTTTTTGGCTCTGGAGATCAGCCCCAGGACTTGTCTGCTTCTGCCTAGGGACTTTTTTTCTGTTCAACTGCCTCTATTTAACTGTCTTGATAGAAAACGATCAGTAGAGGTCAGTAGAAAACCAGAATTGCTTTCTGCTGAGGGACCTTCTTTTTGTTATTTTTCTGGCAACTGCCTCTATTTAACTTTCTTGATAGAAAACGACCAACAGAGGTCAGTAAAATACCAGAATCACTTTAGCATTCTGTAGATTCCAGTCCATAGAAATGGTCTTCCACAAGCACCCGTAGACAATATTTTTTTCAAATTTTGTATTTTCAGTGATATGACCACGGAAGGCCCTGATTTGATATTAAAAACAGAGCTTTGGACTATACCATTTACCGCTGAAAGGCAATAATGCTCTCCAGGTGTTCCCATACCTGGCGTGTCACGCAGTTTTGTGCTTACTTTCCCTACATGTTAAAGAACAGTCGATGTTTCAGCACCCAGGCTAATGTGCTGCATAGCTAAATGCATATAAGGTCCCAAAGGCGAGACCGATTGCATTGCAAATGCTTGTTTTTTCTGTGCTCGGACTTGTACCACCCACTTTGGCGTGTCTGGAAAATACTTTCTTCCATTTTTCTAAATTTAATACAGACTTATGTGAACATGTGGGCTGTGTATTCCTAAACTTGTATTCACAAAAAATGCGTCAGTACAATTGTTAGATAGACCCAACTGCATTAAGTATCTACACATTTATGAGTAAAGAGGCAGATCCTGACTAGATATAGGAACTGCTGCTGGGAGGTTTGAAGGGTAGTGTAAGGGGGCTGTCCCACTACAAACACCTGTTACATTAGTACAAAACTGAATTTGGGATAGTGAAAAGAGCTATATGAAGAAAGCACGTGGTCTGATTTAAAAAAAAAAAAAAAAAAAAAAAAAAGTGATTTGTGAAGAAAAAAAGACGATTGCCTTATTGTTGTTCCTCCTTTAATCCTCGAATGCAATATTGCTGCAGGCTAGTACAAAAACGGACTACCTTCTGTACACATTTCCTTGTGTTCATTATTAAACCAGCTGTATTCCACAAGGATTGCTGTCATTTCACAGGGTTGAAAAAGTCTACATTCGATAGAATTTATACACAGTTGCTGTTTTTGGATGGAACTGTATTTTGCTGCACATTTTCCACCAGGAAAGGAGTTCAGTCATAGGGTCAACAATGTGTAATGGTTGCTCAGAATAATAATGACCCCTTGGGGGATGACCCCACCAATGGAATCCATGCGCCACAGTGGTGATGTCATCCCGTGTGACCAGTTTTCACCAGCAGTCCCAGGAAAAGGACCTCAGCATTTGTCTACTAACCCCCAAGCAGATGGTGATGTTTGCATGCCATTTATTAATGCTTCTTTTATGCAAAAGCAATAAAGAACGCTTTTTGACTTTTGATCTACAAGTAAGGTCAAAATTTGTCTTGTTCAAGAACCTACACAAGTGTATGTAACAACAGGGTTTGCTTTCACAAGACTGGTGTCAAACCGCACGTGCTTGGGTAATATGAATGTGCATGTTCAAAGAAGATAAAATCAACCCTTGTGGTTTGAGTCTGTACCGTGTTGTATTGTGACCGTGCTTGTGCAAGAGCTGGTAGGCACAATGCGTAGGGGGTTGGAGCATCGAGATAACCTGGTAAATATAAAAAAAAACATAATCTGCCCACATTGACTAGGTTTTCCCGGTTATGTTTAGAGCCGTCTGTGTGTAACGACGCCACCAGGGTATTTGGATAACCATGGGCCCCCACCGTCTGGTTGGCGCAGTCCGGACTGAAAGCGAGCATGCAGGAAGACTGGCTGGCAGGTTGGGAGATGGCTACAGGAGAGATGTTGCGCTGACGGATACCTGCACTTATCCGGTGCTGGGGCATGCCGTTGCCTGGCTCTCAATGGGGCTGGCCGAGATGATTATTAGTGTAGTGGCAGCTGCAGGCTGTTCGGAGTATAAATACAGTAGGCACAGGAGGTCAGGCTGGTTATGAAAGGCAAAGTGCCACTCACAACTAGCCTCTCTAGAGTGAGGGCAGTGACATCTGTCCTGCCGCAGGAGGATGCACCGCAGTTTCCAGGCACCCTAAGGCACGGTGGCAGGAAGCTGAGAAGCCCCCAGGGCCGAGGAGCTTCTCCCCAGCAGCAGCTCCTTTCCTGAGCGAGTCGATTTAAGAGGAATATCTGGGGCCTTGTCAGAAGACTCCAAAGAGACCGGTGGACGTCAGCAGGAGTCCACCCCTTTGCTGGCTGTCCCTGTGGTGTCACTTACACCATTTGTCTCTGTTCAAAACCGAAAACGGGCTGATGGAAACCTATACTGAAGAGTTTTCTCACAAACCAATTTCTGTAATCTTTTTAAGAGATAAATGGCATAATAAATGCCCCCCACACCTTATTTTTTCCTGGGCCACTCCAATTGCTCTGTATTCCGGTATACTGCAGAAATGCCCTGACTCTGACATCCTCCTCTATTCTACCTCTTATTTTATTTTTTATTTATTAACATGTTAAAAGCCTCCCATACACATTATTCTACTTGCCTCTGTATTTAGTTCTCCTGAATTTTCCTCCCTTGCATTTTTTCTTCGCAACTTTTTTTTTTTTTACTCCTACCTCCAAACAGCTTCCTCATCCCTGGTATCTTGTATTTATTGTGCAGCTCTTCTTTCTTCCTATTAGCCCTCTGGTTTTCATTCTAATCTTGTGGGTGAAGTGGGGGGGGGGGGGCGACTCCTTGTGGCTCAGTTGTGGTTTTTTATTTGTCTTTTAGTCGGCTCAAACTCCCCTTCCCATTTCCCATCCATTTAACATTTTAGTACACTGGCTAATTACATAGAAAATGCCAGACTTTTGAATTTTTGGTTCTTAGATAACTAACCTAGGATTCCTTTTTCTTTATTTTCACAAAATGTGTTATTCATTTTATGGAAATGTTTAAAATTTTGGTATTTTACCAAAATGGAAACCTGCCATTCTGGTGCCATTTTTTCTTCTTTTGCCAAATTAATGAAGTCTGGAGCTCAATCCATGGGCTAAAGCCACTCGGAAGAATTTCCTAATTGCTGTTGCCAGAGGTGCTCAACTGGTTCAGAAGCACATCATATCTCAAACTTTCTCTCCCTCCACAGTGTAGTCAGAGTTGGGGAGTCATTACCTATATACAGTGGGCTGGCTCCAACCATATGGCTTGCCCAGATTCCCCAGGCACTGAGGTGGCCCTAGCCCCGTGAGCAAGACAAACCCTTTGTAACTGGATGAAGGCCACCAGCATACCTGCACAATAAATGTTATTGACTTACCCGACCTTGATCAGGAGCATCGCTTCAGGGGGGTGTGATGTCCCCCTCAATGTGTCTCATGGTAAATAGTTGGGTACAGGTGCTTTCAGTCTGGTATGGTGAGCGGTCTGTCGGATTTTGCCCTGGATTTTCACATGCGCACACAGACAAAAATACGCACACACTCTATTGTTTCTGACTTAAAACGTAGTTTGTTTGAAAACTATTGTGTTTTAAGTACCCCCCCCCCCCCCCCAACAATGCACACTTTCCTGTCGATCCACTGCCTCTTAAGCTCCCCTCGTGTCCTGCTTCTCATAATGTTTAACAAGATGCCAGCATGATTGTTGGTAATCGCACCCCTGGCCTTGATGCAGGAAGGTGAGGGGTTGATGCATCTTTTCTAGGCTGTACTTGCAGGGCCCTAGCTTTCCCTGGTGTCCAGGTGACCGTGGTGTCGATGGAACCCATGGCAGACCCTGGTCCCAGAGAACTAAGTCACTGCATAACTGGGCTGTGGCTCTGTGCTGTGGCTCTGTGCTGTGCAAGGGTACCCCCCAACCTCTCTGGTTAGGAGCCATGCACTGAACCCTTTTTGTGTATTTTCCTGGCGATCAGGGGTTAAACTAGAAAAAATGATTATGCGAGTATGTTTCTTTTTTTTTTATGAAAAGGGATATTATATGAAGCCCCGTCACACCCAGTGCTGCAGTGAGCCAAAATGTCTTTCTGACTCGATCCTTTTTTAAGAAATCTGCTGTATCTCCAGCTCTCTCAGTTGCTGCTTCTATTCGCCTATTGTGCAGCCACTCCCATCTCTGACTGATTACTTCATCCCACTCCACTCGTCTTTAATTCTGTTAACCCCTTGTCCTCCACATCACGCTCAGTTGATCTTCACTTCAAATCCTCTTCCTGCGCTGCTTCCTTTTGCTCTCCCAAGCATCTTGAAGCAGTCTGAAATGGCTGATAGCCAATACGTGGGTGCTGTAAGAAAGAAATGCAGTAAATACATTGATTGGGTCTTTACTCTATGTTGGTCATCAACCAAGCCGCTAATAAACACATGAAAACTAAAAATCAGACATATTTTTATTTTCAAACCACATCTGTTGAAAGTTTGTCTGTATGACAGTTCCCGCCCTCTGCCGTGATGCTCAGCATTGCACTATAACTCCTAGAAAATTGTGTCCCCGATGCCCATCCTCTACACATGCCAATGTTTTGTGCTGTTTATTTTTCTTAATACCTCTAGAGGGGGTGACCACAGTTGCAGGTGGTGACTGGGCCCTGCTTACCAGGCTAAGAATGTAGAACGATTACTTGCAGCTCCGAGTCCAGGTCAGTTCAGCAAAAGGGCTCTCTATCTAAGGAACATAGCTTCCCATGTAAATTCAGTACCTTCAGAATAGATAAGGTATAGAAACACCTATAGCTTGGTTTGCCCCTTCAGCTTGTCAACAATTGGGCCATCTTTAAGCTTCAGTGAACCAAAATCCTGGGCACTAACTAAAGTGCTGTTTGTATACTGCACTTTTGCCATTAGTATGACTGTGGTGGTGTATGAGCGAGAAGTAAGATGTAGGTGCTGGTATCGTGTGTTGGTAATGGTGTAGGTAGTGGAGTTATTGGTTGTCTTGGAGACGCAGGTGTAAGGTAGTGGCGTGGACTTGCTCCTGTAATGTGTACAGGCATGGGGGCATGTGGTTATGGAGGGTGCATAGGAAGTGATGCAGTACTATTTTTAATACCTTCAGCCAAATGTCTTTGTCCACATACAGACCTGTTGCTTGTTCTTGGCTCTTTTGACGGGTCCAGTCAGTACGCCTCCCTTCCAGCTCCATCCATATTCTATTGTACTACTAAAATAATTTGAATCTGTTGCTCAGTAGTCATTTCATTGGGTCATTGCTGAGAAGATATTTCTGTATTTCTTTCCCTTAACAGATTTATTGGCCACATTTCTTCTTATTTTTCAGAATTTGTTGACATGAGGCTTCAAGGTTTGAGAGATGTATTCAGTGTGAATAGATGGAGGCAGTTCAAGAGCCTGAATGTATTCAAGGCAGAGACCTTGCTGTGGTCCATTGGGGGAACCATGCAAAGTTTAGTTTTATTCTGACTCGACGAGTTTGAAAGCAGTAATCCAACACAGAGAGACACTTGCACAATCCACGTGTACCCTCTGGACATATGGCACCTTAATGCTTACATGTAGTCAATGTTGGGCTCTTTTTTTTGTTTGTCCGATACTCTTTTCAGTGTCTGCTAACTAATTGCCTCATTATGCTTTGAAACCTGTGGCATACTCTTCGAGGAAATGTATGAAACAAGACAGAGCCAATAGGTTCCTTTATTGTGCTAGTGCAAGCTGTATATATAACTGGGCACAAATGCACAGAGAGTATTTGTGCACTATTTCCGTGTACCCTCCCTCTTTCGGTGCCTCCTGTATCCATGCTGTATCTTTTTTGTTCTCCAAGATTGCAGCGCCGCTTGACGCTAACATGAAAAGATTGGGGATTTAATAAACCGCATCACCACATGCTTTGGTAATAAAAAAAAAAACAGGGCAGAAGAGGAAAAGAAAAGATAGGTTGTTTATAGACATAGCACAAATAATTTCTGATCATTTGTGCATGCTTGTGTTTGCAGGCTGTTGAGACAGGAATGTCCTTTACATGCTAAACATACGTATTCCCTTGCCCTGAGTGCCAAACTACATGTGAAGCTGGTGTCCTGACTGTTTGGCCCTGGCTCGCGCTAATCCAGCATGTGCACACAGGCCTCGGCCTGTACCCGTTAATATGACCTTCAGAACCTGTTCTATGACCTGGAGGACCAGCTAACTGGGCCCTCATAGTGGGCATTCGACTACTGTCTGTGATCTGGGTGACCTACATAAAGCAATGTTGGCAGCGTTGCTATGACCAGACGTTTTCCTCTGTGCTCAGGAGTGGTGTCCCTTGTGGTTCCTGTACTATGCAACAGCAGGACGATACACCGGAACCTTGCGCTAACATTCTATTTGCGGATTGAGTTTATGTGTGCAGTGAGTGTGAGGCACATGTATGGCAGGCAGTAAGACTGTGTTGTGAGAATCTGATACTAGGGCCAGTCATATCCATTTTGGACTCTCCTGGTTTAGCATGGCACAAGATGGAGGATATACATATCTTTCCCTGGCAGTGTATTACATTAATTCCTGTCGTACCTCAAACTGCTAATCATTGAAACCATATCTACACCCCCTTCTATATTAATGGTTCAATCCTGCAAGCAGCGTGTTTTTCCATAAGGTACTGTGGTGTTCTTATTGCAGTGTGCATCTACTTTCTGTTTGTAAAACAAAATGACATGCATTTTTAAAAATAGAAAATTGTGGTCTGCTCAAGTGCTTAATCACAGGAAACTGCAAACAAAGGGCTGCAGATCATCTCACCAGTGCACTGTGCGGCTGTAATCCAATCGTGCCTAACTGAATCTAATGTGCAGTGTCTTGTAATAAGAGTCGCTTGTCTCACCCTCTGCTTCCTGCTTTTAGCGGATACTCCGCCCCCTGCGTACATGCCGCCCGAAGACCAGATGACGCAGGATGGGTCCCAACCAATGGACACGAACATGATGGCTCCACCAATGCCCCCAGAAGTCAGCAATCGAGGAGGTAAACCATGTTTAGAAACCTTAATTATTGATAGCGTTTAATAACAAAGAATGATGGCATACATGAAGATACCGGAGGTGTCTTTATTTTTTCATTATTGAAGCTGTGTAGATTACTGACTTTATCAATAAAAATGCAGATTCACCAGGCACATTTTGCCTTCAGGTGATAAAAGAAGAATGCTCAGGGCAAAGCTATACTGTTGCTAGCGTTCTGTGAGGATAAACAGGCAGCCTTTTTAATCGGGTATCAAAATTACGAATAGGGGTTATGGCTCTGGAAATTATATTATGTGACTTTGGCATTTGATATGTCATTGAAGAAAATTGCATCACATGCCGTTCTGGAGAGAGACGCCCCTCCTGAAGTCATGGTCATACTGCTGGTTCCCTGGTAGCATCATTCATTACCAGATGCTCCGAGGGTCACAAGGGCCAGCCCGTTCCGCTGTCATGGGCTTTTACAAATCATTGTTTTCAAGTGGATCGAGGTTACATCACCCAGAATAATATAAGCTGTTAAACGAAAATCTAATTATGTGGTTCAGTTAGCACAAGGCCTGTCCCTCTCCTACTGCAATTGTGTGGCCCTCTTGAACTGCTCAGTCAATGCACCTCTATCCTGACATGCAGCTCCATTATCCTGCTGTTCCAGAGCACCTACAAGCAGCTCGGTAACGATGCAACTCAGTCCTGACCCGCTTCACCCCTCTACTGTGTTGGAAACAGAACCCTTGCGAGCGGCTCTACCAATCTACCTCATTTGCCCCTCACATGTATGACTCCGTAGCATCCTTAATAGCCCCTTACTTTTGCACCTCAGTCCTGCCAAGATTGCAGCTCACTGCGCCTGTGTGTAGTGACTTTAGGGCCCTCTGAGTGCATTAGTCATAAGATTCAGAAGTAAGTAATCTTGGTCAAAGTAGGTATCCAGGGTTCAAGCAGAGCTGATAAGGCCCTGTAGACCACCTTGAGCTAGATTTGAAACATCTCAGATGGTATTCTCTGTATTTCGCTTTTCAATCCCTATACTGCCGGCTTTATATCATGACCTGGTGCAAGAGTGATGGCTTGATGGCAAGTAGAGCCAAATTCCCTCACCATGATAGCTGTTCATTCATACTGTGTTTTATCCTTTATCTCAGCTACTCAAATAGGGGTTGTAATGAAGATGCAGAGTCTTCGTTACTGGTCCACCCATCCCCAGCGTTCTGCCTCTCATCTCGGATTCCACAAGCTGTCACACGCACACACCACACAGAGATTTTATCAGGACGCTACATTAAATTTGCTGGCAAACGTATACATGTAACCTTCGCCTACAACACTCCACCCAAAACCCCTATTTTTCTATCTCTGCAAATTGTCCACACCTTAGTTCAAAGATTACAACCTTGCCTTTAAAAGTCATACCCCTGCAACCTAACAATGCCTAATCTCCTGTAGTTCGTCTATTAATACTGCCAACCAATGCATGAAATTCGCATACCCCCTCCCCCACTAAAGAGACACCAAATGTCCTACTAATATAATCTACCACATAGAAACAGGAGTAAAGGCATTGCATGTTTCCTGTAGAGCATACAAATAATCCCAATAACCAACAATAACTACAAAAAAGATGAATCTTGGGACCTGGAGCAGCGTGGTGCCCAGCGTAAAGCACAACAATGCCTCGTCAGGGAGTGGTAACTGCTATCTAAAGCAATCACAATACATTGTATTGCACACAATAAACCTAATACCATAACACTCCACAGACAGTCAACTGTAGTTCATGCGGGCTTCCTAATAATTCCTTTTACGGTTACATTCACATAAAACAAAACTGCTAAGGGTCATAAAGTAGCGTATTAGCCCACAGCGGTAAACCATCCATTACCAGCTGATCAGGCGTGAAATATCTAAAGAGATCAACCACACTTCTCTGGCCACCGGAGGACTTGAATTTAGACCTCCATGGCAGGTCCTGACTAACTGCACACTACAGCACAATCAGATTTTGGGATAATATTAACGAGTCCACCCCAGCCCTTCTTTCTGCCATTTCCTCCTTTTTACCTTAAGCCTGCTCATGACCATGAACTTTAAACAAGATATTTCAGCTAGGTGGACTATGAACAAAGGAAATATCAAAAAGGGACCTGCGGAGCTATTCAAAGCTGCCAGCTTAGTGAAAACCATACACTGCGGCCCTGTCTCTCACACTTAGTCATCAAGCACAGTGCTAAGCGTTGTGTCCCATATAACTGCACTTCAGTGATTCTAACGCACAACATGGAAACGTTTCCCACACAGGGTCAAAACAAAGACTGCATGCCTCCAATCAAACACCCTACATGGTGTAGCATTTTCCCGTGTAGGCAAGCGCTTCAGGACCACACATGGGTATAGTAAGTGCTATATAAATCTTGCTATACAACATTGAACCCGGACAAAGAGCACACACCATAGGCGCTCCATCCTGCAGGCAGGAAGCGATGCAGTTTTTAACAGGCAAATTTAGGTGAAACGAGCAGACGAGTGAAGGGCTGTCACCCATGCGCCAACAGAATCTTGAATTAATAGATTGAAGCTACAAGTGACGGGCAATTGAAAGCAAAGTGATTAGACTTATCGTGTCTAAAAATAATTACTTTTATTTGCGAACTCGTAAGGAGAACTAATGTTGAGTTAATAGAATGCCAAGTGAACGTATGGAAGATCCTGCCACCATAGGCACAAGACTGCAAGGCTGGCTATTGTGTGCTGAAAGCAAGAGGAGGTGGTTGCACAGCTTGATTTATCTGTTGTGGGCTGTTTCATAAGGCTCTGTGGTGTCAAATTGCCCTCAGCCCCTGCCACCCAACCCTGTTCAATGCTCATTAATATGGATGATTAAAGAAAGCATTGAGGCAGTCCGAGGACTGGCCTGTATACTAGGTGGCCACACATCCTGCTTTTTCACGGACACCACCCTAGTGTATGTATTACCTTTTGTTTTTATATTCGTGCCTTAAAGCTGGGGAGGTTTTGACATTTCTATAGTTACCACTATTCTAAGGTGGTTGTGTTTGAAAACCTTATACATATTGCTCCTGGTCACATTTCTTATTCCCTATGATTAATAGCCCATTCCTGTATAATGACCACATCTCGTGCTCCTCTTTTAAAGCATTTTTTTATTGCTTCACTATTCCTATATCGCTATACCTCTCTCCTTCCCGTATAAATAACTATTTTGATGTATTTTCACACGTAGAATTATATATACAAATGTATGGTTTTGCTCACATAGATTATAGCACCTACAACCCGTAGCTCTCCTTTGGGTGCGCTACTCTGTCTAAATTTCCTATCCGGAATGGCGCATCCCTCTTCTGCAGGCGCAAGGCAGCCCATGCAACACCGCCAAACAATGGACCCAACTTTCGTTTTCTTCTTCCTTATCTGATGAGAGTACAGTGTTTCATTGTCTTGCCTGAAACCTAGATGTCTTTCCTTTGTTCAGCGACATCTGTCTCCTTCCATCTGTTTCCGCTATCCTGTGTTTGCAAGCAAAACCTAGAATGGCAACCGCTTGCTATGTGTTTTTTTTTTTTTTATTAAGTTTTGTCATGTAGAGCAAACTTTGCGTTTTCTTCTCCTGAAGGCCAGATTCTGTTTGTAAAATGCTCCAATGAAGTCAACTTATCCGAAATGTTTAGTTACAAGCGATCAAACCCGTGTTCTGCTTGAGATTTTGCTGGCCTTAAGAGATTTGATTTAACAAGCTACATCCTGCCAGTGGAGTTGGGTAGTTTCCATTGTTGGCCCACGCTGTGAATAGAGAGACAAAACACACCTGCTCTGCATGACTTAAAGCCAGTGCGAGGAAGCCGGTGTGAAATCTGTGTGAGAGAGATATGATTCATGCTGCAGGAATGGCCAGCTGGCAAGCCCTCTCCCGGAGCTCGAGACCTGTGGCAGAGGCTAGCCTTGACTCTTCCTGGCATCCTGATGTGTGAAAGTAAAATAACCTCTTGCTCACCACCAAGCCCTCCTTGGGAACAGCCGGGGTGTTCATCCTTGGCAAACAGGAACTCGCCTCGTGCATGCTTCCTGATTCATACAGTTTTTTACTGCTTTGCCGTCTTGGTGTTTTTTTTTCTTTTCTTTTTTTTTGCTGACTGTTACCGAAGGCATCATTTCTCGTGCTTACAGAAAATAAGAGGAAAGCTGAATACTTTATGGTTCTCTAAAATAAATGAGTACTTGCTTATGGTTTGTGCGTCCAGTAGAAATTTAAAAATATAGGTTTTTTTTCTCCTTTCAAATTCTCATTTTTTTGCGTGATGCCCTCTCTTCAGCACACTTGTGAATTAAGGATTGCTGCGTTTGTGCCCGTGAACCTTTGATTCAGAGCTTAAAAAGGCAACATAGGACCATCCAGCTGCCTACACTTTATGCATCGGCAGTGGCTGAGGTTCTGCTATGGGAGAGGAGCGTCGCCCCACTTCTTTTAAGTCATAAATTGATAATAACTTTACGTTATTATCATTTTATGTTTCTGAGCTGCTTAGTTTGCGGGTGGCAGGCAGGTGGGCGGGGCTGGCCTGGTCTCAGAGCAGGGCAGGGGAGGAGTGGTTTGCTCACTCCTAAGTGCAAATGACTGTTTGGTCAGCCCTCTCCGGCCGCCCGAACCAGTCATGCGCACTTTCCCCATTCTCCATGCAGGCTGCATTACAATCTGCGCGGAGAACAAGCCCAGGCCCCCATTCCCTGGTTGAGCATCGAACCAGGACGCTCAAAACCAATCCCAACGCTGCACTGCAGTGTTGTGATTGGTCAGGGGAGACTGGCTGTGCTTCCTGTGCCTCAGTCGACGAGGAGAACAGAGAGCGGGACCTGGCGCGGCAAGGCAAGTGTTTATTTTCTTCTTCTTTTTTTTTTTTTACCTTGCGCACCATCTCCACCCTCATTGCATCACCAGTCCCCTTCCCTTCGTGCACCCACCACCCACGAACGATGCCGCCCCCCACTGAGCAGATGGCTCTGTGGCCCAGAACGGAGTGCACCAGCCCCGTACCATTCTGGGCTTTTCTTTGTCAACTAATGCATCTTAAGAGTTGTAGGCACTACTGAGCTCGCACACTGGATAACAAGGATGTGTGTATGAAATGCCCAGAACGGGAGCTCTGCGTCTTTAGTGACTTGGAGCCATCTGATAAACTTAACTACTGCTTGGAGTCAGGCTTTCTCACCCGTAAGTCAGAGCAAATTAAACCAAAGTCCAAGAATTTCCAGGTTTAGCACCTGAATTCAGTAAAATAACTATTCGGGTGGGTAGCTGTTTCTGCGCACATGTTCTATTCTCATGAGATTCTTGCATGGACCTATGCAGTCAGAATGCAATGCAAACAGTATTTTACAGAGAAGGGAGGATTTCAAGAAAGAGTCCGCTCCGTGAATAAGTGCAGAAGCACCTCTGCACTACAATAGTCTGACGTGATGCATAGTGTCTTGAAGGCAACCCAACCTGAGATTGGTACCCAATGCATAGCGTTCCATGCAGGTGAGAGAGCACATAGTGTCTGCACCCCATCCAAAGTACAAGGCAGGATACAGCGCATTGTAAGAGACGCTTAATGAAGTTTCCATAAGTGCAAGCAGCCTGGCTGATCCGGATCTGTTAACCTATTGGCTCATCTTGAAACAATTAAGTGTATTTCGAGATAGTTCTAATAATTAATGTGAAACTGATTAGTCTGCTTATTATCTGGGTGCAATCTGACCCAGTTAGGCTTTGTTCATTATACTACCATTCGCCTGCTCAGTGCACACTCATTCACTTACTCCACAAAGTCCTGGTTCCAATTTATCCAACCCACCTTACTGTAACACTACAATCTCCGAAACATTAGCCAACTGGCTGGATACAAACCTTTTCATGATCGCTACAACTTTGTGATTGGCACCAGCGCCCCCTTCCCGTCATCCTCTGAGAGAATCATCCTTTCATGAAGTGCTCGAGAGTGAACATTTTGCATCTGTTTCTGTTTGCCTGCCCCTCCAGAACAATTCCCACCCACATACTGACAACCAAAATTGATTAAAAAAAAATATATTTTTGGAGACATTATTTTATAATGATCTGGGCTGCCATCTGGGTATAATGTTGCATTTTTATAAAATCGAAAGAATGAGTTCAACATTCTTGCATTTCTATCTTAGTGTCTTAGATTTAAATTTGGTAATAACTGCTTGAGGATGCACAATGCCTGAATGTGGCATTTCAGTGTAAATAATATGGTTGCATGTATATGTGCGTGTAATATAATTTACACGTCATGCCTACTCCTATTTTTTTTACTCTCTCCTGTTCCCTGCTAATGTTCTATTTTGCCACCTAGTGAAGAGGGCGAAACGCATCTTCTCAAAATATTTTTTCAGAGCCATGCACAGCCATTACCTTCTATTTATGGCTAGATTTTCAATATGCGGACACATCCATTTTTCGTATGCAGGGGTATGCCCTTGCCAGTTCTTTGATTTTCACAGATCATTGTGAAGTGAAACCCTCTTCCCATATTTCCATGGGGTGGAGCTCCTGCCCTATCCTTCGTTGCACTACGCAGAGGAATCAGAATTTTTTTGTTCTGCTGCAAGTAGTTTTGCAGCAGCTGTCTCGCACCCAGGGCGCGATACTGCCCTGTCTGGGGAACAAGCCATCCTGGGCATGTATACGTTCATTGTATGTTCCTCTATAGGAATAAGGCCTTTAAAAAACCGACTGGTTGGTGCCTTTGCAGAGCAAGAGCAGCTCATCATCATTCAGTTCTTCGACTTACGCTTCCGCTGGAAGTATGAGTTGATAAATGCATGAGTTTGCAAATCTCCTCCACATACAGTCCAGGGACCATCCTTCTAGCTGGAAACAGCGATTAAAGGTAACTGCACAGAGGGTAGAAGCACCAGTTGAGATTACCAGCATTCAGCCATTGCCAGAAGACTCGGTTCCTGCAAGATCCTATCTGTTTAGGAACTGAGAAGGGACATTTCTATCCCAATTGTTGAGTCAGTCTGGGGTTGAGGCCTGCTCCTTCAAGACAAACTGTCAAACCTTCATCAAGGCTGTCTTTGCACAAGAAGGGCCTGATGGCAGATATAATTCTGCGACCTTGGACCAGCAATATTAGTGAAGTTGGTACCAATGAGTTAAGGACCTGCATTTCATTTGGCAGTATTTTATAGTCAAAGCAAAGACTCACCATGCCGCCTTCTTTGACCCTCCCTACTTCCCTCTTGGGTAAAGGTGCCATGTGTTCTTTGATTGCAGCTTCTGTTTCATGCTTTCCGTCTTTATTCAGCTCCATATCTTCAAAGAGGCTAAGAGGTGGAAGAATCCAAACTCTTGGCTCGCCATAATCGAGACCTTGATAAACCAGTACAGTGCATCCAGATGGTTTCCAGCGTTAGTGTATGGAACAGCTCTGTCATGGGCGGCGATGGCTGCCTCATTGGAGAGAGAAGGTGGCATCCACCCGTATGGAGCAGGAAGTGCAGATACCTCAGAACGATGGCAAGGATATGCACCAGTTGGCAGTGCCTGAGACAGTAGAATGCCATATTGGTGATGGGGAGCAGTGTTCTGCACATATTGCAAGATTTTAATAGTAACTGACCAGGTCCAAGAGCATAGGGATGATTAACCTTGGCATGGAGTCTGCTGAGGAAAACGGATGCTGATGCTAAGGGACCTTATTGATACCTGGTCTTATTTTTTGGTCCTTGAATGTTGGCTATGTTATATAAACCAAGGCATGTTTTCATGCTGTTAGCAGGAAGCCCAGGTAAATGCCAGCAATCTGCCTCTTGAATCAAATGATCGATTTCCCCTTCCCAGCATCCTTCTGCTTACTCCTCTGCTATGGGGTACAACCTCTTTATACTTATAGGTGGTACGTTAAAATGTGAAATTGACAGCATGTGCACACGTAGAGTGTACCTTGCAACTGCCTCATATTGGGTGCTGGCACTTGTTTAATACCAACTGTTCACAGCTTTGAAGAATAGCTTTGAGAAGCAGTTACCTGTCCTAGCAGTAGATTGTAGGGTAAATCGTCAGCGGGGGAATAGGAACTTGCCTTGGATTTATGAGTTAAAGTCACCACTAAAGTATAATTTCTTTCTTTTTGTATGTATTCATTTTAATTAATTCATTCAGTGATTGCCATATTGTACATGTTAGTATTGAAAGAATAAAGTGACAGTGACGAAACTGGATTAATTCTTCCTTTGTTAAACCTGGAGTAAAATATTTGTAGGAAAATCCTGCTAATTTGTGATAATGCACCCTTTCATAGTAACATGGAGTGCCTGAAGCATCATTGCGGAAAGTGGGTGGCAGCAGGGATGTTTCATATAAATCACAAATTGTTTTTTACCTTTCAATACATTTACTTTTGCCTTTCTACCCACTAACCACAAAATATTGCTTGTATGTTTGTCTTCTAATTAAATTTTTAATTGCAGTAACAATTAATCACAATTGGTGTCTTCTTCCTCCTAGTTGATGTGCAAGCAGTTGCTTATGAAGAACCCAAGCACTGGTGTTCCATTGTCTACTATGAACTCAACAACCGTGTTGGCGAAGCCTTCCATGCCTCCTCCACAAGTGTCCTGGTAGATGGCTTCACTGACCCATCTAACAATAAGAACCGGTTCTGCCTTGGGCTGCTCTCCAACGTTAACCGCAATTCCACAATTGAGAACACTAGGCGGCACATTGGCAAAGGTGTGTTCTTTTTCACTGCTTTCTCCTTCCATTTGGCAGACGTTTATAAACTGTTTGCTCTTCCTTCCCTCAGGAGTAGGATTTCTGGTATTTGTGGAATGATGCGGTGAAATGTTCGGCCGTACAAGACTGTTTAACTGTCTCTACCTAGACTGATTTTGCAGTAAATGATTAGGGCAATGTCTACCTAGAGAGTATAGTGCTTTAAATGTCATTTTAGGATTACATTTGAAATATATTACTGTTTTAGTCTGATCAGGAATTACTTTTCTTATGTGTTTTGCCTGAAGAGTAATTTGTTGTTTGGGCATGAGCTACATGTGAATTAGTAATATTCTACATATTATGTAATTTCTGAGGTGTACTCCTTTAGGAAAAATCATTCTGTATTAGGACAGTTTTCTCAAATGTCTGGATAATAACCTGTATTCCCACTCCACCTTAAGAGGGCACAGCCATTCATGACCTTCAGTCTGATTTTTTTATCCCCTTTTTTTACCTTGTGGTGACAGTGATGATATGCACCCCTTTATCAATGCACAAGATGTCACAGGATGTTAGGGGTGAAAAATAGTTCCCCATTATTTAAACCTTGCAACGTTAAATGTTTAATGCAGAAATTATTTCCTACCTGCGTTGTTGCATCCAGCGCTCAGTTTCCCGTCTGAACTAGATGTGCACTATAAAAGTACCCTTAATCAAAATGAAATATTCCATACTAGGGCAATTGCAGAAATGTCTGTTGTGATGGGAATGTCACCTACACGTCTACAGTCCTGTTTCCCTTCCCTGATTATCTGCGTGTATCTGTTATCCTGGACTACATTAGGGTGTGCTTTGAGGCCTAGGCCTACCCCTTCAGAGGAGTGAGGTTCTGGACATGTCCTGTGACTTTGAGGGGTGCACCAAGCGTGACCTTATTTATCTGACTGTGGACTACTATCCATGTCATGGGTTTAGCATACAGAGCAATGGTAGTAGTATACCATGTTTGTGAATTCATAGTTTTGCAGCATGAATCCTTTTCGGGATTCACATGCTGTGTATTTATTCCGCCATCTAGTAGTTGGGTACAGAATTTTTTTTTTCCATCTTCTTTCTCGTGGGAATCTTCAGATTCTTTTTCCCGCCGTTGGGTCTGGAAGCACGACGAATGAGCTCTCAAGAATTGCTAGGAATAACAGTAGAATAAACAGAAAAGCACTGATGAACGCGAAAAAGTCATGGTAAGAACGCACAAAAAGAGAAGGGCAGCCTTCTTGACCCCATGGGAGACCACGTAGGTGATAACCACATGGCTGGAGAATAAAGAGGATAGAGGCAGCCAGAGGGTCATGGAAAATAACCCTTTTAAATTCTGCCCTCAACTGTCACCACAAGTTCTCACTGAGGGATTCACATGAGGTCTGCAATCTGTGTCTGCTGAGGACTACAGGACGAAGATTGCAAAGCCTGTGCTGAATTTGTGTAGAAGACAATCCATGTACGATGCCGACAAAGAGTAGCTCCCCACTCCATGGCTAGCACCCACAAGGTGCACAAATTCCTGAAAAACCTTGGCCTATTCAGCGAAGACTAAGACTGTCTAGGAGGCCGAACCAGAGCAACAAGGGTAGTCGGTCATCAAAGACGCCACAGCTAAAGTCCAAAAGAGGGAAGAATCAAGGAAGTAGACGGCAGAAGGTAACAAAACTGCTGAAAGGCTTGGATGTGAAGTCCTTGGACTGGAAGTCTTGGATAGCAGCCTCACTGTCGAAAAACACAACTGAAGGACAGCACAAACTTAAGGAGCTGCACAAGTCCTGACCAAAGGTCACGGATGTAGGCAAACCTCCGATGAAGCCCTCAACGCAAACAAGTGCTCAAGGGGGAATGAAGGAGAAGATAGAATACACGTGGACAGTGAAACTGCCCATGCCGAAAAGCAAGAATCCACCCACAGTGGACATCGAATAAAGAGCGTTCCAGGTCGATCGGAAAAGGCAAAGGCTTGAGGTTGAAATGGTGGACCTTCTCCTGAGGAAAAAGGAGTTTGATGAATCTATGAGAAAATTACGCAATCCAACAAGACCGTCTGGATCCGCAGAGGTGGCGAATTAGCAACCATGCATGGAGGCACCCCAGACCGCACGAGGGAGAGCAGGAGGAAATCTACGAACTTGAGGACGAAGAAGGCAACAACGTTCGAGGAACACAGCTAGTTCAAGGATACATGGCACGACCTCGACACTGAGTCGCCCGATTAGGGCGTGGGCAACAACCCCTTGAGGCCTTCATCACCGGACGACATGTCCGTGTACAACAGCCTTTTCAAAAGAGTAGTTGACACAGATGGAGGACAATTAGAGGAAGAAAAGGAGGAATCGGGATTTCGACTGGAAACTCTAATGCCTTCCCAGAAGGCGAACCTCTATCAATGTTCCTCAGCATCCTGGACCAGGGGAACAAGGCTTTTAGTGAACCAGCCACAGTAAGAGCACTAACCCCTCATGTGGAGAAGTACAAGCATTCAACACAGGGAATGTCCCTGCGGAATTTTTATCATTGTGACAACTGCAAAGTAGAGAAGCAATGCCCTGACACCAGTGGGACCACCACCAGAGAAGGAGAGCAAAAGACTGGGCCTGGTGGGCAGAAAGACAGAGAGAGAGGGGGCCACACAATGGAGGATAGCCAACTCAAATATGCTTCTTAACCTATATGGACACCAACAGTGAGGAGAGATCGAAGGGCTGCAATAGCACCTTCCAGAGGAGTTCCTCAAGAGAGCCACGGCCATGGTCCAGGATGTTAAAAACATCACCAACTCCTGCATCATATCTGCTGTGGCTGCAGCAGGCATGGCCAGCGGACAGATGTGAATGGCCACCACACTCGGGAAGCACAATGAGAGTACAATACCAAGCTTTAAACCAGAGGTTTCAGTCATCAATATGCCTTTCACGTGTGTGGTCCTGTCGGACAAGCAGTAGAAGAGTCGCTACAACAAATATAAAAGGACAATGACACTGAAAAGGCCATATTCTTAAAAGAATTTACACATTAGAATGAAAAAGATCCACCGTAGGGTTCTGAATATATCGATTTTACAGGCAATAATAAATCAAAGCAATTTCCGTCAACCGCGAACAAGCCATGGCAAAGTCAACACTAGTCAGGGGGGCCAGCAAGGTCCTCAAGAACAGTTACCTTCACAAAAGAAGCTGTCCTCCAGCAGTTCCAGGCACTTTATCCGCATTGCAATGAATTCCTATGGAGAGGTCCTGATGCGAGGGATTAGGGATGCTGAAGATGCTCTAAAGATGCTGTGGATGCCATGTGGTTGACCAGAGTAATCCTGTAGGGATTCCCCTGTCCATGAAGACGGTGAGGGGGTCTTGGTTGCAGGTTGATGTCCCACTAAGTCCTCTACGGTCTGCCTGAAGTCCAGTTGCCAGAGTACTACCAGTCACCGTTGTCACAATCACAGGCCAATTCTCCCTGGGTAGTTAACTTGCATTCTGATGGTCCCAGCAACTCCCCAACAGCACTTGTTGGCTCTGTGAATTCAGGTACAACTCTATGCTTTGGGTCTTGGTGCTGCATAATGGTGGTGGGTAGCGACTTGAAGACTTTAGGCTACCAACGTACCCCAGCAGGCTTCATCAGCTGTTGTCCCTGTGCTCCAAACAGAAGGACAGTCAGCTGCCCTTAGAGTACTCTTGGCTTGACTAGGCTCCAGAGACAGCTTCCCCTTGAGCACAGGTATAGTCCCTCTCTTCGCTAACCACCAGTTGCAATCTTCGACGGTGCAGCCTCTCTTTTCTTCTTCCAAGTCATTCGCGATCTGAGGTCCATGTAATGCTTGGAAATTGCCCTCAGGGCAGGATGCAGTTGGTAGTCAATGGGATACCAGGTTTCCTCCCTCCCTCCTGGTGACCACTTCCGTGGAGTGTGGCATCTGACTGTCCCAGGATGCACCATTCTGCCCACTCCCAGGATGGCAAGACCCCTCTCTGTGTTCAGACCTTTCTAGCCCTCCCTGGGTTGTCTACCTCAGGGCTACACGCCCCTGGGGAAGTCGGTTTGGCAGCAGGTTTCCCTTCTCAGCTTCCCCTACCTGACTGTCTACCTCAACATGGGCAGTCCTCCCCCTGGTGTTACACATCTGCCCTTCAAAGGCGGCTTCGTCTTTGAAGCCGGCCTTTAGGGGCTAACACCCAAGTGGCTTCTGCAGGAGGGAGGAGACACCTCCCTGGCCTGCAATCCCTCATTGTTGTTCTTCCTGAGAGTCGTTGGCATGCCTCTTCAAGAGGGCAGAAAGCTGTCTAGTGGAGAAGGCTCCACAGGTACTCGGGAAAGGAACAGGATTTTTAAAGACAACAAATTTCAACTTGAAATAGAAGTCAGGATTAATGTAATGAGTTGTTTTATACTTTGGAGTGCCCACTTTGGTTGCACCGCTCAGGAGTTAGCACAGCTGAGGGGTCAGCGTGTAGCCCTGTACTCGCTGAATGGGCGACCAAGCCTTTACACACTAAGAAAGTTCCTTTCGCCTACCTGTCCTGCCTGTATCATATGTTGCACACTGCCTTTAGAGCTGGGTAGGCCTACCAGAGAAGTGACTTGTATGTATGTCCAGGGAAAGTGGTGGCTTTGCCTTGCCATTTCTGCCAATGGCAACGTCGGGCCAGTAGTGCACAACTGCTCTACCTGGCAACAGTACCGGACTGGAGACTTGTTTTACTTGGAGGACCTCGAGGGGTCCAGGAGTGTTTCACCCGGGGATACATTTCACTTAGTTTAATGTTTCCTCCCTTATTTTTTCTGAAATTTTTCCATACCTTCTAGCCCGCTCATGAAATACTATGTCAGGTGAGGATGTATTGGGCGGTTTAGATATAGATTTCCTTTTGTATGACCTCTTCTGTATCGATTTGAGACCATGGAATAATATAGTGTCTAAACTGATGGATTGTGCCATACGTGCCGTCTAGTTTTAAGCTTGTTTCTAGCTTTAGACACGCCACCTCCCAACATTACTGTTTGCAGCTGCAAAAATGACTTTCTTTTTCTGCTGGCTGACAGCAGAGTCTCAGATACTGACTTCACCCACCACGATGAGCTATTCTGAATGTAATGCTTTATAACTTTTTATATATTGTGCCCTGCCCCTTAGGCATCCTTCCCTGCCCCTTCCCCTGCTAGACATGGAGTCCTCCGAGCTGGGGCTGCACAATATCTTTAAATGTTACTTATGGTTTCAATGATTCCAGTTTGTGAATTACACTTTTGAATTCAGCTTTTTTGCACTTTCTTGTATTAAGTATTTATTTTTAGTACACAGTGACAAGGGTCATTCTTAAGATTGAATTTCTGCAGGGTAAAGAAGCTGCACTTTGAAAATAGCAATTCGTTTTTCCTTCTATTATCTACCAGCGTTGATCGTAAATTATTTATTTATTTTTGTTTTTCTAAATTGCAGACCATGCAAGGTTAACAGGGTGCTTTACAAAGATAGCACAGAACACAATAACAAAATAAGGACAGTTACAAGATACAAAGATGAAAATCAATCACATGACCAGAGGCAAGGCTTTCACCAACCTTGTAAACCAATTACATGTCCTTATGTGAAAGGATACAAACACAGTGAGTGTGGAGATAGCACAGAACACAATAACAAAATAAGGACAGTTACAAGATACAAAGATGAAAATCAATCACATGACAAGAGACCAGGCTTTCACCAACCTTGTAAAGCAGTTATATGTCCTTATGTGAAAGGATACAAAAACAGTGAGTGTGGAGGGGCCTAATAGGGGATTGTTATAGTATACACTAAATACAGCAGAGTGGGGATACACAATTAAAACTATACAAAATAATCCTAAGAAGTCCGCGGGCATTAGTGGGAAAACAGTGGACTCGATTAGGCACAGGAACTGGTTCAGAAGAGATCTTAAGGGGCTTTCTGTCAGTAAATATAGTCTTGCAGTGTCTTTTTATTTCTCTTTTCAAAACTTAAGGGTTAGTTCTGATATCTGATATTTCACAGCTTGAGTTCACCCTCTATGACTGATTGCTACAGTGTTCTTTTTTTCTGCAAATCAGGTATTAAAACACAAGTGTTTCTGGTCTCTGTGGTTCTCGCTGTCCACCTTAAATAGCCATTTTATTTGTTAGGTAACCTGACGATTTCCTTATTTGCGAGTTTGAGTAATGTGGAGTAGAGTGAGAGCAAGTTGCCCATGTGAGTCGAAATAAATACCTGGTGATTCCTTGGTCTAGAAAACATGGTCTAGAATGAAAATCCAGTACCTGAAAAATGATAGCAGACTATATCTATGTGGAAGGTCGTTATATACACCTATAGCGCTCATGGCATACAAGGTTCCTTTACAGCTGACGTTGGTTGTGTCCAGGCAGCCTCTTAATAGACCCCAAAAGCATATGGAGAGTTACCTGATTTTGTTTTGATGTAGTGAATTCCAATTTACAAGAATTTAAGCTGCTGGTTATTTGATTAAATAAAATAATTTTGCTACCAGATTAGTTCAGAGTAACTGTTGAGTAGTTGCCTTTCCAGAAGAATGCCTAGAATACAAATGCTAACCTCAAAGGTTCAACTTGGGTGCTTATGGTAAAAGTGCATGTTTTATGTCATCCTGGGATCCATTTAATGAAAATCCATGATTAAAAATAAACCACTGTGCAAATTCACTCAAACCGAAACTAGGTAATTGAATATTGTTAAAGTATCTGATTTAAAAAAAAAAATAGCAAACGTTACAAATGTTGTAACTTAGTCTTTGAACATTATCGAAGTCGCAATTTGTGCCCCTTCTATATGTCTTCACTAATAAAAATCACAGACGTTATCACAGACTGTTGGTATTGAGTAACTTGTGCATCATTGTGGTGATTCGTATAAACTTCACACTAAAGGACTGTGAGAGTTTGAGTTTTTGTTTGGGCAATTCTTTCCATGTTTCATAGGACTTAATATGGAAGGAGTACCATATGTGCTGCCTTCTGCACAACTTGTTTCCGAACCATGCGTACTCTTGTGCATACAATTGTATATGTTTTACCTTGTGCCATGGTGTTGGAATTAAGTATGAGACTACTGAGCTGTAAAGGAGTCCTACCTCTTTCATTATTGGACTGTTTAAAAGGTTTTTAAACCGTGCCCGTTCAGGCTTAGAGTGTTGCATAAATCATACAAACCAGAAAATAAGGAATCCTTACTGTGGTCATCCTGTGCTTAAAAACTGTTAGAAAAACAGACATTTGAGATGAGCAGACTTCGTATGTCGATGTAGAGTGCTCTATATATAGGAGCTGCTCACCACCTACACCTTTGAAAGTACCCCGGGATCCCTACTTCCTTTTTTGCATAATTTATGGGTTACTATGACCTGTAAGAGCATTGTTTAGTCTTATTTTGGGTTATCTCTTGATTTTGAGCAAAGCTATGCTTATCTGGTGAGCTCTAATGAGACTGAAACTCGCGTGCATTAGCCGCTTTTATTCACTCTAGGTTGTCTTGAATGGTATCTTACCAAGCCAATCTGTATTACTGTGCCTGCATTGGTAAAAGGTTTTTGTCAATTTTTAGCTCGGCAGAGGTAGCACTTGCAGATCCTATGCATAAAGACTTCGCTAAAAGTGAGCTAATACAGAGTGTCTGTGGTGTTTGTCCAGTCTTCCCTTCAAATGAGCTGCTCACCACCTAAAACGTTGTGACATCCCAGGGAATCTGTGTATCTATCTATCTATCTATCTATCTATCTATCTATCTATCTATCTATCTATCTATCATCACAATGTGTTTACAAGTGGGTAATAGATAACTCCTGTGAAAAAATGTAAAAACATCTGTAAACATGGTGCATAGAGGGTAAGGAACATTATTTTGTACCTGCCTCTTCCCCTCTTTCCTGCTGTAAGATTTGCGTAATCCCATTGGTAGTTTCCTTAAAGGGGTGGGGGTGCACCCCTGCAGAACCCAAAATATCAGCCAATTTACAACAGGCAGACCCAATGTATTTGTTCTGCTTCTCCATACCATTTGCGTTCCACTCTACTACCTTTTGTACTATAATCACTGCTTTGTCTCATAACAAGCATTGAAAAGCTATTAGGCTTGGCCAGTGCAAATCTACAGTCTATTTATTTGTCCAAACATATACAATAGACATTACAAGTTTAAATTTAGTAACAAATTAAAATGCTGCCAAGTAGTGGTGGCAAGTGAATATTTGTTTTAAAAAAAATAGCCTAAAACATCACAAAAATATGTAGAACAAAAGATGTCAAAAGTGATAATCTCATCAGGCCTGGCACTGCAGTGGACAAATTTTTAGGCAGATGTGCCCTTTGCACAATCATTATGCCATCATTCCCAGTCAAGAGTCAATGGTTGAAGTGGCTTCACACATTGCCCTATGCTGTACACTTTGGTGGGCTGAATCAAAATGTGACCTGTGAATGGCACTTGAACAGACCAGTGGATGGAGAGGCCTCACAGAAAACCTCTGTCTGCATATGCACTTATGCGTACCTTTCTTGTACGGTATTTTGGAATACCAGAGGCTGGCGAAACATCTAACACTGTCTCTAGATCAGACTTAAAAAGGGGTGTCATACAAAGACAAAATGTATTGGTAGTTCTAGGAGTAGTTTTGTGATTCCAATTGCTCATATTATTTTCTTGCCTTCCTTGATGCACCCTCCTTTTGCATCTAAAGCAGAACTGTCTGTAACATTGCATTGAGCAGACAACTAGACACACCACGTTTCTGATCTGATTCGGTTCCTTTACATGACATACACCAAACATTACATGTGAGTACAACTTCATGAGAGAGGAAGAAATGTTGTGATGACCTGATTAAAGCCATGTGAAGTATGCAAAGTGAATAGCTGTTGTCAGCTCAATTAACATATTGTCCTTTTTTTGTTACATTATCTCGGGATCTAGTTTTAAAGGGAGTTGCCTTTATTGCAGCTGTTAAGTTATTGCTTAAAATGTACATCTCGCAAAGATCCATAATTATTTAAACTGTATTTCACCTACTTTAAAAAAGTGTTTTAAAAAATTGTGAATTTCTGCATACGTCATGAATGGTTTCCAATGTACCATAACGTGATCACTGTTTTAACCCTCTCCTTTAGGTGTTCACCTCTACTATGTTGGAGGAGAAGTATATGCTGAATGTCTCAGTGATAGTAGTATTTTTGTACAAAGTCGGAATTGCAACTACCACCATGGCTTCCATCCAACCACCGTGTGCAAGATCCCTAGCGGCTGCAGTCTGAAGATTTTCAACAACCAAGAATTTGCACAGCTTTTGGCCCAGTCCGTAAACCACGGCTTTGAAACCGTCTACGAGCTCACAAAGATGTGCACTATTCGTATGAGTTTTGTGAAGGTGGGTAGCGTCTGTTGGATTCTTTCTGCGCACACTTGTATATGCTTGTATGTATTTCTGTAACCATTTAATGATTGATGACTTGGGTAATGGAGAAAATTTTGGGAGGTTAAGTTATACACCATCTTGTGGCAGGGCTGGGAAGATAGGGTTTAGCAGTCAAAAGTAAGTGACGTTCACTAATTTGACCCTCTTCTGCGCCATGGCCCCATTAGGCTTACTGCATTTTTGATTGATGTAGCACAGATCTTCATTCTCCCCTGCTGCATACAATGCGCCTGAGATCATAACGTATTACGATACTCCTAAACGTTTTTGCAGACATCAGTGTTCTTCTGTGCTTAAAATCAGAGTATTGTAATCCCATTTGCTGTCTTCTGAAGTTTCCTCTCCTTGATGGCGGTTTGCGTCTTACTAACCAAGTATATTTTCCTAAAGTTGTACCATTCTAAGCCTTTTCTTTATTTGTTTCCCCTTCCTTGCCAACGTGAATTAAAGCACAGAAGTAAGTATGGTCTGTTTGAGACGTAAATTGGAAACCATGCTCTTCACCTTCTACTTAACTCAGCGTCCGGCAAAATCAACATTTTGGGCTAGAGAGTCTGCTTTCCAAATAACCAGACAGTAGCTTGTGGTGTAAACCAAAAGGGAAAAGAGTTAAAACAGTTTTAAAAAGAAAAGCTACTATGGTTATGGTACTATGAAAAACAATACTCCAAACAACTACAGGCAGTCTGCTGTGGCTCATGAAAGATAATAGTGACTGTTTGCTGGTGGTTTGTATTCTTATGGGAAAGGGATTGGAATAACTGGCCAAGTGGATGGTATGTGCACTATCTGCCCTCTTTAACAGCATTGTTAGCATCCCCTGGGAGCAGGAATCGGGGATGCTACCATGATGACAAACACAGAATGGCAGAGTCCATTGCTGCTGCAGACTCTTATCACAATTTATCCCTGATGCTGTTTAAATGTGATAGCCCAAAGGCGACCAGCCTCCCTCATGATCTCTTTATTCATTTGAGATCCAGTCCAAGATGGAGCACTTTCCTTTTAAATTGCACAAGTAATTTAAGAGACCCAGTCCTGTAACTAAGCACAGTCTCGTGAATGACCTTGCATGGCTTCATGTGGCCGCACGTTACTTATGCAGACTGACTGTGCAGCAGCATTCCCGATCATGGGAGATATTTCCAGCATCAATGGGAATAGTAACAGACTTCTGGATCCTGGAGCAGTAGTGCATGATTATTCCACTATTATTGTTTTGTAATCAATCTCTCTGGGAGTACAGCTTTAGCAGCAGAGCACCTGTACCTCATTAGAAAGGTGCTCAGGACTTCACTTCAGTGCTTGACTTCTAAAGTCTGACAATTTGAATGGCTGTGATTACACTTTGTGTGTGGAGGTTATAAAAGTAGGCAGATGCCCTACATCACGGTTGACTAACAGTAAAGTTGAGAAGAATTTTAGGTGGTATCTACAGAGAAAATGTTGAACACAACAGCTCAATATATAGAGTATTAATGCCTAGGCAATATGCGACCTTTTGCAACTACTAAGCTATATTGCGAGATGAAAAAAAAACCTTTACTCAAATTACAGTTGTGACTTTACTGGAAGGTTAATCGTACCAAGGAGGCATTTGGATCTTTCATCACTCAGGATTTAAATACAGTGCTAACTTGGCAAATGTCCTTGTACCTTAAGCCAGGCCACAAATACCCAGTAAAAGATGTCCACTCAAGGTAGCAGTATTAGTAGTGGGCACATTTCTCAAATGGAATAGTCCGCTATAAGAACTGGCAAGAAGAGCCTTTCAGACATATATTCACAAGAGAAGGGTGATTATCACCAATGAAGTTGCTAACATTGTCGCTAAAGCCTTAGTCGCTGGCTGAACGGTGATTAAGAAACTTAAGTACTTGGAGAGCTTTATTGTATTAGACAGGCCAAGAGTTGAGAAATCCAGTTGTTTTGGCACCTTTAAAACAGCAAATGGGAATAGACAGTGGCTAGCATTGCCAGGTGCATAATGAACTCAAACTTGTTGCACCTTGGTTAGCAAGCAACTGACAATTTGACCAAGTGCTCACGAGAACCAAAAGAAGGAACACTTGTTTTTAATGGTAAGATAGTGGTATGCAACCTTGTCTATTGTAGCTTCACATAGATTTATGCTCCTGGCATCACGTTTGGTCTGAAATATCGAAAGTTGTGTTTCTTCGAAATCGTTTTTTTGGGATTACATTATGACACCACTGATCCCGGACTGCATGCAGCAGTACGTACTGACCCTCCAAGTTTCCAATTTGGCCTGATGACCAACGTTTCATAAACAAAAGCTCAAGATCACCCGAGTGATAGGTCTTCCATGATCTCTTCCATGTGACTGACTGGAGCCCAATGCACTGTCTTGAGCAAAGGCCTGCTCTTGAGTGGGAGGGTAGATGACAGAACTGACTGCTCCACTGGGGATTGCCTCAGGGTGCTAGTGTGGCCTAACAGTCAGAGGCGCTGACTTTGGAATTGCGAACCAGGTCCGACTGACTTTGGATCACCTGTGATTCTGGGCAAATCACTTTATTTCCTGATATCTAAATAAAAATAAAGTTAATCTGACCTCGTGTAATACAATTTGGTGGTCATTGCAAAAAACAAAATGATGAGGAAGATCCCAGGGAGCCTTTCACAGGGTCTGAGCATACCAAAATGCACATAAAAATAATAACGGTAAATTGGAATGATGATTCCTGTGCTGCTGGCCCTGTGGAGGGTCCGCGGTCTTCCTGATCTGAGATCTGAACAAATACATATCTCCTTCCTCAAAGGGTTGGTGTCTGTAGGGTCTGGCTTCTAAAAACACAACTCGTCCATAGTTTGTTCCCATAAGAGACCCTTATTTTGGTTTCCGGGGTCCTCAATTATAAGACTGTTCAAATTGAGTGGAAATCACTTTGTTCCAACCCATCATTGGATGGTCCACCTTTACATATTCGAGATCAGCTCACTTTGAAAGAATTAGCAAACTGAAAACTATCAGGTTGCAAGACCGCAGAAGTTCTGTTTTACCCTCTTCAGTTCCACGGGATTCGCCTGCCTTTGGGCTCCAGGCTTCTATCTCCACATAGACAGCATTTAGACACAGCAGCAGTACTAACCAGTATGCTATTGAGGTCACCCAAAATACATCAGACCCATTCAAGGCATTGATACTCCTATGAATTGGCCCCACAGTGCACCATTGCAAAGCACACTTTAGTCTTGAGAAACTAGTGCTCATTTTCATGTCCATTCATAAAAACCTTAGTACCAAAATGGCCACATAACACTCCTTGATCATAGTTGTCCTGCATGTGTCATTGGTCTCAATAAGCAGGGGGACTGTCTAACCAAGGTATGGTTGTTTGTTGCCTGATTGAGGATGTAATACATCAAGGTAGTTAAGTCATCTTACAGAAAAGGTTAATGGTGAACACACTCCATAGCAGATTGAAGCTTCGATGTATAATCTGGATGATGGCCAATCTTTGGGAGAAACCCAGTACTTCTAGCATGATTGCATAAAAAAAAATAGATTCAGAAACCTCCAACCGAAAGAGGTGTCTCGCTCTTCTCACCTTCTGGCACACTACTATGCAGCTTTGGCTGCCGTGACTATGGATAACAGTCAAGTGCTATCTTCAGTACCAATGGACAAGAAGGAAATGGGCAATAAGTCCCTAGACAGTATAGTTAAGTGCAATTTGCTATGCTGTTAAAATATCTGGTGTTTAAAATCTTGGCTTTCCATTTATTGTGTCAGGCGGCACTAGTAATAAAGAGCAAATTCTACAAATAATTTTTCTTGCGGCTTCCCAGGAACCTGACCACAAAGTGGGCATGATTATGCACATCTTCATTCTCCATGTTGCACACGCATCCCAGATGTGAGCTCCAGTCCTCAATCTGCTAAAAGCATACAGTCCACAGCAGACCCCAGCCAGGTCCACTGTAGACGATGTGATTGGGAAGGGTATTAGTCTCCTGCCTCCCTGGGATTCTGCATCCTTTCCTGATACCTCTTTGTACCGTTCAAACAATGTGCTTTGATTTCTGGCCCTGCTGCACCCTCATCCTTTTTTCTGACCCCACCTTTACCCCTTTGACTTAAGCACTATTTGTCCAGGTCTTCACTCTTTCTGCCTGCAACATAGACAAGGCCAAGTACTCGCAATGCATGACTGCTCCATCTGGCAAGATACTTATTTTTGGGATAGTGCTAATCATCCTACGGCTTCTTTTCATTCTTTCGAACATATCCCCTTGTTTGCTCTCTCCCATTATTTCTTTTCTCTCTATCATTACTTTTGTTTTTCTCTTCTGTCCTTAAGGTGTCCTTAGTGTGGTGTAAAGTACTGTACAAAGCATTGCAACTATGTAAAACTGTTGGACTATCCCTGGCACAGTAAAACGGGACAAAATCCGTAAACAGTACAACTTGTAGATATTGGTTAAACTTCAGATATTTTTGGAATCTGTGCCTTCTTAGATGTTAAGATTCTGTATTCAGGATGGTGACACATACTGGTTAGCATCATCGACATATCAGTGAAATTATGTCACAAAAAGGAGACCACATACACTTTTCACATCTGAATTAGTACACCGAAGTTCCTGCATAAAATGCAAATTCTACTACATTTAGGGGGGTGTAAGGTGTCCGTCATCCCCTGGTGTATCGGCGGGGTGCAGATGTCCCCCCTGTAAGAGTTCCATGGCCCCCAGACCCTGTTCCATTTCCCGGGACATCCTCTGGCTATATAGACTGACTTTTCACGGAACATGCACCAATCCACGTCCTTTTCCACTTTCCCATCGTAGGTGACTGATGAGCTTCCCAGTTCTGTGCTATATTTCTTTTTGCGAGCATTACTGCTAATGTTACCCATTTTTTAGTATGTCAGTCAGTTCCCAAATGTTTAATAGGGACCTTCGCGCCTCAGGGCATAGTTCTAACATTAGGACATCACTGAGAGTACGGTGTAGTGCAGCCCAATAAGTCTGTATGTATTCACACTCCCATAGAATATAGAAAAAGGTGCCTTCCCTTCCACAACCACATCTGTACTCCCCACTCTCTGTTCTACCCATGCGCACCAATCTGGGTCCATCGACATACACTCTTTGGAGAATTTTGAGTTGGACTAGCCGCAGTCGTGCCTGAATCGCCACCACCCTTGGGGAGGAGACTGCGTCTCGTCAGTCTTCCTCATCAAGCTCAAGCCCATCTCTCTCCCATTTTTCTTTGAGTGACCGCAGTGGATCCTCCATGTTATTGATTAGTTTTTTGTATATTATTTGAGATGGTCTTTTCTGGCAATCTGCCGTCAAGTATCCTATCTTCCAATGGGGAGGCCTGTGGGAGGGCAGATTTTGATGTAAGGTGTGTTTGGAGGGCATGCCGGACTTGGAGGTACCTATAACGTTCCGACTCTGCGAGGTTATATTGGTCCTGTAGGGAAGGGGAAGGGAAAGGGAAGATTGCGTCTTTTACCCATAGATCTTTGATCTGAGAGATCCCGATTAGGTCCCATTTATTAAAACCCTTAGTTTGCCACAAATTCCCCAATTTTTGAGAGGTCCACACAGGGGTTGCCAGTGTAAGTCGTCCGTCCCACCCCAGATATTTATTTACTACATGCCAGACCTGGACCGCATGTGCAGTCGGTCCTGTTAAGTGATGTTTAGAATAGAGTGCCCTACCATAATCTCCCCCCCCCCCCTCCCCCCCTGGAAGGATCCATCTGTCCATGGCGTAACCTGGATCTCCCAAACTCCCATAGGTCCCTCGATTAATGGCTGCCAATGGGCCCACCAATAATACTTTTTAATGTCTGGTAGACTAATGCCTTAATCATACCAGTTCAGTGTGAGTTTGGGTAGTGCAATCCGAGGTTTCCCATCCCATAAAAGATCCCTCTGCAGACTCTCTATTTCCTTAAAATACGAAGCGGGGACCGGATCCATTGAATTATGCAGGGCGTAGAGAAAGCGGGGCAGGGCCATCATTTTAAAATGAGCTGCTTTACCTAACAGTGGAAGGGGCAGAGACTTCCAGCTCTTTATGTCATTCTTCAGCCTTTGCATAGGAGGCAGAAGATTGCATGTGAAGCGGGTCATAGGGCTCAGAGAGACAAAGATGCCCAGATACCGAAAGCCCCAAGTCGCTATCTGAAGTGGGCAGTTGCCCGGGAGGGCAGGAGGCTCCCCCTGCAGGACATAGACGACCGATTTTGTCCGATTTATAGTGAAGCCGGAATACCTGCCGAACACAGCAAGGATATCAAATAAACATATCAGGGATGCCCTTGGAGACGTTAAGTACAACAAAATATCGTCCACTGGTTAGCATTTTTGCATTAGGCATGTGGAGCTCAGGTTGTGAATAGGCTTTAAGTCCATTTGGTGCTTAGATGTAGGAAAAGCTGGATAATCCTGTTTGAAAAGGAAGACACTCTTCCCCATCCTCAGCATAAACAGCTCTTTCGAAAGAAAGTCCGGAATGGTAAAGTTGCTCTTTGTTTCCAGTCAATCTTTGTTCATTATTCCCTGGTTCTCTCTGCTTTCTTTGCTCCGTTTTTGTAAAGCGAACTTCCAGAAGTGTAATTATCCAGAAAAATTAGCAGGAAGTATCACAAGACTATCAGTGACTTTGTCTCCTCCTCCAGTGCTAATGCTATCCCAAAGATGCAAAAGTAAACACCATCATGTCTCAGATTGAGAGTATTCAGCTTCATTGTATAAAGTCCCTTTTTCTGTTGTGGTGGAGAGAGTAGCAGTCTCGTTATTTGGATGCTCTCCTCCTCCTCTGTTTTGTGGCTACAAAGGTTGCTGGGCCTCAGGAATGCATGCAGACAGGTGTACCTTCATGCTGACCTTGGATGCACCAGCCACACTTCCACTTAGCTCTACATTGGGCTTAGAAGAATTGCCTCTCCAAAGATGTGATGGTGGATCAGGAGTTCTGGGCCAACAAGGAAGAACCTGAGATTTCATTGACAACTCATTTCTTAGTGTTAACTACTTATAGTCTGCAGAAAAATAGTTGCTTTAAATCAGTATCCTCAAACTGAAGACAATTCACTGGAGTGCTTTTTACAGTCTG
Source organism: Triturus cristatus (assembly GCF_964204655.1). NCBI lineage: Eukaryota > Metazoa > Chordata > Amphibia > Caudata > Salamandridae > Triturus > Triturus cristatus. Next base: position 503,008,779 of record NC_140582.1, read on the forward strand.
TGTGGGGGGACTGGGACAGGTAGTTGATCTACAGCAAGGTCCCTGCAGCAGCTGTATGTCTACAATTAGGGATTTACTCACTGCCATATTTGTGTAGTTTTTTGTTGCAAATGTGACTGCAGGAGCTGGCTACTCTTGGTCTTTCCTGGTTATTTGGAAGGTAGAATTCATTTACATCCTTATTTCAGTGCATCGGATTTCTGGGTTGATCCACGCGTTGATAGTTATCCCCTATATTACCAGTAAGGGCGGTGGTGTTGAGCAAAAGTGAGAGCGGCATGGCTGTGCACCACTGTCCATCATTTCATAGCTTAGCTGACCGTTTCTTGAGGTGTTCACTGATGGTCGTTTGGTCTTGTTTTACATCAAAGAGGTGTCGAGAGACAGTCTATCCATTGTCCCTACAAGAGCAAATGGCATAGATTCTGTCATTAATTTTAAAAAGGAGATTAATTCTTTCATCCCTTTGCATACTCTGTTATATAAGTGGAGGTAGGCAAAGGATACAGGACAGTGATGGCTGCATTTGGGATATCAAAAACTGTTTCTTATTACAGACTACAGTTATCAGTTTACATTTTGATGTGTTGCTCAAATAGTATCCCTCCTGATCTGCAATTAAATTATTACTCTATCTGCTTTGGTTAGCAAGCTGGGGGACTCCTGGAATCTGCAGACATTGTGGTAACATGGAAGACAACTTTACATCTTTGGCATCTGTTAGGACGCTGTCCAATACTAGCGCGACTCACACCAACCAACATATAGCAGCGAGCACTTTCTGGAGAGTTCACAGCATCTGTTCAATACCAGCGCGGCACCTAGTGATGTCCACTTAGCTCCTGCAACACACCCTCCCTTTACAAAGTCAGCATCAACGTTTTTCTCAAAGTCTTTAACAAAATAACATAAAACTTCTTGTCTGCTCAACTAAAATGAATATAAAGATAGAACCACTCAATCTAAGAATTTCTTTTGCTTCCAGCAAAACCTCGACCAGCGCCATTTCGCTCACTTAAATGAAAATCCTCAAGAGTTCTCTAGATGCGCCTTCTGAAGCAACCTCAGAAATCCTCACTTGTCATACTTCAATATTCCCTACGTTAGCACTAGCAAAACCTCTTTGCACAGCACCACTTTCACAGCAGACAAGACACTTAGTGTATGCCACGTTAAGACCCACCCTTAGGCGTTATCCCGAGATCTTAGGCTAACGACGGACCTGTTACTTCCATTAAGGTCAACGACGGACAACAACATAGAACATGTACAAATGTCTACAAGCTGTCATTGACAAGCCCGTCTCTTCATTACCTAGTATATTTAGTCAAATAAACCATCCGAATATGCTACCAGAAAACTGATCCAGCAGAAGCGTTGTAAATGTTTTGGGGCACAGACACAGATTACCCATCACCCTATAAACTCCAACCTCAGTAATATAATTCTCAACAACATAGAGTTTGGGCCAATAGAAACTCTACAACCACTTACAAATCATGAGGTCCTCTTACAGATCTTTGTAAGATCTAATAGGGACTCAGATAATTAGAGGCGGAAGCCATTCCTTCATGAGGACCTGTAATGAAGAAATTCCTGTCTAACAACAATACATCAGTAATCAATACTTGTCAATAATATTCATCAATAAGCAAACCAACTCAGTAGCTTAAATCGTGGCACTTTTATCTAATCTTAAAAATATGAATGGTCAAAACCCAACAATACATTAGAACTTTTAGTACATAGGTTTCATTTGAATACAGGTAAAAAACAATATAATCACAGTTCAAATCAAATAACTGGCATGAGGAGAGAAAAAAGAGAAAATAAACATGCATTGCAATTTGGTATGCAATTTCCGGAATAATAGGCACCAAAGTTCTGATGTAGAATATCAGGACTAAGACGCAAGATGGACTAAGGCACAGCGTCCAATAATTAACCCTTCAGCCAAAAGGTATAACCTGCTCAACTTCGCCAACCAAGGAAGTGTAAGGGAAATCAGGAGAGTTCAGTTCAGGATAGTCAGAGTTTGGACCGACAGCATGTCATGCCCAAGAATTGCAAGCTAATAATCGCACACATACTTTTTTAAACAAAGTTTTTATACCTCGAATTGTTTACAAAGATAGCCTTTTGCATAGGTTTCAATATTCTATTGGTTGGGATCCATGGTGGGATCATGGAATGATCATTCTCCAGCCCAAATCATCCGGAACCTATACGTAATACCTTTATTCTCCGTTCTTCAGTTTTCGAAGAATGTACAATATCTAATTTCACCTCGGAAGTAGGAAATACATTTGCAACTCAACATGTCTACGCTCTCGCTTCCGAGTTGGCTTGCAACACATTTTGACACAATTACTTCTAGAGAGAGAATATTCAGACTGGAAGAAGGAACTTTAGTGATTATACTTGTAACTAAAGCAAACTAAGTCAACATTTTATCCTATTTCAGAGGAAATAATGAAGGACAAAATACATTTCTCTAAGCCCTGCATGGAAAGACATAATACATTTTTGAGGCCTACATGGAAAATCAAGTGTTAACGTTAAAACACTAATCTAATATAACTACCTTTATACTGTTTTCATAAACATCGTCTTAATTACTGAATCAATCAATATAACTTTATTCGGAGTCATAAAGAGAACATCCATAAAAGCAATTGTACATAAGAGGAGAGACCGTGCAAAAAGCAGAAATACATACAATTTCGTTGCGCTTTCCAGTTGTAAGTTTACAATTATGTGCAGTATGAAACATAAACTCCTCATATAAACAGTTGCCCCAGTTCATTTCACTTTATATTAATAAATTAGTTATAGTTAGTGTAAACATAGGCATGTCTTGTTTAAAATGTATCTATCATTACACGTTGCTTTAAACACATTCCCTCTGTTTTTTCCTCTGTCAGTCCAATTATACGCTTTTTTCATGTTCGCTTCCGCATTACTCTTCCTCTAACTGCATTTCCTTCCTCCTTTCTGCGTGTTCTATTTATTGTGATCTGAATGGTGGGAACTAGTATGCCTTTTTCTAGTGTAAAAAATAGTCCATAAAAATCATATTTCATTAATAAACAATCAGTTTCTCTTTGCAGTTTCAGATTTACATTTGAGAAAATGTAGCAAAACGCATTTTCCATCGAGATCATATTCTACTAGAAATTAAACACTACGCTATTATCTTTCACATTATTATCATTACACATATCTAGTTTTTCTTTTCTGTCTCTCATAAATCTCTCAGCTTCACCAGTTTGCGACCCTTCTGCATGCTTTTACAATGCAGTTTTAGAACTCGGTCTTCAACGAGACACAATGTTCTGTTTTCTTTGAAGTATGTTTTAGTAATTCACACGATAAGCAGGATTTGACCAAGCAAAATCATTCCTAAATAATCAAGCTCCATCACTTTGCAATCCTTTTCTCATGAACAACACTGTATAGTGTAGAAATCGGTGATTCATTTGCAATCCTTTTCTCCTGAACAAGGCTGTATAGTGAAGAAATCGCTCTCTAAATTTTTAGACAGTGTTTTCAGAATTCTGTATGAGCTAGGAATTCTCCCTGCCCCTTCCCCTCACCCCCCCAGTAACATAACATGTGTAGAACATAAAGTGTAATTGTAAGGCACACGTTTACCCTTGGGTCTCTTGGCACTGTGACCATTAGGTCACACACAGATTCCTGGAGTGATGCATCAGTCCACTGGGCCACCAGACCTTTTTTCCACAATCCTTGGGTGCTGAAATAAACCTCCATGATTTTGACTGGATAGAGTCAAGATTCTCTTTGCTGTGTGCAAAGTCTTAACCACCTCTAATGCTCTGGCTCAGCAGGCAATCTTCTCAAGCGCAGATTGCCTCCTGGGAATGATATTGTCGGAGCTTTTACCCCTCGGAAGGCATCTGCGCTCACCTGGTTAATTCAAGCCAACGAAGGTGGTATTCTGCACCAGAGTCCGCTCGATTTCACTCACAAACCAGAAGCTTGAGCACAATTTCATAACTGCAGGGGATAAAAGGAGATTCTTATCGTTAGAAAAAGGAATGCACTCCATAGAGGGAAATTTATTGTGAGGGCCTTTAGGTGTTCAGCAGGATTACAGTGTATGTGTGAGCAGACCCACAATGAAATCATTTGTGAAGGGCTTCTTTTGCTGCTCGTGCAAGCTGTCTTATAGACACCGCATCCTTTGAAGAATCCATGCACGTTAGGTAACTTACATACTTCCGCTATGGTTCTGATTGTGTGCAGGCATGTGTGCACGAAAGCATCTTGTGTAAGTCACTGAGAAACGTGTGGAATTTGTTCACAATATCCACTGAACAGCCATGCATTTTGCAATATCTATACCTCCCGTACAATTTTGCTTGCACCGCGCCCTCCTGTCCCCAGCTTAACCCCCCTCTCACTTTTCCTAATAATTCCAATTTTGTGGCCGTTTTGTGGCTTTCATAAAAAAGCAATTGGACAAATTGTACGCAAAATATCCATCCCATTGGCAGTGGAATGAGAAGTACTGTGCTCACTGAGTTTTATTATCTTTATTTCACTTTGCGATCTGCTGTTCAAAGTATGTAAATGACCTACATTACGGTCCCATACTGGTATGTATATTCATTTTACAAAGGTCCCATCATGAACTTTCGGTTGGTAACATATTTGAATGTGCAGAAAATACCAATGTCAGGGCAATCGTTCCTTCACCCAAGCATTTCAGATCACCCATAGATGGAATAAATCGCAAAATACAAAAGCAGAGCTTAAGTGTTTACAGTATCATGATTGGTGCATGCTGCTGACGTCATAGGTCTGTGAAGAAAAATGCACAAGACTCATCTGTGTTTAGTGATGAATATGTCGTAGAAGTTCCATAGCCCCTGTTAAGCATAAACCTTCCCTTTGTCGGAAAGGTCTTCTGTATCTTGCTGTCGCTGAGATGTTTGGCTCATCATAAGGTTAGCATTACACTAAAAACCTCTTTGGAGCTTTCATATAAAGAAATTTAATTTTGTTTTCCAGGGTTGGGGTGCTGAGTACCATCGACAGGACGTAACAAGCACCCCCTGCTGGATTGAGATACATCTTCACGGTCCCTTGCAATGGCTGGATAAAGTACTCACACAAATGGGCTCTCCTCACAACCCTATTTCATCTGTGTCTTAATTGATTCCTCAGTGATGGCCTCTGGAACCTAGTACACCTTGCATGTACTTGAAGGATGTGCGAGTTGGAAGACATTGTGAATTGGGGGAGGCTCGAAAAAGGCCTCAAAGATACTTGACTTTAGTGACCAACTGCTAGATTCGAAGGGTTGACTACAACTCTACAGCCCTGTGTTAGGTTCTTTCGGCTTCATGAACATTTTACGTTGTAAAGTTATTTTTTTTGGGGGGGGGGGGATAATGATCAGCGAAGCTTTTTAATTTAGTAGGATGTTGTGTGAATTTGGTTAGTACTAGGAAAAAATTATTCAAACCACAAAAAAGTTACCTGTTAAAATGGGTGTTTTTTACAGTCCCACGTTTCTGGCACTTTGAGGTCACATTTTACATGTTCAGAATTTGTTTGTCTCAATTTCTGGGGGTAGGTACACCCCCTTCTTCCCTGAAGGTGGAGAAAATAGAATATGAATGGTGGTCTTAAGGCCGAACGAGATGCTTGCTTATGTTTCATGAACTTTTCCAAACTGTTTTAAAACTAGTCATAGATGCTGTTCCTAAAGAGAAAAATGTTTTAGCTTGATGAATTTAACCTTTCCAAAAGTGTGTACTGACACTACTGCTGTCCGGAAAATAGGTATTATCTCTGCTAATTATATGTACAGTGTTTTTTGGATGTTTATCAGTAGAATAGACCGAATCTAGATGTATTTGATGGGTTGAAACTCGTAGAATATTGTTTAAGCACAGCTTTGTGGATCAAAAGAAGGTTTGAGATATGCTATGCATTTTATTTGTTGTTCTGTGTGTATTTTTTCTCTCTGTTAAATAACAATCTATTGTCCCTTTAAAGCAGTCATGCTGCTTGAAAGCACTCATGTGACTGATTAGGGAACATGTCCGTTTCTGCGGTCCTTAAATTTAATAGATTACATTTCAAATGAAATTGTGTAAAATGTTTCAGTATATAGCAGTTTTATGCAGTTTACAGCACACAAAAAAAACATTTAGTTTCTAAGACAACTGTTGTTTTGCCAAACATACTGTTTAAAGATTTCAGGAGTTAAACTTCTGTTCAAATAAATGTCGAACTTTTTTAGAAATAATGTTTTTACTTTTTTTGTACTAAATATTTTTGTTCTTCCGCTACTCTTTTATATCCACAGTTAAGCTGTAGGACTTTGTTGGAAGTACTTTTATTCCAAAACTAGCAAGTCTTCTCTACTGGAAGTTGAAATAAAACGTCAATATTGCTTACTTTTTTGCGTTGTTGTTTTCTGTAACATTCTAATGGTTACATTTTGCTAGGAAATAAAAACAAGATTTGGAAAAGCCATTTGTTCTCGTTTATGAGAGCTATCGCCTCTAGAAATTACTTGTAGTCAAGCTGTAAAGCAGCATGGCTAAAAATCTATATTTTATTTATAAAGCGCTATAACGCAGCCAGCGCTAAAGTTTTTTTTTTTTTTTTACAGTGTTCTGAGGCTGGCAGCACTAATGTGCTTTTTAACATTTTTAAAAACTTTTTGCTCCCTCTGTCCCCTCTCCTGCCTTCTCCTCCCTACCCGCGTCCTTCTCTCCCCCATTCTTCCCTGCCCATGTTGCCTCATCCTCCATCCCAGTCCCCAAACAAGCGGTGGAGTGACTTGGTGGATAAGGCAATAAGGAGAGAAGGGCGCTGGTGGAGGGAGAGGATAGGTAAGAGGATGGGGAGCACATGGGCAAGGAGGATTCGCGGGAGGACCTGGGGTATGCTCGTAAACAAATATGGGTGGGAGGGGCTGGGGCAAGGGAGGCGTTCGGGCAAGCATTTGAAGGGGCAACTAAGGATCGGCGGGAGGGCCTGGGCCAGCACATTGCCTGTTTGCGGGAGGGAATAGGGCAAGCACACAGACAATGGAGGGTGGTTGTGAGGAGCTAGTCAAGCACACGGACAATGGAAGATGGGCGGGAGGGGCTGTGGGAATCACACTGACAAGAAATGGTGGACATGACGGGCAGGAGAAGCACATAGACAGCGGAGGGTGTGTGCAAGGGAAGGGTATGAAGAGAATGGATAAGCCCAGATAATATAGGAGGGCAGGAAGGTAATGGGGATGAACATGGAGGGGGGACAAGTACACAAGGGAAACAGCTGGTAAACACAAGCACTCAAAGACCACCCCACCTGCAAAAGCGAGCAGTGGATGGACACAGTAATGCGCCCATGCTCCACGGTAGGAACAAACACAAGAAGAAAAATGAAATCTTATGGAAGCTGATGAATAAGAAGCAAGTAAATGAGAATGACAATGAAACCAAACAATGGTAAGCAATGGGTGGCCCCAAAGCCCACTGTAACAAAACAAATGGTTTAGCAAGAGACAGCGCATAGGCGAGGCCCAATGATGGGAACCACTATCAACGGAAATGATGACATACCTATGTTCAGATGACAATGGTTGTATATGTATTGCAACCTTTATATAGCACTTGCTACCCCTATGTGGGGTGCTGAAACGCTTGCCTAAAAGTGTTCTTTGTTTGATCATATGTGGTAAGGTTTTCCATGTCTTGCGTGATGACAATTGGGGTGAAAGTTATTTTGTTGTGGGACACAACACTTAGCAAAGTGTTGGATGACGTATGAGAGAGTTGCACGATGTTTGGTTTTCAGTAAACTGGCAGCTGCAGCTCCCTTTATGGCATTTATGATCCACTTTGCTGGCTACTTCATTGAGTTGTCCACTCTGAGATATTTTGTTTAAAGTTTATGGTCCTGATCATGCATGAGTTGGAGGGAGAGATGGTGGGATGATCTTCTGGGACTGTCATTGTGAGCTGTCATAAACTATGTAGATAGTTGGGACCCGCAGTGGTGTGCTAAATTGAAATACTCTGACTCGTGGCATGTGGCAGATCTCTTCAATTATTTAATGGCTGTTCAGCTGGTGATGAGTGGTTTACTGCTGTGGACTGGTACACTACTGAGTGAAGGACATGATCCAAATCAGTTTTGTTTTGTGTGAGATTCAAGCATTATTCATCACTTATTGTGTAGCATGTAAGAACTTCAATTGACGGCTCAACTGCTGTTAAGGTATTGCTGTTAGTGTGGGCCAGGAATGTTATATGATTCATTATAATTGCATTTTCGCAGTGCCTGCTACCCTTGATGAGGAGTTAAAATGCTGCTCCTGAACTCTAAGTTAGTGTTTCTTTCAGTGGTTATTGTTGGTTTTGGGATTATACTTGTGCTTTTAAGGAAACCATTCCATGTGTTTACTAGAGTTCGTATGTAGTAGATTAAATTATTAGGAGTTGTGTGACCTTTAGTGGGGCTGGTTATGCAAATTCATCTAAATGGCGGTATTAATAGATGTGCAAAGGCAATTCGTTATTGTTAAGATGCAGGGGTATGAATTTTAAAAGACAGGCTGTGCTCTTTCAAATGAGTAGTAGGCAATTTGCAGAAATACAATAAAAATAAAGGCAAATGTGTGACTTGGAGTAAGCTGTGCTCAGCGAGAGGAGGTATGTACTGGATGGAAAGGAAGTAGAGGATCATTTGGAAGAAGAGGAACAACAATTAGAAGTTTTAAGTCAACGTACATTTTAATTCGAATATTTAGGAGGCTTTTTGATTTGGCATGCAATCTTGGGATGCAAAGCTGTTAAAAACATTATTTGAATGTGAGACCTCACTCTTGGGTACTTTTGATAAACACTAGAATCAGGCAAACATTGTCCTCTGAAACTAGAGCTAGACCATGTCTTCAGCAAGAATATCTGTTCAGCTTAACAGCTGGAATCATAAAGTAATGGCTGGTCCCATATATATGGGAATTTATGAGAGCTTTAGGCTGCTCTCGAAAGCCAGAGTAACCTCCTGATCATAGCAACGTGATAGAGTATATGGGGTAAGTTATTAAAACATTGAAGAGGACATACTGAAAATGCAGTAGCGGATGTCTACTGGTGTTCACCCTTAAAGTTTGACTCTGTATTAATTACGAAAGCCAAGTGGGAGCCATTTTAAATGCCCCTGGTTTTGGTATGGCAGAAGATGGGGATAAGGATAGCTCGCCCAGACAGTGCAAGTGTATTGCTTGCATTACTCCAGTATTGGAACTTTCATAGATTCCCATTGCTTGTATCATACCCCGTCGTCGGGATGGGAGTCCCCGGTATACATAAAATAGCCATAAAAAGAAGTACAAAAAAAGAATTAGGCCTAGGCCCCTTCTAGTTTTGTAGCATATCCACCTCTTTTTGTAAAAGAGACCAAATAAAATGAACAGCCAATCAGAATAGCCTCACCCCTTAGAACCTTACTGAGAGAGCCTCAGATTTTCTACCGCACGTTGAGCAAGGGAGTCTCCACTGAGCTCTGCTCAGTTTTTCCTGTTTACCCTTATCTTGAACCAGTTTTTTCCATCTACAATATAGACTACGTGGTCAACATATCCGACAAAGAGAAGAAGGCTCTCTTCAAGGCTTGTGCCACCTGCTCCAAGAAGAGGCTTTATGTGGAGGACAAACATAAAGACTGTATTTATTGTTTATATCCTGAACATAAGGCGGCTGACTGCAAAATTTGTCGGACCTTCTCCACGAAGACCTTGCGAGACCATGAGGGGCGTCTGTTAACTTGGCTCCAGAGGCTTAAGTCAAGAAAGGATCCTGTCTCCAGTGACAGTGATGATGCTTCCTCTGCTACTTCATCCAGGAGGTCTCTAAAGAGGGGTAGGTCATCTTCTACTTCTTCCAACCCCCCTTCTAAAGCCTTACAAAAGACCTCTCATAGGTCTGACAGGCGTAGTCCCATGAAATCTCCTCACCAAGGTGTAAAGGAGGGGGGAAGGACTTGTCCCAGGAGTGGCACTGGAAAAGAAGGCGAGCTATGTGCCGCCTTCTTCTCCTCCTGAAAAGCTAAAGTCTTTTAAGAAACCAGCTTCAGTCCCATTTGATGGAAAAGCTGAGAAAAAAAGTTCACTCAACGACAACATCTATTCCGTCGACGACAACTTCTAAGATTTTGTCAGCGTCGTCTTTGGCTCCATCGACGGGCTCTTCGACGTGAGTTTCCTCGTCTCCACCAGTGATGAAAGGATCGGCGTCGACGGCTTCAAAGCCAGGCTCTGACGCGCTGTTCACTCTGTCGTTGACTTCCACACTGACTACTTCCACGTCGGTAAGTATGACAACTATGGGGGCGCTAGAGGGCGCCAGACCGACATGGCCGCACTAGCGTGAGGCTCTCGCCGGCCGGGCGACTAATCCATCCCGAAGTCCAGCAGCGAACGTGAAAACGACCATTTGGACGGCGATTCCGAGGCGGGAGGCTGCCCGGCGCACTCGCTGAGCTTCTGGGGCTGGACCGCCCAAGAGCTTCTGGGGCTGAACCGCCCAAGAGATCCTGAGAAAGAACGTCTCCATCGGCCGGCGGCCGCATACACTCCTGAATTTGCAGTGGGGCTTGCGCGAGCACGCGAGGTCGGGGATTTGCAGAGGCCCGTAGACCGCGCTGACCGGGCGGAGGAGTGGCGAGAGGCAAGCGGAGAGCTCTGACCCACCGGAGCTCCAAGGAGGATCAGCAGTGAGCCCCAAATGCAGTGAGGAGACGAGGAGGTGGACAGGAGAGCTTCATCCGTACCCTGGGCCGTGAGACTTTGGGGGAAGACGGAGGTGAGCCCGAACTTGTACCCACTGGCGCTCCACGCGGGGCGAGGAGGCGGGGGAGCGACGCGGGCGGCACGGGCTCGACTGCATCCATCAGGTCGTGACTGCCCCCCCCCCCCCCCCCCCCCGGCACTGGCGTGTGTCTGGAGCCGTCCCTGGCAGGCTTAATCGGTGGATCTTCCTCCCTGGCCATCGGGGGCAGGGGGCCTAGCGTGGAGGGGGCACTGGCTGGATGAGGCTCCCCCCCGCTTTGTGTTTTCGTGACCCCTTTGGCTGCCGGGCTATCCTTGCTGCCCTTCTAGACGTGGCTCCGGACTCTGCTGCACTCGACTGGGGCCCTGGCTGTACCTCACCCGATTCCCCGCTGTCTGGGGGATTGCTGGCACTGTTGGGGGTGGTGGCGGCGTTGTGACCCCGGGCGTGCTGCCGTGTGCCGGGACACCCCCTCCCCCTGCCTGGCCGTCATGGGGAAGACCGACACTAAACAGTCCAGGCTTCCCTTCGAGTCCCAAAAAAGGAAACCTCAGGTCCCACCGGCGGAGGAGGGTGAATCTGATGGGGGAGATGGCGCTGACATAGATTGGAAGGTGCTTCTTCTCAGCATGCAAATAAGTTTCACCTCCATAGACTTCAAGCTGGACAGTATGTCCAAACGTCTGGATTCGGCGGTGCACAGATTGGATCAACAGGAGGTCAGAGTGAAGGAGGCGGAACAGAGGGTTTCGGATCTTGAGGATGGGACGTCGGCCACGAATACTAAAGTCACACAGATGGAAAGACTCTTAAAAGTAATTGCAGATAAGAACGGAGATTTAGAAGCGCCGTTGCGCCGCAACAATGTGCGCCTTATTGGCCTTGCAGAATCCACCAATGTGGGCAAAATGGAAACCTTTATTTAGAGATTACTGGTCGAGTTGTTCGGTCTGGAGGCTTTCTCTCAACAACTAGTGGTGGAACGCGCGCACCGCTCTCTTGGTCCCCGACCTGTGCCTGGGGCACCCCCCAGGCCAATCATCATCAGATTTCTGAACTACAGAGACCGAGACACCTTACTACGACTTGCCCGAGAAAAACAACCTGTACAGTTTGAGAATGTCACGCTCTCCTTCTACCCAGACTTCACACAATCTGTACAGGATGCGAGACGCAAGTTTGTGGCAGTAAAAAAAAAGCTTCTGCAGTGTGGCATTCAATACTCTATGGTCTACCCGGCTAAGTTGCGGGTGGTTCATCAGGGCCAACGGCATTTGTTTCACAACCCAGCACAGGTGGAACTTTTTTGGAAAGACAATAAGCGATCCCCTGACAACACTGGTTCCCCCCGGGGTCGGGGGCGATCCCGCTCGCCTACCTCTGCGCCGGACTGATCTTGTGGCTGCGTGTCTCCTGTTTGGACTCTGTTACATGTTTTGGTGCCTTTACTAGCTCCACCTTTGGATTGCTCCTGACTTGTTTGGTTAAGTTCACTATTCATATTGGTACTGTATGCTCACTGTAAAGCTGGAGAGCCTCACTGCTCTTGGGATTTTCACCTTGCTAATGTAAATCTTCGCCCTGGCACTTTCTCCCCCTATCCCATTCTTTCCGTCAGCTGTGATGGTTGGCGCGTGGCGGGTGCAATATCGGGGGGAGATCGTAGGCAGGTCTGGATCCCCGGTGTCCCCCAATTCGGGAGTGCCCCACTTGGGTGGTGATGTTAGTTCTTTTGGTTTTTGTGGGGGGGGGGGGGGTGCATGCCCGGCATGATTGGGATGTTGGTGTGGGTGGGGGGGGATTCTTATGGGGATTTTGCTTCGTACATTTAAAGTATATTTTGACTGCTGACATAGAGCACAGATTTCGAATGTTCCTCGACATGACCCGCTCAGAATTGACTATAAGCCAAGGGGTTGATGATGCTGTATATGACCAGACGCACTCAGAGCAGGTTGATGGGCCCAGTTAGCAACAAAAATATTGGCTCGGAGGGTATTATCACCACCATCTCCTGGAATGTAAGGGGATTGGGCGACCCCAGGAAGCGCAGACGGATATTGCAGGCGCTTGACCGGCTTAATGTACACATAGTTTTTTCTGCAGGAGACCCACATGGACCCCCTACGCCGGACTAATTTTGCTTCGAGATGGGCTTCGCACTCGGTCTTTGCGCCATACTCCTCTTACACTAGAGGTACTGCCATATTGATCACTAGACATATACCCTACACCCCCCTTGGTGAGGCGACTGACCGGGAAGGGCGATATTGTTTAATGTGGGGCAGGATGGGCAATAAGACCATCACCTTGGCATGCTCTTATGGGCCTAACTATGACGATCCCAGTAGCTTTATATCACTTTGGAATAAGATAAAAGACATAGGATCCACTCACATGATAGGGGGGGGGGGACTTTAACGCAGTTCTTGATCCAGTAATGGACAGATCGAACCCGTCTGCACACCACTACACCAACACGTATAAATATTTGAAGGACATATGTGACAATCAAGATGTGGTAGACACATGGCGGCACCTACACCCATTGTTGACTGAGGGCACGCACTGGAACACTGCGCACGCATCATGGGCTAGGCTGGACTACATCTTAATCTCGCGGGGCCTGGCCCCAGCTTTGTCGGGGGCACAGCACATGGGCCGCACTTCTTCGGGTCACTCCCCAGTGTTGGCTAAGTTCAAGTTACTGGAGGTGGCGGGGAGACCGCCTGCGTGGCGACTACAGCCCCAACATCTTACTTGATTAGCTCTTTCGTTCTGAGTTGGAGCACGACATTGAGGAATTCCTCGTGCATAATAGGGGATTGAGGCGTTGAAGGTTACGATTCGAGGTGTCTGCATCTCCAAGGGATCGGGGGTGCTGAGGGCCTTGCGTGCCACACTACACAAATTGGAGGACACACTTCATAATTTGGAGACCCAACCTGACTTTGCCACTAACACAACTGCACAAGTCCAATATAGAGAGGCACTGAGTGATTACAAATCCACAGCCGATAATGAGGTTAACTTCTGCAGTGAATATTTCAAGTCTAGGACATTTGGGGAGGGTGAACGACCCGGGAGGTCCCTGGCGGGAATAGTCAGACCACCTCGACACTCTAACTTTATCACTGAGCTGGAGGGAGACGGTGGGGTGCTCCTCCGCGACATGCAGTCTATCTTAGCTGCTTTCACCACACATTACGGGTCGTTACATACCACTACCAGGGTAGGGACGTTGGACATGGATGATTATATGAGTGAGCTCACCTCGGGCTGGCTGCCGGACAATCGGAGAGAGTTTTTGGCGGCACCGTTTGAACTTGACGAAATTAGGGAAGCAATAGCTCACATGTCATCGGGAAAAGCGCCGGGATTAAATGGGCTTCCTATAGACTTTTACAAAGCCTATGTGGACATACTCGCGCCGGTACTGAGGGAGGTTTTTCACGAGGCACATGAATCCGGGTATCTCCCGCCATCGATGCAGGAGGCCTTAATCACCTCACTGCTCAAACCTGGGAAGCCGCCGAAGTGCTGCGATTCATACCGACCCCTCTCCCTGATCAATTGTGATGCTAAGATCTTGACCAAGGTACTGGCGAATCGATTGAAATTACTGATGGAGGGGCTGGTGCTCTCCGCTCAAGCGGGATTTATCCCCGGCAGGGCTACCTCAAATAACCTACGCACTTTATTTTCAATACTGCAAAACGTTGACCCTGACTTGCCAATGGTGGCGGTCTTCTTAGTCGCCACCAAAGCGTTTGACTCACTGGAATGGATTACCTCCTCTGTATACTGCGTAATATGGGTATCCCAATAGGCTTCTCGCGATGGATCGAAATACTGTATCACAAACCCATGGCCAGGGTGGGTATTAATGGCCGCATATCTGAGGCCTTTGCGATATCGAGGGGCACTCGGCAGGGGTGTCCCCTCTCCCCTCTCCTATTTGCCCTGGCCATCGAACCCTTGGCGGCCCGGCTTCGGCAACATCACCGAGACAAGGCACTGCGCTGCTTCCAGAGGCAGGTTCTGATCTCCCTGTATGCGGATGACATCACGATTTACATCAGGGACCCCTCCGTTAACCTTAACCCCATATTGCGAGAATTTATACAGTTCTCTGTGTTGTCCGGAGTTCACATTAACTGGGGAAAATCTACTATCTTCCCTCTTACAGCAGCAGCACAACCCTTCCCCCCTGATTATCCTTTGCAGTGGTGTGACAGTGATGTCCGTTACTTGGGAATATCGATATCCCGGGATCGGGAGGAACTAATGCGATTGAACTATGGTCGTACATTTGACCATATTCAGACTTGCGTGTCCCGATGGATCACGCTCCCTCTGTCCATGGCGGGACGGGCATCCCTTATTAAAATGGTCATACTCCCAAAACTCCTGTACTTATTCCTCAACATCCCTTATCACCCAGGCAGGTTTTTTTCACATCCCTGCGGTCTGAACTCATCCGGCTAGTCTGGGGGGGCAAGAGGCCTAGGCTGAGTTGGGATTTGTTGACCCGCCCATACGCGAAAGGAGGTTTCGATTTGCCAGACTTCGCACTCTATTATCATTGTGCACAGGCACAGTTCGTTTACTATTGGATCCACCCTCCCCCTTCATGCCCCAGGTAGCGGTGGAACACTGGCTGGCGGACCCCATCCCGCTGGAGGGGGCGTTATTTAGTAAACCCGAGACACAGCCTGCGTATCAGACCCCGCTTTGCAGCTCGATCCTTGCCTGGCGACACATTGCGAGCAAATTCCAAATGGCGCTGGTATATTCCCCGCTGCTGCCATTGACGTATCACCCCTCTATGCCTTTACTACAGGATCAACTCTTCAAAAACATGCAGTTCAAACTCAAGACGTGGGGTGATCTGTATCATGAGGGCCGGTTTCGCTCACTAGCACACGTGTGGGGATCTGTCCCCTACTTCCATGGAAACGTTTCTTTATCTCCGGCTGCGTAGTGGGATTCAGGCGATTACCGAGACGTACCCTGATGAGCCGCCAATATTAGAGCCACTACACCAGCTGCTTTGGGCGGACT
Source organism: Triturus cristatus (assembly GCF_964204655.1). Classification (NCBI taxonomy): domain Eukaryota; kingdom Metazoa; phylum Chordata; class Amphibia; order Caudata; family Salamandridae; genus Triturus; species Triturus cristatus. Next base: position 503,024,654 of record NC_140582.1, read on the forward strand.
CCCCTGCGAATGCGGTCTCCAAGCTATACCACACGATTCACACCACACTCGAACTCGAGGAGCTGGGCACGCCTTTGGAGGATGACCTCTGGAGCTTCTGTTGCCAACAGACAGAACAGATTTCATCCAGTAGCAGTTTCAGGATCATTCATTACAAATTCTTGCACAGACTGTATTGTACTCCGGCCCAGATGCGTAGGTTTGGTCTCCGAGAGGACGACCTATGTGGGCGCTGTAGTGCGCCATCAGCAGATTTCCTCCATCTGGCCTGGGGATGCCCGGATATTAATAGATATTGGCAGCAGGTGTTCCTGGGATTCTCTGAAATGGTGGACATCCCTCTAACTCCTTCTCCTACACAGGCTCTACTTGGGTACACTAAGCTAATCAAGAGACCGTATCGTAGATTTATTACAGTCGCCCTGCTAATGGCTAAAAGACTAGTGGCGTGTAGATGGGGGAGAGGCAGGGCACCCAAATTTAAAGACTGGATTCAGGACATGATACATTGTCAAGACACACTGCTCATGTATGCGGAGCTATTGCCTGCTGCCTCTAAACCGGTGGATGTCTGGGGGCCACTTAAGAATTATCTCCTGATACACCCCACTGTTGACACTTTAGGCACTGTCGATGACAAAACGGACACCGCCACGAGTTCCTGATTGTTGTTCACAGGGAGGAGGGTCCTGACTGGTTTGGAGATGAGTGTAGGGCTCCGAGGTGATGATGTGCCTTGAACAGATGGATTCGACGATGCTGGTACACTTGGTCCTACCTGATGCCGCGCGTAAACACTCTACTCAGATAGGTGGGGGTGTACGGTTTTGCGTCCCATGTTCTCCCCCCAAGTGCTTATGTTTGCAGTATTGGCCTTTGCTCTGGACTCAATGCTGGCCAAATTGTTGACTCCTGGGAACATGTCACCTTTTAAATGTTATGTGCTGCCATTCTCTTTGGTGCTAATAGCCAATGTCACGTATGTACATGTTTAATGAAAAATTTGAATAAAGAAAGTTTAAAAATAAATAAATAAAAAAATGAAGAAAAAAAAGGATGACAACTATGATGGTGGCGACGGCTACCATGGCGAGGACGACGGCTTCTAACATGATTATGACGCCGGTCTCGACGACGATCCAGTCTACGGTGTCCCTCGCTCCGTCGACTGGTCAAACATCGCCGTCGACGGCCTAGTCGACGATACAAAATGTGGCGATTACGATTCGGAGACGCCGCATTACACCAGAGATTACTTCTCCCAGGGAAGTGACACCTCTGCCTGCTGCTCTCCTTCTAGAAGAGGAGGTTTCTGATGAAGACGATGGACCTTATTGTGTTGCTGTTAGCCCATCACAGCTGAATCAACAGTGCAGTCGAAAAGTTTATTGTATGAATTTAAGGAACCCTACAGAAAGTCAGTCCGAACCATTCCAATAGTGGGTCACGTCTGGGATGAAGGGCTCAAGGTGATTAAGACGCCTGCCACATGAATACCTGTTCTTCCTCGTCTAGAGAAGAAATATAAGGCCCCCAACGTTAGCCCAGCTTGTTTAGTCAGCCAACCTAAACCGGATTCGGTAATTTCTCAAGCGGCCCAGAGGAAATATAAAAATCCGGCGGCCCCTATCACTACACCTCCAGATAAAGAGGGCAGGCATCTGGATAATGGCGGAAAGAGGTTCTCTTCTGTGTCTAGCCTCCTTGTCAGGGCAGCCAACGCCTTAGCAATTCTTGGTCGGTATGATCGCCAGATGTGGTGCGATCTTTTCCCTTATCTGGACCAGTTGCCGGAAGACTTTTAAGGTGGAAGCTAAGAAAATCCTCCAAGAAGGAGAGAGAACATCTTCTGAGATAATAGACTGCGCAATGGATATTGCCACAACAGCTTTCCGTTCCCTAGCGGGGGCGGCGGTCCTTCGACGCCAAGGCTGGCTTCATGCTACTTGATTTCGGCCTGGAGTCCAAAATGAGACCTTCCCTTTGATGGCGAGGCGCTCTTTGGGAAGCACATTGATGATGCGCTTCAGAATATAAAGAAGGATACGGAAACTGCAAAATCCCTAGGGACTTTACAATACCGCAGGGTCCCCTTCCGTGGGGCTAGGGGTAGAGGCCTCCCCTCCTACAGAGGCGGATTCCAACAACAGCGTTATTCCTCCTACTCACAGGCCTCCCAATCATACCGGCCATATACTCAACGGCAAGGCCAATCCTCTTCTTTCTCTCGTTCAACCTCTAGAGGACAAGGGCGCCAGGGGAGGGATTCCTCTAAGCGCCAGTAGCGGCTTGTTGGCTCTTTCTACTGTTCCTTTCTCCCCTGTAACACCAGTGGGGGGGGCAGGATATGCCAATGCTTCCGAAGCTGGCAACTGATAACATCAGATCGATGGGTTCTGAATATAGTTCAATCTGGCCATACTCTGGAATTTCTACATCAACCACCATCCAAGCCCCCTCACGCCACCGAATCCAGACATCTTCATCTTCTACATCTAGAAGCCCATCAACTACTCCTCAAAGGAGTGATAGAACCGGTCCTTCTCTCTCAACTGGGGGAAGGATTCTACTCCTGGTTCTTTCTAGTTCAAAAGACCATAGTAAAATGGCGCCCTATTTTAGATCTGAGGGAGCTCCTCACCCATCTCATCAAGCTCTCGTTTCGGATGGTCTCCTTACAGGATATTATTGCTGCTCCTCAATCCGGGAGATTACATGGCCACTCTGTATCTCGAGGACACATACTTTCATGTCCCCATCCACCCAGCCCACAGGAAGTTCTTACACTTCACAGTAGCCAAGAGCCACTTTCAGTTCAAGGTAATGCCTTTCGGACTCAGGTCTGCTCCGCGGATTTTCACAAAGGTGCTATCCCCTGTGGCGGCATTTCTCAGGAAGCAGAAGCTCCAGGTCTTCCCTTACCTGGACGACTGGTTGCTAAAAGCTCCGTTTCATCACGCAGCAGAGAAATCTGTCAGGACCTGCACACAATTCTTTAGTCAATTGGGGCTTCAGCTCAACACAGAAAAGTCAGTCCTGTGCCCGTCCAGATCAGCCCGGTTCTTGGGGGCCCTTCTGGATGCATCTCGCTGCAAAGCGTTCCCTTCAAAGGAAAGACAAGCAAAACTGATAACCTCGGCTCGTCAATTGCAACAAAAGGGTCACTTTCAGTTTGCCTCTACAAGTCCCTCCTCGGGTCAATATCGTCCTGCCTTCCGCTAATTTCTCATTGCAGGTTAAGAATGCGCCCCCTCCAGGAGCAACTGTACTTGCAGTGGCGTCAGGCAGACTGCTCTTTCGAGGACAAGATCCTAGTCACTCAGCCTATGAGAGAGGCGGCAGCATGGTGTACGAACAAGGACAACATCCCAGCTCCTCTCGTAATTACAACAGACTCCTCACTGGATGGCTGGGGAGCGGTCTTACAAGACCTTCAAGTAAGCGGCCGCTGGCTGCCCTAGCATCATCAACTTCACAGCAATCTGTTGGAGCTCCGGGCAATTTGTCTCACCTTGCAGGCCTTTTTTCCGCAGATGCAACAGTCATCCGTCATGGTCCGAACGGACAACATGACTGCCATGCTCTACGTAAACAAGCAAGGTGGAATAAGATCTCGTCGGTTATCGAAAGAAGCTCAGGCGATTTGGGAATGGGCAATCCAACAGGAGATATCGCTCTCAGCGGAGCATCTTCCAGGTGTCCTCAACAAAACAGCCACGAGTGGGAGTTAGACCACGCCATTCTGGAGGAGATGTTCCGACTCTGGGGCTCTCCGCCCATAGATCTCTTTGCCATTCCGGAGAACAAAAAATGGCGACTCTATGCAAGCATGCATCCCCATCTGGGATCGTTGGGGAATGCGCTTTCGATGGCCTGGTCAGGCTCCTTTGTTTATACTTTTCCTCCGATCCCACTGATTCCCAGGCTTCTCCGGAAGCTCAAGACGGAACCCTGCAAAATGATTTTGGTGGCCCTGGCAGTTTTGGTTTAGGGAGCTTCTTCTCCTCTCCCTGGACAGTCCAGTTAATCTGCAGCCGATTCCTTCCCTGCTGACAATGTCCCAGGGCTAAGTGGTACACCCAGATCCGAGATCTCTTCAGTTATCGGTGTGGCTCCTGAGCACCGAGAATTTCTAGATGTAAATATCTCGTCAGAATGTAGAGAGGTACATGCTCAGGCTCGAGCCCCAAGTATAAATACATACCGCTTGAAGTGGAAGCGTTTCTGCCTTTGGTGCGGACAAGAAAACATTCATCCCTACTCTTCTGCACCTCATCAAATTTTGCCGTACATCCTGGCATTGGCAAAATCAGGTTTAGCTCATTCTTCCATCAAAGTACATCTTGCAGCCATTTCTAGATTCAGACGGACTTCCTCTGGTCCTTCCCTTTCATCAGCTAGAATTGTGAAGCAATTTCTTAAAGGACTTTTTAGGGTTTTCCCTCCAGTTAAGCCTCCACCGCCTCTCTGGCAGCTTAACTTGGTTCTTACTCAGCTCATGAGGCATCCTTTTGAACCGATTCATAGGGCGGACCTTAAATTCATCTCATGGAAGGTGGCCCTCCTTCTCGCCTTAACATCTGCCAGAAGAGTGGGGGAACTGCGCGCTCTCACTATTCAGGAACCTTTCCTGCAGTTTAAGAATGAGACTTTGATACTGAGAACTAATCCTAAATTTATTTCGAAGGTACCTTCACACTTTCATTTGAATGAACCAGTAATTCTCAAGTCCTTCTTTCCTCGACCTACTACTCCAGCGGAGAGGGTACTCCACTCTCTGGACATTCAACGATGTTTGAAGTTCTATCTACAGCGTAACAAAGACTTCAGGAGGTCAACACAGCTCTTAGTGGCTTTCACTGCTCCTCGCAAGGGCTTTCCGCTTTCAAAGCAAGGGATTGTTGGCTCTTTCTACTGTTCCAAGGGATTGCACATTGGATTGCCAGCGCTATCCAATATTGTCACCAAGCAGCTGGCAAGCCCCTTGAAGGGCGGGTCCGGGCTCATTCTATGAGAGTTATGTCTTCTTCAGCGGCTCTCTTCGGCGGAGTTCCCATCCGAGACATTTGCAGAGCAGCGACCTGGAGCAGGACCCATACCTTCACAAGGCATTACTGCTTGGATTCCTCAACGCGTAGTGACGCTGCAGTGGGACAGGCAGTCCTGAGGAACCTCTTTCAATGAGTAGTGAGCTTTCCCTTCTAACCCTCCTTCCTTTTATTTGCTTCCGCTTTATGCACATTTTGCAAGTCTAAATGTTTTTATGGTCCTTCTTTTATGTTTATTAATGTTCTATTACCCATTGACTGTGTGGGATTAATATCTGTACTGAACATGATGCATCTTGCAATGTTTTTAAAAGATTGTATTGCTTCACAAAATTTGCGTTCTCACTGCTAGCTATTCTTATACAAGCAAATGGAATCTATGAAAGTTCCAATACTGGAGTAAGAAAACAAGTTACTTACCTGTAACTTTGGTTCTCCAGTATTGGTAACTTTCATAGATTCCCATGCGCCCACCCTCCTCCCCTGGGAAAGGTCAGCCTTCAGCATCTTCTGTTGTACTGTTACACAACGGCTACGAAAATCTGAAGCTCTCTCAGTAAGGTTCTAAGGGGTGAGGCTATTCTGATTGGCTGTTCATTTTATTTGGTCTCTTTTACAAAAAGAGGTGGATATGCTACAAAACTAGAAGGGGCCTAGGCCTAATTCTTCTATTGTACTTATTTTTATGGCTATTTTATGTATACCGGGGACTCCCATCTCGACGACGGGGAATGATACAAGCAATGGGGATCTATGAAAGTTACCAATACTGGAGAACCAAAGTTACAGGTAAGTAACTTGTTTTCTTCCTGTGCATAGAGTGTAGAGAGCCAGATGATGAAGTGAGGCGGGTGTATAGCTACTTCTAGCAATTCCATTAACTTGGTTATCAAGGGGGTGCTGAATATTTTTTTTTTTTTTTTAGCACTGCTATTTGGTAGATGGGAGGGGTGCAGCTGCAGTTTCTGTTGTTCAAAGTGAGGACGTTTCTAAGCTGAGCCTGCCCTTTGTCGGTCTCTAATTGCTACTTCAGAAAGGTTAATAGCAGCATGGAGAGATCTCCTCATAATGTGGGTACATTGCTTTACACAATGGCAGGAAGTCTGAAAAGGGCATTTGAAAAAGAACCAAACTGGTTCCACAACTGCTCAGTTAAAGAGCGGTGGTGGGGCAGCAGTTTATGCGCATGCTTCAGAGAGTTGCCTATCTCTTCAAACCATAAAAAATGTGATGATACAACAACTGTATTATCTAAAAACTATTTTTGGATAAGTAGGTCTTAGCCACATTATAGTTGCATACTTCATCATAGGCAACATCATCCCACCCTTATGACAGATTGCTATTTGGGTGAACCCAACCTCTGTTCGAGGGAGTTCTTGATAAGAGTTGCTGAAAATGACCATTGCCTATTTATGTAAAATTACCTTGAAGTAAACCCAAAGGGTAGACCTCTATTGGCTTGTACAAAAGGGTAAGATTAAAATCTAAGAAGGTGAATGTGCATAGAGCGCTTTTACCCAACCATCCTCCGGAGTGCTGACATGTTTCAGCCTATGTGGTTGCCCAAGGGGTCAGAGGCTTTCATCAGGGCTGTGTAGGATCCCTAATAGATACATTTTACACACTTACATTGGCAAGAAAGTACAAAGGAGAACTAACAAAGTTCAATCTTAGATATAAAGGCGGAAGTGTAGGGCCTAAGAAAATATTCAATTATTTATGGTAGAAGTGTAGAACATAAGAAGATAATAAATTAACTATGCAAATGTTATGTTGCAGCATAGACATGCATTATTTGTGTGCTGCTGAAAGTAGGTGTTGTTTCAGAATAATTTAAGTGACATGTAGTGAAGACCGCAAAACCACACTGCACACATTAATAGTGGAAACCACAATCGCACATTTTACTTACCGTAACTAAGGGTGTATTAATTATCTTGGTAATGGCAGATGGGTACGCTCTTTGTAGTCACCCACTTGTTAGTTATAATGGCTAGTGAACATAGCAATCGCACACTATTCTCAAATGTATGCCAGTTAATAAGGGGCTAGAGGTACCTCACATTCATACTTGGTAGCAGGGTTATGACTCTCCTCTGTCTTAAACCCGGTGCCAAGGATTGTACAATGCCAGTGTGTTCATTGGTGTCAGTGGCTTATATGCCAACATTTTAGAAGAGGGCGATTACATTTTTTTTTTTTTAAATAGTTGGAAAAATGCATTTCCCCTATTAACTTCTATTGAAGCAGAGCCAATTTCAGGTGGGAGGCAGCCAAAATAACACAAGTTTTGGTTTTAATAATCTGGAGTCTCCCGACTGAATCGGGTGTACTGGTATGTATGCAGTGGGGACCTAAATGTACACTTATACTTCATTGCCCTTATGCTGTAAATTTGTTAAAAGAATTTGTGCGTATACCTGTGCACAAACATATATGTCTCTTTACTTCATCAAGAGTGTGTGTCCTGCTATCCTAACTATGGTCCTTCCATCTGCCAAACTGATCAATTGGGGGGCATGCCAATGTTAAATGCGATCCTGTTCCTGAGGGTCCATCCATTTTCCATGTTGTGTACGCATATGAAACTGGGCACCACCCTTCTTGGGAAATGTAGGCAAAAGAAGGCCATAATGACCTGGGTCAAGTCTGGAGTCACGGTTGCCAATAGGTCTCGCCATTGTGACCTTATAAGTGTTTAACCATGCAACAGTTGATGTTGGTGTACCAAGGATATTGTGCTGTATACCTAAATAATTATAAGGTCCCAAAAGCGAGACCTATTGGCTATGCCAATGCTTGTTTTACAGTGCTATAAATATAAGCACCGACAACCACTGATTTGTACACATTTATGCAAGTAACGAAAGATGCCGGGAGCCCCCACCTGAGTGCACAATGTCATGCCCAGAAATATAGCTTCACCAACAATGACAAACGCTAATCCAGGAAAAGCAACAAAGAAAAACATTATGTTAAATCTGCTGTGTCTAGTGTCAGCACTGTTTGACCCCAGCATCTTCAGATTCAACACACCCACCCCAAACCACTCACACAGTTCTCAACACCATCAAATATTAAAGTACTCAAAGCATTATTGTCATACCAAAGGCATTGGTCTTTACACTCTGCAACCCACTGCCTATCAATAGAGTAGACAAGCCCTGCCCAAAGAGCCTCAAACAGACACAGATTGGTATTTATGACTTGGGTAGAGATAATACTGACGTTTCAGGGACTTAGCATGTTGCCAGACTAGTAAGAATGACATCTGTTCAGGAGACGGTAGAGACTGTGACACATAGCTGTACAAAACAAGAGAATACATCACTTACCAATAACCCTGAAATACCCAGGCTAACAGTGTGGTGTAATAGTCGAGACTGCTAATCTGATAAGTGTCCCTTAAGCCAGAGCTGTGAAAACTGTTCTGCACATATTGCTACATGAGGAGTCAGGTCTTATCTTTTGGGCCATTTAAGCTATTGTGTTCCCATTAATACATTTTTGGCACACACCTAGCTAACAATTGGAGCGATTGAAGTTTCTATTTTCTTACAAAGGTATTTCAACTAAAGTGAGGTACCGAAAGCGGATGTGCTTGTAGACTGCTGAAGGCGTGAGACCTGGCTGTTAATTCAAACGTTGTGAAGCTGCTGCATTCGCTTGTACATTTAGCCCTCGTTCCAAACATAATCATAAAGTGCTCGCAGGGCAGCAAGTGTTCAGGGGGTTACCTAGATCGCTCCGTGGGGATTCGGAAACTGTTCTGCTCACAGTTCGGAAAGTAGATCACAAAAGTTACTGCCAAAGGTCGTGCAGTAGCTCTACTCACGCACACTACTGGAAGTGGGTGATCTAGATCCCACTACATTAGTTCTGCGGCAGCTGTTCTCACAGTCCTGAAGGTGTGTGACTAAGATTCTCTATGGGTTTGAAACAGAAGGTGCCTTGCTGACACATCAGCCAAATTCATTAAATGTGCTGCTTTCGCACAAAAGGTTTGTCTTGCAAAGAAGGCGTTGTGATGACAAGACATGGGACAGCTATGCCCCGTTTTAATTCAAGACAGATGACTAGAAGGCACTCAAACATCTGTCTGTCATCCAGGAAGGTATTCTGTCTTCAAACCAACAAGCGTGTAATAATCTTACAGTACTTAATCTGGGTTGATTTACGGTTCCAAGTCGCAGTTGTTACTTTAAAAAAAAGCCTTTCCCATTTGCAAAATTTAGGCAGCAGAGTCAGGACTTTAAAATAAAACAAGTATACTTCTAGAACCGACTTAGCAATGGCAAACAGCACAAGCATTGATCGCGATCAAACATCAAAGCGGCCGCGAAAGTGAAAGTAATTGCAGTGAAGCGCGGCGCCCGCGCACATGCACTGTAGCTCTAGGCTGGCCTGGTAGCACTTTTTGAAGCCCTCTCAATAAGTCTCGCCAGACAAGCGCATGCGCTGGGTCAGGCGAGACCTAAAAAACAGGAAAGGGGCTAACAAATACCACTGTCGGACACCACTTTTCTTTTTAATCGGGGCTGATAATTCTCCATCTGCGCCATATTTTACTCTGCCCGTGACATCCTTAATCTCTATAACCTTTGTAGTGAGACGGCAGGCATTACATTTGCCACTTGGGTAGAGCCCTTTAACGAGAGGTAAAGGTTCTTTGGGAACTTTTCTCTTAGGAAATGTTTGATGTCATGTGCACCAGCATATCCCTTATTCCTTTTGCCCCCTCTTTCGATGTTAAGTGATCTGTTGACCATGGAGCATAGGAATAAAATAAATAGGTACATAAGATGCCTTAGTGAGCACGGGAGACACAGAGGTCAGATCGCACTTTCAGATAAAAGGTGAACATGTTGCTTTGGACTTGTCATTGTTGTCTTACTCCCGCTGAAAAGGCTAATTAATGTATGGAATCTAGGTGCAGAAGCAGGAAATACAATGTGTGTTCTTAACGCCCCAGTAGTGCTTCATTGTTAATTGTTCTTCTGACCTTGGAAATTATTTGCAGTTCACCCACTGTTCTCTGGAGATCAGGGAGAAACAATAAAAAAAATTCTTCTGTAAAACACCTGACAATCAGAGGCACCGATTCAGCTTCAGCGGAGTCTTTTTCCGTCCCTTACAAGATATTTTTTTATTCGACAAATTCGCTGCGCGCAATCAGTTTGGTGAATTACCACTTCCATTACCTTGTTAACCATCGTAGTGGATTATTTGTTGTATTTTAATGAATTAACTGTTTTTTTTTTTATCCAGATGATTCAATACATATTAAAACTCTTTGTGCTTCTGTACCCTTGTCAGAGCGATGTTTCGTGGGCAAGTGAGTGCCAACAACAGAGGCCTGTACACAGTGCCCACGTGGGGGTGATGGAAGGAGAAAGGGAATGGAGGTTCCTGGCTTCTTATACATATCTGAAGTGCTCAGTTAAGGATATTATAGGAGAAATGCAGTCTCTCCATACTTGCAATGAAGGGCAGGACTTTCCAAGACGAAGACTGCTTCTGTTTTTTGTCTGTAGTGTTTTGCAGTTGGGGTTCCCACCTAAACCGAGGCTGTCGGCGTTTATCTGCTTTCCCACATTATAATTAAAATGTACTCTTTTCTCTAACAAAGTCATATACCTATGTTATGCAGATGTCATACATGTATGTGTATATTGGCGTAGCATACGCATAACATATGCAAACGTGTCATATATGCGTAACATAACACGCATAACAAATGCAAACATTTGCAAGGAAATGCATGGGACATGTATATTGTATACCATGTACATATGCAATAACATAAACCTATGATGATGCTTCTCCATAGATACCAAAGCACCACATAAGGCCATCCCCGATTTTTGAAGCTAAAAATTTATTCACTGCAGTATAAGGGAATGAGCTCTCAACACCTCTCATGGGGCTATCACATCGGTATCAGCTCTTACAGGGTCACTTTTACCCCCACTTCTGGGGTGCACACTGAGTACTGTGCAATCCTCTAGAATGTTTCAAGTTAAGCAGTCCGTCCAAATTTGAATACTTATGTTCAACATCTACTTTCATCCCATGTTCCATCGGGAGAGATGCAGGTTTGTAAAAGGAAAGTGAAGTTTGCAGAACGTGAGCATTAAATCTTGGTGGGCGCCTTCATAACAGTTGAGTGCAGCTGTTTGGTTCCCATTCACGTCGAACACAAATATCAGTGAAAAATTAGATCTGGACCAAAGTATTAGCTCGAGTGAATGCATTTGCAAAAGTACGAAGAAATAAAGAGAACTGCAAAACGAAATGGTACGACATACGATGTATCAAGGACAAAATAACAAGCCAAGAAACATAGTACAGGTCGGGACCTAGAGTTCACGTCACAGCTCTTAAAAAGGCGTGTTAGTGTTCATTTGTATCGGCATCCTAATTAAGATATGAGGAAAAATTGTGATGCCCATCACTACATATTTAGGGGCATATTTAACATACTTTCATGCAGCGCAACGCAGCAAGCCACTTTGCTTTGTGAAAGGGAAAGGACAGGAATGCGCTGTATTTTAACATCATACTGCACATTTCTGTCCTTTCCTTGCGCTAGTTTACTTTTGGCTGTCTAGCACCAATGCAGGCACCCTGGTGCCAGGGTGCCTGTGTTGTAAGCAGGATTGTTTTTGTGGAGGAAGCGACACTTTCCTGCACAGCATAATTAGAAAGAGGGGGGGGGGGGGGGGGAGATATTTCTCCTCGTTACGCCTCAACTGGGGAAGCATAGTATTTTGACGCATTCCCAGGTCTACCACTAATGGTAAATCTGGAAATGTGGTAGAATCCTTGGGTGGATGCGTGGGAACAGCCAGGCTCCACCCATGAAATGCCTCCCTGGGCCAGAGTAACACCAGGCTGTTATTTACGCTGCCTTGTGTTGCTCCGAATGTATCAAGCCTTGCGTGGCTTTGTAAATTGTACTTTAGTGCTCCGTCACACTTGGGCCCCCTGGCGTGGCACAAGGGCGATGCAACACTATGATAAATATGTCCCAAGTCTTGTAATTCCAAAAATATTTTTATTTCTAGTTTTAGAAAAACATGACCCTAAATAGACAATATCCAAAGCTGTGGAAAAAGAAGCAAAACTGGCAGAATCTGAAGTTCGATAAGACCGCAAAGTTCAAAAGCCATGTGAGGAGGAAGCCACAACTGTGGCCAGTGAAGTAGTACAGGGTGGTACAGGAAATGCATCCCAAAATATTTCTGTACTTGTATATGAAGAAGTGACAGGGTGGCAGAGTGGGCTAAAGAACGGTGATGGATTAAACCCAGATCAGTTGACTGGGGGTGAGTGCTTGCAATGTTCAACACTCCATCCATCATTTCTTTTGGTTTTTGCTTTGTTCGCCATAAGTTGGCAGGGTATGCTCAGACGTGAGTCCCTTGCTCACTTTGCCACTTGATTCAAGCAAGCCTGGCTGAAGACGGCTGAAATGCCAGAAACCGTTCCTAGGAAGCTTGTTTCCGGTCCAGGCAAGACATGGCTTGGCAGTTCGGGCTGGACTGTTCCCATGAGGCACAGGGTCAGACTGATTTGCATATGGCCATGTCTGAACTGGGGTGGCAGAGTGGGCTAAAGAACGGTGATGGATTAAACCCAGATCAGTTGACTGGGGGTGAGTGCTTGCAATGTTCAACACTCCGTCCATCATTTCCTTTGGTTTTTGAAGTGACAGGGTGCCCTAGTGTGCCATGCAATGACCCCGAAACTGACACCATTTCAGAGAGGGACAGGCAGTTCCTAACAACTACTCACAGACAACTTGAAGTCATAGACTGACTGAATCATAAAACTGGGAAACACAGACTTGAAAAGACAAGTAGACTGTATTTGCAGAAGTCGGGCATTTAACAAATATTGTTGGTAGCCTGGTCCAGATACTTGAAAAACATTTTTAGAAAACAGGGTATACCGAATGCATAATTGATGTCTGTAGAAGAAATGCTCGGGGACATCGTGGATTTAATGTTTCCTGAATGGCAAAGTGCTGGAGAAGAGGGTGATGACCCTGGGGCTCCTTGCTCTGGTTGTGTGTGCCTCAATGATACTCCATCCAATCACGAAGAGGTCATGGCAGGCTACAATCTCCTTTGTTTTCGGAGGAAATTCTTACATTGCATTCAGCATGTGATTTTTAACATGATTTGATGCACACCATTTTTTTTTTTAAAATAACAATTTTCAACTATAAGCTGTTTGCACTCAAGCAATTTGCATTTCAAGAACGAATTTATGTGGTCATAAACACTTGTGAATGTTGCAAGAATTCTGTTTTGGAAACAGAACAATCACAGGACGTCAGTATGTAGGGACTGAGTCAGCATTCCACATCAGTACCTATGTGCCTAAATCCTGATTATCTCACTGTGCCTTACCTGCCTTGTAACCCTCCCAGAGTAACGGGTAATATGGCACCCCAGAACACAACACTTTAGTCCACTCAGGGTACCGCGGCAGCAGGTCATAACCTTTCGTTCCCTCACTCAGCATGTCCACAATAAACATAAACGAGAAATGAAAACAGTTTACAATATTTTTTTAAACCATCATACTCTGTTATGAAGCAACTGCACTGCAACTAGAACACATATGATACTTAGTAATGTAATCCCCATCACCAATAAACCGTACACAATGAAAAGCACTATAATGGTTGTTGGTGTATCTACGTAATCCTTGCCTCACAATATTATACCAAAGATCTCCTGGATGGTGATGCGCCCCATGCCTGGCATTTACCGTTAGCTGATCTGCATCTCCGATTGCGCAAAACGGATACTCTGGTTCCGAGACCTCATTCTCTGCTAGAAATCCTCCTCTCCGTTTTCAAATTGGCAAGTCTCAGCTTAAAAAATAAGAAATGCCCTACTCGTGGACAGCAACTGAGTCTCTTCTGTTGTGTCTAGGTGTTACTGTCCGGCCACAGAGAATAACAGGGTACAATGTTGTTTGTCCATGTATTAAATGTTCAGATTGAATCTCAGCAAAAAGCAGGATAATAAAACCTGTGCAGCCTATTTTAACATGTGTGGCACAAAAATAAGCATGTCATTTCATAACATGTGCAAAGCAAAAGTAGCCTACAACATGTGCAAAATGCATGGTTGGGCTAACATAAGGCAAAACTACATTGGGCCCTATAGGGGGGACACAAGCTCCCCCCCCCCCCCTTTGGCAGGGACAGTAACATGATGACTGAGGAAATAATAATCATATGAACAAGCTAAGCAAGTACAAAGCGTTTATGAAAAGCGCATTATGAAAGGTTTATAATTTGGATGTAAAAATATAATATGTCAATTTTAGAAAATGGTTGCCGAATTAAGGCATGTCGGAAGTATCCATGATGGCTTTCGCAAGTTCAAGAGCCATTGAATGCAGAATGGATTCCATCTCCGCAGATGATGATTTACCAAAGGCCTAATTCACCAACTTCAGAAAACAGGCATGATCCTCTGTCTCAGCCAATGCTGAGAAAGAAACAGAGTAACTTGCATCTGTGTCATTCGAGCCAGGTGTTATAACTCCATGTGCTTACACATTTGTTTCCATTAAACGAGTGGCTCATAGCTGGCATTTTGAAGGAGTCACAGGCCCAAGGGACAGTTTTGAAAATGGGTCCCTGGAGCAAGAGGATTCCAAAGAATCGAAGCATGTGCTCAGTGCACAGTTGGAGTGGTGGTAGTTCCAGTGGGCTGGCAAGGACAACATCCATTGTGGAGGAACACAACTAATATCAGAGCACTGTACCGGACACACTGGAAAGAGGGAATGTATAAAGGCTGGTATGGTATTACTCCAAAGATTGTCTGAAAGTAACTAAGCCGGAACTTATCATTAAAAAAAAAAAGTGCAAGGCAGGCTGCATTGGATGCATTAAAAATATGATGGACTAATTCGGCAAAATATAATGGGAGGCTAGTGTTTAGCAAGGACTGCATCTTGTTGGATGTCCTTGTGACTAGCAGATGTTATAGCCACTTCCTTTTGAAACAATAGTTCTTTGAGTCTGCTTAGCTTGTTAAAATCTGCCTTCAAAGTTGGAAAGGAAGGCCACTATGAACTATCCATACCCTCTTAGGTGGGAAGGTAAAGTACGTTGTTGCAGCATGTGACGAGCTGGGAAACTGATAAAATGTATGGGATCCCAGGTTCCATCCCGCAACAGTCTTGATCTCACTTAACATGAAGTAACTTCCATTTGAAAGGACTGTAAGTAGTGGGAGTATTGCAGGGGCTGGCATGGCTTCGAGATGACAGGCCAAATTCGCTACCGAAGCATTACATGTTTACGTGAATGGTAACGTGTTTGCAAGGGAGTGAATGACCAACAGAAGTCACATTATATAGTTACGTGAGTGGTAACGTAATTGGGAGAGGAGTTGGCCTAACAGCTAGGGCGGTCGACCTCGAATCTGGGGAACTGGGTTCGAGTCTCGGCAATGATGCTGAACATCCTGTGATTCTGGGCAAATCACTTAATCTCCCCGTGCCTAACAAAAATTAATGTGTCCTAATGTAACGCAAATGGTGCTATGTAAAGCGCTCTGATAGCAGATTCGGGTCAAGTTCACGCTATATAAAACTATTTTTTTTTAAAACGTGTTTGCAAGTGAGTGAACGTCTGACAGAAGTCACATTCCTTTCCAGTAGGGAAGACTTCTGAGTTTGCATGTTCACAGTGAAAAGAAAATGGAAGGGACCATAATTCATGAATGAAGCTGCCTCCGAGGGACACTTATCTAACAACAGGGAAATGTTTTCTGCAAGCTGTGAATTGAAATGTTGAAATTGTCCAAAATATTGCGCCATGTATTAACCATACAGCAGAATGTGTTTCTGCTATAGTGAAAGGGAGCTGTTCTAACTTCTCGAGATGTAACATTGTGAAAGTTGTTTTTATTTTCTTTAGTTTTTTTGCCATGAGACGGTGTTTACGTGTCAGATTGAGAGGCATGAATAGGTGACTGGAATTAAGGTAACGCCAGGGGACGAGACCATTTTTGAGGGTCTGAAGGGTCCAGCTCAACTGCATGATGGATCTAAACTGACTTTGCGCATGGTATAACGCAAATGATTCAATGTTATTCAGATTGTAAATGTGCGAAGACACCATGTTAATAATATTATCAACAACAAGTACTTTATCCAAATTATCTTGATCAATTTGTCTTAAATGTGCGGCAGCTTCCGCTTGTGACAATTTCCAAATTCATTATACGTAGCATAAATTAATCTTTTAGAACGCTGAGACTTAGGACCCAGCAGAAAATGTGATAAGTCCATGTCCTCCGATAGGAGGGAAAGATGTTGTTTCACTGCAGATAGTGTGGAGTGTTTTAACGATTATTGACATAATTTTCACACTGAGTTGGTAGTGACAATTCCTGAGTGTTGGGATTGAGGATAACGAGGGTCAGGTCGGCTCACTTTAAACCCCAGCGTGAAATTAAAATATGTGCATGTCAACTATTTGTGTCTAGACGCCACAATGACCACCTGTGAGAACCTTAAAGTGTGGAATTAAATGTACCATTCTGCAACATACTATTGAGCTGTTCTTCAGAGTAATTTGGTAACTGTTGCCAATTTTCAAACTGGTAAATGGAAGGAATAGTGAGTGTATCAATTTCTAAATTTTAGCTAATCCTAGACATATGGGGGCATATTCAGAAGCCCCCAACGCCACCAGTCACTTTTTCTTACGCTTCCATGGAGTTGCTCTCTACCCCATATTTACACGGTGGCATTAAACCACTCCATGTAGCTTAACGCCACCTCGTAAATACGTCCCTTACCGCAGCAGTCCGCAGCGGCAAAGGAGTGTGCAATGGGTGTTGCTGTGGCCAACACCCATTGCTTTTTGACGCTGCCCCATATTTACAAGGATGAGGCAGTGCCAAAACCTAAGGCTAGGTAAAACCTGGTCTTAGGATGGCGATACAAGGAGAAAATATAAAATTCTCCTCTTATTTTCCTCTTTCTATGTGTGCTGCATTCTGCAGCACACATAGACACAGCAAATCGCCTTTAAAGATTGTTTAAGTGCAGGAAGGTGTCCCTTCCTGCACATGAAAAATCGCCCCTGCAGTGCAGGCACCATGCAACATGGCGCAAGGGTGCCTGTGCTGGCGCTAGGCAGCTTTTTTAGTGCCAGCACTAGGGAAAGCGCAGGGGTGTGCCGTATTTTTTTAAATACGCACATCCCTGTACTAACTTTGGCGTAACACCGCGCTCCGACATTTTATTGGTTTGAACAGTATCGTTCAGAAAAATCATTTGTGTTGGGATTAAACAGGCTCGAAACAAGGTTTCTGCCCCCTGAACTTGCCCTGATTTGGTACCCCAAATGGACTTCATGTCAATTGTATCCTTCCAATAGTCATAACCTCTGACACCCAAAGTGTGTAACATATAAATGAGCTTAGTTTGTGTAAGCATGTATTTTTTAGGTTTTTGCAGGGATGAGTTGTAAATTAAAGGATTTTTGATCTGATGTGTTATATCCTGAAAAGTATGCAAATTTGTTTTTCTATTTTTTTGGAACTCCCTTGCGAGGGAGTGGGACAGTGTTCCCATTGTGTGCAATTAAAAAATGTACGTGGAGCACTAGCTTAATGCAAATAATGATGTCCGTAATGGTGATAAAAGAATATTTCAGCATAGTTAGCAGATTTAAGGTACAAATCCTCTGAGTCGAAAACAGCCTAATATTCCAGTTCTGAGAGCATGGAGTTTACAGTTTCAACATCCCAATCATCCAAATGTAATCCAGGTACTATTACATCCCCATAGAAACTTTAAATACATATGGTATCTGCAGTCCATAGGGCCAAATATATTGCAAGGAACTTTATCCCAAACAATTCCATCAGTTACTGGAACAACTGAAATGTTCACGGGACAAAGCTCTTTTTATCTCATGTGAAGAAGAGTGCGGGGCCAACACCTCGTCTGCCAGTTCTGTAGCACAGCGTTTCGGAAGTAGTTTTTTAAAAAACTGGTGTGTCTGGTACAGCAACAGGACCAGTAAAAAACATGAGACGTGGATCCGAAAAAGGTTGATCATTGAAAATGACATCAGCTGCAGAAGACCAAGTAGTAAGAACAGTACTCACTTCAGTCGAGTCACTGGCATTTGTAGCGGATGCAGGAATTAACCGTAGTGCATTCTATACCACCTCCCCCCAGCAGTGGAGAAACCGTTTTGGTGGAGCTCACTGGCTGTGGAGGAATTTCCTGTATGGTAGCGAGAGGAGTTAGGGAACTATCAAGAACTCCCTGTGGCCTACTGAAAAAATCGGCCACATGATGTGATCAATGGAGACAAAATGAATGGCCAAACTCCTTTGTAACCGCCACCTTCTCTCAAATGAGATCCCTAACTTTTGGAATCCAGCCAGAAGGTTCTGGTTTCTCCTTGATTTCAGCAGAGGCACATGCCTTCAACTGCTCATTGGAATGGGTGTTACGGAAGTTTTGTAGATCCTGTAAGACAGCACAACAATCATTTAGGACGTGATCTGCGCCAAAAAGTCTGGACTGTCGAGGTTGGGAACATACATGTTGATGCCAAAAAAACCTGATATGGAGATCTTTTAGGGAGGGTGTTTAGCGTTCTCTGAACGCCATAGAGGTGATGGATCCAACTACTCCCTGTTACTTTAGCTATTTATTTATTTTATTTGAAAAGTTTTATAAAGCGCGAGCATGACCCGTATGGGTATCAGAGCACTGTACAAAGGAGCGGAAGCTAAAGGAGGTAGAGGCATGAATACAACACCACAGAGGACCTTAACAAGCACAAATATAAAAAACAAGAGCAACAACCCATCTTGTGGGACATTTAAAGTACCAAAAGAGCAACAAAGCGTATGGAGCACTCGGAGCGACAAAATTACAGCGATGAGCAGAGGTATCAAAGACTATCAATAGGAAATAAGTTAGTTAAGGTAGCTTCGGGACTTTTGCTGTAGATGGTCATTCAGGAGTAACCATTTAACTTGTTTTTTAAATGAGGCGGTAGAGGGGTTAGATCTGATCTCAGTAGGACGAGCATTCCATATTCTTGGTGCAAGACCAGAGAAGGCACGGTCTTAGGTTCTTTTCTTTTTGAATTTGGGAGGTTTAAACAGGAGAGTGTTAGAGCTTCGTAGGGGCCAATTCAAACCAGATAGTTCAAGTTTTTTGCCAGGTAAACTGGGGTGTTGTAGTGAATAGCTTTGTGCATCAGGCAGGCTATCTGGAAATGAATCCTTGCTTCAATAGTTCACCAGTTGAGTTGAATTAGGTCTAGCGTGATGTGATCATGTTTTCTAGAACCAGTGATGAGTCTGGCCGCAGAGTTCATAGTGGCTCTTAGAGTCGCCAGTCTAGCTTTGGGTAACCCAGCTAGGGTCACCCTTTCATACTCTAAGCATGAAATAACTAGGGATTGGACTGTAGACTGAATGTCCTCAGAAGGCAAGAATGGTTTGTTTTTCCTTAATGTGTTGAGCTGATGATTGGCTCCCCTTGTAGTTGCACTGATGCGATCTTTTATATTCAGGTATTTGTCCAGAGTTATGCCTAAAGATCTCACAGTGTCAACAACATGAGGGGTGCAGTTGAGAGCTGTAAGTTGTTTGAGCCAGTCTTGACTGGGTGCAGAATGATTGGTTGGGCAATCAGGAGGAATTATGTCTTGTGAGTAATTAGCAAAATATGATTATGAGTTAACTATTCTTGAGTTTTTAGCAGCACACAGTTTAGAGTTTTGATGTCATCTGGAGAAGAGATTTTCAAATACAACTGAGTGTCATCGGCATACATATGGTATTGAATGTTAGAGCGGTACAGAATTTCGTAGAGTGTTTCCATGAAATGGTTGAAAAGCGTGGGCGAGAGTGTGGAACCTCGAGGCACTCCAATTGAGACTGGGGTACTGGTTGCAAGAGAGTAGTTAACTTGTATTCTATTTTTTGCTTTCTGTTTCGTAGGAACGAGGCACACCAATTTAAAACAGGGCCCGATAGCCCCATCCGTTTTTGAAGAACAGCAGTCAGGTTTTCATGTCTGACTGTGTCAAACGCTGAGGACAGATCAAGAAGGATCAGTAGACAGGGTATGTTATGGACTGCTTTCAGTTACAGTTCATCCTATCCACAACAGAATTTCCCTGTGGCCTATATGGAGAACTGTAATGCACCTGTCCATCCATGAAAGCCATAATATCCTATAAGCTTTAGAAGCAAAGGCCGGGCCCTGGTGAAAGTGGAATGTACTGCATGTATGTGTCCCGATAAAGACTCGCATGTCTTTAATAACAGTGGGAGCGTCAGATGAATGCTGTGGCCAAACCCAGAGGAACCTGGAGCAAGAATTAACTGCAACTAGGATACATTTAAAGGCTGTATCCGAAATAAGAGTATCACAATGGTCAAAATAAATGCAGCCGAAGGGCTTGTTAGAAATTAACAGGTGAGTCTGTAGTGGATGCTTTACTTTGTTGACAAATATCACAACAACGGACATCCTTTTTGACCTGCTTATGTAAGATATGCCACCAATAACGTTGCTGTAGCAAGGAAATTGTGGCCGCCACACCAAAATGTGAAGAATCGACACCTTCATTCGCAGCTATCACTAAAGCTAGTCTGTGGTCTTGGTTGGGATTCAATCAATCAGCAACTCCTGGATTAGTTACAAAAGGAATGTTTTGTACACTCAAGTGGTATGTATATTTGGAAGGAAAACCTTTAGGTAAAGGGCGCCGTCTCTATTAGCATAAATGGCGGCCAAGATATCGGAATCCATTTTTTGTTTTAGAATGAGTAATGGCAGCAACCGTGGCAGTCGCTCCTGCAGATTTGGCTGCTTCATCAGCCAGATAATTCCCTACAACGTGCGCTCCCCCACGACAATGACTCAAAGTATGAATAACATCAGTCTGGGGGAACCTATCATTGAGGTCAGCCACATTAACCCAAAGCATTTTATGCTTGACTGTGTTGCCTTTAGAATCTTTTAATCCATTTTGATGCCAATCATGTAAATGATCATTAAAGGACTGTGCACAGTAATACAAATCACACACAATAAGTGGAGGGAATTCAGAATCTGTATGTTCAAGTGCAAGAAGCAAAGATTTCAGTTCAGCCAACTGCGCAGTGCAGTCCCCTGACTGGATGCAAGATATTTGTGATTGGAAGTTCCCGTACAACATAACACCAACAACGGTGGTGCATGCCACTGAATATTGCAGTTCACAACCTATTGCAGGTTGGGCTGAACCATCAGTGTAAGCAATATATTTTTGCTGTTCAACAGGTAAAACAGGAGTGGGCATGGGGTATATATGCTCATACTGTAGAAATTCTTATGTCTGTAAAGACGGGTCAAAGACGAAGTCTACATCAACAGCTGATAAATATGTTCCCATTGTATCCATCTAGGTTAGAGGGTTTCAGCATTAGGAACGCTAGTCTTTGTGACGGCCTGTAAGGCTGGCATGGAAGTAAAAGCAATAATGAGTTTCCCTTGTGCAACTGGCCGCTCTTTAAGAATAGCCATGTGCTATGCAGTTCGTATATTTTCAGTGGAAGCAAAATGTATTTCAGCATTGTAATGTAAATGTGACTTATAAGCCATTGGCACTGTTTCAACTTCGTTAAAAGTGATAAGTAAACCCTAGTGCACCTGGCAAGACCCAGATGACTACGTTTGTGGTATTCACACATGTATGTAAGTGACGTGTTGCAAGTAAGTCGAGTTGTAAACATCTGAGTGTATTAGTGTATTCTGATGTCCATTGAGAAGTGGAAAAATCAGGGTGAATTAATTCATAAAGTGATTTAATGCGTTTGGAATATTCGGGAATGTATGTTCTACCAAAATTAAGGAATCCTAAAACAAGGATTGCAATTTCTTCAGTGAGGTGGGAGATTGAAGTTGAGCACACTTCTCCAAAAGTGAGGGGCAAGACTCTTGCACTGATGAGCAAATTCATATCCTAATAAAACAACACCGAGAAATGCGATAGAGATTTCTTAAACTTGAACTTAAAGCCACAGACAGTGAATCCCAAAATTATGCGATCTAATCTGGCTAAATGTGAATTTAGCTCATCACCTGTTAGGTAGAAGTCCTCTACATAGGATAAAGCATCATGGTCAATATCATACAGAATTTACACAATGCGGGCAGCAAACAGTCCTGGACTGTTCTTATAGCCATAGGGAGTGTGAAATGAGGCTGAAATCGAATTGCCGAAAACTCTGTCCAATCACTGCTTTCAGGAGCTAGGTATTGGCTGAAAAAACATTGAATATATCCAAAGTTAATTTGCATTTTTTTATGCACTTTATTGCTAATTAGTGCTGTACTGTGTGCATTTTTTATAGCTAATGTGCCTGTATGGCTCTTTAAATGTCTATAGTCTAAGACTATACAATATATAAGCTCTGGTTTTATCACACAAAAAAGGTGATTATTCATCTGAGACATACAGAGTTCAATTACTCCCTGGTACTCCAATTGGGAAAGTATTTCTCTAACGAGTGCTTTAGCATCTTGTTTAATAGGATATTGTGGTTGCACTGAGGGCTGGATTTTATGGTTATGTGATAAGCAGAGTCCTTACCCAGCCGACATGATTGCGGTAAAAAACAGAGGCTTGTGCAATAGCCTTATCTGCTTGATAAGCTTGTTTGACCTCATGAGCGACAAGATCAGAAAATGTTGGAAATAATACATCCTCACCCTGTGAACAAAAAGTGGGGGACCAATCGGCCTCTGCTAAAAGGATGTCATAAGACAAAGTTAAATTCTCTCTGAAAATTGCTCTAATGGTGCGCTCTGTCACCCTCAATTTGTATATCAAAGTTGTATAACCTATATGGAGGGGCTACGTGCCTATCTGCGGTTTCAACCATAACAAATGTATCCATTTCTCACGCTGCCAGAAACTCCCGGAAATTCCAGCACACTATGGGGACTTCTGCAGTACTATCGAGGAGAGTTACCGCCAAACTGCTGTCCAGGAGGAGGGTTCTCAGAGTTAGGGGCATATTTTGCGGTAATGGCCGCAGCCTTCTTTTTCTGAAATTTGGGTTTAAATAAAGGAGATTTGTACTTCTTTATCTTCACGTCAGACGAGCGTTGTGAGTCCCTTTTCTGTGTCACTTACTCTTCTTGTCTGCGGTCAGGTCACCCTCCCCTCTCGTACTGCTTTTCAAATAAATCCTGCAAGGAAAGGGGAGAATGTGTATCAGAACTCTCATACTTGCCTGGAACCTTGATTTCAGTGCAATCCTGAAAATTGTAGCACTTCTCAGAGGGCTACGGAGGTGGAGAACCTTTGTGAGATTTTCCTTTCAGTTGTTGTTTAGATTTATTCCATTTTTTTAAACAAACTCACAGGTTTGCTTGGGTTCCTTGTCTGTACTAGGTTTGCCAAGAGGTGGTTTCGTAGGTCTGGTTCCCAAATTATTGCGTCCTAAGGATGTGTACACATCAGCAATAATTATAGGTAGCTCACGTTCACGGTGGACTAGTGCGACCGCTGTGAATCTCGGGCATATAGCCAGTGATGCTGCTTCGCCTTTAATATTGGGTAGAATCATTGGGAACACCACAGGAAAATTTCGCATTAGTTTCATCCCCAAATCCAGGGCAGAAACTGCCCTGTATTCATTCTATATTTGTTTTAACACGTCCGGCAAAACTGACATGAACAGAGTGCTGTGACTGATGGTATAGACAGCCGCAAAGACTGTTCCCCATGTTGCAATTACCTATTTCGGGAACCAATCCATGTGGTAAGCACATAGTCAACATTCTGTGCTTGTCTTGTCGTCCCCTATTGGGAAACAAAGCTTCAATTTGGTCGATCTTTTCGGGTGATCCAGAATGGAATATCCTCACGATTGGCGGGATTTTCGCCAATAACCGATTGAACTACAGGACTTATTGTTGGCACTGCTGGCAACTGGGCTTGCGCTGGTAGGCTAGGTCATACTGGCACAGCCAACAATGTGCGTAAAAACATATTGAGTCAAGCGTCTTTATAGTGTAACTAGAGCATTATAAAAAGCTTGTGTTTGCAAAAGATTAGGACACTCCATGGTGTGTGTCTAGCTAAAGCTGTCCAGGTCTCCCCATCATTACTAAGGGGACCTAAGCGTACGGTGTAGCTACATGTGGGAGTGCGCCTAGGAACCAAGTGTGATGCTCCCAATCGGACAAAGGTATCTCCAAAAGCACAAACGGTCTAACCATAGATTTGAAGCTCAAGGTGTTGTATAAGTATGGAATATGTTAGTATTCAAATCTGCAGCTGGAAAATCGACCCAAGGATAAGACTTCAAAGCAGTAGGCATCATTTGCTTCAACCCCGAAGATAAATGCACCACCTGCATTAGAAAGTCCATGATGCATTACATGTGCAAATAACTGGAATGGCCACAGGTTGTGCAGCCAACTGAAAGAAATATAAAGCACAACACAAAATGGGTTATCCTTTTGAACTTTCAAGCTTGTAAAACCATAGAAATAGTAACTTCCTAAATACTATGGAGGACCACTCCCCCACACCACGGATGTCTCCGGGGGCTGGTGAGGGAGAGTTGTGGACACACAAAAGCACTACTCAGGCGACCTGCAAATAAGTACCAGACCAAATGTTGGTGATACCATGTTTTAGAAACAGAACTATGCCGAGGATCACAGGACGTCAGTATGTAGGGACTGAGTAACCATACCACATCGGTGCCTATGGGCCCAAATCCTGACTATCTCATGGTGCCTTACCTGCCCTTCTAACCCTCCCAATTAACAGGTAATATGGCACCCCAGAACACAGCACTCTAGCCCCCTCAGGGAACTGCAGTAGCAGGTCATCACCTTTCGTTTGCTCACTCACTCATGCATGTCCACAATAAACAGAAACGAGACATGAAAACAGTTTACAATATTTATTGAAACTATTGTGCTCTATTATGAAGCAACTGCACTGCATCTAGAAAACATACAAAACTTAGTAATGTAATTAGCATCACCAATAAACCGTACACAATGAAAAGCCCTATTATGGTTATTGGTGTAAACCTTGCCTCACAATATCATACTAAAGATCACTGGTATGGTGATGTGCCCCATACCTGGCATTTGTCGTTAGCTGGTCTGCATTTCAGAATGAGCAAAGCTCGTGTTCTGGTTCTGAGGCCTCATTCTCTGCTAGAAATTCTCCTCTCCCTATTATAAATAGGAAGTCTTGGCTTATATGATAGGAAATGCCCTACTTGTAAACAGCAGCTGGGTCTCTTCTATTGTGTCTAGGTGGTAGTGTCCAACCACAGAGAATAACAGGGTATAATGTTGTTTGACCTTGTACTAAATTTTCAGACTAAATCACAGCAAAAAGCAAAATAATAAAACATGTGCTGTGAATTTCTAAAATAATAGTGTGGCACAAAAATAAGCATGCTATTTCCTAACGTGTGCAAAGGAAAAGCAGCCTACAACGTGTGCAACATGCACGGTTGGGCTAACGTAAGGAAAAACTGCAGGGGGCCCTATAGAGTACACACGACATACACATTATTAAGAGTGAGATTTTGCAACTCTTCATTGCTGTTTAAATAAAATAAAAGTTCACAACTGAAGTGCCCTTTTTCCTTTGTAACCCTAATCTTCATGTACCAATTGATCGTGGCGGTCACCATAACTGCCACTTTCTATGCCATTTTCACTTAGTAGAACCTTAAGTTGGGTGGTTACACTGTGCAACCTGCAGCTACTTTTCTGCATTCCAAAATGTCTCTTTACGGTGTCCCATGTTTTGATATAGGCTTCATTATACCTTGTGCCTGTGTTGGACGGGGACACAAAATGAG
This sequence comes from Triturus cristatus, assembly GCF_964204655.1. Lineage (NCBI taxonomy): Eukaryota > Metazoa > Chordata > Amphibia > Caudata > Salamandridae > Triturus > Triturus cristatus. The sequence continues at coordinate 503,050,620 of NC_140582.1, forward strand.
AATGAGCAACTACCACTTCAAGGGATAAGCGCTTTCACCTGCATAAAGAGCAGATCTGAGTAAGTGTACATTATACAGACAAAGACCTCGGAATGAACCAAGGTACAGTTCTACCCAATAGCAGTTTTATTTATGCTGCAATGTTGTCATCACACCAGGAATGCAACAGTTTTGCATAATGTATAACCCATGGGCTAACACTGGATAGTTTCGCCTAGGAGTGGGTGGTGAGTGGTTGCGCATTGGAGATCATGGCACGGGCAATGAATGTCATTTTTCTGATCCTGAAATATTTGATTAGGAGATGTTGGTGGTACAATCCACACATGCGGGCAAAGGTCAAAATGAAAAAAAATCTGTTTTCACCACAGTGAGATCAGCATTAGTTTGGAAGAATTAAATGTAATAATCTATTTAGTCCATCATGGCATCTGTGGCTTGTTGTATTGCGCTGCAAAAGGTAGGTTGAGGTATTCCAGCGGACAGGGCCACAGTCCTCTGACAAGAACAGGGGCACAATTATGGAGCATTTTACCAAGCATGGAATTGCAGTCCCAATGTTGCTGCCTCGCTCCAATTTGGTGACAGTCCACACGAGCATGTACAAAATGGTGGCCCTATCCAGCTGATAAATCGCTAGGCCCTGCTCAATACTCACCTCACAGGTGTCTTGCAACCCCACTCTTTTCTTACTTTTCTATTTGCTGATTTCCAACCTTCCAATCAGGTTATGCACTTGTGGAAACATTACATGTAACATGAAAAACGAAAGTACCCCTTCATTATCAGAGCTATTTCTATTTTATGAAAGTGCAAGTCATTACCGATATTCCTTGACTTTGACATTTTAGAATAACAAAAGACACAAGAAAACTCACACAGCTACATTTATATATTGCGTGTTTTGAAAAATGTCAAATGTTTATGACTTGACGGAAAACAATCGCTAAACTCAATTATGATGAAACTTACATTTGGGCCTTAGTCTCTAAGTTGCTTTACAACGTCACAAAGGAACACTTCTGATAGCTGCATGTTACACTGGACGTTTTTATGGATTTCTATCCTGCCATCCTATATTTATTTGAAGGACATTTAGGACACATGTTAAAGTAATAGAAATGATGCCTATCTCCACCAGGATACAAAAGTATGGTGTTCTGGTTATAAACATATGCTTCTTCATCTGATAGTTTAATTGTGAAAACAGCAACAAGAAATCTAAGTTGTCTTTTTTATACCAAAAGCTATGTACTCTGTTATTGAGCATCTTAAAGACAAAATACACAGGTGATATAGAGCACAGGCTTTCTAGGTAACTGCATAATTGGCTTTCACAGAATGTATTAGATGGGCAGTGAATAAGTTTCTGCAAAGTCGGGAGGTAGTAATGCTCAGAGTCTATGATTAATAAAATGCATTGGCATTGCTTTTGTGATACAAAGACCCCTTTCAATCAATAAAACTGTGCTTATATAGCACAACTTATCACCTGTGAGGGTGTCCAGGTGCTGTACTGAGGGTCTCAGTCGAAGAGCCAGGTCTTGAGTCCCTTCCTGAAGTCCGCCAATGAGGGTGATGTTCGAAGGTGGAGGGTAAGGTTGTTCCAGGATTTGGCTGCAAGGTGGGAGAAGGATCATCATCCGGTGCAGCAGCGGCGGATGCACGGTGTCTGTGTGCAGTCGAGGTGAGCGGAGCGGAGGTTTCCGGGTTTGGCCGGTGGAAGTTTAGGCGGTGTTTCATGTATGCTGCTCCTTGGTTGTGGAGGGCTTTGTAGGTGTGGGTCAGGAGCTTGAAATTGCACAACTTCTGGATGGGGAGCCAGTGGAGGTCTGTTGGGTGATGGGAGATGTGGGTCCTTTTGAGCGAGTGAAGGATCAGTCTTTGTGAGAAGTTGGCCTGGTATATGCTGTCCACTAGTTATAGTGGGCACCTTGTATCAGTCCAAACAACCCCTTATTGGTTATAAGTTAAAGACAACCTTTATTGAAAGCTATCCTAGTGGTAGCTATGGAAGCAGCCTTCAGGCTAAGTCTTGAAGGAAAGTAAATCAGCTTGTTTTACCAGTCTATAATCTCTTGAGTTCCTAAATGAAAGATATCCACACCAGGTATATATAAAATATATGTATTTATTACTAAACACACCCTCCTAGTCTCTTTATGAAACTAGAGGTCAAAACACATAAGTTACACTTCAATAATCACAGTAAAATAGCACAAATACACGTCAGGCCCTGGGGCGAGCCAAACCATATACTAAAATAGTGGTATAAGAACCACGACTTAACTAGACACAAGGCCTAGAGCCTGTAGAATCGCTGGGACCTCAAGGAACCACCCAAGGTAGTGACACGGGGGACCCACGGGGATGGTGCAGTGTATGAACACAGCCGCAAGCTCCCGTTAGCTTCTATGGGGAAAGTCTCGGTTAGATTTTTAAAGATTAGAGACACTTAGAAATGAGTCAGGACCAAACCCTTTTGGATTTAGAAAGTTCTAGGGCTAGCACCCATGGGAGCACCGGAGTACTCATGTTACCTCACCCAGGGAAGCGATGTCGATTTCAATGGGAGCTGGCGAAGAAGTGCTGCTGCCGTGAAGATGCGAAGTGTCCAAAGAGATCCAAGCCAGGATCGAAGATGAGAAGAACCTGAAAGCAAAGGGGACAGAGTCTGGGTCACTAGCCACTGACCAGGAAGGCGATGGACAGATGCCCACCGATGTCGGGTGATTTCAGGTGAAAGAGGTGAAGCTTGACTCTTTAGCCACGAGCACCAGGAGGCGTCGAGGATGGCCAGGAGCTGGATTCGAGCTGTCCCACGAAGGTTGTCAGGTGCTGCAGCATCAGTGCCCGGATTGGACACAACAAGCCTTGGCAACAGCAACCCACGCAGAAACGAGAAAGATGCTTCAGTGCAGACCAGCAAGGTCTCTGGGACTCACCAGTTGGTAGAGAGTCGGGGCACGTCTGGAGCAACCAGGGAAGCCCAAGGAAGTTCAAAGTTACCCCCTCAGGGACCCACCAGTCAACGGACCAGGGATTGCAAAGGGACCTCAAGACAAAACATAAAATGCCAGCCCCTGGGTCACTCAGAATGACCAGGCCGACAATCTTCGCTGGATTCAGTGCTCGAGGTGGGGGCTACAAGTCAGCCCAAGCACGACTTCAAGAGACGTAGAAAAGTCTATGCACTTGCAGAAATGCACGGTGACCAGGAGTTCCGGTTCCACGCTACTCACGAGGGCTGCGGGTCTCATGTTTGCTGGGGACTCGGGTCGGCCTCTGAGATGTCTGGAAATCTTCTTCCAGGGCTGCAAATACTTCAGAGTCTGGCGGGAGCTTCGATAATGCAGACTGGCAAATTGCTTCGTTGGTGCCTGCCAAGCAGGGGAGTCACTCCTTGACCCCAAGGGAGATTTCTTCAGTCCTCTGGTCTTGAGCAGAGCGTCGAAGGTCCAGGATTTGGCTTCAGAGTTTCGTCCAGGGTAATCTAAAGTTCTGGTTACAGAGGTTCCTTACTTATACCTAAGGAAGGGGTTGGACTAGCTCTGGGGACCCACCTATGGGAGGGTTTGGAAAGAGGGGTGGCTACACCCATTTCCTTTGTCCAGTTTTGCGCCAGAGCAGGGGCTTGAACCGGTCTGAGCCCCCAGTGCAGGACTTCAAAGCCCTCAGATAGTGCCTCCACCCAGCCCCAATACACATAATCCTGTCTGGGAGGTGGTTACATCTCCCTGTGACAGGAAACCTATTGTCCAGGCCTCCCCTGTCGGAGTTTCGGTCAGCAGCAGGAGGCCAGACCCTTGTCTGTGGCTGCAGCATCCATTTTGTGATGCCAGGGCTCTAATAAGTTTCTACCGGGTATACCAGTGCTGTCATGTCTCTCCCTCTAGAAGGGTGGGATCATACTCCCACACCAGTTACTGGTGTGGGGGTATGATTCCAAGGTGTTTGACACCAAACACGACATGTTTCCGTGCAGCTAGTCCAAAGTTAGCATTTACCGTTTGGTTATAATGCACTTAAGAGTATATGGTCAGGCTGCACTACTGACAACCCCGAAGAAGAGATTCCGAAGGCTGCAGAGAGGCACAGCTCATGCCTGGGCACCCCCTCACATATAACCAAGCACCCTGCCTTCCGGATTGATAAGGCCTGCCATAGGGGTGACTGATAGGTTTGTATGTGCCGTATATGGTGAGATATAGTGAATCTATAGCTCACCACCTTACCCAGGCTGTAGTAGCAGACCTGTGGTGTAATTTTGGGTAGCTTTCCAGGGGTGGCATAATACATGCTTCAGCCCCTGGTAGGCCTCTGGGGTACCTATGCCCTGGGTACATAGTATACCATATACTAGGGACTTATAAGGGCACCTCAGATCCAATCTGAACTGTACCTAAAGTACATGGAATCATTTTAGAGAGGAAGCAGCTAGGCTGGGGCCCTGAATAGCAGGGTCCCAGCCAGACCAAAGTAAAAAAACAGTGAAACACCAGCAAAAAGAGGGGGTAAACATGTGAAGCAGATCCTACTCTCCTACAGACTCGCTGCTGCATTCTGGGTCATCTGAAGCCTTCGCATGAGTTCGCTGGTGGTGCCTGCATAGAGAGCATTGCCGTAGTCCAGATGGCTAGTGATGAGGGCCTGCATCACTGTTTTTCTGGTGCTGGTGGGAAGCCATTCTGCGCAGTATGTGGAAGAAGGAGGGGACATTGGCCTTTCGTTTCATGGAGCGTTTGATGTCCAGATTGATGCAGAGGTTGCGGGTATGATCTTTCGAAGTGGGGGTGGGGTCAGAGTTCCGATGGCCACCAGGAGTCATTCCAGAGAGAGGTGTGACTGCCGAAGCTCAGTACTTCAGTTTTGTCTGTGTTGAGTTTTCAGGCACTTATCTTTCATCCAGGCTGAGATGTTCTTCAGGCAGTTGTGAAGTCATAGTGGGGTCAGCTGACTGTGACAGGACTGGGAGTCGTGGCATAGGAGATGAGGTTGATGTCCTTGGCTCTGACGATGTCTGCTAGCAGCGTCATGTAGATGTTGAAGAGGGTGGAACTGATGGAGGAGCCTTGCGGGATGCCACAGATGGTGTGCTTTGTCTGCGAGGTGAAGGGAGGGAGAATGATCTTGTGTGTGCACACTAGGAGGAAGGATGCCATCCATCTAAAAGCATCATCTTTCATTTCACGAAGGATCAGGGCAGCAGATTCCCTCTGTCAAGTAGGGTGCTGATGTTGTCTGTTGCGGCGATGAAGGGCGTTTCGGTGCTGTGGTTGGCTCTGAATCCTGATTGGCAGGGGTTTTGAAGGTTGCTCTCTCCAGGCATTTGGTGAGTTGGAGGTTGATGGACTTCTCAGGGACTTTGGCGGAAAACGGGAGCAGCGAGATGGGACATTAGTTCTAGAGGTCTTTGGGGTCTGCGGAGGGTTCTTGAAGAGAGATCGGACTTCTGAGTGTTTCCAGGCATCGGGGAAGGTGGCTGTGGTGATGGATGTGTTGAGGATGGGGGTGAGCTGGTAGCTGATATCGTTGCTTCCGTGGTTGAAGAGTCAATGAGGGCAAGAGTCTGTGGGTGCTCCTGAGTGGATGGAGTTCATTAGGGCCCTGGTGTTTGCTGTGCTGAGTTGTTTCCATGTGGTGAGCGTGTGGTCGGAGGTTGTCTTCACAGGAGTGGGAAGGCTGAGGAGGTCGGTGGCTTGGGGATCGAAGTTCCTATAACTATGGCTATTTTGTTGTGGAAGTGGTCTGCAAGAGTGTCACAGAGTTCCTATGAGGAAGGGTTTGAGATTTTGGTGGTTTATGAGCAGGTGAACTCTCTGACAATGGTGAAGAGTTACTTGATCTGGTTGGCACTGGTCTCGATGCGGTGTATCAGGGCATTCTTTTTGAGGAGGTGGCTGTAGTTGTTGAGGGCAGATTTGAAGATGACTTAATCACTGTAATTTCTGCTGGAGCACCATTTTCTTTCCAGTTGTTTGCATCTGCATTTTGCTGCACTGATATCTGGGGTGTACCAGCTGCCTTGTTTGGTGGGTCTGTTTGTTCTGGCTGGTTCGGTGATGATGATTGTCGACGGTGCAGGTGATCCATGCATTGAAATTCTCTACTGCTTGGTTCAGGTTAGTGGAGGCGTCGGGATGGGAGAGGCAAAGGGCGTTGGTCCGTTGGGGTTGAGTGACTTTGATCCAGCTGCGGAAACGGCACTGTGGTGGTTTTGCGAGGTGATCTGATGATGGTAAAGTGTACAATGGAATGATTGGACCAGGTGAGTTCCGTGGTGTGGCTGTATCTGATTCTATTGCTGGACATTAAGATGGGGTCCAGCGTGTGTCCAGGTCTGAGCGTGGTGGTCTGAGACCAACTGTGTGAGGCCTATGTGGTCCATACGTTCCAGGAGGTCAATGGAGTTGGAGTGTTTGGCTTCGATGATGAGCAGGGTGATGAATTCTGGGATGGCGCTGCAGAGGCCGGTTCGTGGTACCCGGAGTCGGTATGCAAGGGTGTCTCTAATGGTGGTTTTGTCATCGGCATGGAGCTGGAAATTCAGGTGTTCCATGAATGGCGCGGTTTAGTCTTCGGTAGTCGTACAGGTCATTGCTTCCCTGTGTATGATGGTGATGTCGCCATTTGTCTGATGGCGCGGTCGCAGTGTTTCATCTTGTAGACACTGGGTGTTGCGGTGACCATGTCCGCTGCTGACACGGGGTGAGCCATGTCTCTGTGATGAAGGTCACCTTGGAGGCGAGTGTGGAATTTGTGTCCCAGACTTTGGTGGAGGGTTTGCACAGCAATCTGGCATTGATCAAGAGGCACCTGAATTGATCTGGTGGGGTCTCAGCCAGCAGGGACAATGTAGTGCGGGATTCTGTGAGGGCAGTCGGTCCTGGAGTGGAGGTGAAGCGACAGCTGAGACAAGTGAACGGTCTCGCTGTAGAGTGGGGAGATGCGAGGCAGCAGTGGCTGTTGGTCCAATGTCTAGGGTACAGAGATCTGCGGCAGAGTACCCGTGGGAGTCTGGGGAGACAGTTTTCCTGGCACTGAGTGTGGTCCAGGCACAGACCAACTTGCCTTTGGCCCACTGGAGGTGCAGCTGCTGTGCAACTACGCTGCAGCCTCGTTTACGTAGGTTCTTTGAGGGGTACTGGGGAGGGGGAGTGGGAGAGCAGGGGGGAGGGGGGAGGGGAAAACGGTTATCGGGGACGGCAGGAAAAATGGATGGCAAGGCTCCTGGGGGCTTTAGGGAACTTAAGGGAATAGCGGCGCCAGGGCCTGAAGGGCTGTTTTACTTGCACTTACTGCTGCTGGCTGTCATGTCAGGGCAGGAGACTGGCTGCTGGCAGCAGTCAGGAGGAGGCGACTGACCTCAGGGGACCCGGTCTGGTCCTTTAGAGGAAGTTGTTCAAGTGGCTTGCACTGCAGGTTTTATTATTTTTTTTGTGTTGCTGAGTAGGTATGGGTGCACTCTTGCTGGTACAATCCTGCTGAATGTCTTCACAAACTTCATTGAGATGTCTGAGGTGGGTTAGGGTCAGGCATAGCTTTGTATGCATCTGTGTTAAGAAAATGCACATAAGGGTAATTCAAAATCAAATCAAGATGTATTGTTTGTGACTAGTCTAAATGATAAAGCACCCTATGTTTGACTAACAATCGTACAGGGTCAGAGAGTGAAACAAATCCAATATGAACCCAACCTCCCAAATGGGGCAAAACCTGTCTCTCCTTGCTTGTGGTGTTCCCCTTCAGAGAGAGTCTGGCCTGGCAGTTCAGGTTGGACTAAGATCCAGACTGATTTGCATATGCCTGGTTCCTGTCTGAGGTAGAATGGTGGACAAAAGAACAATGGATTGGAATGTGGCCCGGAGTATTTACCAGTGGCTTAGATCCATTCAAGCATTCCACTCATCACTTTTTTGTGTACCTCAGTGCATTGCTGTATCTGCGAGTATGCCCACACTTGGGTCTTATGCTTACTGTGCCTTAGGACTCAAGCTACACCAGACTGAAGAGCGCTAAATAGGCCAAAACCTGTCTTGGGTTGTTTCTGTACCTGTTCAGAGGGTGCCTGGCCTGGCACTTTGGGTTAGACTATCCCTGTTAGAGAAGGATCAAGACTGATTTGCAAATTTCTGGTTCCTTTCTGAGGTGGCATAGTGGGCAGAGACAATGGACCTGAATGACAGAATAGTTACCAGTGCCCGAGATTACAGACAAAGTGACCCACCTTTTAGGTGTCAGGTTTCTTACACTTTGGGTCTCTCTACAGTGTTTGCAGCTGCTCACTGGTGGTAGGAGAGTTTCTCCTGGTGCTGGAGCCTGATATTACTGCACTGCTGCCCGCTGGGTGCGAGAGACACCAGCCAGATGGATTTACAGTCCTCTGTGCAGCTGAAGAGGTCTTTGTAACTATATTGTTAACTGCATAGTTATGTTTGTCACAAGGAAATAGATACTGTGGCTTAATGTGCCGGGATGATTAGTCAGTGATCTCAATACTCAAGTGCTCCCTTGACTTCTTCTCTATCTGGTGTAGGACCACTCCACAATCATGGAAGAAGGGTGCGTCAAACCAAAAGCAAACAAAAGTATTGTTTGGCGATCTGAATGTACAGAGAGCAGTAATCCCAGACCATTGTGCCCCCAAATGATCATGATTCACCAGACAAAATGAAATCTATCCGCAAATACATGAGGCAGAGCCTGCATAGCAACAAGAAGAAGATTGACAGGTTTACCTCTAACATCACACCTTAATAAAAAGGCCTCCAGGTTTGATATGGCAGGACGTCTAGTATCGAACATAGAAGCTGACAGGTCTGTTCGAAATGAAAATTGGTTAGAAACAAAAAAAGTCCTTAGCTTAATTACAGCCAAGAATGAAAACTGGGAAGCAAGACCCAGGCCCCCAAAAATATCAGAACCACCGGAATGTCAGATTCAAAGAATACAGGCATCATGGACTCATTTGTTGAATCTTTCTTGCTGCATTGTTTGACAGATCTAATGTTTCACTAATGTTCATTATGAAAAGAGTGCTCTGTTCCCGGGGCATCATCAAAACTAATAATGTCTTGCTTGTTGAACTACAGAGACTGTGATAGTGTGGTGAGACTAGGGCGAGAACAAGAGATCTACATTACTTGGGCTCCTCCATATCTATCTTTTCTGTCTACCCCTAGCGCAGTATGCACTACTGTTTTAAGTAGCCCCTTTTGCGCCACCGGTTATTGGTTGGGGGAGGGCAGTGTGGGAGATCAGCAAGCCAGTGGATTTGTTTCTCTGTGACACGTGTCTGTTTTAAACCAGGGACCTACTGACTCACATCTCAATGAGACATTAGGCCTGTCACTTTAGAACCATGACTCACGACAAGTTAGACGGCTTAGAACTGTTATCCTGGAAAGTGAGAGGATTAAATGGGGCACCCTAGATGGAGGGTATGGAGACATATTCACCCATTATCTACTGCAATTATGAATGCCCCTACTATGCACCCTATCAAACTACTCCTCAGCCATACTGGGCTTGGGGAAATAGCTAAAAACACCCCAACATCATTGATTGCACTTCCTCTATGAAGCTTTACTCAATGCAATATTTAGAACAAACTTCTGGGACGTAGTTATGGATTACTTCCGGACAAATGTAGGATCAGTGCATCGCCCTGGCGTGGTCTGGGTGGCCATTAAGGTGGGGATTCTCAGTAGCCAAGTCAGAGATCGGTCAAGGGCAGGTTGAATGCCCTTAGGGACTTGGAACGGTGTCATGCTACCATTTGTGGTGATGATACCCTCACCAAATTACATGCCAAGCTGACAGAGTTTAGAGACACCACGGAAAGGTCACATTTCTAGCAAAGTACACTGTGGCCAGGACCTCTAGCAAAGAAAAATGGCCAGGTAGGATAGTAGCTAGGCTCTTACACCTAGATTGAGCTGCAGCAACATCCCTGTAATTGAGACTTCCAATGTTAAACAAGTATATGATATCCCCAGCATAGTTTTTCCTGCTTCGCTGAATACTGCAAGAATCTACATTCATCCTGGCTGACCACTTCAGACCTCCTTATTTTGAACTGTCTTGATAGGTTGAAACTTGCATAGCTCGAAAATTCAGAGAGGGAAATCCTAATGAAACCAATCATGGTAGAAGAGAACAAGGTGACTGTTGGTACAGGACTGTCCCTTGCATGGTAAACAGACATGTATAACTTCCCAGAGTGACTCAGCTGCATGTGATATCTGGTATTCTGACGTTTTGTATCCCTGCTCACATGATAACCCAGAGTGCCCAATGAGGTCTCTGACTGTATGTTGAATTTGAAAGTCCAGAACCTGGTTCTAAAGCCAAGAGAGGCGTGCTCAGCATGCCCTCTAGATGACATGGGACTACTGTCTATGTCCTGGGTTGTCCACCTGAAGCAAGCTTCACAATGAACAAACCTATTCTCTGATTCTTTATTTCCTCTTGTGCCAGTGGCAATACTTCAGGACGGCAGGTAGGGCTTCAAGACTGGAAGATAGATTGTCAATACAAAAGGCAGTGCAAACTATAGTTTTACAGAATGTTTGAATGTTTGTTATATAATGAAACATGGCTAATATTCAGCCACAATTTATCTCACCATGGCGAGTTTTTTGTTTTTGTAGCTAAAGAAGCCACAATGGGGGTTTTGTTATATGTGAATATAACTTCAAATTTCATGTTGCTTTATTTAGAGAAATCGTCTATGGTTTGGAAAGATGGCAGTCTGGGCTTAGATTCTCACTTCCTAGCCATGCCATAAGTGGTATTGGAACATCTTGTTTAATAGTTTCTCTGTTGGATTTCTTTTTATTAAAACATTTTGCTAGTTTTAGACAACTATATGATCAGTATGTGCTTTGATTTCACAATGAGCTCACTCTCTGATGATCAAGTTTCTATGTAACACAAGATTAGTTCAGATACATCATTCATTAGGTTAGGTGTATTAGATGGGATCTGGTGGATATGTGCAAAATGGCTCTTATCTTGGTTGTCCACACATTTAGTGTCGAATGAAACACAACACCAAAAGAAAAATATTCAGTGATGAAATGTGAGGCATTGGCCCATGAGTGAGAGTAAATTTTTTAAACAATTTGTAGAGTGAGCTGAATTTATTGAACAGTGATCAAACGGCTTTGGGCCTCACTTAAAATTTGACGGATGAGTTACTCCATCATAAATGTGATTAATATTCCCTCTTCTTTACTATAAGTGTGTACTGCACTATGGCTTTCGTAATAAAATGGATAGTAAAGCCATCTTGTTTTTGATGAAGGAGCCCGTCCATCAAATTCTAAATCAGGCCCATTTACTACACTAATAAGCATGAAGAGGAAGGGTGTTTATGTCAAAGTGATGTTCATGTGAGCTAGTGGGACAACACAAATGAAGCTGTCAATGTGGACAAACAAGAGACATATTTTTCCACATGAAAAAAATGCATAGCTATGGACTCACATGATGTATTGTGGGTTCAGTTTTTCATTGCTCCCTGGAAAGCCATTTATGCCAACCCTTTGCTGGAGCAAAATCCAACCATTTCCATCGCCCCATCTCTGATACCCCTACTCTGACAGTCTACTGTCTCCACTAATGCCTTGTCTGATATGCTGGAACCCAAGGATATTCTCCATCCTGTTCCTTGGAATGTGCCACTGGTGAAAAGGTACCCGCTTATGTGGCCGGGCAGGCTCAGAAAACCTTTGAACAAGAAGATCTGTAACCGGCGCCGGGCGAATTGCCTCCACCCTTCCCTGAATGGCAAACTAGCTCATACACCTGACATTGATACTAGGATGGTCACATTACTGGCTAAGTATGTAAAGGATCCAAAGAAAGTAATAGACTGGCACTTCTGGCAAGACAAATTACTATGTGCAATTGGCCCCCAACCAAAACGCTTGAGATGGCCAGGGAGGCTAAGGAATCAAGGTCTCTGATTTCCCATGAGATCCACTCCATTTGGGCACAACTTGCCACTATTGTGCTGAGAAACGCAAATTGCGCAATCTCTACTGAGAGGCACAGATCCCTTCCGATCAAGGTTGATCTGAAATTGGGTGAGCTTGCCACCTCTGAGGCTGGTACCATTGACCAAGGGGGTCTCTTTGGGGACCCTTTTAAAAAAGAGCTCATCAACTTTATGGCATCCTTTACCTTTCTGGACAAGGCACAGGCTTCCATGAAGAGGATATTCAGCCTAAGGTCTTTCTCAGAGGCTGTTTGATGCTGGGGGGTGCTTGGCCAGCAATTTCCACAACCAAGTCCCTGACAGGGGTCATGGATCACAGCATGAACAGTTGCAGGATCAATCCAAGTTGAGGGGCTCCTTCCCCTTCAGATGAGCCTTACAACACCAGGGACCCAGAGACAGTTTCAGGAGCGGCAACAACCAGGTTTGCAGACTTTCTTTCCGTGTGGCAGACAGTAACCAAAGAAACTTGGATCCTACAGACTGTTCCACATCGAGTTCTGCAGCTCACTGGTACAACCTTCCTGCCCCCCTAAAACATGCATCTCTGGTGGAAGGAGAGATACCAGACCTGCTTGCTAAAGGGGCAATTGCTCCCACAGTGACACACCGCAAAGATTTCCTAAGCAATGTGTTCTTCTTGGAAAAGAGGACAGAGTCAGCGTCCTGCCATAAATCTTCGGGAGTGCAACGATTGGCTGGTCTTCTGCCACTTCACAATGGAGGGTATCAATCTTCTGCAAGATACTCTGAGGCCCAACACTTGGTTAGTCCATCTCGATCTAAAAGACTCACATCTCATGATCTCAGTATATCCTCACCACAGCATATTCCTGCATTTCTGGTGGGGCATTCAGACATTTGAGTTCCTAACGCTTCCCTTTACTCTGTCGTTGGTCCTTTGGTGCTTTACCAAGGTTCTGAAGCAGGTGATGGAACATCTCAGATCTCTCTCAGATATGCTTGATTGTGAACTTGGACAATATCCTTCTCATGTAATGTGTCGAGGAAGCTGTTGGAGCGCTTTCAAATGAACGTGGTCCTTCTAGATAGAAGGTTTGGGGTTTGTGATAAACAAAAGGAAATCAATCCTGTCCCCAACACGGCAAATCAAGCTCCTGGGTTTTTTGATAAGATTCCACTCAGGCAACCTTAAGCCTCCTATCTCGGAAGATGACCATAATCATTCAAGAATTATGCAAGACTAAAAACAAAATGCACACGTCTCTGCTTCAAATCGTTTGTCTGGTGAGCCTTCTTTCATCATCCATCCCAGGCCCGCACCATTAAAAGGCCCATAACCTCTAAAGGCAATCCACCTTCAGATTGGTTTCAGGTACTCCGATTTCAGAGGAGGCAAAGGAAAAGATACGCTAGTGGCTCTCCCACATGGAGGACTGGAATTAGAGACCGAGCTCTGGCTCGCAACCGGATCTGTTATTGAATCAAACACCATCAGAAGTGGCTGGGGGGCCAGATGTGGGGAGTTCCCCACAGGACAGTCATCTCTCCAGAGCATAGCTTACATATCAACTGCCTGGAACTGCTGTCTGGATCATTTGTGGTGCAGTGCTAGGCCAAGGACAGGGTCCAGTGCTTCGTCCTTGTGAAGATGGACAACATTGCTATAGTTTGTTACATCAACCATCTATGAGAGGGGTGACGTCCCGGGTCCTCTTTGATCTGGCCAGGCTTTTCTGGATATACTGATTAGAGAATCACATAACAGTATTGGAGGAATACCTTCTTGGGAAATCCAACCAAGTGGCCATTTGGCATTCATGTCACCTACAGGATTTGAGCCTCTGGATGCTGGACCTGAGAGTGTTCAGATTTATTGCAGACAAGTAGTGTCTGTTTACAATTGATCTGTTTGTGTTAAGCTTGAATCGCCACAGATACTTCAGTTGGAGGCTGGCCTGCAGGGGGCAGCAATGGACGCGTTCCTTCATAATTGGAGCAAGAAGACAGGGTATGCATTTTCCTCTTTCTCTATGATAAACTATCTGTCGGCCCAAGTATAGAGGCAACAGGCGGACGTGGTGCTAGTGACACCAACCTGGAAATCTCAAGATTGGTATCCAGTTATGATGGAACTTTCTTGGGATTCTCCACTCTGTCTCCGGATCTTCTTACCAAACTGTTGGGGAATCAGCACAGACTGATTTTAGAGGACACATTTCATCTTATAGCTTGGTGGATTAGAGGGAACAAGGGAAAAGTCCCAGGTGTTTCACAATAAGCGGAAAACCTACTCTCCAAAGCTTGAGCTGACGGGATCATCAAGCAGTATAAGTTGACCTGGTCGAAATGGATAAGTTGGTACCTGTTAAAGGAACTGGATTCTGTTGGGGCAGAAGTTGTCTCCTTCTTGAATTTCCAGGCAGGTGTGACTTTTGAGGCAAAGCATACAGATCGGTGAACATGTTCCGATCTGCGATTTCAGTGGGGCATACACCCATAGAGGGTAGTTTCAGTAGGGCAATACCCCTTGGCTATAAAGTTCTTGCGAGGCACTCCTCTTTCTCTCCCACCAGAACCAAGATACTCTTCCCTAGGGGCAGTCAGCAGGGTTCTGAACCACCTTCTCTCCTGGAACAGTAATGAGTATCTTTCCAGTAAGGAATTGTCTTGGAAGCTGGCCATGCTTTCTCTAATGTCAGGACGGGGACGTAAGAGGTTGAGAATTTACCTGACACGGGGTTACGTTTCACACTTCAAGGAGAACAAAAAGTGATACTAAGATTGCTTTGTCTCCTTCTTTTCAGGATGTGCGAAAATTGTGCGTGGTGAGATGTATAAAGGCATACAAGAACATGACTGAGGAAATCTGACCGCCAGGGGAGAGAAAACTCCTTAGTGCCATTCAAATCGGCACAGAGCAGTATCTTCTGTTAAGGAGTAAATGAAATGTGAAGAAATTGCGATACTGCAGACATTAGTAGAGAACAATTCAAAGCGATACATGATTAAATAGCAATATTGCGTTGGTTTCATAAAGATTCAATGTAGGTTAAAGTTTACCAGAAAGCAGAAACACGAGTTCAGAAGATTTTCAGTTCAATAGAAAAACATGTTTACAAGCCTTGAAGAGATTATAATCACAGCACACAAAGTCCCTTCTTGTTGTAATTGAGACATAGTTCAGACCATGTTGGTCAAAGGTGACTTTAGTCTAAAGTACACAGAGCAATATAAGAAGTCTTGGGAGCAGAGTAATAAAAATTAACACACTCGGGGAAAGAAGGATAATGTTTCATTAAAGCTTTCCTAGAACCATGATAAAGAGAATGTAGAGAAAATGTTACGAGGTTAAAGGACACAGGTGATGTGACGTTTATGTAAAAGTATATTATTAACTTATGTATTCTTTGACCTGTTCTTGGATTTTTTTAGACAATTGTGTTTAGGTCATCACTTTTTTTAATTATATAAGCAGCTGCCTGCAAGCAGCAAATAGAGTTCAGCTTTTTAGTTCTGTGGCGAGAAGGTGAGCTCGCCTGGCCATTGTGATTAAACCTACTTTTCCCTTGCCAGGGAAGTCTTGTCTCTATTCCAGTTTTCCCCCAACATTTGGTGAGCCGAGCCTGGAGTTCCATTTGCCCACAACCTATTGCTGACACAGGAAAACCACTTACTCTCGTTGCATAGAATACTGCTAATTTATGACATGGTAAGCAGACACCATGTTACCTAAAAGTTCTGCCTATTTACTGGGGATGGGTAGGATCCAGAGATTGCTGACTTGAAGGTGAGGACAAAGTGGACTCAGTTCCATGTTTGTATATTACATGACTTGTATCTTTGGCAATGGTAAACATGGATGAAATGTAAATGGTTTATCACATGCAGGATTGTGTATGAGCATTACACAATATTAGGTTAAAGCTCTACTTAGTCGGTAGAATGTTTTTCCCAATATAGAGTTGGAAGTGGTCAAGTGTGGGTGATTCGAAGTTGGGATCCAATATGTGTTCCAATGATTTGACATAGAGGGACGGCTGAAAGGCCGATGTCACTGACTTTTCCTCCAGTAAGAAGTGAACACTCTAATCGTTACCCAGACCTAATGTCTGGAAGTCACTTCATGATGGGTGTATGATGTTACAATGCACGCTTTTACCCATCATTGCGTTACAACACAATTTTTTTTACCGTGCGCTGGAGTTTGGAATAGTGTAATTTACTATTCCAACTCCAGTCTGTGCAACAGTAGGGAAGGTGTTGGAGTTAAATCCAACACCTTATACCTCTTCCACCAAGCCATTTTCATTGTAATGACATATGGGGTAAAAGCATGCGTTGTAATGCATACGTTGTAACGGTTGTTTCACCTCCATGACCTATGAGGTGCATGGTTTGAGGTTTGCCCTCTCTTGAACGTAGAGGGAAGTAGCCAATGGCTGCCAACCTAGTATATAGATTTTAGAAATAGTTAGTGTTTATATTTTAAATATGTTTGTGATGAATCTGTGTATGTACATGTAAATAGAAATGTGGCCATGAGGTTATGTTGTTTTATAATGTTATGACGCATAATGTATAACTAAGAAATAAATATTCCCTATCTAGCAAAGGATAGTTTAAAACTTCAGTAAAGGAATTTTTCAATAGGTAAAACATCGAGTGAATAGATAAAAAGCAAAATAATTATTATAAAAATGTTGCTAGAAACACGGGGACTATGGACACTCCCATAGAACATATGGAAAAACACGTTCCTGAAAATCAGACAAGGTTACAGAAATATTGTAAAGATTGGTTTAAGGCTACCCTGAAACACATGTATCCCTGGCCATAGGAAGGGATATACGATGATAAAATATTAGAACATACTGCCACATACCTTAAAAATAAATATACAGTAGTTAAGTTACAGAAGCAAGAAACAGCCTTAGCCTTTTGGTGAGTCTTTTGTGAGAAGCCTAAAAACTCTAAATATTGACACATCTTGAACCTTGCCCACTACCCCACCCCATATGACCCTACAATTAACTTTCCCAGGGACTCCGATATTTATCAATTAGCACAGTTACAGGAAGCTGCGGTGAGATTTGAGAATCCAGAGGTTGTGACCCTTCCACTGTCTCGGAAGGTACCCCCTAGTATTGCCCTCAAGGCCAAAACACACAAGTACTCACAAACAACAAACAAGTATGGGTGATTCTCAGTTCTCCGGACAATTGGAAGCACAGTTCACATTACATTTAGACGGGATCTCTCCCCAAGATGTTAGAGATGAAGGGCAGGGTCTAAGAGACGATGACGATCAGTCACATATCTCATCAGCACTGTCATATTTGTTACAAAAAACAGACATAACAGGAAGGGTAGTCAAAGAGCGGATGCAGATGATGCAATAAGGTATGATTATATAGATGGGGCTTTTGGTATGGCCAGATGGTCAGTACCTCAAGAAAAAGATGAGGACTTTGAAAAGACGGAGGATGATTTGCCACCTTGGCAAAAGGAGAAAGGAAGTGTTATAATTACACCAGAGAATATTCAGAAATGGCTGCAACGAAGTGAAAATATAAAAGATGAGTGAGATGCAGGGAGAGAAGGACATTGTGATAATACATCAGAATGATTTCAGGGAAATTTTAGGAGAATGGCAGACAGAATAGAATCAGTACATAGGTACGCAGATGACATGGACAAAATATTTCAATCTCAGGAGGCTAGACACCCCACATTAGCACCCAAGAATGGCCCCACATCTATCTAAATCCTAGGGATAGATCAATGGGGTCGCCCAGTCACACTAACATTGAGATAAACTCCCCAGTTTGGGGACACCTGACTACAACAAAGAGTTTTACCTTTTCTGCCACTGCAATGATCAAGAGATGACAGCTGTCCTCGCAAAAATATCCTTTAGGACACAAATCCATTGCATACTTCAGTGGTCTGTTGGACTCAATAATAAAAGGACATTACCCCTGTGATCAAGCCCTACCCACTGCACCCTTTGCAGTACAGAAAAGCACCTCCACTGTCACGGGGGCACCTCTGATGCTCTATAAGGAACATGCAGCGTTTGCTATCATTTAGAAGGCTAAGACTACCCTAACCACACAGAGTATCAGGGCATGAGGTAATACTGTCACTCCCATCCTTGAAAGTTGTAAAATGACATACAGTGAAACCTGCAACATTTTTTTGCACACTCTATATTGGATTCTGAGAATGATGCACACAACTGTGCAATATATGTCCCTAATACATCCAGCCAAGAAACAGAGGTTACCATTCCCAGCAGTATTGCATATTTTGTTGATGGATCCTCCACTATCGGCCAAGACACATGAGTAAGATACACAGGTGCGGCGGTGGTCAGAGCACAGCAGCACAGTTCCTCAGACACACTCCACATAGTTGAGCAGCTAACACTCCCAACACATTATTCTGCACAAGCAGCAGAATTGATAGCCCTGATAGCAGCCCTCGAGCAAGCAATAGAAAAAGTTATCATGATCTATATGGATTTGGCCTATGTAACTACTACAGAACATTCAAGTATCATGAGATGGAGCAGAAGGGGCTTCCTTAAATCAGACGGGAGCCCTGTCATGCATAGGAATCTCTTGGAGGCTTTAATAGATAGAGGCACTTGCTCTACCACAACCAGTGGCAGTTGTGAAGTGTGCAGCACACACAAATGGACAGGACTTTGTGTCACAGGGAAATTGATTAGCAGATTGGGCAGTTAAAGACACAGCTAGGCGCACATCCTCATCTGCACCATCAGATTTAGAATATATTCCAGTCTTAGTGGCTCAAGCCGCCACACAAAAAGAATCTGAGTAAAACACTATCTCAGATAGTAGTACAGCTCATTATGCTGAGACGTTTACATCTTTGAGAACTACAGAAAGCTGCTCCACTGAAGGAGAAACTATGTGATGCTATAGGGTGCTCCCAGTCAGGGGAAAATGTAATATACATACAAATATCCACAGGTAAACCATTGAGACCTCAGGCTTTACTCATAATAGCCCTTGATCAATTGCATTTACCAGTTCACAACTCAAGAGATTACTTGTCTATGCAGATAAAAAAAGATTGGTTTATTCCTAACCTGCGTGAAATGCTTACTATGTACAGTCATAATTATACCATTTGCCAACAATTCTCCCCATATACCACATTGTAGGTAATAAATTCCACCATAGCATGACCACAAGGTCCCTTTAAGGCTCTTCATATTAAACTTGATTGATCGATGTCACCACTATCAATACCTCATAGTTGTGGTTTGTTCTTTTTCCCGGTGGGTTGAAGTAGGACCCTATGTTCACTGTGATGCCAAGTCAGCTGCTACTTTCCTGATTCATTAGGTGATTCCCCGCTGGGGAATTCCAGAAGGGAGAAAATCTGATAACAGCACACACTTTGTTAATTTTAGTTTTATACATCTCACAGCAATGCTGTGAATAAAACATTAGTTGTCTTCCGTTTACCACCCTAGACTAATGGAATTCTAGAACACCTTAACAGGCTTGCTGAAAAATAAGATCAGTAAATTACTATGTGCCACATTGCACTAAAAGTGGTTGTATTATTTACCACTAGCAGTATTTTCTCTTAGGAACACACTCCCAACTTCCCGTCAGATAGTGACAGGAAGACTCATGAATATGCAAATACTTGTAAGGTGGAAGCAGAAAGTACAACTGAAATTCTGAATGATGAAATGCATGTTTATCTCTGTGAATTAACACAGGCCAAAAAGTTCATTCCAAACAGGTAACCAGAAGTAAGGAGAAGTGCGCCAACATTGATATCGACCTCCCAGCTGTACAATTAGGAGATCAAGTCTACGTAAAAAACTTGTCCGGAAATGGGAGGATACCAGGTTCGGCGGACCTTTCTTTATAATGATAATGGATCTTGCTTCACGCCAAGCACTGCCAGCGACATAAAAGAGGGGGGAAGATGATTGCAACTGTGACCACCCCCGCACCTTTGCTTTGGGACAATTTTTCAATTCTACAAGTAGATAGCTATCTATTGTTGTTTTATTTTTTCTTCTATGTCTTTTTTACTGCTATTGCATTTCTATAGTGTTGCACGCTTAAGCTCTAATCACTATGTCACACACTTGTGAAGAGAAATGTCTACACATACCAATGTTTCTCATAATGTTCTCACTAGCTTGTTAGATAACATTTGGTGCAACACATTTCAGAAATAGAATTAGGAAGCACCAATGAATCCTGCTTTGTTTGCTCATTGATACCTCATCCTACTGGATCAATTAGATTACACTCAACTAAAGAAGTACCACGGTGTATGAAACTGCCTTTTTTTACATTGTCACACCCACTTTTTGCCTGGTATTTGATGCAATTGCGACTGAAATTGCACTGGCTTCCCGCTAACCAGGCCCCCTGTGCCAGATCTCTTTCCCTAAAACTGTGCAATTGTACCCCTATTGGTAATACCTTTAGCACCCCATAAGTCCCTAGTAATGGTACCCCTGGTATCTAGGGCATGGGGTCCTAAATAGGGTATCTAATGGCTGCAGCATGAATTGTGCCACTCTAAGGGACCCCACACCAAACACAGGCAGACTTGCCATTGCAGGCTGTGTGTCTTGGTGCAGAAAAAAAAGTGAAAACGCGAAATGGCACACACTCCTGCCCACAAACACGGCATGCAGCATGGGTAGGTCACCCCTACAGAAGGCCTAACAGCCCTGAAGTAGGGTGCACTACACTGGATGTGTGGACATATCTGCATGAGCAGGTATGCCCCTGTACTGGTCAGCTCAATTGCTGCCAGTACACATGACCAGGAAAGCCATTTTAAGTACATGTGCTGGACACTGGTGAAAGTGAGCTCCCCAGCTACATGATGGCTTCACTAAAACCCAAGATGTTTAGTATCAATCATCTCATATTGATAAACACAAACTGATTCAATTGATGGATTTATTAACATATGCACCCAGAGGGTACTTTAGAGGTATCCCCTGAAATCCTACCAACTACTAGTGTGCTGACTGACTGGTCCTATCCAGCCTGCCACCACTTATGAGTTTCTGACCCACATGGGGGAGGACCCTTGCTCTCAGGAGGTCAGGACCAAAGCCTGCAGGGGCAGAGGGTGTTTACACCCCCTCCCACAGGATGACCTGCAAATTAGCATTCCAAGGCAGGGAGCTTCAAAGAGTCCACCATCTTTGGTATACAAATCTAGCTTCCCTCACAGGAGAGGATGCAGACCACCCCTGTCCAGGGCCCATTTGGCACCTGGACAGGTGGAAATAGTCAGAGAGTTGTGTTTACCTTTAGGCAAGTTCCAGCCTTAAGGTTGGCTGCCTGAAGTGGATACCAAAATCAGAAACCTGCCATCTTAGTGATGACAAACTTAGGAACTCTGGGACGGGGTGATGCCTATTTCCCACAGGAAGTGGTGTAATGCCCCCACGGGTAAGTAGCCCATTGGCAACTACCCAACACTCCCCTAATGCCCCTAAATCTAGTATTTAGGGGAGCCCCTGGCACCAGGAGAGTAGATCCTGCAGACCTAAAAGAAGAAGAAGGACTGAAGATGAAAAAAGCAAGAACTGTGGAAGAAGCAATTGACTTGGTGCCAATCCTGCCAACCTGTTAGTTGTTCCCGACAATTGCGCCAAAGTCGACTCACCCTGCAAGCTGTTGTGCCTCCAAACCCTGTGAGAACTGCCAGGACTTCTGCCAAGACTCAGGAACTCCCATGGAGCAGCAGAGCATTTTCCCCTGTACCCTGCAAGTACCAAAGAAAGACCTATGAGGACTCAGAACCGCTTAAATCCGACACCGGCCAGCACCACTGCACCAGTTGCTCCAGGCCTGAATGGAAGTGGGCTAATGGTGCCAGCTTAGTTCCCCAGGCCCCCTCAGAGAAGAAGTCCACCTTGGGTTTGCAAGGAGGGGACTCCTCGATGCTGGCTGCAGCCTCTTTGTGCAGCCCCCCAGACTGTGAGTGAAAAACCCGATGCCACAATGCACCTCTGAACCCGTTGCCCCAGACCCAAGTGGAAGTGGACCAAATGTGTCCACAGATCCACGAGCATCGTGAGACTGAAGCCCCCTTGTTGGTTCAGCCTGAATGGTTTCCCAGTCAAAACCTGCAGCCTTTTTCCGACTGAACCGAATCCTATTGACTAACATTCGGTACCCAACAACTTAACACATCTCTGCACCCGGATGCCCCAGAGCCTCCCAAGGTGACCTGTTGGTGTGGCCTTGGACCTTGCCCCATACTCCCCTTAAGTTTATGAGATTGGTCCTGTAAGTCGCTGCAAAGTGCCTGAAAGCAGTACATGTTTTTCCAATAGCATAACATTGGGCACCTGATTCTGAAACACTCCTCTGCATCCAGACACCCCAGAGCCTTCTAAGGTAACCTTTGGTATGACCTTGGAACTTGCCCCCTACTCACCTTAACTCCAGGAGATTGGTCCCATAAGTCACTGTGAAGTACCCAAATGCAGTATATGTTTTTCCTCCTTAGGATAACGTTGTTGAGGGGGGGGGCGTGTCTAAGATGGCGATGTAAGCGGACACGTTTTCTGCTCGCTCTGTCGCAACTGCCAAATATCCTGCATCCAGCCGCTGGAAAATAGACCAGCATACCACGGAATCACTGCGAGACACATCACGGGCGTCCCGCGACCTAGCTGAACCCTTCTGAAGAGATCACGGCCATGGGGAAGCAAGATATCAGAGCGAAGTCCCGGGCCCATGTTTGCGGCCCTTCTCCCATGTACCTCCGCTGAGAGTGTGCCCGGCCAAAGACACCTGATTCACCGCCGGCGGCTTTCTCTTGATGTCGCATCGCACCTGCACGAGCGCCGCTGCAGCAGTAAAGAGGCACGGCGGGGTGCAGCCCAGCCGCGCACCCTGCTGCTTCACCGATGTCAGGAGATCGTGTCTGTGCCACATTGAGGACGGGCCTGGCCGCAGACTCAGGTAGGCCGTCCACACCTCACACCTCCCCTCCTGGCATATCTCCAACCTTGTGGCTAGCATTGGCGATGGCCCCTGAGGGCCCAATCGACATCTGTGGGCTCCCCTATACTCACAGGCCCCCAAGGCTGTTCCCACAAGGACTGGACCATCCCTAATTGAACTGTGCATCCCGCAAGCACAGTGTTGCCCGCATGGCCCGACTACACCTTGGCGCTCACCAGGCCTGAGATCGTGTTGACTACCAGGAAGGCAGATCATGCTGGAACAACATGCACCTGGTGGGCCTGCCAGAGCGCGTCAAGGGTCTGAGTATGGAGTTATTCTTGGTAACCTGGTTCTCGGACACCATACTTCAAGGCAAGCATTCCAAGTTCTTCTCCATGGAGCGAGCCCATAGAGTCCTGGGGGGGGCACGTATCTCTTTAACTACCTCAACAGGGACCACATCCTGCAGGTTACGAGGGCCCATGGCCTGTGGGTGATTGAGAATGCAGAGGTGCACATATATCCGGACAACACATTGGCAGTACAGAGTCGCAGAGCATCCTTTATGGACGTTAAACGCTGCCTCTGCGAACACGAGAAATATGCATTACAATACCCGACCTCACTGTGAATACAGCACAAAGGAACCACAGTCTTCTGCCATTCTCCTGATGATGCCTGTAATGGGGTGACACAGTACGGAGTGGCGTCAGCCTCGAAATCCACGGGGGACTCCCACCACCAATGGAAAAAGGCTGAACACCGTGGACGCCGAGGTTTGTCCCGTGGGCAGTGCCCCACCAAAGCCCAATCAGCGCAGGAAAGGGAGCAGGCTCTCAAACATGCTTAAAAGCACAAAGCCACCGCTTCCCCTCTCCGCTCAGACTCAGAAACGGAGGCCCTCCCGGAATAGGAATACTCTCTATAAGGCTCACAGCAACAGTTGATGCTGGGCGACGGCCCCAACGTTACACCGCAACGAACTGGGTTAACCACTCATGGCAATGGAACTCACAGGAATTGCGTAATCAACGCTCATGGAACATTTTGTCCAAGCAGAAGACAACCGCTGGATAAAAGTCTTCATCATTCCCTGATTGGCTGATCTATATACACTCTAATAAGGTGGTCAGGAGGCTATGGCGAGACTACGCGAGTATCTTCACGCCCACACACGATAAGTGACTGTTACAGACTTTGCTTGAGTTTTGTGATTTATTGTTTCTTTTCTTCTTAATTTATCATGTTTGCATACAAGTGCATATGGCCTCTTGCCCGTTGGCACTTAGGCCTGGGTTGGGGGGGATTGGTTTATGGTTTACCACGGAAAGCCAGTCCATAACATATATCAGCGTGCCACGCTAGACTGCAGAAATGCCCTTCACGTGCTATTCAACTATCTGTCGCATGCGGGAAATGCATATTTACTGTCTTTAACACTTACCAAAGTAAATGCAAGGGAATAATTACCTATTGTTGACTTGGAATGTGCACGGCCTGGCCGGTTGTGTCAAGCGACATAAAGTTTACCAGTACTTACGCAGGCATAAGATAGCCATAGCTCTACTGAAAAAGACTCATTTAACACAACAAACACTGCAGTCGCTTAGTAAGAGATGGAGGGGCAAGACTTATTCAGGCTAAGCCAGAAGGGCCCTAATCTGAGTGGCACCTGGTACTCCATTACAGATAATGCACATGTACGTTGATCCTCAGGGCAGTTATGCGATACTAGAAGGTTCTTTAGATGGTCGCCCACTATCCATGGTTTCGCTTTACGTGCAATCCACGTTCCTTAAAACATTAACCCCAGCACTCCTTAGGGACCCTTCAGTCCCTACTTACTGGGGGAACGACTATAATAGCATACCCAATTTGACTCTTGACCATTGGACTCGCACACAATATGTCTAACTGGGCCTCACAGATGCAATTGGTGGATGGTTGGCACGCAAAACATCCTACAGATCGGGTATACTTACACTACTCCACTCTCCATGACCTGTACACGCGAATCAACGCCATATACTGCACGAACACGGCACTGTTGCATGTAGCTCTCGCTGAATACTTAGCTTGCATGATATCGGACCATAGCCAGCTGCAATTCCAACTGACCTGGGGCGCGTCCAAACCAGCATACCAACCTGGCGCCTCCCTTCGGAGGCACTTTGTGACCCTGTTCCAATTGTCTTGAATGTCCATTACCTCATACTTCCAAACTAACGAGAGAACCACCACACATGCTGGCATTGAATAGGGCACCCTAAAGGTTGTTCTGCGTGGGCAGGTCATACAGGCAGTGTACGGTACCCGCATGCCACTAACTAGGGAAATACAAGGGCTAAAGGCTGAACTACAACAGCAGGAACAAAAGGCCCCCACTGATCCGCACATATTACCAGCACTCTCCAGAGCCAGATTAGGCATTAGGAAGCACTGGATAAATTGTGTGCCCTAGATTACAAGCAGTACTCGGCTAGACGCCACGCGAAGGGTGACAAAGCAGGCAGGACACTTGCTTGATTGTTGAAGATAAAACTTGCGCAACCACCCATCCCTGCAATATATACCCAAGATGGCACCCTAGTCAACACACAGGAGCAGATTAACGACTCCTTCTATAAATAATATACGTCATTATACAAGGCCCCAGATTCAGGTGACCCTCAGGCAATGCAACTGTTTCTAGAACAGGCGAACCTTTCACAAGCAACGCAAGACCAATTGTGGTGCTTGGAGACAAGAATGATTCGGAGAGGTAGCGGCTCAAGGGTTTTTATTTTTGGTAATCAAAAATATCTCATAAGGAACGGGGGGAGGTGAGGCGTCTGCTTCCGCTCTCGTCCGGGCACGGGTCCAGGAGTACCTGCCAATAATCCTTAGTGAGATCGAGGGTGGTTATGTATTGGTCATCTCTGAGCTTCTCAATAAGCTCGTCAACTCGTGGTATTGGGTAGGAGTCAAACTTAGAGATGCGGTCAACGGCCCGAAAGTCTATACAAAACCGGACAGAACCGTCCGGTTTTGGTACAAGGACTATCGGTGATGACCATTCACTTTGGGAGGGTTTTATCACCCCCATCTCCAGCATACTCTCAACCTCCTTTTTGATGGCGTCCGTCCGGGCTGCGGGTATTCGGTAGGGCCTTTGTTTAACGGTCTTCCCGGGGAGAGTGGGAATAACGTGTTCTACCAAGGTCGTTTTCCCAAGAAGATCGGAAAACAAAGAGGAAAAGGTTAACAAAGCAGTGTGTAAGGACTTCTTTTGAGTAATAGATAAGGCATCGCTTACAATCAGTTGTCCTGAGGTGCAGTTGTTTTCTTCAGGGGGGACGTTGACCTGAACATTCCGAGGAATGAGTACCAACCGTTTCTATAAAAGGCTGATGTGATACATCTGAGACCTTTTCGCGGTGAACTGGATCATATAAGTGGTCAATCCTATTTTCTTTACAATGCGGAAAGGACCCTTCCATTCAAAACGAACTTTGGACAGGCTGGATGGCAGGAGGACTAGTACCCAGTCACCTACGGTGAGCTGTCGCCATTTCTTTCCCTTATTGTAAAGCAATTGTTGTTTAGTTTGGGCTCTTTACAGTTGGCTTCAGCAGAGTCTCTCAGCTTATAGATGCGGGTACGTAAAGCCATGGTATAATCTATAACACCGGGTTTCCTCGTGTTTTTCCTGTTCCCAGGCCTCTTTGGTGATTTCCAATAGGTCGCGAGGCCGCCTCCCATAAAGTAGCTCGAATGGTGAACAGCCTAAACTAGATTGCACCTGGCTTTGTACTACAAAAAGGGCTAGGAGAAGGAGCATGTCCCATTTGTGGCCCTCCACGCTAAGCACTTTCTTAAGGGAAAGCTTCAGGGTGGCATTATAGCACATCGGTCTGAGGGTGATACACCGAGGTCCTGATGTGGGTGATGTTAAGTGATTTACAAATTTGGTTCATTAAGCGTGAAACAAAAGAGGTCCCTTGGTCTGTTAAAATTTCTTTAGGGAACCCCACGCGTGTGAACAGTTCCATGAGTTTATCACTGATGTTGGTGGTTGAGGAGGTGCACAAAGGGAATGCCTCAGGAAATCGGGTGGCATAGTCCACTTTGACTAGGACGTATTGATCGCCCTTTTTTGTGTGAGGGAAGGGGCCTATAAGGTCCATTCCTATGCATTCAAAAGGTCTTCTGATGATTGGAAGAGGCTGAAGGGGAACAGCAGGAGGTCTGTAGGGGTTCTTTGACAGACCTCACATTCCTGACAGTATTTCGTGATACTGGAATAGATGCCTGGCCAATAAAAGTGTTGCAACACCATCTCTGTAGTTTTCTCTGCCCCTCGGTGTCCTGCAAGCAAGTGTGTGTGGGCAAAAAACA
The DNA here is from genome assembly GCF_964204655.1 of Triturus cristatus. NCBI lineage: Eukaryota > Metazoa > Chordata > Amphibia > Caudata > Salamandridae > Triturus > Triturus cristatus. Next base: position 503,077,947 of record NC_140582.1, read on the forward strand.
GGATCTGGTCCCTGAACGTTTGGCGTACTGAGAGTTGAGGTGAGTCCCCGGGTTTCCCTGTCCTGTATAATAGGTCCTTTTCTATATGAAAAAGAGGAAAGACTGGTTGGGATGACAAGGCTGACTGACGGGCGTGAGACCAAGCAACTTGGAGAGCTGGGTTATGTTCTTGGTTGTATTTAAAGCTGCGGTCAGAGAGCCAGGGGGCCTGGGTGAGGAAGGAAGGCCGTTCTTGTGATGGAGGTATAGAGGAGTTGTAAAAACAAAGGGTTATCTAATCCTAAAATCAACTGTTCTGGAAGGTTGGGTAATACCCCTAGTCTGGCCTGGATAACCCTACCACTCGGGAGGGAAATGGGGAGGGATGCTACTGGATAGGTGCGGGCATCCCCATGGACACACCGTATCGGTACCCATTAGTCTGTCAAGAGAGCAGAGGGGCTTATCAGGGACTTTAGAATAACTGATTGTCGGCAACCGGAATCCAACAATGCTCTTACCTCCCTCCCTTCTACTCTGACACTGTAGAAGCAAGGCCCCATCTCCTCGGTAAAATAGACAGCAGACGGAATACAACTAACGTCTATGGGCTCATCTGGTTGTTTCTTGTGGGGGCAGAAGCGGGCGATGTGGCCCCACTCCCCACAATCAAAACACTGGGGTCCCTTGTTAGAAAGAGGATCAGGCCGGAACCGGGTTCGAGATGACTCTGCTGCCTGTTTTATCGGTTTTCTTTCAGTCTTATGCGGAGTTATGGGGGTTTTGGTGGGGTTGCTTTTCCCCGGTAAAGTATGGGGTTGGGTTCTCGCAAATGTCATGGCCATATTCACGGCTTCCTCAACAGTCAGGCGGGGATGCTGTTTCAACCAGCGTTGCGTGGGATAAGGTAACGCCTCCAAGTATTGCTCGAGGTAAGTGAACTCCATTATTTCCTCTTTGATGTGTTCTAGAGGCTTGAGCCATTTATCGGCAGCGGCTTTTAACCTGAAATACAGGGTTTTGGGGTTCTCTCCCGGTGCTCCTCGTTCTTTTCTAAAACGTAGCCGATAGGCTTCTGGAACCATTTCAAGGTGGTCTAGAATTACATGTTTTATTACTACGTAGGGGGTGTTTCCAGTGGGGTTGGCCACTTGATACGCAGCCTGCGCTTCTCCTGTTAGGAGGGGTGACAAGAAGAAAGGCCACTTGTCTTCTGGCCAAGCACAGGCACGTGCCGCCCTTTAAAAAGTTCATAAGAAAGGCATCCGAATCTTCACCAGGAAGGAGCTTCTGTAGCACCACGTTAGGACCACTGGACTGTGCCCCATGCTTGGCATTGCCTGGTCAGTGGCCACCTTCTGGACACAGTCAACCTGCTGGCTTATGGTGTCTCTAAACATGTCACGGTCGGCCTGGGCCGATGTCATCTGTCTCTCAAGCGTCCATTCCAGTTTTTGCTGACCTGCTATCAATTGTTGAATTAAGTTCTCGATATTTGTCCTATGGAGCTATCTTACCTGCATTCTCCACCATATGTGGTGCTTGGAGACAAGAATGATGGGGAGAGGTAGCGGTTTAAGGGGTTTACTTTTTGGTAATCAAAAATATCTCATAAGGACGGGGGGCAGGAGGTGAGGCGTCTGCTTCCGCTCTCGTCTGGCCACGGGTCCAGGAGTAGTTGTGTCCTCTTCGGATCTTCACGCGCCGAGGTTTTGGGGAGTAAAACAAAACAGAGAAGGAAACATAAGGTTGGGTCCCGTAAGGGAAAACACTTAGCAGAGGGGAGGGAGAGGGGGACGTAAGACCAGAGTACCACCACCAGTGCTTAGTACGCCATGCTTATCAATCCTAACTAATCGGACTGAGCGTTGGCACGTTCTCTTTGCTTGTCGTTAGGTACCGGCCTGCCTCCCCTGCCCTTAAGCCAAAAGGAAGAGACACGGTCACGTACCTCTTGAAGCCACGCTCCTCCAGGAACTTGGCTGGCGTGGTCGCAGCACCAAATTAGGTTCGGCTCCCTCTTTCCACTGGAGTACACCTGCACCATACCAAGTGGGTTCTCCGTTACTCCTCCTGCAGCGTCAGGTGAGAGGTCCCTCTGCTCCGAAGACGCACTCGCTGTCTCGATTCTGCTTCCTTTCACTTCCGCCTGTGAACGCTTCCAGTTGCTGATAGGTGCATGTGACCAGGTCACATGTGGCAGCTCAGGAGTGTGGTGTTCCAGATCGTTAAAGGCACAGTGCACGTCCCGATGTCTGACAGCAGCAGGAGACTGGAAACAGAGGAGAGGGGAAACATGAGGGGGAAACAGGTCAGAATCGTCCCCACTCTGTAGGCCATGGGCAGACCCCTCATCACACCAATATACGGAGCTGGAGGCTTCGCTCACGGTAGCTGAAATCTCAGACACAATCAAACAGCTGGCTGGCCAGAGGCAAAACCCCCAGAATGGACGGCTGGCCCATGGAATTCTATGCTACATATTCCACCCAGTTGGCTCCTGGTTGCTCACAATATTTAAAGAATCCATTGATAGAGGCACATTACCTCCTTCTCTCCGCAAAGCTGTCCTTATAGTCCTCCCAAAACCTTGGTCATGAGCTCGTACCGTCCGTTGTCATTGCTCACATCAGATTATAAAATCTGGGGCAAATTGCTGGCAAATAGGCTGCTTGAGGGCGTTCCTCTAGTGGCCCACACAGACCAAAATGGATTTGTCCCGGGGAGGAGCACAGGACTGAACCTTAGACGCCTGTTCAAACTCCTAGAATTAGCCCAAACAGCTCCTGTACAACACTAGATAGCAGCCTTAGATATATAAAAGGCCTTCAACACCTTGTCAAGGGATTCATTACGGGTGGTGCTGGCCTGATTCGGCATAGGTCCCAAGTTCTTCCGCTGGATGAAAAAATTATACACTAACCCACATGCCAGGGTGAAATCGGGCTGCGTTATCTCGTCACCCTTTGACATTGAGCGCGGCACCAGGCAGGGTTGTCCACTCTCACCAATTCTTTTTGCCCGGGCCATGGAGCCCCTGGCCTGCGCACTTCGCAGGCATGTTATAGACTGGGGAATACGAGTGCACACGCAGTGGCATGTAGTGTCCCTTTATGCGGACGACGCACTGATTTATCTATGCAATCAGGGCGAGGCGCTCCGAGGTCTGGTTGCATTAGTAGGAGCCCATGCACTGCTGTTGAGCTGGAAAATACACTGGGATAAGTCCGTCTTATTCCCGATGTAGCCCATTCCAATCAAACAAAGACAGAGGCAACCCCACGCCCCACTTGCCAGAGCGTATCACTCCTTTGAATACCTGGGAGTCCAGGTCTATCATTCCCCGTCTGATCTGATGGACGGCAGCTTGGGGAAGGCGATCACCAGTGCCAGGTTATCTCTCCCGTTCTGAAACACCCTCCCGCTATCCCCCATGGGTCGCATAGCCATTTCCAAGATGCTCCTCCTCCCAAGACACATATACTTTTTTACTGTCCTCCCCTATAGACCACCTCAGAAACTATTCCACGAACTACGGTCATTGCTAGTTTCTTTGATATGGGGCAACTCCAGGGCAAGGGTAGCACTCTCAAAGCTGCATCTCTCTATATCGGAGGGAGGCTTGGGAGCACCCAATTACGATCTATTCTATGCAGCCACTCAACTCCAGTGGCCCATGCGCTGGTTTACCAAGAAGAACCTAGCCAAACTAGACACTTGGGCAATGGCGTTATCGCAACCAGACCTCCTTGAGTGGCTATCAGGCACCAAAACTCAGCTTTGGAAGACTGAGGGCTGTACTTTGTTAAGGGCAGCCCGTAATGCCTGTTTGCATTACGTAATAGACAAACGTTGCCCTCCACCGTATGCCCCAAACCTCCCTATTGAGACGTCACCGTCATCATATACCCACCTAAAATGCCTGGAATTGGCTGAATGGCAGGCAGCTGGCCTGACAACATAGAGAGACTTATTTACTGACACTGCCCTATGCGACTTTGACACTTTTATGGATGACTATGGTGTGTCACCGGGAACGTTCCTTCTCTATGAGACACTAAAACAAAAGGCACCACAAATCTGAGGGGACATAAGCACGGTGCCATTAACTTCTGAAGCCCTGCAGACACTACTGACACATGGTTTAGGTAGGAAAGCCATCACGGCCATCTACAATTCACTCAGAGCGGCCACAGCCTCCTCATTGTCCCCATTACATGAATATTGGACAGTGACACTCTCCAACGAAATCACAGACAAGTAATGGATGCAATGCGAGGGAAACCCCAAGACCATCTCACTGAATGCCAGACTGAAATTCACACAATTCAACTATTTGCATCACACTTTTTATTTATTAACCTGTAAACAACATGCTTCCATAAAAGAGCACATTATATTCATTAGTGGAGCCGCACATACAAATCAACTACATTCACAATGTACCGTTCTTCCTTATTCCAAACATTTTGTGCTATCATGGATGATCTAGAACCACTTACACCCTGTTGGAGGGTTCCCTTCATACATTCTAAAAGTCCCCTCTGTAAGCCCTCCAAGCTCCCCAGATCTTTTCCCATTTCCGTGGGCACCCTCTACTCTGGTACACAGTTTGTTACGCCCTGTGACACCAGTCCAAGTCATTTTCCCACCCCTCCACGATGGTACCTCACTAGCGCCCCATAGTCGAGCAATATTTCTTTTGGCCACCACTCCCGCTAGCACGAGCCAAACTGTGGCCATTTTGGGCCATACTATATCTCCTGTCATTTCTAAGATATTTAATTTGTAACAAAAAAGGGATACCCCTAATAATGTTTCCTATATCAGGGTCTACATAGCATATGTGAAAAAAACATATAGGAAACACAATACAAAGTGGACTGACTTCTTATATAAGCATGTACACACCCACAGATTTATGTCCTACCAAATTCATTTTTTATTCAATATTTTATATTTAAAAGAAGGGGAAAGAGGGTAATACATCCATAAATGAGATCAAATTCTTTTTTTGTATCATTCGCTTGTTAGGGAAATTGTCAATTGATACAATTATGTCTATACAGTATAGTCATTGATCTATACATACATAATCCTTTCAGTCAAAGTTATATATTCATATTGCACATTTACACTAAATGTCAAAAAACGGGGTAGGAAGGGAAAATATAGGTTCATATACATAGATGTTTCATGGCTAATAATATAGTCTACACGCGTTTCGGCCTTGTGCCTTCATCAGGTAGCCATGTAATTATGAAACCTTATGCTAGGATCACACAGTCATTTTTACTGTGATTGCTCGCTCGTGATTTCAGCAGAAAGCAATAACTGGAGGGCAAGATCCTCGCATGTATTGTCGATAGGGATATAAAGTGTGGTCTCTCTCAACACTACGGAATACCTGAAAAGATGGGAGTAAAAAGATTAAGCGAAACCCAGCACAGCAAGATGTCTGGGTGGTGCGACACACGCTAGCCGTTCGCAATGGTGGCCACTGTTGAACTCACGTGGTGATTGACGGGCTAATCCACATGAACGGCAGCCTCCATCTGCCTCAGTCAAGTATGTTGTTGAACTGTAACTATGAATTGCCGTACAGTCAACAAACGCAAATATTGACACATGGGTTAGGTAGGAAAGCCATCACGGCCATCTACAATTCACTCAGAGTGGCCACAGCCCCCTCATTGTCCCCATTAAATGAATATTGGACAGAGGCACTCTCCAACGAAATCACAGACAAGCAATGAACGCAATGCGTGGGAAACCCCAAGACCATCTCACTGAATGCCAGACTGAAATTCACGCAATTCAACTATTTGCATCACACATACTTTTTTTTTTTACATTCTTTTTATTTATTAACCTGTAAACAGCAGGCTTCCATAATAGAGTACATTATATTAATTAGTGAAGCCACACATACAAATCAACTACATTCACAATGTACCGTTCTTCATTATTCCAAACATTTTGTGCTATCGTGGATGATCTAGAACCACTTACACCCTGTTGGAGGGTTCCCTTCATACAATCGAAAAGTCCCCTCTGTAAGCCCTCCAAGCTCCCCAGATCTTTTCCCATTTCCGTGGGCACCCTCTACTCTGGTACACAGTTTGTTCCGCCCTTTGACACTAGTCCAAGTCATTTTCCCACCCCTCCACCGATGGTACCTCACTAGCGCCCCATAGTCGAGCAATATTTATTTTGCCCATCACTCCCGCTAGCGCGAGCAAAACTGGAGCCGTCTTGGGCCATACTATATCTCCTGTCATTTCTAAGATATGCCACCTGGCATCCACCGGGACCGTGGTGCCCACAACCTCAGATATTATCAGGGCCAAGTTCTTCCAGTATTCCTGAATCTTGGGAAATGCCCAGAGGATATGGAAAAATGTCCCGGTCTCACCACATCCCCATACACATTGCTCTGACAAACAACAACCTATACGATGTAGCACTGTCCTCGGGACGTATGATCTATGTAAAAGTTCGGAGCTGAACTAGGCGAAACCTTGCCCCTATCGCTATTTCTCTAGGGCTCTGTAAAGCCTCTGCCCAGTCATCATCTTCAAGGAGGCCAAGATCTGATTCCCATGCCTCCTGCAATGGTCCTAGGGGGCCTGGTGTGTTATTTATAATTTTTTTGTACGTGAGCGAGATGGCCTTATCAAGCATTGGATCAAGCAACATCCTATCATCTAACGGGGCATACTCTGGCAGTTGGTCCCCCGTTTTTAGATGGCAATGTAACGCTTGTCTCAACTGTGAATTTCGCAGAAACTCACCCTCTCCCATCTGATATTCCGACTGCATATTGACAAAATCCAACATCTTCCCTTTCTTCCAGACATTCCCCAACAGATCAATGCCGATATTACTCCATCTGCGAAATCCCTTCAGGATTACAGTTTCAGTCAGAAAATCCCCTTCTCATAACGGGGTCATTTTTGTCGCTTTACGCCACACAGCAACTACCGCCTCCGTGTGAGTCGGGAGAGGTGAATTGCCCCTTCGTTTTTGACAGAGGGCCGAGAGATAGCTGCCCCTACCCAGGGCTATGCGATCCACCCGATATGCTGATTCCTCGGTGGAAGAGAAAACCCACCTGTTAATATTGACTAGTTGTGTCACCCAATAATACTTTCTTTTTTCCGGTACCGCCAGTCCTCCCTCATATACCCCCAGTTGAAGCTTCGGTAAAGCGATCCTGGGACTCCCCCCTCCCCACAGTAACGTGCGCTGCTCTGTCTCAAGCACACAAAAGAAACTCTCAGGGATGCCTGTAGTGCATATAACAGGCGCAGGAGGGCCATCATTTTAAACAGGACGGCGTGTCCCATAAGCGAGACCGGCAGACTTCTCCAATGGGCCACATCGCCTTTCAACTCTCCAGTTGTGCATATACATTCAGGTGCATGAATTCGGCTTCTGTCTTAGTGATCCAGATGCCCAAATACTTAAAGGTCTCCTTATATACCAGGTCCTTACACTCTGATGTGAACACAGCCGGTGTTCCCACCAGCGAGAACACTAGGGACTTGACCCAATTGATACGATATCTGGAGTACTCCCCAAAGGACCTTAAAATGTGAAGAAGTCTATGGATAGTTTGTCTAGGGTGGTGTGCGTAAAGTAGGACATCATCAGCATAGAGGGAGATACTCTCCTCCCATCCACCCCCTGTACCAATGCCCCACACCACCGGGTCGCCCCGCACCCAAGAAGCCAGCGGCGCAAGAGCAAAAATAATTGGGGAAAGCGGGCAGTCCTGCCGTGTACCCCGGTGTAGCTTGAAAACCCTGGACATAGTCCCATTCACTCTCACCCTCGCCAGCGGTGCTGTGTAAAGAAGTCAAATCCATGCCCGGAAGTTCGGCCCAAAGCCTAACTCAGTCAAGACAGCAAACAGGTAATCCCATTCGATACTATCGAACGCCATATGAGCCTCTAAAGATAGGAGTGCAGCTGGTATGTCTGGCTGTTGGGAAACCACATGCATCACGCCATATAAACGACGGAGATTAAGTCTTGTGCTTCTATGGGGCATAAAGCCAGACTGATCCAGGTGGATCAGGGATTGAATGACCGAGCTTAACCTGTTTGCCAGCACCTTTGCTAACACTTTTGCCTCGAAGTTAATTAATGAGATAGGTCTATATGAGCTGCAAAGCTCCTGAGGCTTACCCTTTTTATGGAGCACAACTATGGTTGCCGTTCTTAGGTCGTGCGGCAATTGGCCTTCAGTGTTTGCGTCATTAAACATATTCAGCATATGCGGAGCGACCATTCCCACCAAACATTTGAATGATTCCGCCGGGAATCCATTGGGGCCCAGTGCTTTCCCTGATTGTAGATCCCCAATGACCCCTTCAACTTCCTCGATAGTCAGGTCCAAATCTGCTGTTTCTCGGTCTTCCGGTGCATCACACATACTTAACCCCACACAGGCTAGCGCAAATGTACCCAACCTCCACTGATGTTTGTCCCAGGTGCCCCGTCTCGGGCGCTGACTTTATGCACATGGTCCTGGACGTGTTCTCACATCATTACATACTGGGGGAAGGTATCTGATATACTGTCAGCAGCAATGGGAACCACAATTCCTGCTCAGGGTGCACACTACTTATTAGGCATTACCAAACAGAATGCACGTCGCAAGAATATCAACAAATTTATCGACCTGGCGCTGGTTCTGGCCGAACGGTCTTTGGCCATGGCCTGGAAGACACTGACTGACTGCCCTGCGGCGTGCCCTAGTGGCCGAACATTAAACACTGACATCTCAGCCCCCGCGTCCAACAGCTCGGGCACAACCTGTAGACTGGCAACACTATGTAACTGTTATAGAAGCTATCCTCTGTGATACCAATGACCACAGATGACATGGCAGTAGAACTGACGTCGCACCTGGATGACACAACTGGGACACACCAAGCACCCACACTAAGGCACGCACACAAGTAGAGCGATCGGCTACGCATATGCGGTAGTGACAGACAGGCACTTCCGAACTGGCCTGACCTTGCCTACACACAACACGGCAATTGTGCTGTCAAACTCCTCCCCATTCTACTTCCAATGCAGTAAATATCACAGCAGGAAAAATATCAAATGTACCTACACTACCAAGCCACTTCCCTATGTTAGCAAAACTGCTCCCAATGGATCCAGACATGGAATCTTTTCCTGCTCATGCCCCTCAATATTCCAGTTTAGCTAGTACACGTGTTATCTTTGTATATTAGAAATGTAGCTATCAAGCTGCTTATCTATGCGTGGTATAAAAGTGCAGCTTTCCAGAGCATGAATGACTTTGCAAACTCCGCCTTCCTTTGCAAGGAGCAGGTCCAGTGCAAGGTGATTTTGCATAATCATAGCTCTCATAGCAAGCAATTCTTTATTTATAGCGGTTAGAGCTCCTGCAGTGTTAGTAGCAAGCCGATCTACTAAGGTTGATAACCTTCTCATCTTTACATTGTTTAATGCAATTCCTATTAAAGTTATGAGTGACCCAAAAATGTCACTAAGGATTTGCTTAAAACTACGCTTATATCGCTTTTTTATAGCGCTGAAGTGGGAAATCTAGTTGATTACTACGATAGATCCTAGGGAAGACTAGGGCTGCGTTGCAACTTCCTATGCAGTTATGTGGTTCCTGGAAATAAGCTGCTTTGACACATACATTATAGATGCCTTTAATACTTACGTCTAATTCGGAATAGGTTCTGCTCTTAATTAAATATTTATGCTCACATTCTCTCCATTCCAAATTCTCTCTGGTTTCATTTTCCCATTGCTCTGTCATTACACATAGGTATCCTTTCTTAGCAATCTCAAAACACAAGTCTTCGGGGTGGTTCCTTCAAAGTCTCCCTTCCTTTTCCAATGGTGTGTTCTGCACCTGTTTTCTTTCCCCCTTTCTCTTCATCTATTCTTATCCTGTCATTTACTTCATCTACAAATACCCTTTCATCTCTACTACATTCTACAGATTACATCATGCATGCTTTGATTAGTAGTGATCATGTTTGGAAGAGTAAAGAATCTCATGATTTACTCATGCTGATCCCTTGACTTAAAGGTCATGTAAAAACAAATAACATGTTTAGTAGCCCATAAATACATATTTGCATCTTTCACAACTGGCCCCTTTTTCTAACGGTTTATCATAATGAGAATGAAAAAACTTAAAGGAGTTTTGTTTGTAAAAGAGATTTTGAATACCTAAGCATGAAAACAGGTAAGGGGAAAATGGAAATATGCTACCCCTTCCGCTGCAGAGGCTGGAAGGCAGGAATATATGTACCGGTCTCCTGCGTGCTTTACTTTGATGTATTCAGCTAACATTTGAAAATAAATGTTGAAACTGTAAACACTCTCATGCTATGGAACGTGTGAAAACATATTTTTGGGAACTGGGTTACTGCCAACAAGTTTAATTGTAGTGTTCACCGGAGTATGAAGGAGATCACCTCCCAGTAGATAAACATCTAACTGCCATCCAAACACAGAAACAGACATGGCAACTGGCAAGAATTTGTAGCGTTGCTGCACCATGTTAGCTTAAATCAGATCAAGGAAATATCAGAATCTCAGATTGCAGCATTTAGTCCTCTAAGTATCCTACCATCCCTACAGTATCTTGAAAGTTACAGAGATTTTTAATCGGCGTCAACTGGAGGCCTATGCTCCAATGTTTTCTGACTGTTACCCTGACTCACTAGCCATCCTTTTCAATGTTTACCAGTGATTAAAAAAGATGGACCCTTTGCATGACTGGTCTTGATCTGGGTCGTTCATTAATTTCAGTCAGGTAATCATAAGACTCAAAGTTGATTTTAGCAAGGTATGTCCAATCTGGGCCTGAATACTTTCGAATGACCTTCCTCTTTCTTCTGGGTCATTTGGAAGTAGTCAAGTCTATACTTGCATCTATAGTGTCAGGCTGATCAGTTTGCTCTGGTCCCTCTAACTCAGTAACTTCCCTTATCATCTCAGGCCTCTTTATAGTTGTCAAGAGTCTCTTTCAAGGAGTTGTAGTATTTAGCCAGACTTCTCCAGACGAGCACCGATCCTTGGAGATGCTTGAGATTTCTGGTTCTGATAAAGCTGATTCGGTCTCAGAAGCGGAACTTCCCTGTAGAATCCTCTGACTCTTGCAACCTTAGCAAGTTGGTTTCAGCTTTCAATGGGTTTTCGCTACCTCCGTGAATGCATATTCACAATCCAGTGGTCGGTCACAGTGGTTTCTAGAATAACAATGCTGCCTCGAATGTTGGTGGAGACTTTGTGCCATCGGACAAGTCTCCCTCTTCTTCTTAAACCTCAGAAACTTCAAACCTAGGAAGACTTGGGGAGTTAGTGGATGTTTACTCCGCTTCTTCCTCTTCGTGTCTTAACCTTTTGGTATGGGAGGCATGTATTCAGTTCAGCAGAGAAGTACATTTTACAGAAGTGTTAATAACCAGGATCACTTGATAAGGGCCTTTCCAGCATTCCTCTGGACAGGACTTGCGCACGTGTGTTTTTTAATATTGCAGGGTGCAAACCATGTCCTAGGGAATCTTAGACAGCTGGAGTAGCAGCATCAACCTGATGAGAAATAGAACGCACCACGTCAGCTAATCCCTTGCAGTACTCAAGAACCAGATCATCTGTGATATTCACAAGAGCAGCAACAGGCACAGAAGGAATTTGCATGGCTCTCCCCACCAGTACCTCATGAAGGCATAATCCTGTTCACTTACTAGGGGCACTTCGAATGCTCATCAATGCCAAGGGAAGAGAGTCATGCCATTTAAGTGACATGGAAGCATAGTTCTTGGACAATTTAACTTTGACTGTCCCATTCAACCGCTCCATGATGCCTGAATCTTCCGCTCTAAAGCGACAGTGGAATTTCTGGTTGATTCTTAACACTGTGCACAGCAACTGCATCACCTCACTTTTAAAGTGAGCTCCATGATCCAATTCAAGATGAACTGGCATTCCAAATTGCTGTATCAACTTCCACAGAAATAGTTTGCTAACTGTTAGACTGTCACATCTTTGGGTCGGCTATGCCTCAACCCATTGTGAGAACAAACACACGATGATGAGGATGTACCTCAATTAATTACACTGGGGTATCTCCAAAAAGTCAATCTGGAGACGGTTGAAAGTACCATCAGATTTTTCAATGTGGCTCATGGCTAATGCAACCCTTCTGCCCACATTTTGCTTCTGACAATAGAACAATATTGACACAACCTTTCTGCCATCGTTCGAAAGTGAGAATTACACCAGTGCATCTTCCGTCTCTACCCACGAGCATGGGGCCATGCATGTGCCATACCTTAGCAGGCAATATGGAGTATGGCAGGACTGCTTTCCCCTCATTTGACACCCAAATGTTACTCGCATCTTTCACGCATCCCATCTTTTCCCTTTTAGCTTTCTCTACTTCGGGTTGGGTATGTTGCAGCTCTCTCAGCTGATTGAAGGTATGTACAGTGTTTAATAACATGCCAGACAGCATGTCTCCCCTATATTACACGGCTCATCCATGTGAAAGAGGATGGACTATATGCATAAGATTGCCTCTGCTGACAAAATCGCTGCCACTATTGTGTGCAGCACACTTTACTACAGCAATTTCCTTTGGTAACTGTCAGATTAAAGACATACTGCCCATTTCAGATGGGGGAACCCGCAGAGGATCATGAAACCTCTGCTCAAGATCATGCACTACTCCAAATCCACAAACAAGGAAGGTGCACTCAGAGAGAATAAGTCAAAGCCAACAAATTGTTTCAATTTTTCTTCGTTTATTCCAAAAATTGTAAAAAAAACGGCAAACAGCTAACATTTTTCGTTCCTTATCACCAAAGGAACTTCTTCAGGGCTCTAAAAATTACATAAAAAACAATTACATAGAGACAAAATACATAGAAAAATAAAATAGGCTCCAGCTGTACATAAAAACATAAAAAACATACATATTAAAGTAATTAATAATAGACAACCCACATAACTCATATTGACATAAATAAACATCACAGAAATATATATATATATGTATAGATATATATAAAAACAGAATACAATTAATTGATATGTACATATCACGCAATATTCTATAAATTGCCATTTTGTAAGTAAATATATTCTTTTACGATATATTCAAACTTGGATTTGGTTGTGATAAGTGGGGACCAATTATTAGTCATCAAGTTAAATCTAACAAGAAATCAGTGAATAACCAAAAAATCGAAATGTCGAGACAGAACATAAAATAAAGGATAATCTGAGAAAGGGAGGTGAGAAAGAAAAGAACATATGTATCAGATATAGGATGAAGCTGATAATATCCAACGTGTACCTCAGACCCAAAGCCAAAACGACAGAATCCCAAAAGGGAAACTCAGACAGCAAGTGAAATAATGTCCAAAAGAGCACCCAAAACACAATATCAAATCAAACTTACCAAGAACTAATACTAATTAGGAACACATTCTCACCTAAAAATCAATTGGATCGAAGAGTATAGAAACGACAAATACACGATAGCCAAGGTATCCAAAGATTGGTTACTGTAGAATGTTCAAAAGGGATGCGCATTAATGAGACATCGGGATTCAAGTCTAATGACCAAAAGAAAAATAGCCATTATGTAACATCACCTAATTTCTGTAAGCGCAAAGCACATCTTCTATGTTAATGTACCGTAGGAACAATTGCCACAAAGCAATTGTCGCAAAAGGAAAAACAAACCGCCCTCGTACAATACAGTAACCCGAGTCCTAACTCGATAAAGAATCAAATTGGTGTCTCACCTATGATTCATCCATCATATAAATGTTGCTTCCAATATGGATATTGAAGTAAATGAGGGGAACACGCAATATGGTTCCAAAAGTAGATGAACGACGATTTACATTTGTAATTAAAATCACGATCTGTAAACACAAAATGAAAGAAAACCAAAATTGGAAAACATGTCACACGAATGACAAATGCCAAACAATCAAGCCCGAAGCTCAGAGTTGCCACATTACAGTAAATAGTTGCTTCAAAGAACCGCATAGAAGGTAAAGTTAAACAAAAACGCGGTGCCATACTAAAGGCTCGACACATTTAAGGGCGTCCTATCTATATATCCAGTCTTAAATAGAAACGCTCCAACATAGTCCCAGATTACTATTGAGTTCAATTCTTCACACTGAACTGCATATAAATCAGCGGTTCGAAATGTATCTATTGGTCAACTTTGCGTGTTGCAAGGAGGGCTACTGTCATTTAACCAAACACAAGGTATTACACGAAGTGGGCAATATCCACCCAAAAATTATATTAAAATCAGCTCTGTACCCACAGCGTACCTCCCAAATAAAGGTCCAACTGTTTATAACTCACGTGTACAATGCGGGCGTACCGAACAGCATTATAACTGGGAGCAAGCTGTGACTAAAATTCGTGCCATTCAAATTCATCAGTAAAGGGCGTGAGTGACGTGCCTATGTCAAAAATGTTGCAACGTTAATAGACATAAACAACAGCGCTTATACAAGAATAACCGCTTTGTTAATGGCGGCCATCTTATAGTGCATACATTGAATCAAGATATCATCCAACTAGAACACATTACACTTTCATTTGATATTTTTATTAAATTGAAGAAAGATATATTAAAACACATTACAATTTCATTTGATATTTTTATTCAATTGACGAAAGATATATTAACCGGGGCATCAAGGAAAAAAAGGGGGTGCTCAATCAACTACTAATTTGATAAGTGGTTAAGTATATACCAATCAATTTATATCGTCGGATACAGTACTCACAAAAATGCCCCGATTGTGAAGTGTAAACTGTCAATCTGGGACGTTTGTTCTGAGCCGTGTGAAATTAATCCCAGCACGGGGTTATGTCTAAGGCACAATCTATTAAAGGCTAAACAGCCGCGATTTGTATCACAGTGAGGGGTATGTATAAGGCACAATCTATTAATGGCTAAACAACCTCGATTTGGCCCAAAGCCGAATTATATAGGTCCAATTTAAGATTTTAACATGGAAAGAGTAAAGTGGGAAATCTGATTGCACACTGATTGTATTAACCACTGAACACCAAAAGGATAGACAATAAACAAAGAGGGGAGACAAGAGGTCCTCAATATCATTAAAGTAAAGGATCAAAAAGTAAATATATTATATATGCAGAAAAAGAATAAATGATGAAATCAACATAAAAATATGCTTAAAATCTTAAGACAGCGTGATCGGACAACTAAGGTACATTCATAGGCTGATCACGCTATACGCACACTTAGTGCGCACACACCATAGGCCGCCCTTAAAATGCTCCACCAGTCTCTCAAGCAGGACACATCAACAAAAAGGGTATGTCAGATTCAGTGATGGTCGAAGTCACCTTCATCATCTCCCTCTGGGTTGGCATCAGAGGTTTAATGTGTTACACCTCCAGAATAATTCTCTCATGATGATTTAAGCAGCTGTTTGTCTAATGCTGCATGCGGGTCATAAGAAACTCAATCGAATGGGTGACCATAACAGCTAATGCATAACCCATCATTATCCCTTTACTTTGCTAAATGCTAAGCCTCAACGCGGCAACCACTTTGAGACAACTAGGCAATGCTGCTGCCACCCGATCAAGAGTAGCTGAGTTGTACCCAATGGGACTCTTTGTCTCCCCATGGACTTGTGCTAGTCCAAACAAAGCACATCCATCTCGTTCATGACAAAAGTACATTTTTGAGCTCATGGACTGCATTCATGCTTCCATCATCCTGGGTAGTGGGTCACTGACATCAGTGTGCGTGAGCTTCAGTAAAAGTTTGCCGCAAAGGAAAAGCTGAGGCTCCACTGTTGGCAGTAGCCAACCATGCCCAAGAACATTCACACTTCTGTCCGTGTGGTTGGAAATTACTTTTAAGGACTGTCTTAATGCGTTCATGGGACACCTGCCTCACCCTTTTTTCTATCTGATGTCCCAGGCACGTGACTTTCTTTTTGCAATACTGTAATTTCTCTGGGGAAACCTTATGCCCATTCTCAGTCAACTTGTTAAGCAGAGGAATTGTGTCTTGTCTACAAGCTTCTTTGGCCATTGATGCAATCACAAGATCATCAATGTATTGAATAGGGGTCGAACTGCATGGAAGCTGCAGAGATACTAGGGGCCCGATTCACAGAATTAACTTAAGACAAAATCCTAAACTTACTACTTTTGGTATTCACAGAATGCACTTACTACTTTTGGTATTCACAGAATTCACTTACTACTTTTGGTATTCACAGAATAGATTTACGACTACTAACTTTACGTCCGCACTCGGGCTGAAAATTCTGGCCCGGAGGCGGAGCTTCTGGCCCAGAGGCGGAGCTTCCGGACAGGAGGCGGGGCTTCTGGGCCAGAGGCGGAGCTTCCGGCCCGGAGGTGGAGATTTTGGCCATGGCTAAATCTCCGCCACTGGCCGGAATCCCCACCTCTGGGCCGGAGGCTCTGTCTCCGGCCCGGAAGCCCCGCCTCCCGGCCGGAAGCTCCGCCTCCGGGCCGGAATTTCCGGCCCGAGTGCAGACGTAAAGTTAGTAGTCGTAAATCCATTCTGTGAATACCAAAAGTAGTAAGTGCATTCTGTGAATACCAAAAGTAGTAAGTGCATTCTGTGAATACCAAAAGTAGTAAGTTTAGGATTTTGTCTTAAGTTAATTCTGTGAATCGGGCCCCACGTTTTTTTTGATCATCTGATTTAAGCATGATGGACTGTCGGTATACCCTAGCGGGGTGCGACACCACACAAAAGTCTTCTCTTGGAAACAGAACACTAAGTAAAACTGGCTCTCTTCATGTAATGGAACCAAGAAGAAGGCTTAACAGAAGTCATTGGCCTTATGCCACTTAACCGTTCGGTACCACAGAACAGCATGGAACAACAATTTGGTTAATTTTCCTGGGGTCCTGAAATATCCTCCACTTTTTGTTTGCCTTTTGTAAGGCCACAATCAGAGAATTACATGGACTACCGATGACCTAGTTTAGAATGCCCTATTCTATCAGGCACCGTCATTGATCCAGACTAAAGTCTGTGGAAGCATCAAACATCATAGGGACTGAACCATTTTGAGACATCATTGGGCTGTGAGGCACTCAGTGAATCAGTTGAAAGAGTGGAATCCCTCTGTGCATCTGTAGAGTTTGGGGAATCATGTGGTATACCAGACTTTGGGACCTACGGGCTGACGTAGGGAGCCTAGGTATTAGCGGAATCCCTTCCTGCACTGCAAGATTCACAGCTTGGGAATCAATCACAACTTGGTCTGGGTTAAAACGACACTCCCGCTTCCAATGCCCAACCTTGAAGCAAATTTAGCAAGAGGAAACCTTCTTTACGGAACTTATGCTAGTTCCTGGCACATTACCTCAGCCTCTCCCCATTCCCTACATATGTTATGGAAATTCCTTGAATTGTCATCCCGCCACTGGGATCCACCACGTTTTCCGTATTATGTTGTCCTTTGGTAAGATGATGTACTATTACATATATTTTATTCTATGTACTGTAATACAATGATTTATTTTGTACTATGACTGCATCTTGTTTGACGCAAGCCCTAATCATACTGTACTTTTGTTATTTAAATGCTATTATTGAACACTAAACCTTACTGATGTTCTGGATTTCTTAATAGCCTCGAACAGGTTATGACTGGGTTCATATGAACAATAATTTCAAGATCCTAGCAGTATTTGAAAGTGCTTTATTCATAACTACCACACTTGGAACTCATTTAAAGCATGAAGCATAAACAGGTGGTGGTCTCGGCACTATGTGTGCTCACAGTCTGTACTGAGTATGACGTTGTCTGCAAACAGATCGCTCTGACTGTTGGGCTGTAAGGTATTCCACAGATGGTGCATTTCTTGTCTGTTTTAGCGTCTTTTCCTTTTAAGTAGTTTTTCACTCACAGGTGGTGGTTTCTATCCTGGTCAGGATAAACCTAGGAGTTCATTTTTGATTTTTCTTTACAAAAAATGATTTTTGGGCTCACCGCGTTAAATGCTATTCTATCATATTGTAGGTTTCCCCCAAAAATACCCACCAGTCTTGAATCATGGAAATAGGTTGTACTGATGAAGGTGGATCCGATTCATAATCTCCACCGAAATGTGAGTTGGCCAGATGTTACAAGATCCCAACCTACAAAACAACAACAGCTAAATCTGAAGGTTTCTCCCCATTACAGTCGCCTTGGTATGTAAACTGTGGTTGGGATGGTTACGAATGAAATGTGTATGTGAATGTGTTGTGGGTGGATGTGTGTGGTTGTTGGTTGGGGTACAGATCAAGACATATGTAAAAATTGTTTCTATATTTCATAAAATCAACTTTTAAAGAGGTCTGTATCCGACCTAAAGTAAATCTATTATATTGTAAAAGAAGTGTGCACTTTGCATTGATAAAAAGCATATTCTATGCACCAAAAGGTTGTTTTATATAACAAACATGTTAAAAAGGATCAAACTTTTCCCCAACAGATAAAGAAATAAGTAAAATGTATGTATGTTTAATAACTTGACTTTGACTTGCATGTAGTAAAATAATTTGTGGTCAGACCATGAGAGCTTATACAAGCCTGTAGAGAAGAAATACATGTCTAGTGGAAATCAGTCTTGTACACATAGTGCAAGGGTGCCTCAATAGAAGGTCTCCTTCATGCACATAAGCAATCTTTAAAGGCGATTTGCTCTTTCGAAAGAGCAAAAGCGGGTGGAAATAAAAGTATTTCTCCTTGTTGCACCAATCTAAAGCCAGCTATTCAGTGGCATTAGTTTTTGGCGCCACTTCAGATTCACAAATCGTTGTAAATCTGGGGCAGCATAAAAAAGCAATGGGTGTTGCGGTGGACTGCCCACAGCAACACCCATTGCACGCTCCTTTCACACAGATACCTGTGTTAAAGGGGACGATATATACAAAGTGGCATTAAGTCATGCAAAGAGACTTAACGCCACTTTGTAAATATGGAGCAGGGCATTGTGCGACCTTAAAGTTGAAAAAAGTAATATTCCGGTGGTGCAGTGCCCTTGTAAAAATGCCTCAAAGTCCCTGCACAAAAGAGTCAAGGAACCCTCCTATGTTGTCTCCAAGAAGATCGTTCATCCCGCTGTGCTCCCTGTATACCTATATTAACGTCTCAAAATGAGCATGCACAGACTCTTCAGGCTCTTGAGAGGTCCGTAAAATATTGGGCCAATTCCTTTCTCTTTGGGGAACCTTTGTCGGTTACTGTTTTATGTCTTCATCATATTTAGAAAGTGCCTCCCTCCCTGACACTCTTGGGGGTTCTGGTGTTGGCCAATCTACTGCCCTCTTACATTCTGCCCACAAGTCCTTTGAGACAGCCACCTCAATTAACATATCCAAATCTTCCCACAGAACTTTTGAAATGGTCACAATCTGTTCCATATGTGTAAACCACTTATCGGGATTCTCTCCAAGGTTTGAAAGGGAGTTTGTGAAATGGAAAAGAACTGATCTTGACAAACGGGACATGTATGCCTGCTCCTCCCTGTACTTCTCCAAAGAGATACTCTTTACCTGTCCCTCCTGTGACTCCTTCCCCATCTTTCTTAGCGCACACTTTCTTTTGTTTAACCCTGGCCTTCTCTTTTCTGGACCACAGCTCTATGAGGTTTTCGGTCTCTCTCCATTCCCCAATGCTCTCAATCAATTCCCTTACCTGAGTCCTTCATCCTCTTAACTTCAACAATTTTAATTCCTTCTCACCCTTTCCGATCCTAACATTGTTATACAACTTCTTTCTCTGGGTTATGTCTGTCACACATTCTTCTGCCACCTTTTCCATTCTTGCATGCACTTCTCTCACTGCTTCCTTGCTCATGTAGAGCAGCTCACTGCTATTGTAATGTCCTAATAACTTCATTCCCACATTTTTCTTTAAACTTGGTTTTTAGTTGGGCTACGTTAAGTCACTGTAGGGTTTGCCCTAAACTTGTTGGATTGACTGGTAAGGCTTAAATAGTCACCTGAATATCTGTCACAATACTAGTCAAGTTCTCTCTGCATCCAAGCATCCTGGTGCCATTACTCCAGGTCTTGGTGCTGGGTACTGAGGTACACTTGGGATGGGTTGATTCGGTTGAGCATGGACAAGTGCTTCGACCGAGGAAGTGGTTATGGTAACTGACAAGGGCAGTGCACTTGTTGCTATAGGATAGGAATCCTGGTGGGGATAAAGACAGTGGTTTCTGTATAGCCTGGAAGTACACACACTTCTGCGAATGTCGCGCTCTCAGTTGCTGCAAGGGCCGGAGCAGTCGTACAGCGGCTCCTGCATTAAATGGGGGTGGTCTTATGCTTAGGAGCTCGTTTATCAAGGCATCCTCCTCCTAACTCTCTGTTTCGGTCTCCTTTTATGGGTTTCTACTTTTCTATCTTTTTTGCCTTCTATTAAGAGATAGGCTCCGGCTGTCTCAATGACTTCCGCTCTCCATTTCTCTGCCTTTCTTCACCCTGTGACTCCCCCAACCATGAGCTACTGTGAAATTTTAATTCAGTTTTTCTCTTTTTCTTTTTGCTAGCCATTTGTTCCCAAAGATTTAAGGCTTCAAATTTTGTGGGACTAGGCTGAGCTTTTCAGTCATACGTTCTCCTCAAATATTTTTATTTTAAGAATATGCAAAGTCTCGCTCAATGGGAATCATAATTCCCCATCTTTGGGTGTGAATTTATGCCCTTGACTAAGCCACATGCACATGTGTAACCCTCCATTCCCCTAACTGGTAGGCCTTCTGGCAGGAAACCTCTCCTCTCTATTTATTTCTTTCTCTTTTTTCGACAAGGGATTTCCCATTTTTGTGAATTCTCAACTGCTCTTCGTTCCAGCCTCTCACACTCTCCACTTCGCTGGTTTTATGGTCTGTCCACTAATACCAGCATGTCACTGTCAAAGGTCACCCTATCGCAGCGTGCCTACGGCGTGAACCAGATAATCTCTGCATGGCACCCTAATGTCACAACACCTGAATACAGTCAGACTTCCTGAACACTTCTTACTATAATTCTTCGCTTGCCTACTCCAACTAAACAAAATGTATCTACAATAGCAAGAATGCTACCTTCTTTCACACAATGGTAGACCTTCGAACAGCGGAGGTCACCGTGCTCAGCGTGCTCCTTCCTGTGTACCAAGGAAAATCGTAGCAGTCAAAGCATCTGCTGGTTGGTCCTAGCCCTTTTTCATGTGATGCCAGGAAATCCTGAATATTCATTTGATTGGATTCTGAAACTATATATGTCCTGATGGTTATGACATGTGCATATATATATTGTATGCACACTGTACTGCCAATTCTGGTTGGTTCACCTTCTTCACTTGCACTGCGCCATTTCTTGCAGCACCAATAGTTTTCTGAACTGTGTATACACATATATTTTGTCACATTGATTGTGTTGGGATAGCAGGGACTACGAAGAGAGAAGCTCCTGCTAAGTTATAAAACTGTTTTTAGAATGATTCCTTATAGAACACTGTTCTTATATGAGACTATGTACAGTGGCTTCTTTAGTTTCCAGGAATAGAACTGTTGTCTGACCTCCTCAATGCTAACAAGACCTTTCACTTTGTGAAGTGGTACTCTCCAGCATCTGTTGTGTCCTCTCATATTCTTACTGTTCACCATCAAACATGTGGATTTATTATGTGAAGGTCCCAAAGCATCCATGCTTGTTAAGAGGGTGAGTTCATCATTGGTTCATATACGGAGGTGAACAAGACCATTGTGTCTGTTGCTTCCACTGACTGCAGTTGTGGTGGAATGACAGGTCCAGGTGTACCACAAGTGCGTGCAACTCAGCAAAAATACAAGCCCTGGGCTATATTTAAATTATGCTGGAGTAATTCACGTAATTTCGCAAATTTCACATTATGCTTGTTTTGTGAAATGACACCATTATGCCACTTCATAATTGCATGCCATTTGTGGTAAACATTTACCACAAACGTGCCATTTGTTGTAAAAATGTGACATAAAATACATAGGAATTACGGAACAAGAGCTCTTTTTGCACTTTTTGAAAAATTGATACGAGGGTGAATGCCTCACTAACATATAGTGCAAAATTACTGATTTGCATTTCAAGTAAGTAATCGTAGGTTTAGTGTAATTTTGCATATTTAAGCGAAAGCAAAGTTCATGAATTTATCACAACCCTACATAACAGATGACAACAAGCTTGGATTTCTGACACCCATCTTGTGAATGTAGAGTTGTTGCCCATTTTCAGGTGTGACCAGGGATGTGCATGAGGTTTACGGTTAAAAATGCATGCATTTAAGAACTGCCTGGAAGAAGTAGGACACTAAAAACAGTCTTTATTCTGATTTTGCATAATGTGTGTTTACATGTCAACATTTAACTGACTAATGTATTGTGTGTAAAAGTGTACGGGTGCTTGTATACTTTCATATTGAGATTGCTCTAGTTCCAGCCATGACTGATGCACTCTGCGGGGTTGTTATAAAATATTGGCCCTGGGCTGACTGTGTGTTGAATGAATGTTAGTTGCCAGTCAAGGTGCAAAATGTAAGGTGTAGACCATGGAGGGTGAGGCAGAAGCCTTTTACTGAAGATGCCTTTCTATAAAAAATATATAGTAAAACATAAGATTAAGACATTTTCTAATTCTCATAGAAGTGGGACTAAACACTGAGACTCTGTCTCGGTAATAAAATAAGCAGGTAGGTATCCCATTGTGCTAACTGAGACCAAGGTGCCGATTACGATCCTGTAAAAAAATTCCCCGTACGACTCGTATCCGGTCTTTTTACCGTACAAATCGTACAAGTGCCGTACAAACTGCCAAGTACGATTCGCATGGGAAAAACTCCATACGAGTCGCATTGGGAATAATTCCCCACACGTCCTCGGGTCGGAAAATGTGTCCGACACCTCCCCGGACGATTTACCGTACAAACGTGAAAAGTGAAGTCCGACCGCGCAAGTACGATCCATCCCGTGCGTCCGATGTCACAACCGTATGGAAAAAACACCGTCCGCACCGAACTCCCATTGCAACCATGGAGACATGTGCCCACATACGCGCCATACCCCCCCCAGCCCCCCGTGAGTATGCGCCGTACCCCCCAGCCCCCGTGAGTACGCGCCGATCCCCCGTGTATGTACCCCCCTGTACGTGTCGAACCCCCCGTGTATGTACACCCCTGTACGTGTCGAACCCCCCCGTGTATGTACACCCCTGTACGTGTCGAACCCCCCGTGTATGTACACCCCTGTACGTGTTGAACCCCCGTGTACGTACACCCCTGTACGTTCGAGTCGTACCCCCAACCGTGTATGTACACCCCTGTACGTGTCGAACCCCCCGTGTATGTACCCCCCTGTACGTGTCGAACCCACCCGTGTATGTACACCCCTGTACGTGTCGAACCCCCGTGTATGTACACCTCTGTACGTTCGAGTCGTACCCCCACCCGTGTATGTACGGTGCGTACCCTCAGCGAACGTACAGGGGTGTACATACACGGGGGGTTCGACGCGTACAGGGGTGTACATACACGGGGGGTTCGACACGTACAGGGGTGTACATACACGGGTGGGGGTACGACTCGAACGTACAGGGGTGTACATACACGGGGGGGTTCGACACGTACAGGGGTGTACATACACGGGTGGGGGTACGACTCGAACGTACAGGGGTGTACATACACGGGGGGTTCGACACGTACAGGGGGGTACATACAGGGGGGGTTCGACACGTACAGGGGTGTACATACACGGGTGGGGGTACGACTCGAACGTACAGGGGTGTACATACACGGGGGTTCGGCGCGTACTCACGGGGGCTGGGGGGGTACGGCGCGTACTCACGGGGGCTGGGGGGGGGGTACGGCGCGTACCAGGCCCCCTATTCTGGTCGTTTTGCGGCGTACTTTGCTTTTCCGGCACTTTTTCGGTGCCATAAAAATATTGCCGTCCTGACTGCTGTCGGTTCGAATCGTACTTCCTGGGTCGTGAAACGCTGCCTGACAGCGTCCCGACGTCACATCGGGGCATTCCCGGATCACATTCGTATGTATATTTTCGTCGGACGGTGTTTTTTACGATTCGTACGGAAATGGTGTTTCCGTGCGAATCGTACTTCCATGTTTGTAAAGTTTTACAACCGGGTACGAGTCGGACGGAGAAAACGCTCCGACCGACGGTTCGTACCCGGTTTTTCCAGGATCGTAATCGGCACCCAAGTAATAATATCTAGAACTAATAAGCTCGACACGAAAGAAAATATACCTCTGAAGCTTTCCTCCTTTGTTTTCATTGTTACACCAATACCTAGACTTTATATAGCACATTAATGGATTTACTATTCACCTCCGAGCATTGATAAGTGGTGAAATGATCTGTGGCACTATTATGAATCAGAGGCCGCAATTCTACAAGCTAAAGGGTTGGGAGCGTTTGTGTACAATCTAGGAACCATTTCTTGATTGCTTTTTAGAAGTCATGAACATCCCCCTAATTCATTTAATCATGTTGCCTATTGTTATTATTACTTATGGGCTTTTGTATACCTATTTAAAGTTTATCAGTGACTTGAAATTTGAGATACTGATGAATTTGTATTATTGCTTTTCTTTTTCTGAATTAGGAAAAGTAAGTGTACATTAGAAATTGTATTCATGACGTGTGGAACTGAATGAGTTTTCAATTAACACTGGGATCCCTCCTAATAGTTAAACTACTGCAGTCTTCTGATCCCCAGGTACTATCTAGACAATGTTTTAAGAGGCGGAGTAGGTTATAGGCCCTTTTCAGTAATACCATGTACTTTTGTGATAAACATCAGAGTACTTTGGAAGATCATATAGACCTAAAGCCATGTTAAAGCACTTGTATGTTGGAGGCAAAAACAACAATGCATTTATGAATATTTAGAGAAGTATATGGGCAATGCCAGCTGAATCATTCAAATGTTGAGTCCCTTTTTCAGCACTTTATTTGAATATTTAAATTCTAACTTTTAATCCATACATATATGTCTATATCGACGCTTCTGGACAGCTTTGGAATTGCATTGATGAAGCCAGTACCCACTATAATATTGCTAAAGTCATAATTTACAATTATTTACAAGCCCCTTGCGCCACCGCTATGTCACTTTTTACTAAATTAAAAGTGACACACCCGCGGCGCAAGGGGCTTGTAAATAAGCCCATAAACTTTTTCCAAAATTGTGGCACATTGTGTTTGTTGTTTTATACATTCACAATTGTATTCCCTGCCAACGCATTTCGGGACATTGTGTTCCATCATCAGGGGAGTTCGTAAAGCCCCGCTTATAAACCGGAATAAATACAAATTAAGTTGTAGATTATGTATTCACTCCGAGAGCTAATCGTCATCCCAGAGTGAAAGAAACATTATCATACAATTTTATTGGTACTCACCAGTGTGCTATTGTCATATGTCTCTGACCAGCATACCCGCTGGATCAGGCACTTATTTTACTTTGTGTACATAAACCAATATTGCTGCCACAAATGCTTTAAAAGTTGGACTTGTGGCAGTCACATGATAGCACTCATTAAATGTTATTACACACCTATCTGCTTTAAAATACAATTTCTAAACCATCAAATTGTTTTCAAAAGCTTATGATTTCGTTTTTAAATGTGATCCAGAAGGCTGCCTTTCACCATGTGAGCCATCATCTAAAGAGCAAGGAGTAGCGTAGGAAGCTGGCTCTGTATATACTATACCAAAGTGAGGTAAAGTGTGCACAGAGTCCAGTGGAACCCCAAAGGTAGGCAGAGGTAAAGTTGGATAGCACCTTACTCTCTATTTGTGGTAGTGTGGTTGAGCGGTAAGGCTTTATCAGAGGACAGTGTAAGCATTTGTTGTACACACTCAGTCAGCAAATAAATTCACACACAAAGACTGAACTTCAGACCAATTGTTTTTGTATAAAGATTTTCTTTTAGTTATTTTATTTTCTAGAACCAAGAAATCCTGGCACAGGTAAGGAATAAATACTTTACAGTAGTAATGCAGTTTGTAAACTGTTTGAATTGCAATTGTAAATGTACTTTGATTTGATTACAGTAGTGTGACTGATAATGCAATGATTTTCAAAATACAGTACATATACTTCGTATAGGATTTTTAGCAGAATATCATGTAAGTTACCTTTTTAGATTACTTTTCTTACACAGTGCAGTATACCTGGATACTGCACTGGGACATTTTCTGTAAACAGTTAAGTAAAAGCGTTTTGGTTATTTAGTTACAGTTTTAAAGGATTTCTTATATTTTCAAACTCCACACTTAGAAACTTTTCATAGAAAATTCAATGTTATCCTATGGAGGAAAATAGTGTTATCAGTTCAAAGGTAAGTACTTTGTTGTGGGAGTTGGTATGCTGGGGTGAGACTCAGGGGTCCCCTAGGATTCACTCTTGTTACACCCTCAGTGGCACTAGGGCAGCAAGGGTGCAGAGTGCTGAGGCACAATGTTATGCAATGGGGCATAGGGGACCTCCGGTTGGTGGCTGCTGACAAGAAGGCCACTGGGTTGTGGGAGCAAAGCTCCTGGACTTAAGCTCAGGGCAAATGGGGAGTCTCCGGCTTGCAAAAGCAGTG
Source organism: Triturus cristatus (assembly GCF_964204655.1). NCBI lineage: Eukaryota > Metazoa > Chordata > Amphibia > Caudata > Salamandridae > Triturus > Triturus cristatus. Next base: position 503,104,622 of record NC_140582.1, read on the forward strand.
CAGGCTTGGGGACAAAGGTCTTCTGGGTGTGACCACCACTTGGAGATGGAACGTTGGGATGCTGGGGGTTAGTTAGGTGCCGTCAGTTGGGCCACCCAAGGCCGTGGGGCGTCGGGTGCAGTGGTGCCTTTTAGGGTCGCATCTTCTTACCAGCTCCTGGTCGTGGTTGGGTGGACCTTCCGGTTTGAGGCTGCAGGCGTCGGCTGGAGGCAGGTCAGGGGTCACAGTATCTCAGGTCAGGATCACTATGGAGGCCTCTTCTTGGTTTTGGGCCACTCTAACTTGGGCCGTGGGTGTCAGGAGCAGAGTGTTGCAAACTCACGGATCCGTGCGGAGCTGGAGTATGTTGTTTGAACAAATCTGGTGTTCACGGGAGACAGAGTCTTTGGGATTGACAGGGCAGGCAGGTCCTCTGGGTTTCTTGAGGTTGCTGGCTGCAGGACACACCTAGATTTCACTGGAGCAGGTTCGAGGTGGAGACAGGCCGGTAGGGCTGGGGCCAAGACAGTGGGCGTCCTCCTCTTGTTAGCTTCGGCACAGCTGTTCGGTCCTTCTTCTTTTCTTCATGTAGGTTCTTGTCTGAGGAAGCAAGGTTCAGGGGTGCCCCGAAATACTAGATTTAGGGGTGTTATAGGTAGTTAAAAGGTTGGGACCAATGGTTCCCTTCCCTGGGGTGGGTACACCCCCTATTACGCCACCCTATAGTAGGAGGGGGCATAAGCCTTTCCCTGGTTGGCTGAGTCCCCCATCTGCAAAATGGCGGGGACTTAGAGTTGTGCTTCACCTCGCCTCCGCCACCTGAGGGGTGGAGTTGGCAGAGGTGGGCACACCTCTCTTCCTCACTTGTTTTTCCCTCCGGTTCTCCCGCCCAGAGTGGGAGTCAGAACCAGTGGGGACCAGTTGCTGAAAGTAGCAAGTGGCCTGTGGAAGCTCACAAAGGCGGCAAGCCTTTAAAGCTTCCCCTTCGTGGACCCTGCCCATCCTGGGGGTGGAGGCTTGGCACCTCGTCCCAGAATGTACATTGTTTTAGGCCCCCGAGAGCAGTAGGATCTCGACCCAGGGGTCAAGAAACATGTCTGGTGGTGGCAGCTGAAAGCAGTCACTCAGCCTAGACACTAGTGGTAGGTTGTTTTTCAAGGGGCATTTCTAAGATTCCCCTGTGTGCATTTTTCATTAAATCCCACACTGGCATCAGTGTAGGTTTAATTTGCTGAAAAGTTTGTGTTTTCAGAGTTGCCATTATGGTGCTGTGAAGTTCGTAATGACAAACTCCCAGCACCATATACTTTTAATGGCAGCACTGAACTTACAATGTCTAAGAATGGACTTAGACACTGTAGGGGTACAGGGCTCATGCACCTGTACCCTCACCACTGGAATAGTGCACCCAGCTAGAGGGGTGACTGATCAATTCCATGGCAGTGGGTTGTAGGTAGTGCCATGTAGACTCTTCTCTTCGTTCTGCACCAAAACACGCAGCCTGCAAAGGCAGTGTTTGAGTGTAGTGGTACAGGGCCTTCTCTGGTCACAGTGCCCTGGGTACTAGTGGTACCATTTACCAGGGACTGACCTGTGGCCAGAGCTGCCAATTGGGTTTTGTTTAGAATGCAGTTTTAGGTAAAGAACATAGGCCGTGGGTACCTGATAGCAGGAGCCCAGTGCACACTCAGTAAAAGCACATCAGCAGTTCAGCAAAAAGTGGGACAACCATGCAGACAGAAAGAGGGCACTTTCTCACAGGTACCCCACAAACAAGTAGGTGTCATTTGACTATGCTAAAACAAACTTGCAGAGGAGAGAATCTTCTTCCCCACAGCTCAGTATGCTTGGACTCTACATCAGGAGAAGTAGAGTGGAAAGAGCTGAAATTCTTCTTAGACATGGTTCCCTGAATCACTAGACTTTTAAATGAAGTGTGGGTGTAAAAGAAATTTGGATTACCCGGTGCCGGTCGAAGGTCGATGGTGGCTGAACACCTGGCGATTAACAGCAAGGATTGTCTCACAGGTTGTCAAAACTGGATCCAATAAGGACTCGTGAAAAAGAAGTGCAAACTCAGAGTTGGAGGAAGTATGGAGGAGTACTTTCAAAAAGTCAGCCTTGGCCTCCTCCAGAGGAAGATCCAGGACTTCATCCGCTCTTCGGTTCACAGCCGTAATGGAAGTCACCTCCAGAGAGGGAGCACCTGAAGGGACAATCCAAATCCCCCTAAAGTGGGTTTTCCAGACCTGTAACATTTTGTAATGCGAAATAAAGCCTGTGATCAATATTGTCAGCAAGAGAGACCTTATCACTGCTGCAGTTATCAGTTTGTGGAACAATAGAGAGCTTTTGGATGGCATCCTAATTGGAATGAAAAAAAGGCCCCATCTTAGTAAACAGCTGCACAAAAGACACAGGGGTTCATTCTGAAGGCAAGCACTGTTCGTCTTTGGCCCAGTTAGCTTTTGTTTTTGGAATAAGAGTGGTTGGATAAAGCGTCTGTGCAGACACCGGTGCCAGAGTAAAGAGCAAGGCCTTCAATGTAATGACAATGGGTGCCTCTAGGACAGGGTCGGCTTTGAGGGGGCTCTGATGGGTGTCAGCTGGTGCAGAGGCAATTGCCAGCAGCAGAGAACCGATAAGAGGACCAGAAGGCTCCAGGAGGCCAGAAGGTATCCCAGAGGGAGGCAGAAGGCAGGGGTCGATATGGAGCATTACCTTTGTGAAAGCCATTAGAAGCAATGGGTTAACTACCATCACAGGAAACTTCGGGTGCAAATTTTCCAGCATCAGAATAAACTCTACTGAGGGTGTGGAGGCCGGAATATTCCCTATGGAAAGTTCTGCATTACCTTCTTACCTACTTCATTTGTTAAGTTGAAATTTGTAATGGAGCATAAGCTGGAGGTACTCACAGATCAATGTACTTTTTGTGAGCCATTTTGGTTGATAACGAGGGCTATCCAGCCACATGCTCTTCAAGGATATAATTACTGGTGAATAATCTCTTTTGCACGTCAGCTGAGTCCACATCATGGACTAGTCAACCTGTTGCCTACGGCAAAATCATTTTTCAGAAACCATGGGTCTGTTCCCATAATGGCCCCGCTCACCCTAGCACCATTCAATGACCACAGCCCAAAGTTCCTGTGAAATACGAGATTGTACTTTGGGAGCAAATCCTGGCCCATTTTTAAAAGCCAATCTGTATGGAACTACTCAAAACCATGGAGTCCTAATAACCAAGGACCCCTATTGCCCCAGCCTTGAGTCACACTCAACGTTATTGCCACTAACATAGTGCTTTGCAGAACTAATACTTCAGCAAACTATCTGTTGAAGTTTCATAGGGAGCAGTGCACAATGCATGCTCAGAAAGCCACATACCTGGGCTGTGGGGCTCATCCAAGCACAGAGTGAACAGAAACATTTTGGAAGACATAGTGCAAACACCTCTTTTGTATATAACCATTTCCCCTACATCTGGGTTTTCCAAAGGCACTTAAAGGAACCCACTTAACTCCTACAATGGGACTAAAATCCAATTCCAAACCCATCCTGTACAAATTCTATACATACCACGTGGATCACATTAACATAGATGGGCCTGATTTAGATCTCGGCGGATGGGTTACTCTGTCACAACGGTAACAGATATCCCGTCTGCGAAATATAAATCCCATAGGATACAATGGGGTTTATATTTCGGCGGATGGATGGGATTTATATTTCGGCGGGCGGGATATGCGTCACTGTTGTGATGGAGCAACCTGTCTACCAAGATCTAAATCAGCCCCTAGCCCATAAAGAGGCTCATTGGTGGCCATACGTTTAAGAGTAGATGGCCTACTGGAAGCCTAGACTGATGTTGCTGATGTGGAGGCCGGTGCCAGAGAATGTTGTGTCAACAATGGGACTGCGCTTAAAATGGTAATGATGCAGAGGAGACTAAGATTGCCTTTTGTGATGTTTCTTATGCCTTTTACACAAGGAGTATTCGTTGGACAACTGTCGCTTCGAGGACTTACCTGTCTAAGGTAATCTAGAGGAGGAATGGTCCCAAAAGACATCAATTACTTGACATGAAAAGCCTGGCTTCTATGTTCCTGAAGGCCTTGGAGCACATGAAGCCACACTTCTTGCAGAAACTGGAGTCATGTTTGAGTCTCAAACACTTTAAAGAATCATAGACTTAATGAACGAAGGACGGTATGAATTAATTAATAAATAAACAAAAAAATGAGGTTGTGTGCCTGAACACTGTGTACAAAAATATCCTGCAAAACAATATAGCTAGATTATCAAATACAATGATATTGTAAAGGTACATAAATGTGTGTGGGGGCGGGTCTGTGTGTGTGTGTATGTACATATACACATATCCACACACATATATGTGTGTGGTGTGTGTAACTAGAGTTACTTTTCTTAACTCCACTCTGGTACAATAAAGATGCTCAATTACATTGCTTACCTCAAGGGACGTTTCCGGGCGTTTGACGTTTATAAGATTGTGTAAAGAAAAAAACAAGAACTACGAGAACCTTCAGTTGCGGTTACATGGAAGGAAACAACAAAAATAAACTATGCAAGTGGTTCTTCGAAATGTATCCTTACAATACGCACAAGGAATTCTGTGACCTCACTACAGCATTATTAGCCAATTGCTTTTCACTCCAAGCTTGAAATTACATAATTGTACTGTTTTAATTATAGGCGTGAGTCTACTTTTAGCCTCAACTCCAATGTAGGTATCATTATAATAATTTCTCGGGATCCCACACTGGTATTATTTATTTTGTACAACTATAATTAACTTTAATTTAAAGGGTAATTATTTTGCTTCGATTGTGTTCTAAAGTCAACAGTGCAGTTTGGCAGGTTAAGCCACTTGTGTTTTTATCCTTGTTTCGGTCCAGTGTTTACCCTTATGTCCTGGAGCAAGGTGAGGTGATTATATTCACTATGGAAAGTTCTGAATTACCTAGTTAGCTACCATCTCATCTGTCAAGTTGAGATTTGCATTGCATCACAGGCTGGAGGAACTCACAGATCAATTTACATTTTGTGAGCCATTTTTGTTGATAGTAAGGACTATCCAACCACATGGTCTTCAAGGACACAATTACTAGTGAATAGTCTCTTTCACGCTTGAGGCGAGTCAACCTCATGAGACAGTCAACCTGCTGCCTACAGCAAAAGAATTTTCGGAAACCATCAGTCTGTTCCCCTAAAAAACCCTGCTCACCCCGGCAATGTTCCAGGACCAATTGCCCAAAGTCCACATATTTCTTGGATTCTGAGGCATGCTCAGACCATCAATGGTTGTAGTGATGGGGCCCGAGTTTGGCTGCCAATATCTACAGTATAAAAACAGCTGGCATATTTCTTCTGAATGGGCACCAGTGAATGGGAGATATTGCATTGTTTGCATTTTACACTTGTTAGGATTGAGTTGGAAGCCATATCATCTCACAGCACTGCAGTCTATGACATGACGTTTTGTTTTAAATTGTGTCTGTAAGTTAAACGTCCCATTGTCCAGGAATTAAAGCACTTCAATGCCCCTATCATGCTACAGGCCCGTCAAGAAAGCTAACCCTTTTGTGAAGACTCTATGGGCAGATGTGAATCTGAAGGGCGCGCATGTCCTGCACATGGAAATGCTGATAAGTCTCTTGTGTAGACCTACTATTAGAGCATGAAGATGGGTGTCCAGAAAAAAACACGGATTCTCAACAAAAGGCTTAGGGACTGATCTGTTGGAGGATGTCTATTCTGAAATGGACTTTCTGGATTTACCAATTTATTTCCTTAAGATTGATGACAATTCTGTAAGCACTCTATTGACTTTTGGACCGGGAATAAATGTGAATACACACTTTGTCCCTGCTTATTTGTTTAGACTCTTGAGATGTGTGCCTTGTTCAGGAAGCCTAGAATCCTACATGAAAGGGCACACCTCCTGGTTGGATTAGCCTAGGGCTCAGTTAGGCTCACACCTGATATTTGCAAATAGCTATTGTTAAAAGAAATGTTTTTTTGCTATTCCTGGTCAATGTAGAAATGAATGCAGGTGGTTGGGGAGAGGAGTCAGGAAAAATACCTTCCTATCTTATTTACCCTGATGTCAGTCCTGATATCTTCCATTAGACTTTCCGTACAAACTTTGATAATATCTTTAAAGGGATAGGCACAAAGTAACTGTTCCAAGGATTACTAGGCTTTTCCAAAAACTGCTGAATATGCATATTCTGCTAAAACATATCATGTCATCAGGAAGAGGGCCAAAGAGAATACGATGTAAGCATAACTTCAGGAGGATAACATTTTGTATGACACATTCTAGTTTTTCTTTATGATTGTTCGACTAAGCAACAGCTGGACTGAAGGCCAGGGCTACTGCCCTAAACCTGTTGACATTGATGCTCAAAAGGAAATGCATCGGAACGTTCATATTTTGGAACTCCCTTCCGCTGGATATTAGATCAATTACATCATATCCACAATTTAGGAAACTCCTAAAGACCTGGCTATTTCGCCAGGTGTACGAATGAAACATTCAGCGGAAGCACTCCTTGGACCCCAGTGCCAAGAAACCATATGGTGTACGTGCGCTTTACAAGAATTTTTAACATAACATAACATTTTTGCCAACACCTGGAGACATATGTTCCTTCTTTGTCCCATGGACAACGTCTGAATAGCCTGTTACACAAATTATAAAATAGAATAGGGCCTGCAAAGGATCATTGGAGCACAATGTCTACCTTGTTAATTCATGAATCAGTGGAGAGAGTGCCCACAACAGCAATCACCTGACTGAAAAGGAGAATGTTGTCCTAAACTGGTGCTGCAGAATCCAAGTAAGCTTTTTCAAAAGAGTGTATGTGTGATAGAAACATAGGCATGACATCATTTCCACATACTTCCATTGAAGGACCAAAGGATTCTTCACCAGTGGCTGGACAGTCACAGAGTACTGAGTGGCCTATATTAAGTGCTGAAAATGTTTGCCACTCAAGTTTGTCAGGAACATTTCTGAAGGATAATCTATAAAGGGTTTCTGGTAATCCAGAAGTGCTGACAACTCGTGTTAACACTCAGCAGGATGAAATAAAGTATATCCCGCATCTCACTTACATCCTGTAACTGAAGGATGAAACCAAAGCACCTCAACAAGAAATTATGGATTAAATATACGAGGTAATATGCACAATGTAAAAAGAGACAACTCAGTAGATCTGTTGCAGGGGCAAAAAATAGAGATTGCAAACGTTAGCAAGCAAAGAAGTAGAATGATTTTATAAGCTTCGAAGGCTACATCTCTACTACCCCAATCCGGAGTGTTACTAATATTTCTGACATACACAATCAGAAGGCAAAGCCAAGAAATCTGGAGATTTCAGGGATACATTTTAGTGCCAGAAAGGGGTACATCAAAAGAGAAAACTGAACAGGAGAACTGAGCAGAACCCACAACTAAAAGCGGAGAGTCCAATTCACAAAGGGAATGCAAAGGACATTAACAATAAGAATATGGGAATACAGAGGCCAAGTGCAGACAGGACGAAAGATAAAAAGTGAGCACTACATATGCGGGCATTGTTGACTCAGAAGTGATACCTAAAGAATGAGCCATCTTCGGTGCCATCATGTTATGGGTGTCCTAAATGTCTGCAAACATGTTTCTGGTTCTACTGGTCAATGAGAATTTGTACTAGCTGGCGATTCCCATGTACATAGAAGTGCCAAGCCACAAGACCCACTAAATGCCCACCATGGTGGTTTGACATAAACATCTTTTTTGGAGCAAAGAGTTTGGAATCTGATTGTTCTCTTTAATCATATTCATGGCTATCATCAATGGTAGAAGGGTGGTAAAACCTTTGCTACGGTCACCTTCATCACCTAACGGATCCATCTGCTCCTTTGAATAGAAAGCGAAGGGACCATGGCAAAATCACCTGAGAGATCAGGGGAGTGGTCACACTTTCTCAATGAGGCTCTACCTTCCTCAACCACCATTTAGGCACTGCCTGAAGGAGGGTTCATCATTGAATACCACCGGGTTTTCCCTCTCCTCCCCTGCTTGATTATCTATATGAGGGTCTCCCATGGAGAGACAGAGGTTCAAAAACTGATTGTTCCACTCCAAGCTCCCAAATTGCATGACAGGTACTTTGTTAATGCAATGTCTTGTTACCGTTTCTGGTTCCGCTTTTACTCGTTAACAGTTCACATTGATTCAGTCTTTCTATTTTTCAGCGCTACGAATGATGAACTCAAACAATCGTCAACTCAGTTATGTTCCTGCTCCTTGGACGCTCAATGTAACACAGCAAACAATGTCCCTTCTGCACCAATATGCATTGGGGGAACTGAGAGAAAAGTGACAGTCTTATCACTACACTCCCTCTGAAACATCACATTTTAGATGAAGCTCTTACTGGAGCTGCTGGCCACTTCTGCATATAACATTGAGAACAAATGGTGCCATGGGACTAAATATCTCATAATACCTTTCGAAGCAATCACTGGTATTAGGGCATATCATTCAATTTTGCACTTTTCATCAGTTCCGCAAAACATATGTTCTTTTTAAAACCAACAGCAACAAACAGCCACTCAGAGAAAGAGAATTCAGGTCTTCCCTTCTACTTAGGAGGATTCACGTTTCCCCCTTCGTTGACTTGAGGCAGTTGTTACATTGTAAATAACAATCTATGTCAGGACTGGAGGCTCTGATTATGCATCAAACTTTCTTCATTTATTATCTCAGCAGCCCATTTAGTAACAATAAACCATAAAGCGTCCTTTGACTGTGTATCCCATGAGTCCCAGGGAAGAATAAACAATCCACCAATAGTAATCCTTGTCTTCCATGTAAAACAGCCCACAAGGAAAAGCACTTCCTCGTTCTTCATAGCTCAGCAGCCTAACAAGTGTTTTTCTGTATGGATGCTTTGCAGTGATGATTGTGAGAAGGCGACATGGGATGGCAAAAGCGATTTTTACTTTGATTGCTCTCTCTCTAATTGTTTCTTTACTCCTTTGGTTTGAGCCTTTGTATTTATTATGCCTTATTTTGAGGTTACAGCCCCGTCCCACTGAGACTGCCCTCAATGGCTATGTGCAGGGGCGTGGACTGTTTGGTGATTGCTCAAGGGGCGCAGCTCAATGTGCTTCAGCCCCTGCTTACGCTGGCGTCTGTCAGGAGGCAGGCCAGCCAACCAAATCACACAGATATTGGAGAGCACTGCGCTCCACTAGAGGGCACTACTTCCTGCAGCAGGAGGGGCGCGCACCTTGCTGGTCTCCCAGCAGTTCCTAGAGACACAGAGAGACCAGCAGAGTGCACGCGCTGAGCAGCAAGAGCCAGTTCCAAGTGTGGGCAGGTTTTCTTTTTCAAATTACATGTCAACAGCTCCAGAACGGGAGCATTTAAAAGCACCATGGGGCATACTCTTATAGTCTATTATAGGGATCTCCTTTTGGGACCCATAAGTCTGCCCAGTGCGATTGTGGGTTTATTCAAATTATACCCCTGAATAGGTACCCCCAAGTAGGTCCTTCATCCAGGTGTTGTCAAATTCATTACTTTATTCCTTAATCCACCTGAACAATATGCAGGTGCTTGGAGGGAAGAAGATACGCAGGAAGACCAGTTAGTCCTTCCCCTTGATTAGGAATTTATGGATGCCATTGACACATGATTGCAAAAAGCAGCCTCTTCTGCTTTGGAGCCTTTGAGCGTACTGTAGTAACTACTCAGAAGCTGAAGGTAGTTTACAACTTGCAGTTTAATCCATCTGGCTACACAGTTCAGGAGCAAGGCTGCTCCCCACAGTAAGTCTACAGGATACTACATATACAAATACTGCTGCTGGCGGCAAAGCATGCAACAAGCCCCTGTTGGAGAAGGTTGGGCACCATGTGACCCATTGAACCTTAAGGTGCTCCTGAAAGACCAAAGCTAAAATGTTGGAGCCAGAATCTCCTCCCTCTGATGCCTTCCAAAGATTATGGCAGATCCTTCTAAAGCTCTAGACGAATTTGACCCTGTCCATATTGCTGTTCCAAAGGAACCTTCCAATATGGAGTACCTCGATCATGGGGAAAATTCCAAGAACCAGGACCAGGATGAAGATTTTAGTGAGAAACCAGGCCCTAACAGACCCTTGATATGGGAAAGCAGCGCACAACGGCCAAAGTTGGATAATGGCCCTGCAGGAGACAAGCCAGGCACCAAACAACCAGCAGACATGCTCGACCCAGATACGATCTACAACCTGTGATCTGCGGAGTGACCATCATCAGACAAGGTTGCCCAGCATGTTAGCAAGAGAATCAGAAATCCACATGACAAAGAGGTCAGGGGTTGCCTCAAGGCAGAGTGGCCAAGCCTAGCCCTCATCTGTAAATTGGCCCTAACACCAGTAATCAATGACAAGATGACCACTTTCATGACTAAATTTGACATGATCGACCCTAAACGGTGGATGGTGGCCTCTACATAGGTGGACTCGGTTGTGGATGGGGACCTCTTCGGAGACCTATTCATTAAAGAGCTCAATAAAGTTGTGACAAAGTCCAACAATCAATGAGAAAGCCCAGCAACAAGTGAAATGGGTCTATGAACAGAAGATTTTTGGAGAGGGCGTGTAGGCAGGGGCCGTACTATCGACCTATTTACCTACCCAGTTGAAGAAGTCACACCGACAGGACCAAAGGACATTTGGGGGATCTTTCCCCACATGTGTGGCCGGCAAATACATGAGAGGCAGAGGAGCCTTCGGTGGCACCAACAATGCTCCATGTGGACCCACAGTTAAGGATCACCCGTTCTTCCCTAAGAGTAGGGGTAAGGTTAGGGAACTTCTACCATGAGTGAGAGAGAAAGTAATAAAGAACTCCTGGGTTTTGCAGACGTACAAGGCTTTCATAGAGAGTTCTTCGGAACTTTGTTTCAGAGAAGAAGTCCCACTGGTTTGATGTTCACACAAACAGAACAGATTCTGATATATCAAAAAATAGACACGCTCTTCCACGAAGGTGTTATACAAAGAACAACACTACATCCAAAATGTTTTGTGAGTAACATATTCTTAGACCAGGAAAAGGACAAAGGTTACTAATTCAACCCCTGGGTGGTTTACCACAACTTCAAATTGGAGAGGAAGCACTTTCTCGGGGACATTTTATTACTGTAACATAGGATGGTTAGGCTAGATCTGAAGGATGCTTACCTTACTATCCCAATTTGCAGACCACACTGAAAGTTCATTCTATTCTTGTGGAAAAGACAGGCATTCAAGTTTATTAGCCCACCCTTTGGTCTATCCTCAGTGCCTTGGTGCTTCACCAATGTGCTTTGACCAGTGATGGAACTCCTAAGATCGAGAAGCATGAGGCTTACCATCTATTCAGATGACATCTAGATTATGAACCAAGATCCAGCCCAATTAAAGGTAGAGCTGGAATTCAAGCAACCTCATTACATGCTCTGGGGTTCATCATCATCAAAAAAAGTTGGAGCGTAAACGGTCACACATACTTACTCTCCTAGGGTTTTTCATTTATTCAGTGCAACAGTCTCTCCGACTTCCGCACAGGAAATTAATGTTCATTCGAAGAGAACTCAGATGGACAGTTGTCAGGGACCGAGTCTCCCTGCGGCCCCTCGCCATAGTAGTGGGACTTCCGGCATCCTTGATACAGGCAATATTCCAGAGTCCCCTGCACTATCATCGGTTCCTTCAAAGACTTAAAGAATCACACATCAAGAGGGGTCTCACCTACGAAGCAATGGTTCCATTAACACAGGAATCAAGGTGCCCATTGCAGTGGTGACTCAACCACATGCAGCCATTTTTGGCTCTGTTCCAGATCTGGTAATATAATCTGATGCCAGCTGCTCAGGTTGGGGATGCAGATGTGGAGGATTAATTATTGGGGTACCATGTCACAATTAGAGTTGAGACTTAACATCATATTTTTGGCACTTTTTGTGAGTTCCTTTGCAGTGAAGTGCATGACAAGAGACAGGGCGTCATGCTCAATCCTGCTCAAGATGGGCAAAGTATTGGTGGCCCAGTACAAAAATAGGTTTGGAGATACCAGGTTAAAGTTCTGGTGGACGTCTGCCAATTGTGCCTCAATAAGAAATTTTCAGTGAAAGCAGAATACCTCCCTTGGAGGCTCCATCTGATTGCAGATTGGAATTCCAGGGAGCTACAGGACTCCAGTGCATGGCAACTCGACCCAGCAGTATTCCAACTAATATTGAACAAGTGGTGTACATTCCAGGTCTACTTGTTTGCATAGACACTGCATCATCAACATCCTCGATTTTGTTGCTGGAAATTGGATCCAATAAAGCAAGCAACTGATGTGTTGCTCCAGAACTGGGGTGGATGCTCCACTATGCCTTCCTCCATTCTCCATGACCATGAGGCTTATGGCACAGATCAGGAGAGGAGTTTCATGGTAGTGGAAACGTTATGGAGGTCGCAAGACTGGTTTTCAATTCTTCTGGAACCTTCCTCGATTTCACAATCCAACTCCCCCAGATTCTCAACATTATAGAGGATGTTCATAGCAACTCACCCCTCTAGATAAGACAGCACATCTTCCTCTCACAGCGTGAAAGATTACAGGGTATAATGAAGCAACTTAGGCCTTTCAAAACAGCCTTCAAAAATTATCAATCAAAAGGGCTTGGTCAGCGTCCACAGTCAAGCATTATATTTTGGGTTTGTCACAGACAATTCCATTGGTGTGTTGGATGGAACATCCAATGGGGACAGATATAGTCCAAATTGTCAAATTCTTGGCAGAACTGGCCAGGAAAGGTATGGCTTATCATAATATCAATGCATGCAGATAGGTCATTACTGGGGGATATTTCCCTGTCAACGAGGTACCAGTGGGGGGAACACCAGCTAGTGTGTATACTCCTTAGGGGAGCACATCTTGCTGTACCTCCGGAACCAAAATATTCACGACTCTGACATGTGAATGTGGATCAATGTTTTTGCAGCCTTGTCAGGGTAACCAATTCCTTTCTAAGGATCGAGTTTAGAGGTAAGCTGGCAATGTTCTTATGCTGCATTTCTTGTAAATGAGTGTCAGAGCTCTAAATATCTCAGCCAGAATGTTCACTGCTGCTGTGGTTTGTTCAACGGTATCCATGAGTACCAAATCTCACACCAGGGTTATCTCCTACCCAGCATTCCCAGACAATCCTCGATTGTGCGCAGTGAGATGCTTACAAGCGTATGAGACTATGACGAAGGAGATACGACCCAGGGGGACAAAAAAACTCATCATAGCATGCTAAAAAGTATATAAACCATTATCTTAATCTACAATAGCTAGGTGGATCCACAGGATCATCCAGGAAGTCGGAACTGATACAGCTAGTTTCAGAGCTCATCTGTTAGGGCTGCTATGACTTCCAAAGCTTACATTCTGGGTGGGCATTTTGAGGACATCCTAAGGGTATAAGATTGGTCCTCAGATTACACCCTTAAGAAATTCTACTTCAAATCAGTGATGGGGTGCAATCATTGTTAACTGATAAGCTTTAAACTTGCATAATCAGAGCCACCAATCCTGACATAGAAAGCAACATTTCCAAGCTTTTGTAAAGGAAAGTTTCAATTCTATTAAGGTCATGTAGGCGAGGATTATCCCACTCTGCTGAAAAGTGATCTGATACCCACCCAAGCTGGAGAGTGAGGCCTCGTTAGGTATACAATTATGTGTTTATTGTTACACATGCCTAATTGTATAATTCAAAAATGTATGTGATTTGTCCTGACTTATACACCAGGAGGATGAGGGTAGAATACTGATGAACAAGTTGCTTAATTTTGGTAAAGCTCTTTCTGGTAGAGACTCTACCTAGCCATAGATTTCTCACATAAAGCAATAGGAGGTGCGTCAGGTGAAGAAGTCAAAGTAATCTTATTGTTTCAAAGACCTTTATTCATATTCTTTCATCATTTTTTAATACATTTCCATGTTAAGACAAACAGCTCAGCCAACGCGTTTCGTTCCAAACCGTGGGAACTTCGTCAGGGCTTGAAAAATAGTATAGACAAGTCTTCAAAAGCAAAATTATTACTGATATTTCAGCTCCATACATCAGAATGGGTTTAGTTCCTCAGGGCATCATCATGCCCATTGTTGAATACCATGATAAGTATTGTGTACTCCTCTCGCGGTCATAGCAACAATATGCATATTGTTGCTGTTAACGCGGGCATATTCTCCATCCAGGCTGTAATGCAGCCAGCGTGGAAATCATGCAAACTCTGCATGAATGTTTGGCCAGCCTGCCAAGCATTCATGCGCACTTGGAGATGGCAAACCACTCCTCCCCTCCTCTTAGAGCAGAGCAGCCCTGTCCCGCTCCACCAGCAAAGCTCAGCAGCAGGAAAACATACATTGATAATAACAACCAGTTATTATCATTTTAAGTTTCCTTTATTTAACACTGCTAAAAAGTAGTGTGGCAATGCTCCTCCGCCTTAGCAGAGGAGCCGCCACTGTCTCTCAACAAACCTGACCATCCAGACAATAGTGCTTCATGAACGCATAAAGGGATGCCCACATAGAAGCCTCCCAAATGTCCAGGGTAGGGACACCCGTGCAGACACAGTGGTAGCAGCTTTGACCCTAGTAGAATGAGCAGGCAGTACTTCCAGAGGCTGCATTTTAGTCACTACATAGCAGATCAGGTCGTAATGCAAATCAGGATCCAGCAGGAGATGGCTCTCTCCTGCACAGCCTTGCCTTTTTTCATTCCAGAGAACCCCACTAAGAACTGATTGTCCACCTGGTGTTCTTTTGTACAATCATTATAAAAGCTTAAATCACTCTTGGGGTCCTTACAATGGAGGCTCTTTTCCTCCTTAGAGGGGTAAGGCAGAGCACAGAACACCGGCAAGGTAATGTTTTGGTTGACGTGGAATGGCATCACAACTTTACACAAGAAGGATGCCCATGCCCGCACAACTAGCTTGTCTGGGAAGAAGGTGGAGTAAGACAGGTTGACACAAAGAGCTTGAAGCTCACTCACATGTTGTGCCGATGTTATGGGAACGAGGAATACTGTCTTGAGGGTGAGAAGCAGCAAGGAACAGCTTGAAGCAGCTCAGGAGGAGTGCACCTCAGAAACATGAGGCCCAAGTTAAGGTCTCACTGTGGCATAACAAAGGTAGAGGGGGGGAAACCTTTAAGCATGAGAATAAAAATTGGAAACTTAAACAATGAGAGCTGATCTGTCAACTGCAAAAAGGCTGGATGAGCTGAAAGTTACCCTTTAACTTTGTCCAGAGCAAGGCCTTGCCACGATACAGACAAAGTAAACAGCAAAACGTCTGATAAAGTGGCCTAGGGGAATCTATCTGCAGAGAATTTAACCAAGCTACAAATTTGTCCCAATGAGAGGCGCATACAGTTTTTATCAAGGAAAGCCTGGCTACGAAGATGACCTCCGGACGATGGTTGCAGATGTTCATCTGTTGCCACCAGGGCCGGACAGGCCGTAGCAGGCATCGCGTGTTTCCCTGGGAGACTGGAAGGGTGGGGCCATTTTTTCAGTGGTGGGGGCTGGTTTTGTTACTGGGGCGGTGCTGCATTATTGGCCCCCAGTAACTAAAGTAGCAGTGCGCACATGCACACCACCCCCTCGAGGGAGGGGCAGGTTGCTGATAAAATTGGTAGGGCTGCTTTGGGTTACCAGTCCGGCCCTAATCGCCGCTCAATCTTCAAGCAAGCATGAAGGTGTGAAGATTGTGAAGGCCTGGATGCAGATCCCTGCCATGCTGCAGCAACAGCAGATCCTCTCGGAGGAGCAGCCTAATAGGAGAGCAGATACTAAAGCCCAGGAGTTCTGGGGAACATACTCTACGTGATGAATCAGGGCCCACTAGGATGAGTTGGGCTCGGTCGGTCCTGATCACCTTGAAAACCCGGGCAGGAGTAGTATCAGCTGAAAGGCATGCAGGAGTCCTGAGTTACACTTAAGGCATAACGCGTCTCAGAGCAAGAGATGCCTTGGAAACTCCAACGTGCAGAAGGGCTGACATTGTGCGTTCTCTACGGTGGTGAACAGACTGAGCTATGGTTCTCCCCATGCACGGAAGAGGTGTTGCGCCACCCCCGGGTACAACTGTCACTCATGATCCACTAGGCACCGACGTCTGAGCTCATCCATCCTAGCATTCAACAATGCTGCTAGGTGGTTCACCACCAGGAAAACTTCCTGGAAATCCTGTCATTTCCAGA
This sequence comes from Triturus cristatus, assembly GCF_964204655.1. Taxonomy (NCBI): domain Eukaryota; kingdom Metazoa; phylum Chordata; class Amphibia; order Caudata; family Salamandridae; genus Triturus; species Triturus cristatus. Next base: position 503,120,903 of record NC_140582.1, read on the forward strand.
GGCACAAGGCCTCCAGACACAGGGTCCATGACCCCCACTTCCCTGTTTGTTGCAGAACCACATGGCAGTGGTGTTGTCCGTGAGCATCTGAACCAGCCTCATCTTAAATTATAAAAGGAAGGCTTTCAATGCCAAGCAAATGGCCAGGAGGTTGATATAGAGCCGGGACTCTGTTGGAGACCAGAGGTCTCTGATCTCCAACTCTCCCAGATGGCCACCCCAACTCAGAAGCGATGCATTGGTCACCACTGTCAGCTCTGGGTGGGAGAGGAAGAGATGTCTGCTGCTGACCCAATCGTTGTCCAGTAACCATCAGGTCTGGTGGCTCAGTGGACTAATGCGTCCATTGCAGGGGCCTGTGTTCAACCTCATGGTCACAGGTTCCAATCCCGGCAGGTCTACTCAGCCTTTCATCCATCTGAGGTGGATAAAATGAGTACCATTGAGTTGGGTAACAATGAACATCTGTTATTCAGCGCCAAGAGACCTCTGGGTGAACGCGTGCTTTACAAATACACATGTTATGTTATGTTTAACCACCACTGCAGATCTTTTGAAGTCTCCTACGAAAATCTGAACGTAGTCGGAGAGGTCCCGTTGATGGGGGGGCCCACACAGATCCCACAGTAGAGCCCGCATCGGGATCACAACCTAAATGTCCTGGACTCTCTTTCCCATGGGAAAGGCATAAAACTGAACAATATCCAGAATGGTTCAGATGAAGGGAAGTGTTTGAGGAGTTAGGTGTGACTTCAGCATGTTGATAGTAAACCCCAAAGGTAACAGGAGTCTCACCGTAGTCTGGAGATGGTTGACAACTCCCTGATGCAAGACTGCTTCCAGCAGGCAGGCATCGAATTAGGGGAAGATTGTCACCCATGATCTCCAAAAGTGTGCAGCCACACAGCAAAATGAAAATGCTAGTGTCCCCTACGAACAACCGATGAACCTGCAGGACGGTTATATGGAAATGGGAGCCCTGTAGGTCCAACACCACCATCTAGTCTGGACGACAGATAAGACCATCACTTTTGTGAACGAACAGGGGGCAGTGGTGAGACCATATGGGAGCACAGCGAACTGAAAATGCTCCTGGTCCTGCCTAATAATTTTCTTTGATCTATTTTGGGGTGGCAGATGATCCCGGACACTTGGGCTGTGCCAGAACACGTTGTGGGATAGACTCTGATGTTGATCTACTTCAGTAATGAGATCGAGACATAAGGTGCAGGAAGAGGCCGAGTCTCGCTTCGATTTCATGTGCTTTTATTTTCGACTAACCGAATGACTTTGAATGGGACAAAGGAAGACCTCTAGAACTACTCCGGTGACTTCTGGATCTGGAAGGGACCAAACCTTTGACTTTGATCGGTCCCGTAGCAGAGTCTTCCAGTGTTTGGCGATGTAGAGTTTCATTTGCAGTCTTGTCTGGCCATCAGTTTCATCGACTAGGAATCCCTGCATGTCTTAAAGTCACAACTAACCCCAGGCACCACATGCAAACTTGATGAGGGTATGTCACAGGCATGTGCTAGTGACAGTCCCTACAAGGTTTTAAACCTTTCACTTTGGGAGGAGACATTTCACTTGCACACTGTTTACATTTTACCAGCTAATAGGCGTCTTACAGAGATGTGAGGTAGCTCTGGATCCCCTTCTGATGGTGAGGAAAGAAAGAAACTGGCATCAACTCTCAGGAGTTGCACCTATATAGGCTCCGCATGTCATTTTCTGCGCGGAATGGTGTCAGTGCAGAGCCACTACTAGCGTGCATGCATAGGTACTGTTAATACGTTTCCAGATCCAGTCTGATGCCCAAGGAATATACAAAAGGTCAGGACTCTGCAACTAAAACTCTCTATCAGAAAAAAAGGATCAGAGCAGAAACAGTAATCCAATAGAGGAATGATGGATGGCAATGCATGTCGCATGAAGAAAGAGGAAGTGCTTTCCCTGTGGGCTGTTTTACTTTGAAGACAAGGATTACTATTGGTAAATTGCTTCTTCCTCTCTGGGACTTATGGGCTGTGTAGTGCCAGGACGCTTTATTGTGTATTGTTAGGAAATGAACTACTGAGCTAATAAATGAAGAGAGTTTGATGCATAATCCTCGCCTCCTTAATGAAATTTACCACTGTTCAGGTATTCAACCCTATGGATAACTACCTGAAGTACATATGCAGAAAGTCATTGTCCTGATGAAACCTGCCTACTCGAATTGTCGACACCCCACATGTGGACGAACTTGGATTTAGTTTTAGGAATACCTTGGACACTTTGTTGACAGGATTCCCTATTTTCTTGAGTGCAAAACATTAAGCTCAGATCACATTGTTGTATATGTCTATAATAGTATACATCTGAGCACTGCAATGTCTGCACTGTATACCTCACTGTACAGTACCTTTATTGATTATGAAAAATATATGTATTCATGAGAAGTGAAGGCCTGAATTGTCTGTGTGTTTTTTATTTTGTTGTATGTTGTTGTTTGTATAAAGGGCATATGTTCTGTGGAATTGATGATACATCCTCATACCTGTTATTGCTGCAAAAGGTATGATGAGATATTTAGTTCCATGGAACCATTTGTTCTCAATATTATGAATCCTCCGGTCCAATTGGGTTAACAAGTTGTGATTGTTCACATATTATTATTTCTGCATTCAGGCTGCTCTCTCTACAAAAAAAAGTCCTTCAGCCATACCTAACGTTGGATTTCTTGCATGCTTCAGCACAACGTCACATCCAATACAGTCAGCCAGATTTGGGCCTTTCTAGGGTCATGGCCACACACATATACACACAGTCATTGGCACTGTCCCTGTAACTACACTACAACTGCTATACTTGCTTTAAAGAATCCTCTTACGAAGATGAGGAATCACTGTCTTCTTGAAAACAAACAACAAACAGAGGGTGGATGAGTTGAGCAGGGTCCTTATGATTCTGCCCTGTGTTGCATAAACTATGACTCAGATGTAGCTCTACTACATTTGCTTTCCAACACACAGGTGCCACAGGTGAACTCGGTTCAATCCACTAGTGCTGAATTTGTGAAAGACAGGTTATTGTGGCCCCGCAGAACCTCACCAAGTGCATAATTGGAATAGCGCTTTTGTTTCTTCTTCCCTTCCCTTTGCAGATTTCTCTTTACCCAAACCCTCAGTGTCATTTTTAAATTTAAAATGTTTTAAATGTGGCTTAACAGGTCGTGTACCCAAAGAATTGCGGCCCACAGAGGTATAAACTTCAGCAATTATTTCTCTTAGTTCCCATTTATGATCTTGAACTGGAACAGCTTCCAGTTTCTGACGGATAGCCAGAACCTAAGCTTCTTCCTTAATGTTGCTTAGGATGATAGAGCAAACCATGAAGAAGTTTCCCATTAACTTAATTCCTAAGTCCAGAGGTGGTGGAGATCCGTGCTCATTTTGTACCTGCCATGTGTGCTTGTGTAAATGCATGCAAATATGCTTCCCCGGGTATTACACTCCTTTACCGGTGGCACCATCCCAAGAAGAAGACACATAGGGGCCTGATTAAGATGCGGTTAGGAAGGCCTCCCAATGGTATTTGCTCCGTCCAAATCAGATCGGAAACGTGTCTTTCCGACCGGCTCGGAGAGGTTTCCGACCGACCGAGTATGATGCGAGTTAGGCGTTAGGAATATCCCTATCTCAACCCGATGGCATTTGTAATGACCGAGCCGTACGGAGCAGAATCATACGTCTCTACGGGCCACGTTTCCGAACAACCGAGTACGATGCTGGATTTGGACAGCCTTTCTGACTCGTGCCGTCCGACTCAAATCTGCAGTCGGAATCAGACTGTGGGGGCCCCTAATGGGCCCTCCTGCACCCAGAGCCTTCCCAATCGGGCCCGTGGGGGTACCCATGGGTCCCCCCTTACCAGCCATGCACAGTGTGGCAGGCACCAGGGGGTGCCTGCCATAGGGTGCCTGATTTTCCCCAGACACCCCTATCTTCTATGGGAGCCTATGCATTCGGTCAGAACAAAAGCCCCTAGTCAATGGGAGTCCAACTAAATCATATCTGGAAGCATCCGGATGCATCGTACTAGGTCGGTTGGACTCTCCCGATCTGATTCGGTCGGAAACCATTCCTAAACCAATTTGGTGGGGAAGCTTTTCAAACCGCATCAGAATCGGGCCCATAGTCAGTATTCTAAGTTTGTCTTGACGTGTAGTGTACATATACACTGCTTCTAACTGATTGGTCTTGCGAGCAATCCAGAAGACGCTTCATGGGTGCTTTTCACATGATAGCATTAATAGTCTGTGGACTAATGGTTTGCACTTGTGCAGGAGAGGCTGGTCCCACTGCGAGAGCAGGTCTGGAGCTCAAAGTAGGTTGTACAACCATACAAGTCTCCTGTATTATGCGACTGTATAGTTTAAAATCCCAATCACCTCAGCAGGTTGTCAGGGTGAGGAATGGGTGTGTAGTCAGTGAAGACACGTTGGGCGCCAACTGTTGAGTAAACTATGACTCTGGTGTTATGTTATGTTATAAGGAACTTGTAAAAGCGCACGGACACCAGAAGGTTTCATGGCGCTAACTTGAGTAATGTTGGCAGCGAGAGGACCTATGCATAAGCTTGCATGAATAACCAAGTTTTGAGTGCTTTTCTGAAACCTAACAGATTGTCACAGCTCCTGATTGCTAGGGGTATAGTGTTCAAGAAATTAGGGACGAGGTAGGAGAACCTGCGGCCACCTTGACGTTTGAGCTTGAAGAGGGGGAGAGTCAGTAGATGGAGATGGGCGGAATGCAAGTTGCGCCGAGGGGTATGTTTGGAAATCAAGCCACTGATGAATTTGGGACTCCTGCAATATAGTGCTTTGAATATCAGACAACCAGTCTTGAATGCTGTACGTTGGGCTATAGGGAGCCAGTGAAGTTTAGATAGCCAAGGTTTGGCAGAATGCCAGTTAGGTTGTTTAAAAATTAATCTTGCGGCCTGGTTCTGCACCAGTTGGAGACAGTTAAGTAGGAACAGGGGCAGGCCAAGATAAATGGAGTTGGAAAAGTCGAGACGTGAGAGGACCAAGGCGATGACAACTTGTATAAGTGCAGAGTGAGTTAGCAGATGGGCGATCTTGCGAATTTTACGCAGTTGAAAGAAACATGAGGAGACCACTGCACCGTCCTGGCTCTTGAGAGACAGGTCAGAGTCGATGGTAACCCCCAGACTCTTCACAGCGGATGAGGGGTTGGGGGGGGCTCCTAGTTCGATAGGCCAATAACGGTGGCCCCATAGAGTCTCACTCTTCCCAGGCAGGACCAATTCAGTCTTACCCGGGTTAAGTTTGAGATGATTGAGATCCATCCAGCGCTGGATATGAAGCATGGTGGCTTGAAATTCAGCAGCAGAGTCGACGGAGTCCAGGGTGAACACTAGCTGAAGGTCGTCAGCATAGTTGAAAGTAGTTACCTTCCTGTCTTTTAGTGAGTGAATCAATGGTTTAAGATATAGGTTGAAAAGGAGTGGAGAGAGGGACGAGCCCTGTGGCACCCCGCAGGTGGTGGATAGCTTGGGGGCTGTAAAGGGACCGAAGCGAACCGCCTGTGTCGAGAAAGTACTTTATCCAGTTGAATGCGGGACCCTGTATGCCGGCCTGCGTGACACGGTCCAACAAGATTTTATGGTCGACCGTGTCAAAAGCGGCCGACAAATCTAGAAGCACCAGGGCCTGAGGGATGTTCTTGTCTGAGTTAGCTCTAAGGGTATCCAGTGCTGCAAGGATCACTGATTCCGTGGAGTGGGCAGGCCGAAAACCAGCTCTAGGTATTCTGTTTGTTCAATGAAGCAAGAGAGGCTGCCTGCAACATGCGTCTCTAAGATTTTAGCCAAGAAAGGGAGGAGAGAGATGGGGCGATAGTTCGAAAGATGTAAAGGATCAACCCCTGGCTTTTTCAGCAGAGGAACCACTATAGCGTTCTTAAAGGCTGTAGGGACCGAGCCTTGCGCCAGAGATTGATTAAGGAAGGGAAGCACATGCTGAGAAAGGTTAGCAAGCCTCATAACTTTGGGGGGACAGCAGTCGTTTGGAGACCCAGATTTGACACGGGTCATTAGGTCCGAAAATAACCGAGGGCAGATGACCGGGAAATGAGATAGAGTTGCGGAGTTAGTAGGCCCGCTGGACAGAGGTTCTGTATGAGTACTAGTAGAGATGCTAGCTTTAATGGTGAAGATTTTGTCCTGATAATAGTTATTCAGGGAATTACATAGTTCTTCAGTCGGAGACTGAATGGGGAGTGTTCTCTCAGAGTTGCATAGGTCATTTACAATCGTGAAAATTTATTTCGACTTATTCTGAGCGTTGAGAATTCTGGCTGAGAAATAGGCCGCCTTTGTCTCTAGTATTACTTTTTTAGACTCTTTACGAGCCTGTACAAACACCAATTTATCTTCTGTGGAGTATCTGGACCTCCATTTCCTCTCTTTTTGGCGGAGCATAAGTTTTAGTTTTTTTAACTACGCCGAAAACCATTTGTGAGCGTCCGAGTGACGGGCGCGGGAGAATTTGGTGAGGGGAGCATGAATATTAGAGGCCAACAGTAACCAATTTGATAGGTTCTTCTCCATGATGTTGACATCGGGATTGAGAGTGGGGGCTGAGCTGGACAGCGTGTTGACAAAATCTGATTTGTTAAGTGTCCTCCATTTTCTAGTCACCCCTCCTGTAGCAGTGGGGGCTTTGGTCCTGGCGTTTATGGAGGCCGTGAATTTCAGTAGGTGATGGTCGGACCAGATGCAAGGTGAAATTGAGGGCACTGATAGAATGATGTTAGAAGACCAGATTTGGTCCAGGATGTGTCCCTTTTCATGGGTGGGAGCTAGTACATGTTGGATCATATTTAGGTTTGAGAGCAACTCGGAAAGTTCTGTGGCGTGTGGACTGCCCGGGCATCCTGAAACCAGTAATTCAGGTCCCCTATAAGTAAGACATTAGGGTAGTTGGTAACGAGGTTAGCCATTTGTTCGCTAAGTGATACGGGAAAAGTAGGCATTGCCTGGGGAGGGCGGTAGATAAGCACAAAGACAAAAGAGCCATTGTTGGTGTCGAGTTTGAGAACAATGTTCTCGACTTCCGGGAGTGCAAGGGGAGTGAGGGTAATAAACTTGAGGTTTTTATTAATGATAGCAGCTACCCCACCACCACTCTTTCCTGGGGACCGGTTGGCGTGCAAAATGTAATAGTCAGAGGGGAGTGCAGCCAAGATGTCAGGGGCAGAGTCCTCAGTTAGCCATGTTTCGGTGACCAGAAGGATATCTGGTTTTTCGGATGACAGTAGCAGGAAAACGTCGAGCTGGTGCTTGACCAGAGAGCTGGTCTTGAGATAGGAGATGTGCCAGGCCAGAGGTTTAGCTGTAGAGAATCTAGGGGTGGAGGAATGGGGGGGGCAGGGAGGTCGAATCGCTTGGTTTTAGGAAGATGTTATTTTTCATTATACTGTTGTGAGCAGTAGGGTTGAGGGGGGCGTAAGTGTTAGCTAGTAGTCTGAGTTGTATGGACGAATATTTGATGATGTTGGTATTGGTTGAGGCCCCAGGGCCCGTCTTGGCGCGGGCGGGCGCAGACGGGCTTGCCTTTGGCGCGCCTTTGGCACGCCGCCGGGGCTCCCGCGCTACAGTGTTCATTTTAAAGCTAAGCCCCGCCTCTAACTCCTCCTCCTGCCGGCCGATTGGATGAGGCCACGGGGTGGAGAGGTGCAGGGGAATGGAGCAGCGATCGAGTCACAAGTAAGTATTTTGTACGATACAATTTTCTATTAGCGCGATATACACAGCAGTGATATTTTTGAGCAGAGTTTTAAAAAGTTAAAAACGCTGATAGCGGAGGTCCGCGCAGCAACAAAGAAACAAATATGCCCGCTCCTGCGCTGCTGGTCGTTTTAAAAGCTAAACCCCACCTCTAACTCCTCCTCCTGCCAGCCGATTGGATGAGGCCGCGGGGTGGAGAGGTGCAGGGGAATGGAGCAGCGATCGAGTCACAAGTAAGTATTTTGTACAATACAATTTTCTATTAGCGCGATATACACAGCAGTGATATTTTTGAGCAGAGTTTAAAAAAGTTAAAAACGCTGACAGCGGAGGTCCGCGCGGCAACAAAGAAACAAATATCTGTAATTCTACAAGGTTTACTTTTCCACCCATACGTGACACAGGTGAACTTGGGTCAATGCACCAGTGCTGAATATGAAAGACATGTTATTGTGGCACTGCGGAACCCCACCCAATCCCATAATTGGAGTAGAGGTATTGCTTTTGGGTTACTAACAATCTGATAAACAGGATCAAGGGCACTGTGGTAACAGGAACAAACCTGTTTCATTATTCACAATATCACACACACTGGACTAAGAAGAATAAACACTTAATACTACAACAGGCCGAACCTGTTTCTCAGCTCATCTAAAATAGCTACATAGGATATCATAAAATCTGCAAGAAGGCATGTTGTGAACAACAAGAATATAATTAACATTTCTAGCATAGTTAATATGTCAGATAAATCCTAACTCCCTAAAATCTCAGTCTATGCGCTACACTAGGGGAGAATGGAGAGTAGAGCAATTTGTAATCTAGAGTTTCTTAGGGAGAACCGATGCACTTCACATCTTGTTGACAACTAAAGCTGTTGTTATCAGCGGAGACATGAAGGCAATGTTCCCTGTGAAGGTCAAGCACATGCTGCGGTAGCGGGCTTCCTCACAAACTTGCTTTATCAGCATCAGGCGAAATGTATCATCTTCGAAGTGCACTGGCAGTAGGTGAGACCGCCTCTGGCAGAATCTTATGCGATAATCAGGGCGAAGGACCTCTCCTGACAACTGGTGAAGTGTCAGTCCTTATATACTAAATCTTATCAGAGATTGATATTTTTGACATAAGTTTAGGAATGGCTGACAGATTATGTGTATGAAGGCTTATGTCCCAGACGTTTGCTTATGAACTGAAGTGCATTCATCAAGTGCTTCGTCCAACTCTACAGTTTGTGAATAGTTCAAATAGACAATATGTATTTTGCAGTATACAGGCACATTAATGATTTCCAATTATTGAAGTCAGACGAGGCTGTCTGTTTATACCTATAATTTTTAGGTCTGGCCTTGCAGCTTGAGCTGTTTTGCCAGACTATTGTTTTCCAAACATTTCATGCAAAATATCTATAATTAGAGGAACTTTTGATCAGAAAGCCTCATCTGCTGGTCTGTTAAATTGTCAATGACATTTTGCCTTTACCCACCACAGTATACAGCATGGGACAATGGGCCTGCCCACAATACGCATTAAATCCCTTCACATTGAGTGATCGCATAAAGTCTGTGTTACACTGTTCACATACATCTAAAAATAGTTATTTTCTCTTCGTTGACAAGGTTGGCTTAGAGTGTGATTTTTTATTTTATTTATTTTGCATATTAACCTTAAATAGCAGCTAATTTGCCTGCATTTTGGGTGACCACTTAGATGTCAATTTGTGTCTGGTCTCCTTTTTAAGTCTATAATGTGTTTAAGTAACATGTTGCTGCCTGCAATTCGTTTTAGTGCTTGATTATGTGACAATTCATTCTTGGCACCTTCACAAATAACAATAATAATATAATGCATGTCACAACTGAAAACACAACACTAAAACTGAAAAAGCAACACTGGTAAAATTGCCACAGCAGGGAATGTCTTTAAACTGAACTTTTTAATGCAAATATGTGGTAGCCATGTTTATGTTTTATTTCTCTTCTTGTTCGTTTTGTGGCATATGCTTCCAATAACAAATAAAAACAAAGTAACCTCCACATAGCTGACAAGGCCAGAGCTAATGGCTTTAGAGCTGCTTCTTTTAAATTTCAGAAAGTATCTGTCATCCCTTCAATGACTGAATGGAAGCAAGTAGCAATTAAGCAGATTATCAATAACACAACATATTAAGCAAAATCACAAATCATGAGCTAAGATGCAGGCTTGTGGCCACGTCAAAGGGGGCTAGTCTCTTCTGCTACTGGGAAGGTTGTCTGTTTGGGGTTCCTCCAGTAGCCGGAACAGACAGTTTGCAATCCCTGTAGCGTTAAGGTAAGTTTGAATGTACTGCTCTCCTTCACTGCCAGATTTAACAGCCAGGCATACACTCCTGCGGGGCACACACAGAAAAGAAATGCTTCATGGAACCACACCAGCATGAACTATTTTTCAACCAGAGGGATATATATGTATCCCACTTGCTCAGCCTAGTTCTACACCAAGTGTGCATTTGCGCATCCATTCTCTGCCTGAGTCTGCATTTTTACATTGTGGAAGGTCAACACCAATAAGAGGAAACTAGGGAAGATGTAATTTTCAAGAAAGTGATTACACAGAAGAAAGTAGCTGGATGCAATATATATCCTTACTTTTCAGAACGTTGCCCACATCTATAAACAAGGTGGACTAATCCCCCTGATGTAGAAGTTGAAACCATGAGAGGTCCATGTCTATATAGAAGGATGAATACCTGTTTGGAAACTTGAGCACAAAGATGTTGGTTCCTTACTGGGTGACGGTCTCAGCTTGGCCTCCCCAGTGAGCCAACACCCAGACCTGAGGCAGCAGCAAGACCCAGTATTCCATCCAAACAAGGTGGGTGGTCATGCATTGACCCTCAGTCTGTGTAGACTCTTAAGTGCAACATCTGCCACTGGCTTGTTCCAGCATCATGGACCAATCAACTCCTATGGTTGCTTCTATTCTGCCTCTGCCTCTTTAACCAATCTCTGTGAATCCACATCTGATTCTGCACCTCTCCCTGAGCCATCACAAAGTGACATCCCAAGCTCCCAACTGGATGTTTCCTTTGCTACATTCCCTACCTCAAGGATGCAGCATGGAATGAGCCGGCCACTTCTGTTATGTTGCAGTTAAGTTTTAGGTCCGGCTAGACCGTGCTAGCACTGTCGCTTCGTGTCATGTTATATAGACTTTGTGGCTTTCAGCCCGCCCATAGGCTTCCCATTTGCTGGCTCCATCAACACTCTGCTATTCTTTCTCCCCATTTGTCCATGGCATACATTTGTCATGCCTCTTGCTGTATTGAGGCCTTCCCGAGAGCAAGTACTATATCAATATACTGGTAACCATTTTAGCATCTATTTTAGGAACTACTTCTTTCTTTGTTGAAAAGCAATTCACATGATCGCTCCTGTTTTCACTCCCTTCAAGATCCTCTGTAAACAGGCCGGTACATCTTGTTCTTATCTCGTCACATTTGTTGTGCATTTAAAGACTGAGGTTAAATGTCAAGCTCTGTTTCCCTATCTTCGGTGCGTGTTCAGCTCTCTCCAGACTCACAGAAGGGTAAGTCTTGTCTAACAAATGTGGCAACCCTATATAAGTGACACCTTTATCAAACCAAACATGTCAGTGTCAGGCAAAAAACTTACTTATACTACATGTGCTACAGCACACATGCTTAATATTGACGCGTCAGCTTATTTGTTGTTAAAACTATCATCATAGTCATGGGAAGTAGGAGTGCAGATATATAGCTGAATAACTGGTTATTTAGTCAGCCTCCAATTTGCACAGTTTTGAGTATATTTACTTCCTTAATCGCTTCTACCTGTGAAGTCGATTTCATATGCTGTCCATGGATGAAGCAGCCGTCCAGCAAGGGGGCATTAACATTTCTGGAACATACGGTGCAAAAGGGAAGATTTTGTTCTAGGGCGAGGGGAGGGGGCGTCATTGCTCGGAATTAGGTATATCAACATTGCCTCATGTACAGGAAACAGAGATTTTGGTAGTCGGGTGGTCACTGTAACTGTGATACTCTAACTTGGTAACACCACTACAAGATGGCCGCCATGTTACTACGTCGTATTGGCCTTGTCTCTTGCCAGCAGTATTTCATACTTAGTTTTCTATAGGCTTTCTTAGTGGTCCTGTTCTTTCCTCTATTTCCATGACTGTCACTTTCCAGGGTCATGCTTTGGTTGCCCGTCTCCTTTGGTGATGCCTGTGGTGTCGGGCCTCAGGCCCACATCATGGCAATGACGGACACAGACGCCAGGAGTTATGGTACAATACACTGGCCATGAGCACGTGCAACCGGGTCCTTTTATTGACAGGCTCACGTCACTCGTGACGCCTGTGAGGGATGCATGTGGGGGTGCAAGTGTGCCCACTGCCATAGGGGAATGGCTACTAACTTGGTGTCTGTCGAGACACTAGAACGTGTCTCGCAAGACACAACATTCCTCCCAAATTTTAATGAAAACACAAAGGCTTTCTAGTCCAAACTGTAGGGATAAATAACAATGAAAATATACACCACACAGTCCATCAGCTTCTCGGGTCAGGCATCCACAAGACAGCATACCAGGACTGGTGACTCCGACTGTAGCAGGACGATCTCGGCGGGCACTCATCATTTAACCTGTGTGATTAGGGACATGAGCGCTTGCTTGAAGATGTCAGCTGCAGTCTAGTAACATGCCGGTGGAAGCATGCCCTTTGGTCCCAGGTGGCTTCCTTTCACTGACATTGAGGATGGTATGTGGTGATTAACAACAGTTCATTAACGGCATGTGTCACGATCATGGTTGGAGTCCATGGTGAAAGTTCACTGGATTATTTCTGTAGTGCCTGAAGTCTCTATTAGGCTGTCTGGCTGTGTCTGGTGACCTGTCGGTGGGGCAATGTCTCTTCCTGCTCTCCCGCCTGGGGAGGCCCTTCATCGGACTTGCCACGGAACCGCTTGTAGGCTTCGATGGGGCTGCGTGGGTGCCAGCTGGGGGCAGCTGCAAACCACCGAGGAGCCAGTAGCCAGTCTCTCGCACAAACCTCAAGGGTGTATGGGTCTTGGTTAGGACATGCTCTCGCTGCCGCAGTTCAGATGCAGATCGGGTTAGCAGGTAGCCTCGGAGTTTCTTGTTGGCTAGTTTGGCAACAGTGTAGAATTCCACTCCATGTGTCTTCGAGATGGTGTCGGTAGACGCACGTGATGATGACTGGCGTGGTAGCATTGCCAGCTGTGTGGTGAATTGGGATAACGGCGGGTGATGACTTTCCTTGATGAATGCAAGCGTCTAGTCTGGAGTCCATCACCTGAGGCAGGGAGTGGCCAGGTACCTCCATGTTCTCTCGGGAGGCACTTGCATTCGTGTCCTGGGACTTCTTGGGCTGTTGGGACTTTGATGACGGAGGAGTGATGAACACACTGAGAAACGTAATGTTTGAGATTCGGTTCGCGCAGGCTGTGCGGCTTACTCTCGGACTCCTTGCTGTCGCTGTCAGGACTCACTCCTGTTGTAGCCTGGGGTTTCTTCATCGTCCGACCCTGCCACTCACGACTTCCCCTTTTAACCTCAGCTTGTTGTTCGATTCTTGGTGTAGACCCTCTGGTTACACTTCCACATTTCTAGCTGAGTGCGGTGTCATGCACATGGCACTGATGACGTAGCTGCCATTGGGTCTGGATGACAGGTGGCGATGATCAGTTAGGAGAGGAGGTTTCTGGATGAACATTATAGCCACTTGACTGCCTCTTCTGAATCTTCTCTTGCACCTCTGGCATTTGCGGTCAGGGGCAGGGACGCCGTTCGACTCCAACTGCCGACACTCTGGGCTGGACTGTCTCACTGTGAAGCGACGGGAGCAAAGCGGTTCGCTCTTGCTGCGGCTTACGTGTGGTTCTCCCTTGGTACTGTTGCCAGGGCAGTCGGTCCGCCTTGGTGGCTGTCTGGTGTCTTTGGAGGTGTTCTTGGCTTGTGGTGCTACAAGTCCTCGTGCCTTTCCCCTCGTTGTCTTTGACACACCTGCGTTTGTCCTGCGTTTGTCTTCTGGGTGACACGATTTCCACTTGTTCTAACACGGCCAACGGGGCCGTTGAACTTCAATGGTTTCTGGACCACTCAGGCGAACCTTCAGTCACTCTTCTCGGCTGCATGGCGAGCAGCTATTCATCTTGGGTGCTCCTTCTTCAGGCAGCTTCTTGACGCTCCTACTCCGGATGTTCCCTCTCCAGGGAATGGCTTCCACAGGCAGTAGGAAGCGAAGCTCCTACTCCAGGTGTTCCCTCTCCAGGGAATGGCTTCCACGGGCAGTAGGGAGCTGTGGTGGCGGCTGGCCACTGGTGGTGTACGACTCTCCTCTCGTCAGCCTTGGGTCACTGATGACTCCTGCTTGAGGAAGTGTGAGGGAGGACACTGTGCTGCGTTTGACCCTTCTGGGCTCCGTTGCTGCTGTGGAGATGTATTGGATCTTCCAGCAGTGCTTCTTTGTGGAGATGTCTCTCTCTCCTGGGCGTCGGCCCGTGCTGTCAGGTTCACTGGCGTGGCCTTCTGTGTGCCCCGGACCAGGTGCGCTCGGTCCTCTCCTTGGACGCTCTCTTCTGGCACAGGGTAAGCCTGAGTTGTAGCTTGCGATTGTGTTTGTTCACCAGCAGGGAGCAAGTGATGCGATCCCCTCTCTGGCGGTGGCGTTGTGCAGCCACTGGTGGTGCGCGCTTTGCACCAGTCTTTCTTGTGCTTCGTCGTTGGCTTCCAACAGACTCTTGGCAGCATCTGTAGCTGTGATAAGTTTGGACTTCTCTAGCTCTTTGCTATGTGGGGGTTCGGAGTTTCTCTCTTTTAACCATTTGGCAACGCCTTGGGCTCCTCTCCGCCGTGGTGTTGGGATCCGTGCTGTGTCTCTTTAGCTTGGCGTGACTGCAGGCACTTGCTGTGAACATGCTTTCACTTCCTGTTACTCCTGTGAGCCGATGAGGGTGGTTGCAGCATGCAGCAAAGTCTTTCTGGCTGTGGCTTGGAGCTTGACTGGTTGTGGTTCCATTACTCTGGCTGGACTTCTAGGGGCTAGGCAGCCTGGGGCCCTCTCTGTGGGGACCATCAGTCTCTTCCCTTTGTTGTACAGTAGGGCTGTTCCAACAGGGACATTGCAGCCTGTGATTTCCTTTGCTTTGCCCAGTGCAGCTGAGGCTTTCATGCCGTGTGAGCTTTTCCTCTGGGCTGACTTCTGAACTGTAGTTTCTTTTACCCCTTGTTGTGCTTGTCTTGCCTGTCATGCTGAATGTTGCTAGTAGTAGGGGGGTGGCTCTGTAGTCACCGTGCTACACTTGTCAGGACAGCTCTCCTGAGGCTGTTGGCTTTTCACATAGGAAAGTATTCCCTTTCTCCCAGGCGCAATAGCTAGAGATGGCCACTATGCGGCACTGCAGTGCAATTGTGTGTTCCGGTCGTGTCAGTCGTCTGTGCCGAAGCTGGAAATCATTCTAAAGTGGAGATGCAGGTGCGGGGCGCCCGCAGGGCTAGGACAACTCCAATCGGCCCCAGATGCTCCACATGCTCAGGGTTGCCTCATAGTGCTGGCCGTTTCTCTGTCCCTACCGGCCATGATTACCTCAATAGCGGGCAGATGGGGGTTGCTCCGGCGTGGTCCTGCGCTTACGGTTTTGAAGGTTGATGAGAGGAAGATGGGGCTGTGCTTTCTTTGCTGCCGGTGCCGTTCCTGGCACCATTTCACTGGGACGGTTGGCGGCATGGGAAGCAGCTTTCCGGCCACAGGTACAGGGGAATTGACTCGCTTTCAGCGTTGCTGCCGCTTCGCCTTTGCTGTGCCCTCAGGCACTCGTGGGGCAGGGGCTGAGTGAAGTTCATCGGGCTGCCCCGGGCTTCGTGTCAGCCAAGCTGTATCGGGAAAGAGTATTTTCTCCTTTGTCTGCGGTGGCAGTCTCTCAGCTGGACTCGTGGTGCGGGGGTGCGTTCAACCATCAGGTGGCGCGGGGAATTCCTCATTAGGCCGCGGCAGCCTTTCCCTTCATCGCTGCGGAGGGCACGGTGTGGCTCCGGTGGACGCTGATCAGATGCAGGTGCCAGGTGGGCCACGGACCAGGTACTGCTTTTGCGCGGTTCTTTACAGGCTTCCTTTGCTTGCTCGGTGACACCACGATTACACTATGTTGCCAGTTTTTTTTTACTTGTCGATGGCCTGCTCTCGGCATGAGTGGGCTCTGCCACAGCTCCCCGGGTAAACCACTGGGCAGTGTCAGGCTGGGACTGGCGGTGCGGGCTTCGTCCAGTGCGGGGACGGGGTCGACACGCTTTGGGGAGTTGCTCCCTTGCGCGCTTTGGCCACTGAGCTACGACTGGCAGCCTCACCCCCGTGTGGGCATCTTGTGACTTTAGTCCTTGGCCAGTCTGACTGTAGGAGGTTGCAGGGACCCACGCATGCGACTGATGGCAGGGTGGACGCCGGTTAACTCACCGGACGGTTATCGGTCGTTTTGCTGGCAATGGGCATGGGCGAGCCACCAGGCAGGCTACGTTGATCCTCCAGGAGCGCGGTGGCGGTGGCTGGGTGACACGAGGGGCGTAGTCCGTTCCATAGTCACGGGTGGCCGTAAACAGCACAACAGGGGGGCCGTCACAGTTATGGCCCATTTCCTCCCCATGAAGGACGATTAAGCGCCGAGCAGCAGGCACTCGGGGTTAGCTACCAGCCTCGTCACCAATGTGGTGTCGGGCCTCAGGCCCACATCATGGCAATGATGGACTCCAGGAGTTATGGTACAATACACTGGCCACGAGCATGTGCACCAGGGCCCTTTTAATGACAGGCTCACATCACTCGTGACGCCTATGAGGGATGCGTGTGGGGGCGCAAGTGTTCCCACTCCCATAGGGGAGTGGCTACTAACTTGGTGTCTGTCGAGACACTGGAACATGTCTCGCAGGACACAACAATGCCATTCGTTCTGGGGTCCACTGTGCTGATTGCAGTCTACTTGGCAGAGTGGGAGCTGCCAGAGGCTGATCATGGAGCATTTCCTGCTGGGCCGCAGGGCCACCCTAAGGGTAAGGAGTGCCAGGAGGGAAGAGTGCAATGTGCACACTCACCGCAACATCTGCAGACACTGCACTGCGCTTTTGCATTGTCTACCGTCTCCTGATATGTACAAAGAAGCACAGTGCACGCTCTGTATGAAACCAATCACTGCACTGTACACAATAAAACCACTCTGTATAACTGTATACTAGTCAGTGTTAGAGGGTTCCTTAAGGAATGATGTTTGACTGCTTTTCTTTAAAACCTGTTTTCATAATCAGTGTACAAATCCGGTGCCTAGTTGGTGATTTCCTCGCATTAAAATACAATAACATATAAATACAAATGTACACATGCTGTACACGTTTGGTATCAACAAACACTGCACACATTATATTGCACCTGATGCATTCTGTGCCGAGAACACTGCTCACACTGTTTACGTGTATCCTCATTGTCACCACTAAAAAGCAACTGAATAAATTGCACGCTGTAGCCTGCAACTACAATGCTAAATGCCATTTCCATGGTGAATTGTGTGCATGGCACCCGAACATTTACTAGAAGGTCTACATTGCACTCTCAGCAATGCACACCTTTGTAAAACCCACCAGCTCTCGTACATTATTCCCTCACTGAGCATGCTGTAGTACATGAAAGCACTGTGCGTTGTATCATTTATATGTGCTGCATCACTGCACATTTTACCTAGTCTACCTCCATTTCCATCTGTACACTCTGCACCGACTGTGCGCTTTGCACACACTGTATACTTTGTAACTGCACAAGGTGATCACTGTGCCAGTACACACAATGCAAATACAGTACACACTGCAGCCAGGCCCTTGGTTTGTACACCACACCACAAGCATGTTATGCACTTCGTGTGGTGCACCCACTGAAAATGCTGTATACATTGCACATACTGTACTTTTCCACACTGTTGACTGTCACGCTACCCAGCCATATGCTAAAAGCAGTTCGCAATCACTACTGTGGACATCTTGAACACTGTTCGCACATACTTGTACACTCAGCTTACATACTTTAAATACAGTGCACACTGCAAACAGAATGCAAACTTTCTTTGGATGACTTTGAACACTACACTCAACATCATTACTCCTTGGTAAAATATAATATAATTGAGAACGCCAATACATCTTGGATTGCAGAGACCAATTGGTTTTGACAATGCTTGTTCGTGTATGTGAGGAACCCTTACACTCCTGCTGCTGGAAATACGCCGGTTGTGAGGGTTCTGGGTGTTCAACTGTAGTGTGTGTCTGTGTGTGAATAATGCACCCTAATGCAGCTCACGATGAAACTGTGTGTATGTGTCTGCGAGAAAAGGGTGCACTGTTGATGCCAATGTAGTACTGGTACCTGTTCTGTACGTCTTAATGAAAATTAAGAAACACTTTTAACAGTGCACAAGCCAGAATTGTTGTGATTGCTGCAGCCATTTAATATTGCTGTTTCAGAGGAAGATGAGAGGGCAGAGACCTGGGGACAGTGCTTGGCTGTGACTGTGTACAACATCCTAGACCTGAAGCAGCACCCTGGAACTGTAGATGGCGCCAGTGCCACCTACAGGTCTCTACATTTCTCTCACATTGGTTGCCAGTCCTCAGGGTGAACCAAGGCATTGCCCGAGAATCGTCAAATTCCAATGCCTGATGAACCGTTCCTGATTTTTCTTGCAGGTAAATCAAGCATTGGCAAATCCAACAGGTCGGACTTTATAGACCTAACGAATGCGGCATTAGCACATTAAACAAACGAGAGAGAGCCAGCAGAGAAGATTAGTCTCATAAAGAAGTCTCATGCAGTTCAGTGCAAGCACTCAAATGAAGGAGGAAAGATGCACTCAAACAGCCAAGAGCATTAGGTGAGGGATGAATGCACCCTTGTGTGGCGCCAAGACATGATTGACAAATCTTCCGAGGGCGGCTGCAAAAGACTAGTTGAATAGGGCAAATGATTGAAAAGGGTGAACCAAAGTTTTAGCATTGGGTCTGCTTGGTAGCTGTGCTGTCAAAACCAGAAATAAAAATACACATTTCACATGTGCGCTTCGGGCAACTTTGAAGGCACCCCAAAGACACATTTGCCGACTGAAATGCTGATTTTGCGACATTGTTCCATTCATATTTTTAAATTTTCAACATAGAAATTTTGATAAAGCTTAATTTTCATTTTGAATCATCAAAACATTTGGATCTGGTTTAAAACTAAAATACATCTGTATTGTTTGACTAACATAGCTTACAAATTCTTTCAGATTATAGGAAGAGCTTTGAAGGCAGTTGATGTGGACTCAAAGTTATTGTGAATATTTGCCGAAGGGAACGAGTTAACAGTAGAATGTAAAGGAAAACCTAAAGTTAACCAATCACCTGAGAGGACAATAATTCTTGCAACATTTAATTCTAAATGATTTAGATTTGTTAGCAGGTACAGCAAACCATTTTATGTACTCGATACACATATTATGGACAAAGAACAAGCGGCCCTTAACAACCTCACCGTTTAAACAAACAAGTCAGCTAGGTAATATTTTCCTTAAGAACCAGGATGACTATTGTTCTGAGGCACTGACACAGTTATAGCAAGTTACAGGACACGATTCTTCAGACAGGCCACTTGTACGGCGATGCATGTGAATGCACGCACACTCTGTTAACCGCTTCACAGCTATAATGTTGTGTGCCTGTATGGGGGGTGCAGTGAGTGTGCGGGCATTTATAGCGTGAATAACTGCATCCTGAACCATTTTTAGCCACAGGTTAAGGTGAGAGAAGACCAAGAGCCAAGTTCGAAAAGGCACTTGTGGAGAAACGTTTTTAGCAGATTTCCCAGGCAGGCTGATGGGGCCTTTAAACGCGTTTGGGTGGCCAACTCCAATCTGTGCATGAAACGGGATCACAGAGCGCGTGTAAATGTGTACCAGACCCAAGTGTTCTCATTTTGATCACATTGGAATGGGGGAAAACATGCAATATATGTATCTGTAGGTCGAGTGGAAATTGTACACAAGCTAATTACCACACCCCACAATACCTAGTCCCTCGGGTTTGTAATAGGGCCCACAGACGGCAGCTGCAGTACAATGTGTATGTCTTTCACCCACAAACGAGGTGAGAAAGTATATAAGGACATATCATCAAGGGGAAGAGAAAAGCGGCGATAATTCTATCGCACTATCAGCAAGGACACGCTAACGCGTGTTCCTATGCCTCAGCGCCGGTTTCCCTAATGCCCATCTTTGCAACGCCAATGATATGCAAAGTGGGCATACCCTACTAAAATAATGTGGAAAATGTCACTAACAGAGATTTCTCCAATTATCAAGCAAATCGCTAACCTGTGTAGCGACGAGAAAAGTAGCGCTAACCGCGCTTATCGCAGGTTTCATTACGCCTGCTTTTAAACTGACTAAGCCATTATAGCCTATGGGTGGTGGATTCTGAGGATGAGACCACCCTGCCCTATCATTAACGTATCGCCTATCGCTGTGCGAATATCACTGGATTTCCAGCGATAATCGCACATTTAGCAGCTATCACTGGATTTTTTATCGCATTGGAGATAAGCGTTGCTGATAGCACGCTATCTCTGCGATAAAATCAAGCGATAGCGGGCGCTTAGCGATAATTTTCGCCGGCTGTTGCTGATATGCCCCAGAGTTGGGGAAGTAGGACGAGAGCTAAATACTAACTACGACCTTCCAAGGGCTATGCATGGGCTGTGCAGCAGAAAAGTGCAGCATGCTGTCCATCCAAGCATCAAAATGCTTACTCCACATATACACCAATAAAACTCGAAAGGAAAAAAAATGCATATTGTGATATGTATGTGAGGTATAAAGGTAGAAAAATGTTCGTTGTGTTGCATATTGTAACAATGTACAGGGGCTGCATGACATTTTTTAAATTGCTTTAAATTATTTTTACATTGAAACCTATATACAATTGACTTCAATGAGCGCAGTGGCAGATGGGGGATTTTAAGGGCGCTTTTAATTGTTAGAAGGATAAATAGAAGGAGGCAGAGAGAGTAGGTGGCAATGCATGTTCAGATTTGCACCATCACTCATTCATCCGGTCTGTACATTAATATTTGCCCCATCACTCGAACTCATTAGTGCATATTCAGTTTTTCACCATAACTCATTCAGCTTGTTCATGTTAGCACACTTACAATTCTTAAAAATCAGGTCAAATTTGAGTAAATACTTAGAAGACGTGGCTACATGTCAATATTTGATCAGCATCTGCAATCACCCGTGATAAGGGATCACAACTTTCAATTAAAATGTACAGGACAGCAGGTGTTTGAGTACGGGAGCTCACCTTTTAAGAAACTGGAACTGGGTTTCAACCAAAACAGCATACCAGCGATGTGCAATGTCGGTTATCTTTCTATATGGGCACATGCCTATGAGTATCATTTAATGGGGCCTGAGAATACGTTTTAAATTATTTTTAAGACCTTGTTAATTAATCCTGATGAATGTGCTTGACTTTGCTGTAATATGCAGTGGAACTAGTCAACTATACATGTATGCCACTAAATGACAGATGCGTCTGAGAGGTGATGTATGCCATCACATACAAATATAATTCAATCTGGTGGAATGTCCTATAGTGATTGACATTATGGTACACATCAGATTACCAGTGATATAGCCAACACACACGATTGTCCCCAATATGTTTGTCGGAGCTAGATAAAATGTAATAATGGGATTTTCGCAGTGGGAGACATACCATCATCATACAAAGAAATACTGTGGGTCTAAGAGTTCTGTGTGAATACCTGATATATTCAATAGAGTGAAACCATCTGGGGTATACCCAAAAAGGTTGAGTTCCCATCACCCACAAAGGTGGCTATTCATCATCTGGGAACCCTGAACTGAACCATAACAACCAACCACTAGGTAATTATGGCGGTTATATGGTAGTCCCAGTCGTGGGTGACCAAGGGTAGGGTGATGGTTTGCAGTGCCAAGAATATAAAAGGAAAAAGTGCTATTAAAAATGGCTATCAAAACACAAACAATTTTATTCTGGTGCTGTCTTGATGCCACTTTAAAAACAGTGCGTGGACAGTGTAACAAATAACTGTCAGGGTGGCGGTCTACATGTTTCGGCTATCGGACTATGGAGTCCAAGCTCTCATCAGGACCTTATGCGCTACTGCAAAAACGTGAAAAAAGGAAACTTATGTAAATTAGTAGTTGGGATGAATTCCCAATACGACCTGTTTATGTTGGTCCGTTTCCCTGGAGTTTTGGGGGGGAAACAAGAACCCGTCAATTTTCGGGTATGTACCTCGCCTCGCCTGGCATCCGCTCAGGACTGGAGGCACCGCTCTCTCCGTCGGTACCCCGCGCTAGCGCCGACGGAGAGAGCGGTGCCTCCAGTCCTGAGCGGATGCCAGGCGAGGCGAGGTACATACCCGAAAATTGACGGGTTCTTGTTTCCCCCCCAAAACTCCAGGGAAACGGACCAACATAAACAGGTCGTATTGGGAATTCATCCCAACTACTAATTTACATAAGTTTCCTTTTTTCACGTTTTTGCAGTAGCGCATAAGGTCCTGATGAGAGCTTGGACTCCATAGTCCGATAGCCGAAACATGTAGACCGCCACCCTGACAGTTATTTGTTACACTGTCCACGCACTGTTTTTAAAGTGGCATCAAGACAGCACCAGAATAAAATTGTTTGTGTTTTGATAGCCATTTTTAATAGCACTTTTTCCTTTTATATTCTTGGCACTGCAAACCATCACCCTACCCTTGGTCACCCACGACTGGGACTACCATATAACCGCCATAATTACCTAGTGGTTGGTTGTTATGGTTCAGTTCAGGGTTCCCAGATGATGAATAGCCACCTTTGTGGGTGATGGGAACTCAACCTTTTTGGGTATACCCCAGATGGTTTCACTCTATTGAATATATCAGGTATTCACACAGAACTCTTAGACCCACAGTATTTCTTTGTATGATGTTTGTTGATTGGGGACTCATACTGTAGCTGGTCTCTAAACATATCCCTTGGACCCTCCCTACCCACACTTTCCCTCTTTGTGTAGGGTTTTTCTTGTATTTAGACATACCATCATGACAAACTGCCCTACCCTACATACCATCATGACAAACTGCCCCTATGATATGATCTGTGGGGGAAGTGATTGGCATTTCTAATGATTGCCTTACAAGATTTGAGGGGCCCATTTTAATTTTTTCGTGAGCTGGTGTATTCTCTAATCCGCTTTTTCATGGTCCCCTGATTTAATACATGAGCCTATACATAATCTGAGGGAATACATGTTTAGAACATTTTGCTGAAAAAGCTTGTGGGAGTGCAGCAATATCCCAGTGTTATATCAGTAATTAGATTTTCTCACGTGATAATTTGACTTCTCCTTTGTGATTAAAAAAGCGACATTTGACAATATTACAAAAGTCATTTTCATAGGTAAATGCTATAGTGTTTATTTTTATAACGCTAATCCTCTCCCCATCCTTTCCAAACAGTGATTTTGTAATCTTTTTCTTCTTTCTTCTGCTGCCAGTAGAAAAAGAGTGCAGTACTCATTTTCATTACCAGATGTTCATCTGAAGTGAGGAGAAAGGGTGCAGTTTCTTAAATCGTTGCTAGAGATCCCCTTAAAGCCAGCATAAGCGTGCATTACCTCAGGCCTTTAATAGAGGGTCCTCTGGAGCTAAAAGAAGGGGTGCAGTCTTCTCAAGCCAGCATAAGTATGAATTTTAAAAAATTCACTCTCACCTTGCTGGACTACATCAATCAGGACAATTAAAGCCACTGGTAAATAGATATACTGCACTAAACCAATGCCCTTAAAATAGCTTTTCAGCCCGACTCATCCTCTCAAGTCTACTCCCCAGATCAAAAGGAGGACGATAAAACGCCCACAGGGCTCAAGAGGAAATGCCAGGCTCTCTTGTGCTTCAGATAAATGAATTCCTATGTTGTTTGTTTTCTACTAGCTAAAAGACCTACAAACACCGCATTGGACTAATCATTTACAGTTCTATGTCCCTTGTCTGTTACACCCATCACCGTGTCTCTACCTTTCTTGGTTCATTTCTTTTTCTCCTCTTTGTATTTTCTGAAGGGTGCCCCGGAAGGCACTAAGGGGTGTACACAGGCTTTTCGGACAAGTGGAGCCTTCGAGGCAGTGTCACCGGCGATACGTTAATTGGCTGTAGGTGTGGGGCTATCTGGATTAGGTTCAGTATGCAGCTGACAGATGTCCCTTTTTGACTTCCCTCTACTGACAAGCACCACAGTCTAATGGTGATGAACAAGGGATGTCCTGAATTAAAGGTAAAGCGAATTAGAGATGGTGCAAGGGTAAAGGGTGAAAGGGTGTTGAGTACGCAAGAGCAGGTACTTGGTTCAGATCGGAACGAATTTGTGGGTTGCTGTGAAGGGATAGGGTGAAAGGCATCGTTTTATGGAAGAAGGGGAGGGGTCAGAGATTAATTGGGGTGTAGCAGAGCCAAGCAGGGGGTTGGTATGTAGGCAATGGGTCTGGTGCTGGGGGCACCAGTGTGGCAGAACTCTGTAGTTGGAGCTGCCATGGAAGGTGGTTTGGCAAACAAAGCTGACAGGTGAGGTCAGCGATGCATTCCAGTGCTGATGGAGCACGTGCATCACCTTGGCACAGGCACAAAAGGAGGGCACAGACCAGTGTAGCCTGGCAGACATTAGACAAGTAGAGGAGAGTGGCACTGTGGTACAAGGTGATGAAGGATGCAGCGGTTCCAGGGATTAGAGGGTTGCAGAGTTAGGTTTTGATTGTCGGGTGAGGGAAACTTGGACTCCCAGGAGTTTGAAGGAGAAGAGCTGGAAGCAGAAGGATCTTTAGAAGCCAATGGAAGAATGGGAGGGGCCACATGGGTGGGGGTAACAAATTGGGGACATTGGTGGGAACATGATTTGGGGTACAAAGAACAACCATAACTAGGAGGTGAAAATTGGTGTTTTACAGAAATCTCTGGATGTTGCATCGACTGAGATGCAAAGGAAAAGAGATATGAAGGTCAAACTTGCAACAAGGAAGGGAGAAGAAGGTATCCGAATTAGCACCACATAGGCAGGACTGGTGGGTTGCATGGGGAGGTTGGGAGAGCATGGAAAGGGAAGGTGGTAATCAGTTGAAGTTTGCAGTGAAGATTTAAGATCTGAAATGTCTGCCGAGATGGGGTAAAAAAGGTTGATGAAAATGTTGGTGAGCAAAGTGGGTCAGAGGGGGGGGAAACGTACAGGTGTGACAAAGGGGGATGATGATGTGAAAGTCGTGCAGGTTGAGAAAGTTAAAGAGAAAATAGCAGGTGAGAACATTCCATAAGAATGAAAGCCGGCTGAGAAGACAGAAAAGGCTGCACGGACTTTTAAGGGGACGGATTTGCCAGACCAGGGCATTCAAAGCAGTCACAATTGATGCTAATAACCAAGAAAAAGATTTGGAAAGGGGAAGCAGTAGAGCTGTTTAAGCTGCTCCAAAGAGAGATGCGAGCTATGCTTACACTAGATACGTAGTCTGGTTGTCCAAGAATAGCAAAAGTAAGGTAAGACTCGACATATAAAACTGGGTGAGAATGGAAAATGTGGAGGACAGGCCTGAGGGTGCTAGGGCTACGAAGGAGAGACAGGAATGAGAACCTGAAACCAGGAGCCAAGCAGTATCACCGCCTTAGGTCGGAGGGTAGGGCAGATACTTCCAGGTGCCTTTAAGTAGCGGCTGTAGGAAACAGCTTGTGCTCCACAACTTGCTTTGTTGTAAGGTTTCCACTCTAGTTTGTGCATCGTTAGTGCTCCAGCATGTTTGTTGTTTTTTACTTCTCTCTGTGTGTTCCCAGTCTGTGGATTTCATGACTCCCTCGGTGACGTGTTACCAACTGGCATTGTCATTTTGCCATCCACACTGCGGCCGCCTCTGCTTCTGAAACTCAGAAAGGATATCATGGTACTGTCTGAATTTGTCGATGGCCTGCCATCTGCAATCATATATCGCTTGAGATTGCTGTGTTCATAAAGAATATAGGGCCATATGTAGGAAGCCCAATACCGGTCGGTAACGGCCGATTTTCGGTAAATATCCCGTTACCGACCGGTATTCAGGCTTTTGGTATGTAGGGGGCACATTTCAGGATTCGGTAATTTACCGAATCGGTAAAAATACCGATTCGGTAATTTTACCGATTCGGTAAATACCGAATCCTGAAATGATATGTAGGGGGAGTGTGTGGTTGTTGTGGGGATTCGTTATTTACCACCAACTAAAAGTTGGTGGTAAATGACGTATAGCTGGAAAAAAGCATTTTTTTGCACTTTGAAGTGTGCAATGTGGCAGACATATGTGTGCCACATGTGCACACATGCAGGAATCAGGGGTGCAACAGGGTGTCACTGTGACACCCTGCCACCCTTGATTGTGCTCCCCCCATTACCGAATCGGTATTTACCGATTCGGTAATGGTAACTGGCTTCCCATTGATTCCTATGGGCCTCCTGGCCCATAGGAATCAATGGGAAGCCAGTTACCATTACCGAATCGGTAAATACCGATTCTAAATTACCGACCCATTCCGAATCGGTAAATATTACTGATGGATTACCTACATATCATTTACCACTTCATAAATACCGAATCGGTAAAATTCGGGATTTATGAAGTGGTAAATGTTAGGCTACCTACATATGGCCCATAGTGTGGTATTGTGAAAAATATCTACTGGTTTTTCCACCTCGCACCCTTCTAATGTACACCCACTAACTGTTAAGATCAACCTTTTGAAAATCAATCGAAGAGGTGTAACAGGAGGGTCGCCTTCTCAATGTCTCATTTTTACCCTTGTTTCCCCTACTGGGGTCCTGGTAATGAGTCTCTTTCTATATCTGTGGTCACTGGCCTGCCTTCACAGGATGAGTTTGGTGGAATTTCGTCTGATTCCATCATGAACGAGTTCCCCTTGCTGAGTCAAGGCATGAGTGAAGTTCAGAAAAGTTAAATGAAGAGGAGTAGAAATTGGTAAAGAAGAACAAGTTACTTATCATTGACAATACCTTATCTGGTAGATACTCTATTTAGCCACAGATGCCTTACCATAGAATATTCCCCAGACGGCAGACTGGATCAGAAAAGGTTCGAGTAGTACTTCGGCGTGCCAGAAGGTAGCGCTGATTGGCTGTGCGTTGGCTGTGCCTGATGTGACGTGCGCAGTGCCACTCCGGCGCACTGACACCAGTTACTTTTCGTGACACTTTCCCACTAGAAGCACAGAGCCATGACAGAATGTTGATGTACCAGTGTGAAGACACTAAGGACCCACAGGGTTCATACTAGTTGTACAAAATCAGTTCTCAGAAGCGAGGAGAATGAGAGGTTCAGTAAGGAATCTGAGGTTATATAGAGTCTCCACCAGATAAGGCGTTACTTGATCATCTGATAGAGAAATCTAGCCACAGATTCCTTACCTTAGAATAGATACCCAAGCAATACCTCCCTGGAGGTGGGTCTGCAAACAAATTCAGACCAGGAAATCCTGCTGGACCGAACAGGCAGAATGCCTTTCATAGTGTGCCTGACTAACCAGGCATCAGAGCCCGTTAAACATGTGCAGAGATGCCCACGTCACAGCCTGACATATGTCTAGGACAGGAGCTCCGGGTGCTAACGTAGTGGTCACAGCCTTGGCTCTGGTGGAGTAAGTCAGCAAGCCCTTAGGGGGCTGCTCTTGGCCAGTGCATAGCAGATCTTAATGCAGAGTACAAACCATCTGTAGATGGTTTGTTTCTGTACAATTTTCCCTTTCATTGCTCCAGCGAACCCAATGAAGAGTTGATTGCTCACGCGATGTTCTCTGGTAGATCAATGTAGAACAATAATGCACTTTTGGGGGTACAGGTGATGGAGTCTCTCCTCTTCTTGGGAAGGGTGGAGCTGAGCAAAGAAAGTCAGCGATGTGATGTTTTGGCCAATGTGGAATGCTGTCACCACGAGGCACGTGTTCTCAGAAACAGTTTGTTTAGAAAAAAGTTGGTGCAAGGAGGGTGCACAGTGAGTAAGTACAGCTCGTTAACCTGGTCAAGAGATGAAGAGGGCAGCTGGGCATAGGCTTAAAAAGTGAGCACACCAAAAAATGTAAAACTAAGTTTAGGTCTTATTGGCCATGATGAAGAGTTGTGGAGCAATCAGGTGTTGAAGGCCTTTTAGAAAACAAGTCACAACAGGTGACTTGAACAGAGAGGGCTGATATGGCAGAAAGATACCCTTTAACTGTGTAATTTGTGATCCGCGAGGCATCGATGGCTGAGTTTGTCTGCCAATTTAGTACAAGAAACATGAAAAAGTCATATTACAATGGAGTCATGCATTCATGTGGTAAATTCTTCTTTAAAGCTTTACATCAGTCAGCCCAGCCAATGCGTTTAGTCCGTAAGGACTTCATCAGGGCTGCAAATTAAAAAAATACAAGAAAGAAATATAACATCTATTTTATGAATATTGACAAATACAATTTTGACCATTTTACTGTTACAAAAAACTCTCACAACGTGACTCCAAACACAGATCACCTATTTACAACTTGGTTTCTTTTTTTAGTTTTTTCATGTAAAAACAGACAGATACTGCTACATCAATTATCCAAAGTTGAATACAGTTATTTTCAAATACACAGATTAAGTACGTTTAGCTAAAGCTTATTTCAACTGTGGGTAACATAGAAGCCTCACATATTATCAAAAGAGAGGTGGTGCCACCAATGTTCATGTTTCTTGTACTAAATTGGTATTGACAAGATAATACAACACAAACATTGTTTTCCTAATATCCTTAAATTAGAATTGATATATTTGCAATATAAGCACTTCTGTCCCTATCTGTTTCACAATATGCTTATTATTTGATTCCTTAGCAGTGGGTTCATAAACAGTTGAGGGCTCTTACTTCTAATTGAATATATAGTCAAACATACCATCTGATAGCATAGACTGCTTTGTTTTTTTTAATTGTTCATACTGATCCAGAGGGGCACTGGTAAGGACAAAATAGAGCACAGTGAACTGAAAGCACTCGTGGCCCACCATGGACCGCAGGTGACACCGGTGGGTAGGCAAGATGGCTATGTAAATATAGGCATCCTGAAATTCCAATGCTAACAAAAAGTCTCCAGGGTCCAGGGCAGCTAGGACCTGAACTAATGTGAGGATCTTAAAGTCTAATATAAGGCAGAGGCGTCCGTCCTTTTTACGCACTAGAAAGTAGCAGGAATATCAAACATGACCTACTTCTGATGCCAATATTTCAAGAAGGAAGACTCAAGGATCGCCGGGGACATGGGGGAATAACTATAACAAAAAACACACCGGGGTCTAGTAACAAAACGATAGATGCACAGAACCAAATGGTGAATAAAATGTATTCAAAAATATTTATGAAATACAACAGGGACCGTATTTTTAGAGTTGACGGCGTTCCGATCTCAATAAAAATGGCAGGATCATCATCAGGACTCAGGGGGTTACAACAAACCCAAGAGAGGAATTATGAAAGGTAATGCAGTTGCTAAAGGAGGAGGTCCCTGGTGCCAAGCCGCAGGAACAAGTTGGCTGTGAATGGCCGGAGCTGGAAATATGCTGGATACCCATATGGGGTTCCAAACAGACGGCAGTGGGAAGCATGTGTGTGGTCTGGGTCGCAAGGTTGAGTGCCAGATTCCTTGACTGGGCTCGAATCTGCGCCTTGACAAAAAGAGATATGCCGCTAGAGCAAAACTACCAGAGGGTGATGTACAGTTTGGTAAACAGGCGACAGACAAACTTTTTATTCGTAACGTGACTTACCTGACAGGAACAGAAATGCTGTTAGAGCACGGGCAGGAATCGCAACAAGGTGACAGCAACGGAAAGGTATTTACGGGGAATGGGCGATTTCTCGTATTACATGGAGCTAATTTTGCATCTCAGCAAGGAATAAAAAAAGTCTCCGTCTTTAATATACTGACTGCAGCGGAGTTAACCGCGGTTCCAAACACAAATAGGCTTCGTTGTATGAAAATGTGACAGCAGTAGAAGTTAATTAAAGAACCACAGCCAAGCGCTCAGGTAAGTTAAAACAACAAGCGCTGGCCAGGCAGTGGCTGTTTATTACGTCTTAAGAAACAAGCAGCTGTGTCTCTGAGAGAGACAGACGGAAGGGGAAAAAAATAGTGCTTGCCCAGTAATTGAAGGCACTAGTGTAACGCCGCGGGTAAAAGAGCCAATCCCGCAGGGTGTAGATAAAAGGAGACAGGGTGGCAACAATGAGGGAGTGACGTGCCTTCAGTGCAATCATTGCACTGCCTTTGGCATAATTCGTGACGCAAAACAACGTGCACAAATCAAAACTTAAGGCGGAGCTGGGACGAGGCTTCTGGAATCGTATTGATTCCAAGAAACTTCGTAAGACGAGAGCAGCGCATGTGCTGCTTACGTCAGGCCGAGACCTAAAAAGGGCTATGACGCCAAAATTGCTATTTCACCACCTATGAAGCCTCATATAGAGAGCAGAAGAGCCACTATATTTATTTTAAATGTTTATTTTTGTTTCGTTGGGGGGTGTTCAGAGCCAGGGGCACGAGATGGACAGACTCTACAGAGGTTCCAAGCCAATTCAGTTTCTCTCCTGGTCGGAGCCAGCTCAAGGACCTCGCAGCTCACATGGGGGAGCTGACGATTAGTGGAAGGAGCAAGAATTTTGGCTGATGCAGGCCCGGCCCATGAAGTCCACATAAGCAAGCTATATGTGGAGGTGAAATAATACTCACCTGCTCTGCGGTGGAGGTAATATAGGTGCTGCAGCACAAGGATGTCACAGACAGAGGTGTCTTCTGGTGTGAGGAATGAGAGCATGAGATGGGGCTCCCTGTGCACCTGTTAGGACTTGGCTGTGGTTGCTCCCACCTCCGAAAACTAGAGAGAAGACTATAATAGACAGGAGCAGCCTTAATTGAAGAGCTTCAATGGGTCAGATGAGAGGGGGCACTGGTCGAAAAACACCAAGACCAGAGCATCTTCTTTTGGGGGCTCATACTGGATATCACTTGTTTTCTTGATGGGAGATGTTTTCATTTGGAGACATTAATATCATGGGGAAACACTCAACAAAGTGAAAGAATAAATGTTTTCTGCTATAGAGAGGGCTCAATAGCAGATGTACTTCAGGGACAGAGAAATATGATGGGTACACCAGAGGGGACAACAAAGATATTGAAGAGGACAGGAAGGAAAATGCTAGCAGTCGAAGAGAAGTTGGGTAAAGTGAAACAGAGTCTAAGTGATAGAAGTAGTAGTGGATGGTCTCAGTGAGGAAAAGAGTTCAGTCTCCACAGTCATGCCTGAAGGGCTTGAGCCTGGAGTAATGAGAGGTAGCATCCTCTAGGCAAACTGTAATAAACACCTTAATTGCTATAAACGGGAAAGTGAAGTGTAGATAATGTTAGGTGTGGAACGTTATTTCACATTTGAATCATGTATGTGCTTCAATATTAGTTGCTCAACATTTGATTCCACATACATGCATTAACATCATGCTATTTCAATGGAAATAAAATGGTGATGAAGCATTTTAAAGCATTTTATGGCATAGACTAAAACTAGGTCTCAACTAGCATCGATTCTATATTTATAAAATGGCTGCTGTGCCATGATGCCAATTGTGTGCTTATATTTTGCTCATTTGACACTACATGCAGCAAGGTGCGCAGTCTATTTTGCATGAAATAATGCTCTTGAAAAACTCACTGGAGGAAGCACTTTTGCTACTTTCCAGTTCTCTTCCTATTACCATATTGTATTGCATTCATTCATGATTGTTTTCTGTTGTTTATGTAACTCGTTTGTTCTGACACCTCCGGAAGACTTTAGGTCCGAAAGGGCAAATCAATATTCATGTAGTGCGTTAGTGCTGTGATGGCAGGGTTTTATGTCATTTTAGAATAATATAATATGATTTGTTGAAATTAAGATACTTCTGCTCACATCATTCTGACTTTGCAGTTTCCATAATTTTCTATACTTAAGTCGGTAGTATAACACAACCACACATGTCTAAACCACGCATTCCTTAACAATGCGGTCGGAACAATGAATGAGTATTAACCGCACATTCCATTACTACAAAAGTGTTTACAACGACTTGCCTTAGGGAAAGTGTTGGGTTTTGGAACAGTATAATTTACTATTCCAACTCCAGTCCGCGCAACAGTAGGGAAAGCGTTGGACTTTAAAGTCCAAGGCCGCTTTGCCTAAGTCATGTTGTTTTAATTACATGCATGGTAAAGGAATTCGTTGTTCCGACCATGTTGCAAAGGCAAGGAGTGGTTTGGCCATCGTCGTCGTTACTGTTTCCCGCTAAAATCAGCTATATCAATCCTCGAATTTGATGACGAGCCAGGTCTTATTGTACTCTTTGCTGAGCCTCCAAGGATGCTGCCCCATTTTCTTCTGTTTTACTGCACATTTGAGACCTTGTCTATTTTTCACATCATTGCATTATTTCTGTGGCTGATAGCCTTCATGGTAATTGATCCATTATGTCGATTGTTTCAATGAGAATCGTTGCTGCATTTGCATTTTACATATTTTCTGTAGTACTCATTATGCTTGATTAAACCTTCTTAGTATTTTAGTTCTCACCTAGGCAGCGCTTGCACTGTCTCTTCGAGACATGCTGTATCTAGGATATGGGCTTGAAAAAACGCCCATATTTTTCATTGGTACCTTTTGCTGTCCTTTAGAAATGCTGGATTTTCATTGGTGAATACACTTACAAGTCTCTCCTTTTGAAATGTTGTGTCCTCCTATGAGGACTGACCCTCTTACATGCGTTCTTACTGTTCAGGTTATTTATGCTTAGTTTAAAAAAAAAAAATCTTTGTATTAAACAACCAAAACGACATTTCCATTCACAATTTGACTAAATATATCACGTTACATGATCATAATCTCAGTCGTCACCGTTGTACATTCTATGGCTAGTACAGTAATGTAGTGATCTCTATGGTGTTACACGATCTTCCAAAGAGAGAACAACTGGGGGTTCACATATATTACCACAGTAGTTATTCCATTTGCTCCATATGTCAATCCATTTTTTGGAGCACCCTCTAGAAACATACACATATTTCTCCCGTAGCATACACCAGTCCATGTCTGCTTTCCACCCTTCAACCGTGGGCGACATCGCGTCCCCCACAATCTTGCCAAGTTCCTTTTTGCGACCATCAGCCCCAACGTAACCCAAATGCGGTCTTTCCTACCTAAATCTGTGGGTTCACAGACATTTAAGAGATATCTCTTAGCCTCAATCCCTACAACTAGTCCGAGGACCTCCCCCAGACAGGCATGTATCCCCCTCCAATATCTCTGTATATACTCCCACTCCCACAGGATATGCATAAGTGTGCCCTCCTGCCCGCATTGCCTCCTGCACAAGCCATGTTGCAGGGTGCAGTACCAAATGTGGCCCAAGTGACAGCCTGTGGTACTGCACCCTCACAAAACTGCTTGTTTTTTATTCTGAATACACCCCCTTTAGAGAATGCACTGGCTGCCGCACCTTCTAATAACTACGTTGTGTATCGCATGTTCAGAGGTGTGAAACTGTAGCAGTTACAATCCACCACTCCGTGACTGTTTTCTGTTCAAACTGACCACAGCACTAGCTAATCACTGCTTCTAATGCTGTGCCTTTGCCGTGCTCACTGCAGGGACAGCCACATGTATTCAGAATTTGGTATCTTAAACCAGTGTCTTGGCCAACATTCCTATTCTGTAACTTCTTTTCATACTGCTGTGTCAAGCACTGCACCAGCAGTCTTGCTTTTAGGCTGCAGCATAGATAAAAAAAATGGCTCAGTAACATATAGCACTCGTATCAAGAACCATTAAAGTGGTCAATCTGCAATGGCTAGTATCCTGGGTGTTCCTCCAACTGCGGAGGAGTACTAACAGTTAATGTCAAGATGTCTAAATATGATAACCTGCACAATGAAACAAGCACACACCTCTGAACAAACACTACTAAATGACATCCTGCTTGTTTCTACTTCAACATAAAACTAAATGTCGTTCTTCCTCTATTTTATGATTAACATCCTATGGTTTTTAACTCAGCTAAATGAAATCTAAGAAACGTCCCCTACCAGAAGTGACTGGTTCCCCACACCCATATTATGTTTATTATTCATCGCTTTGGTTCCCTCGTCTTACTTTCCTGGCACTAAAAAGCCTACGACGCATCATTAATATTAATGTCAACCTCACTTCCTCAAATTTCTTCTCATCAGTTAATGTCAAATCTTTCAATTGATTGAAATAAGTCACACAGCTGAAAAAAGGCATAGTCATACCCTCTATGTGGTGCTGAATTGCTGCCAAAAGGACACGCTTCACGTGTGTCAGCATCAACCATCACTGAGTGTCCAACAACAGCACACTGCATTCTGGGACATGCAGTTTTCTTTTCACCCCGTTTGTGTAATTGCAGACTTAAAAGAAATAATTGCCACAGCTGTACATAAGGCCAGAACAGAGAACTCTACTTCCAGGATTGATTTATTTATAATTATTTATTTGCAGATTTATAGAGAGGGTACTGGACTTGGGGGTGCCAGACCACTTTACAATAATAACATTAGGAATGTCCTAAAATTAAATGTATAATTCAACACTCTTACTGGCTAGAATATGAGGTCATACGACTGGTAATAGCGCTATGCAAATATGATCACTCCACTGCAAATAAAAACTAAAAGTAATAAACATTGTCATTTTCAAACTCAACAGCTCTAACTTTCACAAATGTGAGACCGATTGCATTGCAAATGGTTGTCTAAATGATTGATCTCGAACTCTGATTTTGAGCCCATCTTTCCTTACTGAACTGTATTCTTTAAATGTTTATTGAATCTTGTCTCCAGGGACACACTGCCTCATAGACCTTGAGGTTAACACCATCCTTACCCCACAAATTAGGTGCCATCATAATACGGATTACCTATGTAATAGCGCACCCATAAAGGGCAGCAAAAATCTCTGTACTCAGCCAGTGATGTGCCAGGAGGAAACTGCACCGCCAAAATGTGCTCTAAGATTAAAGAGCCATCAGAGTCCCATGCCAGGCAGCACAGTGATCATGGAGTGAGAGAAATGTACCATGTACAAAGCTTTTAATCATTGACCATCACCAGACATAAAGATCCTGATAACGAAGGCGGTATCTGGAAAAGCTTCTGCCTCAGAGGAAATTATTCATTTTTTTTGTTCTAAAGATTTAATAGAATTTAGAAGTTATAAAGAACAGGCAATAAATACACACTATTTTGAATGTCAGACACCTAAAGACAGATTGACTAGATCATACAATCAACAAACTTCTATACAAAAAAACACAGCTAAAACTGTGTATATCAAGATTGGGTAGACACTCAACATTGGATAGGTCGAGACTAGGACATGAGGTTTATCTGCTATATTATAGGATGGTCCTTGAGTTAGATTGACTGATTTTGGGGGACGTTTGTTGAGAAAGACATTTTAGTTAAGTCTTAAGGCACTCTATGGTGAGAAGAGCAAAACTATGATAGTGGGAAGAATAGCAGACAAGCGAGGATAGGGAGGAAAGAAGTCATGTGGTCCAGGAAGGGGCTCACAAAACAAGCATTACCTCCATAAATAATACTAAGATGTAAGGCTCTGGCGAGAGAAACATTTTATTATGTGTTGTGTCTGAAAACAACCAGTGTCTTCCATATGCGCTATGAAGTGAAAGCGTTCCCTTCAATCTTTGCCTGAGCAGTGTGAGTGCTTCTGAGATAGGTAACCCAAACCCACCATGTGTGGTAGGAAACGTTATTAGCATATTTTCAATCAAGGAGAATAACTTTGAGTGCAATGGTAATTAGGAGGTTTAGGAAGGCAAGATCCAGATCTGAAAGCTCAATGGAAGTTGGGGATGTGTTCAGACCAAGTGTTATAGTTGGAAAATCTAGTAGGATAACTATCTTGAAAATTGTGCATAATCGGGCAGTAATTTCCTCCCAGTAGAGATTCAAGCATTCACACATGAAAAAGACGTTCTGGCATCAAAATGCGCCATTTTACTTGAGCAACAGGTGTCATAGTCTATTAGTTACAGCTTAAAAGACTTTCGGTGGGGTCCAGTAGAGGAAGTGGGAGGCAAAACATTTTGCCTATATTAACCCCTTCAGTGCCCATGACGAGCTGGACTCGTCATGGGCTGCGGTGGCGCTGTGCCCATGACGAGTCCAGCTCGTCATGAACTCCGCCTGCTAATGCAAAGCGCGGCACTGGGCGGGGAAAGGGGCGGGCATGCAAGGTTAATGAAGGGATAAGTTTGTTTTGAAGCAAAGGGGGAGCAGATTTTAGGCCAGGACTACACTGAGGGAAGTGTTTTCTTCCCGTATCGTGGAAGTAGGTAGATCATTTACTCTGAATAGAAGAGTTATGTTGACTACTGGGGCTACACAGAGACCTGTAAATCTTGGATGCAATATTACCCCCAGACACATTTGTCTAAGAGAAGAAGTTGGTTTGAGTAGAGGACCTAGTTTGTAGATCTTTGCTTTGATTTTCAGAAAGTCATAGAAAGCTAAGTTGGAGAGGGCATGTTTCTCTTGGAACGTGGCAATGGATAGGCCCTCAACTTCTGACACAACATCTGATACTAGGGTGATGCCTTTCTCAGCCCACTGAAGGTCAAGTGTGGGGGAAATTGTCTGTAAATTTTTTTTTGATCCATAGTGAGACAGAGTAGGATTTATTGATGTTGGAGGAGATGGATGTGTCCTGCATTAGCAGGGCTTTAATTGTGTCTCTGATAATTTTTTTAGAATGAGTAAATAAGGTGATGAGACATAGTCGATGTTATGGGTAAGGGGGAAGGGAGATGACATTGCGCTCGATACTGATCTGGGTGGGAGGGCACCGGATTAGGATCATCTTCATGCAAATGGTCATCTTGAGCAGCTAAGAACGCTGTACGGTATTTGAACTAGTTTGGTTAAGGAAATTATTCTACATTATAAATACAAAATATCCTGAGAAAAGTGATATACTCTGTTGAACTACTAAAACTCCTGATTTCCACTTGGATAACAAGCTCAGTTTGACTGGCTAAATCAGTTGCCCTCCTCATGCTTTATTCTTTTGAGATCCCAAACAAAAGTAATTCCTTTACACTTGGATTCCTGTCATAAATCATTAATCCAAGTCCTTGATTGTGCATCACCACCTAACATCGCTACAGCCATCCCACTCCATCCCCACCCCTCACTTAGGCTACAAGATTGCCAGACAAAACAGGCTTCACAATCCCAGAGGTGGACTCGACCATGGCACTCTCATCTACAGACCATCAGGATCGCGGCCCAACTTCACTGACATGATTACAGACTTCATTGCACCACTCACACTCGATGCTAGCAATTACATTGTACCCCGGGATCTGAACTTCCACCTGGAATACCATGTCGACCCCAAACAAGAGTACTCATTGAAGACCTTGTAGGTCTGGCCCTACCCACGTCGCCTGACACCTCCTGGACCCAATTTTCGAAAACTATGCAACACCTGAGTCCATGAACCCACATCAGTCCTCTGGACAGAGCCCTCATCAAGTTCAGCATTCCAGTCCTGGTCAAGTGCACATGTACCACTGCCAGGCCAGTCTACCGAACTGAACAGCATCACTGGTAAAGACTGGAACACTGCTCTCAACACCTACTGATCTGAATACAGCAACAGATTCCCCAAAGCAATCAAGATTTTTAACAATTGGATCATCTCCTGAGCCAAACCCCTGTCCCCCCTCAAACACAGCAATACAGCAAGATCCAGATCCCAGGCCAGCTGGTACATGAAGGAGCACAAACGGATGAAACACCACAGCAAACAATTGGTGTGTAAATGGAGAATGAGCCTGAAAAATGCAGACAGGAGCATGTTCAAATCTGCACTAATACACTGCCACCAAATGAATCGGATCACTAGATGTGCCACTCTGGCAGGCCGCATTGATGCCAGCACCAAGATAATCAAAGAAATCTTCACCATCGTGAAAGATGTCACCTCACTATCGGCTGCAACCATTCACAGCCAAGGTCTTAAAGAAAATCATCACAAGACACTGTACCAAATACCTCAACAATTACCAACTCCTTGACATCCCTTAGTCTTGTTTCAGACCCAACCACAGTACTGAAACTGCCCTAATAGTCGCCATGGATGACATCCGCATGACTCTGGAGGGAGGAGACATAGCGGCTTCATCCTCCTTGACCTCTCAGCAGCATTTGATAATCTCCCACCCCATCCTCATCCAACACGACAATAGAGTCCAAGGATACGCACTGAGATGGATCTGCTCCTTCTTAACTGGAAGAACCCAGTTAGCCAGCCCGGCACCATACACCTCAGACGCCTGAGACCCCATCTGAAAAGTTTCCTAAGGATCCTCCCTGAAGCCAACCCTCTTCAACACATACATGATGCATCCAGCCAGCATTATCTACTCACACAATATTAATTTCCTTTACTACACCGATAACACGCAACTCATTCTCTCCTTTCTCTCCCTCATGGACAAGACACCCAGTACCGGGATCAAGTTCAATGCCTGCATGAGTGAAATCGCCCACTGGATGAAGACCAACTGTCTAAGCTGAACACCGACAAGACTGAAATTCTGATCTTTGGGAAGAATATATCTTGGTGGGACTCTACATGGTGGCCAACAAAGCTAGGATCGACAATCACCCCCACCACCCATGCCAAGAACATTGGGTTCATCATTGAGAGCCAACCCGACTTGACTGCCCAAGTCAATGCCGTCACTGCCTCATGTTTCCAAACCCTGAAGATGAGGAAGATGTTCAAATGGCTACTGATCAGCATCAGGAAAACCATCAATGCACATCCTGGTCACAAGCAAGCTGGACGGGAACAACCTCTATGCCGGGATCAACATAAAAACTCACCAGAAGGCTGCAGACCATTCAGAATTGGGCGTCTGAAATCACTATCAACTTAGAACACTACTCCTGAAGGAGCTCCATGGGTTCCCCATTCACAAGACAAGCACAATTCAAATTCCTCACAAACAAGTTCAAGGCACCGCATAACAATGGCTTCGGCATGCCACTGGAATCAAGCTATCCTGGCTGAACAGGAGTGAAACCCCGAAACCGGTCCTAGGATGCTTGTTTCCAGTCCAGGGAGGACCTGGCTTGGCAGTTCGGGATGAACTGTTCCCATGAGGCACGGGGTCAAGACTGATTTGCATTTGGCTGGATTCAAACTGGAAATGCATGGTGAGCAAAAAAACGATGGATTTAGGCCCAGATCTCTGTACTGGGGTGAATGTATGACATTGTTCTGCATTCTGTCCATCAACTGTTGTTTTTGCATTTGTCACCCGAGTGGTAAGGGTATGCCCAGACGTGGGTCCCGTGCTCTCCATGCCACTGGAATCAAGCTATCCTGGCTGAAGAGGGGTGAAACCCCGAAACCGGTCCTAGGATGCTTGTTTCCAGTCCAGGGAGGACCTGTCTTGGCAGTTCGGGCTGAATTGTTCCCATGAGGCACAGGGTCAAGACTGATTTGCATATGGCTGCGTTCAAACTGGAACGGCATGGTGAGCAAAATAACGATGGATTTAGGCCCAGATCTCTGTACTGGGGTGAATTTATGACATTGTTCTGCATTCTGTCCATCAACTGTTGCTTTTGCATTTTTCACCCCGAGTGGGAAGGGTATGCCCAGACGTGGGTCCCGTGCTCTCCATGCCAATGGAATCAAGCTATCCTGGCTGAAGAGGGGTGAAACCCCGAAACCGGTCCTGGTATGCTTGTTTCCAGTCCAGGGAGGACCTGGCTTGGCAGTTCGGGCTGAACTGTTCCCATGAGGCACAGGGTCAAGACTGATTTGCATATGGCTGGGTTCAAACTGGAACGGCATGGTGAGCAAAAACAACAATGGATTTAGGCCCAGATCTCTGTACTGGGGTGAATGTATGACATTGTTCTGCATTCTGTCCATCAACTGTTGTTTTTGCATTTGTCACCCCGAGTGGGAAGGGTATGCCCAGACGTGGGTCCCGTGCCACTGGAATCAAGCTATCCTGGCTGAAGAGGGATAAAACACCGAAACTGGCCCTAGGATGCTTGTTTCCAGTCCAGGGAGGACCTGGCTTGGCAGTTCGGGTTGAACTGTTCCCATGAGGCACAGGGTCAAGACTGATTTGCATATGGCTGGATTCAAACTGGAACGGCATGGTGAGCAAAATAACGATGGATTTAGGCCCAGATCTCTGTACTGGGGTGAATTTATGACATTGTTCTGCATTCTGTCCATCAACTGTTGTTTTTGCATTTGTCACCCCGAGTGGGAAGGGTATGCCCAGACGTGGGTCCCGTGCCACTGGAATCAAGCTATCCTGGCTGAAGAGGGATAAAACACCGAAACTGGCCCTAGGATGCTTGTTTCCAGTCCAGGGAGGACCTGGCTTGGCAGTTCGGGTTGAACTGTTCCCATGAGGCACAGGGTCAAGACTGATTTGCATATGGCTGGATTCAAACTGGAACGGCATGGTGAGCAAAATAACGATGGATTTAGGCCCAGATCTCTGTACTGGGGTGAATTTATGACATTGTTCTGCATTCTGTCCATCAACTGTTGTTTTTGCATTTGTCACCCCGAGTGAGAAGGGTATGCCCAGACGTGGGTCCCGTGCTCTCCATGCCACTGGAATCAAGCTATCCTGGCTGAAGAGGGGTGAAACCCCGAAACCGGTCCTAGGATGCTTGTTTCCAGTCCAGGGAGGACCTGGCTTGGCAGTTCGGGATGAACTGTTCCCATGAGGCACGGGGTCAAGACTGATTTGCATATGGCTGGGTTCAAACTGGAACGGCATGGTGAGCAAAATAACGATGGATTTAGGCCCAGATCTCTGTACTGGGGTGAATGTATGACATTGTTCTGCATTCTGTCCATCAACTGTTGCTTTTGCATTTTTCACCCTTAGTGGGAAGGGTATGCCCAGACGTTGGTCCCGTGCACTCCATGCCACTGGAATCAAGCTATCCTGGCTGAAGAGGGGTGAAACCCCGAAACCGGTCCTGGTATGCTTGTTTTCAGTCCAGGGAGGACATGGCTTGGCAGTTTGAGCTGAACTGTTCCCATGAGGAACAGGGTCACGACTGATTTGCATATGGCTGGGTTCAAACTGGAACGGCATGGTGAGCAAAAAAACAATGGATTTAGGCCCAGATCTCTATACTGGGGTGAATGTATGACATTGTTCTGCATTCTATCCATCAACTGTTGTTTTTGCATTTGTCACCCGGAGTGGGAAGGGTATGCCCAGACGTGGGTCCCGTGCTCTCCATGCCACTGGAATCAAGCTATCCTGGCTGAAGAGGGGTGAAACCCCGAAACCGATCCTAGGATGCTTGTTTCCAGTCCAGGTAGGACCCGGCTTGGCAGTTTGGGCTGAACTGTTCCCATGAGGCACAGGGTCAAGACTGATTTGCATATGGCTGGGTTCAAACTGGAAAGGCATGGTGAGCAAAAAAACAATGGATTTAGGCGCAGATCTCTGTACTGGGATGAATGTATGACATTGTTCTGCATTCTGTCCATCAACTGTTGTTTTTGCATTTGTCACCCGAGTGGTAAGGGTATGCCCAGACGTGGGTCCCGTGCTCTCCATGCCACTGGAATCAAGCTATCCTGGCTGAAGAGGGGTGAAACCCCGAAACCGATCCTAGGATGCTTGTTTCCAGTCCAGGTAGGACCCGGCTTGGCAGTTTGGGCTGAACTGTTCCCATGAGGCACAGGGTCAAGACTGATTTGCATATGGCTGCGTTCAAACTGGAACGGCATGGTGAGCAAAATAACGATGGATTTAGGCCCAGATCTCTGTACTGGGGTGAATTTATGACATTGTTCTGCATTCTGTCCATCAACTGTTGCTTTTGCATTTTTCACCCCGAGTGGGAAGGGTATGCCCAGACGTGGGTCCCGTGCCACTGGAATCAAGCTATCCTGGCTGAAGAGGGATAAAACACCGAAACCGGCCCTAGGATGCTTGTTTCCAGTCCAGGGAGGACCTGGCTTGGCAGTTCGGGTTGAACTGTTCCCATGAGGCACAGGGTCAAGACTGATTTGCATATGGCTGGATTCAAATTGGAACGGCATGGTGAGCAAAATAACGATGGATTTAGGCCCAGATCTCTGTACTGGGGTGAATGTATGACATTGTTCTGCATTCTGTCCATCAACTGTTGTTTTTGCATTTGTCACCCCGAGTGAGAAGGGTATGCCCAGACGTGGGTCCCGTGCTCTCCATGCCACTGGAATCAAGCTATCCTGGCTGAAGAGGGGTGAAACCCCGAAACCGGTCCTAGGATGCTTGTTTCCAGTCCAGGGAGGACCTGGCTTGGCAGTTCGGGATGAACTGTTCCCATGAGGCACGGGGTCAAGACTGATTTGCATATGGCTTGGTTCAAACTGGAACGGCATGGTGAGCAAAATAACGATGGATTTAGGCCCAGATCTCTGTACTGGGGTGAATGTATGACATTGTTCTCGATTCTGTCCATCAACGGTTGCTTTTGCATTTTTCACCCTTAGTGGGAAGGGTATGCCCAGACATTGGTCCCGTGCTCTCCATGCCACTGGAATCAAGCTATCCTGGCTGAAAAGGGGTGAAACCCCGAAACCGGTCCTGGTATGCTTGTTTCCAGTCCAGGGAGGACATGGCTTGGCAGTTTGAGCTGAACTGTTCCCATGAGGCACAGGGTCACGACTGATTTGCATATGGCTGGGTTCAAACTGGAACGGCATGGTGAGCAAAAAAACAATGGATTTAGGCCCAGATCTCTGTACTGGGGTGAATGTATGACATTGTTCTGCATTCTATCCATCAACTGTTGTTTTTGCATTTGTCACCCCGAGTGGGAAGGGTATGCCCAGACGTGGGTCCCGTGCTCTCCATGCCACTGGAATCAAGCTATCCTGGCTGAAGAGGGGTGAAACCCCGAAACCAGTCCTAGGATGCTTGTTTCAAGTCCAGGGAGGACCTGGCTTGGCAGTTCGGGCTGAACTGTTCCCATGAGGCACAGGATCAAGACTGATTTGCATATGGCTGGGTTCAAACTGGAACGGCATGGTGAGCAGAAAACAATGGATTTAGGCCCAGATCTCTGTACTGGGGTGAATGTATGACATTGT
Source organism: Triturus cristatus (assembly GCF_964204655.1). Lineage (NCBI taxonomy): Eukaryota > Metazoa > Chordata > Amphibia > Caudata > Salamandridae > Triturus > Triturus cristatus. The sequence goes on from NC_140582.1 coordinate 503,164,074, forward strand.
TCTGCATTCTGTCCATCAATTGTTGTTTCTGCATTTGTCACCCCGAGTGGGAACGGTATGCCCAGACGTGGGTCTCGTGCTCTCCATGCCACTTGAATCAAGCTATCCTGGCTGAAGAGGGGTGAAACCCCGAAACCGATCCTAGGATGCTTGTTTCCAGTCCAGGTAGGACCCGGCTTGGCAGTTTGGGCTGAACTGTTGCCATGAGGGACAGGGTCAAGACTGATTTGCATATGGCTGGGTTCAAACTGGAACGGCATGGTGAGCAAAAAAACGATGGGTTTAGTCCCAGATCTCTGTACTGGGGTGAATGTATGACATTGTTCTGCATTCTGTCCATCAACTGTTGCTTTTGCATTTGTCACCCCGAGTGGGAAGGGTATGCCCAGACGTGGGTCCCGTGCCACTGGAATCAAGCTATCCTGGCTGAAGAGGGATAAAACCCCGAAACCGGTCCTAGGATGCTTGTTTCCAGTCCAGGGAGGACCTGGCTTGGCAGTTCGGGCTGAACTGTTCCCATGAGGCACAAGGTCAAGACTGATTTGCATTTGGCTGGATTCAAACTGGAACTGCATGGTGAGCAAAAAAACTATGGATTTAGGCCCAGATCTCTGTACTGGGGTGAATGTATGACATTGTTCTGCATTCTGTCCATCAACTGTTGTTTTTGCATTTGTCACCCCGAGTGGGAAGGGTATGCCGAGACGTGGGTCCCATGCTCTCCATGCCACTGGAATCAAGCTATCCTGGCTGAAGAGGGGTGAAACCCCGAAACCGGTCCTGGCATGCTTGTTTCCAGTCCAGGGAGGACCTGGCTTGGCAGTTCGGGCTGAACTGTTCCCATGAGGCACAGGGTCAAGACTGATTTGCATATGGCTGGATTCAAACTGGAACGGCATGGTGAGCAAAATAACGATGGATTTAGGCCCAGATCTCTGTACTAGGGTGAATGTATGACATTGTTCTGCATTCTGTCCATCAACTGTTGTTTTTGCATTTGTCACCCCGAGTGAGAAGGGTATGCCCAGACGTGGGTCCCCTGCTCTCCATGCCACTGGAATCAAGCTATCCTGGCTGAAGAGGGGTGAAACCCCGAAACCGGTCCTAGGATGGTTGTTTCCAGTCCAGGGAGGACCTGGCTTTGCAGTTCGGGCTGAACTGTTCCCATGAGGCACAGGGTCAAGACTGATTTGCATATGGCTGGGTTCAAACTGGAACGGCATGGTGAGCAAAAAAACAATGGATTTAGGCCCAGATCTCTGTACTGGGTGAATGTATGACATTGTTCTGCATTCTGTCCATCAACTGTTGTTTTTGCATTTGTCACCCCGAGTGGGAAGGGTATGCCCAGATGTGGGTCCCGTGCTCTCCATGCCACTGGAATCAAGCTATCCTGGCTGAAGAGGGGTGAAACCCCAAAACCGGTCCTGGTATGCTTGTTTCCAGTCCAGGGAGGACCTGGCTTGGCAGTTCGGGCTGAACTGTTCCCATGAGGCACAGGGTCAAGACTGATTTGCATATGGCTGGGTTCAAACTGGAACGGCATGGCGAGCAAAAAAAAATGGATTTAGGCCCAGATCTCCGTACTGGGGTGAATGTATGACATTGTTCTGCATTCTGTCCATCAACTGTTGTTTTTGCATTTGTCACCCCGAGTGGGAACGGTATGCCCAGACGTGGGTCTCGTGCTCTCCATGCCACTGGAATCAAGCTATCCTGGCTGAAGAGGGGTGAAACCCCGAAACCGATCCTAGGATGCTTGTTTCCAGTCCAGGTAGGACCCGGCTTGGCAGTTTGGGCTGAACTGTTGCCATGAGGGACAGGGTCAAGACTGATTTGCATATGGCTGGGTTCAAACTGGAACGGCATGGTGAGCAAAAAAACGATGGGTTTAGTCCCAGATCTCTGTACTGGGGTGAATGTATGACATTGTTCTGCATTCTGTCCATCAACTGTTGCTTTTGCATTTTTCACCCCGAGTGGGAAGGGTATGCCCAGACGTGGGTCCCGTGCCACTGGAATCAAGCTATCCTGGCTGAAGAGGGATAAAACCCCGAAACCGGTCCTAGGATGCTTGTTTCCAGTCCAGGGAGGACCTGGCTTGGCAGTTCGGGCTGAACTGTTCCCATGAGGCACAAGGTCAAGACTGATTTGCATTTGGCTGGATTCAAACTGGAACTGCATGGTGAGCAAAAAAACTATGGATTTAGGCCCAGATCTCTGTACTGGGGTGAATGTATGACATTGTTCTGCATTCTGTCCATCAACTGTTGTTTTTGCATTTGTCACCCCGAGTGGGAAGGGTATGCCGAGACGTGGGTCCCATGCTCTCCATGCCACTGGAATCAAGCTATCCTGGCTGAAGAGGGGTGAAACCCCGAAACCGGTCCTGGTATGCTTGTTTCCAGTCCAGGGAGGACCTGGCTTGGCAGTTCGGGCTGAACTGTTCCCATGAGGCACAGGGTCAAGACTGATTTGCATATGGCTGGATTCAAACTGGAACGGCATGGTGAGCAAAATAACGATGGATTTAGGCCCAGATCTCTGTACTAGGGTGAATGTATGACATTGTTCTGCATTCTGTCCATCAACTGTTGTTTTTGCATTTGTCACCCCGAGTGAGAAGGGTATGCCCAGACGTGGGTCCCCTGCTCTCCATGCCACTGGAATCAAGCTATCCTGGCTGAAGAGGGGTGAAACCCCGAAACCGGTCCTAGGATGGTTGTTTCCAGTCCAGGGAGGACCTGGCTTTGCAGTTTGGGCTGAACTGTTCCCATGAGGCACAGGGTCAAGACTGATTTGCATATGGCTGGGTTCAAACTGGAACGGCATGGTGAGCAAAAAAACAATGGATTTAGGCCCAGATCTCTGTACTGGGTGAATGTATGACATTGTTCTGCATTCTGTCCATCAACTGTTGTTTTTGCATTTGTCACCCCGAGTGGGAAGGGTATGCCCAGATGTGGGTCCCGTGCTCTCCATGCCACTGGAATCAAGTTATCCTGGCTGAAGAGGGGTGAAACCCCAAAACCGGTCCTGGTATGCTTGTTTCCAGTCCAGGGAGGACCTGGCTTGGCAGTTCGGGCTGAACTGTTCCCATGAGGCACAGGGTCAAGACTGATTTGCATATGGCTGGGTTCAAACTGGAACGGCATGGCGAGCAAAAAAAAATGGATTTAGGCCCAGATCTCTGTACTGGGGTGAATGTATGACATTGTTCTGCATTCTGTCCATCAACTGTTGTTTTTGCATTTGTCACCCCGAGTGGGAAGGGTATGCCCAGACGTGGGTCCCGTGCTCTCCATGCCACTGGAATCAAGCTATCCTGGCTGAAGAGGGGTGAAACCCTGACACCGGTCCTAGGATGCTTGTTTCAAGTCCAGGGAGGACCTGGCTTGGCAGTTCGGGCTGAACTGTTCCCATGAGGCACAGGGTCAAGACTGATTTGCATATGGCTGGGTTCAAACTGGAACGGCATGGTGAGCAGAAAACAATGGATTTAGGCCCAGATCTCTGTACTGGGGTGAATGTATGACATTGTTCTGCATTCTGTCCATCAACTGTTGTTTGTGCATTTGTCACCCCGAGTGGGAACGGTATGCCCAGACGTGGGTCCCGTGCTCTCCATGCCACTTGAATCAAGCTATCCTGGCTGAAGAGGGGTGAAACCCCGAAACCAATCCTAGGATGCTTGTTTCCAGTCCAGGGAGGACCTGGCTTGGCAGTTCGGGCTGAACTGTTCCCATGAGGCACAGGGTCAAGACTGATTTGCATATGGCTGCGTTCAAACTGGAACGGCATGGTGAGCAAAATAACGATGGATTTAGGCCCAGATCTCTGTACTGGGGTGAATGTATGACATTGTTCTGCATTCTGTCCATCAACTGTTGTTTGTGCATTTGTCACCCCGAGTGGGAACGGTATGCCCAGACGTGGGTCCCGTGCTCTCCATGCCACTTGAATCAAGCTATCCTGGCTGAAGAGGGGTGAAACCCCGAAACCAATCCTAGGATGCTTGTTTCCAGTCCAGGTAGGACCCGGCTTGGCAGTTTGGGCTGAACTGTTCCCATGAGGCACAGGGTCAAGACTGATTTGCATATGGCTGTGTTCAAACTGGAACGGCATGGTGAGCAAAAAAACGATGGATTTAGTCCCAGATCTCTCTACTGCGGTGAATGTATGACATTGTTCTGCATTCTGTCCATCAACTGTTGTTTTTGCATTTGTCACCCCGAGTGGGAAGGGTATGCCCAGACGTGGGTCCCGTGCTCTCCATGCCACTGGAATCAAGCTATCCTGGCTGAAGAGGGGTGAAACCCCGAAACCGGTCCTAGGATGCTTGTTTCCAGTCCAGGGAGGACCTTACTTGGCAGTTCGGGCTGAACTGTCCCCATGAGGCACGGGGTCAAGACTGATTTGCATATGGCTGGGTTCAAACTGGAACGGCATGGTGAGCAAAATAACGATGGATTTAGGCCCAGATCTCTGTACTGGGGTGAATGTATGACATTGTTCTGCATTCTGTCCATCAACTGTTGTTTTTGCATTTGTCACCCCGAGTGGGAACGGTATGCCCAGACGTGGGTCCCGTGCTCTCCATGCCACTGGAATCAAGCTATCCTGGCTGAAGAGGGGTGAAACCCCGAAACCGATCCCAGGATGCTTGTTTCCAGTCCAGGTAGGACCCGGCTTGGCAGTTTGGGCTGAACTGTTGCCATGAGGCACAGGGTCAAGACTGATTTGCATATGGCTGGGTTCAAACTGGAACGGCATGGTGAGCAGAAAAACGATGGATTTAATCCCAGATCTCTGTACTGGGGTGAATGTATAACATTGTTCTGCATTCTGTCCATCAACTGTTGTTTTTGCATTTGTCACCCCGAGTGGGAAGGGTATGCCCAGACGTGGGTCCCGTGCCACTGGAATCAAGCTATTATGGCTGAAGAGGGATAAAACCCCGAAACCGGTCCTAGGATGCTTGTTTCCAGTCCAGGGAGGCCTTGACTTGGCAGTTCGGGCTGAACTGTTCCCGTGAGGCACAAGGTCAAGACTGATTTGCATATGGCTGGATTCAAACTGGAACGGCATGGTGAGCAAAAAAACGATGGATTTATGCCCAGATCTCTGTACTGGGGTGAATGTATGACATTGTTCTGCATCCTGTCCATCAACTGTTGTTTTTGCATTTGTCACCCCAAGTGGAAAGGGTATACCCATACGTGGGTCCCATGCTCTCCATGCCACTGGAATCAATCTATCCTGGCTGAAGAGGGGTGAAACCCCGAAACCGGTTCTAAGATGCTTGTTTCCAGTCCAGGGAGGACCTGGCTTGGCAGTTCGGGCTGAACTGTTCCTATGAGGCACAAGGTCAAGACTGATTTGCATATGGCTGGGTTCAAACTGGAATGGCATGGTGAGCAAAAAAACGATGGATTTAGGCCCAGATCTCTGTACTGGGGTGAATGTATGACATTGATCTGCATTCTGTCCATCAACTGTTGTTTTTGCATTCGGCAGACCCTCATCCAGTAGCTATCCAGATTCAAAGTGACTTTCTCAGATACACCCTTCAAACTCAAAAAAACTGAGTAGGATACCAGCAGACTGAGGCCAGATGCACTAGTAATGTTGTAGGAACCTGGCTCTGTATATGGTCTCACCACTAGGTGGTAATACCGTGCACAGAGTCCAGGGGTTCCCCAAAATTGTGCAGGGCCCAATGTAGAATCCAAAGTGCTCTATTGGTGGTAATGTGGGCGAGCCGCCTTAGGCCTAACAAAGGAGTGTAAGACATTTATTGCACAACATAGATCAATAATGGGCACATAAGTCAAGAAGGAGTTCCAGACCAATTTTATAAAATTATATTTTGTTTGTATTTTATTTTAAGGCCAAGATCTTCGCAATAAGATAAGGGCACTTTTAAATAAAAATACTTTTCACTTTGAAAAATCAACACTTTTCAGCACAATTCAATGTTATCATACGGGGAAAAATATATTGCAGTTAAACAGGTAAGTAATGAACTTACAATTCCAGTCTTTGGGACCAAAATGCAGTAAGGGTCAGGTGAGTACCAAAACTGCACCACCTGCGGGACAGGGATGGCTCAGTGCAGAGGGCAAAAGCCACACTGCTTGCAGGTAAGTAGATCGGTTGGAGGGACGAAGCTTTGGGAGTTAGGTTAAGCACAGGGGGGCCACAAAGCAGCACCAAACATACACCAACAGCAGTAGAGGGGCGGCCGGGTGAAGGGTGCAATTTCTACGTCGGGTGCCCAATGCTTTTCATTGGGATTCTTCTTCAGGCAAGCAGGAGTGGCACCAGAGGTTGCAGGAGAGAGACCAACGACAGAAGACGTAAGTATTATTGTAGGGGGTCGTAGGTGCACCATCGGTTCAACTCGCCAAGGCCCAGAGGCTTCAGGTGCAGGGGTGCTGTTTAGCGTTGGAGACTTCTTACTGGAGCCGGTTCGCGGGGAGCCTCTGGATTCACATTGCAGACTCGGGCCATGGGCGTCGGGTGTAGAGTAGGCAGGGATTACAGTTCCAGCTGTATCCAGAGCCCTTGGAGTAAATTTTTTCTGGACAGGTCTGTTGTCCACAGGTGAGTGGAGTCTTTTTCAAAGGCAGCAGTCCACCAAGTGTTTTCAGAGGTCGCTGGCTACAAGACAGGTCACAGAAGCTGGAGACCGACTGGTAGGGCTGGGGCCATGGCAGTCGCCATTTTCAGTCTTCTCTGCAGGGTCTTCTTGCTTCTTAGGTCATCACAGTTCTAGTTTCTAGGTCTGGGGGAGCCACCTAAATATTAGATTTAGGGGTGTTTTAGCAGAGAAGGAGGTAGAACCAATGGGCACCTTACCTGGGGTGACTACACCCTCTATTATCCCACCATCTTGTGGGAGGGGGCATAGACCTAGACCTAATTGGAGGGGTCTCCCCATCTTCAAGATGGCAGAAACCGAAAGATGTGCTTCACCTCGTCCCCACCTCCACCTTAGCGGTGGAGTTGGCAAAGGTAGGCGCACCTCCTATTCTCCTGAGTCTTCCTGCTTAAAGTGGGGGTGTAAACCAGGGGCTGCTATCTGCTGCTAGCAGCTGAGGCTGAGGCTGGGGCTTGCAGTACAAAGGCCGTAAGCCTTTGAAGCTTTCCTCTTCGAGCACTGGCCCATCCTGGGGGAGGAGGTGTGACACCTCTGCCCAGTATGGGCATTGTTTCTGGTCCCTGAGAGCAGAGGCTCTCTACCCAGGAGTCCAGTAACATTTCTGGTGATGGCTGCCTACAGCCAGTCAGAGACCACACCCGGGTCGGGAGGTTTTCAGGGGGCACCTCTGAGGTGCTTTCTGGGTATATGGTACAATAAATCACACACCGACATCAGTGTGGATTTATTGAGGAGTAGTTTGGTACCAAACAGTCCTGTTTTGAGTGAAACCTTTGTGGTGCTGTAGAACTTGAGTTGCTGAGTTTCCAGCTCAGGTACTCTCTATGGCTTTGCTGGCACTTACAATATTAAGGAATGGACCCCAATATTATAGAGGCATATCTGCTCAGGCAGATATGCCCTCACCTGTGGCATAGTGCACCCTGCCTTAGGGCGATGACGCCTGCTAGAGGGGTGACTTACCTATACCTTCAGGCAGTGCTGGCTGGCATGGCACCCAGGTATGGTGCCATGTCGACTCTCCTTTTCTCCCTCACAGGGGCATGCAAGCTGCAAGGGCAGAGGCATGGTCCCAGGGGAACCTCTCCAGCTCCCAGGCCCTAGGTACCGAGTGAATTACAGGGGGTAGAAGTACCAAATGAGGATATGTTCTGGGGTGTGGAATTTAATAAAATATCTACTTGTCCATGGGGCAGGTTGCTTCAAAAATCTACTTGTCTTGTAACAAGATCCACTTGCCCCTTTGGTGCTATGTAGTGCAGCGACAAATTATAGCAGCAATCTCATTATATAAGAGCTCTGATATAGCATCTCTGATTATGCCAAGGCTTATACCATAGTAGTGTTTGAATACTTGATCCAGGGTTAGAATGCCCTTTTGAGTCTGTGCAAACCTACAAACTTGCATGTTTTAAGGGTTTTCAACAACTTTTCTCTAATCTTTTCCCATACTGAGAAATGTTGGAAATTTACTCTTGACAATGGCAGATGTAAACCTTCTTCCAGAGTTGGGAAACAAGTGGTTGTAGGGGAAAGTAAACTTGCAAACACTCAGATTTTCATTTGAGCAAATCCACACATACAGATTTGCTCATGATAAAATGCAGTTCACAAACATTTTCTAGGAGTACTATTTCTTGTCCTAGTTCCGTAAATTCCTGGAAATTCACAAAAGCCATATAGCTGCACTTAAAGCAAGGACATATACCATGGGTGCACCTTTGAGACTTTCTTTAAAAAGTGGGCCCCTAATATGGTCTGGAGTTGACCGTGACCTTTTGTGTTTATTAAAATTCTGTCTCTCTCTGTATCAGCTGGCTTAACTGTGAGTGACCGCATTCTGATCTTTCATAAGGAGCATATTGGCACACAAAGTAGTTTTGTTCACTGCCAGTACCTACTGTGGCAGTGTGTGCTTTTTGAGACCCAAAAATATTTTTTGTTTTTGTCAATGTTTGTTATAATGGTGAGGGATCTACAGCTCCCACATGAATACGGTTTTACAAAAAACATGCCAAAACCAGCCACACATTGATAAACCTCAATAGCTGGTCACCAATTTCAGACCTACTGACTTTGCCAATGCTTGTCTGTTTCCCATAATCTTTCTGAAACTGGTTACACTGATTTTGCGTTATGAATATTTTTGGGAAATACTAACATGCATCAACACGTTACTAAATGATGCTGCAAAGGGATGGTACCTGAAGTTTTACAGTGGTTTAGCAAATGTTTTATTACTACTTTCTTTTTTTTAATGAACATTTTATTTTGAAAGCAAAGAATCATTATTCTTGTTTTCAAGCTTCTGCAAATATTTGCATCAAATCAGAGAGCATTCTGGGAGCATTATACATAGCCTCATATTGCTGATCTTTGGAAACGTATGTATACATTTTTATACTGGAACCACTGTCAGTAGTGCAATCGGAGCTTACAACATTTACTTAGAGCACTCACCCTAATAATAAAGGCTATCAATTAATCAACCATAAATACAAGTTTGAACAGCATTAACATATGGGCAAAAATATTACCTTAACTGCAGACAGTACCCTTCCACTGGTCCATAATGTGGTACTGCAAACTGGCAGCTAAAGGGGTAGTGCTGCAGGGGGTTGGGCCTACTTGTCCCAAGGACAAAATACACATGAAAACTTGTTGTCCTTGACCCCAAACAATATTTCCTAGGCGTCAGGCTATAGGAATTCCACATCCCTGAATGTTTTTAGGGAAGAAGCACTGGTACAGAGGACCTGGATGGAAGGGACCCTGTGCACTAGAATTGAAACCACATCAAAACCAGGCAAAACATTGGGGCTAACTATGCAAAAAGAGGAACTTTCTCACAAATGTTGTGTGCAATAATTGGCTGAAAAGTCCAATTACCAAAGCGAAATCAATAATAGCTGTATTAAATCTACTTGAATTAAGTTTAAAGTTTGCAGCTGTTATTGCTTTTTTTCAACTGTCAAAACACCATTCAAATACTTATAATCACTTACCGAATTTTCTATTCTAAAACTAAATGTATGGGCAAGGAGCTAGACAGGGCAGAACAGGGTTCTGCAATTATTGTTTTTCACTCAGACCAAATTGCCCTTTCATTACACAAATTCCAAAGAGAAGAAGGATGTATAATATGCATGGTTTACCAATGTTGGACGTACTCTTTCTGATGGTCAACACCACCAAAGCCCCTCACATACATGAGTGCCACACTGAATAAAACCTCTGTATGGTGCCATGCAGAATGTCACAAACCTGGGAGCCATGGAAACCGGATCTGCTCAATCAAGTGCCTCAGTGATGCCAGCGGGATGGCGGTCAGGTGAATGGATTGGGGATTGGCAGTAAGGTGGGTGTAGAGGAAGCGAAGCATATACATCTAGTGGCTGAATTGAAGAATGTGAAACTAAAAAACATGGGATTATGCCCGGCTTCCTCACTCTACCAAATTGTGTGATTCTAGGCAATTATTTTATTTCACTTTCCCTCCTTTTTCTTCATTATCACATATAAGAGGACCTCGAAATACATGGCTTCATGATGTGCGCTGTAGAAAACCTTCTGTGTTTGATTTAATGAGCTATAGTGTTGTTCATGTATAATAGGAACCCAAGCCACCCAAAGAGTGCACATAACAACTTTAGTTAACTATTGGCATTGCTGTCAAGGTAGGGGAAAGAAATATTGTTTCTAAATTCATATTTGAAACCTATCACTTTTAATTTAATACTTCTAAATGCACTGATATAATCAATTGCAGTTAGGTGAAAAGGTTCTGCATGTTAATTAAATACACTTTTTGTATTTTGAAGAGACAGTCATATTCTTACACTTTTGCTGTGAGATGTGTTAAAAAATGTCGTTTCTAAAGTAAAGCAGTGCAGGACTCCCGAGTTACATCCTTTCTTTAACACCAATTAACCTTTAAATAAATGCTTGCCTGTTTAATTAAAAATCTTTTAACTGTCGAATCAACAGCAGCCCAGTGCTCCTGTTGACCAGGGGGCCACATGTACAGGGCAGGAGGGCCGCATGCGCCACCCGGGCCATACTTAGAGTACTAGTCCTTTATCCTCTTCTTGGCTTGATCAAATTGTGTGATCTTGGGGTAATCTTTTATTTCACCAAGCCCCCTTCTTCGCTATCACGTATCAGAACACTTTCAAATGTTTAAGTTCAGGATGCGTTACAAAAAAAAACTCTTATATTTAATAGAGAAGAAAGTTTCTCCATATATAATTTAAAAAAACACTAAGGCACACATGGGGTACCTGCGACAGCTGACTTGCCTCGTAGTTCACTAGTGTCATTGTTTTCTTGGGGGTGGGAGCAATTTCATGTTCAAAAACTATCACTTTCAACAAATACCTCTCAATTTATCGATATACTCTGACGTACTAAGGTCACAGTGGAAAGCTTTCGCGTGTCAAAGGCACACTTTCTGAAGAGACTATACCGTATCTGTTCATGTATTTGTGCCATGGTTTACATTCCAAATTTTTTCAGGGTTGTGCTCGTACACGGGTTCTAAAAGCCAAACCAGTAACTCCCGGTTAATTTGTTGCTCGTCCACCTCTAACCTGTCTGACATGTCAGACAGCAGTCAATGTAGCAGCAAAATAACAATGAAACAATGTTACACAACAATTAGAATATCCAGCTTCAGTGAATGCCTTCTGCGCCTTAGACAACTCCAATCTGTACAATGCAGGATTGTGGCCGTGCACCATACGGATGTCATGTCCAAGCAAAGCCCCAGGACAGTTGGCAGTAACCAACAAATACAATTATCGTTGGCTCTCGCCGCCCAAAGCACTCTACTCTGCACACCGTTTTCCATGACTTATTCCCATCAGGTTCACTTGCTTCCGAGAGTTTAGCCGGTGTTACATTGTCGAACTGGGCGGCAACCTTCAACAGTAGGATGGCTCAGACAAACACAGGTGTGGTATCTACAGCCAATCAGCACTTCGAAATCTTGTGTAGTCCTCTATGATTGGCTGAGCAGTCCTCAATGCTCCAATCCTAGGTCAGATTACATATCTGCAGTACCCCACCCCTCCAGACTACTCCCTCATTAGATGTTCAAACACAGGATTGGATAGGTTGTTATGCGGCCGGAAGTGCCACAATTATAGACGAATGGCATTGCTGGGGTTAGTAGTCGTGGGGTTGCATGATGTTCGAGATTTTTTGATGGTAGGTCTGGGGGATTCTAATTGTGGGTGTGCGTTGAGTGGTGGATGTTTACTATAATGGGTGCTGGAGTTTAACGGCTAGAGCTGCTGACCTTGGAAAGAAAGAACCAGGCTTTTACCCCAACATCCCGTAATTTGGGGCAAATCTCTTAATCTCCCTGTGCTTAAACTGCAAAAAAAAAGTACAATTAAATACTTACCTTGTGTAATGTAATCTGGTGCTCATCTAAAGCGCCCTTCTGCCGAGTTCACGTTTTATAGAACTTCAAAAATATGTATTTTTTATATAAAAATGTGAAAACAATATCGTAGCTATGTTGTCGTGCATTGATGGGTGGCTGGATGAGAATTAGAGACCTAATCCTTCTTCCCCATCTTGGCTAAGGGGCGTGGAGGATTATACTTTGTAATCTTTGCCAACATTGTTAGAGATTAAAAATCTATATTTCAGTGTGGGTCTGACTGCCAGCCACCCTCAGTATGTGGGGTGGAGAATTATGGGCCGAACGTGTCCTATCCTTTTCCAAGGTCGAGGGCATTCTCTGTCTCCCTTGGGCACAATACGAGGGCACACACTGGTAGACTGCGTCTAACCACTGTTTTCATGGGGTGACGCCGTCTCACCTGCCAAGAAATTGGGCCCCACAGAAATATGTTCAACTCGTCCCGGTGTAATTTTCAGACACCTGGACGCATTCAGTAGTGCCTGCACATTGTCTCCTTATATTCTGAGCAGCAAATTGCAGACTGCGACGGGGCTTTGTTATTTTAAATTCCAGCTAAGCCCAAAACAAACGCTGAAGTTGAGGGGCAATCAGGTCTCCTATCAATTGAGTATCCTGGGAACCTCACACCTAGCTGACCATACTATGGAGGGGAAACAAGGTGTCACAGCTTGTTATTACTTCACAGGTACTTAAGTGAGGTATATTTTTCACTTCAGTTTATGCATATAAGACATTTGCATGCACTGTAAGAATGTCAGATGTATTGGTCCGCCCCAGTATTTACACAAATAGCAATTTAAATACCACTATTTTGTTTTATTTCTCTTATAGCGCTACTCATCCCAAGACAGGTTGTTGAGATGCTTTACATCATACGTACACATTATACATTGACAATAAATCATATGTGTGTAAATCAATGTATAGGATGTGTACATAAGACAGTAAGGGTTACACGTTGTAAGAGTCACATGTCCTTCATAGCTCACTGTGCTACATTAAAAGGATTACAATTTATGAACTGCAAGTAACAAAAGATCTGTGTTAAAAGCAGTAACCCACGAATCCATCTACATAAAATAAAAATCTGTCATCTGCATGTCACATGATGTGCTTTGCACAAGACATATTATACCTCTATGCTACTTTGATTAAAAACTGAGACAAGAGAAAACACGGATCTCTTCAGCAAGTGCATTAACCTCCAGTGTTATCTTACCAATATTATTATTCCCTGAGATTTACTGGGTTCACAAAGATCTATGCTACAGGTGCCTTAAGCCCATAAGATATTTAAAAAATGCAGACTTTGCTACTAATTAAGCAGAACAGATTTATTGCCACATTTTTCCTTGTTGCAAATTTCTTTGTGGCAGAGTTTAAAAATTAAATGTATAAGTTGCGGCCCAGTTATTGCATCACTTTTTTGGCACAATCCTGATGCAAAATCTAATTTGTTAAATATTGTAATGCGCTCAAATGTACTCATGATAGACCTGCTAAATATGGGTGTGAGGTCTTAAGACCTGATGTCACTTCCTGTGAGGTTCCTTCTTGTGATGTAATGGGTTGTGATGCCACTTCCTGTGATGCCACGCTCCCTGTGATGCTACGCTCCCTAATGTCACGTGCTATGATGTCACTCCATTACTGCCCAACTTGGTTAGTCCCTCCCCCACACTTCTGTTTTTTTAAGACGTATTCCCTGTCGCTGGGGGGTATCTGTTCATTGCTACCCAAGGGTGAGGCTAGAGTCTTCCCTTTGCCCCCTGCCTTTTCCAAGGGCAGGTGGTCTATGTTTTATTTTTTACTACTGTCACCTTGCCAAAGAGGGGCGGTAGCGTCTTGCCACCCCCACCCAACCTGACTGTGTTTGTGCTGACAGTACAGTCTGTTTGTACTACCTCTGCCTGATCCTCTACCAAGCATTTCACCAGGACCACGTGGTCCATACTGTGTGCTGCGAATATTGAAGGCCGTCACAGTTCATACCTGCCCACACTGTTCACAAATGAGAATAGGCCAGCAGGATCGGTGTGAACTGTGATAGTCATGCTTAAATCTTATTGCAGCTTGCTGCAGACAGCTTTAGATGTTTGTTATAGATTGCATTGTAAGCAATACTTAGAGTGGCCCTTGGGTTTGCCTCTAACTCCTGTTTGTTTGTCTTTCTTGTCTATCTCAGTTCACTGATCTCGATTCAGTTGCTTTCCTCCCCAATCTGGTGTTTGTCCCATCTCTAGATCATTTAGGTTTCATGTTTATTTCATTGATTGGTTCAGTATGACCTTGTACTGCTGATATCTGGAAATCACTTGTTCTTTTCATTTTTGTACTGTCTGTACATTCGTACTCCATGATAGTGCATGCCTTTCTCTCGCTCTCTCTTACTAGAATCTAGCTTTTGCTTTTTCCCTCGCTTCCAGACCCCTTATCTCACTTTCGCCACCACTTCCGTGTTCTCTGTTGTCCCCTCTCTGTAAACCTGAGCATTGCTGTGACTCTGTGCCATGCTTTCTCTCCACTCCCTGCCTCTCTCTCCAGTTCCCTCTCTGACTGCTTGCTAATATTGGCTTTGCCAATGCTTCATGCTTTTAAAATTACTCTGGGTGTGGCATAGCCAGTAACCATGACTGTCCATCTTGGAAGTGTATTTCCTATACTTCCTTGTTGGATGTTGTGTTGCGTGTAGATTTAATATGGCAGTCATCTTGAAAGTTTAGAAAATAATGTTTACCATCTAGGAATGTTGAATGCCATGCCGAACCCCACTTTACAAGAAATATATTAAACCTCTCTTTTCGTACATGCTTGTGTCTCACATTTTTAAAGTATTTGTTTTAGCGTTTCAGCTTTGCTTGGGAATTCTAACATAGAGTTAGTAACTCACTCACACTCACTCACTCTCCTTTTGATACCCCACAGGTCGATGTCTGGCTTCTTAAATTTCACATCATGTGACTCTTTGTAAATTTGTTTCTATCAATAACGTTAATCAGGAAAACAGAATCTGCTCTACCCTCTACACATCTGTACACATTGGCGTATCACAACATTATTTATGTATTGTAGAACTTAGTTCATCATATTTGACTTTATTTCTCAAACATAGTCTGCCACATATTCGCCTCTTCTTCTGTTAGTCATGCACAGTTCTCTGAAATGTCTAACCACAGGGTTTGCATTCTTTGTTGAGTGCCACATATGCTCTGCTATCAGCTGTTTAGATCGAAAGTAGGCATCTATTGCATAAACTTTGTTGATCTACATTTTTATCTTGACCATACCTGTTCTTCCCTTTTTTTGCCTAGTGTTCTATTCTATTAACCCTTGTTATTATGTCTCTTAATTGTTGGGTTGATTTAACATTTTATTTGATTCCATGCTCCTTTCTAGACTGTTTGTGATGGTGACGTGATAGTGTAATGCTGAATTACTGCCTGCAGAGTAGTCTTTGTTGCATTTTGGCCACTGCTACTTTGACCTTGTTTAATAGTTGTACTTGGAGATAGCATTTAGAATCTTATGATTCTAAATAATCTTCTCTGTGAATATTCAGTAACAAGCTGCCACATTATCCTTGCCCCCCGTTGTTCCAAAAATAAGATAGTTTTTTAAATACTCTATCTGTGTTGCCTCAACATTTGAGGTTATTGGACAGGATGCAGCGACGGGGATATTTGATGAGCCCAGTAGAAGAGTGGGACCCTGGGCCTGAGCGAAACTACCTAATTTTGCCTAAAATGTATACTGTATTTACATCTGCTCACCACAGTAAGTAATTCCCTGAAACCAAAGCTGAGGTTTCTAATATGATGAGGCCATTACGATGGTGGCTATCAACTATGCTTGTAATTTTGTATCCTGTTATCCATTCAATTTCCCCTGTTTCCGGTAATGCCTTCATGGATCAGATGCATGTTAATTCATTGCATTCCAGTAATTGAATTTCTATTACTTGATGTCATCCACTTAGCACATAATTGTTTTGAAAGGATGCCTTTCTATAGTTATTAATTTAATTGTGAAAAGATTTCAGTATATCCAATTATTGATTAAATCTTTCTCGGCTAGAACTGTCTGCTGTACAATTTTATATATTTTCATGTTATATCAAATATAGTTTTCCTAAAACATATTAATAATACTTGTTTGTAGCAGCCAAAACTGCCCCAAAAATGTGCTACTAGCCTGATAACCTAAATACTTTCGGTCTTTGGTGTCCTTTATTATCTCATTTTATTATAGTAAAAGTAAATCACTTGTAGACTATGTAGTGTTTGTTGCAGTTGTAAAAACAACTAATCATTTTTTGTTTTATCACGCAGGAATGCCACTTTACCTGCTTTGGCTATATCTCATAGGCTAAATCCAGCAAAAATGAGCAGGACATTGGCGCTACGGATGGTCCCATTTACCTCCCTCGCTAGGTCTCAGCCAAGACCACTGTACAGAAGGATTTGTTGGATTTCTTCTTTACCCCATACAGCATTTAAAGTCTTCCTTATCTACCCATTACGTCAGATGTGTTGGACAGCATGGAGGTCCTCAACAGAGGCGGGCTTGACAGACAAGGAGCAAAGTCAGCTCAGTAAAATGTACCAGGGCCTAATTCAAGGAGATAGGGCCTGCTTGGCAGAGGCCATTACTCTTGTAGAGTCCACACATAACCGGAAAAAAGAGATGGCCCAAGTGCTCCTTCAGAAGGTATTAGCTTACCACAGAGAGCAAGAACAGTTAAAAAATGGAAAGCCTCTAGCCTTTAGAGTGGGTCAGTTCTTTTTCTTGTCCATCAATATGTTTGGATTATCTTTATATTTGTTTATCTATTCCAGCCAAATGAATCAGTGTTCCTTTTTGTGTTAGGTGTTGCTCACAGTTAACAGAATTTGCTTTGAAATCCAGCATGTCATGCTAAATCTGTCTGTTTGCCTCGGTTGGCAGTAAGAGGCCTTCTAAACAGAGAGCAGAAATTAATTTTCTATCCAGGACTTCATTTTGGAAATGGCTTAACTGAAGTGGTTACTTCCGAGAAATTAACCAAAGATGAAAGGAGTGTTGTCTACATTTTCTATTTTTGCTGTTCCATAAATAAAACTTAACTTTAAGCTTATATAATATAATAGAAGATTTCCGTTCCATGGAAACAACAAACTGTTGTTTGTAGTGCTCGTGTAAGTTAAAACAGTTTGTGCAGTAAAGAAAGTTAATTTACAACCAGTGCAGCGTCATCAGGTAGATTTGCAAGTCGATGCTAATTTATTTTTAGTGGTCTAAAGCACGTTGGTATTGGATTCATACTAAACTTAACAAAATCCTACGGTTGGGTTCATGCTGCCACAGGTTTACCAAAGAAAATGATGTTGACTATTTTTCTAGAACTCCTTGTGTTTTTGAGACCACTTCTGGCATTACGGTGGAGTCCACTATGCAAAAATTACTGTTTTGCTGTCTCGGAACAGAGTTGTTACGCCAGATTGAGTTTGCACATATGTAATAGGTAGTGTCTTCCTATAACTATAAACATGCCAGAAGTTGTTTGATGGCACAACAGATTTTGCTCCATTCGAGTTTGCTGTATAATCATCATCGTAGTAGAGTTAATTCTGCAATGCTATGTTTTTTTATATGCAAAAAGCAGACAATTTGTCTTGTATACAGTTCATCCACAAAGTGTATAATAAGTGACAAAAACAAACTGTTGCATATTGCCAAGAAAGAAAAAAGATCAATACACCATACTGTCTGAGCTCCAACAAATGAGGGGGTGACATTTCAGTAGAGTATAGCAAACATTACACCTGTGCAATAAATTATGTGCAGTGCTACAGAAAAATAGTAAATAAGCAATGTAAAATATATAGGGCCAGATGTATGACCCTACCAATTTGCAAGTCGCACATTGCGTCGTTTTGGGACTTCGAAATTTGCGGCTCGCAAATAGGAATCTACAACAGTGTCTCAGACACTGTATGCTATTCTTAATGGTGTTGCAAATTTTCTGCCTAATTAATATTCATGAGGCAGGTGCAATTTGAGACCCCATTAGAAATGGCTAGCACTCCCAGGGATGGTGGCCTGCTGGGGTTAGAAGACCACCTTGTCTGACTGTTTTTTAAATAAAGCAGTCAAAAAAAAATGTATTCCTTTTTCCTTAAAGGAAAACGGGATGCATTCAAAAAAAGAAAAATGAAACGTTACTGTTTCATTTTTTAAGAGTAGTCAGTGGTCCGTGAGACCCCTTCCTGTTTGCAAGTGGCTTACCACCTACTTGAAGTAGGTGGTAAACTGCGAGTGTTTTGCACCCGCAAGGTTACTGACTCGCAAAATAGGGTTTGTACATGGGCCAGACCTTTTTTGCGGTCACAAACGGGCCTGTTTCTCGCAAAAAACAGGCATACATTTGACCCTTATTACCTTAGTTTGGCTTCAGTACTGATCATATCATGCAGGAAGTGGTGTGTCAAAGCAGTTCCTTTGGAAAATCATGGCATGCTTTGTGATTTGTTTTATTACAACCTTTTGTCTACCTCTGAATTGAAAAATTGAATTTGGGTGAAATTATGGGCCATTTTAGCTTCCCTGTTTCATTTCCTTTAAGGCGTAGTACAGAGATGCTCACAAAAACAAGTAAATTTGTATTTACTGAATGAAACACAGTTTTAGTTAAGGAGATGGATGTGTCTCACAGATGGGCGTTTTGCGAGCAATGCACCCTTTATCATTGTAAACCCTGAGACTAAGTAATATTGGTTTGTATGCTTGAAACATTTTATTTTTCGATCAAAATGTTCAACTACTTCTTGTAGGGACATTTTTAATGCTCTCTACATTGATGTTGTCATATTCATTTTGTCCTTTCCCCCAGATAATGATTCTCCTAGTTTGATAGTGTGCGGTCTCATTTTTGAGCTAATTCAGAAGAAGACACCTTTGGGTGTTTTAATCCGTTTATTGATGTTGCCACTTCTTTTGGAGATGAGAATCAAATGCATTATGTGCATCAAAAAACAGTAGTCTTAGAGACTGCACTTGTAAAGGATAATTGATGTTTCCATTAACATGTGGATTTATGTTTTAGATTGAACATGATGTAGGTAGATTAATCAACAGGCAATCCTCATTAAGCACATGTTTTTACATCACGCCTACAGACAGCTTTTAGGGTCTGTTTGCGAAAGTCATTTTGTGAACCATACCACACCTTAAGTGGGCTTATGGCGAACCCATTGATTGCTTGTCATTTCTTGGCTTTATTATTGCCCTCATTTGCTTGCTTGCTTATTCAATGGATTTCATTCCTGTTCCTGTGTTTGTCCCTCTCTTGGAGTACGGCGTTGTTACCATCCTTTTGCTTGGATGGCTCGTATCCGTCCCCTGGTCACATTATTTTTTCTATTTGCACTCCTTGTGGATGTGTTTCTTTACTATCTCGCTTGTGTGCTGCTTCTTCCCTCAAATACCGCCTCCACCTTGTGTGCTCGATGTTGCTTCCTCCACTGCACACCCCAACCTCATCCATGGCTTCCAACACTGTCTTTTTTACTTTTTTTATCTGCCACCCCTACTTCAATCTCCTTTTGCTCCTGCACGCAGACTCCTCCACCTGTTCCTTTCATCCTCTCATCCTTACCCCTCTCAGTATAGGTGTCTGCCAACGTGGAACAATAACTAATAAGACTCAAAATGAACTAGCAACATGTAGTTTGTGCATGCATGACTGGTGACACATGCACGCTCATACTTCACCCCACTGGACTGCCATGGCATCATGACGCACATGCACACTTCATGGTACTTTTTTATTTTGCTAAAAGCATTTTTTTAACCAATGCTGCACAGCATCAGTAAAATCCATTGGCAAAGCAAATATGTCCAAAGGGCGAGACCTATTGGATTTGCCAGTGCTCAAGTTCCTTGTATTGTGTTCTTTTCCTGTGATCATGTTGTTCTTGTGTCCTAGGACTTTCAGGTCCTCCGGGTGCTGGAAAATCTACATTTATAGAATGCGTTGGAAAGATGCTGACCAAGAATGGGCACAAAGTGTCTGTGCTTGCGGTGGATCCTTCCTCGAGTACAAGTGGTGGTGAGTGTACCTTTAAACTCTATTCACAAAGCTATTTTTATGCTACATTGGTAGTATACTACATACTACAATAAGCTGTTCACAAACCAATGTGCGGAGGTCTGTGGATACGTAGATATACTTGTAAGTAGTAAATGAGAGCGGGGCAAGGTGTAATAGCTAGAAAATAGGGATTCTTTGCAACAAAAGGTTATGGAAGGGTTAAGGGAGGAGAAAGAAGTCATTAAATGAGTGCTAGGTAGAGGTTTAGGGAGGGGCATGCACCCATCCACAAAAGACTATGGGCCTGATTTTGAGTTTGACTGTAAAGTCGATGCAGTGCTGGACATGGGGGTGCAGAATGACAGGGGGCACACCATGTGCCCCCCCTGCATGTACCCCCTCGCATGGAGGCACTAGAGTGCCCTGTAGAGCCCCCTATGTTTCCTCACCTCCACCCTTATCATGGCAGCCTCACCTCCATGAAAAGGAGTACTGTGAGGAAACTCATAATATGCTTGGTGGTGCCGCAGCGGCACTACCAAGCATATTATGGCCTCAGACCGCCGAGGGGTCACGGATCCCCAGCAGTTGCGGTGGTCCAATGGCGATCAGACTGCCAAACACAGATTATGGCTGTTGGGACGCCAGGGTGCACTGCCACCGCAGTGCCACCCCGAGTTTGGCGGTCAACGGAATGCCAACCGCTGAATCAGCCCCTAAGCCTATTCCTATTCACAATCTGCACGTCTATAGGTTTTTCAGCTAAAAAGGACCCATAACAGTAGTAAATGTACTCCAGCACTTTAAACTTTAAAATATTATATATGCATTCAGTTTAATGTTAAGAAATGAAATATAAATTATGAATACATCTTTTATATTTAAAATATTTTTGATTATTTGAAATTAAAAAATACATATGAAGTTAATTAAAAGAATAAATTCTTTCATATTAATAATATTCCTATTTTTAGTCGTCACTTTTAGTACATCGCAGGTAAACAAATGCTACTGTAGGTGCATTTTTTAAAATACATCTCTAACATAGTTTTAATTTAATGTACTTTAAATATGTCATTCAAAACCAAGTTAACTTGATACTTTGAAAATAAATATATAAAATTCATAAGTAGTAATAACGTTCAAAATTAATTTTTTTAAACCGATTTTTCAAAAACTTTTATAAGCTTTAAAACATTTCTTATACCTTACTGTAGGAAGATCTCTGCACCGGTTACGGAGGTCTCTGCCAAGCATGAGGAACTTCATGGTTATATATGATGATTTCACTGTCTCCACCCCTGTTTCAGGTAATGGGGACATGTAACTCTAGATTTTGAGTATCTTTACACTTGTAAATGGTGACTAGCCTACAGTAGTAAAGTTAACTCAAAAGTGTAAAAGTAAACTTACATTTGTAGATTTACTCATGTTGTAAGTTAACCTTTCTGATTAAGCCCCTTTATATTTTGGGCAATTTGGAGCGCTGTGTATTTAATATAACTAGATAAATACTCTGTAGAACTCTTCAGATCATAACTGGATACTTTAACTGGATACTTTACTGTAGGAGGATCTCAGACCTGTTTATGAAGATCTCTGCCAAGAATGAGGAACGTCAAAAAATGTTGTAAAGTCGGTCAAATATGATGTTTTTACTGTCTCCTTCCCTGTTTCAGGGAACGGGTACATGCAAGTCCACATTTTGAGTAACTTTGCACTTGTTGGTGACTAGCCTACAGTAGTAAAATTACTCAAATCGATAAAAGTAAACATATTTGTAGACTGTAGATTTTTTCACGTTGTACGTTAAACCTTTAAAAATGTTTTGGGAAAATTGGAGCACTGTGTATTCAATCTAACTGGATAAATACTCTGTTGAATTCCTCGGATTATAACTGGATTTAGTTGTAAGAAATACAGTTAAGAAATCTTGCTGACCCTTTTACCTCTAAGTCAGGGAATGCAATTGGCTCAGTTATGCCCCTACACATCTATTCTTAAAACTCTTCACCACTTAAGCAACCCTAATTACCCTTATCAAACATCTCCTATGAAGATGATGCTCAACTATACCTAAAAGCTGCCTTTTAAAGAGGAGCCACACCTCAAAGTGTGCACTTTCCATTCTTGGATGTCATTTCACCTTTTGAGATTTGGCCCGATTAAGACTGAATTTAATCTAATTATTCTACCTCTCAGTACAGCAATCCTTCAATTTCCCTAGTTTTCATATAACATACGTTGAAAGTTTGTAAATTTCTGACTTTCTTCAGGTGTACATACTTTCATTTCAGGAGTTAAGAATTACATTGTATGGCTGTACACTGAAATTCCTTCAGCAACAGAATTAATGACATTTTTACTTTGTGCATAAATAGCTGGTAAAGATAGGGGTTTTGAAAACTAGAAAGCATCTTTTCTCCAGGAAAAAGTGTTAGACCCGTGGAAACGGTGGTGAGAAAAAATATTAATGTCTTAGTCACATGTCCAAGATAATGAAAAAAATAAATCACACTGTGCTCAGCTATATATATTTTCAGTATTGCTAAATGTTCTGAAAACAAGCTAATTGAAGTATCTGGAATCGCTGTCTCCCTCTTGTACGTATCTTTGGCTAATCTTTGTGTGTCATCTATTGAAGTTCTCTGTCTCCTGCACACCTCTCACTTTTATATTAAGTGTAGGTACTGGCATCCTCACACAGATTTAAAATGCTCTCTTGCATATTTGTAAACTTTAAGGCAGTGGTGTAACAAAACCCCTGCGTTGCGGGGGGCCCTGAGCTCCACAGACTCCCCTCTGGCACTGGCAGGCCCCTGACAAGAGCGCTCCAAACTGGGTCGGGAGCGTGGGGGGCCCCCTGCATGTACGTGGAGGGACCCCCCTAGCTTTGTTATGCCACTGCTACAGGTGTACACACTCATTCTGCATGCAGTTTTTGGTGATTAATTTTTAGGGGGATTGAGTGACTTGGGCTGTGTGGATGCACTACAAAGATGTGCTGTATAGGTACGCACTGCTTTGCCAATCCTGCACCTCGGGCACTGATTACGTTTAATAGTAGCTCAGCTAAGTCAGTGCCAGCAATGTTGCTAGTCTTTGTTAACACTTTCCGCAAAGCCGCTACCAACTGAAGCCCATTCATTCTTCCTTCCTTCCTCTCTGATGTTTTACATGCTTTCTCTCTGCCTTAATGTTCAATAAAGATAAATTGTAAAGAGAACTATGGCATTTGCGGGGAAATGTGAGATCTGCTATTTTTCAGAATTTTGTACTCCTGATCTCATGGGCATACACTCCCTAGGGACAGACCCTTCTATTCAGATGTGTGGTAAGAATGACTAATTGTCCCTCCACTCCACGCATACGTGCAGCCACACGTTTGCAGCAATATAAGAGAAACTGCTTCCAGTCATGCCTGACACAACGCAACATTACCCAAATAGGTCTCACCGGCAGACACGTACCCTTCCAATAAGACACTGCTTTTCGTTATAAGTATAGCCTCCTATTTCTTACTCCTTTTCATTCCTCTACACACTCATGCTCAAGTATGCATAGCACCTAATGAACAACACTTGACACTTCCCATGTAGATCAAACTGCAGAATGGCACGCACCCTTCCAGCCTCCACAACGCATGGATTAGTGTGCTACCCGTCCTCCAAAGCACTGCAACTCATTGTCAAGGATATGAAGTGCTACATAAATGCAACTTCAATATAAAAATATAAATGTCAGTATTAAGACATGTCTAAATGACAGGCTCATGGCTTCCCCCTCGCTCAAACCTCATTTATAGGCATGAGGCTGGGCAAAGAATGTGATTCCAGTGGAACATTTGGGCACTTGAATTCTAAGAATTAAAAAAGAAAATCAAAGCAAATGCTTGGCACGTAATGAGATAAATACATATGTATTTCCTTATTTTATGTAGCTATTGAGCATTTCTAACATGCTTATTTAGCATAGCTGCTTTCGGTATGACCATACTTTAGTGGTAGCTGTTGATATGTGAATTGGAATTTTATTCTTGTACAGCATATGCCATTTTCTTATACTACTGTTCTTGTGTTGCCACTATTACTTTTATCAATTACAAAAAGTTGAAAACTTTAACGCATATTGGCTGCAAATGTATACTTACTCAAAAATCAGCGTAAAAATGTAAACCTTCAAATGGCAAAAACAAATAACAGTTTCCCAGTTCTCTTAAGTCTGAAATATCAAAAGCAGTTTGGGTTTTCTGCTGAAGCTTTACTCTTGTGTAATATTCAAGGAATAGCAATTAAAAACCATTTTGAGGTCTCGGTTTTTACAGTGCAGTTGTCAAACAGACCACTTGCTAACTATATACATAGAGTAGAATTTGGGGCTGCCTGTTTCAATCACTGGCTTTCTTTGACCAGCCTCTTTCAGCGTTTGACTTGAGACTTTGTCAAACACATCTTAGCTCCTCTCAGCGGAGTTTGCATCTCTCACAATGCTATTAACTGGGCAAATTCTTCAGCCGCCTGAGTGCCTGAATTGAACTGCATTAGGTACTACTTTGCAACTAGAACACTCTCTGGCTTCTTCTGCTAGTTCTCTGTTATTTGTCTTCCTCTAATGTGTCAGATCATTCTTTGTTCAAATGCACCGCATGAATCTAATTTTGAGTGTGCTAGTACTCTTAGAGGAGTTTCATCTCTTTAATCTCTGTTATTTTTGAGCGTCTATTTTTCAAGCAAGCGTTCTTATTCAAATCTTTCTATGATGTGAAATTCTCAGTAATAGTAGTAGTTAACCGTGCTCGTCAGCGTGGCCCGATAAATCCCTGGCAGCAGATTAAATAGATGCAACTCCTCTAAGAGTACTAGCACACTCAAAATTAGATTCATGCGGTGCATTTGAACTTTTTAACAAGGAGATTTACCTTACATTACTAAGCCCTGATGACGTCTTTTTAAGACGAAACGCGTTGGCTGAATTAAGTATAACAACAAAGAATTATCTGATATATACAACAAAGCTGCAAGTCTTTAATTTGAAAAATCGAATGACCATTTCTAAGAAAAATCTTGATTCGAATTACAATAAAGAAGAATGGATCTACATTATGAACTATCTGCCTAATGACTTCTTTCGTTTTGAAGATTTGATTCTAATATAGACATTATTGTATTTAAATTGTGTTGCTCCTTCTTCTTGTAATTAAGTATTTGTTAGTGTGGGTGTTTAGCGGATAAACCACGAGAAGTGAGCACTTTTTTCCTTATTACTTAATCTTTTTTTAACATTTGAATACGACTAGTGCCGGGAGCCCTACCGTTTGAGTTCTGTTGTTACTACATGCCTTTGGACCTGTCCCTGTCAGCTGTTCTCCCAAAAGAGCATCTATCAAATAATGGGACTCATGCTACCCTGAAAACATACATGCAATCGTTCAGCCTATGTATGTAACATTTTGTGAAATGGCATTCCACCAAACCTCTAAGCCAATCCCTATAAGTATGGCTGTCTTCGATTTCATTTCTACAGTATGCAGATTTTAGCCAGTGCGGAGTTCAGCCTTCTCTTGCAGTGGTTTGTGATGCCCCCAACATCGGAGGTATCATGTAGAGTCGCTATCTGGGCCACCTGGACAAACTATACTTCACCAGTTCTTGCTACCTTTCTCCATTATAGCTTAAGAGCTGAGAAGGATAGATAGTATTTAAAATAATGCCTCCTGGTATTTCACATGTCCAGCTGCAAGAGTTACAGTTCAAGTTGGCTTTGACAAAACTCTAGTGACCCAGTGCCACCCTTGTAATATTTTGAAGTAACTGAGTTTCATATGAGATGGGTGGTTAGTAATGTGGTCAGTCTTCCTCAGAGTAGTACAATTGGAGCCATTCATGCTAGTAGTTTTGTTTTTCTTTTGGTTTAGCGTACAGTTCGCTAGTCATTGTTCTGTAGCTGCCTAAAACCACTCCTCTGTAATCTCCCCAAGTGGCAAAGTACCCATGTAGTGGGGATTTCTCCAGTTTACCAAGGTTTACTTACAGCTTGCAACCACATATGCATTGGGACAGTTTCAAATAATTTCATCTGTGGTTAGGCATAAGCTGAATTTTGTCTTGTTGGTATTCTAAGGCTCTGACTTGGGAGCCTGTTAGCAGATGTTTGTTGTACAGGTTACCTCAAGTTACCTCAAGAACAGTGTTCTTAACTTTTTGACTTCTGTGGACCCCCACTTAATCATTACTGGAATCCGGGGACCCCCACTGAATAACTATTGGAGTCCAGTGACCACTGCTGAATCATTACTGGAAGCCAGAGACCCCGACTCATTAAGTATTTTATTTAATTCACAAACAAATATTTAAAAAATCACAATTTGAATTTGAATGGTTAGGTTGAAGTTTTTCTGAATTTAGGTACGGCAACCCATCGTCCACACTATATTCTGTTTGATGCACTTGCTCTGTGCCACAAATCAATTTGAGGACACAAACTCAACTTTTAGCCTCCAATTTCAATTTCCTTCACATTTACAGAACATTTTGAAATGTTCATATTTATATTTTTCTTCTTTATTTATGTACACTTTATTAATCTCAATTTATTTAATTTTTTAAACCATTTTGGACCCGCTGAGTAGGCTTTGCGGACCCCTAAGGGTCCCCGAATCACAGGTTAAGAACCGCTGCTCTAGAACACCATTCTGGAAAGCGAAATGGCTCGCCACTGGCATATCTAGGTATACCAGTGAGCAATCTGGCACCTGCGTTCTGTAGAAGTTGTAGTCTGTTCATAAGCCCTTCCTGCAGATTTATAAAAAGGCTATTGCAGTAGTCCAACCTGGACATGGTTAAAACAGAAAATGCAGTTTTCTGACTTTCTTTGAGCAGGAATGGTATTACTTTTTTGCAGGATCCAAGGACATACCACATTCACTTGATCCCTAAGGCTGAGCCTGTTATCTATCCAGACTCCCAAGTTTTTCACCTTCTTAGTGGGAATGGGAAGAGGACCCAGTGTATCCGGCCAACAATCAGGGGTCCAGAAGCTGGGGTCACTGCCGAAAAGCACAACCTCCGTTTTCACGGAGTTGAGTTTAAGGCAATTTCAGGCCATCCAAATTCCCACAGCTGTCATACAGTCATGAAACAGTGAAGCTGTTCTCAACGACTTTCCAGGTATCAATGATACCACAATTTGGGTGTCGTCCACGTAGGAGGTCAAACTAAAGCCGAAGGATTCAATTAGGGGAGCCAGCAACAAAACATAGATGTTAAAAAGTGTCAGGCTCATGGATGACCCTTGAGGGACTCCACACGGCAGTGAAAATGGTTTGGTCGAAAATTCACCAAGAGAGACCATTTGAGTTCTATTAAGTAGGAAAGATTCCAATAGTTTCCAGGCAATGCCCTATACTCCAATCTCTCGCAGCCGGTCCATCAACAAAACATGATGGACCATATCAAAGGCTGCTGAGAGGTCCAACATAATCAGTGCAGCTTTACCTCCCTGATCAAGAGACATCCTAATCTCCTCTGTGGACGTCAGAAGAGCCGACTACGTGTTGTGCCCCCACCTGAAACCATAGTGCTTCCGTTTCTTGTAGAAACCAGCTAAGTTGAACATTCATGTTTTTTCCCGCGATTTTCGCAGGAAGAGGGAGCCTAGAGATAGGTCTAAAGTTGTTAGAATCTTTAGGATCCAAACCCGGTTTCTTGAGCAGGGGCAGTATTGAAGCACTCTTCCAAACTTTGGGAAAGTACCCTTCAGAAAACATGGCATTTATGATGAAGGTCAATGCAAATGTAACTGGTTCAGGAGCTAGTTTTAAAATAGACACTGGGCAGGGATCGTATGGGGAGCCTGATTTAGCCGTCATGAGCAGATTCATGGTCTCTGCGGCCATTATAGGGGCACATTTGTCAAACTGTGCAGCAGCGCTCATGTTTAACATACAACCTTCAGTCTGGACAGAGGTAATTTTAGTCGTTACGTCTGTAAAGGTGGAAAAAATGGTCTCAAATTTGTCAAAGAAAACATTTGCAAGTTTGTCACAAAGTTCCTGACTGGCAGTAATGGTAAGGGAGGTTGGATGTGCCAGGGTGGTGACTGTTTTAAACAGTTCCTTCATTGAGTTTTTTGCAGAATTGATTTTATTGGCGAATAACTCTTGTTTAGTTTTTAGAAGCAGCTGTTTATATTGGGCTAAACTACTTTTGTATTCGTTCTTATCCTTTTCGCTATATTCCCTCCTCCAGTTTCTTTCAAAGTGCTTACATAGCAATTTTTGGTCTCTAAGTTCTTGGGAGTACCAAGGGGAGGACGGTCGTGCCCTTTTAGGGCAGAGAAGTTTTTTTGGAGCAAGCTTATTACCTGCTGCTTCTAACCATTTAGTGTATGATGAGGTAGCCTCATCCACATCAGAGGATAAAATAGGAGATGTAGCAGTTAACAATTCATGGAGTTCCTCGGCTTCTACCTTGTTCTACGCCCTGCTCAGCAGCTGTTTCTTTGCTGGTTTCAGTGTGTGTCCATCTGGTGCGGTAAGCTCAAATAGGACTGCCTTATGGTCTGACCAAACTACAGGAAGGAGGCCAGTAAATAGCATCTGTGAGTTATTGGAGAATATGCCATCTAATGTGTGTCCGGCCTGGTGCGTGGCACCCATAACCAGTTGCTTTAAATCAACAGTACTCATCAAGTCCACTACATTTGAGGTATCTGGGTCAGAAAGTACTTCTAAATGGAAGTTGAAGTCTCCCAGTATCGTTAATGAGTTGGCGCTAATCCCATTTTCCAACATGCTCCCAGCTTGTTTAAGAAACTGGCATCTAGGGCCAGGTGGCCTGTAGATGAGGATGCCTCTGAAAGTAAGGTGGTATGAGAGATAAAAACAGAAATCCAGAGCTTCACATCCTTCATAAACTAATGAGTTGAAAGATGCCTTTATAGAGTTGTGGTATATAACGGCTAAGCCATCCCCTTTCCCATTAGGCCTATTTAAAGTGTAGCAGAGGTAGGTGTGAGGTGTAGCTTTAACCAAATCAGGACCTGATGCAACATCTGTCCATGATTCGGTAATGAATGCCATACCTATTTCCTCTTCCTCAATTAATAAAGCACACTCCACACTATGTTTGACTAAGGATCTAGCATTGAGAAGGACACACTTCCAAACTTTATTGTGCGCAAATCTTTTTCCCTCACTGTCTGATTTATTTAGGCTTTTAGCTGGTTGAAATGTTAGTTCCGGTAGTTTTATTCCGCAACCAGGGCAGGTTACTTGGGCATGTGGGGAGCAGGTACCCAGTTTGATACATCCGCATCCAGGGGTGGTAATATTGAGACTGTGCAGTGTTATACTAGAGTAGTGTCTAGGACTGGATTGACCTGGTCCTAAATGAGCAGGTGAGCTGGCGATATGCACGGGCCGTGAGCGGACGGGCACAGACGGGCTCGCCTTTGGCGAGCCAGCAGCGAGCCGGCTGCGTGCGTCCGCTGCACGTTTGCGCCAGCCTATCCTTAAATGGAGTGAGGGGCGAAGACTAGCTCGCTGACCCGACTTACTACCAAAATGGCAGTCCCGCAATTCCAACTGCGGACCTCGGGAGTCAAGGGCTGTCTCTAACTCAATGCAAGTAAGCCCAAAACAGTTTTAATAAACAAAGGTTTCTTAAGGAGTGCTCAATTAGAGAAAAAATTTGCAAGTATGAAAATTGTAGACAAGCATTGGCATAGCCAATAGTTCTCGCTTTTGGGACCTTATAAGTATTTAGATATGCAGCACAATTTCCTTGGTGCAACAACATCAACTGCTGCATGGCTAAACACTTATAAGGTCCCAAAGGCGAGACCTATTGGCTATGCCAATGCTTGTTGCACACAAAAGCAAAGTCGCTTGATTCACTTCAAACAAGCACTGCCAATGTCAATCGTTTTGGTGTTTGTATATAGTGCAAAGGTTTTAGCAAGCCTCACTGCCACACCGAACAGGCATGCGTCTTTCCCACATACATAACCGGCATCACATGGGCAGCAGTGCAGCTTTCCTTAGTCACACTGAGCAGAGAGCGACAGGGCAAGGTCTCCACATAACCAGAACAGCCGGTGCTTTCATTCTACCCTAACACGTGTGCCGCCGCACAGCTCAGTCAACAGTCATGCAAGCTTACCTCTTGCTTTGCAGCATACATATAACGTTAAACTGCAGGACAAGGTTTCTTCACAGAGGGCAGAAATGATTTAGAGAACAACGGTTGTGTTTTCTCACAGAGAACTGGTACACGGGTACAAACCATGCTAGCTTCCTTCAACACGGCAAGCGTAGTCTGGCCAGCATCAGTGCAAACTTTCGTCACACGACGCCAGCATTACCTGTAGCAGGTCAAGCTACCCCCCTTCTCCCCCCAATTAAACTGTGTAATAGTATGCCCGGTTTTTCCCAACACATGGACACAGCAGACGTACAGGCAGTAAAGCGAGTCATCATTATGATGTTATTTTAAGAACGTGAGACAGCGCAAGCATCTCTCACAAACCGAACAAGTACAGGGCACCCAGCAGCTGTGCAAGCGTCCTTCACATGGGCAGAACAGGTACCACAGTCAGCAGAAAGACACACGCAACACAGCGGGCAGACGGAGGAGCCTTTAACGACCAGAAACCTGCAAGAAAAGAGCTAAGAGCGAAAATAACAGGTTCCACGGGGGGCTAACACAAAATGATGTGTTACGCCCGAACATATGATAGTATTTGAATATTGACTGGTTTGCGCTGTATGTTTTGTAAATACTTCTGCATGTGCCCACCTTTTTTAAGGATCATGGGTAAACTCATAATCAGCGACGGTATTTCACGCTGCCCTCTGCTTAAGTGTCCTGAGGAGTTTATGAAACGCGGATTCTAGAACGTTGATATGAAAGCGGTTTACCCTCAACACTGCCAATGTGTACCTCAGGGGCACCGGTGCCTGAAGGCTTGTTTTTAAAATCAGAATTTTCTCTCAGAAACAACAGAGAGCCTCAAATCACGATGCCCGTGAATCTGCCATCTAGCGTGCCTCGCGGAACAAACATAGGGCTAGAAATAAAAAACAAGCACTGAAATACAAGCGTGGCCCCGCGGCTGCGAAAGTTAATTGTGTGAGGGGAAGCAGGAGGTGAGCCCGCGAGTGGTGCGCGCGCTGGGGAGAGCAGTCTGCTGTTTTTCGAAGCATATACTCGTGCTTGTGGCGCGCTCCTGCGCGCTCCCGCAAGGTGTATGCCACCACAAGCACAAGTATGTGCTTCGAAAAAGAGCTGAACGACGGCTAAAGGTCTCCTAAGCCGTGCATGCGCGCTGCGTAGGTGAGACCTAAAAACAAAGGTTTTAGCTGCAATTTTTAAAAGGATTAAAAGCCGTGCTCAATTAGGCTACAAAATATGTGCAAGCATGAACAATGTGCAAATAATCGCCATTCTGTTGGTCACTCCCGGCTAAAGCCTCAGGAGGACTTTAGGAGGTGGGGTGGGGTGTGATGTGGTGTCATCAGGGAAGGTCAAACGATTCGGGCTACGGCGTTCTGTATGGTTTGAAGTCTCTATGGGAGGTGTGCAGCGATTCATATGTAAATGAGAGGTATTTTCTATTTCCACACCCTCCCTTAAATGCCTTGGCCTCACTATGTAGCCTGTTGGCTCCATCACACCAGCAAAGGTTAATGATGCAGTAGACATCCTTGTTTTATTTCTCTTGGTATTTCCCATGTTTCTCAATGAGTTTTTGTCTTTATTCCATCCCTCCCATCTGCATAGTATAGGTGCAACCACTATCCTCACTTACTCCATAGACTCAGTACAGCCATTCATAAACATGTACGAACAGGTTTTCATGTTTCTTATAAAATTATATAGTTGAGATGTCTCCTTTAGCCAGAGTCTTCCCCCCTGTTCGTGTGATGTATGGTCAATCTTATCTCTCCCTCCAGTGGCCTATTCAGGGCTTCCCTTGACTCTTCAGCTATACTAGATAAGAGTGCCTCTTTTACAATGTCTGCTCTTTTCTCCTGATTACTACTCTACAAGTTATTAATTGTTTTCTGGTTGGCCATTAAACATATCTTGTCTCATAGTTATTGCCTTCATGACTTTCCCCCTATTTACCGAACAGGTCCCAGTCTGCCTACATGTTCGTTTTGCATTCCCACATGTAAGGCAAGCTTTCAATACTATGGGTTTAAATACCAGTACTCTAAACCTATTATCAATTAAGGTCAGTAAAAATAACACAAATATAGATTCACAGAGTCTTTATGAGTAATGCCTAATTTTTATTTAATTTCGCAAAAAACAAATTCTAAAACATCATGAAAAAATTGAGTCAGCACATTATTGTATGTGAATGTCATATCTTTGTACATTAATTGTTAAGCCGTATACTCCTATAAAGTCTGAGGGCTACTAGCTTAATAGACAGACACAAATAAATGTAATCTCCAAACTGTCACAATTTCATGTAGACAAACCGTGAATAATTCAAAGCTCTTGTGAACCACCCATCAGAAATTAGACATCGATGCTTTGGGGACTTAAATTTGTTTTCAGTCTCCTTCATCAGGACAAACCATTATTTTCCGTGGCGTCTCAAATAATATTAGCTTGTTTCCATATCTAAACCAAAAAATAATGAAGGTATGCATATTAAAAAGACTCTGTGAGCTATTCCCTCTACAACACCTAAACAAGTGAATCTAACGTTCTTCCCTATTTAGGCAGCTAGTTAGGCTAATTATACATTTCAATCATGAATCATTTCTTTGTGAAGCATTATTCAAACCCCATTTTATTTAGCGGATGCTATAATGATACAATTTATACACAAAGTATTTGTAAATAACATTTGTTTGTTAGTAGACCAAAGGATATACCATAAACCAGACCATATTCTTTAAAATTTTCATTTTTGAGGGATAGCCATGTTGTATGACATTTATCGCTATTGTCATCTTCCTTATATTATGTCATTGTCCTATTTCATAATTGATATCCAATAGAAGGGGGACCCCTGAAGATCAGATGGATAGGCAGAGGGGGCAGGGGAAACATAGAATCAAAGTATCAATAGAAATTACCAACTGCCTACAGCAGAGATATAAATAAGCCCAAAGCTGGGTCTGGATTAAATAGACAACCACAAACCGTGACTGACACAAAGGAGCAAAAGGACGTAGGATAAATGATTATCAAAATCAGTTTATTTAAATATAAAGAGTCAAGATAATGGTCATTGAGAAAAAAAAAAAATGATAAATTGCATGATGCAAACATGTATAGGTCCCACACTAGACATTCAAACACACATTCATTCCCACAACATACTCATTTATTCGACAAACACATAATTTCAAAAACCAAATTATTTCATACATGGGTTAAAACCATCAATATTGAGAGGTTAACAATTTCACAAAATAATAGTTCCAAAAAACTTGTGCTCTCCCAATTCTTAAGGACAGACGGGGTCTTCAGGTAGGCACGAGATAATAAAAAGCCAATGCACGTTTCGGTGTTGGGCCCACGAGGGGCTACACCTTCATCAGGGCACAGGTGGTAACAAACGTGTGGGACACACAATAGACACCTAGAATACAGTCAAAATGATACAAAAGAGAAAGAAAATACTTAAACACATAAATTACATCTGTGCTTTGATACATCATAAATCAACGTCAATCAATACAATCAAAGATTAAGATAATAACCTAAAGGTCCAGAGGGCTAACTTGAAATAGTCTGGAATCAGTGTCAGTCAGGGTATGGTTCAGATACAAATGGAAG
Organism: Triturus cristatus; assembly: GCF_964204655.1. Classification (NCBI taxonomy): domain Eukaryota; kingdom Metazoa; phylum Chordata; class Amphibia; order Caudata; family Salamandridae; genus Triturus; species Triturus cristatus. Next base: position 503,198,042 of record NC_140582.1, read on the forward strand.
GATAGTCGCAAGATAGTCCAATTAGTTAAAACCGAGGTGCACCGAGAACTAACTTCTCAGAGGAGGTGAGTCCAGATAAACAAGAAAAATAACGAAGTACAATATATCAACCGTGCAGTAAAAAGTAAGAATGACACAAGGGTGCTAAGGTTGTCATAGAAATGCCTAGAATGAAAAAGAAAAAAGAAAAGAAAAACAATGCGGGATAGGTTACAACTGTTACATATCAAGAGAAATCAATACCTTTAAATCAGGTAGGTGGCTAAAGATAGCCCTCTACTCTAGGGATGGAAATTTTTCGGGGCCTCAGGGAGCTCAACAGAGCGATTCTGTAGCAAGGAAATACACATAAAGGGGATAGAGTCAGGATAGGGATCATGAAAGAAGCTGTGATTAGGGTCGCAGTAGCTGCTAAGAGAGGCAGAGCTTACCCGAGAAGTTAATGGGGCAGCAAGCTCAGGGTTTGTTCATCATACAACAACATCGCAGCGAGTATCCAACGTGAGGGGCCAAAAGTGCCAAATGTTAGTTCCGATAACAGTGTTAGATGCGTCTGTCGAATACACCGGACAGGGGAATGAATTAATTCCTGCAAAAAACGGACAGCATAAGATGGTAAAAAATATTATATAGACAACTAGATAAGGTGTGTATATATAACAAAATGAGGCTGACTGTTGGCTCTGCCTCTTCATATATGTGTGCAAGGTAAAAGAACTTAGTACGCGCTGGGAGAGAGCACAGTAGTTAAGGGTCAACGCGGGGGTCGATAACGTGGGCAGTAATAACTACGAGCGTTTCCCTTCAGTCAAAGGCCGAATAACAGTGTTAAAAGATAGAGTATGGAAAGCAGGGCCAGATTAGAATAGCCACACAGGGAATCCAGGTGGCGCGCATGGACGTTCTTACCATGGGTAATTTAACAGCGATGAGGAAGATGACCGGATAGCATCATCCGAGTAGAGGCAAAAAGGCTTCGGGGTGAGTTTCTTCGGGAGCCGATATTTAAATGCTGTTGAGAGTCGGGGAGGCTGGACGATAGAAAATCTCGCGTGAGCGAGCATAGATCTAAAAATCGAAAAAGGACTTCAGCCAAGGGTATTACATTAGAACAAAACACGGCAGCCATATTGGAACAGAGCGCGTGATAGAAAACGAACAACATAAGATGGTAAAAAATATTATATGGACAGCTAAATAAGGTGTGTGTATATATATATATATATATATATATATATATTACCTACTGGCGGTCGCCAGTAGGTAGTTATAGTTAGGACCACGTTTCCATAGGAAAACCTCAACATTCTATTTTGAATAACTTTGGCGCCGGTCGACGAATCCTCGCGAATTTCTCAAAATAGGTGGGGCGCTACGCTCCGCTCCTACCCTGAAAGTCTCGGGGGGATCCGTCAAGCGGGGGCTGAGATAAAAGGGGGGTCCCAAAACGCGTTTTTCCCATGCATTTTTCCATAGGACCTTTAGAACGAGCTACAGCCCGAACGGCTGAACAGAATTACTCAAAATTTGGCAGAGAGGTAGTCCCTAGGTCAAGGAAGTGCCTTTTGTAGGTTTGGTGTAAATCTGTTCAGTAGATTCTGAGAAAATAGCCTTTAAATCAATATATATATCTGAGCCCGCTTACGGTACGCTTACCGTACGCTTACGGTAAGCGTACGGTGGCGTGCGCGAGCGCGATTCTGATTGGCTCTTAGATCTTAGTAAACATTCGAATCGGCCGAAACCAGGAAGCGGCGGCCGCCATTTTGTGTATTTCACTCTGAAAAAAAAGAGTGAAAACAAGGAAAGGGGGCAATGAGGAGAGTTACAGACCCCCTAACATTTGTAAGGGGGTCAAAGAAGGACAGAAAAGTACAAAGAAAACATTTATTGATTTTAAAAAAAATCACGGGGTACGCGTACGGTAAGCTTACGGTAAGCGTACGGTAGGAAAAAAAAAAAAAAAAAAATGAAAATCAGATTTAAGTGTTTAGATATTAGGGGGCTCTAAAAAGAGCCGTTGTGTTTATGAAATGATTTTTTAGTGGTACCTACAAGTAAGTACCGATGCAGAGTCTAAGGTTCAAGAGGAAGACTCTGTTCCCTTCATCATTGAAGTGCACACCATCTCCTCTATAAATGTCTTGCATGTCATAACGCAAGTTGTTGTAGTAAATGGCACCCATACCATAGTCACGGAGGAAAGCAGAAACAGATTTGTTGACGTGCTTTCTTGCTTTGTCATCGCACCGCGTGCCCACCGTGCGTGCACGGCACTAACTGCGTAAAGTGGGCGCGCGGTGCGCGAAGCGCACCGCGTGCTCACTGTGCGCGCACGGTGCGCGAAGCGCACCGTGCGCGCACGGAACGAACTGCATTAAGTGGGCACGCACGCCACGAATGGCGTAAAGTAACTTAGCATTTAAAAAACCGTACAAATTCACTGAAAAAACCATAGGTTTCACACACGTTATAGTTAGGAATTAGCATTTAAAAAACCTTGCAAATTCACTGAAAAAACCATAGGTTTCACACATGTTATAGTTAGCGGAAATTTTACTGATAAAAAACCAATGAAATTCCCCCGTTATAGTTAGTGCAGGCAACTATAACTCACGCGACCGCAATCTTCTGCTGATGACATATGTGTCTTTATGAAAAAAAAATATTTGTAATATATGTATAGCTAAAAATGTATGGAAGAAGACATGGGCAAATAAGTGTCTAAATACAGTATTAGCATCAGCAGAGGATTGCGGTCGCGTGAGTTATAGTTGCCTGCACTAACTATAACGGGGGAATTTCATTGGTTTTTTATCAGTAAAATTTCCGCTAACTATAACATGTGTGAAACCTATGGTTTTTTCAGTGAATATATATATATATATATATATATATATATACCAAAATGAGGCTGACTGTTGGTTCTGTCTCTTCATGTATGTGTATGGGAACAAGATAAAAAACTTAAACAAGCGCTGAAAAAGAGCATAGTGGTTAGAGGTCAGCGTGAGGGTCGATAACGTGGGCAGTGATTACTACGCGCATTTCACTTCAGTCAAAGGTCGAATAACAGCGCTAAGAGCTAAAGTATAGAGAGCGGGGCCAGATTAGAATAGCCACACAGGGAATCCGAGTAGCACACACGGACGTTCTTACCGTGGGTAGTTTAGCAGCGATGAGGGAGATGACCAGATAGCATCATCCGAGTAGGGGCAAAAAGGCTTCCGGGAGAATTTCTTCAGGAGCTGATATTTAAATGCTGTTAAGAATCGATGAGGCTGAACGGTAGAAAATGTTCTGAGATGAAGGATTTTTTGTTCCAGGCTGATCTTTTAAAAACCAAACTTCTGAATAGGGGCTACCCCTCCAAATTGGTTAAGAATTCATTCAAAAGAGCCAGATATTACAATCGTGAATCTATGTTCCAACAAAAGGAGGAAAAACCTTTGGATCGTTTGGTCTGTGTGACCAAACACTCTAATATCAACCATAAAATACGGCAGACCATCAATTCACTCTGGTATCTTTTGAATATGGATGACGATAACAAATTGCCTAAACCGCTTTTTGCCTTCAGAAGGAACAAAAACCTCAGGAATTACCTGGTTCGAGGCAAAATTTCAGACCCTCCTTCTTCCCGGCAAATCTCTATTACTGGCCTTCCCCCTATTACAGGTAACCACCGATGTGGCTCCTGTCAAGCTTGTCCCAATGCCCTTGTAGGGCAAACCATCAGCATCAACAAACAAATCATCAATTTGACCGGAATGACCAACTGCCGTACATCCAACATCATTTACGTGATTCTATGCCCCTGTGATTTGGCTTATATTGGCGAATCTGGCAGGGAATGTAGACTCAGGATGGGCGAGCACAAATCTAATATTCGTATTAAGAAACTCGGCGCCCCGTTGGTCTCCCACTGGATTGAATACGGTCATACTGAGCAGGACCTTAAATGGTCTATTGTGGAAAAGATACATACCCCCATGGCCAAGAATCCTACCACCATCCGAAAGAAGAGGGAGGTTTTTTGGATTTATCTTTTAAATGTAGTAGCCCAAGGCCTTAATGAAATTTGTCCCTGGGAAAATGCTATCACTTGATTAGACCACTACCTTACATTCTCTCTCTCATTATAGAGATACTGGTTCCCTCCGGGCTTATTTGGCCCTTATTCCTAAATTGTCTGTTTGAGTATGTCCCATGTTTTGCTTCTTTTACACCAAGTGGTTGTGTAAAAATCTCCCTCCCCACAGCCTCCATAGAAGTGCGCTTACCACGCTCTCTGCCGTGTTTTTGATCTAATGTATGGTCTTCGGCTGAAGTCCTTTTTCCATTTTTAGACCCATGCTCGCTCGCGCGAGATTTTCTACCGTTCAGCCTCCTCGATTCTTAACAGCATTTAAATATCGGCTCCTGAAGAAATTCTCCCGGAAGCCTTTTTGCCCCTACTCGGATGATGCTATCCGGTCATTTCCCTCATCGCTGCTAAACTACCCACGGTAAGAACGTCCGTGTGTGCTACACGGATTCCCTGTGTGGCTATTCTAATCTGGCCCCACTCTCTATACTTTACCTCTTTGCGCTGTTATTCGGCCTTTGACTGAAGTGAAACGTGCGTAGTAATCACTGCCCACGTTATCGACCCTCACGCTGACCTCTAACCACTATGCTCTTTTTCAGCGTTTAAGTTTTTTATCTTGTTCCCATACACATACATGAAGAGACAGAACCAACAGTCAGCCTCATTTTGTTATATATATACATCTTATTTAGCTGTCCATATAATATTTTTTACCATCTTATGTTGTTCGTTTTCTATCACGCGCTTGTTCTAATGTAATAACCTTGGCTGACGTCCTTTTTCGATTTTTAGATCTATGCTCGCTCACGCGAGATTTTCTATTGTCCAGCCTCCCCGACTCTCAACAGCATTTAAATATCGGCTCCCGAAGAAACTCACCCGGAAGCCTTTTTGCCTCTACTCCGGTGATGCTATCCGGTCATCTTCCTCTTCGCTGTTAAATTACCCACGGTAAGAACGTCCATGCGCGCCACCTAGATTCCCTGTGTGGCTATTCTAATCTGGCCCCGCTTTCCATACTCTATCTTTTAGCGCTGTTATTCGGCCTTTGACTGAAGGGAAACGCTCGTAGTTATTACTGCCCACGTTATCGACCCGCGTGTTGACCCTTAACTACTGTGCTCTCTCCCAGTGCGTACTAAGTTCTTTTACCTTGCACACATATATGAAGAGGCAGAGCCAACAGTCAGCCTAATTTTGTTATATATACACACCCTATCTAGTTGTCTATATAATATTTCTTACCATCTTATGCTGTCCGTTTTTTGCAGGAATTAATTAATTCCCCTGTCCGATGAATTCGACTTACGCATCTCACACTGTTATCGGAACTAACATTTGGCGCTTTTGGCCCCTCACGTTGGATACTCGCTGTGATGTTGTTGTATGATGAACAAACCCTGAGCTTGCTGCCCCATTAACTTCTCGGGTAAGCTCTGCCTCTCTTAGCAGCTACTGCGACCCTAATCGCAGCTTCTTTCATGATCCCAATCCTGACTCTATCCCCTTTATGTGTATTTCCTTGCTACAGAATCGCTCTGTTGAGCCCCCTGAGGCCCTGAAAAATTTCCATCCCTAGAGTAGAGGGCTATCTTTAGCCACCTACCTGATTTAAAGGTATTGATTTCTCTCGATATGTAACAGTTGTAACCTATCCCGCATTGTTTTCCTTTTCTTTTTTCTTTTTCATTCTAAGCATTTCTTTGACAACCTTTGCTCCCTTGTGTCATTCTTACTTTTTACTGCACGGGTGATATAGTGTACTTTGTTATTTTTCTTGTTTTATTTGGACTCACCTCCTCTGCGAAGTTTGTTCTCGGTGCACCTCGGTTTTATCTAATTGGACTATCTTGCGTCTATCCTTCCATTTGTATCTGAACCCTACCCTGACTGACACTGATTCCAGACTATTTCAAGTTAGCCCTCTGGACCTATAGGTTATTATCTTAATCTTTGATTGTATTGATTGACGTTGATTTATGATGTATCAAACCACAGATGTAATTTATGTGTTTCTTAAGTATTTTCTTTCTCTTTTGTATCATTTTGACTGTATTCTAGGTGTCTATTGTGTGTCCCACACGTTTGTTACCACCTGTGCCCTGATGAAGGTGTAGCCCCTCGTGGGCCCAACACCAAAACGTGTGTTGGCTTTTTATTATCTCGTGCCTACCTGAAGACCCCGTCTGTCCTTAAGAATTGGGAGAGCACGAGTTTTTTGGAACTATTATTTTGTGAAATTGTTAACCACTCAATATTGATGGTTTTAATCCATGTATGAAATAATTCGTTTTTTTAAAATTATGTGTTTGTCGAATAAATGAGTATTTTGTGGGAATGAATGTGTGTTTGAATGTCTAGTGTGGGACCTATACATGTTTGCATCATGCAATTTATCATTTATTCTTTTTTCTCAATGACCATTATCTTGACTCTTTATATTTAAATAAACTGATTTTGATAATCCCTTATCCTACGTCCTTTTGCTCCTTTGTGTCAGTCACGGTTTGTGGTTGTCTATTTAATCCAGACCCAGCTTTGGGCTTATTTATATCTCTTTGCTGTAGGCAGTTGGTAATTTCTATTGATACTTTGATTCTATTTCATAATTGAGTCTCTGCCCCTACAAAATTATGTGGAGCAAAGCCACTTCAATTGCATAATCATCCATCATGGTATTTCGACACACCAGTTGCAAGAGCCGGCGTACATTAATACCTGATATCTGAAGTAGACAACACGTTTCCTTTAGTGAACAGAAATCAGACTGTTTCACAATATTTGTCCAATTAGACAAACCCATAATCATTCCGTTCAAGCCTATTGAGGAAACAACCCCACAGTCAACAGCTATCTGTATGCCGCATGCAATAAACTTGAAACGGAAGCAAAATAGCAAACCGGTCAATATGAATCGGTTCTGCAGTTAATTGCACTCAAATCAGCATTCATCTACATATATTTAAGCCTAATCATGAATAATCCAGGGGCCGTCACAAAAATTTCTGAGACATTCCTCACAAGTGACCACTACCAAAAAGGGCAGATTTCACTGTAAAATGCCATGTTAGTTCAATGAGTCCAACATACATTGCTAACCATTCTTTTATTTAAATAGCAAAGATAAATGACTGTACAGTATTTGGATCCTTACTAAGTTAGTTTCACTGATTTTGTCAGTGCACAGAGTCCACTCACATGATTGGCGAAGAACAAACCAATGTCCAGCTCTGAGAAGAATTATAAAAATGAGAACCACTATAATGTATCTGTTAGTAAAGCCAATTAAAGAACACTACCAAGCACCTTTTTTTTTAAAAAAAAGAAAAGTCCAAAGATGTTACCTTGTTAAAATAAGAGGCCCTTCTTATTGCGTTGATAACAATGTTAGCCATTCACACCCACATCTATTTAATTAGTATAGAAACAAGTAAAAAACTATTCCTCATTTAGTCATCGAGGGTAGGAGTGACGCTACAAAATGCGCCATCCACCTTATGGCGATCCAGTCACAGCATCCTCATGGCACCCACGTCTATATTGGACGTGTCATCTATGATCATAACATACTTAACTTTCGTGAATCCCATTAACCTTTCTCTGAGCATAGACAAATTATCTTCCTGCAATACGACTATGTTTTCTTGGATGAGTTTTCATCTTCCATTCTGGTGATTGTGTTGACCGGTTGCTTCCTAATATCGTAGGATGTACCCATGCATGCCCTTGTGTAGTACCCATGAATGACTTCCACATTATCTTAAAATAGTCTTTAACTGCAGTTCTAAGTGTCTTCCCATAGGGCGCATCTAATATGTCTCTATTCTGTAACATCCATTGGGGTGGGGGTATCTTTACCCCTTGTTGCTGCCACAACACCTTTAAAGGTGCATGGTCTGATAACTATCTGTCTAGGTACTACACATCTTTATTTCTGCATATTTGTGTAGACCACCTAAATGACCAATGCACTATCCACAAGCTGTTCATACTTCCCTTCAGTATACAAATGGACATCACTCATTGAGGTAAAATTTGATTTGTAATGTGACAGCAGGTGCCAACCATATCCACACACCCTGTTGCAGAGGGACTAAAGTTTGAATGCCAGCAACTTGCACTCCATTTCGTAGCCAGCTTGTCATGTTCTATGTGCATTAGATGGGTTTCTTGCAACAGTGTAATCCGGATCCTACGTCGCTTCAAATAGGACCTTATTAGATGCTGCTTTTTCATGCCATTGATACCTTTCACATTGCAAGTAAAAATCATATAATCTAACTGTACTCCAAGAGTTAGATGAAGTTATTGTGTACCCCTACTGCGTATCACCGAAGGTGCCCATGATCAACTGCATTCATGTCTGGATGTTAGAGTGGGACAGTTATTTCCAATCCAAACTAAACTAACCTTGATTGCATCAATTTAAGACATGCCTCTCTCTCCCCTCCAAACAAATAAACTAAGAACATGGGCTAAACCGGTATTGCTATGATTACTTACCGGTAATCCTCATTACTCTTAGGCCTACTCGTCCTCGACCCAGTCATAACTAATGAGGTATTCCACAAGACAGGAAACAAAACAGGAAACGCTTTTAGGCTCCACCCACCCTCCCGTCAGGGGCTATAAGTACCTAGCCAACCAAAAGCACATCCTGACATACCAAGCAACAAAGGCCTGAACAGGGAGGGCGGGTGGGAAGTATGACTGGGTCGAGAACGAGTAGGACTAAGAGTAATGGGGATTACTGGTAAGTAATCATAGCATTACCTCTACGTCCCTCGTCCTCGACCCAGTCATAACTAATGAGGTATACCAAAGCAACCCCACCAGCAGGCCTTTGGTGAACCACACAGAGAACAGTGACCGAACACAAAAATGGAGTGCAGCAAGTGAAAAAGTTAATAAACAAACAGAATCAGGGAGGGGGAACAACCCCCACAGCACGCAACACACCACAACCAAAATTGGTCCGGTCAGACAAAGCACAATTCAGACGATAGTGCCGTACAAAAGTAGAATCAGAAGCCCATGCCCCAGCCCGACAGATCTAATCAAGGGAAACCCCATGAAAGGCAGCCCAGGAAGCAGAAACACCCCTAGTGGAACGGGCCTGAACCCCAGAAGGGCAAGGCAAACCAGAGCCCTGATAAGCCAGAGAAATGACAGCCTTGATCCAGCGACCCAGAGTAAGACGAGAGGCAGCCTTACCCCGACCAGCCAAACCAAAGGTCACAAAGAGGTAGTCCGAAGAGCGAAACCCCGCAGGGCGGGCAACATAAACGAACAAAGCACGTCTCACATCCAGGGAGTGAAGCAACAGCTCAGCAGGCGAGGAAGGAGAAGGACAGAAAGAAGGAAGAATCAACTCCTGAGAGCAATGGAAACGAGAACTAATCTTCGGAACAAACCCAGGATCCAAAGAAAGGACCACCGCGTCATCCAAGAAACGCAAAAAAGGGAGGTGAACAACGCAAGGCAGTGAGCTCACCCAACCGCCGAGCAGAAGTCACAGCAACAAAAAAAGCCACCTTTAAAGAGAGGAACTTACGGTCCACAGACTCCAAGGGCTCAAAAGGAGCGGACTGCAGAGCACCCAGGACCAAAGAAAGATCCCAAGGAGGAGCCTGAGAGCGAGTAGAAGGAGAGGACAGAGAGAAACTCCGGAACAACCGGGAAACCAACAAACCATCCGAAGACAGAAGAGAAGCCGGATCCCGGAAAGTCCGAATAGCAGCCCACTGCCCACTCAGAGTAGACAAGGCATAATTCTTCTGAAACCCATCCAAGAAAAACTGCAGGATAGGAGCAACAGGACAAGAGACAGGAGAGAGACCAAGCTCCGAACACCAGGAGAAAGAAGCCCAATGCTTAGAGTCGGAGGACAAAGTGGAACCCCTACAGGACCCCTGCATCACAGTGATGAGGTGATCAGGCAAACTCCGGACTCCAAGAGACATCCGTTCAACCTCCAGACCGCCAGGGTGAGAGGGACCAGGAGGGAGGGAGAGGGAGACCTCAGGGGAGACGGATAGCGTGGAAGAATCCAAGGAGGGCTAACCGCCAGGCTCAACAACAACGGGAACCAGGGGTGGTCAATGGCAACCTAGCGAGAGCACCCATCTCTGCACCTACCCATGACACTTACTCCGACCCCTCTCTAGCCAGCCTCCTAATTAACTGCTGCTCAGCAGTATAGCATGCCTCTGATGTCACCGATCTCATCCTGAGCCAAAAATCAGACTTGGCTGAATCTTGGCTCAAGGAATCCTCATCACCCTACCCAGACCTCTTAGTCCCGTCCAATTACGACATCGTAAGTCTGGACAGGCATTCAAAAAAAAAAAAAGGGGGGAGGCATTGCCTGCATCTACCGCTCTAACCTCCTTGTTACTGAACTTCTGGCAGACGACTCCTGCGAATACCTCGCACTCTCCATTTTCAATAACACCTCCCAACTGTGCAGACTACACATCTTTTACCGCCCCCCAGGCAAGAATGTCGCCTTCACTGACCACCTCATGGAAATCATCACAGCCAAGGTTTCCCCTAACTCTAATGAAATTTTCCTTGGCGACTTCAACTTGCATTGGGACGATCCTAAGGACCCTCAGGTCAACGCCATCAGAGACTTCTTGGCCGACCAGGCCCTTACCCAAACCTGCTCTCTCCCTACTCACTCGAAAGGCGCCACCCTAGACTGGATCATCGCTAAGGAATCAGCAGTCAAACTTATCTCTATTGACCCATGTGATTGGTCTGACCACCACGCTATCACCTTCCTCCTGCCTAGCACCCATAAGACATGGACACCACAACCCGTGATTCCCAAACGATGGGTTAGAGACACCAAGAACCTTGATCACGGGTAACTGGCTGCGCGCTGAGACTGACCTCCCCACCCCAGTGCGCTTCGGTCAACAACCTCGTGGATCATTATTCCTCAACTATATCCGACATTTTTGATGCCCTGGCTCCGCTAAAACTAAAAAGAACTCAGATCAAAGACCGGAATCCTTGGTTCAACGGATCCCTCAACAAGGAGAGGAGATCCCTTCGACAGACTGAACAAAACTAGAAACAGCACCCGTCTGCAGCCCATCTAACACTTCTCCGCCATGCCAGAAATGCCTACAATAGGAAAATCCTCAACTCTAAAAAAGAATTCTTCAGAGCAGAACTTGAGAACGCCAAGAATAGACCTCGCAAGCTATTTGATTTGGTCAAACACCAATCCAACAAACTAGCAAAAACCTCCAAAGAAACGCCTAAACCCCTAATATTATGCGAGGAATTTTCATCCTTCTTCTGCGACAAAATCTCTGCCCTAGGAAATGAACTTATGTCCGCAACTCACCACCAAAATCTGTCGGCTCTACCTCATCTCTCTGAGCTGTCCTCCCAAGCTTCACCCAAAAAACAAGCGCACTGGTCCAACTTTAAAGTCCATGACGAACACTTTATCTCGAGAATTCTAGCCTCCTTAAACCCAAGCAATCACTTCAATGATCCTCTCCCCTCTAACTGCCTAGCTGCCGCCTCTCAGGCTATCATCCCATACTGGACTGCAATAATCAACGCTTCCCTTCTACAGGGTTTGATACCTGATTCTCTTAAAGCTGGCCAAGTCGTCCCCATCTTAAAAAAACCTACGCTGGATCCTGCTTCCACCGACAACTATAAACCCATATCAAACATCCCACTCCTAGCCAAAGTTCTGGAGAAATGTGTGCAACAGCAGCTGAGCCTACACATCACAAACTTCCACCTTCTAAATGACTTCCAATCCGGGTTCAGACCTGGACATAGTGCTGAAACCACCCTCCTCCACATCATGGATGATGCCCTCCAAGCCCTCAACCAAGGCAACACTTGTCTCCTAATCCTCCTAGACCTATCTTCGGCATTCGATATGGTTAACCACGAAAACTCCTTGGACGCCTCAAACTCAGGATGGGTTTGGATGGCACCGTCCTTGAATGGTTTAGGTCCTTCCTCCAAAATCGTCCTCATCAACGGTAACCTATCCGCTTCCTCTCCGATCACGGTTGGAGTCACCCAAGGATCAACCCTTTCCCCTACCCTCTTCAATCTTTACCTTGAACTGCTCACAGAGGTGCTACGCACCGTCAATATCTGCTACCTTATGAACGCCGACGACACACAGATCTACATTAAAATCTCTTCCGCTGAGGACATTCTCTTCTTGAATGAAGCCTTGAAGCTGACTGTCCACTAGCTCACCGCCAACCAGCTTAAACTTAACGCAAATAAAACTGAATTTCTTCTAATCTCCCGACCCAAAACCAATCCAGACATCCAGGACTGGATCAAGGCTATCACAGCGCTAAACTGCCCTCCTACCATTGTGGACTCTGCGAAATCCCTTGGAATAACCCTTGACGGCAGCTTGAACATACGGGGCCATATCAACTCGATGGCCAAAACTGCATATTTCACCTGAGTTACCTAAGAAACCTAAAACCCATCCTCATAGCTTCTGACCTAAAAACGGCAACCATGCACTAGTCCTTTCCGGACTAGAATATGGATGCTCTACTCTCCCAGGGCTGCCCAAGAACTCTCTGGGCCTCAACGCCGCCGCCAGACTCCTAACTGGCTCAAAGAAATTCGACCACATCTCTCCCCACCATAAAGCTCTGAACTGGCTTTCCCCATGAGTCCAGAATCCAACTTAAACTGGCCTGCATTACTCACAAAGCTCTTTACTCCAATTCCTCTGCTTTTCTCGGCCAGAAACTCGTGATATCCGGAGGAGCCAGAAACTCCTGATCTGCCAGAGACCTTTTGCTCCAACCAGCATGCTTCCGGGAAAAAAAAAACCCTACAATCAAGTCTTCTCGGGGGGCCGCTCCAAGAATTTGGAACTCTCTCCCAGCCCCATCAGAAGACTTCCGTCTTTGGCACGCTTTAGAAAGGAGACCACAACTTTCCTAATGGGCAAATTCCTCGCATAACGATCACATTACAATCACCTCAGTGACATGTTCCACCCACCACTTCGGCATTATCCATGGCTTTAATGGATGATACCTACCCTGCACTCCTGGGCATCCCACCCAAGAGTTGAGACTGCGTGCCTTCTTTTATAATGTATATACCTGTTTTTTTTTTTATCCCAAATGTATCCGGGACTTTAGACATAGTTATTTCATGTCGTTCCCCCTTACCTTCGCCAGTCAGTATTACCCCTGCAATTCAAAGGCATCACTCTTAGCACATTACCGATTAGGTCCTAGTGCTTCACTTGCTTCTGGTTGTTCAAAATAATGTCTGCTCTTAACATCAATTCAGAGATTGGCTGAATGTAACAAATCATGTGATATGCCTTCGGCTCTTCATTTTTCTTTAGCCTCATCAAATATCTTCTTTATCTGCTTTGTTTGCCAGAAATCTGTGTATACGCTTGCCACTGTAGTTAATGTGTATTTAAAGGATTTTGATCTGACCTTTCTATCATCCTAATACAATCATCATTATTCATGGGGGTGCCCCTGGTGGCAGATGCCACATTGGTGTTCTCTGAACTCTGTTGACCCAGAGAAGCTATAATTGAGTGTTTTGATGTGTAAATAATATAAATAAGAAGCTCTAAAAAGGTCCATAGGGTGTATCTACATTCCATCTGGCAGTCCCAACAGTCTTTGGCTAACCCAGTCCTTGAAATCAATTCATTTCCCTACATGTTTTTGATCTGAGTCAGTGTTTACAGCAGACATTCCACATTCGACCTCAGTTGTACATTCTCTGAGTTAGTTTTTCCCATCTTTCTTGAGTAATACCACTCTAATAACTAAGAGCTCAATCTTCGCAGTAATTTGCTTGTTGCCATCCGATATGATTTCTCTCCGATCCAAATTTGAGGGTCCAGAGATGCACAGGTTCCTCAGTCTCACTAACTCCTGTATTATTGCTTGTCATGTTGATCATACTGACTCCTATTATGTTGTGCGACAGAACCGAGTCTGCTTCAACTTTCCATTGCTTTGTGATCAGCTGATTCACTATAACAGTGGTACCATGGACCCTTAAGAATATGACTGTGTGCCTCCCCACACCCTCAGTTCAGCATCAGTCTCTGGGTTTGTGATTTCATGGCCCTACCTCTATCACAGTACTCTTCTCGTGTTATGCCTATGACTCAGTTTCAGCTACCAATGAGTTGTTTTGTAATTGCATTTCTGTTTGCTCCTATAACATAGCATGTGTGTTTGTAAAGTGCACGTTCACCCTTAGGTATCTTGGCGCTGAATAACAGATGTTTATTGTTACCCAACTCGATGGTACTCCTCCTCAGATGGATGAAAGGCTGAGTAAACCCGCCGGGATTTGAACCTGTGACCATTCGGTCGAACACAGGCTCCTGTAGTGGATGCATTAGTCCACTGAGCCACCAGACCCGTTCCGCACCTCAGTGTCCTGCCCCTTTCCAAAATCAGAAAAGCCAAGAGGTGACCCAGTATTCCTAGAAAAATAGGGTAGAAATATAGTAAAAGATATTCGTGCAATTGAAGGACGTTCGTACCCATACAACAAACTCAAAAAAGAGGAAAACATATCTGTCCTAAATTCTTAAACCGGATAAGCATGTATTGCTATTTTTACATACATTTAAATTAAACAAGTAGGTGCTCACTTTAATGGCGCAGTGCAGGCAGTCAGTGAAAATAAGCGTAGATGTGTTGAGCTGAGTAGTGGAAAGAGTAAACAAACTATTGGCTTTGTTAACAATTCTTTTACACAAGCAATGACTGCAATGCTAGTTGAGTCTTTTCATTTGCAAAGTAAATGTCAAGCCGATAGGTCAAGTATGTCGATGTTTCAAACCCAGCAATATATGAGAGAGAGAGAGAGAGAAAGAGAGAGATAATAGAAATATATGCAAAATACAACCATCTGTGAACTAATCTTTAGACGTCTGGAATTGAAATAAAAATGTGTTGTATCATATTCATTGATCAATGACAATCACAAGTTGTATTAAATGGCTAGCATCAAGAGTTATTTGGCTTTACCTTTCCTCAAAGGAACGGAGAGGTGGAGCAAACTATGTCTTTGTAGGGATGTCAAGATTCTCCAATAAAATAAAAATGTAATTAATCATAAAAATTGATTAACCAGTAAAAGTGTCCCAAGTTGGTGAAAGTTCTTGTCGGTAACTATACAAAAAAGAAATTTGTATTGCTTACCATTTCGAAAAGTATGGACTTGTACTGAGAACCAGACTTTTGACGGTTACTCTCAGCCCTTAGTCAATACGGACATTCAGTCCCTTTATGCTAATATCCTCCAACCAAAGGCAATCCGGGTCATTAGTCAAACAATTACCAGCCTAGCTCAGTACCCACTGTTTTTATATCCACACTAACAGAAATGGACCTAGATAGGAATTACTTTTAGTTTCTGAAAAAAATTCTATTAGGCTGAAAGAGTCAATATTGGAGCAAGCATCTCTCCTGACCTGGCGAACCTCTAGTCTACATAAATTATTTCGAAATTGCACATATCTACACTTGCCAAAACTTCTTTTTGCTCCGATATGCTTGTCCCTTTTTTCGAGTGTTTGTCACATGTATGGGCACCTCCTAAGCAGACAGATTTTTTTTCCCTTAAATAAATCCAAGGGAAGCACCGTAAATATTTACTACACTCCTAAAATGGTCTTAGCTTTTTCTTTCCTGCCGAGGACTGTAGCTGTATGCTCAGTTGCTGCAATTGCCTTCTCCAGCCCTGTACTTAATCCAAGGCTTCCGTTCTGTCTTCCTGTGGAAGAGCTGGTTGTCCCTATGTCCGGCAAGTGTGCGATTGCATACTGACTTTGACTACTGAAGTCGTTCTCACCCTTATTCAGGAACTATAATGCTGCCTATGTTGCTGCCTACCCTTAGCTCCCTCATTTAGGACTATCTGTCTTCACTGGGGCAGGAAAGGGCATCTCCAACCCCTTGCAGCACCATTAATTTCTGCTCTGTGGCACTCTGACTCTACTGGCAGGCAAGATCGTCCTCTTCTGCCGGAACTGCTACGGTTGCATGTGTGGCCAAATCCTCCTCCTCCACCTCTTATACTGAAAATACTACTGCACCTGTTCCGCCCTTATTAACCTAAATACCCAGGCAGCTGTCTGCTTTACAAAGAATACAAAACGAGCATTTACAATGCAATCGGTCTCGCCTTAAGGACCTTATATGCAGCACGGAGGGAAAGTAAGCACCAAACTGCATGAGACGCCAGGTATGGGAACTCATGGAGATAAATATTGCCTTTCAGTGGGAAATGGTATAGTCCAAAGCTCTGTATTTTTTGTTTCACAACTGATTTTATTGTTGACAGACAAAATGAGCCCTGGATGGTCCGGGGCGATAGCAAAGCTCTGTTTTTAATATAAAATCGGGGCCTTCATTGGTCATATCACTGAAAATACAAGATTTGAAAAAAACAATATTGTTTACGGGTGCTCGTGGAAGACCATTTCTGTGGACTGGAATCTAGAGAATGCTAAAGTGATTCTGGGATTTTACTGACCTCTGCTGGTCGTTTTCTATCGAAGTTAAATAGAGGCAGTTGAGTTGCCAGAAAATTTAAAAAAAAAGAAAGTCCCTCAGCAGAAAGTAATTCTGGTATTTTACTGACCTGTACTGGTCGTTTTCTATCAAGAAAGTTAAATAGAGGCAAAAACCAAAGCAAGGGGACAGACTTAATGGGTAGCACTATCACTGTATCTCTGCTGCCGTATAAGGGTGATTGTGCACAATACTCCGGCACCTGTCACCTTTTGGTGCCACTGGTTACAGATTCCCAAAGTACTTTAAGCAATAGGAGGTGCACCGAACACAAAACATGTAGTCCGTTGTTATTTCTTTACTCTCGTCTTTTATTTCAAAATAGTTCATAAAAACAGCCAACGCGTTTCGTTCCCCAAAGATAGAACCTTTTGGAACTTCATCAGGGCTGTAACAAATACCATAAAACACATATAAGCGACAAAGAAATTACATTGACTGACGGACATAACTTAGAATTTCGACATTACATATATTTTTCGTACATAAACTCTAATCCTAACATGAAGAAAACACTAATTTAACAATTATTTTTCTTTTTTATATATAGGAGCAACACTATTTTCTTTCTTTAATAACACAAAAAAGTCAAAGGACTGACTCCTTACCATACAGTTAAAAATTGTTCCTATATATGTTATATCTTATTACCAACTTTTAGATGATTAAGATAGCATAGGAAAAACACGCTAAAAGCATACCTAGAGACAAAAGAACAGAGATCTAACAGCAAACATGCTAAATATGAAAATAATTATTTAAACTATTAATTCTTATCGGAGCGGAAGAGAAATAAGGGTAGAAGACAAGTTCAAATATAGAGGCAGTTGGACAAGCAGAAAGCAATTCTGGTATTTTACTGACCTCTACTGGCCGTTTTCTATCAAGACCGTTAAATAGAGGCAGTTGAACAGGAAAAAAAAAGTCTATAAGCTGAAGCAGACAAGTCCTAGGGCTGATCTCTAGAGCCCACAAAGAACATACACATATAAGTATATACTAAAGTATATACAAGAGTTCTCGAATGCTCGACCTAAAAAAAAGAGGGGTACAAAAACTCCTCACTCTGCACACGTCTGTAGCTGCGTACCATGCTAACGGCACTTGGAAAATGGTGACTTTTGGAAAAGACCGAGGCAGCTTTTCATCGAGATATTGCAATATACATTTGGAGTGATATCGCAGCTTTCATCTAGAGGTATCTTTCCTGATCTTCATTACTTCATGTTGGTGCATAGTAGTTAAATGTTCATCAGTGTAGAGTTGCCACACAGAGGCCCTGATTCCCAAAAAGAATCCTGAATCAGAACTTGGTAAAGTACTAATCCTCACGACTCCAGATTAACGATATATCCCTATTCAGAAAACATAGCAGTAGTATGCCTGGGAAGCTGCACCAGTCACGGCTTCCCAGGCATACTAGTGAGTGAGTTGTGATTTTTTTTTTTTATAAAGACTGCTTTCCCCATTGCACAATTCCACATCTATTTCGTGGTGAAAACGTCTTTCCTCCCTTTCCCCCCACCCCTTATGTGAAACCACTTCTGGTACACCCCAAATAAAGTTTTGGGGTGATCATCTTTTCTACCATGGAAGAGATGTTACGCTCACCCTAGGCTGGGGTAAAACGCTGACCATGTCCATGTTGGGGAAGGGTTGGATTGGAATTTGTGAATGCCATCACACTCATGAGTTTGTGGAACCTTCACAAACTTACAAAGCAAACAATGCCTTGTTCCCCACCCCTTCTCTGTGGTTTATAACAGCATACTACTACAAACTCGGGCCTGAGATTTACACAGTAGTGAAACCATTTACACATTAAAGGTATAATTTTGTGGATAGATGTTATAAATGGGGCCATTTATGTCTGCACACGTACGTTTATAGCTATAGTGGCTTAGTGAATTGGCCCATCAGTGTCTACCAGTGATGGGTCTGACATTCGAAAGGTGCTTTTCCAAAAGAATATTGTTTCTTTCGATGTGATATATGATCGCCTCACTTGCTTTATAAATGCTTAATAAAATATGATAGTGAATTTGTTCCAAGCATACCTAGCAAGAACCTCACATGTTACATAGCTGTGCCATTGATCTAAACCCCTTATTGTGGTAATAGCAAAATGCTCGTGTATAATCCTGGCTAATGATACCTTTATTATTGAGGCTCCGGTAACATTAACTTCAACTAAATGTTTGATTCCAGCTATGCATGTGTACTGGAATCCTCGTCTGAGATAATGGCACCCTCTTCAGCTATGTTAAGTACACTGTTAGGAAACAAAATCAATGTCTTATCTGATAGTTAATTTTGTCGTTTTTGCCTTTCTATACTCTATAAAAGATGATGCTGTTAAGTAGATTACTGGTATTCAGTTTATGTTGCTTGAAAGGGTAAAAGGGTAAAGGGCTGAGTTGACGTTGCCAGGATTCAAACTCATGACTTTCAGATCACACCAGATAGCATATGGTTTTTAGTGCATTAGCACTACAAGCTGTTTTTTTGCTTGGGCAGTCTATATGTATGTGGGTGACATGTACGTTCTGCTAAGCTATTTTGTAGGGTCCGTAAGAGCCAGAGCCTTGGGAAATAGGCAGACTGCAGGGATCAGAAGTGATTTCTTTTGATAAAGATCCCTGGTGAATGTATAAAGGAGGCTTCCCATCACCGTCCATCAGGTTTTTAGGTTGGAGGATGGTTGGTAAGGCAGCTGGTGAGTCTTTTTGTGTGATTGCACAAATGTTCTCATCTGTTTTCCTTCACTTAATTGGGAAACTAATTAAATAGAACAAAGATGCACCTTAGACTTACTGACATTTACTTTTTCCTCTTGTTATAAATAGGTTTGTTTGAGCTGTTCTTTGCAGGTTGCTACCTGTGAAGATCAGTTTTCATGCTACCCTGAAACTGCTTATTTGTGGGTGTGTAGCTGTTCATTGATAACTGTACTGCATCCATGTCAGAATGTCTTTGTTTGGCCCTGAAAATAGAGTGTGAGTAATAGCAGAAGTATGTTTTATTTTGAGATGTAACATTTGTCAATATTAAGGTTTCAGACTCTTTCAGTTCTGAAACTGCATGGGAAAATGAGACTAGCTCTTGTGGAGTGCTTTTTCGTTGTGCATCTTTAAGACTAGTTTTGGCATGCATGTAGGTTGCAATGACCTTGTGTATTAGATTGGCCTTCTGTAGCACAATCTAAAGTTATCTATTGTTTCTCAATTTTAGGTTCCCTCCTGGGTGATAAAACAAGAATGACTGAGTTGTCCAGGGACATGAATGCTTACATTCGTCCATCTCCCACCCAGGGAACACTGGGAGGAGTCACAAGGACCACTAATGAGGCCATTCTGCTATGTGAGGGTGGAGGCTATGACATTGTTCTGGTAGAGACAGTGGGTAAGTGTATGAAGAACAAGGTATTGTTGATGCCATGACTATGTTTTAAAAAAAAATCTTTTTATTAACCTTGCTTGAGGTCTCATACATTATACAGCAGTGTTCAAATGCCTCGCAAACCATCAGCATGACATTGCACATTTGAGGACCAACTGGGCAGCAAAATGGGCCAGCTACAACTGCCCCCCCTCTCCCCCACCACCCCTCATAGCTTGATACTTGCGCCATGGACCCCACACCCTCTTCCATTTCTTAACACAACCTCTGGACTTATAGATTGTTTCTTCCGCCCTCTGACACCAATCCAGGTCCCTGAGCCATTGGTCCCATTGTGGGGGCGCCTGCGCCCCCCAACAGCTCGCGATATTCCGTTTTGCCACCTCAGCCACTGTTGCCAACCAGATCTCGTTGTACCTGAACCAGTCCGTGTCTCCTTTGATCAAAAGAAGTAGCCACCTGGGTTCCACCGGGACCGGCGAACCCACCACCGTCGTCATCGTGTGTGCTACTTTGGTCCAAAATGGCACTATGTTCGGGCATTCCCACAGGATATGGAAGAAAGTGCCCTCCCCCCGACACCCCCTCACACACACAGGGGACAGGCTCCCACCCCATGAGAATAAGTGGGTACGCAGGTAGTACACCCGATGCAAGACTTTAGCCCCTTCGATGCTGCGCAGATTCCGCCGCTGTGCTGACGGAATCTTGCGCGGGTGTGGTCATGACGGAATGGTTCCGTCATGAGCACAGCTCAACCGTGGGTCATGACGGAACCATTCCGTCATGAGCACCGAAGGGGTTAAATTGCACGAGGCGGAACCGCATCCGGATGGCAATTTCGCGGGTGCCTTGCAGGGCGTCCTGCAGTCCTCGTCCTCCAGGCTTCCAACGTCCCCCTCCCATTTTCTGCACAGGGACACCAAAGGGTCAGGCATGTTGTTAATGAGCTTACGGTAGATGGTGGCTGTTAGTTTCCCTGGAATAGGGTCGAGTAGGAGCCTATCCTCCAAAGAAGAGTATTCTGGGAGCGAAGAGCCCAAGTGTATGTGAGAGCGCATGGCATGTGTGAGGCGCAGATACTGGTAATGTTGGCAGTCGTGCATTTGGTACTCCTTTTGGAGGTAGTCAAAGGATCTAGGGGCGCTCCCCTTCCATACATCACCCAGGTAATCTATTCAAATCAGCTGCCATCCCTTGAAGCCGGACAGTCTCGAGACCTCAGCTAACTGGTCCTCGAACCAGAGCGGCGTCCTACCCGTGAGGGTGCCCGCCCACCCCAAGAATTTATTGGCCTCCCTCCAGCACTGTATCACCACCCCGGTATGCGAAGGTAGATCCCTGCACTGCTTCCGCGAGTACAAAAGCTACTCACAGTTGCCCCCCGGCATAGTATATCTATCCACCCTGTAAGCCGGTTTCAACCCTACCGCGTACACCCAGTCATTGACCACCTGCAACTGGGAAGCCCAATAATATAACTGGACGTCCGGGAGGGCCAGCCCCTCGTCGTACACCCCCCTTGTGAGCTTTCGCAGCGCTATCCTCAGGTTTCCACCATCCCAGAGTAGCGTCCGCAGAGACTGGGATATGCGCTTAAACACTTCCCCCAGGGATCAGGTAAGGCGAATTTTGCAGGATGTAGAGGAGGCGAGGTAGGGCCAGCGGCTTGAAGAGCACGGCACACCCCATCAGGGATAGAGGCAAGGATCTCCAGTGATTAACGTCCGATGCTAATCTCGCCAGGTGGGGTTCCAAGTTTTTAGTGAAAAACTCCACCCTATCCCTGGTAACATACACCCCCATGACTATGTTTTTTTAAACACCTCCCAATAATTCTTTCTGCCCTCTCCTTTCACTCACAGCTGAACTAATCTGCTTTTCTTTTGGTTTCATTCAAGCTGCACTTTGAAACAGAAGTCATGTCTTTTCGTTGCTATGAGTGCCCTGTAATATGAACAGTTCCTTTTTTTCTAAACAACTGTTTATTGGGTTTCAGCATACCATAGGTGATACCAATCCTAACACCAACCGTGGCACAAGTCTTAAATGTACTATAAAATTCACAAATTAATTGCAAATTGACCCACTTTTTAAAGTAAAGCTTAAATCGATAAAGGTAATTATTGTTCTGGCATGATATCAACAATTGGGAAGGGGGTCAGTGTGAAATATAAGAGTTGTTGTAAGTTTATAGTGAAGCATACGCAGATGTGATATGTCAAGATCCTTTATTCAAAGACACTCCCCCATGAGCAGCTCTTCAGCAGCCGCTCATCCTCACACTGTCATTTTACATTCTATCCACTTTATTCAGTGCTCTGCATTCCACACTCCAAGCGCGAGCACTGATGCAAGAGATTATAACATATGTTCCTATTTTACAGCAATCAAAATAAAAAAAGTAAACAAACAAGGAAAACAGCAAGGTAAACAAATAGATAAACTAAGAAAATCATCAACCTATATTCTACACATTCGACTTATGCAAGATAATAACCTTATATAATGTATCAGTATTTGCACACAAAATCCTTATATTTTCCAGGAAAACAAATTTCCTTTTTGTACCACAGTACCATCTTGAACTCCTAACTGGCGGTAACATTTCCTATTCATCACCACCTCTCGTTATACGATTATCACTGTATTCCATTTGAACATCTGTTTTTTTGCAACAATCACCTACTTTCGCCAACTTGGTCTTACTCCACCTGGACCCATCATCCAATTCAACATAACCTTTACCCACTCCTATCACTACTTATGGTTTGGAAAATGCTGATTTACCCTTCTTCACACACCATGTCAATTTTACTTTTACTAATTTTCCACTGCTGTCCATTTTTAACTTTGCAACCCTTATCAAAATACTCCTTATAAGTCCTCTGTTTCTCAGCTACCTTCCTCTGTAGCTCATCAAGATTCCCTTGAACAGCCCCCGTGAACATGACTAACTTAGGTTTTCTTCAACAATTCAAAAGGCGTTAGGCCTGTGGTACAGTGAACACTAGTCCTGTATGCCCATATCATCTGATTTACATGTTCTATTACATCCTTCCCACTGCCAACAGCCATTTGAATACTCTCCTTGACAATCCTGTTCACCCTTTCCACAAGACCATTTGCCCTGGGATTGTAAACAGTGGTCTTACAGTGGAGCACGGTTCTTAGTCTTAAATACATCTCCATTTCCTGAGAACAAAACTGAGGTCCATTATCAGAAACCACTTCATCAGGATAACCTTCCCTGATTAACAAGGTTTCCATAAACTGTATAACAGATTTGCTGGACTCTTCTCCCACAAATTCAGCTCAAACCACTTGGAATAATAATCCACCATGACTGCTACAAATCTGTTGTGATTCCTTATACTATCAATGGGACCCATAATGTCGACAGCCAACTTTCCCCATGGAATAACATGATACTTAACCGGCTGTAGTGGCTGCATATGTCATCAAAGGTTTATCACTGTTTCCACAAAAAGGCACTCCTTAACAACAGTCTCTACATCCATGTCCATCCCTGGCCATAAAAACAATTCCGTTAGCCTACTTTTATGTCTTTGTCCTACCTAAATGACCTTGATGAGCACATTCTTACATTTTCCCCTGGGGGAATTAGTTTACCACCTTTCCTTACTCCAGATTCATCAGCACACAATTCATCTTTTACCTGAATGTAATCCTTCACGCCAGATAGATCTATGGGCCATCCTTTTTTAATGCAATTGTTCAAATTAGATAATGTGATGCCATCTTTTTACAGCATCCGTCCATTCATTAGTGGTAACGTACTTTTCATCAAAACACTCTAAACCTGCAATCCACCCAAATTCTTGCAAATCATCACCAGAATGCAACTGTACTTTCGGTAACGTCTTATTCCTTGATAAGGCATCAGCAAATACATTTTTTACCCAAGAAACAAAGTGCACAGAAAAGTTTTAATCCTCTAAATTTGCAAACCACCTGGCAATTCTTGGTGACATTATACCCGAACCTTTAGCAGAAAACACATTTATCAATGTTTATGGTCTGTTCTTAGCACAGATGGTATGCCCCATACAAATGTCCTGAAATGTCTGGCAGCCCTAAAGACCGCCAACGATTCCCTTTCAATAACAGAATAACATTGTTCTACCTCAGATAAAGTACATGAATCATAAGCTATAACTACTTCCTCTCCATTCTGCATTTGTGACAGAACAGCCCATAATCCAAAGGCACTGGCATCAGTTGAAATTAAGGTTTTGCATTTAATGTCAAAGCTACCTAAACAAGACTCATTAGCAAGTTCCATTTTAATAGGGTTGAATTCTTTTTGACACACACTTCCCCATTCAGAATTGCTCGATTTTTAGCAACCCCCTCATACGCTGTTTTGTCTGCAAAATCTGCTACAAATTTGGCATAGAATTCAATCACCCCAAAAAAGGATTTAAAGTCATCCTTGTTCCTAGGTACCAAAGTGTTGTCAATGCTATTCATGAATTTCTATCAGGGTCTCACCCCATCAGCATCAATGGTATGACCAAGATACGTCACACTACTAACTTTCAATTTGCATTTATCCACTTTAACAGTCAAGCCACTGTCACGTAATCTTTTCAACCCATCCTTCATTTTTCACCATGTTCTTCTTCATTCTTTCCACATATCAAAATGTAATCTTGAAAATAATTTACTCATGACATACCAACTTTGTTTTTGCACAAGCCTTTGAAAAACTGATGAAGCTGTTGCGAGACCGACTGGCATTCTTTTAAAACAGTACGCACCAAAAGGTGTAATGAGCGATGTTAAATGCATAGAGTCCTCATCCTGTAATTCAATCTGGCAATATGCAGATGATAGATCTATTGTTGAAAACCATTTATTTTTTTCCTACCAAGTCAATCATTTCATTAATGTTGGACAGAGGGTGTCTGTCTACCAAATGACATTATTGTGAGCACGCAGATCAGTGCACATTCTAACAGATTTATCTGGCTTGCATACGATGGCAATGGGTGCCACCCATTCTGACGACTCAATACCTTCTATGATGTCATCATCCAACTACTTATCAATTTCAGCTTTAACATCATCTCTCACTGCCAAAGGTAAACTCCGGACTTTTTGTACTTTGGGTTGATATCCCCTACGCAAAACGATTTGATGTTTGAAACGCTTCAGCTTTCACAGTTTCTCTGTGAATACAACGCTTGAACAATATCTTTTTCTTGAGTCCTAGCCCCAACCATAACCTCCTGATCATGAGCAACCGGATGTAACTGAATACCCATGGCGGATTGGTGAATGAGACCAAATAAAGAAGCCCCATTTTTAGCCACATACACCCTTCCCAAAATCTTCTTGTTCTTGTACGCAATCACCGCAATAAAAACAAGCATTTGCAATGCAATAGGTCTCACATTTGCAGGAGTTTAAGCTATTGGCATTGTAAATGACAATGCCTTTTATTTATCTGTTTTGATAATTAACACATACATGAAAGGCATTGTCATTTAAAATGCCTATAGCTCAAACTCCTGTAAATGCAAGACCTATTGCATTTCAAAGAAGCAGCTGCCATTGTACCGTGATGTGCCCTTGTGTAACGTAACCGGAGCTCATGTAAAGCGCTCCAATACCTTCAGCTAGAGTTCGCGCTATAGAAATCTGCATTAAAAAAAAACCCACCGTGGCAGCCTGTCTCAAGCGCTCCTCCTGAGCAGCCCTGCCTGCCGATCACATAATCTCCCTGTGCCTAAATGTGCCCTTGTGTAACGTAACCGGAGCTCATGTAAAGCGCTCCAATACCTTCAGCTAGAGTTTGCGCTATAGAAATCTGCATGAAAAAACAGGACAATCCTGGTATGCTGGAAAAAAACATCGGTCTAGCCTCCCTGGTCATCCTGACTCTGATAGTCTGATAGTGACGCTAGCACCTCAGGCCCGCCCACCGCTGTCAGCCATGTCCATAGAGGCGAAAGTGGCTAGAGCGGCAGCGTTTCCATGGCATTCGTGGACGGCTTGCAGTTGCTGAGATTAACGGGTGGGAAACGGCAGCTGCGAGAGAGCCTGGCACAGTGCTCTGTGAGAAGTCACAAGTATCCTGCCAGCATTGAAAGTGAAAGCGGGCATGGCCGCCTAAAAGAATATAGTGCACACCGAAAAGTGGACGATGTATAATTGTGCTTAGGCACGGATGAACACAGTAGTTAGGCTCTGCTGCTTCCGCTCTAAACGGAAGTGAGCATCGCATCAACAGCCAATTAAAAAACAGCTAACGAGCAATGACTGAGTTAAACTAATGGCAAGCAGCAACAGAAATGACAGGCAATAGGCAGAGTTTCACCCCAACATACGAATTACTTGATACCTCGTAGAGGCAGCGCATGTGCTGACTATGCGAAACCTAAAAACAACCAGATCCACACACTCCCCGCTATGTGACTTCAATTTAACATCTGGCTTAAACAATTGTTTGCTTACAAAATTGCCACACTTGCGATAATCATCTTCAGAAATAATGCTTTATCTGTCGCCCGAATCAACCAGCATAGAGAAAGGATTCCTCTCAATCACACACTTGGGATCCCTAACACACAACCGTCGTTCTTTGTCTAAATCCACCATGGTGGTAGACATCACCTGTTCACCATCACTTTCATCAGTTTTCAATCCAAGATCCTCATCAATAATACACAAAATGTGCTCAGTGTACAATTCATCATCCCTGGTATCATCACTACTGTCACCAACTACACCGACATACTTTACACTTGAGCTTTTACATATGCGGGCATAATGACTTAATTTTTTACATCGCAAGCAGGTTACATTCCTTGCAGGATGCAATTTGTCATTAGCCCAGTGACTCCAACTACGGCACCTTCTGCACGCACTCCTTTGTGCGCTTATGCTCTTCACTTTAAATGTATTACTTCCTACAATTTTCTCATCAGGCTTTTCCTGACTGAATTGCTCCTGTTTACCATTCTTAGCCTTGCCCTTCACCACATTGACCTTTGCCTCAACACGATCACTGTCATCCTTCACCTTATCTTCATTCACTGCTTTTACACACTTGTTGGTTAATTCTTCACCACAAGCAATATTCAATGCGTATGATAAGGAGAGCTCCATAATGTTTTCTGAATGCCAATATTCGATGTGTGCATCATTAACTGATCACGAATATGTTCTTCTTGGTTTCCAGTAAATCCGCAGTTTACCAATAGAGCTCAGAAACTAGTCACAAATGTATCGATGGACTCATCTGCTGCCTTTACACGAGAAAAATATTTGTAACGTTCAAGGATGATATTAGTTCTGTTCCCAAGTATAAATCAAGTTGTTTCCTGGCCTTTGCATACAATGATGCATTATCACCTTCCTCCAAGGCTGAAATATATGGTAGTGTGCGAAAAATTCTTAAACCTTCCTTCCCCAACAAATGCAATAATACCACATATTTCCTTTAATCTGCAGAACTTTCATTACCTGCAGCCAACATGTAAATTTTGAAACCATCAATCCATTCATCCCATGGAACTAGAGGATCCCCAGGACTGGCCAAGAACGCTGCCGGAGCAATCAAGTTGTGCAACATTTTTGCTTTAAAAACCTAAAATGTTCAGCTCAACTGAAAGGCGCAAAACTTTAAACCTGGAAAAATGTGCAATGCTTCACCAGAACCCAAATTAAAGTAATTAGTGTGGTGCCAGAAAATAAATTAAGCAGGTGCGCACATCACCGACATGAGCACCAATTAAAACTGCATTCTATACATGTTAAAATTAGAAAGCTTATTCAAATAAGTCAATATCTGCAAATACATATTTAAACAGGTGTGCGCATCACCGACATGCACAAGACTCTGCAATTATGCATAACAGGTGTTCGCGTCACCGTCACACGACGTAGTTAAATTTACTTAGTACTCAGTGCCAAAAATGCGCATGGCGGTAGCAACGCTCCCCCAACATTGCGCTGTGTGCCTTCGTATGATGCGTTGTGAGGGAACCAAAATGCTGGAGGACTAAAACGCATAGGGTCACTTCTCCAGTTGCCAAAATAACATGGGGTGCTGCGAATCCGGCGTCTTCAATCACCAAGAGTTGACAGGGAACCAAAATGCTGGAGGAGTAGAACGCTCAGGGTCGCTTCTTTGGTTGCCAGGTGAACGCAGTTCGCTGAGTCACGTGCACTCTTTAACCTGACATCTCCCTGCGGCAAATCAATAACTTTAAGCTATTTCCTGGTCGCACTGCAGTCAATAACTTACAGGAGGCGTCGCATTCAGAAATGCTTCGGACACTTCTATGCAATCATCTTCTTGCTTGGCGAGTGATGCTTTGTCTTTACTCTGCACCTTTACACACATGGGTACTGGGGGAGTCCGCTTCAACTTTTCATCAAATTATGTGGTAAGTTCATAGTGACACATACGCAGATGTGATATGTCAAGATCCTTTATTCAAAGAGACTCCCACATGAGCAGCTCTTCAGCAGCTGCTCAAACTTCAACTGTCGTTTTACATTCTACCCACTTTCTCCCGTGCTCAGTGCTCCGCGTTCCTCACTCCAAGCGCGAGCACCGATGTACGAGATTATAAAATGGGTGGCATGCTCTACCATCATTTGTAAAAGGATGGGTGTTGCTTTCTGCTTCTGGAGATAAATAAGTTGCAAAAGATGTTGAGCTCTATATCTGACCTTGAATACTGGGAGCACCATGGGAGTTGGTGTGTTTCATAGTTTCAGGGATTTTACTCCGAATCTTCCTACAGTCTAGATGAAGAGTTTGGTGTCCCTGGTAATTCTCATTTGGAACGTTGGCATCCCCATAACATAACTGATCTGTAAGCCACCACCGTCAACTTCAATTCAACTCCAAAACAAGAGTTTAATGTGTGCCCATTTATGCAAGTCAGAATTCATCTGTTAGATCAATGGTTACAGGTTATCCAAAACCTTGCTCAAAAGTCATGTGTTGATAAGAATACTGAGATACCTTAGGTTACTCATTAACCTTTTGAAGTCTTGTCCATCTGTCACTGCTCTAGTAGTCTCATGTGACTTGAACATGTCTTCACACTTGCCCCTTTTATGTTTATATACTGAAAAGCTAGTGAAAGTCCAAAATTATGGATATTAGTGCAGGCAGTGCTGAGGTAAGGTCAATTAGAATATGCATAACATTGTTGGCATATAGGAGTATTGTACCTTCTCCTGCTATGGTGTGGTTACGCTTATTTGAGAGCATCATCTGGCTATTGATAACCATTCTAGTGGCAAGAGAAAAAGGAGCAGCAAAAGTAGGCAGCCCTGTCTAGTGCATCTTTAGATGGGGAGCCCCAATCATTGACTTGGGCTAGGGGTTCTGTGAATACCGTCCATATTTTTAAAATGAAATACTTCCTGGAGTGGGGCTTGCAGAAATAACTAGCCCCACTTGTTGCAATATAGGACCACAGTTTTCTGGGTTGAGTCTCTGGATAACCACAAGCGATGTGACAAAGTTCGTAGGTAGGGTAATCTAGATCTTGCCAAGACTAAACCTACTTGTGAGTAGTTAATCCAGCAAGGGAATTTCTTTATGCAGCCTGTTTGCTAAGATTTTGGTCGGAATCTTTGTCTGTGTTGATCAACATTAATGGCTGATAGTTGGTGCAATACCTGGCACCCCTCCCTAGTTTGGGAATCACTGAAATGTGAGCCCTATCAGAGAAAGATCTTGAAGGTGAATGAGAAATGCGATGAGGCGATGAAGGCAAGGTATTGGGGCTACCTAAAACTAGAGGCGCACCAAGGTCAGGAGATTGAGAAAGAAGATTGGGAATGATGTGGATGCGAGAAGAAAAAATAAAGGGGCAAAAATAACAATTGAAAGGGCAATGAATGTGAAGAAAATAAAGACTCCTTTAAACATAGTTAAGGTAGAAGGTGATGTGGAAGGAAATGTACTGAATTTCATACTAGATTGCTGAAGTTACATAAGCTATACCAAGATGACCACCATCTTAGACTGGTCATGCCCAAAAGTGCCTGATGGAGACAATATGGAGGAATCAGTAGGCATGTAGATCTCCTGTTCAATCTTTAATTTCCCCAATCACTCACCTGTGATGACCCACATGGCAGCAGCCACAAGCAGAAGTACCAGTGAACCACTTCCCCAGGCAGATGGTGCAGGACCACAGTAAGACGGCACACATGACCTCTGATGCTCTTCAAGAGTGAGGTCATCCTCCCATCTGTAGAGTCACGCATGCACGGAAACCATGGCCACAGGAACTGGTGCTGGCAAGAAGACTTGACATTGATGCTGTTCTGTAAAACTGAGATCTCTCTTGCTCAATTCCCTTTGTATTGTCTCCAACAATTTCGTTTGGCCCCTTTGACATACTTCTTCTTAATTTCGAGATCCCAAATGACATTCCATATTCTGAAGCCCAGCAGTCTTATAGAGTGGGCTACCCATGTACCCTGCTCCCCCATCGATTCCCATATGTGCCTTGTTGTAGCTGGTAAATGCAGTCAGAGTTCAAGAAAGGCGGAATCAGTCATTTAGGACAGCTAGATCCACTGATTAGTATTAAAGCTGCATACCTGTCAAACCCACTCTGCGGTCATATGTAGATTGGATGCATTTGTCTAAGTAAACGCTGGATCTAGTTCACAAACTGCAATTCATTTTTATTAGTTTTATACATCACTTTGACTAATTATTAAAGCATAGTAAAAAAAAATACAGTTTTCTTTATTTGATTTAAACTTCAGAAAAATGACTTTAATTTCATTTATTATATTCAATTGAATTGAAGAATACATTTTAAAAAATAATAGTGCTGTTGCATCTTATTTTTTCATATTTTTAAAATAAAAACATCAAATTAAGTTCCATAAAGAATAAACACAACAATATTTTAATACTTTTTTCGAGTTCATCTTTTTACATTTTCCCTAGGGAAACCTCCTTGTAGAAAAGTACATGAGAAGGATTAGATCATCCCGCTATTGAAGTCGGACACCCCTCCCCCGTCGGATATTGGCCAGTCACCTTTTACTCCACATTCCCAAATGTATCCATACTGACCAAGCGGGGTGTAACATGGCGCTTAGTATTCTTAGACTCTACACTTCTGAGTGCCAACTTCTTAGACCAGTATAGGGCCAGGGTCGTGGCGATAGACATCGAAACATCCTTCGACAGGTTGCTGTGGGATTTTCTTTATCAGTTGATGTCGAAGATGTGTATGGGACCTGGGTTTGTTCAGTGGATTAGGCTCCTCTGCTCAGGAACTACAGCGCAAGTGCGTACCGGTAAATTGATCTCAAATTCATATGAAGTGGGGCGGGGGATCAGACAGGGGTGCCCACTTTCCACATTGCTGTTCGCTGTTGCAGTGGAGCCATTAGCCAGTAGCGCACACTTCGGTGCGTCCCATTGTGGATTGGAACTGCAGAGCACATCGCATTATACTGCCTTAGATACAGATTACATTTTCTTGTGCTTACTTGATGTGGGTGCAGACCTTTGGGAGTGATAACTCTGCTGGAGCGCTTTGGGAGAGTGTCGGGTTTGTGCATTATTTTAGCAGAAATGCCATATGTTCCTGCAGAGTAGCAATGTGCCTCAGCCTTGAGATCTGTGTGGACTTACATGGGAAGGGACCTGCCTGAAATATCTAGGTTTTAAGATTTACCATGATTTCGGAGACCTCCTAAACGGTAGTATTGCTGGTGTCTTCAGAGGTGTTCGTGCTAGCGTGGTCTTCTGGAAGTTCTGCCACTGTCCGTAGTGGTTAGAGTGGCTGTGGCCAAAATGGTGGCACTCTTCCGGCCGCTGTACTTTTTTGCAAAGTTGCCTCTTCTTATTCCCCGTCGTATCTTCCGGGATCTTGAATCTCTGATTATTGACTTGGTATGGGGATGGTCAGGCGTAGAGTAGCGATGACCAAATCACAGAGCTCAGTAATGAAGGGGGACTGGCGGCACCAGACCTGGAGGCTTATTATTTAACGGTGGAGATTTAATGGTTCAACCAATGGATCCATGCTTGGATGAACCCTGGAGAAGAGGCCGTCTGCTCAATCCAAGCTCTGTTTTGGATCCTTTTAAATCCCAGACACCCTGTCTGTGAGGGCTCCAAAGAGTTGCTGGTCGTTCCGTGCTGCTGGCAGCTCTGCCTACCGCGAACCCATACTTGTGAGCTTTTTCGCTAGACCAGCCTTTACAATGGCTGGAGTTGGTGGCCTTGGGATGGGTCCCTGAGAGGGCTCACAGAATGGTCCCCATATGGAATGACCCGCATTAGGGATCACTACAGAGACTGAGAACTTCTCCT
Source organism: Triturus cristatus (assembly GCF_964204655.1). Lineage (NCBI taxonomy): Eukaryota > Metazoa > Chordata > Amphibia > Caudata > Salamandridae > Triturus > Triturus cristatus. The sequence goes on from NC_140582.1 coordinate 503,230,461, forward strand.
ATTTTACGTCTTTTCAGGGACTTGTGAGTTACCGGGGGCCAATTCTCATTACCCTGGGCAGTAGTTGCGAAACTGTGAAATCATTGGGGAACAGGCACTGCTAAACCTCCTACCCATAAATGCTGCCCGGTACTCTGCATTACGAGTGGTCGCACTAAAGCAGTTACATGCTTAGATCAGGCATTGCGCCCGACATTATCAGACCATTAGTAGAGATGCAAGAGAAATGGGATGGGGATGTAACACTCAGTCATGGATGCGTAATGGACCTCAATCCTCATCAGCACTAATGCTGTATCTAGAAATGCCTGATTTAAATTCATTCATTTTTAAAATTTCTTGCACAGTGCTTACCTCACCCCTTGTCAAATCAATAGGTTTTACCGATGGACCAAGGCAACTTGTCACAGATGTGGTGAGCTTGGTGCTGTGTTGCTTCATATGGTGTGGGCCTGCCCTCCTCTGACTGAATTTTTGAAGGGGGTGGTACACTGTATTAACGAGGTGACCCAACAGGCGATTCCCTGTCCTCCTACTTGCTTGGTGGGATGGTCCCACGCCCATATAAGTGCAGAACTACTACTAGGTTTATCGACCTGGCGTTGATCCTCATGAAGTTGAAATAGCCATGCATTGGAAGGCCACCATGGTCTCTAGACTGATCAATTTGAGGGATGACCTCGTTAAATGAGCAGGCTTGGAAAGTGCCGTATTTGAGAGGTGAGGAGAGGGCGTGGTTTGATTGAGAGGGCACGAGCCTGGGAACATCTGGTAGATTGTCTTAAAGAGCCCTGACCGGACACCCTGGACTGGTCCTCATTACCTGTAGTCGAATTAGCTGGAGAGCATGATTAGAACCACTCGATCCCTGAGCGTTGCATATCATGAGAGTGTTTTAACAAGGAGGAAGACTGAACGAACATTGTGTGTGTTGGTAATACTGTTTCAGAGAAGGCATGAACAGAGGCATGGACTTGGGGGAGGGGTGAGGGTGGTTTTCTTATAGCAGGGAAGGGCTCATTATTGTTATGCACTATGTACATTGCTTTGATATTCTATGGTATTTTACTTGCAGTTTTATCGTAATTAATGTACAGCGTTTACTGGTATGTCTATTTTTACTGTATTAAACCCGGTATTGTGTTGCTTGTATTGATAACTATAAAAAGTTTGTTTAAACAAATTTAAAAAAAGAGAGGGAAAGAGGAGGATTATATCATGTCAAAGTACCAGTTAGGGATTTTGTAGAGGTCGTTTTCAAGAACATACATGTGTTGTAGGATGGCAACCATTATAAACAGTTCAATTCTGCCCATGATTAAGAACGGGATGGTACTCCTCCCCGGAGGTCATTCTGCAGAGTCTCTAAAATCAGGTTCCTTTTCAGTTTCCAAGTGCAAGAGTGAGATCGACGTCCCGTGTCTGATGCCCTCTTCTAAGAGGAATGGGTTGGACAATGTGCAACTCACCTCCATACAGGGTCACAGCTTTCGTGAGAGCATTTTCAGACAGTCCAGGAATCATAAACTGAAATACATTTTCTTAAAACATTTTTTTAATTATCATTATTCGATACACGATTATGTATTTAGAACGAACATGAGCTACAGGTATCATAATGGTAAATACAATTACACCAGTAGGGCAGATCAATAAGGGTCATACATGATCATAGGGTCAAGGTGCTCCTTCACAGTCCAACCTTACATCCCCAACCCTCAACTGGTCTTATGAGACAACTAATCATGATGTAACAAGCAACTTGAAATGTGATCTACACATTGGTCCTGCATAGTGCAGACAGAAATGGGAAGTATCTGGTCAGACGTATGGAACAAAGAGCATGTAGGGAAAGGTAAAGGAGACAAAATGAGTCCTCCTTCAGGAAACAGCTCTGCACAAAATTATAGACCATGGTAAATGGTACCTTTATACGCTTAACATTCTGGAGTAAATTATGTGGGATATTACTGTACCATTTCTTATTACACATTCAAAAATGATGCTATACTTTGTTAAATACCTCAGTTTGGTCATTAAGTCTATATGTAAGTCTTTTGTGTCCCTCTATACTATTCTCTATTTGTACCAGTCTTTCACAATTAGGACACAGATTTCCATATGAAGAGTTTACTACTGCCGAAAACAGTGTACCATCTCCTCCAACACGAAGTTGAACCTTCAGTGTTGGAGGTATCCTGGAGTATCAGAACACAGATGTAAGGCAAAAAGATAGTTTGCATGTTGATTGCATAGTGGCATCAACTTTGGACCAGTTGTTTGTCAGTATAGGAAAGGATCACAGGATATGCATGAATGTCCACATTCACAAGAAGCTTGATTCAGATTGGGTCCGCAAAGTCTGCTAGAGGACCAGTGCCCATCATGTGTGCAAGACCTTGAAAAGGCTCAACTTCAAACACACTTCCCTAAGGCCCTTGCCATTGTTAACCTAAATTTCCATTCACGTCTCATCCTCGGGTCACTTACCACTTGAAACGCCACTGTGGGCAACATAAAAGAGCCCATATAATGATACTACAAAAGTCTGAGTCCAACCCCTTGTATGGACACCTTGTTGACATATTTCCAAGTGGGGGACATTTCCTTTCTTGTGTAACAGTGAGCCCATATTAGGCTTTTAGCTCCTGCAGCATCTTAAGATGTTTGTGATCTATCTCTTTGCAGAAGCTGCCAGTCCCCATCCCATGCTACTTTGCCAAACATTGATTCTCAGTTTTGCATATCATTGTTAAGAGACCGACAGGATTGTCCATCCCTGAAGGTGTTTTGGTGATATTATATATCATATATTAGTTCCCCATGGCCTCCACTAGCCTTTCTTCTATCTTTGCCCATGCAGGAGCATAAATGCTGCCAACCTGTGTGCCAAGTAATAAGACTACAGATGTGGTAAGTCCAATTCTTAAACAGTTGTGGCGGAATATCATTTCGTCATTTTGAGTATTGATCTTCTATTGCCCAAGACAAAAGTCCTAATGTTTATGTCAGTCTAGTTAGCGCGTATGTTACTGTTGGTGCAAGCATTGCCTAAACAATTAAATCTGGGTGCATTATAACGACTTGGACTCATCCTCTCTAGTGATAGATTTATGCTAGACCAGCTTGCGCTTTCTGCTGGGACTTTAACACGGTTGAATGACATCTTGGCATTTAAAAGTATTAATGTTGTCATCCACGGCTCCTCTCACACTCCGAAGTGGATGCATTAGTGTCCTCATGCGGTCTTCTGAAAAGGGGCCTGTTACAAAGCCAGCTTGGGAAGGATTAATATCTTACAACTGAACCACAGCCACAAATCTTAACATCTGCATTTATTGGGGAGATTGGGCAATAATGTGCACTGGGCATTGGGTCTTTCCCAGATTTCAGTATTCAAGATATTACTGCTCTGTTAAATTCTGGATTCATTGATTTTTTTCCCCTCAACATCTTTAAATACTGTAGCTAGTGATGCTAGTCTTAACAATGCATTCTGATGCAGCCATCCTGGGAACAATTTAATTTCAAGGCAGGAATGTTGACATAAATGCTTCAAGGTAGTCTTTTTATTTTCCCCAAGTTTTTTTGGCATACCTAAAAGTGAACATTGTTCTGTCTTACTTTGTCTTTCAGACCTGCAATTTTGTTGCAGAGATGCCATATATATTGTGCCCAATCAGATTCTTTGCCTAATGAGGTTTCCAGATCGTCTCGGCTTTTTTCTGAGAATTCAAGATGTTAATCTAAATATTTGCACATTTTCACCAGTTTGCTTTCCATGACCCCCACAGATGAACCCACTGAGTTATCTCCATCATGATCAATTCTAGTATATTGTCTGAGGATTTTATGGTCGTGGATGAAGAAAAGGGACTAAGGTGAAGGAGACATCCTGTCTGCCCAACTAATAACGTTTGAGCAGGTTCTTGTACTAAGCTTTTCTGAGTCATTCTGATTCTCTGTATAGTTGTGCCAACCATTGGGAGATTCTACCTGCAAGAGTTTCAGGGCCAGATGTACAAAGGTTTTCTGCTTGCGCAAATGGGTTTTAGACCCGTTTGTACCCGTAAACAACAAGGGGCCCATGTACTAATCCTATTTTGCGACTCGCAAATCAATTTGCGACTCGCAAAATAGGATTAGCGACTTGCTATTAGGAAGAGACGTTCCAAGGGCAACCCTTCCTAATAGCGACTCATAAAGCTATGTAAGAATGTTTTGCAACCGCAATTCCGGTCGCAAAACACTCGCAGTTTACAACCCTTCTCAGGAGGGTGGTAAAGCACTCGCAAACGGGAATGGGTCCTCAGGGGACCCCTTGCCCTTTGTGAATTAATGTGCAAATATTTTTTAAGGGCAGGCAGTGGTCTCAAGGACCACTGCCTGCCCTTAAAAATTGAAACTGAAAAGTTTCATTTTTATATTTTAAATGCATCCCGTTTTCCTTTAAGGAAAACGGTCTACATTTAAAAAAAACTGTTTTATTTAAAAGCAGTCCCAGGCATGGAGGTCCCCTGACCTCAGCAGGCCACCATACCTGGAGGTGCCAGCCATTCCCAATAGGGTCGCAAATTGAGGCATGCAATTTGCGACCCCATTGGGAATCGCAAACAGTGTCTCAGACACTGTTGTGCATCCCAATTAGCGAGTCGCAAATTGCGAGTCACAAATGCGACGCAATTTGCAACTCGCGAATTGGCAGGTTGTACATCTGGCCCTTAGAGTCTCTGTAGTAGTAGGGCGATGGTTGTACTTATTGTATGTCCACATAGGGGAGTGGGGATACATTGTTGGCATTGCCGGTATGTTTAATAGGAAGGGACGAAGAACACTGAGGGAGGGATGAGGTGAGACCTCTCTCCAAGCAAAGGAAGATGGCCCTGTAGTTAGTTTATTTTTAAAACATAATGATTCAGATTTACCACGTGACAGTGACCCTTCCCTTTTCGTCTGTTGCTGCAGTGCAGACCTGCTTTCAGGAGTGAGGTCATGGGCGGTCCCACATTAGTTGTCCTGAGTTGCCGTTACAGGCATTTGTGTTTCAGTTCCTCCTTTCCAAGATCAACATCAATACCACAAAAACATTTAGGTGCCGATTCCGATCCTGGAAAAACCGTGTACGAACCGTCGGTCGGAGGGTTTTCTCCGTCCGACTCGTACCCGGTAAAAAAACCCTACAAACTTGCAAGTACGATTCGTACGGAAACACCATTTCCGTACAATTCGGAAAAAACAACGACCGACTGTAAAAACACATACCAATGTGATACGGGACAGCGCCGACGTGACGTCGGGACGCATGCAGGCTGCATTTCACGAACCAGGAAGTACGATTCGTACCAACAACAGTCCGGACGGCAATATTTTTACGGCACCCAAAAAGTGCCGGAAAAGCGAAGTACGGCGCGATGCGAGCGGAATTGGGGGCCCGGTACGTGCCGAACCCCCCCCCCCAGCCCCCGTAAGCACGCTCCGAACCCCCCCAGCCCCTGTAAGCACGCTCCGAACCCCCCCCCAGCCCCCGCAAGTACGCTCCGAACTACCCCCCAGCCCACGTAAGTACGCTCCGAACCCCCCCCCCCAGCAAGTACGCGCCGTACCCCCAGCCCACCCGTGTATGTACGGAGCGTACCCCCACCCGTGTATGTACGGAGCGTACCCCCACCCGTGTATGTACGGAGCGTACCCCCACCCGTGTATGTGCGGTGCGTACCCCCACCCGTGTATGTACGGAGCGTACCCCCACCCGTGCATGTACGGAGGGTACCCCCACCCGTGTATGTACGGAGCGTACCCCCACCCGTGTATGTACGGAGCGTACCCCCACCTGTGTATGTACGGAGCGTACACCCGCCCGTGTATGTACGGTGAGGACCCCCACCCGTGTTTGTGCGGTGCGGACCCCCACCCGTGTATGTACGGAGCGTACCCCCACCCGTGTATGTACGGTGCGGACCCCCAGCGCGTAGGTTCGGCGCGTATGCGGGCACATGTCTCCATGGTTGGTATTGAAGTCCGCCCCGGACGGTCTTTTTTCCATACGGGTGTACATTCGGACGGACGGGACAGATCGTACTTGCGCGCTCGGACTTCATTTTTCCGATTCGTACGGATAATCGTCCGGGGACGTGTCGGACACTTTTTCCGACCCGAGGACGTGTGGGGGAATTTTCCTAATGCGATTCGTATGGACTTTTTCCCATACGAATCATACTTGCCAGTTTGTACGGTACTTGTATGATTCGTACGGAAAAAAATCCGGATACGATTCGTACGGGGAACATTTTTCCAGGATCGGAATCGGCACCTTAGTCTGACTTCTCCCACTGTCTGGGCTTATGAAAAAGCAATGGTAGTCCCATCCTTTGGTTCCTGGCTCAGTTTCTCGGTGTTCTAAGGCTCCGCTACTAGTCATTGAGTATATATACAGTGATAGGCTACAGCTTGGGCCCTGCTGCCAATACCCCATTGTCACTGTCGGAACACCTTTCAGACAGCTGTAATACAAGCAGGGGTTACTGGTCCCAACCGTGGGGGTTGAGGCCTTTTACTCCTGATGTTCCGAGGACTGATTTACTATGGATTCTGAGCAACAGGGCCAAGTACCCTTCTACACTTGATCACAGTATAAATGTGGTCGAGCAGTCCAAGGCTCACTCGGGGGAAAGTTTAGATACAAATTGTGCACACAGGCTCACAACTCAAGATGTGTGCAACAGCAGCAATAAATCATTGTCCAGTCAAGTGCTAAAATTAAAAGTATTTTATTTTCACTGTTACCAACACTAAGAAAAAATTCACAAAAGACTACACAATTCCCCAGAGGTCGGTGCGCTAATGTTTATTTGGCGGTCCCCTGTCCCACATCCTCCTCACTCTAGCGAGAGTGGTTACTCCCATATCACTATTGCCAACATCCAGTGTATGCACCACTAGTAGTCTGAGACTCAAGAGTCCACTCTGACCTAAAGTCAAAAGTATTCCAGCGCAGATGTACTGTTCTACCCAGCACGTTCCGGCAGGCCTGAAGTCATTTTTTCCCACACTGCAAGCTCGTAGCGCCCCCTTTGCGGGTGTCAGAGTGACAGCGGATGGTCTGGACGAGTTCACACTTCTGGTCTGGTGACCTCCTCTGGCATACAGGATCACCACATTCCTACAAAACCATGGGCACCAACCAGCTTGCCACAGCAAGCAGGTTGGAGGATTAGCAACCCCGTATGCCTCCTGCCATTCAGGGTTGCTAATCCTCTGCTGCACATGGACTCCGGCCTGACCAGCACAGCTTTCACTATGGCTAACTTCACAGCGCCCTTCCCATGTCATACGGTGGGTTGCTGATCTTCTCCTGCGCACGAGCATAGACCCGATCAGTGCAGAAGCTGTTTCCTCACACCATGCAACGGGAATCTACTTAACAGGATTCCCCATTGAATCTCACTTCCTCCCAACGCTCTCCTCTTCCTTACTGGGCACAATGGTTATGGTAAGCAGGCATGCAATGGTTTTCCAGGCTCCAGGGCAGGTAGTTTTGGATTCTCTGGGCTGTTTGCTAACTCAGTAGGGAGAGTAGCAGTACTGGTCAAAGGCAGAAGTCCTGCAGAGCTTCCTCTCCTCACACAGCCCGTCTTGCTACTTGGCAGATGACAATTTTTGGGGTCTCAAACTCCCCAATTTTATAGTTCATTTCCAGACTTCAAATGTGATTTAGGGTCTGAGACTTTGAAGTTTATGTTGGGGGTCTGCTTCTTTGGAAATGCCCTCTCCTCTGCCCTCTTCTTTCTCTTGAAAATAGTCTGAGACAGCAGGGGTGGCTCCAAGGCTGATAGTCCCACAACCCAGTCCATGGGAGTTGTTATGTTATGTTACAGGATTTATGTAGCACATGGCTGCCCCCACAGTGGGGCTTCCCAGCGCTAAACCTAATATCACACACCTCGCCAGAGTTTACACCTGGATATCAGCCACAGTTATGTGTATTAAAAGGTTAACTAAGGGCCTCAGCCCTACTCTTTAGCATGTGGAAGCATCCTCCTTCCACATGCTGAGAAAAATCAAGAAGTTACTGCCATACCTTCCCTCAACTGCAGGAAAAACCTTAATTACCACCCTTGTTTTTTCAAAAATGGACTATGGCAATGGCCTCTTCCTTAATGCTCAGGAGCAGGTACTGGCCAAGCTACAATCAGTACAGAATGCGGCAGTCAGATTACTGCTCAATGTTCCATTTCGTCATCCCACATCTGCGGCCTTACACCATCTGCACTGGCTTAGAGTAAAGAGTCGGATAAAGTTCAAGGCTCTATGTATAGCCTATAAAGCTATCCATGATTCAGGACCTAAGTTCCTGAAGGACGCTCTCCGAATCTATGTTCCTAATAGAACTTTACGTTCAGCCTCTGCGCACTTGCTCCCGGTACCACGCACCAGAACTTCCACATGGGGAGACAGACGCTTTCTGGTAGCAACTCCCAGGCTGTGGAACTCCCTTCCATTGGCTATAAAAACTGCCCCACCTTCATGATGTTCCGCAAGCTCTTGAAGACTTGGCTATTTAACCAGTAACCCCCTCAGATATTTTTGTTACTAGGATGTTCCACATGCGCCGAGACACCCTTGGGTATTCGTGCGCAATAAAAATCTCATAAACATAAACATAAACATACTCTTTATGGTTCTCTTATCAACTCCACCTCCTTCCTAAGTTGTGCCCATGCCCCGTCCTTGTGACCTCTCGCTGAATCAAAGAGCAAACTTTGAAATGTGCAGGGGAAGCCTGGCTCTCCCCTCTCCAGTGCGTGTCCCACTTAGTTTACAGGAATGCAGCAATACACATCTGTCTAGGGGATTTCTCTACCTCCACCCCATATTCACCATGCAGCCTGGGTATCACTAAATGGAGCCCACAGTCTGCCATGAATTGCACCATTCATAGGCATACAAACACCCAGAGCATGTAGACAGCATACACACACTACAGAGCACTGTATCCTTCCTGTACTATACTACTCATAGGCTCACATACATTCAGCACATGCATTTAATATGCACACACTCCACAGCACTACATCCTTCCTGTATTGTACCATTCACAGGTACACATACACCCAATACGTGTGTCCACCATGTACGTACTGCATAGCACTGCATTATCCCTGTATTGTACAACTCACAAGTACACATGCACCCAGCACAAATACACCACTCATGCACTGTGCAGCAATACACACCAACCCGATGTAGGCCAAGGGTGGGTTAAGCTCACTGCAGCGGAACTTTAAAATTAGTAAGCCGGTAGGCCTCACTCTAGTGACACAGATTAGAAAGGAACTATTCACTCCTACTGATCACTACACGGTATGCTGCCACCACCGCGCTCGTGCTTATTAATTCCTGGTGAGGGCAGTAGCCTTCCACCACTATGAGGGTGGCACTTTGGGCACACCTCCTGTTCCAAAAAGACTGCAATTATCGAGACAAGCCAATGTCATGGCGCACATGCATGATCTCCGTTTGCCTGTGACAACAAAAATCAGCATTAAGGATCCAGACATCAGTACATTTGGGCTCTCGGGGCAGGGATAAACATCTGTTACCATGCAGAGGACTCTTCTGTCCCAGCAGCCACAAACTTTCCTCAGACGATTCCATTTTTAGGGCAGTGGAGTTCTTGGCTGTTCCTAAGTCCTCTGCTGTGCTTTTGGGGAGCCCTGGCAATCACGGGCTTTCATTATTTCCTCAACTTCCTATCTTGGTGTAGCAGCTTGTTTCTGCTACGAGAGAGGTGATGCCTGGTTCTACCTGTTGCGGTTTGACCTCTCATGCTCATAAAAACTCTAGACCCACGTCTTTCAGTGCATCATCAGTTTCCCCCATCCAGAGTGTCCCATTTCCAGTCCTTCTTTTGCTCCAGCCTCATGTTAGGTGTTCAAGTGTGATAGGTTGGCCGGTGGTGCATGGGGAAGCAGCCAAGCTCCACGCCCACTCCTTAATCCCCCACCCCAATATGTCATTGTGTCTAATCCTGACTCATGTTAAGATGAGTTGTGGGGAGCAAGAATAGGCAGTCATTAGTTATGTTATTAATAGTGCATTTGCATAGTACTTTTCCCCCATTTACATGGCCACATTGTGCTTTCAGAATTTCAGCTCTGTTCTGAGATTGTAGTTGATCAGAATCAGAGTGATCTGTTGTTATCTTATTTCTGTTGTTTAATTGTTATATTTGACAGTGACCAACAAGGTTAGAATAGACTGATGGATTGATTAGTGATGGGATGTTTTGAATAGTTGCTTACTAGATTTATCTGTTGCATTATGTGCAGTGATACATGTGCTGGAGGACATTGTTTCATTGTGCCTTGTTCTTGATTTGTCTATTGTACATATCTACAAAATACACGACTGTGGTGCTTTATGGAAAACCAACTGTGATACACAGTAGACTCCACAGATTTAGTCTCCCCGAGAGAGCTCCAACTCTGAATCTCTATTTAAGTAGTAATATTAACTGAGTTACAAAATACCTTGTCTTCCAAACAAAAGACACTGTTAACCTTTCCGGTTTCTATGGACACATTTGACTGGAGGTAAAATTAGAGGCTTGCCGCTAGCTAAGCTTGCAATCTTTGAATATTTGACATTGGAGCGAATCACGAGGGGGAAAAAAAAGTAAATACGTGTCTACCTTATTTGATTTTGAGATCAATTTTGTTCATTGAAATAGAATCTGCCCCAGTATTTTACCTTGGTTGCTATAACTATCTCCTGTGTAGCAGAATCAGGTTACTGCTTTGGGCTCGTGCTTTTCAAAACAGAATTTCAACTTTATTTTGAAAATACGGCTTTCCATCTTATCTTTAAAAATGTTGGAACTGCCAATGCAATGCATTGTACTCCGCTTATACTAATGTTGTACTGTTAGTTTAATTACAAGTGGTATTCAAGAGACAGGAAAAAAGATGGATAATGGAGGGTATTTATTTCAGAATATGAGGCGAGTGTAGTGTCATCCAAGACTGGATGAGCAAGGGCAAACCGAGTCTTGATGCTGAGACAAAGGTAGCAAAGAAAGATCTATAAATCGTGTGCTTAGAGCAAGAACGCTACATGAAAGGAGGAAATGAAACCGGTCAGAGTGGTAATAAAGTTAGGAAAAAGGAGGGAGCCTTGGGAGACACCGCATGGAATTAGAAAATCCGAATAATTCCATCCAAAATGCAAAAAAAGAGATGGAGCGATAGCCAGTCATTAGCAACATCAGAAATAATTAAAGCAGAGAGACAAGTGAAAGGATGGAATGGTCGACTGTAATTAGCTACTGACATGTTAACTACTGATATGTCTAAGAAGAGGTGGTGCTGTTGCTCCAACTCTACTTATTGACCACTCCAGCCACCTTAAGACTCTGATTGGTAGCCGAGCTAGCACAGGCAAAATAATTCACCCACCTATGGCGCCACTGTTACATGTCCAAGCTTATTTTGCAGCCTCACATCGCAAATGCTCAGCGCCCTTCAGCTTTTTGACTCATACCAGAATTAAAACCTTGTTCTGGTTTGCGGGAGCATCAACGCAACCTGCCCACCCTTTCTCCTCCCCCTTCTCCCTTTCTCCTCCCCTTTCTCCCTTTCTCCTCCCCCTTCCCCCTTTCTCCTCCTCATCCTCGGTTACCCTGGGTCAGCATTTCCCCGCCTATATATTAACAGCTGGTACCCCTGCGGGGTCCTTGTGGGAGGCTGACAATAATGGGGACTCGAGGGGAGACTCAATCTGTTAATTGTTGTACTTCAATACCATGAGGCAACAATTGTACTTGCGATGTTTTATGGTGAAAATAAATAAAAAGACTCATTGGTGGCTGATGCTACGTAACAATGGCTGAACCAATACTGAAGCTACTGCTGCAGGTGGTTTGAGGTAGATTGCCATCCTGTTCCCTTGAAGTGATTTGAGGAGGATCTAATGATGGTGTTGCTGGTGCAGCCTGTTACTGGCTTACAGTGGTGTAGGATGGAGATCCCTCTGGACCTGCGTCAGCAGTACCTGGGGTGTGCAGTGAGATCAGTGGCCCTGTGTATGATAGGTGAAACTGTGAGGAGCAGGGTATTTTGGAGAGAGGTGCCAATAGAATTGAGGCATGAAGATTTGGAGTGACCTGGACCTGGACTGAAGAACGCACTCACTGGCATCCTGAAACAAGAAGGCATTGAGGTAGCATGTGTACATGTGCCCCCGCTGTGCTACTATGTAGTCGAGCTCAATATCTCAAAGGTTGGGAACCTTTAGCATATACCTGGGAGAGAATGCTGAGAAAGGGACTATGTGGGTGACTGCTTTCCCAACACGCCCTCTGCAACCTCAGTCAATTAGTTATAGTTTGTTGTGCTGCAAACCAAGAACATGGCATGTAAGCAAAATAACTTTTATGAAAAGTTAAAGCCAAAGTGTTTTTAAGAACTTGCTGAACAGCAGCAATTCGTCAATGGTTATCAACTCCTCTGGCAGCACATTCCATGCTGAAGCTGCTGTTAAGGGAAAGGCTTTACCACTCACATTTTACTTGCACTCTTATATTTCCCTTACTTGAGGGTCTCAGAGTTTAGCTTTGCATAGAGGGAGTAAAGTAGTCTGCTAAGAACTTTGGAGATTTTCTACAGACTTATGGGGTTGGCTAGCATGGCCTTAAATTTAATGCTATCCTCCACTTGATGCCTGCATAGTTTCCATAGTTCATTTGAACACCACGCTTAATGTGGGATTTTGCAAAACCCTAAGCGTTTTGATGTTAGCATTTGATGTTTCCCTAATGTAGCTTGATTCTTATAATTACTCTATCTTTCTCAGACAAAAGAACCTTTGTTTTCCTAAACACAATTAGTAGAATAACGTATGCCATTATCGCATTAGCTTGACTATTCATTACCATGAGTCACTAGGTTTTAACCATAACTTTGGTGAACAGGATTCCCATACCTGAAAATAATAATTTGCTCTTCTTTGCTCTACACAGTACTGAGTAGGTTATCAGGAATTCTATGTGGCTGCATTGAGATTGATGTCAGAAAAAGTAAAGGAACAATGCAACATGCACTCGAGTCACCCTTGTTGATTTATGTAAGGAATACCATAGACTTTGAGATCAGCATATATTGCGCAGATATCTAATCCATGAGTGATTGCACAGTAGAATAGCGGGCAACATGTTGGACACAATGCGATGCAAATTTTACATGGTGAGAATTCCTGTGTCCTATATACACACAGGTATAAATCAAAAAGGCACGACAGAGAAGCACACAACTTGTGGGTTAGCATTAGCCATGAAAGTGAACTCATTGTTGGTATCTTTTGCTTTTTGTGGTTCAGTAGGAGGTGATTTGGGGTGGTGAGGTGGGCAGAAGCTTACCCAACAGCTTACAGATTAATTCTTTCCCTACAATAAGGAGTACTGTGAAGCACATTCTTATAGGATGCCATTTGCCTACAGCTAGCACTGGAGTGTAGTGCATGCCATCAACTACAGAATACTGAATTTTAAAGTGGGAGTCATGAAGAAGATAAAGTATACAGGAAGATAAAGCAGCGTCAGGGTAAAAGTTAAATGTGATTATATGAATGTGATTTTATGAATTGTTAATCCCAGCACTAAATTAAAAACCGGGCCTTGCACCAACCCATATGAAAAGTTGATCACATAGTTCATAACCATAACTCACGCTGCAGTTTTATAAGTGCAAAATGGAGTTTTGGCTCTGTTTATGAATACTATATGAAAGGCAAGGCTCAACACTTTCTCGACTTAGGGGCCAATTACAATCTCGTCCGGAAAGCATTCTGACCGAATCGGTTCCAGAATGCTTTCCGAACGACTCAGATTTGGGGAGTCAGACCGAGCGATTTGGATGCATCCGGATGCTTAAAGATACGATTCGGTCGGACTCCCATTGACTTCAATGGGAGCTCATGTTCAGAATGAGAACACAGGCTCCCATTGAAGAAAGGGGTGGTTTGGGAACTTCGTGCACCCTGTGGCAGGCACCATATGGTGCCTGCCAAACTGTGTATGGTTGTGAAGAGGGGATCAATGTGTACCCCCACAGGCCCGATTCGGAGGACCCTGGGTGACGGGGGTCCTACTATGGGCCCCCAAAGACAGATTCCGACAGCCGTTACGTTCTGGGCAAATCAGAATCGCTGTCTGAATCAGTCATCCGAATCGCTCGCTCGGAAACAGAGTCCATAGAGCTGTACGATTCAGCTCCGAAAGGCTCCACCTTGTCCGAATGCCTTTCAGAACAGATTGGGATAGCCCGAACGGTTTCCGAGCATCGTAATCGTTTGTTCGGAACTGGGTACAATCTGTCGGAAACAAGGGTTCCGAATCTGATTCGGCACACCCCAATACGATTTGAAGCCCTTCCGAACGGGATCGTAATCGGCCTCTTAGGGTAAAAGCACATCACATCAATAACAGATTATGTTTATTGCCAGATGCAGTTTGGGGAGAAACTTACGAGCAGCTCTCCTGTAGAGCATACTCGCCGACTTGTCAAAATTACCATACACCCGTTTCAGCACTGATCTCACCCCCATCCAGCCTGCAAACTCACCTGCATACTCAAATGCATAATCTCTTGATAGTGGTTTTACAGTCTGTCCAGAAGATGTTGTACCATTGTCTGCATTTGGTATCCCCAAGGAAAGTGTCAAAAACTCATCTCCCTCCTTATTGGCCATTGGGCGCAGTGGTGCTTTATTGAGTGTTATCCGAATCAATTATTTTGCCAAGGGGAACTCATTAAACTGAATATTTAACATGATTCCTGGATGCTTTTACCCTCCTACCCTATTGTTCTTTTGTTAAGATCATTAGGAGATCATTGTTCTTATCAAGACTAATATGAGATTCACTTGAACTTTTAATTTTGTGTCCACAAATACATAGATTTTGTATAATTTGGTCAATACCTCTCGACAATATTTGTGCACCCAGATAAACTGACACCTACATTTTGTGTTAATGTGGGACTTCCATAGCATGATGGTGTCCAACTGAAGCAGAATCTTGTTCTGGGTACAATTATGGTAGTTCTTGATATGCTTTAAACAGTCACTGTGTGGATGGTGGGTTATAACAAAATTTACCGGGTTAAGGAAGAGACTAATTGCATTTGAATATGTTGATTATAAGCCATACTCCAAGCCAGTGAAAATGTTTCTGACAAGTCCCATTCGTTTATTCATCCATCCATCCATCCATGAATGCACTTATTCATAATTCTATTCAGTCACCCAATTATTTGTTCACATATGCACTCATAAATTCATGCACTCACTCTCTGTTCATTCAAATATTGACTTATTCTCGCATTTACATGTACATAAACTTGCCAGTTAAAGAAAAACAGTAAGCAATGCCTGTTGACTTTGGTAGTACTTGTTTCACCATAGTAGTCGAGGACATGATTCCTCTTAGAACTTTTAATATTTGAATTTGAGTGTGCTGGCGCATTGGAGCGGTTAGAGAACAATTATTCAATTGGTATTACAAGAGCGGGGTCTGGGACATTCATTGACATTAAGTTTGAAATTCACTGCCTCTGGAAATCAGTGCTGGCATTGCAATTAATTATATGCATAAATCAGTCTGATCAACTCAAAATCTCAAATCTTCTTCCATTCCAGTTTTGTTCTCAATGACATGCTTTCTTGTGCTGACAGAAGTAAACTGAGAATTTTCTGGCGGTCTATATTCCCTACTATGACTTTTTTGGTGTGAATGCCATCTCTGCCAGAACTTGTGTTGTATAAAACTGTGAAAGCACACAAATGCTAAATGAAACTTTGTGTAAATATCGGATACTGTTTTATGCAAATCATCGTTGCTTACCATAAATAATTTTACAGGAATTGGTACAACTGAATATGCTGATCATCTCCCTCAAAAATCCAATAGTGTACGCAGAAACTGCATTTGTGCATATTAAAGTCACGTAAAACTAAATTCTAGTTCCTTGTAAAACGATGGTAAAATGTAGGCATGGCACCCGATCACTATATTTTAATTCCAGCATGATGATGTGTTTATAGGACGACAAGAATAAGTTGGTGTAACTGTATCTAGTTGAATAATTGTTTTGTCTCTTACACCTTCATATTTTTCACATTTTATTCTTCTTTTGCAAGTATGTACATCTCTTCACTTTTCCATTTAAGATGGACCTGATATGTGTGTGTATTTTTTAGGTCTCGCCTGGCGAAAGCAGCGCATGCGCTGCCCTCACTATTGCGAGCACCTTTTGGAATCAATTCTTCAGAGACTTTCATGCACATGACTGCATGGACAAACATGGCTGCTCTCGCCATTTGTCCATAGCAAACAGCATGCGCGTGTCCGTAGGGACTGTGGACAGTCCCACTCCATTTTGTTGCCATAGCAACGAATATGCCGCTTTGCGTGTGCTTTTATATTTGTTATCCTGCAGTTCCCCCGGGGCACAAGCAGGCATTCACTTCTGTCTCAAATATAGACACGATCCTCCCGGCTCTGGTGCCTTCCCAGCAGGCAGGGCTCTGTGCAGACCCTTCATGCTATTTTTAACCCACCCTTCTTGCGCTGCCTTCAGCCCTGGCCTTATTTTGGAGGCAGCTTTGACTGAACCAAGATCGGAGTACACGTGCACCGTGGCGCGGGTCTGTCCATTGAAGCTGAGAGAAGAGGGGTTTGGGGTACGGGGGTGAGCACTAGAGATCTCTCCAGGCCTGCTCAATTTCCGGTTGTTTGTGCTAATCTTCATAATCGGGGTTTGATCCTACAGCGCCCCCGTGTTCAGTGCATTTGATGACTTCCTAGTCTCACAGCTGTCTAATAAGGCAAAGTTCGAAGATAGCCTGTGAGCCGGGTTGACAATGTAAACCGGAGCGTGGTCCTCTGTCGGCAGTCAGTAGAATTGCAGTCTTTAGTCTGAAGGAAATCTCAAATGAGGCCATAGTATAGAAGAGATGGCAAATCCGGCATACCCATAATGCATTTGTGTAAGCATAGAACTGTCGCAGCAGCAAAAGACCGTTATCGATAATTATTGGACATTGATTTTGAAACCGTTTTGTAACATAAGAGCTGGTTCTTTTGGCTGTACCCAAGAACAAACATGTAGGCTCCGTGTAAGGCCTTAGATGCTATATACAGACTAAACAGGTCTACTTGAATTAGTTGCACTGCGTGTGACGCTGCTGTAGGTATTCTAGTTTAATTTTTGAAAGGTCTCCTGTATGTAATGGGGTTCTGATAATTTAGTACACAAACAGGCTACTTAATCAAATTAAGATTTTACCATATAGTTTTTTAAGATCTTCCCAAAGTAGAATATGAATGTTTGATCTTAATAGAAATTATTGTGCACGAAACGTGAATCCAGTAAAACGTCTGTGCTCTTCTGAAAATTAAATGTGCTTACATTTCCTGTGGCCCCGAGCTCTGATCCCCTCTAGCGCCACTAAATGTGCTTACATTTCCCATAATACCCAGGGCTCTATGTGACGATGTAACCCCCATTGAGGGCCGCTGTTGGCCGTCCGTGACATCGCAGTCTTTACTCTTCGTTGAACTCGATTAGGGACTTTGAAAACAAGCACTGGTAAATCCAGCTTACACATAATGCATGGTAAGCACCAAACCACCAGCAGAGTAAACCAGCATTGGCATAGCCAATAGGTCTCGCCTTTGGGACCTTATAAGTGTTTAGCCATGCAACAGTTGATGTTGTTGCACCAAGGATATTGTGCTGCATAACTAAATATTTATAAGGTCCCAAAGGCGAGACCTATTGGCTATGCCTATGCTTGTTAAATTCTGTCGGAATGGTCATCTTATGACTATTAACAATGCTAACTTATTTTACATCAAATGAAAAAAGTCGTCTGTATATTGAAAATATGTGACTTATAAAATAGACTATAATGTGCACCCTGTGATAGCTTTGGACACTTTAACATTGGAACTTTAAAAATGTGGCCAAGCTAGTGAGGAGCAATTAATTGCTTTATTAATAAACTCACAGCTGCTCTGTCCTTTATGGAGCAGTCTTCAAATCAATTAGGAGTGTGTGCACCGGTGGACAAAACATTGTATAAGCTTAAGGTTTCCACTGCTTTCAGCAAAATATTAGTCTTTTTTTAAAAACTTTAAAGTGATCTGACTTGGGATACAGAGATTTTGGGTGTATGTTTTGACTCCTCGTGTAAGTTTACTGTGAAAAATTAAGTATTGCAGGAAATTTATGCCACCAACCCTGCCAAAGTAAGTGGGATAGCGAGGAATGTTATGCAGATTTGTAGAGTGCAGTATCACCCAGGAGGTTATACTGTTGCTGAGCAGGTGCGCGTCTAGCTACACCTAGCGCCTAGTGGGACTACTAAATAAAACAGGCCTTCAGCGTGGAGGAGGCTCTTGTGTGTAGCAGGATGTCGTTCCACGCTTTAGTAGCAATGTAAGAGAACGCTTGACCGCTGGATCTGGTTTTCCGTATGCGTGGGATGTGTGCAAGTAGAAGTACATATGAGCGAATGTGCGTGGAAGATTTGTGACAAAAGATGCGATTGTTGCGGTATGCTGGTGTCGATGGCATTCACTTGGGTTGTCATATTGAGTTTGCTCACAGTGATCATCCCAAGGTTCGTGGGGCGGGTGGTGGGGGTAGTTGGGATGGTTGTCGGTCCTAGCTATTTTGGCTACCAGGTGGAGTCCTATGGTGATGTGCTCTTCCTGAAGATCACAATATTGGTTTTGTTGGTTTTCAGATTTAGACAGTTGGTCTTCATCCAATGGGCAATTTCAGTCATGCAGACATTGAATTTGATCCTGGTACTCAGCATCTTGTCCGTGAGTGACAGAATGATGGGCTTCTTGTCGACATGTTGTCAGAGCAGAGGATTCTAGCTGAAGCAATTTTTATGCTTTGAAGAGGGTCAGGCTTAGAGAGTCCTTGCAGAACCCTGCGGATGAAATCGCTGCTGTCCTAGGTGTAAGGTGCCAGGCTTACTGACTAGGTCTTTCCAGTCTGCAAGGAGCAGATCCATCGGAGTGCGTGCCCTTGGATTCTGATGTTTTGTAGGCGTTGGATGAGGATGGAATGGGAGACTGTCAAATGCTGCAGAAAAGTCCGGGAGGAGGACGGCTGCTGTATTTCCTCTGTCCAGAGTCATGTGGAAGCCATCCGTGGCAGTGATGAGGGCTGTTTCAGTGTAGGGGTTGGGTCTGAAACCAGACTGAGTTGGTGGTTAAGGAATTCGGTAAGGTGTATGTTGATGATTTTCTCTAAGACCTTGGCCGGGAATGGTAGCAGGGAGATCAGTCTGTAGTTGGCACACGTTGAAGGGTCTGCGAAGGGTTTCTTCAGCAGTGAGAGGACAATAGCCGGTTTCCAAGCACTTGGGAAGGCCACGGAAGAGGTGGAGGCATTTAGAATGGGTATAAGTATGGCACTGATGGGTTGCAGTCCTCTGGAATAGGCGTGGTAGGGTAAGGGGTATGATGGGGGACCCTGTGTTAAATGAATTCATGGTGGCAGCGGTTTCTTTTGGAGTGATGATGGTTCATGTGTTTAGCATTGGTTCTTTGGATAAGATCGGGAGGCATTTGGCGAGTTCTGTCAGGTCTGGTTACAGATTGAAGTTGCTGTAAATGGCTGTGATTTTCATGCTGAAGACTTGAGAGAGATTGTTGCAGAGATCCTGCAGAGGGTGATCGGGTTGGAGGCACCCACTGCTAAGGTGAAATCTTTCACTCTGGTGAATATTTCTTTGCTTCTGTCGGTGCTGGGATCATTGCAATCCAGCGTTGTGCAGTGTGGATTTGACTGTGCTTCTGCATTTTCCTGGTTCATTCTCCATTTGCGCTCCAGTTGTTTGCTATGGCCTTTCATCAGGCTTGAGTTCCTCCATGCATCAACTGGCCTGTGGTCTGGATCTTGTGTATTGCTGTGTTTGGGGGGGGCAGAGATTCAGTTCAGGAGGTGATCCAATTGTTGAAATTCTTGATGGCTTTGGGGAGGCTGTTGCTGTGTTTGGGTCCGAGGGGGTTGAGAGCAGGGTTTGAGCCCTTACCAGTGATGCTGTTCAGTTTCTGCAGGCTGGTCTAGCGGTGGTGCATGTGCGTTGGGTTGGGATGGGGATGCTGAACTTGATGAGCGCGTGGTGTGTCCAGGAGACTGGTGTGGACTAGTTGGCTCGTATTTTGGCGATGGTGGTGAAACTATGCTCCAGGAGGTGTCTGGTGACATGGTAGGTCCCTTTACTTGCTGCATGAGGCTCAACTTCCAAGGTCTTGGATGAGTGCTTTTGAGTTTCCATCCACGTAGTCTTCCGCATGGAAGTTTAGGTCTCTGAGTAGGAAGTAGTTGCTAGCATCGAGGACAAGCTGTGTGACAAAGTCCGTGATGGTGTTCGTGAAATTGGTGCTCGGTCCCAGTGGTCTTTAGATGAGAGTGCCGCTTAGCGTGAAGTTAGCTGTGACGTGACGTGGAGCTTGAATGGCAGGTGTTCCATGTTGGAGGATGACATATCCGTGTATGTAGTGCAGCTGATGGTGTTCTTGGGGATGACGGCTATTCTGACTCAAGGCTTGTAAAGTCTGTAAAACCTGGCAATCTTGTAGGTGGGGGTGTCTGTGTCGATATCAAGTACCGATACAAGGTTAATCTAGGTTTCCGTTAGGAAAAGTAGGTCTGGGGTGTTGCCGTGCAGCAGGTCTCAGATCTCTGTGGTGTATTTGGTGAGTGATCGGGTGTTTAGGAGCATACATGCAAGTATGTATTGTTGTGCGGGTGGTTGCAGAACTGCGAGTGTGAGAGAGCGGGGTTTGGCTGCTGTTAGTGTGAGTCAGGTGAGTTTTGGATGTAGGTAAGAGCATGAAAAGTTGCAGGAGAATGCTCAGTGTTGTGTGGTGCAGCAAGGTAGCAGTGGCAGGGCTTGAGAGCGCGGAGGGTCGCAATGTGGTAGCGGATGGAGGAGGAAGGACCAAGCTTCCTGGAACTTGGTGCGGTTTGGGTGGAGGCAGGCTTGCCTTTGAGGCGCCTTAGGCATACCATCAGCACACGCTTTGTGTGCCCACTGCACGTCCATGCTGTGGCAGGCATTAAGTAGGTCCTGGGAGGGTGAGGAGTGATGTCACTTCCTAAGCAGGTGGATGATGGTAAATTCAGTGATGTCACTACCTGTACAGATGGATGATAGAGCGATTTGGGATAGTGCAGAGAGTTGATGAGATGATTGAATTAGGAGTTAAATAGAGACGGTGGTTGTAAGTCAATACACCGTCAGTAGGAGATAATCTTCAAAACGAGGGTTTTTCCTCGGGCTTTTTTCTCCTTGTAGTATATTTTGCAACCACTTAGTTCCTTTAGCCATTTAGCTAATATTTACATGAAGCGAAGGCGCCTTGGCTAGAATACTTCAAGACCCAATCCAGTCTGAGTCTCAGAAAAAGCATACGCTGGCTCGCCAGTACAGTGAGAGGGGCGAGGTGTACAAGGAAAACTGCCTGTACAGTTCAGAATGGCAAGCGTCACAAAAGTAGGAGAGACTCAGGGGGTTGGGTACAAATGATAACCTCACACAACTAAACCACATGCACGTTTGACTGTCTATCACACTGTGCGTGTCTGTGGTACGATTCTATTGTATTTAGTTTACTAGCCTCAGTGAGTGGGGTTGTACTATATGTACTTGAAATACAAGACCGATGATGCACGAGTGAGTACCTTGAACTGTCAGGTTTAGGCAGATGCGATTACGTACTGCTTCCCAACCACGATTCTTTCAATTAAAGTATTCCTCTTCACGATTTCCAGGTGTCGGGCAGTCTGAATTTGCTGTAGCAGACATGGTCGATATGTTTGTGTTGCTGCTGCCCCCAGCTGGAGGAGATGAATTACAGGTATGTTGCTGTGAATCAGTCTGTACGGTCTGAAAACATTGCTTCCATGTAATGCTTGTTATTATGTACTGGTGTTTCCGATTAAATAACAATTTGAACAACTGTTATAATTTCTGGACGTAAACAACTTTCTGGCTTTTCTCACTGGGCCCAATTCACAAAAATGTTTATGAAAAGCCTGAGTTCTGTGCATCATACATTTAGAACTCCAGATTGCACAGATGCCCAGTTCTTAAAGAGATTACAAAAAAGTCTTGGAATGTTCAGTGTAAAATTGTAGTTTATTTCTGTGCATTCCTGTTCCGTCATGCCTACTTCAGTAGATTATTTGCATAGTGAACAATTCGCCATCTACCCTGTATTTGAAATGTGGCTTTGCTGCGTTTTTTAGAAGTGTTTTTCCAAAGGCAAATACTTTTAAATGCGGACCACCCCTTTCCTACACCCTCATTAAATATGGTACTGTTTCCTTCCCATTCTGGAAATGCACTCGCTTTACCTGCATTTACAAAGTATCAAAAGCCAGGCAGAATGATTATGAGTAATCCTCAATTTTTCAAGCTGACTTTATGCACTTAGCATGGCCACAGCAGTTGTAATTCCATCAGTTTACATTTCAACATAGTATACGAGTTATTTTTCGATTGTATTCAATTTGATCCGCAGGTGTAAATATCTACTGAACCTGGTTCATGGAATCTGGTTCTTGTAATATGAACCCAAAAATGCATTTTTACATGTCAAATTCCAACAAAAGTGCTTAAAACAGTCTGTGAATTGGAACCTCTGAATTTAGATTAGAGCATTGAACTGAAAAATCCCTCGTAGAAGAACTGGATGGACTGCTAAGGATAGTCGATACTGGGTCAGTCGTGTAATTGCGCTGCTGAACTTGTGCCAATGGAGAGATTGGCTCGGGTAGAAAATGGCCCCTTTGTGCCTGAGCCATCCACTCTGATTTGCAGAGTTTTGTGCAGGAGGCACGAACCTCTACTGTAATTTTGCTTGTTTCATGGTTTCACCCCACATATGCATATCTTTTTATGAAAGTGTCCACAGAGGCAAATACATTAAAACCTTTGGTAAAATGTCTAGAACCATTGAAGAATAGATGCTTACTTGGTGTTTCAAACTAGATTCTGATAAACAGGAGGGCTGCAGTTGTCAACCGTGTACACTTCAGTGCTTGCTAGTGGAAGAAGAGTCCCATTGGGTAATTCAGTGATGGTGTTCGAAATTTGAAGGGGGGGGTTGTTTGGGCAGATTAATGGGCTAATCATGCTCATGCTGTAGTTCAGTCAGACCTAGAGCCTCATAAAGAGTGGCATGGTATAATTTCCCCCACCTCCATAGTATTTGGATTACATCAACTATTCGGGGTGATGTGCCTTGATATCACCCAGCGGTTCCTACTATACAAAGGTAAGCAAGACTTTTTCAGGTTTAAATTACACTTGCTGTTCTTCCATACAAACACAGGTCAACAGTCATTTTTAGAAACAAAAACTCTTAACATTGGTTACTATGGGGAAAAAAAAGTGTTAACGGTTTCAGATAGGTAAACAACCTACAAGTATGGCTTGTGGGTGTTAGGACCAAGGTCCCCCAGGGTCCATTGTGTCACTCAAAATGCACTACCAGCCCCACTGGGGCGGCCGGGTTCATAGTGCAGGACCCCAATGTTAGCCAATGGGGCTAAGGGGGCCTTCAGTCAGGGGCTGCTTACGAGCAGGCCACTTGGTTGAGGGAGCAAAGCTCCTGGGGTTAGGATCAGCAATGTAGGGGCCAACAATCAACAGAGGAGCCTCACCACCAGCGGCACTGAGGCAGCCAGATCCAGAATGCCAAAAAGACATCGGGCACCCTGTGGTTTGCAATGGAGATCTCCGGTTGGAAGAAAAGGCTGCAGGCTCTGGCAGGAATGCTTCCTGAAGGCGATGACCATCAGGAGAGGTAAGTTGGATTCTTGTGGGTGCCTGGACACTCTCAGTTGGGCCACCAGAGGCCGTGGGGCGTTTGGTGCAGGGGTGTCATTTGGTGTCTGGTCTTCTTACCTGCTCAGGTCACGTTCGGGGGGACCTTTCAGGTTGAGACTGCAGGCATCAGCTTGAAGCTTGAGGTAAGTCGGGGATCACCAGATGCCAGGTCAGGATCGCTAGGGAGACTGCCTCATAGGGTTGGGTCACTCTAACTCAGCCCGTGGGCGTCAGGTGCAGAGTGGTGCAGAACCGTGGAGCCACCTGAATCCGGGTTCTGTGTTTGGAGTCTTTGTTGAGCAAATCCGGTGCTCACATGAGGCAAAGTCTGTGAGATGAGTGCTGGGCAGGTCCTCCGGGTTCTGGGGGTTGCTGGCTGCTGGACTCGCCGGGCTTTCCGCTGTAGTCAGGTCAGAGTCTGGACAGGCTATTAGGGCTGGGGGCAAAGCAGTTGGTGTCCTCTTCTTCCTGGCCAGTCAGCACGGCTCTTCGGTCTTTCTTTCTTCCTCATATCAGAGGAGGCAAGGTTCAGGGTGGCCCCTGAATACTACATTTTGAGGCTTTTCCATGGTGTGCAGGTTGGGACCAATGGGTCCCTTCCTTGGGATGGGTATACCCCCTTATTATGCCATCCTCCGGTGGGAGGGGGGAATGAGCCTCTCTAATTGGCTGGGTCCCTACTTTTCAAGATGGAGGTGACTGAAATGTGTGCTTCACCTCGCCTCCCCACCTGAGGGGTGGAGTTTGCAAAGGTGGGCACACCTCTCCTCCTAACTTGGTTCTCCCACACAAAGTGAAGGTCAGAACCGGTGGGAGACAGTTGCTGAGTGCAGCAAAAGGCAGGGACATCTTACTAAGGCGACAGGCCGTTGAAGCTTCCCCTTCGTGGACCCAGCCCATCCTGAGGGAGGAGGCATGACACCTTTGCCCAGGATAAGCTTTGTTTCTGAACCCAGCGAGCGAAGGCCCTCTACACAGGGGTCCAGAAACCTGTCTGATGGTGGCAAGTGGCGGGCAGCCATTCAGGAACCACACCAGGGCTGGTCGTTTTTCAGGATGCATCTCTAAGATGCCCTCTTTTTTGCTTTTTACATTAATCCCCACACTGGAATCAGTGTGGGTTTAATGTGCTGAGAAGTTTGCTGCCAAACTTTCCATATTTCTGTAAAACCATTATGGAGCAATCCCGCTGTGTGAGACTTACTGGCAGTAACAGTAGGGGTACTTGGCCCCCAAGAAATCTCCGCAGCCAAGGGGCCTTCATTCCCTAACCAGCTACGCGCCAGGAGGCACGTTTGCAGAATGGTGCAGAAAGGGGGCCAGGCCTCCAGTGACTTGCCAGCCCATTTTTTTTAATGTCTATAATGCTAGTGGGAATGGTTGGCCCCCTTTCCCTGGGCCAATTTCGGCCCTGGAACCCATCCCCCAGGGCAAGGCTATTTTAAATGGGCCTGGGGTGCCACGCGGTCCCCCTCCCCGATTTCGGCCCTGGGACCCCATCCCCCAGGGCACAGCTATTTTTAATGGGCCTGGAGGGGCTTTGCGGCCCCCCTCCCTGGACCGATTTCGTCCCAGGGACCCTACTCCCCAGGGCCCGGCCATTTTCAGACAGGACAATGGGGCAGCGTGACCCTGCCCCCTCCCTGGGCTGAATTGGGCCCTAGCGAACACACCCACATTTAAAGTGGGCACCCACTCACCACTGGGACCGTGGGGGAGCCTCAAGACCCCTGCGCTCCCTGCCGGATCCTCAACTCCTGCAGGAGCCGGCATTGCTTTGACACAGAGGGAGCTGCTAACATGCAGCTTCCTCTCTGTAAAAGCGATAGTGCTCTTTCAATGCTCTTGTTTGCTGAAAGCGAGCACAGTTTACTATGGCTTTGCGGGAGCGGTGGTGCTCCCACCAAGTCACAGAAAACAGCTATGTCCTGGGAGTGGGAACCCTGAGATATAGCAGGAGGCGGCATGGGGGCAGGGACGGTCCCCAGGGCCATGTATGGTTACAGGGGGGGAGCCGCGCGCCCCTGCTACTTCCTTGATTAAGGGCCTGCCCCAGAGAGGTGGCGGTCCCTGGCCCCCTCCCACTTCTTAAAATGAAGTCTGGCCCCGGGGAGGTGGTGGTCTGTGAGCCCACCCATGTCAAAATTAAAAAGCTCCGCGGAGGTGGTGGCTCATATGGGCCTCCCCCACACCAATGTTAATCAATAGCCCTGGGGAGGTAGCGGTCCCCCCCCCCCCCCCCCCCGAATCACTTTGTTTGCCCCGGGAGGTTCCCGTGGCATTTGGTGCCGCATGGGCACCCCACACATTATTTTGAGGTGGATCCCCGGGTCCACCTGCAAATTTGCTGCAAAATAAAAATAACATGCTTTTAACTCCCTGCAGGGTCCCTGTGGGACCTCCCCACCATGTCTGGGGGGTCAGGGTATTCCTACCCTGCCTCCATTTCTTTATTTTTTACTGTCTTTGTTGGAATGTTGCCAGTAGGTAATAACTATATTTAAACATTATTATATATATATATATATATATATATATTCACTCACTCACTGAAAACAAACAGATGTTAAAGAGACGTTCTAGTTAGACTCAGATTCACTCATTCAAAACCAGAGAAATTCAGCAGTTCTAGTTAGCTGAGCTAATCATAACATGCGCCCTGCAATGCACTACTTATGACTTCACATATTACATCCATCATGACATGGTCAGTGACATCACTGACGACATCTCAACCAGGTTGGCTTATATTCACAGCCCTCAATTCCAAGGTGTATACCAAGATCCTGAACATGCCTTTCGACGGACACACCGTGTTCAGCAAACATGTTGATGATGTGTTACAGAACATAAAAACTGACACCAACACTTCACACTTTCTGGGAGCCTTGCAGTACAAGCACACTCCTGCTTCCTTTTGTGGCTCTAGGTGCACCAAGGCTCACAGAGGGAATTTCAGTACCTACAGAGGGTAGGGACGACCTTAATACTCCCCTTAGAAAGACAAGATACAATCCAATATACCCCCCCCCCCATCAGAGGCCAAAGAGGCTACAAGTCATCAGAGAAAAGAAACCGTGTGTTCAATCATGCTCCCGGAGAACCTAAAACAAGCCTCCCATGAAGCCTAAAACTTCACCAAGCTGCCACGCGTCGCTAACTCATGTACACCCAGTTTCATGAAGAATTTCTGCCTTTGCTTCTTAGATAGAAATAACTGCAGATTGTTGTGTGCTCCAAATGGCATATTCTAGCCTCATCCTGAAACTCATACCGGTATTTGAGCTCCTTTGAAATGACTTCCACATCCCAATACACAAAGCCAAGCGCCAGTGGCTGCCTTCCTAAGCAAGCTGAGACACCACGTGTACGCATACTTGGATAACTAGATCATCAGGGCTCCATCAGAGGAACAAACCCACACTTCTACAGTTGCTTACATCAATCGTTTCCATCAGCTGACAAAACATACAAAAGTTGTTCATTCACTCAGTTCAAGTGTTAAGTTTCTAGGAGCTATCCTGGAAACTCAATGGGAAAAGCAATCCCCTCCTCAGAAAGAGTAACCAACTACAAGCCCTGGCAAATGTTTTCAGTTCCTAAAATACAGTTCCTTTTAGAGCTTACAAGTCTCTGCTGGGCCTGATATTCTCATGCATAGAGTTAACACCAATATACAGACTACCAATGAAGCTGATGCAACAAGAGGTAGATCAGCAGTGGAAAACTGCTGACGGAAAGCGACAGTGCAGGTATTAAGAAGGCTCAAACAAACAGTGCTGTGGTCCCGATTTCCAGGCAATCTCAGTGCAGGCCTCCCATTCTAATCCACAAAGGACAGACTAACAATGATAACAGATGCCTCAATGGAAGGATGGGGTGCCCACATGCAAGAACTATCCACAAAGTGCTATTAACCAGAGACAGCCCGCCATATATCCGTTTTAGAGCTCACAGTCATCAGGCTAGATCCACAAGCATTTCTGCAGAGACTGGCAGCCATAGCCCTGTTGATCAGGATGAATGACAAAATCTTGATGTATTACATTGCAAAGCAGGTAGGTGCTAGTTCTTGTTCTGTTGGAAGGGGCATAGATGCTTTGGGATAAAGCTACAGTAATGAATTGGATATTGCTGTAAAAAAATTACCTATACCCAGTAGACAAGACCCACCAGTCAGACGCACTCGTGTGTCCTCTTGGACTGTCAGGAGTTGGAACTTTACCAGGATCAACTGCAGCATATTTCCTGGAAATTGAGCTATCCAAAAGTAGTCATGTTCACCACACTACAGCACAAGAAATGATAGGTACCTTCAACTCTGATCGAAGGCAATGCCTTTTTTAATGAGCTAGCTGATCATCCTAGTTTATGCGTTTTACCCTCATTCCCAGGGTGATGAGGAAGGCCAGAGCGGTCCACAGTTCCTTGATCCTGATTGATACAATACAGTTATGCCAATTCTAGTACAGCTACCTGCTTTATTGAGAGTATGCCCACCGATACAGCTGAAGAACCATCCCAAACTCCTCTCCACACAAAACAGAGAGATCCTTTGCCCTGATTTCAAATTGCGTAACCTGCTGGCTTGATTCCTGACCATCTAGAATTTGGCATTGTGGATATTCCGATGGATAGCGGAGAAATATTGGCACCGACATGAGCACCAGCTACAACAAAGATGTATAAAGATAAGTGGAAGCACTTCTGAACATGGTGCAAGTATTTAGGACTCAATCCAATATCAGTACTACCAAATCAAGATTCGCCATACCTTGCCAGATCTGGCTAAGAATGACCTCGGATACTCTTCAGTCAGAGTCCATTTGACTGCCATCTCATGCAAAAAGAGGAACAGTCATCTTTATTCTCCTAAAAAAAAAATCACTTAAGTGGGCTTCCCCCGTGAGGCGTCCCCCCGGTATCATGAGAGTTAAATATAGTGCTTAGTCAATTGATACTTCCTCCCTTAGAACCCAACACATTTCATGGAAAACTATGCCGTTGCTAGCTCCCACTTCAGCAAAAGAGTTAGCGAGTTGCAAACTTTTATCATGAAAGAGACATACCTTTCTCGAAAGTCATTTTACTCACCAACCCAAAACACATGCTCGTTTCCATTGAACGTTCACTTAAATGGCCCTGCATGTTGGTTTTCTTTTTTCCTAATCTATCCACATCAGCGGAAAGATTATTATATTCCCTAGATGTCAACAGATGCATCAGATTCTACATTGACAAAACTAAAGATTCTGTACATCTGATCGATTATTTCTCTTTTTGGGCCACACAGTCAGACCATCCATCGTCCAAACAGGACATTGATTAATGGATATCAGCCTGCAAGAGCAAAGTGCCTGCTCCAAGACTGAGCGAGGGTGCATTCTAAAATCAGTATGACAACTACTGCCATGCTTTATGCCAAAGATAAACTAGAGGACATTTGATGTGCAGCCACTGGAAAAGAAGGTTTACTTTTTCCCCTTCACCAAGGACTACTACCTGGAGGTGAAACTCTCTACTGCTTGCTGTTCTGATTCAAGCATGTGAATCTGTGAAATATTAGATGCTGCAGAGGAAATTAGTTACTTACCTATAACTCCAGTTTTCCAGAGTTGGTATCTTTCATAGATTTAAATGAGACCCTCCCTCCTCCCCAGTTAGAGGCTCACGTTCTTTTGTAAATTTCCTTCACATTTGTGCTATGAAAGCTAAGCTAAGGTGGCATCTAGAGGGAACAGAGCGCTCAGCACTTGCACCTCATTGGCTGAACTTTGAGGTATTTTAAGTGAGATGGATGTGTTACTAAACAAACACTGTTGATGGGCCTATGGCCATTTTAACACTGTTTGCAGTTGTTTAAAGTTCCTGGGAATTCCCAGACTGATGACGGGGAATGGTTTAAACAAGTGCATCCATGAAAGATGCCAACACTGGATGACTGGTGTTGCAGGTAAGTAACACATTTCTGATCGTGGGCCTACCTGTACTTGATTAAGCCTGATTTGTTTGCAGTCACCTAACCAGGTAGTAGACTTTCAAGGCTGGATACCAAGCTCTTCATATAGATGTTTGGCTCTGTGTTGATGATGGCTACTAGCCTATTCCTGGAGCAGAAAATTGATTCTTCCGCATTTTGAGAATGACTATGATCCCTGCTTCACTTGCCATCAGAGTTGACCTTGGTTCTCTCTGCTTTGTGATTATACAGCACATTATATTGGGCACAGCTGGGGTGGAAAACAATCTATAATGGTTCCCTATAAATCCATCTGTCCCTGGGTCCTTGGTCATTAAGATAGAGCAGATGGCAAGGACAACTTCATCATGCGTTATTGGTACATCGAGGATTTAGATTTGTACTATGTCAGTCAATGGAGGTTCGCTTGTCCTATTCAATCCCCTTGTGCCTTTATAGCATGGGTTTCTTCCTGAAACAAGGATCCATAATACTTCCTAAAGTAATTTAACTTTTCCCTTTTCTCAATTTGTATCAATCCTGTATTCGACTGTATCACCCTTACATAGGCCCTATCACTCTTTCCCCTTAGATGTCTGGTTAGTTGGGTTCCGATCCTATTGCTCCCTCCATAAGTGTATTTTAGTTATGTTACATAGCCAGTTCGACCCTGTTAGTAACCAGCGCTCTCTGCTGACCTTTTATGATTTTCATTTCTATAACCACAGTAAGAAGTCTGCCTATATTCTTTTTCTGTCCGTGTAAGGTCAAGTACTTGCGTCGGTTGCTGCAAAACCCATAGTCGGCAATGGCCTGAAAAACATGGCTTTCTTTTCACTCTCGTACACCAAACAGGATTACGTTGACCTACAGCAAGGCATTTGTTTTATGCAACATTACCACCTCGTATTAAAAAAAAAAATATTGAGCACGTGAAGATTTCCACCCTGCTGGTGTAGGAGTTATAGGAGATTATTCTCCGAATAAGTTGTACCCTAAATGCAGGATGATATGCGACATGAGCAGAGCTCTGCCTAATAACTCTCTACCACCGAATATGCAGTAGATCGAATTCAAAGGATGAGAATCTTAGAAAGATGCCATTGACAGAGAATTCTAGCTACAACAAACTTCCTTTTTACAGTTTACAGTCTCAATAGAACTCTATTTACTGACCTTAAAAGGATCGGAGCCTGCGACTTACTGTCATTAAGAATACAGCTAGATACTTTGCTTTCTGAGTGAGTACTTTAGTCAGCCAACGTGAGTTGATATTTTCAATTTAAAAAAAGAGAGCAGTACTTTGGAGACTCAATCTCCTCTGGCCCTTTACTGATGTTCTGCTGAAGAGCGACCTAGTGACCAAGGTGCGATGACTGGGAGCCGCACCTTTTGGCGGAGGAGTGTCGCCCCACTGCTTTTAAGCAGTGTAAAGAAGAGAAGCATAAAATTATGATAATTTTAAGTTATTATAATTGTATGCTTCCTGACATGTCCTGCTGCTTTGCGGCGGGCAGGTGGGCAAGGCTGCTCTGCTCTCCGAGAAGGGCAGGGGAGGAGTGGTTTGCCCACTCCAAAGTGCGCAATGACTGTTTGGTCAGCCCTCACAGGCCGCCCAAACCAGTCAAGCACACTTCCCTCTTCTGCAGCCTGCATGGAAAACATGCCCACCCTTCCAGCCCCTGGCTGAGTGCTGTATCACGGTGCTCACATACCAATCACAATGCTGCCATTGCAGCGTTGTGATCGGCTTACGGGAGGGAGCCCGGCTGCCTGCTTCCTGTTCCTGTCGGAGGCAGGAGAGCAGGAGCAGAGAAGACACAGTGCCCGTTGAGGTAAGTTTACCTTTTTTTAAATCTATTATTTCGCCGCACCCCCATGCGACACCACCTGCGACCTGCCCCTCCTTGCAAACTCTACGCCCACACCCGAGCCATGCCACCCATCGCTGCCTAAGAGAACTAACTGTTAACTGGGTTTGTCCTAGGTACTCTTTGAAGTCCAGTCAGGGAACCTCAGGGGATCTGTGGGGATAGACACAAGACTATATCCAGCATTCCTATAGGCATGCTTGTTCATCTCTGTCCTGCTACTGGAATTTTTTTCTTGTTCAGCTCTGCCCCGCTACTGGCTTGTCTGGGATTCATTAAGGACCTACACTTGCCATGTGTGCTCCTGATACCCAGCAGAGTCAGCCAGGTCCTTCCTAGATATAACGTTTGAGGCCTTGTCTTCTGTCTGCCACAGTCAGTGGTGGAGTACCCTTTAAGCCCAAGCATTTTCCCAGGAATCATTCCAGGACTTTACCAATAGTGACCTCCAGATTCTGATGATGTCTTTGGCTAGTTGCCCTTTCATCGTTTTCAGACATGTATCCATTCATTAACTGCTTATTTATCTTCCCTTTTACCCCCCACTTTCTTTCAGGCCTCTGTCACTTTGAGGCTGTATTCTCTCCCTCCCCTGAGTGACTTCACCAGCTTTCATCTCTTTGAGCTCCTCTCAGTGCATCTATTTGGGCTTGTGTGATTAGTGACATGGTTATCCTCCCAGACTCTGTTTGCAGCCTCCCCATGTAATCTCAGCAGGGTGTTCCAGTTGGTAGCCATGATCTTGTTTCAGTCCCAGGTTATTGGCACATATTAATTTTTGGAGCCACTTAATACAGTCGGCCTCCCTAGATATTCCCCCTTTAAAGGCCTTGAACTCATGCACTGAAGATTGCCATGCATTAAAACTACACAGTGAATCTTTGGTGCTCGACCAGTCTTTTAATACTGTCTATTTGGTGGTGCCCTTTGGCGTTTCCTTGCACCCCATGATTGTCTATGGTAACCCCTAAGTAGTGCAGTTCACCAATATTACTTTTTTTTTTTTTTTAACCTAGCCACCTGGTTCTTGGATTTGGATGCCTTGATAGGCTTCCGGCCTCTGTGATCTGCAAGAGTTTTGGGCTACTTCAGGTCTTTGTAGTGACTTGTTGCCAACATGAATACTTCCCTTGTTACCTCCACTCTCTAGCTTTGGCATCAGTTCTTGTTTCACTCTGCACAAGCAATCGTTCCTTCACCTTCTACATAAGATTTCCTCAGAGATATAGATAGGTCTTTTAGTGTCCATGTTTTTGGACAAAATTGATTCGTTCACTGCCCATGCAAGCCTACTAAAACGTTTCTTCCATGTGATTCTTAATCCTGATCATCATAAACTATACTTCAGTGGCATTCCTCTTACAGCCTTGTTGCCCTTTTCCTGTGTCTGGCTGGCAGAGGCCTGTAGTATTTATATGCAGCACGTGTGTCTTCTTCTGGGCCCCGTTTACTTGTCAGTGTATAAAGTGCAACCCTTCCTTCTTGTCCACTGCTCATCTGTTTATTCCTATAGTGCAGCGAAGGTTTAGTTCCCCAAAAGGTGGTGCCAGAATGTTAATTTGTATGTAACATTGGAGATTCAACTTAAATCCTCTCTTGGTGAACAGTGTTTTGTAGTCTCTAAAGCTGTTAATGAAGTTAAACGGAGCTTTCTGAAAGTGGAGCAGCTCTTGCCAAAGTAAGTTTCAGTATGCAGTCCACTTAGCCAGGAACGTGCATGTAGCTGTTGGGGTCTGAGTCTCCTTTACTCCCAGTTAGGGACTCTGTCTAGTGGAAGAGAAGGTGCCTTTTCTCAATGCTTGAGATGTCGCAGTTCCCTGATAAGAGAGATTTCTATGCACCTTGTCTTCTTAAGAGAGATTCTAATTCTTCTTCTCTCCTCCCTTTGAGATGAAATTGCTTGAAGATTCCCGCTCTTCTTCATAGGTATAACATAGTCACCAGATCTGCAAGGCCAAATAGCCTTTCCTGTTTTAGAAGCAGCATGCTGAACTCTTACAGCTCTTCTCTGGTCTTTCTCCATGGCATAGGGCAATGACATTTTGACTTGGCTCCCCTCGTATGATTCTTCTTACAGTCTCTCTGTGGGCTACTGATGTCTGTTCAGGTCAGATGGAAACTTCTAGGCGATTCTCGTGCTGAACTATCTTTCCATTCTGCTGGGCAGTTAGTCTGAGATTGCATATCCCGTAGCAGATTTTAGTGTTTGTCTTTCGACTCTCCAATTTTATACAGGTCTTGCATGAGCCCCTAGATAATCAGGACCCTAAAGTAGTGCCCTACACAGATGATTTCCTCTTTGAGCATGGTTTTTTTTCCATTACTGCTTGACATAATTATGATACCCTTGTTG
This sequence comes from Triturus cristatus, assembly GCF_964204655.1. Classification (NCBI taxonomy): domain Eukaryota; kingdom Metazoa; phylum Chordata; class Amphibia; order Caudata; family Salamandridae; genus Triturus; species Triturus cristatus. Next base: position 503,264,560 of record NC_140582.1, read on the forward strand.
TTTTGGCAATCGTGTTCACTACTAGGTCTGAGCCTTTTTCAGAGTGTTATCTCTGCACCTTCTAATTTCCTCGGGTCTGATCCAGGGTCTTGTGTTTGGGATTGAGGAGTGTACTAGTAGTCACTTTTCACTTAACTAACAATACAATTTTGGAGGTATTGAACAGGATGTTCAACCACAGGGGTTTCTTGGAACCCCCACAAAGGCAGAGCCATTGGTGTTGGTGGCCTGAATCAGGTCATGGGAAAACATTGCAGATTATGGTCTCAAAAGACGTTTGACATTTTACATGATGTGTTGCAATTTAACTATCATTTTTGTTTCTGCTTCAGCTCACCTTGTACCATCCATACAGTTCAGCCCGGGTCATGCCCTTGGGCATTCTACAGGCAGGGTTGTCTAGTCTCTACCTGCAGTTCTGATTAGATATGCCCCCAGTGAGACCTTGGCTCGCCTCTTGTGGGCAAGTTCCTATTTTCACCCTTCTGCAACAATTTTACTACTTTCTGCTCAGTGGGAATTACACAAGATGTTTATCCTGTGATGGTTGACTTCCTGTTGTGATCAATTAGAATTTCTCAGGCGACAAAACAGAAGTCTTCTGCTCTTTCCTGGCATTCCTCTGCAGCGACTTCCTCTAGTCGGAAGCTAAAATCTTAAGCAAGATTTCTGTAATAAGACCCGCAGACTTCGTTTTTGCCTTCAGAGCTGTTGGCATCCTCTCATAGCATCTACTCCTGCAATATTCTTGGAAATAGCACTGATGCTTTGCTGTCAGAGCTGCTCTCCTGTCTTTGTTTTTTCGGTACCACCTATGTCCGCTTCAGAGTCCCATGCATTCTTGAGTGATAGGAGATCCTGCAAGAAGAGTTTAGACCCAGTTTATCTCAGCATTAGGCTGCCTTTTGAGGTTGTACTTCACTCAGAGGTTTTTCTCTAACTGCAACACTTCCCCTTGTGTTCCAGAAGGGATTGTTTGTTCTGGTTTTGACAGATGGCCACATTTGTCTCCTGATAAGTTTTTGCTTTCTAACACGCTATTGAGAATAGAGTAAGCAGTATTGGGATGACCTCTTAAGTCCAACATACCCACATCCGTGTCTTATATTGTAGTCTCAAGTCCTACTACTCCAGGTGTCCCCCTGCCTACCGCTTGCTTGTCCATTGGTCCATGATGTTCTTCTTCACAGTGATTAGGGATGGGACTGTGAAAGGCTGTACAACTAGTGAGTGACAGGCTTCAAAACTACAAAGTAGAGGAGCACAGTTTTTTAGATTAATGGTTCCATAGAACAATAGTATCTCATATCCCTCAAATCACACTGGGGAAAAAATCAATGATTCAATGTGACAATTTAATGAATACCGAACACTCTTAAATTATGAAGAAACAACAGAAAGTCCTGTATGTTGTATCTGTAGTTTCTTTTTGATCTTCCTCCACATAAAACATATTAGAAACTACAGCCAACGCGTTTCATCCCAAACTCTGGGGACTGCTTCAGGGCTGTTAAAAAACACACAGGACATGACTTTAATGACAAGACAGTGATGGTGAGCTTAAGTGGCAATCATTACAATATACAAATTCATTAGTCTTTCAGATCAATGAACATAAATCTCCTACAGACAATAAGTACATTGGTGTAATGCCTAGACAGTTGTGAGATTAAAGATACGTCTTATACAAGCAATAAATCAATAGCTTCTTCCTCATGTCTATTTTATACAATATTAATGTGATTGATAAACCTTACAGTGAGGTTTCGTATCCTTGACGACCCTCAAATTATTTCATAGTCCCCATATACCATCCTCGTATTAATTAAATTAAAACATGTTGACGAAGTATAACACTTGTTACACATAATTTTTTATAGTCGAGCTCTTAGACGCCCCTTATTGATAAATATTGCATTTTACAGAAAACTCAGTGTTCAATAAGCGAGAATTCGGTTAAATAGTATATATCTCTACAACCATAAATTCACCACACTCAAATATCTCTCTTAATGTGAGGACAAGAGAACTTACCAAATTAAAGGTACATGATGATCAATTTCATTGAAAAGGAATCGCTACTTCAGAAGTCCATAGTTTGTATAAGTAATATCTAATTTGGAAAATAGAGGTTTGGCACTTAGGAATATCCAATTATTTGTGCTTTAAGCATGATTCCTAAATCAAAGCTACTGGTAAATAGTTTCATTCCTCTTACCAAAAGGATCCGCTCTCAGTGAAGGTTGCGCAAAAAAGATAGTGTATGAGCTTGATGCGTTGTTCTTGCAAGTATTCATAAATGTCCAACAACGTTTTCTACTGGTTTGAAATGATCTCAAACAAGCAACAATCTGTGTGTGAAACAGTAAGAAAAACCAACAATTTAGATCTCTCAGCAAACCAGTATAAGTTAACGAGTCACGTCGTTTATGCATTATAAGGCGATCACCAATAGTATTAGAGCAGTCCGTTCGTAAGCATCATGTATATAGTTGTTCCGTCTTTATAAAAATTCTTGAGTGCCACACAACGCGTCAACACTTCCCTTCGTGCTGAAATATCTGTTATTTTTAACCTGTTTTATGTTGGGCAGAGATATCTGTTCTTTGACCTTCAGTCGTTCAGGTTCTCAACAAAATTGAAAGTTCTGTGGTTTTAGCAAAACAATCCATGAATCTTCTTATTTTTGTTTGTCTCTAGGGTATCAAGCGAGGTATTATTGAGATTGCCGATTTGGTTGTCGTAACTAAGGCTGACGGGGATTTGCTAGTACCTGCACGGAAGACTCAAGCAGAGTATCTCAGTGCAATGAAACTACTCCGTAAACGCTCCAAACTTTGGAAACCAGAGGTATGTTACACTGTCATATTAGTTTTTATTCTATGTTCTATGCAGTAGCGAACCCTGAAAATCCCTGTAATCATCTTCTTTATCGAGGGTGGTGACTGTGAAACATTTGTGCTGTTTGTCACAAATAAGCCTCAAGCACCCACAGATGTTTACTAATTCTGATACTTGAATGTGTGTTGCGATTTTCTGAATCCAAAGCCCTTGCTACGTTCTTGTGATGCGGCTTTCAGCAGTCTGTCCTTTATTTTCCTTATAAGCTCGCCCAACTTCATAAGCTTATGAAGTTGAAAATAATAACGTGGTATCAGCATAGTTTATTTATTAGCATGCTTACAATTGTGATTGTTTTTAGAAGGGAGAACAGCAAACAGGCTAATCCAAAGTGACCGGATTGTATAAATATTTAGTTAGTAGAACATTCCTTGAAGCTGGGAAAAAAATATTATGCCTTTAATACATGAATGTCTTTGTTGTTTTTGGGACAAAGTTCCTTTTCATGACTTGTCAAAGTTATACTGACCTTTCATTTATGTTTTTACTTAACTGCCCTATGTTTCCTAATTTTCCTTCACTGAATTTAACAATCTATAAATGAAATAATGTGCCGTAAGTGTTAATTTGTTGGTCCTCAGCAAAAGTTATCTGAGCTCTACTGTCATGGGCTCATTCAAAGTGAACCTCAGACTGGATGAGGGTGGTGACTAGTCCTTCATCCTAGGTTGTGAGGAGGGTGGCAGGGTTGGTAGTATGAAAATAGTTTGGATGTACCGGCATTTTAGCCTTCTTCCTTGTGGGAAGACTTCCCACTAGCTCTCCCTTTTAAGGTCTGCTCAGTCATATTCAATGTCTGTTCCCTCTGAAAGAGTGAAACTCACCCAGTGGTGGCCACCCACTCCAGACTCTGTGTGATTCGGATCAGGAAACATCTGGACCAGTCCAAACTGATCTAAAATTGGACTACCAGCTTGGGAAACCAGCAAGAACAAAAAGAAGAATACACTTCTCCCTGACTGGAAGATAGACATTGCATTTGAAAAAGACAGACCTTTGTTTGGACCTGATGTCCTGCTCTTGTATCCAAAGGCTAGAACTAGTAAATTATTCCTTTTCTGGTCATTGAGGACAGCTTTAACAAGTGCTGTGAATACATTTTGCTGGGTACTGAACCTTTGGCGGTAGCCACCTTCCTTTAAGCTCTGCGCAGTCGTAGATTCCTTGAACCCTTTGTGCTGTGACCTGTGGCAGAAGTAGCAGGACGTCCTGGAAAGAGAGAAATAAATGACTGATGGCAGGCGAACATTATGCCAAACTGTTTGGTTATCTGCATTAAGGGCAGCTCAAGAAACTGAGACTGCTCATGAGCAACAACAACTTGCAGCCCTGCTGACTTGGCAGAAGGAAAAAGACAAAGTCGCTAACAGTCACTTCCTGGGCTAGTGATGCTCTCCTTCAATTTTACTTGTAAACTTCCACTGTCCATGATATTCAAGGCATCCCTGTGCTGCCCAATTCTGCCCATCTCAGAGGAATCTGGAGGATTTCCACTTTCACACTCTGGTGTGCAGTGTTTTGTACCGTTGACTGAAGCCTGCCACCCTCATTTCAATACACTTGAAACCATCTCTCTATCACTTAAGGTTTCTGTGACCTCACCATTTGAAGAGGCTGTCTGGTTTTCCAAATTTTCTTCAGTGTGCATGTGATGTCTCCCCTAAAAAAAATGACAGGTTTTAAGCCCTGTAGGCACTGTTGCATGGCTCTCTATCTTGCTTGAAGATAGGGAGCCATGCATGTTTTCGGAGCCGATCCAGCATAACCTGAGTTTCCAGGGCCTTTTGTCACTCCACAACAAACCACAGGGCTCCGTGCTGCCATGCTCCGGCTCTTAGGATCCTTGTTGACTGCCTCCAGTATGCCTTTGGCCCCAAGAAGCCGAGAGGCCTTACGTTTGGGGCACCACCGGTGGGTTCACTCTCAGTGCCAGTTGGACCCCAAAAGCATATTAACGGGCCAGCTCCAATGCTGACTCTACCTCCAGTGCCAAGATTCACACAGGGTCCTGGAACATCGACACCGATTCCAGAAGATAGAGCACCCGATTGTCCTTTCTAACTCCAAGTCTGCACCGAGTTGACTTCGACCAAGGCCACGTCCACCTGAAGTAGAGGTACCACTTTCCCCACTTGATCTACCACTGTATGATGCAGCACGCTAGTAGTCTTGATACCTCCCCTGATATGGGGCTCCTCTCACCGGCTTTCTGTTGGTATGCTAATCACACGCCCTTTGGAACTCCCAGGTGTCCCCAAGCGGGCCATTGGACCGGTGTTGCTATTCACCGCCACGCTTGGCTGCTGCCCACCCGTTTTTCAGGTGATGTCCAGTTGTCCCTCCTGAACATCCCTTTGATGAGGTTCATCTGTTTTGGGCTAAGGCAGATTCAGCAGGGCCACAGCTTGCTTCCTTGGTTATTTCTGCCCCACCTTGCCAGACCTCTCAGTTCTACTGCTACTTTTGCGGCTTCGCCAGGATACCTTGCACCGCCAGCCAATCCAACCACAGCATGGTGCCCAACATTTTCCCGGCTTGGTGCCCACTTCCCCTATGGCCAAGGTCATTGGGTGCCCCACTTCCCACCCCTCGTGGAGCCCAACCTGCCAAATCCTTTTTAGCGTGCTTTGTGGAGCACTGCCATTCAGTGGAAGGCAGGCTCTGACTATTTTTGCTGGGTTTGCAGGCCATAACTTTGGATACGTAGATGCTGCAAAAAGTTCGGAATGGCTATGCCCTACACTTCCTTCCTGCACTACTACACCTTCCACTATCTTCCTCCCCATGACAGACGGAGGACCTTCTTTCCCATTTGCATCAGGAAGTGCAAACCCTTTAGGGCCAAACAGTCTATCGAGAGGGTGCATGCACCAGAAGTAGAACATGGTTGTTATTCCAGTAACTTTCTGGTGCCCAAGAAGGACGAAGCCTTCATGCTATATTAGATCTGCACCCTCTCAGCACCTTTCTCCGGAAGAAAAAATCAAGATGCTCACTTCAGCCACATTCTTCTCTGCCCTCGACCATGGAGACTGGATGGTTGCATTGGACTTGTGGTTCATAGTAGTACAGGAGCATTATCAGTCTGCTTAGCTCCCCTTTAGTCTCACTGGTGATCCCTGGATTTTCACAAACGTTTTGGCGGAGGTGGCAGCACAACTTCGGAGGTCAGGGTTGCCAGCCTTCCCCTACCTCAACTAGTGGCTGTTGAAGGTGGGCTTGCCCCCGGCAGTCCTTAACAACCTCTAGACTACAGCAAACCGCCTGTCATCTTTGGGGTTCATTATCAACATGATGAAGTCACACCTGACTCCTTCTCGGAACCTCCCCTATATTGGAACTATTGTGGACATGAGTTCAAGACATTTAGGCTTGATCACGATCTATCGGCCTCGGTCCTGGATTTCAGTGAGCTCAACTCTAAGGCAGCTGGGACTGATTGCCTCCTGCATCCTGCTGGTCGAACATGTCCGGTTGCATATGTGGGCTCTGCAGTGAGACCTGAAGTCTTGGTGGGCCCAACATCGAAGGATCTCTCCGACCACTTTCAGATTTTGAAAGAGACTGCAAAGGACCTGCAGTGGTTGTTACTAAACCTTGATTAAATCAGTGGCAGCCCCCTGTTTTCCCATGGAGAGCTGACAGTGGTGAATGATGCATTGCTGCTGGATTTGGGTGCCCATCTGGGAGAGGTATAGATCAGAAGCCTCTGGTCTCAGATGCAGGCCCGGCTCCACATCAATCTTCGGGAGCTGAGAGCCATCTGCTTGGCGTTTAAAAGCTTCCCTGCCATCCATCAAGGGAAGGCTGGTGCAAGTGCTTGCAGACAACATCACCACTGTGTGATACTGCTACAAACAGGGCGGATGGGGTCACAGACCATATGTCAGGTGACCCTTGTGCTTCTGGAAGTAGATGGACCACCAAGGAATCTCCTGCTGGTGAACCACCTGACAGAATCATTGAATGCTAGGTTAGAAAAGCTCAGCCATTGATGCCTAGCAGATCATGAGTGGCAATTACACCCAGAGGTGGTCTAGGGTCTCTTCTGCGAATGGGGTGAACCTTGGCTCAAACTGGTCACCACTGCAGAGAACAGGCGATGTCAGCACTTCTATGTGTTGAAGTTTCCAAAGTGCCTCTTGCACTAGGACACGTTCTGCCTCTAATGGAACTCGGGACTCTTCAATACTTTTCCGTTGATACCATTCCTGCCCCAAGCTCTCAAGGTGATCAGTACCGACCGGGCTCTTGTCACCCTAGTGGCCCCGTATTGGGCATGGAGACTATGGTATCCAGAACTCCTGGGCTTGAGCATCCCGTCCTCCAACCAGGCCGCCCCTCCAGGAGGACCAGCTGTGGCAGCAGTAGGGCAGGGTCCTGCATCCGGGCCTGAACTATCACCACCTTCATGTTTGGAGATTGAGCGGTGACAGCTGAACACCTTTGACCTTCCTCCAGACGTGGTTAAAGTCCTCTTGCCAGCCAGGTGTCCTTCGACTGTATACACTTGTCGTTGTGACAAATATGAGGCTTGGTGGGAAACCCTGCAGTTAGACCCTCTTCAGGCCAAGTTATCCGACGTTCAGTTATTTGTTTTGTCTCTAGCCTAGCAGGGCCTTGTTCTGGGCACAGTTACAAGGTACTTTTTCAGTGGTTGCCAGATCAGCTGACTTTGTTTAACTCTCAAGTTGGTATCCGATTTTTTTTTTTATTATTTTTTTTTTAAAGGATTACAACATTTGTGTCTTCCCTCCCACCTTGTCATGCCACAGTAGGTCCTTAACTTGGTCCTCACTTTTCTGATGCGCACTCCATTTCAGCTGCTTCACAGCTGTTTCTTGCCAGTGCCATAGCATTGGTGTGGCATGTCGGTGAGTTTCAGACTCTGTGTTAACCCACCATACACCACCTTCTACAACAAACTGGTTTTATGTACACAGGCATCTTTGTTGCCTAAAGTTGTGATGCCATTCCACTTCAGTCAAAACATCACCCTGCCGGCCGGCTCTACCTTGCCCCACTAAGGAGCAGGAGAGAATCCATCATTTGGGCACCAAGAGATAGGGGAGCTTCTACTTCGATTATACCAAAGAACACCAGGTCGACAATCCGCTCTTTGTGGGGTGTGATGGAGTGAAAAAAGGCAAGGATGTGCAGAAGAGAACCATCACCCACTGGATGGTGCTCTGCGTTAATATCTTCCATGCCTTGGCTAAAAAGCAGCCTACTTATGTACTATGTGCTTATTCGACCAGGCCCAATGCAGCTTCCTCTGCATTGGCACGCAGTGTCATTGTTCTAGACATTTACTAGCCGACTACATAGGCGTCCCTTCATATGTTCACAAAGCACCACTCTCTTGACAGTCCAGTTCGCTGAGAGGGGCCTTTTCCCCCCTCGGCCTTGCTTGACTTCCTGTTTTGAAGCCTTCACGCACTCCCCTCCAAATAGTTACTGCTTTGGTTTCTATTCAAAGAGTAGGGAATCCATGGCTAGAAGCCTCTATACAAAGAACACATTACTGTGTGTGGCATCTGGGGATATTCCATCTGTAAAGAGTCTGAGGTTAAATGGAGTATCCACCAGAAAGAGCATTATAAAAGGTTAGTAACTTGCTCTTTACTTCTCCAATAGATTTGAATTACACCTCAATAATGAGACCTGATTCACAAAGCATTTTCTGTGGGCAGTTGGGTCTTAATTTAACCAATATCTAAACCCAATAGACGTGTCTTTGGGCATATCCCTTTATAGGACGAAATCCCTCACTCACCAAAGGTGACATGCTTCATCATTTGGGATTCTCCTCCCAAAGTAAAAACCTAGTTCCTCTGGGGCCTACAACCCCCTCTCTGAGAGGGAGGAGCTCAGGGATGTTTTATAACATGATGTTGGATATACTAAATCCACAAATGTAGAGCTCGAAGTATGAGTGAGGGCGCAGCGCAAAAAAGAAATTTTGAAAAATGTGAAGGTAAGTGAAGTTTAAAACTAGCTCAAGAACGTAAAAAAACTTTATTACAACACGTTCTTGGGCAGGATTAAGAAATCGTGCACCAGCAGTCAAAAAAAGTTTTAAACCGCGGTGATGGAATAATTGGTCAACATGTTTCAGCCATATAGCCTATAAGAAGGCTCAGCTTTCATCAGGACCTATAATACTGCTGCGTACAAATGAAAATGTGTTATAGACACAAAAAAGGATACAAGGACAAACACTCTTTCAATGTGTCTATTGGTGATGAAAATTACATACAAAAGTAAAAAAACATGAATGTAAGAATCTTAAATAGAACAAACGACTGGTAGTGTTCCTCAAGAAAAAATCTCAAATAAAGTAGACTTACCCGTGAACACTGGGTAAGTCACCACACCTCAACCTGGCAACCGCTCAGGAAGGGAGCACCGCTCTAGAAAAGACGGTGGTAACCGATTGTTAATAAAACATGTCTCAAAACAAAAAGGAAAAAGGGGAATTAATATGCCAATTTTTAAAAACCCCTTAGTGAGCATGTGAAAAGGAGCCAAAATTTGTGAAGGGAGACTGTCATGTCAGAGAGAAGATATAAAAAGTGAATAGCTCATGTAGCTCTTTCAATAATGAGCTAAACACTATGTTGGAAATTTAGGTTGAAAATTCAAAACCATATTGAAGGCCATGGAATAATCACATGGTTAGACATCCCGTGTTAATCATGAGTAACAAAGGCCGTGGTCATGTAGCTTTCAATAATGAGCTACACACTGTATTGGAAATAAAGTTGAAAATTAGGGAAAGAAATGTTGAAGGCCATGAAGTAATCACATGGTTGGACATCCTCTGTCCATTATCAGTAACAAAGGCTGACAACAGCAGTTTACCAACTAGAAATCAAGGACATTGTCTATGTGCTGATATATCTAAACATAGTATCGATTCAGCAAAAGAGAGAGTTACTTAGAGTAAGTCGAGCAAAAAAGCTACATGTAGAGGTCGAAGAAACAAGCTATACATGATTCTAAACAGGACCTCCTCTCGGGGCTTACCTGTCCGTCGGTACGCCGGTGCCGTATTGAGCCTGAAGCCGGAGGTACCGGGACAGTGAGGCCACTTACTATAAAAGCTACTCCTAGGCAAAGTGTAACCAATCACGGCACAAGACGGCCATAACTAAAGCGCATATCAATAGCAAGGAACACTATTTCTTGAAGCATGCGCATTGCGGCGGTTGGCAAAGGCGCGTAAACACGCATGAGCATAAATGAGACATCTCCATTGATGTCATTCGGTCTCAAAGAGGCCACGCCACAGTGTTAATTAATCCTCAAATTAGCTCATGAAAAGTTTATAAAGCACTGCTTATAAAGCAAACAAGTCAGCAAAAAGAAAATACAACTTTATACATCGAAGGTGAGAACACCAATCACAGGTATAACAAAGTTGTACACTGAGGACAACATAATGTGGTCTGCAAAAATGCTTGGGAATACTCCTAAACAAAATCAACAAACGCATCATAACCATGATCAGTGTGTGTATGATAAAGTGTGAGACCGATACTACATGTTAGAAACGTGGTGAACCAGGGTCATCAAAAGTAACCAATACAATCCCTGAAATCAGAGGATGTATCACAGGGGAATAGAAATGTGGACAAGTGTCTACAATAGCAACCAAGGAATGTCATCATTCAAGCCACAAGTGTCTGACTAACTTATGTACCCACCATTGTTCTCGCCTGAACAAAAAGGCAGTGATGTCAGTAAGATGAGGCGGGATAAACGGTTTGTCTAAAACTGTCCACTTTAAGTTACTAGGACTGTGTTTGATTGTAAGAAAGTGGTTAGTCAGTTTAGTTGAAGCCCTGCCACAACGGATGGTGCTTTTATGTTCAAGGATGCAGGTTGTTAACCCGTCGAGTGGTCATTCCGACATATCGTAACGTGCAAGGGCATGTGATCATATAGATCAAATTGTCGCTGTTACAGTTCGTATGACACTTAAGGACCCAAGGCCTAGGCGATCCTATGTCAGTCTCTGTTGTAACAGATGTATGGGAACAAGCTGCACAAGAACCACATGGTAGTTTGGCGCGGCTCTTTAACATCACTTCTGGAGTTCAAAATTTGGTTGAACAGCTGCAATGCCTTTTTGAACTTCACCTGTGAATACAGTAAGACCCAATTACTTTTTTTGGATATCTTGATTTCACCTTCTGAAGGAGGTCTCGTCACCGAATTGTACAGAAAACCCATGGCCAAAAATTCTCTCCTGTTGTATGGTAGTTACCATCCACAAGCTTTGCGTGATAATCTGCCATTTGGACAATTTTTACGTTTAAAAAGGAATTGTTCATCCATTGAGAAATCAGGAACATGCCCGCAACTTGTCCAAACAATTACAAGTTAGGCATTATCCAAGCAAACTAGTGAAAAGATCAAAAGATCAATCGGGCCCTCAACAACAATCGTGAGGCTTTACTTGAACCCAGAATTCCAAAAGAGACTATGAACAGACTGACTTGTGTTCACACCTTTTGTAATTTCTCCAACCAAATTAAAAAAAGCATCTTGTCTAATTGGAGAATTCTAAATATAGGTGAGGAAACACTACCACGACCACTGTTTGCATTCAAACGGAGCAGTAATCTTAGGGACCGGCTGGTACACACTCGTCCCCGCGTTCAAAAGAAAGGTACACAGAACACCTTGTGGGGTCTTTCCCCAATACTAGGACACCATCCATGTGGTTCTTGTGCAGCTTGTTCCCATACATCTGTTACAACAGAGACTGACATAGGATCGCCTAGGCCTTGGGTCCTTAAGTGTCATACGAACTGTAACAGCGACAATTTGATCTATATGATCACTTGCCCTTGCCCATTACTATATGTCGGGATGACCGCTCGACGGGTAAAAACCCGCATCCTTGAACATAAAAGCACCATCCGTTGTGGCAGGGCTTCAACTAAACTGAGTAACCACTTTCTTACAATCAAACACAGTCCTAGTGACTTAAAGTGGACAGTTTTAGACAAACCGTTTATCCCGCCTCATCTTACTGACATCACTGCCTTTTTGTTCAGGCGAGAACAATGGTGGGTACATAAGTTACAGTCAGACACTTGTGGCATGAATGATGACATTCCTTGGTTGCTATTGTAGACACTTGTCCACATTTCTATGCCAGTCTGTTCCCCTGTGATACAGCCTCTGATTTTAGGGATTGTATTGGTTACTTTTGATGACCCTGGTTCACCACGTTTCTAACATGTAGTATCTGTCTCATACTTTATCATACACACACTGATTATCGTTATGATTGTGTTTGTTGATTTTGTTTGAGTATTCCCAAGCATTTTTGCAGACCACATTATGTTGTCCTCAGTGTACAACTTTGTTATACCTGTGATCGGTGTTCTCACCTTCGATGTATAAAGTTGTATTTTCTTTTTGCTGACTTGTTTGCTTTATAAGCAGTGCTTTATAAACTTTTCATGAGCTAATTCGAGGATTAATTAACACTGTGGCGTGGCCTCTTTATTGCGCATTAAGACCAAATGACATCAATGGAGATGCCTCATTTATGCTCATGCGTGTTTACGCGCCTTTGCCAACCGCCGCAATGCGCATGCTTCAATAAATAGTGTTCCTCGCTATTGACATCTGCTTTAGTTATGGCCGTCTTGTGCCGTGATTGGTTACACTTTGCCTAGGAGGGGCTTTTATAGGAAGTTGCCTCACTGTCCCGGTACCTCCGGCTTCAGGCTCCATACTGTGCCGGCGTACCGACGGACAGGTAAGCCCAGAGAGGAGGTCCTGTTTAGAATCATTTATAGCTTGTTTCTTCGACCTCTACATGTAGCTTTTTTGCTTGACTTACTCTAAGTAGCTCTGTCTTTTGCTGAATCGATACTATGTTTAGATATATCAGCACATAGACAATGTCCTTGATTTCTAGTTGGTAAACTGCTGTTGTCAGCCTTTGTTACTGATAATGGACAGAGGATGTCCAACCATGTGATTACTTCATGGCCTTCAACATTTATTTCCCTAATTTTCAACTTTATTTCCAATACAGTGTGTAGCTCATTATTGAAAGAGCTACATGACCACGGCCTTTGTTACTCATGATTAACACGGGATGTCTAACCATGTGATTATTCCATGGCCTTCAATATTGTTTTGAATTTTCAACCTAAATTTCCAACATAGTGTTTGGCTCATTATTGAAAGAGCTACATGAGCTGTTCACTTTATATATCTTCTCTCTGACATGACATTAGTCTCCCTTCACAAATTTTGGCTCCTTTTCACATGCTCAATAAGGGGTTTTTAAGAAATTGGCATAATAATTCCCCTTTTTCCTTTTTGTTTTGAGACATGTTTTATTAACAATGGGTTACCACTGTCTTTTCTAGAGCGGTGTTCACTTCCTGAGCGGTTGCCAGGTTGAGGTGTGGTGACTTACCCAGTGTTCACGAGTAAGTCTACTTTATTTGAGATTTTTTCTTGTGGAACACTACCAGTCGTTTGTTATATTTAAGATTCTTACATTCATGTTCTATACTTTTGTAGGTCATTTTCACCACCAATGGACACATTGAAAGAGTGTTTGTCCTTGTATCCTTTTTTGTGTCTATAACGCATTTTCATTTGTACGCAGCAGTATTATAGGTCCTGATGAAAGCTGATCCTTCTTATAGGCTATATGGCTGAAACATGTTGACCAATTATTCCATCACCACGGTTTAAAACATTTTTTGACTGCTGGTGCACGATTTCTTAATCCTGGCCAAGAACGTGTTATAATAAAGTTTTTTTACGTTCTTGAGCTAGTTTTAAACTTCACTTACCTTCACATTTTTCAAAATGTCATTTTTGCGCTGCGCCCATACTTCCAGCTCTACATTTGTGGATTTAGTATATCCAACATCATGTTATAAAACATCCCTGAGCTCCTCCCTCTCAGAGAGGGGGTTGTAGCCCCCAGAGGAACTAAGTTTTTCCTTTGGGAGGAGAATCCCAAATGATGAAGCATGTCACCTTTGGTGAGTGAGGGATTTCGTCCTATAAAGGGATATGCCCAAAGACACGTCTATTGGGTTTAGATATCGGTTTTGTTTCACTTTTTTGTTTTGATTTAATTTTGTTGTAGTGGTTTTCCACACCTTCTTAGCATTTGATAGACCTCGAGGTTTTGTATTGTTGCTCGTCTTGATATTGGGGAATAAACCCTGTGCGGTCTTTAACCTCTCCCTCAGACCCTCCGTCTTTTGTTATAGGGTCTTAATTTAGCCTTTGGTGTGATTTACCATTAAGCTTCCAGAAGGAAGAATACTTAATCGAAGGACAAAGATTTGCGAATAATAAAATCTTTCTTCAAGTAAAAATGTCAATCTCTGCACACAACTACTAACAAAGCATTTAGTGATTCAGGTCAGGATTTTCAGAACTGATTTACATCTAAAAGCAGACATAAGACCCAGCTGCTGCTAGAAACAATATTGTGAATCTGATGCCTAATGTACATTTTTGTATTTGTCACATGAGAAAAGTGGCAGAGGAATGTGGTAATCATCACCTAAGCTCGTAAGACATTATTTGTTGGCAGAACATTACCAATATTTCATAGAAGTGAGGTGATAATGTGACGTCGCCATAGTGTTTCTTAATCAAAAGAAGTCTTGTACCTTTATTTTAGGCTATGAAATATCAAGTTTCCGATTCCAGCCACTAGATTTTAGTGCTTTGGAAAGTGTATTATTTGGTATACAGGTAAGTAATGTTTTCTTTCAGGCCAACAGCAATAATGACATATTGATATACTGCCTATGTTTGACAGTGTCTCAGCAGGTGGTGAGGCCTGCCATGTTCAAAGAACCAGTACTGCTGGACTGAGGTCAGGGATGGCTTGATGGACCGGGGTGAAAGGGCAAGATGCATCCCTGTTCTCCTCTGAGCAGCTCTTTTTACTCCCCTATTTGATGGATAATACAGTACCTTAAAAATACATCCCATAACATGACATTGCTGAGGAATATTGTATATCCTTGACTCTGTACATGCCACAAATCTAGCCATGGCCTCCAGCTTTCACACCCGCCAACTGTGAGCTGCGGCGGCTCCTCTGCTAAGGCAGAAGAGCACCACCCCACTGTTCTTTCAGCAGTGCAAAAAGAAAAAGAAAATGATGATAACTCAATGTTATCATTGTATTTTTCTTTACTGACGCAATTTTACGGGCTGGGTGGGGCTCAGCTGTCATCACAGTCAGTGGGGAGTAGGAGTGGTGAGCACTTAAAGTGCACATGACAGTTTGGACAGCTGTCTTGTGCCGGCCAAACAGTCCTGCACACTTAGCATGTTTTCCACCTCACTGTAACAGCCAGAGCGTAGAACATGCACAGACTCACAGTCCCCGTCTGAATGCCGAACCATGGTGCTCAGGCCAATCACGGTGCTGCTGTCATGCTGGTTAGAGCAACATCGTGATTGGCTAAGGGAGCCCGTGTGCTTCCATGTGTCATTGACAGGACGTAGGAGAGGCAGCCACCGTTAACTAGCACCCTCCTCTGACTGTGAGAGGGTGACGTTGTATCTGTATATGTCAATCTGGCAGATGGACCTCCCTAAAAAGATGTGGCTTAAGCTTCACATCCTGCAGAAGGATAACAAACTTTATGTGGGCACTACATGGGCATGCGACCCGTACTTGGTAATCACATGAACTGGAGCACTGTGAGCATCACTTGACCCGCTACAGACCTAGAGTAACAAAGCAGTGCTGGTTAGAGAAAAGCTGCTAATTAACAGAAATAGTTTACTCAGCTGGACTGACCTAGTGTAATATCTAACCCTCAGAGTGGGACCATTTTGGTATAAGTGTGTAACTGCTCCACGACCTCATCCTCCTGCTATTTTCACTCCTAATGGAACTCAGCACCACTGAGACCACCATGAGGGAATTGAGCACAAGGGGATGGTCTAATAGCCAAAAAAGGCTTTTGATCGACGCTCAAGAAGCAGTTGCTGTGACATAATAAATGAAGTTACACATTATACATAGCTGCACATTTACTATATCAGTATTAAAGCGCCCCGCAGTGGATGCATGATGCAGTTTAAATTAATTAAACCACTCGTCTCCAGCCATCCTTTTAGAAGGATTTAGCCTCCTTTTGGAAGTTATTGTTAACGTGAGACAAGGTCTTGATGCTTACATACAACGACGTGTGCACCCCAGCATGTGCAGGCAGCTGGTGCAGTCTCTGGGCTGCTTTGTGGGGGAGACGGGAAGGCCCGGAACCCCACCTGATAGAGGGAAAAATTGTACAACAAATGCCTGGCTATGTCCCCTTTATTTATTTATTTATTCATGTATTTATGTATTTTGTAAAGAGCCACATATCACATTGCCCTTTAATGGTGGATTGTCTGAGAATTGCCCTGCAGTGATGAAGCAGAAATTATATTCTTATTGCAGCCCATCTTTTAATAGGGAAAGTCCCTTCACTTTAAACGGTAACGGCACTGATTGGTTGATAGAAACCATGTGAATGACTAGCTTTTGCACACAAAGTTACAAAAACATACTTCCTTCGAAAGGTTTACGTTGCCATTCATTATTGAAGGATATGTGACCTATTATTCATTCTAATGTTCGCAGATTACTCGCTTGCACATGTCATAACGAGTTAAAAAAGACACCTTTTTTTAATTTCATATCTCCACTCCAGTAAATGTTCTTAAACCGTGTATGAAAGTAGGATCTGTTTTCATTGTCACCCCCACTTTTTGCTGCAGTCATTATGTTTTACTGGCTAGTGTGACTGGGATCCTGCTAATCAGGTTCCCAGTCTCTGTGCTTCTTCCCTAAATTGAACATGGTGAGTACTTGGGTACACCGCAGATTGGCTACTGATGTACCCTTGTAAGTCCCTAGTATAAAGGTACCCAGGGCATAGGCACACCAGGGTTCCCCCATGGGCTGAATCATGCGTTATGCCACCCGTGGGAGACCGCTAAAATTGTGACTACAAGCCTGCCATTGCAGCATGTGTAAGCTGGTGATTGCACCACTTACGACAGATATAAGTTACCTTATATCTGAGGTCACTGCAATTAAAACCTATAAGTCACCCCTTAGGCAGGCCTTTCAATCCTGAAGGCAGGGTGCTCGGGTATAAGTGTGAGGGGCCCTTGCATCAGCAGGACACCCCTACAACCTTCGGAGCCCATTCTTCCAAGTTGCAAGTGCATCAGCCTGTATGATATATAGAGTGGCCTTGCGTCATTATGCAAAGGCCCTCTCTAAACTGGCTGTAACAAACCCTTTCGTGTTTGGTATCAAACATGTTGGAATCATACCCCAACACCATAAACGTGTTGGAGGTATGATTCCATGCACTGTAAAGCTCCTCCGGGATGCCCTCAGTGCTTCCGGTACTAGTCTTCTAGACCCGGACAGCAAACTATCTCTGCTGCCAACCAGAGACACGATTCTGCCCTCCTACTGCTGAGCCACGCTCGAGCTGGGGAAGGCAGGACAATACGTTTCCTGTCACAGGGACCACCTCCCAGACAGGACTTACTGAATTGGAACAGGAAGGGGGCGCTTGTCAGTGCCAGTAGACTGCTTTCAACTGGAGTATGCAAGAAGAGCCCCAAATGTGCCCTTCTTGCATACTCCAGTTGAAACCAGTTCAGGGAGCCGTTGGCTCCCGTTCTGGCATGAACCTGGACAAAGGACATGAGAGTATCCTCCCCACTGTACAGCTCCTTCTCTGGAAGGGACTCCCTGAATCCTCATAACCCTTTCCTTAGGGTACTTAAGGACTAACCTGTGGGTGGGTTCCTAGATTAGTTGTGGCACAATATTCAGATCCAAAACCACTTCATCTTCAACCGTCTGGGCACTTTGGTCTTCGCTGGACTTCGCTTTGGGAGCTGTGACTGCTACTGAGAAAGCTTGTGCTGCTCCTGGTCTCGTCGTCCTGCCAGTCTTCTGCAACGTCTGTTCCTGTGCTCCATACAGGTTCTTCACAAGGCCTGTGGACATCCAAGACACCCAAAGGAATCTCCCTTGGAGCGAAGGAGTCACTCCCTGCATCTGCAGGCACCACAATGAAGTTGACCCGTCTGCTGTTCGTAAAGCTCCTACGGACTCCAAAAGGTTCAGCAACACAGGTGGTGGTTCTGCAACTCCCTCGAGGCCTGCACTGTCTCCATAGCAAATTTAAAGCCAGTATCCCCCGTCGGAACCTCAGGAGCAGTACCCCTGTGCACCTTGTCAACTTGCAGTTGCCAAGGCTTGTTGGCTCTCTTCACCAGAGATCTTCGGGCTCCAAGACGCTCCAGCCTCAAGCATCTCCTGCAGCCAAGATCCTCACCTGCACCGCATCCTTTGCACCGTGGGCCTTCATCCATTTGTGAGCTACTCGAGGTCCTCTTGTGTCTCCTGTGCCTTTGGCCCATGGATCCTCTTTTGAGGGTGGTCTCTGGCTCCAGTGGGCTCCCCTGCTTGCTCTGGGCCTGCTGTGACGTACCTGCTCATGGTGAGTTACTTGGACCTTGCTGGTCCCTACACTGCACCTTTTTCGCTTACTACGCTGGTTCCCATTGCCAAGGCTTGTTGGTGCCCGTGCCGGACACTGACCCCCGGCTCTTGACATTTGACGTGGGACAGCTTGTGAATGGCTCCTGGTCTTCCACAGCATCGCCTGGTCTGCACAGTTGCAACTTCAAGGGCACCGTCAACTCTCCTGCATCCCTGACATCGGTGGGCATTCATCTTCCTTGCCTCCTGGTCACTCCTGAGTGGCATAGACTCTGTTCCCTCTGCTTGCAGGTACTTCTCAATTTAAATCCATCTTTGGGTTCCACCGGACTCTTTCGTCTTCTTCGCCAGCAGCATCTTTTCTGAAGTCCTCCATTGCGGTCTACGGCGGTTTCTGATGTCACTTTGCACCTATACACTCGGCTTCCCTGGTGTAGGTATCCTGGTTCCTGGGGTATCCATGGGTGTCTTCAGGGTCCGCTGACAAGGGTCCTTTTTCTTTAAAACTGCAACCGTGACTTCCCTATTGACTTGTATTGAGCATGCGGTCGTGTTCCCGCTCAGCAAGCGACCTCCGTGGGGTTGCTAGATACTCACCTTGGGTGGTTCCTTGGGTCCCAGACTCTGTCTTCTGGGTCCATTCTCGACTTAGGTTGTGATTCACATTCCACTATTTAGTATATGTATTTGTGCTACTTACGTGTTATATCATCAAAGTATTGTGTGTACTGTTGTTACATCTCCGGGTAGGAGATATTGCAATGTGTTAGTGAGTGTTTATAATAAATATATATTTTTATAACTACACTGTGTTTTTTTTCACTTGACCTACACCATAAGATTAAGTACCAGTAAAACAAGCTGCTTTACACTCCTTCTGGACTAATCCTGAAGGCTGCGCTCCACAGCTACCACTTACAGAGCTTTCTATGGTTGTCTAAGACCACTAAAATCACTATAAGGGTTGTCTGAATTAGTACAGGGTGCTACACTTACATAAGTGACAACCATATACTAAGCCAGCCTACTACAAACCGCCAATAATTAAAAAAACAAAAAAATAAATAAAAAAAGAGTATTACCTGTAACCCAACTGTTGGGGTTATCTAGTAACATGGAAAATGATTGTGAACATAAATTACATGGGTGCTTAACAAATGCTCTTGAGAAAGTGTGCCATAATCCCAAACATGACCCTTTATTCACTATACATTGAGTACCATGTGGCATTTAGGTCAGAAAAATAATTCTCCGTCTTAAAAAAACGTTTGCTGAATATGCATGTGTGTTATGAACAAACATAACCTATATTTTTATATTCTTCAGTAACCACCCTGTCGTTACAAGACCAAAACACACAGCATAAAATTACTGTTCGAGGCATATGAGCTGCAGATTGTACACTTTTGCATAGATCGCCATCTGGTGTTGGGCCCGGATGTTTGCAGTTTGTTTTTCTTCTTGGACAGTCTTTGGAAGTCACGAGTTCGGTGACACCTCCTTCGGTCCGTACTGCGCATGGGCTTCGGCTCCATCCTCAGATTGTTTTTTTCCGCCATCGGGCTCGGATGTGATACTTCGTGCTCCGGCTTCGAACCTTTCCAGTTCGACCTTTGACGGAAAATCCTCGTCCATCGAGATTCTTAAAATAAAAATCATCTTCTTCATCTCTCTCGGCGGCACTTTTCGATTCCAGACATCGGCACTGGCCTACGGGCCTCCCTCGACTCCGGTCTCGGCCGATGGAAAGGACTCCCTTTAAAAAGTGCCCAAAATGTGGGTCTAAATTTCCCCACACCGAACTCCATCAGGTGTGTAACCTCTGCCTCTCTCCCGAACACGAGGCTCGAGACTGCCCCGCCTGCAAGTCTTTTCGATCGAAAAAGACCATCTGGGATCGAAGAGCTCGATGCACCATGGCGCACTCGTCGACTTCGGCTCCACCCGACATCTTCGGAGACTACACCGGCGCTTCGGGGCAGCAGCACGCCGAGCAGGAGGAAGAACTCGTCAGCGCTTCCGAGGCCGACGACTCTGACCTGGAGGAGATAACACCGGCGCAGAGGGTCGTGAGTACTTTACCCCCTCCCACTCCCGTACCCACATCGAAAGAGACTCCGGTTACACCTTCGCCTTCGGGCCTAGGGAAAACCAAATATACAGCTTCTATCACCCCACCTTCGGGCCCGGTGTCGAAGCAGCATAAGTCTCCCGGTGGCTCGGGCTCGAGCCAGCCTACTCCTGGTGCCGCAAAACACCGTTCGGCACCGAAGTCATCGGGCTCGAAACCTGCACTCTCGGTGCCGATAAAGCATAAGCATAAGCCCCTCGGCTCCGGTGCCGAAGCCCGCCTCGGCACCGAAGAAATCGGAGACCCCGAAAAAGCATGGCATGGAGAAACCATCGAAGCCCTCGGTTCCGAAAACATCGGCACCGACAGACGATTCGGTGCCACAAGAACTATTTATGCATGATCCTTATCAAAAAACTTTAACAAAGGATCCAAAGACTGGTCATTTAACTTTGTCTTCCAAAAAAAGACATTTACACAAGCCAGATCCTCCTCCACCGCCAAAACGGAAGGACTCTGCCACATCCCCCTTCAGAGTACCCTCCCCACCACCTCCTCCACCTTCTCCACCTCCTCCACCTCCCATATCTCCACCACCTTTGCCTCACCGCTCTCCAACCCCATCTCCAGACCCTGATTATGGAGATCCAGATTATGATCCAGCAGACGCCCCAATAGACCCCGCACCTCCAGGGACACCAGACCCATGGGAGGATTACCACAACCCCGATGTACCGGATGTGCCTCAGGATGACATTTATCCATCCAGGCCATCTCCTCCAGAGGACTCCCTGGGGTTCCACCACTTAATACAGCGGGCGGCACACTACCATGGGGTGGAATTACATAGTGAGCCAGTTGACGACGATTTCCTGCTGGACACTTTTGACATACAAGATAAGGCCACAGCAATTTTGCCCATGCTAAAAGGGGTAACCAAACATGCTGCAGAGGAGTTCAAGGACCCAGTCAGAGCTAGGGTGCTAAACCCCAGGATAGAGGAAAAAATATAAAGCAGCCCCCACAGATCCTGCATATATTAAAGGACCTGCTCCCTTGGACTCATTGGTGGTATCCACAGCTAGGAAGCGGTCTAACTCTCAATCCTCAGGGGAGGCTCCGCCACCAGATAAGGAGTCAAAGCTCTTAGATGCGTCTGGTAAACGCACTGCCTCACAAGCCGCAAATATGTGGCGCATTGCCAACACACAAGCTCTGCTTGCACGTTATGATAGAGTACATTACGATGAACTGGAGGCTATCATGCAACACCTCCCAGAAAAACATAAACACAGGGCTCATGAGCTAATACAGGAGGGAAAGCTCATCACTAACTCCTCAATTAAATGTGCCCTCGACGCAGCAGACACAGCTTCTAGAGCTATAAACACCAGTGTTTTGCTTCGTCGTCATGCCTGGCTCAGAATCTCAGGGTTTAAGCCAGAAGTCCAGGCATCTATATTAAATCACCCCTTTGACCAACAACACCTATTTGGTCCAAAGGTGGACGAAGCATTGGAGAAAATGAAGAAGGACACGGATTCAGCAAAATCTATGGGGGCATTACAATCCCAGACCCCTAGACGTTCATTTCGTCGTTCCTCCTTTCGGGGCACAGGCAGAGGTTACTCTGCCGATAGCGCCTCTACTTCCTACAAGTTCCCTCCTCAGAATACCTTCTCAAAGGGCTATCAGAGGGGTGGATATAGGGGAAACAATAATAAAGGCAGGGGCAAAACCAACAACACCCGTTCTGCCACACCACCCGCCCAATGACTTTCCCCTGCTTCCCCCAGACCATTCCACTCCAGTCGGGGGCAGACTACGGCATGTTCTTCACACCTGGGAGACCATAACATCAGACAAATGGGTGACACAAATTGTTCAGTCAGGCTACTGTCTCGAACTAACATCTACCCCACCCAATATTCCACCCAGGCACCGTACAATGTCACAAGAACACACCACACTGCTCAAACAGGAGGTAATCTCCCTCCTGCAAAAACAAGCTATAGAGCAGGTCCCCGTCAATCAACAAAATCTAGGGGTCTACTCTCTGTATTTTCTAATACCAAAGAGAGACAAGACCCTACGGCCCATTCTAGACCTCCGGCCTCTAAATGCATACATACATTCGGACCATTTCCATATGGTCACCCTCCAACAAGTTCTCCCACTCCTCTGTCAGGGAGACTTTCTCACTACACTGGACTTGAAAGACGCATACTTTCATATTCCAATACACCCTTCTCACAGGAAGTACCTCAGGTTTGTGGTGGACGGTCAGCATTACCAATTCAGGGTTCTCCCCTTCGGGGTCACGACCGCACCACGGGTGTTTACCAAATGCCTAGCAGTAGTAGCAGCTCACCTCAGAAGACAACACATTCACGTCTTCCCTTACTTGGACGACTGGCTGATAAAAGCCGTGTCCTACAACCAGTGTGTGCAACATACAAACAGCACCATCCAACTGCTCCACCAGCTAGGCTTCACGGTGAACCATCAAAAGTCCCACCTCATACCATCTCACACAAAGCAATATCTCGGGGCCACTATAGACACCTCCAAAGCTATAGCCTATCCCAATTCAGCCAGAATCGCAAGCATACAAGCCTTGCGCCAAACATTCCTTCTTCAGCACTCTCTCCCAGCAAGAGTGTTTATGAAGCTAATAGGGATGATGGCATCTTGCATCTTCATAGTGCCCCATGCAAGACTCCACATGCGTCCACTCCAAGAGTGCCTAGCATGGCAGTGGAACCTGTCAGGACTGAGGCAGATAGGGTTAGATTCCCTAGGTTAAACATTCAACCCAGGAGTCAGGCTTGGCGTTTTGTGGGAAGGCGAAGAAGAGTGTCTGTGAGATCGCTCTCCACCTTCCTCCGTTCCTTAAGAGTTTAGGTCCGTTGTCCCCTCTCCCAAGATGGCTAGGCATCTACTTTCCCTTGGTTGCTCGCGCAGGCAGCGGTGCAGTTTTCCCGGTTTGATGTGCGCGCGCGCGTCCTGAGCGCGGCGCACTTCAACCGTCAAATTTTCTGAGACAAGACGGAGTTCTAGTGAGCTCCGTAGCTATCGAAGTTTTTCCAGTCAGAGTTTCCCCCTAATGTCTAGTGGGGGGAAGGTCTCGTTTCCAGTGATGTCAGTCTGCAGTCCCTAGTTCAGGGAACCTTGCATTTTTTCTCGCCACTTGTGGTGGAGGTTCGCTTTCTGAGGCTTCGAGAGTGTGACAAGTCTGGTGAACTCGACGCATTCTCGCAGAGCAACTGCAGTCTACATGAGGTAGAGGCAAGTCTTGAATAATACTCAACTCAACAAGTAAGTGCTGTTTGCTAAATACTTGAGGAGACTGTTTTCCGATAAAAGACATTTAATGACTCAATTTAATTGGAAGTGACTAGTTGAACTCTCGTCCAGAGAAGTAGAGAGAGAGAGAGAATGTCGTCAAAGCTAGTCAACAATCCAAGCACAGTTTTGTAGCAGGAGTAATTCAAGCAGCGAGTACAGAATTCTGCAGGAAAGGAAATGAAAGAAGAGCCAGGAAGAAAATAAGTTTGAGAAAGACTTTATTTGAAACCTATTTGGAAGCAGTAGTGTGTGTATATATATATATATATATATATATATATATATATATATATATATATATATATATATAACTATTTTTGGCACATACCTACTAACATTCACCTGCAACTCTCTGGAACCTGTAAGAAGAAATTTTCTGCCATAGAACGAGTAAACTGTAAATGAAAAGATAATGAACCTTCTATGAGGTAGACAGGTAATGGTGGACATTTAGCGTGGGTGGGGAGTGGTAATCAGCCAAACTGGTTTTACATTTGAATTCCTTTGCAGGAGTCGTAGCCAGCTTACAGCCTACGCCTCAACCATTTAGAAGGTATCCAACTGAACGAGTAGCGAGAGCAGCTAGCCACTGTGTCAGGACAGGTATAATGTGTGAATAACTAAATTATCCATTGAGTGTAGACAATAGTAGAATTGTTACTGAGTTACTCTCATTGCAGGAATCGAGAGGAAGAGCTCTGAGTCCAATCCAGGAAGAAGACGCAGTGCAGTCTCTCTTGTCTGTCCAATTCCCCTTTCCCCCTCTCCGCTGCTCGTGAGCTTAGTTCGCAGTAGCGGGTGAGGGAGTGGAGATCAAGCATCGGCTCCTGTGGAAAAGGCATGTTCAGTTAAGGTACTTGACAGGAACCAGGCCCAGGGACAGCTGACGGATCTGGTGTTGGTGGACGGCTGCACCCATCACTCTCTGCAGTGGTGGAACACCACAAACCTTTCCAAAGGGCGGCCGTTCCTGGACCCGGTTCCCCAGGTGATTCTAACAACGGACGCATCGCTCTCCGGCTGGGGAGCGCACCTTCTACACCTCACGGTGCAAGGTCTATGGACGCCACAGCAAAAATTACTCCACATCAACCATCTGGAGCTATTGGCGATCTTTCTAGCCCTGAAATCCTTTCAGAGACAAATTTCAGCCAAAGCAGTCCTCATTCGCACAGACAATATGACTGCAATGTATTATATTCAAAAACAGGGGGGGACACACTCCCCAGCTTAGCACAGAGCATATGGAGATGGGCAATTCCACAAAAAATCTTTCTCCTGGCACAACACGTCTCAGGCATACAAAACACCATGGCAGATCTGCTCAGCAGACAAACGCAGCAAATTCACGAATGGGAACTGCACCCACAAGTTCTTCGCCCATTCTTCCACAGGTGGGGGCATCCTCAAATAGACCTCTTCGCCACCCACGAAAACAAAAAATGCCCAAGCTTCACCGCCAGATACCCACACCCATTGTCCAAAGGCAATGCGATATGGATGAACTGGTCAGGCAAATTTGCATACGACTTTCCACCTCTCCCGCTAATTCCATTAGTGGTAAGGAAGCTACAACAGCACTCCCTCACACTCATTCTGGTAGCCCCAACACGGGCCAGGCAGCCGTGGTACACACACTACTACAGCTATCGGTGGTACCACATCAAAAACTGCACCTGTCCCCATGCCTCCTAACCCAGAACCATGGAGAAATCAGGCACCCGGACCCAGCTCAGCTCAACCTTGCGATCTGGCTCCTGAAATCTTAGAATTTGGATACCTTAACCTTCCCCCTGATTGCATGAACATTATCAAGGAAGCCAGACGTCCTACCACTCGAGCATGCTATGCCGCAAAGTGGAAGAGATTCGTTGTTTACTGCCGTAACAATACAATCAACCCTTTAGATGCATCCATACAGCACATCATATGCTATCTGCTCCATCTTCAAAGGTGTAACCTGGCATATTCATCCATACGTCTACACCTAGCAGCAATTGCTGCTTACCTGCAAAACAGACAGCATTTATCACTGTTCAGAGTGCCCGCTATTAAAGCCTTTATGGAAGGCCTTAAACGAGTAATTCCACCCAGGGCACCACCTTCCCCTGTATGGAATCCAAACGTAGTTCTTACAAGGCTAATGGGTCCGCCTTTCGAACCAATGCATAAATGTGAGCTACAGTTCCTCACTTGGAAAACAGCTTTCCTTGTAGCTATCGCTTCCCTTAGAAGGGTTAGTGAAATACAAGCGTTCACTATACAAGAACCCTTTTTACAGATACATCACAGCAAGGTGATACTTCGCACAAATCCAAAATTTCTGCCCAAGGTCATTTCCCCCATTCCATCTTAATCAATCGGTGGAATTACCGGTCTTTTTTTCGCAACCTCAATCTGTTGCGGAAAGGGCTCTACATACACTTGATGTTAAAAGGGCTTTACTGTACTACATGCAACGAACGCAACCTTTCAGGAAGACTAAACAATTGTTTGTCTCCTTCTCTCCACCGCATAAAGGCAACACCATCTCTAAATCAGGGATAGCTAGGTAGATTGTAAAGTGCATACAAATTTGCTATCACAAAGCAAAAAGAACATTATCTGTTCCACCTAAAGCCCACTCTACAAGAAAGATAGGGGCTTCTATGGCTTTTCTAGGGAACATACCATTAGATGACATCTGCAAAGCAGCCACATGGTCAACACCGCACACCTTCACAAAACATTACTGTGTAGACGTGCATTCCAAGCAACAAGCTAGTGTGGGCCAGGCTGTACTAAAGACACTATTTCAAACCACTGCAACGGATACCGGTGGTCGCCGCTAGGGCTGGGTACTGCTATATAATCTATGCAAAAGTGTACAATCTGCAGCTCATATGCCTCGAACGGAATATGCTACTTACCAGTATGCATCTGTTCTTGGCATGTAGAGCTGCAGATCTGTACACATTCACCCGCCTCCCCGGCTACCTGTATCCGTTCCAACCTATCTTATTTAGATACAACACACATGGGTTTCTTACTATTATCACTACGCTCCATCTTTTCCCTGCTGGCGAAAAACAATCTGAGGATGGAGCCGAAGCCCATGCGCAGTACGGACCGAAGGAGGAGTCACCGAACTCGTGACTTCCAAAGACTGTCCAAGAAGAAAAACAAACTGCAAACATCCGGACCCAACACCAGATGGCGATCTATGCAAAAGTGTACAGATCTGCAGCTCTACATGCCAAGAACAGATGCATACTGGTAAGTAGCATATTCCTTTCAGAGCAAGTTATAATAAATCTTCATACTAGTATGAGTGTACTTCACTTACATCACGTAAGCATGCTCTATTAAAATATAGTACTACTCATCACTTGTCAACAAAATGTCGGGCAACCGCTTTTATAAGTGCACATTCTTTTCCATAGCAAGTTATCCATTATGGAATGTATTATCCTGATCCAATGTCACATTAAATTGACGTATGTATAGAGTTCCAAGTTCTCCACAAAATTACAGAAAATAATCACAACATTTACCATAGCATCGCATTTCTAGAGGTACTCATTCACCTGCTAAAAACCACTACGTACCTACACATTATTTCAAACAAATAAATTTACAATATAAAATAATGCAATAAAAAGTATACAAGTGTGACAGGCATTTGCTGCATATACATATCTTGACATTTACATTTAAATGTGCACATGTTTGGCTATTTACAGTTGAGACCCACTAAATTACCCATCATTCCTCATTAAACATTCAATTAGTAATGTCAAGGGTATCTACTATCAAATGTAATATTTTAAATCCAATTTCACATTCTAAACACTAGGGAAGAAGTGAAGGTTAAGTGTTTATTGCAGTACAGGTACCTGGCCATAGCACGGGCTGAGATGCGCAACTTGTGGAGGCCACCCATCCCCCAATGCACCATGCTGTTGCTACGAGGACCCTTCTGAACCTCAGGCACCGAACTCTTTCCAGAGGGCCTTACCTCACCTGAGGAGGGGCACTCCAACATAGAGACACCAGCATGAGCAACAATTTTCCTACCTCCACTGATCGACAGTGGTAAGCGAGAACAATATTATGTCTGAAAGCTGACTGCTTAGAGACTTTAGAAAAGGAGGAACAATTGGCCCCTGTGATGACAGGTGGGTGTTGAGGTCTCTCAGGAATATGAAGTGTTCGTATCCGATTGCCAGTAGGGTGATGAATTCAGCGATGGCGTCGCGAAGGCCAGTTTCTGATCCTGGAGGTCTGCAGACGAGGGTAGCTTTGATGGTGGTTTTGTCATCGTTGTGGAGGTGGAAGTTCATGTGTTCCATGGTCGGCATGGTCTCGTCATCAGTTGTGGTGCACATGATTGATTCTTTGTGTACAAAGGTGATGCCGCCATAGTGTTTGTTTGCGCAGTCATAGAGTTTCATCTTGTAGCCGATGGGTGTTGCCTTGGAGATGTCCAAGACGGATACAGGGGTGAGCTAGGTCTCTGTGATGTCACTTCAGGGGTGAAGGTGGATATGCTACCCCAGACTTTGGCGGCGTGTTTGCAGTGGAACCTGTCATTGATGAGGAGGCAGCTGAGTCGTTCTGGGGAGGTCTCAGCCGCTGGGCCTGGCGTGACGCTGGTTGCTGTGATGGTGGTTGGTGCTGGGGTGGAAGTGAACTAGCAGCGGCTGCAGGTGAAAGGTCCCTCTGTGGAGCGAGATGGCAGGAGGCAGCAGTTGTTGTTTCGGCCAGGGCACGGAGATCTGCGGCAGAGTAAGTGTGGGAGAGTGGAGGGCCAGGGTTCCTGGCCCTGGGCACATTCCAATCAGGGACAGGTGCAGGCGGGCCTTCTTTTGGTGCGCCTGCAGCACTGCCACGCAGTGTCCTCCATAACTAGTCCTGGGAGATGGGAGGGGCTGGCATGGAGGCAGGAGGGCAGCGAGCTGTGAAATGGTGCAGAATACAAAAAAGATACAGAAAATAAAGGTACACAAGTGAGGACACTGAAAAATTACAATTACTGGCTAACAGTGCTCAGCTGCACCCAAGGGAGTACTAGTACTTGTAATATTAGGCAAAATCAACAGAAAGGCACTTGTGGTGATATGCGGTCACCTGACACTGTTACTGTGACAATGGAATTAGTAGTGGGGCCTTCCTGAGCTCCAGTATGCTGCCGTTCCTAATACTTCAACAGTGTGAGATGTTGGAGGCTTCTCTGACATCTTCAGTGACTAAAATAGCCATAAACCAACTCACTAGAGGCAAGGCATCTGAATCTAAAGGTTTCTGAGTGGAATTCTATAACGCATAATTTACGCACCTAATTCAACTCCTCTTGTCTCTAGTAAAGTCTGCCAAAAATCGAGGACTATATCACTAGATGG
Source organism: Triturus cristatus (assembly GCF_964204655.1). Lineage (NCBI taxonomy): Eukaryota > Metazoa > Chordata > Amphibia > Caudata > Salamandridae > Triturus > Triturus cristatus. The sequence goes on from NC_140582.1 coordinate 503,293,802, forward strand.
GCCGAGATCCCTGAGGTCAGGTCCTATCGCTCCCTCTCCATGCTAACTCTAGGTTACAAAATACTAGGGAAAGTGCTGGTCAACAGCCTATTGCTGCTACTCGCTACTCTGCTCCAGTATGACCAAAACGGGTTTGCTCCAGCTGAAACACATTTTTTAACCTACAGCAGCTATTGTATGTTATGTAAATGACGGGTACCAGCAAACTTACGCTGGTGGTATACTATCCAATTACTTCATGCATTGACTACTGCAATGCCCTGTACCTTAATATTAATAGAGGAGCGCTAAATAGACTCCAGATCATCGAAAATGATACTGCCCGTCTTGTCCTGAACGTCTCTAAACACCTGTCAATCAGAGAGGGCGTTCGCTTTCTGCATTAGTTGCTGGTCGGAAAACGCATGACTTTTAAAGCCTTTCGTCTAGTTCACACTGCTCTCTACTGCCAAGTGCTGGTGCATCTGAGAGGAGCCTTCCACTGGTATACTCCAGATATACATTCAAGGTCTGCCTTTCTTAAAATGGTGGAGGTCCCACGATATCGGAAAGCCAGGTGGGGGTGGGGGGGATCCGTTCCTCTCTGTTCGCTGCTGCTAAGCTGTGGAACACTCTTCCCACCCACATTGCCAGCCTTAGCTCTCATGATGTTTTTCGTAATCACCTGAATACCTGGGTCTTTCCCTTGCTGTTATGAGTAGGTCTTGTTAGTCTCTCCTGTAGTTGCTCCTATGTTTAGCTTGTGCTTTGATACCACCAGGAATAATGCTCTTTAAAAATGATTCAAATTCGATCAGGAATCAGTTTACTGACCTGATAGTGTGGTCCAGACAGGTTTGGAAAAAATGGTGATCAGTGAGCTGGTGTACCAGGCAGGGCAGCCTAGCAAGTTTCTTCGGGATGACTGTGCAAACTGGGGGATACCCTTGTCAGACAGCCCCCACATATGCTATTCTTGCAAGATGTGAGAAGTCGCCTGTGCACAATCATGAACTTTGGTGAAATTCGGATACTTGTGTCTCAACGTGAACGGAGAGAAATCTTGCCTGTACCTGCAAAGGCAGATTAGGGATTGTGACCGTTTGCAGACATCAACATTCAGATGGGAATTTGAAACCTTCAAGTATTTAGGGGTGCATTTACACAAAAGAGATGGAAAGCCGATGGCAAAGAACATTAACTGATAGGGGCACCAATGCTTGGATATGGCGCCTTTTGCTGCCCTTTCTCCACCCTATCACCTGTGGTTGAAATATTCATCTCTAAAACATTATTACCTAAGCTGCTGTATTTATTTTACTGCACTACTATCTGCTATATGCTGCAAGGTTTTTACAGACCTGCACACTTTACTATCACATCTAATATGAACTATGGGTAGGAAAGAGTTGCTATAAAGGCACAACTGCAGATCAACTAAGATGCACTCAGAGCTTGAGATTTGAAAAAAACTACCTCATAGCTCTGCTGCAATAGCCTATGAGGTGGTTCAGTGACAGAATTATGGAGAGGGGCGACTTAAGGGAGACGTAATCTGCTGTCTCGATGCACAAGGCCATCCTGGCCTCTTTTACCACAAGGGGGAAGGGGTCAGTGGTGCAAGAATGCAATATCTCTGCTGTATAGAGCTTTGCTTAAGACCTCTGAAGCTGACAGGTAATGCTTAAGGGAGTTGTGGGGAGCGAAAGTAGGGAAAGGCTTGTCCAATGCAGAATGGATTAGGACACTAAAACACACCAAGAAGTTCTTTGTGTGCCCCAAGTTCAAATTCACTCAATTAACTTGCACCAAACCTATTTAATCTCCCAAACACATCAGCAATATGTTTGGCGAAGCAGAAGGCCTGTCCCCCCGATTGTAACTCCCCCAGCTCCAAATTCTATCACATAGTATGATAGTATCCGCAGATCAATGAATATTGAGGGTAGTAATACCTATAGTATCTGAAGTAACTGATAGACATGTAATGTGCATTCTGGGGCCCTGCCTAATGGGATACCGAACAGGAACTGAAAAATACTAAATTTGTTGATCTGGTTTGAGTATTGGCCAATAGCAGAATCACCATGATATGGATTGGCAGCTACTGCCCTTCTCGCACCCCTGTGGTTAATGGACATAAAAAGGGCATAAAGTAAGTGGATGACTAAAGGAAATTATATTCTCACTAAACATCAGTGAAAAAAGAGCAGCCTCATAGAATGTGGCATTGGAACATACAAATTTATAATCCCAGTTGAAAAAACGATGTTCTTCTAGCTGTGTCTCTTGTTGGTTGGCAGTTTACCTCTTTGTATCAAGGTTAGAATCTCTCCCTACCTGAGAAATGCCTTGTCCAGGCGCACCTTATGTGGTGCGTTTTGACTCACCTGACTTGAGACATCCTTTTTTGAGGGATTTATTGATCAGAGATTGTTAGTGCATGTTGTTCAATCTAGAACCTTGAATTTAACACACTATTTGCCTTCTACAAAAGTTTTTCACTTGATTTGCCCTTAACTACTACTGTTTCCAGTCCTCTTTAATAATGTTATGACAAACGTTTTTCTATAAAGTTATTGATTTATAACATGCTTTGGTCCTGATGAGGGTGGGGATAGTTTTTGAAGATATCCACCAAAACATGTATACCTATTTAATTTATCCATTGTTGCTTTGGCTTCAAAGGAGAACTGATGAATAATAACTCAGCCGAAAAGAAGATCTGTGTCTCGCAACATTGACGTTGTTTTTTAAAAACTCTTTTTGTTAAACGGTAACTCAGGACATGTTTTGCACATACAAAACAAAGAATAGACATGCTTCAATACTGGAATTCCTTACTTCTCAGCTAGATCCCTGTCTCAAGCAGCCCATACAACCCAGGACCACCCGGGGTTACAATTACTCACATTCCTTCTTCTTCCCTTGCCCTCCCCCTCCCCTTTCAATACCCCCTGTATGCTCGCCAACTACCCCAGATTTGACTTCATTTTTGTGGACATCCTCTGGCTTTATAGACTACCTTCTCTGCCCCTGAACACAAGTTAATCATTTTCCCATTCCCGGAGATCTGGTATCCGGCTTGCTCCGCCTTTTGGCTATGTTTCATTTAGCCACCATTGCTGCCACTTTCAGCCATATTAATGTATACTTTGGCCATTCTCCTCTCCCGTAACACATAGTATTAGCCATCTCGGCTCTGCTGGAATTTCCAACTCGGTGACTTCAGCCATCACTCGTCACCTCCTTCCAAAAGTCTTAGATGTATTTACATTCCCAAATAATGTGAACGAAGGAGTCAATTTCACCACATCCCTTGCACAATACCTGGGCACATCACTTCCCATTCGGTGTAAAAGTGTTCTGGAAGCATATGACCTATGTAGGAAATGTAATTTGACTAGACAAAATCAGGCCCTTATAGCTACATCTCGTGGACTCTGTACTGCCTCCTCCCAGTCATCATCCTCCAGAAGTCCTAGTTCTACTTCCCAGGCCGCCCTTAGGTGGTCTACTGGATTAGGTGAATTTTACATTATTTTCTTGTATGTTAACGAAGTGGCCTGCGTAACCATTGGGTACATCAATAATCTGTCTTCCAATGGTGAGTAGTCAGGAAGAGTCTACCCCTCTCTGAGATAGTGGCGTATGGCATGACTTAGTTGCATATGTCTGTATCCTTCGTTGTCTGCCATTTCATACTCCCTTTTTAGGTTTTCAAAAGTGAGCTGTTTCAGTCCCCTCTATTTTCCTTCCAATCTTTCAATTTCCAGCATTTCCCATTTGAACAAAAACCCTTTTAGAGCTCCTGCTAACTGGTCACTGTCCCACAGAGGAGTTCTTCCAGTCAATTTTCCCCGCCCAGCCTATGTGCTTTTACGCTTCTCTCCAAGCTCACGCTACCGTCTGTGTGTGTGTGTGTGCGTGTGTGTGTGTGTGTGTGTGTGTGTGTAGTCAGCTGTTTTTCCCTACTTCTGCTGTGCAATGCTGCTGGATATCCTCTTTCACTCATAGCCCAGTGATCTGCTCTGAAGGCAGGTCTTCACAGTCAGTGAATGCCCAGTCATTTACCACGATCAACTGTGAGGCCCAGTAGTATATAAAAAAACTGGAACTGCAAGCCCTCCCTCATATACTCCCCTCTGGAGTTTACAGAGAGCTATTCTAGAGCTACCACCATCCTATAGGAGTTTTCGCAGTTCACTATTTATATCTCGAACACTTTCTTGGGTATTTTGTATGGGGTACTCTGCAGAACGTATAGTAGCCTGGGCAGCGACATCATATTGAAAATGACCGTCCTGCCCATCAAGGACACCGGTAGTTTCCTCCAATGTTCCACATCATTTCCCAGTTGCTGTATTTGGGGATACAGATTATCTGATAGAAAGCCCTCTTCCTCTGTGGATATCTGGATACCCAGGTATGTGAACTTTGTTTTACCTACTAACTGAGTTGTATCCGCCAGTCTTTGAGGGACTGTCCCCGTCCAGGGGAAGATGAGGGATTTATTCCAGTTTATTGCATACCCTGAGTAACTACAGAATAAGTGGAATGTCTGGACCACCCTGTGTACTGACCTATATGGTTTGATCAAAAACAAGAGTATATCATCTGCGTACAGAGATATTCTATCTTCCCAGTTGCCCCCTCCCTGCACACCTTGTGTTATTGGGTCGTTTCAGACCCATGTGGCTAATGGCTCAAATGCCAGGGCAAAGATCATCGGCGAGAGCGGGCAGCCCTGTCGCGTGCCCTTTCTAAGTGGAAATGAGCGAGATACTTCTCTGTTGACTTTCACCCTTGTCTGAGGGTCTTAGTATAGGAGTTTTATCCACGCACATAATTTTAGTGCCGAAGCCCAGTCTATCTAAGGTGGCAAATATGAATTGCCATTGAATGCCATTTGTGCATCTAAGGAGAGCAGCAACGCCTCTGCTGTTCGTACCATTCTAGTCCAATGTATCACCCCATATAGCCTTCGAAGGTTAAGCCATGTGCCCCTATGGGGCATAAACCCATATTGGTCCTGGTGGACCAATGTGGATATGACTGTCCGTAATCTGATTGCTAGTACCTTTGCCAGCACCTTCACCTCAATATTTAACACAGATATCGGCCTGTATGACACACACTCGACCGGCAATTTACCCTTTTTGGGGACCACCACTATAGTGGCGATACGTTGGTCCAGGGGGAGTTCCCCATTTTCCCTCGCCTCTAGGTACATATTTAGGAGATGGGGAGCAACTGTAATTGCTACGCTCTTGTAGAGCTCCACTGGAAGCCCATTTAGACCGGCTGCCTTTCCTGATTGCAAGTCCCCAATAGTGCTCGCTATCTCCTCCACCATAATTTCCTGCTCTAGTGCCGGTCTATCTTCCTCCTCTAGTACTGGGAGAGTGAGCTCCCGTAGCAATTCAACACAGTCCTCCACCAATCGCCTCGTAGAGGATGTATAGAGTTCTTCATAATATTGAGTGAATGCTTCAGCTATTTCTTTACCCGTACAGTTAATTCCTCCCCCCGGAGTCTGTATTTCCAAAACCCAGCTTCTATCTCCATCTCCTCTCTCCAACCAGACAATCATTGTGTTGGCTTTATCTCCTACATCATACAGTTTTCTCTGGATAGCTAGTGCCTGGGCTCTCACCTTTTGTCCCCCCCCCCCCCCCCCCCCCCCAAGTCTTTTAACTTCTGCCGTGTGAGTCTAGGTCGCTGCATCACAGAATCATTATCTGTTCCGTTTTCCATGCTTCTTTCTCCAGTCTACTTATTTCTGTTTCAAGTTCTTCCAATTCTCTTTTCTGCTCTTTTTCTGAATGTTTGTGCCTGGGTGTACCCTCTAATCACGGTCTTATGGTGATATCATAATATGGTGTTTCTTGATGGAGCCTTTAGCAGTACTTTGACCGGTGAGTGGTCAGAAATACCTTGCGCTTTGTGTGGCCTCCCGAAATTGTCCCACCTGTGCTTGAAATGTAAAGATACATTCTAATCTGGAGGGGCTCTTGTGTGCAGCAGAGGTATTTGTGTATTGTCGACGCATTGGATTATGAGCACACCACAGATCAATCATGCCCATCGCTTCTTTAAATCCCTTTAGTGGTTCTCTGCCAAGTACCCTGTGGCCCCTGTCAGCCTATCTATCTGCGGGTCCATGACTGCGTTCATATCGCCCCCAAGAATGAGCGTGCCTAGGGGTATCTCAAGAATGTTGTTTCCCAGCGCCGTCAGGATGTCTCTATGTAATCTTGTTGGAATATACACCGAGCAGATGTTCGAAGTTTTCACCTCCCAAGTGCCAGTGAGTGCTGCATATCTTCCAGGTTTATCATACCAACACCTACTCACTGTCAGCAAAACAGATGTCTTAATTAGTATCCCCACTTTCCTAGAGGCTGATGTGTATCCCGCATGCGCTTGTAGTTTATATCCATATCTATCCATTGCTTTGCATAGGTGGGTTTCCTGAAGTAGCACCACATCTGGGCTGTGTCTGCGAAGGTACTGGAGTACCAGTGTTCGCTTTACCTTACCTCCCAACCCGTTAACATTCCACGTCTTTGAGAGACATTCTGGAAAGATGGTCATATTGTGGTGGATGAGGACCCTTGGTCTGCCAGAGCCACTGATGCGTGATCTTATCTCCTCAGCACCCTGTGTGCCACCCCATGGAATTGATTCATGTACCTGACTGCTTCCATTGTTATGCACTCGTGTGTTTCGATGTTTAATGCCTCTGAGCCTGTAACTAACCACTACTACTAGGAACACACCAACTTGGTGGGTTCTTGACCCTTCAACTTGCACCCCCACCCTGCTTTCCTGCCGGACAGTTCTAAAACTACCCACCACCAGAGCATGCAGAGAGCCTGTCGCCCCAAAAACTTGCTTCCCGCTAGTGTAGGCCGGAGTTTCTAGTCTGCCCCAATCTCAACTACGTTTCTAGCCCGTTTACATTTATTAGATGTTATTCCATTGCACTGTGTCCAGGTTTTAAAGTCTCGATCCTCTCACCCCTTTAGCTCTCAATTCACCTCCCGACCATGCGTCCCTCTCACCTGATCCTCAATGACACTGGCGTAACGAAACGTGAGGGGGCCTCCCTGCACGGTACGTAGAGGGGCCTGTGTTACACCCCTGCTCAATGACCACGGCAGTGCAGCAGGGTCCCCCCACTGCTGATCTCAGTTCAGTGTTTTTGCATAAATGGCGTCTCTTCCACTGAGGTCCAACTCTCTGCATCATCATGCATCCCTGTCATCCACCGGGCCAGTGCTCCCCACTCTTTGTCTCCCCCGTGCCCGGGGTTCTTCGTTGGTCCATAACTTTTGAATGCTTCCGTTTCACTACTCGCTAAACTTCTAGCTACTCCCAGGCCTCTTCTGGCGTCGAAAAGTGCCAGGATTTCCCTTCTGCCATTACTCGCAGCCCCTCGCCAGGTAAAACATCATGTATTTGATGTCTGTAGATCGCATCTCTCTCTTCACTGCCCCAAAACTGCGGCGCAACTCTTGAACCTTGAGGGTAAAATCGGGAAAAGAGCGATCGTTGCATTCTCATATTTGAGGTCTCCATGATTTCTTGCCTCTTGTAATACGGCGTCTCTGTCCCTATAGTTAAGTATCTTGGCAATAATTGTTTGTGGGGATGCCCCTGGCCTTGGTTTAGGGATGGGGACTCTGTGTGCCCGATCAATGGTGAAAAAGTTCAACATCCGTTTTGGACGCAAGTGGTTTAGGATAAGGTCTTCCACAAAGCGCTCCAAGCTAGGCCCCTCCATCCCCTCCGGCACGCCCACCACTCGTAGGTTGTTCCGGCGCACTCACCCTTCCTGGTCCTCGGGTTTTGCCACTACCACATCTTGTTGTCGCTTGAGGTCCTGCACTTTGTTCCTCTAGGTTCTGTGTAGCATTCTGCAGCTGGGTCATATTTCCTTCTGCGTTTGTTACTGTTTCGGATATTTTCCAGAAGTCCACCATTAAAAGGTTTACTTCCACTGTGACAGTGTCTATTCTAGGTTCAAGTGATCCTTTCAGGTCTGCGATGGCCGCCATGATTGCTGTTAGTGAAGGTTCTATTGCCCCCGTTTCTGCCATTTGAGCTTCTGAGTCTGCTGTCTGGGGTTTGATGACAGTCTACTTGTCCATTTTATTTGCTTGTATAACAGATGGGCCTTTTAGTTTCACCATTGCCGTCGTGAGAGTCACTAAAAGGGTGCTGGGGGCGCTCCCACGATGTGTCGGTTTATGTCCCCCATCGCCCGCTCAGGGACTTCGCTTCCTCCTTGCAGGATAGATTCTCACTCCTCCACTCTGCGTTACTTAGCCGGGGAACTGCCGTGCCCCAGCATCAGGTGGCACACACTTTAAATGTTCTCTCTCACCTCTGCAGGCCTGAACATCCAATGCCTAATTATGGTGTCTGTTTGGTGACTGCCTGGGGTTCAGTTCGCGGCCCACTTCCTAGATTTATCCACTCCCTGGTGGCACACCTTCCTCAGTGTTCCTATCTCGTCTCTGGACCTCTACACCTCGTTGGTGGATCCCATGTGTCCCAGTTGTGAGAAGTTGGCCTGGTATATGCTGACCACTAATTAAAGTGGGCACCTTGTACCAGTCCAAACAACCCTTATTGATGTTTAGGTTAAAGACCACCTTTATTGAAAGCTATCCTAGTGGTAGCTATGGAGAACAGCCTCCAGGCTAAGTCTCGAAGGAATGTAAAGCAGCTTGTTTTACCAGATCAGAACCTCCTGAATGACCAAATGAAAGGAGAACCACACAAGAGCTATATAAAATATATGTATATAAAATATATGTATTTATTACTAAACACTCTCTACTAACCTCTTTATGAGATTAGAGCACAAAGCACACAATATTCAATCACTAGAACAATAGTAAATAGCACAATACACAGTGGGCTCCAGGGGGAGACCAAACCATATACTTAGAAAGTGGTATAACAACCACGACTTAACTAGACACAGTGCCTAGAGCAAGTAGAATCGCTGGGACCCTAAGGAACCACCCAAAGTAGTTACACAGGGGACCCACGGAGGACGGGTGCAGTATGAGAACAGGACACTTCGGAGAGTGTACTCTTACCAGCACTTCCCATCTGAATATGCATCACATTACTGTACAACTGGACTTATTGCATTCAACATGGCTCAAGTATACCTTATAGTTTGCAATGATGGAACCCAGGGGCACTTGCTACTAAGAAACACTACACATATCATCTGCTGTGCAATGGGCATGTGTTAGAAATGGGGGTCTTTAGTTGGGAGAGGTAGGTACCTTTGTCCAAATAGGGACTATTGTTTCTAGTCAGGGTAAGGGGGATGCACACTTTAGATAACTCCTGGTCATCCCCTGGGTAGCTTGGCATGAGCAGACAGGCCAATCACAAAGGAAATGTGTAATGTATTTATACTCAAAATACAGTGATAACACCACAAATGGACACCACACCAGTTTAGAAAAATAAAGTATCTGTAGCCAAACTCAACAAGACCAAAACCACAAAAATCCAGCATACAAGTAATCAGAATATGACTTTCAAACGTTTTAAGCAACTGGGTGCATAGAAAACTATGGATGCATGATTTCTTTCAAAGTACCTGTAGTTGTGACATAATTCACAAGGCCAAACAGCCGCAGAGATGGAAAGCATCAAAAAACAAAGATGTGTCAGTTCCTGAGACCATGGGGAGGCGATGCAAAGGTTCAGCTGCACGCAGCAGTAGTGATGCGTCTAATCTGGTCTGTAGGGGGAAGTGATGCGACGATTCCAAGATGGTTCTGGTCCATGGGTGATGCGTCGGGAAAACTTGCCGCACAGGTACGATACATGGAAATCTGGGATGCGTTGGTGATCGATGTGCAACACTGCGTCTGTTTCGTCAGCCGCGATCCCTCGATGTGTCTTTTCTTGCAGCGGCAACAGGCGCAGCATCTGCTTCGGCAGCAGTTCAGCAATGCGTGGAGATTCTTCTCACACCGCAGTGCTGCATCGGGAAGACTGCCGCCAGAAGAGCGATGCGTTGATTTTTGTAGTTCTTCAGGTTTCTTCCAGCTCCCAGCAGCAAGCACAACCTCCAGAGGGCCAGAACGGGAACAGGCACCTCCTGGCAGGTCAGAACTCTCAGCAGCAGGGTTCTGGGGAGCTCTGGGTGAAGTCTTTGTGGACCTGAGACTTCAGAACAGGAGGCCAGCACACACAGGTCCTTGGAGATCTTCTTCTAGCAGGTTCAAAGCAAAGTTCCAGTCTTTGTCCTCTCCTTGGCAGAAACAGCAACTGCAGGCCAACCCTACACAGCCTACAGGAACGGGGCAATACTCCTCCTCAGTCTTCAGCTTTTCTCCTTGGCAGAGGTTCCTCTTGATTCCTAGTCTAAAGTTCTGGGGTTTCAGGTGTAATACTTATACCCCAAAATGTCTTTGTTCTCTTTGTGGAAGGGTCTCTGAGCCCAGTCCAAACCAGTTCTGTCCTCATTGGTGCGATATGACCACAGGGGGTGGAGACAGCATTGTGCAAGCGAGACAGGCCTTATTCAGATGCAAGGAAATCTCCTCCCACTACTCTAAATTCAGCCAAGCCCCATTCAGCTCTGCTCTGAGTCATCCAGGAAGGGTCAGGCACACCTCAACCCCCATAATAGCTGTCTGCACATCCCCAGCCCCTGTCCCTCCAAAACCAGACAGTCAGTACACAAACAGGCGGAGGCACACTGAATGGTTAAACAAGAAAATGCCTACTTTCTGAAAGTGGCATTTTCAAACACACAATTTAAAAATCATCTTTACTAAAAGATGTGTTTTTAAATTCTGAGTTCAGAGAGCCGAAACTTTATTTCTCCATCTTGTCCCAATGAGAAGTCATGCTTGTAAAAAGTTGCAAAGCATTTCCCATTCTATCCTATGAGGCAAGGTAGCCTCTCCATAGTGAAAAACTAAATTGCCAGTATTTCACTATCCGGGCATGTCACACACACTGGTACATGTCCTACCTTTCACATACACTGCCCCCTGCCCAGTGGGGTATCTTGGGCCTACCATAGGGGTGTCTTACATGTAAGAAAAGGGAAGGTTTAGAGCCTGGCAAGTGGGTGCACTTGCCAAGTCAACATTGCGGTTAACAACTTCGCACAGACACTGCAGTGGCAGGTCCGAGTTACCTTTTTAGACGGAGGTAGAGGTAAAACGTCAGGGGAAACCACGTCAAAAATGCCACGTCTAACAGCATGTCTTCCATCCTAGACGAGGTGTGAGGAATTGGCAAAGTCCTTAAATCTTAATGCCTATATACCAAATTCAGACACCAACAACTTAAGGAATATGAGACAGTCATCTATGACGTAGACCCCTAACCAAGAAGAAAAGGAGAAAACAATACCTGTAACATGTTAATGCATGCCAAATTAGACTTCGTCTGCAATTGTAACCACGTGCTAAGTTAGCAGACTTCCAAAAGTGATATTAGTCCATACAATGACAGAACGTATACTTCATAGATGGCATTTATATAATTGAATGCAGTCTTTGGCTTACAAAGCATGTGCCTTATTTTGAGCTGGATTGACTAATACCATCCCCATAATATGTCTTTGCTTATATTGGTTATGTTAACTTACCTTCCAAAACCTCCATAAAGAGACATTGATATAGCAGGTCTTGGACAAAACAATAATACAGATCCACTAATGGCACCTCATGGTTTATATCCTCCACCCACCCTATATTGCTTTACCAATGCGAAGAACCTAACTGATAAGAAGACCACTTGAACGTTTTGTAATTTAGATTACTTATAAAAGTTGAGATGCATTTTGAGCACCCAAGAGCAGGTGGTACTCTTCTAAAAGAAAAAGAACAAAATATTGAGGTGGTTTTCTTTGTTTAAAACTAGTGTTTTGTATGAAAAAAGATTGTACAGATGCAAAAAGTAGTCAAGAGGGCTGATTTATTTTTGGGTGTTTATCAGCGTTTAATTTGGAAAAGAATAAGTGCCAGTGCCCAAAGACTTGCTCAGAAGCCCAAGGCTGGCGCTATTGAACGTCAGCAAAGTGAATACCAAGGCTGTTTAGTTTTGATTCCACCTCATGCCCGTTTAATCCACCAGCAGACACTCTGTGCCCCTTTATCTTACTCTTACAGGTTCCCGTTTTCTCCCTTTATCACTTTTTTTCCGCCTTTCTCTTTCTTCTTCATTTCCCCTTGTGTGATTTACACTGTCTTGCGTTGGATCAATGTCTGGTGAGGAAAAAGTCATTCAGGCCCCCCAAAAATGAATGCTGGTGGGCCCCACTTGCAACCACTTGCTCAACTTACCCACTGGCGGGAATGTCAAAATCCTCTGATTTCCAGAGAAGGAGTTGAATTTGAAAAAATTCAATCACAATTTTCATCATTAATATAGAGCTTATTCCACCAGTGAATGTTTTTGATTTTCCCAAAATCTGAGAACATTCATCTACCTCTTAACTCTAGTCTGTGTCCCAAATGTCTTTAATTTTGGCTGCAGCTTCCTTTCTGACTCCTCACTGCATTTTATCAAGATGAGTGTTGTTTCCCTGCTTTAAAAAAATTGATTTTTTTCCTAATAGGTAATGCGCATCTCTGCCAAAAATGGAGAAGGAATCTCCGAAATGTGGAAAAAGATGACAGAATTCTATGAAGTTATGCTTGGCAGTAGTGAGCTTTACAGAAAGCGGAGTGGACAGCAGACTGTGTGGATGTGGAACCACATACAGGATAACATTCTGGAAAATTTCAAAATCCATCCAGCGGTTTGTGGCCAGATTCCGATCTTGGAAAAGGATGTTCTTCGTGGTGTCTTATCTCCAGGACGGGCAGCGGACCTGTTACTCAAGGCATATTCAAACAGGACATAAAACTTTGTATTTCCAAAATGTATTAAATAATCAGGAATCATTCAGGCAGATTTCATTCTGTAGGTATATGAGTAGAAAGCATATTTAATTAAATGTGTTTCTATTCCTAATTGTGTACAGTCTTCCTGTCCTCTGACACCAACATCTCTGTTTCTGGATGTTAGTATTCTTTGTAGTTTCTTAACTATGGATCGTCATTTTATGTGCCAAATAAATATTTTATAGTCTTAATGATGAAATTCCCTGCCCTGTCATCTTCACATTTCAAAGTGTACTTCCTCTCATTATAGAGATTTGACTTCTGCCTCCCCGCCGCCCCCTCCCCAGTCTGAGGAGCATGGTGGCTGTTGAGTGATATATGGAGCTGGCTTTTTTTCAGTACCTTTAGAGAAATCTCCACTGATGCTTATTAAAATCGGTCTGTGTTTCCATAACTGGGTCCCCTCACTTCCAAGATGTTTTATGCTCTGTGGTTATATTATGTGTTGAACGCTTGGAGACAATGTGCTAATTGCATGGTGTCCTCAACTGAGACATTGAAGCTAGATGGATGCTTCCTGCATTTGGTTGAAGACATTCTGGCTTCCCTTTCCATGGAACTTGCTACACAGGCAATAATGTGGGACTCTGCTAAAGTATATATATTAGAGGATCCACCATCAATGTCTTCTCCAAGCAAAGAGCCCAAAAACACAAGCAGCTGCACGTTTTATGGGATATTTTTGGTATAGAATTGTGCTATGCAGAATTGGTTAAGAACAAAAGTGGGGGGACAGTTGGGATTGTTTTTTAGCTTTACTAAAGCTCAGGGATCACTATACAAATCATCTTATGGCTTTGTCAAGTCCGATATTTTTAAACAGATGTCGGGGTTCCGATTTCAGTTAAAACCAATAAAACCCCAATAAAACAAATATTTGCTTTTCACTGGAAAACTGAAATAACTGAATTTTGCTGCACTTATGTTTTGACACTATTTACTGCCGAATTAGTGTTAAGCATTGCCATTATCTCTACTCACTTTCTGCGGTAGATGCTCCTGTTATAGCCCTCCCAGGGCTCATGATAAGACACCAGAGGTTGCCCTTGTGACTGGTCCTAAGGTCCTTGGGCCACAGGATCAGCTCCCTATGCTATTTCAAAAGTTTGCCTCGTGTTACCTGGCTTCCGTTTGCTGTTCTCTGCAAAATGCTGTCTTGCATTTAAAGGCAACATACACCGAGTTGTATTTCTTTCATGTGGGCCAATCATTGCAAAGAACACACAGCTCGAAAGGCATATGCAGCTCACAGGCACCTGAAAACAATGTGTGAGTCCCTACATTGTTTTCAAATAAACATAGCCTGGTATACATCATTGCTTAGCAGTCCTCAAGCTGAGTTCCAAATAAGCACAAGATCAGGTAGTACCATCCCAAAAATGTAATACTACACAACAAGGAAAGAAAACCTCCTCAAAATTACACAGATCTTGCTTTATGGTAGTCCCACATTGAGAGTGCCACATAAACAGGTAAAGAACTAAAGTCCTCTTGCATGTAATGCACTTTTAATAGTACATCCGCAAGTTTTTCATGCAGAAACACTTCATTGTCACCAAAGATCATAAAGGCCACAGTATACATATTCATTCCTTAGCAGGTGTCTCTCACGTGACAGGGAATGTAGGAAATGCCACTATGGAATGTACAGTAATATTATGGTGTATTATTATACCTGTCAGTTCTTGGTATCCTGAGATAAATAGCAGAGCAAAATAACAGAGGCTTGCAATAATGGATCTATAACAGAGCACCGAACATCCCACAGCCTACTTCTTAGAATATCTTCTTTCAGCTGACCAGTACCGTGTGACTAAAGAAAAGAGCAGCAGGATGGTGTTTCAAGTGCCAACATTAACCTTTTGTCTGTTGCAACCACATCTCAATGAACTGCAAACAAAGTTCCAGCCATGCACATCCTTGACATGAGGTAGACTGGCTTACTGAGAACAGGAGTTTGACTGCTGGGAAATAAGACAGACCGGAAGGTGAGCAAAATATCAAAGTTCAATTAAAGAGCAAATGTAAAGAAAGGGTAAAAGGGATGAATGAGGAGTAGTAAAGAAGGAAGAGTTGACAAGAAGATTGAACATGAGAAGGAAGGAAATAAAAGTGAAATTATTTTTGGCACTGAAAAACTATCATGCATCTAATTATTTATGGTATAAATACATTTATACATTGATAGCCACTGATTTCTACACATTTGGAAATGTTCACCACAAATATAGACTGAAATCAGGAAACCCTAAGCATGTCACTCCTGAATGGGCACAGTGGTAAGAGATCGAATGTTATTATCCATAAGATATTAGGAATAGCATACTTTTTGTATCTTCATTATTGTTAGGACATGTATGCTGGACCTGTCTAAAAAGCCCTCAGTCCCTCCTTTGTGATTGGTTATAAGCGCTGGCAAACCCCTTGGGACTTGTTTCTTTGTGCAATTGAGGGTAGGTACTTTAACCTCCCTCTTGCACCACTCTTTGCACCCCGGAGATTACCAATCATGCCTACTCCTTCTACAACCAATATTCTCCTGAGTCAGGGACTCCCTACCCAGGGACTCGTGACCTCTATAACATGGAGGAGAACCAAGGCCTTAGTATTGGAGATGAGATAGTTTCAGAAAAGAGCACCTTCACTTCTGCGAGCAGATAGTGGTGCAGCGACAGGCAGTCAGTCAGTCAGAAGATTGGCAATCTCTAACATCTATGATACGCGAATGGGTCAAAATCACCCTACACGGCGCATTGATGACACAATGTCTAAGGGCTTATATAGCCCCCAATGGCCTACTAGTAACAAACTTCCCATGCCTATTCCTTGAAGATGTCTTCAAAAAAGAATGGTCCCTAGTAGCATGGAAATGCTACTAGAGACCTACTAGTCCTTATAATTAACACAGATAAAAGGATAGCCGATGCCCTGCTTATTAGGATCCAAAAAGCAGAGAGCGCACTCAAGACCGCGCTTCAAATTACACGCTTTCGAATCGAAACTGACTGAGCTAAATAATGAAATTGCTGAGCACAAGGAATACCTGATGAAGCAAAAAATCGCTTAGTTACAAAAAGACATTCGCAGATTTGATAAAGAAAAGGTGTACCCCTACCTTACAGCAGACTTTGTTCACCCAGTAACAAGTAACTCCTCAGATGAAAGTTCATATACCACGAGAAAGGGCTCATCCACCAACAGTGACTCAAGCACTGAGAGTTGGGGTGGGAGCAACCCTAGAAGGGGAGGTTGCCAAGGTTTCCCAGGATTCCAGATGCCACAGTACCAAAGGCCAGCCTTTTGGCAGTACCCAATGATCCCCCAAGGCCCCCCTCAGTTTTGCCCTCCCGGCAACAGCCAACCTTTTTTAGACATAGGGTAGGGCAGAGGGCCCGAATGAAGAAGAGGCAACCAGCAATAACAACAAAAAAGAGTACAATAGGAGGAATCACAACAGAACATAGTGGAGACTCGGAGCTACACCAAGAGGAGAATTTAACAGCTAATCGTTCTCAAAGGGTATTGACAGACATTGAAAATAAAGTCCTACAGAAAGGTCTAGGTTATGTACCAACCCCTCGAACAGATAAACTTCGAGAGCAATGCGAGATTCAGAATTTCTACCGCAAAGCACGCCTCAAGGCTTTCTTTCATGGGAAACCAACACCCGAGACAAATGACTCAGGTTTGCGCAGCCCCTCTACTTTCACTCCTAACAGCGGGTTGGTTCCTAATGAGGTGCTTACTTTCGAGCAAGCTGTACTTAAGGACTTAGAAAAGAGCACAACGCCTAGACACTTTAACAATATCTCCACAGCAGAATTGAAGGCTGTCAATTCCCTTGCGAATGACACGACCTTTACTATAAAAAGAGCTGACAAAGGCAGAGCAACCGTGATCATGTCCACTAAAGACTATAACCCAGAATGCCAAAGACAATCTCCAGTAATCGCCAATACTATACACCGATTGCTAGTAGTCCTATGACACGACTGACCAAAACTATTACAGTTATGGTCTTCACAGCAGAAAGCCAAGGCTGGTTGAGTAAAAAAGAGGCAGATTTCCTTATTAAAAAAGACCCCAAAGTACCCTATTTCTACATCTCGCCAAAGATACATAAGTGCACCTCACCAGTTCCAGGAAGACCCATAGTCTCGGGTATTGGTTCAATACTCAAATCGCTGTCCAAATTCTGCGACCATTTTCTACAGCCATTGATCAAACAATCCCCTTCCTACCTGAAGGACACAGCTGACGTTTTACGTCTCATGACAGAGATTCAACACACTAACGACATCAATCTGTTGATTACCCTAAATGTGGATACCCTCTATACCAACATTCCCCAGAGGGCCACCTTGGTTGTGATAGAGGAGATGTTTAACAGTACCAACTGGGACTCTACCACTCACAACAGTTTCATTCTCGAATGTGCTACACTCGCAGAAAATGTGTTTGAGTTTAAGGGCCAACTCTACCACCAGACCCAAGGTGCTTCCATGAGCAGTATCTTCGCCCTGAGTGTAGCATGTTTATACATGGCAGCTTTTGAAGTGAACTTAATCTTCAAAGACTCAAACCCCTACCGCACCAATCTTCTCCTTTGGAAGAGGTTTATTGACAATATTGTCATTTTCTGGTCAGGAGTTATGAGTACCTGCAAAGAATTCTGTAACTGGATTAATACCTTAAACGCCTACCTGAGGTTTACCAGTTCTATATCTCACACTCAGATCCCTTTCCTTGACCTCACCATCAAATTGACAAATGGCAACCTCAGCACAACAGTCTATAGAAAACCTACCACCATCCACATTCATTAAAGGAGAACTTACCCGTTGGTCAATTTTTGAAGCTCTCCAAAAAAAGAGCTAGGAACAACAACCGCGATGCTCTACTTGAACCTAGAGAGAGAGAACAAACTGACACTCACATGTGTTACCACCTACACAACTGATTCCAACAAAATCAGGAATGTGATTAAAAAACACTGGGGCATATTGAACACAGGGTCCTTGGAATTTAGATATTCCTAGATTTGCATTCAAGCGCACAAAGAATCTTAAAGATATGCTAATACATACGAGATCTACGCCACAGAAAGGGAAGTCACAACAGCAATTGTGAGACTTGCTGCAAGTTCAGGGCCACTACCCATGCAGAACTTGCACCAAAACCATAACCTTTTCAGACTCTTTCACAACGGAAATACATGCACACACTAACTGCAATACATCCAACTGTATCTATATGAACACCTGCCCATGTGATCTAAGATATATAGGTATGACCACCAGATCTGTGAAAACACATCACAGAACATCGGAGTAATTTCCGATGTCACAAGCTCTACACAAAAATGTGTACACATTTTCCCCAACTTCAACATTTACCTGATTTCCTGCGATGGGTAATACTAGAGGCTTACCCCAAGATTAACAAAGGAGCCCTGTTTGCATAAGAACAGAGATGGGTCCATCGTTTATCAACCAGCACACAAGGGTCCAATGAAAATATTCCTGGTGCACTTGGCCTCCAAATCACGAGGAGGGTAGACTCCTGGCCCTCCCTGGGGGTGAATTCTCAGACTGCTGACTGCATGCTACATTTAGCTGGCTGTAGGGTTGCATTGCTGCACAAATACACTGCTTTCAGTGTCTGTTCCAATGACATGATTTACAAGTGACCGCAATGGGTGGGCTTCATCTCCTGCTCCATGGACCTCAGTCTCTGATAGTACTCTCTGCATGAAAGAGCCCCCACCTTCACCCAAGGATTATTGCGGCTCCCTGTGCTATGGAATCCAACTATGACCTCAGATCAGATGTTGTGACCCCCTGAATTAAAGGATATTATTAAACTGAGGTAAAGAAATGAGCCTGGGTTCTCTCAGTAATGGCATTGGAAGAACTCAGTACTGAATCCAAAAACCCAGAAATGTTGTGCACAGAAAATAAGACTATGGGATTGCTCGAGGGGCCCAAGCCTTGTGATTGAGGTGCAGCCTGCTTATGGTGTTAAACCAGCAGCTGTCTCCTGCTTGCTGGGACCAGGTTTTCTCTTCTTCTTTACTTGAAAATGCAGCACAAAGGTGTGGTAAACTCCATTTAAGGCTAAATACAGGTACAAGACTGATAGCCAACAGGTATTGTTAAGAGAAAGTTAAACAGCACTTTGAAGAGAAAGTTCAAGAGGTTGTGAAACTGTCAAGAAGTAAAAAAAAAATGTTTCGTCCTTGCAGTCTGCGCAGAGGATTCTACAAAGTGAGTGGGGCAGTTGACTGGGAGAGCTGATCACCTCCATGGGACTGCTGTCTGGCGCACCCTACATTTACTGCATGGTGGTGAACCACGACTCGCTTAGTTGTCGATCACTCTCCACTTTGGAAGAAAGTATAATGCATCCTGGCAGCAGTTTTGCTGTGTCCTCCGTTCTGAGAGAGATTGCCGTTGTGTCCTCCTCAAGCAATCATCCTGGCCCCTCTCCGGGATTGCCAGATTGAATACAGATGACAAAATTCCTTTTTTGTGATGCAATTGTTGACAGTGGTAGATTGTTCTTCGATGCACCCAAAATGTGTAGCACCGAGCATGGCAGATCAAGCTAGGCAACAGGTGACCGACCTGATGTGTGGGCAAGTAAGAAGGCTGATTGAAACTATGAGGGACATTGAAGGTGAAACTTCCTGACCCCCCCACCCCCATGTCACCAGATTTGAGACAGGGAACAGAATCCTTTCTCCTAGTGCAATTGTTGGCAAGGTGGGTTAATCTTATTGCACCACAACTATGTGCCTCTGCCTTGCAGGTAGGCCCGCCGTAAGCGCCAGGTGACCCACCGACCTGTGGGTAATTCAGAGTGCTGATTAAAACCCTGTGGCGCAAAAAAAGGCGAGGGTCAGTTGCCTGGGAGGGCTGATCACCTCCATGGTGTAGCTGTCTGGCACACCCTACCTTTACTGCATGGCGGTGCACCATGACTCGCTTATTTGTACATCACTCTCCACTTTGGCAGAAAGTGTTACTGCATCCTGGCAGCAATTTTGCTGTGTCCACAGGACTGAGAGAAATTGCCGTTGTGTCCTCTTCAAGCAATCATCCTGGCTCCTCTCCGGTGTCGCCAGATTGAGTACAGATGACAAGTTCCTTTTTTCGTTATGCGATTGTTGACAGGCGCAGATTGTTGTTTGGTGCACCCCACATTTGTTGCACCATGCAAGGCCGCTCACGCTGGGCAACAGGTGACCAACCTGACCTGTGGGCGAGTCAGAAGGCTGACTGAAACTATGGGGGACAATGAAGGTGAAACTTTCTGGCCCCTCTCCATCACCAGATTGGGAACAGGGAACAGAACTCTTTCTCCTGGTGCAAATGTTGACGGGGGAATTGTTCTTAGTGCACCTCAACTATGTTCCTCTGCCTTGCAGGTAGGCCCTCCGTGGGCACCAGGTGACCCACCCACCTACCTGTTGGTGAGTCAGACTGCTGATTGAAACCCTGTGGCACATTAATGGGAAGGTTTGGCTTTGCCTTGGGCTTAACACTGGCCCGTTTTGCCCGGGCTCGTCTGCTCCACTAGAGTGGAAAGCTCTCAATAGGCCCCCAGCTGGAGTTTCCGGAGGTCTGTCTGCACACCCGTGCCCAGGTGCCCACTTCTGGCCTGGGTGGCCCTCACCCTTTCTGCAGTTTTCGAGAAGCCAGTCGCCTCAATGGCAAGAACCATGGCCAGAACGTAGTGAAAGCTCCAACAGCCCTAGAGCATGGGCCTTTGATGTGGGAACCAACCGCAGACCCATGGTGTCTCATAGCACCAAATACAGACTTCTCGCTGCAGCGTCAGGTTGTCTACTTTGATGGTTTGAAAACTCTGAGCAGAACCTTGTCACAGCCCTGGAAGACCTCTACTAGTAGTGCCAGAGGATGAGGGCATATGCCTCGGATTCAGCTGCTGGCCCTCTCACCACTAGGAAGGCAAGGACTACTTTTGCGCACCTCGGGTCAAAAGGCCTTCAATGGGCCCCAGCCAGCTTACCAGCAGGCCCCCTCTACATGCCTGGAACCGTTTCCCCTAGGTCCGGGCTCCATACACCTGACTACGGTGTCCCTCCATGCCAGGCCCGTCTCCTATGCCCATGGACTAGTAGCAACTTCCGCCCCTCTTCCCTTAGAACGCATTGGACCAGCCACTTGTGGAATTTCTATGGTCGTCCATCTGGCCACGCTGCACAGGGACGCATGGTACAGCCAGATGTCTGGGCTGCTCAGTAAGGCTCTACAACAGTTTAATTTGAAATGCACCCCAGTCAGGTCTACAGGTTGCACGGGAAAACGTTGCCTATATTATTGTGGTGACAGGAGGAAAGAGAATGTTGGAATGACCTCCCTTTATCATTCGTTGGCTGGTGCAGTTTGCGAGAAAGGATTTTATTTCCTCTCCTTATACCACTACAAACCTCTTCCATTTGCAGGGAACAACTTTGTTTTTTAAGAAACTATATTCACGTACATTTTACATCTGAACCGCTTGTGGTATATTTAAACATATACCTCGTTAAACCTGCTTTGTCTGTTCCGAACATTTCAATGCAGGGAGCGCTTTATACTTTTATGTACTCGCTTCAGTACACTTTAAGACTGGTTTTACCTTGTACTTGGACGCCCCTCAAACTCTTCTCTTTAAATGAACTACCTGTAAAGATGCAAAGCGTCTTAGGCGGGTACAGGATTCTGTAGACAGAACAAAGATGTTGCCTTATGCCTCAGTTTACCCCTCTGAGACAAAACCTTATTCATGCAGATAAATGTGTTATCATAGGCTATAAGGAAAATGTTTTATGAATAGTGAGGTAGTGTGCTTGACACTAGATGTAGCTAGAAGTTTAATATCGCTTGATTAATTGGTCTGCTCCTCTTCTAAGACTAAGATGATTTTTCTTTTCTTCCTTACCGCTGCTGGGAATACTGTGTGCTATATATATCTATTTGTTAATCATTTCCAAGTGTTGCTGCTATGAAAGGATGGCTAGTTGGCTATTTTATTTAACATATTTTACACTTTCTTTTTAAAATAAAAGCGTAAATTATATGTAAATTGGAAAACTACTAAAAGTGGATTATCTGTGCATCAGTTGTCCATCAGATTGCATCATAATTGTGCGTTCTAGAAATACAGTACACCATAATGTGGCATTGATGTGACATGAAGCTGCTAAATCAACCCAAACTAGAATGTGACCCTTAGTATCGTTTGATTAGCCACATTGTGTTTTATGCCTGACGTGTCAAGATGAAAAAGACATAGAGACAGGTTGCAGAGAAACAGTTACCACCCAAAAACCTCTCCAATATGAAGATGTTTTAGAGCAGGTGAGTTCTTCAAGGCCGGGACTCTTGGAATGCTGCTGCACTGCTGGTCATATTGGGTGTACTGGGACCTCTGGCTTTTAGCAAGAGGCATGTGAGCCCCTCCAAGCCCATATGCAAGTAGTCATAGCTAAATCCTTGGACCATAAGTTACAGCCCTAAGAAAAGGCTGTCAACCCCCTCTTTGATGGGATGAACTTTTGTTATCCCTCAGTGGGTATGGTCTTCCAGAAGTACACAGTCCCAGCAAACTCCAAGCAGAATCGCCATGACCGCCTCCTTTAAGAACAGGCAATGGGAACACCTCGCGTCAGCAAATAAGGCTGTCAGAAGACATCTGGCAGACCTAATACATCTTTTTCACCCCTATAAGTGCTTAAGCTCATCCTAGCAGACTGGCTCAAAAACCTTTTGAGCTGTGGGCCTCACGTGACCTAAAGGTTAATTTATGAAACGTATCTTTCTTCTTGGTCACAACATTGGACGTAAACAGAAGAAACTGTTCATCCAAGTGAGATTAAAGGGTTTATTGTATATAAACGCAGCACAGCAACAGGAACAACAGATGCTCAGGCAGAACCAGTGCAACTGGCTCAGTCTAAGCTCAAGTTCTACAGGTTGGTTCCAAATGGAACTAGAATGTACAACAAATGATAACACATATGGCAATCAGTAAATGTGAGAATGCAACATACCTCCCTTATATACAGAAAATAAAATAAAATAAACAAAATGAACAAGGACAGCGAAAGTGGAACATTCTAACAAAGTCTAACAATTTCATGAATAAACATCTTGAGCGAGTGGAGTCCTTAACTCTAAGAGCAACAGAGTCATTGTGTGAACCTGTGGTATCCAGACCAGTGGAAGGTACCTGCTGGGACCTAGTGGGAACACGTAAATTAGAAGACAAGGGATGACTATTGATATAAATAGATTTGGACATGGACCTAAAATTTCCTGGACACCTAGAAACCCGTCTAACATTCCAAACCTAACCTGAGTTATAAGGGAATTCTTGAATACTCTGGTGCGCTTAATGGGTTTGGAAAACTTACTCATGCATTTCCCTAGGAAACCAGGTTTTTTAATTCTCACCCATTCCCCTACCTTAAAATTGTGTTCCTTAGTATTCCATTTCCTGTCATACCATTCTTTGTACTTTTTTTTGTTTTTCCTTAACCCTAATGCTGGTATCCCTTATATCATGAACACTCTTTATGTTATTGTTACATTTCTCTTTAAGCCACCATGGGCAAATATAAGAAGCTGGATCTCTGCCCTTCAAAAGGCGAAATGGACTGACTTCAGTAACAGAATGTGGAGTAATTCTATACATCCATAATCTCTCCGTTAATGCATTTTTCCAATCCTGTGTTTGTTTAACAACCTCCGAAATGTAACCCTTTAAAACTTGATTGAAGCGTTCAACCTGACCATTTTCATGTGGTGCATACAAAGATGTGGTGACATGTATGATATGGTGGCATTTAAGATATTCCTCCATATCTCTTGAAGTCAATTGAACACCATTATCAGTCACAATGATTGAAGGACATCCTTCCCTTGCAAACATTTCTTTAAAGAAATCCAATACTCTAGTAGTGGTGGCCATTGGGACAAACTTGACCTCCGGCCATTTTGAGTGGTGATCTACTAAGACAAAAGCATACCGTGAATCCAATGGAAGATTTAAGAATGGGCCAGAAATATCAAAGGCCAGTTTCTTCCAAGGTTCCTCTGGCCAGTCTGTATTTTTAAGAGGGGGAATATTGATCTTCAGCATTTTCTCATTTGAAATGCAAACATCACATTCTCTAACCACCCAATCTGCCATGCGATCCATTCCTGGCCACCAAAAATATGATCTGATTAAGTGTTTCATAGCAGACATTCCTGGATGTGATTTATGAGCTAACTTAAGGATTGTCTCTCGTACGCCAAAAGGTGGAAAACATTTTCCTGTTTTTTAAACAAAATCCCCTTCTAATTCTAAATCATCTGCAACATTAAAGAGGGGCATGAGTTCTTCAGAAACGTCCCTTCTCTTAGGCCAGCCTTCCACAATATATTTCTTCACTAATTCCCATAAAGAATCATTTTCCTCGCTGGATTTCCATGACTCCTCTGAGATATCCGAAAATGTGCCTACTACAACATCCTGAATAGTTGTAACAATATCTAATTCATTATCTTTTCTTTCAGGGTATGAGTCACAGGGAGGACGTGACATAAAATCAGCAGTAACGTTTTTTTTCCTGGTACAAATTCTGTCTTAAAACAATATTCTTGCAATCTAGAGGTTAACCTTGCAATCCTAGCAGTGGAATTCCACCCTCCTCCTGGTGAAAGTATATTAACTAAGGGTTTGTGATCTGTCCTCAAAGTAAACTTCCCACCCCAAATGTAGTTTCTGTAATGCTCAATTGCCCAGACACATGCCAGTAATTCCTTTTCTATAACAGCATAACGCCTTTCAGTTTCATTTAGGGTTCTAGATGCAAAGCATACATTCCATTCTTCATTTCCAGATTTTTGCGAGAGGACACCCCCAATTCCATATAAACTAGCATCAACAGTAATAACACAATGCTTGTTTATGCAAAAAGGTCTTAAAATAGGAGCATTTATAATATCCTGCTTAATCACATTAAAAGCATGCTGTTGCTCTTCTAACCATTCAAAAATGGCTTTTTGACGCAATAACTTCCTTAAAGGCTCCATTTTAGTAGCAAAATTAGATACAAACTTAGAATAAAATTCGCACATTCCGGCGAAAGATAGTAATTGTTCCTTGGTCTTGGGAGAGGGAGCATTTAGAATTCCGTCAACATTAGATTTCTTGGGAATTACCCCATCCCCAGTAAGGGTATGACCTAAATATTCCACACTCTTTTTAAACATGTTACATTTGTGAGCTTTAAGAGTTATACCATTTCTTTTTCATCTAAGACAGACTTCCGCCAGATGTTTTAAGTGCTCCTCATTATTGTCAGAAAAAATTAAAATATCATCTTGAAAGCACTTTACGAAATCATCAATGTCCTTGAAAATGTTAAACATGATTCTCTGAAATACCGATGCCGCAGAGGCCAAACCAAAGGGCATCCTATTGTATTGATATAAACCCTGTGGAGTTATAAATGCTGTTAACATTTTTGAATCCTCTGTAAGAGGAACTTGGTGATAGGCCGACCTCAAGTCGAAAGTAGAGAATACTTTTGCACCCTCTAACAATGAGACCACTTCATTTATATTTGGTAACGGGTGACAATCCACAATAATTTCCGAATTCAATGCTCTCAAGTCCACGCACAACCTCAATTTTTTATCTGGTTTGCGGACCAAAACAATGGGTGAAACCCATTCAGATGAGTTAATTGGTTCAATTATGCCTTCTGAGACAAGTTCTGTTAACATCTCTTTTAACTCATCTCTTACATTTATTGGTACTGGTCTAATTCTTTGTCTAACCGGTGTAGCATTACTTTTGAGTTTTATCTGATGAGAATATTCTTTAAATTTCCCCAAAGAGTCAGAATAAACTTCTTTGTAGGAGTCTTTTATGAATCTTTCCATGTCCTCACACCCTGTAACTGAGATGTAATTACTGTTTATAGATTCATCCAATACAACCGGTTCCTTAAGTCTTGGATTCAACATTATTCCAAGCTTCCATTGATCCCTCCAACCTAAGATGTTTATGCCCTTGACCGCAATATATAGATGTATGTCAGCCCTTCTGTTTTTGAAACACAATGATGTTTTAAAGTAACCCATCATTTTAATACGTGAACCATCATAACTCACAGGATTTATGTCTGGTGGATAAATCTTATTAACATCGAACACCGTAGTCAGTCTTTCTTCAAAATATTGTTTGGATATGATAGTCCATGGTGATCCAGAATCAGCCATGAGATCTAAATCCACATCAGAAATCTGAACCACACACATGGGAGGATTTTTTATGGGAATGTCCTCATTCTCCTCAAGGCTAGCAATGCTACCCAACACAGACACCACAAAACCTGAATTTTGTGGCATGTCTCCATTACCTCCATCACTTACATCCTGTGCAGGTCCTTGTAATGTACAGGAAACTCTGGGGCGATATGGAGTGGGATACCTCCTCTGATCCCTGCACATGTTTGCGAAGTGACCAATCCTTCCACAATTCTTACATTCTTTTTTTACGGCTGGACAACCAGCAAATGAAGCCATGTGGTTTCTGTTTCCACATCTGTAGCAAGCCACATTCTTCCCCATTCTATCAAATCTTTTAGAGTCATTGAAATTAGTGTTTTGGGCCGAAAGTGAATTCAAATTATGAGGTTCATTTTTAACTTCATCTTGACGTTTGACAGCAGCAATCTCTTCCGCTTTATCAAACTTGCTACTATTATTCTTTACCACATGCATCCATTTTTCTATTTGTTCAAAAGCTTTTGCTGTCGAAATAGCTTCAGATAACTTGGGATCACCCATCACCCATAGTTGTTTTTGTGTTTCTTTACATCTCACATGAACTATGATCTGATCTCTTATCATTTCATCTGAGATGTTACCAAAATTGCAATGTAAACTCAAGTTGCGTAAGGCTGTTAGAAAATCATCAAACGACTCACCTTCTTCTTGTACCCTAGTATAGAACTTAAACCTATTTAATGCTATATTACTTCTAGGTTTAAACCTCTTCTCTATCCTAAGCAAGGCTTCATTGTAAACATTTGTTGCTTCTCCATTTTCCGCAATAGTTATTTGTGGTAAAGCTCTAAAAACCATTTGTCCCTCTGAGCCTAAACAGTGTAACAAAATACTTGTTTTCCTTTCTGCTCCCCCCTGTCGATGGCTTTCATGTAATTAATGAATTCTTCCTTCCATCTAGCCCATGGAAGTGGTGGATCACCTTTCGTTTGCAAGAACTTTGCTGGTGGTTCAAACTGCATTTTTTTTGAAGCTATATATATGTATCCCTGTGAAAATGTCAGGTAGCTCTTTTGTATAGCCTCTTGTCCAGTAACTTAATACCTAGCCTTCTTCTTATTTTCCTCTTTAAGGTTAAACCTGAATATAAATATTGTTATTGACAGAAAGAAATAACAATGCAAAAACAAAACAATAACAGGAATAAGAAAAAATATTTCGTCGTCTTGAGATAGTTGAAATTGCTCTTTTTTTTTAACTGTACTGGAATAAGGGTAACGTAAATAAAGTGGCCCAGAGCATACAGTCACAGAGTTTCTTCCCTTTAAAATATTCGAAATTCAATTCAATATTCAAATCCAAAGTTTTCCAACTTACTCAAGGTCCATTCTTCTTAATGTTGAGTTAACATCAAGTGAAAATCGGCTAGTAATGAAAACGACGATGTATAAAGCAAACCGATGCAATTTAATCAAGCTTCCTGTTTATATTCCGTTTTTAGCAGCGTATTGGTTGCCAAGGCTGTAACTAATAACAACAAAATGGCCACCACGTTGTCCACGTCAAGCACGCACGTTCCCAGCATTCAATGCGCTTCCCAGAATGCACTGCGCATTTCCAACGCGAAGGAACAATGTCTATTCCTCGTGCAGAGTCGGCTCAGGAAGACCATGCGCCCACTTCAAAAGATGCCGAATGCAATACCAATTCGAATCTCGCAGTTACTTAACGATCCTAATTACCTGCTGTTGCTATGGATCACGCTTTAATTTCGGCATACAGGATCCGCTTTTTTTTTCCCAATGAATTCCCTTAAACTGCTTTGCGATCTGGTCACAAATACCTTCATTTGTATTGGTTTGCCTTCGTCTCGTTTTTCTTTTAAATGTCCAGCTGAATGAAGTCCTTGATTTAGTAAAGAGATGGTTACAGACAGTATTTCAGTTTCGTTCTTCCTTCTTCCTTAAAGTTTAAATATCTTCTTCTCATGCAAATTCCATAAATCATTCAAATTGGGTTCAGGAACATTAATCTTCTGTGCTGCTTCTTTGTGTTGAGATTAATGTTCCTCCGCTCGTCGCCATTGTAAGAAACTGTTCATCCAAGTGAGATTAAAGGATTTATTGTATATAAACGCAGCACAGCAACAGGAACAACAGATGCTCAGGCAGACCCAGTGCAACTGGCTCAGTCTAAGCTCAAGTTCTACAGGATGGTTCCAAATGGAACTAGAATGTACAAAAAATGATAACACATATGGCAATCAGTAAATGTGAGAATGCAACAGAGCTGTTTCAGTACCACCAGGGCATGGTGAGCCTAACCACTCACCTCACCTTTGCCTCAAAGGTGCTGTTGCAAGTTCCATCAGATTGCAAAGCTCATTCTTGCCAAATTCTTGTACGTTCATATGCCTCTACATGAGAGTAGACACTTCCGATCCTTAATGTTTGTTGCCCATTTGCCCAGTCGATTGTGTTGTGTATCACCAGTCGTCGTGCGGCCAAAGCACCATCCATTATCAGTGCCCACTTCACCAGGGTTAAGTTAGTGTGAGGGCCATTCTTTAGTCATGTTGTTACCAGAGACCTGAATCTGTGAACAAATAGGTAATCTATGAAGAGCAACTGATACCCTAACCGCGTGTACTGGCACCAAAGTCTATCTTAAAACTGCAAAACAAAGTAGGGTGCCAATGCAGACAACATCTAGGTTTCCAGATGTTTGCTGAATGGTGTAGTTGTTCGAAGTTCCCAAAGACATAGGAAGATAGTTCCATTATTTAATAGTAGGAAACAATAAGGAATAAAAAGACATGGCTACCAAAACATACTTTAATTATTTTCGACAAGAAAAATTGACCAGGAGAAGCGGAGCAGAAGGAACTCACTGGAACATAGCGTTTGAAACATTGTAAACATAAATCCAGTGCCTGAGATGGCTCAATAACAGATGCAGAAACATTGAAATATAGCCAGTTAGCTAGGGGTCCATGTAGATGTTTTAGGTTGCCTGAAATAATTTATGTTGAATAGGCAGGTGGCTGTACCTGTATAGATTTGTGGTCTAAGAGACTAGTTTCAAGGGGGACCCCCACATTGCGAGCTAAGCGAAATAGGGAGTAGGGTTAGCCTATATCCTGACAAATATTCCTCAGACCAAATGGTAGACAGATCCCTGTATTACTGAAACCTCATTTTTATCCAAAATCAGCTTCAGTGAGTTAGATCCTCCAGTTGGCACTTGCAGACCGATGTGATTGGAAACAGTAAAAAGTTAAGGTTCCATGTTAGACCTGTCAGCCTTAGTGTGGTCATCCCTCAAACCTTGCCTTATTCCTCCATTTTGCTGATCTCGGTTTTGTTGGCCTTAGGTTCTGTGCACTTAACCACTGCTAACCAGTGCTAAAGTGCTTGTGTTCACTCCATAAAATATAGTAACACTGGTTTAGACCCAATTTGCACATTTAATGTACTTGTAAGTCCCTAGCACAGTGGTGCTACTTGTACGCCTGTAAATTAAATGCTACTAGTGGGCCTGTGGCACTTTTTGTGCCTTCCACTAAAGTAGCCCTTTTAACATGCCTTTCAACCCCAAATATGCTCGTTTGTGCTGAGATCTTGTTGCCTATATCGACCACTAATGCAAAGCTCTGGTGAACCAAACACTTCACACTTCAGCAACCACCAGAGATGACCGATAATTCAAGATCTATAGGTTGCGCTACAACATCGACTTCCAGCAATGATCATCCGCCATGCCTGACAGGATCTTCGAACTACAGCAACGACCATCTGCGATGCCAGGCCTGCTCTTTGATCTCTAGCGATGACTATCCACAATGATCTACTTGCCCCTTGTGGCCCCCTCCACCACAAACTGGACTCCTCATGCTAGACTTTGAAGATAACTCTTTCAGCAAGGCTAACCTGGTCCCTGTATCCAGCCCACCCTCCATCACAGTCAGCCTGAATTTTTGACTTTCACCCAGTCTCACTTGACGTAGGGTTTTGTGCTTTTAGGTACTTTACTTACCTGAAACCTCTAAAATTGTATTATGTTTCCACTTTATTGCCTTTTAAAGTGCTGCATGTATACTTTATACATTGCCTCTAAGTTTAGCCTGACTGCTTTTGTGCCAAGCTACCAGAGGGTTAAGCACAGGTTATATGAGGGTTTGCTTGTGGTTCATCCTGACAGGAATTGTGGTTGCTGCTTGAGTAGGTTTTCACCCCCCCCCCCCCTCAACCGCTAACCCACTTTTCTACAGTCCAAAGTCTGAAATCAGGCAGAAGCTGTCAAAGATCATAGTGAGTTGAAATTCTGATTAGAGGGGCTCTGTGCACTGTTGATATTAACCCTCATACCCTGTGAAAGTGGGCAATGTGCGTTGGGTTAGGACTGGCATGGCTCTCATCAAATTTCAAGAGGGTAGTCCCAAAACCGGGTTTCATGTAAATGTAATAAACTTTATTTTAGATTCAGTCAAAATGGATGAGATTTGGTTGAAGTTAGTACAGTCTTGATGTACATTTTTGGGCGCAAGAATTCTAAGTTGAATTGTGTTTTGCTCTAGCTTTATGTACATTAGAGATTTTTGAAGTTGTTGAAGATTTTGAGGTTGTATGTCAAAGAGAATTTCCATGTGTTTATTTGAAGTCAGTAAAATACTAATTACTTGGCGAAAAGATATGTTAAAAACGTACTTGAACACTTGTGAAATACCAAGTGGAAGAATGTAGTTTGTATTCATAATATGTAAAACATTGTGTTACCGTAGAAAATAGCTACTTTCAAGATTAATACTTGTGTTAATATATAGTCACAGTATGATTTCGAGGCACTCCAGATTGCCATGAGTTTCGAAGTCAAGTCAAAGACAAATTACTCCATTTTGTGCCACTGAGGACAAGTGATACATATGTAAAATAGTATGCCCCTGACACAGCCACTCGCTCACCCATACAAAAATTCACACAATCATTCACTCATCTATACAGTCTCTCACATACCCACTCACTCATCCATACACCACTTACACACCCACTCACTCACCCATACAGACACTCACACAGCCACTTCCCATATAGCTACTCACACACCAACTCATTTACCCATACAGCCACAGACACACTCACTCACATACGGAGATACACAGTTACACAGATACATATAATTTATGTTTCAAAATAGAATCACTGTTTAGTAGTACACAATGTAAACTAATTTAACTTTTGTGATACCTTAGTATATATACTCAGAATCTTTTAGAAAACACTCACAATCACTGGATTATGTTATCAGTAATGTCATTTGAGATGTCATCAGTGATGTCACTGACCATGTCATGAGTGATATAATATGTGAGGTCATAAGCAAGACATAAGCAAAGCATAAGCAAAGATTGTGGCCTAATGGCTAGAGCGGTTGACCTCGAAGCTGGGGAACCAGGTTCGAGCCTCAGCAGTGGCGCTCAACATCCTGTGGTTCTGTGCAAATCACTTAATCTCCATGTGCTTAACAAAATTAATTTGTCCGTCTTTAATGCTACTGGTGCTCATGTAAAGCGCTCTGATACTTTCAGGTCAAGTTCACGCAATAAAAAACTCCCCCAAAAAATGCATTGCCGGGGCATAAGTTATAGTTAGCTCGGGTAACTCTAACAGCTGAATTTCTATGCTTTCGTTCGTGTGAAATCTGAGACTAACTATAACATCCCTGTAACCTTTGATTTTTCTGTGAATTTCTAAGGTTTTTTATTCTATTTCCTGACTATAACGTCCCTGTAACCTTTGTTTTTTTCTGAAAATTTCGAAGGTTTTTTAAATTTTTTTCCTAACTCTAATCTGTAACCCTTGAGAGTATGTAAGTGAGTGCATGAGTGTATCACTGGGTGTGTGAGTGGGTAGGTGAGTGTCAGAGTGGGTCTGTGAGTGTCTGAGTGGGTATGTGAGTGGGTGGCATGAGTGCCTGAGTGGGTTCTGCTCATTTTCTGCCTTTTCTGCTCACTTTTGACCTTTATTTGACCTCTTTCTGCTCGCAGCTGACCTTTATTTTGCGTCTTTCTGCTCATTTCTGACCTCTATTTTGCTTTTTTCTGCTAGTTTCTACTCTTAATGTTGCCTCTTTCTGCTCGTTTCCGACCTCTATTTTGTTTCTATCTGCTTGTTACTGATCTTTATTATGCTTCTTTCTGACCTTTATTTTGCCTCTTTCTGTGCATTGCTGACCTTTATTGTGACTCTTTCTGCTTATTTCTGACCTTTATCGTGCCTCTTTCTGCGAGTTTCTGACCTTTATTTTGCCTCTTGCTGCTTGTTTCTGATCTCTATTTTGCAGCTTTCTGCTCGTTGTTGACCTTTATTCTGCCTCTTTCTGTTCGTTTCTCACCTTTATTTTGCCTCTTTCTGATCTCTGTTTTGCCTCTTTCTGCTCTTTTCTGATCTTTATTCTTCCTCTTTCTGCTCGTTTCTCACCTTTATCTTGCATCTTTCAGCTCGTTTCTCACCTTTATTTTGCCTCTTTCTGCTCTTTTCCCCGGGACCACGGGTGGGAGCCTTAAGGCCCCTGCGGTCGCAGCTGGGTCCCCGCCTCCTGCAGGAGCTAGTATTGCTGCTGCATGGAGGGAGCTCCTGGAAAGGCAATTTTTCTATTTTTTAAAGAGTGCTTTTTGCGGTGGTGGGGACCACGGCTTGGGGGTCAGGGTATTCCAACTCTTCCCCCTTTTCTTTTAAAACATTTTTTGTGGACCAATCGCATCACAGCACAGGGACTTGGAGGAACCGCATCCCTATATTTCTAAATTTGGATTTCTTTTAATATCTCAAAAACTATTGAATGGATTTACACCAATAACAAAAAGGTCGCTTTCTGAACAATTAGCTACATTTCTGCTAAATTTGGTGTAATTCCGTTCTGCAGTTCAGGCTGGTCATGTCTAAAATCCCTATGGGAATTTGCATGGGTAAAATGCGTTTTGGGACCCCCTTTTTCTCAGCCCCTGCTTGACAGATCACCCCGAAACTTTTAAGACAGCAGCTGATGTGAATGTCATACTAATTCTGAAAAGCTTGCACCAAAGTTATTAGCAAAACAAAAAATGTTCTTCCTATGTAACCAACGTCCTAACTATAACTATCTACTGGTGACCTACAGTAGGTAATATATTTATATACAGGGTGGGGAGGGTAATTTTAGGGTTTAGTGTGGGTGTGAGTTTTTGTGTGCAAGGGTGTTTTTAGGGGTTAGAGTGCGTAAGGATATTTTGGTGGCAAGGGCATTTTTAGGCTTTAGGGTGAGAGGGGATTTGTGTGGCAAGGGTAATTTTAGGGTTTTGTGTGGGTATGTGTTTTTGTGTGGCAAGGGTAATTTTAGGATTTAGAGTGGGTATGGGTTTTTGGGTGACAAAGATATTTTTAGGGTTTAGGATGGGTGTAGGTTTTTAGGTGGCAAGGGAATTTTTAGGGTTTAAGGTTGGTAAGGGATTTTGGGTGGGAATGAAGTTTTTTAGGGTTGAGGGTGAGTATGGGCTTTTGAGTGGGAAATACATTTTTAGGGTTTGGGGTGAATAAGGGTTTTTCAATGGGAAGGTCATTTGTAGGGTTTAGGGTGGGTATGGGTTTTTGGGTGGGAAGGCTATTTTTAGGTTTTAGGGTGGGTATGAGTTGTTGGGTGGTAAGGGTAATTTTAGGGTGGGAGTGGGTTTTTGGTTGACAATAATGTTTTTAGGGTGGGTATGGGAATTTTTAGGTTTTCGGGTGGGTATGGGGTTTTGGGTGGCAAGGGTAATTTGAGGGTTTAGGTTGAGTGTGGATTTTTGGGTGGCAAGGGTAATTTTAGGGTTTAAGGTGGGTGTGGGTCTTTGGGTTGAAAGGGTATTTTTAGGGTTTAGGGTGGGTATGGGTTTTTTGGTGGCAAGGGTAATTTTAGGGTTTAAGTTGGGCTTGGGTTTTCGAGTGGCAAGGGTAATTTAGGGGTTTAGGGTGGTTGTGGGTATTTGGGTGGTAAGGGTGTATGCATGTGTGTTTGTGTAGTTAGATAGATAGACGGACAGACATACATCTCTTCAGGGGTTATACTTACCTGTTACATTTTTACCACACTTATGCCTTTACCATACATGCTTTTACAACTAACATTTTCGATGTAAAGGCATGCATGGTAAAGGTATATGTGTGGTAAAGAGTTGCGTGGTAAAGGCAATGCGTGGTAAAGATGCATGAGTTGTAATGATGATGTGGTAAAGGCATGGTTGGTAATGGCGTGTTTGATTCCATCATACAACCCCATAGAATGCTTGGCATCTAGGGAGCTATTTTCCTTTTTTTTCACAATCTATCAGGATGTACTATTTGGATACTATGGGGTCTATTACGATAGCGGGGAAACGGCAAAAGGGACCGCCATAGGTGCGACGGTCCCGTCATTCAAATTAGGATGTGCCTGCCACACTGGCAGGGGCATCTCGCATTTTTCACATTGCGGCGGGCGCTGATGTAAGCAGCACCCGCCGCAATGTAAAAAATGCATGTAGTGCATTTGCATGCAAATGTAGGGTGGTACCATAGGTACCCCCCATGTGCACCCCCACCCCCAATATCCTGGGGTCCCACTACGGGACCCCACAGCGAAAACCGCATGCCTTTCAGGCAGCAACACCGCCATGGAAAGGCTGCTCTCCACCTGCATCGTGATATGGATGGCGGTGTCTTGAAGACACTGCCACCATATTCAGGCCCTTTTCCGCCCGGTCAACGAGTCAACCAGCGGAAAAGCGGCGGACGGTCTTCCCGTCCGCCGCGGCCCCCCAGCCATCCTAATGTGGCAGGGGGTCATTCTTGGAAGGATGGCAGGCGAATCGCCCCCGCCGGGCTGGCGGTGGCGATCCGCACACCATCCTAATGGGCCCCTATGTCTTCCAGCACAGTTTTTTCATCCTTATCAACTTATATTTATTGATCTTCCGAAGTTTGTTTGCCTTTATATTCTGGGTATAATTTGTATTGTTTTTCCTACTCGTGGACTTTTATAGCAGCCTTGCTCCTACTGAAGAACCGTATAGACAGCATGACTGGAAAAACACAAGTTTAAGATTGGCGTACCAGGTGCCTCTTCTGCCTACCATATGGAGTACTTCATGTATGCTACGAGTCTTTAAGGAATACAAATTGAAGAATTTTGCTTAGAACAGCCCCCACCCCTCCATTTCTGAGATGCCTCTACTTTCCACGTCTAAAACATCTGCTGTGTCTCATCTTTCTAAGGCTGAATTTGTAGTTATATGGATAGTAATAAATTAGCTGATGCTTAATCAAGACAGTGTATTTATTTTGAATGTAGATCCTCATGTCTCCCTCTGGTTCAATTGAGGTGTACTGCCATGTAGCTAATGTTCTATTATTGAACCTAGACTAATCCCTAGCTAGGAAATAAGAGCCAGATTTATCAAAAGACACAAAACGCAATGCAGCAAGACAACTTGCTGTGCTGTGCTGCGCTGTGCTGCGTGACAGGGTAAGCGTGCCATGGTGCAAGTGTGCCTATTTTACAGGCAGGATTGTTTTTGTGCATGAAGGGACACCTTCCAATATAAAAAAAACATTCCTTAGAGCTTGTTTCCTCTTTCTATGTGTGCTGCAGAATCCAGCACATATAGAAAGAGGAAATAACAAAGCGAAATGACGATGTGTCTCTTCGTTAAACCTCTGCTGGGATGGTGTACCATTCTGGCGCAATCCCAGGTTTACTACCCTTAGTGAATCTGTGATTGCGTCAAAATCCATGGGTGGATGCATGGGAATCCCTAACACCTTCCCAATACACAGTAATGCAACGCATCGATTGCCCTACATTGTGTTACTCTGAATTTACTAAGACGCGCAGTCACACAAGGTGGCTTTGTGTGGCTTAGTAAATCTTACTTAAGCCCTTTTTTTTGCCATCTGTCTCCTTACATGACTCATGGGCTTTGTAGATCTGGCCCGAGTTACTTACATTCTTGAACAACACCTCATACCTTTGTATATTTACAAGGCATGTGTTGCACCTGTGGACTAAAGATGAACTAAATTGACAAATGTGAAAAATTGATAGCTCTCCTGATACTGTCCCCATGTCTTATATGTTCGCACAATGGTATGTTTCATGCAACAGACCGGCGGAAAGAGGAACAGCTGCCTAGGCAGATTCAACCTTCCATCCTCCACACAGAAATATGAGAACATACAAATGGCTAATTTTGCTACAGTTTGAAAGCAGAATGTGCAATCAACAGACTTTCATGTTCCTCAAATGTCTTGCTTTTATTTTTGTTGCAATAAAAATGAATAAGTCAACATGTTTCCTCCCTGTATTCAAGTGACTTTGTTCTAGACTAGGTGCCATAAATGGAGAAAAATGTTAATTAGACCCTCTCCTGTGTACTGAAGAGTTGAGTCTTTCCTTATGAGTTTAAAAGAACAGGTCTTGTTTAGTATTAGTTCTGCTGTAGGCTGCAGTACTTGTCCAGAACTAGTGAAACCAGCATTGGCATAGCCAATAGGTCTCGCCTTTGGGACCTTATAAGTGTTTTGCCAGACCTATTGGCTTTGCTAATGTGTTTAGGCTACGTTGTAGAGCAGTGTACCTGCTGTGCAGCAT
This sequence comes from Triturus cristatus, assembly GCF_964204655.1. Lineage (NCBI taxonomy): Eukaryota > Metazoa > Chordata > Amphibia > Caudata > Salamandridae > Triturus > Triturus cristatus. Next base: position 503,330,658 of record NC_140582.1, read on the forward strand.
GTTGAGAAGTTATAAGAAAGTAATAATCATTTTTGTTGCCTTGTATGGCCATCCTGTGAATGATGTCACAATAGGTCTCAGACCCATGGCAGACATAATCAAAGACTGGGTCTTTTGTGTGCATTTAAAAAACCTCTTAAATATAAACATAGATGCACAGACAGACATGCACACATTTGGAAACACAGCCACCTGCAGCCGCTTACAGTAATAGATGCAACCACACAAGCATAGGAGAGACAAATGCCATTGGGGAAAAGCTATAACATAGCAGTGAAAGGTGCCGATTTTAGAGCTGGGGAACAAAGTTTGATTTTTGACATTGGCCTAACATCCCGTGATCCTGGGCATATCACTTAGTCTCCACTTTTGTACCAGAAATTAATATGCCCTTAAGTTATGTTCATAAAAAGAATTCAAATATTTGTAGGTCCAGTTTGCTGAATAAGTGCCAGTGTTATTATTTAAATGCTATGGTGAGTCCTGGAAACCACCGGCTCAAAAAAAGCACACACCTGCAGCAGTGAGTGTTTTTCGTGTATTTATTTGCTGTGACGAAGACGCTTTTTGCACAGGGCCGTTTTACACTGTAACATAACCAAACACTGGTATGTTACACAGTAATGCCGTGAGGGTAGCAACAGACTACTGTGTAATATATTGGAAAGTCGGGACCTTCACAGTGCAACATCTGGGAGTAACTTACATATTTTTGCGGGATCTTCTGGTACATTAAGAGACAGGAGTGGGCAGCGGAAGTGAGACACATATTTAAGTATCCTATGAGTAGACCCACACCTGTACATGTCTTGTGAGTAGACCCACGCCTGTGCGTATCCTGTTGATAGACCCACGCCTGTGCGCATCCTGTGAGCAGCCCTGGTTTATGCCTGCGATAGTGAGTCTGGAGCTCGTGAGCATCCCGACAGCTGAAGGGGGAGGACCAGGACCGGAGCTGGAGGTCCGCGGTTGAGCGCCAGGCCTGGGGTGTGTGTTGTATAAACAATATGTTGTTGCAAAGCTCGAGTGGGGACAAGAAGTGCTCCGGCAGAGGCGCGAGCACTGAAGCTGCGGTGTCATCCAACGAGACACTTGGGTGAGTTGTTGATGCAGAGCTGCCAAAGGGGGTAAACTGTTTTAATGTAAAACAGCTGCAGCCCAGCTGGCAGCGATGTAGGCGTTTGGATTCCACAGCCTCACAGCGCCTCTCACAGCGAGGGCACTGGACAGATTACACGGGGGACATGACTGTCTTGTACTGTGAACTCTCTTCCAAGGCACAAACAGAAGGAAAGAAATCACACTGCAGGTACGAAGGCACAATCTCACGGGTGTCTGTCTGGCGGGGCTGAAGAGTGGCATACAAACTCAACAAGGCCACAATGAGAAACAAAACGTAAGAGAGAGGCACATGAAGCGAGAGCACAAAACAAGGGAGGAAGGAATCCAAGCAAGGAAAGAAAGATGAAAGGAAAAGAGAAAGCAGGAGGCAAGGAACAAAGGAAGGAACAAAGGAAAAACAGATAAAAGGAAAGAAAAATAGAAAGGAGAAAAAAAGAAGGAAGTAAACGTTCCTAGGCAGAACAGGAACAATTCCTTCAGTAAAACAAGTGGGAGGGGTGGGGGGAGTGTGGCCGAGTGCAGGGCCACGCAGCGTTTACCTTGCGGGAGCAAGCGCGATAATTGCTAACACATGGCGTCGCTGCTCACTCCCGCAAGGGAAACGCCAAACGTGCACGCGTTGCAATACAAAGCAATGCAAAACGTGCACGTTTTTGCCCGAAAAGCTGATCGATTCCAAAAAGTCCCCTCCTAAGCAGCGCATGTGCGTTGCGTAGTCGAGACCTAAAAAGGACGTATGGTATGTGATTCATAGTAGCACACTCCAAATATGATAAGCTGAAACAGGGTTTACAATCATGTGCATGGTAATGATTGGTCTGTGTGCCCCCCTTTACCTTTCCTTCAGTTCATCCACACCTTTGACAGACACACTGTGGTCCCAATAAATTGTCCTTTCTGCTCATGCCCTCAAATTGCCTCCTTATTGCACTTCTTTGTTTCCAATAAGGATTCACTTAAGCCCATCACCGTAGGGTTATGACTTGATTCACCTGAGAACAGGGCATTCTGGCAGCTGGGTGGAGGCCCTGAGATTGCGGCCGCGAGTGGGCGGACCGAGTGCTTCGACGTTGCAGTGCTTTCGGCCCTCTGTGGGAGCCAATGAGGGCTGCAGTGGATCAGCGGTCCTCCGTAAGAGGTGACTTCTGGAAGCAGGGATCAGGCCCTGATGAGGCTTTGTGGAGGCGAGCAGCTGAAGCCACAAGCACGGTAGGAACCAGCAGTGGCAGAGAGCGAGAGAGGGCCGGGGGATGGGCAGCTGCAGCACTGTGATACTGCTACTGAAAGTGCAGTAAGTTAGTGACTTGTGGCCTGAGGCTGAAAGGCTGACATTGTACCTGCTGGCTGCGGGGTGGTGAGATTGTGAGAGCTGATGCAGGAGCCCAGCGACTGATCATTTCTTCGTTTCTATACTGATAATATTCTTCTTTGGGGGACTCCATCTTTCTTGAAAGAAGCAGTAAGCACACCTGCTGACCTACACGCTAACGAGAATGACTGATTTATTATATTATATAGACTCATTTCCGGGGTACCGGTGATTGTGCTGAGGAGAGACTCGGTGTCCCATTACTGCTGTGGCGGAAAGGAGGTGGAGTCTTCTGGCAGCCCTCCTGCACTGCAAGCGCTGAAAAGCACTGCTTGCCTCCCATGGCGCGAGACGCATTTCCTGGGTACTGGTGATTGTGCTGATGAGGGACTCAGTGTCCCATAACTGCTGTGTTGAAATGGAGGCGGACGCTTCGGGCAGCCCTCCCACACGTGCTGAAAAGCGCTGCTTGCCTCCCGCGGCACGGGACGCTTGGGGGCCAAGGGCGGGCCAATCGCACCAGTCAGAGCCCAGAGGAGGCTGGGCTGGGCCATCCCTCTTGGTTCTTGAATCTAGCTCTTGGGGGCAGGAGCTTGGATATCCTCGGCCGAGGTGGTTTCGAGGGAACCATGACAGTAAAGGCCCTTGTGGGGCAATATCCTCTCCTTTCAGCAGGTAGGAGACAGATTTACGGGTATTTTGGTACTGGTCTTGGTTACTGGTGCAGCCTGTTGCCTTATCTATTTGCCAGAATAAGAGGGAGAAGGAGGTTCAGGCTAGGTTCGTCCTCCTATATCATTAAAGTACACTCAATTGATCCATAGATAATGGATCATGAGAAACTAGCCTAAGTCAACAGACAGTGGGTTCACCAAATTGGTGAGCCTCAACAATTTAGAAAAGTAAAATGCTTTTCTAGAGTCCCCTCACTCACCCAGGGTTGCCCCTAGGTGACATGCTTCATCATTGGGGCCATCCCAAGCATCTACTGCTTAGGGCGTGCTACGACTTGCGAGATTTATGTAGGAGCACTTTTTTGTGTGAAACTATGTGTTGTGCAGTGTTGGGGGAGTGGTGAGTGGAGCTGGTAAGATAAAAAGGGGTTAATAACAGGAAAAATATAACTGTTATGTGGTTATATTGCCCATTATTTTGTCAATATGTTTCGAGGTATCCCCTAACCTCTTCTTCAGCACAGCATGGGATCCAGCCCCACATGTACCACTCCGTGCAGAAACCTAAATTAAGGTGAAAAATTAGACTAAGAACGTGCGCCTATTGAGCGCACTTGGTTATATACATACGGTTATTAATGAACACGTAGTATTTATATGGTAGCACTAATATGCCCCATGGTCTGTCTGGGTGGAGGGGCCTGTAGGACCTGTTCTCGGCATCCCTCCGTCAGTGTGACCTGTAAGTCCCAGGCTCGACCGCATATTGCGGTCGAGCAATATAACCACATAACAGTTATATTTTTCCTGTTATTAACCCCTTTTTATCTTACCAGCTAGGAGTAGGAATAAATTGTTAACTCACTAGTTAGGTATTTTTAACTAACACAAAAACCACTCCCCCAATACTGCACAACACATAGTTTCACACAAAAAAGTGCTCCTACGTAAATTTCGCAAGTCGTAGCACGCCCCAAACAGTAGATGCTTGGGATGGCGCCAATGATGAAGCATGTCACCTAGGGGCAACCCTGGGGGAGTGAGGGGACTCTAGAAAAGCATTTTTCTTTTCTAAATTGTTGAGGCTCACCAATTTGGTGAACCCACTGTCTGTTGACTTAGGCTAGTTTCTCATGATCCATTATCTATGGATCAATTGAGTGTGCCTTATCTATTTACCCCGGCTCGATTATAGCATTCTTGTTAGACGCACTGTCTGTGTCGACCTTGTACAGCTTGACAACTGTTGTGGGATCCCGCCTGAGAGTTATGGGAAAACGCAAAGGAGTGGTGGCAGTAGCCCGTGGGCTGGGAGCAACCACAATGGACTCTTTTTACAAAGGGAAGCGGGATTTTAGATAAGGAGATAGAGTTGGTGGCCCATTGTCTCTCCCGCTCCCCTGCAAATCGCCCCCTTTCTAGTGCAAAGTGCCAACAAGCTGCAAACCCTGACTAAGGATGATATGTTAGCCATGATGGAAGTCTTCTTGGGCTCTCTGTTGGCAAGTTTGCACGTCAAACTGGACCCTATCAGGCAACGTTTAGCTACATCGGAGCTACAACTTTCGAGGATTAGCCATCATAGCCTTGTGAGGGACAACAACTCTCATGGCGACCCAGTGTGGGCATCAGCCTGTTATCGGCCCTGACGGTAGTAGAGGTCTTGAACAGTGAACAAGGGGGCAGCTGCAGTCATCACTGATGAATCCCGTGCAAGGAAGCGTAACCCACTCCTCCCGACCCTGTCAGATTTAGGCCCACCGGCAGCAGGCTCATAGGGTGGTGAGGAGGTTTTGAACAACTTGAGCCCAAAAGAACACCTGGGGCCAGCCAAACCCTTATCGAGTGACACATTGAGAGGAGGAGGGGCCAGTACTAGGCCTGGGCCAAAATTCCGTTCCGTTCGCGGAAGTTGCGATATTTTGGCATTCTCGCGTTCCGCGGAAAGCGCGATAATGTCAAAATTTCCGCATTCCGCAGCTTAGCGATAATTTTTTTCTTGCTCGCGCTGTAAAACAATACATTCTCGCGCGCGCGCGATCGCCTTACCTGAATCCCTGCGTTCTCCGACAAGTTTTCTTGACCCGGTCGCGTTCTCCACGAGATGTTGGATTTTGGTAGCCATTTTGCGCTGTCTCGCGAGAGTTCGCGGCCGCATTCAAGTCATTTTTCACGCGATCACGTCATTTGTCGCGCGATCAGGTATTTCTTCTCGCGATCATGCACCGCGCGAGTATGAGAAGATTGAGATCTCGAACATGTCATTCTACATCGCGAGCCAGAGAATGAGGACGCGGGCACATGAAATCGAACGCGAACAGGAGAAAGAGACCGCGAACACGTCATATCCAACGCGACAGGGACAAAGAAGAGAACGCGATCATATCGTTTTCGACACGCCGGCGGAAGTAATGTGAAGCTGGAGAACTCAACAATGTAAAATTTACAATTTGGAGAGGAATATCGGCTCTAGCAGCATGAAACCATCTGCAAATACTGATTTTGGATGAAAAGAACTCCTTACATTCACATTTGGCTTTCCTTTTTTGTGCAAGGACTCCAGGATTCATTTTTTTTTTACAAAGTGGAGAGAGGGAGGAAGTGACACAGATTCTCCAACTTCCTGTTCCTGTCCAGCAGGCTCCTCCCAGTGCTTTGTCCATCTCCTGCTCATTCTGCCTTTGGATTTGGAGCTGGAAAGATCTCTCTTTTTGTCTGCTGCATCATTGCAATTGGATTTCAGGATTTTTGGAATAGGATATTTTACAAGTAAGTGGTTGTTGTGTTTGATTGTGGGCATTGCAGTTGTTGTGTAACTACAATTTATTTTTGATAATTAATTATCATCATTCCTTTTTTTTTTTTTTAATTTATTTTAATTTTGTGGGTTGTAGTAGTAGGCCCGAGCTAGCCATGGGCATGGCCTCATGGGTGTGTGTGTGCATGATGAAGCAACTGTTCCTTTTGTTTTTTGAATATATTTCATTTTCAATCACATTTAGGGCATGGATGGCATTGGATTGAGTTGGGGAAGTGTGTATTTTGGGGTGGCCTTGCTGATGTTGTTGGGGCTCTCCATGTGGCTGGTGGCCATTTTGAGGCCTAGGCCTGCAAGCTTGCCTGGCCTTGTCTGCCAGCAGGCCTGCTTTCATCCACTGCTACCAGAGCAGGTAGCCACAGCTTTAGTAATCTACTGTTTTCTGTGTGTTCTGTTGATTTTAGACATCATTTTGGGCATGGATGGCATTGGATTGAGTTGGGGAAGTGTGTATTTTGGGGTGGCCTTGCTGATGTTGTTGGGGCTCGCCATGTGGCTGGTGGCCATTTTGAGGCCTAGGCCTGCAAGCTTGCCTGGCCTTGTCTGCCAGCAGGCCTGCTTTCATCCACTGCTACCAGAGCAGGTAGCCACAGCTTTAGTAATCTACTGTTTTCTGTGTGTTCTGTTGATTTTAGACATCATTTTGGGCATGGATGCCATTGGATTGAGTTGGGGAAGTGTGTATTTTGGGGTGGCCTTGCTGATGTTGTTGGGGCTCGCCATGTGGCTGGTGGCCATTTTGAGGCCTAGGCCTGCAAGCTTGCCTGGCCTTGTCTGCCAGCAGGCCTGCTTTCATCCACTGCTACCAGAGCAGGTAGCCACAGCTTTAGTAATCTACTGTTTTCTGTGTGTTCTGTTGATTTTAGACATCATTTTGGGCATGGATGGCATTGGATTGAGTTGGGGAAGTGTGTATTTTGGGGTGGCCTTGCTGATGTTGTTGGGGCTCGCCATGTGGCTGGTGGCCATTTTGAGGCCTAGGCCTGCAAGCTTGCCTGGCCTTGTCTGCCAGCAGGCCTGCTTTCATCCACTGCTACCAGAGCAGGTAGCCACAGCTTTAGTAATCTACTGTTTTCTGTGTGTTCTGTTGATTTTAGACATCATTTTGGGCATGGATGCCATTGGATTGAGTTGGGGAAGTGTGTATTTTGGGGTGGCCTTGCTGATGTTGTTGGGGCTCGCCATGTGGCTGGTGGCCATTTTGAGGCCTAGGCCTGCAAGCTTGCCTGGCCTTGTCTGCCAGCAGGCCTGCTTTCATCCACTGCTACCAGAGCAGGTAGCCACAGCTTTAGTAATCTACTGTTTTCTGTGTGTTCTGTTGATTTTAGACATCATTTTGGGCATGGATGGCATTGGATTGAGTTGGGGAAGTGTGTATTTTGGGGTGGCCTTGCTGATGTTGTTGGGGCTCGCCATGTGGCTGGTGGCCATTTTGAGGCCTAGGCCTGCAAGCTTGCCTGGCCTTGTCTGCCAGCAGGCCTGCTTTCATCCACTGCTACCAGAGCAGGTAGCCACAGCTTTAGTAATCTACTGTTTTCTGTGTGTTCTGTTGATTTTAGACATCATTTTGGGCATGGATGGCATTGGATTGAGTTGGGGAAGTGTGTATTTTGGGGTGGCCTTGCTGATGTTGTTGGGGCTCGCCATGTGGCTGGTGGCCATTTTGAGGCCTAGGCCTGCAAGCTTGCCTGGCCTTGTCTGCCAGCAGGCCTGCTTTCATCCACTGCTACCAGAGCAGGTAGCCACAGCTTTAGTAATCTACTGTTTTCTGTGTGTTCTGTTGATTTTAGACATCATTTTGGGCATGGATGCCATTGGATTGAGTTGGGGAAGTGTGTATTTTGGGGTGGCCTTGCTGATGTTGTTGGGGCTCGCCATGTGGCTGGTGGCCATTTTGAGGCCTAGGCCTGCAAGCTTGCCTGGCCTTGTCTGCCAGCAGGCCTGCTTTCATCCACTGCTACCAGAGCAGGTAGCCACAGCTTTAGTAATCTACTGTTTTCTGTGTGTTCTGTTGATTTTAGACATCATTTTGGGCATGGATGGCATTGGATTGAGTTGGGGAAGTGTGTATTTTGGGGTGGCCTTGCTGATGTTGTTGGGGCTCGCCATGTGGCTGGTGGCCATTTTGAGGCCTAGGCCTGCAAGCTTGCCTGCCCTTGTCTGCCAGCAGGCCTGCTTTCATCCACTGCTACCAGAGCAGGTAGCCACAGCTTTAGTAATCTACTGTTTTCTGTGTGTTCTGTTGATTTTAGACATCATTTTGGGCATGGATGCCATTGGATTGAGTTGGGGAAGTGTGTATTTTGGGGTGGCCTTGCTGATGCTGTTGGGGCTCGCCATGTGGCTGGTGGCCATTTTGAGGCCTAGGCCTGCAAGCTTGCCTGGCCTTGTCTGCCAGCAGGCCTGCTTTCATCCACTACTACCAGAGCAGGTAGCCACAGCTTTAGTAATCTACTGTTTTCTGTGTGTTCTGTTGATTTTAGACATCATTTTGGGCATGGATGGCATTGGATTGAGTTGGGGAAGTGTGTATTTTGGGGTGGCCTTGCTGATGCTGTTGGGGCTCTCCATGTGGCTGGTGGCCATTTTGAGGCCTAGGCCTGCAAGCTTGCCTGGCCTTGTCTGCCAACAGGCCTGCTTTCATCCACTGCTACCAGAGCAGGTAGCCACAGCTTTAGTAATCTACTGTTTTCTGTGTGTTCTGTTGATTTTAGACATCATTTTGGGCATGGATGGCATTGGATTGAGTTGGGGAAGTGTGTTTTTTGGGGTGGCCTTGCTGATGCTGTTGGGGCTCGCCATGTGGCTGGTGGCCATTTTGAGGCCTAGGCCTGCAAGCTTGCCTGGCCTTGTCTGCCAACAGGCCTGCTTTCATCCACTGCTACCAGAGCAGGTAGCCACAGCTTTAGTAATCTACTGTTTTCTGTGTGTTCTGTTGATTTTAGACATCATTTTGGGCATGGATGGCATTGGATTGAGTTGGGGAAGTGTGTTTTTTGGGGTGGCCTTGCTGATGTTGTTGGGCCTGGACATGTGGCTGGTGGCCATTTTGAGGCCTAGGCCTGCAAGCTTGCCTGGCCTTGTCTGCCAGCAGGCCTGCTTTCATCCACTGCTACCAGAGCAGGTAGCCACAGCTTTATTGATCAAGTGTTTTCTATGTGATCTGTTGAATTTTTAGACATCACCTTCCTGAGAGTGTAGTGTGGCTGTACACAGTACTAGTAGTATAACATAGCTCTAGTTAAAAAAAATTCATAAATGGCTAGACTATCTTTTGTTTGCACTAGTACAGTACTAAGTAACTGAACCACAAAAACAAATGCAACATTTCACTGATGTTCTTCTCCTGTCTTCTTTGCTTTTAGGTGCACAAAAGACAGAGTAGGAGGTGTCATCGGCATCACCTGGCTACCCGTTGTACTGCCAGCCAGACAGAAGTCCTGCTGCGCATCACGCCCACGTGTGACCAGAACTTGTTGTGCATCTGCCTCCTGCCTGACGTCGGAATAAGATGGCCCCAAAGAAAGGTACCAGGTCCAGTACCAAGAAAGTTGCTGGTGAGAAGAAGGAACAGAAAAAGGAAGTGCCATTAACCACGACTGGTGGTGTGCCGGCCAAGGTTTTTTTTGGCACCAAAGCGTTGTCCGGGAACCAAGCTGGGAGCAGCACAGCGGTCCAGCAACCCCACCAACCTAGGCCCAAGGGCTTTACTGTCGCAGAGGTAGCCAGTCTACTAACGGGCAGCGGTGTTGAAGAAATGTCATTACCGCAAAGTAGTACACAATCAAGTTCAACGCAGGCGCAAACTCAGCAGATCAGTGTGCAGCCGGCGCAACCAGAACAGCAGCAGCAGCCGGCGCAACCAGAACAGCAGCAGCAGCCGGCGCAACCAGAACAGCAGCAGCAGCCGGCGCAACCAGAACAGCAGCAGCAGCCGGCGCAACCAGAACAGCAGCAGCAGCCGGCGCAACCAGAACAGCAGCAGCAGCCGCCGCAACCAGAACAGCAGCAGCAGCCGCCGCAACCAGACCAGCAGCAGCAGCCGCCGCAACCAGACCAGCAGCAGCAGCCGCCGCAACCAGACCAGCAGCAGCAGCCGCCGCAACCAGAACAGCAGCAGCCGCCACAACAGCCCACCATAGTAGTTGTTGCTCCTGACGTAGGGGCATTTCAGGAAATCGAGCTTCCTGCAGACAAAGCGGAGCGAAGTCAAACCACTGTTCCAGAACATCTATTGTCTTCCAGACCACCAGCAAGGAAAAGGAGGCTTAGTCCATCATCTTCTTCTTCAAGCCCCGCTTCTGATGATCGTGATGACACTTGGGTCCCACCAGCTCGGTCTGAGAGTGAAGTACGCCACAAGACATTGCTTCTGAAAAGGAAGGTCCCAGAAAAACTTAGAGTTATGGAGGTAGATGTAGAAGAGGGGGGTGATGATGTTGATGAAGACGAGCCAGTCATCACGCACATTACTCCCGCCCCAAAGGGATTGGAGACCGACATTCTAACCCTATCCAGAAAGGCTGCTACTGAGCGGGATGCAGCACGGATCTCACCAACACAGGTTACACCACCACTACCTCCAGCTGCCATATTTTCCAAGGCCCGGCAGGGACCTACATCCAGCTCAACCACCTCAGTAGGAAGTGGTAGTAAAAGTCACAGTGTAGGTGGACAGGGTCACATATTTTCAAGGACCCCCTCAAGTTCATCTGGTGTTGAAAGTGGCACATCCAGCAGTGCCAGAAAGTTCTCCTCCCCAGTTTGGGACTTCTTTTCTGTTAGCGCCAAGGAGGAGAACGTTGCTATATGCGCAATTTGTCGGCAAGGTGTTCGGCGTGGTAAGCTTGGTACAAACTATGGTACCGGAGGACAAGCAAGTCATCTCAGAACACACCACACTATTGTGTGGGAGGATCACCTACTTAAGTTAAAAGAAAGTAGGAAAACTAAACCCTTTGAAGTTGGTCAGGAATCAGGGAGCGATATTATTGTGGTGGCAGGTGAAGAACAGGGAGGCATTTCTAGCCCTGTCTCCAGTAGTGCAGTCACTGCAGTGGTAACGCCCACATCCTCCTCAGTAACATCAGAGTGGCACCGCAGTAAGAGCCATACTCAGAGTGTGGGTGAGACACCAAGGCGACCGGCGGCGAGTACCTCAATGAGACAATCTGTGTCGTTGAGCCTTAGTGGGTTAATGGCACCACTAAGGAAAGTAAGCCAGCCTACCATTGACAGCATGTTTAGGTTGGAGGGGCAGTTCCAACGCAACCACCCAACGGCACGATTGTACAATGCGAAGCTGGCTAAAATGTTAGCGCTGGACCTTCTTCCTTTTTCATTTGTGGAAGGGGTGGGTTTCCTTGAATTTGTGTCTGCCATCTGCCCGAAATGGAAAGTTCCAAGCCGGTCCTATTTCGCAAGAATTGCTGTTCCGGCACTACATCATGATGTGCTGGAATTGGTTGGACAAGCTTTGCAGAAGAGTGCTGTGCACAATATCCACCTGACAACAGACATGTGGACCAGTTGCCAAGCCACAGATTACATGTGTATCACTGCACACTGGATCTCTTTTGTGGGGGTTAAAGATCTACTATCTGCACGAGGTGTTGTTGACACAGCTGCGATTTTTGAAGGTACTCGGAAACATGCAACTGTAGCCATGTTCGCCATGGAGAAATCTCATACGGCTGAAAACATTTTAGAAGAGTTTCGCACCAAGGTTTTGGAATGGCTGCAGCCCAGAGGGCTTGGTATTGGTTTTGTTGCCACAGACAATGGCAGTAATGTACTTAAGGCCATGGAACTTGGTTCCTATTTCAGGGTTCCGTGTTTGGCACACTGCATAAACATTATAGTGCAAGACTTTCTGAAAAAAGAACCCATAGTAAGCAATTTACTGTCCATCTGCCGAAGAATATGCACTCATTTCAGCCATTCTTTTAAAGCTCGGAAGCAGCTGAGGATCTTCCAACGTGAGCGTAGGGTGCCAGTCAAGGCACTCATCCAGGAGGTGGCAACACGTTGGAACTCAACGTATTACATGCTTGATCGTCTGTACGAACAGCACAGGTCACTCAATGATTATGTCTGGTACAAAGGCAGTGATGCTAGTGTTAAAGGCATGACCCTTCAGAGGGAGCAATGGACCCTAATTCAATGCCTGACTGAGATGCTGTCTCCTTTTGAGGTCTTCACACGTGAAGTCAGCAAGGAGGACTGTACAATGGGCCAAGCGATCCCATTGTTGCAAATGCTAGAGCATGAGCTGAATAATGTGTCTGAATCCTACAAAGGTGTAGAGGACAGAAGGCAAGCCCATGACTTGGTGGAGAGCTTATCCAGGCGCTTATCAGAAAATGTAAGGATACAAAATAAAATTTTGTCACAAGACCATTACATTTGTGCCACAATTCTGGATCCACGTGCAAAATTAGGACTATTCCGTTCTTTTTCCGACACTGATGTTGCCCGCTACAAAAGTTGTATAGCTGAAGCAGCCATCAAGTTTGAAAACGAAGGGCTGCTAATTAAAAGCCCGCCACATCAACCCACAACAAGTACTGATACTGAAGCAGGCCATGCAGAATCAAGTGCAACTTCGTCGGCTGAGGGCAGTGCGGTTGGCTCACAATCGCAACACTCACCATCACCATCGACTACAAAAACAATAACTGGATCATTCGGCCGAGTACAATCATTATCAGATTGGTATGTAAAGATGGGCCGTAAGCACAGTGCTGATGCACAGAAAAAACAGCACAAAAGCTTACCAGCAGCAACCCTGAACATTGAGCGGATGGTCCAGGCCTATCTGGACGATCCAACAGAGGTGTACGTTGATCAAAACCCAGTGCAGTATTGGTATAGGAAAAGGTCTGAATGGCCACAGCTCAGCAGGCTGGCGATAAGCTATCTGGCTTGCCCTGTCGCAAGTGTCTCTTCCGAACGTGTTTTCAGTGCTGCTGGTTCCATTGTAACCTTGAGAAGGACCAGTCTATCTCCCAAAAACGTGGAGAGGTTAACAATGATCAAAATGAATCAGCACTTCATACCACCGAATTACACAATGCATGAATCAACAGAGGAAGATGAGGACAGCGGCTCAGGTGACGGTAGTATTGTGTCAGATGATTACCTACTACTGGAAGATCCCCCAGAGTTTGAGGACGAGCTATACTTCCCTGACAATTAGGCTCGCACTTACTGTCTTCCTCCCTTTTTTCCCCCTTTGTTTGTGTCTGTTGTTCCGGTTATAAACTTGTGAATCGCAACCAATGCATTATCACCGTCTTCTAATCTTCTAATTTAAGATACAAGTTTCAGGTGTCTGCCATTTGACACTACAGTCCTCAGAATCCAGCTCCTCCGCTCGATCATACTGCATCTCCTGGTCAATTCCATTTCCCTCATGAATGATGATTGGATGATGGTAACAACAAATTCAAACTTTCCTCGTCCTTCCAAAACAAGTGGACCATGAATCTGATGACTTCTATAGCTATCCTCCTTCAGAGCCGAGAGAGACTGGCCATTAACTGAAAATAAGATGCAACAGGTAATGATTGATGCCATGCATTGTCCGCAGAAAAGCAGACTGAGTGATGTAGATTTTGTTGTGTGTGTTGCGCATGAATGAATTGATGTAATTGTGCACTGCCACTAATCAACTTTCTACAGAACACACTAGTAATTACTAATTTTCCTCTTCTGGCAAACAAGAAATGTGTACTTCTCTCCTGCATCTTGGTGATACATTGCTTTTAATTCAATACAGGAAGGGCACTCACTCAATCTGCTGCGCAATGCAAATGACTGTGACTTAACAGCACCGTCCATCATGATGATGGCGAAAGAGACGGCCTGCAGCGTTAACGAGATGAGATGCAACAGGTAATGATTGATGCCATGCATTGGCCGCAGAATAGCAGACTGAATGATGTAGATTTTGTGGTGTGTTTCGCATGAATTGATGTAATTGTGCACTGCCACTAATCAACTTTCTACAGAACACACTAGTAATTACTAATTTTCCTCTTCTGGCAAACAAGAAATGTGTACTTCTCTCCTGCATCTTGGTGATACATTGCTTTTAATTCAATACAGGAAGGGCACTCACTCAATCTGCTGCGCAATGCAAATGACTGTGACTTAACAGCACCGTCCATCATGATGATGGCGAAAGAGACGGCCTGCAGCGTTAACGAGATGAGATGCAACAGGTAATGATTGATGCCATGCATTGGCCGCAGAATAGCAGACTGAATGATGTAGATTTTGTGGTGTGTTTCGCATGAATTGATGTAATTGTGCACTGCCACTAATCAACTTTCTACAGAACACACTAGTAATTACTAATTTTCCTCTTCTGGCAAACAAGAAATGTGTACTTCTCTCCTGCATCTTGGTGATACATTGCTTTTAATTCAATACAGGAAGGGCACTCACTCAATCTGCTGCGCAATGCAAATGACTGTGACTTAACAGCACCGTCCATCATGATGATGGCGAAAGAGACGGCCTGCAGCGTTAACGAGATGAGATGCAACAGGTAATGATTGATGCCATGCATTGGCCGCAGAATAGCAGACTGAATGATGTAGATTTTGTGGTGTGTTTCGCATGAATTGATGTAATTGTGCACTGCCACTAATCAACTTTCTACAGAACACACTAGTAATTACTAATTTTCCTCTTCTGGCAAACAAGAAATGTGTACTTCTCTCCTGCATCTTGGTGATACATTGCTTTTAATTCAATACAGGAAGGGCACTCACTCAATCTGCTGCGCAATGCAAATGACTGTGACTTAAACAGCACCGTCCGTCATGATGATGGCAAAAGAGACGGCCCGTTAACTTAAGATGAGAAGTAACAGGTAATAAATGATGATAAGTAATGGCATGCATTGGACACCTGACTCTGAGCTATTGATCTTTGTGTTGGCGTTGTTTGTTGTGCACAAAGTGAATGATGTCAAAGTGTACTAGTGTTAATCTATCTTTCTGTACACAATAAAGAATGACTCAAGTCAGTAATATTTATATTTCTACTCTTGTTGTGTTCTAAAAATTACACTTGTACTGCAGGCCGATCTTCAGTCAGTAGAAGTATCAGAGCTGATGATGAAGTCAGGAGGATGTTTCATGAGTGGCATAAAACGGAAAAGCCTAAAGGTAAACACGTGAACCACAACCACAGCACACCCAAATGTCTGTGTAGAAGTTGAATAGAGTGTAGCGGTGGGATGACTGCAGTGCATTGATTTTACTAACTTTAACTGTAAAATGCTATGTCTGGAATGGATAATGTGCTTTGCGTTTGTCCAACTCTTTGAGAGAAAAAAAAAAGGACTCTAAAGTGGTAACGTAGGATGTGCTAATGGTAAGCACTGTGGGCCTGATCTCTCCTGTTACTGTTGAAGGTCTATGCTGGAAACAGACTACAGTAGAGATGATGCATATGCATACATGCCACCTCGGAAAGTGTTCTTGTTGCACTACACCATCACTTGTGCATTTGTTTTCACTTTCTTTCTGAATATCCCCTTTGGTTTTCAATCTAAAATTACAGGCCGGGCCTTGTCCAAAACTTTGTAAAACATTACAATGCATATTAATTACCTTACCAATCAATCACCTTTTTATTCCAGCCGGGCAGTGGCGAGTGGTGAGGCGACACACCCTAGATTGATGGACGAGAGGAGCAAGAGGAATGCCGAGATGCAAAAAACCAGTCCACATTTTTGACCAGGATAAGACAGTAACAGTATCCACTTTTCACTTCTTTTAAAAAATTTGATTAATATCTTGTATACATTCTTTACAACAGTGTGTTCTTGGAGTTGTTATTATCAATCATCATTACGTTTTCTCTGTGTTTACGATTCTTCACTACCAATATTTAAAATTTCTATTTGCTATCTGTTAAAGTTTTAAGGCCGGAACAGAACAAGAAATAGAAGTGTATGTAATCCGGGTCTCATCATGCATGCATTTCCTTTTTTATACCTTAACATATGGAATGGATATGGTATGGTAGTCTTCAATGATTGTCGTTTGTTTGTCTATGTATGCATACTGTTTTTCTATGTCAAACCTTTCCCAAAATCCCCCTTCCCATCCAATCAACGGACCCTAACCCTCTTCCCCCGGGCTGTGTGACTTATTGTCGAGGTGTAACTAAATTAAAAGTACACCAATACTTAATCACACACTTGCTGGGGCGGATGTGGTGAAAGCAACACTACTTCAATTTCAATGCAGAGCGATGATCTTCTTCTGCTTGCCCACCCATGAGTAGGATATTTCACAGGTTATTTTATTTAACAAAGGAACATATACCTCAGCATGAATTGCCGGCATTGATTTGATTTGTTTGTTGTCATTCCTCATATACAGCACTAACTGTTAGACTGTAGGCATAGCCAAGTCGACAAAACTATAGTTTGTAACTCTGTCTAGTAGGCTATCCTCATAATATCCAGCATTCATTTTTTTTGTCAAATATTTGAACATATAATTGTTGCTCGGTAAATTCTGTGATGTACTTCATTCAACTACTCCTCTAACAGTCTCTCAAAGGCGATTGACTATCTCCTTTTCTTTTTTTGGAAATGCTGCTACCCTGCCAGTGTATACTACTACTATACTACCACCACCACCCCAATCATGGCATGTATGAAAAAGGAAACCATCTTCACCATGCAGCCAGTGCTGTGCCACAGTTGGACATAAACATCAAGCACCGGTAAGAGAGAAGTTTGGGGGAGGCAGAATCAATAATGGACATGTCAATGATGTCAGTTTCAAACACCACTCCAAAGAATGCATAGTAGGACCAGTCAATGAGTGAGGTGTGTCGCATCTATCTGTTTGTGTCTTATACAGTCAGCAAATTATTGAAATCAAACACACGCTATGGGCGGCCATGCACCAGCAAAGAAACAGTGTGATGTAAAACAGTTACCCCACCTACAAAACATTAACAACATTGCATGTAACATAGAAAAATATATTTAATTGACCCTAACAAATAAACTAAACCCACAAAAGCTGACCCACCCCCCTCCCTAACCCCAACGACTGTCCATAGAAATAGAGAACGCCCAAACGAGTGAGGAAACAAACAGGAATTAAAAAAGGGGCAGTGACAGGGACTAACTGGTGGGGCGGGACTGGAGGAGGACACGAATCTGGTCCTCTAAATGGGCGACGCGGCGTCTAAGGCCGCGGCAGTTGCAACCACAGTGGGGGGGGGCACCGGAGATGGCACGGTGGCGGCGGGCAGCCGCCAGACGGTGGCGCCGTACCGCTGGAGGGCGGTGGCTGGGGCCCGGGGCACTGGAGGAGGCTTCAATTGCTGCTGCACTCTCCTCCTCCTCCTCGGCTAGGACCACCAGCCGCCGGTATTCCTGCTGGATTGCCTCCAGCTTCCGGCGCCGTGCCTTGGCGGCCAACTCCTTGCGGTTGATTTTCGGAGTAGCTGTGTATCAAAAAGAAAAAAACACGACAATTGTAAAATATAGTCTTAATAAAACAGTAGGACAAGGTAATTATTTATACACATAGTGGCATGGTAGAGTAGCACTATAAAATAAAGCACAGTAGTACATAACATTTTAAATGTCGCCCGTCCTTCTTCCTTCCACCTGTCTTACACTTTTTAGTTGAACAGTGCACCAGGTGCTCTTCTCCATAAAACTTTCAAAGCGGAGTTGAAATCAGATAGATGAGGCCATTGGTTACTCAATACTCTGGCTCCTAGTCCTATACCAATTAAAGGGAATTCTAGTCTTCTAGTTCACTCTTCAAACGTCCCCAAGAACTCATACTTACTTACGACATCGGATAGCGGGCGGACTTTGTCCGCCCGCCATCCGACTGCTAAAAAGGGTGGGGGTCCCGTGGGGACAATTAATTAGGATGATGCGCCCGGCACAGTGGCGGGCGCACCCTGTTATTTTAATTTTAAATTCTGGTTGGCTTTGCTGAAAGCAATGCTAAAATGTTGTGCTGCTTTTCCAAGCACAACATGACGGGCCTCGCACGGAGCCTGTCACGTTTTGCTTTGAAAGTCGGGGGGTACCATAGCATCGGTAGGTACCCTCCATGGGGGCCCCCAAGCATACTCTGCAATGTGTGCATGCCTTTCCGTGGCGGACGGTAATGCCGCCACGCAAAGGCATTCCAAAATGCAGATTATATGGCTGCCGGTGTGGTGAGAGAGACACCACCGCCATATTGAACCCTTTTCCGCCTAGACATGTCTGAATATTTTCTACAGGGATGGCGGGAGGTTTGCCCCTGCTGTGACGGCAGTGAATTCCAGCCAGCCCGGCGGGGGCAATACGCCCACCATCCTAATGGGGCCCTAATTCACAACTTTACAGTATACATAGACATACAGTACACCTTTGCAGTGAGTGTGCTGTCAAGTTCAACAATAGTTAAAGATTATGAATCTAACTTACCACCGCCTGCCACTGGTGCTGCCACTCCCCCTCCGTTGCTATCTGCAACTGCCGCATCCTCGCCCTCGGCGTCGCCTTCGCTGGCCCCAGCAATGGTGGTCGGTAGTGCGCCTAGAAAACATTACACATTTATTAGGCAACATATACACCTCCCCCCTATTGATCAGTAGCAAGGTTGAAAAATGAGTTAATACTAACATAAATCACTAGTACAAATCAGGTAGTAGTAGAGTAGACACTAAGTTATATGATCATTGTAGCATTTGCTTGATTAGCCCTAGCCATGCACATGTGACGTTACCTTTACCTTGCAGCTTCTTAAGACACCTTTGAGCCCACATGACCTGCCTCACACTGCTACTGTCTAGTCTACGCGCTGCGTACAGGCGGTCAACAAACATTAACCAGCCACTTTTTTAGGAAGAACTGGTGTACTACTGTTACTGTTAGTCCATATTGCTTATCCATAGATGCTACACTTTTTGGCACGGCTGAGAAATGCTTGCAAGTTGCAATATACTAACGCACACCATTTCTTTTTTCGCATTACAGACGCAAGATTCGCTTCTACGAACCAGAGCTTCTGAACGATGCACCAACTACCAGTACTAGGTTCTTCTGAGGTGAGGGGTCCCTTCACTCACATCTTCATTTATAAATGTATATAAACTAAATTGCTATGGGATGGTGGTGCTGCCTTCCACCACTTCAGTTATCATGATTTAATTCCCAACTGTATTAGTGTAACAATGTATTTTGTTTTAATGTTATTGATTTGCCGGTTGGTGCTGCTAAGATAACAGTGTACAGACCTTCTCAAATTGAAATAAAAATTTTAAACTTACATAGACTTCGTGGTATTTGGTGTGGAGTGGACTAACTTACACGATTGAGCAAATTAAAGTAAGGGTGTGCATGTGAATTGCTTCCACGACAGAGGTTGGGTGTGTTAATGTTCTGGGTTGTCTACTTGTTGGTTGTCTTGGGGGGAGGGTTCCGAGACCTAATAGGTATGACAAGACAGTACTATAGTCAAGCAGTGGAATTGTGGTGGGTGCGGAATTTCTGATTGAGGTGTGCAAGGAAGGTCCAACCTACCATCACCAACATCCTATTTTCTGGTGCAAATGTATGTGCAAGATCCCTACAACAGTTGTATGTCCTATAGGGTATCATATCAAAATATTAAGAAATCTGGTAGGGCTGTTGCTGTGAATTTTCAAAGCCTAAACATCAACAAGAGTAAAAAGTAGTACAAGACAACGACCCAACGGATTGTACGAGCTACTGGTGAATATGAGTTTTATATTACAACCTTTCACAAAGAGTGCCACTGGGCAAGACTAGCTACTACAGTACAGACAGACAGACTGATAGTATGTAGTAGTACTCAGTCATCGTAGCGGAGGCAGGGATAAGCTTTTTGAAACCGTACAGATCGAAGGATAATTGGTGGTAAAAAAATAGCATTTGGAAACACACTATAGTTCGGGAGAAATGGGGCAGTAAAAGTTATGGAATAAGAAATATTATTAAAAACAAGAAGACTTACTGGGGCCAGCAGAGGAGCCCTCAGCGGTGTCCTCCTCGTGGTGTTCCTGTCCCGCCGACTGCCCAGTCCCTGCCCGTCTGCCCCTGGGTGCTGATGAACAGGAAAGATATAAGAAAGACAAACATTGATGGATGGTGTCAACTTAAGCAAATACAATTTTTTTCAACAACGGTCAAAAAACACTTATCTAAACAATTGCAATAACTACATTGACCGATCTCATCTGGTCAACATGTAATATCGGGGGATTCGCAGTTCGACTACTTAAGTTACTATTTATCAACAGTAATCCATTCTTCCATTCTGATTCCAGAAAACTAAGTTACAAGTAAGCCTAAGTATTAGTACAACCTACCACCCAACCTAGCCCACCTATTCCAGGCATGCCAATTGTACATTAAGTATGCATTTCGACTGTATTCCTCAACAATGTGTATGATCCTATCATGGAGGACACATTAACATGACTACATTTTTTGTATATACACAATTTTGGTTTGATTGATGCTCATCTGCTACTGCTAAGTAACTGCAAAGCCTACCTCCACTCATTGAACAAACTAGAAAGGTTCTAAAGACTGGCGTACTAGCAGCACGTCACGTAACTGAGTGAGGGGGCATCACGCATACCACTAACCAATTAGAAGCTCATACAAAGTACCTAAACCTATGTATCAATCCGCCCCTATCTATTAGTGACAGGACAAAGTAAGGAGTGGACATGAGTCACTGTAGCATTACGTAACTTAATTTCTCTAAAATAAACTCGTAAAGAATCACGCTAAGCAAGCGCAAACGCAAAGCTGCAAACAAGTAAGATTAGTAGTAGCGCAGAAGAGCACCTGTGTCATAATCACAGAAGACTTTTAAACATTATTAACCTGGAATGTATTGCAAGCAGCAACATTCTATCTGGTTGGAAGGAAAAAAAGATATTCGCAATATATAACATAGAGCAGAAGAACAGACACAAAGTTGTAATAATTAAATAGGTACTCACCAAGCCCCGGGACCTCCACTCCTAGCAGGTCCAGCAGGTCCTGCTCACGGTCCAGGATGTCGGACCACCGGTGCGTCAGCTGTGCCTGGGTGCGCCGGACCCCAGAGATGCGAGACACTGCCCGGCGCACCTTCCCCCACCGCTGCCGACGCTCCCGGAGGCCGTACCCGGACCCAGGCCTGCCACCTGCTGCCAGGGTTGAGGGGAGGTGGCGCTGCACAAAGAAAATTAGTGCAGCCAACTCCGCCTCCCCAAATAAGGCCCGTGCATGCACCCCTTGTGGGCGCCGCCTTCCGCAAGGAAGGCGGTCGCGGCTCTGGCTGCGCCGGCGAACAGCCCTGCCCTTGGACATGGTTCTGGGGACGGGGCGGGAAAGAAAAGGTAAAATAAATAAAGGAGTAAAGGAAATAAATAGCAGGCAATACAAAGAGAAAAAGTAGCTAAAAAACAAAAAAAAAGGTACACAAAAACCAAAAATATAGAGGCAGGAAAATAGTTAGAGAAATAATAAGTAATAAAGATCCGAAAAAAGTGGCTATAAACAAAGGATTGAAAAGATTTAGGGAGGATTGAAAATCAGGCCCCAGAACCATGCAATAGAGTGGAAAACAAGATGGCCGCGCCCGTTGCGACCACGTGGGCAAGTTCGCGCGATATTTTCTCCCTGAGCAAGCAAAAAGCAACGCGATCAAGTAAAAGCGATCGCGAACAGGAAATATCGACCGCGAACATGCATTGCGCGACCCGGAACAGGAAGTAAACAACGCCAGAGGGCGGGACAAGTGAAAACAAGATGGCCGCGCCCATGAGCGACCGCATGGGTAAGTTGGCGACCCGCGAACACGCAAAAAATACCGCGAACAGGCGGCAAAAAACTTCCGCATCTTCGCGATATTTCCGGCGTGTTTGCGGAGATTTTCTGCAATCTCGCGATAATTTGCGGAGGTTAATTCCGCAAATTCCGCCCACCCCTAGCCAGTACAGGGGCAGCAGACCCCTTGATACAGAGGTCAACCACCCCACACCTTCCACCGGAATCAACACTGTGAGGGGGATATTCTCAAGAACGTGTGATAACTACCGCAAAATTAGCTTAACGCAACTGTTCACATCGCAGTCTATCGTGGGAAAATAACGCCGTGTCAACGTGGTATTCTCAACACGGTGGTACCATGCGATAGTCCTGCGATAACGCGTCAAATGATCGTATTAAAATCAACGTGGCACCCTAGGAACGTGAAACACAAACGCAAAAATTGTAGCAATGACGCCAATCGCGATACAAAAATCAGCGAAAACCAGCGACAGGCCTGCATTCCCACGAGTCATGCGGGAAAATGCACTATAAAAGTAGAAAAAAACCATACAAACAAAAGCCAAACAACAGCGAAGCACAATGGAGGTAGCCGGAGCAAGTACAGAGGACAACCAGAACCCCACAAGCCCCCCGGAGGACCAACCTGGGACCTCAGGGTCAGGGAAGGGCAAGGACAAGAAGAAGAGGAAGACGCGGTTGAGTCCACAGGAAAACAGGATACTGATAACGGAGGTGGTAGAACACCATCAACTACTGTTCGTCACCTCCACTGTGTCATTGGCAACAAAAAATGGAATATGGCAGACCATCGTGGACAAGGTGAATGCAGTCGAGTGCTGAAGAGGACAATGGATGAGGTCAAGAGGCGCTGGAATTATGTGAAGTGCAAAAACAAGCAGAAACTCGCAAACAACCGGAAGGCAGCAATGCAGACTGTGGACAAACCATGCCCCAGACCCCCAACTCCCACCAAGACCAATGTACCCAAGTATGCAACTTCTCAGCACTGTATAAGCACAGAAGTCAGAGTCATATCGCATGTAAGGGATAAGGGGCACCAAAATCAGAGCTGCAGGGGCGACTCCCCCAAAACGCAGCACACACACATAACATGCAGAGCACATCAACATTGACAACGATGTGGTACAAACCGCAACACGTCCACAACAGAACATAGGACACAACTGGTGCCGCTTGTGTGTAGAAACTGGACAATCAAATTTGGCATAGCAGGGTAATGTGAGTTGACAATGTACAAGTACAAACACACATCCGTGATGTTGTCGGAATGTTCACTGTCCCGCATCAAATAGGCAGCTCCTCCAAAACAGTCACAATGTACACTGTCAAGCAGTCTGAATGTAAACATGTACAATGCCTCAACATACATGTGATCACAATGTTAAACTGCATCTCCCCTTCACATTGCAGGGGGAAATCCAACACCTCGTGCAGAGCAGGCCAAACCTCTCTTCTCTGATGAGGAAGAGGACCACCACACCTTCGACTCCGATGCCCTCCAACAGCTCGAGGAGAGCCTCCGTCGCCCACTTCCAGGAGCAGGGCAGCCCAGCTGCTACAAGGATAACCCACCCCCTGCACAGAACACACAGCAGGCAGCACTCACCACCACGGGTGCCTCCCAGGACCCCCACGAAGAACACATGGCCTTCTGACGCCGTGTGTTGGGGTGCCAGGAGAAGCTGGCTGAACAGGTGCAGGTGGGGTTTCACCGCATGGCAGCCAAACTGCACGCCATATGTGGGTGTCTAAGTCCCATCAGGGACCACTCCCAGTCCCTAACGGACACCCACAGTCCAGTCCATGCTCTCCAACGAACCATGGCTGACATCGCTGCAGTCCTGACTCTGAGACAAGAACGACTGTCTAGTCAGAGTGGCTCCCGCGATCTCACCCGGGAGTTGGGACACATGCTGAGGATCATGGAGAACATGGAGCGGAAGCAGGCGTAAAGAGCAGCTGCCATGGCTGCACACCAGGGAGAGGTAGCTGGGTTTCTCAATGCCCTAAAGATCCCCCTCATGGCATTGCTGCCACAAGGCCTTGCTCTGATGCATGCTGCTGCTACCACTCCATCCACATCTCCACCTCCTTAAGTGGCAGTGCCACACAGTGCGGCAGACATTCCACCTCCAGCCCCTGAGGTGTTACTGCCACACAGTGCTGGAGACAGAACACCACCACCCACATGTGTACAAAACTGGCTCTATATATACTGCACCAAAGTAAGGTACAGTGTGTATAGAGTCCAAGGGTCTCCAGAGGTTTGGCAGAGGTTAAAGTTAGATAGAACCTTTCTCTCCAAAGTGGTAGCTTGGTCGAGCAGTAAGGCAGTATCAGAGGACAGTGTTAAGCATTTGATGTAAACACTCAGTCAGCAAATGAATTCACACACTCAAGGACTGAACTCTAGGCCAATTGTTTTTGTATAAAAAGATATACTGTTATTTTATTAGAACCAAGCAAGCCTGATACAGGTAAGCATTCACTTCTTTTCAGTAATACGTTACTTGTTGTCAAAAGATTTAAAAAGCAATGAAGATTGTACTTGATTTGATTTACAGGGGATGCAGTAGGTTGCAATACTTAGTAAATGCAGTATATTGAAATGAATGACTTTTTAAAGTAAATGCATGTAAAATTACTTTTGCGTTACTCTTGTAATCCAATGCTGGACTCCTAGGTTCAGCACTGGGACATTTACTTAAAACAGGTAAGTAATTACGTATTCGTAGTTTGTACGATTTTTAAAGAATATTTTCAGATTTCAAAAGTCCACACTTAGAAACTTTTTGGACCAGTACATTGAAATACATAGGCTTTTCCTGTAAATTGCAGGTAAGTTACTTTTAAGTCACTTTTGTAATCCAGTGCTGGACTCCTAGATTCAGCACTAGCACATCTACTTAAAACAGGTAAGTAATTACGTTTTTGTAGTTTGTACGATTTTTAAAGAATATTCTTGTATTTCAAAAGTTGACACTTGGAAACTTTTTCACATAGAACCCCTAATGTTATCCTATGGAAGGAAATTAAATTCACAGGTAAGTTAATTTTTAGTTACTTTCCTTACTCAGTGCTGGACACCTGGGTTCAGCACTGGGACCTTTCCTGCAAACAGTTGAGAACATTTGGTTAGGTTATTTGTGCGATTTTTAAGGAATATTCTTAGTTTTCAAAAGTCGACACAAAAACTTTTTGGGAGAAAAAGTGTCGTTATCCTATGAGGAAAAACAGGTTATCGGTTTCGAGGTAAGTATTCCGTCTTTGAAGTTAGGGTTCTGGGGCAAGATTCAGGGGTCTCCCAGGGTCAGTGATGCACTGTTTTTGCACCCCCAGTGGCACTAAGGTGGCCGAGTGCAGGACTCCGGTTGGTGGCTGCTGGCAAGCAGGCCACGGGGTTGTGGGAGCAAAGCTCCTAGGGTTAAGCTCAGGGCAAGTTGGGGACCACGTTAGCACCAAAGGGGCACCCTCAGCGACACTAGGGCGGCCGGGTGCAGGGTGCTGTTTTGAGGTCGGGTGCCCTGTTGATTTCAATGGAGATTCTCCGGGACAAAGAAACACTGCAGGCTCGGGGACGACGATCCTCCAGGAGTGACCACCACTTTGAGGGGTAAGTTGGGATGTTGAGGGTTGGTTAGGCACCACTGGGTTGGGCCCACAAGGCCGTGGGGCGTCGGGTGCAGGGGTGCCTTGGGACATCGGATTTTCTTACCCGCTCTGGTCGCGGTAGGGGGGAGTCCTCTGGATTGAGACTGCAGGCGTCGTCAGGAGGCTTGAGGCAGGTCAGGGGTTGCCTGATCTCGGGTCAGGATCGCCGGGGGACCTCCTCGTGGTATTTGTCCACTCAAGGTCTGGTCGGATTCGGCGGGTGCAGAGTGTGCCGGATTCGCGGTTCCTGGCTGGCACCAGAAGCTGCAGTTCAAACACGTCTGGTGTTCACGGGAGAAACAGCTTGGAAAGTAAAGGCAGGCAGGTCCTCCGGGGTTTTTGAGGTTGCTGGCTGCTGGGCACGCCGGGATTTCGCAGGAGCAGGTTTGAGGGGAGACAGGCCTCTAGGGCAGTGGCTAAGTCAGTGGGCGTCGTCCTCTTGTTAGCTCTGCACAGCTTTTCATCCTTCTTCTCTTCTTTTTTTGTGGTTGCTGGATCTGAGGAAGCAAGGGTCAGGGTGCCCTAAATACTAAATTTAGGGGCGTTACAGGTAGGTAAAGGGCAGGGACCAATGGGTCCCTTCCCTGGGGTGGATACACCCCCTATTCTGCCACTCTCCAATGGGAGGGGGGCAGGAGCCTGTCCCTGGTTGGCTGGGTCTCCCCATCCTCAAGATGGCTGGGACTCGAGGTTGTGCTTCACCTCGCCTCTCCCACCTTAGAGGTGGAGTTGGCAGAGGTGGGAACACCTCTCTTCCTCACTTTTTTTTCCTGCCGGTTCTCCCACCCAATGTGGGGGGTAGAACCAGTGTGAACCAGTTGCTGAGTACAACAAGTGGTCTGGAGAAGCTCACAAAGGCTGTACATTGTTGCAGGCCCTCAAGAGCCAGCCCACTCCGCTTACGCTCACGGGGGGGGGGGGCAATGCTACATGTCCCAGGTCTTCCCTGTAGGGATCTGCT
Organism: Triturus cristatus; assembly: GCF_964204655.1. Classification (NCBI taxonomy): domain Eukaryota; kingdom Metazoa; phylum Chordata; class Amphibia; order Caudata; family Salamandridae; genus Triturus; species Triturus cristatus. The sequence goes on from NC_140582.1 coordinate 503,357,058, forward strand.
GCTCACAGGTCTAGTTGTCAGCATGCCACAGCCACTCCATCATGGCTGGATTACACCCACACCACACCCACCCAGCACAGACGTCACAGGATATGTGACCCTGCCAATATAACAGGCCTGGCGCACGTGCTGGACGCCATTTCCACTCTCTTACTGGGTGTCTCTGTGTGGTTATCATTTATGCATGAGGGCCTAGGGCCCTGCCACCTTACATTGCCCTGTACCGGGGGGTAACATGAGACTCAACCATAAAGGGTCCATGACTTGCGGTGCACAGACTTGGTGGCACCGGATACACTGCGGCAGGCACACCGCCACGGGACGGTGTCTTTCGGTACACTGGGGTAGGGGCACCTAAAGTGCTGAGCGGGTGTGCAGCCTGCGATGATGCGCCGTCCTGGCGATTCAGACTGGTAAGGACTTGTGTGAGCCCTGCTGGACCGCAGTGTAGGCCTGAGCCACCAGGCAGTGCGGGCCTACCTCCATGTGGCGTTGCCTCGCGGTTCACAGAGTAAGTGGCATCTCAAGAGCTGAGCGGGGGTGCAGCCTGCGATAATGCCTTGTGTACTGATATGATCTCTGCCATGGCGAAATCAAGACCCAGAATCAAGTGTGTGACCTGGTGGCCCGCGGTGCGGGGCTGCATGATGTGGAGAGTGCCATGGTCGCAGGCCCCGGGCTTGGAGATTGCACCGGCACGTGGTGGGCCCTTTTGGAGACACGCTGGTGGCGGAAGGTGAGCAGTGAGGCCTGGTTGCGCAGGGGCTGGCAATCATCACTGGGTGGCAGAAGGGGCTGGGGTGCAGCAGCCTGTGTGCGCAGGGTCGGGCAAGCAACGCTGGTGTGTGCAACTGTATGGACTCTGACATTCATGACTCTGGAAACTGTTTCAGATAAGGGACCTGGGGGACTGCAGTGTATACGGCACATGGTTGGAGACACACCGGTCGCAGCAGGTGAGCAGTGAGGCCTGGGTCCGCAGTGTCGGCACTCTCTCTCCCTCTCCCTCTTCCTCTCTCCCCCTCTTTCTCTCTTTCTCTCTCCCTCACCCTCTCTTTCTCTCTCCCTCTCTTTCTCTCTTTCTCTCTCCCTCTCTTTCTCTCTTTCTCTCTCCCTCTCCCTCTCTCTCTCTCTCTCCCTCTCCCTCTCTCTCTTTCCCTCTCCCTCTCTCTCGCTCTCCCTCTCTTTCTTTCATTATCTCTATCTCTATCTCTCTTTCACTCTCTCTCGCTCTGTACTTTGATGTGCACATGACACACCTTCTTATCTAGATTTTTGTCTTGCAGGCTGTGACTTACAGAATGTCCTGAGAAGACCCGCCATGACTCTTCAGAATTGTTGTTTTGGGTTTATTCTGTAATAAACAAATGATTTGGAAATTCTAAGATAAATGTATGATTCTCCTTTTTCTGACCACACATGTATGTTAGGTGTTGTGATAGTGCGAATTCAGGCGAATTGTTTGGTTCATGATTTTGTAGAGTTGATGTTCAATATCTTTGACCAAAGGGGGGGTGCCCGGGGTAGGGCCCCGGGGGAGGGTCCTGGGGGTGGTGCGTGTTGTTGCCCTATTGGGGCTCCAGGCTGCATGATCTGTTGCTCCAGGGCCTCTGTAGTTCTTCAGGTGTGGTTTTGGGCTGTGTTCCCTTTTCTGCTGCCGGTTGTCGTCCGACTTTACACCAGGTCAGAGCTGGTGTTAAAATCCTGCAGCTAACGCACCTTATCAAATTTTTTGTGATCTTATCGCCGGTCTGGCTGGTCGTTGAGAATGTTGCAGAGTGGCGTTGTCGTGGCTTTTTGCACGGGAACGCCTACTCTGCATCTCATTAGCGTTAGTTGCCGGGGTCATCTGTGGCAATGTTTTTTGTGGCTGCTATCGCAGGTAAACTGGTGATATCAGCTGTTAGCACCATCTTGTGAATGGGGCGATAATTTTATCGCGACTTTGGCTGAGAAAAAGTGACGATAACTCGGCGATAGATCCTTGATAAAATGCCCCTATGTAATCGTACTGGGGAATGTCCCGGTGCTTCCTTTGGGTGCTTCAGAAGACTTCTATCAACTAAAGAATAAAGTCCTGCACTATCTAGACTCTAACACGACCCTGGGTTTAAGGACAGAGAGTTTTATCAACATGATGTGCAGAGTATCATGGGTTGGAGCCCCATAAAAAACCTCCAAGGAGACTGTGTGATCATCAATTTTAATAGAGAAAACACGGACGGGGAAGACGACCTGCTAGATTCAGGCTCACTATGTTCATGAACAGCTGTTGCACCCTGGCTGCTCGTGGACCCCAGGGTTGCCACCGCTTCCAGGGCTTCCTGACGCTCTTGCCGCATCCTTTCCGGGCTGGGCGCCACGGCGGGGCCCAGCCCCGTTGCCCCACGGGCCTCCTTCCGTCGTCGCCGTCTCGGTCTCCTCTCCTGGCGTCTGTTAGCTCCCGGGTCCATAGGTCTCCGGCCCCCGCTCAATCCTGTCTTCTCCAGCCAGTCCCAGACGTCAGATGGGGCATCGAAGAACCAGGTCCCGTCTTTCGTAATCACTCTGAGTCATGACGGGAACAGCAGGGAATATGGGATCCCCAGGTCCCGCAACTGGTGCTTCACCGCCAGGTAGTTACTTCTCCGTTTTTGGACTGTAGCAGTATAATTCAGAAAAAGCATCACCTGTCCTCCGCCTACTGTGATGGTGTCCAGTTTCCTGGCCTCACGTAGCACCACATCCCTGTCTCGGAAGTTAAGGAGTCTGAAGAGAAAGGGGCGTGGTCGTGCCCCGGGCTGAGGCTTCCGTGCCGGGACCCGGTGTGCACGCTCCACCACAAACTGCTGAGAGAGCACCCCCAGGGGAAGGATGTCGCGGATCCACCCTTCAACAAAGTGCTCCGGATTCCGTCCCTCTGCACCTTCCGGCAGACCTACCACTCGGACGTTATTGCGCCGAGAGCGCCCTTCCGCGTCCTCAGCCCGGTCCTCCAAGGCATGGACACGGTCGATCAGACCCTGCAGGGCCGCAGTGTGGTGGCGCACCACAGGGTGGACCTCCTGGAGCGTTTGGCGTTGCTGGGTGACAGAATCCGCCAACTTGCGATGGTCTGCTTGAAGGAGGGTGAAGTCCACCGTGACTTTATCTATCCGGGACTTCAATGAGGCCCTAGTCTGCTCCAGCGTAGTACCCAGACGCTCCACCACTGCCAATACTGTGTCCATTTTCACTTCGAGCGTCGTCACCGGAAGCGTCATATCACCGTCCTGACACCCAGGTGTGGTGCCCAGCTTCTCCGTCTGTGACCGGCCCACGGGCAGCTTGTTCCGTAGCTGGCCCATGTCCAGTTGCTGTGCGGAGGGCATTCGACGTCAACGCCCGTCCCCAAAGTGCAGTCCAGCCGCCTCTGTCTGCCTTGCCAAGGTGCGACAGAAAGACCACCACGTTCTCCTTGCTGGCACGAGGATAGGGAGTAAGGATGGGGGGAAGGCAAAGACCCCCCCGGGGCGACTCGGGCACCTTCTATCCAAGGCCCACTACTCGGTATCCGCCAAGCTCCGGGGTCGCCGGTGCCACCTCACACCGCCCACACCATGTATTGGTGTCCCAGACTGGCACCGCTCCTCCAACACAGCGTCCATGTCCTGCAACTGCCAGGCTAGCCACTATGCCACCTCCACCGCCAGTGCCCACTGCGCCCAGGTCACTAGCGAACTGGTCACTCTTCTTTTACTGCCGGTTGCGCATAAATAGCAGTACCGTCCGGGCAGGGCCTCGAGTGTCGTCCAGGGCCGGGATCTCTACATCATTGCCGCAGCCGGGACGCCCCCCGTGCGCACAGGGTACACAGGGGCGTAAGTCTCTCCTCAGTGTGCCAGCTTCGTAGGGGTGCGCACCGAATGCCGCCACCGGTCTCGCTTTGGGGCCAAGCGCTCCCCGCAGCCTCCTCAGTCGTGTGCCACTTGGGCTGCATGTAGTGGTCAGGACACCAGTCACAAGTCCCGCAGGCCCCTGGTCCCCAATGTTGTGTCCGCTAGGGGTGGGGCATCCTGACACTCCCCAATCGATCGCTGCAGTCATCGCTGGGCCCCCCACGGTGCCGCAGCCTTCAAGGAGGCCCACCTCACTCCCGGGCCTCCCCGCCGCACCCTACGCCCACTCCGGAGTGTTGGGGTCAGGTCCGCGCAACTCACCCAGGCAGTTCCGGCAGGGGGGAGGCGTCCAGATCACCCAACTAAGTCCTCTGGGCCAGGGTCGTGAGTAGGGCCTCAGGGGCGGCCTCCCCAGCTTCGCCAGCGCGGGGACCACGAGGCCTACAGTGAGCCGCCGCCTCACTCGTACTTGCGCCGCCTTCTGTGCCGTTGCAGACCTGCCAGCTGGGTCCCCGTGGCGGCCGGTAGCCACCAAGGCTGCCGCTGTCCTCCTCAGTTAGCACCAGCCTCTGTGCCCCTGACGGCCGGCCGCCGCCTCGACTCCGCTATCGGAAGCACTGCCTCTGCGGCCCAGCTGCCTCGTGGCAAGCCGCGGGCTAAAGTAGCTCCCGCGGCCGGCCGAGGTCTAGGTCCCGCTTCGCGCCTCCTGCCGGCTCCAGACTCAGCGCCGCTCGGCTGCGGGCTACAGGCTGTCTCCGGCTCCGAGCGCTTCCATGGAGTTGCGGGAGGTACTTGGTCCGCGGCTGGCGGCGTCTGTCGCGGCCACCCGCTCCACAGGCAGGAGAATTCCCAGGATTTCGGCACCCGATGGCAGGAGCTTCACGCTCCGGCGTCCATCTTGCCAGCGCACCACCTAGCGCCCCCCTGGAGCTGTGCAGCAATTTAAACAAAGACAAATTTATATAAAACAAACTAAAGTAAAACAGGGAAAGGAAATGAGAAAACCATATATTGGCCATCTTCGTGGGACTCCAGCCTTTGCCTCAAAGGTGCCCAAATTTGCAGCCCCTTTTTACAAGCCCGAGAACCCTTTTGAGCATACACAGCCCTTTCAATATGGTACACCGAAAGTAAACGGCCTAGCCAATGATTAAACGATGGTGGAGCAGGGTCCAGCCAAGCTGTCATTAGGCACAATCTAAACACTGCCATCGCAAGAAACAGAAACATAGAATGTACCATTGGGGATGTTTCCTGCTCGTGAACTCCTAAAATAATTAATTGTGATGTGACCGAGACCTTCAATTTCAATTTGACCTAAAAAAAATCATTTAGTTCTCGTCTTAACCCTGGGCATTCTGCCAACATAGGAACTAGATCAACCCCGAACATTTGACAGCGGGGACGATTTGCACCGTCAACCCGCCCCCATTTGCTGATCTTTGCCGGGGTTATATATAAATTAAACCAAGTCTTATAGTGTTGAACTTGTAGGTTAGCGGACAGCAGAGTCGATCGAGCAAGCTCTAAAGAGAGGAGACTGTCCCTCTCCATAAACCTGACTGTTTGCCTGTCACCGGGCCACATGTTTCTCAATATCATCCCCCAGCTTACCATTTAACAGTTTATAAATCTTCCCAATCAGGGGTTTTTCTCCCCTCAACAACTCCACCAATTCTACTTTATTAAACCCTTCACCTCCACCATTTTTCTTCCCAACAAAGTCCCTAATTTGCAAAAATTTGGAAAACTCATTATTTCCTAGAGAAAATTTTCTTTTCACGTCCTCAAATGTGGCAAAACCCTCTTCATTGAAAAAATCTCCAAGGATTCAGGGGCAGCTGTTCTTCCCCCACCGCTTGATGTATGAATCGTAAAAGATATCTGGTAGGAAGGGATTATCTTGGAGGGGAGTGTAAAAGCAGAATCGCCCGATCCCGAGCTTTTTCCGAATACTGGTCTTGAATCTTACTTTTTTAAATAGCTAAATTCAAGCTGTCGAAACAAAGACCCACGGGCCGCTTCTCCGAGAATTAGCTTGAAACACAATGGTATCGTACCACCACCCGCCCCTCTCTGACCTGTATCAAACAGTAGTGGAGTAATTTGTTGGAGGGCAGAAGCCCAGTAAAACAACCTAAGATTTGGTACAGCCCCTCCCGTTCTCTTGATAAACAAAGGAAATTTCAACGCCCTCCGTGGTCTACCATAGGCCCAGAGGAACCTTCCCATCATGCTGTCAAGTATCTTAAACCAATTATTATTTACCTCCAACGGGATGGCTCTGAAAAATATATAATCTTAGGGAGAAATATCATTTTTAAAAGATTGCTCCTACCAATCAAAGTTAATCTGAGATTATTCCATCTGTGTAGATCAGTTTTGGTTGTGTCCATTAATGGTCCCAGGTTCCCCTCAACAATTTTATCCGTGTCTGCCGCAATCTTTACCCTCAAATACACAGCATCTGGCAAAACTTGTGCATCCTCATAGCAAACACTATCATTAATGCGAATCTGGGTTTTATCCCGATTCAATTTATAACCTGAGATTAGACCAAATCAAAGAGCCTCAGCTTCAATCTGACCAACCTCCATAATGGGATCTGAGGTCACAATTGCCAGATTATCGGCATACGCCAATATTTTAGTCTCCCAGCCCGAGGTAGAGACTGGCCGAATTAGGGGGTTGTAATCAGCGCATCTATATAAAGGGCAAAAAGCAGGGGAGAGCAGGGACAACCTTGCCTTGTCCCCCGCTGAATTTTAACTAGCTCTGATTCTCCACGAATTAGAGCAATCCTAGCCATAGGGTTAGTGTATAGTTTTTTAATCCACCCGATAAACTCGCACCCCAATCCCTTCTTCTCCAGGATTGACCAAAGGTAGGGCCAAGAAACCCTATCAAAGGCCTTCTCGGTGTCCAGTAACAGAAATGCCATCGGCTCTCCTTGGGTTTTAGCTATATCAAATAAGGTAATTACCCGCAGGATGTGATCTGTTGTTCCAAACCCCGGAATAAAACCATGTTGAACCGGTGACACAATTTTCCTTATGACCCCCGATAACCTTGAACCCAGAATTTTTGTGAAGATTTTTGTATCGCAGTTGATTAACGTAATTGGGCGATATGAGCCTAGCTCCTGTACTAGCTTGCCGTTTTTCGGAAAGACCACAATCCTTGCAGAAGCCCAAGATTCAGGCGGGGGAGAATGTCCTTGAATATCCCAAAACAGCTCCAGATTGACTGATCCAGACTACTTCTATCCTCCTCATCCAAACGTTCCCTAATAGAGGATTCTATATACGACTCCATTTCCACTAATTCAGCAGTCTCCTCCTTATAGAGTTGTTGATAATACCTCTGAAAAGCCAAACGTATCCCTCCTACATCAGAGATGAGCCCACATTCTGGATCATTAATCTGTTTGATCTCACCAAAAGCCACTTGTTGTCTAGAACGAAAAGCTAAAGTGCACCCCACTTTGTCATTAAGTTCATAACTTTTGTTTCCCCAAATGGTGTATTTATCCACCACCTTCTTGGTAGATATATCCCCAAATGAAGATTTTGCAAGGATAACCTGAAGCTGGGCCTCCTCAATATCCAATTTAGCCGAAACTGCACCCACCAACCCAGCCTCCGCACAAGAAAGAGCCTGGTAGAGCTCCTGTAATTTCTGCTACTTTTGCCTGCCCCAGCTAAACCTCATTGTTTCACCTCTAATACCTGCTTTCAGCGCGACCCATACTATACTCAAGGGGGCATGCCCCACATTCTCCAATATGAATAACCGTATCCACTTCCGCATCTGGTGCAGATAATCTTCATCTAAGAGTAACGCTCACTCAAACGACCATGCCCTATTAATCTGTGGGATTGCTTGAATATCTGCCTCCAGTACTAACGGATTATGGTCGGACATTACACAAGGGTATTTAAAGATACGAGACGCCTGGAGGCATCCACTAGATATAAAAAAGTAATCAAGGCAGACGTGAACTTTATGTGGAGCGGAATAGTACGTAAAACCGGGGTTCGAGGGGAACTTTTCCGCCCATATATCATATAGCCCATGGGTTTGAACTAGGTGTTTTAGTGACCGAAACACCTTAGGCTTGCGTCCATGGTAGGCCACGGTATCTACCCTTAGCGAATCTCCCTTAATATTAATATTAAGGTCCCCACAGGTAACTAAAGGGAACGCCCACCCAGCTAGTTCAGTACAGATCCCATCTAATAGAGTGGTATCATCAATAACAGGACCATAAATAGAGCAAAGAGTAAAAGAGCCTTGTGTATGCATAATTTCTGCAACCGCCCTTCTCCCATGATATCTGTTATGGTTTTATTATAGTGAATCTTGCCCTTGCAAGCCAGAATTGCTACCCCCCTTGCAGGGTCCTGGTTATAATTTGGTAGCCTGAGAATTCTAATAACTGTTTCTGAGACCCTTCCACATGCGTTTCTTGTAGGCAAAGTATATCTGCCTTCAAAAACTGTACATCTATGTTAACCCTTTGTCTTTTTTGGAAGTTGTTTAGCCCACAAATATTAATTGAGGCTATTATTAAATTAGTCATTTATTATACTGTAAAATCTGCCAAAACTCTGCTGCCCGCTCGACCAACCCCTACCCCATGACTTGGATGCCACCCCCACCCCCTCTTCAGCTACCACTCCCCGCTCCCATCCCTTATCACAAGCAAAAGGGTGAATCCTGACCCTCATGATCGTTCCTACCCACCAAGCCGCTGCTGCCCCTGCCCCGACCCTGAACCTAACAACCTCCCCAAGAAAGAACAAAAACCCCAAAGGGAGACCCACCAAGAGAACCCACATCTAGAATAGAACACCCGGAAACTAGTAAGACATCCCCACCCAGGGAAGCAAATCCTCTTATCCTTAAGATAAAGAAAAAAACAGCATCCCTCCATAGAGAAGAGGGCATCAACTATGAAACAACAGAGCCTGCCAAGACTAATCATTTAGGCCATCCCAGTCTCGTTAGAAATCTCCTTTAAATAGTCTTGTGCTTTAATCTCCGGAAAAAAGATCCTCGTCTTCCCTTGAATATAATCTTGAGGTGGGCCAGACTCAATAGATAGACTTCACACCCAAGTCGTTGAAATGGCGGAAACAGCTGGTGGAGCTGCCACCTCCGCTCCACCATTGCATGACAAAAATCCGGGGGAGCAAAGAAGGTATGAATCTAAAATGTTCTCTTTGCCTCAAGTCTTGCCTTATCAAAGATAGCTTGGTGTAGAAGAAAATTGCCAAAATATACCAGAACCACTCTTGGCTTCTCTTCCTGCTGAGCTTGATTTTTCTTTTTGAGCATCAGAGTGATGAACTCTTTGGACCTCAGATTCCCAGTCCCAATGGGCAAGATTGGGGAAGGCTCCCTTAAGTAGTTTCAACATGAAAGATCTAATGTAATTTCCCTCCACCATCTCTGCTAGACCAAGGAACCGAAGGTTATTTCTATGCTGGCGGTTTTCAAAGTCTTCCAGCTTCCACGTCACATCTGCGAGCTGTGTCTCCTGTACATTTTGCCGTTGCTAGACCACCACCGCGGCAGCTGCCTCTACGCACTTCTCGACCATAGTAATCCGCTCTGCCATCTCTGTACAAATTTTAGATACCTTACGAACGGCACCTTGAATCTTTTTAATGGCCTGGTGAGCTCTTTTGTGTTCCAATCTTGCCTCAGACTGCATCTGCTTCAGAGTGTCATAGATTACCTCCATTGAGGGTGTGGCAGCCAGATCTGGTGTAGGGGCTCCATGGGAGGTGCCCAATTTCTCTCTATACTTCTCACTGAGTAGTCCCACTTCAGTTGCCTAGTGATGCCCAGTTCCGAACCTGATTCCCTCTCAATTCTTCGCGCTCTCTCGTGGCTTCTTTTAGAGAGGGAGAGTCGTTTCTGAGTTAAGGGCTTCGCTTTCCCATCCTCTGAACTGTCCCTCGATGATCCTTGGGCGGACTCGTCGTCTGTCAGTACCTCACTAAAGCCAGACAAATCTGAATCATCTGTTAAAGAGAAGAATTTCTCCGCAGGGGACCCCCCTCTCTGATTTATATCCTTTTGCTCTAGAGTTACTTGATGAACCTGCTGGGGATGTAGTTTGTTACAAGTACCTCGCCCCGGGGGTTCTATATCATTTAAGACCACCGTGGTTGTCTCCAGTCCCTGTAGCCCCTGTGTCCCAGATCCTCCGGTCTCCGGGATCCCTCCTGCTGAGGCAGATTGCTCCTCACCTTCATTTTCAGGCACTTTTTGTACAGGGCATTTAAAAGAGCTGGAGCCCCCCTTCTTACCCCTTTCCGCTGCATTACTCCCTATGGCCAAGGGTGTAATCAGCTCATGAACTGAGGCTATTGCCGCCAACTTACCCTGATCACTCAGGGGTTGACCGCCTAATTTGCCAGAAAATATTTCTGCAATGGAGGGCTGTCTGTCCTTAGGAGGATCCGGGCATGTTGGAGCCACTTGTCCGCCTGGCTGCAGTGGATTCAGGGCTTCCTTCTCCAGCTGGGTTTCTCCGTTTCTGGCCCTTCTTCGAGTTTATGCACTAGTTTCTTGTGGAGCAGGGCGTGCTGGGAGCGTCCCCGTCAGCTCCGCCCGCTCCTTCGCTTGTTTGGCTCCCTTCGGCGGCATCCCAGGGCCTCGCGTCCCCGGACTCCCCAGAGACTAACAGCCGTCGCGGAGAACGCCTGACACACACGCTCTCCTCTCAATAGCAATCCGTCGAGAGTGGAGAAGTAGACCGGCACGACCAAGCAACAAGGTAAGCCCAACCATCAGAGTATAGGTCAGGGAGCAGGGAGCAGCTAACGCGGCATCTAGGCGGCCATCTTGCTCTAGAATAAAGCTGAATTGAAATGAGAGCATATTTTCCAATGAAATGGGCACTAGATTTTCACAGACACAGTTTTACTGATAAAACTACACAGCACACAAATGATTGTGTGTGGAAATCGGGTTTCAGTGAGTATGTATCATATGCACATCATCAAGTAAAATATCTTGATTTGTTTTGATCCTACTAAAATCTTTGTTTCCATCACACTTTAGAATTACAAAAAGTGCTTCATTTTTGCTTTCCTAACTCCTAATATATTCTAAAATGTGAGTACGGTTCATTTAGAGGTATTTCCATTTTGTTGTATTACAAAAAAGTCAACCTACAGCATTTCCTTTCAAACTCCTTGTACCACTGCAAGATTGTCATATAGTTCACTTTAAAAACTCCTCTTACTTTGCATTCAGAGAAAGAAAAGTAAGCACTACTCCCAATGTTAAAAAAGAATAGGCAGCAGTTTGTCAAAAGACGTAACCTTAAATTTGATCTCTGCTTTTGAAGCGCTGGAAATGTGAAAATATAAATACGAAATGTAATGGCATCTTAGTTTATTGTTCTTTCCTGACCCACCAGAAATCGCCTGGAGACCCACTAATGGGTTGCAATACATACAGCTTCATGCATCAAGCCAAAATCCAGTCGGTAAAATACCGAATCGCTAATGACACCCGTTAGTGAGTAAATAAAACCTAATCCCAATGCATCAACCCGAATATAAAAATCGCTATTTAAGGAATCCTTAAATAGCGATTCCTTAAATTGCGATTGCATTTAAGGAAACCCAAATTGAGATTCCTTAAATGCAATGCATGAAAGTTAAAAAATTAGCTAATTCGCTAATAGGGGGAGCAAATTACCATGAAGATGAACTGCATGGTAATTTGCTAAAAGTTTGAAAAATGCACTTTTGTGCATTTTTCAAAGTTTCATGTTGCGCACACACATGCCCTTAGAGCATGTGTGTGTGCAACATATGTGCACATATCAATTTCAGGGGTGCAATAGGGTGTCATTTTGACACCCTTGCACCCTTGAAATTGCATGAGCAATTTGCGAGAACCTACTGGTACTCGCAATTTGCTCATGCAATCTCCAATTCATTCCTATGGGCCTGGAGGCCCATAGGAATGATTAGGACGGCATTCCTTAATTGCTACTCGCAATTTGCTAGTCGCAATTAAGGAAAGTTAAGGAATCGCTATTTGAATAGCGATTCCTACATGCATAGCCTTTTGCTATTCCTTATTAGCGATTCCTTATTTTTCGCTAATAAGGAATCGCAAATGGCATTGTTGATGCATGTGCCCCATAGTTTGGAAAATGCTGCTCTAGTGAGCCATAGAGCCCCTCCTCTCCCTCTGCAATGGTAATCAATAGCATAATGTAATCAATGGATCTTTATGTATGGTTCATGCCCTGATGTTTTTTCCATGTGCATTAGTTATAAACAAATATATTTAACCATAAACAAAACACAGGGGGTTAAATCTGTACAATGAGATTAAATCCATACAGTGAGATACAACCACAATAACTAAACCTCGTAGACTGTTTTTGTCTGTATAGGGATTTTAGAATGTAATCTGTGGCCCACTAGGCAATATTTGCTTGTGGTGCAGAGCAAAGATTGCCCACCCTTTACATGTCACAAAGGTCACACACGCAAAAGAAAAACACGGTATGAAAGTGCACATAGTACATGAGTAATGTATGGTTTAACGAATGCATGTAAGTATTGCACTTTGCATTTATTAAAGAGTGCCTTCACTAGGATTAGAGAACATTCTCACATAAATGTTTTGTATAATTTAGTTAAATAATAAAGAATCATTTTCATTTAGTAGAAAATGTACTCACCATAGAGATGAAATGTGACTTTCTAAACATGTGTGCTACTTCACTTGAATAACATTTAACAAATTGAAACTGTGATTAAACACTTTCTTATATATGTAGAATGTAATCCTAGTAGAAACAGTAATTGATTTATGCAATGCGTGCATTAATAGTCCACATATTTGATTTAAATTTCTCATTCATACTTATTATTGAAATATTATGATGACTTATTACATGTTGTAGAAAACCTAATTATTAGAAATGTATATACAAGTGTGTTCAAATGTACACATGCATATTAAATGTGCACAATTGAAATTAATGTTTAAACTTGTCCAAAGTAGGCCTGTATTCACATGCGTTGTTAGTTTAGAAATAGATACACTACTGTTCTATAGATAGGGGGAACAGGAGCCTGAGAAAAGGACCTTGAGAAAGGTACACGGAGAAACAGAGCTGTAACTGAATGAACGATTGTCCAAAAGTTGCCACCTACTTGTGTTTGAGGGAAAGATGTCATTCCCCTGTCCAGTGTGGGATAAGCTGAAAATGTTGCAGTCTGCAACGTGATTATTCGTGGATTACAATAGACCCCGGATAGTGTGATTAAGGGGTCACCCAATGAACTATGGGCATAATAATATACTGTTCCCCTGGGACTGTCACTCAGATTCCTCACAGATTCCATGCAGATCCCTTTCTGACTTTGCTCAGAAGCTGATCAGATTCATGCAAAAACCTTTATTTATTTTTTCCAAAACCTTTATTGGTTACATGTTACAAGTTATTGCTCCATTAAATAGCATAATAATGCTTTGCACTTACAGATGGAATTAACATTTCAAAGTGGTTGTCATTTAAAATGTATGATGGTGCTGCACATCGACCTCGTGCCTGTGATTGTTGTGTCTGAGAGGGGCGCAGGTGGTGTGTCAGGAATTAAGGCTCGGGTCTACGGAGTCGTTGCTGGCAATCTGGGTGTCAGTAATAGGGGAATCTGTGGTAGGTTAATCCAGGGTGGCCAAACGGTGTAGATAGGAGATGAGAGGTCTGCTTGCCACTGGCATCAAGTCCCAGAATTCACCCAAGAGTGTTTGACAGTGGAGGAGGAGCCAAGATGGCGACCGGGACGGCAGCGTAGGCTCCCGGCTCCGTGAACCTCCGCACCCCGCACAGATATCCTGCACGAGATCCTTAGCCTGCGCCATCTACCCGTGTTGGTGAACGCGAGCGGCAACCGGCCGTGTGACCCCGAAGTTTCTGGCAGCGGTACCGCCGGAGAAATGTCCGTCTGAAGTTTGCGGCCTGTGCAGCCCCGGAGCCGGGACCTCGAGTGAACGCCGTGGCCGGGTGGCAGTGCAACAACAACGGCCTTTGGTGACTGGGTGTGGTCGGACTGCCGGAGTGGTGCGAATGTCGGACTGCGCTTCGCCGTGGTCGCTCCTACCACTAAGCGTAGCTGAACGAGTGCGTGCCCGTGGTGGCAACTCCAAGACTCTCCGGTGATTGCTTCAGCCTTCGCCGGTGAGCTGCCCGGACGCCGCCCGTAACTTGTCCCGATTCTTGCGGGCTGCTCCCGGATTTTCGCGGGCGCTGGTCCGTGGTGGGGACGACCGTGGCCCGTGACCACACACCGGACACATTGTTTGCCTGCCCTCGGAACCCAGTTACCAGTGCCATGGAACCCGAGGCGCTTGTGTCTGAGCCCCGGCCCCGATCTGGGATGGACCTACCCAGCGGCCATTTTGGTATGCCTGAGTCCACCATCCTGTACACCGGGTTGCAGCAGGATTGGGAGGATGCGACTCTGAGGAGCGTAGCGGAGCGAGCGCCTGCAGCTGTACTGGGATACGGTGACCTTCTCGAGGCTCTCGGTGCCCTTCACTCCACCCTGATTCACGGAGCCTGGGTGTTGGGGAGCAAGCTCGATGGAGTGACATCAGCGTCGGAACAGTTGCCGCCTGCCTATCCCCAGGTACAACTGGGACTTCTCACGTCGCGCACGGGGGGACAGTGTCGGGGCCGCCCCTGTGAATAGTGCACGCCTGGACTCTCCGGACAGTATATTAACGTGCGATCAGCTGGCTGTGGATTTGGTCTGTCCCGGAGGTTTCGGACCTGATTGGGGGGTGGTGGCCTTGTCCCGTGCGCGGTCTCCGACGACCCAGGCAACGTCCAAGCAACGGTCGCCCGCCCTGGCTGATTCCGCCTTCCTGGGCCTGGTGTGCAGTGTAAATCCTGGCTCGGCATCGGGAAAGACGATCCTCCCTAGAGCTGACTGTGTCGATCTTCAGAGCCCTCTACCCTACCTGTGTGTGTCGCTTCCTGAGTTTTATTGGACACTTCTCTTCCTTGTAACATTGGACATGGCACTGGGACGAGGGGTATGCATGGGTGGGTTTGCAAAGAGTGGCCAAGGATGATGCTGACCCTTCCGAGGTGGTCACCTACTAGGCGGGCGGGCTCGGGAGTTGTGTGCTCTCACGGCATAACTGTTAGTGTACCAAGTGCGTAATGCTCCTTACTCCTCTTTGACAGGGTCGATTTTGTGTTCTTTATTGTGTGCTTTATGGGAAACCGTGTGGTGCGGGAGGGAGAAGCCGGGGGCGTGTTTTGCAGGCCCTCCTCCAGTTTATTAATACTCTCTCTACCCCCCGTCTGGTGGGGGCTCTTTTCCCACTTCTTTTCTCTGTTTCTTCTATATTTCGGGTCTGGTTCCGGGGCGACAGGCACACTGCTGGGGGGGGGGGCCGTACTCATCTGCAGAGGTGCAGGGTGGGGGGTTGGGGGGGGGATCCTCTAGTCTTTCATCTCCTTTTTCTATGGCCTCCTTTTCTTCTCTTATTCTTCTTTGTCTTTTTCTGGGATCAGCATGGTAGTACTCCTTTGTTGTTAATCACTGCTGTTTCCGGAGTGCCATAATTTCCGTGGAGTTTCCTGGGTCTTGGGGCAGGGGGTTGCAGGCGCAAATGGCCGTGTCATTCCTCTACATCCTGAACTTCCTGTTTCAGCGCCATTGCTTAGATAGACTGCTGTGTATTGTTTACGTTCATCGTTCTGCCTGCCATTTTTCGCTGCTGGGAAACTGTTTGGCACCTGATCCTTCCATCCTTTTCTATTATAAAATGTAAACCTTTATTATCCTGGTCTCCTACTTGGGCTGTTCAGAGACTGAGAGAATGCTAGCGTCGAGATTCTGCTCCCCGAGGTACTGACTGTGATAGACCTGCTTTCTGTTATTCTGAATGTTTAGCGGCCGGCCCCGGGGGTTGTAGGCCCATATGTGTAATTGATTGAAATGTCAATAAAGGTTTTCAAAAAAAAAAAAAAAGAGTGTTTGACAGTGAGCAGCGTCGTCCAACCAGCATCTGACTTGAGGTGCCGGTTTGCAACCCCAGTGAATGGCCACCTGGCGCTTGGCAAGCACCAGGAGCATTTTGGTCAGTTTAAGGTTAGTGTCTGAAATGTGTTTAACATGACCCAGGAGGCACGGTAGGAGATCAGGGACAATGCGCTCAAGTGTGATATCGCTAATTACAGTGCACACCTTCAGCCAGTACGAGGAGACCTTGGGACACAACAAGGCGAGGTGCGCAAAGTCCACGCCGGGGGCCTCGCACAGTGCGCATCTGGCACTATCCGCCAGGCCCATCCTGTTTAGCGATGTAGGGGTGCGGTAGAGCCTGTGTATGTATTTAAAATGAATGAGCCACAGGTGGTAGTTGGGGAAGAGTCACTGAATTTGGTTGTGAATTGACTATTTTAACAATCTTAACTACTTGATAGCACTTTCCTCGCCACTAGTGCTTGCTGGCATCTTTCCCTCGCTGCTTTCTTGAGCCTCGCCCCGGTCCATCGCAGCTTGTGCCATTTGTGTGGAGGGCGGGCTCTTCTACATCATTGCAACTCAGGCACCAATCGAGCTCCACTTCCAGTCGGGCTCCGGAGGGTGGGACTAGACTGGCGATCTCCTCTATTTTAGAGGCGGAGATCACGACCGCGCAGCGGGCGCGCCGCTGGCACGCCTAAGGCAAGCCCGTCTGCGCCTGTCCATGCCTGGGCGTCGCCAGGTGCCAGGCATACTGCCGATTTTACAAAAACCAGGCTCACCAATTCCTCAACCAATCTTATGAACATTAGGAAATCTGTTGGTACCTGTGACCTCCCCTATCCCTTCTTCCAGAGGGCCGTTTCTGCTGTCTGTATTGTGGTTTTAACACTTGGTCACTGCTCCCCCTATCACCTTCTCCCACCCCAAGTCCCAACAACGTCATCAAACTGCTCAGCCTTAACTGTCGTTCGTTAGTGAAACATCACGCTGATATCTACAACCTGCTATCTGAGGAGTCCCCAGATGCCCATTTTCTAACTGAGGCCTGGCTATCTGCTGACTCCGAGTCCATGCTTGGATTGGCCCTCCCTCAGGGCTTTAACATTGCTAACCTCAATAGAGAGTCTAGAGGTGGCGGCATCGCTATGATTTTTAAATCTTGCTACACCTTCTCTTTTGTTAAAGAGACTATTGCTGGTTGTGAGTGCGCCCATTTCGGGCTTGCTCTGATCCCTTGCTATACCATGTCAGGTTTACTTATTTATCGCCCACCTGGCCCCTCCAAAGAGTTCAGGTCGTCGCTTGTGGACACAGTTAATATTTTGGCCACAAGGACAGCCAATTTCAGTGTCATCGGAGACCTGAACCTGTACTTAGAAAACCCCCAGGAAATGGAGCTTGGCAATTTCCTGGCTGACCTGGTTGCCTATCAGCAGTTGCAAATGGTCCAGGGCCCCACTCTGCTGGACACTTGCTGGACCCGGTGTTTTCAAACCTCCCCTCACTATCTGATTACTATGTCTCTCTCAGGGGTTTCCTCTCCGCGGAAGCAGCGTCAGAAGGCTGTTTTTAAGTGCCCCTGGCATAAACTTGACCTCGTCCAATTCCATGACCTTCTCTCCAGGTCTGCTATCAGCTTGCCTGACGACCCTAACGATGCTGATAAAGCACTTTCAGATTGGCTCTGCAGCTCTCTGGATGCTCTTATCCCGGCAAAGTAGCCAGTCAGTCGTACCGCCAAATCCAAGCCATGGTATAACAATGGCCTGTTAATTTTGCGTAAAACCTGTAAAAGGCTGGAACGGTCTAGGAGACGGGAGTATGACCCTATACAGAAAAAATGTTATCAAGCAGCAATGAAAATCTACCACAGGGCCATTCACACTGCGTGCGCAGCCTATTTTGCCGGGGAAATTAGGAGTAGTGGCAACCCCTCTAAAACTATCTTCTCCATACTGAAAAGCCTAAAACAGCATGGGGTCCTGCAGTGCCCCCTATTTCCTCTAATGAGCAGTGTGAGGCTCTGGCTACTTTTTTGGGCGAAAAAGTGGAGAACATTTATCTGTCCTTCACTCAAACTGCTATGAGCTCTGACCCTGTCCCGGGCCCGCCCCCTGCTCATACCTTGGATTCATTTCCGCAGGTCTCCTTGAAGGAGCTACGGTTATTGTGTTCCAAAATCAAATCAGGTTCCCCTTCTGATCCTCTCAAACCTGACCAGTTTATGAGATCGCTACCTTTGCTCTTGTCACCTCTAAGACAGGTGATTAACAACTCTCTGTCTAGTGCGACTGTCTCTAACTCTTGGAAGCAAGCAAATGTGATTCCTTTGCTTAAGAAGCCTACTCTGGACGCTGCCAAATTGGAAAATTATCGCCGGATCTCCCTCCTCCCATGGATTGCTAAGATCACTGAGACTTTATGTCCATTCCATTCTTGCCAGATTTCTGGAAGAAAACAACTGTTTGGACATATCTCAGAATGGCTTTCGCTCAGGGCACAGTACGTAGTCTGCTCTCCTGGCTGTCACTGAACATCTCAAGCTCGCTTTGGATGAGAGACATACGTCGGCGCTGATTCTGTTAGACCTCAGCGCCGCATTTGACACGGTCTCTCATCAAATCTTGTTATGCAGGTTAAAAGAAGCAGGTGTTGTGGGCCCAGCTTTGACCTGGTGTGCTTCCTTTCTCTCAAATAGGACCTTCTAGGTTATAGACCCCCCTTTGCCTCTACGTCCCATGCCAATAAGCAAGGGGTCCCGCAAGGCTCCGTATTGAGCCCTCTGCTTTTCAATCTCTACGTTCAACCCCTGGCAGTCTTGGCACAGAGCAGACGGCTCACCATCGTATCATATGCTGATGATTCACAGCTAGTGGTAGCCCTCTCCGACAACACTGGGAGTGCAGCATCTAAGTTTCGGGAAGATCTCACGGCTGTTGCAGAGTGGATGACTGAAAATTGTCTCCAATTGAACTCCAGCAAGTCAGAGGTCCTGCTGGTGGGCAACCAGCAAGAGCTATGGGGGGACGGGTGGTGGCCAGCCATACTGGGTTGTGCACCTATTCCTAAGCAGGTGGTGAAAGATCTTGGAGTCTGGGTAGATTCTGGTCTCAGTTTTCAGCTCCAAACCAAAAAAGTCACGGGGACCTGTTTTGGCATACTTAGCGGGCTTAAACCGCTGCTTGGGTTCTGTGACCCATCAGTCAGGCAAATGATCATCCAGGCCGCCATCCTATCAAGACTGGACTATGCCAATATGCTGTACCTAGGGGTGAACAAGATCGAAACCCTGACATTAGAGCGAGTCCAAAATGCGGCAGCTAGAACCCTGCTGGGCCTCCCCAGAACCTGCCCCACCTCTATGGCTATCCTTCGGTTGCACTGGCTTCCTTTTGCCAACCGAGTGGAATTTAAGGTCCTCTGTACTGCATTTAAAATCCTCAAACTCTCCTCTCTGGCCATCCTGAACAATCTGCTGTCATCTTACCACCCTACGTGCCAGCTCCGCTCTACTGGACAACACCTGGCGATGGTGACTCGCATGAGGAGGGTACGGTCGGGCGGACGCTCTTTCCGTCTTTTGGCTGCCAAGCTTTGGAATGCTCTACCATACTCCATTCGTGCCATGGATATTACTTGGCCTTTCGCAAAGCTATTAAAACCCATCTCTTAGCCTAGTGTTTTCTCTGACTTCCAGCCTCTATGTTTCTGTTTCAGTGCTGGGACGCCTCTTTGCTGGGGCAGCTGTGCGCTATATAAAACATATTAACATAACATAACAGCATTGCCATTGCTCGGGGGAGAGGTCTCTCTCCAGGTCTGCACTCCACGCGTTGCAGGCAGGTTCTGTGTTTATGGGGGAGGCCGCTAGTGTTACAGCATATTGTCTTGTGACCATTTTCCGCGGCGAGTTGGAAGAGTGGACATATTCAAGCGCAGGATTAGGCTGGGGGCAAGTGGAAAAGCGGGGTTATCTCTTCTACACGTTGCCCTGATCTGGTAATAGAGAAACTTTTCAAGTGGAGCTGCGTTGTCAGGAAGTGTGAAATTTTTTTTGTTAGGGTAAATGTCAGCAATAGTGCAAATACCCAAGTCGGCTGCGTGCCGAGCCATACCCGCTGTCTGCAGCTGGGGGAATGCCGGGTTCCTGACAAGTTGCATGGATGGTGCAGAAAGCGCCTCGGCACCAGTGAACCTGTGCAGTCCATCCCAGGCCCAGCGCAGACACTCCACCGTGTCGATATCTGGGGATTTTGTGCGGCAAAAATAAAGCTGTCTGCAGTGGCCACGGAGAAGCCAAGTCTGCGTTGACCGCCACATGAGGCTGGAAAGGTATTGGATGGAGCCAGAACTGGAGAAAGCTGGCCTGGGCACACAGCACATAGAGTTTGAAATCGGGGGCCCCCATACCGCCCGTAACCAAGGGAAGTGTATAATCTGACTACTTTGGGCTCTCTTTTTCCAGATGGACAAGCGCACAAACTATCCGACATAGCCCAGTTACCCAACGTAACATACATGGACAATTTTACCATGGCAAGAATACAAAATGCTCTCCAGACAACTTTCCCAGCCTTCCCCACGCCATTCACCGAATTCACTCCGCTCACTGTACTCATCCCCGACACCAGTGGCACTCACCTAAGCACCAAACTCTACAAGGCCTGTTTGTCACTAAAAACAGTCCGAGACAGGGGGTGAAACACCAATGGGAAGAGGATCTTGGACATCCCCTGACAGATAAACAGTGGACATACTGTCTTGACCAGATTCAGAAAGTCTCCCCCAACCATCGTCACAAGCTCCTTCACTTTAAATGTATTCAGCGTACATATATAACCCCACTGCAATTAGCCAAATGTGATCCCTCCAAATCCCCCACATGCCCCAAATGTGGTTCAGTCACCGCTGATTTTGCCCACATTGCATGGTCCTGCGTACAGATCATGCTGTTCTGGACAGAGGTGTTTCAAACCCTCACCTCTATCATAGGCGCCCCTTTGTTGCCCTCGCCAAGTCTAGGCCTGCTCGGCCAGGTCAATCGTGTCAAACACTGCTACCGACGATTCGTTGCTATCGCTCTGCTGCTTGCAAAAAGAGAAATAGCACTCCATTGGGGAGCTAAGTCTAGGCCCCAGAGGAGAGCGTGGACACGCAGCTTAGCCTACTGCAGTTTACAGTCAGAGGTTTTCTCCTCCTTGCAACTCCCCACCTCTAGGCCGCAAGATATATGGTGTATTTGCCGAAATTACCTCCAACAATCCCTTACAGCTGCCCAGGATACCCCTGTCCCCGCAGAGTCGTGCACGGGCGCCCATTCCCACCTACCAACCCCTGTTTTGAACTAAGTTACTAGCCTCATGACATTCCAACACCACATTTGACTCAACACATCTGAAGGCTCACATGGCATTCCTCTCCACAATCACCCAACTACACCATGAAGTACTAACACACCTGCATCCCCTAACCCTGACACAACGCCGCTACCCCTCCCCCTCTTTAATGTGATGAGTATTTGTTTTATTTGTTATTGTACTTTTTTTGTGTATATTTCTTATTTTGTGCTTGCTGTACAGTTCAAGATCAGTGCAGACTATGTCTCTAACAAAGTATAATATTCCGTTATGTTCTTGATTTTGTTTTTTTGTAGATTGTCTTAATGTATGTAACTTCTTTCAATATAGCTTTAAAAAAAAAACTAAAAAACCCAAATAACAATATCATAAGTGATTCTGGGCTGGCGTCCTGCCCAAATGAACGTGATAATGTTAGAGCGTAGTTTTTGAAAGAATTGTGACATGAAAGGGATGGAAATATTTTACAAGAGATACAAGAATTTAGAGAGCATGACCATTTTGACGATGTGCTCGGCAAGTGAAAGTGGGAGTTTTTGCCACACGCGCATCTTGGTTTCAAGCCAGTCCATTGTCTTGGCAAAATTGGACCTCCATAATTCATCCGCATCTCTGCTCAACCAGATGCCCAGGTACCTGGTGGGACCGGTCGCCCAGATAAATGGGTAGTCTGCTCTGAATAGCTTAGTGGCATCGGTGAGGGGGAAAAGAACGGATTTGCTCCAGTTGACCTGAACTACGGAGAGGCAGCCGAAGCGGACAACCTCCATGGGTGCGAGAATCTTCCGAGGTTCGCGGATATATATTGTGACGTCATCCGCATACATAGAAGTGACTAGAGCCCGAGCTGAAAAACCTATACCCTGATGGGTGTGATGCTGACGCAGCCACGCCGCTAGAGGCTCCATAGCAATGGCGAATAACATGGGGGACAGAGGGCAAGCCTGCCTGGTGCCCCTCGAGATGGTTATGGGGTCGGTAACCTGTCCGTTTACCCTGATGAGTACTGTTGGGAGTGTGTACAATAGCTGGATCTTATGCACGAAGCTCGGACTGAAGCCCAGTCGAGGAAGAAGATAATAAAGGAAAGGCCATTCTAAAGTGTCAAACGGCTTAGTAGCGTCTAAAAGGGCAGCCACGGCAGGTAGAGTGGGGTTGATCTGGTGAATGACCGAGAAGATGGTACGCAGATTGTGCGATGTAGCACAGCACAAAATAAATCCCGACTGGTCAGGGCGTGTGATTATCTGCATGAGCGGGAGGAGACGATTGGCCAGCAATTTAGCGTATGTTTTGTTATCAGTGTTAATTAGTGATAAGGGGCAGTATGAGTCACAACTCTCTGGGGATTTGTCTGGCTTCAGGAGGAGAGTGAACATGGCCTCACGGAGAGATGTAGGGAATATACCTAGTTCGAGAGATTCATTATACATTTCAGCCAGGTGGGGGACTAGGAGGGTCGTATATTCTTTATAAAATGCAGAGGTGAGCCAGTCTGAACCGGGGGCTTTGTCACCCGGGAGTCCTGCAATAACTTTAGAGATTTCCTCGTGAGTAAATGGCTCGTCCAGGTATTCTCGATGCCCGTTGCCAAGCCACAACAGTTCAATATAGTCAAAGTATTGGTCCATAATTTCTCTGGCGGGAGAAGTCCCAGCAGTGTATAGTTGGGAATAGAAGGCGGAAATCCTGGCAATATTGTCAGTGGGAGTGGTGGTCCTCTCTGCGGCTCCATCGCATAGAGCTGTGATGTAAGAAGAGGCATGTGGCTGCCGGAGGAGATTTGCAAGGGTCTTATCAGGTCGATCACCCTCGCCATAGTGGCGAGCGCGGGCTTCTCCACCAAGAAATGTAATCTCTCTGTCAGCCTCCTCGTGGAATTCAGTAAGCTTGGCTCTGATAGAGGCAAGTGTAGCAGGGCTGGGGTCTTAAGATTGTTTAAGGTCTAGAGCTTTGATATCTTTTTCCAGGTGTTCGAGGGTGCCTCTGATGGATTTCAACACCCCAGATTGTTTGGCAATACATTCCCCCTGGACCACGACCTTGAATGCCTCCCAAAGGGTCGAGGGTGACTCAACGGAGCCCACGTTGCACTCAAAATAGGCAATGATGGCCCTGCGAATGTCTTCGCGGAGACAGCCTCACGAAGGGCTTTGGGTGGTAGGCGCCATGCGAACATGCGAAGGAGCGGGAGCTGCAAACATAGGTGTATGGGGGCATGGTCAGACAAGGTGTGGGCCATGTGGTCCACGGAGGTGGTCCAGGAGGCAATGTCACGGGTGGTTATCCAAAGGTCAAGGTGGGACCAGGAGCTACGTTAACCAGTAACGCAAGTTCCCTCACGCTCAGGAGGGCATGCGTGCCGCCAGGCATCCAGTAGGGAGTTGTCATCCATGATTGAGTGGAGGAGGGCAGGGATGCAGTTTTAGTGACTGGATGCCTCCCGTTGATGGTGGATTATGCCCGATGAAATGGCTCGGTCGGCAGCGCTCGCTCAGCGTGCAGTCATCTTGCCGCTGGTGAGACCACGCCCCTCTGCAGAAACCTTTCCTTGAATCCCTCCTTCTTTGAGTCATTGCTAGCCAAATTGACTTTGAGAGGATTTATGACCCAATGCTTTTTCAGATTTTTCTAAAGTCTGTCTTAGGCTGACACTTATTTTTGACCCACAGAAGATGCTTGACAGAGCTTCTGAGATGCTACAGCTTTCTTATTTGAATCCTTTTTGTCCTGACCTGCCTTTCTTTATGGACTTTCCCTGATTTGCTAAGATTTCTTTACTTCTGGGTTCTGAGCTTTCTTATGTATAGGAGAGAAAGTCATAGATTGTTCTCTGAGCACCAGATCTTAATGATATTGTTTTGCATCACAGTGACAGAACTGCTTGTTTGTTTGATACAAATTTGCCTCAATTTCTTAGGCGTCGGGGGCTACCAGTTGTCATTCTGTATCTTTACAGCATGGTGCTAAGAACTGTTTATTTGAATTTTATTATTAACTTGTAATAAACCTTTTGAACTTGGGTACCGATTCCTGGTCCTCATTGGGTGGCCAAAATGGGCTGCATTGTTAACTGAAATGTGATTAACTCTTAATGCTAACTCCCATCACCTCTCGGACGGATTAAAAGGTCCATTGGACAAGTGGGCCCAGAAAACGCTGGATCACATGTTTACTCTCAAATGTGTTAATAGCATATTTGCATTTAATAAATGTGTGAATTTGGGTACACTTGTTTCAACTAAAGTGACTAGGTCAAATTTATTTTCACCAACATGTCATGCATTCCTATATACCTAGATCATGATATTTCTGTCTGATATCTAACCCCTCAGATTCTGTATCAATTCAGCCTGGCCAGTGCACATCTTCCAGACGGACTTCAGGCAGTATCTTCGGAAGAAAAGTTGAACAAGGGTTAAAAATTAAAGCATTAGGAAACATTCTCAAATGCAGTTGAGTGCACACTAGAGAGCTAAGATCACACATCTTGTACCAGTACATAAAGCCTACCAGGAAATAGTTTTGTAAGTAAATTAACTGGTATATATCTAGCAGAGGCCTGTTATGCGGACAGTAACTGCTGCTCTTTAAGGGAGATTACAAGGCAGAGTAACTACTTCCAATAGTCTGGGAGTCAGGTATTTTGACAGCAGAAAACTCATCCATGCTTCCCAAAGCTAACAGCAGCAGATGGCACGCTCACTGTGAACCCCTCTTGGAGACCTTCCAAGAGAAAGTTTACCCTCCTAGAAAGTGGGTACATCAGAGGTGGCAGTGACATCTGCAAGCCGCAGAATTGAACTATAACACGTAAGTTTGGCAGTTCGATGGGCACACTGACTGCTCTATGGATTTGAGCAACTTCTCTTTCTAGAACTAGGTTTTGTAGCTCAAACCTCTCATCTCTCAAACCGATAGCCTCAGACAAGGAGTTGGATGAATGAACGGTTTTTGATTTTGGCGCACACAAGTATGTCTTTAGCAAAGAGAAAGGATATGTTAAAAATAGAGAGAGATAAAGGGTATACAAGATACAAGGCATGACATTTGCCAGGATGGGCGATACAGGGAGAGGAGTCGAAAGAGTAAAAAGATTTCTGTGTACTGTGTGGTCCTCCAGTAATTTAACGACTAACAGGAGAGTCGGTGCAACAAGACTTACAGTATGTACTCCGAGCCCACAGCTTGGTTGCAGGTGTAAGAACAGGGTGGAAGAAAAGTGAAGAAATAAAATGAGGCTTGTGGGGGATTCTGGGAATGGAGCATTGCCACAAGCAAGAGAGTTCGTACCTTGTATGAGCTACAAACTGTTTTTAAATGTAACTATATTAGCAAGCAGTTATTACTACCGCACACTAGTCGCTTATAGAAGCAGACCAGTATAATTCAAAGTACCAGATTTATAACACACTTGATTTTCGTTTTGCTTTTCCCCTAATCTCTATTTTCAAATTCTAGCTCTCTCATCCAGCTAAGATGGCCGTGAGCCATATATACCCATTTTTACTTTGCGTTTTAAGTCATTTCCAATATTTATGCATTAGTTATAGCTTTTTGCATGATTTTTAATGAAAAGAAATGTAGAATGTAATTGTATAATTGCATTACCATAATTGATGTGAAAATCTGACCTACATATTCGTATTTGGAAATAAACAAACTCGGAGGCCTTGCAATTATTTTTTAGATTAATTCAATTTTAAGTTCCTTTATCTTTAATAAACCACTTTTTAATTTGATAATGGAAAATCTGCAGACATTTGGATGTGACAAATTTCTTTGCAATGAACCCACTCACACCCATAAGTTTTGTTAAGTGCAGCAGTGATACTTTCCTTTTATTTCCTAGACGAGAGCCAGCAATACATCACATTTATTAAGGCAGATGCTCAATACAGCTGAAACAAAGTCAACTAGTGAAAATTTAACTGCATTGCCTCCTGCATACATTAATAAAACAATGCAGCAGACCAGTTTTAGAAGCAAAATGTGCAGCAAAATGACTTTAAATACCGAGGCAAGATATCACTCTACCCCGAACACCTGGTCTGGTTGGTTATAAATGAATATGTGTATCAGACAAGTTTGGAATGCATGACAGATTTTCAAGATATGCACATAATATACATTTACATGTAATGAATTTATATTTAAACCATTTAAAGAGTTACTGGATACCCTGACTGTATGGCATGGATCTGGCTCTATTGAGCTTATGCTGGACAGCCATGGTGTTTATGGTAGGGTTCTGGGTTTTCCTGGATTGAAGACTCAAGGACCGGTTTGTCCTTGTATTGTTTTGTTTTCTATTTTGTATGCGATTTCTTTACTTTAATGTTACATGGTTTCCTTGAGGTGTGGAGGGAGAACATTTTGCAATGGGATGCTCTTGAACCTGCTGTACAGTTCTTTTACCTATGAGTCTGAGAGCCTTAGTGGGTATGTGTATGACTCACTGGAGTCTCGGTCTTGTACATGGTCAAGTAAGGGGCTAAAGTCTGTGCTGGCTCTCACTTTACCTAAGATGCGTGAAGAGTCTCCTACTTTTCTGTCACGCTGCACGGCACATTTTTCCTTTTATATGCCAATTCAAGCTGCTGACCCACGTACAAAAGGCTCTGCACAACCAAGGACCCGCCTACATTAACCATCGGCTGAACTTCCACCAACCATCGAGAAGTCTACTCTCCCTTTCACTTGCCGATACTCCCCGCATCTACCAAATCAGAAGTGGAGGACCCTTCTTCTCCCACATCGCAGCAAAGACCTGGAACAGCCTCACTATGCAACTCCGGACCATCGCCTCACTTAAGGAATTCCGAATGGCCCTCAACACATGACTTTTCGAATAAACCTTGGGGACCTGAAAGTGCCTGGATACCCTATCGGGTCATTAGCAGCGCTTTATAGATCGTAATTGATTGATTGATACATTCAACCTTAATGTTGAGCTTAACATGTTGATCTTTTTTTGACCACAGCTTTCATCAATTATTAAACAGAAGAAAATACTTAGAAATATAAAAGGGTGAGAAAAACACTACTTTATGCACATACTTGCTATAAATTCTAATATTTCGAGGAATAACATGTTGGCCTACAAAATATTGATCACAAGTGCAAGTGGGTATTTTTCACAGTACCAGAGAAAAAATAGTCCATGTCTGTGCCTGTGAGATCTCCTTCCTGGGGTCCCAGAGCCATCAGAGGTTACAGGTTCCAATTTGAGTGATTTACCATTGGTGTCTTAGGGTCTGTGTACTATAGGATAGGATTACCTAGCATCCATTTCCAGTACTTGACTCGCAGGGCAGGTAAGCACAGAATCCAAGGCTTGCTCAAAGATGTGGTGTACTCAAAGACGTGGTGTGGGTTGACGCTCAGAATACAGAAATGCTTTACCATATACCCTAGTAACTTAGGTGCTTATTTATGAGCCCCTTGCGACACCTTTGTGCCGCCGTTGCGTCACTTTTGGTGATGCAGTGGTAGCGTAAACAATGCGCCAATTTGCAGCATATTTACAAAGTGACACATCTAGGCAGATGCGTCACTTTGTAAGCCCTCGCCACATTATACCTGCGTCAGGTATAATGTATGCACGGTGGGCATTCCGACGCAAAAGAGCCTCGTAGAACTGGCACAGTGAAATCTATCAGATTACACTGCACCACTTCTGGGACGCCACTGGGTCAAATCCGTACGCCTGGGAGGCAGGCGTAAAGGTGACGCAGTGCTATAATCAGCCCATCCCCCTGCATTGCTGGAGTTGCGTCACGCTTCCCACACAATTCCAACGATGCATCAGTTTTACGTTGACAGATACGTCAGCAATACTGACGTACCTGTCATTCCTTGTGACATTATGCGTCATACAGTAAATATGGCGCACCCATCATATCGCAAAGAGGGCATAGTGAAAACTGTTGCATCTCTGTTTTCATGCATCGAACAACAGTTTTCATTAATAAGGCCCTTAATATATAGTCAGTGCTTTATGTTATAAAAAGTAAAATGCTTTACTCCACATAAAACTATAATACACAAAGAAAATCAGACCTCTAAAGCCACATCTTGACTGGAGATCTCAGTGCAAACTTGTTAGACCTGGCTTTTGCAGCGTGTTTACCCCCAAACTTTTTGCATTTTGGCCTCCTGTTTCTGACCCTATTTTTGTTGGTTTTAGGACTCTGGGTACTTTTAGCACTGCTAAATAAATTGTTAATATGGATTGGTGTCTCCATGATTGGCTTATATGATTTAATTCTAAGTCCCTAGTACAGTGCACTGTGTGTGGCCAGGACCTGTAAATGTTGCTAGTGGGCCTGCAGCACTGATTGTGCCACCCATACAAGCAGCCTTTCAAAAGGTTCTCAGACCTGCCACTGTAGTGTCTGCGTGCAGTTTTTACTGCCATGTCGACCTTACAGTGCATCCACTTACCAGGCCCTAACTTTTCCTTTCCTTACATATGAGGCAGCCCTCAGGTAGGCCCAAGGTACCCCTGCGGGCAGGTTGCAGTGTATGCGAAAGGTAGGGCATATCCTGGTTTGTGTGACATGTCCTGATAGTGAACTACAGTGTAATTCGTTTTTCACTGTGGAAAGGCTATCTGTCCCATAGGATAGCATTGGAGTTAATTTATAACTTCTTATACGTATAACTTCCCATTGGGACTAGGTAGGAAGCTGGAGTTTCATATGCCTGAACTCAGAATATAAAAATGCATCTTTTAGTAAAGACGATTTTTGTATTGTGTGTTTGAAAATACCACTTTTGGAAAGTGAGTATTTTCTTGCTTAGCCATCCTGTGTGCCTCTACTGGTTTGTCGATTGACTGTCTGGCTTTGCAGTGACAGGGGCTTGGGATGTGAATTCATTGTGGACATCCACTGGCGGGGCAGGTTTGAGATGTGTCCTGCCTTTCCAGGATGAGTCAGGGCTGGACTGAATGGACCTGGGCTGCATTTAGAGTAGGAGGGAGATTCCCTTGCACCTGAATGGGCCTGGTCTGCCTTACACAATGCTGTCTCCACCTCCTGCAGGGAAACTGGACCAGGGAGGACAGCACTGGTTTTGAATGAGCACAGAGCCTCTGCCACAAGAGAATAAAGAGAACTTGAGTATAAATACTGGGGCCCAGACTCCAGAACTTAGGGGCATATTATCAAGCACGGCGATAAAATTATCGCCGCTTTAGCGGCAGAAAACTGCCGCTAAAGCGGCGATAATGGGCTTGATAATATGCTCTATGGAATTCCAATTGAAGCCCATGTTAGATGTGAAGGGCATCTAACATGGAGCAGTTTAATTTTATCGCCGTGCTTGATAATATGCCCCTTAATACTTCTGGACTCAAGTGGAACTTCTGCCAAGAAGAAGAGCTGGGAAAGCTGAAGGAGACATACAGCCCCTTTGCTCTGTGATGTCTGGGGTTGGCCTGCAGTAGCTGCTTCTGCGCAGGAGAGGACAAAGACTTTGCTATGTGCTGTGTATCCTGCTTGAAGAAGATCTCCAAGGGCTTGAAGTAGGGCTTGCCTCCTGTTATGAAGTCTTAGGGACACAAAGACTTCACCACCAGCTCCCCTGAACTTCCTTGCTTGCCTGTTCCTGTGTTGGACCTCTGGAGGTTGTTCCTGCTGCTGGGAGCTGGGAAAAGAGAAGCAATTAAAGAAACGTGACACATCCGCACCCGTTCTGACGCAACATCGCCATGCGGGAAGAATTCCCATGCATCGCCATCATGCCACTGAAGATACCAACGCAGCGCCTGCCCGCAGTTGGAGAAAAAGATGCACGCCGTATCTCGTGCACCGATCTCCAAAGTCTGAGATCATCGCACCGATTCCAACGCAGGTCCTGCTGTGCGACTGCAAGCACCGACGCATCGTGGGACTGCGGCTGGAGAGATCAATGCAGAACGGTTGCCGCTACATCGAGAACCGATGCACCCCCGAGTCCACACACAGGCCGCCAAGTCTACAGCAACATTGGGGCCGCAGTAAGAAACCAACACATCACCTCCCCACACAGTAAGAAACTGACGCATCACCTCCTCTTCAGTAAGGAACCGACGCATCACCTCCCCTGCGTGGCTGTAACAAACCAACGCATCACCTCCCCTGGAGCAAGGAACCAACGCATCACCTTCTCTGTCCCTAAGGAACCGACGCATCACCTTCCCTGCAGCTGTTTTTGTTTATGATTTTGACGCATCCAAGGTACTTTGGGCCTCATTGTGGGGGCAGTGGGACAGCCACCATCACCCCGTCGGTGGCAAACCCTTCGCCATCTGTGACTGCGTTACCGCCTGCCTCATTATGATGGCCGGTGGTTCTTTGGTGGTCAAGGAGCCCGTCGGTCCGTCAGAGGAGCAGTAATACCTACAATGGTGACAGTGCTTTCCCGGCAACGCCGTAGGTATTACAATGTTCATTTCCACCGGCCCATTCATGGCAGTGAACCTTCAAGGAAAAGGCTGGCGGAAAGGGACATTAGGGCCCGTAGCAGGCCCCCCTTCACCCCTGGGCCTCAGCTTTGTGTCTTGGGAGGCACCTGTGGTGCCCCCCTATATATCCCTGCACCATGTGGCAGGCATTGCATGATGCCTGGCACTTAGTGCAGGGATATGTGTAATGTCCCTTTTTTATACTGCAGTGTGTTCTGCAGCCCACAGCACACGTCCCAATACAAAATATAGACATTGCGACTGCTGTGGTGGCGGTTGCATCCTAATTTGGCTGGCGAGACCGCAGACTTGTAGTCGGGCATCCCATTTCCGAATGGATGGGGTCGGATGTAAGTACAACCGTCATCCTAATGAGGCCCTTTGTGTTGAAAGTGCCTCATCTATAGTTTGCTATGGACAGAACAGTTTTTACCTTTTAAGTCATACCTTGATAACTGTATGTTGGATTTTTTTTGTTTTGGTCTTGTTTGGTTTAGATAAAGATTACTTATTTTTCGAAATTGGTGCGGTGTCCATTTGTAGTGTGTTTACTGTATTATTGTGTGTGTGCACAAATGCTTGGTTCACTGACAGAATATCGACATCTAAAATATCCCCTTACCAAAATATTGTGTCATAAATATCAATGTCGAAAATATCAACATCCTATATTTATAATGGTAAGTACAAAAATATCGGAAAAAAATATCGATATCATTAATATAGTTGTACAAAATATTGTTTTTTAGATATATAAAATAATAAATATTCAATATATTAAATAGTAACATTAATTTAAAAACATTAGTTTTAATATATATCTTAACAAATATAACAAATAAACTTAATTTAAAAAAAGTTAAACACACAGATATAATAATTAATATATATGTATTTACTTTAAAACAGTTTTATAATTTAAAAATGTTAAAAAATATAACAAATAAGGGCCTCAATACAATGTCAGTCGGAAAAGCTCTGAACGGCATTCGGTTTGTCCGAATCCGTGTCAGAATCCATGTTTCCGACTGACTCGGAAACATTTCCGACTGCCCAATTATGATGAAAGGTAACCATTCGGTCTTGGTTCCGAGCAGCATTCGGAGAAACCGAGTCAGTCGGAGATGACTCGTACAGCTCTACAGACCGCCTTTCCAACCAAGCAATTACGATGTAGGATTTGGGCAGCCTTTCCAACTCGGTTAGTTCGACACGGAACCTCTGTTGGAAGCCGACTTTGGGGGCCCGTAGCAGCCCCCCCTACACCCGGAGGCCTCCGGTTGGGGCCCAAGGAGGTACCCAAGGGACCCCACTTTGAAACCCCCATTGCTCACAAGGAACTCATTTATCAAAGCAATACTGTATGCACAAGCTTAAAGTAACTTGCTCAGATTTAATCTAAATCATTGCTATCCAGTTCCGACCTTCCTAATTAGGTCACGGTAGAAATACCTGAAAGTAGTTGACAGGGAGACATCAAGGGTTAACAGTCGAAACCCGATGTTAGTCACTCTTTTCAGTTCCGGGACGAATCAAGCGTCACCATCTCGGTCCTCTCAGTGGAGTTGGAACAAACTAAATAGTCCCACTAATCTGCAGCTCCTGTGCAATTGTTCCCTATTCTTCACCTGGCATTTCCTCCATACTCCAGGATACCCCTAAGAAATTGACGCCCTGTGCTGTACTGTCCCCAGAAACGCTGTCCTTAAGAGACCCCATATCAAGAGAGGATCGAAACGTCATCGACACTAACAAGCATGAATACTACATTATCTATTGTGTATAGCTTGTCCTTTTGATATTTACCAATAACCTGTTTCCCCATTTTTTCACAATTTTTCACTTAGTAATCACCAGGATAGGTTATGGTCACTTCACTGGGGCTCACAATTCACTCTCAATTGTTTTATGTATAAGGAAATACATCTGTGGTAAAGACTGTGACTGCAGAATAAATCCTACTTACTTCGGCTCAAGTAAGCACTATCTTGACTAATTGTTGTGTTGGGCTTCTTAAGAATTCTCATAAAAGAGTGTGCAATATATAGATACTTTCAGGTATTTCTACCATGACCTAATTAGGAAGGTCGGAACTGGATAGCTATGATTTAGATTAAATCTGAGCAAGTTACTTCAAGCTTGTGCATACAGTATTGCTTTGATAAATGAGTTCCTTGTGAACAATGTGTTTTTATGCTTGAATGCAAACTCAGCTCGCAAGGACGTATGGGTCGCTCTTGTGTTTTTTGAAATATTGATTGTGCAGGCCACTTTGAAACCATGCACAGTGTGTCAGGCACCATGGGGAGACCGCCACAGGGTGAAAGGTTTTCCGCAAACACCCCTTTCTTTAATGGAAACCTGTGTTGTCGTTGGGAACACAGGCTCCCATTGAAGTCAATGGGAGCCCGACCGAATGGTGTTCGGAAACATCGTAATCGATTCCGAGCCGGTCGGAAACGATTCCGACAAGGAGTCGGTCGAATGCTTTCCGACAAACATCGTAATGAGGCCCTTAAATATATATATATTATCTACTGGCGGTCGCCAGTAGATTATATATATATATATATTCAGTGAAAAAAGCATAGGTTTCACACACGTTATAGTTAGGAATTAGCATTTAAAAAACCTTAGAAATTCAGTGAAAAAACCATAGGTTTCACACATGTTATAGTTAGCTGGACATTTTACTCGTAAAAAACCAATGAAATTCCCCCGTTATAGTTAGTTCAGCTAACTATAACTCGCGCGCCCGCAATGAACTGCTGATGACGTCACATATTACATCACTCATGACATGGTCA
Organism: Triturus cristatus; assembly: GCF_964204655.1. Classification (NCBI taxonomy): domain Eukaryota; kingdom Metazoa; phylum Chordata; class Amphibia; order Caudata; family Salamandridae; genus Triturus; species Triturus cristatus. The sequence goes on from NC_140582.1 coordinate 503,390,565, forward strand.
GTGACATCACTCATGACATCACTGATGACATCTCAAATGACATCACTGATGACCTCACTGATGACATCATCCAGTGAATGTGTGTTTTTCTGAAAATTAAATATGTTTTATATATGTATATCTCAAGGTTGATGGAAGAATAAATGGGTATATTACTGTCTAAATGGATGATTTCTTTTTGAAAAATTGATTATGTAACTGACTGATTAAGTGTATCATAGTGAATACATGGCTTAGTGAGTAATGTTTAAATATATAAATATCTGTATCATTTTTTCACTTTGTGTATAAGTGGCTGCATGGGTTGGTGAGTAGCTACATGGGTGTCTATATAGGTTATTAGTTGGTTTTTTGAGTATCAGTCTGAGTGTCTGCATGGTTCGGTGGGGGGTATGACGTAGTGCATAGGTGCATGAATGAGTGACTCACTGTTTGTATGTGTTGAACAGAGCATGTGTGCAGGACTGCATGGGTGGATGAGTGTGTGTATGGGTGTGTTAGTGAGTGAATGACTGTCTCAATAGTGTCTTTATGAGTAACTACATATGTTTAAAACTAGTATATGTGACTATTGGTTTATATATGTGAGTATATGTGAGAGTGAGAGATTGAAAGAGTTCCTGTATGAATAAGTATGTATTTCCATAAGTGATTGTTTAAAAGACTAAGTATGTGTAAGTTTCCGTAGAAGTGTGGTGGTGTGTGTATAACTGTATATGCAAGTAAATGTATGTTTGATTCTTTATTAGCATGAGTGACTATGTGTGTGAGTAGCTCTATGGATGAGTGGCATTGTGTAACAGGATGTATAGGTGTATGAGTACATATGATAAGTGAGTACATGTATGAGTGACTGTATTGGACTGTTGGTGAATGAGTGGATGTGTATGTGGATCTTAGAATTACTGAAGAGGTTGTTGTAACTGTTATTGGTATGTCCATTGTTTTGTAAATTTTAGTCTCTATTTTTGAATGTGTGTATCAAAGGTTTTATTAGGGGAAGAGGAGGTCTGCCACTCTATCACAAGGATGATGTCATCAGTGAGGTCATCAGTGATGTCATTTGAGATGTCATCAGTGATGTCATGAGTGATGTCACTGACCATGTCATGAGTGATGTAATATGTGACGTCATCAGCAGTTCATTGCGGGCGCGCGAGTTATAGTTAGCTGAACTAACTATAACGGGGGAATTTCATTGGTTTTTTACGAGTAAAATGTCCAGCTAACTATAACATGTGTGAAACCTATGGTTTTTTCACTGAATTTCTAAGGTTTTTTAAATGCTAATTCCTAACTATAACGTGTGTGAAACCTATGGTTTTTTCACTGAATTTCTAAGGTTTTTTAAATGCTAATTCCTAACTATAACGTGTGTGAAACCCATGGTTTTTTCAGTGAATTTGCAAGGTTTTTTAAATGCTAATTCCTAACTATAACGTGTGTGAAACCCATGGTTTTTTCAGTGAATTTGCAAGGTTTTTTAAATGCTAATTTTTTTTTTTCTTCTATTTTTTCTAACATATTTGTATTTTAATTTTCTTACCTTTTATAAAGACTATGATTAAATTTTTAAAATTCTTTAATATGTTTTTTTTAATATATTTTTTAAAATAAACATGTAAAATTTATTTGCAGTACTTTTTTTCTATTTTTTTTTTTATTTTTTTAGTACGCGTACCGTAAGCTCACGGTAAGCGTACGGTTTACGCAACGTCCGTAATTTTCCTACGCTGCTTGCGTATAGTTACGCGATTTGCGTAGCCGCGCGTACTCCGCGTGGGACGCGTACGCGTGTACGCTACACGCGCACGTTACGCGGAAGTGCCGGGAGTGACTGTTATGCGCATGCGCGCAAGCGCGTGTCTTTTTTACGCGCATGCGCACTTTTGCCGTAAGCGTACCGTAAGCGTACCGTAAGCGTACGGTAGGTCATGTGATCATGAAACACAACTTTTGATTGGTTGAAACTACTTTCAGTTCTAGAACTCTCCTACACCACACCCATTCCCCTCATTTCTGCTTGTGATCCCTTGGGAGAAGGAGCTGGTTTGTCTTTGGGATACGATGGCAGAACAGCAGAGCTCTTCTGAGAGTGAGGCTAGCACTAGCAGCACTGTCTTGAGGCAGAGATCGAGGAAACAAAAGCCCTCTTATGTATGGGATTATTTTACTTTTCCTGAAGGCCAGCAAAAGGTAAATGCACCCTTAGTGACTTGTAAGCTGTGTAAGCGTGTACTTTCTAGAGGTAATCCTAACAGGAAGTATTCCTTTGGGAATCACACCATGAAGAGACACCTCCAGGATGTACACAGAAGGACACATGGTCATCTTTTTGGAGGTAACTCTTCAGAAAGACAAGCCAGTACATCCACAGCAGCTCAGCCTGAACCATCATCTGCAGGGCTGACTCCTTCTTCTGCAGGTCAGGTGAGCCCTTCATCTGTGGGGGGAGAATCTCCTTTTGCTGGCCCTCTGGAAATCAACCCTCGATTTCGGAAGGTTGATATTCGATGCACATTTTGTCAAGATCTAATTTGCTATAGGGAGACCAGTGTTTCCCTAGTGAACAACAAAATAGATCAACACATTTGTCGCTTTGAATAATTTTCCCATGCTTCCTTTCCTCTGTCCCTGCATGAACACAACGGTTCTTTTAAGAGCCAACCTTATCTTTCATCTTTTTTTTACATATGTTTTTAAAAACTTTTTTTTATTTATTTTTTACCGTACGCGTACGGTGCGCGTACCTTTTTTTTTTTTTTTTTTAAAAACACTAAAAATCAATAAACACATTACAAGGTCCTTGAGAGACTACAATTATTATTATTGACTTACCATACTCACTGAAAAAATATTTATTCATTTGTTTTTTTTAAAAATAGTTTTAAAAATGTTTGTAGTTTTCGAAAATTTTCTATATCTATCTGGAAAAAAAGAAAAAAGTATTAATATTTTTAAAACATTTTATAATACAGTACACATATTTACATTTTTTTCCATAAAATATTTTTGCCTTATTTTTGCTGTTTTCAGAATATATTGCATTTCACTATAAATTGTGAAAGCAATTGCATTCATCATTTTACAGCGGGCAAAAAAAAATAACAATCACAAAGATTGTATTAAAAAAGCCCTGATTCTTTTTTTACTTAAACTTAACATTATAGAAATGCATAATATTCTAAAAAAATATCATCTAATACCAATACTTATTTCTTTAAAATACCGTCTGATATGTTTGTTTCAGAAGTATAATCACAATATTATATCTCAAATAACTCCAAAATACATCTGATTTCATTTCCTTTAGACCAAATAGTAATTTTAAAATTCTTTTTTGATTAAATTTCCAATGGTAATCCAATAAAATTCTAAAGTTTTATTTGTACAGATCTCACCGATTCTCTGTAACAATTCCTTTATTGTATTTAAATATATTACTACATTTCTTTTCACAATAGTCACAAAACGAAATTTCTATGCCAATTTGAATGCACACTAACTGCTCTTTTTTTTGGGCAAGTGAAAATCACTTTTACAAACTGTCACATTATGAAACCACTTTTCAGATTTTTTAAAAAGCCCATGTCCAGACTGCTACACTACAGCAAGGGCAACCAGCCTTAGTGATGCTGAATGTATTTGCATTACAGACTGAAACCTGAAAACCCCACTCGCTTGTAAATACTGTGCATGACTATACATGGCAAGCACATGGGTGTGTGCTAAGACTCTGCTTCTTCCCCCAAAAATTCGCTCCCCCTTTCCATCTAATGCAACTGTGAAATCACCAGAGCAAGACGCAATAAATCTCTGCCTATAATTCCTCTCTGCACACAGAGTCATGTTTTCACATTAGTCCCAAAACGAAATTTCTTTGCCAATTTGAAAGCACACTTACTGCTCTTTTTTTTTTCGGCGCAAGTGAAAATCACTTTTACAGACTGACACATTATGAAACCACTTTTTTTGATTTATTTAAATGCACATGTCCAAACTGTTTTTTCAGACCACCACCATGTGTATTCTCGGTGACTGCCTACACTCCAGCAAGGGCAACCAGCCTTAGTGATGCTGAATGTATTTGCATTACAGACTGAAACCTGAAAACCCCACTCGCTTGTAAATACTGTGCATGACTATACATGGCAAGCACATGGGTGTGTGCTAAGACTCTGCTTCTTCCCCCAAAAATTCGCTCCCCCTTTCCATCTAATGCAACTGTGAAATCACCAGAGCAAGACGCAATAAATCTCTGCCTATAATTCCTCTCTGCACACAGAGTCATGTTTTCACATTAGTCCCAAAACGAAATTTCTTTGCCAATTTGAAAGCACACTTACTGCTCTTTTTTTTTTCGGGGCAAGTGAAAATCACTTTTACAGACTGACACATTATGAAACCACCATGTGTAACTACAACAAAAACAATTTCCATTTCTATTATTCATTTCTTAAGTTACCACATACATCCCCTCTCAAACTGTAAACTCACCTTTAAAATTAGTTAGTTGTGAAAGAAATGTGACACTCAAACAGCAGATTATCAGAGCCAGGATCTCTGTTGTGTTCACCTCTCTCCTCTCAGCAGAACCAGATAATGGCAAACTTTCCCTCTATTTTTCCACACATATACTTGTAAGTTTCAAATCTCAGTGCTTCCCCCTTTTTTTCAAATGTAATCACACATTTCTATTGGTTGAAAACCAACCCTTTTCCAAAAGTACCCTTCCCCCAACTTGACTTCTGCCTAGTACCCTTCCCCCAACTTGACTTCTGCCTGCTACCATAGCAACAGCTCATGGAACACTGCTGTGTTGAGTTAGGTCAGAAGTTCGCCAAACAATGTTTCAATTCCACAGAGCAAGAGTGCTTGACTTTTCAAACCTAACAGCAAATCCATAGTACTGTTCTTTGGTTACACATTTTTTTTTTACCAATACAAAACATGCTTCTATTAATTTACACATACAGCCTAGTTTTTATTCTAGAATGGTATGAAACAGCCAATCAGTTCTTTTTGTTTTGAAAAAAATATGTATGCCTCCATTTCCAAACTGTCTTTCTTTTCATATTGCCATTCTACTGAAAGACACCTCCTGAGTGCATCCAGTTCTCCTTTGAAGATGTTCACAGTGTGGATTGTAGGGCACAGCTATGTCTTCTGGAGTGAAAAGTTTGCAGAGAAAACAGGTATGGTGAGAGACCTTGCTTTGCCAAATGTAGACATTAAATGGATTGGTCAGAGAGGGTTAAAGTGGCACCAATTGATGCCATTGGTGAAATCCTTCATTCAAATCCAACACCCTGACCTCATAATAGTGCACTGTGGTGGCAATGACCTAGGCACTTTGACTGAGGTAGGTCTGGAAATGCTTATGAAGGACACCTTTGCACAACTGTTTACACTTTTCCCTAAAACTGCCTTTGTGTTTTCCAACATATGCCAAAGGCAAAAATGGAACTGGTCCAATCATTTCTGTCCACAGATTGACAAAGCAAGAAAGCACGTCAACAAATCTGTTTCTGCTTTCCTCCGTGACTATGGTATGGGTGCCATTTACCACAACAACTTGCGTTATGACATGCAAGACATTTATAGAGGAGATGGTGTGCACTTCAATGATGAAGGGAACAGAGTCTTCCTCTAGAACCTTAGACTCTGCATCGGTACTTACTTGTAGGTACCACTAAAAAAATGACTTCATAAACACAACAGCTCTTTTTAGAGCTCCCTAATATCTAAACTCTTAAATCTGCTTTTCATTTATTTTTTTTACCGTACGCTTACCGTAAGCTTCCCGTACGCGTACCCCGTGATTTTTTTTAAAATCAATAAATGTTTTTTTTGTACTTTTCTGTCCTTCTTTGACCCCCTTACAAATGTTAGGGGGTCTGTAACTCTCCTCATTGCCCCCTTTCCTTGTTTTCACTCTTTTTTTTCAGAGTGAAATACACAAAATGGCGGCCGCCGCTTCCTGGTTTCGACCGATTCGAATGTTTACTAAGATCTAAGAGCCAATCAGAATCGCGCTCGCGCACGCCACCGTACGCTTACCGTAAGCGTACGGTAAGCGTACCGTAAGCGGGCTCAGATATATATATTGATTTAAAGGCTATTTTCTCAGAATCTACTGAACAGATTTACACCAAACCTACAAAAGGCACTTCCTTGACCTAGGGACTACCTCTCTGCCAAATTTTGAGTAATTCTGTTCAGCCGTTCGGGCTGTAGCTCGTTCTAAAGGTCCTATGGAAAAATGCATGGGAAAAACACGTTTTGGGACCCCCCTTTTATCTCAGCCCCCGCTTGACGGATCCCCCCGAGACTTTCAGGGTAGGAGCGGAGCGTAGCGCCCCACCTATTTTGAGAAATTCGCGAGGATTCGTCGACCGGCGCCAAAGTTATTCAAAATAGAATGATATATATATATATATATATATATATATATATATATATAACCAACTGGCGGTCGCCAGTAGGTAGTTATAGTTAGGACCCTGTTTCCATAGGAAATCCGCAACATTCTATTTGGAATAACTTTGGCGCCGGTCGACGAATCCTCGCGAAATTTTCAAAATAGGTGGGGCGCTCCTCTCCGCTCCTACCCTGAAAGTCTCGGGGGGATTCGTCAAGCAGGGGCCGAGAAAAAAGGGGGGTCCCAAAACGCGTTTTCCCCATGCATTTTTCCATAGGACCTTTAGACACAGCTACAGCCCGAACGGCTGAACAGAATTACTTGAAATTTGGCAGAGAGGTAGCCATCAGGTCAAGGAAGTGCCTTTTGCAGGTCTGGTGTAAATCTGTTCAGTATTTCCTGAGAAAATAGCATTTAAAAGCATATATATATGTGGGCGGAGCCTAACCACACATCTCATCCTGAGATCTGATTGGCTGTCAGCACTTCATCCAAGAAGTGTTGGCAGCCATCTTGGGACCAATATACATGATAGCACCTCATTAAAAAGCATTGCAGTTAATAGAAGGTTTTAAAACTTTAGTTACATTAAAAATCATTTGTTGATGGTACCATACTCATTTTAGGAATTGTGGTATGTTCTAAGGTGATTTCACCATGTGAAAAAGCCTTCTGCTGGGATATCATGATTGAGAGAAAAATATTTTCTCATGCTTTTACCACAGAGGTTTGGAAGGTGATCTATAGGCTAAACTGAGAGCTTATTTTCTGTAAATTCACATTATCTTTCTCAGTCATGTGAGAATGAAGTCTGACATTCTCAGTAAAACATGTACATCCAACAAGGGCAGAGACTGTCAGTTGATTCCTTTGTGTTCTACTGCAGCTTCCCAGAGTGTTCCAAAGAACTACTAGAGCGCTAACAGTCCTACTTATGATAAACGTATGGCACACCTGAAGCCATCTTGCTTGGATTAAAGTGGTAACTCTTAAAACATTTAATTTAAAAAGGAACAAAATGAGGGGGTTCATTTTTCCATAAAAAGTATGATTAGTGCTGCAGAAAGAAAAAGTAGGGCACATTTTGAGTGACTTCTCAAATCCTCTTCTATTTCATTAAAAAATTCTGACATGCAGACTGAAACATGCACTTTCAATACCAGCAGCAGTTTTCCCTGGTGAGCAGTAGCTTTACTACAGTGATCTAATGAGCAAAAAGAGTGCTAACATTCTGAATTTATGGCAAATGTGTGACACATCTGAATGCCTTCTTGATGGAATCAAAGTAAAAAACTGAAAGTATTTCCTACTGAGGAGACTGCAGTAAATGAGGAAATTAGGAAACTTCATAACAAATAAGTCTCCCAAGATGGCCACCAGAGACAAAAGAGCCCAAATGTAGCCCAAATATCACCCAGATGTAGCCCAAGTATAGCCCAATGACAGAATGTCCCAGAATGTTCTTAAAAACAACTAGAGCGCTTACTGTCTTCATTATGACAAAAGTATGGCACACCTGAAGCCATCTTGATTGGAATAAACTGGTAACACTTAAAACATTTAATTTAAAAAGGAACACAATGAGGAGGTTCATTTTGCCATAGAAATTATGATTAATGCTGAAGAAAGAAAATGAGGGCACATTTTGAGTGACTTCTCAAATCCTCTTCTATTTCATTAAAAAATTCTGACATGCAGACTGAAACATGCACTTTTAATACCAGGAGCAGACTTCCATGGTGCAGTAGTTTTACTACAGTGATCTAATGAGCAACTAGAGTGCTAACATTCAGAATTTATGGCAAATGTGTGACATATCTGAATACCTTCATGATGGAATCAAAGTAAAAAACTGAAAGCATTTCCTACTGAGAAGACTGCAGTACATGAGGAAATTAGGAAACTTCATAACAAATAAATCTCCCAAGATGGCCACCGGAGACAAAAGAGCCCAAATGTAGCCCAAAATCACCCAGATGTAGCCCAAATATAGCCCAATGACAGAAGTGTGCAAAACACTTATTATTTTGTGTTTTTGCAGTGTTATATAGTGCAGACTTGTCAGGTATTGGAGTGCTTTACATGAGCATTGGTTACATCACACAAGAACAAATTCATTTTGGTTGTAGACATGGGGAGACTAAGTGATTTGACCAGAATCACAGAATGTCGAGCTGAAGCAGAAACTTCAACCTGGTTCCCCAGTTGCAAAGTCTGCAGTTCTGGAAGTAACACCACATCCTCTCCCCTAAGTGCAATATTTAATCAAGTGGTCAACTGGATAAAAAAACATAAAGATAACAAATAATTTAAAAGTGCTTTGTCGCTATTTGAAAACTCAGAAAATATGTCCTTATTTTAGTCTTTTCGAGCACTAACCATAATTTTGATGCCAATAAGACCCTCTCATATATGTAATTTCTAAAGGAAATGCTCTAGGTATTACAGTTTTGATTACATCAAGATGATGTCAGGCGTTCCACACTTTTGTAATAAATATAGAATGTTAGCAATCTAGTTGTTAATTAGGATACTGTTGAGAGGCAGAGGCCAGGGGCACGGACTCTGAAAATTGAAGGCAGGTAGGAGGGTGCAAAGGCAACAATTTAACCACACTGAGCAGGCAGGAAGGGCCGTGGAAGCACAACAGACTATGGAGGGCAGTGGAAAGGGGGCAGGGGCAACAAACCAACAATACAGGACTTGCAAGCGAGGCTGTTGGAGGGAATATCTATTACGGGTCAAGGAAGCTAGGGGCGGTCCCCAGATCCCCGGGAGCCACCACAGAACTGAGCAGGAGAGTGAGTCAGGGACAAAAGGGGCACCTTAATTTGAGCCGGGGTGCCTAGGAACGCTTGCTCCAAAAATGAAGAAAACAGACATCTGAGACATGGAATTGGAGGCAGAATACAATGGCAGTTTAATGAGAAGATGCAACTTCAAGGAAACCGCAGAATAGAGACATAAAGTACAAAATACAGAATCCAGATAATCATACAGCTGTCATAATATTCTCTGTATCTCAATTAATGTACTGACAGAGAGAGAGAGAAAACACATCTATAAATGCATCATGAGAAACAAGTTACACCAAGGAAAATGTTACCTAGGAACACTCACGTTTACTCTTAGAGCAAGCATTCCTGCAATTACAATACAAAATCTTTTAAATGCAAAAGTAAAGAGAACAATGGTTAAACATAACATGACATTTCATATAGGTAAAATAGAATAAGATACTTCAAGCAAAGCAGAGCAAGACATTTTAAGCAAAGGAAGACAAGAGCTCCCAGCTCTTGGGGAAAACCTGCACTGCCTGTTAACCTACATACAGACGGCGAGGTAGTCCGTCGATATCTGTGGGTGCTCCCTTTTTATATCATTTTGTGGGCTCCTTTGCACGCTACATCTACCTACGTATGCTACCCAAAAGCTTCGTCTGCAGATTTTACCAGACATTTCGTCATTTACCCACTTAATGCTGACAATGGACTGGGTGAAAAGGTCAGTCTCTCAGGCCATGCGCTTATCGTAAGTTCCATAGAGCAAGCAGAAAATAATGGGTATTGTACGGGAATTCAATATATTCATGTATAAAATCTCCTCAGTTCTCCTGCCTTGACGCTCTGCGGTTGCCACTTCCTTAAAAGCGGGAAACCTGCCCAGGAAGCAAGTACCAGTCCAGGATGCAGCCTACTGTATGTCGACAGCTTCAGGGGGATGTTGAACTTTGATACCGAGCACGGAGCACTCGGGTAGGGTGGGGGCTACTAGTTTGGATCAGAAGGCCTCGCAGACCTGCCTTCAGACTGCTATACACTAAAATTGCAGAGCTATGGTCAATTTAACAAAGAGGCCTACATATTGAACAGAAGGGCCTACACAGGGGTTTTATGCTGGCTGAGTGGTAAGGATGTCTCAGGATAATTATATAGCAACACAGGACCCGCTGGTCAATTTAATACGGCCTACAAATGCAGCTGGCAGGGCAAGGACAAGGGTCTCATACTTCAGGTGTGGACAGAACGGGCCAGGGGCCCCCTGTGATACAAAATCTACCCTCCTTCAAGGCTGTGGCAATGTAATAGACCATTGTGGGCAGAAGGAAGAGGCAATGGTAGTACAACCATACATGCCAACAGACCCGATTCAGCCAGGAAACGTCCAATGTTTTTAAGCTCAAATGGGCTTTATTTGATCTGTCTCCTGTCTACAATATCCTCTTTTTCAATGTAACTCAAAGGGGAAAATCAATACCCCAGTTTTTTTTCAAAATCTCCCTCTTACCAAGTTCAAAATGTTCGCAAGTATGGTACATTGGATCATGGAAGGAAATGGGATAGGGACATGGACTTGGATAACAGAGGACAGGAGGGACATGGAGAGGTGCACCAAACTGACCCTGCAGGGCAGGCATCAGGGTTTGCAGCAGCACAATACACCACACAGGGCATGCAGGACGGGAGTGCAGCACAACAATCCATAGAAAGCAAGAGGGAGGGGACAGGACCATGCACATGGACAACAGAGAACAGAGGGGCAAGAGGCAATGGTAGCTAGCTGACCATAATGGACAGACAGGAGAGAAAGCTGCAGCATAACAGACCATAAAGGGCAGGAGGGACGGATCAGGGGCATTACAATGGAACAGACAAGCCAGGAGGGAGGGAGTAGGGCTGGGGGCAAGGGGGCAGGGCAGGAGCAGCAAGATAGCCATGGAGGTCAGGCAGGATGGGCACTAGAAGCAAGACACACCATGAAGAGCAACAGTGAGACTGTGATGGCATACACACAGACCATGGAGGGAAGGTGGGAGGGGGTCAGGGCCAGCTAACTGACCACACAGGGAAGGTGGGAGGGGCCATGGCAGCACAGAAGACCATGCATGGCAAGTGGGAGGGTTAGTGGCAGCACAATGGCTATGATGGGCAAGAAGGAGGGTGGAGGGGCATGCACAAAGGACGATGGAGGATAGAAGGGAGGGTCAGGACCTGTGCACAGACAAGAAAGTTCAGGGGAAGGGACCTCACAACAGACCACACGGGGCAGGCAGGAGGAGCAGTTGCAGCACAACAGACCAGGGAGGGCAGAAGGGTGTGGCAGTACAATGGACCATGTAGGACAGGAGGAAGAGGATAGGGGCATGGCATGTGGACAGGCAGGGTGGAGGTGGCAGGGACAGGTTACAGTCATCTGACAATGCTAGGCAGGTGGGAGGGGAGTGGCAGCTCAACAGAACACTCAGAGTAGATAGGAGTGGCAGGTCCATGGGACATGGTGGGCAAAAAGGATGGAGCAGGGGCATGCACAAAGACATCGGAGGGCAGGGGGAAGGAGAATAGGGGCAGCAAGCTAAGCACAGAGTTTAAGCAGGAGGTCAATGATGGGGCATAGAATTGGGCAATGGAGGGCAGGAGGAGTGGACTGGTATATCATACTAAATTGAGGGCAGTGGCAGCACATCAGACCATGCATGGCAGGAGGGAGGAGGCTAGTCCATGGATTCACACAACAGAGGATAGGGAGGAAGGGGATGGGGCAGCAAGCTAACTGTTCAGAGAAGGCGGGTATTAGGAACTTTATTGATTTTAAAACATTGTGTCTGTGCGAACTACTTAAAATATGAACAAGTATGCAGCATAATCTCACTTTTATTCAGGAAGAAGTGGACGTTTGTGACTGTGACTCCGGGCTCACTTGGCAGAAACACCCCCTGACCCTCCACCCCCTATCGCAAAATGTAATGCCCGTGAAAAGGGTAGGTGAACACAGTGTTATATAGAACATAGTCCTGAGAGCACGATTGAAAATGAAAACTAGATATAGTGTATGGTATAAACTATGCACCAAAAAGTGTGATATAAGATGAACCGGGCGTGAAATATAATATGCAATACATTGTGCGCAATGACAGATTCATTGGAGAGCGCGAGATAGCACAGGCACTAGCGCGTGCTATGCGATATGCGCCTTGGAGTGTAATATGCACAGGGCAGTGTTGTGTAACCTAACTAGTCTCTAAAGTTGTAATATAAAATATGTGCTGGGGAGTGTAACGTTGCATATGCACTGTGACAAAGATATGGATCCCAGATTGTAATATGTATGGCATAGCACTGTGCGTTATAACATAGGCATCGAGAAAGGCACGTTAGATGGGGCAATATAACCCGTGCGAAGACAAGTGTGGCATGACATATTCACGGGGTGGTGTTACAGTGCACATGGGCTAGAGAGTGTCATAGCATATGCACTAGCTAGTGGAATACAACACAGAGGTGTGTGGCACTCGGCAGGCAATGGTGGGTGTAACACAGCATTGGGCTCTGTCAGGAGCACGCTGTGACTCTCAAGTGATGTTCGTCCCCTTTCCAGAGAGTAAAATAAAAAGTATTACACATCCGGCAGTGGATGTGTGTTTTATTAACCGTGAGGGGGGTTTCTTGCATAGTTTTGGTCGAATTTTTGTCGAATCCCCTTTGAATGGCTTGGTGTGCATGTGTATTAAATGTGCCCGTCAATAGCTACCCATGTTTGTATAAATAAACGACAAGGGTGTCTACCAGGATTAGGCACGGTAGGGCATCAGACATGTCAGAGCTTCACTAGTGGTGTAAATACATTCCACGTGGATTCATTGCATGCATAGTCGCCTTTTAATGAATATCACGCAAATCGTCATGGTGATAGGTACGTACGGTTTGTCCAGCATGTCCTAGGTGTGTCTATGAATATATATTTTTTTAAAATAATAAAAAACAGTGGCCGGCCCTGGGGATTGGGGTCAAAAAAATATAATTAGGAGACTGGCCCTGGGGGATGGGGTCATCAGGGCCAATAAATTAGAATAAGAAGGGGAACCAAACAGCCCCCCTTCTTAAAAAACTAAAATAAATAAAAGACTGGCATCGTGCCGGAGGCCATGCCCCCTCCGTGCAGCACTCTCCAAACGCGCCCCCAACAGGCATCTCCAGTATGCGCCAGGGAGCTGCGCTGCAGCCAGGTGTTCTGAGGCCAAGCCCCTTTTTACACCTCTCTGCAACGCAGCTCTGTGGCGCTTACTGGAGGTACCTAGTGGTCTAGTTTGACCCTAGGGACCCTTAGGATTCAAGGGGACTTAATCTCTCAACTTAGAACAGCCACAGGGCGCGTTTACACAGTGGTGAAGGGAGGGGACGGGGCCTGAGGTGACGTGTGCAAACACGCGTTTTAAATTGGGGATATAATTTCCCTTCAATACTGAGGGCCCCTGGGGGCTAACTAGCCCACCAAGTGCTTCCAGTAAGCGCCACTGAGCTGCATTGCAGAGAGGTGGTCCAGGCCGTGCCACTTTTTACACCTCTCTGCAACGCAGCTCTGTGGCACTTACTGGAGGTACCTAGTGGGCTAGTTGGACCCTAGGGACCCTCAGGATTCAAATGAACTTAATCTCCCAACTAAAAATGGACACAGGGCGTGTTTACACAGTGGTGAATGGAGGGGACGGGGCCTGAGTTAACATGTGCAAAAACGCCCTGTGGCCTGTTTTAAGAGGTAGTTTTAATCCCCATGCCCTATTATATACTAGGGGCTTACAGAGGAGGTCATGCTAATCACAGGGGGACCCCAACGCATAATGTTCCCTAGTGTATGTAGGTGTTTTCACTGTATTCTAAGTGTCTTTTAACATACCACTGGCTCTAGGACTGGTTAGTCAGACTCAGTTACCACCAGTATCCATCTGAAAAAGTTGAGGGTACAGGATGATTTTGCAACAAGGCTTCTTTCTGCTCTTCTTTTTGTTCTTTCTGCACGTTATCCTTCTTCCTGCACTTATCTTCGTATTTGAGGACTTCTGTTGCTTCTTTCTGCACTTCTTTTGTTTCTTTCTGTGCATTTTTTCTTCTTTCTTCACATGTCCTATCTCTGTAGGCATAGTTAGAAATTAGCATTTAAAAAACCTTTGAAATTCACAGAAAAAACCATAGGTTTCAGGCACGTTATAGTTAGGAATTAGCATTTAAAAAACCTCAGAAATTCACTGAAAAAACCATAGGTTTCAGGGGTGTTATAGTTAGCTGGACTTTTCACTTGTACAAAACCATTGAAATTCCCCCGTTATAGTTAGTTCAGCTAACTATAACTCGCGCGCCCGCAATGCACTGCTGATGACGTCACATATTACATCACTCATGACATGGTCAGTGACATCACTCATGACATCACTGATGACATCTCAAATGACATCACTGATGACATCACTGATGACATCATCCTTGTGATAGAGTGGCAGACCTCCTCTCCCCCTAATATAACCTTTGATACACACATTCAAAAATAGAGACTAACATTTTCAAAACAATGGACATACCAATACCAGTTACAACAACCTCTTCAGTAATTCTAAGATCCACATACACATCCACTCATTCACCAACAGTCCTATACAGTCACTCATACATGTACTCACTCATCATATGTACTCATACACCTATACATCCTGTTACACAATGCCACTCATCCATAGAGTTACTCACACACATAGTCACTCATGCTAATAAAGAATCAAACATACATTTACTTGCATATACAGTTATACACACACCACCATACTTACTTCTACGGAAACTTACACATACTTAGTCTTTTAAACAATCACTTATAGAAACACATACTTATTCATACAGGAACTCTTTCAATCTCTCACTCTCACATATACTCACATATATACACCAATAGTCACATATACTAGTTTAAAACATATGTAGTTACTCATAAAGACACTATTGAGACAGTCATTCACTCACTAACACACCCATACACACACTCATCCACCCATACAGTCCTGCAGACATGCTGTGTTCAACCCATACAAACAGTGAGTCACTCATTCATGCACCTATGCACTACGTAATACCGCCCCACCGAACCATGCAGACACTCAGAATGATACTCAAAAAAACAACTAATAACCTATATAGACACCCATGTAGCTACTCACCAACCCATGCAGCCACTTATACACAAAGTGAGAGACTGATACAGATATTTACATATTTAAACATTACTCACTAAGCCATGTATTCACTATGATACACTTAATCAGTCAGTTACACAATCAATTTTTCAAAAACAAATCATCCATTTAGACACTTATATACCCATTTATTCTTCCATCGACCTTGAGATATACATATATAAAACATATTTAATTTTCAGAAAAACACACATTCACTGGATGATGTCATCAGTGATGTCATCAGTGATGTCATTTGAGATGTCATCAGTGATGTCATGAGTGATGTCACTGACCATGTCATGAGTGATGTAATATGGGACGTCATCAGCAGTGCATTGCGGGCGCGCGAGTTATAGTTAGCTGAACTAACTATAACGGGGGAATTTCAATGGTTTTGTACAAGTGAAAAGTCCAGCTAACTATAACACCCCTGAAACCTATGGTTTTTTCAGTGAATATATATATATATATTACCTACTGGCGGTCGCCAGTAGGTAGTTATAGTTAGGACCCTGTTTCCATAGGAAATCCGCAACATTCTATTTGGAATAACTTTGGCGCCGGTCGACGAATCCTCGCGAAATTTTCAAAATAGGTGGGGCGCTCCTCTCCGCTCCTACCCTGAAAGTCTCGGGGGGATTCGTCAAGCAGGGGCCGAGAAAAAAGGGGGGTCCCAAAACGCGTTTTCCCCATGCATTTTTCCATAGGACCTTTAGACACAGCTACAGCCCGAACGGCTGAACAGAATTACTTGAAATTTGGCAGAGAGGTAGCCATCAGGTCAAGGAAGTGCCTTTTGCAGGTCTGGTGTAAATCTGTTCAGTATTTCCTGAGAAAATAGCATTTAAAAGCATATATATATGTGGGCGGAGCCTAACCACACATCTCATCCTGAGATCTGATTGGCTGTCAGCACTTCATCCAAGAAGTGTTGGCAGCCATCTTGGGACCAATATACATGATAGCACCTCATTAAAAAGCATTGCAGTTAATAGAAGGTTTTAAAACTTTAGTTACATTAAAAATCATTTGTTGATGGTACCATACTCATTTTAGGAATTGTGGTATGTTCTAAGGTGATTTCACCATGTGAAAAAGCCTTCTGCTGGGATATCATGATTGAGAGAAAAATATTTTCTCATGCTTTTACCACAGAGGTTTGGAAGGTGATCTATAGGCTAAACTGAGAGCTTATTTTCTGTAAATTCACATTATCTTTCTCAGTCATGTGAGAATGAAGTCTGACATTCTCAGTAAAACATGTACATCCAACAAGGGCAGAGACTGTCAGTTGATTCCTTTGTGTTCTACTGCAGCTTCCCAGAGTGTTCCAAAGAACTACTAGAGCGCTAACAGTCCTACTTATGATAAACGTATGGCACACCTGAAGCCATCTTGCTTGGATTAAAGTGGTAACTCTTAAAACATTTAATTTAAAAAGGAACAAAATGAGGGGGTTCATTTTTCCATAAAAAGTATGATTAGTGCTGCAGAAAGAAAAAGTAGGGCACATTTTGAGTGACTTCTCAAATCCTCTTCTATTTCATTAAAAAATTCTGACATGCAGACTGAAACATGCACTTTCAATACCAGCAGCAGTTTTCCCTGGTGAGCAGTAGCTTTACTACAGTGATCTAATGAGCAAAAAGAGTGCTAACATTCTGAATTTATGGCAAATGTGTGACACATCTGAATGCCTTCTTGATGGAATCAAAGTAAAAAACTGAAAGTATTTCCTACTGAGGAGACTGCAGTAAATGAGGAAATTAGGAAACTTCATAACAAATAAGTCTCCCAAGATGGCCACCAGAGACAAAAGAGCCCAAATGTAGCCCAAATATCACCCAGATGTAGCCCAAGTATAGCCCAATGACAGAATGTCCCAGAATGTTCTTAAAAACAACTAGAGCGCTTACTGTCTTCATTATGACAAAAGTATGGCACACCTGAAGCCATCTTGATTGGAATAAACTGGTAACACTTAAAACATTTAATTTAAAAAGGGACACAATGAGGAGGTTCATTTTGCCATAGAAATTATGATTAATGCTGAAGAAAGAAAATGAGGGCACATTTTGAGTGACTTCTCAAATCCTCTTCTATTTCATTAAAAAATTCTGACATGCAGACTGAAACATGCACTTTTAATACCAGGAGCAGACTTCCATGGTGCAGTAGTTTTACTACAGTGATCTAATGAGCAACTAGAGTGCTAACATTCAGAATTTATGGCAAATGTGTGACATATCTGAATACCTTCATGATGGAATCAAAGTAAAAAACTGAAAGCATTTCCTACTGAGAAGACTGCAGTACATGAGGAAATTAGGAAACTTCATAACAAATAAATCTCCCAAGATGGCCACCGGAGACAAAAGAGCCCAAATGTAGCCCAAAATCACCCAGATGTAGCCCAAATATAGCCCAATGACAGAAGTGTGCAAAACACTTATTATTTTGTGTTTTTGCAGTGTTATATAGTGCAGACTTGTCAGGTATTGGAGTGCTTTACATGAGCATTGGTTACATCACACAAGAACAAATTCATTTTGGTTGTAGACATGGGGAGACTAAGTGATTTGACCAGAATCACAGAATGTCGAGCTGAAGCAGAAACTTCAACCTGGTTCCCCAGTTGCAAAGTCTGCAGTTCTGGAAGTAACACCACATCCGCTCCCCTAAGTGCAACATTTAATCAAGTGGTCAACTGGATAAAAAACACATAAAGATAACAAATAATTTAAAAGTGCTTTGTCGCTATTTGAAAACTCAGAAAATATGTCCTTATTTTAGTCTTTTAGAGCACTAACCATAATTTTGATGCCAATAAGACCCTCTCATATATGTAATTTCTAAAGGAAATGCTCTAGGTATTACAGTTTTGATTACATCAAGATGATGTCAGGCGTTCCACACTTTTGTAATAAATATAGAATGTTAGCAATCTAGTTGTTAATTAGGATACTGTTGAGAGGCAGAGGCCAGGGGCACGGACTCTGAAAATTGAAGGCAGGTAGGAGGGTGCAAAGGCAACAATTTAACCACACTGAGCAGGCAGGAAGGGCCGTGGAAGCACAACAGACTATGGAGGGCAGTGGAAAGGGGGGCAGGGGCAACAAACCAACAATACAGGACTTGCAAGCGAGGCTGTTGGAGGGAATATCTATTACGGGTCAAGGAAGCTAGGGGCGGTCCCCAGATCCCCGGGCGCCACCACAGAACTGAGCAGGAGAGTGAGTCAGGGACAAAAGGGGCACCTTAATTTGAGCCGGGGTGCCTAGGAACGCTTGCTCCAAAAATGAAGAAAACAGACATCTGAGACATGGAATTGGAGGCAGAATACAATGGCAGTTTAATGAGAAGATGCAACTTCAAGGAAACCGCAGAATAGAGACATAAAGTACAAAATACAGAATCCAGATAATCATACAGCTGTCATAATATTCTCTGTATCTCAATTAATGTACTGACAGAGAGAGAGAGAAAACACATCTATAAATGCATCATGAGAAACAAGTTACACCAAGGAAAATGTTACCTAGGAACACTCACGTTTACTCTTAGAGCAAGCATTCCTGCAATTACAATACAAAATCTTTTAAATGCAAAAGTAAAGAGAACAATGGTTAAACATAACATGACATTTCATATAGGTAAAATAGAATAAGATACTTCAAGCAAAGCAGAGCAAGACATTTTAAGCAAAGGAAGACAAGAGCTCCCAGCTCTTGGGGAAAACCTGCACTGCCTGTTAACCTACATACAGACGGCGAGGTAGTCCGTCGATATCTGTGGGTGCTCCCTTTTTATATCATTTTGTGGGCTCCTTTGCACGCTACATCTACCTACGTATGCTACCCAAAAGCTTCGTCTGCAGATTTTACCAGACATTTCGTCATTTACCCACTTAATGCTGACAATGGACTGGGTGAAAAGGTCAGTCTCTCAGGCCATGCGCTTATCGTAAGTTCCATAGAGCAAGCAGAAAATAATGGGTATTGTACGGGAATTCAATATATTCATGTATAAAATCTCCTCAGTTCTCCTGCCTTGACGCTCTGCGGTTGCCACTTCCTTAAAAGCGGGAAACCTGCCCAGGAAGCAAGTACCAGTCCAGGATGCAGCCTACTGTATGTCGACAGCTTCAGGGGGATGTTGAACTTTGATACCGAGCACGGAGCACTCGGGTAGGGTGGGGGCTACTAGTTTGGATCAGAAGGCCTCGCAGACCTGCCTTCAGACTGCTATACACTAAAATTGCAGAGCTATGGTCAATTTAACAAAGAGGCCTACATATTGAACAGAAGGGCCTACACAGGGGTTTTATGCTGGCTGAGTGGTAAGGATGTCTCAGGATAATTATATAGCAACACAGGACCCGCTGGTCAATTTAATACGGCCTACAAATGCAGCTGGCAGGGCAAGGACAAGGGTCTCATACTTCAGGTGTGGACAGAACGGGCCAGGAGCCCCCTGTGATACAAAATCTACCCTCCTTCAAGGCTGTGGCAATGTAATAGACCATTGTGGGCAGAAGGAAGAGGCAATGGTAGTACAACCATACATGCCAACAGACCCGATTCAGCCAGGAAACGTCCAATGTTTTTAAGCTCAAATGGGCTTTATTTGATCTGTCTCCTGTCTACAATATCCTCTTTTTCAATGTAACTCAAAGGGGAAAATCAATACCCCAGTTTTTTTTCAAAATCTCCCTCTTACCAAGTTCAAAATGTTCGCAAGTATGGTACATTGGATCATGGAAGGAAATGGGATAGGGACATGGACTTGGATAACAGAGGACAGGAGGGACATGGAGAGGTGCACCAAACTGACCCTGCAGGGCAGGCATCAGGGTTTGCAGCAGCACAATACACCACACAGGGCATGCAGGACGGGAGTGCAGCACAACAATCCATAGAAAGCAAGAGGGAGGGGACAGGACCATGCACATGGACAACAGAGAACAGAGGGGCAAGAGGCAATGGTAGCTAGCTGACCATAATGGACAGACAGGAGAGAAAGCTGCAGCATAACAGACCATAAAGGGCAGGAGGGACGGATCAGGGGCATTACAATGGAACAGACAAGCCAGGAGGGAGGGAGTAGGGCTGGGGGCAAGGGGGCAGGGCAGGAGCAGCAAGATAGCCATGGAGGTCAGGCAGGATGGGCACTAGAAGCAAGACACACCATGAAGAGCAACAGTGAGACTGTGATGGCATACACACAGACCATGGAGGGAAGGTGGGAGGGGGTCAGGGGCAGCTAACTGACCACACAGGGAAGGTGGGAGGGGCCATGGCAGCACAGAAGACCATGCATGGCAAGTGGGAGGGTTAGTGGCAGCACAATGGCTATGATGGGCAAGAAGGAGGGTGGAGGGGCATGCACAAAGGACGATGGAGGATAGAAGGGAGGGTCAGGACCTGTGCACAGACAAGAAAGTTCAGGGGAAGGGACCTCACAACAGACCACACGGGGCAGGCAGGAGGAGCAGTTGCAGCACAACAGACCAGGGAGGGCAGAAGGGTGTGGCAGTACAATGGACCATGTAGGACAGGAGGAAGAGGATAGGGGCATGGCATGTGGACAGGCAGGGTGGAGGTGGCAGGGACAGGTTACAGTCATCTGACAATGCTAGGCAGGTGGGAGGGGAGTGGCAGCTCAACAGAACACTCAGAGTAGATAGGAGTGGCAGGTCCATGGGACATGGTGGGCAAAAAGGATGGAGCAGGGGCATGCACAAAGACATCGGAGGGCAGGGGGAAGGAGAATAGGGGCAGCAAGCTAAGCACAGAGTTTAAGCAGGAGGTCAATGATGGGGCATAGAATTGGGCAATGGAGGGCAGGAGGAGTGGACTGGTATATCATACTAAATTGAGGGCAGTGGCAGCACATCAGACCATGCATGGCAGGAGGGAGGAGGCTAGTCCATGGATTCACACAACAGAGGATAGGGAGGAAGGGGATGGGGCAGCAAGCTAACTGTTCAGAGAAGGCGGGTATTAGGAACTTTATTGATTTTAAAACATTGTGTCTGTGCGAACTACTTAAAATATGAACAAGTATGCAGCATAATCTCACTTTTATTCAGGAAGAAGTGGACGTTTGTGACTGTGACTCCGGGCTCACTTGGCAGAAACACCCCCTGACCCTCCACCCCCTATCGCAAAATGTAATGCCCGTGAAAAGGGTAGGTGAACACAGTGTTATATAGAACATAGTCCTGAGAGCACGATTGAAAATGAAAACTAGATATAGTGTATGGTATAAACTATGCACCAAAAAGTGTGATATAAGATGAACCGGGCGTGAAATATAATATGCAATACATTGTGCGCAATGACAGATTCATTGGAGAGCGCGAGATAGCACAGGCACTAGCGCGTGCTATGCGATATGCGCCTTGGAGTGTAATATGCACAGGGCAGTGTTGTGTAACCTAACTAGTCTCTAAAGTTGTAATATAAAATATGTGCTGGGGAGTGTAACGTTGCATATGCACTGTGACAAAGATATGGATCCCAGATTGTAATATGTATGGCATAGCACTGTGCGTTATAACATAGGCATCGAGAAAGGCACGTTAGATGGGGCAATATAACCCGTGCGAAGACAAGTGTGGCATGACATATTCACGGGGTGGTGTTACAGTGCACATGGGCTAGAGAGTGTCATAGCATATGCACTAGCTAGTGGAATACAACACAGAGGTGTGTGGCACTCGGCAGGCAATGGTGGGTGTAACACAGCATTGGGCTCTGTCAGGAGCACGCTGTGACTCTCAAGTGATGTTCGTCCCCTTTCCAGAGAGTAAAATAAAAAGTATTACACATCCGGCAGTGGATGTGTGTTTTATTAACCGTGAGGGGGGTTTCTTGCATAGTTTTGGTCGAATTTTTGTCGAATCCCCTTTGAATGGCTTGGTGTGCATGTGTATTAACTGTGCCCGTCAATAGCTACCCATGTTTGTATAAATAAACGACAAGGGTGTCTACCAGGATTAGGCACGGTAGGGCATCAGACATGTCAGAGCTTCACTAGTGGTGTAAATACATTCCACGTGGATTCATTGCATGCATAGTCGCCTTTTAATGAATATCACGCAAATCGTCATGGTGATAGGTACGTACGGTTTGTCCAGCATGTCCTAGGTGTGTCTATGAATATATATTTTTTTAAAATAATAAAAAACAGTGGCCGGCCCTGGGGATTGGGGTCAAAAAAATATAATTAGGAGACTGGCCCTGGGGGATGGGGTCATCAGGGCCAATAAATTAGAATAAGAAGGGGAACCAAACAGCCCCCCTTCTTAAAAAACTAAAATAAATAAAAGACTGGCATCGTGCCGGAGGCCATGCCCCCTCCGTGCAGCACTCTCCAAACGCGCCCCCAACAGGCATCTCCAGTATGCGCCAGGGAGCTGCGCTGCAGCCAGGTGTTCTGAGGCCAAGCCCCTTTTTACACCTCTCTGCAACGCAGCTCTGTGGCGCTTACTGGAGGTACCTAGTGGTCTAGTTTGACCCTAGGGACCCTTAGGATTCAAGGGGACTTAATCTCTCAACTTAGAACAGCCACAGGGCGCGTTTACACAGTGGTGAAGGGAGGGGACGGGGCCTGAGGTGACGTGTGCAAACACGCACTATGGCACGTTTTAAATTGGGGATATAATTTCCCTTCAATACTGAGGGCCCCTGGGGGCTAACTAGCCCACCAAGTGCTTCCAGTAAGCGCCACTGAGCTGCATTGCAGAGAGGTGGTCCAGGCCGTGCCACTTTTTACACCTCTCTGCAACGCAGCTCTGTGGCACTTACTGGAGGTACCTAGTGGGCTAGTTGGACCCTAGGGACCCTCAGGATTCAAATGAACTTAATCTCCCAACTAAAAATGGACACAGGGCGTGTTTACACAGTGGTGAATGGAGGGGACGGGGCCTGAGTTAACATGTGCAAAAACGCCCTGTGGCCTGTTTTAAGAGGTAGTTTTAATCCCCATGCCCTATTATATACTAGGGGCTTACAGAGGAGGTCATGCTAATCACAGGGGGACCCCAACGCATAATGTTCCCTAGTGTATGTAGGTGTTTTCACTGTATTCTAAGTGTCTTTTAACATACCACTGGCTCTAGGACTGGTTAGTCAGACTCAGTTACCACCAGTATCCATCTGAAAAAGTTGAGGGTACAGGATGATTTTGCAACAAGGCTTCTTTCTGCTCTTCTTTTTGTTCTTTCTGCACGTTATCCTTCTTCCTGCACTTATCTTCGTATTTGAGGACTTCTGTTGCTTCTTTCTGCACTTCTTTTGTTTCTTTCTGTGCATTTTTTCTTCTTTCTTCACATGTCCTATCTCTGTAGGCATAGTTAGAAATTAGCATTTAAAAAACCTTTGAAATTCACAGAAAAAACCATAGGTTTCAGGCACGTTATAGTTAGGAATTAGCATTTAAAAAACCTCAGAAATTCACTGAAAAAACCATAGGTTTCAGGGGTGTTATAGTTAGCTGGACTTTTCACTTGTACAAAACCATTGAAATTCCCCCGTTATAGTTAGTTCAGCTAACTATAACTCGCGCGCCCGCAATGCACTGCTGATGACGTCACATATTACATCACTCATGACATGGTCAGTGACATCACTCATGACATCACTGATGACATCTCAAATGACATCACTGATGACATCACTGATGACATCATCCTTGTGATAGAGTGGCAGACCTCCTCTCCCCCTAATATAACCTTTGATACACACATTCAAAAATAGAGACTAAAATTTTCAAAACAATGGACATACCAATACCAGTTACAACAACCTCTTCAGTAATTCTAAGATCCACATACACATCCACTCATTCACCAACAGTCCTATACAGTCACTCATACATGTACTCACTCATCATATGTACTCATACACCTATACATCCTGTTACACAATGCCACTCATCCATAGAGTTACTCACACACATAGTCACTCATGCTAATAAAGAATCAAACATACATTTACTTGCATATACAGTTATACACACACCACCATACTTACTTCTACGGACACTTACACATACTTAGTCTTTTAAACAATCCCTTATAGAAACACATACTTATTCATACAGGAACTCTTTCAATCTCTCACTCTCACATATACTCACATATATACACCAATAGTCACATATACTAGTTTAAAACATATGTAGTTACTCATAAAGACACTATTGAGACAGTCATTCACTCACTAACACACCCATACACACACTCATCCACCCATACAGTCCTGCACACATGCTGTGTTCAACCCATACAAACAGTGAGTCACTCATTCATGCACCTATGCACTACGTAATACCGCCCCACCGAACCATGCAGACACTCAGAATGATACTCAAAAAAACAACTAATAACCTATATAGACACCCATGTAGCTACTCACCAACCCATGCAGCCACTTATACACAAAGTGAGAGACTGATACAGATATTTACATATTTAAACATTACTCACTAAGCCATGTATTCACTATGATACACTTAATCAGTCAGTTACACAATCAATTTTTCAAAAACAAATCATCCATTTAGACACTTATATACCCATTTATTCTTCCATCGACCTTGAGATATACATATATAAAACATATTTAATTTTCAGAAAAACACACATTCACTGGATGATGTCATCAGTGATGTCATCAGTGATGTCATTTGAGATGTCATCAGTGATGTCATGAGTGATGTCACTGACCATGTCATGAGTGATGTAATATGGGACGTCATCAGCAGTGCATTGCGGGCGCGCGAGTTATAGTTAGCTGAACTAACTATAACGGGGGAATTTCAATGGTTTTGTACAAGTGAAAAGTCCAGCTAACTATAACACCCCTGAAACCTATGGTTTTTTCAGTGAATATATATATATGTATATATATATATATTTAAGGGCCTCATGTAACAGGAGTAAAAGTGATAGATTGCACATAGGTAATATTTACTAAACCCATTCTAGCCGATGCAACACCAGGGAGACTGTTAAAGAGCAGAGGTGTAAAATTTACTATTCCCACTCCACTGAGTGTAACAGTAGGGAAAGTGTCGGATAGCGGAGAGAACATTTACTGTTCTCACTCCAGTCAGGAAAACAGTAGGGAAAGTATTGGATTGTGGAGGGGTAACATTTACTATTCCCACTACAGTCAGTACAACAGTAGGGAAAGTGCTGGATTGCGGAGGGGTAAAATTTACTATTCCCACTCTAGTGAGTGAAACAGTAGGGAACGTGTTGGATAGCCGAGAAATAAAATTTACTATCCCCACTCCAGTCTGTACAACAGTAGGGAAAGTGTTGGATTGCAGAGGGGTAAAATCTACTAATCCCACTCTAGTCAGTATAACAGTAGGGATAGTGTTGGATTGTGGAGGGGTAAAAATTACTATTCCCATGCCAATGAGTGCAACAGTAGGGAAAGTGTTGACTAGCTGAGGGGTAAAAATTACTATTCCCACTAATGTCAGTACAACAATGGTGAAAGTGTTGGATTGCGGAGGGGAAAAAATTACTATTCCCACTCCAATGAGTGCAACAGTAGGGAAAGTGTTGGATAGCGGAGGGGTAAAATGTACTATTCCCACTCTAGTCAGTTCAAAATTAAAAACAAACAAAATATCATCAACAAAATAAACATATTTTAAAAACAAAATAAATAAAACAATATATAAATATGTTGAAAATGGAAATAAAAATATATTTAATATTAAACAGTAAAAAAACATATTATAATGTGAAATACGTATCACAAATACCTACAAATATTATATTAAACAAAATAGAAAAATAATTTTCATACATACCTTTATTGGAAATTATTTATTAAGAACAACATTAATTGTTACATATATTTATTTAATTTACTTCCTACCCTATAACACTACAAAACTCACAGCCCACATCTAAAATCTTTAAAAAAAATATTTGCACAATTAACATAATTATCAATTACACAAATATTCCTTTAAAAACAAATTAAAATTAATAAAAATGTATCAACTTCCCACCCTGTACCCCTATAATCCCCACAACCCACATTTAAAATTAAACTTTAAAAAATTTAATTACGCAATGAAAATTAATTTTCAAATAAATAATTAATAGTATTTAACAACTAATTATAAAGTAGGTAAAATTAATGTGCTCTCCACTCTTTACCCATAGAAACCCAAACCCCCCACAAAAAAGGTAAATAAACAATTAACATAATTATCAATTAATTACTATTAACCCCTGCGCTGCTAGGCCTTTTCCTCCCCTGTGCTAAGCCTTTTTTTGTCTATTTGGGGTAGTTCGCACTTAGGCCCCTGTAACTTTTTGACCACATAAGGTATCCACGCCAAACTTGCGTCCTTTTCTTCCAACATCATGGGGCTTCTAAAGGTACCCAGGGTTTGTGGATTCCCCTGGAGGGGACCCAGAAATTATCTAAAATACAGCTAAATTTTGTTTGGAAAAATGGGCTACAGATTTGTAAGAAAACCAAAATTGTTTACACAGTTTTGCCATTTTTCTGGGACATAGCCTATTTTTGCTATTTTTTGTGCTTTCAACCTCCTTCCAGTTATTGGTAAAAATGGGTATGAAAGCAATAATGGATCCTGGAAAGCTATACATTTGAGAAAAGTAGACACAATTCTGAATTTAGCAAGGGGTCATTTGTGTAAATCCTTCAAGGTTTCTTTATAGAAACTAACAGTTGAATATAGGAAAAATTGAAAATTAGTTGAAAAAAACAGCCATTTGTGTCAACGTTTTCACCTGTAACTTCTTCTAATTATGACAGCTGTTTGAAAGCAATATTTTAGTTACATCCGCAGGACCTTTTTGGTTGTGGGGATATATAATACTTGTAGGTTCACCAAGAACCCGATGAACCCTCAGCCAATAACTGAGCAGCATCTTGCAATATTTTTTTATTATGTACCCTGCATATAGCAATTAATTTGGGAAAATATGTACATGGAAAAATCGGTATGAAATACACCTCTGTATTTCTGAAATTGGAACAAAATATAGAGTTCACAAACAGTAGATATTTGCACATTTCTGAAATTGTGAGTACCCATACTAGCATGAGAATTATAGGTCATTTTTCAAAATGACTTCGGGGCATATCAGCAAGGGCTGGCGATAATTATCGCCGGCTAACGCTGGATTTTATCGCTGATATAGCGTGCTATCAGCAACGCTTATCTCAACAGCGATAAAATTCCAGGTGCAAGCTGCCAAATGTGCGATTATCGCTGGAAATCCAGCGATAATCGCACAACGTTTGGCGATAGCTTGTTGATAGGGCAGGGCAGACTCAGTCATGCTATCCACCTTCCATTGGATATCATGGCTAAGTCAGATGAAAAGCAGGCGTAAGGAAAGTAGCACTAACCGCGGTTAGCGTTACTTTTCTTATCGCTCTGCAGGTTAGCGTGAGGCTAGATAATAGGAGAAATGTCGGTTAGCGTCATTTCTCACGTTCTTTTTGGAAGGAACGCCCACTTTGCATCTCATTAGAGATACAAATTTGGGCGTTAAGGGAAAGGGCGCTAAGGCAAAGATTCACGCGATAGCATGACTTTGCTGATAAAGCTCTAAAATTATCACCGCTTTTCGGCCGAAAATGGACGCAAAAACGGCGATAATTTTATAGCGCCCCCTTGATGATATGCCCCTTCTTTTTTACAAATTGTCTTTCATTTGGAAGGCAGAAATGCATCAAAAGTCAATAGTTAATTACAGTTGCTCTACAATTCTGTGTTACTTTAAGTCTCCCAATAAAAAGGGTACCTCACTTGTGTGGGTAGGCCTAGTGCCCACGGCAGGAAACGGCTCAAAACGCAAGCAACGTGGATACACTTAATTTTTACAGTGAAACTGACCCTTTTTTGCAAAGTGTCTAGCTGTAGATTTTGAACCCAAGCTCTGCCGGCACCTAGGAAAACCTAGTAAAAATATAAATTTTTGCAAACCAGACACCGAGGGGAATCTAGGATGGGGTGACTCTCACCAGGTTCTGTTACCCGAAATCCCTTGCAAACCAAAAAAATTTATTAAAAAAAACACATTTTCCTCACATTTCTGTGGTGGACAGTTCTGGAATCTATGTGGATCCACAAAATTCCACCCACCCCGCATTACCCAATCCTCCGAGAAAAATGGAACCTCACTTGTGTGGCTAGGCCTAGTGCCCGCGACAGGTGAACCCTAGCTCTGCCGGCACCTAGGGAAACCTAGCAAACCTATACATTTTTGAAAACTAGACACCCAGGGGAATCCAGGACGGGGTGACTTGAGTGGCTCTCACCAGGTTCTGTTACCCAGAATCCCTTGCAAACCTAAAGATTTGTCCAAAGGCCTGTGACTGGGAAGAGCCCAAAACATTAGAATTTAGGGTATAGCACCGAGAATTCTAAGCGCTACATTTAAAAAAAAAAAGTTTTTAGCCAATTCTGCTTTGGACACCCACACAAGTGAGGTATCATTTTACTCGGGAGAACAAGGGGAACGCTGGGTGGTAGGACATTTGTGCTGGCACGGTGATCCCACGCAAAACTGTAAGGAAACAGATTTCTCAGCTAAATTTGAGGTTTGCAGGGGATTCTGAGTAGGGAAACTTTGGGGAATCCATGCAAGCCATACCTCATTGGACTCCACAGGGTGTCTAGTTTTCAGAAATGTGTGGGTTTGGTAGGTTTCCCTAGATGGCGGCGAGCCCGGGGCCAAAACACCAGGTGCCCCCCCAAAACCAGGCAGTTTTGTTATAGGTAATTTTAAAGTCTCCACAGTATGATTTGAGCCGTTTCCTGTTTCAGCCACTATGCCTACCCACACAAGTGAGGTGCCATTTTTATCGGGAGAACCTGGAGGAACACTGGGTGATAGGAAATTTGTGGATCCACGCAGATTCCAGAACTTTTGCACACAGACATTTGAGAAAAAATTGATTCTTTCAGCTAAATTTGAGGTTTGCAGGGGATTCTGGGTAGGAAAATGTTGGGGGACCCACGCAAGCCATACCTCGCTGTACACCTCCAGGTGTCTAGTTTTCAGAAATGTGTGGGTTTGGTAGGTTTCCCCAGATGGCTGCCGAGCCCGGGGCCAAAAACTCATGGGATCACCGTTGCAAAATCAGGTTATTTTGCGATAGGTCATTTTGATGTCGCCTCAATAGGTTTTGGGCCCTTGCTTGTTGCGGGTACTTGACCCACTCAAGCGAGTGAGGTGCCATTTTTATCAGGAGACCTGGGGTAACGCTGGGTGGGAGCAAATTTGTGGATCCATGAAGATTCCAGAACTTTCCCACACAGAAATTTGAGAAATAAGTGATTTTTTTCAGCTAAATTTGAGGTTTGCAGGGGATTCTGGGTAGGAAAATGTTGGGGGACCCACACAAGCCATACCTCGCTGGACTCCCGCGGGTGTCTAGTTTTCAGAAATGTGTGGGTTTGGTAGGTTTACCTAGCTGGCCGCCGAGCCCGGGGCCAAAAACTCATGGGACCTCCCCTTTTAAGACCAGGTTGTTTTGTGATAGGTAATTTTGATGTCACTTTGCCTGTCATGGGTTCTTGACCCACCCACACAAGTGAGGTACCATTTTTATCAGGAGACCTGGGAAAACGCTGGGTGGGAGAAAATTTGTGGATCCACGCAGATTCCAGAACTTTCCCACACAGAAATTTGAGAAAAAAGTTATTTTTTCAGCAAAATTTGAGGTTTGCAGGGGATTTTGGGTAGGAAAATGTTGGGGGACCCATGCAAGCCATACCTCGCTGGACTCCCCCTGGTGTCTAGTTTTCAGAAATGTGTGGGATTGGTAGTTTCCCAAGATGGCTGCAGAGCCCGGGGCCAAAAAGCCAGTGGACCCCTTGCAAAACCAGGTTGTTTCGTGATAGGTAATTTTGATGTCGCCTCAATAGGTTTTGGGCCCTTGCCTGTCACGGGTACTTGACCCACCCACACGAGTGAGGTACCATTTTTATCGGGAGACCTGGGGGGAATGCTGGGTGGTAGGAAAATTGTGGTTTTTCTGACAACAAAATATTATGACACTTTAATGCAAGGGAAATGAGTGACTATAGTCACATGTTGAAGTTTGTATGGCATTGTGAGTAAAAAAAACTTGTTGGGATCCACGAGAGGCACACCACCCAGCATTCCCCATTTGTTTTTAAATTTACAGAAATATGTAAAGTTGGTACATTTTCCCTAGAGACAGACTACACCTTAGCACAGAAAGACAAAGGAGACAAATATAACTGCCTAGCCACCTGTTCTTCAAGTACACACACATACTGGTTGGATTTGGCACGCGGGTGAGTAAAAGGTTCAAAATTTATATTTTGTTAACAAGAGATTGCACAAAAAGGAAATGCACTGTTAATAATTAAAAGGTTAAAAACCAATGACTCGCAGCTCGTGAGCAGTAAAGCCACGACAAGGCACCAACCTCTTTACAGGCCATTCACACACCTTTCATACTTGACACACACTTTCACACAACCAGCTGCGACCCCAGCACATTACAACACTCACATCCACAGACAATGTGGAGACAATGTACACCCTGGCAGAGAGAGACAGAAAAGACAAATATTCCTTCAAAATGAACAATTCCTTAACTACTCACACATACTGGTTGGATTTGGCACGAGAGTGAGTGAAGGTTCAGAGCGTAAAATTCTATTAACAAGAGATTTCACAAAAAGGAAATGCACTGTTAATATTTAAAAGGTTAAAAACCTGAACCAATGACTCACAGCTCATGAGCTGTAAAGCCACGGCAAGGCACCAACCTCTTTACAGGCCATTCACACACCTTTCATAGGTGACACACAAGACCATTCAGACCGCTAGCCGCGGGCCCAGCACATTACAACATTCACATCAACAGACAGTGCCATTCAAGGGCCCACCACTTTTATATGCCCACATGATTGACACAGCAATCACACCGGCTGGTGGTTGACATAGTGTCTGCAGAGGCGCTTGACTAGCAGAGTGTGTAA
This sequence comes from Triturus cristatus, assembly GCF_964204655.1. NCBI lineage: Eukaryota > Metazoa > Chordata > Amphibia > Caudata > Salamandridae > Triturus > Triturus cristatus. The sequence goes on from NC_140582.1 coordinate 503,422,019, forward strand.
TGACCAGCAGCAAGTCACTACTCACACACTGCCAGCCAAATGCCAGCCCACGCATACTGCCAGCCAAGCACAATCCCAGCGCCAGTCCACACACACAGCCATCTAAGCGCCAATCCATGCACAGCGCCAGCCAAGCGCCAATCCATGCACACCGCCAGCCAAGCACCAGTCCACCCACATGCCCAGCCAAGCGCCAATCCACGCACACCACCAACCAAGCGCCAGTCCACGCACACCACCAGCCAAGCACCAATCCAGGCACACCACCAGCCAAGCGCCTGTCCACGCATACCACCAGCCAAGCACCAGTCCACACACACCGTCATTAAATGTTTTTTAACAAGAAAGAAAACACAAACCAATTGCAACTAGATACAAAATTATAACTACAAAAGCAACAGCAGTAACTAAAGACATCATTCTATTGCCAAACGTGAAACTGAAGAACAACTATATAAAACCAAACAGAACAGGCAGTACACTATTAGACTCACAGTTGCTCCCAAAAACTTTTTGGATTTTGGAGTGTGATACAATCGGAAACATGTGGGCACACACAGCCCAGGATTAGAGGGACAATCAGCACAGTGCATACGACTCTCCTTCCGCATACCTCTTCGCAAGCCGACTCTACATCTCTTACAGGGATAGTTTGTTTTGGGCATGGGAGGAATTAAAACAGGAAAGTGGCGATCTTTCAATCTAGCCAGATCCTCCACCACTCCAACTCTAGAAAAACATGCCTGTTCCACAACAACAAGGCTGCCTATCACAGACTCCTGAAACTGAACAAAAGTAATCTTTGATGCAGGAGAACACTCCTTGAACACAACAAAAGCATTGAAAGTTGCTAAATTGAAAAGATGGATGGCCAACTTCTTATACCAAATGTAAGCCTTACGAACAGCAGTGTAAGGTTCCAACCTCTGATCTACTCTATCGACACCACCCATGCGCTTATTGTAGTCTACAATGCACACAGGTTTGCGCACTTCAGCAACCTGACCTCAAACAGTCACAGGTGAAGTACTCTCATCATGAATGGTAGTCAGAATGTACACATCCCTCCTGTCCACAAATTTCACAGCTAGCAGTTCCACACTACGCAATGCACTGCACTGTCCCCTCTGAAGCTTTTTGCAAACAAGCTCTTTTGGGTAGCCTTTACGGTTAGAGCGGATTGTACCACAAGCAAAAGTGTCCACTTTAAACAATTCCTTAAACAATTTCACAGCAGTGTAGAAGTTATCAAGGTACAAATGGTGGCCTCTGTTAAACAGTCCTCCAGCAAGATCCCACACAATTTTCTCTGAAACTCCAAAAATGGACGGACAGCCAGGGTGGTCAATAGTGGAATCCCTACCAGTGTACACCTAGAAATTATAGACATATCCAGTCCTACTCTCAGACACCATATACATCTTGTTTCCATAACGTGCCCCCTTGCTAGGAATGCACTGCATAAAAACCAAACAGCCCTTGAACAGGACCAAAGACTCATCAACAGCTATTTCTTTCCCTGGAGTATAGATCTCTGAAAATCAATCCACAAAGTGATCAAGAACAGGCCGAATCTTAAAAAGACGGTCCCAGTCAGGGTGACCTCGGGGCAACACCAAAGCATTATAAACAAAATGCAGCATCCGAAGCAAAAGTAAATACCGATCACGACCCATAATTGCAGGAAATATGGCCATTGCCAACAAGGGACTGGTCGACCAATATGAAGCCATGGGCGGCTTCCTTATCAAGCCCATCAAAAAAGTCAAACCCAAAAAATTCTTCATCTCATCCAGATTTGTGGGAGTCCACCGGGTAGCTCTAGAGCGGGGCCTAAGTCTGGCACTGTTGTTCCTCAAAAATTGTACAGCATACAAATTAGTCTGCTCAACAATCTCAGCCACAAATCCATCATCCATGAACAACTGAAAAAACTGTATAGGCAAAAAAAAATCACAATCCACTCTACACCCTGCATCAACACTAAAGGCAGGCAACACCGGCTGCACCATGTTTGGATCAACCCAGAGTCCAGCACTTCCAGTAGGAAGCCTTGCAGTCCCAGGCTGCAATACCGATGTCTGTTGCTGCACCATCGACACATCAGTGTCCTCCTCTAAAACGGGCAGTTCATCCGCACTGAGTAGCTTCATCTGCACTGAGAGTAGCTTCATCATCAGTTGATTCCTCGTGGACAGAAAACTCAGTGCCAGAATCTTGCACTCCCTCCTCTCACTCAGGCGCACTGTCAGTCTCATAATCCTGCTCAGAGGAAGATTAAAAAAGCATACCAACCACCTGCTAAGCAGTAATTCTACGGCTAGCCATAATCCTTACTAATAAAGGTAACTTGTCAAACAAGTTAACAACAACAAACACTTTGTAAAATAAGCAATAAACAAAATGTGTCTTTATCACAAAGACCTATATACTCCAAAACTATACCACTCACTTGCCAGAAGCAGCTAGACTTACCACCACCTACTCTTCACAGACACAGTAAGGATTAACAATATCCCACTCAAAAAGAAAAAGTAAAAAGAAAATTACACTTAAGACAATGCAAAACACATTGCAAAGAATTTCATGCTCAAAACACTAACTAAATATGATGCCATTATGACATCACTTACAAAAAAAATCATTTATGCATGACAATAATGCTAATTTGGAGTAAACGCAACAGAAATGTTTTTCTTACCAAATAAATGCAATTATGCAAAACTACAGAACAACTACTGCCGAAACCGCAAACAAGAATCAAAAGCTTTACACTAGAATAAAAAGGAGAAAAAAACATTACATTCACATATGCAAATAATGCACCAGTCCACACACAATCCACCAACCAAGCTAAGGGGGAGGTGGGCCTAAGAGAATAAATAAAATATTCACCCCCGTAAAAGGGGAGCAACCCTTGCCCAAGAGGCCACTCCCCAACACCAAAATGTAAAAAAACCCTGGTGTCTTGTGGCTTCTGCCCCTCCTTGGGGGCAGATGGGCCTAAACACATACTGCTGATCTGCCACCCAAAGAGGGCAGAAATGGCCACAATCATCCTCCCATAAAGGGGAGCGACCCTTGCCCAAGGGGCCACACCCCACAAATTAATCCCTGGTGGTCTAGTGGGACACTAAATAAAATAAATGTCGAGGTCTGCCCCCCAGGGGGGCAGACAGCCAAAAACATTTCCCCCAAAGGGCAGCGACCCTTGCCCAAGGGGCCACACCCCACAAATAAATCCCTGGTGGTCTAGTGGGCTACTAAATTTAAAAAATGGGGATATCTGCCTTAGGCAATGGTTGCTCCCCTTTTGGGGACAATATGTTTTGGCTGTGTCTGCCCCCCTAGGGGGCAGATCTTGCCATTTAGTGGCCCACTAGACCGCCACGGATTAATTTGTGGAGAATGGCCCCTTGGGCAAGGGCAGCAAACAGTTAAACACATTTTTAATAAAAATGTTAAAAAATCCCTGGTGTCTTGTCAGCATTCCTGCTGCACGATCGCACAATTGTGCAGTAGGAATGCTCAAAAGAGGCATCAGGTGAAAGGAAAACCCTTTCCGTTCCCCGATGCCTCTTTTGTTTATCCCCCTCCCCCGAGGAGAAACTTACCTTCTCTTTTCCCTCGTGCTGGAAGCAAATGGTTTCCAGCTCGTTGGGAATCCTCTAATGACATCAGCGCTCCTAGCACGCTGACATCATTAGATTACGTGGAGGGTGGAGGCGGGGGGAAGCAGGGGAAGGGCTTCCCCTGCCATCTCTGGTGGGCGCACCTTAAAAGGGCGGCTCACGGGGGAGCGCCAGCGCTTCCCCCGTGAGTGGGTGCCCAATGCCCACGCCCACCATGACGTCAGACGGCCATCCGACGCACGCACTGGGTTAATTTATATTGATTAATTAATTAATTAATTAGAAATAAATTACTTTCCCACCTTTAACCCCTATATGCCCACAGCCCACACCCAAAGAAATATAATTAAACAACTAACACAATTAATTATTAATTAATTAATTAATATTATTAATCAACTAATTATTTATTAATAAAAAATACATTGCTTCCCATCCTTTACCCCTATAAACCCCACAACCTGCACCTAAAGTAAATGACACAATTTCCATATTTAATTATCAATTATTTAATTAATATTATCAACTAATTAATAATTGAAAACAAATTACTTCCCACCCTTTACCACTATAAACCCCACAACCCACACCTAAAATAGTTACACAATGACCATAATTAATTATCAATTAATTAATTAATATTAATTAACAACTCAATCATTAAAAATAAATTACTTTCCACCTTTTACCCTTATAAACCGCACAAGCAACACATAACATTTACTAGAAAAGATTAAAAGCACAATTAACACTATAAAATAGCAATTAAATAAATATGAATAAATGAAAGATAATAATTAATTTATTATCATTAAATTATTTCCCCCTCTATTCCTCTATAAACCCACAACCCGCTATGGAACTAAAAAACGCAAACATTTATTAAAATAAAATTAATATGCTTGCATTGCCTGCGTCCCAGGGGAATTGTTGATGCCCGCAGTTTTGTTTCCTAGTCCCTGACCTCACCAGTGCCGCAGAGAAACCTAGGTTAGACCCATTTCACTCCACCCTGTGGCCTGACAAGTCCGAGAGGTGGCTAGGCAAGGCTGCCCTGATTCAGGAATCACCGATCAAGGGTGATTCCTTCAATCAGAGCCCATGATCCCCAGTTGCCAGACTCCATTTTTACGCCAACCTTTGGAGTCGATGACCTTGGATGTGCGGCACCTCTGGTGCGGTGCAAATCTAAGCAGGACCAGGGGGTTACAAGGTAAAGGGTTCCTATGTAGTTTCACCCAGAGCACAGGGATTCTGGTGTATAGCCACTAGACCAGGCTTCTCCAGGGAGGTGCTTATGAGCTACTGTTCGCTCTCCAGATACCTGTCAGTTCGTCTTCTGTGTGCATACCAGCCTCCTAAATTGAAACTTTTTGCTTGGTTAAATTAACATATGCATGACAAAATTCTGTGGTCCAAGACGAAAATGTGTTTATTTTCAGAACTCTTAAGCTGATGTTTGGAGAAAAAATGCTGAATTCCAAAATATATCTAAAGGTGAATTTTGACTGATGAATCATGTGCGGAGACTTATTGCTGATATGATTACTTTTGCGCCAGGGCACTGCACTTGTGGCTGGAATGTACGACCTATGTGTAGGCATTCCGAATTGGTAAAACCATTTTTCCCCTCCAGATGCACTAAGGTGATCACTGCTGCTAATTCTGGACATAGTGGTCACTAATGTAATCTTGCCTGATGTGGGCACTATTACAACACTAATAATTAGTAGCTCAAGATGATTTCCATTCACCATAAGTAGTTCCTATTACAAAAAGGGTTGGAGAGCCCTGCACCAGACACATCTGTGGTCCCTGACTGTGGTGGGCTCTTACTTACTGTGTTAGTCATCAGTCACTGGATATTGACTCATTCACTCCTACTTTGTATCCGTTCTGCTTCTCTAGGTCTTGGGTGTCCTTATCAGGCAATTTTGTAAGGTGGATATTGGTTTGGGCCTGACCAGTTTCGGTGCATGTGCATCAAAACCTCATAACAAAAACAAACCCTTTGAAGAGCTGCACAACTCATAACAAAGAGTCAACTAGAGACTGTCTTTCTTTGAAGTGAAGCATTCGAGATTGGTGGCCACTGGGCAGTAACAAGGAAATTCATGAGATTGCACTCTGATCGAGGAGTGTGTTATAAGTCTGCGGACCGAATAAATCATGAACTGTGTCCAGATATCAGAGACAATCTTTGTGAACACTGCCCACTAATTAGCATTGTCCATCATCTTTAATGGAAAAGCAAAGTCCTTAGTGCGTGAGATCTATAACACAGTTTTGTGGGGGGGTCTCTTGTTTGCACCTTTGTGCCCAAGTAGGAACCCATCTTCCTAGCCAGGGTAAGGGGGATACACTTATAAAATAAGCCCTGCTCACACCCTTGGTAGCTTGGCATGAGCAGACAGGCATTTGGGTATTCAGACAAAATAGTGTGTCAGTAATATCGAATGACACAATTATCGAGTTGTAAATATCATGACACAGAAATATCGAAAGCAAGAATATCGTGGACAAGAATATCGATTTTAAGGCAAGTAATATTGATTTTTAAAATATGGAAGTCATTACTATCATTTGCACAAATATAGGTGTTTAAAATAACTTTTTTTTATTAGTGTTATGTATTTTAATATATATATTTTAAATGTATGTGATTTATTTTTTGTATAAGTATTGTTCATGTTTTTTACTATATGTTTAACATTTTTAGTAGTTATTAATTTTGCCGTGTGCACATCCAAGGTCATCGACTCCAAAGGTTGGCGTAAAAATGGAGTCTGGCAACTGGGGATCATGGGCTCTGATTGAAGGAATCACCCTTGATCGGTGATTGCTGAATCAGGGTAGCCTTGCCTAGCCACCTCTCGGACTTGTCAGGCCACAGGGTGGAGTGAAGTGGGTCTAACCTAGGTTTCTCTGCGGCACTGGTGAGGTCAGGGACTAGGAAACAAAACTGCGGGCATCAACAATTCCCCTGGGACGCAGGCAATGCAAGCATATGTTGTGGAGTCCTCCTCCTGCACAGCAGTGGGCTGACCTCGTGTGCTGAAGCAGCACAGACCTCCTGATGCATCCAAGGATCACCAGACAGCTAAGGTGATGAACTCCTCTTAGAGTGCAGTCCAGTAACTCCTCTCACAGCAGGACGCGCACTTCTGCTCGCAAGGCAATCCAGCCGACGTTCATCAGGATTCTTGGCCCATATAAGTGGGGCACAGAGGTAGCAGAGAGGCAGACTCTGTCCCTGGAGCTCAGGCCTCATCAAATATATTCGTGAATAGCTTCTCCTTGGATATGACACAGTAGCTCCTACAATAAAAACATGGCCTTTGCATGATCATCTTATCGCAAGGCCATGGGTAAAAGGATCCTCCACTGTGTTGGTTCGAGCTGTAGATTTGGCTTGGATAGCAGGTCACATTCTTTGTCAATGGAGGTGAGGCTGGACGATGGGGGTGCAGCTGAGAGTGCTCTGGCAGATGTAGTGTCAAGTTGGGAAAGCCAGAGGCCCTGGCTCCTCCCCCCACCCCAGGAACAAAGCCTCACCTTTCAACAGATACTGATGAGAAGCTGTGCACAAAGGATGGTCCATCAGATGGTCAGGCACCTAAGGAGCTCTCCTGCACTATCTATTGCCTCTCTCAAACAGAAAACATATTCGATCATGCACTCCTGCTAATGCGCACACAGCCCTTACACTCAAACCCCAGCACATACAGGGCCATATTTATGAGACAGTAATGCAACACAGCTAAGCCACTTACTTTTCTGTGCTGCACTGCGTTACAGAGAGGGGGTAGGAAAGCACCGTAATTATTACAATACACAAATTTCTGTATTTCCCCAGCGCTGGTGCACAATTTGCTACCTAGCGCCAATGCATTAGAATCAGGATTGTTTTTGTGCAGAAAGGGACATCTTCCTACACAAAAGCAATCACAAGAGGCATTTTCATCGTTCTATGTGTGCTGCAGAATGTAGCACACACGAAAAGGGAAAAAGTAGGAAAAATGTAAATAATTCTCTTCGTTATGCCTGCTTTAGGGGGCATAAAGTTTTTGGCACTGCCCCAGGTTGGCGAGATGTTGTAAATCTGGATCAGTGTCAAATTCCATGGGTTTTGAGTGGGAACACCTTGAGCAACACCCATGCAATGCCTCTTTCACGCAGCGTAAGACAAGGCAGAGACTTGCCCTGCCTTGCCTTGCATGAAAAGCCACACAGGGTGGCTTTATGAGGCTTTGTAGATGTAGCTAAGCTGTGTGTGCCTCCAGAATGCCACTGAAAGTAAAAATGCCCCTATGTTGTTACTACTGTCGGTCTCACAATGTGTGTTTTAGGGAGTACAGCTGGGGGCTCCCCTTGATGTCAGCACACTGCTCTGGGGTCTCAGACTATTGCTCAGTGAGGCTGCTCAGTTAGCTTTTATGGTTATCAGACTTACGGGGTGGGGACAACGACACAAAAACACACAGGCTGTAGCTGATAAATGAAGAGACCCCCCCATCCACATAGGGGTCGGAACGCCGTCGACGAAAATAAAGCGAACCACTCCCACCATACACTGTTTTGGAGGGTCGACTTTATAACCATATTGGAAACCGTTCTATGTATTTTGTCACTAAATTGTCACAAATTTTGATAGGTTTCATGTTTCACTGGGGACACAATGCACCATTCAATTGAACTATTGTTTTTAGTATAACTATATAAACTACTGTTGCCTGTACCCTATATTGAGTTGTGTACAGTCCTTCTCTCGTTCTGACATCACATTAACCCTATAATTCATAGAGATTGCGCATAACTGTACAAAACTTATGCTAGACTCACAGAGACACCCTTGCACCAGGGCCGGACTGGCCGTAGTGGGCACCGAGCGTTTCCCCAATGGGCCGCCAGGGTGGGGGTCGATTTTGAGCCCCTGGGGGCCGTTTTTGTTACAGGGCCGTTTTTGCAAAATCGGCCCCTATAACAAAATCGTCTGAAACCGGCTCTGGCAAACAGCTCGGCCGGGGCCGGCCAAGCTCTGTGCCAGGGCCGGTTTTGGTTCCCAGTTCCCTGCCTTGCACCATGAGGCAAAGGTGACTCAGTGCCGCACAGCAGCTGATTTCAGCATCAGCGCTAGGGAAAGGGGAGGAGAGTGCCTTATTTTAGTAAATAGGCGCTCACCTCCTCTCTCCTTTTCACACAGCGCAGCGCAGCATTTGTGGCTGCTGTAGTACGCTACGTGAAAAAACAGTAAATCTGCCTTTGTGTGTTCTAAACGTCTTCAGGTATTTTGTTTCCCAGACCTCTGCGTATCACAGATTCTCAAATCTCTGCATGAATGAAATCCTGCATGTTACGAGTTCCTCTGGAATGGTTTTGTATGAGTTTATGGTTACCTTTGATTTTTGTTTGTGCAATGTACAGCATTTTGGGGATTGCTGCTTCAGAGTATGTCTGACAGGGATAAACTAATAAAAGGTTAATAATGTAGGAGGTGCTGAAGTGTAATGTACTGTTTGCAGGCAAGAGAACAACTTCAGAGAGCTGTAGTGAAAAGTAGACAAAATAATTTTGCGTTCAGTAGGTTTCAAAATAAAGAATTTTGTTTTGGTCTTTCGACACTGCTCTGTGACTCATAAGGATGGACCCTTGTTGTGACCCCCTGAAGGGCGTAACCTTGGCTCTAAAGACAACAGCTCTGGTGATTCTGGAGTTTTATGTTGACAGAATGGGGTATATAGCCTACTTAGATGAAGCCAGGAAGTATGTGAGCCCTGAGTCCACAGAAGGGATGCCTTGTCTAGAAGTCCCTTCCAGGACGTTTTCTTCAGCTTAGATATGTTCCATAGTGAATGGATGGTTGGGCAGCTTGCATATCGTACCGCCCAGTAAGGGCACACTCCCCATACCTCTGTTTCAAACACAGCTGCCGAGTCACAGAGTACAGACCCCTAAAACCTTACTTGGACCTTCTCATGGGTGGATTCTTGATGATCTCAGAAAATGGAACATCATACTGGTGGTAGAGAAGAAAGAGGAAACACACACGCCGTTGGGCTATACATGTATTGTGTAGAGCAGATGTTATTAGCCTTCTGACTTCTGTGGACACCCCACTGAATCATTGCTGGAGTCTGGGGACCCCACTGGGTCCTTATTGAAAGCAGGACACTCCCGACCGAAGCAATTTTTAAGATTTGAACTTTAGAACAATGCACAAACATCAAAACAAGTATACACCACACAAATATTCAAATATTGAAATATTTTGTTTAATTCACAATCAAATATAGGAAAATGTTTCACATTTTCAATTTTGATTCTTTATTTGTGTAATCTATTAATTTTAATATTTAATTTTGTAACACGGTTGCAGACCCGCTGAGTAGGCCTCATGGACCCCCCAGGGGTCCCCATACCACATTTTAAGGAACACTGTTTTAGTGCCTTTCCTTGCAGTTAAACAGTTAAGGAACATCAATTTGGTACGTCTCAGATTTATGTTGTGTGTGAGGCAAGTTGGGAGAAATGGACAGTAAAATAACATAAACATAAAAAGTACAAACGCCAGACTGAGTTTGGCACCATACTGTGATCATGCACTCTAGGATTGTAGTACTGGTACTTGTTCAAGGTTCTGCAGACCTACACGCCAGCCACTTTGTGGGAAGTCAATTAATATACAAGTTTCCACACTCTAAAACACACTTCACCACATTAATTGTGATTGTCATTGTATTTATATAGCACTTACTACCCCTGATAAGTAGCACACTACTCTGGAACCCAATGTTAGTGGTTATTATAGTGGTTGTTGGTGTTTATTGTGATTAGTCATGTCCTCTTAATAAATATTGCAGACATTTACTCCAGTTACTTTGTGATATATTATATTAATACCAGTTAGGTCTGATTATTAGCGGGGGCTATGTGGTGCTGGTGAATGGTGTGAGAAGTGGGACTGGCATATGCTGTGCACTAATTATAGTGGGCACCTTGCACCAGTCCAAACAACCCTTATTGATGATAGGTTTAAAGACAACCTTTATTGAAAGCTATCCTAGTGGTAACTATGGAGAGCAACCTTCAGGCTAAGTCTTGAAGGAGTGTAAAGCAGTTTAGTTTACCAGATTATAACCTCTTGAATCACTAAATGAAAGGAGAACCACACAAGGTATATATATACAATATATGTATTTATTTCTAAACTCTCTCTACTAATCCCTTTTGAGATTAGAGAGCCAGGCACACAATAATACAGTTCTAAAATGACAGTAAATAGCACAATATACAATGGGCCCTAGGGGCAGACCAAACTATATATTAAGAAAGTGGTATAAGAACCACGACTTGACTAGACACAGTGCCTAGAGCACGTAGAATCACTGGAACCCCAAGGAACCACCCAAGGTAGTGACACAGGAGACCCACGGGGGACGTGTGCAGTGTGAGGACACAGCTGCGAGCCCCTTACTGTTCTATGGGAAAGTCGCGGTTGGAATTTTAGAAGTTAAGGACACTTAGGAGAGGACTTTGAGCAAACCCCTTTAGACTTAGGGGGTTCTAGGGCCAGCACCTACGGGAGCACCGTAGTACTCGAGTTACCTCACCCAGGGAAGCCGGGTGCATAGGTGTCAAATGGTGTCGGGAATTGTTGTTGATTTCAATGGCGATCTGCTGCAAAGTGCTGCTGCCGGGAAGGAGTGAAGTGTCCGTTGTGATCCAAGCTTGGATCGAAAATCAGAAAAACCTGAAAGCAGAGGGGACGGAGTCTGGGTCACTTGCCAGTGACCAGGGGCAAGATAGACGAATGCCCACCGATGTCGGGTGTTTCAGGTGTGAAGAGGTAAAGCTTGACTCTGCAGCCACGAGGACCAGGAGGTGTCGAGGACAACCAGGAGCTGGATTCAAGCTGTCCCACGAAGGATGTCGAGTGCTGCGGTGTCGGTGCCCGGATTGGACCCAACAAGCCTTGGCAACAGCAACCCACGCAGGAAGAGAAAAGATGCTTCGGTGCGGACTAGCAAGGTCCTGGGGGACTCCCCAAGCGATGGGAGTCTGGCCACATCTGGAGCAACCAGGAAAGCCCAATTAAAGTTAAAGTTACCTTCACGGTGACCCACCAGTTGATGGACCAGGGATCGCGAGGGACCTTGAGAGAAAACACAAAAGGCCAGCTCACGGAACACTAGTGGATTGCAGGTGGACAATCTTCGGTGCAAATGCAACAAGTCGTTGGAAAGCTGATGCTTCTGCAAATGGTCGCGGTGTCCAGGGGTTCAGGTTGCACGGTCTCCCACGAGGGATACAGGCCTCAGAATTGCTGAGTGCACAGATCGACCTCAGAGAAACCCACCTCCTGTGTTGCAAAATTCTTCAGAGTCCGGCGGGAGCTTCGGAGATGCAAACCGGACAGATGCGTCTTTGGTGCCTGCCAAGCAGGGGAGTAACTTCTTTATCCAAAGGAGATTCTTCAGTCAATCTAGTTCAGTGTGGATCGTCGAAGTTCCAGGATTCAGTATCAAAGTTTCGTCCAGGTGTAATCTAAAGTCCTGTAGCCAGGGGTTCCTTTCTTATACCCAAGGAAGGGGTGGACAAACTCTAGGGACCCACCTATGGGAGGGTCAGGAAAGAGGGGTGGCTACATCCATTTCCTTTGTCCAGTTTCGCGCCAGAGCAGGGGCTGGTAGCCCCTGCAACTGGTTTGAACTGGACTATGCACAGGGACAGCAAATGTGTCCCCAGTGCTGAACTTCAATGCACCTACCCAGCCCCAATACACTAAAGCCTGTCTGGGAGGTGGTGACACCTTCCTGTGACAGGAAACCTATTGTCCAGGCCTCCCCTGCTGGAGTTTCGTCCAGCAGCAGGAGGGCAGACTCGTGTCTATGGCTGGCAGCATCCATTTTGTGATGCCAGGGCTCTGTTAACTGGTACCGGGTATACCGGTCTGTCATGTCTCGCCCTCTAGAAGGGTGAGATCATACGCCCACACCAGTTACTGGTGTGGGGGTATGATTCCAAGGTGTTTGACACTAAACACAACATGTTTCCGTGCAGCCATCTCAAAGTTAGCATTTATCGTTTGGTTATAATGCACTTAAGAGTATATGGTTTGGCTGCATCACAAACAACCCAGGAAAAAGGTTCCGAAGGCTGCAGAGGGGCCCTGCTTATGCATGGGAATCCTCTCACATAAAACCCAGCACCCTGCCTTCAGGATTAGTAAGGCCTGCCATAGGGGTGACTGGTAGGTTTCTATGTGCAGTGATATTGAGAGATATAGTGAACCTATATCTCAGTAAGGGGTGCATGTACCACCTTACCCAGGCTGCAGTAGCAGTCCTGTGGTGTCATTTTGGAAGGCTTCCCAGGGGTGGCAAAATACATGCTGCAGCCCCTGGTAGGCCTCTGGGGTACCTATGCCCTGGGTACATAGTATACCATATACTAGGGACTTATAAGGGGACCCCAGAATCCAATCTGGAGTGTACCTAAAGTACTGGGAATCATTTTAGAGAGGAAAACAGTGAAACATCAGCAAAAAGTATGGGTAACTATAAGGAGCAGATCCTACTCTCCTACAAATGGTTGGTGAGATAGGCTGGTGGAGATTAGGTAATGTTAGTTTACAGGTATAGGGTTTTAAAAGAGGAAAAGTTGTGATCCACGGTATGAGCCTATTTCGGAGTTCCAATAAGAAAGATTAAGGCAGCCATGATACTGAGAGCTGGCTATACTCAGAAACAGAAGGCATGCAGAGGATGGAAGGCAAGAAGATGGTCACTGAAGAATAAAGGAGAGGAATCAAGTGGAAGTATAACAAGGTGAATTTTTGGTGCATGGTTTTAGAAATATAGCCGGGGGAGATTTTTCTGACATAGCAAGCAGTCGGGGATGTAAGCCGTAGAAAGAAGGATGTAAGCTGTAGAAAGAAACAACATTATACATAGTGCTCTATATCTATATCCTCCCAGACTAGAAAGTAACCTAAAGAGTTCCGGAAAGGACTGACGATTCACCTTTTCTGCTCTGCTTATGTCAAGGTGGTGCTCCTGACATGCATTGCTTCACTTCTCAATTGTATTGTCACCTATCTGACCCCTCATGCTTCCATCACCTTGGCATTAGATCAGCTGTGGCTGCCTTTTCTGTCCATTTGTAGAATCCTCAGTACTGTCCTCAACCAAGGCTTCACTGCCAGCCCTACATCCCAGTGTAGTTGCATTGAACATTAGCTTGGACACTTGCTTCCAAGTGAACCCCCTTAATTTTGATACCTAAAAAATGACTCTGTTTCCTTTCCCAAGAAGTTCTGAGGTACCATAGCAGCACTGTTTAGTGTCTTAGAAAACCATACAATTAATTTGTGAAAATTGATTTTATCAGGGTGTATCCGTGGTCATAGGCGGGATACAACAGTGACTGTCAAAGGTAGGGTCTGTTCGTCTGTGTGGGTATCTCTTCTCCCTCAAGGGATTGCAATACAGTAATCCGATGCCTAATCAAGGGGAGGATAATTCGTTCCCAGTGAGGAAACTAATGCTGCTGTTTTTATATGACCTTGTATTATCGAACCATGATCTATAGGTACATTAAATAGTCATTACAAACACCCTTGTAAGGCCCTGAAATGACCTGCTGTTAACATCTTATCACTGTTAAGTGGTAACAAGCTGCAATGTGAGAGATGTAGGCAGATATGCCATTCTCTTTGCAGAAATGTGATGGATTTGGAAAAATGTAATGAATGTTCTGTCATGGCAGACTGATGCAAGCCGGCCCTTGTGTCAGCACATCTGGTCTCATCCATCTACTGAACCTCTGCGAGAAGCAACTGCAACTTGTACCCCATCACACTGGGATATTCTGGACTGCGACTGTTTGTCAATAAGTGTTGCTTTAAAGAGAGTTAGCGCTTATTGCCAGAGACGTTTAGAGGTATGGGCAAAGTGGGCTCTAGCCCAGGGCTCCAACCTTTGAGGGGGCCTCCTGATAAAGCCAGCTCTGTTCTGCAGAATCATGCCCTGATGGCCTTGAATAATTCTTAAACATATTGTTTTAAATAATGTTTGCATTTTATTTATTGTAATGTGAATGATGTGTGAGAGTCTATTACAGACATTGTGCAGAGAAATTTTATGTTGATGGTTCATGCATCATCAATAAAAAAAAAGTTTACTTTTAGATCAAAATAGGACCTCACATTTGAGAAATGGAAGGGTTTCACATAGATGTTTTAGAGTAATATTAGTGAGCTGCTTCTGTGTTACAATACTGAAAAACACATCACTATCCCTGAATATTAGATCTAAATACATTTAGAGTCTGTGGAGTCTCATTGACCTGGCTAAAGAGGGTAAGAAAAACTGACATTGGATCATAAATTCAAAGCTGTTCCAAATAGGGGCCCCCAAAATACATTTGGCCCTGAAAATCCTTCAGATGTCCCTGCATATTGCATCAGTGTTGAAAGTTCCGTCCTGAAGCAGCTTTTCCTGAGTGCATGGCATCTTGCATTTGGTACGTGTGGGAGCTTAAGTGAGGTATAAGTGAATATTCAGAAGGGTGGGGGAGACATAACATGGGGCGTAAAATCGGTATTGCAGGAGTGGAAAAAATTGCAGCTGGATCCCTCTTCTGATCAATCTTCTGAAGAGAACTAGATTATTAAGGATCCTGTGAATCTGATACAGGTGCCAAGGGGGTTCGTCAGGATATAAACTGCTTCCGTACACAACAACAGTTACATAATGGTTGCTGATAAGACCAAACTGGCAAGGTTCTGAAAGGGCTTTAACTTACAAGTCAGCAACTGAGAAGATACAATCTACGTGAGTGAACCATATTCAGAAAAAGATGTTTTTCTGAGCAAGACCTCAGACCTCCTGGTCAGGGAAACTGCTCTCCCCTCGTGCAGCTCCGTTGTTGCGCCGCTGCCCCCAGCACCTCTCTGGTTCCAGGTAGGTGTTTGAGGCCCTGCTGCACCCCTGGCAGGAGCCTGTGGTCCTGGTGGTCCAGTGGGAGAGCCTTGATCTTCTGCTGGTGTGCTCTGCCTGCCTTTCTGTAGTTTCTGCCTTTGTCTTTCTGTGCCTCGTTTGTGCAGTTTGTGTTTTTTTGTCTCTGTGTGCCTTTTTAGTGCCTTTTTGTCTCTTTGTGCCTTTCTTTGTGCCTTTTTTCATTGTTTTTGCCCTGTTTGCAGTTTCGCTCCCTTCCCCTCCGCTACTACCCCAGCGGCCCCTCCTCCCCTGCATGGTTCCGCTCCCGCCTCCCAACTGCCCTCCCTTCCCCGTCCCCTACTTAATGGTGGCCACTGTGTGGACATGTCGCTGGCATGCAAAAGGCAAGCCCATCGGTGTCCGTCCACGACCCGACCGTGACCAGCGCCAGGGACCCTGGTCCTCTGAGCCCCCTCTGCTATGACTCAGCAACCTTCCAAGCACTCAACCCCAGAAGAAACAATCTGCCAGCTGTCGACGCCGAACACCACCCGCGGCCAGTTCTCCTGTCGACTCTGCCGCCGGACCTTCATCCACCTCCGGACCCCTACACTACTGCCATCCCACTGGACACCAGTGCCCACAAACCCCTGAGCTGCATCCTCCTCAACGTATGCTCCTTACACAGACACGCAGTAGAAATCTGGGACCTCCTCAACACTCGCCCGACATCGCCTTCCTCACAGAGACCTAGACCAACGCCAGCTCTGCACCCTCCATTGCAACCGCCATCCCCAATGGGTACAAGATCCAGAGGAAAGATCGTCCCAGCCACCCTGGAGGTGGCCTCGCCATCATACACAAAATCTCCCTCTGACTCACAACTGCCATCTCGAATGACTCCTTGCCCCCCATGGAACACCTCCACTTCCAGATCCAGATCAACCCCAGAACGACTCACCAACACCATTGCAGACCTCATCGCGCCCCACACCCTCACCTCCATGGACTACACACTGCTCGGAGACCTGAATTTCCACCTTGACAACCTCAGCGACCCCCAACTCACCGCCCTCCTGAACAACCTCGCCAACATCATACTGAAGCAGCTCGTCACCACCCCCACCCACAAGGCAGGACGCACCCTCGACCCCATCTTCGCAGGAGGAAACAACATTTGCTTCAGTCACACCAAGCAGCTCTTCAGGACGGACAACTACTGCGTCCACATCTCCTTCTCGAAAACCCACCGCACACAAGCCTACACCACACCCCATGAAGAAACTGGAGCAAGATCACCGAAGAGCACCTTAACTCCGCCCTCAGCTGCACTCTTCCACCCACCACGACCGACACCAACTCTGCAGCAAACGAACTACACAAATGGATTGCCGACTGTGCTAACACGCTCGCCCCCCCACCGGAACTCTGACAGACAACGCACCACAAAAGCTACCTGGTTCACCACGGACCTCTGCGAATCCAAGCACACACGCCAACAACTCGAGAAAGCATGGAGGAACAGCAAAACCTTGGAAGCACGCACCACCTACAGGACCACCATGACAGAACACCACCAACTCATCAGATCCACGAAGACGAAGTTCATCCAGGACAGAATCCTATCTAACTCCCGCAACTCTAAGGAACTCTTCAGCATCATACAAGAATTCACCAAACCCCCCCAGCAAAACCTTGGACGTCCCTCCCTCCCAGGACCTCTGCAACAGACTCAGCTCCTCCTTCCATCACAAGATCAGACCTCTCTATGACAACTTCGACGAACAGAACCAAGCCACCGTCACACCGGCCACTAGCAATGCTACACAGCCAATTATCACCGCCTGGACCCCTGTCACCACAGAAGACACTGCAAAGACCATGAGGAGCACACACTCCGGAGCTCCCACGACCCCTGCCCACTGCACATCTTCCACGGGGCCGGCTCCGCCATAGCACCTGAACTACGATGTACAATGAACTGCACCCTTGAAACGGGCACATTGCCTGACGACTGGAAATGCACAGAAGTCAAACCCCTGCTCAAGAAGCCCTCCGCAGACCCGACTGACCTCAAGAACTACAGCCCCATCACTCTCCTCCCCTACGCCGCCAAAGTCACAGCGAGGATCGTCAACAACCAGCTCACTAACTTCATAGAATCCAACTCAATCCTCAACACTTCTCAATCCGGATTCCGCAGCAACTAGACCTCTCAGCAGCCTTTGACACCATCTTCCACCGTACACTAGCTGCCAGACTCCATGACGCCAGCATGCAGGGAACTGCCCTAGACTGGATCCACTCCTTTGTCGCTGGCCGAACTCAAAGAATCAGACTCCTGCCCTTCCTCACCGAACCCACAGAGATCAGATGCGGAGTACTGCAAGGATCCTCCCTCAGCCCCATGCTCTTCAACAGCTACATGGCTCCACTCACAGCCATCTTCAGTAAACACCGACTCAGCATAGTATCCTACGCTGATGACACCCAGCTCATCCTCTCGCTCACCAAGGAACCCGACATCACCAGACACAGTTTCCAGGAAGGAGTGAAGAACATTGCATTCTGGGTGAACAGCAGCTGCCTGCAGCTTAACTTGGAGAAAACAGAAGTGCTTGTACTTGGATCCACCCCCTCCGGATGGGATGACACCTGGTGGCCCCCGCCCTCAGCAACCCTCCCACACCAATGTACCACGGCCACAAACTCGGCATCATACTCGACTCCTCTCTCACCATGAACCGACAGATCAACGCCGTATCTTCCTTGTGCTTCAACACCCTCCGCATACTCTGCAAAACCTTCAAATGGATCCCCCCTGAGTCCAGAAAGACCGACACCCACGCACTCATAACTAGCAGACTGGACTATGGAAACACCCTCTACACCATAACCAACAAATCTCTACTCCACAAACTCCAGAACGCCGCAGCCAGACCCGTCCTCAGCATCCCATGAACAGACCACATCACACAGCACCTACAAGACCTCCACAGGCTCCCCGTCGAAAAGAGAGTGACTTTCAAGCTGCTCACACACACCTACAAAGCCCTCTAAAACACCGAACCCCAATACCTCAATGCAGGAATCTCCTTCAATGACCCCAAGAGGAACCTCCGCTCTGCTGACCTTGCCCTGGCCGAAATCCCACACATCCGCAGAGCCAGAATGGGAGAAGGATCCTTCTCCTACATCGCAGCCAAGACCTAGAAGGAACTCCCCCTCAGCATCAGATGAACCCCCACACTGCAAGCATGCAGGAAGAGCCTCAAGACCTGGCTCTTTGGGTGAGCCGGAGCTGCCCGAAAGCCCTCCTCTCCTCAGTGCCTTGAAACCCTCATGGGTGAGTAGTGCGCTCTACAAATCACTTGATTGATTGATTGATTTATTGATTGATGTTTATTGAAACCCTTCTCTTTTCCAGAGACAGGCCATGCTGGATTCCTGTGCAAGGCCAATTAAATCAGAAGTCTATCATAAAGCACAATTGCCGTCATTCTCAGGTGACCGGTAGTACCAATCAGTGCAAAGAAGGTCTTGCACCCAAGTCTGTACAGAAAAACCGGTGAAATTTGTGTGGGGAAAAAACCTCAACAATGAGGGATTTCCAGCTGAGAAAAGGGATAAAACATGCAGTATTACCTTGTTATACCCCCACAGCAGTCTGCGGTACACATGATGTAGATGTAAAAAGTCATGTATCATTATTTTCCCTGGTGGTATGACTTCCTGCATTCCCACCTACATCGAAGTCAGGGCCTATGCCTGTACATGACATGGCACAGGATTGCTTTATGGTCATTGTAATAGCAAACTCTTGTTAATGCTGTCCTTGTAAACTCTTGTTAATGCTGTCCTTGTAAAACTCTAGCGCAACAAATATTCTGCTCTAGTAAACTGCAATACAGCTGCAAGAGTATGATGATGGCTCTTTTCTTCCAAAGAGTATTGATAGCGAGGACTTAGCCCAAATTGTAATTAAATATGGTTCACCGTTTCAATAACCATCACTTACAGGGTTGAGCCCGTAACTGCGCCTGACACTTGTTCTGTAATGGACGGATCTTGATCACGATATTATGATTCAAAGAGAAATTTGAGCATCACAAGCAAATATCAGATACAATTCCAAGCTCAGTCACTGATGAGACTTTGGAATAGCTTTCAAAACTTTTATTCTCATTAACCGATTAGTAAGTTTTCTATTCATTTCTTTATTCAAAATGAGTAAGATATTCAATCTAAGTTTACAGAAATCTCATAAAAAGGTTTGGTAAGGACAATAAATCAAATAGTGCATTAAGTACATTCCATAAAGGCATAAAGTCCCTATTCTAAAAGTTAAACCAGAATTTCAGAGTTAGTAGAACTCATGAAGAGTTCTATTTCGAGAAAAAAAAAAGAGTAAATGAGCATAAAGCTCAAAGCCGAATTAAATCAGCAAGATTTCCCACAAAGAGCAGTTGATGAAACTCATCCAAGTCACAATAACACAAACACATCAATCTACAGTTGCAGTAGCAAACTGTAAAATAAAGCATCAAAATGAAAAGAAACAAAGAAGCAGCGGTAGTCACAACAGTCAGTCTAGGGCAAAGAAATGAGTCGGGTAGCATCCAGAGAAGCATTCGGGAAAGCATTCAAAAAAGCAATGGAAGAAAAGGCATTGAGACTAACTGGGAACATGCACTAATATAAAAGACATAAATACATACTGCAGACATTGTTGAAGGCTCTGCTCGCTCACGTCCAATCAGGAGACATGATAACATGCAGCTTGCAAAGTCTTTATCATAATGTTAGCTGCAGAAATTTTTACGTAGTTACATTCTAGAAGCCTCGATTCCTTTAGACATTGATCGTAGTTTGACCTTGCAAATTAGTTTGTTTCACTGTGTACACAATGAACTATGCTAAAGAGAAGCAACATTATCTTTGCAAAAATACTGTTTTGTAATACATTTCAATACGAACAAGAAATATTGTTTTGAATGTGCAACTATTCAGGCGATATGAGAAATAGGGTGCGAATTGGAAGTTTTAAATCACTACAAACAATATGTTGCTTAATAAAATAATACTTTTGATTAAAAACGGAACACTCAGCAGTTATGACGAACATTTCTAAGCATGTCACATTAAGGTCAAGTCCTAGATTGTGGTGTGCATATTACAGCAATGTCGAGTTCGCTTTTCTGAGGACTATTCTAATAGCTCTGGCTACCTTGTGCAGCTTTACGTTAATCATTGCTCAATTTCAGTGTTAGTCTAAATAATTTGCATTTTAATTTCTCGATCCCATCAGTATAATTCGGGATCTTTTCTTCTGATGAAAAACTGACAACGTGTAGTGTCCCTTCGGGCTCCCCACTTTAGGTGTTGTATTTCGATTTGTCTGTGTGATGCTCTTCGTGGTATTCATGATACGTTAACATCGAACATAAAATTTCAATTTACTTTAAATACAACAGTGAGGTTCAACTTTTTTGCAGTTTTAAAGGAAATATCTAATACTAATACTACCAAACGTAAATAATATTTAGTGTTACTTAAAACTCATACCATGCATACCCATCTCTAGCTTTAGCATACACCTTAGAAATAGACACAATGGAAATATTGGCGTATTCCATGCCTTAACCTGATCCTGTGAATATCGCAGTCTTGATCTAGGTGATGCTGATAATTTTCAGAGAGAATTCCTCTCTAGCTCTCTGTGGTGCACCTACATACTCCAGGAAGCCCTTGGAGCCTCTGACTGGATCCCCACAGAACGATCCAACCCCGGTCCCAATTGATTGAATTCCAACATCTTTCTGGCACAAGTTGAGCCACTTTATTTGCTGACGGTCTTACCTTCAGCACTGACATAAGCACCGGTATCTGCACTGTCTTCGACCTGAGATGCGTCGCTTAATTTGTTGGACATTCTGGTCAGATCTAGACAGACAGCTCAACAGCCTGCAGACTTGGTGACATCTTTGGCTCTGTCTAAGAACTTGTTCATATGTCCAATTTAGTGTATCATGACGATGATGACACTAGTGAGGCAGGCCACCTCATTTCTCATGTGGGCACAGATGTGGGTGACTACCTGGCCCTCCAGAATGTTAGTAGCCTCAACAACTCCTCAGAGGTGGATTTGGATAATCCTTTGGGATTTTCAACAAAGGAGACAGCCTTGGCTTTCGATATTGATTTTTTTACAAATCTGTTTATTGAAGTTTAATGAAGTTTACAGTACATTATGAAGCCAGAACAACTTACATTAGTATTTGTACCGTTGATATTTACCCAGGCAAGTGTACATTGATTGATGAGGAGTAGATACACCTCCTTGTCTCATGCCGACATTGGAGGCCTCTCAACTGTGGCGGTAACTATAAAGTCACTTTTGGTATCATACCACAGAGAGATGACCCCAATTGAAGAGTGCTAGTACTCCACCCACTCTCCCTTAGTGTATCTCCATAAACAGTTAGCAAACCATGGAATAACAGGAGCAGAACTTCAAGTGCCCAATCAAAACAACAACAGCAGCAAAGTCCGACCTGTGTTCTAGTATCGCCTATCCATGTCCCTTAGTCCGTCCCCCCATCCCGGTGCCCCTCATACAGACTGCTTTGCAGACAATATCACATTTGCTTTTGCGCCCCACCTAGTTAGCCATGCCCTTGCTACAATACGCCATGCCTCTCATCTGGATTGACTGGTGCCAGGCCCCTCTAGGGGAGCGCCCACGTCGCGCACTTGACAAATCACTGCAGGATCCCCATCTAATCGCATCATGGTCTGCAAAAGGGCCTCCCACTGAGTTGCTATGGGCGTCTTCCTGAGGCCTAGTGTTTCTTCCCTCAAGAGAGCCGTGCCCTCCGCCTTAGCCCACACCAGGAATGAACCCCACCTTGCCTGTGCGTGTGGTGAATCAGCCGCTTTCCAGCGTTTAGTGAGCAGCCGCTTTGCCCCCACTAACCCCAGGTCGATAAACCGAGAGGTGACTTTCATGGATGGAGTTCTGTGGAAGAGGTGTAACAGGTAGGCTGGCCATTCGAACGGGATATTGTGACCTGTGCATGCGCGGAGCGCCTCTCGCACTGTCTGCCAATACGAACACAATGCAGGACAGCTCCACAACATATGGATTAGTCCGGCATCTAGCTCCGCACAGCGAGGGCAGCACGCATCCGTACGATGGAAGTATCTGTTGATGGATTCGGGCGTGAGGTACGCTCTATCTAAGATGAAGAAATGTATTTGGCAGAAACGCATGTTCCTAGGAATCTTCGTCAGGCCCTGCAGCGCCCTGTCCCATTCCTTGTCGGCCATGGGCCGGGCCAAGTCCGCCTCCCACTTACGACGCAGCGGGGACAGACTGATCGCCGCATGTGTGCGCAGGGAGGCCGCAAACCACCGAACCAGATGCCTCCCCCGTCCCATTACATGGAGATATTGCATCATAAGATGTTGTTCCGGTTCCTCCCTGAGATCTCCCCAACGGCTCGTGAGCGTCGCTATCAAAGACCGGTGACGAAGAAAGTGGCCAGGAGCCAGCCCTGTCTCCTCCGCTAGGGAGGCGAACAAGAAGAGGGCACCCTCCTGGTAAAGATCCCCCAGCGTTTGTATGTCTACCGCGCTCCAATCCACAAGTTCTGAAGCACTAAGCACCCCCTGCCCGCTAGGGGAACCCTCGAGCGGTATGGCCGGGGCGTAAGGAGTCCAGACCCGGGTGAGGTAGAGGCTACGGCGGTAGCATTTGTAGGCCACCACCACGAGGAGGGGCACAGGCCTCGACACTTTTGCGGCCGGGTGGAATAGCTTGATGATGTCAACTAAAGGGAGGGGGGTGCTGCAGTCGCAGTATCATCACACCCTCTGTCTGCCAACCACCGGGCTAGCCACTGTAACTGCGCAGCCAGGTAATAATGCTCAAAACACGGCATCGCAAGTCCCCCCTGGTCGGTGGAGAGGTACAGCTTGGGCAACACAACTCTGTGGCGTGCATTACCCCATATAAAGTCCCGAAGTGACCGCGCAAGGGCTGCGAAGAAGGATGCCGGTATATAAACGGGTAGGTTGGCGAAGCAGTACAGGAGTCGGGGTAAAATCACCATTTTGATTAAGGCGACTCGCCCCATGACCGTGAGGGGGAGGGTGCCCCAAAACCGCATCTGAGTCTTGACTGCTGCCACGGCCCTGCCCAGATTGCCCTCCACGAGATCCGCCGGCTGACGATATATCTGGATACCCAGGTAACGGAAGGTATCCGGCCGTCATTGGACCGGCACGCCCCCGAGATGATAGTTTGGATCTTGAGTGTCGGCTCGAAACGCGTATAGTCGCGGTTGCAATTTTAAAGAAAAAAAAACCTTCCCAATGGACCCTGAAGAAACCCAGTGGAAAACGGAATGTTGGAGAGCCACTTCACCCAAGGACACCCTTGTACCCACATTATCTACACCAGGGACGACGGGTGCCTAGGTGTGAAGTAGTGTCAGAAACCGCCATCAAACCCAATGGAGGACTTCAGGAAAATGCCACGGCTGGAGAAGGAGAAAGTGTCCTGTGGTATCCGAAGGTGGATTCAAGTTGAGAGGTACCTGCAAGCAGAGGGGACAGAGTCTATGTTACTCAGGAGCATCGGGTGTTACAGGAGAGTTGATGGTGACATTGACTCTGCAGCTGTGAAGTCCAGGCGATGCTGAGGAAGACCAGGAGCCGTGCACGAGCTGTCCCATACCGGATGTCGAGAGTTGAGTGGTCGGTGCCTGTTGGAAGCACCAACAAGCCTTGGCAACTGCAAACAACGTGGAAATCGAAGAAGGTGCAATGTCAGGACCAGCAAGGTCCAGGGGACCCACCACAAGCAGGGGAGTCGGGGCACGCCCGAGCAATCAGCAGAGCCCAAAAGAAACAAAGATGACCTTCAAATGGACCCACAGGCCGGAGGCACTGGAGTCGCAAGAGGACCTCGAGCAGCTCACCAAAAGATGCAGGCCACAATGCAAACAATGCCATGTGGACAAAGATTCTGGTCACTGGAGATGCTTGAGGTTGGGTCTACTTGGAGCCCGAAGATCTTGGTGGAAGGAAGCCAACAAGCCTTTGCACCGGCAAGTCAACAAGGTGCACAGGGGTTCGGTTCCTGCAGCTCCTTTGAGGGATACTGGCCTCAAACTTGGTGAAAGGGCAGGGCAGGCCTCAAGAGATGTGGAAAACCACCACCAGTGTTGCTGAGCCTTTCGGAGTCTGTGGGAGCTCAGGATCAGCAGACCGGTCAGCTTTGTTGCGGTGCCTGCAGATGCAGGGAAGTGACTCCTTCACTTCAAGGGAGATTCCTTCAGGGGTCTTTGATGCCCACTTGCCTTGGAAGGTTCCTTTATGGGGCACAGGCGAGGCAGCAGACTGAAAGGGGAACAAAGTCGAGCCCAAACGAAGTCCAGCGTGCCCAGACGGTAGAAGTTGAAGTGATGTCTGAATTGAAGTGTGTCCCATGACGAATCTAGGGACCCACCCAGAGGTAAGCCCTTAAGTACCCGAAGGAAAGGGTTGGGACGATTAAGGGTTCCCTCCCAGGGGAGCCAGTGGACAGTGGGGAGGATACTCCCATGTCCTTTGTCCAGTTTCGTGCCAGAGCGGGAGCCAACGGCTATGCAAGGAAGCACCAAATGTGCCCCTCATGCAGAATGAGTGGCGCTGGCAAGCGGACCCACCCGGCCCCAATCCACTAAATTCTGTCGGAGGTGGTCACACCTCCCTGTGACAGGATACCTTTTGTTCTGCCTTCCCCTGCTCGAACTTGGCTCAGCAGCAGGAGGGCAGAATCGTGTCTCTGGTCGGCAGCAACCATGTTGTGCTGTCCGGGTCTCGTAGACTGGTATCTGGAGCACTGAGAGCCTAACGAAGGCCCATTCTAGTGCTTGGAATCATACCTCCCATACAGTTTATGGTGCGGGGGTATGATTCCAAAATGATAGGATTAGTTGCAGCCAATTTCGAGATGGTCATCGCGTAATTACGCGGTGCCCCTCTATATGATATATGGCTGCTTCACTTACAACCCGGGAGAATGGACTTCGTAGGCTGTAGGGTTGTCCTGCTCATGCAGGTGCACCCTCACACTTAGAACCAAGCACCCTGCATCAGGATTGCGAAAAGCCTGCTATAGGGGTGACTTATAGGTTTTAAGTGCATTGACCCTAGATATAGAAAACCTATATCTTTCATAAGTGGTGCTAGCACCAGCTAACACAGGCTGCAATGGCAGGCCTGTAGTTACAGTTTGAATAGACTCCCATGGGTGGCATATTACATGCTTCAGCCCATGAGGGACCTTCTGAGGTACCTATGCCCTGGGTACCATAGTACCATATACTAGGGACTGACAAGGGTGCCTCAGTATCCAATCTGGGATGTACCTAAGTACTTGACATAACAATTTAAGGGAGAAAGCAGAGAGACCGGGGTCCTGATTAGCAGGATCACAGTCAAACTAGTCAAAAACAGCTTAGCACCAGGCAAAAAGTGGGGGTACGAGAGACAACAGAGTGTGCAGTTCCTCAAGGGGAGTGGAGGGGAAAACAAGTCTCTTATTGAATGCCCTCACACACCTAGCAAGGTGTCATGCTTCATCATTGGGCTGTGCTCCTCGTCGGGCCGGCGCTGCAATGCCCGACGGGCTCCCGCGGAGGGGCTCTTTGCCGGAGATCTTTTAAGAGATAGCCGTTTGGTGCATGAGGGTGAGTGAACTGTGTAGTGAGTGAGTGTGAAGGGTGGTCTTAAAATAGGTCTAGCACTGCCCTGAAGAAATTAATTTTATTCACGGGGTGAGCTACTCTAGTTAAAATGTGTGGGCCCTGTATGGATACACAATGATCCACAGGGTCTAGTATGTGTGCGTGGTCGACATGTTTCTTGCCTGTTGCCCCTAGCGGGTCACTCGGCAATTCTTCAGGACCGATGTCTACGGAGTAAGTGCTCAAAACTCTTACACTACTACAAGGCCAGTGCCATAAAAATTATATATATCACCAGCTTTGTAAATTGAAGGTCCAGGGATTGTGGAGGACCTGGAAGGAAGAGACCTGGAAGAAAATAACTAAAACAAAACAAGGGAAATCACAACGAATTGAAGCAATTCATCTCGCATGGTACGAAAGACAACAATAGCCATTAATGGTGTCAAGGTGCTCATGCGAGGTAAGAAGTTCCACGTGGTGCGCAGAACTTGGACAATTAGGTGCAAGGGGGACATTAAAAACATAGAGCCTAATACCCCCCTTGCACCTAATTGGTGATATATATAATTTTTATGGCACTGGCCTTGTAGTAGTGTAAGAGTTTTGAGCACTTACTCCTTAGACAAAGGGTGTGAAAGGCAAAATTGGCGCTACCAACAAAATTACACAATGTCAAACATATGAAAACCAAATTCACAGCGGTGCCAACAACAGTGGGAACAACACCCAAGATCCCACAAAGCTCAATACAAGATTGATATAGATGCAAAAAAATAGAGTTGATGCACACGCTTTAAAATAAATGAATAATTCAATAAATCAGATGCAGCGCATAGCTTCCATTCTTCTTAGTTTATTAACGAAATTCTTCCACTCCCCAACGCGTTTCATCGTTTGGAGGGGATTAACCCATACGACTTCCTCAGGGCTGGAAGTGACACAAATAACATATGTATAGAAAGATGGCGGCAAAAAATAAACAGAAAAAGTACAACACACAATTAATATGGCTCAGAGCAGAAGGATAAACGGTTCAAGAAACAGGCAAAATTATAAGTCAAAGTCAATAGATAGTGTGAAGATAAAAGTATAAGACATGAGTCTAAAACAGAATAATAATTTTTTTGAGAAGCACATAACCGTGGTAATATCAGTGAGAAAGTACCTCTCAAAAAACTACTCACCAACCCATGTGAGTCTCATACTACAAATATTTATAAAAGAATAATCTGTACCTTAATTATTTGAAGAACTGCAAACCTAAAACAATACAAATGACTCAAATTTAGTCATTACGTCACACATGAGGCACGATCAGTCATGAAACCCATGAAGTCCAAAAAAATACCTGTTGAAACTGAATAGGAACCCAAATCAGTATTCCCAATGTTAGTACCAAAAATATCCAATTGCCAAAAAATCCTTAACAAGGATCTTCTTAGTTTATTAACGAAATTCTTCCACTCCCCAACGAAAGGATTTTTCGGCAATTGGATATTTTTGGTACTAACATTGGGAATACTGATTTGGGTAAGTCTGAAAGAAGTGTTCTTGCAGCCTATGTTCAGGTGCGTTTACGTTTTTCTTGTGTTACTAAATTCAATTTATTATTGTTTTAGGTGCTTTCCACTTAGGCCTTCTTACTCGGATGGCCACCTTATGATTTGGCTGCATCTAGATTTGGTATTAGGACGTAGGATTCCTATTCAGTTTCAACAGGTATTTTTTTGGACTTCATGGGTTTCATGATTGATCGTGCCTCATGTGTGACGTAATGACTAAATTTGAGTCATTTGTATTGTTTTAGGTTTGCAGTTCTTCAAATAATTAAGGTACAGATTATTCTTTTATAAATATTTGTAGTATGAGACTCACATGGGTTGGCGAGTAGTTTTTTGAGAGGTACTTTCTCACTGATATTACCACGGTTATGTGCTTCTCAAAAAAATTATTATTCTGTTTTAGACTCATGTCTTATACTCTTATCTTCACACTATCTATTGACTTTGACTTATAATTTTGCCTGTTTCTTGAACCGTTTATCCTTCTGCTCTGAGCCATATTAATTGTGTGTTGTACTTTTTCTGTGTATTTTTTGCCGCCATCTTTCTATACATATGTTATTTGTGTCACTTCCAGCCCTGAGGAAGTCGTATGGGTTAATCCCCTCCAAACGACGAAACGCGTTGGGGAGTGGAAGAATTTCGTTAATAAACTAAGAAGAACGGAAGCTATGCTCTGCATCTGATTTATTGAATTATTCATTTATTTTAAAGCGTGTGCATCAACTCTATTTTTTTGCATCCTTAGACATCGGTCCTGAAGAATTGCCGAGTGACCCGCTAGGGGTCTGGTAATAGGCAATGGCTTCGAAATCATTTGCTTTATGTTCTTGCTTGGATGACATCCCAATGGCGGCAGATTGGTTTTCAGAATCCACGTTTTAGTTATTTTATTATAAGCCGATTGTGGATGTTGCTTCTGTGGTTGTGGATCAGCTTTAAACAAGCATAATCGGAGCCTCCAGTCCGGACATAGACCAAAAAAATGCTAGCATTCGCAACAAGATTTTTTTAAATTCTATTAAGGACACAGAGGCGAAGGTTATCCCACCTGGTTATTTGCACACATATGTATTTGAATAATTTATCTGATATAAATATTTTTTACCTCCCTGACATTGTTGATTATTTCATGGTATTTCCTGATATATGGGCCAGTGTTTACGGCTTTGGTGTTTTAACTCTTTTTTACTAGGAAACAAGGACAAGTGATTCATACCGTGCCAAAG
The DNA here is from genome assembly GCF_964204655.1 of Triturus cristatus. Taxonomy (NCBI): domain Eukaryota; kingdom Metazoa; phylum Chordata; class Amphibia; order Caudata; family Salamandridae; genus Triturus; species Triturus cristatus. The sequence goes on from NC_140582.1 coordinate 503,451,120, forward strand.
TTCCAACTTTCTGGGAGCATTCTTCAGCTGTATCTTGGCTCTGGGATGATCTTCTTCCCGCTGTCGCACGCGGAGGGCTTCAGATTCCTAGCATCCAGGATCTTTGAATCGGGCTCCCGTTCGACCAGTTTCTGGTTTCAGTTGATAGTGATCCTATCGTTGTAGGGTCTTGGACTGATTAACTGTAATGCTGATGTTTGAGGCAAAGAAAGCGAAAGCTGTATGGCCGTTTGAATGTTATATAGGGCTGTGGGTTCTATGGTGGTCATGAGAAATGTAGTGTTTTAAAAGTTTTACATTAGATTGGCTGATGAAAATAAAGAGTAAAGCAAGAGAAGCATAATCCTCGCCTCTGTGTCCTTAATAAAATTGTAAATTCTTGTTGCAAAAGCTAGACATTGTTTTATTCTCTCACACCACACTAAACATCTCCATCACAAGCCATACCACAACGCACACACTATCATGCCTGCACTCTGGTACGACCCCCAGAACCCTGGTGTGCAAAAAAATGTGATATAAGGTAATACTGTTAGAACTGTTTCACTTGTATTTTTATAATGTGTTTTTGCTAATAATAGATACGTGTGGTAAAAATTGGAAAAAAAGGCCGTGTTTATAAATCGCCAGACTCAACAGTACATGTTTAGAATCCTTTAGACTGTGGCATGCAGACTGGCTCGCCCGTAAAAGCTGCCGCTGCACTGTCGCTCAGCAACGCATGTCAACAATTTGGCAGTGCCTCCAAGCCTTTACACGCAGGCTGCAGCTTGGCGCACCTCCTGGAGCCAGGACAGGCTCGCTCAGGGGCCCTGCATCCTTGCTCGGAAGAAGCGCGCATCCCAAAGTTCCATCAAATTAATAGTCTGCAAGAATGTCAGACTTTCCCTTCTTACGGGCTCCCGAATTCACTCCAAGACCGGGCTCCAGCGTGCCCCGGGACCGGAAGGGACTTGAAGAGATCACGCGAAGAGCTCGCTCGGCCTGGGGGTACGAAGAGCGCCGGAGAGCTAAGAGCAGCACCGTCTACGGGGGCGAGTTCGGGGAGAAGCTGCTGGATGAACCTTCGTGCACGAGAATGAGGCCCAGCTCTCCTACCCGGATGAACAAACCTCATCCGCCCGAGTAAGGACGTTCACAGTAATGTAGTGGGAGTGGCCCTGGCTTTGAGTGACAGCTAACCGCGGTGCGTACCGCGGAAGATATGTCTATAGTATTCATAAATATGATAGAAGTAGTGTGTTTTCGATGAAATGCATTTCGGGGCTAATGTTGCTGTAGGTAAATTATTCAGTCACCCACCAAGCATCCACCGCATCCTGAAATTATATATAGTAGGTGCACATTCAGCACAGTGTGGTGTTCGCTTCCAGAGGAGGGCAGGGATGCAGGCGGGAGCCGGCTGTAAAGTGTGTTTTTAACCATCTTACTTTCACGATCGGCTGCATCCCTGCCCAAACCTGAATGCAGTTTATTAGCTGACGAATCCTGTGGCAAACATAATTGAGTCGCCGCTGGTGATGGATACATTGATGGTAACGAGCAACATTAATTGAAGAGCAGTTCATGTGGCCTTTAAAGGTGTCATTGGAACAGGCATGTGAACATATATTAGGAAGGCGCCTGTAATTCCCTGTCGGCTAAAGTCAATTACTCAGGTTGGCGGGTTCAGTCAGGAGCCTGAGCAAGGGCACTGGCTGAAGAAAGCTGCACATTGAACTACACTACTGTGTTTGAGTTCTCATTTGTAGCAAACAGTGGTCGAAGTGGGGGAAAAAAAGTAGGGGAACTGTGGGCGGAGAATCAGAGGGCGGGAAAAACCCAAGGATTGGATCACTGGGCCAAGCCAAAGGCGTGGCCAGAATGCGCAAACATACCAATGTTTTAGTATTTGTTTGGCATTTCACTGCCCAGTTAAATCAACCAATGGATACACATGATTATTTAAGGTTATAATGTCCTATTACTTACCGGTAATCTTCATTACTCCGAGTTCCGTAGTCCTCGACACCTTCATTACAAATGAGATAGTAAATCTCATTTGTAATGAAGGTGTCGAGGACGTAGGGACCTGGGTGTAATGAGTTATTGACATTAAAATTCATTCACAAAATAGGATATGCTTCTACTCACTGAATGTCCCAAATAAGGTAAAATGTGGAAGCACAAGCCATTTGTCTCCGAGCCATGGAGTTTCTGCCTTCAGCACTTCTCCCTTTTTTCCACAACAGCAGTCCAAACATGTATGGCAAAATATCATAGTTTACAAATGTTCCCTATATAATTATGGCTCCTATTCAGTTTCAACAGGTATTTTTTTGGACTTCATGGGTTTCATGATTGATCGTGCCTCATGTGTGACGTAATGACTAAATTTGAGTCATTTGTATTGTTTTAGGTTTGCAGTTCTTCAAATAATTAAGGTACAGATTATTCTTTTATAAATATTTGTAGTATGAGACTCACATGGGTTGGCGAGTAGTTTTTTGAGAGGTACTTTCTCACTGATATTACCACGGTTATGTGCTTCTCAAAAAAATTATTATTCTGTTTTAGACTCATGTCTTATACTCTTATCTTCACACTATCTATTGACTTTGACTTATAATTTTGCCTGTTTCTTGAACCGTTTATCCTTCTGCTCTGAGCCATATTAATTGTGTGTTGTACTTTTTCTGTGTATTTTTTGCCGCCATCTTTCTATACATATGTTATTTGTGTCACTTCCAGCCCTGAGGAAGTCGTATGGGTTAATCCCCTCCAAACGACGAAACGCGTTGGGGAGTGGAAGAATTTCGTTAATAAACTAAGAAGAACGGAAGCTATGCTCTGCATCTGATTTATTGAATTATTCATTTATTTTAAAGCGTGTGCATCAACTCTATTTTTTTGCATCCTTAGACATCGGTCCTGAAGAATTGCCGAGTGACCCGCTAGGGGTCTGGTAATAGGCAATGGCTTCGAAATCATTTGCTTTATGTTCTTGCTTGGATGACATCCCAATGGCGGCAGATTGGTTTTCAGAATCCACGTTTTAGTTATTTTATTATAAGCCGATTGTGGATGTTGCTTCTGTGGTTGTGGATCAGCTTTAAACAAGCATAATCGGAGCCTCCAGTCCGGACATAGACCAAAAAAATGCTAGCATTCGCAACAAGATTTTTTTAAATTCTATTAAGGACACAGAGGCGAAGGTTATCCCACCTGGTTATTTGCACACATATGTATTTGAATAATTTATCTGATATAAATATTTTTTACCTCCCTGACATTGTTGATTATTTCATGGTATTTCCTGATATATGGGCCAGTGTTTACGGCTTTGGTGTTTTAACTCTTTTTTACTAGGAAACAAGGACAAGTGATTCATACCGTGCCAAAGTTCCAACTTTCTGGGAGCATTCTTCAGCTGTATCTTGGCTCTGGGATGATCTTCTTCCCGCTGTCGCACGCGGAGGGCTTCAGATTCCTAGCATCCAGGATCTTTGAATCGGGCTCCCGTTCGACCAGTTTCTGGTTTCAGTTGATAGTGATCCTATCGTTGTAGGGTCTTGGACTGATTAACTGTAATGCTGATGTTTGAGGCAAAGAAAGCGAAAGCTGTATGGCCGTTTGAATGTTATATAGGGCTGTGGGTTCTATGGTGGTCATGAGAAATGTAGTGTTTTAAAAGTTTTACATTAGATTGGCTGATGAAAATAAAGAGTAAAGCAAGAGAAGCATAATCCTCGCCTCTGTGTCCTTAATAAAATTGTAAATTCTTGTTGCAAAAGCTAGACATTGTTTTATTCTCTCACACCACACTAAACATCTCCATCACAAGCCATACCACAACGCACACACTATCATGCCTGCACTCTGGTACGACCCCCAGAACCCTGGTGTGCAAAAAAATGTGATATAAGGTAATACTGTTAGAACTGTTTCACTTGTATTTTTATAATGTGTTTTTGCTAATAATAGATACGTGTGGTAAAAATTGGAAAAAAAGGCCGTGTTTATAAATCGCCAGACTCAACAGTACATGTTTAGAATCCTTTAGACTGTGGCATGCAGACTGGCTCGCCCGTAAAAGCTGCCGCTGCACTGTCGCTCAGCAACGCATGTCAACAATTTGGCAGTGCCTCCAAGCCTTTACACGCAGGCTGCAGCTTGGCGCACCTCCTGGAGCCAGGACAGGCTCGCTCAGGGGCCCTGCATCCTTGCTCGGAAGAAGCGCGCATCCCAAAGTTCCATCAAATTAATAGTCTGCAAGAATGTCAGACTTTCCCTTCTTACGGGCTCCCGAATTCACTCCAAGACCGGGCTCCAGCGTGCCCCGGGACCGGAAGGGACTTGAAGAGATCACGCGAAGAGCTCGCTCGGCCTGGGGGTACGAAGAGCGCCGGAGAGCTAAGAGCAGCACCGTCTACGGGGGCGAGTTCGGGGAGAAGCTGCTGGATGAACCTTCGTGCACGAGAATGAGGCCCAGCTCTCCTACCCGGATGAACAAACCTCATCCGCCCGAGTAAGGACGTTCACAGTAATGTAGTGGGAGTGGCCCTGGCTTTGAGTGACAGCTAACCGCGGTGCGTACCGCGGAAGATATGTCTATAGTATTCATAAATATGATAGAAGTAGTGTGTTTTCGATGAAATGCATTTCGGGGCTAATGTTGCTGTAGGTAAATTATTCAGTCACCCACCAAGCATCCACCGCATCCTGAAATTATATATAGTAGGTGCACATTCAGCACAGTGTGGTGTTCGCTTCCAGAGGAGGGCAGGGATGCAGGCGGGAGCCGGCTGTAAAGTGTGTTTTTAACCATCTTACTTTCACGATCGGCTGCATCCCTGCCCAAACCTGAATGCAGTTTATTAGCTGACGAATCCTGTGGCAAACATAATTGAGTCGCCGCTGGTGATGGATACATTGATGGTAACGAGCAACATTAATTGAAGAGCAGTTCATGTGGCCTTTAAAGGTGTCATTGGAACAGGCATGTGAACATATATTAGGAAGGCGCCTGTAATTCCCTGTCGGCTAAAGTCAATTACTCAGGTTGGCGGGTTCAGTCAGGAGCCTGAGCAAGGGCACTGGCTGAAGAAAGCTGCACATTGAACTACACTACTGTGTTTGAGTTCTCATTTGTAGCAAACAGTGGTCGAAGTGGGGGAAAAAAAGTAGGGGAACTGTGGGCGGAGAATCAGAGGGCGGGAAAAACCCAAGGATTGGATCACTGGGCCAAGCCAAAGGCGTGGCCAGAATGCGCAAACATACCAATGTTTTAGTATTTGTTTGGCATTTCACTGCCCAGTTAAATCAACCAATGGATACACATGATTATTTAAGGTTATAATGTCCTATTACTTACCGGTAATCTTCATTACTCCGAGTTCCGTAGTCCTCGACACCTTCATTACAAATGAGATAGTAAATCTCATTTGTAATGAAGGTGTCGAGGACGTAGGGACCTGGGTGTAATGAGTTATTGACATTAAAATTCATTCACAAAATAGGATATGCTTCTACTCACTGAATGTCCCAAATAAGGTAAAATGTGGAAGCACAAGCCATTTGTCTCCGAGCCATGGAGTTTCTGCCTTCAGCACTTCTCCCTTTTTTCCACAACAGCAGTCCAAACATGTATGGCAAAATATCATAGTTTACAAATGTTCCCTATATAATTATGGCTCTGCCATATTTTCCTCATAATGCAAGTTCAGCTGCATGATCTGACCATTTAAACTAATAAATTGTTTGTAGCTCAAACGTATCAAAAGTTAATAAACAAAGTAACTTGTGTTGCCGCTAAGTGGAGGGCACCTTGCAAAGGCTGACTGATCACCTTTCTCACTGCTGCATGTGTATGTTACACTGGTACAAATAAGGCAAAATCTTTCCAGGGACTGTTAGCATGTGTACAAATGTCAAAATAATAAAATATAAGAAAATATACAGCATTACGCTGCAGCCTTTTTTTAAATGCATCATTTATTCAACACTGCGGCATAATTTTGTCCTCCTATGCTGCATAATTGATTCCAGTGTCCCCACATCAGGCAGCAAATGTTAAAAGTGGTTGTGAATGAAGCAGAGAGACTGTGAAGTTTGCAAACTTAGTTTTTTGTGCGTGCAAATCCTGCATTGCCAATCCCTGGTGATTTGCAGCTACTACTGCTGAAACAAGGCCAATGGAGGTACCTACTGGTGAGGCAGACTGGCCTCAAGGGCAGGGCAGGCCTTAGCACTGGTGGTGCCCTTAGCATTAATGTTCGTTAGTGCCCCATAATGACCACCTCTGCCATGGATTCCCTCACTACCACCCTTTAACAGTGCCCCTCAAGTCTCCATAACCACATTCTCGCTCAGATGCATTTAATTTGATTTACAGCACCACTCATACCATTGTAGGGTGTCAGAGCACTTTACATCACACACATTACACAGAGACAATCAATATGTGTGCAAATCACTGTATAGAAAATGGTACATAATTCTAAGGACTACAAGGTGTAGGAGCCACATGACAACCATACTAGTAGGCCGTATAGTTTAATAGTGATTGGTCTGGAGAAACACAAACTCAGAATTTAAAACGTAATACCATGGTTGGGAGGGGTTCTCTTTAATAATCAGAATTGATTTCTGTCCAAAAGAACACTTTTTGCAACATTAGGATAATCAAAGACTGGGGGAAAAACATAATTCTCTAATTTATACCTTGCAGTTTGTATGCAGCTCTTAGCTGACAGTTAATAGCTCACTGTTCTATGTTAGGATTTTAACATATAAACTGCAAGTAACAAAAGGATCTCTCTGACAAAAGCAGTAGCCTACTGACCTATTTACATTATGTGCACTTTGTGATCTGCATGGTACATGTTCTTTGCAACAGGCACATTAACCCTCTGTGCTACCTTTCCATGAGTCAAAACTTCAACTAAACAAAATTCTAGGAAGAACATTAATCACCAAAGTCATAATAACATTTTTATTGTTGCCGAAAATTGCTGGAGGCCAAGAAGGAGGCAGCAAGTGCTTTAAAAACCATAATATACTAGCAAACATAATGCCTCCACCCAAAGTCAGCACCCGGTGCGGTCACACCGGTTGTACCGCCCTAGAGCTGGCCCTTCTCAAGGGTCCTGTGACCTCAGTGACAGGGTCACTGTTGTTCTAGGGTGTGCTGATTCATAGGCCTGCCCTCAAGACTGGAGGTGAACTTCAGTATGGATAGTGGTGGACAAGCCTTGAAGGTTTACCTACACTTGTCATGCTAGGGCCCACCTGCTGGTACTACGACACCAGGGCTTCTAAGGTCTTGCGAAGCCTTCTAAGGTCTAGCATGGGATTGTGCTCTCTCTCAGGAGAGTGGTCTGGTGGACTGGTTATTAAGGTTGAACCTGGTTCCCCAGTTCCAAATTCAGCAGCTCTGGTCTTAGAGCCACATCCTCTCCCCCAATGAACACCATACTGCCCCACTGAGGAAAACTCACACTGCCTTGAACTACAACCCAATTGTTGCCGGCTATAAACACCTGGATGTGGCTCAATTTCAATGACGCACTTGACAAGAGCAATATTCGGCCTACAAAAAAAGTATCGACATCATGGAAAAAGCAAACACTACTAGGGAATGCAAAATTTAGCAAACCATGTGAAATTTAAGCAGGAACAACATGGTTACCTTAACTCTTTTACACTCACTATTCAGAAATCAGTGAGTGCTTTTGCCTGAAAAGTCAAGGACATGACTATAGGGCCCTGAATGGACCCATTTCAATGTCCATTGCTTATATCCTTACAAAACGTAAGCAGTATAGTAAAAAGACCACATCCCTGGACGCAGAGCCGCAGTACACATTTTGTTTTCCAATCCACACATTGTAGTACCTCCAGGATTGGTGCACTAGTTGCAAGCCCAGGGAAAACAAAGACAAGAAAACCAAAATAGCGCTTCACTGGCAAACTCTGTAAAAGTGGCGCTAATGTGTTTGGGTGTGAATAAAATCAATCTGGCCAGTTTGCTCCCACTCTATCTTACTTTATTTAGTTATTTTTCATATTTGTAACCTTTTATTCCTGATGCTGCACTTTGGAATTAAAATGTCGGAAAAATACGTCATTTCCAGCAAAATTGTTTTTCTTTTTTGGATCCATTTCACAGGGGAGCAAATAAAAGAAAGGAGAGGAAAGAGAATGAGAACCCTGTCTTGAAGTCACGGTTTTCAGTAAGAGAACAACTGCTAGACAGAAAGAGAGGGAAGAAGGAAAGAGTGGGGGGCAGCTGAAGCGGCAGAGCAGAAGTGGACACTGTCTTTTTCTTCTCTGGGCAAGAAGAAAAAGACAGAGTCTTGTTACTTCTCTGCCTTCCCGCCCGTCACGAACGCCAGGAACCCTGAGCTTTATTTATATGCGATGGCGAATTCTTGTGTCCTGGGACGCATTTTCAGAAAAAAAAAGTAGGGGAACGGAATCCTTAAAATTAAAGAAGTAGGGGCACACCGTGCCCTGCCGATCCCGCCCACTTCGACCATTGGTAGCAAACCAGGCGTGCAACGCCCATAGGGCTGAAAGGGCTTCAACCCCCCCCCCCCCCTTCCGTCCTCATAGCTGCCAAGGTTTCAGATTGATATGTGTGACATTTTCATAATTTCAGTGTAATTATGAGTGACATTTGAATGACTATGAGTGACGCTTTCTCAAGACGAAAATCAAGCAATGAGTAAGGGGAAACATATAAATATCAGAAATTACACCCATTTGAGCAACGAGAAACTGTAAGAAGATCCTAAAAGTGCTAGAAACAGAAGGGCACCTAGGAAGTAAAGTGGTGGCAAGGGTCATACTAAGTGGAAAAGAAGCATTCGACCTCCCTGGTGGAAAGACTGAGCAGCATGGACAGTGCACGACCTAGAGTGCCTGCTTCTAACCACTACCATCAGAAACAAAAGAAAGACCAGATTCTGGGAGGGGGAGAGCAGAATTTTAGGAATTATGACAGCGCTGTGATCAGTCTGAGCTAGCAGAACCCCGAGCTCACTGCAGAACACCCATGGCATGGAAAGGGTAGTAAAGAGTGTGGCCGTGGTGGGAAAAGCTTGGGTTCTTGTAGCCCCTGATAGCATGGGGTGGGGGAAATGAGAAAAAGAGGGTTAGCTGGCAAAATACGGAGTTTTTGTGGCCGTTTCCAGTGACAGATTCGATCTGTGTTAGATCCTTTACAACTTGATATTTGAAACCTAATTAAAAAGGCATTTTAGGTTGCAAAATACCAATATTTCCATTTTCAAACAGTACAGCCCGCTAGTAGAAATAAAATGCTAAACATTATAGGTGGGCATGAGCGGGAGCCAGCTTACCTTGTGGTGAAAGGGAAACGCTCAGTACAAGCTCCAGATCGTCCATGATGCAAGTTAGAGGTGGCAGACAGCGCACAGCCGGGCACTGAATTTGGGCAAGTAAGCCTGACAGGCAGCTGAGGCACACACTTAAAAGTCACAGCAGCCCTGCTAAGTACCCCGCATCATGCGTTCGACTATTTAAAATAATTTACAAAAAGAGGAAACAAAATATGCTGCACTTCAGATGGTAACAGCTTAGGAATTCCAAAATGTACTACATCAGTGGGCAGGGCTTGAACATAATGCTTAATGCTTTCAGCACAGAGCAATGACGTATGCCATTCTGCACCTCTGATCAGCTTAACTTTGTTGTCTCTGGAAATGCGCACCAGTTCTGTGTCTAAATTTTCAGGGTTTGGGTGGAAAATGACAGTAAAGAGGAGGTGTGATCCAGTAGAGCAGGCACAGCTCGTAGTGACAAGCTGAGGTAAGCTATGAGAGATGAGCTTTGACATTAAGCTCATTATTCAAATAAAATCGTAAAGAACAAAGAGTGGAGACAAGAGCTAAATAAATCTAACGAAAAAAGACAAAGCATAAACAGGACTTGTCAGAAACAAAAATCATAATTTTAGATGCTCCGTTTTCGAACTTTTAACAGATGAATAGATCTTCAGCCCTCTTTTTTTGTGGCATTCACGTAGGATTGTTACATAGATAGGCTGGGTGTCATCAAAGGTCTTGTAGGGATCGGCCTCATCCCTGACGGTCCTGGTCATCCAGCACTGCAGCTCTGTGTAGGTACAAACTTGTTTGGCATCTGTTTATGCCCCGAGGAGCGCCACCGAGCATGGGGAGGGCGGTTTAACAAAGCAGTACCATTTAACTCAACTTGAGATCTGTTGGCAGAACATAAGAGAAGAGCTGCAGCGCAGAACCCAGGTCCTGTGTGCTCAGTGACAAGAGCAAAACTACACTGACCAGCAGGCAGCTGATCACGCTAAGCAGCACTTAATTTAAAGCAAATTAGATTAACATTTAAGTGCTGAGTCGGTCACTGTCTCACAGACACTTACTTGTGGGCCACGCCAATTCTTGTTTACAGCCAGGCCGGCCACCTGCCTCCTGAGTCCTGGCCTACCACTCCCTCGGTAAAAACGTCCCCCAGCCGCCCGGCCATCAGACAGCAGCAGGAACAGCTGAGCTGCACAGTGTGGGATCCTGCGGCCGCTGGGGTCCGCGAGTTGTGTCCGGCGGTAGCAGGCTCATTGATTTCACACCTAGCACCACCAGCTGTGCCATGATATGCTGACCTCCTAAACTTTACTTAACTGCAGCCAGCGGCAGCAGGACATAATGTGCTGTGGCGCGCACCTAGGCCACTGCCTCGGGACATCAGTCACAATGGAGGCCACGTGGGCGGGAAATCTTATCCATTTATTAATTCATAAATTGCAGCCAAGTAAGTTAGTGCCCCACCAGAAAAAAGTCGGCAAGCTTCAAATCAATTCAAGAATATGTCCTTTATTGCTCTGTAGTATTAAAAATAATCATCAGCCAACACGTTTCGTTCTCAAGGAACTTCGTCAGGGCTCAAATATTCAAAAGAAAGTCCAGTTGACATATATGTGTTAGTCAATAGATTTCGATTGACGAATGGTATAGGTAGAAAAAACAGGTTTCTCTCCAATATTTAAAAGGAGGTGAATTTTCGGTAGGAAGTCCCTCGCAATTTTGCTCAATGCACAAGGTAAGTATAGATGTCAGTAGTCCTGCGATACGAACTGCCAGCCTCCTCCTATCTAAGCAAGTCTACTGCTTGTTTATACAAAAAGCATGTGTGCTGCACATCAGGTTGTACTCGTGGACAGCCTCGTGTGCACAGCTCTTCCCAGGATGGGGGTGGGGCTATAGCCCAGAAAAAAGTCGGCAAGCTTCAAATCAATTCAAGAATATGTCCTTTATTGCTCTGTAGTATTAAAAATAATCATCAGCCAACGCGTTTCGTTCTCAAAGAACTTCGTCAGGGCTCAAATATTCAAAAGAAAGTCCAGTTGACATATATGTGTTAGTCAATAGATTTCGATTGACGAATGGTACAGGTAGAAAAAAGAGGGTTCTCTCCGATATTTAAAAGGAGGTGAATTTTCGGTAGGTAGTCCCTCGCAATTTTGCTCAATGCACAAGGTAAGTATGGATGTCAGTAGTCCTGCGATATGAACTGCCAGCCTCCTCCTATCTAAGCAAGTCTACTGCTTGTTTATACAAAAAGCACGTGTGCTGCACATCAGGTTGTACTCGTGGACAGCCTCGTGTGCACAGCTCTTCCCAGGATGGGGGTGGGGCTATAGCCCAGAAAAAAGTCGGCAAGCTTCAAATCAATTCAAGAATATGTCCTTTATTGCTCTGTAGTATTAAAAATAATCATCAGCCAACGCGTTTCGTTCTCAAAGAACTTCGTCAGGGCTCAAATATTCAAAAGAAAGTCCAGTTGACATATATGTGTTAGTCAATAGATTTCGATTGACGAATGGTATAGGTAGAAAAAAGAGGTTTCTCTCCGATATTTAAAAGGAGGTGAATTTTCGGTAGGCAGTCCCTCGCAATTTTGCTCAATGCACAAGGTAAGTATAGATGTCAGTAGTCCTGCGATACGAACTGCCAGCCTCCTCCTATCTAAGCAAGTCTACTGCTTGTTTCTACAAAGAGCACATGTGCTGCAGATCAGGTTGTACTCGTGGACAGCCTCGTGTGCACAGCTCTTCCCAGGATGGGGGTGGGGCTATACGACATTTCGGCTATAGCCCCACCCCCATCCTGGGAAGAGCTGTGCACACGAGGCTGTCCATGAGTACAACCTGATCTGCAGCACACGTGCTCTTTGTAGAAACAAGCAGTAGACTTGCTTAGATAGGAGGAGGCTGGCAGTTCGTATCGCAGGACTACTGACATCTATACTTACCTTGTGCATTGAGCAAAATTGCGAGGGACTACCTACCGAAAATTCACCTCCTTTTAAATATCGGAGAGAAACCTGTTTTTTCTACCTATACCATTCGTCAATCGAAATCTATTGACTAACAAATATATGTCGACTGGACTTTCTTTTGAATATTTGAGACCTGACGAAGTTCCTTGAGAACGAAACGTGTTGGCTGATGATTATTTTTAATACTACAGAGCAATAAAGGACATATTCTTGAATTGATTTGAAGCTTGCCGACTTTTTTTCTGGTGCACCTTCCTTCTTTGTACGAATTGATTTATCTGGTTTCCAGTGGAGTGGAAGTGCGGCGGACTCCGGAAGTAGTTGCACAGACTTTGTACTTCTTTTCTAAATGTTGGAACTGAGGTGCTGAACCCTGGTCAGCCGCACTTTGCTTTTGCCTTCAAGTAAGTTAGTGGCGACTACCGCAGTCAAACCCAAGCCTGCCGGGAGCGGCACGCATGGCACAGCGTGCTGCCACTCCTTTCGTTTGGTCAGCATAATCAGCGCTACTACGGCTTGGAAAACAACAAGGCGCTATCCCATTTATGCGTGACTTTGCATTTCAGTGCGGTGATGTGGACCACTGCACTGAAATGCGTTAGTCTAACGCCTGATGCGTGATACTTGGCAGGACTGCGTCCTATGTCTCAGCCCGGGCTGCTGCAGCTTGAGCTGTTGTGGGCTCGGCTGGGCAATGTCTGGAGTCTTATCTCCAGCAGGCCCGAGTTTTTCACAGGTCTTTAAAGACCATTTGCATAATTACATACCTTTGTAAACTGGTTACAGAGGCTTAGTTTTTTTTTCTGGTTCCAGTACCCCCTGGGCCCTCACTCTGCCTATTCCTTACATTTGTATTTTACATTTACTGCCATAGTGTCAGAATGCATTTCATTAAAAGGAATATCAAGTAGGGTTGCCAAAATGCCAGCCATGTGTTGTTTAAAGAGCCTGCAAAGGCCTCCTCTTGACACTAAATAGAGTTATAAATAAAAAAGTATGTATTAATGTGTAATGTGACTTTTCTGCCTTTGTTCCCTTTAATTATCAGTCATGGATCATTCAGGCAGCCCTAGAACACAATTAAAAGTGCTTTCTATTTATATTTGCTGTTCGAAGTATGCACAGATAAGTGCTGAAAATTCAGCTTTAGGTGACTGCTTAGTTTTGTACCGTCTGGGACATCAACATAATGACCTGGCAACCCTAATCATAAGTAAGGCTCTCTGTTTTCCGTTTTTTCTGATTTTTACATATAAATACAGACAGAACACTATTTATTTTCCTGTCTGTATTTATTTATAAATGTGGATAAAAATGGAAATTGGGTTGTTTTTGAGTGATTCTAAATGCTGTCAATCATGACTCCCAGGCCAATAGATGCGCGGTTTGACAGGCAAGGGAATTAAAAAAATAAAGGAATTTTAGTAAATGGCCTTAAACAGCAGTATATTTGCACAAACTTGAATCTAAAATGTGCATCTTTTCCTATAAGTGTATCTTTTATTGTATGAATGTGTATATATATCATTGAAACCTGTCAGGCATCCAGGCACAAGCGAACATTAACTGGTTAAAATAAATGTAAAAATATACACATTTCAGCTTCATTTTTTCACAAAACCTAAAATAAATATGGATAAATGCAGGTGAAATAAGCCAAAAATAAACATGGATAAATACAGACGGAAATGACAAAAATATAAATACCATAAAACCGGGGGCCCTAATCATAAGACTGGAAGTTTGTTGAAGTATCAGCACATTATTTATTTCCTCCACCCTTGATCCCTGATTAATGCCATAGCAGAAATATTTTAACTTATATCTGAAACCCTGTGCTGCCGTCAATAACATGCTGAGTTGCTTCAAGTGTCTGGGAATACACCCTGCATTCAGACAACTCACTCCTCATTTTCACCCTTCACTTTCAAGCTCACCCTGCACTCACAGCGATCACAATGCACTCACACTATCACCATGCACTCACACCATTCACCAGTTCACCCTGTACTCACAGTGATCACTCTGCACTCACAATGCACTTGCGCTGTTCACCCTGTACCTCACTCTGCAGTCACACGAGCACACTACTCACCCTGCACTCATGTGACACTTCACTTATGGTCCCTCTCACGGCTCAATCTGCAATCTCACTCAAACAAGCCCATCACTAACCATTCATTCATTCGTTCCACTCTGCACTTACATCCACACCCAAATTCATATGGTCACCTCACTCACCCTGCAGTCACTCCTCTTACCCTACTCTCACACTGTTGCATCGCTCACCATGCACTCCTGTCACCCATACAGCGCAGTGTTAATGTGCCGGCTACAATGAACGTGTACCATGCAGATCGCAGAATTGAGTGTGAGTAAACTATGAGTAGCGCTATAAAAAAATTAAATGTTTGTCAGAAAGGTGGTATAGAGAGATGAGGTGCATTGTTGGTGAGTGGTAGTGAGGGAATTTATGGAGAAGGAGGAAATGTAGCAAGGGGTGCCAAAAAAGACTATTGCACTGTGTGCGACCAGTTCCAGGGCCCGCCCCCCCCCCCCCGAAGTGGTTGCAACTAATATATTTAGACATTAGTACTTTTATTTTGCCTCAGGGTTCCTGGAGCCCTTTTAAAAAGATACATTGTTAGGCTGTCATACTTATACATATAATACACAAATTGAAAACAACTTTTCTCCTTACGTACCAATTCTTAAATTTTGTGCACCTAAGATCACTTACAAAAAAACATTATTGGTGAAGGCAATATCCAATTTGTGATTCGCTAAGTGCAAAATGGTGTGACTTAGCTTTCACAATTGGAGTTTCTTAAACATAGAAATTCTGCCAGTGTGTTGGAGTTTTCATTTGCACAAATCCGCAACGAGAGGTGGGATTATCAGCCTTGTTGGGTGGGTCGACCCACAACAGTTGGTGCACACTCAGAAACTCGCGAGTATGTCCCTGTTCACCAACAAGTTGCAGGGAGTTACCCACCCTGACTACTAATGTGGAAAAACTTCTCGAAAAGGGCAATATATTTGTTGTTATGGTAACAATAGACCCAACACTCTTGCTATTAACCATTGAGTTAACAAATGCTCCGGATTCAACCATTTGAAGGTAAACACCACCCCTGGAAACTTGATCGGAAATGGCGTATTTATTATTATGCAGGTTGCAAATTGGCCTTCTTGTCCCAGTGGAGCAGACAGACGAAACTCATCTTTAGGGTAAAGAAAGGTTTCTTTGATGACAGGACTCTTTAAATGCAACTACAGAGGCCTTCTAGAGTGCTATAAAACTGGAAATACCCCAATCTATTGGCACTCAAATGTCCCCAGCCCCAGTGCTTAATTTGTCAACTAATAAGTGCCAGGGCCCTGATCAGGAGGCCAATGCAGCTTGCACCACACATTGCCACATCATCGCTGCCAATGACGGTACCAAAACAACTACTAACCATCTCTCTCACCTGCAAGTGCAACAGTTCAGCTTTTTCTAGGTCCCTAAAGCGAAAGGAATGGCTGGGGATGCAGGTACTAGTATTTTTTAATGTATATTGTATTCATAAACAACCGCGGTTCTGCTCATCTCTAAATTAAATGAGCAGCGACACCATGTGGTAGAGAGTCATAAGTGCTGTGATGACAATTAAGTGCTGGTGCCGAGCACCTGAAACCAATTGACACCACCAGTTCAAATTAAGCACTGCCCAACCCTGGAGTTACATGTTGGCTTAAAATTACTTTTTTTCCACAGAAAAATGCAAATATTTAGCAAGCTGTAGGTACTACAGAGAACATAGCTGACAAGCTGACAAGCTGAATCAGTTCCTATTCTCCAAGGCCCCAGAGTTTGTTCCTCACCCATATCAAAATTTGCTTCCCTGATGACTTATGATTCAATGGAAATCATAAATGGCAAACGTGGGTCACTTGGGGAGTCTCACAGGGCTCTGCCTTGATCCCTCTGCTTATAAAGTTTACCTTAGCCTCTGGTTTATTATTATCCATCTTCTGGTTTCAGTTCTTCACATAAGAGGATAGTACTCAAATCATTGTCCACTTACACATTTAGTTCTTGCTTTTCCTAATTACCAAATAGGTTTCAAGTCATTTTTGAAGCCTAACGCTAGTAAGACAGACATTCTCTCTCCTCTGTGGAGACAAGTACTCAGATTTTTGATCTAAAAGGCTATGCCTTCACCTCTCACAGTCGGCAGGAATCTCTGTTATCACAAATGACGAAAACGTATCATATGCCAAAGCCGACCATTTCAAACTCTTTATTCTACTGTGCATCCTGCTGTTCCTTCCGAAGCCCAAGAGCCGGAACTTTATCAGGTGACTTAGGGCAACGGGAGGGGGGGATGGGTGTGGAGTAACTGGGCTCCGATTGTGGCAATCAGAACCTTTTGTTGCAGGTGTCTTGCTACTTAATCAGACGATTGCACTCAAACGTGAGCATCAAAAACATATTTTTAGCACCTGACCCTCAGGTTAGAGGTGTCAAGGAGGCCAGTGCTAACTCAGGGAGGCAGTGTGGGGTTGGAGACTCAGAACCCAACAAATCTATATGAAATGAATAACTCAATGTCTAACCAATGCTTTGTCTTAAAAGAGCACGTACTTTACAGTTCGCTGACAACTCAAGACTGTACATAGGTTTAAGAGGGCAACAATTGTTAAATGGTTCTCAAATAATCGAATTGCAGTTCCTGGGAGACAGCCTGGGCTATGGGGCATTTTTCAACTGCACCCTTATTGCAAAGCAAAACCGTCTCAGGGGGCTCTCGAAGGTGTCCTAGGATAGTTGGAACCTGCGGGTAGATTGACCTGGCCTTTGCTGATAAGGCCAGAAGGTTGAGTTACTACCTCGTCCCTTCAGTATCCTTTCCTTTGCTGAATACCTTTTATTTATTTAGTCTTGCCAGTACACGCTGTCCCTACAGGCCCTATGGGTTGGTGGGGGTGCCTTCTGTGAATAGGTGCTGGTGCGTGCTGGTTCAGGTAAACAGGGGTAATGCAATCACCATTTGAGTAGGAGGTCGTCCTTAGGTCATGGTGCTTAGGTCATGGTACATCTTGAAGCTTGGGTTCCTCCCCGATATCTATCACAAAACCAACAAAATAAATAAACTAGCTGCCCATTTCGGGTTGTAGCAGTGAGTACTTTGGACCGTTGGAGTCTCTTACATTGATGTCATACCTAGTTCAGCACTCTGATTCTTTTGCAGAAGGATTGTGGAATGAAGTAGGGATTCTTCTGGCACCTTAATGCAGTTCATTTAGTTAATAATAGTTTATTAGCCAATCAAAACTGATGTAGCGTTTAAAAGTTTGAGAATTGTAGGGGTGCGTCATATTCACGGTTAGTCGGCACCCGTATATAACCAAATGTGTACTCAGGGATTTCGTGTGCAATGTATTACAACTGTATAACCTATATCGATTTTAAGTAGAAGTGCTAGCTATGTACAAGCACATGGTAAACGTATTAGAGAAATGTATAGTGTTTAGCTATGGGAAATGCAATGTGGTGTTAGAAATGTGTACCCCAGACTTCGTGTCTGTAGGTTGTTTAGGTTGACCACACATGAAAGAAAGACGTAAATGTCAATACTATGATTGAAACCTGCTTGTGTAACCGAAGTAGTGGCCAGAATTCGCATATATCGTTGAGGCGAAAGGCCTGGTATTTTCTTATGTTAGCCAAGGGCAATAGGCCAAAAAGGATTTATTCCAGTAGAGGTTTTAGGCTGTAGTAAATTGCAACTTAAAAGATGTGAAGAATGTCTGCTTTGCATGATCTCACCCCAGGTGCAAGGACAGTTGCTCGTTAGTAGAGAAGCTCTTTGTTCGTAATTTGAATTATGTAGAGAAAGCCAGACATGGGAGTGTATTGGAATGTGCCAATCGTAACTCCTAGTGCGGATGGCGTCTGGGACTCAAGGCCAAGCGATGGACGATGGAACTGGACAGCGCTCTGTGGAAAAGTACTGAAAGACGACCCCGGAAGGAGAGGAGGCGCAAAGGGCGTGTTCGGAGACTTGGGGTACTGTATTAGGGACAGCGCCCCGAGGGTGGGTGCAGAGCAGAGCGGGGCAGCCCAAAGCAGAGGACGGCTAGGCGAAGGGTAGAGGGGGCAACTTAGACCAAGCTCTCTAAGTGAGGACTTCTTAGGAAGTTTCGCTCTGACACCTTTTATTCTGATGAGGGTCTCAAGGGATTGCTATGTAGGGATGTCACCTAGTACAGAGTAGGGACAGAGATGGTATGGTTCAGTGTCCCTAGTATCGACATTTGCTTGGTAGTGTTCTACCTCATGCTTTTAGAGATTGTACTTTTAGTTATTTTTAGCCGGATGCGGATTCTTCGTAGAGTAGCATTTGTTTTAGTGCCTATGTACTTGTTGTGCCTCGTGTTGAGGACTTTGTATCTCCAAATCTTTATGTTGATAATAAAAACCAGAGAGCCAAGAGATTAAGTTTCGAGTCTTTGATTACGGAAAATTGCAGACTGTAATTGTGATAACGGTGATTTTCCCTCCATGCTATCAGGCAAGTAAAAAGTTCCATCTGACCAGAGTGGGTTCCAGTAGATAATTGCGAGATACTAAAATAGGCCGGAGCAGTTGGTAGCAAACGAGGATGGTTTCTTACTGATAGCGAGGGAAGATTAGATAAGGATAAGTGACCCTTGAGGCCCAAGAGACGATAAGTGATGCTGAATCATCAGATGGCGAGCAGCAGACGGCGGCAGATGAGCATCGACGGCGAGTAGCAGCGCGGCAGAAAGCAGCAGTTCCAGGAGTGAGTATGAACATAATGAGTGGTTGTAGATTGCGGTGTTGATTTGTTGTGTGATGTCTTGCGGAGTTGTTGTGTATGTCGTGTGATTGTGAGATCAGGCTGTGAGCGCGCGCAGCCCGGGAATTGTGGTGTAGAAGACACCGGAGATAGATTTTGTTGACCACCCAAAGGAGATCGTGAGGTACCATCGATCACCTGGACCGAGATAGGGGGAGCGAATGCGTGTGTGTATGGCAACTTAACGCTGGTCGTGGGTTGTGGTGAGCAGATCGGAGTGTTAGTAACCTATCAGAGGCGTTTTTGTCTGGCCGGACGGGGGCAGACGGGCGCCAATCGAGGTCAACAAGGTCGAGAGACTGTGGACGGACAGTCAGAGGCTGTGGACGGACAGCCAGAGAAATAACTTAATTGGTTATTTCAGTGTATGAATGGGACGTGAGTAAGCGTGAAACGAGTTTGGAGAAGGGAACTGCTGCGAACGAAGGAAGGTGACGTCAGAGGGTGTCGCGCTGTGATAGGCCGGTTGGTGTGAGTCGCGCTGTTATTGGAGGATTTGAGAATAAGAAGTAAATAGAGCGCGAGATCGAATTTGATCATTATGAAGTGTCTTAGGGCTTTGCGAGAGTTGTGTAGAGGTGATAGGCATGTGGTTGTCCGCGGGGGAGAAGAAGCTCCTCCCGAGGATACACCGGCACATTACATGGCACAGAATGTGGGGTTACATACTATCGTTTGGATCGAGAATTGGCACAAGGTTACACAAGGTGAAGGGGAATTAGCTTTCCCGAGGTACGGCTCATTTAGATTAGCGGTGCTGTACCAACTGAAGACGGTGATGGGGTCCTTAAAACCCTTGCCAAGACCAGCACAGTTTGAAGCATTACATGCGTGGATCCGAGCAGCGCATGATAAGGAAAAGGGAAGAAGTCAGGAGAGGATGAGGAAGTCGATTAGGGCGTTTCAGGATGCCAAATGGGACGCAGCAGAGAAAAGATGGAGAGTGCAGACAATTGAGGAAGCGAAACTGTATCCCGCGATAATGGAGGAGACGGGGATAAGGAATGGGAAAGCACAGAAAGAGGATAGTGATTCTGATGATGATATATTGCAAAGATTGCTAGACGAGAGACCACCCCCTTATAACCCGGATGAGGCAGATGATAGGTGGAGCGAGAGAGAGGAAACTAGAAGGGTAACGATCCAGCCCGAGACCCGAGTGGAAGGGTTGGTCTCGTTTGAAACAGCGAGTTCACAGGGTCAGTCGGGGACTAGCCGAAGGATTGAAGGAGAGATGAGGTTACCGGATGCATTGAGGGTACCGGTCACCATTGGACCGATTGTGTCCATATACAGCCCGGAATCAGAGGCGAGAGAGAGGTCCGAACGAGAGGCAGAGAGAACTAGGCGAGAAAGTGGGGAAAGTGAGTTGGAAGGGGCAACGGCCCGACCTCCAAGCCCTGTGCAGTGGAGTACACCATTAGCAGCGGTGTCGGACACATCTAGGGGCGAAGAGGACGAGAGACCGGTGAGGCCGAGGACTCTGATGGAGTCGAGACCAGATTTAGGGTCATGGGTAACACCCAAGAAGCAAATGAGCTGGAATATGGGCCGAGCGGGGACAACCCCAGTTGCCTTTAAGAGCCATTCTGCTCCCATAGAACTACCGGAGGAAAGGGGAGAGCAGGAATCGGAATGCGAGTATGATGAGGGACGTGGAGCAAGTTGTCAGGTGTTGAAAGGAGCCTTGAAGGCAGGAATGATAGATGTAGTAAGACTTAAAGCAGAGGCGGATGAAATAATATATGGGAATCTACCTCTGGAGAGAGTATTGACCTATACTCCCGATGAATTGCTTTTTGTGGCAAAGGATGTGACTCGTAAAGCACGAGTGGCACATGAGAAACTGGCGGGTTTGGCTAGAGAATATGGGGTGGATCTATCCAAGACTAGAGCATTGCAAGGGAGCCATAGGATGCATTGTACCGAGCGGGAATTGGAAGAGAAAAGGGTTGTTGGTCTAAGGTCACATACCAAGGAATTGATTGTAGCTATGAGAATATGGCTGATGCTCGACAAATGGCAAGAGAAATGGGCTAGGAAAAAGAATTCTAGGGGAGCGAAAGGAGGGAGCTCTGAAGGAGATTTGCAGGAGGTAAAGATCCTTCCTTTGAGAGAGGTGGCGAATGGAGGATATGTGCATGTACCATGGAGCAGGGGGGATTTGGCATCATTTACGAATGATTTTCCCAGGCTCAGGGAGAAGCCTGCAGAGTGGTACAAGCAAGTTGAGCGTTTCGTTAAGATTTCGAAGGTGTTGTGGATAGATCTGAACACCTTATTCGATATCGTAGTTCCGGGAGATCTGTGGAACGCATGTAAAATTGCTGTTGATTGGCCGGACTATGAGCCTGATAGGAACATAGTTACTAATGGTCCGTCGCCCGTGGTAATGAGGCTGTACGATAAGGTAATTACCTGGTTGAAATCGAAGGTTTCACCCCAAGATATCGATTGGGTGAAGATAGACAGGACAGTGCAGGAGCCCAAGGAGACAGTACATGAATTCTATGAGAGACTTCTGAAAGCTTTTAAGCAGTACAGTGGGTTAGATGAGCTGGAAACAAAGGACATGGGACAGTTTGTGTCTAAGTTCGTGCTGGGTTTGAAGCCCGAGGTCAGTCTTATGATACAGCAGCATCTGATCTGTTGGCAGAATAAGCCCGTAGACGAGATCTTGCGGTACGCCAGGTACTGCACGGATGAGATTGAGTCAAAGCACAAGAAGATGAAGGATAACTTATTGCTCATTCAGATGCAAGCGGCTCAGGGACCGCCGAATGGGGGTCCAGTGGGGCGAAGACAGGGAAATTATCAGACAGGGAATCAGAATATGCAGGGTCAGGGAAGGCCGAGACCCGTGGACCCTAGGACAGGAATAGATGTAGCGATCTTGAAGAAGACGACTGCTTGTCACCAGTGTCACCAGGTGGGACACTGGAGGCGCGAGTGTCCCTTGAACCCCTATAATCAGCCGCAGATGGAGGGAGGAATGGGTCAGGTCCCTGGGGCGGAACAGGTACAGACGGTGACTGTACCGAGAACGATGCAAGGGGGGACAGGCGTCTCGCAGGTGCAGGTTCCCCAGCCACCCAGGATGCAGAACATACAGCAGGGAGCTCGGACTTATTTGCAGATGCCCATGTTCGAAGTGGAAGAGGAGAGGGATGCAGATTTGCTGGCGCAGTTAAGTTTGGGTCAGGACGATGATTGCCTGCTCAGGGCCATACTAGAGGTAGATCAGAAGGGACCCTTTGTGGAAGCCGAACTCGATGGACGCCCTACTACCTTCTTGGTAGATACGGGGGCTACCAGGTCAACCATAAGATCAGCAGTAGTTCCGGGGGTAGCCCTCTCGGGAGAAAGTATACAAGTGGTTGGAGTGGCGAACAAGAGACTAGTTAGCCCCTTGACGGAACCGATTCCCGTCAGGATAGGAAACTTTAGGGATCGACATCAGTTCGTGGTGTGCGATTCTAGTCCTGTTTGTCTGTTGGGAAGAGATTTATTGTGTAAGCTCAATTGCACAATTTACTGTACCCCGAGGGGAGTAGAGGTACAGACCAGAGATGACGACGCGACCTTTAAGGTTGCAAATCAGCAGGGGTGCGTGGAAGTGTACCCGGCTCTGACAGTGGAGGAGCTTCCACAGGACTTGAGGGAGTCAGTTGCGACCGATGTGTGGGATCTAAGCGGAGAGGAGATCGGCTTAGTCAGGGGAGTGGAACCAGTGAAGATACAGGTTAAGCCAAACGCGGAATTCCCGAGAACCCCTCAGTATAAACTGTCGCCTGAGACGATTGCTGGGATCAAACCTGTGATTCAGTCTATGATTAGGCAGGGAATACTGGTGGAGATCATGGGTAGTCCATGTAATTCACCCATTATGGGACTGCAGAAACCGAGTGGGAAGTTCAGGATAGTGCAAGATCTGCGGAAAATAAACGACATAGTTGTTCCATGTTGTCCAGTGGTACCGAATCCGTCTGTGATACTGTTCCAGATCCCATGCGAAGCTGGATGGTTCACAGTGATTGACTTGTGTCAGGCATTCTTTTCGATTCCCCTACATGAAGAGAGTAGATTTCTTTTTGCCTTTAGGCTAGAAAATCGTATATTAACGTGGTGCCGTATCCCACAGGGGTATACGGAGAGCCCATCGATTTTCAATCAGCTGTTAAAGAAGAATCTGGAAGGTCTTGTGTTGCCGAAAAACTCTGTTTTGGTGCAGTACATTGACGACCTGCTTGTCGCGTCAGAGACCGAAGACGCTTGCAGGATCGATACCATTGCGTTGTTGAATTTCCTGGGAGAGAACGGTCACAAGGTGTCTCCAAACAAGCTGCAATACTGTTTACCTGAGGTACAGTATTTGGGGCACAGAATTGAAAAGGGTAAAAGGAAGGTGTCTCCAGATCGCATTGATGCGATTTTGAGGATGCCAGTTCCCTCGACGCAGAGGGAAGTTAGAATGTTTTTGGGAATGGTGGGCTATTGCCGCCAGTGGATCCCAAACTTTTCCTTTGAAGCGAAGCCTTTGCAGCGGCTGACGCGAAAGGATGTAAGTGATCCGGTACCATGGGACGACGATTGTTTGAAATCATTTCTGAGGCTGAGAGAAGCCTTATGTAGCGCTCCTGCGTTGGGAATGCCGGATTATAACAAGGCATTTGCATTGTTCTGCTGCGAAAGAGAAGGTTGCGCATTAGCAGTGTTAACCCAGAATCATGGAGGTGTCCGTAGACCAGTTGCTTATTTCTCAGCTACTCTAGATCCAGTAGCTTCTGCGTTGCCCGGATGTCTCAGATCCGTTGCGGCAACAGGTGTCAGCATCGAGAGATGTGAGAGCATTGTGATGGGTCATCCACTTACTGTACATGTGCCACATTCTGTTGAATTGTTGATGACTAGGACTAAAACGCAGCACCTCACGAATAATAGGCTGACTCGTTATGAGCAAGTTATTCTTGCAGCAGATAATGTGACATTGAAGAGGTGTGCTGTTTTAAATCCTGCTACACTGTTACCTGTTCTAAAAATAGATGATAATGAAGATTGTGAGGACCATGATTGTCTCGATGTGACTGAACTATGCACCAAACCGAGACCCGACATTGTCGACGAACCGCTCCCGGTGTCAGATGAGATTTTCTTCGTGGACGGTTCATGTTTAAGAGACAGTGTCGGTCGATTGAGAGCAGCGTTTGCTGTATGCACCATTACGGGTGTGGTTGAAGCCGCTTGTTTAGAAGGAGTACACTCCGCGCAGGTGGCTGAGCTCATTGCTCTGACTCGTGCCTGTTTGGCAGCCGACAAGATCCGTGTAACTATTTACACGGACAGCCAGTACGGGTTTGGTGTGGTTCATGACTTCGGACAGCTATGGTCCCAGAGAGGGTTTATGACGTCTTCAGGTTCTCCTATAAGAAATGGTGATTATGTGCGGAAATTGTTAAAAGCATTGCAAGGTCCTGATGAAATTGCTGTTGTTAAATGTGCAGCCCACACGAAGGGAAGCGACTTTGTCTCGTTGGGAAATAACTATGCAGACGAAGTAGCTCGATTTTGTGCAGAGCAGGGATGCAACTTTACTGAGATCCACATTGAGGAAACTGGGGAAGAGGTGGTGTATGGTCAGATGTTAGCAGTGGCTGACACATGGGAGGAACTGAAGCAGCTTCAGGAAGGGGTCTCAGATCAGGAACGGGACAGCTGGATACGAGCTGGATGTGAGAAGGGAGATGTGGATATATGGGTTTCGAATGATGGACGAGCAGTGTTGCCGGAAAGTTTGTTGAATCCCATGGCGAGGTTGATACATGGTGCTGTACATCTGGGTAGGGATGCCATGATGAGAGTGTTTCGTCAGACTTGGTACAATCCGAAGTTTCGTGCCGTGGCTGAAACTGTGTGCCAGAGATGTGTCACTTGCCAACAGATGAATGTAGGGAAAAGAACTGCTGTGACATTGAGCCACATAGGGAGGTCAGGGGGACCTTTCAATAGGATGCAGTTGGATTTTGTCGAAATGCCGAAGTGTAATGGGTTGAGGTACATATTAGTGATAGTATGTGTCTTTTCCAGGTGGGTGGAGGCGTACCCTACACGCAGATGTGACACACTCACAGTAGCGAAACTCTTATTGAGAGAACTCATTCCAAGGTACGGGTTCCCGACGTCCTTTGAATCGGACAGAGGAACTCATTTTCACAGCGAAGTTATGAAATTGCTTTGTGCTGCTTTGAATATAGATCAGAAGTTACACTGTAGCTATAGACCAGAGGCTTCAGGGATAGTGGAGCAGGTGAATGGAACTCTGAAGGCTCGGATGGCGAAAGTGTGTTCGTCTACGTCTCTGAAATGGCCTGACGCATTACCTTTGGTCCTTATGAGCCTTCGAAGTGTGCCTGATAGAAGAACTGGGTTGTCACCCCATGAAATCCTCATGGGAAGAGCGATGCGTTTGCCTGCAATACCTGCTACTGCTCTGATAAATATCACTGATGATATGATCCTGGACTATTGTAAAGGCCTTGCTGACGTGGTCCGTTCTGTGTCTCAGCAGGTGCAGACAGCAACGGTTCCAGCTGCGAGTGACAGGTGCCACGACTTGGACCCAGGCGATTGGGTCCTGGTCCGAAAGCACGTGAGGAAGAGTTGTTTGGATGCTAGGTGGCGTGGCCCTTTCCAAGTAATCCTTGTTACGAACACTGCTGTCAAGTGCGGAGGGTTACCGAACTGGGTGCATGCTTCTCATACCCGCAGAGTTCCAGCACCCTTGGAAGATACAGCCCCTCTCGAGAACCAAGATCTCAGTGAGCCGACAGAATCGCCAGAGAGGGCCAGTCAAGCTGTAAGGGTTGCTGAAGCGGCTGATGGTGCACTGAATCGAGTTGGGGGAGGACGTGAAGAAAGTACTGACCCAGAAACCGGCGAAGGAGCGAGAGGTGCAGTGGGTAGTACAGAATCGAGTTCTGCCGAAGAAGAGGAAGGCAGTGCACAGGGTATCGGAGAGAAGACTGGGGGAGCCACCGAAGCGGAAAGGGTTTGGCCCGCAAAGCAGAACCGGGTAAACCTGAGGTTGGCCCCAGACACCGACCTTGCACCAGTTTCGGAAGAACCAGAAGAAGAATCGAGAGACGAGGAAAATCCTCAAGGTGGTGTGAGAAGGTCCAAGAGAACTCGAGTGCCAAGTCGGAAGTACGCTTCCCCGGAGTGGGCATACCAAGTGACTGATGCCAGGGTTACCGAGCACGGGAAGATTGAGGTCGATGACATTGGTCAACAGTGTCCCGCTCCAGAGGGTGGAAGTGTTGCTGAAAGTTCCGGGATTGGAGATCGAAGGGATTCTGACGATTCATATCCCAAGTCCGCCCTTCCTGAGTACCATTCGAGGTATGATCTTGGACAATTTAGAGTTCCCGACGTTCACAGCATTGCCAGATCCACAAGAACTGATTATTCTTAAGCTCGAAATATTGCAGGGAGTCCTGGAGCTGTTGGGACCGGCGCTTATGTTAGATTGATTTGAGAAAGGTTGCCAGCTAAAAAGAAGATTACTTAGAGCCGAGCGGAAGAAGAACAAAATTAGGGATTTTTCCGTTGTAGAACGAAGAAAGTTAGGGAGGGTTGCCTAAGTTCACGAAAGAGACATTAATGAGAAAGAGACTTATCCTTTCAGAGACTGCATTGGACATTGAGCATATTCCGAAGATGGCAGATCCTGTAAACCCACATCGTAGGGCTAAACTGATAATAGGCACATTGATCGGAGTTGTAGTAGTCACCATATTTGCGGTAGTGATCAGTTCCTACATGGTGGCTCACAGGCAAGAGGGGAAGGTTCAGGGAGCACCCACACCTATTACCCCAGGGCAGAGTGGTGTTAGTATTAGCGAACAGGAATCATCGGAGTTGAGAGATGTTCGCAGACTTCACATGGATTTGTCAAAGGGTGATTTTAAGCTTAACGCGTATGCAAGGTTGCTGTATGAGTATGTTGATGCGATGGATGTGAAGGATTGTTATGTGTGCATGCAGTTGCCTGCTTCAGTGGATGAGGGTATCAAGTATCATCATCTCCCATTGACTTATGGGATTTCTTGTAGCATATGGCTCAGTTTATTTTATGACAGGAGACAGTTCGAGTATTTCTTCTCAAATTTTGACACGGTACTTCCCGAGGTGCCAGCAATCAAGCATTTGAATAGATATGATCTGGATAAGAAAGAGGACAGGCTCCTGAAATATTTTAGACCGACTGTGAAACTGGATACGGCGCATGCTCACAGGAATAACCTGACATGTGCGTTATCAGAGATAGAGAAGAAATTCATAGACCAAGTAGAGGACAGGTATAGAAAGTTGACCGAGACACGACACACCGGAGATAGCCCAGTAGATTGGACGGACGAGGAGAGAGCTCACAGATCTAAGGGAAGTTATGGACCAATAGCATTGGATGAGGCACAGAGAGGGAATTTGTGTATTGCACGGCCTCAATCCAAGACGGAGAAGGTCGCAGTAGGACATAGCATTTGTTCTCAGACTTTTACAGTGGAAGCTTATGCTAAGAATTTTATGCAAGGTCCAGTAGAAGTAATCCCGACAGTGTATTATGTTTGTGGGACGAATGCTTATGTCAGACTACCCGACAATTGGTATGGAGTATGCTATTTGGCTATCATATTCCCGAAGATTTATCACACAAGGGACTTGGAGTTGTTAGAGACGAAGCGACCGCCCAGGAAACGTAGGGCTACAAATGCCGGTGCAGTGATTGGGGACATATACGGAGCAATGATACCTAGTATGGGTGTGGTGTTGAATGATGTGAAGATCCGAAGGTTGGCGACTGTAGTTGATGAGTTGTCTATGAACACGGCGAGATCTTTGATATTGGTGGCTGGAGAGATGTTGTCGATCCGGAATATGGTTTTGCAGAATCGCCTTGCTTTAGATGTGTTGTTAGCAAAAGAAGGCGGAGTCTGCAAATTATTGAAAGTTCAGGAATGCTGCACGTATATTCCAGACAACTCGAAGGAGATAGGGAAGTACATAGACAACATAACGACTATTCACAAGGAGATTACGGATCTGACGGAGGTGAATGTGTGGGAGAAGATTGGATTAGGATTTGGAAGAGTGGGAACTTGGTTTGCGAATCTGGGAAGGGGATTTCTAGGTTCAGTGTTAAAACCAATTATTATTGCCGTGGTTTGTGTGATCTGTTTGTGGGGATGTGTGAAGGCATGGAAGTGGTATCAAGGAGGCAAGGTTGAAAGAGCTCTAAAAGCAAACGAGAGGAGGTTGGCAAAGCTCCAGGAGCAGCAATATGAGAGTCTTAAGAAACTGGAGGGAGTCCGACATGGAAATGTTATGACTAGCACGGTTTAAATCAGTTCTGAAGAAGGAAATGTAATGGTGTGATGACGGATGTCATCAAAGGGGGGAACTGATGTAGCGTTTAAAAGTTTGAGAATTGTAGGGGTGCGTCATATTCACGGTTAGTCGGCACCCGTATATAACCAAATGTGTACTCAGGGATTTCGTGTGCAATGTATTACAACTGTATAACCTATATCGATTTTAAGTAGAAGTGCTAGCTATGTACAAGCACATGGTAAACGTATTAGAGAAATGTATAGTGTTTAGCTATGGGAAATGCAATGTGGTGTTAGAAATGTGTACCCCAGACTTCGTGTCTGTAGGTTGTTTAGGTTGACCACACATGAAAGAAAGACGTAAATGTCAATACTATGATTGAAACCTGCTTGTGTAACCGAAGTAGTGGCCAGAATTCGCATATATCGTTGAGGCGAAAGGCCTGGTATTTTCTTATGTTAGCCAAGGGCAATAGGCCAAAAAGGATTTATTCCAGTAGAGGTTTTAGGCTGTAGTAAATTGCAACTTAAAAGATGTGAAGAATGTCTGCTTTGCATGATCTCACCCCAGGTGCAAGGACAGTTGCTCGTTAGTAGAGAAGCTCTTTGTTCGTAATTTGAATTATGTAGAGAAAGCCAGACATGGGAGTGTATTGGAATGTGCCAATCGTAACTCCTAGTGCGGATGGCGTCTGGGACTCAAGGCCAAGCGATGGACGATGGAACTGGACAGCGCTCTGTGGAAAAGTACTGAAAGACGACCCCGGAAGGAGAGGAGGCGCAAAGGGCGTGTTCGGAGACTTGGGGTACTGTATTAGGGACAGCGCCCCGAGGGTGGGTGCAGAGCAGAGCGGGGCAGCCCAAAGCAGAGGACGGCTAGGCGAAGGGTAGAGGGGGCAACTTAGACCAAGCTCTCTAAGTGAGGACTTCTTAGGAAGTTTCGCTCTGACACCTTTTATTCTGATGAGGGTCTCAAGGGATTGCTATGTAGGGATGTCACCTAGTACAGAGTAGGGACAGAGATGGTATGGTTCAGTGTCCCTAGTATCGACATTTGCTTGGTAGTGTTCTACCTCATGCTTTTAGAGATTGTACTTTTAGTTATTTTTAGCCGGATGCGGATTCTTCGTAGAGTAGCATTTGTTTTAGTGCCTATGTACTTGTTGTGCCTCGTGTTGAGGACTTTGTATCTCCAAATCTTTATGTTGATAATAAAAACCAGAGAGCCAAGAGATTAAGTTTCGAGTCTTTGATTACGGAAAATTGCAGACTGTAATTGTGATAACGGTGATTTTCCCTCCATGCTATCAGGCAAGTAAAAAGTTCCATCTGACCAGAGTGGGTTCCAGTAGATAATTGCGAGATACTAAAATAGGCCGGAGCAAAACCATAAACATGACTCAATCGTACAGTACAAAGCAATTAAAAAAGAATACAAAAGGAATCTAAAAAATGTGTCATACATCTACTTCAGCCATTGGACATCTTGTTAATGGACCTTCACTTTTTTTAACTTCCCTTCCTAACTATATAGATAAAAATGCCAATTACAGATGTTAAATTGCTCAAGATGACTGATAGAGCACTGACATTTTCCCTAATTGGTTAAAGTGCACATTTGTGATGCAGCCAGTTGAAATGCTCATAAATAAACTGCTATAGGTAGTTAAAGTGGTTATGTGCAGGTCCAAAGCGTGTATATGTGCTAAACTAAATGGACAGTGGTTTTTCCCTCAAAAAAGTGCAGATATACAAAACTATGCATTATTAAAGTGCCAATGTGCAAGATAAAAAGAAGTGCGTAGTTAAGTACATTTTTGCCTTAGCATGGCGGAATAGGCAACAGCTACTATAGCATCCCTAGCAGCCCGTCCTTGCGGTTTAGATACTCATGAGGGTTTACCTTAAAACTAGGGTTTTGTAACAGCCTAATATCAGTTTCAAGCCCCACCCCCCCCCCCGGGTTTACTCAACACTCGACCTGTATGCTAATCAATTTTTTTCAAATGGCCAGAAACTGGACTAGTCTAATATTCAACATTGTGTTACTTGAGTGCATTGACTTCACAAGTGCAGTCCTACAAGTCCTGATTCCCCGGTCAAGAAACTCTTGTCCTAGTAGAAACCTTCGTTGGCTGACCAATACTGGACAGATACATACAATGTGAAGCAAAGTCTTGATGGCATAAACAACAGGTCCGATCTTCACTTAGGGCTCCCATCTTCCATTTTGGCATGAGATCTAATGTGGGTACCTCGCCAAGTCTTGGCCAAAAATGACTGTTTAACCTTCCGGTGAAAAGGTGCTGCAAGCAGGAGTGATTCTCTTGGGGTAGAATATGATTTCAGCACCAGCCAACCGTGACGACGCTTGGACAACCTTTCCTTATCTGCCGTCCAACTTGAATCTGGTCGACTTATTTACCAATTTCTTAAAGGTTTGCCCAGTAATTTTAGAGTTCCATAGGTCGCCCAGTTTCAGCACCCTAATACTATTCTCGAGATGTTTCTTATGAACGCCATTTCCCCGTTGTAGATTGATCTCGGACCAGACTAGATTAGCCAAAGTGTTTTCGGCTGCTGCATGCAGTTTGCGACAGAGCTTTACAAATGCCGCCGGCCTGGCAAGTGACTGTTTTGTAAGTAGAAATTCTAGCTGGAGTTGTGCAGGAGAGGCCGACCATGGGAATCCTAAAGGTTTATTTATAGGCTCATATCAACAGTTTATCAAGCAGAGGAGCCTCGCCAACTAGCAATATTACCGATCCGTATGAGTTGGCATCAATTTGGCTTTCATAACTGTTCCTACGGATTTCAGGTCGTGACCTTGGATGATTCTAGCAAGGGATGAGAATCCATAATTGATAACCTGTGCTTTCACCCTAATCCCCTTCTTCTGTGATGCAAACATGCCGTTTGCATCAATTTAGACCCCTAAATATACGTAGGTGGTAGCCTTGTCAATTTTGTTTCCATTAAGAATCTATTTTAAACTTTTTTTGGGGCCCGATTGCAAGCCATCACACTTGTTTTTGTAAAGTCTACTTCCAGGCCATTCATTCTGTATAAGTAAAAAGAGAATTAAGCAGCCTTTGAAGACCTATTTGAGTGTTACTAAACAGAAGTAAATCATCAGCATATCGAATGTGCGACATTTGTTGTCCTCCAACGCTCGGTGCGTGAGCTATCTGTCCATCTAGCTCTGTTGAGAGATCCACCAAATACAAATCAAAAAGGAGAGGGGATAGCACAAAGCCCTGTTTTACGCCAGTTGTTGTTTGCACTTTCTTCGATACGTGCGTGCCATCTCCAGTTTTCATCTTGATCAATATATCCAAGTATACCAGCCTAAATGCTCCCAGAATATTGGGTGGAATGCCCCATTGCTAGAGCTTGACTCATAGCTCGTTCCGTGGCACACAATCAAAGGCCGCCTTGAAATCTGCTAAGCACATATAGAGAGATAGTCCTGTTACCTTTGCTCTATTTGTAATTA
Source organism: Triturus cristatus (assembly GCF_964204655.1). Taxonomy (NCBI): domain Eukaryota; kingdom Metazoa; phylum Chordata; class Amphibia; order Caudata; family Salamandridae; genus Triturus; species Triturus cristatus. The sequence continues at coordinate 503,483,183 of NC_140582.1, forward strand.
AGCTCAAGGTCATGAGATTGGTTAAAGTGCCTTGACCCCTTAGGAAGCCAGTTTGATTGAAGGGAAGTCTTCCATTTTCATGCAACCACGATTCCAAATCATGTAGTAATGACATTGACAAATATTTCAGCTCAACATCTATGAACGCAATTAATCTGTTATTGCTATGTGAACATGCCAACCCCTTTTAAAAATGGGGTGAAGTATTGAGCCCCTCCAGCTATCATGAATAATGTAATTTTCCACAATTTAATTAAACATTGAAGCCAGAAAGCCTGCCCATTGTGGTGTAAAGTGCTTAAACAGTGCCTGTGATGCCCATTAGGGCTGGGGGAACAGTCTGCCCGAGATTTTTTGATGACTTTCTCTACCTCCACCGCAGTAATTATCCGTAGTGCCACAATGTCTTTATTGGGACAGAGAGGGCCAGTGTAACTTCAGGTACTGATTCCATTGCATCTCCCTGATGTTAGCGTTGTTTGCCGCTGCGGGGCCTTTCTTGTTCCTATTGATTATCCGCCAGAATCTTTATAAATCATTTGTTTTAGAGGCGTGTAGCAGCTGGTCCCATAATGTTTCTTGTTTAGCTTGTTTATACATCCAAATCTCTTTTTTTAGGCACTGTCTCTTGTTGCGGAATTGTTGTAATATTTCTGGGTCTCCTGGATTTTGACGTAATTGTCGGAAGAGTTTGCCTGTTTTCTTTTTAATTTTTCGGATGTGGGGAGGCATAGTTATCGATCAACAGTGGACAAGTCTAGTTCCCTTATTGTGGCTATTCTCGCTGTGGCTTTTGGTCATATTATTGGAAAGAGTTTCCCATGTCACAATTGGATTAGGACCCATTTGAGCTAGGTTCTGCAAGCTTGCAACTGCCTCCTCTGCTATGGTTTAACGGTGCAGCCAAACAACCCTTGTGCATATGCTTTATTGACTTTTTTTTATTTTTTTTTATTTTTTATCAAAAAAGAGTGGATCACTTGAACCTGTTATCCAGGGTTATCCATGGTTTAGTGGTTATTCCACCGTTACTTAAAAAACCCTCATTCACGTTTTTAGATGGTTTGTGTGGCGGTATATCTTGGTTCTCCGCCTCGATAACGTGACAGCATCATCATCGGGTTTAGTATTGTGCTACCTCCACCCGGAGGAAAACCACTGGATATTTCAGTAGCGATCAGAGATAAAAAATAAGACAAAGTGCTCGTGTGTCGTGAATCAATGTGAAATAAAAAGGATATTTCCTCATGCTACCTGGACTATAATCTTTATTGTTGTCTGGTGCATGGAAAAAGAATAAAAATGGGGGGAAGTTGTACAGAGAGGGCAGTTAATGTGTCCGCTGTACAATCAGTCCAATGGGTGGGTCGACATGTTTCAGCTCTTTTATGTGCCCCGTAGGGTCAGGTGAGCTTTCATCAGGACCAAGGGGTGTTGTATTAGAGAGGGGTAATACCCACTCTAAAAGTGAGGAGTTCGGAATTTTATTCACTGAGCTCCTGGTAAGAGGTTATTACCTGTGGTGGAGAGAGAGGTGAATAACATACGGTCTGTTTGTGAACAAGAAAATTCTTTAAAAAAAGATTTTTACCCAAAATACAAGAAGAAGAAGAAGCAACATGGCAATTCTTTATATACAGTAAAAAAAGGGGGGGGCAAGTGGTGTTCGAACCAGCCGCTGGCTACATAGCAAATAAAAATGGCAAATCTTTGCTAAGATACCTGTATATGTGTCAGATAATCTGATTGGGCTGAGGACATTTCAGAGGGATTGCTCTTGATAGTAAAAATGGCGTTTTTATACATGATGTTATGTATAGGAAATGAATTGTGTTGAATGTTTTATCCAAAACATGGAATTGGACTTCCCATGTAGTCCTTGTGGTGAGGATCACTGTGAAACTCGTAAAGAGTGTATTATTTACTGAAAAAATTGGACCGTTTCTCAGCAAGTTGCTATGTTAATTAGGTCTGATTTGAATGAGGTAATGGTGGCTATGATATGTGCTGGGTTCAAATGCTAATCTCTGAAAGGCCTAGAGCCCATATTTATTGTACATATAATAAACAGCAATTTGAAGCAATCATTTGTAAATGGCGGCACAATTGAGCTTAATCATTGTTGCGAGCACATAGAGCGGCATATGATATGTAAAAAAGGGGGGGGGACAGACACTCGTTACTTACGAAGCACTTGTGCCTTAGGAATCCGTCGCAGGGTTTCTAAGACCTGAACAGAACCTTTGTTTCTTCTATAGCACGTACTTATTTGTGGTAAGCAGTATATCAGCCACAACGTCGTTAATAGGCAATAAATAGCAATCGTTTAACCGCACACAGAGCGGCGTGTAACATTCACACGTTAAAAAACAGTCATTGCCTGGACAGTATTCGTACCTTAAAAAGCTCCGTTTGGGGCTCCGAGGAAGAGTGGCAGCGTGGTCGGGCTTCAAGGGAGGGGTTGGGAGGTGGGAGGAAAGGGGGACAATGCAAAGGAAACATGGAAAAGATTTAGAGATCAAACAAATGAAATCTCAAGGTAACGTTACGTGTCTCCGTCTCGTGTTGTCTCCATACCGGGATTTCCGCTCTGCACGACTTGTGCTGACGCTGTCTTCCTGCTTGGTGGAGACGGCCCGGTCTGGAGAGTTTTTTATGCAGTACAGAGTGAAGAAAGACTATTGGTTAAGGCGACAATGTTCAGAGCTGTTGGTTTAAACGATTTTATCAATAAAGCCTTCATAAACATTACATCATGAGTCTGTAAATTCAGAATTTTGTCAATAACAGAGGTGGTGTATATTGACAAAAACGAGTTGCAACGAATTCATTGTTAATAAAATGCGAGTTGTCAAATGTTGCATGAAGATTAGTAATGCTTCAAAGTTCATTTTTAAGGTTTCAGTTGGCTTGAATTGATAGGTTTGTTATTTCTTATGGTTCAAATGGAGATTTTGATGTTATGAAAACCTCTTAGGTATCATTTGTACAGCATTATTTCTGGCCAGTAAGTAAATAATATATTTACGATACACTCAACCAGGGGATATCATCGTTCAAGCCTGTTACGTTTGTTTTTAAAAGGTGTACCCATCTTTGTTCTTGTGTAAAGAGACGTTTCTCAACATTCCGTGACCCTGACACCATAGACTCTATGACTGTCCATTTAAGGTCGTCAAGGGTATGTGGGTGATTGATGAAGTGGCTGCTCATTTTGGTCGTGTGACGTTTACATCTGACGTTGCTTCTGTGTTCACAGATTCGCTGTTTTATCTTGCGACACGTCATTCCAATGTATCTTAAATTGCATGGGCAGGTAATCATGTAAATAACATGAGTAGTATTACAATTGGTATGTTGTCTCATTTTCCACACCAAGTTAGGTGTCAGTTCAATGGATTTTGTTGTTTCCGTTAAATGACAGACGGAGCAGTGTCCACAGGGGAAGTGGCCTACCACTGGTGGCAGGTTCCATAGAATATTTGTGGTTGCATGTGTCTTTTCTTCCAGAGGACGAGTGTGTACTAACATGTCCTTAAAGTTCTTAGTTCTCCTGTTTGCAAAGCGTGGTTTAGGCCAATCTAGACTACCTGAAGTTAGGATGCGCCAGTTCTTGTTAATTATTTTCTTGATTGTGTTACTGGCTGTGTTGTATGTTGTAACACATGTCACTTGATCCGATGATTGTGTTTTGGGTGTTGTTTCTAGCAGACTCTCTCTGTGTTGATTTCTTGCTCTCTTTTGGCATTTACTCACAATTTTCACAGGATAGTCGCGTTTGAGTAGTTTAATGCGTAAATCTTCTGCTTGTTCTTTGTATTCACTCAGCTCACTGCAGTTCCTTTTCAGGCGCAAGAATTGACTGTAAGGTAGGTTTTCTCTGAGTGGGCGTGGATGGAAACTGTTAAAAGAGAGAAGACTGTTCTTAGTTGTTGGTTTGAAGAAAGTTTTTGTTTTGATGGTGTTATTGGTTACGTAGATGTAAAGGTCAAGAAAATCCAGGCGGTCTTTGTTTGCATTGATAGTGAACTTTAAACATTGGTCTCGTGTGTTTAACCAATTGTGAAAATTTTGTAGATTTTCTTCTGTTCCCTCCCAGAACATGATGATGTCGTCTATGTATCTCTTCCAGAAGATGATACTGGAGCGAAATGGATTACTGGCGTTCTGGATATATGTCTCTTCGAAATTACTTACATAGAGGCCTGCCACGCTCGGCGCGAAGGTACTACCCATGGAAGTACCATGGCACTGTTGGTAAAGGGTGTTGTTATATTCAAAATAGTTTTCTGTCAGAGCCATTCTGCAGCATTCTAAGATGAAATGTCTGGGTGTGTGATATTGCCAGTTGTGTGCAAACAGTAAGTCCTCAAGAGTGTTAAGGGTTTCTTGTTGAGGCAGGCTAGTGTAGAGGCTTTCTACATCTAGTGAGGCTAAAATCATGGTTTCACTTAGAAACGGTTGGTCTTGTAAGAGATTGAGTAAATCTCGTGTGTCTTTCAAGTAAGTTGGAGTCTGCTGTACCATAGGTCTAAGATACTGATCTGCAAATTGAGAGAGAGGTTCTAGAAGAGAGCCTATTCCAGATACGATTGGGCGCCCAGGTGGTGGGCGTTGATTTTTGTGTACCTTAGGTAGGGAATAGAAATAAGGTATACGTGGGGAATCAGTTCTTAAGAATGAAGCCTCATTCTTGGTAATCCAATTGTTTGTCTCTGCTTCCTCTACCATTAGGTTGATAGTTCTTTTCAGCCTCGGAGTCGGGTCTTCGCTGATGACTTTGTAGAATTTTTCGTCAGATAGTAGTTTTAGGCATTGGTCATCGTAGTGGTCTTTGTCCAGGATCACTATGCCTCCACCTTTGTCGGCTGGCTTTATGATGATGTCGTTATGCACTCTTAGTTCTTCCAGGGCTTTCTTTTCTTTATTGGAGATGTTTACAAAAGATTTAGTCGTTTTCTTGTCGATTTCATTTATCTCTCTCATAACTGCCTGTTCAAAGGTCTGGATCTCTATTGGCACCTGATGGTTCAAAGGGCAGAATGTAGATTATATATTTGCTATGTAGCCAGCGGCTGGTTCGAACACCACTTGCCCCCCCCTTTTTTTACTGTATATAAAGAATTGCCATGTTGCTTCTTCTTCTTGTATTTTGGGTAAAAATCTTTTTTAAAAGAATTTTCTTGTTCACAAACAGACCGTATGTTATTCACCCCTCTCTCCACCACAAGTAATAACCTCTTACCAGGAGCTCAGTGAATAAAATTCCGAACTCCTCACTTTTAGAGTGGGTATTACCCCTCTCTAATACAACACCCCTTGGTCCTGATGAAAGCTCACCTGACCCTACGGGGCACATAAAAGAGCTGAAACATGTCGACCCACCCATTGGACTGATTGTACAGCGGACACATTAACTGCCCTCTCTGTACAACTTCCCCCCCATTTTTATTCTTTTTCCATGCACCAGACAACAATAAAGATTATAGTCCAGGTAGCATGAGGAAATATCCTTTTTATTTCACATTGATTCACGACACACAAGCACTTTGTCCAATTTTTTATCTCTGATCGCTACTGAAATATCCAGTGGTTTTCCTCCGGGTGGAGGTAGCACAATACTAAACCCGATGATGATGCTGTCACGTTATCGAGGCGGAGAACCAAGATATACCGCCACACAAACCATCTAAAAACGTGAATGAGGGTTTTTTAAGTAACGGTCGAATAACCACTAAACCCTGGATAACCCTGGATAACAGGTTCAAGTGATCCACTCTTTTTTGATAAAAAACTATTAACTGGAAGGTGAATGGATCACGTATCCTTCTTACTCCCTAACAATTGATTGGCTACATATATGCTTTATTGACTACAGCTCAGCATTTGACCACATTAATAGAAATATACTATGGTAAAAGCTCCTAAAGCTAAACATCCCACCATTACTCTTAGAACAGCTAATCCTCCTACACTCAAACACATGGGTGCAAGCAAAACTGTGTGTAGGAAACTATCTGACAAAGAAGATTCCAACGACTATCGGACTAATGCAGGGCTGCATGTTAGCCTTCATGTCAGATTTGTCTGCCATATTGGACGAGTGCAACTCACATGCCCCGAAGAAGGGGGGCTTGGCACTCTCAAATCTACTATATGCGGACAATCTCGTCCTCATTAGCCGACTCCAATTGGCCTTATATGCCTGCTTGACGCAACATCTAGCTACTCAGAAGAAAATGAACTGAACATCAACCTGGAAAAATCAAAGGTCATGAGTGTGAACTCACGGCGAGCAAAGGTACCTTACTGCTGGCATCTGGCAACACAACAGCTGGAAGCTGTGCAGGAGTATAAGTACTTGAGAGTTAATATTGACAACAAAGGAAATGTTGCCGCCCAAAGAGAGGTCATAAAAAGGAGGGGGACAGCGACAGCTGTGGCACTAAGAAATCTAAAACACAAGATCTCTGGCAAAAGCTTCTCCCCTCTGATTCAGATTATTCAGGCAAAACATATACCGTCTATCACCTATGGAAGTGAGGCTATGAGAGGGAGAGATGCAGATACACTGGACGAGATAATATCAAGAGCATTAAGAATGATCTTTGGCTTGCCAAAATATACATCTCCCGCACAATTGAGATTTGAATTTGGGATTCAAAGGCAAGAGCTGGCCTGTAAAGGAGTGTACCTCAATAGCTGGCACAAGATTAAAAATTGGGATCCAGGGACCCTAAATGCCCACCTACGGAATGAACTGCACGCCAAGGAGACGGGCCTGGAAGATTCATTAGAGCACCTAGGTCTAAAACGTCTCTGGGAGACATCTGGGACAAGCGAGAGTTTCAAAAAGCTAATCAATAAAACTATTAAAAGAGTCTCCCTAATGGAGGACAAAGCCACCCTTATAGGGAGAGAACACAGCTGGTTCACAATCTGGGCTACATTAAGGCCATGCTTCAAATGTACCTGAGCATCAGCTTGTCCAAAGCCACCAAAGAGAAGCTCCTGAAGTTCCACCTAGGTATACTACAATCTGTTCTCCATCTACCGCCGTGGCTACGCCCTCTGACTCCAGCAACTTGTCGACTCTGTGGGGAAGGAAAGGAAGACATTCCACTCCTGCTATGTATATGCAGGGAGGTACTAAGGGAACGGCGAGTATTATTCAGACCACTCTTCAACATCAAAAAAATACGTTCATGTAGACAAGCGGTGAAAGCAAGTTTCTCTGGAGAGGATGTTCAGCTGAGTTGCCGCCTGGTTAAATTCTTGAGCATAGTGGAAACAAAGATAAAGGACAAAATAAAATAACATATGAGAATCCACCAACAATCTAAATTAAATCGCTGTTAACTCCAAGATTGCCTTTCAATTAAACAAGCTGGACCCTTAAACCCAACTGTTGCTATTTTTTCACATATATTATACCGTCATTTTCTATTGACTGGGATTTGGGGCCACAACATCTTAGGGACTCCACATTTCTTAATATTGTACAATTAATTTTTTTAAAAAAATTCTATGTGAACTTTTTCATTTATAACCTCGTAGGAACCTGTTCACTATTAATTAAAAAAAAACTCACATTAAAAATTGTTAACATTTTATCTTCCTCTATTTTTATGTAAATTATTGCAGCAGATTTTATTACTCATGCCAATAAACAATTACTGCCTGTCAAGCTGTCTGTATACACACCTGGTAAGGAGGGTGTACCTGGTACACCCCTCAAGACCACAGAGCCCCATCTGGGTCACAATCTGCCATAAAAAGGACTCCAGAGTACATATGTAATTGCTGTGTGATATTTTATTGAACCTTCAGCGCTCAAGGTAGAGTGTACTCTCTCCAGTGGTTTTTTCTCCATCCAAACACCAAGCATGCGTTTGTCTTAGGAGCATAGACTCTATCAAAGTTAAAGTTTCCCCATCTGAATTTCCCTGGGCCTATCTGAGTCCTTACTCACACTTCTGTAGAAATGTGACTGTCCATTCAACCATCGGTTCCCATTCTAAGAAGTGCCTGTGTCCAGTCCTGACAAGGCTTCATTGTTTGCTATTGCATCAACGCATCAAATTCACGGCCTCATTTACGAGCCCATTGCGCAGACTGTGCATCACTTTTTTAATGCACTGACGGCGCAATACGCCTGCTCATATTTACAAGGTCAAGTAAAATAACCCTGTATGACTTTTCATGGCCTTGTAAATATGGGCCCCATTCACGCATTACTCTGCGTGAACGTGGCGTTCCATGAGTGTTGCTGTGGGTGTTCCCACGTAACATTCATGGAACCTGACACATTCCCAGATTTACAACGTTTTGTAAAGCTGGGAATGCGTCAGAATCCTATGCCGCCCCATAGGAGGCATAGGAGTGGCACAATTAGGAGAAATACTTTTATTTATCCTCGTTTTTTCCTCTTTCCATAGAAAGAGCAAAATGCCGTCAATTATTGTTTTTGTGCAAGAAGGTGTCCCTTCCTGCAAATAACTAATCATCCCCTCAATGCAGGCACCCTAGAAACATGACACAAGTGTGCCTGCGCTGGCGCATGGCAGCCAATTGTATGCCAGCGCAAGGGGAAAGCACACAGATGCGTTGTATTGTTGTTAATACGATGCATCCCTGTACTTTAAAAATGATGCAGCTTGGCACAGCAAAATGCCTTGCAGTGCTGCATCATTTTGTTGTAAATGAGGCCCTCATTTCCTTGTGAAAAAAAAAATATTTCTTCTACATAGATGTATTGGCATGTGTGCTTCACATGCAGAAAGTAAGTAACAGGGTTCATTTCCACTTGAAATGTGTCACGGAATAGCAACGGAGAGAGAAAGATGGAAGCTGCCAAGAGTTCATTTACAGCTGTTAGAGTTGGAAACAGTGACAGAAGGCATATTGGAAAAAGAATCATTGTATGAATCTGGAATTTTGTCTTGTGGTGCAAGCTGGCCAAATCATTTTCATCATCATGTTAGGTTGAAAATGTTGACTAAAGGTGCAGAGCGGTCTTAGCATCAAAACTAGGAGCCAGTATATACAGCCAAATATAACAATGGTTAGAATTCATTAAATATAACAAGCAAAATCCTCCTAATGGCCCAGAAGAAATATTATTTAGAAACAATGTCACTCACGACTAATAAGTAAACAAAATTTGTATCTGGCACAAGAGACCTCCACAACGCTCGAAAGAAGGAACTAGTACAATGAATTTACATGTATATGCTACATACCCATCACTAACTTAACCATTCTGCCCCTTGCAGTACTGCGACTGAAGCACATCTGTGATCCTCATACACATCACACATATAGCCAGCGCGTCATCACTGAGCACACAATCACCAGTCCCTAACCGCTGCACAGATGCCCTACTAAGAATGAGCACGGCCTCTCCACACACATAGTCTGCAATGTGTATACACAGCCATCAGGAATACAAGAAGAACTCTAATCCAGATTCCCCTATTACCACTCCACTTCCTCCAACCAACACTTTTTTCTTCCACTGATGTATGCACTTGTGCACTATACGAGATTCAGGAAACAGCACTTCAGGGCAGACTAGAGGCAGCAATGTGCTTTATAAATGCTGTGTCACTCACAATGACAATGTCAGCAGGGCAACTTATTGTTTTGTGTCACTGCACTTTGCCTTTTGGGCCTTTTCCCAATTTGAGAAATAATAACGTTATCAGCTGCATAACAGAGATCAGGTATTCTGGGTCGGTGCTGGCATGCTTGTAGCCTTTTCTCTCAGATAGGTGTCATGTCATGTCTCTCATATTGTCGGATGTCAGCGACTCGAAATGGAACAAAAGCCACTAACCTCGGAAGATCGTCAGCAGGAACAACGATATGTAGAATGGCCTCTCTATTCCCAGAGCGTAGTAACGAATAGAGTAACTCAAATACCGCTATGCGAAAATACGCCTGGGGGAAAGGGGAAGTGGAGAAAACAATAAACGTGGCTGCCAAACTGTGTCTTCCAAGTTCTACTTCACCCTCTAGCGTGTTGTGAGACGTTTAGGGATCTGTAGCGTAGGACTGTATGCACATAGGAGAGAAGAAACATGGGATTAGGAAGAGACAGAACAGTAGTACTTCCTATACTTTTCTCCTACCCCACAACCCACCTTTGACTTACAGACGACACCTTAGTCGGCTCTCGAGTTTAGGCATTGAGGTCCAATGCGACCTTAACGAGATTCTGCGGTAGTTTCAACGCAATAGGGTCAAGAAACAATGTACAGCATAGCGGTAGCAGGGACAAACAAATACCAGTAGTCAAATGACCCGCAACAAAAAACGTTAATTGAGAGCGCCCCTGCGCACCCGGAGTTTTGATGATCCCACCTAAATACCTGAAAGGTCAATGATCCTTAGTCACGAGGAAATCAGGAGTTGTCGCTGTATCCACAAGTGAGCGTCTCACGGGGCCACGGCAGTCCTGCGGGGATTACCTTCCTCTCTGCCTAGCTCCGTGAAACGCGAGATGCCATGCTCCGAAAGTGGAAGTCTGGAACGTAGCAAAAGCTCTCTAGCACTCTTCTCCGGCCGGCCTCCTCACGGGAAACATGGTGGAAGACCAACAGGTCCCCCGGTCCACTCAGCAGAGTGCCAAAGGTGAAGGGCGGTTTCTGAATGCCTTAGGCGTCGCTAAGAACAGTTCCTTTTCTTAGCTGCAAGCAGGGAACAGCGGAATCGGGAATGAGGCTTTTTTGGTCTCCAAATAAACGAGGGGGAATGAAGGATATCCCTCCTCCAGAACTCAAGCATTACGAGATTGTAAAGCCCCGCGCCGTTGCAGAGGCGGGGCTTTGTAGCGTCTGTACCGGCCGTGAGGCTGGAATCCGTTTCCGGTGCTTCTCCTGTGGGGCTGCTGGGAGTTGTAAACCCCAGCGCATCGTGGGCCCCTTGACGATCTAACACCACCTATCTCGCTACTCTGTGGCTCTTGTTTGGCAGCCCTACTGCGGGAATGCGTCTGTCACATTCCTTGCCCTGTTATTTTGCCAGCGATCGCTACACATATAGCCTTATAGACTGCTACCTACCGTTAAAGGCCCACTTCAGCATTAAAGACCCGAGGGGAACTAGAGGGCCTTTAACAATGGAGCGGGCTTTTAATTGCCACTAGAGGGCGGAATGTTCTAACAAATAAAACAAAGGCCTTAGGTAGCCCGGGGGGATTTAAATCCCTTCAGGCTCCATGAGACCTTGGTCCACAGAAACAGCAAGGAATCACAAACATTGGAATGTTGGAGCTCCTGACATTTACCAGCCTTTTGGAGCCTGGAACATTCCATTGTCTTCAATGGAGCTCCCAACGTTCCAATGTTCTAATACCTATTAGAACATTGGAATCAATCAATCAATCATTGGCATTTATAAAGCGCGCTACTCACGCGTAAGGGTCTCAAGGCGCTGGGGGGGAGGGGGTTATTGCTCGTACAGCCAGGTCTTGAGCTGCCTTCTGAAGGAGAGGTGGTCCTGTGTTAAGCGGAGATGGCTGGGGAGAGAGTTCCAGGTCTTCGCTGCAAGGTAGGAAAAAGATTTGCCTCTGGCGATGGCTTTGAGGATGCGGGGGACGGCTGCCAGGGCTTGTCCGGTCGATCGCAGGGTGCGGGTGGGTATGTAGAAGGAGACGCGGTGGTTGATGAGTATGGGTCCTTGGTTGTGAAGGGCTTTGTGTGCGTGGGTTAGGAGTCTGAACGTGATCCTCTTGCTGACTGGGAGCCAGTGAAGCTTTTCCAGGTGTCCGGAGATGTGGTGGTGGTTCGGGACGTCCAGGATGAGGCGTGCGGCGGCGTTCTGGATTCGTTGGAGTTTCTTCTGTAGTTTGATCATGGTGCCGGCGTAGAGGGTGTTGCCGTAGTCCAGGCGGCTGGTGACGAGGGCGTGGGTGACGGTCTTCCTTGTGTCGTTGGGGATCCAGTGGAAGATCTTGCGGAGCATGCGAAGGGTGTTGAAGCATGCCGATGTGACTGCGTTGACTTGTCTGGTCATGAAGAGAGAAGAGTCCAGGATGAAGCCCAGGTTGCGGGCGTGGTCGGTGGGTTGGGGAGTGCTGCCTAGGGCGGGGGGCCACCAGGAGTCGTCCCATGCAGTGGGAGTAGGGCCTAGGATGAGGACTTCCATCTTGTCGGTGTTGAGTTTAAGCCGGCTGTCCGTCATCCAGTCCGCTACTTCCTTCATTCCTTCGTGTAGTCTGGTTCTAGCAGAGGAAGGGTCGTTGGTGAGGGAGAGGATGAGTTGAGTGTCGTCTGCGTAGGAGATGAGGTTGAGTCTGTGTTTGCGTGCGATGTTTGCCAGGGGCGTCATGTAGATGTTGAAGAGGGTAGGGATGAGGGAGGATCCTTGTGGGACGCCGCAGATGACCTTGGTCGCTGTTGATCTGAAGGGGGGGAGGCGGACTCTCTGAGTTCTACCGGCGAGGAACGAGATGATCCAGTCCAAGGCCTTGCTTCGGATGCCGGCGTTGTTGAGGCGCTGTATCAGGGTGCGGTGGCATACCGTGTCGAAGGCTGCGGAGAGGTCAAGGAGTATGAGGGCCACGGTCTCTCCCTTGTCGGCCAGGGATCTGATGTCGTCCGTGGCTGCGATGAGGGCGGTCTCGGTGCTGTGGTTGGCCCTGAAACCGAACTGCGAGGGGTCGAGTGATTTGTTGGTTTCGAGGAAGGTAGTCAGTTGAGTGTTGACGGTTTTCTCAATAACCTTTGCTGGGAACGGGAGGAGAGAGATGGATCGGAAGTTGGAATGTGGAGCACTCCATTGTAGACAATGGAGTGCTCCATGCTTCTACGGGCCGGTAAAGGCCCGCAGAGCAACATTCCAATGTTTTACAAAAGCCTCTCGAAGCTCGAGGGGATTTAAATCCCCTCGAGCTTCGAGAAGCCTTTGTTTAATGTATTAGAACATTCTGCCCTCTAGTGGCAGAATGTTCTAATAGCCTTATAGCCCTTCGTAGCAGGGCGATACCGCTATTAAAGTCCTGCTGCTTTTGTTTGGGAATGCAACAAGCACTGGCTGTGCCAACATTGATGGCAAAATACATCGAATTTTGAGTAATCTAAAAACTTGAACTGCATCTACGATACTAGTCTGGGAGGACTGCTCTGATCTGCTGTGAATGTGCTCCCCTAACTAACTTATGGGTGAAGTTGATGAAATAGCCCACAGTCCTCCCCAGCATGAATCCAATTTTAGACCAGTGTGTTCGGATTAATGAGCAGATCCACACCACATGGGGAAAATCCCTTGTCTCAGAATGGTATTTCTAGGAAACCTGAGTACTAGCTTTACCTGCCCACCATCGCCATTTCAGACTCTAGTGTGCCCTTTGCAGGTACTTAAATGGGGTCAGTCGGAGAGGGGGTGGGATAGCCAGTTCATGAGGCGCAATCTAGCCTCTCTCCACTCCTCGTCCTCTAACAGGTCCTGTAAGGTAAGTTTGTAGAAAAAAGGTCTGCAGAGTTAATCACTAGTGAGTGGTATATCCGCAAGATACCTCATTTACCTAAAAGAGTCATTTTAGCTTCAAGAGAGTTATACAAAGGCAAGGGTGTCAGGAGATTAGGATAGCTGATGACAGTGGGGGGCTTTCTTACCTGTCCTTCTGGCCAACCCAGATAAGCTCTTGCCTTACACTGAAGCCTGTGATGATAAAGCTCTGTTTGACGGTAGATGCGGCTACTACCTCGACTCCTCATTTGTCGATAACAGTCTCCTCCTGCATTAATCAAATTAAGGTGCTAATGAAAGTCTCTTCTTTTATTATTCTAGAGGTATGTGGAGCAGCAGTTACCCCAAACATTGCTTTGCACCTGTAGAATAGCATTTCCGTTCACTTGGGCCTGCCACTGTGACAATGTGGGCAGCTCTAATTGGGCCACAATTCAGCATTTTGCTTGATATTGAGCAAAATGATGTTTTTGTGAATTTCAAGTCAACTGCACACCTTAAAGTAGCTGCCTGTGCAACAGAAAATCCCGCTTATGGTCCTTCGTATGGTCCATCAGACCTTACAGACCTGAGTTTATTTAGGAAATACTACCCTGTCCAGTTGCTTCTCCTGGACCAATGTCGCTTCCTTTTCGGCCCCTCACTTTGGCAGAAATTTTAAAGATGGTATAGCATTTTCAGTCTTGGTACCTCAATATGGTCCACAGCCCCTGTACAATCACTCTGATGTCTTTGTAGTGATACCTAAAATCATATACCACTAACTCAGAGCTGGACAAAACAGCCTTCAAATTCCATCAAGAGAAATATTGCTATGATCTTCTGATAAAAAAAATATAATTGTTGTAAGAACACTCATCTTACTTAAGAAGTGTTTCTTTGCAGCCGCTGGTTACTTTTGAGATATTTTCTGTTGAATTTAGCTGGGAAATGCTTTGCCATTTCTTTGACAATAAAAACCAAATCCAATCTAAGCTTACTAAGTACACCACTGAAGAACTGGTGTTGGGTATTCAAACATTTTTTATTTATTCCTTGTGGCCTTGTAAAGTCCCTGTGCCTCTTTCCAGATGTGGAATGTTAAACCTTACATGAAAAAAAGTTTTAATCTGTTAATGTTTAGGGCTGCCTCTAACCTCCCATGCCTGGTCACATTTGTTTTAAAAATAGTGTGACGCAGTTAGAATCTAATCTACGTCAAAATCCACGGCTGCCCATTATGCTCTCTGGCACTCATCCATTTCCTGGGAGAGAGTTTGCATTTGTAAATTTATGGGATGAGTTCCTGAGTGGTGTGGGCTCTGGCAATATATAGATATAAATATGTTGATTTTGTTTCATCATGCAGCCTCCTCAAAATAGAGGGTCACACAACATTGTTGGCTGACCTTGCAGTATTTTTATAGACACTATTTGTATTTCTCGTTTATATCACTGTAACTGACTGTTTGCAGATTCACCTAAAAAGTAATTTCTTGCGTGCAAATCACCCACAATTTGAATTAGTGTCCATGGACCTAAGATGACAACATTTTGTTTCCAAGCCTCCCAAATGTCTGTATTAGTTGCCTATACTCAGCAGAGTTATTTTAAAATGGGACTGTTTTTGTAAAGAAAATGCTGTGCATCCAAACACTATAGCAGTAGGGTCCAGATTTATGTCATGAGCAGGTACCTGTACTCAAAAGGATCCACTTTCATCGTAATCCTTAATTAGAAACTGTAGTCTGTGGATAATCTGAGCTTTCAGGTCCACGCAGTGTTGACTTGGAACAGGCTTCTTCTAGAGCTCTGATTACTTTATTTTGTGGTAGGCTCCTGAGAAATATTTTCACTTTTCCATTCACTCACTCACTGTGCATAGTAAGCATGACTTCAGTAAGCCCCTCAAACATAACTTTTCAAACTGTCTTCAGTCAGCCATTTTTCTAGGGCCTTTGTGTGTCAAGGACTGGTTTTTGAGGCGACATTGATGTAGTAGATCCCTTCATAAAATGAAGATAAGACATGCCACTTCCCAAGACTGCTCTTTGCCCCAGGTTGATATGAGATCGAGGAATAATCTAAGAGGCAGGTTTGAATTTAAAGTCTAAGAAGGGAAAAGACGAAGGCCTGAAAAACCTGCTTAAAACTCATACAGGCCAAACAGGAACAGAAGGTCCAGATGACAGGAGAAATTGGCAAACAAATCCTGAAGGTAGAAGAAGGCGAGATGTGGAATTTTACAGGGCAAACAAATTGCGAATCACTGAAGAAACTAGCTGAACTTTTTGAGGAGGATTGACTAATCTGGTGGATTGAAAACGGGAAGGAACTCCACTTTTCACCATCTCTGTAAAGGAAAAATGGGAAATAGTTTGTTGTTTTCCCTAAAAAGAACTTCAGGCACAGGTCACTGCAATTCATTTGTGCCTGTAATGGAGTGCTATATGAGAGGCCGCTCCCGAGGGGGAACCAACATGCACAAATTCTTTCTCCAAGTGGCCTGGAGGCAAGGGAGCTAGGAAACCACCACCATGCGCCAAGCATTTATGGCATCCGCAGGTGCACAAATACAGACATTGTGCAACCAGAGACAACGGAGAATGCAGTAGCCGAGCAGTCATAGGAGAAGCAACGAGCGGCCTTGATCTGAGTAGCTGTCTGTTAGGCCCTTGAGAAATATTGTGGGCAGAAGTCCTTTTAAAAAGGTTGACCGCATGTGGTGCCTTTCAAAGAGCTCCCGATCCAGGGCAGTCTTCCAGCCTAGTGTCTGAGATCCACTGAGTCTTGACCCTGCCACTCAGGGCCTGATAGACACTCCTTGCATCCAGTACTGCTGCTGTCCTGGGAAACACTGTGCAACTGTGAACTCACTGAATTGCCAAATACACCACACAGTGAGTACAGTCATGCAAACCCACTACCAAGCATGCAGCCCCTGCCTCTCCCACTTATTAAAGGTAATAAAGGTGGAACCTAGAGAAGGAACTTGAGTAGTGATGTGGAGAGTTGAAGACTGACGCTGCTGGGCACACGCAGGCATGTCACTCTGCCATAGTGTTTCAGGGTCCTGGCTTGTGAGTGAGTGCCAGTACTGCTTTTTGCCGGTCCGGACTTCGAGCATTGGCAATGCGTCATGGGGTTCGGTGCAGCCCCCCACTGCCCTCAAGCCAGGGAGCCTCATTGGTAGGATATTGTGCTTGTGGTCCATGAATGCAAGTGAGTGGCAGACAAGGAGCGGCACAGATTTGAGAAGCTGTTGTGCCTCAGTTATTACTTGTGGTGGAGGTTGACGAATCTTTAGAGAACAATTCACGATACACCAGGTATTGGTGGACCCACTATGCTCAAACAGTGGCTACTGACAGCTACCCCAGGTGGTTTAAGACTGGGGAAGATTGTGTGAACTCTTTTAGGCAGGGGAAAAGAGTTTGCTATTAAGCTAAGTTATATCAGTGCTTTTAACCACATCCATGTATTCTTAAACATTCTTTATAATAAACACTTAGCCCTGAACAGTTTTGTTCTTGTTGGGGATTGGCTTCCTTTTCTATTGTGGCCCAAGCAAGTGGCCTCTGCTACAAAAATAGATCAGATCATACGGATGTGCATGTGCCTTCCAACTGGAATTATGGATGGGATGAAAATAACCACAAGTGTTAAGAAGTAGGGAGAGCAGTCCGTCTAAAGTGCCATAGGTGTAATGGGAACAATTTGCCTTAAAACAGCCCTGTCACAGACAGTAGTATTGTGAATATTAAGAGATCCCAGACGAAAGCCAAAATAGCCAGACCAAAGTTGTTCTTTAAAGACGTGTCTGTGGTGGAGACCAGAAATCCACACGCCCTGGAGGTCATCACAAGAGCAAACCTTGAATACTCAGGTGGACCTCGTCAAAGAGTATATTAACAAGAGATCATCAGTAGAAGGTGCACAAGGGAAGGAGACCTTGGTGGAAGTCAAAATATGAGGGGGTGGTGCCATTAATCCTATTGTTTGCTTTGGGATTCGTGTAGAGCACCAAAACCATATGAATTAAAGAGCTGTCCAAGTTGTGAAATACAAGGACCATGTGTAAAAAAGACCAGTAGACTTTGCCAAATGCCTTTTCCGCATCAAAAGCAATCGCCGCAGTCAGCAGCGAAGAAAGTCGAGCTTTTAGTTGAATGTGACATAAAGTGTGAATGTTATCGCTCACAAGGCGCCCTTTAACAGCTCTAAAAAGCATCTGATACCCGATACCTTCAGGTCAAGTTTGCGCTATATAAAACTCCATAAAATAAAAAAATAAAATAAAAGACAGGACCCATTTGGGAGTTATGGATAAGTTTAGGTATGTAATTTTCTAGCCTATGCTAGGATTTTCGCAAAAAGATTTGCTTCTATATTTAGTAAAGAATAGGCTGAAAGGTTTTTGGGTCTGAATGATCCTTGTCCTCCTTGGGTATAACCATTATGGTGGCCTCAGCGGCCGTACCGAGACCTTGACAGACAGGGCAAATTGATCAAAAGTATTTTTGAGGCGATTGACGATTGAACATGCAAAGGTTTTATTAAAGGCAATTAGGAAGCCATCCGGCTGGGTACTTTTCCTGAGTAGATGACCTTTATTGCTTTAACAATCTCCTCTGCTTCTATTGGTTTATTCAAACACATCCTTTCTTCTTCAGAAACTGTAATCATAGGCAAAGAGTTAAGGAAATCTTGCCATTTTGATTTGTCACATGATGACTGTGGGGTATACAACTTTTTGTAAAATTTTCTGAAGACCTCAAGAATCTCTTGGTTGTGGAATTTTTGTGAACCATACTGGTCTGTGATGTGAGTAATTTGGTTGTTAAGGTTGAATTTAAGAGTGGAGGTCAGTAATTTACCAGCTATGTTGCATAGTAGCAGCTGTCTGGATTTCAGGGCATGAACACTGAGGTAGGCTTTTTTACTGACAACGGACTTAAAGGTGTATTTTAACTGTTTGATGTCTTGAAGTAGGGACTTATTGTTAGAGTGGCTATGTAGTTCCTCTTTTCTTTTACTTTCATCCACAAGCGATTGAAGGGCTCTTTTAATTTCGCAGTTTTTTCTGGGCATTCATTTAATGATCTACCCTCTCACAGCATTTAAACGCATGCCATAGTATTATCGGGGATTTGACAGAATGTTCATTTTCTCTAAAGAATAGATCAATCTCATTATTGAATTCAGAAATATCAGCTTCGTTTCGTAGAATGTCAGTGTTTAGACACCAGGTTCGACTCCCACCTTTATCAGCAAGGCTAAGAATGGACATCGAGATCGCAGCATGATCAGAGACAACTATTGGATGAATCTTTGTGTCCGACGTGGACTTTAAAAGTAGGGCATCAACAAGAAGATAATCAATACGGGAAAAGCTGGAGTGAGAAGAGGAGAAGAAAGTGAAGTCACTTCCCTTCTGGTTATTTAAGCTCCAGGCATCTAGTAGATTATTTGAAGAAAAGAGGTTAAGCAGTTGTTTGTGTGCCCTGAGAGTTCTGTACTTCAATGCTGACTATCAATCAAAAATAGGATCTAATAGGAGATTAAAATCACCCCCTTCTATTGTTTTGGACCCTGGCGGGATATCTGCCAAAAGCTAGGGTCGTCCACGTTGGGGGCATATATATTTATAACGTACAGATTATCAGCCCAATTAGTTAGCCTAGTAAGTAGCCATCTCCCATTGGTGTCATGCTCAGCTATGATTATGGTTAGACCTTAATTCTTAGATATAAGGGTGACAACCCCATTTCTATTTCCACTAGCTTCCGAGCAAGTCATGTCCGAGTCCCACCCTTTCCTCATTAGCAGTGCATCTTTGAAGCCTATCTTGGTCTCTTGAAGGAGTAGTAAGTCACCGGTTAGCTCCTTGCAATAGTCCAAGATTCTGACTCTTTTAACAGAGTAATTCAATCCCTTGATGTTCAGAGAAACAGCATTCATAGCGGGCATTGGAGAAGTTTCTGGGTAACTGATATACTTCTTGATGTATTGGGCTCTATGTAAGCCTGTGAGGATTGTAGGTACAACTGTGGTGAAGCAGATATCCCATTAAAGAAGGATGTATGGGAAGAGGGATAAGGGAAAAGAAAGCAGCTACGGGAGCTCCCATGTTCTCTGGACAATTCCAGAGAAACACTAGGGCCCCTTCCCATCGGGGGTGTCTGTAAGAGACGTGTTGCATGGGAAAAACGTGGTCGGAATACGGCAAGAGCTGCTAAAACCAGTATGGAAGAGATCCCCGGGAGATAATATATCTATAGGCGGAGGGAGGTGGGACACACTGAGTACAGTGTGATCCATCCAAGTACATAGTTCCCAAAGATTAAACATATTAATAACACAATTATAAGAGGAGGAACAGCATACACAAATAGTCCTGAAAATCAGTATGATCTGTTCCAAGCATATCATGTTCCATACATAGCCATCCAAAAAGTTATGCCCTAACTAGACATAACACTCATTAGGATCAGGTTGAGACAGAGAATAATTACAGAAGACATGGTACCTGATATTAGACATATCAACAATTAGATATATACGTAAGATCAAAGTCAGCATAAATATAGACATTGGCCGAGATGCGTTAGAGTGAGCACAGCTGCCAAAAAATCCCCTTGCCAAAAGCTTGCACTATCTAAACTTGTGGGTCTGGCAGCACCCCTACTAGGGATGAGTGAGGTCTCCCAAGAGACCACCAGGCGTTAAGATCTCCTTGCTCCGGTGGCCAGGAAGCTAAACCCATAAGAAATCTCCGGTCTCAATCCTCTGTCTCTAAAGACACCTCCCTGCGGGGATTGCATCTCATGGAAAGCCCTGCACTGTGTTCCTGGGTTAGTTGTGTTTAGCTGCAATGAAATCCTATTAGTGTTGAGCACCCCTTGGGAGAAAAGTGGTAGAGGCCAAAATGAAGGATCCAGGAGGATTTAAACCGTGGTGAAAATATTGAGGATTTTTTTTTAATCTTGGATCTGAACAGGAAGACGATAATGGCCCTAGGCCCCTTTGCTTGATAAACACAAAACAAACGAGCCATGAGAAGAAAGTGGAAAAGTATAACTACAATGGGGAAACCCTGTGTCCCTCAGAACCTGGGTACATATATAGAAAGCTACAGTGGTTCTGTCGGGGAAGAATAATCACTTTACAAGTGATCAATAAATCAAAAATGTATTGTTTTATACATAATACAAAGTCAAAGAATGGTGCCAAAATGTTTCAATTAGACAATAGCACACATGCTTAAATGCTGTTGGAACACAAAATCAAAACACTGGCTAGTAGATGCTTGCGAAATTATTATTTTATGCAAATTAAAGCTTTCAAATCTATTTACAAATATTGAAAGGGCTGTCGATGTGAGTTCAAAAAATTTTTTTGAATGACATAATATAGTGACATTGGGTGCTCAGTGAAGATGGTGCAGTGCATATCATATGCACAAGGTGAAGTTATATACAGATTATCAAGGAAAAGCTAAAGGTAGTCAGAATAGAAAAGAAGACAATGTCGCTGGCGAATAGCATGTTCGCTTATTAATTTGATGTGAAAGAAAGGGTTCCCCTAGTTTCTTTTAGGTTCAAGAGGAGGGGAAAAGGTACATGTAAAGAAAACAACCTCTTGTCTAACCTATTTTAATTGTTAATGATAGTTATTCATGCATTTGATAATCCCCAGAGCCACAAAACATTTCAAGGATAACTTGCTCTTGAATCTTATTTATTGATTTTTATTTTTATAACACATCATTCATAGGATTTCATTTAACACATAGTTTATATACAAAATAAACATTGCCATACAAATATGTTTCCATTAAATTGGGTGACAACAATTTATAAGAAAAGAAAAAGCACATAGAGATAAAAATCTTTTTTGGTTCAAATAATTGAATTTAGAGAGACAAATGAAAAGACATTAAGAGAAAAACCCCACGAAAACATACCATCACACTATCATTCTCACCTGTCACTCCACCCTTGCATACTGTCAATCATACCACAAAAGGTTGCCTTTTTTTTTTTTTAATATATAAAACTAAAAAACCACATCTGGTGTAAGATCCTGTTTGAGTTATAGTTCAGGAATTGATAAGATTCGAGAGAAACAGAAAAGATTTTGGTTAAGGCATTAACACAAAGTTTCTACTATGGGTCTCCCAGATATGTGGATGCTGGTCGGTCTACGCACGTTTCGGAGACTGTATGCGAATTTCCCGTCTCCTTCTTCAGGACCAATATCTTTTTAAAAAAATGTTCTTTATAGTCTGTGCGGCGGTAAGGAGGGGTTCTCTCTAGAAAAATGTAATCAACATTGTATATATGAGTGCAGATCTGGGGAAAAAGGTTAATATATTATTTTACTTTTTATTGGTGCTCTTACTAAATTAGAGCTCCTGCAGTCCAAAAAGGCGGAGATAGATTGCATCATTTAGTTATTTCCGTGAGAATATTTCAAAAACCCAAAGAAGGAATAGTACCCAAGATTTTAGATAGTCCGAATGTGCTCTCACAGAGGGAATTGCCACGTGAAAAGTCAATCTTTAGATATAGTGCTTAGTGAAAAAAACACCCATAACTCCTAGAGATGTAGGTTGTGTAGAGTCAGAAAGGAAGGATATTCGAATAAAACTGCCTACATGTATAGTGCAGCGAAGCAAACTCTCTGGTTCAAAAGGGACTGATCCGTTTGTCAGCTTACAGCATGATGGAAAAAACTCTTTGGATTAGACTCTGTTGCTAGAGATAAAAAAGAGATTTAATATTCTGTCTATGATCCTAGTGTTTTTAGAGTTGATATCAAAAAGGGCGACAAGTGACATCTTACCCTATCATAGGTTAGTTTGTACAAGAGTTAATATTTTTCAATCTGTTAGATGTATGGTTCTCCTTATGTTCTTATTTTTCTTATATGCAATGCAGCAGGTAAAGGCCACGTTTTCTAAGAGGCTATCTTGGTTCCATCTGAAATCAACCATTTTAATGATGTATTTATCAGAGGTCATGTAGTGCAGTAATTATTACGTGTAATTGGTTTTATTTTAGGCTTCAGTTAAGATCTTACCTAGATAGTTAGCATACACAGTTCCCCAGAGAGTGTGAGAGAAATACTTCTTATCTTCCGTGGGCTTCCTCACTTAAAGCACTTTCGATGTTCAAAGAAGCATTCTATAAGGGGAAAGTCAAAGTCCTTAATATTTAAGAATGGTGGTGTTAAATTGGCAGCCATGTATAAATATGCAGTCAAAATAACATATGGATATCAATGAATTGGATGTCCCCAGATGCTCCGTATTAA
The DNA here is from genome assembly GCF_964204655.1 of Triturus cristatus. Taxonomy (NCBI): domain Eukaryota; kingdom Metazoa; phylum Chordata; class Amphibia; order Caudata; family Salamandridae; genus Triturus; species Triturus cristatus. The sequence continues at coordinate 503,505,953 of NC_140582.1, forward strand.
GGTGCATATATGCTGTTGATACAGATATTAGGTATGGTATTTCACATGGGGTTAATGCTATGCTGGAGGCTCTAGTTTACTATATAGAGGCCACTTCTCATTCTCCTTAAACGGATCTTGATTTGCTAAGATAAACCATTATATACAGGATTCTCCTGTTTATTTCAGAGAGAGTGTACTATTTTATATAGGGGGTAGGAGTGGGGATGTGACTCGGTTATTACACATGAGTCGCTCGCGCTGCCAATTCTCTTACCTCCTAGTTTTCAAACTGCTGGCGCCAATGTCGTTCTTCTCAAACCGGGGAAGGTTAGGGGTCATGGTTTCCACGTCATTTATTCTGTTTGCTGAAATCACGTGCCTATACGTCAAAATTACGGGACGGCAGAGGGTATACTAGACAGCCGCCGTAAGGAAATGAAGGTTGTTACAACAGTCGCCATTAGTAAGTGGTGTGAAATACCGGTCTGTATGTCTCTGCGATGCTAGCAGGAGTGCCTAGTATGAGTATTACAGATAGATGTTATCTGTTAAATACCAAGAGAATGGCGGGTAGCTATTATAATCCGATCAGCTTTGATAAGCTATTTATTAGCGTTCATGTGTTTTAAATTTGAGGGCATGCGCTATTGTATTATATTTCCATGTCGCAAATTAAGGACAAGGAAAAGGAAAGGTTTGTTTAAAAATCTCTAAGTATAAAGTTTTTCTATACTTGTAGATACACTTCTCACTACCAAAAACAGGAAGTGTATCATAATGCGCTGCCGTGGTCGCCATCTTGGAATGGGAACAAATCCCGATCATCCTCAGAGTGTATCGTGTGTCACAACTAATGCTCAAAGCTGTGCACGTGCGATATAATCAATTTGTTCAACAGTATGGATATAGTAGGGCTTCATGCTGATGTAAATAAGGAGGTGTTCGTGAGTGTGTAGAAAAGTAAATAATATAACACTTTCAGGGAACAAAACGGCGCCATAGACATTTTATATCGATGTGAGGCTCCTATTTAGCTAGAGGTATATATCTTCTATAAGCATTGCTCAGATTTTATCAAAAAATAAAGTCATTGACTATCTGCTATTATCTCGAGGTAGAGTTGGAAAACATAACTTTATAAGTTAGACTGGGGTCAGTGAGATCACATATGGTGCCTGAATTATCCTATATGGGTTACCCTGTAACTAACCAGATGATCTCTTCATTAAGGCCGTGATGTACAGTGTCCAGATGGGATGTCCAAAAAGTTTCCCGTTGTTTTCTGGTTTTAATAGGATCTTTTCCTGGTATTACTTTGACCTTTTCTAGGATAAGCCATTTTGTTTCTGTTTCCTTGTGTTGATGGTCTTGGAAATGCTTGACCAATGGTGCTTGTTGTTTACCAGTTCTTATAGCTGATTTGTGCTCTGAGAATCTCGTCCGAAATTCTTTTGAAGTTTCCCCTATGTAGCCAAGGCCACAAGGGCATAGAATCAGGTAAATTACATTGGTACTCCTGCAGTTTGTCATTTGTTGTAGGTTTCCTGATTTTTCCCCGTATGTCCATGTTTGTGAGACTATGGCCTGATCACATGCATGGCAGTTCCCACATCTGTGATTGCCTAAGGGCAATGATCTCCCGTCCATGGTTGCTTGTCTGTTCTTGCTCTGTGGTTGGAACCTACTGTGTACTAGTTTGTCTTTTAGGTTGGGGTTCCTTCTGAACGCAACTATTGGTTTTTGTATGGGGTTGATGTCTTCGTTTGTATTGAGAATTTTCCAATTTTTATCCAGTATTTGTTTGATTTTATAGTTTATACTGGAATGGTCTACCACACATACAAGTTTGTCTGTGGTTTCCTTCGGTCCATTATTGATTAGGGTGTCTCTGTTATAATATTTGGCCCGTTTAAGTGACTGGCGTATCAGTCTCCTTGGATAGCCTCTAAGTAAGAGGCGTTCCTGGAGTTCCTTGGCATGTATCATAAAGTCAGCGATGTTGGTGCAGTTTCTCCTGATTCTTAAGAATTCTCCAAAGGGGATGGAGTCTTTTTGACATAGTGGATGGTAACTACTATGTTCTAGGATGGTGTTTTTGGCTGTAGGTTTTCTAAACAGGCTGACTTCCAAATGTCCTTGTATTCCTAAGATCCATATATCCAAGAACTCCACTTTGTCCGCAGAGTACTTGCCAGTAAATTTGAGATTGTTATCATTTAGATTGAGCCAGGAAATAAATTCCAAGAGGTCAGATTCAGAGCCTGTCCAAATGAAGAATATATCGTCTATGAAACGATGCCATTGGGTTACGTTTTCATAGAAGGGGGCAAGCTCGTTGAATATATGCTTCCGCTCAAATTGCCCCATGAAAATGTTGGCTACACTTGGAGCACAAGAAGCTCCCATACTTGTACCCTCGATCTGATGGAACATATCCTGTCTGAATTCGAAGTAGTTATGTTGCAAAACAATCTTAAGACAGTCTAAGATGAACCTGTCAGGTCTCTCCCCAGGGGTCCTAGCTAAGAGGGCTGCCACCGCCTCAATAGCCAGGTCCTGGGGAATGTTGGTATATAGAGACTCTATGTCAAGGGTAACAAGTAGTTGGGTGTGACAGTTGAAAGGTTTGTGCTCCAGTGTAGCGATCATGTGGCCCGTGTCTTTGATATATGAAGTATATTGGGTGGTAAGGGGACACAGAAAGGCGTCGACATATTTTGACAATGGTTCTGTACATGAATTAATAGATGATACTATAGGTCTGAGTGGCGGATCTAAAGTATCTTTATGGAGTTTTGGAACTCCATATAACGCTGGTGTTACTGTGTTGGTTCTGTTTAGAAAATCCAGTTCTTTTTGGCATATGCAGCCATCGATGAAGGCTTTAGTCGTTGTAGTATGTAGTAAAATGAGAATTTTTAACTGGTCTAGGGCTCTCTTGTTAGATTGTTGGTAGTGTTCTGGTGTTTGTAGCATAGAGTTAATTTTGTCAATATATTTAACCGTGTCCATCAACACAATGCCTCCTGCTTTATCACATGGTTTAATTGTGATATGTGAGTTGTGCTGCAAGGTTTTTAAAGCTTCCCTTTCAGGGATAGTCAGATTAGGATATGGTTTGGGAATGAACCTAGTTATTTTTTGAAGTTCTTTAATGACAGTCTTTTCAAAAATGTTGACTTCGGGGCCAACCATGTCCAAGGTTGGTGTGAAAGTAGATGGAAGTCTACAACCTGAGTAGTTCATCTCTTGTTCATTCGTTGCTGTTGAGGAAAAGTATTTTGCCAGTCTGATTTTTCGAAAGAAGGAGAAAATATCATGATTGAGTCGAAACCGGTTGAGCTGGGCTTATTATTTTAAACCAAGAGACTTGATAGAGCTGAACCATATGTTTTCGTCAACGTTTCGACCCTGACACAGGCATTATTTAAATGTCATAGCGGGTCTTCTTCAGAACATGGGAGGTGGATGACAGCCCAGTGATCCGCAAATGTCAGGAAAACTCTTGGTTGTCGGAGTTCCTTGTGTGATGCAGTCTTTAATGATCTGTTATGGGAGTAATCAGCCGGTATATCTGCTGATTACTTCAGTATCAGCCTGCCCACGACTCCATTGACTTAGATCATTAAAGACTGCATCACACGAGGAACTCCGACAACCAAGAGTTTTCCTGACACTTGCGGATCCATTGCCAGCCTTTATACCACGAGTGACATCCTGGGTGAACCTGCCCACCCCCGTGCTGGGCTGTCATCCACCTCCCATGCCCTGAAGAAGACCCGCTATGACACTTAAATAACACCTTGTCAGGGAGAAACGTCGACGAAAACATATGGTTCAGCTCTATCAAGTCTCTTGGTTCAAATTAATAAGCGAACGTGCTATTTGCCAGAGACATCGTCTTCTTTTCTATTCTGACCACCTTTAGCTTTTCCTTGATAATCTGTATATAACTTCACCTTGTACATATGATATGCACTGCACCATCGTCACTGAACACCAAATGTCACTATATTATATGTCATTCAATTTTGTTTTTTAACTCACATTGACAGACCTTTCGATATTTGTAAATATATTTGAAATCTTTAATTTGCAAAAAATAATAATTTTGCAAGCCTTTACTAGCCAGTGTTTTGATTTTGTGTTCCAATAGCATTTAAACATGCATGCTATTGTTTAATTGAAGCAATTTGACACCATTCTTTGACTTTGTATTATGTATAAAAACGATTAATTTTTGATTTATTCATCACTTGTAAAGCGATTATTCTTCCCCGTAGAAACCACTGTAGCTTTCTAAAAATGATAAGAAAGTGGGCCCTCCTTGGAAGTCATGGACTCCAGCCCTGGGGGTGAGAGCCTCGCAATGCCATGTATAGGAAACCTTGAATACACTCCCCAAATAATCTCCCAAATCCGTGCCCCTAATCCCCTGGTGCAAGGCCACTTTGTGAGCATCAGTGCACCGATGCCCAAGGCTGGAGTAACTAGGCTGAGAGATTTACTTCAGGAAAGGGGGGTATTGTTATTATCACAATGTCTAGCTGTAGTGTCCTTCTCCAGTGTGTATTTTAGTTTATTGTGTTGGACCTCATTGAATTTCTTGTTTATAGGTTATGTAAATCTCTTCAATATTGCACGTTTTCGTGTAAGGTATGATTCTATAACACTGTCTGATTCAGGAAAGGCTGGATTGCTGAAATGTGTTGAAGGTAAATTTGATTGATGCTGTCTGGAGGGCATTGCATTATTGAAATCACATAGATTACAGGAGGGAGCTTCATTCATCTCACCTTTTGGTATAACTTCACAATTTCCAAGCCCTTTTTGTTACTTCTGTGTGTGTTTGGGCAAGTGATGTCATTGATATTGTCAATTTAAGCGATGGGGAACGAGTGTTACGAACACATTCTAAGTCAAAAGATGAAAAGTATAAAAACTGGACATTATTGAGGTGGTGAAAGATTCGTACTGTTTGTTTTCAGGAAATGAATAGAGAGATCTATATAAAATAAATGCAATTTTTTTTTGATTATTATAGGGAGCACATCAAATGTTTTTACATCTCATATGCGGATTTAATCTTATTTATATGTCTGATGAAAACATTAGCGTGTCTTTTCTTGGTTTACAATTTCGTCACTAAGAGGTTTGCATTTCCCTTTTTTGACATTTAATCCGTAATTATAATGCATATCCTTTTGTGCTGCTCTTTAGCACCGATGATCCCTTTGCAAGCCTTCTGTTTAAAAACAAAGCTAGACAGCAGCGTGTGAGTCCACCATGAAGTGTTTCTGTGAAAGTGTTTCATAGTCATGGCCAGCTGAGAAATTTAACAGGGAATCGGTGTCTTATGAATATTGCACTTTTGTGCGTCGCAGTGTCTAAAAAATCGCAGCCTACCTGTTCTTTGTCATGCCTTGTTAATGCTTAAGTTAAAATGTCAATTATAATGTTGCCAGTGTCACTTTAATAATTACCACTACAAAGCACAAATAAAGGTTTATATGCACTTCTGTGTTCACAGGGTCTTTCTGGTGACCAGACTGCGCCATTTACCTGGATATTTCAACTGTGCCCCAGAGCGAGGTAAATGCAGTAATGCTGAGTGTCATCGATATAATCCGTGCATGAATGCATGCCCCCTTTACACAGTTTCACACATAAATGGAATTCAACCTTCATCACACGGGCATTAGCCCAAGGCTCCCACCTAGTGGTCATATGCAATTATACCGCTTTGGGTAGACAGGCGCTGAGGGCAACTACATTGATAATTGTGTATGCAGCTACGACTGAGTGATTAGATGACATGGAAAGAGACATAGGCCGTTGCTAAGGGAAGTGCAGGCTGCTTAACTCGTCGCACGTGTTCCTCCCGGTCTGAATATGTGTGGTCTTTAATTAGCAAGGGGTGGTGCATATAGCATGTTGCTCGCGCAATAGCAGCCATTTAAGTTGTTGCAGTTTCATATAGAGCAAAGTAGGCTCGATGGCATAATGGCCGTTTACACGAGCACCGGATTTTATCACAAGACCGGAGGCTCATATTATGTAGTCTCTTTTATTAATGGTTATTTTTATAGCACTTTCAAAGCAAACTACAGTTCCCATTATACTGCTCCTCCTAGGCAGGAAGTAATAACAAAGTACTATAATGAACATTATAAATATGGCAGCCCATAAACCACTTCCTCTTTCCTCGATGCTCCCCAAAAAAGGTCTATAGTCCTTGTCCAAACAGAAATAACAACAGAAATCCAAGAAGTAACCACATGAGTTCTTCTTTTCCTTGGAGCATCTCCACATACAACATGTCATCTCTATTCTTCTCCATGTCATCCATTTCTTGATATCTCAGATTTTCGCCTGGTTGGTTGTGGCTGGAACTAGGACCAATCAAAAGGTACAGGTTACGACCATCACTAGGGCGGGGAACCGCAGTGAGGGCATACTACTGGCCTCCTTTGTCTTTGATAAACGCAGGACTCTCCTTCACCAACGGCCTTGGAGAATCTGCAATTTTATTACAATTATATTACAAGCCTGGATGTTCATATTATGCACTTTCAAAACATATTTAAACTGTCATCACTGCATGCTGAATAGGTTAAATACTAGTTTGAATCCCTGCACAGTGGGCCAATGTAAAGCTGCTCTTCTCCTAGGAGGAGTCTGACAGCAGTGTGTCCAGAGATTTCTTCTGAGCTCCAAGGCTGGACTCTAGCCCTGCAGTTCCCTGAACACTCTTAGAAGTGCTATTGGACCATGTCCCTGAGGGAGAAAGTGAAATGCTGCATGGAGAAGGTTCATGGCAGTGTACCTGCAGGAGAGAGCTGCCCGGGAAAGAAAGACTAAAGCCCACAGAGGGATATGTGGAAGACTGCGCCATGTACACTGCAAGGCGTGGGAGAGGAGTGGCACTGGTAGGAACAGGGGAGAGCTTTCTCCCATCCCTGAATGCCTCAGTGTGCAATCTACTAGTTTCCCCCAACTTGGGCCGGGGGTCGCCAGCGTGGGTATTTTCAGGTCTGAACACTTAAAGTAATCCAGTCTGAGTGTTCCATGTCTGATGTACTGGTGACTGTTTCCAGAAGCCACAATGCCACCACACACTGGAATGTTTGGGAGGCAAGTACCCTCTAGAAACTACCACCTTCTCAGGAGGAAAAAGCCCAATGCATAGAAACCCTACTTGCCTGACGAAGATTTCAGAGGGTTGAAGAAAACCAGAAGTCCGGAATCCAATTGTGGAACTCTTCAGGAGCAAGGATCAGCAACAGGAGCGAGCAAGATAAAAAGCAAAGGAACATGGCTTTGTTGCGATGCACCCTCCATCCAGACTGAAGCCTTTCCATAGTGAAAGAAGAAGTAGAGGAAATTACATCAAACATTACATGACAGGAAACACAAAGGTTTGGGAAAACCAGAAAGCAATCAAGGAAGAAACAGCGATGTTGGAAAATTTTAAGAAATAAGAACAAAAACCTGAACTGGCCTAGCTGTGGTGCAATTTTAAATGGCAGTTGCAAACCCTCTGGCAGGGGATTGGAAATTTATTGAGACTGAGGAGCAAGGAGCAGCCGCCAGGAGCTCAGGAGCATGAGAGAAGGTGCGTGAAACTCACAGCCTACAGATAGGGGCTTCATATGGAGTTCCCAGCGACCCAGGATTTGTGGGACTGCGCAAGGTAATGTGGTTCTTGGACGCTCAGGCAGCCGAGAGGCCGCAGATGCAACAGGCTTCTGCTCAAGCTCTACACAAGCCTTATCAAACAGTTGCTCAGTGGTTGCAGAGTTGCTATTCCAGCAAAATCTGCTATAAGAAGCCCCCTGCCCTTGTGTGACGGGGGTGCAGGAGAATGCTGACTGTTCCTAAGGGGCTCAAGAGCAGACCTCAAAACGTGACTGGGGTTGCGGAGCTGCAACATGCAGATTTTACTTTGAAGTCTAATAACTTGTATGATCCCTGGCCAATCACCGTCTGGGCACGATTCCATGAAGCATGGACACCAATGTGCATCTGCAGCCCCCCCCAAAAAGACTCCCATTTACAGGTACACACCCAAGCCAAGGCCACCTGACCTGTATCAGGGTGGGGTTTCCATTAATATGTATGGGGGAATTTCTGGATCAGGAAGAGGAACATATGCATCCTTAAACAAGGGGCAATGCTGAGCGGAGAAGGTTTTAGTGAGCGCAAGTCTGAGTGCCACCAACAGAGACTTCTCTGCTCCTTAGTGAAAATGCTTGCATTCCCCACATTCTGCTGAACTATGAACATTTTGACTCCGTGGGGACCACAAGAGAAGCCTGAAGAGAGGGAAAGACAGTGCTAGTTTCTGGCAACCAGTAAACATTACTTACCTGCGGCTAATGATTTAGGAGGTACATCTTCAGAGGGAAGAGAGTCTCATGCAGTCGCCCGGGTGGAAGAACCTGACATATTACTCCCCCTCATTTACACTCAGAAAAAGTAACGATCTTCCTATTATAGCGACACCCTGACGTTACCTCTTGCTTTACCAATTTTCAGATGTACTTTTTTCACTTGTAGTGATTACGCTGTATGTAGAAAAAAAAGAACTTGTCTTCACATGACCAAGTTCTGGTTGGACAGTTATTCATCAAATTCACTGACCTCAGAGACTCTAGCCCACACCACCACCCTGAGTAAGTATTGCACAGCTCTACTTTACTTGTCTGGGGGTCAAGTGCAAAAGAGCTGTACTTTGAGCTCAGTTTTGGGTTCAACTGCATGATGAACCCAGGACAGCAGAGGTAACAGGTTCCACTTTCCAGAAATAGAGCCCTGTTTTCCTGATTGTGTTTTGGACTCTGAACTAATTGCCACAGTTTCTAACCCTGAAGATGCCATTGAAGAAGTACAAAAAGTGTGGATCTCATTAAAGAATTCAAAAAGTGTGGATCTCCTCTAGATCTGCTCCCCGTGCATCTGTTACACAAGATTATTCTTTCCAGCAAGAATGTGTTGTCCAACAATATCTCAGTGTCTTTAAAAACTGTAGTGATTCCTAGTCCTCTTAAAAAGGCATTGTTAGACCATAATTAAAAAGCCAACTTACATCATTCAGTCCACAAAATTATCATGCCATCAGTCTCCTGCCAGAGGCAGCACACATTATGGAAAGCATAGTTGCTTCTCCAGTATGCAGTTTTTTTAAACCTCAGCAATATTGGAGGACTCCCAGGTGGGTCTCTGTCCCAACAGAAGCACAGAAGCTGCACTAATAGCCAAACAAGATTACCTTCTGAAGCTTGCCAGCAGCCAGTCTACCGGTGTCCTGATATCCCAGCTTTCAGTGCAGTAGACTATACAATCTTCTTACCTAGGGCAGCCGAGCAAGGCATGTGCCATACTGTTCTTGATTGACTTAAATGATTTCTGACAAATTATACTCAAGCAGGTAGGCTCCAGCAATTTGTCTCTGAACCTTCTGTTTTAGCTACAGGAGTTTCCTAAGGTTCAGTTCTTTCTCCTTTTCTTATTTTTCTTTACATTAGTCTTCTTTTATTCAATCCTAAAACTTTTGGGCGCTACTTTTAGTCTTATGAGCATTACACCCAGCTTATATTTAAGCTTAATGGAGATGAATATGTTTCTAAACATCCTCCTTCTTGTCTATTATTTATAAAGGCTGAATGGACAGAAACTGATTAAAGATAAATATGGAAAAAAACAGAGGTCTTTTGGTTGGCAGAGATCTGTCAATTTGGTCTCAGGTTCCATGGCCTTCAAACTTAGGTTCACTTCCAAAACCTCAATCTGTAGTTAAGTGTCTCGGCGTCAAGCTTGCTAGGCTCAACAGGCTTCCAGTTAGCAAAAGGATTACATTTACATCATTGTGCTTTATCCATGAGTGTATTCATAGATCAGCCCCTGCCATTTTGAAATGGTGCATTACAGTTCAAACTACTTAACAATGGCTATGCTTTTCTAACACATATATTGTACACATTCGTAGACTAGACTATACGGAAGATCCTTTTCTGTGCTTAGTGATAAAGAATGGAGTCAGCTACCACCACCCTCTCTTATATTAATTCCTTCACTCACTGTTTAGCAAAAGGCTAAAAGCTGTATTTGTTCCACACAATGATAGTGTGTGAGCTTTTCCATTAATGGCAGTGTTCAAGCATCAGCACCATGAGACCTCCGGGTATACGCACTCTTTATAAATCCGAATAACATAATATGATAAAAAGAGACATCACCCACTGTGGTCAAAAGTAAAAACTCAGCCAACTGCTCGGCACATTAACGACTCTTCAAAAGGACAAAAAATGCCACAAAGCTCTGTATTCTTTAAATTCTATTGTATATGTAACATCTGTACCACTGTATTATGTCCACTTGCAAAATTGTCTGTTTTTATTATCAAGTTCTCCACACCCCAACCACAGGCCTAAAACCACTTCTGCATAAGTCCATATCTATACTACTGAGCTGTGTCAGTTTGTGAGCTCCAGCCTCACCTCATCTTCAAAACGGAAAATAAGGGCTTTGCAACACTTTTACTTAACTTTGAATACAATAACATTTATTATAACACATTAATTGGCCTCAGTATAATCTACTTTAAGTGTTTATTCCAGAATATATTTTCTGCATTGGTTCTACAGATACACAGTATGGTTGTACATCTCTATGCAATACATTATACAGACATATTCTTCGAGATGCACATACAATTTGCCTCAAAACAGCTTAGACATATAGGTCACTGAAAACCATTTCTCTTGCTTTATTGAGGGAAATCCACACTTGCTTGGACTCATAAACAATCACTGCCTGAGGTATACTTTCCTGAGTTAATTCACTTAGAGGGTTGTGTATATATTGACTGTTCACAAGAGTCATTTAGCTGATATTAAATACTAGACCAAATTAAGTCCATCTTCTGTTCCATTATTCTGCCCCTTTTTTATTTTTAGAGTGAGATCTTTGAAGTTGGCTGTATAGTTGAACAATTCCGATTTGTATTTTTAGCATACTAATAATTTGTGACTGCATTCAGAGCAGCACCATTATGTTTTCTTATACCTTTTCTGCTCTTATTGTATATATTTAAGCCCTAAAAGGGTGTTCTTGCCACAATTATTTTTCTATGTTTTATAGCACAAAGCGTTTGCAGCTACAATTCTTACCTCTTTCACAACACTACAATTTTTCTGATCTCCGATTTCTTAAACTTGGATCTTTCTGCTACTTTTTCTGCAGTCAGTATTTCAGGTGAAGCCCTGACAGTCTGAAGTACAACTTTTTCTTCTTCAGGTGATTATGCTAAGCTTAAGACAATAAAGCATACAACAGCTGACCAAGGTCAAGCACTTCAATTCCACTAGTTTCATATATCAACAGACGAGTGCAACAACTCCAGGCATCCGCCGTTGAAAGATGCCAATTTGGTAAGAAAGTTCACAAGAAAGGAAGGTGCACTCTGATAGAAGTCAGTCAGGAAACACACTTGTAGTCCAAAACAATTCTTCTTTTTATTTATTCTATTTGACAGTCGTCAAAGAATGGTTCACAAAGATTCAAGCAGTGGCTCCCGAATTTCTGAATGAGCAGGTGTGCATTGATCTCACGCTGTTGCTAGCTACCATGCTGCTCGGCAGTTGTCGGTCCCCATTAAGAGATTGATAGCGGGTTTCAGCTACACCTGTGTGTTACTACATTTGTGAGCCACTGTTCAAATTTTTGTGATCCACAGTAGATGCCTGTTTCACTTTTCTAAGAAATTGCTTCTGGTTTTATGCACACCTGCTCGTTCAGAAATTTGGGAGCCACTGCTTGAATCTTTGTGAACCATTCTTTGACGACTGTTTCATGATCCAGAATTACGTGGACTGATTGAATTGGACAATTTGCATAGGTGTTCATATACATCTCAAAGGGACTATTACTGACATAGTTTGGTTTTTCTCAATTATCTGATATTCTGAGTAAGCCCTGAAGAAGTTCCCGTGGTACTAGGGAATGAAACATGTTGGCTGTGTGCCGGTTTTAAATCAAACAACTTTAAATAAAAAGAAGATTTTTTTTGGACTACAAGTGTGTTTCCTGACTGACTTCTATCAGAGTGCACCTTACTTTATTGTGGATTATTCTAAGCTGTTTGCCTCTGTTTGAAACTTCTTCCCAGTCCAAACTTAACTTCCATCTATGATGATTTCCCAGAATGCTTTGACCTTTTTGATTCTGAATTGTGTTTACTTGAAATCACAAGTATCCATTATATAATCTGATAAAAACTAGTTTAGTTTCCTCGCGATCCTGCCCTGCAGATATATCATCTCAGAATGCTAGGCCAGTACATAGTTATCGTGGATCTCTTGTAAAAATATATACAACCAAATTCTACTGCAAGAGTTTTTTTCCTACCTAATTTATACCATATGTTTCAGATGGTACTCCCCAACCCAACACTCAGTTTAGTCATTCATCTTCCATAGCATCCTTGACTTTGAGATTTTATCCATAGTCAGGAAAGGGCAAACCCTTCTCTTGAAATTGCAGCTGACTTGGGGAACCTACAAGTATCAAAGATCCCTCCTCTAAAATCATCACCAAGTTCATAAACAGCACCCATACTAAATAACTAACTTGATATTTTAAGAAATGTGTACTGTCTGCAAACCTGCAATAAGAAAATAATGTTAAGTCACAAGATGCTCTCAACATATGCCCACTTTCCAATTAGTAGTTTGTGGCCATACTCTTTAAAAAATAGTCAGTGATTAACTGCAGACATATCCACAAACCCATCAACATTTGCATCCAGTATTGAAAGGAATCCTGCACTTGACAGTACAAAGATGGCTACTGGAGAATATTGGTCACCCTATGTCACTTGTCCCTTCCTAACGGACACTGCTCCTTCCTTATCCTACTTTGTTCCTCAAGACTTAGAAACCATGCTGTTGGTGATTCATGCCATTACGTCTGACTCTCCAATGGATCATGTACTGAAAACTGGGACGCGTTTACTGACAGTTGCTTGTTTTCCCAAGACCCAGGTCCCTTGAGGAGGACTCGCGCTCCCACAACTGCCCGGGAGCGAGGGAGGAGTCTGCCATCACGCCTGCGCCGCACACGCTGAAAAGTGCCTTTTGCCTTCTGCGGCATGGGACGTGTTTATTGACAGCTGCTTGTTTTCCCAGGACCCTTGAGGAGCACTCGTGCTCCCAGAACTTCCCAGGAGCGTGGGAGGAGTCTGCCATCACGCCCGCGCCGCACCGCTGAAAAGCACCGGTTGCCTCCCGCGGTGTGGGACGCGTTTGCTGACAGCTGCTTGTTTGCCCAGGGCCCTTGAGGAGGACTTACGCTCGCAGAACTGCCCGGAAGCGCGGGAGGAGTCTGCCATCACGCCCCGCTGCACATGCAGAAAAGCGCCTGTTGCCTCCCGCGGCATGGGCCACGCCCGGACAAAGCCCGGTCCAAGAGCGGGCCCGTCCTCGCCCGGAAGAGGCTGGGCTGGGCCCCCTCTCGTGGCTTGGTGTTCGGCAGATTGGACTTCTGCACAGGCCTGGTACACAAGGATTGTGTAAGGGCCCTAAGGATATTCCAGACTGCTACCGGACATGAAACTTGTGAGGTAGGCGATCCTCTTGTGTACTGTTCGCTCGAAACAGGCGTAGCACGGTTGTGACTGAATACTTAGCTGCTGATCCTGATCTTTTTCACTATCCACTCTGGTACCGCAAGTTTTTTTTTCTAAGTTGGGTAGATGGGAAGACGCAAAGGTGCGGCACTGGTTTCTTTGGGTCCCTCGGGTTCTTCACACACCACGATGGATGCCTTTTTAACGTGGGCAGAAGGGATTATTGAGAAAGAAATTGAACTGGTGTCCCGTCGGCTCTCCCGCTCGCCTTTACCTTGCCTTGCCTCCAGCCCTCCAGGTGCAGTGAGGGTTTGTACCTTACGCTGCGCCGAAGTAAGCAATCCTGCAACCGAAACTCCATCTGGTCAAACTAGTTAATCGGCTTCGGGGGACGTGACTGAAGGAGGCCAGCGAGTGGGATCACTGGGGCCAGAGGTAGCAAGATCCAGCTCCATCAGCCTTGCCCCAATAGCAACAACCACTTCACTGGGTGAGGGTAATTTGGTCAATTCAGGGATGGCAAAAGTGGGAGGGAAAATGGGGGTAAAAAGGAAATGTCCAGCTACAGGTGCAAAAGTCAAACGTCCAAGGGACGAAGGGAATGGACATTGTGTGAGCAAACCTACCCCACTAACCAAGGTGGACTTGGAAGCTTTAATGGATGTATGGATGGGCTCCCTAATGAATAAATTGAGTGTAAATTAGATCCCATTAGGACAAGTCTGGATGCAATTGAGCAGGAGTTAAAGGAGATCAACCGATGGAGGCTAGTAGGGGGTCTGGATCCTCGAGGGGGGACCCCCTCCGGTCATGGTGCAGCGGCCACCCTCTCTGAAGAGCGGGGATCAGCTGGCCCGAGTGGACTTTATTCTTTGGTTGCACCAGTGAACAATAGCAATATCATCTCTACGCAGCTCACTGAGATCCCAAAAGATGGAGTAGGGGTGTCAAAGTCACAGTGCCTTACAGCCCGTCCCAGCCCAGTTAATCCTCCAGCAGGAATAGCTGTAAGAGGTGGGGATGGCTGCTCAGATTCCATTGTACCAGACCCTAAGGGGGCGAATTCCCGTCAGTTGCTTCCAACGATACACCTCCCCCTGGAATATCTTCCTTATGTGGTGGTTCTTAGCAATGTCCCAGCACTCCCCCTGGGTACTGTTAAGGAATTCGACCAGCTCAAGAATAAGGTTTTGAATTGGCTGGATCGGAATACAACTCTTTGTCTACGGGTAGAGAAGCACATCATCATGGTGCGTAGAGTCTCATGGGTGGGTAGGTCAACCAAATCCTGGGCAGTGGACTGTGCAATCGTTAACTTCAACAGACCCCACCTAGCAGAGAGTATCTTATACTCGGTGTCCCAGAACAATTGGGGGGGGATCCAGCTTCAACCATAATGCCTTTCCACCTAAGTTACTTCTCCAGCCTTCCCCCTGACACCCCAAGGCCTAACTGGGTGGGTGTCAAGAAATATCCAATCAATCCTGGTCATCCAGAACAGGTTCGACAGGCTCGACAGCTGGTAACCCAAGACATTCCTACCTTTAACCCCTTTGTTCCCTTGGAATCATTGGACGCTTGCGATTGACTCACGGTCGATGAGTCAGTAGAGTCAGTACCCCTACAAGAAGTTATCGCGGTGCCTCCCCCAGTTGGGGCGGATCAAGCTAAAACCTGCAACTTTATCTTTTGGAATATAGCTGGGCTGGCAAACAAGATAACTGACCCCAAATGGATCACTTTTATTAAAGGATTTAGCATTATTTGTCTACAGGAGACGTGGGCTACAGCAAACATTGTCTTCCTTGATGGTTTTAAGACCTCTTTTGTTCCAGCTTCTGCTTCACAGATAGGTAGACCGAAGGGTGGTCTGTTAATATATGTTTCTTTGAACATTCCATGCCGATTGAAGGAAATACCCAAAGATGATGTTTGCTTGCAGGCCCTTTCATTTTCTCACGGGTCGACAAATATGGTGTCGTTAAATTTTTACAACGCTAATGTTGGGCATCAAACTCTTTGTAATATCACTAAACTGGGTACTTTCTTAAGGAATCTGGACACAAAAAGGTTCCCTGACAGGTCACCTTGGGATCTCAGGAGACTTTAACATCCATCTTTGTGGGGATCCAGATGTAGACTCCAAATCCAGGATGGGATGCCCCCGGTTAGCGGGGTTGCATGTTGAACACACCATCCAGGGAGATAGTCTTAATGCAGTAGCTGAAGAGTTTGACTTAACTATGTCAAGGACCAGGGTGGCTCACAGTAGGAAGTACTTACTCCCGACTTTCACTGGAAGGGGGTGGTCAACAGTAATAGATTATATCTTTGTTTCTAGCACCTTTTTCCAATTTTGGATTTTTCAGTTGAGGATAGCATTCATAGCGACCATAACCAGCAGTGCATCTCGACCACCCGACCCCTGCATGCTTGGTAATCTGACAGGCGCACAACTGCTTCCGAAGAGACATTTGACGGTCTGACCGCCTCCATCAGGACCACAAATGCATTCCGACCGGCATCTTAACCAGGCCCTATGTAAGTTTAAAATGTGAACAGTGAACATGCATATAAACATGTTAACTGTAAATTAAATACATTTTGATCATAAAGTTATAAACATATAATTCTAATATTTACAGATACAGTGTCACAAATAGCCATTAAATCACCTCTTAGAAAGGCATAAAAATATTATCGCACAAGGAATATACGTACAGCCAGGAGAGCACAAGCAGCATTAATATACATTGGAAATATGCAAAATACAATGCTAATGCTTGTCATGGGAGGGTAACAACCAGAAATTATGCTGCAATTATTGTAAGAGAGTACAACCACCCCACTCCCAAATATAGCAGAGGGATAGCAGTAAGACATGTTGCAAGACCTGGGAGAAGCAAGCACTAGCTCCCAGGATCCCACAAGTACAATCTTAAAAAATATACCCCTAAAGGTTCCTGAGCATATGACAGGGCAAATGGCAGGTATCCCCAATTTAAAAAGGCACCAAAAAGGCCACAAGAGAAAGCCCTACTGCCCGCAGACGATACCAAGACATAGACCATAACTGCCAAGGTTTCAGATTGGTATGTGTGACATATTTATAATTTCAGTGAAATTATGAGTGACATTTCAACGACTATGAGTGACATTTTTTTGCAAACAAAAGTAAGTAATGAAGATGATGAGGGAAACATAAATATCACAATTTGCAACCGTTTGACCAATGAGAATCTCTAAAAACTCACCAAACTAAAGTGTGCTTACAGTAAGCAGCTGAAAATTGAGCAGAGCACTGTAGAGTGTGGTAAATTTAAATTACCTAGACTTAATTTATGCGGTAAAATTCAATAAGAATAACTCAGTAAAATAAGAGGCAGAATCCGTGGTATTTGAGGTTATAAAAGGGAATTTATTCCTTACAAAGGAATGATGGTTCGAACCAGGCAATCGAGTTCCGTCACCACGAAGGTTCAGGAAGGGATCAGCAATACATTATTGACAGGTTATCATATTTATAGAAAAATGCATTACAGTAAAGACATATGCAGAAGGCGTTACAGTTGAGAAGAGAGATAAGAATACACATACGTAATAAAAAAGGCGTTACAATAGGCGTGCATAAAGGCGTATACTAGAAACGTCATTATGATGATGACACAAGTGGGTGGATCCATAAGAGAATCCTGCAAAGTCAGCAGAAATACATGGCAGAGATGCGCGCGCAGCCGCATGACGTGTGATTGACGTGTAACTAGAGGGTGAAAGGAACTCGACATTTAGCCCTACATGAGGAGACAGAAGTCTGGGATGTCAGGACAACCTAATCCCAAATCATATCTAATATCTTGTGTTTAAGGAACTATATTATCTGGAAGGAAAGGTCTTTCGGACAGAGTCTATTCTATACTGACTGCTAGTGCGTGTACAAGCGTCTAAGTGTCTACATGAGATGCGAGGGGGCATGGGCCTACCATGGTAACGAAAGTCATGAATTACTTGCACGGAGACAGTAAGGCCGGGCCCTTTGCTCTGCAGCTGGAGGGATGTTTACCTAAGCTACTAGACAGGAATGCATTTCTCGAGGAGCGGAGCAGATAACTTGAAGGCTGAATACAGTTTTGGCAGGCAACAGGCCGGGCTAGGCACCGTTAACCGCGCAGGGAGTAAGACAAAGTTCATGGATACAGATACAGGTCCAGGCTGGAGCATTCAGAGGCAGAAGCAGGAAAAGGCTCGATGGCAGAATTCAGGGCCTACCTTGCCAGAGCTGGAAAACGTGAAAAGTATACCATATAAAGACGGTGGCAAGGCATACTTAGGAACGGAATATCTGACCCATTCATGGCAGATCTGAAAGAGGACATATTAACGTTGGACACAATTGTATTTGCGTCTTCATAGCTTGAAGTGGAGGGAACATACATGTACTTGTAGCATGTACATGGAGCCGTTGGGGTCTAGATAGGGGACACAATTGATCATAAAAATTCATATTTCCTCATTCCCTCCTTGTCCCCTACGGACCCTTCATGAAATATCGATCTTCAGGAATCCATCAATCTGTTCATGTAACATCATTTGCTCTTCTTTCTTCTTCCGTGATTTTGAATGAAAACTTGAACGTGGAATACACGATGTGGCACACAGGCCGCAGATCGCTGGTCCACATTGTAGACACAGGCAACAACTGAATACTATGAGAAGGCCAATACCTAGGAAGGATAGGACTTTCCATCCCCAGGCTGACAACACGCTCCAGAACCAACCGGACCATGTCCAGGTGCCTGGATTCTGATGTATCTGGTTTGCAATCTTGTGAAGACGAGTTATGCCTTTATATACGGATGGCGCGTTTTCTGGGATGAAAACACAGCAACTTGATCCGATGACCCTACAAGCTCCGCCCCTATCGGCTAGGATGACGTCAAGGACAAGACGATTTTGGAGAACAACAATCCGCATCGCAGACTGCTCCTCTGTTAAGTTGCCTAGGGCAGAGGTAGTTTCATTCACTACTGCTTCAAGGGTTCTGGTTAATCTACGTATCAGTTTACTATTTGAGACCACACCTATGTAAGGAAAGAGACCTTTATTGAAGTCTGTATATTGTTCCCATGCTGTTTCAGTGTAGTCAACAATCGGGATATCTCTCTGGGGTCTATGGTGTACTAGATTGGTATTTCTATGATAATCAGGAGGGGCTAGGAAAACAGGTGGCAGAAGGAATGCAATGTAACAGGTACCATCCCAATCTAGAGGTAGGCGTATATATGCGGTATGACCACATATGAAGTAGGAATGACGGGAAGCTCTAAATGTAGACTTGCCTTTATCACTGAATTCGATCACAGTAGTACATTTACTATGACCCAGGTGTACTGAACCATTCTTTCTTACACATAATTCACCTTTGACTGGAAATACTGATATAGCAGGCAAGACTAGTGCAGCTTCAGATTCAACATTCAGAATCATGAGGTTAAGTGTAAAATTACCTAATCCATATACTTCATTTTCTAGGTCAGTTCCTGTTCTTTTTGGGAAGTCCCTCCTTGTTAGGGTAACAGGCTTTAAGCAAAACTAAGTTCAGGTTTCCCCATACCCAGTTGCTCTGGTAAACTACAGTGTTTGAATCTAAAGAGTTAATCAAACTAAACCATGCTCCACAGGAACCATTGTGTGTGAACGGGTACGGAAAGAGAGGCAGAACTCCTTTGTATTTCTGATAGGGAGGAAGTCGGCCACATATCCAACAATTTGTAGCATTGCTGTTCTGATGGGAATGATGTAACATACTAATGAATGTGTTGTTGCGCAGCGCAAATCTATAGGACAACTCATGTGGAGGTAGTTCACTAAAAGAATGTTCGGCAGTAACATTGTGAGCAGAATGAGCACGCTTGAAAATAGGATAGTACATGTGCAACAGTATACTTGCAGCAATAATAAAAAGACTTAGAAAAAACATAATCAACAATGTCACTATACAGTGACTATGAAGTGATTTACAGTATGCATGTTTCTTGAGCTGTTTCTGTCTATTTCTCTCTCTAATTCGGTCTAGAGGATACATGTCAGAGACTAAATTCAACCGATTCACCTTGGAGAGGACTTAAACAATCGAATTGTCTGACTTGCTAGACCTTAGTTTCAGTTTGTATTCCTGTGATTCGGTCTTTTCAACCAGGGGGAGTTTTGAATCAGTCTCTGGAAGGGGGCAGGGCTGAGAGTTCAAATCAGATGGTAGTCCATGAAATTTCTTGATATGGCTCGAGTGTAACCAACCCTTGCGACCCTCGACCTTCACTGCTGTCCTCGTGGTTAGAAGTACCAGCTTTGGTGTTTGCCAGCGAGGCTCCAACGGGCTCCTCCTGTCGAAGTTTCGTATGAAAACAAAGTTTCCAGGAACCACTTCATGGGGCTTTACCTCGGTGTTGTCGGGAAAGGCTGCAGCTACCTGTGAACGGCAAGATTGTAGTGCAGACATCAAGGAAGCAAGGTAATCTGTCAGCATATTACAATCAACATCAGTGATTTTACGAGGTATAGGCGTCCCCCACATATTTGGTGGCCTACCGAAGACCACCTCGTACGGGGATAGCCCTGTGCGAGAATGTGCTACCATTCTCATGTAAAAGAGTGAAACTGGTAAGGCTACTATCCAGTCGACGCCTTTCTCTCTACAGATTTTAGAAAGTCGTATTTTCAGGGTTTGATTATGACGTTCCACGAGACCTGCTGCCTCGGGATGTCGGACACAGTGGAATTTCTATTGATAGCCTAACAAGAGTGAAATGTGTTTCATTAGCTCGGATGAGAACGGCTGGCCATTATCTGAGTACACGATACGGGGCAAACCATACCGTGGGAAGAATTCACGAACTAACTGTTTGGCAGTAGTCGGGGCTGTGTAATCTGAGACGGGATATGCCTCTGTCCAACGGGAAAGAGCGCATACAACTACGAGGACATATTTGAATCCTCGACATCGTTCCATCTGGATATAATCCATCTGGAGGACTTCAAAAGGGTGATCGGGAGGTTGAAATCCACCCTGCTCTACAGGTACGCCTTTACCTGGATTGAACTGACAACAAATCATACAAGTTCGGACTTTCTGTTTGGCTGCAGCTCGTAAGTGTTTGTTGAACCAAATGTGTTGAATACTGTCTAACATAGCTTTCTCTCCTAGATGTGCTGGACTATGTATTGTGTCAATGATAATTTGAACCATTGAGTCGGGGAGAAACCATATAGATTTTCCCTTCGTCATCCATCCCTGATCTGTTTGGATCCCTCCTAATTCAGTCCATTTCTTTATTTCCTCTGGTGTAGCATGTGTCTGTATGTCAATTACATCAAGGGCGGGATCCCTAACTGTCATGCAGTGTGTCGATGTCGGAACTATTGTCTTTGTCAAGTCAGTTGCATGAGTCCTATTCTGTGCTGTTTGCTTAGCTGTTCGGTCTGCTAGGTCGTTACCCTGGGAAATGATATCGGTGACTTTTGTATGGGCCTTACACTTCATGATAGATATTGAAGTAGGTAGATGTATTGCATCTAATAGAGCTTGAATGAGGGGACCGTGTTGAATGTTGGCACCGTGAGAAGTCAAATAACCTCTCTCTCGCCAAAGGACTCCGAAGTCGTGTACAACTCCGAAAGCATAACGTGAATCTGTGTATATGTTAACTTTTCTATTTTTGGCTTGAATACAGGCTTGTGTCAGAGCAATAAGCTCTGCTGCTTGAGCTGATAATGTGTCAATACAATTTGTTTCAATGACTTCGGTGTCTGTCGTGACTGCATAAGCGGCCACTAACTCTCCTGTACTTGTTCTCATACATGAACCATCCACATAAAGTGTCAGGTCTGGGTCTGGTAATGGGACGTCTGTCAAGTCTTGTCTGGGTTTTGTCGTAATAGTAATGACTTCAATACAATCATGTGCCAGTGGGTCTGTTCCACTTAATGGCAAAAGTGTGGCAGGATTTAATGTACTACAACGTCTGATTTCTATGTGTGGCTGAAACAATGTTAGTTCGTAACCTGTCAGTCGTGCTATAGTCAAGTGTTGTGTTTGTGTCCGGTTCAAGAGAACCTCTACTGCGTGTGGTACTTGTACTGTCAATTGATGTCCTAATACTATGGAATCGCTTTGTCTGATTGCTAGAGCTGTCGTTGCGACTGATTTCAGGCACGCAGGAAGAGCTTGAGCTACGGGATCTAATGTGCTAGAAAAGTAAGCACATGGCTTGTGTGATCCTGCTTGTTCCTGAGTGAGTACTGACAAAGCAGTACCTTCACGTTCTGTAACAAAGAGTGTAAAAGGCTTACTGTAACATGGTGTCGCTAAAACAGGTGCTTGGCATAAAGCTTTCTTTAAGTCTTCAAAAGCTTGTGTATGTTCTGAAGTCCAAGGGAGGACAGTCGATGTCGCTGCCTCCTGGGTTGTCAACTGAATGAGTGGTTTTGCTAGAAATGCGTATTGGGGGATCCACTGCCTACAGTACGAAGTGAGGCCTATGAAGGCCCGTACCTCCTTTTGTGTCTTGGGTGGTGGCATGTTTACAATTAACTGGATGCGATCAGGTGTGAGCTGTCTCCCCCCCTTGGACAGCAAGTGCCCTAGGTACACAACTTGCTGGGCACAGAATTGCAGCTTCGAAGGGGACACCTTGTGCCCCTTGTCGGCTAGAAAATGTAAAACCGTCAGTGATGCTTTTTCACATTCGGGTTCGCTTCGGGCGGTGATCAGCAGATCATCGACATACTGAAGCAGTGCAGTGTTAACTGGCATGTGGATACTGTCAAGTTGTCTTTTCAGTGCTTGGCTGTAGATGCTAGGGCTTTCTGTAAATCCTTGAGGCGCGCGTGCGAATTTAAAGCTTCGTCCATTTAAACTAAATCCGAACAAATATTGGCTCTCCGGATCGATTGGGACGCTAAAGAAGGCGTTCTTGAGGTCAATTACAGTAAAGAACGTTGCCTCTGAATCAATAGCTGTCAGTAATGAAGAGATATCGGGGACCACGGGATATTGTGGTACAATGCATTTATTCAATTCGCGCAGATCAATAACTAATAGATATACTGGTGGTGCTTTTGGATCAGTTCGTTTAAGAATCGGAATGATCGGAGAATTACATACATTGGAGTCGGTTTCTACAACCACTCCTTGTGCAATGAGCTCGTCAATGATTTGCAGTAAAGCCACTACAGCATCTGGAGGTAACTTGTATTGTCGCATTCGTGGTAGTACCACTCCTGCTTTGAGTGTGACTCGATATGGTGTAATGTGCATACAACCTACATCAGTGGGGCCTTTTGCCCATAAATGTGCAGGTAGATTCTGTAACCGGTGATCCATGTCTCTTGACACGTAGTAACCTTTAAAGTCACGCAAAAATAGTCGTACTCCGTCCGGAGAACAACATATTATAGCTCCTAGAGCTTTCAATGTTTTTATACCTAACAAGTTTTCTGGGCATGATTTTGTAAGCAATAGATCTGTAGTCCGTGTCAATGGACCAACTGTAAATGCAAGCGGTTGCGATACTTCGTTAATAGTAGGCTTTCCTGAAAAACCAAGGGAAATATTTTGTGAGCCTGAGAGGGGTGCCCCTGGGACTTCGTCGTGACTTATAGTTGTTCTGCTTGCCCCTGTATCAAGTAGAAACTTTCTGTCTTTCCCTAATACTTGACTCTGTACATAAGGACCTTCTTGATCTACAGGAACCTCAATAAGGGGTAAGCCAACTTCCCTCTCTAGGCTATTTCATGTGTAGCGCTGATAATCTGGATAGTCATTTTGTGCATACTGGTACATCTGTTGTGTCGTGTTTTGTGTTGCGGCAATAGGCTGTGGCTGTGGTACCACTACGGTCTGTTGTGGAACCGGCATAGGCTGTACATGTTGAGGTGCTTGTTGTTGGATCTGATCCTGTCTAGGCGGACGTGGTCTCTCCTTGGTTTTACCCGTAGAGATATTATGTTTCAGAACTGCACAATCGTTTATATAATGACCTGGCTGTTTACAATAGTTGCATGTCCCTTTAACGGGAACCGCTGAATTACTGGACTGTGTCGTACCCTTTTTATGACCGTCAGCTGGAACTGACTGAGCGACGAGCATTTTCATTTTCGTGTCTTTCATACGTCTTTGTTCGTGTTCTTGTTCTTCTCTAATTCTATTCTGGTGATACTGTAACATTTGTAACATTTGTGAAGGAGTGTTAGCTTGCCAAGTGCTCTCAACTTTCAATACTCTATTTTTAACCTGTGGCAGGGAATTCTCGACTAGTTTTGTGACAAAAAGATGTGGATATGAATCGCTACTTGCTTTCAGGCCGCTATTAATACCAAAACATTTTTCAAATCGGGAATAAAAATCACTAGTGTCTTCATCGGGTTTCTGTTTACAAGCTGAGATTGCTCCCCAGTCTTCCTTTTTCGTAGTTAATAAACGTGGCAATACTTGTACTAATAATCCTGGTAATGCTTTAGTTTTGTCCCCAAGCCCTACGCCTGCAGTTCGGGCATTTTCTTCGTTTTCTAATACTGTCCAATCAATCTTTTGGTCTCCCACTTCCCACTCTTTTTCTTTGAGTTTCTCGTAAATACCGGCAGGCAATAATACTTTCAATATTTTCATAATGTCAGGATAGGTATAATCACCCATGAGTAACATGTCCTTTAGTTCACGGTGAAAACCTGCTGGATCTTTGTCATGGCTGGGCACTAATTTTTTCATTTCCAATAGTTCTATTTTAGTTATGGGCGTGTACACAAACACGCGTCTAAACGTATTGTCATCATTTCTAACTGGGTGTACTTCGCGTAAGGGATTCTGTCTGTCTATGTAATACGTCTTTCTCTCCATGGAAGGAGCTGGATCATGTTCTGGACACAAAAAGGCACTATATCTATGTCGATATTCTAGAATTACTTTAATTAGATCGGTACCTAGACCTCTCCATTTGTTCATGAGTAGTTCTATCAGTATATCAGGTAGGGGACCAGGATCGGAGTGTTGGCCCTTATATAATATAAGGAGATATTGTATCATGTATATACTAGCTAAACGCTGTTCATCTGGGGCGAGATTCAAAAACGTGTGTGCTAGCGCATCATCACTGTATTTTTCAGAGCTGTCAGCCCATTGTACTGCTGACCTGGCTAATTCTTGTTCATCCATAGAATCGAGCACATGGTACCCCCTTCGTTCTCGAAGTAATTTATCAGTAGCCTGGAATAAGTGTTCAGGGGTCCTTGGATTTGAGATAACTGTTTGAAAAATTCTGTTACATTCTGGACGTATCGGACGTATTGTTTTATTAAAAGATCTTCCTTTTCCTACATAAGCTATCGTTTGACTAGCTGGTAATTCTAATTGTCCTGTGTTCATTTCTGACTGTTCCTCCTCCTCTTCCTCTGATTCAGTTTTATCTGCTTCTAGTCTTCTTTCATGTATTCGTTCTACTTCTTTTCTGATCTTTCGGCACATGACTTCTATATACTTCTGTTTATCATGTTTTCCGTCTGCTATATTCTGACCCCATCTGGTAAGTACTTGCATTTCCTCCGGATCTACCTCAGGCCTATCTCTGTTTCTGATCAAGCAGTTTATGAAAAAACGTAACAATAATTTTTGCATGTCTACTTTCTGGTATTCCATGGCCTCGCCAATACTTTCAGGACCTTGCCCTGTTTGGACAAAGCGATATATTTTGTCTAGATGTTCAACCATTCCTGGTAATGTCATTAAATAGTTTGCAACTCGTCGTAAACGTACTGAAGATAGCAACATTCTGTCGTGTTTACCTGGCACTGGATCATATCTACAATCTGTAAGAGGCTCATTTAATATATTGTCATTAGCTCTTTGGGGTGTACGTTGGTGTGCTAAATCCCTATAAGTCAATCTAGTTGCTGGCGGTGGCGTGGAAAAACCTCCTGTCGCACCTCCTGAGGTGCCAAGTCCAAAAGGATTTTGTGGGGTGTAGGGTAGAGAGTGTGGATGCAGGAAGGACTGTAGAAACAGATGGAATGTTTAGAACGTGAGGAGGAGTTTGTTGCTGCGGAGGTGGGTGCAGCTGATCTTGGGGTTGAGCGAAGTTAACAGGTGGTGTGCGTGGCTGCGCACCATTAGCATATTCGGGGGCTGCATCATCTAAATAGGAAGAAAGGAAAATGTCCTTTGCGGTCTTGGGATGTACTTTAATCGGGAGTAATGGAGGTGGCAGATCTTTTGGTACCTCCAGGGTGGCCTTAGGCAAACCCTCGGCCAGAAGAGGATACATACCATTCATAAGAGTGTTTCGTTGTCTGTCTACTTGTTCTGTTTTTACTCGGATACCTTCGTCAATTAATATGTTTTCTCGGGCTCTTTCTGAATCTTCCCTACTTTTCTCTTCCTTTCTGAGCGCTTTCTCTGTGCGCCTATGCGATTCTTTACGCCATAATTCAATGGCATCTTTCTGTGACTGTCTAGCTTTCTTTTTCCATAATACTTCTTCTATTCTCATGATGCAATCTGCATCCCATGTCCCAGCAACGGGCCATCTCTGACTCTCTGCTAAATCCTTGGTGTAGTCCACCCATAGATCAAGATATAATACGGCATCTAGGCCATGTTTATGGTACATAAAGTACCCTGGAGTGTCCCTAGGTGGAATGGGAACAGCTTCCTCGAGTATCCCTTTTCTAGTTTTTATCTGTCTTAATTTTGAAAATAACGGCATCTTGAACCTTGCTACTTAATTCTTACTCGGTCTTGAACACAATAATTACAATAAACACAATAATGAAGATCGAACAATCACTCATACCACGACATTTAAAACATATCACAAACTTTTTAGAAACGAACAATAATAATTAGAATAAAACTAGTTAACTGCATAATACTAAATATACTGTATGTACTGCTAAACAGTACAGATACACTGCTGAAACAGTGCAGACCAGGTCTGTGTACCCAAACCCGTCTTGACCGGCACAAACTAATGTGCACGTCTAGATGCGTCCCCAGCAACGGTACTCACCGGGAAGCATGGAACGGAAGGCCTCGGAAGTCTGGACTGGACTAGACCAAACTGGACTGGACTCGACTCGTGACTTAGATACTTCGGAACTTCGGAATCTGGTGGGCCTCTGTATACCTCGGATCTTGCTCTCTCAGCTAGGCTCTGGTCGGGATTCTCCGCACTCCTCACCGCCTCGTCTGGGTGTTGATCGCAGCCTCAGTCGCCCCCGTTGGCCTGAGGGAGATACAGGAAATCCTGCGGGTACGCGTAATTGTCCGTCCGGCTGTGGCAGGAGACCGGGTCTGCAACGCACCTCCGGCGCGTGGGGTGTGAGAGGTGTCCCTATTCGGGCGCCAATTATGTGGTAAATTTAAATTACCTAGACTTAATTTATGCGGTAAAATTCAATAAGAATAACTCAGTAAAATAAGAGGCAGAATCCGTGGTATTTGAGGTTATAAAAGGGAATTTATTCCTTACAAAGGAATGATGGTTCGAACCAGGCAATCGAGTACCGTCACCACGAAGGTTCAGGAAGGGATCAGCAATACATTATTGACAGGTTATCATATTTATAGAAAAATGCATTACAGTAAAGACATATGCAGAAGGCGTTACAGTTGAGAAGAGAGATAAGAATACACATACGTAATAAAAAAGGCGTTACAATAGGCGTGCATAAAGGCGTATACTAGAAACGTCATTATGATGATGACACAAGTGGGTGGATCCATAAGAGAATCCTGCAAAGTCAGCAGAAATACATGGCAGAGATGCGCGCGCAGCCGCATGACGTGTGATTGACGTGTAACTAGAGGGTGAAAGGAACTCGACATTTAGCCCTACATGAGGAGACAGAAGTCTGGGATGTCAGGACAACCTAATCCCAAATCATATCTAATATCTTGTGTTTAAGGAACTATATTATCTGGAAGGAAAGGTCTTTCAGACAGAGTCTATTCTATACTGACTGCTAGTGCGTGTACAAGCGTCTAAGTGTCTACATGAGATGCGAGGGGGCATGGGCCTACCATGGTAACGAAAGTCATGAATTACTTGCACGGAGACAGTAAGGCCGGGCCCTTTGCTCTGCAGCTGGAGGGATGTTTACCTAAGCTACTAGACAGGAATGCATTTCTCGAGGAGTGGAGCAGATAACTTGAAGGCTGAATACAGTTTTGGCAGGCAACAGGCCGGGCTAGGCACCGTTAACCGCGCAGGGAGTAAGACAAAGTTCATGGATACAGATACAGGTCCAGGCTGGAGCATTCAGAGGCAGAAGCAGGAAAAGGCTCGATGGCAGAATTCAGGGCCTACCTTGCCAGAGCTGGAAAACGTGAAAAGTATACCATATAAAGACGGTGGCAAGGCATACTTAGGAACGGAATATCTGACCCATTCATGGCAGATCTGAAAGAGGACATATTAACGTTGGACACAATTGTATTTGCGTCTTCATAGCTTGAAGTGGAGGGAACATACATGTACTTGTAGCATGTACATGGAGCCGTTGGGGTCTAGATAGGGGACACAATTGATCATAAAAATTCATATTTCCTCAAGAGTCAGATTGTGTGACCGCACAGTTGCAGCTGTTTCTATTTTCTGCGGTTTTTTCATGACTGTTCGCTCATAAGTTTTTTTTTGTACCACCAACCCTACATGGTAATGAATCTATCGACCTTGGAAAGAGGAATGGTTGTAGAGGTCCTAATATGATCCAAATCTGTGTCTTGCAGGCAAAACACAGATTAGTAGCATGTTTCTAATGCACTCAAGCCCGCTAATGAAATAGACACTTTCTCTATAAAAAATACCCATAAAGAAACTACATATGAAAAAAGTAATATTGATACAGTCTGTAACGCACTACAAAACATCATTATACACAGTTTTCAAATAATTGAATGTAAAATATGTTATTTAAAGGTTTCTGGGTTTGATTTGTACAAATAAGGAGGCAGTCACTGAATGTCAATGATATTACTTGTTTGATAAATAAAGATGTTGGGATTACAAAAAAGTTATTGCTTGCTATATTATTTTACTTCTGACAGATTCGTGCACGTGCAATTATCACACAAGTGCTTCAAGGCACTGTAATGAAGACATTTCCTAAAATTAAACCGGTACAAATAAAGTATTTCATGGCTACAATAATCCTCAACCCTCAGCCCCACGGCCCATAATTCTACCATCCCTCAAAGCAAGTGCAAGCTCTCACTTCATTCCATTCTCAGCACCTGCTAAAAACTTCCAAGGACTTTGAAACTTCCTATGTGCATCA
This sequence comes from Triturus cristatus, assembly GCF_964204655.1. Lineage (NCBI taxonomy): Eukaryota > Metazoa > Chordata > Amphibia > Caudata > Salamandridae > Triturus > Triturus cristatus. Next base: position 503,534,886 of record NC_140582.1, read on the forward strand.
GGAGGACACAAGGCACGCTGGGAAATAGAACATAGAGCTGAAATTCTGTCGGACTCCTGTGCATTTTAGTTTCCGAAGTTTTGAATTAGAATTCAACCACGACGACAAGGTTATAAATAAGTATTGTAATTTAATGGTACGAAAGCCACTAAAGGATCTAACGAGATCCCTGGCTGACCTCAATGCCCTCTTTCATGTCAATCTGATCGCACCGCACTAGTCATAGTTTTTTTTTAAGTTTCAAAAGGTGAGTTTATTAAAGAATAGAGCATCAAAAATAAACATTGCATAGCATACTGTTGATGGTAAGTAGGCACATCACCATATAGGGGGAGACGGTTCATGGCAATGATAACAAGAGCATAAGGAAAGGAAAACAGGTACAGAACATAATGGTTATGCAAATAAAACAAAATTACATTATGGCAAGTAAAACTTAGGAAAATGACAAAAATTGTAAAATCAAGGGGGCTGTGCAACTTCTTGAATACATGGTACTGGAGCGAAGGATCTTTTAGCACTATCATCTAAAAACGTTGTAACTGGAGACAATAAAAGTAATCTTTTGTGTTTCAGAGACATAGAAAATACAAAGGTTGTGTCAAGTCTGTGATTGTGACAGACGGAATACCACCAAGCTAAATATGAGAGTTTAGAGGCATCTTTCCAATCTTTTGTGATCTGTTGAAAAGCAGCAGCTACTAACAAGTCAATAATCTGTGTTTGTGCTTTAAGTATGTTCCAGCTAATAGAGAGGCTGCCAAGAAAAATATTTATAGAGGTAAGAGGGGTGTTAGTCTTAAAAATAACATTGATTTGAGTCCAGACTGAATCCCAAAATATCACAACATGAGAACATGAAAAAAGTAAGTGACAAAGATCTGCCTGTGTAGATGAACAGGACCAATAAGTGTTAGAAGTGTCAGGATGTATTTTATGTAGGGAAGTTGGTGTTAACAGTAGCCTATTATAAATAAAGAAAATAGTTTGTGTGGTGCTAGCTGCTCTGGAAGACTTTCTAATTTTCAACCAAATTTTATCCCAAAAAGAAATGGGCCAATGTTTGCCTCAATCAATCTCCCAGGAAATTTCAATCTTACTTTTGGCTCTTGGTAAAAGTGGGGATAATAAACAAGTGAAAAGGGAGGAGGCTTTAGGTCATTTGCATAGAAAATTTGACAATGTATGATCAATAGGTAGGAGGGAGTGAGGTAGAGATTGAAAATATGAGTGAGACTCTAGTATGGCAGAGCGAAGAATTTAAAATTTAAGTGAAAATGATAATTTTAAGTGACAAAGTGAATGAGCGTTGGAAAAAGTCAAAAAGGTGCCTTTTTCAAATAACTGATGTACCCATAAAATGCCTCTGTCTCTCCAAGTTTTCCAATAAATCGTTTTTTTCTTAATGCAGATGAAAATGGTGTGCCAAATAGTGGAATTGAGAAAAGTATTAAAATCATGTGGCTCAGTATGAAGAAGGTTATTCAAACTATTACACGAGTATTTAATAATTGGCGTGTTTAAGTTTTGTGGTTTCCTCGTAAAAGATAAATATTCTTGAAAAGAAAATGGAGAAAGGAAGGAGTTTTCTAAATCAATCCATAGAGGCAAATCTGAAGAAGGGATAAGCAACCACTTGGAAACATAATAAAAAAGCTTTATGATATTTGGGAAAATCAGGGAAACGGACACCTCCTTCAGATTTCGGTCATGTTAACTTTAATAGGGACATTCTAGGTTTTTTATTCAACCAAAGAAAGGAAATAAGGATGGAGCTGATTTTGTGGAACCATTTCACAGGAATGGAGAGTGGAATATTAGAGAGAAGGTAGAGGATAATGGGTGTTCGCATCATTTTAATTGTGTCAAGCCGTCCCCACCAAGAGAGATATAAGAGGTGCCATTTGGTTGTGAGGGAACTAAGCTTCTCAATGCATTTATTGAAATTTAGAGAAATTGAAGATTTAATGGAGTGGGTAAACCATATACCAAGATATTTTATATGAAGGGGGTTCCAAGTGAAATTGGAGAGGGAAAAATCTTCTTTAAAGGTATATTTAGAAAGAGGCAAGATTTCACATTTGTCATTGTTTAACTTGTAGCCCGAAACTAAAGAATATGATTTAACCTCTTTCAAGAAGGCCGGCAAGGAATGTTGAGGTTGGGAAAGGAATAGAAGAATATCGTCAGCATACGCAGATAATTTGATTTGTAAAGAGTAGGAGGTGTAACCTGTAATGGACGGATTCTATCTTATTTTAGATTAAAAGGGTTCTAAAGCTCAGTTAAAAAGGAAGGGAGATAGGGTACAACCTTGTCTTACTCCTCTGTGAAGAGAAAAGTAGGAAGAGGTAAGACCGTTGGCAAAAATGGCAGCTTTAGGACTTGAGTAAAGGAGAGAGATCAAGAAAATGATCTTTGGGCCAAAACCAAACCTTTTTAGAGTCTGGAAAATAAAAGGCCAATGTACTTTATCGAACGCCTTTTCAGAATCCTGGGCAATGGCAGCAAGGGGTTCTGAGATGTTTGGCGATTTGGAAATGATGTAAAAAAATAAACGTGTATTATCATTAATAGATCGCCCTTTGACAAAATCAGATTGTTCCTTACCTAAGAGATGGGACAGAAAAGATTCCAATCGAAAAGCTAACGACTTCGAATTTTTAAAATAATGTTAACTAGGGAAATGGGTCGATAGTTTTTGCAATAGCGTAAGTCTTTCCCCTCCTTTGGAATAAGACAGATTAAGGCGTCCATAAAAGTACAGAGTAGTTGCCTGAAGAGAGAAAGGAGAAATTAGAGAATGTAACTTGGGTACTAAAATTTGGGCGAAATGTAAAAAGAATTCAACAGTAAAACCATCAGGTCCAGGAGCCTTATCTTTTTAAAGCGATTTAAGAGCATTAAGTAAATCGGTCTGAGTCAAATCAGATTCAAGGAGGTCAAAGTGTAGAGGTGTAGATGAAGGCTTGTGAATTGAGGATAGATAGAGGGAAATGTGTGATTCAGTAGGATATGATTCAGGAGTATAGAGTTGTTCATAAAATTGGACAAATTCTTGTAAGATATCAGTGTCTTTGTGTTTAGAAGTGTTAGTGTCCGATAATATGGATTCAATATGAAGTTTATTTTGTTTTGTTTTTAAATAATTGGCTAACAATTTGCCAGATTTATTCTGGCCACCATAACATTTAGCGCTAGTCTTTAAGAGAAGCAGAGAGGCAGCATCAGTGGTATCTTTGTTATATTGAATCTTGGCTTTAATGAGATCATTTAAACAATTTTTCGACTTAGAAGTTTAGTAAGTATGTTCTAAAGTCTTTATTTTTGAAAGAAGTTCCTTATTTAACCTCCGAGCTGTTTTCCGTTTAGCAGAAATATATCGAATTATAAAGTCGCGAGCAGAAGGTTTAAGGGAGTCCCAAATTATATAAAAGGGCATATTATCTGTGCTATTGAGCAAGAAATACTAATTGAAAAATGAAATAAAGGAAGTGTTGAAGTGAGGGTCTAGAAGCTGGGAGTTGTTAAAGCGCCATCTCTTGGGATGATCAGAGTGAGGTAATAAGTCTAGCAGAATGGAGAAAGGGGTATCATCTGAAATGAGTATAGGACCTGTATCTGCAGAAATAAGAGATTGGGTGATATTTTGTGATGTGAATAAATAATCATTCTTGATTGGGTCTGATGAGGTGAAGAGTAAAAAGTATACTCTTGCAAGGACGGAATGCACAATCTCCATGCGTCAGATAAATGCAATTGCTTTATAGAACATACTATAAAGAAACAACCACCTGCCTATGTAATAGGATACAAATCGGCCTAACTAGGCTCCAAAAGACATGGAAACAACAACACCAAGGCTGACACTCGGGCGAAATCAAGACATAGCTACAACTGAAAAATTGGTTACAAAATTTAGATTCATTTTATTGTGATAATTCAGATATTTATTACATTTGTATCAAAAATCACATAAAGACTAGATAGATGCACAATACAAAACATATATATAGGTCCCACATAAAACAATTAGAACAATCAATCACACCAACATTCATTCATGATTCAACCACACCATACTTATTCTCATTTACTCATCAACCACAGTACATAATCATACATGGTGCTTAAAAACAAGAGATCAAAGGAGATCAACAAACAAGGAAGGTAAAATATCAAAGAGTCTTGTTTTTCCTCCCAATCGTTTATGGAGGCAGAGTCCAAACAAGCACGAGAAAATCAACGCCAACGCGCGTTTCGGTGTTACGCTCAGAGAGGCTACACCTTCATCAGGGCAATAGATGAGTGGGTAATATGGGACCACCAAATACACCTAATAAAGATAAAGTGTAAAAACACAACTTAGTCAACATATAAAGTTTATGAATTCCTTAGAACACCATTTACAACTATACAGAAGAGCCTATTATAAACTTTTGATAAGGTCCCCTGCACTATCTGCCTATTAATCATTTCCAGGGGTCCCCTTCTACCTTGAATTCCAATTGTTTTATAGTCTGCGTGAAAGTTTTATGTGCTTTTGATGGAATGAAAGGGGCTGTGGATTTCCGATCTAAAAAAGGGTCAAAAACTTAATTGCAGTCTCCAGCTAGAATCACATTGCTGTCAAAGTGTTGGGATACCAATTAATTTAAACGGGACCAAAAAGGAGCATCCCCAGAAGTAGGGGCATAGACATTAAAGAGAGAGAGAGACACCATCAATTGTCAACTTGGTATACAGCCATCTGCCTTCCTCATCTCTCTAAAAGGGAGGTCTGCAGTGATTTGTGAATTAGAGTGATAACACCATTTCGTTTGCCGTCTCCAGGCGAATAGAAAAGTTCACCAACCCAATTTTTCTTATGTTTTAGAGATTCAGATTCAGTAAGATGAGTTTCTTGCAATAAAACAATTTTCGCATCCAGTTTAGCCAAATAAGATAATACCCTTTGTCTCTTAATAGGGGAATTTAAACCTTTAATATTCCATGTAAAGATCTTTAAAACCATAGATCAAGGAAATAGAATAAATAGCACACTGAAGCAACCTTAATGTAAATACCCTTGAAAAACAGATGAGATGCAAATATATGCAAGTACAATTTGAAATTTAAGAAAATTAAAAAAGATGAAAGAGGATATGAAACAACCTTGATACAAATACCATTAAAATGGAAATGAAATGTAAATAGATGCAAGTGAAATTTGAAGTTCAAGAAAGCGAAAAAAGAGGAGAAAGGAAGGGAAGAGATGACCAATAGGTAAAAAGAGGAATAATGCATTGAGAGAAAAGAGAGAAAGACCAGGGAGATGAGAGAAGGCTACAGACAAATACGAATATAAGCATTGCAAAGGGGAGGGTTAACGTGCCTACAAAAACTTCAAAACAAATGAAAGGTGGGGGGATGAGACCACATGGAAGGATGGCACGTCCAGACTCCACGAGGGCAGACGGGGAGGCCGTAGAACAAACAACAGGCAGAACAAATGGATCACATGAAGACAATTCCTGTAAGGAGAGAAGAAAAAGGTTAACATCAAGCTTCAAATTCTAATATGAACAACAATAACAGTTATAATGACACAAGAAAAACTTGATAAATAAGAGCACAGTCGTCAACTTGAGAAAACATCAAAATAAGCTACTTAGGAATGCGAAGAAGAAGAGGTAGTGTCCATAGTCTCTGCGCCACAGGAGTTGAGGAAACCTTTCAGTCTCAAAGGGTCTTCATAAGTAGTAGTTGTATTATTATATGTCACCTTAAAAAGACAAGGATGTAAAAGGGCAAAACTGGCACCCATGGAACGAAGACATGGTCTCAGAGCAAGGAACATCTTGCGTCTGTCAGCAGTAGATTTTGCATAGTCGGAGGGGCGCTAGAGGGCGTCTGGCAAAATGGCCGCACTTACGTGAGGCTCTGCCCGGCCGAGCTATAATCCGCCCAGTATCTGCGACATCCTGTGTGCCTGACGACTGTCACTTACCTGCGCGAGCTCCTGGTGTCCTGTGGCATACATCGGCGGTGAATTTGGCGTTGCTGGCTCCCTGCTGGTGGTATAGCGACCCTGTGAGGCCTGCCGCCCTGCTGCTGTGGATGGCGGCCGCCATGTTGCGGTAGGCCGTGCTGTGCCGCGGAGTCTGGTGCCTGGCCTTAATTGAGGACCCGGAGGGTGCGGTGCGACAGATCACATGCTTTGCAGTGTACCCGGATATTGAGCGCTGAGAGGAGCGGGCCGTTGTCCAGCTGCGGGTGCGGATGACGGGAGACTGCTGCTGTATCGGAGGCGGGCCCCTGGAGCTGTGAACTGCGCCCTTTACCGATTCCTGCTAGTAGAGGCTGCCCTGGTGTCCGGACGCCCGTCGGCGCCGGCTGCGGTGAGTGGGGGTCGGGGGACCGGCTGAGGCTCGGGCTGCAGAGGTGGGGTTGGGCCTCGCCCAGGGCCCTGGCCCACTTGCAGCGGCAGGCGCGGGGCGCGACGCTTCCACCTGAGCCCCGGGGGCCGTCTGCGGCCTGTGGATCCTTCCGGCCTTGCGCCCACTGTCTTTGCCGGCGGTCTGAGTGGACCCCAGACCGGCGGGTGGTGTGCTTTAGCGTTGTCCTCCCCCCCTCATGGATCTGACCCCCCTCCTGACCAGCTGTCTAGTATGAGGCCGCCATTTTACACAGAGAACCAGGGGACTTAATAGCTGCACTTTGTAGGCCTTGGCTGACGCACGGATGCCGCTGTGGAGCGGGATGCTGCCGGTTTTGCCGCTGGGGGTCCACTGCTGCCTGGAGTAGAGACTTTCAACATACAGCTGCGTGTCTGGCCCCTGTGTGCGTTGTGGGGCCCTGGGTGGTCGGTGCGAGGAGATACCTCTGGACTGTTTAGAGTGGAACTGGAACTTACCTGTCTCTGGGGTCCTTAGCTGCCACCAACTGCAAACTTACCTTGGGTGGCGGGCTGGGGGCTGCGCTGACCCCCCCCAGTCGACGGCCTCTGTTGGTCTCTGTGGTGTGGCGCACGTCTACCTGTGTGTCTTTTTTTGGCCCTGGTGAACGATATAGGAGGTGCTGGGCCTGGGGTCATGGGGAGAACTGATAAGTCGCAGTCGCGCCTAACTTTTGAATCGCGCAAAACTAGCAAGGCTGTGCAGATGGCTGCATCGGACTCAGAGGCCGCTTCCCCGACAGTGGGTCCCCCCACGTTGGAATCCACGCTACTGGCTATGCAGCGCTCCCTACAATCTATTGAATGTACGATGGCTGCAGTGAATACCCGTCTTGATCACATGTCCTCCCAACTAGAAAAGCAGAATGCCCGAGTCGATGCGGTGGAGCAGAGGGCTTCGGCGACGGAGGGCGGTCTTAGCTCAGTGGCAGATAAAACCTCCGGCATGGAGAAAGTGCTCGCTCTTATCCAGGCTAAGAACGAGAATTTAGAAGTGCGCTCCCGGTGCAACAATATTCGCATTACTGGGCTGCCGGAGTCCACGAATGTGGGCAAGATGGAGACTTATATTGAGTCCCTCATTGCGGATATTTTTGGTACGGACCGTCTCTCCAACATGTTTATAGTGGAGCGTGCCCATCGCTCTCTGGCTGCTCGCCCGGTCCCGGGTGCGCCTCCTCGCCCGATCATCGCCAGACTATTAAATTACAGGGATCGGGACACTATCCTCAAAATGGCAAGAGAGAAAGGTCCTATCGTCCATCAGGGCAACTCATTGTCCATTTTTCCTGACTTCACGGTGGCTGTTCAGGCGGCACGCCGTGAATTTGGTGCTGTGAAAAAGTTCTTGCAGGCAAAGGGGGTCCTGTATGCGATGCTCTATCCGGCCCGACTCCGTGTTGGGCCGGATGGTGACTGCAAGATTTTTTCAAACCCAAGGGCCGCGATGGATCACGCCAAGCAGCTGAAACGCAGGAGATGTGACTCGCCTTCTGCTCCCGTGACGGAGGGGTAGGGGTGGGAGTGCTGTTGGGCCCCTTTTACTTCCACGCTGTAGCTTGCGGTGTCCCATGGCCTGCGGGCCCCTTTTCTGGTCCTATGGCCTAACTCCCCGTGGTTGAACTGTGCGTCCTTTATGGGTTGGTGGCCGCTGGCACTGGGTTGCCGGCGGGGTGGCATGCTCATTTTAAAAAATCCCTGGCACCCGGGAGTTCAGCACGTCCGCTTCAGACTCTTTGTTACAGTTGCTCTCTGCATGCAGATGTATATGTTGCCCACGCTCGGCCACCTCCCCTACGCGGGAGGCTAGTAGCTCTTGGTGCCCCCTGACAATGGGTATGCCCCAAATGGAATTTGTAGTTGTTGGGTGGTGGGGGGGCTTGGGTTGGGGATTGGGATGGCTTTGGCATGTTGGGGCAGCTGAAGTGGGTGGGGTTCAGCTGTTGCATAGGCAGAATGTAGTTTGCTTCTTGTCGGACCGAAACCTAGAGTGTTTTTATGCGAAGTCTGGATGCCATCAACCGAATATATTTACATGGGTCCATCTATACCAGGCCCTCTAGGATGTCTAGTGTGATTAAATTCCTTACCTGGAATGTTCGAGGCCTAAATACGCCCAAAAAAATAAGAGCGGTGTTTGCACATTTAGACCTTTTGGGAGTGCAGGTTGCCCTTCTACAAGAAACTCACCTGTCTGGGGCATCGGCTTCTAAGGTGGGCGCTCGTTGGGCGGGAGTGAGGATCTCCTCTTCCTACTCTACCTACTCTAGGGGTGTGCTGATCCTGACTAAGAAAGGGGTACCCTTCACTGTGGTTGGTTCTGAAACAGATGACAGTGGTCGAGTTGCGATAGTGCATGGTCGAATGGCTGGAGAGAGTGTGCTGATTGTAAATGTTTACGGGCTGAATGTCGATGACCCTGCATTTTACTCCGATATATGGCGTTGTGTGTCGCTGTTCCCCCCGGCGTCGGTCATCTGGGGGGGGGGGGGACTTCAATTTGTGTTTAGATGTTACCATGGATAGAACCGGCAGTGGTGTGGCCCGCCCCAAACGAGCGGCGGATGTGTTGTTGGGGCTTCTCGACACTGGTCATTTACATGATGTCTGGCGTAGGCGTCATCCTACTGGTCGGGAGAGTACGTTCGCATCCTCCGTACATGGATCGTGGACCCGCATTGATTTTTGGTTGGTCTCGGAGAAGGTTTGCACCTGGACGACTGCGGTCTCACATGAGGCTCGCACTCTGTCGGATCACTCCCCGGTGCTCCTCGCATTACAGCTCCCTGGCATAGCACTCCACCTTTTACCTGGTGGCTGCAGCCTTCCGAGCTCAGGGATCCGGTTTTTAAGCAGACTATCGCGGACGCCATCAAACATTTATTTTGTGAAAATGAGGGGACGGTGGACAGCGCGGGGATGCTCTGGGAAGCATTTAAAGTTACTGTACGGGGGGCGTGCATCAGTGTCCAGTCCGGGGTGTTGAGGGATATTCGGCACCGGATAAAGAAATTAGAATCTGACATCTCCGAGTTGGAGCGCGATTATGACTCAGATCCAACCCCTGCTAAACTTGCCGCTTTGCGGGAACTGGTCACGGACCATAATGAGACTGTGGACCAGGAGCTACTACATCGCTCCCGGCATTGCACTGCGCGTTCCTATGGTGAGGGTGGCCGCCCTGGTAGGTCTTTGGCGCAGAGGCTGTCTGAGCCGCGCAGTCAGGAAAACATAACTGAACTCTTGACAGAGGCGGGGGAGGCCCGGCACTAGACCGCTGATCTCTGTGATATAGTCTTTCAATTCTATACTCGCCTATATACTGCTGGGGAGTCTCCACCAGTTGAGGAGATAGATGAATACCTTGATGATGTGGCGCTTGGATGGCTGTCCGTTCGGCATCGAGAGTACCTGGTGCGGCCGTTTGACGAGGAGGATGTTAAGGAGGCCATTATGGCTCTACCGACCTGCAAAGCTGCAGGTCCGGACCGTCTCCCCAGCGAATTCTATAAGGCATATGCAGCAGACCTCGCTCCTCGACTTCTGGCGGTCTATGCTGAGGCCTATGAGACTGGGACCTTACCGTCTTCGCTCTGGGAGGCTCTGCTGGTCACACTACTGAAGCCGGATAAGCCGGCCAACCAGTGTGCGTCGTATCGACCTCTTTCAATCATCCAAGATCTTGGCAAAAATGATAGCTATTAGAATCCAGCCTCTGGTTCCACTATTGGTCTTGCTGGATCAGTCTGGGTTCGTCATTGAGCGCTCTACTACGCATAATCTGCGCACGCTCTTCTCTACTCTGCATTACTTTGAGCCGGATTTTCAAGCAGTGGCTGTGCTGCTAGACGCAGCTAAGGCCTTTGATTCTCTGCAGTGGCCATTTATGTTTACAGTTCTGAGTAGAATGGGCTTTCCCCCTTTCTTTTTACAGTGGTTGCGAGTACTGTACAGTGACCCTGTCGCCCGAGTGCGGGTTAACGGGTGGGTGTCATCCTTATTTCCCATCAGGAGAGGTACACGGCAGGGGTGCCCGTTGTCACCTATGCTTTTTGCTCTAGCACTGGAACCTCTTGCCTGTAAACTGCGTCAAAAACACGCTGCAGCCGCCCTACGGTTCCGACAACGGCCACTGATAGTCTCCCTTTATGCGGATGACATGCTACTCTATGTTCGTGAACCGGCTGTCCATTTATCTGCGCTGCTCCGGGAGTTCGTACAGTTTGAGCGTTTTTCTGGTCTAGGGATAAACTGGTCCAAATCTGTGGTGTTTCCGTTAACTGCCGGTACTAAAGAAATAGAGCTGGTCTTCCCATTGGTGTGGACATCTGATCCTGTGAAGTACCTGGGAGTCTGGGTTCACAGGGACCCGGATATGGTTGTCACTGAGAATTACTGCTGCACGACTACCCGTATTCCGGAATTGGCCACGAGATGGGCGCATTTGCCCCTCTCCCTGGCGGATAGGATTGCGGTTGTCAAGATGGTGTTTCTGCCCAGGATGTTGTATTTGTTCGTCAACATTCCTATAAAATTGAACATCGCGTTGTTCCGCACTCTTCAGTCTACACTGTTAACATTTGTCTGGGGTGGTAAGAAGCCCAGGTGTAAATGGGACACATTAGTACAGCCTTTTGATCGGGGAGGGTTTGAGGCTGCTGATCTTCGTCTCTATTATCTATGTGCCCAGGTGCAGTTTGCGCACTATTGGTACTTCCCGCTGAGGTATCAGCCCCATGTAGCTATCGAGGCGGATGTGGGGCTCCCTGGTTCACTGCAGGAGGTGACTCTCTCGGGTGGGTCGGGTGGTCCACGGTCCGAGATCAACCCCACACTGTGTACGGCGTGGGCCTGGCGCATGCTTACTGCGAGGGCACGGCTACCCTATTTGTATGCGCCATCCCTACCTCTAGCATCGCACCCTGAAATTTCTGCTGCAAGGGAGTTGCCTGCTGCGCGGGCACTGGCTGCAGCTGGCGTTTCTCGCTTGGGTGATTTATATGCAGGGGGAAGCTTTAAAACGCTACCAGAGGTGCAGAACGGTACAGAGCGTGATTTTATGTTTACCTTCACATATGTCCGAGTCCGTCAAGCTGTTCGTGCGGCGTATCCGGATTATCCTGCTGAGCCCGCTGCCCTGCGAGCATTGCAAGTGCTGCTGACTGGGGAGAGTCGCAAAAAGCTAATCACACGGCTCTATAATGCCTCCTTGCGAGAACGTGAGCTAGACGAGCATCCCTCTTGTGTGCGTTGGCGGTCGGTGCTGGGCACTCCTCTTACACCGGAAGTCTGGAAAGCGTGCTGTCAACTTACAGGCCGCCTCACTGCCAATTGTAATCTTCGTATTATCTATTTTAATTTTCTTCATCAGATATATTACTCCCCCTTACAGTTATACCGATATGGCTTCCGAGATACTGCTAATTGTGTGCGGTGTGGGGCGGCGAACGCAGACTTTATTCATGTTGCCTGGATGTGTGCGAGGGTGTATGCGTTTTGGACTGCGGTAGTGGCTATTCTTTCGGATATAGTGCTGGAACCTGTGTGTTGCTCTCCCGAGGTTTGTTTGCTAGGTTATGTCAAGCGCCTTAAGCCCTGCAATAGGCGTATTGTTGCAGTGTCCACTCTTCTTGCTAAAAGGGCAATGGCGCAGTGCTGGGGGGCGAAAGCGTCGCCTACTATCAAAAAGTGGCTCCGTGATTTGGTCTATTGTAGGAACCAACTACAGATTTATGAGGAGGAACTGCCTGAATCCTCGCGCCCTAAAGATTTTTGGGCCCCCTTGACAGAATATCTGGTGTCCCACCCAGACCTGCTATGAGTGTTTTGAACTGGGGCCTCTATAGGCTCCTGTGCTTCTACAGCTTGTGGGAGGTACGGAGGGGCTGGACCACTCAGCGGTCGCCTATGGATTCTAGCTGGGCCTGGAGTTGATCATCGTGCTTGCCTCTGGACTACTTGGGGGGAACAAAAGTTTTATATGGACCTTGATCTTGGTATCAGTGTGCATAGATGGATGTCTAGTGGTCTGACATGTATTATAATCTTGCTATTGGTCTGCCTGGGGGGGGTTGGGAAGGGGGGGAGTTGCGGGGTTGAAGACAAGATCTGCTTGTATGAAATGATTCTTATTTTTGTTTGTCCACCTTGGTTTAAAATCAATAAAATAAATTTGAAATAGATTTTGCATAGTCTTGCGAAAAAAAAATGCGTTACCTGACCAAGAAATGCGTCTAATGGATCTAAGCAGCCGCCAGAACCATGAGCAAATCAGTATATTCTAGAAAATAAAGAATGACTCCTCTAGGTTTCCTCATGTTGGAAGAAGAAGTAGTATCAGATGGAGGGCCCAATCTATGAGCCCTCTGGATGTTGAGAGGAGAGTCATCTGGTAAGTTAAGAAGCTTCGGAAGGAAGGACTTGAAAAAGGCGATGGGATCTGATCCTTCTGATTTTTCTGGCAAACCATAAATGCAAAGATTATTGCGCCTATTTCTCTTTTTGAGATTTTCAACCTGTCTCTGTAGTGCTGACACCTGAGAATGAAGAGCTTTAGAAGATCCCAGGGATTGAATGGATTGTTCCGCAATCGTAAGTCTTTCCTCCATTTGTGACCAGTTGTCTGTAAGAGCTTGTATCTTAGAGTTCGTTTCTTCAACAAAGGGGCGAAGAGCCCTTATTTCTTACAGTAGGAGGTCTAAGGATACCGATGATTGTTTTGGAGGAGAAGTAGGGTCCTTCTTTAGTCTTTTACTGGGAGCCTTGTTTGCAGTGGAAGGCATATTAATGATTGACGAGGAAGCACCTTTAGATGATAAATCTATTGAGTCTGCCATTCATCACCACTTTTAGACAAAGATCAACACCAGAGCGGAACCTTCAGTGCAAAAGCTCGATGTTTTGGGATCAAGTCTGGAGATCTATGTATTGAGTGTAGCTTTAGGTGATATAAGGAATATAACTTCCTCAGAAAGAATTATAAGAGAGACAAGCAAGACCACAAAAATGCTCTGTGACCATAAAGCCGATATAGCACTGTGCCTTCCAGTCAGTTATTCCAATAATTATCAGTACTCTCAAAATGGCGGGCGCCTCTTCATACGACACTTAAGACATTGAGTGGTGAAGAAATGTGCAAAGAAAGAAGGCTTGAAAATGAGCAGGGAAAAAAAGCTGCATCAAAAACCTTCTCACCTTAGAAGCATTGTATGACCAAAAAAAAAAGAAAAAAGAAAAAACAATGACGCCGCTCTCGTCAGCCGGTTATGAGGAGATCCGCTGGAACACAAAATGGCGGGTGTCACTGCAGCGGAGCCGCTTGATGGTGAGCGAAGAGAATAATTTCTCTACACATCACCGAGCAAGAAAACGCTTACATCATGGCGTTCACCAGTGCAGGCGGAGTTAGTTCTGATAACTTGTAGCCTTTACGTTGCCATTAGGAGGTCATTTGCGCCGCAGTTCTCCCCGCCGACTCGGGAGAGTCAGAAGGTCGCCGTCATCTTCCGTGGGTGCTAGCCACGCCCCTCTAGTCATAATTTAACCCAGTAGCAGAGACAAAAAAACGTTTTGGCACACCATATAACACTTTCAAACTTCAGTTTAACCAGTACAAAAAAATAATTATAAAACGACAGCTTTGCAACTTAACATGCAAATGTCACCTTAATTACAGCGGTGCCTTGTGTCCGTGAAGTCCCAACGGGTGCTGCCAAACCGTGTCACCTGCAGAGTTTGGTGTTAGTGGCGCGTGTTAGTCTGCAGGTACAGCATCAACCCCTGTCCCACAGTAACGGAACCCCCGGGCATGACTCGACTAATGATCCTGAGGGCTGGTGTTCTCCTGGGCTCCAGGTGCACTGTGAGAGCTGCGCAGCCATGATTGCCGCCAGCAGCTAACTAATATCAGAAATGCGCAGAGTGTGCACGCTCGTGCTGGCTGCCTCAGTAGCAGCCATTGGGCCCCACCTGTGATGTCAGCTAACAGCTATGCCGTGGCATACACAACTAGAGCTGCCTCAGTCGGCAACCTAGATTTAAAGACAATGAGGTCGCAATCGTCCTAGAAATAGAAAATGGTGCTGCAGTGGCATGTTAACTGAACAAAGCATAACAACCATATTGTAATATACAGGCTCACACCAACTTGGACTATGAAAGCTAAAAATGCATGATAATTTTAATGCGGTGATGCGGACTACCCCATTAAAATGTGTTAGAATCACGCCTGATGCGTAGTACTTGGCTGGGCTGATAGACATTCCTAAAAATCTAACCACTACACATACTAAAAACCTTTCCTTCTGTACAACAATAAAACTAATGACAAGACAATGATAAAATATGCAAAAGAAAATAAACTCCTCAGACGTGGCCAAACCCAAATGTAGATGATGGATGGAACTTTTAAATTGTGTAAGTGTAGAATATGCAACAAACAGCAAATTTGCTTCAAAGATAAAAAAAAACAATAGCCATGGTATATGTACCAATCATTGAAGTAGCTAACCACTAAAACCTCCCATAGAGTTCCCAAGCTACCAAAACCACTAGCAAAAACAAAGTCCCCCAATGGACTATTTTGAAGACACTTGGGGGTCTATTAGGATAGCGGGCGGATGGCTGCTGCTGGGCCGGCGGTGGCATCCGCCGGCCCAGCGGCAGACCTCCGCCCGCAATCGCAACCCTGAAAACCGCCGGTCCCATTAGCATGGCGGTGACGACCGCGGCAGTGAGAATCTCTGCCTGACACTTTTCCGCTGGTACCAGTCCGCACGCATGCCTAGCGGGCGGAACTGGACCACCACAATGATGCCGGTGCAGGGCCAGGCTCCGCTGGCATGATTATGATGCCGGCAGTAGCCAGCCTTTCCACTCTGGAGGAACTGCCATGGAAAGGCATGTGGAGAATGTCTCCAGGGGCCCATTGCAGGCCCCCAATGTGTTGGGGGGGTGTGTGGGTGCACTGGGGGGGTACCATGCCATGTCTCTGTACCAGGTGGCAGGCACTGTGCAGTGACATGCATAACATGCTCCTTTTCACACTGTGGCGGTGCTGCTGGCAGCAGCAACCGCCGCAATGTTAATAGCCAGATTCTGACCGCCGTAGTCGGATTTCGACTGCGCAGCATCCTAATTGGACCGGCGGTAATGCTGCAGTCCATGCGGGCGGTCTTTTCCCGCTACCATGTCGGTCGGGTAGATTTTCTGACCGCCATCCTAATAGGCCCCTTGGTTGGCAGACTGTACCTTTCTGGCCACAGGCCCCAACCCATATTTCGAATACCATGGTGGAACGTATAAGACAGCCCCAAGACCCAACAAGCCAAAACCAACAATGCAGCAAAAGGATGGTATAATACTTTCCAACCTACATTAGTCTGAGGGAATCCTAGCATGTACCAATATTTGGAAATCCTAAAAAAAAGAACAAAACCTTAACCCAAATTAAACCTAAAATATCTCAACAGACAAAAGAAATGTATGAAATGCTAAAATGCAATGTAAAACTCTTTATAAATATATAAACCACCTAGCAATCCAACTTGAACTTACATCCAACATAAAGGCATTCGGACAGGCTGAGTCTTTCGGAGCTGAATCATACAGCTCTACGGCACGGTTTCCAAGTGAGTGATTACTATGACCGATTCGGACAGCCGTTCTGATTCTGTCTGCCCAAAACGAAACGGCTGTTGGAATCTGTCTTTGTGGGCCCATAGCAGGGGCCTTCTGAATTGGTCCCAATGGGGGTACCTAAGGGACACCCCCCCTCTTTCTAACCATGCATAGTGTGGCAGGCATCAAGGGATGCCCGCCACAGGGTGCATGATTTTCCCCAGCCACTCCTTTCTTCAATGGGAGCCTGTGTATTCAGTCAGAACACAGGCTCCTATTGAACTCAATGGGATTCCGACTGAATCGTATCTGGAAGCATCCTGATGCATTGTAATGCCACTACTTTCGACATTTTATTAGTTATCCAGTACTCCTGAAGGATCGGGCATTCCTTCTGACCTAGATTAGTATACTCTGTGTAACACTTTAAGCTGTAGAAGACGGAATCTGGCCCGTATCGCCACCTCTCTTGGGCCCTGCAGCACCTCTACCCATTGCTCATCTTCCAAGGTGCCTACATCTTGTTCCCATGCCGACCGCAGTGCCTTTGTGGGATCTGTGGCATTATTGACTATCTTTTTATGGAATAAGGATATGATCTTTTCACGTATCTGCTCAGTCAGTATCCAGTGGTGAGGCAGCTCCTAAGATTTCTCCTTCAATAATGTGTTTTCGCAGTGCATGACCTAATTGAATGTATTTAAGCCATTCCCATTTTCCCATTTCATAGTCTCTTTGTAGCTCAGTAAACGGAATGTATGCGCCTCCTCTCCAGATATCGCCTAATGCCTCAAGCCCCAGTAACTCCCACTTGGCAAAGCCGTCCAATCTACAAACTTCTTTCAGAAGGTCACCCGCTCAGAGTGGCATCATCCTGTAGAGTTTCTTCACCCACCCCAGGTACTTTGTGGCCGCCTTCCAGACTCTTCCTACTGTTTTAGTATGTGTCGGGATGTGTTTATCTATTTGCTTCATCTACAGTAGTCCCTGAGGGCCTCGTGCTCCCATAGTCAGTCTATCTCCTCTGTATGCTGGTTCCGCCCAGTCTTCAAATATCCAGCCATACACATTCACCAGTTGTGAGGCCCAATAGTAACCACGAATGCTGGCCACTGCTAGGCCTCCCTCGAAGACCCCTCTTTGAAGCTTGCACATTGCAATACGTAGGGCTGCCCCACTCCACAGTAGCGCCTGAAGCAATAAGTCGACTCTTTGGAAATAGGAGCAGGGTACCTCATATGGTAAGTTTTGCAGCATGTAGAGTAGATGTGGGAGAGCCATCATTTTAAACAATGCTGCTCGGCCCATCAACGTCAGTGCGAGTGTGCACCAGTGTTTCGTGTCCGTAGTGAGCCTATCGAGCTGACGCCCTAGGTTCTTATTGTAGTACCCGTCTGAATCTCGGGCGATGTAGATCCCTAAGTACTTGAAACCTCTCTCCTGCATAGATACTGTACATCGAGATGTTAAGGTGGGGGGGGGGGTCCTCCTGCTAGTGAGAACTATATAGATTTGTCCCTATTAATCCGGTATCCCGAATAATCGCCAAAGATCCGGAAGATCTGTAGTATACAGTCAATTGATTGCCTCGGTTCCTGCACGTATAGGAAGATATCATCTGCATAGAGTGATATTCGGTCTTACCACTCCTCTCCTATTGGTATCACCCAAATCAGTGGATCCTTTCTTACCCATGCCCCAGTGGCTCCAGAGCTAATGCAAACAGGATGGGGGAGAGTGGGCGACCCTGTCTAGTTCCTCTTTACAGGGTAAGTGTGCGGTACACCGTTGCGTTGACCCTCACTCTAGCCAAAGGCTGGTTATAGTGGAGGGTGCACAGACAGAATATCTAGTTTGAAATGTTGACATACACAAATATCAAGTTTTAAATATCTTGATACAGAAATATCGACAGGAAGAATATCGTGGTCAAGCATATCGACTTGCAGGTAAGAAATATCGTTTTGGGAAATATTGTTAATATCATTTGCAAAAATATAGTTGTTTAAATTTCAATGTTTAAATTAGAGTTATGTATTTTAGTATGTATTTTAAAAGTATGTGATCTATTTTTTGTATAAGAATTTGTTTTGTTTTTTATATATGTGTTAAATTTTGAGTCGTTATTAATTTGATCTTAATTAAATTTTGCATTTGTAAGTTCTGTAGCTGGTTGGGGAAATAGGGTGGGAAGTAATTAAATTATAATAAATTAATTATTATTTTTTATGTATTAGTATTTATGTAATTTAGATTTTATAGTGTTAATTGTGGGAAATAATTTATTATTAATTATTTATTAGTTGGTCGTTAATTATTTTTAGTTAATTAATTGGCAAATTGTGTTAATTGTGTCATTTTGTTAGGAGCAGGTTTTGAGTTCTTAGGGGAATAGGGTGGGAAGTAATTTAATTATAATACATTAATTGAAATTTTTTATGTATTAGTTTTTATTTCATTTAGATTTTATAGTAATTAGTTTGTAATTAATTATGTTAATTGTGTCATTATTTTTAGGAGTGGGTGGTTTGGGTTTATAGGAGAATAGGGTGTGAAGTAATTTATTTAAAATTAATTAATAATTGTTGATTAATGCTAATTAAATAATTACATTTAAAATATGGCAATTTTTGATGTAAGTGGTGGGGTTTATAGTGGTAAAGGGTGGGAAGTAAATTCTTTTAAATTAATTAATAAGTTGTTGTCAATTGATATTAATTTATTAATGTAAAATTAGTCATGGAAATTGTGGAATGATTTTTAGGTGTGTGTTGTGGTATTTATTGGGGTAGAAGGTGGAAAGTAATTTATGGTTAATTAATTAATAATTAGTTGATTATTAATATTAATTTATCAATTGATACATATTTATGGTAAGTGTTTATTGTTATTTTATGTGTGTGTTTTGTTTTTATAGGGGTAACATTTGAGGAGTAAATTATTTTGTATTTGTTTAAAAAAAAATCGAATTAATAATATTTGTTTAATTGATAATTAATTATGTTAATTATGGAGGTACATTTAAAAAAGAAATGTGGCTTGTGAATTGTGTGGTGTTAAAATAAAAAATGTTACATTTATGTAATAATTAATGTTTTTGTTTATACAAATTTTCCATTAAAACATTGTTTTTTGTTTTTAAATTATTTTTGAGTTTTTAAAAAATAATCTTTCTAAGTATTTGTTAGATATTTTAACATTCTCATCTGTTTCTATCTTTCATAATATTTAAAACTTTTATATGTTTTATTTTTTTGTTTTTTTAAATCTTTTGTGTTGTTAATTTGTTTGTTTTTAATGTTGAACTCCCTCCAGTGGAAATATACATTTTTGTTCCTCTGCTATCCAACACTTTTCCTACTGTTGCACAAACTGGAGTGGGAATAGTAATACTTACCCCTCCGCTATCCAACACTTTCCCTACTGTTGCACTCACTTTAGTGTGAATAGTATTTTTTACCCCTCCTCTATCCAACACTTTCCCTACTGTTGCACTCACTGGAGTGGAACTAGTAATTTTTACCTCTCCGCTATCCAACACTTTCCCTACTATTGCGCCCACTGGAGTGGGAATCGTAATTTTTACCCATTCGCTATCCAACACTTTCCCTACTGTTGCACCCACTGGAGTGGGAATAGTCATTTTTACCTTTCCGCTATCCAACACTTTCCCTACTGTTTCACCCACTGGAGTGGGAATTGTAATTTTTACCCCTCCTCTCTTCAACATTTTCCCTACTGTTGCACTCACTGGAGTGGGAATATTAAGTTTTACCCCTCGGCTACCTCAAAACCTTCCCTACTGTTGCACTCACTGGTATGGGAATAGTAATTCTAACCCCTCCGCTATCCAACATTTTCCCTACTGTTGCACTCATTGGAGTGGGAATATTAAGTTTTACCCATTCGCTATCCAACACATTCCCTACTGTTGCACTCACTGGATTGGGAATATTACTTTTTACCCCTCCGCTATCCAATATTTTCTTTACTATTGTACCTTCTGGAGTGGGAATATTAGGTTTTACCCTTCGCTATCCAACACTTTCCCTACTGTTGTACTCATTGGAGTGCAAAATGTAATTTTAAAGACTATTAGATATTTTAATGATTTAATTTATAATATAATGTTTTTTTATTATATTTTTTTGTTATAAGTGAGTTTATTAATTGTTTTAAAGGAAATAGATATATATACATATATATATTACATTTTATATATGTATGTTTAAATAATTTTGTAATTAAATTAATGTTATTATATTTGTTAAAATGTATATTAAACCTAAATAATTTTTGTAAGTTAATTTTAATATTTAATATATTTAAGAATAATTTTTATTTAAATAAAAAAAACAATATTTTGTACATCTATAATTTTTACGTCGATATTTTAGTTTAGATATTTTTGTGCTTACAATTTTAAATATAGGATGTCGATATTTTTGACAATGATATTTGTGTATGGGGATATTTTGAGCATCGATATTCTAGCCTTACTGGCGTCTAAGGACAAGAGTGCTGCCTGTTCCCGGGAGTGTGTCTGGGTCATATGCAATCTTCTGAAAAGTCGACGCAGGTTCAACCTTGCGCTCCTGATACAGCGTCAGCGGCAAAGCTTCGATGCAGTGAAACAGGCCCTACGTGAACAAAACATTAAATACATGATGTTGTTTCCAGCCAAGTTGAAAATAATTGCTGAGGGCAAGACCTTCTTCTTCAACTTGCCAGAAGAGGTTGAGCGACTGGCTGGAAGGATGGAGAACGATTGGTTGTAAAGGGGGCAGGGCCCAACACGACATCCCCAAGGAGTGTGATGGTGACCAGAGAGGTGAAGACCAGGAACTCGACAACTCAACGCAGCGGCAACGACCAAATAAGTGACCACTTCTGGGGTACCATATTTGTAAAACTTTGAGTGCGTTTAAGGGGGATGGGGTGGGAGGGCCATTGAGACTGCTACTGAACTGAAGTTATGGAGAGCAGTCACAGAGACTATGCCGC
Organism: Triturus cristatus; assembly: GCF_964204655.1. Lineage (NCBI taxonomy): Eukaryota > Metazoa > Chordata > Amphibia > Caudata > Salamandridae > Triturus > Triturus cristatus. The sequence goes on from NC_140582.1 coordinate 503,555,944, forward strand.
TGGGAAAACTGGCAGATGCTGGACTAGAGACATACGCGCAGAAGTGCACTCAAAAAGAAATCTGGGGCATTGTTTATCCGAGTGTTACATGAGGTACCATGTGGCTGGAGGCTGGCGCGTACCCCACATTACTTGTTACCATTACACAGTTTGGGCGACGGGCACTCTGCATGTTGGGGAGGTGAGAGGTTTTCTACTTATGAGCAGGGTTGCGGGGGGTTGGGATATTGTTTAATTTGTGTTCCTTCTTGTTCTGATGGTTTTAGCTCAAGAAAATGCAAAATGCATGCACGGAGGGGAGGGATGGTGTTGGGGGGTGAAATACAGAACAAATTTGAGACAACATGGCTAGGATAATAGAGAGTCCCACGCATCTCAAGGACTGGACCTGGACTGTAAATGGTTTGGGGAATAAAATCAAATGCACTCTTGTACTACAACATATTAAAGGCACGCCCCAGGCGTCATAATGTTACAGGAGACACACATTAAGGGGAACAAGTACAAGGCGCTGGATCGCTTTGGCTACAAGCTGGTGCCTCATTCGGGGTACACATCTGATGCCAGGGGAGTTAAGATCCTGATGCGGTCTGCCTGCATGCTCATTTTGGAGAGGGTCTGGTCTGATGACGTTGGCTGCTGTGTGGCAGTAGCGGGGAGTTGGGAGGGATGCAGTATAAATTTCTGCTCGTTCTATGTGCCCCCAAGACTACAGATGATCGTCTTCCCAGCAATCAGTAAAATCCTTATAGGACTACCGAAGGGTATGCTCCAAGCTGGGGGTGATGCCAATGCAGTTTTAGATCCAGAGCTGGATCGCTTGAGTACTTCGGTGGGATGGGGGGGAGAGGCTTCTCCACGGCTTCCTGGCTGCTCTGGGGTTAGTAAACATCTGGAGGGCGCAAAACCTTCAACAGCAACAGTACACATAATACTCAGTGCACCATGGTTCTTTTTCCAGAATTGACTATCTATTCACGCAGGGCGACAAGGTGGGAGAATTTATAGCATCCATGCATATGGCTCTGGATATTTCAGACCACTCCCAGGTATCTGTCACAGTTCTGGGGCCGCCCGTTAATAAGGCGGCATTCCTGAAGATAGATCCATGGAGATTGAAAGATCATGTACTGAGGGATAAATTACGGGAGGGAACGGAATTGTATTTCCAGGAGAATGTTGGCAAGGTTGACTCACACTGTACACTATGGGAGGCCTACAATGCAGTCGTTAGGGGCCAAGTTAGGATTTTGTCTTAAGTTTGTCTTAAGTCTGTCTTAAGTCTGTCTTAAGTCTGCCTTAAGTTTATCTTAAGTTTGTCTTAAGTCAAACTTAAGACAAAATCCTAACTTTACTACTACTAAATGCCTTCTGTGAATACCAAAAGTAGTACGTTTAGGATTTTGTCTTAAGTTAGTTCTGTGAATCGGCCCCAGAGAGTTTAAACTTATGTTTTCACAGGTTGACCCTTGCTATATTAGGGTTGGAGCAAATCCTCTGGGCAAGGGGTTCCATATGGAGGGTGAAGACCAGGGGTGATAATGGATATCCCTGTCTTGTCCCCATTCTATCTGTACAGTGTGTGAAATAATCCTGTTGATTCTAATTTTCACAGTGGGCCTAGTCTATCCTGCTGGTACCATTTAATGAATTGCCTCCCTATTCCTCTGTCCCTCAGTACTTCCTTTCTAAAAGGTCATTCAACTCTATCAAACACCTTCTTGGCATTGAGGGACAGTTAAAGCATGGCACTCTTACACTTATTAGTTATATCAATAAGATGTAGGTCGTTTTTGTATGATTTCCCACCCTTTTCTTGGGAATAAGCACTACTTCACCAAGGTGTATTTGGACCTGCATCAGGTTTTGCAGTCAATTAGCTATTATTTTTGTGTAAATTAAATTTTAAAATTGATATTCAATAAGGAAATCAGCCTGTAGAAGCTCAGGCTGTTTAAAAAAGGACTGATACTCAGTAGTGGTAGCAAAGTTGACAAGAGGCTCCTATAGAAAGCCAAGGTGAACTCATCAGGTCCAGGAGACTTGCAGAAAATAAGGGCCTTGCTCCCCTAAATCATTTCCTATGCCGTTTTGAGGGCTCCATGCTAGGCAATTTTGCTAATATTAGAGTATTGTACAAATCATCTAATGGATATGTCATCAGTCAGCTAAATAAAGCATCTGATAGAATTGTGCAAATGCCTCCCCTTTGTTATGGTGTTCCATTTTAAGGTTGCCGGCAAAGGTTCTGATAGCCAGACAGTGGGATTAAATTAGTTTTATTCTCAATGTGGCTGCTAGAAGTCTCACTGCCTTATTATCCCTATTTTGATGCATGTCTGCTAGATTTGTTAAGAGTCTCAGTTGGTACTGTAAATATATTATCTGATGATGTGTCATTTTGGAGAAAGTTTTACCTCTTCCAACATTCATAGCGCAATGTCTTGTAGCATCATTGTGCGAATTCTGGCTAGCCTAATGCTTTCCGCTATACATGTCCCCAGGAGGATGGCTTTCAGTGAGTCTCATAATATCACTGTACTGTGCAGCTGTCCTCTGGAAGGTGTAGCTCTGCAGAGTAGGCCTATAACAGATTACTCTCATTTACTTTTCGCTTAGACCATTGCCATCAGGTCGCTGCAGTTGTCACCCACCACATTGGGTTGCTCTTAGGTTGCTAGTCACCAAATTGTGCCCCTCTCTATCTACCAATGCTCAAAGTGCCTCCTCTAGCTGCATATAACCCAAGGGGAAACCGTTTGAGGCATTTCTTGAGTTAATCTACAGGGGGATTAGCAATGACACACCCAGTAGCCAAAGTCTGGTCTCCTCGCGATGTCCTGGTGGACCCTCCCCTCCCAGGCCTTTTGCTTGTAGGTTTGGGCAGTGGTGCAACCCCCACTCAGGCAAGTCTCCGCAGACCAAACCATTGTGCCTTGGCCCGTGGGGCTCGAATCACTCCATCAAGGCACCTCAAAACAGTACATGATACATTTCAGAACTTGTCACCCAGCTCTGGGTATGTGCAGCAACAGCACCCTTAGTTCAGCAAGTGTTGTTTTCTTCTATTTTATCTGGTGTGCATTGTGCAGCCACCCCAGTCAACGATTGCATATATCACCCCAAGGTCAAAGTTGGTCTCCTCGACCTACGAGTTGCCTGGACAGGAAATTGAAACTTGGATGGCCCCTGTTAGCGGGCCCATGCAGTGAGGTGGTCCATCTCACACTCATTGTCCTCCTCTAAATTCTACTGCTCGCATTCCCCAGTTGGGCAGTGTCTCCTTTCTATCAGTAGGCCGCCAGGGGTTTGCCACTTGGGCTCACCTCCATCTTGAGCACTGTTGTACTGTTAGTGAGGCATCCCGAGGAGCAGCATTCTGACCTTGGACTCCACTGCCGCTCTTCGGAGTGTCCGCTCACCTTCTAGATATGCTTGATGGCCTTTTGGAGAACACAGCACTCCTCCAGCCACTCGGCCCTTCAGAACATTATCTTAGGTGAAATCCACCCTAATGTATGCTTTTATGTGTGTGGAATTACTAACATATAATATTAGAGTGTACAACAGGCAAAATGTGCACAAAACACGATAGTATGATTTTCTAGTTAAAAATAATGAGAATAATGTTGTCTAGATGTTGTTCTGTTTTTCTAACTGCAGAAAATAAACAACAAAATAAAAAGCTTCATTCTTCGTGAAAGTCTAGTTTTAGAAATTATTCTCATTCCTGCTAAATAAGCTAGGCCCTAAAAATGTTAGAGGATGCGTTTTTCCACGCTCCTGTCCTTCAAAAGTTTCAAATGTTTCCTTAGAGTATAGATATTTAGTTTATTTCTGAATAAATCATTAGAGTTCTTTCCTGTCTAGGCGAAAAATGTAGATGACGAGTGTAATTGTTACAGTATTATAAATACATTTGTAACTCCCAAGGAAGTTATACAATATTTAGACAAAGAGTGTTTAGAAAACGGTAGTAAAGTCACTGTCAGTAGAATAACCAATGGAGGGGCTTGTTGAAGAGAGAGAATGCAACATATTAACGGAAGAAAGGAAGTGGCGTACTATAAAGATTCCTGTGAGAAAGTGTTCCTGGGCTCGTTCACAAGATTGGTGACCTGTCTCTGCGTTCGTGGTATGCTGAATGCCGTGCTGATTCCTGATTCTCTGGCTGGCGTATCCTGAATATCCTAAAGACTTTATTAAAGACTTTTGCTCATCATCGGCTGGTGGTTCTACTTTGCTATACCCTAAAGGCCGCGGGGTTAGCTTTTCAGACTAATTGCACGCTATGCATTAGTATTTCCGTTACGTAAGTGAACTGTGTTTCGCTGATGTTTTCTCTCCCTCTCACTCCTCTATACCTGATGATCTGATGTCTTCATAAATGTGCTGTTGTGATGTTGTGAATCTGAACGGTACCTTTGAGAAGTGACATTCTAACTTGTAACTGTATTTGACCATTCATTATTATAAAATAACATGAAAAACTATACAGAAAAGAATAGTGTTTGTCTTTATTACTGAGTTTTAGTGGTTATTTGGACATATTGGAATGACTAATGTTTAGCGTATTTCTTCATTTTAGGTCTTCATGAGGAAATAGCATTCCATCTTTCATTATTTAGTCCCTTTTAGCTCTACCAAAGATCCATCGGAGAAACTTTGATTTTGCTAACTTAGGGGCTCATTATAATGGCGGGCAGACATCAGTCCACCCGCCATCATAACAGTGATGGGGCCGCCCTCCAGACGAGCGGCGGTCCCACCAGTGCAATTAGGATGCGCCTGCCAGTATGGCGGGCGCATCCTGGCCTTTTACCATTGCGGACGGTGCTGCTGGCTGCAGCACTGCCCGCAATGGTAAAAGAGCCTGCACAGCATTTTCCTGCGCCACTTGGTGCATGGAACTGCAGGGGGGTACCATGGGTACCCCCCAGTGCACACCCACCCCCCCTCCACAGATGAGTCCCGCAACGGGCCCCCAAAGCCAGTCTCCGCCTGTCTTTGTGCGGCAGGATATCAGCTGCAAAAAGACAGGCTGAAGGGCATATCATAATCATTACGGTGGTGCCTGCACGGCACCGCTGTAATGTTGCCCTGGTTCCGGGTTTCGCAAGGCGGGCAGAAAAGGACCGCCTTGCGAACCATGGCGGATGGACTTTCCGTCCGCCACGGAACCTTTGTGAATCCCACTGCCATCCTAATTTGGCGGTGGGTAAATATCATTCTGATGGCGGGAGGATTGCCACCGCTGGCCAGGGGTGGTGATCCTCCCACCATCATATGAGCCCCTTAGTGATAATGACTTATGGGCCCGTCATTAGAGTTACATTTCCAACTACTAAATAGCGGGTTTCGCAAGGCGGGCAGAAAAGGACCACCTTGCGAACCATGGCGGACGGACTTTCCGTCCGCCACGGAACCTTTGTGAATCCCACTGCCATCCTAATTTGGCGGTGGGTAAATATCATTCTGATGGCGGGAGGATTGCCACCGCTGGCCCGGGGGGGTGATCCTCCCACCATCATAATGAGCCCCTTAGTGATAATGACTTATGTGCCCGTCATTAGAGTTACATTTCCAACTAGTAAATAGCGGTTGGTGTGGATAGGTGAGATGATAAAAGTCCTTCAACGCTTCTGCTGCATCAATATTTAGTAAAGGCAAGTGTTCATAGGCTCTAAACTCTGAAGGACGCTGTGTGGAACCATTGTTACACATCTCTAAATGCCATGTATTACGCTTTGCAGAATTTTTGATTTTTTTCTCCTACTTCTGGGACACAAGTCACCTGACTCATATTGAGCTCTGCTCAATTTCAGCAACATGACTGATATGTAACCCGAGTGAACTGTCAGATTTTCACAAATGTACCCTTGTAGAAAGAGAGATTCATACACGTAAGGCTAGTTGAGTATATGCACATCTGGACCACATATGTCTACTAGTATTTTACTATACTGGCATTCAGTTAACTCCTACTACCCCTGATGAGGTGCTGAAGTGCATTTCTGCAGAAGCAGCATGCTGCTCGAGGATTCCCACTGCTAGTTGTTAGTCACATATCGCAATATGATTATTCTATTCATGTTGTTCCAGTTTAAAAATATGCAGTTTAAGTAGGTTTCTCAAACTAGTATGTGAAGTTAATTTTATTCATATGCGAAGGCTGGATGAGTGTGCAAACAAGATAGTGGCATAGTATCATTGTGAAAGCTGTTATTAGTCAAAGCTGTTTGTATTTTCAGGTTGCCATGCTGAGCCATGAACATTCTTATCACACTATGGGCCATATGTAGGTAAATTTATTTTACCGATTCATAAATACCGAATTTTACCGAATCGGTATTTATGAATCGGTAAGTTATATGTAGGCAATCATTCAGTAATAATTACCGAATCGGTAACAATCGGTATTCAAGAATCGGAATTTACCGAATCGGTAAATACCGAGGTTGTATTTACCGAATCGGTAAATACCGAATCGGTAGTTACCGAATCGGAAATACAAAAACACATGACTGGATGAATCAGCCAATCCTGTGCAACCAAACCCCACCCAACCAGGAAGTGGCCACACCCAGGCAGGTGCACACAATCATCAGACTCTGGAGAGGCTGGGAGTGCAGAGGAGAGGCAGGGAGCCAGTGCCTGATTGTGCAGCTCAAACTCACAATGTCCAGCCAGGAGACACAGAGAGATGGAGGGAAAAGGAGGAGAAAGCAGAAATTTAGCCCCAAGGAACTGCAGGTACTAGTGGAGGAGGTGGTGAAGCAGCACCAGAAGCTGTTTGGGAGGCAGTCCCTGCAAGTGCCTGAGTCGGAGAAGCGTAACATATGGCTGGGAATCCGGGCGCAGGTCAATGCTATTGGAGTGACCCCCAGGGACATTGAGGTACTGAAAAAGCGCTGGTACGACCTAAGGATCGTCACGAAGAGGAAGATGGGGGAACTGCAGAAGGAGGCCAGCCGGACAGGAGGTGGAAGGAACAGGGCACCTGCCCTTACCGAACTGGAGGAGCTGGTGGAGTCCACAATAGAGCCCGAGAGTGTCGTGGGGCTTGGGGATGCCGACAGCTCTGCCAGAGCCGCCACCCAACAAGGTAAGACGCATGCACAGCAATGTTGCCCCCCCTACCCCTATCCCACATCCCCAATTGCGAAATGAGTATCCCACTCCAGTCCATGTGTTAGTGCATACTGGCAATGCATTATGGGAGATGTAGTCTGGGAAACCCCAACCATGAACTGAATAGCACAGAACAACAAGGCATGGTACACACATTAGCGAAAAGCAGGCAGAGGACAATGTGAGAGTGTAACAGAAATGTATTGTGATGCTTGCAATGCAGGGCTTCAGGTACACGAGTTGATGTTGCATTTCTGTCCACAGATGATACATTGCGCAGGACTGCACATGCAACAGGAGAGAGGGCACACCGGCAAGACAGTTCAGGGCTGGCCAGCACAAGTTCTGCCCAGAGATCATTGCCACAGCCAGCACCACCACCACCACAGCCAGCATCACCACCACAGCCAGAATCAGCACCACAGCCAGCATCACCACTCATGCTTGAGTCACCGGCCACATCACCGCCTGCATTGGTGAGGTCGAGGAGGCGTGCTGCTGCCAGGTTGCGAGTGTTAGAGTCCTCATCTGACGACAGCAGGGGCCCGGAGCCAACCACTGTGCCCCAGGATGGGAGCCATGCCACTGTGCCCTCCACCTCAGAGGGAGCACACACAGGTGCCAGACGGCGCCGCAGGTCTCGGGTGCAGAGTCCACCAGCACACGATGAGAGCCATGGGGTGTTCTCGGGGCTTGAGGGCAACATGTTGAAGATACAGCGCCTACAAACAAAGGCAGTGATGTCAGTTCAGCGCCAAATGCGGGGACTGAAAGCTACATTTGACAACATGGACAGGGGCATCAGCGCTATGGCGGTGGGGATGAGTGAGATGGCTGCGGGCATGCGGGACATGTCCCAGTCCGTCAAGCTGTTGTGCAGCAAGTATGATGCAGACAGAGCTGCACGGCGCCGGGAACGGCAGAGGAGAGATAGTAATACGAGGGCACTCAACCGGCTGGCAACTGCCACTTCACTGCTCTGCAGGCGCTCTGTGGCTATGCAGGAGGGCCTGACACACTGCAGCAGCGACGTTTCGAGGGGGATGGTGCAGGTCACCAGTGCACTGGAAGTGCTACTGACAAGCCAGGTGGCCACAACTGGTGCTGGGGATGCTGCGGAAAGCATCGAAACCAGCAGCAGGAGCAGCATAACCCCCCCGGTCACAGATACACGCAGGAGCAGCAGGCGGCATGGGGCTGCCACTAGTGAGGATGCACAATCCGTGGCATCCCACACTGTAGTGCGTGGCCGCAAACAGTAATGCTGCACGGCATAGCCTAAGACAATTGGGTGACGTAACCCTGGACTTGCTAGTAGTCATTACACAATGTTGCCAGAATGGCTTTTTCTTGGTGTTGTGGCGTAGTGCCGCATTATTAAACTACGTCATGACATCCAACAACTGGCTGTGTCCCCTTACTTACTCAGAAATAGTTGCATGTGATCTCTGCCAGTCTCTCTCTCCCATCTGTTGCTGTTGGCACTCCAGCTGCATTGGCCTCTGGCTGTCCTGACTCATCCTCATTGTCCTCAAAATCTGTTTGTTCCACCTCTGTACCTCTCTTCGTGGCAAGGTTGTGCAGCATTGCACAAGTGGCAATGATCTTGCAACAGATGATGGGTGTGTACTGGCGTGCGCCTCCCCTTTTGTGGAGGCAGCGGAACCTGCTTTTCAATAGTCCAAACGTGCGCTCCACCACGTTGCGTGTAGATTTGTGTGCCACGTTATATCGTCTCTCACTCTGGGTTGATGGGTGTAGGTAGGGAGTGAGGATGAATGACTGCACGGCATATGCACTGTCGCCTAGGTGAGTATGAGAGAACCATCAGTCACATGCCTCAATACACGATAATTTGCACTTAGTAGAATGGAGCGTCACTGTTACTTACCTAGCAGGTATCCTTCTCCAAATTCTCCCGCAAGCAGTCGTGTGTAGATCCCACTGTTCTGGAAGATGAAGGAGTCGTGGGTGCTCCCAGGAAACTTAGCTACGATATCAGTGATGATGTTCCCTGCATCGCAGATCACCTGCACATTTATGGAGTGGGTGGACTTTCTGTTCCTGTAGATGTGCTCAGTGGCAGCTGGTGGGCAGATTGGAATGTGTGTGCCATCAATACAGCCTATGACATGGGGGAACTGTGCCATGTGATAAAAGTCTGTTTTGGTTTTCTGCAGTTCAGCCTGTGTGTTTGGGAAGCTGATGTAGTGGTGCATTCTCTGCATCACGGCATCCAGGAACTTCCTGAAGAAACGGGACAGGCAACTCTGGGATACACCGCCCACCGCAGCTATCACCCCCTGGTAACTGCCAGATGCGAGTAGATGTAGGCTGCAGAGCACCTGCACATGCGGTGGTATGGCATGCGCCCTTCTTGTTGGCTGGTTCAGGAGTGGGTGCAGGTCCCTTATCAGGTCCATGATGGTTTGTGGGTGTAGCCTGTACCTTTCATGTATCTCAGGCTCAGTCTGTTGAAAGAGTGTGATGCGCTGTCTGTAAATGCGTTCCTCCCGTCTCCAAATCCTCAGACCTGCTGCCTGTAGACGTAGGTGCCTTGCAATGACATACAGAGCGGCCATGTTGTCCATGCTGTTGCATTTTGGGATTGCTTATATGCACTGTTGATGCTTACCACCTGCTTTCAATCTGTGTTAATTACCGACTCTTAATTACCGAATTTCATGGATTTCTTAAATACCGAATTTACCTACATGTCTTTTCTCTTTTTACCACTTCTTATTTACCGATTCGGTAAATATGTATTCGGTAAATATGAATCAGTATTTTAGAACTCGGTAATTATGAATCGGTATTTACCGATTCATATTTACTGAAAACTGGTTTTTGGCCTCCTACATCTCACTTGACTAAATACCGGTCGGTAACGGGATATTTACCGAATTTCGTCCGTTACCGACCGGTATTTAGCTACCTACATATGGCCCTATTTGTTTAGACCACTGTGTAATAATCACAGTAGTGGGCTTTTGTGGAGAGGTATGCTGTTGCTACTTGATTACCATATTAAGTATAGTGTATACGTACATTATCATTTTATCCAATATACAATAGTAATGTTACTGTATGTCATGCATAAATGATCTAATAATTCGTAGCTAGTGATTTAAACATTGGCATTATCTGGTTCATGGAGTATAGCATTGCTGGTTCCTGTAACGCTGGACCTTTCGAGAGACTGGTCAGTTACCGCTGATATATTCAGGTAGGAAACATCCACGACTACACCATCCACCAGAATTCAAATGATTCTCTGCAGCTTGTTTCTTTGCCAGAAGTGAATTCCAAAATGTGGCTGCCTGGATCAAGAAGAATGGATATCTGAAGAGTTTTTTCCTATATTGTGGTATAATAAATTGTTGTGCTAATCTGGAGTACGATGTACTTTTTTGAGAGTATCTCTTTAGTTTGATCTGCAGGAAAACCGGTCCCTTCCTGTTCACTGTTTTATGTGTGATGGAGTAACCCCCTTCATCCACTAGGGAAGGACTGCAAAAATTGTCAGCAAAAGGCAAATTATATAAAATAGTAAACAGAACGACTTGTCAGTTTAATATTTTGGTAATTTTATGGTTTTTCAATATAATGTTTGTAGGACGTATTTAGAGCATTATACATTTTAAAGTTGGTTTCATGAGATAAAGACAGGTAAGCTCTAATAAAAACCATTGTTGTTCATATGGAAGTTAAGATTAAACACATCTCTTTATGCAGCTGAGGCAGTGATTTCCTTTCACCCTAAGTTCTCACATGGGTTTTCCCCACGGTCGTTTAGCCATCAGCTGATGGCCCAGCCAATAGTATCAGAGTGCAAACATCATTTGGTAAAAAGGCATATTGTCTGTTGCCAGGAGGATTGGTGAAAATAGGAAAAGTTTGTTATATTAATTAAAATGTCTTATTTTGTAGGTCATGACATGCCTTCCTTTTGCAAAAGCGCTCAGATTTCAAACCGAAAACGGTCGCACCATGTCAAAATACCCCAAGTAAGTGCAGGGATGACCACTGGTATATTTATTTTTTTCCAAGTGATTTTTTTTAACGTTTTTCCAATGTACATATTCGACAAACAATAATCACTTACATTGAGTATTATGGTTAATACATATCTGCTTAATTTGTGCCGGTGTTTGCCAGTGCTTTACACCGGCACCTCTTTCTAAACACATTCACCTATTTATTCACCACATGGTGGAGCTGTGTGTCTATTTTTTAGGAGAATTCCTCAGTGGCGATTTAATAACTTTTAAACAAGCACAAAGGTACAGTTGTCACTGGCATTTGGTAGTGGTGGGAGGAAGAGGGCTGGTGCCAGCTGCAGTTGACTCCCGAGAAATACTTTGGGCCCTGGCACATACTTTTTTTACAAATTAAGTACTGATATACATGAACTATTTCTCGTTCAGGTTGGTGCATTCAGTCTGATGATCTGCTGCCCTCTCCACCTATCATGTAGTGGACAAGGGCCAGTTTACTTAAATTTATTGTAACCAATCAACAGGGCCCTCAATCTCCCAACTGAGAAATGGTTTAACTTTGTGGTAGCGTCTTAGCAGTTACTTTGCACACTTCTAACTTGTTTTGGGTTAGTCTTGGTGTCCATCCCTATTAACCCTCTACCTTGTCAGACAGAGCTGTCTCTACAGTCCCTATCAGCACTGCTGCCTACACTCAGCATGTGTGTGTACCCTCATACAAGGAGGGGACTAAGGAGCCCTATCCAAGAATTTTCTCTGTGGTTGTCTGTTTTGGCATGAATCAAAAAAAGGGGGAGTTAGAGACCTCTGCGCTGTTTGGACTATCTTTCCACCCTTCTTCATAGTTTGAAAACAGAAAGTTTTCTTAAAATAACCCTCACCCACCTAGATTTCCCATGGTGGCTTGCTTCATCTTAGTGTTCTTTCAATCCCACTGCGGAACGGGCGTGCTGCAACGAAGACGTGCAAGGACTTTTAGTCAAATGCTATAAAGAGGCGGAGGTATAAGAGTGTGTGGGTCTAATCTAGGGTTAAAAAATACCTGGCTAAGTAGGAACAAATATTTTATTCAATCCTCTTGCTGGAAGAAGCCTATGATGAAGCATGCCACTATGGGAAATCTTTCTGTTTATAAACTATGAAGAAGAGTGGAAAGATAGTCCAAACAGCGCGGAGTGACTCTTTTTGGGTGTCTATTTTAGCAGTCAGTTTTTCCAGGTATGTGTCCCTTGTGTCGCCCTGGGGGATCCTTTAGTCCTCTTGCTCGCAGAGATAGGCACACCTGCAGCTCAGCAGTAGCACACTTGCAGAGATCCAATAACAAAGGTTTTAGTGTGGGAGCCGTAGGCGATTTCCAGGTCGTTGCTATTCATCAAGTCTGTAAACATCATCACATATTTATTATTTTTGGAATGTAGCAGACATGTTATTTCTACTGTCAATGATGTTGTGTCAGCCCAGAACCGTGCAATTACCGGACAAACCCTGACTGCTTCTGAGCATGTACACTTAGACAAATTACGATTTGACCGCAGATACATTTTGTTTAGGAACTTTGGGGTTAGGTAGGTTTGATGTCAATAATTAAATTGGGTCTATTTGAGTCTAGAAATGCAGGAGACCCTCTTAAGATATTTTAGTGTGGTCTCCCATTGCTTATTCAACAAATCTTGACCAACATGGCCTAGGGGTCATTGACCTCCACCTCGGGGGGGGGGGGCGGCTTTGCAGTTGAGCTGCCGCAGAAAACAATTCATAATGTTGTGTCCCTAGGCCCACCCTGTCCAAGGGGTTGTACGGTTGTCGCAGATCCTCAAGTTTTCTGCCCGTCTCCTACTTTAGATCTGAGAGTATACTATACAGATTACGAAAAAGGCTCTTGGACAGGATCACAAGCAATGTCAGGAAATGTTATAATAATCTGGGTAATTGCAACATTTTGGCAATGGCCACCCTACCTATTGGGGAGAGGGGCAGCACTTTTCAGAAGTACAAAGATGAGTGTATCCTTGTGAGTGCCACCCCCAGATTGCCCTCTATGCTTTCTTAGTCTGAGTGTTATACATTAGCGCCTAAGTAATAGAACATTGTAGGTCTCCACTCAATCTCTACTTTGGCTAGTACTTCCTTCTCTGCTACCGATAACCCAAGTAGTATGAACAGGCATGCTTTTGACCAATTTTGCTTTAATCCTGAATATGTGGCAAACGCGTTGAATAGTTGCATCACTGGATGAATATCTCTCCATATATCATGGAGTTACACTTGTGTTTCATCCATGTACATGGACACTGTGTCCCATGGATCACCACTCAGCAATCCCCAGTCTGAATGCCAGCTTCTGAACAGGTTTGCCAATGGTTACATGGCAATGGCAAATATTATCTGGGACAATGGGCTCCTCTCCCTATGTAAAAGGCATTCAAGATGTTGTGCGGACTCTGACTATGGGCTTAGAGTAAATGAATTTGATCCATTGCATAATTTCTCACCCAGTCCCATTTCTTCAGGTACAGCCAAGAGATATGGCCACCCCTATGTATCGAAAGCTGTTTTGATGTCTTTTAAGGACAGCGCCACAGAAAGGAAGCCCTCCCAAGACAATTCTGCCATTAGGCAAAATAATCAGCGCAAATTTAGAAACGTGTTGTGGCCAGTTGTAAAACCATTTTAGTTTCAGATGAACCAGTGTGGATAGGCAGGGCATCAGTCTATTGACTATCACCTTCCCCAATACTATGCAATCCATGTTCAACAAGGATAGAGGTCTGTTTGAGCACACCTCCAAGGGGTCTTGGCCTTGTTTGAGAAGCACAACTACCAAAGCCTCTCTCTTTGTCCCTATTAGGATTCCCCTTTCACTAGCATCACTATACAATTGATGGATCCTTGGTGCTACTTTAGCTCTGTGGGTGGAGTAAAACTCCACCGGGAGCCCATATGTCTCAGAAGTTTCCTTCAGGCCATCTAGTCTATCACTATCTTAATTACTTCAATTGTGAGTGGCTCATCTAGTTCCTGTCACTGTAATGTAGCAATACATAGCACTGGAATCCCTTATAGATTGGCCCTCAGGAGTGCTACGTCTGTCCTTGGTGCTGCTGTGTATAAGATTTGTGGTAGTCTAGCTTAAATGCATTGTGTTTTGGTTCCAAGGTGGTCTGTACTTCAGTGATGGCTGGAATCAATTTCTCATATTGCCCAGGCTGGCATATCAGTTGAGGCGCCTCTGTATCTGTTGCCTTTGTCCTCTTGGGACTAGTATTTTGACAAGCTGAGCCAATACTCTAGTGTACCCCTTTGGAGTATTGTTGTTTGTCCATTATCTCCTACTACAGGGTTTGTGGATGACCTTCCTCAGTGGGCCATATCCAGCCTTAGTGCAAGACCCCCTAGCCAGTGCAGATCCCCCAAGTGCAAGCCTTGGAGGTTACTCTCTATCTCCGCTGACCTCGGTTGCCTATGTTTCTTTTTTAATTTTTTTTAATTTTAGGAGTTTTGTATAGCGCTAGCTGGACCAGAGAGCGCTTCACAGCAAGTACCTTATGTGCAACTAGGCAGTACAGAGAATATAGAAGAACATAGCGATTCGCGCCGAAAGCATAAGGCGCATAGGGGTGGGGGTCAGACCAAGCACAAATAAGCAACTAATGTTACCTGACCATATAAGCAACAAATACAATAGACGTTCCTTTACAGAGACATGAAACAATTGTCACAGTATCAGTAAAAATGCTCCTATAGAGTCTGATCAAATTACAGTTCTGTCATATTAAGCAGGAAAATATATGCAGTGTGTCATGGGAGGTGACTTAGTTATGTAAAATAGTAATGCACATTCCTTAAGTCGAGTAGCCAAAGAGTTTTCTTGTTCAGAAAATACAAGTATCCGAAAAGTTTTCTAAATCAGAGACAATGACACCAGTCACCTAGTTGAAGTTAGATGGCGTGTGGGCTAAGGTACTTCCTTAGCTCCTATCTGCTCACTCGAGAGCGGTCAAAGAAGAGGACTTTGAGCAGGTTTTTGAATTTTGGAAACAAGGGGATCGTTCTGATGTGGGGGGATGGAATTCCAGATTTTGGGGGTGTTTCCCGCAAACAATCTGTTCGCAGTTTTTTGTTTGCGAGTGTTCAGCGGGATGAGTAGCAGAGTGTTGGAGCTCCTGAGGTTCCTGGACTGGCCGGCCCTTTTGAGTTTGGCAGCTAGGTTTTCCGGCTTGCATGTGTGTAGGGCTTTGTGTGTGAGGCAGGCTGTTCTGAAGCAGGCTCGCAACTTAATTGGGAGCCATTTAAGTTCTCTGAGTGCAGGGGAGATGTGTTCGAATTTCTTAGTTCCGGTGACCATTCTGGCTGCTGCATTAGAGGTTGTTTTCAGGGGGGCGAGGTGGGATTTTGCTGTACCAGTCAGGGCTGTAATCCCATAATCGATTCTGGAGAGCACCAGTGCTTGGGTGGCTTGTTGAAGGTCCTTGGGCGGGAGGAAGGGTTTTATTTTGTACAGTAGTTTCAAGTTGAGAAAGGCACTTTTAGCAGATCTTGTAACGTCTTTTTTTGTGTCCAGTTTCGGGTCTAGGATGATACCTAGAGATTTTTCCGAATCCGCCAGGGTGAGGTTGCGATTGAGGGCGTCAATAGCTTTGAGCCATTCTGCAATTTGGGGGTTTTCGTCTTTGTTGAAGATGAGGAGTATTTCCATTTTCTCTTGATTGAGTTTCAGGTGGTTACTTGAGAGTCAATGTTAAACCTCTCTGAGCGTGGTGTTGAGTCTCTGGATGTCCTCAATGGAGGAGGTTTCCAGATATAACTGCGTGTCATCAACATATAAGTGGAAAGGGATGTTGGATTTCCTGAGTAAAGTGGTGAGGGGTTCAATTTAAATGTTGAAAAGCTGAGGAGAGAGCACTGACCCTTGTGGAACACCCCTGTTAACGGGGTGGAGTTCGGATTCGAATTGTTTTTTTATTATTCTTTGTGAGCGATTGTGGAGAAAGGAAGAGAACCAGTGGAGGACCGTCTCTTCAAGACCAACCCTTTCTTGTAGAACCTTGAGGAGAAGTCTGTGGTCGACTGTATCGAATGCAGCCGATAGGTCCAGGAGGATGAGAAGGCAGCATTGGCCCGAGTCAAGTGACTTGTGTAGATCATCTATGACATTGAGGATTGCGGTTTCAATGTTTGATAGTTCTTCAAGATTGAGGGTGAGGACCCCAAGGCGTTTACCGCATCACAGAGAAGCATCGCAGAGAAAGCTTCAATGAAATGGGGGGTGGACTCCATCCCTGATAGTGCCCTCAGCTGTGGAGAAGAACTAATGCCAGTCATCTGGGGCTCCCCTTATATGTCCTATGGGGTCTTTTTGCTATGCATTGTGATAATGATACAATATTTATTGCCAGTGGGGGGTTCTCATACCAAATGAGTGCCTGGCATGTATGCTGTGTTCCAGCACACTTCCCTATACAATGGTAGGAACACCATTCTTTCCCAGCAGTTGGAGAGCATTCTCTGCACCTTTGTCTCCTGACATTAGATCATATTAAATTGAGTTAATTTCCTCCCCCTCGTTGTTGCCCACTTCACACAGGGTGAGGAAGGTTACTGGGCTGTCACAAGTCTTGGATGCTCCTTCCCATACCTCCAGCCGTTTTTTTTAGGAGAGGTCATATGCTGAGGTCTTCTTGACATGCTGTTGCCCATAGCCCCCTGGCTTAGCAGCACCTCCGGCATGTGTCTTCACTGCGTCATACCAGAGATTGCCTGCTTCGGTGCTCTACGGGCTAGTCTCCTGGGGTGCAGGAGGTTACCTTCCACTCCCTCTTGGGAGCCAATGCTCTTGTAGCTGCTTGGCCCTGCCCCGGTGCCTCATTTTGTCTCCCACTGCCTCACCAGGGACATAGCGGCCATTCTCTGCCTCCGCACCTCTGAAAGCAGCCCTGTCGCATTACTGCCTCTGGTGGAGCCCGAAGGGAAGAAAAGCAGGCTCACACCAACTAGTGGACTCATTATTTGGGGCGATAGGGTAAGTGAAGGTGGGCGGCCGCTGCAGAGCTCTTTACAGTCTCCATCCCAGCCACCATCTTTGCTCCTCCCCCATCTCTAGTATAGTTATATTGTGATTTCAGAATGACAAAGTGGCTTTAATTACAAGTGATAATTTCTAAACTTCAACTTAGAAACACCCCTTCCCTAATGACAATGCCTAACCAAGAGGCAAGTCAGTTCTCAAGTCTATCTTATAAGTGTTTTAGGTTACTGTTATAGCTGGATCAATATTAACATCCATTAAAACATATATGATAGTTTTTTGTACAGTGTACATCCTGAACTGATGTATTTCAAGGTGCTCTCAAATGCGATGATAAAGGAAAAAAGGCATGGTGATATAAGGTAATTAACAAGGATCACACAATTTTGGCAACCAGGGAAACAGAGATTTGTCCCAAGTTTCCTGGTTGCACAATTCAGGCATTAGATGAGTGTCCCTTTCTCTCTCCAGTTTTAATCCAAAAGGCTAATACTCTGTTTTTAAAACTAACAGGTGCAACATCAACCAATCTATTAATCCACATTTGTAGAGCGTTTCACTGTCACCCCTAAGGGTATCTGGGCGCTGATGGCTCCATGTCTCAGTCGAAAAGCCAGGTCTTGAGTTTCTTTCTGAAGTCTGGTGGAGCAGCAAGTCTTGGTGGATATATAGGAGAAGGAGCTGCCCCCGCTGCAGCTGTGGGTTGATTGCGAGGGCGAGCGAGGCATAGCTCTGGTCTAGCGGGCAGATGGAAGTTTAATATTTTAAATAAGTAGATGTATAATATGTTAAGTCAAGTAAAATCAAGTTGAAACAAGAAGACTTTGTAGAAAAAGGTGATTAAGGGAAGGGTGGGAGCAGAAATCACATGAAGACTCGGCTCATATTTGGCTAGAAGTGTCAAGGAGGCCTTGATCACAGCCAAAATCAGACATCAGGTTGAACCTGAGTCTGGCAAAGTTCAAGCCTTTAGAGGCTCGCCTCCCTCTAGATGGTACCACAGATTGTGGCAAATGCTGGGAGTAGAAACAATCTTGTATGATAAGGTAGGGATATGACAAGAGTTTCAGAACTGTGATTGCCTTCTCCGGCACAATTTTTCCAGGGACACAGGCTCACGCTTGGAGCAATCCCGTAACAAACCGTCCCTTTCCCTCGTTCGGCTTCAATGTCCAATTCAGAGAAAGCAATCCTGTAAGTGCTTCTTTAGTAAGTAATACTTCCCATTTTTGTAATGGCGACTCAGTGTTCAAGGAATGCTTCTAATCCCAGCTTAGCGACAGTTCAAGCCGGCTTAATAATATTTCAAACACAAAGCCACCTTCCACCAGCTGAACTCATTTCAGAACGGGTGCTCTTTTCCGTGCAAGTGGCCGCACACCAATACTTTTACAACAACAGTTCACAAAAAACTAAAAGGCACTCTGCTGGTTTTCAGAAATCCAGGTTTAATTAAATCACTTACGAAAAGCCAACATTGAAAAATACACTGCCTGTCGAAACGCGTCTGTTGGTTAATAAACCTGGATTTCTGAAAAACCTGTGTAGTGCCTTTTAGTTTATTGCGAACTATTGTTGTAAATAATGGAGCGTGAATAAATATATATATATATAAAAATTCCCCAACCGTATCTGATTGAGGAGCCAGCACTCGTTATTGTGGGGGGTTCTCTCGTTTATTGCGTTGGTTACAGCATACACACGAACATTACAGGGACGCCTTTCTCAACCTGAAATGCGCCATATTGGTGCGTCTTTTAAAACCTACATTAAAATTGAAGATGCACTACCTTTCATAGTGATTGGGTGAATACAACCATGTGGGCAGACTACAATTCATTCATGCTAAGCTACATTTCTAAGCGCTAGCTGTAGCGCCACCTTTCAAGCACCACCAGCGTTCTGGCAATATATATATATATATATATATATATATATATATATATATATATATGTGTGTAAGTATATATATCTATATATTCACAGAAAAAAACACAGGTTTCAGGGACGTTATAGTTAGTTGGACATTTCACTCGTACAAAACCAGTGAAATTCGGCCGTTATAGTTAGTTCAGCTAACTATAACTCGCGCCCCTGCAATGCACTGCTGATGATGTCACGGCAAACAGAAATGTCCCGGGGGTGGGCACCCTGGGACACTGCAGGAGCCGGCCCTGAGGGGTGGTGGTCCCCAGGGCCATCAATGGCTCCAGGAGGGGGTCGCGTGGCCCCCTCCCATCATTTAAACAGCCCCATGGAGGTGGTGGTCCCTGGGGCTTGAGGAGCCCACGAGGCCCCCCCACTAATCAGGGAAGCCCCGAGGAGCTGGTGGTCCCCATGGCAGCATGGGGGGGTTGGGACCCCCCAACGCATTTATTGTTGAAGCCCCAGGGAGGTGGGGAGCCCACGCTTTGGTTTTCTTTTTTCTCTGCCAGATTCACGAACCCCATTAAAAAAAATGTTTTTTTGGGCCCTGGTGGTCCATGTGGAAGCCCCTGAGAAGTCCTAGGGTGTCAGGGTGTTTCTACCCTGCCCCCTTTCCTTTTTTTTCACCTTTTTTTCTACTGATTTCTTGTGACTCGTTTACCGAGTCACAAGATGGCTGCCAATACTTACTGGTTTGGAGTATTGGCAGCCAATCAGAAGTCAGCTTGTGCTCGGGAGGAGTCATGACTCCTCCTTGGTGCTCAGATATCGAAAGTTTTCTTTTTTTAATCTCTCAGGAACTACTGAACATATTTACACCATTTAACAAAGAGGTCGCTTTCTGAACCAAGAGCTACCTTTTTGCCAAATTTGGTGTAATTCCGTTAAGCAGTTCGGGCTGTAGCCTGTTCCAATTTTTCCTATGGAAATTAACATGGGTAAAACGCATTGGCCCCCCACTTTTTTCTTGGTTCCCGCTTGATGAATCACCCTGAAACTTTCAAGACAGGAGCTGACCAGAGCGCCCCATTAGTTTTGAAAATTTCGTGAAGATTCGTCAACCGGCGCCAAAGATATTGGCAAATCAAAAAACGCTTTTCCTATGGAAAATAGGCCTTAACTATAACTAACTGGGGGGGGGCGGAGCTTGCCCAGCCTGAAGATGGCTGCCTTGTGATAGAGCTCCACCACACACTGTCTATATCCGACAGAATGTGAGGCTTCAACTGGTCCAATCCTGCATGGGGACGATCGATCTGTAGTCCTGATGATCTGCTGACGCTGGGGCTGTGCTCAAAGCTGCTGATTCCTGAAGCGGGGCTACAATCTGGCCGGTGAGGTCTGCGGCGCGGTGAGACCTAATTGGCGGGCTGCTGTGGGTGGAGCCTGATGCGAACGCTGTTCCCTGGGCCGAGGTCGGACCACAGATACTAACGGGCACCCCTAATGCAGCTGAATCCGGTTGATTGCCCCTGGCGCTGCCTTTGTGGACTGCTGGGGTGCCTTGGTGCTGCGGTCGCCGCGGTGAGCCCTTGCTGGCGACGATGCCTAGATCCGCGAGGAGAGCGGCCGTGCCCACGGTGGTGGAGGGCTGTTGTTGCTAGTGACGCAGCGAAGCCAGCAGAGTCCCTGTCTGTGGGCGTCCGGAGCTGCAGACGATCTGGAGTGCCCTGCTGCCTGGAGAAACGTGGAACAGGTGAGGCGTGGCTAGGCCGGGTTGCGGGGAGGCCAGGGTCGTGATTACATCCCTGGGCTCTGCGTGGCCTCTCTCGCGCTCTGCCCGGTTGCTGGCATTGTATCTCAGCTGAGGGAGCCCTACATTGTGGTCCCCGCTCCCGGGGGCATTGCGTGGCGTGAGCGGTTGACCCAAGCCCGGTGCGGCGAAGAACTGTGGGCCGCGCCGCGCTGCTGGGGATCTACTTCCTGCCTCACTGGCCTATATCTTCATTGCCTGACTTGCTGGTCCCCCGACTGGAGTGCACTACCTGCAGGTGCTGCCTGGCATAATCCTGCTACCACCATCCTCTTAGCGCTGTTGGACACGCAGGGTGGCCCCCCCCTTTTGTGAGTTTACACGACGGGTGGCCTGTTCGCGGCCTGGCTGGCACTGCAACTATCTGCCTCCTGCCGAGTTTGCCTACTTTCGCTGACACAGCCCATAAGTTCTGGTCATTCTCACCGTTTGCTGAACTCCCCCAGCTAGATTCAGCGAGCATGTTCCTCTGTGGTGCGTTGTGCTGTGGCTATTGTGATGGGGAAACCAGACAAATCTCATCCCAAGCTCAACTTTGAGCAGCGCAAGTCTCTGCGTTGTGAAGAAGCAGCGGACAACGCGCTTTCCGAGTCAGATGCCCTGTCTGATGACCCGGTAGGTGACATTAAACAGATTATCACATCCATGCAGAAGGGTCTAACTGCCATCAACTCGAAAATTGATACGCTAGCATACAGGATGGATAGGATGTCGGAGAGGGTTGATAAGCACTCCGAGCATATTGATATGGCAGAGTGCCACATCACAGAGATTGAAGAGGCCCAGTCTGATTCCGGTGGCACCCAGAAGCATGTTAAACACTCATTAACTACCTTGCAGGACAGAGCTGAGGACTTGGTGGCCCGTTCATGGCTCAGCAACCTCCGTACTACAGGCCTGGCAGAGTCTACGGCCACGGGTAATATGGAGTCATTTGTAGAAAAATTGCTTACGACTCTGTTAGGCGCGGACACTTTCTTCACCTATTTGTCGTGGAGAGGGTGCATCACTCACTTGGCCCTCGCCCTCAACCTGGTGCCCCGCCTTGGCCCATAATTGCAAAACTCTTAAACTACTGGGACAGGGATGCTGCGTTGCGTAAGGCATGAGAGCCTTACAATATGAGGGGGCCTCCCTCTCTCTGTTCCTTGACTTCACCCTGAAAGTGCAGGAGGCCAGACGGCAGTTTATTCCCCTAAAACGCAAACTACGTGAGCAGCACATAGAGTATGCTATTCTATACCCGGCACGACTCAAGGTCTTGTTTGATGGCAAACCTAAGATTTACTCTGACCCCCAGTCCTTACAGAAAGCGTTTAAAGACTGGGAAATAGCTGGCTTGTGTGGGACAGGGCAGAATGACACTCCTGCTGCAGCTGGTGGTGCTGGAGGACTTGATGACAATGACTGAAGGGGTGTGCAATTATCACACATGGGTTGCTAATTTGATGTACTCATCGTAGTGGTTTTACAATGTTTTGGGGCACATGTATATTGTCATGATGGTTGGTGGGCCGGGTGGTTGGGTGTGATGGCTGCGGTATTGTGTATTTGCATTGGGCACGCTTCTTCTACCTGTGTCCGCACTACTCACAGGTAGCAGGTTAGCTGGTGCCTGTCACGCCGCTTGCTTTACTTCCCATTCTAGAGGTGTGCTGACATGGCTCAACCCCAAGCGGGCCTCAAGCTGGAACAATGTGAAACGGACCTGGTGGGTAGATATAATGGGCCCAATTCACAGAACTAATTTAAGACAAAATCCTAAACTTACTACCATTTCCGTATTCACAGAAGGCACTTACTCATTTTGGTATTCACAGAAGACACTTACTCACTTCGTATTCACAGAAGTTAGGAGTCCTAACTTTAGGACTCCTAAATGCCTTCTGTGAATACCGAAAGTCTTAAAATTAGGATTTTTCTCAGTTTAGGAGTCCTAAAGTTAGGAGTCCTAACTATACTACCACTAAACTGAGAAAAATCCTAATTTTAAGGCTTTCGGTATTCACAGAAGGCATTTAGGAGTCCTAAATTTAGGACTCCTAACTTCTGTGAATACCGAAATGAGTAAGTGTCTTCTGTGAATACCAAAATGAGTAAGTGCCTTTTGTGAATACCAAAATGGTAGTAAGTTTAGGATTTTGTCTTAAGTTAGTTCTGTGAATCGGGCACGTTGTGTCTAGGTGTTATAGTCCTGAGTGGGAATTTTTTATTGTAAATTCCTATTGCCCGAACTGTGACGATCCCGTGTTCTATCAGTCCCTTTTTTCATTACTCAAGGATTGCCAATCCCTATCGGTATTCCGGGGGGGGGGGAGATTTTAATTGTATACTGGACACGTCTCTCTACCGCTCGAAGGGACCCTCTCGCCCCTTATCCGCCTCAGCGAAGGCAATAATTGATATCACCTTGCAGCTACAACTGGCTGATGTGTTGAGATCTCGCATGCGTGGCGGTTACACACTATTTGGCCCAGCATGATACACATACGCGCATAGACTATCGGTTCATTTCACAGACTTTGTTACCGAAAGTTCAGGACTGCTCGATCCTGGCCCGTTCTTTCTCGGACCATTCGCCTATTGCGTTAATAATTTTGGTGCCCCCGCATTCCCCTCCCCCTTTTTTGTGGCGCTTTCCCCCTTATTCATTACTGGATTCAGTCTTTACTTCCAAGTTGCGCGACGCGATTTCTGAGTTGGGAGGCGTTCAAGAGGTGTTGCCATTAGCAAACATGTGGGTGTTCTCCGTCCATTCGAGGTCGTCTTGCTCTGCTGGAGACCCCTCTGTCAGATCTGGAGGCCCAACTGTTCCTTAGAAATTACCCCGATTTGCGCGAGCGACTCAAAGCTATGTTGGCTGACTTTCATAAGGAGGCTGACAATGAGGTCAAGCATATGGGCAAGTATGCTTCAGCAAGACTTTAAGGAGAAGCTGACCGGCCAGGATAGGTGTTGGCAGCATTGGTTCGCCGCCGTACGGACTCTGGGTGCATTACTGAATTGATAGACAATGAGGGTACAGTCCTGACGGAACAAACCAAAATCAACAAAAAGTTTTACTCCTATTAACAGGAGCTTTATTGCTCCATGCTTTCCTCCAGTGACGATGACATAGCACACTACCTAGAATATATTCAACTTCCATGGCTACAGAATTGGCAACGTGAATTCTTGATGCGTCCCATTGAGGCTTCGGAGGTTTGGCTTGATCTGTGCTCGATGCGGAAGGGCAGTGCCCCCGGGCTGGATGGTCTCACGGTCACCTTCTATAAGGATTTTAGTGATCTTCTAATCCTGCATCTAATAACTTTATTTCACAAGATAGCTGCGGATGGGATAAGGCCTTCTTCCATGCGTGAAGTGCTGATTATCACTCTGTTGAAACCGGGTAAGGACCCCCCATAGGTGCCCTTCTTATCGCCCGCTCTCACTACTCAACGTAGACACCAAAATCTACGTGAAAATTCTAGCTAATCGTCTATCCCCGCTTCTTCCTCAACTGATCGGTCCTGAGCAAGCTGGTTTCATACCAGGACTTACGCTCTCGTATAATCTCCGTATGGTGTTTGGTGCCCTGCAACATGTTCGGCCAGAGATTAAGGCGACGGCGGTCTTTTTGGATGCCGAAAAGGCCTTCGATTCGATCGAATGGAAGTTCATGCATGCGGTGTTGCGTCGAATAGGAGTCGGTGAGGTCTTTCTACAATTGATCTCGGTGCTATATAACTCGCCAATGGCTCAAGTTCGTACGGGTGAGGCGGTCTCAGTCCCATTTCAAATCTCCAGAGGCACCCGACAGGGGTGCCCTTTATCCCCGTTATTATATGCAGTGGCTGCTGAATCCCTGCTACAGGCGTTACGCAAGTATCACGGTCATATAGGGTTTCGGTTTCCTAACTACAATCTAATCACTTCAGCCTATGCTGATGATACACTCTTGTATGTTTGCGATCCCAAGGACCATCTAGCTCCAGTTATACATGAGGTGCTGCGCTTCGGGGGACTGTCTGGCTTTAAGATTAACTGGGATAAGCCCTTAATATTCCCATTGACTTCGGCCACGGCGCAGTTCCCGCTTGACTTCCTACTACAATGGACGTCCGACCCGGTGCATTACCTGGGCATCCAAGTGCACTCAGATGTGGTAATTAAGGCTAATTCCGGTAGGGTGATTGATAAGCTCGGGGATGATATAGATAGATGGATCTGGCTCCCACTGTCCTTGGCCGATAGGGTCTCATTAATGAAGATAGTAGTGCTCCCTCGCCTGCTCTTTCTTTTTGTAAATATTCTTATAGTGGTGCCCCAGCACCTGTTTCGAGAAATTCGGTCTCTGATGACTAAGCTTGCATGGGCGGGTAAGTCCTCTAGACTCACCTTGGATACTCTCATGCTCCCATGCACGGCTGGGGGATTGGGTGCCCTGAATCTTGAACTTTATTACAGGGTCGCACAGGCCTCTCACGCATACAGCTGGCTGTATGACCCACATAATTTGCCTCACCTCCAGATAGAAAAGGTCGCTGCTGCCCCGTACACATTGCGTCGCTTTTTAACACAGGCACCCACAAGACGTTGCGGTATACTTGACTTGTTCATGCGTGGAATGCACTTCTTAGAATGTACAATGGTGCACAATTGTATTTGCCTCGGTTGCGGGTGGACTGGTGCCAATGGTTTGTGCTCAGCTCGGAGAGGGACACCCTAGACTCCCTACACAGTTTGCAAAAAAATACAGTTGGAGATCTGTTCAAACACGGGCGGGTGGGCACATGGGAAGAGGTGGCTGGTGATGACAATTCACAATCGGCACTGATGAAATTCCATTTCTTTAGAAGTCGGCATGCTATGCAAGCTGTACTTGGGGATGAGCTCCTAGAGCCAATAGTCAACCCACCCCTGACTACACCCTTCCGCTCACAAACTCCTGGTAAGCTGATTTCTAGACTTTATGCCTCGGCCTTAGCCACTAAGACTTCCACTCTCAGTAAGGTAAGGCAGGCCTGGCAGGCGGATATAGGCGTCCCAATCACGGATGAAGTATGGTCCTATTGCTGCAAAGTCACTCATAAGATTTCCATAAATTGTCGTCATAGGTTGGCACATTTTATATTTTTTTATTATTCTCCACTACGCCTCTTTAGATATGGCTTACGGGATTCTGATAACTGTGAGTGCTGTGATATGCCGGGGGCTTGGTTCTTTCATCTGGCCTGGCAATGCCCTCAGATGGAGGCCTATTGGGGTGATTTTTCAGATGTTAAATGACATAATTGGGCTCACCCTTGCTCTGGATCCCTTGCTGGTGCTTCTTGGGTACACCAAGCATCTCCGGAACAATGTGCGTAAACTCGCAGCGATGGGCCTCCTGTTAGCTAAGCGTAGACCGGCGCTGCGATGGATGAGGGATCCTGTACCTACTGTTGCAGAATGGGAAGGGGATATGATCTACTCTAACACCCAAACAGATGTTTATAATGAAATGCTCCCGCCTTGTAAACACCCGAAAAGCTTTTGGGGTCTGTTTGCCCAATATCGCCTGGCCCAGCAAACGTCTGAAGAAGAGCAAGACGGTGAAAGGAGTATTGTTGTCATTATTTTATGTTTCATGCCCTAGTGTATACTTGCAGATAATTTGGCACTGTCACGTGATTTATGTACATCTGTCTACAATGCTCATTATTGTATAATGTCCTACGTGCAACTAAATTCTCCTGCAGTGGTGTCATTCATGCTTTTCCCCCTCCCCCCGCTCGCCACTATACCTTGTATCGACATTTTGCGTTTCAAAACTGGTTTTGGTCTATGTGATCTGCATCTTTATTCTTTTGTATTTTTGTTTGTATTTTTGTGATTTAAAATACAATAAAAAAAAATAAAAAAAATATATAACTAACTACCTACAGTAGGTATATATATTCACTGAAAACGCCATAGGTTTTACAGACGTTATAGTTAGGAATTAGCATTTAAAAAACCTTTGAAATTCAGGGACGTTACTGTTAGTTGGACATTTGACTCATATAAAACCAGAGAAATTCGCCAGTTATAGTTAGTTGAGCTAAGTATAACTCGCGCCCCCGCAATGCACTGGTGATGACGTCACATATTACATCACTCATGAGATGGTCAGTGACATCACTGATGACATCACTGATGACATCTCAAATGACATCACTGATGATATCACTGATAATATCATCCAGTTAATGTGTGATTCTGTAAAGTTTAAATATTTTTCATATATATCTATGCCAAGGTGTATTGAAGAATTAATGGATTTACAAGTGCCTGAATGGATTATTTAGTAGGTGCGTGACTGACTGTATAAATGAGTGATTGAACGTGTCTTACTGAATGCATGGGTTAGTGACTAAACTGTGTGAAAGTCTGTATTAGTCTCTCACTTGGTGTATAAGCGGCTGCATGGGTTGGTGAGTAGCTACATGAGTGTCTATATGGGTTATTGATTTGTTGTCTGAGTATCTGTATGAGTGCCTGAGTGTCTGTGTGGGTGGGTGGGGGGTGTGTGACTCTGTGCATAGATGTCTGAGTGGGGGATTCAGTGGTTGCATGGATTCAAAAGTGCATCTGGGAAGGGCTGTATGGGTGAGTTAGTGTGTGTATGGGTGTGTTGGTGAGTGAATGAATGTCTCAGTGGTATATGTGTGAGTAACTACATATGTTTTAAGGCAGTATATGTGAGTGTTGGAGTATATAAATGACTATACGTGAGTACGTTATTTGAAGAGTGGGTGTATAAATGAGTGTCTGCTTGTATCAGTGATTTTATAAGACAGTAAATATGTGTTAGTATCTGCATAAATAAGTGATGTGGTGTGTGTGTAAATAACGCAGTTGGTGTGTATAACTGTATACATGAGTAAATGGGTATGTGATTGACTCTTTGCATGACTGACTAGGTGTGTGAGTAACTCTATGCATGAGTGGCGGAGTATGACTGTATGTATAGGTGTATGAGTGAACATTATAGTACTGTATTGATGAGTAACTGCATGTATAAGTGAGTGGATGTGAGTGTAGACCTAGGAAATAGTGGATCGTATGTAGTATCCAGCATTGTTGTGTGTATGGTTTCAAAAATAGTAGTTTGTATTTTAGAGTGCGTGTATCAAAGTTTATATTAGGCCATCAGTATGTGCATCAGATTATCATGTGGATGATGTCATCAGTGATGTCATCAGTGATGTCATTTGAGATGTCATCAGTGGTGTCATCAGTGATGTCACTGACCATCTCATGAGTGATGTAATATGCGACGTCATCACCAGTGCATTGCGGGCGCGCGAGTTATAGTTAGCGCAACTAACTATAACGGGCGAATTTATCTGGTTTTATATGAGTCAAATGTCCAACTAACTATAACGTCCCTGAAACCTATGTTTTTTTCTGTGAATTTCGAAGGTGTTTAAAATGTTAATTTCATATTTTAATATTTATAAAACCTATATTTTTTCTATTTTTTGTGTGTAATATTTCGGAACTCTATTATCCTTTTTTTAATTAATTTTAAAAATTATGTAATGTTTTATATCTTCAAAAAACAGTATGTATATCTTTTTTTGTTGTTGTTGAGAAAGCTGGAGTCCCATACCGGTAGTGTACCCAGCTCCATCAGCACGCGAATCCTATCCGCCATATTGCTAAACTTGTAAATGATGCGCATTTCGTATCCGACGGGTTCGTGGCACCGTGTCCCGCGTAACATCATTTGCGTATGTGGTCGAACCAGCTGCTACTTTGGTATGCGATGGGTACGCAGTACCAAGCTGCACGTTACGTCATGTACGTATGGGGTCGCGCCCACTGCGCGTTGCGTATGCAACGAGTGCACGCTGCCTGGCCCTGTGTTACGTCATAGATGTATGGTGTCATGCCGGGTACGCCATTCCCTCATATTTTTTGTCTCAAATCTATATCTAAATAAGTTTAAAGTGTATATGAGAACAAGCGATAATCTAAAATATTTTAAACATTTATATATTTCGAATTGTAATAAACTTACATTATGGTAAATATATTTTTTCAAAGTCACGTCGGGTGCGGCCTCCTTGCGCGCTCGGTGCGCGATTGCCATGTGACCTTAAAGAAAAGCATTTGATTGGTTCATAACATTTCCCATTGTAACAGTTGGAGGACCCTACCCATTTTAGTCCTTCTCAACAGGGTTTGATGAGAGACTCCTCTTCTGCTTCGAGAGCTTTTTTGAAAACCTTTTGCTATGTACACATATCTGACACTACACACAACATGCAACCATCATCTTCATCAATATTCATGCTCTGTAAAGTAGCCTTCCACCCGTGATAGCCATGCACCTAAAAGTTACATACCCGAAGTTTTCCCCACTGCCAGACATGGTTGCATACACTGTCCACATTTTATAACAACAACGGTCCCATACAAGAGAAATAGATATGGTATCACAATTTTTACAATCAAAAACTGGAATTATCTAGAAACTACGCTAAAGGGATAAATACAATTTTAATAATAATAAGGAGAAAAGGCAAGAAATTAATATACACAAAGGTAAGTGAGCAAACCGTGAGTAGGTAAAAAGGAAATCAGACGATTTCCTTACCACAGGCAAGTGACTTAAAAAGGTGACTTTACAGTGTAGGCAAGAGATGACAATATATAAAATATATAAAGTCACAGTAGGTTACAAGTCTCATACTCAATTTACAGGATACAGAGTATAAATATTAGAGTTTAGAGACGTAGGTCGACGACGTTTCGATCCCTATGAGAATGGTGGGATCTCTTCAGGATAAGACGATGAAGCGAATGCCTGGGAAGGTTGCAAACTAACTTCTGTCCGAAATGAGTAAGTGCCTTCTGTGAATACCAAAATGAGTAAGTGTCTTCTGTGAATACCAAAATGGTAGTAAGTTTAGGATTTTGTCTTAAGTTAGTTCTGTGAATCGGGCCCAATATATATATCTTGCCTACTGATGAACGCCAGTAGGTATAGTTAGGACCCAGTTACCATAGTCAAAGAGCTTTTCTGGCTACGAACAGTTTTGGTGTAGAAAGAGCCCTTTTTGTAATTTGGTGTAAATCCATTCAGTAGTTTTGGAGCTATTAAACAAAAAAGAAATATAGTTATCTAGGGACGCAGATCCATCACAGATCCACTGCGGAGGATCCACGTATCCATGCGCCAATAGAAATGCCATGATTGGCTTGCTGCAACCTGACAGAAAAGTTGCGGCCACCATTTTATCTATCGGGATACGGACCCGGGGCCTCAAAATTGAAGTGAAATGTAAAAGAAGGGGTCAGAGTAGAGGTGTCCTGATCAATGGGTGCAATATAGATAACTGTATGGTACCCCTGATGCGCAATACACCCACTCACAGTCCTGCTTACGCACTCCATTATATCACACACTACTACTCATACACCCATTCATATACCCATATAGGCACTCACACATCCATTCATAGACCCATACAGCCACTCACTCACCCACTCGCAGACCCACACAGTCACTCATACATCCACTATCAGACTCACACATCCACTCAGGCACCAACTCACACACCCTCAAAACCACTTAGACACCTATACAGCCACTCACACACCCGGTCAGAGACCCTCAAAACCACTCACACACCCACTCAGACATCCATACAGCCATTCACACACCTAGTCAGAGACCCAGAAACCACTTACTCACCCATTGTCACACCCATACAGCTGCTCACACACCCACTTACGGACCCAGAGAACCACTCACACATCCACTCACAGACACACACAGTCACTCACACACCCACATACATACTTATACAGCCAGACATACACCTACTCACAAAACCACACACCCAATTACATACCCACCACACACTCACACACACACACTTACACACCCACACAATCACACAACCATCTACTCACACACCCATACAGCCACTGACACACCCACTCTGAGACCCAGAAAACTACTCGAACACCCAATCAGACACGCATACAGCCAAGGTTACAGGTAAGTTATAGTTAGGAAATAGCATTGGAAAACCGTAGAAATTTACTGAAAAATACAAAGGTTACAGGAAGGTTATAGTTAGGAAATAGAATTTAAAAAAAAAAACTTTTAAATGTATTGAAAAAAAACAAAGGTTACAAAGTCGTTATAGTTAGGTTCAGATTTTACACACACAAAACCATAGAAATTCAGCAGTCATAGTTATCTCAAGTAACTATTGCTCTTTCCTGGCTACGGCTTATATATCTCAGGAAGGTTATACTTACTTTCTTACTGATTGCTCGTTACACTGATGGGCACGTAGGCAAGCAACAAAGGACCTCCACTTCGGTCTGTCTTGGGCAAGTTTCTGTACACTGCCCCAGCTGTGGTTCAGGGTCTTCATTTCTGTTTCCATAGTTCGCCTGCAGGTAGGTGTTCTTTGGACTGCCTCTCTTCCATATACCTTCTGGGGTCCAGTGGGGAGGCCTTCTTGTGAATGAATCTTATTCTCTTCTGATAGTGTGTCCCATGCATCGCCATCTTTTTCTCACAATGACGGGGTTCATGGTCTCTTGCTTGAATCTTGTGAGCAGTTCCTAGTTGACAATTGTTTACGACCAGAAACTGTGCAAGATTCTTCTCAGGTTACTGGTGTGGAAGGCTGACAGTTTGGTGATCTCGCTTTTTGTCATTCGCCAGCTTTCTGATCCATACAAGAGTGTGGACAGAATGCTTCTCTGCAAAAGCCTCAGTGTTGGCACTGTACTGAGGTGACCTCCACACATTATTCAGCATCCT
Source organism: Triturus cristatus (assembly GCF_964204655.1). Lineage (NCBI taxonomy): Eukaryota > Metazoa > Chordata > Amphibia > Caudata > Salamandridae > Triturus > Triturus cristatus. The sequence goes on from NC_140582.1 coordinate 503,587,575, forward strand.
GAAGGCATTCCTGGCCTTGTTTAATCTGCTCTCCCCTCCACCATGTTTTTATAGTATGGCCTATGCTGGTGAACTCTTCAGTCATGGCTAGGTCCTCTCCATCTACGTTGATTGGTTAAGGCTTTGGGATGTTGAGTGGCAAGAGTTCTGATTTCTTCGTGTTGATCTTCAGGCTCAATTGCTGTGCACAGATGATGAGGCGAAACGTCTTTTTCTACATTGCTGGTGTGTGTGATAGAACAAGAATAGGTCCTGTGTGTTGCATCGCCCACTCGATGAGAAGGTTACAGAGCTAAGCTGATGTCATGCATGCCTTTCTCACACAGCTCTTGACTTCAAAGCTTTATTCTCTATCTCCCACCTTGCAGGTAAAATTATCGTAGTCTCTCTTGATGAGTACTATCTGCTGCACTGTACCATAGACTCCAGAAGCTGTAGTGGTGGATACTGTCAAAGGCTTTCTCAAAATCAATTAAGTTGATGTATTCTCTCTGTCACTCTGTGCACTGCTCTATGATGTTGTGTAACGATCTAATAAACACATCCTTTGCCCTTGCAGAATCCAGCCATTTATTTCCTTGACTGCTCGTCCTCTGCATCAGAAATGTGCAGTATAATGATTTTTGCCAGGATTTTACTCAGGATTGACTGATGGGTGAATCCACGCAAGTAGTTACAGTTGGTTAATGCTCCCATCTTTGGAATCTAGACAATGATGCCCTTAGTTCCAGTCATCTTGTACTTTCCTTTCCTCCCAAATTGATGTAAAGTGTGGACAGAAGGTCTTGGCTAATCTTTCAGGGTGTGTTTTGAACATTTTTGCATTCAGGTTGTTTTGGCTACAAGCTTTTCTATTCTTGCGAGATCAGATGGCAGTGATGATTTCTTCTTTCTGTGGTGGGGCAGTATTCACATCCAAGTATGCCTCTGTTTCTTGCGTGTCTGTTTTGCTTGTTGGTACTGGTCTGCTGAAGACTTCTTTGAAGTGCTTGGCCCTCTGGTCTTCCTGCTCTTTCTCTGTTGTGAGTAGTCTGCCGTGTTTGCCCAAGGGGTGTTGTATATTATACGAGATTTACTACTTACTATCCTCATGATCTTGAAGAGTTTCCTCCATTCTCCTCTGCTGGCTTCCTCCTCTGCTTGGATGGCAAGATTATCCATATGAATCTGTTTGTCTGCTCTTGTCATTCTTTTGACTGCTCTGTTTGCTTCTATGTACTGTTGCTTGTACTTCTGCAGCTTCTCAGATATAGCCTCCATTCATTTCTTTTTTGCTGCCCTCCTGTCTTCAACAGCTTTCAATGTATCTTGGTAAATCCATTCTTTCCTTTCCTTGGCTTGGTCCCCAGACAGGTTTGACTACTTTTCACATATATTGAAGAGATCTGTTCCAATTTCTTGTTGATTGTGTCTGCAGCTGGCTCAGACTGATCTATTGTATCTGCCAGGAGTTGGAACCTATTTTTGATGTTTAAGACAAATGCCTTCTCTGTCTTGCAATCCTATAATTTTGCCACATGGATGTGTTGTCGTCCTGATGTTTTGTGTTTGTTTTTCTAAACTTCATCTTCACTAGATTATGATCACTGCTGTCGTCCACTCCCCTCCTCACTCTGACATCTTGCAGTGAGCATCTCCAGTGGCTGATTATTATCAGGTCATCAGTCTGGTGTCTGTGCCTGCCATAGAGTAAGCACCAAGTTAATTTGTGAAAATCACAGCGGGGGAGAGAGTACCTCCTATGACCAGATAATGTATGGTGCAAATATCCAACAGCCTCTCTCAATTGTCATTCATTGTTCCATAACCTTCCTTTCCCCTTGCTCTGTCATAGTTTGTGTTGTCATTTCCTACTTTAGCAGTTTAGTCCCCAATCACAATTATCATGTTTTGGTTCTGCTCAGCATGCATCTTTTGGTAGAGTATGTCCTTGACTGTTTCCTCTTTGTAATTTGTAGGAGCATAGCACTGGTGATGGTGGTGTTGATGTGTCTGCCTTTTAACCTGGCTATATTGTGTCTGATGTTGACTGGCTTCCACTCAATTAGCACATTTCTTTGTCCCCTGGCACAGGATGATAGCTACTCCTTCGTGATGTTAGACATCATTCCTTATCAAGTACACTACAGTCGCTCCTGTGGTGATTTTCATTCTGCCAGATCCAGCCCATATTCTTTTGCTGACCCCCCAGGATGTTACTTGAGCCAGCTCTCCTCTGTCATACATACTCCATAAGTCCTAGAATCTGATTCTGGTCTTTCACTTGGCACTTAAAACAGGGAGGTTGTGAAAAGACACAATGTCTGACAAACTGACTCTCCAAACTCACCTCCAATAACGTTACAACAAAAAGATGAACCAGTCAGGAGAGTATTTAAGATTGTTCTAGTTTTTGAATACTTTTCATGTAGTGATTATTTCATGGAATTTATTTCACCAGTGACTATGCCATATAGGCATTCCAATTTTTGGGGATTAAAAGACCTTCAGAAGTGTAGTACCACACCAATATCCTGTCTTACGTTCATTAGGACTGATACGTGAAATATTGGAAGTGCTCTGGGTACACATAGTTCTTCTCTTAAGACATTTGCAACTAGCAGGGTGAGGGCACTGTTTGTACCAGAAAATTAATATGCCATGGTATGTATTATAAGATTGGTGAATGTTACCTGAAAGCCTTTTTCACTTGTATGCAATGTGTTAAATGACTAATGCTTCATACAATACACTCAGTGAAAGCTAATTGCTTCAGATGAGAATTGTTAAATTTTACTTTTTGTCCTCTTTGTTAATTTTATTGCAGCATATATTCAGTGATTCAAACACACGTATAGCAGCTCAAGCTTGGATGAAAATTGCCAGTGAAAAGGGTAAATATATTATCTTAATAAGCCTAGCCTTTTCTTCCAGAACTGTATTATTTGTTGTATATTGTACATTAACTTGCATGTTTTCTGTTGGATACCACAGATTGCAAAGCTATTGACCGTATGATAAACTCTACAGCTGAAGAGGAACAAAAGAAGAAGACAGAGATGGGACGCAAGAGCTACATTCATCAGGTAGAGTTTGCATACACTACTTGTAGCACTGACGTGGTGTATAAGACTGTGGCTTGTGGTTCTCTCAGTTTCAATCACGATGGGCATTGTGACAGATTAAGAAACATGTACCACTAGAAACTCCCCTAATGACCATAATTAAGAAAGATCATGAAGAATTATAGACAGGTAACCATTAATATCAGGGTTGTTTTCCACCGCAGGTCCCAAATGAAATGAGGTAGACAATAAGAGTGAAGCTTGAGGTGACTATGATGCCACCTGGAATCACAAGTATGAAAACTCTTTGTTGTTAACAGCCACCCATCTACAAGTTTGCTTTATGTATTCCCCTCAAATTCTCTTCCCCGGTTTTGCTGATCTCCTTCAAGAATCAATCAATCAGGTTTCTTATAAAGCACGACTACTCACCTGTGAGGGTCTAAAGGTACTAAGTGGGGGGGAGTGGATCTGTTGTTCATTTGAAGAGTCATGTCTTGAGGTCCTTCCTGAATTGCGGCAGCGATGGTGATTGCCTGAGGTGCAGAGGCAGGGAGTTCTAGCGCTTCGCAGTGAGGTAGGAGAAGGATCTTTCTCCAGCCGTGGTCTTGTGGATTGGTGGGATGGTGGCCGGGGCCAATTGGACGGAGCGGAGGTGTCTAGTGGGAGTGTAGAAGGAAAGGCGGAGGTTGAGGTATGCATGTCCAGCATTGTGGAGGGCTTTGTAGGCATGCATGAGGAGCTAGAAGGTAATTCTTTTGTTGATAGGTAGCCAGTGGAGGTCTCTCAGGTGGCCAGTGATGTGGCTGCAGCGTGGGATGTTCTGAATGAGTCTGGCAAAGGTGTTCTGGATGTTCTGCAGTTTCTTCTGGAGTTACTGAGTGGTGCCTGCCTAGAATGGGTTGCCGTAGTTGAGTCTGCTGCTGACGAGCGCATGGGTGACTGTTTTCCTGAACTCGGTGACCATCCACTTGAGATGTTACAATACAGGTGGAGCGTGTGGAAGCAGGAGGACGAAAGGGCATTGATTTTGCGTGTGGTCCGTGGGTGTGGGGGGTTCCGAGCAATGCAGGCCACCAGGAGTCGTCCCAGGTAGAGGAGGTGGAGGCCAGGATGAGGACTTCAGTCTTGTCTGAGTTAAGCTTGAGGCAGCTGCCCTTTATCCAAGTGGTGACTGCCTTCATCCCATTGTGAAATTTGCTCTAGGCGGCAGTGGGTTCGTCTATGTGGAAGAGAATCAATTGGGTGTCGTTGGCGTAGGAGACGATGTTGAGCCTGTAGCTTCTGACGATGGCTGCAAGCACGCCATGTACATTTTGAAGAGGGTGGGACTCAGGGAGGATCCCTGAGGCACTCCGCAACTGATCTCTGTGGGTTCTGAGTTGAATGGTGAAAGTCTGACTCTCTGTGTTTGGCCTGTGGGGAAGCAGTGGATGCAGTGGATGCATTCTAGGGCTTTGTCGTGGATGCCAGCATCGTAAAGTCTTGCACAGAGGGTGGGGTGGGAGATGGTGTCAAAGGCAGCAGAGATGTCCAGGAGGATGAGGGCAGCAGTTTCGCTAAAGTCGAGGAGGGTGCGGATGACAACTGTAGCAGCAATGAGAGCAGTCTCGGTGCTGTGGCTGCTTCAGAAGCCTGATTGGGAGAGGTCCAGGATGTGGTTTGTTTCGATGAGCTGAGAGAGTTGGGCGTTGATGGCTTTCTCGATGACTTTGACTGATAAGGGGAGCAGAGAGATGGGTCTGTAGTTTTTGAGGTCCATCGGGTCAGCAGAGGATTCTTCAGCAGGGGATTCATCTCTGTGTGCTTCCAATCTTCCAGGAAGGTGGCAGACTCGATGGAGCAGTTGATGGTATGGAAGAGTTTGGGTGCAATGGAGGTGCCATTTCAGTTGACCATGTGGTGAGGTCAGGTATGATCTGAGGGGGCTCTGGAGAGGATGCTCTTCAAGATCCTGAGGGTGTCGTCAGAGGTGAGGGTGGTCCAGTTGGGCAAGTCTGCTGGGGTCTGGAGCCATTGGGTGCGGTGGTTGTGGGTGGGATGGGTGGGTCTTGAGTTGCAAAGCTTTTGTAGATCTTGCGGTGGAAGAAAGTGGCGAGGTTGTCCCAGAGGTCTTGAGAGGGGGAAATGTCTTTTGTTTCTGTGCTTGGTTTGGTAAATTCTTTGACCACAGCTGTTGTGTGTGTTGGCGTTGATGTGTTCCTGGATGGCTGCTTTCTTTGTTGTTCTGATGATCTGGTGGTGTACGGTGACGGCTGCATGGTCTGCCATGATCTTGCTGCTCCTCCATTTTTTCTCGAGCCATCTGCAGGTGCTCCTGGCCTCTTGGAGGGTGGGGGAGAACATCTGGCTTTCTTGGAGGTCTGTTTGCCTGAAGGTTTCCTGAGTGGAGCCAGTGTGATGGCGCAGTCGGAGATCCAGCGGTGGAGTTTGCGTGCTGAGGTGTTGGTATCCGTGGATGTCAGTGGTGGGGTTTTACTGAGGGAAGTTTTGATCTGGTCTTCGGCGACCATGTTCCAGCTTCTGCGAGGATCGTGGTGGGTGTGGTGGCGTACGGTGGGTTTGGTGAAGGAGAAGCGGGCTCAGTGGTGGCTCTTCCAGTGTGGTTCAGAGGTGTGGCTGACGGGGATGTTTTTGCTTGCGGAGTAGACAAGGTGGAGCATGTGTCCTGCTGAGTGGGTTGGTGTTGTGACCAGTTGTTTGAGTCAGATGGTGGCAAGGTTTTCTAGTAGGGATGAGTTGTTGTGGTCGTTGAGGTTGTTCAGGTAGAAATTGATCAGTTATGCAGGTTTAGCAAAGCCAAAAGGGAGCCATGCACTTAATGACCTCAACCCCTTCAGATCTACTCCCCCTTGCTTACTTTAAAAAGATTCCTGATCTTGTGCCCACACAACTCTCTGCCATTTTGCTCATATATTTATTTTCGTGCATCCTCATCTAACATCATTAACAATACCCATCCCGTCGCCAGATGCGCATAAAACATACCTGTCATCCTGCAGCCTCCCCCACCACCCTTCATACTCAAAAGCACTGTTTCCAAACCCATTGATTAAAAAAAAAATCTGGAATCCTGCCCCACTCCCCCACCAGCCTCAGTAACCTCCACTTCCGAAACATAGGAAAATAAAATCTGTGTCCGTTATAATGGCTTCAAGTAATATGTAACAAATACAAGATGCTCTTCTAATAAAAGAACACATGCAAAATGTTTATTTGGTTCAGATAAGCCAGTGACTTAAATCTGGGCAAGCCATACACTTCTTTCCTGTTTAATCATTCAAAAGCATCTGTGTCTGAGGGAAGTAGAGACATGCTTCTATATTTTACATCCATCCTCCATTCCATCCAGCCTACTGTGCATATCTGTCTGTTTGTCCACATGTCTGTCTATCTGTCTATCTATCTATCTATCTATCTATCTATCTATCTATCTATCTATCTATCTATCTATCTATCTATCTATCTATCTATCTATCTATCTATCTATCTATCTATCTGTCTATATTACATTCTGTCATTTATATAGTATTTTAATTACTTTCCTGTGAATATGCAACTGGTACACCTTTTATTTATTATTTTACATCTAATTGTTATGCTATGTGGATTTGTGGAGTGTGGCTAATCAACCATGATGGTATCCTGGTGTTGAGTATGGCAGGCCTGAGGGAGGAGGAGGAGATCATTACTGTTTCATCTGGAAGAGCCATGTCTTGAGACTCCTTCGGAAGTCCATGAGGGAGGGGGCAGTTCTGAGGTGTTTGAGGAGGTTGGTCCAGATCTTGGCTGTGAAGTATGAGAAGGAGCGCCCTCTGCTTCTGATCTTCTTGATGCGTGGAAGGTATGTTCTTGCCTGGGCTGCAGGTCGAAGGTGTCTGGTGGGTTGGTAGGAGTTGAGGCGGTGGTTGAGGTCAGCTGCACTGGTGTTGTTGAGAGCTGTGTAGCTGTGTGTGAGTAGCTTGAACTTACATCTTTCCTGGACTGGGAGCCAGTGGAGATTGTTGAGATGTGGGGAGATGTGGTTATTTCACAGGATGGTGTCCAGGATGATGCAGAGGTTCTTGGCATGATCCACAGTCCAAGTTTGGACGGCCACCAAGAGGCATCCCAGGGGAGTGGGTGTGGCTGAAGATAAGGAGTTCAGTTATGTCTGTATTGAGCTGGAAGGCAGTTGTTTTTCATCCAAGCAGCGACGTTGCTCATGCAGTTGGAGAAGTTTGCTTTGGTGGTGCTAGTTGAGTCAGTAAGGGAGAGGCTGAGCTGTGTGTCATCAGCAGTGGATACTATGTTGATGCCATGGGCTCTGACAATGTCTATGAGGAGTGTCATGTAGATGTTGAAGTGTTGGGCTGAGAGGGACTCCACGTATACATTTCTTGACTTCTGAGGTGTAGGGAGTTCTGTCTGTGAGGAATGAGGATATCCACTTGAGGGCTGTTCTGAAGATACCCATGTGCTGAAGCCTTCTGATGATTGACTTGTGGACGACCATACCAAAAGCTGCTGAGAGATTGAGGAGGATGAGTGTATCTGTTTCTCCTCGGCCAAGATGCTTCTGATGTAATCGTTGGCTGCAATGAGGGCTGTCTCTGTGCTGTGGCTGGTGCAAAATCCTGATTGAGAGCTGTCTAGGAGTTGATGGAGTTCTAAGTGGTCTGCGAGTTGGGTATGGATGACTTTCTCAATGACTATAGCTGGAAAAGGCAGGATGAGATGGATCTTTAGCTGCTGAGCAAATTTAGGTCCGCTGTTGATTTATTCAATAGGGCATTAATTTCTGCATTTTTCCAGCAAGACGTGGAGGTGGTTATGGAGCTGTGGATGATAGTGGTGAGTGCATGGAAGATGATGGCTATTCCAAGGTTGTATATGAAGAGGGGGCATGTGTCTGAGGGGGCTCCTGAGTGGATGGACTTCATCAGAGCAGTGGTTTCTTCATTGGAGAGGGGCTTCCAGTTGCTTAGCTGCTGTATGGTGATGATGAAGGTGTCTGGCTGGTCGGGGGAGTTCGTATCAGTATGCTGTGGGCAGAATGTTCGAATGTGCTGTAGATCTTGGCAATCTTCTGTTCGAAGTAGTTTGAGAGGTCATTGCAAAGTGCTTGAGATGGGATGATGTCATTGGCAGATGCAGTATTGGAGAACACCATGAGGATGGTGAAGAGTTCCTCGCTGTTGGAGCTAACTTGGAGTCTGAGAGTTAGGGCCATTATCTTTGCGTCTCGTAGTTGTTGGTGGTAGAGGTTGAGGGTGGCTTTCTATGCGGATCTTGCCGTGGTATTTTTTCTCAGGTCTCCATTTCCTCTCAAGTTGTTTGCTGTGGCGCTTCAACTCCCTGAGATCTTTCGTGTACCAGCTGGGTCGTTTGTTGTTTTTGTAGGTCTTGTTTCTGGTGGGAGTGGTGCAGTTGGTGTGGTCGGCGAGCCATTTATTGAAGAGCTTGGTTTCGACATTGAGGTTTCTGGTGTGGTTGGGTTGGTGTTCCTGTAGGGTCTTGATCCAGTTTTCTTTGGATATTTTGCCCCAGTTTCTTGATGGTTCTTTGGGTTTTTCTGGAGGGGTGGCTTGGTGGGTGAGTATGTTGAAATATACGTCGTAGTGGTGAGACCATGTGAGTAGGGTTGTGTGGATGATGGTGACCCTGTTGTTGGAGGAGAAAATATGGTCGATGGTGTGGCCTGCTGTGTGCGTTGGTCTTTAGACAAGCTGGGTGAGTCTGAGGTTGCTGAGGCTGTCATGGAGGGCCATGGAGTTTGGGTCTGCCGTGCTTTCCAAGTGGAAATTGCGGTTCCCAGAGTGGATGTAGTTGGTTGATTTGATGGAGAGGGGAGCGATCAAGTCCACAATGTGGTTGCACAATTTCACTCGGGGACCCCGGGGATGGTAGGCAAGTGTTCCCTTAAGGGTGGTGTTGTAGTTTTTTCGTATTTTGAAGTGAAGGTGTGCCATGAGTTTGGTGTCCGAGTCCATGTAGGTGGTGCTGTCAGTAGTGTTTTTGTATATGATCGCAAGTTCTCAGCCTGGTTTGCGGGTTCGGTCCTGGTGTATGATTTTGTAGGTGGGCTGGATGGATGCAGCGATGTCCGAGTTGGAGGCTGGGTTGAGCCATGTTTCGCTCAGGAAGAGAAGGTCTGGTGTGTTGCTGTTGAGTAGGTCCCAGATTTAGGTGGAGTATTTCCTGAGGGAACAGACATTGAGGAGCATGGAGAACAGTTGGTGCGGGGTCGTGGTGGTGGCGAGCGCCAATTGTTTGAGGATGGTGGTGTAGAATTGGAGGGGTCACAGTTAAAATCGCAATAGTTGCAGGACAACGGTCCTACTGTGTTGCTGGGGGATGTGCATTAGCAGCGTGTTTGCCAGTGTGTGTTGTTGAGGTCGCAGAGGATGGAGAAGGAGTAGTGGCGGCATTTGTTGGCTCCGGAGGAGGCTGTGCTTGTAGTGTTGCATTGGATGGTTGTGGAGCTGGGGGTTCTTGGTGTTGAGCGAGGTCCAGGTGCGAACAGGTGCAGATGGGCTTGCTTCTGGCATGCCTTTGGTGCGCCAGCGGCACGCTCACTGTGGCCTGCATTAAGCAAGTCTTGGGGTAGGCGGGGCTACTGTTGGCAGGAAGAACGGTGAGCGGGAAAAACCCGGGTGGGAAAACTCAGGCAGCGGCGGTGTCACTTGGTCAAAAGACAACTACTGGGTCAGGCTGGAAAAAGCAGGAACTGGAGGCCACTGGAAACTAATTAGATTTAGGGGATTTGGGAGGTTTAAACACAGCATTCCATATTTGAAGAACGGTCACTCTGATTGTTCTCCTTTTGTGGGACTACAATTAAATTTGGGTTATGACATCCTGAACATCTTACTGGATTTCAGTTGTGACTTATTGTGCAACTACGGAACAAGGCCTTTGCCACCCCTGGTTCCCTGGTGTTTTAAAGCCAGGAGTTTAAACTATGTTTCCTGAACCACAGGAAGCCAATGAATATGGACACAGGAAGAGCATTCTATAGTTTATGATCCAGAAGCAACACAAATTAGAAAAGAGACATAGCTCCAGGAAAAAATTAGGATGAGAGAAAGTTATGTCATGGCTGATATGGAGAAGTTAATGAAGAATGGTACAGAGGAGAGACTGAGAAAATGTAGTTATCAGACATGGGACGTGAACTTGAAAGTGTTAGGTGCGAGAAACCAATGGAGATGAGAGTGGTAAGAGAAATATGCAATCAATATGAACAATTACGCAGAGTGAAGAAAAGATCTGTCCCTCCATATCTTTATCCATCTAGTTAGCCCATTACAGGCAACAAATTGAGATAGGTATCTCTGTATTTGTCTATATTATTGTAAAGTTAACACAAACATACTTTTTTTGCAGTTCAAATATTAGGAAGACATATATTGTGATACATTGCTTTCCAGTCCTAATCTTCTTTATTAGTTATCACTTACATTTAAACAATCATAATATGTTGTACAGTTTCCTTTAGACTTAAAGCCTTGTTGCTGTATGGTAAAGTTACCACTATAGCCAACATGTTTAACTGAAAACCACTTTTCCAAGGATGTATTCAACTGAAGGAAACAGATATAACTATTCTATGACAGTGTTACCCAAAATTTGACGAACACGGGCAAAAACATATTAGAATCAATTAAACCATATTCACAAGAAAATTTGCAAATATACAAAAGGATTTTTAAAAGAATGCTTTGCTCAAGGATATATTTATTATTTGCACATATCAAAATCTTCAAAAGTCTCAGTTGCACATAACAATTGTCCTCAAAAGACTCGTCACTAAAGATATGTCATATCTTATTTTAACTTCTTTAATGTATTTTGGAGTTTGACCTGTCAGTACAGTTCTCAAATGTCTCATCACAGATACCCATGACAGAAAATTTGGAAAATTCATGACAGTGACATATTAGCACATTCTCTCACATAGACTTCATAATTTATTCAAGAGTTTAATATCTCAGTGTAGTTATCAAATGTCTCATCATAGTTACTTATGATAGAAACATTTAATATGGTTGCACAAGTTAGCAGACATAGACTTCGTAGTGATGGCAATAAATAATTCTTGGCAGTCGTTTAAAAATATCTATCTTCAGTTTATATGGTATATAACAGCATTTCAATCTAGTTTGAAGCCCACACAATCCTCACATTTGCCCAGGAAATACCATTCATACTGCCTGTCACAATAATCTACAACTTGTATATTTTGATTTCAACATCAATAATTATCACACAAAGAGTCTCAAGTCAATACACATTTATTCTCACCTTAAAATTTGTTGTAAATGTATATTTGGCTTGCTTGAATACGGTTATAGGTTAATTTTCAGATAATCCAGTTCCTTTCTTTGGCTTACAACTTCTAAAATTGTATAGAAATTAATAAACTGAAAGGCTATCTTTTTTATGAGAAACCTGTAGTGTTCTCAAACTTTTTATAATTCTACCTACTAGGATTACATTCTCACATTTCACTATGGTCACAGTGTCCCATAGTGAATTATTCATAGAAGGTGATGCTTCTAGAAATCAAGGCCCAGATATACGAAGATTGTGTGTTAGAGTTGCATCACTTATTTGGCACAGCACCGATGCAAAATCTACTTTGGTATTCACAAGGCCACACAAAACTTGATTTGCATGGATTTCTGTGACTTTGTAAAAACAATGCAAGCCATTTCTATACGCTGCGTTGTATTACCTTACGTCAGGGATGCATTACATGGTTGACACATGGGTGTTCCCATGCATCCACCCATGTATTTCAACTCAAATCCCTATTGACTAAAGTCAGTAAAAATGGGTTTGTGCTAAAATGGTGTGCCTAACAGAGGCTGGCGTAACAAGGAGAAATATATTTTTTTCTTCTCTGTACTTCCTCTTTGCATGATTGCTGCATTCTGCAGCACAGTTACACAGAGGAATTAGCCTCTAAGAAGGGATCTTTTCCTGCAAAAAGACTATTCTGACCACCATGGAGGCACTCATGCATCGTGGTACAAGGGTACCTCTATTGGTACTAGACAGCAGAAAGTTCTGCATTGCAAGGACAGAGCGGAAGTGAACCATATCCTTGTAAATATGGTGCAGTTCTGCTCTCTCCCTTTCATGCACCAGAGTGCAGCAACTTCACTTGCTGTGCATTGTTGCGTGAAATCTTAGTCAATATTTCCCCTAATCGCTAATGAGTGCCCTAAATGCAGTATCTGAAATATTTTATATATCAATATACGTTTTTCTCTTGTTATAATTGTTACAGTTGGTATTTTACAACTAAATGAATTTTTCCTATCAGATTCAATTACCAGCAATCCAACCTATGGCAATAAAGCCTCATGATATGCACACATTGTATGACTGAGGAGGCGCAATCTTTGATCACTCTTTTTTAGCCCTTCCTAAGGGCAAAAAGAAATTGTAGCTCCAATATTTAAAATGAGAAAGAGGAAACTCTTATTTTGAACCCATTTATTGAGAGGGGTTACCACATGCAAGCACCTCAGAAATCCATGCTTAAAGCAAGAAGAATTTCCCTTATAGAACTATTAGGAAAAAAATTAAGATCCCTTTCATAACAACTTATAGTGCAAATAATCATTATGCATCTAGAAGCCTATTGAAACCTTGGGATGTGAAATTCAGATTGTGATCTTCGAAAATATGTCACCAAAAACACTAATGACATATAAACGAGCACCAAATTAAAAAAACATGTTCAGCCTCAATGATAGTCATATATGCGACCCTGAGTCCTCAGACACATCTGGAACTGATTGGTTAGCTAACCTTCCAAAAGGCTACTATAAATGCAGTAATTGTAGTTGTTTCAAATCTGTGAAGGATGGTATGAAGGAGTTTCAGGAGAAAAAATGTACAAGATAGAATTATTCATTAACTCTAACTTTCAAAACTATGTTTATCTTATCATTTGTGATTGTGCACTACATTATAAAGGATCCACCACACATAAATAAAAGGAAACACACATAGAACATTAAAAGGTGCTAAAAATTGTGATGTTAAATACACACTTGTCACCCTTATAAAATAAAAAAAATAAAAACATAGATGAAATGAGAAAGGCATGATTACATATTTGGATATTGAACAAATTATAGTTCATCAGAGAGGAAGAAATGTGCAATTGAGCCAGATCAAGAAAAACTCTCTGGATCAATAAATTGAACACTGTCTCTTATGGTTTAAAAATAGACAGGGAACTACATACTCGAAATTGATTCTGCATAGATAGCAATTAATTGGTGAGGACTACATTTGTCTTACACACCAAGGTAATGTAGTTAGAGAATAATAGTGATGTCCAGAACTATTGGAATTGGGCTGGAAGCATTGATAATGATACAGCACAATATCAGAGACAATATCAGAGACACCGAATTATGTTATCATGGTGACATGTCTAATTTGAATAGGAAATACCAATGACTAAAATGGTAAGGGTTTGATTACCTGATATACATATTTAATAAGGATTGTTATTTAATGAACATCTCTTGGTTTCTCTCCTTGCAGTTTAGATTTTTTTTAAATGGTTGGATATGTGTAAATTACCCTTGGCATTTAAATTTGTAGCATGCATAGTTAATGAGCAGAATACTACAGACTAACTTATGAGTTTGGATCCCAGTTATGACATCAAACTATATATCTATATATAATTAGAGCGAAACACTGTGTCAGGGGTTGATTTTACTCATTTCAGGTTGGCTTGATTGGTATTTTACCAACTCAAAGCTGTAATACTGTGCCTGGAGTGGTAATTGGCTTTTATCATTTTACAGCTCGGCAAGGACAGCACTGTGCTAGTCCTATGCTTAAAGACTTTGCTGTACAAATGGCAAAAGACTGTGTCCTTTTCTATCTCGGCGTGGATGGCACTGTGCTAATCCTATGCTTAAAGATTTTGATAGAAAAACAGACATTTGAGGTGAGCAGATCTAGAGTGTCGCTGGTGTTGAGAGTGCTCCATACAGGAGCTGCTTTCCACCTAAACTTGAGAACTACCCAGAGTTCTCTGCTTCTTTTTTGCATAATTTATTCGTCACTCTATGCCTGAAAGGGTATTTCTTTGACTTATACTGGGTGCTCCCTTGTGTCTGGACAAAGCTATACCTCTCTGAAGAGCTCTAATTAGAGCGAAACACTGTGTCAGGGGTTGCTTTTACTCATTTCAGGTTGGCTTAATTGGTATTTTACCAACTCAAAGCTGTAATACTGTGCCTGGAGTGGTAATTGGCTTTTGTCATTTTACAGCTCGGCAAGGACAGCACTGTGCTAGTCCTATGCTTAAAGACTTTGCTGTACAAATGGCAAAAGACTTTGTCCTTTTCTATCTCGGCGTGGATGGCACTGTGCTAATCATATGCTTAAAGATTTTGATAGAAAAACAGACATTTGAGGTGAGCAGATCTAGAGTGTCGCTGGTGTTGAGAGTGCTCCATACAGGAGCTGCTTTCCACCTAAACTTGAGAACTACCCAGAGTTCTCTGCTTCTTTTTTGCATAATTTATTCGTCACTCTATGCCAGAAAGGGTATTTCTTTGACTTATACTGGGTGCTCCCTTGTGTCTGGACAAAGCTATACCTCTCTGAAGAGCTCTAATTAGAGCGAAACACTGTGTCAGGGGTTGCTTTTACTCATTTCAGGTTGGCTTGATTGGTATTTTACCAACTCAAAGCTGTAATACTGTGCCTGGAGTGGTAATTGGCTTTTGTCATTTTACAGCTCGGCAAGGACAGCACTGTGCTAGTCCTATGCTTAAAGACTTTGCTGTACAAATGGCAAAAGACTTTGTCCTTTTCTATCTCGGCGTGGATGGCACTGTGCTAATCCTATGCTTAAAGATTTTGATAGAAAAACAGACATTTGAGGTGAGCAGATCTAGAGTGTCGCTGGTGTTGAGAGTGCTCCATACAGGAGCTGCTTTCCACCTAAACTTGAGAACTACCCAGAGTTCTCTGCTTCTTTTTTGCATAATTTATTCGTCACTCTATGCCTGAAAGGGTATTTCTTTGACTTATACTGGGTGCTCCCTTGTGTCTGGACAAAGCTATACCTCTCTGAAGAGCTCTAATTAGAGCGAAACACTGTGTCAGGGGTTGTTTTTACTCATTTCAGGTTGGCTTGATTGGTATTTTACCAACTCAAAGCTGTAATACTGTGCCTGGAGTGGTAATTGGCTTTTGTCATTTTACAGCTCGGCAAGGACAGCACTGTGCTAGTCCTATGCTTAAAGACTTTGCTGTACAAATGGCAAAAGACTTTGTCCTTTTCTATCTCGGCGTGGATGGCACTGTGCTAATCCTATGCTTAAAGATTTTGATAGAAAAACAGACATTTGAGGTGAGCAGATTTAGAGTGTCGCTGGTGTTGAGAGTGCTCCATACAGGAGCTGCTTTCCACCTAAACTTGAGAACTACCCAGAGTTCTCTGCTTCTTTTTTGCATAATTTATTCGTCACTCTATGCCTGAAAGGGTATTTCTTTGACTTATACTGGGTGCTCCCTTGTGTCTGGACAAAGCTATACCTCTCTGAAGAGCTCTAATTAGAGCAAAACACTGTGTCAGGGGTTGCTTTTACTCATTTCAGGTTGGCTTGATTGGTATTTTACCAACTCAAAGCTGTAATACTGTGCCTGGAGTGGTAATTGGCTTTTGTCATTTTACAGCTCGGCAAGGACAGCACTGTGCTAGTCCTATGCTTAAAGACTTTGCTGTACAAATGGCAAAAGACTTTGTCCTTTTCTATCTCGGCGTGGATGGCATTGTGCTAATCCTATGCTTAAAGATTTTGATAGAAAAACAGACATTTGAGGTGAGCAGATCTAGAGTGCCGCTGGTGTTGAGAGTGCTCCATACAGGAGCTGCTTTCCACCTAAACTTGAGAACTACCCAGAGTTCTCTGCTTCTTTTTTGCATAATTTATTCATCACTCTATGCCTGAAAGGGTATTTCTTTGACTTATATTGGGTGCTCCCTTGTGTCTGGACAAAGCTATACCTCTCTGAAGAGCTCTAATTAGAGCGAAACACTGTGTCAGGGGTTGCTTTTACTCATTTCAGGTTGGCTTGATTGGTATTTTACCAACTCAAAGCTGTAATACTGTGCCTGGAGTGGTACTTGGCTTTTGTCATTTTACAGCTCGGCAAGGACAGCACTGTGCTAGTCCTATGCTTAAAGACTTTGCTGTACAAATGGCAAAAGACTTTGTCCTTTTCTATCTCGGCGTGGATGGCACTGTGCTAATCCTATGCTTAAAGATTTTGATAGAAAAACAGACATTTGAGGTGAGCAGATCTAGAGTGTCGCTGGTGTTGAGAGTGCTCCATACAGGAGCTGCTTTCCACCTAAACTTGAGAACTACCCAGAGTTCTCTGCTTCTTTTTTGCATAATTTATTCGTCACTCTATGCCTGAAAGGGTATTTCTTTGACTTATACTGGGTGCTCCCTTGTGTCTGGACAAAGCTATACCTCTCTGAAGAGCTCTAATTAGAGCGAAACACTGTGTCAGGGGTTGCTTTTACTCATTTCAGGTTGGCTTGATTGGTATTTTACCAACTCAAAGCTGTAATACTGTGCCTGGAGTGGTAATTGGCTTTTGTCATTTTACAGCTCGGCAAGGACAGCACTGTGCTAGTCCTATGCTTAAAGACTTTGCTGTACAAATGGCAAAAGACTTTGTCCTTTTCTATCTCGGTGTGGATGGCACTGTGCTAATCCTATGCTTAAAGATTTTGATAGAAAAACAGACATTTGAGGTGAGCAGATCTAGAGTGTCGCTGGTGTTGAGAGTGCTCCATTCAGGAGCTGCTTTCCACCTAAACTTGAGAACTACCCAGAGTTCTCTGCTTCTTTTTTGCATAATTTATTCGTCACTCTATGCCTGAAAGGGTATTTCTTTGACTTATACTGGGTGCTCCCTTGTGTCTGGACAAAGCTATACCTCTCTGAAGAGCTCTAATTAGAGCGAAACACTGTGTCAGGGGTTGCTTTTACTCATTTCAGGTTGGCTTGATTGGTATTTTACCAACTCAAAGCTGTAATACTGTGCCTGGAGTGGTAATTGGCTTTTGTCATTTTACAGCTCGGCAAGGACAGCACTGTGCTAGTCCTATGCTTAAAGACTTTGCTGTACAAATGGCAAAAGACTTTGTCTTTTTCTATCTCGGCGTGGATGGCACTGTGCTAATCCTATGCTTAAAGATTTTGATAGAAAAACAGACATTTGAGGTGAACAGATCTAGAGTGTCGCTGGTGTTGAGAGTGCTCCATACAGGAGCTGCTTTCCACCTAAACTTGAGAACTACCCAGAGTTCTCTGCTTCTTTTTTGCATAATTTATTCGTCACTCTATGCCTGAAAGGGTATTTCTTTGACTTATACTGGGTGCTCCCTTGTGTCTGGACAAAGCTATACCTCTCTGAAGAGCTCTAATTAGAGCGAAACACTGTGTCAGGGGTTGCTTTTACTCATTTCAGGTTGGCTTGATTGGTATTTTACCAACTCATAGCTGTAATACTGTGCCTGGAGTGGTAATTGGCTTTTGTCATTTTACAGCTCGGCAAGGACAGCACTGTGCTAGTCCTATGCTTAAAGACTTTGCTGTACAAATGGCAAAAGACTTTGTCCTTTTCTATCTCGGCGTGGATGGCACTGTGCTAATCCTATGCTTAAAGATTTTGATAGAAAAACAGACATTCGAGGTGAGCAGATCTAGAGTGTCGCTGGTGTTGAGAGTGCTCCATACAGGAGCTGCTTTCCACCTAAACTTGAGAACTACCCAGAGTTCTCTGCTTCTTTTTTGCATAATTTATTCGTCACTCTATGCCTGAAAGGGTATTTCTTTGACTTATACTGGGTGCTCCCTTGTGTCTGGACCAAGCTATACCTCTCTGAAGAGCTCTAATTAGAGCAAAACACTGTGTCAGGGGTTGCTTTTACTCATTTCAGGTTGGCTTGATTGGTATTTTACCAACTCAAAGCTGTAATACTGTGCCTGGAGTGGTAATTGGCTTTTGTCATTTTACAGCTCGGCAAGGACAGCACTGTGCTAGTCCTATGCTTAAAGACTTTGCTGTACAAATGGCAAAAGACTTTGTCCTTTTCTATCTCGGCGTGGATGGCATTGTGCTAATCCTATGCTTAAAGATTTTGATAGAAAAACAGACATTTGAGGTGAGCAGATCTAGAGTGTCGCTGGTGTTGAGAGTGCTCCATACAGGAGCTGCTTTCCACCTAAACTTGAGAACTACCCAGAGTTCTCTGCTTCTTTTTTGCATAATTTATTCGTCACTCTATGCCTGAAAGGATATTTCTTTGACTTATACTGGGTGCTCCCTTGTGTCTGGACAAAGCTATACCTCTCTGAAGAGCTCTAATTAGAGCGAAACACTGTGTCAGGGGTTGCTTTTACTCATTTCAGGTTGGCTTGATTGGTATTTTACCAACTCAAAGCTGTAATACTGTGCCTGGAGTGGTAATTGGCTTTTGTCATTTTACAGCTCGGCAAGGACAGCACTGTGCTAGTCCTATGCTTAAAGACTTTGCTGTACAAATGGCAAAAGACTTTGTCCTTTTCTATCTCGGCGTGGATGGCACTGTGCTAATCCTATGCTTAAAGATTTTGATAGAAAAACAGACATTTGAGGTGAGCAGATCTAGAGTGTCGCTGGTGTTAAGAGTGCTCCATACAGGAGCTGCTTTCCACCTAAACTTGAGAACTACCCAGAGTTCTCTGCTTCTTTTTTGCATATATATATATATATATATATATATATATATATATATATATATATATATATATATATATATATATATATATATATATATATATATATCTCACACCAAAGTCTCTCGTTACCGGGGCCACCAACCCTTCAGGGCGGCCTCTGTTCAATGGGCACGGAGCAGCCCATCCATATTCACAACAAAAAGCACCATCAGAGGCCCATTGCTGGCAAAAGAGGCATTTATTCAAACGTCCTCGCACACAGATTTCTCCCAGAATGCCTTACGTTTCGGCCTCATCCGGCCTTGTTCAGAGGCGGGAAAAAGATAATTGAACTGCTCATTGCGCACCTGTGCGCTTTTACATCATTTGTCTCACGTGACCAGAATACAAAAATACACGTCCCAAGGTGCACTGCAATATTTGAATTAATATGCTTTTTGGAAATCCAAGCATTGAAAACGTAAGTACCTGATTAGCGGTGCCACTTTTGATGAAAAAATGTCTTGTATGTCAGGTGAGTAGGTGTTATTTGTGCATTGCCAAAGTTCAAATGACGTTCCAAATTCATACAATTCAGCCAACATGATCGACAATGGTAGTCTGCCATTCCGAATCCCTTCCAACACGCTGTCCTTTTTACCAAATGGCATTTCCTAAGTAGGTCAGGAGCGTGAGTAGGTCATGCCCCTCAATCTGTATCTCACACCAAAGTCTCTTGTTACATATATATATATTTATTTCCGGTAAACTGGCGTGCTGCCAGAACGCTGGTGGTGCTTGAAAAGTGGTGCCTGTAATGTTTGATTGTATGATGTAACAGAGGCAATAAACGGGAGAACCCCCACGAAAACGAGTGCTGAATCTTCAATCATATGGAGGTTGGGGAATTCCTTTTATATAAATATATATATATATATATGTATGTATCCCAAAAGAAAACATGTCCATCACCTTCCAAAACATGCGAGCAGGCCCACCAACCAATCCATTGGTAACAGTTCATTAATCATGGTACTGCAGACAGCATAACGCGTTTCAACTCCACACAAGACTTAATCAACTGCTGATACATGGGAGGTCACTTGTTTGGTATTTAAATATTCATACACCGATAGTGAGAAAGGGCAAGTGACATACCTCAAACATTGAGGAAGGACTTGTGATAGAAATTGTCTTCCAACTTGTATTTCAACTTTTAACATGAAAATAGTGAATACTTAAACAGTTTGATGCACTGTAAAATCAGTTTAAGTTTGGTCTTGGTTGCATCTATATCTGTATTCACTGTTCATATTTGGGCATCCCGGTTGCGTCACACAGCATTTGGAATATATATATATATCTATATATGTATGTATATATATATATATATATATATATATATATATGTGTGTTGAACTCCTTCTTTGATTCATAAGGACAAGGCTGGCATTCCAGCACCCCCGCCATGCACAGTTTTCTCATCAATAATTTAATTGCAGTTGTTACTGAGATAATATCAATGATCTCATAGAAGATGTCATTAATGATGTAATATGTGGAGTAATTAACAGTGTGTGACGAGAGCGCGTAGATACTTGAGATAAATATAACTGGTAAAATTAAGTTTTTTTATTGTAAAGCTTTACGTTTTCACAGAAATTTTCACCAAACTATAACATTACTTTAACTTTTGTATTTTTCTGTGAATTTCTAGTTTAAAAAAAACTTAAAGTAACATTTTAGAACCCCTAACAGTGCATGGTCTTCAGCCTTTAACCGTGAACAGTGGAGGGTTGGCCATTTAATTAAGGCGAGGGGGGCCACCCACCAAACAGTAAGCTCCCTGCATGCACCCGTCCTGGGTACTGCTGAATGCCATTGCTCCCGCTAGGCTTGAGCAGTTGTTTTTGTATGCTCCCACTAGCCTAATGCAGGCAGACAAACTACTGTGTCCAGGGAGTGGACTCCCCAGGACATAGTAATTGAGCCGACACCGGGGATGGGCTCAGGGAGGTGGCCCATGTAGCCCCCCTGCCCTTTTCTGTGGCATTCGACCCCTGGGGATTTGGGGGAAATCAGTGTGAAATATGCAATTATTTTGAGCTTTAATTGCTCAAAAAATACTAAACAGATTTTCACCAAGTCACAACAGGCACTGTTTCTGGACCAAAATCCAGCTTTCTGCAAAATTTGATGTAATTCTGTTCAGCCGCTTGGGTTGTAGCAGTGTCCAAATTTCGTATGGAAAAAAGAATGGGGAAAACATGTTTTGGGACTCCCTCAATTCTTGGGCCCCGCTTGTGGATCCCCCCGAAATGTTTCAGGAATGATGAAAACGTGGTCCTAACTATAGCTATAGCTACTCAGTGGTGACTGCCACTGGGATGGATATATATATATTTATCTTTATTTGTCGACCTGCACCTCCAGCCCATTGTACAGGAACTTCCATCATTTGTTAAAGATACCAGTCACTTCCTTCAGATTATTGAAAAATTAAACCAAACCTACACATTTGATGATGATACTCTTCTGGCTACATTTGATGTTACATCATTATACACCAATATACCACATGAGGATGCGCTTATGGCATTATCTGAAGCTCTTAATAAAAGAACTGTGAAAAAGCCATCAACAAATGTGCTTACCAACTTTGTAAGAGTTATCCTTAAATCCAACAATTTTACATTCAATGGTAAACACTATCTGCAGATACAAGGGACTTCCATGGGTACTCGGATGGCTCCATCCTATGCAAATATCTTCATGGGCAAACTAGAGAACTGTATACTTGCTACTTCTAGCATCAAACCACTGGTATGGCTACGAAACATTGATGACATATTTATAATATGGAATTCAGGAAGTAGAACATTGGAACAATTTACAGCTTATATCAACAATATCCATCCTACCATCAAATTTACCAGCAGCAATACTAAACAGAATCCTCATCCCCCTTTTCTGGATGTGCTACTCACCATTCATGAACACAAAATTACAACTGATCTGTACCACAAGCCTACAGATGCTCATTTGTATCTAAACTGGACTTCATGTCACCCACACCACACTAAACTGAGCATCATCTACAGCCAAGCACTCAGAATAAGACGCATCTGCAGCAATGAGGAAACCTGTAAAGACCATCTACAGGAGCTTGCTACATTATTTAAAAGGCGAGGCTATCCTCTGGATATCATACAGCAACAAATTGACAAGTCTTTGCAGATACCCAGAGAAGCACTTATTTGGAATACCAACGGCAGAAGCAAAAGTGACAGAACTCCATTTGTAGTTGACTATCATCCATCAGCTCCTAACTACAGAAATATAATGCAAAAAACATTTCCCTTACTGTCCACTTGTGAAAAATTGTAAAAGGTTTTTCCAAAACCACCAGTCATTGCTTACCGCAGAGCTCCAAATTTACGATCTCTTATTGTGAGAGCTGAACTCAAGCAAGCTGTAACAAATGCAGGGGTTCATTGCTGTGACTCTAAAAGGTGCATCACGTGTGAATATCTTTTACAAACATCGTCTGCAACTAGTTCTGTTACGAGAAGGACCTATGCAATAAGGCAGCATCTTACATGTCACTCAACATGCATTATTTATGTGATTCAGTGCCAACGGCAAAGCTGTAAAAAGCAATATGTAGGCCAAACAGTGAATGACCTCCATACACGATTCAGGAACCACAAATCTGCAATAATTAATAAGAAAATTGACCAGCCTGTAGCCAATCATTTTAACCTTGTGGATCACTCACTATCAGATTTGAAGATTTTCCCCGTGGAACATGTTTCAAAGGAAGAACTACTGGACTCCAGGGAAAACTTCTTGATGTACCGTTTAAAATCACTGCATCCAGATGGACTGAACATTACTGACAACACAACCTGATTACTGCATATCTCAAGAGCTCTCTGGACTGCATTGATTCCACATTCCAAATGGAATCTTCACTCATGATGCTTTTTGAAAATTCAGCTGTCATCTGTGCAGCCACAGAGCAAACCATCTTGTACTACCTGAGGAAGGCGGAAGCTGAAACGTTGTAGTGGAAATATATTTTTGTTCTTTGGTGAATCTATCTGTTTGAGTCACTTCTTTCTTGGATATTTTATTTCTTTGTGACTCATTGTATCCTTTGGGATCCAGATTTTTGCCCTGGCTGGCTGTTGTTTTCTTGTGATCCTTCATCTTCATGTATATATATGTATATGTATATATATATATATATATATGTATATCCTACTGGCGGTCGCCAGTAGGTAGTTATAGTTAGGACCAAGCTTCCATAGGAAGAGCATTTTTTGTTTTGCTTATAACTTTGGTGTCGTTTGATGAATCTTCATGAAGTTTTCCAAACTAATTCTTTGTTCATATCAGCTCCTATGTTGAAAGTTTGGGGGGGCCGAGAAAAAAGTGGGCTCCCAAAACGTGTTTTCTCCATGTTAATTTCCATAGGAAACTTTAGACAAGGCTACAGGTCGAACGGGTGAACGGAATTACCCCAAATTTGGCAGGGGGAAGGGTCTTGGTCTAGAAAGCACGCTATTTAGTGTAAATCCGTTCAGTAGTTTTGGAGAAATATCAAAATTCACAGATATCGATATTTGGGAATTCTGCCATCTGATTGGCTGAGGCGTTACGAGCACGAGCTTGCTGCTTATTGGGCTGCGAGTGGTTGCAACTAGGAAGTGTTGGCAGCCATTTTGTGATTCTGTTGAAGAGAGTAAGGGGAATAAAGGGCAAAAAAAGGAGGAAAGAGGAGGGTAGGAGCACTGTAACCTCTGTGGGATGTTTAGGGTGTGCTATACAGGGGTGCGAAGCGAACTACTCATCCCTACCGGGCTGAAAGTGCTGGGCTATGGAAATTAAGTGAGGTATTGCCTAGAGTCTGATGCTGCTAAGGTGAGCTGCTGCGAGACTCTGGGATTAAAGCGTGAGCCCAAACTGTGTGTCCTATGTTGTGAAGTCAGGTGCCCTCTCCGTTGCACCACACCTGCGGAAGTAGTGTCAGCATGTGTTTATACCTACTAGGATGAACTACTGACCCCTACTGGTCTGAAAGTGCTGGGGTACGGAAAATATGTGAGGTATTGTCTAGAGTCTCATGCTGCTAAGCTGAGCTGCTGCCGGACTCGATGAAAGCGTGAGTCCAAACTGTGTGTCATATGTTGTGAAGTCATGTGCTCTGGCTGCTGTGCCACATCTGTGCAAGAAGTGTCAGCATGTAGTTATACCTACTCGGAGGAACTTTTGTTTTGAATATTGTAAGTTGTGTATGGTGTTTAGGGGGTGTTATACAGTTAGTGCGAAGGTAAATTCGCACGTATCAAATCAATTCGGTATTTGGAAAGTGCAAACTACTCACTCGTACAGGTCTGATGGCGCTGGGGGCGTAAGTTGAGCTGCAGCCGGACTCTGGGATAAAGGCGCTAAACTACTGACCCCTACCGGTCTGAAAGTGTGGGGTACGGAAATTAAGTGAGGTATTGCCTAGAGTGTTATGCTGCTAAATTGAGCTGCTGCTGGACTCGGGGATGAAACCGTGATCCCAAACTGGTTGTCCTATGCTGTGAAGTCATGTGCTCTGGGCGCTGTGCCACACCTGTCCAAGTAGTGTCAGCAATATTTTATATGTAGTAGGAGGAAGTTTTGTTCGGAACACGGTAACTTGTATATGGTGCTGGTAAGTGATCCGCAACACTTGCAAGGTATAGGTGGACATGAATGGAGTTGACCATGTGTTCGGGAAGCCCTTCTATACGTCAGTGGCTCTGCTTGTAGCTGCACTGGCTTGCCATGTGCCAGTCATGTGGATGAAATGGCACAACTTGGTGCAATGAGCCGGGTCTGTGTGCAATGGGTGCAGTGCAGGGTTATGGTGAGAGTACGTGTGAAGGCCATTTCACGCACGCTAACTACGACAAAGGACTTTTGAGTGTGGGATGTCCACTCGTTGCTCTCAAATCGGGAAGTGGGTAGTGTGGGAGACTAATGCAAATATTGTCGTATCTGTAAGGGGGGGCTGGCTACTTGCAAGTTCCTTCTCGGAGCAGCAGATGTGTTAGCGCAAGATAGCTCAGACAAAGAACCTTTCATCCTTAAAGTAACTTCTCCAGGTGCATTCATACAGGATGTGTACAAAGGCCAGTCATGGGTGTTGTGGGATGTCTGCGACCCTGGTCATCATGTCTACAAGTGGGCACACCACGTGCCTGTCAAAGCTCAGCGGCACAGCTGATCTCACAGATGTCATTGAGTCCTGAGTCATGAATGGGTGGAGACCACATCAGCTTCTCCGCGGCCCAGCAGACCTCACACATGTCGCTGGGTCCTGAGTCATCAATGGCGGAGACCACATCAGCTTTTGGGGCCGCTAACCCTGTGCAACGCAAGTCAGCGCCACATGGTGGAAGGCCCCTGATGGCCACATCAGCTTCGGGTGGCACTAACCCTGTGCAAGTCAAGTCTGCGCCATGTGGTAGTAGGCCCCTGACAGCCATGCAGCTCAGGGTGTGACTAACCCTCTGCGCAACTCTTCATGGACTCTTTCTGATTCAGACCCGTGGAGCGTCCGCCATCCAGTCACCACCGACAATTAAGGATGTGATATTGTTGATGCATTATATTTGCGTGGTCACATGGCCTTTGACGCATGTGCCAGATGGGTGTGGTGTGTGTGCAAACCTGCCCTCAGGGAGTGGCCGTGACATGTTGACAACTAGAGCACTGACCTGCACACCAACAGCGAGTACACCTGCGTCAGGTAGGTATGTGGGTGTGTGAAAACGTGTTTTCTCAATGGATTTTCCATAGGAAACTTTAGACAAGGCTACAGGTCAAACTGCTGAACAGAATTACGCCAAATTTGGCATGGAGCAAGGTCTTGGTCCAGAAAGCGGGCTTTCTCGCATCGAGTGAAAATATAAAAGAAAGGTCTCGGGGGCAATTTAATATACCGGAGCTCTGTTTCTGCAAGATAACTCTTTCCCACTGCCTCTGCCCAACATCACCACTTCGCAGCTAAGCTGTTAGAAGCCAGTCCGTCGGCTCGTAGCTCTCTACCTTTGCAAGCTAGTACGCTAGTGTGCCTGTACCTCTGCAAAGTACTACGGTGCTGTTCCTTTGGGAGCGGACGGCTCGTAGTACTGCGTCTGTGAGTCGAGCGGACGGGCCGCAGTTGTCCCTCTGCGAGTCTGGGTGTGAACTGTTCATAACTCACACTACATAAGCATTGAAAAACCATTTTGTGATTCAGTCCGTCAGCTGGCATCTGTCTGAGGCATTTCTGAAAACATATCGGAGTTCTTTCTGTGAGAGATACCCCTTTCATGCTGCCTCTCCCCACATCAGCAGGTAACACTCCCCCTTCCCACATTACCAACATACCCCCAACAACCTTCTTGGGCCCGGAAGTGTCCCTGTGCGGCTGGACAAATAAGAATCTTAGGGGCATATTATCAAGGACGGCGTTAAAAAATTATCGGCGCTTTAGCGGCAGGAAACTGCCGCTAAAAGCGGCGATAATGGAATTGATAATATGCTACAGAGAATTCCAATAGAAGCCCATGTTCTGGTGTGAACATGGGCTTCTATTGGAATTCTCTGCGGCATATTATCAAGCCCATTGTCGCCGCTTTAGCGGCAGTTTCCTGCCGCTAAAGCGCCGATAATTTTAACGCCGTCCTTGATAATGTGTCCCTTAGTCTTGTATAGGTTTACATGTGAAACATTGTATTTAAAGAAAACAACAACAAATAAAACTGAAGGGAGTCTGGTGCTGTGGTCGCTGCCACGAAGTTGGGGTCACTGCCATTCAGGACTCAGGACACAGTTCCACATGTGAGATTGGCTTGTGTTGAAGAGGGTTAGTGGCACCACGTGTCGCTGGCTTGTGTTGAACAGGGTTAGTGGCACTTCGTGTCGCCGGCCTTGCATATGGAAACATGCCAAACAGATCGAAGGGAGTCTGGTGCTGTGGTCACTGCCACGGACTTGGGGTCACTGCCATTCAGGACTCAGGACACAGTTGCACATGTGGGATCGGCTTGTGTTGAACAGGGTTAGTGGCACCACGTGTCACAGCTTGTGTTGAATAGGGTTAGTGGCACCACGTGTCAAAATTTCAAATTGCGAGCTCTGTTGCTCGCAGTGTAGACTGTTGTTGAGTGTTTGTTTGAACTTGAAGATTAATGTGTTGATTGTACTAAAGGTATAACTGATATAAAAAAAGTTCTTGAAGCAAGGATACTAAAAGGATATTATGTAGGTTTTAGGCCTGTGATCGTTACTTGCCTAGTGGACTCTGTAATTAATGAATCAAGATTTAATTTTAATTCTGAGCCCTACTGACTGCAGTGTAGGCGTATCATGAAAAGATGAAATATGTATAGAATACACTGTCGAAGTGTATGAGTCTGTGATGCTGCTTGGTGAGGATGGACCGCAGTGGGAGCTATGTCTCGTGTCTACTACGTCATCTGCAATCGTGATTGTATCTGAATTGTGAGTCTTGCTGACCACAGTGTAGGCCAGAGGTAGCGGTGAGCAAGGGCCCACAGCCACATGCATAGGTTGGTGGTCGCTGCCACGGACTTGGGGTCACTGCCATTTAGGATTCAGGACACAGTTACACAGGTGGGATCGACTTGTGTTGAACAGGGTTAGTGGCACCATGTGTTGCGGCTTGCGTTGAATTCTGCCTGAATAAGTCCACGTGGTGATGACTTGTGGTGCAGTGAGTTAGTGGCACCTGAAGCACTCAGCGTGTGTGCATCCTGCGATGATGCTTGGTCCGGGCGGGCCTCACTGGTAGCAATGTCTTTAAGTGCTTTGAAAGAATCTTCATAGCAGTCAAAATCTTCAAGTAATTCCATTTCAGTCCTCCAAGGTTTGAAGAGTTGGAGAAGAGCTAAATAGAAAAACTCTCTCTTATCTGGAGTATCACAACTTAATTTCCTGTGATTAATCACATTTCCTTTGGCATTCTTTAAGAAACATCCATCAGACCCAATTACAGCATATTTCACTTTATTTATTTTGTCTGTAAGATTTTTTCTAAAACTATAATGTTGCAGTATTTCATATAGACATATATTTTCCAGGTATGGACTTCTATTTGGATAGTATACGAGGAACAGGAATTGAGTTATCTGCAACATATTGTATGTCTATATTTGTATTCCACATCTTCAAAATTACTGGATTGTAATCATTAATGTACTTTGATTCTTCTGTTCTTTTTATATTATAAGTATTTTTGGGTGATTTTCGAGTGATAGTATGCCTCACTGCTGACATAAAACTGTTCACTCTTCCTTACGATGACTTATGGTGCACTGAGTTAGTAGTACTTTTGGCGCTCAGCGTGTACGTACCCTGCGATGATGCGTTGTCCGGGAGGGCCGCATTCGGAGCAATGTCTTTTGTCTATTGAATTCTGCCTCAGTAAGGCGACGTGTCGATGTCTTGTGGTGCACTGAGTTAGTATTACCTTTGGCGCTCAGCGTGTACGTACCCTGCGATGATGCGTTGTCTGGGAGGACCGCATTCGGAGCAATGTCTTTTGTCTATTGATTTCTGCCTCAGTAAGGTGACGTGTCGATGTCTTGTGGTGCACTGAGTTAGTAGTACCTTTGGCGCTCAGCGTGTACGTACCCTGCGATGATGCGTTGTCTGGGAGGACCGCATTCGGAGCAATGTCTTTTGTCTATTTATTTCTGCCTCAGTAAGGTGACGTGTCGATGTCTTGTGGTGCACTGAGTTAGTAGTACCTTTGGCGCTCAGCGTGTACGTACCCTGCGATGATGCGTTGTCTGGGAGGGCCACATTCGGAGCAATGTCTTATGTCTATTGAATTCTGCCTCAGTAAGGCGACGTGTCGATGTCTTGTGGTGCACTGAGTTAGTAGTACCTTTGGCGCTCAGTGTGCACGTACCCTGCAATGATGCGTTGTCCGGGAGGGGCGCATTCGGACCAATGTCTTTTGTCTATTGAATTCTGCCTCAGTAAGGCGACGTGTCGATGTCTTGTGGTGCACTGAGGTAGTAGTACCTTTGACGCTCAGCGTGTACCTACCCTGCAATGATGCGTTGTCCGGGAGGGGCGCATTCGGACCAATGTCTTTTGTCTATTGAATTCTGCCTCAGTAAGGCGACGTGTCGATGTCTTGTGGTGCACTGAGTTAGTAGTACCTTTGGCGCTCAGCGTGTACGTACCCTGCAATGATGCGTTGTCCGGGAGGGGCGCATTCGGACCAATGTCTTTTGTCTATTGAATTCTGCCTCAGTAAGGCGAAGTGTCGATGTCTTGTGGTGCACTGAGTTAGTAGTACCTTTGGCGCTCAGCGTGTACGTACCCTGCGATGATGAGTTGTCCGGGGGGCTGCAGTTGGACCAATGTCTTTTGTCTATTGAATTCTGCCACAGTAGGGTCACGTGGCGATGACTTATGGTGCAGTGAGTTAGTGGCATCTGAAGTACTCAGCGTGGGCGCACCCTGCGATGATGCGTGGTCCCACTGCGTCATCTGCAATCGCTACTCCATCTGAATTGTGAGGCCTGCTGTCCGCAGTGTAGATCGAAGACAGTAGTCTGTACAGACATAAGTCTGCGGTGCTGTGCCGGTGGGCTCGCAGGGGGCCTGTGTCGAAGACAGCCGCAGTCATGGCGGCAGCCTCGTGGCAGGGTGAGGCCCGCCGCTCTGGCACAGTCGTTGGTCT
Organism: Triturus cristatus; assembly: GCF_964204655.1. NCBI lineage: Eukaryota > Metazoa > Chordata > Amphibia > Caudata > Salamandridae > Triturus > Triturus cristatus. Next base: position 503,617,109 of record NC_140582.1, read on the forward strand.
TAACAGTTCACAAGTGAACCACGCCCAGAGCCCCGGCCTATTTCTTCACACTCCTATGCTGAGGTGGCGTACGTCGGACCAGCCCACTCCGGTTACCCTTATGCTTACAGGGGGGGACGATACAGCTACATGACTGAGATCGTCCCTAGTGTTTGACGTAACATGGTTGGGTCCACTGTCCACAACACTACAAGCACCAGTAGTATTTGTGCACATGGAGAGCTGTGTGTTCTGCATACTGAGATGTGTCCAGCACATCACCGCTACACTTTGCATTGTGTGCATTGTTATGCATGGGTGAATTGCTTCCTTCACATATAGTTTGTTCACACCTGTCCCAATATTCAGTTATTGTGTGGCTGAGGGGCCATGCCGTTTTCGGAAAGTTCGCTGTCTTGTTCTGCGCTGCCTCGGTGGTAGAGGTGGGGTGGGTCCTGAGGGTGGTGGTGGGTGTTGTGGCGTTCTTGGGTGTCGGAGCTGCTTCATCAGTAGATCTATGACATGTGTTGGTCTTCAGATGTGGCTCTGGGCTGAGTTTCATACTGTATGTAGTTGTTTAATATTTAAAAAACAAGAAGACATTAAATAATAAATACAAAAATACAAAAACAATTTTTAGGATATTAAAGTTACAAAATATCAATTTTTTTTTCAAAATTACTGAGAAAAACATAGGTTTTATGAACATTATAATTAGAAATTAGCATTTAAAAAAACCTTTGAAATTCACTGAAAAAACCAAAGGTTTCAAGCACGTTATAGTTTGAAATTAGCATTTAAAAAACCTTAGAAATTCACTGAAAAAACCATAGGTTTCAGGCACGATATAGTTAGAAATTAGCATTTAATAAACCTTAGAAATTCACTGAAAATAACATAGGTTTCAGGCACGTTATAGTTAGAAATTAGCATTTAAAAAACCTTAGAAATTCACTGAAAAAACCATAGGTTTCAGGGACGTTATAGTTACTTGGATATTGGACTCATATAAAACCATAGAAATTTGCCCGCTATAGCTAGTTGAACTAACTATAACTTGCGCGCACGCAATGCACTGGAGATGACGTCACATATTACATTACTCATGACATGGTCAGTGACATCGCTAATGACATCACTGATGACATCTCAAATGACATCACTGATTGTCTCTATCAGGCATTGAATGAGCAGCTCTGACAGTTTACCGTTTCTGTCAAAGCACATTGATTTACATATTGGGATCTCAATTCTATTTCTACGCCGAGTTCTCTACACAGTTATAAGAGCTGGATTGTGTTATATTATCACATGCCACAATCATCAGGTTTTAAATCACAATGAGATGCTCACTCAGAATGATGCCATCTAACTGAGTAATAGGAACTTAGGGCCTGATTCTGATGGTGGTGGGACCGTCACCGTCAGCCTGTGGGTGGCGGTCCCACCACCATCAGACCGTGGAGGTCCGCCCGCCACATTACAATGGCGGGCAGACTGAGAGACTGACCGGCAAGCATTCAACGAACTCAAGGAGCCTGTCGGAGGGACTTGAATCCCTACAACAGTGGCGGTGCCTGCTCAGGCACTGCCGTAGGGATTAAAATGTCCCTATCAGCCAGCTGTTTCATGGCAGTTAACCCGCCATGAAAAGACAGGTGAAAAGGGATTTTGGGGGCCCCTAGCGGGCCATCCTTCCCCCCTTTGCTCTCAGCCCTGGCTTCTGGGGGGCACTTTTGGTGTCCCCCTACATATCCCTTCACCATGTGACAGGCACCACATGGTGCCTGCCACATAGTGCACGGATATGCAAAATGTATATTTTTTGTACTGTGGCGAGTGCTTGCAGCCCACAGCACATGCTGCAATACAAAACATACACATTGCGACCACCTTGAAGGCGCCGCCTTGAAGGCGGTCGCATCCTAATCCCAATGGCGGGACCGTTGATAGCTAGTCGGTCTGTCCCATTCCCAACAGGATGGCGGTCGGACAAAAGTCCGACCGCCGTCATAATCAGGCCCTAAGTAAAGTCACTTGCTGATTCATTTACAAAAGTAAAGATTTACTTTTTGTTTTTATGTATGAATTATTGTGGGCATTGATTTGGTACTTGGACACTTGCATCCTTGTGTTGGTCGCACATACTTGTCAAAAGTTAAAAATGGCAGTTGCGTTATGAATGAATACTGTGGATCTGCGTGCCCTTTTTTACTGTTTCTACTGAAAAAACTACAATGAGGGAGTATAACAAAGCAAAAGACTCTATAAAAAAGGAATTGCAACATTGGAAGCTAGAAGGCCTGATTACTACCGGGCAATATCAATATATGTTCAACGAACACCCTGTCCTTCCTTTCTTATACCTGCTACCCAAAGTCCACAAAAATGTTATTCCAATTCCAGGCCGCCCCATAATTTCAGCAATTAAGAGCATGACTGAACATGTGGGGGAATATGTGGACTATTTTTTACAAGATCTTATGAAATCGTTACCTTCATATGTTAAGGGCACAGGTGACTTTTTAAATAAACTCCAGGATATTGTTTGGGCAGATAATCTGATTTTAATGACTATGGACATAGAGTCACTTTATACCAGTATTGAACCCTCATTGGGTATAATTGAGCATTTCTTGGAGTCTAGACCTTGGAAATATCACATGCGCAACAAAATGTTAATTGCCCTTATTACGTGGTATCTGAATAATAACTACTTTTCATTTGGGAAAGATGTCTATAGGCAGACACAGGGTGTTGCGATGGGGGCCTGCTTCTCCCCTAGCTATGCGTGTTTGCATGTGGGCTATTGGGAGGAGCAGGTCCTCAAGGTGCAGCCCCGTGAAATCTTCACAAACAAGATTGTTCATTGGTTACGCTACATCGATGATGTTTTTATTACATGGAATGACGGTATTGAAAGTGCTGAGGAATTTGTTAAAACGATCAATAATAATTGTTTGAATTTACATTTTACATCTCATATCAGTCAAACCAGAACAGAATTTCTAGATGTATGTATTCATATCAATGAAGGAAGGTTGGCCACCACTGCATATAGAAAACCAACAGCAGGAAATGCAACACTACATGCAACTAGTGCACACCCCAAGCACTTGATTAGTAGTATCCTGTATGGGGAACTCTTGAGACTAAAACGAATTTGCAGCACAGTAGACGATTTTGAAAGCTGCAAAAAATAAGCCCTCTTCAGATTAAGAAAGAGAGGATACACTAATAAGACATTGACAAGCAGTGACTAAAGCTGATAACAAATCGAGAGCATCACTGCAGCCACAAGAAGATGTGAGTATGGCAGCTCCTGCAGACATAACTGAGGACACACCAAGACTAATAACATCATATAGTCGCCAAGAGAAAATTGAGGTCAATAATTAACAAAAATTTGCCTATAGTCCTGACGGACAGTGTCCTTAGTAGCAGACTCACAACTAAACCAACAATCACGTTTAGAAAAACACAATCAATGGGAGCCAAACTGACAAGAAATAGTCCAGAGCTAGGCAATAACAAAACTTGGTTAAAACCAAGACGAGGCTTCTTTATATGTACAGCATGCCGAGCGTGTAAATTTGGAGTAAACACAAGAAAATATAGGACTCCATTCAAAGAGAATGAGGCAATCATCAAAGGCAATTACAATTGCCGAACCGATCATGCGGTTTATGTTCTCACGTGCACTTGTGGGCTTAGGTATGTGGGAAGTACTAAGCTACAGGTGCACGTGAGGATACTTCAACATCTACGCGCAATCATTAATAGTGATCCGGCCTATCCAGTCGCACAACACTTTAAAGAAGCCCACAACAATGATATTACGTTTTTATCATATTTTGATATTGATTCCATTCCGGCCCCACGTAGAGGGGGCAATCGGGAAAAATTGCTAAGACAATGGGAAACAAAATTTATTTTAGAACTTGACAGCAAATTCCCGAATGGATTAAACAACACAGAAGACATGCATACTTTTTTTTTATAAATCTGGGTCTTTTGTCAATGGATTAATTATATGTGATTTTTTTAAAGATTTTAATCAAGCTATAGCAGTGCAAGCTTTTGAGGTCTTAATCACATACGATTATCAATGGAAGGATTTTACACAATAGTCATTTCTAGATTTGATGAAGCTCTTTAAATCAAATATAGCCTTCAGGCTTGTTGGGTAAATAAGCACTTTCATGAATAATACTCGCCCGCTGTTAACTGAAAAGCAAAAAGGCATTTACAGCTTGCCTCTCTTTTTAAACACCTTTTATATTAATTTCATAGGAAATAACACAAGATTTCTTATTTTTGGGTTATTTATTAATTCATACAATTTGCACCAGGCACTTTAGATTATAAATAACACACAATCATTTTTTGCACAGTCATCTTTGAAACACATATGTATGTATAAATTGTCCATGTAACAAACTCATGCATTTAAAGGAAATTGAGATATTTTCTGGTTTGAAGTATAAGAGCATTTAGGCGGTTATTTTACAAATTTCAGTATTGTATTTTGCAGCTATTAGTCATCCAAGTACATTTTGGCTGCACAGGCATTTATGCAGAAAGCTGTTGGATGCGCAAATTTGCACACATGTTTTTGATATTTAAATCTATATTTATTGTTGTGTGTTAATGTGTATATTTTCAATTATTTATACATATTTATTCAGTTTTAAATAATTAAAATATTTAATGTATTTATTTTTGAAACACACAATATTTAAAATTTGAGCCTACATATATATTTTAAATATTACAATATATTTGTTCTATTAGGAGCTCTCAGAAATGTTTGCAAAATGAAAAACGCGCTGTTTTTATATTATACAGATGCATGTGGAAAACAAAATCAATCTACATTTCAAAGTGTTTCTTCACTGTTTACTATCACGTGGTGTTGCATTTACAAAAGTATTAAAAAAAAATGGAGTACTGCAGTCTCCTTATGTGATCACGGGCACTGGATGCCCAAAACGCGTCATGGAATGAGGAGTGAGAAATAAAGAAATATTGCCATTGTATTTGTCCTGGTGGTCCGTCTTTCTTCAGTTCGCCGAAAGGAAGTGCAGGGAGGTGTATTGCATGCATGTATATATATATATATCAGACATGCCAACCCTCCCGATTCAGGTGGGAGACTACCGATTTCAAGGCTAGTCTCCCGCCTCCCGATTCCTGCAAGCAAAGACCCGATTCCTGGGGGTTTTAGCTGACAGGGCTTGGTATTGTGTAACGTGCTAATTCTTCCAGCAATAGTCAGAGTGGCGATGCAGAGGCTCTAGAAGGGGTGAAAAACCAACAATGCCTCATTAACAAGGGAATGGGCTTTTAAAGACCTGTGAAGTACTCGGGCGGCTGTATGTGTACCTGGGAAGCTGTTTCAGCCCGGGCTGCCACACAGCGGGGTGGGGGCGGGGGGTGTATGCACTGCCACCAACCTGCCATGCTTCTGAAAGGTAAGAAAAAAATGTGCATTTGCTTTTCAAATGTCCAATCCTGCAGCAGCACACTTCCAAAGCCCATACATGACAGTAACCCGATTCAAGACCCCATTCTCCCGATTTGTTTTTTAAATCTCCCACTTTGCTCTTCTGAAATGTTGGCATGTATGATATATATATATTTATATATATGTATAGATATATGTATATATATGTATATATGTATATATATATGTGTGTATATATATATATAATATGTACATATATATATTCATTGAAAAAAACATAGGTTTCCGGGACGTTATAGTTAGTTGGACATTTCACTCGTACAAAACCAGAGAAATTCAGCTGTTATAGTTAGTTGAGCTAACTATAACTCGCGCATGCATGCGTTCAGTAAGACACGTTTAATCATTTACTTATACAGTCAGTCATGCACCTACTAAATCATCTATTCAGACCACTTATACACCTACTCATTCTTAATACACCTTGTCATATATATATATATATATATATATATATATATATATATATATATATATGTATATATATATATAAAAATATTTAAACTTTACAGAAACACTCTGTCACTGGATGATGTCATCAGTGATGTAATTTGAGATGTCATCAGTGATGTCACTGACCACGTCATGAGTGATGTAATATGTGATTTCATCAGCAGTGCATTGCGGGGGCGTGAGTTATAGTTAGCTGAACTAACTATAACAGCCGAATTTCTCTGGTTTTGTACGAGTGAAATGTCCAACTAACTATAACGTCCCTGAAACCTATTGTTTTTTCAGTGAATATATATATCCCTGCCGGCTCCCCGTCTCCTGCGGAACCCGGCATTGCTTTTAGGCAAGGGGAACTGCTGACAAGCAGCTCCCCTTGCCCAAAAGCAATTCTGCTTTGCTTCGTTGAAGTGAGAGCAGGTTTCCTATGGCAGGGCAGAAGCCGTGCTCCAGCCCTGCTATAGCACACAGCAATGTCCCGGAGGTGGGCACCCTGGGATATTGCAGTAGCTGGCCCTGGGGGGTGGTGGTTCCCAGGGCCATTGAGGGCTCCACGCGGCCCCCTTTCCAAAGTGCAAATAGCCTTGGGGAGGTGTTGGTCCCCGGTGCTGGGCATCCGCAGTGGACCCCGGTATTTCAAAAAACCATGCCCCGGGGAGCTGGTGGTCCCCAGGGCAGTGTGGGGGGACTCGAGCCCCCACACCAATTATTTGAGAAAGCCCCGGGGAGGGGGTAGTCCCTGGGGCTTGGGGGGCCACGTGGTCTCCCCCACCCTATTAGAATGAAGCCCCATGAATTTCAAAGGTTTTTTAAATGCTAATTCCTAACTATAACAACCCTGAAACCTATGTTTTTTTCAGTGAATTTCAAAGGTTTTTTAAATGCTAATTTCTAGCTATACCGACCCGAAAACCTATGGTTTTTTTCAGTGAATTTCAAATGTTTTTAAATGCTAATTTCAAACTATGCCTACATAGGTAGGACATATGCAGAAAGAGGAAGAAAGGCGCAGAAAGAAGCAAGAGAAATGCAGAAAGAGGCAACAGAAGTCCAGAAAGACAAAGAAAGGTGCAGAAAGAAGCAAGAGATAAGCAGAAAGAACCAACAGAGAGGCAGAAAGAGGCCTTGTTGCAAAGTCATCCTGTGCCCCGGGGAGGTGGTAGATCCGGGACTTGGGGAGGCCCGCAAAGCCCCCCCACCCTATTAGAATAAAGCCCCAGGGAGGTGGCGGACCCGGGGCTTGGGGGGCCCGCGAGACCCCCGCTTTTAATTACCAATGCCCCAGGAAAGTGGCCATCCCCGGGGCAGCGTGGGGGGGAGGAGCCACTCCACGCATTTTAATAAAAAAGCCTCAAGGAGGTGGCGGACCCCGGGGAAGCGGGGGCCCCTGCGGGCCCCGCCTATTATTTGCACATTGCCCCCGGGACCAGCCCCACCCGGGGGCTTATAGAAAACGAAGCGCGGTAGTCCGCGGTTTGTTTTTTTGTTGTTTCTTCGGCAGGATTCGCGCACCTAGCGCAAATTCGGCCGATATTTTTTTAATACTTTTTTTGGCCCTGGTGAGGCTTCTGGGAGCCCCTGAGCAGGCCTAGGGGGTCAGGGTGTTACTACCCTGCCCCCTTTTCTTGGTTTTCATCTTTTCTTTTACTGTTTTCTTGTGACTCGGTTACCGAGTCACAAGATGGCTGCCAACACTTCCTGGTTTGGAGTGTTGGCAGCCAATCAGAATGAAGCTCGTGCTCGGGAGGGTTTGCAAACCCTCTTCGGTGCTCAGATATCGATATTTTTTGAATTTCTCAGGTGCTACTGAATGGATTTACACCATTTAAAAAAAGGTCCCTTTCTGAACCAAGAGCTACCTTTTTGCCAAATTTGGTGTAATTCCGTTTAGCAGTTTGGGCGGTAGCCTGTTCCAAAATGTCCTATGCATATTAACATGGGGAAAACGCGTTTTGGGACCCCCTTTGTTTCTTGGCCCCGCTTGACGAATCACCCTGAAACTTTCAGGACAGAAGCTGGCATGAGTGAACCATTAGTTTTGAAAAATTCGCGAAGATTCATCAACCAGCGCCAAAGATATTGGCAAAAGAAAAAATGCTTTTTGAATAGAAACAAGGTCCTAACTATAACTACCTACTGGCAAACCAGTAGGTTTTATATATATATACATATATATGTATGTATGTATGTATATATATATTCACTGAAAAAACCATAGGTTTCACACATGTTATAGTTAGCGGAAATTTTACTGATAAAAAACCAATGAAATTCCCCCGTTATAGTTAGTGCAGGCAACTATAACTCACGGGACCGCAATCCTCTGCTGATGCTAATACTGTATTTAGACACTTATTTGCCCATGTCTTCTTCCATACATTTTTAGCTATACATATATTACAAATATTTTTTTTTCATAAAGACACATATGTCATCAGGAGAAGATTGCGGTCGCGTGAGTTATAGTTGCCTGCACTAACTATAACGGGGGAATTTCATTGGTTTTTTATCAGTAAAATTTCCGCGAACTATAACATGTGTGAAACCTATGGTTTTTTCAGTGAATTTGCAAGGTTTTTTAAATGCTAATTCCTAACTATAACGTGTGTAAAACCTATGGTTTTTTCAGTGAATTTGTACGGTTTTTTAAATGCTAAGTTACTTTACGCCATTCGTGGCGTGCGCGCCCACTTAACGCAGTTCGTTCCGTGCGCGCACGGTGCGCTTCGCGCACCGCGCGCCCACGTTACGCAGTTAGTGCCGTGCACGCATGGTGGGCACGCGGTGCGCTACGCGCACCGTGTGCCCACGTTACGCTAGATGGGCCATGTACGCACGATGCGCTTCGCGCACCGTGCGCACATGGAGGACATATGATGCACTTCGTTTTGAAAGGTAATATTTTAATTTTTCGTATATCTTATAAGCCATGCACAAATGGTGCCCTTCGGGCACCATTTGCACACGGGGTGGAGAGAGTGTGGATAATTTTTTTTTTTATTATTTTTTTTTTAAATATTTTAGTTTAACTCATCTTTAATAAGCCATGCACAATTGGTGCCCTTCGGGCACCAATTGCACACGGGGTGGGGAGAGTGTGGATAATTGTTTTTTTTTAAATAATTTTTTACCGTACGCGTACGGTAAGCGTAATCGGCAAAATTAGCGAAAAAATTAAAATTCCGTTTTTGGCCTTGGGGGATCTTTGGGGACTCCCTCAACATTGCTATGTGTGTGGGAGCTGTCTAAACAGCCCCTTTACATGTTTTTGTGCTTTATATTTTAAACATCACTCTCAGTGCGAGAGAGAAAATGGCGGCCGCCGCTTCCTGGTTTCGGCCGATTCGAATGTTTACTAAGATCTAAGAGCCAATCAGAATCGCGCTCGCGCACGTCACCGTACGCGTACGGTAAGCGCACCGTAAGCGCACCGTAAGCGCACCGTAAGCTGGCTCAGATATATATATTGATTTAAAGGCTATTTTCTCAGAATCTACTGAACAGATTGACACCAAACCTACAAAAGGCACTTCCTTGACCTGAGGACTACCTCTCTGCCAAATTTCTAGTAATTCTGTTCAGCCGTTCGGGCTGTAGCCCTGTCTAAAGGTCCTATGGAAAAATGCATGGGAAAAACGCGTTTTGGGACCCCCCTTTTATCTCAGCCCCCGCTTGACGAATCCCCCCGAGACTTTCAGGGAAGGAGCGGAGCGTAGCGCCCCACCTATTTTGAAAAATTTGCGAGGATTCGTCAACCGGCGCCAAAGTTATTCAAAATAGAATGTTGCGGATTTCCTATGGAAACGTGGTCCTAACTATAACTACCTTCTGGCGACCGCCAGTAGGTAATATATACATACATACATACATATATATGTATATATATATAAAACCTACTGGTTTGCCAGTAGGTAGTTATAGTTAGGACCTTGTTTCTATTCAAAAAGCATTTTTTCTTTTGCCAATATCTTTGGCGCTGGTTGATGAATCTTCGCGAATTTTTCAAAACTAATGTATATATATATATCTTATCTAAAATGCAGTGGGGACAGCACAGTGCTATCCATGCCGACATAGAAAGGGACAAAGTATTTTGCCATATCTACAGTAAAGTCTTTAAGCATAGAATTAGCACAGAGCCATCCACTCCAAGCTACACAATGACAAAAACCTTTTACCACTTTTTCAGATATTACTCACGCCCGAGGGAGCAGCATTAATAGCTGTGGGCAGGAGCAATTCTGACTTCCGCAGCATGCAGGGAGCCAGCTGGGGCTTCAGGGCCCGGGGGCTCTCCCCCGCAGCCCTCAACGAGGTGCATGGTGGGTGCCCTGGGTGGGCACAAGGGCGCCTACCTATATTAAACTGACATCCCGGCTAATGGAGTCTCTGGGACATTTTAGGACTCGGGGAGGGGTGCTGTAATGTCCCCCTTCCTTTTAAAAAGAAAAAAACATATATGAGCCCCACCCTTTTCGCCCCTTTCCACCGTAGTACAATGCAACGTTGTTCCTGCCATTTTAGAGACTTATAGACGGTGTATTGCTCATTGAAAAACGATCAGAAATCCTGAGTCTGAGAGCAGATTCCACAGTTCTCTCTTTTAACTGCTGCTGAGTGCGAAAGGTGAAAATCACTTACAAGCTCCACCCGTTTGGCCACACTTCAAGTTAGTAGTATGCATGGTGTTCCCGCCATTTTCCAGGCTGATGGACAGTGTGTTTTATCTACAACTGCACATTGAAAAATTATCAAAAACCTTGATGGAGGTGAATGCATCATTGAATTATTGGAGCTCAATGTCTTCTGTAAGGACTACCTAAGACGAGTGGGTTCTTTATTGTTATCTCCTGGTCTGAGGGGAGAGTCCATGGTTCTCCCTTTTAATTACTGCTAATCACCTAAAAACTATGTTCATTTGGCCTGCCTCTCCCACGTTAGTAGTAAGCAATGGTTCTGGCTCCAGGTGGGTTGGCCACAGGGCCTGACATCAGTCCAGGCCCTGTTCCCAACCCCCTCTGTGCTTAGTGTGGGGTTGGCTGTCCATGAGGGGTTGCAGTAAATGGACGTGTGTGGCAGGGGGTTGTCTTTATGTATAGTAATAAAATACTACTTTAAGTTAAAAAAAAACTAGAAATTCACCCAAAAAAACAGAGCTTTAAGTAAGGTTATAGGTAGGTGTGGTAAAAAGATCTGTTTTTGTTTTACAAAAACCTTAGAAATTCACTGAAAAAAACAAAGGTTAAAGCAAAGTTATAGTTAGTTGATCATGTCAGTGACAACATTAACGTTTTGATCTAAAAACACACAGGAATTCACCAGTTATAGTTAGCAGAGTTAACTATTACTTGTGCCTCCTCCATGCACTGCTTAGGACCTCACATATTACATCATTCATGACATGTTCTATGACATAATTTATGATATCACTGATGACATCTCAAATTACATAAATTATGATATCACTGATGACATCACTGAGTGTTAGTTTGTTTAATAGTTTACATAGTGGCAAGTAGCTACCAAATTACTGTTCTATCTAATTTTGTACAGCCTGTGTCCAGCTGATGGGTGTAAGTGTTTACAAATCCATGTGCTTCTAAAGCATCATAGGTGTGTAGAGGTACTCAACATGTTATAAATCTTTGCATTGAAGAGTAGCTTTGTGTGAGATAACAGTTGATGACTTGTGTCCAGCACATTCCTCACAAGTTTACGTACTACATACTATGTACTGTAAACAGGCTTGAGTTATTAGAATCATCACAGCATGGCAGTTTCTACATAACATAGAAGACTGTGTGCACAGGTATTAACCTAAACACATGTGCTTCTTTTGCTTCAGAAGATTGGTTATCTGTAAAGTTTTCACCACAGCATGAAGGCTGCAGGTAGTTTAATCTTTAGCACCTTCAAACCTTGGTTATTTTAAGCAAGTAGTGTCTTTTTGACAAGTGTTGCAAAATGTACATTGTTCTGAGAAGATACTTTTTATTACTCTGTAGTGTGTTTCTCTTGAGAGTTTCACTGTCTGCAAACAGTGTGGTACAGAGTAAACTCTGTCCATAGCGTAAGCACTGTGTACAGTACCCAAATTTCTACTCATATCGCCTTCATCTCTCAATGCAGGTTTGGTGACTGTGAGGGATTTGATACAGTAAGAGCTGTCCATAGTAGGGCATTCATTTTGGAGCAGACGCTGAGTATCTTGAGTAACTTGGCTTTCTTTGAACAGAGGTATGCATATTTAACAGAATGGGCAATTAGTATTACCTATATATCTGTGGCTGTTTGTTAATGTGAACTAGGCTATCCATGAAGTGCATAGAATAGGGTCAATGTTGCACATAACATATGCTTGCTACACCTAAGGGAGTTGTATTTGTGATGGCATTAATGATGCTTCATATTATTCTGAGCTATTTTGTATTTATGTTCAGGCCTCTAATGCCATCCTAGTTTATAGAGTAATGTGTAAAAAAGAAGCTTGGTTTATGTAATCAGCGATGCCATCAATGATGTCATTTGAGATAGCATCAGTGATGTCATCAACGATGTTATAGAACATGTCATGAGTGCTGTAATATTTTAGGTCAAAAGTAGTGCATGGGGGAGTGCAATTTATAGTTAATAAATGGATTCACCTAACTATAATGTTACTTCAATCTTAGTGTTTTCAGCAAATGTTATATATGTATATATAAACCAGCAACGAAATGTGCTCTTACCCGAGCCTCTAGCGACAACGTTCGCACGACGGGATGGCGAGTCCCCACGAATCCTCTCACAAGCTGCTGGAAATGTCACTGAAACAGCATGCTGTGGACTCAGCATTTCTTTCAAAATATATTATTTAATGGTAGCACAACAACTCTACGCGTTTCGGAGCCAATGCTCCTTACTCACGAGTAACCATTGTTGTAGTTCAACATAACTCAAATACACCATGTGACATCGTATTTCATAAACACTGTAAACAGACTCTTGTGTTACATTGAGTTTACCTTTCATCACTCAATTATATTATTCATCTGGCAATAAATTCATGACATCGTATGAATATATTTACAAGGATTCTCAACAATCAAAAGCAAGTGTTTTTTTTAATAAGCGTTCAATGTTCACCACATGATTCAAACTTCGCGTATGCTCCAATAACAATAAGGTTTTGCATCAACTTTATAAACGTCCAACAACGGACAGCAGACACTGCTCTAATGATCACAGACTTTTACTATATATCTATATATATATATATTCACTGAAAAATCCATAGGTTTTAGGGGTGTTATAGTTAGCTGGACATTTCACTCGAACAAAACCATTCAGATTCCTCCGATATAGTTAGTTGTACTAACTACATCTCGCGCGCCCACAATCCACTGCTGATGATGTCACATATTACATCATTCATGACATGGTCAGTGACATCACTGATGACATCTCAAACGACATAACTGATGACATCACTGATGACATCATCCAGTGAATGTGGTTCGGTTAGTTATTTAAATATGTATTATATAAACAGGAATTTGCATTGAAGAATGAGTGGATATATAAATATAAATATCTGGATGGAGGATTTAGTAGCAGTGTGATTGACTGTTTACTTGACTAATTTATAGTGTCTCACTAAATATATTGGATAGTGATTAAACTGTGTGAATATCTGTATCACTTTGTCAGTTGTTGTGTAAACTGCTTCTCCAGTTGGTTACTAGCTATGTGAAAGTCTATTTTAGTTATTGATTAGTTAACTGAGTATTTGTATGGGAGAGTGAATGTGTGTGTGGTTCGGTGGGGGGGGTGTGACTGCCCAAAGATGTGTGAATAGTTGATTCAGTAGGTATCTGAAGTTAAAACTACATGTTATAACAGTTGTTTGGGTGAGTGAATATCGTTATGGGTGTGGCGATGAGCAAATATATGTTTCAATGGTGCATGTCCAACAAACTAGAAAAATAAAAGCCAGTGTATGTGTCAGTTGTTGTATATAAATAAGTATACATAAGACTCAGTGATTGCATGAGTGACTGTATGGATAACTGTATACTTGTAATAGTGATTTTATAACACACTACGTATGAGTTATTATCTATATGAATAGATGAAGTGGTGTTTTATAAGTGTATAGCTAAGTACAAATAAGTATGATCCATTGTTTGCATAAGTGAGTAGAATGACTTCATAAGTGATTAGGATGTGTGCTGGTGTGTAATGTCGATATAGATGTATAAGTATATTTGATAGTGTTCTATTGATCATTGACAGCATGTATGAGTGAATCTATAGGTAAGTGATTAGATGTGTGTATAGATCTAGGAATCACTGAGTGGGCGTTTAGAAACTTGTATTGGTGTGTCAATGGTTTTAAATCTGGCACTCTGTATTTTACAGTGAGTGATGAAAGGTTATACTAGTGTATGATGAGGTGTATCTGATTGTCACGTGGATGATGTCATCAGTGATGTCATTTGAGATGTCACTGACCATGTCATGAATGATGTAATATGTGACATCCTCAGCAGTGAATTGCGGGCACGCGAGATGTAGTTAGTACAACTAACTATATTGGAGGAATTTCAATGGTTTTGTTCGAGTCAAATGTCCAGCTAACTATAACACCCCTAAAACCTATGGTTTTTTCAGTGAATTTCTAAGGTTTTTTAAATGCTAATTCCTAACTATATCAGGCCTGAAACCTATGGTTTTTTCTGTGAATTTCAAGGTTTTTTTAAATGCTAATTCCTAACTATATCAGGCCTGAAAACTATGTTTTTTTCAGTGAATTTCAAAGGTTTTGTAAATGACAATTTTTAATGTATTAATTGTTATACTGATTTGTTTTATACTGATTTACAACATTTTTTAAACTATTTATTTTTAGATATTTTCTTTTTGTAATTACATTATAATTACATTATACATTACAATACAAAATATACTTTCTCAGAATGAACTACTTTAGTTTAAATACTTTGCAAATAGGCAATAGACTTTTAAGTACAGTAGTTACAGTTTCAAACACAATGCAATATGAATTAAAAATTAAACAAAGAAAACAAGAAAAATTCGAGCGCGACGAGAGAGACTATGCTATGGGCAGAATATTAACTTTTGCAAAAAAATTTGAGGAACCAAGGAGAGAGATATCCAAAAAGAAAATAACCATGAGTACACCATCAGCCATAGTAGAAACATCTGAATCCGATGTAACGGAAAACGAACAATCGGAAGATGAGGTGGCAGGCCCCTCCGAAGCACAGCAAAAGACCCTTTTCAATTGGAGTTCAATGTTATCCGCCAGTCATGGCTGAGGGGAGGAGAGAGCAAACCCCCGGAAGGAGAAGGCAAACTAGAAGGGGCGGATGGAAGAGGAAGGGGCAGAGGCAACAAGACAACAAGGGCGATAAGAAACAAGAGAGGAGGCAAATGGTAGCAGGAGTTGATCGGCTAACCATCATTAATCTGACTCCCAAAATCCTTACCACCATGGAAGAATCGGTTCTACAACTGGGGTTAACCTTCTGCCCTCAAAGTCGTCTAGAATTTACACAAACACGAATAGATCTTTTTAAGTTTGTGCGAAAACTGAAATTACATAAGTACTTTAAATTAAAGCCTACGATCAGGGAAGCAAGACAGCTTAAATCCCAAAGAAGAGAAACTGATTTACTGATAGGCAATGATCTGACTACTTTAGAAGTGTTGGAAGAATTGCGTCAAGGAATGTCAATAGAAAGTATGGATGAAAGCGGAGCAATAACACAGAGAATTAGAGGCTTTGGTATAGAGCAAGAGGCACCAGCAAGTGCGTTCAAACCACCATCTCAGTTTCTACCTCAAATGCCACTGGATTCCATTGATACATTCTCAGATGCGGTAATAAAGGACCTGATTAAATTTCGTGAAAATAAAAAAGCTTCAAATTCGAGAAAGAACTTGACGGATTTGCAGAAAGCAGCGATGATGAATTTGGCATAATTGGCATAATTTGTAAGCCCTCGGACAAGGGGGGCAACATAGTCCTCATACCTAGAGAACAATATGTGGAGGAAGCCCTCCGGCAGTTGAGAAATCATGAATGCTATGAACTAACAACTAAAGAAAAATATCAAAACAGTATTTCAGACTATCTAACGTTAATAAATAAATGGCATGAGAAATCAATGTTGGACTCGGATGAATACCTATTTTTAAGATCAATGAATCCTATATTACCAACGTTTTATTATCTTCCAAAAGTACATAAGGACAGTTTAAGACCACCAGGGAGACCTATAGTCTCTTCTTTAGGGAATTTAACAGAAAATCTCTCCAGATTTATTGACAATTTTCTTTTTCAGTCAGTCTTGCAACTGTCGTCCTATATCAAGGATACTACTGACTTTCTCAAACATATTGAAGGGATACAGTGGCACCCATCATATTTGCTTATTGTTTTAGATATTACAAGCCTATACACCTGTATAAATCATGTACAAGGTTTAAATGCCGTGGAATATTTTCTACAGAAAAGATCACTGAAATTTGTTAAACATAATGGGATGTTACTTGAATTGATTGAATTCTGTCTGTCAAATAACATATTTCTCTTCCAGGGAGATTTATACAGGCAGACATCTGGGACTGCGATGGGCACCTGCTTCGCCCCCAGCTATGCGAATTTATTCGTAGGCTGGTGGGAGGAGCAGGTGGCCTGGGCACCGACCAATAAAAATTGGACGGATGAAATAGTGGTATGGTATCGATACATCGACGATCTCTTCCTAATTTGGAAGGCGTCGCAGACTAAAGCAGAGGAATTTGTGATTCATTTGAATAATAACAACGTCAATTTACGGTTTACGGGTGAGATCAGTTCAGTGGCAGTGAACTATCTGGACCTTAGGGTGGAAATACAGGAAGGGAAATTGACAACGGCCCTTTTTAGAAAACCTACGGCCGGCAACAGTATATTGCATGCCACGAGCAGTCACCCACCAAAACTTAAAAATAGCATCCCTTATGGGGAATTTCTCAGGTTGAAACGCAACTGTTCAAGAGTATGCGATTTCAATTCGGCAGCAGAAGAAAGCCTGAATCGATTTATAGTCAGAGGGTATCAGAAGGATCTCTTGGAAAACACCTTAAGGAAAGTAAAACAACTAGCAAGAGAAGGCCTATTTAATAAATCAGAATAGAAAAAACAAGATGAAGGTAAATTTCGCATGGTGACAACTTATTCAGAGGATGCAGATAGTTTTAGAAAGATCATGAAACGGAACTGCCATGTACTAAAGACTGACTTGATAATTGGAGCAGATATTCCAAAGATTCCACTAATTACTTTCAAAAGAGCACGCTCATTAAAAGACAATCTGGTTCATAGCCATTTAGAAAACGTATCTGCACGTCAGGGAACATTAAATGAGCTGAGAGGGTTTTACCCATGTGGTAAATGTAAGGCCTGTGCCTTCAGTAAACGAGTGTTCACTTATGAAATGCAAGGATTAAAAACAGGAAAAAGAATTAATAAATTTATGACTTGCCAGACTACGCATGCTGCCTATTGCCTAAAATGCCCATGTGGCCTTAGATATATAGGCAGCACCATACACTGTGTGAAGGTACGGGTTTTAGAGAATATGCGTGCTATAGCAAAGAAGGACTTAAATTACCCGGTCGCTAGGCACTTTGCTATTAAACATAAAAGTAATAGGGATCTATTATAGTTTTTTAGCATTGATTGCGTCCCAGTGAACATCAGAGGGGGAGACAGGGTTCTGAAATTGAGACGATTAGAGTCACGTTATATCATTGACCTCCAAACAAAGATCCCCTATGGGCTCAATAGTGGGGAAGAATTAACAGTACATCTGGGGACCTAGAGTGTGATATGACCAACAGATTTTAAGTAAAATGTATGATCTTTAAACATGTGGTTTATAAGATTTTTTATTTGTGTCACAACAGGGGTATTCAAAAATAAGCTGATACGCGGCATAATAATTTTTAGAGGGGGTTCAGGCATTCACGAGTGAGTGACTACCTTAAACCGATACACGGCAAGATGAATTAGTTTCAATGGCACATTGATTATATTCATGATCATCATGGTACACAAATTGGTTGTATATACTATGAAGTGTGAAATGTTTATATAAATACTAAACTTGAGCACCAATGCCATTACTTAAACACCATTATAAAATGGCGCCGATAGTTTTACAAATATCACCCTCCTCTATTTTCATGACCATAACTGTGACGATTTAAAAGAGGTTGCTGAAGCTCGTCAATTGCAAACACTGACAAAGGACAAGCTCCGAAACGAGTTTGTTTGTTATGCTTTCGAAATAAAGGATATATGCTGCAATCTGACCCCGTGAGGGCTGGTTTCTTTGGATGAAATAGGAATCGGTAGCGAAAATATATATATATATATATATATATATATATACATATATATATATTACCTACTGGCGGTCGCCAGTAGGTAGTTATAGTTAGGACCTATTTTCCATAGGAAATCCGCAACATTCTATTTGGAATAACGTTGGCGCTGATTGACGATTCTTCGTAAAATTTTCCAAACTTTTGGCAAGCTCTGGTCCGCTCCTATCCTGAAAATCTCACGGTGATTCGTCAAGCGGGGGCCGAGAAAAAAGAGGGGTCTCAAAACACGTTTTCCCCATGCATTTTCCCATAGGACCTGTTGACGCAGCTACAGCCCGAACTGCTGAACGGAATTACACCACATTTGGCAGAGGTAGTCCTCAGTTCAGACTCGTGCCTTTTGCTTAAATGGTGTAAATCCGTTCAGTAGTTCCTGAGAAAATTTGAGTTTAAAAGATAGATATATCTGGGCGGAGCCTAACCACACATCTCATCGTGAGATCTGATTGGCTGTCAGTACTTCATCCAAGAAGTGTTGGCAGCCATCTTGGGACCAATATACATGATAGCACCTCATTAAAAAGCATTGCAGTTAATAGAAGGTTTTAAGACTTTAGTTACATTATAAATCATTTGTTGATGGTACCATACTCATTCTAGGAATTGTGGTGTGTTCTAAGGTGATTTTACCATGTGAAAAAGCCTTCTGCTGTGACATCATGAATCATGTTTGAGAGAAAACTATTTTCTCATGCTTTTCCCACAGAGGTTTGGAAGGTGATCTATAAGCTAAACTGAGAGCATATTTTCTGTAAATTCACATTATCTTTCTCAGTCATGTAAGAATGAAGTCTGACATTCTCAGTAAAACGTGTACATCCAACAAGGGCAGAGACTGTCAGTTGATTCCTTTGTGTTCTACTGCATCTTCCCAGAGTGTTCTAAAGAACAACTAGAGTGCTAATGGTCCTACTTATGACAAACGTATTGCACACCTGAAGCCATCTTGATTGGAATAAAGTGGTAACTCTTAAAACAATTAATTTAAAAAGGAACAAAATGACGGTGTTCATTTTGCCATAGAAAGTATGATTAGTGCTGCAGAAAAACAAAATTAGGGCACATTTTGAGTGACTTCTCAAATCCTCTTCTATTTCATTAAAAAATTCTGACATGCAGACTGAAACATGCACTTTCAATACCAGCAGCAGACTTCCCTGGTGAGCAGTAGCTTTACTACAGTGATCTAATGAGGAACTAGAGTGCTAACATTCTGAATTTATGGCAAATGTGTGACACATCTGAATGCCTTCTTGATGGAATCAAAGTAAAAAACAAAGTATTTCCTACTGAGGAGACTGTAGTAAATGAGGAAATTAGGAAACTTCATAACAAATAAGTCTCCCAAAATGGCCACCAGAGACAAAAGAGCCCAAATGTAGCACAAATATCACCCAGATGTAGCCCAAGTATAGCCCAATGACAGAATGTCCCAGAGTGTTCTAACGAACAACTAGAGCGCTAACAGTCTTACTTATGACAAAAGTATGGCACACCTGAAGCCATCTTGATTGGAATAAAGTGGTAACACTTAAAACATTTAATTTACAAAGGAACAAAATGAGGGGGTTCATTTTGCCATAGAAATTATGATTAGTGCTGCAGAAAGAAAAATTAGGGCACATTTTGACTTCTCAAATCCTCTTCTATTTCATAAAAAGATTCTGACATGCAGGCTGAAACATGCACTTTGAATACCAGCAGCAGACTTCCCTGGTGAGCAGTAGCTTTACTACAGTGATCTAATGAGCAACTAGAGTGCTAACATTCAGAATTTATGGCAAATGTGGGACACATCTGAATGCCTTCTTGATGGAACCAAAGTATTTCCTACTGAGGAGACTGCAGTAAATGAGGAAATTAAGAAACTTCATAACAAATAAATCTCCCAAGATGGCCACCAGAGACAAAAGAGCCCAAATGCAGCACAAATATCACCCAGATGTAGCCCACATGTAGCCCAATGACAGAAGTGTGCAAAACACTTATTTTTTGTGTATTTGCAGTTTTATATAGTTCAGACTTGTCAGGTATTGGTGTGCTTTACATGAGCATTGGTTACATTTAAACTATTCGAGATCACTTTTAGCACGACCTTGCCCGTTTTCTGGACCACCGTGATTCCTCCCCTCCCTTTCGGGATACTAACGTAGCGGAACCCGATAGGTAGGTGTCTTTGCACCCTTACTACCCACACATGCTCCGTATGTGTAACTGGGATTGCTAGTGCAGTTATTATCTCTATATTCATTATTATGTTTTTTCCTCCTTTGACGTTTAGTGTCCCTGATTCTGCTCATTAGAAGTATTTTAAGGCGGTTTCTCCGCCTCTGAAGCTGCCACCTATCCTGAGTGGCATTTACCATTTCTTGATCCACCTAAAAGAATTCCAGTATCAGGTATCCATGGCACTATATATATGCCCCTTTATTGGTGATGGGGGACTAATTGTCTCACAAAAATTCTTCGGTATTATTATTTTTTGTCTCATCACGCGAACTGGGTGGTTCTCTATTCTTTTTCTCACCTATATTGTGGAACTTTTCTTCCTCATCTTTCGTGGTGTTATATCCTATCTATTTTATCACATGGCTTTGCAGATTCTACAAAATCTCCTGTTCAGTCACTATGTTGTTTCATGTGATGAATCTTCCTTATATACCACTCCATTACTCTTTAGGCATTGCATATTTATAGCGCAGTCTATTCCAGTTTCCTAGTATATTATACCCACTATAGTGATGAGCCTGACCTTTGTGGCAGACCCGAATTGAGAAACTAACTTGTTGAGAATTTAATTTGAAAAAAACAAGTGGTTAACCATTGAATTATTGACTTTGAATGCATGAATTTTATTTTGAACATTTATTTTATAATTGTAGGTGTGCTTGTCCCACACTACTGATCCATCCTCGCCCTGATGAAGGTGTAGCCCCGGCTGGGGCTTGACACCAAAACGCACGTTGGCATTTTTTAAAGACTACCGGGCAATTGAAACTTCACTACCCCTTCATTGTGGATACCCACTGCCACCTTGTTATTTGACCAATATATGGCAGATTTATTTTGTTGATGTCCTTTTACCTGATGGATACAATTTGTGTGTTTTTGATATATAGAATGAGTTTGTTGTGGAATGTATGATAGGATGATTGCTGTTTGTGAATGAGGTGTGTGGGACAGAAACATCATACTCAGTTGAACTATGGAATGATATTTTGTAATACACCGATGTTAACATGATATAATGGGTTGTAAAATATAGAAAAATAAATTGATTGATCAGTTTGATTAAACCCTACCTGTATTGGACTTGTGTTTGTCTTAATTCCTGTTGTTGGTCTGCCACCCTGGGTGGCCATTATTATTATTAGGACCCTTATTAGGGCCTTTTCACTATCACTTTGGCAGGTATCTTGTTTGTTGGTTGTTTCATATTTCCCCTGCTTCACCTGCCTGTATAATTTTTCAGGGGTTCCCCTTCTTAGTAGAGATTAAGTGATTTGACCAGAATCACAGAATGTTGAGCTGAAGCAGAAACTCCAACCTGGTTCCCCAGTTGCAAAGTCTGCAGCTCTGGAAGTAACACCACAACCTCTCCCCTAAGTGCAACATTTAATCAAATGGTCAACTGGATAAAAAACATAAAGATTACAAATAATTTAAAAGTTCTTTGTCGCTATTTGAAAACTCAGAAAATGTGTCCTAATTTTAGTTTTTTAGAGCACTAACCATAATTTTGATGCAAATAAGACCCTCTCATATATGTAATTTCTAAAGGAAATGCTCTAGGTATTACAGTTTTGATAACATCAAGATGACTTCAGGCGTTCCACACTTTTGTAAAAAATATAGAATGTTAGCAATTTAGTTGTTCATTGGGATACTGTTGAGAGGCAGAAGCCAGGGGCACGCACTCTGAAAATTGAAGGCAGGTAGGAGAGTGCAGAGGCAACAATTTGACCACACTGGGCAGGCAGGAAGGGCAGTGGCAGCACAACAGACTATGGAGGGCAGTGGAAAGGGGGGCAGGGGCAACAAACCAACAATACAGGACTGGCAAGAGAGGCTGTGGCAATATAATAGACCATTGTGGGCAGAAGGAAGAGGCAGTGGTAGTGCAACCATAAATGCCAACAGACCCGTTTCAGCCAGGAAACGTCCAATGTTTTTAAGCTCAAATGGGCTTTATTTGATCTGTCTCCTGTCTACAATCTCCTCTTTTTCAATGTAACTCAAAGGGGAAAATCAATACCCCAGTTTTTTTCAAAATCATCCTCTTACCAAGTTCAAAATGTTCTCAAGTATGGTACATTGGATCATGGTAGGCAGGAGGAATTGGGGTAGGGACATGGACTCGGATAACAGAGGACAGGAGGGACATGGAGAGGTGCACCAAACTGACCCTACAGGGCAGGCATCAGGGTTTGCAGCAGCACAATACACCACACAGGGCATGCGGGACGAGAGTGCAGCACAACAATCCATAGAAAGCAATAGGGAGAGGACAGGACCATGCACATGGAGAACAGAGGGGAAAGAGGCAATGGTAGCTAGTTGACCATAATGGACAGACAGGAGAGAAAGCTGCAGCATAACAGACCATAAAAGGCAGGAGGGACGGATCAGGGGCATTACAATGGAACAGACAAGGCAGGAGGGAGGGAATAGGGGTCTGCACATGGCAACAGAGGGCTGGGGGCGAGGGGGCAGGGCAGGAGCAGCAAGATGACCATGGAGGTCAGGCAGGATGGGCACTAGAAACAAGACACACCATGGAGAGCAACAGTGAGACTATGATGGCATACACACAGAACATGGAGGGAAGGTGAGAGGGGGTCTGGGGCAGCTAGCTGACCACACAGGGAAGGTGGGAGGGGCCATGGCAGCACAGAAGACCATGCATGGCAAGCAGGAGGGTTAGTGGCAGCACAATGGCTATGATGGGCAGGAAGGAGGGTGCAGGGGCATGCACAAAGGACCATGGAGGATAGAAGGGAGGGTCAGGACCTGGGCACAGACAAGAGAGTTCAGGGGAAGGGGCCTCACAACAGACCGCGCGGGGCAGGCAGGAGGAGCAGTTGCAGCACAACAGACCAGGGAGGGCAGAAGCGTGTGGCAGTAAAATGGACCATGGAGGACAGGAGGAAGGGGATAGGGGCATGGCATGTGGACAGACAGGGTGGAGGTGGCAGGGAAAGGTTACAGTCATCTGACAATGCTAGGCAGGTGGGGAGGGTACTGGCAGCTCAACAGAACACTCAGAGTAGATATGAGTGGCAGGTCCATGGAACATGGTGGGCAAAAAGGATGGAGCAGGGGCATGCACAAAGACATCGGAGGGCAGGGGGAAGGAGAATAGGGGCAGCAAGCTAAGCACAGAGGCTAAGCAGGAGGTCAATGATAGGCCATAGAATTGGGCAATGGAGGGCAGGAGGAGTGGACTGGTACATCATGCTAAATGGAGGGCAGTAGCAGCACATCAGACCATGCATGGCAGGAGGGAGGAGGCTAGTCCATGGATTCAGACAACAGAGGATAGGGAACAGGTGGATGGGGCAGCAAGCTAACTGTTCAGAGTAGGTGGGTATTAGGAACTTTATTGTTTTTAAAATGCGTGTCTGTGTGAACTACTTAAAATATGAACAAGTATGCAGCATAATCTCACTTTTATTCAGGAAGAAGAGGACGTTTGTGACTGTGACTCCAGGCTCACTTGGCAGAAAAAAACCCTGACCCTCCACCCCCCATCGCAAAATGTAATGCCCGTGAAAAGGGTAGGTGGACGCAGTGTTATATAGAACATAGTCCTGAGAGCACGATTGAAAATGAAAACTAGATATAGTATATGGTATAAACTATGCACCAAAAAGTGTGATATAAGATGAACCGGGCGTGAAATATAATATGCAATACATTGTGCGCAATGACTGATTCATTGGAGAGCGCGAGATAGCACAGGCACTAGCGCGTGCTATGCGATATGCTCCTTGGAGTGTAATATGCACAGGGCAGTGTTGTGTAACCTAACTAGTCTCTAAAGTTGTAATATAAAATATGTGCTGGGGAGTGTAACGTTACATATGCACTGTGACAAAGATATGGATCCCAGATTGTAATATGTATGGCATAGCGCTGTGCGTTATAACATAGGCATCGAGGAAGGCACGTTAGATGGGGCAAAATAACCCGTGTGAAGGCAAGTGTGGCATGACATATTCACGGGGTGGTGTTACAGTGCACATGGGCTAGAGAGTGTCATAGCATACGCACTAGCTGGTGGAATACAACACAGAGGTGTGTGGCACCCGGCGGGCACTGGTTGGTGTAACACAGCATTGGGCTCAGCCAGGAGCACGCTGTGACTCTCAAGTGAGGTTCATCTCCTTTCCAGAGAGTAAAATAAAAAGTATTACACATCCGGCGGTGGATGTGTGTTTTATTAACCGTGAGGGGGGTTTCTTGCATAGTTTGGTCGAATTTTTGTCGAATCCCCTTTGAATGGCTTGGTGTGCGTGTGCATTAAATGTGCCCGTCAATAGCTACCCATGTTTGTATAAATAAACGACAAGGGTGTCTACTTGGAGAGTACCCACCAGCGGGGGCGCCGGGATTAGGCACGGTAGGGGGTCAGACACGTCAGAGCTTCACTAGCGGTGTAAATACATTCCACGTGGATTCATTGTATGCATAGTCGCCTTTTAATGAATATCACGCAAATCGTCATGGTGATAGGTACATACGGTTTGTCCAGCATGTCCTAGGTGTTTCTATAAATATATATTTTTTTAAATAATAAAAAACAAAGGCCGGCCCTGGGGGATGGGGTCCCCGGGGCCATAAGTGGCCTGAGGAGGGGGGCAACGCAGCCCCCTCCTAAAGAATTTTTTTTTTAAAAAGGCCATGACCCGGGGCCGATTAAGACCTTGGGAGGGGGACATGCGGCCCCGTTCCAAATTAATTTTTTTCAACAAAAAAAATCAGGGTGCAGGCTCTGGGGGATGGGGTCCCCAGGGCCAATAAATTAGAAAAAGAAGGGGGGCCACACAGCCCTCCTTCTTAAAAAAATAAAATAAATAAAGGACCGGCATCGCGCCGGAGGCCAGACCCCCTCCTTGCAGCACTCTGCAAACGCGCCCCCTGGCCAGTTGTAAGTTGGGGAATTAATTCCCCTTCAATACTGAGGGTCCCTGAGGGCCAACTAGCCCAACAGGTATCTCCAGTATGCGCCAGGGAGTTGTGTTGCAGAAAGGTGTTCTGAGGCACGCCCCTTTTTACACCTCTCTGCAACACAGCTCTGTGGCACTTACTGGAGGTACCTAGTGGGCTAGTTTGACCCTAGGGACCCTTAGGATTCAAGGGGACTTAATCTCTCAACTTAGAACGGCCACAGGGTGCGTTTACACAGTGGTGAAGGGAGGGGACGGGGCCTGAGGTGACGTGTGCAAACACGCCCTGTGGCGTGTTTTAAGTTGGGGAAATAATTCCCTTTCAATCCTGAGGGACCCTGGGGGCCAACTAGCCCACCAGGTGCTTCCAGTAAGCGCCACTGCTCTGCGTTGCAGAGAGGTGGTGCAGGCCGTGCCCCTTTTTACACCTCTCTGCAATGGCGCTTACTGGACGTACCTAGTGGGCTATTTTGCCCCTAGGGACCCACAGGATTCAAGGGGACTTAATCTCCCAACTTAAAACGGCCACAGGGCGTGTTTACACAGTGGGGAAGGGAGGGGACGGGGCCTGAGGTGACGTGTGCAAACACGCCCTATGGCACGTTTTAAGTTGGCAAAATAATTCCCCTTCAATCCTGAGGGCCCCTTGGGGCTAACTAGCCCACCAGATGCTTCCAGTAAGCGCCACTGAGCTGCGTTGCAGAGAGGTGGTCCAGGCCGTGCCACTTTTTACACCTCTCTGCAACGCAGCTCTGTGGCGCTTACTGGAGGTACCTAGTGGGCTAGTTGGACCCTAGGGATCCTCAGGAATCAAGGGGACTTAATCTCCCAACTTAAAACGGCCACAGGGCGTGTTTACACAGTGGGGAAGGGAGGGGACGGGGCCTGAGGTGACGTGTGCAAACACACCCTGTGGCGCGTTTTAAGAGGTAGTTTTAATCCCCTGCCCTATTATATACTAGGGGCTTACAGAGGAGGTCATGCTAATCACAGGGGGACCCCAACGCATACTGTTCCCTAGTGTATGTAGGTGTTTTCACTGTATTCTGAGTGTCTTTTAACATAGCACTGGCTCTAGGACAGGTTAGTCAGACTCAGTTACCACCAGTATCCGTCTGAAAAAGTTGAGGGTACAGGATGATTTTGAAACAAGGCTTCTTTCTGCTCTTCTGTTTGTTCTTTCTGCACGTTATCCTTCTTCCTGCACTTTTCTTCGTCTTTGAGGAGTTCTGTTGCTTCTGTCTGCATTTCTTTTTTTTCTTTCTGTGCGTTTTTTCTTCTTTCTTCTCATGTCCTATCTCTTTAGGCATAGTTAGAGATCAGCATTTAAAAAACCTTTGAAATTCCCTGAACAAACCATAGGTTTCAGGCATGTTATAGTTAGGAATTAGCATTTAAAAAACCTTAGAAATTCACTGAAGAAACCATAGGTTTCAGGGGCGTTTGGGCTTTTCACTCGTACAAAACCATTGAAATTCCCCCGTTATAGTTAGTTCAGCTAACTATAACTTGTGCGCCCGCAATGCACTGCTGATGACGTCACATATTACATCACTCATGACACGGTCAGTGACATCACTCATGACATCACTGATGACATCTCAAATGACATCACTGATGACATCATCCTTGTGATGGATTGGCAGACCTCCTCTCCCCCAATATAACCTTTGATACACACATTCAAAAATAGAAACTAAAATTTTCAAAACAATGGACATACCAATACTAGTTACAACAACCTATTCAGTAATTCTAAGATCCACATACACATTCACTCATTCACTAACAGTCCTATACAGTCACTCATACATGTACTCACTCATCATATGTACTCATACACCTATACATCCGGTTACACAACACCACTCATCCATAGAGTTACTCACACACATAGTCACTCATGCTAATAAAGAATCAAACATCCATTTACTTGCATATACAGTTATACACACACCACCACACTTACTTCTACAGAAACTTACACATACTTAGTCTTTTAAACAATCACTTATAGAAACACATACTTATTCATACAGGAACTCTTCCAATCTCTCACTCTCACATATACTCACTTACATACACCAATAGTCACATATACTAGTTTAAAACATATGTAGTTACTCATAAAGACACTATTGAGACAGTCATTCACTCACTAACACACCCATGCACACACTCATCCACCCATGCAGTCCTGCACACATGCTGTCTTCAACACATACAAACAGTGAGTCACTCATTCATGCACCTATGCACTACGTAATACCCCCACCGAACCATACAGACACTCAGACACTAATATTGATACTCAAAAAACCAACTAACAACCTATATAGACACTCATGTAGCTACTCACCAACCCATGCAGCCACTTATACACAAAGTGAGAGACTGATACAGATATTTACATATTTAAACATTACTCACTAAGCCATGTATTCACTAAGATACACTTAATCAGTCAGTTATACAATCAATTTTTCAAAAACAAATCATCCATTTAGACACTTATATACCCATTTATTCTTCCATCGACCTTGAGATATACATATATAAAACACATGTAATTTTCAGAAAAACACACATTCACTGGATGATGTCATTAGTGATGTCATTTGAGATGTCATCAGTGATGTCACTGACCATGTCATGAGTGATGTAATATGTGACGTCATCAGCAGTGCATTGCGGGCGCGCAAGTTATAGTTAGCTCAACTAACTATAACGGGGGAATTTCAATGGTTTTGTACGATTGAAAAGTCCAGCTAACTATAACGCCCCTGAAACCTATGGTTTCTTCAGTGAATATATATATGTATACACACACACACACACAAAGAGAGAGAGATAGAGGGAGAGAGAGAAAGAGGGTGAGAGGATGTTTAAAGTTTAACCATCATATATGATCCCATATTGCCATTGAAGGATTCCAGCAACATTATAAACCGCATGGCCATAGGCTAGGCAGTTTATTATTGGCAAAAGAACGCTGAGATGCAATATACAACCATACTGCTTATGTTACATGTTATGTAGTTTTTTATATGACATGATTATTTTGGGGTAGTTGCTGCTGAGCAGTGTGATCCACCAACACTCCCCCCCCCCCATTACCTTGGGCAGACTCATATTATTATTTTCAGAATGTACTCTATGCATTTTGCAAGTTATGGGTTGTGAGTCACACATTACTACAAAATAGGTCATAAAGCAGTTTCTAAAACCAGGTAGGGGGATTATAGGCCAAGGTCGTTAGCAAACGTCATATAGTTCCTAGCGCAACCCTCTGGAATTCTCTGAATGGCCCAAAACCGCACTAATGGAACAGTGTACTTGATCAGTGGCTGCACTTTGACCTCATTTCCCGTAATATAGATATAGAGCTATAGAAATAACTTACCATCACCAAGAGATGATCCAACTGCACTGACATGACGGGATCCATGTCGCATTCCTCAACAATCATCCCCACCAACTTTCAGTGTAACCACAATATTGTGTATGCAGCATTATGCATGGTCATCGAGACATAAACAGCATTTCTGTTCACAAGATTATTTTCCAAATAAATACAAAAAAATCTCAGTCACATGAACTTGAACTTGAACAGTCATATGTCCAGGTGGCAGGAAAATTGCCCTTTTGGACTTTAAGTATGTCTTCATGCCATACCAAAATGTAAAAGTGTACGACAAGTAAGGTCTATTATCATCTATAGTCTAATGACAACACCGTTTTCAGGTAATAGATAATCACTCAACTATAGCAAGTGTAAAGTTTTAATCTAGTGCTAAATTTGTTTTAAAAAATAATACTAATAATAAAAAAAACTCCCAGGAGCCTACCACCAGCTCTGCTGACGCTGGGGTTAAAGGGTAGCTAAGCTGCCTTGTCTTCATTCCACCTCTTGACTCTTTAGTTCCACCACACTGCACTTCCTGTATTTTCATTTCATTGTTATATCTATTTGTTATCCCTGTATTATCTCTTTGGGGCGGTTTCGTATATTTCTCTTTCTTTGTTTCTCTCTTTGTATCCCTTTCATATTTTGCTCTGAGCGTGAGTCTGGTGACGAAAAATTAATCCTGGTCCCCAAAATGAGTACCGGTGCTCATCACCTGCAACCACCTGCACGAATTAAGCACTGGTTGAATAACGTTGTTAGTCATCATTGATGCAATGATAGTATTAAGGACGCTTTTCCTTTTGACAGCAAGTATTACACTGATGCTTTCTGTGCATTTAACTCATGCTGTGTATGGCATGAAACATCACATAACACATTCAACGTGAACAGCACTAACTGTTCTGGGCTTATTTACAAGCCCCTTGCGCTGCCGGTACGCTACTTTTTCCGTTAAAAGTGACGCACCGGCGACGCAAGGGGCTTGTAAATAAGCCCCTGAGATCCTAAAACGTCATGCCGCAAAGCTTTGCACCTGAGCCAAGCTTCGGGGTCCACCTCGTGCTTTTAATACTTTTACAAACGAGTATTTCATCAAAAGACAGAACTGCATTTTGTCATAATTTAGAATGGAGGGGTAAGTTAAACAGAAGTCGGAAAAAATACCGCTGGAGTGTCAAGGGTGGCCTGGAATATATAGCCTGCGCCGCGTACGCTCGCCGCGCAGCCATGTCTCCAAGCAATTTCGAAAGATGTCCACGAGGTTTTATTACATTTTTTAAATCAGACCTCGATGAAATTGCCCCAGGCAGCCCGTGCCCATTTTCTGGCCACCAAGGTGACGTTACCTGCAGGGACGCACTGGCTGCAGTTTAACAGACGGTGGGGGGATTAAGGGGTAGACGCACACTTCCACAATATTATTTTCTTTCTTATCAAGCGTTCTGGGTCGGGTTGCCCCTATATCAAGTTATAGCGCAGTTGAAGAGTTCACGGAAGGAAATATTACAGTGAACTCTGGCAGCCCGTCACGGGTCGGGGGCTGCGGGCTGCCTCGGCAGCGAGGCCTTCTTGACAGGTGATCGCGCGCGGAATGCAAAGACGAACCGGCTCGTTTCCATGGGCGCCTATCAATGAGCGATGGTGACAGAAGCACAGAGGCCCGTGTCTGGCAGAGATACATTACAAAATGTGATTAGAATAAAAGGGAAGCGGCTCGGTACTAATGGCCGCTTCTGCGACTCTTCCATCTTGTAGCGATTACGCGAAAGGAAGCCTGCGGTTGCCGCCCTGTGCCACAGACTACGCTGACGATTGTTTTCTGCTCTCTTTGAAACAGGCGCTGCTCCAAGCCGTCAGACCGGAAGCGGCAGCCTCAGCACATCACTGGTTGAAGAAGGCAGACGCACAAGGTAGGCGCCAGCAGGTCCTCGCTTACTACATGGCTGGATTTTTTGTGGTGGCTGTAATTACGCCGTGGTCTGTTGTTAATCAACGCATATTCTGACACCTGTTTAGATCTATCTATCTATCTATCTATCTATCTATCTATCTATCTATCTATCTATCTATCTATCTATCTATCTATCTATCTATCTATCTATCTATCTATCTATCTGCTAAGGTGGAGAAGCGTCACTTCACTGCTATTTAGCAGTGAAGTTAAGGAAAAATAAAATTATTATAACTCGTGTTATTATTTTATTTTGTCCTGATGTCCCGCAGCTTTGCAGGGCAGGGCTGCTCTCATGACAGAAGCAGGGGGAGTGGTGAGCACAATGAAAGTGCACGTGAATGTTTGGCCGGCCGTCTCAGGCTGGCAGGGCCGGACTGGCCGTAGCGGGCACCCGGCGTTTTCCCGGTGGCCTGCCAGGGTGGGGGCCGGTTTTGGGCACCTGGGGTCTGTTTTTGTTACCGGGGGTCTGCAATATCGGCCCCCGGTAACAAAATCGGCCGAAACCGGCCCTTGCAAACAGCTCGGCCGCCAAACATTCATGCGCACTTTGCATGTTCTCCACGCTGGCTGCATTACATTCTGCGAGGAGAACATGCCCAGGCCAGGGCCGGAATGGCCACAGCGGGCACCGGGCATTCCCCCGGTGGGCCGCAAGGGTGGGGGCCGGTTTTGTGCCCCTGGGGGGCCATTTTTGTAACAAAATCGTCCGAAACCGGCCCTGGCAAACAGCTCGGCCACACCCCCAACCCCCGGAGGGAATGGCCGAGCACTTTGCCAGGGCCGGTTTTGGTTCCCAGTCCGGCCCTGGCCCAGGCTTCCAGTCAACGTCTGAGCGCCGAACCACAGCGCTGTGATTGGCTAACTGGGAGCCTGGGTGTGCTTCCTGTTCCTGGCAGAGCAAGGGACTATGAGGAGAGATACGGCGAGGAAGTGGCTAGAAGGTAAGTTCTTTTTTTTTCTCCCGCACACCCGTGTCACACCACCCCCCACCCACGATCCGTGCCGGGTGAGTAGGACTGAGAAACATAGAACACAGGGATTTGACGGCAAATACAAAGTGGTCACGTGACATTTACATACCCTAACTGAAATCATACATAGTGGCTGTGATTAGAACCAGTGGCAAGACATATGAAAGTGTTAAACACAAGATAATACGAACACTCCTGGCATAGCCCAAAGCCTGATCCATTGGTACAATCTTTTCCGTGTTCAGGAAATACACATAAATAAACCCCTGTATTAAAGCTTGGCGGCTGAGCTCTACAGTATCCAGATGGGGGACAAAAAAACTTCATCCCCTCAAACTAAATAATGAGCATAGAATGAAGCAATATCGTAAGGACAACGCACCCGGACATTCACTGACAAATGGATTTTAGAGAAGTAGGAAATCCGGATTAACTAAATTGGATTCCCCATCGCACCTCTGTCATATAGTAAGAGATAAAAAAATTGGATGGCCCTGAGGAAGGTGGACATAAATCAGTTAAATCCACAGAAACGTATGTTGGCTAGATGTACTCCCGGCTGGCGGCAACACCATGGAGAGCTGAAAAGGATTCCTACCATGTGTTCCATTAGCACATCTATTTAGGCTGGGTAGTGGATGAGGTTTTGAATGAGTGTATGTGTGCTTGATTCTTGGAAGGATGGTATGGAGTGAGAGGTGTGGTATGTTGTGAAAAGTTTTTTCTTTTTCTTGATGGGGATATGAAAAGTCATTACCACTTTGTTGGAAGCTGATTTGCATGTATTGTATTTCACAAAATAGGAGTACCGCTTCCATGTTTGTTATGTCTTAACAATATATTTCCACTAAAAAAGTATTTTCAAAATCATTAAAAAAATGTTATGTTTGTTGTATATTTATAAACAAATAATGGAGTAAAAATATGGTTTTGTCTACAAAAAAGTATATTCTGAATAAAATGATGAAATGATATTCTGCAGTATGTTCAGATTTATATAGGAAGGGTTGCCCAATAGAGCTGTGTTAAGCCGTAATTAAAGCATTATAGGTCATTTGGGAGATTGTTTTCCCATATATATTTGTTGGTCCCCCCCCAGACCTTCAAAGTATCCATAAGGGGTACCTTTCTCTAATAGAATCACTTTGCATGTTCTCCACGCTGGCTGCATTACAGCCTGCGAGGAGAACATGCCCAGGCTTCCAGTCAGCGTCTGAGCGCCGAACCACAGCGCTGTGATTAGCTAACTGGGAGCCTGGGTGTGCTTCCTGTTCCAGGCAGAGCGAGGGACTATGAGGAGAGATACGGCGAGGAAGCAGCTAGAAGGTAAGTTCTTTTTTTTTTTCCTCCCACTACCCCTGCGTCACACCGCCCCCCACCCACGATCCGTGCCGGCCACCACTGCTATCTATATATTTATCTATCTCATGGATGAGCCTTTTTATTATATGTGTAAACCTTTTTAACGCTCATATTTCACAGAAAAGAGGTCTTCACTGTGAATTATTTTCCACAATTCACAGTGCTGACTTCATTTGCGGCAAATATAGCTTCCATAAGCAAATGACAAAGTTAAATTGATGGTTAACTCAGCATTTTTTCTTTCTTTCAGTGCTGATATAAAATGCTTTCACAATGACAATGCTGCTCTGAGAGCACTATTCAGCATATAACATGGAGTTAGTATTACCATGTGTAAAAATGACAAAATATGGAAGTAATACTATCAAAAAATGTGCCGTGGTATACCGCATAATTTTCCTTTTCCTGCTGCATAATTTAGACAACCCTGTTGCATAATTTGGTGCTTCCCTGACGCATAATTCTAGTGGCCCGATGATACTCAAATGCTCCAAATCTTTCCAAAGAGTGCTAAAATCAATGGATGTCATTTAATATAGATAAGTGATGTGTAATGTGATCTTATGTTGCCATTTCTGGGTTGGGATGACATTTATAAACCACTCTGCTTTTGGCCTCATGGTTTATGATATCACCAAATTCCTTCAATGACAATAGAGGCCCATATTACACAGTTACCAGTTATGTATTTTCTATTATATATACGAAGTGCAGAGTGAAATATGATGTTTATTACCATTGTTGCGTGTGAGGAAGGTCCATTACTCATTAGAGGCAAAGCCTCAAGTGCTGCTTCCCTATCTATATTTTTATGTGTACTTGTTTTAACAAAAGATATTTAATCAAAATCAGGATGCCAGGGGTTCAGTCTGTACAGTATAGTAGTAATTCTTCCCCATTTTACATCCACTGCCCCGTCCCTTCCACATTCACTACTAAAACATATACTTACATATGCAAAGACTCTGCTGTCGGGGCAGAGATATCCACAAAGAAAAAGATAGGAGAGGCAAAGGCGTAAACTGTGCTCATAGGTTTAGTAATAGTTTTTTGTAGAATGTCTATAGTACTATTGTAGTGCTACAAGATGTTCTACATAATGTAGTTTGTGAATAGGCCCCTAGTGTCTTGCTCTTTCATTGCAGACATGAAGAATAAAAGCAGAATCTCTATTGCGAAATTCAACACAATAAAAAAGTTAGTATTATTTGCCCAAAGATGCTAACTTTAGTTTCATGTAAGTCAGATTAAAAATGTTGTGTTGAAACATGAAGATATTCTGTTTTTCTTGTAATGACCTATATCGCAAAAAAAAAATATATATATATATATATATATATATACTGCCATAAATATCTTGCTTCTGCTGAATACTTTTTATTTTAGAAAAACTCAGCAGAAGAAGGAAAAACAGTTCCCCTTGCTCTTGTTCAAACCACAGTTGTAATTATGCTCCGTGATCTGCCTATCACTGTGGCAGCTGGCAGCAGTGATGTCGCAACTCAGCTGTAATAGCTTATTACATTTGAGCAGCTACGCCATTTAGTTATTACATGTGGCTACAAACATCACAACTCAGAGATGGGCTTTTACATCAGGATGGCAGGCTGCCATTTATTATAACGTACTTGGATAGGGTAGGATGAGAAAATGAAAGTGAGTAGGAGATTTAAGTGAAGCTTTGTACAGTTTGAAAAATGACACCAGGCCATGCCATATTTCATAAAGATGTTATTTAAATGACGTGGAAAGCCTGGGGCTTTTCATCCAATTTCCTTACAAAATTGACTTGTGAAGGGAGGAGCCTAGCGCTTGACCAAGATGGCCGCGTGAGCTCTGAGCTCCCGAGACCCTCGCGCCCTCCGTCGACTATCCTGTCTCTAATCCTGTCGGTATGCATGGCATCGTGTGGATGACCTGTCAGGGAGGCGATTGATGCTACCCGCGGTCGGATCGCCCACCGGGAACCGGACCTATGCCTGGCGGAAGATTGCGGCCTATCTCCGAGGGATGCCAGGGGCTAGAGTTGGCAGGATGGCCGACTTCTAGTTGAACAACAACGGCCAGGCGAGGTGTGAACTGTCGGACGGAGGTCCCCGTCCTTTCACTTTCGCTTTCTCTTCCTTTGTCAGCCCTGCCCCTGGAGAGCTCTTGGTGGCTTTATTACCCTACGGACGCTCTGCAGGCTACTCTGGTGGCCCACTGCAGAACTGATCACTCCTGATTCCTTTCATTGAGAGGGACCCGTCTTATCTGAACCGACCTGCTTGGTATCAACCATGTCGGGCAAAGCAGAGGTGGATCGGCTGAAGGCTAAGTCTACCAGGCGGGGAGCCTTTACCCAAGTCAATAGTATGGACCGCTATGCTCTGCAGAAGGGATCACCGAGTGGGTCGAGCCAGTCGCCGGATACCCAGAAGGCGGCCTCGCCTTTGGCCCCGGAGCTCTCACTACAGGATGTCATGGGCGCGCTCGAAGGGATGCAGACTTCGATTGGGAGACAGTTTGATGCCCTGGCGCATAAGGTGGATGCCATCTTGGTGGATGTTAACCTGATCCGTGCGGACTTGGGCAAAACGAATGAACGGGTTAGGACCCTGGACCTCAAGACCACGGGCCTCACCGATGATGTCACGGAACTGCAGACCGAGGTTCGTAAGCTGAGGACCGAGAGTGATCTCACCGCCCGCCGGCTGGAGGACTTTGAGAGCCGGGCCAGGCGCAACAACGTGCGCGTCATCGGGGTCCCGGAGTCCTCGGATGAGGCTTCGGTTGACCTGCTTGTCGAGGACTTGGTGCTTAATCATCTGCAGCCTAAGGGTCTTGGAAAGTTCTTTGCGGTTGAAAGGGCCCATAGAGTGCCGGGTGGGAGGCCCAAGGTGGGTGCCCCACCGAGGCCGATCGTCGCTCGGCTCTTTCATTTTCGAGATCGGGACGCTATCCTGCAAGCATCGAGGGTGACGGGCCCGGTCCCCTTCCAGAACGCGTCGGTGAATTTCTATCCGGACTTCACCCAGCAGGTGCAGAGGCAGAGACAGGGCTTTCTGGGGGTGAAGAGGCGGCTCCGGGAGAGGGATCTGAAGTATGCCATGCTCTTCCCTGCCAGACTACGTGTGGTGCACGAAGATCGGACATTCTTCTTTGACTCTCCTGTTATGGCCGATGAATGGCTGGACGCTTTGCCCCGGCGACGGACGGGGGAGGACATTGCCGAGGATGGGGACAGTGGCCGGGATGGGCAGGGCTGATTTTTCGGAGCCGGTCTGACTCGATTTGGCTATATTTGAAGACTTGAATAGTGTGCAGTCAATGCGGAGGGCTGCGGGAGGACGAGGGGTGCTCTTTTCCTCCCTTAGGGTACTTTTTGTAGATTTTTGGGTTTTGTAGGGCGACAGGCACACTGCAAGTTGGGGGGGCTTTGTAAGCTGCAGCAGGGGTGCAGGGTGGGGGGGGTTTCTGGGATTTTGGGTTTGTTGTTGGGGGGTTTATTTCTGCAAGGCATGGTGATTCTTTCCAGGACTGTTCCATGGTGGCTCTTCGGGTGTGGGGTGGGCCTCTTTACGTTTGAGGATGGGGGTAGGGGTTTAAGTGTTATAAGCTGGAATGTTAATGGTTTGGGGGATCGCATTAAGCGTGGGATTGTTTTGCAATTCTTGAAACGGTCAATGCCGGATGTTGCCTTGCTGCAGGAGACGCATCTTATAGGTAATACGTGCTATGCTCTGAATAGGAAGGGTTATAAATTCATAGCACATTCGGGATTCTCCTCTGGGTCCAGGGGTGTGGGCATCCTAGTCAGAGCCTCGCTACCATTTGAGGTGGACTCCACCATTGTTGATGATAGGGGGAGGTTTGTGGCGGTGGCGGGGCGGTGGGAAGGAAGAACTTTGGTTTTAGTTTCGGTTTATGTCCCGCCGGCCCTGCAGGCCTCCACGTTCACAGATCTGGGTAGGGCCCTGCTGGATCTCCCGGGGGGTATGCTTGTGGTGGGTGGTGATTTCAACGCTGTTGGCTCCGGCCTGCTGGATAGATACCCGCCCAGAGACACAGGGGGGGCTCAGAAGTGGCTCCCAGACTTCCTAGACACGCTTGGCCTGATAGACTGCTGGAGGCTCCGGCACCCCACACAGAGCCAATACACGTTCCACTCCGGGGCACATGGTAGTCTTTCCAGGATTGATTACCTACTCACTCTGGCTGCGCATGCCTCATTGGTCTCCGAGGCGAGGCACATGGCGCGTGGTATATCTGACCATTCGCCAGTGTGGATCCGGCTGGATCTAGGTCGGGAGGGAGGAGGAAGGGTGGCCCCTATCAACCCGTGGTATTTCCGAGACCCCAAGATGCGCAGCGCGCTGGTAAAGAAAGTAGATAATTTTTTCAAGGATAATCAGGGATCCGTGGACTCGGCAGTGTCGCTGTGGGAAGCATTTAAGACCGTGCTCCGAGGGGAAGCCCTCTCCCTAGTAGTAGCTGCCAAGCGGCGGAGAGATGGCGAGGTTCTGCAGGTTGAGGAGGAGATCGCGGCTCTGGAGGGAGCGCTGGAGGAGGAGGTTACAGAGTCCTCACTGCATGAGCTTTGCTTGAAGCAAGCTGAGTATAAGGACCTGGTGACGAACGCCGCTAAGACCCTCAGTAGGGAACAGCAGGGCCGATTGTATGATGTTGGTGACAAGGCAGGGAAACTCCTGGCTTGGCTGGACAAAAAAGAACGGGTCAATAGAGTTGTGCCAGAGTTGACGGGAGAGAGGGGAGAGGCGATTGTGGAACCTGAGAGGATTGTAAAGTGTTTTTCGGACTATTTCTGTAGGGTTTATGCCTCAGTGTCGGATAGGCCGCCCGAGGACTCGTCTGACCTCCTCCGTGATATCGAGTTGCCCTGTCTCTCCGATATAGATAGGGACGATCTAGATGGTGACATAACGGTTGACGAGGTGGCGGGGGCTATCCGCGCGTTAAACTCGGGCAAGGCCTCGGGACCGAACGGCTTGCCGGTCGACCTGTACAAGCTATTTCCGGATAGGGTCGCCCCTCACCTGCGCGCCATGTTTGTGGAGGCGCGGGGGAGTGGGACCCTCCCGTTGGACCAGCGTCTGGCGACGATCGTGGTTATACACAAAGAGGGCAAACCCCGAGATAAGTGCGCCTCATATAGGCCTATCTCACTTCTTAACACAGAGCCGAAAATTCTGGCTATAATCCTGGCGACCCGATTGATTAGGGTACTCGGTGACTTGGTCCACCCGGATCAATCCGGCTTCATCCCGCACCGAAACACAGCGTTAAATCTTCGGCGCCTTCATGGTGTAATCGCCAGGGCGGGCACACTGCGTGAACCAGCTATTGTGGCGTCTCTTGACGCCACGATGGCCTTCGACACGGTGGAATGGGCATATTTGTGGGCCGTGCTGACCAAGTTCGGCTTTGGCCACGGTTTTGTGAGTTGGGTGAGGTTGCTGTATGAGGGGCCACTTGCGAGTGTGGTGGTGAATGGTCGGGCGTCGACTCCGTTTCAGCTTGGGAGGGGTACTCGGCAGGGTTGTCCCCTGTCGCCTTTGTTGTTCGCCCTCGCCCTTCAGCCGCTGGCTGCGTGGATACGTTGGCACCCGGATATACGGGGCCTTAGATGGTCGCCTGAACACGAGGACCGTATTTCGCTCTATGCCGATGATATCCTGCTGTATCTTGCCTCACCCAAGAAATCACTTATAGTGGTCTGTGACGTACTCACCTCTTTTGGTAGGAACTCGGGTCTTGTTATCAACTGGGGTAAATCGTATTTGTATGTTCTTAGTGGCGAGGTTCCACCGATCCCTAGAACATGTTCGATACAGGTCGCTCAGCAGGGTTTCGTGTATTTGGGGATTTTTATCTCCATGGACTCTGCTGTGCGATATGAGAAGAACCTGCTCCCCCCCCTGGCACGCCTGAGGCGGGATGTTGAAGGCTGGCGGAGGCTGCCGCTCTCCCTCGTTGGGCGTGCGGCCCTGTTCAAAATGATGTCGCTTCCCCGCTTCCTCTACGCACTGCAGAATACTTTGGACTGGGTTCCGGCCAAATACTTTCGGGAGGTCGAAGGCCTCCAACGAACGTTGCTTTGGGATGGGCGGCCGCGAATAGCTATTGCAAAGTTGACGCTTCCATGGTACGACGGGGGCATTGCGCTCCCAGACATCCGACGGTACTATTGGGCCACCCAGCTGAGTGCGATTAATCATGGGTTTTATGGCCCTGCCCACAGCCCTGGGTATGCCATGGACAGGTGGTTGCTGCGTGGTGGTAACTATTACAGGGCGTTGTATTCGCGGTCCCTGGACTCGTCCCTCACGGGGCCCACTGGTGTGGCGGTGCGAGTGTGGAAGATGGCAACTGACTCGCTGGGCTGGAAGGATAGGCTCACCCTCGCTACCCCGCTGTTTGAATCTGAGAGACTGGGTAGGCTTTGGCACACAAAAGGCTTTGACAAATGGGACTTGATCGGCATCTCCAGGGTCGGAGATGTCCTGATTAAGGGGAGGGTGAAGTCCTTTGAAGAGTTGCAGAAGGAGTATGAGCTGGGGCCATCTGAGTTTTTCCGCTACATTCAGGTGCGTCATGCCCTCCGATCAGTCCTCATAGAGGGTGAGAAGGTGCCTGAGTCCTCTCCTTTGGAGGACCGGGTCCTTGATGGCCATATGCCCGAGAGCACGATTTCGCTCATCTATAAGAAACTGATCAACGTCCGGGCGGATATGCTTCTAGGGTTGAGGGAC
Source organism: Triturus cristatus (assembly GCF_964204655.1). Taxonomy (NCBI): domain Eukaryota; kingdom Metazoa; phylum Chordata; class Amphibia; order Caudata; family Salamandridae; genus Triturus; species Triturus cristatus. Next base: position 503,657,123 of record NC_140582.1, read on the forward strand.
CAGTGGTCTAGGGATGGCCTCGAGTTGGATGATGAGGATTGGCAGTCTGCTGTTTCCTCTCCTAAGGAGGTTGCGATCCCATCGCGTCTGAGGCTGGTGCAGCTTAAAATACTGCATCGAGTGTATGTGACGGGGCCAAGGCTGGTTCACATGGGATTCTCGGAGGACGGCCTATGCAGGAGGGGATGTGGTATGGTGGGTACTTTCCTGCATATCATTTGGGAATGTGGTGTCATCACGGAATTCTGGAGGAGAGTTCATGCAGTGATGGGGAAGGTGACGGGCATTCCTATGCAGCCGGAAGCGCGGTGTTGTCTCCTGAATGTCTGGGGGCCCACTGACCATAATGCGGCGCAGACCCAATGGGTGACTCTGGGCAACATGGTCGCTAAGAGAGATATCGCGCGATTGTGGGGCTCTGCGGGGCCCCCCACATTGACCGCGTGGAAAGAAAATATGGACTGGAGTATGGTAAGGGAGAAGACGGTCTATTGCGCTAGAGGCCGCCCCCGGAAGTGGCACGCCATCTGGGGGCGGTGGAATCAATACAGGGGGGGAATATGCCTTGCCCCGGATCTGGATCCTCCCGAGGAACAGCTTTCCTCCTAACCTTCTTTCCAGCTCAGTAGGGTTTATGGACTTTTTTGGCCTCTGCTGTCCCCCTTCTTCCTCTTTACACTGTACTGTAACTGGTAGATGAGTGGGGTCCGGCCTCCCCTGGGGGGCTTCACCATGGGCTTTCAGTGTTCTTGCCTTGCTGGGGTTTGTTGTGTGCTTTTGTGTTTACTTAAAATTGAACCTTTGCACTTCTCCTTTCACGGTACTGGGGACGCATCTCTGTCTCTATATATCGATGCTGCCGAACCTCCGGGTTGTCGGCTAATAGCTGTGTCCTGACTTTTGAAAATAAAGGTTTTTAAAAAAAAAAAAAAAAATTGACTTGTGCACGAGTTTTAAATGAGGCTGAAGATAGTTGGCTCAGTTGCTCATGTATTTGGCTCAATTTGCAAAAACTACTTGCGCCATACCAGTTTAAAGTTCCCTATACACTGTTTGAGGTTCCCCCAAAACAAACCGTTTCTAGAATGTCAACAAAAGATGGTTATTAAGAATTTGTTTAACCTCTTCCAGTATGCGATTTCAAGTTTCTTTCTTAAACGAACAGTAGCAAGATTATTATCTGTCTGGACGGTAACACTAACTTTTGTCAACTATTTTAATATCTGCATGTCATTCATTTCCATATGAAACAATACTCTAAAATTAAATTCAACCCAAACTGAAGTGTTGGAGGACTCTCCCTCCATCTATCTGGTCATTGGAAGGTTGGCCTCTGGCTTTGGGAACCCCCGCTCTAGCAGCTTCAAAGATCCCAAAGTTTCAGTTTGTACCTGGTTTTTACTAGGGTTCCTCAAAAAGTTAAGATACTGTTTCTGCCTCCTCAAAACCCTCAGCAGGTTTCTTCTTTCTACTGCTTCTCCAAGGACAGTGGTTAGAGGTTCTGTCTCTGTCCTGTTTAGACTATTCAACATCTGTTTACATGAATCTCCCCAAATGTTCTCTAAGTTAATTCCAAGTTAATCAAAACAATGCAGATAGTTCTTATAATGTGGGCTACTCAGGTTTTCTCCCTTTTCTTCTCACTTGTTATGTTCTTAGGTTATGCTTATTTGTAGGGCGCTCTATCACACAGGAGGGGATCCTGGCAGTGACTCGTAGAACCTGCTGGTTACTAAACGCATCACCATTAATGCTCTTTGCATTTGCCAGGGGAGGATTGTGGTCACCGACCTGGTGATTTGCATAGCAGGTTCACTCCATATCTACCTACAAGAACTCTGTGCACCTTCCTTCTTGCTGTCCTCAAGGTTTGTATATTAAGAGTATAAAGTCTTCTTGTCTGTCATCACTACAAAATCATGAATCTCTGTGCTAGTTGCCCTTCTGTTGATTGATGGCCATTTGCAATCTAGAAAACTGCTTCACTGGCCAGTTCAGCACCATTGCATAACATATGTGGTCTGCTGTTTGGCATAGCACTCCCAGTACAAGGACACCCTGACACTTAGGGCCCAATTACGACTTTTAGCGGTGTGGCCGCCTGCCTGCCAGATTACAACTTAAAAGTGGTCTGGCAGGCAGGTGGCGGGGTCGTTCCTGCTGCTTTGCCTCTTTCAAAGGCTGCAGTGCCTTTGAAAAAAGCATTGCAATTGGAACGTCACACAAGGTTCCTGCACGGCATAGACTGTAATGTCCATACCATGCAGGAACTGGTGTACATCACACAGGGGGGCACATGTTGTGTCCCCCTGTATGCATCCACAGGGTTTGAGGCACCAGGGAGCCCTGTAGTGCCCCCTTTGTTTCCTTTCAAATGTGCCTCCTCTGCAACGGCACATTTGTGTTTGTGTGTTTTTTCTCCATAGTGAAAACATTTTACCCCTTGGAGAAAGCCCTTCACCTACTCTCTTACAAAATCAAGGGCTGCTCTATGCCCTTCCCACCCTGGAATAGGAGTTTCTGCAGACCTTGGGTGGAGTAACTTTCTGACAATTTCTAGGGTGAGAGCAGGTCGAATCAGAGTTTGTGAATAGCCACAAATGTACTTATTTGTAGGTGTTCACAAACTTACAAGACCTGACCTTGTACTACCCACTTCCTACCCATTGCATGGTTTCTCTGCACTTTAGGTGGAGACATCTGCTGTACAAAATCTGTTTATGTCAGCTAGGAATCCTTTTGTGAATTCCTGACAGGCTGAAAGGAAGTTATCTAAGACTATGACCAAAAATATATTTGTGAATCGGGTACTATGGGCCATATGTAGGTAGCCTAATACCGGTCGGTAACGGCCGATTTTCGGTAAATATCCCGTTACCGACCGGTATTTAGGCTTTTGCTATGTAGGGGTAACATTTCAGGATTCGGTAATTTACCGAATCGGTAAAATTACCGAATCGGTAATTTTACCGATTCGGTAAATACCGAATCCTGAAATGAGATGTAGGTGACACTCAAATGAGTGATGTGTAGGGAAAATAATTCGGTATTTAGCACCAAATATATGTTGGTGCTAAATACCGAATTCATTGCAAAAAGCAATATTTTGCTGGACTAACAGTGCCATGTGGCAGACATACATGCCCTTAGGGCATGTATGTGCGCCACATGTGCACACATGCAGGAATCAGGGGTGCAACAGGGTGTCAATGTGACACCCTGCCACCCTTGAATGTGCTCCCCCTATTACCGAATCGGTATTTACCGATTCGGTAATGAGGCATACCTTCCCATTGATTTCTATGGGCCTCCAGGCCCATAGGAATCAATGGGAAGGTATGCCTCATTACCGAATCGGTAAATACCGATTCGGTAATTACCTAATTTCTCCGATTGGGTAATATTTACCGAATGATTACCTACATACGAGTTACTACTTCTTAAATACCGAATCGGTAAAGTTCGGTATTTAAGAAGTGGTAACTTGTATGCTACCTACATATGGCCCTATATCTTCTGGTTACTGTACTTTAAACCTAATATGTTTTCTTTTTGCCAATATGAATTATATGTTCCTGTGAAGTGCATTAGAACTAAAAAGGGTTCCTACTCTGAGTGTTAAGAGGCACTGGAAAAGATATTATATGTGACGTTTTAAAAAAAAAAGTCAATATGTTTTTGCAAGCATACGGCTGCCACGTGTAGACGTTATGTTTAATTTCTTCTCTTTATTTTTGGAGCATATATTTGCAATAAAAATAGAAAAAGATTTAACCATGTAACTAGCTTACCAATACCATACCTATTGACTTTGCCAGTTCTTGTTACACTTGTGGTTAACGTTGCAGAATGATACAGATAAGAAATATTTCCCAATTGTGACAATAATTCTGTCAACTGAAGTTCATAGTGCAGGCCTGATTTAGGAAATTATGATAATGTATTAAAAAATCTATTTGCTTAGGAAGGATTCCTTACTGGTGGAATTACCAATGTTACAGGGGTAAAATTCCGTAGGTAGAGAATCATTCGGTGAGAATAATACTTATGGAGTCAGTGTCGTTAAAACCCTTGTCTACTTCAAGATTTATTTTTCTCAACTTTGGGTAAGGATTACAGTAATGGCAGTTGTAGAATGTCACCGACCCCACCCTGTAATGTCATACACTTCCACGGACACGCATCCTGACCCGGGCACAGGGTCAGGGTGTAGGAAGGTGGATATCTGACTATGGTTACCCCCAATTTTTTGCCTAGTGTCTAGCTGGTTTTTCGACTTAGTTGGCCTGAGATCCTGCCATTCAGGATCTCAGTCCATCTGTTCTCTCTTTAAAATGGACTCCATGTACCCTAGGTACATACCCAATTGGTTGGATCACCCTGTGAGCCCCTGTACCAGTGTACACTAGGTACCCAGGGCATTGGTGTATCTAAGGCCTGCCAAGGGCTGAAGCATGTATTATGCCACCCCAGGCTTGGCCTAACAAATTTGACACAACTGGCTGATCTCTCAGCTGGGGTAAGTTGGTGTAACCACCTCTTACTTAGGTGTAGTATACCTATACCTAACCTTAAATGGGACACATATTAACCTATAAGTCACTCCTATGGCAGGCCTTAACAATCCTGAAGGCAGAGTGCTTGGTTTCATGTGAGATGGTGCTCTGGTATGAGCTGAGCCTGTCTGCAGTGATCGGAACCACTTCCTTTTGCTGTTTCCAGATATCGCCATACCATATACTCTTAAGTGCATTATGAACCTCGCGGTTAAATGCTATCTTTGGTTTGGCTTTATCAAAACATGTCGAGTAAGGTGTCATACGAATTGGAATACTAACCCCTCGCCAATTCTGGCGACGGGGTTAGCATTCCACCCTTCTAGAGGGACACGACATGTACAGTACCTGAAACCCGGGTAAAATCAGACATAGCCTCAGCTCCACAAAATGGATGCTGCCACCACAGACACAAGTCTGCCCTCCTGCTGCTGGGAGTCCTTCCAGCTTGGGAGGTGTGGACAAAGGGTTTCCTGCCAGGGGAGGTGCGTGCACCACCCCAGACAGGATTTTGTGTATTGGTCAGGTAGGGCTTGAAAGGAACCAGACATGCCTGAGGCCCACAAGGAGCCTCGGTGCATATGCCAGTTCAAACCGGTCCTGGGGCACACCAGCCCTGGACCTGGGGCGAGCTGGACAAAGGATTGGGGGTGTAACCACCCCCCTTCCTGGTCCCACCCTTAGGGAGGGACCTAGCAGGTAGTCCGGCCCCTAGAATCCGAATAAAGGTAGGAGCTGTGTCCTAAGACTTTAGACATCCTGGAATCGACTTAACAACAAGAAGAAGACGGGAACTTCGATGCTCTGCCGCACAGAGGACTGAAGCCAATCTCCCCTGTGGTCAGGGAGTGACCACCTTGCTAACGCAAGCACCATCCAGCGAATCAACGTCTGCTTTGCCGCCGCCTCCCGCCGGAGCCCGAGCCCGAGCCTAGAGACTGACAAGACCTGGACCTCCAGACCTCTCACCGCCCGATCCACAGTCCCTGAAAAGAAGGAACCCGTGGAGGCACCGAGACACGTGGAGCCAGCCATCTTGAAAAGACCACGACAAGCTGCAAGCGCGACAACCGAGGCTCCCTCCAAGTTGTGCTTTGGGATCTGAGAAGCCCAACACCCGAGCAGCATCTGCACCAAAGGTGAGCCCTCCAGCATCTCCACGATCTGCGTGGGGCCCCTTTGCATTTTGCCACTCGACGCGCCTAACCGGTTGCTGGCCCGTTGGCTAGTGGCCATCTTGGCAACGAACTTCAAGAACTACACCACTGGTCTGGTTGCTCCAGACTGGCCCTTGCTCCCCTCCAAAGGAGCAGCCCCTCTGACCTTGCTGGTCAGAACTATCAGCTTATTTTGTTTTCCACAACAATTGCTTTTGCCAAGGCTTGTTTGCTTTGATCAAGTCGCTGACACCGCCGACAGCGAGAGCCTGCGTGGGACAGCTCGTGAACCGACTCCTGGATGTCGTCGACCATCAGGGACCACGTGGCTGCAGAGACAAGCTGCACCTTTCCTCCTGTTTGCACCCGACATCGCCTGGTACCCACCTGGTGCCACGCTGGTCACTGGCTAGTGACTGTGAACACTGTCCCCTCTGCTTACAGGTCTTCTACAACTCCGATCCACCCTTGGATCCACCGCATCTCTTCTGGACCGACCGCCTGCAGCATCTTTGTCTTCAGGCTCCATTGAACAGATAGAAGAAACCCGACGCACTTCGAGACCTATGCACCCGCTTCCTGTGGGTGAGGTAAAGCTGGCACTCCGGTGCCCAAGTGTAGAGAAACATCTCTAGTGTCTGTGTTTCCAATCTTGAGTTCATAGTCCATCCGGAAGATCCTTTTTGCAGTAACTTTGTAACTTTTACGCACCCATTGAAAACCTATGGGAGCACGCGTGTGACTATTTGCTCTGCACACGCAACCCATGGACCTCCTGGTCACTAACTAAAGTTAGCTCCTTGTAGGCCCAGCGATTCTAGAGGCCCTAGGCCTTTTCCCTTTCCTGTTCGTGGTACTTATACCACTATTTTAGTATATGGTTCAAGTGGCCACCAGGGCCTATCCATATAAAGTGCAACTTCTGTGTATTCTAACGTATTCTTGTTTAACGATTTGTGCTCCTGTGCTCATAAAGAGTCTAGGGGATACACCAGGCCAACTTCTCACATTGGTGAGCAGCGGTTGGATTTGAGCTTGCTGTGTTTTACCATTGTAATCTCTTTGTTACCAATTGAAAGATCACATTGGTACCTGTAGGTACATATAAAACAAGATAGATATACTTAAGTTCTACTGAACTTAGTTGTTGTAGAGCAAAGGGAGTAGCACACCCTGACTACAACTACTAGATAGGTTTAGTAGGTAAACCCAAGTGTAGGTAGATTGCAACACATCCACCCACACTTAAGAGCAATGGAGGGGGCAGAGGGGTCCAAGGTACCCATCTCTGTCGAGAGTGACCCCCAGAGGGCACCAACTCTCTTTGCTACCCTAAATCAAAATGAGCTCAGGCAGTTGGCAAATATCAGGGGCCTTAAACAGCCCAAGAACCCTACTTCTGCTGAACTCAGAGTGCTTTTGCAAGCTGATGAAGATCAGAAAGCTCTCAAGAAAGCCTCCCAGTTAGGCCCCTTAGGGACTGGAACAGGAGGCCCCCCTTCTGAAGAAGCTTCTGAGGTACCCCTTTCCAATAGTCACCCCTTAGGTGAGATTCATACTACAGAGGATGAAAGTGATAAGGATACAGATGGTAGTGAGGATGAAGGGAGAAATAGCCCAGTGCCAAGTGTTATACTTGGCCCAGCTAAACTAAGGCTATTGGGGACTGACAATGGGATCACCCCATTGGGTCTCCCCAGTGGACTTAACCAGGGGCTTGGGAGGCAAAGGAATCACTCAGGTGACTCTAATGCTTCTCATGCCTCTAGAGGCTCTCAAGGTCACTCCAGGAGAAGGATGACCACCCCTCAGAGGAGGGAACATGAGGCCAGAATGCAGGAAGCTCAGCTGAGAATCAGGAAACAGGAGCTAGAAGTAGCTCTCATGGAGGAGAAACTGAGTAAGGCTAGGCAACCTAGAGAGAGTGGGTCTATACCCACTGGTGGCAGCAATGTCCCTAGGGACAAAGATAGGGTCTTTGACAATAGGAACCTGTCCAAGGTTGTGCCCCCCTACAAAAGTGGGGATGATATCCACAAGTGGATGACTGCTCTTGAGAGAGCCTGCAAAGTGCAGCAGGTTCCTGAAGACCAGTGGGCAGCAATCTTATGGCTCTCCTTTGAAGGAAGAGGCAGAGATAGACTCCTCACTGTTAGGGAGGAGGATGTCAGAAATTACAGAGCCCTGAAGAGTGTCCTAGTTGATGGGTTAGGCCTAACCACTGAACAGTACAGGTTAATGTTCAGAGATACCCAGAAGACACAGACTCAGGACTGGTCTGAATATGTGGAATGTGCCACTAAGGCTTTGGAGGGTTGGTTGCTGGGAAGTAAGGTGTCTGATTATACAGGATTGTACAATTTGATGATGAGAGAGCAGATTTTAAGTAATTGTCAAAACCAGCTTCTCCATCAACACCTGGTAGACTCAGATTTGACCTCTCCCCAAGAATTGGGAAAGAGGGCAGATAAATGGGTCAGGACCAGGATCAGGCCTAAAAACCAGGGTGGTGACCAAAAGAAAGATACCACCAAGCCTCAAGAGAAGGGTGGGGATAAAGCAAAAGAGAAATCTTCCTCAGGGCCCCAAAACTCCACACAGGGTGGTGGGTCCCAAGCTCCCTCCTCTACCACAGCTAAAAAGCCTTACTGCCATGAATGTAAAATTCCTGGGCATTGGAAAACTGACAGCAGTTGCCCAAAGGCTAAAAACAAAACTGTTCCTCCAATTACTCCTGTCACACCACCTATTACTGTCAGCAGTAATCCCCCAGGTGGTGGGAGTGCCCCCAGAAATCTGGTTGGGTTCACTTGGGGAACACAGGGGGACCCTGGCTTAGCCAATTCCCCTACAGCAACTACTCTTGTCTGTGATGGTGGCATGGGGTTTGCCAACTTCACTGCCTGTCCCAACACTTTGGGTAGGTACAGACAGGAGCCCTACATCAATGGTACAAAGGCTGAGACCTACAGAGACACTGGAGCTAGCATCACTATGGTGGCCCATTGGCTAGTTCCCTCTGAGCAGCTTTTGCCTGGTTTCTCCTACCAGGTAACAAACATTGATGTCAAACAGAACAGTCATCCAATGGCTGAAGTATGTCTCAGCTGGGGAGGTGTCACTGGCCCTAAAAGGGTGGCAGTGTCCCCAACCTTGCCTGTAGATTGCTTACTGGGGAATGACTTAGAACTCTCAGCTTGGGCTGGAGTTGAACAAGACACCCATTCTAAAATGGTAGGCCTTTCAAAAAAGGGTAGTGGGGTTGTGCCATTCACAACCCCTGTCCAAATAGATTTCCTCCCTGGAAAGGTTGGAAGGGCAGTGGTAGCCACAGCCCAGGCACAGACAGACTTCCCTGTAGAGACTGGCAGAGCTGTGACAGTCACAGCTCAAACACAAACTGAGTGCCCCCCTGAAAAGGTTGGCAAGGCTGTAATGGTCTCAGCCTATACTCAGACTGACATAGGTGTAGTGAAGCCTGAAACTATGGATCACTCCACACAAACAGAGAGTAGTGGGGAGGAAGAAAAGTCTCCCTCTCCCCAGACATTAGGAAAAGGTCAGCCTCCTCAGGGATCTGACCTCACCCCTTGTGAAGGAACTGCCCCAGAGGTAGCCAGGCCTGGCCTGGCAGAGCCTCTGATGTCAGTGGCCCCTTCCAAGGTGGGACCCAGTCTGGTGCAGGTAGCCTGCCTCTCTCTACCCTTCCTCAGTCAGCCCAGGGCTGCAGAGGTCAGGGAGGCCAGTGGACCCCAAGAGGGCCCCTGTCCACAAGAACTCCCCCCATCAAAAGAATGAGGATTGCCTGGCTAGTAGCCCTAGTCAGGTGATGGGTAAAAACATTCCTGAGGGATCTCCTTTACAGGTAGTTAGGGACCTCCCCCAGAGGGATTCTGTTGGGCACAGGCAAACATGGGACCTTAGGGCCCCAAACCTGACCTGTCCCTCCAGTAAGCCCACAAAAGGGACCCAGCCTCCAGCGTTAGGTAGCCAGAGGCTGACCCTGAGAGCACAGTGCAACTCAGTTAAGGAAAGAAAGGCATCCATGGTGGAGGATGATTGAAGGAAGCTGAGGCCTCACTTTGAGGACACTCACTTCAGTACTCCATCTCAACACCAGCCTTTTACTTTGCCAAGACACACCAAAGGTAGAGATTCCCTATGGTGGAGACCCTCTGATACCCTTAGGGTGAGGGATTGCTTAGTGGACCATGAGACAGGGGGTAACCATGCCAGTGCTGGTTCCTCCTTATATGGCCACTTGGGAAATATAGGCTTACCTGGTCAAGGACAGCCTTATCTCCCTTGGTTTGGGGGGGGGGTTGTGTAGGAAGGTGGATATCTGACTATGGTTACCCCCAATTTTTTGCCTAGTGTCTAGCTGGTTTTTCGACTTAGTTGGCCTGAGATCCTGCCATTCAGGATCTCAGTCCATCTGTTCTCTCTTTAAAATGGACTCCATGTACCCTAGGTACATACCCAATTGGTTGGATCACCCTGTGAGCCCCTGTACCAGTGTACACTAGGTACCCAGGGCATTGGTGTATCTAAGGCCTGCCAAGGGCTGAAGCATGTATTATGCCACCCCAGGCTTGGCCTAACAAATTTGACACAACTGGCTTCTCTCTCAGCTGGGGTAAGTTGGTGTAACCACCTCTTACTTAGGTGTAGTATACCTATACCTAACCTTAAATGGGACACATATTAACCTATAAGTCACTCCTATGGCAGGCCTTAACAATCCTGAAGGCAGAGTGCTTGGTTTCATGTGAGATGGTGCTCTGGTATGAGCTGAGCCTGTCTGCAGTGATCGGAACCACTTCCTTTTGCTGTTTCCAGATATCGCCATACCATATACTCTTAAGTGCATTATGAACCTCGCGGTTAAATGCTATCTTTGGTTTGGCTTTATCAAAACATGTCGAGTAAGGTGTCATACGAATTGGAATACTAACCCCTCGCCAATTCTGGCGACGGGGTTAGCATTCCACCCTTCTAGAGGGACACGACATGTACAGTACCTGAAACCCGGGTAAAATCAGACATAGCCTCAGCTCCACAAAAATGGATGCTGCCACCACAGACACAAGTCTGCCCTCCTGCTGCTGGGAGTCCTTCCAGCTTGGGAGGTGTGGACAAAGGGTTTCCGGCCAGGGGAGGTGCGTGCACCACCCCAGACAGGATTTTGTGTATTGGTCAGGTAGGGCTTGAAAGGAACCAGACATGCCTGAGGCCCACAAGGAGCCTCGGTGCATATGCCAGTTCAAACCGGTCCTGGGGCACACCAGCCCTGGACCTGGGGCGAGCTGGACAAAGGATTGGGGGTGTAACCACCCCCCTTCCTGGTCCCACCCTTAGGGAGGGACCTAGCAGGTAGTCCGGCCCCTAGAATCCGAATAAAGGTAGGAGCTGTGTCCTAAGACTTTAGACATCCTGGAATCGACTTAACAACAAGAAGAAGACGGGAACTTCGACGCTCTGCCGCACAGAGGACTGAAGCCAATCTCCCCTGTGGTCAGGGAGTGACCACCTTGCTAACGTAAGCACCATCCAGCGAATCAACGTCTGCTTTGCCGCCGCCTCCCGCCGGAGCCCGAGCCCAGAGACTGACAAGACCTGGACCTCCAGACCTCTCACCGCCCGATCCACAGTCCCTGAAAAGAAGGAACCCGTGGAGGCTCCGAGACACGTGGAGTCAGCCATCTTGAAAAGACCACGACAAGCTGCAAGCGCGACAACCGAGGCTCCCTCCAAGTTGTGCTTTGGGATCTGAGAAGCCCAACACCCGAGCAGCATCTGCACCAAAGGTGAGCCCTCCAGCATCTCCACGATCTGCGTGGGGCCCCTCTGCATTTTGCCACTCGACGCGCCTAACCGGTTGCTGGCCCGTTGGCTAGTGGCCATCTTGGCGACGAACTTCAAGAACTACACCGCTGGTCTGGTTGCTCCAGACTGGCCCTTGCTCCCCTCCAAAGGAGCAGCCCCTCTGACCTTGCTGGTCAGAACTATCAGCTTATTTTGTTTTCCACAACAATTGCTTTTGCCAAGGCTTGTTTGCTTCGATCAAGTCGCCGACACCGCCGACAGCGAGAGCCTGCGTGGGACAGCTCGTGAACCAACTCCTGGACGTCGTCGACCTTCAGGGACCACGTGGCTGCAGAGACAAGCTGCACCTTTCCTCCTGTTTGCACCCAACATCGCCTGGTACCCACCTGGTGCCACGCTGGTCACTGGCTAGTGACTGTGAACACTGTCCCCTCTGTTTACAGGTCTTCTACAACTCCGATCCACCCTTGGATCCACCGCATCTCTTCTGGACCGACCGCCTGCAGCATCTTTGTCTTCAGGCTCCATTGAACAGATAGAAGAAACCCGACGCACTTCGAGACCTATGCACCCGCTTCCTGTGGGTGAGGTAAAGCTGGGACTCCGGTGCCCAAGTGTAGAGAAACATCTCTAGTGTCTGTGTTTCCAATCTTGAGTTCATAGTCCATCCGGAAGATCCTTTTTGCAGTAACTTTGTAACTTTTACGCACCCATTGAAAACCTATGGGAGCACGCGTGTGACTATTTGCTCTGCACACGCAACCCGTGGACCTCCTGGTCACTAACTAAAGTTAGCTCCTTGTAGGCCCAGCGATTCTAGAGGCCCTAGGCCTTTTCCCTTTCCTGTTCGTGGTACTTATACCACTATTTTAGTATATGGTTCAAGTGGCCACCAGGGCCTATCCATATAAAGTGCAACTTCTGTGTATTCTAACGTATTCTTGTTTAACGATTTGTGCTCCTGTGCTCATAAAGAGTCTAGGGGATACTTTGAGAAATAAATACATATATATTTTCAATATATATCTGTGTGGTGTCCTTTCATTGGTATAAAGGGGGGTTACATTTTGTAAAACAGCCTGCTTAACACGTTTCACGAGTTTAGCCTCAAAGACTGCTTAGCCTACGCTACCACTAGGGCAGCTAGTCTGAAAAGGTTGACTTACAACCACACCATAAGGGTTGCTTGGCATGGTACAAGGTGGTCACTTTAACTAGTGAACATCATATACCAGGCCAACTTCTCACACAGGGGTTCTGTAAAGAGTTGTTGGCATCGTGTTAGAACTTGTGCCAAGCAGAGAGAATATTTAACTGCGTCCTGCCTAGTTATTTCGGCCCATTGAGGGCCCACCACATGGCACCATTACCCTGGCTATGAGGAGTTGTCACCTAGCCTCGCTCGGCCTGACCTCAGAGCCCAGCCATCACCCTGCAAGTGGGGAGGTATTACAACTCTACCTCACCCACCAAAGCACACACCACGAACGTGTGGGAGATTTGTGTACATCAAAGCAGCATCTCCCCCTGCTGCTCACACACGATGCACAGTGATAGAACCACGTTTACCAAAATTCCTACCACCTAGGCCGGCTGCCCAAGGCCCAGACAGCCACATGCTACAGCTCCAGGTGCGTTGAGCGCTCATGATGGCTACAAACCAGCAGGATGGAGCACATGCTGCACATGCCCAACAGCAAGCACTGCCCCTGGCAGCAGCCCAACCACACCACCTCATGCTGGCACATACCGTCAGTGGCTTGTCAAACCGGTTGCTCTCCTTTAGTGAGCTTAGAGACCAAGCGATAAGAGCTCCGCAATGGCGCCCTTAAGTGACAAACCTAAGCAACTATTTTAAAGCCACCAAGGAGACCAATTCAAGGTGAAAAGTTCTCTCCTCCTATGCTATGTGATGGAGTAAAGCTTCAAGCTATTCTGTAATCTCCCCAATACCAGTGGTGATGTAGACAAGACAATGATATCACCATTGCTGCCACGAACATGTACTACAACCCCCAGATGAACTTGGACTATGAACGTTTCGAGCTCCAGTAAGCAAATCAATCAACCTGTTGTACATACGCCTATGGGAACTGTCAAGTACCTGCACAGATGATGACCCTCAGAAGGAGGTAAGGGTGCAAATCATCCAACCTGCTAGTTGGCTGCTCTTCAGTGCCATATCCTTTGCCAAGCAGGCATAGCCATTGTCGAAATTCTCACCCTAGCCCTCCCCGGTGACCGGACAGAACAAGTGGAAAGTGTCAGTAAAACAAAGAGAAAAATCTAGACTAATAAAAGTGAAAGTTGTTGTTGGCATCTTTAGACGTCCACCTTGGTGTCCCCTCCAAAGACCTCCATCATCCAGTGATGCAAGGAAAGAGCTGTGACTCTACTGCGGCTTCCTGCAATATCCTCTACAAGAATGCCCAGCTAAGAGCAAGACATACTTCGTCTGCCAATGGCCAAATCACTTTACCAAAGTCTGCAGAGGTGGGCACAGGACCCCCACACAGTGAGCATGTGAATCTCCGGAACGCCAAGGAGTGCGAACCCTGGTGCACATAGAAGGTGCAACCCCACTCCAGGATAACCGTTGGATCGATGGTGACAATGTCAAAACCTTCCTCAACTCATGCACAGTAGGTGATGTAGAAGACACACGAAGAGCTTGACCGACATGCCTTGTCTTCATTGGACGCACATCGGTCATCTCCCTCATCAACACAGGCACATCTGTGAGCATCACTATCCTGGCACAATTTCAAACACTAAACCCTCGCCCGGAACTCATGCCTATTGCTGCTAAGATATTTGCAGATGGAGGCACCGCACCCATCCCCTGCGGGGCATGTGCCAATGCTCCATCCCCTTTGGAGAATCAACATATGCCCACAGATTCTTTATCGTACCTGAAGGCTGCGAAACATTTCTCAGCTGTGACACAGCAGAATGGCTGCACTAGATCCAGTTTGCCTCAGCTGTGCATGATGTCGGCATTGACCGCGTGTTAGAATAGTTCTCCCACCTCTTCCAGTGACTTGGCCGGCTCCGGGCGGGGGAACTCACGGTGTCACTCCATATAGACTCATCAGTGAGGCCAGTAGCCCTGCTTCACAGTAGAGTCCGTTTTCACCTGTGCTCAGCAGTGAAGGTGGAAATCCAGAGACTGGAAGATGCAGGAGTAATTGAAAGAGTCTCCGGCCCAACCCCTGGGGTATCGCCAATGATAGTCGCAAACAAGCTGAAGCAGCCCAGTAGCATCCACATCTGCATAGACATGCGACAGCCCAACAAGGTGATCAAAGGAGAATGTCATATCATGCCTTTGATCGACGACCTCATCCCAGATTTGAACATCTCAAGGTGGCTCTCTAAACAATTCAGACTACCACCAACTAGAATTACAAGTGGACTACCGATTTACTACCACATTCTCAACCCACCTTGGCCATTGCCTCTCCAGGCGCCTCGATTTTTGGATCTCTTCAACGGTAGAGGTCTTTCAGAATACCATATGCGATGCCCTCTCAGGGTTAGAAGTCGTAATTGTCATCGACAACATCCTCATTCACATTTCCACCATTGAGAGCCACTACAGCCAACTCAGAGCTGCCCTCCAAAGAATCAGTAAGGCATGCCTAAACCTCAGTCGGCTGATATACCAGGTTCTGATCCAAAAGAAGGAGTTCTTCAGATGCTTATTTACTAACAAAGTGCATGGACAACAAGAAGGCAGCGACCCTGACATCCTCTTCTGAGGTCTGAAGCTTCCTTGGGCTAACAACATATTGCTGGAGATTCGTCCCAAACCTGGAGACCCTGGTCGGCCCAATTAAGACGCCTAAAGAAAGCATCTGTCCCATGGACCTGGAGATAGAAGAAGGATCGCACTTTCCAAGCCATCAAATATGAACTCTTACAAGACTGATGGTCTACTTAGACCCGACAAACGTATCTGAAGCAGTGATAGACACCAGCCCGGTAGGCCTTGAAGCAGTTCTCATGCAGTGGCTGCAGGTGAACCGTTGGTGCCTGTCATATGCGCCAACAGGGTCCTCACTGACACAGAGAAAAGGTATGCACCCATCGCCAAGGAGGCATTAGCAATCAAATGGAGGTGCAACCACTCCCATTTGTACCTATATGACTAGCCATTTGATGTTATAATGGATTACAAACCACTTATCCCACTTTTTGCATGGACAGCCCCACATCCCTTGCAAAGGATCAAGAAGAGGGCCCTTTAACTCCAGAAGTACCAGATTGCCGTGGGGCATAACCTTGGATGTGCCAACCCATCCGACTACCTATCACAGCACCCAAAACTACCAAGAGACGACCCACCAGGGCCCACAAGAAGAGTGGATGAGTACGCCCAGTGGGTAGCAGAAGTCGGATGCCCACATGCAGTCACCCTGGCCAACATCGCCAAGTCAACGGCCTCTGACCCCTGCCTCCAAAAGACAATTGAGTGACCCGGTCAAACAAACAGAAAGAGTTCCTACGAAACATCAAGGGACACAATGACATTTACCAACAAGATATATCTTTTATATAGCGCGAACTCGACCCGACGGTATTGGAGCGCTGTACATGAGCACCGTATTTACATTACATATTCAGGCACGGGGAGATTAAGTGATCACAGGATGTGGACGCGACCTCGAGGCTCGAACCCTGGTTTCCTGCACCAAATCCTCTCGCCTGTTGCTGCCTTGATAAGACATTTGCGATATTCCGAATCCCCTCCACGCTGGGTCCAAACTGAGGAGGCATGGTGTGTAAAATAATGATCGACTAGGATGCAGCCCCGAGTAATTACCGGAGGCGTAGATAAATCCAAGCATTCCCTCCATCACTTTTTGTACACTTTAGTTTAGTGACTAAGAAGAGCATCATTTAGACTTTAATGGGCAGAGGTACTTAGTGGCTTATTTACAAGTCCCTTGTGTCGCCGGAGCGTCACTGTTTCCCATGTTAAAAGTGACTCACCGGCGGCGCAAGGGGCTTGTAAATAAGCCCTATAGCCTTTACTGCCGAGCTGCTGGGATGTATTCACAATAACTGCCGCCTACTACCTAGCGGAAGCCTTTCTACGAAAACAAACAGTGCTGCACGGTTAGGCATGCCACGTCAGCATGGCAGACAGGTCGGCCCTGTTTACATCCCCGAAGGCAGACCCTAAAGTGGCACCTGCCTTTGGAGAATGTAAAACGAATGTCCCTGGCAAGCGAGAGTTATCTGCTAGCAGCGGGCGGGGCATGTTAGCATTTTCTGTGTTCAGGGCCATCATGCACCGCACGAGAGGCACAAAGATGTCACGAAGGGCACGGGATGGGCCACCGTAAATAGTGCAGACGCCATGGCAGTATTGTCTCGGGCTGTTGTGTTCCAGACAGACTCTCTTGTAGTTACAGAGGGTCTGTGTTTGCAACATGCAGGCTTCAGGCAACGTATTTACTGTGAGAAAACCCCAATTTACTGAATGGAAATATGTTTTGATGCTAGTATCGCTGTATTTCAAATCGTTTTCTATTTACATACAGCAATGAACATTCTATTTGAATGGTTTTCAGGTCCTCGGCAAACTGATATCAACCACAAACTGTATTCAAGGGAGACATTATTCGCTATTTTTCTATCCACTAAACATTTTGTACAGTAATATGAATGAATGCGGTACATGATATTGCACGGTAGCCATTCGGTTTAAATTAAAAGCGCCCACTTGACGAGCTGGCACTGAAAGCGCTTTGTGCCGCCGCAGGGCAGCCCGGAGCGGCGCGCTCACAGCAACATCTGGCCACTCATGGAGATGTGACGAGCACCTGCCTGTCTAGAAGGCAACCCTGGCCTCCCGCTCCGAGAGATGGGTGCCCAGCGTCGCGTGAAAGCAGCCCGTTTCATGTGCACGTGCTTCATGAAATCATACACACAAGGATTGCCTTTGAAAGGGTAGAAAGATCTGCGCTACCGCCAGATATTAAAAGACTCCACATCAACGGAGTCCGCTGCACACCTGCAATGTTCAGGACTCAATTGACATGCGATTTTAATTTATGACAGTGCTAAAGTAGCTTGTTTCTTTTTTTCATAATAGGAATTATGTCAGTGCCCTTCTCGTTGATCTTTGTTATTAATACAGCTGCATTCGTGCCCACTTTGTATTACCACATCATACGGCCAGCCTAGGTCTGGCTTTGAGGCAACCTTTGCTGTCTTATCAGCCTCATGTTTTCATATCAATGCTTAATATGTATGCACAGAGGTGTTCAAAGTGAGCCCTCTTCACCCATTGATCTGTTCCACAGTCATTCACATTCTGCTTCCGCGCACCTCAGCATACATCATGGGTCAGCCCACTCCAGCCATTGGCTCTTTTCACTGTGAGTGATGGCATTTTTTGCTCTTGCACACTCAACTAGTAAGTAGTCCACTCAGTACTAGTGTCATTCTCTGCTTTGAGTTATGCTTTTATGTAATATTTTATTTATATATGTGATGGGCCATTATTTGTTTACTTAAAAAAAAAAAAGCATATTTGCACCTCCTTTAGGTGGTAGCATTTTTAATTGTTTTAATTACTTTTTCGATTTTGAAGTCTATTGCCTATATTTGCATACATGAATAACAAATCAAGGCCAAACCAATTGTCTTTGCCAATGCATGGTTTGGGTACAAAGAATCCAGCTTTTTAGGTCGAGCCTACTAGATAGCGCATGTGCTCTCTGTTGTGAAGCATATTGTGGCGTTTCAAGAACACAGAGGGGCTTGGAGCCTGCCCGTTGCTTACTATTGGTTGTCTTTCCATGTCACTCTCTTTTGCCTGCTTCTTATTTAAGCTCCAGCTTTTCAATCTTGTGTTTGTCCCCCAAAAGGAAAATTCCTTCTTTACAATCTCTTAGATTCGCTGGTATAGCTGCTGCCTTTTTAAGCACTACTTTTTGGGTCGAGCCTGGGCAGCGCATGCGCTGCTGCGAGGCATGCAATAGTAGAGTATGGCTTAGAAGCCCCCCCCCCCACTCTCCGCCCATAATTGTCATTGGCTTGTGTCATTGTCCTTCGTAAACGCGGGCTTGCAAGTAGTTATTAGGCTTGTTAGTCCCTCCTTGGTACCGCCTTGTCTGCATTAGTAAACTCCCATGGCGACTGGCCCTTTTACTTCTGTTGCGACACGGTATGTCTTATTTAGTCTGTAAGCACTCTTTTTTTTAGTGGACTTCTCCTTCAGCAGGCACAACATGCTTTCCTTGCCATGCGCACGTTCACTTTCAAACAGCCCCGTACAATGAGGCCACTTCTTTCAAGCGGAATAGTTCTCACATATACAAGAGTTTGAGCAATTGCCATTGTAAATGACAATAGCTTAAGCTCTCATAAATGCGAAATCTATTGCATTGCAAATGCTTGTTTCTTTTGTGTGAAGGGTGTGTTTTTGAGACGTCTCTCTTATGTACCTCTCTCCCCCTGCACTGCTTGTTGCTTTCTGTTGCCAGACTGCTTCTCCTCTTGCACTTGCCTGTGTGCTTCTCCCTATTGCTTTCCATCTGATACTTCCCCTAACCTCCATGTTGCTTTTGCCTCTGCCCTCTCTCTGCTGCTTTCCTGTCCCCTCCAGCTCTCCCTTGTTGCTTCACTTTTTACAAAACCACCCTCCCCTGTGTTGCTTCACCATTCTACCAACCCTTTCCATTACTGCTAAAGCTCGCCCCAACTGCCCGGTCTAAACAAAGCTTTTGTGCGTTTTATTTTCTTTTTTATTTACCAATCAAACTCAATTGTTAACTAAAAGTAAAATAACACCTGTGTCATATTCTAGGTGTGTGTGTGTGTTGTGCACGTGCTTACATAATGTGGGCAGCCGCATCAAAGACTTTTATTATTTTTTATTTTTTACTTTAGCCATGCTTTTTTACTTTAGCCATACTTCACAGCATCACAAGGCGAGAGCTATTGACTTAGCCATTGGTTGTTTCACAATCTAATTGACGCCTAACAAGAAACATCCACCATATATCCAAAAAGTGCAACAATTGTTTATTGAAAATGTACAGTCTCCTTCACAGTGTAAGGGGTAAAAATAAATTTCAGCGCAAACGTGACCAGACATTTTTTTAAATGAAATAGTATTGCAGACGTTTTTGTGCATTAAAATTAATTGTGCATTATTAACAACATGCTTAATATGGCTCTACACTTGGATTTACATGTGTACACTTATACAATGCTATTGCCTTTGAAACGATTTTGATGAGACCTGTTAAAGTGCCTTTTCTTGGCTCATGCTAACTAGGCCTCAACTAGGCCTTTACGCCATCTTGTTCAAAATGGATGACACACCCTGCACATTCAGTGTTTATTATTTCTGCAGCACACAGTCAGGCAGAGTTGTGTTTGTAGATTTCTGAATGACGTTCTCGAAGAAGAACTTCTCGCATGGGCTCAGTAATGTAACTTTTTTCAAGGTTTCTTCTGCCTCTTCACAGTATTACATTCATTCACAATAGTTCACTTTTGTTTTGTAACTAGTTTATTCTGCCAACTCCGGTTGACAGTAGCATATAGGGGCTAAATCAATATTCATATAGTGGGATAGTGCTTAGGTGATAAGGCTGTATGACTTTATTACTCCTGTGCTCTGATTTCCAAAATTGTATTCTTTTGCTCACATCATGACCAATCTGCAGTTTTCATTATATCTTATGACGAGATTTCCTGTATAAATCCTCAAATTTGGGGGTGAGCATGAGACTTTCTGGTGTTACTAGGGATGCTGTCTGATGTTTTACTGATTTTGCTGCTCATTGGGACTTTTTAAAATTTACTTACCTTTCTGTATTGCCTTATTGCTAATAGCATTCATGGCAATGACTTTATGCATCTGTACTTTGCACTTTATGTATTATACATTTTGAATTTTTCTAATAAAACGTTCCAATTTTCTAATTCCACCCCAGTACCTACTGGGCTGCTGTGGGGTCTGTCTTTTCTTAATTGACTGTATTTTTTAGATGTTGTTTTTTTACCGTATCTTGGGACACATTGCGTTATGAAATTGAGGTTTAATATTGTTCCGGATCCACCCACCCATGGGCATTCTATTTAGGTGTCTTTTGGGATGTGAGAATTCAGGGGTCGCCCACGTCCACATTATGCACTATGTAATGTTCTTATATTTGGTGTTACACACTTTCTTCTGAATTGGTAATATAAAGCAAAATGGGGCATATTTACAAGGGCTTTATCTCCGCTTTTTTGGCTTACAAAGCCAAAAAAGCAGAGATAAAACCAGCGCCCTATTTACAAGAGGGTGCTAACATGCATAATCACATGTTAGCACCCTTTTTCCCAACGCCTCCCTTTGCATCTCCAATGAGATGCAAAGTGGGCGTCACTGGGCGTACCCTGGATGGACTACCATGCAAATAGCGCTGAAGGTTTACATCGCAATATTTAGAAGGCAGCCCACATGATTTTAGCACACGTTAGATTTTGGCGAAAACGGACGTATTCGCCAAAATCTAACGTCTGCTAAAATCCTGACTTTAGCCATCCCTAACATAGGGGGTGGATTGTGCTGATATGACCCTGTGGGTCGTATCAGTAAGGTATCGCCGTTTTGCAGGGAACATCCCTGGAAAACCAGAGATGTTCCCTGCAATAGGGCGATAACCTCGCTATCTCTGGAATTTTTTATCGCCCTGGAGAAACGCGTTGTTAATAACGCGCTACCAGAGATAGCCTGCGATATTATTATCGCTAAGCACGGCCAGCAATAATTATCGCTGGTCGTTGATAATATGCCCCAATGTGTGCAGAACTATACCTGTAGCAAGTGATCCACTACGGTTATTTATACAGCGTACACTGAAGAGAAAGCTGTCTTTTGTCAATGGCCATCTAACAGCAGGGCCGGACTGGGAACCAAAACCGACCCTGACCAAGTGCTCGGCCGGCCCACCGGGGGGTTGGGGTGTGGCCGAGCTCTTTGCCAGGGCCGGTTTTCGGACGATTTTGTTACAGGGCCGTTTTTGCAGCAATGCTGCAAAAACGGCCCAGTAACAAAAACTGCCCCCAGGGGCCCAAAACCGGCTCCCACCCGTGCAGCGCACCGGGGGATTGCCCGGTGCCCGCTACGGCCAGTCCGGCCCTGTCTAACAGCAGTTGGTTTGTATGGGTGTATGAGAGTTCACTAATGAAAATGGTGTTTCAGGGTCTATCTATAGTTGGTTAGGTCTTGTGATCTCATGGTCTCACAAGCACTTTATAATGTTTTCAAGCATCCCCAGCATACTTCTCAATATATATCATTCTCTCACCACGGAGTCACACTAAATACGAAATGACTAACAAAAGACGACTTCTGCATCATTTTCACACTCTGATCATCTATTGTCATTAAACCTGTCTTGAGAACTCCCTTTGTAATGCTCTCACCTTGGTTTTAAATACCTTTGCACCTAAAGCCATAGCTCACAGTCAGTCCCATAGGGCACTGTGGTGTGTTCTACATCTTACATACACAAATAATACATTTAGCTCGAGGCTGAGGGATGTGAAGAAAGAACAAGGAAAAATAATATAGGCTTTATATACAAAGCCTTTTTGCAGTTCCAAAACCTGTGATTTGCAGTATTTGTGACCACAAAATGACTAGTCACAGTGTACAAAAATTACTTTGAGAGTTGGAAATGTATTTGTGACTCCCAAAGTATAATCTGCAACTCACTGCAAATCAGACCGTGTAGGGGTCATGAAAGGGGGGCCGCTGCTCCTTCCAAATCACAAAATCACACATCGGTTTTTGACCACAATTGCATCCACTGCTTGACTATATCCTGACTCTTTGAAGGGGGTGGTATCCACTAAACCAGTCTCTGTTTCTGCACAGTTCTAGCTTTGTGACCGGAATACTTCATGTCCTATATTCTCTGGATATAAATGAGCACCATAAACTTTCTATAGTGTGAAGCCCAATTTAAGGGAAACGTTTTCAGAAGGTTCATTGCTTGCAGAAAATACTTAATTTAGGTGTGAATCCCTCAGCACAGATTACACACACCCACGAACAATAAGGTATTCCTCCATTTTCATTCCAAATAAATCTTCAATGGGGGATGTCATAGTACAACTTTAAAACGTGGCGGTGACTAAACTGTGTTGATTCCCATTCATAAGGTGAAAATCCAGATGATAAGGTGAATAATCAGCCATGTTCAGATTCTTTCTTGCCTCATTCACAAGAAATTCTTGTAAGGCAGTTGAATCTGACAAAACGTGCTATTGGTCTAGCCCTCAAAGCTCTGAAGGCATATCTTCCTGGGTCTGCGTCAAAAATGTGGATATCATGGATAAATGCATGTCGCAAAGCGTCATGCATAATTTACTCAGGGGTGTACTTATTCCATCCTTCTAAAAGAGGCATGGTAGACACCTTTGTTGCTAAAATCTAAAGGTACACATCAAAGTTTACATTTTGTAAAGAAAAGAATGGAAAATGGGGCAGTTGGCCGAATACACATGCATCTAGAAACCCATTACATGCTCACTCCCTGCAATACAGTTTTAGGTCCCGCATGTGGTAAGGAGGGTCCTATCTGTCAACATGGAACAACATTGATCCAGGCTAGAAGGCAGTTCTGGTGCTTTGAGAATTAAGTGCCATGTTTGATATTTTAGACTACTCTATCTTCCTAACATGCCTATGACACACAGCAGGGATCACAACTTCTGTGCTCCATGTAGCTAAAGGACATTTCCCCCATCGTCATCAAAAAGTTTCAATGGGCTCTTTTCAGAAAGAACATTCAGTGGCGACCTGTAGTCTGCCACCATGGTCCCCGTTATGCCCATTGAATTGTACCATGTATATCCAGCCTGCACTAGCCATAATTATATTGATTGACTTAAACAGTGGCATTTTACAAAGGTGATTCCCAAGTGGTAGCCAATTCTATGGGAAGAAATTGCCGCACATTTTAAAAACGATTCTGTACAGAATTAAAAAACTAGCTGGTCTGTATTGGGTTGCAGTTAAATGCCAGGGCAATTGAAGTGATCCACTTTGGCACTCTGTATGAATACAAAGGGTGGCTATGTTTAGACAAAGCAACTACAGACTTTCTGATACATAGGTGGCGGTCTCCAAAGTGATCTGTGTGCTTTGTGGTATTTATAGCTTTAACATAACATCAATACAGTCTCTCTCTTTACTATCGTTCATACTTTTCTCAATTTAAAGTCAGTCGCACTTGGTATGTAAGCAATCTGTTTATGTATGCTTTCCCCTTTCTCCTGTCTTCACAAGAGCTTAGCTTTTGAGTGCTTGTCGCAGCTTAATTTCCTCAAACCTCAATTTTCAACCACCTACACAATTATCAAGTCGGCACCCATTTCCCAGATAGAAATGTACACTCCTTTATGCTGAAAGACTTCTGCCCAGGCAGAATGTTGCAAACACAAGAGATACCCTCTCCATGAATTAGATTCATTCCATTGATGAAGGCAGATTATTGCTGGTACTTCACCAAGAGAAGTATGAGGGGTTTATTTACATTGGGACAATAAACATGAAACCCAGTAAACCACTCTTTAGACTTACTAAATTAGGTTATCATTTTATTAGTAAAATAACTAGCAGATATTCAATGTCATATCATCATATTGGCTTTTACTAAATGAAAGGCAATGTAATACATACTATAATGCAGTGTTCTTCCGACTGTGTCTGGGCACAGTCTTGTGCCAGGCAGTGGCGTAACGAAACTTGAGGGGGCCCCCCTGCAAAGAATATGGAGGGGGCCCCCCACGCTCACGGATTCAGTCAGGAGCTCTCAGGTCAGGGGCCTGCTGCGCATGCACCAGTGGCGGCTGGTGAATCCTAAAAGTGGTGTAACGAAAGGCTGAGAACCAAGTTGAAGGAGCAAGTGAGTACAGCAAGCACACCAAAGTGAAAGAGGAGTGTTCGGGGTTGGCCTTCCCCTTTAACCACTCAAATTTCAGCTTTAAATAAATTCAGTCATTTGTCTCCAAAATATCAGCTTGTCAGTTTATGAAAGCAGACACGTTTTGCTATTAAATACCAGCTATGCCTTGAAAAATAATTAAAATTCCCTAAATAAAGAAGTTATCTTTTTTGTGAAAATGTTCAATTATTGTCATGAACCACTAAAACACATGATAGATTCCGCCTTGAATATCTATGTGTCATAGTTGCATGTCATATGCGCCAATCTTATGCCAAGAATTACCGCCATTATGCCGAAGCAAGCATGAGGGCTGTGCACCATGCAATCAGACAGGAATTACCACTATTATGCCAGTGCCCGCATTTTACGCGGTTTGGGCTCCATTATACCATGAGTGAGCACATTGGGCCAATATGTGCCACCATTATAGCAGGGCCAACATTATGTCAGGTTATTTTATTTATTAAGTACACAATCATGGAACATTGCTGGTGTTGAAATGGGGTAGCTCTGTAGAATCTCACTAGTGGCCGTGACAAGCTCCCCTCTTCACCTAGTGATTGTTTTTTCTACACAAAGGCAACTATGGAAAAGAGAGAACAAGATATGAACGGCTTCCTTGTTTGTCTCTTTAACAGTCCACCCACACTCGTCACAGCCTTTCCCACAGTACACAAGGACACCCATCTGTCCCGTGTACCCTTCCACATGTCAAATGCATATCAACCATCCTGGAATGGTTACTTATTTAGCAAAGTATGGGGAGAAATTTTAGAGAATAAAAATAGCTTGACCTCTATGCGTGATGCGGGGTCTGTAATTGGCTATGGGGCACTGGCGTACAGTTCTCTGCAGGACAGCTGCGGGTCACGACTTCAGAGCCCACTGTATTTACTCCCTGCTCTGTCTTCATTCATGGTCTATGTCGTGCAACCTTATTTACACCCTGTAGTATTTCATTGTCTTATTCACCACTGTCCACCTACTGTATTTACACCCTGTATTTCATTGTCTCTCATTCACCACTGTCCACCTACTGTATTTACACCCTATAATATTTCATTGTCTCTCATACACAACTGTCCACCCGCTGTATTTACACCCTTTCGTATTTCATTGTCTCTCATTCACCACTGTCCACCTACTGTATTTACGCCCTGTAGTATTTCATTGTCTTATTCACCACTGTCCACCTTCTGTATTTACACCCAGTATTTCATTGTCTCTTATTCACTGCTGTCCAGCTACTGTATTTACACCCTGTAGTATTTCATTGTCTCTCATTCACCACTGTCCACCTACTTTATTTACACCCTTTAGTATTTAATTGTCTCTCATTCACCACTGTCCACCTACTGTATTTACACCCTGTAGTATTTCATTGTCTTATTCACCACTGTCCACCTACTGTATTTACACCCTGTAGTATTTCATTGTCTCTCATTCACCACTGTCCACCTACTGTATTTACACCCTGTAGTATTTCATTGTCTCTCATACACAACTGTCCACCCGCTGTATTTACACCCTTTCGTATTTCATTGTCTCTCATTCACCACTGTCCACCTACTGTATTTACACCCTTTCGTATTTCATTGTCTCTCATTCACCACTGTCCACCTACTGTATTTATACCCTGTAGTATTTCATTGTCTCTCATTCACCACTGTTCACCTACTGTATTTACACCCTGTAATTCATTGTCTCTCATACACCGCTGACGCACCCACTGTATTTACACCCTGTATTTCATTGTCATTCATACACTGCTGTCCACCCACTGTATTTACACCCTTTAGTATTTAATTGTCTCGCATTCACCACTGTCCACCACTGTATTTACACCCTGTAATATTTCATTGGTTCTCATTCACCACTGTCCACCCACTGTATTTACACCCTGTATTTCATTGTCTCTCATACACTGCTGTCCACCCATTTTATTTACACCCTGTAATATTTCATTGTCTATCATACACCACTGTCCACCCACTGTATTTACACCCGGTATTTCATTGTCTCTCATACACCGCTGTCCACCCACTGAATTTACACCCTGTATTTCATTGTCTCTTACTCACCACTGTCCACTTACAGTATTTACATCCTTTCGCATTTCATTGTCTCTCATACACCACTGTCCACCTACTGTATTTACGCCCTATAGTATTTCATCGTCTCTTATTCACCACTGTCCACCTACAGTATTTACACCCTGTATTTCATTGTCGCTCATACATATCTATCCACCCACTGTATTTACACCCTGTAGTATTTCATTTTCTCTCATACACCGCTGTCCACCCACTGTATTTACACACTGTAGTATTTCATTGTCTCTTATACACAACTGTTCACCCGCTGTACTTACACCCTGTATTTCATTGTCTCTCAAACTCCGCTGTCCACCTACTGAATTTACACCCTGTATTTCATTGTCTCTTATTCACCACTGTCCACTTACAGTATTTACATCCTTTCGCATTTCATTGTCTCTTATACACCACTGTCCACCTACTGTATTTACGCCCTGTAGTATTTTATTGTCTCTTATTCACCACTGTCCACCTACAGTATTTACACCCTGTATTTCATTGTCGCTCACACATCTCTATCCACGCACTGTATTTACACCCTGTAGTATTTCATTGTCTCTCATTCACCGCTGTCCACCCACTGTATTTACACCCTGTAGTATTTCATTGTCTCTTAAACACAACTGCCCACCCGCTGTAATTACACCCTGTAGCATTTAATTGTCTCTCATACACCACTGTCCACCCACTGTACTTACACCCTGTATTTCATTGTCTCTCATACACCACTGTCCACCCACTGTATTTACACCCTTTCGCATTTCATTGTCTCGCATACACCACTGTCCACCTACTGTATTTACACCCTTTCATATTTCATTGTCTCTCATACACCACTGTCCACCCACTGTATTTACACCCTGTAGTGTTTCAATGTCTCTCATACTCCGCTGTCTACCCACTGTATTTACAACCTGCATTTCATTGTCTCTCATTCACTGCTGTCCACCCACTGTATTTACACCCTTTCGCATTTCATTGTCTCTCATACACCACTGTCCACCTACTGTATTTACGCCCTTTCATATTTCATTGTCTCTCATACACCACTGTCCACCCACTGTATTTACACCCTTTCGTATTTCATTGTCTCTCATACACCACTGTCCACCTACTGTATTTACACCCTGTAGTATTTCATTGTCTCTCATATCCAACTGTACACCCACTGTATTTACACTCTGTATTTCATTCTCTTATTCACCACTGTCCACCCAATGTATTTACACCCTTTCGTATTTCATTGTCTCTCATACACCACTGTCCACCTGCAGTATTTACACCCTGTATTTCATTGTCTCTCATACACCACTGTCCACTTACAGTATTTATAACCTGTATTTCATTGTCTCTTAATCACCACTGTCCACCCACTGTATTTACACCCTTTCATATTTAATTGTCTCTCATACACCACTGTCCACCCACTGTATTTACACCCTGTAGTGTTTCGATGTCTCTCATATACCACTGTCCACCCACTGTATTTACACCCTTTGATATTTCATTGCCTCTCATACACCGCTGTCCACCCACTGTATTTACATCCTTTAGTATTTCATTGTCTCTCATACACCACTGTCCACCTACTGTATTTACACCCTGTAGTATCTCATTGTCTCTCATTCACCACTGTCCACCTACTGTATTTACACCCTATAGTATTTCATTGTCTCTCATACACAACTGTCCACCCGCTGTATTTACACCCTTTCGTATTTCATTGTCTCTCATTCACCACTGTCCACCTACTGTATTTACGCCCTGTAGTATTTCATTGTCTTGTTCACCACTGTCCACCTTCTGTATTTACACCCAGTATTTCATTGTCTCTTATTCACCGCTGTCCAGCTACTGTATTTACACCCTGTAGTATTTCATTGTCTCTCATTCACCACTGTCCACCTATTGTTTTTACACCCGTTAGTATTTAATTGTCTCTCATTCACCACTGTCCACCTACTGTATTTACACACTGTAGTATTTAATTGTCTCTCATTCACCACTGTCCACCTACTGTATTTACACACTGTAGTATTTCATTGTCTCTCATTCACCACTGTCCACCTACTGTATTTACACCCTGTAGTGTTTTGATGTCTCTCATACTCCGCTGTCTACCCACTGTATTTACAACCTGCATTTCATTGTCTCTCATTCACTGCTGTCCACCCACTGTATTTACACCCTTTTGCATTTCATTGTCTCTCATACACCACTGTCCACCTACTGTATTTACGCCCTTTCATATTTCATTGTCTCTCATACACCACTGTCCACACACTGTATTTACACCCTTTCGTATTTCATTGTCTCTCATACACCACTGTCCACCTACTGTATTTACACCCTGTAGTATTTCATTGTCTCTCATATCCAACTGTACACCCACTGTATTTACACTCTGTATTTCATTCTCTTATTCACCACTGTCCACCCACTGTATTTACACCCTTTCGTATTTCATTGTCTTTCATACACCACTGTCCACCCATTGTATTTACACCCTTTCGTATTTCATTGTCTTTCATACACAACTGTCCACCCACTGTATTTACACCCTGTAGTGTTTCGATGTCTCTCATATACCACTGTCCACCCACTGTATTTACACCCTTTGATATTTCATTGCCTCTCATACACCGCTGTCCACCCACTGTATTTACACCCTGTAGTATTTCATTCTCTCATTCACCACTGTCCACCCACTGTATTTACATCCTTTAGTATTTCATTGTCTCTCATACACCACTGTCCACCTACTGTATTTACACCCTGTAGTATTTCATTGTCTCTCATTCACCACTGTCCACCTACTGTATTTACACCATATAGTATTTTTATTGTCTCTCATACACCACTGTCCACCCACTGTATTTACACCCTGTAGTATTTCATTGTCTCTCATTCACCACTGTCCACCTACTGTATTTACACCCTGTAGTATTTCATTGTCTCTCATACACAACTGTCCACCCGCTGTATTTACACCCTTTCGTATTTCATTGTCTCTAATTCACCACTGTCCACCTACCTACTGTATTTACGCCCTGTAGTATTTCATTGTCTTATTCACCACTGTCCACCCACCGTATTTACACCCTGTAGTATTTCATTGTCTTTCATACACCACTGTCCACCCATTGTATTTACACCCTTTCGTAGTTCATTGTCTCTCATACACCACTGTCCACCTGCAGTATTTACACCCTGTATTTCATTGTCTCTCATACACCACTGTCCACTTACAGTATTTATAACCTGTATTCCATTGTCTCTTAATCACCCGTGTCCACCCACTGTATTTACACCCTTTCATATTTAATTGTCTCTCATACACCACTGTCCACCCACTGTATTTACACCCTGTATTTCATTGTCTCTCATACACAACTGTCCACCCACTGTATTTACACCCTGTAGTGTTTCGATGTCTCTCATATACCACTGTCCACCCACTGTATTTACACCCTTTGATATTTCATTGCCTCTCATACACCGCTGTCCACCCACTGTATTTACACCCTGTAGTATTTCATTCTCTCATTCACCACTGTCCACCCACTGTATTTACATCTTTTAGTATTTCATTGTCTCTCATACACCACTGTCCACCTGCAGTATTTACACCCTGTATTTCATTGTCTCTCATACACCGCTGTCCACCCACTGTATTTACACCCTGTAGTATTTCATTGTCTCTCATACACCACTGTCCACCTGCAGTATTTACACCCTGTATTTCATTGTCTCTCATACACCACTGTCCACCCACTGTATTTACACCCTTTCGTATTTCAATGATTTCTTCATGTCTTTCTTCTCTCAGCATCCATTAGCCATCTTGGAACAATAAAGTCATAATAAACTACAGCAAAAGAAACATACATTGGTAAAGCCAATAGTCCTGCAACCAACGTCAGACCTATTGGCTTTGCCAATACTTATTAGATATGACATCTTACATGGATTCTCCCCTTCCGACCCACAATGTCCTTCCCTTCTTATGTGTGTCCTACTCTCTCCCATATGACTGGTGATTGTTTGCTACACTCCAGTCCCATTTATTTACCCGAATATATCTCTATTATTTTTAGCATTTCGTTGCTGTTTGGGCTCTTTCTATGTTTCATTAGACTTTAAGTACCAATTTATAACCTGCTCTTTATTGGATTCTTCAATAAAAAATATTACCAATGTGAATAGCAAGAAATAGAATTCATAGGAAAACAAACATAAAATAAAAAGTGCACAGCATGGGCGGAAACTGAATACCTAACCTAAAATGTATTTAAAAAAAAGAAAATGAAGGGTCTGTGCTGTGCAACCTGGGAATGACTTTCCCCAACTCTATAGTACTCCGGAGGCCCCTAAAATGTGAGTTTTTCAGTGAAGCTGGAGTCAGTGGCATAGCACGAGCCTCACGCGCCCTCATTTAAGGAGGTGAAAGTGCCCCCTGGCTCCTGGTTGGGTACTGAAAGACAGCTGTAGTCAGTGTGCCCCTCCCATTCCTAGGCCCGATGCCACTGCACATGCGGCACCATTGCTACGTACGCCCATGGCCAGAGTCTAAAAGTAAATAAAAGGGCTGATGATAAAGCGAGTCAATAATACTAGGCAGGTGCCGAGGGTGCCAGCACCTGACAGTGCCAAATTGACACCAAAAGCATCAAATATTACCAATTAATTCCAAGGAGGGAGCAAAAAACAAAAAATAGAATGTTGCTGAAGGCTCCAGATAGTTTTGTACTTGGTCTCAAATGTCGCTCAAAAATGTGCAACAACCACAGACATGTTCTCCCTTTCTTTGCACCTGGGAAGACCACTGACACAAATGAAATGTGGCATAACAGCCAGAGATGCTGGCTTTGGAACTGGGGGATCATGCTCGAGTCTCAGCGTTGGTTCAACATCCTGTGATTCTGGGCAAATCACTTAAAATCCCCGTGCTTAAAAATAAGTGTGGCTTTGTGTAATATAACTGGTGCTCGTGTAAAGCGCTCCAATACCTTGGGGGCTAGCTGGCGCTATATTGAACTATTAAAAAAAGTACTCTCTGTCATTTTGTACATGTACATCCATTTTCAAACATTCTTGAGCCATTTTTTTTTTATCTCTTCTGTGGAGATCTGGGAACGTTTCCATGTTCACTATCAGCATCGGGGACACTGCAGGCCACCGAGCAAACACTCCGTGCCATCCAGGGAGACTACGAAGCCAATTGCATTTCCAGTGCTTGCTCACCTTCCAATGCTCCCAGCAGAGTCCTGTTCCTGGAGCTGCAGTCCTTCTCCTGCCCCTGTCAGCTCTGTGCTGCCTCCTCCCTTCTCAGAGGCTGTGCCAGTGGGGAATGCTCTCTCTGGAGCCCCCAACCCCATCCCTTTTCCGGCCGGGCTCTGGCTGAAGAGAAACAATGTAACTTGTTACTTTGTTTCTCTTCAGTCCTGCCCAGGGTCAGCGCCAGCTCAGAGCCGGCTGCAGACTCCACCTGCTTTCTACAGCAAACCTTTCTCTCCCAGCTCTTTACCGAAGAGCTGAGGGGGCCCCCTTCACCTAACCGAAGACTGGGGGCCCCCCGCACCGCGGGGGCTGCAGGGGTGTTTGTTACGCCCCTGGTGCCAGGATGAAGCGGGAACATGCACAGATAACAAAATCACTTTACAACCAACTCCTGCTGCACAATTCTGGGTGCTAAATAAAAGGTAGCATCTCCATCTTGCTTATTGTAGAGAGTGACTGCCCACCAGACAGTGTTTAAAGTTCATTAAATCAATCTGAGTGGGCCATCACGGAGAAATAACGCTGTGCTGCATCTACACTTCAAAAGATTATTAAGAAGAGGACAGATTTTCTCACACTGACCTATGTTCCATAATGTAGCTTCTGCTCTTTTTTTCTCACAGTATTGCACCAAAACAGTTTATTTCTCATTTCTGGAAAGTTTCCTTGGTCAAGCAAAAAAGTTGATTGTGCTGAAAAAACCTTTGTCTCAGTCTTTGCTAGATAATCACACTGAATGGTTCTGAGGAGAAAATGTGGCTCCTGTAAGATACAAAAATAGGGTTTTAATGTCTTTCACTACGCACCAATTTACTTTGTTAACTCAGCCACCATGACACCAGCCTACTTGCAGCTGACTCTGCTACATTCTCTCCTTTATACAACTTGGCGCACCACTCTCAGTCTCTTTGCTCACTCCTCTACACCCTCCCCCCACCACACCCCTTCTTGACCTCTACTCTACGTATTACCCCAGTAATCTTGCACCTGCCAGCCATGCTCTCCTCTTCCCAAATGTTGCCTCAGCCCCTTCTATTAGCTCCATCACCTTTCCTTCCTTCCCCTCTGCATGCCTACATTATCTGCTGACACTCCCTCTGAATCTACACCAATCACATGTTCCTCTCCCAAAACAGTGAGGGGCAGATTTACAAACCCCCTGCCCCGCCGGTGCGTCACGTTGCGTGATGCACCGGCGGGCAACCTGCTGAGTGATATTTACAAGCACAGGTAAAGTCACCCTGCGTGACTTTACCTCTGCTTGTAAATATCCCCCCATTTCACGCAAAACTTTGTGTGTTAGGGGTGTGACATGGGTGATGCTGTGGGCGTTCCCTCACAACACCCATGTCCACTGATGCATTCCAGATTTACGAGGAATCGTAAATCTGGAAATGCGTCAAAATGCTACGCCACCCTAGGGGTGGCGTCGCTAGGTCCAACAAGGAGAAATGTATTCAACTCTCCTATTTCAATGCGTGCTGCATTCTACAGCACACATTGGAAGAGGAAATCACCTCAAATTATTTTTTTGTGTGTAGGAAGGTAACCCTTCCTGCACAAAAACAATCTCCCCACGACGTAGGCATCCTTGCACCATGGTGCACGGATGCCTGCGCCGGCGCATGGTAGCAGTTTGTGTACCAGTGCAGGAGGAAGCACAGAGATGTGACATATTGTTGTAAATATGTCGCATCCCTGTGCCTCGAAACTAAGGCAGCATGGCACAGCTATATGACTTGCAGCGCTGTGTTAATTTCTTGTAAATCTGCTCCGAAGTGCTCAGCAACCAAAACAAAAACTCTTGCCTCTTTATGCACCTTTCTTCCTCTTTCTACACCCCTCTTGCCTCTTTCTGCACCTCACTTGCCTCTTTCTGCATCTCTCTTTCTGCGTCTGCATCTCTCTTGCTTCTTTCTGTACTTTTTTCTGCCTGCACCTCTCTTGCTTCTTTCAGCACCCCCTTGCCTCTTTCTGCACCTCACTTGCCTCTTTCTGCACCTCTCTTTCTACGTCTGCACCTCTCTTGCTTCTTTCTGTACTTTTTTCTGCCTGCATCTCTCTTGCTTCTTTCAGCACTCCACTTGCCTCTTTCTGCACCTCTTTTGGTTCTTTCTGCACCTCTCCTGCCTATTTTTGCACCTCTATTGCTTCTTTTTGTGCTTATCTTGCCTCTTTATGCACCTTTCTTCCTCTTTCTATACCTCTCTTGCCTCTTTCTGCACCTCTCTAGCCTCTTTCTGTACGTCCCATGCTTCTTTCTACACTTCTCTTGCCTCTTTAGTATTCTCTTGTCCCTTTTTGCACTTCTCTTTCCTCTTTATGCACATTTCTTCCTCTTTCTGCACCTCTCTTGCTTCTTTCTGTACTTCTCTTGCTTCTGTTTGCAACTCTCTTGCATCTTTCAGCATCCCTCTTGCCTCTTTCTGCACATCTCTTGCTTTGTTCTGCTCTTCTCTTGCCTCTTTCTGCACCTCTTGCCTCTTTCTGCTCATTTCTTCCTCTTTCTGCACCGCTCTTGCTTCTTTCTGCACTTCTATTTCCCCTTTCTGCACCTCTCGTGCCTCTTTGTGCACCTCTCTTACCCCGTTCTGCACTTCTCTTGCCTCTTTATGCACATTTCTTCCTCTTTCTGCACCTCTCTTGCTTCTTTCTGCACTTCTCTTGCTTCTGTTTGTCTCTCTTGCATCTTTCAGCATCCCTCTTGCCTCTTTCTGCACCTCTCTTGCTTTTTGCTGCTCTTCTCTTGCCTCTTTCTGCACCTCTTGCCTCTTTCTGCTCAGTTCTTCCTCTTTCTGCACTGCTCTTGCTTCTTTCTGCACTTCTATTTCCCCTTTCTGTACCTCTCGTGCCTCTTTGTGCACCTCTCTTACCCCGTTCTGCACTTCTCTTGCCTCTTTCTGCACCTTTTTCCTCTTTCAGCACCTCTCTTGCTTCTTTTTGCCCTTCTCTTGCCTCTTTCTGTACTTCTGCTTCTTTCTGCACCTCTATTGCTTCTTTATAAACCTCTCTTCTTTCTGCACTTCTCTTGCCTCTTTCTGCACCTCTTTTGCTTCTTTCTGCACCTCTTTTGCTTCTTTCTGCAACTCTTTCTTTTTCTGCAGCTCTCCTGCCTCTTTCTGCACCTCACTTGCTTCTTTCAGCACCCTTCTTCCTCTTTCTGCACTTCTCGTGCCTCTTTACATGGACGTTATAGTTAGGAATTTAAAAAATGTAGAAATTCAATAAAAAAACAAAAGGTTTCAGGGACGTTATAGTTAGAAATTAGTATTTAAAAAACCTTATATATTCACTGAAAAAAACCACAGGTTACAGGAAGGTTATAGTTAGGCTGACATTTCACAAAACCAGAGAAATTCAGCCATTATAGTTGGCTGAGCTAACTATAACTCGCCCCTGGCAATGCACTGCTAATAACTTCACATATTATATCACTCATGACATGGTCAGTCAAATCACTGATGCCATCACTGATGACATCTCAAATGACATCACTGATGGCATCATCCACATAATCTCTGATGCACCTACTCACACCCCAAGTTAACCTTTCATACATACACTCCAGATTTCAGACTACCATTCTTGAAAGCATTGACATACCAATACCAGCACGTACATATCGATTCACTGATTCATAGGTCTACATACACATCCACTCACTCACCCATTCAGGCACTCATTCAGCCAGTCACTCACCAGCCGCTGTTATATCCACTCATATACACATACAGCCACTCATACACTGTCAGTCACCTATAGAGCTACTCACACACCTACTCACTCACCCAAACACTCAATCATACAGCCACTTTCTCACCCATACAGAAACACACACACTCTCTACTCATACAGAGACCAACAAATACTTACTCTCCTATACAGTCGCTGACACACGCACATACTCACCCGTACAGCCACTCTCACACTCACTCACACATACAGTCACTTATATACCCCAACACTCACATATACTGCCTTTCACATCTGCAGTTACTCACCCATATACCACTGAGACATTCATTCCCTCACCGACACAGCCATATGCCCACTCACTCACCCATACAGTCCCTCACAGACGTACTCATGAGCCCTACACCCAGGGATTCACCCATTCATATATCCATGCAGGGAGTCACACACCCCCTCACCCACCCACACACTCAGTCACCCATACAGGTACTCAGACAACTAATCAATAACCCATATAGTCACTCATGTACCTACTCACCAACCCATGCAGCCACTTACACACCAACTGACAGACTGATACACACATTCACACAGATTAATCACTCACCCATACATTCACTGTTGGAAACGGCCCTTTTTGCAGGGTTATCCCCAAACTTTTTGCTTCTTCCTCCTTTATTTTTTCTAACCCGTGGTTGTTGGCAATAGGACTCTGGGCACTTTACCACTGCTGATCAGTGCTAAAGTGCATATGCTCTCTGTATAAATTGTTATATTGATTGGTTATCCATGATTGGTATATTTGTTTCACCTGTTAGCCCCTAGTAAAGTGCACTGAGCGTGCCAGGGCTGGTGATTCAAATGCTACTAGTGGGCTGCAGCACTGATTGTGCCACCCTCAGGAGTAGCGCTAAAATGATGTCTTAGGCCAGCTTGCAGTGCCTATGTGCAGTCCAGGACTGCCATGTCGACCTGGCCAGTGCACCCACTGACCAGGCCTTATCCTTCCCTTTCTGTACATGTCAGGCATCCCTATGGTGGCCCTAGGTACCCCCCTGGGCTGGGTGCAGTGTATCTGAAAGGAAGGGCATGTACTGAGGTGTGTAACATGCCCTGGTAGTGAATTACAGCCATTTTCGTTTTTCACTGCTGAGAGGCTATCTTGCCCATAGGATAGAATGGGGAAGGCTGTTTACATGCCTTTCTTCCCATAAGGGCAAGATAGAAAATCCAAGTATGGTATCTCTGTGTTCAGAATTTAATTATACATCTTTTTAGCAAGATGGTTTTTAAATTCACTGTGTGAGAATAGCACTTTTTAGAAAGTAGCTATTCTCCTGTTTAACCTTCCTGTGTGCCTGTGTGCTGGTTGGCTGACTGGTGTCATATGATGGGCTAGGTGGCTCCAGGAGCCTGGATGAGTCAGCAGCAGGGTGAATAGGGAGATCTGCTTTAGATGGGTGGGAGGAGTAGTCCCTGGGTTTGAATAGGACTGCCCCTGCCAGCACAAAGCTGGCTCCACCCCCTGCTGGCCAGGCTGAGGACTCTGCCTCTGCTGGCACAAAGAAGGCTCCACCTCCTGCTGAGCGTCTAACGACCCTGCCCCTCACTCTGAAAGGAACCAGGTGCTCCAGGGCAGAGCACACCCAGGAACCGGTTTGAGCAGGGGAATCCCCCCACTGAAACACAGAGACAAAGACTTGGAGGGGTATAAGAAGAGGACCCCAGACACCTAAAACTTTAGATCACTTTGGAACTAAGAAGAAACCTCTGCCAAGGAGAAAGCTGAAAAGAACTGAAGAGGAGAAGACTGCCTGCTTGCTGTTTTGCTTTGCTGCCAAGGAGAGAGGAAGGACTTTGCTGTGTCCCCTTCTTTTGATTCTGATCTCCAAGGGCCTGAGAAGAGCTGGCTCCCTGTTAAGAAGTCCCAGGAACAAAAGGACTTCACCACCAGCTCCCCTGGAACTCTGCTGAAGGAGTTCTGACCTGCCTGGGAGTGCTTGCCCTGTCTTGGGGCCTCAGGAGGTCGTTTTGCTGTGTTTTGGGAGCTGGGAAGCAGAAGCGTGAAAAAGAGTAACTGGTACCCAACGCATCATCCGATTGCGTGGCGCAAGAACGAGAGTGCGAGGAGAATTTCAACGCGGCGTCATCGCAGCACCCGGAGTCCCCGCATCACCGAGTGCGTCGAGCATCGTCCCGGTGCGAGAAGATTCCTGACGCTGCGAGGGTCGTCGCAGAACCAGTTTGCGGGCCGCACCACTGCCGGTGCGTGAAAGTATCCAGTCGCTGCGTGCGTCGACGCAGAGTCCCGTTCTGTGGCGCATCGAGAGTTGCGGCGCCGGAAGTCAACGCTGCGCCACGCATCGTGCCACATCGAAGAGTGTCGCATCGAACCTGTGCGTGAAGCTTCCCCCTAAGAAACCTACGCAACGAAAGCCAAAGTCATCGCATCCTCCCCCTACAGATCGGAGCCGGCGCATCCACCTCTGCTGCTTGAAGCAGGGCTGCTGCAAAGCCTCCCCAGGATCTCAGGAGTATCGCATCGCCTTTGCCATCTTCCTTGTTATAGCTTTTGGGAACCTTATCGCAACTACAGGTACTGTTGGGCACGAGAGTGTCGCATTGTGTGCATTGAGAGTCGCATTGTGCAAGACACTGACTTTTACATCCTGGAGTACTTTCTGCAAACTCTTGAACTACCTTTAAAGTAACCTTTTGAATTATATGTTGGTTTGTCTGTAGTATTTGGTCTTGTGAAGTTTTTAGTAAAGATACATTATTTTTCTAAAACTGGTGTGGAGTAAATCTGTGGTGTTTACTTTACACATTGCCTTTGATAGCCTAGACTGCTCAGGCCAAGCTACCTAGAGGGTGAGCAGGGGTTATCTTAACAGTGTATCCCCCTTTCCCTGACTAGAAGCAAGGGTCCCTACTTGGACAGTGGTACCTACCCTGCCAACTAGAGACCCCCAGATCTAACATTCACTTATACAGTCAGTCATGCACCCACTAAATCATCCATATATATATGTGATGTGTTTTTGATATGGCATGGATCTAGAGAAACTGCCGAAAAATTTGTTGCTGACATTAATACTAATGATCTGAACTTGGAATTCACTGCTACCATAAGTAAGGAAAGAGTTGAATTCCTAGATGTTGAAATCCATGTTATCAATAATGAAATTCATACCAGATTACATAGAAAATGTACAGCAGGCAATTCAATTCTTCATGCTTCTAGCTCCCACCCCGACATCTCATCAAAAGCATCCCCTATGAGGAGTTTTTAAGGATTTACAGAATTTGTAGCAACAAATTTGATCTCAAAAAGTGTCTAGATTAATCTTTTCAGAGATTTCTAGCTCGTGGTTATATAAGAGGAGTTCTACAAAGCGCTATGAACAAATTAATAATTACCACCAAAGAATTTTGTCAGTTCCCCAACACTAGTGCTGCTATTTCAGTTGATGACAGATTACCTTGTAATGAAGACATGGCCATAAGATTGATCACTACTTATAGTTGTTATGAGAAGAAAGTCAGAAACATTCTTAAATCCAATTGGCCTATTTTGAAAAACTGACATTACTCTTGCTCCCTTAATGACTGTAATTCCTGGCATAACCTTTAGAAGGGCTCCTTCCATGAGGGATGCCCTAGTTAAAGCTAGTCCAGAATTAATCAAATCTACTAATTGGCTTTCCAACCGAAAAGTTGTTTTGAAATGTAGTTCTTGTAGGGCCTGCAAATTCGGTGTTAACACAGTTGAATATAGTGATGCCTTCACCCAAAATGTAAATAAGATTGATGGTTTTTTTACATGTAAAACAGATCATGCTGTTTATGTGCTTCAGTGCACTTGCCATCTCCGTTACATTGGAAGTACTAAGCTTCAAGTTTTTAATCGAATTTTGCAACACCTTAGAGCTATTGTTAACTCTGATTCGAGTTATCCTGTGGCGCTTCATTTTAAATTGGTCCATCAAAATAACCTTAAAGATCTTAGCTATTTTGTTATTGACGCAGTCCCATTTTCCAAGAAAGGAGGAGACAGAGAGAGAAGACTCAGACAGTTGGAAAGTCCTTATATTTTACTTCTGGACACAAAGATTCCAAATGGATTAAATACTGGGGAAGACCTTCACAATTTCTTATAGTGTCTATTGCATTGTTCTTTCCTCAGTTGTTGTTTTCAACTTGTAGAGCCCCTTTATGAATCTAACGCTTTTCAAATTGCTACTGCCATTCTTTTATACCTATATTTATTTGATTTTAGATCTCTTTTTTCTACTGGTTTGAACTTTTATCCTGGTCTTTTTATGCCTTTTTCTTTATCGTTTTTAGCTCGTTTTACTCTTTGGTGTTACCAGTTTTATTCTCGGTAGAGATGGGGTGTTGGGGATTGGGTGATCGTTTAGCTAGTGGTTAATTGATTTAAATCATGGTATCAATTTGCTTAATCCATCCTTATGACAAGATTGATTGTTATTGGTTGAATTTTGTTGTTGTTGTTTTTTTCAGTTATTGTGTCTTGTCCATATGGATTTTAAGAAATTGGTTTTCAATATAAATGACAAGATTTTGTTGTTGTTTTCTAGATTTCTGTACTTATGAAATTGTTTACCAAAGTTCTGGAATTTATTCCACGGGATTTTTTTGCACATTGTCCTGCCCTTGATATTTTTGCACTAAGTTGATATTTTTGCACTAGTTTGCTTACAGGTGTCCTTTTTGTAATCGATTATGATTTAATATTCGATTTCTTATTGTATTTTTATATTGTATTTATTTACAGTGCCTTGTCTTGTTGGCTGAAATATGTTTGACCTTCATTTATTTTCAGGTCTACTTTGCTATCTCCGTGATTTTTCTCTATCGGCAGTCTATGGGCACTTGCCCACTATATCTTTATCTTTTTTTTAAATGTTTTAAAATTAGCGTGATATATTTATATATTTTTATGCTGACACTTTTTATAGTGGTAATATATATTTTTAACAACACTTTACCTTGTGATATGAGATTGCCTTGATGACGATTCCCGGATTAGCATTGCAGGCTTTAGCTATTACTGCTAGTATTTTCTCCATTTCCACTTTTTAGTGGTAGGTGTTTTGGCGGCCAACTGCACTGTATTTAAACTCTATGGTCTTTGCCCATGTCATGTGATCAAGACCGGGTTTCCTGGTCGAAACGCGTCATGCTGCTGTTTCTTTGAGGAATAAAGCACTTTATTTTATTTTCACGGAGTGGTCTGCTCCTGCTCTATGCATTATTTGCATATTTGCATATTTCTTGGACTTTGGAAATTATATATATATTCACTTAAAAAACCATAGGTTTCACACAGGTTATAGTTAGGTGGACATTTCACTCGTAAAAAACCAATGAAATTCCCCTGTTACAGTTAGGTCAGATAACTATAACTCGCGCGCCCGCAATCCACTGCTTATGACGTCACATATTACATCACTCATGACATGGTCAGTGGCATCACTCATGACATCACTGATGACATCATCCTTGTGATAGAGTGGCGGTCGCGCGAGTTATAGTTATCTGACCTAACCATAACGGGGGAATTTCATTGGTTTTTTACGAGTGAAATGTCCACCTAACTATAACCTGTGTGAAACCTATGGTTTTTTAAGTGAATTTGCAAGGTTTTTTAAATGCTAATTCCTAACTATAACGTGTGTGAAACCTATGGTTTTTTAAGTGAATTTGTACGGTTCTTTAAATGCTAAGTTATGTATTTATTAATATATATATATTTTTTTAAGGTTTTTCACCGTGCGCGCACGGTGCGCGCGCTTTGGGCGCACGGTGCGCTGACCGCACCGTGTGCACGCGTTGGGCACACAGTGCGCTGACCGCACCCTGCATCGTGTGCGCACCGTGCGCGCACCCCGTGATTTTTATTAAAAAAAATGTTTATTTCGCCCATGGGGGTCCCTCTGTGACCCTCTGACTAAGGCTAGGGGGTCAGGAACTCTCTTCCCTACCCCGTTTTCATGGTTTTCCACCTTTTTTCCCCCTTTCCTTTTCAGTGCGAGTGACAAAATGGCGGCCGACACTTCCTGATTTTGACCGATTCGAATGTTGACTGACATCTAACAACCAATCAGAATTTCGCTCGCGCACGGTGCGCGCGTATAGATATTTATATGCTTTTAAATGCTATTTTCTCAGGAAATACTGAACGGGTTGACACCAGACCTGCAAAAGGCACTTCCCTGACCTGAGGACTACCTCTCTGCCAAATTTTAAGTAATTCTGTTCAGCCGTTCGGGCTGTACCTTCGACTAAAGGTCCTATGGAAAAATGCATGGGGAAAACGCGTTTTGGGACCCCCCTTTTTTCTCGGCCCCCGCTTGATGAATCACCCCGAGACTTTCAGGGTAGGAGCTGAGCGGAGTGCCCCATTAGTTTTGAAAATTTCGCGAAGATTCGTCTACCGGCGCCAAAGTTATTCAAAATAGAATTTTGAGATTTCCTATGGAAACACGGTCCTAACTATAACTATATATATATATATATATTCACTGAAAAAACCATAGGTTTCACACATGTTATAGTTAGCGGAAATTTTACTGATAAAAAACCAATGAAATTGCCCCGTTATAGTTAGTGCTGGCAACTATAACTCACGCGACCGCAATCCTCTGCTGATGCTAATACTGTATTTAGACACTTATTTGCCCATGTCTTCTTCCATACATTTTTAGCTATACATATATTACAAATATTTTTTTTTATAAAGACACATATGTCATCAGCAGAAGATTGCGGTCGCGTGAGTTATAGTTGCCAGCACTAACTATAACGGGGCAATTTCATTGGTTTTTTATCAGTAAAATTTCCGCTAACTATAACATGTGTGAAACCTATGGTTTTTTCAGTGAATTTGCAAGGTTTTTTAAATGCTAATTCCTAACTATAACGTGTGTGAAACCTATGGTTTTTTCAGTGAATTTGTACGGTTTTTTAAATGCTAAGTTACTTTACGCCATTCGAGGCGTGCGCGCCCACTTAACGCAGTGCGTTCCGTGCACGGTTTTTATCAACTTTAATAAGCCCTGTACATTTGGTGGCCTTCGGCCACCAAAAGCACAGGGGGTGGGGTCAATGTGGATAGTGTTTTTTTTATTTCGATTTTATAATTTCATGTTGCCAAAATATAGTTTTTTTACTGATGTAATAAGCCCTGTACATTTGGTGGCCTACGGCCACCAAAAGCACAGGGGGTGGGTTAAGTGTGGATAGTGTTTTTTTTATTTCTATTTTTTACCGTACGCTTACGGTAAGCGTACGGTAAGCGTACTCGGCGAAATTGCCGAAAAAAAAATAAAACCGTTTTTGCTCTTGGGGGATGTTTGGGGACTCCCTCAACATGACTATGTGGGAGGGAGTTGTCAAAACAGCCCCGTAACATGTTTTTGGGCATCATGTTTGATAAATAACACTCAGTGCGAGAGACAAAATGGCGGACGCCGCTTCCTGGTTTCGGCCGATTCGAATGTTTACTAAGATCTAAGAGCCAATCAGAATCGCGCTCGCGCACGCCACCGTACGCGTACGGTAAGCGTACGGTAAGCGTACCGTAAGCGGGCTCAGATATATATATTGATTTAAAGGCTATTTTCTCAGAATCTACTGAACAGATTTACACCAAACCTACAAAAGGCACTTCCTTGACATAGGGACTACCTCTCTGCCAAATTTCTAGTAATTCTGTTCAGCCGTTCGGGCTGTAGCTCTGTCTAAAGGTCCTATGGAAAAATGCATGGGAAAAACGCGTTTTGGGACCCCCCTTTTATCTCAGCCCCCGCTTGACGAATCCCCCGAGACTTTCAGGGTAGGAGCGGAGCGTAGCGCCCCACCTATTTTGAGAAATTCGCGAGGATTCATCGACCGGCGCCAAAGTTATTCAAAATAGAATGTTGCGGATTTCCTATGGAAAAGGGGTCCTAACTATAACTACCTACTGGCGACCGCCAGTAGGTAATATATATATATATATATATGAATCCTCAAAGTGCCCTGAAGCTTTGGGGGAGCACTCGACGATGTTTGGCCATCCAGCTTGTTAATGCAGCCTGCTTCCAAAGTGCACGT
Organism: Triturus cristatus; assembly: GCF_964204655.1. Classification (NCBI taxonomy): domain Eukaryota; kingdom Metazoa; phylum Chordata; class Amphibia; order Caudata; family Salamandridae; genus Triturus; species Triturus cristatus. The sequence goes on from NC_140582.1 coordinate 503,700,823, forward strand.
TTTCTTTTCTTTGTGCCTACGCGTTTCAGGGCCTCAAGCCCCTTCTTCCTGGGCAATAAACAGCACACCTGAGCCCTGCATGTAATTTCCGGTATTTATTCACCATGTCCACTCCCCATGGGCGTGTGGATTTTACGCTATCCCTTGGTGCATTGTGGGGCATGGAGTCCGATGTGCAGGTAATTAATCTCCTTTTAGTAAGTTCATGCGTGCGTTTAAAATTGTATTTTCATTAGTTTGCTCTAAGTGAGTCACGCACTGGAAAGCCTGCTTAATTTGCATATCAAACATCGTGCCGATGAAAGTCCTGAACAGTTCAGAGCTCCGGCCTCAATCAGCTGGGAAATGCCTTCCATCCCAACTGACGATGTTGCTTCCTCCCACGGCCGGGCAGCCGTGCAGTAAAATGAATCCTCAAAGTGCCCTGAAGCTTTGGAGGAGCACTCGACGATGTTTGGCCATCCAGCTTGTTAATGCAGCCTGCTTCCAAAGTGCACGTTTTCTTTTCTTTGTGCCTACGCGTTTCAGGGCCTCAAGCCCCTTCTTCCTGGGCAATAAACAGCACACCTGAGCCCTGCATGTAATTTCCGGTATTTATTCACCATGTCCACTCCCCATGGGCGTGTGGATTTTACGCTATCCCTTGGTGCATTGTGGGGCATGGAGTCCGATGTGCAGGTAATTAATCTCCTTTTAGTAAGTTCATGCGTGTGTTTAAAATTGTATTTTCATTAGTTTGCTCTAAGTGAGTCACGCACTGGAAAGCCTGCTTAATTTGCATATCAAACATCGTGCCGATGAAAGTCCTGAACAGTTCAGAGCTCCGGCCTCAATCAGCTGGGAAATGCCTTCCATCCCAACTGACGATGTTGCTTCCTCCCACGGCCGGGCAGCCGTGCAGTAAAATGAATCCTCAAAGTGCCCTGAAGCTTTGGAGGAGCACTTGACGATGTTTGGCCATCCAGCTTGTTAATGCAGCCTGCTTCCAAAGTGCACGTTTTCTTTTCTTTGTGCCTACGCATTTCAGGGCCTCAAGCCCCTTCTTCCTGGGCAATAAACAGCACACCTGAGCCCTGCATGTAATTTCCGGTATACACTGTTTAGCGTTGGGTGAATAAACGAAGACAGCTAAAACCATTTCCATTGTACATATAAATATCTAAAATGCCCACTTTCATCACTTAGGGTGCATTCTAGTAAGGGTATGTACGATAAACATGTAACATATCCAGGTGCCATTGATGGATAATTGGATTGACCCTATGATTGCACTAGTTTTTATCAAAACACAATTTGCACATTTGTATTTATTCTCTTATTGGCGAAGTATTTTAATATTTATACAATATTTATAGTTTATTTATTGAGATATTTATTATAACCATATTTATATGTTTATTTATTTGCGCTGAAATGAGACAAAATCATTGGCATATTTGTATAAACAAACTACATCTACTAAGATATTACAAGGTAATGGCTATTTCAAAAACGAATGAAGCAACATGACAAGTAAAGGGCAATAGTATGTCTTCTATGTTTATGCGAAGGAACGGGGGAACCGGAAATGAATATTATGTACTGGCACTTTAAAAAGACAAAAAATGCCCGTGAGCGCTGTCATGTGATCAAGATCCAGGAGGGATCGAAACGCGTCATGGCCGACTGAGCACATAAAAATAAAAATATTGGAAGCACAGAATTGTGGTCCGTGCCTGCTTTTTGTCGCCCGCCGCGACCCCTGGAACCATAAGGAACCACTAGCAGCCTGTGAGCATATATATATATATATATATATATATATATATATATATATATATATATATATATATATATATATATATATATATATTACCTACTGGCGGTCGCCAGTAGGTAGTTATAGTTAGGACCCTGTTTCCATAGGAAATCCGCAACATTCTATTTGGAATAACTTTGGCGCCGGTCGACGAATCCTCGCGAAATTTTCAAAATAGGTGGGGCGCTACGCTCCGCTCCTACCCTGAAAGTCTCGGGGGGATTCGTCAAGCGGGGGCCGAGAAAAAAGGGGGGTCCCAAAACGCGTTTTCCCCATGCATTTTTCCATAGGACCTTTAGACACAGCTACAGCCCGAACGGCTGAACAGAATTACTTGAAATTTGGCAGAGAGGTAGCCATAAGGTCAAGGAAGTGCCTTTTGCAGGTCTGGTGTAAATCTGTTCAGTATTTCCTGAGTAAATAGCATTTAAAAGCATATATATATGTGGGCGGAGCCTAACCACACATCTCATCCTGAGATCTGATTGGCTGTCAGCACTTCATCCAAGAAGTGTTGGCAGCCATCTTGGGACCAATATACATGATAGCACCTCATTAAAAAGCATTGCAGTTAATAGAAGGTTTTAAGACTTTAGTTACATTATAAATCATTTGTTGATGGTACCATACTCATTTTAGGAATTGTGGTATGTTCTAAGGTGATTTCACCATGTGAAAAAGCCTTCTGCTGGGATATCATGATTGAGAGAAAAATATTTTCTCATGCTTTTACCACAGAGGTTTGGAAGGTGATCTATAGGCTAAACTGAGAGCTTATTTTCTGTAAATTCACATTATCTTTCTCAGTCATGTGAGAATGAAGTCTGGCATTCTCAGTAAAACATGTACATCCAACAAGGGCAGAGACTGTCAGTTGATTCCTTTGTGTTCTACTGCAGCTTCCCAGAGTGTTCCAAAGAACTACTAGAGCGCTAACAGTCCTACTTATGATAAACGTATGGCACACCTGAAGCCATCTTGCTTGGATTAAAGTGGTAACTCTTAAAACATTTAATTTAAAAAGGAACAAAATGAGGGGGTTCATTTTTCCATAAAAAGTATGATTAGTGCTGCAGAAAGAAAAATTAGGGCACATTTTGAGTGACTTCTCAAATCCTCTTCTATTTCATTAAAAAATTCTGACATGCAGACTGAAACATGCACTTTCAATACCAGCAGCAGTTTTCCCTGGTGAGCAGTAGCTTTACTACAGTGATCTAATGAGCAAAAAGAGTGCTAACATTCTGAATTTATGGCAAATGTGTGACACATCTGAATGCCTTCTTGATGGAATCAAAGTAAAAAACTGAAAGTACTTCCTACTGAGGAGACTGCAGTAAATGAGGAAATTAGGAAACTTCATAACAAATAAGTCTGCCAAGATGGCCACCAGAGACAAAAGAGCCCAAATGTAGCCCAAATATCACCCACATGTAGCCCAAGTATAGCCCAATGACAGAATGTCCCAGAATGTTCTTAAAAACAACTAGAGCGCTTACTGTCTTCATTATGACAAAAGTATGGCACACCTGAAGCCATCTTGATTGGAATAAACTGGTAACACTTAAAACATTTAATTTAAAAAGGAACACAATGAGGAGGTTCATTTTGCCATAGAAATTATGATTAATGCTGAAGAAAGAAAATGAGGGCACATTTTGAGTGACTTCTCAAATCCTCTTCTATTTCATTAAAAAATTCTGACATGCAGATTGAAACATGCACTTTTAATACCAGGAGCAGACTTCCATGGTGGAGTAGTTTTACTACAGTGATCTAATGAGCAACTAGAGTGCTAACATTCAGAATTTATGGCAAATGTGTGACATATCTGAATACCTTCATGATGGAATCAAAGTAAAAAACTGAAAGCATTTCCTACTGAGGAGACTGCAGTACATGAGGAAATTAGGAAACTTCATAACAAATAAATCTCCCAAGATGGCCACCGGAGACAAAAGAGCCCAAATGTAGCCCAAAATCAACCAGATGTAGCCCAAATATAGCCCAATGACAGAAGTGTGCAAAACACTTATTATTTTGTGTTTTTGCAGTGTTATATAGTGCAGACTTGTCAGGTATTGGAGTGCTTTACATGAGCATTGGTTACATCACACAAGAACAAATTCATTTTGGTTGTAGACATGGGGAGACTAAGTGATTTGACCAGAATCACAGAATGTCGAGCTGAAGCAGAAACTTCAACCTGGTTCCCCAGTTGCAAAGTCTGCAGTTCTGGAAGTAACACCACATCCTCTCCCCTAAGTGCAATATTTAATCAAGTGGTCAACTGGATAAAAAAACATAAAGATAACAAATAATTTAAAAGTGCTTTGTCGCTATTTGAAAACTCAGAAAATATGTCCTTATTTTAGTCTTTTAGAGCACTAACCATAATTTTGATGCCAATAAGACCCTCTCATATATGTAATTTCTAAAGGAAATGCTCTAGGTATTACAGTTTTGATTACATCAAGATGATGTCAGGCGTTCCACACTTTTGTAATAAATATAGAATGTTAGCAATCTAGTTGTTCATTAGGATACTGTTGAGAGGCAGAGGCCAGGGGCACGGACTCTGAAAATTGAAGGCAGGTAGGAGGGTGCAAAGGCAACAATTTAACCACACTGAGCAGGCAGGAAGGGCCGTGGAAGCACAACAGACTATGGAGGGCAGTGGAAAGGGGGGCAGGGGCAACAAACCAACAATACAGGACTTGCAAGAGAGGCTGTTGGAGGGAAGATCTATTACGGGTCAAGGAAGCTAGGGGCGGTCCCCAGATCCCCGGGAGCCACCACAGAACTGAGCAGGAGAGTGAGTCAGGGACAAAAGGGGCACCTTAATTTGAGCCGGGGTGCCTAGGAACGCTTGCTCCAAAAATGAAGAAAACAGACATATGAGACATGGAATTGGAGGCAGAATACAATGGCAGTTTAATGAGAAGATGCAACTTCAAAGAAACCGCAGAATAGAGACATAAAGTACAAAATACAGAATCCAGATAATCATACAGCTGTCATAATATTCTCTGTATCTCAATTAATGTACTGACAGAGAGAGAGAGAAAACACATCTATAAATGCATCATGAGAAACAAGTTACACCAAGGAAAATGTTACCTAGGAACACTCACGTTTACTCTTAGAGCAAGCATTCCTGCAATTACAATACAAAATCTTTTAAATGCAAAAGTAAAGAGAACAATGGTTAAACATAACATGACATTTCATATAGGTAAAATAGAATAAGATACTTCAAGCAAAGCAGAGCAAGACATTTTAAGCAAAGGAAGACAAGAGCTCCCAGCTCTTGGGGAAAACCTGCACTGCCTGTTAACCTACATACAGACGGCGAGGTAGTCCGTCGATATCTGTGGGTGCTCCCTTTTTATATCATTTTGTGGGCTCCTTTGCACGCTACATCTACCTACGTATGCTACCCAAAAGCTTCGTCTGCAGATTTTACCAGACATTTCGTCATTTACCCACTTAATGCTGACAATGGACTGGGTGAAAAGGTCAGTCTCTCAGGCCAATCGCTTATCGTAAGTTCCATAGAGCAAGCAGAAAATAATGGGTATTGTACGGGAATTCAATATATTTATGTATAAAATCTCCTCAGTTCTCCTAACTTGACGCTCTGCGGTTGCCACTTCCTTAAAAGCGGGAAACCTGCCCAGGAAGCAAGTACCAGTCCAGGATGCAGCCTACTGTATGTCGACAGCTTCAGGGGGATGTTGAACTTTGATACCGAGCACAGAGCACTCGGGTAGGGTGGGGGCTACTAGTTTGGATCAGAAGGCCTCGCAGACCTGCCTTCAGACTGCTATACACTAAAATTGCAGAGCTATGGTCAATTTAACAAAGAGGCCTACATATTGAACAGAAGGGCCTACACAGGGGTTTTATGCTGGCTGAGTGGTAAGGATGTCTCAGGATAATTATATAGCAACACAGGACCCGCTGGTCAATTTAATACGGCCTACAAATGCAGCTGGCAGGGCAAGGACAAGGGTCTCATACTTCAGGTGTGGACAGAACGGGCCAGGGGCCCCCTGTGATACAAAATCTACCCTCCTTCAAGGCTGTGGCAATGTAATAGACCATTGTGGGCAGAAGGAAGAGGCAATGGTAGTACAACCATACATGCCAACAGACCCGATTCAGCCAGGAAACGTCCAATGTTTTTAAGCTCAAATGGGCTTTATTTGATCTGTCTCCTGTCTACAATATCCTCTTTTTCAATGTAACTCAAAGGGGAAAATCAATACCCCAGTTTTTTTTCAAAATCTCCCTCTTACCAAGTTCAAAATGTTCGCAAGTATGGTACATTGGATCATGGAAGGAAATGGGATAGGGACATGGACTTGGATAACAGAGGACAGGAGGGACATGGAGAGGTGCACCAAACTGACCCTGCAGGGCAGGCATCAGGGTTTGCAGCAGCACAATACACCACACAGGGCATGCAGGACGGGAGTGCAGCACAACAATCCATAGAAAGCAAGAGGGAGGGGACAGGACCATGCACATGGACAACAGAGAACAGAGGGGCAAGAGGCAATGGTAGCTAGCTGACCATAATGGACAGACAGGAGAGAAAGCTGCAGCATAACAGACCATAAAGGGCAGGAGGGACGGATCAGGGGCATTACAATGGAACAGACAAGCCAGGAGGGAGGGAGTAGGGCTGGGGGCAAGGGGGCAGGGCAGGAGCAGCAAGATAGCCATGGAGGTCAGGCAGGATGGGCACTAGAAGCAAGACACACCATGAAGAGCAACAGTGAGACTGTGATGGCATACACACAGACCATGGAGGGAAGGTGGGAGGGGGTCAGGGGCAGCTAACTGACCACACAGGGAAGGTGGGAGGAGCCATGGCAGCACAGAAGACCATGCATGGCAAATGGGAGGGTTAGTGGCAGCACAATGGCTATGATGGGCAAGAAGGAGGGTGGAGGGGCATGCACAAAGGACAATGGAGGATAGAAGGGAGGGTCAGGACCTGTGCACAGACAAGAAAGTTCAGGGGAAGGGACCTCACAACAGACCACACGGGGCAGGCAGGAGGAGCAGTTGCAGCACAACAGACCAGGGAGGGCAGAAGGGTGTGGCAGTACAATGGACCATGTAGGACAGGAGGAAGAGGATAGGGGCATGGCATGTGGACAGGCAGGGTGGAGGTGGCAGGGACAGGTTACAGTCATCTGACAATGCTAGGCAGGTGGGAGGGGAGTGGCAGCTCAACAGAACACTCAGAGTAGATAGGAGTGGCAGGTCCATGGGACATGGTGGGCAAAAAGGATGGAGCAGGGGCATGCACAAAGACATCGGAGGGCAGGGGGAAGGAGAATAGGGGCAGCAAGCTAAGCACAGAGTTTAAGCAGGAGGTCAATGATGGGGCATAGAATTGGGCAATGGAGGGCAGGAGGAGTGGACTGGTACATCATACTAAATTGAGGGCAGTGGCAGCACATCAGACCATGCATGGCAGGAGGGAGGAGGCTAGTCCATGGATTCACACAACAGAGGATAGGGAGGAAGGGGATGGGGCAGCAAGCTAACTGTTCAGAGAAGGCGGGTATTAGGAACTTTATTGTTTTTAAAACATTGTGTCTGTGCGAACTACTTAAAATATGAACAAGTATGCAGCATAATCTCACTTTTATTCAGGAAGAAGAGGACGTTTGTGACTGTGACTCCGGGCTCACTTGGCAGAAACACCCCCTGACCCTCCACCCCCTATCGCAAAATGTAATGCCCGTGAAAAGGGTAGGTGAACACAGTGTTATATAGAACATAGTCCTGAGAGCACGATTGAAAATGAAAACTAGATATAGTGTATGGTATAAACTATGCACCAAAAAGTGTGATATAAGATGAACCGGGCGTGAAATATAATATGCAATACATTGTGCGCAATGACAGATTCATTGGAGAGCACGAGATAGCACAGGCACTAGCGCGTGCTATGCGATATGCGCCTTGGAGTGTAATATGCACAGGGCAGTGTTGTGTAACCTAACTAGTCTCTAAAGTTGTAATATAAAATATGTGCTGGGGAGTGTAACGTTGCATATGCACTGTGACAAATATATGGATCCCAGATTGTAATATGTATGGCATAGCACTGGGCGTTATAACATAGGCATCGAGAAAGGCACGTTAGATAGGGCAATATAACCCGTGCGAAGACAAGTGTGGCATGACATATTCACGGGGTGGTGTTACAGTGCACATGGGCTAGAGAGTGTCATAGCATATGCACTAGCTAGTGGAATACAACACAGAGGTGTGTGGCACTCGGCAGGCAATGGTGGGTGTAACACAGCATTGGGCTCTGTCAGGAGCACGCTGTGACTCTCAAGTGATGTTCGTCCCCTTTCCAGAGAGTAAAATAAAAAGTATTATACATCCGGCAGTGGATGTGTGTTTTATTAACCGTGAGGGGGGTTTCTTGCATAGTTTTGGTCGAATTTTTGTCGAATCCCCTTTGAATGGCTTGGTGTGCATGTGTATTAAATGTGCCCGTCAATAGCTACCCATGTTTGTATAAATAAACGACAAGGGTGTCTACCAGGATTAGGCACGGTAGGGCATCAGACATGTCAGAGCTTCACTAGTGGTGTAAATACATTCCACGTGGATTCATTGCATGCATAGTCGCCTTTTAATGAATATCACGCAAATCATCATGGTGATAGGTACGTACGGTTTGTCCAGCATGTCCTAGGTGTGTCTATAAATATATATTTTTTAAAAATAATAAAAAACAGTGGCCGGCCCTGGGGATTGGGGTCAAAAAAATATAATTAGGAGACTGGCCCTGGGTTATGGGGTCATCAGGGCCAATAAATTAGAATAAGAAGGGGAACCAAACAGCCCCCCTTCTTAAAAAACTAAAATAAATAAAAGACTGGCATCGTGCCGGAGGCCATGCCCCCTCCGTGCAGCACTCTGCAAACGCGCCCCCAACAGGCATCTCCAGTATGCGCCAGGGAGCTGCGCTGCAGCCAGGTGTTCTGAGGCCAAGCCCCTTTTTACACCTCTCTGCAACGCAGCTCTGTGGCGCTTACTGGAGGTACCTAGTGGTCTAGTTTGACCCTAGGGACCCTTAGGATTCAGGGGGACTTAATCTCTCAACTTAGAACAGCCACAGGGTGCGTTTACACAGTGGTGAAGGGAGGGGACGGGGCCTGAGGTGACGTGTGCAAACACGCACTATGGCATGTTTTAAATTGGGGATATAATTTCCCTTCAATACTGAGGGCCCCTGGGGGCTAACTAGCCCACCAAGTGCTTCCAGTAAGCGCCACTGAGCTGCATTGCAGAGAGGTGGTCCAGGCCGTGCCACTTTTTACACCTCTCTGCAACGCAGCTCTGTGGCACTTACTGGAGGTACCTAGTGGGCTAGTTGGACCCTAGGGACCCTCAGGAGTCAAATGAACTTAATCTCCCAACTAAAAATGGACACAGGGCGTGTTTACACAGTGGTGAAGGGAGGGGACGGGGCCTGAGTTAACGTGTGCAAAAACGCCCTGTGGCCTGTTTTAAGAGGTAGTTTTAATCCCCATGCCCTATTATACACTAGGGGCTTACAGAGGAGGTCATGCTAATCACAGGGGGACCCCAACGCATAATGTTCCCTAGTGTATGTAGGTGTTTTCACTGTATTCTAAGTGTCTTTTAACATAGCACTGGCTCTAGGACTGGTTAGTCAGACTCAGTTACCACCAGTATCCGTCTGAAAAAGTTGAGGGTACAGGATGATTTTGCAACAAGGCTTCTTTCTGCTCTTCTTTTTGTTCTTTCTGCACGTTATCCTTCTTCCTGCACTTATCTTCGTATTTGAGGACTTCTGTTGCTTCTTTCTGCACTTCTTTTGTTTATTTCTGTGCATTTTTTCTTCTTTCTTCACATGTCCTATCTCTGTAGGCATAGTTAGAAATTAGCATTTAAAAAACCTTTGAAATTCACAGAAAAAACCATAGGTTTCAGGCACGTTATAGTTAGGAATTAGCATTTAAAAAACCTCAGAAATTCACTGAAAAAACCATAGGTTTCAGGGGTGTTATAGTTAGCTGGACTTTTCACTTGTACAAAACCATTGAAATTCCCCCGTTATAGTTAGTTCAGCGAACTATAACTCGCGCGCCCGCAATGCACTGCTGATGACGTCACATATTACATCACTCATGACATGGTCAGTGACATCACTCATGACATCACTGATGACATCTCAAATGACATCACTGATGACATCACTGATGACATCATCCTTGTGATAGAGTGGCAGACCTCCTCTCACCCTAATATATCCTTTGATACACACATTCAAAAATAGAGACTAAAATTTTCAAAACAATGGACATACCAATACCAGTTACAACAACCTCTTCAGTAATTCTAAGATCCACATACACATCCACTCATTCACCAACAGTCCTATACAGTCACTCATACATGTACTCACTCATCATATGTACTCATACACCTATACATCCTGTTACACAATGCCACTCATCCATAGAGTTACTCACACACATAGTCACTCATGCTAATAAAGAATCAAACATACATTTACTTGCATATACAGTTATACACACACCACCATACTTACTTCTACGGAAACTTACACATACTTAGTCTTTTAAACAATCACTTATAGAAACACATACTTATTCATACAGGAACTCTTTCAATCTCTCACTCTCACATATACTCACATATATACACCAATAGTCACATATACTAGTTTAAAACATATGTAGTTACTCATAAAGACACTATTGAGACAGTCATTGACTCACTAACACACCCATACACACACTCATCCACCCATACAGTCCTGCACACATGCTGTGTTCAACACATACAAACAGTGAGTCACTCATTCATGCACCTATGCACTACGTAATACCCCCCACCGAACTATGCAGACACTCAGACTGATACTCAAAAAACCAACTAATAACCTATATAGACACCCATGTAGCTACTCACCAACCCATGCAGCCACTTATACACAAAGTGAGAGACTGATACAGATATTTACATATTTAAACATTACTCACTAAGCCATGTATTCACTATGATACACTTAATCAGTCAGTTACACAATCAATTTTTCAAAAACAAATCATCCATTTAGACACTTATATACCCATTTATTCTTCCAACGACCTTGAGATATACATATATAAAACATATTTAATTTTCAGAAAAACACACATTCACTGGATGATGTCATCAGTGATGTCATCAGTGATGTCATTTGAGATGTCATCAGTGATGTCATGAGTGATGTCACTGACCATGTCATGAGTGATGTAATATGTGACGTCATCAGCAGTGCATTGCGGGCGCGCGAGTTATAGTTAGCTGAACTAACTATAACGGGGGAATTTCAATGGTTTTGTACAAGTGAAAAGTCCAGCTAACTATAACACCCCTGAAACCTATGGTTTTTTCAGTGAATATATATATATATATATATATATATATATATATATATATATATATATATATATATATATATATATATATATATATATATATATATATATATATATATATATTACCTACTGGCGGTCGCCAGTAGGTAGTTATAGTTAGGACCAAGTTTCCATAGGAAGAACATTTTTTGTTTTGCCTATAACTTTGCCGTCGTTTGATGAATCTTCATGAAATTTTCCAAACTAATCCTTTGTTCATTTCATCTCCTATGTTGAAAGTTTGGGGGTGATTTTTCAAGGGGGGCCCGAGAAAAAAGGGGGGTCCCAAAACGTGTTTTCTCCATGTTAATTTCCATAGGAAACTTTAGACAACACTACAGGTCGAACGGGTGAGCGGAATTACCCCAAATTTGGCAGGGAGAAGGGTCTTGGCCCAGAAAGCACGCTTTTGTTTATTTGGTGTAAATCCGTTCAGTAGTTTTGGAGAGATATAGAAATTTACAGATCTCGATATTTGGGAATTCTGCCATCTGATTGGCTGAGGCGTTACGAGCACGAGCTTGCTGCTTATTGGCTGCGAGCGGTGCAAGCGGTTGCAACTAGGAAGTGTTGGCCGCCATTTTGTGATTCCGTTGAAGCGAGTAAGGGAAAAAAAGGGCGAAAAAAGTAGGAACGAGGAGGATAGGAGTGCTGTGAGGTCTGTGGGGTGGTTAGGGTGTGCTACACAGGGAGTGTGAAGTGATGTATTCACCCCTACCGGTGTGAAAGTGCTGTTTTGCCCAGAGTGAGATGGTGCTGAGGTGAGGTGCCGGTACACTCGGGGATGAAACCGTGAGCTGATTGCTGTAAACTGATGTGCTCTGTGCGCTGTAGGATACTGGCCGCTGTAGCATAGCTGTGCAAGTGGTGTTAGTATGGGTTTAGAGTATAGCGGTGTGAGCTCTGTGGGGTGGTTAGGGTGTGCTATACAGGGAGTGTGAAGTGAAGTATTCATCCCTAGCGGTGTGAAAGTGCTGTTATGGGTTTAGACTATAGCGGGAGTGGGAAGCAAACTACTCACCCCTACCGGTCTGAAGACTCGAATGGAGTGTTTTAGCAAGCAGGAATGAAGAAATAATCATAAAGAACAATGCAGAATATTGCAATGCCACAGAAGACAAATGGTGAAATCAGGTGTGTTTGAGAAAGTGGCTGTATGGGATAAAACGATGGAGTCAGCAAGTTATATAAAAAGTGTCTTTATGTAAGTGCCATAAATGGAACCACTGGTTCAAGAGCTAAGGCATCCAGCTGAGGCAAACTCCAACTGCTTCTGCTGTATTCAAAGCTAAGTTTCTGCATCAGTCAATTCCACATTACATGTTACAGTTCCATGTGACATAAACAATACCTATTAGACATGAATGACTGTAAATTGTAGAATGAAAATAAAGGTAGGATACGATTACCACACTGTGCCAACCAGTTCCTAAACAAGGCCGTGTTTTTTGATCTTGATCGCCAGTTCGTGAGCAGAGGCTGAGGATGAGCTGATTTGTGTGAAAGGGCTTTGTGGATAAGAGGCAGGCAGAGAGACGTGTGTACAAAGAATAGATATGGTTTCAAAATGGATGTCGGGTTTAGGCTAATTTAGCAAGTAAATAGCGTATTTGCATAGGCCATACATCATCCATCCCTGGTTAGTGTGGAGAGGTAAGGGCCAATAATGAAAACAGAGTTCAAATGCCTAAGCATACTTATTATATGAAAATAGTTCAATTGAAGTGTATTAAAAAATGTAATGGGAAAAAGTCAAAAAAGTTGGAAAAAATCAATCCAAGAATAAAGTGAGTTTCTTAAAAGTCTTGGAGATTGCAGTCCGGAAGTTCTTCAGCGGCTTGAGATGTGTAATGTTCCAAGAGGCGATTGTTGCCATCGTGTGAGAAAAGCGAAGCGATCCAATTCATATCCTCGAAGGAACAGTAATGATCCTCGAATGTTGGAGCAGTAATTTGAATTGGCAGACAATCTGCGATGTTGTGAAAGGTTGCACATTGCAGGAGATCTTTCGCAGCTGCGCAGAAATCCCATTCAGCCAGGATACTTTTTTGCGTTGCCTCCGCAATTGCTCCACTGCCCAAACAATCAAGTTCATAGTTTTCAAGATACTCCATTACCTGCTGGATATCGGGAGCGTTTGCTGGGTTGTTGGCAAGGCATAGATCCAGTCGATTGGGCAAGTTTTGCAATAAAAAGATGGTTGCACGCAGATTGTATATGTGTAAATAAATGTCATGTTGTAGCTGGCTCCGATAATAGATTGAGGCAGGCAGCCGAAAAGTTGTTCGATTTTTTCACGGTATTGATGTAGCTTCGTGTAGAGGCGTATTCTGTCGGACATGCTTGTTACCATAGGGAGCATAGCCATTTTTAACAAGCTAAAATAGTAGTAGGATGGCCGCAAACAGAGCGAGAATTATGGGCACCGTTGCTGTTCATCCAGAGATGATCGAATGAATGAAGTCTGGTATTAGACTAAAAACAGTTTGAAAGCCTGTGAGAAGGCCGGAGAAGACAATGTTAAAAAAGTGTGCCAGACCTTAAATGTCAGATGTGTTGAAAATTGTGTAACAATTCACGAAGTGTAATGGGAGGTTCGTATTTAAAAGGTAGTGTATTTTACTTGAAGTTCGTGCTATCTGCAGTCGATAAATTACTTTTGGAGAAGTGAGGGACACTTCTGTTTGAAACAAAAGCGCTTTCAGTTTGCTCCGTTTAATAAAATCTGTTTTCAAAGTAGGTATTGAAGGCCAAGTTGAACTTTGGGAGTTACTTTGTGTGGGTGGGAATAGAGATTGCCAGAGGAAGTTATCCGGTTTGAAACAGTAAGGACATACGGTATGCGAGCTCACATTGCGTAACAGTCCATGTTATTAACCCCTTCGGTGCTCATGACGGAACGGTTCCGTCATGAGCCACGGTTGAGCTGTGCTCATGACGGAACCGTTCCGTCATGACCACGCCCGCGCAAGATTCCGTCAGCACAGCGGCGGAATCTGCGCAGCATGGAAGGGGTTAAGAAGCAGATAACGGCCGTTAGAAAGCTGTGTGAATGTTGGTCTGATTGTGGGAGTTGGCGTGCTTTTAAGAAAGCATGCACGATTGGGGGCTGTAAGCTTAGAAGCATCGTACAGTTGGACATTCTTGCATAGTAATGAATGATTGCCATTGTGGTCCGACTTTTCACCTGTGAGAAAAACTTCGGTATCCTCTTTAAGACAGCAATATGTAAATGGGAGAAACCACTGCTCGTGAATAAACGCGCTATCTTATATAATCACATACAACATGACAAACAACATGTACACCTAGCAGACACAACAACACTATGTACTGTGGAAACCATGGCTAGCCATGTACACAAACCAAACATGGCATGATACCTCTACCACACAATGCAGAATGCGGGGAGAGATGGGAGCAAAGTATGTGCGAAGGTGACAAGTGATACTTGATTATAAAAGTATACAATGCAAAGTGTTGAGGGGATGTGCCGGACAGACTTGAGTATGCAGAGCACAGACATTTACATGTCAACATACACTGAGGTCTATTGAGTGAAGTCGACAGTGGACACAACCATGATAGTACAGTTAGTAGGGAAGATTACAAAAACATAGCGCGTACGATCCCCATCCCCCCCAAATCGTTAGCGTAGTGGGCATGCTCGGCATATGCAATGCTAGCGTAGGGGTATGAATAAAAGGCACGTTTCTCTGGGTGTGGTTCTCTTCCGGAATGGCGAACATGTCTGTCAGGTCTGCGCAGCTTACACCGCCACAAGGCTGACGCCGCGAGCGAAGGTGGCTGCGGAAATAATGCTCTCAGCCTGCTGCTACCCAGAAACCGTAATGGCCACTGCGACGCACATACGCCCTACAGTTCACCTTTCGACACGTCGTATGTGAAAGAGGGCCCACCACATGCCGGCGGAAGCTTTTGGGAAGAGGTCTGTGAGCTGGAAAGGATCCTGAAATCAATGCTGGCTACCGCGACACAGGCAGACAGCGCCCAGCCTGAGGCCCAGCACCTTGAAGTGCTCTGTATACTACTAACACAGTAGTCGAAGAGGTACCAACAGTGGAACGGTGTCTTGATCCCACAATGGACGATGTTAGAACTGCATCTGAGAGTGCAGATGAAAGTACTCCTTTCGACCAGCTGTAACCAACTCTAGGTCCCAACAGTGGAACGGTGTCTTGGTCCCACAATGGACGATGTTAGAACTACATCTGAGAGTGGAGATGAAGGTACTCCCTTCCACCAGGTGCAAGCAACTCTAGGCCCCAACAGTGGAACGGTGTCTTGATCCCACAATGGACGATGTCCGATATTACCTGCTGCTTGTGGGTTTTCACAGAAGTCCCTGCGTTGACGTGCATCAGACTCTGTGCTTCCGTAGCTAAGTGCTGCACATGATTATTGTGCTTGGTTGACATCAGTCGGTGGAGTACACCGCAGTACAGCAGTTCCGAACAGTGGAACGGGGTCTTGATCCCAGAATGGACGATGTTAGAACTGCATCTGAGAGTGCAGATGAAGGTACTCCCTTCGACCAGGTGTAACCAACTCTAGGTCCCAACAGTGGAACGGTGTCTTGATCCCAGAATGGACGATGTCCGATATTACCTGATGCTGGGTTTTCAGAGACCTCTCTCCGTTGAGGTGCATCAGACTCTGTGCTTCTGTAGCTAAGTGCTGCACATGATCATTGGGCGTGGCTGACTGCAGTCGCTGGAGTACACCGCGGTACAACAGGTCCGAAGAGTAAAACGAGGTCTTGATCCTACAATGTATGATGTTAGAACTGCATTAAAGGTACTCCCGTCGAACAGGTGCAACCAACTCTAAGTCCCAATAGTTGAGGTGCATCAGACTCTGTGCTTCCGTAGCTAACTGCTGCACATGATTATTGGGCTTGGTTGACTGCCGTCGGTGGAGTACACCGTGGTACAGCAGGTCAGAACAGTGAAACAGGGTCTTGATTCTGTGATTGAGGCTGTCAGAAGTTAAAGTTTGTGATGATTTCTGTGTACCCACTCCGATCAGGTGCAACCAACTGCGTGCTTCGGAATCCAACGGCACGTGGCTGTGAGGCGTTAATGACCACTGCCTCTGGCCTACAGTGCGGTCAGCAGGGCTCCCAATTCAGATTGAATGGTGATTGTTTAATTACAGAATCCAGTAGGCAACTAACTACACCGTCTATTGAAATATACACAATAGCCTTTTAGTATACTTGCTTGAAGAAGTTTTTTAAGATGACTTATAGGTCTAGTACAATGACCAAATTCTTC
Organism: Triturus cristatus; assembly: GCF_964204655.1. Lineage (NCBI taxonomy): Eukaryota > Metazoa > Chordata > Amphibia > Caudata > Salamandridae > Triturus > Triturus cristatus. The sequence continues at coordinate 503,717,412 of NC_140582.1, forward strand.
TTGGTAGTGTTAAAGAACAATGAATAACAGTGTACACAGTGGACAGCAGAGATCGCAATTCGAATTGTTTTGATTTATTTATTGCAGAGTTTTGTGTAATTTATGTTGTTGTATTTTGTGAAGAGGACGTGAGAAAAAGTATTCATGGAAGACTGTGCTCACTACTGCCTTCAATTTACATTGCAGACAGCAGTGTTCACAATTCAGATTGAGTCGGTATTGTAGATGACACAGTCCTGTAGGCAAAAGACATTGCTCCAGTGTGCTCTGTCCGCACCACGCATCATCACAGGGTCTGCACACGGTTTTTGAAGCTTCGCGTATGGCAAACAGGACAGCTCAAGTCAACGCCACGTGGCTGTGGGCCCTTGCTGACCGCTCTCTGGCCTACACTGCAGACAGCAGTGTTTACAATTCAGATCGAGTCGCTATTGCAGATGATGTAGTGTTGTAGGCAACAGACATTGCTCCTAGTACGGCCTGCCTGCAGCACGCATCATCGCTGGCTGTGCACATGCTGAATGATTTTGATGTGCCTATCTAAGTGCACTAGACCTGATGGACCCTTTATGATACAATCTTTTTGTGTCTTATTTCAGATCTACTGCCTGTATCTTAGTATACCACAAGTTATGGTTGTTTTACGATAGAATCTTTTCTGTATTATTTCACATCTAGTGTCCCTACCTTACTGCAGCACAAACTATTGACCCTTTTATTATTGAATCTCTGTGTGTGATCCAATGATTACCGTTGTAGTTGATGCTAGCAGCAACCATTCCCTGAGGGCTGGTTTACACTCACACCACACACATCCAGCACAGACGTCACTGGATATGTGACCTTGGTAATAAAAAGGAGTCGAGCGCACGTGCCCGTACCCACTTCCACTATCTATCTGTGTTTGTGTGTTCATTATGTATGCATGTTACTGCCCCTGGGCCGTACCACATTACATTGTGCTGTGGACAGTGTATGCAACCATGTTACCTCTGGCAGTGGGGAAAGTTCTGTTATGTAGCTTTTAGATGCATGGCTATCACAGGTGGAAGGCTGCTTTACAGAGCATGAATATTGATTAAGATGATGGTTGCATGTTGTGTGTACTGTCAGATATGTGTATATAGCAAAAAGTTTTCAAAAAAGCTCTGTAAGCAGAAGAGGAGTCTCTCATCAAATGCTGTAGAGAGAATGGCGAAAATGGGTGGGGTCCTCCAACTGATACAATGGGAAATGTTATGAACCAATCAAATGCTTATCTTTAAGGTCACATGGCGAACGCAGCGAGCGCGCAAGGAGGCCGCACCCAACACGATTTTGAGAAAATATTACCATAATATAAGTTTATTACAGTTAGAAATATATAAATGTTTAACATATTTTAGATTATCGCTTGTTCTCATATACACTTTAAACTTATTTAGATATAGTTTTGAGCCGGAAAAAAAATGAGGGAATTGCGTTCCCGGCGCGACACCATATGTCTATGACGTAACACAGGGCCTGGCAGCGTGCACTCGTCGCATACGCAATGCGCAGCAGGCGTGACCCCATATGTACATGACGTAAGGCGCGGCTTGGTACTGCGTACCCGTCGCATACCAAAGTAGCAGCTGGCGCGACCTCATACATATATTATGATACGCGGAACGCGGTGCCATGAACCCTTCAGATAAGAAATGCGCATCCTTTACGAGTTTAGCAATATGGCGGATAGGATTTGCGTGCCGATGGAGCTTGGTACACTACCGGTACGGGAATGCAGTTTTCTAAAAAAAAAAAAAAAAACGATATACATACTTTTTTAGAAGATATAAAACATTACATATTTTTCAAATTTAAAACAAAAAAGGATAATAGAGTTCCAAAATATTACAACAAAAAAAGAAAAAATATAGGTTTTATAAATATTAAAATATGAAATTAACATTTAAAAAACCCTTGAAATTCACTGAAAAAACCATACGTTTTACAGACGTTATAGTTAGGAATTACCATTTTAAAAACCTTAGAAATTCACTGAAAAAAACATAGGTTTTACAGATGTTATAGTTAGGAATTAGCATTTATAAAACCTTAGAAATTCACTCAAAAAAACATAGGTTTCAGGGACGTTATAGTTAGTTGGACATTTGACTAATATAAAACAAGAGAAATGTGTCCATTATAGTTAGTTGAGCTAACTCTAACTCGCGCGCCCGTAATGCACTGGTGATGATGTCACATATAACATCACTCATGACATGGTCAGTGATATCACTGATGACATCTCAAATGACATCACTTATAACATCACTGATGACTGCATCCACCTGATAATCTGATGCACATACTGATGGCCTAATATAAACTTTGATACACGCACTCTAAAATACAGACTGCTATATTTGAAACCATACGCGCAACAATGCCAGATACTACATACCATCCACTATTTCCTAGGTCTACACTCACATCCACTCACTTATACATGCAGTTACACATCAATACAGTACTATAATATGCACTCATACACCTATACATACAGTCACAGTCCGCCACTCATTCATAGTTACTCACACACCTAGTCAGTCATGCAAAGAATCAATCACATACCCATTTACTCATGTATACAGTTATACACACCAACTGTGTTATTTATACACACACCACATCACTTATTTATGCAGATACTAACATATACTTACTGTCTAATACAATCACTGGTACAAGCACACACTTGTATACACCCACTCCTTCAAATAACTTACTCTCATGTATAGTCATTTATATACTCCAACACTCACATATACTGCCTTAAAACATATGTAGTTACTCACACATATACCAGTGAGACATTCATTCACTCACCAACACACCCATACACACACTAACTCACCCATACAGCCCTTCCCAGATGTACTTTTGAATCTATACAACCAGTGAATCACCCACTCAGACATGTATGCACAGAGTCACACCCCCCACCCACCCACACAGACACTCAGGCACTCAGACAACAAATCAATAACCCATATAGACACTCATGTAGCTACTCACCAACTCATGCAGCAGCTTATACACCAACTGAGACCCTAATACAGACTTTCACACAGTTTAGTCACTAACCCATACATTTAGTAACACATGTTCAATCACTTAGTTATACAGTCAGGCACGCACCTACTAAATAATCCATTCAGGGACTTGTAAATTCACTCTTTCTTCAATACACCTTGGCATAGATATATCTGAAAAGTATTTAAACTTTACAGAAACACACATTCACTGGATGATGTTATCAGTGATGTCATTTGAGATATCATCAGTGATGCCATCAGTGATGTCACTGACCATGTCATGAGTGATGTAATATGTGATGTCATCACCAGTGCATTGCGGGTGCGTGAGTTATAGTTAGCTCAACTAACTATAACGAGCGAATTTCTCTGGTTTTATAGGAGTCAAATGTCCAACTAACTATAACGTCCCTGAAACCTATGGTTTTTTTCAGTGAATTTCTAAGGTTTTTTAAATGCTAATTCCTAACTATAACGTCTGTAAAACCTATGGTTTTTTCAGTGAAAATATATATATATATTATCTACTGGCGGTCGCCAGTAGATAGTTATAGTTAGGACCGTGTTTCCATAGGAAATCCGCAACATTCTATTTGGAATAACTTTGGCGCCGGCTGACGAATCCTCGCGAAATTGTCAAAATAGGTGGGGCGCTCCGCTCCTACCCTGAAAGTCTCGGGGGGAATTCGTCAAGCGGGGGCTGAGAAAAAAGGGGGGTCCCAAAACACGTTTTCCCCATGCAATTTTCCATAGGGACCTTTAGTCCAAGGTACAGCCCGAACGGCTTAACAGAATTACTTGAAATTTGGCAGAGAGGTAGTCCTCAGGCCAGGGATGTGCCTTTTGCTGGTCTGGTGTCAATCTGTTCAGTAGTTCCTGAGAAAATCAAAAGTAAAATCATATATATATGTGGGCGGAGCCTAAACACACATCTCATCCTGAGATCTGATTGGCTGTCAGCACTTCATCCAAGAAGTGTTGGCAGCCATCTTGGGACCAATATACATGATAGCCCCTCATTAAAAAGCATTGCAGTTAATAGAAGGTTTTAAGACTTTAGTTACATTATAAATCATTTGTTGATGGTACCATACTCATTTTAGGAATTGTGGTATGTTCTACGGTGATTTCACCATGTGAAAAAGCCTTCTGCTGGGATATCATGATTGAGAGAAAAATATTTTCTCATGCTTTTCCCACAGAGGTTTGGAAGGTGATCTATAAGCTAAACTGAGAGCTTATTTTCTGTAAATTCACATTATCTTTCTCAGTCATGTGAGAATGAAGTCTGATATTCTCAGTAAAACATGTACATCCAACAAGGGCAGAGACAGTCAGTTGATTCCTTTGTGTTCTACTGCAGCTTCCCAGAGTGTTCCAAAGAACAACTAGAGCGCTACCAGTCCTACCTGAAGCCATCTTGCTTGGATTAAAGTGGTAACTCTTAAAACATTTAATTTAAAAAGGAACAAAATGAGGGGGTTCATTTTTCCATAAAAAGTATGATTAGTGCTGCAGAAAGAAAAATTAGGGCACATTTTGAGTGACTTCTCAAATCCTCTTCTATTTCATAAAAAAATTCTGACATGCAGACTGAAACATGCACTTTCAATACCAGCAGCAGTTTTCCCTGGTGAGCAGTAGCTTTACTACAGTGATCTAATGAGCAAAAAGAGTGCTAACATTCTGAATTTATGGCAAATGTGTGACACATCTGAATGCCTTCTTGATGGAATCAAAGTAAAAAACTGAAAGTATTTCCTACTGAGGAGACTGCAGTAAATGAGGAAATTAGGAAACTTCATAACAAATAAGTCTGCCAAGATGGCCACCAGAGACAAAAGAGCCCAAATATCACCCAGAAGTAGCCCAAGTATAGCCCAATGACAGAATGTCCCAGAGTGTTCTTAAAAACAACTAGAGCGCTTACTGTCTTCATTATGACAAAAGTATGGCACACCTGAAGCCATCTTGATTGGAATAAACTGGTAACACTTAAAACATTTAATTTAAAAAGGAACACAATGAGGGGGTTCATTTTGCCATAGAAATTAGGATTAATGCTGAAGAAAGAAAATGAGGGCACATTTTGAGTGACTTCTCAAATCCTCTTCTATTTCATAAAAAAATTCTGACATGCAGACTGAAACATGCACTTTTAATACCAGGAGCAGACTTCCATGGTGAACAGTAGTTTTACTACAGTGATCTAATGAGCAACTAGAGTGCTAACATGCAGAATTTATGGCAAATGTGTGACATATCTGAATACCTTCATGATGGAATCAAAGTAAAAAACTGAAAGCATTTCCTACTGAGGAGACTGCAGTACATGAGGAAATGAGGAAACTTCATAACAAATAAATCTCCCAAGATGGCCACCGGAGACAAAAGAGCCCAAATGTAGCCCAAAATCACCCAGATGTAGAACCAAATATAGCCCAATGACAGAAGTGTGCAAAACACTTATTATTTTGTGTTTTTGCAGTGTTATATAGTGCAGACTTGTCAGGTATTGGAGTGCTTTACATGAGCATTGGTTACATCACACAAGAACAAATTCATTTTGGTTGTAGACATGGGGAGACTAAGTGATTTGACCAGAATCACAGAATGTCGAGCTGAAGCAGAAACTCTAACCTGGTTCCCCAGTTGCAAAGTCTGCAGTTCTGGAAGTAACACCACATCCTCTCCCTTAAGTGCAACATTTAATCAAGTGGTCAACTGGATAAAAAAACATAAAGGTAACAAATAATTTAAAAGTGCTTTCTCGCTATTTGAAAACTCAGAAAATATGTCCTTATTTTAGTCTTTTAGAGCACTAACCATAATTTTGATGCCAATAAGACCCTCTCATATATGTAATTTCTAAAGGAAATGCTCTAGGTATTACAGTTTTGATTACATCAAGATGACGTCAGGCGTTCCACACTTTTGTAATAAATATAGAATGTTAGCAATCTAGTTGTTCATTAGGATACTGTTGAGAGGCAGAGGCCAGGGGCACGGACTCTGAAAATTGAAGGCAGGTAGGAGGGTGCAAAGGCAACAATTTAACCACACTGAGAGGCTGTGGCAGCACAACAGACTATGGAGGGCAGTGGAAAGGGGGGCAGGGGCAACAAACCAACAATACAGGACTTGCAAGAGAAGCTGTGGCAATGTAATAGACCATTGTGGGCAGAAGGAAGAGGCAATGGTAGTACAACCATACATGCCAACAGACCTGATTCAGCCAGGAAACGTCCAATGTTTTTAAGCTCAAATGGGCTTTATTTTATCTGTCTCCTGTCTACAATCTCCTCTTTTTCAATGTAACTCAAAGGGGAAAATCAATACCCCAGTTTTTTTCAAAATCTCCCTCTTACCAAGTTCAAAATGTTCGCAAGTATGGTATATTGGATCATGGAAGGAAATGGGGTAGGGACATGGACTTGGATAACAGGGGACAGGAGGGACATGGAGAGGTGCACCAAACTGACCCTGCAGGGCAGGCATCAGGGTTTGAAGCAGCACAATACACCACACAGGGTATGCGGGATGGGAGTGCAGCATAACAATCCATAGAAAGCAAGAGGGAGGGGACAGGACCATGCACATGGACAACAGAGAACAGAGGGGCAAGAGGCAGGACCATAATGGACAGACAGGAGAGAAAGCTGCAGCATAACAGACCATAAAGGACAGGAGGGATGGATCAGGGGCATTACAATGGAACAGACAAGCCAGGAGGGAGGGAGTAGGGGTCTGCACATGTAAACAGAGGGCTGGGGGCAAGGGGACAGGGCAGGAGCAGCAAGATAGCCATGGAGGTCAGGCAGGATGGGCACTAGAAGCAAGACACACCATGAAGAGCAACAGTGAGACTGTGATGGCATACACACAGACCATGGAGTGAAGGTGGGAGGGGTTCTGGGGCAGCTAACTGACCACACAGGGAAGGTGGGAGGGGCCATGGCAGCACAGAAGACCATGCATGGCAAGTGGGAGGGTTAGTGGTAGCACAATGGCTATGATGGGCAAGAAGGAGGGTGCAGGGGCATGCACAAAGGACGATGGAGGATAGAAGGGAGGGTCAGGACCTGTGCACAGACAAGAAAGTTCAGGGGAAGGGGCCTCACAACAGACCGCACGGGGCAGGCAGGAGGAGCAGTTGCAGCACAACAGACCAGGGAGGGCAGAAGGGTGTGGCAGTACAATGGACCATGTAGGACAGGAGGAAGAGGATAGGGGCATGGCATGTGGACAGGCACGGTGGAGGTGGCAGGGACAGGTTACAGTCATCTGACAATGCTAGGCAGGTGGGAGGGGTGTGGCAGCTCAACAGAACACTCAGAGTAGATAGGAGTGGCAGGTCCATGGAACATGGTGGGCAAAAACGATGGAGCAGGGGCATGCACAAAGACATCGGAGGGCAGGGGGGAGGAGAATAGGGGCAGCAAGCTAAGCACAGAGTTTAAGCAGGAGGTCAATGATGGGACATAGAATTGGGCAATGGAGGGCAGGAGGAGTGGACTGGTACATCATACTAAATTGAGGGCAGTGGCAGCACATCAGACCATGCATGGCAGGAGGGAGGAGGCTAGTCCATGGATTCACACAACAGAGGATAGGGAGGAGAGGGATGGGGCAGCAAGCTAAATGTTCAGAGAAGGCGGGGATAAGGAACTTTATTGTTGTTAAAACGTGTAACTGTGCGAACTACTTAAAATATGAACAAGTATGCAGCATAATCTCACTTTTATTCAGGAAGAAGAGGACGTTTGTGACTGTGACTCCGGGCTCACTTGGCAGAAACACCCCCTGACCCTCCACCCCCTATCGCAAAATGTAATGCCCGTGAAAAGGGTGGGTGAACACAGTGTTATATAGAACATAGTCCTGAGAGCACGATTGAAAATGAAAACTAGATATAGTGTATGGTATAAACTATGCACCAAAAAGTGTGATATAAGATGAACCGGGCGTGAAATATAATATGCAATACATTGTGCGCAGTGACAGATTCATTGGCGAGCGAGAGATAGCACAGGCACTAGCGCGTGCTATGCGATATGCGCCTTGGAGTGTAATATGCACAGGGCAGTGTTGTGTAACCTAACTAGTCTCTAAAGTTGTAATATAAAATATGTGCTGGGGAGTGTAACGTTGCATATGCACTGTGACAAAGATATGGATCCCAGATTGTAATATGTATGGCAAAGCACTGTGCATTATAACATAGGCATCGAGGAAGGCACGTTAGATGGGGCAATATAACCCATGCGAAGACAAGTGTGGCATGACATATTCACGGGGTGGTGTTACAGTGCACATGGCTAGAGAGTGTCATAGCATATGCACTAGCTAGTGGAATACAACACAGAGGTGTGTGGCACTCAGCAGGCAATGGTGGGTGTAACACAGCATTGGGCTCTGCCAGGAGCGCGCTGTGACTCTCAAGTGATGTTCGTCCCCTTTCCAGAGAGTAAAATAAAAAGTATTACCCATCCGGCAGTGGATGTGTGTTTTATTAACCGTGAGGGGGGTTTCTTGCATAGTTTTGGTCGAATTTTTGTCGAATCCCCTTTGAATGGCTTGGTGTGCATGTGTATTAAATGTGCCCGTCAATAGCTACCCATGTTTGTAGAAATAAACGACAAGGGTGTCTACCGGGATTAGCCACGGTAGGGCATCAGACATGTCAGAGCTTCACTAGTGGTGTAAATACATTCCACGTGGATTCATTGTATGCATAGTCGCCTTTTAATGAATATCACGCAAATCGTCATGGTGATAGGTACGTACGGTTTGTCCAGCATGTCCTAGGTGTGTCTATAAATATATATTTTTTAAAAATAATAAAAAACAGTGGCCGGCCCTGGGGATTGGGGTCAAAAAAATATAATTAGGAGACAGGCCCTGGGGGATGGGGTCATCAGGGCCAATAAATTAGAATAGGAAGGGGAACCACACAGCCCCCCTTCTTAAAAAATTAAAATAAATAAAAGACTGTCATCGTGCCGGAGGCCACGCCCCCTCCTTGCAGCACTCTGCAAACGCGCCCCTTGGCGAGTTGTAAGTTGGGGAATTAATTCCTCTTCAATACTGAGGGTCCCTGAGGGCCAACTAGCCCAACAGGCATCTCCAGTATGCACCAGGGAGCTGCGCTGCAGACAGGTGTTCTGAGGCCAAGCCCCTTTTTACACCTCTCTGCAACGCAGCTCTGTGGCGCTTACTGGAGGTACCTAGTGGTCTAGTTTGACCCTAGGGACCCTTAGGATTCAAGGGGACTTAATCTCTCAACTTAGAACAGCCACAGGGCGCGTTTACACAGTGGTGAAGGGAGGGGACGGGGCCTGAGGTGACGTGTGCAAACACGCACTATGGCACGTTTTCAATTGGGGATATAATTTTCCTTCAATACTTTGGGCCCCTGGGGGCTAACTAGCCCACCAAGTGCTTCCAGTAAGCGCCACTGAGCTGCATTGCAGAGAGGTGGTCCAGGATGTGCCACTTTTTACACCTCTCTGCAACGCAGCTCTGTGGCACTTACTGGAGGTACCTAGTGGGCTAGTTGGACCCTAGGGACCCTCAGGATTCAAATGAACTTAATCTCCCAACTAAAAACGGACACAGGGCGTGTTTACACAGTGGTAAAGGGAGGGGACGGGGCCTGAGTTAACGTGTGCAAAAACGCCCTGTGGCCTGTTTTAAGAGGTAGTTTTAATCCCCCTGCCCTATTATATACTAGGGGCTTACAGAGGAGGTCATGCTAATCACAGGGGGACCCCAACGCATAATGTTCCCTAGTGTATGTAGGTGTTTTCACTGTATTCTAAGTGTCTTTTAACATAGCACTGGCTCTAGGACTGGTTAGTCAGACTCAGTTACCACCAGTATCCGTCTGAAAAAGTTGAGGGTACAGGATGATTTTGCAACAAGGCTTCTTTCTGCTCTTCTTTTTGTTCTTTCTGCACGTTATCCTTCTTCCTGCACTTTTCTTCGTCTTTGAGGACTTCTGTTGCTTCTTTCTGCACTTCTTTTTTTTCTTTCTGTGCATTCTTTCTTCTTTCTTCACATGTCCTATCTCTGTAGGCATATTTAGAAATTAGCATTTAAAAAACCTTTGAAATTCACAGAAAAAACCATAGGTTTCAGGCACGTTATAGTTAGTAATTAGCATTTAAAAAACCTCAGAAATTCACTGAAAAAACCATAGGTTTCAGGGGTGTTATAGTTAGCTGGACTTTTCACTTGTACAAAACCATTGAAATTCCCCCGTTATAGTTAGTTCAGCTAACTATAACTCGCGCGCCCGCAATGCACTGCTGATGACGTCACATATTACATCACTCATGACATGGTCAGTGACATCACTCATGACATCACTGATGACATCTCAAATGACATCACTGATGACATCATCCAGTGAATGTGTGTTTTTCTGAAAATTAAATATGTTTTATATATGTATATCTCAAGGTCGATGGAAGAATAAATGGGTATATAAGTGTCTAAATGGATGATTTGTTTTTGAAAAATTGATTGTGTAACTGACTGATTAAGTGTATCATAGTGAATACATAGCTTAGTGAGTAATGTTTAAATATGTAAATATCTGTATCAGTCTCTCACTTTGTGTATAAGTGGCTGCATGGGTTGGTGAGTAGCTACATGGGTGTATATATGTATATTTATATATATATTTAACAGCAACTCCTCTCGCACTGCAGTTTGTAACGGTGAAGAACAGGAGCCTGGACCACAATTTTGTGCGAAGCAGTGAGTAGTTTATTGCTGCTCAATCAAACCTCAGCCATGATGCGTTTCGGGGCCATAGGCCCTTGATCACATTTATATATATTCTCATCAAGCATGAAGGATTACTCGCACTCCAGGAGATCTTTTGCCAAGCTTGTTTAATCCAGCGTTTTAACAGCCAACACCATCAAGCTATCTCAAACCAACTTGTTTCGACCAGATTGGTCTTGATCACGGTTAGCGGTGATCCACTCTTAGTGTCTATTTAGGATGCATTATGAGAAATGTGGTATTGCATTTAAAACACAGTGATATAGTGCACAGTGTGTGTTATTTTATATACAATGTATTCCGTGAAACAATTTTATCACTGTTCTTTCATAAAAGCATCAGTCTCTTGTTTTGTTATGTTTTTTTGGGGGGCACAATGTCTTTTTTATAATTGATTCATTTCATAAGGCTCAGTGTCCCGTTTGATCGCTAACTGGCGAGGAATGTTCCGACTGATTCTGGCCAGTAATTGAAATTGTGCAATCATTCTCATATATTGGCCAGTTCCCTGACTTGGGACCAAGGATTGCTCAGACTGGGAGTCATCATATACCTACTCGTCTTTTCCTTTTAAATATGGGCGCTAAATATAATCGTCTTATATAATATATTTAAGGACGGAGGCATCTTAGTAGTCTATACTTGACCGACTAAGTGGCCCATTCCCTTATGGAATCAACATTAAAGATTAATTAGCCCTGAAGAAGTCCTTTTGAAAAGGATGAAACGAGTCGGCTGTGTCTCAATTACCTTGAACATGTTTTAAAAAGACTCCATTGAAAATAAAGGAAGAAACTTGGAAGATCATTTGCTGACATGGATTTTATACAATTCTTTGTCTAAATTGCTGTGTGGTGCATCTGTGCTGTTGTGTTAATAAGGCTCAATGTCTCAGTGTCTATTGAGTCAGACCATGATTTCATATGACTCTTCTCTCAAATCAAAGATTTCCATTTCCATATCATCAGGCTCAGTGCCCTTCTATAAACTTTCTGAAATTCATTTCAGTTTTCTTATGATATATTACATGAATGTTTACAAATGTACATTTAGTTCTTCGTCCCCATTCAGGCCTGCCGGTTGTTTGGTGTGGAATCTGATTATCATTTTAGATTCTAGGCGTCTTAGTTTTTTAGTTCTATCACCACCTCTTTCATTTACCAGGATTGTTGCCAACCCCCAGTATTTCATTTGCTGCCAGCTATGGTTCTGATGCGTTTTCATATGTTTGGTCATTGCATACGTTGAATCATCATTTTGAATTGCCCAAATGTGTTCTAGAATACTCTTTTTGAGTTGGCAAATTGTGCTTCCAATATATCTGCAGCTGCAGTTACATTCTAGCATGTATACCACATATGTACTTTCACAATTGATTCTTTCCTTAATTATATATTTTCTTCTTGTGGAATCAATGATTTCCTTTTTGTTTTCACCTATCCTACAAACCTTGCATTTTTTGCATTTTTTTAATCCAGTTTGAAAATCTGTCAACCAAGATTTTATTTTTGGTTTTGAAAAATGTCTGTCTACCAGTTTGTCCTTAATCAATGGTGTACGTCTATAGGTGATGCTTGGTTTATCTTTCAATACTCTCATCATATCTGGATCCTTTAATAGCACATTCCAATGTTTGTTCATTATGCTTGCAATAGAATGATTTTCTTTGCTATATGTGAGGATCAATCTTATATCAGAGTTCTCGTCTGTCGGATCTTTGTTTTCTTTAGGGAATTGCAAAATTTGACCCCTAGGTATGCTCTCTGCCTTGTTCTTCCAGCTTTCACGTATGCAGGTTTATATCCTCTTTCTAGGAATATTTTGGTAGTTTCATCCATTTTACATTCCAGTTCTTTGTAATCTGAGCAACTCCGTTTCATACGCAAAAATTTGCCATATGGTATGCTTTGAATCAACGGTTCTGCGTGGAAACTTGAGCCGTGTAAGATGCCATTAGTAGCAGTTGGCTTGTAGTTGTTTTCAGTATTCCGTCCTCTTGATACACTTCAATGTCTAGAAACTGTATCCCTGTTTTACTGGAATTTTGTGTGAATTGCAATCCTTTCTCGTTGTCATTCAGGCGATTCACATATTGGCTGAATTCTTCAGATGTTCCCTTCCATATGATAAAAAGGTCATCGATAAATCGCAAACATAACATGATTTTCTCTGTATAGGCCTTCAGGTATTCAGCCCAGGCTACTGTCTTCCCCAACCAACCCATTGTGAGATTTGCATAACTGGTCGAAAAGGTAACCCCCATGGCGGTTCCGCACACCTGGCGATATAGTCGCTGGCCAAAGATGAAGATATTGTTTCTTAGACAGAGCTCCGCCATTTCTTTCATCATTTTTGAATGTTCCAGATATTTGATATCTCGCTATCCTAAAAAATATTCCAAAGCTCCAAGTCTCATATCATGACTGATTTTAGCCATTAGGTAGTCCTCATGCCATTGTATCTCAGTTAAGATTCTCAAAAAGTTGCCTGTATCTTTAATGTATGAATTTTATGTAGTTACAATAGGTGCCAAAAAAGAGTCTACATACTTCGAAAGGGGTTCATACAAACTATCACAACTGGAAATTATCGGTCTTCCTGGAGGATTTACCAGTGTCTTATGGATCTTTGGTATGAAGTATATAGTGGGGATCGTTGGATTATCCTTTGTTAAAAATTTAATTTCATCACTAGTCAATAATCCGTTTTCAAACCAGATCTTAACTTTAGCCTGCAATTCTAGTACTAAATCAATGATTGGATTGGATTTCAGTTTTGTGTACTTTTCAATGACGTTCAATTATCGTAATGCCTCTTTTTTTATATTGCGTTTTTTCCATCACAACAATATTACCGCCTTTGTCGGCGTGTTTGATTTCCAAATTCTCATTTTCCATTAATTCCTTCAACGCTTTTCTCTCTGTTTTGGTCAGATTCTCTTATCTCTTACTCATTGATTTATTCATTAAATTCTCCAAATCCAAAATCAGTTCATAATACAGGTCAATCTTGTTCCCTGGATTTAAAAAAGGACAGAATTTAGATTTTGGATTGAATCTTGTTCTTTCTCTTCCTGTCGTCTCAAAGCCCAATTTTGTTATTATGTCTGATTTATCCAACTCCTCATCCTGTATGTCATGTGTTAGATCATATATTGTTTTCATTTCAGATATTTGATTTATTGCGATATTTGGAGATGCATCCGTTGTATCACTTGCCGGTGGAGGTTCTCTTTTTTTATTTGTTTTTGACAAAGAATTTGGGCTATTTTATTTTCCGTATATATTTTATACATGTCGATTTTAGTTTCCACTATGTCATGGTGGATCTCTGGACAAAACATCAGTCCTTTATTTAGCACTATACATTGGTCTTTAGTTAATATTGTATTTGACAAATTCACTATTAAGTTCTACTCTGTTTCCAAGTTGTAACTAGAATTTATTTTCTTGATTTGCTCCACTATGTATATTAATTTGTGTTTCCTGAGGCTTCTCCTTGTTTTTCTATGTTTGATTGTTCTGTTCCTCTGCCTCTTTCCCTCCCTCTTTTGTTGCCTGGCCGCTGATCTATATACAACAGTCTAATTTCTTCTAAAAAAAGAGGTTTTCTTTCTGTAGTAGCAGTGTTTTCTCTTTCGATCAGCTCTGCTTCAGATTCACTTATTGTTGTATCTGACTCATTATATCTTGTTGGTTTCTTCGTTATTTGCTTTTTCAAATGTGTGAATCTTTTGGCGAAAGTGAATATTGTTCCGATCTCGTAATGTCTCTCATCACTACAGAATTTCCTTTGTTTTCTCTCTTCAATTTCTTTTTCATATGTATCCCATTAGATTTCCATTTCACTTCTATATTTGCTACTTTCTTCCTCTTTTTTGCAAGACTAAATGTCTTTTTCCAAAGTTGTAATAGTTTTATGGATGTCATCCAGGTCTTTTTTATCGGAGGGCATGCCATATTATTTCGGCCCAACTCCTCCAACATTTCAGGCCTTGTATATGGATGGTTCGGAAGGGTAAAGATTCTAAGTCCTCTAGGGACCCAGTTTACCTCCAAGTACTTCTCCATGGTTATTATTTCCCGCCCTTTATTGATTTCTTTCTTCATTGATTTTTTCAAAAGAAAAAACAGATTTTTCAAGGTCCTTTCACCCCCTTGCTGGTTGGTGATGTCTATTGTTTTATCTCCATTTAGGGTATCTTTATTACTGGTGAAGAGAGACTCTTCTTTCATCTATCTCTTATCCACTCTTGCCTCCATGGTTGACATGATCTTATTTACTTGTCTAATACACTGACCCAGACAATAATAATTTCCTTAGTATATTCTTTCTAGTATGGATCACTTTTAAATTATTTCCTTTGTAAACTCTTGCTAGTTTTAGTTCAACCACTATTGAACATGTGTAGAATCTTTATTGATTTTTAATTTTATTTCATACGTGCGGCACGTTTTCCCATCTAAGTACTTATTCTTAATTATTCTTCGCCTTCATTAGATATGTGTCAAAATGTATTTCATTTTCAAGTGCTGAACAGTTTTTCAATGGTGATTCACTCCACCAAAATGAGAAACTTGTGGCGTATCCTTTAATGGTTGCTGCTGCCATGAATCACCATGGCAACGTTTGTCTAAATGCTTTCACATTCCTCCTAGCACGGAACGGCTTCTAATCACACATACATATGTTTATATAACATTCTTAAACTTTTTAGAAACAATCAGTAACTTGATGATGTCATCAGTAATGTAATTTAAGATGTCACCAGTGATGTAATCAGAGATGTCACTGACTATGTTATGAATGATGCAATATGTGACATCATCAGCAGTGCATTGCGGGGTGTGTTATAGTTAGCTCAGCTAACTATAACGGCTGAATTTCTCTTGTTTTTATGAGTGAAATGTCAGCCTAACTAAAAGGTTCCTGTAGCCTGTGTTTTTTACAGTGAATCCACACACACACACACACACACACACACACACACACACACACACACACACACACACCCACACACACACACACACACACACACACACACTTGTTGATCGGATAGGGTGTGTGCCCTGGTCAAACACAGCCACAATCCCTTGCAGAGTGAACCACAAAAATTCACCAAATTATATACATATTATGCTTACTTTCCAGTGTCTGCAGTGGAAATTATGAAAAAAGAGATAAGTAGGGAATGTCCCAGATTTCAGAGCTTGAGACATAAACTGACGGTGTTCTAAAAAAATTTAAGAATTTAAAAAGTGTAATTATTTTGATCAAATTTGTGTGACCAACTAGAGATATTTTCAGATGTTCCTATGCTGATGCGCAGCATCTTATTGAAATATATATGTAGTAACTTTCAGCTCTAAGGATGTTCATCTGAATGAAGCACGTGGACTGCATTAATTTTTATGGTTGGAATTCAATAAAGAAGATTTTTGTTCTAAATCAAGAGGGTCTTCGTTTTCACACACTGGATGTAATGGATTTAACATATGATGGACTTCGAATTGAGTACTCCTTGATTAATATTGTTTATTTTATCTGTCTGGGCAGTTGTATCTTGAGCAGCTGGTACTGTTCCTGGTTGCACCCATACCAATGATGGGGACACATTTGGATGTGCTGTGTTCTTTGGCCTAACTGCTTCTGTAATTTCTGGTGGTAATTGACTCTAAATGATTTCCTAAACTTGTCCACTAGGATTAACTCTTTACAGGTTGGAGTTCTCCTCTTCTGACCAATACAAGTTCTTTTGTCTATATTTAATTTGTAGCCTGACTATTTACCAAACTCTGAAGCTATGTATTCAGTAGTTGCTAGAGTTTGCTCCACTCTTGAGGTGCATACTACGATGTTGTCAGCATACGCTGTAAACTTGACCTGTACCCCTTGTGCAACTATTTGAAACCTGGTGTGCATTTAGAGTGGTGGGAGGAGTTTCACTTGCACCGGAAAACCTGTGTCTCTTTTTTCAGAATGCTGTCTCCCCCCCTATGGTCATGCTGCACCAGGTAGGACTGGACTGGTTTGGACTGGGTCCAAAGACCCCTGCCACAAAAAGAACAATGACAATCTGGGGTATAAGTATTGGATCTAAGACCCCAGGACTTTAGATGACTTCCAGGAACAAGAGGACCCCGCCAAGAAGAGGAGCGGAGACTGTGTGAGGAGCGTTGCCTTTTCTGAGTGAGGGGTGGGTTAGGCTGCAGTTGCTGCTTCTATCTGTGGTAGAGGAAAAGGATTGACTATTTTTGCCCTGCTGTGGTATCCTGCTTTGGAAGGAAATCTACAAGGGCTTGTGTGTGCTTGCCTCCTGTTGGAGGTCTCAAGGATACAAAAGATTTCAGGAGAAAGATCCCAGCTATATCTGTAAAGAAAAAGATGCCTGGGAGGAGAGCTGGAGAAGCTGAGTGAGGAGCCCTGTCCTTAACATGTGTGGGGTAGGACGGCCTGCAGTGGTTGCTCCAGCCTGGAGCAGAGAAAGGACTGACTGTCCTTGTGCCTGTATCTTTGCAAAAGAAATAAGCTTGTGTGGAGTGCTTTTGTTTTACAGCCCAGCGCATGCAGATCGTTGTATGCTGCCACTTTGACGCTTTGGTTTGCACTACCTCGCGTGAAGCGATGCCCTTGCCTCGTGGTTACTGAGTGAAGGGAGGGGAGATCTGAGGCAGACGAAGTGCTCTCCCTGTCCCTGGCATATGCCAGCAGTTAACTACAGTCGGGGCTCTGTTACGTGGCCCCGGGCTGCACAGGACTGGGGCTACCACAAGGAAGACCAGGCAGCAGGCATCGCCGCTCTGTGGAGTTCTCTCCCTGAGGCAGCACAGCAGCGAGGGTAGTCCAGCGCAGCCTCAGGGAAAAACATGAGGAAGGAGGGCAGAGTCACCAAGGTGGCCAGAAGAAGGTGCACTGCTCGTCATTGGCAGAGCCCCGAGCCAAATACTGTACTTGGGAAAGAAGCCGCACCAGGAAATCCCTCTGCAGCATAGCCCCTTCACTTTTGAAATGGAGCCCCAGATCGGCAGCCTGTCACTGCTGAAAGAGGTACCATCCAGGGCAGGCCTCCATGCACTATGCAGACTGTAGGAGTTCCAGCCCAGAACCCGGTGAGGGCTTGAGGCCAGGGAACACCCCCTGCACCACAGCCTGGGTGGCCCGAGATTGTCGGCAGCTGTGCTGCAGGCTCAAGGCAGGTGCAGGAGTTAGTTCAGCCAATGGTGGAGACCGTTGAAGGTCTCCCATGTAGAGAGCATGAACAAGCCCCCCCACACTGCGGGGGCCTTGATTGATTGGAAATCAGCTGCAGGACGGGAGTGAAACCCTCAACGGAATTCCCGATTCTGCATAGGCTCCTATATAATTACCATATGCCCTATGAAAGCAGCGCAGAAGCACTGCAGCTGCGTGTTAGAGGCAAATTATTTGGGCACAATGTTATCTAGTTTTTCACATGATTTGGGATATTCACGTACAGTACATGCTCAGACGTGAGTCCCTTGCTCACTTTGCCACTGGATTCAAGCAAGCCTGGCTGAAGATGGCTGAAGTGCCAGATACCGGTCCTAGGAGGCTTGTTTCCGGTCCAGGGAAGACATGGCTTGGCAGTTCGGGCTGGACTGTTCCCATGAGGCACAGGGTCAGACTGATTTGCATATGGCCATGTCTGAACTGGGGTGGCAGAGTGGGCTAAAGAACGGTAATGGATTAAACCCAGATCAGTTGACTGGGGGTGAGTGCTTGCAATGTTCAACACTCCGTCCATCATTTCCTTTGGTTTTTGCTTTCTACAGGATTGGGCGCCGGAGCAAGTGTTATTGTTATTGTTATTGTTATTTTGGATTTATATCGCGCACAATCACCTACAGGTCTCTAGGCGCGCGGAAATCGATGGTAACTGACAATAAACTAGGCAAACACAGAATGAAAGGCACTTTTTTGATCTAGTTTACACCCAAGGTTCTTTTAAACAGCAATGTTTTTAGCATCCTTCTAAATCGCAGGAGATTCCCCTCCCTGCGCATCACCTCAGGCAGCGTGTTCCATAGCTGAGGGACTAATACAGAGAAGGCTCTTCCTCCCTTAGTTACAAGTTTGTAACGGGGGCAGACCAGAAGCTGAGAGTCTGAGGATCTAAGTGTTCTCACTGGGCTGTACACCTCTAGACGATCAGTGATGTAGGCTGGTGCCTGACCATAGATAGCCTTATGAACTGTGCATAAGTTTTTGAATTCCACTCTCTCTTTAATGGGGAGCCAATGCAAGCTGTGTAGCAGGGGAGAGGCCTTAGTTCTCCTTGGGAGTCTAAAAATTAGGCGTGCAGCATCATTCATCACGACCTGCAATCTGTTAGTGAGAGTTTTAGGTAGGCCAAGGTAGAGAGCGTTTCCGTAGTCTATCCTTGAGATGACGGTTGCTGCTACAATTGAGCGCATCATTGATTGGTAGAGGACAGGGGTTAACTTTCGTAACTGTCGGATGATATTTGTACAGCTACCCACCACAGATGAAATTTGACTGGCCATTGACAAGTCGCAATCCAGTTTGATCCCCAAGTTCTTTACGTTCCTACTTGGTTTTGGAGCAGGGCCCAACTCCGCTGGCCAATAGAGGTCACTCCAGGGTGAGGCGGTGGATGGAATCACCAATACCTCGGTCTTATCTGGATTGATCTTTAATAGATTTTCAGTCATCCATTGTACAGTGTACCTCAATATGTTCTGAGCGTTGAGTTGTGCGGTCCTTGAGTTATCGATACTCAGCAACTCAGCAAGTGTATGCCGTTCCTCCGTTCACAGCCCTCAGCCCAAATTCAATGCCAGTGAGCGGATGTGGTAATGATCACACCATTGTGGAGATACAAGTATGGTTTCCGATTCTTCTGGAACTTTCCTGTTCTTCTCCAATCCGACTCCCCCTGTTTACTCACCATCCTGTGTACAGCTTTATTGGACTACCTGAAGTTGTGCATTGTGCAGTGCCTTAAGGTTTACGAGGAAATGTCAGAAGAATTCAGACCCTCAGTGGAGCGGCAGCTTCTTATTGCTCTGAAGAAACTGTATAGGGCATTGAGTGCCTTCTCCCACCAAGTTATGTACTGTGTCTTTACACACAGAAAAAGACCCATACTGATTTCTTTCTTTGTTCATAGGATCGAATGGGAACAAAGAGGACCAGTGAGGTGGTTCTTGAGGCTGGACTCGTGCCACGAAAGAGGAGGCTCAACAGGGAGGAAGGACTATTACAGATGCGGGAGTAGCCTAATTAGATGATAGCATGGACTATCATTGTTATGTTATTGGTGTTGTTTTAAAGTAAATAAAATGTGTTTGGAAAACAAAATGGCTGCTATAATAAAAAGTGAAGAGAGAAAAGCATAATCTTCCCCTCCGTTTCCTTAGTAGAATTGAAACTTTCCTACACAATAGGAACAATTTTCAATCTTGGTTATTGACACAGATCATGGCACATAGTTAGTCATATAATACCTTGATCCATCTAGTAGATTTTTGCCATGTCTCATTTGATTTAATGCTCCTGTACAAAAGGCCAAGAGATGTGATCAAAGGCCTTTTTCATATCTAATAATACCACTTTTGAAAAATCTTGAGTTGTTTCTGCTCTTTCCAATAGGCACTTTATCAGGATAGCCTGTGATGTAGTTACTCTACCTTGAGCAAAGCTGTGTTGCCATTCTGTTACTAGCATGGGGATGAAATTGGTTAAACCAGTTGGCCAGGACTTTTTCATAGATCTTAATGTCTGCATTTCATATTGATGTAGGCCTATATGATGAGTTCCTGATGTGTGAAATACTAGAGTCTAGCTTAAATTAATGTACTTGGAATGTAGCCATTATTAGTTATTTCCTTTGTAGCTGCCCAGAAAAGTGGGACTACCTTTGGGCACACAGTGCCTAATATAATTCCTTCTGTGCAGAGGGTTTGCTGTTGGGCATCAATTGATTTACATCCTGCACTTCCTGAAGGGGTATTTCTTTTTGTAGTTCTATAGATAGTTCAGGCTCAAAAAACTCCAAATTACTCTTCGAGAATGACTATGAGTTTTGGACTGTTTAACTTAAAATCAGTTTTGCCTGTATGCAGTTCAAATTCCAGCTAGATATTTTAATATTCCAGCTAGATATTCTTAAGAGTCACCTGTTTAATATTGACATATTTAAAAAGTGTTCCTGGTTGCAAATAGCTATCACAACTTAGCAGCTTTACCATAAGTATCTGTCCCCCATTTTCCCCTCGCAGTTGGGTTTCCTACACCCGTGTATCTCCCACCTCAGTTCTTCCCCCACTCATAATTCTCTTCCTCACTTAGTATGAGGAAGCCCTTGTCAGTTTAGGCTATAACAATAGCCTTCTCCCTGAACCTAGGTGGAGCACGTGGCAGCTGTCATATGAAAGGTAGAAATGAAGCCTAAGATATCATATTATCTACTCTTCATGAAAATGGAGATATTACCATTCAAGTATTGTTTTAAAGCCTTTTATCAAGGTAGATAGCTAGCTATCACTTCCTTTAAAAATAATTTTGATTTACTTAATCCTTGCCAGCACTTAATAGTACTTGATCGTCCTTTTCAGAGTCCTTTACAGATGGTGAGATGGTTGGTTGATTGATGAAGGTTTGTAATTGTCATGTTTTCTTGTGGTATTCTCTATCAGAGCACCCAACTTACTGACCTTCTGTCTGTGATTTTAATAACTAAGGGACCAATTTACAAGCCCCTTGCTCCGCCGGTGTGTCACTTTTTTTGACCCACCGGCAGCGCAGTGTGGCGCTCCATATTTACAAGGCCATGTAAAGCCACCCTGCATGGCCTTGTACATAGGGTCCCTTTTTACGCAGCACTGTGAGTGAAAGGGGCATTCCATGGGTATTGCTGTGGGTGTTCCCAAGCAACACCCATGGATTCTGCCGCATTCCCAGATTTACAACTTTACATAAACTTGGGAATGTGTCAGAATCCTATGCCTCACCAGGGGAGGTGTAAGGAGGTGCAACGAGGAGAAATACTTTTATTTCTTCTCGTTTTTTCCTCTTTCTATGCATGCTGCATTCTGCAGCACACATAGAAAGAGGAAAACACCCATCGGGATTGTTTTTGCGCAGGAAGGTGTCCCTTCCTGCACAAAAACAAACATTTCTGCAATGCAGGCACCCTTGCACCATGGTGCAAGGGTGCCTGCGTTGGCCTGTATTGTGCCTGCCTTGGCCTGCCATTGTGCGCCACCACAGGGGAGAGCTCGCAGATACGTCATAGTGGGAATATGATGCATCCCTGTGCTTTGAAAGTAACGTAGTGTGGCACAGCCAAATGGCTTGTGGCACAATGCTGCGTTACATTCTTGTAAATAAGGCCCATAATTTCTTTCAACCGACCTTTCGCTGTACCCTCCGACTCAAAGGAGCCCACTTTTCCTTGGAATTTAACTCTGTATTTTGAGGGTTCCATAGGAATGGCTTCTGTATCAGTTGACACAGATGCCATATCCTGTTCTTCTGGCATAATCTGAATAAACAAATATTGACATACTATCAACATTTCCAAGTCTGTTAATTTTAGCTTTTAGAGAGATATATATATATATATATATATATATATATATATTTCTTTTTTTTTTTACTTGGGTTGTGAATAGCTGCGGAAATGCCAATTTCCCTTGATTTGTTGGGATTCATTTGGGGTCTGAATGGGATTCTATAGGTTCATTGACTTCCAATATTAAAATTCCGTTCTTTTTGTTCCACTTCTGACATGATTTGGTCAACTGGTACCTCTGTAGATTACAGTGTTAAAATCCTGTGTATATCTGGAATGCTGAAAAAGCGAAGATCTGTGCTTCATTGGAGATTCTCCATATCATCTAATTTTTCATGCATTCCCAACATTAAACCACATTGTCTTGCTCACAGCCATGCATTCCACGTCTGCTATCCTCTCTTCAAATTCTGTGATAAATTTTTTTGCCATAACCAGTATATTTTGATTAACATAAAATAGTGTCTCTTACATCTGTTATTTCGCACTGGCTGTACATTGAGGCCGATTTACAAATATTTTGCTCTGGGTTTGTTTCACAAAAGTGACACAAACCTGCGCAAATTGTTTTTTTAATTATTTACTTTGCAGTGCAAAACTTGTTTAGTGCTGGAAAGTTGCCTGAAAGTAATGTTGATCTAGGCATAGTATATTGAACTGAAAGGGTAATCTTCCAGTACAAAACTTATGCTATACTCACTCAGGCACCCTTACACTATGGTGCAAAGGTCTGTGTGTGTGGCACTCGGCAGCATAATTCTACGCTAGCGCTAGGGAGAGAGCAGGATAGTGCCATGTCCCTGTAGATATGGGGCTTTTCTGCTCCCTCACACAGAGGGCTTGGCAGTTCGGGCTGGACTGTTCCCATGAGGCACAGGGTCAAGACTAATTTGCATATGGCCATGTCTAAACTGGTGTGGTGTAGTGGGCAAAAGAACAATGGATTTAACCCAGATCTCTTGACTGGGGGAGAATGTATGCATTGTCAGCATTCCGTCCATCATTTGTTTGTTGTAACGCTTTTCGCCCTAAGTGGGATGGGTATTCCCAGACGTGGGACCCGTGCTCACTACGCCACTGGAGTCAAGCTATCCTGGCTGATGACGGCTGACAGCCAGAAACCGGTCCTAGGATGCTTGATTCCGGTCCAGGGAAGACATGGCTTGTCAGTTCGGGCTGGACTGTTCCCATGAGGCACAGGGTCAAGACTGATTTGCATATGGCCATGTCTAAACTGGGGTGGTGTAGTGGGCAAAAGAACGATGGATTTAACCCAGATCTCTTGACTGGGGGAGAATGTATGCATTGTCAGCATTCCGTCCATCATTTGTTTGTTGTAACGCTTTTCGCCCTAAGTGGGATGGGTATTCCCAGACGTGGGACCCGTGCTCACTACGCCACTGGAGTCAAGCTATCCTGGCTGATGACGGCTGATAGCCAGAAACCGGTCCTAGGATGCTTGATTCCGGTCCAGGGAAGACATGGCTTGGCAGTTCGGGCTGGACTGTTCCCATGAGGCACAGGGTCAAGACTGATTTGCATATGGCCATGTCTAAACTGGGGTGGTGTAGTGGGCAAAAGAACGATGGATTTAACCCAGATCTCTTGACTGGGGGAGAATGTATGCATTGTCAGCATTCCGTCCATCATTTGTTTGTTGTAACGCTTTTCGCCCTAAGTGGGATGGGTATTCCCAGACGTGGGACCCGTGCTCACTACGCCACTGGAGTCAAGCTATCCTGGCTGATGACGGCTGATAGCCAGAAACCGGTCCTAGGATGCTTGATTCCGGTCCAGGGAAGACATGGCTTGGCAGTTCGGGCTGGACTGTTCCCATGAGGCACAGGGTCAAGACTGATTTGCATATGGCCATGTCTAAACTGGGTTGGTGTAGTGGGCAAAAGAACGATGGATTTAACCCAGATCTCTTGACTGGGGGAGAATGTATGCATTGTCAGCATTCCGTCCATCATTTGTTTGTTGTAACGCTTTTCGCCCTAAGTGGGATGGGTATTCCCAGACGTGGGACCCGTGCTCACTACGCCACTGGAGTCAAGCTATCCTGGATGATGACGGCTGACAGCCAGAAACCGGTCCTAGGATGCTTGATTCCGGTCCAGGGAAGACATGGCTTGGCAGTTCGGGCTGGACTGTTCCCATGAGGCACAGGGTCAAGACTGATTTGCATATGGCCATGTCTAAACTGGGGTGGTGTAGTGGGCAAAAGAACGATGGATTTAACCCAGATCTCTTGACTGGGGGAGAATGTATGCATTGTCAGCATTCCGTCCATCATTTGTTTGTTGTAACGCTTTTCGCCCTAAGTGGGATGGGTATTCCCAGACGTGGGACCCGTGCTCACTACGCCACTGGAGTCAAGCTATCCTGGCTGATGACGGCTGATAGCCAGAAACCGGTCCTAGGATGCTTGATTCCGGTCCAGGGAAGACATGGCTTGGCAGTTCGGGCTGGACTGTTCCCATGAGGCACAGGGTCAAGACTGATTTGCATATGGCCATGTCTAAACTGGGGTGGTGTAGTGGGCAAAAGAACGATGGATTTAACCCAGATCTCTTGACTGGGGGAGAATGTATGCATTGTCCATCATTTGTTTGTTGTAACCCTCACACAGAGCAGCACAGCAACTTTGGGTACTGCGCTGCGCTGTGTGAAAGTTTTGTAAAGTTGGGCCTTGAAGTTTGCTCTTATTTATTTGCATAGGGTCTGTATTCCTTGCGTAATCAAAAGTAGTGATGGCTCAACAGCATATATTGAGGGACACATTTACTAACATTTGCCGCAGCGCAATGCAGCAATGCACCCTAGCAAGACAACTTGCTAGGGTGCTGCATGAAATGGAGAGAGCAGGAATGTGCCAAATCTAATAAGGCATGGTGCATTCCAGCATTCTGTCTGGTCTGGCATACTGAGTGCAGCCTAGCGCCATCACAGGCACCCTTGAGTCATGGTGCAAGGGTGCCTGCATTGCAGGCATGATTGATTTTGTGCTGGAAGGACCACCTTCCTGGACAAAAACAATCCTCTGAGCTTTTTTCTTCTTTCTGTGTGTAGAAAGAGGAAAAAAACTGGAAGGAATACATATTCCTTCTCGCTACTCCTCCCCTGGGAAGTCCTGGTATGTTTACGCATTCCAAGGTTTACTAGTGTTAGTAAATCTGGGAGTGCACCAAAATCCATGACTGGATGCATCGGAACACCGACACTCTACCCATGGAACACCTTCTCTGGGCAGAGTAACTCAAGCAGCAACCTGTGCTGCTGTTGGTTACTTCAGATTTACTATGCCATGCAGAGTCACGCAAGGTGGCTCTGTATGGCATAGTAAATCTCACTTAAGGGCATGTGTCGTCTCGTGTGATGCAATGGCGATACAAGCCTTACTTAAATCTGGGTCTAAGTGTTTATCTCTCTCTTCTCGACTGCGAGTCGGATCTGTTCTCATAGTTGCCAAATATTGTGAGTGGTCATGTAACTTATTTATTAGTTTAATTGTCGCTTTGTCTTCTCCTTCACTTTCAGAAACTACCCCCTCCCTGTAGAGGCTAGCCGCCAGTGGGATCCATATAGGGTCGACTTTTGAGTGGTAGTGGGAATGGTTTGCTCATATGAGAGCCTAAAAAGCATACTACCACTGTAACAGCGCCTCCAGCACGTCCGTGCACAGTGTGGCATGCACCATGGCGTGCATGCCATACAGTGCACTTTTGGAGGGGCACATTATGTGCCCCCCGCATGCACTCCCATGGGCAGATTTGCCAGGGGGCCCTGTTGGGCTGCCCGCTACATGCCTTTCTGTGAAGCATTTGATGGCGGTGTCCCGGTCATGAAATGCTTGGTGGAAAGCAGGTGATTCCCACCTGCTTCCACTTCCGCCACGGGATCCTGGATCCTGGCGGTGGTCTTGTGGCGGTCCCACCAATGTAATCCGGTGGGAGGCCCGATACGTTGGCACCAGTTGGACCACCATGCACAGGTCCCGTGGTCTCAGTACCACCGTACTCGTAATTTGGCCCTTTGCTTCCATTACACTTCAGAATTACAAAAAAATGTGCTTCACTTGTGCTTTCCTAGTCGCTGATATAATTTGAAAAATGCATATCGTTAATTTGGTAGTTAAATGTGGTTGTGTGTTAGAAAAAAGAACTAACATCCTACAGCCTTTCCTTTTTCACCTATATCAATTTTAAAAAATCCTCTCACTTTGCAGTCAGAAAAATAAAAGTACACACCAGGTTCCAAAACATGCAGCAATTTGTCAGATGACATAGCCCGACATTTGTAGTCTTTGTAGGCCCATCAAATGTGACAAGATAAACACGACATTTAAAGGTATTTCTATTGCTCATTCACTTTCTGAACTCTGCAGCACCCCCAGCATCACTACTTCCAGCGCCTGTGCCTTGAGGGATTGATTGCTGACTGTACTCCTTGCCTTCGCACGCTCTGTGCAAACATTATTTAACATCATCCACTATACATTTTATCAAAATAAATCACGTGGGCGGGCACAACCAATTTGTTTTTTCTTTACTTAATGGGGCATTGGCATGTAAACGTTTAAAGACCATTGCTATAGTGCCATGCTTAAAAAAGATCACAGCATTCTAAAATACAATTTTCACTTTCTCCTAACAATCTGCATGCTGCCTATCAATTTTACAACAAACTGTTCAAACCAGCATCTCTTCTCTCTCTGTAGCTGACTGCAGAGAACAGGTGTCCTGCCAAGGCCTGTTGACCTTGGGCTGTGCTTTCACAGCTGCAGCTGCTCCGCGGTCTTTGTGTGCTTAAATCACCTCAGTACCCAACAAGCGCAGGGCCCTTTTACAGATAAAGTAAAAACCACAGTGCAGCTTCGGTGCCACGGGACTCCATCACGCACCACTGGGACCATGAAAGGCATTGTTAGTCACACTAAAATGAGCATCCACAAAGCTTTCAGCCTTAGGGTCAAGACTGTGTCTCAAAAAACAGATATTACAGCCCAGAATTACAAGTTAACACAGACCCGACGAAAAGTCTTCTGCTGCTGTTTGCAAACGAATGCAAATCGCAATTTGTGTTGGTTTGTAACAAAAAGTAATGCAACAAAGCACAATACGCTGCCTTGCAATATTTTTTATCAGGGTGCTGCTCCATGATTGGTGCATTCCCGTAGATCCACCCATGGAGTTTGATGCAAATCCATATCGAGAAAGACTTGTAGACATGAATTTACATCAAAAGCCTGTGCCTACCTGAGGCCGGCTAATAAAGAGAAAGATCTTTATTCCCCTTGTTTTTTCCTCTTTGTATGTGTGGTGCATTCTGCAGCACCCATATACTGGGGAAATTGCCTTTCAACACTAGAGCCACTAACTCTGTGCGCAATGAGTTATGAGCACCATCTGTTTGGACCCCAGTGGCATCAGAGCCCATGGCCTGGTGGTTTTCTGCATCTTCTTCTGGCTGGACCGGACTTGGTGTCTGACATGTGTCTGTTCCATTCATCTCCACCATAGTGACTATCAGCGTGGGCCTGTCCTCTGCATCCTGCCCTGGAGGTACACCTTCCACTGTCCATAGAGACACTCCGCAACAAGGCTCCTTGTCATCCTGAAAACCTGCTCTGCACCCGTAACCCTGCCCCAGTGCACTGCAAGTCAGTGGACCGTGGCGGCAGGCCCGTGCAAGACGATGTGCATCCGGGCCACTAACTCTGTGCAGCACAAAAAATCATGGGGCCTTTATGGTTGTATGGTTGTGTCCTTTACGATGTACACTGTTGTCGATTTCTGACTGCACCAGGCAGCCCTTGCCGGCTGGTGTGCACACACCCCACACACATCCAACACAGTTGTCACTTGGTAAGTGTGCCTGATAATAAATATGGCTGTGCGCACGTGCCCGTAGCCATTCACACCATCTGAGCAAGTGTGTCCGTGTGTTCATTGTGTCAGCTTGATGTGCACGGGCCCTGCAACATCACAGTGTGCTGTCTTCCGTGGACGTTGCCATGTCACCTCAGCGTTGGCAGTGACCCTGGACATGTAGCCCCGCACCACCTGCCCCCCTGCATACACAGGCTGCGTGTGCTGGTTCGGCAGGGGGGCAGAGCGTGGTCCGGATCTGGCCCGGTGCAGATAGTGCAGTAAGTGTCTCTCTGTATTGGGGTGTTGTCGCCACCAGGGCCACTTTATATGATGTTGCAATGTGGCATGTACCAGGAGGGCGGGTCCGCAGGTACAGGGACATGTAGGAGCGCTAGGACGCTCGGGGTCTTGGCACATGCATGCCAGGTGTGATGTGTATCAGTCTTGCGGATGCATGAGTCTATTGCCTGGCTTCATTTACAGCGCGATCCCAGCCAGCCATGGGCTGGACACATGTGTCCACCCTGTCTGGACCATTGGCCTATACCCAAGTGGGCGCACACCTTTGAAGGCCAGCGTCGCGGTGTTGTTGGCATGGCGCTGGACATGCGCGGACAGGCATTAGAATGGTGTCCCGTAGGAGTGCACTTGATGCAACCGTGCAGCGCACACAAGTGTGGGTGCCCGTGGCAGGGCGGAGCAGCTGTGTGGCAACATGACACACAGTGAGTCCGCTCATGTGCATCATGCTGGGCATATCATCCATGATTCCCAGGGTCGCAGACGTCCCACCACACCCACAACCGGCCTCTGTACGTCTCCTGTATGCATGCAGCTGGTGAAGTTACTGTAGGGATGAAAGGTCCTTTTTCTGTACTATCAGGCGGTAGCACATCTGCAGCTCCGAGCAGGAACTTGCATGTGTCCAGCACCCCCTGACAGGTACGATAGCATTTGCTTGCGACTCCCACACAATGCATTGCCCGGCGTGAGACCAACGTGTACACATCCCACACGCAGTGGTCCTTGGTTGTAGTTGGCATGCATGATATGGCCTTCACACGTACTCCCACCCCACCCAAGGCCTGCACCCGTTGCACATAGACACTGCTTATTGCACCGAGCTGTGCCATTTCATCCACCGGACTGTCTCAAGGCAAGCCAGTGCCGCTTCAAGCAGAGCCGCTGACGCAATGGCAGACCATCCCGGACACATGTTCTACTCCAGTCATGTGGAGCTGTACCGTGCACGTTTGCTGCATGTACTGGGGGCACTGCCATTGACAGTGCTGCGGATCAGTTACCGGGTGGGCTTCCGCCTGGCGCACGTCACCTGTGTGAAACCTGTGTTGCATTGTCGCTCGTGCATATTTGAGTGGTCCATGGATGTCTGCCTCTCCAACGTAACGGTAGCTGACCTGGATTTCGACTTGTGTGTGCGCCCCCTGTTGGATCACGACCACGAGTGTCACCAGGATGGCCGCTTATGGCATGCATGGATGTTCGGCATGCAGGCTGGAAACTGGACCTGGGAGATTGCACGAGTCGCCGTGTGCAGTGAGCACATTGAGCCACTACCCGATTGGGCTTTGGTGCACATTGGGTCCACTGGTTGGAGTCAGCACATCTGTCCTGGTCAGCTGATGGACTACGTCGACGACATGTCAGATGTGGTGGACGACGATTGCTCATTGGAGATGTTGGCCTATGCAGCTGCACTCACGTTCATGGACAAGTGACAAGATACCTGCAGCCACAACTGGATGTGAGCCATTGCACTTGTCACGACACATGGTTGCATGTTGTGGATATCGTCACAAGTCCAGAGACGACAGTGGACATGGCTGCATTGGCTACACAGGTAGTGGATGGTGACATATGACCTTTGCAATAGTACTGAGACATGGCACTGAAATCACCACGAGGGAGGCATAATGATTCTGTTGACTGAATAATGAAGAATGCTGTATAAGTTGACCACTGAAAAGCGTTGACATATGATTTTATGTATATGTTTCTTGATAGGTATTGCCCCTGGCGAAGGGACTCCTTTGTCCCGAAATGCATTGGGCAAAGATTCTCAAGCACTTTTAATTTGAAAATTGAATTGTGAAACACATCACGAGTTTTGAAAAGTAATTTGTACAGTGAAATGTATACCGTACTGATGACAATGTATGGTTAATTGAAATAGTATGAGATTAAATACTATGAGAAAAGCGAAGTTATAAATGAAGGTGTATCTTTGATTGTAAATGAAGTATATCATTTATGCTGTGCAGGCTTGTGTCCAGGTTATCTATTACTTGGCCTCTACTTGATATGCAGTACGTCCTGGGCAAGCATAAGACAAGCAGTGCACGCTAATGTTCTATGGGAGAAAAAATCCAGTTCTATTAAATAAGCAAAAAGGAGTGCAGAATTCCCCCCAATTTGCATTGGCCATGACTCATGTTCCATGCGCGGACAACCAACGCGGGTTGGCACTGACCTGTGTTGGTGAGGGACTCCCCGGAGGAGGACATGGGCGCTTTCGTACTTTCCTACGTTCCTCATTCAGACATGCTGCTGCATTGGTCTGCATATCGTGGCACTTATCTTGACCGTACTGACTCGCACTTTTTGATAAAGTTTCCGCACTTTCACTTGTCTCCAACTGTGCTGTGTCTTGATTTGTATGCCAATGTGTGTCACAGACTCTCTGGCTCCATGCCATCCGTGCATTGCTACCCCATGAGGACTGTATGTTTGTACTTGTGCATTTTCAAGTCCCTGTTTTGTGCTTTGCCAGATGCATATGGCCGTTTACCGGCCACAGGCAGGTGCACTTGTGTTCTGTGTTTGGTTGTGCACAAGTTGGTGTTTGTACCACATTGTGTTGGATGTTGGGGTGCTCTGCTTTCTATGTGTGTGAGATGTCCCTTCAGCTCTGATTTGGCTCACCCTTCTCCCTTTCAGGTGGTGTTGTACTCACTTCTGTGTCTGTTCAGTGGTGTGACATTGCCGGGTTGTGTGACTTGTGCACCTGGTTGGTTTTGTTGCTCTTGGGCAAGGTTTGTCTGCAGTTGTGCTGTGCTTAGTAGTGCATGTGTGCCATTGTGCCCATCTCCTCCCGTCCCTCAGTCCCTGCTGGTTCCTTTCCCTGTTGCTGTTGTGTCTGTTGTTTGGTGCAGTTTCCGGGCCCGAGTCCTGCCACCCTCTCCAGACTGATGTGGTGGAGACCATTTCCTCCATGTCATCCAGCTCCTGGTGTGGTGCTGGACTCCCAACTCCGGTGTGCGTTGCTGCCTTCTTGTTGTTGGCGTGTTTCTGCTTGTTTGTGCCTTTCGCATCATTGCTGGAGTTCTGGTTTTGTGCCATTGTCCTCCTCCGCTCTCAGGCTGCATTCATCTTGTCCAAATTGGCCTGCCATGTACAATGTTTTGTTGCCAATGGGATTGGTGGGGATGTCTGCTGGCTTGGGTTGCATCCATTGTTGTTAGTTGTTGTTTTCTGTTTGGTCTGTCTTACTTTTTCAGACTTTTGTTGTGCTTATTCCCGCCTGCCATGTGTTTTGCGGTCCTGGCGGTGCTTATCCCTGCTTTCCTCATCGCGGATGGGCTCATCGCAAGTTTTCTGGTGTTGTGGTTTGTGTTTTTATCTCCGTCGCGGTGGTTGTATCGCGGACATTGGCCGCGTTTTTGGCAGACTATCGCATGGTATCACCGTGTTGTGAATTCCACGTTCACACGGGGTTATTTTCCCGCGTTGGGCTGCGATGTGTAAAGTTGTGTTAGCATTTGTTGGTGACGTTTAGCACACGTTCTTGTGAATATACCCCAGAGTGTTTCAGAAGGATAGGAGAAAAAATGGCATATTATTCTAACAAAGCCTGCAGAAGAGAGTGGTGTAAAGAGGAGAATGGGAGTGACTAAGGGGCATATTTACAAGGGAAGTGGAGGAGTGAGGCGTTAGCCTTCCTGCCTTAACTCCACACTCCGCCACTTCAGAATCGCAGGGCTGCACCATATTTACAAGAATATGGTGCAGCCCTGCGTTTCCCCTGCGCTGGCGCTACACTTAGCAGCCTAGCACCATCGCAGGAACCCTTGCATGTAGTGCAAAGGTAAATTAATCACAACTGTGGATTGCACCACCAAACTCAGGTTCCTCAAATGATTGGGTTCATCCAATGTTGTTAATGTTACATTTCTTTATTCTTCTTTTGTGATGAAAAACAGCCAAGCAGCCAACATGTTTCGTCCAGCTTCAGTGGACTTCATCAGGGCTGTGAGAGCATATAAAATGTATAGTGTATAATACAATACAGTGTACATAGACAGGACAGAACATTGATACATAAGAATTTTGTCACAGTTCTAAACACAAGGATTCCAATTCCGGAATCCACACATGACATTCACATATAAATATTCACATACAAAGAATCCACATATTAATATTCACATTTAAAAGCACCATTTAAAACATGTAAAACAAACACAGGGACAATCCTCTTATATGTATAGTCGCCAGAAAGTGTTGACATATAATTAAATACTATGGTGATATGATATAAAAATCACTTACAAAAAGGTCAAACAACATAGAATAGAAGAGAGTTAAAGTGTTCCGACTGTGAAATACAGTGTCATTTCGTGAAAAACTGGAGAGCCTCAAGAAGGAATAATAAATGAAGGAAATAATTATTTAAGATATAGTGAAGGAGTTTAAAGAAGTCTCAACTTAGAACCAAGAAAGTAGTGCCCAATATGACTTGATACCCAAAACAGTGTTGGGTATAGTATTCCTCTAAAGCGAGTTGGAACAACGTACCTCATTTTTAGATTTCGAATTCCTAACTCTGTAAGAAATTGCATACACACTGTGATATTCTGTATGTTTCTCCGTATTCGAACTATACCCTCCGGTATCCAGGGTAGTTCAATAGTAATTGGCTCCTGTGCCTGAAAGAAATTTAAGAGACTAAGATATTTGGAGGCCCAACAGGGAGTATAGAGCCCACCACTGTGTATGTTTCCTTCTGTAATATTCCTGCAGAAGAGAGTGGTGTGAAGAGGAGAAGGGGCATATTTACAAGGGAAGTGGAGGAGTGTGGCTTAACCCCTCACTCCACCACTTCAGAATCGCAAGCCTGCACCATATTTACAAGAATATGGTGCAGCCCTGCGTTTCCCCTGCGCTGGCGCTACACTTAGCAACCTACCACCAACGAAGGAACCCTTGCACATAGTGCAAAGGTGTCTGCGTGCAGGGGAAGATTGTTTATGTGCAGGAAGGTCCCCCTTTCTGCACATAAACAGCCTTTAAATGCCTTTTTGTAACTTCTATGTGTGCTGCTTATGTGTGCTGCTTAATTCAGTACACATAGAAGGTGTAAAACGGCATTTTTTTAAAATGATTGTTTATGTGCAGGAAGGTTGCCCTTCCTATACATAAACAATCATTGGTCTTTTGCTGTTTTCATGTGTGCTACACAATGCAGCACACATGAAAACAGCAAAAACGAGGAGAAATGAAACGTTTCTCCTCGTTCCACCAGGGTAAGGCCAGGTTTTCCCTGGTCCTAATTCTGGCGCTGCCTCTTATTTACGTCTCCCTTGTAAATAGGGGGCAGTGTCAGACTCAATGGGTGTTGCAGTGGAACGCCCTCAGCAAAACCCA
Organism: Triturus cristatus; assembly: GCF_964204655.1. Taxonomy (NCBI): domain Eukaryota; kingdom Metazoa; phylum Chordata; class Amphibia; order Caudata; family Salamandridae; genus Triturus; species Triturus cristatus. The sequence continues at coordinate 503,751,359 of NC_140582.1, forward strand.
TTGCCCCCTCTTTTCATGCTAAGCATAGCATGAAAGGGGGCCTTATTTACAAGGCAGCGTTAAGCCACATTAAGTGGCTTAACGCTACCTTGTAAATATGGTGAAGCCCCTATCGCCACAGGAACATCGTAAAAAGTGACATTCCCGTGGCGATAGGGGCTTGTAAATATGCCCCTCAGGCTCTCCAAAAACCTTGTACCTTCCACAGACCGTACTTATGCTTAATTCACAATCTGCTTAAGTTTAATTTGTGTGTGTGCAGATAGATCGATAGATAGTTGGATAGATAGATTAATCAATAGATACATCGATAAATGAAACAAACACACTCTGGTGCACTCCTTGTTGATCTTAATCTCAGCCACCGCTCGACGCACTGCTGCCACATGCGCCTTCTGCAAGCACCGCCTTCAAGCTCTCATGCACTCTCCCAGCTCCCACACCACCAGCTCCCAGCAACCTAATCACTCACACTCACACAAATCAGCCACCTGCTCACTTTCACACTAGCCAAACACCACCCAAACAGCATTCCACACTAGCATGCATGGTCCTCAATACCCATTCGCTCACCAAACACATCATGTAGATATAGGACCTACTGCACTACCATGCTCCAGACCTGCTCTTTCTCACAGAAACATGGCTAAATCCCAGCCTCTGCACCAGACATCGCTACAGCCATCCCAGCCGGCTACAAGATCATTGGGCAATCCCAGAGGTGGAGTCTACATCATATTCAAAGATATCATCAGCTGCATCACCTACATGGATACCCCACCCCAGCTACATGGAATACCTTACGTTCAAGATACGCATCCCAGCCAACTTCTCTCTGGGCGGAACCTTTGTTTACAGACCACCAGGACCCGGCACCAATTTTGCCAGTGACATAACGAACTTCGTTGCACCCTTCATTATCAGTTCCAGCACCTTCATCCTCCTCAGACCTCTTCACTTTCACCCAGAAGACCACTCTGACCCAAACTCTATAGTCCTTCTAGAAAACCTCAGAAACCTTGGCTTCACCTAGCAAGTTACTGACCCCACCCAATCGGCCAGACACCTATTGGACCTGATTTTCTCCTCAACATCACAGTCGATAAGCTAGCAACTATGACATGGACAGACCATGCCCATGTCAGTTTCAGAATACCCATCCCACACCAGCGCAGAACTACCAGCACAGACCTACCACCACCAAACCAACCTGCCATAGCTGTTAAAGCATCTCAAAAGGCGAGTGGGATTCTGCCCTCTATATGCAGTGTTCCGAGCGAAAAGCGACTTGCTGAAAGGAATCAAAAACCTCAACATCTGGATGACCACATGCACCAATACCCTGGCTCCCCTCAAGCACAACCCAATGGCGGGAGCCCGACCACAAACCAGCTAGTACACAGACTAACTCAGCCTGACGAAATGCCACTGAAAGCAACTGGAACGCAAATGGAGAAAAAGTCAAGACACCATAGATATACCCACCTTCAAATCAACCCAAACACGTTACCACCAGCAGATACGGAACTCTAAGCACACAGCTCTTGCAGATCGCAATGACGTGAGCACTAACAGCAGCAAGGACATTTTTGCCATCATCAAAGATTTCACCTTGTCTCCTGCTGCCTCTAGCAACCTCAATTCTTCACAAGACTTTGCAACAAGCTCTAATATTTCTTCTGTAACAAAATGACCTCCATATTCAGAAACGTTTATCCTCTACTGGACCACATCACTGACACAAATCAAATTCCTATCATGGCCGATGAGCCAACCCTGTCAGCAATTTCGATCCTTCACTGGACCCTGTCACTGTTGCAACTCAACTTCGTATCATGGTTGATGAACAAACCCAGACCTTGTGGACTGCCATCACCACCATTGATATTGGAGCTACCATGAAGACCATCCACTCAGGGGCTCCCTCTGATCCATGCACCTCACCACACCTTCATGAAACCAATCAGCAAAGCACAAATACCAATCTTCATCATCTTCATCCACTCAGCCACATTCCCTGACACGTGGAAACATGCCACTGTCATGCCCCTATTCAAGAAGCCATCCCCCGACCCATCCTCGCTCTCTAACTACAGACTTATCTCCCTCCTACCATTCCTGGCAAAGGTCTTAGAGAAACTAATCAAGCAATGCCTTACTGACCACCTCAGCAACTGCCAGCTCTCTACTCCACGCTCTCCGGATTCAGGCCCAATCACAGTACAGAAACAGCTCTCATTATCGTCACAGATGTCAACTGAATGATCAGTTCTCAATTTGAGACAGTGGTTTCCGGTGCTCGGCACTGGCACTTAATTGTCAACACCGGCGCTTATGACAGTCTGCCACATGGGAGTGCTGTCTGTCTAATTTACAGATGAGCACAACAACAGTTATATAATAATTCAATATATATTATAAATGGCTAATACCTGCTGCACAGGCCATTCTTAGAGCTTTGGGGGCCTGAAAAAGTCTGAATTGCCACACTTGTAGTTGTGTTGGTAATGTCAATGGCAGCGCTGGCAGGGAAAATGGGTAGTGCAAGATGCAGCGGACTCTTGATGAGAACCCTGGCAATCATTTTTTTTACAAATTAAGCACTGCGCATGAGCCTTGACAGAGGAGAGATGGCAGTTCCTCTCATTCGCCTGGACCTCTCTGCAGCATTTGACACCATTTCAAACCACATCCTTATCAGGTGACTGCACGAGATCGGCATCAATTTACCTGTTCTGCTGGGTGTGTTCCTTCTTAACGGATAGAAAACTAGCTGTAAACCTGGCACCTTATTCGTCAGAAGGCCACAAACTCATCTGCGGAGTGCTTCAAGGTTCTTTGCTCAGCCCCATGCTCTTCAACGCATACATGACCCCTCTGTCCATCGCCATCTGCACACACAACATCAATATCCTCTCCTCTTCACATGACATGCAACTCATACTCTCCCTCTCGGACAAGGCCGCCAACACAAAAAACAAGTTCACTGTATGTCCGAAGTCGCTAACTGGATGAAAGCCAACTGTCGCAAGCTCAATGGAAACAAGAAAGAAGTAGTGATCTTCAACAAGATCACCTCACCATGGGACTCTAACTGGTGGCTGGCTAAACACAGACCCACAAAAAGAACCCACACCAGGAACCTTAGAATAATTATTGACAACAAGCTGTACATGACCGCACAAATCAAAGTCCTAACTGCATCATGCTTCCACACCCTGAAGATGCCGAAGAAGATCAAATGGCTCCCAAGCAACACTAGAAAAACTGTCACTCATGCCCTAGTTGCCAGCAAGTTAGAAGACGGGAACGCCCTCTACACCGGAATCACCAAGATACTCTCTAGAAGACTGCAATCCACCCTGAACGTTGCAACCAGACTCATCCTCAGCCTCCCACACAAAACTCACATATATCACACCTCAGTTAACTACATTGGCACCCAATGCACACACACACGCAAACACACACCCACACTCTCTCTCTCAAGGCACTAAACAACTCAGGCCCCACCTACTTGAATAGTCACAAGTCCTTGCATTACCACATAAGACACCTTTGCTCTGCAAGACTCCTACTTGCACACATCCCTCGCATACATAGAACCCGATCAGGAGGAAGTACGTTCTCTTGCATTGCTCCTAAAGCATGGAACGACCTCCCTCTCCCCATCAGAGCTACCTCTCTTCTTGAATTCCGCAAGAAGCTGAAGAACTGGCTTTTCAATTAACCAACGTACCATAGGGAGGGCTAGGCACACACACCTGCTCAGCACCTGGATACCCTAATGGGTGATAGTGCGCTCCACAAATATACATAACAAAACATGTGCACAGTCTTCATGATTGCACGTTGTTGGCGGCCCTGCAAGTTTTATCTGTGGCCCCTTGTTTGCCCCCCCCCCCTAAAAATCGTGTCTAGACATAAGATAGTGACACTTTTCACACTAAGCACTATACATGAGCAATGTGTGGCATGAAAGGACTACAACAACGCACTAAGATGGGAAAGGAAAATATCTTAGTGAATGCAATAGTAAGTAAAACTTAAAATGTAAACATGAACAACATGGCTGTTCTGAGGCTGAGATGACATTGTCTGTTCTTGCTGGCTGCTGCTGTCACTGGTGGTGGGGCACAGGTGGAGGGGGAAGCAATACATTTGCAGATGGGGCACCAGCCAACACCCCAGCGACACCACTAAATGTACCAGCTTCCTCTTCAGTTTGCGTTTCATTTGTGATGGAACACTAACGCCCATAAAGAGTACCTTTGTATATTGTTGCATCTTGTGCCTCCTGTGTAGTTAGTAGTCATGGCTTAACATTTCACAAATGCACAGTGTATTTCACAATCAGCCAACACATTCCTATGAATTATTGACTGGTGATCTCAACCAGTTTTTTAAGACAGACTTCAAAGAAACTCCTGCACATGCTTGTTTGGGCATATCCTTGTGGTCCCTATAAATTGTTTCTTGGTGCCACAATGGTTTCTTATTCTCTCATGTTGCTCGAGGTCTCAATGCCTGTCCCTGAATGAGGCACTTCGTCACTTTCATTCTCTTGTGACAGATAATGCCTTTTATTGATTCCAAAATATTGTGTGGTCAAAATATCTTGTCAAGAATATCAATTTCAAATATTTTGTGAAAGTAGTTTTCTATGGGTAAGCAAAGTTTTACTATACTTAATTCCATATATATGTACCTTGACGATATATATATATATATATATATATATATATATATATATATATATAAATCTTCAAGGTACGTAGATGTGGAGTTAAGAATATTAAATAGTAAAACACCTATTTGCACTTAACTTCTCAATATTTTGGTACTCAATATTTTTGACACAATATCCTGTCCACACAATCTTTTAGGCATTGATATTCTATCAACCGTGGGAGCTGAGTTGCAGTTGGACACATACTTTTTATGTCATTTCACTGCTATTAGAGTTTGTCTCATTCATTTCCTCTTCTTTGGTGGTAGTGCCCTTTGACTACTGTTGGGAAGCATTGTGAGCCACTTGTGAATGTCTGGTTGGCTCCTTGTTTGCAGTGTGGAGCGCGGTCTTTGTCTACAGGTGTTGGCATGCACTATGAGCTACTCTTGTGTTTCTGGTAGGGAAGTGTTTCTGGCTGCCATCAGCTCTTTAAGCCTGATTTAGAGCAAGAGTTTTGCTCTTAAGTGAGGTGTCTAAATTCTCTGACTTTGTGTGTTCTCACCATGTTTAGTCTTACTGGCCTACTTATTGAAATCCATTCTGTTCTACCTTGGGGAGGGGTAGTTGTCCTGCTTGATTTGATGATGGTGGGTTTCAGGTGAGGGGTTTGCTTTATGCGGTTGTTAGGTGCAAGGAAGAGGCCGTTGTGCTCCAGGGGTCGCTGCATCTTGAGTGGAGGGATGGTCAATTCATTGTTAGTCTTGATGTTATTTAAGTAGAGCTTGGGTGGAGTGTATCAGCAAGTATTGGTTTTGCGTACTGGACAGGCAATTATCTAACCATGCTTGTATTTAGTTCATATTTTGCTTCTGCTGTTTTGCCTACTCTACACAAAAGTTTGGTTAGATTCTAGCTAGGTCAGGTAGATGTTACAGGGAATGTTGCTGATCTGAATTCATTGCTGTTATTGATTACACAAAATACTATGTCCTCCGTAGAGTGTCCTTCTCATAGTTGACAAGATGAGTTAGAAAGTGTGTCTGTGTGTGTTTTTTGAAGGGAGTAACAGCATTGAATTCTGGCAGCATATATTTACCCTTCATCCTTGAAGGTAGATACGTTGAGTGGTATTAAATTGGTTAATAGATATTTTATATACAGTGCTATGAAATATCTATACTGCTGTAGCAAGCGCTAAATGGAAGTATTTTAATACTATGTTTAGTAGATCAAACATGTTGGTGAACCAAGAATCTTCATTTTATTAAATAGGCTTTCTACAATTTGTTGTATATGTTGTCTTAGGCTCATTGTTATTAGTGCTAACTTGAAGAACAGATTGGAAACATTTAATGTTGGCAGTTTGCCCAGCTCATGTATTTCAAACTATAAAGATTGTGGTTTACTCATGAGATGAATGGGCAGTAAGTACTATAGACTAGGGTTGATGGGGCAAATCTGTCCATCATGAAGAGTAAATAAATATTTGTTCAACTGGGCTTCTTCTGCCAGCATTAAGCAAGTATTGTGTGATGGTCTGCCCCTTAAATTTTGATGAGCTGGAAGCAGCGACAGTTCTGTTTTACCACTGAGGCGATGTGGCAGGGGTATGGTAGAACTCTGAAAGCTATTGTTGTATCATTTTTAGCCTCATGTGTAGGACCATTGGTGGTGCTTCCTAAAAAGAGGGACCATATATATGGCACAGTACTTGGAATTGTTGAGAGTGGCTGGGTGAGACTAGTTGGATTTACATCTGGAACTATTTGGGTGGATGAGAACTTCAAGATGGGTTTGCATCTGGATTTGTTGGAGGTGGCTACGTTAGGCTATGTGGCGTTTCCACCTGAATTCTTCGGTGTTTCCACCTGAATTCTTTGTGGTGGTTGAGGGTATCTGGATGGATTTGCACTTGGAATGGTTGGGGTAGTTGACTGAGACAGGTATGTTTGCACCTAATTGTCTTTTTGTACAACATTATAGAGGAAAATATGTTAGATATTGTTTCACTCTTTGTTATGCAGTTGGAATAAAAAAAGGTAGTCTTTCCTACCTTTGAGACTTTCTCTTCAGGAGTTGATGATGATTGCAGAGATAAAAGAGGAAAGTGCTTTTCTGTCTTCGATGGGTTACAAGGGAACAACATGTGCATGGCAAATGGAAGTTGGTATTTGTGGGTGTCATTTGTCGAGTTTCAAAGGATTTATGGGACGTGCATGTTGAGGATTGGATGCTTGAGTTATTTCAGTGTTTTAATGGTGTGTATGATGTTATGAATATTAGATTTAAAAGTGATACACAAGGATGTGAATCAGTCAGTGGCTATTGTAACTGTAGACGTGAGACACAGTCCTGTTCACATTCCATTTACAAAGCTCATTGGTTTGTCCAATAGAACCAAACTATTGTAGTACTCTGCAGTCTATCTGAGCAAGCCTTTCATGGTGACTACTACATTGTAGGAATACATTGTTAAATGGTAAATGTAAATGTTAAAGTCATTCAGACTAAAACTGCAGTTCATATAATTCTTAAAGAAGATGTAACAACAAGCAGATAGGGTCAGTCAGCTGCTACATCGTGGTCAATGGCATTCCTCCCTGAGGACAAGGCTCCTCCAACATTAATGTAAACATTAAACAAAAAAATAGGCAATTTAAAAGAGTTCTCACCAAAGCTCCTAGCAAAGCATTGTGACTACCTTAATTGTTCCATACTTGCTAGCAGAAAATCAGAACATATCAAGAAAAAATGCTGTTAAAATGTAAGTCAACAAAGCATTGGAATCCTTGCCTTTTAGCTCTGGGATGTTTTAATGAAACTCAGCATGCCTTGGATTAAACAGGCTAAAGAGACATTTGAGGTGAGCAAATCCACAGCGTCATTGGTGTTGCAGGGTGCTCTATATAGGAGTTGCTCTCCATCTAAACTTAGGAACAACCAAGAGTTCTCTGCATATATATATATTTATATATACACATATATGAGGAAAGAATATATGAGGAAAGAAAGATTCTGTGGCTACCTCCACTCAAATCACGCCGCCATCAGGAATCACGGAAGAGCACATAAAGGAGGCACTTGAAACAGCGACTCACGTCAGGGAGCTTGTTGCAAAAGTTATTTTATTTTTCAATTTTTTGTGATGCAAAGTGCAAACAGTGCATAATAGGTGACAAAAAGACGACCTACGCATTTCGGCCAACGGCCTTCGTCTGGGTCAAAGTGTATATAGTGACATTAGTGTTTATAAAGGGGTTGGTTAGACCCACCCCTTGTTTTAAAATAAACGTTAATTACAATGAGTCTCTTTTTGCTTTTAAAGGAACACATTTTCTTATCAGTACATTCTAACGTTTTTACTTTGTTTCTTTTCATGTGTACTGTTTTTTAATATATACTTTTTTTACTTTCAAATCCAAACATTGTGCATCAATAATTACATTTATGGAAAGTAGCAACATTAAATGTCCCACAAGCATTAGCGGAAAGAAGATAACCGTTTACAACCAATAATGTCATCAGCCTTAAGCAAATTGTAGGTAAAGTACCCATTTGTACTAGAGTGTCATCTTGAACTTATTTTGGATTCTATACTCCACTGTTTTCCAAGTAGACTAACATTTGGGTGAGACAGAGGAAAGAGGAATTTTCACATTTATAAGTGCTCCCTATTTTTTAGGATTTCTAACATCATATTTTCTGACAAGTTTACTGATTTTCTGACACCATGTTAACAAAGCACTGTATTTAAGTTTTCCTACCAGGACCAAGAGATGCAATATATATTGCAATACATATTCCAAAATGTTATGACTTGCATGGGGTCCAACTACCCAACTCTTAATTGTGCAAATTTCGCAAATGTAAACATGTAAATGGAAATGACCTTATTAAGAGTACATCCCGATCTTGTAGATCTAATGACTGTTTTGATACTATTGAGAACAAATATCAGACTTTGGACAGATGCAAAACTTCAGACAGATGGAGATCATGTGCAAAGAAGCAAATATAGATAAAGTACACAATTTAAAAAAAAGTATATGCATATCATTTAAATGCTGTCAAAGTGCATCTCATTGATGATAAAATACCGATTTTAATAAGTCTATTACATCGCAAAAATATTTGGTAAAAGATGTACCTGAAAAAACCCAAATCAGGTGCAAAAATGCAATAAGGTGCAAGATGTATGTAAACAATAGCACATTTAGTGCATCTCATTGAAAGAAAAGTACCCATTTTATAATGGTCCTTTCCTATTCCATTAAAGCACCTCAGCCTTATTCCTGTGCAAAAAATGCAATAAAGTGTCTAATGCAGATAAATAAGAACATATACGAATATGCTTGCAGTTGACCAACTCATTCCGAGGGTACAGACGGTCCCTCAATGTCACCTTACCATCCGCATTTGCTTCTGAAGCATATAGATCAACAATTAGCTTGTCAAATGTAATCCTTAAACCACATTGTCTCCCAAAAAATATAGATTTACAAAACACAAAATGTATCTCTAGTTTGATATAATGGCAATTCTATTATGCTTCCTACACTATAGTTAAGTAATTTTTGGTCAGTTTTCATAAAAATGATTAATACAATTCTGCCACTTTACACATTTATAAAGTGTGAGTGCTAGATCTAAACAGTATTAATTCATTTCCAATCATCGGATATGTAAATGGACAGTGGTGCAATACATCAGTATGGTGACCATAATGGGGAAAGGTTGACCAACTCCTTTTTTGCCGAACAGCCTTACAAACACATCATATCCTAAAATGTTATATATAGGTGTGAAGTTCTGCATCGGCATTGAGTCCCCATGGTATTTTGGTTCCCATCAAAACTATCCATTTGGATTCCGCTTTTCTGAGTGTCATATCTCTGTCTCCACCTCTGATGTTGAAAGGAATGTGCTCAATGCCATAAAATGACATGTTCTCAAATTGGCCTTCATGGTCTTTCCATACATGTTTGGAGATTGCATAGGTAAAATCCTTATTTTTAATTGCCCTTTGATGTTGTAGGATACACAATTTCAATTTCAATTTGTTCACTGTGCTTCCAATGTACTGCTTCCCGCATTCACACTGGAGGGCATAGACAACATGAGTGGTTTTGCACGTGCACGCCTTACATTTAGGGCATTTATAAAAGCCACTCATCCTAAGCCACTGGCTCTTACTCCCACTTTTATCTGTTTTCTGGAAGTGGCTGTGCGTCAGGATGTCCCCAAGTGACAGTGCCTTTTTATATGAGATACTGAGATGGTTGGATGTGCACGCCTTTAGGTCTTCATCGGTGCATAATATTTTCCAATGGTTTCGCATAGCATTTCATATCATGTTGCTGGAGATGTTAAATTGTGTGATATACCTGACTTCATCCTCCTTTGTTTGATCTCTTTGCTTCTCATTGGCGCTCTTTGGAAGTAACAAGGACTCTCTCTTCCTCTTCATAGCCCTTGATTTTGCATCATCCAGTACCACCATAGGATAACCTCTCCTAAGGAATCTTTTGTACATTTGGTCAATCTGTTCCAAAAATTATTGTACGTCCGAGCAGTTCCTTCGTGCTCGGAGAAATTCCCCATAGGGGACACTCCATTTCAGACATTTTGGATGGGACTTGTTTGCCAATAGAATACTATTGCAAGAAGTGGGCTTGCGGAAGAGTGTTGTGCAAATTCTCTGTTCCTTTATATAAATGTGAATATCCAGGTAATCTATCTCAGTTTTACTGACGTTAGATGCAAACTCCAGCTGGTATTCAGAGATTTGAGGAAGGCATCCAATTCCTCTGTTTTGCCCTCCCAGATTAAAAACAAATCGTCTATGTAACGCACCCAGAGTATTAAATTTTCCATCACTTTTTTGTTTGCGTCAGACCACATGCCCATCAATATATATATCTCCTTCTGGTTCCAGCGAGTTTCCCTCTCAGCTGCCCAAATGCTGGTGGTGCTATGTATGACAGCACTTCGTCATGCACTGTTAAACTTCAAAGATACGGTTCCAGGCAGCAATAATTGGATCCCACAGCACTCCGGTGCAGTTATAGAGTCATTTATTCCTCGCTACAGCAGTGGCACAAGTGCCAAAGCGTTTCAGTGCAACACATGCACCTTGGTCACGACACTGACCATGTTCCAAAAAGACTTTTCTATACATCTTGTTCGTCAATGCATTCAATAAAAATAATAGTCACTTATATGCACAGAAAATCCATTTAATTGCTGTACAACTTCAATTCATATATCATAGTCTATTTATATATGATTTCCCACCTGTCGTGTATAACTGTTATTGTTCATGCAGTTAGACTACACCAATAAATCACATATCACAAGCTATTAAGTCATAGCTGGTTACCACATTACTTAAGTGGACCTTTTCCATTGAATCATTTAACAATAGGTGGGAGACACCACGTAAATCAAAGATTTATAAATTTAAACTTCCAACAAAGTTCTTGTTAGCAAGTAATGTTTATCAGCCCTAGTGGGCAAACAAATCACCTCTAATTGTCTCTAATGGTATACTGCCCAGTGGGCCTGTTCTCATACTAAGGTAAGAGAAGCGAAAATAAACTCAAACTTGACACCACTGGCTATCCAGTCTAATCGCTGATTCTCAGTCTTGTGGCTTAATGTCGCTGCTCTCAACTATGGTTGGAACCACTTCTCTAGTTTGTGAATCCTCCTGTGAACAAACACATAAAAAGCAAATTTCACTAAAATTATTTTTCAAAACCCAAACAAACACAAAAACAAAATATTTGAACAGCAGTTTAAAAACAATATGATCATAGAACTCGCAGCAAGGCAGTCTAGAGATGTACAAAGAGCTCATCATCAATGATCAAGCCTAGTGACTCCTTACAGTCCAATTCAAGAATGTACCTTGATTCTAACCTTCTGAGCTGCTTCTCGCTATCGCCATCTCTCTTTCTTTTTGGCACGCTGTCACTTACACTGGATTTTAGCAAATTATGGTCTCCGCCATGTGTTTTGTGAAAATGTCGTGCTACTAGGTAGCTTGTGTCGTTATTTTTAAAGGCTCTTAAGTGCTGTGGGATCCGTCTGTTGACTGGCAGTATAGTGCTTCCCACATAATATTTGGAGCAAGGGCACTTTAAGGTATATACTGCAAATTTAGTTTTACATGACAGGTGAAAGATTGGTTCTTAGGGTTTTGCCTAGTGGAGTTTTTAATTCCACTAGGTTCAATCCATTCTCACAGGCTTTGCACTTACTGCATTATTTGAAACCTGGTTGTGAATTTAACCATGTTTGCCCTGTGTTACTACCTCATTTTTCACTAACAAATCTCGCATAGATCTTGCCTTTTTTATATGTTACCTGCGTTTTTTGGGAAAACCTTTACCTATCATGGGGTCATTAAAAATTAAATGCCAGTGTCTTGCTAGTGCGTTTCTGAGCAGAATATGTGTATTATTGTAGGTTGTAATTAATCTGGTTCCTTCCTTTCCAGTTTCTTTGTTTTGGGATTTTTTAGAGATTTTATCTGAAAAGAGAATGTTTTCCCTCCTTGTTTGTAATGCCTTTTCTGTGCCTCCTCTAGTACTGGTGCAGTGTATCCTCTTCGCTAAAGTCTAGCTATCATGTTCGCTTGAGTTTGGTTGTAACTTTCTTCAGTGCAACAGATTCGTCTTTTCCTTAGCAGTTCACAATAAGGGATACTGCGTGCTAGAGTAGACTATTATCATGCAATATGCTGTTTCCCGCTGTAGGTTTCCTGTACAGCGTAGTAGTTAACCTCAAATCTTTCACTGTAATCTGTACATCTCCTTTTACTTATTTCACTGGTGAAGTTTAAATTTAAAGAGTTGGTGTTGATTTTCTCTACAAATGCTCTAGCAGTCGCCTCACTTCCCTTCCAGAGTAAAAACACGTCACCTATGTAACGCACCCATAACACTAGGGGTTCAGTCCATTCTTTCAACTCAGGGACATGTAACACCTGCTCCTCCCACCAGCCCATATGCAAATTCACAAAGCTGGGGGCGAAGCAGGTGCCCATAGAAGTCCCTTGTAGCTGTTGAAACAGTTCACCATTGAACCAGAAGATGTTATATTGCAAACATCATTCCATCATTTGTAAGACCATTACATTGTGTTTATAGTATGTGATTGCTCTGGCTCGTAAGAAGTGTTGTGTTGCTTTTAAGCTGTCCTTGTGTCTAATGCTTGTGTATAGGGAAGTTACATCAAGGGCGATCATGAGCATATCATCCTCCCATATCACATCAAAAATAATATTTAAAAATTCAGTGGTATCTTGGTGTATGAGGGAAGGTTACTGACAATGGGCTGTAGAAAATTGTCAATATAGGTTGAAGTGTTCTCTAACAGACTGTGTCATTGGCTTCCACTTTTTATGGATGTTGGGGATGAGGTAGAACACTGGTATTTTGGGTTTCTCCTTTCTCAGAAATTTCCATTCATCCCAACTCAGCAAACTTTCATTTCTCCATTCTAGTAGTTGATTATGAAATCTATCAATCACTTTCTCATAGTAAGATCTAGCAACCCTAGTTTAATATTCTCTGTTATTTAGTTGAGAATAAGCCTCCCGCATGTACAAAGTCTTATCCCAAAGGACTACATTACCTCCTTTGTCTGATAATCTCACTACACAATTGTCATTATTGCTCCATTTCCTTACCACTTGTCTTAATAGTTTATCTTGTCGTTCTGCTTTCCTGGTTTTTACATAAGTCTTCATTTGAATTCTCTTGAGTTCAATAGACATCAAGTCTGAAAAGATCTCTATGCTATCATTCATATTAAGGGGAATAATTCTTGATTGTACACTAACATCTGTATTTCCTCCTTCACCCACATTAATACTTGCTCATTCTAACATTGAGATCTCATTCTGTGCAGGGGTATCATCAATGGACTTATCTAGGGACAACAATACACCAAGACCTTGTGCATCCATTACCTGTATATCTTCTGCTGTCTGTGCACCAAGGGGCCTAGGTTGCTTGGTTTCAGGCTTCAATTTAAAGAATTTCCTCAAGTTTTCAGATGAACTTAAATATGTCCACCCTTGTCTGGGCATAATCGAAGCCTGAAACAGGACAAAATGAGAGGCCTACGGAAAGTACTATTTTATCGTCCTGCGTAAGTTCTATGGTAGTAAGGTTGATTACCGTTTTCTGTCCCAGTATTATCTTTTGTAGCTGCATGTTACTCGCCCTTTGGCCTCTTGTCTGAAAAGGGCAGATAAGTAAAAGAGGAATCACCTGCTGGTAGACAATTAGAGAACTCCTGAGATGAAGAAAGATGAGCAAAACAAAGTATGATTACAGATTATACAGTCAGTTCGTCAGAAAAGTATCAAATATTCCCCAGAAAGTGGTGCATTCTTAAATGTGATAATGTACTAGGTCTACATCTTCCATCAGCACCTCTCATAACTTATCGGAGGGGAGCATCTTTAAAAGATCACTCAGTCAAAAGCCACTTTACAGCAGGACGAAAGAAAAAAGATCTAGTCACATGTTTCTATCCCTGCATGAAGTGAAAAGCATGTAAAAATAGCCACAAGGTCCATGAGTTCAAGGTACCTGTGAGGAAAACCAAAAAGAACATTTTAAGGTTTTTAAACGGTAATTCTGAGTATACTGTTTATTGCCTCTTTTGCCCATGTTGGAAAAAATATATCGGTAGCACGATACAGCCCACGAAAAAGAGGATACTGGTACATATGCGGGCGATAAAGAACAAGGACCACACGTATCCGGTGGACCGTCATTTTGAAGAGATGCATAACAGTAATTCTAATTTACTCAAATTTTTCTGCGTAGATCAGGTACCAAAGGACGAGAGAAAAGGGAACAACAAAACAATTGAGGATATTGGAATCCAGATATATAATTGAGCTCCAAACCAAAAGCCCGGGAGGGCTCAACAACGAAGAGGAGCTATGGATACACATAGGCTGAGGTCACAGAAGTGTGCAAAAGTTAGAATTTAAGTGAACTAAAGTTAGCTAAAATTATATTCACAAAGATTAAGGTCCCGCCAATTACAAAGACATGTTCCTTACATAGATAATAAGCAGATATGAACCCTAAATGTGGGGGATGAAATTCCAGGGGGAGACTATACTCAAGGGGCGGTTTAAAAGAAGCCCATTCAGGGTCTGATGGTACATGTATGAGAGGCCTAAGACCCATACATGTGAGAATTTGGTATAAATTGAACCTAATATTAGGAAATTCAGATGGTATGCCCATTGTATGTACATGTGAGACATACTGGACACAGGCTATCTGCAAATCTCAGTAAATTGACCCCCTGGTAAACAACACATTAAAACAAATATACAACTTAAGAAAACCTGGATATATAAAAATACGAAAAGTGCTGTCTGCCCCAAATGATGTATGTATGTATATAGATTTTAATTGTATCTCAATGCAATGCCCAGAATCATGGTGTGCCCAATGAATTTGAAAAGATTTATATTGTTTGGCTACAAAATAATCAATATAAGATGGCCGCCATGAAAACATGATCGCTCATACTCCTTTGCCCTTTATTGATTTTCATGACATATAGAAATGAACTGCCTCTTTATTTTGTTTGTTTAAATAATGGAAAAAACAAATCCATATTGACATTGAGGAAGGCGCATGTGCCGAAACGCGTCTGTTCGGTGTTATTGTGTTGGCAATAAAATATGTATTTAGATACTCTGGGTGTGCACCTTATCTGTTTGTGGCCCGATGAGACGGAACCAAAATTGTGGAGTGTGTATGTGTCTTTACAGACACGCAAGGCTGCAACCATGTTGTGTGGTGCGGTAACTGGTGAGGGCGTAAGAGGATATATATATATACATATATACACACACACACATTTTCTCTCTCTCTCTCTCTCTCTCTCAGGAATACTAAATCTATAAATCTTTAACTACCAACGTGTAATTATTGCCACAAAACTTTGTTTACATGTTTGTTTAATTTTTTGCAGAAACTGCTGCGGTGGAGAGGCTCCTCAAAACGCTTTCCTCAGGCCCACCGCAACGACCACCTCCAATTAAAACAGAGGCAACTTATCAACCAGGAAAAATCAAGCATGCAATGTCATACCAAATTCACCCGGAATGGCCATGGAGAAATTAGAAAGGCCATTACCAGTGTAAATTTGCCGTGTCCGGCTCAGCACGAACGTGAAGAAGCGAGTCCAACATTATACCAACTTCTTTTCTGCAGTGCAATTGTCATGATTTTGTCTGTTTCTCTCTCTGTTTCACTTTCTTTCTCTCTCTCTGCATCTAATGTCTTTTAAAAGTCATTCTCTTTGAATGCTAGGCATTGATTACATACATGTCAAATTGTATGGTGTGTTGTGGAATATGACTTTTGAATGTTGCTGAGATGAATTACTAAACAAAGCTCTGCATAAATGTGTGCCCCTTGTCAAGAGTTCTTCTTCCGGTATGAAGCATTTAAATTTTTAGCAAAAATATAATGAATTTCATGTTACTCATCACTTGAATGTCGTCTCTTCTTCAAAACACCACACACACACACACACACACACGCGCACGCACACACCCACACACACTTCATTGCTCCCAAATGTTGGTACTACTTTCTGTTTGTACATAAAATGTGTGGCTCAGCTAATTAACGTTTATTATGTAGATTTCTACCAAATAAAGTTTCGATTTTCTAATGTAATTGATTCAGAATACATATAAAACTGAGTGCAGAGAAGTTGCTACCATATGTCTTACCAGCCTGATAATATATCTGATATTTAGAGCCTAGGCGTGGTCCATTACTCGTTAATAGCACTGATTTCTATATTTAAGGGGTTCTTACCTAGAGCCGGGCTGGAAACCCAAGGCGGCCCTGGCAATTTTGTTGGGCCAGCCCCCCCAGGGGAGAGGGGGTGCAGGTGTGAAGCACTGCTGCCTTTGTTACTGAGCGCCGATATTGCAGCACTGCTGCAAAACCGGCACCCACCGCTGCAAAACCGGCTCCCACACTTCCGGCCTTCCGAGGAAATGCCTGATGCCCGTTATGTCCAGTCCGGCCCTGTTCTTAGCCTAATAGGAGCATAGCCATTTGGGCTTTGTGGGAATCCAATCCTCAGAGATGGCTGATCCCCAAGCTGCTCCAAGCACAGGATGGACTTTGTAGACTTTATTTCCCAGAAGCCAACAAATCTGACTACTTAAAATATGACTAAGATTGAGCAAAGCTGGCTACATTTGTCAAAAAGACAAATAAACTACAAGGAAAGGCAAATCAACTACAAAGGTACCTGATTTTGGCTATTATTTCACTGTGAAAATCATTGTTACATGCAGTGGCTTCGTGCTATTGATATGTTGTGCCAGTAACATTTTTCCTAAATAAACAAGTAAATGCGCATGTCAGAAGAGGCCTTGATTTGTGTACATTAGACAAGGCCTTTTGCCCTTGCCAGACGTTTTCTCTGTGCACAATGTAGAAAAGGAGTGGCGCTATAAAGTAGTAGGTGCTATGTTGTGTTAGATAAATGGGTTGATGGAACAAGAAAACAGCAATAAAGTAATACATTATTGTCTGTATTGAAACAAACAGTGACAAAGCACAGTTTTCTAAACAGTGGAGAGTATACATAAATTGACATTACCGAAATGTAAAAAGACCATTGTAATAGCAGTCACCACCCTCTATTCTAATGTTATCTATATTGCCATCCTGCGCTTTAATCCTGTGAACAGTTTGATGTATATACTGCACAGTATTTCCGGTCAAAATGTTGTTACATAAATACATACAAATACAAAAATATAAGTGAATGAACATAGGTGAGGAAAAGGAGCTGGGAACCAAAAGGGAGTGTTAATATTAACTGCCAGTCCGTTCAAGTGGACTAGTCATTAACTCGCTGCACCAGATCCTATATATATATTTTACATATTAATTCAGTTTAATGTACCACATTAATTCCAAGTGTTTCTGTAACTTCAAAACTAGGGAAGTGTTGCTGTACATCTCATCAACTAATGATGGAGAAGTCTGCAAAGTCTTCTAAAAATGCATACTTATCTAGAAACATAGACGAGTATCGTGGTTGAGACTGATCCGTAGGCATGATATGTCTTTGTGGACAGGCAGCTGAATGGCAGGGCAGTCTACGTACCAAGCGTGGCGCAGCAACAGTTCCTGGCCGATATGTCATCACTCCTGACCAGATGCTCCCATCTACCCTGGTTTATAGGAAGTGACTTTAACTGTGTTCTAGACCCTCAAATGGACAAATCCCAACCCTCCCTGACCCACTCCTCCACAACATGCGCAGCATCATACCTCACGCAATGGCTGACACGCTGGTCTTTGTTTGACAGCTGGCATACATTATACCCTACCCTACCACTAGGGAGTACTACTACACGCTGCCACAGGATTTGCATATGCGCTTGGATTTTAACCTCTACCACCACACTATACAGCTGAAAGTCACGGGGGCGAGTATTTAGGAAAGACCATGTCAGACCACAACCCGCTCCTCCTGCGTATTATGCGAGAAGAGCCACTCCCACCGGTGCCCACTTCAGGCATGCAGTCCACGATGCCAGAGGACCTGGCATTCCATGAATCAACCGGAGAAACCCTGATGAATTATATCACTGAAAGAAGTGGGATGGCCACCACGAGCCTGATGAAATGGTATGCTCTTAAGGCAGTCTTACGTGGGCACTGCATACCTGCTGTGGTGGGTGGATGTGGCACCCTCCACCGGGAACTGATTCAGGTGGAAACCTACTTGAAGGACAACACAAGAGCCACTTGGGAGGAAGCCTCTGCAAGGGACGATCTGACCACTCAGAGAGATCGTCACCCTACCTGCTAAAATCGATCAGTTAGATAGAATATGGGTGTATCAGGCCAAGATGCCATGCGGAAGGTAAGAAGCCAGGCCACCTCTTGGTGTGGCTGATGAGAAGTTAGAGGGACACTACACCAATGACTGGTATCTAGGTCCCCCGACATCAGTTTTTATGACTCAGGATGATATCCACAGCGCCTTATGTGCATATTAACGTGCACTATACAACCCATAATCTGAGGACCGACAGACTCAAATTCAAGAGTTTCTCTGTGTGGTCATGCTGCCAGTAATGATGCAGGAGCAGAGAGAAACCGTGAAAGGCCCCCTCATTAACGACTCCCCCACGTTTAAAACTCTGAGCCTGGATGGCCTGCTCTCATTGAGTTCTATAAGGCTTACAATAATCCCAAAATTTGCCAGAACTCTACATGGCTGCCCTCACTGCTGGGCATCTACTCTAGACTCTCTGATAAATTCTCCTAGTTTTGCTCCCGAAGCCAAGACAGGACCCCCTTGAAATTGCCTCCTACAACCTGCTGCCCATGCTAGGTAACAACTATAAGATCCTAAGCAAGATTCTTGAGACGTATGCAGACCCTGGTCAATCCAGACCAAAATGGGTTCATTCCAACTAGATCCACGACCCTTAATATTCATAGACAGATTAGAATATTGGAGGAGGCCCAGCAACAATGGCCCTATGCTGCCTGCCTGGTCTTGGACCTCCAAAAGGCTTTGACACCGTAGATTGAAGGTACATGTTTGCGGTACTGGATGCAGTGGGCATAAGGGGTAGGCTCTAGAGACTGATGAAACTGCTCTAAACCAACAGAACAGCAAGGGTGAAGATCGGATGCAGAATCTCGGCCCCCTTACCAGTTAGCAGGGGTACCCCTCAGGGATGCCTGCTCCTCTGATGATGGATCAGCTTGTACAGCAGCTCTGCTAGTCAGGTTGTGCATGGGGTATACCCCTCAGAGACACGGTTTATGTCATCTTGTACGCTGACGACATCCTTATCTATGTTAAAGATATCCAGGAGGACATAGACAAAATAGCGCATGTAATAGACACCTTTCAATCTGCCTTAGGATTGGAAGTCATGTAGGCCAAGACCAGCCTGTTCCCACTTCGCCCGGACTGCCCCCCACAACACATTGAGGTGGATGCCCACGTCATCCTTTGGGAGCCTCGCACTTTCCGGTATTTGGACATTAACATCTACCATTCGCCCCAAGACCACCTTGAGGGAAACCTCACAAAGGCGATCTCCTCGTTCTGGCCACAAATCACCTTCTGCTGCTCCCTTACCCTCATGGTGCAGTGCCGAGTGTACCTCTTCAAAATGGTGATGCTTCAGCAACTCCTGTGCTATTTCTCCAACCTACCGGTAAGTATTCCCCGCAGCACATTTAAGTCACTTAATACCATGTTGGGCTGCCTCATTATGAATAAGGGTAGACGCAGGGTGGCCATGGCCAATTGCCGCTTCCAATAGACCTAGGAGGGTTGGGTGCCCTGGTGCTTGAGCAGTACTACCTGGCGGAGCAGCTTCAGTGGATCACCATCTTGCGGAGATAGGACTGGAGCTTGAGGAGAGGGTGCTGCTACTCGTGCAAAAGCCACTTCTTCCAAGTGAAGTGCTGCCTGTGCCCGTTAGTGGCCTCCTGCAAGTGAAGCATGAGAATCAAAGGAGGGAATTCCGGGTCATGCCGAACATGCCACAATACTCCTGAGAGATCCCTTTTTATTCCAAATGGACCTTCCGAGCACAAATAGGTCCAGAGGAGGTGGAGCTCTGGGAAACAGCAGGTGTGGGAATCCTAGGAAAACTGTTCCATAATGGGGCCCCTTATCCCCTTTAACCAACTGATAGAGCACACACAACTCCCATCAGACCACTTTGCCAAAGTCACAGGCCGAACTGACTTAGATGGCATAGCCAGCAGCCAACTTGGCCCATACAAGCACTGTAAACCAGACAGTGTGCCACTACCCAATTAATTGATCTGGCATTGCAGATGGCACAACAAATGACAATGCATTGGAAGGCGAGTGCACTCCCCAGTGCCGGAAGTTGGCAGGCGGCAAACATTAAATGGGACAGGGTCGAAGTTGCTGCACTTCGCCATGAGGAAGCAATGATCTCCTGTCCGCCTTCTGGTGCACACCAGACAGCGACTCCATCCCCGACTAATAGAGCACACCACACACATGGCCATAGGGATTGCATTCCTAGTGTTGACCTCACTCGCCCCATGCCAGAACCCTGCCCCTCTCCTCTCCAATTCACCGCACCACACAGCCAAAGGTGGCATAACCGCATTGCACTTTGTGTATCATTGCAAACAATCTGCGCCACAAACAGTTCTCAGGGAAACTACATATTCCTACTGCGTAACACGTCACCAGCGTTTTTCCTCCTGCTCACATTTTTTTTTAGTTGTCATATTGAAATTCGTATTGCATGGCAACATGCACATATGTTTGTAAGTACTGGGTAACACTGCAAAGTTGCTGTAATATGATTGCCCAAAATATCTGTTCTGAACGATATATACACTGCATTGTATTGCATAAAACCACAATAAAGTTAGTTAAAAATAAAAATCTAGAAGCATACACGTTTACGGCCAAAATAATTTCAGTGGCCACCCATTTTAGCAATGTCCATGCCTTCTCCCACCATTACAGATTCTACTTCTTAGTACAGTTTTGCTATTGTTTCACACTGCCTCAAGCTTGAGGGAAGAGTACCTCAGCTCCAAGGGTTTTGGCATCATAAGTCTTAGCTAGTGGATCACAGCTGATAGCATTGGTGTCAAGGCAGAGATGGAGGATTTTGATAGATACCTTTTCAGTATGAATTGTGCCAAAGGCTATGATACACAGTTGCATTTGTTCCCCAAAGACATCAAAGATGGTAAATATGTGAGAGGAGATATAGAGCTACATGCTTTTGCCCAATCTACAGTTTTACGATATGTCTAACTGGAGAACTTTATACTTGGTAGAAAAATGCTATATTTAGTGTGTTCAATCAATCAATCAATCAATCAATCAATGGTTTGTTAAGCGCGACTACTCACCCGCAAGGGTCTCAAGGCGCTGGGGAGGAGGGGGGATGCAGGTTCCGGTCCATCAAGGAGGGGGTTCGTTGAAGAGCCAGGTTTTGAGGTTTCTCGTGAAGATGGGTAATGATGTTGTCTGTCTGAGGTGGAGGGGTAGGGCGTTCCATGCTCTGGCCGCGAGGAAGGAGAAGGAGCGGCCTCCTGATCCTGTCTTTCTGGCACAGGGAACCATGGCATAGGAGAGCTGGGCTGATCATAGGTTTCTTTGGGGTGTGTGGAAGTTGAGTTGGCTGTTGAGGTATGCTGGTCCGGTGTTGTGAAGGGCTTTGTGTGCATGGTTGAGGATCTTGAAGGTGACTCTAGCCTCGATGGGGAGCCAGTGGAGTGTGCGCAGATGTTGGGAGATGTGGCAGTATCTTGGTAGGTTGAGGATCTAGTCTTGCGGCGGTGTTCTGGATGTTTTGTAGCTTGCGGGTGAGGTTTTTGTTTATTCCGGCATAGAGTGAGTTGCCGTAGTCAAGTCTGCTGGTGACGAGGGCGTGGGTGATGGTTTTTCTGTGCTCGAGGGGGATCCATTTGAAGGTCTTACGTAGGAGTTGGAGGATTTGGAAGCAGGAGGATGTGATGGAGTTGATCTGGCGGTCCATTTTGAGCTTGGAGTCTAGGATGATCCCAAGGTTGCGTGCATGGTCATTGGAGGTGGGTGGGCTACCTAGGGCGGGAGGCCACCAGGTGTCGTTCCAGGTGTCAGGGTGTGGGCCCATGATGAGTACTTCTGTTTTGTCGGTGTTTAGTTGTAGGCAGCTGCTTTTCATCCGTTTGGCAACAGCTTCCATGCCTTCTTGGAAGTTGTGTTTGGCTGCGTTGGCTTCGTTGGATAGGGAGAGGATGAGTTGGGTGTCGTCTGCGTATGAAACAATGTTAAGTCTGTGGGTTCTGACGATGGGGGCGAGTGGAGCCATGTAGACGTTGAAGAGTGTTGGGCTGAGGGAGGACCCCTGGGGGACTCTGCAGGTGGTTGGTGTAGGGTCCGAGAGGAAAGGGGGAAGTCTTACTCGCTGCGTTCTGCCAGCGTGGAAATAGTGGATCCAGTTGAGGACCTTGTCTCGGATCCCTGCGTCGTGGAGTATGTCTATTAGGGTGCCTGTGGGATACCGTGTCAAAGACCGCTGAGAGATCGAGGAGGATGGGGGCTACTGTTTCTCCTTTGTCCAGTAGGGAGAGGATGTCGTCTGTTGTGGGGAGGAGGGCGGTTTCTGTGCTGTGGTTTTTTGTGAAGCCGGATTGTGAAGGGTCGAGGATGTTGTGCTCTTCGATGAAGGTGGCGAGTTGGCTGTTGATGGCTTTCTTGAGGACTTTCACTGGGAACGGGAGCAGGGAGATGGGTCTGTAGTTTTAGAGGTCGGTGGAGACCTCCGAGGGCTTCTTCAGGAGGGGGTTGACCTCGGCGTGTTTCCAGTCCTCGGGGATGGAGGCGTTCGCCAGGGAGCAGTGGATGGTGTGGCAAAGCATGGGTGCAATGGTGTCGGCGGCTCTGTTGAAGATGTGGTGGGGGTCAGGGGTCCGTTGGGGCCCCAGAGTGAATTGACTTAATTGTCTTTAGTATGTCTTCGGTAGTGAGGGCTGTCCAGATGTCAATCGTTGGCTTCAGGGTGTTGGTGTGGCTGGTGCGGGTTCCGTGTGTTGGTTGTTTTCATCGAACTTGTCGTAGATGTTCTTGATTTTGTGGTGGAAGAAGGTGCTGAGTTTGTTGCAGAGGTCTTGTGAGGGAGGAATGTCTGTCGACTCGCTGGTAAGTTGGGTGAACTCCTTGATGATGTTGAAGAGTTCTTTGCTGTTGTGTGAGTGTGTGGAGATTCTGTCTTCGATTGCAGTTCTCCTCGTGTTTCTGATGAGCTGGTGGCTTTGAAGTTGTGGGCTTCTGTGGATTTGGAGTTCCTCCAGGTATTCTCGAGGCGGTGGCAGGTGCGCCTGGACTCTCGGAGTTTGGAGGTAAACCATCTGGCCTTCTTGGCATGTGCGTTGTTGTTCTTCTGGAGGGGGCTATGGTGTTGATGCTGTCGGTGATCCATCTGTGCAGAGTTTGGGCAGCGGTGTTGGGGTCGCCGTCTTCCGCGATGGTCAGGGTGGAGTTGCTGAGTGAGGAGGTGAGCAGGTCATTGGTGATTTTGGTCCAGTTTCTCCGTGGGAGCAGGTGATGGTGTCTGTGGGTGGTGGGTGTTCTAAAGGAGAAGTGGATGCATCAATGGTCTGTCCATGGGAGTTCGGTGGTGTGGCTGAATGTGATGGAGTTTCCTGTTGTGAAGAGGGGGTCGAGGGTGTGTCCAGCTGAGTGCATGGGGTCGGTTATGATTTGGCAAAGTCCAATGTTGTGGAGGTTGCCCAGGAGGGATGTGGTGTTGGGGTTTAGTTGGTTGTCGAGGTGGAAGTTGAGGTCTCCCAGCAGGGTGCAGTTGGTGGATGCGATAGCGTGCGGGGAGATGATGTCCGTAATGGAGTTGGAAAAATGGTCCGTGGGGTCCGCAGGGTCCAGGGGGGTCGGTAGATGAGGGTTCCCCGGAGGGTGGTGGTGGGGCTGGCCAGTATCTTGAAGTGCAGGTATTCCATCAGGTCTGTGGGCTCATCGGGGAGTGTGCTCAGGAGGAGTGGGGATTTGTGGACGATGGTGATTCCTCCTCACAGGCGGGTGGGGCGATGTTCCTGGAGATCTTGTATCCTTGGAGCATGGCGATGTCCGGTCCCGAGGTGGTGTTGGTCCAGGTTTCGGTGAAGAATGCTACGTCCGGGGTGGTGCTGTCGAGGAGGTCCCAGATTTCTGTGGCGTGTTTGTGGAATGATCTGTCATTGAAGAGGATGCATTGCAGGGTCTCCGGTTCGGTTGTGTTCTTGCGGCGGATTGTGCTGGGTCTGCGTTCCTGGCGGTGCTGTAGGTGTGCCGGCAGCTGTGACAGCTGAAAGTTCCTTGAGTGTCGGCTGGTGATGCTAGCTTGCAGTTGTTGTTGTGGCCTGGGTTGAGTGTGTGGAGTGCCGCTGGGTCATAGCATTGGTGGTGCGGAGGTCCAGGGTTCCTGGCGCTGGTCGGGTCGCAGACGGGCGCAGATGGGCTTGCCTTTGGCGCGCAAGCAGCAAACCCACTGCTGTTATTTTATAGGGGAGGTGGGAGGGAGGTACAACTGGGAGGCGGGAGCGGGAAACAGCAGAGGGGAGGGACCGCGGGGGCAGCAGTGGCGGGTGGGGGAGCAGAAAAAGGGCGGAACGACGCAAAGAGAAAAACAATAAGGGCACAGTGAATGAGAGACAACAACAGGCGCAACAAGGCAAAAAACAAACAAACAATGTGGGCAAAAGCGAGAAAAGTACAACAGGAGGCAACCTATGCTAGAACCCCTACCTGCCTGGGCAGTGGCACAGCACGGCAGACCGGAGCTACAGGGGGAGAGAGCAGGTCCCTGGCCGAGGTCAGAAGTCCTACTCACGCTCACCACGCAGCGGCCAGCATTTTATAGGGGAGGTGGGAGGAAGGTACAGCTGGGAGGTGGGAGCGGGAAACGGCGGAGTGGAGGGGCCAAGGGGGCAGCAGCGGCGGGTGGGGGAGTGAGAAACGGCAGAACGACACAAAGTCACTGCCCGGAATTTGCCTCTATGCCAAGTAATGTCCGATGCTACTCGCTGTGTCACTAAGAATGCATAAGTTTCTCCACCAGATTTGCTTACCACAAGGGTGGACCTTCTGATGTACAATGACCAACTGTATATATTATTATTGCAAAGGAAAAAACCTTTAACTACTTCCTATGTGGGTTTACATAAACAATCAGCTTATTTGCCACACACAATAAAGCAGTAACACCACATAATTATAGACACTACAAAATATTCACTTTCTTTTAAATTCATTAATAAAAATATATGTGATAAAAACTAGCACAAGAAGAGCTGAATAATTCCTCTTTCTTTTTGGAACCCAATGCCACCATAATTATATTGGACCTGTCTGTGGTATACACATCCAGAAAATGACAAAGGGATAACTGCAATCTGATTAAATACAACACTGACAATCTGCTCCCTATTGTTATTACTTTAAGGCCCCATTTCTATATCTTATCGCCAACAGGACAATTTATTTAATTGTCATTTTATTGTCATTCCTATTATGGAAAATGTGCAAATCCAACCTGAAGCCTGTCCATTTTAATTCTCAAAATATTAGTAAATTTTAATATTTTTTTGATAATTTGACTAATAGTATGTTTTGACATGTTAAAATTAAACCCCAATAGGTGTACTTGTGGCTATAATACAAACTCCTCATTCCTGCTTTGTATAAGAAACCTGGAAGCAGCAGTACCAATCATGCCTTTAGCCCCTACTGCAAAACTTTTACGGCATCCTCTAACATTGACCGACTGCCCTGTGGTGGACGGGCCACCAGTCCAAGGCTTCTGGCAGCAGAGGATTTACTGCAGGAAACGTAGAGCTCTGCTCACATTTAAGAAAGTGGGGTGGGGGCTGAGGGGGGACCGGCGATCCACTCATTTATGGTACATGTTCCCACTTTATGAAACTCTAAATGAGGCCCTTAGTCTTTGCAAGTCTCCAAAAAACATGTTAGACTTGTTGTAGATGTATATTCTGCAGGAACCTGGTCCACATAATTGGAACAAATAAAAGCTCTTTCAGAAACTGTAGGAATTAAGCTGAACATGAATTTCTGAATTGGTACAATAAGACGGTTTCTCCTCAGTCATGTAATCTTGTGAACATTTGCTTATGGACAACATAATATTGCGGACATTCCTGAAGCTGAATGAGAGTTTGGGGGACGGGTACAGGTGCCATAGGATACACTGGGCTTATAACAAGGCAGACGGTAAATCCGTCCTGTTTATGGCAGAGTATCCTTTTCACCAACCTCTAAATCAGGTACCTAAACACTGAATTGAGAGGAGAGAATCCTCTGCAAAACCGATTGGCTGTAGGCTGAGCAAAGAGTTGCTGATTTGTCTTCTTGAAGCACTGCCATTTGGTAGGTGGATGGTGTAGCCTGGGACAACCTTGCTGTGTTGTGCAAGGCGAAAGGAATCACATTGGTAGAGCCCAGTCTTTTATCCAGCCCTGATCCCTCCTTCCATTTGGCGAGTTTGGCTGACAGACTGGTACACAAAGATTGCACCTTTCTGTGCACTTGTTGTTGGTATTCCAGACTGAAGACTACCCTGTAGTGAGAATAATCATTCCTCTTATGACTGTATCTGGAGAGCAGCCTGGAAAGGACAACTGAAAAGAAAACCACCTGAAGCTGGTTCTAAATGTGTGGATAGTGGATACACATCTCCTGTCTGCTTTTATTGTAAAAAAGGTGGGATCCACTGATGTACTCAAAGGAGCAATCCCTCTGCAACCACAGCTGGTGTCTACCTGACAACCAGCTTCTTAAAGGAGAGGGGACATCACTTGAGTATACCTCTTTCTGAAGAGCTATTCACCTCTCCTGGAGTACATAGACACCAGCCTGTCTCTTAAGAGAGGAAAGGAGCCTGCTAACCCTGCAAGAGGAGTGAATGTCCAGGAGGCGCGAGATGTAGTTGAGCCATTGTGCCCGAATTGTGATGCTACCTTAGGCCTCGGGTTGACCTGAGCTTTGGTCCCGACCCGTCCAGTGAGTCCTGTGTGAATTCTTACTTCCTGAATGAGCCCGGCCTGTGCATGGCTGCACCGCCCCACACCCGATCAGCCCAAGTGGGGCTGCTCCTAACTCCCTCTGATAAGCTGTGAGAATGAGAGGTTCAGCATTTCCCTAAACAGCCATTTCCAACAACGGGAACTGCCACATCATCAGGGTCATGACCACCAAGACACCCGATAGGAACTGCTGGAATGCACTAATCCCAAAAGAAGAGCGGATGACCAGAGAAGAAGTCGGTGCCAACCAGTCATGGAGTGATCGACTACTTGGGTGAAAAACAGTGAACTAAAAGAAAAACTGTACAATAGACTAGTTTAGAGTCTAATCACGCTAGGTATGCAATCATTTTTTGGCACCTATGCTTGGCAGGCACATTTGGTTCATCCAGGGTCCACTGGCACGGTGACAGGATGCTTCATAATTGCTAAACATACTAAAGTGGTAAAGGTGGCCTTTTGCATTTGAAGATCAAGGGCTTTGTTACCATACCGCAAGCTGGCATGGCTCAGTAAGCCTCGTCTTAACATTGCTAACAAATATAAGCACTGTTCAGGAGACATAAAACTATACCTCAGTGTGTTTAATTATTAAGAAGATTGTCACCATAGAGGTATAGGACTATAATAGATGTACAATGCTGAAGCAAAAGAGGGCACAATGCAGTAGTGTTTCTTCACGTTAACAGAGGTTAGATATGGATGAGACCAAACTGGTGAAGTAGATCAAACTGAGGGGAAGGTTTACTAATAATCTGCACCAGGCTTGTGTTATAAACGTGAAGCAAACCTGGCGTAAAGTGCTATTTGGAGGGCTTACTTTACAGCTCAAATCTTGAGTTGTGTTGAAAAGTAGCCCTAAAGTAATGGAAAGTTACCATGCAACCAACTATGATTTTGACGCCCTATCAACTAAAAAAAGGTAGACAGGACTTTATGCCAAAAATTAATGCCTCCTTGAGCCAAGCATAAAGTTTGAGAAAGTTTTCTATTCTCAGCAACTTTCCAATTTTGCATGTGTGCTGCACTGCACAGCTTTCATACAATGTGGGAAACATGTTAACTTATGTCTAAGTATGATATTTGGAACAGAAAGTTTCCCTTCCAATACAAAACCCATGCTTGACATCATGCAGACACTCTTGCAGTATGGTGCAAGGGTGTGTGCATTGGCACAAGGCAGTCACAATTGCACCAGCACAGAGGGCGAGAGAGAACAGCACATATCTTAATAGATATGATGTTCTCCTGCTCTTCTCCCTTTCCTGCAACGCAGTGCAGCAACGTTCGTCATGCATTCCTCTTAGGAACAACTTCATGTTTTTAGAAGTCTCCCTTACTTTAAGGTTCTAGTTTCACCTGTATATCCTGGCGATCCAGGTATAGAGTGCAGCTAAGTGATCCTCCACTACTGTAACTCTGAAATTCTAAACATCAATGTTTCTAGTGTCAAATTTTAGTATCCCTTCTTCGTTACCATTTGCAACCAAGATTTTCGATGTGGTACCCTTGGGTGTAGCCCCTGTGCCAGTGCCTTTGAAAATGTGTATGTCTCCACGATGGCATCACTTCCCCGTGCTGGTGCCTCTGTTATGTCCTCCGGGAACTGCATGATGTTCCTATCACATTATGCTACCAGGGGAAACATGGTGACAGGAGTTCAGATGACACTCCATCTTCCCCTCTATGGAGATGAATGAGATGGGTTCTAGACTATTTTTTGCCAGTCAACACAATCTTTCCAGGGGAAAACTGGGGTTTGGGGAAGCGAAAGAAAGACACTAGATACAAGGCTCATCTCTCTAAAGTCACAGGCCAACCGCAGGGATCAGGGAGGAAATCATACATTATGGTTGTTTGGAGGGTTCTTCGGAAGGAGGAACAACAGGAAGAAGTAAATAGTCTCTAATACTTTCATAACTTCTCCACCCCCTCTTGATTTTTTTGCAATTGCCCAAGTGATGCGCTAATGATCGCAGCAGTTAATAACCTCAAGAAGCACCGGGAGATCACCCCAAGCTCGAGAGCACCAGGACACAAAGGCCGGAACAGCAATGAACTTCTAGTGGAAGAATGTAAGGAAGCTGCACAGTAATGGAGCTCTTCAAGGAAACACAGTTAGAGCATACAGAGCTGAAGGACTACATGAACACCAAGGGTGAAGGAAACCTACAAAGTTACAAGAACAGATACGGTAAATGAAAGAAATACCAGCAAGAACCATACAACCAAGAATGTTAATTCACCGTGGTACCACTACTGATGCTGCATATGATGCCCCAGAAGTGCCGGTTCCATGATGCTGACAATCTGATTTGTCTTGCTCTGAGTCTTCCCCTTAAAGTCATCCTTCTGCTCTGCCTCAGCCTTCATAAACTAGTACTCCAGACCTTTCAGCGCTCTCAGTTGAACCGCTGTTTCTCAGCTGTATGAAATCTTCCCCTATGCTGGAATCTCCAGTCCTCATCTGTGCCTTGTCTTAATATTCTCTTTTCCTGTATCCTGACAGTTTCAATCATCAGTAAATGACATTGAAGGATATTGAGTAGTCAAATCAAACCAAATCAAACAAAGCTTTATTCGATTTCTATAAGAAAAAATCATAAAAGCACAACAGTACATTAAATCACATTTCTTTTTAGCATTTGAAGTCAATTTTCTTTACACCCCTTTTACATGATTACTTTGATAGCGAGATTAAAAATGTCACATTAAAATTGAGTTCCTACATTTTACTACACTTTTTAAAAACATTGATAAAATCCAGATTACATATTCATTTTCTAAAAACTGTAGCGCTAGAAGTGCAGGCCGACATTGTCTCATGCCGACTTTTTTAAAAGAGGTACAATCCATTTTTTCCTTTGACCATTATCAAATTTGCAAAATAAGACCACATGGAGTGTCGTTTGCTCTGAGCGATCAACACAAGGGCACAATTGCATGACTTTTGACCAGTCGTTCATGCTAGGAAAACTAGTTGTTCTATGTAATATCCCAAGTCTAAATCTTGTCAATAGGAGTCTATCATATAAACCACAGACACGTATAAGATAGGGTTGAATGCTGTAAGTAATTAAAATCATTTAATTATACAGTACTGTGGGCTTCGTTATTTCTTCCGATAGTCTAAGAGTTTCCAGTAAATTCCAGCCTTTTACTTTTAACATTTTTCTTGCCCAACCTCTCAGTGTGTTCGGCTCGGTAAAGAACTCTGGGTGGCCTAAGTCAATCATAAAATCCCTCACATACCTTAGCCATGAAATTCTTAAAACACCTTCTAATTTAAAAATATCTTTAAAAATGTCCCAATTAAGATTGGTTTCTAAAGATGTCCAAATCCTGTGCCATAACAGGATTGGTTCCACTTTTATAAGATCTGTTAGGTATGAGACCCCCAATTCAGAATGACAAACAAAAGAGGAGGTACTACTGGGGACTGGCAAAATATGTTTTAAAAACGTGTTTTCGATAACTTGCAATGCTTGAAGATCAGAATATCCCCAGAACCCTGCACTGTACATGGCGGTCGAGATGCACTTAGCCCTGTATATTTGTAGTAACTCATGCGGAGGCCTCCTGCCCAACTTTTTGGAAATATTTACTAGGGCTGTAGTGGTATTCATAAAGGGCAGCTTTCTTGCTTGGACTGCACGAGTCCATGTGGCTTTATGGTCTAATAAAATGCCCAAATAGCTAAATCTATTTATAAAATCGATTTTTTGTTTGTCAATGTGCATATCTCTACACTTGTCGCTGCCAATACCGCATCTCATAACAAAGGTTTTTGTAGTGTTTACCTTCAACCTCAAATCATGCATAAATGCCGCAAAGCTATTTAACATTCTTTGTAGGCCCACTTGGGTGCTGGACATCAAAACAGCATCATCAGCGTACAATAATGCTGGTATAGGCCGTCCTTCTATTTGTGGGAGGTCTTGGTATGTGTTCGACAATGTTTGGCCTAAGCCATTTATATAGAGATTAAAAATAAATGGGGCCAGCACGCAGCCTTGCCTTACCCCCTTGTTTATTTGAAACTGTACTGTACATTCTCCATAGATACCTTGTCGTACCCTGGCCTCAGCATTCCTATACAGTTTTCTTAAAAAAAGAATGATAGTGGGCTCTACTCCCAAGTCCAGGAGGATCCTCCATAGCTTGTCATGCTTCACGCAGTCGAAGGCTGCAGCGAGGTCAACAAAGGCTAGGAACAACCTGCCTTTTTTTGCGAGGGTATGCTTCCCTATGATGATATTTAGGTTTAAGCTTTGTTCAACAGTTCCTAGCCTCTTACCAAAACCAAACTGTAATTCGGAAATAATCTTGTTTTCCTCAGCCCAATACTGCAATCTTTCAAGCACGATACGCCCAACTACTTTTGCCAGAGAATCTAGCAGCGACATCGGCCGATAGCAGGCAGGATCTTGACGATTTCCTTTTTTAAATATTGGTACTAGAATCGATTCAGCCCATGTCTCTATTAAGTGGGAGGAGCAGCTAGCTGTAATAACCTGGGTTAACAACGGGCCCCATAGCGCCATATTGTTTTTATATAAATCTATGGGGATCCAGTCAGTACCAGGGGCCTTCTTTCCCATACTTGCCATGATTGCACAATTAACTTCATTCAGAGTTACCTGGAGGTCAATCACAGTTGTTAGAGGTACCATATCATCATCACCTGCTGGTTGGATTTCTGCTGTATTATTGGGCAGGCTGCTATTAAATATATTTGCAAAATTCTCCACCCATTGCTCCTCCGTTATTGCGATTTCAATGGACGGAGCATTCTCAGGGTCTAAAAAAGGTGTCTTGACAGCCCTCCAAAAGGCCGCCCTATCCTTAGACATCGCGCCCTCGTGCAGCACTGTCCATGCCCCATCTCTCAACGACGCTTTTCGTAACTTCAGTGCATTTTTATAGGCCCCTCTTGCCTGACTTATATCATGCAGATTTCTAGGGGTTTTGTGTGTCTCGTGTTTTAACTTACATAACCCTGCGTACACTTTGTATCAAACCACCCCTTTGTGTTAGTATTTTGTTTTCCTTTCCGTACAAATAGGGCCTCCTGTATAACTGCTGTGATATGCTGGAAAGAGTTCAGGACTACGTCATGTATGGCGTTCTCCGCCAGACAAGCCGCAAAAGTGGACTTAGTCTTACTTAAAACATCCCTTATAATTTGCCCAGCGAATGGAATAACCTTTCACTCTATCAATTGATAAGTTTTTGGGGGCATGGATACCTTTGATCCCACTATGATTTGGGCGGTTTATTCGTGAAATAGATACACTCTGTGGGAAATGGTCACTCAGAATTATATTAAAGGTATTGAAAGACTTAACTCTGTTACAGTATCAATTTGATGTCAGAATGTAATCTATTGTTGTGGAGCAACCTCTTTCATTAAAAATGCTTTTAAAAATGGAAGGTGAGGCACATAACTTATTTGCAAAGCCACAGTCATGTCCAAATATTACTTTATTCAAGGATTCCCCATATTGTGAATGCGGGAAGTGCGTATCACTATTCTCCTCTTCTGTCGTTAGGCCACATGCTTCCCTTCCATTATTTGGACACAGAGCAATGTTAAAATCGCCCTCCCACCCAAATGATGAACACATCCCCCTTCATTTTCATTTTGGATTGACTTCAAATCGTTTTCAAATTTTTCAAAATCTTCTCAATTTGATCAGGCGGGGCATTATTATAAAAATGTAGCAATAAAACACAGTGCTTTTTATCAGCATGCAATGTCAGTACTTGATAATATATTTCAACAAATTTCAATTATATTTTTCTTACAGTTTGCATATTGGATATATAAGTAGACAATCCCCGCTTTGCCCTCCCATGACTCCCAACCACAGCCGCAGTGTGAAAAGTGCGATATCCGTTAATGTGTACAACGTCCTCTTCCCAGGTTTCCTGAAAACACATAATATAAAACTTTGATATAAAATCACACCATACCGGGTTTACTATCTTTTTTTATTTTTTTAATATTTTTATTAAACAAGCTCAGTATGAATCACCTAGTCACCATATTCAAGGTACTTATACAGAATATGCCATCATTATTAACAGTGTAGCCACAGTCGCATTTCAATACTCTCATCCCTAATGAACTTTCTGAGTATTCTAATCTAATCTGGAGCAAACCCCCCCCACCTCCCCCCAGGCCATCTTAATACCCACGCTATTTCTGCCAATCCCCCCAAACTTTGTCCCATTTGTGTGGGCATCCTCTGGCTTTATAAATCACTTTCTCTGCATTGGAGCACCAATCCAAGTCAGACTTCCAAGCTCTCAATTCCGATACCTGTCTTGCTCCTCATTTTTGGGCTATGTTTCGTTTTGCCACCATCGCAGCCACTTCCAACCAAATGGTTGTGTATTTCGGCCATTTTTCTTCCCCAGTTACACAAAGAATCAAACAGCATGAATCAATTGGAATTTTTATCCCCGTGACTTCTGACATGACATTTGTCACTCCCTTCCAGTTTTCATTAATATAGTTACAATCCTACAAAGTATGAAAAAAGGTACCTATTTTGCCACAGTCCCTAGTGCAAAATTCGGTCAATCCATACCCCAGTGTATGTATTAGTGGTCTGGAGGCGTAGGATCTATGTAGTATGCGCAACTGCACCAGATTGAACCTAGCTCAGATTGCCACTTCTTGTGGGCTTTGTACTGCCTCTTCCCAGTCCTCATCCTCTAGTAACTCCAATTCCGTCTCCCATGCCGCCGGAGAGGATCTATCGGATTGGGAGCGTTATAGAGCAACTTTTTATATGCCAAGGATGTTGCCTTAGTCTCCATCGGGTACATCAGCAACCTATCTTCCAGAGGGGAATATTCGGAAAGGGTGTCTCCCTCCCTTATATGTTGTTGTTAAGCATGTCTTAGTTGTAAATATTTGTACTGTTCTGTTTCCGCCAAGTCATATTTCCCTTGGAGCTCCCTGAAAGTGAGTGGTTTCTGGCCGCTCCATATATCTTCTAGTTCTAGATTCCAAGATTAACTTACCCTGCCACCCCACGTGTCTGGGTTTACTATCTTTGAACGAATTCCTGCACCTTTCCAATAAACTATATTAGTTATCTCGCAGTCATTTATATCTTTGCAAAGCTTTGGGGGCTCACCTACAGTGATGGCAGTAGGAGCACTAAATGGTGTCTGTATCTGACTAACACCTGCAATGACGGTAGCATCCTTTATTGAGTGACTTATAATCTGCACTTCATCAGCCGAATATGGAAGAATTGATAACTGAACCACCGTGCATGGTATCCACTGTTTATTTTTAGGAGTAGGGTGAATTGCAGGATGCTTGTGACAACTTTCTTTAATGGGCAAATTCCTATCTCCAGCCTTCTTAAATTCAATTTGTTGTTCAAGCCCCTTGTTCAGACAATCAATATTTTCCAAGTTATTTAGACTGTCAAAACGATTAATTACTGGGACACTATACCTAGAATAGGTTACGGCTGGGTAGTACCTAGTCATGCTTCGATTATTCTCCAACTTTAATGGTTGGTAAAAATAGCCTAATGTAATAATATTTACCTCCTAATAACATGACTACCAACTCTTTCAAAAATTGTTTACACAAAATGGGGAGATCTAAATGTTAACACCACACAATCCCCTGCCAGTGCTTTATGAGTTTTGTCTATCCAAGCTATTCCCCTGGCCATTTTGAATTTGAAAAAAAAAGTCACGGTTAATCCTATCCGGGTGCTCAGCCAGTGAATAGATTTATTTCTCAAGGCAATCCAGGATTCTCCTTCATGGTCAGGGAGTTGAGGTACATTTGTTACAACTACCGTATAGGGAGTAGCTTCAGGAGGGAGTTCTAAAGATTGTGGGTTAATTTGAAGGGAGACCCTTGTATTAGGTGAAAAATCAGGGTTAAATTGACTATTTAGGAGTAATGTGTTGTTTTGGGCCTTGTTCTGGGAAATTGGATATATATCTCTTTTGCAATTATTACTATAGTGATGATGGTCTTCAAGGCCAGGGCAGGATTTCAACCCCCGCGTTCCTGGCAGGTTCCCCCGATTCCCCTGGTTTGCCATGTTTAACTCTCCATAAGTCCATTCGTGTGTAGTTTGCCTATTTAATGGTTCTATTGCTTTTTGGCTGAGATATTCGTTTGGACCTGGGTTTTATGGAACCCACACACTTAATCGTATCGTTATCAATATTATGGGTAGCCTTTCCGCCATTTTTGCTAGGGCTTACTTTAATGTACACTCTAGCCCTTATCTGCTTAGATAGCTTATTTAAATTGTTAGAAATGGGATTTCTGGTTGGCTAGGGCATGCGCCTCAGCCAGACAGAAACAACCACGCTAGTCAGGGCAAGGGAGTTACACTCTGAAGTTAACCCCTGCTCACCCCCTTGGTAGCTTGGCACGAGCAGTTAGGCTTATCCCAGAGGCAATGTGTAAAGCGTTTGCGCAACACACACACGCAGCAGCAACAACTAGGCACACCACAAAACGAACTCCACACAAGGTTATATAAAAAAATAGCCTTTGTATTATCCAAAACACATTAGAATCATATTCACACCATATACACTGTGCCAACTGGCACTGGGCAATATTCACGGGGACTATATACACAGGACAGGGCCAATCGGGCCACTGTCAGAACCTTTAGTAAGCACAAGTAGCAATTGTAAAACACAACCAGTAACTACGAGCACAATAATGACTTCAGCATTATCACCTGTAACATAAACGCATTATGTCTGCATCACTTTGGGCATAAACACATTATGCGTAGACCTCATCAGCATAAACACATTACACAATAGGCATCATCCTAAAACATCATAGCATGACATTAGGCATCACAAGCATAAACACATTATGCAATAAATTTCACAGCATAAATGCATTATGCAATATCTGTAGGCATGAACACCTTAGGCATAATCAACCTAACAAACAAATTATGCCTAGATCAACACATGGCTTGAAACACCTTATGCCTAGCCATCGGCATACACACATTGGGCATCACATTAGGGCCTTGCGCACTACCAAAACTGACCCCCTGGCCCTCTGTCCAAAATGTCAGGGCTTCCAGTGGGGCCTTCCAAATGGCCCCCTGGCTGCCTAGGCAGTGAAACCAAAGTGCGCAAAAGCGCAGAGGCGTGGGGTGCAACTCACCCCTTCCTTAACACAAGAAATGGCCCCCTCGTTGCAGCTGCCCATGCTCTCTCGCGGTGCAGATGGAGTAAACTGGCCTTTGCACCAACAGTGCCTGGGGTGCCCCGTTCCGGGACTCTGGAAACAACTTGTCCCCTTCAGTGAAGCTGCCCGTGCTCAGCCCCCACTCAATGGGGCTCCGCTGCGGCCCAGCAAGGAATCAGCGGTGGTACTAACAGTGCCTAGGGAGCCCCTCTTGTAGGAACAAACGGCCCCACTGTGCCTCATAGGCCTCCCACTCATCGGGGACAACTCTACGGGCTCCGTCTCCTTCTCTAGCGCTGGTCACCAGGGAAACATGCGGGGCTCTCTCTTTCTTCACAGGAGCCCCGTTCCGACAGGTGCTGACTTGCCTGACTTCCAAGCCCTTAGGCCCCGACGTCAACCAGGTCTTCAATGCCTGACTTCTCTTGAGGCCCAGAACATCCGCGAGGCTCCGTCTCTGTTGTCTTGGCTTGCAAGCGAGGGGTAGGCTCCCGCCTGGCTTCGGCTCCCTTCTCTCAGGTCGCCACAGACTTTGCAACGGGCGGGGCTCTCCTCGGCCACGGGAGCCCCGCCCACAGGCAGGCACCAGCTCGCCTGACTTCCGGCTTCAACGCTGGAGGCTACTCTCTCCGGGGAGGCCCCGCCCAGTCAGGCTCTGCCTGACTTCCGCCGGCTTCCTCTGTGGATTTTCTCAGGGAAGGCAGTGCGATTCTTGGTTCTACGCTGATTGGGCAATACTGCCCCAATAGCCCTCTTCTTGGCCCTTAAGAAAATCAATAAAAAAGCGCCCACCACGGGCACGGCGCTGAGGGGCACAGCCAGCTCAGGAGGCTCCTCACGCTCTTGAGTGGCCCCAGCTGCTGTCAGCCCATTGCCAGCCCCGAAGATCAAGCGAGGCTCGTCTCAGGTCAAGGGGAATAAAGATATAGCGCTCACAAGGCGCTAAGCCCCAAGGTTCCAGGGACAAAGTTGGGCCCAGGCAGGCCAGCACACAGGGCCCTCCAGTTCGGAGGCAGTCCCTCGTAGCGGTTCCTCCTGGGGACCAGCAGCAGCAAGTCCGCCGTCACAAGGAAGCACAAGCACAGCCTCTCACATGGGGTCACAGCCCCAATATTTATATCCCAAATTCCTTTGTCTGCCCTGGCACAGGGCTTGGGGGAACCAGTCCTAACTGGTTCTGGGGAGTGTGGAGCACTTTGTTTTTAGGGCTCCTCTTCCCCTTCATCAGGTTGGGGCTCTGTAGAGGTGATTGACTTGCAGTAAAAAAGGGGTGTCACAGACATGGCACACACTTTAGGTGCCACGTCATGGTGGCAGTAACACTGCCCGCACAGGCCCTGCAATGGCAGAGGCCTGAGATAGGTTTGAAAGGCTACTTTGAGGGGTGGCGCAATCAGCGCTGCAAGCCCATAAGTAGCATTTAATTTACCAGCCCCGGGTAAATGAGATACCACTTTACAAGGGACTGACGGGTAAATTAAATATGCCAAACAGGTGTAGACCAATCCTTGCCATATTTACACAGAGAGCACACACACTTTACACTGGAGAGCAGTGCTAAAGTGTCCAGGGTCCTAAAATCACCAACACCAGGTCAGAAAAAAGGCTAGGAGGAAAGCAAAAAGTTTAGGGATGACCCTGCAAAAAGGGCCAAGTCCAACATAAATCATCTTGTGAGCAGTAAGGCTCCGTGAGAGTTGTTGACCTCTCATTTTGTTCTTCCCATGGTGAAGTTAAAACTTTTTTACACTTTGTTACCCTTTTCCGTGGCTTTTTGCTCACTGTTTTTAGATCTACAAGGCCGCCTTGTGCTACCCTATTATCCTCATCCAGGGTTCTAGGTCACTTTGGCGGGGGCTGAGTATCAGTATCCTCGTCACGGACCCATACACTATACGAAACATTTTGCACACAACCATTCTTAGATATTCGATGTTCTGTTTCTTCAGGTATTGGGGACCCTCTCTTAAATGTGTCTCCAGCCTCTGGCTTTCTCCCCTAATTTCCGCATTTAGAGTGTCCTCCATGGTCAATATCTGCTTTTCAATCGCCCCCATTGCCCCCGTGACATAGTTCAATAGAGATGAACGAGTGCCTAACTAAGGTGCAGACTTTGCAAGGGGCATGTTTTCAGCTTCAGCCTTCCTTTTCCCC
This sequence comes from Triturus cristatus, assembly GCF_964204655.1. Taxonomy (NCBI): domain Eukaryota; kingdom Metazoa; phylum Chordata; class Amphibia; order Caudata; family Salamandridae; genus Triturus; species Triturus cristatus. Next base: position 503,790,030 of record NC_140582.1, read on the forward strand.
ATAGTTCAATCTTGGGGTGGAAAAAAACAATAATCACCAATATTTGGGGCCCTTTTAAACGGTAATTAATCTAGGAGGGGATTGCAGCATGTAATCCAAACAGCAGGCCTCAGAGTAACTATTAAAGTCCTGGTCACATGATTATCATTAAAAAGCCTATGAGGAAAAAGTTACTAAGGGGCTCTCCCTTTGGGTACTCACCAGCAAAAACACTGGAAAACTGCTCTTTTCTGAACCACTCAACCAAGAACCAAGAGGGGAGGCCGGCCCGGCCTCTTCTGGGCTGTGACGGGCTTAGATGGGCCTGTCTTGGCCCGGTCTTTTCCCGGGCTGAGCACGTGCACGTCCCGCGCTGCGGGACACCTCCGGTGCAATTATAGCGCTCCTTTGCTGCAGATCGGCGCATATAAAATCTCCCTACTTCCACGGACAGAGTAAATCCACAGTCGCACGCACATACACTCATCATACGCTAGGGCCCATCACACTAACATTCATTCTATTACTCTATCCACACTGAATATATGAGAGAAACCTAAACCAATCTGCATCTAAAGCGAGGTCAATGCGACCATAAAGAAATTGTCCTGAGTCATGATTTTAAACATATGAAATACATCTGAAACTCAATAAATGACAAAGAATAACCACCCGACACTGGAATTCAAACAAATGGTTGTTTATCTAAATTAGTTCAAATGAAAGTCAATCAATAGCAAAATCATTATTCTCATAGTTACCTATTCTAGCTAAAATGGGTCAGGACAGGTCTCTCAGTAAAGTCTCCCGAGTCGCCGTCTTCGCGATCAGCATTGATCCTCACGAACATAGGTTCAGGAAGAAGTGGCCTCAAATGCAAAATGCTAAAAAACTACTCTCTGGTCTAGTAATATTTATAGCAAAACTAGCGAAATAAAAGTAACAAATAAACTCTGAATGTCCGTTGAGCCGCTGAGCAGAGCGAGCAGGAAAGGATGTCACTCGGTAACATTTAGAAAAACCTCCGCTCAGAAAACTCACAAAAATAAAAACACGGAAGAAGGAAACTCGAACTGAGTGAACGATACATTTATGAATGCTCTTCCTTGGAACCATAGCGGAGCCACCGTATACTATCAAAGTTCATTGTGGCTTTATTCTCCTCCAAGGGCACTTGGCAGCAAGCCCGGAGCTGCTGTCCTCACAGAAACTTTTAATTCAGACAGAGGCTGTGGTCAGGTGACTTTCAACCATGTTCTGCAAGGCCTCTTGTCAAATCTCAGTCACTCGAGTGCAGGCTGTGAATAGCGGCCATCTTGTTTTAGGCCAGAACGGACCATCTTAATTAAAAGAAACACAAAACAACGTTACCACATCGTAATGATTACACAGTGTTAATTCCCATGAATACCCTTATGTGCATGTAATTATCTAGCCTTCTGCAACGCAAAGAAGCATTAGAGCACGTTATTTAAAAGCGCAAACACGAAACATATAGCACTTTTGCGACACTTATTTAATTAATTTGCTCACCAATTTAATTCACGTATTAATAAAGCAACACTTATGCATTCCCGCGTGTAATTTTCTCTTTATTAGTAATGTTGGTTAATCAAGACTTCTAACAAATTAACAATTAGTGATTATAAATTAGTAATTTTAATCATGACATATAACATGAACTGGAGTTTAAATCTCAATAAATTTTCAATAGAAAACCCTGCTCCAGCAATCCCCCCTTTGGTGATATATATCACCAAAAAAAAACAACCCAAAAAAAAAAAATGTCCCAATTTTAGGAGAAATTGAAAATGTCTTTTATGACACAACATTAAACACCAGATTCTCTTTCATCATCCCTCTTCGACTCTAAATAAACACTTTCCCTCAATTCTTCTAATTCTATTTCTTGTGGGTCTCTCTTTGACCTCTTTTGTTTCTTTGCAGAATTTCCTCTAATTATTCTCTTTATCCCTCCCCTGTTTTTACAACACAAACACCCTAATTTAAGCATCAATAAGGCAACAATCACACATGGCAAAGGAAATAATACTTTACCAATAATGGTACTACCTATCTTAGCAATAAAACTTTTAACAGCTAGTAGCTTATTAGCTATTTTAGTCCAGATACTTTCAGCTTCCAATGGTACTAATTCTTCATGCAAATCAGTAATATTTTTGATATAGACCTTTAGGTCTCTGCTTTCGTCAGGAATGTAAGTGCAACAATGTTGAACTTTCAGCATTCCACAAACTCCACCCTCCTTGGCGAATAGAATATCAAGGGCAAGTCGATTTTGCATAGGCATGGCTCGTACGGCAATCAGCTCCGTATTTACCAAAAGAAACCCTCCAGCGGTACTTGTCGATAAACGATCCACCACTGTTGACAGTTTCCGAATTCCATATGCATTTAAAGAAATTCCCACTGCTGGAATTAAAGCTCCAAAGATATCACCTACAATTTCTGACCAAGTTTCTCTCTTAAAACGTGTTAGTAGATTAATGTGTTCTACGTCCTCTATTCTATCTATATGAAAAATCTTTGGAAAGACCAGGCCAACATAACATGTGCCATACCAATGGTCAGGCAACCTGTAATAAGCCCTGTTCCCACAAATATAAAACACTCCCGGGAAAACTGGATCTTCACCACCTTTAAAACCCCATCCTGTTGCAAAAAAAAAATGTATCATGACACTCACTAGTCCCAACAAAATGACTATCATATTGGGATCTCCTTCTGGTAATGCATAGTTTACCCTTCTGTGATGCATCTAAAGCCAAAGTTGGACTGGCCCCATTCCTTAACTCTTTTCCCATCTCAATGTCCCATATTGTCTCGCTCATTTTATATTTCCCTGCCTTCTCATGCATGCTCACTCTCCTTTCCTCTACCAAGTCTAAGAAAGCCTTTTCCTCTTCTTTCAAACTGCAAGTTAAATTGTTTCTAAAAATGTAATCTAATGTTAATTCTTCTGCCTCAATAAAAATCTCACCAAAAATGTTAGCTTCTTTAGCTGGATTCAGCTTCTTATCCATAGGCAATTGCCCAAAAATGTTATCTTTGTTTGACATCTCATAATCTATTTTCCCTAACAAATAAAAAACACTACTTAGCACACTACATGAAATCCCATACGTAGCTGGTAAATGGTGATAAGTAACACCCTCTGAAGCGGACGCAGGTAATTGCATACAGACGTAGCAATCCCTAACTTCCATTGTTTTTACGTATTCATACAACAACTTTGAAAAAACATTGCTAGAAAAATCATTAATTGATCTATCTTTATGTATGTAAATGTTACTACTTCTAGTCGGAACTACTTTCTGTGAATTCTTCTCTATATTAGTCACATTTTCAGTATGTATTCCAAAAGTATCTATTGTAACCCTAAAGGTAACTAATAAAGCTAGTACACCCCATAATAGCATTAATAATCCAGTACAGCAGCAGCACATTCTACACCATCTTTTCAAAAAGGCACATCTACTTTGATTATTTTCTGTGTTAGCCATTTTACTACTTTGGCAGTGTCTTTTGACTTAGCCTCTTCTACTCCACTACTGAAACACTAGAACACTAGATTATTTCAAACAGCTAATTTCAGACTTTTTTCCTTTTCACTTTCCTCCAGGTGACTCCTTCAGTTTACTCAGTTTGGATTTTCATCACTTTTCACTTCTTCTTCAGCAACATCAAATTGTATCAGATCTTCAACAACATCCTGTGTATCCGACTCTTCTCCAATGTCAGTCAGGATAACTTTCAGGATTCCAACAGTTTTCTCCTCAACCACTTCTCGTACGGTCCCCTCTGGATTTCCTTGACTCTCTGCCTCTTCGCCTTCAGACAGTGCCACATACGTCCATTCCGGTGACCTATACTTCTGGTTAGGTTTTCTGATTCTCTTGATCTCCTCCGGTTCTTTTGTGACCTTTTGTTTTTCACCTTTTGCTTGATTCTGACTCAACACCTCGTTCACCTGTTCAGCTTTCGATGAACTTGCACTTGCTCGTGTCAGTCTGTACCTTAGCCTCTTTATTCTGTTAGGCCAAAGATCTCCTCTTACACTCCTCTTTGGTCTCACTTCTTTATTATTTCTCTCTCCGATCCAAGTTCTCTTTCTCAAAACTCGACCCTCTGATTTCTCATTCTCACTCTCATCTGATTCTGTCTCATTTGCCTCTTGTCCATGAACAATTTTCTTTTGCTCCACAGTCTTTTCCACCACTGATTGAGATTTCCCTAATTCTGTCCCTCCTCGGGTCTCCGACACGCAATCTTCTTGCTGTCTACTTATCCCTTTACCTAGCTTATCAGGAGTGTTCCCTACACCTCCTCGGGGGTCTTCCGCAATCTGTCCCTCTCTATCTTCTTCTGACCCTACTTCTTCAGGTGTAATCTCAGGTGAATTTTCAACATCTGATTCAGGCGTGGTCTCTGTGGAATTGCTCCCTTCTCTTCTGTGTTCTCCACTGTTCGTTGGAACTTCAGGCACTCTTACAGAATCAGATCTCTCCTCTGAGACTCTCAATGTTTCTCTTGAATCCTCTCTTGGAAAGAAAAAAGAATCACCTGACTCTCTTTCTCCTTCCCCCCTTTCAGGATTCTTTTTTCTTCTCACTGGTTCAGTTTCTGCATCATCACTGGAATCTGACTCTTCAAAATACTCCTTACCAGTCCCATCTTTAGGATTTGGAACTCTCAGAGTATGACTCGCATGAACCCAGTTCTTCACACCAGCACACTTCACTGCAGTTGTCGTAGTCAGAATGACTTGTCTTGGCCTTCCCCACCTTGGAACCAAGCAATTTCTTCTCCTGTGCACCTTAATCCTCACCCAGTCCCCTGGACTCAGATCATGGGCTTGCTTCTTCTCAAGTGTGGTAGCGTCTTCTCCAACCTGGTGAAACACAGAATGAACTGCGTCAGCCAGGCCTTTATAGTAATCCAAAATCATGTCATCAGTTATTGTCATCAACTTGTTGACAGGCACAAATGCATGTCTCATCGCACGTCCCATTAATATTTCGTGCAGACTCAACCCTGTGGTTCTATCTGGAGTAGACCTAATAGTCATAAGCACTAGAGGCAAGACATCAGGCCATTTCATTCCAGTGGCTAAACACATCTTACCAATTCGGTTTTTGATTGTGCCGTTCATCTGTTCAACGACACCAGAAGCCTCTGGTCTGTATGCACAATGTAGCTTCTGCTGTATGCTCAATGCTTCACAAATTAAACCCATGAGCTCATTGTAGAAGTGTCCACCTCTGTCAGACTCAATTGTCACTGGAAACCCGTACCTAGGAATCAACTCTCTTAACAGTAACTTTGCAACTGTTATTCCATCATTCCTCCTAGTCGGATAGGCCTCCACCCATCTTGAGAACAAACAGACTACCACTAGAACATACCTCAATCTGTTCACTTGGGGCATTTCAATGAAATCTATTTGCATTCTGGTAAAAGGACCTCCTTCTCTGCCTATTGTTCCTAGACTCACCACTGTCTTTTTCCCAGTATTGAACTGCTGACAAATCAAACATCTTTGACAGATGCTCTCTGCAATTAACCTGAACTTTGCATTATACCAGGTTTGCTTGAATGACCTAATCATTGCGTCCCTTCCCAGATGTCCCTGACCATGGTACATCCTTGCCATTGTTGACAACATGCTATTTGGCATGACTGGTCTACCATCTCTATAGATCCAAACGTGATCTGTCTCTCTTGGGGCACAACCTGCCTTGATCCAATCTCTCATTTCCTCATCTCCTGCTTCATCCTGCAACTGTTTCACTTCATCCCACGTTTCTAGGACATTAGTAAACATCACAGAACAAAAAGACATTTCCTTTTCTCGTCCCTTGTTAATCGAATTATTGTTCTTTGCACAATACTGTGCTATGTCATTGGCAAAACGATTACCAAGAGTAACAAAATCATCTCCTTGTCCATGAGCAGCACACTTCACAACTGCTAGCTCTCTAGGCAGCTGTATCGCCTCAATCAATTTCCCAATCACTTCAGCATTCTTTATTGGAGTCCCACTCGACGTCAAGAAACCTCTCTGAAGCCAAAGTTGGCCAAAATAATGAACCACTCCAAATCCATACTGACTATCAGTCATCACAGTCACTCTCAAATTCTTCCCAATCTTGCAAGCTTTCATCAATGCCACCAATTCAGCCACTTGAGCAGATCTTACTCCTCTCAAAGACGAAGCTTCCATAACTTCTGAAACCTTGCACACCGCATAGGCTGCACTCAGCACACCATCATCTGTTCTCAGACATGATCCATCCACAAACAGCACATGATCACTCTCTGACAATGGCAAATCTCTTATGTCTGGTCTAGGTTTTGTGCAGTAATCAAGCACATCCAAACAATCATGATCAACATCATCTCCCACATTCACATTGTCAGCATCTGGCAACAGAGTCACTGGATTCACATTCACACATCTCTCGAGAGTCACGTTTGATGCTCCCAGAATGATTTTCTCATATTTAGTCAGTCGACTGTGTGACATATATTGAGTCCTGCTCCTTGTCAAAAGAATTGCCACATCATGAGGTACGAATACCCTTACAGGATATCCCATTATTATACCCTCACTCTGTTCCAAGCTTCTGCATGTAGCAGCTACCGCTTTCAGGCAACCTGGCAAACCCACAGCTACGGGATCAAGTGTTGATGAGAAGTACGCAATTGGCCTTCTCAGTTGTCCATGTTTCTGAATTAACACTGAAAGTGCACATCCATTTCTCTCACTGCAGTACAACTCAAACTCTTTCTCATAGTCTGGCATTCCCAAAGCAGGAGCTTCACACATTCTGCTCTTTAACTCTTCAAATGCTGCCATTTGTTCTGCATCCAATTCCAATGGGTCTCTCACTTCACTTTTGGTCAGTTTAATCAGTGGCTTTGCTATCAGGGAGAAATTACTTATCCACTGACGACAATAACCCACCATCCCCCAACACATCCTCACTTCTCTCTGGGTCATTGGGGCTCTCATTCCTCTGATAATTTTGATCCTGTCATCGGTCACCTTTCTCAGACCTTTCTCAATATTGTGTCCAAGATAATGCACCTCTTTCTTGCAAAATTGCAATTTGGCTGGAGATACCTTTAACCCTCCGTCTGCCAGATGATTCAGTAAAGCTATGGTATTTACTTCACAAGCTTCACGTGTCTTCGATGCCACAAGTAGGTCATCAATGTACTGCACTAGTACTGAGCTTTCAGGCATGATCAAACTCTTCAATGACTTTTTCAACAACTGATTGAATATCGAAGGACTCTCTGTATACCCCTGTGGGATACGACACCATGCTAAAATACGCTGTCCAAACCGAAATGCAAAAATCGGCTGACTGTCATGATGCAATGGAATTGAAAAGAAAGCATGACACAAATTAATCACCGTGTACCACTCGGCATCATGAGGAATTTGATACAAAATCACTGACGGATTTGGCACAATAGGACAACATACCACCACAATTTTGTTAACCTTTCTCAAATCTTGTACAATCCTGAACTTTCCATTAGGTTTCTTTAGCCCCATTATCGGTGAATTACACGGGCTACTTAATAACTCTCTCAAAACACCCTGTTGAATCATCTTGTCAATTATAGGAGTTATTCCTTCAATTATCTCTGGTGTCAATCTGTACTGTGGGATATTAGGATAAACAACCCCCTCTTTCACTGAAATCTTCACTGGATCTACATTATTCATCAATCCCACATCTTCTCCAGTAAAATCCCAAACCGCTGTTTTTACTGTGTGTCTCAACTCCTGAGGCAAATCATCTGGATTAAACACAGCATATGTACCAACAATCTCACTCTCTCTATTATCTAGAGTCATCCTGTACAAAACATCCTCATCTGGTGTCTCAAAAGCTATTCCATCCGGAGTACAGAAAATTGTGCAGTTCATCTTGCACAATAGGTCCCTACCTAACAAGTTCACTGGACTAGTGTCACAGACTACAAACCTGTGCATGTCTGAAAATTTCCCTATTTTTACCCTTACTGGTTCGGTAAGACGAGTCTTAATCTGTGTATTGGCTACACCAACCACTTGGATTGCTTCGTCCGAGAGAGGAAGATTTCTAATATCTGCTGACCTGACAGTTGATCTCGTCGCTCCTGTGTCTACCAAAAAAGTAACACTCTCCCCATTTATTTTCCCATCTACAAATGGTCCTGCCTGGTCTATTTCTAGAGTTGCACCAAGTATGCACTCTTCTTCCTCTCTTCGGCACCGTCAGTAGTCCCCTTCAGACTCACTCCCCTCATTCTTTAACCAGTACTGCTGTACCAGGTTAGAACGTCTCGGTTTGTTTACCTGCTCATCATTGTAGAATCCTGAGTCCTGGTTATACTTTTGGGACCCTCTATTCTGCGGCAAGGGCGGTTTTGGCTCTTTGCTCTGCTGTCTGACAACCTTCTGCTGTTGCTGCTGTTGATTACACCCCTTGTTCTGCACCTGTTGATTTAAGGGTTTATTCTCATTACTCACTAATGGTGGATTGGTACACTCGGATCTCCAATGCCCCAATTGTCCACAGTTGTGACAAGGGAACTTTTTCTTTGCCTCCTCTAGATTCCCTTTCCCTTTCCCTGCATATCTGGGTCTATTTCCTTGATTATTCGCTTGTTCCACCATCTGTGCTTCTTGTCTTTCAGCAACCTTCACCTGTGCCCACATTGCTTTCTCTTTCAGCTTTCTCTGTTTTGCCTCAATCTCATCACTGAAGTATTTTGCATGTCTCAAGATTTCATCAATCTTTTTACTCTGCCAATCAACTGTATGCTCACGTATTCTTTCACTGATTTCGGGTCTCAGGCCATATACAAACCTGTATACAAAATGACTCAAATCTTTGTCACCCAGGTGTTCATCTCCACTGAACTGTTTAAAAGCCAGTATCAGCCTTTCGTAAAAAGCATGAACTGATTCTTTTGCTTCCTGATGTGTTCGATCTATCTTAACCCAGTCTGTCTCTTTCGGGGGTACCTTATTTTTCAGGAACACTATAACCTGTTCGTACTTCTTCATTACCTCTGGATCTGGTGCTCCTGTTTTCGGATCTCTTGGGTACTCCTTAGCAGGCCAATCTACAACTATTTTACACTCTGCCCACAAGTCTGCTGGAACAATTATATCAAACAGACTATTCAGGTCAATCCACAGCACTTTTGACAATTTCACGAACCTGTCTACCTGCCTATACCACTCGACGGGCTTTTCTCTCAATCGAGGGAAGTCATTTGTAAATGACAAAATATCCTGTCTAGTCCATGGGACATGTACATATCCTCCTCCAGGAATCTCTCTCATAGGATAAGCATCCACTGTTTTCTCTTTTTCTCTCATGGGAAAAGCTGAGTAAGTCCTGTCCACTGAATCTTCCCTTTTCTTGTACCACCTATCCTTCCATTTTTCCACGTCACCCCATTTTCGCAATAAGGCAATCATTTCCTTAATCTGCCCTGTTCTACCAACACCATTTAGATTCTCAATATCCTTGTCAGTGAAATCCACCCTGTAAGGTTTCTGCAAAGCTTTCACCTTATCCATGTCAACTCCTTGTTCACTCGCTATTGCCTTTAACCGGTCATGTGTACTCTTAGCCCTCCAGGTGATACTCTTGCACATAAATAGCAACTCTCCATCATGATGGTTTTTTAATATTTCTGTAGGAATTGTTCCTGCAATAAGCTCCTCTAATTCTATGCGCAACCTGGCTACATCAATTGCCTGTGAATCTTTATCCTTCTTTTGAAGAACTTTCAACCAATCATTCAAATCTTCAGCTGTTATTTCAGTAGACTTTTTCACTGCACCCACTTGTTCTGTCATTCTCTGTGGTTCCAAAATCGTTCCTCCCAAACAACCAGTATTCAATCCTGAATTAGGCTGCACATCTGATCCTCCACTACATGTGTCATGTCTCGACTGCCTCAAATTATTTTCACCTGTCCTCATTCTTGATTCCTCCAAAGTGCAAGAACCAACCAAACCATTACCTACATAGGGAACTGTCAAACCATTCCCACCCATTCTTTGTTTATCAAAAATAGGCACAACCGGACCAATTGTTACAGGCACTGTAACAGCTTCAAGATTTTTCGTCAGCTCTCTAATTTTCTCAGTCAGCTCAGATGTGGTTCTGGCTAATTCCCTTGTTTTCTCATCACTGATTCGATTCTCTCCCTCTCGCTCTCTCTCTCTGTCCCTTTCCGTGAAAGAGCTACCACTTTTCAGATCAGGTGTCACAACCTCAGTTTTAACAATTCGCAAAGTATCTCTTATCGGAGTAGCAACTGGCGTGCTCTCTTCTGGTTCTGGTCTATATGGAGGTGGTCTCTTGTAAATCATGTCATCCAAGACCTCATCCTCATAATCATTAGGCCCATACCTTCTCACTTCTGTATCAGGCACCTTTTCTGCACCTTTCCTTCCTTCCGCCTCTTCAACAGTTCTCATAGGATATAATCCTTCTGACATACTAGCATCTCGCCATCTCCTCATTCGATCATGATGAGTCTCACGATCATATTTCCTCCCGAACATGTACCTATAATTGCCTCCACTCCTCTGCTTTTCTCGCTCATGCACCTCATCTTCCCATTCCACCAACGCCTCGAACTGTGTCGGCCTTGGTCTAGGCTCTAGACACATCATCTTTTCCCATAAATTTCTCAACACGGCCAGATTAAATGAACCATGTTCCGGGAACGCTAAAACACCATCCTCTTTAGTATACTTAGCCCAGTTATCTAACCATATACAGGTATGATACCCATATTTCGCAACCATGAAGGATGCAGGAGTTCTTGTCGGAGGTAGCAATTCACCTTCTCTAGTTATTATGTTCTTATCCTTGTCGAACCACCTTTTTATTTTACCGAACAAGGATTTCTTTTTCTTTTCCTCCGGTTGATAATACATTTTCGCGCTTACTACAACCCTCTAGTCCTTTCCGCAACTGTACGATCTTTTATCCAATAACAGCGCGACTCACACCAACGCACCAATCCTGGAGCGTCTACGTCACCCTGTACTCCTTCCAAACCCTGCGCGGCTCACACCAACGCACCAATCCCAGCGCGAGCACTATCCTGATCCACTGCCCAATCACAGCGCGGTCTGTATGACGTCAGCAGTCACTGCAAACGCTTCTGCTCTGCCTCCTGTCACTCGTCTACCCCTCCTTTACAAAGCCTTCTCAGTAGACTTTGTTTCAGATTCTACAAAATCTATTAGTTACTACATATAAACATCTCCATTGTCCGCTTCGCTAACCACAGAATAGTAAAGAAAACTCTCTCACAAGAATCCCGCTTCTCTCTAGAACAGCGCTTACCTCTGCTCTACCACGGAATTATTACTTTCGTTGACACAGTAGCACATCCCTCTACTCTGCCCTTCTAACATGCATCCAATAACTGTTTCCTCTAGGACTGCTCCTAAAAGTCTCACAATCAATTAAATGTTCATACATTCACGCACTTTCACACCAGAAAATGTAGCACATGCACACAGAATCCTGCCTTTCCCGAGAACAGCGAACAGTCTGTCCCACTACAGAATTATAACACGCGTTAACCAAGCAGCGCTTACCTCTGCCCAGTCCTTCAGACAAGCTCAGAGAATACCTATTACTCCTCCAGCGATAAGCTTTAACGGCGAACCTTACGGATCCCTGGGACTTAAGACCAGAGTTTCACAGATAACCTTCGCTACCATACACACTCCTTTTATACCGAAAATATGTCCCTAATAGTAACACACGACGATGTCACTGATTCCGAACCCAGACAATGTGACGCGCAACTTCAATTGTCACACGTTTTTCCCCGCATACGTACAGGGCCAACAATCCGTCTTTCCCGAGAGCAGCACTCACTTCCCTCTGCCCTACTACGGAACCGTCACCAGCTCCCGCGTTCCAGAAGCCGTACACACTACATAGAACTCAATACGACGACTTCAACATATAGTATTAGTACATATACCAACATCAATCAATAAATCAATAAATCAAAATCCTATATACAAGCAATCTATCAGATCAAGACAATAATCTAACCATCATACTGCTACCAGGAAACTGCTGCAGATCGGCGCATATAAAATCTCCCTACTTCCACGGACAGAGTAAATCCACAGTCGCACGCGCATACACTCATCATACGCTAGGGCCCATCACACTAACATTCATTCTATTACTCTATCCACACTGAATATATGAGAGAAACCTAAACCAATCTGCATCTAAAGCGAGGTCAATGCGACCATAAAGAAATTGTCCTGAGTCATGATTTTAAACATAGGAAATACATCTGAAACTCAATAAATGACAAAGAATAACCACCCGACACTGGAATTCAAACAAATGGTTGTTTATCTAAATTAGTTCAAATGAAAGTCAATCAATAGCAAAATCATTATTCTCATAGTTACCTATTCTAGCTAAAATGGGTCAGGACAGGTTTCTCAGTAAAGTCTCCCGAGTCGCCGTCCTCGCGATCAGCATTGATCCTCACGAACATAGGTACAGGAAGAAGTGGCCTCAAATGCAAAATGCTAAAAAACTACTCTCTGGTCTAGTAATATTTATAGCAAAACTAGCGAAATAAAAGTAACAAATAAACTCTGAATGTCCGTTGAGCCGCTGAGCAGAGCGAGCAGGAAAGGATGTCACTCGGTAACATTTAGAAAAACCTCCGCTCAGAAAAATCACAAAAATAAAAACACGGAAGAAGGAAACTCGAACTGAGTGAACGATACATTTATGAATGCTCTTCCTTGGAACCATAGCGGAGCCACCGTATACTATCAAAGTTCATTGTGGCTTTATTCTCCTCCAAGGGCACTTGGCAGCAAGCCCGGAGCTGCTGTCCTCACGGAAACTTTTAATTCAGACAGAGGCTGTGGTCAGGTGACTTTCAACCATGTTCTGCAAGGCCTCTTGTCAAATCTCAGTCACTCGAGTGCAGGCTGTGAATAGCGGCCATCTTGTTTTAGGCCAGAACGGACCATCTTAATTAAAAGAAACACAAAACAACGTTACCACATCGTAATGATTACACAGTGTTAATTCCCACTAATACCCTTATGTGTATGTAATTATCTAGCCTTCTGCAACGCAAAGAAGCATTAGAGCACGTTATTTAAAAGCGCAAACACGAAACATATAGCACTTTTGCGACACTTATTTAATTAATTTGCTCACCAATTTAATTCACGTATTAATAAAGCAACACTTATGCATTCCCGCGTGTAATTTTCTCTTTATTAGTAATGTTGGTTAATCAAGACTTCTAACAAATTAACAATTAGTGATTATAAATTAGTAATTTTAATCATGACATATAACATGAACTGGAGTTTAAATCTCAATAAATTTTCAATAGAAAACCCTGCTCCAGCACCTTCGCTGTCTCCCCGCCTCCCAGCAAGGTTAAGGGATCAGGGATAAAGTGCCTGGTGCCAAGGTGCTTCATTTGGTTGTCAGCGCATCCCAGATATTGAGTATTCTATCACGTCATCACCTGATGTGGATGGCCCTAGATATTAGGAGAACATGTAACAATGTGAATGGACGTTAGACCATGCACATAATTTATAGGTAAATACCCTATTAGAGGTGAATGCTGTCTAAGGGACAAGCCCGGACATAATCAGCCAGCTTCTCCTTCAGTTAGGAAAACAAAAAGTTGAATTACAGATTGTTTATATAATCAGTATTTGCGTTTTTTTTTATATACTGCACATTCCGTTTGTGACTGCAATTTCAGATTAGGCATCCAAACATGGGTTTTGCAAGAGGAGGGGGCAAATGGATGGATACTTGGAAATAAGTAAATTACTACACAATTGTAAAATGTTTGGTGTCTGCAAACCCTACTTCGAGGGTTAGACTACAAACTGGGTGTTAAAAATATCAAACCAGAAGGGATTCTCCCACAATTAAATTTTTGTTCAGACAAACAAAACAAATAAGAAAAAGATTTAATTTGTATTTACCGTCTAAGACCTAATGAAAACACTGAGGAGTTGACCCCAGTGTGTTTACACCGCCTTTACTAAGAAGCATAGACAGAAATCTATGATTTTTGTAGATTTAGTGACAGAGTGAATTTCAGAAAATTGAAGGCAAGAGGCTATTACTTGTTACGTTGCTGTATTCTTTTTTGATTCAGTTGTCTTTACACGCTTCCAGCCGCGGTCGGTAGTAGGAGTACCTGCAGGGCGGTGACGTGGGGAGGGGGAGTGGCATGGTGGGGGGTAGTAAACTATGGATTACGGAGGTTTACAGATCAGTTAACATATAAATTAATAAAACTAATTTCGTTGCGTGCACTGCATCCCCAAATGCGATGCAGTGCACGCAACGAAATTCGTTTTATTAATTTATATGTTAACTTACCTGTAAACCTCCGTAATCCATAGTTTACTAGCCCCCACCCTCCCCCTCCCCATGTCATCGCCCTGCAGTTACTCCTACTACCGACCGTGGCTGCACGCTTCACTTTAACCTCTGAGGGGGCATGTACCACCTGGCCAACAATAATTCAGCACATCCCCCCATTCTTGTTTGCTTTCTTAACGCCTACCTACATTCCTATCATGTTTAGTTCTTTTCGCTTTTGGTACCTCCCCTTCACCATATAGGCCCCGCCCTCCATAGCACAGTTGTCCTGAACAGTCAGATTTACTCAACTTTGCAGCTAAGAAGCAAGTGAAGTTCCTGAACTGTGATGTGTCAAAGGAAGGCATCAGAAATGTGCCATATCTAGTAAGAAATAGCGTAGTTCTACTCTTCCGTAGTGCTGGCGTAATTCTAGCTGCTTAGTTCTAACACAGGCAGCATTACGCCACAAAGCAAGGGTGCTTGCATTGTGATCAGAATAGTTTTTGTGCACGAAGAGATACTTTCCTGCACAATAACTATTCTTAGAGGATTATTCCAATTTATATGTGTGCTGAATGGCACAGCACACGTGCAAAGAGGAAGTAACTAGGAGAAATAAAGCTGTTGCTCCTTGCTATGCCAGTGTCGGGTTGGGGCACCATTTTGGTGCAAACCCATGTTTACTGACTCTGGTAAATATGGGTTTGCTTCGAAATGCATGAGCAGATAAATGAGGAACGCCTGTGCTAGACCCATGTAAAACCTACCTGATATAAGGTTATGCAAGGCATCGCTATTTTTGTTTTTACAAAGTTATGCAAAGCGGTGCAAATCGGGCTTTGCGTGGCTTTGTAAATAGCAAAATAGATTTTGCATCAGGGCCGCGTCAAAAGAAGTGACTCAATCTTGACGCAAAGTTACTGAATCTGGGTCCCGATTTAGTACAAGCTTACGACCAATTGTGAAGCACTTACCTCCATTTCCTTTGCTCGACTAAAGACCATTGTTACCAAAATATTTAATCTCTTTTAACATAATTTGATCAATTGATTTACAAGGAATTTTACAGTTTCTTCAACCTGGGAAATAAAGAGCATTTTCTATGCCTTGGTGACTTTTGTTGATGCCCCTGTAGTCCACCCTCCACCACCCATCCCCCAACGCACAAGATCAGACTGACAAACAGATTAATAGACTTTGATAAAAAAAATTCTTAGCGTCTGAAATATGAGACAAAGCCATATTTAGCCAACCATGTATTTTTTAATTAGAGTATATTTATACTTCCAAACCGGTTACACTAGAAATTGGCAATGCAACATATGATGCAAAGGAGGAATATATCAGTTACTGTCAAAATAACCCTGTACAGCCTCAGAATGCAAAAAGCTTTATACAATACAAATTCTCCGTAATAATGTACACAAACCTTTCAGCTCTTTGAACCACTTACAATAATCAAAAGTTAAAAGGCAGAAAAGCAATAGTGCACAGGACATAAACTTTATACCTGCTTGTGGGTGATTGCAGGATGTGTGTTTGTTGGAGTCGGGCGGGGGTTTACCGTTTCTCTCTCATTTGTGTGGTGTAAGCACAATCATAACGGAGTATATTAGCAAGTTACTTATACTCAAACAAGTAAGTATTTAAACTCCTATGTTATAATTTGGGGATCATTTCGGCCTGATGCAAGAAATCTAATTGCTTTATGTTGGTGACATACAGAGCCGCTGAATAGTCACGATAAAGTAAAACATGTTCAAAAGGGGCTACATCTATGCAGCAGGATAACATTTCAGTGCACATAGGGGCATTAAATAAGACCTGGGGTCATTTTGTCTTCCTGGAAAAGAAATTCCCACATTGTGTATTTGCTGCCTACCCATATCAAGAACTATGAATGAATGAGAGCAGCATAGAGATTATTTTTAATTGAGAACTCCTCTTTAAGAGAGAAAAAAACATTGTCTGTGGAGGGTGAGGTGGCTCACTAAGGGCCATATTTATTACCTGGATTGCGTTGCTCTTGCACCATGCAAGGTGGTGCAAAAGCAACGCAAACCTAAAGTCATCATTTTGAAGCGAATCAAAGCCACTTTGCGTGGCTTCAAAAATATGCAGTATGCAACACAGCACAAATTGCTGAGTTGCATTACTCTGCATAAGGAAGGCATTCAATGGGATTTGTGTTGGTGTTCACATGCAACTCCCACAGTTTTTGACGCATTCTCAGATTTACCAAACCTGGTAAAGCTGGGAATGCGCTAAAAACGAGAAGAAATATCTTTATTGTTCCTCGTTTTTAGGTCTCGCCTACGCAGCGTGCATGCGCTACTTATGAAAAATACCTTTAGCCATCGATTACCTTTTCAGGCAAAAACGTGCACGCGTTGCATTGCTTTGAATGGCAATGCGTGCACATTTGGCGATTCCCTTGCAGGAGCGAGCGGTACCATCTGGTAGCAATTATCGCGCTCGCTCTCACAAGGGAAACGCTGCACGTTCCTGCTCTTGGCCGCACTACCCCCACTTGAGGCACGCGCACTTGTTTCCTCTTTCTCTGTGTGCCTAATTCTACTGCACACAGAAAGAAGAAAAGCCTCTCAGGATTGTTTTTGTACAGAAAGGGGCCGCTTTCTGCTCAAAAACAATCCTGCCTACAAGACAGGCACCCTTTCACCATGGTGCAAGGGTGCCTGCATTGGCACTAGGCTGCGAAAATGGCATCAGCGCAAGGGGAAAGGACAGGAATGCGCTACTTGGATAAATACGGTGCATTCCTGCCCTATCCCTGTGATACAGGGCGGCGCAGGGAGGTGACTTGCTGCACTGCCCTGCGTCACAGGGGTCATAAATATGGCCCATAGAATGACCGAATGGACAAAAAAAGAGATGCAGGTTAATAGGAGTGCAGATAAATAGGGAGATAGGAGAATGCACGTCATCCATAGTCATAGTGAAAGAAAATGTAGTAATGACAACTTGCACAACACTTTGTGAAGTCAGGTTGCAGATTTGAGGGTGGGGGCAAAGCATCCTGCCAGAACATCATGTTCTGTAGTCTTCAAATGCAAAACGAAAAGAATAGCTGGTGAACAATTCTAGTTACTGGCAAATTGTACATTTTTGTCAAGGCATGCGACACCGAAATCTAATACAGAAAAAAATACAGAGTTTGAAAGTAAGAACAGTTTAGCTTTCAAAAGTGCTCTCATGAGTCATCTGATGACATCCACCTTACATATCGTTTAAGCTGAAAACGAACTCAATCTGGAAAGCAAGGGAGGTTAGCAGCGTCCATTACTCGGGTAGTTAAAAGTTCTAAATCTAAACATTACAATATATTGCACAGTTTGGTGTCCATTTCTCCCAGCTTTTGCATTTAAACTGATCAGTGCAAAAAAGGGCCAGACTCACAAATATTTTTCTTTTTGTAGGCATGATTTATTCCTGAGTTAGGCCCCGATTGTGATTGTGTCGGACGAATAGATGCCATTTATCACACCATAAAATCTGATACCCCGAGGTTCGATATTTGAGTGCAATAAATAGCACCTATTCTGAGTTTTTACTGCACCAAAATCCACATGTTATAGTAAATACCATACTGTTTTCCCCTCTGGCCTGCTGAATTTTAACAGACTGAATATTAAACAAGCCCAGTAATAACCAAGAGGAGTAAACACTATATATCTCAGTATTCTGACCCCTGGCAAATGGGGCTTTGCCCAGGGTTTGGAAAACACCGATTCACTGCCCTAATTCTGAGTATGTCAGAGGTGTAGATGCAGTTTATCGCACCTAATAAATGTTGTCACCTTGGGGTGCAGAACTTATCCCATGCGATAAATAGCACTTATTCTGGGTTTTTGGGGAATGGCGTGGATATGGGTGCTCAATACCAAAGTCCACATGTTACAATATGGTATTGTTTTTTCTGTTAAATTCCAGCTTGTTTGGTAGTTACTGGGTATGGTTAATACCACCCTAATCACTATTCCGACCCCTGCACGTTCAGCGGTTTTCCAGGGGTGAGAAAACAAAGGCCAACTTGGAATCAGACCCTTTACAGTTGAATTTTGAGGAGTAGCTAGCCAAGAAAGAAAACTTTGTGAATCAGCTTCAAAGAGATTAGTCATTTAATCTAAAATCGATATTGAGTTAATGTTAGCAGGGACACAACTCATTTCTATTTAGCATGTTGCACATCCATAGCGCAAAGAAAATGATGAAAACAAATCCTGTCAAGTATATATAACCTGATGCAATTATTCTAGGACTGTTGGTGCTCTTGCCTCTATATAGAATGATCACATTCTAAAAAAAGTTTTCTTATAACCATCTGTTACCAATGATTCTCTTGTGCAAAATCTTGATCACCACTTCTGGTTATGTTTCTAGATCTTGTACAATATAACGACGTCACATAAGATCCGCTAATTGAGATGGTGACTATCAAGTCAAGTGATTTAGCAGGTGCCTATGAGTCATTATCTCTATTACTGAAGTCTTCTATCAGCTGGGACAGTTATTTACATGATGAAAAACTTTCTCTTCAATAATGTAATTTCTCAAGTAACTGACCTATTGTTAAGTCTTGAATAGCATGGAAGGGCTAAAACGACATCTTTAATAAGACAGCACCAAAGTGAAATGATCTGTGTTTATAATCCTCGTCCAAAGCTAGTTTTGGCTTCATCCAGAAGCCCGTAGATTGAAACCGGTTTGTGAACTATGGAGACCTGGCCTCAAGAAGGCCTATACTAGCAGGAATCCATTGATCATCTCTTACTGCCTTTTTATAAAGAGATACAAATGCTCAGCATCAGATATTCAACTGATTCATGTCTTAGAAGTGGACTCCTGTGATTCGCAAGCTAGTTGGGGAAGATTTTTTTAAAAAAGTAATATTGGAAGACTGCTACAGTGTAGAACCTAGTTTGGCTCCAACCGCGGCCCGTGAAGGTAAGAGCGGTGGGGGATTTCGATGGACGATGACGTGAGAAAAGTAATTATTTATTTAATTTCCCCTCATCATCGTCCGTCAGAATCCGGCACCACCGCTCTTACCTGCATGGGCCACGGCTGCCAACCACATAAGTCACAAAGAATATCCAGGGAGTAATGTTTGCAGAAAATCTGGAGAGCAGACCAAATTGATGCTATGCAGCTTTACTTAGTAAAGGCATGTGCAATAAATGGCATAGTGACTGCCTTTATCCTGGTGCACCATATTCTAATGCCCTTGGATAATGTTTGCTTGCAAAAATAAGCAAAACCTCCCGAGGTGCGAGTATAAAAAGAGCAAAAATTGGTCTTATATTCCTGGTAAGAACATTCTGCCATTTATTCCTATTGAACAAGTCAACAACTCCTAAACCCACATCTTTGGCAGGACAGCCTTTATATAAATTTAAAAAAACACATCAACAGGCATGAATAGCCCTGCAAGTAGTCAAAAGGTTTGGGATGCCTGCAACCTGGATCAGATCACCACTCGGGTGCCAATTTAACAGTTGTGTAATTGACTCAAAAAGTACCACAACTGAATAAAAATACATTTCATAATTTGATTTCATTTTCTCATTTTTATTGTAATACTTATCAAGGAACACTTCATCTAAAGTAGAGAAGGCCAGATCGAAAAACTAGGAGTGTGTAGCATAGGCTTTCCACCATTCAAATATATGCTGCTCCTGACCCTGAAAAAATATTATTTTTATGGCTATGACATTGGTTCTTAGACAAACTGAGAATTCTAATACAGGACTACACAGACATTATTTTTGATCTTCATAATTTCCAAGCAGGATATTAGCAACTTGAACCACATGCTGTCTAAACTCCCTATGTCTAGAGCAGGCCATGTTGATGGCAAAGGTGTGTGATCACCTTTACAGAGAATGGACTTATGAAGAGCAGAAGCAGGTGCTGAGCCTGGAGACAGAGTTTAGTAAGCATCCCACAGAGCTGGTAGAGGTGACTAGGATTAAAGAGTATCAAATGGTCAGCATGTAGGCTAGGGTGAAACGGTGAGGATAAAACATCTGCAATCTTTAAGGAAAGGTATGTGAATTTAGGAAAATCTATTTTCATGGATAGAAAATTGTCACAACTGATTCATAAATAAACATCCAAAGCGGCCACAAATAAATAATTTCCCTCCATCCGCTTTCTAAGCCAAGATATCAAATGATGCTGACTCCTCAGTGTTGGGCATAAAAGAAGAAAATTGAAACACATCTGCATTGTTGATGCTTAATTTTGGAGATTTTACACGTTACATGTTGAACAACTTAAATCTCTCTGTCTTGGTTTGGTTCTCTTTTCTCAATGCATTTCTCATGACAGCACCACTCAAATGATCAGTATTTGTACAGAGAAACAACGCTCTTTCTTGTCAGTCATCTCCCATTAATAGGCAATGGGTGCACACATTTCACTCAATTTATTTGAAACACTACTGCACAGACAACATACGCCAGCTAATATTAAAGGGCCGCATTTAATAAATAGATTAATAGCATATTTTGATCTGCTTTGAGATTCGGCTTGAGTATTTCAAGTTTGCTAGTGAATGAATTTGAAAACACTGTAGTAACTCTCCGATCCTTAGCTCAAATCCAAGGGTAAGAGTCTGATTCACAAAGGTTTTTCTGTTAGTAATAGTTGTGGTTTACTCCTTTCTTAGGTGCAAATTGCTGCTACACTCCCTAGTTCACAAAACTCTTTCTGTGAATAGCTGTGTCATAGCTGAGCATCTCACTCACAGAAAGCTGTGTGGATCTATTTAGAAAGTAAGTATATATTATTTTGGAAAATATAAAAGTCACACATCTTCGAGCAAAATGGCGAGTTTGGACTTATTACAATGCCTTGTAATGGGAGGAAATAAAATATCCAACTAAATGCACGACACAACCTACAGATAAAAAACACAATTGTTTAAATGATGGACCGAGAGCTCCCAGTAACAAGAAAGCAACATGGCCTCATCTTAGTTCGCAGTCCCAAATCACTGTGTGCATGGCAAGGCACGGCTGCGGCTTTGATGATGGGGTAACAATTTCGTGCAATTTGTCACTTTATTTAGAATTTGCTTAGAGAATAACATCTAATTTAGGAACTATTTCCAATGTGAGTGCTCTCAGAACTCAACCTACCAAATAA
Organism: Triturus cristatus; assembly: GCF_964204655.1. Lineage (NCBI taxonomy): Eukaryota > Metazoa > Chordata > Amphibia > Caudata > Salamandridae > Triturus > Triturus cristatus. The sequence goes on from NC_140582.1 coordinate 503,811,635, forward strand.
AAGCAATCGAATGCTAAGGTATCTAAGTTCTACAGTTTTTCCCCATACATTCTGCTAAAAGTGACTGCTGTTAAAGATTGCTGCATATGATGCAAGACAGTAACTCGATGTGCCTGACCCTTGTATTGATGATATGACAATTATGATAGGCGTGAACGACCAGGTGACTAAGAATCTTACCAAGATAGGTGACCTAGGAGAATGGCGCTTGTTACACCGTGACAGGATAGGAGACCATAAGGAATGGGGGATTAACAACATAAAGGGGACCGAGATTCCAGCCCACTGCACTATCTGAGGTCCCAGTGATTGCAATGAGCCTCTCAGCAGCTACCCACAAGCATGGCGTGAGTGATGCTCACATCTCTAGACTAGCCAGTGTTATGGATTTCATTTAATCAATTATTTGGCTAGTTCACACAGCAGTGTCAACTACTTTCTGCATATTCCATTCTAAAATCGGACTGTTGTAATCTGCAGATATGACAGTCGATTCCACATATAGGCACAGATTTACAACCGCTTTGCGTTTGTTTGTGTTACTTTTGTAATGCAGACCCGACGCAAAGTGTTATCCTGACTATCCAACGCAAATCGGGCATTGCGTTGGATAGTTTCTCAAAATAACACCAAGTTACCCAATGCACTGCTTTGCGTTATTTTGCGTCAAAGGTGTGTCCATGGGTGGTACATAGATGTTCACAAGGAACTACCTATGGGTTCTGATCCGAATCCCGATCTACAAAAATTAATAGACAGGAGTTTGCACCAAAGTCTTACACCTCCTCGAGGCAGACTTCATGAGGAGAAATGTTTTACATAAATTGCAAGCAGACATACAATGCAGGAAAAGTGTTGAAAGATGGTTTTTGTACTGGAAGGATACCCTTCCAGTACAAAATCTATTCCTTAAAGAACGCAGATACCCGAGCGCTATGGCTCAACGGTGCGTGCTTTGCCGCATGGCGGCCCAAAGTGCGCCAGAGCAGGGAGTGAGGAAAACCGCGCCATATCTTAGCAGCTATGGCGCTGTTCTGCTCTCCATTTCAAGCAACGTAGTGTAACAAATTTAATTTGCAGATCCGTGTTGCCTGATTTTTTCATAAATCTGGGCCATAGGCTCTTTCCAAAATCTCATCAATCCATTTGACTGATTATTCAGGCTAAACATAAAAATATGAAAAGTGCCATCTAAGTGCCATCATATCCTCCAAATAAGATATAATTTAAGTTCCCCCTCATAGGCAGTCTTATGTCGTGTATGCTTCTTGATCCCCAGGGTTGAAAGGCAGAAAGGAAAAAAATGCTCCAAGTCAAGGGAAGAAAAGCAATACTTTAAAACACATTTCTACATCGCAACTGAATGAGGGCATGAAAAGCAAACAGAGACCAGAATCAGAAACCATAAGTGGACAATGTACATTCTCGTAAAGACTACTTCCTCCCGGACCTGCTACCTGTTTCACACTGGAGAATCCTTTTAGAAAGTACACAAATAATACACATTTCCTCCGCTTACTGCTTTCACTTGAAATGTAAAGAACGCCGTGATGCAAAGTCTGCCTTGGACAGCAATAAAGTGCTAAGATAAAAGATGCCATTTTCATGACACGCAGTAACAGCATTAAATAAGTACAAACAGGGCCTCGTAGCAGGCATGCCCAAAAATGTAAATTCAACATTTAATCAGTATGAAGGCAAGAGGACAAAAGGATAAAAAAAACACTCCCACAGCGGCGGGCTTTCATGCCGCGGCGAGGGCGGGATGCAGAACGTTTTACTGTATAATTTGAGAGCATCATGTCTGCTGTCTCTACATCTCCGGGTCGCGTCTAGCTTTTCAAACACTTGAAAATATATTGTCCCATTTTGAAAGGGCGCATACCTTAATTCTGTTCCAGTCTTTGTTTTTGTCATTTTTTTGTCAAAACAATATAGCTTGGAGCTAAACAGCACCGTGCAAACTGGCCTTTTTTTAATCTGGGCATTTATGCCCAGGATATAATCAAAGACACCTTTTTGAATATCTCCGGGTGTTTGTTTTTCTAAATGCTAGAGTTTTAGCAGGAATTGTTGTTTCTTCAACAAAAAAAGAGAACCCGCTGCATATTACCATATCCCATAACGTGCGATGCTCATTATATGAGTCAATATGAGTGTGGCGGGGAGGAGGGCCAGTACAGTAGAGGGGGGAGGAGCAAGGTGAGGTGTGGCAGGGACAGCCCCTCCTACAGCTGGCTTCCTTGAAGAGAAGTGCCAGGCATGAAAATGGCGCCTGGATCAAACAAGTAACGATTTAAGGCTGGATAAGTGCAACCCCACGCCACATTCTGTTTCATGCTATCAAAAGTAGACGAAGCCACGACTCACGGCTCCAAACTTCTGTCACGGGAGTCCCTGTCAGTGTTCAAACTGTTTGGCAAAATTAGTGCAAAACAACGAGAGGGACTCCATATATGTATGTTTGGAGAAGGGATGCGAGCGGGAGGGAGGTGGAGGTGGCAGACATGTTTGTGAAGGTGTGAGGGTTCCATAACATGTGGTAGTGCTGGAGCTGTTATGAGGGGTGGAGAGAGGAGGACTTCTTAAAGGCGTGCCACTCTGAAACCTTTACAAGGCTAACTTGCACTAACAGGTCATTTCAACAAGGCCTCTGAAGAGAAAGTCTTGGCCCAACAGTACCCTGTATGTGTGGCATTATGCAGCGGGTTACCGCCTCCTTGAAGAATTAAATAAGCAGCTTTCATGTATATGCAATAAGTACTATACACACGTCTAACCTTACCAATGATATACAGTACAAATGTTCAAATGTCTTGAATTTTTTGCAGCACAGTACATTTGCTGTGTACTTGGTACAAGAAAATGTCTGACGCTATACTGTCTCAGCTCTCTCTGTGAGTCCAAGGTAGGCCAAGAAGGAGTGCTTTGAGGAGGCTGTTCCCGGAGGCGCAGTCTGAGGTCTGGGTGGGTGGAATGTGAGATCAAATTGGTCACTGGGGAAGAGCATTGTCAAGGGAATGAGGTGGGCATGTTCAGCGTTCCGAAAGGTATCAAAGCGCAGGGAGCTGCCGTTCATGGCCAAGGCTTTAAGTGCTATGTTCGAGTCTCCTCTGCTGCCATGCGCTGCGGATATGGCCACCGTTTGTAGAGCCTGCGAGGCAGACATGACTGAAAGAGGAGCTAAGAGGCTCCTGGAGCTGGCCACAGTCAGAAGCGGACTCGCCTCCGTTGACGTGGACACCTGGCTCTTCTTCTCCTCTTCCGAGCAGTCTTCGCTCTGATGTTTCTTCATGTGGCGACTGTAGACAAAAGGATGGGTGGTCTTGAACTGGCACTCAGCGCAGCTGAATGTCTGGCGTGGAGCGTGCTTGAGCTTCTTGTGGAGGTTGAGATTGTCTTTGCGCTTGCAGCTGTAGCTGCACTGGTCACAGTGAAAGGGACGCTCGCCGGTGTGCACACGTACATGCTCGATCAGCTTATTGGCTGTCTTGGACAGGTACCCGCACTGGTCGCATTTGTAATGGTTGCCCAGGCGATGCTCTCTGATGTGCATTTCGAGCTCCAGCTGATTGGCTTTCACCGTCTGGCAGATGCGGCACTTGTACTCCATCTTGTAGTGCGTCCTCAGGTGGCACTCCATGGCTGCAGGCCGGTTGGTGGAGTAAATGCAGAAGGGGCACCTGTCAAATAGGAAACAAAACAAGGTGTGAGGAACGCAAGAGAAATAAATATGTCAAATAGGACTTAAGTATATCTTGGGAATTCATTCTCGGATAGCAGTTTGTATACGTTTGCTAGTTTCTCAGAAAAATGGTCACCTATTGAGCCTATAACATAAGCTATCAAAAAAATCGGAGCTCTTGCAGGCAATTCCTCAATGAAAGCAACCTGCTTCGATATAAGCCTTGATCTGTGTCCTCATTTGTAAAACAAACTTACTGGTATGAAAGCTCTATGGGCCCCAGAGCCCTGCAGGGCTCAGCTCAATATTCATGAATAAGAGTACCTCAACAGCCGACTCAGCCTCTACACCCCCACCCCCCAGCTCCGCTCCGCAGACTGCACCCTCGCCACCGTTCCCCGCATCCAAAGAGGGACCGCCGGCGGCAGATCATTCTCCCACCTCGCCGCCAAGACGTGGAACACCCTCCCCATCTGCCTGCGGCAGACTGAAGACCTTCTGACCTTCAGGAGACTTCTTAAGACCTGGCTCTTCGAACTGTAGCAGCTCCCCCCCCCCCCCCAGCGACTTGAGACCCTCGAGGGTATGTAGTGCGCTCTACAAATGCTGTGATTGTGATTGATTGAAGGGATGGCTCAGCCTTTTATCCTTTGAGGTTCATAAAAATGTGAACCATTGAAATAAAAATACCTATCTGTTAAGGGTCAGGAGAAAATGTGCTTAGTATTATTAATATTATGATTATGATTATTATCAGAATAATAATGATGATAAGTGTCTTGCTGGCATTATTGTTTTTATTAATACAATAATAATATTTACTAATATTAGCTGTAAAAGTAGTTGCAGCTGCAGTGAACTTTTAGTAGTGTGACTATATAAACGTCCTTCTCCTCAGTCTGCTTAGGTTTTAAAAAGGTCTGTACTTCTACCCTTTTCCGCTCACCTGAAGCTGGGTAGAAAGAAGGCGCGTGCACTCTTGACCGGCTTGCCCAAGTGTAATAAACTTTGAATGAGACATTTCGTGTTTGCTAGCGACTGAAGAGCAGGGAGAGTGAACTCTCGGACACTACTCATCTGTTATTAAAGCCCCAGCAGGGACATCCCGCCACCTCCACAAAGACCAGCCAGCATTTTTTTTAATACATATCACTGATGAGTTCAAAATGGACCTTGGCGGATTGGTACTGGTGTAGTCAGGTTTTTTTACCTATGTAGATGGGTGTTGCTTCATAGCATATTTTTCCTCGACCTATAACAAAGTCGATGGCTGGTGTTCCCAGGCCCGAAGGTGTAAGTGTAACCCTCATTTTATTGTTCAGCCTTTTCCTCTGCATACCTTTAGGTGCTCCCGATGGATTGCAAGTCACATTGTAACGCTAAAATGCTTGTATTTCCAGCTGAAATGTTTATGTAATGTCATTATTGCTGCAGTTTTGTTTTTTAATAAAAACCGTTTAAAAAAATAAAATAAAAAGGAAAGTCAATGACATGCCTATTCTCACTGGCACGCTTTACGCCAATCACACAACTTCGTATTCTATTATACCAGATGTTCCACGATTTAATTTGGCGTCAGGGAGGACAGGGGATAAGAGGGTAACTTGGAATATTGGAGCCTTAGAAAATAACTCTTATATCTGTGAATTAGGCAACACTGTGACCAGCTAATGTTAGCCCACACCACATCCCTACCACTTCAAGGGAGGTTGTTAGAAAACTGAAGGGGCTGCTGGGCCTGCAACACCTGATTTGTGGAAAGGTGGAAAAGTTCAGCTTACAATTTCTTCAACAGTTAGACATAGAAAAAGAAAAAAAAAGAGAGTCAGAGAAAGCAAACCGTGCTTACTGCAGATAGTTAAGGAAAGCAAAACGTTGGCCTATGTTATGTTGTAAAAACAAATATCAAACTCACAGAGATAACTTTAAACTACCTGAAAAACTACGACAATGTAGCAAGACGAACAGTTTTCATCAAATATACCAAAATCAACAGGAACACAGTAGAGAGGAAGGAGTAGAACGGGCATGCAAATAACACTTCATAAAGTCATCGAGGTTGTTTGCACTTACACTTCCTCTGTTTCTAATGTGGGCCTACTTCATGTCCCTACACCAGAGCAGATCCCTTTTCATCTGACACAAAAGCTGGCCACTCCACACTGGCCCCAGCCCACAGTCCAAGAAGAGGGGCTGGTGCATAACACATGCTCTCAGCATTCTTTGGGGTGCAGAGCACGAAAGCCCCACTTTCTCAGGGGGTTCCTACATAACAGTCCTCCTTCGGAGCATCACACGGTGGAAGGGCGAACAACAGTGTCATTAATACTGACATTTAGACAGGAAGTGACTCAGTGAGCTAAATATACACAGTTCACTCTGGCTGCAGCATGCAAGCCACAAGTTTGGACCCGGGCAAGGCAAACGCAGCCTTCCATTCTTCCAAGGTAAGATAACTGAGTGGCAATAAATTGAGTAACACTTGGTATTTACACTTTAGAAATGGTGAAAACTGAGGTATAAAGTGATGCAGACCAGAATTCCAATATCAATACCGCCAAATCTTCCTTTAGAGGTGGGGCCAAGCGATTGGGTTAGCAGTAATGCATTCTGTGGTACGAATCTCAGGGCCAGATGTACGACCATGACAATTAGCAAAACGCAAATTGCGCTTGATTGAGAGTCGCAATTTGCGAGTCGCAAAATGCCATGTACAACAGTGTATGAGACACTGGTTGCAATTCCCAATGGGTTCGCAAATTGCATGCCTCATGAATATTTATGAGCCGCTCGCAATTTGCAACCCCATTGGGAATGGCTGGCCCTCCCAGGGTTGGTGGCCAGCTGGACTCAGCAGACCTTCATGTCTGGGACTGCTTTTCAATAAAGCAGTTTTTTAAAAATGCATCCCGTTTACATTTAAACCTGGGACCACTGCCTGCCCCTAAAAAATACTTTCCCCTGCATTTGCAAAGAGGAAAGGGTCCCCTGGGGATCCCTTCCCATTTGCAAGTGCATTACCACTCTCTTGAAGAGGGCAATTGTAGTTGCAAAACATTCATACATGGGGTAGAGAGTCGCTATTAGGAAGGGACGCTCTTGAAACGCCCCTTCCTAATAGCGAGTGGCAATTCCTATTTAGCGAGTCGCAAATAAATTGCAACTCGCGAATTAGGAATTGTACATGGCCCTATTAGTTTTTGCAGGCGCAAACGGGTCGCTAACCCGTTTGCGCATGCAATTTAGGGTCGTGCATCTGGCCCTCAGTGTATTTTGCTGAGGCAGAAGGATGGTCAGTCCTTTTATGTTATGCCACTGATGAAAGAAGGTGAAGGGCGCCTGGAGGCTATTGTTTAAACACGTTGAAAAAACAGATCAGGATAACTGAATTTGCTAAGTAAGATTTCAACAATAGAACATAGAAACACTATAATTCTCATTTACCAAGTCAAACTCTAAATAAGGCAATTTATTCAATGAAATCATATCCCTGGTCTTCTAACTCCAACTGACTGTATAATAGTTTATCAAAATCTATTCAAATCCCTCCTTTTTGCCAGTCTCCTTCTTCATTTTATCTTAGCTGGAATCTTTTGCCTTTTTGACCTTTGTAAACATTATACGACTGTGAAAGCAACAAAAACATTCCTAATAATTTCAGTTTTGAGTACAAACTTCGAGACAAATTTGTTTGTTGCGGAAATTAGGAAAATAATAGCATAAGTGTCAAAAAGCCCCAAGCTACAATTACATTATCAAATCTTTCTTTTGACTACCTGAATATGCCCAATTCCCATTGGGTAACGCAGGTACGAATAGTATATGATACAGTTGAGTATGCTGTCCCTTTTATGACTCACATTTGCCTTTTGGTAAGATTTGGTGTCATAAATTTCCATTTTCAAATCTTTTTGAAATTAAGGTATATTGAAAATCTCCTAATCATGGTGAAATTATATATCAATATATACATTTTTGATTTGGTTACTGTGAGATAAGATCACTATTGCAACCTCTGTGACTCCACCATGTTTTTATGTGTGCCGGTAAAGTGGACTTTGTCAAGTCACGTTTACCTTACTTCCACCAAGGGGCATTAGGCCGAACAGCATGTCTACCTTCCTCAATGCTACAGTCAACAGTCTTCGATGCTTCTGTTTTGAATCTATTTTCACTCCTACATCTTTTATTTCCACACGACAGCCCAGATTTTGCCCCATGGATGTTGATTTTCTCCATCGATTGATTAAGAATCCATATTTCATTTGGAATCACTATTTGGGACTCCTGACTTCTAACAGTGTCTAATTTAGATTCCAATATGACACAAATATAAAGCAAATGCTACATACATGTGCTAATATTAGAACATTGGAATGGTGAGTACTCCATTGAAGACAGTGGGAGTGCTCCAGGCTTGTACTGGCTGGTAATAGCCCGGAGCACCAACATTCCACTGTTTGTTGACAGCTGTTGCTGTGAACAAAGCCTCACAGAGCCCGCAGGGTTTTCAATCCCCTCAGGCTCCGGTGAGGCCTTTGTTTTACAAATCAGAACATTCTGCCTTCTAGTGGCAGAATGTTCTAATAGCCTTCGCCTTCAGCTTGGGCCTTTAACGCTGGAGCAGGCCCTTAATGGCCGGTAGAGCCCTCCACGTCTCTAACTTTATATAAGTCTATATTATAGAATTGTGTATGTAGACAACAACTGCTTTGAGATACAGGGGTCAGATTAGCAATATTTCTTCGGATACATTTAGAAGATGCCTGGGAGTATCTCAGATTTACAAAATCCTTCATATACAGCATTCACAAATATCTGCATCGAAGAACATATTTGCAGAAATGCTTTTGCACATGATCATCCGAAGGAGACTTCAATCCTCTCCCTAGTTCCTCCAGCAAACTCTTTCTGAATACCACAAAAACAATAGAAGTAAATTTTGGATGTTGGATAAAAATGGGACCAATGTTTGTACCCGCAACACTGTGAGTAGAACAAGTTTTGATCTAAATCGTGAGTTTACACTTTTTTACATTTCAAAGAATATTACATAGCTCTTTACATTTGGATACCCATTAACAATGTGCATATGTTCATAAGCACCCTGAGGGTTACCTTTCTCATCTATAACTGGCGTCTCAGGCATGGTACGGGAAAGAGCACAGTGAAGAGGATCTAACCAGTTCTGGTCTCTGTAATGAGAGCGAGCAGCCATTATAAGGTGATAAGAGGTACCCTGCAGGACACATATCAACATGCTAAATGCCACCTATAATGCGTCAAGATACGGACACAACAAGCTAGCCCCACGGTCTGAAGTCTTCAGGGTATATTTCTTAATGTTTATCGTGGGCGCTCGCGTGTTGCAATACAAGGGGAAGAGCAGCAGCTATTTACCATTTATTATAATAGTCTGAAAGCATAGAGTTGTGCTGCACCGTTTGCGTGCCCATGTATGTTTTAGTAAACATATCACTATTTTCTATACATGTTCTCAGCATTCTTTATGGTGCAGATCAAGAAAGACCCACTTTCTCAGGGGGTTCCTACATAGCAGTCCTTCTTTGGAGCATCACACGGTGGAAGGGTGAACAACAGTAAATACATGAATGAGTTTTGAACAGCAACTTTTCTTTCACAAAAAAAAAATAATAAAAAGAGAAAAAAATACTTGATGTGTGGGCACACGTTTTTCAACTGTGCAATGTGAAAAGGGAGGTTCCTAATTTGCATGAAGGTGTGGCCCAAATCAAATGAGGGAATGCTTTTGGCAACAGCTCTGTGCCGTTTTACAGATGTGGGTGCAAAGGCAAAGAGGCTTTTGGTAGGTACACTAATTGTGTGAACACTAGTAAGAAATGCAAAGTTGGAATACCGCTTTGGAGTGTCCTATGAGAGGAGGGTGTGAAGATGGTGTTAGGGATGCCTCAGGGACCACTCCTGTAGAGGGGTGTAGTCAAATGTGGTGGCCTCCAAGGACAGATTGTGTCCACCTGCAGTGAAACAGGGAACAGCCATTTGAAATACAGCTCAATTTTTAGAGATACGCTTTCTTTTGCGCATGCACTAATCAGGAGAATTAGTTGATGTACCATACATCATGAATTTTATTTAACGAAGCATAAGATTCAATAAGGAGGCAGACTGGCACAGACGGGGACTGTGACCCTGATTTGAAAGTAGGCACCATATGCATGGCCTAAGTTCAATGTTGGTCTGGTATTGCATAGAATCAAATATCTATCTGTCAGTCACTGTGCAGGGGGACTCCAAACGTCATCTGCACTCAAATGCATTGTATTTAGATCTATTTTGTACATGTTATACAGAAATATGGGACAGGCCCTCCATAAGTAATAAAAACAACTCTCAATTTGTCCAAGAAGGGAATTAACATTCCATATGTAAATTCCAAAATGATTATCCAATCACTCAAACACAAGGATACTTGTTTGTAGCAACGTGGGAGAGGAGTTGGCCTAACGGCTAGGGCGGTCGACCTCGAAACTGGGGAACTGGGTTCGAGTCTCAGCAATGACGCTGAACATCCTGTGATTCTAGGCAAATCACTTAATCTCCCCCTGCCTAACAAAAATAACATTACAAAAAAATGTGTCCTCATGTAATGCTATGTAAAGCACTCTGATACCCGATTCGGGTCAAGTTCGCACTATATAAAACTCTGTAAAATAAAAAAAGTGATATTCTTTATTTCTTTCATGCAATATGAATGACGAACACAGCCAACAAGTTTTGTTCCAAAGACAATGGGACTTCTTCAGGGCTAATTGTTATTATCCAAAAGTATTTCCATATTTATTTCTTATCCATTCTGTTAATTTACTTGATAGAGTCATAAATGTTCTTTCAGCAGCCCCTGTTTTGCCGATGGGGGAAACTGCGATATAGGGGCCCTGACTCAGCTGCCACCTATGGAAACCTTGGGTGGCAGCCAAGCCAGAGCTCCTATACCACAGCTTCCCCAATCGCCAAAACAGGGAACAGCTGAAAGAACTTTCATGACTCTATCAAGTAAGTTTCAAGAATAGAGGTTTCCCTAGGTGACAGCTGAGCCTGGGCCCCTATACCGCAGTTTTATACCATTGCCAAAACAGGGGACTGCTGAAAGAACTGTTCTGGATCAATCAGGTACATTTCAAGAATGGATGAGAAATTAATGTAAACATACTTTTTAGATATTAATTAGCCTTGAAGAAGTTCCATTGTCTTTGGGATGAAACGCATTGGCTGGGTTTGTCATTCATATTGCAAGAAATAAATAAAGAATATCACTTTGATTACAAACAAGTTTTCTTGTATTTGAGTGATTGAATAATCATTTTAGAATTTACATATGGAATGTTAATATTCTTCTTGGACAAATTGAGAGTTGTTTTATTGCTTACAGAGTGGCTCTCTCATATTCGTGTATATCAAGTCTGTGACATTTGTTTTTTTTAACGGTTAACCCAGGGAGTAGAACACTCATGTTGGGGAATGACTTGGAGTGCGGCAACACACCCCACAACCGTAATTAGCTACTTAGAATTTCATACATTGTAACAATGCATAGAATCTAAACTCAGCAATATGCTTTATTAAGTGGTCCGCACATAGCCACCATTAGCTGTTAATATAAACAATGTACCTACTGATGTCAATGCATGCATTCATCATTTGTTCAGTGCAAACATTGACCACAATCTGAGTTCCCTAAACCATTTTTCACAACAAAACAATATCATTTCTTTGGTATCAACTGTGCAAGCCTAGGCTTGTCCAAGAGAACATTTGATACTAAGCAGTGGCTTCAGATATTTCTTTCTACAAATAATGGATACACAACATCACCAAAACCATACAAGGCAGATGTTGCAGTATGCTGAAAGTATAAATCACGAGGATAATCAACGGCAGAGAGATGTGTCTTTCGTCATTCCTTACCGCCACCATCTGAATACATTTCGTATCAGATCCTATCAGGGGTGCGGTAATACAGGCAGCAGCCTAGCTGCCTAGAGACTATCAAAAGGATGAAAGTAAGCAACTTATTCATGCTAGCAAAATTTTCAATTGTTATTTTTCTTACGCGTATTTGAGTGCATAATCGCCACTCTTGCCAATATAGATAAACCCATACTTGAATCCTCTGGAAACTACTCAGAGCACGTTATTCCAGTCAAATCTTTGCTGGCTATGCGTAGCTTTATTTTCAGTTTTTTATCCCTAAATCCTGGGGCACTTCTTCTGAAAATGCAGGCCTATATAGTTAAAACGGCTCAAAACGAAATGCCAAACTCAACCAAAGATTAGGCTCGTGGAGCTATGACAGAAACAGGTGAGTGAGTTTGTAATCTTGAAGTACCCATTAGGTGTGGTGAACTGATTTGTTCGAAATATCTGGTGACAGCTTGGACATTTCGTGTGAAATTTACTTTCCCTTGACTTCAAGATACCATTGCCATTTCAGCCAAATTCAACTATTTATCGGTGCCTGATAATACTGCATTTTACAATAGTCTTTGCCCCCTTCCTAAGGCTCATTAGTTCAGGGGCTTCCTCAGTTGAGAAGAGCTCCTCTGCTGCTGTTTTCCAAGCACAAAGATTGAATGATCTGCCAATTTGTTCTGTTGCAATGATCACTTGTGTTCAAAGCTTTTTATGTAGGTGTGCATGTACACAGATGTAGGAAGGACACCAGCGTTTAGTAAATGCTTTCAAATTCAGGTGCATTATAACTAAGTAGAGTATTTTAAGAACCATGCGGCATAAGGTATATCAAAGTATGAATGAACTTATTTAAACAGTATACAAATTTACAAATCATCTCTATGAGATTCAAGTTGCACAGTTAAGATTGAAACGCCAAATATAAGCATTAAATCTTAAATGGAAGACGTCATTATTATGTGGAACTAACAGCTGGTTTGTGACTGGTCCATCAAATGCCTTTGCCCAGTTTTATTTTGGTCTTCATCATCTCTAGCATGTTGTTGAACTTCCATTCATGTGTGTACCTTTAGCAGGGAAGGTATGGAAGAAAACAAGGCCACAATAGTCTCTATCATCATGCTACTGATACACAGTAGTTAAGTTGTCAAAACTATTGTAAACTATTGTAAATGACTGACCATTTAAAAAAATAAGTGAAGTAGTGGTTGGTGCTCAAAAGATGACAAGGCATGATCAGGTTGAACAAGACTGGAGTGTTAGTTTCCCAGGCTCTCTTGTAGCTCTGGTGGTTGCTCCCTCCAACTAGTTTGTAGACAACATTGAAAATCTGACCTTCAGCAACTCCTAACAAGCCCTCACCTTTTCCAATAGGAAGGCTTGCTGCTATGCCCTTTCTTGATCACTCCATAAAAAATGTGAGAGGCTGCAGAAGATCAATATACATTTGAAATTGGAGAGGACCTTCTTCAGATACTTCTGAGGTCTTTAAGAATTATTGTAGGAGGCCTTTTAACAGGCATACTCACTCACCCCAGGAAACAGAACCACTGAATTATTGCTGTGAGAATCAATAGAAGGCATTTCTTGACCGACACTGCAACAACTGTCAGGTGGCAAAACCAGGTGCTGTAGAACCCGGATGCGTGCTTAGAGATTTCTGACTCCCAGACAAGTGCTTGTATTCCCTACAACACTAAATCACTCTTTGATACAATAAGGGACCACTAGCCAGAATTCACAAAGAAATGTGCCACCGCAATAAATTTTGGGAAGTTGCATACTTCGCAATAGATTCTGGGAGGTCGCATACTGACATGGTGACAGCCTCATTCGCGATTAACAACACAAGAAGAAGATTTGTACTTGCTTTCCTTACTTGAGCCCACCAGTGGGGACCGTGTGACACTTCTTGTGCTCCACTAGCTGCTCTGGTGTCTTCATGAACTTGTGGCACACGTCACATTCGAACATCCGCGTAATGAGGTGAATCTGCAAATGTCGCTCAAACATGGTTTTCGTTTTGCAGACAAAGTTACAGAAAACACATTCAAACCCTGAAAACGGGAGAGCATAAGCGCGTGTTAGGGCCACCCACTTTTTAATAAGTCACATGCTACATCCAGGCTGCGTTGCTGGCACTGGTTTCCTTTACCTTTTTCGGGTTTCTCTTCTGTGTTCATGAAGGACTGCGGACCAGGCACTACGGAAATGACTAGTAAATTGCTGATGTCCTGGCTGTTCTGGGTCACATCCATATCTTCTTTGCTGTTGGCAGAATCGCTAAGTGCAGACATAGAGGACGAAGAAGGGCTGTTCGACGTGCTCGGTGTCTTCCTGTCTTCACCTGCAAAAGGGAACGCCAAATATTCACACGTCTAGCTAACACACAACAAAAGGAACAGCAGATGTGAAATCACGCACTCTTTGACTAGATGACGCCACAGGAAGTGACATCAAATTAATTCTGATGCAGTTTGTTGGTCATTGGGCAACATAAAGTCAATGGTAACAAGCACACTCAGCTATGTAGTAACACTTTCAAACACTACAGGCATACTTTTATTTAAAAGAGGTACACTGGATAAATGACGGGGGTTTCCTGACCAGTCCACAGGGCCCTAAAGAAATAGTGCAGAAATGAGATAGCAATATCTAATCACAAATGACAAACGCTCAGTTTGACTAAAACTACTTATGAAACATTAAAACCTTTAAACTCTGGTAAACCGAGCCTCGGCTTTAAACAGACAACGATAGACAGACACCAATAGATAGAAGCGGGTTCACTGAGTTGGCTGTGTGGATTAATGCACTTGCTGCAATTGCAAATGCTAGTTCATCCTGGATTTATCGAGTCTTGGACTATGATGGGTTAACGCCAACATTCAACCTCCCTAGGTCAGAAAATATCCCGTGAGTTGGCTAATAATGACACGTGCCACTTGCAGTGCCTTGAAACGAATCAACAAAGACCTTACAATAAGAGCTACATAAAAAGGATTAATAATAACACCGTATAATACTTAGTTTGAAATTTTGAGACACACTGAACTTTGTCAGCTTGCGACATTTTGGCTTTTCACAGAAAGACTTGACTTAGAGATCTCCTTTACGGGAGGTCACATTCAGAAATGTGATTTCTCTGGAATGCAGTGCATGTAGAATTGGAAATATTCGGATTTTTTTTTTAACACGCATAATTTCGCATGTTTTCATTCCCGATAAAAGAGTGACTATGCTGTGACAGCTGTTGGCGGTCATCATGCTGCTACAACACAACACATCCTTGGATCATAACTAATTATTATCATCGATCCACTGCACGTTAAACAACATTAAAGTAAATGACTGCCGAAAAAACATAATTTTGTAATTATGAAGAGAACTTGGCTGCATACAAATATATACTGGCCGTGATGAAGGGCCATAAATAACTGGTTTTGCCGCGAAACACGTGCTGGCCTGCTTTTTATTTCAGGAAAAGTCAAAACTGGAATTAAAATACAACTTTGATGACCTTTTATGGACAAATAGAACTGTCTACTTTCCTGAGTCTTCGTTTGGCAAACAAAGTACAATTTGATTGAAGTAGTACCAGATAACTGGATGGAAGCAGGTACAATATAAACTGGGCGGCTTTTTCCAATTGGAATTTTTCATGCTGCGAATTTCTGGCAGTGAAATTAAAGACTAGAGAAAATAGTAAATTTATAAGATATGGGGCATTGAAGAGGTTCACAACCAGTTATTTTCAGTGTTTTGTGCAAGATGTCTGAGCCACCAGATAACAGCACTACCCATCAGCTTTACAATAAGGACATATTTTTTGTTGTTGAGAGGGACAACACATCCATAGCAGATTCCAGCCAGCTATTAAAAGAAGCATACAATATTTGAAAGATCTGAACACATGGAGTGACTTTAACTATCAACCCAGTCCCGTCAGTCAGAGTGCAAGATAAATGGGTATTTAAAGTCATTGACCTGCAATCTGACCAGATTACCGGGCAAGTTGAAACAACAGTTGTCAGGGCTGCAGAACAATTAACTGATTCGGTCCATGATGGTTTGGATCTATACCTTGCCCAAGATGAGTGCCATGATTAGCAAACACTAGAAGTGACTGCACTTTTTATGAAGTAGTTAAATGACCAGGCGTCACTAGCTGACTGGCAGAGCACTTAGGTTCTACCAATGATTCTAAAAATGGGACAGAGAATCAGGTATCTCAACCGGCACTCCCGTTGTCAGGCCTTTTCTTCAGGTGCTGGGCCAGCCAATAGTTTCAGTGGCGGTCTCTGGTGAGCAACTGCCAATTACTAATTGTTGCCATTGTTTGCCATTTACCGCTGCGGAACACCACAAAACGACCCAAAAACTGTGCTGCGCTACGCAGACTTCCGCAAGCGGCGGAGTACAATAGGTCACACTGCTCACACAGATTTTTAGCACCGGGTGTTTGTCCCACACTATAAAATCAGTGTGAAAGGCACCACATGCAGTGCAAGAGGGCGCAGTTTCTTTCTGCCGCTCAAGTAGATGTTCTATTCAAGAGGTAGCTTCCCCAACTCGAGTGCAAGGTTTCTCAATGTGAGCGGTAGCGACCTGCCACAACTGTCCATGTTGAGCATTCTTTTTGTGAAGTGGTCTGGAGTACGATTTTCCTCGCTCACACTTGCCAACTTAACATTTACGAGCCCATAAAAGATTTTCGGAGCTCTGCGCAGAGTGAGAAAAATTCCACAAACTCCGCGAGCGGAAGCGGAATTTCATGTCCAGGCCTAGTCTAATGCTAAGTATTACTATTTCGGGAATTGACTCTCAAGAGATTAGGTGATCAAGCAGTGAAGCCACATTTTAGAAGGTAATAAGTACTTGCAATGTGGCACTTCATGAAGGCCACTCCTCAGAAAAAGTCTACTTATTTGTTTACAATAGAAAATGTGAAGCATTTAAATTAACATAAGTACTAAAAGACAGAATTGCCTAGACCATGAAAAAGCCATGATTTGATCCCAAACAATATTCTAGCACTCATGCATTTTTATGAAGAAAATTACATGGGACCTTCAACAACAACAACGTAAGCCTAATGGTTGAAATCACGACGACTCCCCAGCCTTTACATTCTCCACAGCCTGCTCCGTTTGCCAACAAATCTTGTTCCCCATGTTTGTGTCAGTGGAGAGAAGGTGCAAGAGGGAATGCTACAAATTATCTTAAAGTGCTATGATTTTTGGGAAAAAACCTTAACTATGCAGGTTTTACACCGCAATACCATCACAACGCGGTTGTCACATTGACCGTGTTGTTACCACGCAGTGCCTTTACAACGCAAGTCGTTACAACGACTTGCACTAGATTGCGCTCCAGACTAAGGAATAGTATGATTTACTATTCCAACACCTTCCCTAGTGTTGCACACACTGGAGTTGGAATAGTAAATCATACTATTCCTAAGTCCAGAGCGCCATCTAGCGCAAGTCGTTGTAACAACTTTTGTTGTAAAGGCACTGCGTGGTAACAACGCGGTCTATGTAACGACCGCATTGTGATGGTATTGCAGTGTAAAAAACAGGTAGAAAACGTATATATTCATGAATTTTTTTCTTGCAGAAATTGCTGATAGCTTCACTAGTCGAGTGGTCTTCAGCAAATAATGTCATGTCTTTGCAAAATCCAAGAAACCTATCATCCAAAAGAAAACTTTAGTACCAAATTTAAACTAGACAGCAGTCTCTTTCTGGAAAAGAACAAAAGCAGGCAGTGTGTCTAGTCATTTTGGTGTCTGTGTTCTGGGCCCTTCAGGCTTAGGAGGGTTAATGTACCACATCCAGAAAAGTCCAGGGACCAAAAGTGCCTCCAACTGGCGTCAAAGTTACTGGTGTGAAGGGCGGAGGGGGAGTTTCAAGAATTGAGATGGATCGTCAAAATTGGCGCAAAAGTGTGTAAAAGTGTTTCTGGGTCAGCATATTGAAAGGCGTGAGGCCATACTCAACTTTATAGTAGGAGTGACACCCACTGGGCTGGATGAAATTTCCCTTGAACAGCATGGCACAATATGTATAATTAGGGTGCAGGAGTTTCAAAATGTCATTACTTAGGAACCACAAGTCACAGAAGGATGGTTGCATTGGTTCCAAGTTCAGCTCCACCATCCCTGCCCAACATAGTACTTGCAGAGGATACATGGTGAAAAGATGAAACACGAAAGTGCTTTTTGGGCTCAGAAACGGGCTATACAGGCTCCTAAAAAGTCAGATGGGGGGGGAGGGGGTTGTGACTTTTTCTTCAGATTACACTCCCTTGTCTTCTTCTGAGTCAAAGGCCCACATGCTAAATGCCATTACTGTAAGGCTCTTCACAAGCTTCCTAAGCTGACGGAGGGAACAGCAACTGGTCAAAGGGATGTGCACTGGGGGCATATTGATGGCCAAGTCACGCAGCGCAGCAAGTCACCAAGCTGTGCTGCGCTGCACTGCGTGGATGGGAAAGGGTAGAAATACACCGTACTGGAGTCAATACGGCACATTCCTGCCATTTCCCCTGTGCTGGCGCCCTTTTAGCTGCCTAGTGCCAACACAGGCACCCTTGCACCTACTTATCTAAACACCGCAATCTCTTGTGCTCTGTGGAATCCAGAGCAGTAAGAGATTCTCGGAGTGAGGTGATGTAGACAGGATGTAGGGTACAGAAGGTTAGCGATGTCTAACATTTTCCTGCCATTGAAGGGCTTTTGTATCAGACATAGCAATTTGCGTCAGGAATGACAACAAAAGGTCTGATTTTTGAGATAGGCAATTAATGCTAGAGGGAGCAATGAAGTGTACACACAGGGACAAGATCAAATTTAAAAAAAGCTATATGATTTATTTTTAACAAAAAATAGTTCAGGTACTCACATAAAAAAGCGACAACAAGAGTGATGCGATAAGTTAGGGTGATTTAAAAAAAATATATATACACATCGCATTGACAACACATAAGAGAACGCCTCATGAACAGTTTATACAAAATGCAAGGAGTTCATGTTGTAGGGGGTCGATGGCGTTTCGATCTCAGTGACTAGAGATCATCTTCAGGACATAGCATATGTGAGCAAGCTGAATTCTTGAGACCGAAAGCAAGCCTGTGAAAAAGTAGAAGAGTATTGTAGACACAATGAAGGTGTTCAGGCACTATAACCGTAGGCGAAAGGTAATTGAAGGCTGGGGCTGACTTCTATAAGTGGGTTGTAAGGACGCAGGAAGAGATGGGTAATCAGAGCGAGTTGAGAATACCAAAGCCTGGTTAGAAGGCAAAGTGTTTGGAACGTGCAATACAGCCAATAGCTCAATTATCAGGGTATAGTGATCTTAATTGGAGATCGCTAGGCGGTGGGCCACTGCGAGCTGGCCATCGGAGGATAATTAATAAGTCTTCCGACGTGTGTGATTTGGAAAGGACCGCAGGAGTCAGTCTATTAGGGAGGAGCAGGCTGCGTCTCCAGCTTCCAGGCAGGGCGCGCATTCGCCAATGCCCTACAGTGCAATGAAAAGATTAATTAATGTAGGGAGCTTAGACAGACAATACTGGCAACAGGGATAAACCCTGCAAACCTGTACGGTCATCCATGGTGATCTGATAGGTAGAAGTGGTAAGGTCTGCGAGAGGTCAAGCAGGGTAATTCCAGTCACATGTTGAATGTCCATCAGGGCATTCCATCCCAAAGCCCAGAACTTGCAAGAAAGGTGATGAGAAATGCAGCTGAAAGAATATATTGTTTTATAATGTTGATTATATTTTACATCTATTTCCTTTCACCTAAGAAATGTGGTTGATGGTGGCCTAGGCTAACTCAGGACTGGCTCTGTTGGTCAACCATCTCCATTTATAATATTGAGATCAGTGCTCGAGTCTGTGCAAAATCCGTGTTTCACCAGAAACTGAGTAATTGTTAAAGAACATCTAATAAAATAACCCTTAGAGCCAGGAAGTGTCAGTTAAATGAATCTGTAGGGCAAGATGAACATGCGATCTCACAGCAGCAGGCTGCACTGGGCTCCATAGGAAGTCTGTGGGAGGTAACCTGCCGGTAGAGTGCTAAAGGGGTTGCCCTGCAATGTAGGTGTCTGCCACTGTTGGGGGAAGGGCGGGGGGTAGTATTATCTTTCTAAACTGTGTGCCCATACTTGGCACAGACAGAAAGTAAAGGGATAGTCTTTTTCATGTCAATGGTATGCCATAATATACGGGAGAACTGCCTGTTTAAGGCCCCTGTTGACCGTGCCAGCACTCAAAATAATACCCTAAGGGGGTGTCACCTAGGCAACCTCTTAAAAATGAACAGAAATCCAAAAATGTGTTAATAAATCAAAAGCAAAGAAGACCTTAGGCAGTGTAGGGGCAGACAACCGCACAAAGTGACAAAGAAAAAAGCAAACAAAAGGAATGAAATGTAATTAAAGCAAAATATAGCTCTAGAACTGTATCTCCGCGCAGCAGCACAGGTTAGCTTCAGTCCTTTGTGGTTTCCTTGTGCTGCAGATGCAAAGTCTGAGTGCACCGGAGTCGGCTCTGAGGCCAACGCCAGGTTCACATGGGGACTCCTGCAAGAGATGCACAAAAAAGAGATCAAGGGAAGTGGCTTTTAGTCACCGTCTGGAAAACGCAAGGAAATGAAGAAGTGGGAACATGATTTACAAGTAGATGAACCTGTGGCGGGGTCCAGGCAGCCAGCCAGCCAAAATGACAAGCAAATCAAAGTGAATTTATTTAGATTAAATTAAAGTAAACTGCAAAAAATCTCCAATGACAATACAGCAAAGCACATCCAAGCTGCAGCCCTTCACCATCCATTATTAACAATGGCACCAGGTCTATGCGCGCAGAAGGCGTTGATGGCCTCCATCAGCACCTGATTCTAGCATCGGATACAATTTAAAGCATATGTAAATAAAAACTGGGCGAAGCGAAGGCACCGTCCAAAAACGCAAGGAATCAAAAAGTGGGCATCTAAATTAAAAAACAAGCACTCTTTTTCAGAGGCCAGCATAACACCAACGAGCAGCAGTTCTTTGTCATTTATTCGTGACCCAAATCTTACTCTGTCAAGAAAACCTAACTTCTGTGCGAAATCAAGTTTGTTAAAACCACTGATCATTACTGAAATGACCACTGATTGACTGAAACTGTGGGTTACACTTTCCAGGTAGACTGGATGCAAACAAGAGCAGCCATATGGAAATCAATGACAGAAATGTAACATAAAATTGGCAGAATTTACTGTTGGTTCAAATCGATTATTGCCTTAAGATTTCTTTTTTTAATGAAACGTTATGACATGGAATACATACGCTCTGAAACCTTAGTGATTTCAAATCAAATATGTTCAAGGTTTGCTTCAAACTGATGTCAAATATAAAAATGTGGTGATGCGCATATTGTGGGATGAGTCAATACAGTGAATACTTGCTCTGAATTCAGGCTGAAGATGGAACTAGTTTTGCTTCCATGAACCGTTGAAAATCCACTGATTTTAATTAATCTAGATTATCGCTAACGCCCCCTACAAACTAGCTCTTTGTAACTTCAATTAGCAAAAAATTACACATGATCATAGTGTGGCAAAATCCTATCCTGGGTCTGCATTGTGCAAGATCCAGTGATATAGAAGGCAGGTTGTAATTGGCGGATGGCTTGTTGGGTGTGGCCAGAGTAACCAGTTAAGGTTTTCATGATCAAGTCACCGCGCCCTTACCCGAGTGCTTGTTCAGCACGTGGTTCCTCATATCAGCCTCTTCCATGGTGATGAAATCACAGGTGCCGCAGCAGATCGAGAACATCCACTGCTCCTTATCCACGTGGAGGGACATGTGACTGACGAACTGGGCGTTCAGCTCGGTTTCAAATCCACACACATGACAACTGTGGGAAGGAGAAGACAACAAATCAGGAAGATAAAATAAGCAAGCAGTGTGATGACAAAGGGGTGTAGTTTAGGGTGATGGGAAGGACAAAAAGACTGCAACTCCTTTCTGGGGAAGCCACAGCTGTGGTAGTACAGCAGTTTTCTGTGGAAGTTATCCATGCATGCCTCTTTGTGGTATTGTATTATATTGCAAAATTACATAGTGCTTACTATCCCTATGCAAAGAGCTGAAGTGCTTGCCTACAAGGGTAGCACGCTACCATGTGTAGGGTTAGAGGGTGGAAGCATGTGGTCCTTAATTTGAGCATATGTTGTGCATGAGGACCATGAAAGTGTGGTTATCGTATTATAAGATGCAGGGCTTAGTAGTGTAATGAATGATGCATGAAGAAGTGTGAGAAAGAGGCACACATGTTATGGTTTTAAGTAAACTGGCACCATTTAGCAGCTCAGCAAGACCCTTTATGGTATTTCTTACAACCAGAGTCCTCTTAGCTGGTTACTTCACTAGGTTGTCCACTCAGAGATATTTTGTTTGAGGTTTATGGTCCTGATCAGGCATAGGTTGGAGAGAGAAATGATGGATAGATCTGGTGGGACAGACTTGTTAATATCATCTCATATTATCACCCCATATCGGATTGTCATTGAGAGGTGTCCAGAAGAGGTTGTAGTGTGTAACTTGTCGGGACCTGCAGTGGTGGACTAAATTAAAGTCCTTTGTGGGCCATCGGCATGTAGCCGATTTCTTCAGTTATTCTATGCCTATTTAATTGGTGATGGGTAATTTAATGCTGTGGACAAGTACAATAGTGGGCAATGACAGGACTCACAGCAATGCTGTCTTACTTGAGTGTAAGAATATCAAGTAGTATAAAGGAATCATTAGGCAGTCTGTATGAGCTATGATCGACTGCCTAACCACTGAGTGTTATGGTATTAGTATTATAATAGGACAGGAGGGTTATATATGTATTATAATTGCATTTAAATAGCACTTACTACCCTTGACGAGGCATTAGTGCGCTTTACGCCAGGCAGCCCTCGGCTCCAGAATCCAAGATTTTTTTTTTTCCCCTAGTTAGATATTGTTGGGATTAGTCGTGTGCTCATAAGGTAATAATTCTCACCATTCTGTGCATTTACTCCAGTTTCTATGAGGTGGATTAAATGAATAAGATTTATTTGTGATCTTTTGTGGTAGGAGGGTTACGCCAACGAATGCACATGGTTGGCAGTATTAATATGGGAGCAACACAAGATTAGCTGCTGTTAGGGTGATATCTTTAAAATGAGGAGAGGGCAATTCGAAGAAATGCAAAAACAGAGAATAAGGAAAGCATGGATTTGATTGAGAAAAATAAAAGTAACAAAAGGACAGGCAGCGTTTCGAAGTTATAAGGCAAGGTCAAGTTTCCTGTACATACAGAGAAAGCTTTGAGAATGGATATAAAACTGTAAAAGAAAAAGTTATTTGCATGTGAGACCATGCTTTATAAGGTACCCTTGATTATCAATAGAATCAGGCAAACCTTCTGCCCCCCTGAAAGGCTACCAGTAGACCACTGCTTTAGCAAGAACAGCTGATCAGCTCAATTGCTGGAAGCATAAAGTAATGGCTGGCCGTACAGATAGGAAAAAGCGAAATGGCATCCATTTTTGGTGCCCCTGGTTGTGGCATGGCACAAGATAAAGGTGAGAAAAGTTTCCCAGACAGTGCAAATATGTTGTCTACATTCCTGTGCCTGGAGGGTGGTGGCCCAGACAATGAAGTGAGGAAGATATAGTACTACTTTAACCAATTTTATTAACTTTGTTAGCAATGGGGTGCTAAATAGCTTCTTCCTGACTAATGCTGTTTGGTAAAGATAAGCCGAAGGAAATTACCATCATTTGTGTGGTGAACCTCCAATGTTTTGCCCGATCTGTTTTTGCTGGCTGTAGAACACTGTGCACTTTACCCCTGCTAACAGGTAGTAAAGTGCATGTGCTCTCCCTTTTGTTTGAATTGGTATAACCCTAATTGGTTTATTTAACTTACCTATAAGTCCCTAGTATATGGTACAAGGTACATACAGGGCCTGTAAGTAAGTGGACTGCAGCACCTATTGTGCCATCCACTACAGTGGTAGTGCAAACATGACTTCAAGCCTATCATTGTAGTCTGACTGGAGCAGTTACTTGAATTCAACCTATCATATCTTTTAAATGATATTAAGTCACCATTAAGTAGGCTTTGAAGCCCATAAGGCAGGGTGCATGGGATTTAAAAGTAGATCATAAACATGCCCTTACATTGACTAGCGCCTACAAGTTACTATCACTGTAGCAAGTCTGGCTGTTCCATAGAAAAACACAGGGATTAACTTTTAAATGTAATAATGCAACGTTTGACTGGGAAACACCTAGAAATATAATTCTTGTGTCCTTTGTATTATTTAATACATGCCCAATTCACTAGTGAAGTCATATTTTTAATAAATGTTAAGGAAAATTTACTTTTAGAACATTACATTTTCACTGCTTAAAACCTCTGGAGGCTAATTTGCATCAGCCTCCAGCTGCAGCCCTCAGAGTGCTCAAGCCCTGAAATAGGTGTGAAAACTGCTCCCAGAACAGTGACAAAGGACTGCGTGTCGGGATGGGTTTCTGTTCCTCCACCAGAAAAACCATTTGAGCAGTGTCCAGGAAAGCAATTTACTTCAAAGGGCCCTCCCCTGTCACAAGCAGATATCATATGACTCCTCGACAGGCCTCTTCTTTTCTCCCGCCAGTCAGGCAGGCTCCTATCCTAGTGGGGAGGGAGCTGCACCCAGAACTGGTTTAGAGTGACCAAAGTGTGCTTATCTCCCTGGCCACACCTCTGTGGTGGGCACTCAAGCTCTGCACAAATGGAGAACGTGTACACTGTCTTGGATTTAGGAAGAGAGGGGCACTGAGGGATTGCTTGCAGTAGGGTTACCCTACCCAAAAGTGTGTAGGGTAACCCCTAAGAACTTTTATCCTATTGGTTAGGGAGGAGCCAGGAGTCCCCCATGCCCACAAGCTGTTGCCAGGCAAAAATGTGGCATCCTTGTACACTCATCAGAACACTACAAGACCCGAGGAAGCTAAGAAGAGGACTGAACCTGCTGTCTAAGACCTGAGAGAAGCCCTGAAGGGCTCGCCCTGCTCTCTTTTGTAACTAGGATAAAGTAGTGGACTCCAAGTGTCATAAGGCTAACAGCCTGTTCAAGCTAAGGGGGCACAGCAAGCTACAAGAGTCATTACCTGAAGACTTCCAGCTGACCAGTTCTAACTTGACCTGATCTGAACCCTGTCTCGTGGCTTCTCCTGGAGTCATTACTGACCCATGAGGTCCTAAAACCCTTGGCTGTGTCTGGCTCTTCTTCTACCACCCCTCAAAACGGGGGACTTAGAATGTTTTTGGCTCCAAAGACCTCTAAATTCAAATTTCTGCTGCTCAGAGCCTTCTGCAAAAACAATAGTGGCTTCACTGAGACCACATTTATGGATCTCTAACCTCATGGAGCCCTCCATGGCTACAGCCTGCTGCCTTGCCCACTGAAGACTTTGGAATTCCATTTTTGAGACTATGTTTCTAAGTAAATCCTTCAAACGGGTCAAACCTGGTCCCCATATCCGACCCATGCTCCATTGTGGTCGGCCTCAAATTGTGACCAGGTCCCTGTCTACAGTGACCAGTTGACCATGGTTAGCACTGAACGATTTCTGGCACTATTTTATTTAATACTCAAAAAAGTTATTTTTTTTAACGTTTGGTGTAATTTTATTTATTAGCAAAAGGAGGCTTCTCTGTGCCACAGCTACCAGAGGGTTAAGTTCACTTTAATTTAATGACTTTAGTGGTTCACTTTGAAAAAGATTGTGTTTGTTTCTTTAGGTGGGTAGTCATCCACCTCAACTAACAACCCAATTTCCTACAGTAGGGATGGGGATACAATTTCTGTTGCTGTAGGTAAGAAGTTTCTAAGTCTAGCTGACCTTTGTCGGTCCCTAATTGCTGCTTCAGACATGCTAATGACAGTCAGGTATAGGGATCTCACACTTCATTGTGCCCATATTGTTATGTGTGTTCTATCCTGTTGCTGGGGATCCCACATTTTTTGTTTGCAATAGGGCTCAAGACCTAACTATGACATTGTTAACTACTCTTCCCAAGGATAATGCTATTACCTTTCACCCTAAACCTTTAATGAGGTCACAGTACAGAACCGTCCTTGAGTTTTTGAAACGGACAGTGCCTAATTTGTGAAAGAAAGAGTGCGGTCGCCTCAGTCTGATCATAAGTAGGCAGCCAGTGCAATTAAACATTGTGGGCCGAACATCAAGTCTGGTAGACTTTAATCCACTACCAGACATTCTCTGCTCCTTCTTCTCACTCTTGCAGGTTCCTGCCTTCCCCTTTGTGATGGTTTTGCCATCTTTTTCCTACTCCGTCTTTACGATCTGTGTGTTTTTCCCTCTCTTACACTCGCTAAATAAGTTCTGGTCCACAGAAATGAGTGCCAGTGGCCCCCACTGACAATCAGGGGCTCAAATTAAGCACAGACAACAGGGGCTTACTTTAGAAAGTCTGTTCACAGCGTGTCACCTTTTATCCGAGCCCCGTGGCCTCTGATTCACTCCTCGAAGGGAGATATAGGCCACAAGAAGCTGGGAGCTAAAGAAAGAGCGCATGCAAGATTTTCTTATTAGAAAAATGTGGTGGCTCTGACATGAAAGTCTTTTAGCCATATTCAAAAGCTTTCCATTTAACCATCAGAAACTTTGCTGCATTCCTTGTTTCTGACAGACTTGGTCTACCTTAGACCTTACCTTAACTCCATCGCACCCAAAACAAATGTTCTGAAGTGATAATAAATGAAAAATCTTATAGACATGTTTACTAGGATCATCGTTTCTTCCTATTTCTGATGGGAAAATAAACAGGCATTGGCATAGCCAATAGGTCTCACTTTTGGGACCTTAGAAGTATTTAGTTATGCAGCACAATATCCTTAGTGCAACAACATCACCTGTTGCATGGCTAAACACTTATAAGGTCCCAAAGGCGAGACCTATTGGCTATGCCACTGCTTGTTACTTATGTTTCACAATAACGATTATCAGAACGCCGAGGAGCGCTAAAAATCCAAATGCCCTTCGAGGCCTTATACATGAGAAGTAGGCGCTAGGCAACTGCACATAGCAGAACATGTGCACATATTTCAGTAGCAATGCATGCCACGCTTGTTGTATCATTACTCTGTAATGTGCATAGGTATGCATGCATTCATTAGCATTAATATGTTTAGCAGGCTGGGTGTGCGTGCAATCATTTCAGGAATGTGCACATATATTAAAGATGTATGTCGGCGGCGGGATCGTAGACAGCCGTGTGCAGAGTAATGCAGATTGAGTGAGATGTGTTGCCTTTTGTCTGGATGGATATATGATGTCACCTTAAAGGATGGCACCCTAATAAACACAGGCTGGTGAGTGGTGAAGACATGCAGCCAGAACAAAAATCCCTAACCCAGCCCTAACAACAGCAAAAAAAAAAACTGATGGGGCAGTCACTGTGGTAACTTTCGTTCAATAATTAACTTCTTCTGAAAAAAAGTGCATGGTTTTACCTCGCTAGGCCAGTTGGTAGCACGCCCCAATCTACTTGTTGGGTGGGGATGAAAGAAATGTACTGTACATGTTTAAGCGACGCCCTTAATTACACAGGCCACTGCCCTTTTAGAGACCTAGTCCTGTAACTGAAATGTATTAAAGATGTACTTAAACAACTAATGGCATGAATGTTTACAGCGTGTGCGCTTTATTTACTGATTGATGATTTGACATCTTAAATAACGCACGTGGGCAAATCGCAAACATGAAGAAATGCCTGCTCTGCTGGACGTCAGATGGCTGAAATTAATAACAACTGCATGTTAAATGTAAAGTAGTGGTCTATTTGCCCAGTTTAAAGCAAACTCGCTTTAGCCCAGAGTGAAAACAGAGGCCACTGGCGAGGAGACGGCTAAGAATCAGGACTAAATATGAAGTAATATTAACGTTTAGGTTCGAGTTAAAGATTTTAAACCAAACAAAATGCCAACAGTACTTAACGGTGTTGGAATTGCACTAAGGAATGCGAAATAATTCAGATTTTGTTGCCCACGGTGGTACAAAGAGCCGCAAACTCCGATTCTGCCATTTTATATTTACCATAAGGTGCGATCCTACTGTGGCCAGCTGTCCGCTGCTTGTCTGTGAATTCAGTTTCATGCATCTCACCAAGCTGAGCTTTTAACGGATGTCATTTCTTTATAATGTTAGGGCTTCCGGGTTGCGCATAACTCAATCCCGCAGGAGAACATGTCAGAATCTTCCGGGATTGTGTACTGCTGATAATATGTAAGGCGCCCTAGGATTGGAGCGCTGGGCCACTCAGTCAGTTGTAGGGCGCTGATGATTGGCTGTGTAGTTCGCACGTGGACAGATCCGCCTTTTTACAAATCAGCGGGTGCAGTGAGTCTGCCCTAGATTAAGGCAGTGGGTTAGTTATACCATGTCTCTGGCTGGGTTATGATGCCGGCTGTTGTATATAAGGGGGGTGCGAAGAGAGGGAGGCTGCGAGCAGTAGGGCTCCAGGTAATGCAAGCAGACGTAATGTTTACTTTCAAGGGAGGCTGCACACTGTTTGGAACCCGCTGTTGGTGTTTATTGTTGGAATTTGTTTTACACTCTCAATAGAGGTAGGTGAACTTAAGCGGCTCGGTTATTTTAGTGATGACGTCTCGCGCTACCGGCGCTATATACCAGATGGGATAGTTTAGTTCTACAAAGCAAGAATCCGTGGAGCACTGCTAAAACAAATAAATCAAAGCAAGCAAGACACGCGGCCGGCCGAGAGACGCGCTCTGTGGTGAGGGAGGGGCATTGAAGCGAGGCGCGCGCGCGCTTGCGCAAGCGAGAGGAAAGCCAGATGGTGCCTCTGCTTGTGCCTGTGCGCATAGCCGCACGCTCTATGCCAGACAAAAAGCTGTGGTCGGCTTTTTAAAGCCCACTCACTAAATGTCTCGCCAGAGCAGCGCATGCGCTGGCTCAGGTGAGACCTAAAAGTACTTGAAGAAAGTAGATATGGGATGCATACAGAAATAAGCCGCAATGTAAATTCTATAAGGCGTTATGTCCTTGTAGCATGGCTACGTGAAGCCAGAGAGAGCGCAAAAAGATGAATGTTAAGGAAAAGAGAAATTTTTCAAACTGAAAAATGTTGGTATGGACATATTAAGTGCATGAATTATTAACAATAAAAGTAAAAACGAAATAATGGATTATTAACGGAATTGTGTTAAAATGAAAGCATTTTATCGAAATGCAAGTAGGTCAGTTCTCACCACCTCCAGGCAAATATTTAGGGCACGTTCATAAGTTGTGTGTACATCGCAGGTAAGAACTGCTCACATTCTAATTACGGTTTGCCCGGAGTGTGGTAATTAACTGGAGCACAATTATCAAACCTAGGAATAGGGAGTTATGTGCACATCCTGTATGTTTCTTTTCACCTACATGGGGTGGGCGAACTGGCATTTTGCGCGCATGCGCCAAGTGCTACCAATCAAAAATCGAGGGGTAAATACTAGCGCTGCACAAAGCGTGTAGTAGCTATGCATAAAATGGATTGGGTAAACTGAGGTTTTATCTACTGGACTCGAGAATGACAGGAGTTCTGATTACCAAAAACTCCAAACAAAAAAGTAAATTGCCAAATTGTATTCAAACAAACAAAAAAAGCCCTTTTAGTTGGATTTGGACCCTGGAAGACGTGCACAGGAGGAATACGTAATAAATAGCGTGACGCCCGCTCCAAAACTAACAAATCATGGCATAAAAACAATGAAGGGGCATCCAGGGCAGGTAAAAAGAACAGTTCCCATTACCAATTTCTTCACCGTATTAATCACCAACAAAAGGTATTCCTGAATGGTCCTTGTTTATTTATGCCTGAATGGGCATGACAACAGTAATGATACATCTTTTCTAAACTGGTCAATGCAAAATTCTTTTGATCTATATTATTTTAAACAGTTTGTAAACAATGTTCCTATTTAGGCCATGCCTGGTGTTGCAAGTTAAAATGTAACACTGGATGTTTTTTTTCCACAATACTGAGATACAACACATTATTTGCCTCTTGTGCTGCAATAAATCTACATGTTATGTCCTTCTCTAATGTCACATCCTATTTCAGAATCTGATTGCAGTTCAGCAATTGTGGACAGCCTAATATGACAAGCATTGGAAATGCAATAGGCCTCACCTTTTATTAAGTTAAAGCCATTTGCTTTGCTAATGTTATTATATAGCAAAGCAAATGGCTTTAACTTAATAAAAGGCGAGGCCTATTGCATTTTCAATGCTTGTTTTAATACAAATTAAGCAGTGCCTCCAAGCCGACCTGAGGGCTAAGGTACACACGGTATAACGGCGTCCATCTCCTACGTGTGATCTGGAA
Source organism: Triturus cristatus (assembly GCF_964204655.1). Taxonomy (NCBI): domain Eukaryota; kingdom Metazoa; phylum Chordata; class Amphibia; order Caudata; family Salamandridae; genus Triturus; species Triturus cristatus. The sequence continues at coordinate 503,841,701 of NC_140582.1, forward strand.
TCTTGTCTGTTTCTTTTTGGTCGCATGATTTGCTGACAGTGTTGAGTACACTTTGGTAGCACCGGCCATCACTCACTCATGACCACGGGTGGAGTTGCACAGTGTGGAGAAGAAACCATTACTCGACGACCCCTCTTCGGTTCTGCAAGCCCGTCCTTCTTACAGCTGCTCTGTACCAGTGCGCGCCCTCTACTAGGAATCCCGCCCCTACCGACATTGCTGACTATGGAGTAAGTTTGGCAATCTATTTAATGCTAGAAATAGATGGCAGACAGACGATTTTGCTTTTTGCTGTGACTTTAAATATTTCCGCTCCTGCTTGAATGTGATTTAGAAGTGACCTCTCACCCCAGCCCGTTTTGTCAAATGGAACTGAGCGCTGTGCAGATGTCGCTCAGATGTTCATTTAGATATCGGTTGCGTGTGGCATCTTTTTGGCCCCTTTTTTGGCGTGTGCTCCAAGAACAACAAAGAAGCCGATTGGTTGTTGGCGCCCAGTGTTCTCTGCTGCCTGCCCTGTTTCACAAATGCAATCTCAATTTCGAAACTTCTTGTGGTCTCTGAAATAAATGAAGGTTTACCTGTACAGTCTATCATTGAGGTTAAGCACGTTTACCGGATTTGCTAAGGACAAAGTGGAGCTTGCGCAGTGCTTCATCCGGGAGGGACGTCACTCTGCGCTGCCGACTCTGGTGCAGGAAACCAGGGTTCGAGCCTCGAGGTCACGTCCACTTCATGTGATTCTGGGCAAATCACTTAATCTCCCTGTGCCTGAATGTGTAATGGAAATACGGTGCTATGTAAAGCGCTCCAATACCTTCGGGTCGAGTTCGCGCTATATAAAATATGCACAAAAAAAACCAAAACAAAACGTGGCCTTACCAGTACCAAAAAGCAGCTGAGCTTGAAAGAGCAGTCTCTTCCCTGTCCGGAGCCTTCCTACAGAGCTCCACGCAGCCTCGGCGCTGCACCTTCCCGTCCCACTTCCCTCTCTGAAACCCGCAGCTCCCCGAACCTCCAGCCATGGCAGAGATGGAGCCTCCCCCGTCGCTGATCAACGACTCGGACCCCACATCTTCCAACGCATCTGCCCGGCTGCCGGCCTCCCCCGAGTGGCGGCGCTAGCCTACGGAAGCCTGATGATTATGGCGCTGCTGCCCATCTTCTACGGAGCCCTGCGGAGCGTGACCTGCGCCAAGATCAAGGTACGGAGCTTAGAGGGGTATGGTGTATGTAGGAAGAGAGTGAATTGGCCATGTGTGTGCAGGAGATAAATGAAGGGATAGTCTTTTTCTCTTTTAGAGCCGTCCCAGTTGGACTGACTCGCATGACTGGTTTCTTATCTTTATGGGGCCATGAGTTTGGCCCCATAAAGATAAGAAAACCTTTTACGCCAGCAGTAAGTCGGGGCAGCCAGTCCAACTGGGACGGCTCTAAAAGAGAAAAGTGTACGTCACGAGACGCTTCTTTCCAATGGCTGGCTACCGTTTAGCATAAACGGTGACGCCAGCCAATGGAAATGAGGTGCGGGGCTTAAAGCCCACTAGAGAAATCTAACCAAAACATTCAATCTCGCCAGCGAGACTGCGCATGTCTGCGCAGTCTTACGCCAGGCGAGGCCTAAAAAAGGGCCACAAACCGAAAACAGTTTTGCTTAAGCAGTCCGCCTTTAAATAAAATGTTGGTAGTAAAAAGAAATATATGTTTTCATTAATACAAACTAGCTAAACAATTGCTAAGTAGTTACCAGAGCAAGATGCCTAAATGTAAAAAACCTATAATAATCACCTGATCAAACCTTCAGGAGAGAAAGAAATGAAAGGAAAGCAACTTTAAGCAGTTCTGGAGAGGTAAAGTCTACAAGCAAACATCTGAAAAATACTGGGATGACGTAGATCCATATTCTGGAGCCCAAGTCCCGCACCCTCTCCCACCCCCTCCCCACACGACTCGTTTCCAAGACAGACACTGGCCTGCAGCACAGGAGACAGTATCTTCCATCCAGTAATGAAAACAGAAGTATCGAAGGAACCGTTTATCATGGATTTAATCTAGTGGCATTTTTAGTGCAAAAAGGAATAGAACAATTTCAATGCACTGTGTTTTGAATCAGATGAACAATCTAAAATAACTTTCTCTATCAATTACTGTGGCAAAAGGAAACCATTGCTTTCTTCTTGATTCGAACACTTGGCCAGTTGTGCTACCTTTCCAATGTACCACAGCAGCAACCTGATTAAGTACAGTTCCACTGCAAATATCCCTTGGATGCCATTATTATGTAAAATAATTAGAGAGATAATTAACAACTACAGGTTCCAGATGCTTCCCATCACCTCTTATAGTCCTGTGGGGCAATAAGAGGCAGCACAGTGTTGCCAAGGCCATTTCTAAGGGCTAGTTTTATGTTAATGGATATCTTACTGTACCCCAGGAGCTGTTTGTAAGCTCTGGACCACTTCCAATGACAGGCTGGACTGTTACACGCGGAAGCCAGGTTCTCGCGCCATCTTTAGGAAGGGCAGGTTTGTAAATGTTATGTTAACCATGAGCCAAAGCTTCATAGGTGACCACCAGTGTTGTGAAGAGGGGGAAACAAGACCTTGACCAAATCCCATTTAAAACGATTTTTAAAAAATCACAGAAGATACATTCATTGAATTCAAACTGAAGCCTAAATACACCTCTGCACTGTGTGCATGTGGAAAGGGAGGGTATATACTTTCCAATCTACACTCATCTGCGAGGGCAAGTAAATGCTGAACATTGTAGAGGAGATACTAAATACTGAAACAGTCTGAACATTAATGTTTTTTCACAATCATGTGTTTGAGAAAATAAGGAATGTGTTTCCTAAAAAAAAACACAATCACACAACGATTTCAAAGATTCTCTGAGCACTCTCTAAAAGAAAAAAATTAACTACTGAGCTGCTCAGCAACACCAACAGAGCAAGTTAGTCGTTTTTGTATTTCTGGAAGAGGCAATTGCGCTAGGTTCATGTGTGTGCGATGTTATATTGATGCACAAACTGTCATAAATGCCAGCAACTGAATATCAGTGACATTCTAAGTTGGCCTGGTAAATCAACAACAAGAGAAATTTGTGCAGAGATGCCGCCAAGTCTTAAATGTTTGCTGTACACTGGAACTCCATATTTGGCCTATTTAACTTCCCAATAAGACCCTTGTAAATGCTGCCCTTAATGCACCTATGACATGAAAATGTAAATGTCATCTGTGGGCTGCAGGGTGAATTTACACCACACACATATATGACCAAAATATGTTTCTGCCAGTAGTACCACTGTGCCCTGGCTAGGCTGCAGTTGATATGCACTGCAGTGACACATGGCAAGGAAATGTATTTGACATGTAGAAAAAGCCTATTTTCTACATTTCCAAGTCACACCTGAAGTATGCCTTGTAGGCCCATAGGCAGGGTGCTAAAATCTAAAAATATATTAGGCAATATATAAACATAGGGCACATGGGGCATAATGGTTAGTATACCCTCACATTGAAATAAAAGCACAAAGTTATCTCACTATGTAGGCCAGGCTAGACATCTTCGGCATAGGTGGGGATAAAATCTTTATTTTCCATCTCTGGATAGGAAAGGGCTAGAAAATGCTTCAAAGATATTTACTGCATAGTTGTTCAAATCTAACTTAATGGGGAAGCCAGATTTTTGTTATCTTAAGCAGTAAAGTAACATTGCAAAATGTAGTGCCTGAGCAAGAACTGGCTTAAACCAGTTCACACCACGGGAGCTAGAATATATATCTTTGGCTGGGAGAGTTCACATCCCTGACTGAGAGGTCGATGGCTTGACTCTGGGCCCAGGAAAGGCAAATGGATGTTAATTGCTGACCACTTAGCAAGTATTAGCTATCTGGGACTGGACAGGAACAGTCGGCGGAATAAAGCACAGCTTTAGGTCTTCCTATTTTGATTTGGAGATGCCAGGGAGGGCTCCTCCAATTAACTGCCAGGATCCTCCTCGACAGCCCGTCCCCAGTCACAGAAGAGGGAAAACAAGTTCTGCCACCTATCACACTTCTAGAGCTGGAATACACATATTTGACTGGGAGATCAAATGATTCTGGCTCAGAGAACATTGCCTTGCTTTTGGGACCAGCAAAAGATAATGTGTGTTAACTGCTGACTACTTAGCAGGGATTAGCTATCAGAGAACTACTTCTTTTGACCTGGAGATGCCAAGCAAGTCTTCTTCTATTCATCCCCAGGATGTTCAAGACAGGATACAGCCACAGTATAAGAGAAAATCAGTTTTGGCCATGTCAGGTAGGGTGTTTGAAATTGGGTCTCTAGCTGGCAGAGGTTTGCACCCTGACCAAGTAGGAACCACAGTCCTAGTCAGGGGAAGTGAGACACGCAACCTAAACTAACCTGTGCTTACCCTCTGGTAGCTTCGCACAGAACAGTCAGGCTAAATTTATACGGTAATCTGTAAAGTATCTGTGCACACTGTAATTACAGTAACACAGTGAAAACACCACAAAAAGACTTCACAGTTTAGTTAACTAAAGAAAATGTATCCGAGTAAAACTAGACCAAAACGATAAAAATCCAATAAATAGAACTTGAGATATAATTTTTTAAAGAATAAACTACAATATAGTGCTTAAAAGTAATAGCGCTTAGGGGTTACTTGAGGTCACACTCGACTGGGGTTAATCCAAAGTTTCAGGCCGGCCATGATGGAGAAGAGGCTGGCCACAGGACCAATGCAGTGCCTGTTGAAAAAGTACGGTTCCGATTCACACACTCAGGCCGATGCGTTGAAATCGAGCCTCGCAGTCAGATCCCGCATCGTCAGCTAACCCCTTACGATGCAGGTGCCGCGCCGCTGTCGAGCCTCGCAGGGAAGTCTTCAGATCGGCACTGCATCAGCTTCCAACCTCGCAGTAGGGACCCATGTTGTTGTCAAGCCGCACAGGGATGTCGTCTGATCAGGTTTGCATCTGCATTGGAAGGAACTGTATTGGTTCGAATCAGCGCAAAGTCATCACTGCATCTATATTTAGAGAAAAACAGCTGCAGGACCCACTTTCAAGACCCAGGTCTGGATTGGCACCTCTTTGTAGGACAGGACTCACAGTTGGCAGAGTCCAGCAGCTGAAGCAGAGTAGAAGGAAGATGTGATGGCCCTGACACTTCAAGAACCGGGGTAAAACCAGAAGCCCTTGTAGAAACTGGGGTTCAAGGATGCAGAGAGCAAGTCCAGTTGTTATCACTCCTAGGCACGAAGCAGCAGGCCAACACAGCAAAACAGGCAACAAAGTGACAGTTCCTCCTGCAGCACAGCAATCAGCAGGCAGCAGGCCAACACAGCAAAGCAGTTAGCAGAGTGGCAGTCTCTCCTACAGCACAGCCGCTCTTCTTCCTGGCAGAATGTCCTTGGTTCCAGCAAAGTTCTGATTTGGTGGTGCCAGGGTTCCAGTACTTATACCCAGTTGTGCCTTTAATGTGGGGGAGACTTCAAAGAGGCTTTCAGAGATCAAAGGGTCCCTGCTTTTCCTGCCCTGGCTCCAGACTCACTATAGGGAACAGACACAGCCCTATTCAGTTGCAAATGTCAGCTCCTCCCTCCCAATCTACCTCAGGAAAGCCCATCAGCCAGGTGATGGGCCATCAGGATGTGAATGTCACACCCTAGCTCCTTTTGTGTGTGACTCTCTAGAGAGAATGCACAAAGCCCAGCTTTCACCCAACCCAGATGTGTATTCACAGACAGACACAGGCACAGAATGGTTTATGTAAGAAAATGCCAACTTTCTACAAGTGGCATTTTCAGACTTGCAATTTAAAATCTAACTTCACCATAAGTTGTGATTTTAAATTGTGAGTCCGGAGACACCAAGCTCCAAATCTTTATGTTTTCCCAATTAGAAATTACATTTAAAAGATATTTTAAGGACATCCCAGTGTTAACCCATGGGAGAGATAGACATTGCAGTACAGAAAAACAGATTAAATAGTTTCACTACCAGGACATTCAAAACTAAAAAGTATATGTCCGAACTTGTAAATACCCTGCACGCTGCCCATAGGGCTGCCTAGGGCCTACCTCAGGAGTCCCTTATATGTAAAAAAAGGGAAGGTTTAGGCCTGGCAAGTAGGTTAATTTGCCAGGTCAAATTGGCAGTTTAAAACTGCACACACAGGCTCTGCAATGATAGGCCTGAGGCATGTTTACAGGGCTACAGGGTGTATCCAAGGGACGCACTCACATTCTTTTTCACCGGAAGAACCCAGAGGATCAACCTCCCACCTTTCACCTCTGAACCCAAGGAGATCACCTGCGGTGTCTCCCAGGGCTTATCCCTCAGCCCCATACTCTTCAAAGCATATATGACCCCGCTGGAAAACATTGTCAGATCCCACGGTCTCAACATAATTTCCTACTCAGACAACATCCAACTTATCCTCTAACTCACCGATGACCCCATCACCACAGAACCAATTTCCACAGATGCATGACAAACGTCACTAACATGATGAAGAACTGCCTGCAGCAGAACACAGACAAGACGGAAGTACTCATTTTGGCAACAGCAGCAACAGAACTACTCCTGGTGGCCATCAGACCTAGGACCTGCACCCACTCCTTCCAACCATGCCAGTAACCTCAGAATCATCATTGACAACAAGCTCACCATGAAATCACAGATTAACGCCATCTCCTCTGCCTGCTTTCTCACTCTGCGCGCGCTGTGTAAGATCTTCAAGTGGTTACCCCCTACACACGAGATGCACAGTGACACAAGCCCTCGTCACCAGTAGAATGGACTATGGCAATGTCCGCTACGTAAGAATCGCTACACACCTTCTACAGAGACTCCAGAACATACAGAATGCCACAGCCAGACTCATCCTCGGCTTTTCCCTACTAACCCACATCACACCCGACCTCAGGAAACTCCACTGGCTTCCCGTATAGAAAAGATGCCAATTCAAGCTGCTGACCCATGCAAACAAGGCTCTACACAACCAAGGGCCCACCTACATTAACCACCGCCTGAACTTCCACCAACCATTGAGAACTATACTCTGCCTCCCTTCACTTACCCATACTCCCCGCTTCTACTGAAGCAGAAGTGGAGGGCGCTCCTTCTCCAACATTGCAGCATCGATTTGGAGCAGCCTCCCCACACACCTCCAGACCATCACTTCACGTCCAGAATTCTGAATGGACCCCAAGACCTGGCTGTTTGAATAAGCCTCCTGGGTCAGCAAGAGCCTGGATACCCTATCGGGTGATAAGCCGTGCTTTGCAAATTCTGATTGGTTGACTAAAGTGGGTGGCAAAATCAGTGCTGCACGCCCACTAGTAGCATTTAATTTATAGGCCCTAGGTACATACAGTGCACCTTACTAGGGACTTACAAGTAAATTAAATAAGCCAATTGTGGTTAAGCCAATGGTAACATGTTTAGAGTACAGAGCATACGCACTTGAGCACTGGTTAGCAGTGGTAAAGTGCCCAGAATCCTAAATCCAGCAAAACTTAGGTCAGCAAAACGGAAGGTCAGAAGGCAAAAAGTCAGGGAAACCACACCAAGGATACCAGGTCTAACATGGGGGACTGGTGAAGACGCTAAAGATAGACCCACCTTGTGGCAGCTGGGTCCCGCCATGTACAGATAGGGGTTCCAGGGTAAAACTGTCAGGACTGGATTGTAGAATTTCTCCAATCACAGGCGTGTGAAGAGAATACATTTAGCACCACCATTGTCATATCCTACGAACATTCTTGGAGCTGAGAAGCCTCTATCTATAGAAGAAGTCCCTGGCAGACAAGGACTCACACAAGGACCCCTAAATCCTGCTGTCACCCAGAAAATGGAACTGCCCTTCAAGGGTCAAATGGTTTGCCTCCTGTTTACTTGCTTCAAGGACACAAAAAGCAGAAGCACTCCTGACTCCAAGAGGGCCCTGCTGACGAAAGAGGACTAGATCCCGAAGAAGCTTTCTGAAGAGAGACCTGGTGCCAAGAAGCCTGCAGGACCAGAAGAAGCTTCGTCAGCAGCTGAAGACTGAGTTTGAAGTTAAAAACCTTTGACTGGGACAACTCAATTGTTGTATCCAACCTCAGATCCTTCATGGGCGGACTGTGCATAGGTCTCAGTCCACCACAAACTGTTGTTTTTCCAAAGTGCTTGACATATGGCTTAAATCTTTATACATTCATAACTCAGTTTCCCTTCAACATATTTTTGATGATGTCTGTGTCTTTTTACACAATAAATGTTTCTCTATGTTTCTAAAGAGGCTTTATTGTGCTGTGATCTTTACTTAAAAAATATTGTTACTGCTTGAACTTAGTACTGTGTTTTAACCTAACTAGAGTGGGTTTATTCAGCTGGCAAGGGTTCCCACCGCTCAAATTAATAACCCTGTTTCTGAATGACACCCACATTAATGTTTGAGAACGGCACTTGTTTTCCTTCATGAGACTTTGATCCAGAGCCAAAGAGAGAAAGAAAGAAAGGGAAAAGGAAGGGTACAAAAGAACAATGGGAAAAGGTGACAAATAAAAAAAGTAGGTTTAAGAAATTGGGTTACTGGATGAGGGGGTGAAACCCTATTGAAGCAGGAATCACAATCCTTGTCAGGGTGACTTAACAAGCAACCCCGTGCTCAACCCCCTGGTAGCTTGGCACAGAGCAGTTAGGCTTAACTTAGAGGCAGTGCATAAAACATTTCAAACTGTAATAAGTGAAAACACGACACAAAAAAATTCCCACAGCTAATTAGGAAAACAGAGTAATTTTTAATAAATAAAACAAGACAAAAATGACAAACATGACAAACATCCAATCAGTAGAACCAGAGATAGGCACATTTAAAGATTTCAATGAAAATAGCACCAAAAATCGCAAACCACCAACTCTGGATATCTGGCCGCACCAGACTGGGACAAAGTAACAAGTTTATGCCGACCGCGATGGACATACGGGCCGGCTACATGGTCCCTTTGGGGCCCGCTAAACACTGTGAGTGAAATTGCTCTCCCTCCCTCGCAGCTCCACCATTAAGTGAGGCTTTCCCCCAAGCCCCTGCACTCTCGAGTGTAGGTGTTCGAGGCCCTCCTCCACCCGCACCTCATTCCTGGTGGTCCAGTGGACCTCTGTCTCTATTCTCTTGCTCCGCTTTTTTTCTCCTTTTCACTCGTTTTTTCCCTCACATCTATCTCCCCCTTCACTCTCCTTCTGTGTCTTTCCTCTGTTTTCTCACTCGTTTTTTACCTTCATCTCAATCTCACCCTTTCACTTTCCTGTGTCCTCTGTGTCTTTCCTCCACTCTTTCTTGCACTTTTCTGTCGTTTTCCCCTCATTTCAAGCTCCCCGTTCACTCTCCTGTTCTTTCCTCCGTTTTTCACTCGTTTTTTACCTTCATCTCAATCTCCCCCTTTCACTCTCCTGTGTCATCTGTGTCTTTCCTCCACTCTTTCTTGAACTTTTGCTGCCTTATTTGGACTTTTCTCTCTCTTTTTACCTTTTGCCTTTTTCAACCCGTCTTTCCCCGCCGCTGCTGCCCCCGCAGCCCCTGCCCCCCAGCACGACCAGTGCGACCAGCCAAATCCAGCTCCCCTCCCACCAGCTGTCCAGCCCTTCCCGACCCCTAATTAATGGCGGCCGCCTCGCGGGGGCGCCAAAAGCAAGCTCGTCTACGCCTGTCCGTGACCCGACTACGACCAGCGCCAGAAACCCTGGATCTCTGCACCACCAATGCTATGACCCAGTGGCCCTCCACGCTCTCAACCCAGGCCGCAACAACAACTGCAAGCTAGCATCACCAGCCGACATCCACGGACCCTTCAGCTGTCACCGCTGCCGGCACACCTGCAGCACCGCCAAGACCACTGACCCAGCGCAATCCCCCCGCAAGAACACAACCAAACCGAAGACCCTGCAATGCATCCTCCTCAACGTCCAATCACTCCACAAACATGCCACTGAAATCTGGGACCTCCTCGACAGCACTACCCTGGACGTAGCATTCTTTACCAAATCCTGTACCAACACCGCCTCGGGACCGGACATCGCCATTGCCATTCCCCAAGGATACAAGAGCTCCAGGAAGGACCACCCCACTCGTCCGGGAGGAGGAATCGCCATCGTCCACAAATCCACCATCCGCCTGAGCACACTCCCCGACGAGCCCACAGACCTGATGGAACACCTTCACTTCAAGATACTGGCCAGCCCTACCTCCACTCTCCGAGGAACCCTTATCTACCGACCCCCTGGACCCCGCGGATTTTTTGCCAACTCCATCACAGACATCATCTCACCGCATGCCATTGCGTCCACCATCTACACCCTACTGGGAGACCTCAACTTCCATCTCGACAACCAACTGGACCCCAGCACGACATCCCTCCTGGACAACCTCCACAATATTGGACTCCGCCAGATTGTGACCGAACCCACGCACTCAGCAGGACACACCCTCGACCCCCTTTTCACAACAGGAAACTCCATCACCTTCAGCCACAACACCCAACTCCCATGGACTGACCATCTATGCGTCCACTTCACCTTCAGAACACCCACCATCCACAGACACCAGCACCTGCTCCCACAAAAAAACTGGACCAGAATCACTGACGACCAGCTAACCTCATCAATCAGCAACTCCACCCCAACCATCGCGGAAAACGACTACGCCAACACCGCAGCATGAACCATGCACAGATGGATCTCCGACAGTGCCAACACCATAGCCCCCCTCAAGAAAAACAACAACACCCACGCCAAGAAAGCTAGATGGTTCACCACTGAACTTCGAGAGTCCAGACGCACTTGCCACAGACTCGAAAAGGCCTGGAGGAACACCAAATCCTCAGAAGCCCACAACAACTTCAGAGCCGCCAACAACGCCCACCACCAACTCATCAGAAAATAGAGGAAAAAAGCGATTGAAGACAGAATCTCCACTCATGCACACAACAGCAAAGAACTCTTCAACATCATCAAGGAGTTCGCCCAACCCACCAGCGAGTCCACCGACATCCCTCCCTCACAAGACCTCTGCGACAAACTCAGCACCTTTTTCCACCACAAAATCAAGAGCATCTGCGACAACTTAGACGAAGACAACCAACACACTGAACCCTCACCAACCACCCCCAACACCCTGAAGCCAGAGATCGACAACTGGACAGCCCACATCACCGAAGACACACTGAAGATGATGAAGTCAATTCACACCGGGGCCCCCACGGACCCCTGCCCCACCACATTTTCAACAGAGCCGCCGACACCATCACACCCATGCTCTGCCACACCATCAACCGCTCCCTGACAACCGCCTCATTCCCTGACGACTGGAACACGTGGAGATCAACCCCCTCCTGAAGAAACCATCTGCGGACCCCACCGACCTCAAAAACTACAGACCCACCTCCCTGCTCCCGTTCCCAGCGAAAGTCATTGAGAAAGCCATCAACAGCTAATTCGCCACATTCATCAAAGAGCACAACATCCTCGACTCCTCCCAATCCGGCTTCAGAAAAAACCACAGTACGGAAACCGCCCTCCTCGCCGCAACAGATGACATCCGTACCTTACTGGACAAAGGAGAAACAGCAGCCCTCATCCTCCTCGACCTCTCAGCGGCGCAGACTCCACGATACAGGGATCCAAGACAAGGCCCTCGGCTGGCTCCGCTCCTTCCTCTCTGGCAGAACGCAGCGGGTCAGACTCCCCCCTTTCCTCTCGGACCCTACAACTACCACCTGCAGAGTCCCCCAGGGGTCCTCCCTCAGCCCTACGCTCTTCAACATCTACATGGCTCGGCTCGCCCCCATCGTTAGAACCTACAGACTCAACATTGTGTCATACGCAGATGACACCCAACTCATCCTCTCAATATCCAACAAACCCAACATCGCCAGACACAACTTTTGAGAAGGCATGGAAGCCGTCGCCAAATGGATGAAAAACAGCTGCCTACAACTAAACACCAACAAAACGGAAGTACTCATCATGGGCCCAAACCCAGACACCTGGAACGACACCTGGTGGCCCCCCGTCCTTGGAAACCCTGCCCACCCCCACAGACCACGCACGCAACCTGGGCATCATCCTGGACTCAGAGCTCAAAATGGACCGCCAGATCAACTCTGTCTCGTCCTCCTGCTTCCACACCCTCCGCCTCCTATGTAAGACCTTCAAGTGGATCCTCCTCGAACACAGAAAGACCGTCACTGAAATATGTGCCCCCCCCCCCCATATTGAGTGATTTAGATGTCTCCCCTTCCCCGTGACTCCAACGGAAAAAGCATATTGTGTATTGATGAACCTTGTTTTTGCCATTACCTATGTTGTGACTCTGTGAAACTATGCCTTGTTGTCGAAGTCTTTATAATAAAAAGAGTTTAAAAAAAAAAAAAAGAAAGACCGTCACTCACGCCCTGGTCACCAGAAGTTCGACTACTGCAACGCACCCTGCCGGAATAAACAAAAACCTCACTCGCAAGCTACAGAACATCCAAAATGCCGCCGCAAGACTGGTCCTCAACCTGCCAAGACACTGCCACATCTCCCAGCACCTGCGCACACTCCACTGGCTCCCAATCGAAGCTAGAGTCACCTTCAAGATGCTAACCCATGCTCACAAGCCCCTACGCGACACCGGACCAGCATACCTGAATAGCCGACTCAAATTCCACACACCCCAAAGGAGCCTACAATCAGCCCAGCTCTCCTACCCGTGGTCACCTGCACCAGAAAGACCAGATCGGGAGGCCGCTCCTTCTCCTTCCGCTCCACCTCAGACAGATAACATTGCTCCCCATCTTTGCAAGAAACCTCAAAACCTGGCTCTTCGACAGACCCCCCCCCCTTTACTGGACTGGAACCTGCGACCCCCCCCCCCCCCTCACCCCCAGCCCCTTGAGACCCTTACGGGTGAGTAGTTGCGCTTAACAAACACCTGATTTGAACAAGGGTAACTTAAATCCTGGTTGTGGAACGTTACGAGGGCCCATGTCAATGATGTGTCATACAACCAGGGCGATGCGAGGTCCAGGCACAGTATTGGTTTCGTGGGAGCTGTGAGGATCTGATGCATAGTCCTGCATCGAGGATGCGTCACGCACCTGCCGGTTCTGAAGAACTGCACGGCTTGCGATGCAACGTCCTGCGTTGTCATTGAGGAAGCCATTGATGAGGGGCTTGCGATGAGAGCACCTTCGTAGAGGATGTGCCATGCAACAGTGTTTCTAAAGAGGCTACGGTAGACATGCAACAGGAAAGTCCAAACAGCAGAGGCAATGCATCAGTTCTGCTAGGGATAGCACCCCGCAGCAGAGGAGATGTGTTGGTTCTGCAGGGTCTACAGATGGGCTGGCATTGTACCTTCAGGCCCACTTTCAAGGGTCCAGGACTGGGTTGGCACCAGGAGGTAGGGTAGGACTCACAGTTGCAGAGTCCAGGTGCTAGCTACAAATAGACTAGCCCTTGGAGTCACTCTGGTGGTCCTGGGTACAGGTTCCAGGTCCAGTACTTCTCACCCAGGCAAGAGGGTAGCAGGGCAGTAGGCCAGCACAGCTGGTAAGCAGTCATTAAAGTCAGCGGTCCAGCAGAGTGGTAGTCCTATCAGCAGCACAGTAGTCCTTCTTCCTGGCAGAGTCTTCCACAAGACCAGAAGTGAACTGAAGAGTTGGTGACTGAGGTCCAATATTTATACCTGGTGCCTCCTTTGAAGTGAGAGAAACTTCTAGAGGTTTCCATTTGAAGTGCAGAGGTTTCCTGTCTCCCTCGCCCTGGCTTCAGACTAACTACAGGGGGTATGCAATCCTTTGTATGAAGGCAGGACACATCCTATTCAGGTGTAGGTGTGGCTGTACCTAACTCTGCCCTCCCATCCTGCCAGTGATGGCCCAACAGGCACACCTAAGCTCTCTATTGTGTGTGGCTGTCTAGGAGGAATAAACAAACACCAACTGCCAACTACACCTAATCATGTGACCCATTGACAGGCTTCAGGCACTAAGTGGCTAAGGCAGGAAAATGCCAGGTTTCTAAAAGTGGCATTTTCAGAACTGTAATTCATAATCTAACTTTACCATAAAAAGGAGTCTCTTCATTACAATTACAAATACACCAAACATGAACTGTTTACCTGCTCCCATTTGGAAGATATCATTATTAAGTGAAATAAGCCAACTCATGTGTTATCCTATGGGAAAGGTAGGCCTTGCAATAGTGAAAAATGTATTTAAGAGTTTTCCACTATCAGGACATGTAAAACTTAAAAGTACATTTACGACTTTTTAAATATATTGCACCCTGCCCTGTGAGATGTTTAAGGCCTACCCTAGGGGTGACTTAGATATATTAAAAATTAAGATTTAGGCATGAAAAAACATTTAATTTGCCAGGTCGAAATGTCAGCTTAAAACTGCCCACACAGGCTGCAATGGCAGGTCTGAAACATTTTTAAAGGGCTACTCACTGGGTGGCACAATCACTGCTGAAAGCACACTCGCAGCATTTCATTTACAGGTCCAGCGCACAAGCAGTACCATTTTAATAGGGACTTACAAGTAAGTTAAATACACCAAATGGGGAGAAACCAATGTTATCAGTTTTTTAAGGACTGAGCACGTACACTTTAGCACTGGTTAGAAGTGGTAGAGCGTACAGAGCCTGAAGGCCAACAAAATTGAGACCAGAAAACATTTGGAGTAGTAAGGACAAACATTTGGGGAAAGATCACCCTAAGGCTGACAGATCTAACAGTAGGGATGAAAAAGAACCTGCAAGTGTGTAATAAACTGAAAGGAAGTGTACAGTGATGGAGGAAAGAGGCCTGAGGGAGAATTAGCATCAAGCAGCCTTGATATTGGGCAACCTCAGTATTTGGCAGCCTCAGTCGTGGGCTCCTAATAAAATATGTGCATGCATGCACATATCATTTTACAAACTAAGCACTGAGGGCCATACATTCCTATTCTTCACCTTTAATATCGCTTTCTTCTTGCGCCAATAAGTCACAGTAAGTAAATAAAAAACTAACTGCTAAAAATCTAAACAGCATTTCAATACAGAACCTAGATAACTTGTGGGAAGATAACACAAGCCAGATAGAAGGGTGCAGTATTTCAGTCACTGTCCACTCTCCACATGACTGTGAAATAAGAATGTCCGTGCCACAGCTCGATCTAAACTCACCTTGCAATCACAGTACAGGAGACAGGACTCAATGCAAATATTTTGAAAACAGAGATTGAAAACGATTTATTGCACTTCAGTTCATAACTCAGTTTTAGAACTCATGGTTGTTATCTGTCACTATGAGTGCACTGCTGGAAACTCACATAGTCAAACACTGTGAATACACAGCGCGCCATTTAGTGATCATAGTTAGCATGAGACTTTGCTCACTATTTTTAATTGTGGAGTAAGGAAGTCAAGACCATCAGGTTTTCATTTCCCTGACCATCAATTAAGGTACTCTGGCTAGGCCAATTTCCTAAGTATTAGTTCCTTACCTGTAGAAATAAGAGTGCTTCTTTCCATCTCCCACGTCGGAAACGACAGCGCTGACGATGTCCTCCGTGTCAGTACTCACTAGCTTCACAGAATGGACGGTCAGGTGCTGATTCAGGTTTGCACGGCACTTGGCAGCGTATGGGCACAAATGGCATTTGTATTTCCTTTCTTCTGCAAAGAAACATATCTCCTTATTTTCCTATTTATTTATTTGCTTGCTTATTTAATATCACTTTCATGAAGTGGAAACGGGGCACCAACGTACATCAGCTTTATATAAGAATGATCAAAGCCACAGAATAAGATAAAACAGAGCCAATATTAATGGGATTAAAGAACAATAATAAGTAATATAATTTGTAGTTCACTTTAAAAGGCCAGGTTAAAATATTACTTGAAAATGGGTATGCATGAGGGTATTTGTAACCGCTAACGAACGGGAAGTAGTTATGGCCAATATCACTAGGACGTGCGTGTCAGATCGAAAACTGAAACCAAGAGCTGCCTGTGACATGATCTTTGACTCCGAAGCCCAGATATTTGCAATTGCAACTTATCCTGCTTTCTTGGGCCTCTGGACGTTGGCAAGATTAACATTACATCAACAAGGCAACTAGATGATGAAATGAAGATAGCCTTATGTATATAGGTAAACAATGTACGTATCTAAATTCCAGGGTTATTTGTACAAATCTTATTCCATTAACCAACCTCGCAGTAAACCAGAAAGCCCATAGTGCTTAATGTACTCATGCCGCTATGTAAGCGAATATAAGCAATTTGCACACCAACTGGGGTTTGCAAACTGTCTGTGATGCAACCATGCTCAAAATGGTGGACTCTCTCATTCACATGCAGATGCAGAATACCTGCTGAATGAATATTCATTAGGCATGAGGCTATATGATCCCCCTGCAATTGACAGCAAATGCAAGAATAGTGGCCTGCAAAGGACAACAGGCCTCTCTGTACGTGCATTTACATTACCAACAGTTAGTGCCCATGAAATGGGGAGGTGCTGCTTTAAAAATAAAAGTTTCTCATTTGGGGAGACATTTGTGGGAGCAGGCAGCTTCCCCTTTGCAAATGTGTTACCATCCGAACTTAGGAGTTGGTACCTTTTCCATGGTTTGGGATTGCACAATCCATTGACGCATTTTATTTATTAGGAATCGCAATTAAGAGGGGACACTCATTTCTTGGCCCTTCTAATTGTGATACATATTTTGAGTCGCAAGAGCCATTTTGTGAGTCAGAAAGCCTTTCCCAGCTGTCTAAATGCCTTTGATAGATTGCATGCTCCGAACGTTTGCACTCAAAACAATTGCGATTTTGCAAATCACAGGCTTTGAAAAAGCAAGATAAAATGATACATTAGGCCAAGAATGATTTCGAATTATGTGTGACATCACTAAAGATTGAAAAAAAAGGATGATGCACAATTAACATGAAATACTTGTTCATCATTGGAACAATCTACCGCACTGATAATGCACTTAATCCTTCTTGAACAAATTCCTAGAACTGACCCTCGATTTGCAGACCACAGCAAAGAAACTGGTACACTGAAAAATATAGGATCAAAACCAGCATACTACTTCCCTGAAAACATGCAGGCTTTAGGTTATAGAACATCAGTTTCCAGTCTGATGCACTACTGGGGCACATTCTGTTCGTAGTTCTCAGATATTACATAGATACACTTGTCAGGGAAACCATGGTCACGATCAGACCACTCTTAATTCCATCAACTTCCTCAACCTCACTACATCACCCAACTAACTTCAGGCACTGTATGCAAGTGAAAAGGAGCTTGAAGTAATCACGGCCGGACTGGCCGTAGCAGGCATCAGGCGTCTCCCAGGTGGGCCGCCAGGGTGGGGGCCAGTTTTGGGCCCCTGTTGGGACGTTTTTGTTACCTGGGGCGAGCAATATCAGCCCCCTGTAACAAAATCGACCTAAACCGGCCTTTGCAAACATCGCGGACGCACCCCTTCAGCCCCCCCAGGGGGGCCAGCCGAGCAGTTTGCCAGGGCCGGTTTCGGTTACCAGTCCGGCCCTGGAGGTTATATAATAATTAACTTAACTATAGAACTATAACTGGTGAATTTCAGTCTTTTTTTGTTTTTTAAATATTAGTTCTTGTGTCATTCAGTCAACTAACTGCAACATCACTAGCTATACCACAACTTCAACCCTTGGTTTCTCTAGTACATCTCGGTGGGGTGGGGGTTTTATCATATTGTAAATGTGGGCAACGGCACTGCAATTGGCATATGCCCATGAGCGTACGAGCTGGGGCAGGAGGCCTAGCTTCTGACCAGACCTTGTTCCCAACTCTCTGCAATTATCTAACCTGTCACCCTATGCACAGAACCTCAAGTTGTGTGCATAATAGATTGGATGCAAATGTTTGTTTCTGGACAATTTGATTATTTTTTGTATTTTTTTATAGGTTTTTGTTAGAACTATTTTTGTGTTGGAACTTTTTTGAAACGTTTTTAATTGTTAAACGTCTAGATTTTTTACTTAATGTTTTATATAACATATTTTTTTATGTTTCAACTTTTTATGCTACTTTTTTCAATGGTCTTCTATGACTTTGGAAATCATGTGGTTGATCTCTCCAGAAGCCAAAACTTTGAAGCCGTGATTATAATATGTAGCGAAATGCTCCACACTTTCATAGTCTTACTGTTGGTGTTGTTGTGGTTGGCATTGTACTTCCAGGGAGGCAATTACTTCAGCCACTGCTCTTTGTCGGATATGATCACACTCTGCTTGAGCTATGTGGTTGGGATGCATAGCCCGCGGATGCTTCCAATTCCAGCTCGTTCCTAAGGAGTACTGGCCAGCATTGTATCTATGCAGCACACAAGGTGGTGCAAGTAATTTGCTGTGCATTAATATTTCAAAAAGAACTGCCTCACCACCGATTCTTTTTTGGGTCTAGCTGGTTGCGCTGCTGCTGATGTCAAAGGCAGCACAATTAGGTCATCATCTTGCAATAAACCAGCTGTAGAAGGGTCACCAGATGACTGCTTCGGTGGAGTTGTGTCAGAAGCCATGATGCACTCAGATTGTCTGCGTATCAATGTTGCTATGCAAAATACCAATATGGAAATGGTGTTCTAATATTTATTTAGTGTTTTTCCCCCCTACAGGCTGTGGGCTTATTTTTTTTAGTAGGGTACCCTAAGTGGCCAATGAGATTTCTGCTTTTATTTTTATATTTTGGGGCGTGC
The DNA here is from genome assembly GCF_964204655.1 of Triturus cristatus. Classification (NCBI taxonomy): domain Eukaryota; kingdom Metazoa; phylum Chordata; class Amphibia; order Caudata; family Salamandridae; genus Triturus; species Triturus cristatus. Next base: position 503,860,478 of record NC_140582.1, read on the forward strand.
CCTTGGTACTGTGGTACTCACATGGAACCCACACAGCCAATGATACAGTCCTGCATCACTTCTGTGGGGCATTACCTTCCTTCCCCTGCAATCATTTATCTAGCCAGGCTGAAGAAAATAAATTTTCAGCTAAAATGATCACAGAGAATTCAGCTGGGGAACTGGAAAGAAGTACTCTTTTGGCATGTCAGGTACAATGAAGGATCTGAACATTTGGCACAGTCAGCAATTGAATATTCCAAATAGGACATGGGAAGAGGGGGCTTCAACATCTTCTATTGCAGGTGTATCTGCTCAATTTAGAAATCCGTACTGCCACAAATCCTAACATGATATAATCCCTTTCTACTCCGATATAGAGGTATACCGCACCAAGTGCTGTAAGGTGATTTCTGTGGGAGAGCGGTGCTTGAGCTCAGGACAAGCTTATGGCTGCACACCAAACTCAGGGTGGTAAGCAATTTAAATTTGTATTTATTTGGATATTTTTTTTAATTGAGACCCAAAAAACTGAAAAACTCCAGAAATAAATAAAAAGTGTTTAAACCACCCCAAAAAGGTTCTTCGTAAGACCACCTTTAATTAAAAAAAAATGTATGTTGTTAGTCATGTCTGTGTTTAAATGTTAAAGTATATTCAGCTGGGTGCAGCAGGAGTTGGACATAGAGTCTGGTGCACTCTACCCACTGCGGGACACCCTGTTCAACCCTTTGGCCACGTGCAGCAGGGGTTGGTCATAGGACCCACAGGTCAGGCCAACCCCATGGGAGTAGCCAAATCCCACTGTCCATGGTCTTTCAAAAACAAAAAATTCAGTCTGCGATATTCATGCAGTACAACGTGGTTCATGGTGAGTCCCACTCTAATACTACAGTACCAGCATCAATATCATATATATTTTTTTATCTTAATTACTTGGGGGGGTCCCTATGGGACTGGGGGTCAAGGTCTGCTCACCATGCCCCCTTTTGTGGCCTTTTTTCAACAAATTCAGGACTCTGGCACCGTGTTCCCAAGACCTGTATTGGCAGCCTCAACATTTTCTTCTATGTAGCGCCCAACTAATCAGTTTATTTTGGCAGCCCTGTAAGACCAAAATGGCTGATGGGAGAAAAAGCTCCCTCGACCACTCAGAACCAGAGTTAAAAAAAAAAGTTTTATACTGCGAGACTACTGTGGGACCAGCCTTCCGGATATACCTAACTTTTTCTGAGGGTTAACCCGAGCCCCTCTTTAAACGCTAATTTCTCGAAAACAGCTGAACAGATTTACACCAATTCACAAAAAGCATGCATTCTGAGTAAAGTTGTAACTGTTTGCCCAACTGGTGTACCTCCATTCAGCCATTTTCTTCTGTATCAGATAGCAAAGTTTCCTATGGGAAACCCTTTTTCTTGTCCCCCACTTGCAGGATTGGCACAAAACATTTCATGAAGGAGCTAAGGTGGACAAAGATTCTTTTTTTGCCTTATTACATTTAATTAGTGCTAACTTTTGATTGGGACAAGGTAAGCAGTTTACGTTTGGTACGTTTGTCCTTTATTGAGGACAGTAACTATCTTGCACCCTGCCAGGCGGGCTTCCGTCCCCGCCATTCCACCGAGAAGGTGGTTATTTCGGTCATGGATCAACTCAGGGAGGGTCTCGATACCAACACTCCTCAGGCCTTGGTCCTCCTGGATTTGTCCGCCGCTTTTGACACGGTGGACCATTCTATTCTCTTGTCCCGTGTCGAGGCGGCGGGCATAGGAGGACAAGCACTGGTCTGGATAGGCTCCTTCCTGGCTGACCGCACTCAGGCCGTCCATCTGGCCGAATTTTCCGCTCCACCCCGCAGGGTGCAATGCGGCGTCCCTCAGGGCTCCTCTCTCTCCCCCTTATTATTTAACCTTTATATCTTCCCCCTTATTTTCGCGCTGCAACAAATGGAGGTCACAGTCTACAATTATGCTGATGACCTCCAACTCATTTTTAATTTCTCCTCCCCCTCACTAGCTGTTACTGCCTTCCAGTCCGTCATGCTGTTTATCCGGGATTGGATGAATGCGAACCATCTCCAACTCAACCCGGACAAAACAGAGTTGATTCTGACGGGTGGCAGTGGCAACCCTTGGTCTTCTTCCTTTTGGCCCCCCTCCCTTGGCTTACCCCCCACACCCTCCTATTCAGTCAAGACCCTTGGTATCACACTTAATCATCATTTGACACTCCACTCCCACATTAGTTCGGTTGTTTCTTCCTGTTTCTTTACCCTGCGTATCATTAGGAAAGTATCCCGGTTTTTCTCTCCCTCTACACTCAAATTGATTGTAATGGCCATGGTTTTATCCAAGATCGATTATGGGAACATTATTTATAAAGGTGCCCCCGGTTACGCACTTCAACATCTTCAGTTGGTGCAGAACCAGGCAGCTCGCCTGGTACATGGCCTATCTAAATTTCACCATTCGTCACCCCTTCTCATCGCCCTTCATTGGCTCCCCATTAAGCAACGGGCCCTGTTCAAACTTGGCTGTCTTACCTTCCAAGCCCGGATAGGCACGGCCCCTGCCTTTATAAATTCCGCTATTATCAACTATTGCCCTTCCAGAGTTCTTCGTTCATCCACCAAATCCCAATTAGTCATTCCTCGCTTCAAGAAGCAAAGATCAGGAGGCCAGAAATTTGCGGTGCTTGCGCCCACTTTCTGGAACACCCTCCCTTTTTATATCAGACTCCTAATTTAATGTCATTGCTCTTTTATGCGCTTTATCTGCAATGAAAAGATATTTTAAAATTTTTTTTATCTGGGATCTGCATGTCAAACATTATAAAAATCCTGTACGAATGGAAGCTTACACTTGTTGCACCAAAAGGTTCACTTAAACCCTAGTTAGATGATGGGACTGAACAGGGCTCCACCAACTGACCTGAACTGCCCACACCGGTCAGAGAGATCTGCAGTGCTGCAGTTACAGGGGTGGTTCTGACTGATCCAGTGCTGCAAAGTTAGTTTGCAGATATCTTTGATTTTCAACAAAATGCTGCGTTTTGAACAATTTAATTTACTCTTTTAAGCACTTGCTCCAAAATTCTGAAGTTGTACAGGCTTTTGTATAGTTATGAGGGATATAGTTAAGTGTGAAGGGCAAAAAAGTCAATGTTATAACATAAGTTGAGGATTATTTATTAAGTTAACTATAAGACGACGTTGCTTAATATTAGCACATCCATTAATAATTAACATTTAAATATGATGAAAGTGTATTTTGTATCAAAAGGAAACTTGAATATTTCAGTGACACTATTCGAGTGTTCTTTTTCAGGTGTTGCATCTAGTTAAGACAGGACATCTTTTGTGACACAGAACACAGGATCATTAACCACAAACACCAAGTGGAATGAATGAATCAAGACAACAAAAGCTATTGAGTGGAAAACAGTAGGCACATTCCAGCTCGAACTGCCAGGCCATGTTATCTCTGACTTGGAACACTAAAACCCATAGGCTAATTTCATGATCGCTTGCCAAGACATGGGTCCCATGTTCAATGTGCCATCGGATCCAATCTGCACGACACTGATGAGCCCAACAAGGATAAAATTAATCATGAGTGGTTTGTGTTCCAATTCAGAGGGGATGTTGCCTGTCAGTTCAGGATGGACAGTTCTCAGTGGACCAGGACCAAGACTGAGTTAGCATGGTTTGTCCATGTGTGGAGTGCTGTATAAGCCTGGGCAAAGCACTACGCTACACTCGCGTAGTTTGCGCTACTTCGCACTACACGAATTGCACGTAGCACAGTGCAAACACGCGTAGCGTAGTGCAGCGGTCATTTTTTGCTTGCTCGCGGTCCTCAACGTCAAGTTGGCGACCGCGAGCAAGCAAAATGACATCCCGGCGAGACTTTTTCCTCGTTCGTGATCAGCAACATCAAGTTGCCGATCGCTAGCGTGGAAAATAAACCTCCCGGCGAGATTCTCAACGCGGGGAGGTCAGGTTTCTCTTTGCGAGTGGTCGCGTATGCTCGCGACCGCTCATGATGAGAAACTACCAGTCCGCGTTGAGAAAGCTGCCGCTCGAGTAAAATCTACTCGAGCGGCAGAAAACTACAGCTCGCACTGTGCAAGATGCCGTTTTCAATGACTGCACAGTGCCGGATAGTTGTCCGCACTGTGCAAGCATTGAAAACGGCATCTTGCACAGTGCGAACAGGGTACTACACAGTTCGCGAAGTGCTACACGTAGCTCGCGTAGTGCAAAGTACACTTTGCGTAGCTACGGGTAGCGCTATTTCTATTTCTATTTCTATTTAGGGGGTTTTATAAAGCGCTTGGTGACGCCCAGCGGCGTGTCCCCGCGCTGAAGAGCAGATACTTACTGGAACCTACCAGAGTGGAATACCCTACTGTTCAAATAGTGCAGTTTTAAGCTTGGCTCTAAAGATTGGTTCTGATGGTTCTAGTCGCAATGCTGTGGGTAGAGTGTTCCATCTAGAGGCTGCAAGATACCTGAAGGATCTTCCGCCCATCCGTGCTCTAGATACCTTGGGGATAACCAGGAGTCCTGAGCCGGACGATCTCAGGGAGCGGACCGGCTCATAAGGCGTCAGCAGTCCTTCCAAAGGGAGAGGAGACCTCCCGTTGATGATCCGATGGCATGTGCATAGTGCTTTAAATTCTACCCTGCTTCTAATCGGGAGCCAATGCAAAGACCGGAGGGCCACTGAGGATGCGGCTCTCCTAGGTAATCTAAGCACTAGTCGGGCAGCGGCGTTCTGTAAGACCTGTAGGCGGCTCAAGTTCTTCTCCAAAGTCCCTAAATAGAGAAGATTGCCATAGTCCATCTTTGATGTGACTAGTGCATGCACCAGGGTTTGACGAGCACTTACAGGTAAAAACTTCAGTGTCTTCCTAAGACTTTTAAGGGTCTCGAAGCATGAACCGACCACCCCATTAATCTGGGGGCCAAAGGTCAGGTCAGAATCGAACCAGATGCCCAGGTTCTTTGCTTTCTGGCACGGGATAGGTGTTGGACCTAGGCATGTTGGCCACCATGCCGACGTCCACGCAGATCGGTCTCCCCCCACAACCAGCACCTCGGTCTTGCCTCCATTAAGCTTCAGGCAATTGGCGGACATCCAGGCAGCTAGATCTTGCATGCAAGCTCTGAAGATGTCCGCCGAAAGATCGGGTGCGCGCGACAGGGAGATCACCAACTGCGTGTCGTCGGCATAAGACACCATTTGAAGGCCGTGACTCTCTACTAGGGTGGCAATCGGGGCAACATAGAGGTTAAAAAGTGTTGGACTCAGGGACGAGCCCTGTGGCACCCCCTGGTCCAAAGCAATTCGGTCAGAGTAATGATCACCTTGCCTCACTTGGAAGCCTCAGCCTGTAAGAAATGAATAAATCCACTTCAGCGCTGCCCCTCTCACTCCACCTTTGTTCAGACACTGCAGCAAGATGGAATGTGCTACAGTGTCGAACGCCGCGCTGGGTTAGTGCTGCAGTGGCAGAAACGTGATGCAGTGGAATATGGCCTGAGAGAGAGAGGTGTGGTGCAGCAGCCAGGGCGGCTGAATCCGGAGCGTGGGGCTCATGGGATGATTCCCAGCACTGGAGGCAGATCAGCTCAGCATCATGTGACTTTGGACAATAACTCACTTAATCTCCCCCACGGCCCCCAGCGCCTTGAGACCCTTTCGGGTGATTAGGTCGCACTTACAAATACCGGGTTACTTACCTAAGTGATTACTACTGACTAAGGCTACTGCAAGCAGTTTACCGATTACTTTTTGTTGTTTTAAATGAATCAACATATGTGGAGAGACAGGCTGAGCGGGAACACAGACTGGAAAGGATGAAGCACGGCAGTGGGTCAACTGAACACTTATTATTTTGGGTAGACAATATCGGGCTGCAGTTGTGGCTTTGGTTGTAAACATAAACGGATATTCAGGTTGATTAACTAATTCCTTTCTCCTTCAATATACCACACAATCGTTTGCTGATGATCTTTCAGTTGTTTATTACAATTATTATACTTAAATTGTCTCTGTGTCTTTGCCTTACAATCAGCCTCACTCATCACAACTGAACTGCTATCGTTGTCAGAAAGTGTACAGCTGTTTAGATTAAAGTGTGGCACTGCCACTTGGTAAAACTTAACATTTTAAGTGACGTCCACTAAATCACGAAGCACCAAACTGTAAACAAAAAAATGTCAGTGTTAAAATAATCAGAGTTCAGAGTCAGTGATAGCATTCACTTGGGTTTTATCCCCTTCACCACTAAAAATAATGATGTCTCTACAATCATTTACTCTCTGGAGCACAGAATCTCACAGTTCTGGAATAACTCAATCAACCAACGCGTAATGTATGTCCTGATCAGAAGTTTCACATATAGATGTGGCACTAACATTCGGAGCTTGTTGACCGTCTGCTAGTCCATACTTCTTTTTTAAAATTAATTAATGTGAATAAGTCATTAAGTATCAAAACGGAGCTGTGATGGGGGTTTTCAGAAGAGGGAATATTGTGATTTAATATTAAAAATTCAGAATTCTGTCCGTAAAGTTGGAAACTAGATAATTATGTTTCTACTGGGATTTGAAATTAAATGAACCAATATTCATAGTCAATTTGGGATGGACGGATATCGGTATCTCATTTCTCTTCATGGTAAGATGCTACTTTGCCTAAAATAAGCCTTACACACCCAATCGCTCTCGAATCCCAAAACAGCTATGAATGACCTGGTAAACATTCTACACATCTCAAATCTCCTGTCTGAAGCAACATTGTTTGGATCACCCACTATTGATAATACAACAAGGGAGAAAATCAACCTAACTTGGCTGTTGCCCAGTGTTCAGAACAAGACATGAACAATGATCACTTTGATGGGCATCAGTGAGCGACTGCTGGGAGCCCAGGGTCCAACCAGATGACCACCCTTATAATATTAACAATTTGAGTGGCTGCCTACAACACTGAAGATTTCTATTAAACATATTACTGTTAATTAGCATTCATCCTAAAATCTTCCGAAACGGCCTATGGAGGTCTTCAAAGCTCAGATCTTTCCCATTGTGTACTTTAACATGTATCCCTGAACTCTTAACTGCTTAACTTTTATTTCACTCCCCTCATGAAACTGTCCTGGGGATATCATCTCCAGTTCAATCTGCGCCGTTTAGGTACAGAAACAGAGAAGAACAAGCATTGGCATAGTTGCATAACTAAATACTTATAAGGTCCCAAAAGCGAGACCTATTGGCTATGCCAATGCTTGTTTCTGTTTATTACAGCTCTGTAGTAATGGCGGCACCCGTGCTTTAGCTTAAACATCTTAAGCGAAAGTCGGGTGACGAGATTACTTCAAAAGTAAAGAATTGTCTATTTCTTTACTTTCAAGCAATCTCAGCACCTGACTTTAGCCTAAGATGTTTAAGCTAAAGCACGGGTGCCACCATTGCTACATAGAAGTAATAAACAGAAAAAAAAAAAAGAATTGGCCCACGGAGAACATCAAAGCGGCCGTGCAGCCGCGAAAGTGATCGCGATCAAGCGCAGCGCGCGCGCCCGCACACATGCACTGTAGCTCTAGGCTGGCCATGGTAGCACTTTTTTGAGCCCTCACAAAAAGTCTCGCCAGACCAGCGCATGCGCTGGGTCAGGTGAGACCTAAAAAACACCCTGTGACTCTTGAGGCTTCAAGATGTGCGTATTTCTATTTCACAAAGTTTACGACAAGGAGCTATTCAATTGGCCTTCGTCACTGTGCCTTTCTCATCTTTGGACACAAAGTAGAACCTTTCCAGGCCTTGGTACTTTTTCACTGGGCCTATTGCAAAAGAATGCATGCATTGGTTCACGGGGAGTCTTTGGCGCAAAGGAACATCATCTAGGTGTTTTCAAGAGGGTGAACACAACATGAATTGAAGCTGATGATACGAGAATGGCTATGTCAGCCCACCAAAGTGGTGCGACCCCGTTCCCTTCTATGCAGTTCTCTGCTGAGGGACCAGAGCCCTAATGTATCGTAGTGGTAAAAATTGAGAAATAAGGGATGAAGGTTGAAGAGGTAAAGAGCTTTCTGGAAGCTGGGAGGTAGGCTAAGCCGTAAACTGGGAGGTAATACAAACCGGACTAAAGAGTAGGAGAGCAGACAACCTTCTCATCAGTAGCCCCTTTTGATAGCCACTCCCCTACAATATATAATGTTAATTGTCAGCTTCTTTTAGGGGGATGAGTTTGTTTTATGAACTCTTTGCTAAAAGCTTGACCTAATATTTATCCATATCAGTCTACAATGCTCAAATAGATACAGAGAGAGATATTCTAAAGACTTATTATCCAGAAAATGAAAATATACAGATTTGAAAACAATATTAGTTTTTAGGCGTGTTTGTATTCTACACTCCCTTGTAGGGGTAGCCCACTACTACCCGTAGTGTTCACATAGATCAATGTAGGCTAAAGACATACTGGTGAAATGGGCTTTACCCCTTTCGTGAGTTTTTTCGTGCTGATGTACACCGGATTTTAGTAAATATTTTACACTATAATCAGATTAGCCAAGTTTTGGAACACAATAAACCCATCTATTTTGAAGAATTTACTTACTCTGAGCAATATCGCCCCTTGCGTTATGTTATCTGGTACTTGTATATTGTGCAACTGACAACAGTGTGACACTGTGACACTCTTAACTGTCCGAAGCAATTACAAGAAGAGATACATGTTCTACTAGAGAAATGTGTAGTTGTTGTGTGATCTATGTTAGTGCATCACGTCCTAACTCATGGTCTAATAATGCTGTGGTGAACTAGATGATACCAGTATGTGTATCATTTTTATTGAGGAAGTGAGCAGAAATATGGCACATGTCATGCAGCACTGATTTAACATACCTGTTTGTAGAGCAGTGCTATAGCTGGGGTGTTATCCTCATTTTCATAGGGTGGTGGTGTCGAATTTAGTAAGATAGACTACGGTGCTCACATGCTCTGTGGCCTCCGCTATCTCTGTAATACGTGGGCAGCCTTTTTTCAGACAGTGGTGTAGCTAGGGGGTGTGGTCCGACCCGGGTAGCACTTTTTTTGTGGGCGACGGAGGTGAGCAAGTTGTGTCTGTCGACCACCCCCACCCCCCTGCGAACAAGTCATCTGGCCGGCGGCCGCCACTGTTTTCACGCCTTAATCTGGTCATTTTTCTGAGGAGACCGACTACAGTTTGTGAGACCTTCCTCAGTGAGGCTGCAGGGTTGGGTATTGGTGTATCCTGCCAGAATCCTGGTGAATTTATTAGACGCTGTTCCTCTGCTTTATTTAGAATGTTTTATTGCAACAGAGCATGTAGAATATGTAAGAGTACCTGATCTGAGCTTTTAAAGTGGCCTAGGATGGAGCTTTGATTATCATGTTCAGTGTCTTCTGTAAATGCCCATAGTGGGCAACCACAAGATGGCGTTTTGAGTTAGGCCCTAGCTGCTGACACGAACTTGAAACCAGGAAGGGAAAACGCAGCCTTCTAACTGTGTCACGCTTCACTGAGTGAAATTATATTGGCTAATAATTAACATCTTTCACTTATGTAACAACAAAATGGCAAAACTGTGGTAACGTCTGGTATACAAAAAACAGTGTGTGTGTGTGCAAAAATATATATATGTATATACATACATGATGTACTTATACAGGCATTGGTGATGGTCAGGGGTACAATAGTCAATAAGTGTGGATGGCAAATATGTCTCCTCATGTACATTAATCTGTCTATGGGGTTAATACAAAAGAGAACTAATTCAGGGCTTGACTCACACACTTGCCATATAGTCCACTTCTTGTATTTTCTTCTTCAGAAACTGAACAATATCCTATTGCACAAGGAAAAGATGCAATTGTTTCATTTAACTGTACCTGTGTGCAGGGAAAGATGTCTGGAGAGGGTCTGCTGTCGGCCAAACACCTTGCCGCACACGTCACAGGGAAAGAGCTGCTCATTGTATTTCCACGCAGACAATTCCTCCCCGCCGTCCAGGCCGCCGGAGTCTGAATCTAGGCCAAACAAAGAAACAAACCACTTAAGAATATTCACAAAGATCGGTAGTTGCATCTTTGTTAGCACAGGCCCTGCGCCAAATGCGCATCTCTGCCCACACAAGGCCTCTGCGCTCGCATCTATTAGCCTCCTGTTTACGGCTTTGAACAGAGATGATGAAGCAGCGCTTTGAAGCAGAGGTGGGTTTATTCTCTGCCTAAGCTGAGCTGCTGCTGCACACCCATTTGAATTCCTGACACAAAGCACACAGGAGGCTGGCACTACGACGGAATGTCATTGGGGACAAACGTCTCGGTATGGCGATATAACAAAGCAATGTTTCTTTGAGGTAACGCGACTGCCTGAGATGTCCTGGCGGCCTATGGGGTGTAAGAAGCCGACTGCGGCTCTGGTGATGACTTCAGTGGCGGGGGCACAGTCTGCGGGGGCACAGTCTGCGGAGGCGGGCCCACTGTGATCCCAACGCACAAGCGTTACCGAGAACAACGCGACGTACTCCATTTACACAGCTGCGCTTCCTACTCCCCGCCAGCATAACTAGTGTAAGGACATGAGCATCTATTTGCCATACAGTCTATGATGTTCTATTACTATTTGCTTTTAAATGATGTCCTCCTCATGTAACCGAAGTACCCACGTCAACCAACTATATGCTAAGAATAGACGAGTATTCAGAAGAAGCTGTGCGGCCACTAGACCAGTGGGCCTTGGTGGCTGTACCCTTCATCAAGTTCCAACCTAGCATCGTCTGCTGTGCAGTGGCAGCCCTCAACGTTTTGAACAGGAGCAGCGCCGAGGCTGGGATTGCACTGTGCCAAGTCTGCACGCACACAAAACTTTTCCGAAGAGGCTGGCACCTGCGTGCCTGCCTGGAGCATAACCTCACCCAAACTATTGAGCCCATAATTAGGACACTGTTCAATCAGTGAACAGTAGTCCTGTCAGATGCTTCGGAGTTCTAGACCTGGAACCAGTGGCGGCTGGAATGTCCCGAGGGTGGTAATGTAACTGCAACAAAAGAAGGACAGAATGCTGAATGATTCAAACCTTCTCCCCAGTCAAGAGATCTGGGTTAAATCCATTGTTCTTTTGCCCACTACGCCATCCCGGTTTGGACCCAGCCAAATGCAAATCAGTCTTGACTCTGTGCCTCATGGGAACAGTCCAGACCGAACTGCCAAGCCAGGTCCTCCCTGGACCAGAAACAAGCATCCTGGGACCGGTTTCGGGGTATGTCACCCTTCATCAGCCATGCTAGCTTGAATCCAGTGGCACAGTGAGCAAGAGTGAATTTACGTAGTTTAAACATTGTTTTGAACAGTCTAGATGTCTTCATAAACTGTGAAACCATAGCTGACCAGGGGGTAAATCTCATGTATAAGAGCAAATCTGTCTGCACCTTGTGACAGAATTGGAACAAAACTGCAAGCTTCACAATGCATCATGCTGTTGGGTTAAAAGCCAGGAATGGCTGATGGTATCCTAGGTCACAGGGCCCCCTGGCAGACTTGCGAAACGCAAAATAAAATGTAGATGCTGACTTTCTTTCTTGTAGGTAATAAAGGGTTAAAAAGCACAGTCCAAGACATCGCACAGATAGCTTTTCAAATGCAAATGAGAGCACCTCACTGCTGAAGAGCTACCATTAACAATCTTTGGAAAACCTGCCAAATAAAATGGATCTTACCAAAACAAAGAGAACAGTAGCAGCTGAGTGTGTCTGAAGAGACACTGAGAAAGGAAAACAATGTACTGGCACCCTCTTCCAACAATCAGTTAGTGAAGCAGCAGGCACAAGGCCCTGTCAACATGTGTAAGAAGGAAGCCAGTCAGAAAATCTAGGGAATAACTTGAAAATTTCCTGCAGCATGCCCAGAAAGCTTTAGTGTGAATGTTTGATGGATTCTTCCCATTTTACCTAAGAGTATGGAGAAGATAGAGATATGTTTGCATTTTTGCCACATATCCAATTCAAAATACGTATATGTCCTTGTGCAGAGGGCGCAATGATGATCATTTTGGGGGGTTTATAGTTGCACAGAAAACCATGTAAGTATTTTTCAAGTTTTAGTTGCAAATATATTTGTCTTTTGAACTAACGCTTTTTTCTATTTTTTTTAAACGTATTTATAATGGTTTTTAATTGCTGAAATTATCTGAGGTCTAGTCTTCCTCTCCACAATCCGAAGACTGTGACCTGAGATCTAACTTTGAGACACAAAACAGTAGACAGCACATCTTCCTTTTCTATACTGTGGCCCCATGCCAGTTACCCTCCCCCGAAGCCCTCCCATTTAGTAGGTCTCCATCCAGAAACGATGACCCGCTGCCTGAGGTGTTTCTTTTTAACTCTGCATTCATATAATGTTTTTATTGCGTCTTGTTTTGTGTGTGTTCCCCATACATCAACTGCTGTATTTATGCCCTGCACAGAGACCCCGCTCTCCCCGCTAAGGAGCTTTAGCTGGGCCAGGGCATAGTAGGTGCCACTGAGGACCAAACCACCACCAGCTGCCACATGCCTGCAGACTGCTGCTGCCTCCAGCTTCCTTGATCTTTGAGGGGACACTGGCCTCAATTCACACATGTGCACTATTACCTTGATAATAATAATAAAGTGTATTATAGGGCGCATATTTCTGTCAGCCGAGGTGTCCCGGCGCTAAGGTTTTATATTCTCAGTGCAAAGCATAAAATGCTGGAAGCTAGAATTAAATGGATCTAAGGAGCCAGGTTCTTGGTTCCTTCAATTCGTATTGCGACTCGCAAGATGAGCTTCCACGTTCCTTTCACACTTGGCAAATTTTCCATGGTCCCAGGGGTAGCACGATGATGTGTTGGTGCTACACCAAGCCCCTAAGTGCACTGGGACAGGTCCAGGTCAGCCTACTTGTAGCATACCAGGAGCTACAACAAGTTACTTTGGCTCCACTACGTCTTGATTGGTATTGCACGCCACATCTGGCTCTTGAAATGGGGAGCCTTTGTGGCAACGGTCCCCAACATGTTTGGATGACTACCATGGTATCTAGTTTAGCATCTTGTGAGGCAGGCTGCCATGTCTATTTGCCAACTGCCATCTTCCTATCATCCAGTTATTCGTGTTTCAGCAGGCTCTTTCTTTAACGGGTGCCTTGTTGGCCTATGTGGTCCCCTCTGGCTGGTGATGTCGGTGCTTCCTTGATTTGCCGGTAGTCCCTGGCAGCAGGTGTGTGGGGCCTGTAAAGTGCCTTGGAGTTAATAAGTTGTAAACACACACTTGTTGTTGTGGCCGTTGTGCTGGATATCCGGCACAGTCACCCTGTTTGTTCACAGTAGGAAAAGAATGGCTTCCAGTTCAGCTCCCTGCTTTGCCCGGTCACTTTCCATCCCCAGCAGGATGACCTGTGGACTCACTGTCACCTTGGGTTCTTGCCTTCTGCTCTGTAAGTCCTGAAGTCTCTGCTTTGGCTGTATGGTCCTGTGCCTCTAGGCCTTCTCCTGTGATGCTTATGTGAGGCGGTTGTATGCTTCCTTTGCATGGGTGTGGCCGAGCTGCAGTGGGCTTGATAAGTTGGTGCCGTGAACTCACATGTTTGGGTCCCACGCTTGGCCCCACATTTGGCTTGTGAGGGAAGATGGGACGTAAAGGCACGAAGAGAGTGCAGCCTGGGGCAGGTAGAACTGCAAGGAGGTGAAAATAGGGTGTAAGGGCAACAGCAAGTGGTGAGGAGATATCAGGGGCTAAAGTGATAGGGTAAGGTGTAGCAGCCATCTAGAGCTAATAGGATGGGGCAGGTGCTACCAGTTAACTGAACAGTGGTAGGTGGCAAAGGGAAGGGTCAGGCGGCCATATAGAAAAGACTAGTTAAGTCTCTCAAGCCACCAAGTTACTACCGTGATTTTTTTTAACCAGCAGCAGCTCTCAGGATAACCTGGCACAGGTGGAACAGAAATAGAGGCAGTCTCTATAAATAGCCAATACTACCCCATCTAAAATAACAAGGGAGATTATGATATTAGAATATAAGTTTATAAAACACGCACTTGAAAGCTGATTATGTTGATTAAGGTATATGAAAGCTGCTAGCAGGGCCCGGCTCGGGAGCTCAACTCAGCCGACCAAGTAACATGAGGTATAGACGGAATATACTGACAAAAGTTACCAACAGCATTTAGACATGTTCACATAGCAAACTTCTCTCAAGTTGGAAATGTCACAGGTGGAGTTAAAAGAAGAGTAAATGTGTGCAGGTCCAGACTGGTGAGAGCTCCTGCTTGAATATGCAGAGAAGGATTTGTATGGGAACAGGTGCCAACAGAGAGTAAGAAAAGATGTAATGTCTCCTGGTCGATGCATCAGTTGCCCACACTCAGTTGTTCTACAAGAGCAGAATGACGCTGGTGGAGGGGATGACCATCAAAGACGAAACTTCCCCAGCTGGGCTTGAAATAATTTTCTTGGTCACTCCACATTGGCAGAAATGGCTCTCCACACTTGGAAGGTTTAGTGTTTATTTTGAAATAAAAACGTTTGTTTGAAGTAATCAAAACTTTTGTCATTAAAAATCTTATTTTCTACTTAGCAAGATGCATGACAAGTTCCCTTCTGCCACCTGCGTTAGGTTGCACAATGGTGCCGTTCAGGATTACTGGTCACCTGCTGTTTCACTTCTCAATTTGCCACTGAAAGAAATACTCTAGGGGCGAAATGATGAAGTTCTGAAATCGAGTTGTCAATTGGTTGATGTTTAATTATGCCCCTTTCAATTTTCTGATCAGTCATTGAAGCCACTTGGCACATGGTGTAAAAAAGTTCTACTAAAAGGCCCTATGAGAATGACTTAGCAGGTAAAATATTTCCACCCTCTCGACCAGAGGAAAGAGGATCCTAGGAGATTCGATGCACTTTTTCCTGCATCTGGACCTCCAACAGCACAGCACGGAGGTTAAAATGTGCCCGGTGACAGCTGTGAACAAAAGTCCACCGTGTCCTGTAACACATGGAAAGGGGCGCAGAACCCCATGAAGATTCAATATGTATTCACCATATTGACACATCTATAGGGAATTTGGAACTTCGGATCAGTGCAAACCAATAGACACTAAAGTCAGAAATCACGGATCTACTTGAAATAGACCAAACTAACTAGACAAAGGGGGGGGGAGGGGCTAGTTTTTTCTTGTACAAACCTCCCATTGACTTATTGGCTTCATATTCCTTACTTCCTACAGTGATTTGCCTCTAGGAGCACCTTACATTGTAATAGGTTCTAATCTTTACCTTGTCCAGTGGATACTTTTCACTTAACTGATCTAATAATTACACTGAACTAAATCCACAAAGCCATATCATAAAATGTTGTGGATTATGTATCACAGAAAATAATTTGGGGCACAAGTAGCATAACAGTGTCCATATACTGGTCTTACCAAAGGATTTGCTGGTGTTCTCTTTCCTAACATTGTTTATGTCTTGTCTAAGATATAATCAAAAATCTACTTGCAGCGGTGCAACTCAGTTGAAGGCAAAATCTAAATGGAGAATTCCAGCCATGCGACTTCTTACAAAGTGCAACAAACGTGAATAGCATGTGAAACTAAGTTGTTACATAAAAAATTGAAATTGTCAAACATTCTCTCATGGCTGCATTAGTCTTTCTATGTGACTGTGGCAAAGGTTACATATATAGAAGAGGAGTCAGGAGCAATCAGGTAAAAAAGGTAAGGAGGAAATACAGAAAAAGTGGGCAAAATGAGGAAAACAGAATGGGTTTGGAACCGAAAATGGACTGCACCTGCACTTCGCTAAGAAAAACAACAATAAAGGAGATGTGTGGCGCGGAACGACTGACAGAGAAGGAAGACGAGGGAGCCCCCTTCACACACTTCCCGAAAAGAACAAATACGAAGAGAAGGAAAAAGAAGGGGTGCAAAGTAGGGATGAGAATAAAGGGTGGAGGTAAAAAAATGAGATAGGTAAGTGAGCGGGGAAATTATGAAGACTCTGTGGGGGGGGGGGGGGAGAAAAGAAGACAAAGAATTTCAGATATCCTGAGGACAAAGCCAAATAGTTGATGGTTTCATCCTGAAAATGAACGCACAAAACAGTGCACTGTATTGAAGTCAGGGAAAACAAATCGCTAGGGGCTTTCACGAGGTAAAAGCCATTCATAATTAAAAATTAGAGTTAACCGGTTCGTCTAAAATGGGTCGCCAGAACTAGTTATAGTAGGCTTGTTGTGATGCAAATGAACGTACAAACATTGGGAGGAATTTCACAAAGTCACCATAATAGGATTGTGCTCACGTATCATATATACATAGTAGAACTGGAATCAAAAGTGTATGTAAACCTTTGATTATTAAAACGTAATGCTGTAATAGGTGCTCACTCAGTGTACGTTATGTTCTGCTCTCGGGCTTAGTTAGCCATCCCAAAGCACGCCTTTCACTTTAGTGCTACAAAAATGTTATAACGCCCAGCACTTCTACTGGGGCCCTCTTTTATACAAAAAAAAAAAAAAACAATGTGGGGCTTACAAAAGGAAATGTACTAAACATGTTTCTGTCACTCGAAGGTGCCAGATTTTCATAATTCCTATATATTTTATCACAACCACACTTGCTCTGTACCCCCATATCACAGAGCATTAGAACACGATTAAAACACGATTAATGACAGTTGAAAGGAGGGTCTCAACCCCATTTACTTCGAAAAGGCAAATGACAGAAAGGTTTCTAGTCGTCTGCCGTGTCAGTAAGGTCACTTGCCACAAAACTAAACTTTTCATACTCTGAGCTAGTTTCGACTGCAGAGGTGACCTGGGGTGTCGCACGCGTCATGTAGCACCCCCTGCACTACACAAGTCAAAAACATCTCCACTTGTTCCCACTGACCTATAGTCACCTCTCTTCATAACAACAAACACATCTTCTGCCAAGGGGAAGCCAGGCTACCAAACATGGTTACTGTTCGTCAGGCTTGTTATTTACTCATCAGTGTGCGCCCCAGTGGCGACTCACAGGTTGCCACCTCCCAGCATGGCGCACATTGCAGCGATACGGTGAGGGACTAGCATGTCTCACACCGGTCTAGCGAGTATGAAGCGTTAAGCCCTGAAGGGCCATGGCGGAGTGTGATGATCCACTTCTTCTGCAGCACTGCTCGCTTTCTCCTCACATTCTTCCCAGGTCGATGCTTCCCTTGGCCCCCGGCAGGCAGCAGAAACACCATGATGACGCTTGCAGCCTGCCTGAGGCTTGCACCCTGGCCATGCTCTGGATGCCTTTTCATCTGATAAAATTGCCTATTATAATACAGTCTTCCAGACTGTTTTTTCTTCAATTATAGGGCCTGCTGTGGGGCACAGAGAGGACCATCAATCTGCTGCTGAACTGCTGTGATCTGTCGCACCGCTGAGCGGCAGCCTGCACGCGCATGGGGGGGACCAAACGAGACAACAGCCCAGCCACCCTGAAGGCGGCCCTTCTCATTACTATAAACCATGCCAGCTGGATCCCTACACGGGCCATTGACTGCAATCCTTGGCTGCGGTTAATCAAATTCGCTAGGTTCAAGCGAACAGGATTCCACTTTATGGAGGGGTGAAACTAAGATAACACAAGGTAAGGAAAGTAATTTAAGTTTAACAACGTGTTTTTTTCTCATATTATATAGAGTTTTGATAGCAGAATGTGTTGCTAGAATATCCATAATTGGTTGCAATTTATTTCCCTATGTGTTTTGCTCGCCTGTTCTCTGAAAAAACAGAAGAATGTAGGGATTAATTGGTATGTCAGAAAATATCATTTAGTGTTTTATCTGATAGCCACGGTACATGTTTTAAGCTCTTACCCATCCCTGACCTCAGATGAATATTGCAGCAGGGATAAAGGTGGTGGGACATTGTACTACTATGACGAGAAGCCCCCCTCCCCACAAATGAGTCAATGAAATATCACCCCACTCAGTATTGCCTCTTCTGAGCTAACTCCACCTAGCCCTGGACTGCCATCCAGGTATCCATACAGCATATCCACGTTTCTGAACTTTTATTGCTCTGTCAACTTCTAAAAATCGCTGTACACAACGCCTCTGATTATTTATGTACTTACCTCCCTGGGAATTTCAGTAACTGTCCTTGAAGGGCTCTCCTCCAATGCGGATTTGGCTTTTCATCGACACTTCTCATGCTGTATGGTACTGACCAGGACTCGAAACTTGGCCCGCTTCTCTTCTCTGCCTACACCACTTACTTTCTTTAGACATCACAGTGTGAAATGAGCTCTGGAACAGGGTCAGAGGTGATCTTACTCTTCTACCATTGAGCTGTAAAACCATTCTGGATAGGCTGACACTCGTAGTTAGGGCAGAGGTGTGTTTTAGGTGGGCATGGGAGTCGGCTCACTGGGTTTAGAAGATTTGGTGCTGGTCTTTTTTACTGTCTGCCACACATGGGGCCAGGGAACTGACTCCTCTGTTCAGGTCGGCTCCTGCAGGTGGGAGCAGTGGGGGGTTGAACAGAACGGGCAGGTGTGAATAACCCAACTTTGGGGCATTCCTTACAAGGGAGGAACTTACTTTCCAGGGAAAATGCCCTGGGCTGCAAGCACAAGGCTACACCAAGTAAATCGCTGTTGGCCTTGTGGAATGCTACTATCACCCTGGTAGGAGAATGTGGCAAGTGATCAATACCCAACTAGTCAGACCAGCCACAGAGAAGATGGGAAATCATGGAGGGGAGTGCCCGGGTGGAATCAGGTCCAATCCCAGGGAGAGGGCTGGACAAAGGCCTTTGGAAGGTTCCCACCCTATGTAAGCAGATTGTGGGAACCTGAGAAAACATGCCTTGGCAGGCCGGGACCCTACTCTAGAGAAGATGATGTCTCCTAAACACCTAACTTTCATTGACTCTTGTTTAATACCGAGAACGGCTTGGAGATTTTTCAAGGGCGAACTAGAGCAAGACTAAAGACACAGGGAAGAAGAGGTTGTTTATATGAATCTTTAATAAGATTGGAAACTGCCCAACTCCATGACGTAAATAGATAAGAGCTGGACCTGTACATAAAACGTTCTGCTGAGCAGTCCTGGATGACAACAGTGTTCTTAATACACAGGAGCCCACAGAGACTATGAGATACTTGGCCATGTACACTTAACTCATATAGTGACTTTAAATTTAATTGAAGGGATGGGGTCATAACCAAGTGAGGGATTGACGAGTGGGCTGAGCAGTCGTCTTCTTCTATGGGCCCAGGACATGCAAACATAATGTGTTTTTACACACTTCTGGTGTGTCTTCTGTTTTCAGTGTACGTACATTTAAAGGGATCAGCAGGCTAAACAGCCATCACTCTATCAAGTAGGTTTTTAGATGGAGCAGGTTTGGCTGCGTATTGCTACAATATGCCTGGATTTCATGCTGGCTATTCGGCTCCTGTAATATTGGCACACTCAGGTGCTGACAAGTCGAGGGCGAGGCTGAGATCCGAAGTTTTCTTCTTCATCTCTTCAACTTGCTTTCAAGTACCAATCAAGTTTCTCTTGTCACATCCAGTAATGGCACAATCAATCAAGTACTCCCACTCGATTATTGTCACAATCCTCACTATATTTATATCTAGCCCAACAAGTTGCCCAGGCCAGCATCTTTATCCACGAAACCTCATGCGATTGCCCTGCTCACAGTTATTGAGGGAGAAGGTGACGCTAAAACTCGTAACATAATTTTTTATTATTTTTCCCATTATTGAGGGCATCAGTATCTTGGATTTAAAAACATTTTCCTCTGATCCTTGCACAATCAGCAGACAAACTTTGACCTCTCCTCTCTTTCACCCTAGAATGCTTTTGTGTTTTAGCACCAGGACGCCTGGTTAGGATGTGTGCACTTTATCAATGAAATAATAATGACATGAAATAATAATAATATTAAAATAATACAGTCTAAGGATCAGGCTAAAACTTTGGACCTGATGGGCTCGAGAATGAGAATTTCCAAAACATCAGGGCTGGTACGTACAGATAAAGACTACGGGGAAAATGTAAAAAGAAAGCTGTTTGGAAACCTGCATGCTAGGTTCTTTTAGAAAGGTGACAAACTCTACTGCTCACAAACGACTCTACTTCAGGCGTGTTGCCTTCAGCTGCTACTGCCATCAGCTGGAAGGAGGCCTAGCCAGTTGCCTGGTGAATCATAACTCCAATCCAGGAGTGATCCATGGAGTTAAGATTGGAAATGATGTGGGATACTGGGGCTATTTCCATATTACTGAGGGTGAGGTGGGCCTCTGTGCTGTTCCTGCTGCACACCAGTGGGTCCTCTTCATCATCAGGGGCAGACACCAGGAGCTCCCATCATGCAGATCTTGCATTATCTTGTGCAAAATCATCCAACTCCAGGTAATTAATTGTTATTCTGTGAGTCCTTCCAAATATGACACCAGACATTTACACACACATGGCAAAATCACACTCCCTCTTTGCCGTCCTTTCTCTGACGACGGTAATCCCAGCAGTTTGAGCCTCACATCGCAACCCAAGTTGTACATATTGTTAATTAGTCCTGTGGCCCCTCTTCAAACATTTTTTCAATCAATAAAAGTACTTTTCCATATGTGGTACTGAAAGACAGAACTCAGTTTTAAAAAAGTGGCATCGACAGAGCTGCGTTCAGTCACTTGCAGCTCTTTCAATGTCATCCTTTAAAATCAGTTGTATCACACTGTTCACTCACGTTTGGGTCATTGTCTGCGTGCACACCAAGATTGTTGTTCTTCAGTTGTGTTTTAGCATATCATCCCATTTTGTCTGTACTGGGAATGTGCACTTTCCTGATTTCAATGATTCATCATTAATTCTACACATTAAAAGCTCATCTGTCATTGGACTTGGTCCCTTTACAATAATATGGTGACTAACACACAGAGGTTTCTACAAATAGGAAATGACACGATTGTCCACTTCCAGCTCTAAATAATTTATCAGTATCTTAAAAAACACTAGATTCAGCTCGGAATGTAGTCGAAAAGCAATTCTTAACCTGTGGTCCGTGGACCCCTAGGAGTTTGTGAAGCCAACTCAGGGGCACCACGGCTACTATGAAAATTAAATACATTTAACGGATTAATAAAGACAATATAAATAAAGAAGTAAAATGTAAAACTCAAACCTTTAAAACGTTCTGTAAGAGTGAAGGAATCTTAAGGTAAAGAGGTTAAAAATTAAGTTGGTATCCTCAGACTGATTTTGTGGAAGCAGGGTAAATACATAAAACAATGTAGTATGGACAATGACCTGAATTGAATTTATAAAAGAACCACCATTCCCATTAAATTAGAAACTTTTATTTTCTTTATATTTGTTTTTTAATCAAATAAAATATTTCAATCGTACTGTATTTGTTTGATGAATGCTTGTTTCTTTATTTTTGTATATTGTTTTGAGGTTCAAATAATCATACTTGCTTAGGCTGGAGTCCCCCATTTCCAGTAATTACTCAGTGGTGGTCCTTGGATTCCAATAAGGTGAACCCTTCATCCGAGAATTTTGTGGACCATAGTTAGTAGCTGTGCCTATGGTCATGGCCCATGTAATTCCTTCAGCAATTACCACAGCTACTCTTGCTCTGCTGAACTCCAAGTTTTTGCTTTCTAGGGAAATCATCTTGTTAAATGATCCGCACCTGTTTTCCCTTAAGCCCATTAAACCCACACTGTGAGATTGCTCTATGGTATCTCAGCAAGCAGAACATATGTTGACCATTACTGTTTGCACTGAAACATGGGTTGTACACAATCTCTGCTGTACCATTTCTCTATGAATTACTGGGGCCAGCCTGCCAGTGTTGGTGGAAATGTCTGACTCTCTAGAGCCAAAGAGCAGATGGGTGTTGCAAATCACCTTTCTGGAAAATGTATGTGTGGCAGGGCCGCAAGCAGAGCTACCAATCTAAACGGTACAGTAAGTAAACTGCCTCTTGATTAGCTGCTACAAGATAAGAGCCGACCGATTACTGCTATGCCCTAGGCACAAGCAGGGGCGGCTCCTTCATGTGGGTGGACGAGTGTCGCCCCACTGCTTTCTCACAGTGCGAGAAGCAGAAAATAAAATGGTATAGATACCATTTTATGTTTCTGCTTCTCGCACTGCGAGAAAGCAGAAGAAGGGCTTGGTTGGAGGTGGCGGGTTGGGGGCGGTCTGCTGGTGTCCAGGGGAGGAGTGACTAGCCCAATGTTGTGGACGCTGACTGTTTGGTCGGCCCCAGGGCTGACCAAACCAGTAATGCACACTCTACCTATTCTCCATGTAGCCTACATGGAGAAAACAGCCTCCCCATAGACACCTGTGTGGTCAGCATCCCAGCCAATCGAAACGCTGCCATTGCAGCGTTGTGATTGGCTTAGGGGAGGGGAGGGAGGCTGCCTGTAGCTGCTCTCTGCGAGGACGAAGATGCCTGTCTGGTGCATATATGTGACTTTGTTTTGATTTTTTTGCATTCCTTTGATTCTGTTCTTCTATGTATGTGCTGAGCTTGGCACAAACGCTACTAGGCTCATCACAGTTCCTAAAGCATGTCTAGAGAGCATCAGAAAGTCATGTATGTATCCTACAAAAAAATCCAGAAAATATTTGTGGTAGAGGAAAAGTAGTGTTTATCTGACACAGTTTTTCCCTTCTGGAGAACGCTAATCAAAAACATTGTCAATAGAAATAAAACCAGTTGAAAATATTGTACCAGGAAGAGCAATTTGTATCATTTTTCTTATGACACTTAGGAATCCTTCAAAATTCCCATGCCAGAAAGTAAGGCACTAAAATGATTGCTGCTGTTAAACATCACAGGGCTGCCCTGATATGCCAGGGTCCTTCCAATAAGTCACTTATATCCCTGCACCAGAACAAGACATTTGTGTGCAAACATTAACAATCCCTGCACACAAACTAAAAACAGCAACAGGCCCACGTGAGAAGACTATGTCCACATTCAAGGTGTCGAAGGACTGTGCCATCATAAGATCAACACTGACAAAGTAGGACCTAACATACCTGGCACTGATGTCATTCCATGATGAACAGCTTCACTGGACATGATGTTCTCCGACTTTGTGGTGAATGGTGATTGTCTGAATGTGTCTTCAGAAAAAAATGGGCTGAAAAGACATATTTAGGTTTCAGTGCACAATGTTTACAAAGGCATTACAAACAGACAGAACCAAGGATATACTTGGTTTCTATAAGAACAATAGAACCAGTACCAATAAGCAAAGCCAGCTTTACTCCCACAGCTCCTAGATGGACTGTCATTTTTATTAGATGTACACAAATATTTGTATTTCACTTTTATGTGGTATTATACAGCACAGATGGGGCTTTTAGAGGCAGCTGAGAGAGGGAACCGAGGGTCCATGAGATTCTGTTTATGTAGTACAGTTTACAGAAGAACACAATGTTAGCAATGCATCAGTAGCTAGACAAGAATGTAATAACAACAGTTAATATCACTGTACACAGCAGCAAGTCCGTAGTGCACGGTATGGACATTAGACTGACAGGGCTATAAGTTAGTAAAGTCTTAGACAGAGGGTAACTCAAATAATATTTAAATAGTTAGTTATCCGTCGGCAGAGGGAACAGGAAAAGAGGTTTTGGCTAATTTCTGAACTGGAGTAGAAACAGGGACAGTCTTTTGCAGACAAGGAGATAGTTCCAGAGTCTTTATGCGTATGAAGAAAAGGCCTGTGCATGGATCTTTTCTTTTTTGCATTTGTGGTTTTAAGTCTGGCAAAGCTTGGCTCCCCGTGATGTGTGTCCCAGAAACTGACACGTTCTGTATAAGGAAAGCTTAGCATTGTACAAAGCCTTGCAGATACTGCAGGGGACGTAAATTGAATCCTGGTTGTGAGAGGGAGCCTGTGTAGCTCTCTTAGAAATAGGGTCAAGTGATTTTCTGGCTTATTTCAGTAACCTCTGATAGGAACGTGCTCTAATACTGAAGTTGCAGCCTTCACCAGTGGAGAAGTTACATTTGTATTATTAGTAACTTACTCCAAATTTGGGGAACATTAAATATCTTTGCCTGTGCTCAGTTGAGTACTTAAGGAAAGTGGTTGGAGCTCCTGCCACTTCAGACCTAATTGAGACCCCCTTGTTCAGCCTGGCCCTGACTGCGACAGAACAAACAAAATCCAAACCAAGGAGAGAATAGAGAGGGGAGATTAGTCTCAGGCCTTCATATGACGCATTAGCCTCTGAAGAATTTCAGTAACCCTTTTCCCTATCAGGTTGTGTGCCAAGGACAGCACATTAGAGCCACAGTTAAATGTGGGTCTAGATCATACATTGGCAGAGGGAAGGAGAGCTAAATGTAAAAGGCTGGCTTAACAGGCCTGAGGTGAACTTAGGAATGCAGAACAAGTGGAACACTGTTGAGCAAGAGGTCAACAAATATTAGGTTTTGGATGCATCTAATACCCGAGTAGCTTATGTCTCATTAAGCATATCACTGTGAAAGGAACTGGATCACACTGAGAAAGGTCAGGAAGGAAATCCATGGAAATTGTATTCTTTTTGCCTAAGAGATCATCACCAATCGCCAAGTGGATTTACTTTCTTAAAAAACCCATATGACAAACGTTCAGAATAAAACTGCCTGGAATAAAAAAACGGACAATCCTGAACTAAGGATTCATCATATTTGCGCCGTGAGGGGAACGGCTGTAGCGGGAATAACACTCGCTGTAAAGCCCTCAAGCTGACCGCTGACTAAACCTGCATCGCCGTGAGGGAAACGGCATACGGGGGAAAAGGAACTACACTTCCCAGCAAGCTCCGACGCAGGCGCACGCCGTTTTCGTCATCAGGCGGCGCCTGGGCCCCTTATCAGCATCACCGGTGCCCCGCAGCGCGGGACGCTCCTGAACTAAGGATTCATCATATTTGCGCCGTGAGGGGAACGGCTGTAGCGGGAATAACACTCGCTGTAAAGCCCTCAAGCTGACCACTGACTAAACCTGCATCGCCGTGAGGGAAACGGCATATGGGGGAAAAGGAACTACACTTCCCAGCAAGCTCCGACCCAGGCGCACGCCGTTTTCATCATCAGGCGGCGCCTGGGCCCCTTATCAGCATCACCGGTGCCCCGCAGCGCGGGACGCGCGCGGGCGGGCCCGTCCTTGCCCGTCAAGGACCGGATGAGGCCGGGCTGGGCATACCCTCTGACTTCCATAGAACTGTAAGGGTTGCTAGCACCTACCTGTTTTGGTATTGACTTGTGTATTGCCCTCTTAATGTGTGATATCGGATCTACCAAGATTGGCCACCTGATTAGCTTCTGACTGTTAGGAAATTCTCTGTCACTCTTTGTGGTCTGTCACGGCCTGGTGATAGGCCTATTGTGGGCCAGAGACACTGATTGGGACTTACTTGAACTATTATAGTTCGCTCCATATTCTGTCTGGGACTACTTTTCATCTCTCCCGTGGCGAAGTCTAAGTGATTGTCTGTCCATCTATTTCACTATGGCTGAGAGCCAAGAGTATCTGTCCTCTCTAAAGTCTGGTGGATTGGCCAAGGGTACATTGGACCGTTACTTTAGTAAGGTCACAATAGACCAAGAGAGGGAGGATACACTAGCTGAGCGCAGGGCTGAGCGCCGCCAGTCAATTGAGTGTTTGAAGAAAAGGCCCCCCATTGATTCATCACAACTAATTACCCCGTCGGCTGTAAACCCCTCTAGTGATGATCTGATTACCTTAGATGATGTCCCTGCACTCCTCCGGGAGTTATCTCCTTTATTTCCCCCATCCAATTCTTTGGATTTTACACTCTCAAAAACCATTTCCTGCCTGTCTGACTCTCTGCCAGGAACAGAAGTGTTACAAATTCCTTCCTTGTTGAATAAAGAAACTACTAAAAGGAAGAATAGACATTCATTGATGTCTAAAGTCCTCGGCCCACCACTTAAGAAAAGGAGAAAGAAGGGTGGAGATGCATGTAGATCTAGGATTAGTCACACCGACTTTGGAAAGAGTGATAAGACTATTAAACCGGGTGATTTTACCCCTAAAGTCCCCACGTTGCTTGCACAAACCCCAAAGGTCGTATTTAACACCGTCTTGAACCTGGTGGAAGTAGGCACCCCCCAATATAGTCCGCCCAAGGAAACAGAACCAAGTGACCCTCTGAAATGTATTGAACATCTTATAAGGTCTTTTATTTTACCAATTATAGAGAGGCTAAAGAGGGTCGAGGAAAGGCTGGGGAATATAGAATTGGCCATTAGTAACAAAGTGGGACCAATTAGAGATATAGTGATGCTGGACCGCTCTCCCGTTATAACCAACTCATCCTTATGTCCTGCCGTGGGTGAAGGCCCAGCTAGAGCTAGTGTGATGACTACTGCCCCCAAAGAGTTGACCCAACTAATCCCCAAACCGGCAAGATATTCGGCCTTGGTAGCCCCAAATGAAACTCAGAGGGTTGGGGATAAACGAGATGTAAGTAATATGGGTCGTGACGAGTGTATGAGGCCCAGCATTGCTAGGGAAACAAATTGTAGGGAGCCCCAGGTTGAATTACCACCTGAAGCAGTTCCCTATGTGGTAGTGTTGGCGAGAGTTCCTAAACTCGCAGATGGTAAGAGGGAAGGGTTCTCTCAGCTTAAAAATAAGACTGTGCACTGGTTGAGCCAAAATCGTCCTCTCCCCCTTACAATCAATGGTGAAATTCTTCACGTTCGCCGTCTAGACTGGTTGGGAAGTAGGACAAAGGACATTGTGGGGGACCTAATTATCATTAATTTTAGGGATCCCGCGGCCCTAAGGCATATTCTTAACTGGCCCGCTGGGACTCCAGGTACCTCTATTATCCCTTTGGAGCTAACTTTCTTCTACCCTAGAAAACAAGGGAGCAGAGCCAGATACTTTGGGGTTCCCCCCTTGCCTTTGATCAACTCTTGTGCATTTCGTAAAAATGTGTACAAGATGCTAGAAACCAACCCCAAACCAATGATCCTCGATAGCGTCTCAAGGTGGGACACTGTACTGCCATGGAGCCATGGGAATCACACTAGGAGGTTGGACCATTTGGTTCCATTTACACCATTGGATGTTTCCAACCGTTTCGAGGCCCTCTCGAACTTTGACGGTTGTGATTGACAATCGAGGCAAATGACTAAATTACCCCCTCTTGCAACTCAGTCTGACCCAATAATAAATCTTGGGCTACTCCAAAATGGTAAAGTTGATTTAAAGAAACGACAAAGCCCGTTGAAGGGGATCTTGATTCCTGAACCACTCGTCCCCTCTTCTATTTTACGCCCCTCTTCAATTTGTCTATTTAATCAGGGGGCGGATGCAGGGCCCCCCATTTTGAGTAATTCCGCTGGCACTTTGGATCCTCAAATATCTAAGCTAGCCCCCAATGCTGAAGGTGTTAAAATTATTTCATGGAATGTGGCAGGCCTTAAAAATAAACTCCCCAATCCTGAGTGGGGTACATTCATCACTTCCTTTGATATTTGCTTGCTGCAAGAAACCTGGTTGCTTACAGAGAGTGTGGCTCCTGGTTTTGCAACATTTGATATTTTAGCAAGTAAGAGCAGTAGGGGAAGACCTTCGGGGGGGCTGTCCATATGGGTTGGCTCCCATTTGGGAGTTAAGGCAAAGGACATTGTAGTAATCTTCCATATGTATATTGACTATTGTACTACCTGCATGTGTTTCTCCATGGTCACTGTGATGTCAGTGCCATGGTGATGGAATGTTATACTTTGAATGTCCAGCCTGTCAGTTGTTTCCTGGAGGCTGTGGAGACAGACAGACAATAAATCTATCTGCTACATGTAATCTGTCTGCAGCGTGATTACTACAAAATTGACGACGAGTTTAGTCATCTGTCTCCACCCACGCGTACTAGGGTCCACCTAGTGAAGTTAGAAGTCTGTAACTTCGTGTTCTCTGAAGTCATCTCTATCTACGTCAAGACGATGAGAAGTATATTACGACTTTGAAAACACAAAAGAGGTCCGTGGCAAGTGTGACAACGGTGTGTCAAGCGACAAGGTTTGGCTAGTTTTTCGAAGTCGAATGGACTCTTTGTGACTTAATACAAACGGAGAGCTTTGGAAAAAAGAGGTGGTCGCGTTACCTTCCTCTTCGTCTCCCGATGGATCGTTCTTTCATCTGTGGCAGCGGTCATCTAGAGGCTCCGTGCAGTCCTGCGTGAGTCCTGTCTTGTTTCCCGTTTGGTTCCTGGGTGTGGATTTCTTCCTGCTCATCGACGCTGTTCTGTTGCTGTCCATGGAGGAATGATGACGTATCAGAACGTACGCTAGGAGTCAGCGGAGGGTGACGTGCTGGAACGTAGGTCAAGATTCAGTGGTGCCCGACGAACGCAAGAAGTGTTCCTAGACGGCGCATGCGCGAGGGAGCGAGGGGAACTCTTTGTCGAGTGTCAAGCGTTACCGACTGAGAGAGACCTGCTGTATCCTTTGCGGTGTCGACTATTCGTCGAGTGTCAAGTGTTACCGATTGAGAGGAACCTGCTGTATCCTTCGTTGTGTCGAGTGTCACCACAGGAGGAAGTGTAACTGAAGTTCGTTGTGGAGTTAAGTACTTTAACATACTGTATCTTTTGCTCTGTCAAGCGTCAAGTGTCACCACCTGTGAGGAACTCGTTTTTAAACTAGACTGCAACCGAAGTCAGTTCAATGTACCAGGACAAGTTCGAAAGTGTCTAAACATCGTCATTTATATTTTTCTCTATTTTGCCTTTTTGACATTTTGGTGCAGAATCAGGAGCAAGTAGTTGGACCATTTTTAACGTTTTTTCCTTAGAAAATACTGTGTCAATAGGTAAAGTCACACTAGAATACTGTGTTGAATCCTAACATTATCCTACATTTATTTATTTGTGCAAGCGATCATTTAATTTAAAAAAAAAAAGGGATGAATGTTTTGGATGGTCATATATAGCCTTTCCTAGCTATATAGTGTATTGGTTTTTAGAATTTCAAATTCACTTTATTGTATTTGTGTGTCTCTGAATAAGGCAATATGCAAAATGTACAAGCTCCCCCTCCTTTCTTACAGCTTCCAGGAGATCCTCCGGTTAAGTGGAAAATTTGGCACAGAGCTTTTGAAAAGTATCTTGGGGCAATTGGGGGTTCGAGATTCAGTGCTGAGAGGAAGAGATTTATTCTGGAACACAATTTAGGATTTGAAGGTCAAGCTGTACTTGAACACTTACCCCCGATACCTGCAGTAGTAGGTGAAGAGGTTTTGAATGAATACGATCAAGCATTAAAAATGTTAGAAATACAGTTTGACGTAGAAAGCAGCTTAGTTGTATCCAGACATACGTTTTTTACCAGGGTACAAGGAAGTGGAGAGAGTATAGTTTCTTATGTAGCAGCACTACGCATTTTAGCGTCTGAGTGTGAATTTGAACATTTTTGTTCACAACTTATACGTGACCAAATTGTAGTTCATTGTCGTGAAAAAAACAGTACAACAGAAACTACTCACGCTAAAGAACCCTTCTCTAGAAGAGACAATTAGTATTGTGAAGAGTATAGAATTGTCTGAGAAATCTTCTAATGAACTTAAACCTGAGAAAAGTACAGTCAGTGTAGTAAAAGAAGTCAATGAAGACAAAGGATCAAAAGATTCGAAAGAAAGCACCGATAAGAGCAGAGTCAGCTATGATCAGAGAGCTCTTAGATTTCCTCAGAATAAATCAGTTTCAAGCAAATTAGGAAAAAAAAACATTTATGCGAGGAACGTGTGTAATAAGTGCGGTTTCCCTTCGCATTTTCCTGATGCACGGGTCTGTCCAGCCAAGAGTGCAATGTGTCGCAAATGTGGGAAACCAGGTCATTTTGCAAAGATGTGTATCTCTCGTGGGAATGTAAATGCAGTTTATGCAGAAGGTACGAGACAGGATGCTTGTGAGGAGGTTATCAGTTCCTTAACAGATTTTGTTGTGGTTGTGAAGGATGATCTGGAAGATTGTGTTGATCCAGTGGTTGATATTTTGGTTGATGGTAAGTGCCTAAAATTGCTGGTTGATTCAGGGGCAAGAATGACTATGATAACTGAGGAACTTTTCGAGGACGTTTGGGGAGATAAGCCTCTGAATCCACCGGATAGAAGCCCCGTCTCGTATGAGGGTAGACGCATTGACTTGAAAGGGTTTTTTGATGCTTCGTTGGTTTTCGAGGACAAGTGCATTCAAGGGAAGGTCTATGTAGCAAAAAAAGGGCTGAACATTTTGGGGTGGTACCATCAGGGGTTGTTCAGAATGACGCTCAGACCAGGGACTCTGGAGCAAGTTTCTATTGTGCATGATGAGCCTAAAGATCTGGGGTTGGGTCCTTGGTTGGGTATGTTCCCAAAAGTCTTCAGTGATAAGTTAGGATGCATCACAGGATTCAGGCAGGCAATTAAAGTGAAAGATGGTGCGTTACCAGTGAAGCATAGGTTACGCAATGTCCCGTTTAGCATCAGAGATGACCTGTCTCTTGAGCTCAAAAGGATGTGCGAGAATGGGGTTATCGAACCTATTGAGTCGTCTTTGTGGTTGAGTCCTTTGGTTGTAGCCAGGAAGAAAAATGGCAGTCTCAGGGTCTGCATTGATCTGCGCAGCCTCAATAGAGAGATTTGGGTGGATTCTCATCCTCTACCACGCATTGATGATATTCTCTCTAAGTTTGCTGGAGCTAAGTGGTTTTCCAAGATAGACTTAGCGTCAGCCTATCACCAAATCGAACTGGATCAGAACTCCAAACATCTAACTGCTTTTGTGTCTCCAGTTGGAACTTTTCAGTTCCGAAGGATGCCTTTTGGGTTGGCTTCGGCGGCGGCCGTTTTTCAACGGGTTATGGAGAAAGTATTGGACGGAGTCCCAAACACAGTAGTGTTTCAGGATGATATTTTGGTGGCTGGCAAAGACAAGATTGAACATGATGAGAATGTGTGTAGGGTTTTAAAACGGTTAGAAATCAAAGGGATAGTAGCGAACAAGCTCAAATGTACGTTTGGAGTGCAATCAGTAGAATATTTGGGTCATTGTATTTCAGGCGAGGGTATTGTACCTAGAGAGGGTTTGATTGACGCAATATCTAATGCACCTTGTCCTGGATCTAGAGATCAGGTATCCTCGTTTTTGGGGATGTGTGAGTTTTATGCCAAGTTTATTCCAAACTTTGCAGGGAAGACGGCCAACATGAGAGAACTATTGAAGAAAAAGACTGTTTTTTGTTGGAGTGCTGAGTGTCAGATTGAGTTCGAATGACTAAAAAAAGAATTAGCTACTTGTCAAATTCTTACCCCTTTTGATCCGTTGTTGCAATGTACGGTATCGGTGGATGCTAGTCTTGATGGCTTGGGTGGCATGATATCTCAGGTCAAAGAAGGGAAGGAGTTTACTGTGGGGTTTGCGTCCAGGGCTTTAAGACCAAGTGAAAAGAATTATTCAGTCATTGAGCGTGAATTGTTGGCGTGTTGCTGGGCGGTCGAGCGTTTTAAGTGTTTCATTTGGGGGAAAACGTTTAGACTACTGACGGACCATAAACCATTGATTTCTATATTGGAAGGAAAAGTGGTGAAAGATCACACGCCTAGGATTGCTAGGTTGAGTGCGAAATTATTGCAGTATAACTTTCGTGTTGCACATATTTCAGGTGGGAAGAACACAAGGGCTGACTATTTGTCGAGATCACCCTTGCCTTTAAAAAATGATGAATGTGATCTAGACGTAATGGATGAGTGTATCATCGCAGCTGTTGATGCTTGTTGTATTGGCACTTTTTCTGAAAGTGATTGGTTTCGTGGGATGGAGTCTGATAATCTTCTCAAGAGAGTAAAAGAACTTATAGTGTCGGGGTGGCCCAAGGAAAAACACCTAGATTTTGATCTTCATCCTTTTGCAAAAGTTGCTGATGAACTTTCAGTAGAAGAAGGTGGTATGATCATGCGGGGAGACAAGTTTGTGCCCCCAGTGTCTGTCAGGAATCGTATAATTGAGTATGGCCATGAAGGACATTTGGGTCAGACCTACACAAAAAGAAGGATCAGGGCGGTTTATTGGTGGCCTTCCATGGATCAACAGATAAATGATGTGGTAGAAACGTGTTTGACGTGTTGTACTAGTGACAAAGTGATAAAAGTGGCATCACCGCCGGTACAACATATTGACAGGCCTGAGGGTCCTTGGCTAAGATTGGCCATAGATTTTGTTGGTCCTTTCACCATTTTGCCAAATAAATATAAGTATGCCCTGGTGGTAGCTGATTATTTCAGAAAATGGTGGGATGTGCACTTTATGATGGATCCAAATTCCAGAGAGGTTATTAAGTTTCTTCAGGCTCTTTTTGGTAGAGAAGGTTTTCCTAAGGAAATAATTTCTGACAATGGGGTACAATTTACATCAAAGGAGATGTCAGATTTTTTGTCTCAGTCAGGTATTACCCATCGACGTGTGGCTTTATATCATCCTCAAGCCAATGGGTCATTGAACGCAATAACAGAGTGTTGGTGGAATGTATTCAATGGGCTGTATCGGGAAAGTTGGACATCATGGAGGCTGTACAGAGCATGTTGTGGGCTCATCGAACGACTCCCAACCCTTCAACTGGATCTAGTCCCTTCGCTTTATTACGAGGGAGGGAGGCTTCTTTTTATATGTGTCCGGCTTGGATGAAAAAATGGGAAGTGTTGTCCAAGAATTGTGGAAGTGGGGGCAACAAGGAAAGTGCACGTGGTTCTGTTGTTGAATCTGGTGTACGTGATTCTGTTGGTGAATCTGGAAGAGATTCTGAAGTTTGTTTTAATCCTAGGATTAAGATAGGGGATTGGGTTAGGATTAAATCCCCTTTGCATACTCCCAAAGGTCTATCCAAGTTTGGTTCACCAGTTAAAGTGGACGCTGTGTTACGTTTTGCCATTAGAGTGAATGGGAAAAATTGGTGGAATCTTTCACGAGTTTATAAGGTTCCAATGAAAGTGGTAACACGGTTGGGTTTAGGTTCAGATGAATTGAGTCAGGCTCAACCACAAGTGGGGGAGGAGTCGTCGGTTATGAAATATGTTCCTCCACGAAGAAGCATTAGGACTAGTGTTCCACCCAATCGTTTAGATCTCTAGTGTTAGTTTGGGTGGAAAAGCAGTAGAGCATGTGCTTCATTTTTGTGTGTGTTGAACTATGGGGTTGTGTGGGTTATGTTTTTCTTATGGAGCTTCATTTTTGTGTGTGTTGAACTATGGGGTTGTGTGGGTTATGTTTTTCTTATGGATTTTGTTTTTGTGTTTTAGTTATGTTAAGTTATTATTTCCACATGTTTTATGTTTCCTTTTGGTTTTATGATTTCTCGAGAGAAGGGAGATGTTGTAGTAATATTCCATATGTATATTGACTATTGTACTACCTGCATGTGTTTCTCCATGGTCACTGTGATGTCAGTGCCATGGTGATGGAATGTTATACTTTGAATGTCCAGCCTGTCAGTTGTTTCCTGGAGGCTGTGGAGACAGACAGACAATAAATCTATCTGCTACATGTAATCTGTCTGCAGCGTGATTACTACAGACATCCCTACTGATTCTCGGGATGTACAACTTGTAGTAGTGGACGTAGTGAATGGCCCGAGTATTGCTCTGATTAATGTTTACTCTAGACCTATTAAGAGGGGCTTCGAATCTAAGGCCATCACTGAAATGTCCAAATTTTTACAGTCACTTGACTCCTCTACAGTTCTAATTCTGGGCGGGGATTTTAACTGCCACTTTGAGCCTCTCTTGGACTCAAATACAGGAGATCGCGATGAAGTTGACTTACTATGGAATATTCCCGATCCATTGACTCCTCTGGTTAAGGTATGAACCCCGCTTGTCTTGCAACTGCAGTCACTCTCCCTAGCTGCATCATTGCGAGCATGTAATGGAAGGGTGATGCCAGATAGACCTGGGAAAGCAACGTTTAATAGAGCAAATCATACCTCAATAATTGACTACATTTTTATCGAAGCAAAATATTGGGATAGATTATATGAATTTGTAGTCATTGAGAGGTCTGATAGTGATCACAATGCTCTATCTCTGACCCTTAAGCCAGGGAGTTTTGGACTTAAAAACCCTGCCCCTGGTGATAATTTTGCGACTGATCCTTTGACGATCACAAATTGTAGAAGGAGAGTAAAGTGGCCAGAATTCCAAATGTCCAATAGTAAGCTGGCGGAACTATATGGAACAATAATACCATTTATTGAGGAGATGGGGAGAGTTGGGTCTTTGGGCACCCCCTCTGACATCCATGGCAAATTGGTTGCTGCATTAAAGGACATTTTGTACCCAGTAAAAAGGGTAACACAGTCTCGGGCTGTATCAGCACGGTGGTTTAACAAAACCTGCCGCACAGCCAAAAAGGCCCTGCTGATGGTTATAAAAACCAAGGACAGAGAAGCAATTAGGGCAAATCGTTCCATGTACAAAAAAGCAATCAGTGATGCTAAGAAGGAAGGGGAGGTTGTACTGTGGGAAGAGTTGGGCCATGCGCTCTGCTGTAAGGACCTTAAATCATTTTGGAATATTGTTGCAACAGGAGTTAGTGGACATTCGCATGCCCCTGTCCCTAACATCGCTGCCTCAATTTGGGAAAATCACTTTTGTGATCTTTATGGCATAGTGATTGTGATAGTCTCTTTGCTGATACCTCAGATCCTTCATCAGCCACAGTACGCTATGCCCCATTTGAACTTCTTACTTTGGACGAGGTGGAAACAGCAATTGGAAAAATGCTTCCGAATAAGGCTCCTGGCTTGGATAAACTGCCTGGGGACCTATTTAGGGCTCAACCAAAAATATGGGCACCCTACTTGGCTGTTTTATTTAATGGTATTTTACAGGGGGGTGAAGTACCCCATACGTGGCTTGGGGCCGAAATAGTACCCGTTTTCAAAAAAGGCTGCCCATTAACCCCTCCAACTATAGGCCTATTAGTCTTATAGATACGTCACAAAAATTAATGGGGAGGGTTCTTTTGGACAGAGTCTTGGGATGGATCGAGGAGAATGGGATTCTGTCCACATTACAGGGAGGCTTTAGGGCTGGTTCTTCTACCCTAGATCAGATTTTTCGCCTGCAGGTCTTGTACTGGAAAACAGCCTTGGTCGAGGGTGGCAGCCTCTACCTGGTGTTTGTGGATCTGCGGGCAGCTTTTGATATAGTCCCACGAACTAAATTGTGGCAAGTACTGGCTGATCTGGGTCTTCCGTCTTACCTATTGGCCGTCCTATCTAGGCTCCACGATAATAATTTTGCCCAAGTAAGATGTGGTAAATATGGTGAGCTTACTGACTGTTTTCCTGTCCAAAAAGGCGTCCGCCAAGGGTGTGTCCTGGCTCCCACACTGTTCAGCCTTTATATTAATGGTCTTATTGACCATTTGAACTGTGTAGTAAATAATGACGCCCCTAAATTGGTATCAGGACGTGTGCCCGCATTGATGTTCGCAGACGATACTTTGTTATTGTCTAGAACATCATTGGGCATACAAAACATACTGAACGGTTTTGCGAAGTTCTGTGAGCTAAGAGGACTCGAAATAAACCTGGGGAAAACTAAATATATGATTTTTAACCCCCCTAAGCGGGTGCGTCCTAACCCAGTATTATTTGATATCCCCCTTGAAAGAGTCAAAACCTTTGTTTATCTGGGCGTCACCCTAACGGAGAAATTTAGCTGGAACTCTCAGATTGCTAAGTCAACGCTCAAGCTTGTCCAACTGGCAGGGGGTTTAAATAAAGTCTTTAAAAAAATCAACCTTTAAACCAGTGTCCCCTGCCCTAGAAATTTATTGTCGGCAGGCTAGAGTAGCTGCAATCTATGGGGCTGAACTTTGGGGACATATGCAGATAATGTCCCTCTCAAAGGTTGAGCAGTCTTTTTTAATATCTCTACTAGGCCTTCCTTCCAGCACACCGTTGATTCCCCTTAGGTTTGATCTTGGGCTAGTTCCAATAGAGGAGATCACTAGTGCAAGACCAATTTTGTACTGGAA
This sequence comes from Triturus cristatus, assembly GCF_964204655.1. Classification (NCBI taxonomy): domain Eukaryota; kingdom Metazoa; phylum Chordata; class Amphibia; order Caudata; family Salamandridae; genus Triturus; species Triturus cristatus. The sequence continues at coordinate 503,896,568 of NC_140582.1, forward strand.
GAGGCTGTGGTCAGTGCCAGAACTGACCTCGTATAGATCTGAATTTGCTGAGATCTGGCCTGCCCTTAAACACAAAAAGATCCCTTGGCTTCTGCATATTAATGCAACCTGTATTCAACTAGGACTCCCGGAATTGTGGTCAAACCCGGAAGCATGTTGTCCTGGGATACCGAGGAAAGAACTTCTTTCCCTGATGTCCACAAATTATTTCTCTTCTCTTTCGAGCTCTTCAGCTATGGGTAGGTTGACCTTAGAATTCCTCATGGTCAAGCAAGATCCCAAACTAGAGGAATTCATGGATCAAATAGAACCCCCATTTGCTAGAAAATTGTATATCCAGCTTAGATATGGCACATTACCGGTTAGGTCCTTTTCATTCAAATGGCAGACCCAAAATCAGGAATGTTGTCCTGCCTGTAACTATAAAACGGAGTCTGTTGCACATGTGCTGTTTTTTTGTCCTGCCTATTACACAATTAGGAAATGTTGGTTGATTCCTATTTGCAGGAACCTGGGATTTCGTCATTTTAAGCAGGCGTGTAGGTCATTAATCTATGATACTCATCCCATTATTGTCTTTGCTGTATCTCGCTATCTACACAGTATGTGGCGCAGGAGACAAGCCTTTTTAATTTAATTATTCTTATATTGATAACTAGTAGTTTAATCTTTATTTTAAAATTTTTAACTTCTATGTCTATTTATTGTCTTATTGTATTATTGTAATTGTTGATGTACATATGTGCACTTTTATGGTCTTTTCACCGAAATAAAGTTATCACTGACTGATAAGCAAAATTGCCCTGTACTGTTCAATTAAATAATCTTGCTGCTTTGGTAGAGTAGCAAGGAACCTTTAACTTAGGTTTGAGAAGCAGTAACTTTCTCCAGGTGTAGTAGCCCAGGCCTCCTGCTGATCTTCCAAGGCAGTTTGCAGTTGTAAAACCCTACCTGAAAAGCTCGCTTACCCCAGCAGTACCTCCCTCCCGTGTCTCCAGGGTGAAGAAGGCTGTGTAGCAGAGGAAGCTGGTGCCTGCTTGGAGCAAAATTGGCAGACAATTCTTCTGCTTGTCCTTCTGGAATAGAGGAAGAGGGCTACTCCAGGGAAATCCAGAGAACTAGGTGGAAGTGGTCAGTTTGTCTGGACTAAACCTGCTGTAGATTGGGGGCCTCCTGTACTGTACCTGGAAACCATGGATTAGGGTCTGAAAAACCAGTCCTGGTGTTTAGAAAACTTTTTGGTAAAGTAACTGCTATACAAACATTTTCTGCAAAGCTGGGTAGTGTTAAAAGTGTGCAAAGCTTGTAGAATCCTTTTTTTAACACACATCTCCTTTAGTTTCATGTGTCAGAAACCGTGACACTGCTACCCCCTATGGGCTGGATACAACTGTCTTTACCAACATTTGAGGCCTACATTCCATATTCTTCATTGTAGTGGCATTTATAGATAAACAGATGCCCTACAGTTGGTAATAAGCTAGGCTTACCAGTTCAAACTGTTCAGAAGGGGAAGGGGCTAGTTGGTTTTCGGTGTAATTCCAAAAGCACATGGCTAGGGAGGAGTAATCAAGCTATGAAATGGTGTTCAAGACCTCAGTGAATATGACTTTCATGATGTTGCAGTGTGGACCCCATTTTAGCATATATTGTTCAGACTGTTGATAGTCAGGGTCTAAAGATATGCTATTTGGTAGGAGTTTTCTTTTTAAAGTAAAGGGCATATTTACGCAAGTTGCCGTAAGGAAACACAAACCCATATTTGGGATTTACTAAGTCACTTAAAGCCACTTTGTGTGGTTTAGTAACACAAGGCATGCACGCACCCATGTATTTTGAAGCAACTCCAGATTTACTAAGATAACTAATCTTGGGATTGTGCCAAAAACAGTGTGCCTCCCAGACCTAGTCGCAACTAAGAGAAATTTCTTTATTTCTTCTCGTTACATCCTTTTTCTATGTGATGCATTTCGCATCACATATACAAAAAGGAAAATTACTTTAATGACTGTTCCTGTGCAGGGAAGTACTCCTTCCTGCACAAAAAAATTCCTGCCCGTAACGCAGGCACCCTTGCAGCATGATGGAAGGAAACCTGCATAGAGGAAAGGCAGTACACTTTACGCCAGCGCAAAGAGGGAACAGACGTGTGCCATATCTACGTAGAAATGGCGCATTTCAGCTCTCTCCATTTTCACTTAGTAAATCTGCCCCAGTTGTGTGAGTTAGATCTTACTGCCTTGCACCAGTTCTCTCTCTCTAACTCTTGCACTCTCTCTCACACACTTAACTTTTTAAAATGTATTCATTTTGGCTTGTTAAAACCTTAAAATAAAAGTGTTACAAAACATATTCTAATAGGGCTCTGCACATCTCACTATTGGTGGAATTAAAGAGAGCATATGTGGTAATATCCAGCAGCAATTGGTCAAGAATTCTGTATAGGAGGGGCAAATCATTCTAGTAACATTGAATAGCATAACAGCCAGTAACAACAATGCACGCTACAGTTTCTAACACACTTTGACAAACGCAACAAAATAATGACTCATATTGGTGATCCCTTCATTTGCTGATCTTGTTCAATGTTGTGATTTGGCTTAAATAAATATGCATTAAGCACAATGTCCTCATATAATGAGCAATACATTTCAAATACTGAGACATATATGAGATATGAGGACTTAGAATGAAGATAAAATAAATCATAACATACAGACTATTGTTCAATAGCTGATTTGAGCTTCCTTTTGAAAGTTACAGCAGTCATATTTGGAGCAGTAACATTCACAGTCTTCTGCAATGCCTTGAAACAGTATGAGCAAAATAAAGGATAATCAAAAAATCAACTCTGATTAGATTTGATCAACTTAAGCTTCAGTTGAGATAAAATAATACCAGGTTTTGCTTGAATGATCAAGTAGTAGCGTCATGAAGATGTCAAGCCAATTTCCAATCCAATTAATTGTGTGTAGAATTCTTGAGTCTCCAAAATGTTTGCTAAATTGCACCTTCTATAGAATCCATTGAAATATATGTAGTTGGTAGTTGGAAACCAAACTGGGCACCATACTTTAATAATATGACTTTACATAAATATACTTTTCTCAAAAGATGCAGTGAATAACTCTATCATGAATAAAGACTTTGCAACTATACCAGCAACTTCGTGTAATATATTTGTCTTTGATTTGATATGGGGTCTCCTCCTAAGTTGATTATCAAATAGTATGTCAGGTATTGAAAGGTTGGTACGGTTTCAAGCAGTATATTATTTAAATGGCAATTCAATTTTAAGTTTGTCTTACCAAATGCTAAAATTTGGGTTTTGCTCAGATTAACGTTGAGATCATTAGTATTTGAGTAAACCACCAGAGAATTGAAGACATGCTGCAAGACTACAGCAGTTTCATCACATAATAAGATATTGTTAGCATAATGAAAGGTTCTAAAGAAATGGCCAACTAAACAAGGAAGATGTGTTGAAGCAGCTAAAAAAGAGGCATCACGGTCACTTAAAAAGAGGTTAAAAGAAAATAGTGCTCGGAAGCATCCTTGCCGGACACCAGATTGACAATAAATGTTTGAGCATTTAGTAAAATTATTGCTTCATTTAACAACTGCCCATGTATCTATATAAAACTATGATATTAAATAGACAAGGTTCTTAGGGGCACCATTCTTAGCATCTTAGATCAAAATCAGTATCTACTGACGAAAATCGAAAGCCTTGTTGAAGTATATGCAAAGTAAATAAATGCGATTGGATTTGCATTAGAAAAAAGTGCCTTAACAACCATGACTACCAAGTCCACTGAACTGTCCAGAACAGCGTCACCCTTATGGAAGCCTGTTTGGGTAGCAGTCTCATACCATTCAGTCAAAGATATTAGCAAATAACTGTGCTGGAGGACTGAGCAATGACAGAAGTTGATTATTATTCGGGTCAGAATCATCACCTTTCTTGTAAGTATCAAACGTTAACGTTAATGGCACCTTGGGAAATTCACAATATTCAACCCATGCAAAAGACACCATTTAACTAATAGGTAAAGAAAGCGGTCCAGCAGTGAATACAACTTTGGTGCAAATTTCTGTTTAAGCTACCAGGACTGACAGCTAGATATTATTAAGAGGACAATAGTGTAAACGAAACCGTTAGATTATCACATAAATGAGAGAAATTATTTGAAAAGAGAATCCCTTGCTGTTGATAGAAGGCAATAATATAAGAAGCCCAAAATTACAGAAAAGTTTTGCTCAAAACTTTTTGCGTCAACGATGGTATGTTTCATAGTGAGTTAAAACAAGGTATCATTTTGACTACAGATGGTGTTATATATATGAAACCAATTCTTATGGGCTTTAACTTTCTTTCTATATTTGACTACCTTCTTTAACACCAGCTTGGCAGATCCATAAATGAGTATCCTATGGCTATAAAGTCTACTGCCATGAAGTAGAACTCACAGATGGCGATGACAATTCCCAAAAGTTTTATTGAACCAGTAGTTAGTACTATGGGCACAGTTCACAAAGGTGAACTTAGACCTGAAGACTAAGTTTACACCTGAGATTTTACTTTAGAAATAAAGTCTAACTTTTGACCTAAAGTCTAAGTTTAGACCTAAATTCTAAGTTTAGACCTGAAGTTTAAGTTTTGACCTAAATTCTAAGATTAGACTTGAAGTCTAACTATAGACCTGAAGTCTAAACTTAGAATTAAGGTCTTAAGTTGGACTTCAGATCTAAACTTAGACTTTAAGTCTAAAGTTAGACTTTAGGTCTAAAGTTAAACTTCGGTTTAAACTTTGACTTCATTTCTAAACTTAGGCTTCATGTCTAAACTTAGACTTCAGGTATAAAGTTAGAGTTCAGGTCCAAGTTTACCTTTGTGAAGCAGGCCCTATGTTCTGAGAAACATTAGACAGTTTATGATTATGTCAGCAATGCTACACCAGCAGGAAAAGACACAATGTCTGCGACAGAATCTGGTCTATAAGTATCATTAATAATCGCATGCCATTGAGATCCTATATTGGGACTGTTAATCAAAAAGGCAAAAGATAAGTGAATCATTGGCACTAAAAACATCCCCAGGTTGAATTAGAGTTATGTTAAGGCAGCCCCAGCCTCAGCCCCACCATCGTCCAAGAACGCCCCTGGGAAAGTGATCAGGGCAGCCAGAAGTACTTCTGCAATAATGTAACAGAATGATGTCCATAAAAAGCATTTCGTTTTTAGGTCTCACCTAGGCGACGCAGCGCATGTGCTGCACGCTCCTGGCGAGATCTATTGTCGTTGCTTTTTTTCCGAAGCGAGGGTGGAAGCTCCACCCACGTTTCTTACTGGCGTGCTTGCCAAATCCGTGCTTTCTATTGGGAGGGAAGCCTGTTTGGTTCCCTCCCTGTCTTCCTTCAGCGTGCCTGCCCGGACAGGGCATGTGCATGCGCCCGTACAGGAGATATGCACGCGCGGGCACGGCGCACTTTAGAGTTCCCCAGCCGTGTCTTTTAATTACAGCAGAGCCAGCCGCGTGTTTATTTTTGCATCGCGCTAAAGTGAAAGCGCGGTGCACATATAAACAAGAGCCTGCCTTGGCGAGAGCTTGTGTTGTGTAGTAATGGGAACGGTGGGTGGGGAGGGAAGAGATCTGACAGAATCTTGGAAGAGGCATCTTATAACCAAACCTTATCTGGCTTTGAAACCGGTATAATTCAACGGCTGCTGTTTTTTCGTGTGAAGTTGCCACATAATTTACTATCCGTATTATGCAGAGTTTAGCAGCTCGTCTCACTTTACCATGAACATGCTATTTTCACTATTCACAGGTTTACACCACAGTTATTTATTTATTTCACCACATTATCCCAAACACGTCGCATCTCACTTTAGGCTCTGGTCTTTTCTAAACAGGAACACGCCATATTAAATATGCCGGCACCCCCCTGTTCCGCAGATCTTTCTCAGCAGAAAGAGGTGCTCCGGAGTTTCAGGTTATTCCAAACTGGAACCAGTTTTGGAAGATAAAAGTGAAGCGCCACGTGAATGAGGCACGTCTTTTATTTCAAACGCTACACACGGAGGCTTTTTTCTGTTGAGTGCGCAGATTTATGCGTGTTACAGAATCTGCTTTTATTGTAGGAGTCAAAAAGTGCACTGCTAATACATTGGCATTCACATGCTTGTATCGTTTTGTGAGAAACCTATGCGTAATTAAAGTTCCGCAGTCTCTTTTGCTCAGTGTGGTAAAATATTAAAATAGCCAGGCAATAAATGAAACCGTTCGCGGTGCATCATTTTCCTTCAATCGCACAATATGCCAAATGATTTCATTTTTATTTTCTTGCCATGTAATTTGTTCCCAGGCCATATGATTTAGTCAACTCTGCCATATAGCTTGGTCTGCCACTGCCACATAATTCCAGTAGCTCGTCTTTGCTACCAAAGCTGAGCAATGGTGGCATCATTGAGACTGGACAAGGATTCTGGATACTCGTTGGAGACACATTTAGAAGATGAACTTGTCTGGGGGCGTGGCTTGGACGGCAATGGGTGTAGACGACTGAATCCAGCGCTCCGCCGAACCTGGGAGCGAGCCACCAAAATAACGCGCAAGAGCTGATCGCTAAGGGGAAAGGACTACACCAAAAGACGTCGGAAAGGCCAAGGAGGAAAGTGACCCGGGCTCGAGAACACAACACCAGTAGCGAAAGGAGGAAATTACGGCAAAGGGGAGCTCCCGGTGTGGAGAAGAAGAAACCAAAGATGGCGCGCCCAGAAAGTAAAACCCCCACTGCTGCCGTAACTATTGCTGTTGCCTGTGCCCAGTAACGAACACCGGAGGACCCAGCAGCTAGCACACCTAAGGTTAGTGCTGTGAGCTTCCTGCGGAGACCACCGTGGCAACAGAAGCCATAGGAGGCGACTCTAGTGGGGGAAACACTCGGTCAGTTTTGGAACGAAACTGAAACCAAAGAAGGGGGCCGCCATCTTAGGTTCGATTGGTAAACAACCTGGACTGAAAAGAACTGGCCAGATACCTACAAGGTCCCACACAGCAAGAGATGGAGACCTCTCAAGCAGGCACTAGAAAGAGGCGATCCTCGCCAAATCTAAGAGTGGAATGAAGGAATGTACAAAGTCTCAAAACTGACAACTCAGGCATACTCAGAACCTGGATCTACCTCTATTTTAATACACACGATCTACCTCAGGCAGGACCTAACCTCAAAAATCTACCTCGTATGGCCGATCCAGTCCCAGGAAAGAAACCTGAAACTTGAAACTTGAAAACTGTTCCAACGCATGAAGTGATGGAATCGGGATATCAACAATAACAGAGCGCGCAACCCAAACAAACACAGTCAATGGGACAAAGAAGATATATTCTAGAACACTATAATCACTTATACCCTTTTGGGGAACGTTTCTTTAGGAATGTATAAGTGTGAAAGTAGTAACCATGAGTGTACACCCGTCTTGATAAATAAGGGCTATAGTGTGCTAGATAAGACAAGTAGATGTAGATAAGATGTGAAGAACGTAACTATATAGCAGCTCTGGCGTAAAGAACCATAGTGAACCAGGGGAAGCGGAGCGGGATCTTTGCTGTCGCATGTCCAGGATACAATGTTTAGGTACGGGGGAGGTTTTTTTTTTTAAGTGTTGTTTTTGTTATGTTAGTAATGTATGTCAGGTACACCTGCCTGGATTCGACCCACTGCACTCTACCCTTTCTAAACCTTTCTCTCTACACATTTGCATGAAAGGAAGGGAACGTCATTAGGTCCTGGGGGGGAGCACTGAAGAGGGCCCAACAGAGGGAGACACAGTTAACACACACCCACTGTCCCAACGGGGGGAGGAGCAATACCGAACAGAATGTAAAAATGGCTTTGGGTAAACAGCTAACATCCAGCATAATAAAATGTCAATAGACAGTCCGAAATCCTTAACGTCCAACCTAAAGATAGTATCCTTAAAAGTTAAAGGTCTCAACCTCCCAGTTAAAATGAAAAAAATACTAGACTACCTAGCTAAAACAAAAGGATATGTCTTCCTCCTACAGGAGACCAGGCTATCTCTTGAAGATGCAGAACGGATTAGGGCGAAATGAGTCAGACAGATGGCCTGTTCTCAAGCCACAGGAAAGAAGCGGGGTGTGATCACTTTGATAAACAAGAACTCCAAAATAAGTATAGAGGAACAACAATGCGATGAGGAAGGGAGAATACTTGTGACGCATCTGAAAAGGGGGGAAGAAAGCATACATGTAGTCAACATCTATGGCCCAAACTCTGATGATTCCGATTTTTGGGAGGGCATCTCGAAAAGGCTGGAGACACTCCCGCAAAATGACCTAACAGTGATGGCAGGCGACTTCAACATAGCGTTAGATTACACTCTGGACAGACAATCACAGTGCCATTCACTACCCCAAAGTGCGCACATCGCACTAAGAAACTTATGTACCAGGTTCAATCTTAAAGACCCGTGGCGGCTACAACACCCGGACACCAGAGATTACACCTTTTATTCCAACCCACATAACTCATACAGCAGAATAGATTACATGCTAATCACAGGAACACACACCCACTTAATAGAACACACAGAAATTGCGACAAGAACTGTCTCAGACCACTCCTGCATTAGCCTATTGCTGTGCGGGCGACATAATGAAGATCATCCACGTAGATGGAGATTCAATAGCGATGTCTTGTCAGACCAGACCTACAGAGATAAAACTGAAGAGGCCATTAAAGAATATATTAGGTTTAATGACACTCCGGACACGGATCCTAAGACCATGTGGGTCGCATTAAAGGCCACAATTAGGGGCACAATTATGGACATTAAAGCCAAAATTAACAGAAATGTGAAAGCACAGTTAGAACAACTAGAAAAGGATATCCAAAGATTAGAGGCAATCCATATCTCAGACTCAGAGAACGCTTGTGCACTGACAGAACTCACAAAGAAAAAATACGAATTCAACAGAATCTTGAGCGAAAGAGCCCGAATGTGGATAAACAAATATAAAGTAATCAACACATGCAAGGCCAACAAAGCGGGAAAGCTCCTGGCCTCTTACCTAAAACATACACAAAGACAGCATACCATCTCATCAATTACAGACTCACAAAACATCACACACACATGACATAAGGAAATCCTATGAACATTTAGTGAGTTTTATCAAGATCTCTATAAAAAAGACCAATCGCTAGACGAAAGTGGTTGCACCGAGTACCTAGACAGACTAAACCTCCCGAAGATAACACCCGAGGAAGCACACATTTGGGACGGGAGATAAGTTCAACTGAAATTGATATGGCAGTGAAGTCTCTTAAAGATAACAGAGCACCCGGGCCAGACGGCTACACAGCCACCTTTTATAAGACTTTCTCAACTCACCTGCAACCAATTATGAAAAAAGTTTTTAACCACTGCGAGGGGGCGGGGATGGTCTCACATACCATGTCCGAAGCAAATATAATAGTTATCCCTAAAGAAGGCAAAAACAATCAGCTGCCCCAAAACTACACGCCTATCTCTCTGATAAACGTTGATTGCAAGATATACGCCAAAATCCTGGCAACAAGGCTTATTAAGGTTCTACCACAACTGATAAGTAACACACAAGTAGGATTCCTTAAGACACGCATATCACATGACAACACCAGATTCCTGTGCCATATACTCGAAAGAGCCGCCAAGACCGGCAAACCAGCGGTGACCATCACACTAAACGCAGAGAAAGCGTTTGATAGGGTATCATGGCACTTCCTGGAGCAGTGCATGCAGAGTTTCAACCTGGGGAACTCTTACACGCGGAAAGTTATGGCACTATATGAAAAACCCAGTGCTCGTATCGTAGTCAATGGGCGGTCTCAGAGCCTTTCACCCGGCAGCGAAGGACCAGACAAGGTTGCCCCCTGTCCCCCTCGCTGTTCCTACTGGCCCTAGAACCACTGATTAGGGACATCGAGGCCAATGAAGAGATGAAAGGGGTCACCATCGATGAGGTCACAATCAAACTAGCCGCATACGCGGATGACATTCTCATTGTCACAGAAAGCCCTAAATCCTCTATCACGGCCCTCATGGAGTCCAAAGATAAGTACTCATCCCTCTCCGGTTACAAGCTAAATAAAAGACACCACTAGAGACATAGTGGGGGATTCGGGCCTTGCCTGGCAAACCAGTTTCATTAAATACCTGGGTATACACTTCGGGAATGACCTCAAAAGCACACTTGAACAAAATGAAAAACTAATGCTGGACAAGACAAACATACTGTTGGAAGGTTGGTCACCCAAATTCATAACATGGTGGGGGAGGATAGAGACAGTAAAGATGATGGTCACCCCAATGATCAACTACCTGTCAAATATGCTCCCTCTAATACTCACAGACGAATTCCATCGCAAAATAGATAAGATGCTAAATAATTTCATCTGGCGAGACAAAAAAGCGAGGATAAGCCTTAAAAAACTGAGATTAGAGAAAAAACACGGGGGCCTAAACCTGGCGGATTTTAAAACCTTCCAAACTGCCTTTTTTGGCAAAACAGGGGAGCTACTGGATCCTGCCCAGCCAGGAATACACACCGGTCTGGCTGGGACTAGAGAGAGCCATACTAAACAACCTTAAACCATTAGCTCTCCTAACAGCTAATAAAGAGATGCTAGCAGCAAACACAATACTCAAAAATACGAGAAACTGAAAGTAGACCAAAAGAACACAGCATAAAAAACTCAAGATGGGAATCACTGTGGGCAAACGCATAGATAAAATACAGAGGCAAACCGCTTTCTATGTACTCATGAAAAAAAACTGGTATCTCCCACCCTATCCAACTCGAAGAGGGAGGGAATCCCACCACTTTCAGTATGCTAAATAACAAACATAACTTATCAGACATAGAACTATATAATTTCCTTAAAATCAAAACAGCACTGACCAAAGCGAAACTCTCTAATGTCAAGCCTTCAATCATCCAATACATGACCAACCTTAATAGAATAGGCCACCAAGTATCACACCTCTATAGACTACTACGCCCCAGCTCAACCAAACTTAATGATAAGACACTCACTAACTGGGAGGCCCAACTTGGAGACACACTCAGCGAAAAAGAGATCCAGATGCTATGGACCTCCCCCACACAAAACAAAATATCCCCGGTACTAGCTCAGACAAAGTTCTGGACATTACCAATAACCAGTGCTGGAATTGCAATAAGGGAAAGGGGGACCTGGCTCATCTTACACATCTTACATATTACTGTCCCAAAGTCAAATCATTCTGGGAGAAGATCTTCACCTTCTTAAACAAAATGTTAGGTTGTACTCTAAAAACGGAGTTTGCCACCCTGGTAACTGCTTTTATTAAGACAGATGTAGATTCACAACAAGACAGAGACCTACTGGATCTCCTTCTAACAGCAGGAGTCAAAATGGTACTCAATAAATGGAAAGACACCTCCAAGGCAATGTTTAAGGGATGGCTCAACTGGGTGACGTATCTCAGAGGAGCGGACACAGTGGCCCTACGTGATTCACCATGGAGACAGCCCTGCAGGCAGATGTGGGTATCCCTGGACAAGTACTTAAACCCATATGAGCCGCCCTGAATAGGTCTAGTATAACTACCCGGAAAGCAACCCTCATAAGACAATAGTGAATAAACAAAATCTCCTTGCATGCTATATCTGTTCTCTCTCTCTATTCTAGTCCCTATCCTTGTCCCTCCCATTCTTTCTCTTGCCCATACGAGGACAGTGGATGGGGGGCAGCCAACCAACCGGAACTGTACTACAACTAACCCAGCCAATTTGGGCTGCCCTGCAAAAACAAGCGATGCAGAGTACATGTTATATGTTATATGTCATATGTTGTAAAAAAACAAACAATAAAAATCTATTGAAATTTAAAAAAAAGAAGATGAACTTGTCTGAGGCATATAAGCATGGTCTGTTTGGTTCCCTTAGCGCAGGAACTGCCACTGCGTCCTTGTGCCTCTCTCCTTACTTCAGTTCATCTCTTCTACCTTGCCCTCTCTCTTTACCTCTCTATTTTTTCAGCATCTCTATATACCTACACCTCACTCTCTCTCTCAACTCTCTCCACCTCACATATGTACGTATACCTGACTTCTCTTTCAATATGTTTCTCTCTAACCCACCTCTCTCTACCTCTCGTTTACATCTCTCTCTCTCTCTCCCCCCACCCCGTACCTACCTCTCTATTTCTACCTCTGTACACTTCTTTCTACCTTACCCTTCTCTCTGCACTTTAATGCTCTGTTTCTTTCTGTCCTCCATCTAATTTGCCTTATTCACAACCTCATCTCTCTCTTACTCAAATCTCTCTCCATCTCTGTGTACCTCCCCTCTCTCTTCCTCTTTTTCCATCTCTATGCATCGCCTTTCTCTAGCTCACATCTCTCCCTGTCCTATTGCTCTACTTTACATCTATTTCACTACCTCATCTATCTCTATAGAATCTTTCACTCACCATTTGCTTGCTATCTTATCTCTTTACCTCCCCCTCCCTCTTTTCGCCTGTGTACCATCTATCTCTCCTCTCTTACTAGTTTACTTCTTTCTCACTACCTTCCATTCTTCTCCATACCCTCATGTCTCTCTTCCCCTCCTTCTGTATTTTAGCTCACACTCTACTTCACCTCTCTCCTAAACTGCGTTCTCAACCTAGCAAATCCATCCCTACCTTTGTATTAATTGCACATTTCTATCTCTACCAAACCTCTCTATCACGCCTCTTTAATTTGTACACTTAATCTGTCTAACATTTAACCCTTTCTCTCTGACTCACTAATCAGGCTGGACTGTTCCCATTGGGCACAGGGTCAAGACTGATTTGCATATGGCTGGGTCCAAACTGGAATGGCATGGTGAGCAAAAGAACGATGGATTTCAGCCCAGATCTCTGTACTAGGGTGAATGTATGACATTGTTCTGCATTCTGTCCATCAACTGTTGTTTTTGCATTTGTCACCCCAAGTGGAAAGGGTATGCCGAGACGTGGGTCCCGTGCTCTCCATGCCACTGGAATCAAGCTATCCTGACTGAAGAGGGTGAAACCCGAAACCGGTCCTAGGATGCTTGTTTCCAGTCCAGAGAGGACCTGGCCTGGCAGTTCGGGCTGGACTGTTCCCATTGGGCACAGGGTCAAGACTGATTTGCATATGGCTGGGTCCAAACTGGAATGGCATGGTGAGCAGCAAAAAAACGATGGATTTAGGCCCAGATCTCTGTACTGGGGTGAATGTATGACACTGTTCTGCATTCTGTCCATCAATAGTTTTTTTGCATTTGTCACCCCGAGTGGGACGGGTATGCTCAGACGTGAGTCCCGTGCTCTCCATGCCACGGGAATCAAGCTATCCTGGCTGAAGAGGGATGAAACCCCGAAACCGGTCCTAGGACGCTTGTTTCCAGTCCAAAGAGGACCTGGCCTGGCAGTTTGGGCTGGACTGTTCCCATTGGGCACAGGGTCAAGACTGATTGGCATATGGCTGGGTCCAAACTGGAATGGCATGGTGAGCAAAAAAACGATGGATTTAGGCCCAGATGGGGTGAATGTATGACATTGTTCTGCATTCTGTCCATCAATAGTTCTTTTCATTAATCCCCTTACCTGACCTCTCTTTCTCTACCTCTATATTTCATCTCTCTACCCATTTCTTACTACCTCACCTCTTAAAGAGGCTACCTCTACACCTATCTACCTCGAGCTCTCTCTAACTCATCCCTCTTTTTGCCTACCCAATGTTCCCATCCCTTCTCTTTACATTTTATTCTTTCCTTTCACCTATCATTAAGACTCTATAGCTCAAATACAATGTTTAGCTATCTCTCAGTCTTCTCTACCAACCTCTTCCTCTTTCTATCTCCCTGAATCTTTATTTTATTGATACCTCACCTTCCTCTCATTAGATTATATCTCTCTCTATCTCTTTCAACACTGTCTCTGCCTCCATCTATTTTACCTTTCGATATACAGTTCTCTTTACTTCTCCAACATTTTAAACATTTTATTATTTTATACATACATTCTTGACACACCTTATTTGTCAAATATCTGGGCTTTCACAAAGGCAGCTATTGCCCCATTTCTTCCCCTATGATGTCTAATAAGTTTTAAATACAGTCCATTTTATCTCTCCCTCTGGCAATGCCTTCAGGTTTGGACCCTAATGTCTTTATTACTAGAGATTTCTGGCTTCTTCCAATGGGCAACTTACCTTTTCATATTTCTTGGGCATCTTCATACCTCATACACCCATCTTTCTGCACTCATTCACAAATCAAGGATTTGGACCCAAAACCCTAAGGTGTATGCTTAACCCACTCTCTTCCGATATTCTTCCCAGTCTCAATCATTGCCAGATCACAGAAAATACATAGGTACAGAAGTATTGTTGAGTCTCACCAGGCTTCCAGCTAAGCCATTTCCACCATCTTGTTAGTTCTGAGCTCTTGAACAACTGGGTGGCATTTGAAAATTTAGAATACACTCTTCACAAAAAATGTATCACTAAATGGAAAGACCCTGAGTAAGCACAACAGACACACACACACCCACTCACAGAGTCATTCCTTCAACTTCATTAGACAGACGACCAGGACGATAGGCACTGAAGTCTTCTCCACAATGGTGAACAAGTCCCCAAGAGAGATGCTTTAATGTGAATACTGCATTTATGACACACCTAACAGTACTTTTTAGTTTTTTTTTCTCTTTGTTGGAGTTCAGGGCCATCATTTCTGATGAAGGTAACTTTATAAACTGTTTGGAGTCTGCAGACTTGTGTCATGTTCTGGCATTATCGAATCATGTGAGGTTGCTACCTTGTGCGTGGCGAGAATGCTTGTGGGTGAAATTGGAACAGGGAGATTGGAGAATGTTAATGGGAAAGGGACTTTTGATTGGGACGGATATGATTAAAGTCTGTACCACTCTCCGTTACTGAATACATTTGGAATCATAAATCCTGCTTGCAGTGATGTAACACACCACAACTTGGCGACAACTGGATTAGGCAACTAAGCATGCATGTCTCAGAGCCCCTTTCAGTGGAGGCCACCCTGCATGGTAGGGTGAACTGTTACTAGTGCTGCTGCCTGGTACTACAGAGCAGTGCGGAGCTTCCTGTGCGGGGAGAGCAGTGAAGACGTCCAGGTAATGTCCAAAAAGTTTGATCGTGCCAAGAGCATTGGAGAACTCATTGATTGCGCTCAAGAGCTTTTGAGCTGGAGAAGCGCGAGGTGATGAATTCTGGCTCATGCCGCCAGGCTGCATTCTCTCATGAGCATTGTAACCTTTGGCACGCAACGTCACACTGGGTGGGATCAAACACTAATGTGAGAGGCAGCCACGCCGGGCGTGCCGACATTGTGCGTTATTACCTGAAGATGTCAGCGGCCATATTGGGAAGGCAGTCAGCTTTTTCCGATTCTTCTTTTTAAACAGTGATACTCACGCCTTTAAGTTCCATTCTGACATTCATTAGTTCTTGCGTGTCATTAGAGACCTCAGGACATCGGTCACATTATTTGGTTATTGTCTCAAGTGAGAGGGAATTGATTGAATTACATGTGTGCTCAAATTTCTTCACTTACACCCCCCTTACCATTTTTACCAGGGCCTGGGGAACCACTAATGAAATAACCAGAATTGAAAGATTATTTTATGAACTATATGTCTGCCATAGAAGAAGAAGGTTCTGAGGAATTTTCTCCTTCACACAAGAAGAAGATTCTATTACATAATTTAGGTCCAGAGGGGATACGGATTTACCTCCAAATGGAAACGAAGGCTAGAACAGACAAAGATCTGGATGTTTTTGTGAATGCTCTGGATGATTTAGATCACTACTATCAGTAAACAGAGTATGTGGCTATTGACGGGTTTAATTTCTTTCAGAGAAAACAAGGCAAATCAAAATCTGTTGAGGACTATCTGTCAGCATTAAAAAGGTTAGCTAAAATGTGTACATTTGGCAATTTGCACAATTAATTACTTTATGATGAGGTCATTATGCATACCAGTGACTCCAATGTGCAGGAGAGACTTTAGGTGAGTGGGGAGTCTTCATTCAAGAACATAATAGCCTTGGTAAAAAAAGTGAGTTATCTAAAAGATGTGCAAAGGCCGCTCATACCTCAACTACTAATGGGGTTCAGTATAAAGAGGGTGCTATGGTGTGTAAGGTTTCTTAGGCGCATGGCTCTATACCCAAAGGTGGTCAGAGAACAAACAGAAACCCGGAAGTGGATATAAGAGTGAAAATCTAGCTTGTTGTAGGTGTGGTAGCAAGTAGCTCCTAGCCAGAGATAAGAATTGCCCTGCTTTAAGGGTGAAGGGCTTTTTTATGGAGTGTTAGGTTACTATGCTAAGGTGTGCAGGAAGAAGAATAAAGGTGTGCAGTGTATTCAATTGTTGGATGATAAATTGGCTTCAGAACAGTCCGACGTGGACCAAGAAGAAGAAGTGGGGGTCCTGTGCGTTGAGTGTCCTGCCCTGAATTTGTGTGGTCTGGCTAAAAATAAACTGGTGTGTGACAAACATAGGCGGGGTGGAGTTTAGTATTACAGCAGACTCTGGTTCGTCGTTTACCATTATCAACAAGGTGGTGTGGAAAAGTGAATTTGAAAAAGCAGTAAAAATGCATTTAGTAGAGTCGGATATCCACCCAGTTACGTTCAGGGGTTAGAAAATACATATGTGTGGTTATTGTGTTTTACCTTTTGAATTTGAGGGCAGAGTGATGGTGGGTAAATTGAATGTGTCAGAGGTAGGACCCTCATGTTAGGATGGGCAGATCAAAAAGCTATGAACATTACAATAAGTCCTAATACTGTGGACCAAGTACTAGTGTTAGAAGACACTGAACAGGTTTTTGTAGACAAGCTTAGAAGCACATTTCTGGAAGTGTTTTCAGGAAGAATAGGCAATTTGAAGAACTTTGTTCATAAAATTGTCTTTAAAAATAATGCTGTACCTGTGTCCTACAAAGTAAGGAATATTCCCTTCAGCGTTAGAGATGAACTGACAGAGGAACTAGAGGATTTAGAAGGTAAATGGATAATTGAAGCGGTTAAGTGTGCAAAGTGGATGGCACCACTTGTCATTGCTAGGAAGGGCAATGGTAAATTGAGCTTGTGCATTGACCTAAGAACCTCAACAAAAATATTATATTGGATAAGTTTCTGCTGCCTAAGATTAATGAACTGCTGGCTATGACTAAGGGGATCAGGTCGTTCTCCACGATCGATTTAGCTTCAGCTTACCACCAAGAGACTTTGCATCCGGACAGTAGGGATCTCACAGCAGTCTTAACCAACGTTCCCTCTAATTGTTTTCCTCTGTGTGCGGCAGTGTAGGGTCTCTGTGCTCTGCAGCCATCGCTATGTGCGCCCGGAACCAGACCGGGTGTGTGGGGCAGAGCCAAATATCATTCCAAACTTTTGCTAAAAAAAGTGAAGTGAAAGGACGGTGCATTTCCACACATACAGCACCACGATAAGGGTCTTAAGGCAGGTTTGCAATTTGGATACACACGCCATGACATGAATTGGTTACACAGGCAAGTACACTTCGGGTTTAGAAAAGCACAAGACTCCAATAGTGGTACCATCATATGATTTTACTGCTGTAGGTGTAATGTTACTTGTATTATATATCTGGATGCAGAGACAGAAAGAAGCAGAAAAATGCTAGCCGGGTGGCACACTAGGCTAAGCAGAGATTTCTAATTTACGTGTTACCTAAGAAATGCAGAAAGTCCAAAAGCACGATGTGTAAAGCGTGATGGTGCTCAAACCTGTCCAGGCCGCAGCTCTGTCAGGGGGCACAGGAGATAAATTATTGGCCACGCCGGCAAATTATTTATAAGCAGCCCGGGACGGCCGACTTGAGTCCACTGGGCGGGGGAAAATGCACTGATGCATCATGCAGTCAGGAGACAGCAGTGAGAGGGACAGTCGTCACTAGTGGAGAGTCACTCTGCGAGTGTTTGTATCACTATTCAATACATATTTTTTAACCCCGGAGGAGAGGTCTATGCAGTGCGCAGGGGGACGGACACTAACAGGGGACGTTATTTGTGAATTGATATACTACACTCGTTGACCAGAGAGTGACACCCCTGATGCACGCAACAGATTGATGAACTTCTAAACCAGCATACAATTAGTTGTGCATGTTCCACCATACATATTTCTATACCAAATAAACTCTGGCAGCCGTGTTCAGCCCAGACTCAAATGGCATGACCATAACAGGCAGCGGCACCACCAAACTGAGACTGTCCAGCAGCCTCTGTGGCGGCACTCACTGGAGAGCTAAATAGAGCTGCAAATAACAGGAATACTTTCACAAGTGCCCACAACCCATAGCTGCCAAGGTGTCAGATTGCCATGTGTGACATTTTCATAATTTCAGTGTAATTACATTTCAACGACTATGAGAGACACTTTCTTGCGAGCAAAATCAAGCATTGTAGACGAGGGAAATCCATAAATATAAGAAATTGAACCCATTTGAACAATGAGAAACTAAGAAGATCTTAACTGCTTCAAAGCACCAGAAATGAAGGGCACTGTTGGACCCAACTGTACCAAACTGGAAGTTAGAGGTCATACTGCCTGCAAATGAGGCTCATGTTCCATAACGCCCCATCTAGCTCACTGCCCACAAAAACAGGATAGAACCACATGCCTCATTCTCCCTCTGCATGGACTGATCAAACTGTGCTGAGAAACCCCAGCATGAACCGGCACAAAACTGTACCATGAGACCCTCAAAGCTACCTTCTGACACAAATGTCACCGATAAGTAGCTTAAGGCCTTAATAAGAAGAAGTGACAGCCAGGCATCAAATTCTCCTCAGTCTGAACATTGACACTCCTCCCAGTAATAAGCACGTGTGTCTGACCAGGGCTTGGCTGGCTTCTGTGCATTGTGGCCCATATTAACTGCAACAGTTCACAGGTATGTCCTCCTGAACTAGCCACTTACCAGTAGAGTTAGACCTGGTTGTCTTTTCATTGGAATAAGGAATTTTCTATTGCTTTCGCATAAGTTGGGAAAAGCAACTGAAGCCTGTACTTTTCCCTCAGTAGTACATACTTTAAACACCAAAAACAAGAACAAGAAAGCACTTTGCAGTGTTCTGGAACTGCCGACTTAATTATCAATGGCTGTTAATTAAAGTAAACAGACAGCAAGGCAATCTATACAAATGAATACACTTTATAAAGACATTTTTTGTAGCGTTGTATACCTTGTTTGACCCTTTGCAAATCTTAAACCGAGGTGAACAAATGGTGGGTATTTCTTTATAAAAGTTGTCAACCCTACTTACCGGTCATTTACTGTGCTGCTTAGGCGTCGGCTGTGCGGTAAGCAGGGGCACTATTGGAGGCGGTCTCTCACTGTCTTGGAGCTCAGGACAGTTCTAAGTCTCTGTAAATCTTGCATCAGTCCAGTCCGCAGCTTACTGGCCTCAGTCAATGTTGCTGATGAGCTGCTTCAGGCAGAGGGTCTCTGGGCAGAGGAAGAGGAGTCAGACTACTGTCAGAGCGGAGTCCAGTCACTGTGCGCTCAGTGGCCCTGGCAGGACCAGACAGGTATGTCTTGGCCTCCTCGCATCCTCACAAATAGGCAGATGTTTTCTTGATCCAGCAGGGGACTGTGAAGTGCACCCCCTTCAATACGTGGAAAGCTGGACATTTGAAATTTGCTTCCATCCGGCAGGTTCGGGCCTCCTACCGGACGGCGGCAATTGCCACTGCCAGTGCCTCAGCATGGGAGGCCGGTGATCACACAGTATTTAAGAAATTACAATAGCCATTTTCCTTCCTCGATGTCGTGTCCAATGTCAGTGAGTCTGAGTTACTAAAACCGAGTGGCAGGCAGCAGATCCCATGCTACGAACTAAAAAGCAAGTTTGTAGATTAATACACAGCTGGCACTGTTTCACTGACACTTTTGTCAAAGTCTGCCTGTTATTTTCTGTAATAAAAGCCACACTTTGTCTGCAGACATGTGGCTGGTGCTGCCTTCAGACACAGCTGGTCCACTTTAAATGAAGGTAAAGTTTTGTTCGACCTTCCTAATTACGCTCCCTCCGACCACCACTCTTGTTATAAGGCACGGCAGGCTCTGAATACATTGTAAAGATCATAGACGTCCTGCACCACCCGGAGAGGTCTATGGTGCTCACAGTCTGCAAGACTGTTAGTAACTAGTGCAGCGCTGCATCAGCCTTCAGCCCCGCTCCATTAAGAGAAGAAATGCAGCAAGCCCAAAAGTACAGTGCTTTTGAACTTAATGCATGTCTTTTCTTAATAGAGCGTGGCTGATTGTGGGCACTTGTGAAATTATTCCTGGTAATTGCATCACCCTCCTGCGCTGCAATTAACAAATATTTTCACAATGCCCCACCATCAACCCGCAGCCGTGGCCCATTAAGAAAGAAATATAGCAAGTGCAGGAGTCACGTGCTGTAGACCGCATCCCTTCAACCTGAAAATTACAGTTTTTCGCGCTGCTCGCTTTTTAAAAGAGCGGCGCGAACGCTCTCCCGGGATGTGTGCGCGCTTCACTCAGGACACTGCGCGCTCAGGGTCACTGAGGTGTGCGGGCGCGCACCTTCCAGGGAACACGGGTCTTAACGCTGGTGGGGTGTTTCAGATTTATTCACATGCCATTTGGACTGGCTATGGCTGCAGCAGTCTTTCAAAGACAGATGCACAAACTTCTCAAAGATCTCCCTGGAGTAGCATACTTCCAGGATGATATATTGATTATGGGTAAGACCAAAGAGGAACACAATCGTAGGCTGAGGTCTTGAAGAAGTTGAAAGCTTGCAGATCGACTGCTGAAATGAACAAATGTAAGTTTGGGAAGCAATCAGTGACTTATCTAGTGCATGAGACGTGTGGCAGTGGTATTAATCCCAAGAAGGAAGTCTTAGAGTCTATTAAGGATCCCCCAGCTCCAACAAGTAAGTTAGAGGTGAGGTCCTTTTTAGGGTTAGTTGAGTTTTACAGTTTGTGTGAAGGATTTGCGGAGAAAACGTATTACTTGAGGCAACTCCTGCGTACACAACAGGTATTTGAGTGAGGTGGCATGTGTCAGAAACAGTTTGATGAAATAAAACTTGACATTTGGGAAGCACTACCCTTAGACCCTAGGGCCAAAAATGTCATTACAACAGATGCCATTGGTAAAGGGCTAGGGGCAGTGTTGTCCCACGTTTCTAGCGATGGGGGAGAGCATTATTTATTTTGCCTCCAGATCCTTGACTACTCCTGAGAAAAAAGACTTGGTGATTGAACGGAATATGTTGGCATGTGTATGGGCCAATGCAAAATTCAGACAGTTTGTGTGGGGTAACGGGTTCACAATACGTACTGACCATAAACCACTGGTAAAGGTTTTGACCAACGCCTCTCCTAGAATACCTAGGCTGTCCCTTTTTTTACTGGATTACGAGTACAGTGTTGAGTATCTCTCAGACAAAAGGAACAAGGTAGCTGACTATCTCAGAAGGTCACCACTACAGTGAAGGTGGAATGAAGTGATTGGGTGGGATGACTTTAGTGTAGCTAGCTTGGTGTGTGGCAATGATACTATTTCTGATTCTGACTGGGAAGTTGGATATAGTGAGGATTTGACCTAGAGCAAAGTCAAGGAATATACATTACAGGGCTGCCTAACAAAAGAGATATGGAGGAAGAGTGCAAATATTTTTGGGATCTTAGAGACAAGGTATTTGTCTTGAGCTCTGGTTTCCTCTAAAGAAGCAACAGGGTGATTCCACCACAGAGCCTACGACAGAGGATACTTGAATCAATGCATGTGGGTCATCAGGGGGTCGTCAAATCTAAGCAAAGACTCAAAAGTTCATATAGGTGGCCAGGCATGGACACTGCTATGGAGAAATTTGTCAGGATGTATGAACATTGTATCAACGCAAACAAGTCTCTGGTTCTGTTGAGACCGTCCCTAGGCACAAGAAAATACCTTCTGGTCTGTGGGAAGTCTTAGCCATTGATGTGCTAGGCCCTGTTTTTGACAGTAGGGGCGTGTCTAAATACATTGTGGTACTGTAGGATATGTATTCCAAGTGGCCAGAGTTAATGGCCAGTAAAACATCCGTTGCTGCTACTGTTTCTTAAAGACAGTGTTCCTCAGGGAAGGCATTCCTAAATCATTGTTGAGCGATAATGGGCCACAATTAATTGCTGAAAAATGTACTAATATTTTAAAACAGGAATGGTATTAAAGAAAAGAAAAGTCCTGTATGTCATCCTGCTTGTAATGGCCCCTTTTGAAATGTTTAATAGGGTTATTATGGGCAGTATTTCGGCTGCCATCAATGCAGGTAAAAACTGGGAGCTTGAGTTAAACAAGTTCGTGTGGGCGTATTGCATTACACCCACTGTAGCTGGGTACAGCCCTTTTAAGATTCTACGGGGACGAGATCGTTTCACAAGGGACAATTCTGCATGGATGTCTCAGGAAATGCAGAGCAAATGGTCACCGCAGGTAGTTAAGGCAAATCTGGTGAATGTCCGTAGCACGTATGAAGAGTACTATGACAAGAAGAGAAGAGCCAAAGAGGTGTGTTTGTGTGAAGGGGAGTGGGTGCAGATTAAGTCTAGCAGGATTGTCAAGAAGGGCAGTAGCCATTTTTCTGAACCTCTGAGGGTGAGGAAGGTTCAGCTGAGCTGGAAGATGGCAAGATTTGGCATTTTAGCAAACTGGCAAAATGCAACAAGATCTTGACATGGAAGAGTGGCAAGAATATTTCCACTGGTTCATGGATTTGGGATGCAAATGTCTTGGATAGTGCAGAAACTGATGCCAACCTCAATTGTACGACTGGAGGAGGGAATACCTTGGATTCTGGTGAAGGGGTGCAACCCGGTAGGACGCAAGATGTGCGTAGTGACTTTAGGTGCATCAGTGAACCTTCATTGCCACCTGTTGCCTGAAATGTACAAAGGGAAGACACAAGGGTGAAAGTTATGCGCTCTGGTCGGGCAGTAAACTTACCTGTGAAGCTGAATGATTTTATTGTAGGTTAGGACATTGTGATTCTGTATATCTTGAGAATCTATTGTTAAGGGTTTTTTAGACTGTATTTTTGGTTATCTCACTTTACTGTCTTTATTGCATCTTTCATTTATAAAACGGTTTAGAAAGGGAAAACATTCTTGGAACTTATTTGTTGGTGAACATACCACATAGCTGTGAATCCTGTGGTTGGGGCCTGACGACGCTACAGCATATTTTCCATTTTTAAGTCACGTGCATGGACGGAGCACGTTCCAGGGTGACACGCAACAATTATACACCTTTTGAGCATCACAATAATCTGACCATAGAAACAAGGTGTGCATTCTACCACTGTATACAAATCTTTAATTTATTGCCATTGCATTCATTGAGGTGTCATGTTCTGGAATTATCCGAACTCACGAGATTGCTACCAAGAGCGTGGAGGTGCTTCTGGGTGGAATTGGAACGGGGAAGTTGGAGAATGCTAACGGAGAGGGATGGTTGATCGGGGCGGATATTATTGAAGTCTGTACCGCAAATCCATTACGGAATAAACTTGGCGTTATAAATCCTGATTGCAGTGTCGTAACACACCACACCTCTATTCTGAAGTGTGCAGTAGAATGGTTAAAGGCACTACCAGCCAACATGATTTCATGTAGATAAATGCAAATCCTCAAAATAGAAACGACTGCCACTCAATGCCTCTCCTGTATCCCCTGAGCTGTGGGACACCAAACAAGTATAAAACACTT
This sequence comes from Triturus cristatus, assembly GCF_964204655.1. Lineage (NCBI taxonomy): Eukaryota > Metazoa > Chordata > Amphibia > Caudata > Salamandridae > Triturus > Triturus cristatus. The sequence continues at coordinate 503,920,428 of NC_140582.1, forward strand.
GTGACTCAAGGTGCTTATCAGACTTAGGTCATTTCAGGCTACTTCTTATAAAACAACCCATTAAACGAGGTCAACCTACCCAGAAGACAAATGAAAATGTAATCCATTTAATTTGAAAGTGATATATTGAGCCACAGTACATAATGAATTTTAGCCAATGCATTCAAGAAGCAAATCATAAATAACATATTGATTTACTCCACTATAGAATGAGATAACAAACATGCAGCCAGCCAAAATGGTTTTGTAATCCTGTCTAGAGTTTGAGGAGGACAAGAACTTTGTAGTCTTCCTGCTATGATGCACTTTCCATGAGGAGAAATCTGTTTTTCGAAGACAAAAGCACAGAACATTGAAAGAACTGGCTTTTAAATGTATGCCGAGTAATGCTCACATGCTAGGTTTCTAATTTCGGGGACTATCAACATGAGAATATAAGGAGGAGAGAATACAAATGGATTCTTGAGCCACAATCCCAGTTCTAACGAATTCCAGCCATAAGAAGCAGACCTGTTTGCATGGGAGTTGGGCGACAAATATGAATGGGTACCATACCAAACCTTTACCCATAAGTTAGGATTGGAAACATAAAACAACCACAGTAATTTCCACCAGGTAAGACACACCAGGCAAGATTGCAAGAGATTAGAACTATATCCGTTTAAACAAGTGAACTTAATGTTTGTAGAAATCTCACTAGCCTGTTCCCACTTTTAAATCCTATTATGTTCAATATATAGGGCCAACAATGCTTAAGTCACATATGTGGTGTTTGAAAAGCTAAATATTTCTTATGGAATCATCTCCAGCCCATAAATGTGGTGGAGGGCAATGCTCACCCCATTTTGTCTGCTAACTTCTAGCTTTACTTTGAATGCAACTAAATACAGTGTCAATGTTATTTGAAGAAATGTCTGAGCCAAACAATGTCAAGAAAAGCCATACACAATATTTTGCAAATCAACAAGCTGTCTCCCTACTGTTATGCTTAAGGATTAACATTTACCATTTGTGCTTTATTCTTCATGTCAAGTTATGGAAACATTGCTGGCACAGTAGGACTCTGAGCTTCATCAGCCGTTAACAAGTGCATAAACGACACTTTATCTTGCTCACCGTTTCAGGACTTTTTTTGACACAGTTGATGCACACCTGTGGGCAAACAAAGCAAACACAAGGAGATGATGGATGGAGCGCTGTACCTTTTCAGACACTCACCCCCAGTCCCAGATCTGGGTTGAATCCATCATCGTTCTTTAGTTTGCTTCGCCACCCAAGTTCAGACCCAGCCATAGGCAAATCAGTCTTGACCCTATTCCTCATAGGAACAGTCCAGCCCGGACTGCCAAGCCAGGTCTACCCTGGACAGGAAACAAGCATCCTGGGACCGGTTTCGGGCTAACACTCCTCATGAGCCAGGCTAACTTGAATACAGTGGCAAACTGAGCAAGGGAGCCACGTCTGGGCATACCCTGCCAATTTAGGACAAAAAAAGCAAACACAAGGAGATGATGGCCGGAGTGCTGAACCTTTTCAGACACTCACCCCCAGTCATAGATCTGGGTTGAATCCATGATCGTTCTTTAGCTCACATCGCCACCCCAGTTCAGGCCCAGCCTTATGCAAATCAGTCTTGACCCTGTTCCTCATAGGAACAGTCCAGCCCGAACTGCCAAGCCATGTCTTCCCTGGACCGGACACAAGCATCCTGGGTCCGGTTTCGGGTTAACATCCCTCATCAGCCAGGCTAGCTTGAATCCAATGGCAAAGTGAGCAAGGGACCCACGTCTGGGCATACCCTGCCAACTTGGGGCGAACAAAGCAAACCCAAGGAGATGATGGACAGATTGCGGAACCTTTTCAGACACTCACCCCCAGTCACAGATCTGGGTTGAATCCATCATCGTTCTTTAGCCAAACCCAAGATGTACCCAAGCCGACGACCATGCAAGGCGGGAAGGGCCATCTGTTGGGGCTGGGCATAGGGCCTGGATGAAAACAAGCCGTGCAGCCAGCCCCCAGATGTGGTGGGTTGGATGCAGAGCCTGCCCACAAACAGGTATGGGCTGTGCAGGGCTGAGGATCGGTCACTCCCTGGGCGTTGGGCATGGGGTCTGGCTGCAAGCCAGGGTCTGTGTCCAATCCCCCATTGAGCACTGTCAAAATCTGTTCTCAGTAAGGTAGATGGGCGAATATGATCAAAAGGCGATGTAAATTGGGGGTTAGGCTGTTCGCGTGGGATTGGACGGACAAAGGCCATGCATGGCTGGGGGTTGGTTTTTCATGGGGTATTGGGCGCAGGGCCTGGCCACAGATGTCATGAGTGATGCCATCATTGATGTAATTTAGCATGTCATGAGTGATGTAATATATGAGGTAATGAGCAGTGTATGGTGGGGTCACAATTTATAGTTAGCGCAGTAATCTATAACTGGTGAATTTCAGAGTTTTTTATACTTTAAAACAATAGTTTTTATATTACTACATGGCCTAACTATAACATCACTTTAACGTGTGTATGTGTGTGCCAGTATGTAGTTTTTCAGAAATTAGTATTACAAAAATGTGCCAATGGTCTTTAAAGGTTTAAATACTAGAGATATCTTGACCATTATACCGTGAACAATTTACAAATCTGGGTTCAAGGACTGTTCTTGGATCCAAATAATAAAAAAAAAAAAATCTAGCCCATTGGACGAGGAAGCTTTTTCTCCGCCCATATATTTTAGGGCTCCAAACTCACAACTAAGAAGCACTCCAATTGGCTGGTTAAACTTAAGAATCTCTGCTGATGCCACCATTACAGGGTGCAGGGCATGGTCCCCACACCCAGCAAAAAACTCAAAAGACCACCTAAGGGGGCAAGGTGAGTATACACTGACCCCCAAGCTTAGATTGGAGAAGGGTGCAAAGAACCTCCAGAGTTTAAAAATGAAAAACAATAATTCATTGCACACGATTCACAGCCTTGACTCATAGTTCTCAAACCCAAGGCTTATGTCGGGCCCCTGACACCTGCAGACTTGCTTTAAATTATGCAGGGAAGCAAACATAGGCCCAGGAGTTTAATAGTTTTCAGACTCTGCATAGAGATTGCGATTGCAATTTAGGGAACTCAAGAAGTGCAGCAGGAACTCTGTTACTTCTGTCTCAATAATGGGTGCGCTGTCAATCAGTTCACCAAAGGTTTTCACAAGTCCTGAAAAAGCAAGTCAGACAGTTCTGAAAAAAATGTTTGTGCTTTGATTATGGAGATTTTATGCTCCCTTTAATCCTGTTACCATTTTTCTCACACCTGTTCTTCAATTCAATTCAAAGGGAAGAGAGATGTGATTACAATGTCCAAGTACCATGCACCTAGAAACTCCATCTAGGACCAACAAAGAGTAGTGCATGTGAAAACTAACTAGAAAGGATGTTTACTTCTACTCAATCCAGGCTTCATGCGTGTGGGGGGTTCTGTGTCCGTTGGGTCTACATATAGCAAGTTGTCTTTTCTGTAAGCAGTGGGTGGTGGATAAACTCATAAATGTTTAATAATAACAAGATGTTATGTCATTGTTTTAACATTCCAGTAGCAGGAAAGGACAAGCTTGCAGATTTTGTAAACTGGTTGACATGTGAATTCAGTCAGTGTTGGGGTATGATAGAAATCCAAATGTGCTGGCTTGCAGAGCTGGATTGGGGGCAGCCACCACTACAGTTTATTCTGCCATTTATTTATTGGAGATAGAATTTTGTAGTTGGTTTAGGAAAAGATCTTGTGTGCAAAACAGAAGTTTAGATAACATTGTTGAAGACACATCTTTTGCTCAGATTATTTTCTAAGAAATGCTTAAATAGATGGGCATGTTTTGTAAAGGGGTAATTTCCCCTGAAAGTAGACATCAATGTTTGTTGTTTAGTTTTGATTCCAAATCTGATGGCCATGCTCTTCTGTAGATCCTTCAAACTACCATGAAAACACAACATATTGACCACATGAAGTTGTAGTACTCAGAACAATCCACATGGAGGCTGAAGTCAGATACGTTTAATCAAATACATGAGTAGGATCAAGTTTACCCATTTACAAACTAAAACCGGACACCACTAAATTTCCGATAAATAGACATAGATAAGTAGACAAAATCAGACAGAAAATAGTCAGAGAGCAACAAAGAGAGCCTACCTGGGTGTAGTTCTGATGATGTGATCTTTATTGTTATTGTGCTCTTTGCTCACCTTTTCTGTAAAAGAAGATTTAAATAAAAACACGTGACACCTCAGTATACATGAGTTGCAACAGAAGCAAAGTAGAACAGTACAGTGCTGTCAGTGCTATCCCCCTCACTGGCATGCAAAAGTTGGAATAGGGTGCTAATAAGCCCCAGGAAAATATAAATCTCTAAGACAAAATTATCGGCCACAAATTTCATGGCACTTGAAACTACTCAGAGCAAACTCAATGAGAATGGAACTCACCAACATCCTCAACACCTGCATCTCCACACCAACCCTTCAAGATAGATGGAAACACTCAGAAGTCAGACCCCCTCCTAAAGAACCCTCTGCCAACCCAGCAACCTCAAAAATTACCGACCAATCTCCCCAATACACTAACCAGCCAAAGTACTTGAGAAAGCCATCAACCAACAGCTCACCAAATACCTGGAACAACATCATCTACTCAATGCCTCACAATCAGGATTCCATGCCAACCACAGCACTCAGACCGTGCTGATTGCCACCACGGACAACATCAGAACCCTCATCGACCGCAGAGAAACTGTGGCCCTGATCCTCCCGACCTCTCTGCTACGCTCAACATTGTCTCCCACCACACCCTCATCAACAGACTCCACAACATCGGCATACAGCAAAACACCCTTTCTGGTGCACACAGAGCACCTGTCTGCCTCCCTTCCCCTAAGCACCCAAGGTCATCATATGTAGCGTATCCCAAGGATCGTCCCTCAGCCCCACCCTGTCCAGCATCTACATGACCCCCCTCGCAGATGTCAACAGATCCCACGGACTCAACATAATTTCCTATGCTGACAACACTCAACTTATCCTTTCGCTCACCGAGGATCCCTCCAACAAGAAAAACCAACTTCTGCAATGCCATGACCGGCGTAGCCAAATGGATGTGAGCCAGGTGCCTCAAACTCAACTCCGAAAAAACAGAAGAATTGATTTTTGGGCAGAACACCTCCGCATGGGATCACAGCTCATGGTCAGCAGAACTCGGACCAACATCCACACCGACAGACCACGCATGCAACCTTGGCTTCATCCTCGACAGTCAACTGACTACGAAATGACAAGTCAACGCAGTCACCTCCTCCTGCTTCTACACCATTCGCATGGTCTGCAGAACCTTCAGATGGATTCCAATCAACACCAGAAAGACCATCATGCAGGCCCTCATCACCAGCCGTTTTGACTATGGCAAAGCTCTCTATGCCGGAATTTCCACCCAGCTCCTCAAAAGACACCAGACCATCCAGAACACCAAAGCCATTCTCATCCTGGGCCTCCCCAAATGGACCCTCATAACCCCCACCTCAGAAACCTCCACTGGCTACCCATCCAGAAAAGATGCCATTTGAAGATCCTCACGCATGCATACAAAGCTCTACACAACCAAGGGCTATCCTACATCAACAATCGACTGAACTTCGACCTGCCTGCAGGACACCTGCACTCCGCCTCACTCTTCCTCCAACACACCCCTCGCATCCCTGGCAGCTGCAGCGGGGGCAATCCTTCTCCTATATGGCTGCCAAGACCTGGAATGGCTGCCCCAGCACTCAGATACCCCTAGGGGTGACACTGCTGCACGTTACAAATTCTGATTGATGGATTGACTGACTCCGCTACGTGTGAGGTGTGTTGAAATAAATGGAGAAAGTACAAAGGGGACATTGACTTTTGGTTTACAAACCAAGGATATATGGACAGTGACCCTTTTTTGACCCCTAGATACTCCTGCTCCTGTTGTACCTGACAGCTGGAAAAGAAGCTCGGATGCCATCTTCACCGATATATCTTGGCTGAAAAGGTTTCGGTCTGGTAGCACTCGCCCTTCTTGTACCTTTAGCAAAGGTTCCATCTTCTCTTGCCTCAATAAAGTGCTGTAACCAAAATTATGGTTGGGTGAAACTGGGATTCCTGTGTCCGGGATGTCCACTTCCATTGGCTCTTCTTTTATCTTCGTGGTCTGCATTTCCTTGGAACTTTCGGCTATGGAGGCAAAGAGGAGACAAACATGAGGATGCTTGTCAGTGTTGGTGGAACATTTATAGAACACGTCAGGGTCTACAACCCTCTATTTTAACAGGCCGAAGATTATAACAACACCATATAAGTTACTGTGAAACACTCACACGAAAAGTAACCTAAACAGAAGCAAAACACAAACAGATATTCAGTCAAATACATTTTATTCTAGCCTCACATACGAAGCACATTCTCATCTTAGAGCTATTTGTTGTCAGTGAAGAACACAGTGTGACCAACACAGCCGAAATTTGAATCGTTTGTTCCATCAGCCATTGAAACTGTTCTGGGTGGGCAACTTTTTACATTTTGTCAAAACCGATTCCTACATTTATATAGTGAGCTACATTTTACATGTAAATTCAACTCATTTTCCTAACGTATCTCGATTTTTAAGAAAGGCAGAGCAGTCTCAGAATGAATACAGACACCATCTGTTTGCCTTCGCACGTGGGTCCAAGTCAAAATGTCCATTTTAGGCAAACACCAGCTATTTTCTGGTGATGTTCACAAACTGCATGGTTGCACCACTAACCCTAGCAGACACATGCCAGTAGGGCTGATGGAAGTCCTCCATGTACGATACATCGAGTCTTTTATTAACAACATAAAATAACAGTGTGTTCTCTAAAATTATGCTAATGATTTCCAAAAGATTTTATTGACAATAAAAATATCTCAACCTACTTCTCAGAAAAGATTTTTTTGTCTGTCACTAAACTAAACCACATTGCCACTTTACAGTCTTTGCTACTGCTGAGAAAAAGGGAACCTTCTATGAAATTAACAAAAAATAAAGGTATAAGGGAATTTTCACTAAAATGTAAAACCAAACTGAGGAAATTTTTCATGAATTTTAATAGGCCACATACATCCGGTTAGGTCAATCATTTTTCACAGGAGTTGCAAGGACACTCCTTTCATGATCAGCCTGAATTTTATGGCATAGGTCCATTTTATAGGGTTATTTAGACTTTAGTGGTTTTTGTGACTGCATAAAAACAAGGAGTTGGAAATAGCATGTGCACAGTGATTCGAGTGTGCTTTTGGGCTCAGTAAAAAGAAAAATGACAAGAGACAAAAGTAAATGTGTGTTCTGCCTTTTCACACGCTGGTACACCATTTTTCACATCAAACACGGGCCCCTACCCTCAAGTTTGACCAAGTGGTATGTGCATCGGCCAAAATGCAATGTAGCCCAATGTTGGCTCTACTCCTGGTAGGAGCTGGTACTAAAAAAGGCGAAAATTGTGTTTTCACCCACTTTAGTCCTACTGCCACAGTCTGAGTGGCCCTATAAATGTGAAAACTCCAAATACAATACTGAATTGCGTTTTCTAAATGGGTCTCGTGCTCGCTTAAAACGAAGCTGAAAATAAGTATAAAAGGATATGCCTGTTAGCAATAACTGGGAAAAATGTGTACACACCTATTCTGAGCTGAATATTACTGTAAGGTCTGAGTCTAGCTAACAGGTGTCCCTCAGAACCACAGGGCTACTGTGTATACTATACAGAGACAACTGAGGCTACCCTATCGCTCAACACCAGTGTACAGTACACAGCTATTCCTCAAGAATTATTTCCACTCTGTCATTCAAAAGACTCACATTGCATCAAAAATGTTTAGATTTTCAAGAAAAACATGATATACCTCATGAATACGGTTATTACAATACAATACAGTCTGGCAAATGATCCTAAAGTTATTCAGATAATTCTAATGTACTTGAGCAAATAAACTTAGTGTATTTAGCTTACAGAACATAGTGAATTATAGAAATGTAAATGTCTCTTAATGAATCAGAAAACGAGATCGATTTCTTTTAAGTTATCTGAAACCGAAGCGGTCCAGCAATTATTTTCATCCCTGATTCATAAGCTTGAAATTAAATCCAAGACTTTCAGATTACTTTTGAAAGATTCCCATCTTTTTTCCTAATACTTGAAGTTGTTTAGGAGTTTGCACACTCTAGACCAGGAGACTCCAACCTTTTCTGTAATAAAAGCCTCTTAAGTTCAATGAAAGTCATCGAGAGCTACTAATATTAGTGTTGTAATAGTGACCACATCAGAGGAGATTGCATTAGTGTCCACCACATGCAAGGTTACTGCCAATGATCAATACAGTGCATCCGGTATGGCTGCCAGCAGTAATATAAAAAAAACTTTGACAATATATTATGCCTCTACTTGGGTAAAACATAACAACCATAGCTGCAATGCTTCGACACCAAGGTAATATTATCTGTAAAAAGCCTCCACAATTCCACGTGATTTATCACTCAAATATCAGCTTTAAATATATTTTGGAAGTAAATGCAGCCATTTTCTCCAAATATTAGCTTATGGATTCTGAAAATATATACAATTTAGTTTCGAATATATACATTTTCAATTTTAATATATTACCTATATAAATTCAACCAAGCAAAAGCTTCTAATTTAGCATGCTGGTAGCACACAGGAGAGCTATTTACAGGAAGCTGGAGAGCTACCAGTAGCTTACCACCTACTTGTTGGAGAAGCCTGCTCTAGACAGAGCTATGTGGATTTCAAAGCATTTCAAAAGAAAGATGGCACCCTAAAAGTTTGATTCAGACTAATTTCCCATTAACACTTGAGAAAACGTAGGGCTTGTCCACAGAATCATCTTGAGTTTATAAAAGAATATAAAAGTCTCACCCGCTGACCAGGATCTCAGGGACCCCAGGCACAAATCTTTTAGAAAGGCTACTTTGCATTCAAGAAGAGTGAACACTTGAGCATGGGCTAAAATTATTCCCCAGTTTTAAATTAGATAAGATTATTTAGTACAAATGTCAGAGACGGTTCATAGCGTAGGCAGAATCTTCTTCTTCGGCCCTCTAGGGTATCAAAGATTACAGCATATTACTTAAATGAAACAAGTATGCACCATTTCCTGCACAAAGCATTGATGCAAATGAAAAAGTAATTTCCTTTGCTAGTGTCTTCTAACCTTACTCTATAACGCCTGTACAGCTCTATGGGATGTTTGAGTTGGAAGAGTAGGACCTCAGTCATCAGGGTGCCAAGCATTGAGGGCTTGATTCACAAAGGTAACCTTACCCTTTTTATTCCTTTTTTTATTTTTTTTATTATCAAGACACGATTACACATATATCATACGGATACAACATGACCTGATGTTTTATACAAATGAGCTCCTTATGAGAGTGAACAATTACACATTGGATTCACAATATATAATATTGTTATATACATTTTTCATATTCAGTCATGCATCCATTGTGCGTTTACTTTAGGCCAGTTAACATCCCATTGTCTTATTCTCTGTTTAGTGTTCCTACAGTGTTCAGGGCTAATCGCTGTGTGTCCTATCCCTATCAGTTCAGCCGGTTACATCTCGCTTCCGCAAAGTGCAGTTGTCCTCACACTTTAGATCATGTTTACATTTTTTTGCAATTCACAAAGGAATTTTATAAGCAGTATCTTTACGAGTGCGGAGTCTCCGCACTCATGGCAGAGACTGCGCACATAAAAAGTTAGGCAGTCGTAAATATATTACGCATAGAATTCCTTGTGATGTGCAAAAAAATTGTAAACTTACATAATAGAGTAAGATTACTTTTGTAAATCGGGCACTAAATACTTTAGCTGCTGCCACCATGGTACACATAGTTGGCTAAGGTCATCTACATGTGTTACTACTGCTTCTGGAGTCACCCTGGGAAAGAGCATATAAGGTGATACACATTCAAATTTATATAAATACCTGAACAAATCAAGCCAGACAACTCAGAACCGAAGAGTTACTTCTGGCCCATAGGGTTAGAGCCTGTACTACAACTAATCTAAGGAACATATTTATTCTCATAATAGTAAAGGATGTTTTTTTGAAGACAACAAGAGTACTTGGAAATCGCATGATTTTTCATAGTTTATCGAGCAATCAAAAGGATGCAGTAGGGTGACCAAAGAACTGCATGACTTTTGTTGTTGCTTTCATAAGTCAATTGTACAGGGCCTCCTTCCCTTGTCATTGCAGGTTCGGACAACCCCCACATCCAGGGGCCGTATTACATATACAGCGCACTTTCCCCGTTTCCGCCACGGAACACCTTTAAATAGGTGCGCCATATGCAAACAAGGAAAGTGCACTGTACTACAGTTGTAGTGTCTTGTGAGTTAGAGATGACATGACCCTTTTGGTTCCTGATGGACTCTGCAGAACAATGATGTAAGTGTGTGGCTTTGGGTTATAGAATCCATGATATAGAATGTTCAGTTCACGGTTAAACGCTGAGGAATAAAGATGTGTAATACCAACCTTTGTGTGTGGTGGGATCATTTACAAGTACCAGGGCTGGGGTAGGATGCTGCAACAGTGAATGCTCTGCCCCCAAGCCAGCTGCAAACTCGGGCTGCCCTGGGGGCAGTGCATTCAAGTGAAATACGGAGCAGCTGATTTAAAGGTGCTCCATGCTTCACAGTGCAGGCGGCATGCCACCTGCACTTTGAAGAGGGCAGAGAAATCCCCTTGCAGGAGGGTGTGATGAGTGACTGCACCTGCCTGTAAAGGGATATCTGGCTGTCCATAGGACCCTCCCCGCTTCAGAGGGATGCCATCCGGGGGTGCACGTACAGTGCACCACATTTTTGTGTCACACTTACATTGCTCCTCCTGCCATTACAAAGTGTCTGCTTCAATTGAAGGGACGTGTGTTAAGGGGGATCTGAAGGTGTTTGAGAGAAAAACCGAGTGACAAGGCTAAAGAACTTTAGTCTGGTGCATTTGTTGGGGTCACAGAGGTTCTCCAAGATGATCTTCTGCTTTGACAGGATAGACGAGCAATGTTGTCCGGGTATTAGTATCCTAAAGCTTACAAATGATAACCTTGAAAAAGCACACACCACAGATGGACAGGGGCACAAAAAGTTGCCAAAAGAGCTTGTTTCTTAATGGGGCATGAAAGGAAATAAAGAGGGGTACGTCGTGAATAGACATCACTTTACAAAATAATAGCCTTCAAAGTCTTCCTCACAGTTGCAGCTTTTCTAAAATACAAAAAGAGACCACGAATATAGGTACATTCCTTAAAGTGGTGCTTTTGAAGTCATGAACTTAACTAACATTTACTCCATGAACCTTGTCTCTGTCGGTAAAGGAGCTGCTATTAACGGTCCTGGCATAGAAAACAGAGAGACAGACCCTGGTTGATCCTGTATGTACATCTGAAATCACCTCAGCATTCGAGGATGAATAGGTAAAGGGTGCCATCCTAGCTCTATGAAAAAATGTGAGGAGTTTTGAAACAGAAAGATACAAGACATTAGAAAAAGTGTTTGGGTTGACATTAACGCCACTGGGATGTCAGTGTTCAAAGTCAGACATTTTTACAAAGTGAAAAACTTAGAAGTACTTCTACATACACCATTAGCTGAAACATAAGCTCTCCTTGCTCAACCTTGACACCTTCTGAGCAAGGCCCAAGGAAAGGGATGAGATCACAGTTGTTGACTTTATACCGGAGAGCTCAGTAGAAAAGCGTGGAACATACGCTTCGGTAGTGGGAATATGCTGCGATGAAGAAACGCTTATGAATACCATTGTAAATAACGATACTCTGGGGTTCGTTAGTTATCAGGTCCAATAAATAGCTCAGATTACATGTTATTGGGGAATACCATGAGGATTTTGGTGTTTAACATGCCAAATACCGTACACATTTCTCCTGTTCAATTTCGGTAGGTTTGACCTGCCGAAATTTAACAAAGCTTGAGGTATTGAATGCATCCGATAATTATTAGATGCGTTCAATACCTTTTAGTTTGTAATTCTGATCCTTGCGTTAACAGGGGTTTACGCACGAGTCGGACTATAACGAGCCACTCATAATCAGGCTCTATGTGGCATATTAAACTTAAAGGTGTAAAAGTTATGTAAAAATTATTTTCTGTTATAATAGTCACCAGGCTCAGGAGCAGGCTTAAGTGGTTTTTAGAGTTAGCGTTAGACTATGGGGAAGGTCACTGGAATCATGCAGCAGGAGAGGGCCAAATTATGCGGAAGGGCTGACTAATTATACGGCATAAGGTGGCACATAGTGTTAAAATGATAAAATATTGAGGTAATACTATCTGGTAAAAGGTTTCACCTAATTAGCACCCAGTTAAAGGAATAAGCAAAAGAAAAGTGACCAATCAACCTTTGCAAAAGGCCTTCCACTGCGCACCATCACATATCGCTGCATGTTTTGTAACTTTTAATCAGTTTGAGTTAGAACTAGAAACAATTTTTTTTTGTTAAGATTTACAGATTATGCAGCAGATGGTGCATTATGTGGCAAATGTTGCAAAACCATAATTATGTAGAAAATGCTGCAGACGCAAATTGCATAATTCTATTGGCCCTGACCAAGGATATAGTTTAGAATGAATATTTAGATTAGGCATATATTTAGTGCTAGGTTTAAGATTAGTGTCGGTGGATACAACTAGCATTTTTACAGACATTTCATTAATGTGGTTGATTTACTGTTCACTGAAATTATCATGTTTGCAATTCTTCATAGTGGGTTCTTCATGATGGTGTTTAATGGTATTCTTCATACACGTATTTTTTATGCGAGCATAGGTAATTCAATCATTGCGGCTAAGGTGACAGGCACACTGATGGGCCTAATAAAAACCAGTGGTGCCCTTAGGCCCAAAGCCAAAGCTCTGAATCGTGGTCCATTTTAAACTGTGTTTATAATGGACCATGATTGAGAGCTCTCTACTTGAGACTGAAGGCACTGCAAGTTTCTCACTGTGCCTATCAGTGAATTAAAGCAACTTAATATAAAAAAAAAGACTTACTTACCTGTTGCCTAGTGCTGGGTGCTCCGCTTCATCTCAGCAGCACATGATCCAAGAGCTCCAGCAAGCAACTCCCCTCTCTTTACCAATCCGGAGGCATCTCTCAGCAACATGGGAGAAGCACCAGGATTGGCTGGAGCCGGCTGGTATGACGTTTCTTAAAGCACTGGGGTTCTGTGCTTGCTCTCCACCCAGCTGTCTGAGACAGATTGGGTTGGAGTGTTTAAAGTGCGCATGTCAGACTGGCTGTCGCAAGATGGCTGGCCAAAATGACATGCGCATTTTAAGCTAAGTGAACAGTATTACTCTCTGCTGCTGCCCCACCCCCAGACTTGGCAGCTGCCAGCAGGCAAAATAAAATAGTAACAACTGTGCTTTATTACCATTTTATTTTTCATGTTTCCTATTCTCCAGTGGAGGGGGCGACGCTTATCTGCTCTCATGGAGGCACAGCTGCTGAATTCAATTATAAAAAGCGATGAAATTATTCCTATCTATCATTAATATTTTGATATTTCATAAGGGAAAGTGAAACAGGTTGAGTTACCTGGATTGCAGAAAATTGCGCAGGGACTGGAATTTCAATCAAGAAGACTTCCGGAGACAAAAGAGACACTTTAAAATACTGATGATAATGTTAACTATCAATTCCAATCTATGGACGTGTCCCTATTTATGCCAGTTATATGAAGTTAATCTTTCGTTGGGTGAGTATATTTTATTATTATTTGTTTCAGTTTGCTTGAGAACATCTGCAAATGTTTTTATCACTTTGATTTACAAGAGACTGAATACTTCAATGATGATCATTCCAAACTCAAGGCTTCCGGGAGATTCAGGACCACTATGAATAGGATGTGTCCCCTTATGCAGGTATTGTACACATCAATTTTCAACTTGGAAGTCATCTTGCTCGCTGTGTGTTCTAATGGATAGTGAGATATCTCATGCTTGTACAGCACTCGTCATTCTGTAGCGGGACTTCTTGCAGCAACACCTAAAGCGCGTTTCACAAAGGTAAACTTACATCTTTGTGTAAGTGTACTACTTTTTGGTATTCAGAAACTATGTGTGGAGTTTTATAACTCCGCACTCCCTAAATGTATGTGTACAAAGTCCCCCACCCCAATTGCAGAGTCTCCAGGTGCGAAGAACTCCTCACACATAAGCATAGGGAGTCAAAAAACTCTGTACGTAGTTTGTGACTAACGAAAGTAGTAAACTTACATAAAAGTGTAAGTTTACCTCTGTAATTAGGACCTTATATCTAACAAAAAAAACGTGATGGGAGGAATGCTTGCCTGCCTATTGGAGCAGGGTCATGACTGATGTCAATGAGGTCATTTGAGATATCAATAATGACTTCATTTAACATTTTATGAGTGAAGTAATATAGGAGGCCATAAGCAGTGCATTCTGGGGGTACAATTTATAGTTAGGTCATTGGAATATAACTTGTGAATTTCAGTGTTTCTTTATTTTTTAAAGAATTAGTAGAACTCATTTTAACACTCAACAATATTGTTACTTTAACCTTTGTTTTTTCGCGGAAAAATAAATATATATATATTCAATGAAAAAACCAAAGGTTTCACACATGTTATAGTTAGCTGGACATTTCACTCGTAAAAAACCAATGAAATTCCCCCGTTATAGTTAGTTCAGCTAACTATAACTCGCGCGCCCGCAATGCACTACTGATGACGTCACATATTACATCACTCATGACATGGTCAGTGACATCACTCATGACATCACTGATGACATCTCAAATGACATCACTGATGACATCATCCAGTGAATGTGTGTTTTTCTGAAAATTAAATATGTTTTATATATGTATATCTCAAGGTCGATGGAAGAATAAATGAGTATATAAGTGTCTAAATTGATGATTTGTTTCTGAAAAATTGATTGTATAACTGACTGATTAAGTGTATCTTAGTGAATACATGGCTTAGTGAGTAATGTTTAAATGTGTAAATACCTGTATCAGTCTCTCACTTTGTGTATAAGTGGCTGCATGGGTTGGTGAGTAGCTACATGGGTGTCTATATAGGTTATTAGTTGGTTTTTTGAGTATCAGTCTAAGTATCTTCATGGTGCAGTGGGGGGTATTACGTAGTGCATAGGTGCATGAATGAGTGACTCACTGTTTGTATGTGTTGAAGTCAGCATGTGTGCAGGACTGTATGGGTGGATGAGTGTGTGCATGGGTGTGTTAGTGAGTGAATGACTGTCTCAATAGTGTCTTCATAAGTAACTACATATGTTTTAAACTAGTATATGTGACTTTTGTTGTTTATAAGTGAGTATATGTGAGAGTGAG
This sequence comes from Triturus cristatus, assembly GCF_964204655.1. Classification (NCBI taxonomy): domain Eukaryota; kingdom Metazoa; phylum Chordata; class Amphibia; order Caudata; family Salamandridae; genus Triturus; species Triturus cristatus. The sequence continues at coordinate 503,935,863 of NC_140582.1, forward strand.
AGATTGGAAGAGTTCCTGTATGAATAAGTATGTGTTTCTATAAGTGATTGTTAAAAAGACTAAGTATGTGTAAGTTTCTGTTAAAGTAAGTGTGCTGGTGTGTGTATAACTGTATATGCAAGTAAATGGATGTTTGTTTCTTTATTAGCATGAGTGACTATGTGTGTGAGTAACTCTATGGATGAGTGGGATTGTGTTACAGGATGTTTAGGTGTATGAGTACATATGATGTGTGAGTACATGTATGAGTGACTGTATAGGATTGTTGGTGGATGAGTGGATGTGTATGTGGATCTTAGAATTACTGAATAGGTTGTTGTAACTGTTATTGGTATGTCCATTGTTTTGAAAATTTTAGTGTCTATTTTTGAATGTTTGTATCAAAGGTTATATTAGGGTGAGAGGAGGTCTACCACTCTGTCACAAGGATAATGTCATCAGTGATGTCATTTGAGATGTCATCAGTGATGTCATGAGTGATGTCACTGACCATGTCATGAGTGATGTAATATGTGACGTCATCAGTAGTGCATTGCGGGCGCGCGAGTTATAGTTAGCTGAACTAACTATAACGGGGGAATTTCATTGGTTTTTTACGAGTGAAATGTCCAGCTAACTATAACATGTGTGAAACCTTTGGTTTTTTCATTGAATTTCTAAGGTTTTTGAAATGCTAATTCCTAACTATAACGTGTGTGAAACCCATGTTTTTTTCAGTGAATTTGCAAGGTTTTTTAAATGCTAATTCCTAACTATAACGTGTGTGAAACCCATGGTTTTTTCAGTGAATTTGCAAGGTTTTTGAAATGCAAATTGTTTTTTTTTTTACATATTTTTATTTTAATTTTCTATCCTTTTTTAAAGACTATGGTTAAATTTTTAAAATTCTATAATATGTTTTTTTAAATATATTTTATAAAATAAACATGTAAAATTTATTAGCAATACATTTTTTCCTTTTTTTTTTATTTTTTTTTTAGTACGCGTACCGTAAGCTTACGGTAAGCGTACGGTTTACGCAACGTCCGTAATTTATCTACGCTGTTTGCGTATAGTTACGCAATTTGCGTAGCCGCGCGTCCTCCGCGTGGGACGCGTACGCGTGTACGCTACATGCGCACGTTACGCGGAAGTGTCGGGGAGTGACTGTTAAGCGCATGCGCGCAAGCGCGTGTCTTTTTTACGCGCATGCGTACTTTTGCCGTAAGCGCACCGTAAGCGCACCGTAAGCGTACGGTAGGTCATGTGATCATGAAACACAACTTTTGATTGGTTGAAACTACTTTCAGTTCTAGAACTCTCCTACACCACACCCATTCCCCTCATTTCTGCTTGTGATCCCTTAGGAGAAGGAGCTGGGTTGTCTTTGTGATACGATGGCAGAACAGCAGAGCCCTTCTGAGAGTGAGGCTAGCAGCACTACCTTGAGGCAGAGAGCGAGGAAACAAAAGACCTCTTACGTATGGGATTATTTTACTTTTCCAGAAGGCCAGCAAAAGGTAAATGCACCCTTAGTGACTTGCAAGCTGTGTAAGCGTGTACTTTCAAGAGGTAATCCTGACAGGAAGTATTCCTTTGGGAATCACACCATGATGAGACACCTTAAGGATGTACACAGAAGGACACATGCTCGACTTACTGAAGGTAACCCTTCAGTAAATCAACCAAGCACATCCACAGCAGCTCAGCCTGGACCATCATCTGCAGAGCCGAGTCCTTCTTCTGCAGGTCAGGTGAGCCCTTCATCTGTGGGGGGAGCATCTCCTTTTTCTGGTCCTCTGGAAATTAACCCTCGGTTTGCGAGGGTTGAAGTACGGTGCGCCCATTGTCACGATCTAATTACTTATAGGGAGACCAGTGTTTCCCTAGTGAACAGTAAAATAGATCAGCACACTTGTCGTACCGTCTAATATTCCCAATCTTTCTTTCCTCTGTCCCTGCATGAACACAACGGCTCTTTTAAGAGCCAACCTTTCCTTTCATCTATTTTTTATATATTTTTTAAAAAACGTTTTTTATTTTTTTTTACCGTACGCGTACGGTACGCGTATTTTTTTTTTTTTTTTTTTTAAAAACACTAAAAATCAATTATCACATTACAAGGTCCTTGAGAGACTACAATTAAAAACTGAAAATGTGATTGTAGAGAAGTAGAAAAAAAGGAACCATGATACTATTGACTTACCATACCCGCTCAAAAAAATATTTATTCATTTGTTTTTTTTAAAAATTGCTTTAAAAATGGTTCTAGGTTTTGAAAATTTTCTATATCAATCTGAAAAAAAAGAAAAAAGTATTAATATTTTTTAAAACATTTTATAATACAGTACACATATTTACATATTTATCAAAAAATATTTTTGCCTTATTTTTGCTGTTTTCAGAATATATTGCATTTCACTATAAATTGTGAAAGCAATTGCATTCATCATTTAACAGCGGGCAAAAAAAAAATAACAATCTCAAATAAAATATTGTATTAAAAAAGCCCAGAATCTCTTTTTACTTAAACTTAACAATATAGAAATGCATAATATTCTAAAAAATATCATCTAATATCAATACTTATTTCTTTAAAATACCATCTGATATTTTTGTTTCAGAAGTATAATCACAATATTATATCTCAAATAACTCCACAATACATCTGGTTCCATTTTCTTTAGGCCAAATAGTAATTTTAAAATTCTTTTTTGATTAAATTTCCAATGGTAATCCAATAAAATTCTAAAGTTTAATTTGTACAGATCTCACCGATTCTCTGTAACATATTGGTTCCCGAAAGATTTATTAATAATTTATTAAGTCCACAATAGAATTGGTTACCTTTCCGCATGGCCAAATAGTAATTTAAAAAATCTTTTTTGAAAAAATTTCCAATGGCACTCCAATAACATTCCAAAATTTAAATTGTGCAGATGTTACCGATTTTCTCTAAATTTTTGGTTTTCGAAAGTTTCATTAAAAATTACACATTACAATTGGTTATCTTTCCATTAGGCCAAATGATAATTTAAAAAATCTTTTTTTTTGAAAATTCCAATGGTAATCCAATAAAATGGTAAAATTGTTTTGTCCAGATCTTGCCAAGTCTCTCTAAAATTTAGGTTTCAGGAAGATTAGATAGGAATTTGCTAAATCAAAAGGCAAACGTTGCTTAAAAACCAATTGGGAATCATTACACAGTGTCCAGCCTTTTTCACATTTAAGATAAACTGTGTAATGTCCAGAAGTAACAGTAGGTCCTTCATGGAAAATTATTGCAACAGTTACAAAAGTTTTTCCTGAAATTGATAATTGCTGTCCTGTAAACTTCTTTATTAAAGTATCCAATTTTGAACCATCAGCTCTACATCGTTGCATCATTAAAATTACATACTGTCCGTATTCCTTTAAAATTAACGTTGAAAACATGTCAGATTGACACTCACCGCATTGCATGCTATGATTAGCATCTTTAACTAATTTAGCAAAAGTGACTGTTTTACTCTCTGGCAATGTCAAATAAATAAACCTTTCATTATCAACATTAGAGCCACATATATTATAACAGTTTTCACAACTATGTTCCCATTTATAAGAGAGACCAAATAAATTATCAATTGCAACTTCTTCTTCTTCCAGTACCTGAAGAAAATACATCAAAAATTCTTGTGCGTCTTGCTGTTCATTTTGAGAAAACTGTGTTCGTCCTGAACAAACATCTAAAAGTTTTCTAATTTCAGTAGCACTTTCTATTTTAGTTTTATCAATACTCAGCTTTTCAAAAAGGAGACTCAGCTCAGAACAGAATCTTTTTCCCTGATTTACTATTATCTGCTCTTGCAAACTTTCCAGATAAAATGCAACATTCAGCACTACATTAGCGTAGCAGTTGACACCAGAGCTATTTTCAAAATGACATCCTACAACCTGTTCTTCTTTTTCCTTACTCTTTTTGCTTGCAATTACATCACTCCTCTTTTTTTTCCTCCTCTCTACATCTTCATTACAGATATTCTCATTTCTCCTTTTACGAGAAACTACACGTTTCTCCAACACAGGATACTGACCTAAATGAGGAACATAGCTTCTTCTTAATCTATTATACTCCTTTACACAATTTGTATCAGCACTAACTTTTGAGTCATCAAAGTCTATCATGAATAAACCTGATAATGTTTTCACTCGTGACAAAGCAACATATGCCATACCTTCTTTGAACACAGTTGAACCAATGTTCACAAATGCACAATCTACAGTCAATCCTTGAGACTTGTGAATAGTTACAGCATATGCTAGCGAAAACGGAAACTGCTTCCTACGTACATATAAGTCTTTCACAAGCATGAAACGAACTGTACAACGACAAATGTCTTTAACTTCTTCTATCTGATCAAATTTTATTTTTAAACATTCAATTCCATCTTTTTTCTGATAATTAATAAAACCCACAACTCTTCCCATAGCTCCATTAACTAAACCTTTTTCAACATCCAAATTTCTCCTTAAAAATACTCTACAGTTCATGCAAACATATAGATTTTTTTCTAATCCAGCTGTTTTGGAAATGTTCTTCTCTAGTGAATCCAATTTATTTTTCAGTGTGCCTGTTAATGTGATAGTAATTCTTCCATCCTCAATTTTGTCCACTGCTTCCAATTTCCTGATCTCTTCCTTTTCCAATTTCAAAAGCTCCTCATTGAATATTGAGCATTCACGTAGAGTTGGCATTAAGCAGATGACACTTTTGTTTTCTGCAATGTTCTTGTATATCTTCTCTGCAACTATTTCTTCCTTTGGAAATAAATTATGTAGCAGCCGACTCTGTAATGCTTTTTTGCCAACTTCAGTGAGTAGTCCAATTCTGATATCTTTCAGAATACTTCCATATTCTTCATCGCTTGCTTGCCTCATATTAGTAGTAAGTTCCTTGTACTCAAAGAAGGACCAAATATTTGTATTTCCGATGCTTCCCAATGACTTCTTCGTGTCTTCATGTGTGACAGTATTAAACACTGGTTGTCCTTTAACTGGAGTAAGTTGCAAAAGATCTCCAAAAACTATGACGTGTTTTCCACCAAATAACATGTCATAGTCTGTCAGAATTTGCTGCATTCTTAAATGCACAAAGGCAAGCATTAAGTTTGAAACCATGCTCACCTCATCAATAATGAGAACTTGCATCTTCTTCAATACTCTTGAAACTTCCAAGGATGCTTCTCCAGTTAGCTTGTTGTATTGTATTTTGTTCTCATGCTCCACTGGTAACATTAGCAAACGATGTAAAGTGATTCCTTTTATGTTATATGCTGCTAACCCAGTTGGAGCAGTAACCACACAAGACAAAGTAGAATCCGTTTTTTGCTGTAGGTAGCTTCTGATGACTTTAATTAGGAAACTTTTTCCAGTTCCAGCTTGTCCGCTTACATACATCCTGATTGGATGAAATGATGTGCATGAGCACTCTTTTTTTTCATGTAGAAATCCGTGATCAATTTTGTTTCTGATCTCTTCATAAATTTGTTGCTGCTCTTCATTCAGTTGTCTTTCCAAATTTTGTAAGTCTATAAATTCTTCTTGAGCTTGATTCATAGCCGTTTCCACTTCATTCATGGCTATTGATGCTTCATTTTCAACGATTGGTTGTCCTAGGGGATCTTGACTGAGTGTTCCTGAACTTTAGCTGTCCTGAGAACTGTCTCTAGCTATTTCTGCTGCAATTGTAGTTTCCTGTTCAATTTCTTCATTTAACATTTGCAGATAACTTGAGAATGTACTGCATTGTATGCTGTCTTTGCAAGCATTAAAAGAATCTTAATAGCTTTGAAATTCTCCCAGTAGTTCATCCTCTGTACGCCATGGTTTAAACAACTGTAAAAGAGCCAAGTAGTAAAATTCCTTCTTGTCAGTAGTGTCGCAACTCAGCTTCCTGTGATTTATCAAACTTCCTTTTGTTTGCTTCACCAAACATCCTTCCTCACCAATGACTTTATATTTTCCATTGTTGATGTCTTCTGCGGCTTTCCGTGAATAAATGTAGTTCTGCAGCACTTCATAGAGACACATGTTCTCCAGATGTTGACTTCTCTTGGGATAATATGTGTCCAACATGTTTGATTTCAAAATATCTGTACTTTCTGGGTCATTCTCGGCCAAATATTCAATTTCTCCAACAGATTTCAGTACCCGATTTCTCATTGCTGCAAGGCCTAAACTTGCCCAAATTATTCTTCTTGATTTCGAGTAGAGACTTGCAGAAGATAACCTATCTGAACATTCGTAGGATCCAATTTCTCGATGCGATAACATCTTCAAACTGAAACTGTACAGCTTCTTACTGACAGTCTTCTCGTGAGAAATCTCTTCCCACATTTCCTTCAATTCTGTTTTTTCTGATTTCGTAATGTAAGACGTTACATATCGAGCAACAGCAATGGAATTGTCAGCTACATACTGTATATCCATGTTAGCGTTCCACATGGATAAAATCACTGGGTTGTAGTCATTTATATTTTTTGATTCTTCTTTTCTTTTTAGGTTGTAGGTATTCTTAGGTGATTTTCTTGTGATAGTATGTCTCACAGCTGACATAAAACTGTTTACTCTTCCATTTGAAAGAACAGGTCTAGGAAATCCAAATCGACATTTAGTGTAGTATTTATCTTTGCTCTTGTATTTCCGTCGACAGTATTTTCCACACTGATGACTTTGGAAACGTAAAACTTGCTCCTTTAACTTTTTCTCTTCTGTGCTTTTTGGTATAGCACATGTTGCATATTCTTCAATGTAAGATAACACTGCTTCATCAGTATCTGTTCCAAACTTTGGGGCATCCTTGATCCACAACAGCATATGAATATGAGGAGCACCTCTTGCCTGGTACTCTTTTCTCCAAAAGAAATCCACTACTTCTCCTAGAGGTGGATTTTTTTTATTGCAGATGAAGGACATCATAGCCTCAAATCTATGATTGAAATATCTGCAAACATTAACCGGATCCAATGAGCACAGTTCTCCTGCTGTCTTGTATTCGATGTTTTTAATGTTTGAATTTGCCTCTCGTAGAAAATCCAGTAAATCATCCCAAGCGTACTCGGCACAGCTTAGGGTAACGAACCATGTTGGTGTTCCTAAATTCCGTAACATGCATTTTAATTCACCATGGCGTCGGTACCAATATTCATTTGTCCCACGCTGACAAGCCATCAGATTGATCAGTTGTGTTTCCAAATGATCATCTCGGTGCTGCACTTTCTCCATAAAATCCTTAGCAGACACATTTTGTAAATGTACTCCACTTTTTAAAATGTGATTTACTGCATAAGACAGTGCAGACAAATCACTTTCAAATAAAAGATGGAACAAATAAGGAATACTTTGTCGAAATCTGGGATCTTCAGCATATAGTCTTGTAGTCCGATACTCAGAAGCTGGAATCTGTTCCGGACGTTCATCGTATCGTCCTCCTTTTCCTTTAGGAAACAGCTGGGGAAAACATCGAGCTTCCAAGCTCTCCTCCCATACACTCACGGGAGTTCCTTTTGCTTTCTTCATCTGAAAGAGATCAATATTGTCTCCCATAACTTCTTTTGAATGAAGAGGATGTATGCTAAAATGTTCATAAATTTCTTCTTCCTTTGACTTGTCCACTTTTTCAATTTGTCCAGTTGGTGTTTCTGTGTCTTCTTGTAAATCTTCTTCTTCTTCTTCTTCTATATAAATTGATTCATACCATTTGTTATTCCTTTTCAAATACAAATTTGCTCTTTGTACTTTCCGCACATCTACCAGCTCCTGCCAAATCTTCTTTTTCTTTGTAGGTACACCATTAACCAGAATAATTAATGGTTCAGTTTCCAAAGTATCCGCATCAATAGTTTCCATATTTTTTTTCAAATCCAAGGGCAAATACACCACTCTACCTTTTAAACCTCTCAGTAAATCTGAAGGAGGTAATTTACCAGTTTTGGGCTCCATACGTACTATGGTCTGGAACGGATGAACACATTGAATGAGTATAGACTCATATGTATTTAATTCAGAAAGTTCAGCAGGAATAGCATCCAATTCTAAATTATTATGTACAGCTCTGGTCGGCATTCTATTTTCCTCTAACTTGTTGTAACAGTATTTACAAATACGCTGATCTTCACCCAATTCAAAACAATTTTCAAGAAATATATATGTGGCAAAATCCATCCACTTATAATTATCTTCATTTTCACTCTTTCTGTAGAGATCAACATTCCTAGTTTGTTTTCTATAATGAGTTCTGCGGCAACAAATACAAGTAAAATTTGGTCTTTCATTAGAGATTATTGCAAATTTTGTTATGTGATCATTAAATGTCTTACTTACAGAGGGTTCTACATTCTCTTCCACTTCTTCCTCATTTACTGTGTCCTTCTCTGCACTGTTTTGTTCAGGACCAAAGTAACAAAACTGAATTTCATCAACAACCTTCTCTACATCTGATACCGTTCCTCGGAACAGAGCCCTATTCAATTCATTTAACTTTATTGCTGGACTTTTAGCAAAATACAACCGTCTCACAAACTTTCTCATTTCAGTATGATGAACAGCCAGCATCCTAAAATGATGGAAAACACTATTACACACTTTTCTAGATAGACAAGCCAGAGAATGACCCTGCAAACCAGTATTCTCTCTCACTCTGCATGGATCCAGACTTTGAAGCACCTTAATCTTCTGTTTTATACTTTTTTTACTATATTCTCTTAGAAACTCACGAAATTTGTCAATAGATTCCTGACGCACAGTGCAAATACTACTACAATTCCAAGTGTACACTGGGGCTTTAGGACGTCTCCCCATAGCCTCATCCGCCATCACTTGTACCTCATCTCTTGGAACCATTATCTCCTTCTCCATTATGCAACCATTTTTCACTTCGGAAGCACGACCTCTGGTGTCAACTGCATGCAGCAAACTATTACTTTGAAAATAGCTCTCTTCATTAAAAAAAGGTTCACTACTTGAACTATGCATCCACTTTCCTAAAAACACTTTACAAAAGTTTGTTCTGTTCACTACTCTTTTCCTTTTGCTATGTGATTTCAGTACATTAACCATTTTGTCTAATGTACGCATCCTATTCAAAATTAAAATGAATAGTTTCCTTTTTAATTCTAATGCCTTTGCTGCAATGGCTTCAATTTCTTTTTTTCTCTTATAAAACTTAGCCTTTTGCTTATATTTCTTCACATCCTTTATCAAATTGGACATAACTCTTCTCTGAAACATTTTTCTACGTATCTCTTTAAACGCTGTTTTTCTGTTTATGTAAATCTTTTCAGTTGCAGAAAGTATATTTGCATTAACTAAATTCTCAATTTTTTCCTGTCCTTTTCTTTTCAAAACATTCTTTCCAGTACAGACATTTTGTACATTTTTCCTTTTTTTGAATATGTTTTTTAGAAATTGTTTTGTCTGCTTACCAGAAGATTTTTTCTTTTTCCCAACATGAGCATCTTCTACTAACTTTGGTCCTCCAGTTGTCTTCAAATATAGGTTTTTTTTGTGGGTTTTTTTAACTCTGGATTTTGTAGGCATCTTAAATTTTGTTCACTGCTCTTCAGCAATACCTGAAAAAAACTAAAAAAAAAATCCTTTATTTTATTTAAATATATTACTACATTTCTTTTCACAATAGTCACAAAACGTAATTTCTTTGCCAATTTGAAAACACACTTATTACTCTTTTTTTTGGCAAGTGATAATCACTTTTACAGACTGACACATTATAAATCCACTTTTCAGATTTTTTAAAAAGCCTATGTCCAGACTGCTTTTTCAGTCCACCACCATGTGTAACCTGGGTGACTGCCTACATACCAGCAAGGGCAACCAGCCTTAGTGATGCTGAATGTATTTGCATTACAGACTGAAACCTCAAACCCCACTCGCTTGTAAATACTGTGCATGATTCCACATGGAAAGCAGCTGGGTGTGTGCTAAGAGTCTGCTTCTGCACCAAAAAATGGCTCCCCCTTTTTCCTACTAATGCAACTGTGAAATCACCAGAGCAAAACGCAATAAATCTCTGCCTGTAATTCCTATATGCACACAGAGTCATGTTTTCACATTAGTCACAAAACGAAATTTCTTTGCCAATTTGAAAGCACACTTACTGCTCTTTTTTTTGGCAAGTGATAATCACTTTTACAGACTGACACATTATGAATCCACTTTTCAGATTTTTTAAAAAGCCCATGTCCAGACTGCTTTTTCAAACCACCACCATGTGTAACCTGGGTGACTGCCTACACTCCAGCAAGGGCAACCAGCCTTAGTGATGCTGAATGTATTTGCATTACAGACTGAAACCTCAAACCCCACTCACTTGTAAATACTGTGCATGATTCCACATGGAAAGCAGCTGGGTGTGTGCTAAGAGTCTGCTTCTGCACCAAAAAATGGCTCCCCCTTTTTCCTACTAATGCAACTGTGAAATCACCAGAGCAAAACGCCGTAAATCTCTACCTGTAATTCCTATATGCACACAGAGTTATGTTTTCACATTAGTCACAAAACGAAATTTCTTTGCCAATTTGAAAGCACACTTACTGCTCTTTTTTTTTGGCAAGTGATAATCACTTTTACAGACTGACACATTATGAATCCACTTTTCAGATTTTTTAAAAAGCACATGTCCAGACTGCTTTTTCAGACCACCACCATGTGTATCCTGGGTGACTGCCTACATACCAGCAAGGGCAACCAGCCTTAGTGATGCTGAATGTATTTGCATTACAGACTGAAACCTCAAACCCCACTCGCTTGTAAATACTGTGCATGATTCCACATGGAAAGCAGCTGGGTGTGTGCTAAGAGTCTGCTTCTGCACCAAAAAATGGCTCCCCCTTTTTCCTACTAATGCAACTGTGAAATCACCCGAGCAAAACGCAATAAATCTCTGCCTGTATTTCCTATTTGCACACAGAGTCATGTTTTCACATTAGTCACAAAACGAAATTTCTTTGCCAATTTGAAAGCACACTTACTGCTCTTTTTTTTTGGCAAGTGATAATCACTTTTACAGACTGACACATTATGAATCCACTTTTCAGATTTTTTAAAAAGCCCATGTCCAGACTGCTTTTTCAGACCACCACCATGTGTATCCTGGGTGACTGCCTACATACCAGCAAGGGCAACCAGCCTTAGTGATGCTGAATGTATTTGCATTACAGACTGAAACCTCAAACCCCACTCGCTTGTAAATACTGTGCATGATTATACATGGAAAGCAGCTGGGTGTGTCCTAAGAGTCTGCTTCTGCACCAAAAAATGGCTCCCCCTTTTTCCTACTAATGCAACTGTGAAATCACCAGAGCAAAACGCAATAAATCTCTGCCTGTAATTCCTATTTGCACACAGAGTCATGTTTTCACATTAGTCACAAAACGAAATTTCTTTGCCAATTTGAAAGCACACTTACTGCTCTTTTTTTTTGGCAAGTGATAATCACTTTTACAGACTGACACATTATGAATCCACTTTTCAGATTTTTTAAAAAGCACATGTCCAGACTGCTTTTTCAGACCACCACCATGTGTATCCTGGGTGACTGCCTACATACCAGCAAGGGCAACCAGCCTTAGTGATGCTGAATGTATTTGCATTACAGACTGAAACCTCAAACCCCACTCGCTTGTAAATACTGTGCATGATTCCACATGGAAAGCAGCTGGGTGTGTGCTAAGAGTCTGCTTCTGCACCAAAAAATGGCTCCCCCTTTTTCCTACTAATGCAACTGTGAAATCACCAGAGCAAAACGCAATAAATCTCTGCCTGTAATTCCTATTTGCACACAGAGTCATGTTTTCACATTAGTCACAAAACGAAATTTCTTTGCCAATTTGAAAGCACACTTACTGCTCTTTTTTTTCGCAAGTGATAATCACATTTACAGACTGACACATTATGAATCCACTTTTCAGATTTTTTAAAAAGCCCATGTCCAGACTGCTTTTTCAGACCACCACCATGTGTATCCTGGGTGACTGCCTACATACCAGCAAGGGCAACCAGCCTTAGTGATGCTGAATGTATTTGCATTACAGACTGAAACCTCAAACCCCACTCGCTTGTAAATACTGTGCATGATTATACATGGAAAGCAGCTGGGTGTGTGCTAAGAGTCTGCTTCTGCACCAAAAAATGGCTCCCCCTTTTTCCTACTAATGCAACTGTGAAATCACCAGAGCCAAACGCAATAAATCTCTGCCTGTAATTCCTATTTGCACACAGAGTCATGTTTTCACATTAGTCACAAAACGAAATTTCTTTGCCAATTTGAAAGCACACTTACTGCCCTTTTTTTTTGGCAAGTGATAATCACTTTTACAGACTGACACATTATGAATCCACTTTTCAGATTTTTTAAAAAGCCCATGTCCAGACTGCTTTTTCAGACCACCACCATGTGTATCCTGGGTGACTGCCTACATACCAGCAAGGGCAACCAGCCTTAGTGATGCTGAATGTATTTGCATTACAGACTGAAACCTCAAACCCCACTCGCTTGTAAATACTGTGCATGATTATACATGGAAAGCAGCTGGGTGTGTGCTAAGAGTCTGCTTCTGCACCAAAAAATGGCTCCCCCTTTTTCCTACTAATGCAACTGTGAAATCACCAGAGCAAAACGCAATAAATCTCTGCCTGTAATTCCTATTTGCACACAGAGTCATGTTTTCACATTAGTCACAAAACGAAATTTCTTTGCCAATTTGAAAGCACACTTACTGCCCTTTTTTTTTGGCAAGTGATAATCACTTTTACAGACTGACACATTATGAATCCACTTTTTTAGATTTTTTAAAAAGCCCATGTCCAGACTGCTTTTTCAGACCACCACCATGTGTATCCTGGGTGACTGCCTACATACCAGCAAGGGCAACCAGCCTTAGTGATGCTGAATGTATTTGCATTACAGACTGAAACCTCAAACCCCACTCGCTTGTAAATACTGTGCATGATTATACATGGAAAGCAGCTGGGTGTGTGCTAAGAGTCTGCTTCTGCACCAAAAAATGGCTCCCCCTTTTTCCTACTAATGCAACTGTAAAATCACCAGAGCAAAACGCAATAAATCTCTGCCTGTAATTCCTATTTGCACACAGAGTCATGTTTTCACATTAGTCACAAAACGAAATTTCTTTCCCAATTTGAAAGCACACTTACTGCTCTTTTTTTTTGGCAAGTGATAATCACTTTTACAGACTGACACATTATGAATCCACTTTTCAGATTTTTTAAAAAGCCCATGTCCAGACTGCTTTTTCAGACCACCACCATGTGTAACCTGGGTGACTGCCTACATACCAGCAAGGGCAACCAGCCTTAGTGATGCTGAATGTATTTGCATTACAGACTGAAACCTCAAACCCCACTCGCTTGTAAATACTGTGCATGATTCTACATGGAAAGCAGCTGGGTGTGTGCTAAGAGTCTGCTTCTGCACCAAAAAATCGCTCCCCCTTTTTCCTACTAATGCAAATATAAAATTACCAGAGTTGTACACAATAAATCTCTGCCTATATTTCCCAACATGTGTAACCTGGGTGACTGCCTACATTCCAGCAAGGGCAACCAGCCTTAGTGATGCTGAATGTATTTGCATTACTGAGTCCAACCTCAAACCCTTAAACTATTCTTTTTTTATACCAATACACCTTAATTTATCGTGAAAACATAGTCCATATTATTTTACATGTTCCTCACATTTAAATTTCTCCCAAAACAGAAAATAATAAACACAACTTCAACAAAAAGAATTACATTTCTATTATTCATTTCTTAATTTACCATATACATCTCCTCTCAAACTCTAAACTCACCTTTAAAATTAGTTAGTTGTGAAAGAAATGTAGCACTCAAACAGCAGATTATCAGAGCCAGGATCTCTGTTCTCTACACCTCTCTCCTCTCAGCAGAACCAGATAATGGCAAAGTTTCCCTCTATTTTTCCACACATATACATGTAAGTTTCAAATCTCAGTGCTTCCCCCTTTTTTTCAAATGTAATCACACATTTCTATTGGTTGAAAACCAACCCTTTCCCAAAAGTACCCTTCCCCCAACTTGACTTCTGCCTAGTACCCTTCCCCCAACTTGACTTCTGCCTGCTACCATAGCAACAGGTCATGGAACACTGCTGTGTAGAGTTAGGTCAGAAGTTCGCCAAACAATGTTTCAATTCCACAGAGCAAGAGTGCTTGACTTTTCAAACCTAACAGCAAATCCATAGTACTGTTCTTTGGTAACACATTTTTCTGTACCAATACAAAACATGCTTCTATAAATTTACACATACAGCCTAGTTTTTAGTGTAGAATGGTATGAAACAGCCAATCAGTTCTTTTTTTTTATAAAAAAATATGTATGCCTCCATTTCCAAACTGTCTTTCATTTCTTTTTACCATTCTACTGAATTACACCTCCTGAGTGCATCCAGATCTCCTTTGAAGATGTTCACAGTGTGGATTGTAGGACACAGCTATGTCTTCTGGAGTGAAAAGTTTGCAGAGAAAACAGGTATGGTGAAAGACCTTGCTTTGCCAAATGTAGACATTAAATGGATTGGTCAGAGAGGGTTAAAGTGGCACCAATTGATGCCATTGGTGAAATCCTTCATGCAAATCCAACACCCTGACCTCATAATAGTGCACTGTGGTGGCAATGACCTAGGCACTTTGACTGGGGTAGGTCTGGAAATGCTTATGAAGGACACCTTTGCACAACTGTTTTCACTTTTCCCTAAAACTGCCTTTGTGTTTTCCAACATATGCCAAAGGCAAAAATGGAACTGGTCCAATCATTTCTGTCCGCAGATTGACAAAGCAAGAAAGCACGTCAACAAATCTGTTTCTGCTTTCCTCCGTGACTATGGTATGGGTTCCATTTACCACAACAACTTGCGTTACGACATGCAAGACATTTATAGAGGAGATGGTGTGCACTTCAATGATGAAGGGAACAGAGTCTTCCTCTTGAACCTTAGACTCTGCATCGGTACTTACTTGTAGGTACCACTAAAAAATAACTTCATAAACACAACGGCTCTTTTTAGAGCCCCCTAATATCTAAACTCTTAAATCTGCATTTCATTTCTTTTCTTTTTTTTTTTTGTTACCGTACGCTTACCGTACGCGTACCCCGTGATTTTTTTTTAAATCAATAAATGTTTTCTTTGTACTTTTCTGTCCTTCTTTGACCCCCTCACAAATGTAAGGGGGTTTGTAACTCTCCTCCTTGCCCCCTTTTCTTGTTATCACTCTTTTTTTTCTGAGTGAAACACACGAAATGGCGGCCGCCGCTTCCTGGTTTCGGCCGATTCGAATGTTTACTAAGATCTAAGAGCCAATCAGAATCGCGCTCGCGCACGCCACCGTACGCGTACGGTAAGCGTACCGTAAGCGTACCGTAAGCTGGCTCAGATATATATATTGATTTAAAGGCTATTTTCTCAGAATCTACTGAACAGATTTACACCAAACCTACAAAAGGCACTTCCTTGACCTGAGGACTACCTCTCTGCCAAATTTCTAGTAATTCTGTTCAGCCGTTCGGGCTGTAGCCCTGTCTAAAGGTCCTATGGAAAAATGCATGGGAAAAACGCGTTTTGGGACCCCCCTTTTATCTCAGCCCCCGCTTGACGAATCCCCCCGAGACTTTCAGGGTAGGAGCGGAGCATAGCGCCCCACCTATTTTGAGAAATTCGCGAGGATTCGTCGACCGGCGCCAAAGTTATTCAAAATAGAATGTTGCGGATTTCCTATGGAAACGTGGTCCTAACTATAACTACCTACTGGCGACCGCCAGTAGGTAATATATATATATATATAT
The DNA here is from genome assembly GCF_964204655.1 of Triturus cristatus. Lineage (NCBI taxonomy): Eukaryota > Metazoa > Chordata > Amphibia > Caudata > Salamandridae > Triturus > Triturus cristatus. The sequence continues at coordinate 503,951,718 of NC_140582.1, forward strand.
ATATATATATATATCTATATATATATATAGATATATATATATATATATATATAGAAACAACGAAGATTTCCCTGCACCTCCACAGAAATGGCGAACAGAGACAGCAGACCCAGTCGAATGAGGTAAGTTGGCGTTTATTGTTCTCTCAACCTCGAACCTAATATATACATAGATAGATAGATATTCACTTGAAAAAACATGGTTAAAGTGAAGTTATGGATACAAAAACATAAAAGTCACTGAAATTTGCCAGTTATGGTTAAGCGACACAATCCATAACTTGGTAAAAAGCCTTGCAAATGATAACTTGCAAATCAAAGGCACGCCAGGCCCAGTGTGTATGCTAAACCCACCGTGGGGAGCCAACCCCACCAAGCATGGCATTCGCCCAATGCCCTGTGCCCAAACTCTTGTACATGGCCAACCATAATAGCACAGGGTCTAAATGGTTCCCCCCCTTAGCCAGAGGGGTCAGTGGATGTTTCTCCTACCCTCTCTGTGCTCCTTCATTTTTATTTTTCAGAACAGATGTGATCTAGTGACATTGTAGTGTAATGGCATCAGCAACATTTTTATTCAACATTCACGGCCAGCCAACCATAGTGCTGCGGGCCCAAAATGCAGGACAAGAGAAAAACCTCCCTCATCCAATCAAATTTGTTTATGATTTCAATTTTGGGTCCACTGGTGGTCTGTGATTCGTTCTGCACATGACTACAGACTGATGATTAAGGTGTCTCTAACTTTTTAACTCCATCAAGTTCACCCTATACATTTCTAAAGACTATCTTCTGGAAACCTACTGAATTGATTTGCATCAAACCAAGCAAAGGCACTACCTTCAGGATAGCTCTACTTACATGCTAAGTTTGATATAATTCCGTTCAGTGATTTTAATGTATCAGAGAACAAAGAATCTTATGAGTTAAAATGGGAAACATCACTTTTGTTGATCCTTGCTATTAAAATGTAAAATCTGATTCTTTCACTTTTTGAATAAGCTATGCTTCATCCATTTTCCCCCCTGCCCTACTTTCAGCCTGGCTCTCTTTTTGACACCGCATCTGTATAAACATGAGTAAAGAATTGCAGGTTGGGACATTGTAGGCTGTGTAAACATGCAGAGTCAGCTTGCTCGAAGGTTTTCAGGCAATAGTTAATCCTTAAGTAAAGTCTACTCAGAATAGCACATTTTGTTGCTCAGCCTTAAAACGTAGAAATTGCACAAGACACCGAGGCTGTCAGATTCTTGCCTTAGCTCATTTGTGTGTTCTTTCCAAAGTTCTATTTACCTCTGGGCGTACCTTGTTTGTGATCTTCCCTATAAAAACCCATGTAGCCATTGTTCAAGTGTGCTACTTCCTTGAGTAACTCCATGGTGCTCGTTGGATAGAGACCCATTCTGAATGCTTAATAAATTACCTATGGTTTGTACTTCGCTCCACGGTTGATTCCTCCTTACTTGATAAGGACCCGTGGCAAGAGTGGTGACCCTGCACCAAGCAGATTAAAATTAATCTGTTCCACAAATTGGCGCCCAACGTAGGGCCCGGTCAAAGGCCTACAGTTGGACTGGGGGAGGAGATCAGGTCGGTAAGATGAACTTCGCTGAGCAGCGCCCCACCTGATGAGATTAGTGTTGCTCGTGGGCCAAGGTGATTTTTCATCTCTCCGACTCTGATCATCCTGGCGGCTGCTGGCCTCGACTGGGACCTTCGGACAGTCAATTTTGGATCAGGGAGGATCGACAGGTGGGAGTCGAAGACTACGCATGAGGTAAATCTGTATTGAACTGATTCATTTGGTTAGGATTTGTTTGGTATTTGCTTGACTTGATATTCGTCTTGACTTGGTATTCGACTTCGTAATCCGTTCGGAATTAGTTTGAAATTTTGAAACCTAAGATTTGAAACTTGAACTTTGTTTTGAAACTTGATATTTGTTTTGACTAACATTTTTTCTTACAGGTAAATGTGAGAATATTTTTTATTTCTCTCTGTTTATAAGTTTTTTTATCTTATATAACATGCCTGTGATTAGTACGCCTTGTAAGTTTTGTTGTTGCTACTGTGATAGGTAGAGCATTTTGGAATCAAGTTAGCCTGCGCCACCAGAAAGTACACCGAATTTTGAGATGTACATCAAATATGGTATTTGTCCCATCATGTATAATGCATTGTGGAACAAATATACAAAAGGGTATCCCCAGTTAGAATGGCCATTAGAGGGAACCATGGACCCTCACAAACTCGAGTATTTAGAGAGACGATTGTTTTTAAAGAAAGTTAGGCCAGCTATGTTTGACAGTTTGCGTATGTGGAGGAAAGAAGCGAAGGAGCGGCAGCTCAAGGCAGAGAAGGTACAAAGGAAACAGGAAAGGAAAACAGAGAATCAGAAGTATAAGGAATTGAAGGATAAGGAAGTTCAGGAGAAAAATGAATGTTTAGATACAGAGCATTGTTTATTAATATCTAAGGGATATATAGTTAGCCCAACTGTAGCAGTTCAGGTCCACCAAGAAGATGTGGATTCAGATATTGATGGGTTGTTGATAGAACGACCCCCACCCCCATATGTACCTTTAACACTCTTCCCCCTGGACCCCTAAATATCGCCCCCCTTGTACCCCTGGCTCCCCCTCCTTTGCCCGCGGTTGTCCAGCTCCCTATTTTCCAACCAGTACCGGTACATTCCTTACCCCCTCCAACCCAGGCTACTGCACACACCCATCCCAAGCTTCTGCGCCTCCACCCCAGGCCACTGCATTTGAAATGACTAATGATTCTGTGCTTCCTGCATCTGTCCAGACCCCTCGAGTTCTTTGCTCTACTGTACCTCAGTTTCGTTAGGACGTGATAAGATTGATGGTATTAAATTGGTTGAGTAATCTAGAAATGGAAGTAGGAGAAATGATACATCAAATACAAGAATTCTCTGAGGGTGAGCTTCTTTGTCTTATAAGTAAGCTTTTTCATCAACTTATGGTTCAATGGGAGATGACTACAGGGCAAAATGGCCCAGATGATGTTAGAGCTATTAATCGACAATGTCAGATAGGGGCCTTCTCTGTCAGTAGAGTTAATGCTGCCAAAGAAACAAAAATTGGATTCCGGAATGAACTCTCTTCCTCTCCCTGAATAAGATCTATGAGGGAAGCTGCGCCACAGTTTATTCCTGAAAGAGGGAATGCAGATAATGATGACCCTAATGGTCCCAATGCTAGAGACCATTTTTTATACAATTGGATATATACGCCCTGGAAAAGGATGGATGTACTTACTTTAAAAGCCTCCTTACCAGACATAAGGAAAAATCCTAAGGGATTTTATGATGATGTTCAGGCAGCCATTGATTCTTGTATCATGACCTTAGCAGATATTGATCTGTTTTTTGGTATGATCCTACCACCTGATGTGTGGCGACATACCCGGAAACAGGATCATGCTGTTGATTTGGGAGAAGATTGGGCTGCCATAATAACAGCTGATAGAGATAGGAAACCTGGTCAGAAACCTAGTCAGCTCATTCTGGATCTGACTGGTAACATACTTACTTATTTAAAAACGATGGTTCCAGCTAGGAAAATAGATTGGGCACTCCTTACTACTTGTAAACAAAAACAGGGAGAGGCCATCCCTGATTTCTTTACTCGCTTTGAGGAAGTTTCCTCTAATGTATGTAATAGCCCTTTTCTTCCTGTCCTTAAGAGGGGGATGGAATACAGGATAAAAGTTTATCAATTTGTGATTGATTTGAGAGAAAAGTAACAAGATAGTAGTCGCTCAATATCTTGTTGTTTCTCAGGTAAAGTTAATACACCTGTGGGATTTTCTGGCATCCCACTCAAAGCCCTATTTCACAACAACTGAATGTTAGTACAAGGGTCTCCAATATTTTCTGTAACAAGAGTCACTAGTGATGAAAAAGTGACCACCCCATCCATGAGTATTAGTAGTGATCACATTGGTGCATTAGCCAGGGTTTTCAGCAGTAATGAAAAAAAAAGAAAGAAAAAAAAGGCTTTGACAATTTGAACTGAAATATTACATGGGTACTAGATACAAACAATAGCTGCAATACTCCCTTGCCCCAAGATATAAAAATGAGTAATAAAATATCTCCAACTGAAATAATAGCTGTAAGTACATTTTCAAAATGTAAACTATTTTTCTGTAGACATCAGTTTATGAGTTGTAAAAATACAAAAGAAATGTTGTCTTGAATGCCTGAGTTTTATTTTTTAAAATACAGGTTGGACGGTACACTGGTGAGCTGCTGGTAGTTTATAAGCTACTCGTTGGAGACATAGCAATACAGCAGAAGGTTTGAAACAAGTTACAGTGAAATTATTGCATCACTTAGCCTTCTTGAGACAAAGTATCTCTTTTCCAATTACAGTATTGTCAACAGAAGGTTACCTATTTAGGTCTCCTCCTGTCGAAGGGGGTAAGACACTACATCAACATAGGATATAATTGGTGCAGAATTTGCAGAAACCACTGACTCAATCTAATATCTGTGCGTTTATTACCAGGTTTTTCACTAATTACAAAACCCCTGCTTGCTTTAACATTAAAGCACGTATGCATGCTGCTTCCTTGGACTAATCAGTGTGAAGCTGTCTTTTTGTAATTGAAAAAAATGCTTTATGTAATGGTCCTGCTTCAGGTAAAACCTGATTATTATAAATTTTTGCATGTAAAAGATGGTTGCAGCTTGGCACGGTCCCATGCAGGAAGGAATAGGTCATGTGCATATTTCTCCTCCACATTGGACCCCACTGCGATAAAGCAATCTGAAATATATATTTAAGGTCACCATTTGACAGTTATGGTACCACATTTAGTGGATATCTAAAAAAAAAAATACAGACCCAGCACCTGACCAGTGTGATGTTAACAGGGTATGAGTTGACACTTTTTGCTCCAAAACATCACTCTAACATTTTGAATCCTGCCACTGTACTACCCCTTTCTGAGTCCCAACAAGTTGAAAAGCATGATTGCATATTTATTACTGAGAAGGAGACTAAGGGACGGGTAAACCTGACAGATACCCCTATATCTGACCCACTAGGGGAACTATCCGTGGATGGTGTATGTTACAAACTACCTGATGGCTCTAGTACAGCGGCCTATATAGTTACTCCCTTGAAATCTGTGGTTGAGTTATGAAAAATACAACAAATGTCAGAGCAATCTGTGGAGCTGACAGCTTTGACTAGAGCCTGTAAAATAAGTAAAGATTTGACTGTAAATATCAATAGATATACCTTTGGAGATACCCACTCATTCGGATGACTTTGGAAAAAAAAAAAGTTGTATTTTTTATTTTTCATAGTGATAAGAAACAGTATGGGGAATGAATAGTAAAGATACTGGATACCTTGATGTTAACAAAATAAGTTGCTATTGTTAAATATTTTGTCCACAAGAAAATGATAGATGAGGTAATACTGGGAAATACTTTTGCCAATGAACCAGTTAAACGAACAGCCTATTTAGAGTATAGTTTAACCCCTTCAGTGCCCATGACGAGCTGGACTCGTCATGGGCCGCGGTGGCGCTGTGCCCATGACGAGTCCAGCTCGTCATAGACCCCGCCCGCTAATGCAACGGCCGGCACTGGGCGGGGAAAGGGGCGGGCACTGAAGGGGTTAGTGTATTTTGTAGGGACAGTTAGATGGACCCCAGAAGTAACTATGCTTAATCAGACTCTAGGATGCGACAGGATGTTGGATAGATCTGTCAGGAAAGCAAAGATGAATGCTTCCAAATTGTTATGCGAATGTTATTGTTACCATGGCCCACTGTTCAGCCCACAGCAGTGATAAAGGAATAGTGGCCACGTCAGATCATGTATGGTTCAATAATCTGATTCCCAGGGTGGCAGAGTTCTATATCAAGAGGTGCATTATGTGCCATACTTATAGCACAGGAAAAGGTACCCCGTTTCAACAAGATATTTTGCACACCTTGGTCTGCCCTTTGAAGGTCTTGCAACCAGCTGAGATGGTTATGGGGAGGCCAGCAAATGTATAGGGTGTATCAAAATCAAGGACAATCTGACATTGAATTTACCATTCTAGTTGATTACTGTGTTGACTAAAAGATTTGCATTGGATCCATTCACAGGTGAAGGCCACTCTCTCTCCCAGTCTTAAACGTCCAGGTCACAAGCTGAGGCCTAGAGATGGTGTCTTTACCCAACAGTTTCTGAGGCCAGTGCAAGTTTTCTTCACCAACCAGACTGCTGTCATGTACACAGGGCCCAGACACTGGGTCCATGCCAATGATGTGAAGAAAGCAAGCGCCACTCCCTTTGCCACATGGTCAGTGGATAACAACAGGAATGCCTGATTTGAATGGGATCAGATCTCTCAGCAAGTGCCTTTTGGAGATGGTGATTTTTTTAAACATGGTGAAGTGGAGTCATTAGAACAATAACTTGCTGCCATCATGCCTGACCCAGATGAACAGATTCTGTTTGAACATCCTGACATTGTTCAGCTCTGATACAAAATGTGGCCAAGAGCCAAAAGAACTATAGACTTTGATTGAAGAAACTATCTCTGGAGAGGTGGAAACTTATGTCAGTGGTCAAGACCGCCAACGTCCGGACCAGTACATAAGCTTGCAAGTGAGGCTTTGAAGCAAAAGACACTTGGGACTTAATGCTCTTTGATAGTGTGGTGAGGGAATTTTGGGAGAATTGAGATTACATTGCTCTGTTTCTGGCTGATCGCTACACTACTCTTTGTTACCTTGGCAATCAAACAACAAATACTACAGTAAGAGGAAGGAAGGTTAAGAAACATACAGGTTTGATATAAAAGATCAGTATAGGGAATAGTGTTAGGTGTCCTTCTGAAATAGGTATTTGTATATAGATTAGGTTGAAATGGGTAGAGTTGTCATTAAGGCCCTTTGGGAAGGTGTTTTTGACCTATTAAGAGGAATAGAAGTACTTGCCCCAAATGCCCTCGCTAAAAACTGACCATTTGGGATTAGAAAGAGAAAAATAGGGATATTTGTATGTTTTCTATTGTCAGTATTGGGCTTTTCGGGTCTATTTTGAAGACTTGAAACATATTACACTGTTCATAGCCTAGTGCCCCCTACTTCTACCACATCTGAACATTATTATCACTTCACCTTGTAATCTCTTAAGGATTCACACTGTCAAATACATTAAACGCCCTTAATGTTAATTGAGCCACACAAAAGCTTCACCAAAATAACTGCAGAAATACACCAGGAAAAAGGAACATGGATTTGGTCAGAATGGTTTTGAGGTATTGTTTCTGCTTGGGGCTGGAAATTATTAATGGGAATAGTGATTATAGGAGCCATCTTTCTCACTTGCTGTTGCTGCATTCATCGTCTCCCTGTGATATGTACAGCTTATATAGCTACCTGTAACAGTATCAAGACTTCCCCAATTAATGTTCATGAATTAAGTAGAGAAATGATGATGCATACTGAAATTGATGAATTGATTAATATTAATGTACACAATTAAAACGTGTACCTCTTAGAATGGATTCAGCACCGCTAAAAAGGAAGGGCTGTTAAAATGGAAAATCTGATTCTTTCATTTTTTGATTAAGCTATGCTTCATCCATTTTCACCCCTGCCCTACTTTCAGCCTGGCTCTCATTTTGACACCGCATCTGTATAAACATGAGTAAAGAATTGCAGGTTGGGACATTGTAGGCTGTGTGAACATGCAGAGTCAGGCAATAGTTAATACTTAAGTAAAGTCTACTCAGAATAGCACATTTTGTTGTTCAGCCTAAAAACGTAGAAATTGCACAAGTCACCGAGGCTGTCAGATTCTTGCCTTAGCTCATTTGTGTGTTCCTTCCAAAGTTCTATTTACCTCTGGGCGTTCCTTGTTTGTGATCTTCCCTATAAAAACCCATGTAGCCATTGTCCAAGTGTGCTCCTTCCTTGAGTAACTCCATGGTGCTTGTTGGATGGAGACCCATTCTGAATGCTTAATAAATTACCTATGGTTTGTACTTCGCTCCACTGTTGATTCCTCCTTACTTGATAAGGACCCGTAGCAAGCGTGGTGACCCTGCACCAAGCAGATTAAAATTAATCTGTTCCACATTACCACTTGACGGATTTGCACAAAACTTGGCAAGATAAACCAAAGCCCGGTTACCTTTTCTGGTATATTTCATAAGTAGATTAGTCAAAAAGCTCCAAAGTTATTAAGAAAACAAAAAATGCCTTTTCAATGAAAACACTGAGCTAACCATAGCTACTGATTCACTATCACTGCCTCTTTAAAGTATAAATATGGGCATTACGCTCTAAGTATAACCAGCATATAAAGGCATTATTTGATAGAAATAACAATGCTGTAAAATTGGGATATAATAATCTCTCTCATACAACTGGCGTTACAGTAGAGACTTTTTACACATGCAACTCTTCCTCTGTCCGCTCAAGAACACTGCTTGCCTTCCCTACTCTTGCACTATCCTGTTATATGGATGCCTAAGAGCGGAGTCTCACAAAAGGTATTTAACACTGCAGAGCATCCTCTATGCATGGACTTTAACGTGGGTGCATAGCAAGCCATAAAGATCCATAAACACACAATTCACCAAAATGCCAGGTGTAGTCGAAGTAACATCCATCACTCTTTTAACCTCCGATGACATTCTAGACAGTAGCACTACATGCCTTGGACCTCGATGGCAATACAGGAAGTGATATTCCATGATATTAGGAAGAATGACCAACAGGATGGAACGTCACACATGTAAACTAAAATTTACAGTAAGAGTAACAAAAAAAAGAAAAAGGTTGCTACTGAAGTAAAAAATCTACTTTTATCAGAGGACTTTCTGAGATTGCCTGCTCCATCCACTAGATGGTGGTTCGGCTACAACATTATCACCGTCAAAGTTCAGATTTGTTCTTCTTATGTTGTTTGAGGCAGGGTTTCAGCCCTGGCACAATTTACTCGTGCAGCCACTATTTTACTTTGATGACCTGTAAATATTTAGAGAGATCCTGGAGGAAAACTTATGCCCTGAACGACAGACTGATTTACCGTTCAGCACTTAAGCTTTACCATCAAGCCTGTCGAAAGGCTAGAGCCCGGTTCGTCTCTGAGTCAATTGAAAAGGCCATCAATCGCCCAAAAGCCCTTTTCTCCATGGTCAAAAAGTTAGCCGGTTCTAAGACCGTTCCCATCCCACCTGCGTTAGGGGACGCAGAGTGCAATGAAATTGCCGACTTTTTTATATCGAAAGTCGTAACCATCTACACTGCCTTATCCTGCGCTTCCCCTATACCCCCTTTCAAACCCCCTTCTAACCTTTCTACCCCGGACTCATTAAGCCTGCAATCCCAAGCATCTCTGATTTCAGAATGGCCTCTGCTAAATCCCAACACGCTGTCTGCCTGCTTAATGAAGGTCAACTCAGGCTCCCCCCTTGACCCGATTCCTTTGAACACCCTCCGCCTGCTTTCCCCTGATGCTCTCCTTATCATTCAAACACTTCTGAACTCCTCTTTGCGTGAATCCACTGTTCCGGAGGAATGGAAAAGGGCCCTCGTAGTGCCACTCTTAAAAAAATCTGGTGCAGACCCTAAGATGCTCTCCAACTTTCAACCTATCTCTTTGCTGCCCCTGTTTTCAAAAATCCTGGAAAGGCATGTTAACATCCACCTTACATCTCACGTGGAGACTTCAGGTTTTCTTCATCCGTCCCAATCGGGTTTCCGTTCTCATTTCTCCACCGAAACTACTCTTCTGGGGGTCACCGAGAATCTACGCTCCCGCCTTGACCATGGCGAGACCACGGCGCTTATTCTTCTAGATCTAAGCGCCGCATTCGACACGGTCTCACATCCCATTCTTCTGAAAACCCTAAGATCGGCGGGAGTGTCGGGCTCTGCTCTTGGCTGGTTGGCCTCCTTCTTAAATCAACGTACTTTCCAGGTGGTCTCCTCCGGCTCCTCCTCCTCCGTTCGTTCATCTGCGTATGGTGTCCCGCAGGGGTCCTCACTGAGCCCTATGCTCTTTAATATCTACGTGAGACCCCTAGCTACCATCGTGGAAGACTTTGGTCTTTCCCTTTACTCATACGTCGATGATACTCAGATCCTTTTCTCCCTCTCCTCGGCTGCTGAAAACTCTCCATCTGCTCTCAAATTAGGCCTCAGCCAAGTGGCAGAGTGGATGCAGGCTAACTTTCTGAAACTAAACGGAGATAAGACGGAGGTGCTCATTCTGGGCAAGCAAAAGCATCTCTGGAGCTCTGCTCATTGGCCATCAGAAATGGGCCCTCTACCCATCCCAGTCTCCCAGGCTCGCAATCTTGGTTTTATCCTGGATGACGCACTTTCCATGCGACAACAAGTGGTTAAAGTGGCGGCCACTTGTTTTTCCATCCTAGGGTGGCTTCGTAAAATTCTATGGATGCTTCCACTCCCGACCAGACGCTCAGTGGTCCAGGCTTTAGTCACCTCTCACCTGGACTACGGTAACGTGCTGTACCTCGGAGCCACCCTAGAGCTTCAGAGGAAACTTCAGCTCGTTCAGAACTCTGCTGCCCGTCTCCTCTGTAAGGTCCCGTGGCGCTCTTCCATCTCCCCTTATCTGAAAGACCTTCACTGTCTCCGTATAGATAGCCGTGTTAAATTCAAGGCCTTCTGCTTTTTGCACAAAATCAAACATGGCTCGGCTCCCAGCTATCTGAGGGCCCTGGTCCAACAATACTCCCCTTCCCGCCCCCTTAGGTCATCCACTCAAGGCAACTTCCGGATCCCACGTTTTAAACTGACGAGAATGGGCGGACGCTCCTTCTCCTGTGTTGCGCCTAAGTTGTGGAATTCTCTTCCGACCGTGCTTAAACATGAACCATCGTTGTTAAAATTCCGCAAAGACCTCAAACCTGGCTCTTCTCCCACTAACAACTCTATGCGTAATCATTAATTCTATTGGCGCCGGGAGACCCCCTGCGGGTAGCTGTGCGCCTTATAAATTTAATTACAAATACAAATACAAAATACCTAGACGCGCTAGATATAGATGTGAATATAATGGCCCCAGTGCTAAACTCATTCAGCCAGATGCAGGCAGGGTATTTAGGTCCAGTTTCTATACTGTATCCTGGATTCAAAAGGTGATAATGTGCTACACAATGAAGGCAGGTCCTACTTAATTACTGAGATGGCTTGTGAAAGCAAGAGCAAGGTGAATTGAGGAATGCTGGCACACACAGTGTGGTGCCTTCGGATCACAGAATTTGCTGGAACAGATTAATTTAACATTATTTAAAGAAACCTTATGTGCTTCATTTGGGGAGTCCATATACTGGGCTCATTGACTAACCTGTCAACTAGACTGTCACAGTATGGAAACTGACACATTAAAAGTGTTGGATGATTTGCATGCCATCATAGAGAAAGGTGATGTCTGCCTAATCATGCTCCTGGATTTATCTAGAGTGTTTGATACCACAGACCACTATAAATTAATGTACACACTGACCAGCACATGAACATCAAAGGAACTGTTCTCCAATAGTTCTCAGAATATCTACAAAAATCGTAAACAACCAGTGAGAATTGGCTCCTCTACCTCTGGCACTGCGCCAATAACATGTGGTGTCCATCAAGAATTCATCTTGACCCCAACCCTTTTCAACATCTACAAGAAGCATCACATAAGTGTAGTTGAAACAATGGACATCACAATTCATCAATATGCAAATAATACGCAGTTATATCTAAAAGCGTAGTTAGTCCAGGACACTGGAGAATTAAAATCCTGTATAGCTAAATGGATACATTAAATGTCCCAGCATGTACTAAGACTGATTCCTGTAAAAATTAATTTGCTATTTTAATTAAATCTCATGATACTTAACATCAAACGAAGTTTCTATGTGACTTCCATTCATTTGGATTCTCCCTCTCTCCAGCAAAAGAGGTACACTCTCTAGGTAATGTTATGTTATACCCTGTATGTCTATGCTATATGTTTCCCATTGTCATCAACATTTACCAATTAGGCAGGTACCATGTAGTCAGCTCTGCACTTTTATTTTGCATGCTCTACTGAGTGTTTAATTTATAGGCATGCTATGCACTTTAGTTTGTGTACACTGCAAACAAGTCTGTTTAATGAAGTACAAGTTTTCTGATATTTTTGTTAAAACAACAAGCACTGCTGAGCAATTAATGAAAGGCCTCTGTTTCCTGTTGTCCTTGTTTCCTGTTGGAATGTCTGGCATTTATTTTGTATACCAGCTGCTGGCTAATTGCACACTGCTGAGCAATTAAAGAAACCCCCTTTCCAGCTGGTCTCATTTCCTGCTGGAGTGTCTGGTATTTTGTTTTTGCTTGTACAATGGCTGCTGACTAATTATACGCTGCTGAGCAATTTAAAACCTCTGTTTTCAGCTGCCCTCCATTCCTGCTTGAAGGTGTGGTATTTTGTCTTTGTTTTTACAAAAAACTGCTGTCTAAGTAAGGGCCTCTGTTTCCTGCCCCCGTTTCCTGCTGGAGACTATCTTCTGATTGGCATGCAGCACTCTTCACATTCCTGGCACAATATAAGTACCATTTTACGTATGGCCTTTCATTTGACTTCGTCCATCCATATTAAGAGAGAGTTGTGTCTCCCGCAAGCAGTGTTCCATGGGTTCCAAGCCCTGCCGCCTTTGACAAGAGCAGCCTGACACTGTTGCCTGGAAGCTGGGGGTTGCAACCTCTTTTGGAATCTCGTCACTTTGAGGTAACTATCTACAACCTTGAACCCTGGAACCCAGTTTATAATCTGTTGCCACGATGCCTCCCTCGCCTTGACTACGACTATTATTTTCTTACCGGCGCTCAACACTCCAGCTACTTCAGAAAATTACATGGACCTCCAGCTAGTGCAGTAGCCAGGCGCCACTTGTTTTTCATTTATCCTTTTTTTAAGGACACCCTTAGAGTTTGAATTTAAATAAGAAACCTTTAGCACAAAAAAAAGAAAAAAGGTCAAATTGTGTGAGTTGTGTGTAGTAACACAATGTAAAAGACAGTAAATAGTACCCCCAAGTGGACTTGGATTTTTTTCAGTATTTCTTGTTTGTTATTTTCTCAAGGACTTGCACCCAAAAAATTCTAAATGAACCTTTTTCAAAAAGAGCACATTTTCTCCTAAGTATAATTGTACCTTGCAGAGAGTAGAGGGGTAAAGTCAATGGTGGTCTCTGCAAGTGGGTTTAGGGATTGTGAAGGTAAGCCCCAAACAACTGAGGGGGCAGCAAAAAAGTATGCTCAACTGATTGTAAAACATTCATGTATGGTTGCCTTAAGTGATCGTGTTCTTTTGTCACAGAGTACCTCTTCTAGCAGAAGGAATGTGCCTTACCAATAGAACTTGAAGGATTCTACTCAAAAGGATCAACACACACCCATCGTTCTTTCCACAGAAGCTCCATGTACACCAGAACCATTTCTTTCTCTCTCTCTCTCTCTCTCTCTCTCTCTAGCTCTCTCTCGCACTAGCTCTCTCCTTGCCTCTCTCTCTCTCTCTCTCTCTCTTTAGCTCTCTCTCTCACTTCCCAAACCCAGTTACTCAAGGGTCAGTCGTCCTTGTCACTCATCTCTTCTGATACTAAGGAGTAAACTCTTGGGGAAGTGGTGGGAGATCTTCGCTTCTGTATTAGTCCTATGAACTCAGGTTAGTGGCCCTTGTTGTGACTGGTATTTGGTTAGATAATCAATTCTGACTGACTTTCCATATCACACATATTCTGCTTCTGCTGTCCAGCAAAACTGTATTCACTAAAAAAGACAAATCCTTTTCTACAGCTGCTAGACTTAAGGAACAAGTTACTACCTTCGGTAATGATGTATCTGGTAAAAATATATATTAGTTGTAGATTCCTTATCTGTTGAATTTCCCCCAGGCATCAGTTGGATCTGGAGATTTTTTCTTCAGCAGTACCATTGCGTATCGTTAGGTGGCGTCGTTCGGCTATGCATCCGTCGTTGGCATCGTGGGCGCCGGGATGATGTCGGTGATTTATATAGATGGCGCCCATGCGTGCCGACGTCAGTTCTTAACACGAGTTTCCACACCAGAAGCTCAGAGCCATGAAAGATACTGCCCACTGGTGCGTCAAAACTAGGGCCTTGTAGGGAAGTCCCTATCCTTAGAAATCAGTTTGCAGAGTGAGGTGGATTGGTGTGGTGGTAAGGAATCTACAACTTATATTTGCCTCTACCAGATACATCATTACCAAAGGTAAGTAACTTTTTTATCTGATAGAGACTATTAGTTGTAGATTACTTACCTTTTGAATAGATACCCCAGCAATACCAACCCCGGAGGAGGGTCTGCGAACTAAGATTACATGAGGAAATCCTGGAAGACCAAACGGGCAAAGTATCCGTCCCTCCGGACTTGACTGTCCAGGCAGTAGTGTATGGTTGGTAAATTTGTGCAGGGATGCCCACTTGGCCACCTGGCAGATGTTAAGGAGTGGGACTCCGCGTGCTAATGCAGTGGTTGCAGCTGTTGCTCTAGTGGAGTGAGCACGCAACCCCACAAGAGGTTTCTTCTTCACCAATGCATAGCATATTTTAATGCAGAGGACAACCCACGAAGAGATAGCTAGTTTTTTAACAGGTTTATTGGCACCCACATAGCCAACGAAGGGTTGATCATCCAGCCGGAAGTCTTGGGTGTGATCAAAGTAAAAAGACAATGTACATTTTGGGCCCAGACGGTGGAGTCACTCCTCCTCCTTGGAGGGATGTGGGGCAGGGAAAAGGTTTGCAAAGTGATGAATTGTCCCACATGAAAGGGTGTGACCACTTTAGGAAGGAATGAAGCTTTAGTTCAAAGCACCACTTTATCCGGATGGAGAGAGAGAAAATGTGGTTTGGGAGACAGAGCATGAAGCTCGCTAACCCTACAAGCAGAGGTGATGGCATAAGGAAAGCAGTTTTTAGAGTCAGCAGCTTGATGGGAGAATTATGAAGGGGCTCGAAGGGAGCGCACATAAGTAAGGTTAAAACCAAATTTAGTTCCCATTGGGGCATTATGAAGGGAGAGAAGAGGAAACAAATGAGTAAGGCCCTTAAAGAACCTAGAAACAATGGGTGACTTAAATAAGGAAGGCTGATCTGGAAGGCGTATAAAGGCAGAGATAGCTGCAAGATGTCCTTTAAGAGTACCAAAGGCAGATGCCTGATGGGCCAAAGAAAGTATATACAAGAGAACCTCTGAAAGAGGAGCAGAAAGGTGATCAACAGCCATTGTGGTGCACCATGCCACAAATTTGTTCCATCTACAGGCGTATGCCGTTTTAGTGAAGGAACACCTGGCTGCCAAGGTAACATCGCAGACTTCAGGCGGAAAGGTCGAAAGCTGTCAACTGCCGCCACTCAATCTCCATGCATGGAGGTGGAGGCTGGACAGGTTTAGGTGAAAAACTGTTGCCTGCTGCTGCAACAGAAGATCCTCCCAAAGAGGCAAATCAATGGCCATGCACAGTATGTCGGAGTACCAGACTCTTTGTGCCCAATCTAGAGCTACAAGAATACCTTGAGCCTGGCTGTGCTTGATCTTCTTGTGTGCTCTGGGCAGAAGTGGTACAGGCAGCAAAGCGTACAGGAGGCCAAAGCTCCACTTGCGGCTAAAATCGTCGCCGAGCGATCGCCGCCTTAGAAACTCCAACATGCAATACTGCTGACATTGCACATTCTCTTCGAAGGCGAACAGATCGAACCAAGGCTACTCCCACCACTGAAAAACACCTTGGGCAACTTCCGAACGGAGATGCCATTTGTGATCGCCAATGCATCAACAGCTTGGTTCGTCCATTCTGGTGTTCAGAGAGCCCCAGCAAATGCAGGAGGTCTGCCGTAGTCTGGGGATGGGAGACAGCCTGGGGCGAGCCAGCCGTCAACAGGGGAGAGGATGTTGCCTAACGGCTTGGGCGGTCGACCTCAAATCTGGGGAACTGGGTTCAAGTCTCCGCAACGGCGCTCAACATCCTGTGATTCTGGGCAAATCACTTAATCTCCCTGTGCCTAACAAAAATGTTATGTAATGCAAATGATGCTCATGTAAAGTCCTCTGATACCTTCGAATCAAGTTTGCGCTATATAAAACGTGTGGAAAAAAACACACAAAAAACAGCCAGTCATAGAGATAGGGGAAGATTGGAACCCCTGATCTGAGCAGATGAACTGCGACCACAGCCATCACCTTTGTGAACAGCTGAGGGGCACTGTGAACTGAAAGTGCTCATGGTCCACTGTGAACTGTAGGTAGAGCCTGTGGGCTGGCAGGATGGGAATATGCAAGTACAGCGCCACCATCCATTCTGGCAGACAGGACTTGGGCTAAAGTGAACAATTTGAAATTCTCCTTCCAGAGGAAGAAGTTGAGGGCCTAGAGGTCTAGGATAGGACACAGGCCCTTGTCCTTTTTGGGTACCAGAAAGTAACGGGAAGAACAACCACAACCTACTTCTGGCACAGGGACACTCTCAATGGTTCCCTTGGCCAAGAGAGCTGATACTTTCCTGCGCAGAAGTGCAAAAGAATCCTCCGACATGCAATCGTAAGAAGGTGTCATGGAGGGAGGAGTAGTCTCAAAGGGGAGGGAGTTGCCCCTTCAGACTATTTGCAGAATCCACCTGTCCGACGTGGACTGCCAGTTGAGGAGGTGATGGTGAATCCTGCCTCCAACTTGCTGATTGTAACATGCTGCTTGTGTTTACCCTTAAGCAGCGTCATGGTGATGGAACTTAGGGACTGGAATGTTGGTGAGTCCAGATCAGTTTCTATGTCTGAGGCTTGCTTGATGGATAGGATTTTTATTACTTGGATTAAACTTACATTTTTCACCTCATTCTGGATTCTTCTTCATTTGGATATTGTACCATTTTGCACTGGCGACGAACGACAGGGAGCTAACGTTTTCTCCACGGTGGACCTTAAGTGAGTGTACCTTCAAATAATGCTTGATGAGAGGTCTAGAGATCTTACCTCATTCATAATACCTTTTGGCACTTATAGATTCATCAGGTTACCGTTTTGGGTTGGTGTCGGCAGCCTCAGTTTTTCAGAGGGCATTAGAGAAAGTCTTAAAGGGTCAAGAAGGTGTGAAGATTTATCAAGATGACATTTTAATTTTTGGAAAAGATGAGCTGGAACATGATTGTAGGGTAAAGCAGGTTTTGGAGAGATTTGACCAATTCAATCTTACTGTTAGATTGGACAAATGTAAGTTTAAGTGGTCCTCTTGATTATCTTGGTCACACCATTTCTGGTGAAGGTGTAGCTCCCAAGAAAGAATTGGTTGACGCAATTCAAAATTTGGCTTCCCCTACGAATAAAGAAGAACTTATGAATTTTCTTGGTATGGCCGAATATTATAGTAAATTTGTGAAGGGGTTTGCTGTGAGGTGTGTTAATATGAGGTCGCTATTATGTAGAGGTGTTGAATTTGTCTAGACCGAAAAGGAATTGATGCTGTTTCAGGGAGGATATCTAAATGGGTTGTTGTGCTGCAAGAGTAAAACTTCCAAATCAAGTACTTACCTAGTGCCAAGAATAAAATAGCAGACACACTCTCCAGATTAGTTGCAAGTTCCGAAGGGACAGAAGAATATGATAAGGATGAGCAAAATGAATGGGTGTGCAATATTGAGTCTGATGGTCTCAAGGAACACAGATGGCGTGAAGAATGTTCATTAGATAAATAGTTGCAGAACTTTTCCAATTACTTAACAAAGGGTGGAATGCCAAAGTTAAGGATTGTGCTGATAAGTATTGGAATGTCAGGAATAAACTTTCAGAAAGCAATGGTCTTTTGTTCAGACATACTAGGCTCATTCCTCCGGTTTCCCTTCGACAAGAATTAATGAATTAGGCTCACGTAGGTCATCAAGGGATGTCCAAGACTAAAGAAAGACTCAGGTTGACATATTGGTGGCCTGACATGGACTTACAGGTTGAACGTTTGTTCAGAGAATGTGTGCCATGTGTGTTGAGTGAGAAGAGTGTCAAACCCAAGGTGCAGCCCATGGTTATCAGGGATCATCCAAGTAAGCCGTGGGAGGAGGTAGCATTTGATATTTTAGGTCCTATACAAGTCAATGGTTTTGATTCATATGTCTTAGTGCTCATAGATTTGTATTCAAGGTGGCCAGAATTTAAGATTTCTAGAGGAATTGAAACTAGGCATGTTGTATCTTTTCTCAAGGAAGTGTTTGGAAGAGAGGGTTTCCCTGGTTCCTTACTTACGGACAATGGGGTCCAACTGGTCTCAAAAGAAATGGAGGAAATTCTTGAAAGATGTTCTATCAAACATAAAAAAAATCTTTATACCATCCAGAGACAAACAGTATGATAGAACGTTTTAATCGTGTCTTAAAGGAAACCATTGCTATGGCTAAACAGATAAACCTTGATTGGAAAGAAGAAATCAATAAGAAAGTTGAAGTCTATAGGGTTTCTCCTCATTCCATCACTGGAAAAACACCGTTTGAATTATTTAGGGGTTGATTTCCCAACACTGTGATTGCTCCTAATTGGGTGAATGATGCTGAATCAAAGAGAGGTTTTATTTTATCTGATGGAAAGTGGAGAGTTAAGAAAGCTGAAAAGATTAATAACCGCAAAATTAATTTTGACTGTAGGAAATCTGTTAAGATTACACCTGTAAAGGTTGGTGATTGGGTGATGATTAGAGCTCAGTTTGGGAGAAAGGCATCTGCTATATTTAAGAAGCCTCACAAAGTAATTAAAGTCCTGACTAATGCTGTTAAAACTGAGGATTCTCGCATATGGAATCTCAACAGAGTGGTAGTTGTAAAATAACATTTATTGGGACACTCTAAACATGGTTCTGTTGCTATGGGATCTTCTTCACTGTGGAGTTATCATTGGATTCTTTACCCACAGGTTCAACCTCAGGGAGACAAAGGAGGAATGTGAGATAGCCGTCGGACTTCAAAGACTTTATCTTGAGTTAGAGTATTTGTAACTTCTTCTCCTTATCTGTCATTTCTTATGCTTACTCACTTATGTATTTTTTTGTTGATTTTTTATTATATAATAAAGGGGGAAGGTGTGTAACATGCTGCTTGTGTTTACCCTTAAACAGCGTCATGGTGATGGAACTTAGGGATTGGAATGGTGGTGAGTCCAGGTCAGTTTCTCTAAGAATCCTTAAAACGTTCAAGCACTGAGTTTGCTTTGTCACCAAAGAGGCGAGCGCCATCAAAAGGCATGTTCTTCAAGGTTAATCGGCTATCCCCGAGAAGCAAGGAGTCCTCAACCAGGCATAGCGTCTGAGTGCTACCGACGTGGCAATCATTCTGCCCAGTGAGTTAGTGGTGTCCAGTCCACAATATATCATAAATTTGGCTGCGTCTCTCCCATCTGCAACGGCCTGAGAGAGAACTGCTCTGGCCTCCTCCAAGGAATGAGGCAGAACCTGCTCGACCGTATCCAAAATGATATGGGAGTATCCACCCAAGAGGCAAGTGGTATTCACGGACCGCAATGCCAAGCTGGAGGAAGAAAACATCCTCTTCCCAAGATGATCCAGCGTCTTGGATTCCCTTTCTGTGGGAGCAGAAGGGACTGCACTCTTTAAAGATGAGGCCTGGACCACCAAGCTCTAAGGGGAGGGATGTTGCGCAAGGAACTCTGGGTCGCCTGGAGCGGGGTGGTGACAGCGGGTGATTATCCTGTTCACAGGAGCCCCTGTGCTGGGCTTGGACCAAGTGCCCAGAAGGACATCAGTAAGGGCTTCATTGAATGGCAGGAGGTGTTCGGAAGGGAAAGCCGCAGGCTGAAGCACCTCTGTCATAAGATTAGTCCTGACTGCCACTGAAGGGAGCTCAAGGCCAAGGATCTCGGCTGCCTTTCTCACCACCACAGCGTAGGAAGCTCCCTCCTCCATAGCCACCGTAGGGGGAGAAAGCAAGCCAGAGTCAAGGGCAGTGTCTAGACCACTGGCATCACCTTGGTCCAGTCGCCATTCCGGTTCATCAAGCTGTCCCTCCCATTCCTCATCACCACCCTCTGGCTCAAATTGAACACCAAAAAGGAAAGTTCCTTCCACTTCGGGGACAAGGATGTGTTTGGCACCAACCGGTGGCACGGTTGGTGCTGGGAGCGTTGTCGCCGGGATCGACGTCAGGGAAGGTTGAGTAAGATTGACCGGTATCGATCTGGATCCGATACCATATCCATGGGCGTCCTCCAGAGTTGGCACGGAGCCGCCGATCTCAAAGGCCTAAAGCCCCCAACCAATTCCGCAGGGCGCAAAGGCGGCGCACCAGCAGAGTTGGGCTGCCCAAAAATGAGGTACAAGGCATCATAGAACTTTTGGATTTGGGCAGGAGACCACTCAGAGCACGATTTCTAGTCGTGGTCACACCCCAGACACCAAAGGCACACGTGGTGTGGATTCGTCACGGACATCGCCCGGTGACAGGAGCCACAGTGCTTGAAGCCGGTCCGACGCTGGGTCATCAACGACGCACTAGAAATCCAAAACTCAAGAAAAAAGTTGACAAGTCGAAAAAGAAACATCTGACATCAGTGTGCATGGGAGGCATCTATTTAGGTCCCGCAATGTCATTCTGGCGCCCACAAGGCCGTCACCAGACGCGGAGCCGACAGACGCCACCCAATGACACACAGGGGTACTGCTGAAGAAAAACTCTCCAGAATCAGACTGACGTCTGCGGGAAATTCAAAAGGTAAGGAATCTACAACTATTAGTCTCTATCAGATACTAGCCATATGTAGTTTCTTGCACTGAATATGGAAACTCATCTTGAATTGGAGCTATGAAAACTTACCTTGACATACTGAAAGCAGTCCTTCACTCAGCTGCAATGCCAAATCATCTTCAATATTCTTCATAAAAAGTAACTAGAATATTACACAAATCACTAAACATGGTGGGCAACAAAATCTGAAAAGAGAAGACTTGAATAAAACAATCCTATATCATTTGGTTGTCAATCAGTCTTTCTGCTCCTCCCCTTTGAAACAAATTACCAGACAACACCAACTGCACCGCAGATCTCTGTTTCTTGAGGGAAAAAACTCAAAACTCACTTATTTCAACTCCAAATGAACTCGTTTAAAGGAAAGAAAAAACAATATTGGTCTTAATAACACAATCCTAAAGTTTTTGCATTAATTGTTGTGCCTGATATTCTAAATTATTGTTCGTACTAAATCATACATCAATTCTCCACCCCACCTTCACTTTTTAAAATGCTTACCCTATCCACTACCCACGCTTCATGATTTGCTCTATTCGTACTGCTCTTTGATAGTCCAAGTGCTATTCCGTTTGCTCACCAGGATGTGCACCATTTGTAGATAGTTGTTTCATTACCAAACCCTATCGGTGGTTTTGTTAAGCGTTTAGCTTCACCTGCTTTTTAAGAGAGATTCTCTTAATTTGCATGTTAGATGATACCCCTTAGTCTTGCTGCTCTGTATTAAAATGTGAAATACATAAAAAAAATTGGGGCATCCATACTGATGATATTGAAATCTAAGATTTGATGTGATTATGTCATGGATTTCAGGGACTGATGCTTATTTTTATAGATGTTGCTTGGGCTTGCTGTAGATATTGTAATTTCTCCAGACACTACTTTGTTCTTTGAAGTTCTGATTTATTCTCCCAGGCAGCTTTAACATCTCAGATATTGATTTTGGCCAATGATTAATTTTCCAAAAATGTTATTGTATTGTAATGAATTGTACCTTGAATGCACTTTTATGGCACTTATTTCACCTGAAGAGGTGTTAAAGCACGTTGGTGCGAGTAGAAGAGGATCAAGATTAGGAGGAGGTAACTTATTAGGACAGAAAGACGGTAAAACAATCAATAGTTTTCAGTCAAGGGCAAATTTTAAGTAGGGCTTAAGAATATAGTGGTTGGTGGATTTCTGAGATAGCATGCAATCTAAGAAAGTAAAACTGGGGAAAGAAATTACACTAGTTCCATGTGAGCTTGTGTATTGTACTGTAGCATTTTTATAGTGCATACTACCCGTATGTAGGGTGTTGAGCTCTTATCCGCATGGACAGCACACCATGTGGGTGTGTGGTTGATGGTGTGTTGCTTTGAGCCTGTATATGAAGTGTTTCTATGTTAAGCATTGTATGATAACTACTCAGGTGTGGTCATCCTACCATGGTACGTGCTGCTTGCAGGTGTGAAGGATTATGAAGTGTGTGATAGAAAAGCATTTTGATAGTTTGTCCTATGCTGGCAGCTCAAAATAGCTGTGCAGGTCCCTTTATTGTGATGAGAAGGACCATAAGTCCCTGTGGACTCCAAAGGATGATAGGAGGAGGATTCATACTTGCTGTAACTCCACACATGTCCACACATGTCTAAAACGAGGCATGGGGCAACTATAAATATGAAAATGCTCGTAGCTGAAATAAGCGTCATCAATGATAATGCTAACAGATAATGGTTCAGCTTGCACCCATCTCATCCAGCAGTGTTCGGTCCGTATTTATCTGTTTAGTCACCCATTCTTCCTGGCACTTTAAAACAAATGTGAATCAGTATCCCTTTCTGTTATATAATCCCTCATAAATTACCTGTCTAGCCTCTTTAACTATTGGCTTAAGCTTCCAAAGCAGCCTCCTTTGTTTTGCCTAAAATGCCCATTGCAATCTCCCCACGTGGACGTTTAGTGTCAAATGCTTCCCTATGTGAAAGGTTCAGATGCTGGTGCAGCCTCTCAGTGAATATGTTCTACCTAAAATACCAAGTGCAGTTGCCTCAAATTTCCAGTGCAACAGCACACTACCAGTGCAACCTCACAAAGCGTTGCTTGTGCCCCCCGTACAACTGTCACTTGCCGGAGACTCTTACGTGTTGCGGAAGTTCTAGTTCCAACTGGCAAGCAGTGCGAAAGGATATGTATGGGCGGCTAAGAGTTGAAGACACTAACTGGAGGCAGTGATTTAGATGTGGTGCATGCACCCCAAACCCTCCACACAGATGTGCAGTGCAGCACTACAGCAGCACATGGCACTTACATAGCTTTCATCTGGAGCCTACACAGCTACCTGAGCATTTTCGTTTGTATTTCCAACCTCTGATATTGCAAATGGTGGAATAGCTCCCATATGTTTGCTCTTCATTAGCCCCTCAGCACCAAAGAGGGGGTTGATAATGAGTTAAGAAAGTGGCAAGAGAAGGAAGTTCTCATCTCTTGACAAACTTACAAGTGAGGTGTGCAACAAAGAATGAGAAATAAAAAAAGGCAATATTGCTCTCTGTGCCATTGTTCCATACAAGTGTCAACCATCTGGGAATCCCTTAAAGCTTCTAATGTTTTCCTCCAGAAAATGTTAGGATGTCTAAAGAAAGGTACCTAGTATTTACTCAACATTAAGACATAGTGGTTTTAAGAAAGCACCACTTCCTCCTCTGCACCAGCCGGCTTGACCTGTTAAGCCAAAATCCTCAGTCCAGGTGTGAATCAAACAGCAAAAGGGAAAGACTCCTTACCATGGCCATGTGGCTTTCTCCTCAGCCGGGTAAGAACAACTATTGTGACCTTGGGTAGGGTGTTCCACCAATGTATGGCATTCCTGGGCTAGGGTCTACCCAAGCACCTAGCTGGTGGCATTCCTTCACAGTAACTGAAGAAAATGCAGTTAACATTTACCTATAACCACATGACATCCACCTTAGGAAACGAAGTCCCATTCTCAGATATTCCCAACAATGAACACATAAAGTAATTTGAGGAGGCTAAATGAGTAAACTTCAAACAACACAACTAAACACAGCAACTACAGATCGAAGACTCCAGTTTCTCAGACATTAGGCTGCATCTATTTTCTGCTAACCTTCTGGATCATATCCGCAGCAATAGGTGCAACCTAATTAAAGTGTAAACGCATGTATACAGTGCACCAATGCCTTGCACATCAAGACATATATGGGTAACTTCATAGCTTTAGAATTATCTCAGTTTAAATGCATTTGAAGAAGAAAAGCACTGAAAAGCCAAACGGTTTGGGCTCATTTCTTCAGTAATAACATGAACTGTGTAAAGTCCTCGCTATTGTTTTTTTTTTCTCATAAAAGCCACTTCATTCTGCTCTCCTCGATCTTCATCTGTCTCCAAGTTATTGATTACCCAGAGCACTGCCGTTTGTTGCCAAGGATACCCGAGGTTTGATACTCTTTGGATCTTCATCTGCTTCTTCTGTTTCACCAGATGACAATAATGTGAGAGATCTCAACAGAATGGGCCTGATTCACAAATGTAAATGTACACTGCTGTGTAAGTTTACGATTGTATGCTATTCACAAAGGGATTTACGAGTAGTATCTTTTTCGAGTGGGCTGAGCCTGGTGGGGCTGTTATCCTTATTACCTTTAATGCTAAAGACTTGAATAAATAACTTAAAAGACACCACCTGGCTACGTCTGCTGTGTCACCTCTACGCATGGAACTAGCTTACTTCATTTGGCGATGAGTTGGAGACTTTTTCAGGCTTTGCAAGGTACCTCAAGGATGTTTAAGATGACAAGAACAGGTTGTTTTCAGTTTAAATTGAACCTAATGAAACCAGACGTCAAGAGTGCACAAGGAACAAGAAAAGGTTCTCTTTTGATAACTAAATCAGCGCATGTACATTTCATGGAAGAAATGGTACATAAGAAACAACTGAGGAACTATGAACTTAAAAGGAAAAAGACCTACATGAAAAAAATAATTTGGAGTAACAAGAAGCATGAGAGTACTGGAATGTCACGCCACACAGCCCCACCAGCGTCCATTAGACCGGACAGCCCCAGCCAAGGCGTGCTATACTCTACTACTCCACCACTGATGAACTGCAAGATAACCGAAGTTGTGTTTATTTTCTGGCTCTACTCGACCTGCATGTGTGTACTGGATCGTCCAGAAAATTCAGTGACTCTGGCACTCCTTATTATCACCAGTCAGTTCAAGAGCATCAGTTTGCAGTTCATTTTTGAATTATTGTGCAGCATTGTACATCCTGCTGGGCTCAAGACCATCTATTTGCAGCTGTTGGTCTTTAAAGAAACCGGATTTTTGTGTGCAGATTCAGTCTCAACATGATACAGTTTGCCACATATGTTTTGCCTGATGGAAGTTCCAGAGTGCTTTCACAGTTTGCCAACGCATTGTGTATGTTTGAAAACCTGATCGCTGTGCCAAATATCTTCCCGTGATGTGGGCGACATTTGCGGGTTTTAATGGTGTTGCTGTAAACTTTAAGGGGTGAGATAAATTTGATTTATTTTTTATTGTTTAAAAAAAAAAAAAACCAAACATTTGTGGCCTTCCCTGGATTATTGGCAGTTAAACCGCTTTATCCGGTTAAAATACGGAGGTGCGAGCCGCGTGCTCCATTTGTGTTATGCTGCCGTCACGCGGAGACTGTACCTTCTCGTTGCCATGCTCCCCTGCATGCTGCTTTTAGATGCTTTGCAGTGTGGGCGTGCCGGGAGCTACTCTGCGTGCATTACTGGTTTGTGTCACCATCTTGGGTTTACCAGCGTACATTCCTCAAACTCCTTTTCTCCAGGAGTACTCGGTGATATGCCATCTTTTTGGATGATTTTGAAATGCTTTTCAATTTAATTGCAACGTTTCTTTCACACGGAATAGGCTTTGGGGATTTGTTTTTTCAGTTTGGATGGTGAGTGGCATGGCATATGGAGGTCAGCGTCACTTTGTGCATCAGCCGAGTCTATTTTTCACCACCTTTTGGAATCGCTGGAGGATGTGGTAGACGCTGGCAGAGTTCCTTTATATTTGAATTGAGACTGTTGGTATTTATGGGGTGTTAGTCTCCAGCAATCATCTACTTTGGATGGCGTGACAGTTGATGTCTATGTGACAGTTTTCAATTGTTCTTTTCTGAATGGTACAAGGAGGAGCGGTTTTGTTCTGCATATTGGAGGCTCACAAACAGTGGACTTATTTTTGAAGGTGCTTTTCATTTTTATGCTTGAAAGTCAACATGTGAGTTCGCAAGCATCTCACTTCCTGTGCTCTCCAGTCTTCTTTGGTGCTCACTGTTGAAGTTTGTTACAGGCATTATTAGTACTGGTGGGTATGATAAATGAAAGTTGGACGCAATACTAAAATGTTCCTAAGGATGACCAACTCGGGTGTGAGGTCGCTCACCGGAATGTGTTTTCTGTTTTAAAAAAGATTTTTACTACTGTTTTGGATGGCGGTGTTTGCACTGTCTTGGCGTTCAATTTGATTCTAGCCAACTGTTTATTGTTGCCACAGTTTTTGCTTCTTTATACCCTGGAGGTATGTCTATTGTTGAGTGTCGCCCCGCCCATCATTTTTTACTGTTGTGTTCTGTGTTGTACTTTTTTCTTCATGTAGTGCTTCACACTTAGTTAATTGGAATAGGTTTTAGCCTCATCTCCGCGTCGCAAGTCACTTTTCAGTTACTTAAGGTGCGACTTTTGAGTTTGGAAGTTTGTTTCATTCTTCTCTGTGTATAGGGGGGTGAGTCCCACCTATGTAATTTTTGTAATGGGTGTTAGTCCCATCTACTATGTGTATAGGGGGTGTTAGTTCTACCTATTTAACTTGTAATGGGTTTCAGTCCCTTTTACAGCCCGCACTATGGGTATTAGTCCCATTTTTGGCAGGGTGTTTTGGTTGTGTTCCTTTCATAGGAATTCCTACATGGGTGTAGTCCACCTATAGTTAGGAGTACGTACATGGGTGTGGTCTACCCATAGTAAGTAAGTACGTACATGGGTGAGGTCCACCCATAGTTTTACAATGTTAAGTAAGTACATGCAAGGGTGAGGTCCACCCATACTTTTTGTTTTTACAATATTATGGAGTACGTACGTGGGTGCGGTCCACCCATAGTGTCGGTTTCTATTTATGTTGTATGTACATTAGTGTGGTCCATATGTATCTCATGTGGTGTTTTCTCACTTTTTGTTAGTGAGCTAAACGTTCTTTTTGTGTTTTATTAAAGGAGGAGGATGGTGATAGTTTGTTTATATCTTTCACTCTTCTTTCTTCCTTTGTGTAGTCCGTTTTCCCTCAAGTGGTGCAGTTTTTACCATTTACCCCTGGGTTTTGGACTATTTATTACTTGTGTACATTTTGTGTATAGTTGTTTTTCATTTTTACGTTGGTTTAATTAATTTTCAATTTTAAAGGGAGAAGATAATGTAGTATCTTTATGTTATGCGATTAGTGTTCCCCTTTACCTTGTAACTAGCTGCATAGCCAGTGTGAGTGTTCTGAGTGGAATGTTGACATGAGTGGAATGCTTGGGTGCCTGGTGTATGTGAGACAGTTGGGAAGATGGGCTGAGCAGCTAGCAGGCTGCTCCTGGTGGGGCTGTTATCCTTATAACCTTTGATGCTAAAGACTTGAATAAATAACTTAAAAGACACCACCTGGCTATGTCTGCTGTGTCACCTCTACACAACTCTAGCTTACTTCACTTTTTATGTGCGGAGAATCCACACTCGTAAATATACTACTCGTAAATCCCTTTGTGAATAAAAAACAATAGTAAACTTACACATAAGTGTACTTATACGTTTGTGAATCAGGTCCATTCAGTCTTGCAAACTCTGTAGTTAGTTTCTCCGAATAATCAGTGGTCTGATGTGACCTGAAAGTAAGATTTTCAGAGTGTGCACATGTAGTATCCTACTCTAAATTTCATACTTGGTGTCCTGCGAAACTAACTGTCGATCTGGCAATGGAACCCCATTTCCTGGGTTTGTAAATCGTGCAGTGCAATTTACTTCATTCATCATTCGGCATTAAGCAGAATGAGGCCAGACTACACCTGTTCCAGTTTTCCTACTACGATCAATAAATTCAGCCCAGGAAGAAATTGCATCTCTGAGAATGTAGTAGGCTCCTACCCAGCATTTTGCAGTGATTCTGATGCACCAACAGATGAAGATGGTGGGCGCCATTTTATAGATGATTACAGCTGCCCACGTGAACTGGGAGATTCAGCAGAGACAGACTACTGGGAGGAATGAGGGTTCCAGGCAAGGACAAGACACCCCCTGAGTCTGAGGGTATGGCGACAGGGTGAAAGTGCAGACAGCGAGAGAAACCCTGGCGTGGCGATCTAAACCCGCCTTGAATGGAATGGAATGTGCAGAGGGGCTGAGAGCCCTACAAAGGTGTAAGCATGTCTTACCTGGCCAGATTCTGAAATAAACTGGAGGGGGATAGGAAGCTACAAAGACCTGGGGGTTCTGCGGTATTGAAAGTTTGTGATCCTGGATGGCGCACAAAAAAGGAAGCAGAATGTGCACCTTCAAGCCGCACCAGCTCTTCCTAACCTTTCAGACACCACCAAAAGCAGAGATTATTTCCCAATTCCCTTGGAACAGCAATTTCCACACCAATTGCCCAATTGTTCCAAGCACAATTTGCATGGAAATGTCAACAAAAAGGGCTGCATTCATTGCAAGGGAGAATGAGCTACTAGCGCTGAAGGAAGATGAGGAGAGACCAAACAGAATCAACAACCCTCCACAAGGAACATACAACTGCATAGTTGTATGTTCCTTGAGCTCAACACAAATGAGAAGACTGGCAAAAGTGGGAAGGTAAAATCAACTATGGACCATATGTATCAATGTATTAAATGTGATCTCACTGGTCAATGTTGGAACAAAAGTGACCGATAAATCGGGAATTAATGGTCCTTGTCACTGGTTCCAAAAGAGCATTGGTCACCTTATGGACCTGCTGTTACACTGGGGTCTACAATCAAGGTCAACATGTTTCATGCCTTATAAATAGAACATGTTGACCTTGATTGTAGACCCCCGAATTAATTCTCGATTTCTCTGTCACTTTTGCTTTAATCTCAACACTGACCATTGAGAATACATTGATACATATAGTACATAGTTGATTTTAGCTTAACACTTATGCCAATCTTCTCACTTCCTGGATATATCACTCACTGTACAGCTGTGTTCATCAGGTATTTTGTAAATTCCAGTAAAGGTCCCCTTGTGGGGCCCGCTGGGCATTGCAGTGGCTTCATTTGCATGGTTGCCCACAACTGCTGAATCTTCGTTGATATCATGCCATGAAGCATTCCACAACTACACTCCTGTAAGATAACAAAAGGCAAGGGGACTGTTTCTTTCTTCTACAACTACACATCAATACCCAATCATGCCTCTATTTTATGGAAGTGGAGTAAAGGGAGGTGAGTTTCCAATGTTTTACTCCTTTTGTTGGGTAAATTTATGTTTGATAACATCATTATCTAGGTTTATTTAAATGTTGGCATTGGGCCTCTGTGCATTTATTACACCAAAACCAATCAAAAGAATATAATCAATAAATTCAACCAAAAACAAACTTCTTTTAGCTCAACCTACAACCTGTACACCTTCCATCAGCTAGGCAAATGCCAAACGTCTGTCCTATATATCCTAAATACCTCAAACAAGGCTTTTCTTCAGGACCATAATTCGGGTTGGGTGTATTAAGTCTAGTGTGCTTGTATCAATGATTTAAGAGTCCGTTCTTTAAATTTGGACATTTCAGAGGCTAAAAATGAAATCTTCCTTGCACACGAAGCAGGACATTCTACTACTGTTGCTGGAATGGCTTTAATTTATTGTTTTCCGGTACACGGAGAACCTGGCCTTGCAGTTTGGGCTGGACTGTTCCCATGGGGAGCAGGGTCAAGACTGATTTGCATATGGATGGGTCAAAACTGGGTTAGCATGGTGAGCAAAACAAAATGGATTAATCCCTGATCTGAGACTGGGGGTGAATGTTTAATTTGTTCAGCATTCCATCCATCATCGGCTCTTTTTGCTTTTGTCCTCCTACATGGGAAGGTTATGCCCAGACGTGGTTCCCGTGCTCACTGCGCCTCTGGGTTCAAGATAGCCTAACTGATGAGGGGTGATACCCCAAAACAGGTCCCAGGATGCTTGTTTCCAGTCCAGGGAGGAACTGGCCTGGCAGTTCGGATTGAACTGTTCCCATGGGGAGCAGGGCCGGACTGGGAACCAAAACCGGCCCTGACAAAGTGCTCGGCTGCCTCCCCCCCCCGGGGGTTGGGGTACAGCCGAGCTCTTTGCCAGGGCCGGTTTTCGGACGATTTTGTTACAGGGCCGATTTTGCAGCTATGCTGCAAAAACGGCCCTGTAACAAAAACGGCCCCCACTCGTGCGGCGCACCGGGGGATTGCCCGGTGCCCGCTACGACCAGTCCGGCCCTGATGGGGAGCAGGGTCAAGACTGATTTGCATATAGCTGGGTCCAAAGTGGGGTGGCGGGGTTATAGATTAAACCCTGATCCGAGACTGGGGGGTGAATGTTTGATTTGTTCAGCATTCCGTCCATCATCTGCTCTTTTTGCTTTTGTCACCCTGAGTTGGAAGGGTATGCCCAGATGTGGGTCTGGTGCTCACTGTGCCTCTGGGTTCAAGCTATCCTGGCTGATGATGGGAGATACCCCAAAACCGGTCCCAGGATGCTTGTTTCCAGTCCAGAGAGGACCTGGCCTGGCAGTTTGGGCTTACCATAGGGAGCAGGGTCAAGAGCGATTTACATATAGCTGGGTCCATAGTGATTGTGTGTGGTGAGCAAAAAAACTATGGAATAAACCCAGATCTGTGCTTGGTGGTGAATGTTTGATTTGGTAAGCATTCCGCCCATCATATGTTCTTTTGAGTTAGGGAAGAGGCATTTAGGTAAATATGTACCATTTACCCGATATCACTGCAAACACCACTCCTGCGTAATACCTACACTTTAAATTCTGTGTGCTTTTTCCTTCTTATAAGCAGTCTATTAAGAACCAGCTTGCTGACCTACAAACAGCTGAATCCATGTCTACAACTTGAGTCAGAGAGTGCGTTCTTTCTTCCTCATTCACTTAACCTAAAGAGGGCAATTAGAGATCCTTTGAAGGTGAAATAAGCTCTGACACAGTGAGGTAGATGAGGTCATACGTCAGAGAAGAGTCGAAGTAGCTCTCTGGAGTGGCCACCTTGGAAGGAGGATCCCTTACCCTACTAAATTGCAGGCAAGTTCACCTGAGATTGCTCTGGGAGATGAACAGAGATGCAGTCCATCTCATACACAGCGGGTCGGAAACTTATTTGGATTGCTTGAGGTCGATTACATCTTCAACTGTACTTCCACCAGATCACTACTCCAACATCAAAAAACTCAAACCACTGAATTCAAACCACCACTCACTTCAATTGTCTAAGATTGAGGAAGGGGTAGGGGATACTGAAACTAACTAGCAAACTAGTTATACCTTTCATCAATTACAGGATAACTGCAGTCTGTCCGGATAATGCTTGTTTGTAGTGACTGCTGGTTGTGGTTGCCCTTAGGAGTCTTGCTTAGCTCCATGGTTTTTTGTTTTTGTTTTCTTTTACATATTTTTATTAGCATTTAATCATAAGGACAGTTCCGCAAGTACATGTACAACGTTTGCCCTGGGCACTTTCCCAGGTAAACATACTAAAATTGTAATAGATGTCATCACGTTCTGGGCAAATGCATATGTATTGCAGTTACGACGTGCCAGGTTGTTACAGTAAGTACAACACACAATACAAATTACATAGTGTCATATTCAGTCCATCCCATAAATAACCGAGGGCTAAGCCCTTGGTCGCTATCACAGTAAACATTTCTTCATATCAAACATACTGCGCTATCTCAAGGCTCAAACAATAGTCAAAAAGGAGGGAAACATAAAACAGAACAGAGAAGAAACTCTGGCAGCAATTGGCAGAGCTGGTACAATACAACATCTCTTCAGGCATTCAGACAGACCTGAACATATGGTAGAATCAGTCTCCCCTACCTCCCCAGATGAAGTTACGACTCCACAAATTCCTGAGCTGTGGGGTGGTGATATAAGGGCTTTCAGTGAACAGAAGTTACCAGGTTACAATGATCTGACATGTCACAGATAGCTTTACGTGGCATCAGAGGATACACCAACCTCTTCTCCCGGAGAACCCACGCAGGGAGGAAGTAGTCTCAGCATGAGGCTCTACACCGGGTTTACTGCCCCTTGCATGGAAATTCAAACCTTCAAGCTCTACATGACCTGATTCTGCAACAACCCAAGTCCACGCGTTCCACACTAGAATCTAAGGCATTCCACCATACCAATCACACAAAACTCACCCAACAGCAGCTCGCAAGCTCCCAGAAACATGAGCTCCCAAGGTGGAGAACTGTACCCTACCCCAATGCCGCATCCGTCCGATCCGGAGGATAAATCCTCTTTCAATGAAGGACTTAACCTCCTTACTCCATTCCTATGAGCTCCCCTCACTGCCACTTAATACAGTGCAAACAGACATCTTACACAGATTTTCTATACACCAATCCATCCCTTCCAATACCTTCAGAGCTACTAAACACACTTCCAGAGGTATAGTTGAAAACAACCTCATGCGAGTACCCATATTGCACGACCCCATCACAACTCCTACCAAACCTCGGCTAAAATAGATGCTTCTAAACTGTAGGTCAGCCTCAAGACAGCTGCCGGCATAGCCGACCTCATACTCACTAATGATCCGG
This sequence comes from Triturus cristatus, assembly GCF_964204655.1. Classification (NCBI taxonomy): domain Eukaryota; kingdom Metazoa; phylum Chordata; class Amphibia; order Caudata; family Salamandridae; genus Triturus; species Triturus cristatus. The sequence goes on from NC_140582.1 coordinate 503,984,358, forward strand.
ACCTTATAATTCGGACAGAAACATGGCTAAACGAATCATCCACACCCATACTAGACATACATGTACCCCCAAACTATTACATCACAAGACTTGATAGAACTGAGAGGCCAGACGGTGGAATTGCTTGCATACATCGGAGAAACCGCTCTGTGATTCATTCTGACTCCCAGGTACCTACCTCCTGTGAATACATGGGCTTAGAGATCACTAATAACAACAAATCAATATGTTCATTGCATGCATTCTACCACCCACCAGGGGATAACCTCACCTTCATCGAACATCTCATGGATATCATAGCTACAAATGCGGGTCAACAAAAGATTCAAATATTCCTTGGAAATTTCAACCTCCACTGAAATGACCTTGACGATCCAGGGGTCAATAGCCTCAAAGCGTTCCTCAGACCTTAACCTCTCCCAAATCTGCGTCAGGCCCACTCATGATAAAGGCTCAACCCTTGATCTTGTAATCTCCAAAGCGGACTGCACTCAGCTGGAATCGATCCTCCCCTGTGACTGGTGGGACCAACACATCATCCCATTCCACATCAATGAGTCAGTTAAACCACTTTCTGTCCAACCCCTGAGAAAGAAAATCTGGAAGAGAAACCTAAATAATGTAGGTCCCAACCTGCTCAAATCCTCTAGTCCTAACTTCATGTTTCCACCGGAAGGTTTATCCGATGTAAAAGATCTGACTAACCATTATTTCCACTCCATGAACAGGGTACTAGACAACATAGCCCCCTTACAGTTGAAAAGAGTCACCACAAAAGACTCAAAACCCTGGTATGATGGTAGGCTAAACGAAGAAAGACGTTCATTAAGAGTAATTGAACGACGATGGAGATCGGCACCATCCTCTGACCATCTCAAATTACTATGAAGCACAAGAAACTCCTATTACAGAAAGATAAGAAGATTAAAAGCAGAATTCTTCAGTAAGCAATTAGACCAAGCGAAGAATCGACTCACAAAGCTATTGAAACTAATCAAATCTCAATCGAAAGGTGTCTCGCACCTCCCCCAAGCTAACACAGACACATTACCCAATTGCAAGGAATTTGCCTCCTACTTCACTAGGAAGACAGAAAACTTAAAGTCAGACTTGCGCAACGACCTACTATCCCATACAGATACTCACATGGTCACCTTATTGCCCCCGCTAGGAGTCCCTCTCTTATGCTCCACAAAGTCCGACCGCACAAAACGCGCCTCCTGGTCCTCCTTCAATGCTTACTTCGAATAAACTATATTGAGAACGCTTACAGCCCTGAATCCCTCCAACCACTACACAGACCCTCTACCCGCAAACTACTCAAGAGACTTCATCCCAATGATATTGCCATTATGGACCAAGATTATAAACACCTCGTTCCTTCAAGGAACCATCCCTGAAATCCTCAAAGCAGGCCAGGTATGCCCAATCCTAAACAAGCCATCGGTGGACCCTTCAGACCTGAATAACTATCACCCAATATTCAACATCCCCACCTTGGTCAAACTGCTAGAAAAATGTGTTCACAAGCAACTTGGCAACCACATAGAACAATTCAGCTTGCTCGATCAATACCAATCAGGATTCCGTGCAGGACACAGCTCTGAATCAGCCATGACCCACATAATAGATGAGGCATTAACAATCCTGGACCAAAACGAAGCCTGTCTACTAATCTTGCTTCAATCAAGCTCAGCTGCTAAGACTCATCAAAGGCTCCAAAAGAAACGGTCACATTTCCCCCAACCTTCGTGCCCTCAACTGGCTACCTTTTGAGGCGAGAATACACTTGAAAATCACCTGTATTACGTAAAAGGCCTTACATCACAAAACTCCTAGTTACTTAGCTGACAAATTGGAGCTCTCCTGTGGTAAGATCCATCAGGAGCTCATATAACTTGCTACTGAAACCACAACGATTTGCTAAGAAATAAACTTACAATCAGACCTTCTCAGGAATGGCCCCCAGGATTTGGAATGCCTTGCCCCCAGAAACGAGACAGAACCCATCCACGGCATTCTTAAAAAAAGAAGTGAAATCTATTCTCATGGCCAAATTCACCTGAACTATTGGTGTATCCTTGTATATGTGTGTTATTTTGCATTAGTTTACTATTACTGTTTTATGCTAAACTATATTTTTGCTTTTCGTGCCTCTATTACTCACATCTGCCTGTAAAGCACTCTAATACCCGCAAGGGTCTTGTTCGCGCAATACAAACCCTTCAAAATAAATAAATAAACCACTCATCCACTGTCAGCGGCTATCATCAAACAGTGGAACAGTCAGCTCCATGGTTATTTAAAACATAAGTACAATAAAAATATTTATGCTGTTGTGACTGCTATGTGTACTTGGATGAATCACAATTGTCTGGTCTCAATAAAACAGTTTTGCAGAAGATTCCCTCACATAGTAAAATAAGAAAGATCATACTGATAGGCATCTTGAGAATTTCACTGTCTGGGAAAGTTAAGGCATTTGGAGCAATATGTCAATTCATCGTTAGACAAACACAACCTTTGCTGTCAGAATCCCATCCGGACTCTACATCCAGCATTGATTACTTTAAGTCGCTTCTTCTAGGATGTGCAAAAAACATCATGAAGGGACATATCACACCTATTCTGAGCGATTTCATGCCAGATCTATTTGAAAACATAAATCAATGAATGGCTATTTACAAAATTACCAATATTCTCCAGAAGAAATCTTTGATCTATGCATAAGCTGTTCTTTAAAGTGAGTGGAAGGGTCAGATCAAGAGAGTGGGGCGGGGTAAGGGAGGGAAGGGAGTTCTTTCTACCTGAATAACTATGAAATGCACTGGCTCGGTTTGTGTGACTTGCTAACTCCCTGCTCCAATTTTGCAAACTGATCAAGACTTTCTTATTCAAATCTTATTGCTTTATGCATTATTGTGACGCACTCGGACGGGCTTCATTGGTTAGTTAGCATTATGTAAGAACCTGTTGATAATTATGATAAATGGATTCTCCTGTGCTTAGGGACATGTTGGGCGTGATGTACCACCACTAGACAAGAGACTTGCAACACAATGGAGTATTCAAAAGCCGTGCTGAGAACCAAGGAGGTTGTTGAGACCAAAGTATGAGCATTTTAGGGTACTGCATTGAAGGTATTGTTAATCTATTGATGCCATTCTATCTGAGAACCTAAGAGGAATGGGTCAGCCACATGCCAGTGTCCTAAATAGACAGGTTGCATGGTATTCAGCCAAAAAGAAATTAAAAAATACATTGTAACTAAAAGTAAGGTACTACAGTATACTAACTTTAACACATGTTAGAAAGGGAAAAATGTAATTTAAAAAATGATGTGGAATGAACACCAAGAGAACCAAGCCATACTACCAATGCAAACGAAAAAAGGTATAAGGCACCGCTCCCAGCTTGGATCATCCCATGCATAAAGGAAATGAGGACTGCGGCTCAGTGGATGCGACAGGATGGAGCCTGGGTCAACAAAGGCGGAGGCAGTGTGCATCACACAGCCTAAGTGGTCTTCATGTGCTAAAACAGAGATGCTGCTGCTGGCACAATCCCACTTCGGATTACTATGTTGTCAGCATTGGTGACTCATGCATTGAAATCTAACAGCATTTGGAATATTTCTGGTCTTTTCATAACCTTCATTACCCAACTCCCTTCCTTGCTTAGCAACAAATTAAATCCTGATCCCCCTTCTACTGATATTATTTGCAGGTCTCTACTGGTGACTAATGTTTTTTCCAGGAGTTGCATATGTCATCAAAGGCTCTAGGTTGCCCTTTGCACTTGTAGATTGCCCCGGGGTCGATGATTCACTTATTTCCATTCGAGCACATTGTGTTTATCTGAAAAATAGCACATTCTCCAAAAGAGAGTTTACAGCTTTTATATAATTTAACTGCAAAAGGTTTGCAGTTTAGAAAGTATCTCTGTACATTATGCTTCACAGGATGCTAAGGAGATTTTCAGGGAAGGCTATATGGAACGTGTGAATAAAACATCGCAACCACCAAGTCAACACGCTTTAACTTTATCTTATTTTAGCGCTTTGTAAAGCGCTGCATACGGCATAAATGGAGCCTCGGAGCGCCTGGGGTAGAAGAGTAACAAAATAAAAGACATGTGGGCAGATGAAATGAAAATAAAAATTAATGAAAAAAGAATTTCTAAAGCGCACAAAACGCAAGGGTGTCACAGCGCTAAACACATCATGGAACATGTACCAGCCGTGCAGGGAGATTCTCATAGATGGTCCATGGTCCTCGAACACGAGATATCCTTCAATGAGAGGCACGTGCTGTGGAATAGTCTCGTGCAATGGCACGTTAGATGGAATAGCTTTCAAGATGGACTAGTCCTAGGTATCGAACCAATTAAGGGGGAACCTGTTTAGGTTTGTAATTCGTGGCTGGAGAGTTAATAAAATAATAGCTGCATCCTCATATCTGAGATGGAGATGAAAGGCAGGGTGTTACCCCTTTTTTTAAAAACAGATTTCATTGATCCTTTTCAATAACAGCATCGCAGTTCAAATCATACCATTTGTTATGGGCTCATTCATTATATCAACTGGTAAATGCATATCCGAATGGACCATAATCTCAGCCAGCTTTGGATCCATCCCCTCCCGCGAGTCGACAATATAATGATTCGTGTGCGGGGTGCGGGGTTGTATATGTAACAAGCAATCTGAGTGCATTCGTGGGGTATCGCAATAAGGCAGGGTGTTACTCCTGCTGCAATATTCCAGTCAAAAACAACCAGACTGTGTCAAGAGTGTCATTTCACCAGCTACGTGTGATAAGAATGTTAAATGGTGTATGACACAGATTGTGACATCAGGTGTTACTGATTGGCTGAACTGGGAGTTTAAATTACCTTGTAGTTAGTAGGACACTGTGGAGTGTCTTCAGATTACAATGTAAGAGAACATTCAGTGATGTGTGAGGCCTCTCATTTGTGGCTGAGGATACAGGTCAACTCTGCTGGGGCGTTATGGTAAGAGGTCTGTTGACAGTATGAGTAGACTTTGCTGAGTTTATGGGCTGGGGAATGAAAACGCATTATGGCCCGATTGAGGGTGGGCATTAAGATTATGGTTAGTGTTAGGTTTAGGACAGAGACAGAGTTAGGAGAAAGGGTAAAGATAAAGGTTAGTTTTAAGGTGAGTGTGAGCTCTAGTGGATGGAGTAGCTTAATGTTAACCTGAAAGGAAAAGGACAGGGTTAACTTTATCGCAAGAAATTGGTGGATCACAGAGGGAGGAAGTTGCCTCTTCCTTTTCAAATAGAAACACGCACTGGCAAAGCCAATAAGTCTCGCCTATGCAAGAGCTATTGGCTTTGGCAATGTGTTTTAGCCATGTTGTAAACCAGGGTGGCTGCTGTTCAGCGTGGCTAAAAGTTAGTGTGTAGAAGAGAGTGGCATGGAGTGTCGTAGAGTGGAATGGCAAAGAGTGGAGTAGAGTGTTGTAGAGTAGAGTGGTAGACAGTGTTATGTATTGGGGTGGCATAGTGTGGAGTCGCATACATTGGTGTACAGTGGAGTGGTGTAGAGTGGACTGGTGTAGAGTGCATTGGCATAGAGTGCTGCAGAGTATGCGGACATAGAATGTAGTGGCATTGAGTGTAGTAGCTTTGAATTCAGCGGCGTGCAATGCACCACCGAACAAAGCAGTGACATAGATTAGAGTGGTGCATAGTAAAGTGGAGTGGCGCAGATTGGAGTGGCGCATAGTAGAGTGGCGCAGAGTGCAGTGGCGTATAGTGCAGCGGCATAGGGTGGTACAGACAGGAGTGGCATAGAGTTGAGTGATGCAGAGGGCAATGGCGCAGAGTAGAGTTGAGGGGCATAGAGTGCAGTGGCACAGAGTGGTGCAGAGTCCAGTAGTGCAGAGTAGAGTAAAATGCTGTAGAGTGAAGTGGAAGGAGCGCAGTGGCAAAGAGTGGAGTAGCATAGTGTGGAGTAGTGCAGAGTACAGTGGGGTAGAGTTCAGTGGCGTGCAGTGAAGTGTTGCAGAGTGCACTGGTGCAGAGTGGATTAGAGTGTCATAGAGAGTAGTGGCATAGAGCACAGTGATGCAGAGTGGTGTAGAGTGCAGTGACACACAGTGCAGTTGTGTAGGGTGCAGTGGCACAGACTGCAGTTTTTAAGAGTAGAATAATGTAGAGTGTAGTGACAAACAGTGGAGTGGCACAGGTGGAGTAAAGTGGAGTAGAGTGCAGAGAAGATTGTTTCAGATTAGAGTGAAGTGGCACAAGGTTGAGTGGTGCAGGGTAGTGTGCAGTCGCGTAGAGTGGGTATAGAGTGTAATGTCGTAGACTAAAGTGGTGTAGAGTACAGTGGTATAAAGTTCAGTGAAATTGAGTGGATTAGAGTGGAAATACAGTGGATTGGCACAGAGTGCAGGGGCATACAAATGAGTGTTAACAGAGTGCAGGGGTATACAATTGAGTGTTAACTTCTATCTCTGAGACTATGCCAGCTTTCATACTCCTTCCGGAAGGTGCCTTCTCCCCCCGCATACAGCGCCAAGATTCTCCTTGGAGTGAACGTTGCGCTATATAAAAGCCAAAAAAAATAAAAATAAAAATAAAGGGCATTGGCATAAAGTGTATTGGCATACATTGCAGTGTTTCAGAGTGGCATAGAGTATAGTGGTGTAGAGTGGAGTTATGCAGAGTAGATTGGTGTGGCCTAGACCGGAGTGGTGTAGAGTGCAGTGGTGAAGAGCACAGTGCTGTAGAGTAGAGTGGCGAAGAGTGCAATGGCAAAGAATAGAGTGGTACAAGGGAAGAGTAGAGAGGCCTAGCGTGACATGATGTAGTGTGCAGTGGCGCAGAGTGAAGTGGCGTGGAGTGTTGTAAAATTAAATACAAATCAATAAGTAATAAAAATAAAAATCACACAATTAAATAATATACACAATTATTGATTAATGGGTTAATTTACCTTAAAAAATATTTAAGAATGTAAACCCATTACTAAATTAAACATTTTCAATAAATATAAATACACATATTTTCCTATTAAAAATGACTAACTATAGAAAAAATGAAATACAAGTATTATCATAATACTAACACCATAACTGATATAACTAATATTTACTAAACTAATTAAAAAACTACATTAAATAAAATGTTATATATAAAGACAGTTATAAAACATTTTATATATCAAAAAACGATACTCCGACCTTCTATAATCTGTCTCATGATGTTCTTGAGTGACAAATATTTTTGACACAATATTCTTTCATCACAATATTTTTCCCTCAATATTTTGAAAATTTACTGATTTAATAACATATGTCATTTGTGATTTTGTACAGATGTAATGTGATACTGCATTTGTGTAAGCATGCTGGATATTGTATTTGGGAAAACACATTTAACATTAGAAAGAGTATATGCTGGGTTAAGATTAAGAGAATACGGCAGCGGCATCAGCCACTATTCCCCCTGTGCCGACCTTTTCTCATCTTATAACTTTATTTTTCCAGGGATTCTATTTTATACATAAATGAGCAGGATAAAGACCATATTGTTCTAGTTTTTATTAGGCCTGGGCGAAATATTTATTACGCCGGAGCAAATTCTGGTAATTTCGCATTACACTTTTGACACAAAATTACTTAAAGTTATGGAATTACGCCTTTTCACATAATTATGAGTAATTTGCCACACAAAATCACACTGCAGGAGCAGAAGAACAACAAACTTAGTGAGCATGAGCAGCTGCTAGCTGCTGCTGTTCGTGTTCTCTTGCATTTACCACTATTTTCTTAGCGCAGGTACATTTTGGATGAGAAGGATGAATTTTATCCTAAGAAAATAGCACTGAATGCTCAGCTACACTGCTCACATTATTCTGCGTAATCTTTTGTTATTTCGCTGTATTTTCGCACAATTACGCTATAGCGGATTAAGTTAATTACACCCAACCCTAGATTTCATCCATTTTACCCGCAGGGCGCTCTTGGTTAATGTCTTAAGAAGAAGACATTCCTAGACACCTACACCCATTCATTTATGTGAAGAGCTCACACCATGTCAATCTTCTCTTATTTAGGCTGAGAGAAGGACTACAATAGGACTGTTTATGCTTCAATTACTTGCCCGGTTCTAAGTAAAATCATCCAGCAATATTTTTAGCATTCCAAATCATCAAATGTTTCTCTGAGGAACGGTGTGCGCTAGCAGTGGTTGATATGTAAATACAAATTTGCGCAGGGGCCTAAAGTATTTCTTTTTTAAGTTTGAAAAGAGAAATTTATTAAGATAATCATGCAATTGGAATACAAAGAAACAGGCCCAAAGTATTTCTTTTTTTAAAAAAATTTTTTATTGAACATCATCAAGACAAAATATATACATAAATTTACTTTAACATAAATATCTGATACAACAAAATTCCTTCGGTTTAGGTTTTAGTCTCTTAGAGTAAATATAAAAATACAATATATCATTTGTATATATGAAAAGAAAAAGAAAAAATATGGTCAAAGATCTTGAGAAGGAGATATAAAATCAGAGATGTATATAATTAGTTAACGAGCAGTTTCAATATTCCCAACTAACACCATATCTGTATGAGTATATGTCTACCCCCTTTTTTAAATTAGCCATCTAATTTAAGTTTCCATTTTTCAAGTGGGGCCCAGATCCGTTTCCCAAGCTGCCTTGTATTCCCACCTTTTTTTTTTATATAAAGCTTTCTCTAGATTGTAAATAGCTAATAATTTTGTAAGCCATTGTTGGAACGAAGGAGGGTTAGAATCTTTCCATTCCGTTGCAATACAAAGCCGGCTCAAAGTCATTGCGATAAACAGAAATTCTTGATGGAGTGAGTCCTGCCCTTCCTTTACCACACCAAGAACCATGATCTCGTTAGTTAAATTAATAAAGATCCCCAATTCGTCTTTAAAGAAGTTTTCTATAGCTTGTTTAAAGGGATCTAGATTAGGGCAGGTTGCAAACATATGTATCGTGTCTGCCTCCAAATTCTGACATCTAGGACAAGAGATCCCGCTCGTACCCCCGCAACGGGCTATTCTATGCGGAGTATAGTATAATTCATGCAGAGTCTTGTAATATTGTGCCTGTAAATTTGCGACTTTTAAAACAGTGTTTCCAAGTCTAAGTGATTTTTCCCCCTCGTTCCCGACTAAGTTAAGTTTAGTTCTCCAGTTTTCAAAAACCTTTTCTCTATCATCCTCCTTATATTGGCATAATGCACCATAGAGTTGGGAGATTGAGCATCCCTCCTCAGCTTGAACAAGTTCCATCAGGTCTATCCTAGTAAACTTACAATAGCCTGCTTGTTTTCTCTGCAGCACTGATCTTATCTGTAAGTATTTGAAAAAATCTCTCCGATCCAATTTATATAATTGCTGCGCCCTTTCAAATGTTATTATTAATCCTGACTGATCCATAATATCTCCTATCATTCCAACCCCAAGTTTATCCCATCGCCTCATAACTTCATCATGGTATACATCTGGAAGGAGTTCATTCAAGTATAAAGGGGTATAAAAATTCATTCTTCCTAATTTAATTTTCTTCTTGATAATTGACCAGAGTGAAATGACCGCCCCCAAAACCTTGAACTTCGTTCTTTTGTAGTAGTTTTGCTCTTTATATGTAAGAAGTCCCTTGTTAGAATCCAAAACCAACAGATCATAAATATCCGGAATACCCGCGCTACTCTTCCAAATATCTTTCGTATTCCCACCGAGGAGTCCTTTACAATACTGAAGGACTGAAGCAAAGTAATATGCCTTAAAGTCAAGAACTGCAAGTCCCCCCTGTTCTTTAGGGAATGCCAGCCTCTTTATAGCTCTTCGAGTTCTACCCTTAGCCCAAATGAAGCGATTACACATCCCCTCTATTTCCTTGAACCAATTATTGACAAATAATAAAGGAATTGTGCGGAATAGATACAAAATCTTGGACAGAAACAACATCTTTATAACATTACATCGCCCTATAATTGTTAAATGTAGATTATCGATCCTATCTAAGTCTAGTTTTGCCTTTTTAATTAATGGGGTCAAATTTTTCTCCACTGCCTTAGTTAAATCGGATGTTATAATAACCCCTAAGTAGACCGCAGACTCTATAACTCTATCATCATTAATTCTAGCAAATTGATTTACAACTATTTGTGTTTTCCTTTGGTTCAATTTGTATCCTGATAATAATCCATATTTTTTAGCCTCCTTCTCAATTTCTCCTATTGCTATAACTGGTGTTGATGATGTAATTGCTAAGTCGTCTGCATATCCCAAGATTTTGGTCTCATATCCATTCAACACAATTGGGCTGATGTTTTTATTTTTTTCTATATGTCTAATAAATGGATCTATATAACAAGCGAAGAGTAGAGGGGAACATGGGCATCCTTGCCTAGTCCCACACTCGATTTTTATTACTTCACTCAGTTCCCCCCCTACTCTCAATCTAATGCTTGAGCTTTTATACAGGGCTTTTAATGCTCCTATACAGACTTGCCCAAAGTTATATTTATTCATTGTTGCCCACAGGAAACCCCACGAGACCCTATCAAACGCTTTTTCAGCGTCAAGCAATATTAAGGACATAGGGTCTCGTGAGGCCGTCGTACCGTCCAACAGCGCAAATACCCTTCTAATATGATCAGCTGTCCCCCTCCCCGGTATAAACCCATGCTGCCAAGGTGTTACTATCTTCCCAATTATCATACTCAGCCTATTTGCCAAAATTTTAGAATAGGCCTTAGTGTCACTATTCATTAAGCTGATTGGTCTGTATGATCCGGGATCCATAGAGTTTTTATTCTTTTTTAAAAACACCACCATTAAAGCTTCTCCCCAAGACCCCGGAGGGGCAGCCCCGTTTTGTATTAACCCCATAAGTCTATTAATGTCTACTTTTAGAATTGAAAAAAAATTCTTATAAAATTCTAATGGTATTAGATCAGGTCCAACTGCTTTTCCTGACGGGAGATCCATGAAAGCTCTTTGTATTTCTTCTGGGGTGAAATTGATTTCCAGAGAGTTCTTGTCCTCTTCTGTAAGTTTATCTAGAGAGGAGGATTCTAAATATCCCTCGATTTCTATTGCTTCTGGTTCTCCATGAGCCTTAGTGTACAGTTTCTTATAAAAGTTCTGAAATACAGAGCAGATTTCCTTTGGTGTTTTTACTAATCCTCCTGCCTCAGTAATCATTTCTGTTATCTGCCCCTGAGTAGCTGCCTGCCGGGTTTTTATCGCCAGGATTCGTCCTACCTGTTCGCTATATTCATGTTGCTCTTCTCTTCTAGCTAGGTATTTACCAGCTGCCTTTGCAGCATATACTTCACCCACTGCTGCTTTGGCTAAAGCTAGTTTTTGCGTTGCTTTTGTCACATCTTCCTTCCCTCTTATACTTCTTACCAGATCTTCCTCTAGTTTTGCTACTAAGTTTGTCTTCTTCTCCATAACTTCTTTTTCCTGTTTACTCCGTCTAAGAGAGTAACTTAAAGTTTCCCCCCTAATACCTGCCTTCATTGCGTCCCATACTATTTGAGGTGGCGCTGTATCCCTATTATTTTCCAAAAATTCTCTTAACCAAATTTCCATATGTATAACATAATCTGTATCCTGTAACAATGCTCTCTCAAAAGTCCAACTATTTATACTTTTCTGTAAGTTTGGTATAGAGATCTCCAAAAAGAGCGGATTATGATCTGAGATCAATCTGGGCATTTTTTTAATTATCACTTGTGGTATTATCGAAGGAGAAATCAAAAAATAGTCTAATCGAGCTAGGGTTTTGTGGGGGGCAGAATAATATGTGCTGCCTCCTCCTCCATTTTTATGTTCCCAAATATCAATTAAGCCATTGTCTTGCATAAGTTGTATCAATGCTCTATGGGTTTTCTTCTTTTTGCCCATGAACCTTACAGGATCGTCTCTCCACAATCCATTAAGACCATTTATATTTAAATCACCACAAAGTATAATGGGGAGAGACCAGTTTGATAATTGAGAGTTTATATAAATAAGGGTTTCCGGGTCATCAACTGTTGGTGCGTAAATAGAGCATAGCGTAAACTTAAAATTTTGAATATGACACTCCGCCAAGACCCAACGGCCATGACTATCTACCTGCTGTTTTTTTAGTATAATTTCATTCCCCCGTCCTTGTATTGCGACCCCACATGTTCTGGTGCCCTGAGTCGTACAAGTCAAGACTTTATATCCCAGTTGTTCCAATAAAGATTTCTGTGATATCTCTATATGCGTCTCCTGAACACAGATGATGTCAGCTTGCAAGGTTCTAAAATATTCTTTCACCTCCCTTCTTTTCCTTGCATCATTTAAACCACACACATTAATTGTGACTATGCGCATCATTTTTCTTTTTTTCCACCCGTTTCAGATTACTTTCCTTTTCTGATGATGATTTTTTCCCCCCTTTCCTCCCCAAACAACCCCCCCACCCCCCCCCCCCCTTACCTCCACTTGAGGCATCCTGGGTCCAGCCAGAACCAGGTGTGGGCGCCCGAAGATTAGTATGCATCAGTGCTCCCCCCCCACCCTGCGTGAATTTTATATTTTAAATAAAAAAGAGAGAATAAAGAAGTCTTTTAAGTCCAGGGTTTTAATCCTACTGAGTATATTTTTGAGTATTACTTCCTACATGAGTTGCACTTATTATTGATCTCACGTAATTACTCTCAGTAGGGTTATTCTTATAAAAAATACTTTTTGTGCAATACATATTTATAAGAAAGATGTTAATTCTTATTCGTTTTCAGATGCTATTTTTTAACCGTCTCTGAGATTTCTTTGAGATAATTTTCCGCTTGGATTTCACTCGTGAAACTACGGATTACCCCCTTAAATATTATTTTTAGTCGAGCAGGGTTTTGTAGATATACTTTAGCTCCAGTCTGTTCAAATGGAGTAAATAGCTGCCGCAGTCTCCGTCTTCTTTCAACGGTTGCATGGGCAAAGTCTGGTCTGACAAAGTATGTGCTGCCATTGTATTCTCTCTTGCTTGTAGGACGAATCGTATATAGAATCTCGAAGTAAGTAGTTTCCAAAAAATACCAACATTGCCCTTGGATATTTTGATTGGTTCTGTGTTTTCTTTGACTGAGTGAGGGGAAAACGATGGGCTCTTTGAACTTCTCTCTCTAGGTCCCAAGTTTGCAATTCAGGAATAGATAGTTTTAAGAGTTTAATCACATACCCCCTTGGGTCGTTGTCTTCGGCACCTTCTGGGATCCCTAGGAATCGCAAATTATTTCGCCTTGCCCTGTTTTCCTGTTCCTCAACCTTTATCATTAAATCCTGTATAATACTTTCTTGATTTTTTTCCTGCTTTTGTAAGTAAGTAACATCCTTTTCTAGGTGGTCGGTCCGTGTTTCAACTGACACCATCCTTTCAGAGATTGCTAAACAGGTGCTACCTACTTTATTTACAGCCCCTTGTAGCTTTTGAATAGCTACATGATGTTTTTGAGTGTCCATTTTTATATCTGTATGCAGTTTCTTTATTGAAGTCAATATCTCTTTCAAGGATGGTTCGTCTGTTTCTCCTACCTCATCGTCTTCAGAGATGTACATTGTAGATCCTTCCCTACTTTCTCGGGGTGCTGTTGTTTCCTTCGGTTTTTTAGATTTAAAGTTTTTACGAGAGTTGGTAAGCTCTGGATTACTTCCTTGATCAGTGGTTTCATCATAGGTAGATTTATTTAATCTCTTATTCCTTATTTTTCTTTTCTCCAGTTTTTTCCTGGGAGTACTTCCTTGCCCAGGATCACTCTCTTTCCATTTACCAGAGCTGCCTGATATTTCCTGGGTTAATGGATCTTGGTCTTGTCCTTTACTAACACCACTTGCCTCGCTAGAGGTAGAGATTCCAGTCTCATATATATCTATATCAGATTCATCTGAATGTGAGTCAGTTTGTGCCAAGGATAATTTATCGGATGAGGGATTCAGAGTTACAAATCCATCAATCGCCGGGAGTCTTTCATTGCCTCCTCCCAGTTTTGTTGGCTCCTGAACTGTTACAAAGTATTTCTAAGAAGCCTGCTGCTGTGGTTGCTTAATGCCAAGACTGCCTAGCCTTGATTCCGCCTCATACCTCTTTCTTTCACCACCCTGCCTCTTTCTCTTGTAGGATCTTTTTATTACTGTTTTCTCCCTCTGTCACCATTTCATATCTTTCTCTCTTTTTTTTCTTTCTGTCTCATCTGCCTTCCTCTCTCTTGCCCTGGGCCAAAGTTAGATATTGAAAAGTAAGGACCTGAAAAATGAGTGCTGAGGCCTACTACCTGGAATCACTGTGTCATGTTCGGTAGTGCTGTGCAGACAAATGCCTTTCTTCATCTGCTGGTTGGCTGTAATCACTTACTGAACTATCAATTAAATTTGCACACATCATTGTATGTTTCTCCAAAACGTGAAAAGGCTCAAAAGCAATATTTATTGAAATATTAAGGGCAGGAAATGGAAACAATGGCTTTGTCTAAAGTATACTTTTATTACTGTAGTGCAAATCAGCTTCTGTCAAAAAGGAGGGAATAGAAGGCAGGATTATGAATATAGTTTTGAACTAAATGCTATACATTCTATTTTATGAACTCATAAATAAGATGAGAACACCTCAATGATGCAGTAAAGAGACTAAATGAGCCGGGCTATAAAGTTCAAAGCCTGCACATTTTTCCACGAATAAGATGAACCATATCCCTCTGCTTGGCATTCTTGAGGTGAATATCAAGAGAAAGGCAGCTGTTTTTTTATCTTGCAAAGCTATCCATACATTTCCAGTTGGAGGACTGACAAACAAAACAAGTGTGTATCCTCACTATAGCACCTTATGTAAGTGAAAAGAAATGTTGCCATGGCCATTCATTTGCTGCCTGGCACCATTTGAAGACCTTGAGAGTTTCACCCCAGACTAATGGCACAAATATTTAAGGATAGGCAAAGTCTCTTAAGTTTGCTTGAACAGTCCCAAACAAGGGTTCAAAATAATGCAATAATTTAAAAAGTGAACAGAGACCACTATCTCTCAGAGGTGTTCATTGATCACAGGCAGATTCTGCCCTGTTTGGGACATGATAGTATGGTGGAGTTGACACAATAGGAGATAATGTCCCTCACATTAATCAAATCCGGTAGTTAAGGTGAATGATAAAAATATGAAGAAACCTTGTAATTTTTAACAGCAAGCAACTTTTAATTGTAATGACCTACATAGCATAAATAACCACAGCACCCTTCACCCCCAGAGTGAAAGCACAAATGGTGGAAATCCCCTGCTCCATGGCTTCACAGACTTCCGGTAGTTCCCCTTAAGGGAATCCTACACACTTCAGCTCTTCTCATGCAGGGCCTGAAGAAATATGGCAATATAACCTCCATACTGATGTAACTCCACAGTCTCACCTTACTGATACTCACCATCTTCAAAATCCTCTGCATCATTTACGAAGCCATTTCAAACAGTGCCCCACCTACCTGGCTGACTAACTCATTCTTTCTGGCAGCTCTCTGCATACCATGCAGTCAAGACACCACCAGAATAAAGACAAAGGAGAAAAAACACAAGGCAGCATTTCCACCCAAGCAGCCACGATCGGGAGCCATATCCCATACTTACTCCAATTTAGGTAAGAGTTGAAGATGCACCTTTTTAAGGAATACTACATCTCGATGCAGTAACAGTCCACTTCTTCTTCAAGAAACCAGCTTCTTCTCCAATCACTTGTTGAACCTGAGCAGTGCTCTGCTGCCTTTTGGCTCGGTTTCTGCTATACAATTCAGATCTGTCTATATAGCTATATATAGATATATGTATATATACATTCAAAGAGAGCTAATAAGGAAATCCGGATGGATGGCTGCGTGCAGAGTGACCTCCTAAAGCTTCAGGGGGTTTGTTGATTAATATATATTATATATATAAATATATTATACATATATATATATATATATATATATATTTAAAATCTACTGGCGGTTGCCAGTTATAGTTAGGAGTTAGGACCTATTTTCCATAGGAAATCCGCAACATTCTATTCCCAATAAGTCTGGCGCTGATTGATGAATCTTCGCAAAATTTTCCAAACTTTTGGCCAGCTCCGCTCCGCTCCTACCCTGAAAGTTTTGTGGTGATTCGTCAAGCGGTGGCCGAGAAAAAAGGGGGGTCCCAAAACGCGTTTTCCCCATGCAATTTCCCATAGGATCTGTTGTCGCAGCTACAGCCCGAACCGCTGAACGGAATGACACCAAATTTGGCAAAGAGGTAGTCCTCAGTTCAGACTCGTGCCTTTTGCTTAAATGGTGTGAATCTGTTCAGTAGTTCCTGAGAAAATTAGGGTAAAAAAGTTAGTGATATCTATGGCCGGGGAGGATCCGCGGACCCCACCCGCATCGAGCGCGCACCCTCCCGGAACCGAGCGCGCACCCTCCCGATCGCGCGCTGAATGCTAATTGGCTGTCGAATGTCTCTCTACATTCGAAACCAGGAACTGTTGGCGGCCATTTTCTGCCTCGGTAGAAGCGAGGCTGAAGAAGCAAGGGGAATACGTGTGTAAAACATATAAATGGGGCAGAGTGGAAATACTCTGACCCTGTAGAGGTGCTTAGGGGGTCCCAGAAGGACCACCTGAGGCCCCCTTTTTAAAAAAAAAAAAAGAAAAAGCCGAAATACGCGCACGGTGCATCGCGTTGGGTGCACGGATTCTCACGCATTGGGTGCGCGGATCCACGGCAATGTTTTTTTGAAAAAAGACAAGAAATCATTGGTTGTATGACTACTTTCTACACTGAAAGGTAGGGTGTATATTTCTGTTTTTTAAAGGTATGATTCTTATTGGTTAACAAAAACAGATTGTATTGAACATTATATATGATAAGCTGATATGTTAAAAAGTCAAGCACACTTCCTGTCTTGTTTAGTAACATTGTGTGCTGAACTTGTGACCTGTGAGCTCAGTGCAGTGTTCCATGACCTGTTTCTATGGTAACAGGCAGAAGGCAGATTGGGGGAAGGGTTGAAATGTATTTCAGTTGGAAAGGGTTCAAAATGTTTAACCAATAGAAATGTGTGTTTGCTTTTGAGTTTATGTGTGAAGGATTGTGATTTGATGTTTACATGTATATGTGTGGAAAATGAAAGGGAAACTTTTCCATTCTTTATTTTTGCTGAGAGGTGCACAGTGAAGAGATTATGTAAAAGAAAATATGGTGAGTGATTGATATACTTCTTAATCTACAAAAGAACTTGAAAGATTTGTTATTTAATTGTGAGGGGATGTATGTAGACTATTTTGATTTTAATCAGACTAATGTATTTCTCCTGCTAAAGTGTAGGGAGTACTTTTTTTCTCTACAATGTGTGTGCATGTAGAAACCATTCTGTGATAAGCATTTGTGTTTTTCATGTGTTTGTAGACAGATAACTGTGCTATTTTTATATTTTGGTAGAATTAGACACCAGTCATTGTTTATGAATTTGTGAAATGAGTTATGTTATGTTTCTATACTAAAATGTAGTACTACTTATAGATGAAGAAATGTGTTTTGGTATAGTGCAAGGGATAGTGTTGTTTGTCTAGAATCACACAGTGAGTCTGTGTGCATTTGGGAACCACTGTGAGAGAAGCATTTGGTAACATCGTGTATTTGCTGACAGATAACTGTTTTAACTTGTCATGTTGTGAAGTTTTAGTAGCATTAGAAGACAGTTATGGCTTATGATTTGATTAAATGAGTCAGGTTTTGACAGAAAAGTGCAGTCCTGAAATATGTAGATTGTGTGCAGTTCCCTTACCACTTGCACTGTAGTGAATGAGTTTTGGTAAACTCCTAGGGATAGTGGTGCTTGTCTAGAATCACAGTGTGAGTTAGTGTGTATTTGGGATCAGTGTGAGAGAAGCATTTGGTGACATCATGTATTTGCTGACAGATAACTATTTTAAAACCTGTCATGTTGTGAAGTTTTAGTAGCATTAGAATCCAGTCTTTGCTTATGCGTTGATTAAATGAGTCATGCTTTGACACTGATGTGCTGTACTTAAATATGTAGATTGTGTTCAGTACCATTAACTCTTCTAGACTAGTGAATGAGTTTTGGTACACTCCTAGGTATAGTGGTTGTTGTCTAGAATCACACTGTGAGTCTGTGTGCATTTGGGAACCACTGTGAGAGAAGCATTTGGTAACATTGTGTATTTGCTGACAGATAACTAATTTAAAACCGGTCATGTTGTCAAATTTTAGTAGCATTAGAAGCCAGTCTTTGCTTATGCTTTGATTAAATGAGTCAGGCTTTGACACAAAAGTGCAGTCCTGAAATATGAAGATTGTGTGCAGTTCCCTTAGCACTTCCACAGTAGTGAATGATTTTTGGTAAACTCCTAGGTATAGTGGTTGTTGTCTAGAATCACACTGTGAGTCTGTGTGCATTTGGGAACCACTGTGAGAGAAGCATTTGGTAACATTGTGTATTTGCTGACAGATAACTAATTTAAAACCTGTCATGTTGTCAAGTTTTAGTAGCATTAGAAGCCAGTCATTGCTTATGCGTTGATTAAATGAGTCAGGCATTGACACTAAAGTGCAGTCGTGAAATATGTAGATTGTGTACAGTTCCCTTACCACTTCCACTGTAGTGAATGAGTTTTGGTAATCTGCTAGGGATAGTGCTGTTTGTCTAGAATCACACTGTGAGTCTGTGTGCATTTGGGAACCACTGTGAGAGAAGCGTTTGGTAACATCGTGTATTTGCTGACAGATAAATAATTTAAAACCTCTCATGTTGTCAAGTTTTAGTAGCATTAGAAGCTAGTCTTTGCTTATGCATTGATAACATGAGTCAGGGTTTGACACTAAGGTGCAGTACCATGTACTATTCTGTTCACTGTGGCAGAACTGAACATTTAAAAGATTTACCTAAGCACTGTCCTAGAAGTAGTCGGATTATTTAGTCAGTTTCTAAGTACCAAATAGATTGCTTCAAATGTCTATGCAGTATGCATGTAGTGTTCTAACATACTATACACTTGTCTTTTACACCTTCAATTCCCTAGTCAGTATCCATACACTTCCCAGGAAACATCCTGTCACTTCCTTTTCAGTCCTCTAGAGACCCATTCAACAGCATGTACTAATCCATTCACTGTGCCAAAACCCAAACACTTCACCAAGACACTCTCTTTCCAGTACTTTAATGATTCAGTCACTGCCTAAGTATTCATGCACTGAGCCAGGTCTTAGCACATGGACTTCTTCAAACCCCTATGCACTATGCATGCAGTCTTCTAACCACCTAGACACTTGTCTTTCACACTTTCAATTTCCTAGTCAGTATCCATACAGTCCAGCACTTGTCACTGCCTTTGCACTCCTCTAGTGACCCATTCAGTACCAAGTACTAATCCATTCCCTGTGCGAAAAGCCTAGCACTTATAAATTTACCTAGGCACTCTCCTTGCTGTACTCTAATCATTCAGTCAGTACCCAAGTAGTCATGCAGTGAGCCAGTCGTTAGCACATGGACTGCTTTAAATGCCTATGCAGTATGGATGCAGTCCTCTAATCACCTACACAGTTGTGTTTCACACCTTCTATTCCCTAGTTAGTATTCATACTCTTCTAGCAAACACCCTGTCACTCACCCAGTGTGTCTCCTTATAGTACTGCAATCATTTAGTCAGTTAGCACGTAGTCTTTTAGTGAGGTAGGCTTTAGGGCATGAACTGCTTCAAAGTAGTATGCACTATGCATGTAGTGTTTTAACGATCGTCACACTTGTGGTTCAGGGCTATAGTTTCTCAGTCAGTTTTTATATAAAAATGTGTTTGTACAGTAATGGAATAGTATAAATTTGAAAGTTATTAATATACATTTATTTGTGATTCTTTTTTACAGATACAGAACAGGAGTTTTTCTCATCTGTTTGCACTTGTTTGGATGAAGGGTCCTTAGGTGTTTCATCATACTTGCTGTGCCGCACGAGTATTTTTTGTTAGGATCCCCTCGTAACAGAACTCTTTGGCAAATCTTGCGAGTGACGAAGGTGGCATTGGTCTTTGTTTGCCCCTTGGGAAAAGTAAAAAATTTCCTCACCACTGAAGAAAAACGTTGTGGGCGTGGTGCCTTGTGCAAAAAAATTTCCTCAGATTCGGTAAATATTTTAAAGCGGCAACATTTACAGTTTTTGTAAGTTAAACTTATAAAATTTTGTTAGCTGTATGCATTTTATATATCTGTGATTTGTTTCTTGTGGTATTTTGTTGAGAATACCATGTTGGTTTTTTTTTAACAATCTTTCTGATTTTCCAGGTCTGTCGTCGACATCCATGGTCCCCACAGGAGTGTTCCGCCTTGTTGTTTTGTATTATTGTTGTTACATTTTGTTTATTAGTTTATTGTTCATATATATGTTAATAAAAAAATAAAGTTTGAAAATTGTTTATCATTTATATATTTATTATTATAAAAAATAAAGTTTGAAAAAAAAATTAATAACGTTTTTGGTTGTTCTCTTAACTGCTGTGTGACTCTTTCTTGTTCTTATTACTGTTATTTGATGGAGTCCTCCATGGTGTTAAATTTTGGGGCACTTATCACTGGAATACTGGTGATATCTGCAGTTTGCACCAACTTCTGAATAGTGTGTTAGATTTATCTCAACTTTACTTCTGTTAAAGTGCTGATAATGAAATGGAGAGTAGCCGTTCCCGTGCAAAAAGACATGAGGTGCACCTTTCCGATTTATTTTAAATACTAAAATCCTGTATTGTCCCTGTTGGTTTGGGGTAGCCATACTATGCTGGAGTGTGTACCATCTGGGGACGGCAGCCACGGGTGGGCTAAGTGGTTTCGGGTGCGGTTGGCCCCTGCTGGGGCAGATAGTTTGTCATCTTTGTTCTCTTTCTGTGGTAACTGGGTGTTGGTTGGTCGGTGGTTTGTGCTAGGGAATCGAGCGCAACTCGTGGGGGGGAGGTGGGGATCCGAAATTACACTTTAGCTTAAAGACTATGTAGGCATGGTTTTGTTTTTTTCTGGGAGTTATGTTCCTTTGCAATGTAAAATGTCCTTTGCGATGTGGTACTGTATATTTCTATGCGGCAGTAGTCTCTGGCTTACAGAGCCCTGCTTCTAATGTGCAAATGACAAATAAAATCTGTTGTTAAAAAAAAAAATCCTGTATTGAATTGCACTGAGGTATTGGCTGCACTTAGGTCAGGTCCTGGATCTTGACGAGATACACTGCTCAGTTTGTACATTGTTCTGCACACGAAAAAAATCACATCACAACTTTCACACCAATTGCAATGCGAAACAAATTCCGGCGATAAGACACGTTAGCACCAGGGATTTTACACCAGCTTTCTGCTGGTGTTAAGCAGGACAACTACCTGCACCATGAAAGGGAACACAGCCAAGAGCCACACCAGAACATCCACAGGTGCCATAGAGTCAATGAGCATGATACAGGGATACCCATGAGGGCCAGAAGACTCATCTCAACAACTCCAGGACCGCCAATGTCCCCCAAACCCACATCTTAGTAAGTGTGTCCCTGTGGTCATTGTCTTAGCATGATAGGCACGAGCCCTGCAACATCACAGTGTGCTGTCACCTCAGCGTTGGCAGTGAGCCTGGATGTGTAGCTACGCACGCATCCTCCTGCATGCACAACTGGCGTGTGCTGGTCTGGGGTTCACAGGTCAGTGCAGGGGTGTGCCTATCCGGCAAGGGGAACGGGGTGTCTCGGACATGTCCGTGTACAGGAAGTGCGGTAAGTGTGTCTCTGTGTTCTGGTGTGGCCTGCTACAAGAGCCGCAGCAGTCGATGTTGTAAAGTGGCATGCACTACCTCCAAAACGGCACTGTGATGTTGTAGTTGGAATGTAGCAGGACATGCGCAAATGGGCATTACAATGGTGTGCCGTACGAGTGCACGAGATACAACAGCGCACCGTACAAAAGTGTGGGGGCTCGTGGGAGGGAGAAGCAGCCGTTTGGCAACATAACACACAGTGAACTTGACCATGTGCCACATGCTGGGCATCTCATCCATGATGACCACGGTCGCAGACATCCCACAACACCAACGACTGGCCTTTGTACACATCCTGAATGAATGCAGCGTGGTTTTCACTTCTATGCTCGTTCAGTGGTGTGATGTTGGCGGGTTGTGTGACTTGTGCTCCTTGTTGGTGTGTTTCATTTTGGCCATTGTTAGTCTATATGTGTGTTGTACTTAATTGTGCATGTGTGCCATTCTGCCCATCTCCCCCCCTCCTCCCACTCCCTGCTTCTTCCTCTTCCTAGTGCTGTTGTGTCTATAATTTTGTTGCTGCACACATAAATACATGTAAAGAATAAATTAGAATAGTTCCTTGATTCTTTTAGGTTTCAAAACTTCTCTATTGGTTTCTTTTTAATTTTCCATATGAACCATTTTTTAAATATTCAACAACACATAGAAGTCAGAAGTGCAACGTATTCTATCAACACACTTTCTAGAACATTCTACAACACGTGCAGGTTAAAAGTTCATCAATTTTTTAAAACAACAATATTTTTTTGTAACATTTTCTTGAACATTTAACGACACGTACAGTTTAAAAGTTGACGATTGTTTTAAGTTCGAACAGTGCCTTCCAAATGCAAGTAGCAGGTGTGGTTGAGCTGAGCAAATTTCATCATACGATATGTACTCCACGTTGAAACTGCTTTTTCTTAACCAATCACAAAGATGCTTTTCCACAAAACTAATGTGCACCCTACTTTTAAAAAAGAATGCTTTTCATGATATCTTTAGAGATAAGTTATAGATAGGAATTAGCATTTAAAAAACCTTTGAAATTCACTGAAAAAACCATAGGTTTCAGGCACGTTATAGTTGGGAATTAGCATTTAAAAAACCTTAGAAATTCACTGAAAAAACAATAGGTTTCAGGGGCGTTCTAGTTAGCTGGACATTTCCCTCGTACAAAACCCTAGAAATTCACCCGGTTATAGTTAGTTCAGCTAACTATAACTCGCACCCCCGCAATGCACTGCTGATGACGTCACATATTACATCACTCATGACACGGTCAGTGACATCACTGCCACGCAGGGGAGGTGATGCGTCGGTCCTTACTGGGAGAGGAGGTGGTGAATCAGTTTCTTACAGCGTGGGGAGGTGATGCGTCAGTTTCTCCTGTCATGCGGCCTCGGTTCCATACTAAAGCTTAGCGTCGATGCAGCCTTGGCGCACAGGAGCAATGCATGGAAAATCCAGGCGAGCGGGAGTTGATGCGGTGGTGGTGAAATAGTTGCTGAGTTGATTCTCCCAGCTGCAGCATGGTGATGCAATCGTTTTCAGCTGCACAGCAGGGCCTAGGTCAGAGTTGAAGCGGGTGTCGCAGACATCGGAGACATGGTGCTCAGAACTCATGCTGCGGTGATTTTGGAGCACGTGAATAGGCACCCTGTCGGTTCTTCAGTCATGGCGAGGCAATGCATTGTTGTTTCGACTTCAGGAAACTTTTCCGTGCCATAACGCGGAGCCATGACAAAAAACTACGATAGCATAGGACAATGTGAGTAAAATTATGTATAACAAGGTACAAAATTATTTGAGAAAGCCCCCAGTACCAGAAAGTACTGGAGTGAGCTCACAGAGCCTGTGCTGTAAGCAATGGCCGAACAAAGTGCCAAGCTGTGCCCCAGTGTGGGAAGGCTACGGCCGGTGCACAATCAACAGGACAAGGCAGACAGAGCTTGTTACCATAGGAGGGAGGTGAAAAGAATCACAATATGGTGACTGAAGGACTGGAACACCAAGAGAATTCCAATCTAAACGATTGCCATTGAAAGAAGCACAGGCATGGGCGGTGTGAGGGAATTAAAAGCAGAAGAACCCCACGCATGTTGAACACCAGAGAAGCAACATGAGTAGGCAGTGGAAAGCAGAGACTTTAACCAGCCAAAAAACAGTGATGGAGTGGAGAGCCAAAGGGCTTGACATCCAAGCAAGACCCCCAGCTATAAAGGAAGGTACGATACCACGCTACCAACCAAACAGGGGAGTCCGAAGGGCCCTAGGCAGAGCAATATACCCTACCCCAGAGTGAGGAGATAAGCACACCTCTGGAAGACCAAGGCCACCCAGAAGAGGGGGCTAGGTGGAAAGACACCATATGAAAAGGTCTTCGCAGAGTGGGGAGGATGGACGGGCGTTAAGGAATCTGCGGCTAGACTGTGTCTCTACCAGATATATCGTTACCGAAGGTAAGTAACTCTTCCATCTGATAGGGACATCTAGCCGCAGATTCCTTAACTTAGAATAGATACAAAAGCCATACCCTATAGGAGGAGGGTCTGCGAAACAACCACCAAGTTCCAGGGCAACAAATTCGTCAATGGCTGACAAAACACAGTGGGAAAAGCAATGCCAGGCAGCTGACATTAGACCCAGGAAACTTCGTAATGAACATGGACAAGGGACGGCAAAAGCACCACAAGTTGGCGAGGGGTGGAATGAGACCTCTCTGGTCCAGACACAGACGAAGGAATGTGGAACTAGAAAGGTCAGTGTCAATGCAATAGAAAATGCAGCAACTCTGTGGAAGAAGGAGCCCAGCACTGGTTCTTGTGATCCATGAGGAACAAAGGCCAAAAAGGACCCAACAACATGCGAACGGTAGAGCATACCGCCTGAACATACACCACATGAGGTGCCAAAAAATCAAACCAGGGGCAGTCCGAAGACTGACCGGGGAAGGACAGGAGCCGCAAGAGAAGGCTCGTGAGCATAATACAAAACACATACCAATGTGTACCCAGTAGGACATGTGACAACAGAAGAGTTACTGTGAAGCAAGCTCAGGAGGTAGGCATACAGCCAAATGTACCAAAAGGTGCCGCTGCGAGTGGATAACTGGCAGGGCCAGGAACATATAGGGGACTGTATCCCGAAAAGAGAGAGTGAGCAAGAAGGCCCAATAGAACCTAGAATGCGAGCACCCTTGTGGCGTGTATAACGTACGATATATACACTAAGAGACATGAATTCTGCCACTTAAACGGGAACTGAAGAAACCCTAAAGCGGAGATAAGGCACAGACAGAAGCCTGTCTCCCAAAAGCACACTCCGCTATAGACCAACTGCATTCACCAAGAAGGAGATTGTGGAGAAGAGTTATTCCTTGAGGATTAACAAAGATGCAGAGGACAGGAACGAATGAACCGGACCCAAGAACCGGAAACCTTGCCAGGGAAGTTCGTGGGCACTAGAAAGACCTAGAGCACAACATGCAAGTATTCGCAGAGTACAAAAGATACCGTTCCGGCACTGGCCAGAGGAACCTGCCCCCCAGGGGTGCATGTCCACCCGTAGACAAGCAAGATGCGCACAGCGCGGCGTAAGAACACGCCCGCTATTAACAGGTGTGACAAAACCAAGAAGCAAACCTCAGGGAACGGACATCCCTATGGAGGCGGGGATGTGTCACGGACTCACCATAGACAACCAACACGTCACCCCTGGAGAGAAACAATGTCCATGGATCTTACCAGAGGTGATATCCTACAATAGTAGGAAGAGTCAACTTGCGGGAAAAGTTCCTAGGCAAGGAAGAGTAGCAATATAATTGCCAACAAATACCCCACATAGGGTAAGGCAACACCCTACAAAATAAGGGTCCCTCTTGAGACATGCTCATAGGCAGAGGCTTAAACGAAAGGCAACACAGTCATCCTGCTGTAACAGAAGAAGGAAAGAACACAGCTGAACAGCCATGCAACTGAGAACCTCAGTAACCCACAAAGGGCAACACAAAAGAATGTGACGGCACCGTCATGTATTCGAAAACTCTCCAGGAGGATTAAAACCTGGGAAGACAATCAGACAGGAGTCGTTGGACTGCCGAGTCAGCATGGGCGTCAAAAAGAGTGATCCCATTAAATGGCAGATCCCTAAGCCGCTCTTGAACATGCTGTGGGAAAACGCCATCTTGCAACCACGCGTGGCGGCGCAAGACAACGGACCTGGCCATTGCACGACCCACTGAGTCCGTGGTGTCCATGGCAGATCAAATTGAAAAATGCGCCATATCATGGCCATCACTGAGATCCTACCCCGCCTGTGGGGCGAGAAGGCGCACCAGGGAGGGGGGGTAATGCCAAAAAGGACTGCAGAGCCCTGCAGTAGTCCTCCATCTGAGGTCGAGTCACCCCGGCACCCGGAAATGGAGGTTATGCGAGGTCTGACCGCTGGGAGACAGATTGTGGCGAAGACCGTGAGTTACAGGCCCCAACATGATGTCGGCGTGAAGCAGATGACTTCCGCGACTTCCGTTTGTGCTTACCAGAGATAGGCGCAGGATGACGGTCCCGGGGCTTGCCTCTAACAGGAGCTTCATCGTGCGAGCACTGGCGCCGTGTTGATGATTCCACCAGAGAAGGGGACCGGTGTCGTGAGGGGGCAGTTCGGGACATCCGTGCAGACAGCAGCTTCATGCGGCGTTCCCGCATGGCTTTGGGCCGCAGCTGTTGGCAAGCGTCGCACTGCACGAAGTCGTGCTGCTCGCCCAAGCACACATACAGATTTTGTGTGGGTCCGTCGCCGACATCTGACGGGAGCAGGACCGACACGATTTGAAGCCCGCAAGCTTCGAACACACTATTCCTTGACACAAAAATGGCATTGAGAAGGCCTGAAAATACAAAAACAGGCTGGAGGTATTACTCTCCCGGATGCGCGTTAGGACGCAGAAAAGAAGAAAACTGACGTCAGCTCGCCGTGGGCAGCTTATATGGCTCCGTTGACTTCCGTGGGCGACGTCAGGATGGAGCCAAGCTGTGCCGTCTCCCGGTGTGCAGAGGTATTGCTGGGAAAAAGGATTGTCCAGATCCAGTCTGACGCCTGGGGATATTCTAAGTTAAGGAATCTGTGGCTAGATGTCTATCAGATTTATAGTCTTTTCTACTTTGAGTTCACATATGATTAAATCAGTGTAATTTATCCACAATAGCACATATTTAGGTGATAGTGATCTATGTACATGAACCAAATTCCCATATTAAGATAAAATAGACAGCAACAAAAAGTATACATGCCGTGAGTGCTGCTTCTATTCATAATCTAAATAAGGTAAATAAAGTTCCTGATATAATGTCATGGTGTAATGCGAACAAACAAAAAGAAAAAAATCAAACACATAAGTCATGTCTTGAAGCGGTCACTGAACATGATAGTAAGGCACGGCATGAAGGTCATTACAGAATCACATTTACACTCTGGGTAGTTCTAATAAGGGTCTCAAACATCTCAGAGGCATATATTTCTTTTGTATAGGAAGTTAACTTTACCCTAGAACGGTCTTCTACAATCAAGCATGTTAGTAGGGTTAGAGGTATATTGCCAGCGCTATGGCCCAATATACAAACGTTTTTTCAACTTGCAGGCATTTGAATCTAAAAAAAAAAAAAAAGGTTTGCAACCGCAAAATAACTTTTTAAATGCACAAAACTCCTTTAGAGAGTCGGAAAACTCATTCCAACTAACAAAATTGTCTTTGTGAGACAAATTATCAATGATTGCCCAAGTGGACAAGTTAGCAAGATCAAGCTTCATTAACATAAATATTCTGCTACACATCTTCCCACACCTAGGATTTCAACATAAGGTCCAGGCTACTATCTCTCTTGTACTGCCTAAACTTGATTACAACAATGGCCTCTACCACGAATCAACTTTATCAACTATGAAAAATCTACAACAAGGTCAGAAATCTGCTGCCAGACTACTCCTTTGTGTAAAGCCACAAGCCCACAACTCCACTGTCTTGAGGGCTCTAAATTGGTTGCCGGCTGCCAGAATATCAAGCTGCTTTGTATCACCCACAAAGCAATACATGGACCAAGACCTCTTTTTCTCAGAAATAAACTCACCAAATACAGCATAAACCTACGCTCAAGATTGGCACCTTTCTTCAAAATCCCAGCATACAAGAAAAAGAACACATGGGTTGTACATTTTTCTTTGTTCAAGCAGCCAAATTATGGAATTCATTACCCAAACATAAAATATATATATATATATATTTTTTTCCCTTTCCAAATGCCGATTCCCTTGCCTTCATACGACGGCATCCCCCAAAATCCACAGCAAGTGTCTTTTTCGAAATAATCCAAGACAATCAGGGCACAAATTCCATAAAGCGCGATTATTTATTTTTCAAGGCAATATCAAGAAAACGTCCCGACGTGTTTCAAAGCTACAGCTTCTTGCTCAGTTTACGTCCATGATTCAACACCATAAATACATGTGACCAACCATCACCGTAGAGGTAGGACTCAGCAGTGCATTACATTAGTTCACTTTGGCAGCCATTTTATAAAGTGGGAAGTATACAAATTAATTTGCCTATTACTTATATAACTGACTTTTACCTCTTCAAACTAATATACTGGTGA
Organism: Triturus cristatus; assembly: GCF_964204655.1. Lineage (NCBI taxonomy): Eukaryota > Metazoa > Chordata > Amphibia > Caudata > Salamandridae > Triturus > Triturus cristatus. The sequence continues at coordinate 504,012,837 of NC_140582.1, forward strand.
CAAGGATATTGAAACGCGCTGGGACGTTTTCTTGATGTTGCCTTGAAAAATAAATTATTGCGCTTTATGGAATTTGTGCCCTGATCATCTTGGAATATTTCAAAAAAGACACTTGCTGTGTATATAGTACCTACTGGCGGTCGCCAGTAGGTAGTTATATATAGGACCGATTTTCCATAGGAAAAGCTTTTTTTGTTTTCCCAATAACTTTGGCGTCGTTTGACAAATGATCGCAAAATTTTCAAAACTAGTTGGGCACTCCAGTCAGCTCCTGTCTTGAAAGTTTCGGGGTGATTCGCCAAGCGGGACAGAGAAAAAAGGGGGGTCCCAAAACGTGTTTTCGCCATGGTAATTTCCTTAGGAAGCTTTAGACATGGCTACAGTTAACTGCTAAACGGAATTACACCAAATTTGGCAAAAAGGTAGCCCTTGGTTCAGAAAGAGTCCTTTTTGTTAAATGAAGTAAATCCATTAAGTAGTTCCTGAGAAATTTAAAAAAAGATGTCGGAAAATCAATTTCCCATAGGAAACTTTAGCCAAGGCTACAGCCCGAACTGCTGAACGGAATTACACCAAATTTGCAAAAAAGGTAGTGCTTGGTTCAGAAAGCATCCTTTTTTTTAAATAGTGTAAATCCGTTCAGTAGTTGCTAAGAAGTTCAAAAATATAAGTTTCGATATCTACGGACGCTGTGGATTCGCGACCCCTCCCGACCACAAGCTTCTCTGTGACTGGCTGCCAACACTCCAAACCAGGAAGTAAACAAAGTTGAAAAACAAGAAAAGGGGGCATGGTAGAAACACCCTGACCCCCCAGGCCTACTCAGGGGGTCCCATTTAAAAAAAAATAATTTCGGCGGAAGTCGTGTTGGGGCCGCGAATCCCGCCGAAATTATTTTTAAAAAACGAAGAGCGGGCTGCCGCGCTTCGTTTTCTATACACCCCCCGGTGGGCCAGGTCCCGGGGGCATTGTCCATTTTATATTTTGGAATTGTGGGGGCCCGTGGGAGCCCCCGCAGCCCCGGGGACCGCCAACCCCCGGGGCTTGTTCTTTAATATAATTTCCCCTAAATCCCGGGGACCGCCACCCCCCAGGACTTTTCTAAAAAAAATGTGCGGGGTCAAACGGCCCCCTGCAGCCCCGGGGACCACCACCCCCCGGGGCTTGTTTTTTTTAATAACTTTAAACCTGTGTGGGGGGACTCGAGCCCCCCCCCCATGCCCCGGGGACCGCCACCACCCCGGGGCACTAAAATGTAAATGCGGGGGTCCATTACGGACCCCCGAGCCCAGGGGACCACCACCTCCCCGGGGCTTTGCAATAGTAGGGAGGGGGGCCGCGCAGGCCCTCTCCTGGAGCCTTTGATGGCCCTGGGGACCACCACCCCCCAGGGCCGGCTTCTGCATTGTCCCGGGGTGCCCACCCCCGGGACACTGATGTTTGCAATGACAGGGCGGGATCATCGCAAACTCTGCTTAGGATTATGGAAGCGTGAGCAGCTTTCCTGCTCTCGCTTCCAAAATCCAAAGCAGATGGCTTTTCCGCACGGGGAGCTGCATGTCAGCTTTTTTTCCTGGTTGAATTGTTGGCAGCCAATCACATTTCAGCACGGAGACTATTGGATCCTCGGAGGATCCGTGTCCTTAAATATACAATTTTTGATTTCCCTTAATATTTCCAAGATTACTGAACGGATTTACGCCAATTTACAAAATGGTCACTTTCTGGACCAACAGCTAACTTTTGCTAAATTTGGTGTAATTCCACTCAGAGGTTTGGGCTGTAGTCGTTTCTAAAATCTCTATGGGAATTAACATGTAGAAACTACGTTCTGGGACACCCCCTTTTCTCGGCCCGCACTTGATGGAGCACCACAAAACTTTCAAGACAGCAGCTGAAGTGAGCGTCATATTAGTTGTGAAGACTTTGCAAGGATTTGTCAAACGATTCCAAAGTTGTTGTCAAAACAAAAAAAGCTATTTCAATGGAAACTAGGTCCTAACTATAACTACCTACTGGTAGGTAAATACAAAATAAAAATAAAAATTATATATATATATATATTATATTTCTTCAAGTTATGCTTCATATGTATACAGGTCACTGAATAGTTTTTATATAGGTATTATAAGCTATTATACATTATTTGATTAGATGCTTTTGAATCTCTGTTTATTTATTTATCTATCACAATATGTAAATATGATCTTAACAATTGTATGTATAAGTGCTTCACTACTGAAATATTGAGGGAACAATAAAAGAAAACTAATATATATATATATAACAAATAAATTAGCTTTAACACACAGCAGCACCTGAAAGTATGAATTTTTATCTTGAGAGTAGAAAGAAAAAAAACCTTCAACTCCCTCCAATGCACTACTCTCACCCTAAACCTCTCTCAATGTATCCTCTACCTCCACTCTCTGACTCATCACAAACCTCATTCTACTACTATGATCTCCCCAAGATCCTTTCTTTACTCCTACCTCCTCTATCCCTCAGTGCCTCAACTCAAACCTCAGTCTCCTACTATGGGGTCTCCAATATAAACCTTTCTAGACTCTTCCCTCCTTAACCCACCACAAACCTCCTTTTACTACTGTGAGCTCCAAAATAACATTCCTAGACTCTTACCTCCAGTATCCTTCATTTGACTCATCCCATATCTCATTTTACTACTGTGATCTCCTTAATAACCCTTTCTAGACTTTTCCCTCCTTTATTCCTCCTTTGACACATCCCAAACCTCATCTAATTAATATGGTCTGTCAAATAGCTTTATCTAGACTCTTGCCTTCTCTATCCCTCCTTTATCCTAATCAATCAAACTAACAGACTCGCATGTCTACTGCTCAAATTAACAACTTACATTTCCCTATACTAATCCACCACTAATCCTTAGGGCTAAAAAGTAGCGTGCTACTCGCGGACAACCACTTCAAAACCTCGTATGGGGTAGTAAGCGCTATATAAATACAATACAATTTAAGCCTTGTTTTCTAGAAAAAAATCTGTTCTATTGTGCAGTTCCCCACTCAGTCTCCAATTAATGACCATGGATGTGGATCACTAAAGCTAGAAGGAATGGAAATATAGTTATGATCTGAAATGTTTTAATGCTCATTGTCAGGTAGGGAGGTGACCCCCCTCCATCAGAATGTATCAGTCTTGGAGTACCTTTGATGCAAGATGTGAAAATGTGACTGAAATGTACTCCTACGTATGTGGGTTAGGTTCTTTACCCTTATTGTAAGTTTATATGTTTCTTATGCAAACTAGATATTTGACATTTTCAGTTTGATGCCTGTCCAGAATCTGATTTATAAAATAAATCTCCACCTACTATCAATCGAGCTACTGAGGGTAGCACAGTTAGGTTTTTTCCAGATTGGCTTAGTCTGATGGACAGTCTTTGATGAGGCATACATTTCATAACATGCACATGTTCATCATCATTCTCTAGTGTAGCCAGTAACCAAATTCAGCTTTGATCGCCTAGAGCAGTGTTTCCCAAACTGTGGGTCACGACTTGTGGGTCATGAACCCATTTGTGGTGGGTTGGAAAGTATAAGCAATAAATAAAGATGCCTTTAAATTCTGCAGTTACCTTGTCACATTTGCTGCACTTCAAAGACAGAGGTCACATGTCTGGCTATGTCTTCTGACAAACTGCTGCATTTTTAACATGGGGATTGGTGTTTACAAACTTCTCACAGTTAGCAGTCAGAGAAACAAAAGTATAGCAAATTATGTGACAATCTTGCTGAGGTACAGAGAGTGTTAAAGTAAAGGGTGTAGGATGTAATTTTTTTGTAACACACAACAAAATGTAAATACCTGCAATTTAACTTTATACATTAAGCATTTAGGACAGCAAAAATAAAGCAAGTTTTTTTGGTATTTGTGAAGTGTTGAGAAAACAAGGATTTTAATAGGATCAAAACAAATCAAGACACTTTCCCTGATGATGCACAGATGACAAATATTTACTGAAACAGGATTTCCACATATTATCATTTGTTTCCAATGATGTTTTATTAGTAAAACTGTATGTTGTACAAATCTCGTGGTCATTTCAATAGAAACTGTGCAGTGTGTAAATGACAGTGTGCTACCACATGATGCTTTAGTTACATTAAATAAACACTCAACTCGTCCATTAAAGCTAGGTGCGTCGCAAACATTTGTCGTTCTTAAAACTAGGTTCTGATTCTAAATAGTTTGGCAAGCACTGGCCTAGACATTATTATTAGAACACCATTTTCCCTTAGAACATATAAAATTATCCAATCAATTGTCCCTCATTCCTATAACTTGTCTATGTGATATTATGGTTTCCTTCAGCATCACAATGTCACATTTCTTTCTCCCACAGTAGTTAAGCATATTGCTTCTTTTGATAGGGTGATGTGGGTGGGGTGTACTTCTCCAAGTTAAAGAAATATTATATAGTCATTCCAATCATCAGGCACAACAAAGGTTAGACTCCCTCCTAACTACCTACATAAGAATTAGGAAGGTCTATTGGGGGCAAAGCAAATCCTTCTACAATTGACGTACTTTTACAGGTTTGAAGGTACGGGTAGTGAGGGCCTATTGTTTCAGCTCTAGGTCCTGCAGCATTAGGAAGTGGAGGACCAGGCTTCACCACTTCAATTATGGTGCAAGGATTTCGTCCCTTTCACTCATATAATATGGCACCCCGTAGCGGTGGTGCCCTTGGCCAGCAGTATACTTTCTTTACAGATGTGCTAGACCTTGTCATTTCACCCTGTAAAGTCAAAATGACAGTCTAAACTATCATTTTTAGTAACTTACACCTTACAGCTGTCTGTTCAAATACACTTTTTAATTGTATTTACCTTCCCTGCAGCAAGTAAAATAAACAAGAATTGGAAAAGCTAGCTAATACGTCCCACCCTTGAAAGGCATTAGCAGCATTTTGGCTGGAAGTAAAAAAACAAAGCGAGCTCAACTTAATAATGTATAAGCATGGATGCGTTACCATGCATGCGTGTGCATATGTTATGATGAGGCAGCCGTTTTGGTGTTTGGGCCCAGCATGATGACATAAGCACATGCATGTATCACCACACACGTACGCTCACATGTCATTATACAGCAGCTATTTCCCTTTTCTTTTAATTTACTATTACAATATGGCGCATCTTGGAGAAGTCAATTTAAAAAATATGAAAAGTGAAAATAAATCAAAAAAGGGGATTGGGGCAATGGAGGGCTGGGAGCAATTCAACACTGTTGATGAGCTGTGGTGAATATAGAGGACTAGGAAAGCAAAGGAAAAGCTGAGTAGGCAGGGGTGGGGGAAACAATGGAAAATCGGTGAGAGGGTAACACAGAGGTGTGGTGGAGCAGGGATGCGAAGATTTAAGTAGCACATAGCGGAGAAGGGTAAAGAGCAAGAAAATAAATGCACTCACATGGATTGCTGAAAACAAAAGAAAAAGGAGTTCTCTGAATGTAAATAAGCAAAGGAAATATAAAAGTCATCCAATTCAGAAAGAGTGTAAGGAAGCTATGATCAAGCGGAGGAATAAAAACAAGACGAGGAAGGAAAAACGCTGAGGGCCTCATTACAATGCCGGTCAGACGAGCACCCGACCGGAATCATAGCAGAAACAGGACCGCCCGACAAGGAGTCGGTGGTCCCGCTACCATGATTGGGATAGGACCGCCTTCACGGAAGTCGAAAAGTGTATTGTTCCTATTGCGGATTGTGCTGTGGCCCACAGCACAAGCTGCAATAGGAAAAATACACTTTTGAAACTTCCATGCATAGATGTTTAGGGGGGCACCACAGGTGCACCCCAGGGCCCACAGTGGAGAGTCAAGGGTGAAAGACCCTTTCCACTAGCTTTTTCATTGTGGCAAAACCGAAAGGCTGTCAGAAAAGTGCATTATAATTCCCATGGCGGTGCCTGAGGCAGCATACCTCCATTTTGCGGATTATGATCTGCCCGCCGCCATGATGTGCTCCTTGAGCCAGTCGGATGCGGAGTAGATACCCCCACAGACATCAGTCCGACCGCCTGTATCGTAATACGGCAGTCATACCGATGCCTCTGATGTCGAGTAGACCACCACTGACAAGCTGTCTATGGCCTTCTGCCCGACTTTGTAATGAGCCCCTGAATGTTAAGGAAAGCGAGTCTGTTCACTGTATCTCTCTTGGACAGCACAGTAGAGAGATGGTTATAAAAATGGGCTACCTGAGAGTTTCATCAGAAGCTCCGAAGCTGCCTTGACTGAAATGTCCTGTGTCAGCAAACTTGTCTGGACTTCCTTTGGCTGGTGTTTGATCTCAGGTTTGCTTGAAGACGAGGCCTCTGGTCTCTGAGGGAATATGTAGCTGGGTGGACGCGCAGGCGAGCTTGCATCTTCCTCATCCTTAGGTTCTTCTTTCACTTGAAATGTAAGCGTAAAGGGCTCTTTCTGATTTGCAGCTGTCAAGAAAATGAGAAGCAGTTAATGAAACAGATCTCTAAGGTCTAATCATTTATCATACTCAAGTAAACACAGTCCCGTAGAGAGTCTAAATGATATACATGGCAGAGAAAGCGCAGTGCCGGAAACCATTAAATCCGCTACTCATATAGTTTTTTTATGAGTCAGTTTTCAATACACCTAGAAAGTTCAAGAAATAGCATGGATTCTCTGAGGCATATTGGACCTTTCAGTGTTTATCAAAAGACCTGGTTCTGCAAAATCAAATGCACTGACATTAGTTATTTTTTGTACAGCCTGCAGTTATGGCATATGACGCACTCTAGGCCAGAAGCATGAATTCAGTGTAAAACAGTCCCCTAGTACCAAGCTGTAAATTAAGTAAAGAGCCTCACTGTAAGAAACTGGGTTATCAGTTGAGAGGGGTGAGAGCCCCACTCAAGTAATGAACACAATCATTCTTAGGGTGAATCACAAAAGTTACTAAATAAAGCTGTGCTTAACCCTCTGGTAGCTTGACTCATAAGGAGCCAGCCTTAACTTAGAGGCAATGTGTAAACTTTTTATGCAGCACACAAACAGTAATAAAGTGAAAATGCAACAAAAGAAAAATCCCAAACCAATTTAGAAAAATTGAGTTAATTTTAACAAATAAAATTACACTTAAATGACAAAAATCCAATCAGTAGAACTGGAAATATGATTTCTTAACGTTTGAGGTGAAAGTAGTGCCAAAAAGCTCAAAGCGCCATTTACGGTTATCTGGTCGCTCTGGACCACGTCAAAGTCACTAGTTCAGGCTGACCGTGACAAAGCACTGCCTGATTACAGGGACCAGATTCATCCCAGTGAAGAGTTTACCCAGTGAAGAGTTTACCATCTCTCAGCCAAAGTCCACATGAGGAGCTTCAGCTGGAATATGTGTTGGAGGGGGGTGTGAAGAGACCATTGCTGGAAAGAGGAGCTGATGCAGGGAGCCCACTTGTGCCCCAAACATCTGGGTTTTCACCTGCAGTTGCAGTCTTGAGTAGGAGGAATACACTCTGATGCCAGCCAAGAGACCTAGACCTACAGGGCACCTCTTGGGGATCAAGACTCACTCCAGCGGGGCCAGCTGCAGGAGTCAGGCAGGTCTTGTGGGAGCAGGGCAGTTGGAGGGAAGGACTGTGGGCACTTGTTGTATACTTGTGGCTCAAACTGTAGTTCAGCAAACTGAGTCACTTCTGGGTATGCTGGGCTTAAGGCAAGCAGATCCTCTCTTGCTTCTTCAGACAGCAGGGCAGTCCTTCTTTTGAATCTTCCACAGGTCCTAGAGTGCTCTGATAAGTTCTGAGAGTGCCAGGCCAGTTCAGGAGAGGAAGACCCTGTCCCACACCCAAGGCCCTTTTGTCCCCATGTATGCAAGAAAGACTCATCACACCACAGGAGAGCTATTGCAGTCCTGTGACCCTGGACGATAGTAGAAAGGCAAATATGTTTAGGCAGATAAATGCCAACGTTTTAAAAGTAGCATTTTCAGAATAGTAACTCAAAATCCTACTTTACCATAAAAGAGCAATTTAAATTACAATTCAAATGAATGGAAGAGGTATTTCTCTATCTGTTTCCAAACTGAAATGAATACTTATTAAGCGTAATAAGGTAACTCTGTGTTTGTCTATAAGAGAGATAGCCCTGCTACAGTGAAAATTACTTTAGGAGTTATTCACTGCTAGGAAATATAAAACGTAAGTACACATGTCCTACTTTTTAAATACCATACTCCCTTCCCTACTAGGGCCTACCTTAGCGGTGACTTATATTTATTAAAAAGGAAGGGTTAGGCTAGGCAAAAGGTTTATTTTGCCAGGTCGACATGACAGTTTACAACTGCACTACAGGGTGCAGTGGCAGGCCTGAGGTATGTTTTATAATGCTACTTTAGTAGATGGTACAATGAATGCTGCTGCCCACTAGTAGCATTTAATTTACAGGCCCTGGGCACAAGCAGTACCATTTAATAGGGACTTACAAGTACAATAAAGTTATAATTTACTAGGGCCTGCTTAGTAAAGGTGCCAATTAGGAGTATACCAATCTTGTCATGTTTAAGGGAGGGTGCGCAAGCACCTAACAACCAGTGCACAGAGTCCTAAAGCCAACAAAAACATGTTCAGCAAAGATAGGGGAGTGAATGTGAAACGTCAGGGGGAATACCCTGCTACGGATGTCAGGTCTAAGTCTCACTATACCACATATTGCAGCAGTTCCCAAACTGTGCGCTGCGGCACCCCAGTGCGCCGACAAAACTAGCCAGGGGCGCCGGGAATAGATGCACATGTAGTGTCAAAAAGGAGGAGATTTTCAAATTAGGAAGTGGCAGGCATTTCATTTAACTTTTATCTTTTAAAAACATGCACGATTATTAGGAGCACAGAATGGAGTCCAGAACTAAGCAAAGCAGATTCTAAAAAGAAGAGAAGAGATTAACAGAAGAAACATCTACCTCCCTGCAGGAAAGGAGCAGAGGCATAAAAATACAATAACGTAATTTGAATGAAAAATCATCTCCTGCCACAAAACAGCTACAACTTACTACCCGGAAAAAAAGACGAGGTAAATAGAGGCGCCAGCAGCAGATGATGAGATTTAAGGGTAGTCAATGCCGCTCAATAAACTAAAATGCTATGTTAAAATACCACACTTTTTAATTTAGAAGGGTCACCTTTTACTGGTGATTATAAACACTGCCTGCAACCCGAGAATATTAAAACTATTATAGCGAGTAAGAAAAAGTTCATTAAAAAAAATGGATTGGTGCGTAGCAGGTTTCAATAACTCAGTCAGCCATGCATCTGACCAGGTGCAGATCTCCCCACAGGGCCTACGCTGAGCTTCACCTTTCAAGCGCTGATAAACGTGTGCTTTGTTGCAAAACTGGACAGAGGCCTTGGTTTGCATGAGAGTCCTTTGAAGAGCTGGGGTGCATACTTGCAAGACTCGCACACCTGGGACTGCAGGATACGCAGTGCCTGGAAGCTGTCAGGCTGGTGTAGCTTGGCAGTGGGTTCAAGGTGCGGACTGCTGATGAGTCCCCACTAGGGGGTGGGAGTGCATGACTGCCATTCGATGATTGGCTGGGGATGCGTGTGCTGACCACCTAGCTGGCCTCACAGTACCACTCACCTTGCTGCCAACGACTGCACATGAATACATTGCAAGTGTATGCAGTTAGCTGCCCCATATGAACTTGAGCTTCCAGTTTCAAGAAGCTGTGTGTAAAAGGTAGTGAAATCAGGCTTTGGTGTGGTAATAATGCATACATAGATGTATTTAGCCTGCCAGTTTTGGCTCCTCTTAAAGCAGCATAGAGGGTTAATGTGCCTGCTGCATAGCACAAGGTGTTATATGCAGAACACAGATTTTAATTTGTGTTGCAAGATCAGTGCATTTGTCAAAGAAATCCTCCTGTTACTTCAAGTTCATAAGCAGTAGTCCTTTTAATGTAGCGCAATTAGCTGTACACTTGTATCAGTGAGCTGCTTTCACACTTCAAGGTGCATTTAGAATGTTTTTGCTTTTCCCCCCTCTTTGTTTTGTTGTTCTGTGGTTGCTAAAAAGCATTGGCATCATGTAGGTGTCGCTATTGCGACCCTGGGCTTGCCCATTGCTAACCCTAGCATTATTCTTGCGGTTCCTGGTCATAAACGCTTTGAAACTGTGGAAAATTATTATTTTAACATTTTCCCCACAGTTAGTTTCAAAAACATCAGCGCCCTATATTTCTTCCAAGAATGCCCCATGCTTCGTTAAAATAAATAAAATATGTTTATTTATTCAGCTCTTTACAGAGTTTTAATTGTTATGCCCTAACTCTACTGAAATATTTTTTTAACGTGTTTTTAACATTTTGGGACATTAGTTATTTTTCTTTCTTATGTTTTAATAATACATTTTTTATTTTTCCTCCCCATTACGATGGGAAATAAATATTGGCCTCTTACTGCTACCAGGGTACCAAAGACACTTTGTTTCCTGTTTCTGATGGACTTAGTCTGGTTTTGCACGACTTCTGAAGTTGTGTTCATCCAAGGCTGTGCCTACTCCCACTAAGGATGAGTAACATTGCTCAAAACCATACACCAATCTAAAACATTAATGCAAATAGGCAGAGAATATCAATGCATTTACATTAACATACATAACCATCTACAATGTTCGTCCATGCACACATTCAAAAAACGCACCCACTTCGAACATCCAAACTCAGAACCACGAACAGTGAGAGACATACCTAGAACATTTATACACAAGCCCACAGAATAACATATTGTGATTATAATACCTTCATCCGCTTCATCCTAATTATTTTCAGGGTGAAAGACGGAAGTACTCCTGAGACCGGGCTTACACCCCTCCCACCCGCCAAAGCGAAGTAACATAATGGGGAGCCGCGGCCTGCGGCACACAGGTTAATGGAGCCACGTGATGAAAAAGTTTGGGAACCACTGACATATTGTGACAGACCTGTCTCTCAGTTTATCCTATTGGAGGTTACATTACGAAGAGGACCTGAACATAGGGTTTAAATGTACACTATGTGATCAAAGAAAGTGAATGCAGGCATGTTTAAAAATGTATTTCTCAGCCTCCCTGTTGGCACTAGATGTGGCCCAGCACCATGTGTAGAAGGGCTGGAAATGCTGTTTGGACTGGAGTATGCTTTGATTACTTATGGTAAAGTTCGTTACTTCAATTCGTTCATCCTTGGTTTCAGTATTTACTTAATTTCAGGTTGCAACTGGACAGTAGGGTCCTGCTTTGGCCTCCTAAATCAAAACCACACCGGACCAGGAGGTTTAATTGTCACACTTGAGTTATTCTTTAATAAGGCTAGTGAAATCACTCCTGAGTTATCGATGACAAAGTACTAGTCTAAAAACCTTTTGTCTCCAGATTCTCTGCTTGAAAGCTGTCATAGGCATTGAAGTTAGACCAAATACCCAATGCAGCTATGAGCAAGACTTTGCGTAACTTGACTCAAGAAGTAGCTATGCCTCTCTCTGGATCCGACCGAGCCACTCAACATGAGTCAGAGCACATGCCAAAGATGTAGCCACCGTAAGGCAACAATTAAGAAATGAAAAACAGTTTGATGTCTTTATCTGCTACATTAAAATTGACAGAAATTTACGGCAAGCGTTTGATCTAGTCTAGGAAAGGGCAGGAAAAAGAAGGTGGCAAATTAGTCTCCTGGTCAATATGAACAGTCCATGTCACATTAAAAATGAAAGCCGCCCTTGCCTAACGACTGACCTACTTGTTAAGACACACATGTAAATAGACCCTCAAATAAGGGAGTCCAGTTTATTTGATGCATTATGGGGTTGAGAAATAATAGAAAAATACATTCACTGAAATGTGCTTTAAAAAATGTTCAGTCGAGGAAATACAAAATTTTTGAAGTAGGTGAGAAAAAAAAGATCCTTTATGTGGTAAGAAACCTGCCCTGAGGATAGGAGAGGGGGAATACTCTGAGGAGGTATTCTGCCAAACTCTCAGGGTAAACAAAATCAGCACAGGATACCTGGAATTCTGCGATTATGGGCCATTGTAAGTGAAATAAGACAGCTAATCCCTTGTCAAATTTCTCCTGAAGTTAATGAAGCACTGTGAATGCCTTGCAGTCCTATGACTGGGGCATCCTTGTGTGAAACCAAGTCTGACTTGAGGAGCAGTGACTACCATAGGAAATAAAGATTGAGCTGAGTATCAGCAGGAGCCTTGAAGACAGGTAGCAAGGTCAATAGAAAGACTACTTATCTACTCTGTTGACATCCATGCTGGTAGACGCAACTCCTTAAAGTCCGACAAGGCGAGGAGAGAAAAGGTGAATGGACTGTGGGCCATTTGGAGTGTCCAATCTAGAGCCAAGGACAGCATATAGAACCAGGGAACCCATTTCATCCTCAGCCAGCTAAAAGAACTACCACAGTCTAAGTCTACATATAAGCCAAACTGCCTGGAAATGAGGGTTAATAGCAAAACATATAGGAGCAGGCAGTCCCATTCTAACTCTTCTAAAAGAAATAGGAAGAAGAAGTGAGGCAGTAACAGATTCTGCTGACTGGCAAAGAAGTCCCACTTGGAGAGACAGAATTACGGTGATTTAGGAAAGATCCTGCTAAGTCGACCTATAAAGGTACTGTCTAACCTCTCTGATGTGAAAGGAGGAGATGGGCATTAAGTGGACCTTCTCTGAGACTCCTCTCAAAAAGTCAAACCGGCCATAGAAGCTAAGTGTAGCGAAGTGTGTGAGACTCCTTAAAGTCCACATTGCCATTGCACGATCTTGGCAACGGCGCCACTTACAAAGAAGATGGAAGGACATTTACGAGCACTAGCAACATCGGGCCCCTCTTATTGTGGCTCACAGCAAATAACACTTGAGGATGCACCAAACTGGAGGGACTTATTCGGGGGTCTGGGGCAACCTAACATCTAAGTTGCCACCATTAATGCCCTGTTTTTTTGCTTATGGACTAACTAAGCTTAGTCAAGGCTTCTTTATGAGCCCTTGCGAATGGCAGTGGTAAGACTGCGCTTTCACTGTGGATTTGTCGTGAGGGCTGACACACCCACCAGGGGTCAGGCTCAGTCCCACAGCCCACTTATCACACTGTCCTGAGCCACATTTTTTCCGAGCATTATCGACTCCTCTCACGAATCACTGATTGCTGCACAAAAATGATATGTTGTTTAAAATGGCAGTGCACGGACAGTACAGTAGGAAATTACCGAAGTCGGGGGTTGCTGTGAAAAGAGAGAGCACGAGTCTTTGAGGGAAGAACAGTGTGAGCAAATTAGTAAACCCGAAGAAAAAGGGAACCAGGGATAGAAAAAAAAGGGACAGTGAGAAAGCGAAAGGCAGTATTGAAGAAGGCGAGCAACTAAATTAGCAGTAACACGACTGGCAGCGTGAGGTAACAATAACAGTGTGAAGTGATGTTTGAGATGTGAGAAGCATCTTTGGGATAAACGCAGCTGCGTAGATTTTCACATAATTGTCATACTAATATAAAATGAAAGAATACCGCTGGGGTATGAATTTTGGTTGGCAATGAAGTTTTTTTCAATCCTGAAAAAGACCGACGCATCCATCAAGTCAACATTAATATCCATATACTGTATGCAAAAGGGAGAGAAATACAGACACATCACCCACCCCCCAGTGACTTTCGAACGTGTTGCTAGGTAACCGGGTTTACAAGTCAGGTTTCAGGACCTTTAGTAAGTCACCATGAAATGACTGGGCCTTTTGCATAAATTGAGAGCATATCTGAGTCTATTCTCCAAAGCCGCTGGATCGGTTTTCAGAACAATGCTAGCACAAACCCCGTGCACACGGCTCTGAGATTCGGGTGCATGAAATTATACATGTTTAAATGTGCTGCTGTGCTTGCTCTGCTCTGCACATAGAGGCGAGGGATGTCCTCCTCGGTTCACACAGCACTCTTGCCCAATTGCACAACCTTATCTCTGCAACTGGAAAAACCATTTTACCTTTTTTAAATAGAAATAGAAAAATAGTGGGTATTCCTTCTTAAACATGTTTAAAAAATATGTATTTATATATGTACATGCCCACATTTATACTCGTATACACACACACACATTTATATGTATATATTTAATATTAAATGAGATTTTAAAACCAGTGCATCTCTTTTTCCACTACTTGTTGCTACAGAATTTACCTATGTGGCAAACGAAGTAAGATTTGCTTAACCAATCAGGAAGTAAGGAAAATATCATCATAGCCCTCTATCAAGTCATCACAACCGGCTGGTCCAGCTCAGTAAGGCGCTGATTAAGAGTCAAGCGGAGCAGAATTTAAGTATGGAATTCCACTCTGCCAAATAACGACGGACGTGCTTTAACCTTGCAAACACAAGGAGATAATGGACGGAGCACTGAAACTTTTCAGACAATTACCCCCATCACGGATCTGGATTGAATCCATCATCGTTCTTTAGCTCACTTCACCACCCCAGTTCAGACCCAGCCAAATGCGAATCAGTCTTGCCCCTGTTCCTCATGGGAACAGTCCAGTCCGAACTGCCAAGCCAGGTCCTCCCTGGACCGGAAACAAGCATCCTGGGACCGGTTTTGGGGTAACAACTGCTTTAACCTTGGGCTGTGCGGCACGGCCCTGTCCAAGCTCCTTCTACAACCTGCCATGAGACTCCTCTCCTTTCTTCCTGGCCTTCCTCCTTCTCCCTGTCTCACATCTGCCCCACAGGAACACATTTACCACCTGCTCTGAACATGGTAATTGAGTGCATGAAACTTCTTGGAATCCCTAAGAATAGGCAACACTATGTGAAATTCCACTCAGTAATTCTGGATCCGCATAGTTGTTCTTCACTCCGGTACTGACAAATTCAGAGTTTACACTTCTCCAGTACTGCACAACTCGCAATCTGGGTCAAAGAGGGTAAAATAGAAACAACGGAATTAACCCTGTCATAATTCCTGCAAGGGATAATACCCTTGCAGCACAGGAACTGTCTTTCTGTGAGCAATTTGCAGATGAAGGCGTGGTCTCGAGCTCAGAATGGGGACGAATGTGTAGAACAGTACCAAGTCTATCTCACAGGTAAAAAAGCATTGTATTACACTATGAGCGCTGTTCCTGCCTTGCATGTACCTCCAATGTAGGATGTATGTGATGTATCAATAATCTGATATACCATGTAAAAGGCCCAGTGGTTTCCTTACTAGAGGACAGGGGCTTGCTATGCAATCCCAAAGTGCTCTATTCAGGGGTACTGTGGTTGCCGCATTAGGCTTAACACAGAGGAGCACAAAACATTTGCAAATACACACAATGATTAAAAAATGACACAAAAGATTCAAGAAGGAGATCCGCACCAGTTTATAAAAATATCAAGTACTTTTGTATATGTTTACGCATCAGTGAAAAATCATTCAAGTAAGTATGTTATTAAACATCAATTATTTTCACTTTAAAAAGTGGACACTTCTGCAATGTTATCCGATAGAAGGAAGAACAAGTTCTGCAAACAGGTAGAGTACATCAACTTACAGGACCAATCTCCAGGAGTTAAGGTGAATGGTGGGCAAGATCCAAGGCAGCACCAGCACTACACCACCTGGGGAAGGAGGGCGGCCAGGTGCAGGGTGCAAATCAGCGTCGGGAGCCCAATACGTTTCAATAGGGATCGGTCACTGTAAAAAAAGGCTGAAGGCTTTGGCTAGGAAGCCAGTCGGGCTGAACCGGCAAGTGGACTGATGCCTTGCGATGCTTGGCGATGGGAGGACACCACTGGTCCTCTTCTCTAAGGCTCAGGGGTGACTGGTGCAGAAGTTTCCTTAGGTGTCGGTTTTTTAATTACTGGAGCACTCACAGTCGAAGGGGTCGGTGTGCAGCTGAAGGCAACATCGGGGAGTTCAGGAGGGATGAAACCATGATGGACCTGAGCTGTGAAGGGCTGGGGAACCTTGCTGGCACCATTGGCCCACTTAAACTCGGGCCGGAGGCGACGGGTGCAGTGGTTGCTTCAGGTTTTGGCAGTTGCTGAGGCCTTGGAGTCTTATTTTGTAAAGTTTCTTCAGAACAGGTCCACAGTTCATGGGAGGTCTTCAGTTTTTTTCCAAGGCAGTAAGTCTTTCCAAGTCTCTACAGTCACAGATGCAGGTCAAGTCGACTTTGGCCCCGTTTGCGATGAGGGATGCAGACAGGCCGGCAAGGTTGGTACCAGGTCAGCTGCTTCTTTTCTCTTCTTGGCTTTTGCGGCTCTTCAGTGTTCTCTCTCTTCTTAGGTCATCAGGATCTGCTTCTCTGGTGCAAGGGGCTCCCCTAAATACAGAACTTAGGGGCGCTAGGGGAGTGTAGGATAGTAGCCAATGGGCTGCTGACCCTTGGGGCCACTCTGCCCCCTGTATAACACTTTCTATGGGAAGTGGGCATAACCCTGTCCCAGAAATCCTAAGTATGCCATCACAGAGATGGCTACTTCTGGAAAGTTGTGTCCACCTCACAGTAGCCCACCTTAGGGGTGGCACTAGCTTGGAGGTCGCACACCTGCCTGACTAGCTTATTTTCCCTCCTGTCAAGGTGCCAAGGGGACTCTGGTCAGGGAAGCTGGCTTCCTCTCCTGTGAAGGGAGACAGATTTGCATACCAAGGGCTGCAGCATCTTTGAAGCTCACCAGTCCAAGGAGGCTAAGCAGCAGGTCATCCTGTGGGAGGGTGTGTTACGCCCTCTTCCCGGGCAGGCTTTTGTTCTGGGTCTCCTGATAGCTAAGGCTCTCACCCCAGGAGGTCAGAACAGTGTCTCGGGTGGCAAGCTGGAAGAAAACAGTCAGCAAAGACACCAGAGGCTGGTAGGTTTCACGGGGGCACCTCTAAGGTGCCTCTGGTTGCATGCATTGGTAAATCCAACACTTGCATCACTGAGAGTTTACCAATATGAGATGCTTGATACCATACATCCCTATTTTCAGTGAAGCCATCATGTAGCTGGGGAATTCATTTTCACCAGAGTCCAGCACATGCTTTAAAATTGTCCCCTGGTCACTTGTACTGGCAATAATAGGACTGAGCAGCACAGGGGCATATCATCTGCTCATGCAAGTATATTTTCACATGTAATATTCAGCACCCTGCCTTAGGGCTGGTCAGCCAGCTGTAGGAATGACGCACAAATACTACAAGCAGTGGTAGGGGACATGACACACAGGGATACCATGACATGTCATGTTTTCACTTTTGTCTGAACCAAGCCACGCAGCCTGCAATAGCAGCTTTACATGTGCGTGGTGAGGGGCCCCTTGGGGTGGCACAATTTGTGCTGCAGCCCTTAGGGACCCTCTTTAGTACCTAGGTACCAGGATACCATTTCCTAGAGACTTAGAGGGTGCTAAAGGTTTTGCCAATTGGGGGAACAACTGTACAGTTTTGGGAAAGAGCTCTGGCACTGGGGACCTTGTTAGCAGGAACCCAGTGCACCTTCAGTTGAAATCACATCATGTACCAGGAAAAAAGAGGGGGTGACCATGTCAAAAAGGGGCACTTTCCTACATCCACGTTATATGAATTTCTGTTGTCCAAAACCTGCGCCCAACATGAATCTGTGCCTAACTCATAATTTGAGATTGTGCTTAACTTCAGATTTAAGTCCTAATATACACAATATAATCATGATTTACATTTATTTTATTTTTTTTTACAAAAAATTGTTGTATCCTGAATGTAAAGTGGCATCTCCCTTATCATTCAAAAATCTATTTACTTTAACAAAGATTGAAAAATCTAATCTTTCCCAGCCACAAAAGGGCTAAATCTATGATCAGTCAAGTTCTTCTGAATCTCTGAGATCATATCTAACATTGGACTTTTCAAATATTCTGTTATATCAGAGTTTTTTTATTCTTCTCTTCTGCGATCTTGTAGTATTGGCACTTTCAGCTCCAATTTTCTCCAATTAATGATTCAATGGTGATTGTTCAAATAAAAATTAATAAGCTTGGCTATTTACTTGTAGATCGAACTATTAAAAAATAAAAAACAGAACAGAGGCTAATTATGTCATGCAATATTTGTGAAAATCTTCTTCACCAAAGAACCAACCATGAAATATGAGAACAGGAAGAATTTTAGTAGGCGGTGGTCTTTTACATTTACAACCACAGAAAAATGAGCATATCTGTTTCTAAGATGCTCAAACTGTACAGGTTCCGGGATAGCGTGTTACTCGCCAGAAAAGCGCTTCAACACCCCTTCAGGGGTAACAAGCGCTACATGAATGCAAACCTTTCTCCCTCTTCTATCCCTCCACTATCCTTCTCACTCCAAATAACTGACTAATATCCACCACTCAAATTACTTTCATATTTCACCATACTAATTCACCACTAATCCTTTATGGGTTTCCGGAGTAGCGTGCTGCTGCCCGAAAAAAAAAAAAAGGCACTTCAACACACCATCAAGGGTAACTAGCGCTATATAAATACAAACCTTTTTTCCTCTTCTATCCTTCCGCTATCCTTCTGAATCCAAATAACTGACTAACATATCCCCCACTTGAATTACTTTCATATTTCACTACACTAATTCAACACTAATCCTTTATGGGTCCCGGAGTAGCATGCTACTTGCTGAAAAAGCGCTTCGACGCCTCGTCATGGGTAGTAAGTGCTATATAAATGCAATTACAATACAATACAATACACTTCACGCAATACTGGAAAATAATTAAAAACTTAATTTCCCAAAATGTGACAGCAAACATTGCGGGGGATAAAATGCCCATATTGTACTACTAAGTGGCAATTCCGAAAAAAAACTGGAAAGGTAAAATACAAAGTACATTGCTCAAATTTGAGATATAAGATATGGAATTCTCTATAGCTAAACATTTTGTGAAACTTGATCAACAGTTGTCACAAGTAACATCTGCGATAATAGAAGTGGTGAGATGGAACAAAAAAGATGGAATATATAACGGCGACAAGAAGAAGTGCACTGGATCGAAACTGTTAGAACAGGGACTTCTTATGGTAGGAATGAAACGGTCAGAATCCATGGCCCGTGCATAGACCTAATCCCCTGAACTTGATGGGCATCCTAGTTCCTCATTTCAGAGGAGAAAGAGAAGTGTACAGAATGAAGGTGGTCTTGGCTGGAGGCTTGAAAGTTTTGTAGCCTAAGCTACGCGAAGCACGCAGCAGAACTCAGGTGAACTACAATTCACCAAGATGCTGTGGGACTCTCACAAGATACTGCATTGGCAGCTCTCATCCTGATCCTTTGGGTATAAATTTCACAAGTTGTATAGTGTTCATCGTGTTGCTGCAGCAAGAACCCTTGTTACCAGAACCCGGATATCTTTGCATCTACACGTCAAAGTGATTGATGATCATGTACACCAAGACCTATACTGGATAACACTGTAGATATGAACTCTATGTTAGAGTCTCCTAGTTTTGAGCTATGTACACTATTTTAGAGTAATATGATTTTCTGGGAGGAACTCCATGCTGGAGTCATCTGGTCTTGTGTTGTGAACTTTATATTATAATAATTTTTTCGGATTCTAGGAACTTGAGGCCTCATGAACAAAAAATCAATTCGATAAAAATGGTTGCAAATTGCACACCAACTTTTACCATATCGTTTTTGATTTTGCGGACCGACCTATGTACTATTAGGTTGGTTCACAAAAATACAGAATCATTTGTGAGGTAAGTCGCAAATTCCTACCCAGTTTGATTGGACATAATCAAAGGGGTGGTGTCAGCAGACCACCATGTCTGTGATTGTGTGTTAGTCAGAAAGAAGATGAAGTAAAACTTCACCACATACAATAGACTTCGAATTTGAGTGTCACAGCGATAAGGGCTCTTTTTTCATGAGGATGAAGTAGAAGACCAAACGTAGGTTTGAACTGGTATGGAACTGTTGTCAATGGATGGATTATTGTAAGGTTAACATATTATGCATGTGCATGATTGAGGACATCTTTTATTTCCCCAAAAATACATGTGATTACGGGTGTAATGACGTCCCTGGGACGAAATGCATTGGGAAAAATCATATCTGATTAGCAGATATTTGAGTAATGATATTAGCTACTTACAAAATGAACAAGAAAATGAAGTATTATAGCAAAAGGCCCGCTCCAGCGTTTCGGGCCTTTAACAAGGGAGCGGGTCTTTAGTGGCTGATACAGCCTGCTACGGAGGACTCTAAAGCTATTAGAATATTCCACCCCTAGAGGGCAGAGTGCTCTAATTTGTAAAACAAAGGCCTCATGGAGCCACAAGGGGTTGGAAATCCACTTGGGCTCTGTGGAGCCTTTCTTTACAGCAACAGCTGTGAGCAAACATTGGAGTGTTGATGCTCCGGCTTCTACCAGCCAGTAGAAGCCCGGATCACTCCTGTGTCTTCAATAGAGCACTCAACATTCCAAGATTCTAATAGAAATCCAAAAACATGGTTGATGTAAAAGTGAACATGTGAATGGCCCAGGAGAACTGTCTGTACTAACATTCATTATAAAATGCCTTTATTCTTCGCCTTTTAGGAATAACTATATAGCAGGCCTGTCATGAAAAACACATATTGTGTGGGAAGGCAATGCAAATGAGTCTTTTGTTTGGATGTTGTAGGATGGAAGGATGGTTTACATGAAAGGCTATACATTAGATTCTAAGACTTGATGTTTTGTTAAGTTCGCAAGAATTGTTTTCCAAACGTCATGGAACACAGGCTACCAAATTGCAATCCAAATTCTGAAAAACGGGAACACAAAGTTAATGTGCTATCCTTGTAATGCATTTATCTTTACTTGCGATTATATGCTTTTTTTGTATCAAAATTTCATGACGTTCTAACAGTTCTAATGGCTGCGTAGGAAAGACAACAGCTCTGCTCTGCTTATATCTTCTATAGTTGCACCCACATACCAAACAAAAATAAATGAAAGTTCCTTGGTGTATAGTGCAGCAGGGTACTTTTTCTCAGGTTGATTAGGTCACCTGATAGGTCATATTTAAAAAAACAGACATTTTCTGCTTCACAGTGGATGTGCCCTAGCTTGCTTAACTAGCAGCATATCACATTTTGAGCACGGTGGAGGGCCTTCCATCTGCCTTTGGGAAGTTGAGCTTTTCATAAATGAAAATATCACACCAACATGGCAGAATAAAACTCCTTATATCATCAGATTTTGAGTCATATGCTCAGCCAGCAGAATGGCAGGACATCAGTAGTACTTCAAACACATTTCGGCATACCAATCCCAAGCTGTCAAATTTACACATGCAAAATGACCAATAGCAACTGAGGTCGTAAGCACTATGACCCCAAACAACATAATAATATTAGTAATATATCCAGAGCTGTCATGTGTCCTGTACTTATTACTTCACTAAGGCAATGGATTGCCTTAAGAACATAGATCTGAGGCAGGAGTAAGCCCCTCAAACCTAGATTTTCTAGTGGAGCTGGATGGTGGTGGTGTTTGGAGTAGCCCTTGGTTGTAATCTCCTCTGGGAAGACTGGATCACAAAGTACACACAGGTGTGTCTCCCCAGGACAGTTGAGTGCTGTTTGGGAGAAGATGGGAAAAAGGCTCTGTGTCTAAGGCGTCTAACAATGCCAGTTTCAATGCAGATGCCTGTTTCATTGCTCAGCCTTTATTTAGGCTCTCCGATTGAGCTGATTATAGATGAGTGGAGGACAGAGAAATAAGGCTGTAGGCCACAGAGGCACTCCATGCCATAGGCCATGATGGGTATTTCAACGTTTCTCTGCTTGTCACTGTTAGCTATTACACTAGAGCAGAAGAAAGAAAAGCAATGTTCTGTTTTTGTTGCCTTAAACAGCTGCTTCAGTTAAGCTCCATGACCTGACCTGCCTTTCACCTCAGCTGCTGGCTCTGGCAAAAGGCATTGTGACGCCAGAACTCGACTGTAATAACTTATAATAGTTGAGTTCTGAGGGGTGCATCACGTTGCTGATTATAAAGAAATTAGAGACTGAGGTTTATACAGGGATTATACAGATTCCCATGCACTATAAGTCATTACAGTCGAGTTTTGACATCACAGTGCCTGCTGCCAGAGCCAGCAGCCTAGGTGAAAGGAAGGTCAGGTCATGGAGTGTAATTGTAGCAGCTAAAACTGAATGATTTTCTTTCTTCTGCTTTATTTTTCTAACTTACAACCACAAGCAGAGAGAACATATTTATTTTTTAGCACTCCCTAGATAGTTAGAGAAAATTTAGAATCGTTCTGCAGGTTTCGACACATTCCGAGCTACTGCAGCTTTTTTTTTTAAACTGACTTGTACTGAACTGTTTCTAATACCTTTCTGCAGCAATTATCTAACAGGTTTTTGATGTGTTTAATTTTGCGCGCGCACACACACACACACACACTCACAGTGCATGGACAGCGAAGTGCACACACAAAGTTTATGAACAGGATGCATGTGGTCACAATACTCTGAATGTGCCGAAGAGCACCTGCTCACGCACGTACGCAGTTTATACTAAAAAACGAGATTAAAAAAACACAATAGGTCAGCACAGACCCCACCCAAGGCTGTCAGCACCCACTAAGATGGAGGGCTAGTTTCTGGTGGGAAGCCAGGTATAGCAAGACCACTGCAGGGTCAGAGGCAGGAAGCACACTGCAGCAGTTTAGCAATTCATTGTTTATGAACCAAATACCATCTCATGGAATCCACAGTACTCTGTTTGTTTAGCAGTGACCTGCACTAGACCTCTTGGAGCTTGTACTGCTACAGTGGTGGAGTTAGAGGAGATCGCCCTTACAAGGGTTGGTGTCTTCTGGGGCAGTGGGCCATAATAATGCACCTCCATTCAATTTTATGTGGGAACTTGTTTTGGGGGCGAGGGGGTTCCAGCGCAGTCACAGCTTATTGACCTCCAACTGTGACAACTAGAGTATTTTACCTCCGGTTTCCTGGGGCCACATTATTATTAAATCTCAAGAATACATTTTTAGAACGTGACCTTCAGAACAACGAGGCAGAGTAGTCAAGGACTTTTTCCGGGGGTGGGGTGGGCACAGTTTAAAAACTCCACAAAGAACACACTAACCCTTAGTAAGCCATGTCCAGCAAGTGGATTCATTTTTAACAAGTAAAAGTACTCTATTCAAACTCACCTAAAACTAAATATAAAGGGCCCGATTCATAAAGGTAAACTTAGATGTTTGGTCTGAACTTGAACCAAACGTCTACGTTTACGACTATGGGAATTCACAAAGGGAATTTACAAATACTACGAGTACTATCTTTATGTCCGCACTCGGGCAGATCTGCAGACATAAAGATAGTACTCGTAAATGCCCTATGTGAAGTCCCAAAGTCGTAAACTTAGACGTTTGGTCTAAGCTGAGAACAAACGTCTAGGTTTACCTTTCTGAATCGGGCCCAAAGTTACTAATGTACACAATGAAAACCAGACCTCTGACCCCATTCATATTGCATTTGTCTCTAGGTTACACTATGCAAAACACCTTCCTACTGTATTTGACATGGAGTCTGCCTTAACAATGCCTTTAGCAGTTAGGAGTTTTGGGACTACTTCATTAGCAGGCTAACACAACTGCTGCCCAAACAAACATACGTAAACAAGATCAGCAATATAGCAAAGCCAAAGCCAATGGTCCACCGTACAATCGGACAAAATTAGCATGAAGTACACCCCTGTAGCAACTGACCATGAGGTTAGCAAGGCAGAGAAGCCAAGGATTTACTCAAGTACAATGTATGATATACAAGCTCCACAGAGCGCACAATAATACTTAATAAATCAATATCCAGTCATGGCTTTTACTTTTAAAATGAAAAAGCACTTTAATTCAAACACATTTCAATGCCAAACATTCAATCACAAATGTGCACAGTTATAACCAGACCTCTCTAACCCCTCCTGAATAGAGAGCTATATGTAAGAAGATCTCTCTGTGGTAAACAATTCAAAGCCACTTCCTATGGTGTTTGTTGCAGGGTGCACCATGGAGAACTAGTTCCTATTGCATTTGTCAAAGGGTTAACAAGTCAATACCATTATGTATTTGTAACATGGATAAAAGATACAAAGTCCATTCCTACTGAATTTTCAAGCAATCACTGTTAACAAGTTCCCTCCAGGTAATGAGCAATGGGACTACATTATTAACAACCTATTGCAACAGCTACCCAGCTAAATGACTGTAAAGAATAACAGGGGACCAAAGCCCCTCTTCTCTATGCTATTTTTAAATAGTTTTTTGAGTTAACACGAACTCAGCTAATGCTGACTTCAGCTACAACTACAACTCTATACAGTGCACATTAAAAACTTCAGAAGTATATATAGGTTCGGATCACCTGAAGTTCAGGGGTGCTTTTTTTAAAGGGGACCTTACAAAATCTTGTTTTATCTAAAAAAAAAAAGTGTATACCTTGTTGCTTTGAAAAGACATAAATGGAGCAACTGTGCTCTAAAACAATTCAGTTCCATTTGAACTGAAATACAAACAATATAGCTAATTGAGTTTTAGACCGAGAAAGAAAAATATTGACCATAAGACTGCTTTGGACGAAGAAAGTAAATTGTACAACAGCAGAACACACGAAGTCTTGCAGTTGATGAGGAATCTTTTTAATAACATTCGACTAGAACACCTGTATTTGTAGTTAAACAGCAGTGTGAATAAAATACGCACACACTGCAGTTTAGTATTACTAAGCAGACACAGCCACACTCTGGTCACTGGCCTCATCCACTGGACAGAAACTGCTCCATGTTCCAGGAAGAAAACAAACAAATGCTAATGTTTAAATAGAACATTTCATAAATTAAACATGTCACACACCACCGAGCTATCAACCCCTCAGGAGAGTTAAAGAGTATATACCCCCATGCCTTTCGGCTATATGAATATATGAATCAATTAAATATTGATTTTGCACGCCACCGCTGCATAAAGCTTTGAGGTTTTGAGACCAACAATGGGCCATGCGCTGGCAGGAAATCCCTGATGAGCCAGACCCGATAGGCCGCTGGAAAATGCCAAGTCCCTTTCTGACACCTGAATGCAGAGCAGCCAATTGTGCCCTTGAAAGAAGGAAGTACATCTAAGAGGCGCAAGCACCTGACTGAAAACGTCTCAGAAGCAGCGAACAGCTCCATCTCAGAACTAATTGTTGGCAATCAGATGCTTTGCAAACACTGCCTCTGCATATCTGTGCAAACACCTGACATTGTTGTACAGACATGATGACATTTGATCTGAGTAACTGTCGGGGATCCTGCACCAGAAGAAAAACAACTTTGAAAACGTTGTGAAAGTATATAGACTCACCTTCTGCTCGAAACCAACATAGGAACCAATGCACATAATACCCTAAACACATCTTTGCATTTTAGTTCTTACTGGGGTGCCCTGTAGCAGGTGTGCAGATCTAAGTTTTGCTAGGTGCTGCGGGACCCCATCCCCCAGGGCCACTATTAAAATAAAAGGGCAAGAGCGCAGCTTGACTCCCCTCCCCGAGCCTTTTTAGACACTGGGGACCCCATCCCCAGGGCCACTACTTATTTAAATACAGGGGTGGAGGGGGCCTCCCTAAGCCATTACCAGCTCTGGGGACCCTATCCCTGGGGCCCTCATCACTTACAGGTATGTGCCCTGGTGCCCACCCAGGGCTCCAACCATAATCTCTTTGGGGGCCACAGGGGAGCCCCATGGCCCCAGTGGCCTCAGCCGGCTCCCCTATGGAAACACAATCCTAACTATAACTACCCAGTGGTGACCGACACTGGGTAATATCTATATATAGCCATATTTGTCAGTCTGACTGTCTCTCTCTATACACACATACAAATATATATATCAAAACAACCACCGGGTCCACTGCAGAAACCGGACGACGACACCGCTGGCTCAGGTATAATTCAACTTTATTCCTTAAAGTACTGTGCTGTTACGCGTTTTGACAGGATCCCACGCCTCACACTATATATATATATATATATATATATTATCAACATAATGAAATGCTTTTGAGTATGATTAATATGTGCCTTACCAATAACTATTTTATTTCCAACAAAGAGGTTCATCACCAGTTACGTGGAGTGTCGATGGGGGCGTGCTTTTCTCCCAGCTATGCGTGTCTTCACGTTGGATGGTGGGAGGAGCACGTCCTCAGAACCACCCACAAGGAGCTGTATGATGCACGTGTCAGACAGTGGTGGCGCTTCATTGACGATGTGTGTATTATTTGGGAATGGTCTATTGAATTTGCCTATAATTTTAATGATATCAACATAAATGACCTAAATTTGAATTTTTCAGCCCAGGTTAGTAATGAAAATGTACAATTTTTGGATGTCGAGGTATGTATCAAACATGACACCATACATACTAAATTACACAGAAAAAGTACTGCAGGAAATGCAGTACTTCATGCTACTAGTTCCCACCCCAACCATCTCATTAAAAGTATCCCCTATGGGGAATGTTTAAGAATAAGACGAATTTGTAGTTCAGATCAGGATCTCAAATTCTGTCAAAATGAGGCATTTCAGAGATTTAAGGTTCGAGGGTATAAGGAAAGGGATCTTAATTTGGCCATGACTAAAGCAAATGGCTATACCAGAGAAGAGTGTCTACATAGTGCTAAGTCTGATACCACCTCTGTAAGAAAAAACAATAACACAGACCATCTAAGACGTGATGACACAGTGAGACTTATTACATCCTATAGTCGCCAGGAGAAACAATTCAGAAGAATTATTTACAAAAATTGGCCCATTGTAAAAACTGACTTAACAATGTCACAATTGGTGCCTGACTTACCTGCGCTAACCTTTAGACGTGCACCCTCTATGAGGGTTGCGTTGGTGAAAACCAGTCCAGAGGTCACTGTTTCGTCCAATTGGTTATCTAATTGAACAGGTTTTTTTAAGTGCAGCGCGTGTCGAGCTTGTAAGTTTGGGAAAAATACTTGTGAAGTCTCAACAGCATTTGAACCTAAACCTATGAGAATCAAAAGTCTATTAACTTGCCGTGCAGATTTTGCAGTCTACATGTTAGAACGCTCATGTAGATTAAAATATGTAGGCAGTAGCAAACTACACGTTTTTAACCGCATATTGCAACACTTGCGGGCTATAGTTAACTCTGAATCAAACTACCCGGTGGCCTGACATTTTAAACATGTGCACAACAACGATCTCAAAGATTTTAGCTACTTTGTGATAGATTCGTGCCTAGGTCACTTAAAGGTGACAATAGAGAGAAAAAACTTAGACAGTTGGAGTCTCATTATATATTAATACTCGACACAAAGATGCCAAACGGTCTGAACACAGGGGAGGACCGACACAATTTTTTTATAACTGAATGGACATGAATTTAATGCACTGTGTTGGACCCTCAGGTTGGCTTTTAGGTTATAATATCTCCATTACATGTGGTCCATTATTATTCCCTGCTTTTAGCCGTGTTTTAGACGAGTTTTACTTCTGGTTTTATCCAATTTTTACCTTTGGTTTTACTTGATAATTACGATGCTAGGCTTGGAGTTTTTGTATGGGCACTTTGGAGATTTTACCTTAAAAGTTTTTTAGCTGAACTGTATGATGTTGAAGTAATGCACTAGCACTTTATGTTCACATTCTACTATATCAGTACAAAAAGCCTGATGTACCCTCTTTAACTGTGTAACACTGACTAATGTTTCGGAACTGAGCTCAATTTGCACATCTAGAACTTTATGATTTTTTTTCTTATAATGCACTTGCATTTTATGTTCATTTATGAATATAAGCATCGACCGGTCTTTCTCATATTCTATTAGCAGTTATGTTTTTAATAACTGTTTTTTAGATGATGATATGATTTTCTTATTTATATGTATTAGCACATGCACTTTATCACCACAATTATGCACGATATGTTGCCCGTTAGAGCAATCAGATTTACCTCAACATATTTTATAATGGATGTATTTGGATTGCTGTAGTATTTCTTTCAGCTCTATGCTCTAGGACAGGGCGGGCTTTGGTTCAATAGTTTTTTCACCACTGCTATGCTTATATATTGCTTATTGGCCCAAGGTACATCATGTGATCAAGACAGTGTTTCACTGTCGAAACGCTTATGCTGGGCACTTGCAATTATGTAAGAAGCTGACATCTTTGCAATAAATCGCACTTTAAATTACTAAAGCACGCTGTGGTCCGTACCTGGTTCTTAGAGATATATTACTCAGTGGCAGTTGTAGTTAGGATTGTACTTTATTCCATAACACTTCTACCAAATCAGCTGTTTTCCTGGTCAAGAAAGTTAAAGATGTGGGAAGGTGTTAAAATGAGAAATTAAGTGCAGGTAATAGTATAAGCCAAGCTGACCTTCCTACTTGAAGAAGAGAAACAGGATTCTAATGATTGAAACACATCCTCTATTAACTAAAGTGAGGATACACACACCTGCAGCAACCCTGGTGATTTTGCTACTGCATCAGAGTCTTCGCTAGATCCCCACAAAGTAAGACGAACGTCCACCCATATAGCGTGGCTTGCGTCATCATATGGTTCGCCCATTAAGAACTGAGCAACATCCTAATGTATGGTGGTCCAAATGTTTTTTTTTACTTTTATCTACATAGGAATTATTTTTAGTCTTAAGGTACAATCAATTTCCGGCTAAGACTTTTATGCACCTACGTCATTTACAACGCTGTGACACCAATCTAAAATTGTTATGCTGTATTTTACATTCATTACTGAAGAGGGAAATCTAGTGTAAGCGAGAAACTAAGGTAAGATTGCTATTTTGGGAAATAAAACAATCCATAAAGGTGCGCACAAAGGTACCCCGGCCTGTACCTTTTCGGGCAATGGTTTGAGAGAAGCCATAATGTGTTGGGGTTAGTAACTAACATTGTAGCTGAAAAAAAGTAGGTTTTTTGTTTCCTAAATTATAAACTGCTGAATAGATTTCAAAAGGATTTGAACCATGCAAGACAGACATATTGAATCCACTCTTTCTGGGTAAGCAATATAAGAAAGACATTTTGTGGCTCATCGTTTTAATTTTAGATCAAATTCATATCATTTCTCTTAGCAGCCAGAAACAATATTTAAAAAATGTTATGATAATCTTGTTTTAGGCAATACATTTACCATGTAATTCTTCTTTTTTCTTTTTAAAGACATAAGAGAATTCACACAGGAGTGTGCCTTTGCAGGCAGAGCAGGTTGTACCCACTATCATATGGCAGTCTGCGTTCAAATTAAATAACTGTGATGTAAACAGTTTAATGTAGTTAAGAAATGTTTTCTTTTTTAGTAAAGATGTATTAAATCTCTATTGATTTTAATATTTGTTACTCATTTGTGGGTCTAGCCTAAGAGATACATGATTAGTCTAAAAGGGCAATCGGTCCAATATTGCTAGCTATTAAATATTTAGCAAGCAATCGCTACAGATATGTAGACTACTGGAGAGTCAGACTTATGTGGGTGTCAGTAAAAAGTACATTTCTGATAGGTGGGAGTAGTAGTCTGTAGGGACCATTAAATTACATAATAGTAATCATATTTAGCATAGGTTTATGTGCTGTAGTTGATCTCATTACTACATATAGTGCCCGTTTTGTCTCTCATTAGACAACAATGACCCTGACCAACAGGGCTTAACTGCTGGGCCTGAGGAATGGCTCTGAGGACTGGGACGAGAAAGCTTAAGAAGAGCAGTTTTCAGCTGCACAGTCCTAAACCCCACCATTCCACTGCTTTTGACTTTGCACATTATATCAGAGATGGCATAACAAGTGACATTATCAATAGCATCACTGAGTTCACAACAGAGTCTACCTCAAATAATGCACAGCCCAACAGACATTAAAGGTAGCTGCAAGTCTGAAGTACCACTGCCAACACCTAGATGTAATTTTCCATGTATTCATTAATATTTCAAAACAATGGTTTGTCACAATAGCCAGCTCATAGCATTAGTGCTTTATCTGCAATCCAGCCCCAAAGTGGATGAAAGCTTGCTGAGTAGCTACCATGTTTCATGTTTAAGCTCAACAAACCTTTTTGTTTTACAAACACAAACTCACAAAGTGAGAATTCGTTTTTTGTAAAACAAAAAAGTAATCAACCGGATACCCTGAGAGGTTTCTCCTGGTGGCCCTGAAAGAAAATAGTCAGTTGGGAATTTGGTGTTAAGTTTCCGCCAGCAGAGTCAGCTGAGACATCTACAGTGGAAGCATGACGGTCTGCCAACTCTTAAAATAGTGGACAGGCCGGCATTTTGGTGGACAGGGTACTCCGCCACAGTTATTGGGAGTACCTTGTCTGTCACTCTCTAAATGAGGACCTTAGTTGTAAAGCTGCCACCACACTGTGAGGACTTATGCACATCCACAGAACTGGTATTGACATTAAAGCCTGTTTCACTCACACTCACAAGTAATAGCTATCTTTATGTCAAAATTGTTTTTTTTGTAATTAAATAACAGACACAAACAAAAATAACCAAAGAAAGGAGAAGACATGCGACAATTCCGCCATAATTCCCACGCAGGGGAGTTGCATAAGATGAGGGGGGCCGCTATGACTAGCAAAGGTCCTGTTGTTCGGCCCAGCAGGGTAGTCGCGCTAAAGAGAATATGAGTGGCCGAGGCCAGTTCGCCGGATCGGGTGCATTACAGGTGGGCAAAGTCCGCCCTACTAACATGTACACCTACAGGTGGACCTCCAGGGCCGGCTCATCCAAGTTCCGTATCTCGGGCCCGTCCCTCTCAGATTCCGGGCTGTCACAATAATCATTCAAACCAAAGAAATAACAACCAGGGAAACTCCCCCCCACCCTCTAACAGCCCCCCCCCTCCCTCCAGTGGTGGAAGCACGCACTCACATATATCGTTGCTAGCTTCCTGTGGTATTCACACTTGAAATAGATGTAGGGCTCTAATCGACGGTGGGCACACAGCAGCTGGCAGCCCCCGAGAGAGGAAGCGCACTAAGGGCCCCCAGCAGAAAACAAAGTTCTTAAAGTCCCCCAAAAACACGTCCGCCATTCGCTCCATGCTCAACAACTTCCACAACCTCGCATGCCAGAGAGAGATCGCTGGGGCCTCCCTTTTTTTCCAGGCCGCTGCCAAAGTAATTTTAGCCGCCCCAGTACAGAGCCAAAAGATTTTTTTGTCCGCTCGGGTCTGATGCTCTAGAAGCGGGTCTCTAAGGCCCAACAGTACATGTTCCAAGGAGTCCACGATAGGGTACCCCAGGATGTCTTTAATATGGGCCAGGATCTCTTCCCAATAAGGGCGGATAATCGGGCAGTCCCACCAGATATGGCGGAAGTCCCCCAACAACCCACAGCCTCTCCAACATCTATCCGAGGTGTTTGGGAAGATGCGATGGAGCTTGGCAGGGGGGAGATACCAGTCCATCATGGTTTTAACATGCGCCTCCCGCAGCTCCAACGAATGATTGTGTCTGGCCAAATCGCGCCATAGGTGGGACCACTCCTTGTCCGTGATGCCACGACCAAGGAGATCCTCCCAGTGACCCATATATCGTGGCCTAGGTGTGTCAGCTGTGGCAAGGAGGTAGCTATAGATGAAGGAGATCGCTCCACGCATGGTCGAGGTGCGGGAGAGAAAGGCCTTAAAGGGGGTAGGCGGCCGAGTTGCCGCCTCCCGTACTGACGGGGATAAGGCCCAGTGTAGCAACTGTCCGTGGCGGAACCTTTCTGTTTAAGCAATCCCGTAGTCCCGCCCACAATTCGGGAAAGTCAACGGGGCGGAGCCGTGGAACAAATGCGTGAGAGCCAGGCAGCCTCCCTTTCTCCAAGCGTCAAAGGGCCCCTCTTTAAGCGCGGGCGGAAAGGCCGGATTGAAGTGTATGAGAGTGAAGGGCGATGGGAAGGTGGTCCACCGCTCATCCCCGGAGACCGCATCCCAAACCTTAAGGGTGGTGCCGGTAGGGGTGCTAAGATAAGCATTCTTGGGCCTATCCCCCTTAGGTTTCCACACAAGGTCCCAGATCGTGCGGCCCGCCACACTCCTCTCCATGTGCAGCCAATGCTTTTCCCGAAAGTGGCTGGGTCCACTCCACCAAGACTCTCAATTGCGCCGCCTTGTAGTAGAGTTGCATATCAGGGAGACCCATCCCTCCCTCCGCCCGAGACCGCCGAAGAGTGGCTAAGGAAAAGCGGGCCCTGCCCCCCTGCCACACAAAGCGCAGCATGAGCGTCTTTATGCGGCGAAAAAAGTCGCCGTCTAAGACAATGGGAAGAGCCTGAAAGAGGTATAAGAGCTTCGGGAGGAGCGTCATCTTGATCGCATGAATCCTGCCCATCCAGGAGATAAATAGCGGCTTCCAGCGTTGCAGCTCCGCTTGAATAGTTGCCAAGAGTGGGGGGAAATTAGCCGCGTATAGTTTGCCCACTGTGGGGGTCAAGCGGACCCCCAGATACATCAGCGAGGAGCGAGACCACGGCAGGGGCGAGAGCGGCCGAATCCATTCCACCTCCGCCGAGGAGAGTGTAAGGTTGAGGATATACGATTTGCAATAGTTGACCCGAAACCCCGCTACGTCCTCAAAGTGCGCCAGGACAGTCTGCACATGAGGAAGAGAGCGCGCCGGATCCACAAGGGAGAGGAGGAGGACATCGTCCGCGAACAAGGAAATCTTATGTTGTTCCCCCATGAAGGGCAGGCCCCGAATGTCTGGGTGTTCCCGGATTGCCACTGCGAGAGGCTCGATACTCAGGGCAAACAGCAAAGGGGAGAGAGGACAACCCTGTCGCGTTCCCCACGAGTGCGAGAAGAAGGGGGATAGGTGCCCATTCACCGCGACTCTAGACCGGGGGCTGCTATAGTTGGCGTTAAGCATGGTCACGAACTTGTCCGAGAAACCAAAGGCCTGAAGAGTGCGGAACAGGAATCGCCAATCCACCCGGTCAAACGCCTTCTCGGCATCCAGCCCAAGCAACACCGCCGGGATACGAAACCGGTTGGCCTTCTCAATAAGGTGGACCACCCTTCTGATGTTGTCATGGGTCTGCCTCCCCTTAATGAAGCCGGACTGATCCGGATGGATCAGTGCCGGCATCAGATCCTGCATGCGCGACGCCAAGATAGAAGAGTAGAGTTTAGCATCGAGGTTGAGGAGGGCTATCGGTCGGAATGATGAACAAGCAGAGGGGTCCTTTCCAGGTTTGGGGATCACTGAGATAACCGCCTCCGCCATGGAGTCCGAGGACATTCCCGCCTGGGCCATTTCATTAAACAGGCGAACCAGAAACCCACTAAGTTCCCCCGCAAAGGACTGGTAGAAAAGGGCCGTGAACCCGTCCGCGCCAGGCGCCTTGCAGGGCTTCAAAGACTTGATGGCGTCCAGCACTTCCTCGCTAGTGATGGGGGCAGATAGCAGGTCGTTCAATTCGGGAGAGACGCGAGGGAGCGGGAGAGCGCGTAGGTAGTCCTCCTGGGCAGTGGGGTCCAAGTTGTCCCCTGAGTATAGTGCGGCATAGAAGTCCCCGAAGAGTGCTGCTTTGGTTGCGTCATCGTGTTGCAGCATCCCTTATGCCCCCTATGTACTCCCTCTCCCGTTTGTGGCGTAACTGACGGGCCAAGTGTCTCCCCACCTTATTCCTCTAGGAGTAAGAGAGATGGCGGAGCTTCAAAAGGGTGAATTCAGCCCTGTTGTTGTAGTGGGCCCGAAGCTTGCCACTGATAGCCGCGAGAGAGCGCAGCGTCAGTCTGGACGGATTGGTTTTATGCGCCTGCTCCAGTGTTGAGAGCTCCCTCTCCAGCGCCTCCCGGTCCGCTCTCCGCAGCCGGTTAAGTGCCGCGTTGAGGGCCAAGCAGCTCCCTCGGATCGACGCCTTGAAGGCGTCCCAGGTAGTGAAAATCGACGTGTCCTGCACCGGGTTAAGCTGAAAGAATTCCCGGATCGCCTTGCGGAGGTCGTTACAAGAAGACTCATCCCGCACCACTGACGCCGGGAAAAACCATCTGCGCGGCGCAGACCCCTCAGGAGCCCACTGAAAGTCCAGCGCCAGTAAGCTATGATCAGAAACAGAGAGGGGAAATATCTTCGCGTCTCTCAGGGACCCCCGTAGGGATTGGCTATAGAAAACATGATCCAGGCGGGAGTAAGAGTTGTGTACGTGGGAAAAAAAGGTGTAATCTCGGGAGAGGGGGTGTAGAGAACGCCACCCGTCCCACAGACCAAGCTCCTCAAATCGTCGTCGTGTCTCCTCAGAGAAGAGGCCGGCCTCAGCCCTCCGCTGGTGAGAACAGTCCAAGTCCCTGTCCCAGACCAAATTGAAATCACCCATCAGAAAGAGGCCGCCCTCCACAAAGTCTTCTACCGACTGCAGCAGTTTCAGGAGGAACCGATTTTGCCCAGCATTGGGTGCATACACCACTATGAACGTGCAAGTTCTGCCAAGCAGCACTCCCTTCACAACAAGCCATCTGCCCTCCTTATCGCTGCGCGCCCCCAACGGTTGGAACTGAAGAGTCGAACGGAACATAAGGGCTACTCCCCTGTGCTTGGACCCCGCCGAGGACCTGTAGATAAGAGGGAATTGCCTATGCTTGAGACGGGACTCGTCTCTCCGGGCCAGGTGCGTCTCCTGGAGCCCCACCACATCCAGGCGGTGGTCTAGGATGTATTTCCAGACCTTCTGGCGTTTCTGCGGCGAGTTCAGCCCCTTCACATTCCAAGTACCTAAGGTCACAGGCATCCTATCACACTCCCCTCTCCTTTCTCCGCCAGCCCTCCCCCCACTCTGCCCAGCAACCCCACTCCCCCACCAGCACGACCCACCCTCCCTCTCCAAGATCGGGCCAGCAGCGCCCCTCGGGCCATCGCTCACGGAGCATAACCCCAGAAATTATCGGAACACATCCCGGATTGTCATGCGGTTCATCGGGCCCATCAGCCA
Organism: Triturus cristatus; assembly: GCF_964204655.1. Lineage (NCBI taxonomy): Eukaryota > Metazoa > Chordata > Amphibia > Caudata > Salamandridae > Triturus > Triturus cristatus. The sequence continues at coordinate 504,047,810 of NC_140582.1, forward strand.
GTAATTGCCCCACGCCTGGACATGGCAAAAAGACCAAAGACCCAGTCCAATTCCGCCCCCGACTCCCTCGTCTGCAGCCGAACAGTGCACTGTCATTCATTCCAGGACTTCTCTCCATACCCCACCCAACAGACATCCCTCACAGCGCTCGCACACTCTCCCCCCGGCCTCCACCACTGGATCCTCCCATCCCCAAACCCAACCAACCCACCCCACCACTCCCCTCCCTCACCCCGGGAACCCCCCTAACCAGGGACCCACCACAAAAAAACAAAAATAACCTGAGTATCCAATAACCCCAAACCCGGGACCACTGTGGTTATCCTCCAAGTCCCTGAGGCGGTGTCTCCGCCCCATCCCTCCAGTGAACAGGACCAGGGTGTCTCCACACAAAGTACATCAATACCCAGTGGTACCTGAAAGGAGGACGGCCCTCCGGCGCCGATCAAACTGAGGTCCCCTCGGTGGCTAGGCAGCAGAAGAAGAGTCCTGCACGGCTGCCTCCGTCACGTTCACCACCGAGGCCACCGCAGCGTCCCTCTCCTGTACGCTGGTCTCAGGGTGCGGCCGACTCGGGGCAGCCGGGCGCCCCACTCGTTGCCAAGGGAAGGAGCGCCGACGTTGCCTCACAGGCGAGCCTCCATCTCCCAGCGAGGGGGAGCCGTCATCCAAACCAAGGAGGTCCTTGGCAGCCTGCAGAGAGAGGACCTGAACCAACCTGTTTTGCCATCGAAAAATCAGCCGAAACGGATGCCCCCACGAGTAGGTGATGCTCTGGCTTCGCAAGAAGGATGTTACGGGGCGAAAGTCACGTCGTTTCTGCAGCGTCGACGCCACCAGATCTTGAAATAGCTGGGGACGGTGGTCCCGATAAAGCAGTGATGGAAACCCTCTCGCCTTCCGGAGTATTCGCTCTTTAAGCTGATAGTCGTGGACGCAGACCAAAATGTCCGGGGGAGGAGCCCCTGTCTCTCTTGGCAACCCCACTCGGTGCACTCTGTCCATCCGCACTTCGCGGACGTCATCCTCTCCCAAAATCTGCAGGAACAGGCCCTCCACATAGCCCCGCAGGTCCCCAGCCTCTCCGTCCCAGGGCACCGAGCGTATGCGGATATTGTTCCGTCGGGACCGATTTTCTAAGTCCTCCGCATGGGCCTGGAGGTCCAAATTCTGTTCCGTGAGCCGGAGAACATCTTGCTGAAGCTGATGGACATCGCCAGCGAGCCCCAAGTCGTGCTCCTCCAGGGTTGCCACCCTCTCTCCAATACCATCCACGTCTCGTCGTACCTCCCGGAGGTCAGAAGCCAGCTGAGAGCGGAGGCTAGTGATGTCCTCCTTGATAGCATTAAACAGTTCTAGCATAAAGGCCTTGGTGACAGGCGCATCATCATCAGGTGGCTTAGAGGAGGCACCAGCGCCAGGCGGCGTCGAAGGCGCAGCCCCCCGCTGCGAACCTTCTCATCCGGTTTTGCCCCCACGGGTCTTACCAGACATCGTATCTTAGTCAAGGTAGTTTGGTGCCACCCACTGGCAGGTCGTGCGTCCCCACCACCGGTACCGCTTCAGCACGTGCCACCTCAGTCCGGGGAGGGCAGTCTCCGGCCATGGCCACTCCGCAATTCGTGCCCAGCGTGGGGGGTAATCAGGCTCGCCCAGCTCACAATCGTAGGCCGAATCTCCCAGCACCAGACCCGCTCCACCGCATCCCCGGCCACAAGGCGACCCCCTGATCGGCCCCGCGTCTTCGGGCCCCCGTCCACTCTTCGCCACTCAGGGCCCACCACCGGGAAAGTCGTGGGGCGATGGTCCCCCCAGAAGTCACCAGGAGGAGCCCCCAGAGGTATCGCCCACACCTCGGCCCCAGCCCGAGCCCACCGGGTCCTCACGGGGGGCGCCTGGGGCCAGGTGGCAGCTCCACAGTCCTCGGCTCCTCCGACAGTCCGACCGGGCCAGAGCAGGCCCTCTAGCTTCACTATGGCGGAGCGCGCTCAAGCTCCCACGCCTCAGAGCCTCCCAGGCGCCGGTAGCCGATGGCACCCCGCGGCCGCAGCCCCACGACAATCTTCGCTGCTGTTAGAAGCCCCGGGGAGCCGAACACCCCCCCGCACGCCGCTTCCTCGGGCTGGTCCGGCCTGGGCCGACTCCAGTTCCACAGTTCCTCGATTCTGCGAGTTCCTCAGGCTTCGCCCCTCTCACCTGGGCGGGGATCCATGCCTTCCCGGTGCCCACAGCTGCAATCCCTCGTGGGGTAAGGCGCTCCGCCTCTGCCTGCTCGGCGGCCGCGTCTCCTCGCCGCCGCCAGCGTACGCTCCGCCCTCGCTGGACAGTCGAGTTCCACAGCGTCGGCCTCGCAACGCAGGCGAGGTCCCGGCTCCTCCTTCGCCAGCCGCCCCACATGCCTCCGATGTCACGGGACCGCCAGCGCCTCAGGGGAATCCGCCGGCGACACCAGATTGTCCCCGCCGCCACCGGACATCAAGCGCTACCGCCGCCGGGTCTTGGAGGTCCCCGGGAGGCCGCTCGTACAAGGCTATGCTGGTTCGGCGCCAGAGGGACCTAGGAGAGCGTCCTACTCCGCCGCCATCTTGACTCCGCCCCCAATAGCTATCTTTAAACACAATTAAAGGCAGGTGCTGTTCTGCAAACTCCCTTTCAACATCTAGATGATTCCTCAGAACTTAATTCCATGATCAAGGCTGCCCAAGTTGCACTAACAAGCAACAGCAATCGGATAATACTGTGTCTGATTCTGAGATTTTCTGCATGCTTGCACATTCCTTAATCCTTTTTTTAGTTCACAAAGCTTTCCAAGTGATGATCTGGAAAGCTGTGCTAATCACACCTTTCTAGGTGTTCTCCAGAGAAATGTATCTTCTTTTTTGGGCAATATCTTTTCCCAAGTGAAGGCATCATTGCTGGGTAAATGCAACCCTGTTCTTTTCTTCTTTTTTTATCCACTGGGAAACATTTATCCCGATGGAGGGATCCCGTCCAGTCCACCACCACAAGGTTTAGACAGGTTTCTTTCCCCGTCAGACCCTGCAAGAGGAATTAATCCAGCCAGGGGAGGCACGTCCGCTAAGGCGGAGGAGCGTCGCCCTACTGCTCCGAGAGCAGAAGAAAATGAAAATAAAACAGAAATAAATTGGTTAGGGTGGGGTGGGGCTGGGGTCGGAGCCTGGGAGAAGTGGTGAATACACACACTCAAAGTGCGCATGACTGCTTGCCTGTCTGTCTTGGCCCCTCCAAAGCGTCATGTGCACTTAGCATGTTCCCCACCAGTCTGCCTTACACAGCCTGGTGGGGAACATGCCGACGCCCACAGTCCCCATTTGAGCACCGAACCACAGCACTTAGACCAATCACAATGCTGCATTACAGCGTTCTGATTGGCTTAGGAGAACCAATCATAACGCTGCATTGCAGCGTTCTGATTGGCTTAGGGGAGCCGGTTGCTTCCTGATTCCGGACTTGCCAGGAAGAGACAGAACATGGAGATTTGGCAGCCGCGAAAAGGTACGTGTTTCTTTTTCCTTCAAATTTGATCACCAGCAGCCTTTGGCCATATCCTGTGTCCAGTAACAAATTAATAATACCCATTAACCATGGCCTATTATGCTCGCTTGGCAGAGTGCATGATTTTCAACCCAGCCTTGTGCCCCAAACTATGTATGTCCCAGAAAACAGTGGGCATGTTTCAGTGGCAATATAAAATGGACAAAGGGAGGCTGATTCACAAAAGCATTTATTATTAAGGGAAGTAGTGCTACGAGTACTGTTTTACATTTTCTTAAATGCCTTTGTGAATCGGCCCCCAAACTTCCAATTCTCAATTAGTAAAAGTACATTAAGTGCACAGTCTTTTCTACTTGTACTAACTCTATATGAATATTACATGCATATTCCCATTGTATTCCTACTTCAGCTATTTTTCAAAGGCATGTAAGAGTATATGATAGAGTTCTACAGATATACCTCTTTACGTGCGCCAAAATGCCTCTAAGAATAGGCCCCACGGTGTGGACTTTGAACGCACCCTATAGTCAGAAACCCATTTCAAACTAGCGGGCATGACGTTTAACTGTGACCTGTGGGCACATGACATTCTACTTGTTATAGCTTTTTTAGGTCGTTATCTCTTTTTCCTGGGCCTTCATGAGGCGTTTTGGCATCCCAAGTTTAAAAGGCTTTGCCTTTAAATTTGCCAATACTTTACGAATGAGGCATACCAGTTTGTGACTCTTGTCTTAAAATAGATATTTTTTGTGGTGAAAATGGAACTGGGAAGTGGTCTGCCTCATAGGGTTAGGTTGTGCGCATTTTAATTGTACCCAAGTTGTCCAAGTGATTAAATTTAACAATTTATGAACAACATAAAGTCAGTGGGAGAAAATCATTGCAGTCAATCAGAGTGAACTTAGAGGCACATTTTTGTGTGTTTTCCGGTTAAAAAGCATAATAATCAGGATAACCCTCACTTGTGTTCTTCAATTTTCGTGAAAAAGTACAGAGTGGTTCAACACCATACCAGGCAAGAATGCTGGTAAGGCTGGAATCTATATATCAGTTGTATTGTACTACGGCGCGAAAATACTACATCAGAACCAATACATTGACTATGACTACTTTGACAAGGTAAGAATATGCTGTAGCTTTATACTACTTGAAATCAACGGTTTTATAGTGATCCAAACAATAACCCTAATACTAACCCTACCATGTGCACTAGAAGAAATTATATAGAATTAAGTTAAATACGCATATTAAATAAGTAAATTACGCAAACTTAATCTTACCTCAGTGCTCATGCTAACTAATTAAATTACATTATACTAAATTTGACAGACTTAAATTAAATTAGATAAGTAACCTTATTCTAACCCTAATGCAAACCCAAACCCTAAAATTTCACTTCAAGTCTGAGGTTTACTGGGGCCAAGGGGGATTTTTCAATATTCTGAGAACGTTAAAAATATCTTGGGAACTGTGTATTGTTAAAGTGGTTTATGTGGAAAACAAAACATGCTGTTTGCTTGTTTGTACACACTGTTTCCACTCGCTGGACATCATTTTTGTGAGGCAGCGTGCTAGTTTTTGGGGAAGGAGGTGAGGGCTAAAAAGGCAGACGGTCTATTTATTCATGGCCGAGGCACAGAGAAACTTTACAATGGGGTCGTGGGGGACTTTTGAAAATTCTGAGATCCTAAAAATAAAATTTAATCTTGGGCACTGTGTATTGTTGTGATCTATGTGGAAAAGTAAAAATTACCTGTTTGTGTGTTTGCACACACCGTTTCCAGTCACTGGCCGCCATTTTTGAGAGACAGCATGCTACTGTTTGGGGCAGGAGGTGGGAGCTAGGAAGGCAGACAGACTGTTCATTACAACGGCATGGATGTGCAGTGGATGTGCACAGCAGGCAAGTCCGTCCGTGCACACTCCAGGCCCAGGGAACAGCATACTGCCTGTCAGAGTACAAATCCACCACGTGCTTACACAAGAGAGGGACTGTTGCACCTGAAAAGTGTGCCGGCAAGCCACATTCCCCCTGAGGGGCTATTTAAAGGGCCACAAACAAAAGACTCAATTGCACACCAATACAGGGAAATCACCATGCACAAACCTGAAAATGAGGTCAAACTCAAATGCACTTTAATAAATGCACGATATATATGTAAACAAACACTAGAGATAAATGAGTTTATCATGGATAATATTTTTTTTTAAAACAATTTTTATTGTCAAAAACAAAGTATCGGCATACAACATGAATCATCACATTGAGTTCAACCCCCACACAATATGACCAGCGCTCTACCGCCATACATTTCCCAACACAGTCTCATACCCTGTAGTACCTCTGGCCCCTGGGCAGCCTTCCACGAGGGGCACATTACTAGGGGAGGACGCCTGCACAGACACAGCAAAAAATATTAGATTACGCGTGGTATATTTTCTACTCGGGGGTGGGAGAGGCCACAACCTCAGACGCTAACTACGCTGCAGCTCTATCGTAGGGGAGATACAAATATCGCCTCGGTATCTGTTCCACTTCCCCCACCGGTGGTCCCACTTCCCAGGGCAGCCACGCCCCTTGAATACCGTTTTTCAGCGATCATGGCCGCGTCCATATTTTTTGCCCAATCTCGCACCAACGGGACCGTATCTACCCCCCACTTCTGTGCGATGTTGCGCTTTGCGATAGTAAAGCCCATCGCAGCCCAAGCCTGTTCGGCCAGGGAGAGGTCAGTCGCCGACCAGATGTTTAGATGGCAGAGCCGGGGGGACTTTTGCAGCGATTTATCGCAAGTTCTCGACATTTGACGGGTGACTGCATCCCAATATTGTTGTATGTGTGGGCATTCCCATATAATATGAAAAAAGTGCCTACTTGATTACAATTCCGCAGACTAAGTGTGTCAGGACGCCTACCCAGACGGTACAAGAGCTTGGCATCAAAATAGACTCTATGGAGGATCTTCAACTGGATTAACCGGAGCCGTATGGGAATGGCTACCTCCCTGGGGGAGGCCAATGCGTCACGCCAATCCTCCTACTCCTCTAAAGTGCCCAGGTCCATCTCCCAACTCCCTTTCAGTTTCTGCAGGGGCCAGCAGTGATTATGCGGATATTACGGGTATGGCGCACTGGAGCTCAGCTACGCCCCCATGGATAATATTATTGATTTGCTTTTTATCACAGAGATTTGGCTTAAAGATCACATGATCGCATTTATAGCAGAGGCCCTTTCCCCGGGCTACCTTATACTAAATGTCAATCGCCAGGAGCAGGTGGGATGGGGTGTGGGTGGCATGGCCATAGCCTATAAATCTGAACTCAATATTAGAACACAGTCAGCGATAGTCCCTGATGAAGCTGAATCTCTTGGAATCAGTTTCCACTTATCAGCTCAGGAAACTGCTAGCCTTTTACTAATTTATAGACCGCTGGGCACACCCATCCCATATGTAAACTCTATGGCTCAGACTGTGACATCGGCATGCATATGGTCCAGTGAACTAATAATTTTAGGTGATTTGAATCTTCATATTAATGATCCAGTGATAAAAATCCCACCGAATTAAAAAAAGATTCCAACTGCATGCAATCTTCACTAGCAAGTATTTGAACCTACCCATCAGGCGACATACATTGGGCCACATTTACGCCAACAATGATACAATCAAATATTGCATTACTCGAAAACTAATGAGGTCAGACCATCGAGCAGCATTTTTTGCTCTTCCAATTAAATCGTATTTTGGGAAAAGAGACCCCAAATGTAAAAAAAAAAAAACTTTCGTCAGTGAGTAAGGATGGATGCTAACAAACTTAGCAACACACTAATACTTACACGCCACTGTCGGCAGATATCAGTGCCAACCTGTCGGAGTTTCGTAAGTGGATAAAAGCAGCCCTGACAAGGTACTTTAAGAAAAAAAACAGCCTCTCCCATCAGGAACACCTGACCTCTCCCTGATACAATGATTCGATTGTCTAAGCCAAACACCAATGCAAGTTGAAAGAGTGGGCATGGAGAGGCAGGTACCAGGAAGAGGCTAAAAAGGAATATAAAAGGGAACTTAAACACAATAAACAACTATTGATCACGGCCCACAATGATTTTTACTCTAATCTCATCCACTCAACAAAATACTCCATTGAGGCCTTTGTGATATACAAGGCCTTGGCTGCAGGAGCGACTCATATTAAAAAAAAAATACCCCCTATCCAGGAGTTTGTCGTCCTATTTTATAACTACAATTTCTAGCCTCCTGTCAACCTTCTCTTTCCTGGACCCTGTGATAAGCGCATCTGCAGAAGATAGCACCATCTCCATCTTCTCTGCCACAATATATGACTAGTCAGAGAGCTGGACCACTTTCCTACCAATTACAGTAGAAACAGTTATGGATAGGCTCTGCACTGTCAAATCTGGCTCACCATGGGAGCCTACACCAGCCAAACAATGCAGAATAACTGTCGAAACCATTGCTCCGATGATGACTATATTGTGTAATCAATTCCTAGTTTTGGGCTAGGTGCCTCAAGTCTGTAAGGAGGCAGTGGTCCAACTTCTATTTAAAAAGCCATCACTGGATGAAAACAACTGTCCAAACTACAGTCTGATCTCTTTGCTGCTGGTGATGGCAAAGATCCTAGAGAGCTGGGTTAATATAGAGCTGTCACACTTCATGGAGGATAACAATCTTCTTCACATAGTCCAATCCAGCTTTAGGCCAACCATGTGCATGGAGATGGTGTTGATCGCTGTATCCAACGATATGAGAATCGTACTGGATACAGGTGGATCAGCTGATTCTGTTGGATCTATCTGCAGTATTCAACCCCATCTCCCATAACATCCTGCTTAATGGCCTCCAACATTCAGGATTAAATGAACAAGTGCTCAGATGGTATACATACTTTCTGAAGGACAGGAAACAAGTAGTTGCCCTAGGTCAATTCCAGTCAGAAGCAGTGCCCCAACAAAGTGGAGTTCCCCAAGGATCAGCCTTGAGCCACACCCTTCTCAACAGCTGTGTGGCACCTCATCCGAAATTAATTGAGTTGTTCGGACAGAATCTTTACACCTATGCAGGTGACACTCAACTAACTATAACACTGGATGGGGTGGGGAATGCAAAAGAAAGTATTAAGTCAGAGCTCACAAGTGTGGACTCTTGAATGAATGCCAACTCTTTGTGACTGAACTCTGATAAAACAGAGGTGGTAGTTTTTAGTAACCCCTCAGCGTGGGCAGACTCGTGGTGGCTATAATCTTTAGGAACACCGGACAGCAAAACCCATAATCTCGGTGTTATCTTTGACAGCAAAATGATTTTCAAGCTGCAATATCCCAACTCTTTTCCACCTGCTGTTACACCATGAAATTGCAGAGAAAGATTTTTCCTCTCATTCCAGAGGAACATAAATATCAAATTGTTCAAGCCCAGGTCAACAGCCAGCTCCACTACTCCAATGCACTATATCTGTAGCTTCCAAAATAACCTCAAAGGAAGCTGCAGGTTATTCAGAAAGCAACAGCTAGGCTAATCCTCAATACTCAAAAAGAGAGCATATATCTCAACATCACTTCATTGGCCCTCAATTGAGACTAGATGCACTTTCAAGGCTCTTTGCTACTGTCACAAAGCTTTCAGAGATATGCCCTAATAAGAGCGCTACACACTGCCTCTACTTTTCTAGTGAAAGTGCCCATATTCAGGAAAGCCAGGATGAGAGGTAGAGCATTCACAGTTGTGACAGTGAAAGGATGGAAAGCTATGCCCTACTCACTCAGAGCAGAAAACCGCCTGATGCCTTTCAGAAAAGTTCTCAAAATGTTTTTATTTTAACTGTTATGGCTCAGATGTATCCAGAATTCAGTTTCAACGCCAGAAAACCTTTGGGTATCTGAGTGCTTAATAAAACATAACCTAAACTAAACTTCATTTGAATTCAATAATACACTTGGTTCCTCACTGGGGCTTGAAGTGCTATATAAATGCAACTGCAGTACAATATGTCATGTCTTTATTCTCCTAAACCCCTACACAGCACTTTAAACCACTGATTACAGTGTCCTGTTGCAAAGGCTGGCAAATACAAAAACAACAAGGTGATGGATGGAATGCTTGAATTAATCTCAGCCAAAGGCAATCGCTCGGGTTGCATCCCAATTCATCGTTTTTCACCCAACAAGCCATATCATTTTGGACCCAGCCATATGCAAATCAGTCTTGACCCTGCTCTTCATGGGAACAGTAAAGCCTGTACTGCCAGGCCAGGTCCTCCCCAAACTGTAACACAAGCAACCTCAGACCTGTTTGCCCCTAGTTAGGGCACTTCAGCCAGGTATATTGCTGGTAATTACCAGTGGCTGAGATTAACTCAAGCCTTCTGTCTATCACATTTTCTATACTTTAGTGTTTAGTCTATTGGAAAGGCTGCAAAAGATGGCAGGCAGGCACCTACTACGGGGTGCAGGGATTAACACCACCTCACATTTCTCTATTGGAACATGTACTACAGCCGGTTTACGGCTGCAACACATGCTCCCATTGGGAAATGTCAGAATGCAACCGCACCATGATGAGGCGGTCGGTCCAGTTTGCGAGATGGTGTCGGGCAGATGCAAGTCCACGCGACATCGTAATAGGCCTCTATGTGTTTATTTGGAATAATAGGAGACGAATAGTCTTCCTCGCGGAATGTTGCAAGTCAGCTTTCTATGGTGAACCGGGTATGTATAAAATACTGTTGTATTCCTGGGCCTCCCACCTCATCGTTACAAATGACTGGCTATTCAGTCCGTGATCCGATCCTGCATACTACAGCAAGATATAAACACTGGATGACTAGTCCACACTCCATTATCTATATAGGCAACCAATGGGACTTCCCTTGGAGGGTAAGACAATGCTACCGACCTGGAAAGACCACATTACATATAATGAATTGGGATGGGTCACTCACGGCAATGATCTGCTAGGGTGCCGCCAATCCAAGGGTCACCTCACAGGCCAAAATCAAGGTTAGAGACATTGAGAATTTCTTCATTGGGTGATGCTACTGAAGCTGACAGCAGGGAATCATTTAAAGATATGCAGCAGAGTTTGGACGATTCCCTTCCCAGTTCCTTTGTTACTTACAGTTGACTTACACGTTACAGCCATATCTTGCCACTGCAACATCAATGCTACATTTCAGCCCATTGGGGACTAAGCTTATGCTGAAAGAACTTCTAGATGAGATAGTTTCTAGGTTGTATAAATCCTTAGGACTACACCCTAACACATTTTAAGTGTTGCGGAAGGCCTGGTTGATACATATCGGTCCACTCAAAGAAGGACTGGCAAACAACATTGATGGCCCAACCAGAGACAGTCATCTATTACCGCATTATTGCATCACATATATCTCACTAGACAGTGACTGTGGTGTTTCCAAAGCAAATAGTCTGCCTGAAATTCAAAAAGGAGGAGGGCAACTTTATACACACAGTCTGGGAGTGTAACGTTATTCAGAGACACTGGAATATGGTAGCATGGATTCTTTCAGAGGTAGTGGGAGCCACGATAATACTGACACTACAAATAGCAAATATTTTGTATGATCTAAACACAGACTGCCACTAGCGCTTAACCTCTTCAGTGCCCATGACGAGATAGTCTCGTCATGGAGCACGTTCGCGCTGTGCCCATGACGAGACTATCTCGTCATGAACCCCACCCACTAATAAAACGCCCGGCACAGGAGGGGGAAAGGGCGTGGCACAGAAGGGGTTAAGGTTAGAACACAGCCTGATAATCACAAGATGCCTATACAAACATCGAAACATTTGGGGGCATGGCTAGCACTACAATGTGGTGTAAAACTAAGAAGGTTCCAGCCCTATATCATTGGGGACTAAAATTCAAATAAATGTGTTAGGACATAACTCACACCGTAGCCACGATGGGGATATGTACAAATATGTTAGTATGACTCAATGAGAAAGTGTTTTATGGTTGGTTAAAAAACAATTAACATATTTTTCTTGAAAAAAAAAGTAATAAAATAATGTCTGCCTTCTTTTGCTTATTCCTACAAGATTTCTCCAGTAGGTTAGATCAGTTCTGGTAGATTTAAGAAATAGTAAATGTAGCAAATGAAAAATAAGACACTGGACATCATGTGCAAGAGTAATTGTATACTTGGGACATTTTATTATTCACTCAGTTTGCAAAGTTTTTAAGACTCAGATTGTAAAAATCGAAATACTTTTGTTGGTAACATTCACAGAAAACCATTTCCACAAGGGGAAGGCTTTTAAGTGTGCTGAGTATGGATATATATTTCATATACAAGAAAGGTAATTTTAATCATCATCTGCTAAAGGCCAACATCTACTGCAGGGGTTTTATTTCCAACCCAAATTCAGAGCAGAGAGTGAATCGCCCGGGGTGTACTGTATTCCCACCTCTCTTCACCTTTGCCCTCAAGCCTTTACCAGCTGCTACTTGGTCCTCTGGAAGGTTTAATGTGCCACCAAACCACACCTCTGAATCCAGTAAAGGCACTTTAATATATGCAGATGATATATTTCTCATAGCTACATTGCTAACCACCTCTTTGCCATCTCTGATGTTTTTGATACATTCTTACTTGTAATGTAAATTTAACTGGGGAACGTATGGAGCATTGACCATGTTGATCACTACCACAAAAGCCAGCTTGTGTGAGTACTACATGAGGTGGATGCCCAAGTGCTTAAGATACGTTGATGTGCTTATAAGCAGGGATATTAAGGGTAAAGTGGGAAATAACCTCTCTTCCCCTGAATGAAGAATTATTTTTTACAGCTGTCCTTCTCTTAATCTCTCTATATGGGGCAGAATATAGGTGGGTGATGTGGTAGTGACCCTGAGATACAATTATATATTTGAAATGCTCCCTCTTACTGTTCCCAAAGATATACTGCAAAATATAAATACTGATATCAAACCGTTTGTCTGGGCAGGACCAGGAACTAGATTTAAGCCCTACATGAAACTGGCTCACACAACAGCCAGTGCGTTATTTACCACATGAAACATTCCCCTTCTGGTCTCGGTAAAATCAAAAGAGATTTACTGTCCACTGGCAAATGTTTATCCACTTTTTATTACAAGAAATACATTTCACAGTCCATATTCTGATTGGCAATATGAGGATTCCTTGGCCATAGTGGGTTTCAAAAGGGATCATGATGTTGGGCAAGATCTCTGGAGTATTACTCTTAAGTCCTTAATACATTTGTTTAAATTTTTCTTAACAAGCCTTTATTGACATCATGAAGATCTGACACAGCTGGGTGCCTACATCCCAACGGGCCGGCAGTGCGATGCATCACATTGTCGCAAAAGACAGTGGGGAAGTAAACACAGCAAGCCGCCCACAACCCCATTGGGCCGGCCGCGTCAAGTGGGCAAGCATAACGGGTGACAGTCAACTCAGGTTCCTAAACAATTACACCCCAAAACATCAAGTTCAATAAGCCACTGTAACAACTCCATCTTTCGCCTGTTATACCAAAGCATTGTCAATTCGGTCTCCACTCATCGGCCATCCCCATAGTTCCGTTGTCCCGCATTTCCTTCCACAATCCCTGCGACACAATAAAGTGGTCATGACAACCCATGCCCGGGAGACCTTCAGCGGCATCCCGTCGCTTACCACCACTTCCCTCGCTTTACCCTCGGCCAGGATCCGGGTCAGGGTCCCCAGTGTCAGTGTGTGCCAAGAGATAAGTTTGGAGAGGGGCCCAGATATCTCTCGGGCGTGAGGAGGGTGGCATAAGTTCAGCATATGTGTGTAACTGGTCCTGGCAATATGTGAGATCGTTTATCCAGTCCTTAAATTTGGGAGCGCGACCGCGCCCCCATCGACAGGCTATTCGTCGCTTCGCCAGCAGGAGGGCCAAGGAAAGGTACCTCCGTATCCTGATTGGGACTTGTTTTGTGTACCCCAAGAGAACAGCGAGGGGAGTGTCGGGCACATGCGCTCCAGACATTTCGTATAGCGCTTTCAGCACTTCTCTCCAGTATTCCCGAACCGGCAGGCAGTCCCAAGCCAAGTGACCGAAGTCAGCCTCCCCCGCCCGCATCTATCACAACAGTCAGTGTCACGCAAGTGCAAGCGATGTAGCCTAGCCGGCGTGTAGTATAGTCGATTAATATATTTATAATGTATAAGGCGTAATCTGCTATTGGCGGGTATGGCGCCCGTTTGGTGACAGCAATATGACCATTGTTCCTTCGTGATGGAAGTTCCCAAGTCCGCCTCCCATTTACCCTTGGCTGGGACCAGATCCCTGTCCCACTCCTCTTGAGTTGAGCGATATAGTCGAGACACTAGATGTTCCGGGGGGAGCGTGCTGTAAGAGAGTGTGTAAAGGAAGCATAATGGGGGGTTCCATCGGAAAGCACCAAGTCAGTGAATGCATGTCTTGCCTAAGCCTCACATAATAGAACCGCTCCAAGGGAGTGGGGGTCAAGGTACCAAAGAAGTCCTCACTATTTTTAAACTTCCCATTTACATACAATTGGCCCCAAGTAAGACAGGACAGTTTCCGCAGCATGCGACGGCACCCTCCTTCTGTCGTGACTGGTAGGTCATGTCTCTCCTGTAATGGCGCTAATGGCGAGTAAAGAATAGGGCATTTAAGTTTGTGCACCAGATCGCGCTAGGCACTGGTAGTGCATTGTACGGTTGTAGATGCTAGGTGTCTAAGGACACCCGTAGTGCTCAGATATGCTGTACAGGGTGTAGGGGCCATGTAACCATCTTCAATTGCTAGATGAGGCATGTATGGGGGAAGGTGCATCCAGTAGGCCGCAAAGTGCGCCTGGGCGCATACGAAATATAATTCCATACTTGGGACTTCAAATCCTCCAGACTCAACCGGTCGAGTAAGAACGTCCCACGCTAGTCTGGGTTGCTTTCCACCCCATGTCAATCGGATCAGCTGGGTTTTGAGGCGTGTAAAGAAGTGACGGCTAGGAGCATGAGGGATGTTGGTAAAAAGGTAGAGTAACTTGGGCAATAGTACCATCTTGATCAAAGATACTCTAGCTGCCATGGAAAGAGGCGTCGCAATCAATCTCGAGATCTTATCCGAAATTAGATCAAGTGCGCGTCCGTAGTTGGAGCCACGTTGATATCAGGGTCTATATCGTGTAGGAGCGCAAATAGTGTGCGCAAGTTATGGGACGTGCCTTTAGTGGGCACAAAGCCCGATTGATCAGGGAGAACCAATGCCGTCATAAGGGGACTAATCCGATTAGCTATCAATTTAGCTAAAATTTTGGCGTCAACATTTATTAAGGATAGAGGCCTGTAAGAATCAAAGTAGGTAGAGGGCTTCCCCGGTTTAGGTAGGGATATGATACGTGCCTCTCGAATTGAAGGGGGAAGTATACCAGTCTCTCGAGCCTCCTCGTAGACGTGATGCAGAACCGGAATGAGTAGGTGGTGGAAAGTTTTTCCTGATTGCAATTGCATTATAGCCGATATAATTTCCTCATCCTCGTGATGCCTCAGAAGAAATTTAAGATTTAAGGAAGTCCTGCGCAAGTTGGAGGGTGGTGAAGAAGTGTTGCTTACTTTGATAGGTCACCCTGAGTCGAGCTGGAAAGAGCATTGCATAGGGCATATTGAGCTGCTGTAATTTCTTCTTCACAGGGACAAACTTCCGTCTCTGCTCTTGCACGGCCAGGGTGAAGTTGGGGTACATTGAGATCTCCATTCCCTCGTGGCGGAGCTGGCCTTGCTCCCTAGATAAGCGGAGGGCTGTATCCGGGCAATTATCCGGCACGGCTCCGGGCGAGCCGCAAGCGCGTGGTGAGCCCGCTCAACCACCAATACTGGCAAAAAAACATCCCTCCCAAAGAGCGCAATAAGAAGGCGCTCTACGTACTCCTTCATCCTGCCGGTAGCTGTTGATTCCGGTATTCCTAAAATGCGGAGGTTGTTTCTTCGAGAGCGGGATTCTAAGTCCTCGTTCTTGGCCACAACTACTTTCAGAGCCCTCTCCATTTCCAGCGTGCGGGACGTTGTCGCTGTAGAGGCGTCCTCAAGGTCCGATATCCTCCGTTCCATCTCCGTTAGTGTCTCCTCATGCTTGTCTACTCTATGCGCGACGCCATCCAGCCGCGCAGACATGGAGTCCATCTTAGATTCGATGGAGGTCAGGCTGGATTGCACGGCCAGTATTAGGACCTCAAATCCGCATTGGAGGGTGCCGGAGCCTCCACGCGGTCATATTCCGGATCCATTTGGGATCGGGTGCCTTTGCGTGCATCAAAATTAACTTTAGGCTGGAGCCCTTCTGGTTTCCCCATCCTTCTTGGAGGCACAGTGGGTTCCCTAGGCAATAGTCACCCCCTCTGTCACGTGAGGAGTATGGAGGAGATTAGGAATCCGGTCACCAGCAGCACCGGTCACAGTCTGCACACTAGAACCAGATCTTCAATCACATCGTCTCCCCACGGCGCAAACCCCCCAGGCTCTCCAAAGGGGGGGGAGAGACAGTAATCCCTGTATATTGACCCTTGCAGCAGGGGCTCGACGGGTCACCCGGTGAGCTCCGCAGTACTGAGATATGTGCACGTGCCCACTGACTGGTAGCTTCAATCGGCTCCAGGAGACGCTTGTGTCCACAAATTGGCCCTTTCACCCTTGAATGCTTGCTGAGCTGGTCTCACTGCTATAGCCAATTAGGGGGGGAGGGGGATTGACCGATCATGTGCGCGTCACTGTCCGTAGCACAGGGTGGGAAGGGAGGGGAATTACATCGCCCAGCGCAACTCACCTCAGCTCCAGAGCCAGCTCCGCATCGACCTGTGATCCGCTCCTCGCCGCCCTTAGCCCCGGAGATCATCCATGCCTTACGGCGCTCTCGTCCCCGAGTCTCCAGGACATGGTCCGCACTCGGGCAGATTGCTTCTTCCCGCTCGCGGTGCTCAACACGCCAGACGAGCAGATCGGGCCGCGCTTCACAGAGACCGCCCAGCGTTCTCACGTCTCCTCTCCGGTTACTCCTCTGGGCCCACGGCTCAGCCACGCAGCGGCCACCGCTATCCCCGGTGGCCCATCAGGTCGCGGCAGTCCTCCGACAGTTCCGCAGCCCCGGGACCAGGGGCGGGCAGCCCGATACCTCTTCGAGCCCAGGAGTGCTCAGACCAATCCTTCGTCCTGGCAAAAAGTGAGCCCCGACCTCACACAGGCATCTCCGAGCCCCCGAGTCCGAGCCAGTCACCTCCACCGTTACAGCTGTCGCTGCACAACCCCCAGGCTCTGGCCGCCATGTTGTGTGCTCCAGGCGCCAGGGATCGTCCGCAATTTCCAAAGACCAGCGGGCAGGTACGGCTTCTTTTTGGGGGAAATTTCACTTCAGTCGCATTGCGATGCACGTTACTTATCGTTTCTCGCTACAGCTTGTCCAGATGACCAGGATATTTGCTGGACCAGGGCCCGACCCGTAAGAGCCTCACACAAGTGCGGCCATCCTGCTTGGCACCCTCTAGTGCCCCCCCAAGTCCTTTATAACTTTATGTAACAAATTTGCCTAGATCGTGGTTACCACTGGTAAAATTGACAACTGTCCCATTGTCTGCTTTGCATGTTGAGCTCCCCTCCCATTGAGAAATTCCCCATACGAAAATTTCTGAGAACGTGTGAGGGTGGAATCGGGTCTGTAATGACCGCTCATTGATGAATCTTTCTCTCAACCGACCTTTATAGATTATGGAACCACATGATGCAAACTGAGTTGTGGGAGGTAGAATGAACCTTCTTACTTTTTACATAAAATATATGCATCATTGAAGCACATCTGAAGTGCTCTTACTTTGATACTTAAAAACTAGTACTGGAAGCACGATAGGAAACACAAGGCTGGTGTACTCCCCCACTCTGACAATTGGAGATTTCCCCAATGAGATTTATACCAAATACTATGGTCTTTCCTTAGTCTTTTAATCTATAGGACTTCAATGTGGGCTTATCAACGGTCTCCTCATTTATCAAAATGTGCATTCTGAAAAACTGGAAGAAAGTGACCACACCTGATCAGATAGTGGGGAAGGGCAATTTAATATTTGCATAAATAAACACATTTATTAACAAAGTGTGATTTATATTGTTGAATACCATGTGTATATCAATCATATAATTTGTAATAGTTGACCGCAGATAGCCATCGTTAATGGCACCTGAGTTAACATGCTTAAAGTTAACCACATTTTTATTGCCATTTTTATTAACCTTTCCCCTTCCTTTTCCTTCTCGCGAATCTTAATTTACAGACCTCCTAGTCCATGTTCTGGATTCGTTGAAGCACTACCAGAGTTAGTAGCCAGCAGCATAATAGGAAAAGCTAACTTTATTTTATGAGGGGATTTTAACCTGCACCTTCAAGAAATTACTAACCAATTGGTTTTAAACTGTCTTCAGGACTTGGAGGGTATGCTCTTCGTGCAAATTGTTGAGGGGTCCACCCATGGGAAAGGCCATCTTTTGGACCTAGTTTTAAGTAATGAGCATAACCTTACAATTGAAAGAACTCGCCCAATGGCTTGGACCAATCATGCTCTTATTTTATTCACGCTTAATGGTTCTCCCCGCGTAAAGGTGATAAATGTCCCATGAGACAAGGCAGGAGAAGGTCTAAACTTAGGAATGATACCAGTCAATCCATACTTGCTAATACCAGACCCTCATTAGAAAAGGGCCCTGGGCTGCCAATGCCAGGGTGAATGAGTGGATTTATAGTTCCCTTGATGAATTAACTCCTCTATTTACCTTAAGAAAGGGATGCAAAGAAAAATTGGCCCCCTGGTTCAATGAATCTTTTAATTTACCTGAAAAAGGGATGTAAAAAATTGGAAAGACAGTGGAGACGTAATTACGACGAAAATATAAAACTTGCCTATCGGGCAGCAACCCGGCATTATCACTAAGAGATAAAAAGGGTGCAGGTCGTATTTTCTGAAAATCTATGGGGCAAGGCAGCCAACACTCCTAGGGAGTTATTTTGTATTGTAAAATCTCTCACAACTTGCAAAAGCAACAATTCATTGCCCAATCCCTCAAAAATCGCTGCAATGAGTTGGCAGCCTACTTTCAAAATAAGGTGGCAGACATCTACTGCAAATTACAAAAGAGTATGGAAGCCACAGACATCAGTCCTGAAACGTCATCAGTAATTGAAGGAACAGTTCATATGAAGAGCTTCCCCCATATCATGGAAGGTGCATTCCCTCAATTCTTTGGGAACGTAAAATCTGGGTTCCCATTAGACCCTGCCCCTCCTCAAATTCTTTCACAAGGGAGCCTAGAAATCCTGCCTTTAATCAAGAAACGATTGAGCACCTCCATTTCTACAGGCGTAGTTTCACTAGAATGGAAGCATGCGGTGGTCAAGCCCATATTAAAAAAAATGAATTTGGACCCCGTCTGCCCAGGGAACTTTAGGCCTATATCTCTGCTGTCGGTGTTTGGGAAAATTTAAGAGAAACATATTAGCCAGTATCTCTCTAAGTATCTAGAGGATAACTTGCTTCTAGAGGAACATCAAAATGGGTTTTGTCCTAAACATAGAACAGAATTGGTGCTGTTAGTAGTTACGGAGGAGGTCTAACAAATCCTAGACATAGGAGGAGCGGCGGCCATTATCCTTCTCAACTTGAGTGCAGCATTCATCACAGTCGACCACCTGACACTGGCACTCAGGTTGAGAAAAATTGGCATGGGAAGTATTGCCCTTGAGTGGCTTTTGTCATTTCTAATGGATAGATCGTTTCAGATATGGGAACCCCCTTGTTATTCTGAGACTGTCCCTCTGAAGTGTGGGGTCCTGAAGGGTTCCGCACTCAGCCCTACGCTTTTTAATATTTATGTCAGACCACTGGCTTTCATTGTAAAGGAATCTGGAGTAGCTATGGTCTCTTATGCTGACGATATGCAGCTGGTCATCTCCCTTGCTCCAAA
Source organism: Triturus cristatus (assembly GCF_964204655.1). Taxonomy (NCBI): domain Eukaryota; kingdom Metazoa; phylum Chordata; class Amphibia; order Caudata; family Salamandridae; genus Triturus; species Triturus cristatus. The sequence goes on from NC_140582.1 coordinate 504,067,325, forward strand.
CAAGGGTTTTCAATCACAGTTAGGTCAATGTCTTGAGAAAGTGGACCAGTGGATGGAACCCTGCTCCTTAAAACTACAAAACCGAACTGATGGTTTGGCGAATAACCCACCCCTATTGACTTTATTGGGATGGCCAAACAGTTTATGAGCATTACCCATTCCCTCCTCACTGATGAAGAGCTTGGGAATGTGATGATTTAGCTCCCTATCGATGGAAGTCCAAGCCACAAAAATGACTAGTTCTTGTTTCGCCTTACTTAGGATCCTGGGGAAAATGTTTGGTCTTCTGCCCATCCCCTGCAAAAGAGTGATAGTCCAGGCGTTGATTTCTTCATGCCTGGATTACAGTAATTCTCCATACCGCGGCTCTCCAAAAGCAGTCCAAAAAAAGGCTACAAGTGCTGAAGAATGCTGCAGCTAGGACCATTTATACCATACCTAAAGGTTCCTCAACCTAAAAAGCCTGTGCCTCATTACCCTGGCTTCCGATGGAACATAGAATTAAATTCAAAGCTTTATACTTGACCCACAGGGCAATAAATGGGAAGGGTCCTCGCATGATTAGAACCCTACTGGCTGCCTACATTCCAAACAGGACTCTAAGATCCTCCAACATGGGTCACCTTAATGTACTACGCATTCAAAAGGCCAAATGGGGTGGAAGATCTTTCTCCTATCTTTCTCCCAAACTGTGGAATACAATGCCATTCAGTTTAAGAACGGAGTTGGATAAGGCCAGGTTCAGAAACAGCTGAAAACCTGGCTGTATCCGAATGAATGAGGACCACATGGCCCACGTGTAGTGGCACGCCTTCTGACTCACTGCACTGGGAAGCTTCAGGGTAGCTATGCGCTTTATAAGTCAAGATAAGGTAAGATAAGATCTTGAATGTCATATTTTACACATTAAAGGCTAAGAGGCCTACACATTTCATTATCGTTTGCTTTGAAACGTTATCTGGCACATGCATCAACAATGCCATTTGCGATTCCTTATTAGCGAAAAATAAGGATTCGCTAATAAGGAATAGCAAAAGGATATGCATGTAGAAATTGCTTAAAAAATAGCGATTTCTAAACATTCCTTAATTGCGACTCGCAAATTGCGAGTCGCAATTAAGGGAATACCTCCCCTTTCATTCCTATGGGCCTAGAGGCCCATAGGAATGAATGGGAAGACATTCTCAATTTGCGATTCTCAATTAGAGAATCGCAAATTGCTCTTGCAATTTCAAGGGTGCCAGGGTGTCAAAAGGACACCCTGTTGCACCCCTGAAATCTGCATATGAGTACATCTTGCACACACACATGCCCCAAGGGCATGTGTGTGTGTAAAATGGAACTTTGAAAAATGCATTTTAGTGCATTTTTCAAAGTTTTTGCAAATTACCATGAAGTTCAACTTCATGGTAATTTGCTCCCCCTATTAGCGAAATCGCAATTTTTTTTACTTTAATGCATTGCATTTAAGGAATCTCAATTTGAGATGTCTTAAATGCAATCGCAATTTAATTAATCGCTATTTAGAGATTACTTAAATTGCGATTTTTGCATTTGGGATGATGTATCCCAAATGCCAAAATACCGGTCGCAAAGGAGCAGATTCTGAGAATCTGCCCGTTTGCGACCAGTTTTGGCTTTCATGCATGTGGGCCTATGTCTTTTTCTATGGCAGATGCTGTTTTCCCAGTAGCCGATTGCTAGCTAGTGAACAGTTTGTTATGTATTAGACGACTGATAGTGAGGGTCTCATTGGAAGGAAGAGAAGATGCCAGGATGGGAGAGCGACTAGTGGGAAGAGCTGACTGTACTCGACAGTCTGTCCAGAGTAACAGATCAAGGATGTAGCCATGCATGGGATATTGTGTTGTCCTGAGAAAGAGGTGAGTTTACTTTCTCCGTGAGACAGAAATAAAATGATGGGCTCCTGAGAGTGAGAACAAGTTATAATGTTGCAAACTGATGCCTTGTTGAATAAAAATAGTGTCTGTTCCTTAGACTAGAGAGGAGATACTTGCTGACTTCGAACTTAGAAGACCTTTTCTCACCTCTAATGATCTCCACTGCCAGACTGTATCTGGAGAATTTTTTCTTCAGCAGTACCCCTGCGTGTCGGTAGGTGGTGTCGGTCGACTCCGCGTTCTTCAATGGTGTCGTGATCGCAGAAATGATGTCGCGGTATCCACTTGAACCCCTGCGCACTGATGTCAGTTCTTTACAAGATATTCCACGCCAGAAGAGCTGAGCCATGCAAGTCACTGACCACTGGTGCACAAAGCTATGGCCCTGAAAGGGAGTCCCTTACTCTAGAAGTCAGTTTGCGGAATGGGGAGGATGGGTGGGGGGTAAGGAATCTATAAGTAATATATGTCTCTTACACATATATCGTTATCGAAGGTAAGTAACATGTTCATCTGAAAGAGACTATTAGGTATAGATTCCTTATCTTACAATAGATACCCCAGCAATACCAACCCTGGAGGTGGGTCTGCGAACCAAGTTCACACCAGAAAGTCCTGGAGAACTGAACGGCCAAAGAAGCCGTCTCTCCGGACTTGGCCATCCTGGCAGTAATGTTTGGTGAACGTGTGCAATGATGTCCACGTGGCTGCCTGGCAGATGTCATTGAGGGGGACTCCACGTCCCAAAGCAGTAGTGGCTGCCGTGACCCTGGTGGTATGGGCGCGCAACCCTCCTAGAGGTTCCTTTTTGGACAAGGAATAACAAATTTTGATGCAAAGAATGACCCATGTTTCGTTTTTCCATAGCCCGACCTTTCTTGGCGCCCACATAGCCATCAAAGAGCTGTTCATCCACCCGGAATTGTTTTGTGCGATCCAGATAAAATTATAGCGCACGCTTTGGATCCAGACAGAGGAGCCTCTCCTCCTCTTTAGAAGGATGCGGGGGCGGGAAGAAGATGCGCAAAGTGATGGTCTGTCCTATGTGGAAAGAGGCGCCCACTTTGGGAAGAAAAGAAGGTCTAGTTTGAAGGATATCCTTATCCGGATGAACAGTAAGGAAAGGAGGTTTAGAAGAAAGAGCCTGAAGCTCACTCACCCTGCTAGCAGAGGTGATGGCAACCAGAAAAGCAGGCTTTAAGGTCAAGAGTCTGAGAGGACATTTATGTAGCAGCTCGAAAGGAGCGCACATAAGGTAAGTCAGAACATGGTTCAAGTCTTACTGGGGCATTACGAAAGGAATAGGAGGAAACAGGTGAGTAATGCCCTTAAGGAAAAGATTTACATTAGGGGACTTGAAAAGCGAAGGCTGATCAGGAAGGCGAAGAAAGGCCGAAATGGCCGAAAGGTAGCTCTCAAGGGTGCCCAGAGCAGAGCCCTGCTTGGACAAAGAAAGCAGGAAGAAGAGAACCTCAGAAAGGGGGGGCAGAAGCCACAAATTTGTTCCATCTACAGGCGTATACTGTTTTAGTAGTGGGGCGCCTGGCTGCCAACTGTCACCGCTCAATTTCCACGCAAGGAGGTGGAGGCTGGACAGGTTCGGGTGGAGGACTGTTACCTGCTGCTACGACAGAAGATCCTTCCGAAGGGGCAGTCTGATCGGAGGATCGATGGCCACGTTCAGGAGCTCAGGATAACAGACTCTCCGTGGCCAGTCCGGAGCCACAAGAATGACTTGGGCCCAGTCTCGCTGGATCTTCTTCAGCACTCTGGGCAGAAGTGGTATAGGCGGAAAGGCGTATAGAAGATTGCAAATCCACTTGCGACGAAAAGCGTCGCCTAGCGAGTGCCGATTTGGAAAATCCAACGTGCAGAACTGCCGACATTGTGCGTTCTCTTCGATGGCGAATAATTCTAACCAAGGCTATCCCCACTGCATAAAGAAACCTTGCACCACCTCCGAGTGAAGACGCCATTCGTGATCCATCAAGCACCGGCGCGGAGTTAATAAGCCCTGGCGTTCAGGGAACCTGCCAGGTGTTGAACCACCAGGGACATGCCCTGATGTTCCAGCCACTGCCAGAGACAAATGGCCTCCTGACAGAGGGTCCACAACCCCACTCAGCCCTGTTTGTTGCAATACCAAATGGCGAAAGTGTTGTACGTGAACACCTGCACTACTCTTCCTTTCACAGAAGGAAGGAATGCCTTCAGTGAATCACCCAGAGCTCCAGAAGTTTGATGTGGAACCTGGACTCTGCCGGAGACTAGAGGCCTCTGATCTCCGCTTCTCCCATATGGCCGCCCATCCCATGAGTGGCCATCTGTCACCACTTGAACTCTGGTTGGGGAAGAGAGCAGAATCTGCCGTTGACCCAATCCTGGTTCGTGAGCCACCACTGCAACTGATGTGCAGTCCCTGCTGAGATCTGGACGACATCTGACAGATTCCCCTGATGCTGCACCCACTGAAACTTCAAGTCCCACTGCAGAGCCTGCATATGCCACCTGGCATGATCTACAAGCAGGATGCAAGAGGCCATGAGGCCCAGCAGTCTCAGGGTCATTCTCACCGAAATCCAGGATAGAGGCTGGTACATCGGTATCAAAGCCCGAATATCCCGGACTCTCTGCTCAGGAGGATAGGCCCGAAACTGCGCTGTATCCAGAACCGCTCTGATGAAAAGGAGCTTCTGAGAAGAGTTCAGGTGCGACTGAACCCCAGTGAATGCAGGAGGTCCACCGTAGTCTGGAGGTGGGCGACGACAGCCTGGGACGAGCTCGCCTTTAACAACCAGTCATCGAGATAGGGAAAGACTGGAACCCCTGATCGGCACAGATGAGCTGTGACCACCACCATCACTTTCGTGAACACCTGAGGGGCACTGGTAAGGCCAAAGGGGAACACGTAAATTGGAAATGCTCATAGCCTACCGTGAACTGTAGGTAACGCCGGTGGGCAGGCTAGACAGGGATGTGAAAATACACGTCCTGCAAGTCCAACGCTACTATCCAGCCTCCAGAGTCGAGGGCAGACAGGACCTGAGCCAATGTCAACATTTTGAACTTCCTCTTCTAGAGGAAGCGGTTGATGTCCCTGAGGTCTAAGATAGGACGCAGGCCTTTGTCCTTCTTGGGCACCAGAATGTAGTGGGAGTAGCAACCACCACCTACTTCTGGCACAGGGAATCGCTCAATACCTCCCTTGGCCAAGAGAGAAGCAATTTCCTGACAGAGAAGGTCCAAGTGATCCTCCGACATGTGATGGAGTGTTGGTGGCATGGAGGGAGGGGCAGTCTCGAAGGGGAGAGAGTAGCCCCTTCAGACTATCTGCAAAACCCACCTGCCCAACGTGATGTTGTGCCAGGGGAGGGAGGTGATGGCGGATCCTGCCACCCACTGGCAACTGGTGGCCCTGAAAGGTCAGACTAGGAAGGTTTGGAGCCTGCTGCAGAGGGGGCACTGGTGGACTGGCTGGCCCGCTGGCCCCCAGACCCACGGAGCTGGGTCCCACGTCCCCAGCCGTGCAGGGGCTGAGCAGCTAGCGCCGGCCTGTAGCCCTAGGTGGAACATGGTGTGGCACCCCTTCCATAGCCACGAAAGGGGCGAAAGGCAGACTGTGCAGGGCGCAAGGTGGTAGAGAGGCCCATGGATCTGGCCCTAGCCCTAGAGTACTTGAATCGCTCGAGCGCGTTATCTGCCTTGTCGCTAAACAGGCGACGGCCATTAAAGGGCATGTCCTAAGGGTCGATTGGACATCCTCGGAGAAGCCAGTGGACCTCAGCTAGGTGTAGCGTCTCATGGCTACCGACGTAGAAATTGTCCTGCCCAGCGAGTCTGCGGTGTCCAGCCCACAGCGGATGGTGAACTTTGCTGCATCTCTACCCTCGACATGTGCACGGGAGAGTACAGTCCGGGCCTCCTCTGGGCACTGTGGCAGCACTTGCGCGACTGTGTCCCACACGGAGCGGGAATAACAGCCCAAAAGACATGTGGTGTTCACCGACCGCAGTCCTAAGCTGGCGGAAGAAAACATCTTCTTCCTAAGATGGCCCAGATTCTTGGATTCCCTATCTGGGGGAGCAGTAGGGAACGTGCTTTTTGAGGTTGAGGATTGGACCACCAAGCTCTCAGGGGTAGGGTGTTGGGAGAGGAAAAGGTCGTCGCCCAGAGCCGGGCGGTGGCGTCAGGCAATCATCCTGTCCACAGGAGCCCCTGTGCTGGGCTTGGACCAAGTGTCCAGTAGGATGTCCATTTGAGCTTCACTGAAAGGCAGCAGGGGCTCCAAAGAGGCTGCTGCCGGCTGAAGCACCTCAGTCAGGAGGTTAGTCCTGACTGTCACCGTAGGAAGCTCAAGGCCCAAGGCCTCCACATGCTCCATAAGATCTACAGGTGGATCCCCACCGAAACAAGAAGAACAGTCACCCAGGCCCTCATCAGCAGCAGGTTGTACTATGGAAACGCCCTCTACGCAGGACCCTCGGCCAAATTCCTGAAACGACTTCAACGCATTCAGAACGCCTCTGCACGCCTGATCCTCGACATCCCTCGCCGCAGCCACATCACACCCCACCTGAGAGACCTGCACTGGCTCCCCGTCAACAAGAGGATCAACTTCAAGCTCCTCATCCACGCACACAAGGCACTCCACAACACCGACCAGCATACCTTAACAGACGACTCAGCTTCTACACCCCCAAAGGCATGCCGGCAGAGTCAGGATGCCTAACGATGGCGTAGAGAGCTTCGTAAAATGCACGAAGCTGGGCAGGGGATGCTCCGGCTCCCGGGAAGGGAGGGAAGCTCGGAGCCGTCCCAGTTGGTTCCTCGGGCGGAGCCGAAGGACGCCGACCTCCTGCATCCCGCATCATGTCAGCTGACGGACGGGGGGAAGATGAAGAGCAACGGTCCTTCTTCTCATTCTTCTTGTGCTTCGACTTACCTGAAGACGAAGACTTCTGCGATGAATGGTGGTGGTAACTCCGCAACCTCACTCTCGACGGGGACCTCAAGCGGGGCCTCCAGAAGCTTTCGGGACCGCTCCCACAAAGACTTCGGGTTCATGGCCCGACAGTCGGAGCACGACTTTGGGTCAAAGTCGCGCTCCAGACACCAGAGGCACACGAGGTGTGGGTCCGTGACCGACATCAATTTGTGACAGAAGTCACAAGGTTTGAAGCCGGTACGTCGATGGACCATCCCTACGTGCACCAGGAGTCGAACAACTCAAAAAAAGATGTTGACAAAAGTCAAAAAAACTTTAGTCAAAAAGTGACTAAGGGTACCGCTCTCTCCGGATCTTCGCAGGCTGGTGTGGAAAAAGAAAGAACGGACGTCTGCATGCAGGGACGGCGTCTAAGTAGATACCTTAATGTCATTCTGGCGATCACAACGCCAACAACAAACGCGGAGTCAACCAACGCCACCTACCGATGCACAGGGGTACTGCTGAAGAAAAAATTCTCCGGATCCATTCTGACGCCTGGGGATAAATCTAAGGTAAGGAATCTATAACTTATAGTCTCTTTTAGATATTCACATTCTCTCGTCAGAGACCTTTATTGGTTTTCTGATTGTAACACCTTACTTATTTGCCTAACCAAATGCCCTTTTCTGACATATACCTGGTTAATTTAGTTTAGGGCTTTCATTTATGGAACATACTTCTTGCATATTTTGTATTTAGTCATTCTTGTGAACGGTCTATTTTACCTTATATTGAAATATTGGCTCATGGATCATGTAAACTTCTAATAATTATGCTTAAAATGTGAATACTTAATGAATTGGATTTAACTAATTGTGTTAATAAATCCTTTAAAACTAAATTCAATTCTCTTTGTTGTTTCCTGTGGAGCCCCGTTGGTCTTCACCGTTTATGGAAGTGTATATAAATTATTGCTTATAGGTCTCTCTCCATGTCTACTTAAAAAGGTCCATACAACCAGTGACAGAGTTTGTATAAGAATTACACCCGAAGTTTGAGATTTAAGAATCCCCGCTTTAAGAATACCTGGTTTGAGATTTAAGAATCCCCACTCTAAGAATCCCTGATTTGAGATTTAAAAATCACCGCTTTAAGAATCCCCGATTTAAGAATCCACTTATAAAAAAGTTTTTATACTTTTTTTTATAACCACTACAATTACTAATGGTGGCCTCCTTTAAAGATGTTATCCATAGGAGTACAAGACCAGATGAGTATATTTTAAAAAATGTGCAACTGTTTCCCCCTACACCTTTCTCAGTCAAACGAAGGGTGACCTGACGTGTATGGTGATTGTCGATCTGCCAAAGCATCCTTCTTTGTGTTGTTTTCTGACCCCGTGTGCTATGCTGACACTTTAAAACCACTTGTAGTAATTTCTGATTCCCTAATCCTGGTTGAGTGATTATTATTATTAATATTATTATATTTGAACAAGACTTGGGCTTCTAGGTACTAAACAACTGATAGAGAACAACACATTAAAAAGAGCCAATCTGCAGAATAAGGGTCCTTTAAAAAGCTAGTAAAGCATTCAGGGCCAGATATATCAAGCGTTTTTCCTGTTTGCAAATGGGCTGATTCACAGAATCGGTCCGTTTGCGAACGGGAAAAAGCATTTTGGGATGTATCATCTCAAAAGGCATTAGCAAAATAAAGAATCGCAAAAATTGCAATTCCCTATTTTGCGAATGCATTTAAGGAATCGCAATATGCGATTCCTTAAATGAAATGTAGGAAGCAAAAAAAATTGCGACCTGGCTTTAAGGAATCGCAAATTATCACATACTTCAAGTTGGTGGTAATATGGGAATTCAAAGAAAAATTCACTTTTTTGCATTTTTCTAGGTGCCATGTGGCGTACATACATGCCCTTAAGGCATGTATGTGCGCCACATGTGCACACATGCATATTGCAGGGGTGCAACAGGGTATCCATTTGGCACCTTTGCACCCTTGAAATTGCATGTGCAATTTGTGAGTACCTATTGGGTACTCGCAAATTGCACATGCAATTCCCATTTATTCCTAGGGGCCTCTAGGCCCACAGGAATGAATGGGAAGCCATTACTAATTTGTGAGTCGCAAATAAGGAACGGGTAGGAATCGCAATTCATTTTGCGAAACCTACATGCATTGCATTTTGCGAGTCCATAATAGCGAATCGGTAAAATTCGCTATTATGGACTTGCAAAATGCAATGTTGATACATCTGGCCCTCAGCTTCCTAAACTCCTTCCTAATGTCCAGCTGTAGATTGCTCCTAAGTCTGAGTGCAAGATATTGAAAAGGGTGGAAACCAAGATGAGATAGTTTCACTAGGGCTCAATGAATAAGAGCTCGGAAAATAGAACTATATTGTTTAGTTCAGATATTTCTATTCTGGAAAATATCTTGAAAACTAGACAGAGGGCCTTAAAATGTGCTGTTTGTACAATCGGTAACCAGTGAAATCGGCTCTTGGCTTCCGAGACATGGTCAAGTATTTCGGTCACACCTTGCACATCCATGCTGTGGTGGGAAATAGTTTTTTTTGTATATGAGGTGCTAATGCATTCTCTTCGCACTACTACTTTTACCTTGAACTAGCTGTGTGAGGTTCAGTCCCTGAGGTGAACAAACTTGTTGGGTATCTGTTGAATAGATGCCTTTGTACAGTGTTGCACTTTTAAGATCAGTGGATTTATGGTTGGGGCAGAATATGGTCCCCATTTGCTCTTGCCTCAGATATCTGTGACCTTCTTTGAGTTTCCATTTTCCTGTCCTGTTTTGGTTTGGTGTATTTGCATTTTTACAGTATTACACAAACCACCCAGATATGTTTGTACAATTACGCCAAATTTATAGTTTTGGATGAAGTGGTTATAACTATAAGCCTATTCAAGGAAAACGTGACTGTCCTACTTTTGACCTGCTACTGACATTTGTCCAAGATGTATCACCACCTTTGTCATTATTCCTTTTCTATAACATAGAATTGCTGCAAACTAACTGTGAAAAATATCCATCATTTCAAAAGATAGCAATGACTCTAGCCTGAGGTTTTGGATCACATATTTATGGTGCAAAATTTACAGAAAACTTGTCAGTGCACTTTAAAAAAGCCCAGGCTGTCTCCCTGACTAGATAACGATAAACTTTAAATCTCACTGAAGTCTGCACAGTCACTTCAAATCTCCCTGAAACACATTAAAAGCCCTTCAGATGAGAGGAGGAGCCTAGCGCGCAACCAAGATGGCCGCGTAGGTGCGAGGCTCCCGAGGACCTCCGCGACCTCCTGAATGAATCCTGGAAATATCCTGTCCTTGTTAAGGGGACTGTGTCGGGGAACCCGAGCTGAGGCACTACCCGTTTTTTGGGCTCGAATCGGACCCCGAACACCGGTGGGAACATCGACTGAAGGTTGCGGCCTTCTCCTCGCCGGCCCCCCGGATTGGAGTAGTGGCGCGATCCGGGGACAAGGTGAATAACAGCGGCGAGCGGGGCTGGGCGACTCGCGCACCCCGCACTTTCACTTTCGCTTTTGCGCCCTCCTTGCTCTCTGGCGAGGTCGGGCTGCGGAGCGGGGTGCGGTGGTGTGGCCTTGTCCAGGTGCCCAGCTGGCCCGCCGGCGGTGGGTCGACCCGCGGCTCTGTGGTCGCCTCCTTGACACCCGTGATCTGGTGTGACGGCCCGTTTGGAGATCTTGGCACGACGGTGGAAGGGCCAGCATGGCCACCAAACAAGATGGCGACCGGGCGAAGGTGAAGACGACCCGCCGTGGCACGGCGCACCAGGCCAATAGTATGGACCGCTACACGCTCCAAAAGGGTTCTCCGGAGACAACGCGGTCATCCCCGGTGGGACCGACGGAGACACCTGCCCATCCAGTGGATCTAACCCTCCGGGACGTCATGGGCGCCATCGCTGAACTGAAGGCCTCAGTGGACCAGCGTTTTGATACCTTGTCGCAAAAAATTGACTCGGTCCTGGTGGATGTGGGCCTTGTGAGGGCGGACTTGTCAAAGACGAACGACCGAGTCGATTCCCTGACCCACACCACAACGAGCCTCACGACTGACGTGGTGGCCCTCCAGAAGGAGGTGCGCCGGCTTGGCCAGGCGAGCGCCCTGATGGACCGGCGACTGGAGGATTCCGAGGGTCGCGCCCGGAGGAATAATATCCGCATTATTGGTGTGCCGGAGGGACGTGAGGCGGAGGCGGCAGATCTCTTCGTGGAAGACTTGATCCTGACCCATCTCCAGCCCCGGGGGCTGAGTAAGTTTTTTGCGGTGGAACGTGCCCACCGGGTCCCCGGGGGCCGCCCTAAGACCGGTGCCCCGCCGCGGCCCCTTATTGCCCGAATCTTTAATTTTCGGGACCGAGATGCCATCCTCCAGACCTCCAGGCAACAGGGACCGGTCAGGTTGGACAACATGGACGTAAACTTCTACCCAGACTTTACCCCGGCGGTCCAGAAGCAGCGGCAGAGCTTTCTTGGCATCAAACGTCGTTTAAGGGACCTAAATCTTAAGTACTCAATGCTCTTCCCGGCTAAGCTGCGGGTGGAGGTGGATGGTCGCACGCACTTCTTCGACCGGCCCGAGGCGGCTGGGGACTGGTTGGACACCTTGCCTGGGGATCGGGGCCGGGGGGGTGGGGGGAGCGCAGCTGGCGAGGAGGGCCCGCTGGATCAGAATTGAGGGGTGACTGTATTGCCTTACTCGGGACATTGTTCCTTCACCACATACTGCTTCTGTAGGTTCCCCTCCCATGGAGGTCATGTGGGGTCTGCTGGGGGCTTCCCTCCTCCTCTGGGGGACTAGTTAGTATTTAGCTATGGGGCGACAGGCACACTGCACTTTGGGGGGGCTGTCTGGGCTCATGCAGGGGTGCAGGGAGGGGGGAGTTTTGTTGGGACCGGGGGGTGGGGGGGGTGTGTTGTTTGTTCGTACCGCAAGGCAATCCTGCAACTGTTTTGTTGTCTTTAGACTGCTCGGTGGGGGACGACCGATTGTTTCGACGTATGATGGGGGGTAGGGACTTGACTGTGTTGTCATGGAATGTTAACGGCCTGGGGGATAGGATTAAGCGTGGTGTGGTCCTGCAGTATTTAAAACGTATTTCCCCAGATGTTGTCTTTCTGCAAGAGACGCACCTTATAGGTAACACCTTTCATGCAATGAATCGGAGGGGATATCGTTTGGCGGCCCACTCTGGCTTCACCTCAGGCTCGCGGGGGGTGGGTATTATGGTTAGGAACTCGCTCCCGTTGGAGATTGATGAGGTGCACCACGATGAGAGGGGACGTTACGTTGCTCTGGCGGGACGTATGGAGGGTAGAGTGTTCAGTTTTGTGTCGGTGTACGTCCCGCCTGGGCTACAGGCCACTACATTTGCGGACCTGGGGCGCCTCCTTCTGGAACTTCCGAGTGGCCTATTGGTGGTTGGAGGGGACTTTAATGCGGTTGTTTCTGGATCTATGGATCGCCATCCCCCTAGGGACCTCCCCCGGGCACAGGCGTGGCTGCCTGGCCTTTTAGACACACTGGGCCTGGTGGATTGTTGGCGCCTAAAGCATCCCGTATTGCAACAATACACCTTCCACTCGGGGGCCCATGGTAGTCTTTCGCGGCTTGATTACATCCTTGTCCCAGCGGCCCATGCGGGGAGGGTGGGAGAGGTGCGCCATCTGGCACGGGGTATTTCAGACCACTCCCCATTGTTGTTGCATTTCGATGTCTTCCCGAGGGGGGATGGCAGGGTGGCCCCGATTAACGCCTGGTATCTGCGCGACCCCACCATTCGTGCCGACTTGATCACATCCTTGCAGCGCTATTTTGAGGAGAATGTGGGGTCGGTCCCATCTGCCATCTCCCTATGGGAGGCTTTCAAAGTGGTTCTTAGAGGGGAGGCCCTCTCCTTTATTGCCAGTGCCCGGCGGCGTGAGCGGGAGGAGGTGACCCGGATGGAGGCCGAGATTGCGGAATTGGAGGGTGACCTGGGGAACGGGGTAACAGACGCCAAGTTACATGTTCTGCAGTTAAAGCAGGCGGCCTACCGGGCCCTCGTCACGGAGGCGGCCAGGGGCCTTGGTAGAGAGCAGCAGGGGCGCTTGTATGATGTGGGTGATAAGGCCGGTAAATTGATTGCGTGGTTGGATAAGAGAGAGAGAGCGAGCCGAGTGGTGCCTTTGATTGAGAGTGTGGATGGTGCGTGTGCCACGGAGCCGGAAGCCATTGTCTCCTGTTTCGCGGATTATTTCCGCGGAGTCTACTCCCCTGCTTCTCCCTGTTCGGAGGCGGACTCCCGTGCCCTGCTTCGGGATATTGCACTCCCCTCCCTTACGGCGGAAGACAGAGATTCGCTGGACGTCCCTCCCACCTCGGACGAAATTGCCTCGGCTATTCGCTCGATTTCATCCGGCAAGGCCATGGGCCCCAATGGCATTCCCATTGAGCTATATAAGTTACGCCCGGATGTGCTGGCACCCCATCTGCGTGCGATGTTCCTCGCGGCCCACTCGCAGGGCTCCCTCCCGCCGGACCAGCGTCTGGCCACAATTGTGGTAATCCACAAGGAGGGGAAGCCCCGTGAACGGGTCACATCCTATCGGCCGATTTCGCTTTTGAACGCGGAGCCCAAAATCCTCGCCAAGGTGTTGGCTAACCGGTTGGTCGGCGTGGTGGGCGATTTGGTCCATCAAGACCAATCGGGCTTTATCCCACGCCGCAACGCGGCTCTTAATCTACGGCGCTTGCACGGCGTGCTTGCGCGTGTCCCATTTGTGCGGGAGCCAGCCATCTTGGCGTCCTTGGACGCCACCATGGCGTTTGATACGCTCGAATGGCCATATCTCTGGGCGATGCTCGCGAAGTTTGGGTTCGGCCCGGGTTTCATCAGCTGGGTCAAATTACTATATTCGGGCCCGATGGCGCAGGTGGTGGTGAACGGGCGTGTGTCGACCCCGTTCGCGCTGGGGCGGGGCACGCGACAGGGTTGTCCCCTGTCGCCTCTTCTGTTCGCCCTGGCCCTGGAGCCCCTGGCGGAGTGGCTGCGGTGGCACCCTTCCATCCGTGGTCTCCGCTGGACCCCCGAGCACGAGGACCGCGTGTCCCTCTACGCGGACGATATCCTTTTGTATCTCGCCTCCCCGCGCAAGTCCCTGATCGTCCTAGTTGATGTTTTGCGCTCCTTCGGTCGCAACTCAGGCCTAGTCATTAACTGGGCGAAATCCTGCGTCTACGTGCTTTCCGGGGAGGCTCCGGTCCTGCCGCGGGACTGCCCGATCCAGATTGCCTCCCAGGGTTTCCGGTACTTGGGTATATATATCACTCTTGACCCGGAGGCCCGCTATGAGCGGAATCTGCTGCCCCCTCTCCAGCGTTTGAAGGAGGATGTGGTGCGCTGGCGGCGTCTCCCGCTTTCGCCGCTCGGTCGAGCGGCCTTGTTTAAAATGATGTCCTTGCCGCGCTTCCTCTACGCCCTCCAGAACACTATGGATATGGTCCCGGCACGCTACTTTCGTGAGGTGGAGGGCCTTCAGCGGCGCCTGTTCTGGGACGGGAGGCCGCGTATTGCTCTGGCTAAACTGACGCTCCCGTGGTACGATGGAGGGATCGCCCTCCCGGACATTAAACGGTACTACTGGGCCTCCCAGCTAGCTGCAATTAATCATGGCCTTTACGGGCCCGCCTTGAACCCGGCATTCGAGATGGACAAGATGCTCCTGCCCGGTGGCGATTACAATCGAGCGCTGTACTCTGGCGCGCCTGACTCCCGTCTGACGGGACCGACGCGTGTAATGGTGCGGGTTTGGCACGCGGCTAATGCAGCTATGGGGTGGAAGGACCGTTTGACCCGGGCGTCTCCACTGTATGCCTCTGAGAGACTGGGCTCCCTGTGGACATCGAAGGGCTTCGAGAAGTGGGACACGATCGGAATCAGCACAGTGGGGGATCTCTGGACGAGGGGGGGATTCAAAACTTTTGAGACGCTGCAAGCGGAGTTCCAGCTGCAGGGCAGTGAGTACTTTCGGTACCTGCAGGTCCGCCATGCGCTGGGCTCCGTCTTCCCGGATGTTGCATCCGTTCCGGAGTCTTCCCCCCTGGAGGACAGAGTGCTGGATGGCCATGTCCCGGACAGCACGATCTCCCTCATATACAAGAAGCTGATTAATGATAGATCGTGCCTGTTAACTAGTCTACGCGAGGCTTGGGTGGCCGACGGGCTGGAGCTGGACGACGAGGATTGGATGTCCGCGGTGGCCTCTCCGAAAGAGGTGGCCATCCCGGCTCGCCTTCGTTTCGTCCAGCTCAAGATTCTTCACCGGGTCTACGTGACGGGGCCGAGGCTTCTACGTATGGGTTTTGCCGTGGACGGACTGTGTAAGCGTGGCTGTGGTGCGTTGGCGACTTTTATGCATATACTGTGGGAGTGCCCGAAGGTGGAGCGATTCTGGCGTGGTGTGCATGAGGTCCTGCGTGTGGTCACGCGTGTAGCGCTGCTGCCCGAAGCGAGGAGGTGCTTGTTGAATGTATGGGAACCGAATGACTACTCGGTTCCGCAGACGCGGTGGGTGACTCTGGGATACATGATAGTGAAACGTGATATTGCTCAATTGTGGGGATCCCAGAGGCCCCCTGCGGTGTCGGCCTGGAAAGAGCACATGGATTGGTGTATGTTCCGTGAAAGGGTGGTGTATGTGGCGAGGGGTAAGCCTGGGGCGTGGGTGAAAATCTGGGGCCCCTGGAACGCCTACCGTGGGGGCATTTGTGAGCCACCACAGCTGCCGGCTGCCTCGCCTGCTCCGTCTCCCTAGCTGGACCCTCTTGCTCGGCCGCGGGCACGCGGCCCCCCAGTCCTTGATCTCCTCCCATCCCCCTCTTCAGATCTTTCCTGCCAGTCTGGATCCCCCACTATGGAGCAAGTGTTGTCATCTTGAATCTCGGGTTGCCTTGCGGTTGTGGTTTTTTGTTGATGTTGTTAGTCCTTAAAATGAAACCGTACTCTGTGGCAGGACGCCGTGAGGCCTGCACCGTTGATTACTCCTGTGTTTCTACTGTACACCGCTGAGAGACCTTTACTGTCTGTATGTACTATATTTGTGATGCTTTAGCGGCCGGCCGTGCGGTTGTAGGCCCATACCTGTAACCTTTTTATGGATGCAATAAACGGTTTCAAAAAAAAAAAAAAAAAAAAAAAAAAAAAAAAAAAAGCCCTTCAGATAATGTGGCAATTGATTAAACAAGAGGTGCTTGATAATGGCATATTAGAAAGTGTCTTCCATATTCGCCAAGGCTATGAAGCTCGCGCAAGTAACACTCACCCATACCATGTCCACCCTCATTTGGTCAATGCTTCTATGTTTTGTTGTTGATGCACATGACTCATGAATGCTGCTGCACAAAACGCATATGGCATTTACTGCGTCGTGTATACATCTGAAAGTTTTATACGTTTTTTTTTATAATCAACACCAAAACAAGAATATGAGCATACCTGGTCTTTATGAAAAATTAAACCGCAAGAGACGGGAAAAAATCACAAGTGTAGGTGAAGGCACTGATCTATTTGACTTTGGCTTCTTGATAAAACATACAGCTCCTATCCACCAATAGTTTAATTCTTGTAGGTTTTTAGTTGCCTTTTTAGCTTCCTTTGCTCTTTTCCTGCTTCTTCCTCAGCCCAAGCATAATGAAATCTCATTCTTTATTCGCTCCCTTCGCCTAGCAGTCCGCGGGTCATGATGTGTCGCTCCCAGTGGGGACAAAGACCATTGGTGGAGAAGGACATTGCGCCATTCCAAAAGGAGCAACGCATGTGTCACCGACCAAAAGGCGGTCAGAAGAGAGCTTCTGTCACCCGTTCACCTAGCAATGACATTTAGTAAAATGCAACCTGCATTCCCTTTAAAGCAAGGCAGTGCCAATTACAATCCATTTAAAAGGGTATTGTCGGTCTCTAAAGGCCTCACATGGCATTTGTAAATCATCTTGGAAAAATGTTATCCCCATTGAAGACAGAGCTGCCTCGGCGCTAACTTGATTTAGAAAAACTGAAATGTTAACTTAAATGAAAAGCAGCACGTGGGTCTCACAGCCTGCAAACGCTCGCCCAGACGAGCGCGTGCCTGCAAACTGTTATGTTAAATGTTATTTATAGCGTGGGATCAAAGCGCAGCAGTTCCTCTAAACAATGTTGGTCAAAGGGAAATTCACCCACTGTAACATTGGCCTTAAAATGTCTGCCATGTGGTAACCTCTGAACTCACCGGAAGTCTGATTCAGGAAGCAGATCGCATCAAAAGAGATGCTTTGTTTGCAAGATGTAAACTGTCCTCTTGAAACTGAGCTATGCAAAAAAAAAACGTCAAGCTGGTTGTTGCAGTGTGTCAAGGTTCGCGGCTTCTAAAACAGGAGACTTGAGACCGGGCCCTGCTATTCAGGTACTAAAAATCTACTAACGGCCACTGTGCTGCTCCAAGTTGCACCTGGTTGCAAGTTGGACACTTAGAGCGATATGGCTAAGAACCTGCTAACGGCGCTAGGTGTTTTGCTCCGACAAAGGCATAAAACCCAATAAATTACATACATACGTGGATCAAATGCAATGCCTACAATAACCCATGGACGTTTTTATTCATAAATAGCAAAGTCACCAAGTACAATTTTGGGAGGGAAAAAAGTAATTTAAAGTTTTAACATTTTGGATTGTGGATAGCTGCAGAATTTGAGAGATCTGTGTCCTATTGCAAATGTTCTCATATTAATGCCAAAAAGATGAACTGACTTTCAAAACTAACAGACGGTCAAGGAATCACTGCAGACAGACATTAGCTAAACCACAGCCTTAGACAGACAGTCAAAGCAAAACAATGTTTAGAGTGTGGCTAAAAAACAAATGCTGACAAAGTATAGCTTGCTTTGTGTGCACCGTTTTACAACATATGTGCATCCAAATAACCGCCTAATCTTCTGATCCAACATCTGTGGTCGGTGGTCCACTCACCACACAAGCGGTCTGTGTTTAGCACACTACAACGACGGCAAAATAGGAATGTCCTCCAACAGCGTCTAACTTTAGGCAGAATACCAAAACTGAGTGTCCCAAGCCAACGCTGCAATATCACCGGGCGGTGTTGATGTGTGGGTGTGGTGTTGTGTTTGCCTTAGTTACAAATTATTTTTCTTTTATCCCATTGCAATTCAATGAGCGGATGCATTTCCAAGCCAACATATGCCCTCAATGTTCTAATATTTGTAAGTGTGAAACTAAACCACAGAGATGAAGAATACACTAAGGTGTTTGCAGTTAGGCATGTTTAATTAAATATTTTATTATTCACATTTAAAGGTAGCTGGCCACAATGAGTGGCATATGATGTATCAGTGAGCGAGGAGGAGCCATTCTAATCTACAATGAAACCACATCCTTACTCTCCATTGGATAGTTCCCAGTCGTCATTTGACAGGGTTGGGAAGATTAACAGGAGAAGATAATAGCCCTAGCAATGGTCTTGCATTTCCATCTCTTGCTTGCTACCGGTTTTTGAACTTCCCATCGTCGGCTGCATTTTTGACACCTAACCTTGTGTCATGTTTAATAAAGCTAGCTAGGCATCCATTTTAAACCCATCATATCCCAAAGGGTAATAGAGTATAGCATTGAGAACATCAAAAGGGGAGAATTACAACATCTGTTTTATGTAACCCAATGGGGATATCTCAACAGGGAGACTAAGGACACCTTTTTCAGAGCCTAAAGCCATCATTCTTAGATCTGTTCCCAGAGGGTTTCCTTAGACATTTTATTAAGATGTTTGGGCACCTAGTGGCCAGGTTGGGGTGGGGCTTTCAGCATAGACTTTTGTGATGCGACCACGCAGCAGGAGATCAATTACACTTTCCTAAACATAGTGCATATGATCTGAGAACGTGGACTGATTCTTTGAGGCTAAAAGCACTCATCAGAGTAGGATACAGATGGGATATCTGTGGGAAGATTTGAAGGGCTGTGGGGCAAGAGTGGTTGTGGTGGGACAACCAGAAGATGCTTCAAAGGTTGTGGCTGCTCTAGAAAATCTAGTGAAATTAAAGAAAATGCTAGAGGAGAGTAGGTGTGAGGAATCTACTGTTGTCTTTCATGAGTGTCCAGAGCTTTACATTTTATGACAGCAGACTGATACAAATTAAATATGACCCAGAATATGAACACCTGTTTTGCCAAAGTTTATCAGCATCTTTTCTTTAAGGACTAACCAACACAGAAAACATTGTCTACATTAAGTTTATGCTGACACCAACAATGAAACCTGTAACAGTGATGCAGCGAGTATGCATGCAACAAGAAAGTACTTTCCTTGAAAAGACTCTCCATATGCTGCGGCTAGGGACTCTGGGCATGATTACGAGTTTAACAGTGAGGGAGCGGGCCACCTCGCTGGTGACCACTCCCGCACCGCAAAACCTGTGTGCCCACTGCCTGCCAAATTACTAGTTTCCTCGTGCCTTGCGGGCTTTTTTGGGTGGTCACATGGCAGTGCCTCTGAAAATGGGCACCACAATGGGAACGCCAAAAAATTGTTCCTGGACTATAAAGACGATGCCGTCCAGGAACTTGGGTGCATGCACATAGGGGGGTACATGTTGTGCCCCTCTGCATGCATCCCCATGCACATGGACAACAAGGGTTTTCCTGTAGAGCCTCCTTTCTTTCAGGACTGATAGCCTTTTCATGGAGTAAAGACCACCATGACAGCGCTGGCAGTACTAAAACTCATATTATGCATGGTGGTGCTGCAGCAGCACCACCAGCATACTGCTGAGCCCCTGATCACTGCACCACTGCCAGGGAACTACTGTTACCTGGCAGTTGCGGCAGTGTAATGCGGTCCACCCATCAAAGTTGTAATTAGGTGGTTGGACCGCCGGTGCGGCAGTGGCTGGACCTCAACCACTACGCACCCTATGAGTCTGGCGGTCATCAGACCGCCAGACTCATAATTAGGCCCTCTGTGTCCTTCACAAACGATTGACGGCATTTGTATTTTTGTCGCCACTTATCATTCCCCCACCTAATCCTTCACTACATAAAGAATCACAAGTTCCCAAGCTGGCAGAAGTGGTCTAAAAGAAACCTAATTCGGAGCGCAAAACCTCAAAGTGTCTGGACTACAGATCAGGCATACCAAGTGCAACAATGTTTGAGCCCCAACTCTCCATCTCTGTCTGTGGTGGCGATCGTGGCCTCCTTAAAAGACAGTCTTATTCTCTGACATGAGCAAGAAGGCAGTCTAAAGAATCCCAGAAAGAAAATCTAGTGGTTCACTAAGTCATGTCAGTGCCAATGGAATCACAACCAGCTATGAAGTGCACCTATAAATCTGATCAATATATCTTTATTTTTCCCATAATTGTTTATGGGGAATACAAGTTCATGACACTTCTGCAGGTCCATGAGCACCCACCTATCAATGCGGAACAGGTATACATCAAACTTCAGACTTGAAGCTAAAGGTCTTTGATCTCTCATTTGATGGAAAGAATCTCTTTGATTTAATGACGGGTGAAGTGCTCCTGCTGCACAAAACAGGCATGGCCACAGCCATACTGTTGAGCTGAATTCTAAAGGTATCCACCAAACATTCTTCCTATTGGTCCAGCTAATTCAGTCTCTCAAGACGAGTGTTCCTTTCAACCCAAGCCTTCAGCTGGCTCCTTTTTATCTGCCTAGGCTTCACATTTCAAGAGGAGGTTCCTCAGAAGGTGACAACACCTGACACAATAGCCTCAGCTGATGCCAATAAATTCCTGGGACTCTTTCAAGAGCCCCTGCATCCTCCAAATCCCCACCACAGGAGAAACATGCTATTAAGAAGGGGGAATGGATTTTCCACCACTGATATGATCATGCAAGACTCCAGTGGGGTTTGGCTATTCTAGTCAGTTGCCTGAGATACCACTGAAAAGACCTCCTCTATCCCATTCAACATCTTCAGACCCTCTGACAAAGGATCATTTTCATCTCCTTCTAGTAGCCATAGGACCATGTTTCCACTCAAAACATGTTTATTAACATTATTTGATAGTATCAAAGCGGGGGAGGACTCGTCTCCAATCCCTTTTCAGTCTGTAGAACCAGAATTTTCTCCCCATTCAAGATGTACTTGGGCAAACATACTAGCAGAGGTTTAGCATAGCGATTAGTTTGTGCACAGTGGCCTACTTACAGGCATATAAATGTATGTAGTTAACCACATCGGTCACCAACTTTCCTTCTCCACTGGTTGAGAAAGGTCCACTAACTCTCTTGCCTGGACTACTGTTGGCTGAAGGTTATCTCTTCTGGAACTGCGGGCCTCCAGCTACACCTTGGTCATCTGTATACTTCTTTGATCATGGATTTACTTTGAACTTCCCAATCTCCTCTCACCTACCCCTTAAGAAAATTAAGTTGGTGTGAGCCAATCCTGGAAACTGGACAACTAAACACCTTCCATGTCTTTCTTCTTCTAGATGATGTACTGTCCGAAAATAGGATTGCATACCTCTTATTAGGGTGTATCTCAATAGCAGCCAGTACCTTACAACTTTATCTGGGAGAGCGCTGGAGTCAGTTGCCCCATCAAACCAAGCCTGTGGCTGGATACTTGTCTTCCATTTGAATCGTGAGATGAAGGGTACATGAGATCCGCAGAGTTTCCTCCTTCAGTTTACAGTATCCCCAAGATCTCAGTGATTACATATTTCTCTGTGATTAAAAAGGGCATTCACTGTGCACTATACTCCATAGGCACTTTATGAAGCAGATCACATTTTTCTTTCCACAAAAATCCGTTGGAGCTGAGGGCAGTATTATAGGCTTTAAAACCCTTCCTGACAAAACTGCAGAACAGGCTAGTAATGTTACACAGAAACAATTAAAAACCCTTTTTCAACAAGAGGAAACATCAGCACACAGATGTCGTTTATGTTGTGGCTATTGACTTGGTAGTATAGCAAAATTATTCCCTGATCGTTCAACACATCAGCTAGTTTGTCATTCCTTCTGCATAGACAGTACGGTAATTATTGCTGTTGGTATACTAGCTTTGAGAAGTGACTGACAACCAACAGTTACATTTCTTATGTCTGTGGATAACATACTCATAGCCTCTTGCATGTATCTGTCTAAGTCTATGTGTACTGACACCAACCGGGACAGTTGAATATTTCAGAGCAGCTGTGAGCAGTAAACACTATTGATCAGCACATTTTGTTTCTTAAGAAGACCAAAACCTATATTTTTCTCAGTATGCCTAATGCCTTCTTCTACACCAAGACGCCCTAGACTAAACATAAGAATTGCAGGAGAAATATCAATTTCCCCAGGGGTATCCTTCCTACTGCTGACAGTCATGTTATGCAGCAATGCACCAGGCCAAAGAACATCATCTATGATAGATTAGAGGAGACAGACAGCTGAAGGGTTCCAGAAAATCAATAAAAAAAACTCACTATTGTTTTTTTCAAGTATTTCCACAATATGAGACAAAGTAGTGATTGCTTTAATATGAGAAAATACCAATGTATTTAGTGTGGCCTTTGTTAAGAGAGGAACAAATATCATTTTTCTAAAACATCTGCATAGTACATTTCCTTATTTACAAACTGAGATTGTAAAACATTACAGGGGTGAAAAATATATAAGGTTCCAGAACAGTTGTGGTTCAAAGTTGACTTAGTAGGATTTAGTTTATTCAAAAGTGTGGCAACGAAAGAGAGGCATGTGGCAGTGACACAGAAGGCACACCGGGGGGGAGAAAAGTAATGTTTACCTTTGTGAAGTGATAACTAGTCACTTAACCTCGAGGCCCTTAAGACTGCCACACGCAAACACCACCATCTCATCCGCATCACCAAGAGAACGGCCTTCAGAGAGCGCATAGACAAGAACGCACACAACAGCAAGGAGCTCTTCAGCATCGTGAAGGAACTCTCCAACCCAAACTCCAACGACATCCCCCCTCACAGGACCTCTGCGACTCCCTCGCGACCTTCTTCCACCGCAAGATCGCCGACATACACGACAGCTTCGCAAACCAGACGCCTCCACCAGCCGCAGAACCAACGCCCACCACCGCCCTCCTCAGGGTTCATATGGTTCTGTCCGTCATTGCTTTAAAAACTGAAAGTTTAGATGACACGAGGAACCTTTTTAAAAATATTTTTCCACTCTACACGAGCACCCTCACAATTTTTTGATTTCTGATCACTACTATATTAACCAGTGGTTTCCTCCAGGCGGAGGAAGCATGAAAGAAACCCAATGATGATACTGTCACGTATTTAAACTCAGGCGGAGAACCAAGATATACCGCCCATCGATCTGTCTACGTGAATGAGGGTTTTTAAAGCAATGACGGACAGAACCATATGAACCCTGGTAGCAGGTACAAGTGATCCAAAATAATGATTGGGATGACCTGTCTGAAACTAAGAAAGAACAAGTGAAAACCGCTATTCATGGCGTAATCAGGAATGAATATCTTTGCGCGAACGCCGCACCAAGAGGTCTCTGGGTACACAATGCTCGACAAATTTTTCTTCATGATCTAGCATTCAGAAAAGATTGGTCAGCCATTTCTTGGAAATGTACCAGAGACTATCTTGTACTCATTATTAAAACCGCAACAAGACTAACAGAAGCCCTAACAATCAAAATACAATTGAGAGAAGCAGAATTAAAGAACATAGTACACATCACGGTTTATAAAAAAAAAGACTTGAAGAAATTAACCGTGAAATGAATGAGACCAAAGAATACCTAACCCAGAATAAGATACAAAAATTGGCCAAAGACCTGAAACATTTCTCCATGGAGAAAATGCACCCTTACAGTAAGGATGATTATAAAGCACCAGACTCTCTGACGCATATTGACACCAGCGGCAACTCAACAGATAACTCAGACTGGAGTGGCGATGACACAGGTCAAACCACGTAGATACAGAGGATCCAATAGATGTCAACAATGCCGCAGACCCAATACATGGTGTAACCCACAATATGGAGACCAACCCCCACCACTCTTCCAACCTTTCACACCAAATTACCAAGGTTGGCTGAATCCATACACCACAGCACCACCACAATTAGGGCCCTTCATGGGACCATATATGCAACAACTGCCTTTTTTAGGGAGAGGCAACCCCAACCAAAGGGGAAGAAGAAGAGGGGTCACCTGGACAGACCAAGAGAGACAGGTACTAACCAGGAGCATGTCGACGGAAAAACCAGGGACAAGCAGGACTCGCTGATAATCAACCTGACTGACATTGCACTTACTGAAGAGCAAGAGAATGTTCTCAATAAAGGGTTAGGCTTCATGCCCACACCACAACTTGATGTGTTTAAAACACAAAGCGAGGTTGCAGAATTTTGTAGAAAACTGAAACTCAAGCCATTCTTTAAAGACAAACAGGAAAGCCCTACTACTGGTGACACAGCACTGAGACCAGAATCCACCTTCTGCCCTCTGAATCATCAAATCCCAATAGAAATCCAAGCCTTTGAGCAGGCAGTTATGAAAGAAGTGGAAGATATCGAAAGACAAATCAAGAAACCGTTTATGAACACTACCAACGCAGAGAAAAAAGCCCTAGATGAACTAAGACAACACAAGGACCTCATTATCAAACCCGCCGACAAGGGCAGGGGTATCGTAATACTGAACAAAGAAGGCTACAATGAACAATGCCTCAAATTACTATCAGATAACAAATTCTATAAAATCATCAAAACGGACCCAACACCAAGACTACAAAGAACCATCAGTCTGATGGTAGAGGAAGCAGAAACAAGCAGATGGATCTCAGAAAATGAGGCCGACTTTCTACGGACCAACTCACCATGGGTACCCTATTTTTACTCCCTCCCCAAAATACACAAGGCAGGGAAACCACCGTCAGGGATAGGGTCGGTCCTGGAAGCACTCTCTCAATTTGCTGATCAATATCTGAGACCAATGGTACAAAAGACACGAACCTACCTGAAGGACACTCGTGACCTACTGAATCTTCTAAAAGAACAGACCTTCATGAATGACTCCATGCTCTTGGTAGGGCTAGACGTGGAAAGTCTTTATACAAGTTTACCTCAACAGAAGACAATGGACACCCTAGAAGAACTACTTTTTGACCAGAATTGGGACTATCAAACCCCAAGACATTTTGTCCTAGAATGTTGCAGGCTGACTCTCACAGAGAACTACTTCGAGTACAATGGCACACTATACCAACAATGCCACGGAACATCCACGGGAAGCACATTTGGCTCTAGTGTGGCGGGACTGTATGTGAGCAACTTCGAAAGAACATTCATACAGAACAACAGCAACCCCTTTCTAATAAGAATCCATTTCTGGAAAAGGTTCATAAACGATGTCATAATGATCTGGGAAGGCTCTGAAGAAAGCCTACACGATTTCCACAAATGGATCAACACGCAAGACCAGTGTCTAAAATTCACCTACACTGCTGACAATAAACAGCTAGACTTCCTAGACCTGACCATTATATGTGTTAGACAATGTCATCATGACCTTCTTCAAACCAACTGCCAAGAACAGCCTACTTTCATACAATAGCTTCCACCCACACACCCTCAGAGACAATTTACCATACAGCCAGTTCCTTCGCCTCAAATAAACTGCAGTGAATTAACAGAGTACAAAACACAAGCCAAAGATCTCTGTTCCAAAACTATCAAGACGAGATTACCCCACTAAAACCGTGGCGTAATGTCAAAAGAGGGCTAGAAATCAGCCAAGAGAGAGTCTTTTGAAAACAACACCAAAGATACCCACACCAGACACCCTGACCTGCGTCACTACGTACAGTAACGCAGTTAAGAAGATCATAAACAAAAACTGGCGGATACTGACATCAGGATCACAAAACTGGCCAAAACCAATGTTTGCTAACAAAAGAACAAAAAATGACAAGGATATCCTAGTCCACACACGACCTCTAGAGCCGCAAGTGAGGGCAACGAATACCTTGTGGGCCGTGCAACCCGTGACAGGCCATTATCCCTGTGGAAACTGCTCAGTCTGCAAGTTGACCACTGTCACAAAATCAATCAAGCTAACACCTAAACTGAAATGGACCATGAGGCAACACACCAATTGTAATTCGACGCACGTAATCTACATGATTACGTGCCCTTGCGACCTCAGGTACATCGGAATGACATGCCGTAAAGTCAAACAAAGGATCTGTGCGCAAAGGAGCAACATGAAGTGCAAGAGAGGAACTACCAGAATGAGTAATCACTACATTGAATACCAGCACACTACTGAAAACCTAACCTGGATCATCATAGAAGCCCTTACTGGAAACACTTTTAATGCTGAAAGAATACTCTTTGAAAAAGAACAAAGATGGGTACATCGCCTTAAGACCAATGTAATAGGGCTAAATGACGATATCCCGTGGCTCAGTGTTTTATGAGAATATGCATCACAGAGAACAGAAGACCTGAGAGACCCACTAAGTATTTTCCATATAGGCTCTATTTATGAAACCTAATTTTACTACACCCCTTATTTTGGCAGTAATGCAGCCAAATTAATCAAAACGATATAAAGACATATTAGTCTTTCGTCACTTCCCTTAGCAATATAATGACTGCCTAATCCGACCCCTGAGTCACCCGGGAACAGGAAGGCAGCGTCAGCACAAGTCGTGTGAAACTGCTGCATCTGGTACGAGGAGCATACGGACTCGGTCGCGGGAGGAGACACGTAATGTACTGAAAACCAACTTGTAACTGATCCCTGTCTCGCCCTTTAAATCTAACAGCAGCGTTATGCACCCTCAATGCCCGAAGAAGCCCAATTTTGGAGTTACAAGGAACGCGCATTTCCCAACCTGTTATTCACGGCACTTTGAGCGCGTAGTCATTGTCATTGAAAATGCATGATGCACAAAACGCCCTTTTAATCCACCAAGGCATCACACTAATTTTCACTTATCAAACGCACGTAATTCAGAAACTTCACCAATAATTGCAATGGACTTCCGCTATGTCAGTTTTTTGGAAAATGTTGCGCGCACTTTCAAATTAGTTTCGTACCAGAGAGTCACTGCCGACGATTATCGACGCATCGGTCCAGACCACAATAGATGCTGGACTTCAACCACCGATGCATAATGAACTAGCTTTTTTTTTTTTTAAAAACACTGGCTCAGTTAACTTTATTGAAAATACAGGCACGCTCATTATAACCTTAGTCCACAACGAATGCCCATGACAGGAAAAACATTAAATGTACCTTGTTGTATATACCTAACAACTAAGTCGACCAGGGGACATTATCCTACCCTAGGGTTTGTTTTGACACACAAACTCAAAGTATTAAAGAATTGCCATTTTTATACTTGCTTATTCAAAATTTTCAAGTTGAACAATAGACATCATCATAAGACAATTTGCCTTTTTGTAAAATGTTCTAGGTATTTTATCTTTCCTTTTGCCTTTTTCTTTCATTATTCACATTAGGTACTATTGACCTTCAGTTCAGAAACGTGAAAACTGAACTATTGACTTGATTTTGGAAAATATCCATTTCCACCACACACATTTTTCCTTCGGGGCAAACGAAGGGGCTGAAACATGTCGACCACTCACCTGGACTAATAAGTGCAGTGGACTCATTATATGTCCAACTATGCACTAGCACTGTTTTTATTCTTTTCCCATGCCCTAAACAGAATAAAATGAAAGTTTAGATGACGTGAGGAACCTTTTTTAAATATTTTTCCACTCTACACAAGCACCCACACGATCTTTTGATTTCTGATCACTACTGTAATAACCAGTGGTTCCCTCCAGGCGGAGGAAGCATGAAAGAAACCCAATGATGATGCTGTCACGTATTTAAACTCAGGCGGAGAACCAATATATACCGCCCATCGATCTGTCTACGTGAATGAGGGTTTTTAAAGCAATGACGGACAGAACCATATGAACCCTGGTAGCAGGTACAAGTGATCCATTCCCCTTTGATCTCAGATAGCTCAAAATTGAACCAGTACATTAGAAATCTGATTTCTATTCTAGAGCTATGACACAAGGTCTGGCAAAATCCTTTTCATGAAATCTGTAAATAACATACGTGGGTACCTGCCGATGCAATTATTAATTTTTCTAAGTATCATTAGAATGAGAGTCAGATGGTGCTTCAGCTATTCTTCGTATAAAGAGCGGCGATATCTCTTAGCCACCAACACTCTGTCTGAATGATTTCCTCTCAGCATTGTGATGCTGAAAGATTAATCATACAATAGTCTGACCAGATGGAGCAAATTACATTTATCTCTAAAATACATGTTTTATCAAAGGTAACATCTAACATGTATGGCATTTATTTGGGTATCTTATATCGAATATAGTATATCCCAGATGTCATGAATGATGTCAGTGGGTCTGAAAAAGCATTGAACTATGTTGAATTATGTTTAAATTGCTCCAAACTAAAATCCAGTAGTTGGTACCACAGAAAGGTGCTAAAGAATTTAATAGCCATGGGGGTGAGAACAGGTGATTTTTTTTTGTTCAGTTTTCAGAAGAAGCTTCTAGCACGAAGGCTAGACATCACCCTTAAAGGCGTGGAATGGACAATAGTGCTCAGTGCTGAAAGAAATGATTCGTTCTGTCTGTTTAAAATCTGAAATCTGGCAATTCAAGTTTGTCTTACCATTTCATGCTATTTACATTTGAGCAAAACTTGCTGGCCCCTTTTGCCAAAGAGGATATTACACTACTATCTGCACCATTCACCTGAAATGCATTCTTTTAAAAGGAGACCTACTCAGATGACCTGAAGCAAGTAGTATTAATCCCCTTTTAATGAATCTAAATTTAGATTACAACCAAGCAATAAACTATAGTTTATTTCCACACTGCCATTTTCAGCGCAAATACTGGAAACTGCGGACACCACCTAGCTGCAGGAGAATCTGGAGAATAGCCCCCTTTTTCCAAATTTCAAACCCAAATCTCATCACCTGAGAAGAAAGGACACTAGGAAACAGCTATTAGACGTAGGCATTGACACTACTGGGCATGATGCCAACCACTGATACCTTGGACCAAGGGTTACTTACTTCTGTTTGGATGGGGTAGAGGTGTATAGATGCCAAGACTCTGGACTAGGTTCAGTCACCTGAATCAACTACCAGTAGCAGATCTAAGTAGGGCAATGTATGTCAACTGGGCAAGACAAACCTTGATGTGTGGTGTTCCACCGGGCTCTGCTTTCCCTCCTTCTATTGAATGTTGATAGGGTACCTGAGCTGGGGTTATTGCAGTCACTGGTCTATGGTTTCAGATGGAAGCTGATGATAAGTAAATATTGATGGACCTCGAAGATAACTATGGTAACATTATTTCAGTTTCAGCTTGTCTACTATTCATCTATGTATAAAAGCATCGTTATTGAGTATCTATCTTTGTTTAAGCACATTATTCATTTTCTTTAGCTTTTTGCTGTTCAGAAGCACACTTTAGTTTTGGGCATTTGTTTCTGAAAAGCATAAAAAGTTAAAAAGTTTGGTGGATGGCCATCAAAATCTGATGCTGGTCATCCACCAAACATTTTGACCTTGAAGGACAGACGTCATCGTGGTTCCTTTTCAATGTACAGAAATGACTGCTGGGCCAGCAGTCTTCTCTTTGCAAAGATAACTGTCCAGGAGGTGGCAGTAATGTTCTCCGCCATCCTGATGGACACTTCCCTGTTCGGCCCACTTAAAACCAGGCCCTATGTAATGTCAGTGTGACGAGCAGGTAAGGAAATAGGAAAACTAGATGATTCGATAGTTTTTATCTGATGAAATATTTTATGCATTTAGACATGTTCCTTCTCTGATTTTGAAATTTGCTTTTTTTATGTTGGTACCTTATTACAGATGAAAATAAAATAACTGTTGCGTCAAGGTATTTTGGAGCCCTAAACAAAGTAAAATTTAAGGGCCCATCCTTTCTGATTAGAGCATTCGTAGCTGTTTAATGGTTTCATGAGTGACGCCTCCCTCTACCTCACCCCTGATGAGACGACGCTACAGGTGTGCACCACTGTGGCTTATGCATACAAATGGCATTAGGTACAGTCCTCCCACCGTGGGAAAAAATACATTTGATTGCAGGGAATGCTCAGAGTAGGTACCACGTGGATATATTGTACATGTGTAGACACACTGTTCACACATTTTAAAAACATATTATATACACCCTCGTCCTCGGAATTTGGACAAGCCACAGAGTCGGCTTTAAGAATACATGACTAGTACTGACAAAAACATGCATTGTATATGTAAGGGGTGTGTGATAAGTGTGAGAGAACAACAGGCGTGTTACCTGAAAGCTTCATCAGAAAATCGGAGGCCATCTTGATGTTGATGTCTTGACTGAACAGTGAGGATGAGCTGGTGACATACTCCAATTTGTCTTTAGAATTTAAGTTGTTAGCTTTGCACTTTATCCTTTCCATGCCACCCAAAGAAAAGGGCAAAGGTGAAGAAATGGTCTCTTCCTTGGGCTCTTCCTTGATAGTCAGTTGGGGCATGGGAGCGCTAACATGAACTGCCACCTGAGGAAGCAATGTCCTTCGACCAGTCGATGCAGATCCCGGCGATTCTGTCTCTCTATCCTGAAGTCCCTCTTCATCATCCATCTGTGATTCCTGGATCTCTCTTTCTGTGATCTCTTCCTTAACCTGGACTTCTGTCTTTAAGAAGTGCTGATGGCAACGCATGTGGAGTTTCAGGCTAAAATGGCGGGAGGAGGTGAAAGGGCAGAGTTGGCACTGGAAGGTCTCACCCCTATCCTGGTGCTGGTGAACCTGAAGACAGGTGAAAGGAAAAAAAAATCAAACCGGATGAGCTAAATGGCATCATACACTCTTATGAAATACAGCACAGCATCTTTTGAAAAAACTTGCCTTAAGCACAGTATGCCCTAGTAACAGCATGTGTTACATTCACAACCAATGACAATTTCCATTTATCATAGCTTGTTGTACTAATCCTCGTGATTTTGGGCCACATTAGTAAATATTAGACTTTTGACATTATATATAAACAAAACTCCTTCAACTAGATACATGACACAATAGTTCGCCTCAGCACAAAGCATATTTAAATTAAATTTAAACTGGACAGAAAGAATGAATTCTTCTTTGTCATGAAAATGTTTTATGTCACTGTTCATGCGAATGTCTGCCTGCCTCAAACATTGGATCTTGTGCGTCCAAAGGCTCTATAGTGTGAATCCGAAACGGACAACCTTTAAAACGTCACTCAGATAGTGAACAAAAAAGTATATTCCTGACTCTCAGAACTGGGATTGTTGGTAGTGCATGTTCGCAAACTTCATTTACTTACACACATGGAAAATCGGTCAGCATGTTGGATTTCCGCATTCGGATCTAAAGCCGAACAGGGCGGAAAGTGAGTATTTTTTGGGGGCAGGCACAAGTGGCATTTGGAAAACATCCACAAACTTGTAAGTGCGTGGGAATTCTGAACTCCCTGGGGTTAGATTTTGTTTTCCTTCCATTCCCTTTATCACGTACCTGCCAACTTCACTTCACAGTGAATTGTGCATTACTGTTTCTTTTTTGTTTTCTTTTTTTAAAAACCCAATAAAGGTCTTTGAAATAAAAAAAGAAAATGGGTATACATTTAATCCCAGTAAAGGCAGGAATAAGTGCCTTTCTACTTTTGGAATGGCAGGGGTAAGACGAAAATTATTTGGGAATACATGGGAAGAATTGTATAACAGGGGAATTAATCTGCCAGGTGAAAATAAATTAAATTAAATATGTAAATGCACATTTGCATCACATTTAAGCATGCAGAATGTGATACTACATGCAGAATGTGATACTAGGTGGATCCTCTGTATGAGCATGGCTTTACACATATATGTAACCGTAGAAACCTATGCCAGTAATATTCCTGGCGTTCTTAACGAATCCCATAAAAATTAACGTTTGATCCATAAATATTTCAAGGGAGCAGATGGACAGCTTTCAACCCTTTGTAAACTGGGTCGTCTGATTGCATTCATATTAAACATTGCAATACAACTATCAATTAGATGTCCTTATATATGATATAAGTAGAGGAAGGGTTGATGTAATTCCAATCCCAAGTAGTAGATATTGTCTCAGAGCCAATTCACAACAGCTATCTTGGCACTCAGATAACAAATGAAAAAACAGCAGCACCAACAAGTAACAATTTAAGTTTGAGATTCACCAAAGGTGATTTGTACTTCTAAACTGATTTACCCAAAGGGAAAATTGCACCAGTATTGTGTACTTTTTTTGTAAAAGTCTTCACAAGGTGTGGTCGTTCCAGGGTGTGGATACCCACACAAGGCGGTGAACACCAAAAACACTGTTAAGCTTGTGGGTATTCAGACTAAACAATATAAAATACAACAGAAATAAAATGTGATAAACTAGTAAAAACAACAGTTTGTTAACAAAGGTCTAATTGGTATCCTAGAAGCTGTAATGCAAAACTGGCCTGTCTAACTTGGTTAGGACTGTTACACATACAAATATATAAGAGCGGAGGATGAGAGACCCCTCTGGTCTGCCCATATCCCAGCTTCTTTTACTACTGTAAACCATACGGGCGGATTCATAAAGCAGCTTGTAGTCCTAAGTGATGTATTGAACGAGCCATTATTGAGAGCACCTCAGATTACTGGTTAACAGGATTCTAAAGTGTGGCAGCCTACAGAGGCTGAGAACACCCACAAGCTAACATGTTTACAGGTGAACCACACTCATATTCAGGTACCTTCGATCATGAAACGGTCACAGATGTCCTACTCCCAGCTGCAGTGCATGGGCAGATTTGTTTTAGGTGTAGGAGTTGGGATAGAATAACCCCAAAAAGATAGCATTGTAGGAGGTGGAGGAGGGGGGAAATCTTCCAAAGGGAAAATATTGTCCGTTCCGAAAAATGATCAAATAACAAAGTATATACCGCAAAGGTACTTTAGCATCGCATTTTCACATGCAGAGATGTATGCATGTTCTTGTTGAATGTGCAAATCTCTACTTATGTAAGTACTATTGGGAATGTGCGACACTCACAGTTTCCCATGAGTACTTTAAATGAATTTCATGAAAATCAGAACTTTACACAGCGCATAAGCCTAAGTGCATAAATGTATGACTTCTAAGATGGTGGTTTTGCAGATCGGGGCTTTAGCAACGAACTTCGTATTTTCGCTCACAAACCCTTCGTTCTTCTTTTTCTGTCTCGGGCCTTTTTAAGTCGAGCCTACTAGACAATGCATGTGCTGTCTGTTGCAAGGCATACTGTGGCCTACCAAGAACAAAGAAGTACTTCAAGTTCACCCTTTAATTTGCTATCCTTGTCATCCAGTACATCTGTCACGTTTGTCACAAAGTACCCGTCACTGGACTCTAAATCAGACAGGCCCTTTCTCTTATTTCCACCTCTAGATGATGGGGACAAGGTGCTCAGGCTTCCCCAGTGAAGGCACACCCTCAGTGGCAAGATATCCATGATAGCCCCAGTCAGTAATTTGTACTGCAAAGAAAAAGACTTCAGCAACATATTCCAGTTAATGTACCTGGCCCTGTGGAACCATGCCTGGCTCCGGTGTCCTTCAATCCCCACTGAAGGATTCTGAAAACCATGAAAGTGAATATGTGCAAAGGTAAAACCTGTGACAGGGGCCCAGTAGTAAATAAATCTCCTTGGCAAAGTAATCCCAGAGGATGCAAAATCCTGCTTTGTCATGCTTTTGGTGCCAAAACTGAAGGTTGCAGCTGGAACTCAACAACAATGTAACAGGCATATTAAGGAGTCATCAAGGGCTTCAGCTTCCTGCCGTGCCCCACGAGAGGACATTAAGTACCAAAACTCTTCTCTGTCCCAAGATAAAAGGTTTGATCAGTGTGACCTGCTCTGCTTATCCAATCCCTGCTCCATCACTGTCAGGCTGAAATTGTGGCTAGGCCCTCGTCAGCCATGAACTGTAACTTTCAATTGGCGCTTTAACTATTCTTGATACTTTTCGCCTCAAAACTTATAATAAATGTTATCTCTGGCATTAGTATCCAATTTTAATTGTTCTGGTGTCTCAAGGCTTATTCATTTTTTCTTGATTTTTAAAAATTTATTTGGGGAATGTACTGTGCTTCCAAACTTTAAAATTGTTTGGTACTGCTTGAACTGAGCAGGCACTTACCTGGTAATTTTTCACGGTGCTATTACTGTCATGAATTGAACAGAGAATCTATAACTGAGCTGTAACCTATTCAGAATGTATTTCTTAACTTGGCTATTGGAACCTCCCTCCCAAATTAATAAACCTGTTTCTGCCAAGCCTGGTATGGCAAGAATGGCAAGGATGGTTCTAAGCAATCCTAATTTTGGCAGATTAATGAATCCAGAGACTGTAAATAACAAGTACTGGCGCAGCCAATAGGTCTGGAATTAGCTGCCAGCATTTTGGCTTTATCAATGCTTGCTTTGTTTTGTCATGGTGTTTGGAAAACTTTATTTCTGGTGAAGCTGCCAGGCCTTCTTCAGTAAAAAAAGCAATTGGCTAAAAGCAGAAATATTTTTGGTCTCAAAAACACATATCACCATAGTAGTCCCTGACACTGAAGAAAACTACTTTGCGTTCGTATGTGCTCCATGTAAAAGGCAGAATGCTGTCACTCACAGAGAAGTTGTCTAATGCCCAAAAATTATTTGCCCATGATCACAGGATTGTATTGCAAGCAGGCAGCCAGGATTACAACAATGTTTTCCTGGTAGGCTGGAGTGCAGCTAGACTGAAGGTGATTTGTGCTACATTGAATGATTTTCTTGCAAAATGTAATCAATTAAATTGCCAAGGCAAGAAAAGGAAGAATTGAAAGATGGAGTCAATTTAGGAATGTGTGGAACATGTTAGAGTTTTGAACCAAGAATATCGCCTAAAATAGAGAAGTTTAAAAATAAAAAGTGGTATTATTTTGATTTGGGTACTTAAAAACTAGTTTCAAGGTATTTATGACAATAAGCAAACGGAGATATATTTACTTTTTTTAATCACATATTGAAATAGTTGGTACTAGCCATAGAGTCTTTGCATTTCTGGGTTTCTGCTTGAGAAAAGTGGTGAATGAACATCTTTAAGAAATATGTGCATACTTTCTGAATGTGCTCATAATATCTCACAGGGAAGACAAGCTGCGAGAATAACAGACAAACACACTTTTATTTTAACTCACAGATTTTACTGCAAATTCTGTAGTACAACTCGGGTCTGGAAATTCCCAAGGCTAATCTCCTCCATGCATGTGAAAGTGCTGTATAGACCAGATAATGGATGAGTGGAGATGTTTAGAAAGACAATGCTGCCTGTGAACAGGGTGAAGATGAACTCCAGCTATAGAGTATGTCAGGATCTTAGATAGAATGCCAGTGCTTAATTTGAGCTGGTGGATTCCAGTGCTTTGCAACGCCCCTTTATTGGATTCCGGTGCTCAGTACCTAGTTGTCAACACTGTACTTATGTTAGTCTGCCACATGGAGGCGCTGCTCATCTAATTTAGAGAGGAACATAACAGCGGGTGTTTATGATTACAATACATATTACAAATTACTAATACCTGCCTCCCCAGCCATTCCTTTAGCTATGGACAGGGCTTTAAGTGGGCTGTGTCTGTCCGGCTCTGAGCACCGGCAGTTTTGTTCAGGGGGCCTCAAAACAGTTCTCTATCGGGCTCTATTTTCGGGCTTCGCAAAGCCCTGCATTGCTATTTGAGTTGCTATGAGCTGCTGCTTGGTGATCTCTTTATGAGCTACTGATTCCATGCTGTAATTGCATCATCATATGTGGGGTGCGCTAATTTTACCAAACAATTTGAAGATCATAGTAACGCTGCATTTTAGACTGAGAAACTTTCCCTAGTGGCGGAATAACAGACTGCACCCGCCTTCAAAAATCCGTACATTGTTCATCCATTATCAGTGACCTCGACAGATTCAAAGCACTTCTGGCACAGTCATTTGCGCTCCAGTTGCATCACGTTTAGAAAAGTCCTCTCCTGTGCTGGCCTTTGCTTTCCTACACTATGTGAACACCCCGTCATTTTCTCTTCTCACCAAATCGAAACAAACTCAAGTTCTAGGAGCAGCCAAATATGCTGATGGCATTAGTGCCGCAGGCACATTGAGCCCTGTGTATTTAGCATCACGCCAGTAAGCAAGAGCTGTATTGGAACCTTCTCGAGCTGTGCAGGAAGAGTTTGACTTGGGTTGGTACCTGTTCCAATGAAACAGGCCATTTGTTGACATTTTGAGATTCTGGAATGGCCAGGACCTATAATTGATTGATTGATTAAATCTATGTTGACACCTATTTTTTCGGTCTCAACCTACAGGCAGTTTTTTGTTGTTTATTGTCGAACACCTGTTGTGGACAATACAAATAGTGTGGGCTTGAGGCCAGCCCATTGCTTACCATTGGTAGTCTTCCTTGTCACTCTCTTGCTTGCTCATTATACAGTGGCTTTACATCTTGTTCTTGAGTCAGTCCCCTCCTTTGGAGCACAAGTTCTTTGCCATCCTTTTGATTAGATGACTTCTATCCTTCCACTCACATCAGGAAACTACTTTTTTCTTTTGCCTTTACAACTTCATGGAATGCGTCTGTTTTCTTTTTTTTTTCTTGGACTGCAGTAAGAGCATGCACATTGATGTGCGCATGCTCATTTTGCTCACTACTGAAAATAACTGCCAGTGCTCAGACCCGGACAGACCTGGCCCACTTAAAGCCCTGCTTATAGTTATTGCCCCCACAGTAAGGCACGTCAATAAATATGCAGATAGCACCTCTCATCTTTTCCTCTCTTCCCGCCCGCCAGGTGAGCCGTGTTGTAGGCAGAAGGGAAATCCTTTAAAGAGAGCCATTTTCTCTCAGAATTTCCCTTCTCTGTTTGCCGCGCAGGAGCAACGTTGCCGTGGTGCCAGCCTTGACATTGTGGGATGATTAGGAGAGAGATGACCACAGGCAGACTGCTCCAGCACGACCCTGCTCTGACCTTTCACATTGAGTGTCAAGGCTGCAGTGTAATCCAGCAACAAGTGAAGCGCAGAGGAACTAGTCTGCGTGATCCTGCCCCAGGCCTAACACAACGCTAGTTATCTTGATTTAGACCACGCCCCTACTTGGATAGGCCCCAACCCTTAGAGAGGATTGTCCCGCCCCTTTTAGAGCACCCCCAGTTTTTTCCCCACTTAAAGCCCTGGCTATGGGGACCTGGAATAATTTAAAATGTCGCTCTTGCAGGCCAGAGGGATGGTTTGTAGTTGTTTGGCAGCGATGACAGGGGCGATGGGTGGTGCAAGCTGCAGTGGCCTCCTGGTCGGAGCCCTGGCATTTATTAGTTTGCAAAATAAGCCCTGTAGAATTCAATTCACTTTGTTTCAAAGCACTGCACTTCTGGGTATTTTATTTGTGCACCGGAAGCAACCTGCTACTCAGGCAAATATGTGAGGTTTATGTGGCATTTTAAGTCATTTTAATAAGGCTTTGCAGTATCCCGGAAAGCAACAATCTTCTGAACAATAAAATATGTGTCTGACTAGATACAAAAATGAAAACATGTTGTAACCTCTTTTGCTCTCTGCGCCGAAACCCTCAGACGTGCTCTCTCCTAAGAATGAATGTGTGGTTTGTATTCCCAAATTAGTAGGCGGCACAAAGCGATAATTCAGGACTTGTCATTATCATTAATAAGAATATAATATTTTAGAGGTGTGCAGGCCTGTCTAGAGATTTAGAAAATTACAATCATTTCCTGTAATGACATTCCTGGGTGAACTCTGACTAAAACAAGGAGGAGATTCCAAATACATTACTTAAGTGATCACGTCATGTTACTCTTTGTTGCGCTCAACGTGATTTCTTTTTAGGCCTAAGGCATTCCTGAGGCAGAAATAATTGTTTCGAGAAACCATAGGAATGTCTGGCTGTCAGCCAGTGAACTTAATAAGCAGAGATCAGCAGCTTATGCTGTAACTTGTGCGCATCCTTTAGGGTGAAATGGAGGTTGACCTTGATAGTGGCTGGTAACACTCTCTAACTCAGATGTTTGTGAGTATTCACAACCCCTTTTCTGTTAGTTCTTCATCCTGCAAATAATTGTAAGTTTACTCCAGATAATGGCTAGAGCAAAAAGGCTTTCCAGGGTGGGAATTTTGAGACAACACCTTAATATTTAAAGATACTGTGCAGATGTGCCTCGAACGGGAACCTTATTTTGCTGATGGAGAAGTAAAAAAGCATGAGGACATTTTCACCTGTTGGAAAATGTGCAAGCGTAAACATTACAATGGACTGGAATGCAGTCTACATTATTGTCCATGGCTGATAATATTTCAGGCACCACAGGTGTCTAGCTCCTGAGTGCACACATCCCAAGGTCGCGAGTAGTGGCAAGCTTGATGCAGGGCATGGCCTCTGGCCTGGCTTTGTGTCTGACCCCCCTCACACTTCCTTGGTGATCAGGTAACCCACTGCTGCTAAGGATGGTCAAAGGCTGTGTTCTGTGGGGTGTTGGTCACAGGGCTTGGCCAAAGGCCAGGCCCTATGTTGAACCCTACCATGGGGGGAGGGGGGTTAGCTGAGGGCCTGGCCGGAAGCCAACCACCTGCAAGCGGCCAGTACCCCGCTGTGCGCAGTTGTATCATAGCATGTCCTCTAGCCAGGCCTTGCATCCAAACGCCTGAGGACTGCCAACCACCCACTCCACACGGCCTATGGACTTTGGCAGAGGTGAGGCTGGCTGCAGGCCCTGTTGCCAATGCTCTGTGGATGCCAATTCCCCTATGAACTCCACAGTAATCCTGGAGCTTAATCAACCCATGGAATCGCAGTAGAGTGCTAGATTCCCCCAGTGAAGACTGCATGCTACCACAGCGCCAAGGGTATGATGCTTCATTGGTGGCACCCACTAGAGTACCGCAATACTGATGTACTGTTGGTTCTTGTTGAAGTACTGTGGTACCCACAGCACAATTTAATTTTCCTTACTTTTGTCCCCCAAGATGTTCCTCTGTGTCCCCTTCACAAGAGCCGGGGGGCATCAGAGTATGCCTATTTTGCCCCCTTATACTATTTTATTTTAAAAAGTTCAGGGCGCATGGAGTCCCCGAGTCCTGTAGTGGCCTTCGCAACATTTTCTTCCAAGTTGTGGATGACCAATCAGATTGTGCAGCACCAAAAGGGCTGAAAGGAGAAAAATGTTGCCTTCAGCAGGCTCTATTTTTTTAGATTTATGGTACTGCAAGAGTCCCAATATACCTAACGTTTCCACCCCTTCATGACCACCCGAGCAACTCCTTCAATGCAAATGTTTGTTTGGAGCACATCAAAGTGGTGACAAACAGTGACAGGAGCTTGGCTATGGCAACGTATGTGGAAACACACCATGAGGGCAACTGCAAAGAGATGCGATACTACACAATTGACCATGTACCCAAAATAAAGAGGGGGGTGGCAGAGAGAAAATAAACTGCACAATAGTTGAAATCAAGAAACTCTGTGGCCTGAAACCTACTGGATTTAATCAGGATGAAGTGCTACATGTACACTTGAAAAGCATATCACAAAACACCTTGATTTTGGTCTGCGACTGCAATCTGTAACAATAGGACATATGAATACGGAGGTACAAATAGGAATGAATTATTTAGCTGCACAAATCAATCGCAATCCTGGTATAGCCGACTGGTAGGGCTGAATCTTTTGAAACATACTTAAAGAGCACTATAAGACAAAAACAGATTAACTACAAGAACACGGTATGGGATCAAGCAACAATGGGCACATGAAAACACATTAGCAATGAAAGCTTAATATACGCTAGCAAAAATGGTTTAGAAAATGTCAAAGGAACCCACTGGAAGGTAAGCCACTCAATATTCAATCGACTGGAAATATCACAAAAATGAGTTAGACCAAAACAAAGCCATTGTGAAAACATACACATGACTTAAACATGATTCATACACATGACTTAAAACTCAGAAAGGCCATACTTTGATGGCAGCAAAAACAACAGTTACCACAAGGACGTATAATAGCACCTTGACACCAAAAAGGGAAATACAAGTGATTGTGATCTTTACAACTGATAAATTGGCCAGCTGATAATATAATTAAATAATGAACTGTTGCAATCATGAACAGTAAGCAGAGGAAATTATTAGGCACTTTTTAATTGGCACTATCTCACTTATTAACACCCGTGAACTTTCGGACTACAACTCCCAGGAATCGGGGGGTAACAGGAATTGAAGTGCATCGTTGACTTGACGTTAACAGTGAGAAAGTACTTAACTTTTATCCTGTGATCAAGATCCTGGTGGACCGAAATGCGTCAGGGTTTTGCTGGGTGATTTTTTGCAAAAAATTACTTTTTCACCCATCAAGTGCATATCTTGTGTTGTAGTTTATGACAACACAAAGTGTGATGTAAGATTACACGGTGTGGTCCTGCCGAGAACCTGCAACCCCATTTTGCAGTAATATATATATAACATCTTACAAGTATAACTTTCAATTGGGACAAGTTAGAGAAATGGAGTTTAG
Organism: Triturus cristatus; assembly: GCF_964204655.1. Lineage (NCBI taxonomy): Eukaryota > Metazoa > Chordata > Amphibia > Caudata > Salamandridae > Triturus > Triturus cristatus. Next base: position 504,107,878 of record NC_140582.1, read on the forward strand.
GCTCTCTGAACTCAGAATTTAATAACATACCTTTTCAGAGAGATTGTTTTTAAATTGTGTGTTTGAAAATGCCACTTTTAGAAAGCAGGCAATTTCTTGTTTAACCATTCTGTGGGCCTCCGTTGGTTTGTGTATTAACTGTCTGGTTTTGGAGTGACTGGGGCTGGGGATATATACTTAACTTGATATTTAGAGAATATGGGCTTTCTTTCCAGGTGCATAGACATAGATAGAATTGTTATAACGTGTATTTATTAGCTATTGATGAAACCATGATGCAAGTTCTCAGGAAGGTTGACTATAAATAGTAATATCTCTCCTTGGAAGCACTCATGAAAACATTTTGTATCTTTGGGTCCAGCCATTTGGGGTGCTAATTGTGTCTTTATCCAATATAGTTGAGGGAAAAATGTGGAAGCAAATATTTGTAATTAATACCAGGATATAGACAATGCTACCATTATGTAATACAAATCAAGTTCTATCTTACTGTTGTTGGTAAATATACACAAAAAGCTTAATGCCTAGATTTACACCACCAGCTTTTAAGAAATACAAAAAACAAACACTGTGAAGCACACTATCAAGCAGCCAGATTAAGATTATATGGGTTACCTTTGATGCCTCGTTATTCAATGCTAGAATTGATGGGAGGTATTAAAAAGTATTTGTCCATCTACTAGACCATAACACTTCTAAGGGGTATTTAATATTGCTATTGGGATATATATCAAATGTATTTACAAGGGTGTCCCGGAGAAAGATGGGAAAAAAAATAAATAAAAAAAAATAAAATAAAATATATATATATATTTAAGAGTTTCATAGAGCGCTAACTAGACCAGAGAAATCAGGTATCAGAGTGCTTTACATGAGCAGCAGTTTTGTTACAAAAGAACACATTCTTTTTTTAGGCACGGGGAGATTGTGATTTGCCCAGAATCATAGGATGTTTGAGCGTCGTTGCTGAGACTCGACTCAGTTCTCCAGCTTCAAACTCAACCACTTTAGCCGTAAGGCTACATCTTCTCCCCGAATGTTCGCTAGAAGAACTGGGGACCTCGTCTCACCTTAAACCTGCATTGCTCTTGGTTTTCAGGTCTTCAACACAGATTTCTAACACAAAGCTTAATACTTGTCAGTGAATGTCATGATTAGGCGAATTTACCTATTTTAGTTTAGTGTTGCACATACTTTGATTGTTTTAAGTGGTTTGATTGTTTTGTAGTAATTTAACTTATTCATTGACAAGGTTTTGTTCCAAGTTCAAGTTCCACGTTCCAGCTATGATGAAAGTGGTGACTGCAGCACTCCTATACAGTGTCCCTTGCACACTAATACTACAACTTTCTTTTCATATCTCCCCAGATAACTAACCCAAGACTTGCTTGGATTGCCACACTGAAACATTGCACAGTCTTTCTGTTCTGGTATTACCTTGTAACATAATTGCCTGTCACTGAAGTGGTGTCATGTTACCATGGGTAGCAAAGTAAGGATATCTAAGGAGAGGTCTTAAAGAAAGAGCCTTATCTTAAATTAGAAATAAAACATGAGATAATAATTAGTGTTGCTTGCTGATTAAAGCAGAATGAGTTATTGGTGTTCCATGCAGATTAAAGCAGAACAGGTCGCAAGCCTACTGCAGCCCCCAATTAGCCTCTTCCACTGGGTCTGGCTCTGCAAGAGTGAAGGACTATTCCTCAGATATATTATCTGATGGCTTTTATTAAGGATACAGGAGCACTGTCATTGTATGGTGCTCTACCTAGAGTTTACATATTTATTAATATCTGCAGTATGCAATATTTTAAAGACCATTAAAAATTGTTATGACCTAAAAGGATCATGATTTGTCATTTAAGTATTTTGGACACTGAGCATGGCATTACCCAATGCCAGTTGCTTTTTGGAGTTTCGTAATGAGCGCATTTAAGTTCAAAGGTAAAAGACTCCCGATTATATGGTATTTATTTCTTTAGACGCTTCTGTCTGAATTCATCCATATTTTTTTTTAAAATAATTTCGTCTGTAGTTGTCCATATTTATTTGGTGGTTTTTTTAGAAAAAAGAAGTTGCAGCTAGTATATTTATACATTTATTTAACCAATGGAAGTACACTTAAACGTTGATGCCTGGTGGTTTTGGTTCCACGAGAGGCAACGAATAATGCATCACCCATGTTCAGTAAACCTAAGTGAAAATATTAGCAATGCAGTATAAACACAGGCAAACCTACAGCTGCTTAACCCCTTCGACGCGCATGACGGAGCGGTTCCGTCATGCACGTCGGTTGCGCTGTGCGCATGACGGAACCGCTCCGTCATGGCCCCGCCCGCGCACGGAACCTTCAGCGTGGCGCGGAAATTTGCGCCGCGCTGAAGGGGTTAAAGCTTTATTAAGAAACCTAGGGCCAGATGTAGAAAGCATTTTTCCAGTCACAAATGGCACGATTCGCAGTATCAGTGTTTACAACCGGAAAAATGCGTTTTCAAATGTAAAAATGTGAAATGCGATTCAGTAACTTGTTACCAAATCACATTTTAAATTTGCAATTTTGTATTTGGAAGGGGTAGGTTTTAGGTGTCCCTTCCAAATACCGAATTGGTATGGTATTACTGTTTTGCAACTAAATTCCAGTCGCTAAACAGTTGTACTCTACCATCAGATGCGGTTCCCGAGCAGATCAATTTTGTAGGTAATCAAGAGAAGTTCAGGCTTTGACGAGTGTGTGAATAAAAGCAGAACTTCCCGCCGGGTGAAACCATGGAGCCTAGGCTTCAACAGTGATAAACCTATCACAGTAGGATTACCAGGTGGTATAATTTTATACAGCACTTAAGTATAATTGTGCGATTGCTGCACTGTGTAAAAGTTGGCCTTTAGTAAAACCAACTATAGGAGTGGAACTAGGTACAACATTAGAGAACACTAAGGCATGAAGAATAGTAGTAGGGGTAGGCTAGAAACATGTCGACCGTTAGGATGTGGGCTCATTAATATCCCACATAGTCCTAGTTTTTCCCCCCGTTTTTAACCATACCGACTGGGGGTAATAATACGTCATCTACCTCACTCCTCCCCAGCAGAACATTCTGCCTCACATAGTCTTTTCTAACAATGCTCCCTTGTAGTCCGTTTGGTCGCAGCATGCCTCGTTCCATAGCAGAACGAGAAGGACCCTATGATGAAGCATGCCACCAAGGGGTAACCCTGGTAAGTGAGGTTTTTACGAAAAACCTCATGGTTTTTCCACGAAAGTGAGTAAACAGGAGCAACCAGGAACTCCACGTAGAAAGTGGCAGGGTACATTATTTTTTGTCTTTCTTGAAAAACATCAGCCACAAAACCTCTTGTATGTTTTAAAAGAGTATAATATTACCCCATAAGTAATAACAACCTAGGTCACTTATAGAGTGCCCGTGACAACCAAACTGCCTCTTGGTTTATTAATGGAATTTGTATCAGGGCGTTGGGGGGAGAGGCATGAATGTAGCTAAGTTCATGTTTAGGAACTATCACTTCTAATAAATGCCACTACATACATTTATAGAGCTCAAGGTACTAAAGTGAAACACTTCTACATGGGAAAGAGATATACATTTTTGAATTTTAAGAATATGAGTCTTCATCATATTTTCACATTGTGTTTGTTGCAAGATGTATATGCCAAATAGACAAAAAGGTGGAGGACACCATCCTGCTCACACACTTCTTGAAGACAATGGGCCTTTTCATGGGCGTACGATAACAAATCACTATATCAACTGTATGGCTACCAGCAATTCTGCACCTATCGAATTGGCTTGAAATAGCAGTGGTTCGCCCTGCAAAACATGTATCAGCTTTATTGTTTATATTGAAGAGTTGCGAGGTTTTCTGCATATTTGAAAAACAAACAACTTTTTATTTGTCTTTGGACAATTGTGATGAATGAAAGAATAAAATACTTTTTATTAAAGAGGATTGATTTTTCATCCAAATAAATAAAACTTATTTAAATTAACACACCACATAGAAAAAATGTTAAATTATGATGATGCTCTACAGCAATCTTTCATTATTTATTTTAATGCCAAATATGTTGATGGGTCAGCTCGTGTTATGGCACTCATACACTAATTGTATATACTCTGAAATCACAAAACAATTTATCAGGCCCAAAAGCATATGTCCATTCATCAGGAGCTGGAGGAATGCGAATATTCACCAAATACCAGAGTGGCCTGCATAGCACCCTATGCCCATTTCAGGCACAAACTGAATACAATGTGAAGGGAATAATTTCAGCGGTGCACTAATTGTGTCCGACTCAGACTCACTTGTAATGTAGTCTGAAACGAAAAACGTTGGAGTAAGTGTGTTTCTTGTGTGGTAAAAAGCAGAAAACATCCCAATATTTCACAGAGGGTTTGAGAAATGATATCTCTATCAGCAAAAGATAATTAACTCGTTGACAAGAAAGGTAAGATCTAAATATGCTAATGTAATTTTCTGTAATTTGTGTTCTTCTGGTTAGCCAGTCATGCTGACCATCAAACGGAGGATAGGTTTAATGGAAGAGGAGTTCTTGAGCAAATCCACGACCAGCACAGACTTCAAAGAGTAGATTTGTGATCTTCTATCAATACCCAAAACATCAGAAACATTCTCAGATTGTAGGAGGACACTATCATTAGAATTTCTTTTTTAAGTAATTATTTTTCCCCCACAAGCAAGAAAAAAATCCATGCCACAGAAAAACACTGACCACTAAAACTATTTAACAAATTGTAACATCCAATATCAGTATTCAGGAGGCAGTGAGCACACAAGAAGATGTCCAAATCCAGGTGTTGATTTCGTGAAAGGATTTCTCTTTATTGCGTTATTTTTCTTAAAAATAGAAGACCATAGCCGACACGTTTCGTCTCACAACAAGACTTCTTCAGGGCTTTGTAGAATGTCAGAAAAGTGTATTCAAAAGGACATTGTAGATTTCAACCAAATATCAGAGAGTCCAAATTTGATGACATGCCTACTACATAAAAGTCTTTGGAAATTTGGACCCTCTGATATTTGGTTGAAATCTACAACGTCCTTTTGAATACACTTTTCTGACATTCTACAAAGCCCTGAAGAAGTCTTGTTGCAACAAAGCAACAAGATATTCCTCCATTTCCCCAATTTTATCACCCTACGGATTAAATTCCAACTCTTTAAAATTATTCCTAGACCTCTCCGATCTTGCCTTCCACACCAATAGTGTGCCACTCCTCTCTCATACTCCAAAAGGCTCTCACAATTAGCCTGTCATTTTTCTCTGCACTTCCTTCAACCTTAGTTTAAAGTTTAGCTGCGCCTCGTCCAGCCTCCTAAGAGCTTGATCCCTGTCCACAACTGGGTTCTGTGTCTGTAAGAAGGTCGCGAGTACCCCTATTTCTTGCTCAAGGAAGTATAGCTCTTCTCTAGCTTGCTTGCTCTTAAATGATGCATGGCTATGCAGAATCCCCCATATAAAAGCCTTTTATGTGTCCCAGATTGTTGCTAAAGAGGCAGACCCTATATTATCTGAGAAACACTCTTGGCTGACCTTCCCTATGATCTGACCAATTCCTTCACCTAAGAGAAGTGCCCGATTGACTGTTCACCTGGGTTCTTCCAGCTGAACAGGAAGTTCCAAAGGCACAGTCATGGCTGAATAGTCGGAGATGTGCCCGGCAAGTACTTACCCTCTCCGACCCCCTACAAAAGGGTGTGGTCAACAAAAAAAAAATCTAATCTGGAGAAGTGGCCATGCTTCTTACTATGGTATGTATACCCCCTCGATATTGCCACACGTCAACCAGGCCAACATCTTGCAGCGCACTTTCCAAGGATTGTCTGGTCTTTGGTGTATGAATACAATCTCTCCTGGTGGATCCATTGAGATTAATGTTAAGATCTCACCCAAGAATTAACGGAAGTGTGAATTTCAATAAATTCCACTCCAAAGTCGAAAGGTAGGATGAATTATCCATATTAGGGTCATAAAAGCCCGCATGCAGAAAGTTATAATTAGAACACCTCATCCGCCATAAAACCCATTTCCTGAACAATCAGTTTCGGAGCCCAGAAATTCCAACCCCACTCCTTTCCTTATGACAACTGTACCCCCTTGGAATATTCAACTTGATCATAACAGCATACTGCTCTCTATTGCCCTCAGGTGGGTCTCTTGCAAGATCATGATATGAGCCATGCTATCTTCCAAGTACTGAAACACAGAATACTGCCTCCCCTAGACCTCAGCCGATCTACATTCCAGGTTAAGAGCCAGAACTCCCTACCCATACCCATTTGATAAAATTCTCACAGGCAACACCTATTATAATTATATTGCCTGTGATTACTTTAGAAGGAGGACCGTGACTAGGAGGACTATACATTTTTTTTTCTTCCCCAATGCTTCCCACCCAGTGTCCAACCCCTACCTCAACCCCCCCACCCCCCAGGAGAAACCCTCCCACCTATAATTGGCATTTTAAATGCCATATGGACACCACACAGGAGGTGAAAAAACTATAGTGTTATAGAATGCACCCCACCTGTCCACACGGTGCCCTGCCCCCACACTATACCCCTACTTAATACCATTTCCCAGAGCCGTCTCACAGGTTGGTGTCTATTTGGATGGATTTGATGAAGGCATCCCGTCCTCCAGACTACAACAGTTGTGCATTTGATTATTCCACATTATGCGGCGCATGGGCAGGAATTTTAGCAGAGCCATAATCCCCAATTTCTGGAGTTGACCCATTTTTCTGCCAAAATCTGACTAACGATGTTCTGTGGCTTTACACACATCTGACCTTATAGTAAAGGCAAATCCCTTACTAGTAAAGGGACCATTCATTAGTGTTGTGCTCAGGATAAGCTATTTTGCTACGTAAGACAAAAGTTTACAGAATCTTCCTGAGCTTTTGACGACTGGAGTTTCTCTTTAACAGGTCTCTATGAGCTCTCTGAATCTCCTGCTCGAGATTCACTTTGGGTCGGTCATTGAGGACCGTATCCTTAAGAAGTGTTACAATAAAGCTCTTCATGTCTCCCTTTAGCTGCCTCTGGAACATTGAGAATTCAAAGATTATTACTCCAAGAGCAATTCTAGATTCTTTCCAGGTCATCTCTCAAAACTTGATTTTGCTTTGTCAACACAGTGATAATGGTTGCATTCTTTTGAATAACTTGTTTGGCCTGGGACACCGCCTCCTCCAGAACCCTGGTGCATTCAGCTTTTTACTCCGGGCCTGGCAGGAAGCTTGAATCCCTGTGTGACTGGCCTTGGAGATCTTGAATCTATTTTTGATCCCGGCTATAAAGCCTAACAGAATTGATGCCAATGATCCGTCGAGCTGTCCGGGCCCTTGGTCTCATTAACCTTGTCACTGACTGATACAGAGGCCATCTCCCCCTGTTGCTCTGCTCGTGGTCTTTGATCCCCTACCCTTTCGCACCTCGCAGGGACTGCAAGAGCCTCAAATCTATTACTGATGGTTATCTGGGGGGGTCACACTAGGTAGGGCCTACTGGTGCAGGATCGGCCTGTCTTCTGGCTGATACACATCATGTTTCCATATGGTTAATGACTAGTGAACTTTGACGGGCCCAGCGTTTTGCCTCTCATCCCCAGGGTTGCAGCAGAGTCTACCCATCAACACTCTGCAAAAAAACAGGTGAAGCCATAACCTTGTAAAAAAGAGTTTAATGACGGGGTGGGCAGTAGCCTTTTTCCTGCTCCTACCCACAGCACCCAGCGGCTTATTAGGCTGACCAGGTGATCTCCCCTCACCAGACCTTTTCATCTTGAAAGTAAAAGCCCCAGTATCGTTCACTAAGCAGAAACCTTTTTTTACAGTAATTTTAGGGGCCACTTGAGAGCGATTTGCGCTAGTCTTGGTGTTGAGCCTTACCTCGGAAGCAGGCATAGAGGGGTTGTACATAGCGAGTACCTCAAGCGCTGATTCAGGTTGGAACCTGTCTCATCCACAGAACAGGCAGTAAATGGAGGTTCGCCTTCCTTTGGCCCCTCACAGAGCAACTGCTGAGACTGGAGAACCTTCATGCTCTCCCCGGATTGTCAATGCCTGCTCAAACATAATACACCAGTTGTTGACCAGCTACTTCACAACTGGACAACAAACTCTAAACGGATCAACCTAAGTTCAATGAGAAAAGAAATTTAACTTGCTGCTAATGCCATCACAGTAGAATTTGACAAACTACTCAAAAATTAATCTGTAGAAGGTTTATCCAGTTGTTTGTTTTTAGAATTCCTTCACTGTATATTTTTCTGTGTGTAGTATGGATGTTGGGATGCAAGAATAGTATGTAAGATGTGAATGCAGATATTTATGTTTGGTTGTTGAGGGGCAAACCTAATTTGTCTTAGTAGTGTGTTTTGATAACAATGTATTTGATGCTCACATTATTGATTACCTATATTCACTTGTTTTCAGTATATTTGTAAAGCACAAAAAAGAAAATATATAAATGAAATATGAATATATCTTTGATACAAAAAATCTTTTTGCTTATTACTAAATAAAAAAACAAAGAAAAAAAGCAACAATTGTGTGTAGACATTGTAGTTATGGGGAATACTGATGTGTTGTTATTCTGATTTCTGACAGTATTTACCAGTAAAAATAAGATAGGTCGGTTAAGAGGCATCGACCTTATATATTTGCTCTTTTTCCCCCCTCTTGGACCTCAAAGCAACTGGGGAATACCTTTTTTCCCATAATCGACACCTAATGGAAAGACAGCGCTCAACACAAACACCATTTACCACTATATTATGAAAGCTGAATTTGAGGGGGGTGATGTGTTAAAAAGAACATGTGAACATATTTGTTGTGTAGCATTTTGTTGTGGTTGTGTTACATTATTTCTTTGTCCTGTTATGTGTTTGTCCCCCTTATTGTATAGTATAGCTTCATTGCTGTGTTGTTCTGTAGTTGTTGTGTCATATTCTGTTTTGACTGTGTTGCCACTTTGGTTTGTTGTAGGTCATTGTGTTCTGTTGTGCTCTGTAATTACAGCAAATTAAAGCACCACCTTCCTTTTAAGTTCCAGTGACAAACAACCAATCATTACTGCTGAAGGTGGTACAATAGCTCTGCTCCAGAATTTCAACTATTTAAGACGCCAGTCAGACCAAAACTATAGCAGAGACCATGACCAGGCCTTCTAATGCCAACATTATAGGACACGGCCCTAGGAGTTCAAGAATGAGAATGACAATACTTGAAAATAAATAAACTCTGACAAGAACCCTGCCTCCACTCCAGTATTTTCTGTGGCATCTTGTCAGCCAAGGTTGTGAGCACCTACTTTAGAAGGGCGTGGAGCAGGAAGAGTACCTATGTAATAAAGAATACAATATAAACATTTACCCATGCCACACATGTCTATAAAATGCCAAAGGGCACTTGTGTTGATCTAGGTACAGAGAGAGCAGAACAGGAAAAGCATTGCTTAATCTATTTTCTCTGCAATTGTTGTTTTGCCCTGGCTTGGTATACATTTGATGTTCGGCATTCCAGTTGCTCCCAAAGAAACCTCTACATAGAGTTATTTTAGAAAGTATGTTTTGTAGACATTGCCCTTGCTTAACGTTTACAGATGATACCCCAAACTAACTGCACATAATTGGTGCACTTATTTTGGAAACTGTATATTTCTTACCGGTTATATTAAAATGACAGGACATATATTTTCTTTTCTTTAGAGTTTTATATAGCGCAAACTTGACCCGAAGGTATCAGAGTGCTTTACATGGCACCAGTTGCGTTCGACAAGGACACATTTATTTTTTTGTTAGGCATGGAGAGATTAAGTGATTGCCCAGAATCACAGGTTGTTGAGCGTCATTGCCGTGACTCGAACCCGATTCCTCAGGTCGACTGCCCTAGCCATTAGACCACATCCTCTCCCCTATACATTTAATTTTTCGTGTTAGTGAAGGGTTTCTAGTCCTCTTCATTGAGCTTTATTTCTTCAATACGTTTCTTTCATATAAAAAATATGCAATTTAGGGCTGTACTGGGATTGGAATTAAATGCATTGCATAAGTAGCTGAGCAGTTTTGCATTGGCAGCTGGGCAATTAGGCATTGATATTTGCACTAACAGATGAGTGCAAAATGCTTGTGCAAATGTCGCCTGACACTGTTCAGTCAAATGTTGTTTTGAATTAGCTGGTCAGTGCAAAAACTTGCTTAGTCACTGGTACAATGCATGCTATACGGCTTCAGGTAGGTCTTTGCAGCGAGAACTGTTGTCATTTGAATTTATCTTTTAGCGTGCATTGCTCATTGACATCCCTCAGGAACGGGTTTCTGATTTTCCCTCCTTACCTTTAACACTCAAGACTATTAACACAGTGTAAGTAACTGAAGTCCTTGAATGGCAGCGAATGTTACACCATCCAGCGTTGGCACATTCCCCAGGATGACGCACATGTCATACATCAAACTAATCCAAAATAAAAGCGAACATCAACTGCGGCTGGACAGAAGAGTTTGAGATGCTGCAGAAATACGGCAAGATGAAGTTCACATTTGTCAAAATATAGCAGAAACCAGTGAATCACTACAAGAATCCGGGTCTTTTGAGAAAGCGACGACAACCAAACCCAATACCCATTTACTTAGAAGATCGATGGCTACCCCTCATCCACCTCCAACAACTGATCAGAGAGCAAAGGATCTTCAATGTGTTATCTGTGGTTTATCCAGAACAAGGCCCAAAGGGACTGACGGAAGAACAAAGTATGTGAGTCTCAAAGGGCGAACATGTTTTTATCTGTAGCTAGTTTCTTCCAAGATGAAGTTTTCAGCAGAGTAGCTGATCTAAACATTAAGGTGAATGTATTTGCAGAGGATTTGTGTGCGTACCTGAGCTGCATGCATGCATAGATTCAAAAATATGAATGAACAATGAGCTAGCTCCCAGCAGCAACATAACTGCCAGCCTTCAGTTAAGTTTGCACTCTATGAAAAAGCAAATGAAGTGTTAAAGCCACTCTTGAGTACTGGCTACGGGTTCACACTCACTAAGAGATAGAAATATTGGTCAACAGTGATGAAACTGTATTGATCCATAATAATGAAATTATGATTTTTCTGGTGAGAATGTAAAATGACAGAATTCAGTTTTGTAAGTCTAATAAAAAGAATGTGCCACATATGGGATCAACAAGAATGCCTGATATTGTCTAAAGATTTTTTCGATCATTGTTTAATATCCGCAAAGCAAAATTGCTACAAACTAAAGTTCTTGAGTTCGGAACAGAAGCCAACAACATTGATGATGGCTTTGAAGATATAAGTGAAGAAGTGGAAGACAATCTCATGAACAAACAGTCTTATGCTGTGCAAAAGTACTGTATTTCCAAATCATGTTTTATGAATTACATCACAGCAAAAAGAAAACTTTGCTACACATGACTGCACACGCAATCTATGACAAGTGCAAAAGTAGAGAGCTATTCACTTCAATGAATAGGATTGGTGTATCCAAAAGTTAGAAGTTATAATGACATAGTATGGAGTAGGAATTTGTTAGCAGCTCATGCTGTAAAATCTTGGGAGTCCGACAGCACGCCACTTGCAAGTCACTTCACTAGGAACGGATTTACAATTGCTGCTCTTGATCTTTTTAATTTTTTTATAATACAGCTCCTCTTTTTCTGGAACATCCAGCACACGTAATACTGACATGGTGCTTTTTCAAGACTGTACCAAGGAAGTAACTGCATAAACAAACGAAGCTGCAAACCTAAAACAGCCTTGACAATGTATGCAAAATCACTACAAGCCATCAACACATGCCAGTCTACCAGAAAGTTTAAAAGTGGCTGACGACATGGATCTTCTTCTACCTGATGCTGCGGTCCGCAAAGCTGATTTAACTGAATTTATCATATCACTTATTCGGTGCGGACTGAAGGATAAAGAAAAGCCAGTTCCTTCGTGGTCTGGAATTCATGCTCTGATCTCCAAGAATACTGTCCCACTGAAGAAGATTCGGTTTTCACCAGTAATATCTCCGGTCACAAATTGCTCAACAGTATAAGCAGCTCTAAAACATTTCCAAAATGTGCAAGTTCAGCTTGAAGATCAGCCTAAAGATCAGCCTATCCAGACAATTTTCTGCAATGGTATTTTCATTATTGTAACTGACATTTTTATGAGTAATCCAGTAGGATTTGATGATCTTTCTCCAACGATGGGCGTTTTCGGCATGACAAAAGTTGTGTTCAGGTGTGCAGGAAGTTATCTCGGTGGATGTGGCATTGACAATGCATTTATTGAGGCTGAAATCTTTGGAAGCAAAACTGTCCAGGCAGTATTGAGCGGAACTCATTATGTTTGATCGTTACAGGGTATGCTAATCATATCTGAGGCTATAGGAACATTGCGTTGGAATGCTTTCTGGAACAAGAATGAGAAATTATGTTTTGAATTCCTTAAATCAGAAGTGAACAAGGCACAGGGTACACTTTATTCAAAACATATAATGCAAAGCCAAGCAATGTTCAATACACTCAGTTGAAAACCTGAAAACCAAGTTCAAAGTTTGTCAAATAACGTGAAGAAAAATCAGAACTTTGCAAGTACTTGGGAAATGATTTACACATAATAGTTCCAGTGAAAAACTTGGTACATGCTGATCAGGAAGGTAATTAGGAGCAGCACATGAGGACTGTGGTGTCCCTGATAACTGTGTTTCGCAAACGCGATTGCATAAACTACCTGAGATATGGGTCCTGGTATTTGAAAAGAGTGAAGAAGCTAGAGGTGGAAAAACCATACCTCTACTGAAAATTCATCCAAAGACATTTTGTGGTGAAAGACAGAGATGGAAGCTTCAATGCTGTGGCTCCAGATATGAAACTGGAACAGACGATCCAGAGATCACAGAAAAGCTCCAAGGGAATTGTTGGTCAGACAAGTAAAAGTGAATATGTTGCTCAATGGCAGCTAGTTTACCATGAAGTTTTTCTATTTCCAATGTTTTCAGAGAGATGACACATTCAAAATTAATGGGCCATTGTGAAACTGTTCCTCACCACGAACTTGTGGGAAAGAGAGGGGAACATTTTAATAAACATGTTCACAGTCTTCTTCATTTCATGCAGCAGCAAGGAAAACCCTTTGAAATGACTGAGCCTGTGTGACTACACAATTTTGTGACCAAACAATATGTGTATAAGGATATAAAGACACATCTGCAAGATGCCCTGAAAATGGATCGAAACTATATGAAGAACTGAAGCAGAAGAGATTTGTATTGAAACAGAAGCTGTTTGAACTAATCACTAAAGATAAACTTCCACGCTTTAATTGCCATAGTAAGAGTTTCGTCCAACCAGCCACAACAAAACAGTTTGCAAAAAAACAGCTTTCGCAAACACATAGAGAAATGGATGTAGCAAAAGAAACGGGTAAACTTATCAAGGACATTCTGTTTCATGATCTTCTTCCAACAAACACATTATTTGATGGAGATTCTGCAACCAAGCCAGTGAAACACAACCTCGTACAAGAGATCAAAAAACAACTTTCACCTGAAGAATTTCAATTCGGAAAAGTGTCCTCATTGATAACTGTTGTTGTTGTGGATTATATGTCACAATTGCAAATGGTCAAGATTTCATCCATGCAAAACTTCGGAGAGGTCGTTCAGACTGTTCTACGGGCATCAAAGTCAGTGTGCACCTTGCAAGAACTACTCATTGTCTTTGACAGTTATCTTGACCTGTCACAGAATGTGAGAGAAATCGGACACATTTCTACAAATGGAACAACTGACCTTGCCTGCATCAAAAATTCAACACCTATACCTGTGCAACTTTATAAATTCTGGTCATCAACATCGAACAAGATGAACTTGGAGATGTTAACTCGCCAAAACATAGCTGATGCTTCTGTGAACACTGAATTTAAAATTATTGTCAATGAGGAGTTGGTGCCTGCTGAGATATATTCAAAAGGTCGGGCCATATTGTTAAATAACTTAACAGCAAATTGGAGGCAGCTGACCTTCGTGTTGTGCCACATGTGCTGTTCGAAATGGTTCCAATAGAATCATTGTACTGTCAAATGACACAGATGTTATTATTGTGCTGCTTCGATTTTTTGCAATATTCATAAATCAAGGTTTATCAGAGTTATGGATATGTTATAGAACAGGCGAGAAAAGACACTTAATCCCGCTTCATATTCGGTACATGAAACGTGATCCAGAAATGCCCAGTGTTCTTATCAATGTGTTAGCAACTACAGGAGACACCCATAGTCCCAGTGGAGACCTAGGTAAATGTGGTAACATATAACAATGTCTCAAAGGGAATCAATAACAGGATAAACTTGTAAAGATAACTTAATTATAGTATGCATTAAATGATCACAAGAATAATCCCAAGAACAAAATTTAATGCAGTAATATTGTCAAAAGGACAACCAGATCTGATTTGCATAAATCAAATTGCAGCCTCAACCATGCTTTTAAGGTTGTATATTAAAGTGAAATAGTGAACACTTTGAGCTGGTGAAGACATATAAACGGCGCAAGTGAAACAACTGAAGAAATATAAAGAAAAAATGCTACAGTGTCTTATCAAGGCACATATTCTTACAGGTGATGACACTATGAGCAAAATTGGAGGAAAGCTTGGAGCGTTAACTGTTGAATCTGTGAAGTTTCTAAAAGGATTTGCTGAGACAGAAGAAGAATGTGACTGTAAAGACGTAGAAAAATACTTTGTGCGTGGAAAACGAGTTCTGACTGTCACACATTTGATGATCTTCGGTACAGTGAGTTCAAGAGATCAGTCCCGCTAAGTGATCTTCCACCGACATCATATTCTGTGCATGGACACATTAAACGAGCGTTCTACTTGATCAGAAGATGTGTAAATGTTTTGGATCATGTATATGTAGAGAACGATCTTTGTGAATTTGATTGGGAAGATATTGATGGGGTGCTAAAACCTACGAAATTTATATAGCCTCTACCCACAGAACTTACACCTACATGCACTTGCAACACCTGTGCTACAAAAAGATGCCCCTGTTGATATGCTCTTCTCAAATGTAAAGTATTCAGCAAATGTACCATGAGCTATAGCCGAAACAAATAAATAAAGTGAACTAAGAAAATGTGTCTAAAACTGGAGTGATAAACATTTTGTTTTCATATTCAGATCATAAACATTGTTTGGTGTATACATAAAAGGATTAAAAACCATTACTATTTGTTGCATTTTTATATATGCCTCTTCTTCCTCTATTATTGCCGCCAATTTGGAAAATAGTGAAAGGGTTACAGCAAAATTAAGTATATAGTTCTCATGGTTCCTGAAATATTACATCATCACTGCAACATATCTGCCATTTTAAAAAATGTCGTCCAGAAAAATTCAGCCCGGATCAGCAATGTCTGCCCAAGCTAAATTACTTCTTTAATGATCCGAAAATACAAATCAAAAATGAAAATCACTCAACAAGAATTCTTTTACAGTGGTATATCAGGGGGTCAGGATTATGTAGCAGCACAGCAGTCCTTCTTCCTGGCAAAGTAGCCTCCAGTCCAGAAGTGTACTAAAGTGGTGGAGTCTAACGTCCAGTATTTATACACAGTTGCACCTTTGCCTTTACTTTATAAACCTTATTGGTTTAAGGCAAACTAAACCGCAAATATAAACTGACAGCAACAACTCCTTTTAGAAGGCAACAAGTCATAAATTACTAGAGATAAACAAGTTGCGTTACAAAACTGAAAAATCAACTTGATAATCTTGTACACTTATGGCCTGATGTATTAAAGGTTTTTACCCATTCTGTGTCTATAAAAAATTGAGATGATAGCTAAGGGTGTCACATGGGAGGGGCTTCTAGAGGCTTGCCTTTTGAAGTGCATAGGTGCCCTGCCTTCCTGGCCCTGGCTTCAGACTAACTGCAGGTGGTATGCAGCCATTTCTGTGGAGACAGGACACAGCCTATTCAAGTGTAAGTGGGTAGGGCCCAGCTCTTCCCTCCCATCCTGCCAGTGATGGCCCCTCCAGTCACACCTAAGCGCCCCAATGTGTGTGGCTGTCTAGGAGGAATATACAAACCCCAACTGTCATCCATTCCAAGTTATGTGACCCAGAGATGGGCTGCAGGCGCCAAATGGCTAAAGCAAGAAAATAACAGCCTTCTAAAAGTGGCATTTTCAGAACTGGACTTTACCATAAGTTAGGATTTTAAATAGTGATTCCAGAGACATCAAACTTGAAGGGGTTATCTGTTCCCATTTGAAAATTTCTCATATAATATTTAATGAGGTACATCTAATGTTATCCTATGGGAGAGGTAGGCCTTGCAGTACTGAAAAACTAATTTAAGAGTTTTTCACTTCCAGGACAGGTAAAACGTAAAAGTACATGTCCTACTTTTAAATACATTGCACACTGTGGTTCTCCCTCCTACCCCCAGTGTCCACTGTTGTGGGTGGGTCACTTCAGTTGTTATAAGGGCACATCCTACGAATCTCCCCCATCCCATTGGTGTTGGGTTCTCCATGATTAATTGATGTGGTCACACCAAACAATTTCAAAGTGATGAGTTGATAGTATTCCCTCCTACTTCCTTCCTGCCACCCCACCCCCAGACAATTATGACATCTTCCCTTTGGTCTCTCCTCACAGAATATGTGGATTCATGATATTATTGCTCCTGACCTGTTTTTCTATTTCTTTCTGTTTTTTATATTGTTTATGTGTTTTGAATTACCTTGCTATTATTGAGTTATTATGCTCACTGTGCCTTATCACAATTCGCTGAAAGTAATGCAAGATATGTAATGCTTGGAAAAAGTGAATAAACAGATTTTAAAACAAATACATTGCACCATGCTCTCCGGGCTGCCCAGGGTCTACCCTAGGGGTGACTTATATGTATTAAAAGGACGGTTTAAGCCTGGCAATGAAGGCAAAAAGTTAGGGGAAACCAATGTCAAGGCTGCCAGGTCTAACACAAGTTATTTTTACAGTGATTATAACTTGCTTCTTATATGTAGCATTTTAAACCATCTCTGCTATTTCTAAGTGCGATAAACAATAGTTGTTATTTGCAGCCATTTTATTGGTACTGAGTTCACCTCCCAAATCTAAGTCTAACATCTCAGGCAAAGATCTTAGGACTTTAAAATCTCTGCAGATGTCAGCGGCGAATATTACCAAACCGAGCCATCTTGCATGATATTTGTTAGAGGAGTATAAACGGAACCCACAAAACACACTTGTACCTCAGGTTTACTTCTGAAAACCAACAATTATACATTACTAATGACAAACTGTATATCATCCTTTGACACTATACTTTTTTCAGAAGAATCAACCCCACGTGTGATGGGTCTCACAGGATACAGGAGTATGTATTTCTGTCATGAATGGTTTGGGCCTAAATCTGACCACAATTCAGCAAGCTGGTTGTTGTCACTTTTGTACCTTTTGTAGCCTTGTCTCAAACGAAATCGTACATACCACACATTTATGATAAAATAACATCCCTGTACACTTTGCTTTGCCTGGTGTGACCTAGTCTGACCTTAGTTTCGATGAAGCAGGAAACTGATTCATTACAGTGGCGGCTTCTCCATATGGGGGGAGGAGTGCCGCCTCACTGCAGGCACAGCAAAAGTGAAAAATAAAAGGGTAATAAAATTACTTTATTACCATTTTATATTTTTTCCTCCGACAGCCCGAGCTAAATAGGAGGGCGAGCGGGGCCATCGCTGCAGATTGGCAGCAGGGAGGAGTGGTGGCTGGCTACAGCAGTTTAAAGTGTGCACATTACAAGAAGCGGTCATGTGACAGGCACCCTGAAATGCGCAGTTTAAACCTCTCCAACTCGCCTGAAAGAGTGCTGAGCCAGCCTGCACCAACCAATCCGTGGGGCTTCTCTCATGCACCCTATTCTGTATGCTGTGGTGGGAATTCCAATTGCGAATGATGGTTGTGAAGGAGTTGAACAGACCAATGAATGAAGAGGGATGACCTAAAGCCGCTCTAAACATGTATATACGTACGTATGTATTTCTTTTAGGTCTAGCTTTAACTAAGACCTTTGGATTTTACTAAAATTATATACATATTATACTTTCATCCACTGTTTTGTATCACATGTTTCTTCTGTCCACCACAGCATACAGCATGGGGCAGTAACACAACACACTTCAGCTAATATAACTAGTGAAGACATTCCGTCATTGCACAAGGGGCACATCCACAAACAAACTAGGAGCCATATTGATCAAAACTTCACACAATGCAACATAGAAAGTCACCATGCTGCGTTGTACTGCGTGAATGGGGAAGGGCAGGAATGTGCCATATTTACTATTTTACCGCGCATTTCTTTCCTTTCCTAGTGCTGGTGCACTTTTGGCTGCTTGCGCCAATGCAGGCACTCTTGCGCCATGTTGCAAAGGTGCCTGCATTGCAGGCAAGATTGCTTTTGTGCAGGAAGGTACACCTTCCTGCACAAAAACAATCCTCAGGTGCATTTTTCTCTTTTTAAGAGTGCTGCAGAAAGCAGCACACTGAGAAAGAGGAAACAACGAGAAGAAATAAAAATATTGTTCCTTGTTGCGCTCTGGTGGGGACGCATTCCCAGGTCTACCAATGTTGGTAAATCTGGGAATGTGTCAGAATCCATGGGTGGGTGCATGGGACCCACACGTTCCACCCATGGCATGCCTGTGCCGCAGAATAGTGCAAAGCAGTGTTTGCGCTGCTTTGCCTTACTCTATATTTACGAATCCACTAAGGGCCATGCAAGGTGGCCTTGTGTGGCTTGATAAATCTCATTTAGGTTTTGCGTTACACTTGCATACCCTTGTGGAGCGCAAATGCTATTGCAACACCTTGAAAAATGTGCCCCTTGTTCCCTTCAGAGCCAGAAACTACTATACCAATGTGTTACTTTTGAGCACAAAATATACTTTTGCTTTTAGCCATTTTTTTTTTAAGATTGACAAAGGCACAGCAGCTTTCCCACCAATAACGTTTTGCACAAGCCCGAACAAAACAAGCACAGACAAAGCCAAAAAGCTGTCAGTCAATGTCACACCTACTGGCTTTGCCAAAGCTTGTTTACTACATGAGTCCTTCAAAACATTTGAAACCGTCTCTAGGTCAGGCCTAAAAATAGTTGCCACGCTAGACACAGCAGCCAGTTCTGTTGACATCTCCAAGAGAAATTCAGGCTAACAAAACTATATACAAAAGGGTCGCTCACTATTTTCAGAATATGACTTGTTTACGATAAATGACATAAAAGCAAACCCAGAAAAACATGTCCGTCAGAAGTATTTTAGAATTTTAGAATGGAATCAGCCTGTTTATGACTTCAGAGAGAGGGCTGATAACAGCTGAAACCACTTAATTTAAACCACATTTCCATTCTTCCCACTGCAACAATATACATGAAGGCTGTGGTCATTTTATTTCTCTGTTACAGCTGTTGCCCATACTAATCCGCAGCCTCACCAAATCTGGCGTGAACGATAGAATCACTGGCTGCTGAGGTCAGGCAGAAGTACCACAGAGCAAACTTTCACAGTAAATTTGTAAAAATTTTACTTTCTTGATAAATCCTTTTGTAATGGTACTTAACCTCTGAATGTTCACTTCTTAAGTTTATTTGAAAGAGTAATTATACTGATGTTAAGCCGCCATCCCATCTTAACTTTTTAGGTCTCGCTAGAGCCAGCGCATGCGCTGGACTGGCGAGACATTTAGTAAGCAGGTTTTTCGACTGCTACCAAAGGCTTTTGCGGGCCACCAGCTTGCTATTACGCGCACAAGCGCGCGCGCCTCGCTCCGCCTCTCCAATGTTCTGTTGCTGATCTCTTTCACTTTTGCGCACGCAACTCCCGTTCGTGCCCGAACGTTTTGTTTACACAAACATTACCGGCTTGTTTTTAGAGGGCAGTGGTATTTATATTTTCCGTGTTTTACTCCTCGTTAGTACTGCCCGTTTTATCGCCGCACTGTTTTTATGAGGCTTGGAACAGCCGTACCAATTCCTGGCACTGGGCAAGAAAACACGTTCACACCGATGTTCACGAGCTAACACGACTCCAGTTAGCCCTCAAAGTGACCGGGCGAGCCCTATGCACGGTAGTCACCTTTCGCATTGAGGCGCGTGCGCTTGATTGACCTTACTTAAATGGCAATGTTGATCTCAGATCTGTCCCCGGGGCCTACATAAACAGGATTAACATTACATTATGGATGGATCTTGCCCAACAAAAGCAACTGCTACAAAATGCTTTTAATAAGGCGGTACGGCTGCATATCATTCCGCTCGCGGCAATCACTCTTTCTGTCCCATCAGAGAACTTTCTTGGCGCTGCTGAAAGACAAACGGGTGGCTCTGTTCAAGGAGTTGCCGATAGATGCAAACGACGGATGAAGCAACGGCCTCCCTGGATCATCAACTAGCCCCATGCGGCATGCGGCTGCTTAGAATAACTGCTTCTGGGAGCCCCAGCTGGATCTGCGCCGCGTCCGCCATCGTACATGGAGCAGGGGCGGTGGGCGCGCAACCCGTGCCCGGTTTCAAAGGGACGACCCCGTAAGTTCTCTTGTTGCTCTCTATAACTTATCATTCTGCTACAAACAGTATGAGCCTTATCTGCGTCTAATTAAGAAGTAGTTTCACTTCTGAGCATGAATGTGCATTTGAACACACGTTCTATCTGACTCTCTAATTGAATGCAATCAACCATTTAATTTAAAGTGCCGACGTAAGTGACTACTTTTGTGAGAATAACATGTGCAAATGGTGTTTTCCTAATTGTCAGATGGGAGTGAACCGTGTACATTGATGTATAATATGCATGGAACTCTGTTAGATCTTATGATATTGATATGAGTTATAGGTGCCTACTTTGGTAAATAAGTGCAGGGCATACGGGCACAATTGTGGTGGAGGTCAAAGACTGCATCATGTGGAAAATGGAACACAGACAAGTCAAAGTTACATTTGAAAACAGAAAAGGTGTGAATCTTGTTGAGTGAACTGTGAGTTACAGCGATACCACTGCTATGCAGGATACTTCATCAATCACTGTGGAGAACATGAAAACCATCGTAATTGACTGGAAAACTAACCTAATTGCTATCAACCTGAAATACGCATTGGCATAGCCAATAGGTCTCGCCTTTGGGACCTTAGAAGTATTTAGTTATACGGCATAATATCCTTGGTGCAACCATATCAACTGTTGCATGGCTAAACACTTATACGGTCCCAAAGGCGAGACCTATTGGCTATGCCAATGCTTGTTTACATTGCAAGCAGTGTTGAACTGACACCGTATCGGTTGCAAATGCACCGGAAAAGGGATCATTTCAAGGGAGCAAAGCCAACAAGTAAGCAAAGCAAGTAACAATTGCTTTAACTAATATGTGCATAGCGTCTAAAAATTCCTGTTGCCCTATTTGTGTTCATTAAAAATATTGTAATTTTTAAAATCTTTTGTACATATAAAATATGAGAAAATCAATTTCAATTAGCAGGCCCTAAATTTAGCTTATGGCCGAGTGCCACGTGCATCAAATTTGTCACAGCTGCTTAAGGTACTCTGAAGTACCATGTAAACAACCTCATGTTTTTTTCTTGTATCCACCTGCGGACGGACACCTGGGGCTCCGGCAGGTTCAGTGGCATCATGGTTCTTTTGGTTCAGTCTGTAACAGGCCCTGGTCTAATTCATAGGGAGGTGGGCGAGGACAATGGTGTGACTCAAAGGCCTCCACTCTTCCCTTCTGTTGAGAGGTCGATGCCAGAGACTGGGTCCTACAGAGTGTGGCACAAGGGGTCGAAATTCTGCAGGAAGCCACATTTCCGGTTTCGCAGTGGCAGTGCTGGAGGCCAGCTTGTGGGGGACAAACATACATGGGAGCATGCACACCCTTGTAATCCTGTGACTAGGTACCTAGTAATCCAACTGCGGTGGATGGCGTGCAACACCTGGTTCGCGCTCTGCCCAGGCGCGCAAGATAATGAGACGACAAACCGATTAACTCTTTGTTCAGAGTAGCTTGTGGGGGACTCCAGATGACTCAGTCTGCAGACATCGCCAGGAGGGTGCATTTCTGGTTTGTCAGTGGCAGTGGAGTAAGTGCGACATGTGGTAGAACCCTGCAGGAGGGTGCATTTCTGGTTTGGCAGCAGCAGTGGAGTAAGTGCGACATGTGGTAGAACCCTGCGGGAGGGTGCATTTCTGGCTTGGCAGTGGAGTAAGTGCGACATGTGGTAGAACCCTTCAGGTGGGTGCATTCCTGGTTTGGCAGTGGCAGTGGACTAAGTGTGACATGTGATAGAACCCTCTGGGTGGGTGCATTTCTGGTTTGGCTGTGGCAGTGTGGGTGCCCCGCTTGCCAGGAGTTCCGGATGCCTCACTCTGTGGGCTCCACAAGTAGACTGGAGGTGCTTCTTGGTAACCAGAGCTTGGCTGTAGTCATATGGTATAAGAAGCATGCTGGTGGTACATGCAGCACTCTGGCCTGTAATAGAAAATGTGTGTGGAGCCCTCCTGGTTCTCTTCACTAGCAGCATTTCTGGTTTGGCAGCGGTGCAGATGGGTCAAGCACTTTTGGGCTGGCTCCTTGCATTTATTTCCCACTTTTACTTGCCATTCGTCTCTGTCCTCATTTCGTGCTCTCCTTGTTGCATCAGAGAGACACAAGCATGGTCTCCTGTGCCGGGAGTGCAGGACTCTCTTGACAGTCTATGGTTGATGCACTTTGTTTCCCACTTGTTGTGTATTGGGGCTGGTTGCTTGGGCACCAGCTCCCACTTACATCAGCATTCTTCTACATTCCCCCTGCGGTACAGCAGGGGGTCAGTTGACTTTCGGTGAAAGGCCTACAGGTTGGTCACTAAAGCAGTGCCTTTTTGTGTGAGGCCCAAGTTACACTTGCTTTTGCGCTCCCCACTGGAGGAGATCACCCTGATTCAGGGCCCTGCTGGTTTCTGGGATGCTTCAGTTCTCTCCTGTATTTACCTTCCCTGTTGCATGGGTTGGCTGGGCCACTGTATCTGTTCTGTTCTCCCAGATGTTAGATAGTGGGACATCTTCCAGTTTAATTCACTGTATGGTGTGTAGCCTACTGGTTGGGGTCGCTGCCTCAGAGTGATGGTCTGGTGGTAAAGTCCTGCTACAGCATTAGTCCTGTGTCTGTTTAATGTCTGCACGTTCAAAAGTTGCTTCGGGGCTTTCTCTAGTAAAACTTACAGATTATCTGACAGACTGTGGCCCCATCGTTGGAGCTTGACAGAGATACAGTGCCTCTATGGTTGGTATCATTTGTTTGAGCTGGGTGTGTGCTGCTCCTCCAGGCCCTATGTCTACTTGGTTATCGATCTTTGGGTACTCCTGTTGTTGGCAATTTGTGTGACTGGTTGAAGCTCCTGCCCACTGATCCTAAGGCTTCAGCCTATATGCTGTCCTTTCTCACCTGGGCTCTTTTCCTATTGGATTTAGGTATCAGTCACTGAAGCATGGCTGGAATACTGCAGTCTGGTACTGGCACTGCCAGGAGTATCTTGCTCATTTCTTTTATGGGTGCTGGGGAGTACGTCCCTCCAGGCTCTTCCCTGTTTTTTGGGGGGTGGGGGAAGGAGGTGCAGGCCTCTTGTGGTTCCACTCCAGGTCAAGGGCTCTTAGGCTGAGAGGTCTTGCTGTGATGTCTTTTAGTGCCCTATAGCGGTCATCAGTTTTCTTCCCAATGGTCCTGGGTTTGAGATGTCCACAGGTCCTGTCATGTTTGGCTATTTGAATGATCTGTGTTTCTCAATTTTTGCAAACTCTTTTGCTGCTTATTGTGCCTCAATGTCTTGCAAGACCTTGGGCTTTGTGGCTTTTCCTCTTCCCTGCTCTGTGCTTGTCGGTGACTCAATGTCTATGGATTGTTCCATCTTGTGCTCAAGTGTATCTGTGGTTTCTACTTTTGACAATGCATTTTCTAGCATTTTCACATGGGACCTAGTGGCTCTGGTACCCGTCATCGCCTAGGCCCAGCTTTTGTTTGTCCGGTTTGTTATCTTTTGTTGTTGGTTGATTCCTCTCCTTCCACCTGCACCACCTTGTGTCTTGGAATTAGTTGATACTGATGTAGGGGTGTTGTTCCTACCTCTGGGAGGGGGACTTCTGTATCATCCACCGTCTTTCCTTTAACACTAAGGATTGGTTTTTGCCATGTGCTTATCTGTTCATTGGTGTCCTGTTTCTTAGGATCCTACATCATGGAGGTTCTTCCTTTCTGGGCTTTCCTTTGCTTGAGAGGCAATGGAACGCTGTGCTCTTCTTTGTAATGTTTGCATGAGCCCTTTCATTCTCTGGGGTCCTGCTGCTGGTTTGTCTTGCTGCCGAACCTGGCCGATGGTGGTTCTTTGTTGGCAAACATTTGTTTCCCTGGGTTCTATGTAGCCGCTTGTATGGTCTCCTTGCACTGGGACCGGGCTGATGTGTACATCCCTGCAGTTCCTCTGGTTGGGCACATTGGTTTCAGTTAGGATTATTTGCTGGCTCTTCTGTCGGTGTTTTTGATGGTGGTCCAAGGCTTCTGCTGTGAACCCCCCTCTGTTGTCTTTTGCCTCCTGATGCGTGGGGCCTTCTCTCTATAAATTGGTTCTGCCTTTTTGCTGGATCGCTTGGCTGCTTAGATGTATCCGTTCCTATTGCTTGGTGTAATCATCTGTACTTCCAATCCACAGTTCTGCTGCTTTGGGTACTGGGTCCCACTTTATTGCCTTGTGTTTGGCCTCAGAGGATGTCCGTTTTCTGTTTTCCATTTTAGTCCTGTGCACTATGGTAGGAGTGTCTTCCGGCTGATGTAATGATATTCTAGGCTGTGCTGGGGGTCCTGCTTTATTGTGAGTAGATCTTAACCCTGACCTGGCCTACACTGGGCTGTGTTGCTTTACATGTTTCAAACTATCCTGTTTTGTGGTGCAGTGTGGATTACGGTTGTCTGCTGGTTTATTCTTGTGTCATTGAATGTGAAAGGCATGTCGCTGTTGAATATCCTCGTTGAGTAAGGAATAGGAGAAAGTGGAGGTATAGGAAATTACTGGATTACTTACTGGTACTCTTCATTATTCTGACTGTTCCATCCTTGTCTCAGTACTTACATTCCAACCCTTTTGGGTGGAAGTGTTTCATCTGTGGCCTTGAGACATATGCTTTATATTGCTTTATATGTACAGGAGGTTGCGTAGATGAACCCTCCCTTAATGGGTGTGTGTATGGAGGTATGGCCTGTGGATGAAGTTGGGCAAAACATCTATTTTGGAAGGTGGAGTGTCTTCCACTTTGAGCATGTAATGCAGTGAGGAAGGGGGGATTTGAGCAATATATAAATAACATTATACATTACTCTGACTCCACATTTCTCAACCTATTACTTAGTAAAAGCAGTGTGCACCTCTATCACCCCTCGAAACACATTTTTCCTCTCTTTCTTTTATGTCCTGGGGCCCACCAAATTTGTATGTAAAGGAGACAAGTCCTTATTTCCTTTTTCTTAATCTCGCAATCCTACGAAAAAGACTTTGGATGGGAGGGTGGAAGCATCAGTAATAGAAGAAGGAATGCACATTCAGAGTAATGAAGTACTAAGTGCAGGTACACCAAAGCGTAAGGGGTCTTCTTTGCTACCACAAAACAGAAACAGTTAGGAGTCATGCCGGAAAATAAACAATAAATGTATCTATAGCATGCTCCTGAAAATAATATATCTCCAGGTATAGTGCCAGATTTCAAACTCTTTGTACTATGATCCAGTTGAGCTTAATGGCCCAAATCCAACCTGTAGTAATTAACAAAAATCAAAGAATTTACACATGTTGCTGCAGCACAAATATCTGTAAAATGTGTATGTGCCTACTCCCCCTATTTTGCAGCCATTCCTCTTGTAGATCTGGGTTGTAGAGGACCTAGAAGAGGGTGACATGCTTTATGATAAGGTAACACAAGTACCTTTCTTATTCACCTAGTTAAAGTAGATAAAGATAACTTGTATCCTCTTTTTGCTGGACCCAAATTTAAAAATAAGGATTCGCAGTTTCTTGAAATCTGATGACCTGTGCAAACAGATTTTCACTGCCCTGACCATATCTAATTTACTTAAACTCAGATGTTCCTCTGAAACTGGATCTGAACACAACACAGGTACAACAATGTTTTGCTCCCCACGAAAGTATGAGTGCATCTTTAGAATAAAACCTGAAGTGAACCTCAAAGATACTCACCCTGTCTAAATTTGGTTTCTAAAATAGGGAATATTCCTCTGAAACTGGATCTGAACACAACACAGGTACAACAAAGTTTTACTCCTCATGAAAGTATGGGTGCATCTTTAGAATAAAACCTGAAGTGAACCTCAAAGATACTCACTCTGTCTAAATTTGGTTTCTAAAATAGGGAATATTACATACTAATTCACTTAGCCCCCTTAACTATCTCACAGTAGTTGAAGCAACCAGAAAAACACATTTCAGTGACTTTTTAAACGAACTCTTGCAAACGCTCACAAAGAGGTTCTTATAATGGTGACGGTGCCACTTGTAAATTCAATGCTGGTAATAGCTTCTTCACTTTTGGCTTCAAAACATCAAACCACTTGGATAACCTAGATACCCATCTTTCAATAATGGAGAGAGAATTCCAAAGGGACATAAAAGCCTTCAATTACAATTTCAAGGTTGCTAATGACCAACCTTTGTCAAAACTGGTCTGAAGAAACTGCAGAATGTTTTCTGATACACAATGAACACTGATTTCTTTGGCACCAATCATTAAAAGGAATCCCAATCAAAGTAAGCCTAGTGATGATTGTACACTTTTCACTTGGACTCCCTCCTTGAACCCTGAACTGCAGAAGATATTAAAAGAGATAGACCTAGTTTTCTAAACTCCTCCCCCTCAATGTCCAAAACGCCACCATGAGATGTCGTAGCAACATCTGAGGAATGGTCTGGAGAATCACAGGGAAAGAATCCAGAGGTAAAAACGAAACTTTTCCTATTAACATCGCTATCAGAAACAGAATCACCTCTTCCCTCTGCATACTGGAAGTCAATCGAGGTAATAAAGCAAAAGGGGATAAGCATACACCAGAGATTTAGGCCATTACCTTGTCAGTGCATCTATGCCCATTGATAAAGGATCCTGGAACCACAGAAATTTGGGGAAGAAGGGTATTTAACTATCTGTAAAGAGATCCACCTTTGAATGACCAAACTTCCTGCATGCATCCTGAAGCACCTGTGGTAACAGTCTCAGATATCTGAGGATGGAAAGATTCTGCCACAACTTTGTGAGTTTCCTGAATGTGGACTGTCCTCAGAGATGTTAGATTTTTCCCCATACCAGAATTGTCTGAACCAAATGGGTGAGTGATGGAGACCCGGTACCAAACTACTGATTGATGCAAGACAGTGCTACAGCAATATCTGAAATTATTAGTACTGCGGAACCCAGGATGTTTCTTGCAATAAAATGTACCTCATTTCACATTGCCATGAGTGGCTTCCAGTCGGGTGAATCACTGTGCAGTCTGGTAACTAAAAATTGCCCCCCCTCCTTATCCTGCTCATATCGGTGGAACGTAAGTTTCATACCATCACCTTGAAGCAATTTAATCAGGCAATTATGCAATGTAAATCTGGATCACCTTTAGACCCATACCCCCCAGGTGTTAAAAAGGGGTATTGAAATTATCAATCCAATTCTGAATTCCTTACTTAATCAATCAGTCCTCTCGGCTCTTTTGCCAAATAATTGAAATTTAGCTTCGGTTAAGCCTTTGCTTAAGAAACACAATGCATACCCAAAGTTCCTGTCTAACAACCCAACCATTTCTTTGGTTCCTGCGTCAATCAAAATCTTAGAAAAACTGATAAATGCCCAACTGGTCAATTTCTTATCATCACATAACCTTCATCAATGTTTTCAGGCTGGTTTCAGACCTAGACACTCCTCTGAGTCTGCACTCCTCAAAGCAACCAAATCCCTTCAGCTGATGTTAGAAGGTGGAAATAATGCTGTGCTGATTCTTTTAGATATGTTGGCAGCCTGTGACACGATTCATGATGATATTCTCCTTCAACACCTGGCAGAGATAGGGATTTGTGGTCATGATTTCATTCTTTTTTAGACAACCGAAAGGGGCCTTTTAAATCAAAGTAGAAACTGCTTAAATAGGGTGTTCCCCAGGGCTCGTTGCCTAGCCCAACTTTATTCAATGTGTACATGTCCCCCTTATTACTCTTATGAAATCATGTTCTATACCCACCTTGTCTTACACGGATGTTTAGCAACTGATTCTTATCCTTGACAAGACTTCCACAAACTCAGAACTAAATATTAAAAACTGCCTTTCGGAAGCTATTACGAGGACGAATGAAATTTTCCTGAAGTGCAATGCGGATAAAATTGAAATTTTACCTTTTGGGAAGAACAACCACTTCTCTATCTCAGATTGGTGGCCAGACAATTATGATAGGTGCCCCCTGCCTACTAAGGTGGTGAAGAATTCGGGAGTCAAGTTCGACAATGATTTGTCTTTTTAGCCCTATGTATATACTATGTCAGAAGTATGTGATTAAGTCTCTAAAAAAGTTAGTTGACTTTCTACCTTTTCAGCAAGGAAGTTGGCTGTTTACGTCGTGATCACCTCAAGGTTTGACTAGTGCAATAGTCTCCTCTTGGGACTGCCCGATTATCTGATCCAGGAGCTACAAGTGGAATAAAATGCTGCTAGCTAAAATACTAGTACTTCAACTCCCTTGTCAAAGCTCCATTACAGTTGGTTTGCGGGAGCTCCATTGGTTACCAGTTGGTAAACAAATTATTTTTAAAGTTTTACCTATTGTGTACAGGGTCCATTATCAAACTGGTCCCAAATTCCTCCCTGACTGTTGTGTTCACTAAAGGCTACCAAAAATGTTGAAATCTGCCTATAATAATCTCTAGCTATCCTGAAGTTTAGGTTACCAACTAGGGGTGCAGATCTATATCTGTTCTCTGGGAAAAGGCAAGAAAGAATCTTCTGCTCACTCTAAAGCAAGCTGTCAGGCTTGCTACTTTCAGAAAGCTTCTGAAAACAGGACTGTTTTCTCAAACTTAAGTACTTATTTTCTAGAGGAACAGGTTTCTTTATTTGTTTTTAGTGTTGTTAGCGCTTAGATGTCTCTTGAGGTGATTGTTGCACTTTACAAATGCCAAGTTAATTCATACATTCATTCATCCTCAACAAGATTGATGCAGACAATACCAATTCTCCATCAGTCAATTCTACACTTATAACTAATCATCAACCACCCTAGAGTGAGATAGTGAAAAATGATTTGTCTCTTGCTACTAAAGTCAAAATAATTGACTCTCCATCAAGTCAAGCAACATCCAATACAGATGTCTTAAAGAACATAGACAGCTTTGCAATGTTAGCTTAAACACTTTCCATTTTCACGGATTCAAACAAGAGTGACGGATAACCTGTGATGCCGGACCAGAAATTTCAAAACAGCAATTTGCTATTTTCAACTCAAATCCAGAAGGTAACAGGATCTGCACAATCTCTACATGTAAAATGAAAGGAACCAACAGTAGATAGATCAAATGACGAGAACGATATGCAGAATAATATATTAGACGCATTTGTTTTTTACCAATGTATAAATCAGAAGGAGAATTTGATATATTAAATTGTCAAAAGATTTATATAGTTTTAAGTTCTTTCAAAGAACTAAGTGAAATTAATTCCTCAAATCTACTAAATGCATGTTTCCTCCAAAATAACAACTCTAGTAGAGAAATATGAGAACAACTTGGTTAACACAATCTATAGCGCAAAACATATGGGCACACAGAAAGAACCTGGTGGAATAAGGGATTATCATAATTCAAGTTGAAAAACCAAAACACACAGGCAACAAAATAACATATTTTAGGACAACTCAAATGTAATATCAAGGACAAACGCCAACTATAAAGATCCCGTAACACATACCGAACATATGGACTTAAGAATTATCACTAACAAATTCTTGTCAGTGGATCAATCTGTAACCATGCCAGTGGAAACTGAACAAATACAGGGCTCGAAAAATCTGGAAAATGGTACTAGTCCTGCAGGTCTAGTACCTTGAAAAATCTCCTCGACCTAACAGTAACCTACTTGACCTCCGTCTCTGAAAGCA
This sequence comes from Triturus cristatus, assembly GCF_964204655.1. Lineage (NCBI taxonomy): Eukaryota > Metazoa > Chordata > Amphibia > Caudata > Salamandridae > Triturus > Triturus cristatus. The sequence goes on from NC_140582.1 coordinate 504,138,164, forward strand.
GAGCAAAAGTGACAAGATAACAAGATTTAAAGGCATCTTTATTGCTCATTTGCTTTGTGAGCAATAAAAAGGCCTTTAAATCTTGTTATCTGGTCACATTTGCTCCGTTTTCAAAGACGGAGGACAAAAGATAGTATGTTTTCCTACTCGCCAGAAAGGACGAGTAGGACCTAAAAATAGCTCGACCTCATAAAATTTACCTCGCAAATGCGAGCGGTCGAGTGGATTTGTCGAGCCCTGAAATAGACACCTTAATAAAGCTGAATATTATATGCTATTACTAGTAGGTTTTAAAATATTGGCAACCACAGCTGTGATTTCCTCTTCTCCTCCTGTAACATTGCAGGTATCGACAGACAGATAAAGCTCAGTGAAACTAATTTATTCAGTTTTTTTCAAGGAATATCAAGTAATTTGTATCCTATAATCATGGAACTATTCGGTAGAAAACCATTTTGAGACCGATTCGGTCGGATTGCTTTCCAACAAGCATCGCAATCGGCCTCTAAGAGTGTTATCATCAAGTCTAAATCAAATTACATGTTAATAGGTCAATGCAATAAAATCAAATACTTGCTTAAAAAATATCTATTTTAGCTGTACCTACTAAAGGACAAACATAAATATTACTACATTTTAGCAGAATTAGACACGATCTTAAAAAAATACAGTGTTATTGCTCAATATAACCAGTGATTTTAACCAGAATCGTTTCCCTCCAACAACTAAGCATGTAAATGCAAATGACTCTACCGATACATTTTACAGCATTCCACCATCATATTTAATGCTTCAGGGTAAAAATAAACTGTTTATGAACACTGGCAAATAAACCTACAATCTTTTGTTCTACTCCGGTTTATGGTCATTCAGTGGCAGGCTAGCAAACGATCGAACAGGAAAAGCCACATTTAAGGATCCACTCTCGCTAGCCACGACTGATTATTCCTATATACATTACACAAATGTCCATAAATGTAAAGGTTGTGAAATCATTAACAAGAAGGAGAGTGACCATGATACACAAAAGAAATTGTTTTACCTCAACTATGATCAGTTCAACACTATCAAAACCTTAAATAATGATCACGACTGTAATGAGATTTAAAAGCATTAGATGGAATGGAGAACTCAAGGTTAAAGGTTCAAAATTAGAATTTATTGCCATTAGGCTTAACAATTGATACAGCAGATGGAGTAACTCATGGAAATTGACTCCTAAATTGGCAAAAGTTTATTAAACCAATTCTAAACTTTCTATCTGGTGAATCCCCTCTGGAAAATTGGCCAATTACTGATGATATGTTACGCATCTGGGATAAATTAATAAGAAACGCAAAAAGTATCTACCATGGGGGAGTGCACCCACCGCGTGTCGCCGTGTGGGCGAATGAGATGGATAGATGTATGCTGGCAGAGACCACAGTCTTTGGGGCTAGGGGCTGCCCCAAGAAATGGGATAAAAAGTGGTCGCAGTGGAATGTGTATCGAGGGAATCTCTGTGTGTCACCTACTGTTGAAATGGGAATGAACACATGAATGGGCCGGGAGGAGAGGTTATAGTCCACATCAAGTACTAACAGCTGTCCTTTGATCTGTCGAACATATTAGAGTTGTTTTCCAATCATGCATGTATGGCTTTGATGAAAAACCAATAAACAAATTTATAAAAAAATAAATAAAAAAAAGTATCTACCATAAAAATCTCTTATCCAGCGTCAAGAAACCCTGTTCATGCAAATGGAATATACAAAATAAATACCTAAAAAACCAGTTGAGGTATAAAATACTCGACATAAAAGGAATATTCAAGAAAATGCTTGGGTGCAACTAATGGAGGCTAATAAAATAAACAATTATAAAGCATTTTAGATCTTGATTGAAAACGGAACCAAGATGGTCTCTAAGCAAGATCCAAAAGATTACTAGTTAATTGCTCTTCTGGGTTTTGAAGACTAACATTTTGCAAAAGATTTACTAACTATTCTTACTATAGGGGCAAATTAACAGAATTTGATACCATTAACTCAAACTGGCTTCTGATCACGCTTTTCAACTATTGCTAATGTTTCCTCTATGACTCTTTTCACAAAAGCAATCAAAAAACAATACCACATTATATGTAGTGTTTGAAGACTACCCTATAGAGTTTGACAAAATAAATCATCAGCGCTTATGGAATAAACTTTAAATGGGAAATAGACCAATCTCTCCTGCACTTTGTGATGGAGTTACATTCAAAATCTTGGTTGAAAATAAGACTAACAAATAGGAACGTTATATCACCCAAGATGTCAACCCAAAATGGTCAGAAACAGGGTTGTATTCTAGTACCACTCTTATTTTCACTGTACATTGCTGACCTACCTGAATGCCTAAATCCTGTGGTGAAAAGACTGCCACCTAAACTGGAAACACAAGGGATTAAGCATCTGGTTTACGTTTACAATCTGGTAATTCTTGCACAAACTTCAAAAGGCTTACAATATTAACTAACTCATTTAAACAAGTTCAATTTAGATAATGGGTTCTCTGTCAACTATTCAAACACCAAAATAATGACCTTTGGGAGGAATAGCAAACTAACATCATGGAACTTGGGTAATGCACCAATAGAAATTGTCAATCAGTACGACTATGGGAAATGCTAACTGACAACAAACTATCTTGGACCAATTACATTATCAGAAAAATCTGCTATCACAACAAAATTGGTAATGAGGTTTGCAAAACTATACAGAGGTAGAACAAGTGGCTAATCATTTAAAGCATTAAGAATGAAAATTACACCTTTGCCACTCTTGTTTCCCGTGTATTCAATATGAATAACATAGTCGGATTGCAAAAAAAGTACATGCAAAACATCAAGTGATGTTTAAACCTTCAAACATCTACTCCGTATTGCGCATTAAGATTGGAATGTAAATTAAAACATCTATACATATCTCACATTGCAGCAACAGTAAATCACTTTAGCCGATTATACCATAGCAAAATTGTCAACTTTGTAACATCTATTTTTCACAGAACTAAAAATTAATTCATACAAAAACCTGTGATTAAATTTAACATCCATAGATAAAGTAATTAAAGAATTCAATCTAGTGTCAACAGTAATACATGGTAGAATGAGCTGTGCTATGCGGAAAGAGCTACTAAGAAAAACCTTCCTTGAAAGCAGCAAAGAAAATGACCTTAAATCTTTGATGAAGTACAGACACATTGATTTGGTGAATGAATCTTGTTTTTCAGTAAATCAAGAATACATTAAAACAAATCTATAAGACACAATAAAAAAGAAATACTTAAGATTTAGGCTACTTTATATACAAATATTTGAGTCTGACGGAAAATGGAATCCAAAACCAAGAGCACTTGTTGTTTGTGTGGTTATAAAGTAAAAATGCTTATTCATATAGTTTGCATTTGTCCAAAATTGTAAACATTAAGGAATCTTTATTTACTGACATTTTTTAAAGAAATGAGCATCAGAACAATCAGGGAGGCAATTTAGTTATTGTCTTACAACAAAATCCCATATATTTATTGACAAATTAATTAACATTTTAGACTTAGCTTATTGCATGCTGGAAAAAGGTGATTAGGCTGATCTAACATTTTTAACTGTATATAATAATTGAGATTGTTTTCATAAATGTGCATGATTGTTCTATATTTAACATGTTTTATTGTAATTTGTGTGACAGCAAATTAAAGCTACCGGGCCATCCAAAATAAAACAAAAATATTATATGTAGAAAGAATATAAACAATAGTGAAAAAATGAATAAGTGCTCCAATGGGTCTTGAAAGTGGGACCATAGTGCAAATTAGTCCAGCTCATAAGAGCAAACAGTTGTATAAGGGGTGAGTTGAGCCTAGTGACCAAATCAACCTTGGGACCTCACTCTTCTGGAAGAAAATAATCACTAAATAACTGGTGCACCTTGAAAGGTGACCCTCAATGACCCATGCCTGGCAAAAGATTGTTGGATGAGCAGTGTAGCTTTTATCAGTTATTTCTGTGGTTGCCCATTTACAGAACTCTCCTCTTTCTAAATGGTTTGTTAATTCAGGCTCCATTGTTTCAGACAGAGCTAGCAAGAGTTAGTGATTAATTTTGTGAGAGTTTAAAAGGTTCTGGCCTGCATGAGGTGGACTTTAGGACACCGTCAACACTTCTTCACTGAAAAGATCAATAAAATCGGACCCTGCATCTGTATGCAAAGATATTGGTGAATACGTTCAGGCATGCAGGGCTAGCACTCAGGTTAAAGAGAGTACCTTGGCTGATTATAGATTTTTGGAGTCATTGGAAATACCTAGGCACCCTTGAGAGTTATTTTCCATGGACTTTATTATGGACCTGCCAAAGCATCAAGGCTGTACTACTACAAAGTAGTGGTGGATTCCTTCTCTAAGATGGGACATTTTAAACCTTTTTGAAGATTACTTCTGCTTTTCAAATGGTAATAATTTTTCTATTTGAAATCTGGATTGCATGTACTACCCCTGAATGTAGTCTCAGAGAGAGGAGTGTAATGTATTTCTAAATTGTGTGCTGTGTTATGTCAATCTAAAGGCCAGACAGAGAGGTTGAATAAGACCTTGGAAGAATATCTATGGTGCTATGTTGATACCACAAAGTCTTATTGGAAGTCGTATATGTCTACTACTGAGTTTACAAATAAAAACTCAAGCCATTCCTCCACTGGATTTATTTTCCTCTATGCTACCTATGAGTCCCACCTGAGAACTTGTCCTATGCTACCATCTCCTTACAAACACATGCCCACTGCTCAGAATCTTCTTTTTAAACTGAATTGCAAGTATGTAAATGTGGGAGATTTGCCACTTGCATCCTTTCGTCAGTTGTGCGGTAGGTATGCTGTATACTGGTATAGGCAACTCCTTTTTAGCTATTGCCTGTCCTTTCTAATTAGAAATATTGATGAGATATAATGACCAATACATACATCTAAATAACTTGTAGTTTCTTGTAGATAAATGACTACTCGTGGATTCCTCAAATTAGTCCATAATAAAAATATTGATATGCTATCCGTAGTTGTTCTTCTGGGTTTAAGTGAAACAAAAGAGCAACAGAATCCTGTATAAGGAATGATGTAATGAATGCAATGTCGGTAAGAAGATTTCCTTCAAAGTCTTTCTTAGCATTTTTAGGAGGACAGGAGCATTTTTGAAGATTAATCTGCATTTTTTACCACTTTTAGGAAACATCTTTACCCTGGAAGTTCATATGAAATGAGGTTTAGGCAATAACATCTTCCACTTTTTGTACATTATCCGAGTAGGAGACAACATCAAATCTGCAAGAGTAAGACAGGTCTATCTAAACATATCTAAATAGAGGTTTTAGAGAAATTCTCTCAGTAAACAATTATTTGCATAGAGTATTAGGAGACGTTATGTCCTGGATTGGGTACAAACCAGACTTTCATGCAGTATGTTGCTAAATAACCTACAAAAATAGTTTAGCAATGGCAATTAAGGGCATAGTACATACTCGTTCCAGAGAAATTGCTTGAGGAATATATTTTCTGTGACCTTGCACGTAATTGAGGAATGTCCTAAACCTGAAATACTTCAATGAGGATTTACCATTAAATTTGAGCTATTAATTGATTTGAATACTAGCTCACCAATGCAGGCAGAATGAGGTTCAATAATTCACAAGATGATAAGGCATGCTGAGTTTAACGGGTTGGAGTTTGGCTAATAATTTAAATTAGGCAGCTGATTTTTATTGTTGAAAAGTGTTTTTAACTACTATTAAAGGTAATACAATTGGTCCTGAAGAAGTTGTTAAATAAAATGAGTCTAAATTCATCAACCTTGTAAGGGGAGCAAATGGATATTTTCTAAAAAAACATTAGGATTGACATTGAGCAATGAGAAAAAAAAAAAAAACGATTATTTTTTTGTCATTAGTTCAATATATCCCCTATTTAGAGCAAATAGCATGCAGTTAAACATTGCTGACTGTCATGCTGATAGATATAGATGCATTTTATTATTTTATTCTTAACCGTGTGAATTATTTCACTAATGCTACATTAAGTAAATGTATCTTTGAGCCACTCTTGTATACCTCGATACAATATTGATCCCTAGTTGAGAACATTATATATATTTGATCCCCTGATCTCTTGGGGCATGGGACATGTTCTCTTGGGACACGGACCTCCTTTGATTATATGACTTCTGAGACAAATAGAAAGGGGTTGTAGATGATGCAGCTGGTTTTGAAGATGGTGTGAACCAGCAAGTGGAGACAGCGAAGATCTATCAGGTTGGGGGTGATGTGGTTGCATTTCTTCAGGCCCTTGATTAGGCATGCAGTGACTCCCCCCAACCTAAAGCAGGGCTAGAGGAATCTGGGAAGCCACAGACCTTGGCATTGCCCCTCTTCGGATGTGAGAGTACCAGTGTTTGAACAATAGTTCTGGAGTTACTTTCCTGAAAACACAGACCTTACAATCAAAGAGTATACTACATTCAGAGAGCTGACTCAGACAGCATTGCACCAACTCTTCCTACATACGAAAGTGAAACCCTTTCTCCCAGGAAATGATTTAAGAACACTAACACAAGTGCTGATCCTCTCCCACCTTGGTGGAGAAAACGATCTGCTCAGTGGCCATACCAGGCATCACCAGCTAGGGTTATGGGTTTTATAAGAGAATCAAAAGTTTAATAATATATCAAATATCTTAATATATCTACAGTAAGAATTTACATCAAATTGTAAAAAAGCACTAAATCAAAATACACAACATAGAGGTAATGCATCTATAATAAAGTGATAGACCAGGCCTATGTACATAAACGCTGTATATCAACCTTGATCAGTAATTGATCGCATAAATGGGAGCAATTCTAAAAACAAAAAACACACAAAACAACACAATGCAGTGATCATAAAAGAGGTTGGATGCTTCAAGCAATGTCTGCTAACATGCAACATTTGAGATCACTATCCAATCGCAAACACTATAAAAAGGAAGCCTGCGCTTCTACCGCTAAAGCCTGGTTACTTTGTTACAGTTCCACAAACCTTACTATTCACGATCTTATAGATCGCAAGCACCTAAACGAAGGCTGAAACTAAGAAAATAGAGGCACAAGCACCAGGCCTAGTTCTGGATGCAATACTTACAACAAGCAAACAAAGGTAGGTTACTATAATGATGGACCACACTATTAGAACTATTACGAAAAAAGGAGATCTAATGTATGTGTTATAGAATGGAATTCAAGTATTAGTTAACTGAAATCTATAGGTAGAAACATATGAATCCATGTTCTTTGCACATACCTTCTCTCCATTTTAGGGGTACCTTTAAAATAATTTAGGTTTTATGTATGAAGAAATTGGATAAGTGAAAGGCATTGGTCACCTTGAATTGTGACCATGTGGCGAACCAAGTAAAATGAAGAAGGATTTGTTGATCAGGAATGAAAATCTTTCAAAACCCTTCACAATGTCAAATGTAGATAAGTAGCTGAAATATGAGGGGGGAAGTAAACAGGTTTCACTAGCCATAATCTTTTCTGCAGGCTAAACTGCAACATTTGCCAATCTGCTGATTTATTGAGATAATACAGTCCTCCTTCCTACATGAATACACCTCCTCTCCTTGGCATTTATAGCTATGGTGCAATTCGTTTAGCACAGCACATGACATGAAAAAATTGGCCTTACCTTCATGTGTGATTTCAGATTGTCTTTGCGGGCACAACGAAAAGGACAGAGGGGACACTGGTGACTTTTTAAACCAGTATGGATCACCATATGCCGTTTCCAGTAACTTTTTCTTTTTATAACTAAACCACATATGGGGCACTGGAAAGGCTTTCCTCCTTCATCTTCTGAGCCTTTAAATAGAGAGAAAAACAAAAAGCTTTTTATTAATGTTATATTTAGGACAATAATACAGGATTTTCCGTGATGTACGTATATATTATGTATGCATTTGCAGCCTGGTTTTTAGAATGGGGAAGCATTTAATGTGGTAGTATTTCAGAATATCAAATTATGAAAAAAGAAATGATTAATCCTGTAAGTCCACATCTTTGTACTGTTCCTCCTGTACATTGCTACCATTTTCTGCTCTCACATCTGGCCCTAGCCACACCCAAACTGTGGTGTTAGTGTTCAATCTCTGTGGAAGGACCACATACTACTGACACAGCATTGCCTGGTATTTTATTGCCCTTGTTAGGAGTTCAGCAGTGATAAAAGAGGGCCAGAGATCCTGATTCTGGCTGGCACTGCCACACTAAAATCTGCAGACTTCAGCTTTTCTCCCTGGAAAGGAGAATAAACACACAGAGATCCCGTTTACGGAGTAAGGAAAAACAAAAAAAAACAAAAAAAATCAATATATTATATTCAGTGCTCTGTGCAGGTGGAAAGTGTCAGGAAAAAGACCAGTGGGGTTCAGGGTTCTGAGTGGGAATTGGGGGGCGGAGGGAGAGAGGGTTAAGGGAGGCTTGTGCTTGACAAAGGATGGGGGTTGGGATCATTGTCTCCTCTACCCGTACAGCTTCAGGAGTCGGGTGGGGGACAGATTGTCATACTACTGCCCACTGCCCCTGCCTGCCCCATTCGTATCTCTGACGGGGTCTGGTGTCTACGGGCCCAGAATAAATCTGGACCTGGAGACGCTTGGTATGGCAATGAGTGGATTTTTAACATAAGTTGAGATTCCTTCGGGGTAAATTCTGTTGTTTGTAATGAAGGCCTATGTCTTCTGACACCTCCAGCAAGCACCGAAGCCTCACAGGTTCACCGGCAGCACTGGGCATACACTGCTCACCCTTCTATGGCCATATCCTGGTTGGAGCAATCTCTTCTGTGGTACTGCTAGCAAACAGCACAACAAGCAATTATCCTCCCACAACAAAGCTCGCCTTTTCTTCTATACCATAAATATTCTTCTTCCCTGACTACTTTGGATTTCAGATGTCCAGAGATGTCCTGTTAGTCTTAAACAGCAACTAACACAGTTTAATATACAAACATTATCGACCATGGAATAAACTACATGCAGGGTAGGTTCAGGTTATTCTGACATTCTAGGCAAGGACAATTTTTTGTGCATCCTGGATACCTTTTTATTCTGTGCAGTGCCCTTGACTTGCGTCACTGCTTGTGGTGGGAGTACCTCGTCGCCCTCAGCAACAGGTGCCATGGGCAACCGCCTACATGGCATATGTATAAAAAGTTGTCCGTATATCATCTTCACTTCTCTCAGAATAATTTAAGTGAAATGTACCCTATTCAATGCTAGATCTGCAGTAAAACTAGTAACAGATATTCATGGCCTGTTAAGCACAATGCAAAACACAACATATTCATCTCTGTAACACGGTAGTGACTTGCCTCATTTGAATTCAGAAGTGTCTAAGGAATTCTGTAATAAAAAAATCTCTTTGGGCAAAAGAAGCGGTGTTACTAGCCTGCATAGAAACACCATCCCTATAACTACCTGTGAGGAATGCAACATGTTCCAAACTTCTCTCTGCAGATCTTCAGTCCTGATGACAGTATCACCCAACAAGATAACACCTTAAATCCATTTTATTGTGTCTCCTGCACGTCAGTTAGAATTTTCAAAATGTTGGGTCGCCCGCACTGGACGTTGAAGTCGGTGGTCCCATGGGGCACGTTGGTGCCCGACTTGAGAGGAGGTGAGGAGCAGGAGCGGGGGGCCTTGAATGGTGGCTGTGGATACAGACTGGGCTGGGGTCCAGATAGGCCGGAAAGGTGAACGTGAGACCGTGTAGGACCGCTCGCCAGCACTATAAACCACGATCTGGACACGGAAGAGCCAAGACGCACTGTGGAGTGGCACGGCCTCTTCCAGACGCCTTAATGTGAAGACCCATTGCATGGGCGACGGAATCTGAAACTAGGGGCACAACTGCAAGATTTTGCGGGCATTGTACATTTGGCCTGACCGGTTGTTCCCTGAATTGTTGCGGGGAGGCGCTGTCTCGCAGAAGGTGGTTAGAGGGGCACTTGAGTCGCGACGTGTGTTGCTTCAGCCTACTTCTGGAGTGTTGAGGGCTCGAGACCCTTGCGACCACTCCCTGGCCGCCTCAAGAAGGGCATACCAGATTCACGGCTGGAGATCACACCCCCCTGGTGATGGGAAAGCCTAGAGGGAAGCAATTGGGCCTCCCCCGGAGCAGGACGACAGTGCACCTGATCAGGTGCAAAAGGAGTCGGGAGGTGAACTCTAAGAAGTACCTCTCCATCAGCAGTTGGTGACGATATTAGAAGCTATTGCCGACACCAAGGCAACACTACACCAAGCTATCAGCACTGTTGCGGTGGGCCTGGGCTTGCTGAGGATGGAGCAATCTAAGCTAGCGGACAGGGTTAAGCAAACTGAATCCTCCCTAGCGGTTCTTACCCCCATGCAACAGGCCCTGAATGGTCAGGTCGGGGAATTGTCCAGCAGGGCTAACGTACTGGAAAGGAGAGCTGAAGATGCAGAGGGGCGGAACCGGAGGAACAATGTGAAGGTCTTGCGTCTCCCAGAAGGAGTGGAGGGCAATGACATGGTCAAATATTTGTAGGGTTGGCTCCTTGAGGTGGTGGCGCCTGAAGGCCTGTCGCAGTTCTAAACATTGGAGAGCCCACCTTGTGTCTGCCAGGCCACCTGCTCTGGGGAGGCCTCCGTGTCCTGTGGTGGCCAGACTGCTTCACTTCAAAGACAGGGACCTGTTGCTACAGAAGGCACACTCAGAGGGGCCGTATGAGGTTGAGAACAGTAAGGTGTCACTATTTCCTGACTATACTCTGGAGGTTCAGAGGCATCGCACCTCCTTTCTCGAGGTCTAGAGAGCTTTGCGGGAGGAAGGGATCCAGTATTCATTGATGTTCTCGGTCCGGCTCCGGATAATGTTAGACGGGAAGACTCACTTTTGCGAGGACCCCAAGTCCGCTTGGGAGTGGATTGAGGCCTACAAAACCAAAGGTCCATCTTTTCCGCAAAAAGAAGGAGCTCAGACAAGAAATCGGGAGTCTGGGAAGAGACTACGACGACGGCAAAAGCGGGAGACCGCAAAGAAACCAAGCCGATTACAGACCGAAAAGGAGAGAGCGGAGGAGCTGTGTAAGCAGTGGTGGACATGATGCAGGGACAGAGATCGTCATTGGAGAGAGGCTTGGGATCAAGGGGAGGGACTGATGGTTCGGAGTCAGACACGTCCTGTTGTAGCAGTGTACAGTTACCTGATATGACTCCTCAAACAGCCGATGGGATAGTATGATTAGAGGACTGCTAATTCCATCCTTCCCTTTTACGCCCACCCTTACTTGCTCCCCTGTTCGCAGCTCACCCCACTTCCTGCTCTCCCTCATTTAGCCTTCTCTTCTTCTACGCGGGGGTCCCCGGGGAAGGCAAGGAAAGCGGCCAGGTGCACGCCTGGGTTCAGGCTGGAGCGGCCAGCCAGGGCTGTGCCGTCTTGAGTGTATGTATGTACCTTGGTTGGGCACTTGCTGTGATTGCCTTGCTCCCCTTTAGGTACTAGTGCTAGCAGCTTTGGGCCTTCACTTGTTGATGCAGTTTTGTCGGTTTGGGCGAATGGTTGTTGCTAGAACGCTCTGGGGTTGGGGAGGTGTCCTAATCGGGGTGTTAGTTGTTGATTTTAGTTTTGTGCATGCGGACGGGGGCGGAGGAATGAAGCCTGGAATCTCCGTGGACAGGAGTGTGGTGGGCGTGTCTGGGGGAGGTTTGGATTACATCCCAACTCAATGCATAACACATTCAAGTTCATCACATGGAATGTGAGGGGGATGGGGTCCATGGCCAAACGGTACAAGATTTATGCATACCTAAAGGGGAGAGATGTACAGGTGGCCCTCTTGCAAGAGACCCACCTGACTAGTGGTAAAGTGGATAAACTATGCAAGAGGTGGAGGGGCCGGATATACACTACTACCTACTCAGCTTTTGCTAGGGGGGCATTGATATGGGTGAGACCAGGGTTTCCCTTCGAGCACGCCAGCACTAAAGTGGATAGCGAGGGAAGGTATGTTCTGGGGACAGGTAGATTGGCTGGATGGGAGGTGATGTTTGGGAGTGTGTATGTGCCTAATGTGGATCAAGTGCTATTCCTCACAGCCCTCTCAGTGCAAATGATAGACTATATGAGGGGAAGGGCGGTCATTGGTGGCGATTTTAATTGTGTGGCGGACACCACAGTGGATAGGTCACATCCTCCCCTCCCGGGGTCGCAGACTCACCGGGTGGCAGCGGGGTTCCGAAACTGGATGAGTCACTGGGCACTGGAAGATACCTGGAGGGTGCAACACTCGACGGATAGGGAATACTAATATTTCTCCCCGATGCAGCAAGTACACACTAGAATGGATGCTTTTCTGTGTAAACTAGACTTTAGTGCATCCGTTATACAAACGGAGTACCTGGGTAGTACCCCTTCGGATCACAGTCTGTTGTTGCTGACCTAACAACCGATAGGGAGAAGACCCGCGATTCCGCTGTGGTGACTGAACTCCTTTGTGTTGGAAGATGGGCTCTTCCGGGACTCTCTGAGGGCTCTTATTGAGACTTATTTCCTAATTAACGCCTAGTCTGCGTCCTCGGTGTTGGTTGAGTGGGAGGCATTCAAGGTGGTAGTGAGGGGTCACTGCTTTGGGCAATCCATTGGTGCACAGCGGGAAATTAGACAGGAACTACTGGATATGGAATCCCAGATTAGACAGCTGGATAATGTTCAATGTCAGGGAACGGATTCTGCTGAGATTTTACAAAAGGCTCATGCTAGTTACAGTGACGTACTAGAGAGATTGCGGTGCCACAGTTAAAGGGAATACTTAGACAGAGTGCAGAAAGAGGCGGGGAGGGTCGGCCGGCTATTGGCTTGGTTGATTAAGCCGGAATGTAGAGTTGCACCGATCATGCAGGTCCAATCAGACTCCGGGGAGTCGGTACATGACCCTGATGCCATCAATGATCTGTTCTGTACTTTTTACGAGAAATTATATGCCAGCCCTGGGCCGGTCTCTCATTTGAAATCCGGGACTTCCTGGAAAATCTGCCATTAAAGGTGCTGGATGAACGAGTGTAGGATGATTTGGGAGGATCTGTTACCCTACATGAGGCCAGGGCTGCTATTGCAGCTATGGCAAAGGGGAAGACGCCGGGGCCTGAAGGACTCCCGGCAGAATTTTTAGCTGCTTATAAAGACCTATTGGCGCCCAGACTGGTGACTCTATATGCCGAATCCCTACACCGTGGGGTCATCCACGAGTCGACCCAGAGCGCATCAGTGATGTCAGGAGTGATGTCACTGACCATGTCATGAGTGATGTAATATGTGACGTCATCAGCAGTGCATTGCGGGCGCGCGAGTTATAGTTAGCTGAACTAACTATAACGGGGGAATTTCAATGGTTTTGTACGAGTGAAAATTCCCTGAAACCTATCTTTTTTTCAGTGAATTTCTAAGGTTTTTTAAATGCTAATTCCTAACTATAACGTGCCTGAAACCTATGGTTTTTTCAGTGAATTTCAAAGGTTTTTTAAATGCTATATTCTATCTATGCCTACAGAGATAGGACATGTGAAGAAAGAAAAAAAAACGCACAGAAAGAAAAAAAAAAGAAATGCAGGAAGAAGCAACAGAAGTCCTCAAAGAAGAAGAAAAGTGCAGGAAAAAGGATAACATGCAGAAAGAACAAACAGAAGAGCAGAAAGAAGCCTTGTTGCAAAATCACCCTGTACCCTCAACTTTTTCAGACGGATGCTGGTGGTAACTGAGTCTGACTAACCAGTCCTAGAGCCAGTGCTATGTTAAAAGACACTCAGAATACAGTGAAAACACCTACATACACTAGGGAACACTATGCGTTGGCGTCCCCCTGTGATTAGCATGACCTCCTCTGTAAGCCCCTCGTATATAATAGGGCAGGGGATTAAAACTACCTCTTAAAACGCGCCACAGGGCGTGTTTGCACACGTCACCTCAGGCCCCGTCCCCTCCCTTCCCCACTGTGTAAACACACCCTGTGGTCGTTTTAAGTTGGGAGATTAAGTCCCCTTGAATCCTGAGGGTCCCTACGGTCCAACTAGACCACTAGGTACCTCCAGTAAGCGCCACAGAGCTGCGTTGCAGAGAGGTGTAAAAAGTGGCACAGCCTAGACCACCTCTCTGCAACGCAGCTCAGTGGTGCTTACTGGAAGCACCTGGTGGGCTAGTTAGCCCCCAGGGGCCCTCAGGATTGAAGGGGAATTATTTATCCAACTTAAAACACGCCATAGGGTGTGTTTGCACACGTCACTTCAGGCCCCGTCCCCTCCCTTCCCCACTGTGCAAACAAGCCCTGTGGCCATTTTTTAAGTTGGGAGATTAAGTCCCCTTGAATCCTGAGGGTCCCTAGGGGCAAAATAGCCCACTAGGTACGTCCAGTAAGCGCCATTGCAGAGAAGTGTAAAAAGGGGCACGGCCTGCACCACCTCTCTGCAACGCAGAGCAGTGGCGCTTACTGGAAGCACCTGGTGGGCTAGTTGGCCCCCACGGTCCCTCAGGATTGAAAGGGAATTATTTCCCCAACTTAAAACGCGCCACAGGGCGTGTTTGCACACGTCACCTCAGGCCCCGTCCCCTCACTTCACCACTGTGTAAACGCGCCCTGTGGCCGTTTTAAGTTGAGAGTTTAAGTCCCCTTGAATCCTAAGGGTCCCTAGGGTCAAACTAGCCCACTAGGTACCTCCAGTAAGCACCACAGAGCTGCGTTGCATAGAGGTGTAAAAAGGGGTGTGGCCTCAGAACACCTGTCTGCAACGCAGCTCCCTGGCGCATACTGGAGATACCTGTTGGGCTAGTTGGCCCTCAGGGACCCTCAGTATTGAAGGGGAATTAATTCCCCAACTTACAACTGGCCAGGGGGCGCGTTTGCAGAGTGCTGCAAGGAGGGGGCGTGGCCTCCGGCGCGATGCCGGTCTTTTATTTATTTTATTTTTTTAAGAAGGAGGGCTGTGTGGCCCCCCTTCTTTTTCTAATTTATTGGCCCTGGGGACCCCATCCCCCAGGGCCTGCACCCTAATTTCTTTTGTTGAAAAAAATAAAATGTGGCCCTCCCAAGGCCTTAATCGGCCCTCAGGACCCCAACCCCCCGGGTTATTTAAAAAAAAAAAAAAAAAATTCTTTAGGAGGGGGGCTGCGTTGCCCCCCTCAGGCCACATATGGCCCCGGGGACCTCATCCCCCGGGGCCAGCCTTTGTTTTTTATTATTTTTAAAAATATATATATTTATAGAAACACCTAGGACATGCTGGACAAACCATATCTACCTATCACCATGACGATTTGCGTGATATTCATTAAAAGGCGACTATGCATACAATGAATCCACGTGGAATGTATTTACACCGCTAGTGAAGCTCTGACATGTCTGACGCCCTACCGTGCCTAATCCCGGCACCCCCGCCAGTGGGTACTCTCCAAGTATACACCCTTGTCGTTTATTTATACAAACATGGGTAGCTATTGACGGGCACATTTAATACACACGCACACCAAGCCATTCAAAGGGGATTCGACAAAAATTCGACCAAACTATGCAAGAAACCCCCCTCACGGTTACTAAAACACACATCCACTGCCGGATGTGTAATACTTTTTATTTTACTCTCTGGAAAGGAGACAAACCTCACTTGAGAGTCACAGCGTGCTCCTGGCTGAGCCCAATGCTGTGTTACACCCACCAGTGCCCGCCGAGTGCCACATACCTCTGTGTTATATTCCACCAGCTAGTGCGTATGCTATGACACTCTCTCGCCCATGTGCACTGTAACACCACCCCATGAATATGTCATGCCACACTTGCCTTCGCACGGGTTATATTGCCCCATCTAACGTGCCTTCCTCGATGCCTATGTTATAACGCACAGCGCTATGCCATACATATTACAATCTGGGATCCATATCTTTGTCACAGTGCATATGCAACGTTACACTCCCCAGCACATATTTTATATTACAACTTTAGAGACTAGATAGGTTACACAACACTGCCCAGTGCATATTACACTCCAAGGCGCATATCACATAGCACACGATAGTGCCTGTGCTATCTCGCGCTCTCCAATGAATCTGTCATTGCGCACAATGTATTGCATATTACATTTCACACCCCGGTTCATCTTATATCACATTTTTTGGTGCATAGTTTATATCATATACTATATCTAGTTTTCATTTTCAATCGTGCTCTCAGGACTATGTTCTATATAACACTGCGTCCACCTACCCTTTTCACGGGCATTACATTTTGCGATGGGGGGTGGAGGGTCAGGGGGTGTTTCTGCCAAGTGAGCCCGGAGTCACAGTCACAAACGTCCTCTTCTTCCTGAATAAAAGTGAGATTATGCTGCATACTTGTTCATATTTTAAGTAGTTCGCACAGACACACATTTTAAAAACAATAAAGTTCCTAATACCCACCTTCTCTGAACAGTTAGCTTGCTGCCCCATCCACCTCCTCCCTATCCTCTGTTGTCTGAATCCATGGACTAGCCTCCTCCCTCCTGCCATGCATGGTCTGATGTGCTGCCACTGCCCTCCATTTAGCATGATGTACCAGTCCACTCCTCCTGCCCTCCAGTGCCCAATTCTATGGCCCATCATTGACCTCCTGCTTAGCCTCTGTGCTTAGCTTGCTGCCCCTACTCTCCTTCCCCCTGCCCTCCGATGTCTTTGTGCATGCCCCTGCTCCATCCTTTTTGCCCACCATGTTCCATAGACCTGCCACTCCTATCTACTCTGAGTGTTCTGTTGAGCTGCCACTCCCCTCCCACCTGCCTAGCATTGTCAGATGACTGTAACCTGTCCCTGCCACCTCCACCCTGCCTGTCTACATGCCATGCCCCTATCCCCTTCCTCCTGTCCTCCATGGTCCATTTTACTGCCACACCCTTCTGCCCTCCCTGGTCTGTTGTGCTGCAACTGCTCCTCCTGCCTGCCCCGCGCGGTCTGTTGTGAGGCCCCTTCCCCTGAACTCTCTTGTCTGTGCCCAGGTCCTGACCCCTCCCTTCTATCCTCCATGTCCTTTGTGCATGCCCCTGCACCCTCCTTCTTGCCCATCATAGCCATTGTGCTGCCACTAACCCTCCCGCTTGCCATGCATGGTCTTCTGTGCTGCCATGGCCCCTCCCACCTTCCCTGTGTGGTCAGCTAGCTGCCCCTGACCCCCTCCCACCTTCCCTCCATGGTCTGTGTGTATGCCATCATAGGCTCACTGTTGCTCTCCATGGTGTGTCTTGTTCCTAGTGCCCATCCTGCCTGACCTCCATGGTCATCTTGCTGCTCCTGCCCTGCCCCCTTGCCCCCAGCCCTCTGTTTCCATGTGCAGACCCCTATTCCCTCCCTCCTGGCTTGTCTGTTCCATTGTAATGCCCCTGATCCGTCCCTCCTGCCCTTTATGGTCTGTTATGCTGCAGCTTTCTCTCCTGTCTGTCCATTATGGTCAGCTAGCTACCATTGCCTCTTTCCCCTCTGTTCTCTGTTGTCCATGTGCATGGTCCTGTCCCCTCCCTATTGCTTTCTATGGATTGTTGTGCTGCACTCCCGTCCCGCATGCACTGTGTGGTGTATTGTGCTGCTGCAAACCCTGATGCCTGCCCTGTTGAGTCAGTTTGGTGCACCTCTCCATGTCCATCCTGTCCTCTGTTATCCAAGTCCATGTCCCTACCCCAATTCCACCTGCCCACTATGATCCAATGTACCTTACTTGCTAACATTTTGAACTTGGTAGGGAGATTTTGAAAAAAAAACTGGGGTATTGATTTTCCCCTTTGAGTTACATTGAAAAAGAGGAGATTGTAGACAGGAGACAGATCAAATAAAGCCCATTTGAGCTTAAAAACATTGGACGTTTCCTGACTGAAAACGGGTCTGTTGGCATGTATGGTTGTACTACCACTGCCTCTTCCTTCTGCCCACAATGGTGTATTATATTGCCACAGCCTCTCTTGACAGTCCTGTATTGTTGGTTTGTTGCCCCTGCCCCCCTTTCCACTGCCCTCCATAGTCTGTTGTGCTGCCACTGCCCTTCCTGCCGGCTCAGTGTGGTCAAATTGTTGCCTCTGCACTCTCCTACCTGCCTTCAATTTTCAGAGTCCGTGCCCCTGGCCTCTGCCTCTCAACAGTATCCCAATGAACAACTAGATTGCTAACATTCTATATTTATTACAAAAGTGTGGAACGCCTGACGTCATCTTGATGTAATCAAAACAGTAATACCTAGAGCATTTCCTTTAGAAATGACATAGAGAGGGTCTTATTTGCATCAAAATTATGGTTAGTGCTCTAAAAAACTAAAATGAGGACATATTTTCTGAGTTTTCAAATAGCGACAAAGAACTTTTAAATTATTTGTAATCTTTATGTTTTTTTATCCAGTTGACCACTTGATTAAATGTTGCACCTAGGGGAGAGGATGTGGTGTTACTTCCAGAGCTGCAGACTGGGGAACCAGGTTGGAGTTTCTGCTTCAGCTCAACATTCTGTGATTCTGGTCAAATCACTTAATCTCCCCATGTCTACAACCAAAATGAATTTGATCTTGTGTGATGTAACTAATGCTCATGTAAAGCACTCCAATACCTGACAAGTCTGCACTATATAAAACTGGAAATACACAAAAAATAAGTGTTTTGCACACTTCTGTCATTGGGCTACATCTGGGTGAAATTTGTGCTGCATTTGGGCTCTTTTGTCTCTGGTGGCCATCTTGGGAGATGTATTTGTTATGAACTTTCCTAATCTCCTCATTTCCTGCAAGCTCCTCAGTAGGAAATACTTTCAGTTTTTTACTTTGGTTCCATCAAGAAGGCATTCAGATGTGTCACACATTTGCCATAAATTCTGAATGTTAGCACTCTAGTTGCTCATTAGATCACTGTAGTAAAGCTACTGCTCACCAGGGAAGTCTGCTGCTGGTATTCAAAGTGCATGTTTCAGTCTGCATGTCAGAATTTTTTTATGAAATAGAAGAGGATTTGAGAAGTCAAAATGTGCCCTAATTTTTCTTTCTGCAGCACTAATCATAATTTCTATGGCAAAATGAACCCCCTCATTTTGTTCCTTTGTAAATTAAATGTTTTAAGTGTTACCACTTTATTCCAATCAAGATGGCTTCAGGTGTGGAATACGTTAGTCATAAGTAGGACTGTTAGCGCTCTAGTTGTTCTTTAGAACACTCTGGGAAGCTGCAGTAAAACACAAAGGAATCAACTGACAGTTTCTGCCCTTGTTGGATGTACATGTTTTACTGAGAATGTCAGACTTCATTCTCACATGACTGAGAAAGATAATGTGAATTTACAGAAAATATGCTCTCAGTTTAGCTTATAGATCACCTTCCAAACCTCTGTGGGAAAAGCATGAGAAAATAGTTTTCTCTCAAACATGATTCATGATATCACAGCAGAAGGCTTTTTCACATGGTAAAATCACCTTAGAACACACCACAATTCCTAAAATGAGTATGGTACCATCAACAAATGATTTATAATGTAACTAAAGTCTTAAAACCTTCTATTAACTGCAATGCTTTTTAATAAGGTGATATCATGTATATTGGTCCCAAGATGGCTGCCGACACTTCTTGGATGAAGTACTGACAGCCAATCAGTTCTCACGATGAGATGTGTGGTTAGGCTCCGCCCAGATATATCTATCTTTTTAACTCTAATTTTCTCAGGAACTACTGAACAGATTTACACCATTTAAGCAAAAGGCACGAGTCTGAATTGGGGACTACTTCTTTGGCAAATTTGGTGTAATTCCGTTCAGCAGTTTGGGCTGTAGCGGCGTCAACAGGTCCTATGGGAAAATGCATGGGGAAAACGCGTTTTGGGACCCCCCTTTTTTCTCGGCCCCCGTTTGACGAATCATCGTGAAATTTTCAGGATAGGAGCAGACCGGAGCTGGCCCAAAGTTTGGAAAATATCGCGAGGATTCGTCAATCAGCACCAACGTTATTCCAAATAGAATGTTGCGGATTTCCTATGGAAAATAGGTCCTAACTATAACTACCTACTGGCGACTGCCAGTAGGGGATATAGATATATATTATCTACTGGCGGTCGCCAGTAGATAGTTATAGTTAGGACCGTGTTTCCATAGGAAATCCGCAACATTCTATTTGGAATAACTTTGGCGCCGGTTGACGAATCCTCGCGAAATTTTCAAAATAAGTGGGGCGCTCCGCTCCGCTCCTACCCTGAAAGTCTCAGGGGGATTCATCAAGCGGGGGCCGAGAAAAAAGGGGGGTCCCAAAACGCATTTTCCCCATGCAATTTTCCATAGGGACCTTTAGTCCAAGGTACAGCCCTAACGGCTGAACAGAATTACTTGAAATTTGGCAGAGAGGTAGGCCTCAGCTCAGGGAAGTGCCTTTTGCAGGTCTGGTGTCAATCTGTTCAGTAGTTCCTGAGAAAATCAAAAGTAAAATCATATATATATGTGGGCGGAGCCTAACCACACATCTCATCCTGAGATCTGATTGGCTGTCAGCACTTCATCCAAGAAGTGTTGGCAGCCATCTTGGGACCAATATACATGATAGCACCTCATTAAAAAGCATTGCAGTTAATAGAAGGTTTTAAGACTTTAGTTACATTATAAATCATTTGTTGATGGTACCATACTCATTTTAGGAATTGTGGTATGTTCTAAGGTGATTTAACCATGTGAAAAAGCCTTCTGCTGGGATATCATGATTGAGAGAAAAATATTTTCTCATGCTTTTCCCACAGAGGTTTGGAAGGTGATCTATAAGCTAAACTGAGAGCTTATTTTCTGTAAATTCACATTATCTTTCTCAGTCATGTGAGAATGAAGTCTGACATTCTCAGTAAAACATGTACATCCAACAAGGGCAGAGACTGTCAGTTGATTCCTTTGTGTTCTACTGCAGCTTCCCAGAGTGTTCCAAAGAACAACTAGAGCGCTAACAGTCCTACTTATGATAAACGTATGGCACACCTGAAGCCATCTTGCTTGGATTAAAGTGGTAACTCTTAAAACATTTAATTTAAAAAGGAACAAAATGAGGGGGTTCATTTTTCCATAAAAAGTATGATTAGTGCTGCAGAAAGAAAAATTAGGGCACATTTTGAGTGACTTCTCAAATCCTCTTCTATTTCATTAAAAAATTCTGACATGCAGACTGAAACATGCAGTTTCAATACCAGCAGCAGTTTTCCCTGGTGAGCAGTAGCTTTACTACAGTGATCTAATGAGCAAAAAGAGTGCTAACATTCTGAATTTATGGCAAATGTGTGACACATCTGAATGCCTTCTTGATGGAATCAAAGTAAAAAACTGAAAGTATTTCCTACTGAGGAGACTGCAGTAAATGAGGAAATTAGGAAACTTCATAACAAATAAGTCTCCCAAGATGGCCACCAGAGACAAAAGAGCCCAATGTAGCCCAAATATCACCCAGATGTAGCCCAAGTATAGCCCAATGACAGAATGTCCCAGAGTGTTCTTAAAAACAACTAGAGCGCTTACTGTCTTCATTATGACAAAAGTATGGTACACCTGAAGCCATCTTGATTGGAATAAACTGGTAACACTTAAAACATTTAATTTAAAAAGGAACACAATGAGGGGGTTCATTTTGCCATAGAAATTATGATTAATGCTGAAGAAAGAAAATGAGGGCACATTTTGAGTGACCTCTCAAATCCTCTTCTATTTCATTAAAAAATTCTGACATGCAGACTGAAACATGCACTTTTAATACCAGGAGCAGACTTCCATGGTGAACAGTCGTTTTACTACAGTGATCTAATGAGCAACTAGAGTGCTAACATTCAGAATTTATGGCAAATGTGTGACATATCTGAATACCTTCATGATGGAATCAGAGTAAAAAACTGAAAGCATTTGCTACTGAGGAGACTGCAGTACATGAGGAAATTAGGAAACTTCATAACAAATAAATCTCCCAAGATGGCCACCGGAGACAAAAGAGCCCAAATGTAGCCCAAAATCACCCAGATGTAGCCCAAATATAGCCCAATGACAGAAGTGTGCAAAACACTTATTATTTTGTGTTTTTGCAGTGTTATATAGTGCAGACTTGTCAGGTATTGGAGTGCTTTACATGAGCATTGGTTACATCACACAAGAACAAATTCATTTTGGTTGTAGACATGGGGAGACTAAGTGATTTGACCAGAATCACAGAATGTCGAGGTGAAGCAGAAACTCCAACCTGGTTCCCCAGTTGCAAAGTCTGCAGTTCTGGAAGTAACACCACATCCTCTCCCCTAAGTGCAACATTTAATCAAGTGGTCAACTGGATAAAAAAACATAAAGATAACAAATAATTTAAAAGTGCTTTGTCGCTATTTGAAAACTCAGAAAATATGTCCTTATTTTAGTCTTTTAGAGCACTAACCATAATTTTGATGCCAATAAGACCCTCTCATATATGTAATTTCTAAAGGAAATGCTCTAGGTATTACAGTTTTGATTACATCAAGATGACGTCAGGCGTTCCACACTTTTGTAATAAATATAGAATGTTAGCAATCTAGTTGTTCATTAGGATACTGTTGAGAGGCAGAGGCCAGGGGCACGGACTCTGAAAATTGAAGGCAGGTAGGAGGGTGCAAAGGCAACAATTTAACCACACTGAGCAGGCAGGAAGGGCCGTGGCAGCACAACAGACTATGGAGGGCAGTGGAAAGGGGGGCAGGGGCAACAAACCAACAATACAGGACTTGCAAGAGAGGCTGTGGCAATGTAATAGACCATTGTGGGCAGAAGGAAGAGGCAATGGTAGTACAACCATACATGCCAACAGACCCGATTCAGCCAGGAAACGTCCAATGTTTTTAAGCTCAAATGGGCTTTATTTGATCTGTCTCCTGTCTACAATCTCCTCTTTTTCAATGTAACTCAAAGGGGAAAATCAATACCCCAATTTTTTTTCAAAATCTCCCTCTTACCAAGTTCAAAATGTTCGCAAGTATGGTACATTGGATCATGGAAGGAAATGGGGTAGGGGCATGGACTTGGATAACAGAGGACAGGAGGGACATGGAGAGGTGCACCAAACTGACCCTGCAGGGCAGGCATCAGGGTTTGCAGCAGCACAATACACCACACAGGGCATGCGGGACGGGAGTGCAGCACAACAATCCATAGAAAGCAAGAGGGAGGGGACAGGACCATGCACATGGACAACAGAGAACAGAGGGGCAAGAGGCAATGGTAGCTAGCTGACCATAATGGACAGACAGGAGAGAAAGCTGCAGCATAACAGACCATAAAGGGCGGGAGGGACGGATCAGGGGCATTACAATGGAACAGACAAGCCAGGAGGGAGGGAGTAGGGGTCTGCACATGTAAACAGAGGGCTGGGGGCAAGGGGGCAGGGCAGGAGCAGCAAGATAGCCATGGAGGTCAGGCAGGATGGGCACTAGAAGCAAGACACACCATGAAGAGCAACAGTGAGACTGTGATGGCATACACACAGACCATGGAGGGAAGGTGGGAGGGGGTCAGGGGCAGCTAACTGACCACACAGGGAAGGTGGAAGGGGCCATGGCAGCACAGAAGACCATGCATGGCAAGTGGGAGGGTTAGTGGCAGCACAATGGCTATGATGGGCAAGAAGGAGGGTGCAGGGGCATGCACAAAGGACGATGGAGGATAGAAGGGAGGGTCAGGACCTGTGCACAGACAAGAAAGTTCAGGGGAAGGGGCCTCACAACAGACCGCACGGGGCAGGCAGGAGGAGCAGTTGCAGCACAACAGACCAGGGAGGGCAGAAGGGTGTGACAGTACAATGGACCATGTAGGACAGGAGGAAGAGGATAGGGGCATGGCATGTGGACAGGCAGGGTGGAGGTGGCAGGGACAGGTTACAGTCATCTGACAATGCTAGGCAGGTGGGAGGGGAGTGGCAGCTCAACAGAACACTCAGAGTAGATAGGAGTGGGAGGTCCATGGAACATGGTGGGCAAAAAGGATGGAGCAGGGGCATGCACATCGGAGGGCAGGGGGAAGGAGAATAGGGGCAGCAAGCTAAGCACAGAGTTTAAGCAGGAGGTCAATGATGGGGCATAGAATTGGGCAATGGAGGGTAGGAGGAGTGGACTGGTACATCATACTAAATTGAGGGCAGTGGCAGCACATCAGACCATGCATGGCAGGAGGGAGGAGGCTAGTCTATGGATTCACACAACAGAGGATAGGGAGGAGGGGGATGGGGCAGCAAGCTAACTGTTCAGAGAAGGCGGGTATTAGGAACTTTATTGCTTTTAAAACGTGTGTCTGTGCGAACTACTTAAAATATGAACAAGTATGCAGCATAATCTCACTTTTATTCAGGAAGAAGAGGACGTTTGTGACTGTGACTCCGGGCTCACTTGGCAGAAACACCCCCTGACCCTCCACCCCCTATCGCAAAATGTAATGCCCGTGAAAAGGGTAGGTGAACACAGTGTCATATAGAACATAGTCCTGAGAGCACGATTGAAAATGAAAACTAGATATAGTGTATGGTATAAACTATGCACCAAAAAGTGTGATATAAGATGAACCGGGTGTGAAATATATGCAATACATTGTGCGCAATGACAGATTCATTGGAGAGCGCGAGATAGCACAGGCACTAGCGCGTGCTATGCGATATGCGCCTTAGAGTGTAATATGCGCAGGGCAGTGTTGTGTAACCTAGCTAGTCTCTAAAGTTGTAATATAAAATATGTGCTGGGGAGTGTAATGTTGCATATGCACTGTGACAAAGATATGGATCCCAGATTGTAATATGTATGACATAGCACTGTGCGTTATAACATAGGCATCGAGGAAGGCACGTTAGATGGGGCAATATAACCCGTGCGAAGACAAGTGTGGCATGACATATTTACGGGGTGGTGTTACAGTGCACATGGGCTAGAGAGTGTCATAGCATATGCACTAGCTATTGGAATACAACACAGAGGTGTGTGGCACTCAGCAGGCAATGGTGGGTGTAACACAGCATTGGGCTCTGCCAGGAGCGCGCTGTGACTCTCAAGTGATGTTCGGCCCCTTTCCAGAGAGTAAAATAAAAAGTATTACACATCCGGCAGTGGATGTGTGTTTTATTAACCGTGAGGGGGGTTTCTTGCATAGTTTTGGTCGAATTTTTGTCGAATCCCCTTTGAATGGCTTGGTGTGCATGTGCATTAAATGTGCCCGTCAATAGCTACCCATGTTTGTATAAATAAACGACAAGGGTGTCTACCGGGATTAGGCACGGTAGGGCATCAGACATGTCAGAGCTTCACTAGTGGTATAAATACATTCCACGTGGATTCATTGTATGCATAGTCGCCTTTTAATGAATATCACGCAAATCGTCATGGTGATAGGTACGTACGGTTTGTCCAGCATGTCCTAGGTGTGTCTATAAATATATATTTTTTTAAAATAATAAAAAACAGTGGCCGGCCCTGGGGATTGGGGTCAAAAAAATATAATTAGGAGACAGGCCCTGGGGGATGGGGTCATCAGGGCCAATAAATTTGAATAAGAAGGGGAACCACACAGCCCCCCTTCTTAAAAAATTAAAATAAATAAAAGACTGGCATCGTGCCGGAGGCCACGCTCCCTCCTTGCAGCACTCTGCAAACGCGCCCCCTGGTGAGTTGTAAGTTGGGGAATTAATTGCTCTTCAATACTGAGGGTCCCTGAGGGCCAACTAGCCCAACAGGCATCTCCAGTATGTGCCAGGGAGCTGCGCTGCAGACAGGTGTTCTGAGGCCAAGCCCCTTTTTACACCTCTCTGCAACACAGCTCTGTGGCGCTTACTGGAGGTACCTAGTGGTCTAGTTTGACCCTAGGGACCCTTAGGATTCAAGGGGACTTAATCTCTCAACTTAGAACAGCCACAGGGCGCGTTTACACAGTGGTGAAGGGAGGGGACGGGGCCTGAGGTGACTTGTGCAAACACGCACTATGGCACGTTTTAAATTGGGGATATAATTTCCCTTCAATACTGAGGGCCCCTGGGGGCTAACTAGCCCACCAAGTGCTTCCAGTAAGCGCCACTGAGCTGCATTGCAGAGAGGTGGTCCAGGTCGTGCCACTTTTTACACCTCTCTGCAACGCAGCTCTGTGGCACTTACTGAAGGTACCTAGTGGGCTAGTTGGACCCTAGGGACCCTCAGGATTCAAATGAACTTAATCTCCCAACTAAAAACGGACACAGGGCGTGTTTACACAGTGGTGAAGGGAGGGGACGGGGCCTGAGTTAACGTGTGCAAAAACGCCCTGTGGCCTGTTTTAAGAGGTAGTTTTAATCCCCCTGCCCTATTATATACTAGGGGCTTACAGAGGAGGTCATGCTAATCACAGGGGGACCCCAACGCATAATGTTCCCTAGTGTATGTAGGTGTTTTCACTGTATTCTAAGTGTCTTTTAGCATACCACTGGCTCTAGGCCTGGTTAGTCAGAGTCAGTTAACACCAGTACCCGTCTGAAAACGTAGTGGGCACAGGATGATTTTGTAACAAGGCCTGTTTCTGCTCCTCTGTTGGTTCTTTCTGCACATGTCTTGCTTTTTCTTGCACTTTTCTTCGTCTGTGAAGACTTCTGTTGCTTCTTTCTGCATTTCTTTTGCTTCTTTCTGTGCGTTTTGCTTCCAGTAAGTGCCACTGCGCTGCGTTGCAGAGAGGTGGTCTAGACCGTGCCCCTTTTTACATCTCTCTGCAACGCAGCTCTGTGGCGCTTACTGGAGGTACCTAGTGGTCTAGTTGGACCCTAGGGACCCTCAGGATTCAAGGGGACTTAATCTCCCAACTTAAAACTGCCACAGGGCGTGTTTACACAGTGGGGAAGGGAGGGAACGGGGCCTGAGGTGACATGTGCAAACACACCCTGTGGCGCGTTTTAAGAGGTAGTTTTAATCCCCTGCCCTATTATATACTAGGGGCTTACAGAGGAGGTCATGCTAATCACAGGGGGACCCCAACGCATAGTGTTCCCTAGTGTATGTAGGTGTTTTCACTGTATTCTGAGTGTCTTTTAACATTGCACTGGCTCTAGGACTGGTTAGTCAGACTCAGTTACCACCAGTATCCGTCTGAAAAAGTTGAGGGTACAGGATGATTTTGCAACAAGGCTTCTTTCTGCTCTTCTTTTTGATCTTTCTGCACGTTATCCTTCTTCCTGCACTTTTCTTCATCTTTGAGGACTTCTGTTGCTTCTTTCTGCACTTCTTTTTTTTCTTTCTGTGCATTTTTTCTTCTTTCTTCACATGTCCTATCTCTGTAGGCATAGTTAGAAATTAGCATTTTAAAAACCTTTGAAATTCACATAAAAAACCATAGGTTTCAGGCACGTTATAGTTAGGAATTAGCATTTAAAAAACCTCAGAAATTCACTGAAAAAACCATAGGTTTCAGGGGTGTTATAGTTAGCTGGACTTTTCACTTGTACAAAACCATTGAAATTCCCCCGTTATAGTTAGTTCAGCTAACTATAACTCGCGCGCCCGCAATGCACTGCTGATGACGTCACATATTACATCACTCATGACATGGTCAGTGACATCACTGATGACATCACTGATGACATCTCAAATGACATCACTGAAGACATCATCCTTGTGATAGAGTGGCAGACCTCCTCTCACCCTAATATAACCTTTGATACACACATTCAAAAATAGAGACTAAAATTTTCAAAACAATGGACATACCAATACCAGTTACAACAACCTCTTCAGTAATTCTAAGATCCACATACACATCCACTCATTCACCAACAGTCCTATACAGTCACTCATACATGTACTCACTCATCATATGTACTCATACACCTATACATCCTGTTACACAATGCCACTCATCCATAGAGTTACTCACACACATAGTCACTCATGCTAATAAAGAATCAAACATACATTTACTTGCATATACAGTTATACACACACCACCACACTTACTTCTACGGAAACTTACACATACTTAGTCTTTTAAACAATCACTTATAGAAACACATACTTATTCATACAGGAACTCTTTCAATCTCTCACTCTCACATATACTCACTTATATACACCAATAGTCACATATACTAGTTTAAAACATATGTAGTTACTCATAAAGACACTATTGAGACAGTCATTCACTCACTAACACACCCATACACACACTCATCCATCCATACAGTCCTGCACACATGCTGTCTTCAACACATACAAACAGTGAGTCACTCATTCATGCACCTATGCACTACGTAATACCCCCCACCGAACCATGCAGACACTCAGACTGATACTCAAAAAACCAACTAATAACCTATATAGACACCCATGTAGCTACTCACCAACCCATGCAGCCACTTATACACAAAGTGAGAGACTGATACAGATATTTACATATTTAAACGTTACTCACTAAGCCATGTATTCACTATGATACACTTAATCAGTCAGTTACACAATCAATTTTTCAAAAACAAATCATCCGTTTAGACACTTATCTACCCATTTATTCTTCCATCGACCTTGAGATATACATATATAAAACATATTTAATTTTCAGAAAAACACACATTCACTGGATGATGTCATCAGTGATGTCATTTGAGATGTCATCAGTGATGTCATGAGTGATGTCACTGACCATGTCATGAGTGATGTAATATGTGACGTCATCAGCAGTGCATTGCGGGCGCGCGAGTTATAGTTAGCTGAACTAACTATAACGGGGGAATTTCAATGGTTTTGTACAAGTGAAAAGTCCAGTTAACTAGAACACCCCTGAAACCTATGGTTTTTTCAGTGAATTTCTGAGGTTTTTTAAATGCTAATTCCTAACTATAACGTGCCTGAAACCTATGGTTTTTTCTGTGAATATATATATATATACACACACATATATATTAAGTGGGTTTGTATAGCGCATGGCTGTCCCAGCAACAGGGCGTGCCAGCGCTGGCGGACCGGAGACCAGAGGGGGTGAAGCTAAATGGAAGCAAACAGCCAGGTTTTGATCAGTTTCCTGAAAACCCAGTGGTCAGGTGTGCAGCGGGCATCCAGAGGGATGGAATTCAATAGTGCAGGGGCCAGATATTTAAAAGATCGACCTCCCGCTCTACATTGGCGGAACCTGGGATACACAGCAGATGTTGATCAGTAGAGTGCAATGTACGCAAAGGCGTATAGGGGAAGCAAAGTCCCTGCAAGATTTGGGGGCCTTGGCCATGTACAATATTTATAAAAGCTTTTTTTGACTTGCCTATATCTTTGGCGCCGTTTGACGAATCTTCATGAAATTTTCCCCCCAAAAGTGCTAAGTTAGGTCTTGTTGTGTATGGAACGTTTCAGGGTGATCTGTCAAGTGGGGGCCAAGAAAAAGGGGGGCTCTAAAAATGTGTGCTTGCCACATTAATTCCCATATGAATTTTAGACACGAACTACAGCCGAAACTGCTGAAAGGAATTACACCAAATTTGGCAGAAAGCTAGATGTTGGTCCAGAAAGCGTGCTTTTTGTAATTTGGTGTAAATCCATTCAGTAGTTTAGAGTTATTAAAGGAAAACCAATCTGTTTATTTAAGGACACGATCCCTCAGAAAATCCTCCCGATCTCGAGCAGAGATCTGACTGCCTGCCAACACTTCAACCAGGAAGTGTTGGCAGCCATCTTGGGACTTGGTCTCAGCCAAGTCCCAAAGAAAAATGTAAAAATGAAAGAGCAGGTAAGGGGACAGAGTAGGAATACCCTGACCCCTAACCCTGCTGCTAGGGCCTCACAGCGACCCCAAAGGACAAAAAAGCATTTTTTTTTATTAATTGCCCCTAAATCTCAACGGATTCTTGAATTTGTGTAAAAAACATTTTTTTTTTTTTAAATCGAAGAATAAACGAGCACAGTCAATCCATTCAGTAGTGTAGAGTTATTAAAGGAAAACCAATCTGTTTATTTAAGGACGCGAACCCTCTGAGAATCCTCCCGATCAAGAGCAGAGATCTGACTGCCTGCCAAGACTTCAACCAGGAAGTCTTGGCAGCCATCTTGGGACTTGGCCTCAGCCAAGTCCCAAACAAAAATGTAAAAATGAAAGAGCAGGTAAGGGGACAGAGTAGGAATACCCTGACCCCTAACCCTGCTGCTAGGGCCTCACTGCGACCCCACAGGACAAAAAAGCATTTTTATTTTATTATTTGCCCCTAAATCGCAACGGATTCTTGAATTTGTCAAAAAAAAAAAATGTATTTAAAAAAAAAAAATAAAAAAAATAAATAAATAAATAAATCGAAGAATAAACAAGCACAGTCTCCGCCACTTGTTTCTCTTTCAGCCTCCGTGTCAGGCCCGCACTTGCTGTACCAGGCATTGGGCGTTCCCCCGGGAGGCTGGAAGGATGGGGGCCGGTTTTGCAGTGGTGGGGGCTGGTTTTGTTACTGGTGGCCGGTTTTGCAGCAGTGCTGCAATATCGGCCCCAGTAACAAAAGCAGCAAGCAAGCATTTTCAGCCTCCCGGGGTCAGTCAGTGCTACAACAGGGGCTAAGCAGAGAAAATGGTCAGGTCTGATTTGTATTCCCAGTCCTGCCCTGCCATGCTCCAGGTGGGCCAGTTCCTGGGGGCATCTATTTTATTAACAAATGGGGAGGGGGCACATGCGGCCCAGTTTGAACCCAGAGACATAACCTCCCTGAGGCTTTATTTATTAATTAGGAGAAGGGCCGTGCAGCCCCCTCCTCAGACCTTTAAAGGCCCAGGGGTCCACCATCTCCCAGGGGCCTCTAAATTATAAAAGAGGAGGGCAGTGTGGAACCCCCTCGTACTTTGTATTTGCCCCAGGGACCCCCATCTTCCCGGGGAACAAAGGTACTACAAAGAAGGGAGGGGGGCAGCACGGCCTTCCTCTGAGGCCATATACAGCCCTAGGAACCACCACCTCATTGGGGCTGGCCTGTGCATACTTAAGAAGGCGGACACCCCTTCCGGAGCCATTATTGGCCCTCAGGAGCGCCACTCGACATCTATGTCAAGAGACAACTGATGAATGATTGCTCCAACATGCATATTAAGCAGCTCCTTGCAAGTAGGAGCAATGCCGGCTCCCGCAGGAGGTGAGAAGCTGGCTGGGGCATTAAGGCTCCCCCACGGTTCCCATCAAAGCGCACTGGGTTCCCTGAATGGGGCCAGGACACCCAGGTAAATGTGTCCGGGCCCCGGGGGATTGGGTCCCTGGGTAGAAATCAGCCAGGATGGAGTGGGCTACACGGGCCCTTTCCCCCATTGAACTATAGCTGGGCTCCAGGGTATGGGTTCCCCCCAAATATCATCACAAGTTGCTTCACTTTTGGTTTTTGCACAGATCTTATACCATCCCTGCTGGCCTTGTCCGACTCGACCCTTCTAGGTTCTCTTTATGCCCCAAATGCAGATTTCCTGAGGCAGACTTCCCCACCTTAACGTGGACCTGCCCCCCTATCGCAACATTTTGGACTGACATATTTAACACCCTTTCCCGCATGATTTCGTTCCCTACGATGGCACTTTAGGGCAATGTGACTGACGTATAGCAGTTGGGCTGAGGAAGATCTCAAAGACCTTCCAGGGATATAATGAGTAGCTACTGATCTCAAAGGAGCAGGGCCTTTCTTGGGTAAGGGACCTATGCAAAATGCATAAGACTTTAAATTGAACCCGCCGCTCAACTTGAAACCAATGGAGGTCCCTCAAGGCTGCTTTTGAAGATTGATGTAGGGGAAGATTCATCAGGAGCTGGGCAGCGGCATTCTGGATAGTCTGGAACCTCTATGTCACATAGTGGGGAGAGCCCAGATAATGGACGTTGCCAAAATCAAGCCGGGAGATGCTGAGAGCCTGAACAATTAGTCTCCTGGACAGAAAAGGAAGAAGGTTTAAAACCTTTCTTAGTAGTCTCAAAACACCACAGCAGTTAGCTGCAAGTGTTTTAGCTTGGTGCTCCATCGCGAGACTGGAGTCCAAGGCTCTTTATAACCGTTTTCAGACTCGGCAACTGATCTAAACAGTCAGATTCAGGGGAGGGGAACCTTTTTTTTTAAAGTTGTTACCCAACAACATAACCTCAGTTTTGTCTTCGTTCAGCCTTAATTTGCAATTAGCCATCCATTTGGCCACTTCCTGAAGACATGGGACGTGACTGGGGTGAGTAGAGTTGTGATATGGGGGAATAGAGATCACCAGCTGGGTGTCATCCGCATAAGAAATCAATGACAACCCAAGTGAACAGACTATTTTAGCCAGGGGATACATATAATGATTGAAAGGTTTGGGACTAAGGGATGATCCCTGAGGCACTCCACAACACAGGGGAACAGTGTGGGAGTACCAGGATTGGTCTAGCATCTGGAAGGTTCTGACCTTCAAAAAAGAGGAAAACCAGTTCAGGGCATGGCCAACGTCACCTACTCTGCATATCCTACGGCTGAGCATAGCATGGTCTACTGTGTCGAATGCCGAGCTGAGATCTAATAGAATAATGGCTGCTGAGCCTCCTTTGTCCAACAGGGATTTAAGTTCCTGCCACTACAGCCAGCAAAGCTGTTTCCAGGCTGTACTGACGTCTAAATCCAATTTCAGTGGTATGGAGGATTTTGTTGGACTCAAGGTAGGTGGACTGATGTTTGTTGACATGTTTATCCAGAAGCTTTGAAGGGTCTCGTAACAGCAAGATTGGTCTAAAGTTACTGGAGCAGAAGGTATCGAATCCAGGATTTTTGTATGAGAGGCTTAACCACTGCATGCTTCCATTGCGGGTGAACTTGCCCTTTGGAAATGGAAAGGTACGCTGTTATAGCTCTGCTACTGGCAAAGAGAGAGATAGCGCTCCACTGGGGTAACAGGATCCGCCCTACTATTAAGGCCTGGGTACGTAGCCTGACATATTGTGACATGACGAGTGAAGTATATGCCACGTTGCAACCCCCCACTGCCAGACCGAAAGATATTTGGCTACCCCTCTGTACCTATCTTCTCTTTTGGAATCAGATGCCCGGAGTTAAGACCCCCACTCCCCTTCCGCTGCATCCTCTTCATACTCTGCCAGTCAAGACACTGTTACATAGAGTTTATCTTTTCCTTTGTCACTTTAACTATTAATGATCGTGCCCTTTATGAAGTGGTGTGTCTTGTATTCTCTACACATCACATTCTCTGATGTATCGAACTGACATGATACCAATTGTTATTTGATGTATTATTATGAGTCTCATGTTCATGTTTTCTAATTGTGGAAAATGAGAAAGTAAAAAAAAGCCTCCTTTCTAAAAGTGGCATTTTCAGACCTGCAATTTAAAAACCAACTTCACCAAAAGATGTATTTTTAAATTGAGACCAGAGACACCAAACTACAATTTTCTATTAGCTCCCTATTGGAAGATACACTTTAAAATGTTAAAAGGCAGCTCCAATACTAACCTATGGGAGTGATCGGCCTTGCGGTAGTAAAAAAACGAATTGACAGTACCAGGACATGTAAAAACCCACCAGTACATGTCCTACCTTTTAAATGCACTGCATCCTGCCCATGGGGCTACCTTGGGCCTACCTTAGGGGTGCCTTACGTGTAATAAAGGGCGGTTCTGGGCCTAGCAAACGGGTGCACTTGCCAGGTCGATATGGCAGTTTAAACTGCACTCACAGACACTACAGTGGCAGGTCTGAGACATGCTTGCAGGGCTACTCATGTGGGTGGCACAATCAGTGCTGCAGACCCACTAGTAGCATTGGACTTACAGCCCCTGGGCACCCATAGAACACTGTACTAGTAAATCAAATTGGCCAATCATGGAGAAACCAAATACAATTAAATTTTAGATCGGAAGCACTTGCACTTTAGCATTGGTCAGCAGCTGCAAAGTGCCCAGAGCCCAAAAACAAAGTCAGCACACAATCAAAAACAGAGTTCGGAGGCAAAAAGACAGGGGGGACCACGCGAAAAGATACCAGGTCTAACAAGGTGAATGAAGTTATGTTGTAGTAAATAAACCATTGGCTCGTAATTGTTAAAAATATATATATCTCTGGCTCTAATAGGTTGAAAAAAAAATTGTGTCGCCAGTAAGGTTACACGAGAAGATACAAAATATTTGATTTTAATAGCAGGTGACACGCGCTCTCGTTCTAGACCGCGCATCCAGATTCTCAAATGAACAAAATCACTGTGGTAAAGTCTACTTATGTGAAAGAGAAACCCCTCCTCCTCGTCTTCAATAGGTCTTTTCTTTTGCAGCCCATGAGATGCGAATCTGTTTTAAATACAATCAGATTCTCAAGGAAAACACACTACTTCCCTGTATCAAAAATTAACCTCGAATTCTCTTCTCTGTGTTGCTTTTGTGCAATAGAAACCTTACATTATCGGTCGTGTTCGTGGTTCATTTATTTGTACCGTCCTTACTGACTACTTCCAGGACTCCCTTCACTTTTTGTAGTGTCTCCGCCCAACATGCTCAGACTGACTGTATTAGGTCATCTGTTGATGCACTTCGGAAGTCACACATGACGGGTTAATGCAATCTTCCGGCGACAGTCATCAACTTATCTCTCTACTGTTAATTGATGAAGAATTAGGAGTGAGACATGATAACTTATTTTTTTAATTAAAAAAAAAAGTGGAATTGCAAACGGGAGAACTGTGCTGAAATTATTATTTTAACCGTTCTTAATGTTTTTCCACATATTAATATTTCAAATTTGACTTTGAGCATTTCTTGGCTGTGGTCTAATAAATATAAGAGGCACGCAAGACTTTTCCAGAGAGTTTCAACATCAGTGTTTTTGTTGGGTGTGCAAGAAGTATTTCTGTAACCACCAGACCACGTTTTTCGAAAAAATATTGGTTTGGATAACGATTCCGATTTTACATTTGAAACAACCTGATTCTTTTCGTTTTAAATATAATTTAAAAATAATTCCACAGCGTTGTGTGGTTTACCCAGCAAACACAATGGCCTATGGTAATGGCCTATGGTAAACACGCTCCTTCTTAAAAAGGGAGGCGAGTTCCAATTTTAAAAGCACAATATATTCCAGAAGCACATTTCACCAGCCATCACAGCACTTGGTGGCACGTGTCTAGTCTGGAAAAGATTGGTCTTTCTCAAAAATTACTGATCCAACATACTAACAGTGTTGGAGGGGTTAGGGAAAGGGGGAAGTAGTAAGGCCAAGTCTAACAACAATCTCCTCTTTCATCCAGGAATGAACCCAATAACAAAATAATATTTAAGGATTCTTTTTCGGCATTTCAGTTGCTCTAACCCTTTTCCACCGACTCTAGCTACGTAGGCCAGCCAACGGTAAGAAGTGACCAATAAGAGAACGCTGCTGTGCGAGTAAGGAAGACCCTCTGGAAGCGCGCCCCAAGAGTCACTGACACTCCACAATGCTTTGTCTAAGCAGGGCTAGACATGTCATATGGAACACAGAGTAAACCCATGGTAGGTTGAGGACCAGTGTTGTTAGGGGTGGGTGGGCGGAGGGATCATCAACTATTCAGCCGGGCATACAGCACTGAAGGAACAAACAATTTTCTTGCAGACATGTATATAATTTGGACTCACAAATCTTCCTGGAGATGGGAGGATTCGCTCACAACATTCACTCCGTACACCAGGATAATGGTTTGAGGACATTTTCCGAGAATGTCTGCAACTGTCAGTCCACCATTGTTATCCGTTTTCACGGGGTAGATCCCAAAAAAAACACTACCCGGCCTGAGTCAATAATACAGTATGTGGAGAGAAATGGTCGAGGTAGTTGTTTCTTTAACAAAATAATTTAGAGAGACATAATAGGAAAAAACATAATAATAGTTCACCACTAGAAAATCGATTCAAAATTCAGAGAACAGAAAATCGATTCAAAATTCAGAGAACAGAAATGTAATTTCTATAAGTATTAGCAGCATTAAATGCAATTGTCAGTCAAAGCATTAATGGGTAGCAATACATTAATTCCAAATCCATTGGTAGTGCATACAGTATTTACAGTGTTCTCAGTGTGAGAAGAAAGAGGAATGGGGCAATGGTAGTGAATTGGTAGCTGAGGGACAGGGTAAAGGTGAAGTGACAAGGACACAATTGCAGTTATGTACACGGTAACCTTTACAGCATAATACATGTCAGTTTGTTCCCATATATACAATGCTGAGACACATTTTTGATTAGATTCCTCCAATCTATGAGTTTGTAGATGAGATGGACTACGTTTCGACCACAACAGGATGGAGGGTGAGTGGTGTCCTCACTACGGGGTCTTCATCAGGACAGTTATACAGGTGAGCACTTGCATAAGAAAGGACAAGCAACGTACGATCCTTAATGGGCTCTCAGGGGGGCTCCTAGGAATTTCTACAGTTTTCTAAACATGTGGGGTAGACAATCTCCCGATGTAAGGATGGAATGAATCCAAGAAGCGAGTCGGTATACAGCTACAATGACCAAGGTTAGACTACCCCGCTCGTCCTTCCTTATGCAAGTGCTCACCTGTATAACTGTCCTGATGAAGATCCCGTAGTGAGGACACCACTCACCCTCCATCCTGTTGGGGTCGAAACGTAGACCATCTCATCTACAAACTCATAGATTGGAAGAATCTAATCAAAAATGTGTCTATGAGCATTGTATATATGGGAACAAACTGACCTGTATTAGGCTGTAAAGGTTACCGTGTACATAACTGCAATTGTGTCCTTGTCACTTCACCTTTACCCTGTCCCTCACCTACCAATTCACTACCATTGCCCCATCCCTCTTTGTTCTCACACTGAGAGCACTAAAAATAAAGTATGCACTACCAATGGATTTGGAATTAATGTATTGCTACCCATTAATGCTTTGACTGACAATTGCATTTAATGCTGCTACTACTTATAGAAATTACATTTCTGTTCTCTGAATTTTGAATCTATTTCCTGTTCTCTGAATTTTGAATAGATTTTCTAGTGGTGAACTATTATTATGTTTTTTCCTATTATGTCTCTCTAAATTATTTTGTTAAAGAAACAACTACCTCGACCACTTCTCTCCACATACTGTACCATTGTTATCCAACATATTTTCAATCGAAAGTTAGTACACCAAGAATTCCACAGGAGAGTTATCATGCTGGCACCTTCCGCTGTAACGAGCAAAAGATCCCCCACATCTGCTGTCATTTTCTCCCACCCGCTTGCACCTTCAGACTCTACCAAAAGCTAAATGAACTATGGAAGTTAAAAATTGCTACATGCAGTAAAGGTCGTGTGTTTAGGTTTCTCTCAGCATCCTGGTGTGAGATATCTGCTGAACAGTGACATCAGCCACAGAGGATATTGATATATTTGATTCTTAACTGCCCTGTCTGTTACTTTAAGGCTAACATAAGATTCCATGACATCAAGGACATCATCATTTAGTTCTTAATTTCCCTTAAACATCCTAATGCATTCTGGAAGTTGTAGCCGTGGTTAGTTTCCATTGTAGACATTGAACCAACACACATAAACACAATAATCTGCAAAAGGAAACCCTGGGACTGGAACAATGTTGCTGGAGACACAAAGTCATCTGGTATCCTTAGGTAAAATCGAAATGTTTTCAAAATTGTAGTCCTGGTCAAAGAAAAACAGTGATGATTTTTTGCAGCAACACCTGACATTCTGGTAACCCCCCAAAAATTAAGCAATGGGTGTCCAATTCTTCTCAGTAAAGGTTAGTTCCTAGGAGCGTTGCAATGGTTTCAAAATAAACACAGGTGGTGGTACGGTCCGTAATCCATATTCCAGTCAGAATGAATCTTCAATAATCTGTCCAATTAAGGGGGAGGGCAAATACTAGTACTAAATTTCAGGAAAAGAAGCGAGTCTGAAGTATGTTTAGGTTTCACCTAAAAAGAACTGAGCCCCTGAACTCAGCCTTTTACCAAATGAACCATGGCCGAGTTGATAAAATAAATAATTTACACAGTATTCTTAACTCTGATTTGTGAATGACTATGTACAAACACACCTAAGTAATTCATGCACGTGTCACAAGAGTATTGCATTACATACACAAGACTATGGAGTGTGTGTTCTGCAACAGATTCAGGAGCAAACTAGCACCTCGAGAAGCATTAATAAGGTATGTTTTTAGTGCTAAGAACAAAGGAAGTACTTTAAAATAACTCAAAATAGAAGGGATGACATACTCAAGAGATCTAAATAAAATTAAACTCAGTAAACTATAAAAAAATACGTACTCGTCCTTAGACCAGAGTGTGTCATAGAAAACCTTGTCAAAGGAAATTGGACTTGCTCAGTGGTTCTTAACCCGAGGTCCGAGGACCCCTGGGGATTGACGAGGTCTACTCAGGTGTCCGCAACTGTTTTACAAACTTAAATAATATTTATATTGAAAATGAAAATTAACAAAGGTTATAAAAATGAAGAAACAACATTGAAAATTTGAAAACTTTTTAAATATTTCATTGTGAAACAAACAAAATATTTAAATATTTGACCATGTGTTTTGTGTATACTGTTTTTGTATTTTTGTGTATAGTTTTGACATTCAAATCATAGAAATTGTTTTGGCCAGGGGTCCCTCAGCATCCAATAATGACTTGATGAGGGTCCCAGGATTCTAGTAATGGTTCATTGTGTTTCTGTAGAAGACTAACGGTTAAGAACCAGCGCTTAATTTGAGTAGTGGTTGCTGGTGGGGGCACCAGTGCTTATATTTGGGGACAGGTGCTTATTTTTCGGTATCAGATGTTTGCCAGGTGCAAGAGAGGGGAAACAGATTAGAAAGACAAAGGAAGAAAAAGATGACAAAACTGTCCCAAACAGAAAGCAGGAACCTGAAAGAGTCGGAAAAAGGGTAAAGGAATGTCGGGTGGTGGATTAAAGACTACCAGTTTTGGTATTCAGCATGCTGACATTTAATTGCACAGCTGCCGCGTTAGGAGTAGAGCTTTGGGCAACTACTCATTCTTTCACAAATTAAGTACTGTTAAGAACCACTTTTCAAGCTCGTGGTTGAACTATATAAACAATATAGGGCTAGAAGAGAAGGTTGAACTGGAACGGAGATTAGGAACTCAATGGTATGAACTAACACGACTAGACTACTACAGTATTCTATTCCTAGTGCCCAAATTAAAAAATTAAACTAAAAATATCAGAGGTAGTTTGGCATTCATGGTTTGTGGTTTCACCTCTCAGCGCCTTCCATTAACCCCCAGAGAAGAATCATCTCAGCTTACTCACACATATCTTTATCCAATGGTGGACTTAAAGCAACAGGAATCAAAGATGAACCCGCCATAGGTTTAATGAGATCCATCAATAATAAGCACTCATGCAATAATCCTCTAGTAACCAACCAGGGCACCGCATCCTGGCAGTGCACTACTGCTGAAAAGCTGCTGCTTCAAAAAGAACAATTGATGGACAGAATGCAAAACAATGTCATACATTCAACCCAGTACAGAGATCTGGACCTAAATCCATTGTTTTTTCCCTCACCATGCCATTCCAGTTTGGACCCAGCCATATGCAAATCAGTCTTGACCCTGTGCCTCATGGGAACAGTCCAGCCCGAACTACCAAGCCAGGTCCTTCCTGGACTGCAAACAAGCATCCTACGACCGGTTTCGGGCTTTCAGCCCTCGTCAGCCAGGATAGCTTGACTCCAGTGGCATGGAGAGCACGGGACCAACATCTGGGCATACCGTCCCACTCAGGGTGACAAATGCAAAAAGAACAATTTATGGACAGAATGCAGAACAATGGCATACATTCACCCCAGTACAGAGATCTGGGCCTAAATCCGTTGTTTTTTTGCTCACCATGCCATTCCAGTTTGGACCCAGCCATATGCAAATCAGTCTTGACCCTGCGCCCAATTGGCACAGGGTCAAGACTGATTTGCATATGGCCAGGTCTAAACTGGGCTGGCATGGTGAGCAAAAGAATGATGGATTTAACCCAAATCTCTTGACTGGGGGTGAATGTTATGATTTGTTCTGCATTCCGTCTTTCAATTGTGTGTCTTTTGCTTTCTCCCCCTAAGTGCACTGGGTATGCCCAGACGTGGGTCCCGGGCTTACTGTGCCACTGGAAACAAGCTATCCTGGCTGAAGAGGGGTGAAACCCCGAAACCTGTCCTAGGATGATTGTTTTCGGTCCAGGGAGGACCTGACTTGGCAGTTCAGGCTGGACTGTTCCCATGAGGCACAGGGTCAAGACTGATTTGCATATGGCCAGGTCTAAACTGGGGTGGCATGGTGAGCAAATGAATAATGTATTTAACCCAGATCTCTAGACTGGGGGTGAATGTTTTGATTTGTTCTGCATTCCGTCCATTAATTGTGTGTCTTTTGCTTTCTCACCTAAAAAGCTGCTGGTGGCACTGCAAGTGACCCAACCACTCATGCCATTCAAAGAGAAATTGAAAAACTATCTGTGTACCAGCACTTGGATTATATGCTGCCCGCTTTTCCTGGATTCTTTTTTTCTCAATTGTCCTACTTTGTTCAAGCACCATTAGGTCTCTGCTCCAGTTAATTTGGCACTTTAGAAAATAGCTGTAACATATCATAACCTCATGTTTTAAATATACTGGCTTCAGATCTTCAGAACAAGGTCGAATAGTTTGACTTTAGAGTGATCACTCTACGCAGCAGAATTTTCTGCTTGGAAATTGCGTTCGTCAGTATCATCTAAGTGGGGAATGGCTGTTCACTTTTTTCCTGTCGTTCCCTTTTAAAACCTAGAAGCTTAAAGCTGAAACACCCCATTATTTAATTGCCTCAGCTTTGTGCTACACTAGGGAGTCAATTAACATTTTAACATGAACAAGCAAACAACAGTGAATGCTGCAATCATGGTCCATCAAAAGTAAACCACATTTCCCGAATATAGGACCTGATTTTGTGGGTATACAAAGTATTCTTTCCTCGTTTGCAGACCCTCACGTGATATACAGGGTATATTGCCTTCTAAATTCAGTAGGTTAACAACACAGGTTTACTGTTGTGGTAGATTTAATGTTTCATTCTACAGAAGCATAATTCATAATATAAAACCACAGTACAGTTTGTGGTGCCTACCTGTACTGCTGGGCTTAGAGGGTTTTCCCTTTGGTGACGGCAGGAGAAGTAGTTCCAGGGATGGGGGCGGTGTCATCTTTTCTTGTTTCTTGTTCTCGGACACCTGTAAGGCATCCTCTGGAACTAATGACTTGCTTTTCTCTGCAAGAAGGCTCCCAGCTGCCCTTGCAGCCACCTCCTTGAGGAGGGCAGCTGAAGACGTCATGGAGGCCAAGGAGAGGAAAGGGCCAGGAGGGGAAGCATGTTCCTGCCCTGGTACCATGTTCCTCTCACTGACCTTCTTTGACAAAGCCGCCAGGGTCGAGCTGGCGGACTGTGAACTGAAGGGTGAAGGAAAGGTTTCAAACCGCAGGCAGTCGTCTGTCCTTGAAAGGGATTTGTCCTGAAGGACAGCATTGGCCGCAGCTTTCAGCTTCATGATAGCCGAGTCCGGGGACAAGCTGCACGTGCTGCTGGAGGTCTGTAACCACTCGCTTGAATTCCATATAAACCTGTGGCCGGCACTGCTGGAGTATTGGTCACTGTGTTCCTGCTTCTCAGTTAGCTTCCGGGCAAGGACACTCAACTGTTGGGCATGATGTGACGATGCTGGAGAGAAGGAGAGATTTGGAGTAGGGGTCACGGGGGAGTCTGTCCTTCCATTTGAGGTGGTGTCTGTCTCAAGTTTCAGCGTGCCGGCCTCAAGCAGCCGCCTGAGGTTGCTGCTGCTCAGGGACCTATTCGTACCAGGAGATTCTGCTGCATCCAAAGGGGATACAACTGGGGAAAGGCAATCTTGACCCCGTGAGGCATCCCGAAGCACCTCGTTCTCACCGGAGCCCAGCTCAGTGCTCCCACTGGGAGTCGCACTTCCCAGTGAAGTGTCCGGTGAAGTAGAGGTCTCCCGAGTTCTGTCCTCAAGTGATAGCTTAATGTTTTCTTGAATCTCTCCATAGGAAACGTCCGATAGGGTTTCAGAAGTGTTTCCAAACCACGTGTCGTCTTCACTTTGCCCGCCTTCCTCTTCCTCCTGTCTATGGCCATCTATAAGAAAGGATGAAGACATTAAGATTTACTGCAACGTACATGAAAGGCAGGTGACAAATCTTGAATTTAAACCTGCTCTACATGAATGTCCCTATCAAAATGTTCTGTTAGCGAAATTCTCCAGAGCACCTTTACGAAAACACTTCAGCACAGACATCAGTAATACTTGTCCAACAAATCAACCAAATATTAGTTTTTCGCATCTTTGGGTAACTCGTTGATAGGCTACTGAAAACATAAGAAGTAAAGTATTTTACAAGTCTTGAGGTTTGCAATGCATGTGCTCCCTACTATCAAGATGTACTGAAGGCAATGCCTGAAGTTAAACTGCAGGGTTCCGTGGATATACAGAACTGACGGTAAGCAGAAGAGGACAAGCAGGGGGGGCAGGAGGAGCACTCCTTCACCAGCACTTTCTGATGCAGTCAACTTCACCACAAAACTCAGTTCTCTTTTTAAATCCCCACCACATACTATCTCCTTCAGTACGCAATATATCTTTTTTTAAATCTTGGTTGTTAGATAATAAAAAACTAAGTGGTTGAAGGAACGCTTAAGTTAATCTCAGCAACTGGCGCCCCCTTGTGCCCATTCAAGTCCATCCTGTTTCGCCTACTCTGGTAGACATGCTCATACCATACCATACCACTACACTGAGATATATTTGTTTTTAAGCGATAATTTTCACACAAGAATTTAGAAACATTCATGCTTCCCCAGATCACCCTAACAATAATGCCCTTGGCAAACTAAGAGGCAAGTCAGTTGTCCTGTTCAACATCTGAGTGGCCTATGTTTCTAATATACATGGACAACATTATAATCAAAACACAGGAGTAGGTTTTGTAAAGCGCACATGCTGAACTGATGTATTTCGAGGTCCTCTTATATGCCATAATGAAGAA
Source organism: Triturus cristatus (assembly GCF_964204655.1). Classification (NCBI taxonomy): domain Eukaryota; kingdom Metazoa; phylum Chordata; class Amphibia; order Caudata; family Salamandridae; genus Triturus; species Triturus cristatus. The sequence goes on from NC_140582.1 coordinate 504,181,251, forward strand.
AAAGGAGGCAAAGTGACAAAAATGCCTTGAAGCACGCAGTTTGGTCAAGGGGAAAGCCAGGATTGCTCCCAGGTTTTCTGGTTTCACATCGAGCAATTCAGCCACTAGATGTACATGCTTCGTTCCCCTACGACCACCTTACACAATCCCAGACCCCCCACTGCCACCCAGCTGGCCCTCGGTCACACACAGACCATACTTTGTGGCTCCTGGGCAAATGTTTGGGAGCACCTATTGTCTAGCCTTTGCAACCTGGTGAAAAGGTTTTTTTAAAATTTTTATTGCAAGCATATGATTCAAATAGAAAAAAAAAGACAAATACATGCCGCCATCTAAACGTGGCTTCCATACGCTTGCAATAAAAAAAGCAAATTTGAAAATAACTTACCTTCTTTCTACAACTTTAATATAACAGAACGAGTGATTCCTATCAGGCAGGTCTACTAAGAAACAGCCTTAGAAACTCTTTTCATTGTTACTGCACATCACAGAAATATATGAATGGTATCAGTGCACAGAAAGGGGTCTATTGAATTTGAATTACTGTTACCTAAAGACAGTTCAAACACACAAGGACGACTAGACAAATGATAGAGAATGGAAAGGAAAAAATGAGTTGCAAAGTAATGCATCAGCTCACTGGTCCCAGACACTGAAGTGCACTTCTATTTAGGCGGACGTGCACATATGATCAGACAAATGGCATTGCTCAAGGTGAAAGAGAGACAACGTGGCCAGATCGAAGCAAAATGACAATTATACAGACATATGGGTGAAGATGGCTGACCTAAATCCTCTTTAAATATGTACATCGATATATACATTTTATTTATGAATGTATTTATTTGCAAGAGGCATGAACTGGAATGTGCCATGAGAAATGTTCAGAGAAATTATCAGTCGTTCAGTTTAATTCAAGCAACTTTTATAATGTCTAAATGAGCCTCCCTAAGTGGGAGTGGCATGCCTAGGCAAGGCTCTCAAACTCATTCTTCCTTAGGGACTAATGCACACCTCACGGACTATGCTCAGAAGGGCTGGGCGATGGGGCTTGCATGTGTTACCGAAGAGGGTGGGTGTGTTTATCTGTTTGCATCGGGCAGTTTCGAAATGAGAAAAAGCTAGACTAATTTGCAGATGGTTGGTTCCGGAGTGCAATGACACACACAAGCTAAGTAAGCACTGGAGAAGTCAAAAGGTCTGGCTTTTTGGCTTGGTCAATCTTGGGCTGTTATGTTATTGATGGAGCGGGTAATACAACATTTTGTATACCCCCCCTATTCTGCATGTTTATACTAATTAGAATAATCTATTAATTGTAATACTATTAATGTGTTTGCATGAAGTTTAATCAACATAACTAATGTACGAAATACACGTGGGATTTGCATTTTGCATGGCTAAAATAATTTGTAATTAACATATGTACGCATACTAATACTAGGAAAGTAGAATATCGCATGATATATGTTGCTTTTGTGACGTTATCGTAATGTCGCACAAGATGACATCAATGGGTGAATATGAACGCTTTAAATGTCGCCATACGCTAGATAATTACAAGCACATAGGGAAAATAGTGAGGGTTTAACATTTTATTCATTATTTCTATGTATTAATTACTCTTTTCGTGTTTGTTTCGCTTAAGTTGTCCTTTGGGCCTAAAACTAAGATGGCCGCCAGATTGACACGACGTAATGGCCACCATTCCACGAAGTTTAGGGTGAAGTGCGCCTGCGCCACAACATGTACCAGTGGCCTTGACATGACCCCGCTCTCGCTGTACCCAAGCAAGGCCACGGTGGGAGGCCTGCCAAGTATCTTGACAAAGGACTTTTACAAAAACCGGAACCATCATGAAAAATGACAACCTCTTGAACTGTGTGAAACCTCACCGGACGATCCTAACCGACCAATGGGTGAAGCCCACATTTTGTAAAATGTATCTTCTAGACCTTACTTTCATTATAAAATAACGGTAGAATAGAGAGGAGGGATTGCGTGTTTCCTTTTTGCTGACGAAGACGATGGTGACGCTACATGACTGCTGTGTTCCTGAATCTTTGACAGACTGAATGCTGCCCAATTTCTTGATGAACTGAGGACTTCCTAAAATTTATGGGCATTGATCGATGCTTGCACGTCTCTGGTCCTTGACCCAATCTTTGGGACTGTAGCGTGCTGCATGAAGAACTTTCGAATTCTGACTGATTGAGGACCAAATTTGATGACTTAGAGGACGACCAATAGCCAGATTAGGTAAATATGGTGTTCTGTGATTTGCGTAATGACTAATAAATTTACTAGATGGAACTAAATTCTTGCACTAATTAGATAAACAAAATATTGATTAACAAGAAAATGTGTTTTGGTCGTTTATTGAGAGAGGATAGATCAGGATCTTGAGAGTGTTTTAGCAGGACTAAATCACCTTACTAATCCAACTAAATGATCCATTGATCACGTGGGAGGAGTATCTTAATGTTTAGGTTTAAGATGTGTAGATATAAGAATATTAGTGTATAGATGTGTAAATAATGATCTCTCTATAGGTTATAAGGTATTCCTTTCATGACAGCGCATGGAGCATTCACCCTCCTGTAAGTGCAGACCAGTGAGAAGTGAAGTGTGAATGTTGGTGTTATGGGCCCCACCAGTGATTGAATGAGTGAATGTGTTAACGTGATATCTGGTCTGTAATGAAGGGAGGATATTTGGTACGGGTTTTGCCTTGATTCCCGTTACCCAGGTTTCCGCGCTGCAACAGTTTTTCTGGTAGCAGGATGATGGTTTTTATTGTTTTGGTTTGATGATTATTGCTTGTACATTGCTTATGGGATGTAGGAAGTCGGAAGTTTGTACCAGTTCCGTAGTAGAGCAGAGGTAAGCGCTGCTCTCGGGAAAGATGGAATTCTTGTTGCCCTGTAGGTACACGGGGGAAACGTGTAACGAGTGAAGTTGCACATCGCATTGTCTTGGTTCGATTCGGTGACATCGTCGTGTGTTGCCATTAGAAAAATCTCTTGTATGAAAGACGTTCATGGTAGTGCAGGTCACCTGTGAAATTTTGGTCTTAAGTAACAGGAGCCCAAAAGGTACTCTGATAACGCTTATCACTGAAAAGGTAATAGATGTTTCCTTAGCTTGCTAGAAGGATAAAGTAGAGGGAAGTGCTACTTTGTTAACGAGTGTCATAATTCTGTAGTAGGACAGACTGTTCGCTGTTCTCGGGAAAGACAGAATTCTGTGTGGATGAACTACATTTTCCGTGTGAAAGTGCGTGGATGAAATAGCATTCAGGATAATTGCGAAACTCTGGTTTTATTTCTCAGGAGCATTGCGTCTCCAACTAGGTGTCTTAATTCTGGAGAATTGGTTAGCCGATGCTTGTTAGAAGGGTAAGGTAGAGGGATGTGCTACTTTATCAACGGAAGTAACGATTCCGTAGTAGGGCAGAGGTAAGCGCTGCTCTCGGGAAAGACGGAATTCTTGTGAGAAAGGTCTTTGTCTATTCTTGGTTAGCGAAACAGATGAGGGTGGCTTTTTATGTCGTTACTAACAGATCTGTGAATTTGGAGAATGTAAAAAGCTTACCGAGAGAAATTTTGTAAAGGAGGGGTCAACAGGAGCAGGAGCTGCGACAGCGAGAAAGGCTGATGTCAGAAAGACCGCGCTGGAATTGGTCAGTTGTAAAACAACATAGACGCTCCCGATTGGTGCGTTGGTGTGCGCCGCGTTGGGAGTGGAGAAGTACAGGGTGACGTAGACGCTGTTGATTGGTGCATTAGTGTAGGAGTGGAGAATTGCAGAAGTGACGAAAACGCTCCGGATTGGTGCGTTAGTGTGAGTCGCGCTACGATTGGATAAAATAACAGAATAGTCGTAGGAGAAGAACTAGCGATACACAGAATAGACAAAATGATGTATTACGATCCACCTGAAAAGGAGAAAAAGTCCTGGTTTGGGACAATCAAGAACTGGTTTAAAAAGGACAAACCGATTGTGATTAGGGAAGGACAGTTGCTTTCCCCGCCGAAATCGCCCGCATCCTTTATGGTCGCGAAATATGGATATCATACTTGTATTTGGTTAGACAATTGGGTGAAGTACACAAAAGACGACAGAGTTTTGGCATTTCCAGAGCATGGTTCATTTAATTTTGCGGTTTTGAGAAATTTGAGAGAAAGAATGATGAACCTAGAACCGAGACCTAGATCAACACAGTTTGAAGTATTGACAGAATGGGAAGATGAAATGCATGACAGAGAGAGTCAGAGGAGTGGCGGAAGGTATAAGTACATGTTTGGTAGATATGGGCATGACATTCATGATGAGAGAATGAGAAGGTGGCGGAATGCAAGTATGACTGAAGGTCTGTTTCCTGTGAGAACTGCTGAAGAAGTTGGAGGTAGAAAATGTACGGAAAAGAGACATAATGTAGAATCAGGATGGTATGGAGTGCATGAATCGGAAGATGATGTTCTTGATGACATGTTTTATAAAAATCCACCTCCGTATCAATCAGAATCTGAAATGTTGACACCAAGTGCCCCAATGAGAGAAACATTACGAATCATTAAGACTGAACCAGTGTCCCAAGAATTAGGGAAAAATAATTACATTAGAGAGAAAATTGGATAATAAAGTAAATGTTGAAAATTCGTCAGGATAAGCCATAAGAACTTTAGAATTAACTGAAAAGATAAGAGAATTGACCAAAAATTTAGAAGCTGTAACTGTTCCAGTGACTATAGGCCCTGTGATGCCTATTTTTGATAAACAGAAATATAGTGAATATTGTTTAACAGTTCCTTATAATAGTAATAAACAGACTGAGAAGCCAAAGCAGAGTCTAAATGAAAATCCATGGAGACAGACAAAGAGTACGATCGAACCAAATGTTTCGGGTAACCAATTTATAGGTCCAAATATAGCAGAAAGACATACAATGACAATGGAATCAGTATTAGAGACTCAAATGGACTCAGAACGAAGTAGTGTAGAGAAACCAGTAGGTCCAACTTCAGAAGAATTGAGCGAATGGTTGAGAAGTTTGCAGAGAAAAGACAAGGAATCCCAATCAATAGATGTGGCCAAATTACGAATGGTACTGGAAGAGTTAATAATAGGAACTATCCCCACAGAGAAATTAAAAACTTATCAGGATGAGGAGTTACTGTTTTTGTGCAAAAGTGTAACATGGAGAGCAAAAAATCTGCATGAAAAACTAGAAGAAGTAGCAAATGAAATGGGTATAGATATTGAAAAGGTGAAGGCTTTACAAAAACCATATCGAATAGATTTTACTGAAAAAGATATTGAAAATTTGAATATCACAGGACGGATAAGTCAGATTAAGGAGATAATTATTTTGTTGAGAAAATGGGGAGATGTGGATAAATGGAGAAGCAGGTGGTACCGAAAACGAGATGATGCCTCAGATAAAACATTTGCAGCGTTCCCTGTGAGAGAAAAGGAAAAGGTAGTGACAGAATGTCCCATGAGAGAAATTCCAGGAGGAGGATATGTACATGGTCCATGGACTAGACAAGATATTTTGTCATTTACAAATGATTTCCCTCGACTACGCGAAAAGCCTGTCGAGTGGTATAGGCAAGTGGACAGATTTGTGAAATTATCTAAAGTATTATGGATTGATCTGAATAGTCTATTTGACATAATAGTACCAGCAGAATTATGGACAGAGTGCAAACTTATGATAAATTGGCCAACACAGGAATACCCTAGGGATCCAAAGACAGGAGCCCCTGACCCAGAAGTTATGAAGAAATATGAACAGGTTATTGCCTTTCTGAAAAATAAAGTACCTCCCAAAGAGACAGATTGGGTGAAAATTGACAGAACTCATCAGGAAAGTAAGGAGTCAGTACATGCATAATACGAGAGGCTTATTTTGGCCTTTAAACAGTTCAGTGGTGATGAAAATTTGAGTGAAAAGGATTTAAGTCATTTTGTATACAGATTTGTATATGGTCTACGTCCAGAAATTAGTGAGATGCTCAAACAACATACTGTAGATTGGCAAAATAAGAAAATAGATGAAGTATTGAGACATGCAAAATATTTCAGTGATGAGATTGAAGCCAAACAGCGTAAATTAAAAGAGAAAGCTATGTGGGCACGAGTAAAAGTGGCAGAAAGACGAGAGGCTCAGTTAGCGGAACAAGCGAATAATACAGGCCCCAGACCAAAATTCACTCCTGGGAAAGGTAAGGGAAATTTTAATATAGAAGAAGCTAAAAAGAAATTCCCATGTCATAACTGCGGTAGAGTAGGGCATTGGAAATCCAAGTGTAAATTTCCCCCAAGTACTAATAATGAAAATGCATCATTGAATCCACAGGTGCAGAATGAGGTGAGTGGTCAACCGCAGCGACAGCAGCAGGTTGTTACCCAACAGAATCAGGTGCCAAAACCGCCTTTTCCACAAAGCAAAAACTCACAGAAATACAGTAATGAGACAGGATTCTACAACGAAGAACAGGCAACTAAGCTGCTGCACGTTAGCGCTGTTTCGCAGTATTGGCTACAACTCGATGAGAGCGATTCAGAAGAAGGTTATTGACGGTGCCGAAAGGAGGAAGAGGAGTGCGTACTTGGCGCACCTCTAGAAGTAGACCAGACAGGCCCATTTGTAGATGGAAAAATAAATAATGAAAGTATTACTTTCTTAGTCGATACTGGTGCTACTCGATCAACTGTTAGGTCAGCTGATGATAAGAATCTTCCTCTCTCGGATGAAACAATCCAAGTAGTTGGTGTATCCAACAAACAGATTAAAACTTATCTTACAGAACCAGTGAAAGTTCGCATAGGGAAATTTTCTGAAATGCACCGCTTTATTGTGAATTTGTTAGGTTGGGATTTGCTGAGCAAAATGAATTGCACTATATTCTGTACCCCTGATGGGATAGCATTTGAAACCCCTGATGAAGATGTGCTGTATAAAATGACTATGGCAAACAGGGAAACTGGGGTTACTGAAGCCTATGCTGTGTTTAACCCTGATGAATTACCTAAAGAATTGAAACAGACCGTAAAAGCAGAAGTCTGGGATTTCACAGGAGAAGATGTGGGACTAATGAGAAATGTAGACCCAGTAAAAATAACAGTGAAGGAAGGAATAAGCTATCCAACTGTCCCTCAATATAAATTGACACCTGAGATAATTGAAGGAGTTACTCCTGTGATTGAAAAGATGATAAAACAAGGCATTTTGAGAGAAATAATGAGTAGTCCATGTAATTCCCCGATTATGGGACTGAAAAAGCCTAATGGAAAGTTCAGGATAGTGCAAGATTTGAGAAAGATAAACAAAATCGTTGTATCGTGTTGTCCCATTGTACTAAATCCACCTGTGATTTTGTATCAGATTCCCCATGATGCAGAATGGTATACAGTGATTGATCTATGCCATGCTTTTTTTCCCATTCCATTGCACCATGACAGCCAGCACATTTTTGCGTGTTGTTTTGGCGAACGTATTTTGGCTGAATTCCACAGGGGTATACAGAAGCCCCTCAATATTTAATCAGATATTGAAGAGATCCTTAGAAAGTCTAGAGATGCCTGAGAATTCAGTGTTAGTCCAATATATCGACGACCTTCTTGTGGCGTCGAAAACTCGTGAAGCTTGTGAAAAAGACACTATAGCCTTGCTGAATCATCTGGCTGATGGAGGACTTAAAGTGTCACCATCAAAGTTACAATTTTGCAAGAAAGAAGTACATTATTTAGGTCATAATATTGAAAAAGGACTGAGAAAGATAACAATAGACAGAATTAGGATCATAAAAGGAATGAGAGCTCCCATGACTCAAAGAGAGGTGAGAATGTTTCTTGGAATGGTTGGATACTGTCGCCAGTGGATAAGCAATTTCTCCCTGATTGCAAAGCCTTTGGTACGTTTGACAAGAAGTGATGTGAGAGATCCAATTGATTTGAACAAAGGGGAATTGGCAGCTTTTAAACGATTGAGAGATGTTTTGTGTGAAGCGCCAGCATTAGGAATGCCTGATTATGAGAAGGAGTTCGAGTTGTATTGCAGAGAGAGGAATGGATGTGCACTTTCTGTATTAATACAGAAGCATGGAAAACTGAGGAGACCAATTGCATACTTCTCATCGATGCTAGACCCAGTAGCTGTAGCCTTGCCTGGGTGCTTGAAAGCAGTGGCTGCTACCTGTCGGAGTTTGGAACAGAGTGAAGGAATTGTGATGGGATAACCTGTGAAAGTGTTTATACCTCATGATGTGACAATCCTTTTAATAAGGAGTCGCACTCAGTACATGACACATAGTCGGCTGACTAAGTATGAGAAAGTCATATTAGGTGCAACGAATGTGAGTCTTGTGAGATGCTTGAACGTGAATCCTTCAACGTTATTGCCTGATGCTGAGTATGTGGAAGTCAGAGACGAAGTGGATCATGATTGTCTGGATGTACTCTATATCTGTACCAAACCACGTCCTGACATAAAAAATGTACCATTACCAGAAAGTGATTTTGTGATGTTTGTAGATGGGTCTTGCTTGAGAACAGATGATGGAATGTTATATGCAGTATGCACGGTTGCAGCAGTGATGGAAGCAACCTACCTGAAAGGAGTAAGATCAGCCCAAGTAGCTGAACTTGTTGCTTTGACTAGAGCATGTAAGATTGGGAAGAGTGTGAGAGTGACTGTGATAACTGACAGTCAGTACGGATTTGGTGTGGTGCAAGATTTTGGCCAAATATGGCTACAGAGAGGATTTTTAACATCAAGTGGAACTCCCATTAAGAATGTTGAGGTGGTTGGAAAATTGCTTGAGGCGATACAGCTCCCTCGGCAATTGGCTGTTGTGAAGTGTGCTGCACACAGTCAGTCTGGCGATTACATCGCCATCGGCAACAAATACGCCAATGATATGGTCCAATACTGTGCACGTAACCAGAATTCAATTAATGGGGCGAAGGAGAAAGAAGTGACTTCTTGCACCTTAATGTTTACTGACATTGTAGGTACCTGGGAGGAAGTAAGGCAATTGCAGGAAGAAGCAGGAGATGAGGAAATGAAACAGTGGGTAAAAGCAGGATGTGCACCAAGGGAAAAGGACCATGTGTGGGTCTATCGGGATGGAAGACCAGTTATGCCTGATAGCATGATGTCTGCCATGGCACAGATGTATCATGGTCAGGGACACATAGGGAGAGATGCCATTATCAGGTCGTTCAAGCAGACCTGGTACAATGCAAAATTTAGACTTGTAGCAGAGAGTCTTTGTCAGAGATGCCTTATATGTCAGCAATACAACCCTGGAAGAAAGACAGTAGTGAGTCTGGGAACAATAGGTCGAGAAGGAGGGCCTTTTAACAGAATGCAAGTGGATTTCATTGAAATGCCTCCCTGTAACAGGTTGAGGTATGTTCTAGTTATGGTCTGTTTGTTTTCTAGATGGGTGGAAGCATTCCCAACAAGAAGAAATGATGGAATCACAGTGGCAAAATTACTTTTGAGGGAATTTATCCCTAGATTTGGGTTCCCAGTAACAATTGAATCAGACCGAGGAAGACATTTCCATAATGAGATCATAAAATTGATTTGTGAAGCATTAAATGCATGACAAAAACTACATTGTGCCTATCGCCCAGAGGCTTCTGGTGTAGTGGAGCAAATGAATGGTACTGTCAAAAACAGGATAGGGAAAATGTGTTTAGCCACAGGTATGAAATGGCCTGATGTCTTGCCTCGAGTACTCATGACTATTAGATCAATTCCAGACAGAACTACAGGGTTGAGCCCCCATGAATTTATCATGGGTAGAGCAATGTGTCATGTGTTCATACCAGTCAACAAGCTGATGCCTATAACTGATGACATATTGTGTTGGATTACTGTAAAAGCCTGGCTGACGCAGTTCATTCTGTGTTTCATCAGGTTGGAGCGGATGCCACCACCCTTGAAAAGAAGCAAGCTCATGATCTGAGCCCAGGGGACTGGTAAGAATCAAAGTACACAGAAGAAGAAACTGTCTGGTTCCAAGGTGGGGAAAACCACGACAAGTAATTTTGACCACAACAACAGCTGTGAAGTGTGCTGGACTGAAGAACTGGATTCATGCAAGTCACACATTGAGAATTCCAAATCCAGTAGATAGCACAGAAAAATGATATTTTGATGAATCAGAATCCAGTACTGAATCAGATGATGAAGAGACAAGAACAAAAGAAAACCCTGATAGGGGGGAATCAGAGTCAAATCTAACTTTTGTCCCCAGAAGTATTTCCTTGAGGAGAAGGCTACAGATTTCTGATACCAGCTCAGACTCAGAGACTGAACAAGGAACTCAACGTTCGAGAAAAGAAAAAGACAGTGAAAAGACAATTAAAGAAATTACTGAGAGAGAAGTTCCAGATGAAAAATTGAGAGAAATTCCACCTGAAATAACACATTTAGATGGACATGTGCCAGATACAGAGAGAGAGGGAAAGATTTCTGTGATTCGAGGAGGGACAGAAGTAGGGAAAACAAAAGAAGTGGTGGAAAGAGAAGCTGTTGAAAGTAAAATGCAAGTTGAAACAGAGTTAGAGGAAAGCGAAGACGAAGTACCAGAAGGTCGAGTTCTAAGAAAGAGAGCTTGGAGAACTAAAAAGAATGATAAAGGAAGTAAACTGAAAAGAGCAGCAAAAGACAAAGTTTGGCCGAATAAAATAAAGAGGCTGAGATATCGACTGACACGAGTATATTCACCAAGAGCTGAACAGGTGAATGAAGTAACAAGTCAAGAGAAATCAAAAGACGAAGAAATAGTTTTAATTGGAGAAAGCAAAAGAACGAGGAACCTAAACAGAAGTATAAGTCGCTGGAATGGACGTATGTGGCTCTGCCTGAAGTAAAAGAAGAGGCGGATAGCCAAGGAAACCCAGAGGAGACTGTACCGGAAGTGGTTGAGGAGGACGAGGAATGGGAAATCCTGAGAGTTATCTTGTCCGATATTGGAGAAGAAGCGGATGTTCAGGACATTCTGTATTCAGATCACGAAGGAAAGGTGAAAGATGAGGAGATGCCAAACTGAATGAGAAAAGAAAGCTGCTAATAGAAAGACAATAAGATACGGGAAAAAGACAAAAACTGGTAGAACCAAGTAGGTGCTTAGAGCCTTGGGTTAGACAAACTAGTTATGTAGTAGAAGAGGCTAAGTCAAAAGACACTGTTCATTTTTACAAAAATGGCAAACACAGATAGTAGAAAAGGTAGATGTATATTTTTGAAGAGATGGTGTAAAATGTGTTGTTGTTGTACAGGATTACTAATGCTTCTGTGGAGTATACTAGCTCTGATGATCTCATTTAAGGTTACTATAGCTACAATAGAAGGACATAGTAAAAACAAAACTAATATAGAAAAGATTCAGAAAGTAGTTCCAACTAGAATAGATAGAAATTATTTGCATAAAGATAGGTCTATAACTGATTTTTCTAACAATGTATTTTCGAAATTATTGTATGAATATGTAGAGACAATGGACGTAAGGGACTGCTACGTTTGTATGCAGTTACCTGCATCTGTATCGGAGGGAGTGACTTATCACCACCTTCCAGTAACTTAGGGAATAACATGTAGTGTAATAGCTAGTTTATTTTACCAAACAGGGAAGTTAGAGTATTATTTTTCAGATGTAGATAACATATTTTCACAAGTACAATCAATTAACAAGCTAATCAAGGTAAAACCTGCAAAGGTATTAGGTGAATTTTTCTTAGAGACTAAAGAACTAACATTAGAGTATATATTTAGAAACAATTTGACTTGCAGTTTAAATAAAGAAGAAAGGAAATTTTGGGATATGGTAGAAGAAAGGAGATTGAAAATGCAAATGAAGGCATCTGAAGGAAAGGTGGAAAAGACAGTTTGGGATGTAGAAATGGAAAAACACTTGAAAGGAGAAGCTAGTCCAACTGTGGCCTTAGATTGGCCTCAGAAAGGGAAATTGTGTATTAGAAGGAATCAAACTGCATATGATAATTACTTTGTAGGTAATAGTGAGTGCCATGATACATACTGAATGATGGGTGGATGGGGATTTAAAGGAGGAAATGATCCAGTTTTTCCTGGGTTATACTTTATTTGCGGGAACAAGGCATATTATGGTTTGCCAGACCATTGGTATGGCACATGTTATGTAGGCCTGGTTTTCCCGAAGATTTTTCACATGGGAAGAGGAGAAGATGGTGTACATAACTTAGGTAGTTATTTAGCACGTAGAAAGAGAGAATCTTGGCCAGAAATTGTAGGTGATATCTTTGGAGCATTGATACCATCAGTGGGAATATCTCTGAATGCAAACAAAATTAGAAGGCGAACAACAGCAGTGGATCGCTTGTGAACAAGTACCGCTGGAGGATTTTTATTGGTAAACACTGAAATGGTTGCCATGCGTGCCATGGTAATGCAAAATCGACTTGCCCTTGATATATTATTGGCAAAAGAGGGTGGAGTCTGTGGAATGCTGAAAGTTCAACATTGTTGTACTTACATTCCAGACGAAAGTAAAGATTTGAAAATTTATATTAAAAATATAACTGAACTGCATGAGGAAATTGCACCTCTGGAGGTTGAAAGTGTTTGGGAAAAGATTGGAAAGAAAATATCTTCTATTAACAATTTCTTAGTAAACCTAGGCAGTACCTTTTTAGGTAAAATGTTATTTCCATTCACATGTGTGATTCTCTTAGTATTAATAAAATATTAGGATGCCTCTGTCATAAAAGGAAGAAAAATCAGAAAAAGTTAAAAAGAGAAAATTTAAAAAGAAAAGATAAGAAACAAGAGAGAGAATTTGAAGAAATAGAAATAGAGGAAGTTAAGGAACATATATATAAGACAGCCAAAAGAGAAGATATTGGGGAGACTGAGATGTAAATAAAAGCAAGAACTCATTTCGACTCCATGAAAAGTGATACAAAATTGTAATGGTGTGGTGATACAATCACCAAAGGGGGGATTGATGGAGCGGGTAATACAAAATTTTGTATATCCCCCCTATTATGCATGTTTATACTAATTAGAATAATCTTTTAATTGTAATACTATTAATGTGTTTGCATGAAGTTTAATTAACATAACTAATGTACGAAATACACGTGGGATTTGCATTTTGCATTGCTAAAATAATTTGTAATTAACATAAGTACGCATACTAATACTAGGAAAGTAGAATGTCGCATGATATATGTTGTTTTTGTGACGTTATCGTAATGTCGCACCAGATGACATCAATGGGTGAATATGAGCACTTTAAATGTCGCCATACGCTAGATACTTACAAGCACATAGGGAAATTAGTGAGGGTTTAACATTTTATTCATTATTTCTATGTATTAATTACTCTTTTGTGTGTGTTTCGCTTAAGTTGTCCTTTGGGCCTAAAACCAAGATGGCCGCCAAATTGACATGACGTGATGGCCACCATTCCACGAGGTTTCGGGCGAAGTGCGCCTGCGCCACAACATGTACCAGTGGCCTCGACATGACCCCGCTCTCGCTGTACCCAAACAAGGCCACGGTGGGAGGCCTGCCAAGTATCTTCACAAAGGACTTTTACAAAATCCAGAACCATCATGAAAAATGACATAACCTCTTGAACTGTGTGAAACCTCGATCCTAACCGACCAATGGGTGAAGCCCACATTTTGTAAAATGTATCTTCTAGACCTTACTTTCATTATAAAATAACGGTAGAATAGACAGGAGGGATTGTGTGTTTCCTTTTTGCTGACGAAGACGACGGTGACGCTACGTGACTGCTGTGTTCCTGAATCTTTGACAGACTGAATGCTGCCCAATTTCTTGATGAACTGAGGACTTCCTAAAATTTATGGGCATTGATCGATGTTTGCACGTCTCTTGTCCTTGACCCAATCTTTGGGACTGTAGCGTGCTGCATGAAGAACTTTTGAATTCTGATTGACGACCAAATTTGATGAATTAGAGGACGACCAATAGCCAGATTAGGTAAATATGGTGTTCTGTGATTTGCGTAATGAATAAGAAATTTACTAGATGGAACTAAATTCTTGCATTAATTAGATAAACAAAATATTGATTAACAAGAAAATGTGTTTTGGTTGTTTATTGAGAGAGGATAGATCAGGATCTTGAGAGTGTTTTAGCAGGACTAAATCACCTTACCAATCCAACTAAATGATTCATTGATCACGTGGGAGGAGTATCTTAATGTTTAGGTTTAAGATGTGTAGATATAAGAATATTAGTGTATAGATGTGTAAATAATGATCTCTTTATAGGTTATAAGGTATTCCTTTCATGACAGTGCATGGAGCATTCATCCCTCCTGTAAGTGCAGACCAGTGAGAAGTGAAGTGTGAATGTTGGCGTTATGGGCCCCACCAGTGATTGTATGAGTGAATGTGTTAACGTGATATCTGGTCTGCAATGAAGGGAGGATATTTGGTACGGGTTTTGCCTTGAATCCCGTTACCTAGGTTTCCGCGCTGCAACATTATCACTTGTGTAAAATATTATTGTTATTATTGTTGGGCAATTGCCATATAAAACAATGGCTAATAGCAAAATACATGTCTTCATGTCAGAAAGCACACATAATAATCCCTGGCAATGAGCGGAACTACTTTGCTTGTGGATGTGCTCTTTGTAAAGGAGGAGAATGCGGTCACTCGCAGTTAGGTCAGCTAATGGTTGCAGTGGCCTGACCCACTGCCCCATGCTGCAGAGTGTGGAAGAAAACTGTGAATGACACTACGACAAACCAATGTATGAAGAGGACTGGCTGAAAATCCCTATAAATCTATCGATAGTATATTTAATTTTAGTAAAAAGCAAAAAGTCTTGGCTAACACCAGTAGGTGCATTCAGGTGGATGTGCCAGGGCAGTAGGTAGTGATTTAAACATTAAGATCTGTAATGTCTATCCTTAAGTGTGAGTATGTAACTAGATGTGCCCAAGACCGATCCTACTGCAATCATGTCACAGATGAAGTACAACAAGGCTGAAACATGGTTGAGGTTGCTTGTGTTTCCATTCAGTTGTGACATGGCCTAGCAGTTCTGGATGTACTGTCCCTTTTTGGCTTGGGTCTAATTTGCAGATGTGTGGTCCCTATCTGTACCACAGGCAAGTCTAACCATGAGTGAAAAATTTCCCTAGTAACTAACATGCATTCATTGAGTCATATACTGTCAAACATCACTTCTTGTTGTTATTCCATGAAGAAAACAAGAAGTTACTGCAAATTTAAACAACAAGATTCTACACCTAAAGGTCTTGAATGAGATGTTCTTCATTTGTTTCATGTTATAATGATCACTCTTCATCCAATCAAACCCACTCTTATAAGTCACTGCATATATTTTGTCTTTTAATATTGTAACATCCAGTGCCTAATTTGTAAAAGGATAAGTCCCGTGGTATAAAGTTTTTTCTCAGAAGCCCACAGAGGTTGCTATTGAAGATTAGGGCGCTGAATACCAAAGCTGCATAGTCTTGATTTCACCTTATGCATCTTTAATCCACCACCAGACTCTCCCTTCCTCTTTATCTCACTCTTGCAGGTTCTTATTCATCCCCGCTTTATACTTTTGTCACTGTTTTTCTGTCTTTCTCTTCATCTTTCTTCCCCCTTTTGTTTTTTTCTCTCTTGCTCTGGATCAAAGTCTTTTGAGAAAAAATAAGGGCTAGTCCTCAAACAAAAATGAGTGCGGGTAGACCTCGCCTGCAACTACAGAATCAAATTAAGTACCAATAATGTTGTTAGCGACTCTCAACACAGCAATTAAGGTCCTTTTTAGGTCTCACCACGTGAGCATGCAATCTCGCTCGTGAGACTCTTGTGTTCAATAATGGGCTTGGAACCCGCCCATTGCTTACCATTCTTTGGCATCATTGTACTTCGTCTTTGCTGCCTTCTCATTGGGCAGCACTTGCAATGCATCACTTCCTTTTCTTTCTGTGGTGCACGGACCATGTACAGATTTATTAGGTTTAGTTAGTGGCCCTCCACTGGCCATTTGGTGCTCGCACTGTGATTCAGGTACTGTTCCGGCACTATGATGCGTCAACGCTGGCCGCATCATATAGCACCTATCAGAGCATCTCTAAATGCTGCCACTAGACTCATCACGGGCTCTAAGAAGACTAATCACATCTCACAGAATCTTAAATCGCTCATTTGGCTTCCCTTTGAATCTAGGATACAACTTAAGATCGCATGTATGACCCACAGAGCACTACACTTCAACACCCCACTCTACCTGACAAACAAACTGGAACTCTCGGGTGGCTCCAGGTCCACAAGGAGCACCGGCACACTGCTGCTCAAGCCCAAGAAATTTAAGATGCTTAAAATTTACAATCGCACATTCTTTGGCATCGCCCCGAGAGTCTGGAACTCCCTTCCAGTGGATGCAAGACTTATTCCTTCTACTCTTGCCTTCAAAAGGGAAGTCAAAACTCTACAATTGAACAAACTACTCTAATGAACAATGCGCTGAACTTGATGCTGTGTTCCTATTGCCTTTAAGTGATTTTTTTTTTTTTGGTCTGGTTTGCTCTTGATGTATATTGCCCTTCTTTTCGCTAGCACCCTTCCTGCTTCCTTTGTCCCCCCAATCTCTGCCTGCCCATGTTGTATATTGCCTCATTGTTTCCAGGATTTCTCTCACCTACCTATTTTCCTTTGTCTACCTATAACTATGTAAAGCGCTGTGATACCCTACGGGTTCATGTCCGCGCTATACAAAACTTTTTAAATAAATAATAATCATATTTCTTTTTTTACTGTATCCCCATCTCCTCCCTCTTTCTTCTCCCCTACCACCCGCCTTGCCATCTCTGTTTCTTCTCCTACCTTCCTCTCCGCCCTCGTTTCTTTTCCTCCCTCCCGATAGAAAGGGGGAAAAAGCACTATGAAGTGGCCAGCGTTGCTGCTTTATATTGCATTTTCTTTTATCCACCCCACCTGCCCCCCCATTTCCCACCCCCACACGATTGCCTATGCCAATAGCTCACCCATAAACAAGACCTATTTGCTTTGTCAATGCTTGTCTAGTAGTGTATTACTTTGTGACTTTGTAAACCTAAATGAGATGGACTCTACAATGATCAGCCCTTGAAAAATACACTGCAAGCACAACATCAAGAACTAATGGACAAGAGACAAAAACAGCTTCGGATATATTTTGAAATAGAAACAGGCAGACAATAATGAAAAAGGTTTTACCCCTTGCCATATGTTAGAAGGATATTGTTAGGATCAGAGGAGGTCCATGACCATATATAGGATTTATAAAGTTATGGAAATCTGAGGTGACTTGAAATATCCTCATCATGAACGGCAGGGGGTATTTTATCCTATTTTATACATGGTCACACCATCACCTTGCCCACAAACCACTTAAAATCTTGGTGCATAGCTCTTACATATAAACAAGCGAGCATGTTTGCAAACATGAAGAATAAAAATAAAACCTCTAGTGCAAAATTACCCACATCAAAAAACCTGTTAAATATTTGTTGCAAACAGATATTAAAAACAGTTCAATACGAGTCAGTTAAAAAAGAAACGCCAATAGCTTGGAATTTGTAGAAACATGCAGAAAGATTCTAGCTTTTCTCTAACTATGTAACGAGAGCAAAAAAACGTGTTCTCTCTGCTTGTCTTTGTAAGCTAAGAAAAAGAGCAGAAGAAAGAAAAGCACTGTTCTGTTTTGATTGCTTTAAGCAGCTGCTTCAATTATGCATCACAAGTCTCTGATTATAAAGAAATTAGAGACAAGCGTTTACCAAGGGATTGCAGAATCCCATGTATTATAAGCGGTTTCAATAGGTAAGGATGGAATTTAGCTTCTCCAAGATCCTCCACAGCTGCCACGAGCTAGGGTTGCAGCTATACCACGCAGGGCAAGCTGAAAATTAAAAAGGTTGGCGAGGAAAAGAAGGGATTGTAACTTTGTCCATAAACCTTTTGGCAGCATGAAAAAAGACTAATTTGTAGTAAGAATCCCAAGATATTTAACAGATTCCTCACACCGTGTCAATGGTTAATCACTCAATTTGCTCCATGGTGCCACAGTCAATTGAAACACCTCTGACTTTTCCTAGTTAATGCACAACCCAGGTAGGTTGTCATATCTGGTAACCTCCTGTAGCTGTAGGCCCCTATGACTGTGTCGCTCCTGTAAATGTCACACCAACAGATCTAGGGCCAGTACAAACAATAAGGGGGATAGTGGGCAGCCTTGCCGGGTTCCCCGTGTGAGTGGGAACTCGGATGACAGTGTTCCGTTAAGTCTAACGCGCGCCTTAGGCTGCGTATACCACAGACGCACCACTGCCAGAAACCGGTCCGGCACGCCAAGCCTACGCATTATTCTTGGGCTTCACAATAAACCCCTTTCTGTCTTTTCTTTACACAGAGGTATTTTAAATCCCTCGTAACCATAGTCCTGATGATGACCCCAACGTAACGAGGTTGAAACGTCGTCGACCTGACAACGTCAATCGCGGCTCCTTGAAGAGCCATTTGTGATTCAAATAAATTTTCCTGTAATTGTTAAATGTGTACATATTCTCGTTTGACCCTTATGATCTGAATAGTTCCTTGCCGCACTACGTTGTTGTTTTAACACTTATGTCACTGCGCCGTTCACTTTTTCAATGCGCCGTTCACTTTTTCACTTCTCTATCAGTGCACATATGATTGTTATGGTTACTGTAAATTGTACATACCTGCTGTGTATTTAATTACAAATAACAATTTTCATTTCCTTTGGTCTCCCTTGTCCCTCCTTGGTTGTCTTTGATTAAATCTTGTGTTTTAATGGTCCTTTTACATAATTCCCCTGTTGAGATATTGTTTTCGTTATCACTTATACCCGGTCTCAACTGGGATAACGGGTTTGCTCCTGTTTTTCTTGTTCTTAAGCCTACGCATTGTAGCATAAAGGAAGGGCCACTCGAGTGAATCAAAGGCCTTCACAGCACAGCGGCGGACGGGACTGATGGATCTATTCTGTGCAGCATCACAAATAATGTGCGAGGGTTGAGCGCTATTGATTTGTGAGGGAAAAATCCTGATTGCGCAGGTGAGATCAGCCTTTCAATTATAAGTGCTAGTCTTGTAGCCAACAGTTTTGCTAAAACCTTATTATCGAAGTTTAAGAGTGACAGGGGTCTGTAAGACCCACATCGCAATGGGTCCTTGCCAGGTTTTGGGAGCAAGATTATAGCCACCTCTCTTAAGGTGGGTGGGAATTTGTAGTAAGAATAATGAGATAACTGATATTAAATTGAACGGAAGAGGATAAACCTGTATGATATGTTAGCAACACCACAGAAAAAGTAATGTGTTCTGAGAAAACTGGTGACGAAAGAGTGCACCACCTACAGCAAGGGCTTTGTGTGGGTCAAGGAGATTGCAACAATGGACTCGCATGAGAGAAAAACAACCCAACTTACAAACCCAGAGGAGCAGTGAACTTGCAGTACTCTCCTGAACACTCTAAGAACACTTCAATTGAAAAAAAGGAAACTCGAACCAATCGATTGAAGTGAGACTAGAAAAAGAGGAAGGAGACATTTACACGTCTAGTACGAGAAAATAATATTTATACTGATGGTAATAGCTTTGGAAATTATAAATGAATTTTGCAAAAGCACTACAAATTCCAAATGTTACATGTACCTTTAGGAGTAAATAGTTTAGAAAATGAGACATAATTGTCAATATGTGGATTATGAGCCAGATGTACGACCATTTTTGCATGCGCAAACAGGTTTGCAGAACAGTTTGCGCATGCAAAAACAGCATGGGCCATGTACAAAGCCTATTTAGCGATTCGCAATTTATTTGCGACTCGCTAAATAGGTTTTGCGTCTCGCTATTAGGAAAGGGTGTTCCCTTCCTAATAGCAAGCACAAGCCCATGTATGAATGTTTTGCGACCACAATTGCGGTCGCAAAACACTTGCAAATTACCACTCGCTTCAAGAGGGTGGTAATGCACTTGCAAAAGCAAATGCAGGTAGAAAATGTTTTTTAAGGGCAGGGAGTGGTCCCAGGGACCACTGCCTGCCCTTAAAAAATGAAACGAAAAAGTTTCATATTTTTTCTTATTTAAATGCATCCAGTTTTGCTTTAAGGAAAACAGGCTGCATTAAAAAAAATGGCCACCATACCTGGGAGGGCCTGCCATTCCCAATGGGGTCGCAAATTGCGAGAGGCTTAATATTCATGAGCCTCTCAATTTGCGACCCCATTGGGAATCGCAAACAGTGTGATACACACTGTTGTACAACCTAAATAGTGCCTTACAAATTGCGAGTCGCAAAAAACTCGCAATTTGCAAGGTGCTATTTTGTGCGTCGTACATCTGGCCCTAAGGTTTTACATATGCCTATACCTTGCAACCGCATACTGAAACAGTAAACTTCTGCAGATGATGGATAGAACTATTTAGAAGGTGTGGGTTTTGAGTTTATTTTTAGCATACAGCAGGGTGTAAGTGTTACCCCCTGTAGCAAATCATAAAGGTATTTCCTTTCCTTCTTACATGATGATATAGGCTTTGGATAGACAGAGAAATGCTCTTTTTCATATACTCGGCTCAGAAATATCCAGTTTACCTATCACAGCAAGAAACATATTCATTCATGGTAACAACGTGCCTAGTAGGGACCAGGCCCAAGGTGGGCGTCAGATTGCTGATGATTGACCCTGTCAATAAACTGTGCCAAGAGTAATGGGGATAACGATTTTGGGAGACAGACTTTATAGGTGGTTTACAGATTCAAGCACTTTGAGAAAACTGTAGAGTTAAGAGAAAGAAATTATAACTGTAAACACAGATGTGGTGTACGCATTATTCGATGAGTGAATTCTCACCACCAGATCCTTCATAACAGTCTGGAAGTAGGGTTCACAGAAAACTGTAGAGGATGTAGAATGGGGTGGAGGGAAATGTGCCCCGCAGGTCGTACATTAAAGGGGAGGTATCAAAGAAGATGTCAGAGGAAGATGAAGAGGAAAAAGATCAAGAGAAAGAGGGACACTTGGGCCACAGAGACAACATGATGAAGAAGTGGCAGATCATGCTAAGTGCAAATAATTGTAGCTGGGTATTCAAGTTAACAGGATAAAGGTGTCTGCCCCAGTCAGTGCCGTCTCTACGAGGCTTCTGGAGCTAGACAACACTAATAGGAAATCTATTATCATTCAAAGGTGGCAAGCCCATTTGTTGATGGGATAGGTCCTGACTACAAGAATGCTACAGGTTGACAATGCATTGTAAATAGCAAAGACAATCATAAGAGAAGGTAGAAGAAGATGAGGATGAGAAGAAGGGAGCATGTCAGATCAAATGGCAGCAATAGAGAGCATATTGAGTGGGCATGTTGTGGGGAGAAAAAAGCCAAAGTGATTGTATGGAAGGGATGCATGCAATAAGCCATTATCAATGAGTAAGAGATTATATTTGACGAGGACAGGAGTGAGCGGCAAGGCTGATGCTTTCAGATACACTTAAGTGGTGTAGGAAGAGGAGTACAACATCCCAAGTGATTGCTGGGAGAGAGGCAAGCCATTAGCTAGGAGGTCGAAGGTGCAGCTAGTCCAGGAGAGTTGGATATTAGCTGTTAAATTCCATTAGTATTGCGGAATTCTAGGGGAAATGCAACAGAAAGAGGTAATGAGGCAAGAGGGGGATAGAGTTACAAGATAGCAGGTCATCAGCAATTAGGCAATTCTATGTCAGGATCTACCCTCATCAGATCTGAATGCACAGGCCTGAGGTCCAAGGTAGAATGTAAAACACCAAGGACAGTTCGCCAACTTCACCGTCTAACCCAACACCGAGTAAGATGTAATCTATGGAGAACAGGTCAATCGAAGCTGAAGCATAGAAAGACTAGACCTGGTAAGGGAGTTGGAGTAGGAGAAATGTACAGGTCATTCAGGGTAGAGGCAGTATTTAAGCTTTTCTACACTCCTTTCATGGTAAACATTTGTTTGTTGTATTGATTACCGGTTAGCTTCAGTGTGTCACTTCAACTTTGCTTTCCTGTACTTTGTTATGTTTTACCCTTTCTGTAGTCCTTTGGGTTAGGGTTCTTTTTCCCTCTTGTTTAGTTTCACTGTCTTTATTGACAGTCTCTCTTGGATGTTTTGTCTGAGTGTGTGCCAGTGTCCACATTATCCTGTGATATCTGACCCAGTATCCTAGTCATATAGGGGATTAATTATAGCCTCCTCCACCTGGAGACTAGTAGGCTTAATTCCACATTGACACAATGATTTTCACTATGTAATAATTCATGATATACTTATGCTGTGTTTCTCCTTGTGTACCAAAATACCACTGAGCCGCTACCTACGGGATCAAAGACTAAAGAATTCACCTGCTGGCAGCTGAACCAGTTTTCTTCATATTCTGCTATCTTCCTCAGGTCACTGTGGCTGGTTTTGTTTGAAAGCATACCGTCACATAGGGCCGCGGCCCTAATGGGATTAGTGATGTCCCTTCACCAGTCCAGTCCGAGCCTGAATAATGCAATTGTAAGTGGGAGGGGACATAAGAGTAGGATCTGGACAAAATGGAAGATCAGGCAAAAGCTAACGAATCAGTAGAAACTAGTGAAGTGTAGCAGCATATGGGTAGGTGATGGAGGAAAGACGGTCAGGAAGTAAGGCTGGGCCTCTGTGGAAGTAGGTAAAAATTGGGTTGGGGAAACTAAGTGAGTGACAGCTCGAAGAGACAGGGAAAGAAATAAGTGGGTAAGACACAAAGGCAAGCTTCTGATGACACTGAACGGACTGGGGGAACATGGCGGATAGCTAAGCACGCCGGCCACGAGCTCCTGTATCTCCGCTTCACGACTGGCACCTACCATGCGTTTACCTTCGGGATCTCTCACCCGCACGCCTGACTTCGGCCTGATTCTGGCCAGCCCCTAATTGTGTACCTCCCCCGGTGGTCTGCAGGGGTGGGGGGAAGAAAGAGCAGCTGCAGCACACAGGTTCCCTGTGCCGGCTCGCCGCCACAGAGCTACGCTGTGATCGACGTGTGGCAGCTCGCATTGGCTTCCTGTTCTCCAAGGGCAGAGCTAGCACTGCCCAAACAACCTCATCAGCCTCCTGGAGCAGCACTGATGCAGACACGGGGGAAGAGACTTCCCCACAACATCTATGACCCCCAAAAAGGCAACACAACTCATGCCTGTAAAAAGTTAAAGCCCTCTGTCCCCAGCAAGGCTTCCTGTCCTGCAGGGCATACAAAACCAGCAAGTGAAGGCAAGACGACAACCGGTTCCACAGAAGGGGCATCCGATGATTCCTCTCCAGCCCCATAAAACCAGGTAAAAATAGATATACTTTTGACTGGGAATGATAATTAAAAAAAAGAATTTTGTGGGGAAGGTTTACTGCCTCACTGAGATCACCCAGAAAACTGTCTGTCCTCAACCCCCCACAAGATCAGTCACCCAGAAGATATCCAAGAATGGCCTTAAATCCTTGCAAACACCTGCCACAATATTGGGAGGTAGAGTTAAAATAACTCCCTCATTGAGGTCCTATTCTAAAGTAAAGGACACAGAATCTCAAAGTGGTAGTATCGGCTGCGCCCAGATAGCTGACACAATCCATTCTGAATCCCCTTTGGAGATAGAGATATCAACTGCGGCGCAGCATAAAACTCATGACTTCAATATCTCTAACCGATACTCTGCGCTCATGAATGACCCGCATGTTGATAGCCTACCAGAGGATAGTATTCTAACGGCATCTGAGACTGTAAGGCTGAACTGCCCTAAGAATCTAGAAAATGCAGGGGAAACCTTGGATACAGAGAAGGCAAGCTCCCAAGAAAAAAACGAGACTGCGAGCACAGACATCAGCCAGATTTTGCACTCCCTTTCTAACAACATTAAAGGGAAGTTAGCTTTTTTGGAGAAAAATCAAGCTAAAATCCAAGAGCCTTGAGAGAGCTTAGAGGAGAAACTGGTTGATATTACGGAAAGGCTCCTTACCATGGAGGTTTTCATAGGGGCTTTGCAAGAGGAAGTGAAGTGCAACCAAAAAGAGATTCAAGCATTAAGAGCAGGGTGAAACAGTACTTAGGGACAAGCTGGTAGTTTTAGAAAATAACTCCAGACAGAACAACTTAAGGCTCCTGAAAGTTCCTGAGGGCATAGAGGCGGAAATGTAAAGGGTTTTGTAATCAATCTACTTAAAGAATGTATTCCGGAAGTAGCGGAACTCGACCTAGAAACAGACATCCAGAGGTTTCATCTGGACCCTTTTAGAAGAATCCCAGAAAAAGGGAAGCCGAGGAAGATATTGATAAACTTTTACACTTACTCAATCAAAGAACTAATCCTCATGGCTGCCCTAAGCAGTTCAAAAAGAATGACTGGACATTTACTATAAGGTCAGACATTTCTAAAAGCGACGCAGACCCGCCAGTTGGAGCTAGGGAGATACATTTAGGATGTTAAGGCTTTAGGCGCAACGGCACAATTTAAGTTTCCGGCATTACTGAGAGTGATGTGGAACAACAAAATGTATAATCTATGGTCGAAAATCTCATTTCCCAGATCAAGACTCACAAAGACTCATAATGACTCACATAACAAAAGGTTGGAGATACGAAGTTCGAGGGGTATGATGGAATAACCAATTTGGATAAAGGGAGGGTTCCCCTGGGTGGGAAGGGTGGGTGAGGTGCAAAAGGGTTTACTTTCTTATAGTTTAGTTGATCACTGGGTGGGGAGCATTGGGGAAAAAATTAAAAAAAATATGGTCCTCATTTGCACAAAGTAAAAGAACACTAACAGGAGGGTGTAGACATGCTTGTATCAACAGGGCTAGGAGAATAGAAAATGGCACATAAATTAAGGGTACTTTCTTGAAATGTGAATGGGCTGAGGGTTAATGTTAGAAGAAGGAAGATCTTAGAATTTCTCAAACTCTCCAACAATGATATTGTAATATTACAGGAGAAACATCTACAACCTGAAGAGTGGCAGGGAGTCCTAGAGAGAACTAAATAGATCACTCATCTTTCATGCACCAATCAATCTTATAATGTGAAAGGGGTGGCAATCATATATAAGAACTCTGTGCAAGCTGGGGTATAGAGTTTCACAGCAGATCCAGGGGGTAGATGGTTAATAAACTATGTTTAAATACACAATATAGGATACGCATTTGTAGGTTACTATGGGCATAATGTCGATGATCCATCACAGATAAGAGAACTATATCAACACCTTCTTGACACAAGATACTATATCATCATAGGAGATTTTAATACATTGTTGGATCCAGTGCTGGACAAATCTACATCTAGACCAGCAGTGAATTCTCCAAAAATGAGAGAGAATACACATCAGTTGATAAAGAATCTTGGCCTGGTAGATATCTGGAGGTTAAAAGCAGGTCAGGGAAGAGGGCATACTGTCCAGAATAAAAAGTACTCCCTTTCCTCTAGAATACACTTCTTCCTCAAGGATCTAAAATTAAATAAGAAAGGTAGCTGCACAGCTCACCAACCGATACATTTATCAGACCACGCCACAGTGAAATTAGAAATGTCTTTAGAGAACCTGCCCTCGCAGAATAGATGGACTTTAGATAGAACCCTCCTAGGAGATCCAGAAATCATGAAGGCCTTAAAAGCTGACACTGTTTTCCTTTTTGAACAGAATGAACTATCAGCCTCCCTACATATTGTATGGGATACATATAAAGCTTATATTTGTGGAAAATTAATCAGCCTTGCAAGATATAAAAGAAGGGAAGGGAAAAATAAATTAAGGGAGTATGAAACAACTATTAAGGAATTACAGGAGAAGACAAATAGTTTGCAAGTGCATGAATCTACAAAAGAGGCACTGCTTATTAAACTGAGAGAGGCGAAAGAGGCCCTATTAGACTACCTCGAAGGAAAGATCCAAAAGAGATGGGAGGCTAGCAAATTGGCACATTACGAGTATGGTGAAGGGTGCGGAAAGATGCTAGCCTGGAAGGTGAGGCAGGACTATGTAAGGAATGAAATTAAGGAAGTGGTGAATAATACAACAAATATCCAATGTACAGAAGATCGGATGATTGGGGAAACATTTTTTTTTCAAGACTCATATTCTGATGATACTGCAGCTAAACAATCAGAAATTAGGGAGTGGTTACAACAGGATAAACTCCACTGCCAGCAGACACTCCTCAATCAAGAGATCACTAACCTGGAAATAGATAAAATCATTACAAACTTGAAAAACGGGAAAGTCCCGATTGTCTACCTAATGAAGTGTATAAGGTTTTGAGGGATGAACTTACCCCTTTTCTTGGTAAACTATTGACTAATATATATATGAAAATCACATACATCTTCCCCAATCATGGAATGAGGCAGTCATAACTTTAATACTCAAACCTGAGAAATACCCCCAAAAATGTGAATCCTACAAACCAATATCCCCGCTTAAAGCAGATTATAAAATATACACCCAGATCCTTGCCAAAAGGCTGGACATGCTTCTGGGAGAGATTATATGTGAAAACCAGAAAGGTTTTATGAAGGAAAGACAGCTCTCAGACTTAGGATTTGGTCTGTGCTATAGATGCGGCTACTGTGATGGGAGTCCCCCTCTCTATAATAATGGTAGACTCTGCCAAGGCTTTTGATAGAGTCAGCTGGCCTTATTTATATGAGGTTATGGAACAAAATGGTCTGGGAGGTAATTTCCTTCTGGCAACTAAAAGTATATATTCTAGCCCTAAAGCAAATATATTGGTCAATGGTTCATTAACCCCAACCTTCCGTATAAACAGAGGTAACACGGCAGCGCTGCCCTCTCTCGCCCCTTTTGTTTAATCTGTATATAGAACCTTTAGCGAGGAAAATCAGAGCAGAACAAAGAATTCTTCCATTCTGTTATCTTGGGTGGTTTAAAAAAGAAGCTCTATATGCAGACAATTTAATAGTTTATACAAGTGACATTGCGCTGTCATTGCCGATAATAATGGAAGTGGCAGAAATGTTTGGGAAAATCTCAGGATATTTAGACAATGAAGATAAAACAGAGACTACGACGTCAAATGGGCCCACCCTTAATCACTTAAACAAAACAGAAATCAGATACTTAGGAATCCGAGTGACGAAGGATCTGGAATAATGGCATTTATCAAATTAAACAGATTAATGAATGAGACTAAAAAGCTCTTGCACCGTTGGGCCTCACTCCCGATTTCCATGTTAGGAAGATCCAACATAGTCAAAATGATGACTCTCCCAAAATTGACCTTCATTTTTAGCTCTCTCCCTTATATTTTAAACCAGCATGGTTTAAGAAATTGGAAGGAGAACTTAATAGTTTTATATGGAGGAGCAAGAGTGTAAGAATCTCATGGAAAAAACGTAGGAAAAAAAAGATGGAGGGCAGAATAACACACCTAGATTTCCAGCTTTATTATTGGCCTTTTTTACTGATAAATGCTAGATGACTTCTGATGGACTGTCAAGCAATGCCAATGCGATACAGGGCTCTAACAAAAAACCTAGCAGAGGAAGGCAAATTGGGCCACATGGATCAAGCGTTTTACCGGTTGCAAACGGGTCAATTCGCAGAATCGGCCCATTTGCGACCGGTAAAATGCCATTTCCGATGCATCAAAGGGAATGCAGTCGCAAAATAGGTAATCAGAATTTATATTGATTACCTAATTTGCAAATGCATATAGGGAATCGCAAATTGTGATTCCCTATTTGAGATGCATCAAGTCTTTCCTAAATATGACTTCGCATTTAAGAAACACTAATTACCATCAACTTGAAGTTGATGGTAATTTGCCAAAACTTTGAAAAATGCACTAAAGCGCATTTTTCAAAGTGCCATGTGGCACACACACATGCCCTTAGGGCATGTGTGTGCACCAAATGTGCACACTTACCTTTTTTGGGGGTGCATCAGGGGGGCCTTAGGCCCTCTAGCACCCTTGAAACTGTATTTGCAATTTGCGATTACCTATTTGGTAAACGCAAATTGCAAATGCTTTCCTATTCCTTTCTATGGGCCTCTAGGCCCATAGGAATGAATATGAATGCATTCCCTAATAGAGAATTGCAATTTGCAATTCGCTATTACGGAATGTCAAGGAATCACAATTTTTGTGTGATTCCTACATGGATAAGTAATTGCGACTCCTAAATAGTGATTCCTTAAAAGTCGTTATTAAGGAATCGCAATTCCTTATCTAGATGCATGTGCCCCATATTTCCTATTTAAATTTGGCAATTACAAATACTTCAAAAAATTAAATTCAAGACTCTAACCACAGCAGGTAAAGCATGGATTCAAATCAGGAGAATCTTAGAAATTCCATATTATGGTGGTTTGGCACTAATTTGGAGATCCCCAGGGACCCCGCTTTGTCTAGAAGATAGTCTGGCGATCCCAATGCTAACTGCGGGACTACTAAGGTGGGGCCAACTCGCCGAACAATACTCTTTGGCATCCTGGGACTCCTTGTGGCGAAGCACGAACTATAATCTGTCCAGATTTAAGGAATATCAATTGGCAAGCTGGTCACTAACTCAGACTAATCTGGGGATGGACACCGAAATTGAGAAGGAATTACCAAATAACCAGAGCTATAGCAAGGAAGTCTCTAGTTGGTACTGGGCTCTGGTACAGGGGAAGGATGGACCCCGACTCTACCAGAAGAGATATGGAAGCTGATCATGCCGGGCTGCGATATCTTACACTTATGGCAAGTATCTATATCTACACTTTGGTCATCAGTAAAGCTTGCACCACTTAGGAAGAACCACTTATTCACTTTATATAGGATCTACTGGTCCCCCAAGAAGCTTGCAAAGATTGGTGAAAACAAGTAGAGATACTGCCCGAAGTGTAAGTTGGAGAATGCTGATGATGTACATCTTTTTTTATAGTGTCCATCTTTCCAGTCTTTCTGCCAAGAAGTAGGTGAAGTATTGAAAAGAAATTGGGGGGGCCAATATTGAGGTAAGCTTACCGCTGGTTATCTTTGGGATTATGAACGATGATAAGACTCCTGTGGGGAAAATAGGATCTCACTTAATCTTTGTACTAATAGCTATTGAACACAGAGAAATTTGTATAAAATGGGTCTCCGTTTTACCACTAACTTGTGCGGGTTGGTTAAGTTTTTCTAGACAGGTTGCCAGACTTGATTGTCAATATGGCTCAACAAAGAAATAAAAACTTTGGGCTCCCTTTCTCACGTTTTTTTGTTAGGAACAATTGAGCACTCCCACTAATACAAAAAGGGTTGGGACCGTAAATTGGCTTGTTCTATAGGGATAAAGTCCAAGGATTAAGACAAAAGATCAAGAGAATGACAAGAATAGTGGTGTTCTGCCACAAACTCTCCTCGCTCACTAGTTGAAGAAGGCTGGTTAATGGAGACTAAGATCATGGAAGCTATGCTGCGGCCAGTAATCAGACCTTTCCTAGATCACGGCTCCTGCCTTTGTCACATAGGAGGACTAAAATAAAATACAAAAATAAAATAAAATAAAAAGACACACAGGTAGGAAGCATCATGGACAGAACAGTTGAAGTCTGAATATTAAGGTCCGATGACTGGAGGAATGACAAATTGTATAAAGCCTTATGGAGACTTTCTTGAAACGCATAATCTTGCAGTATTTCTGGAATACGAGGGAAGGGCACAAAATCGTTCATGGGTGAGAGTTTTCCACCCTTGGAGGACTGCATGAAAAGAACTGTACTAATATTTGCTGTTTCTTCAGCCTAGGATTCACCTCCAGGTGCAACAGCTTTTATTGAGGCCATCTTTGCTCCGGCTCAAAATTGTAGGCATGCACACATGTATTTCAGACTGCTTTGGAAGAGGTTTGTAATTTAGACACATAGTCTTGCATAAGACCTCCAGAAGTGCGCTGCATCCCTGCTATCCAGGTCCAGAGTGCCAGATCTCTTTCCCTAAAACTGTACAATTGTTCCCCAACTGGCAAGACCTTTAGCACACCTGTACGTCTTTAGTAAATGGTACCACTGGTATCTAGGGCATGGATACTAAAGAGGGTCCCTCAGGGCTGCAGCATGTATTGTGTCACCCTAAGGGACTCCCTGTGTACCATGCCTACAAACACTGCGTGCAGTATAGGTAAGTCACACCAACAGCATGCCTTACAGCCCTAAAGCAATGCGCACTATACTACAACGTGAGGACATATCCACATGCGCAGATATGCCCCTGTGACGTCTAAGTCGATTCTTAGATATTACAAGTGAACAGGGAAGCCATTTTAAGTACATGTACTGGATACTGGTAATTGCGAGTTCCCCAGCTACATGATGGCTTCACTGAAACTAAAGAGGTTTGGTATCAAACAACATGTGTTAATAAACCCACACTGATTCCGGAGATGGATTTATTAGTACATGCACCAAGTGGGAATCTTAGAGGTGCCCTCTGAAAACTTACCAACTACTAGTGTACTTCCTGATTGGTCCTGACGAGCCTGCCACCCCAGATGAGTTTCCGACACCCAGGAGGTGAGAGCCCGTGCTCTGAGGTCAGAAACAATACCTGCTCTGGGAAGAGGTGTTGTCACCCCCTCCAAGCAGGATGGCTAAGCTTCAGCAATCAACATATCAAAGCCTCTGCTGCCTTTAATATGCAACCTCAGCTTCCCCAGACGGGGAAATGCCAACTCCCTGCCCTGGACCCATTTGGCACCCGGACACGTGGAACAATTAGCTAGTTAGGAGGCGTGTTCACTATCAGGCCAGTTCCATCCCTAAGGTTGCCTACCTGATGTGAACACAAAAACTAGAATTCCACCATCTCGGTTTTTGGTGGAATTAGACTCATTGGGTCAGGCTTATGCCCACTTCACAAAGAAAGTGGTCATATACGGGTGTAGTCACCCTAAAGATAAGTAGCCCATTGGCTACTACCTGTCACTCCACTCTATGCCCCTAAATTGAGTATTTAGGTGGCACCCCTGATGCCAGAAACTTCTATTCACCCGAAGAAGAAGTGGAGGGCAAAGAAGAACTATGAGAAAACGAGAACTGAAGACCTTCTGTGGACTTTTGGTGCCAAAACCTGCCTGCCTGCACCAGTCTCGACAATCGGGACAAAGTGACTCATCCTGCAGCTGAGCATCTGCCAAGAACCCCAGTAGACTGCCAGCCCATCACAAATTGCCAGCAATCCCCCTTTGAAGGGAACAGCTCCTCCCAGCAGTCCGCAGGTACCGAAAAAGCCAAATCCGGTTTACTGTGTTGCAGATTCCCAGCCTGCCCGACGCAGTAGCCGCCAAGGAAGAGGTACCTGTCCCGCAGAAGTTCAAATTTGTGCCCCAACAAAGTGAGAGAACACCATGACTGACCGGAGCTGCACAGCCTCAATACCCGGGGGTACCGGACCCATTGCAGGAAACGAAGCCCATGTGAGCAGGATCCTGCTGCTTTCAAATCAAATTCAAAATGTGCGACTCTGAAAGATTGATTGCTGGAGAAATTACTTCAGCACTCCAGCTTTGGCATTTTTACTAGATTTTCACTGCATCAGCCATTCTTCCCATTGAGCTGCCTTTTCTTCCTGGCATCTGTGAAACGGGGAGATTAAGAGACGCTGTTGTTACCTTCTTCAGTGGTGCCTTTGGAGAGGTGCAGTTCAGCTGAGAGTCGTGACTCCATAGCAGATCTGTAATTTGTGCTGGAGTCTGACACCTTTAAAAATGTCTAGATAACCTGCAAGAAGATCAAATTATGTATCTGAAAAAGTGTTACCAAAGTTAAGGAACAACTTATAGATGAAGTCACGCTTGGGGGTTGGGTTGACGATCTCGCATTCTGTGGTCCCTCAGTGCAGGCTTCAATTGAGGCATTACATGGATAAATAGCTAAACTGAGGTGAGAGGGAATGCTACAGATCAGACTGATGCTACATGACTCATGCAATCTTGAGCGCCGAGATACACCTCCAAGTGTGAGTCGCTGCGTTATAGCGAGTGGCAATAACATAATATAACTAAACACTGCCAATGGCCCTCTAGAAAGACACAGTCGCATATAACAGAGTAAGAGAAGTAACTAATGTAGCAGAATTCATCATACTTAATAGAAAGCCTGACAAACAACATCTGATGCAGAATGTTGCACATGTCTCTTACATGTCATATTCTGCAAGGCTGTCAGGGATATAATAGGACCCTCAGGCCAGCTGCAAAACTGTACACCCCCAAGAATTCATAATCTATTAATTATAGCTTTCATGGACTTTTTATGTGTTGATAGTATCTATTTCAAGAGTTTTATATAATGTTGAACATGTCCCATTACTGTCACTCCATTACAGAACCTTTTCTTTGAGATAAAAAACAAATGATAACCTTGCATTTGATTGACGCTGTAACATTTAATATAGAAGTTTACAAGCGGCACATTTGACAGTTAATCTTTTTTTAGTTTTTAATAGTTGTCTTTGGAATACCTTGCAAATTAGACATAAAAGATACTTCTGAAATTCAGGAAACAGAAGAGGACGTATAAATATGTAGGAAATAATCAAGCTGCAAGAGGCTTTTTTCCTTAAGTTTCCAGCTGACCCTTATGAACTGAATCTGAC
This sequence comes from Triturus cristatus, assembly GCF_964204655.1. Taxonomy (NCBI): domain Eukaryota; kingdom Metazoa; phylum Chordata; class Amphibia; order Caudata; family Salamandridae; genus Triturus; species Triturus cristatus. The sequence goes on from NC_140582.1 coordinate 504,213,932, forward strand.
CTGGACCCTGCTGGGGTCCACTGCTGGAGTGAGTCTTTACTCCCAAGTGCTTTTCCGAAGGTCCTGATAACCCCTGAAAATCTGGGACTTGGGGATTTTTTGGACGTACAGACTTCAGGAAGACCAAAACAAACCAAACCGTCCTATCAAAAAAAGGCACTGAACCATTCCGAACAGGTTTCTCCTGCTCAGAGCTTATCCGAAGAAGCAAACCTAATTTAGCGGTTCTGTGGTGAGAAGGAGTACCGGGTTTGAAGAACTCAGTGTCAGATAGGAGCAACAGCCTTGTCCCGCTGAATGATTCTAACTTCCAAAAAAGAGTCTAAGTCTGAAGGTAAAAATATTGTTCGGGTGAAGGGGCGTCCGTAGTATCTGACCGGCAAGAGGACTTCCTAGAGTACAAAATGTGAACTTCTCCCACTTGGAACTTTACCTATCAAAACAGACGGCTTCAGAGGGACCTCATCCAACACCTATCTGACTTTGGGAGCAGGAAAGGCAACAAACGTAGATGAAAAGAGTAGGACACTCATTAACAAGTCTATCGAAGTAAAATTCAGTGCGAACGCCAAACCATCATCCACTATAAACAGTGCATAGTTTGAGCTGGTGGTTGCAGGTTGGGCCTACTGGCACTCATTTGTGGGGACTGGCCGTTATTTTTCCTCTCCACACTTTGACCCACAGGAAAGAAGGAGAAAGAGAAAGATGGAAAAACAGCGACAAAGAAATAAAGCAGGGATGAAAGAGAACCTGAAAGGGGTGCTATAAAGGGGCACAGAGTGTCTGAAGCTTGATGAAAGGGGCATGAGGGGAATTTAAGACCGTGCAGCCTTAGTATTCAGAAACACTGACAATCAGTAGGGCTAGTCGAGAGCTTCTGAGCAAAGCTTTGGGCCCTGGCACTTATTCTTTTAGAAATTTAGCACTGACTATATAGGCCACAGCCTAGCATAAAAAACACCTCTGTCTTTTCATGCATTTCCTGCTAATCGTAGGTGCCTTATAATATTGGGATTCAGTGCTCATTCTTAAATTGTAAATCTTCTTGGGAGGTTGTATTAATGAAATAAAATGCGGCATCTCATTGTATATGTTGAGAAAAGGCGGACACCTTACTTACCTTGATGCTACAATACATTCAAATATCATTCTAAACAGCTGACAGTAAACCTTAGGTATATTCTGAGCAGATTATATACATCAGAAATTCTTATGAATATAATAAAACAAGCATACAGAAACTCTAAGTGAGTCTTTTAGTGATGCACTCCCCCCTCTAAGCTGTCAATGGAGAGCCCCTGCAACATCAGCAGAAGCTAGGCAGCCAAAGTTTTATCTTCAAACAGCTTCTATGTACAAGGCAGGAGCCAATTTGTGTGAAGAAAGACTACCGCAGAAGTCACTGCATGTATGTGTGGGAGAAAGTCATCCTTTTAGCCTCGATGATCCCAATTTTTGACTGATACTGGTGGTTGACTCTGATTGTGCCCTAGTCCCTGCTGCCCAGGGCCAGTGCTCTCTTTAAAAGGTGTTTGGTAATTAGGTGTAATTATTACAATTGGCATGGCAACCTACCCCTAGTATATGGTAGGGAATGTAGGATTAGAGGCCCAGCATATTTAATGTACTTAAGTGCGCACTGCTGACTTGTCTGCTGTCATTTTAAAAGCCAGCCATGCCTTGCAGGCTGCTTTAAAAATAAAACTATGTCCAAATTCGACTTTGGAATTGAAGGTACTACCTAAGTCTTAAACAACCTTAGTTTTACATGTCACGCGCTAAAATAAGCAGGGACATTATAAAAGAGGTTTTATACGCCCTGGTGCAGGAAAGACGTCCACTTTCGTTTTCCCCGTTGTAGTCCATTAGCTTCATAGGCTAACATGGGAAGACTTTAGTAATGTTTAATAACGTCTAACTATTGACAGGAGTGAGCTGAAATAATAATTAAAAGTGTCTAAATATTAGTTAGAATAAATTCAACAACTTGTCTAGTTTAGGTTTATTATAACTATGACAGAACATAAGTTAGAGAACTTGTTATTCTGATGTGCCTATATCCAGCTCCAGAACAGTCTTTTCTGATTGGCCAGCCTTTCACAGGCTGAACCAAACTGCTCTTTTGAGGTGTGAAGTGGCCTGAAAGTAAACAGAGAGACATCTGGTGGCAGGAGATCTGCATGCTGCAAAAAGCAGGAAGGGGACTGGGTAGCGAAACTGGGCTTCAAAGAGGGATAGACACTTAGGACAGGAACCAGGCCCATCTCTATCTACTTCCTGCACCCCCAGCCAGATGGAAGCCCCTGGAATTGAATTAGCAGAGGGGCTGGAAGGGAAGTGTTAGGGAAAGTTAACCACACCTGTAGGTTGGGTTAGTTAGACCTTAAGCTCCAGGAGAGATTTTCTCCAGATTTTGTGGAATAGTGCTTTATGGGAGAAGAATTTGCCACACTTCAGGGAAAGTGGTCATCATTGAGGGTGGCACCCTGTGCCCCATTGGTCTGGGGTACCCCCTACTTGCTAGCCCAGAAGCCTGGATAAATATGGGAGAGCTGCCCAGCAACTCAGATCCCTGCCTAGAAGAAGGACTGCCCTGCTGAACCCTTGGCCTGTACCAAGTGGACTGCACTCACAATTACTGCTCCTGCTGCACACTTTGGGCTTAACCAAAAGAAGGACTTTGTCTGACTCTAAAGGTTTGGGGAGGGGTATACCTGAAAGGAATAGGTTAAAAGAGCTCCACCTGCATCATCTCCACCAACAAGAAACCAGCTGGACAGCATTCAGTGGACTTTTAAGGATTTGGCCGGGTGCATTGTGGGTCTTGAAGTTCCAACTTCCCAAGGAGTAAGTCCCTTCAAGAGCCCAAAAGGACCGTCTGGAAGAAGATCCAGAAGTTTGGAATCATTTGGAGAATTTTTTGAAAAAGCTCCATAAGTTGACCGACCTTTTCATTGAGAGTCAAGTGGCCAACGTCAAACCGCGACCCAGCCTGAAATTCAAGTTTGTCCCGCTGAAAAGTCAGGAGCTCAAAGACCTCTAGGATTTCACTGAGGCTTTGCATTGAAGTAGGCCGCTGTTGTTGATTTACAAGCTGGCCTGACGAGGAGCCTCGCTCAAAGTCGAGAGAAAAGCTCCAAAAAAGTGACTATGTCAGAAGGTAAAAACTTGACCGGGCCCTACCGCTCTCTGTATCTGACCCGCGTACCATCGCAGTCGGCCTGAAACTTTGACTTTGTCCAGGTCAAGCTCGACCAAATGTCCCAAGTTGGTGTTTTGGCTATTAGGCACTAGAAAGTATTTATTCTTTAAAAATTCATGTCTCCAGTTTCTTAAATTGGAATTTTGCAGTTTTGGTATCATTTTAATCATACAAATATTTTCTATATTTATAAATTGGTGTTGGCTTTTTATTATGTGTTGTGTCTTACTTTTTTCATCTATTGGTATTTTTTTGACTGCTCTACACACCTGTCTTCTAAGTTAAGCCTGTCTGCTTGCAGCCAGGATACCAAGGGTTGAGCAAGGATTAATTTAGTGAGAACTTGACTGGACCTTTTTACTGATTATGGTGTTATTACTAGTTGTAGGCACCTACTAATAAACTGCCTTCCAATAATGTGCCCTGGAATTATTCTCCCCCCGGAGGGGCATCTATTTCCTGAACCCAAATAACAAACTCCGCTTTCAATAGTAGTCCTGGATACAGGCAGAAATGGTGTCCAAGGGGCTGCCTTAAAACGAGAAGCCTGTCTTACATCATTCAGAATGGCACCAGTTCTGCCACATACATGTGTTTGATGGTGGAGCCAATGGTAGCGCACCATAAGGAACACCACCAACCACCACCCTCTAAAAGAGGCGAGTAGTAATGATGGGCAAATTAAGCTTCTGCTTTTTGTCAGAGGACCGGTCACTGACCATCTGTAAATCATGCCCTAATTCTTTTGTTTCAGCCAAATCTTTATGCACTTTTTCACAATTCCTTCATATACAGCAAACAAGCAAGCATGTTTGAATATTTTCTGTCCTGAACTTACTGCAAGCCTTTTATTATTCAAATGCAAGTCTTCTATTTAGGCCTGGCTTCACAGCAAAACTGTCGACCAGAGTTTTTTCTTACTATATTAATATATACATACACTGGCCTTCAGGGGAGTAAACGTCTCTACCCTCATGTTATTGGTTGTTTGGTCTATCATTCTACCTCCTATAAAGTTCTTGCATTGCAATGAATAAGGGACTATTTAAGTGTTACAATTGAAATGTGTGAGGGACTATTTCCCTTTCCTTTTGTTTTACTGGTTTTGCTTCCTTGCAGCAGCATATCTGCAATGCTGACTGGGAAAGCATTTTGTTTGTTTTTTTGCTTTCCTTTCACATGCCACAGTCACTAGAAAATTAGTGTGATGGAAACAGTGCTTGTGGAGCTTTTAGTTGCCGAGAACCACCCGGCTGTACTGTCATCACCTGCAATATGGCAATCTCTTTTGTTTGTACAAATGGACTGTGTTTCGGTTAGCTTCTTAAGTGGTCTTATGTACTGCAACAGGCTTTATTGCGTTAACTGACTGCATCATGAAATGTGCCCGCGTTTCACAGTGCAGAACTATAGAAAGCCCCCTACTACTTGCATGCATACCGGGGGGCTTAAACAGGACTTTAAGTGGGCCGGATCTTGCCTGTGCTGAGCACCAGCTGTTCTTAAATGCAGGTGCTAAGGCGGGTCCCTATCGGGCTCTCCATTTCTGTTCTCACCCTCATTTTGGAAAAAAAGAATCTTAACTCTGCAGCAGTACCACTGCTCAAAGACTTTGATGTAACTTCACAGAGACTTGTTTTAGTGCTTTCACAGTCCCATCATTTCAAAACTGAAGCATTTTCAATATTATATACCAAAAAGCCATATTCATTGCTTATTTATTAGATGCAACCATTCTCGCTGCGGTCCGAACCAAACCTTCCCAGATTCCGGAAACATCTGAAAACGTATCTGTTCCCAGAATAACTGTAGCTTCTCTGCTTTTTATTAGTAGCCTGCTCTTGGTTTCTATAAGCGCTGGGATGCCTCATGGTAACCGTGCGCGGTACAAAATTCAATAATAATAATAATAATAACTAACAACCATTGACAAAGCAAATAGCCCTGGCTTGATGTAGGTGTAATATTACTGGTTGTAGTATATATCTGGATGCAATAACAGAAGCAGAAAAATACCAGTGTGGCGGCACACTATGCTAAGCGCAGATTTTTAGCTTACGTGTTTTTAAGCCACACCCTAAATTACATTGACCACGCCCCTTTGAGAGACCCTCCAGTTTTTTCATCCCACTTTATACCCTGGGCCTAACCCTTTTGCTTTGCTTCAGTGAGGCTCATGATTGTGATAGGCAACAAAGCAGTCTAGATTCCCAACTATCTACTACTTTGTTTTAGTGGGGATCGAGTTTGTTATCAACAATGTAGCAGTCTAGATAGTGACGCATCGACTGCACGCACACTGGGGGGCTTTAACATTGTTTGAGCGAGGCTTGTGTAATTTGCCCATGACTCGCAATGTAGCCATTCAAGTAGCATGTTATTTACCTTGTGCACTCCTGGTGGCCTTAATTGAATGTGTTACATAACGTGCCCGAGGCACATCATGGGGTCAACCTCTGACTAGTGAGGCCCACGAAATGTGTCTGTGATCCATGAGGTATCAGCCAAAACTCACTTTAGACACTCTATGTAGTTTTGAGGGCATTCACAATGCTCCAGTGAGTCCCTGCCCCCCCCCACCCACCCACAACTCTGACACGCCGCCTTTAATTGAATTGAGACACGATGTACATTTAAAAGGCAAAAGTGACTGGAAAACACACTAATCTGAAACACCACTCTGTCTCAAGCCATAGCAACATTCGACAGCACCTCAATCATTTTTATGCACTTTGGGAGCTCACCTACTTTTTTTAGTTAGGTGTATGTCTGGTTACATAGGCTTCGACATGTATGTTTCGATAACAATATTTTGAACACGCATGTTTTAACATGTATATTCTTTTTCTGTAAATTATTTTTCTAATCTTTTTAGTATGTGGAATTAGAGAATTTTGTAATGGCTTTTATTAATCATACAAATAAAGAATTGAATTGACTACTGCGAGTCAGTTTATTGCTGCTCCAATCCACCCCTCAATATTTGCCCTGGTGTGTCAGCTTTGTTGTTGTTGCCTACCATCTGTCCGATATTACTCTCTTGTAAAAAGCCCATTTCTTCCCCAAGTTGCAGCAGCACCTGCCACTATTTCTGAATTTCTCACTAGACAAACCCATGTGTGAAACAGGCAAATTACCAGCCCATAAAGGACTGAAAAAGTCTTGAACAATCTTGGCTGATGCTCTCCCCGGCAAATATTGAACAGTGGCGGCTGGCTCAGGTAAATGCAGTGAGACGGGGCAGGGCACGGCAGGAAGGGAAGCCGATGGACGATGGAAGAGGTATAATTAATTAAATAAATAATACCACTTCCATTGTCAGTCGGCGTCCCCCCCTGCTGTGGCCTGCCCCACCTCACCACGCATACCTGAGCTGGCCGCCACTGATATTGAACCTCTATGTATACAAGAGCTTCAAAAATTGCATGTTCTAATTGCTTCTAAAAATGGACTGCCAGTGCAGTGAGCATAACTGAATTATCCAGTTATAAGTCATACCTAGCTGCTTTGCCAATGTTTGCTAAATTGGTTTTAATTATGCATGAATTTATAATGACACCCATTACTTTGTAATTTTACAAAAGTGGGGTAAAGAAATGGCTGCCTGTGTCCATTTGATTAACCTAAAGTTTCTAGGTAAGAAGAATTTGACTACATTTATCTCTAGGTTTTTTGCTATAACTGTAGCGCATATGCCAATATAGAGATGCAGTCTTTAATCCAACAGTCCAGCTATAGAATTTGAGTACATTACATTGTAAACCATCTTCCTGTGTCACAAATGTGTGTCCGAATTGGGATTAGATAGGAGACGTTCTTGATTACATTTGCAAAGATGTTTTGTTTACTGCTGATCATCATGAATGGTCTCGTCCTGTATTGCAGCTAGAGTGAAGCTTGAATGTGTTTAGCTACAAGCTAATAAATAAAGTATATCAAGCTCTGCCTAACTGCTTGTTGTATCCCAGCCACTTCAAAGAGCCAACTGCCCTTTAACTGCACATAGTCTTCTTATTGAAACAAAATATGTGTTGCCTTTGACTCGCGTGGCACTTTCCAGCCATGAATGCATCAAGGCTTCTCAGGGAAGGTCATACAGTAAGTTTAACTGGTTCTCACTATAGAAGCTGAAAAGAGAGGAAAGACTTGTTTGCCTTGATGTAACAGAATCTTCCACTGGCACCCAAAGCAGCTGACAATATACTGCTGGATTATAAAATCGAATTGCACACCTCTTGAAATTATTAGGAACAGAATAAAACATGGACACATAAATATCTAAATTACCTCATTCGCTACCTTGTCCCAATCTTTCTTCAGCTTCTCATCATCATCTGATTTCCAGCAACAAAACAAAAAGTCTGAATATTTAATTAATTGGCCTTTTTGGGTCTAATTCTGAAAAAGTTGTTTGAAAGTTGGACATTTCTAAATGATTTCTTGGGTATCCACACACATCCTAGAGCTAAGCACTGAAATGTATACATAGCACAGATTTTATTACAAAGTTTCTTCTGCCTCTATATAGCTGCCTAATGACTGCCAGGCCCTTCCCAGCAATACCCATTCTCCTGACATTATCCGTAATTTAGTTCTGAATGTACTGATGGATTTTCCAGAGTCATAAATTCCATCTGTGGAGGTAAATTTCTGAAGATCTCAATTCTGTGAATCGGGATCATCTGTATGCATTTTAGTACCAAAGAATAAATTTGGTCCAAACATATTTAAGAATCAGCTCTGCATTTCTTCAAAACTACAATAATTCATACATTTCCCAACCAGAGTCATCTATTTCAATATACAGAGCAAGTCATGTCACCACAAAATGCCGAAAGTAGCATTTCTTCACTATTTACTTTATGATTCTAAAAATGAAATGTACTCACATTTGTCACTTTTTTGTTGCTTTCCTAATTCCACTTTCAATTAATTTGCTTAATTTTCTGCCATCGGTATCGCCCTATTTGCAGTTGAATTTCTCCCATCAACTTCTAGCATTTTGTTTTCGAATTACTTACATTTGTCTCTGTCATTTTTGCATTTTTCACTTCACATCAGGGCGAGCCCTATGTCACCTGAATTGAAAATACCAACACACACTACTACTGGCAGATGTTCCCTCCAGAAAGAGAGGTCAGCCCAACAGCTCTTCGAAATACTTAGCACACAGCTACACCTTCAGACTACACTTCCCTTAATATACGTGTAAGAAAGACTAATTTAGAATTCCTTTCTCTATGCAGAATTTGACCCAGATACATGCCATTGCAGCAGATCTTGTCTTCCTCTACTCTAAAAGGCATTCTATATTCTGGCGTTCTATACCTTGGTAGTGGCGGAAATCCAGCAACATGAGTAGGTGTGTACCTTCATAACCCAACTACCCATTATTCATGTGCAATGATAAAATCATGATCACCGAAATCCTGCTACGCCAGCTGTATTTAACATGTTGCCCTCTCAATGCTCCTGTGGCCCAATTGCATGGAGCATGTCCCCATAAACATATGGGGAGGAGCTGTGGCCTAGCGGTTAGAGCTGTTGTCTTTGGAACTAGAGAACCAGGCTTAAATCTCCACCTTGGCGCAACATCCCGTAATTCTGAGCAAATCACATAATCTCCACATGACTTTAAAAATGTGTAAGGTGTATGTGTATATTCAGGTACTAATGTATAGTGCTTTAATGCCCTTTGGCCAAGTTCATGCTATATAAAACAGCCGCTAAAAAATAAAAAAGAAACATCTGGGTCTGCAATTATGAAATGGACAACAGAAGCGGTGAAGGTGAGTCAGGAACTTTCTCCAGGGCCTGTAGTGACACTTAGAAAGTGAGAGTGCTAGCAGTTAGCAGTCTAGAACTCAGGGCTCCAGATCCATGTTCTGCAATGACACATTGGGTCTACTAAACCTCCTTTGCTTTCAAGGCCTAGCTCAAGGAAGGTAGTGTAGTGCGAGCCTAAGTACACTTCAGCACAATTATTCCTGCTCCAATAAAGATGTTAATGTCCAGCCAGAGTTCTGCCTACACAACAGTTAATAATAAATCCAGAATATATTAAAAATAAAGACTGTAGTTATTGAACAATTAAACAACAGTGTATACAGAGAAGCAGTAAAATAAGGGTGTTTGCTAGGCACACCTTTCTTATGCTCACAGTCATTCAATGATGAACACGATTGACGTAATCGTGCAATGAAAAGTACAGTACCACAAAGAAAGCAAATACGGCAGACTGAATTGACTATTCAATGTTTACAAACAATGGAAGATCCTGATGCAACCAGTCAGCACACTTTCAATTGGAGGCTTCAGAACATTTCCCACCAAAATGGATAACTTGTTACAGGTCGGTAACATTTACTTTACTGTTCATGACCCTAATATTTTCAAAACCCCACAACACAGCAAGAACAGAGTAAACCAAATGGCTAACACTAAAAAGCATTCCCTTTAACCTTCAAAACAAGGGAAGAGTATCTTGAAGTTCAACAATAGACTCCAGGAAGGAAAGCCAACCTTCTGCTTTAGGGTTAGTAGTTTTGGTTTCCCAAAAAGTGGATATCTTACTGTCTAGGGTCCCTATGGGCTCTGGGTCAGCTGCATGACATGCCGGAGGAACAACCTCATGGAACAAAGGACAGACCACTGTCAGCCCACAGAAACAGGAGGGGAACTCAAACTCCCAAATGTTTCATCACTAGTCACACAGGCCTCTCAATTTTGATAGCCGCCAAACCTTCACAACTGAAGGGTAATATGAAGAAAAGGAAACTGAGTTGGTGCAGGGAGGGAGTGTGCTCACAAGGCACCACCTAGCTCGTCTGCACTTTGCAGTTGTAGACTTCTTGGGCAGCCGCCCACCTGTCTCTTGTGAAGTATAATACCGGCAGGTAGGCACTGGCCTGCATCTCTGGACTTCTTGGGCAGGATCAAAAGCAGCAGCCCAGCAGGCCAGCAGAGATATAGCAGAGCCTGTGAGACTTGCTCCCAGCCAAGATGAATTTGTCAGCGCAGAACTCCAAACTTTACAATCACCAACAGCATCAGAGTCCACACAGCTCCACATTCACAATGTTTCGAGGGAGCTGGAGGGCGGGAATTTTGGCAGCAGCCCACTTCCAGTCGGAGTCTGCACATTCACAACAATTGCAATGTCAGACAAACCAATTCCCCTCTTTAGAGTGGCAAGTCCCTAACCAGAATACAACACTAAGCTACACACAGAAGCCCAGTACACCTTCCAGGGCCTCCTGCGGATTTAAACCTTGTGTATACCCTGCAAATAGCACTAGAATACATAAAACCGCAGCGTTAGAACAGGAAGGGATGGGATTGTCTTCAAGCTGCATCAGTAGTGTTTGTGAAGCATTTAACGTGTGCACCATTTCAAATGATCATGAGCATTATTACAAGTTATGCACATAAATGGTCATGGACATTATAAACTTTACAAAATAGTAACTGTGAAAGGGCCTCCATGAGCCCAAAGCATCTGGACGTGATGTACATGGGCCGGTCAATAGGCAGCTCCCTTGGGTGTACTATATACCTGCTGTCACCAGCCAAGGTCTGCGCAGACAGGAGGCGAGGTCACCACCTACAGACTACAGGGTGGGAGATCCTTTTAGTATTTCCTCTTTTTGGATGTGCTCGAGAGTGACTCTGGGGTTCGCCGATTTACACTTTAAAGATCTCCCACAGCGCTGGGACTCACAATTCCCAAAAGAACACAGGATATTACAGCAACAAAATTCAAGAATTACGCAGATGGTATGGTGACACCATGTGTCAGGGATATTTTTTTATTTACAAGACAATTCAGAGTGGAAGATGTAAGGAAACAGCAGAGACATGTACATATGTAGCCCACCTCCCATCTCATGTGGCACACTCTCACCTGCCACTCCTTGCTGGCAGTATGGGTACTGCCGGCATTCATACAGAGTACCAGAGTTTCTCTTACACCTTTGTGGCTTGTGCATAGGAACCATTGCCTGCATTTCTATTTTATGGGCCTTTCCCTTCCTCCTAAATATAAAATACTTCTCCACCGTGGCTTGGTGATATTATGGTAAGACACAAATGGAATGTCCTGCTGAGTATGTCAGGTGTGTAACTTAAAGGCCACACCACTTTTATTAAAAGGAGTAATTTTTTTAAGTTTATATACAACAATGCAGTTAAAAGGAGCAAAAGACTAAGGTGCCGATCACGATCCGGTAAAAACCGGGTACGAACCGTCGGACGGAGCAAAATCTCCGTCCGACGCGTACCCGGTCGTCAAAATTTACAAACAAGGAATTACGATTCGCACGGAACACCATTTCCGTACGATTCGTAAAAAAGCCCGACCGAACAAAATAAACCTACCAATGCGATCCAGGAAAGGGCCGACCTGACGTCGGGACGCTCGCAGCCTGCCATTCACGAACCAGGAATCACGATTCGCACCGACGTCATCCCGCACGGTGAATATTTTCCGGCTGCCAAAAACTGCCGGGAAATCAGGACGACGCGAACAAGGACCACCAGTACGTGACGGACAGACAGGACCCCGCGATCAAGGAGGACCAGTACGCGACGGACACACAGGACGACGCAAACAAGGAGGACCCGTACGCGACGGACAGACATGGACCCGAACCTACGTGTCATCCCGGCCCTCATAGCAGTCCACCTCCTCTACAGGTTCCGACGCAGACGCCGCAGAAGGTCAGAACAACTAAGGGAGGGGGGAAAGGGGGGGGGTGGGGGTGGCAGGACCAGGGCAGGCCACAAAACCCCCACCAAAGTCACACACCACACATGCCCAGGACATACCTGACACCCATGCCCTGGTCACTACGAGGGGGTGGGGGCGTGTCCAGCTAAGCCAGCGACCGCCACAACGGAAGTCCGTCACCACGCGAACCGGCAACACAACCAGACCGGTACGTCCCGTACCCACGCCTCAAGAGCGTGGGTACGAGACGTACCACGCCCACACCCACGTCACCCCAACAATGGCGGGACGGATCGTACCCACGTGGCAAAGGCCTGGGTACGGCCCGCACAAGCATCACATAGCGTGGGGATAGAGATGTACGGACCCTACCCCCACCCCCCCTATGCATGGAACGTACACCCACCCCACCAGTGTAAGTACGACCCGTACCCTCACCCTTGTATGCATGGAGCATACCCCCACCCCAACAGTGTAAGTACGACCCGTACCCTCACCCGCGTATGCATGGAGCGTACCCCCACCCCAACCGCGTATGTACGTACCGTACCCCCACCCCAACAGTGTAAGTACGACCCGTACCCTCACCCTCGTATGCATGGAGCGTACCCCCACCCCAACAGTGTAAGTACGACCCGTACCCTCACCCTCGTATGCATGGAGCGTACCCCCACCCCAACAGTGTAAGTACGACTCGTACCCTCACCCGCGTATGCATGGAGCGTACCCCCACCCCAACAGTGTAAGTACGACCCGTACCCTCACCCGTGTATGCATGGAGCGTACCCCCACCCCAACCGCGTATGTACGACCTGTACCCTCACCCGCGTATGCATGGAGCGTACCCCCACCCCAACAGTGTAAGTACGACCCGTACCCTCACCCGCGTATGCATGGAGCGTACCCCCACCCCAACAGTGTAAGTACGACCCGTACCCTCACCCGCGTATGCATGGAGCGTACCCCCACCCCAACAGTGTAAGTACGACCCGTACCCTCACCCGTGTATGCATGGAGCGTACCCTCACCCCAACAGTGTAAGTACGACCCGTACCCTCACCCGCGTATGCATGGAGCATACCCCCACCCCAACAGTGTAAGTACGACCCGTACCCTCACCCGCGTATGCATGGAGCGTACCCCCACCCCAACAGTGTAAGTACGACCCGTACCCTCACCCGCGTATGCATGGAGCGTACCCCCACCCCAACCGCGTATGTACGTACCGTACACCCACCCCAACAGTGTAAGTACGACCCGTACCCTCACCCTCGTATGCATGGAGCGTACCCCCACCCCAACAGTGTAAGTACGACCCGTACCCTCACCCGCGTATGCATGGAGCGTACCCCCACCCCAACAGTGTAAGTACGACCCGTACCCTCACCCGTGTATGCATGGAGCGTACCCCCACCCCAACCGCGTATGTACGACCCGTACCCTCACCCACGTATGCATGGAGCGTACCCCCACCCCAACAGTGTAAGTACGACCCGTACCCTCACCCGCGTATGCATGGAACGTACCCCCACCCCAACAGTGTAAGTACGACCCGTACCCTCACCCTCGTATGCATGGAGCGTACCCCCACCGTGTATGTTCCAAGCGTACATATCCAGAAATAGGAGGTGTGTGTGCAGAGTCCTCCCAGCAGTGCCCTGAGACAGGAGGGGTGGGTGTGGAGTCCTCCCAGCAGTGCCCTGAGACAGGAGGGGTGGGTGTGGAGTCCTCCCAGCAGTGCCCTGAGACAGAAGGGGTGTGTGCCTATCACTCCCAGCAGTGCCCTGAGACAGGAGGGGTGGGTGCCTAACACTCCCAGCAGTGCCCTGAGACAGGAGGGGTGTGTGCCTAACACTCCCAGCAGTGCCCTGAGACAGGAGGGGTGTGTGCCTATCACTCCCAGCAGTGCCCTGAGACAGGAGGGGTGGGTGCTGAGTCCTCCCAGCAGTGCCCTGAGACAGGAGGGGTGGGTGCAGAGTCCTCCCAGCAGTGCCCTGAGACAGGAGGGGTGGGTGCCTAACATCCCAGCAGTGCCCTGAGACAGGAGGGGTGGGTGCAGAGTCCTCCCAGCAGTGCCCTGAGACAGGAGGGGTGGGTGTGGAGTCCTCCCAGCAGTGCCCTGAGACAGGAGGGGTGGGTGTGGAGTCCTCCCAGCAGTGCCCTGAGACAGGAGGGGTGAGTGTGGAGTCCTCCCAGCAGTGCCCTGAGACAGGAGGGGTGGGTGTGGAGTCCTCCCAGCAGTGCCCTGAGACAGGAGGGGTGGGTGCAGAGTCCTCCCAGCAGTGCCCTGAGACAGGAGGGGTGGGTGCCTAACACTCCCAGCAGTGCCCTGAGACAGGAGGGGTGGGTGCAGAGTCCTCCCAGCAGTGCCCTGAGACAGGAGGGGTGGGTGTGGAGTCCTCCCAGCAGTGCCCTGAGACAGGAGGGGTGGGTGTGGAGTCCTCCCAGCAGTGCCCTGAGACAGGAGGGGAGGGTGTGGAGTCCTCCCAGCAGTGCCCTGAGACAGAAGGGGTGTGTGCCTATCACTCCCAGCAGTGCCTTGAGACAGGAGGGGTGGGTGCCTAACACTCCCAGCAGTGCCCTGAGACAGGAGGGGTGTGTGCCTAACACTCCCAGCAGTGCCCTGAGACAGGAGGGGTGGGTGCTGAGTCCTCCCAGCAGTGCCCTGAGACAGGAGGGGTGGGTGCAGAGTCCTCCCAGCAGTGCCCTGAGACAGGAGGGGTGGGGGCCTAACACTCCCAGCAGTGCCCTGAGACAGGAGGGGTGGGTGCAGAGTCCTCCCAGCAGTGCCCTGAGACAGGAGGGGTGGGTGCAGAGTCCTCCCAGCAGTGCCCTGAGACAGGAGGGGTGGGTGCCTAACACTCCCAGCAGTGCCCTGAGACAGGAGGGGTGGGTGCCTAACACTCCCAGCAGTGCCCTGAGACAGGAGGGGTGGGTGCAGAGTCCTCCCAGCAGTGCCCTGAGACAGGAGGGGTGGGTGTGGAGTCCTCCCAGCAGTGCCCTGAGACAGGAGGGGTGGGTGTGGAGTCCTCCCAGCAGTGCCCTGAGACAGGAGGGGTGGGTGTGGAGTCCTCCCAGCAGTGCCCTGAGACAGAAGGGGTGTGTGCCTATCACTCACAGCAGTGCCCTGAGACAGGAGGGGTGGGTGCCTAACACTCCCAGCAGTGCCCTGAGACAGGAGGGGTGTGTGCCTAACACTCCCGGCAGTGCCCTGAGACAGGAGGAGGGGTGGGTGCTGAGTCCTCCCAGCAGTGCCCTGAGACAGGAGGGGTGGGTGCAGAGTCCTCCCAGCAGTGCCCTGAGACAGGAGGGGTGGGTGCAGAGCCCTCCCAGCAGTGCCCTGAGACAGGAGGGGTGGGGGCCTAACAGTCCCAGCAGTGCCCTGAGACAGGAGGGGTGGGTGCAGAGTCCTCCCAGCAGTGCCCTGAGACAGGAGGGGTGGGTGCCTAACACTCCCAGCAGTGCCCTGAGACAGGAGGGGTGGGTGCAGAGTCCTCCCAGCAGTGCCCTGAGACAGGAGGGGTGGGTGCAGAGTCCTCCCAGCAGTGCCCTGAGACAGGAGGGGTGGGGGCCTAACACTCCCAGCAGTGCCCTGAGACAGGAGGGGTGGGTGCAGAGTCCTCCCAGCAGTGCCCTGAGACAGGAGGGGTGGGTGCCTAACACTCCCAGCAGTGCCCTGAGACAGGAGGGGTGGGTGCAGAGTCCTCCCAGCAGTGCCCTGAGACAGGAGGGGTGGGTGCCTAACACTCCCAGCAGTGCCCTGAGACAGGAGGGGTGGGGGCCTAACACTCCCAGCAGTGCCCTGAGACAGGAGGGGTGTGTGCCTAACACTCCCAGCAGTGCCCTGAGACAGGAGGGGTGGGTGCAGAGTCCTCCCAGCAGTGCCCTGAGACAGGAGGGGTGGGTGCTGAGTCCTCCCAGCAGTGCCCTGAGACAGGAGGGGTGGGTGCCTAACACTCCCAGCAGTGCCCTGAGACAGGAGGGGTGGGGGCCTAACACTCCCAGCAGTGCCCTGAGACAGGAGGGGTGTGTGCCCAACACTCCCAGCAGTGCCCTGAGACAGGAGGGGTGGGTGCTGAGTCCTCCCAGCAGTGCCCTGAGACAGGAGGGGTGGGTGCAGAGTCCTCCCAGCAGTGCCCTGAGACAGGAGGGGTGGGTGTGGAGTCCTCCCAGCAGTGCCCTGAGACAGGAGGGGTGGGTGTGGAGTCCTCCCAGCAGTGCCCTGAGACAGAAGGGGTGTGTGCCTATCACTCCCAGCAGTGCCCTGAGACAGGAGGGGTGGGTGCCTAACACTCCCAGCAGTGCCCTGAGACAGGAGGGGTGTGTGCCTAACACTCCCAGCAGTGCCCTGAGACAGGAGGGGTTGGTGCTGAGTCCTCCCAGCAGTGCCCTGAGACAGGAGGGGTGGGTGCAGAGTCCTCCCAGCAGTGCCCTGAGACAGGAGGGGTGGGGGCCTAACACTCCCAGCAGTGCCCTGAGACAGGAGGGGTGGGTGCAGAGTCCTCCCAGCAGTGCCCTGAGACAGGAGGGGTGGGTGCCTAACACTCCCAGCAGTGCCCTGAGACAGGAGGGGTGGGTGCAGAGTCCTCCCAGCAGTGCCCTGAGACAGGAGGGGTGGGTGCCTAACACTCCCAGCAGTGCCCTGAGACAGGAGGGGTGGGGGCCTAACACTCCCAGCAGTGCCCTGAGACAGGAGGGGTGTGTGCCTAACACTCCCAGCAGTGCCCTGAGACAGGAGGGGTGGGTGCAGAGTCCTCCCAGCAGTGCCCTGAGACAGGAGGGGTGGGTGCTGAGTCCTCCCAGCAGTGCCCTGAGACAGGAGGGGTGTGTGCCTAACACTCCCAGCAGTGCCCTGAGACAGGAGGGGTGGGTGCAGAGTCCTCCCAGCAGTGCCCTGAGACAGGAGGGGTGGGTGCAGAGTCCTCCCAGCAGTGCCCTGAGACAGGAGGGGTGGGGGCCTAACACTCCCAGCAGTGCCCTGAGACAGGAGGGGTGGGTGCCTAACACTCCCAGCAGTGCCCTGAGACAGGAGGGGTGGGTGCAGAGTCCTCCCAGCAGTGCCCTGAGACAGGAGGGGTGTGTGCCTAACACTCCCAGCAGTGCCCTGAGACAGGAGGGGTGGGGGCCTAACACTCCCAGCAGTGCCCTGAGACAGGAGGGGTGTGTGCCTAACACTCCCAGCAGTGCCCTGAGACAGGAGGGGTGGGTGCAGAGTCCTCCCAGCAGTGCCCTGAGACAGGAGGGGTGGGTGCTGAGTCCTCCCAGCAGTGCCCTGAGACAGGAGGGGTGTGTGCCTAACACTCCCAGCAGTGCCCTGAGACAGGAGGGGTGGGTGCAGAGTCCTCCCAGCAGTGCCCTGAGACAGGAGGGGTGGGTGCAGAGTCCTACCAGCAGTGCCCTGAGACAGGAGGGGTGGGGGCCTAACACTCCCAGCAGTGCCCTGAGACAGGAGGGGTGGGTGCAGAGTCCTCCCAGCAGTGCCCTGAGACAGGAGGGGTGGGTGCCTAACACTCCCAGCAGTGCCCTGAGACAGGAGGGGTGGGTGCAGAGTCCTCCCAGCAGTGCCCTGAGACAGGAGGGGTGGGTGCCTAACACTCCCAGCAGTGCCCTGAGACAGGAGGGGTGGGGGCCTAACACTCCCAGCAGTGCCCTGAGACAGGAGGGGTGTGTGCCTAACACTCCCAGCAGTGCCCTGAGACAGGAGGGGTGGGTGCAGAGTCCTCCCAGCAGTGCCCTGAGACAGGAGGGGTGGGTGCAGAGTCCTCCCAGCAGTGCCCTGAGACAGGAGGGGTGTGTGCCTAACACTCCCAGCAGTGCCCTGAGACAGGAGGGGTGGGTGCAGAGTCCTCCCAGCAGTGCCCTGAGACAGGAGGGGTGGGTGCCTAACACTCCCAGCAGTGCCCTGAGACAGGAGGGGTGGGGGCCTAACACTCCCAGCAGTGCCCTGAGACAGGAGGGGTGTGTGCCCAACACTCCCAGCAGTGCCCTGAGACAGGAGGGGTGGGTGCTGAGTCCTCCCAGCAGTGCCCTGAGACAGGAGGGGTGGGTGCAGAGTCCTCCCAGCAGTGCCCAGAGACAGGAGGGGTGGGTGCCTATCACTCCCAGCAGTGCCCAGAGACAGGAGGTGTGCAACACATGTGTGTGAGGCTGGAAGTACCCACATGCATACTGCCTACAAGGGAACATGTCCCCATGAACTCATGTCAACAGACTCCACACACAAGTACAGTGATCACCAAGGATGCCACGAATGTTGCAGGTGGAGACATGGCCCTGCATGCATGGCCAAAGTAGAAGGGCTCCGTCACACACACAGCTCATGTAGACACAGCTCTGCGCTAAAGATTGGGAACACCCTGCAGGGAAGATATCAGGGTACACAGAGGGAGGAATACACCCTGGGACAATTGCACCATGCAGTAACTGCTTACATGAACAAAGAAAGTTAGCTAACACCTTGTGATGGCACACAGATCCCAGGGTCCCCCCAATGAGCAGCCCACTACTACATTTCCCACACACCCAACACATAAACACCACCCAAAACCATGTAGCAGCGCCACCAACACCAATACCAGCATAGCAGTAGTGTCAGAAAGAAAAAAAAAAAAAGCTTTATTCAGCATGATCACAATGTCCGTGGATTGCAGGCAGTTAAATATTCACAAAGCCCATAGGGCAGTCAATAAGTCTCAGCTGGATGGGGGACACAGTGGGATGCGTGTCCCCTAGCTTGCCTGCACAGTTACATGCCGTCGTCTTCCACAGGGGTGAGGCCATCAGGGGGGGGGGTGGGAAGCACCAGACACCGCAGGGACATCAGGGCAAAGGGGAGGCGTTGTGGGTGCAGGGATGGAGGACTCCACCACAGGGGGTGGGGCAGGGCCAAAGGCGGAGGCCAGGATGGCACTACACACCTTTGCAAGGTCCTCCAGGGAGTCCCCTGCACCCGAAGGATCCACAGGCCCCAAGGAGGGGGGGGGGTCAGAGGGATGGGTCGCAGCGCCACCGGGGAGGGCGTAGACAGGGGGGGAGAATCAACCACCGTGACCGAGGACTTCCTTGACCGCTTGCGGGGTGGTGTCACTGTGGGGCTCAGGGACAGAGCGGCCATGAAGGAGTCCTTGGGGGAGATGTGGCCAGGAGAGCTGAGGGGAGGGGATTTGGAGGGAGTGGACTGGGTGGAATGCGGACTCCCACTATGGCTGCGTGTCACACGTTTGCCCCCCGACCCAGTGGGTGTGCCTACCTCACCCTGTGTGTGCGTGTCAGGAGGAGTGCGGTGGACCTTCCCTGCTGGTGTGGTGCCTGTGTCTGTTGATGTGGGTGCATGCCGACGTCTGGGTGTACGTGGGACAGGCATGGGAGTGGGAAGTGTGGATGGGGCAGGGGTAGGTGGGGGGAGGTCGCGCTGCAGGAGACCCACTGCTGCAGTCAGTGTCGAGTCTATGGACCTCAGCAAGTTGCGTTGGTCAGCCTGCGATGAATGAATGCCCTCCAAGTATGCCTCGATGTTGTTGAGGGTTTGCCCGTGGGCATGGAGGACATTAAGGATCGCAGCCTGACCAACCTGCAGTTGCCGCTGGATGTCCACAGACTCAGCATTGGCGGCAGCAGTGGAGACAGGGGCAGGGGGTGCGGTGCCTGGCATGAAGGAGACATGCGGTGACTGGGCACGCTGGGAAGGGACACGAGCAAGTGGGAGGCGGCTGATGGGAACTGAGGGGGCGGTGCGAGGTGTTGTCCCGCTGTCAGCTGCTGGTGCAGCCTCCGCCCACTCGGAGACATCCTCCTCGGACCTGTCAGCTTCGTATTCTGATGTGCCAGTCGACAGGTCCTCGGCCGCACTATCCTCCGCCTCTGTCCCACTCGATGTGCCAGCCCCGATGTCACGGCTGGCACTGGTGCTCGGTCCCTCCGCCTGGTCTGTGTCCATGTCTCCCTCTGTGTCCCCCGACGATGCTGTGGGCAGGGTGGAGAGACAGAAATTAATCAGACACCTGTACACATCTGTCACATGAGTCCAATCTACATAGGTAACATTGCATAGCCTGAAAAGGAAGATCCCTAACATCTACTAAACAAGGTACCGATGTAGGGCATGAAACACACAGTTGGTTGAGCCACCATGCCACTGAAATACCATGGAGAGCATGAGACAATAGCTAAAGACAGGAAACGGAGTCTGACATAGCACCCAGGCCCTGGGGACAATCCAGCACTGCATCTGCACCACACAGCGTTGGCGAAAATACCGATGACCAGGGACCATATCCATGAACTTGAGACACATGCTGCATAGGTAATGCTGAAAACATGCACAACATGACTCGGTCACTGCACCTTGCGTGTGTGTCCAGACAAACATCACACACTGCCCAGATCCAGCAAGTAGAAATCTGGATTTGACATATAGGCTTTGCCCGCCCCAACCACCCCCTACACGAGGCAAATAGTTGAGACACAGGTGGCACCAACATCTCATAGTCTGGGTGATAAACACAGGGGCAGGCAAAATGCAAGATTGGACGCCAAACAGCCAAGGTGCGCCTGTACAAATAATGAGGTACCAGTGCCCATCCTCAGATGAGTATAACAAGACACACAGGCACTAGCAACTGTGAGTATGAAGAAGGACATTCAGGTCAGGCTGCACAGTGGACACCTGTACAAAATAGCACGTCTATATACATGGTGCCAGGGGACAATGGCACAGAGCACAACCTACGCTGTAGACACTGAGAGTGTCCACGTTTATGATGACACATACAACACCGATGAAAAGGTGCCCCAGGGGACAGTAGTGGCCACGCAACTCCATGCTCCTGAATGGTAATGACTGCAACCCACGCCACCATCCCTGCACTATGCGTATCGCACACTCATGCACATCATGTCACAGGCCACTACATAGGACATGCGCGCTGTAAGGCATGACACATGAGAGACCAAGTCCCATGTCTGGAGTCAGCATCAGTGCCAACTGACATGGAACCCACATGCAGTGAACTTGACAGGGCACAGCCAAGGTCCCAAAACCTGTTACACACCACCCCCACACATGATGCTACAGGCATAGTTCTCGTGGACAAAGCGCCAGCCTACATTACCTTGTGAAGGAGTGACTACACACAGACCAGGGAACACATTGCAAGGAGGGGAAGGGTGGCAGGGGCGCAACGCTATACTGGGGCAAAATGGATCTGCACAGCACCTTTAAACCCTGGCAGTGAATTCATGCTACTGTGCCCTTACAAATGCCGGTGACACACAACACACACATGTACCTACCCCCTTCCGGCTGCTGCTTCGCCTGTAAGCGCCTATCCAAGTCTGGAAAGACCACCGGCAGCACACGCCTGTGGAGGTGGCTCAGACGGCGGCGCCCGCGGTTCTTGTGGCTCTCAGGTGAGTCCTCCAGCAGGACCCGTGCAATCCTCCGCGTCCAGCACCGGATATCCTGCCAGCGTTTCCTCACCTGGGACAGGCTCCGCCTCCGACCGTCCACACCCCTCACGGCACTGACGGCGGTCAGCCAGATCTGCTCCTTGGCAGTGGCGCCTACCTGTGAGGAAGAACAAGTGACACCACATCAATACACCAGCCACATGTCACAGAGAGACATTTGATAACAAATTAGCTGGTAACAACAAGGCATGTCATGCAGCCAACGCATTGCACCTTTGTCATAGGGACATGATCCTCTGGTGAGGGAAAAAGCAGTACGTGCCATAGTGGGTACACAGGTGGAATGATGGCAATGTCACAATCAATGATCAAGGCTCACACTGTGCATCACACCCACCCCTCCTGTCTCAGGGCACTGCTGTTAGTGATAGGCACACACCCCTCCTGTCTCAGGGCACTGCTGTTAGTGATAGGCACACACCCCTCCTGTCTCAGGGCACTGCTGGGAGCACACTGTACCCACCCCTCCTGTCTCAGGGCACTGCTGGGAGCACTCTGTACCCACCCCTCCTGTCTCAGGGCACTGCTGTTAGTGATAGGCACACACCCCTCCTGTCTCAGGGCACTGCTGTTAGTGATAGGCACACACCCCTCCTGTCTCAGGGCACTGCTGTTAGTGATAGGCACACACCCCTCCTGTCTCAGGGCACTGCTGGGAGACATCAGGCACCCCCCCCCCCCCTGGGACCCCCCCCCAACAGTACATGGCATGTGTGTCACACCAGGACACAATGGCAGAAGTCACAGTCACAACATAGGGACAGTCTGTGCCAGTGGCCTATGCACTCACCTGATACCCTGGTCGCCCATACAGCATGGGGTACTGTGGGAGGATCACATCCAGCAATGCCATGTTCTCCTCCAGGGTGAATGGCTGTGACCTCTCCACAGCCCTTGACATGGTTCCAGGGAATCAGTAGCAGCAGCTGGGTCGACGAATTCAAAGATGTGCAGGCAAGTACTCCCTCATGGGACCTGGCTGCCTTATATGTGCCTTTCTGCCCTGTCTCATGCACAGGAGTACAGAGTGATTGGTCACTCACATTTGCATCCTATGTTTCCACCAATCCCTTCAAACCTAGCAGTCTGTGTGTACTCTATCGGTTTCATTCTCCTGCATGATGTCAGCTCCACAAACACATTGCAACAAAGTATTTTTATTCCAACTGACTTCTGCTGTTCACCTTCCAGAAGAAAATCGAATTTTGAACTTGGTCTCCATGACAACCAGCATGCATGTAGGCCTTAATACTTGTCCCTCATGTGTCCCCTATGTAATTTTGAGCTCCACACACAGGTACGGTGCGTTCCGGGGCCCTAGGGCACCCCAAATGCATTGCAACGGCCCGTACACGCGTGACTACGTTCACTATCAGTATGTGTGGCCTCGCGTATGCGTACTCGTAGTGGTACGGGCCGTACACACGCCTGTACGCTCCCTATCACTACGAGTACGCATACGCGAGGCCACCCATACTGATAGGGAGCGTACACACGCCTGTACGCTCCCTATCACTACGAGTACGCATACGCGAACCACACATACTGATAGGGAGCATACACACGCCTGTACGCTCCCTATCAGTATGTGTGGCCTCGCGTATGCGTACTCGTAGTGGTACGGGCCGTACACACGCCTGTACGCTCCCTATCACTACGAGTACGCATACGCGAGCCCACCCATACTGATAGGGAGCGTACAGGCGTGTGTACGGCCCGTACCACTACGAGTACGCATACGCGAGGCCACCCATACTGATAGGGAGCGTACAGGCGTGTGTACGGCCCGTACCACTACGAGTACGCATACGCGAGGCCACCCATACTGATAGGGAGCGTACAGGCGTGTGTACGGACCGTACCACTACGAGTACGCATACGCGAGGCCACACATACTGATAGGGAGCGTACAGGCGTGTGTACGGCCCGTACCACTACGAGTACGCATACGCGAGGCCACACATACTGATAGGGAGCGTACAGGCGTGTGTACGGCCCGTACCACTACGAGTACGCATACGCGAGGCCACACATACTGATAGGGAGCGTACACACGCCTGTACGCTCCCTATCAGTATGTGTGGCCTCGCGTATGCGTACTCGTAGTGGTACGGGCCGTACACACGCCTGTACGCTCCCTATCAGTATGTGTGGCCTCGCGTATGCGTACTCGTAGTGGTACGGGCCGTACACATGCCTGTACGCTCGCCATCACGATGGGTACACATACGACAGCACTCCCATAGTGATATGGGAACGTACACAGGCCCTCTTTGCAGCAGTACAGCGGTATTCACACATCACAGTGGTGACAGGCGGCACACAGGTAGGGATAGGGCGGACATACTTGTCCATGGATGGACATACTTGTCCATTAATTGACATCGAGGCATCGTCTGTGCATCACTACATGTGTGGGGCACAGGTGTGAAAGGCCTGTGATGTGGAACATTACTCCTGAGTCGAGAAGGCACCAGATGTATGATGAGATGTGTACAGATGTACTGTGTGATGGTGCGATGTGTGCCAGGCATGCCCTTGACTCCTTTGACATGTGTGCATGTCG
Source organism: Triturus cristatus (assembly GCF_964204655.1). Lineage (NCBI taxonomy): Eukaryota > Metazoa > Chordata > Amphibia > Caudata > Salamandridae > Triturus > Triturus cristatus. The sequence continues at coordinate 504,237,899 of NC_140582.1, forward strand.
TACTGCGCACTTGGGGTGAGCGTCACTGGCATGGCACGGACACCAACACACGGAAGTGTCCCCTGATGCCCGGTACAGGGGTTATGACACCTGACTTGTCACTACCCCCGGTGCACAATGTGACTATGTCATGTATGTGTGGGGGCTTCCCATCAGGTTGATGTTGGAGCACCCTCAAAAGCTGCAGCCGTTGCAGCAACCAACATGTGTCTGTGTGTAGATTGTCATTGCACACTGTTCCGCACACCATGCCACATGTGGTATCGGATGTGAGGTGCACATGTATGCATGGGACACGGAGTAGCGTGACAAGGACATGTCAGCATCCTCACAAGGTATGTGTGGTGAGTCATGACATGTGCACCTTCATGGCAAGGTGTGTGGGCTGGCCTAGTGTAATGTCATGTGACCTGTGGCTCCAGTGTTCCGCTACCAATCTCTGCAATCGGCATCCTACTGCTGCTGATATGTGGGCGTATGTCACTCCTGTGTTGCGTCTGGCTGTTCACTTGCACTGGGACACAGCTATTCCCATGGCGTGGCATGGGGAGGTTCTCAATCTCCGTGTGTAGCTGGGTCTTTGAAGGAGTGTCACCTTGCATCCATACGTGTCCTGGCCATGTAGCACATACCTGACTCCCTATGTAGCATGTGTGTATTGCCAGATTAACATGTGCTCAGTACACATGAGTTGTTGTCGTAGTGCACTCACTCTTCGTTGTCACTTCCAAATTACTGCAGAGCGCCGCCTCTTGCCCGAAGAATTCCAGACTTGGCTGCCATGCAGGATAATGACAGCATCCGGCTCTACCGCTTCACCCAACCGTTGATTCTGGAGTTGACGGCGAGACTGGCACCACACCTGCAACCGCAGCACAGGTATCCCACGGCACTGACACCCCAGCGGAAGGTAATGGCTGCCCTACATTTTCTTGCCACGGGTACCTTTCAAAATACCATAGCTCATGTTGGTGGCATGTCCCAGAGCACGTTCAGTGGTGTGCTGCATGATTTCTTAGAGGCCATGTTGATTCACCTGGATGACTTCATCAAGTTCCCAACCCCTGAACAGATGACTGAGGTCAAGCGCGGATTCTATGCCCTGGGAGGGATGCCCCATGACATTGGGTCCATAGATGGGACACATGTAGCTTTGGTACCACCACACGCACGGGAGGTGGCGTACCGCAATCGGAAGCACTACCACTCCATCAATGCCCTTGTGGTGTGTCTGTCCAACATGGTGATTTCACATGTCTGTGCTCGTTTTCCAGGATCAGCACAGATGCCTACATCATGAGGCGTAGCGGGATGCCTGATATGATGATGCAGCTGCGCAACGAACGGGCATGTGTTGTTGGTGGGTACAGTCTGTCTGTCCTGTATTCAGTATAGCCTACCAGCACGACCGCTTCACCACTTCTAACGATGACCATGTGCTTTCCATGTAGGGGACGCTGGCTATCCCAACATGCCTTGGCTGCTCACACCTCTCCGCAACCCCATCACGCCGGCCCAGCTCCGCTACAACACCGCCCATGGCCGGACAAGGCGAGTGATAGAGAGGACGTTTGGCATGCTGAAGAGCCGATTCAGGTGCCTCCACAAGACCGGCGGCGCACTCCCATATGCCCCGGCGAAGGTCTGCAAGATCTTCATGGTCTGCTGCATGCTGCACAACATGGCAGTTGAAAGAGCAGTGCCACTCATCCTGAATCAACATGACGAGGACCATCCACCCGTGGAGGACGAAGGGCTTGGCAATGGGGCTAGTGATGTGGAGGATGTGGAGCCGCAAGAGGACATCCGGACTCGGCTCATACGCGACTTCTTTGCATAGTGGTGAGTACCAGTGTCTGAGTGTGCACGCATTGGTCCCCGTGTGGCATGCGTTGTGATGTGTGTCTCCACCTGCATGTATGGCACGTGAGTCAGAGGTGTGTGTGGGTGTGTCACTGGAGTGATGGTGCCAGTGATGGTTGTACTTCCTCAGTCATAATTGTGACCTAGCATGTTGTCATCCATACGTGTGTCGAGTAAATGCACATGCAAGTGGCTGTGCTTTTTGTGGCTGACTTCTTGTGTGTTTCTCTTCTCCAGGTACCTGCGCATGCCGTCTGCTGGTTGCATTGTTGTGGCACTGCTATTCCTCATGGACATGACATCGTGGGCTGACTCAGCGTTACAGGCACGGACACGTTTGGAAGTCTCCATGGGGTAAGGGATGCATCTGGGGTGTATTGGGTGTGGCAGTTGTTCACGATGTGTGCACACTGCCCCTGTCGGTGTTTGGTTCCTCTGCAGCCATGTCGCATCCCCATGGGACACGACATGCAGCTGTGTACACCTGAATAGATGGTCTGCCTGGTTGACAGTCATCAGTGATGGGATAGGGGATTGTGATGATGGCATCAATGTGTGTGACACTGCCCTCGGACACATTCGGTTAGCATTGGCTTGACATGGTGTGGGACTTCGACATCCGCGGATCTATGGTGTATGGCAGGCTCTCCGTGTGCAGCTGTGGGTATTTAGCTGTTAGCCGACGCTTGTGTGCCAGTTCCATGGCGAACACGCATGTGTGCTGCTGAAGGGGGGTACCAGTGTTGGACCCACATGTTACTCCACATGATGTGTTCATGTGTACTTCGAGTTGCCTCTGAAATCCCGAATACATGACTAATAAAGGTGTCCCCATGCCTCCAAGGTGCCTCTTCTCAGTCAATGCTGGTGTGTTGCCACGGTGCATCCTGCTTGTCTGGCATGGTATTCCCTGATTGTGGCTATGTGTCAATGTGTCGAGTGGCAAGATGCAAGCTGTGTGTGTGGGCTGAGACTGTGTATTGGGCATGATGTCCATGACTGTGTGGGTATTGTGACATGTGCCATCCCCATGCATCCAACGTTGGCCAGGCCCCCATTCTCTGCATCCACCGGACTCAAGCTTGCAGGACATTTTTCTGCCACCTGTCTACACATACCTGGGTGCCCCCCAGGACACTGGACTGGATCCCTGACCTCTGCGCATGACTGTTGCTGTACTCAATGTGTGTGTCAGCACGGTTGTTCGGTAACCCCCTCAGCTTGTTGGGCCCATCACGGGTGTGTATGGTGCTCCATGTCTGTCTTGCCTAATACACTGTGACCCATGTGTCCTGTGCCAGACTCAGGCCCCAGGGTGTGGGTGGTTGAAGACAAAAGATGACTCAGGCATGTTTTGACTTTACAAGACACATGTTAGGTAATAATGCTACCAGCAGGCATCTACTCTTCATAGTGTGATTTATTATTGGGGGGGGGGGGGGAACAAAGTGAGTGTCTTTCCGGGAATTTTGAATCCAAAGTTCAGTAGGGGAGTTGGTGTCCTTGCCATTGGATGTCCTCAGAGTCCATGCCACAGTCTTTGTCAACATTGGTCAGCCAGTGACCAGCAGGGCCATGTGGCAGAGAATGTCTCTTGATGCTGTGATGCTGTTGCTCCAGTGGGCCAGGTGCCAGGCCAGGTGTCCTGGGAGATGGTGATGTAGCGCCGACCCTCACGGTCCTTTCCGTGGACGACCCGGCCTCCTGCGGGGAACCTCACCAGCAGGCCGTGACGACATCTGGGATGCTCCGTCGGATGTTTCCTCCTCCTCCTCCTCCTGATCCCTCCCTGTGGGTGGTGATGTTCTCCGCCTTCTGGCACAGGGAGGGTCGGCCATGTTGTCGGCCATCCGACGGAGTGTAGCGTGAATCCCCTGGAATGCCGTCACTTGCTCAGCCTGTCTGTCCTCCATCCTCCGTTGGTGTACCAGTAGACAGGCATGTAGCTCCGCATGTTGCTGGGCCTGCTGGGTCTTTATCTCATCGAGGCTCCCCTTGATCTCATTGAGGGTGGACACAACCTGGGCCATGCCCGTGGTGTCCTGCCGGTATGAGTCCAGGATGTTACGGACATGGGAAAATACCGGATCCCCAGCCAACTGGTCAGGCTCGTGCCTCCGCCGTCCTCCACTCCCACCACCCCTGCCCACTTGCGCCTGGCCTGCCCTTGTGGGCACATCGGGTCTCCGGGACCCCTGAGGGGTGGCATTGGCGTTGTCGCCTGCCTCCTCCTGGGTGCCCGGGACACCGTGTCCCTCCTGGCCAGCCTGGCTGCATTGTGGTGTTGGGGCAGGGATCCTGGGTGTCTCCTGAGATGTGGCAGGAGTGGGGGTGGTGGTTGGCACAGTTGTACCTGACGCAGGTGCTGCAGGCGGTTGGGCACCAGAGGGGCCAGGTCGGTCGGGGTCGTCCACAGAGTGGTGAGAGTGGTCGCTGCCGGTGGGATCGGGCTCCTGCAGATCCGGGTCCTGTGAATGTTCCCCCCCAGTGTTGGGGGGTGCACCACGACGTTGACCTGTGTGTGAGAGAGACAATGTTAATTTTGGTCCATGCAACATCCATGTTTCATCATTTCCTAAGTTGGCACATTTCCTCTTGGAATTAGGATCTGTCTTGCATTCCACTCACAGTGCACTTGTGCATGGGTGTGTCCCTTGGGCACCACTTTGGCACCTTTAACTATGTGTGGCACAGTCTTACTTGCTGCGTCAAGTGTGACTGCAGTCAGCAGTGGAGTGGGCAGGTGTTGCGAGCCATGCATTGGCGCCTTCCGTGTAGCACTGTACATGTGCACATGGATTTGTTCCACACACTTATGTGATGCAGGTAGCTGTCATTGTGCTCGTGCACAGGTTGTGACATGGCCCTGTGTTTTGCCATGGAGAAGAGGGGGGGTTCTGGCACGGGCCACCCTTGGCTACATGCACGCAGTCTACCTGCTGACGAGCAGACATTCCCACACACCACACGGCTGATTTGCTCTCCCTGTGTCTCCCTCCCTCTCTGTCCCCCTCTCCCTCCCTCTGTGTGTCAGCCTCCTCCCTCTGTCCGTCTCCCTGTGTCTCCCTCCCTCTCTGTCCCCCTCTCCCTCCCTCTCTGTCCCCCTCTCCCTCCCTCTCTGTCACCCTCTCCCTCCCTCTGTGTGTCAGCCTCCTCCCTCTGTCCGTCTCCCTGTGTCTCCCTCCCTCTCTGTCCCCCTCTCCCTCCCTCTCTGTCACCCTCTCCCTCCCTCTGTGTGTCAGCCTCCTCCCTCTGTCCGTCTCCCTGTGTCTCCCTCCCTCTCTGTCCCCCTCTCCCTCCCTCTCTGTCCCCCTCTCCCTCCCTCTCTGTCACCCTCTCCCTCCCTCTGTGTGTCAGCCTCCTCCCTCTGTCCGTCTCCCTGTGTCTCCCTCCCTCTCTGTCCCCCTCTCCCTCCCTCTCTGTCCCCCTCTCCCTCCCTCTCTGTCCCCCTCTCCCTCCCTCTGTGTGTCACCCTCTGTCACCTCAGCCCAGCTTCCTGGGCACACACTGTTAGCAGATCTTTGAGTGGCCCTTGGCTTGTTGATGTGAGTTTGTTTCTGATCTCCAGGCACCCATTGGGTGTGATGTGTGTCTGTGCGCTGCTGCTGTGGTGGTGTGTGCTGCCACTCTTTCACAATGTTGGCTGTTCATTAGCTGCTGTCATGTGCAAAACAGTGCCTTCACCCCCATGTGTTGATGCAAGGCGTCCGCCATTTGCTGGCAAGTCATTCCTGTGTTGGGACACACTGTTTGTCTGGCTGTGACCTAGGCCATATGGGCAGAGTGCATTGTTGTCTGCTTCGGAGTCGCACTATGTGATTTTTGGGGCCCAGCCTCCCGCCATCCGGGTTACCGTGTCATGTGTTGTTGTCTTCTGTGACTTGCCATTGTCCAGCTGGGTGCATGGGGCATGGTGGCAGCAGTGGCATGTGCGTGCTCATGGAGTGTGGTTGAGTAATGCGATGGCTTGTGGTGGTTGCGTGCCTGTTAGTGATTTTGGTTGTGGATGCCGTTCCCCCCATGTGAGGTGCGTTGTTTGTGTACTCACCCGGGTCTCGGAGTCCTTCTAATCCTTCGACTGCCTCCACCGGCAGTATGGCCATCACCCTCTCCTCCCAGGGATGGTACTGTACGGGTCTGCGGGAGGGCCCTCCTCCGGTGGCGTTGGCCTGGTCGTGTTCCTCCTGCCTCTTGGCTCTGACCCTCCTCCGCAGATCGTACCACCTGTTCTGGCATTCCTGCCTGGTCCTCCTGGTGTCCGCAACAGCATTCACAGCATCGACGATGGTCTGCCACATGGCTGTTTTTGCTGCCAGGCTGGTGTTTCTGACCAATGTTCCAAAGATCTGTGGCTCGACTCTGAGGATTTGATCAACAAGGACCTCCAACTCTCGGTTACTGAACTTTGGATTCTTGGTAGTGGGCATGGTGAGGGGTGTGGGTGGGGATGGTGGGGGGGGTGTGTGGATGTTGGGGGGGGTGTGTGGATGGTTGTGTGTGTGTGTGTGTGTGTGAATGTGATGAGGGGGTGTTTGTGAGGGTGGTTGTGTGAAGGTGTGCAAGTGTAAGGTGTGGTGTAGCTTGTTGTATGGTTCTGTGGTGTCTGGCAGCAGTGAGTCTGTTGCAAAGGCTCATGGTTTGTGTGTGTGGGCCCTTTTTATTGGTCCATGGGTGGGTGTGGCAGTGTTTGAATTTTGGGTGGGTGTGTTATAAGTAGTGGTGGTGTTTTGGCCCTCTGTTTGTCTTTGGCAGTTGCAGGTCAGTGAAGGTGTATTTGTAGTGTTTGTTGGCCATGTTTAGTGGCTTTATGCCATTCGAATAGTGTCTTCTTGTGTTGTTTTGTTTTGTCCTGGTTGTGTACGTGCGTTTTGAGCGTGTGTACGGTGTGTAGATGGGCCATTTGGTTGTACGGTGCTGTCCTTGTGTGTGGGTTGGTACGACTCGTACATGCGGTTGTGATGTTGGGGCCTGGGGTGCGCTCTGTACTTAGGAGGTTGTGTTGGGGGTAGGACCGTAACGTACTGGGGTGTACATAGACGGTGGTGCGACACGTACAGGGGTGGGGCTCGAACGTACTGGGGTGTACATAGACGGTGGTACGACACGTACTGGGGTGGGGGTACGACTGGAACGTACTGGGGTGTAGGTACACGGTGGTGCGACACGTACAGGGGTGGGGGTACGACTGGAACGTACTGGGGTGTAGGTACAGGGGGGTATGACACGTACTGGGGTGGGGGTACGACTGGAACGTACTGGGGTGTACATAGACGGTGGTACGACACGTACAGGGGTGGGGGGGGGGCGCGAACGTACTGGGGTGTACATAGAGGGTGGTACGACACGTACTGGGGTGGGGGTACGACTGGAACGTACTGGGGTGTAGGTACACGGTGGTGCGACACGTACAGGGGTGGGGGTGGGGCTCGAACGTACTGGGGTGTACATAGACGGTGGTACGACACGTACTGGGGTGGGGGTACGACTGGAACGTACTGGGGTGTAGGTACACAGGGGTATGACACGTACTGGGGTGGGGGTACGACTGGAACGTACTGGGGTGTACATAGACGGTGGTACGACACGTACTGGGGTGGGGGTACGACTGGAACGTACTGGGGTGTAGGTACACGGTGGTGCGACACGTACAGGGGTGGGGGTACGACTGGAACGTACTGGGGTGTAGGTACACGGTGGTGCGACACGTACAGGGGTGGGGGTACGACTGGAACGTACTGGGGTGTAGGTACACGGGGGTATGACACGTACTGGGGTGGGGGTACGACTGGAACGTACTGGGGTGTACATAGACGGTGGTACGACACGTACAGGGGTGGGGGTGGGGCGCGAACGTACTGGGGTGTACATAGAGGGTGGTACGACACGTACTGGGGTGGGGGTACGACTGGAACGTACTGGGGTGTACATAGACGGGGGTATGACATGTACTGGGGTGGGGGTACGACTGGAACATACTGGGGTGTAGGTACACGGTGGTGCGACACGTACAGGGGTGGGGGTGGGGCTCGAACGTACTGGGGTGTACATAGACGGTGGTACGACACGTACTGGGGTGGGGGTACGACTTGAACGTACTGGGGTGTACCTAGACGGGTGGGGGTATACATACACGGGGGTACGTGTCGGACGTACGGGGGCTGGGGGGAGTGTTGGGCGCGTATGCGGGCACATGTCTCCATGGTTGCTATAGGAGTTCGGTGCGGACGGTGTTTTTTCCATACGGTTGTAAGCTCGGACACACGGGATGGATCGTGATTCCTCGGTCGGACTTGGCTTTTCACGTTTGTAAGGTAAATCGTCCGAGGACGTGTCGGACACATTTTCCGACCCGAGGACGTGTGGGGAATGATTCCCAGTGCGGTTCGTATGGACTTTTTACCATGCGAATCGTGATTGCCAGTTCGTACGGCACTTGTACGATTCGTACGGTAAAAAGACCCGATACGAGTCGTACGGGGACATTTTTTACCGGATCGTGATCGGCACCTAAGCGGTGAATACACTTAAGTAGCTAATTCTAATTTTGTACAAACTCAGATTTGCACCTGAAACGGGATTCCACGTCGCAAGGTCTTGCCTATGCGCAAATGCTCTTGGACAATGTGCGGATTAAATAGTCCATGGTATCTTCCCACCAGTTTTCTGCAGGTAAAACCTGGCCCACATCTTGTTAGCAAATAGCGCAACTCGGAATACACTTCCGAAAGCGCAAAACTGAAATTCGCCCTTGACTATGTTTCTTTCTTAAAGGTACACAAATGTAGTTGATTATTTGGATCCATTTTTTTCCACTTGTAAACGTGAATTACATTATATATATATATATATATATATATATATATATATATATATATACACATAGACATGTTGTATGTCCTGACATGCACCTGTGGACTTAGGTATGTGGGTAGCACCAAGTTGCAGGTACATGTCAGGATATTACAGCACCTACGTGCCATTGTTAACAATGACACTACATATCCAGTGGCCCGTCATTTTAAATCAATACATAAAAATGATCTCAGTTGTTTAAACTATTTTGTGGCAGCTGCAATTCCAAAACAACGCCGGGGCGGTGACCGTGAAAAGGCCCTGAGACTGTTGGAATCCAAACTTATCTTGGAATTAGATACTAAGTTTCCATCCGGCCTTAACAACACTGAGGATTTACATAATTTCCTATGAACCAGTATTTTTGAATGAATTTTTTATAGCTCCTTGCATTCGTTTCAGTAGTGTATATATATTTTTTTATATTCACTTTTATACTCTGTATATACATATTCCAATTCCGCTTTATTTGAGAAGAGGAAGAGAGGATAAATACTTGTGTTTATATGTAGTTTGTATATTTATAATTATCACACATGGTGGATTATGTATATTATGACCCCAGGTGTCTATAGCATGGTCCAGTATTATGTGAAAATTCGACTTTTGCTGTTTTTAGATATACAGGCACATTTATGAATTTTCTATATTTTTCTTTATTTGCACAATCACACCATAGCGTAATTTGCACATACTATTTCGGTTTTAGGTGGCTCCTTGAAATCTAGAATTCAGTCCTATAACTATGTCAAAAGAATGGCCCCTTTCCGATCTTTAAAGTCCTATTGTAGAGCATTATTTACTCTATAAATTCACACAATTTTGGAGCATATCAGTCGACATTGTCAAGGGGGTTTTACAGATGTTGGAGATAGGCGTGATAGCATGATTTGTAACAATAGTTGTATCATTAACATGAAATAGTCCTTTTAATGTTTTTAATATATTTATATATATTTATACATTTTACCATTTGCCTTGTTACAGATAAAAATTTGGATTCATGAAATATATCAATTTGCCATCTACTTCACCGCACAATGTCATGAGATTTAACTCGGGACTTTTATTGATGTGACTCCACGCAATAACTGAACATGAAATCACAAGGACAACATACGTGTACAAATATGTCGTTCTGCATTGTCTCTACTACTGATATGTATTCCTATCAGGATTGGTATATTATCAAGGACATTTTCTAGAGACGGATTCAAAAGGGGAGATAAAATAACAAAATAACAAAAAAACAAAACGAAAAAACAAAAAAAAAAATATTTAGCCAATGTTATGATGGATGTTGTTTAATTTATATATACACCTAAAACAATCACGTATAGCAACGCTTGAATATATGTATATATTTCTTCTATGTCTATACTTGGTGTGTGGTCACATGGTTTTTTGCATCACTATTTAAAAATTATTGAGTTACCTTGCCTCGTTGATGTGAACAAGGGCGAGTGGCGCCCGAAACGCGTCTTCTAGAGAACTAACAGCTTCAATAAACATCTTGTTGCTTCCAATCGGTGGTTCGTGGTTCCTTGGTGTGGAGGTGGGTGTAACGGACGTTACTCACTAGCTGAGGACCAGGTGTGTTTGGATATATATATATATATATATATACACACACATATATATATACATATATATATCTCCCCACACCTCCTCCAGTAACGAAGAAGCAGAGGCCACACAGGGGAAACGGTAGAAGCCCTTTTAATGGTAATACGGCATAATGCATTTCGGCCTAAACGGCCTTCTTCAGATGACAAAAAATGTTCAGGCGACTTAACCACTCGCTTATAAATGTCCTGCTGATTCTCCCATTGGCCGGAGTCCGCCCTGCCCCCTTCTTTGAATATTGGCTCACCATTCGCTGTTGATGGAAACTATGAGTCCCAGAATTCCATTTTCTGGTAAGTGTAGCACGGGACATTACCAAGTGGTTCGACGGAGTGCAGGGCAATTGGCGACGTGATTAAAAGTCTATATCCCGTGATTTAGTACCCAAGAGCTTCCTCCGATCCCCAAACGTTCCAGCCCTTCATCAAACAATTTCCACCGGGCAGGGGTAGATATGGCAGTGCACTCCACCCTCCGTGAAGTCACGGACCGCACTGCAGTATATATATACATACACATACATTACTTACTGGCAGTCGCCAGTAGGTAGTTATAGTTAGGACCTAGTTTCCATAGGAAAAGCGTTTTTTGTTTTCCCAATAACTTTGGCGCCGGATGACGAATCTGCGTGACATTTTCAAAACTCGTGGGGCGCTTCAGTCAGCTCCTATCCTGAAAGTTTCGGGGTGATTCGGTAAGTGGGGGCCGAGAAAAAAAGGGGGGTCCCAAAACATGTTTTCTCTATGTTATTTTCCATAGGAAATTTAGACACGGCTACAGCCCGAACTACTGAACGGAATTACACCATATTTGGCAAAAAGGTAGCCCTTGCTTCAGAAAGATCCCTTTTTGTTAAATGGTGTAAATCCGTTCAGTAGTTCCTGAGAATTTTTTTTAAAAAGAGGTCGGAAAATCAATTTCCCATAGGAAACTTTAGACACGGCTACAGCCCGAACTGCTGAACGGAATTACACCAAATTTGGCAAAAAGGTAGTGCATGGTTCAGAAAGCGCCCTTTTTTTAAATGGTGTAAATCCGTTCAGTAGTTGCCGAGAAAATCTAAAAATAATAGTTTCGATATCTATGGCCGCGGTGGATCCACGGACCCTCTTGACCACGAGCTGCATTCTAATTAGCTGTCAATAGTCCAAACCCTGCTCTCTCTTCCAAAAACCAAACCAGATTGCTATTCCACACGGGGAGCTGCATGTGGAAAAGCAATGCTGGCTCCCGCAGGAGGCAGGGAGCCGGCGGGACCGTGGGGTAATTGGGGACCCCCCACGGTCCCCAACGTAAAGGCCAGGCCCCGGGGGATGGGGTCCCCAGGGCCAGGAGTGGCCTGGGAGGGGGGGCCACACGGCCCCCCTCCCCAATAAAATTTTAAAAAAATGTTTTTAAAATGAGGCAGAGCCCCGGGGGATGGGGTCCCCAGGGCCAGAAGAAAGGGAAAATAAGGGGGGCCACACAGCCCCCCTTCTGAAAATCAAAAGTAAAAAAAAGCCGGCATCGCGACAGAGGCCCCGCCCCCTCCCTGCAGCACTCTGCAAACACACCTCCTGGTGCGTTTTAAGATGGGGAACTAATTCCCCTTGAATACTGGGGGTGCCTGGGGGCCAACTAACCTACCAGGTACCTGAAGTATGCACCAGGGAGCTGCGTTGCAGAGAGGTGTTCAGAGGCCACGCCCCTTTTTACACCTCTCTGCAACGCAGCTCTGTGGCGCTTACTGGAGGTTCCTGGTGGGTTAGTTGGACCCCAGGGACCCTCAGGATTCACGGGGACTTTATCCCCCCATTTAAAATGTGCCACTGGGTGCGTTTGCACAGTGGTGAAGGGAGGGGGCGGGGCCTTAGGTGACATGTGTGCAAATATGCCCTGCAGTGCGTTTAGAGTTGGGGAATTAATTCCTCTTCAATCCTGAGGGTCCCTGGGGGCCAACTAGCCCACCAGGTACCTCCAGTAAGCGTCACAGGGCTGCGTTGCAGAGAGGTGGTCCTGGCCACGCCCCTTTTTACACCTCTCTACAACGCAGCTATGTGGCGCTTACTGGAGATACCTGGTGGGCTAGTTGGATCCCAGGGACCCTCAGGACTCAAGGGGACTGAATACCCCAACTTACAATGCGCCAGGGGGCACGTTTGCAGAGTGGTGGAGAAAGGGGCATGGCCTTTGTGTACCTCTCACCATTCCCACCACGTGGGGTTTACTGGAGGTAAAAGGTAGGCTAGTTGCCCCCTAAAGGACCCCCAGCAGTGAAGGGGACATCAATCCCCATCCAAGAGCATGCCAGGGAGCGCGTTTGTAGAGTTGTGGGCAAAGTGGGCGTGGCCTGGTACGAGTACTTACCAGTGCTGCTGTGTGGGATTGACTGGAGGTAATAGTTTGGAAAGTTGGCCCCCAAGGATGTCCTTGAGGGCCAACTACCCCTCTTGTTACCTCCAGTAAGTCCTACACTGTGGGATTGCTAAGACGTCTTCGGAGGCCATGGCCCCCTTTCTCTACCACTCTGTAAACGTGCCTCGTGGCAGACTACGGGATGGGGGATGAAGTCCAATTTAGTCCTGAGGGAGTTTGGGGGCCAAAAATTCCTCCTCGTACCTCCTGTAAGTCCTACGCAGCGGATTTCCTGAGCGTTGGTTGGACGCCCAGCACCCTTTCTCCGCCACTCTGCAAACACGCCTACTACTTAAAGTAGCATATTTCTGCAGCTCTGACTTAGAGATAGTTTTAATCCCCCTGCCCCATTATGTACTAGGGCCTTACAGTGGAGGTCATGCTAATCACAGGGGTACCCCAACGCATAGTGTTCCCTAGTGTATGTAGGTGTTTTCACTGTATTCTAAGTGTCTTTTAGCATAGCACTGGCTCTAGGCCTGGTTAGTCAGAGTCAGTTACCACCAGTACCCATCTGAAAAAGTTGTGGGCACAGGATTATTTTGCAACAAGGCCTCTTTCAGCTCCTCTGTTGGATCTTTCTGCATGTCTTGCTTCTTCCTGCACTTTTCTTCGTCTTTGCGGACTTCTGTTTCTTCTTTCTGCATTTCTTTTGCTTCTTTCTGTGCGTTTTTTCTTCTTTCTTCACATGTCCTACCTCTGTAGGCATAGTTAGAAACTAGCATTTAAAAAACCTTTGAAATTCACTTAAAAAACTATAGGTTTCAGGCACGTTATAGTTAGAAATTAGCATTTAAAAAACATTTGAAATTCACTGAAAAAACCATAGGTTTCAGGCACGTTATAGTTAGAAATTAGCATTTAAAAAACCTTAGAAATGCACTGAAAAAACTAACCAGGTCATGAGTGATGTAATATATGACGTCATCAGAAGTGCACTGCGGGGGCGCGAGTTATAGTTAGCTGAACTAACTATAACGGGGGAATTTCTATGGTTTTGTACGAGTGAAATGTCCAACTAACTATAACACCCCTAAAAACTAAGTTTTTTTCAGTGAATATATATATATATATATATATATATATATATATATATATATATATATATATATATATATATATATATATATATATATATATATATATTTATTTATTTATATTACTACAACCAGCTCTCTCTGGCGGTGCGTCACTCTGCGGCAGAACCAAGCCGCTGCAATATTACTACAACCTTCTCCTCGTGGGAAAAGAAATGAGTTGCACTCCCGCAGTGAGTCAGATAATTTATTTGATTCTTCAAGGCAAGTCGTGACGCGTTTCGGTCAACGTTGACCTTTCTCAAAAGCACGCCTCTCTGCATCCACCACAATGACAAATGCTTTCATTTGTAATTTTTAGGCCTCTAGTGGCCGCCCTGATGGGACATTGTTTTGTAGCATGCTGGTACTTGTGGTTTGTTGTCACTTCAAGCCCTTCAGTGGGTGATGCATTCCATTGTTAAAAGATTAAATCAATTTCTGCTCACAGCTGCTTTCTCGCATACCCATTTTCAAGGTTTGCTGAAGGCCATACCGAAGCCGGTCTTCGGTGGCGCGCTGCTGAACCCTTCTCGCTTTCACGAGTACATGCAGACGGTTCACTTTCGGGCAGCCACGGCTCTCTCTCTGGCTGTATATACTTACTAGCATATATATACTTGCAAGCAGAATAAACTGTATTTGCAGAGTATCAAGGTACAACATTTCCAAGGGGCTGTGGTGAGAGACAGGGCAATATCAAGAATCGTTTAAGAATCAGCAAGAACAGACAACACCATGCGCGTCTTTCCAATTGTCAAGTCTCAGCAGCACTTCTCTCTCAGCAGGGACCCTCCTTTTTTCGCTGTACTGTGTGATCAATTTTTTGTGGTTCTACAGTTAAAAACCTAATGTAACATAGCAGAGTCTGCTTTCCTCCATTAGAAAATTATATTTTAATGTCATGTGTTCTGGGATGGAGGCAATTATAATTTATTGTAATTTGTTCTGGGACGGAGGTGAGTCGTGGGTTATTTTTCTCTAGTTGAAGAAAACACAAATTCTAAGGTGTGGTTCCCTATAAATGTTCAACTTTCATTCTCAAAATTAATAACACAGTTTCACTTCATGTGACAGGAAGAATTACCTACATTTTGATAAAACTGTAATTAAGGGTCTTATGATACATGGGATTCTGAAATCCATGTATAAACTCCTGTCTCTAATTTCTTTATAATAAATGGGATTCTGCAAATCCCTGTATAAAGGTAAGTCTCTAATTTGTTTATAATTGGGGACTTGTGACACGCTTCGTCGCTGATTAGAAAGAGAAGACGTCAGAACTCGATTATTATATGAAATTGAAGTCAGGTTCTGATATCACAATGCCCGCTGCCAGAGCCAACAACCTAGGTGAGTGAAAGGCAGATCAGGTCATGGAGCATAATTGAAGCAGCTGTTCAAAGCAACGAAAACGGAATGCTGCTTTTCTTTCTTCTGCTCTACTTTTTAGCTTACAATGACAAGCAGAGAGAACATGTTTATTTTTTTGCACTGCTTAGATAAAGAAAAACTGGAATCTTTCTGCATGTCTCTACACATTCCAAGCTACTGATGACATGCATTGAACTGTTTCTACTATCTTTTTACAAAAGAAAAATCAAACTAGTTTTCATTGTACAGATCGTGCAATCTATACAGATAAGGTTGCAATGACAAATCAAAGCATACACCACAAATTCTGTCTGACCACTGAGCAAAACTTCTATCTCAAATCTTGTCTTCTGATGTGGTTCTCACTTAATATATTCCAATTGATAAATACATCCCAAAACGTACATTTCCCACATGAAAAAACTCAACAACTCAACATCTTTTTGTTTAACTAATTAATTAGCTTGACTCTGAGTGAGCATATTACCTATCACAGTGGTTCCCAAACTGTGGTCCGCAGGATGCGTGACACATTCTCAGGGGGTCTGCAGGCAGCAGTTTTAAAAGCACTGCAAACTTCCTTGTATAATCAGCAGTTTTTGGGCAACAATAAAAGTGTCAAGATAACTCTGGTGATTAATATACCTGTTGGAGAGAGATGGGACTTTTGCCCAGTTGCAGCTTTGACTCATCTAAGGTAGTGCAGAGGGTTAACATGCCTGCTGCAAAAAAACATGTACCATGCATTTAAAAAAATAATATTTAATGTGCATAGCTCAGAGGGTTACTGCTTTTGGCAAAGAGATTATGTTGTTACTGCACAGTTCACAAGTTACAGTCGTAATCTAGCACAGTGAGTCATGAACTGCCATCAAAGAGCTGCTTGCAAACTGCATGGTACAAGTTAGCAAGTTATGTTTTTCCCAGTCTTTCATTATCCTGATGCTACAATTCTTACTATTAAAGTCAACGCTAACCACTGTGTTATGTTCTGAATCCTGAGTTTGTGTTTCTCCATATCAAGCACTCTAAAAACTTGCCTACCAGTATGGATGACTTGTGAATCCTACACCTTATAGTCCTCTTTCCCTTATGTAACATTTTCTATACACTGATTTACACATGTATGATTCACTGTCTCAGTATGTGTGTGATGTAAAGTGCTCCGACACCCTACACTGGTATGAGAGGTTCTTTAAACAAATTAAATGCATGTGACAGAGGGGCCATGGAGAGATAAGAGGCACTTTTGGAGGGTGATAGTGAGGGAATCATTGAAGAGCCCCCAACAAAGATTGCTGTATCCTGGTGCACAGTAAGGTCATCATTTACTGTGCTTTAAAACCTAAAACAACTCAATATATACTGACAAAGGTGTTGTAGAATGCACCAATTGTACCGAATGTTCTTGGGGGGGAGCCCCCCTTAAACCTCCTTTTGTAGTGGTCAGGCTCACTTGCTGTGCACCATACAGGGACAACATTTGCCAAGGTTGCTTTGGGTTTCCAGTCCGGCCGTGGCAGGAGCAGGAGCCTCGTACCGCAAAATAAAACCAAACACTGAAAAGTTAGTCGCCAAGATGCAGCACCAACCTTCTCATAAAATGTTTTCGATTTTTTGCAAATTATTTCAATATAAAATAAAGAAAATGTAAGTAATGTTTGGTGTGCACTTGTTTATTTTTTGTGAATAACTGTTTTAATGTTTGGAATTTAAATAGTATGAATGGCTTGGGGGTCCCCGGCTTCCAGTAGTGACTCAGTGGGGGTCCTCAGGAGTCAAAAGTTTGGGAACCACTGCACTAACAAATTTATATGTATTTGTATACACCACACAATCATTTTCCACTAAATCAATACTCATCTTTCTACTACTTTACTCTCAATGCTTCTTGTCTTCATTCTGTGTCTTCATTCTCTCTTTTTCATTCGATCCAACAAACTACCCACCATTTCACCCACTCACCACACATCCGGGTGGTTAGACAGAATGGCAGAAACAAAAATATCATGAACAAAATATTGTGCCAAGAATATCGAGGACAATAATATTGTGAATGTAAGTTTCTATAGGTAAGCAAGATTTTACTATATATAACTTCACATGTATGTACCTTGACGATATATAGGTCTTCAAGTTACACAGATTTGGAGTTAAGAATAGTAAATCTATACTTACCTATTTGCACTTACTTTCTCCATATTCTGGTCGTTGATATTTTTGACAGAATTTTCTATCCGCACAATATGTTTGTTACAGATACTCTGACAGTGATCCCACATCCGTCTACTCACCCACACACCATTTAACACATGCTTTCTGGCTTTCTATCCACCTATTGAATTAACTATCCTATCACTCACCCATCTATCCTACTCATCCACCATTTACATACTCATTCACCTTATTTACCAAAACATTCACCCATATGCCTAGACATCTGTCTATTCCATCATCCATGCATCTACCCATCCACCTGCATGCTCACCCATCCACTTACTTATGCACCTATTTAACCATGCACATACCCACTCATCTTCCTTCCCAACTACATAGTCAAATCTACTCACTCACCCATCCCCTACATATACATTCATACATGTACTCTATCCTTCACCTACTCATCTATTCATCCACCTACCTACCCACCCACTGACTCATTCACCAACATATTTTTTTATTTATTTTTTCATTTGATATAGCACCACCTCACCTTTGGATAGTAACTAGGGAGCACAGTAGCAGGGACACTGAGCCGAGGACACCAAGAAAAGAACAAAAGGAATATTCATAAGATTGGTGTAGAAATGTTGCAGAAGCTAGCTGAGGGAAGAGGCTTTCATGTGGATATGGTGAAGTATTTTTAGCATTCTCTTAAAAGCCAGCAGGGTGAGTGCACTCAGGATCTCAACCAAGAGGGTTGTTCCAAAAAAATTAGGCAAGTCCATGTTCAGAGCTTGCAAAGTTCTGAACTTTGGTATTTTGAGGTGAATATGTTGATCTGCTCACAAATTCATTTGACCTCCAAAGATGTTAAGCAGACTTTTAACATACAGAAAATAGTTCAAGTGGATGTGCAGAGGTTAATTTTAAATTATATCCTTGCCTTGGTCTACAGCCAGAGGAGCTCCTGAAGGATGGGTGTGATGTGGTGACATTTTATGGTGGAGGGCAGAAGATAAACTGTGGAGTACAAGATTGCCATGATATGGACCTGAACAGATTTTAGGATGGCTGGGACATCTAAAGTCTGGAAAGTCTAGGATAATTGCATTCACAGAGGTTTTTAGCAGAGGAGGTGAGCGGAATATGGGGACCTTTTTAGGGTGGAGGAGGAACAAGCTGGTTGATCTGGGAAATTCTCTTTATATGTGCGCTGATGGAAAGGAAGGGATTCACAGTGAAATCCAATGATTTGAAAAGAGGCTGCCTGATTGGCAAAACCATCACCTTTATGTCAAGCAAATTGCAATCAAAATTGTTTTGGAATCTGTAGGGGGAGATAATGAATTCAGTTTCACCACCTGCATGAATTTGTTAAACATCCAGTGCTTGAGGTTGCCAAGGAGGTATACCATGGAGGTTTACTATGTAAGGGGGGACTTTTGATCTATTCATGTTTCATCCACATAGTGATGAATGGATACACCTGACTACTCGCACACCAGACTCAGGGGTTTGAGATACAAGTTGAAGAGGTTAGGGGCCAGAGTGGAACCATTGAGACTCCATAGATCATTGGTGCCTGGTCAGAGATGTCTTCACCAATCTTCTCCAATTAATGGTGATTGGTTAGGAATGAGCTGAACCAGCTCACAATCTAGTAGTGAAATCCCATACAGTGCTAGAGAGTGTTCAGAAGCCAACCATGGTCAATCGTAGAATAAGTCAACAAGATGTCCAAAAGAATGAGGCAGCAGGCATTTCCACCATTTAGGGAATGATGAACATCTTTAAAAAAAAAATAGTTTGGGCTTTTTAGTTCTGAACCCATAACAGAAGCCAGAATGGTGGTAGGTCAATGGATTTGTTTTCTCTGTTGATATTAGCAGAAGCTGAGTAGAGACACACCTCTCTATGGTTTTGCCTAGCCAAGGCAGGTTTGAAATGGGTCTGAAGTTTGAGAGGATATTGGAGCTCAGGTTAGTTTTTTTTGGGGGGCGGGGGGTTGTGATAGGAAGGATTTGCCCTACTTCTAGTGAACAAGGGAAGACATCTTGGGAGAGTGAGATGTTGATCAGGAAATGTAAGGTTTCTGTGAAGAAACAAAAACATACCTATCAATAATCCATTTATCCACTATCCAGCCACCATCTCACAAGCACATCCACTTATTCACATGGTCATCCACCTACTCATCCCATTCATGTACCCACATACCGGTCCATCGATAAATCCACTCACTCACTGGTATATTGCCACACCCACTCACCAGGTTTACACCTACTTTCTCATTTCTATTGTATCCATCCAACTACTCACCACTAATGCAAGGACCCAGCCACAGACCAAATACCCATCAATGGATGCTGAACTCAACCACCCACTCCTCTGTGATACATTCTTACATGTATTCACCATCTCTGTACTCATTCGTCCTTTAATCATCAACTACCTGCTCACCCATCATTAATCTATTCATCCACCCACCATCTACTCATCCATTAACCAGCTACTCATCCATCACTTGCCTATCTGCCTAACATTCACCATCTCATCATCCACCATTCACGTAGTCATTCAAATACTCATTGATCTATCTCTCTAACCAAGCATTCTTCCATTTATCTAACCAGGCATTCATTCATCTACCTACTCACCCACATATTTATTTACCATCGAACTCATCACTAATGCATGATGAAATTTCTTATGCACTCATACTACTAACAAAACATTTGTCCTCCTACCATTCATCTTTGCACTCATAAACCCAGTTATCTGGTTATTCTCTTACCCCAGGTCAACCTAAATATTCATCATTCATTTAAACCGCCAGCATCCAGCTAATCATCCTTTAGTCCATACCCATACACTTCCTCATTCACTTTCTCACTCGTCCATTCATATACCCACTCATCTATACACATAACTATACACTCATCTATCAGCCTACTCCCACACCATCCACATAGTCACCCGAACATCTACTTACTCAGTCATCCACCTAGAGCTACCCACTCATCCATCATAGGTAGTATTGCTTGTCCACTATCCACAAACTTAGTCATGCACCTGCTCAAGCATCCACCATTCAGCCTATCATCCATCCATCCACTTAATTGTACATTTGTATGCTTAGCCACCCAACCTTCCCATCCACCTAATCACTTATTCACCAGTTCACCTACTCATCCACTTACTAATCCACCTCCCACCGAATCACCAACCCATCCACCCTTCGGTCATTCATTCTCCATCTACACCAGACCATTCATCTACTCACTTATCCATTAAGCTACACATCCACCTACTGGTTAACCCATTCAGTCACACATACACCTATATACTCACTCATCCACCTATTCTCCCACCTGCCGGCTAATACCACCACCCATCCACCTACTTACCCACACATTTCTCTACCTATTCTTTCATTACTCATCCATTCACATACCCATCTAATCATTTATCATCTAACCCCTCGCCCATCCATTATTACACATCCAATAATTCATTGACTTAGTCAACCACCTATTCACCCACTCATTCCTTCATATTGGTGCATCTATTGATATACCCACATATCCACTCACCATTTACCCATCTACTTACCCACTCAATATTCATCTAGCTTCTCAACCAACCAATCATTCAACCACCCACATACTCATCAGCCCATGTATCAATTTAGACACTCAGTTGCCCACTCAGCCATTCACACTTTCATTAATTCTTTCATTCACAAATCCAAACAAACGCCCATCCATCCATCCATCCAACCACTCCCCAACTATCCTCCAGGCACCCATCAATCTAAACAGAATTCACCAATTCATCATCTCAGCGATTGATCCATTATTCCACTCATCCACTTCTATCCAGCCATCCACTCATCTTCCACCTGCTCCCTCACCATGCATATACTCATGACCATCCGTCTAATCACTCAGGTACTCATCCACCACCCACTAGGTCATCCATCATACATAAGCTCACCCTCCATTTGCATTACTTACATACAATCCACCACACACCTACCTGCTGACATGCTCACTCAGTCATCCTCCTAACCGGATATTAATCTACATACATGCATACAGATCAGCCTGCTTGGGTACAGCCTGCTCACATATCCACCACGAAGCACCACCACAACCCATTCACTCATGCACCATGAAGCTACTCTATCACCAAGAACCCAGCTACATATACATCTCAGTACCTACCAGTCAATCTCTAAACTCATTTATTTATAGCATACTGAGTTAGCTAATCATTAACTACCTAGTCATGCACCAACACACCCATCCATCCACCTACCTACTCATTCCCATCCACCTATACATCTCTGTATCGCTACTCATCCACCATCTGCATTTTCAGGGCTGGACAGTGGAAGTCCCTCCAGTTCTGAAACCAGCACTCAACCTTGCAGCTCACCACGGGAAATGGCAGGAGAAATGCCCAAATGGCCATGCCAGGCCTTTAAAAACAGATGAGGGATGGACAGAAGCAGGGTGGTCATAATCAGGACGTGCCGTCTTCCATATTCAATGCACTGTGCTGAATAGATTTCAAGAGAGACTTAAAAAAATAAAAGTATGCAAACTGAATTTTTTTGTAGCATTTAAAGTTATGGGTGTTTCCATATGATAGTATTCTTGACATATCAGAAGATAAGGTGAAATGTGAAGCCTTAACCACCTTGGGGCTCATTTAACCCTTAGCAATCACCCGCCTCGCCCCCCCCATCTCTCGGGGCGTGGGGGGGATGCGAAGGGTTGGCCACTGTATTTAGAGATGCCCACTTGCCTGGCGGGGATCTCACTGCTGTCAAGGAAGCCACCACCACGGTGGCTCTCTTCACAGCAGTGACGTTTGCCAAGAGGGTGCCATGCTTAACGGCGCCTGCTTGGCAGACTTTTTTGCCCCAAGCATTTAGCCTTAACCATTTTTCCTGCCTGTGTCTGCCATGCATCACACGGCGGACACGGGCAGGGAAAATGAGTGACAGGCGTTGCGCTCTGAATAGGGAGGGATTACCATCCTTGGGACCAGTGGCGCTGTGGTTTGTGGTGTGCTGAATCTAGGGTTACCGCTTGGGGAGACAGTGGAGGCTCTGCTGGCGTTACCCAGCAGTATCTCTGACTCTAGATCAGCAGGGAAATAAACATTTAGCAGCGCAGGAGGAAACCCTTAATAAGCCGCTAAATCAGTAACGAAAAATGTGCAACATTCTAGATAACAAGTGCCCATCTTAAAGAGTTGTTATCTGGAATAATGAATAGTATGACTTCAATGTAATCTGTGGCTAAAACAATTCACTTCACCCCCTTTTCAGACTACTCAGCATCCCCGATCAAGCGCGGTATCCCCAATTTATCTTATAATAAATTCCCTAACATTAAAGGCACACAGAATACCATTTCAAAGTAACTACCTGAGTGGGCTAAAAAGAGATAAACTTGTATTTTTAAATAGCGCCCATTCATACAGCTTCCCCTTTTAGTGGCGCTATGCTACATAGATGTTACTATTATGCGCCTTAAAGACAGTCAAAAAAACACGGAAATAATGAAAAACAGAGTCAGTCTAGCTAGGACTTGAATCTGTAGCCATTGTTCAACTCAGTTCACGGATACCAAACAGCTACAGCTCCCGGCTTCCCTTTACCCAAATTGACAGATCACTGCATGTAAGAGATAAGCAGACTCAGGGCTGGATTTAGTTGTTGGGTAGAAATGAAAAATCCTGCAATTCCTGGAGGGCGTTAAAAACCCGGAAGGAATCCCACTGGGGGATTTCCCCCACCTCAGAGGTAAAAGGATGTAGGAAATGCCTTTTAATGGACTTTTCACTAGATTTAGTTTTTCCTCCAAACACCAGGGGATATTCTATTACCACCATGTCAGGGATAAAAGTGTTAAAATGTGTGGTAACTGTAGCAGTAACACAGTCTTCCATTCCTACCGCAGATACAGGTTCCACTTGTTGTCCAGCCAGGGTACAGTCAATAGTGCACTCTGTCACTTGCATGAACAAGTGCCAAGAAACAACGAAAGGGAAATAATGAATTTGAATCACTCCTCTGAGTGCATCGGTGTCGCTGCAAATGTAGCTGAGAGGACACACCACTTGCCAAAAGGCCACTCTCCTAACTTATTGGGCGCGTGTTAACCTTCAGATTTATGACCCTCTTAGGCACCCATTAATTATGAGGTGATGTACCCTCTGGAGCAGCACAATGAAGGCATGCCCAGCCCCACACTTCAGCACACAGAGGGAGCTTGGCAACAACTGCAACAGTGGGCGGCGCACTGGCCACTATATTTATAGGAATCTGTCCCAATTCGGATCTGTTTTCATAGAGCATTCTCTAAACTGGCCATTCACCTTCCAGTTTCGACGGTCACATAATTTTGAGAGCATGTCTACTACTCCTAGTTTCCCTCTTGGTTTTTAATGTTTCGGGGTTCAATATCCGGCAGAGGGCTCACACACCTTTTTGTGCATGGAGCGCAGAAAAGGTGAATATTGAGCATAAATTCAATCAGGAATGTGGATTTTTAACATTTTAAAGTAAAATTATGATGGAGGAATATCCGTCAGCAGAGTAGACTTCCCCCTTTGTACTCTGTATTGGTAGACGAACACCCATAGATTTGCAAGTTTGTAGGCTTGAACATACCTTTCAGGCACAATAACATATAAAATGACTCCTCTGAAAGGTAAGCGTGTAGAACATTGCCAAGGGGCAATGGGAGGGGAGTAGCTTCATATTCAATGGGCCTGAAGCCTGGAGAAAAGGATTTAAAATAGTTTCCCTCTGGAGAGAAAAAAGTTACATTTGCTAGTGCGCAATCCCAACATTTGCTAGTGCGCAATCCCAAGAGGAAAGTTCACATGGGTAAATTGCCAGCGAGAAGCGCTGCTGGAAAATTGAAACCAGTCACAGATTTCTAGTCATACCTCTGGGGTTCTTTGTGAATCCCACAAGAGCTGACATTCAACAATTGTGAGAGCAAGCCTAAGGAAGGGATTTTCCTTTTATAAAACACTGTCTGTGCGAATTAGGGTCCATGTCCGTGTTTTCTCTTCTTTAAAATCAAAACATTCAGAAATAAGTACTGTTAATTTAAACAAGTCCATCATCCACAATCTAGAAAATAATTGACCAGTGCACACTGCTCATCTTGATTGTGCTTTCACTTGCATCCCTTGCACGGACTGCCTTAGTTCTGTTTGGAACTACTTTCCCTGTACGACATTTCCTAGAAGGCAATGGAAAAGGTGTGCACATCCCTCCATGCGGCAGCTTCAGAGATTTTCCCCTAAACGTATTCTAATGGAGGCAGCAGACACAGACTTTGCTCTTTCACAGCATACTTGACAGGTGTCAGGAAGCCTCCCTCACATTTTCGATGGCAGTGCTCTCTCCCTCATGGGATGACGCTGAACTCCATCTCTGTCAGACAGGCTGCAGTGGGGCTGGCAGAGGAGGGCGAGGGCATCCTTCTGCCCTAGCACTTTGGTTGCCCAAACATGCTTGGGGTACAAGAGAAGGAGAAAATATATTTTCCCTGCACCGAATTTTTTTGCATTTGTACAGGGGATCCAATTCACCTGTGCAAGATTCTCCACTACAGAGATATCTGTACAATGAGAATAGGACCGTGCACAGAAAGACATGACATTCACGTGGGTAAGCCTGGAAACCGACACCTGGTGAAATCTCCGCCCATACTTTGTTGGTAAATAGGCCCCATACTGTCAACCAAATTGTGCAGTCTGCTGAAGCCGAGCATCCCTTAGATAACTTTAGTGTTTCGTTCAAGACAAAGAAGTGAGTTATTTTTGCTACGGATCTTAACAATATTTTAGCTCATGCGGATTACGAATCGTTTTCACTTCAGAATCCCCTGCACGTCTGCTGTCTTTGTCACTGTGGTTTATGGGCTCTTGAAGTCCTGCCTTCGCTTTGTGACTCCATTCTCTAGTACTGCTATAGAGTGTTGCCTGTCCCGCTTGAAGCGCACATTCACGAAATAATTCCTCACACATTCTATTCTCCATCACCCTTCTCGCCTTCCATTTTATCGCTATTGTGTAGATATTTAAGGTAATTAAAGTTGTGTATACCAACTTCTAACCTGAGTTGAGTACCAGCTATGGGGCTGATCTGACAGGTCGGTGAGGAGCCGTCATCGACTGACTGACTCGCGCCGCTCTGTCCGTAGAATCTGCAACTCGGTGGTTTACAGCTGGCAGTACGGAAGTGCAGAGGGGCAGGTTGAGTAGGCTTTCATCGTAGCGCGTTTTTTCGACCTGGGACAGAAAGAGCCCCTCGGTGCAGCCATGAGTCTGGACAAGAACGAGCTTTGTGGGTACCTGCTGACCTGGGTGAGTGCTGAGAGGTACTTGTAGGGATACCTGTGCATCTGGGAGGAGCACAGGGGCACCTGTATGTTTACGGAGTAAAGTATAACTGTCCCTCTGAACCCGGGAGTTGAAAGAGCAGTTTTAACTTACTCGTAAATTAGGCATTCCGTCTTTAAAACGCTGATTTCTGGCACGTTGTTTTGTTTTAAAGTGAGCCAAGACCACTTTGTAACCAGACCTGTGGGGACGCTTGTGCTGCATTTTGAAGGGACGCTGTGGGGGCTTTGATTTCCGGGACTGCGAGGACCAGGGTGCTTTCTGCCGATTTCATCCAGCACACCTGGTTGCTCTTCCTGGCCCCGCCTCCCTCTGCTACTCTACGCCTCGCGGCCCCCGCTTCGCGGGCGCCGCTCGTGGGCGTTAACTCTACATATTAGAGCCGGATTTTCACCTTGCTCGTGTAACCAGACCTGTGGGGACGCTTGTGCTGCATTTTGAAGGGACGCTGTGGGGGCTTTGATTTCCGGGACTGCGAGGACCAGGGTGCTTTCTGCCGATTTCATCTAGCACACCTGGTTGCTCTTCCTGGCCACGCCTCCTTTCGGATCTTCCACTAATATAAGTCCCCTGACTGCACCCGCTAGCGGGACGCGCACGGGACGCAGCACGGGGCGGAGGCCGTTCGAGACTGGAGACGCTGGGCTGGGCTACCCCCTGTGCATTTTGCTAGTATAATTGATAGAAGCAACCATAATGAAAACGGTGGGAGGAATGTCTAGGGTCAAAAGTACCGTAGTTGGCCCCACTATGGCAGGAACTTTGGACAATTTTATTGTAAGAGCTGCTAATTTATTAGAACGAGAAATAGATCTCACAGAGCGGCGTCTCTCGTTGGATCCTCTTACCACCAAACGTTCATCCTTAGAGAAAATCGCTCTATCCGTTACACCTGGGGTAAATATCACAAATCCTATTTTAACTGATTGCACGATTAGTGAGGGCGAAAGCATTGATATCAGTACGGATTTAACCTTGGAAAGAAAGAGGGGTAAAGATGCTAGAAGCACAACTAGGCCTGTAACTACTTTGGCTGATGTTGTGACCAACCAATCAGAAGGCGTATCTACCCGAGCACAAATACACGCAAATTCTGAGGTTATCTCCCCCTCCCCCTCCTCTGCCTTAATCTCAGGAGCTAAACCAAAACAGAAGGCTGCTCCGCGAGGGAAAAAGGGGAGTCCATTCAGATCGACAAAATCTAAAAGTACTAAACCTGCACCTAATAATATTCTGGGTGCTGTTGACCAATCTTTGACTGAAGCAACTTCAGATCTAACCAGGCAACTAGATGATGGTTTTTATTTAAAAATAAGGGAAGTTTTTGAATGCTCAACCCGCCCGATCCTGGATAGACTTATTAAGATAGAGGAGCGTCTCAAGAAATTAGAACAGATCGCCTTAACTAATCTTGAATTCAATCAATCTTTGAAGACAGATTTAATTAGAGAGCTCTGTGAACATCCTCCCCCTGCTAACCTTGTAAGCAACTCAAAAGAGAAAACCTTTTCCTCCTTGTCTATGCCCTCTCTGGATCGGCACCCGGGATTATCCCGGGACAAATGCGAAGATATTGTTTGTATTGAAAATACTACAAGTGTTATTGGTCCTAAAAATTCACATACAGGAGTAAAGCCCCCCAGAAATCTTCTGACGTCAATGCAAAAGCCAATAATGTCATGGTACAGAATATAAATGTAATAGAAAACAGATCTGATCCCATCCAAGGTGATGTCCTCAAGCTACCCACTTTAGACCTCCCACCAGAATCTTCACCATATGTTATTATATTGACGGGGGTACCTGGCTTGGAAGGAAAAACCACTGAGTCATACCTTGAGTTAAAGAACAAAACAATGCACTGGCTCAATACTAATCGACCACTCCCTCCTTATACCCATACCAAAATTCTGTTTGTTCGGAGAGTCAGCTGGGTGGGCAGAAGGAATAAAGACATATCGGGGGATTGCATTGTTGTTAACTTTAAGGACACACAGGCTGCAAAATACATCCAGCAGGTACAACCTTTTTTGCCCAACACAAACATCACTCCACTACCCCTTGCTTATTTTTATCCTTATCAAGCAAATAATAGCATGTGGGAACAGGTAGGGAGGGGCAAAATAAATACCAACTTCGAAAGAGGCAGGCCGGCTCTAGTCGAACAGGGTTGGCTGGAGAACAAACAGGTACAGCTGCCTAGACATGGTCGACTGACTACCCCTAAATCCTTATGCATCTGAATTTGTAGGGGAGGTCGTAGTCGATGATGTGTCAATCTTACTGTCCGACCCATGGCCCGCACAATTGCCAACTTCCTTAGTGGACAAATCTGAAACCATCCCTACTAATACCGTGGGTGAAGAGATAACAGACCATCTTACATTGTTTAATAGTGGAATCTCTGAAAGTGTGGTTCCCCGTGTAACTGCTACTGTGACTTTATCGCCAGAGGGTGTGTCAGGAATCAAACTAATGTGGTGTCTGTCGTGCAGCATAAATTGCGAAAATGGAAGAAGCGGCGAATTCTTGTGAAGCCTCAAATGGTGAATCTGTATTGGAACTTATAGTGTTTCTAGGTGCATCTGGACCTTTCAAGATGGCCGCTGCTCTTTCCGTGATCTGCTGTGCATCTGTGACAGGACGTTACAAGACGGTTGAGCGCGCAGCAATCTGCGCACTTCAATCGTGATGTTCTGAGAGAAGCTTCGTTTTCTCGCCCTCTTCCTTTTTTAAGAGGAAGACGGACCTTGCCCTTTCAGAGGGTTATTTCCTTTCACCGTAGTTCTCTCTTAGTTATTTGGAGAGATATTTTCAGAGTTTTGTCTCAGAGTCGTACCTACCTGCAAGTAGCCTGTGACAGGTTTTGAGCGGCAATCTTCGAAGCGGATTGTCAGTAGCGGTTTCCTTCTAGTAGCCGTAATAGACGTTCGCCCAGCACCAGTGGTAGCAGTTTACTGGAGTGGCTGAGTATAAGACTTTCCTGTGAACCTCAAGAAGTCAAGTCAGCATCTACGACTCAAGTCAGTAAGTGAGTGCAAGCGCTGTGAGCCAGAATCCTTCCCTCCCTTTGGCGACCTTTCCTTTTCCTTTCCGCCCTACTTTTTCCTTTCCCTGTGCCTTTTTGCGCGTTCCTTGTCAATTGGAGAAGCAGAACTTTTCTACACTAGAGTGAGTTTAAGAGAGAGAGACATCTGTGACTATCGACGCTACGAAATCTACGAGAAAGTTTATCCAATTACTTTGTTCATATCTTACACTATGAGAAGAGTTGGAACTGAGTTCTCAATTTGAAAATTGTTGATTAAGACTGAAACTTAACTAAAGTTTAGCAAGTATTCGTCATAACTTAGAAGAGTAGCAAGCCTGCAGGAATAGAAGGTAGGAGTTGGAAGGTTACAAGTGTCTTTAGGAGAAGGAGTAGAGTAGGATGTTATTATAACCTTTATTTACATCTGTGCATTAGGTGTACCTCGTCAGGAGTTGCCAGTGAACTATCGAACGCTACATAAGATGAGTCAGTGAGAGAAGGCAGCAACACCATCCTGAGGCAGGACACCATCCTGAGGCAGTCTCTTCTTTTTCCACTTCCCCTTTCCCCCGTGCTAGTGCTGTTACTTCATCTGGGTGACCGTACTGGTGCAGGGGCATTGGGAGTTATCGTCTATTCTGCTTCTGTGGTAAATTGAGGTACCTTCTGACAGATTGAAGTGCCCACGAGTTTATTTCCACCCAGGCAGAATGGCGGAAGGTTTTAGTTTAAAATCCTTGGGGGAAATGTTAGAGGCCATTCAAAGGGAATTAGGAGCAGTAAGGGAGGAAACAGTTTTGCTAACACAGAGAGTAAATGGATTAGTAGCAGAAGCCACTCCCATATCTCAGTCCTCTTCCCACAATTCGTCTTCAGAGTCCAACCCTAGAACTGTTGCACAAGTGGTCCATTCTATTTCCCCCTTAATTCCCTTAGCTGCACCTGAAAGGTATTCTGGGGATCCACAAAAGGCTCAACTATTTTTGACACAGTGTTCCCTTCATTTCATGTGTCGACCTGCATTATTCCCTGACGCTCAATCCAAGGTAGCTTTTGTTCTCTCTTATTTGAGTGGGGATGCGGCTAACTGGGCAATGCCATTGGTGTCCAAAGACCACCCATTTTTGTATGACCTGGAACGTTTTAAGGCTGAATTTTTGAGAATTTTTGACAGAAGAAAAATCTCTCAAGCAACTGACAATGAACTTCTAGAGCTTCGTCAAGGGAGCAAGGACTTGGTAACTTATTTAACCCAAATCAATAAATTGATTGTGGAAACAGACTGGCCAGAAGAGAAGAGAGCGGCTCTCTTTTATAGAGGATTGCGAGAAGAAATTAAGGATACATTAGCGCAAATTCCTAATCGACCCACAGAATTATCAGCGTTGGTGGATCTGGTTTTAGAAATAGATTTTCATTGGACCGAACGGAGAGGAGAAAAAAGAAAAGAATTCCGCTTCCTACCTCCAAGATTTGATCGAAGCAGACAAGAGACTAGTAAGGCTACACCAGTGTCTCCTTCTGATGTAGAACCGATGCAAATTGGAAAGGTAAGAGGTCCCTTGAGTAAGGAAGAGAAGGAGCAAAGAAGATTGAAAAAATTATGCATGTATTGTGGAACTTCTGGGCATTTTGTGAAGGAGTGTCCAAAAAACCCTAAGTCCCTGGTGAAGGGAAACGAGCAACACCATCAGTAGGTGGGGTCACTCTGATGGTGTCAGAAGATAAGACGGCTCCGAATTCCCATTATGTTATGAATACTTTACAAACTATGACACCTCATTTGATTTTGCATATGACTATTCAGTTTCGAGAGCGAGAAATTACTGGAGTAGCTATCATGCTAGACTCCGGAGCCACAGGAAACTTCTGTGACATAAAATATGCACAAAGAATTGGAATAAAAGGCATCTGCAAGGAGAGAAGTGAATTGGTTCGGGCAGTAGATGGAACTAATCTCTCATCTGGGCCCATCACTCAACACACGGAACCTTTGAAGTTGATTCAAGCAGATGGTCACAGTGAAATTATTCAGTTCAATCTTATTGATGCGCCTCAATTTCAAATGATTCTGGGGCTTCCATGGCTCACCACTCATAATCCAACTATAGATTGGGAAAATCGAACAGTGCTCATGAGTTCCCAATATTGTTTAGAACATTGTTACCATGATCCAGACGAGAATTCTGAATTATCACAAGCATCTTTACTATCTTGCGCAGGAGAATCTATTTGTGTCATCAGTACTACAGAAATTCCTTCTGAGTATCAAGAGTTTAAAGAAGTATTCTGTGAAAAAGAAGCAGAAAAACTACCTCCGCATCGCTCTTACGATTGTACTATCGAATTAGAACCGGGAGCGGTTCTTCCTTGTTCAAGAATTTATGCTCTAACTGAAGGCGAAAATCGCTACCTCAAGGAGTATTTGGATCGATATTTGGCCAACGGATTTATTAGGCCGTCACAGTCCCCAGTATCCTCTCCTTTATTCTTCATACCTAAGAAGGAAGGGTCTCTTAGGACCTGCATTGACTATCGCGCCCTAAATCGAGTGACCATCAAGAATCGTTACCCGTTACCTTTGATTTCCGTCCTCCTTGATCAAGTGAAAGAAGCTCAAATCTTCACGAAATTAGATCTAAGAGGGGCTTACCATCTCATTCGGGTAAAAGAAGGCCACGAGTGGAAAACGGCATTTCGAACAAAATATGGGCTATTTGAATATCAAGTTATGCCGTTTGGTCTTTGTAATGCCCCAGCGGCCTTTCAACATTTCATAAATGATATCATGGGAGATTTGATTGACAAGATAGCAATTGTATATTTGGACAACATCCTGATCTTCTCTAAGGTTCCCCAAGAACATGCTACACATGTAAAGATGGTTTTGGAAAGACTGCGTCTACATCAATTGTATGTGAAACTGGAAAAATGTGCTTTCAGTGTTCAAACAGTTGAGTTTCTAGGATTTGTTCTTTCTTCGGCAGGAGTGACTATGGATCCAAAAAAGATTCAATCAGTTATAAATTGGCCCTCTCCAAGAAATGTCAAGGAGATACAGCGATTTTTGGGATTTGCTAATTTTTATCGACGTTTCATTCAAGGGTTCTCACAGAGAATTATTCCAATCACCAAACTCTTAAAGAAAGGTCAAAAATTTCAGTGGACTGCAGAAGCTGAGATGGCTTTTGAGTTTCTCAAGAAGAGTTTTACTACTGCTCCCATTTTACTGCATGCGGACCCTACTGAACCCTTCTTTGTCGAAGCGGATGCTTCAGATTTAGCCATCGGGGGAGTTTTGTCTCAACGCCACAAGACTACCGGACAGCTTCATCCAGTGGCTTTTCGTTCTAGGAAGCTAACACCTGCAGAGATCAATTATACAATTGCTGAAAAGGAATTGCTGGCGGTTAAAGATGCCTTTGAGGAGTGGCGGCATTATCTGCTGGGGGCTCGACATACCGTTACAGTCTACTCTGATCACAAGAATCTACAATTTCTGAAATCTGCTAAGACCTTGACCCCTCGTCTCTTAAGATGGTCTCTCTATTTTGCAGACTTCGATTTTGTGATTACTTATCGCCCAGGAAATAAGAACGGAAAGGCAGATGCCTTGTCTCGAATTCAGACCGAAATTCAAGAGCCTTCAATGATTCAAGAAACTATCATCCCAGAAGCCAAGATCATTTGTACCCTTGATTTGGTTAATTTCAAAGAAGAAGTAAGGAAAAAATTGACTCCAGAAGAAATACAGAATTGGATTCAACAAGATAATGAAAGGGAAATCTTCGAACAGTTACCTTATGTCAAAGGTGCCTTGTATTTACCAACTACAGAACTTCAACGAAAAGCAATGCAAGCCTGCCATGACCAACCTTTGGCCGGACATAAAGGTGTGCTAAAGACTCTTGAACTCATTCAATGATATTTTTGGTGGCCAGAGATTCGTTCCAGTGTCAAACAATATGTGGCAACGTGTCAAATTTGTGCCCAAGGGAAAGCCATGAGACAAGCCCCATCAGGACTTTTGCACCCTTTACCCACTCCTTCCCAACCTTGGCACACAATCACTATGGATCTAATAGTGGACCTGCCTCCTAGTCATGGGTATAACACTGTTAGTTTTTGTTGACACCTTCACTAAGATGAGCCATTTCATACCTTTAAGAGGGATTCCAACCGCTAAGGAGTTAGCAAAACATTTCAGTGAGCACATTGTCAAGATACATGGAGTCCCAAAGATTTTGATTTCAGATAGAGGGTCTCAGTTTGTGTCTCATTTTTGGAGAGCCTTCATGCAGGGTTTAGGAGTAGAGATCAGATTCTCGACCAGCTATCATCCTGAAACAGACGGGCAGACCGAAAGAGTCAACCAAGAGTTGGAGCAATATCTTAGAATGTTCCTTCTGGATCAGGAGGGTGAATGGTCTGACTTCTTATGGATGGCAGAGTTTGCATGTAACAATGCTAAAAATGTGTCCACAGGGTTTTCTCCTTTTTTTCCTAAACTATGGTAGGCATCCAAACCCTTTTATGGGGCAGGGAGATATGGGGGTTCCAGCAGTCAGGGACCTAATGAAAGACCTTTTGAATACTCGCAAATCAGCAGAATCCAATTTAGTCAAGGCTAAAAGGAAGAGGGCGAGAAAACGAAGCTTCTCTCAGAACATCACGATTGAAGTGCGCAGATTGCCGCGCGCTCAACCGTCTTGTAACGTCCTGTCACCGATGCACAGCAGATCACGGAAAGAGCAGTGGCCATCTTGAAAGGTCCAGATGCACCTAGAAACACTATAAGTTCCAATACAGATTCACCATTTGAGGCTTCACAAGAATTCGCCGCTTCTTCCATTTTCGCAATTTATGCTGCACGACAGACACCACATTAGTTTGATTCCTGACAGGGTGACATAGGTCCTGCCATTACACTTCTGTCCTGGAACGTTGCAGGGCTGTCTTCTAGGCTAGGTGATATAAACTGCATCTCCTTCGTAAAACAGTTTTCGATTATTTGCCTCCAGGAATGCTGGTCGGTTGATCCCATTCATATGAATGGTTACCGCACCTATCATACGCCAGCAATACATACCTTAAGAGGGAGAAATAAAGGGGGTCTATGCACTTATGTCTCAAACTGTTTAAAGGAAACTAAGATTTCTTTTTTTCTTTTTTTCCTGTTTCTGTTTTTTATCACATTTTGCATATAACGTTTGGGGGCAAGCAACATATAAATTTGATAAACCTCTATAACAACATCCCGAAAGAATTATGGGCCCCGACTTTTAAAGAACTACACGAGACCCTTAAAAATATAGATGAAAAAGAACCCTCTGATTTCTGTGTGATTTGGATTGGTGATTTCAACTACTCCCTATGTCCATTTAGCGACCAAAATACATGTGGTCTGGGAGAGATGGATGGTGTTCCCTCGGCACATTTTTCCCATACATCTCTGGGAAACCACTTAAACGATATACTTTTCTCCCTGGACCTGGGCTTCGTAAACGAACTATGTTCTCCACCAGTTCCGTTTAACCCCACATTTATAGGACGGGGCTGTAAATCAGTCATTGACTTCATGTTAATATCTAAACGATATCTTCACCATATCCGTGCGTTTGAAACATGTGAGGTAGCAATGAGTGATCACTTACCACTTAGTATGTCCCTTGCCATACTGAGGGGAAAAAGCAACACTGCTTCTACGGTCCAGAATCTATATGATTTTAGACTGGAACTCGCAAGGAAGAATGGTTATACCCTAAAATGGGACAAAGTGGAACCAGTGGCCTTCTTTGGAAATTTAATTTGCTCTAAAGAAGTGGAATTTAATACCTGCCTCACAGAGAACGTTGAACCCTCTAAAGTCAATGATGCATTCCTTAGTATTACTGAGGAAATTAGAAAGTTACTTACGAAACCTTTGCATTCTGGGGCTAACAGAATTAAGAGATGGTTTGATAGAGAGTGTAGTAAGACCCATGCTCATTTAATGGCCCAACTAAAACGAGACCCTAGGGTAATGGTTGAAGTTAGATCTGCTAGACTTGCCTATCAACAGGCAGTTAAAAAAAGGAAAAAACAAATTAAACAGGAAGCCTGGCATACCCTTCGGGAAGCTTGCCATTCAAAAAATAATACTGCTTTCTGGAAAGCGGTGAATGCTCCTTTTTTTACTGATAATGCAACAGATTCCATTGAAATAGCTATTACGGAAGAGACATGGGTGACCTACTTCCGGGAGCTTTACCAAGAAGACTTTCAGGTAGTGACAGAAAGGGGGCTAAATTTAAGAACTCAGGATGTAGTACCTTATCCAATTAATGTTGATTTTTCTATGGAGGAAGTCCTGACAGCTATTGACAAGAGCCCAGCAGGAAAGGCCCCGGGCCCGGATGGAATACCCGTGGACATTTTTAAGGCTAACAATAAGCTATGGGCTCCGCTCTTAACTAACGTCCTTAACAGCTTTACTAAAGTGGGTTTCCCACTGACTTGGCAGGAAGCTATCGTGGTGCCCATTTTTAAGAAAGGTGATCGCAATATACCGAAATGTTATAGACCGATCTCCTTACTTGACTCACTCATTAAGATCGCGGGGAGAGTTATACTTAACAAATTGCAAACATGGGTTGACGATAGAGGTATTCTCTCTCAGTTTCAATATGGTTTTAGGGAAGGCTTGGGAACAATAGAGCAAGGATTGAACCTAGCACTCCTAGTAGCCAAATACGTCAAGGCCAAAAATGAGAATTTATTTCTTACATTTGTGGATTTAAGTTCGGCCTTCGACTGCATTAATCACAATAAACTTTGGCTAACTATGCAGGACATGGGAGTGGACCCAAACCTCCTAATATTTATCAGAGAATTATACCGGGAGGCAGGTGCTAGGGTACGTTTTGGGGACAAGGGGGATTGCACTTCCAAATTCCCTATAGGAAAGGGCGTGAGACAAGGCTGCATTTTAGCTCCTTTTTTGTTTAATTTATATATTAATTCGGTTGCGTCTCACCTCCTGGAAGACAAGCAGGATTATCCTAAAATTGGCAACTCCTACATCCCCATTCTTTTATATGCAGACGATGCTGTAATCATGGCCCGGACCCAAATCGGTCTTCAGAGATCGATCAGTAACTTTTCAGAGTATATGGGTAGCAGGGGCCTAAAGATCAATATAAGCAAAACTTTTAACATGTGCTGCACAAAAAAGAAGAATCTTAATTGTAATTCATTTTTATCTAACACAAAAATCGAGACTGTAAATACTTTTTCTTATCTAGGTATTAATTTTGATAAAAAGGGAACTTGGACAGTAGCAGGCGAATCACGAAAACTAGCATTCTCGCGAGCAATAGGGGCTGTTAAACATTTTTCTAATAAGGTAGGAGGCCGGCCAGTACCAGTCTTGTTAGACATTTATAGATCTAAATGTGTATCCATAGCACTATACGGTGCAGGAATTTGGGGGATAGTGAACACCCCAAGCATTCAGACTTGTCAGAATGCCTTCCTTCGTTATCTACTGGCAGTGCCTGGGTCCACTTCTTCTTATGTCTGTCATCAAGAGCTGGGCGTACCATACATTTCGGACCTTATTAAACTGGAGCCCATT
Source organism: Triturus cristatus (assembly GCF_964204655.1). Taxonomy (NCBI): domain Eukaryota; kingdom Metazoa; phylum Chordata; class Amphibia; order Caudata; family Salamandridae; genus Triturus; species Triturus cristatus. The sequence continues at coordinate 504,274,329 of NC_140582.1, forward strand.
TTGTTGTGGCATAAAGTTTGGTCTGGAATTGAGACAGGCCTGAATAGGGATATAATCAAGGACTGTCTAGGTCTTGATGGGGTCTCGAAAATTTCATGGTTTAAATACCTAAAAAATTTCTTTGCGGAGATGGGTCACCCGGAATTTTTCGACTCTCCAGACAGTATGGTGGGCTTATCAAGAAAGAAGCTCAAGCAAACCTGCCTGCATTTCCTAACAGAGCAACGCTGGCAGTCAGAGAAATGCAAGAGTTCTGTTATGGCCAACCATTTACTTATTCAAAATCAAGGTATTCAGCCATACTTGAAATTAGTCCCTAGTTGTTATTCCCGAATGTTATTGTCTCGCTTCAGGGCAGATATCTTTTTTAGATTAGTCACCTTCCCTGAGAAGAATTGCTGGCTAAAGGAACTTATTCCTTGTCCCTGTGATCAGGTCTCTGTTCAATCTTCCCTTCATTGTATTCTTTTCTGCAAATACTACTCAGAACCAAGGAAAAGTATTCTTTGACCCGTCTTAAAAAAGTTAGGGTTGAGGCAATGTAGAGTGGCGTTGGTCAGATTGCAAATGTTAGATGATGAATTTCTTATCTCTTCTGTGTCAATGTTTCTTAAAACTATTATAAGATTCAGGATCTCCATGAATTAGATTATTTTTAAATGGTAACATTTTGTCTTTTAAAGTTTGTTGTCTTTTGCCATGAATGAAATGTTATATATGTGTGCTTTTATGGTTTTGTTTTTAAAATCGAATAAAGCTGTTTCTGACTCTTCTTCTGAGTACCAGCTTCTACCTTGTTGCTGAATTTTGAATATCAGCTTTTATGTTCCCTCAGCCTACGGCAACCTTAACCTTTTACTGATCCTATGAAAACTAATCAGCCTTCTTTGACCACCAGGCCGCATTCAGACCCCCCCAGGAGCACAGAATCAGCACTAGCCGATATATGAGAGGAGCTTCTCTCTCCATTAATGAAGAAATGAAAACAGTTCTTATACTCCCTAAAATACTGTTGACCACACAATATAGGTCCAAGGGCTAGAACAATGGGTGGGCATATCAGGATCTACTCTGACCTGGATTTGATAATTTCTGTCGAATCACAGCCAGAAAAATCAGCATTGGGTCAGCTGAGTCGTCTAGACCAGTGGTTCTTAACCTTTTCACTACTGAGGACCCCCAATTAATCATTACTGGAACCCTAGGGACCCCCACTGAATCAGTATGGCAATCTGGAAACCCCCCCACTCAGTCATTACTGGAAGCTGGGGAGCGTGGCCTATTTTCGAGGATTGGAACATCAAAACAATATACAAAAATTACAGAGAGAAGCATTAAAACAAAACCACAACTGATTAAATATATTTTTTTTTGTGTGAAAATTCTTTTTTTATTAAACCAATTCGACTGACATACAGCAATTACACATTGGCAGGAGACTTCAGTTTCCATCAGTAGCAATTTACACATTTCAATATATATTACAAGCATAGTTTGTTTGTGTTTAGGGGGTTTCACGAGCTTCGTCATCAACTTGCCGATAAGGTGGGGGGCATATATCCCCTCTGGTTCCAGGCTCCCCATACCTTGCTCCACTTCCCGGGGCATCCCCTAGCTAATAACACCGATTTTTCCCTCAACATGCACCAATCTAAATCCTCTTTCCACCTCCCCAAACGGGGTGGCTGAGCAGCGCCCCACGACTGTGCGATGTTCCTTTTCGCAATCATGAACGCCAGCGTAGCCCACTCCTTAGTGTATGTGTTGAGGTCAGTAGGCTCCCAGACATTCAGCAGGCACCTCCGCGCCTCTGGCTGTATGTCGACCCCTAGTACTGTCCGCATGGTGCGATGTATGCCTCTCCAGTACGCTTCTATCCGCTTACAGCTCCACAATATATGCATGAATGTCCCGGAGTCTCCACATCCCCGCCTGCACTCTCCGCTTTCCGTCCGCCCCATGCGAACCAGTCTGGGTCCCGTTACATATGTCCTATGCAATATTTTAAGCTGCAGTAGCCTAAGCCTGGCCTGGGTTGCTACCACCCTCGGGGAGGAGACCGCCTCTTGCCAGTCTTCATCATCCAGTTCTAGGCCTTCACTGTTCCACTTGCCATTGAGGATCACCAGTGGATCCTCCATATTGTTAATTAACTTCCTGTAAATCAGGGAAATAGTTTTCTCTGGGATATGCCCGTCCAACACTCTGGCTTCCAGTGGGGAAGCCTCTGGCAGCGTCGCGTCCCTGGGGACCTGCGCTAGCAACGCATGGCGGATCTGGAGATGCCGGTAGTATTCAGTGTCCATCATGTTATATTGTCTTTTAAGGGATGCAAACGGCAAAACCGTGCCCTTTCCCCACATGTCCTTGATCTGTGTGATCCCAATAAGATCCCACTTATCAAATCCCTTGGATTTCCAGAGGCTCCCTAGCTTTTCCGAGTTCCATAATGGCGTGGCTAGTGTAAGTTTACCATCCCATCCCAAATGCTTATTGACAGCATGCCATATCTGGACTGCGTGCGTGGTAGGGCCAGTCAACGGGAATCTACTGGGCTTGGCATATAGAGCCCTAGTATAGTCCCCCCCGGGAGCAGCCACCTATCCATAACGTACCCGGGATCATCTGGGCTACAATGCATACCATGGTTAATCGCCGCCAGCTGGGCTGCCTAATAGTATTTTCTATGGTCGGGGAGACTAATACCCCCATCATACCAATTCAGGGTCAGCTTTGAATACGCGATCCGGGGTCTGCCGTCCCAGAGGAGTTTCCTCTGGAGGCTCTCAATTTCCTTAAAATATGACACTGGGACCAGATCCATCGTGTTCTGGAGGGCATATAAGAAACGAGGGAGGGCCATCATCTTAAAGAGGACCGCCCTTCCCAGCATGGAGAGAGGAAGGGACCTCAAACGTGTGACATCCGATTTGAGTCGCTGCAGGGGTGTGTCCAGGTTACGAGCAAAGCGCAGTCTCGGATTCAGGGACACATAGATCCCGAGATATCGGAAGCCTTCCAAAGCAATCATTATTGGGCAACTCGACGGTATTGCGGGCGGATCGCCTGCCAGCACATAAATTACTGACTTGGACCGATTAACTGTAAAACCCGAATATTTACCAAAAATAGCTAGTATGTCCAATAGGCTGATCAGTGACGCCCTAGGGGCAGCAATATAGAGTAGGATGTCGTCTGCGTACAGGGAGATCTTATCCTTCCAATCGTTAGTCCACCTCAGTCCCCGAATCGATCGGTCTTGCCTTATCCATGCTGCCAGCGGTTTGAGAGCCAGCGCAAAGAGAAGCAGCGACAGGGGCCATCCCTGGCGAGTGCCCCTGCTCAACTGGAAGTCCTTGGACTTTCGGTTATTCACTATTACACGGGCCATCGGGTCGGAATATAGAAGACGAATCCCGCTCAGGAATTTCGGACCAAACCCAAATTTGCTCAACACCGCAAACAAATAGGGCCACTCAACCATGTCAAATGCCATGGTGGCATCCAATGAAACCAGGGCCGCCGGCTCCTGTATAGTAGATGCTCTACTCAGTATTCCATGAAGGCGGCGCAGGTTGAGGGCCGTGTTGCGATGTGGCATAAAGCATGATTGATCCGGGTGTACCAGCATATTGATTACCTTAATCAATCGCGTGGCCAACAGTTTTGCCAGTATTTTAGGCTCCACATTTAGGAGCGATATTGGCCTATATGATGCGCAATTCGCTCTGGGTTTGCCCTCTTTATGTATGACGACTATATTGGCCACCCGCTGGTCGTATGGAAGCATTCCTTTCTCTCTACTTTCCTCTAACATTGCACAGATGCGGGGTGCCAGTGATTAAATATTTTTTTAATTCACAAAACAAATTTAAAAAATTTTCAAAATGTCATTTTAATGGGAAGGGTGGAGCTTTTCTAAATTCAATTGAGGCCACTCATCATCCTAACTATATTTTGTTTGATGCACTTGCTCTGGTCCCGCAAATCAATGTAAGGATACGAACTTCATTTTTTCCCTCAAATTTAAAATGTTCACTTGTACAGAGCATTTTAATATTTTTTCAATTTTGCATATTGCTTCTCTATTTATATACACTTTATTATGCTGTTAATATGAATAATGTTCTTAGCAGCCTTGCACACACTTTGAGTAGCCTTTGCAGACCCCCACGGTTCCCCGGACCACAGGTTAAGAACCAATTGTCTAGACATCTGGTACCCTATTGCGTGTTCCACATAACTTCTTACCTGTTGTTCAATATCTACATTAACTCCCTGACTCAGCTACTTGGCCAATACCAGGTGACAAATGCATGTACGGCTAGAAAACCAATCAACATCACATGATATAATGAGGGAGGGAGTGTTGAAATTTTCCAAACACTCACACCCAGTCACATCTCTGGGTGTAATCCATCGTTATTTTGCTTGCCATGTCACCCCAGTTTGGGCCTAGCCATGCGCAAATCAGTCTTGACCTGGCTCCCCATGGGAACAGTCCAGCAGTCTGAACTGCCAATCCAGGTCCTCCCTGGACTGGAAAAAGCATCCTGGAACCGGTTTCGGGGTATCACCCCTCATTAGCCAGGCTATCTTGAATCCAGTGGGGCAGCAAGCAAGGGACCCAAGTCTGGACATAACCTTAGCCACTCAGAGCGCACATAGCAACATCACAAAATAAAATGATGGACGGAGTGTTAAAACTTTTCAAACTCTCGCTCCCAGTCACAGATCTGGGTTTAATCCATCCTTATTTTGCTTGCCACATCACCCCAGTTTGTAGTGAATGTTTGAAAAGTTTCAACACTCCATCCATCATTTTATTTTGCGCTACAGTAACCCAATCAGACAAAGGCTGCAACATCTCCTCTTGTATGGACCATGTACTTCAATGGATGAATCAGGGCTTCTTCTATATCAATGGAGACAAAAGAGTTTCTTGTATTGGTGAAACTGAGCCCATAACGTCGACCGTTATTCCCGCTCATGCCCCACAACTCTCTCGGCCCCAAGAAAAGCATGAAATAAAAGGACTGAGAAAAATTATTTTAAAAAGTTTAGGGCAGATCTTGATTTTTTAGTCCCCATTTTTGTATATTTTATTTACACTTTATGTAATATATCACAGTTTCACTCCTATCACCTTGTTCACTTGATTCACTTTAGTTACATGTCACTTATATATTTGGATTTTATTATAAAAAATGACAGCCATGAAATGAACTAGTAAATACTATGCATTGAAAATATCCTTTCTTGTGTGTTCCATTGAAAAGTCTTAAAAGAATGTACTAGACTTCAGCTTTACTGATTGATTCTTGACATGTACTAAGCAATTGGTCTCTCCCTGACAGAACCACTTGTAGTTTTTCCTTGCTAATTCCCAGGTTCTGAGGGATACTGGGTTACCCCATTGACTCTAATGGTTTATTTACAGCAATAGTCCTGAAGCGATCTTAACCTACTTCCATCTCCTGTTTGACTTTCAATTTAGACTTTTTTTGGTTCAAAGTTCTATTGACGTCTCCTCACATGCCCTTTTGATTTATTGCTCTTCTAGAACTTTACACTCCCACAAGATGGGCTGATTACCATGGGTCAACATTGTAATTTATTTTCCGTATGCTTCCTTATGACTTTGGTGCTTTTCATGTACCTCACATGTTCCACTATGGTGTTGTAGTCAAGTCTTAACCTCATTCCACTTATGCTCCTTTGTACAGTGCTCCGATGCCAGTTCGGGTCATGTCAACGCTTTAAAACACTTTTAAAATAAATAAACCCATCAGGGGGAGCAACCATTGGTCTCCTGGACCATTCCCATATCTCCTCCAAGATCACCCAGCACAATTCCTAAAGGGGAGAAGTCCAATAGGGACAGCTGTCCCTTTTACAAATCTAGTGGCTCCTTTTAAGAATTTGTAACTTTTCAATGGTTTATAACCCCCCTCTTCGGCTGCAATACCTAGATACATAACATACTAAATAGCAATTTGGAGGAGACGCCCTTTCCATTCTTTTTACTAACTGTGATTCAAAATGGATCGGAAACCCATTCTGTGAGTCAGAATTGCTTTTCTGGTTTATGAAATAGGTTTAGTAATCAGTAAAAAACCATTTTGTGGTGGCAAATCTTGTGATTTTGTGAATCCCAGGGTGATTGATTGATTTTTGATTTTTACACCTGGTTCTAGGTTTGAGGTGCATAAGCCTTGTAACTGACTGAACGTATATGGTATAGCAACCACACTACTGTTCATTATATGGATTTTGCATGTTAACAGAGAGTTCCTGTACAAGATGACTGAACTCTGAGATGACTTTCAGTTCTTTGTAATGTACATTAGAGTGTATTTTATGCCTTACAATAGTTGTTCACACCATTACTCTTATTTTAAAACCCTGTGGTCATAATTTAAAATCTTTGCGCGATTGCAAATATCAGTGCAAATTAATTCTGCAGTATTGTGATACTTTTGATATGCAGAATTGAGTAAATAAACCAAGTTCCACTCCATATTACAAAAGGTTTTCACACTGGGACAAAAGTGAGAAGTTAGACTGTGGGACCATTCATGAACATATATACTTTGTGCCCGATGCACAAAGGTAAACTTACAGTTTTGTGTAAGTTTACTCTTTTTCACTATTCACAAACAAAACAGTAAGTTTAGGCCTATCCTATCATTTATGTGCAGAGTTTTAAGCCCCAACTGTGGAGTCTCCGCAGTTGTAAATGTACTATTAAATAATTTGTTTGGGAATAGCGGAAAAGAGTAAAGTGTAAGTTTAACTCTGTGACTTAGGTCCCAAGTTCTCCTTATACACATTTTTTTTAAACCCAGAACACAAACTTCTTCTTCTAAAAAATGAGATAACTCATTCTGATTTTTTTTATTAATTACACAATGGAACCCAGAGAAACTAATTTTGCTTTAAATTTTAGAAAACTGGAAGAAAAAAAATAGTTTTCACTATATCTGGTTAGATTAACACAGCAAAAAATATGAAATTAGTTTGTGCTATGTTTTTCCTTGTACAAATGCCATTGTCTATTATGCAAGCAGCAAAAACAGTGAACGTGCATCTGCAGTTTCTTTTTTTTACTAATGCAACGTTTCTGTAATAAGCCCTTTGATCGTTTGCTCCTTCTAATAAATTAAAACAGAAGCTTCTAGAATAAATGTTCAATCATTATCAGGAAAATAAATAGCCCAATATGCAGTTTGCAACTTATTGTCACAGTATGTTAAGCAATTTAATCTAAGTTAAAATCAAAAAGCAGGTGTAGTTTAGAATATGTGGTAAGATGCAGGGACATTTCTGCTTTCTTGCAAATATTGTCTGTGGCGTGAGAAAGCCGACATTTTAATTATCTCTTCATTGCTTAAAGAGTGGTTGCCTGATGGCTCTGGTAAATCACTTGTCAACTGTAATAAGTGTTTACAGTACACTAGTGATGTCATTTTCTTATTATAGGTGGATTGTGAGGCCACACGTTGACTACAAAAAGGAAAGGAGATACTACTTTTTATATTGGATGCCATGGATCTAAAATACTCTTTGTGTTTCGATAATATAAGTATTGAATTGCACATTTCCTTAAACATTATAAATTATTTCTTGTTGGATGCAAATGACACCTGGAAACCATGGTGGACAATGATACAAAACAATTACAAAGAGGTCCCAGAACCTGGCACAACCTTAATGCTTGCAAAAAACACCGTGGTTGGCAGCCACACTAGCTCAGTTTACAATAAAAAGCAGAAAACAAGGATGTCACAGTAATGATAAGACATGTTCAAGGATATGATCCAAATTCATTAAGACCAAGGATATTGCAACCTAGTTTTGCCAGAGTCCCTGTTGTTCCTGACATTGTAAAACATATGTCTCTCTCTAGTGGAAAACTCAGAACATCTTGTTCACTGCATGAGCTCTAACACCTACAGTTCAGTGCACCAGACATTTAATACTTTTTCTTCATCCTGCAGTTTCCTGAATTATGTGTGTAAGTGACTCTTATTTCAGGAGGACTTATAATTATGTTTGTTAGAAAAAAAAAGCTTCACAGTTTTTTACCGTCATTTTTTAGTTTTATCAGATTATTTATTACGAATGATTTACAAATAATTCACAGGAATGTCAAGATAAAACTTCTGAATGAACAATTACCACAGACCTTTTCAAAATGCGGTCACATGTTTCCCACAGCTAATTCTCTTAATTAAGACAACTGAAACTAGATTTTATAAAACAGTGAAATAGATATTAATAGAGGTGTGATACATTAGGATATTGCACTGCTAGTAAGACTCTAAAAATGTATTCTGGTTTTCTTCAAAGTCCACCATTGGCAACTTGTCATAGGTACACCGTAGTGAGACCACAACTCCAACCACTTGATGTCAGAAGTTATTCAGTGAATGCCAAAAGTAATCACAAATTTGTACAGAATTTTTGATCATTTAAACTGGTTCATTCCTTTCACTAACAATGAACAGTCAGTAGCTAATTTACGACAAATTAGGAATGATCTCCTTCCGCCTATTTTAGTGAAACAAAACATGCAAATCCCTTACAAGAGGGCCATTCTAGTTAATAGATTTTTGCAGAGAAACTTAGCCTCAAGCTTTAATTAGCACAATTGTGTACCTCATTGTAAAGGAAGCTTAATCATACCCCAAACTTTCCAGGTTTCCTTTCAACTACAGGCCATTTTCCACTCTTCCTTTCTTTGCTAAGGTCACCAAGCATATGTTATGAACCAGCTCCAGGATTACCATGGAAAGCAACTGATCGTTTTCTATCAATCTGCGTTCCGCCTACTTTGAGGTTACAGGTATATGGAGATGACACATGATTCCTTGTAGTGATACCGTAAAGTTGTAAAAGCTGTTCACAATATGTCTAAAAAAAGTCAGTATGTGGTTTTTAATTTATCAATTACGTTTTAATGCAAGTAACAGAGAAATTCTGCTCTCTGATCTGGTGTTAAGGATTCACTGCTAGGGTTGTCTGGCCAGAAACGTTTGGTGCAGTACTCTTAGTACCATCAACCCATAAGAATGTTGGTATTACTTTTGACAACTTTTTGTATCACTGACAGAATATCGTTGCTACAAATATTGGGATGTAGAAATATTGTTCCAAAAATTGTGCTCCTATACTTATAAGGTAAATGGCAAAAATATCGGCCAAAAACAGAAAAATATTGTTTTCTTTTTAAAATAAATATGGTCTTAAAAGTAGTGTATTTTATTAGACAAGCTGAAGAGAGAGGCGGTCCTGAAACAGGCCAAAAGGGTAGGAGCAGATTTCTTGTTTATACAGAAGACCTACCTCATGGGTAACAAGGCCACAAGCCTTATCTATTGGGGATGCACATACATTTATCGGTCAGGATACACATGGGGTTCCATTGGTACAGGGATCCTGATTAAACACACCTTCCCTTTTCAACTCATCAAGACATGGGCATACATAAATGGTAGATACTTCGAGCCCAATTATGAGTTTGACGGTGTGGCACCGGGTCCACTCCGCCACTACACTGCCAAACCCATGGTGAGGCCGCTCGCTAGATTACAAGTTATTCTTGTGTCTGCGGGCTTTTAATGTTGACATGCTCAAGGTGATGCCCTGAAAATGAGCACCGCAATGGTAATGCCAAAAACAGTTCCTGCACAGCATGGCAGGAAAAGTCCATGCCATGCAGGAACTGGTGTGCATGCACACAGGGGGAAACATAGTGTGCCCCCCTGTGTACATCCACATGTGGAGGAGGCACAGGGAACCCTGCAGGGCACCCTATATTTCCTCTCGGCCACGGTGTACATAGAGTAAAAACCTCCATGACCCCGCCAGCAGAGAGGAAACTCGTAATATGCTTGGTGGGACCATGGTGGTCCTGCTAAGCATATTTCGGCCACCTGACTGCCGCAAAACCACCAAGGAACAGTGGCTCCCTGGCAGCTGCAGTGGGGCTGTGGCAGACCAACCGCCCGACTCGTAATTGGGTGGTCAGGAGACCTTCACTGCCGCGCCCCCACCGCTAGACTCGTAATCGGGCCCATAGTGGTGACTGGGATGCTATACGGGGAACCTATCAGGTTATTCAATGCATATGCCACTCCCCCACCTGACCCCTCCTTTGTCGAACTGCTGATGAGGCTCTGGAGGGAGTTGCCTGATAGATTTGTGGTGCTGGGGAGAGACTGAAATGGAGTAATGAATCCTCAGTGGATAGGTGGAGCCCGCAGGGACTACCCCAGGTGTTGTGCCAGACACCCTTGTCTTCTTTCATTTCAGCTCTGGGCCTCTTTGATGTCTGGCGCACACACAACCCTTCCCCAGGCGGTTACACCTTCTATTCTTCTACACATGGCTCCTACTCGTGGCTTGACTATTTCCTAATTCCCTGCAGCCACTTACACAGAGTGAGGGAAGTAACAGTGCTCCCTAGGGGTCTTTCGGACCACTCCCCAGTGGCTCTGGACATACAGATGGGTCACAATCATCCAGAATTCCGGTGGCGGCTCTCCACATGGCCCTGCAGAGCCCAGAGTATCGCTAACACATGGAAGATAGTATAGGTGGATACTTTGTGCAAATTGGCCTTACTTCACGTTATGGAAGATGTAGGTGCAAATAAATATAAGGTTTCTCTACTGGGCTAGGGACTGACGCTCGCTAAATGTGACAATGCAAAAGAGTGGAAATTAGTATCCCCTCCATCACTGTCGGTATGGAAAAAGGATATGGACCACTGTATGGGAATGGAGATTGCAGTATTCGCAGCTAGGGGATGCCTCCCAAACATACCAAGATATGGAAGAGTTGGGCAGACTATAGGGGAATTGAACTAGAGGCAGTTCTTGAAAGTCACCAGCTTCTGGACGTTGAGGTTCTGACATTTCACGACCCCAAAGAATCTGTATAACATTAACATATGGATGGTTGGGTGCTTTGTAGCTGAGATGTGTTACAGTTGTTTTCTGAACTGTCCTTGTGTATGTATGGGAGGTAGAATGAAACTGACAGGACTGTTATATTTTATGTTAATTGTATTCCTGTTTCTTTTTTTGTACTTGATTATTGGTTTTCTGGGCCCTATGGGCCATGTTGGATTATATATATATATAATGTTCCACAATGCGCCAAAGCATTAGATGCACTCCTTCCCAAAGAAAGTACGAACACGATCACGGGGCTTGAAAGTGGTTTATTCAGCAAAAACCAAGCCACACATACCCAACGCGTTTCGGCGTAACCGCCTTGGTCACGGGTAATTTTCACTCTATGCCATTAAAATTTTTAAACACTTTGATGAGCGTGACGAAAGAAAGATAAAAAACAGAAAAAGGACACAGACGTGTATACCTAATCAACATATGGTTCCTAATTCATCGGCCATATTGGAATGGTACAGTTATACAACCTGTATGCTTGAAAATACTTAATTCTAATGTTTCATATATTGATTACTCGTATGTACTCTCTTATTTAACAAATTTGATAAATTGTTAGATATATTTGAAACATAGAGACAATTATTATCATCGTGTGTGATTGAAGTTTAACATGTAGTTATCACACGCGATACGTTTAAGAAATATTCTCGACTATTGATCAAGCATAATAAACCTGTCTCAGATGGTTATGACATACATTCCATGAACAGTTAATAACGCACTGTTATATGTGTATATCTTTTTCTTTATTTTGACAAAACTTTATTCACTAAGGTCTGCTCACAAACGGATGTAGCCTATGAGTGATGCCTATGTGTAGTAATCCGTAATAAGGTTAAAATAAACCCAAGTGAGCAAAAAGAAGAAAAGGAGAAAGGGGTCTTGATAAATCCCTCCGTAGTATCTCCCAACACATAATCAAGTGCGATATTCTATCGAGCACTGTTGAAGAGTTGTGGGTTAGACACTTCTGATATGTAAAATACAACTTCCGATTGAATTCATTATAGAAATACCAAATACAATCGTTCAGAAAATTCACTGCAATGAAAAGACATTGCTACCCTCCACACCAAATTTGCATTCGTGAATACCTGATTAAGTTAAATTGTTCATAACAATCAACATGGGTTAATCCATATATATGGAGGGTATTGCAATGAAATAAAACCCCAGTGGGTAATCATTGAATAACTGAACAAATTGTATATAAAAAACTGTTATACCATTGTCTTTTTCAATGTGCAGAAGCCAAAATACATTATTCAACCCAAGTGGGTGTTTACTCATCTCCTTAACTAAATGCTCATTCCAAAACTGTGAACAATACAGTCACTGTTATTGGGTCTGAATACCAGCTAACCTTCACCTGTCAGCACCATCTGAAAAGGTAAACAAAATATGATTCAATTATAAAATGATCAGGTCATCACCAAAATATGGACACATTTTTTGTAATTAGGAACATACAATTATCTAAAAACTGTTAAAATCATGGATGTCTGGCAGAAGTATCCAGAGTCAAACTTCACATAGTAGACCAAATTTACAGATAACCAGATCGAGAAGACAACTATTCCCCCAGAAACCAGGAGAGCTCTTCTTCAGAGTCCAAACCACATGGAAACTTCGTATTAAGTTCCAAAATGTAATTGGATTCTAGTTGTCGCAGTTTGCGAATTCTGTCTCCCCCCCTGATGGTAGCAGGTATTCGGTCTATCACAAAGAATTTCAACAAATTGTGATTGCTTTTGTGGAACTCCTCATAATGCCGTGCTATAGGGGAAAGTTTATCCTTATTCTGAATCGCCCTCATGTGTTCCAAGATACGTTTCTTGGCAGCAAACATAGTACTGTCAACGTATCTCTTAGCACACAGGCAACTTAATACATATACACAGTAGTCGGATAGACAAGTTAGATGTTTATCAATGTATCTGTTCTCATCTGTGATAGGATAATGAACTTTTTTTACATTTGAACTGAATTTGCAAGCTTTGCAAATCATACACGTATAAAAGCCTTGAACATATGTTGTCACTGGTCTCACATTGCTGACTTCGTTTTTGCACAATTTGTTGCGCAGCGAATCTGCCTTCCTGTATGTTACATTGGGCATATCCTTCACGACTTCCCCTAAAGTTGGTTCAGTTTTGAGGATGCCCCAATGTTTTTTGAGACATCTTTTTACATCATAGGAACCTGAGTTGTAAGTCGTTATGTACCTAATGACTTCGTTTTTATCATCATCTGGGTTATCTTTGGGGACCAGTAAGTCCTCATGCTTGAAATTAGTGGCTTTCAGGCGAGCTTGTGTAATGACATTCAGTTTATATCCCCTATCCAAGAATCTTTCATGCATAATATTGCATTCCTGTTCAAAATCAAAATCAGAACTACAGTTCCTCCGAGCCCGAAGGAACTCTCCAAACGGAATGCTATTGATAAGGGCCTTGGGGTGTCCACTCTCCGCATGTAACAGCGTGTTCCCTGATGTTTTTTTACGGTACAATTTAGTTGTTAATGCATCATCGACTACCTGAATCTGTAGATCTAAAAATTCAATGCAAGAATTGCTGATAGTACCTTCAAATTTCAAATTGACCTCATTATTGTTGAGGACTTTGATGAAGTCTTTGGCAAGTTCTTCACTGCCCTCCCAGATGATAAAAAGATCATTAATATATCGTAACCATGTTTTTACATGATTACGATAAAGACTGTACATTTTGGGCACCTGCTGCTCCCAGTGCCCCATAAAAAGGTGGTAAATCTTGATTGTCATTCGTTGAATTGTGTTGAATATGATGTGCTACAGTATGGTTTGTCTTTCTGCCCCACAGCTCCATTCTCGTATCCTAAGGAAAGGGTTGACCTGTATCATTTCACAAGAAAATTACGTTTGCATAAGTGGCATAAACTGAAGGTTAAAAACACTCAACCTCACAATTACTCAACAAAAATTAGTCCTGTGGAGGATACCATCAATGAGGTTAACACTTTAATTGCCCTGAAAGAACTAGAATGTGATGATAATGTTGACCCCAGCCCCATCACAGCCCAATCATTGGGTTTTAAGACAGATCTTAGCTGTTCCAATGACTTTGCACCGAAATCAAATTTCAACCCCACTATGCCTCCAAGTGGTATTGATATTTTTGAAACTCTTGTAATTAAAGATTTAAAATCCCTGGCTAAAAGAAAGAACAAATGGCATAATGACAATTTAAGTAAACAACAGAGATTAGCTGTTAAATCCCTACAAGCAGACAAAAACATAGTGATCCGACAATCGGACAAAGGGGGTAACGTTGTAATACTTAATACACATGATTATCTTCAGGAAGGGTTGCGACAGCTAGTAATTAAGGAATGTTATGAGGTTGTAGAGAGAAATGTGATTGATGAATCCAATACTTGGTATCATAACATGATAAAGACATGGCACACACAAGGGATTCTGGAATGGAATGAATATTCCTTTCTACTAAATCGTACACCCAAAGTGGCTTTATTATATCTATTGCCCAAACTGCATAAAGACATGCTAAACCCTCCAGGGAGACCTATTGTGTCATCCATAGGCTCCCTGTTGGAGAAAACTTCCAAATACATCGATTATTTTCTACGTTCATATGTAGAATGTTTACCCTCTTATCTGAAAGACAGTAGGGACTTCCTTAACAAAATCAAAAAAGTGAATTGGCAAAAAGATTATTTGCTAATTACACTAGATGTCTGCAGTCTCTACACGGCCATCAAACATACTGATGGAATACAGGCATGTAAACATTTCCTGACGTCACGTTCCATTTCTTTTTTGCAACATACAGACATGTTGTTGCAGATGATCAGGTTTTGTTTAGAAAACAACTTCTTTGTCTTCAATGATGTCTTTTATAGACAAACACAGGGAACTGCCATGGGTACCTGCTTTGCTCCAAGTTATGCCAACCTTTTTATGGGGCACTGGGAGCAGCAGGTGCCCAAAATGTAGTCTTTATCGTAATCATGTAAAAACATGGTTACGATATATTGATGATCTTTTTATCATCTGGGAGGGCAGTGAAGAACTTGCCAAAGACTTCATCAAAGTCCTCAACAATAATGAGGTCAATTTGAAATTTGAAGATACTATCAGCAATTCTTGCATTGAATTTTTAGATCTACAGATTCAGGTAGTCGATGATGCATTAACAACTAAATTGTACCGTAAAAAAACATCAGGGAACACGCTGTTCCATGCGGAGAGTGGACACCCCAAGGCCCTTATCAATAGCATTCCGTTTGGAGAATTCCTTTGGGCTCGGAGGAACTGTAGTTCTGATTTTGAACAGAAATGCAATATTATGCATGAAAGATTCTTGGATAGGGGATGTAAACTGAATGTCATTACACAAGCTCGCCTGAAAGCCACTAATTTCAAGCATGAGGACTTACTGGTCCCCAAAGATAACCCAGATGATGATAAAAACGAAGTCATTAGGTACATAACGACTTACAACTCAGGTTCCTATGATGTAAAAAGATGTCTCAAAAAACATTGGGGCATCCTCAAAACTGAACCAACTTTAGGGGAAGTCGTGAAGGATATGCCCAATGTAACATACAGGAAGGCAGATTCTCTGCACAACAAATTGTGCAAAAACGAAGTCAGCAATGGGAGACCAGTGACAACAGATGTTCAAGGCTTTTATACATGTATGATTTGCAAAGCTTGCAAATTCAGTTCAAATGTAAAAAAAGTTCATTATCCTATCACAGATGAGAACAGATACATTGATAAACATCTAACTTGTTTATCCGACTACTGTGTATATGTATTAAGTTGCCTGTGTGCTAAGAGATACGTTGACAGTACTATGTTTGCTGCCAAGAAACGTATCTTGGAACACATGAGGGCGATTCAGAATAAGGATAAACTTTCCCCTATAGCACGGCATTATGAGGAGTTCCACAAAAGCAATCACAATTTGTTGAAATTCTTTGTGATAGACCGAATACCTGCTACCATCAGGGGGGGAGACAGAATTCGCAAACTGCGACAACTAGAATCCAATTACATTTTGGAACTTAATACGAAGATTCCATGTGGTTTGAACCCTGAAGAAGAGCTCTCCTGGTTTCTGGGGGAATAGTTGTCTTCTCGATCTGGTTATCTGTAAATTTGGTCTACTATGTGAAGTTTGACTCTGGATACTTCTGCCAGACATCCATAATTTTAACAGTTTTTAGATAATTGTATGCTCCTAATTACAAAAATATTGTCCATATTTTGGTGATGACATGATCATTTTATAATTGAATCATATTTTGTTTACCTTTTCAGATGGTGCTGACAGGTGAAGGTTAGCTGGTATTCAGAACCAATAACAGGGACTGTATTGTTCACAGTTTTGGAATGAGCATTTAGTTAAGGAGATGAGTAAACACCCACTTGGGTTGAATAATGAATTTTGGCTTCTGGACATTGAAAAAGACAATGGTATAACAGTTTTTTATATACAATTTGTTCAGTTAGTCAATGATTACCCACTGGGGTTTTATTTTATTGCAATACCCTCCATATATATGGATTAACCCATGTTGATTGTTATGAACAATTTAACTTAATCAGGTATTCGCGAATGCAAATTTGGTGTGGAGGGTAGCAATGTCTTTTCATTGCAGTGAATTTTCTGAACGATTGTATTTGGTATTTCTATAATGAATTCAATCGTAAGTTGTATTTTACATATCAGAAGTGTCTAAACCACAACTCTTCAACAGTGCTCGATAGAATATCGCACTTGATTATGTGTTGGGAGATACTACGGAGGGATTTATCAAGACCCCTTTCTCCTTTTCTTCTTTTTGCTCACTTGGGTTTATTTTAACCTTATTATGGATTACTACACATAGGCATCACTCATAGGCTACATCCGTTTGTGAGCAGACCTTAGTGAATAAAGTTTTGTCAAAATAAAGAAAAAGATATACACATATAACAGTGCGTTAGTAACTGTTCATGGAATGTATGTCATAACCATCTGAGACAGGTTTATTATGCTTGATCAATAGTCGAGAATATTTCATAAACTTATCGCGTGTGATAACTACATGTTAAACTTCAATCACACACGATGATAATAATTGTCTCTGTTTCAAATATATCTAACAATTTATCAAATTTGTTAAATAAGAGAGTACATACGAGTAATCAATATATGAAACATTAGAATTAAGTATTTTCAAGCATACAGGTTGTATAACTGTACCATTCCAATATGGCCGATGAATTAGGAACCATATGTTGATTAGGTATACACGTCTGTGTCCTTTTTCTGTTTTTTATCTTTCTTTCGTCACGCTCATCAAAGTGTTTAAAAATTTTAATGGCATAGAGTGAAAATTACCCGTGACCAAGGCGGTTACGCCGAAACGCGTTGGGTATGTGTGGCTTGGTTTTTGCTGAATAAACCACTTTCAAGCCCCGTGATCGTGTTCGTACTTTCTTTGGGAAAGAGTGTATCTAATGCTTTGGCGCATTGTGGAACATTATTGAATACAGGGAGCCTTGGACCCTGAGATTGCACCGCGGTTTAAGTGTCCCGGTAATTTCTGAGGATGTGTTTGTCGTTATATATATATATATATATCTCAACAACAAAAAAGTAGTGTATTTTAAACATTTCATTCTTTAAATGTAAAATATTTTTTATTAGATATTAGAAAGTATATTTAATTAAATTATATGTATATTTTAAGTGAATATATATATAATTGAAATAAATAGTAAATATTATTTATACATATAAAAAATGCTTAACTTAAAATATTGTCAGTATCACATTAAATAACATTTATTTTCTCATAGTGTACAGTAAAATAAAAGACAAAACTATATATTTAACTTATATTAATAATATTACAGTTTAGTAAATGATATTAAAAAAAACAATATATATGTAACATTTATTAATTAAATATAGTAAAATCAATTCTCTATAAATAACAAACATTTCTGAAAAATTATAAAAATAATAACAATAAAAACACAATAATAAATATTGAACGGCCATTTTAATCAACAGTAGAAAAAGTGTTGGACTTCAGAGAGATCATATGTACTGTTCCCACTCCAGTCTAAGCAACATTAGGGACAGTGTTGGACTTTGGATGGGTTAGATTTACAATTCCCACTCCAGTCTAAGCAACAGTAGGGAAGTTGCTTGACTTTGAATGTGTTAGATTAACGATTCCCACTCTAGTCTAAGTAACAGTTGGTATTGAAAGTGTTGGACATCAGATGGGTTAGAATTACTATTCCCACTCCAGCCTTAGGAACAGTAGGGAAGGAGTTGGACTTCGGAGGGGTTAGGTTTACTATTCCCACTCCAGTCTAAGCAACAGTAGGGAAAGCACTGGACTTTGAAGGGGAAACATTTACTATTGCTAATCCATTGCAAGGAACAATAGGGAAAGCAGAGGGCTTTGAACAAATTACAGATAACAATAAAAGTTAAAAATATGTATTAAAACTATTTTAATACAGAAAACAACATTAAAAAAATATACTACATTAAAAATATTAACAGTATATTGAAAAACAAAAATTAAAAAAAATATATATAAATTAAATTTACATAAAAATAATTACATTAAAACTAAAACATACATTTAAATTAACAAAATAAATTGCAAATATTATTGTAACCAAACAATTATTATAATTAATAAACAATGCATTAATGATTTTACAGTAAACAAATTCCTAACATTAAAATTAAATTACATTTAAATATTTTCCCACTCTATTTTCCTACAAACTCAACCCCACACTACAATATAACAGACTATTGGTTCATATTAGGATTAAAATAATAAAAAGATAACCTAACAATTACAAAATTAATATAATTAGTAAAACATGCAATGATTAATTACCAACACAACTATACTCACCACTAATTTTGAATTAATTATAATGTAATTATCTTCCCACCCTATTCCCCTACAGACCCAATAACCCACTCCTAAATTATATTATTACTAAGAGTACTATATTATACATTAAAATAAATCAATAAATGAAAAAAATATAAACTTATAATTAAAAATGAACAACCAAATTAAATAATTTATTTTAAAAATGAATTACAATTAAATTAAAATTAAATATAACTTAATTAACTCTCCACCGTATTCCCCTACAAATGCAACAATCTGCTGCTAAACTTAAAAGTACTAATAACATTCAAAAATCAATTATTAAAGACACTAAAAATTAAAACTATATTTTCAAAAATAAGTAACAATTATTCTATCAATATTCCCAACTAAGACATATATTAATTAAAACACATTGAATTAAAAAATAAACTTTATTACAACTATATTAATGAAAACTAGATTTAAAACAACAATATTTTTGAAAACTATATTCTTCACAAAGATATTCTGTCACCATATTTCTGTAGCTATAATAGTTTTTTGATAACATTTCCGTAACACAATATTTTTAACTCAATAGTTTTTCCACATAGCAAATGTTTATGTTTTGTCTCCAATGTGTCTGCACTCTCTAAGCTTCACCGGTTTCATTTATATAATATTTCAAAGGTGTCCCAGTTCTTAATTTTTTTAAATCATACTTTATTGATCAAACCAATATTATTTTAAAAACTGTTGCACTGTTGAGTAGTATAGTTGAATAAGTCACAGTACAACATAGAGAAAGTGTAAGCTGTTCAGTTCCTTGCAATTCGAGTGTTAGTTGATTTAAAAAAATTCGATCATGTAACAAGTTTCAAATACTCCTAGATTGGACCATCAAGGCTTAATTATGCTTCTGGCTTATTGGCATCTTTTGTAAAGCACTTCGAAGGCAGGCCCCAACTTACTTGCAAGTAATTTCAAATTTCAGAGAATTTCAGAGATCATCAGCTGACCCTAAATTGAGATGTTCTAAGTGTAAATGCTCTAAATTTGGCAGCAATGCGTTAAGTGTGCCTGGAGAGAAACTCTGAAATGCATTATCTTCCTTGCGCTACATCCTTTAAACGTCTTTTAGTGGAAATTGAAGAAAAAAAAACACTTATTAAATTGTGGGTCGTAACGACGAGACTTTATTTTTACTCGTGTTATTCTGATTGTTTCGCTATTAATATTTATTTGCTCGTTGTATCGCTATTATATATGCTTCGCATTTTTTTAATCGGTGCCTAGAAGCTGGCCATATTCCATGATTATTTTGCATTTACAAATAAATGTACTACTAAAAGAACATCATTGGCTTCTGCTTGAAGCAAAAATCATCTTTAAAATGCCCTTTAGAACACACACACACAACACTGCACAATGACTCACCCTGCCATTTGAAGGATAAACTACAAACTAAAGGAGGACATAGAAATACAAGAAGTAAATGCCAATTTCTAGAACACCAACGTACCAGTAAAACCAAAACTGCCAACCAAGCTTTCTCCTGCCAAATCCTAGGCTATAGATTGCCTACTAAGAGCACAGCAATTCTAATCTGCTATCACTGGGGGGAAAACCCAAAGAAGCCCCTTTTCAGAGCCCACCTTAACTACTTGTTTCTTCATCTGCTCCACTTACTGCGTGTGCTCTGCATTCATCTTCATCCCTTAAGAAATGTCAATCCTGGCTATTGTTACTTGTAAAGCGTTCTGAGCTACATAAATATCTTTGATAAATAATAAATAGGACAAAGGATGACTGAGGACAGGAGTACTGAAGAATGTTAAGAAACGCAGCCCGGAGAGTCCAACCCTGCAGCCCGGAGAGTCCAACCCTGCAAACAGTTTTATCTCTTGAGCTTTGGCTGAGACGGTAAACACAGGTAGACAATGAATTATCTTTTTCTTTCTTGAGCTTTTTTTTACCATCCACTGATCATTATCGCTCTCTTGATATTGATGCTTACCTTTAGACCTGTGAACATTTGTCTAAGAAGAGAAATAGAAAATTTGCTCTAGAAGAGATGATAGAGCTGGCTCTATCAGAATACACCAAGATATGTGTCGGGCCAACAGTACCTCAGGCAGATCCCGCATGCAAGGCGGCAACCCAGGGCACCACCAGCAGGGGTCGCTAGATTCCCCATAGCAACATCAAATATGCTTCAGTTGCCAGGCGAGGGCGATGCAGCAAATTGTCACTTTGCATAGGCACCAGAAATTATTTTATTAGTAGAGAATCTCCTGGGACAGTTATGTGCATGTTTCTTCGGGGACCATGCTTGTGTGTTGTCATGTCATCTGCATGCAGAAGCTTCTAGATAGTCTGGGAAACAAAGACCTTGTGAAAGTTAGCCAGATTATTTACTCACGTTAAGTGTGTAGTGCATAAAACTAGATATTGGGGCGCAGATAACCCCATAAGGTAGCTGTAAACAAAATACTTTCACACGCACAAGGTCTATATACAGGGAGGTAAATGGTTTCTTTAGCTGAGACTGTACAAGCCAGGATTATCTCTTAATACATAGTGCTGGTGCCATTTGAGTGTAAAATAAAAATGTTCCCTTCTAAAATAGCCACAAACCAAGGTGTCTCACTCCTTTTTCTGACAGACTCACTTTTAGGATCTGTAAAGGTCTCGTGCGGACCCATTTCAAATATAAAATGGCCTCTTGCAAAAAATATATTAGAGCATTACCAAACGGCCTTGCATGAAAATAATACTGGTGCAATATGAATCAGCGTGATGCAAAAGGAATTAGTGTGATGCAAAATGGCTACAGGTGCAACATCACAAGGCTAGATGTAAAAAGCACGCTGATTCAATGCGGATTCAATGTCAAATAGCCTCAAGCACAAAAAGTATACTGCCACAATTCAAAATGGGGGGGTGCAAAAGTAAAAGGTGCGCTGTCATATTTCGTAACATGGAGATTTTCTAAATAAGGGAAAGACAATGAATATTAGTCACAAGCACACAGTGGCTACTGCACAACCAGTAAGCCAGTGTGATGGAGTGGCTCGCATTTCTCAGATCGCCCAATAATCGATGGGCAGGATTTGGCAAGAGATCAGAGGTGCACAAGGACCCTGTGCACTAAATGGTATATAATGGGGTGGCTAGGGTGAACCACCACGTCCATCATCATTTTACCTCAAACATCTTCTCCACTTGACTTTCTTCACAAAGCACACCATTATTTCATCTAAATAGTCCCTATACACTCTACTCAGAACATTCCCTGTCCCCCCCACCTGTCATGTCCCACCTTGACCTAAAAGGTGCCGATCTACTGGAGGCCTGTTGGCTCTGCCGAGTTGTTATGGATAAAAGATGAAGGTCTCTAGTTCATTCATAGCTGCCTAGTTTCCCAGGTCCATGTGTGACTAATTTGGTCAATTCTAGGGTTTTCTTAGAAATCTGGGCCTTGTAGTCCTAGTTTTATACGACTACAAGTCCCAGAATCCTAAAAAAATAGCTGGTCACGTATGGGCTAGGACACTTGCCAGTTATGTTCAGGAGTGTAACATGCCTAGGGATTCAATAAGGGATGAATGGAAAAGGTACAAGATGACGTACGTTTGTGGGGAGCCTGATTACACCCCTAGATTCTCAACACACTGAGGCACAATACTGTCTTCAATATGTGAGGTTCCTGAGATTTTCACGAATA
Source organism: Triturus cristatus (assembly GCF_964204655.1). Classification (NCBI taxonomy): domain Eukaryota; kingdom Metazoa; phylum Chordata; class Amphibia; order Caudata; family Salamandridae; genus Triturus; species Triturus cristatus. The sequence continues at coordinate 504,296,946 of NC_140582.1, forward strand.
TAAATCCTGCCACTTGGCCACACCTCGATAACCAAGAGCTATTTCGTAGTGCGTACCATGTTCTAATAGCACACAGGCACTCCGGGTCATCCTTTGTTTGGCTGTTACAGCACACCTTGGGTCGATGAGTCATCCAGCGTTTGGCCATCTGCCCAGAAAACGTGCTCAAGGTGTGCTGTAATGGCCGGGTAAGGTACGCTCTGCTGCCCTGACAGGATTCACTCAAGGGCGGGATGCAGAATCTCCTAGCCTGGGAGCTGGACCGCCAGTCCACTCACGAGGAAACGTTGCAACGGTGTCTCCTACCTGCTGCTGTTAAAGCTCGCGCACCTCCCGTTTTAGCCAGGACTATTAGCGCAGAAAGCGGCGAGATTCAGAAGCAGTTCAATTCCCCTGTCTCACAGATCTGTTTATTGGACATTAGAAGGCAAACACGCAGATGCCAGACACCCGGGACCCAGTATCGAACCGGTGTCCACCTGTTTAACATGCGCGGCGTATGCATGAATAATAGCGCTGCAAGCATGCGGTCTCCGCTGTATCGAGGGATATACGTTTCCTTTCCAGTCAGCTCAATGCAAAGTTACTTTTACATACTGCTTCAGCGCCAATCCCTTTTTTAGGTTTAAAACTCTCTTCGAAGTCCATGTCTCTTCTACATTTCTGTGCTTATAATTTTCATGTGTGATGCTGTTGAGCTGACAGTACAATTTGTTAAAAGTGAACTGGAATCCCGCGCTATGATTTTTTGTGCACGTGTACTCTTACTGGCATTAGCGGGATTAGGGGCAGGTGGGCAAAGTTTTCCAATTCGGTTTTTGATAAAAAAAAAAAAAAATACATATATGGTTATTTTAGTACAACATTACTTCTGAACTTGGGAGTATTACACTAAGGGCCTGATTAAGAGTCTGGCCGTCCGAGAACCGCCAGACTCGCAGGGGCGCAGCGGTGGCGGTCCAGCCACCAGCGTTCCCAGTGCCTTATTACAACTTGGGCTGTTGGGCCGCCATTGCACCGCTGCAACCGCTAGTGGCGCGGCAGTCTTGAGGGCGCAATATGCTTGGTGGTACCGCCGCGGACCAACCAAGCATATTATGAGTTTCCTCTCTGCCACGGTTTTCATGGCGGTTCCTCCTCCATGAAAACCATGGATGAGAGGAGACAGAGGCAGCCCTACAGGGCCTCCTTGCACCTCAGGGCCATGGGGTGCATGCAGGGGGGCACATGTTGTTCCCCACTGTGTGCATGCACCCCAGTACCTGCACGGCATGGACTGCCATTGACGTTCCCATTGCGGTGGCACTGCCGTTGGACCGCCAAAGAACCTCCCACCAGTGACAAAAAAGTATTTTGCTTGGGGGTGGTGCACACACGGGATTGGCGATGTAGGAGCAGGCCGCCGACATGGAGGTCCCGCTCCCCCACCACCAAACTTGTAATCTGGGCCCAAGTGTCGTGGGGGGGCAACAGGCATTTGTGTCAAATACTTGCACTCCTGGGGCACTTTGCTACTAAAAATTGAGCTGGAGATGCTTGGGCGGCTCCTTCTATAATACAGATGGTGCTAGTGAGTTGATGAAGAGCATTCCCAGGGCTTTAGGTGGGCCGGGTCCTGCCGGTGCTCAGTACTGGTACTTCTAAAAAGCAGGTGCTGAAACAGGTCTCTATCAGGCTCTCATGTTTTTGCCCTTACCTTCAGGGTGAAAAAATAAACATTAACTCTGCAGCAGTACCGGCCTTCACTGTCTTTGAGGTACCTTCAAAGAGACTTGTTAAAGTTCTTTCAGTCTCATCGTTTCAAACTGAAAGTATTTTCAATAGTCTATACAACAAAGCCATAGTTGTAGTTTATTTATCTAACACAACTAGCAACCATTGGAAAAACCGATAGCCCTGGCTTGTTGTAGGTGTAATATTACTTGTTGTAGTATATATCTGGTTGCTATGACAGAAGCAGCAAAATACCAGTCAGGTGGCACACTATGCTATGTAAATATTCTTAGCTTACATGTTTTTAAGTCACGCCCTTAATTACACTGGCCACGCCACTTTGAGAGAATCCCTAGTTTTTTCATTCCACTTAAAGTCCTAGGCATTCCCTCACTTTCAAGGGTGCATGGCACCATGCCAATGAGGAATCATTTTGCATCTGTGCCCGCACCATATTGCAGATGCAGACAGAGGCAAAAAGCCCATCAGGAGGTGAACTGAATGTGCACCTCACAGAGGTAAAGTACTGTCAAGGAGCCTCCCAAGAGCACCCCATGCGAGCGGGGCACTGGGATCCCAGGGAGCTTCGGGACATCCCCTGCAAGTGGGTGAGGTCATTCACTGCAGCTGTCTGCAGGGGGATCTCTGTAACCTACTCTAATGCAAGCCTGATTACCAGCTACACAGTGAAAGCCAGATAGGCGGCTTCAAACAGCCACTCAACTTTTCACTAATGTGCTATTCCCAGTGCAGACGCGGGTTCGCTCCTCCACTAGAAACAGCACATGCAGGCACACCGTCCATGTCTGCGCCTGTGGCACCTAATGAAAAGCGTATCATAGAGTTGACAAAGGCATTGCACCCTATCTGTAAAATAGGCCCGTCGGTAAGTATTTTGGGAGCACTGTTGATTCCTGGGACAAATAGGTAAGTAGTTACAATACTTTTCTTTCGAGAACTGTCAAAGGACAGACCTGCATTGGGTTATTTCTGAGCAAGTCTAAAGAGTGGCCACTGGGCTTTCTTCAAATCCCATCAGTGCTGGACTCACCCTATGAGTTTTCACCTTTGTAAGTAAATCTAACACTTAACGGAATGTAATGGTTCCACCACACACCAGTGGGCTGTCCTTCTGCTTCACTTATCAAGGCATCAACAATGCCAGTCATTGAATCTACACCGAAATGTTGATCATATCAAATGTATTTTTATATTACAGGTTTAATTTTGGAATTTAACAAGAAATGAAGTTTTGTTGAAAGTGCAGCTAACAATAGGTACTAACTGGAAATAGATCATTTAGGTTTTGTTTACCTTTCTTGAACAAATTGTTGATAACAGAAGGGGCAATGGTGAAGGTCCATGGATTTACGCTATTTTACTACTGAAGGGTAAACCACATACCTACGAATTTACCGCATTTGCAACATTATTTTCAGATTTCACGAAAATGTTTCTAGCTCAAATGAATGAAGATAATACAGCCAGCGAATGTGCTGTAAAATGTCAATTTTTGCCACAAAATTTAGATAACTATGCTGCATAATTTTAGTCTTCACACCACATAATCCTAGCACCCCTGACAAAGGTAAACCACTACAGAGTGGCTCGTCGGCTGTCATTGTGATGATGAAAATCCATATAGAAAAGGGAACTTTGAACAATTTTCCAAGATCACGAATTATAGGCTTGTAACAACTACATTGTGTGCAATAAAAGCATAAAAACACTATATATATATATATATATATATATATATATATATATATATATATTACCTACTGGCGGTCGCCAGTAGGTAGTTATAGTTAGGACCCTGTTTCCATAGGAAATCCGCAACATTCTATTTGGAATAACTTTGGCGCCGGTCGACGAATCCTTGCGAAATTTTCAAAATAGGTGGGGCGCTACGCTCCGCTCCTACCCTGAAAGTCTCGGGGGGATTCGTCAAGCGGGGGCTGAGAAAAAAGGGGGGTCCCAAAACGCGTTTTTCCCATGCATTTTTCCATAGGACCTTTAGACACAGCTACAGCCCGAACAGCCGAACAGAGTTACTTGAAATTTGGCAGAGAGGTAGTCCTCAGGTCAAGGAAGTGCCTTTTGTAGGTCTGGTGTAAATCTGTTCAGTAGATCCTGAGAAAATAGCATTTAAATCAATATATATATCTGAGCCAGCTTACGGTGCGCTTACCGTGCGCTTACGGTAAGCTTACGAACTGCGTTAAGTGGGCGCGCACGCCACGAATGGCGTAAAGTAACTTAGCATTTAAAAAACCATACAAATTCACTGAAAAAACCATAGGTTTCACAAACGTTATAGTTAAGAATTAGCATTTAAAAAACCTTGCAAATTCACTGAAAAAACCATAGGTTTCACACATGTTATAGTTAGCTGGACATTTTACTGATAAAAAACCTATGAAATTCCCCCGTTATAGTTAGCGCAGGCAACTATAACTCACGCGACCGCAATCCTCTGCTGATGCTAATACTGTATTTAGACACTTATTTGCCCATGTCTTCTTCCATTAAATTTTAGCTATACATATATTACAAATATTTTTTTTTCATAAAGACACATATGTCATCAGCAGAGGATTGCGGTCGCGTGAGTTATAGTTGCCTGCACTAACTATAACGGGGGAATTTCATAGGTTTTTTATCAGTAAAATGTCCAGCTAACTATAACATGTGCGAAACCTATGGTTTTTTCAGTGAATATATATATATATATTCACTGAAAAAACCATAGGTTTCAGGGGCGTTATAGTTAGCTGGACTTTTCACTCGTACAAAACCATTGAAATTCCCCCGTTATAGTTAGTTCAGCTAACTATAACTCGCGCGCCCGCAATGCACTGCTGATGACGTCACATATTACATCACTCATGACATGGTCAGTGACATCACTCATGACATCACTGATGACATCTCAAATGACATCACTGATGACATCATCCAGTGAATGTGTTTTTCTGAAAATTACATATGTTTTATATATGTATATCTCAAGGTCGATGGAAGAATAAATGGGTATCTAAGTGTCTAAATGAATGATTTGTTTTTGAAAAATTGATTGTATAACTGACTGATTAAGTGTATCTTAGTGAATACATGGCTTAGTGAGTAATGTTTAAATGTGTAAATATCTGTATCAGTCTCTCACTTTGTGTATAAGTGGCTGCATGGGTTGGTGAGTAGCTACATGAGTGTCTATATAGGTTATTAGTTGGTTTTTTGAGTATCAGTATGAGTGTCTGAGTGTCTGTATGGTTCGGTGGGGGTATTACGTAGTGCATAGGTGCATGAATGAGTGACTCACTGTTTGTATGTGTTGAAGACAGCATGTGTGCAGGACTGTATGGGTGGATGAGTGTGTGCATGGGTGTGTTAGTGAGTGATAGACTGTCTCAATAGTGTCTTTATGAGTAACTACATATGTTTTAAACTAGTATATGTGACTATTGGTGTATATAAGTGAGTATATGTGAGAGTGAGAGAATGAAAGAGTTCCTGTATGAATAAGTATGTGTTTCTATAAGTGATTGTTTAAAAGACTAAGTATGTGTAAGTTTCTGTAGAAGTAAGTGTGGTGGTGTGTGTATAACTGTATATGCAAGTAAATGGATGTTTGATTCTTTATTAGTCACTCATGCTATGTGTGTGAGTAACTCTATGGATGAGTGGTGTTGTGTAACAGGATGTATAGGTGTGTGAGTACATATGATGAGTGAGTACATGTATGAGTGACTGTATAGGACTGTTGGTGAATGAGTGGATGTGTATGTGGATCTTAGAATTACTGTATAGGTTGTTGTAACTGGTATTGGTATGTCCATTGTTTTGAACATTGTAGTTTCTATTTTTGAATGTGTGTATCAAAGGTTATATTAGGGGAAGAGGAGGTCTGCCACTCTATCACAAGGATGATGTCATCAGTGATGTCATTAGTGATGTCATTTGAGATGTCATCAGTGATGTCATGAGTGATGTCATTTGAGATGTCATCAGTGATGTCATGAGTGATATCACTGACCATGTCATGAGTGATGTAATATGTGATGTCATCAGCAGTGCATTGCGGGCACGTGAGTTATAGTTAGCTGAACTAACTATAACGGGGGAATTTCAATGGTTTTGTACGAGTGAAAAGTCCAGCTAACTATAACGCCCCTGAAACCTATGGTTTTTTCAGTGAATATATATATATATATATATATATATACATATTTTCACTGAAAAAACTAAGGTTACAGGGACGCTATAGTTAGGCTCAGATTTAACTCAAACAAAACCAGTGAAACTCAGCAGGTATAGTTACCTGAGCTAACTAGAACGTATGCCCCCGCAATGCACTGCCTTTTTTTAAACCCTATTTTTATTGAATTTTGATCGTAATATGCAAAGCAAACAATGACAATCTAGTCGGCCGGTCATACCAGACCAGACGCCCATTAAAATGTTAAGCATTCCACGACAGGAATACATGGTTCAATATAATATAACTCAAAGTCAATAAAAAACAAACCGAATAGCAGATCACAAAGACTTTATGGGCGTTAATAAAGACAGCATCCTAAATGCCTTATAGTCCAGTAATGGGGGTAAATCCTGTGGCATCTTGTGCAAAGGCCACTAGTTACAATCTACATATGTGAATCCATCGCTTCACTCCCCTACCTAATGGAAAAAGAAGATGACAGGCATCCAATCCACCAGTCACAACAGGGCAGCATGTTTGCCAGACCATATCAGCACCACCTCAGATAGGTCCCTGATCGTATGTCAGTGGGCCCTAAATGCCTATCTCTAACACTCGTACGGGGGCCATCCTGCGTGTCCTGTAATTCCTGTAATAGGTTGTCTTTAAGTCAGCGATTGGAACCCTGTGGAGGCCCCTGACTTACTTCCTACGCAGCGCAGCTGCCTTGGCCCGACCTACTTGAGTGTCACTGGGCGCCAGTACTGTAGTATTGGGTGTGGTGGCCTTCCAGTGCATAGCGACGGCCCGGCGAGCGATGAGGATCGCCAAATCTATGCAACGGTTGGACACCTTTTATGCCTTCCTCCACCTGAATATCCCTAGCAGTGCACCGTTCAAAGTATGGAGGTTATCACGACCAGTCAGTGTGATAAGTATATCTGTGACTCTAGACCACAGGGTCACACCATCCGGACGTGACCAGAACATGTAAATTAGATTGGAGTTGGGTGCTTGGCATCTTGGACAAAGAAAGGAGGGACCACACATTCTATGTAGGATGGCCGGAGTGAGATATGCCTTGTGCAGTATGTTAAATTGAATGTACTGAAATTTGGCGTTATGAGATTCTCTGCGTGGGTAGTGTATAGTGTGTTCCCATTCCTTGGGCGTTAGGACCCGACCTATGTCTGTTTCCCAGAGTCAGCGGATGGGCAACAAAGGGTCTGTTGTAGTGTAAGCCAACACTTTAACAAACCAGGTTACAGGTTTCCGACCCAGCCCCATGATATGTAGGGCGTGGGTCAGCGGGTGATTCTCCGGTTCAATGTCCATGACAGTCCACAGCCGTCTAATCTCAGCTATCAGTGTCCTGTGTGCCAAGAAGCAATGCACTGCTTATGACCTTACATATTACATCACTCATGACATGGTCAGTGACATCACTCATGACATCACTATGTTTTCAATACGGAACTGCTGAGAAAACACAATTGCTTTCCCTTTGCCAAGCCCAGGAGTTAGGATCAAAACTCCTTTACAGAAATGAAGCTTCAACGGGGGCACTTGCTATGTTTATATGAGTAAGTGCTTACTGTTGAGGTTTAATTTGTGTGAACTGAGCATTAAGGTCAGAAAGGCTCCGGGGACCCCATCCCCGGGGCCAGCCATGACTTAATGGGGTACATGGGTTGCGTGACCCCCTTCTTTGAGATGATTTCCGCCCCGGAGAAGTCATGCCAAGGGGCCTGGCTGAAATTTAATAGGGGAGGGGGCCGCATGCCCCCCCACCTCGCCGGGCCGATTTTGGCCCTGGGGTCCGGCCATGTGTCACGGTCCCACCCAGTGTGCAGGATGGGGACTGCCGGGGGAGTCACAAGGCCTCCGCAGTCCCAGTCGGCTCCCCGGCATTCTGCGGGAGCCGGCATTGTTCCTGCATGCAGGGAGCTGCTGGAAATGCAGCTCCCTCCGTGCAAGAGCAACAGTTTCATCTCTTTCCCTGTTTGCATGTCTATGGGCAGTGAAGGAGACGAAACCTCCGCTCGCAGCAAGCAGGAGAGTTTTCGCAGCTCCACCTTGCTGGGAGGGGAGTTTGCGTTTGCTCTGACTTGGCGGGAGCTGTCACAGCTCCAGCCAAGTCAGAGCAAATAGCTATGTTCAGGGACATAGCAGGAGCCAGCCCTGGCTGTGGAGGTCCCCAGGGACATTAATGGCTCCAGGAGGAGAGCCGCATGACTCCCCTCTTTCAGATTGACAGGCTAGCCCCGGGGAGGTGTTAGTCCCTGGGGATGTATATGACCTTGGAGGGGTGGGCTTCCCCGCCCCCCTCCCCCCTCCCAGTACTATTTATTTGGTAGGCCACTCACAAATTGTTTTTATTGCCATGGGAGGTGGTGGTCCCTGGGGCTTCTAGAAGCCCAGGGGTAAGGTCCGTACGCCCCCCCCCACCTCCATTGTTAAACCCAAAGCCCCAGGGAGGAGGTGGTCACCGGGGCTCCCAGAGCCCTATGAGTGGGGCCCCAGGCGCCCCCTCCTTTTACCCTTTGAATGCCCGCATGCCCCCAGGACTCCGCCCACCGAGGAGTTCTAATGTAAACAAGCACGGGAGACCGTGCATGTTTTTTTGGTTTTTGACACGGATTTGTGACTCCGTCAAGATTTCGCTGCAAAATAAATTTTTTGAAGACTTTTTGGGCCTGGTCCCAGGACCAGGGATCAAGCTATTCTTAACATGCACCCTTTTCTTTCTTTTTTTTTTTTAAACGTATATTTTTTGGGGGGGACTTAAGTGAAGCCAAGTCCCAAGAGGGCTGCTAACACTTCCTGGTTGAATTGTTGGCAGTCAATCAAAATTCAGCACATGGACTGTTGGATCCTCAGAGGAGCTGCACATCTAGATATCCAAATTTAGATTTGTTTTAACATCTCCAAAACTACTGAACAGATTTACACCAAATAACCAAAACCTTGATCTACGGAACAAAATCTACCTTTCTGTTAAATTTGGTGTGATTCCTTCCAGCAGTTTGGGCTGTAGTTCTGTTCAAAACTCCTATCGGAATTAACATGGGAAAAGCACTTTTTTTAACCAACCCTTTTTCTCAGCCCCCGCTTTACGGATTGCACCAAAACTTTCCATGCACAACTAGAATCACCAGTGCACTTTTTTTGAAAAGGATCGTGAAGATTAGTCAAATAGCGCCGAAGATATAGATATAGACCAGACAAAAAACGCTTTCCTATGAACTATGTCCGGTCTATAACTACCTACTGGCAACCGCCAGTAGGTAAAATATCCACGTATCTATCTATATATAGAGATCTATCTATCTATCTATATATATATACATATTACCTACTGGCGGTCGCCAGTAGGTAGTTATAGTTAGGACCCCTTTTCCATAGGAAATCCGCAACATTCTATTTTGAATAACTTTGGCGCCGGTCGATGAATCCTCGCGAATTTCTCAAAATAGGTGGGGCGCTACGCTCCGCTCCTACCCTGAAAGTCTCGGGGGGATTCGTCAAGCGGTGGCTGAGATAAAAGGGGGGTCCCAAAACGCGTTTTTCCCATGCATTTTTCCATAGGACCTTTAGAACGAGCTACAGCCCGAACGGCAGAACAGAATTACTAGAAATTTGGCAGAGAGGTAGTCCGTAGGTCAAGGAAGTGCCTTTTGTAGGTTTGGTGTAAATCTGTTCAGTAGATTCTGAGAAAATAGCCTTTAAATCAATATATATATCTGAGCCCGCTTACGGTACGCTTACCGTACGCTTACCGTACGCGTACGGTGGCGTGCGCGAGCGCGATTCTGATTGGCTCTTAGATCTTAGTAAACATTCGAATCGGCCGAAACCAGGAAGCGGCGTCCGCCATTTTGTCTCTCGCACTGAGTGTTATTTATCAAACATGATGCCCAAAAACATGTTACGGGGCTGTTTTGACAACTCCCTCCCACATAGTCATGTTGAGGGAGTCCCCAAACATCCCCCAAGAGCAAAAACGGTTTTATTTTTTTTTCGGCAATTTCGCCGAGTACGCTTACCGTACGCTTACCGTAAGCGTACAGTAAAAAATAGAAATAAAACAAACACTATCCACACTTACCCCACCCCCTGTGCTTTTGGTGGCCGTAGGCCACCAAATGTACAGGGCTTATTACATCAGTAAAAAAACTATATTTTGGCAACATGAAATTATAAAATCGAAATAAAAAAAACACTATCCACATTGACCCCACCCCCTGTGCTTTTGGTGGCCGAAGGCCACCAAATGTACAGGGCTTATTAAAGTTGATAAAAACCGTGCACGGAACGCACTGCGTTAAGTGGGCGCGCACGCCTCGAATGGCGTAAAGTAACTTAGCATTTAAAAAACCGTACAAATTCACTGAAAAAACCATAGGTTTCACACACGTTATAGTTAGGAATTAGCATTTAAAAAACCTTGCAAATTCACTGAAAAAACCATAGGTTTCACACATGTTATAGTTAGCGGAAATTTTACTGATAAAAAACCAATGAAATTGCCCCGTTATAGTTAGTGCTGGCAACTATAACTCACGCGACCGCAATCTTCTGCTGATGACATATGTGTCTTTATAAAAAAAAATATTTGTAATATATGTATAGCTAAAAATGTATGGAAGAAGACATGGGCAAATAAGTGTCTAAATACAGTATTAGCATCAGCAGAGGATTGCGGTCGCGTGAGTTATAGTTGCCAGCACTAACTATAACGGGGCAATTTCATTGGTTTTTTATCAGTAAAATTTCCGCTAACTATAACATGTGTGAAACCTATGGTTTTTTCAGTGAATATATATATACACACACACACCAATATACACCATGACTTTCTCTTTTGACAGTCCCAATTTTTACTACAAAATGTTACTGTTTGTAACCCTTTTCTAAATTTCTTCTTCCCTCAACTCATAGTCTAATAGGATTTTATACTAGTAAAAATGCACCCCTTTGCCTAAAATATACAACCAAGCATCGAAATAGGCCAACAGTTATCTCGACAGTCTCAGGGTTTCATGATACCAACATAAGTCTATAAGGGGATTTTTATAGCACTCTTTTATGACAATTTGACCTCCGGACAATTCTTTAAGTAACAAGTGTACACAGTGATTTAAAATTCTTCTTTCTTTTTTATTACAGACTTCGCAGTTAAATATTAGTTTTACCTAATGCGGTTAAGCAAACATTTCCTGTTTGAAACTAAAACAAGTTTTTGCCATGCTGTTATGCTCTGTGAAATTCCATTTGTTTTTTTACAAATAGGATACTTTATTGGATTATTTTCCTTCTTTATTTGTGGACATCTATTAAACTTCTATGGAGAAAATCGATCTACATCTTGAAACTTTCTATTGATGTTGTTTGATGTCAATGACTATTCAACAAATAAAAGTAACTGCTGAACGCACACAGACAGATCCACAGCTTTTTTGGCACGCCATGTCCAATTTAGATGTGCAAATTAAACCACCTGAATCAGTGGCGCTGGATCAACTTTCAGCGTGGTTGTAAAAAAGGCTGTAAGGGTAGCAGAACGTAATTTATAGATAAAATATAATAGCATCAAAATGCTATTGTCATTCAGCTTAATCACCAGTAATAACCGCTAGACTGGCAACTCAGTTTTAACCGAAGATCAGCAAAGCATCAGTTGCTTTCCCAACTTAACATACTGTTTATTTAAAAGACAAAAAAATCACTTGGGGAGCGGATCCCTTGTCCTGTGTAACCAGGGTTTTTATATTTCGTATAGTATACTGATAAAAAACCCTCATTCACGTACAGAGGAAGGGGTGGCGGTATATCTTGATTCTTCGCCTTACTCTTAAGAACGTGACAGCATCATCATAGGGTTAGTTTTTATGCTTCCTCCATCCGGACGTAAACCCCTGGTTAGAGCAGTAGTGATCAGTGATAGAGGGGTTATGTACAGTGACTAAAAAAGGGAAATGAGTTTAAAAAAACTCGTATAGCCAGATTTGGTTGTTTAATAGGTCTGGATTCGAGAAATAGTTAAAAAATTGTTCCGTGCTTTGGGAGGCTGGTTATGAATCTCCCGCACTTAGTATGTCTGTAAAAAGGTTGACATGTTTCAGCCCTAGTATTTGCCCGTTAGGGTCAAGTGGGCTTTTTTCAGAACCTAGAGTGAAAAGTAAGTGAAAAGATAGAGTAGGAGACCATGTGTGTCTCTGTGAGTTGATCCCTTATATTGTCAGGGTTTTTGTTGGGGGCAGGTGTATTATCCTGTACCTGATGAGGTCAATAGTACCTGTGAAATGGAGAAAAACAAGACAAGCAAACACAGAAGGAGAGTATGAAGTGTATATTCTCCAAATGGTAATGCGGTTACGTACTATACGAAATATAAAAACCCTGGTTACACAAGACAAGTGATCCGTTCCCCAAGTGATTTTTTTGGTATATAAATAAGGAAGCTGAATGGATCGCAATTCCTTCTTTCTCCCTTCCTCTTGATTTTTTATATTTAAAAGACAAACCAGGAAAAGAGTGGGTTTTCTTTATAAGTGGGCATTGTGCATACGCTTTTCACCTCCAGTGGAACATATTTAATGCCACCATCATTCTGTTATTGGTCCATTTGAAGAAATGAAATGAGAGAAGGTGATTCTCTCTCTCTCGCTCTCTCTCTCACTCTATCTCTCTTGTGGGAACATCACACGCTTTTGCCACAGGGATCTAGAAAAAGATTTGCACCATTTTATTGATGGCGGTGTGATAATCCTCACTGCCCAGCTTCTCTCCAGAATGTACACAAAACCCTCGAATCTGAAAAACTAGAAATATCGGATTGTGACATCATGAAATTAAATAATAACAATTACCTGGATACACCACTCCCCTCTCATTCCAAAAACGTTTATATTTCCTTTGGAAACATTTTACGACACTGTATAATTTCAGAAATTGCCATAATGTGAAATATTAATTACTAGCCAAAATACGGTAATTAGCAGAATAGTTCATCTAAAATATAATGTTATTGTATAAAACACAATACAAAAAGGCCAATTGGTCACTTTTTTTTTTTAAGTCCAATAAAGTGTCGAGCTACTTTGCCCCAGCAGAGGTTAAAGACGCCTCTCCTGCTGCCAGCTAAGGAGATATGATGGCGCTCACCAAGGAAGATCTCTAATCCTCCCTACAGGACTTTAAAAGAGAGCTCCTAGAAGAACTGAGGGCAAATTTACCCTCCTTTCTAGAAGCCCTCAAGTCTGGCATGCATACTTTGCTTGCCGTCCTACAGGGGGAGGTAGACTCTGTAGGCACCCGGACACTGGACCTTGATACTAAAGTACAAGGGCTGGAACAACGAGGAGGCCAGATGGAAGAATAGACTGATCTCCTCATTCGAACGCAGTTCCAGGCTTCCATCCTGAAATGCAAAGATCTAGAATACAGGTCCCTACGAGACAACATCCAAATTCGCAATCTGGAGGAAGGTGCCGAAGACCCAGATCGGGAGCCCTTTGTTGTGGGCCTGTTTTCTGAACTTTTGGGGAATGAGCAGGTGAAGTTAAAGTTAACAGAGTGCATAGAGTTGGTCTTCAAATGCCGGGATTGGGGAGGCGCCCCCTGATGTCTTGGCAAAACTTAACTCCTTTAAGGTGAAGGGCTCAATATTGCAGGTTGCACAAAAAAGCAGAAGAAATATAATTTCACGGTGCCACGTGCTCCCTTTTTCAAGAAATCGCCCCTGTTTCACTGGCCAGTCACCTGCAGTTTCGCCCAGTCAGGGCCAAACGTCATACAGAACACATCAAGTACTGATGGACCTCCTGTTTGGCTTCTCCTTCGACTTCCAAAACAAGACTCACCACTTCACAGATCTCTCAGATGCAGGGGCCTTGCTAGGAGTGTTGACACCAGAGGGTGTGCGACCAGAGGGAAGCCAAGAAGGATTACCTGAGAGCTCCACAACTAACAGAGAGAGGGGACAATGGCTTTCAGAGCGACTTCCGAGAAACCAGAGAAGGCGTTAAGTTGATAGCAGATTCTTCATACATTACGACGTAAAATGTATCTCACGTATTGTGTATCAGGACAAGCTGCACTAAGCTAATCATTTGATGACTGGGTGAGTGTACGCCTCTTCTTCACTGATCCAGTAAACGAGGCAGCACAATTGAATTACCTAGATCGAGTGCAGCTCCCTGAGGTGACGGCAAACTACAATGAAGGTTTAGGGGCTTCTATGTAGGATGGCGAGGTCCAGGCCGCGATCAATGCCCTGATGCCCCATAAATCGCCTGGGCCTGATGGGTTCACAGTGCAATTTTATAAAACCTTTAGCTCCGACCTGTTGCCTTGTCTTTGTTTAACTACATGGCTGGCACTTGCGTTGTCACCCCATCAATGAGTGAAGCATTCATATCGGTTATCCCGAAACCCATCAAAAATCTGCACTCTTGTGGCTTGTATGTGCCCCTAGATTTTAGCCACTAGACTGCATGATATTATGCACAATATTAAGCCAGACCTGATCCACCCAGATCAGTCTGGCAGGCAAACACATGATAATTTATAAAAGGTGGTGCACTTGATCAAAAAAGCAAAGTGTGTCCTCATGTAACGTAACTGGTGCTATACAAAGCGCTCCGATACCCGATTCGGATCAAGTTTGCGCTATATAAAACTCCGCAAAAAAGAAAATAGAAAAACGATTCCAGCAGTATTACTGGTGCTCAACACACAGAAAACGTTTGACAGGGTAGACTGATCCTTTTTCTTCCACATCCTCTGGCGATTCGTCTTCTGTGAACAAATCATATCCATGGTGAAAGCTAACTATGCCATGCCACAATCAGGCGCGCAATACCCATTGGACTCAAAGGGCTTCAGCCCCCCCATCGTGTGTGGCAGCCCGGGATGAGACAGCTTCCCAGGCACACACACAGCCGCACCCGAGCACCTCACAGTTCTTTAAAAGACCATTTGCATGTTAATGAGGCCTTGCTGTTGTTTCACCCCTTCTAAGAGCCCCTGCAGCTCCACTCTGCCTATTGCTTAAAGATTCAGCCCCCCCCCAAATTATTTTCTTAGCCGCACCCCCCCCCCCCGAAATTTGGCTCTAGTTGCGCCTCTGGCCACAATCATGCATATTGGTCAATAGAGCGGGCTCTGACTTTTTAACCTTAGGGAGAGGGAAGAGACAGTATTAGTATTGTACCCCCAGCAACCAAAATACGTGCAACTCCCTCCATTCGAGGCCTTCTTTTTGGGTGAACAGAACACAAAATCTCATTATTTGCGGATGATGCGTTATTATATCCTACTTCCCCACAGACATCATTTGCACCTCTACAAACAGAGCTGCAGCTGTACGAAGAGGTGGCAGGCTTTCAAATTAACATGAACAAATAATTTTTGGTGAATTTAACCTGCCTGCCCCTGAAATGGAACTGGTCTGACCACCACCTGATTTCATTCTCCCTTCCTATTCACCCCCCAGCTAAGCCCCCCCGCCCTAAAAACACCTGGGTCCGATCATGGGGCCGAGTCAATCCGGAAAATCTCTCCTCCCTTCTTACCTCCTCCCTCCCTTCCCTGCAGAGCCTTTCCACTCTCTCCCTGAAGCGCATCTCCTCTAAGCGTGAGAAGGACGCCAATCGGTGGTTCAATGTAGAGCTTAAGGCCACCAAACTAAAAGTACGCCGCGCGGAGCGGGCATGGAGGGCATGGAGGAGAAACTATTGCCCCACTCTAAAACTGGAGTATACTGCCATCCTCACCCAGTATAAAAAAGACATCCTGGAGGCCAAAACATCATATTTTTCCTCCAAAATCCTAGCAGCGGAAAACCAGTCTAAGGAGATATTCACGATTATCCACAGCTTGGCGTTCTCGGACAGAACCACTCTTAAGCCTGCCCCGTCCGAAGAACTCTGCCACTCCCTCAATAACTACTTTATTTATAAAATTGCTACCATTAAGGCCAACATCCCTCCCCCCTCTCCCTCCTTTGTTGACCACCAATGTCCCCCTCCCAAGGGTGAACTTACCACCCTTCCCCCCATCACTAGGGAATCTCTGACCTCCCTAGTTCCCCTGGTCAAATCTGGTTCTCCGCTTGACCCCTGCCCTGCCCACATTCTCCGCCATATCTTTGTTACCTGCCCAGACCCCCCCCCTTCATCTCCTCAACAGCTCTCTTGCTCAAGGCGTAGTTCCAAACCCCTTGAAGTCCGCGGTTATTGTGCCTATTCTGAAAAAACCTGGGGCAGACCCTTCTGTCCCTGCCAATTTCCGCCCCATCTCCCTTTTGCCATTTTTGGCTAAGGTGCTCGAGCGCCATGTCACCTGCGCTCTGAGCTCCTTTGTGGAGATGCATGGAGCTTTCGCCTCCCGCCAGGCTGGCTTCCGCCCGCACACTCCACGGAGTCCGTTGTCATCTCGGTCCTGGACAACCTCAGGGAGGGTATGGATACCAATCAGCGCCAGGCCCTAGTGCTCCTCGATCTCTCAGCCGCCTTTGATACGGTGGATCACACCATCTTGCTTCCCCGTGTCAGGGCGGCGGGGATCGGGGGGACCGCTCTGGTCTGGCTCTCCTCCTTCCTGAGGGACCGCACCCAGGCTGTTCGCCTGGGTGACTTCACAGCGGACGCCCGGAAAGTTCAGTGTGGGGTTCCCCAAGGCTCTTCCCTTTCCCCCCTTTTGTTCAATCTGTATGTCGCCCCTCTTATCTTTTCCCTCCAACAGATGGAGGTCGCCGTATTCAACTATGCGGATGACCTCCAGCTTGTTTTCAATCTATCCTCTTCCCCCTCTTCTGTTCTAAACTTTCAATCTGTCATGCTCCATATCAGGGACTGGATGAACCACAACCACCTCAAACTTAATCCCGACAAGACCGAACTGGTATTGACGGGTGGTTCATCCAGCCCCTGGTCTCCTCTTTTCTGGCCCCCCTCCCTTGGCCCCTCTCCTGTACCCTTTTCCTCTGTCAAAACACTAGGCATAAAAATCAATTCTCAACTCACCCTTCACTCCCAGGTTAGCTCTGTGGTATCTTCTTCTTTCCTTTCACTGCGCACTATACGCAGGGTGTCCCGTTTCTTCACTTTCCCCGCCCTTAAGCTCATTATCCTGGCCATGGTGGTGTCCCGCCTGGATTACGGCAACGCCCTATATGCCGGCATTCCCGCATATAGCCTGCGACGCCTTCAGCAGATACAAAACCAGGCGGCCCGCCTGGCCTTCAATCTCCCTAAATTTCACCACTCTACCCCTCTTCTGAAATCTTTACATTGGCTTCCGGTGCGAGCTAGGGTCCAATTCAAGCTCGCTTCTATCACCTTCTTGGCCCGACTTGGTTTGACACCGGCGTTCATCTCTTCCGAGATCATTCCTTACGTTCCCACCAGGGAACTATGCTCGTCCTCCCAGTCCCTCCTCTCCATCCCACGCTACCGGAGAAAGAAGTGGGGAGGTTCAAAATTTGCCACCCTTGCCCCGACCCTCTGGAACTCCTTGCCCCTTGAACTTCGCTCCATTACCCTGTACCCGCAATTCCGTAAACACCTCAAGACCTTCCTGTTCATGAAGTCCTTTAAATAATACGCTAGCAGCTTCCCTAGTCTTCTAGCCCAGGACCTTGTTAACTATAGCGCCAAGAAACCGCTGGTAGACGTGCGCTCTACAAGTAATTTTAAACTCAAACTCAAACTAGCGAGCTCCGCTTATTTCTAGTGGGCCAAAAAAGACGTCAAAATCACCCCTAGAATAGCTAACCTATACCGTGCGAACTATTTCCCGCTCTTACAACAACTAAAAGCAGACTTTAAGAGATGGGCACCCACATATATTTTGTGGCCTGGTCACATCCATACGATCAAAATTATTTTATCACTTTCAAGGGTTCCCCATCGCGCATCATGAATTTTTGCCTGCCTCTGCTCCTTGGTAACACGCTTCATCTGGAAAACCGAAGAGCCCATCTGCTATACAAAATGTTGAGGCTACCAAACGACTCAGGAGTTTGATATGTGCATGTCCCACATGTACTGTGCTCATGTACTTATGTTTAGGGTTTTATGGGGTGGGAGGGGAGTGTATATCAGGTAAAATGGTTGTTCAATTTGAGACATGCTCACCAGTGATATTCCATAAAACTGTATTATTTAATTTAGGGATACCACCCCATAGCGGAAACTGTCATCACTCTAGCAATTCAAATGTACATTACTGATATACATTGCAGGCTATACTGTCTTATTTTGTAGTATGATAAAACCCAATGGAGAAAGTTTGACAAAAAATAGTACTTTGCACTAGAAAGTGCCCTTTCTCAGAGCAAAACGTGCTTTGTATCACTTTGTGTCGAGGAAGAATTACTGGACACTATTTCAGTGGATGAGCACAGACACTTATAGGTTTTGGCACAATCTAATAAAATAGCTGGACCAAGTTTTGCATCAAAAATGAACGTCTCCTTGAAACAGGTATTAATAAGGAGAAATGTTTTAATTTCTAAAAAGAACTCATGCATTGCACACATCCAATGCGTGGGGTCATTCCAAGGTTGTCTAGCCACAGGAAGGATTTACTGGATATGGTTTCAGTACAAATTCTAATCTTGACAGTCTACACTCACATCTGCACCACGGTGCAAGGGTGGCATCGCACAAAGAAGCCTAATTAGAGTGCCAGAACCTGGATGACGGCAGGATGCCAATCTTAGTAGTTTGCCTTTACACTGTTTTTCCCTTTTAGCAATGCAGCATAGAAAATTTGCTTGCTAAAAATGAGTAGATCTACCCCCAGAGTGGAATTCCAGTCACTGGGGTACAGCAAAGGTCAGGAGTCTTCTTTCTTGCAGCATGGCCTTTTTTTGTAAGGGGTAGTCTTCCCAGATCCAGAAATGTTCTGAGGAGGTGGTGTTTGAGGTGCCAGATTTTTCCTGTGAACTAGCCAGTGATTGGAGGGATTCTGCCACCCAATCCTAAGTATTTTCTTGCAGTCGCCCCACCTTTTTTTGCAGCAATTCTTTTTTGCCTTTGTGTAAAATTATCCAGGAGCTTGTTTCAAGACAGAGAACTCTTTGGCCACAAGGCAAGACTGTCTTCAGGTCCTTGGCCTTTCCTTATTTATATGAGCTCCCCTCCCACTTGACAGGGTCTCTCCCACTGGGACTGGAGCCTGGCTGCCTAGTATTGAATAGGTGAAGCCCTCTGTGGCATCTCTAAGTCAAAAGAGATACTGTTAAGAGGGCTCTTTGTTCTCCCAACTGTTCCTGTTCACTCCCAGGTAGATAATTCCTGCTAAGTGGCCAGATGTGTTAACTCTCCCAGTTAAAGAAGTGTATTCCAAGTGTACTGTGGAGGTACTAAGAAGGGAAACTGGGTTAAGACCAGTTTTAACTCACATAGTACTAAGTTAATTCAAATAAAGTAACTATTCCACAAAAATTATCCATATTCTGATTCACCATTAAATCAAGTTTTTAATATTAAGTGGGAAATAGCTTTCAAGCATTGTTTAACAATCACCCAGATGGAGACAGAAACTAAAGATCTTAATCCCATCTATGCTTGTTTATGGAAAAGTGTAGCAACGCCTACCCCGTGAAATAGTGTTTGAGTTTTATTTCACTGTGACAGCGCACAAATACTAAAACATAGTGTTCTCTATTTTTATAGAGGAGGAGGACAGTGCCCGGTGGGCTTACAAGGCACACTTGTAACACTTTTACTTCATGGCAAAGGCACTTTTCCTTTGCCATGTGTCAAAGTGGGCACTTAAACTGCAGCCAAGGCAGACGTCAGAGTTCTCCTGGCAGCCATATACTTTGTCATAAATGGTGGTGGTATAAACTCACACTCCAGTCCACATAGGAAATTTAACCTTCTCTGCCACTGGTGCAGTTTAGGTACCATTTAAAATGTACATTTAAGGAAGTTAAGTAGAGCAAAAAAGGAGTTCCAGTGTATAGCACATTTTGGGAAAAAGAAATCATGTTTTACTATTATTTAGCAGTGGCAAAGTACACAGAGTTCTAAAGCCAGCAAAATCAGACAGGGCAAGGGTGGGGGGAGAGGGGCATGACAAAAATAGAGTTCCAATTATGCTGACCAATAATATATGTTGTGTGACTTTGCTACTTATTATACAGTATTTATATTTAAATGAAGAACATAGATAGTTTTATTTTTTGCAGCAGCTAACAGTGTGTACAATTCTATAGGCACTTTTCTGCTGACATCTTACAAACAAGAAAAAAAACTCAGGTCATCTAAACGGAGGATTAAATCCCTTATTAGCTAGCACTTAACCAGCAGTTGAGGCTGGATTAATGGTTTAATTGTTCAGCGCAATATTTCACATGGTGTGTGTAGGACAAACACTATCTCATAAAAGAGTTAAACATTCCAGGAGATAGGTAAAAATATAGCATAATATATGATATGCAGAACAATATGAACCAGTCTTGATAAATAAATTCAATGGTGTTCATGCACAGCATATTACTAAATAGGGAGGTCAAACCTGACAACATAAATATTATTACATTTTGGCTTTACCTCCCAATTTAGTATTTTTGGTAGTAAAAGTGCGACATGATGTGCAGTAGCCCTGTTACCATCTACTTTTTCACTTTGTTACCGCTGCCAAGTGCAGGTTGTAACACCTTCTCACTCGTGATCCAAATTTATCATACATATAATTTTACCACTAAACTCACAATGCATGCAAATACTTAACACGTGTGGATACAGAATCTCTGTACACATCGCAGGGCAAGCCAATAATACATTTGAAAGAGTTTTTAATTATGTGAATTGAAATTAAAAATGGGGCATAATATAAATGATAAAATGTAAAAAAAAATAGCAATTTTAGCCTTGTATGCTTAAACCTAAACTTATAGAGCCTATTCACCATGGCACTTTGAAGCATGTGCAGTAATAGTAAATGTAAATGTATTTGTACTTATATAGCGCACTTCTACCCAGGGGTCTCGTAGCGCTGTATTCATACCGCTGTGGAACCCTTCCTGGTTTTCCTGCGAGATGTCCACTCCTGGGCACCCCCAAGGTGAAGCCAGGCATCCTAGCGCTGTGGGGGCCGTTGTGGAGATTAAGCAAGCTATTGCCCAGAGTTGCACAGTGGGACCCATGATTAGAATAGGCACCGAGGCGAGAATTATCAGGTCCGGGGAAATTGGATCCAAGAGCCGCCGAAGGCGGGAATTGAACCCTGGTCCCTGGCCACACCTCTGCATCAGGGTCTGCCGCTCTAACCATTGAGCCACACTTCTCCACAATAGTCATGTAGTACTCACATGTGCATTTTTGAATTGGCCCCAAAACATCTAGGAATGCTTGCAAACTGTCTTTTTGTGAAAACTCATGAAGTCAGAAAGGTAAAAAATTGGCTATGATGAGACGATTCCTTGCTGAAAATAGTGTGTGACTCAGCCTCATGCTGTCCAAAATCCGAAGCACACATGGGCCTATTCACAAAGTTATTTTGGAGTGCATAAAGACGGACTCCTTTAGTACTCTATGTTTTGGGGATTCATATACAAGTAGTATAAATAAGAAGGATCGTGCCTATTTTTGACTAAATGAAAGTTGGATATTTTGGGACAGATTCACAAAGGCATATATATTAAATAAAGTAAAATTAGATGTATGTAGTGCTACTTGCTGTACTCATAAATGCTTTTGTGAATTAGTCCCCAAGTGCTAATGCGAGATCCACTTAGAATCAATTTGTAAGAGCTCAACTAGAGTTTCCATCTGAGAATATTGAACCTCGGCAATGCAATACAAAAAAATGAATGATGGATGCTTTCAATGCCCGCTACTCAACCTTCATGATGCCAATAGAACTGTTCAATAATATCATAAGCTTGTAATTTCAAAGGAGCTGATCATGTTTTCTCCATATTCATCCTAAAATGTAGATATTTCCGTCGAAGGTATGGAACCTTCTTGTCCATCCTGAACATTGCAATTGAAGAATCCAAAAAGAGGACACATCCTTCTGAACTGTTTCTGCATCAAGTATTATAAAACTACTTTAAAAACAGAAAAATTCTATATTTATTAAAAAGAAATGTAATTACTCTTGATTTGATTCCACAGACGGACGGTTTGTATAGGTTTTGTCTCTCTGTACAACCCTAAACTGCCCTTCAGTAGTCAATTTCCTTTCTTGTAAACGGTATAACTTGGATTAGGAGCTATTTACTGCACCCAATATATCTTACCAAGGGGTAATAGTATTTTCCAGGTGTGGTAAATATCTCACTCTTTGCCCGAACCTTGTAATCAGGAAGTGGAGGAAAAACCTGTTTTTACTGGAAATGAGATATTACTACAATATTTAAAAGCCTGTACAGTTTCTGAAAAAAACTATTGTGCTTGCATCCTTTCTATGTTGTATTCAGCTATCATTTGAGCATCTAATTTCCAGTTTCTTAAGCAAGCATATCATAATTTTAACAATCCTCGTTAGCCCTATAAGGACCATAATCGCCCCGCCACATTGGTACATATATATACTATGCACCCAGGATCTGGAACAACATACCCATATCCAACAGGACCGCCCCAACGCTGCTACAGGTTAAGCAGCAGTTGAAGATTCATCCCTTTAAAGAACACTCCATCACAATGCATTAACCGTCCACAACCCCACTACCTCTCCATTCACTCATTGTCTAAATGCTCGTCTTTGAAACTCTTTAGTGACCCGTTCCCTTGTGGTTAGTTTTGCGCTATACAAATACTGCATAAATACAAACAGGTAATTGTAAATTTTTCTGCATTCCTTTCAATTCATCTCAAACAAATAATATTACACAAGACTGAACTGTGAAACATAAGCGGTCTGGTGAAACATTTCATACAAACTCCACATTTCACCAAACAAGTGAGCTTAGACCTGAATTGTATGGGGGGTTTCTTAAAGTTATAGTGAAATTGTTTAAATATATAGCTTACGCCAGGAGAAATTACATCAGACTTAAGTGTTGTGCTAATATATTGTGCAGAGCAATGTTCCTAGCCCAGTTCATTACCCATTTACACAATTCTGAACCATAAAACAAATTAGCTTCAGAATTGCACCCATTTTATGCCAGGGTGCTGCCATCAAAAACATGGCATGGCTTATAAGTAAGTGTTGCTCAATTATTCCAGTGTGTAAGCAGTTATGTTTTAGTGATCTACTAAAATATTCCATGGTGTTTCTAATAATAAGATGTGTTAGCATGCCACTCCAAGAATGCTGTTCAATTATACAAGCGGTGTGATAACCAAAGCGCATATAGGCCAGGGTTGCTCATTGTCATGCAGTTAGTTCTGTTCACTGGTTAGGGAGGGCTTTACAGTACTCAGGATGTGCAGCAGTGTAACCTTGGCTCCACACTTACACGTCACAAATACGCAACATAAACGTGCTCTTAGCACACGTTATCTGTGAGTCCTAACAATATTAATATACAATGTTTCACTTCACATCATTATTGAAGTGCATTCACGGTAGGATTAGAGATTCATACAGACACTGTGTGATTTAACCATATTAAATGATATACTCTCTAGAGACTTGATGAAAAACCATCTTCACCTATTAAAAGTGTGTTTACTTTAGAAACAACAATGATTTATGTAATGTGTTCCTTACTTCATATTTGCATTTACATGTAGTTCTTAGTCATACTTATACACATGGAGTCAATATTTTACTGTATGCTACATGTGCTACATATGAATCTAATGATCTGACTGTTTTATTCATTTCTGTTTGAATGTGCACATGCATATTAAATATGCACCAGTGATGTAATACTTTAAGTTGTCCTGACTAGGCCTGTTTTCCATTCTGAATAAAATACTGTTTTCAGATCTGCTTGCATTGTCTTTCTTTTGCAGGTGCATTCACAGGATTTGTTAGTTTCCAGAATGGATACAACACTGTACTCGAGCTAGAAAGAGAGCTAGAAGAAGACCTTGACAAGGACCATGGAGAGTCAGAGCATTCAGTGACTGCCTCTATTCATCAATGTATCGAGGAGTCACAGGTACCCAAGGGCGATGTTGTTCCCATGTTCAGACAGGGATATTTTGCCAATGTATCAGATCTCAACGTGAGAGTGGAAAGGAAAAGGGAGCCCCTGATGATGTGGACAGTGGGGTGTTACCTGGGAGAATCTGGTGCTAATGACTGAAGTTCACACGGTCTGCGGTTACAGCCTCTTTCTTTTAGACTTTGAGCGGTTTAGACATCTATGCTTTCCCTTCGATTCTTTACTGAGTGTCGTTTAGGCAACACTTATTCTCCTGACCCATGAAGATTCTTGTCTGAGCTTCAGAAATACTGGCACCTTCCTATACCTTCCTGTTCTTTTCCTATTTATTTTGAATTTCCCTGATTATTTATCTCCCCTGAGGTTTCAAACCATCCTCCTCAGTTTAGATTTAACTTAGATGAGTTTACTCATGTATAAACGAGAGAAGCCGAAACTCTTCTCTGATCACCAAATCCTGTTGCTTATCTTCTGTACTGTTGTGACTGAACTATTTGTTTCCCTTATACCGGTATGCTTAAAGTTCATTAGGAGGTTGGGTTTCCCAGTTGTTTTGCTGTACCTTTACAGCATGGTGCTGATATTTATGTATCTTAACTTGACTGCTAACTTGTAATAAACTGTAACTATGGACACGGATTCCTACTTATTACTGTGTAGCCAAATGGGTTACATTGTCAAACGAAATTGATTGATTTAATGCTAACTTCCTTCTACTCTCAAGCAGCGAAGAAACGTTCCATCGGAGGGCAAATGATAAGAGGGTCGGTCCCGAGAGCTGCACCAGATGCAAGAGGTGTAACAGGCAAACGTTACTTAATATTCTCAGATTATTAACTGTATAGACCCAGACATTAGAACTGTCCTTCGTGTTAGCGAAGCTTTCATAATACAGACAATGGCATACAGGTATCAGTATTGCCCCAGCAAGCAAAGCACACTTTTTATATATATCCACATTGACCCTTAAGAGGTATGCGCATACTCTCACAATAATTTCAGCAACATTTAAAGGTAAAACTCATATGTCATTCATACTGTTAGTTATTGTGCTTCTCTTCCTGGTTATACTTTGCTCTTCTTCTTTCTAGTCCTCTCCTCTTCTTCATCTTTAATTTGCTCCACCATCCTGTTATTGCGATTTTGTTTGTACAAGGATCAGCAAGTAAGGAAGAGCAGGGACTTCTGGGAGATTTTGAATAATGAGTCATATGGGCCTGCATCTTTTCTTCCCTCTTGTTTCAATCACACGAGGCTGGGGTAAAGAGTGAGTTATTTACCACAATTGGTGCCCTTCACAAATGAGACATAACATGCAGACTCTGTATTTAGCTCACCAAAATCTGCATGTTTTGCTTTTTTTTTCAGGCCTTTCTTCTGATACATTTGGGCTCTTTGAAACTGTTGAAATCTTTCCGGGGAAAACAGATGGGACTAGATTGTTCCCGCACAACTCAGAGATCTGACCCCAATGCAAAAACCCCTGTCTGCATAGGGATCAGAATTCAACCCCGGGTTCGTGACCAGGGTCTAAGTTTTCAATCTTTTCAGAAAGCTCTTCTTTCCTTGCTTTCTCTTTCAGGGGACAGGATTGAAGGTCAAGAGGAGGGGGAGAGAGGAGTTGGCCTAACAGCTAGGGCAGTCGACCTCGAATCTGGGGAACCGGGTTCGAGTCTTGGCAACGACGCTGAACATCCTGTGATTCTGGGCAAATCACTTAATCTCCCCTTGCCTAACAAAAAAATGAATGTGTCCTCGTTATGCAACTGGTGCTATGTAAAGCACTCTGATACCCGATACCTTCGGGTCAAGTTCGCGCTAAATAAAACTCTGTAAGATAAAAAAATATGTTAAAAAGAGCCTGAGAGAGAGTGCCTACTTGGACTTTACTATGAGTGGCCTAGTCCTTGTTATGCTATTTGTAGCACCTGATGAAATCTGGCTCTGCTAAATTGGAATTCATCATGTATCATAAATACCACCCAATTATTAGTTTTTGGGGAATAACATGCAGATGTTGGTGCTAACTGCATGTTCTATTAAGCACAGTGCATTTTCCCAGTTAAAGAGCGGCAGGTTTGACCTGCCAGCATTTATCTCAAAACTCTTAATTGTGATAAGTGCCATAACAGTGGTTACCGCACATCTCCAAATTAACCGGGCTGCTGGTAACGAAGGTCTTAAAGATCAGGAAAGTAGTAAAGTATGTATGCTGCGGTTCCACACATTTATTTATAGTTGTTTTGTTTAGCACTAACATGTCACCTTATTAACACTTCATTGCTCTAATTTTTAAAAAATCCCCTTCATGCCTTCGCTCTACTCTAGAGTTTCAAGTCAAGAAAACCGATCAGCAACCAGTTGCTTAGCTGGTTCATCACGCGATTAAGTTGACAAATTAAAAGTACTGGACAAAGGAAGGAATGAGCAATACCTGCTCTTATCAATAAAAACAAACTTGGTGCATAACTAAACCCCAATAGAAACATTTTTCGTGCAAAATAAAAATAGTGTTAGCTGACCATTCAAAAAACAGAAAACAAAAAAATGTGAGGGCTGTGAATAAGTAATGTTTGATTCTTACATTACCCTCCACCCCCATCAGACAAGATATTAAGGCAGGGCATGAGTTAATATTTTACCATTTATTTCATGAAAGGCTGGTGAAAGATGGGAAAGGGCAGCAGAAACCCAAGTATTATTTTATATCTGTTGGGGCATTGCGGAGGCAGGCATGAGTCGGGTGGGGCGTTGCCTAAAAGAATAGCATCTGAACATCCCCAGGCAATATGAAGCATTTTCACTAAGCCTTGGCTGTTAGCCTAAAAGCATATTGAGACCTATTGGTCAATAACTTCAAAGATAAGGGGAAACAAACTGAATGCAAAGTGATGCTGGCTAAATAGGCAGGCTGAATAGCCAGGATTGGCAGAAGGTGGCTTATGTGGCTTTGGCCTACTTGACATTTTCCCAGGAAATACTATAACTATCCCTAGATGAGTGTAAATCAGTTCAGTAGTTTTTGAGATATGTAGTCTAAATAATTGCTGTGTATATTTTGGAGGGTTAATTTTATGTATAGCTTGGCTGCCAATTCTAAACTTATTAACAGGTAAAAAAAATGGGACAAAGATTAAAACTCGATTGGTCTAAGAAGCTTTGTTTCTTGTAGTCCATGTTGGTATTAGAAGTCGGTCATTTCTCCTGAACTCAGCTGAAGGAAATACACAACAGTTTCTGAGACACAGGGTTAGGAGAATTGGCATAGGTAAAGTAGGGGTCTTAAATGGGGGGAGGGAGGTGCCCCCCCTTAGGAGGCCTCAAGAGCTCCGTGGGAGGGGGGGGCACCAAGCCCTGGCCAAAAGAAGCCATTGTGCTGATAACAGTGCTTTATTTTAAGCATACAATATGAGCAGCAGTATGCTGCTCTGTAATCTGCCATCACTAACATCTTTTATCATTTATATCCTAGCTGGGAGAAGTTGTCAAAAGGGAAGGGACTCCAAATATTCTTCAGAAGCTCCACCCCCTTTTCTAATAATCACAATGTGGACACTTAGCTGCAATGTTTAAATAAGTCTAGAGTGGCATACAAAACCCTTGCCAATTTAATAGAATAATTGTGAAAAATTCTGGGGGCCCCAATAATTACTTTTTTCCACAGGGGGGCGCAGCATTAAAAAGTTTTAAGACCAGGGAGGTCAAGGACATGACCTGACCTGATCGAACACATAAATAGGCAAAGAGCACACCTGAATGTAGACAACACGCTAGAGTCTTTGGCCTTGCCCTGTATCAGTTAATTTATGTGCACTGGTACACAGACATAGCCTTTGGTCATGCACTGTGTGATATGTGTAGGGAGAGTAGCCCCTCCATCATATTCTACTGAAGCCCACTCACAAAGGAGGCACCGAATAGAAGAGTTTGCCTTTTTGGTCGACATTAACCTAAGGGGTTCAGATTCTTTTCGGAGGCGTCTCTTTTGAGTTACACCCTTGTGTACCTAACACACAGTGGTACTTAAAAGTTTTTTTTTTGCATCAAAGTTGTGCCCCTATTAAGGACCACAGGCCCGACTGGAATCACTGAAGATCGTCGTGATTGTGCTAGATACTATGATTTTAGAGTTTGTGAATTGCAGGCATAAATTGATGAGTGTGAGTCTGGTAGTATTATCCCTACCTCTTACCTACTTGTGTTTGATGAATGCTACAATAAATCCAGGGTACATGAGTGGATGGGTGAGTGAGTGCATGGATGGATGAATTAGTAACTGAATGAAGACATGGATCAATAAACAAATTAGTGATTTGGTGCTTGGAGTAATGGATAAGTGAGTTCATGGATAAGATAGATGAATGACAGCATGGATGAGTATGTGGGACATAAATGAATATGGGTCTGCAGCTGGCTGGGTAAATAGAGGAGTCCATGGATGATGAATGGTGAGTAAAATGATGAGATATGTTGGTCAGGATGTGCAAGTGTAGAAGGATTCTTAAGCACTTGGGGATGTGTGAGAGAATGAAGGCCCTGGAGTTTTGCATTAGTGCTGCCTGTCTGTGGCAGAGGATAACAGACAGTGCCTGCACTAGGGCAGATTTGTAGGGATCCATGTAGGAAATTGCATATATAAGATCTCCCAACGGATGTTTCTGCAACAGAAATAGGGAGAATTCTATATGCCAATTAATCTTCCAAGAGGAGAATTGCAAGATTAATTTGAATAAAAGCTGAAAAAACATTTTACAACCCAGGTCTAAATTTCTATAGGTAAACATATTTGCTAGTCAAATGTTTTATTCACATTTAAGCCATTCCCTATGCCTGTTGGCCTGTGTGATCACTGCATGCTTCAAAGCTGCCAACAGAGCTTGGCTCCTCTTCTTCGGGGGTATCAGGCTGGGGGTACAGTGGGAGCCAGGGGAGGAACTGTGATAGGAAACCTCCTAGTCGGATGCTGGTAAACTGGAAAAACTCCATGTAAAAAATAACAGCTACAATCAACCAACGGCCAACATGGGTTGGATAAGCTCTATGAGACAAGAAAAACTATTTAATCAGATCTCCCCACCAGATCCACTGTCTACCAAGCAAAGACGTTTACCAGAACACCGCTGCTGCCATAGAGCAGTGAGTGTGAGTGTGCACATGCTGTTAGTGCACTTGCTCACACTTAGGTGGCTCCCATGGATGGTGTGAGTATAGTGAAGGCCAGATGGCGCTCCTCATATACCCATGGCACCCAAGACACCAGCCACCGTGCCAGAGTACTGAAGAAGAAAGGAGGCAGGGCCATCTCATAAACAAGGTGGGACCAGACAAACTCTTCTAACTTACTGGCCAATCAAAATGATACGTATGTATTAAGTCCTGTGCTTAATTTGAACTGGTGGTTTACGGTGCTCAGCAACAGCACTTATGCCAATCTGACACGTGGTGGCACTGCTTGTCTAATTTAGAGATCAGTACAACAACACTTGTTTATTAATTCAGTATACTTTGAAACTTACTAGTACCTGCCGTCCAAGCCATTCTTATAGCTTTGGGGGCCTGGGATAGTCGATAAAGTGGGTGTATGATGGTTAATAGTTGTGGCAACAATATCATTGGCAGTGGCCTCCTGGCGAGGGCCATGGCACTTATTTATTTACAAACTAAACCCTGGTACGGTCACACTTCTCTCCGCCCCATAGCCATTCACAGCTGAGTCCAATTAGGAAAGGGGAGATTTTACAGAGGCAAAGTATATACGTCAGAGATGAAGATGGGAGGAAGATAGGAAATTGGCAGCTCCCTAACAGCAGTCCTTCTTTCTTACCGGACTCTGCAGCCTTACCGAACCATTCCTAAAGCAACCCTCTCCGCACCCCCCAATGGAGAAAACAACTTACCTCAAACATCGGACACGAAGCAAGAGAACACTGACAGTTTCCAAAGAGACATCTCTCACAGGAACGAACTGAAATCACAACCAGTCTATAGATCTAGAAGACTAGGTTTGCTCAGTACTTTGATGAAAAGTGGATATAGAGTGTACATCCCTCAAATTGTCTTATGTTGCATTTGGACCTAACAAAAATAATTCTAATACCCAATTGTGATGGTGGTTAGTCAAATCTTTGCACGCTGCTATTTGTCTTAACGATATGAGCAAATTATATTGCCCCTGCATAGCATTTTGTTTTGTAATTCATCTCAATTTAAAAATGTAAAAATCTGACTTTCTTCTTTCATATATGATTGAGATCAGGGTAACTGGTGATGCATCAGGCTGGACTGGTGAGACACATAAGGCCAAAAATGTAGTAAGCCAGAACAATTATAGAAGGATCCTCAATAGACATACAAGTATCAACGGGTAAAAAAATAATTGGTGTCGCTTTTTATATCTTGCACAATGCTTTCAAGGAGGCCCTAGGTGTGAGCATCTGGCAGCAGTTCCCACCTAGTCATAGTGTTAAAATTATTGTGACATGAACTTTGCAAGACGATGAGATAAGACGACCAACCCTCCTTGCTGCAGAGCCCTCTAAGCGGAGGTACATTAAAAATTGTCCTCAAAGGAACAATTATTGCCACAGTGATTGCCAATCACTGGCTACTGCCTTGCAATTCACAAGATAAATCACAGTGACTCTGCAATATAACATTTTCTTACATTAAGGTTTAATTATGATTAAAAAGTGTTGCTATTTTTATTTTGGTTTTAAAGGGGATTTGGTTGACACTATGGTCCCAATTACGAGTTTTGCGGTCCAGGGGTCGCCAGACTCGCAGGCAGCCCCGCCGCAGCCATCAGGGAAAGGCTGTTCCCTGGCGGTGTAGCGCCGGTGTTGAGGCATTCATATGCTTGGCAGGACAGTCCCACCAAGAATATTAGCAGTTTCCTCTCCGCCAGGGTTATCATGGTCGTTCCTCCTCCATGAAAACCCTGGCAGAGAGAAAACAGGGCCCCCTTGTGCCTCTGCGCCCTGTGCTTGCATACAGGGGTGGGTGGGTTGGGGCACAACATGTGCCCCTCTGTGTGCATGCACACCAGTTCCTGCACGGCATGAACTTTCAATCCATGCCATGCAGGAACTGTTTTTGGAGTTCCCATTGCAGTCCCGTTTTTAGAGGCACCACCGTGGTAACGCACAAAAAAAGGCTACTCCTAATCTGGTGGGCAGTCAGCCCACACCTTTGGTGGTGCAGAGGTGGGCAGACCCGGCGCTGCACCGCCAAAGTCATTATCAGGCCCTAAGTCCATACAGCAATTATATTGTTTTTAAAGGTGATTTGGTTGGCACTAAGGCCTCGATTACGAATCTGGTAGTCCACAGGCCGACAGACTCACGGAGGCGAGGCAGTCTCCTGACCACCCTATTAGGAATCGGGCAGTCGAACTGCCACTAGTGAAAGAACGTTTCCTGGCAGTGGTGCAGCAGTGTAGAGGCATCCAAATGCTTGGCGCAAGGCTTTTCCTCTCTGCTAGGGTTCTCATGGCTGGTTTCTCCTCCATCAAAACCCTGGCGGAGAGGAAATTTCCCTGCACTCCGTGGATGCACACGGGAGGGGCCCAACATGTGCCCCCTGTGTAATGCACACTAGTTCCTGCACGGCATGGACTTTTTAGTCCATGCAGCAACTGTTTTTGGCGTTCCCATTGCGGTGCCCATTTTTAGAGGCACCGCCGTGGGAACGCCAAAAAAAAAGCCAGCCAGACTGGAGGAAACTCCTAATCTGGCAGGCGGCCATACCATGCTTTTGGCAGTGAGGCGGGTGCGGGCCAGGCGTCTCACCGCAAAAGTCATAATCAGGCCCTAAGTCCATGCAGCAAAGATACTGTTTGCATTTGAAATGTCATTGCAAATTACACAGAACTTATTTTGTGTTATAGTGAAAGAGGCTTATTTCAACAAATTCAAAATGAGAGCTATAGGGGGGGCGTGGTTTCCGCCCATCGAGGATAGCGGCTCTTTTCTGATGCTCCCGGGTTCGGGAGGTAAGCGCCGTATTTCTCTCGCGTATTAGCGAGTGAGAGAATGCTATAAACGAGAGACAGGCTTTCCGAGCGCATGGAGTGCCGAAATATGCCGTTTCTGTGCTTTTGTCTCCTGGTGGGCTGCTTTTAATTACCTTTGATTGCTCCGGCGGTTCCGTTTTCGGAACGGCCGCCATTTTGTTTTTTCGGCTGAGGAGAATGTAAGTTTCTACATTTTTGGTTTTTCCTACTGCCACTTTTTCTTCAGTTGTTTACCAACTTCTGCTGTTTCATTGCTGCATCCCTGGAAATTAGGAAGGTGCGTAACTTGTAAAGCATTTTTTCCACTGAATCAGCCGCCATTTTATTTTATGCATGCACCTCACAGGACTGCTCTTCTATGCTGTTTTCCTCACATGATCCAGTTCTTCTTTCACTGATGATTTTTCTTCACAAGGATTTTCGTTTTGGATGTTGAACTTGTTTTTCTGGTCCTGCCTCATTTTTTCGGATATGCAGACTTGATGGCTAATTCTTTAATTTTGTTTTGAGCTCTCGCTTCAATGATGCTTGTGATGTTCGCTTGATACTTACTGGTCTGACTTTGATGTTCAACATTTAGCCAGTGTTTTTCTACTTTTGGGCCTCGTTTCTCCCCTCCTCCTCTCACTTAGAGTATTGGACTTACCACCTATGGGGAGAACGAAAGGCTCTCTTTCTCAACAGACCGCACCTAAGCATATCCTCATCAAAAATTTGCGAATTTTTACTGCCTTTTCCAAGCTTGAGGATTCTTTGTCACTTTCACAGGATCCTGCGGTGAATATGGATTCCTCTCCCTCCCCGGTGCCTCCTGCGAAATCTTTTACCAAGCGTTTAAAGCAAAACCCGCCTTCTCCACCTAAATCGGCTTCGCCTGTTTCCATGGAGACGCTCTTGGAAGAGATTAGAGCCCTTCGTCCCTTTATGGAGGAAACAAATAATAAATTACAAGTCCTCACTGATACTTGGGCACAACTTGACTCACGAATTACTGCAGTTGAAAGTCACATGTCCTCTTTTACAGATACTATCACTAATGTATCTCATCTTCAATCCCAAGTATCTGTCCTCCAGCGCCAAGTCGAGGATCTTGAAAATCGTAATAGGCGGAACAATCTGCGCATTTATGGTTTGGTGGAGGGATCGGAAGGGTCGGATCCTCCTGCCTTCTTTAAAACTTTTCTACCCAAGATTCTCCACATGCCAGAAAGCACTACTCTTAACATTCAACAGGCCCATAGGTTAGGACGTCTCCCTTCGAATGCGTAATCTTCACAGAGACCGAGAGGTGTCATCTTATACTTCTTGGAGTACACAGACCTACTAAAGGTTTTGTCAGCAGCTAAATCCTCTCAGCGCATCACCTGGTCCGGTTCCACTTTGTTTTTCGCTCAAGATTATGCCAAGTCTACTGCTAACAGACGTAAGGCCTTTCTTGATATGAGACCTACTCTTCGTACCTAGGGTGCACGCTATGGACTCTTTCACCCCTGCCTATTTAAAGTCACGTTCAATAACAAGACGACATCCTATGAAGATCCGCAGCAGTTACAGAGTTTCCTAAACTTTCACAGGACGGAGACCATGGAAGCTTCGGGACCTTTGTCTTCAAATGTTACTTGATGTTATGATGTCTTTTCTTATGGTTCTTTATTTACTGCTCTTCTTTCTTATCGTTCTTCATGTAATTCTGGTGTTCTTTCTCGGCTTGGCTTGTCTTTTTAGTTTGATCTGATACCTAATGGTTTTGTTTCATTTATTTTACATCTCCTATTTTTTCATCACTCAATGTACTAAATAGTTTTCATGTTTTTTGTTCCCTCTAGCATTCATAGATATCCTATATTTTTGGCGTTTTGCCCCTCGTCTTCCGTTTGGTCGGCCTGGATGGGCTGTTTCTCTCGTGTGGCCTCACCCCTCCCCCCTTGTTCCCTTGGATCCTCTTCATGTAAGTATGTCTTCTGTTCACACTTTCTTTTTATGCCTTTTTTGCTGTTTTTTACCACTGTTCCTCTTTTCCTCTTTTTCTTCCTCTTTTTCTTTTCCCTTTCTCCCTTTCTTTTCTTCCCTCCTACGCTTCCCTCATTCTATTCTCTTTTTCCTCTCTTTAAACACTCGCAAATTCATACTCCTTCTTTATTGTTCTTTTCCCCCTTCGAATTTTTTCAATTTACTGTTCTTACTTTTCTCCTCTTTTATCTCTTTCTTCGTACTTTTTTAAATTTTCAATTATTTGTTCTTCTCAATCTCAGTTCTGTTTATCGCATTGTATGTTCATGGTTTTTGATTTTAAACTTATCCAGTCAAGTTCAGAATTATCACATGGAACGTTAAAGGATTAAATAATCCTATCAAAAGACAACGAGTTTTATCCCATTTAGCAAGATTAAAAACTGATGTTGCTTTTCTTCAGGAAACCCACCTTTCTGAGGCTGAAGCGTCTAAATTAAAAAAATGTTGGGTGGGCAATGTGTTTTCTTCTCCAGCTTTAGGTAAGAAGAATGGTGTTCTCATTCCTTCTAATAAAAAATGTAATGTTTCGGTGATTTCTCAAGAGTCAGATTCTGAGGGTTGCTGGATAATTGTTAAATTACTTATTGACAAAATACCATTGGTTTTCTTTAATGTCTATGCTCCAGTTTCTGTTGATAATGTTTTTTGGTTGCATATTTCTGATAAGTTGCTCTCACTTGAAGACGATTATATTGTTTTTGGTGGTGATTGTAAACAAATTTGTGACTCCATTTTAGATAGGAACTCCCCAGTCAGATTTGTAAACACCAAAATGCACTCACAATTTACTTCCACCATTCGTCAAAAATCTTTAGTTGACATTTGGAGACTGTGTCATCCTGATCTCCGAGAATACAGTTTTTTCTATCCCCCACATAAATCACAATCTCATATTGACTATCTCTTTTTAAGTAAACCCTTAACGCAGCATGTACTCCACTCAGAAATAGGGTCCATTTTAATTTCTGACCATGCCCCGGTCTCTGTTGACTTTGACTTACTTCCTTATACCCCGTTTACTGGACGTTGGCGTTTTAATAACTCATTGCTCGTGGATCCTAATTTTTCCGTCCAATTCAGTTCTTTTGCTTCGGAATTCTTCACCATAAATACATCTCACGATACTTCTCCTGCTATGGTTTGGGACTCTTTTAAAGCAGCTGCCAGAGGCTTCATTATTAATTTTGTTTCTCGGAAGAAAAAAGCTTTTGAGAAACACTCGGCTCAATTGCTTGCCAACATTAAAAAATTAGAATACGCTTATTACCACTCGTACTCTGAAGCTTCTTTGAAAGATCTTATTACTGCTAAAATCACCTTTAACAAATTATCTACGGAGGCGGCTTCTTCTTATCTTTTGAAGAGTAGTGCTCGTTACTATGGAGGTCAGAACAAAATGGGGAAATTATTGGCTAATTATCTAAAAACACGTCGGGATAGAATTAGAATAGACTCTTTGACTGCTTCTAATGGTGCTGTACTTCTCAAAGATGAAGAAATCTTAATTGAGTTTGTCTCCTTCTACAAAACTCTTTATACTCCTGAGACCCAACCGCTTCACTCTGATCTTTCTTCCTACTTCCAATCCATTACTCCTCCCCCCTCGCAACACATTGATTTTGATTCACTTCAGCTACATATTACATTGCCGGAAATTACCCATGCCGTATCGGTTTTACGACGAGGAAAAACTCCTGGCCCTGTCGGATTTACCATTGAATTTTATGAACACTTTTCGAAACTTCTTCTCCCACAACTTCTTCTTTTATTTTCCTCTTTTATCAATACTGGAGCGTCTCACGGTACCTTTCAGGATGCTATGATTTGCTTAATTCCTAAAGAAGGCAAAGACCCTTCTTTCTGTAAAAATTATCGCCCGATATCTTTAGTGAATACGGATTACAACATTTTTGCTAAAATTCTTGCCTTACGTATTGAACCAGTCTTACCTGAGATTCTTGGTTCGGAGCAATCGGGCTTTGTAAAAGGCCGTTTATCTTCTGATAATTCTAGAGTCTTTTTTAACATTCTTAGTAAGGCCTCTTCCTTAGATTACCCGCTGGCTGCCATTGCTTTAGACGCCGAGAAAGCTTTTGATAGGATTGGTTGGGATTTTATGTTCCATGCTCTTAAATGGATAGGGTTCCTCTCTAAATTAATTTCCTTGATTTCTCTCTTATATTCTGGTCCCAAAGCATCTATTTTTGCTAACGGTAGGACTTCTGATTATTTCTCTCTTTCTAGAGGTGTACGTCAGGGTTGCCCCCTATCTCCTCTCCTATTTGTTGTGGCATTAGAGCCTTTCCTCACCAAAATTAGACAGGATTCTCAAATCACAGGGTTCCATTTGGGTCCCCGTCAAGTCAAAATGTCTGTCTATGCAGATGACATTCTTTTATATTGTTCCAATCCAGATACTTCTCTTCCCCCTTTCTACTCTCAGGTAGATACGTTCTCAAAACTTTCAGGGTATCGCCTAAATCGCGATAAATGTGAAGTCTTGCCCCTTAATGTCTTGTGTCTTAAACATTACTTTGTTCACACTGGTTTTTCCTGGCAATCCTCCAAATTAAAATACTTAGGAGTATGGTTCTCCCCGTCTATTTCCGAAACTTTAAAACAAAATTTTGATTACATTACAAAAAAACTAAATGATTCTATTACTAAGTGGCACCCTCTTTTTCTCTCTTGGTGGGGTAGGTTGGATTCTATTAAGATGATGCTTGCTACCCTTATTTTATATTCTCTTTCAATGATTCCTGTACATATTCCTGATTATTATTTTAAGAGATTAGATCGCATTTTATTAAAATTTCTCTGGAAAGGTAAACCACCTCGGATAGCTTTATCTACTCTCAAAAAAGGTAAGTCAAATGGTGGGCTTAAGTTTCCTGACTTTAAATCTTATCATGCGTTCTCTCTAAAACAAGCCTCTTCTTGGCTCTCCTTGGAATCCCCTACTTATCCTCCAATTTGGCTCAGTGTTGAGAAGTCTTTTACTTCCCCCTTCGCCTTTATGGAATCCCTTGCTTTCTCTGTACGCACCTCTTCTTTACGTCATCCTTTTATTTCTTACACTTGTAAGCTCTTAACTCTTCTCCTACCATCTTCCTACCCTTCGCTTATCTCACTTTCTCAACAGCCTATTTGGCATAACAAATTGCTACGCATTAAAAATCGTGCTTTCTATTGGAAGACATGGCACTGTAAGGGGTTGAAGTGGATTTATCAACTCTTGATCGATAATAAACATTTATCCTTCTCAGTCCTTCAGTCTAACTTTGCCCTTCCTAATTCCTTTAAGAAACAATATGACCTCCTACTCCCTTCTCTTCTCCATTATCTTTCATTACTCCCACCTTCTCCAAATTATCCTACATCATGTTCTACATTATCTCCATTATAAAACGCCTCCCCTTCTGCATCCTCCCTTTACAAAGGCCTTTTATCTCTTTCGACGCAGTGCAAAGTAGGGACTGCATTGGCATGGGAAAAGGACTTATTACAATCCTGGTCTATCTCCTTGTGGGATAAAATATGGTTAAAGATCCATAAAACTTCACGGGCCTCCAATACCACTCAGACTCTTTATTTTGTATATCAACGCTCATTATACTCACCCGCACACTTAGCTTCCTTCTCTTCCACCACTTCATCACACTGCTGGTCCTGTCCATGTTTAAAGGCTGACTTAAAGCACATGTTATTTGAATGTCCCAATATTGCTAAATTTTGGCGTTTAGTTTGGTCTCAAATTAACAAAATTTTTAACACTAAAATTCCCTTTTCCCTCTCAAATTTTTTTCTAGGTTCTTTATCCCCTTCATGGCCTCCACCTCAGTCACATTTTCAGTTGATTGATTTGTTACTTGCTATTGCCTTACACCTAATCACCTCAAATTGGAAACATGCAGATAAAGTTACTTATAGAGCCTGGTGGAACGCCATCTGCTTTCACCATAGACTTGATACTAATTATGTTACCCCTGTATCATTAGCAATTAAAAGGGATTTGTTATGGCTCCCTCTCACTACATATTTATCTGCTTCCGCCTCTTCAAGTACTTCAGTTACTGCTAATGTGAGAACGTCGGATGATGTTCGTAAACCACCTTGATCTGGTTTTCGTTGTCTTTTGTTTGAATAATCTAATACTGTTCTCCATATTTTACTCGTACAATTATATCGTTATATTCTTTTTACAGTCTTAAGTTACATGCAATG
Source organism: Triturus cristatus (assembly GCF_964204655.1). Lineage (NCBI taxonomy): Eukaryota > Metazoa > Chordata > Amphibia > Caudata > Salamandridae > Triturus > Triturus cristatus. The sequence continues at coordinate 504,335,196 of NC_140582.1, forward strand.
CAATGTTCCATTTTATTTCTTTTATTGTCATAGTTTGTTCTGAACTCTTCCCAATGGTATTTATATTGCTTTCTTCCCCCACCCCATTTTTCCTCTTTTTTCTTTTCTTTTCTTATTCTAGGTTACCGTGTTATTGTCACCAATATGCTTAATATCCTTTATTGTATTTATCATATTTACTTATGTTTTCTCAACGGACTTTAATTGTATATTATATTTTCTTCTTGCTCTCAATAAACTTAAAATTAAAAACAAAAAAAATGAGAGCTATATCTTGTAGCTTAGTCATACTTCCAGATCCACAGCATATGTCAGCTTGTGGTAGTTTACAAAGGTCAATATATTTTTTTAACAGCAATTGTTATTGGTTTCTTCGTATAAAGTACAAATGAGCCCTGTTAACAACAATGCTTGCAAAAGACTCAATCACAGGCAATCGCTTACGGTCGCATTACAGACGATCTTTTTTTTGTCAGCTGCACCACTACAGACAGGGTACGAAAACAGTCTCGGTCAAGGTTTATAAGGTACAGCCAATCCTGAGACACGAGGTCACATCCCCTCTGAACGCTATGGCAAGTAAACACCCCCAGCTAGTTTTAACCTTGTTGGGCCCCATCATCTTGGACAACAACACACAGAGTACCTAAATCTTGGCACACTGCCCACACTTAGGGTGTCACATTAAAAGAAATTAGTTTCGGTGATTTGATGCCCCCTTTTAAGTTACCCTAGGAAGTCAGGTATTACCAATTTCCACTTGGCCCAGTATAATAGATATTGCCAATCTTTGTATTCACAGTGTATTTATTCCTAACTTTAACATGTTCAGTAAAATATAAAATATACTGTCAGGGGCTGATGCACAAAGGTAAACTTACACCTCTGTGTAAGTTTACTCTTTTTCAGTATTCAGAAAACTGCATTTTAGTACGAAGAGTCCACCGTCGGGCCAGAGAACTCCACACAGGGCTACTTGCTGTTACTTCTTGGTTGCAAGAGATGGACATACTATGGGTACTGCTCTCGTTTTTTTTGTTAATTGTTTTCAACGCCATTTTGTCTTCTCAATAAACACCACAGATCTAAGATTATCTTCTCTAGATGAACTTTAAAAAATACTTTTTGTAGCCTCCTAAAATCAAACCAGGCGTTCACCATGCTCTCAGATGTGGGCTATTGAAATTACAGAACATGGCGAATATGCGGTACTTCTCCAAGAGGGCGCGTTCTCCACTATTTCCATGCTAAAAACGGACACTGGGAAAAGGAGGATGGATACACTGCGGGTAAAAGAAGTTGTAAGAATCAGAATTTATTATAAATCGATTTACTAATTAACAAAAACAAACTTTTCTTGATACCATCGTGCATTTATTTTCATTTACCCAGATGTATATAATTTACAAATTACTATCAGAAAATTTGCTTCCATTACAATTAAGGGTGACAAAAAGCCATTTCATCCAGGGCTGTGTAAATCCTTGCACTCTTCCTGCTGGGGCGCAGAACAATACATGAAAGAGCTACGTCAGTCGCATTCTCCTTTCAGTAAATATGTGCGAATGCATTCGGAAATAGTTCCCCGAGTCGCATCTTATGTAAATATACAGCAGTTGTGAAACAGGAGACAACCTTTCATTGAGCCCATAGCTGTACAATTGGTATCAAGGCAACAAGATTTATTTTAAATATTTACAGCTGCCAACACTGAATATCGCACTAACTGTGTGTCAAACGAACAAGGCAAAGTTCGTATTTTTGGAAGCATCTGTACCACAACCAGTGATTATCACAACATTTAGTACACATTTTGTTGATGGATACAACAGGGAACAACAATAGCAGTGAATAACAGTCGCACAGCAATGAAGTAAACTGTAAATTCGATAAAATATACGCTTTTTTTGCCTTATTTTCTTACACTCTATGTAAGTTATTAGGTCTATGAAACATTACCATCATTATAATAGCTTTATTTCGATCAAAACAGATCATAAAAGCACAAATACAAATTCCTTAAAAGCAATTATTGCACATTTTAGTCCTACACGTCCATACATTTTATAATAATAATAACCCCACTCCAACCAAACCAGACAGCAGCCCCAAATGCACAGCATTAGGGGGAAGCAACAGCTTCTCTTGTTCTCATAATATCCTACATACATTATTTGTGGGGAGAAAAAGAACAAAGCATGATTCATGTAAAGTGACAGTGCAACTGAACTTAAAACGACCAATATAAAATTAATGATCATAAAATTATCAGTATAAAAATATAAACAAGAGAGGGATACGGGGCGCTTGTAGGTCCAGCCTACTGGCCCCAGAGGATCCTGTCAGAAGAAGAGGTATGCAGTTCCTATGGTAGGAGGAGGGAGGTCGAGGCTAGGTCAGCTAAGCACCCTCACCCTGATGTGGGGACGGGGCGTCTCACACACCCGGCTGGGTGTCATGCTTCATCCTAGGGCATGCTCCTCGGCAGGCCGGCGCTGAAATGCCTGACGGGCACCCTATGAGGGGCTCTTTGTCGGAGATCTTTTTCCAAAGCTGTTAAGTGTGGTGCAGGTGTTAGGGCCTCGTGGTGTGGTGAACCAAGCACTCAAAAACCTAGCATTGAGGTACCTTTCCTAAGATGGACCGAACCAGTGTGGGTGGTAATTTAGCTCCGTCGAAGTACAGGCAGAGGGTACTTTACAATTGTTAACGTCAGCTCAATCAGAATCCATTTGACGGGAACCTACCTCAGAATCATTGCACGAATATAGATTGCTGAATTGGTATACCCAGTCCTGCGGTTGGATAGGATACTTTGCAGACTTCTTGCCTTCATTAGTTTTCAATGTTGGAATAGCCCAAAAGCTTACATTATCCTTAAACTTGGTAGCATTAATCATCTCATCCCAAAGTGAATCCTCCCGATCCCTTTTAACAGACTCCAGTTCTTTTTCATATGTGGCTCTACATATCACAAGTTGTGGTCTGTTCCTTTCCTTGACAGCTAATAACAATTGTGTTTTAGCCAGCCTACACGCATTATTATACCAAGAGATTACCTGCTGGACCATTTGGTTACGCTTAATATCTTGTGCCATGGACTTCCTGATAGTTTTAAAGAGTTTCCCAAGGGTCTTGACCAAAAACAAGCCCCAGTCTTCTACAGCAAGGGTATCCAATATCGCCACCTGTTCCTTAGCCACAATACTGACTGGCTCCAAGACCTCCGGGTGCTTCTGAACCCATCTCTATTTAATAACCTTCCCATTATTGGAGAGTTCAAAACTCCCAATTACCCTATGGTCATAAAATGGCATGGTGTTAGTAGAAAGCCCCATCAGAGGCAGACTACAGGCATTATGGTCACTGCCTAGCCTCTCCAGGACCACCTTATCCTGGACATATCTTCGGCATTTCAGGCTAACAAAGCAGTAGTCGATACACAGAGTGCTACCTAGCCTATTAAAGGTATATCTGCCGTCAGAAATAATCGATCATTAAAACATTACAAAATAAGTCATATTCGTCTTGACATAACCTTTACACATGGAAAGCAGCATCTTTTAATAATTCCTCAGTGCCTCACTTCATTGTCCTTACTATGGTATGCACAAGCTACAGTGGCCAACCATTGGTACGTTCCTAAATGTTTTATAAATACTTTTAGATTAGGAGGACAACTCCTATCTGAGCCCCTCTATGGACCTGACATTGGTCAACAGTCAATGACCACAAAGTTCCTCAATAATTTACAAAAACTTAAAGATTGCTAGGACAACCCTTATCCAAACCCACAGATGGGCTCAGCAATCTGCATGGTCAAAGTCCTTAAATGTCATCCCTTTCACTTTACTGGCATTTCATTTCACCTATTCTCACTTCACTTGTAATCTCAGGCTAAAGCTTCTGGATCTCTAGAAAAGTATTCTCTATATCGCAAGAACTTTATTCCATGAGAGAAGAAACAGCATGACCATGATCCAGCCATTAGGTGATTCCCTTAGTGAAGACACTCTTTCTTCCAGAGAACCTGGACCCTGTTTTTAGTGTATTCAGAAGAATACGATCTTAGCCTGAATATAGGAGGGGGACAAAAATGAAGAGCAACTGGAGTTTAAAACTTTGTTGAAAAATTGATAGCAAGCAGAGAAAGACGAGGAAGGGCAGTAGTTTGGACAAAACTATTTCAGAAAGTGGAGCACTGGTGAGAAGCATGTAGAGATTTGCAGGGAATATGAGCAAATGATTCAAAATAAGTGGGTTGACGTGATTGCATATGATCGACCAAAGGCATATGTTAACGCTTTGTCACACCTATATCTGCTCTATTCCATAAATCCATGTTTACTGTTGGGATATTACAACTAAAATCCCATTTATTCAGATATTCAGATTATTAATGGACTGAAATAAAATGATTGCCTAGCTTGTGATTTGCGTAACTTTCACATTCATTCCCAGTTGCAAAAATACCTATGACATTAGGTCGCCATCTGAAGTTGCCACATAGAAATAAGCCACATTACAACAATGTTTTTATCATCTCTAGTTACCATAAAGATCCATGTGCTGTAAGACTATGTTGTGCTCCTACCTCTCCTTTACTAGACTTTGAATTCAAAGTCACCACAAATCAAATAGCTGACAAGATCAGACTTGCTGCAAAATTCTTAACACAGCCATAACTTAGAAAGTGTGTACTCTCGGTTATTAGATAGTATATTGGTTTTCTATACAATTACAACATGAAGACATATTTCAAATAAAATTTCAGCACCTTACTCCAATCTGAGCCTTCACTAAAAATTACTAAAATCCTTGGGCCCAATATTAATATACCTTTCTTTATCAGTTGTATTGAAAATAACATAATTTCGTTTATCAACCCAAATCGCAACAATTAGAGACTGCTACAAGTATTAAGAAATGCAAAAAATACCACTCCCCCCTCTGGACTCATATCGTCCTGGACCACGCGCAAGTCGGACGCATTGCCCCCCTCAACCCATGGCACTTCAAAAACCCCAAGATACGAAAGGATCTGATCAAATCCATGGATGACTACTTTACAGAAAACGAGCATACGGTTGACTCCCCCCAAACACTCTGGGAAGCGTTCAAAACTGTTGTCCGAGGGCAGGCCCTTTCCCTAATAGCGGGTGCAAAGAAAGATAGACTGAAAGACATCTCTGATGTCGAGCATAGGGTACACCGCCTGGACCAGACTGTCAACTCAAACCCCACACCCGATGCGCTACACGAACTAAGACTCTGCCAGGACGAGTATAGAACCCTAGTCACAGAGCGCGCCAAAATAATGGGACAAGAAAAACTGGGCCGTATATACGACTGGGGAGACAAGGCGGGGAAATTGCTAGCCTGGCTAGACAAGAGAGAGCGTGCTAGTCGTCTGGTGCCTGAACTCCAAGGGACCGACGGTAACCCTGTGACAGACCCCCAAGCCATAGCTACCCAATTTGCAGCCCATTACCAAAAGGTGTATACTTCGGTGGCCCCCCACACACTTGAGGATTCTATCGCCCTACTCAGAGACATCTCCCTCCCTACCCTGCCAGATACGAGTCGCCAATTTCTAGATAGCTCCCTCTCTACGGACGAAATCGCGCTGGCAATTTGGACGCTTCGACCTGGTAAAGCTCTTGGCCCCAATGGTATCCCTATCGAGCTCTACAAGCTCCGCCCTGACAAACTGGGACACTATCTCCAGTCCATGTATAACTCCAGCCTGGAGACGGGAATACTACCGTTAGACCAGCGCTTGGCCACCATCGTCACCATATACAAAGAAGGGAAACCCAAAACTGATTGCTCCTCCTATAGGCCCATCTCCCTACTTAACGCCGAGCCTAAAATCCTAGCTAAAGTACTCTCTAACAGACTGATCAAGGTCATAGGGGACCTTGTCCATCCAGATCAATCCGGATTCATGCCTCGGCGCAATACTGCACTTAACCTCCGCAGGGTGCACGGGGTACTGGGCAGGGCCCCAACCATACGTGAGGACGCCATTGTCGCATCCTTAGACGCTACTATGGCTTTTGATACCATCGAATGGAATTACCTGTTTGCAGTACTAGCAAAACTTGGATTTGGCCCGGTCTTTATCAGTTGGGTGAAACTCCTATACGCTCACCCCATGGCGCAGGTGGTCGTAAATAACAGACGATCCGCCCCCTTTGTGCTGGGTCGTGGCACCAGACAGGGCTGCCCCCTCTCCCCTCTCCTATTCGCTCTGGCCCTCGAACCCCTAGCAGCGTGGATACGCAACGACGTGGTCATTCGCCGACTACAATGGGCGCCGGGAGGGGAGGACCGTATTTCTCTGTACGCAGACGATCTCCTCCTTTATCTCGCCTCCCCTAAGAGATCCCTTATTGTACTGTTTGACATTCTAAACGTCTTCGGGCGATACTCTGGGTTCCGGATCAATTGGCAGAAGTCTCTCATATATGTTCTAAGTGGGGACTCCCCTCAGTTGCCTCGGAACTGCCCGATATCGGTGGCCGCAGACGGTTTCACGTACCTGGGCATATTTATCTCCCTAGATCCGACACTCCGATATTCCCGCAATTTGGGCCCACCCTTGCAACGCCTTAAGAGCGACATTATACACTGGAAAACACTCCCCATCTTCTTATTGGGCAAGGCAGCATTATTCAAAATGATGTCCCTACCACGCTTTCTATATGCACTGCAGAACGCCGCGGACCCTGTGCCCACTTCATATTTTGGGGAGATAGAGGGCCTGCAGAGGGACCTACTCTGGGGTGGACGGCCACGTATAGCCTTCACAAAGCTCACACTTGGGTGGTACGACGGTGGAATTGGGCTGCCTGACATTAAAAAATACTATTGGGCGGCTCACCTCACAGCCATTAATCATGGCACTTATGGCCCCCCTGATGCCCCTGGATTCCGTATGGACCGCTGGCTACTCCCCGGCGGGACGTACAACCGAGCACTATATTCCGTACCTGGCAAGATCCAGCTGACGGGGCCCACCAACCACACGGTTAAGGTATGGCACGCTGCGACAAAATCACTGGGCTGGGCAAACAAACCAACGCTAGCTACCCCGCTCTGGGACTCACAAAAGTTAGGATACCTGGGCGACTCAAAAGGTTTTGATAAGTGGGACCTTATCGGTATTTCCACTATCGGAGATCTTTGGACGGCGGAGGGAGTGAAGTCGTTTAACACGCTCCAGACGCAACACTCAATGGCTGACTCAGAGTTGTTCAGATACCTCCAGGTCCGCCACGCGCTACAGGCCGCATTGCCGAGGGACGCCTCCCTACCAGCTAACTCCCCGCTGGAGGACAGACTCCTTGATGGATACCGCCCGGAGCGTGCCATATCCCTGACATACAGGAAGATAATTAATAACATGCCTGACCCCCTGACCCTACTGCGGGAGAAATGGACAGGGGACGGAATAGAACTAGATGACGAAGGGTGGCAGACAGCGATTTCATCCCCCAAAACAGTAGCAATCTCGGCCCGGCTCCGCCTGGTGCAACTAAAAATCCTACACAGAACATATATAACGGGGCCCCAATTGGTACATATGGGGGGACACACGGATGGGTCTTGTAGACGTGGGTGTTCCCAGCCAGGTATTTTCATACACATCCTCTGGCACTGCAAGTTCATTCAGGAGTACTGGCACAAGATACATGCCATCATGAGTGAAACCCTCGAGATTGACGTCCGGCCGGAAGCTCCTAGATGCCTCCTAAATATCTGGGAGCCCATGGACCTCAATGCCTATGCCATACACTGGGTGACACTTGCCTGCATGATTGCCAAGAGGAACATTGCGCAGCACTGGGGGGCTTCACAGGCACCTGCCATAAAAGACTGGAAAAAGGACCTTGATTGGTGCATGCAACGAGAAAAATCTGTCTACATTGCAAGGGGCTGCCCCCGAAAATGGTCCAAAATTTGGGCCCCCTGGAATTTATACCGAGGTGAAATATGTACCCCCCCCCAGACTCTACGACGCAGATGTCTCCCCGTCCCCGTAACTCCAACTGTACAAGTATGTTATGCATTGCTGAATCCTTGTGCTTGCAACTACCTATACGGTGTTCCTATGAAACTATGCCTTGTAGTCGATGTTTCTTTAATAAAAAGAGTTATAAAAAAAATAAATGCAAAAAATAAATGTGCATTTTTTTTTTTATAAGTGAAAGTAGAATTTCTCACAATGTGTACTTTTTGGGATGAATGTCATTGGGTTCTCTGCTGTATGAATAAATAATTAGTTCATACGAACAAAACATGCTCAATTTCCCATGAAAATAGTAAAAGGAGGATAGAGACAAAACATGACTTTTATAGGTTTGTTCAAAGGGTATTGGTGGCAGTGACACTGGTTTGGGGAGCATGACTAAATAAACTCCACCCACTACCTATTCTAATTGAGGTGACAAAGAATTGTTGGGCACAATATCTTAAGAAGGCAGACCTAAAAATAGCATCAGCGCCTGATGCTTTGCATACCAGGAAAAAGAAAAATAGGTAGACAAATGAGGCATAAATCTGGGTATTACATAGGACATTAAGTTGGCAAAGCTAAAACTCCTATTTTTGATCAGTGTTTATCAGACATATGATGTAATAGCCAGACAATTACTAAAGCTTGGCAAACTACTGTATAAAACAAGAATAACTGGACGAGCAACCTACATACCTAACATTGCAGACACAGTTTAATATAGGATCAAGGTGAAGAACTATTACTCAATTATATAGAGCTTTGAGGATTAGTAACTCCTTCACACTAGATATTAGGTCACATTTAGAAGGAGATTTTCATGTGACATTCACTGAGGTAAACTGGGCTACAATTAAAGGACTTGCAGCTAAAGTGTCTGGGACAGCCTGTTTTCTATCACTGCAGGACTTTGCTTCTTCCTCTCAAATCTCTTGTTGAAATTACATAGCTCACCATTTTGTCAACGGATTAGCTTTGGGAAAAACTAAAGCGGTCACTGGAAAGATCAAAACAACTATGATTACAGTAAAGAAAGAGGGCAAAGTCTTATATATAGATGTATAGAATGTGGCAACATCGTCACCCCAGGGCCGGGACATCGCTGCAATACTGCTAGCGACCATGCATGGACCTGATGTTGGCCTACTTGGCGGGGACGCCTCTGCTTAAGACTTAACAGGTCCCAAGTTCTAGACAGAATGCTTTTCTCAGGAACAATTTGGATCTCAGGGGCCATACTATAAAAGGTGCCCAAAGTGCACGACAGGTGTTTGCACCTGCTTTTTGTGCTGCAATGAACTTTGGTATTATAGAAGAAGAGCAGATGCTCGTGTGGCCTCTTTTATTCCACCGCCACATATTTTGTGCTGTTCCGATCCCAATGGGGTGTTCCGTCATTGGCATGCAAAGGAGGAAACAATGTGGTGCACCCATGTAGTATTATAGATGTGGTCATAGAGGTAGAGAAGCTGTTGGTAGGTAAACTGACTGTACACCACCTAGAGGTGGCACACAGTTAATGCACCCCACTCTCAGCCATCCCCTACAGGCGGGTGCTGTAATGCCTTTCCCATTGGTCAAACAGAGGCCGATCGACTTCCAGTAAAAGACGGAGCTGTGGTTTCAAAACTCTCTCTTTCACTATTGTGCTCTCCTTAGCAAAGGCGTGAACTGTCCAAGTTGGTGCCTGCGCTGAGAAAAGCTCTTTTTTGTAATCCTTCGCACTGAGTTAAGGGTGCAACCTGACACAAACCGACATAGCAACACTGAGGCAGAGTTTGGGCCTAGTTGTCTAGTTGCAACGAGAACATTCTTCAAACTAGACAGAGATATTGATTCCTAGTCTCATATTAAGGGATTATGGGTAGTGGGACAGGGAATTTACATAGCAGCTCTACATTTTCATTTATTCTCGTGTCTCGTGGTGTTTGTGGAAAGAAATGATTTGAGAAATCCATGACTGACCATATTCTAGAGCTGAGGAAGTGTTCATTGTATTGTATTTATGTTAAGGTTACGCCTCAGCCCTATGTGTACAGCGAGAAATAAAAACGAATAACAGCAACAACAAAAAGATATACTAATCATGCATAAAAAAGCAATTAAAGTTTGCAGGGGAGAGACTGTGAACTGTTGGAGAACAAATCATGAAGACTACAAGATTTCTGGGCGGAATATGGTGTCATTTTGGAGGTTTTTACAGCTAACCTCAATACTGGTCCTCAATTGGATCGGTCATGATATTAAGTAAAAAATATATTGCATTTGACTGTCTTTTCTAAAGCTTCAAACTTAGCTATAGCGCTGAACATAAACCCAGTGCCTACACAGCATGCAATAATACACGAGACAAAGCAATGTTGTAGTTAAAGGTTAAGCCATTATTAATTTAATGATGACTCACATATTAACAATGGGCGGTGCCGCCACCAACGCCATTTTCAGCGTGAGCATCATGAACACTGAGACCACGACAGGTGACTGCCTTCCCATTTGGGCGATGAGTAGTGCAGGCCTCTGAGCTGGTATGCAGTCTGTGCTGCGCCTGCAACCAGACAAACAAAAGTAATGCCTTCTGTTGGCGCTTGGCATTAGGATATTTGATTTTTGGAGAGCTTGCCTTAGTTTTACGGTCATTACATGATTGTCTGTGAATGACACTTTTGAAAGAACATCATGCAGTTGGATATGGAAGTATTAAGCAGGGCTGTCCAAAATCATGCCCTGCCATCTTGCTTTCCAAAACGACGCAGTGGTAGGCAGAAATGCAATCTTCACATCAACTATGCACAATTTCCTAAAGTGCTACATAGCTGCATATCCAATCTCGGATATTTAAGAAGCCGGAGCGAATAATCTTCAAGAACTAGCCTTCAAGCACCGGTTGAGCAAAATGGGATCTCATGCTGGAGTGACAGCCTGTTCCACCACTATTCCATACATACTGTCCGGTTCTAATATCCACCCTTATATTACTGACACAGACAATTCGTAGACAATACTGTAGGTGGCCTACATACTTACATTAGGAGTTATCAATGGGCAAGATCTTGCCCAACAATATTAAACCACACTGGCTAAGAGCCAGTAATACTAAACAACGTAGAAGTTAAAGTTTTCATTACAGTTTGAGGCCATGTAACAAATCCCTGTGCTGCCACTGGCAACTGGGAACTCCTGGACAGTCCGTGTAAGCAAAATTCTTAATAGCCATCCTTTTGCTGCAGCTGAACGTGTTGCATGTTAATGTAATCTGCGTGGCACCTAAATGGTGGGCAGTACCCCTACAGACTGGCGACGTCCTGCCGTGAGATCTTTATTAATCACCAAGAGGACCATTCAGCAGAGACTGCTAAGAATGTTATTAAGTCATCTACCAGCATCAGTGACATCACCAACATGCTACAAAGCCATCAGAGGGAAAAACACAGCCTTGATGTTCTTCAGGGATGGCTATAAACAGCTCTTCTCTCCTAGACCCTTAATACAACTTCTGACAGTTGTATAATGGAACAACGCTGGGGAATACTCTGCATGCCTTTACCCCGCATTTATTTAGATGGCATATGATTTTACAACGTATGACTTTACCACGCATTGTTTATATATATATATATATATATATAAACAATGTATTTGTGGGGGGGAGACCCCCTCCACACTCCTGATCTCACCTTAAATGCGTGCTAAAGTCATTCGTTGTAAAAGCATATGCGTTCTAAAAACATGCCTGGTAACAAAAGCCTGGTAAAGGTACAACGTGGTAAAAACCTTGTTGTATAAGCGGTTTCCCCTTCTGGCAATCCGAATAGTGCATAGAATCGTTTTACCTATCTTCTTGTAAGAACAAACAGGCCTGAGGTAAAATGCCTGCTGAATCTCGCTAAGTTAATAATCAGAATTTACTTACACATGCTAAAAACTGTTACATTCATTGTCAATTTACATTTACATTACTTAAGCTACTGAGGACCTTTATAATTCTTTTCAAACTATTGCATCTCCATCCCGAAGATCTCAGATGATCACTGCTAATTCTCACCAAAACCCCTGTGCAAGCTACACATTCCCATTGTTCAAATACCCATTTAAAATCCCGCTCAGCAGTTAAGTATTGCTTAAAATGCATGACTCCCTTGCTCATGCTTCAATCAATATCTCTCTGAGGTGGAATGATGGCTAACCCCACCAAACCTATTAGGTAACACAGTCTTTATTATTAATGTTCAACAGACAAGGGAGGAGGAGGAGACGTGAACATTTATAAAAGTCAATAATCCTGTGGTTCTTCCTTCCTACTGTGACATTTGATGCATTTCTGGTTATATTCTGGTCCCTGTCGCCTTTTCTCCATGGACCAACTAGGACTGGTTGGTTATCTACAGACTCAGGACATAACTTTCATACACCTCAATGTTTGAGATTTTTGTTGCAATACACTATGACACAATCACAAATCGAGGGGAAGAGGATGATGGATACGGATCTTTTTTGGTCCTCAATTGGGAAGCTAGCCTGATCACAACTAATTCATGGACTAACTACCCACAAAGACTCAAAATGTTATGTTGGAGCCCTCCATTTGGAGGCCAATACTATAAGAGCTTTAACCTTCACTATGTAACATCTACAAAGTCACACACCTACCAGAATCTTTGAAGTACAACCAATTACTGTGCATACGTATACTGATGACACACAAATAACATTTTAAGTTACAAGCAAACATTTCATTATTAATGCCTCCACTTGGAATGTTTGCGAATTACAAATTGGTGCACTGGAGAGGTAACTGAAGAAAATCTGGATGATAGCACCTAATCTCTGGATGACCCTCACTGTACATCTATGGATGGAATCAATCATCATGCTCTTCAGAAAGAATCCAAAGACATGTTTTTTCAAAAAAGTGCTCTTTTAAGTCTGCTTGTTATGTCTGAAATGTGCCCAACCGTCAAGAAACGAATGGTGAACGTACGCAATGGAGCAATTAACATAGCATAGCTATAATTTGCAGCGCGCCAACCACACTGGTCAACTCATTCGTTCATGACTTATTATGAAACTACCATAAAATTATCACATGCATTACAAGGGAAAAAAGTTACTGACTAAATCAATTTCTAGATGTGAACACAGGGGTCTTCAAATAAATTTATATTCACTGCTACTGAAGCTCTGGATGAAACACAAGCAGAACATTGAAAAGATCTGAACACGACTTCCTAGTAACATGATCAAAATGTTAACAGACCAGGCAGAATGTCCAATATTACGCTTGCAAAAAGGGATGGGAAATTAAAACATGAATTGAACATTTGAAATTAGAAGTTACCAGAAAAAAAGTTTAAAATCCTTATTGTCTTACTTGAAGTATTTCTATAGCACAAACGTAGACATAAAGGCAGTCAAGCACTTTTCATACAACACAGTCACATAAAACCTTTATAATAGAAAGCAATACAAATAGTACCTTCAACTCTCAATTGCAGTCTGATAAAGCAATTGTTTTTTTCAATTGCAAAAACGAAATACCCTACTGCGTTCAGTGTAGAAGCTAAAATAAGCAGACTCACGTCCATGGTGGCTAAATGGAGTGCTTTACTATGGAACCCATCCACCGTAAAAAGTAAGAAACAACTGACTCTTAGATGTTAAGGTACTTCCATCCGCATTCTAATAATAAACAATTCTAGAAGTGCTTACCTCACCAAGAAAGGGGCATACAAAGCGAAGTAAAGAGAGATGGTAAGATACCACACATTCATAGTTGGACTTACTTTTAATAATCACTTAGTTTACATCAAGCTTCTCCACCGAGTAGTTTGCAAGCTACTGGTAGTTCTCCAGCTACTTTTAAGTAGGCCTTTAAGTAGCTCTCCTATGTCTAACCCAGACTACTAAACTAGAGGTTTTTGCTTGATTGGTTGAATTAATGTATGTTTTACAAAATAGAAAAGTGAGTATCCAAGACATAAGTGTGTGTATTTTCTTAACTCATAAGCTGCTGTTTGAAGAAAAATGTTTATATTTTCAAAATAGACCTAAAGTTGATATTTGAGTGACAAATTATGCGGTATTCGGGAGACTTATTACTAATTTTATTACATTGGTGCCAGGGGCATTCCATATATGGCTGCTATTCATTACCCATGTAGAGTTGTTCCATATTAATACAGCCTTTTTGCATTACTGCTGGGAGCCATGCCTGATAAGTTGAGGTGATCACTGCTTCTATCTTGATTATGGTTTCCACTAATATAATCTTGTCTGATGTGGTAAATATTAAAACACGACTATTAGTATCTTAGGATGATTTTGATTGAACATAAGTAGCTCTTATTACAAAAAAAATTGGAAGACCCTGGTTTACATAAAACCATGTTATGTTGGCTCCCTAATTCTTTAGATATAGCAGGTAAAAGGATTGGAATGAAGCTGTTCTCTTGGCTACTGGGTTTATAAAAAACAATACCCATACCCACACCCCTAAAATATTAGGGCGTAACCAATTATCTTTTAGCTACTTTCTTTGAAGTGAAGACATTTCAAACACCAGTCAAGAAGTATAATACTACGTCTTTTAAGCGGATCTTCAAAAACAATGTTTAGACAATAAACGATAACTCTGCTGTTCTAGAAGGCACATTTAGAACTTCAGTGCCATGGGACACATAGGGAGTAATTCAGAGCTTGAGTATTGCTGTAAATTAGCCCTGCTAAAGTCCCAGTTCGCCTGCTCTGTTTGTAAATGCAGCAACTGCTGGGTTCCCCATGGTGGAACCTCAGTTGGCTTCGACAGTTTAACAACTTGACCTAGCTTGGTTAGCCTGTCACACTGCCCTATTTTTAATGGGATGACTGTCACTCAATTTGCCTACCAGGGAGCGTAATAATAAACAAGGCAGTTCAGGCATGGAAATCGAATATTGGCCCTGACACACAAAGAGAAAAATGTCAGGGCATTTTTTCTTTTTCCCAGCTTCAGGAGTTTGCCAAAGCGAGCACATCAAACTTTGTGACCTCAGCAATGGCTCCACTGAAGGCACAGATATGTCCACCTGCTTGACTGAGATCTCTTTATCCAGTGGGCTGCTGTCTGCCTGGGGAATAGAGGTCGGTGGTCCCCTGTCTGTGGAATTGAGGCTATTGTCTTCAGTGACCTGGCAAGGCAGTGGGCTGCAAGCAGGATCTAAACAAGCCCACTGGTGCATATTGTGTGATATATAAATGCAGTCAGATTGTTGTATTTTCGTTTTCAAGCCTTCAAAAAAAATAGAAAAATGCACCCTTTTGGGTGTGGTTGGTGAACTTCACAAGCTGTTGTGCTCACGATCTCCTAAAATTTATACCAATAAGTACCACCTCAAATCACATAATTGAATTACAACACATATTTGAACAAGTATTTATTCTATATTCATAGTTGTCTTATTGATAGTGTTATTGCTAAAGCACGATGTAATTTCATGTAAAACATCTGACGTAATTTGTAATTGCATCTGTAACATTAAGGGTAAGGATAATTAGGAGCATTGCATTTGGTGTGCGAGTTATGGTTTGCATGGCTGTGGTGTGTTATGATTTGCACAGCTAACCATAACTTGTAAATTTAAGTGGATTTTGGGTTTCTGGTCGTAATCATGACTGTTCTTGTGCTCATGGGAATATATATCTGCAATTGTCAGTGACAACTTTAACATTTTGAACTAAAAAAAACAGAGAAATTCACCAGTTATAGTTAGCAGACTAATGCTAACTTGCGCCCATGCAATGCACAACTTAGGACCGCACATAAGACATCACTCATGTTAGGTGCATTTGTCAGTAACAACATTAACATTTTGAATTTAAACAAAAACACAGAAATTCACCAGTTATAGTTAGCAGGCTAACTATAACTTGCACCCCTGCCATGCACGGCTTAGGACCGCACATATGACATCACTCATGACATGGTCTGACGTAATTTATGACATCACACATAACATCTCAAATAACATCATTTATGACATCACTGATGACATCATCCAAACTTACCTTTCCTACATATTGGTCTATAAATTAATACGGTATTAGAGGCCCGACAGCTAAGCAGAATATCAGCCATCATTACTATCATCACAGATACAATTCCCTTAGCTGTAGAAAACATGCATCTTCTGCAACGTTGCCGTGTAGCATATACTTCACAGGTAGCATTAACAATCAACCACAGATATATGGGAAACCCTCATTGAGTACGTTGTTCCATCTGTATACAACTGTTCACAGAAAGCCAAAATAGTGAATGCCAATTCCAAAACAAATGCCCTACTACAGGCAGCTTTTAGCTGTATGAAAGCCATGACCTACACCAAACCTACATTAAGAAATGAAGTTGATATCTGTAGGAAAACAGTGTTTACTCTATGGAGAGAGTTTATTCTGTACCACACTGTTTGCAAACAGTGACACTCTCATGAGTAATACACCACAGAGTACTCAAAAGAATCTACTAAGAACAGTGTACATTCTATGCAACAGTTGTCAAAAAACACACGATTTGCTCAAAATAACATATCTGAAGGTGCTAAAGAACTGCCTGCACCCTTTGTACTGTGGTGAAAATTTTACAAATATCCCATCTTCTGACGCAAAACAAGCACCCGTACATAGGTTAGTACTTGGTGTCCACACTCTTCTATGTCAAATCATCATGCTGACATGATTCTCTCTAATAACTCAAGGTTGTTTACAAAAGTTAACATCTACTATGCAGAATCTTTTTGCAGTTGGAAACATTTTCTGCAGAACCAAAAAGCTGTGTGGAGTATAATGAAAACAATTCTACTGTCACCTACACACAGTTACTCTTGAATGCAAACATTTATAATATGTTCAATACCTCCTCACAGCTATGTTGCATTACGAGCACATGCGTTTTGTAAACACTTACACCCATTACCTGGGCACAGGCTGTACAAAATTAGGTTGAGAAGTACAATGGTAGTTACCGGTCATTAAGTAAACTATAAAACAAACTAACACATTCATTGAATAATGTCACCATTGAGGTCATTTGAGATGTCATCTGTAATGTCACAAATGATGTCATAGAACATGAAATGAATGATGTCATATGTGAGGACATAGGCAGTGCATGCTGGGGCAGCAAGTTATAGCTAGCGCTGCTAACGATAACTGGTGAATTTCTGAGTTTCTGTTTTTTAGTTCAAAACATTAATGTTGTCAGTGACATATTCACTTAACTATAACTTTAACTTCGTTTTTTCCAATGAATTTCTAAGGTTTATAAAAAAAAACAGAATTGTTACTTTAACCCTTTGTTTTTGTCAGTGAATTTCTAGTTGTTTAAATAAATGTAAAGCAATATTTGATTAACATCAGTAAATGCAACCCCCTGCCAGGTCCTGCAGCCAACACTCCCCCATACGGAGCAGTGGGAAGGAGGGGGTGGAAAAATCAATCAATCAATCAGGCATTTATAAAGCACGCTACTCACCCGTGAGGGTCTCAAGGCACTGACGGGAGGGGGGCAGCTACTGATCAAACAGCCAGGTCTTGAGGAGTGTCCTGAAGTTCAGCAGGTCCTGGATCTGTCGAAGGTGGATGGGGAGGGTGTTCCATGTCTTGGCGGCGAGGTGGGAGAAGGATCTGCTGCCAGTGGTTGTTCGGTAGATGCGTGGGACGGTAGCGAGGGCGAGGTCGGCGGAGCGGAGCTGGCGGTTGGGGGTGTAGAAGGTGAGTCGCTTGTTGAGGTATGCTGGTCCTGCGTCGTGGAGTGCTTTGTGAGTGTGGGTGAGGACCTTGAAGGTGATCCTCTTGTTGACGGGAAGCCAGTGCAGGTCCTTCAGGTGGGCGGTGATGTGGCTGTTGCGGAGGATGTCGAGGATGAGGCGTGCGGATGAGTTTTGTATGCGTTGGGAGTCTCTTCTGGAGTTTGGCCATGGTTCCCACGTAGAGGGCGTTGCCGTAGTCCATCCTGCTGGTGAAGAGGGCCTGGGTGACCGTCCTTCTGATTTCGAAGGGGATCCATCTGTAAATCTTGCGAAGCATGCGGAGGGTGTTGAAGCAGGAGGAGAAGACGGCATTGACTTGTTGGGTCATTGACAGAGAAGAGTCCAGGATGAACCTCAGGTTGCGTGCGTGGTCGGTGGGTGTCGGCGCAGTTCCCAGCGAGGTTGGCCACCAGGAGTCATCCCAGGCGGAAGGGGTGGTGCCGAGGATGAGGACCTCCGTCGTGTCCGAGTTCAGTTTCAGGAGACTGCTCTTCATCCATTCGGCAACGGCCTTCATCCCTGTGTGGAAGTTGGTTTTGGCGGTGGCGGGGTCTTTGGTGAGGTAGAGGATCAGCTCGGTGTCGTCGGCATATGAGACTATGTTGAGGTCGTGTGATCGGACGATGTTGGCGAGAGGTGTCATGTAGACGTTGAAGAGGGACGGCCTGAGGGATGATCCTTGGGGTACGCCGCAGGTGATCTTGGTGGCTCCGGATAGGAATGGAGGGAGGGCGGACTCGCTGGGTTCTGCCGGTGGGGAAGGAGGTGATCCAGTCCAGGGCTTTGTTGCGGATCCCCGCTTTGTAGAGGTGTGTGCGTAGGATGTGGAGGCAGACGGTGTCGAAGGCGGCCGAGAGGTCCAGGAGGATGAGGGCTGCGGTTTCGCCGCTGTCCAGCAGGGCCCTGATGTCGTCGATGAGGGCGGTTTCAGTGCTGTGGTTGCTGCGGAATCCGGATTGGGACGAGTCCTGGTTGTTGTTCTCTTCGAGGAATTGGGTCAGTTGTCTGTTGACGATCTTCTCTATGACTTTCGCCGGGAACGGGTGCAGGGAGATGGGCCGGAAGTTCTTGAGGTCCTTTGGGTCTGCTTTGGGTTTCTTGAGTAGGGCGTTGATCTCTGCGTGTTTCCAGCTTTCCGGGAAGGTGGCGGTCTCAAATGAGCTGTTGAAGATCTTACGGAGTTGGGGTGCGATGATGGAGCTCGTTTTGTTGAAGATGTGGTGGGGGCAGGGGTCTGATTGTGAGTCGGAGTGGATGGTGTTTATGGTCTTGATGGTGTCTTCGTTGTTGACGTGGTTCCAGGAGCTCAGGTGGCCGGTGTGACTTGGGCGCGCCTTCGGTGCAACCGCACAGCGGTCGCCATTTAGGTAGGGGGAGGGGCGAGCGGCTGGGAGGCCGGAGCGGGGCGGGTTGTGGCGGAAGGCGAACGCTGAGGCAGCATTATGGGCTAAGGGGAAAGCGGGGGGACAAGCCACCGAATACCAAGCAGTGGGCAGAAGGCAATACAAGACTCAATAAAGTTTAAAAAGTACAGAAAAGAAAAGAAAAACGGAGCGTGGCACACAGCAGGTAGGGGTCTCGATCCCTGTCAGTGTGGGACTGAAGCTGTGGGTCAGTCAGGCAGAGTTGTGGGGAAGAGCTGATCTCTGACGGCAGCTGTGAGGACACCATCCCCTAGGGCCGTTTTTTTTTTTATTTAACGGGCTGATTTACCTCCGGGGACTCTCGCCCCCCGGGGCCTGATGTAATTTTTATGGCGAGGCAGGTGGCCCCTGCCCAAGAGATCCCATGCTCCATGGCACAGCAATATTTTTAGGGGGAGGGCGCATGCACTGCCCTCTTGGATAGAATTTGGCCCCGGAGACCCCATTCCTCGGGTCCGGTGCAATTTTTATGGAGAAGAGGGCAACATGGCCCCCCTCCCCGGGCCGTTGTCAGCCCCGGGGACTGGCACTATTTTTATGGGGAGGGAAGCACATGGCTTCCCTCCCTTGGCCAATTTCCAGCGGAAGATGGCATTGCTCCCTCCCACAGGGAGCAGCTGAACTGCAACTGTTGTACACAGCAGGCTCTGAAGACTGTTATTCAAAAATTTTAAAATGGCAAATAAAAAAAATATGTAACTCGTGAGAACTTCCACAATGGGGAAAAAGGAACTAAATGAGGAGTCTTGAAATAAAAAATAGAAACCTCTAAATGGAAATGTAGAGTTGACATACAGATATGGCAGTTTTAAGACAAATTGTGCAAGTAGGTTATAAGCATATCTTTCTAGAATGCGGCACACATCATAAGAATACACAGCAAGATCGAGGAGGTAAAACAGCTGTAAAACTCTCTATTAGTAAAACAGCTAGTAAAAGAGGCAGTGCACCCAAATCTTGATATAGCCACCTAGTCGGGAAACAAATTGCTAAAGGAGAGGGGGCATCAGGACCAGGCGGTATTCCATCGGCTCTCTACAAGGAGAAACCAATATTCTGGGCTACCCTATTAGCCCCGCTTCACACATCCATACTGGAGAAGTATTGCAGCCCCCCCCCCTCCCTTATGGCATGGTTCAAATCTCGCTCTCATCTTCAAAGGGGGATAAAAAGATCCCCGTGAACTATCGCATGATAGCTCTAATCGACAATGAAGCAAAGTATTTTGCTGGTGTGCTGCTGGACTCATTACAAACAAAATCATGCCCCAAATCAAACTGGATTCACAAAGCACACAGGGACAACTGTGAATCTCATTGCATTCTCCCTACTGATTGACCAGGCCGAATCCAGCAATCATCCTGTCTACATGGGCTTCATCGATTAGATATTTGCATTTGACAGGGTTGAAAGGGGAAAGCTCTGGCAGAAACTTGTGCACCTTAACATCCCGGACACCCTGCTCAGGGCCCTGCAGTAGCTGCACCACAACACATGGGTCAGAATAAAAATTGGAGACAGATCACGCTTGTCACGGCCTATAACCACCACGCATGGCAGCAGGCAAGATTGTGTTCTTGCATCTAACCTATTCAACTTATTTCTTTCTGACCTGTCCCTTTCCCTCAACACAATAAACTCCTACCCGCTCAAATTTGGCGGCTTTTGCCTCTCAAACCTACTGTTTGCCGGTGACCTGGTTCTCATTAGTAAAAGGAAGCTTGGCTTACAACGCTTCATGGACGCAACTGCCACAGTCTCAACTAGGAACGGACTGCTGATCAATAAAAAGAAAACTAAGGTCCTTGCAGTTCGAGGTGCTAGAACTCAAAAGCAGATAAGGACTCTCAAGCAGGAGAAACGAGATGCAATCAAATGCCACAAGTATTTAGGAGTCCACTTTAATGACAATGGTAGATACAGGAGGCAGTTGAACGAAATAAAAAAGAAGGGCACTGCACTACCGTTTGCTCCTAGATCGGTATATACAAATTTAAAATGTCCCACACTTATGCCTATCCTCCAAGTAGTCCAGGCTAAGGTTCTTCTAGACCTTAACATACGGGGTGAGGCAATTAAAAGGACGGGAGAGCGCGACACTTGACAAAACGATCACAAAAGATCTATAGAACAGTTTTCCAGCTTCCCTCGAACACATCACCTGCTCAAATAAGACCGGAATTTGGTGTATGCAGCCAGGCACTGGCATGCAAGGTGGCCTTTGCACAAGCTTAGGGCCTCAAAGGAAGGTACCCTGGCCCACCACCTATGGACTGAACTGGCTACAAAACAATGGTTGGGGGGAAAGCACTACTTAACTCAAGCCTTCAGCACACTCTGGGTATTAACCACTTGGGACCTAACAATCAGCCACCAGGAATTTAAAAAGATTGCAAAAATCAGCACAAAACGGCTTTCGCTAACAGAAGCCAGGGCCAGTCTCTCTGCACGGAAACACGGCTGGATGACACTGTGCTCCTATAAATACCTGAAACCACAGTGCTACCTAAACAACCCCTACAATGAAAGGACAGAGTCACAGTTCATGAAGCTGAGGATGGGGGTAATGCCTATCCCATGCCATCTTCCAGCTTGGAAAAGGGGTAAGGAACAGGCAACGTGCCGGCACTGCAATCAGCAAAAAGAGGACATAATACATGTACGGGGCCTGTGCCCCACCCTCCTAGAGGACAGGAGGGCTCTATTACGAAGGGGTGGATTGCTAATGACATAAGATCCTGCAAGGAAGCAGTGCTGGCCTGTTTTTACCCATCTAACACCATGTTAAACTGTTCTCTGGTCAAATTTATTCATCGCTTCGCAAGAAACCTAGAGGCCCAGGACCATGTAGTCAAAGGACCAAAAAGCTAATTGGTCACCACTAGGCCTTGTAATCCCCCGCTTCTGATTGCCCCCACCTGATGCCCCCCCCCTTCTTTGATGGGACTAATAAACATGACCACGCTGATACCACTGGGTCAGGAAGTGCAGGTGTCTAGTCAAGTGTACGAATGTCTTTAACCAAATTTTTCACACTCTTTTAGTGCAACGGTGCTAACTCCCCGACTTCTCCTATTTTACTTAAGCATGCACTTTGCCAAGTAGCACCATTGCTTCCTATATGTAAATCTGGCCACTTTTCTATGTTCCAATGACTCTTAATTCTCATCTGTTTTATGTATTTTTTAAGAAGAGACATCTTTTGATAGAACATGTCATTCGGACTGGATGTTATTTTACAAACATTGCAAAGGTTTTTAACTAATCGTGCAATAAAGTCTGTACTATTTTACTTGATATGGCCACAGTGCCATCTAGAAAAGAAACTTGATGCCTTTACTCTACAAACTGAAGGCACATTTGTTTTTTGGCATAAAGGTAATGGTATTGCCAAAATGTTGCCTTCGTGACACTGATTAGCCAAACTTGTATGCATACAAGTTTAAATATCACACCAAAACAATTATTGGAATCTGTGATCACAGTACCATGCATGTAGCATGTATAATGATATAGTTCACTGGAGATGTTCAGCTGGTAGAAAGGGAGGAGGGCCTTGTAAATATGGATATAGCATGCTCCAAATAGATATTAGTGTATATTCTTTGCCTTATAGCGAGCAGATCCACAAAATGCATCGGTTTGTGGGGCACGAAAACATATCTAAACAACGTCCAGCTCCCCGTCATCTCATAGAGGGACAAATTGTGACAATGTAGGTGCCCTCCCTATTTGTTCATGTTTTTGGAAGGCGAGGGAATAGTCTTGTACAATGCAGGGGTCAGTATAAGCCGTCCAGAGGCATGGAGATTCCAGTTTGAAACCTACTTCATTACCCTATTTATTTGAATTAAAGCAACAACATAATTGCCACGTTGCCTTGTGAATCTAACAGATTGGTAAATGAAGATAGACAGTTCCACTAGCGTAGACGCATGTCCACGGTATTTGCGCCTTTGGGATTATCTAAAGGTATTGAAAATCAGTATCTTGGAATTCGTACAAAACAGACTATTCATAAATTAAACAACCTAAAGAACAGGATTTGTTTTAGTATCAAAGTAGTACAGAGGCAAGTTTTCCTCAACCAAAACATGCAAAATGGTATGAAATTTAAGGTGCTCTGAAAACATTTGATACCAAGTTGAACAAAGTTGTCTTATAGGAAAAAAATATGTACATTCCTCAAAGCCCAGGGAGTTTAAATCCCTGCCAAAGTGAAAATACAGGGAAACATATGTAGTGCTGTTTTAACTACAGAAATTCCATACATTTGAAAGATGTGTGGCAGGTTAATCAGATAGGAATGATAGGCTGACTGTTAGACAGACAGACAGATCATTGAATTACCAAAGGAATGCTGTTGAGCAGGGGGGTGCTTAATGCTTCTAACACTTTTCACACTACACGGGGTGGTGCCTTCACACAAAGTCCTTTCAAACAGCTTGTATAGGAGAAGAGATACTCAAGGCCCTGATAAATGGCATTAGAAGCTCATATGTATCACCTCTTGACAGGTACCAGAGACCACATGAATACAGAGACTACTCAGAAATACCACAAGCTAGAAGAAGGATTTGGGATGTAAATAACAATG
The DNA here is from genome assembly GCF_964204655.1 of Triturus cristatus. Lineage (NCBI taxonomy): Eukaryota > Metazoa > Chordata > Amphibia > Caudata > Salamandridae > Triturus > Triturus cristatus. The sequence continues at coordinate 504,359,019 of NC_140582.1, forward strand.
GCAAGTGCCTCCCATGCGGTCAGTGGAGGCAGCACTTAACTTGGGTGTGATCTTTGACATTAACTTTTTCTTCACTCCTAACATAAATACTAATCCTATCTAACTACATTAGACCCTCCAATTCTACCAGGTAGCCTCATGCCTTAGGTTGATATCCCATAGTCTAGTTACTGGTCATCTGGCCAGACAGGTATAGAAATATGGCACAAGATCATTTCACTTCCAAAGATTCTACACATTCAACCACCTGTGACTTGAGGGAGTGATGTAAAACATTCCAATCGGTCTAAAGACTTACTTCTATAGGACATATGCAAGTAGAGAAAATATACAAAATGTTCTGCAGTAGGGTTCTCGATCTGTGCATGCTCACCCTGCAATGCGTTTAAGAAAGCACACCTACACCACAGTCCTCAGTTCCAGGAGGAAATACCCCAGCTGTCCTCCTGAGCACCATTCCATTGTGAGTGCACAGCTGGGTAGAGGAAACACAAGAGCAGCCACTCACATCATGAGAACTGAGAAACAAAATGGGATTAATCAAAATAATGTTCTATCAGCCTTATTCTTCATCTGAAGCAGGACTGTTAATCTTTTCATAATTATTCTGCTCCTTGTACAAGCAACATACATGTGCGCCTGTGTAGGAAAACGATTGACCAAAGTGCATATGTTCTAGTGGTGGCTTTTAAATGGGGCAATTTTCAGGCCTTATTTGCCCTTTGTGTGCTAATAAAAGGCTGTGTGAGAAGGACAGTTTTCAATGAGACTCTGTTTTTCCAGATAGGCCCAGGGAAATATAGTCTCTCTTTATCATTTCCAGAATGTATCTTTATTTTTATGTTTGTTAGTTGATAATAACTCCCTGTCTTCTTAGTCTACTTGTTGAGTTGTAGTCGGTCTTTTATTAACATGTGAATGTACATTCATGTCAGCATATTATACTAAATTTCTATACCATACTACTAGAATGTTACACTTATTATTATGATGAGATACAGTGTCTCTAGAATGTACGCCTTCTGTGACATATTTCAGATAATACTCGGGAAACCACTTTTCATTCTATGAAAGCTGGGGGATCACGCAGCTCTTTTAACCCTTGCTCCTCTATTCTCACACAAGGGAGGCCCACTTGAGTTGAAAGTGTGGTTAGAGTTTATCATTCCAACTAGAAGCCAGCTTTGTTTTATAACCTTACCTTCAAAATTCCCTTTTGAATTACGCTGCATTACTTTCTTAAAGAAGTTCCCATGACACATACTATTGCTGAATTGTCCTCCAGAGTGGACGATTTTATTCCTTAAAGATCTGGATGTCCTGCTACCAAAATGTTTCCTTCTTTTTGCCTTTGTCTAAATCTAAGAGTAATATTTGCTTCTCTCATAGTGTCTTCCTGTACATTAACTTCTTATGATATTAATCTTCCCCCATTCTCTACAGCACATTTCTCTAGACTAGTTGTATGTTAATATATAGAATACCATTAAACTGAGATACACCTACATAAAAGTCACCATATCGCACAAGTATGTCTTTAATGTCATTAGTCACTACAGAAACACCACCTCACTGAGAGCATAACTACACTGACCCAACCCTAAACATAACTCTACTCTTACCTAACCCTGGCTCTAACTTTAGATTTAACACTTACCAAAACCCTAACACTTTCAATCATGCACTCAACGCTTGATATTTGTTTGGTATACCTATCCTATTTGTTATCACTTCTTTATATTAAAATGACTGAGTATCGAGAAATAGTTTTCTATAGTAGGATTTCCAGATTTAGTTCTTAGAAAAGTAAGCTCCTTGCACCAACTGTGTCAGTGACAATAATGGTTTGGAATGAATGGTCTTTCAACCTCTGAGTAAACAGAGTAGCATCTACTGTCAGATATCTGGTATGGTTGAATTGATTGTGAGAATCACAAACTATCTCACTTTCTATTCATGTGAATTAGTTACAGAGTGGAATCATAGCATGGATAAGCAATTCAGAATTAGGAGTCCAGGTGAAAAAGAAATTACCTTAAAACAGCATAACAGTGCTAATGAAATTGGCCGGAGGATAATTTAATTAGCACATTTCAAGTAATCCAGTATTCTTAATAAGTGGGGACGGGGCCAGGCCAGCAAACAACATGGCTACCTGTGGGCAAAACGCCATGGCCTGAGAGAATGTCAGTTAGATAAAAAATGTGGTAAAGGAGACTATAAACTGTGGGTCACATGGCGCCAAGCTGACAGAAGCAGAAGAGTGAATGGGGTAGCTGAGATTTGGCTGATGATGGGTTACTAGATGGTGAAATTGGCCTGATGGCTGGACGGCGCCTGGGAAACAAGATGGCGGCCATGCTGGAGAGCTACTGGATTGCCGACTGTGGTAAGTAGACCATGGAGGGAGGATGCCTCGGCTGATGACTGCAGCCTAGTGGATGGAATGGTTACACCAGGAGGAGTGCAGATGGTGAGTGGAGCTTATTGCGACCAAGACTTCAGGGCCAGGCACGGCTTGGCGGCTGCATTGCTGCCGATGTGGTTCTGGTTCGTTGAACATTGGGCATGTCTGCCACTGAATGGCTGCTCCTGCCATTAGGCTCACCCTGCTGACTTGGGATCAGAGCTTAGCCCACTGCGAGTGGAACACTGACCCAAGTAAGAAGGAGATGTGGTGGGAAGGTGGCCCCCTTGTGGGCCCCGTAATCTGGCTCTGGATACTGGGGACATCATAATCTGTACAGCAGCACCTCCACTGCACATAAAAGTCAATGGCATCTATTGCTGACACGCCCCTCTGCTGTTGTAGTAACTAGTTTGTTGGGCTGGGACTGCTCGTGTCACCCGAGATTGCTGAGGTGAGGCTGGTCCCATGACTACCATACAACTGGCAGCCTATAGTAACTCCATGGGCCCCCCGGACCTGCTGCACACTTTGGAGGGGTAAGGGTGATGGTAGCCTGTGGGATCCACTAACTTGTCTCTGGGCATCCTGGTATATACTGCTGGCTATGCCCCTGGTGTCATTGAGAACGCTTAAAGCCCAGAGATGGCCAGCTGACACTGCCTCTCCTGAGATATAAACAGAAGCTCTGAGTAAGGAACCATCAAACGTGATACAGTATGTTTACATACTGCCAATCAGCTATGGGGAAAGCAACAGACCCCAAGCAGTTGAAGGTGCCGTTTTAGTCCAGATGAACTTGTAAGCAGTCTCTGTGTTGAGAATGCTGGACCACCCACAAACAAGCGATACCAATGCTGACATGAAAATCATCCTTCAAAGCATGCTGCACAGCCTACAGAAGACAGATACATTGAACTTATGAATGTCAATATGGCTATAAGACTAGACAAACAGGTGAGTTCTATAGCTGAGACAGAGCAAAGGATCTCAGCTGTGGGAGATACACAAGACACAGCCAAAGAGACAATGCCCAGAATGGATAAAGTGCTCTCACTCATTTAGGCCAAAAACAAGGATTTGGAGGACCGTTCAAGAAGAAACAACATCCGCATTGTAGGAATACCTGAGGCTACAATGAAAACATTTGTTGAAGACATGCTCAGCATGCTCTTTGGGCCACACTGCTTTTCCGAACTGTTAATATTAGAGCGGGCACACGCTTACTGGCAACTTGACCATCCCCCATTACTCCACCCAGAACTGTTATTACTAGGATTCTTAAATGACTGAGGACTGAAGTTGGCTACTGAGAAAACGGATATATAATACCAAGGCTGCAAGATCTTGCTCTATCCTGATTTTACTCTGGCGGTACATGAGGCACAGAGGGTGTTTGCCACAGTCAAGAAAAAAACGAACCCAACTAAAAATAATTAATGTCATTCTCTACGCAATAAACATCTGTTATTCAGCACCAAGATACCTTTCTGGGTGAACGTGCGCTTTACAAATTCACATGTTATGTTACCCTGCAAGATTGCGGATCATGGGGGCGTGGCCGACCACCGGAGAAGATGGTCACCGGCTGAAGCAGCTCCGATAACCACCACCCTTTCCACCTAAAATCCGACCATTAATCCAAGCGCCGTTGGCTTGATTTTCTAGCCAGGGCTCAGTGAGGGTGCCGGAGCGGATTCCCGGTGCCGGATTTGCTGATCCGACACCCAGGAGAGGAGACCGCAGAGTGCGGGCCGAGCGCTCTGTCAGTTCTCAAGATGAAGCTACCTCAGCAGGCCAGCAATCCCATGAACTAAGGGGCCAACAAAGCAGCGGCTGCTCAACAGATACTGGATTGAGCGCGCTGCACGACAGACCGGGCCACAGTCCCCTTGCACTGAGGAGGTTCCCGAGGGCAGAAGCGGATGTCTCCAGGCCTGACTCCCCAGCCGCCTACACAGAGTGTGATTGTTTGCTGCGTGGGGCGAACCTGAGGGACGATGCACGGGTGCAGCCCAGGGCAAAAACACACCCGCCGGATATCCAAGAGAGTCTCCGTGAAAACCCCGGCAGAGGCAGATACAGTTCTTGCGGCGAATAGAGATAGATGCACCGCCCGCAGATTAATACATTCTTGGCCCTCGAAATCGACATATTGTGGTCCTACGAGGAGCTATCCACCCACCTGAGGCGTGTCTTAGGCACAAAGTGAGAGCAGCGAGGTGAGTGTGTGCTGCCCCTGGGGCTGCAGGGGGGCTTGGACTTTGGGTCACACCTCCCAACCCTCCTTTTTTTCTTCCTTTTCTGGGACTCATAACAGACCCCGTGTTCGGAGACCCTTGCTCTGGTCTCCTGCCCCACAAGGCCAAAGGCTACTATTGACTGCCAGCAGAGTGAGGGCGTTAAAGACTCCCATCTCACCAGAATCACAGCAGTTTGTGCTTCCACCTATACCCTTGTGGCTGTGGGTCTCTCCTCCTACCCTTCCACCTGTGACAGTGTAGTTCACTGTCACCTAGACGTACCAAAATCCGGCTACGCTCTTGGAGACCTACATCCGGAGGTATATCTCCAGTATATGTACGGAGGCCAGCAGGTACTCAGGTTTGGCGGAATCCAACGGAGAGGCGGCGGTGACTACCTCCACTCCTCCTCCCACCTTGGACAAGCACAGAGGTTACTTCACCAGACTGCTAAGATGATAGGCAGAAAAAACGCAAAAGTGTTCCCACCAAACTAAGATAAATATGCCCTTATCAGGGGTTCAGAAACCCAGGATAATTCCCATGATCAGTACACCTCTGAAACTCCTCAAATACCGGAAGAGGCTCCTTTATCCCTTCAGGACATAATGGCCGCTATACAGGGAGTGCACACAGCCCTAGAAGCCTGTATCGACACAGCCAGGTCTGAGATCTCCCTGATGACAGCAGATTTTCGCAACTTGGGTACAAGGGTCAAGGAGGTGGAGGACTCAACAGTGCAGTTGCTGCAGGACACAAAGTGCCTTAAGGCGCAGGTAGGGGAACTTGAGGCATCAAATAAGCTCCTGGAAGAGCGCCTGGAGGACTCCGAAGGAAGGTCCCAGTGGATTAACATATGAATTTTAGTCCTTGAACGCATGTAGGAGCCAGCTGCAGACCTATTTGTAGAAGATCTCATTCTCAAACACCTTCAACCAAGTGGTCTATCCAAGTTCTTCTCTGTAGAGAGAGCGCACAGGGTGCCTGGGGGCAACCCTCGCCAAGGGGCCACTCCCCGCCCCCTGATTACAAGCCTTTTCCATTTTAGGGATCGCAATTCTATCCTTCAGACAGCTCGCACTGCACTGCCGGTACTGTATGATAATGCACACATTACCTTCTTTCCGGACTTCATGTTGAAAGTCCAAAGGCAGAAGCAAAATTTCCTAGAGGTAAAAAAGGCCTTGAGGGAGAAGGATGTAAAATAGTCAATGCTCTTTCTGGCTAGGCTGTGAATAGACTCTAAAGGCAAGGTCTGGTTCTTCACCACTCTGGAAGAAGCCTGGGAGTGGCTTGAGGGATGGAGGCCGATCGGGGGTACTAGGCGAGGTGCACGCAGAGGACAGCGACTGCGAGGCCAGAGAGTGACAACCAACCAAGGTGAGGGAAAGCCTCAGGTGGAGCATGAAGGAGAAGAGCACCAACAAGAGGTCTGAGAGATGCAACGACTTATGCTCTGTGACTGGCGGAGTCTGAACTTGGAGGCAGTCTCTGAGATAGTCATGGGGGGGAGAGTTTTCAATATGTGAGTGGGAGAAGGGCTATGATATGTTGTCGCCAGATCAGGCCGGACTCAGTATGGACTGTTTTTCCCTGCCTCCCCCCCCCCCCGGGATGGCTCAGGGGCGGGGAAGATGTTTTGGGGGGACCCACTGCAGACCCTCACAATACAGTCAAGGAGTCCATTCAATCTGAAGTTGATGGCGCTACACGCTATTTCAGGTACGGGGATGCGTGATGGGGCGGGAGGGACGACTTATGATTATCTAAGTTAGTATGTTGGGTTGGGGCGACAGGCACTCTGCAGATTTGGGGGGCGGGCAGTTTTAAGTCCGTCATGCAGGGAGGCGGGGGGTCTTTTTGTGTTTGGTTCAGTCTTCACTCAACAGGGCTGGGTACAGTTGGGAAATGCTGGGAGAGTGGGAAGAGAAGTGCTGTCTTTCCCTCGCTTTCCTTAGATCCCTTGCCATTAGGTCAGAGGGCTAGGATGTGCTATGACTCACTAACAATCCTACCATTGACGTGGCTGCACGGCATGCAGAAATACAGCTTGAAGAGGCCCGAAGAAGGGGGCGGGGAAAACCACCGTACCTTGATAAATGACCACAAGAACAGAAACAAGCATCCCGGAGCTCCGTCTCCTGTGTTGGAATGTAAATGGGTTAGGGACAAAATTAAGCTACTAGTGTCACAATACATCAAGCAACACTCTCCGAATGTCATCCTCTTGCAGGAGACACACCTCTTAGGTAATGCCTGCAAGGCACTGAACCTTCTGGGGCCACAAAATGCTGGCACATGCAGGATACACTTCTAGCTCCCGGGGCACAGGAATTCTCCTTAGAAAGTCTTTTCCTCTCTCGATTGATAAGGTCTGGATAGACTTGCAGGGCAGATATGCAGCTCTGGCAGGCATGTGGGAGCAAGAGAAGATTAATGTTATCTCTGTGTGTGTGCCACCATCCCTACACAATACCATCCTCCCCGATATTGGCACGCTCATGCTCAAAATGCCAGAGGCCGAGTTCCTGATAATAGGAGATTTCAATGTGGCACTTCAGATCGCTTTCCACACAGACAGGTTCCCCCTTCCGGGATACACTTGACAGGGTTTTTGGAAGCTCTGGGAATGATAGATGTCTGGAGAACTCTCAACCCCTCAGCTCACCATTTTACATTCCACTTCGGAGCCCATGGCAGTATGTCCGGTATTGATTTTTTAATTTCATCAGCCTCCTTTTTGTTGAATTTCCAAGAGGTACGATACCTGGATAGAGGTATATCGGACCACTCTCCGGAATGGGCAATGTATGGCAGGGGTACTCCACAGGAAAGAGGCACATTCTCTATAAATCCATGGTATTTGAGACTCCCAAATATCAGGGATGAACTCATAAAACAAATAACTCTCTACTTTCAAGAGAATGAACATTCAGTCACCTCCTCAATGACACTGTGGGGAGCCTTCAAGGCCGTAATTAGGGGTCAAGCTCTGGAGCGGATGGTGGGACACAGAAGGGAGAGATACGCTAAAGTAGAGGCACTAGAACAGGAAATCCTGGATTTGGGGGCCCAGTAGGTGGATCCAGCACATATGGACATGCGCCACAATCCTCGTCTAAAACAGCAGGAATATCAAGACATAGTTACGAAAGCGGCTAGTATAAAATATAGTGATACACAGCATCGGATATAAGAACTAGGAGATGGGACAGGCAAACTACTGGCCTGGCTGGATAGACGGGACCGGGCGAGATGCTGGGTAGCGGCGCTCGAGTTCGCAGATGGTCAATCCTTAAGTGATCCACAAACCATTGCAGACAAATTTGCAACTTACTATACTGAACTCTACTCCTCTAGCATGGCTAGCTCTGAGTAGGGAGCCTTGGCTTTTATAGCTGTTAGACCACTCCCTCTCCTTGCTCCAGATGAAGTAGCATCATTGGACAGCGACCTCACGGAGGAGGAAGTGCTCCAGGCCATCCGAGCACTACAATCGGGAAAGGCAACAGGAACCAATGGTATGCCCATAGAATTATACAAACTGACGGCATCCACCATAGGTAAGAGACACACAGATGATGGACGGAATGCAGAGCAAATCAAATCTTCACCCCCAGTCAATAGACCTGGGTTAAATCCATTTTTCATTTGCTCGCCATGCCACCCCAGTTTAGACACAGTCATATGCAAATCAGTCTTGACCATGTGTCTCATGGGAACAGTCCAGACCGAACTGCCAAGCCAGGTCCTCCCTGGACCGGTAACAAGCATCCTAAGACGAGTTTCAGGGAATCACCCCTCATCAGCCAGGCTAGCTTGAATCCAGTGGCTAAGTGAGCCCGGGACCCATGTCTGGGCATACCCGGTGCACTTAGGGCGAGAAAGCAAAAGACAGACAGATAATGGATGGAATGCAGAGCAAATCAAACATTCACCCCCACCAATAGATCTGGGTTAAATCCATCATTCTTTTGCTCACCATGCCCCCCAAGTTTAGACCCAGCCATATGAAAACCAATCTCGACCCAGTGCCTCATGGGAGCAGCCCGACCGAACTGCCGGGCCAGGCCCTCCCTGGACTGGAAACAAGCATCCTCGCTATGACTGTTGTATTCGCAACTGCTGGCACAGGTAGTGGTGAACGGCAGTAAATCTAGAATCTTTTCCCTCCATCGGGGAACTAGGCAGGGCTGTCCTCTATCCTCTTTCATATTTGCACTGATTCTTCAACCACTGGCAGCACGGATCAGAGGAGATCCACTGATACAAGGTCTGCATTGGACGGAGGGGTGGGAAGACAGAATATCACTTAATGCCAATGACATTCTCCTCTGCGTAGACTCCCCTAGATCATCTATTTCTAGACTGATGAATATCTTTTTAATTTTCAGGGAATATTCCGGATTCCGAATCAACTGGTCCAAATCAGTAACTGCATGGACCGACACCTCGACTCCCTGAGGAATGCGAGACGGAATGAAGTTTCCGGTACCTAGGCATTTACATTAAAACTGACTCTGACATATTCGCAGCCAAAAACTTACAAGTCCTACTGATACGCCTTAAAAGCGATGCCCGCCATTGGAGATCACTTCCACTGACTCTATTGGGAAGAGCCGCAAGTTTTAAAATTATGGCATTGCCCCGCTTTTTATATTTGTTACAAAACACCCCCTTCCCGGTACCTGATGCATATGTTAAGGTAATAGACAGTGAGGTGAGAACTCTGTTATGGAATGAGGGCTACCCCCGCATTGGGCTGGCTTAACTGATGAGAAGGTGGTACGAGGGGGGATAGCATTACTGGATCTACAATCATATTATAGGGCAGCACAACTGACGACCATCAATCACTGGGTCCACCAGCCTGAGGAGAACCCAGCCTACCGTATGGACCGCCTGGTCCTACAGCCGGGAGGATATTGTCGTGGACTTTACACCAACCCCTTGCACCTCCACTTGGAGGGACTGACAGCACTGACGATCGATCTCTGGCATGAAACCCTACGAATGTTAGGATGGGAGGAGGGTTATATCCGTGCCACCCCCCTGTGGGACTCCGAACTCCTTGGTACTATGGCGAAGAGGCAGGGAATCGATAAATGGGACTTGATAGGAATATCAACTGTAGGAGATTTGTGTACTACTGAAGGGATAATAAAGTTTGTGGACCAGCAAAAAACCTATGACCTCTCTTCCTCAGAGACCTTCAGCTACTTGCAAATCTGACACGCTCTCTGAGCGGCGCTCCCCACAGGAGAAAACCTGCCCGAGTCGTCCCCTCTCGAAAACAGATCACTGGAGGAACACCTCACTAACAAAGCAATCTCTCTAGTGTGCCGAAAGCTTATGAATAATTACCCTGATACTTGAACCCATCTCAGGAGAATGTTAGGAGGCAGACCTGGGTGACCTGCAGGAGGAGGATTGGTCGGAGGCCTTAGCATCGCCACAAGTGGTTGCTATCTGGCTACGTTTCTGCTTAGTGAAAATAAAAATACTTCACAGGGTCTAGGTCTCCCGAACCATACTGGTAAAAATGGTAGGCAACCAGATGCAGACTGTCTCAGTAAGTGTGGACAAGTGGGTACATTCTTCCACATCCTCTGGGGTAGCCCTGTGGTCCAGGCCTTCTGGAGGGCAGTGATAACTTGCATAATTTTTGGGAGTGTCCATGTCCTCTTCGGCTAAATGGTGTCTTCCTAATGTTTGGGAGGCCATAGACTTGACGAGAGCTGAGCAAACATGGGTTACTCTGGGTATGATGGTAGCCAAACTCATCATAGCGCAACCTTGGAGGGCAATCCTTGCCTTTACCCTAGAATGCTGGAAAAGAGATTTGGACCAATGCATGGTAGCCGAAAAAACATAGTATGAAAGTAGAGGATGCCCCCAAAAGTGGGAGAGGTTCTGGGGGAAATGGAATCAGTATAGGGGAAGCCCATGCACCCCCCTAGAAATACTACACAAAATTCAATACTAAGGGGGAACACTTTGTGATCCAGGTTGTTGAGAATACTGCATTCAACTGTCTACAAGGGAAGAGATAGACACTGATTGCTAAATTCTCACCAATTGCAATATACTGTAATACCAGTAATGTGATGACTGTGTTGTTGTTAATGAACAGAAAGTTGTTGTTTTTTTATTGCAGATCACGCATCGCATCAAACAGCTGATCTTCAAAGATCCTCAACAGGCTATGGCATTTCTGAAAAAGGTGAAGGCAACTGGCAGACGAACGACTACCAATCGCAACACCGGAATGAACGGTGGCTGTCTCATAGGCTGGTGTATCTGGGGCGGGCATTGCTGAGCAGTCGTCGTGCAGAGTCTCAGCATCATATTTCCAAACTCAAGATGCACATTCCTCCCGGTCACTCCCACTACTATAACTGTCTCTATAACAAGTTTGGCTTCCCCCATACGGTAAACTCCAGGGTTTTTAATTTGGTTGTTGAAGAGTTTTTGAGAATATTAAGAAAGTTGTATAATGAAGTAAGTGGTGGGAGGGCAACTGGAAGGCATGCTGCATTTCGCCAGCAAGTTCAAGGGGCTGGTGTTGGGTGGAGGTGGAGGGGGAAGGGACGACTGCAACATAATTGTGTATCGTTGACCTAGGAGGGTAGGCACTCACAGTTACAACATCTGCTGGAATAAATACAGAACTCACTACACAGACACCCACACAACATCTGCTGGAATAAATACAGAACTCACTACACAGACACCCACCCAACATTTGCAGTCAATCGCTTATCTGAATTGCTATGGATTCCTAAACAGGTAATCACTTTCCTAAATTGGAATGTGTGAGGGCTGATCAGCTCCAGAGAAAAGTCAGAGCCTACACGCAACGGCACCATGTCAACATACTCTACTTATAAGAGACACACTGCACCCCTCAACGACAAAAAATATATTTATGCACTGGACCAGCCCTTCCTATACATCCATCTACTAATCATATGTAAGGAGTGTGGCATTTTAATTAGGGTGTACATCGCATTCAGTCTCAACTCAGTAGATGACCCTAATGGCCGATATATTATTATTCGGGGAGTCCTGGAGGGTACCCAGGTTACTATGGTTAATACCTATGGCTTACACATGGACGACCAGACATTCGTCATTGAGGTATAGGGAGAAATATAAGAGCTAAAAGGGAAATCCATAATCTGGGGAGGGAATTTCAATGTAACCCTGAAACCGAGCATGGACAGTTCACAGCCTGAAATGAGGCAACATACCTTGGTTGCCAGAGTAATACAAGGCTTCATAAGGGACTGTAATCTTTTAGATGTCTGTGGGCTGATACATATGGCCATCAGGGTATGCACCTGTTACGCAGGGGCCTACAATAAGAGGCCCAGATTAGACAATTGGCTCACCGCTAGGGAAGTAGGCACCTAGCACATCCATGTAGAATGCTTAGCGCGTACACTCTCAGTCCATCCACCAGTACTATTGAGACTAGCACTGTCAGGCACCCACTGAGGCGAAAGATTCTAGTGCCTCTCTCCGCAAGTTTTTTTGAATGCAGGATTCAGAGACGAAACATGTACAGAAATACAGACTTACTTTGAAACTAACCAAGGATCAGTGAAGGAACATGCCACGCTATGGGAAGAATTCAAGGTAGCGCAGAGAGGTCACTTCATAGTCAAACAACATGGGGTCCTCACGGCACTGCAGCAGCATCGGTCAATCCTTGAACACAACATTAAACAGCTGGAATTCGACCTTGTTACACATGATTGGCAACACCACTAGGGCCAGAATAAAAGAAAGCATTACCGAATACATGAGGTGAGAACCTGCAAGACCAACTACTTAGGGAAAGTCGCGAATGTCAGAGCATATAGAGAGATGGGACGACCCAGGAAAACTCTGGCAACTATATTAAAAAAAACCTGGGAAATAACATTGCCTCAATTACTGCTGACTCTAGGGAAGTAAGAAATGACAGAGAGATTATCATTGATGAGTTCCTACAGTATTATGGGAAGCTGTGTGCATCTTGTAAGCTCTACAACCTCGGTAATATACATGACTACCTATCAGACATCAATTGCTTAGTTTAATACTGCTCGTAGGGAATTTCTGGCAGACCTGATAACTATAGATCGAATTTAAGTTGCAATCTACACTTGCCTAATGGAAGGCTCCAGGCTCAGTCGGCCTTTCCACCGAGCTGTGAAAAAACCTATGCTGACCTGCTGGCCCATCGACTGTTCGATGTATATGAAGAAGATGTAGATAAAGGATGCCTCCCTCCAACAATTAGGGAAGCCATATTGGACAGATGTGAATACTGTCGTTCTTAAGCCTTGATTAATTGCAATGCTAAGTTACTGGCTGGGGCATACCATGCCGCTGCTGACCAAGCTGGTGCTATCCGACCAGGCGGGATTTGTTCCTGGATGATCAACTACTCACAATTTATGCACTCTGTTTGTGCAGCTACTACGTCAGACAACTCAAGAGACCAATGCCACCAAAGCGTTTGACTCACTGGAGTGAGAATATTTTTTCACAGTCCTGCCGAACATGGGTATGCCACATCATATTTGGCGACCATTCAACTATTATATACCAAGCTGGTTGCAAAGCTATGTATGAACGGTAGAATCTCCTCATCAATAGAAATAGCTCGCAGAACTAGGAAGGGATGTCCTCAGTTGCCGCTGTTGTTCAGAATGGCCCTAGAACCACTGGCAGCTAAACTATCACAATATTATGTGCAGTGTGCCTGTGTTTTAGAGAGAGGCCCCTCCAGATCTCTCACTATGAGGATAATTAGCACCAATAAAAACGAGATGCTCAGCTATGGGACTTCCATAACCCAGATGGATGGGCAAATTGATGGATGGCTGAAGCTGCCACTGTCGATGGCTGGTGGATTGGGCTTAACAAAAATGACAATGCTCCCGACGTTTTTATATTGTTAACATACCCATCCCATTGAATAAAAGCTTATTTCACATGAACATCCTTACTTACCAGACTAGCTTGGGGGGTAGGAAACCCAGAATATCCTGTACACACCGACCTTACCTTTTAAACATGGAGGATGCCCTGCTCCTAATATTGAACTTTATCATCATGTGTGTACTGTATGCATTCACCGAAGTATGCAGCCCACCTGGAGGTGGAAAGGGACTTTTGCACATCCCACTCCTCTGGCTACCGCCCTTTGAATGGCACCTCAACCATAAATATTGTAACATGATTCCACTGAGCGAACGATTCTTTCTATGTTCCCTGCCCACCCCAAGCCCCCGTCCTCTCTTTTCCCCCACAGTGGACAATGAAGAACAATGTTCATGTACATTTATAACATATACTGGTTTGTGTACGTTTATTACCCTCCTACTCCAGGATCACTATATTCTGTACAACTCTGCGCTGTTTAAAATTTAATAAACAGAATTAAAAAAAAAATAATAATAATTCATACTGTGTCTATGGCTGTGTGTAGAATGGACGGTGGGCAAGGGTCACGAGAGGCTTCTGATTTACAGGATAGGATGCCCGGTCGCAATTGACGGGAGGGTGTTAATTGTAACGCTGTCAGAGTGATCTGAGAAGCGTCAGTGGTACAGTATAGCTGAAGTTTGACTATCAGGTTAGTGGAGTAGGAAGGCGTGAACACCCACTGGTCGGTCTGAATTTTTTCCTACAAAAAACCTTGCAGATGGGTGGGGACAGAGATAAGTTGTGAGAGACCTGTTATTTTTCAAGTATCTGTGAAATTGGCCACTTCTGGGTTGTGTGAGTTGTTAAAATGATAATTGAAACTGCCTAGAATAATTAAATGTTGGTAATCGAGAAAGAAGGGGGCAAGTGCCTCTCCAAAAGATGTCAGGAAAATAGTTCCTGAGGCCGGGGTCGGTATTGTAGGCAGCCAGCAAAAGAATATGAGGGAGTAATTGTAAAACAGAAGCCTTATGGGTCATTTGTCAGAGAAAGGTGGGAGAGAGAAATATCTGGCAGCACCCCTGGCAGATGCCACATGGGAATACTGCTGGTCCCAGACAGGTGAGCTTCTACCCAGCAGAAGAATACGGTGAATATACTTTAGATATCTAAATTGTATATATTACACCCCATTGCCACTGCACAAAAGGGGGCCTGTGAGCGGATCATAACTGTGAAAGGTGTGATGCTCCTGAGGCAGTGTCCTGCACCTAGCTTGGGAATGCAAAGGAGGGCAGTCCTTCTGGCACAACATCATGCATCAAATCACAAATGTCAATATTGAATGAAATCCAGATTGCGCTCTCTGGCTGAATTAAATCGATGCCCCATATGGACTGGAATTTTAGTGCTCTGGTGCTATTGCTAGCCAAGTAGCTGGTGACTAAACATTGGGGCCCGCGTCAGGCTCCCACTCTCAGTCAATGGCGGATGGACCTAATGTATTGCAATGACCAATTAGATAAATATGCTGAACTTTTACTAGAAACTTTCCGCCCGAAGAACAAATGAGCACAGTTTCGTACTTTCCTGCTTAGCGATGCATATGTAGCGACTTGTTAGAGTCCTAAGAAAGAATGCATCAGCGACAGGAATGTTGAGTGCAGATAGCATGGTAGAGTGTAGCTGTATAACTTTGAAATTGAACAACAAAATGTTTTAAAAAAGTAATTGTGACTTAAGTGAAATTCAGGTGTAATTACTGGGCACATTTATCTCTAATGTATCTGTAAGAAATTGAAGTATCAATTGAGGGAGGTAAGTGTCCACCTTAAGTAATGATCACAATCCTTGTCAGAGTGACCCCTCAAAGTCAGAGGGCAATGTGCAAAGTATTTATGCAGTACCGAAACAGTAATAACGTCAACATTAAAAACAATAAAATCCCAAACCGAGTTGGAAAAATAGAGTAAAATCTAAGAAATAAAATGAGAAAAATGCAGTATGGAGAATCAGAGACATGAACTATTAAAGTTGCAAGTAGGAATAACGCAAGAAGAATAATTATCTTCCACAGATCCAGTAGTATTCTAAAAGGGGCTGCCTACAGGTGCCACATTAGTGCATTGCACAAGCTAGTGGGTCGAAATGACGGTTGTCATGCCCTAACCAATGGGGTAAACGTTTCTGTTCTAAATCCTACCCTACCTTTGAACATTGTCAATATGATGAAAGTCTTTGGTCACACTAACCTTGGGCTCTAGGTTCTGGGGGGTGAGTGTGGGGAGGGTACTATGGTAATCCTAATAACCTCTTGCATCTAACACCACATCCAGTTTGAAGCAGCCATGGTACTCCCAATAAACCCAGAGACACAGGTCAGGCAGAAAAAAAGCTGTGTTTTTCAACAATCTGACAGTGGATGCACACAAAATGTTTTAGCACCTGGTTTCCCTGCTTTAAAGTGTGACCCGAGTGTTATATGTAAACCCAGAAGATCTGTCAAGCAGGCTTTCATGCTCAAGAATGATTTGACACCGTAATGTCAAAAAGGATGGTCACAGTGATTAGAGCCTGCCTAGCTAGGGGGACAAAGGACAGGCACTGCCTAGATGTCAGGGAACATTTGTTGTGATAGGGGAGGTGTCTTTGAAGTTAATTACGTTCCTGGGCACATGCCATTGGCCATTCTGTCAAGGTAACAACAACTCCTCCTCACAACCAAGGCCTTTGCCCTGCTCTAGGATCAGTTTTTACACCTCATCAAGGGGGCTATTAAGTTGCCAGATGTCAGCTGAAGTGTATGCAAATGGGTTTCCAGAGTCCTCAGAAAGTAAAAAGGTAACTTTCTAAAATTATCTTTTTTCTAAATAGTTATTAAAAATTCAATTTTACCATTTACATGAATTATGGATAACTATTAAAGAGAGTATTTGAATTATATTTCCAGCTGTTTACTAACAGAAGTCAGCATTATTAAATGGAATAATGTAACCCATTGGAACAGCTAGGCTTGCTAGAGTGAAAATAGCTTTTGGGGCTTGTTCTCTGTAAGGACATGCTTATAACATTAAACTTTTTCATGACCTGTTTTTTAAATACCATGCATCCTACCCTATGGGCAATAAGACCTACTTAAGGGTCATGTGTAAGTATTTAAAAGGAAAGGTTTGATCTCTCAAAAGGGATTACTTTGACAGGTTGAATTTGCAGTTTTAAACTGCAACAGCCAGACTACAAATGGCAGTACTGCAGTCATGTTTGTACTGTGACTGTAATGAGTGGCACAATGGATGCTAGAGTCCACTAGCCACATTTAACTTACAGGCCCTGTGTACATTTTGTACCATATACAAAGTACTTATAGTTAAGTGACATATGCCAATTAGGAGTATGGTTAGTAGGGGTAAAGTGCACATAGTTCTGCAGCCAGCAAAAATAGTGTCGGCAAAAATCTGAAGTACATCACACAAAAGATTGTCATTTCCATATCAATTTGGAATGGAGGTGTTTGTATGAGTTTGAACAATAAACATTTGATTTGACTATTTCTTGATTCTCCGTTTTTTCAATACAAAGAAGACATACAAAGCAGTACACAAAATTGAGGAACAATTGTCTCTGGTCATAGGACAAACAATTATGTGGTACTGTGCCAGCGCACCTGGGGTACGCTAACACATGAACCCAAATAACCACATATTGAGCTCAAATCATTCAATCAACCTACCCTATGTCTCATCCTAACCTTACAGGTTACTTAACACATAACCTAATTACATACCTGAATACTAACCCTAATTCAAGCACTCACTCCACTGTAAACTTAATATCAGCCTTAGGCAAAAACCTAATCCTAATCTAAACTACAGCTTAATCTAAACGGTACCTTTCGCCTGGCTCTTACCCTAACCCTCTTACCTTGATCATCGTTAATGTTGTTTTGTCAATGTAGCAGTGCGTAGATGTAGTAGTTTTGTAGGCAGCTATATGTGTCGATGTAGCGACTATTACAACAGTAGCAGTATGCCAACATAAATCACACATCATAAAGTAATGACAAGAGTGTGCTTAAGCAGTGAGCATACTGGAAATGGACACTCACAAAACAATATTCCTTGCAACCTAGGAGAAATGTTAAACCACCCTAGTGAAGGTTTGTAAACAGTATCACAAGGTTGGTGGCACACCAAGAAAGTCTGAATTCAGTAATATCAGAATTATAACAATTGTCATAAAAAGGATCAAAAAAGAAGTACATGCGCAAATTTTAATAACTGTCTAGGATTTCAATTGAATAGACAGATTTTAGTACAACTGTATTTTGTAAAGTAGTGCATAAGTCATTAATCCAACAATTAAAGCAATAGAGTTCATAGAGAGGAGTTAACTGAATCTAGATCTACATTTATAAAAACAAAGAGCCTAGTTGATTGAATCAAGACCCATGTTTAATAGGACTGCAGCTTAAATAATATGTATTCAAGCCATATAGAGTTCATAGAATCTAGATTCTTGAATCAAGGCAAGTAATTAATCAAAAGAAAAAAGCTAACAGGATTCATCCATGCACTGACCTTTATCAAGGCATTACAATGACATAGTTATTTGTGAACACTGTTATTGATAATGGAAAATTTGGTCTGGATAATTAAAGATATTAGTCTGTCGCTTATTGTTATGTAGGAAAAAAGCAAGACAATTTAGTAAATTAACGAGGCCAAAGTGTATTGACTAAAGCGGTAGTTGGCAAGATCCTCCAGTCTCAAGAATGTCAGCAATTCACTTTCAATGTCTAGTGAAGAAGCTCACTTCATATTGTGAATATGAACAGGTCACTGATTTCCAAAATTAAACCCACATATCTGGTTCACTTTGGTTCACTACGGCACTCATACAGTGTGTACCTCACCTCACTAGCATATATGCACACATCCATGAGCATAGAGTCTCGGTGCTAGGATTGCGGGATCACAGTTAACAGTAGAACTTTGTGTGAATGGACCAGTAGGTTATCATTTATGTGACACGGGTAAAAGCCCTGATCACACTGGAATAGCTACAAAAGATGGAATGCGGTCTCCCTCATATTACGCGTGAGTCCTTCTGTCATCACTGAGGGCTCGCTTGCTGCACATCTTTAAGTCCAGGACAGGTCCAAGATTAGTTGCGAATTATTTGCAGGGACACCCCCCCCT
This sequence comes from Triturus cristatus, assembly GCF_964204655.1. Classification (NCBI taxonomy): domain Eukaryota; kingdom Metazoa; phylum Chordata; class Amphibia; order Caudata; family Salamandridae; genus Triturus; species Triturus cristatus. Next base: position 504,377,789 of record NC_140582.1, read on the forward strand.
CCCCCCCCCCCTGAAACTGGAGTACCAGATACTCAGACTTATGGCAAGACACACAACAATACACAATAGAGTGCAAGTTTCCATCCCAGCAGAGGATATCTAGTCGCTCTCTCTTGTCCATTCTCCTTCCCTCAGGTCTACTGCTGATCGGCAAAAGTATCCTTTGCATGATTGTCAGTGGGCTCATGGTAGAGTGGATATGAGTATCAAACCATTGGGTCCAAATTACCAAGTTAGAGCCCACCCTCACACACCGCAACTGATTTGCAACTAAATACAAACCCATAGCGGAATTTTAGAAAATATAGCCAACTGGTCTAACAATAATTATAGATACATCATGGAAAATACACAGAATTTTCTGAAACAAGATAATCCAAAAAAGTGTTTCAAGACTCTCATCACTTGGGATCATAGCATTTCAGCACAGGTACAAAGGCATACATCTTGTAAAAGAGATGAAAATTCTATAATTTTTCTACAAAATGTGTAGTAAAAATGTGTAGTAAACCCCCAGGTAGAATTGACATATTAAGCACCCATGGCTGTAGAAAAGTATTGATATACATGTTCTAAGGCTGAATTACAGAGTCAATACAAACAATGATTAGTCTCATTGGTGGGTTGGTAAATGACTTCGGAATTTTTAGTGACATACAACTGGTTATACTTGATAAAAAGTTAGAAGGTGACACTTACATTGGCGTTTTACAGCTTATGCATGGAATTATGAGATAAAACTACTTACGGTGAAAGGATTAATATTTCCTAAAATTGACAGGAACATTGATGGTGCCCAATGTAATCCCACTGTATGCAAATTTTTTGATGCACCATTTTGAGATGATAAATGCTTTGCTGTGAAGGGAGTGGAAAGCACAAAATGCTATGGCCATGGTTTATTGACAACGCTTGTATTTTCCGGTCAATTATAGAAGAAAATCTAATTGATAACATCAACAAAATTAACTGTTATCATGACACGATTAAATTCACTTTGACTATCAGCTACTGTAATACTAATGTCCTTGGAGTAATAGTTCAGATGATAAAGTGCTTACTACTTCTTAACACAAGAAGAAAACAGATAGGAACAACATGCTTTATTCTGCAACTTTTCATCTACCCATATTTAAAAGGCTCCTCCCTGACTCAACTCATTCGAGTTAAAGCTGTTGTTTCAAAGAACGAGGATTATTCTCTTGAGAGGGATGAAATATTTAACAAATTAATTAACAGAGGATAGTCTAATGATTACACCAGACATGCAAAGGCTAAGATGACAATGGTCAAAAGGAATGACCTTTAGAAAGTAATAAAGGGGAAAATAATTCAATAGATGGTCTGGTATTTTTTTCTAAATTGCCCTCCCAGTTCCATAAAATCAAACATGTCATAAACACTGGGCCCTCCGTCAAAAAGACCCTGTGATAGAGGATTTATTTACTAATAAACCATTCTTTGTTAATATGTATCATCTGTGGAATTAAACAATGTATTAAAAAAGTTCTCTCTACCCAGAAATTAGTATAATTTCAATGCTTTAGCCACAACAATTGTAATAAGGTCTTCAAATCTGAATTCATTTACAATCCACATACAGGAAAACTCAATCAAATTAAAATAATTTGCTCCATGTGAGAGTGATTGATGTGTTTATTCAATTACATGCCCATGTAGGCCCCTAGATATCAGGAAACCAACAGAAAACTGAGAATTTTATGAGGAAAAAAGTAAAAGTAGTATTAGAACAAAGAATGTGTATTCAGTACTCACTAGACACTACATGGGCAATTAACAGAATATTTAAACAATTAAACTCAGAAAAGATGCGTTTTGGATAGACAAAATGAACACAGTGTCTGGATCTTAACAAAAAACAAGAATACCCAACATTCGTTAGCTAAATTACAATGGAAATTTATAATAATCTGAATAGGACATAGTAAAGTCATATGGCATGAACCTCCAGTTACCAGCTTAGAGTGTTCAGCATCCACATGGAAATCCAAAAAGAATGTTTTAAACTCTAAGAATGATAACTAATTTTGGATAGAGAGACTATATGCCAGAAATATGTATTTATTTGACATGCTTCATGTTTGCTTTTAAAGTTTATCGATAAGAGGAACGCTTTTTGTTGGTAAATTTATATTTCTTTTATTAGCTGGCAGGTTTGTAATGCCCCTGAGGAAACATGACTTGGGTGAACTGCATACAGCGGAAAGAAATCAAGATCTGTGAAAAACTCATACTGGTTTTGAAGAAAGTTCATTAAATTGAAATAATATGAATGTGAAAACATTCAAAAGACGAATTCCTACTTAAAGTGGAGTTACATTTTCATTAAAGTTAGTGCAGCATAGCCTAATGAAGCAACCCAGTTAGCATACTGTTGGTTCAATTGTGCCACAGTTGGCTTAGTTATCTAGTCTTCAGCAAAGATCAATTCTAATAAACCTGGAGTGAAACTATTTAAAGGCGAGTGCAGGTGTTATACTAATTACAGTTGATTCCAGAACCCCCTTTAGTTGAGTATTTGATGATGTTACCCCGTCATGCTAGCTGGTATGACTGATATTCAACAGTCTAGTTATCAATTTAAAAGGTGAATTTCCTCAGTTAATTTAAGCTCTACGGGGGATGGGCTCTGGGGTGTTTGTGCTATGTTTGCTGTGAATATGGTTCTATACATTACAAGGGTTTGCCGAATCACCCAGTGGTTACTGTTAAAGAATATGTTTTTAATTTGGTATTATTTAAAACAACTTGCTCTAACACGTAAAATTGAATGATGAATGTATGAATTGTACTGTTAGCATTTCCTTGACTGCAATTTGATCACAATGAGAAGAGTTCTGAAAGACCAACCAACAAGCAAAAAAAAACAAGATTTCCTCGATGTTGAAAGCCTTTAGATGACTTTCTAGGAGATTAACTGTTCGTTTAAATGTTATTGGTGTACAATCTATACTCAATGAAATGCTTGGCAGATCATTGGTCTCCTGTCACACTCATTTGCAAGATGGTTTCTCAGATGTTCACCAATTTAACAATATTCACTAACCTTCAGATCTTGCAAATTAGTAATGCTTCAGTGGTGTGCACAATTTTGTAATACTGGTGCCTGTATTGCTGTGTTCAATGTTTCATGAAATACCCATTTGACTTCTCATGCTATTGATTCCTAATACAAGTTTCACGCCTCGTATATCTGAACCAGTGTCGTTACATCTTATCAATTATGTATGTCCTCTTCTTGTGCTCTATCTTGTATGTTTCTTAAACAAATCTGTCTTTGTGTATAGGAAATCAAATATGCTAGTGTGATTCTACTATTAAAAAAAACCAATATGTATCCTGGGACATCCCTGTTTCATCTCTCACACTATTTCTATACTCTCTTGTCAATACAAACTAACTGAGAGAAATGTAGATTCACAATGCTCTATATGGCTTAATGCTCGAAATCAGTACTCAGGTCATTCAACTCAAACAGCACTTCAATAGATTTCTATTACCGAAGCTAAAAACCCTAAGGTACCCTCTATCTTGTTTTTAAGTAACCATGAACTGCTTTTTACACTGTTTATCACAAAGTTCTTCCGTATCCCCACTTGAGGTATCCAGTGCTCGTCTCATTTCAATTTCTACCCTACCGGAGTTCTCACACTTTTCTTCTCAACTGACGCGCCCACTTTCATCTGTAGCTCCCCTTCTATAACATGTTCCAGAACCTCCGTTCCCAGGTACAACTCCCTTCTTGCTTTCTTTTTTATTAATATATTTTAATTTAGGTACATACAAGGATATTCACCAGTAATACTATTTTCATAAAATTAAATAAAAGAAAGAAAACAGAATGCATAATAAATGTAATCATTATAGACTTCTGAAATACCACACCTCCAATAATGCACTACAACATGTGCAAAGGGGAAAATCAAACATTAATTATAACTAAATATAGATTTCCACATATCAGGGCCTGGAGGAACAAGAGGGACTAACAAAACAGACTAACAAACCACATCAACATAATATTAACACAAACCATTCAAATAAGAAGAAAGAACAGACACATTATGAAATATACATCTAGGCATTGAAAGATCGGCATTTTAGAGACTCAGTCATAAGAGTCTAGACATTATTGAAAATCAGATGTTATCATATAACTTGTGCTTCTATTTTTTCCAAACAAAACTTTAAGATAAATACTAGCAACAATATCATTCCAAGAAGGCATTCTTTATTGAAAGGGTTTTAGTCAGCCCCCAAAAATCAAACCTCCGCCTAGATCACTTTTCTTTACATACACACAAAATTCCTCTCACTCCTACTATCAATTATTTGGGCCCTTATGCACATAGTTACCAAAATAATACTCAAATGTTTCTGTGCTTTCTCTCCTTCCTTCTGAAATACACACTACGCTCTTTACTAGCCTATCTTCAGAAGAGACATGAAAGGCTTTCTTCAAAATACCTTTTCCAAAAGAAAGACCATGTTACTCTTGGCTCTAAAATCAACACACACCTCCCTTGGAAAATATTCTACATTGCTTGTATTGTTGTATGTATTCTTTAAGTCCAATTTAATTAATGTGAATTTACACAAACAAACCGGCCCTCCTACTCTTCAAATCATCTGCATCTTTAGAAATAAAAATATGTAATTAAAGTTTCCAGTTCTGCCCCACCTTTAGTTTTTATTCCTCACTTAGTTAGATCTTCTAACCTCCACGCCTATTCAAACAGTTTTTCTTGTAGCTGTTTAAATGGTCTCCTTTATGCTTCCCACATTTGATCCTATCTTTTTTTTTTAAATAACAATTTTATTGAGAACAAAATCCACAACATTGCAGCAGTCATGACACTTAGTTAGCACCTACACAGGCAAAGTATGCATTCGGGCATTGGAGACGACAAGTGATACACCCAGGGTAGTAAGCATTGAAACAGACCAATCAGTGAAGCATTACAAAGGTGGTTACATATACATGTTAGGATCAGGGGGCCCCCCGCATACAGTATACGATTGGTGGCCTTAAGATTTCAGGTCACCGCGCTTGCCCCCATTTTTTCCAGGATAGCCTGTCTCTCCCTTCTAAGTTCCACCATATGAGAAATACAGATGTCCCCCCGATATTTATTCCAACGTCCCGACCTGTGGTCCCACTTCCTAGGGCAACCTCGACTCTTGTAGACCGTTTTCTCCGCCACCATAGCTAGATCCATATCAGTGGCCCAAACGCGCAGCGGCGGCATGGTGGCTACCCACCACTTCTGGGCAATATTCCTTTTAGCAATGGCCCAACCCATCGCCGACCACTCCTGCTACGCCTGGGTGAGGTCCGTATCTTCCCACACATTAAGGAGGCAGAGCTGAGGAGAGGGGGCGATGGGCTTACCTATGGACCTCGCCATCTGTTGGGTGACTTCTATCCAGTAGTGCTGTATAAGGGGGCAAGCCCATAGAATATGTAGAAATGTACCTGTCTGGTGACAGTGTCGTAGGCAGAGCGCGTCTGGACGTCTTCCCAATTTACACAACAGTGTTGCATCAAAATACACATGGTGCAGAACTTTGAGCTGAACTAGGCGGAGTCACATCGGTATTGCCACCTCCTGAGGGGAAGCTAGCGCTTCAATCCGGCCTCGTCAGCCATTTCTCCCAAATCCGTCTCCCACCTGGCCTGTAATTTCCGCATTGGGTCGATACGAATATTAATTAACTTCTTATACGTCAAGGAGATAGCCCTGCGGTCCATTGGATCCAGCAACAGCCTGTCCTCCAAAGGAGAGGAGTCTGGAAGGGGTGCACCGGCGGGAAGGGCGCCCTCGATAGCATGGCTAATTTGAAGATATCCATAATACTCTGAGGGTGCGAGCTGGTATTTAAGCTGAAGCTCCGCGAATGACGCCTTCTTGCCTTTAATCCATACATCCCCCACCGTAGAGATACCAATAAGGTCCCATTTATCGAAACCTGCGCAGGTGCTCAGCCATCCCAGACAATCAGGCTCCCAGAGTAGGGTGGCCTTAGTCAGCCGCCCATACCAACCCATGCGTCGCTGGAGCATGTGCCAGGTTTCCACCGTCCGGGCTGTAGGGCCAGTCAAGCCCAGATTTTTTGGGCTTGAGTACAATGCCCTGTTATAACCTCCCTTCCCCAAAAGCCAGCAGTCAGTGCGGAAGCTAGGATCATCATGAGACCCGAACACCCACTGGTTGACTGCGATCAATTGTGCTGCCTGGTAATAAAGGCGTAAATCCGGCAATCCTATCCCACCATCGTACCAGCCCATAGTCAATTTTTGCATTGCGATACGCGGCGGCCCAGTATCCCATAACAAGCCTCGCTGCGCTGCCTCAATCTTCAAAAAATAGGATTCTGGAATCGGGATGGGCGTATTCTGTAGGGCATAGAGAAAACGGGGGAGGGCTAGCATCTTAAAAAGGGCTGCCCGGCCCAGGAGTGTGAGGGGCAATGTCTTCCAATGGACCACATCTGCCCTGAACCGCTGCAATGGGCCCACTAGGTTTCGCTCATGAAATAGGGATGGGTCCGATGTTATGAAGATGCCGAGGTATTGGAAACCCTGTAATGCCACCGGAATGTTATACCCCCTAGGACTATGTGGCGGGTCACCCCAGAGGGGGTACATCTGGGATTTGGACCAGTTGATCTGGTACCCAGAGTGGGCCCCAAAAATATGAAGTACCCGACGGACCGAGCGCGCCGGGGAACCAGGTACAACAAAATGTCGTCCGCATAGAAAGAAATACGGTCTTCATGATCTGCTGTCCATTTAAGGCCCCTGATTTCAGGGTCACTCCAGATCCAGACCGCGAGTGGCTCAAGTGCCAAGGCAAAAAGAAGCGGCGACAGTGGACAGCCCTGTCTCGTGCCACGGCATAGGGAGAAGGAGCTCGAACGGTGGTTGTTAACTGATACATGGGCCGTGGGCATGTTATATAGCAGTCGGATCCACCCTATCAGCCGGGGACCCAACCCCACACGGGCCAGGACAGCGAAGAGATACTCCCACGCCACCGTATCAAACACCCTTTTGGCATCAAGCACGAGCAAAAGTGCTTCTTCTTGGAGTGTTGCAGCACGGCCCAGTGCCCCGTGAACACGGCGCAAATTACGTGCAGAATTACGGCCTGGCATGAATCCCGACTGGTCCGGGTGGATCAGTGCAGTTAGATATGGAAGCAGACGATTGGCCAGCAATTTGGCCAGAATTTTGGCCTCGACTGTGATCAGGGAAATGGGTCGGTACGATGCGCACTCGTCCTCTGTTTTACCGGGTTTGCGGATAACTACTATGGTGGCTGATTTCATCCTATCTTGATCATTTGTAAGTGTTCACAATTTGTTATCATATGCAATTTCACTTCCTAGTCATAGTCATCAATGATTTCAAGAATTAGTTCTGCCTAGTAATTCTGCTCCTATATTCTGTCTACCAACCCGATCAAGCTCTTTACTTTGTATCTCTTGGGTTTCAAGTTCATCACTCCTCTATGCACCAAGTAGGTTTAGGTAATTTTCTCTCCAGGCTCCGACACTGTGGACTGCCCTTCCAATATGTCATCTTTTACCTACACATATGTAGTTCAAAATAGCTCTCAAATTAAATTCTTTTTTTCATATCCTATCACTCCAGTTAGCAAAATGATATATATATACCCGGTTCCTTCCAATTTAAGGTCATTCATCAGTGCTTCTGAACTTTTTTATTGTACTGTATTAACTATGCTTCATATAAAAGCAGAATATAAATCAAATATATAAAGTCTCTTCTAAGTAGCAGATCTAACTGAACATTGGTGTAATCTACATTGATGTAGAATGATCCTTACATAGTAAAACATGAGCGGAAGGAATTAAAATTGTAGAACTATGTAACATCTCAGTGCCCAAACATTCATGCAGGCAAATTAAGGTAGACACAGCTCTTGCGGGTGCACAAGGGTCAGAGATTCCTGAGATAACCATTCTTCAGACTCCTGGGCAGCTGCCTGAAAGTCACACACTTTCAGATGTTGACTGCAGGACAAGAGGCAAGGTAAAGTCCCTGGATCACATTATTTCTGATATTTATTCTTAACTGAACTAGAATCCATATTCCTTTCAACTAACTGAAATAGGGAATTATTGTCAGCCTTTTTAAAAAAAAAATCCTATAGAGTCTGGGCACTGTCAGAACTGTGAACCACTTTCTTGATTCTCCTCCACAGAGACGTTGAACAGCTTCTTTTTGTTTGGGGTCTTTGGTTCCAAAAGGCTGCCTTTTTCTATAAAACAGGTTCTCAAAGAAACTGCATGTATGCTAGAAACACTGGGCATGATTAAAAAAAGACTTTGCCATGAGTCGGTGAGACTTACTCTTGTAGGACTCAAGTTACACCAAAATCGTGAATCAGGTGCTCTATCTTTAAAGACTGTAATTTATCTTGAACTTTCAAAATTTATTTTACCATAAATAATCTACTTACAGTACATTAAAGACATCTTCTAAATGTGTCTGAGACTTTTTTCAAATATATGTATTAAAGAACAGAAATTTAAATACAAAGAGGGCGAGGAAGCAAACGACACACATTTGATGGACGGAATGCAGAACACATTCACCCCCAGTCAAGAGATCTGGGTTAAATCCATCATTCTTTTGCTCACCATGCCACCCCAGTTTAGACCTGGCCATATCCAAATCAGACTTGACCCTGTGCCTCATGGGAACAGTCCAGCCCGAACTGCTAAGTCAGGTCCTCCCTGGACTGGAAACAAGCATCCTAGGACCAGTTTCAGGGTTTCACCCCTCTTCAGCCAGGATAGCTTGAATCCAGTGGCACAGTGAACCCGGGACCCACGTCTGGGCATACCCGGCGCACTTAGGGCGAGGAAGCAAAAGACACACATTTGATGGACGGAATGCTGAACAAATCAAAACATTCACCCCCAGTCAAGAGATCTGGGTTAAATCCATCATTCTTTTGCTCACCATGCCACCCCAGTTTAGACCTAGCCATATGCAAATCAATCTTGACCCTGTGCCTCATGGGAACAGTACAGCCTGAACTGCTAAGCCAGGTCTTCCCTGGACCGGAAACAAGCATCCTAGGACCAGTTTTGGGGTTTCACCCCTCTTCAGCCAGGCTAGCTTGAATCCTGTGGCACAGTGAGCCCAGGACCCACGTCTGGGCATAGCCGGCACACTTAGGGCGAGGAAGCAAAAGACAGTGGGACGAGTATGCCCAGACACGGGTCCCGTGCTCTCCATGCCACTGGAATCAAGCTATCCTGGCTGAAGAGGGGTGAAAACCCGAAACCGGTCCTAGGATGCTTGTTTCCAGTCCAGGGAGGACCTGGCTTGGCAGTTCGGGCTGGACTTTTCCCATGAGGCACAGGGTCAAGACTGATTTGCATATGGCTGGGTTCAAACTGAAATGGCATGGTGAGCAAAAAAATGATGGATTCAGGCCCAGATCTCTGTACTGGGGTGAATGTATGACATTGTTCTGCATTCTGTCTATCAACTGTTGTTTTTGCATTTAAATACAAAGAATCAATTTAATGTGCTTAAGAATGCAATACTCTAAAGAAAATTGATATTCTCAGTCTTGCAAGACAACTGTAGTTTTGATTGTGAGGAAGGTTGAAGAGAAAGGACTACACTTAATTCCTACACCTATGTTGAGTTTCATGACAGGCAGCTTAGAGGAAACTTGGTGAAACCTGACCTCTCCAGCAAAGAATTCTACCACACCATTGGTTCATCCAGTCAGAGTACAGCAGTGTATTTGAAAGCCCACCAGCCAACAGAGGTGTCTTGAAGGCAGGGGTAGGAAACATCTATTCTCATCACACTCGCCAGCTGTGATGTTTATGACTCAGTCATGCTTGATAAAAAGCGAGGTCGAACAACCACATTTAAGCAATCACATTTCGACCACAGGTGGCACAGCTGAAACTTCTGATTCGGGTCACAAATGCCATTTACCCAAGCAGCATCAGGCCCCTTGATCAATAAGATCAAAGAGTCAGTAAGCCCTTATTTATCTGCAAAGTATCATAAATATTAGGCCTATCAATGATATTTGTGGGCATGCACACACATGGGTACTGTGTTTTCTGTGTCGTATGAACGCAAGCTCCGCAAAACCCTGGAGGCCTCACAAGGCCGAAACGCATCAGGGATGCTTCCGTTGCCGTTCAGAAGGGTCTAAGTCTAGCCAATCAGGCTGGACTAATCCTTTTACAGCCAGTCCAAGACTGCTTTGCATGTGTCTGGTTTATGTCCACAGTGAAACAGAGGTATAAATGAGCTAAACCAAAGCATTTATTTGAGTGGGGCCAAAATGACAGTGTCTCAGATTAATTTAAGAGATTCCATCTATCACTTTTTGCGATTCAATCTCTATTTCACTGGCCACAAGCACCACTTTTCAGTCCCCCCTTACCTTCCATTTTATGGTGGCAAATATTGAATTCCAATGTAATACATTCACCACCCATGAAGGCCAATGGCCAATATTTACAAAACTTTGTATTCAGCAACTTTACAAGTACAATCTCATCTGTTTAGTGGTCAAATTAAACCTGGGTAGCTAAGCGAGTCCGGTCTGCCTCGTTCTGTCAGCTCTAACTTTTAAATCAATTATTCTGCGAGCGCGTGCTGGGATAGGTACCCCCATATCTGTAAGGACATAAGAATACAAGTACACAAATGCAGAATAAAGTTGGCTAAATGGCATGGGCTGTCAGAAGGTGGCCATGTGTGTGACCTACAGACAGTCCTGGCTTTTTAGCACACATGGATATAGCCTGCGTCCGCTTACCAACTAAGGGGTGTTTATATGACTGAATTATAATGAATGAATGAATGAATTCCGATTTATACCGCGCTACTAAGCCCAAATGGGCGTCAAGGCGCCTAGCCAAACAGAGCTAACTGGATGAGAGATGAGGGAACTTATTGGTAGGCCTTTGTAAAACACCAAGTCTTAAGTGCCTTCCTAAAAAGAGCCATAGAAGGTTGGGACTTAATCTCCAAAGGGAGAGTGTTCCATAAAAGTGGAGCAGCGATAGAAAAAGCTCTGCTGCCCCATCTAATCAATACTACAATATTATACTCCTGGCAAAATAAAGAAACTGAATATAAACCCATTTCAGAGGGGGGGGGGACGACTGGTAATTCCAACCAAATCTATGCGCCTGTGAGTTGTTATTTTAAACGTCGTGGAGCAATAATGTATTTAAAATTTTCTGAAATACATAATAAATATTGATGTAATTCGTATGTGTTTGTTTCTCATGTTAGGCAGCCTAAAGAGCAGAACATAATATGTGCAATTACAACTTTAATGTTTGTATGCGTTTTACCTGATGGAAAGAGAGACACAGAAAGGTGTACAAACGGAAAGCAGCACAAACTCAGCTTGGTTCTGCAGCCAAGTGCATCGGCAGGCGAAACTAACCCCGAGCTAAAATGGAGACAGGATATGCTGTCAGACAGACACAGGGGTCGCAGCGGCGGGTCAGTGCCAAGGTCAAGCGCAGCTGTCTCTGGATCCGCGGGTCAAGGGGGAAGGTCTCTCTCCCCATCTCTGCTCGACAGTTGTTGCTCCCGGATTGGGTGAGCGTGACAGAAAAAAAAGTGCTCTCTCCAAAGTTAATGCCGTTTTAATCTGGCAATAAAGCCAAGGCAAATATTTTGAAAGAAAAGGTCAAATGAGAAAGGAAAAAAAACGCCGCCTTCGTTTTCATTTCTAAACAAGCAGGGGCTGCGGTACAGCACCGAGCTAGGTGTCATGTTCTTTATTGACCCCCATGGCTGAAAAACGCATGTTGAAAGCAGAGTTTTTATTTCATTTTTTTTTTTTTAATGGAACCTCTAGCGGACAGAAGGCGAAAGGGCATACACAGAAGACAACCTATGCTCTGTGCGTCGGGTGAAACGTAGGAGGAAGGAGCGGGGGAGAGAGAAGGGGGAAAGAAATAATTGCCAGAGCTGAAAGTGCCATGTCTTCCCGTGTCTGCATTTGCTAATCTGTCAGACTGACAGTGCCCTAGGACTTGGGGTGGAGAGCAGACCATCAGTCCTCGCCCTTCGCCCTACCTCCTCCCCTTCCAAACATATAAATGTATTTATGGTAAAGTCGATATCGATCGTCGTCCGTCTGCAGCAAGAAAGACTGGGGGGGGAAGAGAAAATAAAAGCGCCCTAACCCCCGGGTGAACTTCAGGTGACCGAGCTGCACACAGACCTCTGCTGAACTGGAAGGGGCGGAGGGGGCAAAAATACACAGAAGAGAGCAACACCATGGGTGGGGGGAGGTGACAGTAGCCTGGTGGGGGCACAAAACCTGTGCACACCAACCCGTCCTACCCTCAGTTGCCCCCGCATCTCATTTGCTTTTTGCAAGGGAGGAAAAGGGGGTGGGAGATAAAAACGAAGGGAGGGGAGTACAGGAAGAAAAAAAAGTTGTGTTGTTGCAGCAGGGCTGGAGAAGGGCTGCCGGTGCCTGCTGCTGCTCCGGCCGCCCTCTCCAGGCTGCGAGCTGAGCGCAGCCTGATCCGCCTGACCCTGCACCCAGCCCCGGCCGCCTGCCTCCCTCCCTTTCCGGGATTAAATGTCACTCTTGTGCCCCTGTCTCCCTGCTGGCAGTTCCGCTCCTCGCCTGCCGTCTGCCTCCTCTTCTCCGTTGCCAGCGCGCTGCCCTGCTCGCCCCCTGGCTCGTGCTCCCTCCCCGGGGCCGTCGCCGGGGCTACGGCCGCAACCTTTAACCGGGGTGTGACTGTCGGGGAGCGGGTGATGCGCACCTCAGGACCGGGGAAAGAGGGGGTGGGGGCAGAAAGGGAAGAAACCGTAGGCAGGAAAGAAAGGAAGAGAAGCGTGTCTGCAGGAATGGGGGCAGGGTGAGGGGGCAACAAAAAAGGCACACGGCTGTTCATCATCACCAACATGGCTGCCTGACTCAGACCTAAGCGAGGAATAACCCAGGCTGTGTCTTTGTCAGCGTCACCTCTGTAACCCTAAACTAATGCAGAAAACACTGGCGCCGCAGCCAGGGAGCAGTCACGGGCAGGCAACACACACACGCACACAGGCAGGGCACTTACGTGTGGGCAGGCGCTGGGGCTGCTCCTGCTTCCTCCTGGGCATTTTACCCCTTTTCTCACATTCTCCACCCGGAGCGGGTGCGGGATCGGGGAGGGCAGCCTGTTGTCCTCCGCCCTCGCCCCCGTGGTCTGGGTGCGTGCGAGGGCTGGGTCTGTGCGCGCTTCTGCCTGCTGGGCTCTCCCGGGGAGCCTGCTGGCTGCACCTGGCTGTCCCCCCACGGTTGTAAATATCCCTCTGGATGGGGCTCTGTGTTATCACGCGTGACCGTGCCCCCCCATGACGGTGCGCCCCCGGTGCCTGGCCACGGGCTCGATAGGGTACCGGAGAGAGCTGCCGATCGCCGCGGTGTCTATGGCTGCTCTCTGTGCCTTCCCAGCCCCTAACACTAATGCAGGGGATCAAAGGGCAGAGGCGGTGTGTGTGTGTGTGCGCAGCCTGCACAGACACAGGCTGCAGAGAGAGAGAGCGAGAGAGGCAACCCAGACACACATACAGAGCCAGGAGCTAAGGTGCCCCCGAGCTCCCAAGGTGGACCTGACACCGCCGCCCTCAGACTGCCCAGGGACGCTGGGGGTTCAAGGTCTCTGCTAGCAGCAGCAGGATGTGGGCGTTGATGTCTTTTTATATTACTGATTTATTTCAAGTAGGTTTTTTCTCTCTTGAATTTTTCCCCCCATCATATCTAGTCTTTGCAAAAGTTTTTCTTCCGTGTATTTCAAATGTATGGATACTTGGTGTTTTTTAAACATTCATTTTAACATCAAATCTGCTTATACGGGGCACTAGAAGACCTAGTTCACGGGCTTCCTGGCTACTCAGCAACTCTCCCTATTTTATGTTTTCATATTTCCATAGTCTACGTAGTGAGGAAAAAACTATAAATGCGAGTGAATGCTTGATGAAGGAATTTCCCCGCCCCCCACACCAGATCTCACTCCTTTGGCAAGTGCTGCCAGGATGCAATTGAGAGGTAGCAAATCTAAAACTGCACATTTCCTGATGCTGCCTCTTTCCTTTGTGCAAAAGAGCTACATAGTTGTTAACTCGTTTCTCGTAAATGGCAGACTTCTTGATTTGCTACCCAGTGCAGTTGACATTGAACATGACCCATGTTGCCCTGAAAATGATATTGTGACCCGGAATTTGTTTGCAACTTTTGGAAATGTTAAATGCATTGAACAATGACATTGCCGAATTCCTGCAATTGGTCTCCATGGGAGCAGGATTCAAATTTAGAATGCCTGACAAAGGGCGGCAAACAAGTAGCAATAATAAAAAAAAAAACATATATATGCACTTGGAAAATAAAATATAAAAGAAAATACATTTGTCTGTGGAGATTTTCCTACCCGTATTTGAAATTCACATTGGTGATGACTGGGAGTCAGCGCAAGGAATGCGTATCATATATATATATATATATATTATCTACTGGCGGTCGCCAGTAGATAGTTATTGTTAGGACCGTGTTTCCATAGGAAATCCGCAACATTCTATTTTGAATAACTTTGGCGCCGATTGACGAATCCTAGTGAAATTTTCAAAATAGGTGGGGCGCTCCTCTCCGCTCCTACCCTGAAAGTCTCGGGGGGGGATTCGTCAAGCGGGGGCTGAGAAAAAGGGGGGGTCCCAAAACGTGTTTTCCCCATGCATTTTTCCATAGGACCTTTAGTCCAAGCTACAGCCCGAATGGCTGAACAGAATTACTTAAAATTTGGCAGAGAGGTAGTCCTTAGGTCAGGGATGTGCCTTTTGCAGGTCTGGTGTAAATCTGTTCAGTATTTCCTGAGAAAATAGCATTTAAAACAATATATATATCTATAAGCGCGCTCCGAGCGCGTACGGTAAGCTTACCGTATGATTCCGTGCGCGAGCTTAATTCTGATTGGTGGTTACATGACTGTAAACATTCGAATCGGTCGAAATCAGGAAGTGTCGGCTGCCATTTTGTGTGTCTCACACTGATAAACAAAGGAGGAGAACATGAAAAGGGGGCAACGAAGAGAGTTGCAGACCCCCTAGCGTTTGTCAGGGGGTCCAAGAAGGTCCCAAAAGTATGAAAAATACATTAAATTTTATTTTTTTTAAATCGCGGGGTGCGCGTACGGTAAGCAGAAAAAAAACAATAAAAAAAATAGAAGTAAATATCAAATTTAAGTGTTTAGATATTAGGGGGCTCTAAAAAGAGCCGTTGTGTTAATGAAGTGTTTTTTTTGTGGTACCTATACAGAGTCTAAAGTTCAAGAGGAAGACTCTGTTGCCTTCATCAGTGAAATGTACACCGTCTCCTCTATAAATGCCTTGCATGTTGTAACGCAAGTTGTTGTTATATATAGAACCCATACCATAGTCTCTGAGGAAAGCAGAAATAGATTTGTTGACGTGCTTTCTTGCTTTGTCAATCTGTGGACAAAATTGGTTGGACCAGTTCCACTTTTGCCTTTGGCATATATTAGAATATACAAAGGCAGATTGAGGAAAAAGCGACATCAATTGCACAAAGGTGTCCCTAACAAGCATTTCCAGACCTACCCCAGTTAAAGTGCCTAGGTCATTTCCACCACAGTGCACAATAATAAGGTTAGGCTGTGGGAGATGTAGAAAGGTTTTCACCAAAGGCATTAATTGGTGCCACTTTAACCCTCTCTGACCAATCCATTTAATGTATACATTTGGCAAAGCAAGGTCTCTCACCATACCTCTTTTTTCTGCATACTTTTCACTCCAGAAGACATAGCTGTGACCTACAATCCACACTGTGAACATCTTTCAAGGGGATCTGGATGCACTCAGGAGGTGTCTTTCAGTAGAATGGCAATATGAAATGAAAGACAGTTGTAAAATGGAGGCATACATATTTTTTTAAATAAAAAGAACTCATTGGCTGATTCAAACCATTTTACAGTTAAAACTAGGCTGTATGTGTACATTTTTAGAAGCATGTTTTGTATTGGTTCAAAAAATTGTGTTCCCTCAGATGATTAATTTGGATTTGCTGTTAGGTTTGACAGGTGAAGCACTCTTGCTGTTTGGAATAGAAACATTGTGTGCTGAACTTCTGACCTCTCTGCTCACACCAGTGTTCCATGAGCTGTTGCTATGGTAGCAGGCAGAAGTCAAGTTGGGGGAAGGGTTCATTTGGAAAGGGGTTGCAGTTTTCAACCAATAGAAATGTGTGATTTCATTTGAAAAAATGTTGGAAGCACTGAGATTTGTAATTAACATGTATATGTGTGAAAAAAGTGAGGGAAACATTGCCATTTACTGGTTCTGGTGGGAGGAGAGAGGTGTACAGCTCTGAGATTCTGACTCTGATAATCTGCTGTTTGAGTGCCACATTTGTTTCTCAACTAACTAATTTTAAAGGTGAGATATGAGTTTGAGAGGGGATGTATGTGGTGATTTTTGATATAAATATTAGAATTGTGGTGATTCTTTAAAAGTTATGTTTTACATGTTGTGGTTTGGGAGATATTTAACTGTCTTGAACTTGTAAAATATTATGGAGTATGTTTTCATCATAAGTTAAGGTGTACTGGTATCACTGAGGAATACTGTTTTGTGCCTAGAATCAAACCATGAGTCTGTGTGCACACAGGAATTGTTGTCAGAGATTTTATTTGTGTTGGTCCGGTTCTATACGAATGGCATTTGTAGGAAAGGGTCAGCTTTTTTTTTATAAATATGATGGTTTTATTAATAAATAAGTTATTTTGTTGGTCAGGTAAGTGTGAAATTTCTGTATTTATCACACATTTAGTTTCATGCTCCCTTTTTTTCACTACTCCTCTTATCTGCTTTTCTCATTTCCGTTGTACTCCCTCAAGGACCTTGTAGGGTGTAAACATTTTTTTTTGTTCTCTAAAAAAAAAAAACAATGCGCGTACCGTACGCGTACGGTAAAAAAAATAATTAAAAAAATGAATTACATTTTTTAAAAAAAAGTTGTGAGGTAAGGTTGGCTCTTAAAAGAGCCGTTGTGTTAATACAGGGACAGAGGAAAGAAAGAATGGGAATATTAACAAGGACCACAGATGTGCTGGTCTATCTTATTGTTTATTAGGGAAACACTGGTCTCCCCATGAACAATTAGACCATAACATCTGGTGCACCTCATTTGTACCCTCTGAAATCGAGGGTTCGTTTCCAGAGAAGCAGAAGAGGGTGATGCTCCCACCGCAGTGGAAGGGCTCGGCTGAGCTGCCGAAGATGTACTCGGCTGAGCTTCTGCGGGTGTGCTCGGGTGACTTACTGAAGGGTTTGCTTCAGTATGTCGAGCAAAAGTCCTGGGATGTACATCCCTAATGTGTCTCACCATAGTGTGATTACCAAAGGAATACTTCTTCCTTGGGTTACTTCTAGATAAGACACGCTCACAAAGTGAGCAGGTGACTAATGGAGCATTTACCTTTTTCTGCCCCTCTGGAAAAGTGAAATACTCCCAAACAAAATAATTCTTTTGTTTCCTCCTTCTCTGTCTGATGATGCTGCTGCCCTGCTCACTCTCAGAAGAGGTCTGCTGCTCTGCCATTGTATCCCAAAGACAATTCAGCTCCTTCTCCTAGAGAATCACAAGCAGTAATGAGGGGAATGGGTGTGGTGTAGGAAGATTCTGGAACTGAAAGTAGTTTAAACCAATCAAAAGTGTTGTTTCTTGATCACATGACCAACCGTACGCGCACGTTAAGCTTACCGAACGCGTACGGTAAAAGTACGCACGCGCGCATGCGCATTATAGGCACGTTCGTACACTTCCGCGTAACGTGCGTGCGCGCGTGAGCGTATGAAGCATGCGCTTATGCGTCGCGTAGGAATTATGGACGCGTACGCAAATTGCGTAAGCATGCGCACACGGAGTATAAATATTACGTACGCTCACCGTAAATAAAGCAAAGCGTGCGCTTACGGTAAGCTTACCGTACGCGCACGCTAAAAAAAAAAAAAAAAAAAGATAAAGGTTTGTTGAAGATATTAACTATGTTATACAACTATATCTAACCATTTATTTGAAAAAGGTGAATCTTTCTATATTGAAGAATGCATTAAAACCATGGATATATACATAGGTAGAATAGTGTTTAAAGGAAAAAAAAAAAAGAAAAAAAATTATGTAAAAAAACAAACAAATTCAATGAAAAAACCGTAGGTATCACACACATTATAGTTAGGAATTAGAATTCAAAAAACCATGCAAAAACACAGAAAAAATCATAGGTTTCACACACGTTATATATAGAAATTAGCTTTTAAAAAACCTTGCAAATTCACTGAAAAAACCATAGGTTTCACACACGTTATAGTTAGGAATTAGCATTTAAAATACCTTGCAAATTCACTGAAAAAAACATAGGTTTCACACACGTTATAGTTAGCTGGACATTTCTCTCGTAAAAAACCAATGAAATTCCCCCGTTATAGTTAGTTCAGATAACTATAACTCGCGCGACCGCCACTTTATCACAAGGATGATGTCATCAGTGATGCCACTGACCATGTCATGAGTGATGTAATATGTGACGTCATGAGCAGTGGATTGCGGGCGCGCGAGTTATAGTTATCTGAACTAACTATAACAGGGGAATTTCATTGTTTTTTTACGAGAGAAATGTCCAGCTAACTATAACGTGTGTGAAACCTATGGTTTTTTCAGTGAATATATATATATATATATATATATATGATTAATGGGAGATTAATATAGTTTGCTGTTTACATTTTTCACTTTAAACAATGATATAACGGAAAACAAGAATACTATATTAACAATTCAATAGTGACATCACGTAAAAACAAGGATACTATATTCAATAAATATACTGTGTTTTAAATGCTGCAAAATAATGATGCCAAATGGCAACATTGGAGACTGTATCCAAGTAACATTAAAACGCGCGAAAATCCTGATAAATGACATTGTAGCACTAATCTAAATAAATGTGTCAAAAATATTGCATTACGCCACATAAATAGCAACAGTAACATTTTCGTTTTTTGTAAATAAAGTTTTGTTGAAAAGGGCTCTACATTACCCACAATGCCACATTAAGGCCATGTCGGGTATAAATAGTGCAATAGAAAAGGGAATTATTAACCGTGAACAAAGCCTTGTGTAGGCTGAAACGATTTGGTGGATTGCTGCTCAATTAAATCTTGAATTATTCAAACTCCAAAGTGCAGCCTTTTGTTTCAAAATTAATCCAGGGCTTGGATCTGGCCCTTCTGTCTGCACCCGCTGCTGTGCGCATCAACATTTGGGATCACATTGTGACAAATATATAAGATTAATGGGAGATTAATATAATTTGCTGTTTATAGTTTAGACTTAAAAAATATTGTTGCTTGTTGGAGTAGTGGACTGGTGACACATTGAAGAATAAAAATAAAAATAAAGTAAGTATACAACTTACAAGCTGCGGGTTCTCAGGAGTTTGTGCTGCCGTGCAAAAGGTCAGGAGAAAGGGCCACGTAGTGGATGTCTATATTAAATTAAAAAAATAAAATATATATATATATTACCTACTGGCGGTCGCCAGTAGGTAGTTATAGTTAGGGCCTTGTTTCTATTCAAAAAGTGTTTTTTGTTTTCCCAATAACTTTGGCGTCGTTTGATGAATCTTCGAAAAATTATCAAAACTAGTGGCCCGCTCCGGTCAGCTCCTGGCTTGAAAGTTTCGGGGTGATTAGTCAAGCGGGGGCCGAGAAAAAAGGGGGGTCCCAAAACACGTTTTCCCCATGTTAATTTCCATACAGCTACAGCCTGAACTGCTGAACGGAATTACACCAAATTTGGTAAAAAGGTAGCCCTTGGATCAGAAAGAGCCCTTTTTGTTAAATGGTGTAAATCCGTTCAGTCGTTGCTGAGAAATTAAAGAATGAAAACATTTATTTATCTGAGCACCGAGGAGGGTTCGCTAACCCTCCCAGGCATGAGCTTCACTCTGATTGGCTGCCAACACTCTAAACCAGAAGGTGTTGGCAGCCATCTTGTGACTCGGTAGAACCGAGTCACAAGAAAACAGTGAAAAAGGGGTTAAAAAACAAGAAAAGGGGGCAGGGTAGAAACATCCCGATCCCCTAGGCTTGCTCAGGGGGTCCCACAAGGACCCCCAGGGCCAAAAAAAGCATTGAAAAAAAAAAAAAAAAACAATCGGCCGAATTTGCGCTGGGGTAAGTGTAATGAATCCGCCCGAGGAAAAAAACAAAACAAAACGGACCACCACCTCCCCAGGACTTTGTTGATGATTTGCGGAGGGGGCACGCAGCCCCAGGGACTACCAACTCCCCGGGGCTTTTACCAATTAAATGAAGGGGGGGCACGCGGCCCCCCTGCAGCTCGGGGACCACTACCTCCCCGGGGCTCTCGTTATTTTTAAAACACGCGTGTGGAGGGGCTCGAGCCTCCCCCCACGCCCCGGGGACCACCACCTACCCAGGGCACTTAATATTTAAATACCACCTCCCCGGGGCTTTGTACTTGGA
This sequence comes from Triturus cristatus, assembly GCF_964204655.1. Taxonomy (NCBI): domain Eukaryota; kingdom Metazoa; phylum Chordata; class Amphibia; order Caudata; family Salamandridae; genus Triturus; species Triturus cristatus. The sequence goes on from NC_140582.1 coordinate 504,398,406, forward strand.
GGGAGGTGGGCCGCGCGGGCCTCCTCCTGGAGACCTTGCTGGCCCTGGGGACCGCAACCTCCCAGGGCTGGCTCCTGCAGTGTCCTGAGTGCCCACCCCTGGGACACTGCTGTTTGCTCTGGCAGGGCGGGACCCGTGCGGCTCCCGCCCCGCCATAGCAAGCGCTGCTTTGCTTCCTTGAAGTGAGTGCAGGAAAACCTGCTCTCGCTTCAATCAAGCAAAGCAGGATTGCTTTTGAGCAAGGGGAGCTTCATGTCACTAGCTCCCCTTGATAAAAATCACTGCCGGCTCCCGCAGGAGGCGGGGAGCCAGCGGGACCGTGGAGGCATTAGTGCTCCCCCACGGGCCCTAACCATGAGGCACAGCCCCGGGGGATGGGATCCCCAGGACCAGAAGTGTCCCGGAAGGGGGCCATGCGGCCCCCCTCCACGGCAAAAAAAATATATAAAATTTAAAAAAATGGAAAGGCCAGCCCTGGGAGATGGGGTCCCCGGGGCCATAATTGGCCTGAGGAGGGGGAAGAAATGAGGAGGGGGAAGAAAAAAAGAAAAAGTATTAAAAAAAACTGGTTGGGCGATGAGGTCCTATTGTGTCCTGAGGACCTCAGGACACAAGTGGACTTCATCCTCCGAGCAGCAGTGCGCCAGAAGCCGCGTTTGCAGAGTGGTGTAAAAAGGAGGCGTGGCCTCGGACCACCTTTCTGCAATACAGCTGTGTGGCGCTTACTGGAGGTACCTGGTGGGCTAGTTGGCCACCAGGGACCCTCAGTATTCAAGGGGACTTAATCCCCCAACTTAGAGCGCGCCAGCGGGCGCGTTTGCAGAGTGATGGAGAAAGGGGGCATGGCCTTTTTCCACCTCCCAGCAATCCCACTGTGTGGGGCTTACTAGAGGTAAGAGGTAGGCAAGTTGGCCCCTAAAGGACCCCCAGCAGCGAAGGGGACTTCAATCTCCATCCAAGAGCGCGAAAGGCAGCGCATTTGTAGAATGGTGGGCAAAAGGGGCGTGGCCTGGTCTTCGAACTTAGCAATGCTGCTGTGTGGGACTTACTGGAGGTAATAGGAGGGTTAGTTGGCCCCCAAGGATGTCCTTGGGGGCCAACTACCCCTCTTGTTACCTCCAGTAAGTCTCGCACAGTGGGACTGCTAAGACGTCTTCGGAGGCCATGCCCCCCTTTCTCCACCATTCTGCAAGCACGCCTCCTGGCAGACTACGGGATGGGGGATGAAGTCCAATTTACTCCGGAGAGATTTTGGGGGCCAAGAATCCCTACTGGTACCTCCTGTGAGCACAATGCACCGGAACTCCTGAGCGCTGGTCGGAGGCCCAGCACCCTTTCTCCTCCACTGTGCAAACGTGGCTACTAGTTAAAGAAGTGTTTGCAATGTAATAGATTTCGCATTTGCGAGAATTAGAGCTATGAGCGTTGTAAATGTAAAAGTTTTTTACTAATGTTTTTAGGAGTGGAGTGGACGTACGTCGTGTGTAGTTGAATTATTTGGTATGTTGTGCAGTGAAATCATGTGGATAGAAAGTATGTGGTATTTAGTGTATAGGAATTATGTAGAGTGGGATTATGTGTTATGGAGAGTAATTATATGGTATGGTAATCTGTGTTGTGGAGTGGTTACCTCAGGGTTAGTCTTCCTCGTTTCCATAGAAGCTCAACTATGAACTCAGTGAGATAAAAAAAGATGGAATCACTGAGGAGCACTTGTGGACCCAGTCAGAGGTATGAGCAGGGCCACTGTAATTATGTGACTGTTTGGCTGCACCGACTTTCGCACAATTATACATTTTCTGCATGAGCCACACAATTCATCATCTGCACCCCAATCTGCAGATTTTAACAAAAAAAGTCTTGTTTCTAGCTGAAACGGGTCAAACGTTACCAAAAATGCAGCGACAAGTGTTACAGCGTGGTGGAAGGCCCTTTGCAAACCTAGAATGGTCACCTGTTACTTATTGCTAAATGTGGGTGTTAAATTGGTACTAATGGTGTGCAAGCCACTCTTGCTTCCCTCTGCGCCTCTCTTGCCTCTTTCTGCATTTCTGTTGCTTCTTTCTGCACGTTTCTTTCTTTTTCTGCATTTCTCTTGACCTCATTCTACAAATCTCTTGTACTTTCTGCACCTCTCTTCCCTCTTTCTGCACGTCTGTTGCCTCTTTATGCACCTCATTTGCTTCTTTGTGCACCCCTGTTGTCTCTTTCTGCACTCGTCTTCCCTCTTTTAGTACCTTTTCTTCCTGTTTTTGCATCTCACTTCCCTCTTTCTGCACTTTTCTTGCTTCTTTTTACACTTCTGTTGCTTCTTTCAGCAATTTTATTACAAGACCGGAGGCTAGCATTATGCATAACATCTTTTATTGCCACTCCTGCAGCACTTTTAAAGACTTCACAATAGAACAGAACACTAGAACTGGAACACACAAGTCCTTAAATACTCCTACATTCCAACATTCTTCCTCTTTTAATTGCTGCTCCTGAAACAGATAAGTCTAAACTTTGGTTTCTCAATTTGATATGTAAAACTGAATGAATGTAATTGGTATTTTTAAAAGTGTTTATAAAGGTTTAAGTGAACTAGCTTCTAATTTTTGGAAGCAAGTTCAAAATAGTGTGTTGATCAGAAGGAGAGAGAATTTTAAAAGGTTAAGTAAAGAAAGTTTATAGAAGATTATCTACATTTCTAGGTTTAAAATGTGTATTTTTTTTGTTTAGAAATCATTTAAATATGTAGATTAATTATAAATAAGAATGTTTTACCGTTTTTGTGGGAGAGTTGTTAATCGGTACAAATGCGTGTTGTTTATTTTTCAAATGAAGCGCTCGCGAGTATAGCTTGTTTGCGCAAGGATCGCGTACTGTTCTCAGGATCGCATGCTGTAGACAGGATCGCGTGCTGTAGATATTTAGTTTTGAAAGGAGACGAGTGAACAGTACGGGTGAATAGCGGGAGTATTTAGGGAACGCGTCACGCAAGAGGGACGTTTCTCACATAACGCGAGAATTGGGAGGCCATATTGGATTGGGAGAAAATGAATGAAAGAAATAGAGGCCATGTTAGCGTGAACGACGGTTTAAGATCGTTTTTCATTGCGCAGATTATTTTGTTGGGAAGAGGTGTTTTCGAGTGATCGGTAGGATTAATAAGACTATATATATAGGAATTAGTATTGTTGGGAAGAATTAGAAAGTTATTAAAAGGTTTTTCATATTGAAGAATATTTTAAGAATTGGAATTTGAAGATGGAAAAAGAAATGAGTAATGGAATTGAGATAACAAATAGTAGAATTAATGAAGACGTAGTCAAGAAGTTGATAGAATATGAAATGAAAAAGCAGGTGAAAGAATCAATGGAAGAATATCTTAAAAATAAAAAGATAAATGAGTTTGATTCGGGAGAAGAATTTTATCCATTATCAGAAGGTGAAGGTACTAGTACTGATGTGGGAAAAAAGAAAAGTAAAAAAAAAAACAGACATATTGAAGAGTTAGATATGTCTCTAAAGAGAAAGGTTGGTGAAAGCACAACCATAATGAAAGGTGTACTTGGCGGCACAAATAGAACGGGTGTCCTTGGCGGCACACATAGAGAGGATGCCCTTGGCGGCACACAGGAGAAAGAAGATTTTGAATTCCAAAATACAATGTCTGGAAAAGATAATGAAAATATGGATGAATATGTGTTGGATTTACAAGAAGATAACTATGATGATTTTGAGGAAATGGAAGTTGAAGCATCAAGTGAGAGCATAAAAGATCCATTTGGGGGTGAAATGTTCAGTCCACTAAATATCAAACACCCGAGAAGCGGAGATTGGTGGCCAATGGATCATGACACCTAATTTAGACCCTGATCTCATCAGTTATTTATTTAAACTTGCAAGAGATCCAAGGAAAGGATTGGAGAGATCGTTAAAGATCGGCCAAGATAAGTTACTCGATGTTTTGGAACCGATAGGAAGAATATTAGATATGGCAACGGATGCTTACGCTAATGAAGAGCAAGTTGATGTGGATTTTTTGAGAGGATGGAGCCAAAGGGCATTAGTTCTACTAGGAAATGCAAATGCAGGATTGTTACAAGAGAGAAGGAAGGCAATATTGATGAAAATAAATCCAAAATTAGGAGATATGGCACAGAAAGAGGATAAAGAGGAAACAAAAGGATTGTTGTTTGGAGATGGTCTGGTGAAGGGAATAGGAAAATATGTTGGAACTTTCATTACATTGGATAGAGCACAAGGACATATGAGGAGTGTGTTTGGTGTTTTTGGAAGGACCAGTAGGAGGAGACCCTTTACTGGCCGAGGTATGCAGAGGTCCCAATATGGTCAACAATACGGTTCACAAAATGGTTGGCAAAATAGGGGTAGAGGATACCAGTTTGGTACAGGATTCTATCAGAGTAGATCAAGGACAGCAACAAACAGAAGATATTCTAGAGGACGTGGATCTTACAATAATGGATGACAAGGTGAGTATGGGGATTTCTTTAGCTTCTTCCCAGTTAAGAGGAGGAGGAAGATTGAAGTTATTCAGGAAAGAATGGGAAAAGATAACAAGAGATCCATGGGTATTAGAAACTGTACGAGGTTTTATAATAGAGTTCATGGAGATTCCATTTCAGGAGAAAGAGCAAAGAGAGATCAATATGGAACAGGAACAAATAGTGGATTTAGAGATAATGTCATTAATTACAAACAATGCAATAGAAATCATAGAAGAAAAAGAAAAATGTTTTGTAAGCAATTTGTTTCTGGTGAAGAAAAAAGACAAAGGGTGGCGTCCGGTGATAAATCTCAGAGCTCTAAACAGGTTTTTAGTGTATTGTCATTTCAAAATGGACGGGATACGTTGCCTAAGGGATTTATTAAAAGAGAAGGATTATATGATAAAGGTAGATCTCAAGGACGCTTATTTTACAGTTCCTATGGCGAAGAAGAGTCAGAAGTATTTACAATTCAGATGGAAAGGGAAGCTGTATCAATTCCGATGTCTACCATTTGGACTATCTTCAGCACATTGGTGTTCCACAAAGGTGATGAGAGTAGTGGTTGCTTACTTTCGGCAGAGAGGGATAAGGATGATAATTTATTTGGACGATATCCTAATTTTGTCTCAGATCAAGAAAGAATTGAAGATAACTTTGCAAGAAGTTATGTTATGTTATGCTATCGTATTTTGTATAGCGCGCGATTACCAAATAGGTGTCCTGGCGCTGTCCATTACTCCATAAACCAAGATCCGAATTATTTAACAAACAACCAAGTCTTTAGCGCTTTCCTAAATTGAAATAAGTTTTCCATGCGACGCAGGTAAAGTGGCAAACCGTTCCATAGCTTGGCTGCGCCGTATGAGAAACTACGGCCACCCCAATTAGCTTTCCTTATAAGAGGGACCTTAATCAAACTGGCCTCTGACGAACGGAGATGTCGGGCAGGGACATACCTTCTAAAACTGTTGGTGAGGAAGTCTGGGCTTTCTCCGTGTAGGGCCTTAAAGACCAAGCAGAGGGACTTAAACTGGACCCTATCCTTAATAGGAAGCCAGTGAAGGTTTCGAATGGCTTTTGATATAGGCGAGAATTTGGGGAGGCCGGTTAGTAGTCTGGCAGCGGCATTCTGCAAAAGCTGCAGTATATGCAGCAGGCCTTCCTGAATGTTGAGGTATAGACTGTTGCAATAGTCCAGTCTAGATGTTATCAGGGCCACTTCAACAGTCTGTCAATGCTCCTGAGGAAGCAGGAACAAAATCTTCCTCAACATTCTCAGGATGTAGCCAGTCTTTGAAGCTACCGCCTTTACCTGTAATGCCATGGACAGCTTGGCATCCACTACCACTCCAAGATTCTTGACTTTATTTACTGGAGTGGGATGGATCCCCAGTTCCTGCGGCCACCATGCTGGGGTCCAGAAATTAGGGTTGTTACCAAATAACATAACCTCGGTTTTGTTGGAATTCAACCTAAGGCAGTTACTAACCATCCGACTTGGTGGAGCCAGCTTTACACAAGCCTGGGTAAGCCAGTTCGTATATAACAATGCAGCCTCCTCCATATTGCTAGTAATGGGTGTGAGCGAGGTGGAAAGTACTCTGGATAAGGTCTCAGCTTCCACCCTATTTCAAGCTCTGACTACTTTGGTCACTGTAAGGGGGCGCTCGTTGGATAAGTGGGGAGTGGGTGTGATATTAAACCGAACTCCCACGTGATCTGACCAGGCCAGAGGTAACAGAGCTGCGAAAGCTAATTCCGATGTATTGGAAAAGATCCCGTCAAGGGTATGACCAGCCTGGTGGGATGGACCCGTTACCCGTTGTAACAATTCTGCGGTTTCCATTATATTGAAGAGACGCGCAGTATCTGGGTCCTCTGGCCGTTCAAGGTAAAAGTTAAAATCCCCTAATATGGTATACGAGTTCCCCAGCAAGGCATCCTCCAAAAGGGTACCCAAGGAGCCAAAAAAAGGCAATTTTGTTCCCGGGGGTCTATAAATGAGGGTGCCTTTGAAGGAAAAATGACTCGTTAGTCTTAAGTTGAAGGCAATGCTAGTGCTTTAAACGTTCCCTGCACTGAACTATGATATAAAATGGCTACCCTACCTCCCCTCTTGTTAGCTCTATGAAGAACCTCGCAATAGTACCCCGGGGGAGTTGCTTGAACTAGATCTGGGCCAGATGCCTCATCCGTCCAGGTCTCTGTAATAAATGCAATTTTAATATCTAGCTCCGACAGCAATTGGGAGCATTCCATGCTGTGTTTTACCAGAGATCTAGCATTAATTAGAATACAAGAAAAAGTCTCAGAAGCCCCATTAGTGGAGGGACCAACATTAGTCCTGGCTTTAATGTATTCGGGGCAAATCCAAGGAAGAGGCAAAGAGCAGTTGGGGCAGGGGCCAGGGGACCGAGCCTGTCGTCGCTCTGCCGATACACAAAAGCAATCATCGTTGCTCCCCCTCGAGTTTAGCTCCATCAAGGAGGTTCTAGAGTAAACGAGATGTTTATGTTCGCCTGATTGAAATTGGACAGGGGGTAGTGCACTGAGCGCGGCATGGGTGCGGACGGGCTTGCCTTATGCGCGCCTTTGGCGCGCCAGCGGCGTGCCCGCTGCGCGGACGCGCCAGTGCCCCTGATATAGGTGTGCTGAAAAACAACTAGACCGCCTAGACCGCCCCTCTAAGATGGCCGCCGTTTCCTGAATCCCGATCCACAGGTGGAGCCTGCTCGGGTCTGGTGCAAGCCAGAAAGTCAGAGGGGACCAAGGTAAGCGAAGGCGTCAGTCAATGCTGAATTACGATTAAAAAGATAATTATAAAAGTAATGTGCAAATATGCGAGCAGCCGAAACGTGCAAAGTACAAGAATTAAGAGCAGGATTAAAACAATGTAATAACTCGCCTCCAGCAGCGAAAGTCTATTCAGCTTGCCAAGTAAAGAAAAGCGCTAAGTCTCTTACTCCCGGCTCAAACCTCAGGAGTGATGGACAGTGCGCGGTTGCGCCAGTGCCCCTGATATAGGTGTGCTGAAAAACAACTAGACCGCCTAGACCGCCCCTGCCTCTCTAAGATGGCCGCCGAAGAAGTGGTGAAAAAGATACTAGATTTAGGTTTTGTAATAAACAGGGAGAAGTCTTGTATGGAACCTACACAGATAATAGAGTTTTTAGGTTTTTAAGTGGATACAAAGACTTGCCAGTTATGTTTACCAGGAAAGACATTGAAAATGATAAAGAAGGCAATCCAACAGAGTTTAAGTAAGGATACAGTATCTTTAAGGGAATTGGCAAGGATAATAGGTCTTTGTCATCTTCGGTACAAGCAATTTTTCCAGGGCCGCTGCATTATCGTGCACTTCAGAGGTTGAAGGGAAATGCATTGAGGAGAGGATTATGGTATGGAGACAGAGTAGCTTAGGATACGGAAGGAAAGAAGGAGCTTTTCTGGTGGCTAGACAATATGGAAGCTTGGAATGGGAGAGCTATTTTTGGAATGACACCAGATTTTGTGATGGAGTCATATGTGAGCTCAACAGGATGGGGAGCACGTTTGGGAAAATTGGAGACAGGTGGTATATGGTCAAAAAAAGAGAAAATCAATCATATAAATTGCTTAGAATTGACAGCAGGTTTATATGCTCTTCAGAGTTACAAGGAGATAAAGGGACATACGGTTCTGATGAGGATGGACAACATGTCTGCAGTGTCTGACATAAACAAATTGGGGGGGACGAAGTCCCGAAATTTAGCAGATAGAGCGAAATATTTTTGGGAATTTTGCCTAGAACACAAAATAGGGATAAAAGCAGAGTATTTACCAGGAGATCTGAATGTGTGTGCAGATTGGAATTCAAGAAATATGATGGATTTCAGCGATTGGAAATTGGACAGGAGTTGTTTTTGCAGGAAAAACAGTATGTAGGGTCCTTTGGAAGCCGATCTTTTTGCAAGTCGGTTGACGTTTCAGTTGAAGGATTATTTCAGTTTGAGAGCGGATCCAAAAGCTGCTGCTATGGATGCATTTCAGCAGGGATGGAAATAGAGGAAGGGCTATGCTTTTCCACCTTTCGCAATGTTTCAGAGAGTATTGTTGAAATTGAGACAGGAGAAGAGTCCTAGTGACTCCTTTTTGGGTATCTCAAGTTTGGTTCCCATCAGTTATGGAACTAGTTTGTGTGGAACCGCTTTTGATGTCTGCCAGAGAGATACTTCTCACGAACGCAGAAGAAGAAGATCACCCTTTGGTTTTGAGCAGGGTTTTGAACCTTCTTGTTTGGAAAGTGTCAGAAGATCTAGCGGAGTCCAAGGTCTTTCGGAAGAGGCTGCAGAATTGTTGGAGGAGTCATGGGCCTCTGGTATACAAGGAGTAGATACAAAGGAGTTTGGAGAATTTAGAGTAGTTGGAGTCTGGATCCCGTGGAGGCTCCTATAGTGGAAGTTGTACATTTTTTAACAAAGAAATATCATGAAGGTTTAGAGTATAGAACCATTAATTGTTATAGATCTGCGTTTTCAGCAGGGCATTATTTTATAGATGGGAAATCTGTAGGTAGAAATGTGATGGTTTGTAGAATCATGAAGAGTATGAGGATAAGGAGACCAGCAAAGACACGTTGCAGTGTTTTATTGGATGTTTATGTTATGCTGTTTTTGTTTTTACAATGGCCATCTAATAAATATTTGGCGATTAAGAGACTTACTGAGAGGTTGGTGTGTTTGTTATGTTTGGTATCATGTAAGAGGGTTTCAGACGTTAAGGCTTTGGAGATAGATAAAAAAGTGATAGGACCAGATGGTGTATTTTTTAAAATTAGTAAGAAAACTAAAACTGTGTCAACTTCTGTTTTTTATCCAGAATTTAAAGAGGAAAGGACGTTGTGTGTTGTAAGTTGTTTACAGGAATATGAGAGTAGGGTCTTAGAGAATAAGAGAGATAGAGATAATCAGGTCTTAATTTCTTATGTTACACCCTTTCGTCCGGTTAGCACTGCTACTAATTTCAAGATGGGTGAAAAATGTGATGAAAGAATGTGGTGTGGATGTTGGAATATTCAAATCGCATTCTTTACGTGGTGCAATGGCAAGTAAAATGTATGTGTCAGGTGGTAGATTGGAGGAAATTTTAAAAGCAGGAGATTGGTCAAATGCAGGAACTTTTGCAAAGCATTACTTTAGACCAATTAGGATAGGATAGGATATATGTTTGTATAGCGCTTAAATGCCGCGGCGTCTTGGCGCTGGTGTGTATGGAAGTGGTACAGCCTATGTTACAGGAGCTAGATTGAGGTAAACAGCCAAGTTTTCAGATCTTTCCTAAAGGATTTCCGATTTGACTGAAATCTCATGGCTGTTGGCATTTTGTTCCATAACTTTGCTGCAGTTTGAAAAGGATCTTCCACCCCATCTCACTCGCCTAATCCTATCAATTTGGAGAAGGCCCAGATTATTGGATCTTAGGGCGCGAGCGGGGGTATAGGGCATAAACATTTTTTGGATGTCCTTAGCCCCTCCCCCGTACAAGGCTTTATAAACCAGGCATAGAGCCTTGAATTCCACACGCTGCTGCTCAGGGAGCCAATGCAGTGCTCTGATTCCTGCCGAGGTTGATTGACCTCTAGGTATATTTAAGAGCAGCTTTGCAGCAGCATTCTGTAATGACTGCAGTTTACTTATCTGGTTTTGTCAATCCCCAACAGCAGAGCATTGCAATAATCAAGTTTAGATAATAAGAGAGCCACCACCACTGTCTTTTGTAATTCCTGCGCAATGAAAGGGAATATCTTTCTCAAAGTTTTTATTCGAAAGAAGCAGGAAGAAGTAAGACTATTTACCTGAGCGGAGAAGTTTAGCTGACTATCAATGATGACTCCGAGGTTTCTGACCTTGGGCACGGGGCTGGGGCATTCCCCCGCTCTCACTGACCACCAGGTGTCGTTCCACAGGGATCGCCCCTGACCAAATTCAATAACCTCCGTCTTGTCTGTGTTAATTTTCAGGAAGCTATGGTTCATCCAGGTCATGATCTCAGTAAGACACGCATGAAACCTAACAGCTGTATCTTCAGGTTGTTTGGCTATCAAGATTATAAGCTGAGAATCATCTGCATAAGATACCAGGACAAAACCATGCTTCCTGATGACATAGATGTTAAACATCGTCGGTGATAGGGCTGAACCCTGTGGAACTCCACAGGGAAGATGGAAACGGTCTGACTGCATGCCATCCCAGTACAAGCGCTGCTCCCTCCCCTCTAAAAATGATGAGAGGAGGGTCAGGGCCGGGCCCTCGATCCCCGCTTCCTGCAGCCGTTGCACTAACACCGTGTGATTCACGGTGTCAAAAGCTGCTGACAAATCTAATAGTACAAGGACTGCTCTACCCCCTCTATCAACTATTCTGCGGATCTCCTCAGTTGCTACAATCAGAGCAGATTCAGTAGATTGGTATGACCAAAAGCCATGCTGAGTAGAATCCAGCAGGTTGTTGGTGTCCAGGTACTCAGTCAGCATCTTATTCACCGACTTCTCCAAGATTTTAGCTGCTATGGGTAATCCAGCAATCGGGCGATAGTTCTTGGGCTCCGAGGGATCTAGGTTGGATTTTTTCAGGATTGGCCTAATCATTGCTTTTTTCCAACAAACTGGGTAGCTACCTGATTACAACACTTGATTGACTAGAGGAGTCAATTCATCTTCAATTCTCCTAGCAGACAGATGCATAATCGCAGGGGGACAAGGGTCTTTGGGTGAACCAGATTTTATAGAAACGAGAAGTTTACATACCTCCTCATTTGTAATTGCTGGAAAACTTGCTAATCTAGAGTGAATTGCTCCAGCCTCATCCAATGGTTGATCTGGCTTGTCTGGATTCGTTTGAGTATTCAAAAGGTCATCATAAATTACTTGGACCTTATTCTGAAAATATATGGCCAGTTTATGGCACATAACAGAGCATGTTTCAAATATTGGTATGAGAGGCTTTGAACATGCATAATGTTAGCCTCCGGTCTTGTAATGAAATGGCGATTCTCCAAGCAAAGTGAAACGAGAATCAAAATTTCATTAAAGACGCGGAGGGTAACATTATCCCACCCTCCTCTGCCCTTTTGGGTAGCCTTGGAGGAATTAGTTTTTAATTTGAGATTAATTTGATTATAGTGAAGTGTTAAGCTTAAAGTTAAAAAAAAAAAGTTTGATTTAGAAGAGTTAGAAATAATTTTATCTTATTTTATAAAGAATAATGGAAGATATATTAAGAGGAAAATGGACGTTTTCAAGAAGAAGAGTTTATTTGAAGTAGATCCAGTTCACTGCATTAAAAGAGGAATAATGTTGGAATGTAGGAGTATTTAAGGACTTGTGTGTTCCAGTTCTAGTGTTCTGTTCTATGGTGAAGTCTTTAAAGGTGCTGCAGGAGTGGCAATAAAAGATGTTATGCATAATGTTAGCCTCCACGTCTTTAATGAAATTTTGATTCTCGTTTCACTTTGCTTGGAGAATCGCCATTCTCTTGCCTCTTTGTGCACTTCTCTAGCCTGTTTCTGCACATCTCTTGCCTCTTTTTGTACTTCTCTTGCCTTTTTCTGCACCCCTGTTGCTTTATTCTGCACTTTCCATGCTTCTTTCTGCACCTGTCTTGCTTCTTTCTACATCCCTGTTGTCTCTCTATGTACCTCTTTTGCCTCTTTCTGCACTTTCTTTCCTTTTTCTGCACCTCTCTTCTCTCTTTCTGCACGTCTGTTGCCACTTTCTGCACCTCATTTTCTTCTTTCTGTACCCCTGTTGTCTCTTTCTGCACTCGTCGTCCCTCTTTCTGTACCTTTCCTGCCTGTTTTTGCATCTCACTTGCCTCTTTCTGCACTTTTCTTGCTTCTTTCTACACCTCTGTTGCTTCTTTCAACAATTCTCTTGCCTCTTTGTGCACTACTCTTGCCTTTTTCTGTACCTCTATTTCCTCTTTTTGCACCTCTGTTGGCTCTTTCTGCACCTCACTTGCTCCTTTCTACACATCTCTTGCCTCTTTCTGCACCCCTGTTGCTTCATTCTGCACTTTCCATGCTTCTTTCTGCACCTGTCTTGCTTCTTTCTGCACCCCTGTTGTCTCTTTATGTACCTCTTTTGCCTCTTTCTGCACTTCTCTTGCCTGTTTCTGCACCTCTCTTCCCTCTTTCTGCATGTCTGTTGCCTCTTTCTGCACCTCATTTGCTTCTTTCTGCACCCCTGTAGTCCCTTTCTGCAATTTTCCTGCCTTTGTCTGCACTTCTCTTGCCTGTTTCTGCACTTCTCTTGCCTCTTTCTACACCCCTGTTGCTTCATTCTGCACTTTCCATGCTTCTTTCTGCACCTGTCTTGCTTCTTTCTGCACACCTCCTGCCTCTTTCTGTACCTCTCCTGCCTCTCTCTCCACCCCTCTTCCCTCTTTCTGCACCTCTTCTGGCTCTTTCTGCAATGCTCTTGCTTCTATCTGTACCGTACCTGCTTCTATCTGCACTTCTCTTGCTTCTTTCTACACCTCTGTTGCTTCTTTCAGCAATTCTCTTTCCTCTTTCTGTGCTTCTCTTCCTTCTTTCTGCACCCCTCTTGCCTATTTCTGTAGCTCTCTTGCCTCTTTGCGCACCTCTCGTACCCCTTTCTGCACCACTTTTGCCTCTTTTTACACCTCTGTTGGTTCTTTCTGCACTGCTCTTGCTTCTTTCTGCACCTCACTTGCCTCTTTCTGTACTTCACTTGCTTTTTTCTGCACCTCTCTTGCCTCTTTCAGCACCTGTGTTGCTTCTTTATGCAATTCTATTGCCTCCTTCTGCACCTCTTAGTTAGAAGTAGTTTTAATCCCCCTGCCCTATTATGTACTAGGGTCATACGGGGAGGTCATGCCAATCACAGAGGTACCCCAACACATAGTGTACCCTAGTGTATGTAGGTGTTTTCACTGTATTCTAAGTGTCTTTCAGCATAGCTCTGGCTCCAGGCCTGGTTAGTCAGAGTCAGTTACCACCAGTACCCATCAGCAAAAAATTGGGGCCACAGGATGACTTTGCAACAAGGCCTCTTTCTGCTCCTCTGTTGGTTCTTTGTGCACATCTCTTGCTTGTTTCTGCACCTTTCTTCATCTTTCTGGACTTCTGTTGCCTCATTCTGCATTTCTCTTGCTTCTTTCTGTGCCTTTCTTCCTCTTTCTGCACATGTCCTACCTTTGTAGGCATAGTTAGAAATTAGCATTCAAAAACCCTTTGAAATTCACTGAAAAAACCACAGGTTTCAGGAACGTTATAGTTAGAAATTAGCATTTAAAAACCTTAGAAATTCACAGAAAAAAATTCCTGTTTCAGGGACGTTATAGTTAGTTGGACATTTCACTCGTACAAAACCAGAGAACTTCGGCCGTTATAGTTAGTTCAGCTAACTATAACTTGTGCCCCCGCAATGCACTGCTGATGACGTCACATATTACATCATTCATGACATGGTCAGTGACATCACTGATGACATCACTGGTGACATCTCAAATGACATCACTGATGACATCATCCACGTGATAATCTGATGCACCTCCTCATACCCTAACATAACTTTTGATACACCCACTCTAAAATACAGACTACCATTTTCGAAACCATAGACACACCAATACCTGTTAGTACATACACACTCACTAATTCCTAGGCCTACACACACATCCACTCATTCACCCATACAGTCACTCGTACATGCAGTCAACCATCAATACGGCACTATCATATGCACTCACATTTCTATACAGACACTCACACTCCGCCACTCATCCATAGAGTTACTCACACACCTAGTCAGTCATGCAAAGAATCAATCACACTCCCATTTACTCACCTATACAGTTATACACACTCCACCTCATATATTCAAACATATACGAACACATACTTACACTCTTATACAATAACTAATACAAGCACACACTCATCCATACAGCCACTCTCACAATCACTCATTCTCACATATAGTCATTTATATACTCCAACACTCACTTATACTGCCTTTCACATATGCAGTTACTCACACATTTACCACTGAGGCATCCATCCACTCACCAACACACCCATACACACACTCACCCACCCATACAGCCCTTCACAGATGCACTCTTGAACCCATACACCCAGTGAATCACCCACTCACAGATCTATGCACAGAGTCACATCCCCCCACCCACCCACACAGACACTCAGGCACCCATACAGATACTCAGACAACCAATCAATTACCCATATAGACCCTCATTTAGCTACTCACCAACCCATGCAACCGCTTACACACCAACTGACAAGTCAGTGACGCACCTACTAAATCCTCCATCCAGACAGTTATACACCCACTCACTCATTCTTCAATTCACCTTAGCATATATATAAAACATATTTAAAATGTATAGAAACACACACTGGATGATGTCATCAGTGATGTCATTTAAGATGTCATCAGTGATGTCATCAGTGATGTCACTGACCATGTCATGAATGATGTAATATGTGACATCATCAGCAGTGCATTGTGGGGGCGTGAGTTATAGTTAGCCGAACTAACTATAACAGCCACATTTCTCTAGTTTTGTACGAGTGAAATATAACGTCCCTGAAACCTGAGGTTTTTCATTGAATATATATATATATATGTATTGTTGGACTTTTCATGCGTATAAACACCACAATTATGCTACTGAACATTATAGACCAATATGTCGACCGACATGCTGAGAGACAGGGAGGCGGCAGCCTCCGAAATGTTTAGCAACATTCCTTCAAGTAATGCCAATTTCAACCAACGAGGCATTAATTCAAACCCAGCCAATAGCACAGTCAAAGATAAAATGAGAACTTTGGAAAAATGTATGCCTGCAGAACAAGGGAAATAGTGGGAGCATAAGTCCTTCCAAAAGTACCTGGATGTAGGGAAGATTCCTAGAGGTTTGAGAATCCTCATAGCACCGAGCTATGAACAACCAAACCCAGACATAATGTTGGACTGGGCTCAATGTAATCTTGATTCCTCCAGGGGGCTAGTAGAAATCTTAGTAAAATACGCAGAAATTGACAAAGTGGCACTGCAGGTTCAAATAGAGTCACTTAATGAAGAAATCAGCAAAATGAGTAAAGGTGAGGAAACAACAAAATTAAGGGAGGAAATGATGGCCAGACTGCGTAAAGAAGAAGATAAAGTAAAGGAACGTAAGGCCGTGATAGGGTGGATTATGAGACAGGGCGCATTTTCACCTTCTCCAAAAAATACGATGTCATGAAAACAACAAAAAATAAAGCAAGAGGCGAACAACCGTCAAGGGTGCTGGCAAAAAAGGAAGGACAAATCAATACATCCAACTCAGCTCTGAGTTTGGCTATTAAGTGAAGCAGAATATGAAAACATCCTGGCAACTACAAGTGGAACGCGTCCCAAACTGACCCCAGCTGAGGAACTGGATTTTTTATCAGAAGAACGGAGACAAACTCTCTGTCCAAGGACCCAAAGGAAGACGGTAGGAAGAGGCTAAACCACTGGCGCCGGGAGAGGAGAAAAGCAAGAAGAAAGTTCAACCTCCAACACGAGATGAGGGAGGGGGTGGTGGAACCGCAAGTAACTGAGGAGGAGGAGATTGAAAGGACAGTGATCAATCTAACCAATATAGACCTCAACAAAGCGGAAAAACAGATCCTAGCACTGGGATTATCCTACTGTCCAGAATCTAATTTCAATTACGCCAACACCCGGATGGATATATATAAATTTGTCCGCAAATTAAAATTGCAAAAGTATCATGCTTTACTGCAACAGAAATTAAATACAGACACTGACAGCTGCAGTGAGATTGACAGCTCGCAGGAAAAGGCAACTGCATCTGAGCTGTCTCTCCTGAAAACCCTCCTGGAATTACAAAAAGAAACCAATGATAAGAACAACCAAGGAGATTCCCAAGCCTCTGATCAGGAGGGGACCCAGATTCAAAGAAAAAAGACGCCATTTAGGAAAAAATCAACTTTTACTCCGATTGCGCCTACGGGCGGAATAGACATTTTTAGTGAAAATGTTACAAATTAAATAAAGAAATTGAATTTCAAGATACAAAATACAAAAAGAAAATTTGACAACAGAAATAGGCAATATCATCAACTTATATCCAAATTATAGAAAAACAATATTAATAGCATCAGAGGCTCTGATAAAGGAGGCAACGTTGTGTTACAGGCAAAGAAAGAATATGTGGAGGAAGCCTTATCACAATTAAATGATAGGGCGTGTTATCAAATAAGTAATGCACTGGCGCTGAGAGGGATATACAATGACTTCTATGGCAAGCTAATGGCGTGGAAAAGTGCCAGACTTTTAAAGATGGAAGAATACCAATTCATCAGAAAGGAAAATCCCAAAGTTCAGAATATCTATTTTATCCCCAAGATATACAAAAACCACCGGGGAGACTGATTATATCGGCACAAAATAGTTTACTTGAAAATGCTTCAAAATATATTGATTTCTTCCTACAGTACTTAGTACAACGATGTCCCTCATACATAAGAGACACTAGCAACTTTATTTTGAAATTGAAGGATTTTGGGTGGAAAAAGAATTACCTACTAATGACCCTTGATGTAGTGTCCTTATACACTGATATTAACCACAAAGATGGTATATGTGCACTTGAATATTATTTCGGAATGAACAAAACAGCCCTGTCCCCGCACAGTATGATGTTGGTTAACATGATCAGTTTTTGCTTAAACAATAATGTGTTCATGTTTGATAAAACATATTACCAGCAGATGCATGGGGTTGCTATGAGGGCCAGCTTCTCCCCCAGTTATGCTTGTTTATGTGTGGGCTGGTGGGAGAAGCTGGTCCTAGGCATCACTCACAAACACTACATGGACAAAAATGTAAAATTACTGTATTGCTTCATTGATGATCTGTTTATTGTGTGGGAGGGCACTGAGGTGGAAGCTGCAGAATTTGTTACAGCCATCACCAATAACAACATCAATTTGAGCTTTACTTCAGTCATTAGTGATAAGAATATTTACTTTTTGGATGTCGAAGTATACCTAGAGAGCAATAAATTGGAAACTAGAGTATACAGAAAGGAAACAGCTGGAAACTCGGTGCTTCATTCCTCGAGTTTCCATCCAAGACATCTTGTTGAAAGCATCCCTTACGGGGAAATGCTGCGACTCAAAAGAGTCTGTAGCAACCCCACAGATCTAGCAAAAGCACAACAGGAAAGTAAGAAAAGATTTTTATCTCATGATTACTCCAGAAAAACAATTGAGGCTGCACGCACCAAATCTCAAGATAGATGTCTTTTACTAAAAACTAAAAAGAAAATTGACTCTAGTCAAAAACAAGATTCCTTGGAACTAAGATTAATTCTAGCTTATTGTGCTCAAGAAAAAAGATTAAAAAGATCATGCAACAAAACTGGCCTATCGTACAGAGTGACCCAGTCATAGGGGCTACATTACCACAGAACTTGGCTATCACTTATAGAAGAGCACCATCAATGCACAATAGCGTAGCGACCAGTAGCCCAGAAACAACGGAGCAGGAGAAATGGTGGGCACAACGAAACGGGTTCACCAAATGCAAGAGTTGTAAGGCATGTCAATATGGCATATATAAGAAAACATATAAAACAGCTTTCAGTGAAAGAGAACAAAAAAATAACAAGCCACTTCACTGTAAAACTGATTATGCCATATATGTTTGGGAATGTTCGCGCAACCTTAAATATGTAGGGAGCACAAAACTTCCCACAAACAAAAGAATCCTACAACACATCAGGGCCATCAACAACTATGACCCAACGTACCCAGTAGCAAGGCACTTTCGGGAAGTGCAGGAAGGTAATCTCAAACACTTCTTGTATTACCTTGTAGATACTATACCCAACAATAGAAGGGGAGGTGATAGAGAAGGGCAGCTTAGGAATCTTGAGACCAGGTACATCCTAAACTTCGACAGTAAGACACCAGGAGGTCGAAACACAACGGAAGATTTGTACACCTGCTTATAATAGATCTATCCCACCACACAAACATAGGTTTCCTGCTACATAGCATAAACACCCACTTTAGGTGGGAAATCAGAAAAAGTTTTTTAAATTTTTTTATCAGGAATGAATTTGCCTTGGCATTTAAACCAGGAAAGATGAAAGCTGCGTAACCAACTAAAACCACAATAATAGTGTTTTTAAAAAAATTTTTTTAGCACCCAAGCACATGTAAACAATTTTGGGTTAACACTGGTGAAACCCTAGGAAAATATATTTTATAGTTGCACGAGCACTTTTAAATTAACTGGGTTAGACAGTGGGAAGAGACTGAATGTGGGGGAGCCCTCCTAATGGACATATCTTATTTTGAATTGTGATTTAGAAGCAATAGTACAGTAGGGAAAAAGAGGGAGAAATAACAATGCATTAAGCATGGATTTTCCATATATGACCCATTCACTTGAAAAATAATTGTTTTTACAATATTCTACAATATTTCTGGATTTTTAAATAATGAGTATTTATTGATTTATTTATTAATGTATTTATTATATGATATGTGAGGTATTTTTAACGTTTTTTTATCATTATTACTGTTAAAATTGATGGTGATTTATTTATCTATATATTAATGTGGATAAAAGAACATGTGTTCTCAATGAATTGCATAATGTATTGAAAACAATTCTGATGAAAGCGTGAAAAGATCGGTCTATATCACATTCAAACTTCAGTAAAGAGTATGTCTTCCATGTCGACTGCCTAACACCAATCACAATCAGCACTTGTCACTTTAAATGGGTTGCAAAAAATATCGGCATTGTCAGGTGATCAAGGTCCGGCTGGACCGAAACACGTTATGGCCGACTAAAATAAAATAAACAGAAACTGAAGCACTTACTTTGTGGTCCGGGCCTGCTTTTACGGAAAATAGGCTGTTGAGAAATCGGTGAACCGGGATATATATATATACACTTTACAGAATAGTATGTTGCAATTGTAAAATGCAGATAGAAAGCTCAGGGAGAGTTTGGAAACAAAAGACTATTGAGCTGTAACAGTGGTGGAGGGAGTGTTTTGTGCTGGGGATCGGGCCAAAATGCTCTTTGTCCGACCTTATTAGTGGGTCACAGGGACAACTGGACCCCAGCTGTGGTGGCTGAGGCAGTTTGCCCCTGGCGTCCTGGGGCCTGTTGTACTATGGCTCTGAGAACTGGAATGAGTACATCCCTTTCCCCACTTGACTCTCCGGGTAGCAGTGGATGAGCAATCATAGGCTTCTCAGGGACGCAGACGGGGCCACAAGCTTAGAACTCAACAGTCAACCAACAGACTCAATAACTCAGTGTCCAGCTCAGGGCTTGTCTTTATGAAAGAGAAAATACTCGCTATCGCAAGGCAATACTAGGCTCTACTAAATACAATCTTAGGATCCAGGGTAATCTTCATCACAATACCCCTGAGGGTACCACACCCCAACTTCACTCCGTGCTCTCTCCCATCGGGATGACCTTGATACTTATAGCCTCCCCAGTAATCCTGTGCAGCAGCATAAATTAGGTGCAGATGAAGATGTACCTTTACGACATTTTCTACATGCTCATCAGCTCTAGGAAGCAGACAGATGCCACTCGGCTGGCTCTGGGCCGGTGAAAGTGTCTGCTTTTGAGCAGTGCCAGAGCTTTAAATGGGCAGGTGCCGTCCGGAACTGAGTGCCTGCACTTCTTTAATTTTAAAATTAGAGTATCTGCACTTCTCAGAACTGCTGCAGTACATCTATATGAAAGTGCGGGCACTTCTCACGAACAAACGGGTCTAACAAAAGTAGCTGCAGTGTTTTCCACGCGCACCCTTCCAACCAATCCCCCACCCCCGCAGCGGGCCAGACTCAATTGCCAGGGCCGGTTTGCTTCCCAGTCCGGCCCTGACCCTTACCAACCTATCAAGGTGGCAGTGCTCATGAAGAAATGATTACCAGCCATTTACAAACACAGTATTTATGGAATTTCTAAAGGTAGCTGTGAGAAAGTGCCCTCTTTTCTTGCATGGTATGCCCCCACTTTTTGCTGAATTGCTGATGTACTTTGACCGAGTGTGCCCTGGGCTTCTGCCAATCAGGTACCCAGGGCCTGTGTTCCTTCCCTAAAACTGCATTGAAGCCTAAACCCAATTGGCATCTCTGGCCACATGTCAGCCCCTGGTAAATGGTACCATAGGTACCCAGGGCGCTGTGACCAGAGAAGGCTCCTAAGGGCTGCAGCACTTATTGTGCCACCTTTAGAGGCCCTGTACACTGACACACACACACTGCCTTTGCAGGCTGAGTGTCTGGGTGCAGAACAAAACAAAGAGACGACATGGCACACATCCCTGTGTGCTATGCCCACAAACCACTGCCCTGGCATACATCAGTCACCCCTCTAGTTGGGTGCCCTATGCCAGTGGTGAGGGTACAGGTGCATGAGCCCTGTACCCCTACAGTGCCCAGGTCCATTCCTGGGCCTTGTAAGTGCAGTGTTGCCATTAAGAGTATATGGTGCTGGGAGGTCGTCATTACGAACTCCACAGCACCATGATGGCTGCACTAAAGACTGGGAAGTTTGGTATCAAAGCTCTCAGCACATTAAACCCACACTGATGCCAGTGTGGGATTTAATGTAAAATGCACGACAGAGGGCATCTTAGAGATGTCCCCTTAAACTCGACCAACTCCCAGTGACCTGACTGAGTGGCTGCGCAGGCTGCCTCCACCTGACATGTTTCTGGACCCCTGGGTCGAGAGCTTGCTGCTCTCGGGGGCCTGAAACAATGCACATCCTGGGACGAGGTGCCAAGCCTCCTCCCCCAGGATGGGCAGGGTTCACGAAGGAGAAGCTTCAAAGGCATGCTGCCTTTGTGAGCTTCTCCAGACCCCTTGCTGTACTCAGCAACTGGTCCCCACTGGTTCTATCCCCCACTTTGGGCGGGAGACCCGGCGGGAAAAACAAAGTGAGGAAGAGAGTTGTGCCCACCTCTGCCAACTCCACCCCTCAGGTGGGGGAGGCGAGGTGAAGCACAACTTTGAGTCCCCGCCATCTTGAGGATGGGGGGACCCAGCCAACCAGGGACAGGCTCCTGCCCCCTCCCACTGAAGAGTGGCAGAATAGGGAGTGTACCCACCCCAGGGAAGGGACCCATTGGTCCCTGCCCTTTACCTACCTGTAACGCCCCTAAATTTAGTATTTAGGGACACCCTGAACCTTCCTTCCACAGATCCAGCAACCACAAGAAAAGAAGAAGGACGAGAAGCCGTGCAGAGCTAACAAGAGGATGATGCCCACTGACTTGGCCCCAGCCCTACAGGCCTGTCTACCCTCGAACCTGCTTCTTCAAAATCCTGGCATGTCCAGCGGCCAGCAACCTCAAAAATCCCAGAGGACCTGCCTGCATTCACTCTTCAAGCTGTTTCTCCTGTGAACACCAGATGTGTTTGAACTGCAGCTTCTGGTGCCAGCCAGAAACCGTGAATCCAGCACACTCTGCACCCGCCAAGCCCGGCCTGTGCTGCAGTGAACAAACACCACGAGGAGGTCCCCCCGGTGATCCTGACCCGAGATCCGGTGACCCCTGACCTGCCTCCAGACGACGCCTGGAGCCTCAATCCAGGAGACCCCCCCCCCCACCGCGACCAGAGCGGGTAAGAAAATCCGACGTCTAAAGGCACCCCTGCACCTGACGCCCCACGGCCTTGTGTGCCCAACCCAGTGGTGCCTGACCATCCCTCTACATCTCAACTTACCCCTCGAAGTGGTGGTCACTCCTCGAAGATCTTCGTACCTGAGCCTGCAGTGTTTCTTTGTCCCGGAGAACCTCCATTGAATTCAACAGGGCACCCGACCTCAAAACTGCACCCTGCACCCGGCTGCCCTAGCGCCGCTGAGGGGGTCCCTTTGGTGCTAACTTGGTCCCCAACGTGCCCTGAGCGTAACCCTAGGAGCTTTGCTCCTACAACCCTGTGGCCTGCTTGCCAGCAGCCACCAACCGGAGTCCCCCTATGCTTACCTGTACCAGGCTTGCTTGGTTCTGGAAAAAAAAACAACAGTATATTTTGTTATACAAAACAATTGGCCTCGAGTTCAGTTCTTGAGTGTGTGAGACCATTTGCTGACTGAGTATGTACATCAAATGCTTTACACTGTCCTGTGATTCTGCCTTACTGCTCGACCAAGCTACCACTTTAGAGAGTAAGGTTCTATCTAACTTTAACCTCTGCCAAACCTCTGGAGACTCTTGGACTCTATACAAACTGTACCTCACTTTGGTGCAGTATATATAGAGCCAGTTTCTTACAGTAGCCCTGCCTCTATCCTCCTCACTTCATTGTCTGGATCTCCACCCTCTAGTTACAGGAATGCAGGCAACACACTTCCACTGTCTGGGGAAGCTGCTTTTTTCCTGAGCAACCCAGGGGCATCCAAAATAGATCTCAGTGGCTTCAGTACTCAGATTCTTACTCACACTGGTTTCTATTACCACACATTTACTGCGTGCAGACACGCTCAACATACACACAGTATGCCAATGCAAGGTTCTGGGTTTCGCATAACTGGAATTTTACACAAGGGGGTCAGTACGTCACACTCTTACTGAAACATATAAAAAGGTCCGGTCAACTATAAGATCACAAAACATGGTTTGCTGCACTACCTTTCTATGTGCTAAACAAAGGACATGGACAGTGGTCCTATGTCTACTATCAGGGTACATTTGGTGTGCCCCTCCAAATCACAGGACAGGTCCTGGAACGTGCATTTTCAGGGACAATCATAGGCCTCTGATCACATGCTAGATTAGCTTGACGCCAGAGGTAAAATAAAAATAAGGGTACCAGACACCCCAGCAGTAGGACACTTATGACAGGTTTACTTGCAGGGGACATTCTCGTCAGAGCACTCCTGAGGAGGCGCTGCAATCAGTGGCAGCAGTTGAATTTTCAAAGTGATGGGACAGAAAGAGTTGCTGTAAACAGTAACATCTGGTGACATTTGAAAGAGGTGTAAATGCCTCAAATGACCTTGTGATGATTTGGGAGGGGTGAGGTGTGAGGGTGAGTACTAGAGGGGATTCTTCCATCATCTCATACCTGCATCCACATGAAGAAAAGTTTGTAAAAATTGGCTCTACAGAGCATAATTGTTACATAACCAGCTAAAGAGCCTTTGGTTCCCAAAGGGCACTCATGACATATTCTGATGTTTTCATGGTTTGTGAAGTATATCAAAGCCTCCCCCGAGATTTTGAGGGCTCGCCCTTCCCAAGGCAACTTTGAAAAAATGGAGGCAAAACCATACTTGTTCAGCACTATTTCTCTGAAAGCTGGCTAAACACCAATATGTATTAGAGGTAGTTCAAAACTTCTGAATATGCAATCATATGACCTAACACTCTTTTGTGTTTTAACGTTCCCCTCTTTTTTTAGGTCTTGCTTGATGTCATTTCTGTCTGACAGATGTGCTATTACCAATTCTTTGAAATATACATAGCGTGGACTTTGTCTCTAGCCAGACGAGTATTGTTACCTCACTTCATGCTATGAACTGCTTGGTGTATCATTCATTCTTCTAGGAAGCCCTTACATTGAATTACACGATGAACTATTTTACATTGTAAAAGTTCACTCAACCAGTATGCCTGCTTGTCACATTCAATTCAGTATCTTCTGATGCACTCTGGGCAGAAAACCAAAATTGTCGCTATTTTTTCCTAGCATTGACAAACCATCTAGGGTAGACTTTAAAGGGATAAACAGCATTTGTGCATTCAACACATGTAAACAGAATTTTGTTGCAATCGCCTTATAGGTTTAGATGCCAGACAGATTACACAAATCGTAAATTCTAGTTCTCAGGTACATTACTATAATGCCATAAAAATCTTCAAAATATAAATGATATGGCAAAAGGCTATCTGGATTAACAGCTATACAGAAAAACGGCACCCAGTAGGAATCAACAAGTATTCCAAATTCAGCATGAATTATCACTGTAATATTATTAACTTTAAATATCTCCCTCTGCTTCAACAAAGAGACGAAGATCTCCCTCTTATAGCAACTCCCTGTTACATTGTAAACTCCCATTGACCTGGTTCTATTGACGAGACTCCTCATTTACCCCCTGTGCTGCCAACTCCCCCAGTAGTCCTTCATCCTCAACTACATCCTTGCGCAATGTAGTAATCGGTGTACCTTTCCCTCTGGAAGAAAGTCCTCCCATCAACCATGCTCTCACCTTTGAGTCCAGCCTTCCCTTTATAACCCCCTCTAACATTACTGCTGCAACCCCAATGCTTCAGCCGAGATGCATCTCTTGACTCACCTTTACCTTTGTGTAGTACAATTTACTCCCCTCCGTATTCCCCCATCCAGTGGCTATCCCATGTTTCCTTATGTACTATATCCAATCTTGTCTTTCCACTCTTATCATATTAGTCTCCTGTACAGCACTCTATTTCTTTGTAGCTAGATTCACGCTCTATAGGTCTCATACCTTCATATATTTTGTACATACAAACATTTTGAGCCTGCACAATAAACCTGCTTGTTTCTGTTAATTAACATATTGTGTTATCAAACTCAAGCTGTAATAATGTATGATAATCTAAAGTTTCCCATGCAACGCAGGATATATATATTTTTAATGAAAAGCACATCCATTTGTTCCCAAATACTAGCCTTTCATTTTTAATGCATACACATTTGATCCCCAACCAGCTGTATGTCAATTTCATCAAATTCTCACATTCTACTTCTGTATGTACATGGCCAGAGTCTCCATTGCTTGTCCATGCATTACAATTGTATACCAGGGATGAAAATCACATGCCAAAGATTTTTTGAACTGTTATGTTTGTGGTAGGCACTAATGTGATGTGGATGCCAATGACATTCCAAGAATTGTCACCATTCCAACATGAAGCCAAGAGCAGCATTGTGCCTGCGTTGAGAACCATGATGCCAGGAATTGCAACAATAATTTAAGACTAACCAATCTAAAGGCAGAATTTGGCCCTCACCAAGAGAAGGCTGCATTACACTTGATGGTTGATCATGAACGTTGCCTTACTGGATGGGGACTCTTCCTGAATGTTTTAAAGGAGGACTGGATGCATCAGAGAGCCCTAGAGGGGCCGGAGATGGCTACAGTACTTCAGCTGCCATTTTGAAGGTAGAAGTGTGGAGAGAAGAGTGAGGCACCGCTCCTACACTATCTCATACCAAGGATATACACAGCCCAGAGGACCTCAAGAGCAAATCCAAGGGGTAGATGAAACATGAACGGGAGGCAGCAGGGCACCTGGTATGCACCAGAAGATTAATATGATGCCATTGCACCCCTTGAGGAACAAAGGAGGAAAGGCGAGAAAGGCACCTATCCCTCACCACCTGGCTGCAGAACAGATGAGGCATTGCATGCCATGGGACCAGAACTCTGAAGACTGCTGGGATCCGAGCTGAGCCTGAGCACAAACAGAGGACAAAGAAACAGCAAAGCTGCCCCTATTGAAAACTGGACTCAACAGTCTAGCGGGCGAGCAGTGGTGACACCCAGTGAGATTTGGTGAGTGGACATTTCCCCTTTCATATTTGATAATACCATCTAGTTGTGGCACCATTGCACTTCCCTTTCTGACTGGGGGCGCTTGCAAACTGGGCACTGTGAAGACCCTAGTGAACCCTTGAAAGAGTGGGTGGTTTTAAGCAGACCCCAGTGACCCCGTACCCAGCACTACACAGAACTTGAAAGTTTGTTCAGCGATCAGGCCCTGACATATGACGAGGGCATCATGAGGGGCACTTCTGTCGATGTATGGGTCATGTCGCCAGTGAATAGTACTCCACTGTTGCTCATTGGTGGAACTTTTTTCAAAAATAAAGGAGCAATATGACTAAAGACCCAATGCCATGTAGTCATAGGGCAATAACTCGCCTTCCCTGATCTCTAAAGGCAAGGAGGTATTCCTCAACGTAACTCAACTGAGGGCTGCTTATTATTTGACCCTTCCCTTCTGATGACTTAGAGTGACATGCTTGTCTTCTGTTAGTTAAGAAGTCCTGCACTACTAAAAGTGTGTTCTGTGATACAGCTTCACCACCTGCACTTCACCTATGGATAAAGATACCTTCCATGATCTTTTCACATTGCAAACACCAACACCAACCATTGTGCCATCTTTGCCTCAGGCAGATCCTCATTACACATTCATGTCGTCCTAGAGGTCTTAGAAACAACTTTTGTTCACCAAGTTGGCAGAACGTCCAAAGCACAAAAAAAGCAGGTGAACAGAGATGCACAAGGAATCACAGTTGAAACAAAAATGAAGGAATTATCAAACATTGTTTCCAAGGTAGTCGTAATGGACATCAATATATCTGAGCTGACATCTGAAATCAAATCAGCAAGAACCAAATTAGCCTCTTTTAATTACAAATTTGTGAATAAAGTAAAGTTAAATAGAAGGCACAGAATAACTCTTAAACACTTAACCAGAATAAGGTAATAAAATATGGCAGATCCTTAGGAAGTTCACAGACCTGAGGGACCAGTCAAAGTGCGATTCCATTGCTTCCCGCAGGAACTAGAAAAAGACAAAATTTTGGGCTTCTTATGTGTATTACTACCATTATCCTTAAACACTTAGTTTACGATGCCTTTGGAGTTCCATCCTGCATGGAGGATTAGATCAAGGAGTGCAAGGAAAACACAAAATCACCTGCTGCCTAAGGTACACACAAGCCCAAAGGATCATAAAACAGGCTTGCATAAACATCTCCTTTTACCAGCATGGCTTCACTGTTGAAGTCGCAATGTGGCCAAGACTACGAAAATGGGATTTGAAATACGGATTACTGAAACTCTAAAAAATGTAGATTACAATACATGGTAAATCTTCTGAATACACAGAACCAGAAAACCTACAACAGTTCCTTCAAACCTTAAAAGCCACAGGCATGTAGATCACACTGAGAGCAAGAGAGCGCTCTTCCCAGAATGACAGAGCTAAGCCTCACTTCTGACACAACCATGCGATATTCCTTGGGGACTCTGACAGCAAAGGAATAAACTAACCTACAGA
The DNA here is from genome assembly GCF_964204655.1 of Triturus cristatus. Lineage (NCBI taxonomy): Eukaryota > Metazoa > Chordata > Amphibia > Caudata > Salamandridae > Triturus > Triturus cristatus. Next base: position 504,426,034 of record NC_140582.1, read on the forward strand.
AGTCCTATTCAGATGAATGTCAGATTCTGGACTTTTTCTTCTGGCCTTTAGATGTGCAGATGTTTACAGGTTCTGGGTCTTGAGGCTTCTGGTCTGTCCAAGGTAGGGGCAACCCTTTCTGGTAGCCACGGTGCTGCTGACAATTCCACGTAAGGACAGACAGTGCCTTCCTGAAGGAGTCCCTGAGAGGAAAAACCCCGAAGAGAAAAACCTCTGATGGAAGTGGGTACTCCAGAATTAAGACAACTGGACACATCAACGATGGAAGACAGCAAGGCGGCGATGGACCTGAGACAGGGAGAACCGAGGAAGGAGGATCCCACTGGAAAGATACCAAACTGGAGCAAGTATCACCGACATAAGAAAAATAGAAAAAACAGGAGCGAAGAGACACCAACAAGAGCGAAGAATCCCCAACAGGAGTAAAGAGACACCAACAGGAATGAAGAGTGTTGCAACACAATAAAGAAGAGTATTCCAGGCCCTTAAATACCCAAATACAGGAAGTGATGTAACAGGTAGGAGAACCACCATCTTGGATTGGGATAGGACAAGAAAAAAGGTAGAAAAAACCACCATCATGGAATGGTGAAGAAACCACACCCAATGCATTCTGGGAACCAGGCAGAGGACCATGGGTCAAAGAACATGAACAAGATGGCCCCTAAACAAGACTGAAGGCAACTAATGGAGGATTTCAAGTAAGTGTAGTTTGGCCATAGGCAAGCTGCCGTCTACCTTGCAGTAAGGCGCGTCTTAGTGCTAAAGAAAGAAACGGTGGGCTGCTTCACTGAGCTGTGGCGTGCCCTGTGTCTGGAACTAGGTGCCGCGAGTCGATTTACGGCCCGCGGCTGTGAGGTGGGAGAAGCCGCATGCCGATTTGCGGCCCGTGGCAGTGATGCGGGAGGAGCCACAGGTCGGGTCATGGCCATGGCGTAACAAGGAAGGGGCAAATCAAGAGCCCCACTGAAACAGGCTGGAGAAGAGCCACTCCAGCCAACATGAGACAAGCCACAATCACACCACCTGATACAGTGGCCCACAGTACATGATGAGCATCCCCTTCACAAAGTGCACACTTTTCGCTCCCTTTTTTCTTTATCTCCGCCTCTACCCACATCCATACCAATTTCTCAATTTTTGTGGGTGGACACACTCAGTCGCTGAACTAGTGATGATTACCTGTTACTCATGCACGGAACAACTTGCCTTTATTGTTGTGTAGCTGGTTTCACCTTTTTATTGACCATATTAGTGAGCGGACGAAGTTGTCCCCAGATAGCCTCCTGTCCCAATCATTGGCTGAACACTCTCTATGTTGATAGATCTAACACCATGTGGGTGTGTCCAACCTTTTTCTACTACCCAAGCATTCTTTCAAATACACCCAATGATTCACACTCCCTAGTACCTCAGGTCCCAATATTCGTGTGTATTTTTCTAAGCGCACCAACAGCGCACTTGCAGGTACCACAGACCCATGCCAATGAGCTGTAGCAGACCACCCATCATGCAGTTCACCATTCTTTCACTCGATGTCAAAGATATCTCCCGCTATACTTAGAGAAGGTTCTCTCCTTCCTTTACAAAAAGTAGGATGCACTTCTACAAGAGATCCATCTGTCTCTTGAAGAGCCTGAGAAATTGCGGTTATACTGGGTTGTCAGAGTAGTGTCTAGCAGTTGGAAGGTAATAGCAGCTGGTTCAGTCGAAACTTCACCTGCCAGCTCTAAGACATGGCATGTAGCGATATTGTTGAGAGAAAGTCCCCCCTCCCCAAAGGGCAGATATGTTTTTACAAACTTCCTTTCAGATCGATCATTGTGGTTTCAGCCTATGCCCCTAATTCCTCCAAAAGAAAATTCCTTTCTCACCTCTACAGGACCCTCTCAGAATACGGATCCACCAAAGTGGGGATTGGCAGACACTCAAATCTGGCAGTGGACCCAATCCTAGCAAGACTGTCCCAAATGACCACAATAATGCAAATGATAGGGTGCTCTTCAGAAATCTGAGCCAAGATATGTAAGGAAACGAACTAACACAGACAAGAAATGTTTTATCCTTTTATGGCACCTCCTTGAAAAATGATAACATCCTCATCTTGGATTCCCATCTGCAAAATGTGTTTGAGACTGGGATCTTGGAGTATGCCATTTTAGACCATTAACCTTCACAATTATGCTTTGGCTATAGCTTAACACTGCCTCCAGCCAATGAATGGAAGATGAGCATTTCAAAATATGAGTTACCCACTGAAAATTAACTATATTAGAATCACATCCGAACATACTTAAACAGAAATTGGGCTTAGTAGACTTAGCACAAGTACTTGGGGGATGAGAAAAGCCTCTGTGAGAGCCATGATAAAGAGAGTTTGTGTCAAACTAAAAGTATCCAGAGTCAAATCACTCATCAAAAATCTCCATTAAGAATGCATGAAAAGCTCCATCGAACCAAACAGGAGAAAGCTAGAACAAGCAATGTTCTCTTTGAAAATGTTACGACCATGGACAAATATGTCTTATACAGATTAAGATGGCAATACCAGGTACACGGTGAGAAAGCAGGGAGATTATTTGCAACGCAATCACAACAAACAGAGTCATACTCACCAATGCTAACTATCTTTGATGGCCGAGGCACTTTACAAACACATCCCAGAACATATCAGAAAGATTTGCTGCCTTCTTCAAAGATACATGCTGCTCTGAAAAAGAGTTCATGTTAAATGAAGAGACTGTTTATTTCTTCCCTGGAGCTACTGACCCTTACATTAGATAGAAGTGTCTTGGTAAGTGGAGCAATCGCTAAAGAGGGAATTGTAGCTGCCATAACAGGCCGACCATATAACAAATCTCTAGGAGATGATGGCTTTACTTCGAAGTGCTACTAAATTGACAAAGCACAGTTGAAGGATGCCCTCTTTGTAGCATTCAAGGAGGCTGCAACTACTAGCTTCATATGCTTCACATCCAATAAAACACTGATAATGGATCTACCAAATCATTGAAAGGATCATCTCCACTGCACCAGTTTCCACCCAATATATCACGTTAATGTCAAAATGAAAACACTGCAAAGATACTTGTCAACAGATTAAAGCCTGTGATACCTAACCGTATTCAGCTGACCCAAGTTGGATTAATTCTTAGTTGATCATCGTCAAATCATTTACGAACACTGACTCAACTACTATGGCAAACCAGCGACTCTTTGGAGGATACTACCATTGTCTCTTTAGGCATCAAAAAGGCACTTGCTAGAGTGGAGTGGGGTTACCTCTTCTGAACATTATAAACAGAGGGGCTGGGGGGCACACTACATAGCTAAGATGCACTGGATATACAACACCCCAACTGCACAGGTGAATTGTGGACCATATGTCTCTTTCACATTCAAGGTTCTCAGAGGTACTAGACAGGGCTGCCGCCATCTGCACTTTTATTCTTATTGGGCTTGGAAAAGCTAGCGGACGTTATATGGTAATCAAACAAACCAAGGCCATTAATACGCAAGCTAGAAAGATAAAGGCCATGCTCCATGCTGATAATATATTACTAACACTCACCAGATTTGATAGATGTTTGCCCTCCCTTATTTCCTCAATGACTGAACTTTTCACCTCCTCAGGTTACAAGGTGAAATGGAGTAAAACTGAGGTCCTGCCCTGCCTATGTCTATAACTGTTAATAGGAACTCCATTGAGAGCTTTGGTTTTTGCTGGGAACAAAGGGATTTATGCACTTAGGAATTCACATTAGTAGAGGCCTCGGCTACATGATTGATGACAGCCTGAACCCCATGATCTCACATAGGTCCCAAGACTATTATTACATCTGTGCTGTAGGCATTCCAGATAGCTTACTAGAGAACGCTTTCATTCATATGGAGAAGGCGCTTTGGATACTCTTTCCATCTGTGCTCAGTCGAAAGCTGGGTGTCTTTGCTGCCTGGATTGTTCAGGCACTTTTGCACTTGGATTATACTCCTGTTTTTGCTTGACTCCCTGACGTCAGGAGAAGCTTTTATGCATTGTTGATTATTTCAGTGCTTACATCAATAAAGAACTACTAGCTTTGCAAAGGATGTGTTTTACCCTTTGCATATTTTCTCTTAACTGGGATGCCCTTAAAGAGACACTTAACATCTTTCAGGTGCATTATTCGCTGGAGAATGGTACCATGGCTAATGGAAGAAATCACCCTTTTCTTGGGTAATCAAGCAGGGTGCCCAACAGACCTCTGCATCTAGTCCTTGGCAGACTGCACCTGTTTTTTGTTTTCTCTGATATATTTCAGATATGTGGCTATTTGTAGTACACAGTTGTTGTTTTTTATTAATTTATTTGATATTTGCCTGTCCCTCTAGCTTCTCATAAAGTCCCAATGGGACCTGTGGGACACCAGCAATTATTTAATTCATGTATTCAATTTTTGCTTGCCACCACCTCCCATAGTATCCCCATTGGCCCTGGAGGAACACCAGCAAATGTTTGCTTGCACCTTCCTGCCTTTCATAGTTGTCCTATGGACCCTGGAGAGATACCAAGTGAGTAATGTAGAGCAAAAAAGAGTTAGTTTATGCATAAGTACACTACTGTCAGGGCCACTGGAATTATGTGGCAGTGGAGGGCCACATTTTGTGGCAGTGTTTAGTAAATTATGCAACAAGAAAAGCCAAATTATGTGGCATTATGCAACACATTGTGTGATAATATTACTTCATTATTTTGTAAATTTTAAACTTGTTAACACTGTCTAGGCATTAGTTGCATCTCTTTAACACTAGTTTAACACCCAAAATATTGCAAAAAGCAGCAGAAAGGTGACCAGTCAATGTTTGGAAAGGACATTCCACTGCGTTGCAGCATGTGTTGCTCCGTTTTTACAACTTTTTAGCCGTTTATGCTAGGAGCAATTTTTTTTGTTAAATCTTGCAGATTATGCAGCAGATATTGGATTATGTGGCAAATGTGGTAAATCTATAACTATGCGCAAATCACAGCGGCTCCACAATCGCATTATTCCAGTGGTCCTGACTATTATTAAACATTTTGATGATGATGCCTTGTATTACATTGGCTAGATTGCCCAAGTCTCTCTGAATTCCATTCCTGCTTAATATTTATTGCCTGTAGGTGCACAAGATGTTATGTCACACTCAATTCTGACATGGAGAGAAGTCTGCAATTAACTGATAGTGACACCAGAGACCTCTGCTAAGGGCTTCTGCCTGTGCTAAGTGCAAAAAGTAAAGAAGATTGTCCAAAAGAAGGACGTTCCTAGCAAAAAGTGGCCACTAAGGTGAAGAAGTCTGATGCAAGTGCCACCACTGGCATCAAGACCTTCCCATTTCCTTGCTGCACCCTCCTCTTGGCAGGAAGATACTGGGAGGAGGATCACTCCTAGATCAACTGCATCTCCACCAAAACCAAAGCCCGTGTCCTGCAGTGCTGCAGTGTCTGCATTCATGGAGAACAGTGAGTCTGAAATTGAATTGTCCACGCAGCAAACTGAGCCTTCACATGAAAGCCAACAACAGGAACTACAGCCTGCTACCTGGAAGTAGGAGCAGAGCATGAAGTTGAGCTTGGTGCAGAGGAGAATGCTGTTGTGACTGCTCTTCCATTGGACACATTAGCTTCACAATTTCCATCAATGATTAGAAAGAGTTCTCCTCTTTCTTCTCCTAGCGCCCTTTCCGATTATCTTTACTTGGATTGGAATACAACTGAGACCCACCGCAAAAGATGTGGGAAAATGAAGTTTCCTGGAAGCCTTGGAAGTTAAGAAGGTGCTAATCAGCCAGTGGTTGTTAGTGTGGAAAGTGACACAGAGGATGTGCAGCTCACCTTTGGTCAACCTGCTCTGATTCATGGTTCCACCAACACCACCTGCTTTCATCTTCTGAAGAAGATCCCAAAATCCTGCAGCAAGCACCATCACCCCTACTGCATTCACACCTCACACTAGAGAAAGGCCAGCACAACCGCCTAGCTACACATGAACAAGTTCTACAGGTCTTGCCACAATACACTCAGTCATTTTGAGGAGCACATCCATAATGCTCAATTTTCCACAAAATACTATGTTGTGGTAGGCAGAGTGGACATTATGGTAGCTGGGATCAAATAGCCCATTTGAAAAATCAACAAGCAATTGTGTGGTTAGAACACTTCAGAAACATAGCTGGTGGTTGGTGAGAGAGAAGTTGTTCATGTAACAGAAGGAGGTGGTGGTGAGGAATAAGAAGAGGATGTCCACATCATATGAAGCAGCCCTGTGACTGTCGCTCATAGTGTGGGGTCAGCATCATCAGCAATCTCAGAATGGCACAAGGGACAGAGGGTTATAGTTATCCCAAAACAAACCATGCAACCTACATGCTCCCCAAAGGTCACTAGTGGAGGTATTAAGTTATATTTGCATGTGTAAACATGTATTCTGTTGCTCACATTTGCAGTTTTTTTAAACTTACACATGTGCATGCATAACCATGCTTTCGAAGTGCACATTAAATACTTAACTAAAGTTAGTCTGACTACAGGTCTCAGTTGAAATGTTTTTTGCTTCACCAGCATGTTTTCCCTCATTTCTTGCAGGTTCATTATCATTATCTACGTTAGAGAGGCCTGGGAGAGACTTGGCAGTGAATGTGGAGAAACCATGGGCAAAAGACATTTTCTGTTTATTGTGTACAAGGATGGCAATATGTTAAAGGCTAAGAATGCGTTGGAAATTCAGAGGTATGTTGCAGATGCACTCGATTGCTGCAATGATTTTTTCCTGGTGGTGTGAGGAAGATAAGACTTTTCTGAATCTCCTGTTACTATTATTATTCCCATCATTTGAGTTAGGAGAGATCTCCTTAGACTTTGAGAAGTACAGACCTCTCTGCTTGCCCTATTCTTGAATGTGTGAAGTTCTATGCTAAATGCTTACTCCCGTTTTCTTTAGGCTTCTACCGAAGTCTGATCATGGTAACACCTTCTTCTTCTCTGCTCCTGAATTAGAGACCCTCAATAGATGACTTTTTATTTGACTCATGTTTAAAGTAGAGAAGGGAAGTTTCTTTGTGGAACACCAGTTCATTTTCATTTGTTATTGTATAATTGTGGCTGTCACAATCCTGTATCTCATTTTATTGCTCTCATCCAACTGGTATATTTCACTTTGCCTACTGCACTAATGCACTTATTGAATTTGCACATAACGTGCATATTTACTGGATTGATTGGTAATCCAAATAAAACCCTTTAATCATATTTAGTGATTCCTGGTTCTTATTGTGGTGTCACATGGGCGTCACAAGTTAAATTGTATTGTTGCTGTTTTCTTCCTTTCAATGCTTCATGTCAGCTATAAAGGTTTAAGCGACCGATGGGGAAAAATCTTTGACAACTTGACTGAGAGATTACATTTGTAAGGTCTGGGAAGCTCCAGCAGCTCTTTAAAGATAGGGGACTTCTTGCAGCTGTTATATTTCTGTAGCTTAACACGATGTTAGGCAACTGACCATTGGCTTGGAGTCCACATCTCAGTCTTGGGTAAAAGTGGGAGAAGGTCAAGCCTCTAGGGTTCTCCCCACAGGGCACAGCAGCAGGTGCAGTCCTTCTTCTGTCTTCTACAGGCCCAGAGATGTTCTGAAGAGGGTACTGGGGGTGCCACATTTATGCATTCTGCCATACTGTGGGTGGAAGAAACTCCTGGTTACTCCGTAACCAATGGGGCAAAAGGTACCATGGTAGGCCCAGCCCACATATGCAAAAAGAACAATTGATGGACAGAATGCTGACCAATGTCAAACACTCACCCCAGTACAGAGATCTGGGCCTAAATCCATTGTTGTTTTGCTCCGCACGCCAACCCAGTTTAGACCCAGCCATATGCAAATCAGCCTTGACCATGTTCTCCATGGGAACAGTCCTGCGCGAAACACCAGGCTAGGTCCACTCTGGACCGAAAAAAAGCATCCTGGGGCCGGTTTTGGGCGATCACCCCCTCATCAGCCAGACTAGACAGACTCCAATGGCATGGAGAGCATGGGACCCACGTCTGGGCATACCCGTCCCAATCGGGGTGACAAATGCAAAAAGAACAATTGATGGACAGAATGCTGATGAATGTCAAACATTCACCCTAGTACAGAGATCGGGGCCTAAATCTATTGTTTTTTTGCTCCCCATGCCAATCCAGTTTAGACCCAGCTATATGCAAATCAGTCTTGACCCTGCTGCCCATGGGAATAGTCCAACCCGAGCCGCCAGGCCAGGACCTCCCTGGACCGGAAACAAGCATCCTGGGACTGGTTTCGGGGCATCACCCCTCATCTGCCAGGCTAACTTGACTCCTGTGGAATGGAGAGCACAGGACCCACGCTGGGCATACCCGTCCCACTCGGGGTGACAAATGCAAAAACAACAATTCATGGACAGAATGCTGATCAATGTCAAACATTCACCCCAGTACAGAGATCTGGGCCTAAATCCATAGTTTTGTTGCTCCCCATGACAATCCAGTTTACACACAGCGAACATATGTAGCACTTCCTGTGTGCTTTACTATAAACTATCCCATAGTGCCAACCTTTACCTAAAACCAACATGGAAGAGCATTTCTTCCCTTGTGCAGATGTTCTTGTGTCTGCCTAGAGGTGTGGTTAGGTTAATGAGCAAACCCTCCCTTATGGCCACTCCAGATTAGTTCTTGAGTAGCTCCCTCTCCCACTGGGCAAACTAGCTATGGAGACAAAAGGGAGGCAGGCCTAAGTGTGAGCTACCTGTGCCAGTGACGGTAGCCATCCTTTGAAGATATGCAAGGCGCTGGGCACAGCCATCTCCCAGACCTTCCTATTCAGGAAGGAAAATCATCTACCAACACCCAAACAGTTTATGCACAGTCTAGGAGTAATCCACATCCTGCCAAGGGGAGCCATCAACAGTCACATGTCAAATGATACTGACTTATGAAAGAGTTATTTTCAAAATCGGAATATAAAATTTGACTTGACTATCACAATGGATTTTAAATGACTATTAAAATAAGACCGGGAGTCCTTTTTCTAGCTATTTCCACACTTAAGTAAATCAATATTATAGCTATAATGTACCAAGTGTTTTCATATGGGAGACCCAGCCTTGCCACAGTAAAAAAAGATTTTGGAGTGCACATGTCTAACTTTTTAAATACCATGCACCCTGCCCTATGGGCATGCAAGGCTTATATTATGGATGATGTATAAGTATCACAAAGAAGGTTTGGGCCTGGCAGAAGGTTTATTTTGCAAGGTTGAATTGAACGTTTTTAAAGCTTCACACCTAGTTTGCAGGAGCAGGCCTGGAAAGATGCTTTTCATTGTCATTTCTGTGGTGGCACAATATGTGCTGCAGTTCACTATTGAAATCTAACTTACAGGCCCTATATATTAGGGTCTTGTGGTTAAGTTAAATAAACCAATCAGGATTTAATTCAATTTCAACATATTTTAGGGGTCAAAGTTCAAGCACTGGGGCCTGATTAGCAATGCCTGAGTGCATTGAGTCAGAAAAGCCAGCAGTATTTGTCCGAACAAATGGGGGTGACCATACAAAAGGAGGCAAAAAAAGGGGCATTTCCCTACGAGGAGAAATAATGAACATGACCTACCAGTACTTGCAGGAATATGGTGTCCCAGTTGACCTGGAAAACAAATTTGCTGCCTGACTAATCAATCTTTTTTCTCCATGCACATTCACCCTAAAAATAAAATAGTATATACAAAACAGCCGACATGTGACTGCAGTCAAAACAGTACCTGCTCTCATATTAACCCCTTCGCTGCTAGGCCTCCCCCCCCCCCCCATGCTAAGCCTTTTTTTGGCTATTTGGGGTAGTTCGCACTTAGGCCGCTGTAACTTTATGACCACATAAGGTATCCACGCCAAATTTGCGTCCTTTTTTTCCAATATCATGGGGATTCTAAAGGTACCCAGGGTTTGTGGATTCCCCTGGATGGAACCCAGAAATTAGCCAAAATACAGCTAAATTTTGTTTTTTTGGGAAAAATGGCAAAAAAGGGCTACAGATGAAAGCGTCTGGTTTTTTCCCTGCAAATGGTATCAAAAAAGGGGTTGTGGTGATGAAATCATCATCTTCTCAGTTTTAAGGGACAAGCAGACTTTTGTCAGCAAACCAACATTTGTTTACACAGTTTTGGCATTTTTCTGGGACATAGCCTATTTTTGCTATTTTTTGTGCTTTCCCCCTCCTTCCAGTTAATGGTAGAAATTGGAATGAAAGCAATAATGGATCCAGGAACGCTATACATTTTAGAAAAGTAGACAGCATTCTGAATTCAGCAAGGAGTCATTTGTGTAGATCCTTCAAGGTTTCTTTATAGAAAGTAACAGTTAAATATAGGAACATTTGAAAATTAGTTGAAAAAAACAGCCATTTGTGTCAACGTTTTCACCTGTAACTTCTTCTAATTATGACAGCTGTTTGAAAGCAATGTACCGTTACATCCGCTGGACCTTTCTGGTTGTGGGGATATATAGGACTTGTAGGTTCACCAAAAACCCGACGAACCTAGAGCAAATAACTGAGCAGTGTCTTGCAATTCTTTTTTATTATGTACCGGGTATATAGCAATTATTTTGTGAAAATGTATACATGGAAAAATCGGTATGAAAGACACCTATGTATTTATGAACTGGGAACCAAATATAGAGTTTAGAAACAGTAGATATTTGCACAATTCCGAAACTGGAAGTACCCATACTAGCATGAGAATTATAGGTCATTATTCAAAATGACTTATTTTTTACACATCGTCTTTCATTTGGAAGGCAGAAATGCATCAAAAGTCAATTGGTAGGGAGGTGCGCGGCGGCAAGATGGCCGCACCCTGAGGAGGCTCCGATGCGCCGAGGTGACCTTCTGTAGCAAACGTCGTCACAACGGATGTGCACTCGCCAAGGAGCAGCGGTTCTTTTATTGGAAAATACCTGGTAACGAAGGAGTGTTTCCGATGTCTCCAGGCATGCTGTAACTCATGTTTTTACCTCATACGTGATCCTTCAGGTTCCTGAGTTAACGGCCGCCATTTTGCCCTTCTGCAGCCAACGATGTTAAAACGGATTACTACTCGCGAAGGAGCAGCGGTGTTTTACATCAGTGATTGCCTGGATAGCGGAGGTGCGTTTCTGAAGTCTTTGGTCATGCTGTAACTCTCGTTTTCATTTGATACGCAATTTCTTCATGTTTCTGAGTTTGCGGGCGCACGGAGCTGCGCTGTGCAACTTCTCCTCACCAGGATCCTCCTCATGTGACTCTCTTGGTATGTTGACTGGGCACTTCATGTATTTTTGCTGAATGTTTTTTCTTTCTCCATGCATAGCGCTTGTCCCCACTGAAGCGCTCCCTCCTTTTACTTACTCTAAATGCCTGCTTACTGAGGCTGCCAATGACTGTGTTTTTCTTCTTTTTTTTCCCTTCATTACATGTATGCCAGCGCAATTATCTCTTCACTAGCCCTAATGTCATTCCTGATGTCTTTGTTTTGGCACTTGTATCTTCTGTTTTCAAAAATGCTGGACTGATCCTTCTACATTGCATTGTGGTTTTGATGTATACCCTATGCCGCTTATACTAATTTTGCAGTCCATTTCATCAACAAGTTGGGACTTTTTAGAGGGCTGAAGGGGCAACGCATGCTCTCCGGTCAGGTGTTTTTCCATATTATCTTTATGCAGTTCTGAGCCGCCTGCTAAGTTAATTATGTGCATGTCACTTGGTTTTTGGTCTCTGTTTCCGTCTTGTGATGGCTGCGACTCTAGCTGCACTAGTCAACCTTTAACCTTCTGATAGCTGTTTTTTCGCATTTGCTTCATTATCATTATTAGTCCTCATTTTCTCTCTCACATTGATCTAATTTCCTTGCTTCACATATCACAATGGATCCTACGCCCTCTAATAAATCGCATGGCTCTGCTGGGGATTCCTCTGGAGGGCGGAATGACTCTTCAGCTACTAATGGCAAACGCCTTAAGAAAGTCCCTTCTTCCCCAACTAAGTCCCCTCTTCCCATCACACTGAAAGACATTATGGATGAATTGCGTCTTTTCCGCCCTTTCATGTCGGACACTACCACTACCCTCCAAAGAATCGAGGAAAAATGGTGCAGCCTGGACATCAGGTTATCTGATGTTGAGCAAAAGGTGAGCGATGCACAGGATGTCATGGCCAAGGTTGAGAATCTTACCAAAGAAGTCCTTCATCTCAAAAAAACAGCTGAGGATTTGGAAAATCGCAATCGTCGCAATAATCTTCGCATTTATGGTATTCCGGAAGGTTCTGAAGGCTCCGATATGATCACTTTCTTGAAGACTCAGGTTTTGCAGATAGTTGGTCTCTCAAAACCAGTAGATTTTAATATCCAAAGGGCTCATAGACTAGGGCCCCAACAAATTGCTTCGTCTGCCAAGCCAAGAGGTATCATTGCTTACTTTTTACTATATTCAGATCTTATGGAAATCCTTACTGCAGCCAAAAAACACAAGCAGATGTTCTGGTCAGGTCACAAGGTTTTTTTCAGTCAAGATGTGTCTAAACCAACCGCTAATAGGCGTAAAGAGATTTTGGATCTTAGACCTGCCTTAAAATCTATGAACGCTCGCTATGGTCTTATTCACCCATGTTTCTTTAAGTGACCTACAAGGATAGAACATTTTCATTTGAGGACCCAGCTGATCTCCGAAAGTTTATTCACTCTCACCGAGAGGAACACATGGAACTTGGCAAACAATAACTGTTTTCTTAATGTCCCTGATTATTTTTTTTTTTTTCCTTTTGCATTAAGTGTTTATCACTATTACCATTAATTTTTTCTTTCATTTGCTTTTAGGCATTCCTTGTGCTTTGATTGAAGATCCCTGCAAATATCATCCGTTTGTATGTCTGATGTATCCAGTCGATATGTTCCCATGTCTCTGGTAAGCCCCCTTACTCTTTGTCCTTCTTCGTTCTATGTGGTATAATTGATATTTGTTCCTCTGTGCCCCTCCCCCCAGTGGTGTGGCTATTTTGGTTTTTGCTGTCCCCCCTCCCTCACTAATGTTCCCTGTTCTTTTTTTTTGCCATTCCTATGACTAAAGTCCACTGGCTTTTTGTCATCTTTTCTTTTTTATCTCTTTTTGCACATCTACCTTCTCTCTCTTTACCGTTTTCTGAGCAACAATACTCTTTTTCTTATTCCTTTTCTCTTTCTCTCCTCTCTCTTCACAACCATTTATGCGGTACTCTTTCTTTACCTTGGTTTCGTTGTTACCATTTGGCACAAATACCTCTTCCCGGACATTTCCTATTAGTCTTTTTCTTTCTATTCTTTTTCCCGCTATTTCAGTTTCTATTAACTCCCCTCTCATACTTTTCTCTAACCATTTGGTTAACTTACCTGTGTAACTTCCCATGACGGGTCTTCGTGTTATCTCTTGGAATGTTAAAGGTATGCGCAACCCAGTCAAAAAGCAGCGAGTCTTATCTCATTTAGCGAGATTGAAATGTCAAATTGCATTGCTGCAAGAAACACACATCAAACTTCAAGACTTACCTTCACTGCGTAAACAATGGGTAGGAGAAATGTTTTGTTCTCCGGCTGTGAACAACAAGAATGGTGTTGTTATTTTGTTTCACAAGTCGTTACATGTTCAGTTGCTTAATGAATTTCATGATAATAATGGTGGATGGTTGTTTTTACATACCACTGTTAATGTTACACAGTTTTCATTTTGCAATGTTTATGGCCCTAATGGCATTGATTTATCTTTTTGGAACGATTTTTTCACTCTCCTCTCTTCTCATGCTGCTGATAATTTAATTGTTGGCGGTGACTGCAAGCAACTCATGGATCCCTTTTTGGATCGTAGGTCACAAACCAGATACGTTCCTAATAAAATGCAAAAGTCCTTTTTTAGAGCCATTTCCTCTAGAGGTCTCATAGACACGTGGAGAATCTCCCACCCTGATACCTTGGAATTCTCCTTTTTTTCCCCTGTTCACAAGTCACACTCTAGACTCGACTACATCTTTCTCACACAACATGCCTTACAATTCATGACTAACTCAGAAATTGACTCTATCCTCATCTCTGACCATGCTCCTGTCATCTTAGATCTGGATTCTTTGTCACCTTCTCCCACTTCCAGTCGCTGGCGCTTTAATAACTCTCTCCTTTTAGACCCCCAATTTGTTGAACAGTTTACTTCTTTCATGGATGAATTTTTCCTTAACAATCTTCAATTCACTCCCCACTTCCATTTTGTTTGGGATGCTTTCAAAACTGCCGCGTGTGGTTTTATTATTGCTTTTGTATCCCAGAAGAAAAAGAAAGCTCTCTTGCAGTCCTCCCTTATCTTTAAACAGATTAAAGAACTTGAACATCAACATTTTACTACAAACTCTTCTGATACATTATCTTCTCTCATCGGTGCAAAAAGGCAGTATAATAAACACTCACGGAATTCCGCTAGTAATAACCTTCTCAAATTTAATGCTAAGATGTATGGTGGACGGAACAAGGCAGGCAAATCTCTTGCAAATTATCTCAAAATTAAGAAACAAAAATCTAACATTGCTGCTATTAAAGACACTCAGGGAGTTTGTCACACCGCTAATGATAAGATTCTTGATTGTTTTGTTCAATACTATACTTCTCTATATACTCCGGAATCTAACCCGACCTCCACGCATATTGACTCTTTCTTTCAATCCATTCCTAATTCTTCCGCAAATTCTATAGATCTCTCATCCCATGACATTCCAATTTCGGACAAAGAAATAAGTAATGCCATTACCTTATTGCCCAAAGACAAAACCCCTGGCCCGGACGGCTTTACTGTGCATTTTTATCTCCAATTTAAAGCTACCTTAATACCCCATTTACTCTCCTTGGTTAAATACTTTCTTATCACCGGTAAATCTGCTGGTTCTTTTACTCAGGCCATGTTATGCTTGATCCCTAAAAAAGATAAAGACCCTTCTACGTGCAAAAATGACAGGCCTATCTCTTTAATTAACACTGATTGTAAAATCTATGCCAAAATTTTAGTCACTCGTATCAATAAATTTATTCCTGATCTCATTAACATCTATCAATTGGGATCTGTTAAGGGGAGATCTATTACTGACAATTCAAGAACCTTTCTTAACATTATTCATCTTGCTTCTAAGATGGACTCTCCAATTGCAGCTATAAGACTTGGCGCTGAGAAAGCATTTGATCGGGTATGCTGGGACTTTATGTTCGGTGCATTGCGTTGGCACGGTTTTAGTCCTCATTTTATTCAGTATATTCAACTGTTATATTCTGCCCCCTCCACTTCTATTTGGGTCAATGGTTTCCAATCTAACTACTTTTCTCTCCATAGAGGTACCAGACAAGGATGTCCTCTCTCCCCTCTCCTTTTCATTCTTGCTTTGGAACCTTTTCTGGAAAAAATTAGACGCTCATCATCTTACACTGGTTTCACATTTCACAACATCGATATTAAATATACCGCTTATGCCGATGATATTCTTCTTTACATTTCTAACCCGTCTACTTCCTTGTCTGCCCTGTTCTCCATATTAACTGAATACTCCTCAGTCTCTGGATATAAATTAAACATTGATAAATCTCAGGTTTTACCCTTAAACAAATTCTGCCTTTCTCATATGTTTCAAGGCTCTGGCTTTGAATGGAATCCTCGGAACATCAAATGTCTAGGTGTCCTATATGCGAACACCATTAGAGAAACTGTTAGCATCAACCATGCAGATATCCTAAAAAAGATATCTACTCTTACTGATGGCTGGTCCCCTCTTTTTCTATCTTGGTGGGGTAGACTTTCGTCTATTTAAATGATGCTCCTTCCCATTGTCAATTTCTATCTCTCAATGCTCCCCGTCTCCCTTCCGCTCTTTTTTTTTCGCACTATCAACTGTATTTTTATAAAATTTCTATGGAACAATCGCAAAGCTAGGATTTCTTTGTCCCGCCTACAACAACCTAAGGAATTAGGAGGAATTAACTTTCCTAATCTTAGCCGCTAGCTTTTACGCTAAAACAGATTTGGCCTTTTCTTTCAGACCGTCCTTGCCATTCCTTAACTGCTTGGAGTTCACTTGAACTCGCTCAAATCTCACCCTTTTCATTTCTTACAGCGACTCGTCTAACTCAACCACCAAAACGCTTCATTACTCCCATTTTTAAGCACTCCTAAGCGCTAGCTCTCTTGCTATCTCGTTTTTTCAAGTTACACATTGATTCTCCTTCCCAGACACCGATCTGGTATAATAAATTCTTAAAAATTAATAACAGAGCATTATTTTGGAAAGAATGGATCGATAAAGGTATCATCGTTTATGAACACCTTCTTGTGGATAATTCATTGAAATATTTTTCAGATATAAGTTAATCTTTTCATGTCTCTGATAACTTTTCCTCTCAATTTCCCTTGTTAAAAATTACCTTAGCTTCAGTACTTTCACAAAATATCCCTCAGCCCATTACTGCCTTGCCTCTTTCTCCTTCACCAGATTTTCCTATTCCTCTTAAAGCCTCTGCCATTTACAAAACCCTCTCCCTCCCACAAAGTGTTAGGACCAAATCAACACTAGAACTAATATGGGAACAAGATTTGGCTCAGGTTTTTTCCTTTCAAATCTGGGACTCTATCTGGTCAAAAATGCATACAGCCTCCCGTTCTGCAAGCACTACACAGACTTTATACTTTTTTTATAATAGACTCTTTTTTACTCCTTCCGATCTTCATAAATTTAGGTTGCTTGACTCCAAGAAGTGTTTTTCATGCTCTCATGTCAGCAGTGACTTTCTTCACATGTTTTTTTACTGTCCCCTGGTTAAGTCCCTTTGGTCTCATATTTGGTCTAAACTAAATTATATTTTACACACAAATTTCCCCTTCGATCTTGTTCATATTTTTTTAGGTGGCTCTTCTTCCCTTTGGAACGTCTCATGTCATGTACGTAAGTTTATAGATATGTTTATAGCTATTTCTTTTCAGATCACCACCACCAACTGGAAAGATACTTCAAAAATTTTGCATAACGCTTGGTGGAATCTGTTATGCCACCATCATAGACTTGATCGTGCTTATGCCACCTCTGTACCTTTATTAATCAAAAAAGATTTGTTATGGTTACTACTGACTGATTTTCTCTCTAGAACATGCTAATTGAGACCTTTGCCCTTTTTACCTATCTATTTCTAGTCTTTTTTCTTAATACCTCTCTATTTTTATTACTTATAAGTTCTTTCTAACCTTTTTATATTGCATTGTATTCATTCTGTTGCTCCTTTCTCTCTTTCTTTCTTTCTTCTTTCTGTCTTTCTCTCCTCTTCCTTCCTCGTCTATCTCTCCCTTTATCTCTTAAAAATGTAAAATTCTTAAAGCTTTTTGTACTTGGTATAGCTCTATTATCTTCTTTTCTTTAGACTTACAATGTATACAATTTTTCTTGTAACCTTTTTACAATTATCTTTCTTCTGTACTGATTTTCTACATTGTATATCATATTTAATAAAGCTTATTAAACTAAAAAAAAAAGTCAATAGGTAATAACAGTTGCTCTACAGTTCTGTGTTACCCTAAGTCTCCCGATAAAAATGGTACCTCACTTGTGTGGGTAGGCCTAGTGCCCATGACAGGAAACGGCTCAAAACGCAACGTGGACACACCACATTTTCACAATGAAAAATGACCCTTTGTTTGCATATGCCTAGCTGTAATTTTTGAACCCTAGCTCTGCCGGCACCTAGGGAAACCTTGCAAACCTATACATTTTAGAAAACAAGATATCCAGGGAAATCCAGGATGGGGTGACTTGACTGGCTCGCACCAGGTTCTGTTACTCAGAATCCCGTGCAAACCTAAATATTTGTTTTAAAAAAAACACATATGGGGCGTGGCTTGGCGCCAACTGTAATGGCGACGTAGCTTGTGAGCTCCGTCGGGACCCGCAACATTACCCATGAAATCCGGCAGTGATCCGTAATCCCGAGAGTCCCACAAGTCCCGAAACAACCCCTGAAGGTGTGGAACTGCAGAGGGACTGTTTTCGCGGCTCCCGCTCTCTATGAAAACCACTGACCCGGGCCGATAATAGATTGTGTGGCGGAGCTCCGGCCTTGGCGGCAGGGGGAGGAGTCACATAACCAGCAGCGAGACCCACAGGCTAGAGATCTGCGATACGGGAGAGCCGTGGCCTGGGGCCTACCATTGGAGCTCTCATCGCAATGCCTGGGGGACCCGTGGGGACGCTGCCCAGCTACGGCGACCACAGTGATACGGTGAGACCACGGGGGGAATTGAAGACGGGTCCCCCCCAAGCCCCCCTCTCTTCCCCACACTAAAGGCGCGTAAAGAGCCACATCCCTGAATCCTCTTTTGGAACGCAGTAGTGACAGCCTCCACAGAGGATACTCACCCGAACTCAGCAGAACAGAGGCAGAATATTGGTGGGGGTGAGAGAGCAGGAAGAAACATTAAGGGACCAATCGGCAGACACTACGCTGCTGCTGCGTGCTTGGTGGTCGGGAGAAACTTGTGGGGCCCGGGCTTGGATTGCTAAGCTGGAGGAGGCACGGCCCGGAGCATTCACCCAGAACCTATCATTCACCCCCCCCCCCCCCCAAGGCATTCTCAGTGCCCGCTCCTGCACGTCGCCAAACCTCAGTTTAAAAGGCAGGGGTCCTGACTGACTGAGGGACCGGTCGACTTCGTTAACAGCAGCTCACATCAGGCCTCCAGCCCAAAGTGTCGGGAATCGGCCACTCTGGACCAGTCAATGAGGTGTACCACCGAAGGATAGCGAAGAGGGGGAATTGCCAAGAGTAAAGCCTAGTGGGTCTCCAACAGAAGTACGAGCTGATCTGGTTCTGTGGACCCCTCCCCCGTGTGATTGCTCATAAGTGAATGAACAAACTGCCAAGCCGACGCTTCCGATAGGCGGAGATCCCACTGCCACCGAACAAATCAGGCTTATTGCTACAAATGAACATCATAGCCCACAATAACAACTGGCTGGAGGTACCGTAGCGTTCCCTGATAAAACAAAGCGACGTCTGGAACCCTTATTTCGTAATACCATGACAAAGCCAAAAGGCAGTACTACATCCCTCCAAACCAACAAAATGGACAAATATGTGGTGCGGACCTCTTCCTAGGAGACCTTATCTTAAATCATCTCAAGCCCAAGAGACTTCCCCCACTATTCTCCATTGAGAGGGCACACAGAGCCCCAATCCCGAAGCTGAGGCCTGGTGCACCGCCTCGTACTATCATAGCCCGTATCCTGAACTTTCGTGATCGGGATGCAATCCTTCAAGCAGCCAGGGTGAAGGGCGACCTTCCATATGATAACGCAACGATCCGATTCTTCCCGGACTTTACTCTGAAAGTACAGCGAGATCGCCGCTCCTTTGAAGGAGTTAAACGGGCGCTTCGGGACAAAGGACTTAAATATATGATGTTCTTTCCAGCTAAACTGAAGGTCCTTGACAAATCCTGGTTCTTTACGACACCAGAAGAAGCACAGCGTTGGCTTGAAGAAGGCCCTGCTACGTCCCAATGCCGTGGAGAAGAGACAGTCAGGAGAAACGCTGAATCTCATTCCAGAGGCTCTGTCCGCTGGGGTGGAAATATACAGCACTCTCCATCGAGATCTAGGAGTTCCCGATCTGGTAGCCCTGGCAGTGATACAGCACGCTCCGGGAAGGACTGCCTGGACTATAATGGTCTGTAGATATCTCATTTATTGTCCTATATATGATGGGGGTGGAGGGATCCCAATTTGAAAGCAATGACGGCCCCCTATGAGCAAATTTGGGGTGCATCGATTCAGTATAAAAGTATAGACAATAATGTAAGGACTATTGTGGAACTGTGATATGATTTTGGCACTGTTGCGGGCCCAAGAGGGAGAAAGAGACTATTAGGCGCTAACGCCGCATGACACTACGTTTATGGTTTATTTCTTTTTGGGGATCATAAACACTCTGCTATTGGGGTGGTGGGTAGTTCTGAACCTACTAGGCAGGGGTACAGGGAGGGGGAATGAGTCCTGGATGGGAAAGGGAGGGGAAACCTTTTTGACTAATGTTTACCTTTATCGTAGGAATGTTTTTCAGGTTACAGTTTTACTGGTTATTGATCTGCAACTCTCGACACACGATCACTTCAGACATTGATCCACAATGCCCTTCGTTGCTCGACATTGCAAAACTACGCTGTCCTTCCTTTCTTGGAATGTCAATGGACTGAGGGACACGATAAAACGGGACTGGTGCTGCAGTATCTGAAACGCATGTCACCGGCAGTCATAATGCTTCAGGAAACACACTTGATGGGCTCCATGTGTAGGGCCCTTGACAGATGGGGATTTCAACTAGTGACACATTCGGAGTTCACCACGGGATCCCGGCGGGTAGGTATTCTGATACAAAAATGATTCCCCCTTATCATTTATCGTACTTTTAAAGATGACCACGGCCGATTTGCGGCGATCTCGATCCAATGGGAGGGGCGTATGATCAACTTTTTATCGGTTTATATCCCGCCAGCTCTGCAATCCCCTGCCCTTCAGGATCTGGGTATATTCCTCCTAACACTACCAGAGGGAGATTTAATATTAGGGGGCGACTTTAACATGACCATAAATGATGCATTAGACCGTACTCCTCTTCGCCCGCAACATCAGTTCCCCCCAGCCGACGTTATAGATTCACAAGGCCTACTTGACGTGTGGAGATTCCAAAACCCACGCGAGAAGCAATACACATTTCACTCGGGAGCTCATAATAGCCTCTCCCGTATAGATTACATACTCACAGCAGTAGACAATTTGGGCAGGCTAGGGACAGCCACACATTTGCCCAGAGGAATCTCAGATCACTCCCCAGTCAAAGCAGAAATAAAGGCACACTATGTTATTCAAACTCATATATATCCTGTCTATCCAGGATACCTCCTGAACTCTAAGATCAGGAAGGCTTTAATCAAAGCCACCACACAATATTTCCAGGAAAATGAAGCATCAGTGTCCTCTCCGTCAACGTTATGGGAGGCGTACAAACCTGTGATAAGATATCAGGCTTTCTCACTAATTTAGGGACATAAAAGGGAAACAAAACATGTAATGGAGACCCTGGAGCACAAGCTAGAACACTTAGAATCCCAACATGCCACAGACCCCACGGATTAGACAACACACGCATTACGCATGAAAAGACAGGAATACCGGGAATATCTATGGACTGACACCAAGTCCCGTATGCAAGCCACCCAGCACCGGATCTACGAATCGGGTGACAAAGCGGGCAAGCTCCTTGCCTGGTTAGACAAGAAGGAACGAGCGCTTAGATGGATAGCACAGATAAAAACAGACGAGGGAGAACTTTCATCAGACCCGCAAATAATAGTTAATGCACTAGCACAACACTATGAGCGAATCTATACCCCCAAGACTGCCACCACTGTACAGGACGCACTTGCTTTCCTTAAGGATATTCCTATGCCACGGCTCACACCCCAAGAAACCGAAAGTTTAGAAGCAAACATTACGTTGGATGAACTCAAGATAGCCATCTCTAAAATACAATCTGGCAAGGCCACCAGTCCGAATGGCATTCCAATAGAGTTGTATAAATATACAGCAGACAAGATAGCCCCATACTTGTTAGGTATGTATGAAGCTGTCTCGACGCACTCCGGGTGCCGCAGAAGAACACTGACGAGAACCGCAGCTCTGTGTAGACGGAAGCATTAGCTACGGAACTTCCTATCCCATGATACCATGGGGGAATGTGCCGTCGGTGACGTCACGACGCACGCTGGATGCTAGGTACTTCCTGGTTTTGTAGACCGGTGCCATTAATTCTTGGATCATACCTGAGGTGGAGAAGGCGTCAAGGATCTGGTAGGGGTGGGCTTGCACCATTTCCGATTTTCCCGTCTCACATTCCCTTTGTGCTTCGCTCCATTCTCGAACAGAAGCTGACTTTAAGCAGCCCCGTTGGACGAGCCGGGTTTTGGCTCTTGCGGGGTTGTTTTC
The DNA here is from genome assembly GCF_964204655.1 of Triturus cristatus. Classification (NCBI taxonomy): domain Eukaryota; kingdom Metazoa; phylum Chordata; class Amphibia; order Caudata; family Salamandridae; genus Triturus; species Triturus cristatus. The sequence goes on from NC_140582.1 coordinate 504,448,125, forward strand.
TCCCGTGCGTGACAGTTCCTGTAAACGCCAGGAGCAGCGCGCCCTGTATCCGCATCCAGGATTTGGGCTCCGTAACCCCGTTGGATGAGCTTGGTTTGGCTCTTGCGGGGTTGCGAGGTGTTATTTATTCCATTTTTTGATCTAGCCCTCGACTTCAAGAGGGAACTCGCACGAAAGAAACAGTTGTTCAGCCACGCAGCAGCCCTTACTTTATTGTTTGTTCTGCCATGGTAGCGTCTTTGTTCCTGGGCATGTATGATAGTAATACAGCCGGGACATTGGAGATGTACATGTGAAAATACTAGCTGGTTTTCTTATGGAGCTTGGAAATTATCTTTATCGCTGTGATATCTTCTTGGTAGTCATTCATAATAGTGAATGCACAACATTTAAACTGCTGATTACCATAGGAGAGACACAGACTGCTTGATTCTATCTACGTGTTGTATCTATTATCGGACTGAGGATAATTGTACCACTGTTTGTTTCTTACCTTCTATAGCAGGGGCTTGATGAACTCCTTGGATGACAGCTCCAAATCCTCTGTCCCAAGCCACTAAGCGTCTCTAGGTATGCGATGTTTATGAAAGATATACTAACTTCATGCTGGGCAACACTGTCATGTCTATAGTAATGTTGTTCTTCTATGTCTAGATCAAAGTAGAGGCAGTGGCTTAGCAGAGACTATATCTTGGATAAACGTGCCGTGTTTTTCCTTTACAGGTATTTGGGAAGGGGACTTAGTACTGTGTGTATCATATGTTTGTCTGTCATAGTACATTTCACGGCAGGGTGTATTTATCTTTGTGTGCTTCTCGTTTCAGATCTCCTTCCCTGCTGACCCCTTCCTTTCCTTCCCTCACCTGATCACTCGATAGAGTCTGTGGCTATATTCAGACCTTTGAGCTATCAGGAGGTGGACCCCATACGTCTCCGAGGATTCGAGGCCCTGACATGAAGCTAGTTGTGACATAGGGACTCTCCCTAGAGATCAATGATTGGCAACTATTGTAGCCATACATAAGCCAGGTAAACCAGTGGAGGAATGCACATCATATCGCCCAATCTCCTTAATTAACGCAGAAGGGAAAATACTAGCCAAAACGCTGGCGCTTAGACTTACGCCCCATCTTGCCAAACTGGTCCATCCGGATCAATCCGGCTTTATGCCTGGTAGAAATACTGCTCTGAACCTCAGACGCTTACATGGTGTGCTGGGCAGAAAACACACTATACTGGAAGATGCCGCGGTCCTCTCTAGACGCAAAGATGGCCTTTGATTCGGTGGAATGGGCCTTCTTATTCGCAGTCCTTCAGCACTTGGAGTTCGGACCGAAATTTTGTTCCTGGGTACATTTACTTTACACCAACCCTGTAGCGCACGTAGTTGCTAATGGCCACATATCAAAGGAAATCACCCTGGGTGGAGGGATGAGACAGGGCTGCCCACTGTCGCCCTTGCTATTTGCACTGGTCCTAAAATCATTGGTGGCCTGGATCAGGTGGGACCCCATGATTCGTGGTTTAAAATGGAGGGAGGAACGGGAGGACCGCATCTCCCTGTACACAATGATGTATTATTATATATTGCCTCACCCATACGATCCCTCCATGCGATACTCAATATTTGCGCAGTGTTTGGTTCAGTATCTGGATATGCTTTTAACTGGGATAAGTCTGAGCTGTACGTCCTAAATGGAACACCCCCGCGTCTTCCAAGGAACTGTAAAGTCCTGATAGTCACGGATAGCTTTAAATACCTTGGCATACATGTTACAGTGGACCCAGACGCATTTTTTGCTCTTAACCTACAACCCCAGTTGCAAAAACTGAAACGTGACATTAAACATTGGAATAATTAACTACCACAAGGGCAGCCCTAACCACCTGAACCAGGGGCAATCAATAATGTATCCTAACAGTGGTTCACAGTGTGTACAAAATAATCAACATATAAAAAATATATAATCAACACGGAGAATATATTCGGCAAATTAAGTTGCAGGAATCGATCCAGTAACGTCTGGGAACCCATTTGAAGAGAGATACGATTGGGATTTTTGTCAGATTAAAGCAGGATGTCTACATTTATGCTGCACTAAGTTATTGAATTTGTAAGCAAATGGAAGCTGAATTTTAAGAGCTCACATTCCTTATAAATAAAATTCTAGAATTCAACTGATACGCAAGCACGGATGTAAATTGTGCTTTAGATTAGGTTAAAGTTCTGTGGCCACAATTTATGGAGGACACATTGTTTTGTGTGTTGAAGTTCCAGTGTTGTCTTGGAACTCCGACTTTTATGTAAATCTCTGTTTGTGTACGCCATTTTGTCTGGTTTTATATGTTTATTGAATTGTCTATTTGTACCAGCTTGTATGTCTGAGCATTATTTTATTTAAGAATATTTTATGCTGATGATTAAAGTTGTTTTTTGTATAAGGGCCATATTTTCTATTTTTTATACAACTTTTTGGTTTTTCACTATTTCTAGGAACACGGTATAATTTGAATGGTTATGTGTTGATTATATATTTTTTATATGTTGATTATTTTGTACACACTGTGAACCACTGTTAGGATACATTATTAAACATGGGAAGGCACTACCACTCACCCTACTGGGTAGAGCGGCCCTTTTCAAAATGATGGCCCTGCCCAGAAATCTGTACGCCCTATACAATACGCCGTATACTGTCCCTGACACATACTTTAAAGCAGTGAACTCTGAGGTTGCTGCTCTCCTGTGGGATGGCAAACCAGCCAGGGTGGCCGCTCATAAGTTGGTGCGAAGTTGGTATGATGGCGCGATAGCCCTACCGGATATAAAAGCATACTACTGGGCCGCACAGCTCACGGTAATCAACCAATGGCTGCATGTGCCGGACATGGCCCCGACCTACCACCTGGACAGAATGACCCTAGGGAAGGGAGGTGTTAATAGAGCACTTTATAACAATCGAAAGGCCCGTGACCTTATGGGTCCAGCGAAACACACTGTCCGTATATGGCACATGGTTCATAGACACCTGGGATGGACAGGCAGACTTACACAACACACACCCCTGTAGGACACAAGCCAATTAGGAACATTGGGTAAAAGTAAACGGTTTCAAAAATGGGATCCGATTGGCATCTCCTGGCTGGGGGACCTCTGGCGTAATGCAGAGGTAGTCAGTTTCGCCTATTTACAAGAACAGTATACAATGGCCCCGACAGAACAGTTCAGGTATATGCAAATTAAACATGCAATAGAGGCAGTCCTTCCTCCTGCTGGGACGCTCCCGGAGTCTTCACCTTTAGAGGACCGACTGCTCACTGACTATCTACATAAACGAGCGACTTCACTAACATATAAGAAAATCATTAATAACCGGGAGGATCCACTTGTCCGGTTCAGAGAGTCCTGGCAGTCAGAGGTGGGAGACATGGATGACCCTGCTTGGCGAGACCCGATAGCATCGCCTAAGGAGGTGGCAATCTCCTCTAGACTAAGACTGGTGCAGTTCAAAATATTGCATAGGACCTATTACACCAGGGATGTACTTCATAAGATGGGAAGGACTCCTGACCCTTGTTGCATGCGACAATGAGGAGAAGTAGGCACGTTCTATCACACCTTATAGGACTGCATGAAACTTGTGCCATATTGGAAGACAGTGTTGGGAACCATCACAGAGGTTACCGGTAAGTATGTCCCACTAGAACCTAAATGCTGTCTTCTCAACGTATGGGAGCCGACAGATATTAACCACGCTGAACGCCAATGGGCTACGACAGGCATGATAATCGCTAAGCGGAACATAGCGCAAAAGTGGGGAGTTGAGAATGTACCGACACTAATGCAATGGTGCAATGATATGGATATGGTCATGGTAGTGGAAAAGGCTACATTTATTAATAGGAAATGTCCACAAAAATGGGGAAGAGTGTAGGGTAAATGGAACATATATAAAGGGAATATTTGTATAACCCCAGAAGTTGAAAGTGACTCAGACGATGACATGTAGTAGTGATGGAGACATATGTGAGATACTGTTTTAAAATGTGCCAAATATGTGTAAGGAAGTGAAATCATGAATGATAATTGTATATGCAGATCAATGTTGTTTTCAATGAAATAAAAAATAAAAAATACACATATTCCTCACATTTCTGTGGTGGAAAGTTCTGGAATCTGCATGGATCCACAAAATTCCACCCACCCTGCGTTCCCCAAAGTGCGACAGGAAACTGTGCAAAACGCAACATGGCACACCACATGTTCACAGTGAAAATGACCCTTTTTTTGCAAGGTGCCAGGCTGTAGTTTTTGAACCCTAGCTCTGCCGGCACCTAGGGAATCCTAGCAAATCTATACATTTGTGAAAACTAGACACCCAGGGGAATCCAGTATGGGGTGACTTGACTGGCTCTCACCAGGTTCTGTTACCCAGAATCCCTTGCAAACCTAAACATTTGTCGGAGAAAACACATTTTCCTAAAATTTCTGTGGTGGAAAGTTATGGAATCTGCGTGGATCCACAAAATTACACCCACCCCGCGTTCCCCAAAGTATTCCAAGAAAAATGATACCTCACTTGTGTGAGTAGGCCTAGTGTCCGCGACAGGAAACGACGCAAGACGCAACATAGACACACCACATTTTCAAAGTGAAAAATGACCCTTTTTTTTTGCAAAGTGCCTAGCTGTAGTTTTTGAACCCTAGCTCTACCGGCACCTAGGGAAACCTATCAAACCTATACATTTTTTTAAACTATCCACCCAGGGGAATCCAGGATGCGGTGACTTGACTAGCTCTCACCAGGTTCTGTTACCCAGAATACCTTGCAAACCTAAAAAATTGTCCAAAAAAACACATTTTCCTCACATTTCTGTGGTGGAAAGTTCTGGAATCTGCATGGATCCACAAAATTCCACCCACCCCGCGGTCCCCAAAGTCTTCTGAGAAAAATGGTACCTCACTTGTGTGGGTAGGCCTAGTGCCCGTGACAGGAAACGGCCCAAACCGCAACGTGGACACACCACATTTTCACAATGAAAAATGACCCTTTTTTTGCAAAGCGCCTACCTGTAGTTTTTTAACCCTAGCTCTGCTGGCACCTAGTGAAACCCAGCAAACCTATACATTTTTTAAAACTAGACACCCAGGGGAATCAAGTATGGGATGACTTGACTGGCTCTCACCAGGATCTGTTACCCAGAATCCCTGGCAAACCTAAAAGATTGTCCAAAAAAACACATTTTCCTCACATTTCTGTGGTGGAAAGTTCTGGAATCTGCGTGGATCCACAAAATTACATCCACCCCGCGGTCCCCAAAGTCTTCTGAGAAAAATGGTACCTGTCTTGTGTGGGTAGGCCTAGTGCCCCCGACAGGAAACGGTGCAAAACGCAACATGGACACACCACATTTTCACAGTGAAAAATGAGCCTTTATTTGCAAGGTGCCAGGCTGTAGTTTTTGAACCCTAGCTCTGCCAGCACCTAGTGAAACCTAGCAAAGCTATACATGTTTGAAAATTATACACCAAAGGAAATCCAGTTTGGGATGACTTGACTGGCTCTCACCAGGTTCTGTTACCCAGAATCCCTTGCCAACCTAACAAATTGTCAATAAAAACACATTTTCCTCACATTTCTGTGGTGGAACGTTCTGGAATCTGCGTGGATCCACAAAATTCCACCCACCCCTCATTTCCCAAAGTCTTCCAAGTAAAATGGTACCTCACTTGTGTGGGTAGGCCTAGTGCCCGCAATAGGAAACGGCGCAAAATGCAACGTGGACACACCACATTTTCCCAGTGAAAAATTACCCTTTTTTTGCAAGGTGCCTAGCTGTAGTTTTTGAACCCTAGCTCTGCTGGCACCTAGGGAAACCTAGCAAACCTATACATTTTTGAAAACTATACACCCAGGGAATCCAGGATAGGGTGACTTGACTGGCTCGCACCAGGTTCTGTTACCCAGAATCCCTTGCAAACCTAAAAAACTGTAAAACAACTAATTTTCCTCACATTTCTGTGGTGGAAAGTTCTGGAATCTGCGTGGATCCACAAACTTCCACCCACCCCGCGTTCCCCAAAGTGTTTCGAGAAAAATGGTACCTTACTTGCATGGGTGGGTCAAGTACCCGCGACAGGCAAGGGCCCAAAACCTATTGAGGCGACATCAAAATTACCTATCACAAACCAACCTGGTTTTGAAAGGAGGGTCCCATGAGTTTTTGGCCCCGATCTTGGCAGTCATCTAGGGAAACCTACCAACCCCACACATTTCTGTAAACTAGACACCCGGGGGAGTCCAGCAAGGTATGGCCTGTGTGGGTCCACCAACATTCCCCTACCTAGAATCCCCTGCAAACCTCAAATTTAGCTGAAAAAGGTCACTTTTTTCTCAAATTTCTGTGTGGGAAAGTTCTGGAATCTGCGTGGATCTATAAATTTCCTCCCACCCAATGTTTCCCCAGGTCTCCCGATAAAAAGGGTACCTCACTCGCGTGGGTGGGTCAAGGACCCGCGACTGGCAAGGGCCCAAAACCTAATGAGGCGACAACAAAATTACCTATCACAAACCAACCTGGTTTTGCAAGGGGGGGTCCCATGAGTTTTTGGCCCTGGGCTCGGCGGCCATCTAGGGACACCTACCAAACCCACACATTTCTGAAAACTTGACACCCGGGGGAGTCCAGCGAGGTATAGCTTGCTTGGATCCCCCAACAGTCTCCTACCCAGAATCCGCTGCAAACCTCAAATTTAGCTGAAAAAATCACTTTTTTTTCTCACATTTCTGCGTGGAAAAGTTCTGGAATCTGCGTGGATCCACACATTTCCACCAACCCAGCGTTCTTCCAGGTCTCCCGATAAAAATGGTACCTCACATGTGTGGGTAGGCATAGTAGCTGCAACAGGAAATGGCCCAAATTGTACTGTGGAGACTTCAAAATTACCTATAACAAAACTACTTGGTTTTGGGGGGGCATCTGGGGTTTTGGCCCCGGGCTCGGCGGCCATCTTGGGGAAACTACCAAACCCAAACACTTCTGAAAACTAGACACCCAGGGGAGTCCAATGAGGTATGGCTTGCGTGGATCCCCCAACGTTATCCTACCCAGAATGCTCTGCAAGCCTCAAATTTAGCTGAAAAAAACACATTTTCCACATATTGTTGCGTGGAATCACCGTGCTTTCACAAATGTCCTACCCCACAGTGTTTCCCTGAGTCTCCCGAGTAAAATGATACCTCACTTGTGTGGGTGGGGCAAGGGCCTGTGACTGGGAAGAGCCCAAACATAGGGAATAAGGGTAAAGCACCGAGAATTCTAAGCGCTACACTTTTTTAAAATTACGTTTTTAGCCAATTCTGCATTGGACACCCACACAAGTGAGGTATCATTTTACTCAGGAGACTCAGGGGAACACTGTGGGGTAAGACATTCATACAAGAGGTTGGTGCCTTGTCGTGGCTTTACAGCTCAAAAGCTGTGAGTCAATGGTTCAGTTTCTTGTCCTTTCAATTATTAACATTTTTGGGAAATGTCTGGTTAAGTCAACTGTATATACTGAACCATCACTCACCCTCGAGCCAAATCCAACTGGTATGTATGTGTGTAATAAATCCAGGGTACTTTCTAAGATGAGGTAGAAAGGCTTTATTTGTACAACCACGGACAGAACTCTTCAGCAGGTCATATCTTCAACGCCTCCTTTGCCAGAATGCCGATCTCTTACAGAACCATGAGATCTGCATTCTGTCACCAGGACAACCCCAAGCTTCCAACATAAAACACATATACAAGCAAATTACAACACATCCCCTTTACATCAAAATAAAGAAATTCAAACAAGAAATTAATATAACAGCATCTTTGGAGCATATGATACAACTACATAAGGAGAAAAGCAACCTAACTACATTCTTCACACATAACTAACTCTAAGAACTAATAAATATTAGTACTAATACAAAATATAATCCCCAAACTTAGAGGGAATGAATCTCTGTCTGTTGGACTTTGCAACACCTCCATTCCTTCCATTCAGAACACCATCAGGAACATCATCAGGAACGTTGGCTGCACCACGCTCCACCCCAACAAACTTAACCAACCTAGACATACTCCATGTACAGCCATTGTCCAAGGTTACAACATTTTTCCTAGTATTTGTGATGACAAAAGGGCCTGAAAGATTAGATAATCCTTTATGACAATGTCTCACTTTCTTCACCCAAACCTTATCACCAACATTCCACACCCTCTTCTTCACAGCTCTTTTCTCATCATAACGCACTTTGTATCTTCTCTGATACTTCACAAGTCTAGACTTCTTCACATCTTCACTAACACCCTTGTCCTCCCACTTTGGAAGCCAAACAGGGTTTAATTTAGAAATTGCCAATCTTCCTCTTAGCGCCTCAAAAGGAGATTTCTGAGAAATCACATTGGGAGCTGTACGATGCGCCCACCAAGTCTCAACACCTCCCTCAAAGGCACTCAAAGGCACTCTAGTATCCACTGCTCTCTGGACACAACTCTTGACCACCCTATTCATCCTTTCCGTGAGACCATTGGCTTGCGGAAAATATAACGCAGTCTTCTGATGCACTATGACCAGACCATCAAGCAAATCATGCATCTCTTGTGACACAAATTGCACCCCATTATCCGTTACCAGAAACTTGGGTACACCTTCTGAAACAAAAACATCCTTCAAGAACTCAATCACCGCCTTAGAATTAACCGTACCCATGCACTTAGTAATCACCCACTTAGAAGTATAATCCACCAACAGTACCACAAACCTCTCTTGGAAAGGCATCAATTCCAAAGGACCCACAATATCTAATCCCAACTTAGTCCAAACAACATCCGGCACCTCCACCGGCGATAGAGGGACCTGATTAGTCACATGAGACTTGTCGTTGATAGCACACAAATGGCAATCCTTCACTACAGACTCCACCATCTTATCCATCCCTGGCCACCAGTACCTTTCTCTGGCCCTTGCTTTCGTGAGGCTCCTACCAAGATGCCCTTCATGAGCCAAATTGACAACTTTATCCCTAAGGATAACTGGCGGAACCAACCTATCACCCCTCAATAACTTGCTTCCACAAAAAGACAAATCATCTCTTACACACCAAAATGGTTTCAACACAGGATCAAGACTTTGAAAGTTAGGCCAACCCTTAGCTATAATCCCTTTCAAAAGCACAAATACTTCGTCTTGAGCAGCACTTGACAACCACTCTTCTTCAGAGAGCGTCCCTTCCATCACCCAATTCACAAACACCGGTTCCTCACAAACCTCATCCTCACCTACCGGTAACCGAGACAAACAATCAGCTGACTTGTTGTTTAGTCCCGAAATATAATGAACTCGGAAATTGAATTCCTGTAACCCTTCACTCCACCTCTTCAGTCTAGGAGTTAAGTGATCACCATGATGGCTTGAGTATATCTGAACAAGAGGACAATGATCACATTTTACCTCAAACGGAATCCCCCACAGATAGAACTTAAAATGTTGTATCGCCCAATATACACTCAACGCCTCTCGCTCAATACAGGAATAGTTTGCTTCTGCATCCCTAAGAGCCCTGGAAGCAAAAGCCACCACTTTCTCCTCCCCATTTTCCACCTGCGAAAGCACTGCTCCCAAACCTTTAAGACTGGCATCAGTTGTCAAAATGGTTTTCAATCTTACATCAAAATGACCCAAAGTCGGCATTGCTCCAATCTCTGATTTAATCAATTCAAAAGCTTTGTCACATTCCGGCGTCCAATCAAAATGTGCACCCTTCCTCAACAGCGTCCTGATCGGTTCAACTACACTGGCAAACCCCCTCACAAACTTGGAGTAAAACTCCGCCATCCCAAGGAAAGATCTGACCTGCTCTTTATTTCCTGGAGCAGGAGCTTCCATAATACTTTCAGCTAACTTAAGCTTTGGCTGTATCCCATCACCAGAAATGACATGGCCTAAATACGTTACAGATTTTAATCCTACTTTGCATTTATCCTTTTTAAGGGTGAGTCCTCTCTCTCTCAATTTACACAACACCAATCTCAACACCTTTTCATGCTCACTCTCACATTTCCCATAGACTAGAATGTCGTCTTGGAAAAATAAGACATTTGGAATATTTCCTAACACCATCTTCATAATTCTCTGGAAACAGGCCGCTGCCGAAGCCAACCCAAAAGGCATCCGTAGGAACCGGTAAGCCCCCAAGGGTGTAACAAAAGACGTTAGGTGTCTTGAGCCCTCGTGAAGTTTGATCTGATGGTCTGTCACCAGGACAACCCCAAGCTTCCAACATAAAACACATATACAAGCAAATTACAACAGTGTGCTTGAGGAATAGGTGGTTGTGCATAAATATTTGTCTTTTCTATCTTTCTCAAGCAGGGTGTACCTTGTGTGGGTGGGGTAAAGGCCTGTGACTGGGAAGAGCCCAAAACATAGAGAATAAGGGTAAAGCACCGAGAATTCTAAGCACTACATTTTTTTAAAAATACGTTTTTAGACAATTCTGCATTGGACAACAAAGCGAACTTTAGTTAGGAGGCTGTTTTATGTGAAAACTCCTGCTTTATGTTTAGGAGAAATGAATGGAACATTTTTGCATGGTAGTGTGGCAGACGTAGAAAAGTTTTGTGGTGATGTGTAGTATTGTTTCTTTGGTCCTGAGCAGGATTCTAGGGAAAATGAAGAGTTGTTAAGAGGAGGAGTTGCAGAACAAGACACATATTTTACAGTTGATAGTTTTGACAAAGACATTACAAAATTTAACAAAGTGTTGTCTAAAAACCAGAGTATGTTTGTATATGTTGTCGATGCACTTACTTGAAGATTTAAAAACAGACTGTTGACTTATATTTAAAAAGTGAAAAAGTAAATAATGATAACTGGCAAAAGTTACCTGTGTATTTATTTGTAGAGGGATGGTTTGACTTGTCTATCCAGCAAGTTATATGTAAGTAGTGTTACAATAAATTAGAAGATAATAAAATGAACAACACATAGATATTAGATACCCATTTCGCACGATAATAAAATGCCTGCTAATATAAAAAAAACTATGAAGGGCCAAAAATAAAAAATAAATCAACATTTATTATTCTTTGTAGCATTGTGAAGGGCCTTTATGGACTGCTCTCCAGCACTCACTACAACTCCACAATCTATGCAGTATGATGCCATCGGGGAGAACTATGGAGCCAAATCTTGAAGTTGAGATTGGACTTTTGAATGGACTCTCTGCTTCGGTGTTGTAGTTCTGCTACTGAAGTCGAGGGTCCTTCAGCTTTGCATTGCCTTATTGCTGCTCAATATGAACTCCTCTTAAAAAATGTGCAAAAAATATAAAAGGGGAAAAAATGTGCATGTATGATTTTTCGCAACATTCCGAATAGCTATAAAACACTGCTCACCAGCTCTTATAACAACACTTCAGTCCATGCAATACGTCGCCATTCTTGAAACTCTGGAGCCATAGCTGTTGTAGAAGTCTGTACCTCTGCAGGGACTTTCTGGCCGGGAATTGTTGCTGCTGCTACTGATGTAGATAGTTCTCCTGCTTCCCTCTGCTTGATCGGCAGTTTGAGATGTTTTCTATGATATGTTTTAAGATGATATAACATGATCATCGTCTCACAGAAGTCCCAAAAAAGCCTCCAGCCACAATCTACCACCTGCTCACAATAACGTTTTGGAAAAGAAGATTTAAGAAGGAGGAGTGGGTGTATACTTCGTATTCATTTCACTGAAAAGTATATTATCCAATGATATTCCTTACTTTCCCGGTCATGTGATGTTCGCAGATTGTGCATTGCACTAGTTTTGCAGATATTTTTAATTCTCCATAAGTTTGGGTAACAATGAGTAGTTTGATGGGTGTTTGGTAGTTATGTTCTATTTGTTAGTTTTCATGTTGAAAGTTATTTTTTGAAACTGTTGTTTTTATGCATGTGCTGTTAAAATAAAGTTAAACCAATATGTTACTAAACAGCTAGACTCAAATGTTGTATGAAATATGTCTATATATCTGTTTTAGACTTTGTCATTTGTATTTGTCACTACTGATGTCATGGTGACCTCAGGTGTTGCTGTGAAGAAGGAAAATTTAAAAGCTGAATTAGTATCTTACTAAATAGCTGCACTGAAACCTCGTGTAAAATATGTCTATGTATGTGTTTTACACTTTGTTAAAAACACCCGGTATTTGCAGTGTATCCTTGGCAAAGGCACTCATAGTATCATACAGGCACTACCTGTGTAATCATCAAGGACGTCCTTTCTCCACCTGTCTGCAAATGTGTCTCCTGGCATAGATCTAGTTGGGGGATGAAGTCCCCTTAGCTATTGAAGGTATTTGGGGGTATCTGGCACACTACTGGTTGGGGAATAAAGTTTTCTTGGATGCTAAAGGACCTTGGGGACAAAGAAGCCCTCCTGGTACTTTCTGCAAGTCCTACTCTGCTGGATTCCTGAGAGCTGGTCAGAGGCCCGCCCCTTTCCACACTATTCTGCAAACACCACTGCTACTTAAAAAACATAAAATTTACTACAAAAACAAAGGTTACAGGAATGTTATGGTTAGGCCTGAATTTCACATGCACAAAACCAGAGAAATGTAGCAGTTATAGTTAGCTGAGCTAACTATAACTTGTGCCTCCGTAATGCACTGCTTATGACCTTATATAGTACATCACCCATGACATGGTCAGTGCACTGATGACATCTCAAATGAAATCACAGATGACATCATTGATGACATCATCCACAGAAACTCTGATGTACCCACTCACACCCCAATATAACCTTTCATACACCCACTCCAACTTCCATACTAGCATTCTCAAAACCATTGACCCGCACATTCCCGTACTTACACACCCACTCACTGATTCATAGGACTACACACACATCCACTCAGTCACCCATACAGCCACACATACACCAACTTACTCACTAATGCAGCCACTCACACACAGTCATTCATAGAGCTACTCACACACCTGCTCACTCACCTATAGAGTTAATCCCACAGGCATTTACTTACCTACACAGTTATACACACACCCACTCATTTATTCATATGGATACTAACACATTCTCACTCACCTGTACAGTCACTGACACAAGCACACACTCACCCATAGGGCCACTATTACAGTCACTCAGTCACACATACACTCGCTCATATACTCCAACATTCACCTATATTGCCTTTCACATATGCAGCTACTCACTCAATTACCACTGACACATCCATTCACTTGCCGAGACAGCCATACACACACTCACTCACTCATACAGCTTCTTACAGACACACTCAGTAACCCACAGAGCTGCTGACTCACCCACTCACTCATCCATACAGGCAGTTACACACCCGCTCACCCACCCACACAGACATTAAGAAACCCATACACATACTCAGAAAACCAATCACTCACCCATACAGAAACTCACATACCCACTCACACACCTATACAACCACTTAGACACAAACTGACAGATACAGATATTCACACAAGGCACTGACCCATACATTCACTGAGACACCTAATTACTCACTTATACAGTCAGTCACACACCCACTAAATCATACATACAGGCACTAATACACCCACTGATTCATCAACATACCTTGGTGTAGATATATTTAACACTCATATATGTTTTAGAAGCACTCACAGTTACTGAATGATGTCATCAGTGATGTCATTTGAGATGTCATCAGTGTTGTCAGTGACCATGTCATGAGTGATGTAATATGTGAGGCCGTAAGTAGTGCATTGCGGGGGCGCGAGTTATAGTTAGCTCAGCTAACTATAATTGCGGAATTTCTCTTGTTTTGTGAGTGTGAAATCTGAGCTTAACTATAATGTCCCTGTAGCCTTTAGTTTTTTTTGTGAATACATATATTCATAAACTTACCAGTGATTTAATACTTTCTGAAAAGTAATAAATGCAATTTTATAAAACTTCTAACAACATCACTTATCTAACCCTGCCACTTTAATGCCGAGCATCTCAAGCAGTGCCTGCTGACAGTTGATGACATCAGCCTGCCAGTTTTTCACCTGCTGCTAGGTGCGGGAGACCCTGGGGTGGTGGTGTATGCTGCTCACTTTCCTCCATTGCAGCTTGTGGTCTGCTAGGCTGTAGCTCTTCCTGGACCTGCTGCCTACTGCAAGCATGATGTGAAGGTGGTGCTATGCATAAAAAATAAAATAAGCAATGCCACCTCTGTCTCATTAAAAATGTGGTGATGCGTTTCCCCATTACGCTACCATCGACCACAGGGGGTGCTGGAATAGCTTGGTGAGGTATAAATAAAAATGAAGCAAAAAATGAAAAAACAAACACACAGGGGCAGTCAGAAGCCAACAAAAAGTTAATGTAAAGCTGAAAAAAGGGGAAGGGGGACCAGAATGGGGTGGATGGAGCTGGATGGGGCCTAGGTAGCTGTGAACACCAGGAATAGCTAGGCAGGAGCAGGCTGGAGTAAAACAAAATAGTTACACTCTTGTGCCAAGCGGATTGCCATTCTCACTATTATTTGGATGCAAAATGTGTCGCTGGCATCATTTTTTGACGTAAGGTGCTGGAGATGCATTTCACATAATTAATTATGCAGAATTTCGCATATTTTTGTGGAAATGTATAGTAATTATAGTAAACCAAATTATGTGAAATTCACACACCCCTAGTTGTGCAGTGCTTTGCTTGGATTTACAAACCTCTTTCATCAATTCATCAAGAAATGTACAAAGATAACTGGTGAGTTTAGTCTATTTCTAAAATAGATGAATATGAAGAACTGCTTCTGCTGGGATGATCAAGCTGAAAAAGTTTTCAGTGCACTTAATCAGGTGTTTGATCAATCACCAATTATATATCATCCTCTTACTTTACTTTGAAAACAGAGGCCTCTAAAAGAGCAGGTTTTTTATAACCAAAACTTTGAGTTTTGAGAAGTAAACATTATACCATGCAGTAAAAGTGGTAAGATAGAGCGTTGATAAATAGCACGCAGGATTAGGCAACAGACAGGTTATTCCAACCCATAAAGAGTATACCCTTTGCCCCATATTTTGTACCTATCCCAACCAGCGCTCGCTCTCCCCTGCTCCTGTCCACATCTTCCAGTAGGGCTAGACGTGCAGAGAGGTCAACAGTACTCTGTAGAACCTGTATGAGGAAAGAATGAAAAATGGTAGTCCAGTACCTCTCAGTGACAGGGCAGGTCCAAATCATTTGGTAAAAATTCCACTCTTGCCTTGTTGCACCTAGTGCACACGGGAGAGGGATGTTGGTGAGCCCTCCACAAACGCAACAGCGTCAAGTAGATAACCTGCAGAAATGTCTGTTGTGTCAGGTGGAGGATACTGCCAACTCTCTTGGTTCCATTAATATCTCTTTCAATTCACTGTTTTACAGTGGACCCTCCCATTTTTCCCATTTAGTTCTCAATAGGTTGCAGGGGTCAGGAGAATTAATCACTAGGGATTTATAAATCCATGAAATTCCTCCCTTTGCACAGGGGCCCGATTGGTGTGTTCATGTCTAATGTGTTAAATTTGGGTGTACCCACAAGAGATTCCCCATAAGCAGCCAGCACATGCCGCAGGTGCAGAAACTTGTAAAATTGTGACCGATAAAGATTGAAGTCCACCTGCAATTCGTGAAAGGATCAAATGGGACCCATGCCAGACCCCCTCAGCTTGGAGATTCCAATTAAATACTATTTTCCAAAGCCTGTCCTAACCAGCAGCCCCCCTAAAGGGGTCTTTTCAAGGTAATCTTTCTGTCCCACCCTGTCCAAAACAGAGCGGATCTCCAGACCAAAAAGACCATTCTGGAGAGGTCATCAGCGAGTGCTAAATTATTGCCCAGTAAACCATGTCCAGGATGACTCCTATCCAATAGCTGCCACGTCCTTTCGGAACGCCGTGCCTGCTCATCCCCCTTGTATGCAGTCATTCAAGACCAACAATTGGCATACCCAGTAGTACAAATGTACATCTGTGTCGGCCATGCCTCCCACGTAGGTGTATTGGTAACACTTGCCGAAAGCAATACGGAAAACTATTATACCTATAGGCAGGCTTTAATATAGAGTAATAACAATCAATACTTAAATGCCAATTGAATTTAGCATATGCTTTCCATACTAAATTTGTCAGTCTCAGTGACTCTTTCATAACATTTCATAAACAGGTCAGGTCTTTGGCTATGATCATTGACTTGCTGCCATTACCAACACAGTCCTAGATCGAGTATAAGCTTTACCACAGACAACAAGTGCGGTTCAAGCAGTGTTTTTAGTGAAAGCACATAAATTCGACCCAATCAAATCCTGTACTCAGTCAAACCAACATGGTAATGGAGCCTGAGCTCCGCTGTCAGCGGTACTCTGAAAGTACTTTTTTTCATCCCATACATTCGGGTGACAGTTGCACTGTTAAGCCAGACCTAAAAATGCATGCTGAATAGTGTGGCTCTGGTATCTCATACCGCTCTCAAACACACATCTGCCCTCTTAAGTCTAAAATTAATAAAGGAAGGGGAGGGTGCTGGGACTGCAATAGATTCCTCATGGCTGCCCTACTCCTATCTGTGCTGCTGCCAGAGAAAGACAAACACCCTAAATTATGTAGTTATCTAAGACACCTTTACAGCCTTACAAGCCATGTGTGTGCCCCTGAAAGTTCAAGCTCAGGCAGCTGGATAAATCAACAAAACTAATTGCAGCTTTGTGGAGGGTAAGCACTTTTTTATGATATGATACGATAAAAACATTTAATATAGAGCACAAATCACTCCCAAAGGAGTATCTCGGCGCTGTACTGCTTATATCGGGGGAGATTTCTAAAATACCAAGTCCTCAACCCTTTCTTGAAGGAGGTAAAGTCTGAACTTGAGCAGAGACTAAAGAGAAGTTTGTTCCAGTGATAGGGAGCACGATCTGCCTCCCTGTTTTGAGGTCAGTATGCGAGGGATAGCCAGAAGCGACTTATTCGAGGATCTAAGGCATCTGCAGGGCAGATAGGGTTTTAATCGGGTAGACAGCTATGCAGGACGGGTTTTGTGAAGTGACTTATACGTCAGTCAACAAAGTTTAAAGATGACGCATTTTCTAATTGGCAGCCAAAGAAGCTTCCGAAGTATAGGGGAGGAGGTTGACCAGAAGGAAGATTGCAGATTAGCCTTGCAGCAGTATTCTGGTCCACTTGCAACTTGGACAGTGATGGGGAGCACGATCTACATCCCTGTTTTGAGGTCCTTATGTGAGGGATAGCCAGAAGCGACTTATTCGAGGACCTAAGGCATCTGCAGGGCAGATAGGGTTTTAATCGGATAGACAGGTATGCAGAATGGGATTTGTGAAGTGACTTATGCGTCAGACAACAAAGTTTAAAGATGACGCATTTTCTAATTGGCAGCCAAAGAAGCTTCCGAAGTATAGGGGAGGAGGTTGACCAGAAGGAAGATTGCAGATTAGCCTCGCAGCAGTATTCTGGCCCACTTGCAACTTGGACAGTGATAGGGAGCACGATCTACCTCGCTGTTTTGAGGTCCTTATATGAAGGATAGCCAGAAGCGACTTATTCGAGGACCTAAGGCATCTGCAGGGCAGATAGGGTTTTAATCGGGTAGACAGGTATGCAGGACGGCATTTGTGAAGTGATTTATGCATCAGACAACAAAGTTTAAAGAAGACGTATTTTCTAATTGGCAGCCAGAGAAGCTTCCGAAGTATAGGGGAGGAGGGTGACCAGAAGGAAGATTGCAGCTTAGCCACGCTGCAGTATTCTTGCCCACTTGCAACTTGGACAGCAGGGTGTCATTTACAGATGTCAGCAGAGCATTTCCATAGTCCAGGCAGCTGGTGATAAGAGCCTGGACAAGAATTTTCCTAGCACTGCCAGGAAGCTAAGGGAGGGCCTTATCAAGAAGTGTCATAGTACAAAGCAGGCGCCGCAGGTGCCATTATCTTCGTCTTTCATGGAAAGTGATTGATCTAACTTCACGCCGAGATTTTTCACTACCTGCTTAGGTGAAGAGGCAGGGCCAAGTTCAGGAGGCCACCAGTCGGCAGAGCAGAGCTCAGTCGTTTACCAAAAAGCATAATGTCTGTCTTGTCGTGGTTTAATTGGAGATAGTTGCTAGTCATCCAAGCAGCGACTTCCCTCATGCAGTCAGCAAATTTGGTTTTCACTTTATCTAGATTGGGGCCAAATGAAATAAGGAGCTGGGTGTCATCAGCGTACAACACGATCTCAAGACCGCAGGCTCTCACAATCTGGGCAATTGACGCTACATAGATATTAAAGAGGATTGGGCTCAGGCACTCCCCTGTTCAGACGTGACTTGAAGGAGTCAAAGCAGACTTGGTGTGTTCGATTTGTAAGGAAGTCGCAGAGCCAGTGGAGACCATATTAAATATCGCTGACAGATCCAGCAGCACCAACATAATTGGGGTACCCGTATCTAGCGAGAGCCTGATATTATCAACCATAGCCAGCAGCGCGCTCTGTGTGCTGTTGAGCACTCCACACTGGAAGCACACTACCGCCGCTCAATCAAAACATGTACTTCTGGCTCCCAATATGTGGGCGGAGTCAAAGCCCTACTCTATTGCTTCTCACATAATTGCCTAGCGATAGCAGCTCTGCTGCACTGTCAAGCCAGACCATAAAATGTACATCTGTAAGCTAGACAGGACCGATACAACCTGATTCAAAAGTTGCTAATGTTAATTTTTTAACAACATTTATTAGAATATATATTGAATGCTAATAAGTAAAATGTAAAAGCCCATATACGACCACACATTTGTAAGAAATATCAATAAAAATGAAATGTACTGAATGTAGCATTATTACAAGTCTAATAAACAGCACTTTAAAGAAAACACTGTGCTCTGTAGAACTGCCAGGAACGCCAACGCATGGATGATTAAGGACACGTACACATTGATGACCTGGATTGTTAGAGGCAATACCAATTCCACATGATACACACCTATCTGAAATGCAAGAAACTTGTATCACAACCAAGTTTTCAAATATTTAACAACAGGTGGCAGGGTCAGATTTATAACACACAATACTCTGCATATTCAAGAGTGGCATGCAAGAGGATTACTTGGGGTACCCTTTATATGCACCAGCAGAACGCTATACACTGATGGCTGATATTAATGTACAAGAGCGATGTAAATGAGGAACTGTGGGAGTGCAAGTCAGAAATAGAAGCTAGGAGTCCTGATGTGTTTTGTAGTGAAGACAGGGCTTTGCCTGCACACATTGCTATGCTAGCATAAGCGTTTTAGATGTTAACGCCATTTTGCCACTTTGCTGCTTTTGCACACAACACTACAGGTAGCTGTTATTATAAGTAAAACTGCTTGCTTGCTTTTTCTTCACATGAGAACGGTCTGTTTTTCACATCCCTAGACTTGCACCACGACCTTAGTCTGAACACTGTGTGCAGAAACCGTCAAGGTCAAATAACAATGTATGCTGTTGAAGTCAGGTTGATCGGCCCACGCTCTAGACACAACAAGCACACAGCTGCAAATATCTGAAACTCGGGTGCCTTTAATATTGCATTACATGCATAATGCTGGCACTCTTGGATAAAACCTTTCCAGACACAGAGAGCACTGCTGATCCTGTGATGTGATTCACCTAAGCTGATCTTGGAGGTATGGGGTTCCCCATTCAAACCTAGAGACCTTCTATTATTATTATAAAACTAGCTTTTTAGCCAGGGGAGGGTGGTACACAAGGTATTATAGGACCTGTTTCCACTATCATTACAATATGATTTCTCCCTTTGTTTTCTATGGAATTGTAACAATGCTGATGGTATTATTTCTAATCATTTGTTTGCTTATGTTAGCCAAAATACTGCATCTTAGAGCACGTAGTTAAAAATAAACGTTTTTAAACTGTTCCGTGTCTCTGATTACTCACGTTGTGGATTGATATGAGAATAACAATGAAAAGGTGTTCTTGATTCACACCATTCCTGAGAGTATTTTAAGTCGCTTGTTCTGGGTTGTCTAATCATTGGTAGCTTCAATATAGTACGGAGAACGAATGAGACACTGATGCTAGTCGGATAGGGGTTCTAGGTACTGAGGTGAGTTTTTTGGTACACCACAATTCACTGAGGTCCTGGTTTCCTGCGCATAGTTCTGTGTATGAGCAGAATCCACGCAACATGGCGCACCTAACGTTTTGGTCTTGTGTTTGAGATGCCTTAGTAGTGCTTATTTTTGTCCACAATATCCTCACTCTTGTTTCCGGTTGACGGCAGTGACGGTTTAAACCTACCTATATAGTTGAATTTTAGGTTCAATCAAGCTTGATAATTAAAAAGGTTTCATTTTGAATTACTGTCCCTTTTTGTGCTACGGTTTAATATAAATTGTTTTTCTTCTCTGTGTCCTTATGGCTGAAGTTGCTATTGCAGCACATAGTCGCGCACCTCTCCGCCGTCATTTGATGCAGTTTGGGGTGCTGGACGATGGAATGTCAATTATCTTTGTAGTGAGTGCCGATGCATCGTTCCCCTATGAGCTGTTTTACTCTTGGGTTACTTTTCTGGAGGTGAATGCGGATGATAAGACGTTCCACTCATACACTCCTACGGCAGTTCCAGCGAATTACATGCCATATAGGATGCAGGAAATTCCAATTTCTGCTTGGCAGCGTTGTATTTGGTTCAATGGCGCCCTCCCCCACACTGTAACTCCGGTTCGGTTAGGTCCCTTGTCCATTCCTGGGGCCACTTGGACAGTCTTTGCCGGGTTCACACCTCATCCACGATATTTGCAAGCCCCGGTGGATGACTTACGTCAACTACATACCGCCTTGATTATGGTGCATAGGGCTTTGTTGCAATACGTCTTGCGCAATGTCCAGGTGGGGGCACCTGTGGTTACGACGCAACCAGTTGGACCGGCCAGGATCACTATTAGTCCCGTCATGGTTAATTCTGTAATGAGCAAGCGCCCCCAGAATAAGGACGATATGCCTTATTGGCTTGCTGAGAAATTTGACCAGCTGGAAGCAGTATTTCCTAATTCTACTCCTGTGTTGCAGCGGTCTACGCGAAGTGCTTCAGCACACCGTCTATGACTGTATTGCCCTCTGTGATTAAGTGTGTTCAGGATGAGCATGGTCCGGAGGCGGCGGTCGAGTTGGGAATGAGGCTTGTCGACGTGTTCGACATAGTTGCTGATCTCATCCTTGCTAATGTCAAGGGAGATGCATTTAAATTTCAAGTGTCGAATGCGCTGCGCCTCGTCGACGACGTCAATAAGCCCCGGCAGTTACCGAGAAATATTGCGGAGGCATATAAAACCATTGGCCGCAATAGTTTGGGTGTTAAGCCTTTTGCTAAAATAACCACGCAACTGCAAACTCAGACGGTTAAGTCTACTAAAGACGACTGTCCTGTTTTTCCTAAACAAAATTGGAAAGGTAAAAAACAGGGAAAGCAGCAACAGAAACAGGGGTCACGTCCCGCATCACCAAAACCAGTGACTACTGAACGCACATATGAATTGCGCGATCACACAAGAATTAGGTTTCCTAATTAGTTTCAGGTTCCTGATCAACGTTCTCCTCCTTCTTCACAGGAAACATCAGTCTTGCAAACCAGTGGAGGTGAACGTGGTAGGAGTCAGGGTGTCCCTCAAGGACGCAAGCAGCCCCGCCCGGCTGATGGTAAAGGCAAGCAGGACGACTTTGTACGTCAACGATCTCCGCTTCAGAAAAAGAAAGTTGCTGCACTAACAGCGAGGTACACCACAGATAGTGAGAACACAGCTTCGAAACCTGACATGGGCACTAACGCTGCTAGACAGCGCAGCGGAGGTTACAATAGTGTGGCAAGCACTGCGTCCATATCTGAAGGTGACAGAAACTGACACATTTATTACTGTAGAAACTGCTGACACTAGAGTGTCTCCCCGTGACAGACTATATGACATAGTCCTTTTAATTGAAGGTGACATACAACGTACCATAAAAGGGATTTTTTGGGAAAATCTGACCTCTACATATGACATTTTGTTAGCAGAGGCGGACTGGCCCCCAGCTTTTGTTTTGACCGCTCCCAGAGGGGAGGAGGTAATCCTCCCATCTTTCGCGCACACTGTGCCGAAGGAGCAAGCTCAGAACTTTGCAGAAGAGTGGGCACAGGTGCTTGCTCCGGCGTTATACCGTACTCAGGTCGGGTGGGATAAATTATCACCAAGCCATGAGATTCCATTACGGTCTATCCCACAGCCACAACCCCAATATCCCATGCGTCGAGAAGCTAGATATTACATCACAGAAATCATTGAACAATTGGAATATCAAGGTGTAATTGAAACATGTGTGTCACCCATGAAAAATCCTCTTTTCACTGTAACCAAACCTGATGGGTCGTACTGCCTAGTTTTGGATTATCGGCATTTGAACTCTCATTGTCGGACGTGCGCAGAACAGAATACCCACAGTTCTGCCCTCGTTGATAGTGTCGTGAGAAAAAGGTTTAAGACCACACTTGACATCTCCAATGGCTTTCATAGCCCTAACCTGTCCTCTATTAGTAGTCAATGGACAGCCTTTACTTCTGGCGGCAAACAAAAACAGTTTAGAAGATTATCCATGGGCTACAAAAACAGTCCAGGAGTCTTTGCCGCACGTGTAGTCTCTCTGTTAGAGAGCATTGACCCTGAAGCGTACTCATATGTTTATGATATTTATCTTACAGACGACGAATTATGGCCACATCTGTGTCGTGTTGCCCGTATCATTGTCATGTTTGCGGACTTCGGTTACAAATTTAACTTTGCAAAATCACACATTGCAGAGTATACAGTGTTGTTTTTGTCTATGAACTCAACAACGAAGGACGAGGGTTAGCACTCGCTTCCTGGAGAAATGCGCATGTTTGCGCACTCCAACAACTCTGAAAAAACTACAATCTTTGCTGGTTTTCTAAATTTCGGGCGTACTTACATTCCCGATTATGCCCAGCGTATCAAGCCACTATATGCCTTGGTACAACCTACTTTTACCAAATCAAGCTGGCTGCCAGACATTCAGCTATCCTGCTCTCTTTGTAGGCTGATCTTCTTGCTTCTAAATACTTATTGACACGTGATAACCACACAAACCTCGTAATCAGAATAGTTCCTGCACAGTGGGTTTCACGTACTTGACGTTTAATGAAGGGGACACCGTTCCCATTGCTTACAAGTCACACTTGTACACTTTGGCTGAAATGCGCTTTGCCACAGTAGAGAAGGTGTTAACTGCAGTACAGATGGCGATTCTAAAAGCGAGAGCGCTATCATAAGGAAAATGCATGTTGCTGGTCACACCATATCCTGCCCTTGAGGCAGTGACAAAGGCCAGTGTACCTAATTCTAAAGCTTTGCCTCCACTATGGATACAATGGGCCACTTCTTTGACGTCTCTGGATGTCACTTTCATCTTTGATGCCTCATTGCAGACTCAGAAGTATTTGCAGTATGAATTTGTTCATCCAGCTCCTCTGTCCTTGCGCCCGCTTGAGGATTACCATTGTATCATTTACACTGACGGTTCAGCGCAACCGGCGACGGATTCTAAGCATGCTTATTC
Source organism: Triturus cristatus (assembly GCF_964204655.1). Taxonomy (NCBI): domain Eukaryota; kingdom Metazoa; phylum Chordata; class Amphibia; order Caudata; family Salamandridae; genus Triturus; species Triturus cristatus. Next base: position 504,471,795 of record NC_140582.1, read on the forward strand.
AGCGGCCTGCGCAATAATGGCTGGTACTTTTGTGAATGGTGAATTCAAGTCTGATGTCGTGCATACGCAGACATTGGGGGATTGTACCGCCCAGTTGGCAGAGCTACGTGCTCTGGTGCTTGCATTAGAGTCTGCTGATCCTCGAGTGACTACTCTTATTGTGAGGGACTCGTACTACTGTGTTCAATCTTTCAACGACAATTTATTCTTTTGGTCTCAAAATGAATATCTTGATTCCAAAGGTAGCACAATCAAACATAAAATGCTTTGGGTTCGAGTCGCAGACCTTAAACAACTTATGCCGCTCATGAATGTAATTCATACTCTTGGTCACCAGCGCGTAGGGGTACCCGCTGTTGGCAACAGTTTAGCTGATGAAGCAGCAAAAACAGCAGTGGCAACATATCTGGTAGCAGCAGTTACAAGATCCGAAAGTAAGATTGATGATGACATCTTAGCAGCCATTGCTGCAACAGAGAAGGGTAATAATTACCCTTGAGGTTTCCCTTCTAAATACTCTTATCATTTAAGTCCTGATAAAGTTCCCTATGTGAGAATTAACGATGTTGGTGGCAGGTTGATTCCCAACGCGGACCGCAGACTTGCCTTGATAACAGCCGCTCATGAAGGTATGGCTTCAGCTCATGCAGGCGACTCAGCGACTGTCACTATCTTACAACAACATTACTGGTGGTGATGATTATATAAATAGACTCGTGATTATGTCCTTACTTGTGACATTTGCCAGCAGATTAAACCTTCAACTGCTGCACGTCCACCTCAAACACAGTTGTACATATCTAATAAACCACTTGGGTGTGTTTATTTGGATCACTGTGGTCCTTTCTCCTCTGATACTGCGTATAAGTACATCTTAGTTGCAGTGGATTCGTGCACACGTTTTCTATGGGTCTGGCCACAAAGAAGTGCTGATGCTTGAACTGTCATCAGAGATTTGCGTGTCTTTGTGGGAATTTTTGCATGTGGTACCCTCCATTCGGACTAGGGTCCGGCGTTCTCCTCTAAGGCATACAAGGATGCCATGAGATCTTTGGGGGTCCAATTCAAATTTTCGTCTCCATATCGGCCTGAGGGCAATTCTGTTGTAGAGCGAATGAACTGTGACTTAAAGCAATCCTTGACAGCTAGGGTTTTAGGCACTGGCAGGAACTGGTTGGCCCATTTGTATAGCGTTCGACGTGCACTTAATAATCTCCCTAGAAGGTCTCTGGTTGGGCAGACCCCTTAAGAAATGCTCTTTGGCATAAAAATGTTTGTCCCGGACCTTGATGGTCTAGACATGGCGGCAGCAGCCGCACCCTTTGACGTAGATGATCATTCTGCTGTGTTACAGAATCTACAAGAGGTTCGAGACAATCTTGCAAAGGAACACTTGCCCTCCACTCTGATGATGCACTTAAGATTCCGGTAGTTGGCTGGCTACCTCGAGTTGGTGACCTGGTCCGTGAGAAGGTGGAGAACGAGAAGGAGTTTGGCCCCTCTTATCGTGCACCTTTTCCAGTGCTTGGCGTGCAGGGTACAAGAACAGTCATTTTACCTCCACTTCCTGGTCGCAAGGATAACAGGTACATCTCAATTGACAATGTCAAACTACAACGAGTGGCCGATTCTTCTTAGTATGACTCCAGCGGACTCTTGTCCAGCAATGCTGAGAAATTCTGTTTTGGCTCCGGCAAATACGAACAGGCCTGACATTGCTATCGAGATGCATACAGTTACTAATCCTTTAATGACTCCACCGGTTGGAGGTCCCCATGAAGATACTGAGTATACCTATCCCACAGATGTGTCGTTGCCTGGTGTGCAAACAAGTGCAGTTGACGAGTTACGTTTTTCATTTGACACTAACTCTACAACATCGAGTGCCCCATCGAAAATTCTATTTTTGCTGTTTGGTATAAAAGAAATTTTTTAATTCCCCCTTGGACTTATATTTGGCTGGTGCTCATATCTATTTTTTTGTTCATGTCGATTGGATTTGTGGTTGTCTTTTTTCATTTAGTGAATGGACATTATCTTACCAAAAGATCTGCAAATAGATTAATTGATGGAACTTTGGCACCCCACTCCTCATCACACATCATGAAGAGAGACCAGACTTTTGTTAATATTACTGCCTGGCCTGTTTTAGATGGGATTGTATGGGATGCTGAAAAATTTCAAATTCATGACCCTACAGAGGTGATTAATGTCCCCAATGTACTTCGTGTTTCTATGGGGGATGTTGTGAAACAAAACATACGCTCTGATGATTGGGATGTCCAAGCCGTTGAGGCTCTTTTTTCTGATTTGAAATATTATGCTGCTTTTGATGCTGAAGATTTATATTTAGACTCAGCGAAGTATGGAGAGTTATGTTGCTCCCAACACTATGGCAATCATTTCCTGCATAAAGCGAATACATTTAGAAATGTCGTTAATTATACACAATGGGAACATTGTCCAGCTCCCATTGAAGGCAGTTCCAAATCTCTAGTGAAAAAATTTACATATTTTACCGATTTCAGTGTATCTAAACCTGAAGCCTTTTATTTTAAAATGTCTGCTAAGTCCACTTCCAAAGATAGACTTACACACAATAAATTACTGTATTCGAAGTCCTTTATGGATGAATTAGCTATAGGGAGCTATGAGCTGTGGAAAGATACCATTGATCTTAAATCTGTTTGGGGTTCTAAAGCCTGGCAAGTCCAGGGCACAGAAGCAATGCATTGTTCATGCCTTATCCCGAACCACATTTTGTTTTTGAACTCTACTATTTTTCAAACCACTTGCTTTGGATTGGCTACTTCCAAAAAGATGAACGCCCCTATTGTTCCTGATCTGGGTGCTTATCCTTCCTGGGACAATCACACAGATCTGTCACTTGATGAATTGCAGTCACTAATTACTAATACATCCTTCAATATTTCCAACTTAGATCCCCATGGATGGTTATTATGGCAAAAAACTTCAGACTCATGTCAACATCGTTTTCTGGGGCTGAGATCAGGCTACACACAGGTTAGGGTTGACCCCCGGTTTGAATCTTCCCATTCTGTTACTACCTATACAGTAGGAAAGTTATGTCAAAGCTGGCTTAAACATTCCACCTTGGCGTCAGTTAAGCTTCATTTGTCCAAATTAACTGACGATGTAGATTTGAATGATTTTGTTAAGGGCCCTGTGGGTGGCAGGTCCAAAAGATGGGTATATGCTATTTACAACGAAGTTTGGAAATTATCTCAAATTGAAGCTGCTTCTAGATTGAGAGCTATTGATCAAGCAAATTTTGAAAAAATGCTTGCTGTCATTGATAATAGCATTAACACTCTTTCTTCCAGGATTTACACATTAGACAATATTTTTTCATCTGTTGTGGATATTGTACAAGATGACATGTCTGTCTTATACCATGGTTAAAATCAATTGTGTTCTAAAATGCAGTTTGCATGGACTTTACAAACATTGAAGGCTGGGAAAGTTCAATGGGACTACATGAATACATCATCTTTATTCTTGCCGTTTAATCTGACTGATAAACAACAGTTCATGTCCATGAAGGATGCAAGATATTCACTATTGCATATTGAAAAGTTGGAACCTTTACCATTCTCTGTAGCCGAATCGAACTCAGATGTGTGGCTTATCCATGGGTTAATCACACTACCTTTTCCATTGTTTAAGTTCAGTTTGTGTATGATACACTATGCCTTAGGCAGATATGAACCACTAGGTACCGCTTTTCTCCATGAATTTTGGTCACTCCCATTTACATACAGGTGCCTGAGAGACGGTAAAGAGGTTTATTTAAAAGCAGAGGAGTGCACTTTCACACCTGATCACTCAGTAGTTTGCAGGAACATCCAATTGCATGGCGTTTGCAATGTGCACGCACCAAATTTAGCCTGCATTTTGAAGGGAAATCCTGTGCCAGCGATTATACCAACTTTCACGTTATTAGCTAACAGTAGCTATTTGCTTTTAAATAATGAGGCATGTTGCGGGATGCAGCGGGGATTCCATACATTGTAATGGTCTCCCAACGAGTAGTCTGTTGTGAGAATGTGCTTTTCCCACCCCCCCATGGGAGACTCAATGTATCCATCTGGCTTTCCATACCAACCTTGAAAGCAGAGTTCAACAAGATGAGCAGAATAAGGGCTCTATTGTCTCAAAAAGAGGTCGCCCTAACTTCCTCTTGTGAAATATTTGTCTTTCACGTAGCTAACACCCGCACCAAGGTGCATGCTCTTTTAAATACTGATCTCCCACTTCATTTTGGTGTCTGATTCCTACTATATTCAATGCCTCGTCAACAACTGGCTTGGCGCATTTTTTCAAAGTTGTGGGCTCCGGCCTTGTGACCTAGTTCCAAACAATATTTGGTGTGATACCGGCATATTTTCATTTTTATTTTTTCCAGAGTCTTCGGCGGGCTTCTGTTAATCCTCGCCTTGACTGCTGGTGTGCTGTTGTTGATTTGTTTGCTCCGCAATGCTCTGCACGATCTGTGTCACATGACAGCCTGCCCCTGGTGCTCCAACTGCGCAACCGAATGCTTGAATACTATGGAACACTACCTCTGGCAACTTTGAGCGTAGCCTATGGATTGTCCTTCCGAGTCCCTTAGTGGCTCATGAGTTGGACTGTTCTGCTATCGGGATTATGGCCTGTGCAGCTGCGCACGGAATCCTAGGAAATTGGGATATATATGCAGCAGCCCATGACTTCCTGGCGCGAAGTTATCTCGAAAAACACGCAAGTTGTCCTCTGATGGTGCTAGAGGCTCCGGTTATCGAAGAACATGTATGTTTGTTCACTTTATTAGATTGGATGGCTGAATCATTTACTGAAGATTACAATGACTTCCTTTTGGAGGCTGTTGCAACATACTGTGCCTATACGTTGATGGATTAAATTGGCAGTTGTCCATCTTCCGCACGTACTGACTCAAAGTTTTTACTTTTTAATTTTTTACTCCAGACTGGGCTGTGTATCGCCCCTGATTGATGTTTTTGTTTTTTAATTTTTTCCCAACAAACTTTTTGAACTTTCACTACCAATTATACGGATTGGCAATATATGAACTTGGTTCTGTCTCACTCGAACTTGAACCCTGCGTTCCTGCTTTGCTTACGTTTATTTTGTTCGTGGTCCGATCAAGGGAGGGTGTAGTGAAAACAGGGTTTTGCCTGCACACATTGCTATGTTAGCATAAACGTTTTAGATGTTAATGCCATCTTGCCACTTTGCTGCTTGTGCATACGACACTTCAGGTAGCTGTTATTATAAGTAAAACTGCTTGCTTGCTTTTCTTCACATGAGAACGGTCTGTTTTTCACATCCCTAGACTTGCACCGTGACCTTAGTCTGAACACTGTGTGCAGAAACCGTCAAGGTCAAATAACAATGTATGCTGTTGAATTCAGGTTGATCAGCCCACGCTCTAGACACAACAAGCACACAGCTGCAAATATCTGAAACTCGGGTGCCTTTAATATTGCATTGCATGCATAATGCTGGCACTCTTGGATAAAACCTTTCCAGACACAGAGAGCAGTGCTGATCCAGTGATGTGATTCACCTCAGCTGATGTTGGAGGTATGGGGTTCCCCATTCAAACCTAGAGACCTTCTATTATTATTATAAAACTAGCTTTTTAGCCAGGGGAGGGTGGTACACAAGGTATTATAGGACCTGTTTCCGCGATCATTATAATATGATTTCTCCCTTTGTTTTCTATGGAATTGGAACAATGCTGATGGTATTATTTCTAATCATTTGTTTGCTTATGTTAGCCAAAATACTGCATGTTAGAGCACGTAGTTAAAAATAAAAGTTTTTAAACTGTTCCGTGTCTCTGATTACTCACATTGTGGACTGATATGAGAATAACAACGAAAAGGTGTTCTTGATTCCCACAATTCCTGAGAGTATTCTAAATCGCTTGTTCTGGGTTGTCTAATCATTGGTAGCTTCGATATAGTTCGGAGAACGAATGAGACACTGATGCTAGTCGGATAGGTGTTCTAGGTACTGAGGTGAGTTTTTTTGTACACCACAATTCACTGAGGTCCTGGTTTCCTGAACATAGTTCTGTGCATGAGCAGAATCTCCGCAACAGTTTCTTAATTGTTATGAATTATTAAAGAAAACTTGAGATGTAATAAGGTGCTTGTAACAGGGAGGATCGGACTGAGCACTGGGCAGACCTACCTAATAGCCGGGGAAGGGTAACCAACTCCGTCTCCCCTTTTTTGTGTCGGCAGCAGGATGAGTGGACTACCCTGGATATGCACAACGTTGCCGAAGACGAGGACATAGGACACTGTCCCTTTAACTGGGAAGATTTCTCCCTAAGCCACGCCCCCAGCAGTGACGAGGAGGAGGCTTGGCCTTCAAAGTCCGGAAGGAGGCAGACGTCGGCGTGGGTAAACACCGGAGGAGTCGAGGAAACAGAGGGGATCGAGAGCGGACCAAGGCAGACGGTGTCCCGAGGGCCAGCAGAGGTGAAGCAGCCGCAAGAGCATTCGGAGCCAGGAGGCCAACGACCCCGTGTGTCGCCCAGCCACGTTCCCGGAGAAGCGTGGCTCTCGCAGGTACACAAGCGTTTCACGGGTTGGGTGGGTAAAAGGGGGAGACCGCCTACCCAGCTTTAACTTCCCCGTTGTCCCAGTATTTCCCGACCTGAGCACTGACCTCACCTAGCTAAACGTGTGGTGCACCGTGTGACTCCTCACTTCCCCTCATCAACACTGTTTGAGTGCACTGCACTGATACCGAGTTTCTTTGTTTCTTTTTTTTCCCAGCTGCCCCAACACGCTTCCCGCTGATCAAACGGTCTCGAGCTGGATTGGGTACGGAGAAGGCGGACCTCGCCGAGGGACCAGGACGCTCCAGGGAGGCCAAAAGAACTGCCTTTACCTTACTGTAGACTGGTCACGCGACGCAGGCGTATAGTTAGAACAATAAAATCCTCTTTGACCCCATCTAGTCTCCCGATTGTTTCTCCTACCCTGCAACAGTGCTCTTCTGGAGTTGTAGTTCTGGTGTTGGTTCCACTGTTCCTTCTCTCCAAGAATCTCTCTTCTGGTGTCCGTTCACCAGGTGGCTCAAAGGAAAAAGAAAGGACGGTGAGACTCTCGGATTTGACAGTTTAAGTGTCATGAGGTTGGATAGTATAAGTCACCACACCAAAAAGTGTGTGGGGGGGGATTGTTCCTAACGGTCACTATGGCCAATTGCTCAAAAGAGGAATAATAGGAAAAATAAATAATCAGGAACACCAAATGTCTCGGGTCACCTGGTCTACTCTTTGACCTCTGTTCAGGTCCCTAATTAGCTATAGACCAGAACACCTTGCTTGTACCCTATCTGGGTATATTGTCTTAACTGCTCAGAAGAGATCTCAGTACACTTACGTCAGTGCCGGTATATCTTAAAAGAATAATGTGAGTAATGTGACCAGCAGAACATTAAGACCATGCTTCTTCAATTAATCTCACTCATATATGGATTAGTCGATATTGTCCTGACGCAATACTGAGTGGACATGCTAATCAAAATGGCAGGTACACTTGTGAGGTTTTTGGCATGCAAAGTGCAAGATGCGGCTCATATAAACATAGGGGTATTAGACCCATTACCCCTTATGTCCCTGCCGCACCCTCTCTGTAGTTGTTTCACCCACCCCACATCCTCGAAGCACCCTCCCTTTTAATGCGAAGTCCGCCCTCCCGGCCCAGTTCACTCACCGACCTGGCCACAACTCTCCTGAGTTGCGGCGCCCTTCTTGTATCTCCTGGGGAAGGGGGGAATCCACCACTCTTCGCACCACTCTTCTTCTTGGACGTCTCCTGTGTCACCGAACCGTCTTCCCGAGGTTCCCTCCGCTTTTCCATTCTCAGCATGATCTTCTCCTTCCTCCTCTCCCCGTTTCTTCCGGGTCTGCCTTTTCTCCCCCTCCCGAAGTTCCTGATTGGTCCTCCTCCCGATAACCACCTCCTTCTTCCTGCAGGGGAGAGGTTCGGAGCAACGGATTAACCCTTGCTTTCCCCTGATGTTCCCCGTATTGTAGTGCTTTTACTTCCATCCCCAGTAGGCAACGGGGTTTCGGGGCAGCGGTCCCAAGGTCTTCCTCACAGGAACCAATAGCGCTCAAATGTTTAATAAAGAGGTTTATCCAGGAAGCAGAGTATTATCCAAGTGGGTTCTTTATTAAGAGCACCCCACCCATGTACATCTAAGACTGAATCCAGAGACAACTGTGTTATATTCCATATAGCTACCATAATAGAGGCCTCGGTAAACTCGTTACCCTTCACCTATATTCTCTCCCTACATTACACTTGTCACGGTTTACAGGGACTAACCTTTTACCTAGATATTACACTGCATTCAGAATGCGGGTTTTCCCTAGTTCAAAATATCATACATTATGCATGAGGATTCTTGGAAGCACAGCAGGACTGCCATCTCCTGTATAAAATCTATGTATGAAGTTCATGCCCAATGTCATCATTAGGCCGACACAGTAATACAGCAAGGTAGGACCCCTGGGGAGACCTATGGGTATATATACATCACATCTTGCTAAGACAGACAGAGGAGACCGAGACTTCCTGGCCGACACACTGACCAGAGACTCTGATGTTCCTGCATGCAGACACTCCAGCTCGCAGTGGTCTAACATCCTTCGCGTGGTGTTCAGCTTGAGACCAGGACGGGGTCCCACAGTCTCACACTTCAGGTAATGGGGTTGACTAAATCCTGGAGGGATTCTTGGCTTAATACTTACACTGATGCTAGGTACAATTAGGTACATCTAGTTAGGGAGGCATTGTAGGGGCACGCATCTTTTATCATGTTTTATTTACTTGACTGTATTCATGATTATAGTAAGATGGTAGAACTATACCATCCTTTTACCTTTATAGTACTGTTAATAATTTATATCTTATACTGTCTAATGGTCGTTGCAGCACATCTATTCTACACCAGAATATCAACAGTTCAATAAACGCTTAATGAAAACGCCCAGCCTGTCTTATTTGGTGTTTCTCTCTGAGACAAACTAAGTAAGCACGAGTGACTGATCAAAAGGTAGTATATTGTTTCCACGGTACTGAGGGATCAGGGTTGTCATGTTCTTTGGTTGCCAAAAACTACTCTCTCCTTGGTAAGAGGAGATTCTAGTGGCACTGTGAGCTAATCGGTACAAAAGGCCAACATACCGGGTGGGGGTGATCAGAGTTCATCTGACACCAATCCTACAGTGTATGTTGTCTAAACGCACAGATCCTGTACTTTCTATAGGAACTACATGACATGGCGCCCAACGTTGGTTGGGTACTTATTTAACAGCAGAATCTGAGTAGTTCAGTTGTGCTGTTCTCAGAAATCCCTATTCACAAAACAACAGAGATATCTGGAGTGGGTGGGCTAAATGCCGCCACAGCTGATTAGGCGAAAAATCCAATTTATTGACTGGTGGTTAATCAAGCTTGAAGGACACAGTGTTCCTAAAATTGGGCAAAACACTTTATCTTAAGTTTCCTTGAAAAGTTATTTTTCTCTAAAAACAATGACTGAAGACGCGGATAACGCGGAAAGAGCTGTGCAAAACTTGCACCTCTCAGATAAAGAAGAAAATGCAGATGCAATTCACATTGCAGAAAATATTAGAAATGCAGTCACCCTGAAACTGCTTGCGCATGGTATAACACCTAGGGGTGGTGTAGTAGCTTTCGTGATAGAGGCACACGAATCATACAGAACAGAAGTATTTGAGTAGTGGGTTACATTGCCAGCAGCAAATGCAAGGACAAAAACATTTCACTTCTACACAGAACGCACCAGCGGAATACTGTCTGTATGAGGACATTAAGGTTCCGCTCACGTACCAGGAGCACTTATACTGGTTTAAAGGTGCCCTACCCCATATAAGAGGCAGAGTAAGACTAGGTCCACTCGGAAGAGAAGGAGCAACATGGCCAATATTAGCAGCCTACACACCACATCCTGACATTGAAACAATGCCAGGACCAGACTTACTCATACTTCACAAAGAATTAATAAAACTTTACAGAAATATGACACGATTCATCATGAGGACACATACAGTCCAGCCAGCGATGGTAACAACAAATGCAGCTCATGTTCAAAACACAGCAATTAAAATTACATTGCAAACATTACATGCAGTAATGGGTAAGATGCCCACAAAACGTGGACAAATGCCATTCTGGATAGCTCAGAAAATAACACAGCTAGAAGCAGTATACCCAAATACTAGCCCTTATGAAAAACACAGAACGCTGACAATCTCCTTGCCCATTGGGATAACCCCACAAATTGAGGATTGTACCTGGTGGGGTACCGTTTTTGCTGCCAGTTATACCAGAACTCATGGTATCCCTTCATTAGCTGTAATACCAGATGTATTGAGACAAAACAAAATGAGTACGGAGCAGAGCCTGCTCTGAACCTAGGGATGAAGTTACTAGGTAACTATGCCCAGGTATCAGCAATAATATTAGCAAATATTAAAGAAGAGGCAGCATCAGTGGCTATCCGGCGATTGCCTAAGGGAGTTCAGTCCTTTGCAACAGGAACACAAAATGTCAAAAATAATTCTAACTGCATATGCAGAATTAGAAAGGGACAGTTTGGGTGGAAAATTTTTAAAACCACAACTGATGGGTAGTCCTGGGAAGGAGACATTCAAGCAGACACCTACTTCTTCTAAAACAAAGTGGGACAATAACAAAAAACAAAAAGTTAAAAAAGATCTCAATCCAGAGGTAAATCTCCTCCACAGGAGCCCTCCGAAAAGAGGTATAACCTTAGAAATAGGAATAATATTAGGAAACCAGACAGGTATCAGGATACTGATCCACGTTCCTCTTGTGCCTTTCAGGGTTCATCGAAAAACTCAGAGAGGGAAGGACGGTCAGACAGACAAGAAGAGCGTACAAAGTCCAGAGACAAGCAGAACGCTCAAGACTATACTTCCAAAAAAGAAGAGAAAGCCAAACCAAAACCACAGTTCAAAAAGAAGAAGGTTACAGGTCTAAAGATCAGACACGCCCAGAATTCTGAGGACTCAACTACTGAACGGGGAATGGGATCTGACGATGCTGGCGCGGCAGAAGTAACAATTGCTCGCCAGAACCTGATAGAATTTCTGGTGACAGGGGACTTGAATGATTATAGCACGGTGGAAACACCTGATACTAGGGTAAGTGTCCCACATAAATTGTATGAAATAACACTCCAAATGGAGGGGGACAGATGCAGGACAGTTAGAGGTCTCTTTTGGGAGAACCTGACGTTTGGCTATGACATTTTGTTAGCTGAACAAGATTGGCCGCCAGCATTCGTCATGGATTGCCCTAGGGGAGAAACGGTAATTTTACCAGCATTTTTCGACCATGTTCCCAAATATCTAAAATATACATATGCACAGGAGTGGGTGGTAGCCAAGTCCCGGCATTATACAAAAACCATGTTGGATGGGATGAGGATTCAGCCCACCACATCATTCCACTAAAAAATACTGCAATTGCACAAAGACAGTATCCAATAAAGCAGGTAGCTAAAAAACAAGTCAGGTTGATCTTAGATCAACTTGAATATCAAGGGTTGATTGAAACTTGCACCTCTCAAATGAATAACCCTTTGTTTCCAGTATTAAAACCAGACAATTCATATTGTTTAGTTTTGGATTACAGACACTTAAACACTTGCACTAAGACATTTGCAGTTCAAAATGCAAACAGTACCACATTAATGAATAACATTGTGTGAAAAAATACAAAACAGCAATAGATAACTCAAATGGATTATTTTGCCAAACTATAGCGTCTGAGAGCAGATATTTTACAGCATTCTCAGTGCTAGGGTCTCAGCAGCAACTTTGTCGACTCCCCCAGGGGTATAAGAACAGCCCGAGGTTGTTTTCAGCCAGAGTACCAGAATTACTTCAAAATTTGGATGAAGAGGCATTGTCCTATGTGGATGATATTTATCTAATGGACAATGACCTGGAGGGACACTTGAACAGAGTGAATACCATAATATTGGGATTTGCCTCTGAGGTTTACAAATTCAACTTTAACAAATCGAAAACAGCCCATCTTAACATCCTTTTTCTAAGATATGAGCTTTCAAGTGAAGGGAAAAGCCTAGCGGTTAACTTTTTAGAAAAGTGTGCGCTGCTCCTACCGCCAAAATCATAAAACAATTTACAATCAATCATGGGATTCCTGAATTTTGGTAGCACATACATTTTGGATTACACAGAAAGAGTAAAACCTTTCTACGATTTAGTAAAACCTGACTTTTCAGTTTGACAATGGACACTGGAACACACTGATACTCTTCGTTCCTTACAAGCTGACATGATAGCTTCAAAACACGTGTGAATGTACGCAACCTAGTGATCCGAATAGTTGCGGGTCAATCTGGGTACACCTATCTAACATATAATGAAGGTGAAACAGTACCAATAGCATATAACTCACATTTGTACACAAATTCTGAGATGCGTTTTGCATCAATTGAAAACATTCTAACAGCAGTACAGACTGCTGTAGTTAGAGAAAGAGCCCTTGCTCAAGGGAAATGTATAATTGTCATTAACCCGGTTCCAGCCTCAGAAGCTGTGACAAAGGCAAGCGTTCCCAACGCTAAAGCCTTGCATCCAATATGAATACAATGGGCTAATTCTCTCATGGCAACAGATGTAGAATACAGGTACGATCCAAATCTAAAAACACAAGCATTTCTGCAATATGAACAAGAATATCCTCTACCAAATGAAATAATGCCTCTGGGTCAGTATGAATACATTATTTACACTGATGGTTCTGCTCAACGGGCCATAGGGAGTAAACAGAAATACAGCGCCGCGTGTGCTATTGTTTAAGGATGTATGCAGGATGGAAAGTTTAATCCAAATTGCAAAAAAACACAGTCTCTTGGAGATTGTACGGCGCAGTTAGTAGAATTAAAAGCACTAATACTGGCACTGGTAAATATGGATCAAGAATTCCCCACACTTATCGTGTGTGATTCCTTTTACTGTGTATAGTCTTATAATGAATATTTACATCACTGAGGACAGAATGAGTTTAAAGATGCATAAGGTGGCACAATTAAGCATAAAACGCTATGGGATAAGGTATTGGAGTTGAAAAATGAACTATCAAGAGCTCACGTGATACACAGACTGAGTCATCAACGTGATGGCATTCACGTTGAAGGGAATTCATTGGCCGATGAGGCCGCAAAGGGGGCTTTACGCATGGCTTCCGTAGCTGCAATCACTCGATCACAAACAAGAATAGACTGTGAGATAATGGTTGCAATTATTGCCACACAGAATAACTCAGCAGTACCAAAAAGATTTCTACTTAAGTACTCCTACAAGTTAGCTGCAAACAATGTTCCATTTGCTCAAATTCCTGGAGTGGGGGATAGAGTAATACCAAATGTGGATCGTAGACTAGGATTAATCCTAGCAGCACACGAGGGTATAAGATCTGCACATGCAGGAGTTTTAGCAACTGTTTCTCTATTAAAACAGCGCTACTGGTAGCCAGGACTGACAAAGTAGACTAAGGACTATGTCTTGAAATGCGACATATGTCAGCAGATGAAAGGCTCCACAGTAACACGTCCAGTGCAGACTCCTTTACTAATATCAGATAAACCGCTAGCGTGTGTTTATTTGGACCAATGCGGTCTCTTACAATCTGATGGGGCTTACAAGTATATCATGGTTGCAGTGGATTCCTGCTCTAGGTTCATATGGGTGTGGCCCCAGCGCTCGGCTGATGCTCCAACTTTTGTAAAAGATTTGCGGGTCTTTATATGGACATACACAATCGGCACTCTACATTCTGACCGTGGCCCGCGTTTAGCTCTAGGGCTCACAAGGAAGCTATGAGAAGTCTGGGTGTAGTATTGCGGTACTCCTCTCCGTACCATCCCGAGGGAAATTTGGTCATGGAGAGGAAAAACTGAATTTAAAGTAATCTTTAACAGCTAGAGTATTAGGCTCGGGTGGAAATTGGGTAAAACAACTGTATGGAGTTCAAAGGGCATTGAATAATCAGCCAAGAAGCTCTCTAGGGGGTGTCACTCCATATGAGGTCCTATTTGGAACGAGAATGTGGGTACCTGATCTTGATTGTGAAGGTACAGTGGCGGATGAAAAGCCTTTTGACATTCATAAACGTTTGGCTGTTTTACAGGACCTGAATGAATCCAGGGCACTACAGAGTAATGTCCAAGTGAAAAGGACCACCACTGGAGAAGTAAAACGTGTCACGGCAAGACCTGTCTGGATCCCTAAAATCGGGGATCTGGTCAGAGAAAAGATAGTGGACAAAAAAGAATTTGGGCCATCATACAGAAACCCTGTACCTGTCCTGGCAGTTGAAGGAACAGGAACATTACTTCTGCCACCTCTTGCCGGTAAAAAGGAGAAAAGATTTGTCTCAAATGACCTAATAAAACCACATTATTTGGCCAATACTGAGGAGTAGGCCACGTGGACTCCGAAGTAACAGACATACTCCACTCACAACTATACAAGAAGTTCAAACAGAAAGACTCATCACGTTTGAAGGGTCACCTGCACGGAATGAAGGACTGAGCAACAACGCAATGGAACTCATTCCTCTGGACACTGAAGTTCATAATGAGAACTCCACTGAAAGTCAAATTTCAATTCGACCAAACACAGATATCTACATCAACATGTCCCAACAAGAGCAAGCTACAGTTTCCACAAAACCTGCGGAACTACCGAAGATTGATCGAACTGCATCTGGCTATTTCATTGACTTTGACACTTTTTCATTAGATCCAAGCGAACCTGAAACGATGCCAGCCCAAAAAGCTTGTCTACAGCGATTTAAAGACTTTCGGAATTTTCTTAAAAAGACTTACCTTGTATCACCTTGGGTGGAACTCTGGGTATCTACCGGAATACTTTTCTATCTTTTCTGGATAGGCCTAGTAACTGTTTTTAGTATGCTTATTAATGGAACTCATGTTCGAGAAAGCTTTGTGGCACAAAAAGTGAATGTGATTCTAAAACCGCATCTAACATCACATCGTGAAAGGAGAGACCCATCATCAGTGAACATTACAGCAGTTCCTATACCTGATGGTATAGTCTGGGACAAGGTTGATTACGATATATTTGGCCGTACCAAATATTTAAAAATACCACATTTATTTAAAATATCATTGAGTAATGTCATTACCTCCAGTACATTTTCCGATGATTGGGATTATGAAACTGGAAATAATATTTTGTCTGATTTAGAAAAACCTGCTGCCTTTTCTAATAATGAAATGTTAGAAGACACTTCAGACTTTGAAACAATGTATTGCTATCAACACTATGGTCATCACTTTCTGCATAAATCTGCTAATCCCAGAAATGTTTTCACATACCACCAATGGGATCATTGCCCGATACCACCAAAAAGTAGTTAAAAAACGTTTCCACAGAAATTGTCATATTTTTCAGGGATTAATACTTCAGACCTGGCCTCATTTTATTATAAGGTTGCACCTAACCCAGCACAGAAAGAAATGTTGACAAACACCAAACAGATTTATTCTGCTTCCATTATTGCCCAGTTGTGTGAACAAGGTTTCGACCATAGATCTAAAACCGGTCTGGGGTACTAGGGACTGGCAGGTCCAGGGAACAGAGGCACCATTTAGCGCATGTCTTATTCCTCAACAAATAATGTTTTTGAATGAAACAGTGCAACAAACAACCTGTCTTGGATTAGCCAGGAATAAAGATTTGAATACACCTCGGGTGCCAGCACCATCAGAAGCTAAGGGTAACATAACATCACAAGAAGAGGTTAAAATAGATAACATCATGCAATACAATAGATGAGACCCCAATTGGAAAAGATGGTGGATTCGGCCTGTAGACACCAATAACTGTCAGCAAAGATTCTTGGGTAAAACTGAGGGATTTAGTTTCAATAGGCCAGATTCACGCTATGTACAGAGACAACACCCAGGGGTAGTGACATCATACAGTGTTGGGAATTTATGCCTCGATTGGCTAAAAACCTCAACACTTACACAGGTGAAACAACACTGATCCTTACTTACAGACGATGTGGACCTACAGGATTTTTTGTTAGGTCCTAGAAACCACGTCACAAATGTTTCTATTATGCTGTCTATAACAAGATTTGGAAAATATCACAACAGGAGGCCACGGAAAGATTACGAGAGATAGATCGTATTAATCTAGAGAAAGCTCTGGCAGTGGTCGATAATGGATTAACAACACTAACTTCCAGGATATATTCACTAGGCAACATTGTATCATCTGCTATCGATGTACTAGAACAAGGTTTGTCCATATTGCAACACGGGCAATCGCAATTGCGTTCTATTATGTTGTTGAGCTGGACGCTGCAATCTTTGTGCGCAGGCTATGTGCCATGGCGTTTCATAAAAAGCACGTCTCTGTTTTCCTCGTACAATTTGACAGATAAACGATAGAAATGGCACAAAGGGGAGCAAAGTATAAAATGCTGTGCATTGAAAAACTGGACAGATTAGCCTTCACAGTGGCAGAATCACAATCCACAGAATGGTTAATCCATGGCCACATAACTCTGCCGGTCACAACCTTTCAATTCCAATATACATATTTCTTTAAATTTTTGTATTAACAAAACAGGCGGAGTGGTCAATGCATGGTGTAGCACATTAACGCCGGTGAGAGGTTGCTTCGATCATTAGGACAGTGAGGAAGAATAGTTAGGGTAGCAGAAATACACATCAAGGAGTCAGTGGTTCGTCAAATGGGGGTACATATGGGGGTTCACATATGTTGCCACGATAGTTGTTCCATTTTGTCCAGATTGCTATCCATTTTCGGCGACAGCCACGTGACACATACATAGTTTTTTCTTTTAACATACACCAGTCCATATCGATTTTCCATGAAGCAAGCGTCGGTGGTGTTGTTGCTCCCTATAGGCGAGCGATATTCCGCTTAGCTACCATCTGGCCGAGCGCTGACCAGAGTTTGCCATTGGTGCTGAGGTCCGTTGGTTCCCATACATTTAGAAGACACCTTTTGGCTTTGAGCCGTATTTCAACCCCCCAAACATCACTCATACATCTATGTATCTTCTTCCAGTATTCATGGATCAAAGGACACTCCCAAATAATGTGGAAGAAGGATCCCTCCTGACCACAGTTCCTTCTACACATCCCCTCTTCGCTCCTGCCCATGAGAACCAGTCTGGGACCAGAGAGATATACATGATGCAGGATTTTTCTTTGACCCAACCTAAGTTTTGCTGAGACGGCTACCTCCTTTGGCAAGGAGAGCGCCTCCTGCCATTCTTCGTCATCTAGTTCCAGGCCGTCCCGCCCCCACTTCTCCCTTAGTGCTATTAGAGGATCTGGGGTATTACGTACTCGCTTCTTATATGTGAGTGAGATAGCTTTCTCGGATAGGTTTCCATCCAGCAGCTTGTCCTCGAGTGGGGAGGACTCTGGTAGGTCGGAGCCGGCCGAGATGTTAGCCTGAAGGGAGTGTTTGACCTGTACGTATCGGAAATACTTTGAGGCAGCTAACTTGTGTGTCTGTTGCAATGCGGCAAAGGTGATCATCCCGTTGCATCCCCAAAGGTCCCCAATTCGTGAGAGTCCGATTAGGTCCCATTTGTCGAACCCTTTAGTGCGACCCAGCATGCCCAGGGCTTCAGAGTCCCATAGTGGGGTGGCAAGTGTAAGTCTGTTTCCCCATCCTAGAGTGCGGTTTGCTGTGTGCCAGATTTGCGCTGAGAGCTGTGTGGGGCCTGTCAGAGGGAATTTGTTTGGTCTGGAGTATAGTGCCCTTGTGTAGCTACTGCCCGGGAGTATCCACCTGTCCATCTTGCATCCTGGGTCATCATCCCCATGGTAAATACACTGGTTTATGGCCGCGAGGTGAGCTGCCCAATAATATTTTCTGATATCTGGGAGTGCTATACCTCCGTCGTACCAGCCAAGCGGCTATTTCTGGAGCGATATACGCGGTTTACCATCCAAGAGTAGGGCTCTCTGGGTGGATTCGATGTCTTTGAAATATTTTTGTGGGACTTGGTCTGGGAAATTCTGAAGGGCATAAAGGAAACGAGGCAGTGCCATCATTTTAAAGAGGGCTGCATGACCCAACACAGATATCGGAAGCGTCTTCCAGGCATCGGTGTCCCTCTTGATCCGCTGTAGAGGTGGAAGGAGGTTTCGTTCATAACGGAGCTTGGCATCTGTGGAGATAAAGATACCTAAATATTTGAATCCGTCCATTACTGTTTGAATTGGGCAGCCATTCGGGACCCTGGGGGGGTTACCGTGCAGGACATAGATCTGTGATTTGCTCCAGTTGATTCTATAGCCAGAGTTTCCTCCGAAACTCTGAAAGATATCAAGGACAACTGTCAGTGATTTCTGAGGGGAAGCCAGATATAGGAGGTTGTCATCTGCGTATAGGGAGATTCGATCCTCCCAATCTGCTGCCCACCTAAGTCCCCTTATGGATGCGTCTCTCCATATCCAGGCCACCTGTGGCTCAATGGAAAGCGCAAAAAGCAGTGGCGAGAGGGGGCACCCCTGTTGTGTCCCTCTTTCAAGGGTAAAGACAGTTGATATTTTGTTATTGACTATCACTTGTGCCAGCGGTTCATTATAGAGGAGTCGCACCCATCCTATGAAGTTGGGCCCAAATCCCAGCTTTCGCAGAACTACCTCAATTCCAATATTGCCTAGAACAAATGCAGGCAGGCAGATATGAAGAAATGGGTAGGGAATTCATCAAGGAATCTTGGGAATTACCGTACAGATTTCGAACCTGGAGTGGGGAAAAAGAAGTGTTTCTAAGCTGTACTAACTGCGAGAATACTTTAAGTGGATCACTTATATGCCAGGATATAATGCTTCATGGGGCCTGTAATGGTTTGTTAGCAAACCTGTCCTGTCACTTTAAGGGTGCCCCAGCTGCCATGATCATTCCAGTGTTCAGACTACCCTCAAATGGGAGTTACTTGATGCGGAACGATCAAGGTTGCTGTGGGATGCCTCTGGGCATCGCATATCTGGTAACCGTGAGCTCCAGGGTTACTTGCTCTATGCGAGTATTGTTTCCCCAACACATACAGTCAGGGAGGTGCCGCTATGGCCTTTGCTAAATATTTCATTAATACAGTTTGATGCTTTGAGCAAAATGAAAGCTATGCTTGTACATATTATCGTGCCCTTAACCTCCGCTCAAGAGACCTTTGATCTTCAAGTAGCAAGGTCTTCGGCAGAGATACAGGCACTTATACGTACACATTGCCCTTTCCATTTTGCAGAAATGGAAATCGTATCATTAACATGTCTGATACGACAGGCATTTTCCACCTATTTAAGACCATATGTTCTGGACTGTTAAGCACCTTTCAGACGGTCCTCGGAGTTATACCAAACTGTATACACTCCGTATTTGGAAGCATATTTCGAGGGCTGCCGCTGATCCTTTTCTAATAGCAAGTATCCTGATTGTCGTTTTTCTGCTACGCAATGGACATCTCAGTCACCAAGGAGATGGAACCAGTACTCCTGGAGCAAAAATACCGTGATCACATGGTACAACTTCTAGGCACACCTCGCCTAAGGAAACTAAGTGCTTCTTGGTTCCTGTCATTTAGACCAGTCTGGATGGACTGCATCTTACCTGTCCACCAATGCTTTTTTTGCGGAGAAGAATGCATGTTAGATCTCTGTCTGACACTCCCATCATGTGTGCAACCGGACGTTGATGCTTTACTGGACCCTATATCGGCCCATGTGCTGCAGTGTCCCCAGAGTATTCCCATGTTGATGGCGGCATTCCTAGAGCCACCACAGGTAGTATCAACTCCTGTTGGTATAGACACCAGCTCCTCCTCTGACACCCAGGCCTTGGACGGCGCAAAGGCTGCCCCAGCACTGGCTGTGGACAGTACGGAAGATCATCTGTGCTCCATTGACTTAATCTGCGAGACGTTACAGAGACCGTCGACTGCGGAGGCAAGCAACGAGAATGTTGCGTCTACCAGCCAGGACACATAAACATTTGACTCATTTGGCCCGTTGTCATTGCAGCACATCTATTCTACACCAGAATAACAACTGTTCAATCACCACTTATTGAAAACGCCCAGCCTGTTTTATTCGGTGTTTCTCTCTGAGACAAACTAAGTAAGCACGAGTGACTGAGCGAAAGGTAGTATATTGTTTCCACGGTCCTGAGGGATCTGGGTTGTCATGTTTGTTGGCTGCCAAGAACTATTCCCTCCTTGGTAAGAGGAGATTCTAGTGGCACTGTGAGCTAGTTGGTACAAAAGGCCAACATAGCCGGTGGGGGTGATCAGAGTCCGACTGACACCAATCCTACAGTGTATGTTGACTAAACGCGCAGATCCTATATACTTTCTACAGGAACTACACAAACACACAAACATAAGAATAACATAATAATAAGCATTGGTAAGCACAACATAGAATACATATGAATTACATTTGAAACCTCCAAATGTTGGGTCTGTCCAGTTTATAAATAAGGGCATGAAATGTTTATCCCTAGAGAAACATATATAGGCAACATGAGGTGGAGACTTCAACTGTATAGTAGAGCTGTACTCAGAGAGGTCACATTCTCTATTAACAAGAACAACTTGCACTAAGAAAATGTATGATTTTGGTGCTTGGTGTGAAAATTGATACCTGAGAGGGTAGAGCATTCTCTTGCTATATGTTGGTCCAATTACTTGTATACAAGACTGTGTATGTTTCTCAACTCATCACATATGACTGATCTGACAATTGTGGGATCTATTATTTTATTTGTGGTGTTTAAGGCACGTGACATCAAGCTCACACTAACTTAAGACAATTGTGCTTTCTTCCATTTTGTAGGTGACATTGTAATGCATTACATGATCACTGTTGCTGTTGTATTCCTCGCTGTAATAAAGAATTATGGGCTTTACACTGAAAGACTGAAACTTTCCCAGTCACGTTGAACGAGATATACCTAATTGAGGGCAACCTAATTGTTCCAGCCCAAATATTATACAATGTAACAAGCCATGTCACTTGAATAGACTCTAGAAACATCTGAATCTAATGTAGTATAATTGTGAGAGAATCTTCAAATGTATTCTGTAGTACAATGTTTCATCTTATTTGTTTTCTATTGGTGCATACCCTGAGAACTATGCATGGGTGTGGTGTAGTGAATGTATGAAGTCCTTTGTCTAAAGTCCTATAAAAAGACCTGCTTTTTTCTGTGTGTGAGCTCTCTCCTTTTCCCTTTCTTAGAAGGTAAATCTATGCTGGATTTCTGTAGACCTTTACTGAGTTCTTCTTGTATTTTATGATGTATATGCCGGTATGCTTAATTGATTGATGATCCAGCAAATGCATTTCTGTACTTACATTCTGTGAGTAAACTTTTAAACTTCAGCACTTTTCTGTAATTCTTATTGAGAATGTTTACAGCTTTGCTATAATGTATGAGCCTAACTAAAGTAGAGATGGGTCCTCTTGCAGAAAAACAAAGTCCGAATGGGACTACACTGCTCCCAGGTCCACCTGTTGGCCTACTAGGCAAGCATATGAGTAACAGATCTGCACGCCAACAGATCAGCCGCAGAATATCTGAGGAAGTTAGTGTCAGATCATTCTCTATTATTGTACTCAATGGGCTAGGGTCGGATGCTCATATACACCCTCCTGGAGGCTTCAGCCACAAGCACTCCATGATCCAATGTTTAAAATCACAATACAAGACGCGATCATAAATAATTTCCCAGAAAATATTAGATAAACAGGAAATATAGTGACAGAGTGGGAGGACTTATAGGTTGTGGTTAAAGATATGTGCATAAGGCAGAACTGCCAACTCACACTGTACCACATGATATCTGCTTCCATCACACGGTGAGGAGCTGATACCACATGATGGGAGGCAAGGTGAGCTGGAAACCACTGCAAAGAGTGGATTTTGAGGTTGTTTTTGGAGGTTGTAAGCAGCCAGTGTCTTTTAAGGTGTAAACACACCCTAGCAGGGCCGGCGCTAGGCATGGGCAGTGTGGGCATCTGCCTAAGGCCTTCGCGCTCACCTAAAAAACAGAGGGTCCACTTCACTGTGAAAGGCCACACTTTCACAGTTAGCCCACCTGCTCCTCCAGGGCCCCCTGCCCCACACAATCACATTACAAATGCGAGGTGTCTTGACCTTGATGATCAGGGCCTGGTGGCATTCCTGAAGGTGAAGGGGTGGGGGAAAGGGACAAGCAGAATGAGGATGGCACACTAGCTGGGCCAGCAATTATTTAGGCTCACAGTGTCAGGGGCGGGGCAGCACCTCTGTTAAGTACCGGACGTTCTAGGCGCCCTTTCTGCATTTTGGTTCTAGGCGACAGAAGATCCCTTTGTTTCCAGGACCAGTTGGACACAGGTAAGGAGAGGTGGGTGAGGGGAGGAGAGAGCAGCTAGATCAACTGGCTTTTGTTAACCTTTGCATCACCCATTGCAAAGATTGCTTTGATGGGAATATGCATGTAAAAGGCATGTAGAACTGCTGTGGTATTGAAGTGTTTTGTGAAGTGCCTCGTTACTGCTTCGAGGCCCAGGGGAGGCCCCCCCTTCCCTGGGCCTTCGAAGCACTGGTACGAGCTGCAATGTCCAGGTGTCGGCCCCCTTCCCAGGGCCTTGTAGCCATTAAGTAGTGCGACGAGGCCCAGGGACGGTGGGCCTCAGTTATGTCAAGATGGCTTATAGATTAATTTGGAACTATTTTGCCTGTCTTTAGAAGGTCTCATGTGTATAGTCTTGGGGGCATGCCCCTATTCCTTCAATTTAACAGATTACGTTCCCCAACTTTTTTATTTTAAACACGCGTCCCAGGATGGCAGAAAAAGCCAAGGCGTATAGATAAGGCTTGGCTGTTCGGGGACAGGAGGGGCGGGCAGAGAAGGAAAGTGTCCACTTCTGCTCTGCCACTGGCAGCTGCCCCCTCCCCCCTTCTTACTCTTCCTCCCTCTCTTTCTGTCTTGCTCCTCCTCACCTACTGAAAAACGTAACAACAAGAAATGGTTATTACTCCCTCTTTCCTCTCCTTTTGTTTATTTGTTCCTCCGTGAAATAGATCCAAAAAAGAAAAAACACTTTTGCTGGAAATGTAGTCTTTTTCTGACATTTTTCTATTTCAAAGTGCAGCCTCGGGACAGCGAGCAATAGAAGGTTCAAAATGTGAAAAACAACTAAATAAAGCAAGACAGAGTGGGTCGCAAAGTGGCCATATTGATATTATTCACACCCAAACACATTAGCGCCACTTTAAAGAGTTTGCCAGTGAAGCGCTACTTTTGTTTCCCCGTCTTTCTTTGAACAACATTCTTTTCCCTGGGTGTGGAAGTGCATCATTCTTGGATGTACTGTAATACCTGCTTGATGG
Organism: Triturus cristatus; assembly: GCF_964204655.1. Taxonomy (NCBI): domain Eukaryota; kingdom Metazoa; phylum Chordata; class Amphibia; order Caudata; family Salamandridae; genus Triturus; species Triturus cristatus. The sequence continues at coordinate 504,495,328 of NC_140582.1, forward strand.
GTGGATTGGAAAACAAAATGTGTACCGCGGCTCTGTGTTCAGGGGTGGGTTTTTTAAAACCATACTGCTTACGTTTTGTAAGAATATAAGTAATGGATATTGAAATGGGTTCCTTCTGGGTCCTCTAGTCATGTTCTTAACTTTTCAGGCAATAGCACTCACTGGTTTCTGAATGATAAGTTTAAAAGTGTTACGGTAACCAACCATGTTGTTCCTTCTTACATTTCATATGCGTTACTTAATCCTGCATTCCCTTGATTGTTTGCTTTTTCCAGGATGTTGTGACTAATTTGAATTGAGTCACAACTAGGTGTTTATAGCGGGGCAAAATTGGGTTGTAGCTGAAGGCAGTGCGAATTTCTCTCAATGGGGCATTATGGTGTTCAGTGGGGCAGAGGATGTGGCACTATGGTCAGAACTGCCGAATTTGAAACTGGGGAACTAGGTTCAGCCTTTATGACCAGTCCATCAGACCACTCTCCTGAGGGAGCACATTCCCGTGCTAGACCTTAGAAGGCCTGCAAGTCCTTAGAAGCCCTGGTTTCTTAGCACCAGCAGGTGGACCCTAGCGGTGGCATGTGTGGGTTAACCTTGAAGGCCTGTCCACCACAGCCCATACTGAACCTCACCTCCAGTCTTATGGGCAGGCCTACAAAGCAGCACACCCTACAGCAACAGTCACTCTGTCACTGAGGTTACAGGACCCTTGAGCAGGGAGGCTCTAGGGTGGTGCAATTGATGCGATCACACTGGGCTCTGATTTCGGACTGGAGCTTCATGTTTGCAAGTATAATATATTTTTAAAAGCACTTGCTGCCTCCTTCCTGGCCTCCAGCAATTTTCAGCAACAATACAAATGTCATGATAACTCCAGTGATTAATGTTCTTCCTAGAGAGAGATGGAGTTTTGACAAGTGGAAGTTTTGACTCATGGAAAGGTAGCACAGAGGGTTAATGTGCCTGCTGCAAATAACATGTACCATGCAGATCACAAAGTGCACATAATGTCAATAGGTCAGTGGGTTACTGCTTTTGTCAGTGAGATCCTTTTGTTACTTGCAGTTTATAAGTCAAATACTAACATAGAACAGTGAGCTATTAACTGTCATCTTAGAGCTGCATGCAAACTGCAAGGTATAAATTAGAACGTTATGGGTTTTTCCCCAGTCTTTGATTATCCTAATGTAGCAAAAAGGGTTCATTTGGATAGAAATCAATTCTGGTTATTAAAGAGAATCCCCAACCATGGTATTAGGTTCTATATTCAGAGTTTGTGTTTCTCCAGACCAATCAGTATTAAACTATACGGCCTACTAGTATGGTTGTCATTTGACTCCTACACCTTGTAGTCCTTTGTCTTACGTAACATTTCCTATACAGTGATTTACACACGTATGATTGATTGTCTCTGTGTAATGTGTGTAATGTAAAGTGCTCTGACACCCTTCACTGGTATGAGTGGTGCTCTAAATCAAAATTAAATGCATCTTAGTGAGAGTTTGGTTATGGAGACTTAGGGGTCCCTGTTAAAGGGTGGTAGTGAGGGAATCCATGGCGGAGGGTGTCATTGGGAGGCACCAACAAACATTGTCGCACAGGGCTCCACCAGTGCTAAAGCCGGCCACTACCACTTCCTACAGTTCTAACTCCAAATCAAAACTTTGATTTGAAAACCCCTTGAATCTGCAGTATACCTTCACTTTAAACACACCCAGATACTAGACCTTAACTGATGAATCAATACCAGGGAGCCACTCAACAAGAGTAATCTAGAAGATTGGAGTTACTCTATATATGTTTCTCTGGAACTGTTCGTTCTCTCCTCATTGTCTGATTGCAATCTTTTGATAAGAAATGTATATTTGCTCACCTGTTTGCCATCCCCTCATTGCCTTATGAGGAAAATGTATTAATTCTGCATTCTAAATCCAAAAGCTTTGGTTCTTGGTTCTCAGCTGCCCTTTTTAGATCGAGCCTGGGCAGCACATGCGCTGCTCTGCGAGGTATGCTGTATTCAGTTAGGGACTTGAAGCACCACCCATTTCCCGCCCATCTTTTCAATTCGCTCCTGTTACTGTCCTTTCTAAATTGTTGCTTTTCATTCATTAATAGACTTAGTAGTCCCTCCTTGGTACCGCCTTGTCTGCATTTGTAACTTCCCATGAGGACTGGACTTTGGACTTCTGTTGTTACACAGTCTGTGTTATCTAGGCAGTGAGCACTATTTTCTTCAATGATTTGCCCCTATTCCACCCATTATGTGCTTTCCTACAAGCAGCACTCCGTCTGCTTTTATTTTAATTACCAATGGGGGTCCTCTTTAACTATAGCGCTGCGTTTCCTTATTTATTTACTTTATCAGCACAGTCCGCTTTGAGTATAGCGACCACACTTCTTTATTTATTTAATTTGGCAGCTCAGTCCGCTTTAATTTAGCAGCTGTGTTACGAAACATTTTTTTTTCCAGTGAAAGCCCCCATACCATGCTTTCGCTTACATAGTGGCCCCTCCCCTTTCTTTCGACGCTGCTGCCATTTTCAGCTTACAGCGAGCTGCATCTAAAGAACGGGGCGTGCCCACAATTAAAGTGAAAGTACGGCATGGGACACTTTTACCCAAACAAAATAAATGTGTTTGTGAACAAACTGCTTTTTTGGTAAAAGCACCCCATGCCACGCTTTCAATTTAATGGTGGCCACGCCTCTTTCTTTAGACGCGGCTCAATGTGACCTGAATACGGCGAGCAGCGTCTAAAGAAAGGGGCATGGTCACAATGAAAGTGGTCTCGCATTTGCAAGAGTTTGAGCTATTGGCATTTGAAATGACAATGCCTTTTTATATCTGTGTTGGTTTTGTCCACATCTTTCCCCTGGGTACATAAAGGAGCAGGTCCAGTCATTCAGAACTCCTCACAGACTGTGGGCTCAGTCCTTTTCTGTCCTACCGCAGAAATGTTTCTGTCAAGATGCCGTGGGCTGCCACATTTATGCCAGGCACCAGCTAGTGGGTGGGGGTGACTCCTGTGCACCACCTAACAAATACGGTAGAAATTCCCAGGGGCAACCCTACCCACTTTTTCAGTAGTTTCTGTTTGTCTTACTGCCCACAGGCTAACAATGCCATGTGCCAGGGTATTTTCAACATGGCGAAAGTATTTGGGCACGCTAATGTTGGGCTATAAGGGTTGTGGATGTATAGAGGAGTACGATATGGTGACCATTAGTGGCCTCCCACATTCAACACTAAAATCCATTCCTTTCACATCTAACACTAAAATCCAGGTTGAAGCAGCAACTGTAACCAAAACAAACCCTGAGACACATCTGATATGACAAAACTAGAGCCATTTAGCAGCCAGACAAGAATTGTTCTCTCCTTTTCAAGTGCCCTAAAGTGTTACATGTGGCTCAGCAGACATGTCAGGCAGGATTTGACACTGTGGTGTCAACAAAATGCCCACAGCTCCCACCTTGTATATTCTATTAAGCTCAGAGGAGTCATTTCTACCAATTCAGGTCAGCTTATTTCACACCTCTTCCTGGGCTGAGCACAGGCTAGGAGTTGCTAGAGAGGTAATGCAAATTAGCCTCCACAACATTCAGCATCGAAAAAGTAACATTTTAAAAGTTAGTTTCCCTTAATGTTTAAAAAAAATCTGATTTCACCATTCAATTTGATTTTCAATAACTATTAAAATTGTTGTTTCATTATTTTTTTTAACTGATTCCATTCCTGAGATACATTATGAGTATTTAAATTGTATTCTGATTTCTACATGTAGCACCTCGGCCTGCCACAGTGAAAATAGCATTTTGACCTTTTGTTGTGTTATGTTATGTGAATTTGTAGAGTGTGGCTAATTACCTATGAGGGTTTCCACGCACTGAGTAGGGCAGGCCTAAGGGAAGAGGACGAAATCATGCCTGTTTCGTCTTTTCACTATTGAGACATGGTAATATTAATTTTCCACCTATTCCACTTTTAAAAATAATGCACAATGCCATGTGTATTACAAGGCCTACAGAGGGGGGACTTAATACTATTTAGAAAGGAGGTCTTTACTTGCCAAAAGGGTTATTTTGACAGGTTGCACGACAGGTTTTACACTGCAGCAGTCAGGCTACACAAGGTAGGCCTGTGTGTGTTTGCACTGATGTTGTACTAGATAGCACAATAAGTGCTGCAGTCTACAAGTGGCATTTAACTTCTAGGCCCTCTGTACACTTTCAACACCATATACTAGGGACTTACAGGCCCGTTAAATGTGTCAGTCAGAAATAAGCCAATTTAACTATGTTTAAAGAGGGAGCACAAGCACTTTATTTTGGTTAGCAGTAAAGTCCACAGAGTTATAAAACCAGAAGAAATAGGGTCCAGCAAAAGGTGAAAAATCTGTTTTGACCAAGGAGAAAAGGTGGAAATACAACAATAAATTATCGTAGTTTTAGCCAATCTGGATAGGAACCTAATGGACAGAACTTCACTCCGTCCCTCAGCCATGTTGAAAACGGACTGTAAAATGTTTGACAAAATCTTAGTATCAATGTTGCTGGCAGTTCTCTCAGAACTGGAACAACCCAAATCAAAATAGTTTTATATTCTACAGAAGCAACTCTCCCAATTTGTGGAAACTGTTTCACCTTATTGGTGGCCTTCCCTAAGGTGCATGCTCACATTAGGTAGCTTCATTGGCTGTCGAAAAGCGTTTGATACCCTTGCTGGGAACACATCCATGCCGCCTTGGGACACAAGGATTTTGGGAGCACATGTTTTGTATAGTGGATAAAGCTAATATACTCAAGCCCCCACTGCAAGGGTTAGAATCATCCAAAACATATCTGAAAGCTGGAAGGTGCAGTGGGGTATGTGGCAGGGTTGTCACCTCTCACCATTATTATTTGCCCTAGCTGTGGTACTGGATGACCCACTGGAGAAGCTGCCTTGTGCATCTCCGCTTTCAAAGATTTTGGCAGAGCATTGGGCCTAAAAGGAAACTGGAATTATTTTTTCCTCATTTCCCTGAAAGTAGGACAGCAGCAATTCCGCTTGTTCTCATAGGGTGAGCCTATTCATTAGCCCCAATCCCTTTAAGTACTTGGGTGTTTGAGTATACTGGACGATTAATACATGCAATAGCAGGTAATCTTGACAAGCAGCTCCACACAATTTTGCCAGCACCTTCCACTGTCTGTAGTGGGTCACATAGCCCTAAGAGAAAAGGTATGTCTACTATACTCATTTTACTATTTCACTGACATTCCAGTGTATTTCCCCAGGCAATATTTCAAGAACTAACTCCCTGATAACTATTTTTATATGAAAGAGTGGCTGAAAAAGATTAGCCATCCCAAAGTTCATGCTTCCGGTGAGTAAAAGGGAGCCTGCACGTCCCTACTTGTAGTACTATTACCTAGCAGTGCAACCTCAATGGGTAATGAGGGGTTGCACTAAACTAAAATAGCTGAAACCTGTTTATTGAGCAGACCATGGTATCCGTCTCGGTGGAAAAAGCCATTTGGGTGGTACTGTCCTGAAGGTAAACTCTCCCAATCCTAATTGACCCTGCCAACTATTGTTGGGCAAGGCACATCAGGCAGGCAAGAACTGGTTTGGTGTATTCACCTGATCTCCAATAGAGAGTCTAGCAAAACCTGAAACACTGGAGCACAGAACAGAGTGGAAAACCTGAGTAAGAGAAGATACTGCCACAGAGGGAGAGCGGCATAAAGCAGGACAACATTGTGCATTTGTCAACATAAAGCAGACATATATGTTTCTGTGTTATGAATTGTGCTGATGGAATATCATAACACATGCCGTGTATCTAGAATGGGTCCAAAAAAGTGATAAACCCGCAACAACCCAATGCTGCATTTGATATTAACATTAGAAACGGGGCGCAAGGCCATCATCAGATATATTTGACGGTGCGCCAAGTCAAAATAGCTGCACACAATACAGTTAAGAACTGAAGGGAAACAGACAAAGTAAGGGCTGTCACAGAAGTGAACTGGCATAGAATAGTGTAACACACTGCACAGGTTTTTAAGAATGCAAGGTTTAACCTATATACAATTTACCAGACATAATGACTTCATAGCATACATCCATTGATCACTGACATGTCTTAAATGTAAAAATGAAGATCCAAGCTTTTATCATATGTTATGGGTCATTCCGAGGACTATAGAGAATTGGGGTAAAGTTACAGAAGTGTACGGTATAACTTTGTAAACATAACATAAGTAACTCAATGACTTATTAGGAATTATAACCAGGTCTCAAAAAGTCGAGGTGGAGTGTAAATTCATTTACATGGTGGTATTATTGGCCAAGCAGCAGACTCCAATGTACTGGAAAGCTGCTACCTCCTCCCCAACTTTAGCAAGATGGAAGGCACAGACACAAAAATGGGCTGAGGCAGACAGGGACTGACTGTGAATGCCATGACATCTTATTCACTGCAGTTTTATGAGGAATGGGATGCCCCAACCAAAGGAATCCCTCCCATGCATCTTCCTTAGGGGATGTATAGCCGAAGTTAATTGATTGGGATTGTGCTGTTGGGTTTAAGGTCTGCTCTGCAGAATCCTCCGATAAATCCCAACCAACACCAGAAAGACCATCGATCAGACCCTCGTCACAAGCCACCTCAACTACGGCAACGTCCTCTATGCTGGCATCTCCACCCAGCTCCTCAGAATACTCCAGGCCTTTCAGAACGCTGCAGCCAGACTTATCCTGGACCTCCCCAAATGAACCCACATCCCCCCACCTGAGAGACCTTCATTGACTCCCCATTCAGAAAAGATGCCAGTTCATGATCCTCACGCACGCCTACAAAGCCCGCCATGACCAAGGACCTACCTACCTCAACCATCGACTGAACTTCCATCAACCCGCCAGACACCTGGGCTACTCTTCACTCGTACTCGCACCCCCCTGCGTCCGTTGCAGCCACAGCAGTGGCCACTCCTACATCGCTGCCAAGATCTGGAACGACCTTCCCCTCCAGCTCCGCACAGCCCCCTCGCTGGCAGACTTCAAAAAGAGACTCAAGACGTGGCTCCTCAACTGAGACACAGCGGCAAGATACCCCTACGGGTGACTGTGTTGTGCCTTAGAAAGGCTGTTTGTTTGTGTTCTATGACAACAACGTGTAGCCTGTTCTTGGCAAGAATTTGGCAGGCTGGAAAATACAAAAATTCTGGTAACCGGATTTAATAGGTTGAGAAAAAGGCTGCCCCTCCCCTACCCAATAAACAACTAATCTACCCAAAGATAGAGATGTGTAAAGTGGAAATCAACATATCCAAGTTATCGTGAATACGTGATATACAGTACTAAAGGTAATGCACAATAATTAGTTGAAATAAAATGGTATCATCAGGTCATATGGAGCATTACTGTATGAACCATTCATGATTAGCTCCATGATATTTTCTTTTTCAATTAATTGTTGTTAGATATTTATGGCTTGTTTTATGTTTGTGTACTGTCCATAAGCAGACATGAAACACATGTATGAACCCGCTTTGAGAACAATAAAATATTTTTTAAATTACGTTCATAAGGTGGGTTTGAAAAGAAGACTTATTTTCCTGTGTTAAGTACCACATTCTTTCTGTAGATGTAAGTGGTCCTTGAAGCTGTGTTCGGCAACTTACGGCTTCCAATGAGTCCTGATCCTGATTTGAATGTTTTTGTTTACATTTCATGAAGAGGGGGCTGCTTGAATGAGTGGCAATGGTGTTAGGGTATGGTATTCACATTTGGATAACTCAGTACCACTGTTAATTCTTTCTAGCCCATTGTCTATCTCGGTGCCCTTTGATGAGGATCTGATTGTTAGTGTATGCTGGTTTGTTGGTGATGGGTGTGTGTGGTTGGTAGAGTTTATACAGTATTTAGTTTTAGTCTGCATGTAAAATATGTTTGATTTAGGAAGATCTATTCCGTTGTTTATCAGTGTTGGTGTGAGTAGTATTTGTCTATTTCTCTGCTAGTATGGAAGAACCTTTGATACCCGTTATCACAACCCAGGTCAGTGTCCTAGCATTCAATGTTTGCTTCTTTCTGGGGTGTGTTGAGGTGTGTGGAAGTGCTATTGATTTGGCATCACTTTTCCATCTAGGTCGCGTTGGTGCTGTCTGTCCTGTGCTGCCTGAGTACAATCATGTGTAGGTGAGATTGGAACGATACTGCTGGTCTTCTAGTTGGATCTACAATGGTGTTGCATGTCTGATGAAAACCTGTGTGTGTGTGTGTTATCAGGAGTGTGTTGCTACCGTGTGGTAAGACTCAGTTATGTTTTAAAGGCAGAGCTAGCTGGGTGTCAGTTTTGGGTCCAGACGGTGTGAGTTGTCAGAGAAAAAATAGTTATTCTCCTAAACCAGATTCGATTTTCTACAATAGCTTATTGTTCAATAGCGCTTACTGGGGGTGAATAGAGTGACCATGACGTATGCCCTGTTCGAGAGAAACATAGGATGAAAAGCACAAGGAGGCGCACGTTTCACGGCCACAAACACAGAAACATCTTTTTTTTGTTTTTCAACATTTATTTATTTCAAAAGAAACAATGTCCAGATGCATTGACAGAGCATCAGTCAATGCAGAGAGAGGCATACACAACAGACAGAAATGTAAGAACTCACTTCCTGACAAGGCAACAAGCGCAACAGTACTGTACTAGCCCAATGCCAATGTACTAACAAGGAGGATGGGGAAGGGGGGCAGGGAAAAGGGGAGGGAGAGGGAGTAAGTGAAAAGGGACACATGACCGGAGGGGGGCGAAAGCAGTCAATTAAACCAAACAACCAGCTAGCCCACCCCACCATAAGGTCGACGGTACTGCGGTTAGGTACATAGACATGCCGACATTGTATCACGCACGCCACGCCGGGAACCCAATTGAAAGATACTATAATGTAGGTATTGGACACGGGCCAGAAAAACAGACCTTGAGGCAGCGGGGAGCAGACAGCAAACGAAGGGATAGATCATATGAGGGGCAATGGAAGTAGGAAGCAGGGTGGTAAAGCGACAGGCGGTGGAAGACACCACAGGACCACTCCTGCCATGCACCCCGCCATAGGTGCAGCATAGCAGGGACAATCCAGATAAGGAGCACAGCAACTAGGCATCTAATCAAGCAACTAAACACGTGCTCCATGTGCGGCAAATAACCTGCCAGACAAGGCCAATCAACAGCAGACTAGATCCATAGGAAAGAGCGATCATCAGATGGCAGGGAATAGGCATGAGGGGGGTCCTTCCGAAAAGAAAAGAAAAATGCACCCCAGAACCTTTTTTATGCCTGTAACTGGTCACTGAGCTCATAAGTAGTATATTCGTGAGGCGCTGCCCTATGTAATTCCATAGGCCACTCCTGTCCCTTAGGGATTGCGGATTGCCTCCGGTGGTGGGTAATACAGACTTTAGCTACTGCAAGGGAAGGAGCTATCCATCGGTGTGTGTGAGAGTCTATTTCGGGCACCTCAGTCGTGTCATGAAGGAGTGCCAGGTGAGAGAAAGGAGTCAGCATCAGCGGACTCTATAGACTTAAAGTGGTCCACACATCCACCCGGTTGGGCTGTAGGAACATACAAGACCAAAGGACATGGTATAAATCAACGTGGGAAGCTCTGCAGTCCCACCACGTGTCATGAGGCTTAAATTGCACTTGGTGCATGTTAGATTTGGGGGTCTCAAGTTGGCATAGGTAGGTACCTGTGACAAATAGGGACCCTTGCGTGTAGTCAGGGTAAGGGGGTACACTCCTAAAATAACCCCTGCTCACCCCCTTGGTAGCTTGGCACGAGCAGACAGGCTTATCTAAGAGGCAGTGTGTAAAGCATTTGTGAACACATACAGTAATCAAGTGACAACACTACAGATGGACACCACACAGGTTGTATTATAAAAATAAGTATCTTTTATATAGACTTAACACAAGACCACAAACGACAAAAATCCACAATACTGTACTTTAAAATGGTAGAATTAGCTTAGTTCTCTTGAGATGGTAAATGCGACACTCAGAGTTCAATGTACCTTAAGATACATAACGCAAGACAACGAAAGTGTTGTAAGGACGGTGATGCGTTGAAGATCTGGTGCAAAGAAACAAAGATGGCGGTTTCTTCTTGATGTGACACGCTTCCCGGTGATGCGGCATCATCTGCTGCGACGTTGATCCTCTTCTCCGGTGATGCGAGATGTTTCCTCACGATGCGAGCCGCGACAGACCCTGCGACATGCTTCCCAGTGATGCGGCGGCATCTGCTGCGACGTCGATCCTCTCCCATGGCGATGCAAGTTGTTTCCACAACGATGCGAGGCGCGACAGGCCCTGCGACACTCTTTCCGGTGATGCGTCGGCGTCTGCTGCGACGTCAATCCTCTTCTCCGGCGATGAGCCGCGACAGGCCCTGCAACACACTTCCTGGAGATGCGGCGGCGACTGATGCGACGTCGATCCTCTTCTCCGGTGATGAGCCGCGACAGGCCCTGCGACACGCTTCCCAGTGATGCGGCGGCATCTGCTGCAACGTCGATCCTCTCCCCTGGCAATGCAAGGCGCTTTGGTGGACCTGTGATGACTCAACGATTCTTCTGCAACACATTTCCCGGTGATGCGGCGGCATCTGCTGTGACATCGATCCTCTTCTCCGGCGATGCAAGGTGCTTCGTGTTGTGAAGCGGCAGCGGCAGTTCGGCAACACGCTTCTTGTTCGTGAGTCGTGCTTCCAGCTCCTTGCGACACGCAGTCCCTCAGAAAGCCTCGCAAAACAGCAGGCACTTCCAAAGAACTCTTGGGAAACTGGTGGGTGAAGTCTGTTGTCCCTGAGACTTTAGCAGGAGGCAAGCTCTTTTCGAAGCCCTTGGAGATCCTTCACAAGTTGAATAAAGTGCACACAAAGTCCTTTCTCCTTTCTTTGGCAGTCAGGCAACCACTGCAGGCCAATCCCCCAAGCAGCACTTCAGCTTAGGGATAGTCTCTCCTCAGTTTCTTCTGGTTCCACTCCTCAGCAAATGTTTCTTCTTGTTTCCCAAAGTGATCTAAAGTTCTTGCGTTTCGGTCCCAATATTTATACCCAGTTTCTCTTTGTTCTCTGAAGGCCTTTGCCTAGTCCAAACCAGTTCTGGTCAGTCCTGGAACACTCTGTTTACATGACTCCTTCTTTCCTTGCACAGTGCAGGGCAGATACATCAGACGCACCACAGGAGGTGGAGCCAGCAATGTGGAGGGAAAGCACAGCCTTATTCAGGTCCTAGATGCAACTCCTCCCACCTATCTACATGGAGATCTCTCTATTCAGCCCTGTGCTGACTCACCCTGTCTCCGAGAATTACCCAGCCCCCTGGAATTCCCCAGCCCCTGTCACTCAAACTCCAGACAAGGAATGCACAACCTAGCAGAGGCAGGTTTGGATGGTTAGACAAGAAAATACCTACTTTTAAAAGTGGTATTTTCAAACACAGAATGTTAAAACCAACTTCAATAAAAGATGTATTTTACCATTCTGAGTTAAGGCATACTACACTCGAATTTCTACCATGTTCCCTGAGTTAGTTAGGATTATAAGATGTAATAATCAAACTGCCCATTCTGGCCTATGGGGAACAGGCAGCCTTGCAATAGTGAAAAACGAAAATGGCTGTAATTCACTATTAGGACATGTCACACACACCAGGGCATGCCCTACCTTATACTTACAATGCACCCTGCCCTTGGGCCTACCATAGGGGTGTCTAATATGAAGAAAAGGGAAGGTTTAGGGACTGGCAAGTGGGTGCACGGTAGTACCAGACTGCACACAGGCTCTGCAATGGCATACCTGAGACACACTTTTACAGGCTGCTTCTGTGGGTGGCACAACCAGTGCTGCAAGCCCACCAGCAGCATTTGGTTTACAAGCCCTGGGCACACTCAGTGAACTGTACTAGGGTCTGACAAGTAAACCAAACCAGCCAATCATTGAGTGACTACTCCATACATCAATTTACAATAGGGAGAGCATATGCACTTTAGCACTGATCAGCAGTGATAAAGTGCCCCGAGTCATAAAACAGACAACAACAGGTCAGAAAAAATATAGGAGGAAGGCAAAAGGTTCTGGGATGACCCTGCAAAAAGGGCCAAGTCCAACAGTGCAACTCTCACAGTGACCAGAACCGAACATTAAGGATCTTAAAGTACAGGAACTTTCATTGCGATTCCCTAAGGACTCTATCATGGTCGAGGAGTAGAGTCAACCAGTTTTCGGGTGAATAGTCTCTGCCCAGAAGCGCCTGCCAATGCAGTCTAGTCATATTCAGAGAGGGGCCACAGTGCTGGATTTTGATTGGCACCCCATATTGCCCTAAACCACACCCTTGAGTTGACTCCACAGCCTGAGATATTGATAAATGGGAGAAATGGGTAGTATCACTGGTGGAGGTCCGAGGGAGCTCCAGATGCAGTGAACTAGTTGGCGTTATTTTTTCCATTGATCCAATGCCAGAAGACCAAATTCATCCCTAAGCGTCTGAAATATTTTGAAGACTCCATCCTGGAACAGCTGGTCCATGCAGCGTATCCCATTACTATACCAAGCTGCCCAGTAAAATGGTTTGTTGGCTATACATAAAGCTGAGCTATACCACTGTGGCACCTTGAGAAACGGGACAGGCCCAAATGCTTATTGGCAGAGCTTCACGCTAGAATAGACTCATGAAAAATCTGGTTAACTGGGAGAAAACTTTTTGGACATCCCAAAACGTGGTGTTCAATCTTGACCCATAGAGGTGCGTCCTTCAGGTCAATAAAATACTGGGAACAATTGTGAAAGGTGGAAAGCAAGACTGCGCAAACTCATATGTGGAAATCGGAGGCCCCATGTCGTAGTATCCACCCACAAACTTGATGCTTGATGCTCGTAGCTGGGGTCTGAGTCCACTCTAAATATATGATCGTATATCAACCTCTGTCCCCAAAGGACTGGGCGTGGTACCCGGAGGGGGCAACATCCATAGCATATAATTATAGTGGGGGATATCTTCATCTTGACGGTCTGGATCCTTCACCCTTAATGAAATTGCTGATAATCCCATTTGAGGAAGTCCCGCTTTGATCTAGCTATCAGTGGCCAGGGATTATCTATGCCCATTCCAACCACGCCTCCATTGAGGCAGACGAACAGATATTTAAAGCCCTTCGATACCCACCAAATATTATATGTCTGAATACAGCTTCAAGTGGTCCTCCTCAGCATCGTAAACATCTCACATTTGGTCCAGTTGATTTTATAACCTAACAAAGGAGCAAATAGGTCAGTAGTAGCCATCACAGCTGAAACACAGGGCTCTAAATGGGATAGGAGGAGCAAGATGTAATCGGGGTACAATAGCACCTTGACCTCACTATCCCCTAATTGAATGTCCTTGACATCCGGCAAGAGGTGAATGGCTATAGACAAAGGTTCTAGGGCCAGCAGAAACAGGAGTGGGTACAAAGATCATCCCTGCCTTATACACAGTGAATTGCAAATGTTTGTGAGAGGAAGCCTCCAAAGTTAACATCTGCAGTGGGCAAATCATAAAGAAGTTGAACTTCGCCTACAAAATTGTCTCTTAGACCCATCCTAGAGAGCACTCCGATGAGATATGGCTATTCTACACGATCAAACGCTTTTTTAGTGTCTAGTGAGAAGCCAATTTGGTCTCATCATCATCCTTTGTTTGCCATAAGTGCACCAGTGCCTGGAGGTGATAGCAGGAGCATCTGCAGGGGACAAAACCCATCTGCGAATGGAGGATATGTTGCGGAATCATCCTACGTAACCGAGTTGCAAGGAATTTGGCCATAATGTTTAGGTCAATGGTAATCAGCAAAATAGCAATATAGCTTGCTCAGTCCAAGGAGTCCTTGATCTCCTTACGTAGAAGAGTGATAGTAGCTTTGTTAGATATCATTCCAGAGGAACCTGCTGCACTGGCCTCTTAAAATGCCCTAGTCAGTTGTGGCACCAGTAGTGCCAATCTTTTAAAACTCTCCAATGTAGCCATCCTCCCAAACACATCAATCCTACAGCTGTCATACTGTTAGGCTCAAGGCATTAATACGTTCTGAATAAGGGAATATCAAGGCTTTGGTTTCTCTTCTTATAACCATAGCGTAGGTCAAGGTAAAAAGTGCATCAGTGCCATATCAGTTGCAGATTGTGCACTATGCAAGTGCCAGTCTAAAACAAGATCTGGCATACTGGCCCTACCTCAAAACAGATATCTGGACCTGTATAGTGCCCCCAACCACTAGCAAGGCACTGTACATTTTCCTAATCTGGGCACCAGCTTCCATTGGTGCAGCAAGTGCAGTGGCACCAGGGTCCAATGGACTGAGTGCCCATTGAACCCTGGTTATTGCTGTGTTTAATTATTCAGACAGCAGCCAGGTGGTCAATTTCCTTCCTTGCACTAGGACCCAGGACACAATGGCTGTGCTACTGCTGGGCACGCATCTCAGCCAGTGTGTATGCTGGGGCTTAAAAACAATCATAATAACGTGTTTTTATTTGGCGCTAAATACTGAACTTCTGCCATTTCTAAGTAAATACCAAATGATACACTGAATCAGTTTATGGTACTCAATGTACCGACTGAAAGGTAGAAAACCCTTCTAAATTGTTGGAATTCAAACTCATGGCCTAGTAACATCCACAGCATTTGTCAATGGGAAACATTCAGCTCACTGAGGCATTCTCCTTGCCTGGCAAGAAAAAGGGAGAGGGCGAGAAAGTGAGAGAATGAGAAAGAGTGGAGTAGAAAGAGAGAGAGATAGAAAAGGTCAGAGGGGGAGAGAGAGTGAGAGAGAGGAAGACAGGCAGACAGACAGACAGAAAAGTAGAGAAAGAGGAGTGCTCCTCGCGATGCCGAAGGCCCTGTTCCGGCTGTCACCTGGCTTAAGGATGCCTCTGTTAGGCTGCCAGAGCATACAGTGTCCCACGTAGGTGACCTCGCTCGTTCTCGGGCGTGTTCCATATGGTCGGAAGAACCCCTCTCTTTTTCTCCGGCATTCCAGAATATTCTAACCCACCTGCAAGGCCTGGCCTGCAGCCAAGGCCTTCCCCCGCACCAGTCCCAATCAGACCACCTGCACAAGGGGGCAGAGAGTGAGGGACTGACTAACTGCAGTGTATGGTAGTGCTGTTCAGCGTAGAGTGTCTAGAGGGGAGGATGGACGCAGGGCACAGACCCCTAGAGGGGAGGATGGACGCAGGGCACAGACCCCCGCCTCAGCACTGTGGCACTAGGAAACCAGGGGTTTGTGACGCTGAGAGAGAGTGTGAGTGAGAGAGTGTGCAGTGCAGAGCTGTGAAGTGCAATGGGTTGTAGTGTGTGGGAGAGGGCAGTATGGCAGGCATTCCTTTAAAGGGGGGGTCGTAACAATTTAAACTGTAAACGAGTTTAAATTGAAAGAGTGGGTGGGCAAGTGATTGGGTGAGTAACTGGATGAATGAACAAGTGCAGTCACTCCGTGGGCTACAATAAGGAGATAACTGGAGGAGGGAGCACATAAGAGACTTTTGCTTGAAAAAGTATCACCCCTGAGCTGTTCCTGGACCCAAATCCGAAGACAAATATGCAATCCTCTGCGAGCCGGCAGCTACTAGAAAATCCACAAGAGAAAGGAAGAAAAACACGTAGAATCTTCTTCGAACCTCACCCACTCCCCTCCATTCACCTCCCACCTATCTCCCCTTCACCCTTTCAGTGGTCTTAATATTATCAGTTAAAACGATTTTCATAACACAACTACTTGTTAAGTAACACACCTTTGATGATCAGTGGTCAGTACCCTGGATCCTACCGAAGAATTCATCTCGTGCTCACACAGGTGCTGACTTGTCACCGAGTACATAGTGCAGTACACTGTACGGGACACTGCACGGTACACTGCGGGACTGGTACGCGAACGCAGCGCGTGTACTCACACGGTGCTAACATGGCATCAAGGGCACACAGCAAATGCTATGCCAAATTTGAGCCGGTGGATTCCGGTGCTCGGCACCGGCACATAAATGTCAACACCAGGGCTTTTAGCAGTCTGCCACAAAGTGATACTGTCTGGCTAACTTAGAGATGACCACACCAACAGGTAAATATTAATTCAATATACATTAACACCGAGTATTAACGGCCGCCTAAGCCATTCTTATAGCTCTGGAGGCCTGAAATAGTCCGAATTGTCCCACTTGTAGGAGTGTGACAGTTAGTAGTTGTGTTGTTACTATCATTGTCAGCATGGCAGAGGCAATGTGTGGTGCAAGCTGCAGTGGCCTCCTGACGAGAGCCCTGGCACTTATTTTTTTTTTTACAAATTAAGTACTGATCAGTGATCACCTGATGGCCTTTACTGCATCCCCTGAAGTCCCACATAGGAGCACGCCATTTGTGCTAGGATATGGCCAATCTGGTAGAGGAATTAACACATCAAATATACCCAAAGTCTGCGCTAACCCAGCGAAGCGTACCGCAACATGGCCAAGTCGCACCAACTGCAACATACTTGTGGAAGGGTGTCACATCTAATTGAAACAGTTACATCAAAGGCAACGATGTTCTACCCCTATGGGCAAAGATTGTAAATGCCTCTCTGAGACAAGGCTCCATACCGGACTGTCTTAAAGTAGGGCAGGTCACACCTATACTAAAGAAATCCGACTCCCTCGCCTCAGATCTCAATAACTACCGCCCTATATCCAGCATCCCCACTTTGGCAAAATGCTGGAGAAATGTGTAGTAATACAATTATGTAACCACATTGAGAACCACAACCTCCTAGATATACACCAATCCGGCTTCCATCAAGGTCACAGCACAGAATCTGCACTCACTCACATAATGGATGACATACTAAAAATGCTAAACCACAACAAATCTTACCTATTGATACTTCTTGAATTATCCTCCGCCTTCGATACTATTAAGCATGAAAATCTATCGGCCCTACTGGAACGAAGGATGGGCCTTACAGGTTCAGTGTTACAATGGTTCACCTCCTTCCTAAATAACAGAAAACAAATAATCAAGTTGAAGCATTCACTCTCTCAACCCTCCATGGTCACCATAGGGGTTCCACAGGGATCAGCACTTTCACCCATTCTTTTTAATCTACGCATGGAGCCCCTGCCAAACGCATTGAGTTCAGCGAACATTCTATATCACCTGTATGCGGACGACACCCAACTGCATATGAAAATCTCCTCACCAGAAGACTTCATCTCCCTCAATGCTATTCTACAGAATACTCAAAGTTGGCTCACTGGCAACCACCTCATGCTCAACACCAAAAAAACGGAATTCCTTCTCATCTCCCCTCCTAATCACACACCCAAGATAGACTTATGGCTGAAACATCTAACTTCCTTTAACTGTGCTCCCCACATCATTGACTCTGCAAAATCCCTGGGAGTCACCATAGACAAACACCTGAACATGCAGGCGCAAATTACTAATGCCACCAAGGGAGCTAATTACCAGTTGAGTATACTAAGGAAACTTAAACCCATCCTCCCTCAGACCGACTTAAAAATGGCAGTACAAGCCCTTGTGCTTCCAAGACTAGACTATGGATGCACCACTCTATGCGGTCTCCCCAAAAACAAGCTGGCCCTGTTGAGGGCATTGCTTAACGTTGCGGCCCGACTGGTATCAGGAACTAAAAGAAATAACCACTTTTCTCCGACCTTGAAAGCTCTGAACTGGCTGCCCTATGAGGCAGGAATTTACCTAAAGATCGCTTGCATGACCCATAAAGCACTGTATAGCAATACCCCCAGTTACTTAGCTTTAAAGCTAGAGCGATCGGGAGGATGCAGACAATTGTGAAGTGCGAGTTCACTACTATTGAAACCACAATCGTTCCATAAAAAGAGAACGGGCTGGAGAGCATTCTCAGGGATTGCACCGAAGATTTGGAACTCCCTACCTCCAATGATACGTGGAATCTCCTCCTTTACCTCCGTCAAAAAAGAAGTAAAAATGCTTCTAATGAACAAGTTCACATCCTAAGACTTTAACTCTATGATCACCTATGTGATCCACATATTACTGCCTACCTCTTTTGTATTGAAAGCGATTATTGAATGTATGTTTACTACTTTAGTCACTTAATGTTTGATAGCTATGTATTATGAAGCGTACTGATGCCCTCGTGGATCATTCTTTGTTGACTACTAGTCTCCTATGCTATCCATGTACTATTATCTACCTCCTTTGGACTGAATGACGAATACCGAATGTATGTATACTACCTCAACCATCTAAGGTTTAACGATTGTATATTGTAAAGCGCTCCGATACCCTCGTGGGTCAGGTTCGCGCTATATAAAACTTTATAAATAAATAAATAAATAAAGAAATCAAAACAACGCCTGAAATTATTGAGTACTGTATCCCCAAGGCCTCACAAACCCCTAAGAGGTTGCTTCTGGCTACCATTAGGTCCCTAACAATTACTCAAACTAAATCAGTCTTGAGGAAAGGACTCAAAACCCATTTAACCATTCCCAACACAAATGTGAATGTGTCAAATACAGGCTCCACTGTGTTGTATACATTTTTTTTTAATAAATGTTTTACTGATTTTTCCACACAATATAAAACGTGATCCACTTATTACATTTTACAGCATAATACTTGAGGGTATTTACTTCTTAGCATACATTGTACATTATTTCTGTGTCGCTTCTGCGTGAACCTAAACCTCCTCTTTGTTTTTATTTTCAGCCCATCTAACACCGTGCTTACTAGCTGAGCAACCCACCCCCACATTGCCACAAAAACCTGTCGCGATTTGTACCATACAAGGCCAGGGCGCGGCGCGCAAACTACACTAACCCCCCGGAGCTTCTCGGATCCAGCGCGCTGTCAGGTATGCATGGCGCGTAAGGGGAGGCCGCGGTATCTGCAAACGCCCGGCACTACAAGTCCCGTCATGCACACGGCCGGCGGCCCGGAAGTAGTTCCCGGCTGTTCCACCGGAATGAACAATAAAGCCCTTCCCATTTCCAGGGATCAGGGCTTGACAATCTGTTTTCTTGCTCCAGCCGCGGATGGTATTCCCCGCGGGATACACTCTCTTCACGAGGAATTCCAGACCCGGCCGATCTTCATTGAAACCCTCAGGATTCTGGCAGCTCCGTAGTGGAACCACGCACGTTGCCGTTCTTGGACCAGGAAGTGAGTCAACCACCGGCGCGCCCCGCTGAGAACTCCCCTGTACTCTTTGGCTTGGTAAAGACACCGTGTGCACTTCGGATATTTGAGAAACCCTGACTGTGAAGTAACAGTGTGGGGGCGATAGACTGCCTACATTATTGCCTACGTTATTGCCTGTTCCCGAAGAGTTTCCCCAAACGCAGAATCTGCATCTCACACGCAGACCCCTTCACCGATTCTCCAGAACTTCCTTGCGCATGCTGCTACTCTCCCCTGTGAGTATGTGTTGCTACTGGGTGGGGAACGTAGCTTGGTGTGCCTGAGTGGAGTGGGGGTGGGAAGCGCTTACTCACCACGCTGTTGTTTGTATTCCCTCTGTAGTTCGACCCAGGGAGATTCCTCTGCCTTTACACAGACCCCAACTACAGACGCAGGACCAGAGACACCTCGCTGTTCAGCAGCGTTTTCTTATTTTCTCCACTTCTCTTTTCCCCGGGGGGCTTTCCCGCGCAGCAGTGTTTCCATCGCTCTGCGAGGGTCTGCGCCTCAGGGTCGAGGGGGGATAAGCCACACTCCATCGCTCCCAACGGCTACCTTCTGAGGTTAGTGGCATTCTTGTGTAACCTAGCCACTAACGCCACGACAGATTGTCAAGCCCAAGGAATTGGCCGGCCTGAGTGATGGACACCGCAGCGGTCATGTCCACACTGCTGGAGAGTATTAATGCTCTCCAGCAGGAAGTACAGACCTCCCGTAGAGAGACCCAGGAGCTCAGGAACGAGATGAGGACCCTACGTAGGGTGGTAGCAGGGCTCTCAAGAACCAGTACACCCGTAACCACAGGGAGGGGCTCCTATATTAAAGACTGGACATTACCACCACCCATATCGTCCTTCGGAGAAGGGCCCAAGGGAACCGGTTTGTTTTCAACCCCATCAGCCCCTTCGCCTGCCGCAGGCCTCATCCCTACGGTCCATGTGATACAGAACCCCGGTATTCCTCTAGCCCCCCCAGAACTTTTCTATGGGGATCCGAGAAAATTCGAAACCTTCTTACACCAATGCAGACTCCATTTTCTGTGCAAACCCGCAGTGTTCCAGGATGACGCCTCCAAGACGTCATTTATGATGTCCTATATGGGAGGCAATGCATCAAACTGGACCATTCCCTTAATGGAAAGAAATGATCCTGTGCTTCACAATTTCCAAGACTTCTGTGGGGAACTAAGAAAACTGTTCGACAGAAAAACCCACATGCTTTCTCTGGATCGAGAACTGATGACACTACGGCAAGGGTCGCAGGACCTCCTTACGCATATAACAAACTTTAATCGGCTCCTGGTGGAAACAACCTGGCCGCAAGAAGAGCGTACATCAATATTCTATCAGGGACTTCGGGGAGAGCTGAAGGATGTTCTTTCCCAAGTCGTACAGACCATTCCCCTGGTGATGAAGATAACCGAGGAGCATTATGAGACTATAAGCTTCGATCTCATCGACGCCCCTAACTTTCGCCTGATCTTGGGCATGCCCTGGCTAACGCTGCATGACCCTTTTATACGGTGGGCACTTCGTACTGTTTCCTTGTCTTCCGAGTTCTGCAGAAACCATTGCACAAAACAATCCACGCTCCAGGAGCCAACTATCCATACTTAAGCCGAGTTCCTGGCGTCTGGAGTGGAAGCCATCGGACTTTGTTGTTCTACACAACTTCCGGAAGAATACCTGTCCTTTCAGCCAGTTTTTGATAAACAAAAGGCGACCCAACTACCACCCCATCGGCCGTATGATTGCCACATTGATTTACTGCCTGGTGCTGACATTCCCTGTAGCCGAGTGTACGCCCTTACTGAACCCGAAAACCGGTATCTCAAGAATTACTTGGACGAAAACCTTGCGTCTGGATTCATACGACACTCGTCATCCCCCGCCTCGTCCCCTCTCTTTTTCATCACTAAAAACGATTGTGACGAGTTGAGGACGTGTATAGACTATAGAGCCCTCAACAAAATCACCATAAAGAACAGGTACCCGTTACCCTTGATACCAGTGTTGTTGGACCAATTGAAAGGGGCTCAGGTCTACACCAAACTGGATCTCCGAGGGGCATATCACTTGGTACGGGTTAGAACGGGAGACGAATGGAAAACCGCTTTTCGAACTAAGTACGGGCTCTTCGAGTACCAAGTGATGCCCTTCGGATTGTGAAATGCACCAGCAGCGTTCCAGTTCTTTATGGACGAGGTGTTGGGCGAATTACTGGACTCCATATGCATCGTCTACATAGACGATATTCTCATCTATTCCACAAACCTCCCAGATCATATCACCCATGTAAGAACCGTGCTGGAACGCCTTCAACAACACTCTCTCTACGTCAAACTTGAGAAATGTCTTTTTCACGTGCAAGAAGTCGCCTTCTTGGGATACGTGATTAACGCACGAGGCTTCTAAATGGATACGGAAAAGGTCTCAGCTATAAAACAATGGAGGGCACCTCCTAACGTGAAATCCGTGCAGAGCTTCCTTGGTTTCGCCAACTATTATCGAAGGTTCATCAAAGACTTCTCCAAGGTTATCCACCCCATAACCCGTCTATTACGAAAGAATGTTCCCTTCTTGTGGAACGAAGAGGCGGACCAAGCATTTGAGGAATTAAAGAATAGGTTCACCCATGCTCCCATCCTGCGTCATCCGGATTCTCGCTTGCCCTTTATCCTGGAAACAGATGCCTCACAACATGCCCTGGGAGGGGTGTTGTCACAACGGCATCCTACCACCGGGCAAATCCACCCAGTCGCCTTCTTTTCTAAAAAACTCACCCCCAGTGAGGTGAACTATTCGATCACAGACAAGGAGCTCTTAGCAATAAAGAGGGCCTGCGAAGAATGGAGGCATTACCTCCTGGGAGCTCACCATACGGTTGAGATCTATACGGATCATAGAAACCTGCTATTCCTCAAAACCGCCAAGGCTCTGACACCACGACAACTCCGGTGGTCCCTTTTCTTTTCGGACTATGACTTTATCATTAAATATAAGCCAGGTCTCCAGAATGGTAAGGCGGATGCCCTGTCAAGAAAGGACGAACCAGCAGAATATCTGGAGGAAGAAACGACAGAACCCCCCTCCATATTACCCAGCAATGCCTTCTCAGAAAACACCATTGCAACACTCATGTCTCAGAACTTTCTTGAGGATGTCAAGACAGCCATGACCGACCTGAATATCCAACCGTGGGTAGACGAAGACCCCGAAAACAGAATAACCAACAATCACCTGGCGTATCATAACCATGCCCTGTACGTCCCCTTGGTCGCACTCCAAAAGCAAGTGTTGGCTTGGGCTCACGATACCACCCTCGGAGGTCACCTGGGAGAACAGAAAACTATAGCTGCAATAGAGAGATTGTTTTGGTGGCCCACACTGCGTAAAGACACTCGAAACTACCTACGTACCTGTGCAGTGTGTGCGCAAGGCAAGGCATGTCATTCAAAGCCTACAGGTCTCTTACGGCCCATTCCCATTCCTCCGCTCCCCTGGCATACAGTCTCCATGGACTTTATTGTTGAAATGCCTCCCTGTGAAGGATATACCACCATTCTCGCGATCATAGACCACCTGACAAAGATGGGCCACTTCGTACCTATGAAACGACTTCTAACGTCCTCCGAACTAGCAGTCACATTCCTACAGCATGTTGTACGCGCCCTTGGAATCCCCAGGGTCCTCATCACTGACCGTGGTACTCAGTTCACCTCGCGTTTCCGGAAGGCGCTGTGCTCCACCAAGAGGGTAGATGCCCGATTATCCACCAGTTACCACCCTCAAACACACGGCAAAACGGAACGACTAAACCAATCCTTGGAGCAATACCTTCGATGTTTTACCCTGCAAAACTCTTCCGAATGGTACCCTTTGATTTGGACGGCGGAATTCGCTTACAACAACGCGGAACATACCACCCTTCTTCTGTCTTTCTGGGTTTCATCCAAATATGCTTCCATTTGAATGGCCTGTGGTTTCCAAACATCCCAATATCCAGGAACATCATGCCCATCTTCGGACCGTGTTGAACGAAGCAAAGAGACAGTTGCTGAATGCTCAAAACGCCCACAAACGCTTCGCAGATAAGAAGAGAAATCCCGAACCTCTCTATCAAGTGGGAGACTGGGTGTGGCTGGCCACAAAAAACCTACATCTGAAGGGAGGGGGAAAGCTGTCACCCAAATACATAGGGCCTTACAAAGTGGTAGATGTCATTAACCCAGTCGCTCTAAAGCTATTACTTCCCCAAGCCTGGCACATACATCCAGTATTTCATGTTTCTTTACTAAAAAGGTGTCTCGGTTCCATGAGACTTCCCTCTAGGCCCGTCCCGATTGAAATAGACGGACAGGAAGAATACGAAGTACAAGAAGTACTAGACTCCCGTATAGTCAGAGGGCGCGTGCAGTACTTGGTAGATTGGGTAGGATACGGGGTGGAAGACCGAACCTGGGAACCCGCTGGTAACCTCCACTGCCCTCTTCTCGTTGCACGATTTCATGCCCGAAATCCCGGTAAGCCAGGTCGACCGCCAGGACGGCAGTCCTTACGAGGGGGCTCTGTCGCGATTTGTACCATACAAGGCCAGGGCACGGCGCGCAAACTACACTACCCCCCCGGAGCTTCTCGGATCCAGAGCGCTGTCAGGTATGGCGCGTACGGGGAGGCCGCGGTATCTGCAAACGCCCGGCACTACAAGTCCCGTCATGCACACGGCCGGCGGCCCGGAAGTAGTTCCCGGCTGTCCCGCCGGAATGAACAATAAAGCCCTTCCCATATCCAGGGATCAGGGCTTGACAATCCGTTTTCTTGCTCCAGTCGCGGATGGTATTCCCCGTGGGATACACTCTCTTCACGAGGAATTCCAGACCCAGTCGATCTTCATTGAAACCCTCAGGATTCTGGCAGCTCCGTAGTGGAACCACGCACGTTGCCGTTCTTGGACCAGGAAGTGAGTCAACCGCCGGCGCGCCCCGCTGAGAACTCCCCTGTACTCTTTGGCTTGGTAAAGACACCGTGTGCACTTCGGATATTTGAGAAACCCTGACTGTGAAGTAACAGTGTGGGGGTGATAGACTGCTTACATTATTGCCTACGTTATTGCCTGTTCCCGAAGAGTTTCCCCAAACGCAGAATCTGCGTCTCACACGCAGACCCCATCACCGATTCTCCAGAACTTTCTTGCGCATGCTGCTACTCTCCCCTGTGAGTATGTGTTGCTACTGGGTGGGGAACGTAGCTTGGTGTGCCTGAGTGGAGTGGGGGTGGGAAGCGCTTACTCACCACGCTGTTGTTTGTATTCCCTCTGTAGTTCGACCCTGGGAGATTCCTCTGCCTTCACACAGACCCCAACTACAGACGCAGGACCAGAGACACCTCGCTGTTCAGCAGCGTTTTCTTTTTTTCTCCACTTCCCTTTTCACCGGGGGGCTTTCCCGCGCAGCAGTGTTTCCATCGCTCTGCGAGGGTCTGTGCCTCAGGGTCGAGGGGGGATAAGCCACACTCCATCGCTCCCGACGGCTACCTTCCGAGGTTAGTGGCATTCTTGTGTAACCTAGCCACTAACTTCACGACAAAACCATCCTTTATACACTAGCATCCGAGATTGACTCGGCCCGTGGGGGTTCACATATATTTCCCCTAAATTCATTGCATTTTTCCCATATTCTAGACCACTTCTTGGGGCATCCTCTGTGCATGTATACCGCTCTTTCCGCCACCATAGCACTCTCCATGTCCTTTCTCCACTGTTGATATGTGGGGGGCAGCCCCGAACCCCAGTTCTGTGCTATATTACGTTTTGCAATCGTCATCCCCAGTGTCGCCCACTCCTGCATCCTCAGATTCAAGTCTGTTGGTTCCCATATGTTAAAGAGGCACCTTTTTGGCTGCGGTGGGACCTTCGCCTCCCCAACTCTTGCAATTACCCTCATTACTTTTTCCCAGTAAGTTACGATCTGCGGGCATTGCCATATTATATAAAAAAAGGTGCCTGGTAGTCCACATTGTCGTAAGCACAGGGGGTCGGGCGCTCGTCCCAACTCGTGCATCAGAGTGCGTGTATAATATATACGGTGAAGAATATTTAGCTGCACAAGTTTGAGTTTAGAGGAGATCGCCACCTCTCTTGGAGATGCTAATGCCTCCTGCCACTCCGATTCGTCCAGTACTCCCACGTACTCCCGCCAGCGATCTCGTAGGGACACTGTGGGGTCCAGCTGATTTTGTATTAATTAATCAGGTATTCCCAAGGCTAACCAACTAAAGCAGACCCAAGAAAGACACATAGGGGCTTCATTACGATGTCGGGCGGAAAGCCTCTGCCCGACACCGTCTTGGAATTGGGACCAACCGACTTGCAGTCGGTGGTTCCGACCCAAGGATTATGATGCGACTGAACACTGTTTGGTCTGATTCCCATAGTTTGCTATGGGAGCCCGTGTTACGCCCGAGAACCGGCTGTAACACAGGCTGCTATGGGGAAATGGGGTGTTTGCAGGAAAGCCTACACCCTGTAGCAGGCACCCTATGGTGCCTGCCACACAGTGCAGGGTTTTACAGGGGGGTCCCTTAGGTATCCCCTGGCCATCAACCATAGGTCACGGGGCCAAGGGGGCCCTGACAGGGTGCCCCCCAAAGTCACTTTCCGACAGCCTTTCTGTGTCAGACAGGCCGATGTGGAAAGGCTGTTGGAAAGCAACATTGTAATCCTGTGGGGGTAAACGCTGTCCATAGGGATGTACGATGCGGTTCCGACCGACATGAATACTCCGTGAGTTGCTTGGAACCAATTCGCAATGACCGACCGGTTTACGTTCCGACCGCGAACATCGGAATCGGGCGGTCAGAATGTAAACGGACCGAGTCAGTTGGAAGGGCCCTGATGCAGTCGCGGAGATTCCGACTGTCAGGAGGAGGCTTTCCACCCGAGATTGTAACTGGCCCCATAATGTATATTTAGACATGTCTAAAGCCAGGGCAGGGTCATGAGGGGTGGTTTATGCAGCTTACTGTAAGCGGGAATTATAGTGGCTTCAAGTTTTGCATTGTATGTATAACATCACTTTTAATGTAGAATTTTGAGGGAATTTCTAAGGGTTTTATAAACAAATGTTAATTGGTTATTAGCCAACATTAGCATAATTCCCCTTTAACATAGTTTTCAGTGAACTTTTTTATGATGCACGTCATGTACACCTTTTCTCACCAACCTTGCACAACCTCTGGCCATAAATAGTAGGCTCTGGCAGGAGGGCTTTCAGCCAGTGCTCTTCCTACCCAAACTAGGTGTGCACAGCTTTCTACCATGAACAGCAGGTCCTGACAGCAGTCACAGTGGCATTCACAGGCCCTACTCTCTGCCCATGCAAGGCAGTTGAACATGGCAATCATCATAGAACAGCAGGCCCTGGGTGTGAGGCCAGGCAGCCAGTTCTACCAAAACTAGATGTGCATGGCCATTGGCCCACTAGTTGCAGGCATTTGCCAGGTCCTTTGCCCAGCGCCATACACTCGACGCTGCGCAGGGCACTTACACACTCCTTATCAGTGCTTAATTTGTAAAGAAATCAGTGCCAGGACTCTCGTCAGGAGGCCACTACAGCCTGCACCACACATTGCCCTTCCCAGACCTGCCAGTGATAGTAACAACACAACTACTAACCATGATACTCTACAAGCGTTACAATGCGGACTATTTCAGGCCTCCAAATCTATAAGAATGGCTGTGGTCATTTTTAATGAAGATTGAATTGTTAGTTAACTGTTGTTGTGGTCATCTCTAAATTAGCCAGACAGTGCCACCTTGTGGCAGGCTGTCAAGTACAGGTGTCGACAATTAAGTGTCAGTGGGGAGCACCGGAAACCACCGGCTCAAATTAAGCACTGCTCTTAGTACAGAACGTGGGGCTCTAACACCTCTCTTTCTTACCCAAAGCTGCTGTACAAGGCCATCAGAAATGGGCTCTGGGTGCTATTCCTGGTCTCTGGCCAGGTACTCTGTCCGGCCAAAGCTCTGGCACCTAAAACAACTATGCAGAGACTTTGGTCAAGAGGGGAAGGCTTGGGCACAAGTTCTGATCTGAAGTCAAGCCCTGTACCTAGCACCTGTTCCAAAAAAGCCATCTGCACATGGTCTTGGGTTGTGTGCAGCAGTCTATGGGCGTAGGGCCTCGCTGCAGCCGCAGCCTATGCTCAGGCCAGATCTCACACGAGCCACTGTTGCATAGTATTTAGCTTCATGCAGCAGGCTTTGGGCTCAAAGGCTTGTGATAGGCATGGCCCTCGCCCAGCATAAGTCACATCCCAGCCAGCTGTGTATGACTTTCGGCTTCGTGCACAGGCTCTGCTGCACACAGACGTGGGCCAGGTGCAGTGCGGTCTTCGAGCAGAGCCTCCCATGTATTTTTTTAAAACCATCTTTATTGATTTTTGTAGCAGTACATAGCATGGAATGCACACTGGTCGTATAAGTTCAATTACATTACATCATCAAACAGTGTATTTGCGTCTCTCATATGGCCAGATCTTGCAACCAGCCCCCCTAATTTCCAAACCAAATCCACAATGGCAAACACCACTCACAGTTGCTTCTTTGAATACGGAGCCTCTGTGCTCAGCAGCACCCAAAACCTCCTATGGTACTTAAAAAGGAAAATGCTATTTTTTGAAGCACAGTTTAAATAGACCACTTATTGATTAATCTGCACAATACTTAACAAAACTAAGCTGAATTTGCACACTGTATGCCATATTTTGCTCAGATATCTGAAATAGAGGCAATATTAGTGACTTAGCAAGGATTTGTTTAACATTCTATAACTAAATTCCCTGTGAATGGATCTGCACATCACTTAAAATTCCTTAACTAAACATATCCTGCAAACTCAATTTCGGGCAAAATCAACGTTTTGATCCTTATTTCACACAGACTTGGCAAACCATGAGTAGGCCACTTATGCCAAGTACCTGGACAATTGGTGAAGATTTATCAAAAGGCACCTAAACCATAAGCATATCAGCCCAACACTGGGCTATTAAGACAGCAAGAAGAAAATAAATTGTTTTCCATCAGTCATTCTTATGTTATGCATGTTCACAAGCGATTGCCAGACATGGCGATTTGAAAATGGTAATTGGAAGTTCCTACAGTCACGATCTTTTGTTTTTAACTTCATATGACCACCAATTCTTTAGTCTTTTCAAAAGACACTGACTTGATAAAAAAAAAAAAAAAACACAAACTGATTGTGATTTGGTCCATATTACTCCATGTCATACCTACATTGGTTATTGCAGCAGATATGCACATTCTTCCGCTTTTGACCCTTGCGTCAGCTCTTCACGAGAGTTTTTTAGGGCCCAGTGGAGGAGGGTGAAACAAATGTTTGTAAAGTTTCCTGTAGGGTCATCAAACAGCGCAAAGGTTATTGAAGATTTAAAAATAGCTTGGATCGAGGGCCTGAAAAATAACCACGAGGAGAGGAACCCTATCACCTGTAATATGCATACGTAAGTGTGTGTAGCATCGTGCTACAAATAATAACAGACGCCCTTTGAGGTTTCTCAGGAGCTTTATTCTCTACTTCTTATCTCTACCTCGTCCCTACTCTAACTGCCCTTTCTCCCCGTGACTCCTCCCCTTCCTCTGACCTCTTGGATCCGCCCTCCTTAGCCACTAGACTGCTGGCTATCTTACATCTCCCCTTTTCTTCATAAAATAACAGAGCAACAGTGCTCTAGTCCATCTCTTCGATGAGTCTCCTGGGTGGCCGGATCTCCCGACGTGGCCGCAGTGACGGGGTCCCGGTGGACGCACTCGCCACTGGCTCACTTTGCTGACCTTGGTCCCCAGCAGTGATAAGGTCATGTTCTTCACCTGCCGGTGAGAGAGTCATGTCTTTCCCTGATCCGTTTGTGTCCTGCAGACACTTCTTGAAATGGGAAACATTTCTTGTTATTCTGCGGTGCTCAGATTCTGCGGTCAACATGGTGCCCTTCTGGCGGGTAACCACCAGTGGTTCATCACGGAACCGCGAGTCAGTTTTCTTCCGCTGTTCTTGTTTGACGAGAACAAGATCCCCTTCATGCAAAGACGGAGACCTCGCCCTTCGTTTTGCATCAGCATACGATTTCATTTTGTCTTTATGGCGCTTGTCCGTCGCTACCATTTCCTGATGGAGGAGGCCTGGTGATACAGCTTGCAAAGCGCCTTCCCATGTTGGGATGCGGTTCCTCATTGGGCGCCCTAGCATGAGGGTGGCAGGGCATTGTCCAGTAGTCGAGTGTGGTGTTGTCCTGTATGCTCTGAGAACTTCCGTCAGAGCGGCCTGGAGTTCTTTCTTCTCGGCGGATGCCTGCTGAAATGTCCTTTTAATCGTGGCCATGAACCTCTCAACAGTGCCATTTGCTTGGGGCCAGAGCGGCGTGACTTTCCGATGTTTGAAGTCCATGTGCTTTGCAAAAGCGCTGAATTCCTGTCCATTGAACGGGGGCCCATTGTCTGTTTTGACCTCTCTGGGGACACCCCATGTTGCAAATACATCGTCTAGTACTTTTAGAGTACAAGAGGCGCTGGTAGATGAAATCATTTGAGCTATGGGAAAACGCGAGTATTCATCAATTATGACGATCACATATTGGCCAGACTGCAGTGGCCCATAGAAGTCCATGGCGATCTCTTGCCATACTCCGCTGGGTAAGGTGTTCATTTGCAGCGGTGCCGGTGGATTGCATTGGCTCGTTAACTGACAGAGATGACAGTCTTTTAGCGTGGATTCTACCATCTGATCCAGGAAAGGGAACCAGACACGTTCCCTTAAGGCTCTCTTCGTGGACATCACCCCTCTATGTCCTTCATGAGCCAAGTCGATGACTCCCTGTCGCAGCTGCCTGGGGATGACGAGTCGGTGACTTCTTAGAATGATTCCTTCCGTGGTGACTGAGAGTTCCTCACATACATGCCGGAATGCCTGTATCTCCTTCCGGATGGTCGCATCGGCGTCTTCCTCTGGTGTCATGTGTCTCCATTTATTCATGCGGATCCGGTGTACCACTGATTGCAGAATGTCGTCCTGAGCAGTGGCCTCCCGAATGGCTTCCATGGTGATGGCCGGTGGCAGTGCTCGATCAGTCACGAAGTGAATATATTCCTCGGCAATCGATGGACTCGATTCCACAGATGGTTGAGGGTGACGAGACATATAGTCAGCCGGGTTCTCCGCCTTCCCTGGTCTATGAATAATTGTGAACGTGTACTCCTGAAGCCGGAGACCCCATCTCTCAATTCTCGGCGGCATCTTGGACTTGGGGTTGCCGTATATGGTGAGAAGCGCCTGATGATCCGTAATCAGGGTGAAGTGCTTGCCATAAATGAACACGTGGAAATGTTCGCACGCCCACACTACAGCAAGACTTTCCTTCTCCGGCTGTGAGTACTTCTTCTCAGGATCCGACAGGCTGCGGCTGGCATATGCAACGATCCTCCTCTGGTCAGCGTCGTCATCATATTGGGCCAGAATGGCACCCAAACCAACAGGGCTGGCATCGACAGTGATTTCTGTTTTCCGTCGTGGATTGAAATAGGACAGGCTGTCGGCCGACTCCACCGCCTGTTTTATCTCCTTGAACGCCCTCTCACACTCAGGTGTCCAGTCAAACGGCTGACCGAGCTTGGTCAGGACTCGAAGTGGGTGACTGATGGTCGCGTAGTCCCGGATGTAGCGGGCACAATAGCTGGCCATTCCTAGAAAGGAACGCAAATCATTGACGTCCTGCGGGCTGTTGGTGTTATTCAATGTCGCAATCTTATCCGGGTCAGGCTTCATGCCCTCATCAGAGAAGATATGACCGAAGAACTTCAGGGTGGCCTTGTGAAATTCACACTTCTCTTTGTTCAGCGTCAGATTTGCGCCCAGCAGGGCATGGCAAACACGATCAAGAGCGATGTCATGCTCAGTCACGTCCGTTCCATAGACCAGGATGTCATCGCTGTAGTTCAGCATGTTCGGAATGTGGTGGATGACTTGGCGGATAGCTTCCTGAAAAATCTCCGCAGCGGACGAGACACCAAAGCTCAGCCGTTTGTACCGGAACAGCCCTAGGTGCGTGGCGAATGTGGTGATGTAGCGAGACTTGACATTCAGTTCCAACTGGTGATAACCTTTATTCAGGTCCAGCTTTGAAAACACCCTTGCGCCATTTAGAGCAGCGATCATATCGCTCAGGTGAGGTCCGGGGTGTCGTTCACGTTCAATTGCGGTATTTGGCAATCGCATGTCGACGCACAATCTCACTTTGTTGGGGGTCCCTTTTTTCGGCACGATGACCACTGGGGATACCCATGGCGTCGGTCCCTCAGTGCGCTCGATGATGTCTGCTGCAAGCAGGTCCTGAAGTTCCTCTTCAACCGCCTGTTGTAGATGATAGGGAACCCGTCGCGGGTGCTGCGCAACAGGCTTGACTTGTTCATTGATGTGCAGCCGAACCTGGCAACCTCTCAGCTTGCCCAGACCCTGAAAGAGTTCAGGAAACTTGGTGATGTAGTCCTGTGTGTTGTTGATATTGAAAAGAATCTCCACCAAACGAAGTCGTTCGGCCGTGGGGAGGCTGAGGAGGCAGTCGGCCTCAGGCCCTTCGATGACGTGTATGACCGCCTGTATGGTAATGGTGCCGTGCGTGAGTGTTGTGTGAAATTTGCCCAGGCAAGGAAGTGGTTTGTCAGACATCCACGTGAACACGCGGACCGGTGCAAACGTCAGTGGAGGCTTCGGGACCATTTTGTCGTGCTCTGTAACTGGAATGTAGTTCAGTGACGCACCGCTATCCATGACAAATTTAGTGTTGTGATTCCCCACCTTGATGTCTAGTCGCGGATATTTCTTCAGCTGATCGGGATCTGCAATCATGTTCAGATACTCCACTGTGTATGCGGAGTCTCGGGAGGATGATGAGGAGCTCGAGTCCCGGGACGGAGATCGTCGATCCCAACACGACCGGCGTGATTCCCGGCTGGAGTGAGATGAACCGGGGGACCGCACAGTTTCTCCTTGAACAGCCCGTATGTGATGTTTTCGGGTGCCTGATCGGGACGACCTCGTCTGCTCGCTCCGCTTGTTTCGGTGATAGTCCCCACACATTGCCTCAAAGTGATTTGACCGCCCACATTTCCTGCACCGCTGACCCATGGCCGGACAGGTGCCCACATGAGGATAGTCACGACCACACCGGTAACACCGCTTAATCCTTTCAGTCTTCCTGTCTCTTCGCCGGGCGTCCCGTCTTCCATACTCCGGACGCCGTTGGTGAGACGATGTGCTGGACCTCCAGTTGTTCTCGGGGGAGTATTTCCTTCTGTCACTCGGGCGTGCCTGAACACGATGCGCTTGCTCATGGCTGACAACGTGACCTGTTTCAATGGTGGCAGCGTGTTCCTCCGCCTGATCGTAGATGCGAGTCATCTCTTCAATCTCTTGTAGATCATGAGGCTTCCTCAATAGCCGTCGCCGAAGTGTCTCTGAGTGGCAACCTGTAATAATTTGCGATTTGATGGCCGCCTCCGGCGAGAACCTTTCGAACTCGCAGTATCTCGACAGCCGTCGCAGTCTCATGATGAACGCACACATCGCCTCCTCCTTTCCTTGGCGTGCTTGATGGAATGCATGGCGCTCGTAATCGACATTTCGTTTGTGAAGGAATTTTTTGTTCAGTGCGTTCCGCACATCGTCATATGTCCCTGTTTCAGCCGACGGGAGGTCCTTTATTATTCTGCTTATTTCTCGGCCTGCGAGATTGCGAAGGGCAATGAGCTTCTCTTCGTCTTCCGTCACCTTGGATCCCTCAATGTAGTCCTCGAAATCCTCTAACCACTCCTGCCACTTGGGGCCCATGCTCCCTCCTGTGGTCACAGTCAGGTATTCCGGGGCTCGCAGGTGCGATCCTCCCACAGCCAGGGGCTTCCGTCGTGGTGATGTTGCCATTTCCTCGACGTCTTTCTCCTACCTCCTTGATGAATCTCGTTTTGTGCTGTGTTCTCGCCAATGCTTGTTTGTTTATTCGTGCCAACGCTTCTTTATTTCGTTTTTATCAGTGTTCGTTAGTTTGCATTTACCAGTGCTTGCTTGCTCTTGTCAATGCTTGTTTGCATGTGCTTACTTGCTCTTGCCAATGCTTGTTTGCATTTACCAGTGCTTACTTGCTCTTGCTTTTTGCTGGGTGCCTGACTTCAAGATGGCCGCTCTTCAATATTCAAGGGAGTGTCCCGAAAGCTGCCTGATTTCAAGATGGCCGCCGTCCCTGCACACACGCGCGAGGCTCTCTCCCGGCTCATTCAGTCCACTACAAGTTGGACTCACCGGCGGGCATCTTCAGGGGTGGCACCCTCCAGTCCCTGCTCATTCACGGCGGCGACAGCTACCAGGTGAGGTCGGGGTGGGCTCCCGCCTTGTTCTGCAGCTTCCCGCTCTTCTTGCGCGCCGACCCTGCCAAAGCTCACGCATCGGGCGTGAGATTAGCCGGCAGCGAGGGATTTTCAGTCTTCGTTTTTAGCGCGCTCAACAGCGCTTGCAGGCAGGCTTTTGGAGACGGCGTCTCCAGCGTCAGGCACCTTCTTCTTCACTCTGGGGGCACGAGGCAGGGTCGGGGTAGGCTCCCGACTTCTGTAGTCACTGGTGGCATCCAGAGGTGCTCAATCGCCTCAGGCAGGTCCGGTTCTTCACCACGCTCCAGGGCTCTGTGACTGGTGTGGGCTTGCTCATCCCACTCTCGTCGCCAGTTGTAGCATCGTGCTACAAATAATAACAGACGCCCTTTGAGGTTTCTCAGGAGCTTTATTCTCTACTTCTTATCTCTACCTCGTCCCTACTCTAACTGCCCTTTCTCCCCGTGACTCCTCCCCTTCCTCTGACCTCTTGGATCCGCCCTCCTTAGCCACTAGACTGCTGGCTATCTTACAGTGTGCATTGAAGTGACATCACATCACCAAGTATACAGGCACATGCTATTCCATTGTGCTATTTGAGCCTTGATTTCTAGACTACTGTAGTTTCGTGGTGGGGAACATGAAATGCACTGTTGTCAGTTCAAGATCCTGCTTTTTCAAAAATACCTAACAAATAAGACTTAACTCAGTCTTTGCTCTGTCTTGCACTACCAGAATATTGAGTTTTAAATATCCTCCTACAAAAATATTGTATCCAGAATGCAAACTACAAAAATATTGTGACAGCAAGGATATATTTAAGTAAATATAGATGTGCTTTGGAGCTTAACACTGGCCCCTGCGCTACAGGAGACTCCGACCCTTCATAAATCGGGGTATTAGTTAATTGGGCTATTAGTTGAGGAGACTGAGTACCCCCCTCAAGTTACAACCGCAAATCTTGTTAGGGCAAATCCTTAAAGTCACTAAATTAACCAGAGGTCCATCCCCTGGCACTTATAGCACAAACCAGACAGGCTTTAATTAGAGGCAAAGTGTAAATTAGTTATGCTGTACTGAAACAGTAATAAATTAAAAACACAACACAATAAGAATCCCAAACCAATTTTGAAAAATAGAGTGCATTTTAATAAATAAAATTACACCAAAAAAGACAAAAATCCAACAAAGGAGGGCAAAGTTATGAATTTAAACATTTTAGGGTTCAAAATTGAGTCAAAAAGCATTTAGCGCCAACCGTGGTTATCTGGTTGCTCTTGACCGGTACCTACGCATAAGTTAAAGCTGACCATGATGGAGAGTGAGTCGGATACAAAAAACAGTTTTGACCCAGTCAAAAGCTTTTTCCTTTAGACATAGTTCTAGAGTGGAAGTCAAAAATCCTCAGCAGGGCAAGGTAAAAGTCTGTGGCCTAATAGGTTCCACATTGTCAGATAGCCGCTGGACGAGGTCTCGGTGAAGCAGTTCACTTTTAGTGGGAAAGCTCAGAGCAGGTGAAATTTGACTTTCATGCACAGAGTAGGGTGGATACTTTTAGTGTATCTGCCTAGTGACAATTTCTACTTTCGGACTTAGGGCCTGATTTATATTGCGGCAGACATGATGTGCCATTTTACTTACAAGCCATGGGTACACTTTGTATCATATACTGGAGGAATGTATGACGTTATTCCGCCGCCTTTTATCCCGCAGGGAATCACAACGCGGTTGTTACAACGACCGAGTTGTGATTCCGCATACCATTACTCCGCAAGTCGGAGCAGCGACTTGCGGACGGGGGGTGCTGGATGTTGGAATAGTATAATTTACTATTCCAACTCCAGTCTGTGCGGTCACTAGGGAAGGTGTTCGATTTTAAATCCAACACCCCCCCCCCCCTTCCGCAAGTCATTGTTCAGACTTGCGAAGTAATGGTATGCGAAATCACAACGCGCTTGTTGTAACAACCGCGTTGTGATTCCCTGCGTTTTAAAAGTTTCGGGGTAAACGTGGTTTACCATACTGGAGACTTATAGGTAAGTTGAATATGCCAATTAGAGTTAAGCCAATTTCATTCTGTTGAATGGAGGAGCACAGCCACTTTACTACTGGTTATTAGGGCTAAAGTGCACAGAGTTCTTCATACAACAAAAACAGCCAAGACAAAAATCTGGGGGTACACCATGCAAAAGATGGTAATTTCCAACAGGGCCCCCATTCAACTCAAGGCCAGAGAATAACTGAGATATGGGAGGATGAAGCGCCCCTCACCACATACTGCAAGGGGTCTCCATCATTCTACATTATGCCTCTGTGCATAGAATCCTTGATTTCCCATATATTTACCGTGACAAAATATACATCTTTAAGATATGTAGATGAGAAATCAAGGGGCATATTTACAAGCCCCTATCACCACAGGAACATCACTGTTTTCGATATTCCTGTGGTGATACGGGCTTTGCCTTATTTACAAGGCAGTGTTAGGCCACTTAACGTGGCTTAACACTGTCTTGTAAATAAGGTATAAAAATAGGGTGAACCCAATATACCCTTGGAGGCTTGGGCGAATCAAATAGTGATAGGTAAAAAATGCCTACAAGGGATTTTATTTCAGGAAAATCAATAATTAGTTGTTCTGAAGTTATTTAGCGAGTGAGTCTAGTTAGATCATACACCCAATTGTCATCTGACAACACCAATTAATGGACATAAAAGGCACAAAAACACGGGAATATCTTTTGATGAAAGTACAAAATTATTTATGTAGATGAATCAAGTTAAAAAGGGGGATACAAATGAACAATCAATTCAGCAATAAAGCATGAAAGAGGTACAAACAAAATTAATCCTACAATTCATGAAAGTAACATCTATTCCAATGGAATCAGAAATGACATATCTCCTAATGAGAATAATAATCACTTGTCTGCAATAATTGTTTTGGAAATAGATGGCGGAGTCGATGTTTCGGTCTTTAAAAGGCGTCAGTCCATCAGACCATCTTCAGGACAATAGATATTGCAAATAAGGAAGGACCCCTATACAAACATAATCCAATAAGTCACAAAGATGTAAACATCATTGCATTGTAAACTTATGATACAACAATTCCAAATACCCGTGTAGAACCAAAAACTCAGAATTATTACTTTAGTGGCAACCCAATTGTACCAGCATTTTATGCTATATTAAAGTTTGTGCACTTTAATGGTGAAAAAAATAGCATGCTTCATGTCTATCACCACCCTGAATTAAAAAGATGTTGCTCAATAAACAGATCGTGCTTACTTTTTTATAATCAAACTCGACACGATTAATCCTAATCGTGGAGATTTAATCAGTGCCGCTTTTATAGATGGCAGGGCTGGCACTATAAAATCAAAACATATGAAGAGATGATTAAACTAAATGATGTC
This sequence comes from Triturus cristatus, assembly GCF_964204655.1. Classification (NCBI taxonomy): domain Eukaryota; kingdom Metazoa; phylum Chordata; class Amphibia; order Caudata; family Salamandridae; genus Triturus; species Triturus cristatus. Next base: position 504,532,416 of record NC_140582.1, read on the forward strand.
TACTTCATATATCGGTAGTTATTTATCAATGTATTGTTTAAAAACATACCTGATCAATAGATCAAGGTTAGGCCAAATTAATGGCGATAATTAGCAAAGCCGTCCAGGTCAATGGCGTCAATATAAGGGGAAATGGTTGTTCATCCAGTACCAAATTGTCAATGATATCTGCAGAGTATAAAGACATCTTATACAAATCATATTACTATCCATATGTCATGTAACTCAGGTGATAGATAGCACAGTCTGTATTGTAATTTTCAGAAATTCTGACATATCTAGATGTTCAGAAAGGAGTAAATCACATCATAGTTACTAATATTATTTTGATTCTGTTGATTTAAATATTAGTAGCGTCTTGCAAATGCACTCCAAAGATGGTAATGGTGGATGTTGAACATTATGTGAGATTAAAACACACAGAGAAAGACATGTTGTGGTGGGACTTGGAAGTAGTGAAACATACTATCAGACAATCCAATGTAGATCAGGTCCTCATGTTGAAAGAGAACCGATGGATGTGTCTGGCTGACAGCATTAAATAGGGTTTGAATTCTGCTACTGAATGGCACACTTTAGCATGTCTCTGATAAAACTGATTGGGACCACACCATGGTGTTCTATTTATTTGTCTGTTTATTATAGGCAACTAGATATTGAATGCTGACTGTTACAGACGATTATGTATTGAATGTCACGTATCAATATTATTTTCAAACGTTATACATGTATATTGTAATTTCTACCATGTCAGCTATTAGGACAATGTAAATACCACATTGTTACGCATGGTTGATTGATGTTGATATTATACTGTAATGTTCTATTCAACACCAATACACATGTTTTTGACATTTGTGCCGCAAATCCAAGTATGTTACACTCATGACTGTCTGCCTTACATGTGGTTGGGAATATACACGTCGATTGTTATTTTGGTTTTGCGCGCATTTTTGGTGAAAACAATGACAAATAGAAATGTATTTAGACTGATAGTTCATCACTAAATATATCTTGAGAGTGTAATGTCAAGTAGTTTAAAATGGCCGCCATTTTAGTCATAAACTTTGCCTCGAGTTCGCCCTTTTTACGAACCGGGTTAAGAACGTGTCTATTTCCGGTGTGTGTAGCCCAAATAGACGTCGACGTAACAAACACAAGTTCGCCGTGAGATTTCAAGGACTGACGCTAGCTCTCCGACAACGCCTTACCTTAAGTAAGTAGGCAGACTCGAAGTACACCATTGTTATCTAGCGTTAATATTGATTTTTACTGCCTCCTGCCGATTCGTAAGGATATGGAGATTTTAACTCTAATGTGTATGAGTTTATTTGATATAGATATTGCTGCACTAAGTTAATGTTAATCATTACTTAGTACCAGCTGAATATTCGGTCAGATTTTCCCTCAAACGAATACAGATTTCTTTGCAATTAGAATATAAGCGTCAAATAACACGCATTGATATGCATGTGTGATGTTTACGTGAGCTTATTATTCCACCTTGTCAAAATTTAAAAAAAGAACGACAAGGTTTGTTCTAACAATTCAATAATGTCTAGATTTAACGACTGATGTTATCTATGCATTGTAAACTGTAGTTTTTTTTAAAACGTCCCCCCAGTTATCACATGTTTTTCTTCAATTATAAGCTGGTAAATATGTCCAACTATATTTTTTAGAGTCTCACATTTGCTGCATGTCCTGAATAAATTAGGTAACTCCATGCATTTTGTTTTAAGCGGTCGATATCGACCTATGCTTATGATGGTTAGAGAATAACCATTACCATCTTTGGAGTGCATTTGCAAGACGCTACTAATATTTAAATCAACTGAATCAAAATAATATTAGTAACTATGACATGATTTACTCCTTTCTGAACATCTAGATATGTCAGAATTTCTGAAAATTACAATACAGACTGTGCTATCTATCACCTGAGTTACATGACATATGGATAGTAATATGATTTGTATAAGATGTATTTATACTCTGCAGATATCATTGACAATTTGGTACTGGATGAACAACCATTTCCCCTTATATTGACGCCATTGACCTGGACGGCTTTGCTAATTATCGCCATTAATTTGGCCTAACCTTGATCTATTGATCAGGTATGTTTTTAAACAATACATTGACAAATAACTACAGATATATGAAATAGACATCATTTAGTTTAATCATCTCTTCATATGTTTTGATTTTATAGTGCCAGCACCGCTATCTATAAAAGCGGCACTGATTAAATCTCCACGATTAGGATTAATTGTGTCGAGTTTGATTATAAAAAAGTAAGCACGATCTGTTTATTGAGCAACATCTTTTTAATTCAGGGTGGTGATAGACATGAAGCATGCTATTTTTTTCACCATTAAAGTGCACAAACTTTAATATAGCATAAAATGCTGGTACAATTGGCTTGCCACTAAAGTAATAATTCTGAGTTTTTGGTTCTACACGGGTATTTGGAATTGTTGGAATTGTTGTATTATAGAAGATGGTCTGATGGACTGACGCCTTTTAAAGACCGAAACATCGACTCCGCCATCTATTTCCGAAACAATTATTGCAGACAAGTGATTATTATTCTCATTAGGAAATATGTCATTTCTGATTCCATTGGAATAGATGTTACTTTCATGAATTGTAGGATTAATTTTGTTTGTACCTCTTTCATGATTTATTGCTGAATTGATTGTTCATTTGTATCCCCCTTTTTAACTTGATTCATCTATATAAATAATGTTTTACTTTCTATCAAAAGATATTCCCGTGATTTTGTGCCTTTTATGTCCATTAATTTGTGTTGTCAGATGACAATTGGGTGTATGATCTAACTAGACTCACTCGCTAAATAACTTCAGAACAACTAACTATTAATTTTCCTGAAATAAAATCCCTTGTAGGCATTTTTTACCTATTACACCTTGTAAATAAGGCACCCTTTCACACTATACTTAGAATGAAAGGGGAGGGCAATAGGTGTTGCGGTGGGCATTTCGCCGCAACACCCATTGATTTTGACGCTGTCCCATATTTACAAGGGTGGCATAAATATGGGGCAGTGCCACAATTAAGACCAAAAAAACCTGGTCTTAACTTAGCGAAATGAGGAGGAATGCTTCATTTCTCCTCTTTTAGGCTTTTTCTATGCGTGCTGCATTGTGCATCACACATAGAAACAGCAAAACGCCATGCATGATTGTTATATTGCAGGAAGGTGTCCCTTCCAGCACATAAATAATCCATTTGAAAAAAGATGAGTTGCAAGTTCTCTATATGTGCTGCACAAAGCATCACACATGGAAGTTACAAATCGCCTTTTTCAGATTGTTTATGTGCAGGAAGGGACATCTTCCTGCAATATAACAATCACTATGGTGCAAGGGTGCCTGCGTTGGGGCTAGGCATCTGTAAATAGAGCCAGCACAGGGGGAAACGCAGGACTGCACTGTATTGCTGTAAATACGGCGCAGCCCTGCATTTCCAAAGTGGCGGAGCACTGCGTTAAGCCAAGAAGGCTAATACCGTGCTCCACTACTTTCCTTGTAAACATACCTCTAAGTATGGTAACTCTATACTTAGATAATACACTTAATGTCACAATATTGTGGAGTCTATTGTAATAAATTTGAGTATTAGTCGAGAGGAGTGAGGACCCACCTCAAATTATAATCACAATTGTTGTCACACAAATAAACCTGTGCTTAACCCTTGGGTAGCTTGGCAAAAAGAAGTCAGGCTTAACTTGGAGGTAATATGTAAAGGATTTATGCAGCACTCATACAGTAAGAAAGTGAAAACACAAGAAAAATCCCAAACCGATGTAGAAAAATAGAATACATTTTAATAAGTAAAATGACACAAGAACAACAATAATCCAAAAAGTAGAAATGTAAATATAATGTTTTCAGTTTTTAAAGTTAGAAATAGTGCCAAAAGCACAAAGTGCCAACCGTGATTATCTGGTCACTTTACACCAAGTCAAAAGCTAAGGCTGACCACAATGGAGTGGGGGTTGGAGAAAGGGGCCAGGTTCATCCTGGTGGTAAGTTTAACTTCTGACTTAGAAAAGTTTATGGAAAAAAGCAGTTGTCAACGAGTCGTCAGTGGGGCAAGATGCAAGCTGGATCTGAAGCAGGACTTTACAGAGGTGGGTTGCTGAAGTCGTGGTGAAGGTGGGAAAGCTGCAAGTTCGCAAAGTCTGTGCCCAGGAAGGCCTTGGCATTGAGAGGTTGTTGCTTGGCATCGGACCCAATGAAGCCCTCTATATTCACACTCAGAAACTTTTCTGGAAGTCAGAACTCCCCTCAGCTGACTAAACCAGCATGTTGAGCCTGTCTGGCGATTCAACATTGACAACTGCGGCTTCAAAAGCAGTCCTGGTCTTTGACAGTTCTCCAGGTAGAAAATTGGCAAAACGTTTCTAATGCCCACTTCTTGTAGTTTAGGGACAAGAGGAGTACACTCTAACAATAGCCAAGGGTCCAGGGCATTTGGGGACATGGCTTGGGGGTTAGGACTCACTCCAACATAGACCAGCAGCAGGGCCCAGGGCAGGTCCAGTTGGTACTGCTCAGTGAGGCAGTTGCAAGAAAGGGCCTCGCAAAGCTCATTGTGTCCCTGTAGCTTAAACAGGAGGTCAACCAGCTAATCCTTGGAGTCAATTCTGGGGTTCTGGGTTCAAGGCAGGCAGGCCCAGTCCTCCTTTAGGTTTCAGACAATAGGTTTCTGATCTTCACAAGTCTAGGAGTGTTCTGAGGAGATGTCTGTGGGTTCCACCTTTAGGCCCTGTGCCAGCCTGTGGATGGAGGGCAAGCCTTTGTCCACCCTTTAAGCCAACTCTGGTCAGTTACTCTACCCTCACTGGGTTTGGTGACAACTTGATTAAAAAGACAATGGGGAGGTAGGCCTGAGTGTGAGCTTCATCTACCAGGGACAAGGCTAGCATTCAATGAAACTCAGGAAGGGGTGGGCACAGCCCCCTGGGCCATCCTGTCAAGGGATGAGTCCCCCACTCCATTCACAGAGCCCTTTGTCCACTGTCTGGGAGCAATACACATCCTACCACAGGTGAGCCATCAGGAGGCAGATAATAGCTGGACACTGGCAGGAAAGCCTTTTGATTTTAGGTAGAAAAATGTAAACTTACTAAAAGTGTATTTTCAAAATAGCAATATAAAATCCACCTTGACCATTACTTTGGATTTTAGATTACAGTGATAATGAGTCCTTGAACCATTGTTCTAACTACTCTTAAAATTAATCTAGAACCTATTAAATGTAATAGTGTAAATCAGTTATAGCCTAAGAGAGAGCCAGCCTTGCCAAGGTGTAAAGCGACTTTGGATGTTTTATGGGGCTACCTTAGGGGTTGATTGTATATATTAAAAGGAAGGGTTCAGCCTGAAGGCAGATTGCTACAGTGCTACTTTAGTGAGTGGCACAATGAGTGCGGCAGCCCACTATTAGAATAAAATTTACCAGACCTGGGTACAGGTAGTACCATATAGTAGGGCAAAGTGTACAAACTCCTAAAGTCAACAAAAAACTGGTTCCGCAACAGAAGGAAACAATCTGGGGTGATCCTGCAGAAAGGGTAAATTTCCATCATCAGTATTCTGGATTCAAGTATTTTGTAGGGCGATATTCCAGATTTCAATTTTGAGGCACCCTGGGAGCTTTTTGACACCACAGCATATCACTTATTGCATGAGACAGGGTATATGGTACACTGTTAAGGGATTATTTCTGCACACTTCAGACTGTAAGTCTCTGGACCAAGCCTACCTCAGAAGTTTCTCGCACACATCCATCCTCGCCTCCACCGTGGAGCTGGAATTTGTATAATTTGGGGATTTCTCTCTAGCCCTTTCATCACTTACACAACTGTTACTATGCATTGTACTTTTGTACATATTCAGTAAATGAACCCCATTGTGTTTTGCTATTCCAACAAAACCATCAAAACCAAAAATATTTGGAAAATATTTTACCTGCGTAACACTATAAAAGAAAGTTTATGAGTAGATGCAATTACAATACAACCTACTTATAAGCTTTCTTTTATAGTGTTACGCGGGTAAAATATTTTCCAAATATTTTTTCAATCGACTCTCTTGTGACAGATGAGGGGCATGTTGTTTAATTCAGCAGGTTTGGTTACAAGTGAGTAGTTTCATTCTGTTTTGCAACCAGTTCCATACATGTGTTACATAGGGACATTGGATGGTGCTTGACGTCATTGAAACGAGGCCCCATATGAAGCGCATAGACATCATAGATATAGCAAAAGAACAGAAGAATGAAACTATGTTAGCTGATGAATTTGCTACTTTGAACAGAGAGCCTCATAGTTTCTTGACATTCCCACAGCCACAGAAAAGACATGATTAATTGACTCTTTATATTAATTTAACTGCAACTGTAAATTATGATTTTGCAAAGCACACTGAAATCCTGACTTGTGAAATGTGCTTTTTCCTGCCGAAATGTCTGAAGCCTTTAGCCCGGAGCAATTTCAGCCTGTGTTATGGACCCTGGGTAGCACTTTTCATTAACTGGTACATGCTTTCATTCTTCAAGCTAAGGCATGAGGGAGAAAAATATATAAAGGGACCGTGCCTCACTGAAGCATAAAAAGGTAGTTAGTGAAATGGAAGTGCTCTCTTCCCGACTTTTAGTCATTTGGATAAAAGTTCACTCCAAGGTTGCTAATGATTTAAACCTTGCAACCTGCCAACGCGACTGGGGCGGAATGGCTGAAGCGCAGTGGGTTCGTATGCAGCGGTTTCTCTTCGTGTAGCACTATTTTGAACATCTTAGCATGCTTATTGGAAGCCATGGCTTGTGACAACTCAGGTAGGAAGTAAACAAGATTCCTGATGCAACGCACACAACATTTCTCTATTTTCTGTCTAGGGTGTCCTAAGTATTCTTAACTCTTTCTTATATATGTCATTCATCAGTATTCTGGGGGGATTTTTGTTTCATTTATTTCTAACCTATTTTGTTTGAATTTGCATGTGTTGTAGTAGAAAGCAGCAGGTGCAATGAGTAAGCTTCAACTTCATCACCCAAGTTGACCACCACAGAAGAAATGTGATGAAAGGCACCCCATTACAACTCCATTTGCGGAGGATCATTAAATCTCACATCCTGGTCTTTGACGCTTGATGATTCAGGCCATGATCATCTTTAGGATGGACTAAAAAATGCTCTCCTAATGGGTCTTCCTAAAAACTATACAGCACCACGAAGAGCCGCATCTGCTTCATTGATGTCCCCCTGGTCCCCATCACGCTGCACTGGCTCCCGAACAGAAATTCAATGTATATATGCCTCACATTTAAAGCCAACCACCAACATTCTTCAAAATACTTGTCTGAAAAACACAAGCACCATCGGGGTGCTGCAGAGCTCTCCATAGCAAAGAGTACACCTGAGCACAGATCTCTAATGTTATGGGGCAAACAAACCCTGAGCCAGTGTGTCTGTCATGGCATCTCAAATTAAACTCTCTTCCCTGCTAAACTGAGATGGGCCCCTTTCATCATAAACTTCTGATACTGCTTTTCGAGCAATACCTCACACATAAGACTTAACGGAAACAGATAGTAGTACAAGATGCCCAACTAACTGTCCTTGCTTTAGAGAGCCACCCGGGCTCTCCCCAACAATGTATCCTGCATGCACTCCTCGGGAGGCGTGCTTGATCCGAGGAGATAAATAAACGGCGAGAGACAACTCAGGGTCTTTCCACCAGCATCTAACATACTGTGTGGTGTGCTGTTATTAGAGCACTGCGCAGGCCCTGTCACCCGGGCTCCGCCGCACTACATTGGCGACGAAGCTGGTCAAACTTCGGTGCAAGACTGTGCCTGCTGCGGAGTATACGTAGCCCACCCGCGGCACTCCATCATCCCAAGAGCAGTGTCACACCCCCTCATGTGCCTGCTGTCGGCGGCCTGGGCTTTGCCTCATGTACCCTTCGCTGCCGCTCCGCTGTGCCTCTCACCCCACCTCCGGCATGTCTAGTGCTGCCCCGCCATGGCTGCATAACGAACAGGCTGCGCGGCGTCTTGATCCTGCCGTGTCTTGATGCCCTGCCCATGACGACGTTTCCAGCATGTCCTGCACCCGCTGGCATGCTTCCCAAAGACCACAGGGAGCTTGCTCCGGTCAGCGATGTGAGCCAGCGAGAGACCCGTCAGTTACCTACCGGTGAGTCATCCAAGCCCCGGGGGAAGTGTTGCAGTGGCGCGCCTCAGCACAGCAGGCCTCGGCAGTCAATAAAACAAAAGGGGAACATCCCACAGGGCCAGCGCTTCTCAGGTCGATGCTGCTGAGTCCCATTCAGGCCCAGCAGGCCTCACGCTTCGTACACGTGCTCACCACCTCACTAGCCAATGCCACAGGGATTCTTACAGGCCCAGCAGGCCCCCACAATCTCAACATGATCTCAGCACCACTCAGGCCCAGTGGAAGGAACGCACACAGGAAGACACTACACTGGCCATGCAACGTGCCTCATTCCACGCCCGAGGAACTGTACATCTACATCACCCAGGAAGGGAGGCCCCAGCGCCTCGTGCTTACCCAGGCCCGTTAGGCACGTGGCCACACTTCGGCCCACACCAGCTATCCAAAGCCCCTAGCGCAGACACCGTACCACGCCAACACCATGAGCACGCCACCTCAAGCGCATATGCCACACCCCCAGGACACAACCACATGGCTGTCTCTCCACTACCGCCCTTCAGCAAGATCGCTGATCCTACCCCAGCGGCTCCACGTTGGAAAGCGTGGACTGAACGCTTGAACCACTACTTTAAAGGCACCAGGGACGCAGATGGCACTGTAAAAAGGTCGCTGCTCATATACTACAGCGGCGTGGAGATCTACGACCTCTTTGAAACATTGCCGAACACAGGGAACGATGACGACTATGCCGCACTCAACAGGCACTTTGATCCCCAGCTAAACCCTGACTTCGAGCATTTCAAGCTCAGACAGGCGACACAGTCAGACACAGAGTCCGTTGATATGTTCTATGCGCGGCTGCGCAGGTTAGCAAGCATGTGCACCTTCGCGGACCAGAGGGAGTAAATACGCGCCCAAGTCATCCAAGGGTGCCGCTCGGCACTACTACGGAAACTTATCCTTCGACAACCCGGGATCTATTTGGACGAGACCCAGGTCCCACGAACTTTCAGATGCCCGAGCTGGCAAAATGGAGGCTGCTTTGCACAGGAATATCGCGGTGTTCCTCCAGCCAAACCAGCCGAACCCTGCACCCAGCCAGAAGCTTTATGTGCACATCCCCCGAGGCATGCAGACTGAGGAGGACAGATACTAAAGAAAACGAGCAATGTAGAGAGCCACCCGGGCTCTCCCCAACAATGTATCCTGCATGCACTCCTCGGGGCGGGCTCGACCCGAGGAGATAAATAAACAGCGAGAGACCGCTCGGGGTCTTCCCGCCAGCATCTAACATACTGTTTGGTGTGCTGTTTTTAGAGCACTGCGCAGGCACTGTCACCCGGGCCCCGCCGCGCTACACATGCCACTTTCGTTCACCACGACCTAGCCCCTATAACTTTATCTGCACTTCTACATATCATGTTCTTGTGCCATTCTCCAATGAGAATACTCATGGCTTCATGGCTAGTACCCATCTTTCTCTTCTCCAGGTGGCATCGTCCCCCTGTTGAATACCCCATAAATGCATATAGATCAATCGCCGGCATATAAACAGTCATCTATTCAGCCTATCATTTACAATATTTCTATCTATGCCAATGGGCAAACTGACAGGGCCCGATTCACAGAACTAACTTAAGACAAAATCCTAAACTTACCACCATTTTCGTATTCACAGAAGGCACTTACTCATTTTGGTATTCACAGAAGACACTTACTCACTTCGGTAGTCACAGAAGTTAGGAGTCCTAACTTTAGGACTCCTAAATGCCTTCTGTGAATACCAAAAGTCTTAAAATTAGGATTTTTCTCAGTTTAGGAGCCCTAAAGTTAGGACTCCTAACTTTACTACTACTAAATTGAGAAAAATCCTAATTTTAAGGCTTTCGGTATTCACAAAAGGCATTTAGGAGTCCTAAAGTTAGGAGTCCTAATTTTACTACTACTAAATTGAGAAAAATCCTAATTTGAAGACTTTCGGTATTCACAGAAGGCATTTAGGAGTCCTAAAGTTAGTAGTCCTAACTATACTACTACTAAACTGAGAAAAATCCAAATTTTAAGACTTTCGGTATTCACAGAAGGCATTTAGGAGTCCTAAAGTTAGGACTCCTAACTTCTGTGAATACCGAAATGAGTAAGTGCCTTCTGTGAATTCCAAAAGGAGTAAGTGCCTTCTGTGAATACCAAAATGGTAGTAAGTTTAGGATTTTGTCTTAAGTTAGTTCTGTGAATCGGGCCCACAGATTCCTCACTACTTCATCTCTAAATTCCCTCTTAAATATTTAATTGAACTCTCTCCATCGTTCAACATCGATGTCATGAATTGTTTAAATGATAATTGCTAGTGTTAACCTGATCATCCTTCCACTCCACATTTAACAAGTTCCCATTTACAGTGAAAACCTAACTTTATGCCCTTTATGAGCCTCTAACCTGCATGCCTCTTGGACTGCTTCTATTATTTTTCCACACTATCCATTGAATGCTGTAGGCTTGGATGCCAGTGTCTGCCTGATTGCCCCTACTACTCACTTCTACACCCTTTACACTTATGCTGATGACTTAAATTACATCTCCCCTCCGTATCCCATGGACTGCTTGTATCTACCAGTGAATTAGATTTTAATAGTAAAAAAATAAAAGTATCATGAAAATGTGATAATATTTTTAATTTCCAAATGGCATACTGCTACTTCCTGTTTTGCGTCCTTTCCGGGGATAACCCATGCCATCCCGCAAACTGGGCACATTTATAAAATAAAATATATATTGATAAATATATATATAGTCAGAACAAATATACGCCACTCTCAGAGAGTTCAAATTAACAGATTACATATTTGAAGTTATGGGACTATATAATTACCATATATATATATTAACTACTGGCGCTTGCCAGTAGGTAGTTAAAAGTTTTCCCAATAAATTCAACCCTCACTTCAGCTTGTGTCTGGAAAGTTTCGGGGTGGCCAGTCAAGTGGGTGGCCGAGAAAAAGGAGGGGTCCCAAAATTATTTTTCCCCATGTTAATTCCTATAGGAGTTTTGAACACGACTACACCCCAAATTGCTGGACGGAATTACGCTAAATTTAGCAGAAAGGAATATTTTCTTCTGCAGATCATGCATTTTGTTTTTTGGTGTAAATCCTTTAAGTAGTTTTAGAGATTTTTTTTTTATATTTCTTTTTATTAAATATTTATCGACATAAAATATGCAGTACAGAGGAAACAGAGCACACATTCAGGGTAGCAGAAATAATGTCCGATAACGTTGCATAATAGTACATTGGGAAAACATTTTATGAGTTAGGGGCCTCGCCCAGATCAATACTATGTGGTGGGTTGCAAATATTCCCTCGGTAGGCATTCCAGGGGCTCCATATTCGTGACCACTTTCTAGGGTGTTACATATACTGTCTTTTCTCTATACATACACCAATCTAGGTCTGCTTCCCATGCTTCTACTCTAGGTGGTTGCGGGGCACCCCACAGTTGCGCAATATTCCTTTTTGCTAGCATTAACCCCAGTGTGACCCATTGCTTTGCATAGTTTTTGAGGTCTGTGGGTTCCCACACGTTGAGAAGGCATCTCCAAGCCTCTGGACAGAGTGCAGATGTGAGTATTCGCTGAGAATGTCGTGTATTTTACACCAGTATGTTTGTATGTGATCGCATTCCCATATTATGTGTATGAAAGTGCCCACTTGGCCGCATAGTCGTCTACAGTCTCCACTCTCAGCTCTACCCATGCGCACCAAACAGGGTCCCGTGATACACTCTCTGTGGAGAATTTTGAGTTGTACTAACCGGAGTCTAGCCGAGATCGCTACTACCCATGGGGAGGACCTGCCTCTTGCCATTCCTCATCATCAAGTTCAATACCATCCCCCACCCATTATTCACGGAGAGGTTGGAGAGGGTCAGCCATATTATTGATTCATTTCTTGTAAGTTAAGGATATCGTTTTTTCAGGCAGTTGACCGTCCAGCAGTCGATCCTCAAGTGGAGAAGAGTCCGGGGGGGGGGAGTAATCTATCGGGATGTGTGATCGTAGGGCATGGCGAATCTGTATGTATCTAAAGCATTCCGAGTCAGCTCGGTCATGTTGCTGTTGCAAGGAGGCGAACGTTATCACATCGCCTCTTACGCAGACATCCTTGATCTGTGAAATCCCAATGAGGTCCCTTTTATCGAACCCTTTTGTCCTCCACAGGTTGCCCAGTTTCTCCGAGTCCCATAAAGGGGTGGCCAGCATGAGCATTTGGTCCCATTCCAACAATGTGTTTGCGGTATGCCACATCTGGACCGAGTGTTTGGTAGGCCCGGTTAGGGAGCATTGTTTGGATTTCGAGTAGAGTGCCCTATTATAGTTCCCTCCTGGTAGGAGCAACCTGTCCATGGCATATCCTGGATCATCCGGACGGCCATAAGTGCCGTGATTAATAGCTGCAAGGTGAGCTGCCCAGTAGTATTTTTTGATGTCAGGTAGACTAATTCCCCCGTCGTACCAGTTCAGTGTAAGTTTGGTTAAAGCTATCCGGGGCTTCCCATCCCACAATAAGTCCCGTTGCAGGCCCTCGATTTCTTTAAAGTATGATGCTGGAATGGGGTCCAGGGAGTTCTGCAATGCATATAGGAAGTGCGGCAGGGACATCATTTTGAAGAGGGCTGCTCTTCCCAGAAGTGAGAGCGGGAGTGTTTTCCAGCTGGCAACTTCGTGTTTCAACCTTTGTAGTGGAGGAAGAAGCTTGCGATCGAAACGGAGTGTCTGATCCAGGGGAAACAAAAATACCCAGGTAGGTAAAGCCCACTGCGTTAATTTGGATGGGGCAGTCCTGAGGCGGGGCAGGTGGGTCGCCTTTGAGGGCGTATAGGAGGTACTTATTCCAGTTGATGGAGAACCCAGTGTATCTCCCAAATATCGCCAAGATGTCTAGAACTGCAATGAGTGATGCTTTCGGGGAGGCTAAATACAGCAGTATATCATCTGCGTATAGAGAGATACGGTCCTCCCATTCAGGGGACCAACGCAGACCACGTATCACTGAGTCTTTGCGGATCCATGCCGCAAGCGGCTCCAGTGCAAGGGCAAAGAGGAGAGGGGAGAGACGGCATCCCTGACAGGTCCCTCCACTCAGGCCGAACACGTCATATTTCTTATTGTTAACAACGACTTGCGCCAGGGGCTCCGAATATAGAAGCTGGACCTAATGAGTGAAGCCCAGACCAAATCCCAGTTTTGCAAGGACTGCGAAGAGATACGGCAATTCAATGGTATCGAATGCCATAGTTGCATCTAACAATACGAATATTGCTGATTCCTGAATCGTGGCTGCCCTCCCCAATACCCCATTGACCCTGCGCAATTTCAAGGCGGTGTTCCTTTGCGGCATGAACCCTGATCGATCGGTATGGACCAAGCTGCCTATCACCTTGATGAGGCGATTTGAGATAAGCTTGGTGAGAATTTTCGGTTGTGCATTGAATAGGGAAATCGGACTATAAGAGGCACAGTCTGTCTTCGGTTTGCCCTCCTTGTGAATAGTGATTATTGTGGCCACTCTTTGATCCATAGGCAGGATACCCAGGTCCCTACTCTCTTCAAACATGGCCCGCAGATATGGGGTGAATTTGTGGGTTTGAGTTTATATAGATCAATTGGGATGCCATTGGGGCCAAGGGCTTTTCCTGAGTGCAATGACCTAATGGCTTGCGCCATTTCATCGTTCGTCAATTCCCCTTCTAGGAAGTGACGGTCTTCCTCCGATAGGGCAGGGAGCGCTATATCTTGTAGCAGAGACTGGGAGTCCTCCTCAGGGAATCGCCCCGTGCTGCGGTATACAGTGCTGTAGTGAGTTGCAAATTGGTTTACAATGTCTTGCGGGTCAGTCAGGGATTTGCCGTCATTACCTACAAGCTCCGGCACCAGCCTACCAGCCCATTCCTTCTTGTCGAGCTACGCGATTAATTTCCCTGCTTTGTCTCCCAGGTCGAATAGTCTAGCCAACTTTTCCCTCCCCAGACTTTTAGCCCTGCCTGTGGCTAATGCTTTGTAATCGTCTTGTTTGAGTTGCAGTGCATGGAGTTTCTCATGTGTTACCTCAGCCTCTAGCTCTTTCTCCAGTAGGAGGATGTTGGTCTCAATTTCTATTATTTCTTTCTGTCTTTCATTTTTCATCCCAGCAATTTGCGATAGTGCTGGGCCTCGGACAACTGATTTAAATTCTTCCCACAGGGTCTGGGGGAGTTTACTGACCCCTCGTTTTCCCGGAAATAATTATCTATGGACTCAAGTAATGCCTTACGGACCCCAGGATCCCATAGATACCATGGATTGATAGGAGCAATTTTCCACACCCTCGCCTGGCTGAGGAATATCTGTGCCAATACCGGGGAATGGTCGGAGATTCCTCTTGCCAAGTGTTTGATATCTTGGATATTAGCCACCTGGGAAGCTGGAACTAGAATATAATCTATGCAGGAGAGACTGTGGTGGGCCCCGGAGTGAAAGGTGTATTGGATTCTGTCTGGGTTGTACGTTCTCCAACCATCCACCAACCCCAGCGCTTCCATAAAGTTAGGCACCCATCGGTAAGCAGGCCCAATCTCACAGGGAGGGTGGCGGTCCAGAGTACCTGAGGCTACTGAGTTTAAATCGCCTCCAGCTACAAGGAGATCGTCTGGAATCGAGAGAAGGAGTGAGCCCAAATCCTTGAATGTTTCGCTCTAGAGGCCAGGCGGCACATACACCAATATGAGCATCAGTGTGATCCCCTCCTATAAACCCGTGACTCCAATGTATCTGCCCCATTCGTCTGTCCATGTGGACTCTACTGAAAATGGAAAGGGGTTTCTCACTATGACGCCAACCCCCCCTCAAACTGGTCATGAAGCCAGCATGTGCCATTAGTTTTAGCCCCACCTATTTAGAGCCTTACCGGAGTTACCCACCAGGTGTGTTTCTTGGAGAAGGACGATGTCGTGGGTTTGCCGTTTGATATACTGGTGGATGACGCTGTGCTTGACCTTGTCCCTGAGCCCGTTGACGTTCCAACTCAGGATTTTAACACTTTTGTCCCAATGTGTACCCATGTGACCCAGTGTAACTTCTTGTTTCCTCTGTAGATATGTCAGAGTGTCTTGCTGATTCAACAAGTGTAACATTCAAGAACTGTGAACCCCAAACCACATAACCCTCCGCCCTTCCCCTTTGCTCACTAGGTGTGGAATCCACCCCAGCCTCCCCCTCCCTGCCCCCCTACCAGTGGATCTACAACTACCCACTCCCCAACAAGTGCCTGTCACCCCACCCATCATAGAAGAGGGAACGTGGGTGCAGCCTTACGCCACCACCCTACAAAAGAATGAAATCATATTATAAACATTAATAGGGGACACCAACAGCCAGCCCCGGCTACAGCTGCCATATGAAATCTGACAGTTAAGGAAAGTTCAACACCTTACTATAGAAGCGGTGAATTCCACACCCGGCGGAGTCTGCTGGAGATGATCTAACAATAACATACAGGCCTTGATACCGGCCTAACAAATATCTCTTGCAATGTCCCTGTCCTTACAGGCTCAGAGATGTCCGTTATTCAGTCACTCGTTGCAGCATTCGGTTCCTTCCAATCCGAGCCGCCCCGCTGCTCTGTGTTGCTGTCCGTTCTGGAAGAGGGAGGACCTCCGTTGTGATCTCCACTTGCTGCCAACCCTCCAGCCAGTCCCATGCCTCTTCGGGGGAGGAGAAGAACCATGCTTTGCCCTCTGATACAGAGCATTGCTGGGAAGAGCATCACAAACTTAATCTCCTTCTCCCTCAGCGCCCGTTTTACTGCTAAGAAGCTGCGGCGTTGCGCTTGAACCTTAGTGGTGAAATACAGAAAAAAGGAGATTACGCATGTCGTCTACTTTGAGTGGTGGGTTGGAGCGTGATGCTTGGTGGCTAATGTCTCGATCACGGAAGTTGAAGACTCGAGCTATAATCAGCCTCGGGGGGGGGCCCAGGTCTAAGACTTCCTCCGGGCACTCGATGCGCGCATTCAATGCAGGTTGCAGCTGCTTCAGTATCAGGTCTTCAACAAACAGATCAGTCGTTGGCCCCTCCGCCCGCTCAGGAATGCCCAAAATACATATGTTGTTTCTACGGGCCCTACCTTCAAAATCATCGAGTAACCCCTCCGTCTAGCTCTGCTGGTCCTGTAGTTAGCCCACTTGCAGCTTAAGCTGGGCAGGGTCTTTACCCAGCCCGGCCATGGCGTCTTCCGCTTCCTTCACCCTGGAGTACATTTTACTGAGGTCAGACATCGATGTTCACTGAGTCTATGCGAGTCTCCAGGGAGGTCCGAACTCCCGCGATGGCAGCCATGATGTCCTGAAGCGTCGGTTCCAATTGTTGAGGTGGGCCTTGCTGGCCGGCGACTCCTTTCTAGGAGGCGGCATCCTTGGTATCTTTCACGTTGGCACCTGTTGTTGCTTATTACATTATGTTCGTTCCATAGACACGAGCATGTATGTACTTTGCTCGAGTTTGTGGCAATCATTGTTACTATCCAAATAAGGTCAGGCCCATATTAGTATATACACTAAAGATTGCTTGGCTGGTGTGTATATTCGGGGACCAAGAACCCCTTACAATTTGGGTTTTTAAGGGAAGAAAGAGAATACTGGCCCATTCCAAGATGGCGCCCCGATTTATGGGGAAACAGCCATCACAACGCAGGCATAACAACGCACAACCATTACAACGCAACTTTTAAAACGCAAGATCTATTACAACGCAAGCTATTACAACGCATGCTATTACAACGCAGATGCTATTACAACGCATGCCAATACAACGTAAGTATGGGTAAGTATTTTATTTAAAAAATTACCTTACCCTGTAAGTTTTAAAATTTTAAACTATTTACTTACCCTACACAAGCACACACCAAGGAGTAACAATAGTAATTATTATCCCTACACTATCCAGCACTTAACATATTGAAGCACCCACCCAGGAGTAACAATAGTAATTAGTACCCCAACACTAATTAGTACCCCTAAACAATCCAATAATTACCCTACACATGCACCCACCCAGGAGTAACAATAGTAATTAGTACCCCAAAACTAATTAGTACCCCTACACTAACCAATACGTACCCTACACAAGCACCAACCCAGGAGTAACAATAGTAATTATTACACCTAAACTAACAAGCACTTACCCTACTGATGCATACCCCCTGGAGTAAGAATAGTAATTATTACCCCTACACTATCCAATACTTACCCTACTGATGCACACCCCCTGGAGTAAGAATAATAATTATTACTCCTACACTATCCAATACTTACCCTTAAGAATAAGAATTATTAGGAGTAAGAATAGAAATTTGTACCCCTACACTATCCAGCACTTACCCTACTGATGCACACCCCCTGGAGTAAGAATAGTAATTATTACCCCTAAACTATCCAGCACTTACCCTACTGATGCACACCCCCTGGAGTAAGAGTAAGAATTACTACCCCTACACTATCCAGCACTTACCCTACTGATGTACACCCCCTGGAGTAAGAATAGTAATTATTACCCCTACACTATCCAGCACTTACCCTACTGATGCACACCCCCTGGAGTAAGAATAGTAATTATTACCCCTACACTAACAAGCACTTACCCTACTGATACACACCCCCTGGAGTAAGAATAGTAATTAGTACCCATACACCATCCAGCACTTACCCTACTGATGCACACCCCCTGGAGTAAGAATAGTAATTAGTACCCATACACTATCCAGCACTTACCCTACTGATGCACACCCCCTGGAGTAAGAATAGTAATTATTACCCCTACACTATCCAGCACTTACCCTACTGATGCACACCCCCTGGAGTAAGAATAGTAATTATTACCCCTACACTATCAAATACTTACCCTACTGATGCACACCCCCTGGAGTAAGAATAGTAATTAGTACCCATACACTATCCAGCACTTACCCTACTGATGCACACCCCCTGGAGTAAGAATAGTAATTATTACCCCTACACTAACAAGCACTTACCCTACTGATACACACCCCCTGGAGTAAGAATAGTAATTAGTACCCCTACACTATCAAATACTTACCCTACTGATGCACACCCCCTGGAGTAAGAATAGTAATTAGTACCCATACACTATCCAGCACTTACCCTACTGATGCACACCCTCTGGAGTAAGAATAGTAATTATTACCCCTACACTATCCAGCACTTACCCTACTGATGCACACCCCCTGGAGTAAGAATAGTAATTATTACCCCTACACTATCCAGCACTTACCCTACTGATGCACACCCCCTGGAGTAAGAATAGTAATTAGTACCCATACACTAACAAGCACTTACCCTACTGATACACACCGCCTGGAGTAAGAATAGTAATTATTACAAATACACTATCCAAAAATTACCCTAATGAAGCACCCACCCTGGAGTAAGAATAGTAATTATTACCCCTACACTATCCAGCACTTACCCTACTGATGCACACCCCCTGGAGTAAGAATAGTAATTAGTACCCATACACTATCCAGCACTTACCCTACTGATGCACACCCCCTGGAGTAAAAAGAGTAATTAGTACCCCTACACGATCCAGCACTTACCCTACTGATGCACACCCCCTGGAGTAAAAATAGTAATTAGTACCCCTACAGTATCCAAAACTTACCCTACTGATGCACACCCCCTGGAGTAAGAATAGTAATTATTACCCCTACACTATCCAGCACTTACCCTACTGATGTACACCCCCTGGAGTAAGATTAGTAAGTAGTACCCCTACACTATCCAAAACTTACCCTACTGATGCACACCCCCTGGAGTAAAAATATTAATTAATACCCTTTGAGTATACAGCACTAACCATAATAATGTACACTCCTGGAGTTAAATTAGAAATGAATCCATTTTTAAATATTTTTTAAATTTATATTAAAAAAAATTATACAATCATTTAAAAAAAAATTAATACATTTATTATTATAAACAATGTTTTATATATATTTTAAAATTAATGGAATTTAAAAAAAAATTAATCAATGTAATTTAGAGAAACATTCCCACGCTTTGCCATTGAAGTGAATGGAAAGAATTGTCCTTCTTTTATTTCACTAGTTTACATTGAGACTGCCGCATCAATGAAATTGAAGATCATTTGAAGAGGATTGCGGGAGACAATAAAAGCAAGAATGAATAAAGAAATGGTAAGTAATTTTTATAATGGATAATGTAATGTAAAAAAAGTAGTAGTTTATTAAAAAGAAATACATTAAAAATTAATCAATAAATGCAAGACTGCGATGTTTATTTAAATATTTATTAATTTTTACATAAAAATAGTTGTAATATTAAACTAAAGAAAATACATTTAAAACATAGAAATTAAATAAAATGCATATAATTAATTTAAACAGCAATATTAAATATTTTACGAAATAACATTGACAAGTCCGTTTTTCGTTTTTGTTGCTCCAGATGACGTTGACGCGTAAACGTGAAACTTGAAGGCAGCCATTTTCAGTAGCGTCGCAGGACGTAGCAGAAGCTTGGGAGATCAGCGCTCAGGTAAGAAAATTAAAATAACATATATACAAGTAGATGATTGTTTATTATTGCAAGGAGAGTAGAGGGAGGTTTGTAAATGTAATACATTTAATTACTTTTTATAATCGTAACTTGTCACGAAGTATGTTGTAAGAGTATGGCCATGTCGGGTCACGTGTTTACCATCCGAAATTGTTTTTTATTATTAAATAGGCTCAAGAAAGGTTTTATAATTCGAAAAACAGAAGAAAACAAAAAATGAGAAAATGTTTAGAAGAAAAAAAGATGGGCAGAAAAAAGAACGATTTTCGTCATTTGGATTTTTTGCAGATTCCGGATGGACATTGCTTATTTTTTGGGGGTTTACATCTATGAAGATATACCGATGGATTTCCACGTTGAAAATCGACCGTTTTACCTTTCGTACAATTTCTATTGAATTATTGCTTGGTGTTACTACTATTTTTCAAAAATATATTTAAAGAAGGCTTCGTACTTATGAAAAAGTACTTTGCAGAAGAATGATAGTTTGGAAGAAAAAGATATTGTCATTTTTAAATTTTTGGGGATAAAAACAATATGGGATCTTTGCCAGAGGATTTGTGTTGGAAAAAAAGTCAAACATGGAGAAAAAATGTTGGATTGCAAAGATGAAGAATAGAAAATAGAAAACATCAAAGGTAAGGTGAACCGACTTAATAATTTTGAAAATGTTTAGAAAAATGCCAATTAAAAGAGGAGAGATAATTTAGGGTAAAACAGGAAAGTAAAAGTCTAGTTTTTATTAGTAATGTAGTATGTGTGCAACATTATCAAGGTAGTCTGAAGCCACACACAACGAAAATTGTTGTAAAGTTCCCAATAGTCTTTCAGACATTTCCTTAGATTTTTTGCGAATACGTGGGTTTAGGCAACCTGTTAATGCTTGTGACATTCTCATTTCTTGGTAACTTTGCTCCTTCCTCAAAGTTTCCAAAAAATGATAAAAGTTTGGGTGTGATTTGCCAATTGAATGATTGAAGGAGTTGTGCCATCCCTCTATGGCATTGTTTGTCTTTGTCCCTCCTTCTAAGCAGGTCGAGTAGCAGTTCCACCACTCCACATGGAAACGTGGCTTCCTCCTGCGACCAGACCTGCTTAGATACCCAATCCATGTGTCTTCGAAATAATTTAGTAAGGGAGCCAACTTTTCTTCATTTGTGGTATAAAAGTCTGATTCTGTAATTGCAGTGTAGTATTCGTCTACACTATCAGGAGGAACAAAGCAAAGTGCAGTAAGTTTTTTGAGTTCAAATAGAAGTTTGCTATCCGATATGTAATCCACAACTAAGGATGTTTTTTGTATCTTACGCCAAAATGCCTGGGAAAAGTAGAAAAAACATCCTTGAATTTGGGTATCCACGTAAGTTTTGCAAATCACATTAATCATTGCAAATTCGAAATCCATTATAATTTTCCTAGGACTTTTGTTGGATGTTTTTGATTTTACCACTGTTAAAACTTCAGTGTAAGTTGTGGATTGTTTATCAGGTAGCAAAGTGTATACCAAGGGGACTACAGTATTGTTAATTTTAGCATGAATGGTGTATATTTGGGTGAAAGGATGGGGCGTGCTTTTGAACGTGCCATCCATCATCCAAACATCACTATTCTCTAGCTTAACTAGATTACGGGGTGTGCTAAAAATAAGGATTATTTTCAGAGGGTTTTTGTTGTCATGCAGTAAAAAAGGTTCGTTAGAAACAGAAAGTGAGAGTTGAGGAGGAATTAGAATGTCAGAGAAGGTTTGTGTTGTAAATTTTTTGTGGGTTACTTGCCTGTTTTTTGCGTTGTATAATTCGTCTCAGATTGGGTATAATGGGCATACTGCTGGCAACATGAGTTGTGACATGTTGTGCAACGTCCCTCAAAATGGAACCACAGGAGTCATTGGAGGTGCATGCAATTTCCTTCATTTCATTAATTGTTTCTCTCACCTCAATCTCCATTGCAGAGGCAGAGTGGTTGTGGCCTGTGGTTTTTAAGACAGAGTTACCCAAAGTAACCGCTCTGCCTGTGCAATGGGTTGAGTAGTATTGCACACACCTCCAATGACACCTTGGTTCTGTTAGTCGCTCCTTGCAATAAATGTACCCTGCATGCTTTAGGAGGCGGTTTCCCTTCCTTGATGTAATGTAATTTACTGTCTTATTTGTTGACATTATCTGTAATGAAAAGAAAATATAGGAAAATATTGTAACTTTAAATTTAGTATTCGAAAATTTTTGATTAAACATTCATTTTAGAAATCTCTTCTAAAAGCATTTCTTAAAGATTAACTGCTTTGCTTGTTTTAATTTTAACATTTTTAATTCTTCCTGTTTTTACATAAAAACAGAAAATAATTTGATTCTGTAGAAAATACCTTTTCGATTGCTTCACTTTGCTTCAAGTTGGAATTTTTTGAACGTTAAGATGATATTTGCAATGTTGATTATTCTAAGCTGAAAGAGAAAAGGAAATAGCTTTGGTATATATTTATTCATTATTTGCTGTGTTGGTCGTTTTGGAAAAAAGAAAGGTTATTTACATTGAATATATCGTTTAAAAAAGAATTTACCTGTACAATTATTTGTTGTCGTAGAGAAGATGCTTTTTCTTTTCTTTTGAAGGTCTGGCAAAGCTGGTTTTTTATGGGTTAAGTGTGAGCTCTTTACTGACTGTTGATATTTGTTTAAAGTTATATGATATAACAGTTAAATTTCTCTTTAAAATAGATATCACATTTAAAATACATATTTCATTTTTTTCTGGAAAAAAGTTACACAATGCTATCATTATGCAATTATTTATAGAAATTATAGAAAACAATATTTCAGTTAATAAATTCGACTTGTGAGTTTTTCATACAGTTTCAGTTTGGTTCTAGATTTTAAGATAAATCTTTTCACTATTTTCTCTCTTTGATACAGTATTTACTTTTTAGAGAGAGCGGGACATCTTTAATGTTATGTTTTTCTGCACCATTATCCTGTTATGTACGTTGCACATGGTTATCAAATTATTGATTTTCAAAGTGGTACCTCTTCTGTATTCTGCATCTATTTTAAGTAAGAAGTACGTTCCTTATTAAAAAAAAATTTACTAAGTCATCATTTTAACAAGACATTTTCCTGCAGAAGAAAAAAGTTATTAGATTAAGTATTTTCGATTTTATAATGTTACCTTTTTAAAAACATTTCACTTCCTTCTTCTTCGTATCAAGTGTGGATTTATTCTTTACATCTCCTGCAGTAATAAAAAAAAATATATAAACATTTCAATGGTTTAAAACTATTTTTTTTTTACTCGTAATGATTTTGGGTTTAAATGAATTCACCTCTAAAACTTCTGTGGTAATTTTGAGAAGGTTAAATGGATTTTGGATGTTTTTTTTCTCAAAATAATTATTTGTTTTCTGAATTGTTTCTCTGATGGAATAAGTATGATTAGAAATGGTTAGGAATTTAATTTAAAACATTTATTTTAAATTAATTCAGTTTTCAACCTCGTTTAAAATTATTTTACATTGTATGCACCAGTTTAAATTTATATTTCTTATTAGTCAAACAATATCTATCTATTTTTGCAAAACAAATATCAGTCAAGTTTAAAAAAAGATCACATTCCTCCTTTACACCCCTATTTTGACAATTTTTTATTTATAAAAAATTAATGCTAAGTAAGACAAGTCTGGTATATCACAGGTTTGCTATTTCTTCAAATAAGTGCAAATTATTTAATAAACTCATTTGTATATCGTCCTTTTTTCAGTCACTATGTAATTAGTACCCCTACACTATCCAGCACTTACCCTACTGATGCACCCCCACCCGGGAGTAACAATAGTAATTACTAGCCCTACACTATTCAGCACTTACCCTAAAGAAGCACCCCCCTTGGAGTAAGAATAGTAACTAGTACCCCTAGACTATACAATACTTACCCTAATGATGCACACCCCCTGGAGTAAGTTTAATAATTATTACCCCTACACTATCCATCTCTTATCCAAATGAAACACCCACCCTGGAGTAAGAATAGAAATTATTACCCCTACACTATCAAGCACTTACTCTACTGATGCACACCCCACTTGGAGTAAGAATAGTAATTATTAAACATTTAAAGAACATTTTTTGTTCTTCACCTCTATATGGATTATCATTTGAGGGTGGCATATTACAACATTTCATATTTTTATAATACATATTTTTACAAACACATCGTTCAATGATTTGGAAATTATTTAATTAAAGTATTTTATTAATTGTCTTACTTTCGTCTTGAGTATGCGAAATCCAATATTTACCACGTTTCAAGACATTCACAAGAAAGGTATTCGAAAAACTGTAAAATAATGAACATTTATTAAATTTATGTTCTGTGGATTAAATAATGTGAGTAAGTTAATCATTTGTTATATTTGAAGTTACTTGCTTGATTGGAGAGGCTGTTATGTGATGTCAAACTGGAATTGACTGTGAGACAGAGTCAGGCAGTGAAAAAAGCGTGTGCTCTCGCTGGTAGTCAGTCGACAACTGTTTGCAAAATGGTGGACGTCTTCTTTTTATACTTTTTTTGATGTACCACCATTATTTTCGAAAAAATATGTATTGTGATTATCTGTTTTTTCTTGATTTGTTCATGAGGAAACATATATTTTAAAAATCAATTTAATTTATGCCCGTTTATTTGGATTGTGTCTGTTTTAAACTCCATTTTGTTTTCTTGACGCTGTAGTTTATGTCATTGAAACTGTTGTAGGACTTGTGTTTGAGATAAGAGATAAGGACATAAAATGGTGGTCCGCTTGTTTTCTTTTCACTCGACTTCATTTTAAACTGTGTTAATTTTGTAATTTTAGTTTTAAAATTATATCAAGTAAATTCTCAATTGTTCCGTATTTTAAAAATATTTTAAATATTTGTAAATTGCTTGCGTTATGTTAATACTCGACAAATTCTCGTTGTAAAAACATTTGTTCTATCATCATACATCCCGATTTACGTGACGTAGCACGTGACTTTGTTGTAATCAATGGAAGTCACGGGGTAATTGACGCGTTTATCAGATGGCAGCGCGAAGACTTCGGAGCGGTTGAGACGAAGCTCGGGACGTGATAAGTGTGCGGTGAGATGTATGAGTGAGGGAGTGACACAGGCATAAGGGCATGTATACGTTTGGGCATGGCGAGTGTATACCTATGTGGGAGTAAGAGGCTCTGGTCCTGTGCAGAACTCTGTCACGGGTTACATTGTTTGACAAAGATGCTTTGGGACGAGGCCAGCTAGCGGAACAAATATGAACACATCTCTAGGTAGAGAAGGGATAATGTTGCGATCAGTTTTAATATCTTTAAGTCTCTATAACTGATAAATATATGTGGTGTGCTAGATACTCTCTGGAACACATGTGTTGAAAGACCGGTTTTTGAATTAAAAACCTTTTTACAGAATGCCCAAAGTATAAGTGGGCCTGCGAAGTACAGGATCACTGCAAAATTTACGGTACCTGTCTGACACGCTGTCGAGCTGGTATGAAAAACCTGGGCTGACAACGGGTAATGACACCCCACGTGTTTTTTATATGTATGGATTATGTGAGATTTTGTTTTGCCGCTCAGTGTGTAACGGCAAGAACCCTTTCTTTCTATGTTTTGCAGTCACAAGTAGTTCATTGCAAATGTGCTGATAAGGTGAATGAAGTCCTGTTGCCCTGAAGAAATTGCCGTAAAAGTAAGGCAATGAAACATGTCGGCTTATTGGCTTCTTGTCTGTTAAAATACAGCACTTTTTATTTTTGAATTGACCCATGAGCAAAGAATAAAATTATGATGGCCATGGTTCTTTATCAATTTTAATTCAGGACTATGGTGTGTGTCGTTCACATACTTTCACCTTTTTTGTTGTTGGTCGAGTTATCCAATTTTCTTTGAGCAAGGTGGCAACCTATGATGAGAAACGTGGCAGTACTGGTGATGATCAAACCAGTGTCAGCCCGCTAAGGTGTTGCGCACGTGAGGTGCTACCTTGTTCTGCACATATTTTTCTTCACTGATATTCACGGTGTGGGGTGCCGTATCCCTGTGATTGAACTGTTTTTTTCACACGTTCATAAAAAAAATTGAACATAGTGACTACTACATTGATCTAGGGTTCTTGCAAAACTTTTTCATAAATTAGTACAGACCCTGGTAAATTGGGAATCCACCCCACAAATCCAGTTAATTGGGGGTGGTTCTGAAGAGGCTAATTTGATACCTCTCGATTCCTTCTGTTACACAGCGTGTAAACTATTCCTGTACTTAATAGATTGGGTCCTTTTTGTTGGAAAACTGTTTTGAGTGGGGGATGACCCAGTCTTTTCCTTTCCCCTTTGGCTCCTTATTGTTATGCCATGTTAAGTACGTGTAACGGTCCTTGAAAGTTGATTGGGACGTGTTTTGTTGTTGTGTACTGAGTGGCCAAAACTGAATTCATTGATCCGTTAGGTGGGTTTGAAAGGTACCTCTTTTGAAAAATCTGCTTGGGGTATAAATTTTGAGTCCTTGGTTCAGAGAGGTCTCAATAGTTAATTCAAGATGGATAGAGACTGCTTGGCATTTACAGATGAACAGATAGCTGCCATTCTATCAGGTCCCTCGCTGTTCCCGGATATACCCCTCGCAAATTCAACCACTGCAAGGGAAGAATGGGAGAAGTTAAGCACACTTAAAAAGAAGCAGGTCAGAATAGCCCTTCAAGGGGCACTGATGACTGAGTACTTGTGAGCAGGGGCTGCCCCTGCTAGTCTCCTTGTACGAATCGAACCTCATATTTTTCTGGAGGACAATCAGTTTTGGATTGATTGGAGCTACATCGCAAACAAGTGCACCCGTGATTGGCTGATTCTAATTATTAACACGGCCAAGAGATTAAGCGAGGAACTTTTAAAAGAGATTTTGGAATTGGAAGAAAGTATTAAAACGGATACCACACTTGCTGACACGAAGGAGCAGTTATCCAGAATCCAGGAAGACCTTTCTGACTATAAAAACTATATGACTAACCAAAAAATAAAGGGTTTGAAGCGTAATTTAGAACGCTTTACCCATGAATGGGCATTCTCATATGTGGAAGACAGCTATTACCAGCAAAGAATTGATGTCAGACCCCGAGGTGGGTTTGCCAGGGGAGGGAGACAGCCCTGTAAACGATCGCCCTACAATTGGACCTCTTCAGAGGAGGATGAGGTCAGTGGACCAAGTGGGCAGGGTGACAAGAACTATAGGGTTAGGTTTAATCAACCCGAGCAAACCAACGAAGATCTAGGTTTACTATTGAGGTCTTTTTTAGGACAAAACCAGAGGGGCAACAGAGGGCGGGGAGGGCAGAGAGGCAGAGGGCAGGCCCGACTCAACCAAGATCAAATGTGGCAAGGGTTTTCCCCTCGAATAACACGGAGTCGAGGCCGGAATCAACTTTAAATGACATTGTAGTGAACTTATCAGACTATATTTTGTCAGAGGATGAAAGACGGGTTTTGATTAAAGGGTTGGGATTTGTGCCCACTCCAGTACATGATAAATTTAAATGTCGTACTGAGTTTCACGAAACAATGAGGAAGATTAAAATCAAAAAATTATTTGCCAATAAGACACAGGACCCCCCTTCTCTGTTCTCTTCTGATTTACGTTGCCCCTCGGGGTTTTGCCCGCCTTCAGCGAGTTTGGGCCCAGAGGTGGCGGCTTTTGAAAATAAAATTCTTCATGAAATCGATGTCCTTGAAAAAAAGAATGAGAACCATATTTTTAATAATATGAGTAAAAAAGATTGGGCAGCGGTTAAAAGTCTACAGGACAACCCCCTTATAACTATAAAATCTGCGGATAAGGGTGGTGCGATAGTCCTGATGAACACTAAGGACTACGAGGATGAGGTCTTGAGACTCCTAAATAATCACAAAAATTACCATCCTTTGACTCGTGATCCTTGTGATGAACTCCTGGTGCTCATTAGGACTATGGTATCCGCGGCGAAAGAAAATAAATGGATTACTGCAAAAGAGGCAGAATTTCTTGTGAATGTCAAATCTAGGACACCGGCGTTCTATATACTTCCGAAAATTCACAAGGCCGCCAGGCCACCGCCTGGCCGCCCTATAGTATCGGGAATACAATCAGTCCTCGAGCCTCTTTCGCAATTTGCGGATTTTTTTCTGAGAGAATCAGTTATTAAACAAACCTCCTTTGTGCAGGATACTAGAGACATTCTAAATGTATTAGAAACTGTGAATTTTGACACACAATCTGAATTTCTAGTGACGATCGACATTGAGTCATTATACACCTGTATCCCCCAGGACGCGACACTGGTGGCAGCAGCTCGTGCTCTGGAGGAACAGGAGTGGTTTTACGATACACCACCGTAGTTCGTTCTGCAATGCATTGAGATCGCATTAACTAGGAATTATTTCTGTTACAAGAATGACTTGTTCCTACAAGTCTCCGGTACTTCAATGGGCGCAACTTTTGCGTCCAGTCTGGCCTGCATTTATGTAGGCCAGTTTGAAGAACACCATATCTACCATCACGCCAATCCCTTGCAGAGGAATATTTTCCTCTGGAAGCGATATATTGACGATGTGTTGTGCATCTGGGCGGGCACTGAGGAGGATCTATTGCTCTTTTTGAATAGGCTGAATACACTAGACCCGAGCCTTAGATTTACTTGGACATATAGTCGCCAGTCTGCAACTTACCTGGATCTTGATATCCAGGCTGAACAGGGCCAATTGAGAACGATGGTACACCAAAAATCCACTGATAGAAACTCTCTATTACTGTTTAATTCTTTTCATCCACGGGCCCTCAAAGATAATCTGCCAGTGGGGCAATTCCTCCGTTATAGGAGAAACTGTTCGACCACGGCGGACTTCATGCAACAATCTGAGGGTCTGTGTGATAGATTAATCCAAAGACAGTATCCTAAAAAGGTGGTAAAAAACGCGAGAAAAAGAGCTTTGAATACACCACGAAGTGCTCTTTTGGAGACGACCCAAAAACCAAAAAGCGACTGTTTGCCAGTCGTTATGACATATGATCCGTTCGCAAGCAGACTCAGACAACTTATGCGCAATTGGGATTTATTGTCTACAGCGGATTTTAAGATGCCATCTCCCAGGTTTGCATTTAAAAGAGCAGGCAACCTGAAGGATAAATTAGTGCATTCTCGGGTGAGAGTAGAGAAAAATGCATCTACACTACCGGCGGGTCATTACCCGTGCGGATCTTGTTCTGTATGTAGCTTGACTTCCAAATGTGACAGAGTAACCTTGGTGGACGGTAGGATATGGTATTTAACCCAGTTCACTAATTGCAACACAACCAATGTGATTTATCGCATCACGTGTAGGTGTGGGTTGCATTACATTGGTTTAACTTCAAGGAAGGTCAAGATAAGAATTCAGGAACATCTGAGTACCATCAGAATAGGGAAATTGACCACTAAATTTGTGCAGCATTGTGTCACTGAGAGGCATGACTATAGATCCTTAACCTGGACAGTTTTAGAGAAGGTTAAGGGCGATGCTTCAAATATGGATACATTACTAATCAGTAAGGAAGCTCGCTGGATTTTTTCTGAAAAAGTCGATAAAATTGGATTGAATGATGGAATAGAATGGAACAGAATCTCCCTGTGAGCTTGAGACTGGTAAGTGCTTCTTTGTGTCAGCATGCCCTCTATACAAGCTTTAAAATAAGCCTGTCTATGTCCAGCTAATTCTGCCTTGTGGCTTTAGCTATAGTCTCTGATTTCTGGGACTTTGGGCGTTCCTGCCTCTTAAAGCCCCTCTATGAATTGAAACCTGGGGGTTGTGAGAAAAAACACTATCATGAGAAATATGTCTGTAAAAACCGTGCTTATACCATTAATTTGGAAATTTGGGCGTTCCTTTTGTTTAATCCCCTCTACTGAAATATGGGGGTTACATGAAGAGAGAGAACGCTATTGATATAAGCATGTTTAAAAAGAAAAAAGAAAAAGAAAAAAAATACCCGTGCTTACATGAACTGGGTAGATTCTGAGAACACCCCGAATGATTGGGTAGCTAGCTGCTGGTGTTGTGAAAGTACTTTTTCACTACGCTCTAGAAATTTGGCACCTGTTGTTGCTTATTACATTACGTTCGTTCCATAGACACGAGCATGTATGTACTTTGCTCGAGTTTGTGGCAATCATTGTTACTATCCAAATAAGGTCAGGCGCATATTAGTATATACACTAAAGATTGCTTGGCTGATGTGTATATTCGGGGGACAAGAACCCCTTACAATTGGGTTTTTAAGGGAAGAAAGAGAATACTGGCCCATTCCAAGATGGCACCCCGATTTACGTGACGTATCATGTGACTTTGTTGTAATCAACGGAAGTCACGGGGTAATTGAGCGTTTATCAGATGGCAGCGCGAAGACTTCGGAGCGGTTGAGACGAAGCTCGGGACGTGATAAGTGTGCGGTGAGATGTATGAGTGAGGGAGTGACACAGGCATAAGGGCATGTATACGTTTGGGCATGGCGAGTGTATACCTATGTGGGAGTAAGAGGCTCTGGTCCTGTGCAGAACTCTGTCACGGGTTACATTGTTTGACAAAGATGCTTTGGGACGAGGCCAGATAGCGAAACAAATATGAACACATCCCTAGGTAGAGATGGGATAAAGTTGCGATCAGTTTTAATATCTTTAAGTCTCTATAACTGATAAATATATGTGGTGTGCTAGATACTCTCTGGAACACATGTGTTGAAAGACCGGTTTTTGATTTAAAAATCTTTTTACAGTATGCCCAAAGTATAAGTGGGCCTGCAAAGTACAGGATCACTGCAAAATTTACGGTACCTGTCTGACAAGCTGTCGAGCTGGTATGAAAAACCTGGGCTGACAACGGGTAATGACACCCCACGTGATTTTTATATGTATGGATTATGTGAGATTTTGTTTTGGCGCTCAGTGTGTAACGGCAAGAACCCTTTTTTTCTATGTTTTGCAGTCACAAGTAGTACATTGCAAATGTGCTGATAAGGTGAATGAAGTCCTGTTGCCCTGAAGAAATTGCCGTAAAAGTAAGGCAATGAAACATGTCGGCTTATTGGCTTCTTGTCTGTTAAAATACAGCACTTTTTATTTTTGAATTGACCCATGAGCAAAGAATAAAATTATGATGACCAAGGTTCTTTATCAATTTTAATTCAGGACTATGGTGTGTGTCGTTCACATACTTTCACCTTTTTTGTTGTTGGTCGAGTTATCCAATTTTCTTTGAGCAAGGTGGCAACCTATGATGAGAAACGTGGCAGTACTGGTGTTGATCTAACCAGTGTCAGCCCGCTAAGGTGTTGCGCAAGTGAGGTGCTACCTTGTTCTGCACATATTTTTCTTCACTGATATTCACGGTGTGGGGTGCCGTATCCCTGTGATTGAACTGTTTTTTTCACACGTTTCTAAACAAAAAATTGAACATAGTGACTGCTACATTGATGTAGAGCCCCACCAGGAGCAGCCTCCCTGCTGCTCAGCCCATCTCTACCAACTGCCAACTCCTCCAGACCCACACACTCAACATTCCAAGTGACATCACACATGGCTGAGCAGCAAGGGACAGAATAGTAATAAGGAAGATGCACACAACACAACAGGTTATAACACTAGGGTTCTTGCAAAACTTTTTTATTAATTAGTACAGACCCTGGTAAATTGGGAATCCACCCCACAAATCCAGTTAATTGGGGGTGGTTCTGAAGAGGCTAATTTGATACCTCTCGATTCCTTCTGTTACACAGCGTGTAAACTATTCCTGTACTTAATAGATTCGGTCCTTTTTGTTGGAAAACTGTTTTGAGTGGGGGATGACCCAGTCTTTTCCTTTCCCCTTTGGCTCCTTATTGTTATGCCATCTTTCACGTTGGACCAAGCAAATTTGGCCATATTATTGTGTGCCGGCGTCTTGGAATCCTGCTTGCCATCACGGCGATGGAGTGCAACCAGTATGAATAATAGTTTCACGGGTGGTCCCAGTACTCGCCGCCGCCTGCTCAGAGAAGAAGGGTCCCCTGCCGGCCTGTCGGGTTTCCTAGGTCTCCAACCACGTGACGCCGGAGGGTCGAGGTGTGGAATCAATCAGGCAGAGCTGCTGTCGTCTTGAAGGGGGGGCCCCCCTTGCCCCTGTTTACTGCTCAACACCAAGACCACCAAGATTCATAGGGAGGGGCCCTGAGTCGTCTTATTAGTGATGGCCAGGGCAAGATGTATTTAGGCACCCCGAGAGCAGGGGCAGAGGCGTGCGCTCTCCGACTGGATGTCTTAGCCTTCTTCAGCACCCCAAATCACGACCGCCCGGGTCCCTAGGGACCAAAATGTCCAGTCCCACTCTCCCCCTGGGTCAGTGCTCGACTCTCCCACCTTCTTGTTGCAGGATCTGAGGATTTGCTGTTGAGGGTGTCTGTCTGCCTCACTGAAAGCCAAGATTGCCGCTTCTGTTGGCTTTTTGCCTCCTAAAACAGTGTTGGTTCCGAAGGAATTGCCAGGAAGAGCAGGCCAGGGTGTGCAGGCCACCGTAGAGTTGCTGCGGGGTGGGCTCCCCAGACGCCACCCACGGGGAGACAGCGAAGGGTCTGGGTCCTCTAGTCCTGAGCAGGGGCCTCTGGCTCTTTTACACTTGTCCCGGTATTTGCCGCTTAGTGGCGTCAATTGGTGGGCAACTGCGGAGAGAGTGCAGCGGCGTAGGTCCCCTTCACCGTCACTCCGAGGTCCGATATATCATTCTCCATGCACCAGGCATTATGGTTCGTAGGCCCACAAGACCGGGGTCTCAATTTTCGCCGCGCCTGGCCGCCCGTTAGTGAAGGTGGCAGCCGGGACTCAACAAGCCGCTGCATGGAACGGCGCACGCAGCAGAGTCGGCCATTCCTTTTCCCAGTGGGGTTTCCACAGGGCTCGTCACCGCCATCAATTAGCCCCAGTCCGGACTTTCCGGTGCCGCAATCTCGCTGCTGTGATCACCCTACAGCGCCAGCTGAGAGCGGACCGCCATCTTGTTGCCAGGGGCGCTCGCTCGTGCCAGGTAACCTCCGCCGATTCCGCACACCACCAGGAAGTGAGGCGTCCGGATCAGGCATCACGCTGCCTGCAGAACCGGTATCTCTCAGTTACTGGGGAAAAAGGATTGCATATTAACAGGATAAGTGAAGGATAGGCGGTAGGGGCTCGGAAGCTATGTTAGCTAGCGGCAATTTCCTCCGGCTTCTTGGCCATGCCCCCCCCCCCAGTTTTAGAGAATTTAACCAAAAAACGAACTTGGATATATAGGGATGCAGTTCTCTGTGGATCCACCTGCGGATTCTCTGCGGGTCAACGCGCCACAGCAAGGTCTTTATTGGCTGGCTACAGCCTGCCTGAGAAGTTGCGGCTGCTATTTTATGTATTGAGAAATGGTCCCCGGGGCTGAAAATTTATTTGAAAAGTGAGTTAAGGGGCTAGGGTAGAGATACAGCCAATAAATTGTCTTATAATGTTTTTTTCTCAACGCCCAGGAATGTGTGGATCTCCCATGGTACTCAGCGTGACCCCGTCCCCTGCGGAACTGTGAATCCTGATGCAGCTCATTAGAGGCCCTGCCCCTTTTGTCCACCACTCTGCAAAGACGCCTCCTGTCGCACTATTGGTTGGGGGATGAAATCCCCTTGGCTGCTGAGGGTCCGCGGGGCCAAGAAGCCCTACTGTTACCTCCAGTAAGTCCCATTCAGCGGGATTGCTGAGAGCTTGTCGGAGGCCCCACCCCCTTTCTCCAACACTCTGCAAACATGCATCCTGGCCCACTACTTGAATGAAGTCCACTTGGATGCTGAGGGGCCTTGGGGGGCAAGAACCCCTCCTGTTACCTTCAGTAAGT
The DNA here is from genome assembly GCF_964204655.1 of Triturus cristatus. Classification (NCBI taxonomy): domain Eukaryota; kingdom Metazoa; phylum Chordata; class Amphibia; order Caudata; family Salamandridae; genus Triturus; species Triturus cristatus. The sequence goes on from NC_140582.1 coordinate 504,566,157, forward strand.
CTGCACAGCAGATTGCTGAGAGCTCATCGGAGGCCCACCCCTTACTAAACTACTCTGCAAACACACCTTCTTGTGCGCTACTGGTTGGAGGAGGAAGTCCCCTTGGATGCTGAGGTTCCTTGAAGGCAAAGAGTCCCTCCTGTTACCAACAGTAAGTGCCACGCAGTGGGATTGCTGAGAGGTCGTCAGAGGCCCCCTAGCACACTACTAGTCTGGGGATTAAGTTCCCTTGGATGCTGAGGATCTTTGGGGCCAAGAACCCCTCCTGTTACCACCAGTAAGTTCCACACAGTGGGATTGCTGAGAGCTCATTGGAGGCCCTGCCCCCTTTATCTACCCACTGTACATAGTGGGCTGCACACACACCTACTCACAGATCCATAAAGCCACTCAGAAACGCACTCACACACCCACACATCTACTCACACAATCAATCAGTGACACTTATAAAGCGCGCTACATACCCGTAGGGTCTCAAGGCGCTGGGGGGGGGGTGCCGCTACTGCTCGAACAGCCAGGTCTTCAGCTTCTTTCTGAAGGAGAGGTGGTCTTGGGTCAGGCGCAGGTCGGACGGGAGGGAGTTCCAGGTCTTGGCGGCCAGGTAGGAGAAGGACCTTCCTCCTGTAGTCGCTCTTCGGATGCGGGGGACGGCGGCGAGGGCGTGGTTGGCTGATCGGAGGTGGCGTCTGGGAGCGTAGAAGTTGACTCGGCTGTTGAGGTAGCTCGGGCCTTGGTCGTGCAGGGCTTTGTGTGCGTGGGTGAGGAGGCGGAAGGTGATTCTCTTGTTGACGGGGAGCCAGTGAAGGTCTCTCAGATGTCCGGAGATGTGGCTGGATCGTGGGATGTCGAGGATGAGTCTGGCTGAGGCGTTTTGGATCCGCTGGAGTCTCTTCTGGAGCTTGGCGGTGGTACCGGCGTAGAGGGCGTTACCGTAGTCCAGTCGGCTGGTGACGAGGGCCTGGGTGACGGTCTTCCTGGTCTCTGTGGGGATCCACCAGAAGATCTTCCGTAGCATGCATAGGATGTTGAAGCACGCCGAGGAGACGGTGTTGACTTGCCTGGTCATGGAGAGGGAGGAGTCCAGGATGAAGCCCAGGTTTCGTGCATGGTCTGTCGGTTTGGGTGCGGTGCCCAGGGCGGGAGGCCACCAGGAGTCGTCCCAGGCGGAGGGTGAGGAGCCCAGGATGAGGACCTCCGTCTTGTCCGAGTTCAGTTTCAGGCGGCTGGTCGTCATCCACTCAGCTACCTCTTTCATCCCTTCGTGCAGGTTGGCTCTGGCGGCGGTGGGGTCGTTGGTCAGGGAGAGGATCAGCTGGGTGTCGTCGGCGTAGGAGATTATGCTGAGGTGGTGTTTGCGTACGATGGCCGCGAGGGGGCTCATGTAGACGTTGAAGAGGGTGGGGCTCAGGGATGATCCTTGGGGGACGCCGCAGATGACTTCGGAGGCCTCTGACTTGTACGGTGGTAGGCGGACTCTCTGTGTTCTTCCGTCGAGGAAGGAGATGATCCATTCCAGCGCCTTGTCCTGGATTCCGATGTTGCTGAGGCGCCGTACTAGGGTGCGGTGGCAGACCGTGTCGAAAGCCGCGGAGAGGTCTAGGAGGATGAGGGCCGCTGTTTCTCCATTGTCCATCAGGGCTCGGATGTCATCGGTGGCGGCGATGAGGGCGGTCTCGGTGCTGTGTTTGGCTCGGAAGCCGGACTGTGAGGGGTCGAGGGATCCGTTCGTCTCGAGGAAGGCGGCCATCTGCTTGTTGACGGTCTTCTCGATGACTTTGGCTGGAAACGGGAGAAGCGAGATGGGGCGGTAATTCTTGAGGTCGGTGGGGTCCGCTGTTGGTTTCTTGAGTAGAGCGCTGAGTTCAGCGTGTTTCCAGCTCTCAGGGAAGATGGCGGTGTCGAAGGAGGTGTTGATGATGTCTTGCAGGTGGGGTGCGATGACAGCGTCGGCCCTGTTGAAGACGTGGTGAGGGCAGGGGTCGGTCGGTGATCCGGAGTGGATGGAGTTCATCGTGCGGATGGTGTCTTCGGTGCTGATCGGGGTCCAGGCGTGGAGGGTGGTGGTGGGGGGGGGTGGTTGGTCGGTCATGGTGTGCGTTGGTTGGTTGTTGAAACTGCTGTGTATGTCCGTGATCTTGTTGTGGAAGTATGAGGCGAGGGAGTTGCAGAGGTCTTGCGATGGGGTGATGTCGTTGTTTCCTGCGCTGGGGTTGGAAAGCTCTTTCACGATGTTGAAGAGTTCCTTGCAGTTGTGTGCGTTGTTGTCCAACCGGTCCTTGAATGCTGTTTTCTTGGCGGCGCGGATCAGCTGGTGGTGTTTCCGGGTGGCAAGTTTGTAGGAGGTCCTGTTGTCCGGTGTCGGTTCCCTTTTCCAGACTTTCTCGAGGGCTCGGCAGTTCTTCTTGGAGCTCTTGAGTTCGTCGGTGAACCATGGGGCCTTCTTGCTGCCGGGTCTGCTAGGCGGGGTCCTCAGCGGGGCGAGTTCGTCCGCGCAGTTGCTGATCCACTTCGTGAGGTTGTCGGCGGCCTGGCTGGGGTTCGCTGAGCTGGCAGGGGGGTGCTGGCTCAGGGAGGTGGCGAGCTGGTCTGCTGTGATCTTGTTCCAGCTTCTGCGGGCGGTCTGTTGCTGGTGATGGTGGGACGTCGATCTCTTGAAGGTGAAGTGGACGCAGCTGTGGTCCGTCCATTGAAGCTCTGTGGCGTGGCTGAAGTCGATGTCTGTGCTGGATGAGAAGACGGCGTCGAGTGTGTGTCCGGCGAGGTGGGTGGGGGTGGACACCAGTTGCTTGAGTCCCAGGTTGGCGAGGTTGTCGAGCAGGGTGCTGGTGTTGTGGTCGTTGTTGTTCTCCAGATGGAAGTTGAGGTCTCCCAGGAGGATGTAGTCGGCGGAGGGGAGGGCATGCGGGCTGATAAAGTCGGCGATGTCCTTGCTGAATTGCGTGCGTGGTCCAGGGGGTCGGTAGATCAGGGTGCCTCTGAGGGTGGTGTTCGGGTTGGTGTGGATCTGGAAATGTAGGTGTTCGGCGCTGGTCAGGGTGTTGTCGGTGCTGGTCGTGAGACGGATGGTGCTCCTGTGGATGATGGCGATGCCTCCTCCCATCTGGTTGGCGTTTCGGTCCCTCCGGACGATCTTGTAGCCCTCTGGGATGGCGATGGCGATGTCGGGAGCTGAAGAGGCGTTCATCCAGATCTCCGTGAGGAAGGCAACGTCTGGAGTTGTGGTGTCAAGGAGGTTCCAGAGTTCGATGGCATGTCTGTGGACGGAGCGGGTGTTGATCAGGATGCACTTGAGGTGGGTGCTGCTGGTGTTCGGCTTGGCGGGTGCTGGTGCGAGGCAGGTCCGGATGCAGGTGAACTTGCAGGCGTGGCAGCTGAAGGGTCCGTGGGTGCGTCTTGGGGTGGCTTGGTGGCATTCTGGGAGTCGGCCGGTGTTGAGAGCGAAGAGGGTGGCGGCAGAGTACGTCAGGCGGGTAGGTCGGGGTCTTCGAGGTCGAGGTCCAGGGGTCCTGGCGCTGGGCGCGGTTCGGTCGCGGACGGGCGCAGACGGGCTTACCTTTGGCGCGCCTTCGGCGCACAATCGGCGCGCCCGCTGCGCGTTACCGCTGCGCGTTCGCACGGTCGCCATTTAAGGCGAAGTGCGCGGGTGGGCGGGGCAGCTGGGAGGCGGGAGCGGGGAGGGTAACAGAAGTCAAAAAGGGGCGGGGACAAGCTGCGGTGGCGGGAAGGGAGGGCGGGGGGCGACGAGGTAGGCGGACAACAAGGAAGGAGAGCAAACACGGAGAATACAATAAAACAGGCACAAATAAACGTTACAACAGGGGAAAAAGAAGGTTAAACTAAGCAAGCACAATATACCGTCAAAACAAGGCAAAAAACACTCGCAGCGGCGGCAGCCGGCAAACGAGGCAGCAGCGAGGCAGAGGGCAGGCAGGGGTCACACGCAGCAGCTGGTGGCCGTGCGGCGCGGGGGTGTCCCACAGGTGGGTCACACTCACCTGCGTCGCACGGTCGCCATTTAAGGCCAAGTGCGCGGGTGGGCGGGGCAGCTGGGAGGCGGGAGCGGGGAGGGTTACAGAAGTCAAAAAGGGGCGGGGACAAGCTGCGGTGGCGGGAAGGGAGGGCGGGGGGCGACGAGGTAGGCGGACAACAAGGAAGGAGAGCAAACACGGAGAATACAATAAAACAGGCACAAATAAACGTTACAACAGGGGAAAGAGAAGGTTAAACTAAGCAAGCACAATATACCGTCAAAACAAGGCAAAAAACACTCGCAGCGGCGGCAGCCGGCAAACGAGGCAGCAGCGAGGCAGAGGGCAGGCAGGGGGCACACGCAGCAGCTGGTGGCCGTGCGGCGCGGGGGTGTCCCACAGGTGGGTCACACTCACCTGCGTCGCACGGTCGCCATTTAAGGCCAAGTGCGCGGGTGGGCGGGGCAGCTGGGAGGCGGGAGCGGGGAGGGTTACAGAAGTCAAAAAGGGGCGGGGACAAGCTGCGGTGGCGGGAAGGGAGGGCGGGGGGCGACGAGGTAGGCGGACAACAAGGAAGGAGAGCAAACACGGAGAATACAATAAAACAGGCACAAATAAACGTTACAACAGGGGAAAAAGAAGGTTAAACTAAGCAAGCACAATATACCGTCAAAACAAGGCAAAAAACACTCGCAGCGGCGGCAGCCGGCAAACGAGGCAGCAGCGAGGCAGAGGGCAGGCAGGGGGCACACGCAGCAGCTGGTGGCCGTGCGGCGCGGGGGTGTCCCACAGGTGGGTCACCCACTCACAGACGCATATAGCCACTCACACATCCACTCACAAACCCATACAGCCATTCACAAACCCACTCACACATCCATACAGCTACTCACACACCCACCCAGACATCCACATAACCATTCATACACCCAGTCACAAACCCATACAGCCACTCACACACCCACTCTGAAAGATTAGAGGGTACAGTTAGGAAATAAAATTAAATACACTTTTGAAATTCACTAACAAAAACAAAGGTTACAGGGCCGTTATAGTTAGGAAATAGAATTTAAAAAACCTTAGAAATTCACTGAAAAAAACAAAGGTTACAAAGATGTTATAGTTAGGCTCAGATTTAACTAGTACAAAACCATTGAAATCCAGCAGTTATAGTTACCTGAGCTAGCTATAACTTATGCCCCTGCAATGCATTGCATTACACATATTACATCACTCATGACATGGTCAGTGACATGACTGATGACATCTCAGATGACTTAACTGATGACATCACTGTTGGTGACGTCATCCACAGAAGCACTCTAGCATCCACTCCCATACCCACACAACCACTCAAACACCCACTCACTGATCCATAGAGCCACTCACACACCCACTCACACACCCACTCAGTCACCCATACAGCCATGTTTTTTTTACTGACTCTTCTGAGGAATGGAGTTTAATAGAGAGCTATGATGCTAGTGGACTGTCTGGACCTAATGGGGGTTGACTGATACCCTGGGTTCCTCGTGGCAGCACCCTCAAGATGTCCATCTCTCTGCAGCACCGACTCTGTAATTTTAAGTACACCGAATGATTGGAGTGGCCAGATAAGGGGAATGGTATTAGGGAGGGTACTACAAGAAGGGAACATGGAATTATATAACCAGAAGAATTCCATTAACCATGGGGCCCTAGTAATACTTCTCTTACTCGTTTGCAGAATGAGTTTCTTTACCACAAATTGTAATGGACCAACTTCTCACCTGTAACTGGAAGAAGAAAGGTTTCAAACTGTTTGTTCTTAGTGCACTCTGGAGTGGTCTTTAGGTAAAACAACTTAGGTTGAGAGTCCATACGTTAGTGTCATGCAGGTTCCTGAAAGGCTTTATGAGCAGATTTGGGTACTAACTGTTACGATATGAGTCTATGGCACAGTAACACATAAACACGGGAGGTACACCAAAGACTGCAAGTGCATGCAGACAATGGCACATCATATCACACCACACGAAATCACAGCTGATTGAACTGCCACTTTCTGATTGGCTGAGACGATGGCCTAGACAGGCAGAACATACCTCTCCCATCAGGGGCGGATGATTACACACACTGTATATTCTGTGCTCATCCTTGGCTAGCTTGGCACTGAGCAGTCAGGCGTATCACAGAGGAAATGTGTGAAGCATTGGCACAGCACTCACTCACAATAAATACACTGAGTGTCACAAAAAGAGACATCACACATGATGTATGTAAATAACATTTGTATTCAACACAAAAAAATCAACACAACATGAACATCATGCATTTCTGGGCATAAATCACACTTGGAGGTATTACTAGCCTTACTAGGCCCAACCGTGTTGAAATGACATGCATAGTATGCACACACAGGACAAATCCTATTCTAGACCCCCACCCCAGCACCCTTATGCTGTGCAGCACGTTGTCCTCCCCAGGCCCACCCTAGCAATTTTATAATTCAATACCACACAGTTAAAGGTTGCACATCAGGTCGCTACGATATCAGAAATATGTACATACAAAGAATTCTAACACTTTTTAGCAGCACCATGGGGTGAGGCAGCACGGGTAAAACCAATGTCAAATGTAGTGTTCGTCTAGCAAGAAATTAACATGCAAAGCAACACTGCCAGCCAGTGCCGTGAATGACAGGCAGTCCGCAGGCTGTCACTCCCACATACACACTCACTTCGAAAAAATACACAGTGCAACTGATATCAGGCAGGTCTGTATGGAATGCGCTTCCCACATACGCACCCAGCACCCTAATGTGGTGCACTTATACCCAGCAGGTCAATTGATACACACTGCTGACCCCGTGGCCCCAAGCCTTCCTCCACCCTCCAAATCATCCTGACTATCCTGCACCCACAGATTGGAAGATAACTAGCCCTCCCCCAGATACTAGGCCATATGCATCCAAAGTAACACTTATTCAGGGTCTCAGGGAAGCAGGTGGGGGTAGGTAGAAGGACTAATTAGGAGGCAGTCATCAAAGGGGGTTGGTAGCTACTCGAGAAGTTGACCCACAGGATGTGAAGCAGAAAGGTCCAAGGGCAATAGTCAGTCACACCAAAGGGGTCAACAAGAGCCTTCCAGCACCAGCCCAGTTATGCAAAGCAGAGGGGGGGTCACTCAGTCTCTTCCGATTGTTCTCAGAAGCGTTCCTCCAGCCCAGTAAAAACCCTCTCACCACCCATATCGCTGGGGTCAGGTGAGGAAAGTGCGGTTGATCCACCATGCTGAGGGTCAAAAAGGGAACAATCGATGACTGGAGAATGAAGCAGGGGGTCTCTCGGATGGAGGAGGCACCCTGTCAAGTACACGTCGATGAGATTTGCACCCAGGCAATCTTGGCATAACGTCTGCCGCACGATGACACAGGTCACACCAGACCATTCTGGTCACACACAATGAAGAGTTGCAATTAACGTACCTCCCTGGAAACGAGGCAAAACATTCAGTGCACAGTGATATTGGTCGCACTAGACAGTTACGGTTCAACACACAGGTGCTAGTTCAGCAATGTCTCACGAGGTAGAATGGGGCACTATTAAGGTTATACCCCCACCTCCGAGGGTAGCAACATGTGAATTGGATATCGCACGCAATGAGCATAAAATCGGTGTGTCGCACAAAAGAGATGCAGCACAATCGACGAAGTGGACCACGCTGGATCCCATGACCGTTGAATCTGCTCACCACCAAGAAGCTTATGTGCGCTGAGGTCTCCAACATGCGGGGGCCACATGACTTAGATGTGGGCAAGACTTTGGGGCTCCACACAAGGCAATCCGGGCTCTAGGCACAATTCTTAGTTCCACGCTCATGCCGTGCTACCAGATGGGATCCAGCAGACGATGTGGGCACTTGGGAGGGCACTGCTCTCCAGGTGTCACAAGTAGATGGTGTGGGTCCCTCGTCAGATATCCTTGGTGTACCTGAGACCTTCGAAAGAACAAGGGCCAAACCAACAAGACCTTGGAGAGCACTTCACAGGGTTACAAACAGCAGCAGGTAGTCGGCCTAGGACAGCCATTATTCAGGAAGGGCATGCAGTCCCTTTCAATAGCACTAATCCTCCTTGTGCACAACAGATTCCTCTGGCAGGGTGCACCATGCTGTTCCAGGTTCTCCACAAGGGTATCTCTGCCCTGCTGAGGTATGGAACCAGTAGTTATACTATAGTGTGCCTTTGAAGTTGGGGTGGTTCAAAAGGTCTCCCTTTCAACCACAGATGTCTCCTGTTAATTTCAGTCCAGTCTGCCATGAGGCAGAGGAAGGCAGATCTCCATCTTTAGTGAGGCCATGATCTGGCTCCAGAGGCACAGTGCCAAAACCTCTCCCTCCAATCCATCCAGCCAGGCCTGCAAATGGCACAAGTCTGTCATTTCAGTTGCATGCCCAGAGTATTATAGCTGGGGAATGGCCTGATGTGCCCCCCCCCAACCTCTAGTGTGTACCGGAGCCAAGCACAAAGGCACACAGAGAGTATGAGCAAAGAAATTCCCACTTTCTAGAAGTGGCATTTCTATGCGAATCATTACAAAACTACCTTTACCACTGCAAAGGGTTTGTCACTGCAAATCCAATGAAAGGAAACATTGTGAGGCTGCGCCACTGCAATCCATTATTGTAGCCCGAATTATTTTCATCCATTCCCCCATGTTGGCCTATGGGACAAGCAACCCTCATAGGTAGTGAAAACACACATGGGTATTCCTCACTACCTGGGTAGGGAACACGCATTTGTGTACCTGCTCTGCTTTCACCTACCAGTCGCTTCACTCCTTAAGATGTACCCTCAGGATGCTCTGGCGGTAGAGAAAGGTCCTCTCAGGATGGCTAGAGATTGAAACAATCCAGCATGATAGATGCGCAATTGTGCGCACAGACCTGCAATCGCAGGTTCGACATATGTTTAGAGTCATGATCAGTGCAAATTCAAAGACGCACATCAGCTGCAATGACAGGCTGGACAAATGTTTAGAGACATCATTTGTGCAAATGCGCACACAGGCCTGCAATGGCAGGCTGGACACCAGTTTACCAGCACCACCAGTGCGAGTGTGCACACAGGCATGCATTGACAGACCTGACCTGTGTTTAGAAACCTCAGGTAAGCACCACTTTCTAATGTACATAGGAAGGGCACCCTCACGTTCACACAGCATTTACTGTAGGAAAGTGCACCACACCCTAAGGCCACAACAAGAGAATCAGCCACACCCAGGAGGTGTCCCAGGAGGAGAGTCGATCCCCTAGCTAGGGAAAACCCACGAGGGTTCGTCCCTACCCAAGCAGGGAACACGCAGGTGAACACGCAGGTTTGCCTACCCTGCCACTCACCTACCCCGATCTTCACCCCTCATGACTTACCCTAGGGCTGCTCTGGTGGTAGGTAAAGGCCCCCTCAGGGTTGGCTAATCAGTGAGAAAGGCAAACCTCAGCATGATACATGTTTGATAGGCTGTTCCAGTGAGTGGCACTATCAGTGTTGCATTCCACTACTAGCTAGTTCACTACCCATCCTGGGTATGTGGTAAACCTTTTTTCAGGGCAATCACAGGTACGCTACCTAAACCAATCAGTAAGAATGCTACCCTGGCATGTGTTGGAAGGGTTTATGCACTTTCCTTCTGCAGTACAGTGGGAAAGTGCCATGAGTCCTAAGGTCTTGAAAAGAGAGTCGGCAAAAACCAGCAGGAGAAAAAGCAAAACGTTTTAGGGAAATCCCCCTAAGAAGGGCCATGCCCAACTACAGCACGCACAGGAAGGAGCAGAGAGGAGCCATGACATGGACAGGATTGCTGTTGGAGGTCCCAAGCAGGCCTGAGTGCAACAATGATCCAAACATCACTGAGGATGTAGCTTACGCAGCATATAGTTGAAGCAGGGTGAAAGTGGGCATTTGCAGCTGCAGTGACGCTGAACAACTTGCTGAAAACCTTGATGGAAGTGCAGCACATGGATGAGAACTTCAAAGACAGCCAGTTCTGGAGATTCTGAAACTGCCTAAAGTAACTCCCAACATGGTGGACAATATCATCTCCGGTTGCATTATTTGCTTCCTGCCACAAACTTCTTACACTTCATTTACTATAGAGTGGTCCAGATTGGCCAATGTCCTTTTTCATGATTTGATGTGATATCATGGGACAGATACGGGCCTAATGACCTCTCCAGTTTTGTTTGTTTTTCTGCCCATCCCCCACCTACTCACCAGTGTGACCTGAATGAGTGTGCTTTAGCTGCAAAATGAGATAAAGTTACTTTTGGTTTGGACAGCATGCCTGGTCATCCCAGTCCTGGGAGGGTAAGGTTGGGGTACTGTGAAGTTGTTGAATCTGTTAAGTTCTTGTTTAATGTTGTTTATGCGTGCTGAAGTGGTGAGGTGTAAAATGTTGGCATGTACGAAATCTCTGGGGGTAGTCTAACCAATACACTTCATATGCATTAAGTGATGCCTACGCTGACACAGCTAGTGGGGCAGGTTGAAAAGGTCCCATTGAATATGATGGGTCTTAAGTTCCACAGTTAACACTATGATGTACAAACCTATATCAACAGGGAGGGAGCCCAAATTGCATTTCTCCACCAAAGGCACCTCACGCAATGTGAGGGGGAGGCCCATGGAGTTTTAATTTGGATCAGACTGGGCACCTCCTTTCAGCCCCTGATGGAAATAATTGACCCAGAAGGGAGGTATGTTGTGGAGACGGGTAGGTTGGAGGGGAAAAGCATTGTGCTGATAAATATTTATGCAGGTTTGAACTTCCCTTGGGTCATTGGGGGCTTTTTAATCATTTAGAAGATGTGGACTTGGATAGGTCATATTCCCCCCGTGTCTGGAACACATAAGTTGGCTAATGTCCTAAGCACTTGGAGGGCTTACTGGGAGATTGTGGATAACTGGAGAATACATAACCCTAGGCAAGGGAGTACTCCTTTTATTCTGGCTTGCATGATTTGGATGTCAGGTTGGGCAAATTTCTTTGCTGCGCTCAAATACATGTAAATGTCACGCATGCTGAGTATTTAGCCTGGATGTATTCTGAAGTTAGTCTCTTGTTTATGACTCCCAACTTTGAATCTCAATATAAACCTCTTAGAGGAAGCCGTATTGACGACCTCTCTGGGGGAAGCGATCACTAATTATTGTGCAGAAAATGTAGGCACAGCATTCTCGATCATGGTGGAATGTGAGGCCTTCAAAATAGTGATGAGGGAACACTGCATGGCCAGCAGGGTTGACTGTGGGCACGATTCAACTCATAGCATAAGCAGTTTATAAATACACTTGAGAAGGAGCTGCTGGGAGGTACCATAAACCGGGAGTGCCTCTGGGAGGAAAAGGATAAGCTGGTGGCTTTGGTATAAAAGCTGAAGGGGTATGATTATTGGTCATATACTGTAAGGTCATAGCCAGAAGCTAATGGCCACACCTGAAGGCAAAGTTGTGTTCTTGTAGCTAGAGATAAATTAAACATTTAAAGTTTATTATGACTGCATCTATTCAGCTAGAGTCACTTCAAGTAACCAAGACAAAGCAGACTATGTGACAGGCACTCCCTTACTAGGCTGATGTTAGAGGAGTCAACCATACTGGTGTTAAAATAGCGATACAAGAAGGGAAAGCAGCCATAAAGGAGATGGCTGGGGGCTGTGGACCGGGCTAAGCTGGTCTGCTAATTCAATTCTAAATGGCTTGCATAGATGTGCTAGCCCCCAAACTAACAAACGTTTTAAATACAGCTGGGAAGGTGGGATCAGGGAAACAGTCATTGTCTCACTCCTTAAAATGGATGAAGACGCACAGTAGGTAGGCTCATATCTACCGCTGTCAATAGTTCATGCTCATTGTAAAATATGATTCAAAATTATAGCAAGCAGGTTGCTCCCTAGGCTGAGCAGCTTGGTTCTCCCTGATCAAATAAGGCTCACCCCCAAAGGAAGCACCATGCCTGATATCAGGAGGTTTATCCAGGGAACGGGTGACCCTTTGATTTCATGCCCTACAGCTTTAGTGTTATCTACTGACATTGAAAAGGACTTTGATTCTATCCAGTGGGCATTTTTATACACAGTAATGACCAGCATTGGACTGGGCTTTAGGTTTCTGGCGTGTACTAGATTATTATATACTAATCCAGTGGCGAGAGTCCAACCAGGTAGCTTAATATCAGAATCCTGTATAGTAGGTAGGGGAACTTGACAGGGATGTCCTTCTCCCCTGTCCTATTTGCCTCAGCAGTGGAACCCTTAGCCTTGAGGATGTGAGAGGGGTGTTGTTGTAAGGGGATACAGATGGATGGTTCCCCATTTTATATTTGACTATATGCAGATGTCATGTTGTCGTATCTGCATGGGGAGGCATCAGATGTGCAGGGTGCAGTTAAGGCACTGTGAGACTTTGGTATGCTCTTAGGGTTATAGGTGACCTGGGACAAGGCATGTGGATACGTGGCCAAGGAAATGGAAGACTTGAGCAGACCATGACCGCTAAGCATGAAACCCACCACAAAAAAACATCTAGTTGTCCGACTGCATAGATCTGAGAGCAGGCTGCTGGAGGGTAACAATGTGACAGCACTGACTTCTCTTAGACAAGCTATTACCTTTGGGAACATGCTCCTGATCTCTGTCATGGGAAAAATAGCTTTATTGAAATGATTATGCTACCAATATTACTGTACTTTTTCGCTTCCCTGCCCATTTAGGTCCCAACAGCAGTGTTTCATGAAGTAGATCGCATATTGATGGACCTAGTTTGGGGGACGAAAAGAAGTAGAGTGGTACCATCAAAGTTTAGACTCCTTATGAAGAAAGGGGGCCTTCCCACTCCAGACTTTGAGCTTTACTATCTGGCTGCAATTTGCTGGGAAGGAGCGACTCCGGGTGACCCTGGTACACCTTCATGGGCTCTCCTAATGCAATTACTGCTTGACCCATTCAAGAAAGCACTTGCTAAGAATGAGGGCTTTTTAGTTAGGACTTCTCGATTTGCTTGGACATGTGCCTTACAGGGAACACATCAGCACTTGTTTCTAGGTAGCGCTTCGTGTTAATTCCTATAGCGCTTTGGTGGTGTCGTTTATTTTAACTAAATATTTTTAAATGTTCTTTATTAACTATTAATGCTCCTAACCATCTGTTTTTAAACTTTTTTAATCTGCACCGTTTTATTGTTTTTTTGGGCATTACTCACCGTAGCAGCTCACTTGTCGCTTGACAGACTCTTCCTTCTCCCTGGTCCACCGCAGCTCCACTGTGCTGTTTGTGTGGAGGGAGTGAAGACGGTTATTCCTTTTTCTCGGCCGCCATTTCTTGCACACATGGAGGTTAGCGGTCTAGTTGCTGGGATCTTCTGGGCTCTTACTCCTCCTTCTTTGTTAAAAGTGCAGCATGGCGCCAACGCGCAGCGTGTTTGAAGGTAGCGCTTTGTGTTAATTCCTATTGCGCTTTGGTGGTGTCATTTATTTTAACTATATATCTTTATATGTTCTTTATTAACTATTAATGCTCCTTACAATCTGTTTTTAAGCTTTATAAATCTGCACCGTTTTATTGTTCTTTTGGGCATTACTCACCGTAGCAGCTCACTTATAGCTTGACAGACTCTTCCTTCTCCCCGGTCCACCGCGGCTCCACTGTGCTGTTTGTGTGGAGGGAGGGAAGACGGTTGTTTCCTTTTTCTCAGCCGCCATTTCTTGCACACAGAGAGGTTGGCAGTCTAGTTTCTGGGATCTTCTGTGCTCTTCCGCCTCCTTCTGTGTTAAAAGTGCAGCATGGCACGGTCACGCAGCGGACCCGCGCAGTGGGCGCACTGCAGGCGTGCAAAAGGCAGGTCCATCTGCGCCCGTCCGCGGCCAGCTCGCGCCTAGCACCAGGACCCCTGCTCCTTTCTTACCAGATGTGAAAGACCTAAGAAAAGAGGGGGCGGTTTGGCTCTCATATACCGAAATACCTTAATGGTAAAGATAAATATGGTCCCCTCTACGATGTGTAAGGCACTCAATTTTAACATAACGCTTTCCAATCATCAATCTTTTAAGGGGATCCTCCTGTACCTCCCACCGGGCCCCAGGGGTGACTTCTTATCACTGGTAGTTAATGTACTTGAACCCGCCGCAGGTGAATCTAGCTTTACTATTTTAGGGGGCTTTAATTTTCATCTGGAAGCCACTGATGACAAGGACTCTATATCCAATACCTCTGAGTTAGATTCTATAGGACTCTATCAAAGAGTCAGAGGTTCCACCCATTTGGCCGGTCACACGCTTGATGGTCTATTCACTAATGACGAGCAGATCTTGGTAAAGGAGACCTTTCCTCTGATGTGATCTGATCACCATGCAATACTATTCGATATCTGTATTCTGCACCCCATTTCCCCATATACTAGGTCAGACCCCCCTAAACTGTTTAAAACTTGGAGTGGTATAGACCAGGCTCTTCTTAAACAGTATTTATCTAATACTCAGCCAGAAGCTATTCTAGATCCAGAACTGGCCACTACAAACTATAAGGACTGGCTCCAAAACGCCTTTGCTAAACTAGTCCCGTATAAAACAGCTTCCAAAAACAGGAGTACTCTCTCGGCCCGTGGTTCTCTGAGGCTCTGAGGCTGGAGAACCAACGGTGCAGGAAACAAGAGAGGCGCTGGCACCTAGAGTATGACAGCCAGGAGAAATCCTTTTATAAACTAGCACTGGCTAACTATAAACAAATCTTACTAAAAGAAAAAAGTAGTTACTATACAAGGAGAATAGAAACCGCACAAGATTCCACCAAACACCTGTTTCGGGTGGTGTCTAAATTGGCAGTGCAGGCAGGCAGTGATGCAAATGTAGCATCCCAAGCTTTTTGTGACTCTTTAGCCCTCAGTTTCCAGTATAAGGTTGGGCATATCTACTCAAACTTTAATGCTTCTGTCGAGGTTACAAGTCAGCTGGATTTAAACAGCAAGGGGCTAGACAGCTTTGCCTTCAGGGAATTTGGGCCAGTTTCTGCAGAACAGATAACCGATCTGGTGAGCACAGCTAAATCGGGCTCACCGTTTGATCCCTGTCCCCCCTTGGTTCTGAAACTGATTCCAGACATTATAGGCACTAACTTGGCTAATATTTTCAACTCTATGTTTAGCTCAGGCATCTATCCCTCCCAATGGAAAAGGCTTCTATTCTCCCACTGCTAAAAAAACCTAATTTGGACCCAGGGGATACTAACAATTTTCGACCAATTGCACGTCTCTCATTGCCAGCTAAACTGGCTGAAAAAAATATGAACGATCAATTAGCCCAATACATTTATAAGAATAAGCTGTTGGATGAAACACAGTTTGGCTTTAGGATAGGCCACAGTACAGAGACGCTACAAAAGTGTGTTTGATTGGTTCTGATGCTCCGTCCATCACCACCCCCTTTTGTACCGCTTTGTTCGCCATAAGTTGGCAGGGTATGCTCAGATGTTGAGTCCCTTGCTCACTTTGCCACTGGAGTCAAGCAAACCTGGCTGAAGACGGCTGAAATGCCAGAAACCAGTCCTAGGAAGCTTGTTTCCGGTCCAGGGAAGGCATGGCTTTGCAGTTCGGGCTGGACTGTTCCCATGAGGCACAGGGTCAGACTGATTTGCATATGGCCATGTCTGAACTTGGGTGGCAGAGTGGGCTAAAGAACGGTGATGGATAAAACCCAGATCTGTTGACTGGGTGTGAGTGTATGATTGGTTCTGATGCTCCATCCATCACCACCCCCTTTTGTACCACAGTACAGAGACAGCACTCATCAAAGCTACCAATGTTATTAGGTTTGTGCCAGACAAAGGAGGAGCAGCCATTCTTGTGCTACTGGACTTATCCGCAGCATTTGACATGGTTGATCATGGCCTGCTGATCAACCGGGTCTCTGCACTAGGCATTGGGAACAAGGCAAAAACCCTTTTGACCTCTTTTTTATCGAAATGTACCCAGCTAGTTAGCCTGGGTGATTTCGACTCTCCAGTTTTCTCACTTCCATGCAGAAGTGAAAAAACTGGAGAACCAGGGTTCTTAGTAAGCTGCAGTTGGTGCAGAATGCGGCTGCCAGGATACTCTCGGGCACTCCTAAATTGAAATCCATCTTCAAGGTGATTAGACAGCTTCACTGGCTGCCTATAAGAAGCAGAACAAAATTCAAAGCACTCTGCATTGCCTATAAGGCCATTCATAACATAGGGCCAAACATTTTTAAGAATTAATTCCAGTTACACACTCCAATCAGCAGGTGCTAACCTTCTTGTTGTCCCAAGAACCTATAGATCCAATTGGGGCGACAGAAGTTTCATAGTTGCCACGGCTAAGCTGTGGAACTCTCTTCCCGCTCAGATTAGAGCCAGTCCTACTCTACTGTCATTCAGGAAACAAATAAAAACATGGCTCTTCAATTAATAGTTTTTTTCATCAAGGCCATACCTTCTGTAGCACTTAGCGCCACCAACGGGTATTTGCGCGCTTTATAAGTTGTTTAACATTACATAACTTCCACTACACTTATATTATACCTTTATCCTCCTTGATGGTCTGGCCACACAAGGGAAACTGGAATGGATTGCGGGAGTGAGCGGATAAAGACCTTATAGTACTGGGCAGTTTATACGCTGGGACACTAGTTTGGGGTTTCAGGTACCCTGTGAGGAATATGATATACTACAAGGGCATTTTCTGCTACATGGGGCCCACTCAGGAGCAATATGTAAGTGGCAGAATGTGGGTGCACACCAACCCCCTGAATATGAGTGCTTACAATATTACTACCAGCACCATGTGTATATTACTCCCAAAAGAATTAACCATATGTTTTTTAAGTGCACGTACATGGTATTGGAGAAGCTTAATTTAGGCTGTTCCCTTTATATGTCACAATTATGCAATTATATATTCATACATGATATTATATTCACTGTGTGACTTGATTTCCTTAATGTGTGTGATATATTTAGCTGTATTCATGGAATGTAATCATCATAGAGACTAGGGATGCACATACAAGTGAACAAATGTTCAATTGAACCATGTAACAATGTTTTCTTTTATTCTGTTTTGCATTTATCCTTAAAGATATATGTGTGTATGTATAATTATGTATTCAAAGTTCTTGTTGCCATTCACTTAGCCTGACTACTCTTGCAGGTGCGTTATCATGCTTCTTGCTAGCTAGAGAAAGGCTTTTTGTTTGTATTACACTGTCCATATTGAGGCTTGCAGGGGGGAGCCTGGCAGTGACCTTGAAAAAATAAATGTCAAAGGAGGCCTTCTGTTTATCACGTACCAGGACAGTGGGACGCTCAAGGTTGTGGTCTGCAGTCCCAGTTTCAATGAGATGGGAAATTTAAGGGAGGGTGAAATACTCCTCTCAGTTAACAATTTGGTTGGTTCCTGGTGGTGTAAGAGGAGATAAGGATTTTTTTTAAACTCTTTTTCTATTAATTGGTGTTTCTATAGTTGGTTTGGCAGATTCCTTCTAGGCTCTGAGAGGGAACAGTCCTCTTGCTGAGCTTTTCCTAAGAGTGTAAAGATTTAAGCTTAACACTAATTTTCCTTTTTTCTCAAGTCTTCTACCGAGGTCTATACTATGCTGACAGCTTGTAGGCTCCCTAAAAAGAAACCCTGATTAGATGATCCTGTAGTCGATCTATGTTTAGGAGAGAGATGGGAAGTTTCTTTACAGAACAACTATTTACAACAATTTGTTTCATCATTTTTGTGGCAGTAACTTTTCTGTATCACGTTATTATGGCTTAATCTATCAAGATATTTCAGGTTACCAGCTGTACTGCTGTATCTCTTGAACCTATTTATATTCTGTCTATATACTGGATTGATTAATATCCTAAAATAAAATTGCTTAGATCATAATTATGATTCCTGGTCCTTATTGTAGAGTCACGTTGGCTTCACAAGTCAGAAATTTATTTCTGATGTCTTCTCCCTTACAGCTCTTCAAGTCAACCAACAAAGGTCCATACGACCAATGGGAAAAACATCTTTGATGACTTGACCAAGAGATTAAGGGGTAAGTACCAACACGCCATCAGTATCCTAGATGTAATAGAATGCTGTTTTTTTTCTAATGGTTTGTAAAGGCCCTTCACTTAGTGAATTTTGGGACAGGACAGGACTACCAATCATGAAATCCCCACTACCCTGACTGTGTACCTACTAAGTCACATCCTAAGAATCAAGGCTACCTCAGTGACAAGTAGATTCATAGATTTAGCATTAATATTAGCCAGACACTAAATAGTCATGAGTTGAAAGAGCCCCAGGGGTCCTGATCTGCAGAGATGTAGAAAGAACTTGGTATATTGGTGCAGTGTGAGGGCACAGCACGCAAACTCGAAGAGAGAAGTGTCAAAAACATAAAGCACAAGCATGGGATGTGATCATGGAGTTCTGCTCGACTATAGATGGCATACAATGCACAACTATTAATCATTTGTATACCATTACATTTACTGTATTATATGTGGAGGGCTAAGACGCCACCATGTGCACTGAATATGTTGTACTGCAATGCTTTCTAAGTTTGCTTATTAGGTAGAAAACCAAGGGGGCCCAAGAGCCCATAGGGACCTGGGGTAGTCAAAAATGTGCACAAAAAAATGATTGCTAGAATCCAAACTCAATGTTTACTAAACCACAAATTCTCATTTAATGAAGGTCCTATATATAATAACAAACAGCATGTGCCAGTGAGGAACAAGTGAGAAACATACATACTTGGTGCTCTTTGTAGTGAGATACACACACGTGACTAAAGTGATCAGTGTGTATATGAAGTAAATGAGAACACAGCCCGTTAGATTAAAATGAAACAATGCATATGGGATCTGTGTTTATAAGTCGCCTAGTTGTAGACTTGGTGGCCGATTCCGATGTTGTTCGGAAACTGTTTCGAACAAATCGGCCTCGGAATTGTCTAAGAAGGAATCGGGTCCTGCGAGTCTGAATGACCGATTACGATGTTTCCCAGCATCGTTCAGTCGGACTTGCATTGACTTCAATGGGAAACTGTGTTCCGAACGAGAACACAGACTCCCATTGAAAAAAGGGATGGTTGGAGAAAACCTTGCACCCTGTGGCAGGCACCCCATGGTGCCTGCCACATTGTGTATGGCTGGGAAGAAGGGTCTCTTGGGCACCCCCATGGGCCTCAATCGGAAGCCTCCGAGTGAAGGGTGGCCAGCAACGGGCCCCCAAAGACAGATTCCGACAGCCATTTCGAGTCTGGCAGACCAAATCGGAACGGCTGTCCAAATCGGTCATCGTAATTGCTTGTTCGAAAACGGTGTCTATAGAGCTGTACGATTCAGCTCTGAAAGATCGTGCTGTCTGAATGCCTTTCGGAACCGATTCGGACACCCAAACGGTTTCTGGGCTTCGTAATCGGTCGTTGGGAAATGTGTACGATTCGTTCAGAAACAAGGGTTCCGAATCAGATTCTGCAAAACCAAATCTCAATCGGAGCCTTTCCGAGCGGCATCGTAATAGGCCCTTTAGTCTTAGAGCATGTTTATTGTTAAAGTAATTTTGAAAAAATTCACCAAAAAAACTAGTATGAATAATGCTTTTCATGTATGCCAAAAGAATGACCATTTAAAAAAAGATGCAACCAAACTTTAAACAATAATTTAGGGTAATCTGAAAGATTATGGTGCCAATGCCTTTGTGAACTGACCCCAAAGTTGTGCACCTTAACACTAAAGGTAAAGTAACATACTTACCATTAATGGATAACCCAGGGTTAAACAGTAGCAATCCAAAAAGAAATCTTAGGGCTTTGTAGATTTCTGTGCACAGGTCTTGGAATTTTTGTGAATCCTAAGTAAACAAGCATTTGCCAAACCAAAAGGTCTGGCGTTGGCCGCCAGGTGTTTTGGCAATTATTATTTTGTTTTTGGGACATTTTATTGTTTGGAAGCTGACGCTCCTTCATCAATGTAAAAAATAAAAAGCATTTAGCCAAAGGCAAAAAAATGTTTTGCCTCAAAAAAGCACACATTACCATAGTACTCACTGGCACTGAAAGGAATTATATTGTGTGTGAGTGTGCTTATTGTGAATGGGCAGCATGCACAGCTCAGGGACGTCAGACAGTTGCTGAAGTGAGCTGACGCATTGTCCCCCTCAAAGGTAACTCAATACCTCAGAGATAGGGAGAGGTGCACTAAAAGGATAGATTTGTCCTTTTTTATAGAAGACCCCTCACTCACCAACCTAGTTGGTGACATGCTTCATTATCGGGGTCCCACCCGGATAGCCGAGTGCCATCCGGGTGTGCTGCGACACCTGATTACAGTGGAGCTGGTATTGTTTTCTTTTTTAGTGATGCAGGTGAAGGAAGTGGATTAAAAATTGGTCAGATTTAACTCTCTATGAAAAATTATTTAATCCTGGAGCAACTGAACAATATTAAAAAGATCAGGAGATACCGTGTAAGGTTAGATTGACCTGAGGTATCAAAAAAATTGAGGTGAAGGAAAAAAGTGAAATAGGTCTACATGTTTCAACCTTATGGGAAAACTATCCAGGTTTTCGTCAGGACCGATGTTGATAACCAGGGCGGTCTACACACGCTAAGGTGTACCCTACCCTTGGTTAGAATAAAAAACCCTTCATGTACTTACAATGGGGTAATCCTTACTTGAATTCCTTAAGGAAAGTTACCTGTGAAGAAAAAGAAGGAAACAATATGCACAAAACATAATCAGTTCTGTAAACAACAGTCGTTTCAGGCTCCTCTCAGTCGTCATCAAATTATTAATTAGAATTTGGTTGCTAGTGACTAAATATACAGTCATACTATTTAGCCATCTAAAGTGAATTGGTGCAACCGTGCTCCATTGTGAGTTACAAATTCAAACAATCCACTGGGCTTAAATTCACCCGTGATCACTCAATATAACTCATTGAAACAGGCGTGTGATTGTGTGCACTCACATACAAATACTGGGGTGCACATTTTAGGTGACGAGTGGTCAAGTGACTAGCACGAGTGCCATTCGTCCCACGGTAGAAACACACTGCCTCTAACTAATTCGTTCACACGTGGGTGTCTGTTTTTACTCCTAAATGAGTCAACTCTAAACAACATACAAGAGCAACTCAAAAAGCATACATGCGAGAAAACGCGGGAAATCAAGGAAAGAAAAAAGGAAAAAAGCCGTAAGGGCCAGCCTTACTAGCAATGCGGTAAAAGCGTGCCTCGAGGGTGCCGAGGTCACGTTGCAAGATCCTACCACGACCTACGGGTAAAAGATGCAAGGTAGGCGGTTAAATAGAACGGCGTTAGACCAGGGGACAGGCTCAGTGGTGCCCACCCACCAGGGGTCTAAGAACTTACTTAGTGTAGAAACGGCTCCGCTATTCTGCCTATACCGTGACCCGCATCGGCGTCCCGTAAATGAACGAGATCAGGTCGATGCCGAGGCGGAAGGCGCTAGGGAACAACGGGCAGATATTACACATTAAAAGGAAAAGGAAAGAAAACGGGGGTAGAGCAAAGATCGCAGGCTCAGAATGAATGCACGTTTATGAAGGGCACGGTATCCTAGTAACCAAAATCGGCACAAAAGGGTTGACAATTCAAAGAAAAACACACACACTGATCCATTACTCGAAAGCGGTGATGGTTACAAGGATCAATCACAACCGCAAATGGGCATGGTATCCCAGTGATCAAACTCAGCACAGAGGGACTGATAATTAGGAGACTATCCAGGTTGATTAGATCAAATGAGTCACAACAACAGATGTTTAGTAGTTAGCCAGATATAAAGTAGTCTATTTCGAAAGGGCAGAGTTCCATGGAATGTTATCATTCAATCCACTTTTGTGAGTGGAAAGTCTATACACCCAGCGTTGTTCTTTTTCAAATAAGCGGTCTTGCATCCTCTCTCCTGTCTTTATTTGCTCAATGACGGTCCATCTCAGGTCGTTAGTTGTATGGCCCTTCACGAGGAAGTGTTCCGTGAGTTTCGTCATTGATATCTTACACCTGATAGTGCTGCGATGTTCGCAAATTCTCTGTTTGATTTTTCTGCTCGTCATGCCCATATATTGGAGTTTGCAAGGGCAGATAATCCTGTAAACTACATTTGTACTATTGCAGTTAGTGTGTGTTCTTAGGGTCCACACTTTGCCTGGTTCCAGTTCCAATGTTTTTACGTTGTCAGTAAGATGACAGACACTACAATTGCCACATTTGTAGTGTCCAGTGATGTCCGGTAAGCCCCACGCATTGAGGACAGTAGTTTGTTTTGCTTGAGCTGTCACTTTAGGGCACGTGTTAACTAAAGAGTCCTTTAGGCTTCTAGATTTTTTGAACGAGAACAATGGTTTCTCCCATTTGAGGTTACCAGTGTTGAGAATAGTCCAATGTTTGTTAATCGATTTGGTAACCAAATTGGATGCCATATTATATGTAGTTACGCAAGTCAATGGTAACGTAGCCTTTGTGGTGACTCTGTTCTCCAGAAGTGCCGCTCTTGGTTGGTTTCGTGCTCGTTTCTGGCACTTGGTGAGAATTCTCTCAGGATAGCCTCTTTCTGATAGCCTTTTTGTGAGATCAAGGGCTTGTTTTTTGTAATCCGTGGTTTTGCTGCAATTACGGCGTAATCTTAAGTATTGGCCATAGGGAAGATTTTCTCTCAATGGCCTGGGATGGAAGCTTTCAAACCTCAATAGGTTGTTCTTTGTTGTGGGTTTGTAATGAGTTCTAGTTTCAAGACGATCATTTTCCTTGGTGATCACAACATCCAAAAAGACCATGGTGTTCTGATCTTTAGTGTGGGTGAATCTCAGATTATGATCACAAGTGTTGATCCACTGGCAGAATTCTGAAAGGATGTCTTCCGGTCCTTGCCAGATGGCAAGGACGTCATCAATATATCGTTTCCAGAAGCTGATGTAACTGAAAAACGGATTCTGTTCATTGAGTATGAATTTCTTCTCAAAGTCAAACACATAGAGTCCAGCCACGCTCGGCGCGAATGTGCTTCCCATCGAAGTACCCCCCGTTTGGAGGTAGAGGGTACCTTCGAATTCAAAATAGTTCTTCTTTAAGGCCAATCTGGCACGTTCCAGGATGAAGCTCCTGGGTGTTCGATAGGTCCAGTCGGTGGCATCAAGGGTACTCTTGAGGACTTCAAGGGTGTCGTCCTGGGGAATGCTAGTATATAGACTGTCGATATCAAAGCTCACCAGTATCGTGGTATCGTTGACTTCGATACCCTCCAGGAGTTGGAGCAGGCTCTTAGTATCTTGTAAATATGAAGTAGTGTTTTGAACAATAGGCTTGAGGAAGACATCGCAAAAACGTGACAAGGGTTCCAACAAAGAGCCGATACTATGGGTATGCCAGGGGGAGGAAGTTTGTTTTTATGCATTTTCGGTAACGTGTAAAAATACGGAATTTTCCCTTCACTGTCACACAGAAAATCAGCCTCTTGTTTAGAAATATGCCCCTGGGCTTCAGCATGGTCGGTCAGAGATCTTATCTCTTGTTGCAGGTCTACAGACGGATTAGTACTTAGTTTGCGGTAGTTCCTGTTATCTGACAGCAATCTTAAGCAGAGGAAGTGTGGCTGAAACCGCTATCAGTGATTTGTCAAACAAATAGTTTGAGGAAAAAAGAAAGATACTAAGAAAGAAAGAATGAAACAAAGAAAGAAAGCAAGAAAGAAAGAAGGAAGGGGGAGGGAAAGAAGGAGGGATGGAGGGAGGGAGGAAAGGAAGGAAGGAAGGAAGGAAGGAAGGAAGGAAGGAATGAAGGAAGGAAGGAAGGAAGGAAGGAAGGAAGGAAGGAAGGAAGGAAGGAAGGAAGGAAGGAAGGATGGATGGATGGATGGATCGATGGATGGATCGATGGATGAATGGATGGATTACAAATGCTGCTAATTAAACACAATAAAGGTAGGTTGTCTTCCTGGGCAAAGTTTATTAAATAACCATTTGCGTAACTGAGTCCAGAATAAATGTGTTCTGAAGAATTGTTCACTTATGAATTTGACATGTAGTATAAAATCTTTCAGTTTGTGCACTGCATGCATAGAAAACAAAGGTTAACTTAACACACACCAGGTTCAAATGAATGTGAACTGTTATGCAGTGAAATACCAGCAGTCAGATAAACAAAGGACACCCCAAAAGGAATTTTCAACAGCATTGGAAGGAGACAGTAACTGATTAAGCAGGCATTTGCTTGTGCTCACATCTGATAGGCAGTATCCTGCTATCATATCAGGCTCTAAACATAAAGGCAACACTAAAGTAATTACAAAGTCAAAATAAAAACACTGGCTCTAAAAGAAACTACCTTGTGTGCGGATGTGCTCATTGTGAGACAGCAAAATGCAGTCACTCATAGGGAAGTTAGCCAGTGGCTGAAGTAGGCTGCCCCATTGCTCCATGCTGTATGCTGTAGAGAGAGAAAGCAAAATATGAGTGACACAAGGACAAACCAATGGATGATGAAAATTGACGGAAAGCCCCAGTAAGTAAGTAAATTATATTTGTAATGTTAGTAAAATCGGAAAATCTTTGCCAGACCTAAAAAGCAACTTTACCAACATTGTATGCCTAAGCGTACGAATTGTACAGTTACCCAATTGTTTGTGAATCAGCTTCAACGTTACCAAGGCAAAGGGCTGTTCTTTAGTGCATATCATGGCTGCCTCAGGGCAAGGACAGTGCGTTGCTCCAAGTGCTTTCTTTGCTGTGCCTATCCTGACGATCATCATCAGGCAACCAGGCACAAGCGCAGCATGCATGCGTAGAGTGCAATATTTATTTTCTGTATGCTGTCATATACATGTGAGCACCAGGAAAATGTTTATGGTCTTAAAATTCTGTATTTAGAGTGCGCATAAAATCTGTTTACAACCTCTCAATTTTCTGTTGTTTATTTCCAGCAAATACATGCCTTACAGTACAATAGGGTGAGATTAAAATCTGCAACACTT
This sequence comes from Triturus cristatus, assembly GCF_964204655.1. NCBI lineage: Eukaryota > Metazoa > Chordata > Amphibia > Caudata > Salamandridae > Triturus > Triturus cristatus. Next base: position 504,591,155 of record NC_140582.1, read on the forward strand.
CAAAAGCCCATCCACAATTTACCCTTGAAAATATTCATACAGTCACAGACAGAAATTCAGATGCTGAATGAAAACTAAGCAAATAAATATTCCTGATGCCCATTTGAGGAAAGGCAACTGCTATGTGGCAAGCGGGGGCGCACACAGCACAATGTGGTAAAAGCAATAGAAAGGGAGCGAGGGGGCAGCCATTTTAAATCATGTAGATTACATCGACATCTCCTAAAGTGGAAATTGCTCGCTGCATTATGAATGCTCCTCAAGAACATTCCTCTTTATTTATCGCTCTGTGGGGCAACCAACTGGCGGCGAGGCCTGAATGTGGAGCCCGAGCTCTTAGCGGCATGGGACAGCAACAATTATTATGTCAAGAAACTGGGCTGTTATTGATAGTTATGTTTACATGGCAGTCCTGCCCCCCACCCACAGTGCCAAAGCTCGTGCCAATCACGCTCTCCCCCCCTGAAACTAGAGGACATTGTATGGACCTCGTCAAATGTTTGCAGCATCTTCCAAAGAGCGCCAGCGCTTTGTGTGCCAGGGATGTTGTTGGTGTATCCTGAAAAGGCAATATTTCAGTAGGTTGATTTGTCAGAGGCTTATTTTGATACTCCAGCAGCCTACTAATGTGCTCTACATTTGCCAAGTGGGAAAAATGTTACAGCTGAACATTACAAAGATTAATACGTGAGATTTGTTATGATAATACGTCAAGCCTTGTATTTACTGCAGCACTGGTATGCACGCATTTAAGGTTAACCACATCACATATTTAAATAAGTTATTTCTGACCTTACTTTGATTACCAAAAGTGGCTGCTGATTCTGAAGGTCGAATTATGCAAAACTGCCCTGTTGTGGCTGTTCACACTATGGTGCTATTTAGCACCACATAACACACTCTAAGGGTGTGCGGTTTTACTCCATTTCATTTTCTCGTGGTCAGTGTTGTTTTATATCAGCAAAATAAGATTGTGATGTATTTGATTTACGAAGCACATATCGTCCCATTCTAAGTTCCAAGAAAATCTTGAATTTAATTTCAAGACCCGAGGCTACCATTATGCATTCCATCCTTTAATGCCAGTCCTACAGCACCTTCAAAGAACCTTACAACAATACAATAACTCTTAAACAAGAACAATGTAGTCCATTAATATCCCCTTCACTGAACATTCCTCCTTGTTTAATTGCTGCTCTTGGAGAGATAAGTACCTTTATTTTATGTGCAAATGTGTTTTGAACAAGATCTGTTGTTACAGTTTGTATATAGAGAAATAAGGTATGAATGTATGTGTTGTTTAAAGTTACAGAACCTAAGCTTCTAATTTATGGAAGCGGATTCTCATTTTTAATGATGTGAAATAAATTGGGTAGCATCAGGTTTTGAGGCACTAACTATAGCAGACTGTTTTAGCATCAAGCGACAGGATTTGAGAGGCATAATTGTTCTTAGCTCAATATTTAAGGGTTAGTATAAGTATATCTTTGTGGCGAAAAAAGACTGTTTACCAACAGTTGAGGGAGCGACTCAAGACGCAGCTCATAGCATGTGGCTTACAAGCTGAGGCATGCTGGGTTTCCATGGAGGGCAGCGTAACAGCAGAGATGCGCTGGGGTAACATGGAGGGAAAGCGAGTCAGCCGCGCTCGAGTACAGGAGAGCGCGGATGGCGCTCGTGAAGGACTTTTGTTCCTTGACGGTAATGCATTCATGGACAGCACACTCAATTACAATATCGCAGATCCTCTTGTGAGAGGAAATCCGTCATTTTGAATTGGGCACTGGTAGGTAGGGATTAAAGAGATATGCGCTAGCACGATTTTAAGTGGAGGAGTTGTTAATCATAACAAACTTAACAGGAGTAGTTTTAGTATCGTAGAAAGGTCGGAAGCTACTGAATTTGGACCTCTGACCTGTTTCAGTGATTATTTAAGGTATCTGTGGGGGTAGGAGATCGTGTTTGTACTATTTTGTGATGGTTATGGATCCTGAGCACGGCGATAGTTTTGAAATAACTACCACAATGATCGATCAGGAAGTGGTCAATAGATTTATACAACATGAGATGAGGCCTCAGGTAGGAGAGACAGTGAACAATATTTTGAAGAGTAGGTTTAGAATGGATTTGGAGTCTTGAGAGAAATTCTATTCTTTATCAGAGAAAGAGGGTAGGAGTGGTGATATGGGGAAAAAGAAAGCAGGGAAGACAAGACATATGGAAGACATTGTGATGTCAAAAGAGGGAAAGATTGCTTGAATGCCATTACTTGGAAAGGTGTATTTGGCAGCACGCAGAGAACAGGTGTCCCTGGTGGCATGCAAAGTGAGGCTGTCCTTGGTGGCACACAGGAGGAAGAGAACTTTGAAGGAGACATGGGTCATATGTCTTGCACAGAAAATGAGAAGGAGTACGATGAATATTTATCAGATTCACATCAATATGACAAATTTAATACAGATTTTAACAATCTTGAGGTGGCATGCTCATCAGAGGCGATTAGAGATCCATTTGGTGGAGAGATGTTTTCTCTGTTGAACATTAGACATCCACGAAGTGGTGACTGGTTGACTTTGGATACCGTAGAGAAATACATTAAAGAGTGGATTTGCAAACCCCTAAATAGGGAGGCGAAGAGAGTGATGAGGGCAGAATGCTCAAGGCCAGTCATTGAGGAGAAGGTGTGCAATACACCAAAATTGGGTTTGGAACTAATTCGTTTTTTGCTTCGTTTAGGCAGGGATCCTAGAAAGGGTTTGGAACGCTCTTTAAAAATTTGCTAAGACAAGGGTTTTGACATCATGGGCCCCTTGGGCAGTATTTTGGACATGGCCAGGAGGCATATGTCAATGAGGAGCCAGTTGATTTTTACTTACTTAGAGGATGGAGCCAAAGAGCTGTGGTCAATTTATGGAATGCTAATGCCGGGTTGCTGGCAGAGAGAAGAAGGGAAATCTTGATGAATATAAGTCCCAAATTAGGGGACACGGCACAGAAGGAAACAAGTGAGGAAGCTGATGGGTTGCTCTTTGTTGATGGTCTGGTAAAGAGCAATGGGAAATACTTTTACTACCTTGGATAAGGCGCAGGGTAGTATGAGGAAGGTTTTTGGAAGTGGTGTTTTCGGCATTGCCAGTAGGAGGGGACCATGGGATTCAGAGGTCCCCGTACAATATCCAATATGGCAACCAATATAGAGGAAGTGGATTTGTGTCTATCTCAGGTTTTTACCCTACCAGAGGAGGGATGGCCAGACAAGGCTGATGGAGGTTTTCATATGGATGAAAGCAGTCTCAAACCAGAGGTCAAGGTGAGTATGGAGAGGAACTACTAGAAGTCGGTTAAGGGGCGAACATGGCGGCTGCGAGTTAAGCACCTGCGGGCGGCCTGGGGAGGCTGATTCTACCGTGGTGTTTAATTTGATTTCAGGGCTCCCGGCGGGACACTGTGCTTACCGGCAGCATCGCGGAGTTGACAGGAGCCACTGGTGTCAGCAATGGATGTCCCTGCATGCAGTAAAGGGCCCTGGGACATGTTGCAAGAAATGCTGGCAGTCCTCAGTGGTGTAGTCTCGACTTCACGCTGCGACGAGGCAGCAAGGGAGCTGCCGTGCTGCCGATCGGATGGAGCCTGAACTGGTGGCAGAGGCAGCACAAGTCAAGCTGCATATGGAGAAAGGCGCCTTAACTGAGGGTAAAGCTGAGGGTGAGGCTGGGGGTAAGCCCTCAAGATACACACTGTGCACCAGGATTATCAAGGCTGGCAAGGTGGGACATGTCCCTGACTTCCCCTTTGAAACCCCCTTTGGTACTACACAAGACATAAAGGATGTATGGAAGGGTAAGGGTGGGAGGCACGGCAGAGGTGTAGGAGTGACGGCCCCTTGTCCAGCAAAAAATAGTGGGCAAACCCCTGCTAAGAATACAGGGGAAAGAGGAAAAAAATCAATTACGCAACAGATAAAGATAACTCCCTCACTTAAATCCTTTTTTCAGGTGTTGCCGGATCTTCAGAGCGGTGAGAGTGCCACTGGAGCAACTCAAATGAAAAGCTTTAGAGTGTAAACACCTGCTGAGGTCTCTATTTTAAATGAGTCGCATGCCACAGGAGTATCGCCTCAAATGGTGGTCAATGATGGAAAAACGAGTACAAGAAGAGTCCAAATCAATGTAGACCCTATTCCTCTCAGGAACAGGTTTGAAGCACTGGCAATGGGGGAAGATCAGGAACAGACAGAGAATCTATCTGCAAGGAGTAAGGCAAATGGAAAACCTGGAGTGGCCCCCAAGGAAAATGTTGTAGACTCACAGGCAGGTATCCTTTTGGGGCTAAAAGAAGAAATTGAGCTGTTTTGAAGTCTCAGAGCCTTAGTCACAAAAGAATAGACTCCTTGGCAACAGTACACTTCACTCAACAAACCACTTACATTCGTCGGATGGGAATGGACAACAGGAAAATGGTCAAAAGGGAGACAACGTATTACAAATTATACAAATTTATTAAAAATTCATCGATAATCACACATATCAAACAGTACACATTGTCATGTAGCTAATAATGAGGCAATGACAATGTCATATGATGCAATACAAAAATAATCATCAGATGTTCATAAACATATGCCACTTTTAAAAAAAACATTTACATATGCAATGAAATAAACAACACAAAATATAAAATTGGGAACAGAAAAAGAAAGAACATACAAGTCCTATTGAGACAAAGAAAACCACCAAATCAAAGATTCATCAATTGTGACCCTACTCGATATCACTTCCGTTATATGTGTCACAAAAACAAACATAGGTTTCGTGTGGTTTCCTTTTTTAAGGGCATCGACGCGTTTCGGTGGGCACTGATTCACAGCCAACACCTTCTTCAGGAAATGTTATAAAAGGTCCCAATATCAGTAACAATTAAAAGCAATAATATTTCTTATTTGGAAACAAATATCCTTATGTATCCTGCCGTGGTTTTATCCGTATATCTCTGGTCCATAAAATGTCTTCATATAATTTTAGACAGAATTCTATTAAGATAGAACATGTGCGCTCGATTATGTCAGCTCCGGGTTAAAAAACCTCAGGACACTAGTCTATTTAACCGAATACAGTCCTCATTCGTATTCTGATCATGAAAAGTCAAAAAGACCTCCGCACGTTTACATCCAGAGGTACACAGCCTCGGGTTTCAGAGAATAAAAACGTCCCAAGCCTGAGATCTATTTCAATGGAGTACTTATTGTCGCCTATTGTGATATGCACGGTCACTCCTCCAGGGCCTCCTCGACCCTACGTATTGGAGTTGGCAAGGGCATGTTAGTAAATATATCACATTTTCCGTGTTGCAGTTGCTGAACGATTTGAGCTGCCATGGTTTGTTTGTCCCAATGTCCACTTCCTTGGTGTTCTTTGTGAGATTACAAGACTGGCATCCGCCGCATGAGAAATGGCCTACTACGGGTGGTTGATCCCAGAGTCTGAGTTGTTCTATGTTCTATTCTCAAGTTGCCTAAGGCATTCTGTTTGATACCGCACATGATAACGGATGAAGTAAATACATTTGAGAAAGCAGTGATACATGATATCACTAATCTGTGTTCTATTCCAGAACAGACTTTCTGGAATCTGCCGGCAAAAGAGCAAAAGAGCGTAAAGCAGCGGAAGATCTAGCCAAAAATCCCTCTATAGTAATAAAACCAGCAGATAAGGGTGGAGCAATTGTCCTCATGAATACAACAGACTATCAAACAGAATGCCTTAGGCAACTTGAGAATAGAGAGGCCTATCGACCACTCAGTAGGGACCCTACCGACAGAGTGATGAAGGAAATTCAGTCTTTGGTTTTGGAGGCCGAATCAGAGGGTTGGATCACGCAGAAGGAGGCAGACTACCTGGTTGCTAAAAGCCCGGTGACTCCCTACTTCTACGTTCTCCCTAAAATTCATAAACCTGACCGACCCCCTCCGGGTCGCCCGTTTATCTCGGGCATCGGGTCCCTCCTAGAACCCCTGTCCACTTTCGTGGATTTTTTCCTACGGCCCTTGGTCATGGTAATGCCAACATACCTCAAAGATACAAGAGATATTCTCTTTATGCTTCCAGAAATATCCTTTGATACAGACAAAGATTATTTGGTGAGTTTCGATGTGGTTTCTTTATACACTTGTATCCCACAGGACGAAACCCTAGAGACTATACGTATACTACTTGAAAATTACGATCACAAATCTATTACACCTGTTCATTTTATTCTCGAATGTGCAAGACTGGTAATGAAAGAGAATTTCTTCCAATTTGCTGATACTCTGTATCTCCAAATATCTGGAACTTCCATAGGAAGTGTGTGCGCACCGAGCCTGGCTAATCTGTACATGCATTGGTTCGAACAACAACATATCTTGACAGATACCAACCCGTTCCGGCAACATATAATTGTCTGGAAAAGATATATAGACAACGTGTTTGTACATTGGCGGGGAAGTCTTTCCAGTATTCTGGAGTTCCAAACCTGGCTAAATCTGAGGAATACCTTTCTTGATTTCACGGTGGAATATAGTAAAGAATATCTTGCTTTTCTGGACCTTAAGATATCTCCCAAGGCAGGGGGCTTAGTGAGCGAATTATATAAAAAACCAATGTCCAGGAACTCTCTTTTGAGATTTGATAGTCATCATCCTAAAGCATTGCGTCAGAACTTACCTGTGGGACAATGCCTGAGGATACGACGCAATTGCTCAGAACTCACTAAATATGAGGAACATGCACAAAACCTGTCTAAAGATCTTGAAGCTAGACAATATCCAAAACATTTGATCCGAAGAGCTCGTAAACGAGCCGCAAATAACAATCGTGATGCTTTGCTGGAACCTCCAGTCCAAAAACCTACACTAGAGAGGATGACCTTTGTAAGTACTTTCAGTACTCTCTCAGCGAACTGTGTTAAGACACTGGAGAATCTTGAACATAGGGAATAACAAAATCCCTAAACCTTTATTCTCTTTTAAAAGAAACAGAAGTTTGAGGGATACTTTGGTACACACGAGACCACAGAACAAAGTGGTTTCATATACTCAAAGGCTCTGGGTGCCACCAGTAGAGGGCCACTATCCATGTGGGTCTTGTGCAGCATGCCCACAGACAGAACATACAACTCAAATAGACATTGGCACCATTATACCATGGAGACTGACTGGCCACACTAACTGTAGCAGTGAGCGCGTGATATACCAGATCACGTGCCCGTGCCATCTGAGGTATATCGGGATGACCTTGAGAAAGGTCAAGACTCGTATTGCAGAACATAAGAGCACAATCCGGTGCAATAAACAGTCTATGAAGCTTACATCACACTTCCTTACACTGAAAAACAAAGCGGAAGATATGAGATGGATTGTGTTGGAGAAACCATATATACCCCCTCATGTTACAGACCTAAAAACATACTTATTTAGAAAGGAGCAACGCTGGATTTTTAGGGTGTCAAGTAGTGAACAGGGACTGAATGATGACATACCCTGGACCTTACTTTGAATAGCCTATAATAACTACTGATACAGCTGTAAGATTGGGAAGGAGAGTAGAGAGGTGACAGTTAGATTTTGGTTTGATTTTATACCGCCACATCCCCTCTCCCACTCTGTATATGGTTAGTCTTGCTTTCCCTCCTCCTCTACAGGGCCTTTCGTAAGTTTGTTAACTAAAACTTAGCATCTAACACATAAGTAGAACGATTGGTGATGCAATTCTGTAGGTATTTTATTTGGCCATAGAAGGATGACGTTAAGGTACAATATAGATAAAATTGGGACTAACTTAATAGGTGTTATGACGGGATTTTTAACGAAATACATTTTTTCTGCACGCATTTGTTTCGCGTGTATTAAATATAGCGAGGATCACCTCCGTAACTTAACCTATTTGAGAACTATACTTCCCATCTAACACAGCGTGCTATATGTTGCGTAATGAAGCATCGCCACGTCAAGCGTGCGTTCAGACATTGACGAAAAAGGTGAGATGCCGACACTCCGGACCTCTGACTACAATTCCCATCAAACGTGGCGTGTTTTACGTTACGTAATTAAACATGCGCCTGTCAGGCACCAGTGAAAATAAAAATGGTGAGATGCCGGCACTCCGGGCCTCTGATTGTAGCCCTGGAGGTCGGGAGCAACAGACGGAGAGGTAAGCTTCTCCGAGAATGTTCTGTTGCCATCTTGAATATATAGAAATAATGTCTAGGAAAGGTTCTGTGATCATGCTAGAATTTTGGGAACCTTAAATAATATCGTATCAGTGAGCCTCATGGGCACTAGAGAGGAGTGTGCCCTAATGATAGAATTGGGTTGCCATTCGCATGGTTTCAACAAATTGTATGAGTCGATTGCCGTTTCAATTCATCAGGCGACTCTACGCTAACCTATTAAAAAGTCGATTTCTCTAGGACTCAGGGGCTTTATCCACTATCTACCCATAAATATTGAGTCCATGTAGAAATTTGGAATGATGGGTGTAAATGTCTTTTCAGTGAGGCAATTGGGGCCCACATGGGTTGCTGCAAAATTTCTCGGAGCATTATGTTATAAGAAGGGAGGCACCATGTTAGGTAAAAAGTTTTTCTTACTGGTGTGTTTATCCATTACCTTCATAGAGCGGTGCTTCACGCCTCATGCTGCAATAAATGAGGTGAGGCACACACCCTAGCAGAGCAGGTGTGAACGACGGTATGGAGGGGGAGGTGGTTCTCTTATGATACAAACACAGGAACTCACTAATGAGGGGAAGAATCGGGCTTTATTGATTCAACAACGCTTTGCTTGTCTTTTACTGTAGTGTTCTGGACGATGTATTGTTCTTGAGGTGTCGATGTCCGGATCCAGGGCTCCTCCGTAGAGACCTTCTCTCCGTCCGGCTCCGCCGTAGGGACCGTCTCCTCGTCCGTCCGTGACCCAGGGAAGAGATACACAGGGACACAATGGTAAGTAGGGTTGCAGGGACCGAGGGCGCTTTGAGGGGGGAAGGATTGTGAGGGATCACCGGGACTACCACCAACTGCCGTGACTCATGTAACCCACACGAGATAAGGTGTTCCTAGGCACAGAAGGCTGGAGGGGGGGTGAGTGTAGTTGACCCAAAGAAAAGGAACCCCCAACACTCAGGCTCCCCGTACCTCCCACGTCCTATTCAACCCGTCCCTCCCCGTGCTTGTGAAAGGCTCAAGATACGATCACGTACCTTTCCCAGCCACGCTCCTCCAGGAACGTGGCGGGGCGAGTAGCGTATCCGTTGGCCTCCTGGCTCCGTCGGCGCCGTCTCTCGGACTCCGCACTCTCCTTCAGTCATCTCTCGTCCTCCACTGCTTCCTCGCTCCTGCTCCGTCTCCTTCGCTCGGCTCTCCTTACTTCCTCCGGCTTTCACGCTCTCCTCTTCTTCCGGGTTCCTCTTACGAGGGCTCGGGGTCTCTGATTGGATGGCGGCTTCTGACGTGCAGACTGTCGACTCCTCCCCAAGGGATTCTCTGGTGGAGTTAAAGGGCCCGTACGAGTCCTGTGGCCAGGGCAGAAAGGAACAATCAGGAATCCCTTCGGCTCGTTTGTCCATAGCAGTGCCCCCAGTAGTGCCCCCGTGACAGCAGGGTAAGTTTTTAATTGCTTATGAGTGTTGCACAATCGTGATGGCGTCAAATTTTGGGCGCATTACCTCGGTATTAAGCAATTGTGCCTGTTAAAAGTTGTGCTAGTGATAATTTCACTGACAAACTGCACCAATAACTTTTATTGTTTACTTTTAGGAGACAACTCTTCTGTGTTCTTATCTAAGGATTAACAGGAATTGTATGATCACTTTTCTCTTGTTTTTCACGTTTTTCTCATAGTGTATAGATGTCTACTTATGGTCCTGACGAATGCTCGATCTAGTATGGTCAGTTGGGCAGAAACATGATGGCTTGCTTTTTAGTAATCTTGGTAGTATCGTGGCCTATTATGTCAAAGGCCAATTACGCTTTTTAATTTTGTCACCATTGTAGCTCTAATAAAAGTATGATAGCTGCATGGTAGACAATTTTAGATCACATAATTTACCTTTCATACACTTTATCCCATCTCCTGCAGTTGGTACATTGTTCAACATATTGAAGTGACTGAGAGACATACAGCTCAACCCTTAATACGGCAAGGGAATTTTTGCCTGTTGTTGCCGCTTAGGAGGATGGTAGCTGTCACTATCCCAGATGATGAGTTTGGCCAATGGGGTCGATGATGGGATTTTTTCGGATCTCTTCAGTTTTTCTGTTGAAATTGTCCTAGCTAAATGAGAGACTATCGTTCTAGTCACAACTTGATATCCCGCCCTTTAACTTTGAGTGGCAGGTAGTATAGACCTATTTTTTGGAGAGTACAGGATCGGCCTCCCCAGAAGTAGTATGGGATGCTTTCAAAGCATAAATTCGGAGGATACTGAAAGGTTTGGGTTGTTCAAAGAGTAGGGAAGAGAGGAGAGTGCTGGCTGGTATGGAAAATGCTTTCAGAGCCCTTGAGACCTCTCTGCAGGTGTCGAGTGGGTGGAAAGACACGGAAATACTACTAAAACAGCTTGAAGAGGCACAGCTAAACTATAGCGTCATGTTGGACTCAAAATGTAAGGAAAGGAGTTGGGCTGGAAACTTGACACTGTTTGAGTATGGGAAGAAAGCGGGAGATATGCTGGCATGGAAGGCAAGGGTGGATAGATCAAGGAATGTGATTAAGGAATTAGTAGTGGGCTCTCACGGCGAGGCTATAGATAAATTGGAAGACATGCAGACTCATATGGTCTCCCTATTGTCTGCATTATATAAGGAAGAGACTTTTCCACGACCCCATAGCATAGAGAATGGTTGTATGATTTTGGCCTACCTGAGCTTATGAGAGAAGGAAAGCAGTGTTTGGAAGAGCCAATTACTCAGGAAGAGATTAGAAGGGCCATGTCAAATATCAATGGTGGGAAGGCTGCTGGGCATGATGCTATTCCTGTGGAGGTGTACAAACTCCTAATGGAGGACATTTTTCCAGTCTGGGAGACTTTGTTTAATCTGGTGTATAAGGGGAAGACACGGGTACCTGGGTCGTGGAAGGAGACTACTATAGTCCTGATTTTAAAGCCAGCTAAAGAGCCCAGGAATGCGTATTCATATCATCCAATATCCCTGTTAAATGTAGATTATAAGGTATTTGCGAGCATTTTGGCAGGGAGATTGGCCAAATTGGCACCTCAGCTTATACACATAGACCAGAAGGGATTTGTCCCCGGGAGGCACATACATGAGCTCACGCAGTTAATTGATAGTATAGATCTTGCTACGACCAGGTCGACCCCCTTGGCCGTTATCACATTAAACGCATCTAAGGCTTTTGATCGTGTCTGCTGGGCTTTTTTGTGGGATGTACTGGCGGCTATTGGATTTAGTCCTTTTTTTGTTGGAACATTAAAAAGACTATACAAGTATTCTACAGCTAGGATCCTCCTTAACTGCTCCCTTACAAGCAGTTTTCCGGTTACTAGGGGCACTCAGCAGGGTTGCCCCCTCTCAACATTACTTTTCTTTATTTACATTGAGCCACTTTCTCAGCTTTCGTGGAAGGATGGGCAGGTTGTTCCATTTAGTTCGGGGGCTACAAAAATAAAATTGCACTGTATGCTGATGATCTCATAATATTCACCAAAGAACCAGGCCAAAGTATAGCAAGGGGGAAGGTTTGATGAGAAAATTTGGACAATTACCCAGATATTTAGCAAATGATCTGAAGTCCAGAGTAATGAGTTGGAACAAAGCAGATTGGAGGGGGGTAGCACAGGATGAGATCAGGTACCTTGGAATTACTATCTTAAAGATAGTAGATTTAATACCTCAGTATGACCTGGAGAGGGTAGCGAAGAACGTTGACATACTACTTGCTAGATGGAAGAATCTGCCTCTGACCATATACAGGAGAGTAAATTTGATTAAAAAGGTGGCAATCCCTAAATTGACGTACCCTCTCAAGTGTATTCCCTTGACGTTTCCGGGAAATGTAATTGATAAGATCCAGGGGAAAAATAGTTCGTTTTATTTGGGCATCAAGAGCTCAGATGGCTTGGAAAAAATTAAGGCATCGGCTCAAAAAGGTGAACTAGCTTTTCCATATCTTAAATTATAATGTATGGCCTTTCAGTTTAAAGATTGCAGGGTACTCCTTGGTAAACCAGGGCCCACAATATGGGGAGGAATGTTGGAAGAGGTGGTAAAAGAGTGGAACGACAAAGGTTGCTTATATTAGTTTGGTGCAAGGAAGTTTTTCAAAAAGGTTCGGTTTAAGATTTTAAAGGCAGCATTGGCTCTCTGGCTTGGAGTTAGAAGGATTCTGTGTATGGGTTACTTCTTGGATTTCTACAAAATTTGGGACTCTCCAGACACACCAGAGTGTCTCAAGTATGGGTTAAGTCTCCCATTGAGGAGTGCTGGGATAGAAGTTTGGGGGGAATTGTTAACAGGATATGCTTCCCTGGCAAGTGTTAGCAGCAAAGACTGGCAATTCTCTCTCCAGATTTAAGTACCTACAGCTATTATCTTGGGCCGCAGCTAATGTAAAAGAGATTGGGGGGGGAGGGCATGGGAATTGAGTCAAAACTGCAGGACGGGCTCCCCGGGGAGGTGGCTCTTTGGTACTGGGCACTTCATGATGATGAGGATTGCAAACGGAAGGCACCATACTCAGTATGGGAAGGAGTTATTCAGGGGACCCAGCTAAGAACAGTATGGCAATCCTCCTTAAAACTACTATAATCCGTGGTTAAGCCAGCCAGTTTGAAACAGGATCACTTTTATACTATTAACCTGCTATATTGGACATTCCAGAGCCGGTCCCAAAGTGTCATAGGTGCGGCTTTCTAAGAGCCAATGACCAACACATTTTTTTGAGTGTCCAGAATTACAGGTGTATTGACAGGAGGTGGAGATTGTGGTTAAGTATAGCTGTTGGGTCAATATAACGTTAAGATTAACATTGGTACTAATGGGGTTGGAAGCCTGCCAGAGCCAGTCTCTAACAAAATCTAGGAGGGCCCTGCTATTCTATATTATGCTTCTAGCCAGAAGAGAGATCTGCAGGTGCTAGACAGATTCTTCACCACCTAAGGGGATTGACTGGGTTCAGGCGGCTAGAAGAATTTGTAAAATGGACAACGGCTCTGGAACTGGGGGGTTGATCGCAGCTGGATATCGGTTGACTTTCAAAGATGGAGTGGAATGTCAATGACTTAATGAGGGGTTCCATGATTACATCTGCGAGAAGCCAGGAACCAGAAAAATGGTAGGACTGGTCTGGCAGGGACAGAAATAGTATGCAACAGGCCTAAAGTCAGGACAGGTTTCGCAGAATGGCCTGGTCTTGCAGAAATCGGTGATATGAGGACAAAAAAAAAAGGCCAGTATGGTGATTATTTTTGGTTCTACCCTAGCAAAACTAGGAGTGTGTTAGAGACATTTAAAAAGAGAATGGCAAAAGTTAACGCAGGCTCCTCGAGTTTTAGAAACAATACAAGGATATGCAATAGAGTTTGTGGATTTTCCTCATCAAATAAGAGAACAAAGGGAGATAAAGATTTCAGAGGAACAGGAGCTGATAGTGGATTTGGAGGTAGAGTCATTGATTCAGAAAGGTGTAATAGAGCACATTGACAGCTAAGTGCTTTGTAAGCAATATATTTTTAGTCAAGAAGAAGGATAAATGACTGAGGCTGGTCATAAAACTCAGAAAACTGAACACATTTTTGACATACAGATATTTCAAGATGGAGAGAATCTATTGTCTACGGTATGTATTGATGGTGAAGGATTGGCTAGTGAAATTAGATTTAAAAGATGCTTAGTTCCAATAGATGGAAAAGGAGAATCAGAAATATTTCCAATTCAAGTGGAAAACTAATCTGCATCAATTTCAATGCCTTCCGTTTGGCCTATCTTCTGCACCTTGATGTTTTATGAAGGTGATGAGAGTGGTCGTGTCATATTTACGAGAAAGGGGAATTTGCATGACTCTTTACTTAGACGACATTCTTATAATGTCACAGGATATAGAAGAACTGAAGAAGGAATTGACACAAGTGTTGAGGATGTTGAGGTTTTTGGGAGAATGAAGAAAAATCAGTATTAGTACCATTACTGACAATGGAGTTTTTGGGTTTGCAGGTGGATACAGTAGAGAGTGTGCTACAACTATCAGAGAGGAAGATAAGGATGATAACGAAGGAGATAAGTCAGATACTGAAGAGAAAGTTTAACTCTGAGAGAACTGGCAAGAATAGTAGGTTTGCTGTCTTCTTCAATACAGGCCATATTTCCAGGAACCCTTCATTACTGTGCAATGCAGAGGTGAAAGGGGGAGGCACTGAGGAAAGGGTTTGGAGACAGAATTTTAATGAGTGCGGATATGAAGGAAGATTTACTTTGGGGGGTGAACATTATGGAGACCTGGAATGGGCATACAATATTTGGATATGCTCCATATTTTGTTCTGGATACAGGTGCAAGTCTGAGTGATTGGGGAGCATGTTTAGGAGAACAGCAGACAGGTGGAGTTTGGACAAAGGAAAATAAGTTATGTCACATAAATGGCTTAGAATTAACATCTGGGTTGTATACGCTGAAAAGTTTCAGAAGGAGTTTAGAAGGACAATCTGTGTTGATGAAAATGGACAATGTTTTGGCTGTTGCATATATTAACTGATTGGAGGGAAACAAATATTAAGGATTGGCAGAGTTGGCAAATTAGTTTTGGGATTTTTGCCTGGAGCACAGGCAGAGTACCTACCAGGAGTTTTAAATTAGACAGCCAATTGGAATTCAAGACATTTGAGGGATTACAGCAACTAGAAGTTGGATCAGAGTTATTTTTGCAGGGTAGACACAATTTGGGGACCATTGGAGGTGGCTCTGTTTGTGAGTCATCTAATTTAACAGATAAATAATTATTACAGCTGGATGACGGATCCAATGGCATCAGCAGTAGGTGCATTTCAGCAGGTATGGTAGGGGAGGACAGCCTATGCATTTCCTCCTTTTGTGATGATGCAGAGAGTGCTCTTGAAGCTGAGACAGGAGAGATGTCAGATAGTGTTGGTGGCACCTTTTTGGGTTTCACAGGGTTGATTCCCAACGGTGATGGAGTTAGCATGTGCAGTACCATTTTTGATTCTAGCAAGGGAAGGTTTACTAAAGAATACAGAAAGAGAAGATCATCCTTTGATTCAGATCACAGTGCTGAACCTTTTTGTTTGAAAAGTTTCCGGAGATCTAGCTGTTTCAAGGGACTTTTGAATAGGGCTGCAGGGTTGCTTGAGGAGTCCTGGGTACCAGGAACTAGGAAATGATATAAAGGATATAAAGGCATATGGAGAGTTTGGGCATGTTAATGCATGGAAATGAGTCTGGATCCTGTGGAGGCTCCTATAGTGGAGATGATAATTTTTTCGT
The DNA here is from genome assembly GCF_964204655.1 of Triturus cristatus. Lineage (NCBI taxonomy): Eukaryota > Metazoa > Chordata > Amphibia > Caudata > Salamandridae > Triturus > Triturus cristatus. Next base: position 504,606,647 of record NC_140582.1, read on the forward strand.
TGAAAAATTTGAAAGAGGTTTTGGATATAGGACTATGAATTGTTACAGGACAGCCATTTTGGCAGGTTATGCACATGATGACGGTAGGTAGGAATATTATGGTATGTAGAATTCATAAGAGTAGGAGATTTAGAAGACCACCTAGGGCAAGTTACAGTGTACTGTGGAATTTCAACATGGTGTTATCATTGTTTTTGACATGGCCTGGACATAAATTCTTGGATTTAAAGAGACTTTCTGAAAAATGAGCAATTTTACTGTGCTTAATTTCATACAGAAGAGTTTCGGATGTGAAAGCGTTAGAGGTAGGTAACAAGGTTATCGGTCCAGACGGGGTGTATTTTGAGATCTGTTTAGAATGAAGACTATGTCAGAGTCAATTTATTTTACAAGATTTCCAGATGAAAAGAAGTTGTGTGTAGTGGATTGTATGACTTAGTATGAGAACAGTGCATGGAATCCCTTGGCTAATAACTTACGGTTTTAAATACCGGTGAGGACTTCAAAAGGCTTGATCCTCGTCAGCATATTTCACCTCACTCATGGGGACCAATTACCGACCGGAAATAGCCGCTTGGATCCCCTCACTACTACCATTAATCATTGGCAAACTGGGATGCCAGCTTGGCACCAGGACTAGGTTGCTCCTCTCCGTCCTGAAGAAGGCTCGCAAGCGGAGGTTTTAAATTATCCTCTACGCACTAGTCAGGTCAAAACGTCGACGCTCCCCACCTACCCAGGGCCTGTACCGTGTTTCATCCCTACCATCTGATGTTGCATTTATGCACCTACAAAATACTGTAAAATATGTTGTAAATCATTTGCTTTGGGCAGGCCACTTTTTACTGGTCTACTTAACCAGTTTTTTGTTGAAACATTGAAGAAGTCTGTAAATTCTGAACCTAGTGACTTTCACTTCTCCTCATCCATCACGAGCATACCCCTCCTCCCCCCTTTTCATGAGCAACCCTTCAATTACCTTGATGATAAAGGATTCACATTTTCAATTATCCTTGAGTAAACTCATATATATATATAAAATGAATATACTAAACTAAAGTGTTGGCGCATTCTTTGTTTTTCATTCACATATATTATATGTTCTGAGTAATCCCCCCTCCCCTTACAGGGTATGAAGTTGCATTCCAATTGTGTTGATTACTAGTGTTTGACTGGTATGGCAACACAAATATGACAAATTGTATTTTGATTTTCTAAAGTCAGCCACAGACCAAATATTTCATATCTCAATCTCCCATAAGCCACCAACAAGAGCAAGGGCAAACCCAGTTGGAACTGTTGAGCTGGGCTCATCAGAGATTTGGGTTTATTGCAACTTTAGTTTTCCTGGAGCTTAACGAGAAGCTAGCCAACTAGCCCTTGAAGTCTACTTTTCTGTCCTGGGTACAAGCGGGAGCAGGTCCAGGCCTTGGGGTTGCTCTTCACAGGTCAAAGAGCAGGTGCAGTCCTTCTGTCTTCCACAGGTCCAGATGTGTGCTGAAGGAGTACTGAGGGTGCCGTTTTATGCCCAGTGCCTGCCTTTGGGTGAGGGAAACTTCTGGCCACACCCTAACAAATGGCATAAAAGTTCAAAGAGTTCCCCTACCCACTTTTTCAGCACTTCCTGCACTTCCTGCACTTTACTGAGCCCACAGAGCCCCTCTCTACTGAACATTATCATGGCAGAACCTGTCTTCCCTTGTGCAGAGCTCCCTCTGCCCAACCAGAGGTGTGGCTATAATAATGGGCATACCCCCCTTGTTAAAAACCAGTTCTGCGGGAGCCCCTCTCCCACTGGGACTGGTGCCTGGCAGGCTATAAGGAAAATTAAGGGAAAGACGAGGTGTGAGTTACATCTGTTTATGACAGGGTAGGCACCTTTTGAAGTGTAAATGAGTTCCTGGGCACAACACAGATAGCCATCCTGTCAGGGAGAAAAGTGTGTCCCCTCACCCAAGTGTGTACATAGTGTTTATTGAGAGAGCAAAGATAGTTTTGTAAGAAATATTTGATATTTTTGTATTTACTAGCACCACATCTATGGATAATGTATAACCCTCACGTGTTCCTGACGATGGTCCTGGCAGTCACCAAGATGGGAAAGAAACGACGACAATCTTGACCATTGCAAGGGATGAATTGAGTTGTGATCGTTTTGGGTGCCCTTTGTTCAAAGGATTGCAGGATCGTGCGGCTTTCCAGACCCCTTTGATGATATGTCTTCCCTTTTGACTCATGTTTTTGTATTTATGTATGTTGTTTAAATTGTTCTTTGTATATAAGTGTTGAATGGTTACACTTTAAATTCATATTGAATTTTAAAATAAATGAAAAATATAAATTCTTCTTTTGATTTGGTAATTTCTCAGGCTTCATTTACTACTTGGTAGTTTGTGGGGGATCGTCTGACCCATGATCTAACAAACAATTTCTATTGTGGATATGTTTATAAATAAATTGTGAAAGCCCAAGGAGTATTTTTCTTAGCTTTTTGATATACTGTTATCGTAGCCCTTTCTTGCTAAATTTAAACGGGTACACCCGATTTGTGGAGTTTAGTGGCTGGCTATCAGGACAATTACGGGTACAGGTGTGAGTTACATCTGCTTATGTCAGGTTAGGAACTTTTTGAAGTGTAACTAAGTTCCTGGGCACATCCCAGGTGGCCATCCTGTCAAGGGGAAAGGCATGTCGCCACATCCAAGCCCTTTGACCACTGTCTGGGAGCAATACGCATATCACTACAGGAGAGCCATTAATAGTTAGGTGACACTGAACATTGACAGAAAGACACATTTTGCTTAGGTAGGAAAATGCCAACTTTCTAAAAGGGGCCTTTTTCAAAACAGTAATTTAAAATCTGACTTGGCCAATAGCTTGGATTTTAAATTACTATTAATTTTAGTCCTTGGATCATTGTTATAGCTATTTCCAAACTGAAGTTATGCATCATAAGGTGCGCAATGTAACATCACTTTCTTTGAGAGAGACAGCCTTTCCACACTGCAAAATTACTTTGGAGATTACTCAATGCCAGGACATGTAAAGCCTAGCTACCCAAGTACTATTTTTTTAAATAAAAAGCACCATGAACTATGAGTATTTAGAACCTACCTTAGGGGTGACTTATAAGTATTAAAAAGAAAGGTTTAGATCTGGTAAAGGGTTTATTTTGCAAGGTCGAATTTGCAGTTTTAAAACTAGACGCTCAGGCTGTAGGGGCAGGCCTGAAGACATGATTTAGTGGTGATGTTGCAGGCATGATTGTGATCGTGAAGTGAGTAGGGACAGGAACGGCTTTGCTGCTGCGGTTGTGAAACCGCTGTAAGTACTAAAGAGTCTCAAAGCAAGGCATGCCTCTGGAGTCAGGCGTGGTTTAAATAGAGAACCGCAGACCGCCCCCAAGATCTTGACCGTGTGTGTTTAGCACGTGGCCCCTCACTACAGTCTGGTGTACACGTGGCATTATGTTGTCGTTTTGTTTACACGTGGCCTTGCAGTTCTCTTGGGCATATATTAGGCATTTTAATTCTGGGCCCATGGCAAACAAAACCAAACAGTATACAATAAAGGTAACAAATACAAGTGATCACAATAGTGAATACAGCTATAAATGCACATTACACATTTGACAAACAAGCACGCATGAGCTCTGGGCTGATCGATTACCGCATGCCTATTTTTGATATAAACCAAATTCCTACTTCTGCACTCCCAGAACGGCATGCGTTGCGGGGTGTGTTTGACCAGGTCAATGAAGTAAGTTTGGGCGATAGGGACAGGATCCTGGCACTCTGGTCCAAATACACCTATGTCTATAATTAACTGGGAACCAACCCTTGGGCTGCTGGTGGCTCTAGGGGAATAAGAAACCACTAAATCAGAACCCATTGTTCAAATAAGCAGGAGTCCAATGCGGGGGCTAGGATTCCTAGACCCTCAGAGATGAGTAAGTCTTGGCAACGTTACTTGTGCATCACAGGATTTTGCAGTGCTTGCACAGGTCAAAGGTCACCACACCGCTGCAGGGACAGATTTGGTTAAAGAAACACTGGGCTCCTGACCCCTGTTTAACCTGTCAATAGTCCTTCACAAAAAGAATGGGGTAACAAGCAGAGCTCCGAGGTTCCAGTCGAGGTTCCAGTGGGACCAACTTGTTGCTGGCATGAGGATCAGGGGTAAAGGGGGCGTACCACATAGTCTGATCCTTACCCCAGGCTGCGGGCATTGCTTGCAGTTGTTGTAAGTTGAGTTTTTTTCTGCAAAGCTCCATCTGTCCAAGTTGCTGGGCTGCAGACTGAACGAGCTATTGGGCTTTGTTAATGTTTTTAAATATATTGCACAGCAGTATGAACTGCTGTGCAACATGGCTCAAAGTAAATAAAAGCAAAGCACTGTAGTGCATCCTGCTTTGACCACTCTATAGCACTATGTTTTTATTTACATTAGGCCATGTTGCATAGTAGCCCATGCTATTGTGCAATAGGTCTTTAAAACAGCTTGGGGGGTCAGGGTGGCAAGCAACAGGGAGTAAGGTGAGAAACAAAAGAATGTGTAGTGGGAGGAGGGTGGTGGGTTGGTTTAAAGATAATGATGGTGGGGGGTTGTTTTAACAAAAATGGAACACTGGGAGGAAGGCGGGTTAAAGAGATCTGACGGCGGGTGGAGGGCAGGTGGAAGGATTGACACCATGAAAAGTGGGGGGAGGGTGACACAACGAAGAGCGGGAGGAGGGCAGGGGTGAAGGAGCAGGACTACAGATGCATGCACTCTCTAAGAGTGCACGCTGAAAAGAAAAGAAAATGAGTATCTGCAGGACTCTGCGGACAGTGGTAGGATACTGACCAGAGTAAACTGTATTTGGTCCATGCTCCACGTCAGGGCCGAAGCCTCAAAGCCCAGGAGGAAGGCAGAGGCACCGACCACTAGAAAGCAAGGAAACAAGAGTAACATGGGAGCCAACCAATGGTAGGTAAAGGTAAGTAATGGGAAGGTTCTAAGCCCGTTTTAAGATCTTTTTTCTTTACAAGAGATTTAGCAAGCACAGCGCAAGGGAGAGGATAATAAACCACTTTCCTTGAAGGCGAAAGGAAAACAGCCAGTCCTTTCAGCTATAATCATTACAACCATTGTCAGCTTTGCTCAGCCTGATGACAAGACAGTAGTTGCTCTCATTAAGCAGGGTGCAATTTGGGTTCCGTACGCAATCACAAAACCTCACATGGAACCCTACCCTGGGTCACTACACAAGGAGCTTAGAGTGAACTTGCATGATTGTCGTATTTGCTGGGGAAAGTAGAAAACCCTACAGAACCTGGACGGACTGGGAACCTAAAATAGCCATGGCAAATTTTGTCAGACCAGCCTCTGCACATTATGTAGCGAGCGTGCGCAGCGAGTAAGCCTGACCACTACAAGGAGGGTGCTTTCCCTAAGAACATTTGGAAAATAATGGGAAAAGTGGTGCATTCTGCAACACATTTTTTCATTATATATTCAATTGTATTAACTTTTAAAGCATAGTAAATGATGACCTTACAGTGCACCAGGATACGACAATCTTTGCTGTGTCCCTTCAACGATTCCCTCACTATCACCCTCCAACAGTGCTCTTCATCTCTCCATTACCCCTCTCTGACATGTATTTCATTTGTTTTATAGTGCATCTCATACCAGTGTAGGGTGTTGGAGCACTTTACATCACACACACACATAGAGACAATGAATAACACATGTGTAAATCAGGGTGTAGAAAATGTTGCATAAGAGAAAGGGTTCAACAAGGTGTAGGATTCACATGTCATCCATATTGATAGGCATTGTAAAAGAGAGCTTGGCTTAGAGAATCACAAACTGAGAATTCAAAATGTAACACAGTGGTTAGGGTTGGCTTCACTAATAAGAATGTATTTCTACCAAAACAAATTATTTTTCACAACATTAAGATAAGGAAAGACTAGGAAAAAAACTTAACTTTCTAACCAGTACCATGCAGTTTGCACAGAGCTCTTTGATAGCAGTTCATAGCTCTCTGTGTTAGATTATGGTTGTAGCTTGTGAACTGAACAATAACAAAAGGATCTGTGACAAAGCAGTTACCCACTGAGTTATGCACATAAAATACTGGCCTGTAATCTGCCTGGAACGTGTTCTTTGCAGCAGGCATATTAACCTTCTGTGCTACCTTAGATGAGTCAAAACTGTCACTAGTCAAAACTCCATCTCTCTTCAGCAGGAAGATTAATCACCCGAGCTATCTTGACACTTTAATTGTTGCCTGAAAACTGCTGGATATAGAAGGAATGCTGCAGTGGGTGCTTTTGAAACCATAACATATTTCAAAACACAGGGAGAAAAAAGTGAGTGGATTATACTAGCCTGCTGGTTTTGTTACTGGGGTTCGATATTGCGGCACTGATGCAAAACCGGCCCCATAGTAACAAAACTGGCACCCCACCCAGCACGGATGCAAAACCGGCCCCATAGTAACAAAACTGGCACCGCACCCATCCAGCCTCCCGGGAAAACACCTGATGCCCCATACGGCCAGTCCGGCCTTGCACAGAATCAATGCAACTTGTTAGTAAGTGAAAATTGGACAGTGGTGCATATCTGCTAAAGCCATGCAGGGGGCATCTTCTTCCCAACGCACATGTTTACCCCACAACAGACAAAAACTAATTTTCACTTTTTCACATTTAGACTGACACTGACCAGCACACAACTGAAATGAAGCACAGATATACACTATATGTGCCATTTGGGCTTTAACCATAAAACACCCTAGAGGACATAGCATTTGCAACAAGTACTCCTGGTGTTTTTGCACCTGATTTATAGTTCGTGGTTTAAAATTCTTCCTAGAGTGCAAGCTTTATTGGCACCTATGATATGGGCAATGTTTCCTGGTAGCACTGTTGTTTTCAAGGGCAAGTGCCCGAATTTCTACTTGCAGGTGCTCGGTACTTGCAAATTAGGTGGTTTTAGACCTTGAGCATCGGATTTAATGCCCCCCTTATGTGACATAATATCAAATAACATCTCCTATGTAAGCCAGACCCAGAACATGACTTTATGAAGGTGTATGCGTGCATATATTGGGCAGTCACCCGAATAGAAGTCATATTTGGATACCTGTAAAAATACTGTTGAGAAAGCCACTGAACTAAACACCTCAATCAACTCATAAGCACACGTGCCAACACGCATACCCACAGACGCACACACACAGTTAGATACATATAGTTTCAGTACCCCAATGACTACCCCCGATTTAAGTTGTAAAGTCGCTGACTTCTGTCAAAGACTGTGTCTGTTTGATGGAATGGGGTTACAAAATACCCTCCACAGCATTGGGATGTAGTCAAACACTTTAAACCAGTGCTTATGTAAAAGCGCTCTGATACCTTCGGGTCATTCCACGCCCAGAGGCTCTTGAAATTCCAGTGCGGGCTCCCGCAGTGCGGGAAGCCCGTTTGGACGCTGCCACTTGCCTGATCCTTGCAGCCACCGTCACGCACCACGTCATTCCGTGCCCGGAGGCGCTTGAAATTCCGGAGCGGGCTCCCGCAGCGCGGGAAGCCCGTCTGGACGCCGCCACTTGCTTGATCCTTGCAGCCACCGTCACGCACCACGCCATTCCATGCCCTGAGGTGCTTGAAATTCCGGCGCGGGCTCTCGCAGCACGGGAAGTCCGTTTGGACGCCGCCACTTGCCGATCCTTGCGGCCACCATCACGCACCACTTCATTTCATGCCGGGAGGCGCTTGAAATGCCGGCACGGGCTCCCGCAGCGCAGAACACGCACAGGTGTGCCCGGGCCGTGCCCGGGCCACGGGCGGGCCCGTCCGCGCCCGGAGGAGGCTGGACTGGGCCACCCCTCTGTTATCTACTCTCTGGCATTTGATCTCCACTTCAAGCCCCCAGGTAGCATTATTCCTGGCTTGACAATCGTGTTGTATTTCACCCTTGTATCTGGGCCACTCAAGTTTGTTACCACAACATGAATAAACATAGAGGAGTAGCCGGGACCCAAGATGCATTCATCGTGAGGGCGGAATCCTTGTTGACCCATGAAATTGAAATAACTGAGCATCGCCTTTCCTTGGATCCTGCATCGATACAGACACGTTTATCATCAGGCGGCCTCAATTCACAGCACACCACATCCAACCACACATGAGTCCCAGCCTATCACGCCTTGTTTTGCTCCCCGAGTCCCTCTCCGCCATATCAGGATGTACCTAATATGACTGCTCCAGATGAGTCTTGTATTAATACTAGAGTACAGGTTGCTAAGTCGCAAAAAAAATGTAAGATGAGAGCTCCACCCATTAAACGGAAGCGGACCGCAGGTAGTTCTAAAACAACAAGTACAATAAGTACAAAATGCCCCCGATCTGTCAATTCTGCAACTGATCCTGTAGTCATTTAAACTAACTCTATGGGTACCCTGACAGATACATTGGGCAGACTTACGTAACAAGTCTGTGGACTGGCTGAGTAAACATAAAATATTTCACCCCTCTGATATGAATGAGATTCTCATGGCCAGGTGAGTAGGGTGGGTTGGTCATTCTCCTAAGAACATAAACGGTGACAGCATCTTAAACATAGATTCCAAAATCATTAATAGCAACCCCTACTCCCAGATCTTTAAGATAACACCTAGTAAAACACAGCTGTTCTACATAGTTAACTTTTATAACAATTTGACTCCAAAGGATATACTCCCAGTCCTGGAAAATATTTACCGACTCTTATCAGAGGAACGACTCAAACATTCTAATACTAGTATTACCATAGTCTGGGGTGGAGACTTCAATCTCAATCTCTGTAAGGGAGGTGTTTTAAACATCTGTGGTATTGTGGACAACCTGGGTTATAACGTAACGCATTTCCCTCATACCAAACTTGGGAATTTTCTGACCGAGATAATACTTAATTTAGATCTCGGTTTTGCTAACGATCTTGTTTCTCCCCCAGTTTCTTTCACTCCCACGTTCAATGGCAGGGGATTATCTAGTCTGATTGACTATGTTTTGGTTTCACAAATTTCCAAAGACCAGCTACGTAGCTTTCGAATAGATACCGATCCTAGTATTGATCACTTTCCTAATACTCTCGTGATCACTATTGCGGATATGCCAGAATCGTCCAGCAAGCAAACTCTCTTAACACAAGAAACCTTAGGGGTAAATAAACTGAACGGGTATGCAGTTAAATGGAATAAAGTTGATGCTGAAAAGATTACCTCAGCAGTGCTGAGTCGTATACTCCCACATATCGAAACGTGCTTAAACTCACAATCTCTCCCTGATCAGGTACTGGCTAGCTTTTCTGTTATTACATCTGAAATAAAGAGCGAGCTGTTCCGTAAAACCAAGGGCGTTAACCAAACAAAAAAGGGATGGTTTAATCCCGCAACAAGGCGCGCCTACCTCACATTAAAGAAAGCTTTGACTAATACCGTAAGGGATAAAGTGGAAGTGATAAGATTAAGAAAATGCTATAAGCAAGCACTTAAATCTTGTAAGGTGGATATTAAGAAGGAACTATGGGCCAAGTTACATCAGAGTTGTTCTTTTAAGGATTCGGCCACCTACTGGAAAATAGTAAGAACACCTTTTCTAACCGACCAACAAGTGATCCCAAGGATCGAGGTAGCAGTGGGTGAGGCAGCTTGGGTTGGTCATTTCTCAAGGATTTTTGGTATTTTGGAGGATTCTTTGTCAGAGCCCCCCTCAGATAGTTTAGGGATGTTGACTACCCAAAACCATAGTAGACCATCCCTCTCCCCTAATTTTAACCTTTATTTTGACCATGACGAGGTACTTATGGCATTGCAGGCTTCTAAATGTGGTAAAGTCCCAGGCCCTGATGGGGTTCCCGTGGACCTATTCAAAAACAACTTAGAATTATGGTCACCTATTCTTACTAAGGTCTTCGAAGCAGCCACTAAAATTGGCCCACCAGAGTCCTGGACAACTTCCATTCTTCTTCCTATTTTTAAGAAGGGCGACCGTAATAGCCCTGCCTGTTACCGTCCCATCTCCCTCTTGGACTCTACTGGCAAGGTGATGGGTCGGCTACTTCTTAAAAGACTCCAGTATTGGGCTGAACGCAGTCAGGTGATCTCTGACCTCCAGTATGGCTTTCGAGAGGGACTTAGGACGGTGGAGCAGGCATTAAACCTTTCTTTATTGATAGGTAAATACGTATGGGCGAAAAAGGGGAGGTTGCATTTAGCCTACGTCGATCTTTCGGCGGCCTTTGATTGTGTTTCCCATAGTAAACTATGGAAACTCCTTCTGGCTATGGGGGTCGATCCCCCCTTGGTGAGCTTTATTCGGAATCTCTATACAGGGGCCTCAGCGAAAGTACGGTATGGTCTGGGGGGGGAAGTTACAACATCATTCCCAGTACTTAAGGGTGTCAGACAGGGATGTGTACTGGCACCCTTTCTTTTTAATCTATACACGAATGGTTTAGAGGCTGCGATGTTGATAGGAAGCCAGGACCTGCCCATGATTGATCGTCGTCCAATACCCGCGTTGCTCTACGCGGACGACGCGGTGATCATGGCCAGGACCCCACGCCAACTCCAACTTCTCCTTGATAGATACTCTGAGTTCATGGCAGGCCTTGATCTAAAAGTAAACATAAAGAAAACGTTTGCCATGCACCTGGGGAAACGCCTTAAACATTCCGGCGGTATCCAGATAAATAATACCATTCTGGAGACCGCAACTTCATACCCCTACTTAGGTATTCTGATAGACAATACCTCTAGTTGGGGTCCTACCCTCTTGGCCAGAAAGATGGGGCTCCTTAGAACTACAACAGCTTTGGTCACATTTGCGCAAAAACTAGGCCAGCGCCCCTCCCGGGAGTTGATTCAGATCTATAGGGCTAAGTGCCGTCCAGTGGCAATGTATGGGGCTGGGGTCTGGGGTTATGTCAACACGGAAAGTATCCAAAAAGCAGAAAATGCTTTCTTTCGGTACCTTTTGGCCGCTCCCAATAGTTCGCCAACTTACGGTTGCCATATGGAGTTGGGGAAGGATTATATCTCTGATCTTATTGCAATACAACCAATTCTTTTATGGCATCGACTCTGGGTTACTATAGAATGTAAAATGACTCGTCTGCTTATTTCTGACTGTCTTACTCTGGAAGGTTGGAAAAATATCCCGTGGCTGTTATATGTCCATAAATTCCTGAGAGATGTAAACCTGGAATCTCTTTTCACGCTCTCTGAGACCACAGTTGATATTCCACGCAAAAAGTTGAAAACCGCGTGCTTATCTCACTTACGTGAGCTCCGTCTAACAACTGAGATTTCAAAGCCTACAAATCTCCATCTTGCCGCGGTACAAGTCTCTTTTGGGATCCAGCCGTATTTACTATCCAGTGCTAATCATTATGAAAAATATCTTTTAACACGATTCCGGTTTAATACTTTCCATCGGTTGATAACTTTCCCGAAGACAAAAGATTGGTCTAGTAAACTAACTCCTTGTCCTTGTGATGGGCAATCAGAACAATCGCTATTGCACGTAGTCTTTTTTTGTAGTCACTATGAATTCCCACGCCAAAAGTGGATTTTACCTTTATTAAAATTCATAGGCTTACGCCAGTGTCGCCCGGCCCTTCTTGCCTTACAATGTTTGGACACTGAGTACAGCATTTTTCCAACAGCCTGTTTTTTAAAAGCTTGTGTTAAATATCGTGCAAACTATGACCTATCATAAATCGCCAGATTGTAATTGTGATTTAAACTGAAAGAAATAATGTGTTATATACTTGTTGTATTTACATTCTATACATAAGAACCTTTTTATGATCTATATTAATTCTTAAGATTTTAAAGACTTGTTTTTAACCTTTGTATACTTTTATGGACACAAAATTTGTATCCGAATAAAGTTTTAATTGATTGATTGACAGCATTGTCATACATTTTCGTAGGCCACATGGTTCGCCGCCTATTAAGCATCCATGAGCAACCACTTACACATAACTCTGGTATTTGTGCGCTCCTCTTAGGTTATTTTTACAAACTACAATACACACCCGAAAGAAATGTCTATGTGCCTCCTTTAATAACCAATAGGTTTCAGGCCCTTCTAATCTGGATGCCCAGGATTAACAATCCTCTTTATTGGTGGACCAACTACACCATGCAGAAAATCCCCTAGGCACCATATTAGTAGCCCATATTGTCATCCCGGTTGATCAGCAACCTATAAATAGTCAATCATCTTTATTGGTAGATCAACTACAACATGCAGAAAACTCCTCAGGTACTGCACCTATAGCTCACACTGACATGCCCGTTGGGAACAAAGCCCTGGGCCCGACGGGTTACCTATAGATCTAATTAAATGGAAACCAGAATTTTGGGCACCGCTCCTTCTGAATGTTTTTAATAATTTAATGCATGCTCTGATGCCTAAGACCTGGGCCACGAGTATTATCGTTCCAATTTTTAAAAAGGCGGATCGGTCTCAACCTATTAATTATAGGCCTATCTCCCTGATTGACAACACTTTAAAAATATTGGGCAGAGTTTTATATAATAAGATTTTAGAGTGGTCAGAGGAAAGAGGCATCTTAGAGCCTTGTCAGCTGGGTTTCCGCAGTAAGGTTGGCACCAACGAACAGTGTTTAAATCTTAATCTGGTCATTGGAAAATACACCATCGCGCGGTCCTCCCCAGTCTATTTGGCCTTTATGGATTTATCCTCCACTTTTGACCTTGTTAATAGGTCAAAATTTGGTCTATCCTGCTGGCCTATGGACTGGACGAGTCTTTGGTACATTTTTTAGCACATCTCCATAAAGATCTTCAGGCCCAGGTGAGGATTGGTTGCGGGGGCGAGGTTTCTGGAGCCATCTGGGTTGGAAGAGGGGTCAGACAGGGATGTGTTCTGGCCCCCCTCCTTTTTATTATTTACATTAATGGTTTGAATAAATCGTTAAAATCCATGACCCAAGATGTCCCCAAAATAATGGGAAAACAATTCCGGTTTCTTTTAAACGCAGATGATGCAGTCCTCATAGGCCGCACCCCAAACTCTCTGCGCATCCTTGTACAGACCTTCGTTAATTACATGGGAAGCCTTGATTAATGCGTCAATTAAAAAAAAATATTATATAATGTCATGCGGCCCTGGGAAACGCCAGCTCAGCTCTATTACCGCGGGCAGTCAAAAATTGACGAGCACCAGCACTTTTCCCCACCTTGGGGTGGTCTTTGCTGCGAACAGCTCATGGACTGAGCATATGGCCCACTCCAGGAGCTAGTTCTCAAAGGCTATTAATTCTATCCTTAGCCTTCCCCGCCCAAAGAGCACAAGTGCTATCTTAGCTATTTAAAAAAAAATGTAAATCACAATGTGTCCCAGTAGCCACGTATGGAGCTGAGATCTGGCGTAATGCCAACAGCTCCTGCATTCATCAGGAAGAGAATAGGTTTTGCAGGAAGCTGTTGGGTGTCCCAATCTCGACCCCACAATATATTTGCCACTGGGAACTTAATTTAAATTATATTGATGACATTATAATTACCCGCCCCGCCCTTTTCTGGCTTCTTTAACCAGAGAGATTATCAGTGACTGTCAAATGTGAGAAAGGAATGGATATTACTTGGCTGTCTGGAGTGTACCAAAGTTTATGTAATGTTAATAAGGGCTGCATTTTCTTAAATCTCAGTACAGCTGAAACATTGCATACAAATTAGCTCAAAAGTGCATTTTATTCATTATACAACACAGTAAGGATTGATTTGGAATCCCATAAATCTTTTGCCTCTAGCTATATGACTATAGAACAGCATAGGCACCCCCTACCTATCTATCTCACTTTACCTATGAGCCACTGGGAAAGGAGCCTTTTATTTCGCCTAAGAGCAGGTACTGTTAAATGTGTGTTATGTTTTCCCCTTGGTTACCACTCCAATCTTGACTTTGTACCATGTCCATGCGATGGTGTGAGTGGACAATCTACTTTACATTCTTTTTCTTTGTAAATACTATTTAAGATACACCAAGTGGCTTTTAACTCAATTTTTTAAAAAGCTGAGGCCTATTAGTTTGGATAATGCTTATTTGTGGTTACTCACTTTGGCCGATGAAGAGTTGGTCTTCCGCACTAGTACATTTTTGAAAATCGCCACTCGAGCACGTAAGATGATGTCCAACCCTTGAGCTTTTATATATACGCATGATTTTCTTGTATAAATTGATGTATGAACTGGTATTTTTTATATAATTACAAACTATTTATTGTTAATGAATTTTATTACTACTCTCCATTTGTCAAATAATTTGTTATGCTGCTGTACTTTTATGGATACCAAGTTATCCGAATAAAGTTTTCTGAACTGAACAGAGTAAGCGCTATATAAAATGAAAAAACAAAACAAACAAACAAATAAAGTATTTACAGATTTGCGTTGCTTCCAGGCATCAAAGTTGTGCCTGCTATTAAAGTTGCACTTTTTTTGGAGCAGAAAAGAAAGCCCAGGGCCAGATTTACTTGAGTTGTGTGCCAGTAGGACAGGTTGTTTAGTGGACTAATGCAACCTTTTAGGGGCCTGTGTTCGTCCTCATGGCCACAGGTTCAAATCACAGCGGGTCCACTCAGACTTTCATCCTACTGAGGTCGATAAAATGAGTAGCATTAGGTAACAATAAACATCTGTTATTCAGCGCCAAGATACCCTTGGGTGAACGTGAGCTTTACAAATACTTATGTTACAACATCCTTATTGTTGTAAATGAAAAAGTTATGCAAGGGCAGTGCATCACATACACGCCATGAATGTTGCCCAGATATTACTTATATGTTTCGTGAATTTTGTGTTTTACGGTGTATGTTTTACGAGTTATTTTAATTTCTTTGTTAAAAATGTCATTGCCTCCTTGGTGGATGGAGGGTGTTCTTGTCTTCTGACCTTGAGTGAAACCTCCCTTTGGTGTGGGATGGTTCTAGTCTGAGCAGGGTGCAGGGTTTCTGCTTCCTGCTCGGTAGGTGCAGATTATATCCAGAGGTAGTCTCATGACCCGGCTCACAGTGATAGAGGGAGTGATTGCTGATTGCTGTGGCAGGTGCTCTGCGCTTGACTTAATGGCCCTGGAATATGCTTTATAGGCCACAGCCGAGCACTATAGTTCTGACGATGGATGGTGGTGCAGAGACTTTGATGTCACTAACATATACTCTGCGGTGGCCAAGGACCATATGTAGGCTGCATAGGCACTGTACACAATTACATTTCTGTCACTCTTATAATCTGTTTGTTATATGCGTTTTCTATTTATTTTGCATATTTCAAGAGTTAGCAAAAATAAGAAAATATTTGTGTTATTACCAGCATCCTTTGCCTTGATGGGGATGTGAAATGTGGAAGCTGGCCAATGCACCTAGCATACGAGAAGGTGTCCTCTTTAAATATGTATTCCAATAGGGTTTATCTGGTGATTGACCCATTATAAAGAATTTATGATGCAAAGGTGGAGGAGACAGCCTCAAATGACAGAGGTGGGTGGGACTGGGTCAATGTATAGAGATGGAGAGGACAGGGTCAAAGGACATTAGACCAGTCAGAGAAATTAATAATGTCCTTTTAATGAATGTGAGGAATCACTAGTGCTGGGGAGTGTCGAGGTCTGACTTTGCCATATTGGTTGTAACAGGGAAGATTCTGAACTCAAAGGTGGGATACAAACCCAGGGCAGGGCCAATTAAAGCAGAAAAATCAATGTGTGGTTGGCAGAGAGGCCTTCACTGCTACATTCTTGAAGCTAAACGCCAATCTTACGGACCTGCAAGGGGTTTCCTACTCAATAGGCCTCCTGGTGGACTGTCGGGAAAGCTGTGGGAGGAGCACTGTCTCGGTCCTCACCTGTGGTGATTACAATCAAGAGAGTCCAGGTTTTCCACAATATAGGGGCATTTAGGAAACCACTAAGAATGGCTAGACTACTGATGACAGAAGGACAAACTACTAGCTTTTGTCCTTGCACACATCCACGGTCTAGGCTAAGACAATGGCATCACTGCCCACATGTGAGAGGGGCCACGTATTACTCTGTAATGATTAACTGGAAAGCAGATAGTACTAAATTTAGTAGCAGATATATATGTTGCCAGTGTGTATACTCCGCTGCAACGGCTACGGAGTATACGTACCGCCAACACTAAGGTCGGCTTGCCTGATTTTGATGTGGTTGGATCCAGCTTGGTTGCGGGGGTGACAACTCCGTCACTGCCATAGCCAAACCTCTCAGATGGCCCAAAGGGGTAAGGGCTGTCGGAGAAATGGCACCATGTCCACCGCGCAATTTATTTGACCCCCACCCCATGCAAACACTGGTGGTGAGGGACAGTAAAATGTGGATAATGCTCCCCCTGCCATGGAGAATAGCTTTCTTGGCATTATTATTATTATTATTTTTTTAACATTTTTGGATTTTTTTTCTTTTGAAAGTAAAAAAATAAACCTGTTTGGTCACCAGGGGGACGGAGTAATTTACTCTGTCCCCCCTAGAGAAACAACAGGCTATCTGCCGAAATATAAATCGTCCCCTTAGTCAGATACAATAGCCACCTTTATGTAGATCCAATTTTTTATAAACAGTGATTCAATGACAGTCACAAATTCCTCCTTATACAGATTACATTGCTTCCTTATGACATTCAAATTCATATCGTGGTTGACATTTGTGAAGGCTAAAAATAAAATATAATTGCAGTATTGTATTAAAGTGCAAAAAACACACTGTAATACTTAAAATTTGCTCTTATATTACTGGGTGCTGAAAACAAGAACCACCACAAACATCACTCTTATCATTATGGTGAATTCTGTATCAAGATGAGCGTGTCAGAACACTACTAATGCATGCTAAGTATAATTAGAAGTCTATAACAACTCTTTTTACTGGAATGTATTTATGATTTTGGGTTACACATCCAATGTTCCTTATTCAGTACCTTTTATTTATTACATAAATATAGCTTTGTCAGGATTATGTTATAGTAACTGTGGTTGGGACTCTTGTTTCACAGATTATGATAAACCCATTACTGCTAATTCCAGGGATTTAAACTCTACTGTATTCCCTAAGGAGGCACTTCCTTGAGAACGAGAGAAGGGAGAATAGGTCTCGCATTGCTCAGAGGCATTTGAGAGACAGCACCTATCCGTGTGAATTCACTGAGTGAAGTTGGACAGTTCCCAAGGGCGGGTGGGTGTATGGTTTAGTAAGGGCAGGAAACCAGCCACCCAGGTCCCAAATTGTTGGCTAGGAGAAACACTGGTTCCTATCGGATAGGGGGAATGAGCCAACCAAATGACAGTTGTTGGTGTCCAGCAAACCAGCCCAGAGTACTAAGCTTGACTCATAGCCGCCTAACCGTCGGACATCAGAGTCCCGCAAAGTAAATGAGCCATTTATAATTCAATAATCTTGTGGACAGGCATTATTTCAGAGACGTATTATAGAGCCTTCCCTATATCTAGGATGAAGAATAATGGAACAATAACCAAAGTGCTATTACAACCCTTACTCATAATAAGGGCGTTGTTTCAAAGAATCAGAATTGATCTGGTTGGAGCTTTCTGGGTGAGGACATTGATTCGTCTTTGTGATAATTGACTTCCCAAAAAAAGACCCAGATTTGCAAGACTTTCAAGATTTTTCTAATACATATATCTGTTTACTACTACCAGATTGATTGGTTGGTTGAGCTATATAACCAGACAGTGAAGCAGATGATACAATAGCTACCACTAAGGATGCCAAGTATTGGGCTAAGATATTACCCTTACTGCTGCTTGTCCTACAAATACCCTCACCATCATTAACAGGATTTAATTTTTGAGTTGTTATTCAGAGATCAACAATGAAACATACTGGAGATACTCCAAAAATAATGGAGAAGAGTCCCTGAGCTCGTTACTGACTTACCTTCCCTCCCCACTCTCCAAGATAGCATACATGCAATACAAGAAGGTGCCTTTAAAAGCCTTTAAAAAGTGCAAGGTAAACAAGAGCAACAATATAATCAGATGAGTCACCTGGGAACATTTCACGCCGGAGATCAAGTACTGGTTCTCCTTCTAACCTCAGTTCATAAATTGTTGGCCCAATGACATGAACCATATATTCATACAGGTGCCCTGGGAAAAGTAACTTACAGTATTGAACAACCTGATTGCAAACCCAAGGTCCTGAGGTCCCATTCCAATATGTTAAAGAAATGGGAGGAACGCAGATTGAACTGCATGATAAACATCACTAAGAAAATCCTAGCTGACAATGATATGTTTCCTATATGTGAAGCAGGTTCCTGGGAAGATCTTGTGGCAAAACCTGTCTTGAGTATTGATTAAAGAAAAGCCATGCACAAAAGGCTGCAGCCAGTTGGAAAGGTATCCTCAACTCTGCCAGGTCAGATGACTGTACCAGAATATTGTATCTAGCAATACCAAACCAGGGACTGTTGTGATAATCAGGCATTATCGACTACCAGTATCATGAAGAGAAACAGTTGAGAAAGAGATAGCGCTAATGTTAGAAATAGATTTTATAGAACCTTCCTACAGTCATTGAAATTCACCAGAATAGCACCAAATCAGAGATATCACGGAGTTTCAATTCTGATTTCCAACATACCGAGCCTAGATTAGATGAATTAGTAGAACAATTGGGTAATGCAGCCTATATTAATACCATGGATTTAAGAAGGCATATTGTCAAGTTCCTATACATCCCAGCGATTGACATAAGCTAGCCTTTTTAATGCCATTAAATCGGCAGCAGAAACACTACAATATTACCAGTTGGGGGTGAAAAGCTCATGAATCCCATACATCATATTCTTGCAACAAGGATTCTAACCCATGAATACTTGGATGGTTCTTCTATCTGCAATCCTTTAAATTTAAAGCTAGTCATCAAACAGGAACTTACTTACTTAACACTACTTATCTACTTCAAGCTCCTGGTTCCTGGTTCTTGCCTGACAAAGCATCATGCTCAAGGGGTGGCACATATGATAGGAATTCCTGTTTCACAGATTAAATTTCTTTTTTTTTTTATCAACACCGAAGCCCATGACTCCACAGTATTTTATATGAAAGCACATACCTGGCAATGAGGGATGGCAGATATGGTCTCAGATTGCTCGGGAGCAGTAGAGAGACAGCGCATATACACCTATTACCAGTGCTGCCCCGACCTAGAGGAGGGCTGCAGCATTCGCCAAGGCGCAGGAACGCTTAAAATAACAAAGGATACCCGCAGTGCAAGACGCGTGCGGCTCACACCCAGGCGAAGACCGGGCCAAGAGCAGAGCCATCTGCCCCCGTTTGTGGCTAGACAAGGCTGGGCTAGGCCACCCCCCTTGGTTCCAGCTCTTTGATACAGGCAGTAGTTGTGTTCACTATTTTGAGTACTCACTCACCCTAAAGATGGTAAAAAATGAAGACCATGGGGGACAAAGTGGGCTCCCCTAAGAGACCACAAGGCACCACCCTTGATACTTTTTTGGTGCGTGCCGCAATGGTTTTCGAAAATGAAATCACACTGGCTCAACGGCGATTATCAATGGATAGGGGAGATAATTGCTTACCTCATGCAGACACTAATCCTTGTCATGACCCTGTAACTGTGCAAAGTGAACACACTCAATGGGCCGAAACTAATATTGGGGACTCAATAACTCTCCCAACTTCAACTAATCTTTCCTTAATCACTGTTAGTGGGCCTCCAATGAAGAGGCAGAAGAAAACTAAACATATGGGCTAAATCCAAGTGACAAGCACCAGATCACAGAAGACCCCAAATGTACAACAACTTGGGGTGGGGATAAGGCCAATTCACCCTTGCTGTCCTGCACAGATAACACTCAGATCTCTAACTTTTGTTCAAACCTGGACATTATAACTAGTAAACTAGAGTCAGTACTGGTTGCTAATCTTTCACCTGTTTTGGAAAGAGTCCACAACTTGGAGGACTCTGTGACAAAGTTACAAAACACAATAGATAGCATCAGAGTGCATGATAGTATAGAGAGGCCTGCACCACGGAGTTGCAATACAGATGTAGGTGAACGCAAGGCTGATAGACCCAATATACAGATTCAAAATCAGTCTTGCGTTGCCGCTCCTCCCACCCACCCTGCTAAAAAGTGCATAAGGGACCATGACACAGGGGTGGGAGTGGATGGGTGTGAAGGACCAACAAAAGGTAGGGTATCTAGAGATGAGGCCCATTAACATAAAGGGTTCCCGGGGGACCCGAGGACTGGGTCCAACAAAGAATTAGTGGAAGTGACGCAAGACCCAACTTAGGGGAAACCCTTCCAGTAGATAATAGTATGCGAGGCATTCCTAATCAGGTGAAGCTGGTTCTCCCACCGAAGTTCTGTCCCTATGTGGTAATTCTAACAAATGTCCCCCACATACATGTTAATAAGAATGAGTCCATGAGTCAACTGAAAAATTAAATCTGACACTGACTATCATGCAATACTGTTTTTTCAATCTCTGGCTATCAAGATACTTTATTTGCACGAAGAGTGGGCTGGATAGGGCCCTTGAAGCAGGGTCCCGAAGTACCATATAGAACACAATAGGCCCTACCTGCCAATCTGTTAAGTTGACCAAACTATCCCAGCTGTTCTCTTTCTATGAATCGGACCCAAAGTGGCTCTCTCACAAAAACATCTCCTCTGCGAGGTGCAGCTCCCCCATGCCCCCACTCCCTCGTTGTGCCAACAGCCTCTGTTTATCTTGGTCAACAACAGCCCAAAAATCCCCTCTCCTTGGATGTCCTAAGCCTGCGCTGCTCTTATCCACAAAACCACAAGAACACTGAACTTAGTAACGTGAGAGGAAAGCATGGGGCAACAGGCCAATTTCACATCTTCTAATTTCTCAATTTATCATAATTATTTTCGCCAGCTTGCCTTATCGAAACTTACGACAGCTACATGGCGTACTAATATAACCTATAACCTTCTACTTTGTTCTGCTTTCTTAAGGGTTCTAAGAAATTATGCTAAACGATTTCGATCAACAATGTCTAAATAGCGACAGGATTTGCGTACCATTGACGTATACAAAATGTCAAAAGATGAACTTGCGGTTTTACTGTTCTGCATTAAACCACTATAAAACCCCTGCCCACAGTCCACTCGTTGGATTTACCCTACTGTGTTCATGAGCCACATATGGGTAGTCCCCGATCGATCGTTAGTGCACATTATAGAATTCTTGTCTTGAATATTGAATATTTGCAAATGTGTTTGTTTTTAGATTGCATTTCTCTTCGCATTTGTTTCCATGCATTTCTCTCCATGTATAATCTAAATGTATGATTTTCTTACTGCATTTATCAAAAGATATATTTCTCCCATAGCGCTTAAAGTGATCACATTTCACAGAATGCTATTCATCTTCCATTATTGCATTGAACTATTTCATTATATGCTCATGTCCTATCTTTAGCGTGCATTGTGCTCCATTTTGTCTTTGCTAAGACACAATATTTCATTATTGCAGTTAAAGTGTGTCTTTACACTTCATGTTGGAAGTGGTTTCCTTGTAATAATAAAGTGCAAACAAACCTGATCCAACTTCTATCGTTTACACGTGTATTTTCTCATATTTTGAAGAAGCACCCCCACCAATTAAGCTGCCCTGGTACAGTGCCCCAGGACCATAACATTTCGGATAAGACGTGCCACTCTACGTCTTGTGACTGGCATGTGAGGATTTATGACGACAGTTATCAGACTTCCTCGGCTTTTGCGAGGGACTGTCAGTATATACTTTATATTTCTAGGACAGTAAACAAGAGTAATGTGTGATTATGGTTTGTGAACAAAACGCCTTCCTATCTGCTTAGCTAGTGTTTGTTTCCTATGTTCTTTGCGTTCAAGTTAAACGTGAGGATGTTTATTTTTAGTTTGGCAATGTTATTTTAAACAACGTCATTTTTTTTTCTGTCATGGTATATAAGTATGTAATAAGCTTTATATTTTGTACAGTATAATTGAAGTGGGATTACTTTGTGGCCCCATCCTCTCCTTGTGTCCCTTTTTTATATATATTGTGGATATTCTTTTAAGTATCTGTGCCTGTTGCACCGACCTTTTATGTATCTAGTGAAATCAATAATAATTAGAATTGTAACTGCTTTCATCTATGAATGCTGTTGCCTTCTTGTGAACCAATAGTATTATATAGCTACCCCCTGCCCTTCCTTCCCCCTGTGGCACAGTATCACATTCAATGAACACAAGTCACTTTTAGTCTATTGCCCACGTTATGAACAACAACCCACCCCAAATTGTTGAAATTGTTCTACATACCTTGAATAATCATCCCATGTCTGTGTACAACAACATCACGGATACATTGTCCCCCGTAACTCAGAACAATGCTGACCTCGTTTCAATAGTGTGGAATATATTGGGAGTACATACCATACCCACAGTAGAAGTAATTGATTTAACTCAGCTGCCCATTGTTTGCAGAGCTCACGCTAACCCTCACCTCAGCCCATTAGCTCCAGATTCCACACGCGCTGACCTACCTCATCTTCACACCATTCCTACCACCATCCTCCCCAGTGGTGATTAGTGATTGGGAGTCCTCCACTGAATCAGCTTACTCCTCTTATTCAACAGAACCCACAGAGGACGCCCAAAGCCCCGATATAGTATGCTCAGAGACACCCACATACTCTGCATCTAGCTCTGCCACTGTACCAGACCAAGAAGACTATCGAGACACACACTCACCACTATATTGTGCTCTCTTAAGGAGTCCGCCAAGAGATCCAGAGGCCAACTCTGCCCCATTCTAGGTAATGAGCAGTGCACCACAGAACTCAAGCACAACCCCAGTAGGCCCTGCAATACCACACATCAGTGTATACTTACTTAACAGACATATTATAGGGCTATCAAGGGGTTACCCTGCCTCCTTCATCTCAGTTACACCTTTAACAAGTGCTGTCCTCTTGACAGTATTTGACGTTCTGGGTATTGACGTCGCCCACGGATGACAAATCAGGCTCACAGTAATTCTCAACTACATTACTCAGGTGCATCCTACAACTACTCTTTAATAACATCGCGTAACACAGTACAAACCACTAGACAGGGACATCCCGGTGGTACAAGTACACTAAATAGCCATGCGCCTTACTCCGCTAAGCAAACTAACCTTTGGTGAACCACCATTGTCCTCCTGCAATTGGTGATTTCACACTAACAGACACTTGAACAGAATCGTGAGCTGTACAGTGTATAAAATACTGGATAAAATCAATGTACATATTATTTTAGTAGCTCCAGGTTTGGAGATACCAACAGTATTATCCAGTTCCTGGCCAGGAAACCCACTCCAAAGTAAGATTGCTGCCGCCTGCTTGAGCAGCTTGCTTCAGTTCCCTGATTTTTCTCCTGAAGGGGTATATTCAGGACCACAGGAGACGGAATTAAAAGAGAGCATATACCTTACCGTCCTTCAGGCAATAGGAGAAGAACTTGTGAGAGTCCTTGAACCAAGTACTTGAAGGGAATAAGCCTAAGTAGGGTGCGTGTCCCCACAGCAATACACATGATTTTCATTGAAGCATATTATACGTTTACACACTAAAAACATTAGTATGGCCACTCCCTTACAATATGTATTGCAAAACTTTACAGATCAAGAACAGCACATAATTAAACACTGTAAAGAGCTCCACAAGTACACAAAAAATTTGACTCACCCTTGGCCGCTCGAAGGTACCTTTGACCGAGCAGCCCTGGAACACGCCACAGCATTCCTGGAAGCGAAATATTCAGGGTCCAAACTCAAAAAAATTAACAATACTCTAGCACTATTCTGCATTTTCAAAGAAACAGCTGAACCCACTTTAATGCCCACCGCCCCTCCACCGGCATACCATGTAGGCGGAATGTACCCTACCCTTCCCGTAGATTCCGACATAGGGCAAGCAGTAAAGGACAAACATTCTGTGGGGATGTATCCTGAAGTAAGAATCAATACAGATTTAGAGCCCACATCGAATGATCAAACAACCGTAGGCTACTCTGGCATGAGCCCAGAAGACACCAATCCTCCACAAAGTGATCAGTCAATGGATCACACCTTAACACCACCATCCCTCACCACCGAGAACTCAACAATAGAGACCGCAGTAGCAGGACTGCCTGGCCAGATAGACGCGCTATTCACTTTCAAACTCGCACCGGCGCACAATAATATAGCACAACAATTAGAAGAGAATGAAGACTGCGATAGACTATCCAATGCTTCGCACTCCACCTCGCACACCCCACGTTCTGGTCCTCATACATCTTTCGGTGGAGAGCAGCACCACTTACCGGCTGACCAACCGCCAGTCCTTCACAGGAAATATAGGGCTGATAGGCAAGATTCACCTGAAATAACTACTGAATCACAGATTAGCGAATGGAGACGTGCCCGCGCACAACAGTCCTCTTCTTCCGTCCCTAAGCAGCCTATCACCATTGATTACAACATCTTGTCCCTCGCTAAACACCCATGCCCTCCCAGCCCACAATGTCAACTAAATAAGAAATCACCCTCAGCTGCCTTTTCCCAATGTGAGGACAGGTCCCTACTGTTGGATCACCCAACTGCTAACATACATCCTAGGGAGAGTGGACAGGACCTACCTAATGATGTATTTTCTCAGGCACCCTTCAATAGGTGGAGAAGTGAGCGAAATCTAGACACAATTACCCATGGTGTCACATTTAATGAGCCAAGAGCTACTGTGACACCAGAATGTCAGTCCCTAGGCCCACGGATAATGCTGCAGTTATGAGGTGCATGTCAATGAAAATGGAACAGGCATGCCAGCAACTTACGAACTTTACGCATTTATTAGATGGTGTGGCCATCACAGCTCCCCAGTCTTAGGATGGTGCAGGGCCAGACACACAGTTACAGCAGACACAATGCACACAGACATTCCTGAAATAACACAGGGTGCGACAGGGCCACATAGGACTGAAGAGCGCATTTCAAACACGCCCCAGACACAAGTACCTACTACCAGTCTGAACCCCTTTCTCTCGCCCCTACCATCAAAGCCCACACTACATTTAATGTGTAACGCAGACCAAACACTGCCCCATGATATAGGGGGAGCAAGGAGTAAGAGGAGGAAAAAGACAGAAATAGAGCAAATTTTAGGGATGCATGGTAGGCCAGATGACATGCAGTATGATGTCACAGGCACAGCGTCATTACGCTCTGTCAGACAGGGATGTCAACACAATTTGATGCTGTTTGGCAAACCAATGCCATCACCCCATACCGGATTAACAACCAATGACATAGTAACACTCCGAGAGGAGTCTGACTTTAATGTCAGGCCCTTCTCTGACAATTTGGTAGACTGCACCAACGAAGAGACATTTCCATGGCCAAGAGGAGGGTCCTTTCACCCACAACATTTGGCCACGGCACAAGACTGCATCCTATATAGAGAGGAAGATGAAGATTGGGACTACACCTACATGGCCGCGAGTATCAAAATCTGGCAGAAACATGCACGTGAATATGACCCTACCTTGCATGCACCACTAGACATACCAGACACTAGGGTAACACGCCAAATACCCCTACTGTTCAAACGCGCCAATGCCCCGCCTGTCTATGTTCCATGGTCTCAAATGGACAAAGACAATTTGAAGAAACAGCTCCCCCCACTGACAGAGGGTGCTGGCAAATGGATAACGGAAAAGAATACTGCAGGTGTTAGCTTAGGGATAGGGGATATGAAGAGTTTGCTCATCTCCATCATGGGGGAAGAGGCAGAGGACATATTCAAAAGCGTCAGTGGCAACAAAATTACAATGACTGAAATGCAGTATGATTAGGGGTGGGCGGAATTTGCGAAACCGACTTTCGCAAATTATCGCGAAAATGTTAAAAATCTCCGCAAACAAGCGGAAATATCGCGAAGATGCGGAAGTTTTTTTCCGGCATGTTCGCGAGATTTTCTGCATGGTTGCGGGTCGCCAACTTACCCATGTGGTTGCTTGCGGGCGCGGCCATCTTGTTTTCAGTTGTCTCGCGGTGCATGATCGCGAGAAAAAAGACGTGATCGTGCGACGCATGACGTCACTGCGGACGCGAACTGTCGCGAGACAGCGCAAATGGCTAAAACAATACAACATCTCATGGAGAACGCGACCGGATCGGGAAAACTTGTCGGGATTCAGGTAAGGCGATCGCGCGCGCGCGAGAATGTATTATTTTACAGCGCGAGCAAGAACCAAATTATCGCAAAGCTGCGGAATGCGGAAATTTTGACATTTCCGCGCTCTCCGCGGAACGCGGAAATGCCAAATTATCGCAAATTCCGCGAACGGAACGGAAATTTTGCCCAGGCCTAAGTATGATGGGGGGACGTTTAACAAAATAAGAGCGCAAGTCTGAACCCAACTGCGTAGAAAGTTTTCGGATGTCCCGGACATTGGGTCTCTCCTGTCACAGACAATGCAAGAAAACGAGAATCCAGTTGATTATATTTCAAGAATTAAGGTAAAATGGCATTAGGAGTTAGGAGATACATGGAACGCAGCAGGAGGGAACAGTAGGCTTTTCTACCACATGGTAAAGAAAGGACTACCCACTGACATACAGGACAAGTTAGATGGAATTGTAGCAATGGAAGCCAAACCCTGGCCTGAGATACACGATCATATCCACTTCTGCAAAAAGAAACAGGAAAAGGACAAGAATAGACAATTAGCCATTGAGAATGCAGCCGCAAAGTTAGTGCAGCAGAAGCTTAATAAGAAACAAGACCTTCCAGACACTGCCATGCTCACCTCACCAGTCAACCAAATGACTGCCATTACCAATTTTCCACAAAATGCCCTAAATGCATTAGCAGGTAACACACAGGTAACTGCACCACCCATACAAGCACAGTCCCCCCATGACTATGTAGAACAACAGTCATATGGCAATACACAGCAACAACAAAATTATAACAACCAGCAGATGAGACCTAGAAATACAGGCATGCAAAGCAGAGGCAGAGGTAGAGGATTGGGACAACAAAGGTACACACGACAGCCAGAACAACAGGGATGCTTCCATTGTCAGACACCAGGACATTTCATAAGAGAATGTCGGACAAGAATGCGGGATGAAAATAGAGAGGCAGCCAGGGGACCACAGCAAACACAGCCTACCCAATATCAGCCACATCAAATACAGCCTATCCACTATCAGCTACAGCAAATGCAGCCTACCCAATACCAACAGCAGCAAACACAGTCACAACAAGTTCAGCCTCAGCTAATACAGTCCTATCTCCCACCAACACAGCAACAGCCTCTGCAGCCTATGCAGCAGCAATTGCAGCTACAGGCCCCTGCAATTACACAGTTACAGATGCCAGCACCACAAGCACAGCCACAAGTACAACAGCCACAAACAACTATGTACCAAATGATGCCCCAAGCATAAGCATTTACACCTCAGGGAGGCACAGTGCTATCCCCTACCAATCCATTCACGCAGGGCACCACCCAGCAATACCAGGCTGGAGGGTATCCCGGTTTAGGACAGCCCACAGACAACTCTTGTGTGTCCTGTTTTGTCGTGTCTGACCAATGTCAGGGAGGATCCCATTGTGTTTGTCACGATAAATAACAAAACATACAGCTTTCTCAGTGCTACTTACTCCTGTGTCACAGGTGGAGCACCAACCATTTCAAATCTGATAGGGGACACACAGGGGCAATAGCAAGGGTCCCTTTCCCCAAACCAGCACCAGTAGAAGTAGGACGTAAATGTGTGGAGCAGCGTCTGCTCTACTCACCACGCTCCCCAGTGAATCTCTTGGGCCGTGACCTTATGGCTAAATTAAATATGTCTATCCATTTTGATGAGAACAGCACAATGATTTGCTCCATTCCCGGCACACCTTTAGCAAGAATGATGGCACTCACTGTGGACTCCTCCTTGAAAGATCAAATAAGAGCCCACCCAGTGGATGAACAAGCCTTCTCCACTGCAGTACACATCATTGTTGCTACCAAACCAGAATTGCAAGGTCGAACTGTCCAGCTCCCAAAAGAGTTTCTCTTCAGCCCTTAGTCCCAGAATTCCCAAGTACCAGGCAGAAATATGATCTTAGACATACATGCTCTTGAAATTACATCCCCGTACGTGGCACTCCAAGCAATTGATGACTATGCCCACTCCTGGGCCTGCGTCATCTCCATTAAGTCTGGACAATTAGTGAGACACATTTCAGATGACCAACTCTTTGGCGATCCTGAAGATTATTTGAAAACAGAAATTGTCTACTTAAATGAAGTTCCTCTCTCAGTAACACTGGAAATGAGGACGCCAACACCATCCACACAAGTGGACACCATACGTGACGCAGACCTAGCTCAGGTACCCAATTATCTGTGGACAACAGGTCCAAATGATGTAGGCCTCATTAGATCAGCTGCACCATTCAGAGTAACACTAAAACAGGGTGCCATACTCCCAAGAATGCGCCAGTACCCCTTGTCCAAGGAAGCAGAGGAGGGTATTGTCCCCACCATACAAGCATTACTGGATCGGGGAGTGATATACCCCAGCATTTCATCGTGCAGCACATGCCTATTTCTGGTAAGCAAGGGCAAAACAAACCAATGGCGTCTAGTTCATGACCTTTGCACCCTTAACAGCATTGTTGTTCCGGAATTCCCCATTGTTCCTGACCCCTCAGTGATACTCACCAATATTCCCCAAGACGGGCAATATTTCTCCGTCATTGAGCTGAAAAATGCCTTTTTCAGTGTCCCATTGCATCCCGACAGTCAGTACCACTTCGCGTTTACGTTAAAAAATGTTCACTTCACACACCGAAGGTTAGCTCAAGGCTATTGTGAGTCCCCCAGTGTTTTCAACAGAGTTGTCAAAGAAGATCTATCAAATTTCCAATGTGACAGTACCCTGCTGCAATATGTCGACAACATACTGCTCTGCAGTCCAACAGAGCAACAGTGCCAACAGGATACAATTGCTCTGCTCACAACAGTACCACAGAGAGGATGTAAGGTCGACAATTAGAAGCTTCAATACTGTCAGAAAGAAGTACATTACCTTGGACAGTTGCTCTCAGCATCAGGAAGAAGAGTCACCCAAGACAGAATATGAGCTATACAGGGAACACCCGAGCCACAGACAGTCAGAGACATGCAGAAATTCCTAGGCTTAGCGAATTATGTCCGACAATGGGTCTTTGACTTTTCCACTATCACTGCCCCACTGCTAAAAGCTGTAAAATGGCCAACGATAGACATAGCAAAATAAATTGAACAGCTGAGATGACCACAGCCTTCACCCAGTTGAAAGACGAAATTACAAATGTACCAGTGTTAGGATCCCATGACTACACAAAAGAATTCTACCTTTTCACCCACTGTGATGTTCAAAACTACGCCATGGGCCACAAGCCCATTGCATACTTCAGCGGCATGTTAGACTCAGTTATGAAAGGACATTATCCCTGTGAGCAAGCACTGGCTGCCGCTGCATTTGCCGTTGAAAAAAGCATCCCCATAGTCATGGGTTTCCCGTTAACACTGTACACAGAACATGCCGTTTTTGCAATAATACAGAAAGCCAAAACAACTCTAACAACACAAAAAGTATCAGGCTACGAAGTCATCTTGTCATTACCATCTCTGAAACTTGTTAAGTGCCACACAGTGAATCCCACCACGTTCTTTGCCCACCCCATTGCAAGCGCAGATGATGATCCCCATGACTGTGCCACATACTGTCCAGACTAGTCAGGGACAGCAAAGGAAGATCCCTTGCCAGACAGTACAGTATACTTTGTTGATGGTTCCTCCACCATCGATCAAGAGACAGGGGTCAAGTACACAGGATCTGCAGTAGTCCGAGCACAACAAAATGACTCCGCTGATTCCCTCGACATTGTACAGCAAATAACTCTCTCTTCACACTACTCAGCACAAGCGGCAGAACTTGTTGCATTAATAGCTGCCTTGAAAGAGGGCGCAGACTCACGCATCACTGTATATTCAGATTCTGCTTATGTCACAACAACAACACTTGCGATGGAAAAGGCGTGGCTTCCTGAAATCAGATGGCACACCTGTAATGCACCGAAAATTGCTCGAAGAGCCGATAGACGCATTGACTCTCCCAACTGAGGTAGCTGTTGTGAAATATGCTGCACACATGAATGGCCAAGACTTTTTCTCCAGAGGTAACGCTCTGGCAGACTGGGCAGCTAAAGCCACAGCTAGGATCCCCACCCCTGCACCACCACCACCACCTGATGTGCCTCCCGAAGAACAGCATGCTCCCATCTTGCTTGCACAACATGTATCGCCATTAAAACAACAGGACAAAGACAATGCAGATGCAGACACTCCTAAAAATAGCCCCCAGATGTAATTGACAGTACAGAGCAATATGATCACATTGCGCAGTTACATCGCAGAGAGATACAGGAAAGTGCCCCTCAACAAGAAAAAGAACTGTGGAAGAAGAGGGGAGTACAACAGGATACCTCAGATTTCATTTATAAACAAGTAATGACAGGTAAACCAGTCATGCCACAGGCCCTGTTACAAGTAGCATTAGACCAATTACACCTTCCCACACATGTCTCCCGAGATAATATGACCACCATTTTATAAACTGACTGGTTCATCCCCAATGCCCAGCTTTTCATTAATACATTTCTCATTTGTCAGCAATACTCACCATATCCCTCCATGAAAACAGGTGCATCCACCATACCAAAACCAGATGGCCCTTTCAAAGAACTACACATTGATTATGTTGATATGATTGATCGTTGCCAGAACTATTGCTATCTCATTGTGGTTGTATGCCCATTCTCACGATGTATTGAAGCTGGACCATGTGTCCACTGCGATGCCAAAGCAGCAGCTAATTTCCTGCTCCGTGAGGTCATCTCGCACTGGGGTTTGCCCGCCGTGATTCGCTCTGACAATGGCAGCCATTTATCAAAGGCAATCTTTGCCCTTTTTACAACCATGTTAGGAATCAAACATAAATTGACCTCAGCATGTCGCCCACAAAGCAATGGCATTTGTGAGCGCCTTACCGGCCTGCTGAAAGGTAAAATAAGCAAGATAAGTGCAACAATTGGGAAGAAATGGCTCTATTGTTTACCAATTGCCCTATTTGCACTCAGAAATTCTCCAAGCTCCGATCACCATCTGACACCCCACCAGCTTGTTACTGGTCGTTCAATAAATGTGACAGTTCCCTCAACAAGACCCAAAATTGACTCTATGAATTCTTCTGAGATTGTTAAAGCAGAATTGTATGAATATTTGTGTGCCCTAACACGTGCTGTACAGTTCCTCTCTACCCAGGTATCAAACAGAAAGAACAAGGGCCCCAACTCTCCTGCAATCCCGCCCATCCGTCCTGGCATACAAATGTTTATCAAGAAAGCTGTTAGGAAGTGGAAAGATCCCAAGTATGAAGGACCATACAATGTAAATGACTCTTCAACAACAGCCGTCCGTATTGCTGAGAGGAAGGCATGGATACACAGGACCAATGTGCGACTCAACCCTGCGCCATCCCAGAACTGATCGATGACCAAGTCCAGGAAGGCACCATGTTTCCATTGACTATCACAAAGGAAGAAGACGGTGCTCGCATGGTCGTTTATTGTTTCAGCCGCAACAGAAGAACACACCGCACAGAAATAGATCATGCTAAGTTATGTACATGTATATTAATATTGTTTCTTTCTTTGGGAGGAATAATGGCAACTATCAACCTGCTTGCGATGTGGCCCTATCAATTCCCCAAGAACATCTTTGTTATTAAAAAGCCAGCGTGGGCAAATACCACTGTGCGCCCCAAGTTGCTTTCTCCCTTGCCTCGCAACAGATCCAGTGCCACATCTTCTCAGACAAGCGCCCCCGCCAGCATAAGGGGTTTTATTCCTCCTCTCAGTACTGCCAGTATCAATATGTCCCTCATCTCTCCACCACCCTCACCCATTTACAACAATACAGGATGGGATGGTACCGTTGATCTCACAATACAGCCACCAGCACTCCGCCAACGCCCTTTCCACCACCGCAGAGTCCGTCAATTCGCTATTTCTCCCCGCAGAACAAAGCCCCTCGTCCCTCACAAATCCCACGAACTTCGTGCGCGTATAACATCTCACAATTTTGTTGAAATACAGAAGGGTCCAGGGCCCATACCAAGTCCAGAACAGTCAATAAGAGATCACTGGGTCCACTCTTACCTATTAGATAACTCATGGTATAAAGATATGACAGCAGTGGGAAAACAGTAATGAACGAGTCCTGCTATGTGTGCTCTTACATCCCCCATGCAGATGGCGCACATAGACTGATTTTTCCTAAAGAAGTCCACCCAAACATTACCAAATGCCTCCTGCACCTGTATCTTTGCTGCCTACAAGGGCAAATTCAGGTAATTGCAGCCGACATATCCACAGCATATGTCAACACCACAAAATGGGACTACACCTACAAC
This sequence comes from Triturus cristatus, assembly GCF_964204655.1. Lineage (NCBI taxonomy): Eukaryota > Metazoa > Chordata > Amphibia > Caudata > Salamandridae > Triturus > Triturus cristatus. The sequence goes on from NC_140582.1 coordinate 504,639,261, forward strand.
ATACATAAAGTTGTCTCTGACTCAACTGCTCTCAAGGAAATAATACAGGAGATGCGTAGGGCCAGAGTGAGAGACATGGACTCTAAGGCACATGTAATTAGGGAACGTGGATGGATCTCATCATCCCGACCCCCAGCTAAATGCGATGGGTCAATAAAACATGCACATGCAGTAAATAGAACAGTGCTACGTCTGTGGTCACATATTTTTTATGACAACAAGTGGAATGGTCCCGGCTTTGTGGTATGCAAAGCAGCATCTTTAGGCCCCCCTTGGGTAGATTCAGATTGAGAAGAAGGGATTGACTGGGATGTTGAGGATGAATGTGAAGGAATATGGGATCAGGAAAGAGGGAGGTATACCTGGGGTGGGAAAGGAAAGTCCAAACCTAAAAAAGCATTTAAACTAAAAAATCCCCTTCTTTGTTTCCTAGGTAATGGTTCCGTACCTGTCAGACGGAACATGGGATGCAACAACACTATCTTTAATTTTGATATGCAGTTTGGCACCTCCGCTATAATGGACTACCACTGGGCTTGCGGAGAACGCTCTACCTCCAACTGCCCCCTCAATGGAATGGCCTTTGCACCTTGGTAAGCCTGCATGAAGTGCACCTGGTTGTCCCAGCCACCAATGTCTCCCACATCCATTCGCACCCGATGACTGGTGACGTCACCTTCCTCCATCATCACCGGCGAGCAGCCGAATATTTTGCCAATACCCCATATAAAGAAATTCCCCAAGAATTCCACTTGTTCATTGATGCTCAGGTGTTTTTCGGGGGCCTTGTTCCATTGTTTCAGACAGGAGCACAATGGATCGAGGTTACCCGCTACGAAGCCATGAAGTCTATCAACAGCACAAGGGACGGACTGAATGCTATCAAGGAAGAACTACTCCCCTTGAGACTCATGGTTCTAGAGCACCGCTATGTTCTAGACATGCTAACAGCAATGGAGGGTGTGGTTTGCCACAGGATCGGAAACTCCTGGTGTACATTCATACCAGCAGATGATGCGGAAAATGGATCTATCACAAAGGCCATTGAGGAGTTGACAAACTTAGGAATAAAGATGGCTGAAGAGGGAGGCGTTCCGGCAGACATGTTATGGTATGTTATGTTATGTTATGGTGATTTTTATAGCGCGCGATTACCCGATAGGTGTCCTGGCGCTAAAAAAAGTACTTCTCCAAGGGCGAGATCAAGAGAGGGAGGGTTAATTTATATACAGCCACGTTTTCAGGTCCTTTCTGAATCGAAGCAGATTATTGGCATTCCTAAAATGGAAGGGCAGTTTATTCCAGGATTTTACTGCGCCAAAAATGAAACTACGACCGCCCCAATGGGCCTTTTTAGTAGTTGGGACTGAGATCAACTTTGCTTCCAGTGAACGGAGCAGGCGAGGTGGGGTGTACCATTGAAAATAATTTTTAAGATGGTAAGGCCCTTCTCCATGCAAAGCCTTAAACACCAGGCATAGAGCTTTAAACTGCAACCGGTTCCCGACCGGGAGCCAGTGCAGTTTTTTGATCACATTGGAGATAGGGGCAAATTTGGGGGTACCTGTGAGAAGTCTGGCCGCAGCATTTTGAAGCATCTGAAGCTTATGCAAGAATTTTTGCTGTATGTTTAAATATAGACTATTACAGTAGTCCAGCCTTGATAAAACTAAGGCCGAGACTACTGTTCTACGGCTATCTGGTGGCAGCAGGTTCAGGATTTTTTTTAATGTTCTTAAGATGTAACCTGTTTTGGAAACAACCGCCTTGACCTGGGGGCCCATGGAAAGTTTCACATCTAACAGGATACCCAAGTTTTTAACTTTCTCCACTGGGGTAGGGAGGGGCCCCAGAGAAGCCGGCCACCAAGACGGAGTCCAGAAGTTAGGGTTATTTCCAAACAACATCACCTCGGTTTTATCCGAGTTCAACTTTAGGCAAAAGCTTGCCATCCAATGTCCTACTTCTACCATACATGACTGGAAACGCGTGTCCACTCCCGTTTCCTTGCCCGGTAGCAATGATACCACAATTTGTGTATCATCTGCGTAAGCAGTAATCCCAAACCCATAGCTACTAATAACTGGAGCTAGGGTGGCTACATACACATTAAAAAGGGTCGGACTTAAAGACGACCCCTGCGGAACGCCACATGGTAAAGAGAAAGATTTGGAATTAAATTTACCAAGTGTAACTATCTGGCTTCTGTCCGAGAGGAAGGAGTTAATCAACTCCCAGGCTTTGCCCCGAACCCCGTATTTCCTTAGACGGTCCATCAGAAGCCCATGATGGACCGTGTCAAACGCGGCTGAAAGATCTAACAGGATCAAGGCTGCCCTATCTCCCGTGTCTACTGTTGCTCTAATATCTTCAGTGGCTTTAATTAAAGCGGACTCAGTACTGTGTCCTTCCCTAAAACCATATTGGGATGGATCTAACTTGTGAGTTTTCTTAAGAAAGGCACTGAGTTGTCTATTCATTGCTTTTTCAACCAATTTGGCAGGCAGAGGCAGGCGGGAAATAGGCCGAAAGTTATTCGGATCCTGAGGGTCTAAACTGGGCTTTTTTAACAGAGGTAGTATGGAGGCCGTCTTCCATTGTTTAGGAAACTGACCAACCTCAAACATACCATTAAAAATGGGGGTTAGATATCGAGCAATAGGGGCCGGGACCATTTTGATGATTTTCACAGGACATGGGTCTAAAGGTGATCCAGATTTAGCACCAGTTAAAAGCTCCAACGTGTCTTGCACTGTGAGTGAATTAAAGACCTGCAGGGATTCTTCCAGGGGTTCCAATTCTATCAATTCCGTACCTTCAGACAAGGCCTTGTCTATTGGATCACAGAGGCTAGAGTAGATTTTGGTAACCTTAGATTGGAAGAACAACGCGATCTCTTCGCAAAGCTCCGGACTGGACAGGATAGGGGCTGGCTTGGGAGTGGCCAGCATGGAGACCGTATGAAAGAGCTCTCTGGAGGAGTTATTGGCCGACTCTATTTGGACTGCATTGTATTGCTGTTTGTCCGACCGTACGGTTTGCTTATAAGTGTGCAAACTAGATTTATATAGCAGCCTCTCCTTATCGAGATACCCCTTCCTCCAATTCCGCTCCAGTCGTTTGCACGTACATTTTAATCGTTTTAACTCCTCTGAATACCAAGGAGCCGAAGGAAGAAATCTTTTAGGCGTAATAAATTTATGTGGAGCTAGTTCTTCACATGCCTGCGCAAGCCATCTTGTGTATGAGGCTGCTGCATCGTCCGAACCAGCTGGAATATGGGCTCCTGAGGAGGTCAGAGCGATATGCAGGCTCCCTGCCTCCACCCTATTCCATGCTCTAGTTTCGATCTGTTCTCTCCGATTTCTGCCATTAATCTTGTGCTTTATCAGGTTAAGATTAAACAACACCGCGGCATGATCTGACCAAACCAAAGGCAATAGGCCAACCAAGGACAGACCAGGGAAATTAGAAAAAACCCCGTCCAAGGTGTGGCCAGCTTGGTGAGATGGTCCTTTAACATGCTGTGTGAGCCCCGCTGCTTCCATCAAATCGTTTAACCGGGCTGTCTCCAGGTCATTGGTGAGTTCCAAGTGGAAATTAAAATCTCCGAGAATAGTGTAAGCATCGCCCAGAAGGGCTTCTTCTAGGAGATTCCCCAGGGAAGAAAAAAAGGAAAGTCTGGCTCCTGGAGGCCTATATACTAGCGTGCCCTTAAAAGAGTGGTGATGTGTCAAATTAAGGTTAAAGGAAGGGGCTTCGCATGTGGGCAAATTTACCGGTTTGAAAGTCCCCTGAATAGAATTATGATAGATGATGGCCAGCCCCCCTCCTTTCCTAATAGGTCTGTTCAAGACCTCACATTGGAATCCTGGCGGAGTGGCTTTGACTAGGTCAGGTCCGGACGCCTCGTCCGTCCAGGTTTCCGTAATGAATGCCAGCTTTATCCCGTTATCTTCCAACAGATTGGCACATTCAAGACTATGCTTTACCAATGACCTGGCATTAATCGAAATACAGCCAATCGTATTATCAGAAATACTGGCGCGAGGACTATGGACCTTGTTAGCCTTAACCTGTTGGTGCAAAATCTTGGGGAGTATCATTTTACAGTTTAAACATACCTCTGAAGAAAATATGTCCCTTGCATCCATAACCAGGCACATGCAGGCCGCCTTCTTAGACGTACCTCTCAGTTCCAGTAAGGCCTCTGGAATATGAGTATTGCCTACGTTCTCCTGGGAAAACTAAACCAGGGGTTTGTGCGCTGAGCGCGGCCTAGGCGCGGACGGGCACAGACTGGTTTGCCTTAGGCGTGCCTTCGGCGCGCCAGCGGCGCGCTCGCGCCAGCGTAGCCCTAAATAGGCAAGCGAGCTAACAACTAGACTGACCCCTTCCGTCCTACCAAGATGCCTGCCTCCGCTCCCGAGCTCAACCCCCCAATGACTGTCCACTCGGGAGACAGAGCACACAGGTAAGAGGAGTGAGCCCCTGCTGCTGAGAGCACTTAGTAAAAAATAGGTAAAATGTGCGTTTTATTTTCCAAGCCCCTTAAAATCAAGAATAAAATCAGATTTTAAAAAGCTTTAATAAAACGACTCAGGGGGAGCTTCTCCCTCCCGTGTGCAAAATGCGCAAGATAAGAACAATACAAACAGGAGCGTAAAGGTATCACGAACCTCACCACTTTTTTCGAAAAGGTAATGGCCCCCTCTCTCTCCCGGCTCAAGCCTCAGGAGAAGTAATTTCCCCAGACATTGCCCCAGACTGTTTCGATCTTGGCTGGATGCCTTTATGGCTGACAGCCATCCTGAAGTTGATAATACCAATAGTGGGCGTGTTGTTGCTTCTGTGTTGCGTCTTTCAGATAGGGAGCCACTGTGTAAAAAGATTTGGCACTAAAATGGTAGGAATGAATTATGCAAATACAGGGACTTTCAGAAAGTATGCAACTACAGGAATTTACAGAGAGGCAATACATGAGGACCGTGCACCAGGAGATGGGGATGGGCTAACGCGATAAGAGATTATCAAAATCACCACCCCAAGTTCACCACTATTGCAGACCCCAGCAGATACAGCTCACCAAGTTCCTACTGCTCCCCCGCTTCCCCAGGTAGACACTTAGTATGGGAAAACCTGACCATAACTCCTTATGACACTCTAGTTGAGAGATCCGATGGAGAGTACGTTGAGTTGAGAGCACAGATAAATAGGGATTACAAGTGCCCCTATGTTAATGACATCCCCTGGATCATAGAGCGAGATGAAGCCCCAGCAAAATATGCTCTTCGAAATTTGTTCAAAAATTAACAACAGGAGGGAAATGAAGCAGGGTCCCGAAGTACCATACAGAACAAAATAGGCTCCACCTGCCAATCTGTTAAGCTGACCAAACTATCCCAGCTGTTCTCATTCTATGAATAGGCGGCAAAGTATCTCTCTCACAAAAACATCTCCTCTGCGAGGCGCAGCTCCACCTGCCCCCACTCCCTCATTGTGCCAACAGCCTCTGTTCATCTTGGTCAACAACAGCCCAAAAATCCCCTCTCCTTGGATGCCCTAAGCCTGCGCTGCGCTTACCCACAAAACCACAAGAACACGGAACTTAGTAACGTGAGAGGAAAGCGTGGGGAAATAGGCCACTTTCACATCTTCTAATTTCTCAATTTATCATATTTATTTTCCCCAGCTTGCCTTATTGAAACTTACGACAGCTACATGGCGTACCAAATTCACCTATAACCTTCTAATTTGTTCTGCTTTTTTAAGGGTTCTGAGAAATGATGCTAAACGATTTCGATAAAGAATGTCTAAATAGAGACAGGATTTGCATACCATTGACATATACAAAATGTCAAAAGATGAACTTGCGGTTTTACTGTTCTGCATTAAACCACTATAAAACCCCTGCCCACAGTCCACTCGTTGGATTTACCCTACTGTGTTTGTGAGTCACATGCGGGTGGTCCCTGATCGATCGTTAGTGCACATTATAGAATTCTTGTCTTGAATATTGAATATTTGCAAATGTGTTTGTTTTTAGATAGCATTTCTCTCCATGTATAATCTAAATGTATGATTTTCTTACTGCATTTATCTAAAGATATATTTCTCCCATAGCACAAAGTGATCATATTTCACAGAATGCTATTTGTCTTCCATTATTGCATTGAACTATTTCATTATATGCTCATGTCCTATCTTTAGCGTGCATTGTGCTCCATTTTGTCTTTGCTAAGACACAGTATTTCATTATTGCATTTAAAGTGTGTCTTTACACTTCACGTTGGAAGTGGTTTCCTTGTACTAATAAAGTGCAAACAAACCTGATTCAACTTCTATCCTTTACACGTGTATTTTCTCATATTTTGTAGAAGCACCCCCACAAATTAAGCTGCCCTGGTCCAGTGCCCCTGGACCATAATATTTCCCCCCAACACCCTCGAGAAAACACACACAGCGTGATTGTATTGTGCTTAATGGCAGATCCCCTGACCTTGCAGAACAATTGGTAATGTATGGAGACAAGCTATGTCGGGTGGGTTCAGGTCACGGGATCAGCACACTTGCGCATGTATGTTTAACAGTTGTTGCTCAACCCAGGTCCAACACCGGGGCCATTATACCTATGTAATACCAACTCGTAATAAGTTTCAGCCACTCTCTTGAAGAACCAGAACCTTTTGGGCCTGGCGGCGCAGGGTACGCCTTAATCTCCTGGGTTCTCCTGCTCAGCTACACAGAGACACGGGACACTCTGTTAGGCGTTAGAAGATCAGATTTATTAGCTGCAGCTAGTACAGTTGTCCCAGTAGTACAAAAGGTAGGTTCTCAGGAGACTGCCACTTCACTCTGTGGCGCACAAACTTTTATACTATATAGGTAACATATACATTAACCAGGTATACACCCAGCACATACAAGAAAGAGCCAATAAGGAAAGTTGGAAAACAGGACAGAACCAATAGGAGAGATTTGAAAACAAAAGTGTCAGATGACTCGAAGAAACCTCTCCTCCAACTGTGTTTGTCACCCCTCCCTCAAACTAATTCATTAACGGATTCGTAACAAACTTGCAGGTGGCGAGATACGTTTGTGTGTGTTGGAGGACAGTTGTGAAACGAGAGAATGCTAGCAGAGGACAGTGAAGGCCAGACGATAAGATAAAGTCAGAGAAGAATAGTGTGAACCAACAGATAGTTGAGACGGGGATTAGACAAACCAGACAGGGATTAGTGTACTCGGCCAGTCCTAACACCAGCTTTGCAAATGGAGGCATAAGGGCTATTTCGACATGAAGCTGCAGAAAAAGCAGAATAGACTTTGTTCGCCGTGCTGCCTGAGTGATGGCAACACAAAATGGAGACGGAGCACAAAATGGCGGGTCGATTCGATCGCGATCGGAAATTGAAGTTCCTCAGACCCTCCTTTTGCCAAAACTCAGGCAAGATAGACTCATGTTAATCTGAGTCAATGTCGATAGCCATGAGGTCATCGAGCTGTTGCTGTAACATCATTCTTATTTTTTCTGTTCTTGGTGATTTGGGTTTAGGGATGCACATAGTAGCACATAGGTCACAGATGGCGGGACCACAGTGCATACAAAGGCAACAGGAGAAAATAATGGTTAAAATTATTCCAAGAAATGTCAATGCTTTCCAACCTCATTTGGACAGTAGTCCCCAAAACCACTCCGAAAAGGACCAATCTCCTTCGTACTGATGAATCGACTCAGAGATTATATGCAACTTGGAGATAGCTTGGTATACTGTCGGAGCGTCATTAGGTATGAAAATACAGCAACTTGACCCGATCAATTTGCACACTCCACCACGATCTGCAAGAACAAAGTCTAAGGCAACTCGATTTTGTAAGGTCATGAGACGGTCCACCTGTAGTTCTGCCGTGATATTACTTAAGGCTCCTACAGTGATGTCTATTGTGGTCTCTACGACACGGACCAGTTGCCTTATATTTCTGCTGTTGGCCGTTGGACCCCAAAAAGGAAGAAATCCTTTGAGGAAATCTCCTCACTCTTGTCCTGCTGTGTCTTTCGAATCAATCCCTCTGCCATATCTGTTTCAATGATGATTTGCGGAAGCGGTGTAGGTAGGGGGAAGAAGGAAAGCTATATAACAAGTACCGGAGAAACCCGTTGGCAACCATGTATAAGGCCTATTATAACAAATGAAATATGTGCCTTGAGACGGCACTAGAGGAGGCGAGTTTTGAGAGGAGTAGACATATGTGTGGGAACAGCTATTTCTTTGTATAGTGTCAGCAGACTGACCATTTATCTGTAAACAGAAATTGCCCTGATGTGGTATGGTCCAAATCGGTGAAGACTTTCCTTTTTTAACTTTATCACTAAGGCTAGTGACATATTGGGTGACGTTCCAGTTAGTATACGCTTTCCTTTCATCAATGGAAATTTTACCATTTTCCATGATTTTAGCCATAGCTACCATTCCCTTAATCAACGAACTATGACTAAAATCCGGATCACTAACACGTGAACTAACGGATCGTCTGAATTTGCTTTGATAGGCATTGGAGAAGATGACAAAATAAGCCCAAGCAGAACCTTCATAGGAGAATGGAAGAACTAAATATGGCATTCCTTTCTCTGTGGTATGTGGCATAAGTCCACACACCCACTAACTGGTGTTGATGCAACAACTGGACAAAAGAATTGTTGTAATATTCAGTTCTTCTAATGAGTTCATGTTGAGGAAGGGTATGAAAGAGATGTGGAGAGACAGTAGAAGAAGACGAAGAGGAAGAAGGAGAGACAACTTTTTGCTGCAGAGCATAAATAACCCAACCTATAAACGCCAAAGCAATACACAATAGTATAATAATACATAAGGTTATATTAAAACGACTGTACATTAATTTACAGGATTCTTTCTTCATTTCATCCTTTCTCTCTCTTTTGCCTAGTGTAGTTCCCATCTTTCTAATGGATGCTCACGGCAATCTTCCTCGATCACTCAATTATGATTATCTGCCGTCCTATGACACTGCAAGTCCTGCAGGCCTATTGCCACTACTCAGGTCACAATCAAGACTCCTACCGTGACCCTGCAACCGGGACAGAATACTACACAAGAGAGAAAAATTTTAAGAGTTCTTTGGTCTAGGTCTCAAATTGGAATGTTCTTTTCCAGGTGTGGTTTGATCTTGGAACAATGTTCGTGGATTGGTCGTATCTAAGCGACGATGTGATGGTATTGCTTCCTGCAGAATGTCGTTGTCCTCTTTCTCAGACAGTGTCCCATTCAGGCGTGCATCACTAAAAGGTACGAATCGTGGAACCTTCTCACTCTCAGAGTCACCAATGCCCCTGCGCACCCATTGATCGTAGGGTAAAGCCAAAGGCACTTTCTTACAATGCACGCCGTGAATCCAATTTTTCTTTCCTTCGACTTTAACTGCTGTTCTCGTGGTCAGAAGCACTAAACGAAGCTCCTTCCATCTGGGCTCCAAATTTCTCGTTCTTTGGAAATTCTTGGTGATGACCCAGTCACCTGGTCGGATGGAATGACCTGGGTCTGTGGAAGCCTCTGGTAAAGCACTCTGAACCTGTTGATGGATAACACGCAATTTAGTCGTAAGATCATGCAAGTAGTCAATCAACATTGGATATGGCAAGTCTGAGTATTTCTTAGGGTGAGGGACTCCCCATACATTAGCCGGGCGTCCAAAGACCACTTCGTAAGGGCTAAGTCCCAAACGAGAGTGTACTGCAGTTCTGGTGGACAGAAGAGCTAATGGCAAAGCATCGGGCCAATTGAGTCCTGTACTAGCCTGAACTTTTGCTAACTTCAGCTTTAAGGTTCCGTTGTAGCATTCTACTAAACCCGCTGACTGTGGATGATTTGCCGCATGGAACTTTTGCTTGATACCAAGACCCACACAAACTTTTTGCATGACTTGGCCAACAAATTCGCTCCCATTGTCACTCCAGACAATGCGCAGCAAAACAAACCTGGGGAAGAATTCTTTCAGTAGAACTTTAGCTGTGGATAAGGCTGTGTTGTCTTTTAGAGGGTATGCCTCTATCCTTCTTGAAAAGGCGCATACTACCACCAGAACATATTTGAGGTTGTTGCATCGCTCCATATGAATATAATCGATCTGCAACACCTCAAATGGATATGTTGGAGGAGCAAAGTGACCTGCTGGAGTTGAGGTTCCTTTTCCCGGATTGTACATCAAACAAACAATACAATGCTTCACTACATTGTCTGCGCATTTCGGAATTTCCCTATTTTGCCACACTGGAGCTTGAAGCTTGCATATACCTTTTGCACTTAAGTGGGCTGGACCATGCGCTATAGTGACCACTGGAAGTACATAGGCATCTGGTAACAGCCAACGTTGGTGTTCAGATAATTCCCCCAACAACCCATCTCATCCAACATTCCCGTACTTTCTCTCCACTTGCTCAACTCTTTCTCTGTAGCCTCTTTCTGAATCGCTCTTATACTTTCCACTGTATCCTCATACATTCCTCTCTCTCCAACCCAATTTGCAGGACCCGCCACATACATTCGACTTGTAACATCTCTCGCTGTCTTTTTCGCTACTTCGTCTGCAAATGCATTTCCTCGACCAACATCATCTGTAATCTTTTTGTGCCCACTACACTTTACAATCGCTATTTGGGTGGCTAAGGCAAGTGATTCAAGGAGATCAGTCACTAACTGACCATGTTGTATTTTAGTGCCATGGGAAGTAAGGAAACCCCGTTCTTTCCAAAGACGCCCAAAATTAAACGCTACACCAAAGGCATATTGGCTGTCGGTGTACACGTTTACTCTTTTCCCTTTTGACAGTACACATGCTCTCGTTAATGCTATCAATTCTGCTGCTTGAGCTGAATTATGTCTAATATGTGCTGTTTCCACAACTGTATGCAAAGTAGTTACAGCATAGGCTGAAACTGTATCTCCATTAGGCATTTTAAAACAAGAACCGTCTACACATAGAGTTCCATCTGGATTCTCTAGCGGTGTGTCTTTCAAATCAATTCTTCCTTTTGTCTCTGCCTCTGTACGAAAGAAACAATCATGTTGCTCCTCAATACTTTTCTCATCTGGAAGAGGCAACAGAGTAGCTGGATTTAGGGTATTACATCGTTTGATGTGTACGTGACTAGCCAAAAGCGTCAGCTCGTATCCAGTTAAACGAGCACTCGTAAGATGCTGTGTTTTCGTTCTGTTTAGTAAGGTATCCACTGCATGTGGTACCATGACAATAAGAGTGTTATCCAACACTATTCCAGCAGACTGTCGGATAGAAATTGCTGCTGCTGCTGTCGCTTTGAGGCAACTAGGCAATGCTTTAGCTACTGGGTCTAACGTAGCCGAAAAATATGCACATGGTCGCTGTTTATCTCCAAATCGATGTGTTAAAACTGACAATGCACAACCTTCTCTCTCATGAACATAGAGCGTAAAAGGCTTACTGTAATTAGGGGTACCCAATACAGGAGCGGAACACAGAGCAGTACGTAAGTCGGTAAAACTCTTTTGGCACTCATTAGTCCATGGAAGGGGCTGAGGCGTATCTTTCAAAGTGAGTGCCAACAAAGGCTTGGCCATCAGAGAGAAGTTAGGGATCCACTGCCTACAATAAGAAGTAATACCCAGAAAGGCACGTACCTCCCTTTGTGTGAATGGCACAGACATTTGCGTAATTGCCTGAATTCGTTCTGGCGTTAATCGTCGTCCCTCCTTTGATAGGAGATGGCCCAAGTAAGTAACCTCCCGACGGACATATTGTAATTTAGAAGGTGAAACCTTATGATTCAGATTAAACAAATGGCGTAAAAATGCAAACAGTGACATCTTCTGAATCAGCAGCGATTAACAAGTCATCCATGTATTGGATAAGAGCAGCACCAGACGGCAAATGAAAAGCATCAAGATGACATTTTAAAGCTTGACTGTAAATAGAGGGACTTTCACAATAGCCCTGAGGTGCGCGCTTAAACCGGAAGCTTCGGCCTCCAAGAGAGAAGCCAAAAATGTCCCTACTCTCTTCTGCAATGGGAATACTAAAGAAGGCATTTTTTAGATCGATGACAGAAAACCAAGTCGCTGTAGAAGGTATCATTGTCAATAAAGCAGTGATATCTGATACTACGGGAAACTGTGGTACAACGATTTTGTTTACCTCCCGGAGATCAATCACGAAACGATATACAGGTGGCTGAGAAGGATCAGTGCGTTTAAGAACAGGAAGAATAGGACTATTGCATATGTTACCTCTCGTTTCCTCAACAACACCCTTCTGAATCAAATCATGAATGATTTCCAAAAGCGCTTTCTCACCTTCAGTGGAAATCTTGTACTGCGGAATGCGTGGCAATTCAACATTAGGCTTAAGAGTGACAACATAAGGTGGAATCTCAAGACAACCCACATCGTTCGGACCCGTGGCCCAAAGCGTTGCTGGAAGAGAAAGCAATTCAGGTGGAAACTGATCTTTGGATAAATACATTGTAGAAGTCAGTTTTTGTCCTAGGGTAAGATGTACACCAGAAGGAGAACAATATATCGTAGCATGCATTGTTTTCAATAGGTCCAAACCCAACAGATTCTCACCGCAACCATTTGTCAAAAGAAGTGGAGCTTCCAAATCATAAGGGCCAATTGAAATAGGCAAAGGGCAAGAAACTGGGTTACGAACAGGGGTGCCAGAAAATCCTACAGAAACATTCGTTAAGCCAGACAAAGGTGCCCCAGGGAGTTTGGAATGAATGATAGAACTTCTCATCGCCCCAGTATCTAGGAGAAATGGCTCTGAAACACCCATTGTAGTGACATTAGCATAGGGTCCATTCTGATCTACTGGAATCGACACAACTCCCTTACTTTGTCCATGGCTGTCCTAGTTAGCATGAAGACTTTCATTTCCGTTTTGAATATAATGATCTTCATTGTAATACTGAGTAGACCTAACATTTTGCTGATGAAAGTAATTCATGGAATTGGGAGAAGGAAGAGCACGCTGTTCTTGAGTCAACACACCTCGACCTCTACCTCTGTTTGCTGACTGAAGGCCAGCACGACCTTGTGGAGCAGATGATGCTCCATTGCGCTGCAATAGAACCGGACAACTATTCTTAAAATGACCTTCCTCTCTACAATAGGCACATTGATTAGGTCCTAACAAAGGTCGCGGAATAAATGGCTCAGGTTTTTGATACAACCTCTGAAACTGGGAAGGCTGTTGAAACTGAGGCTGAACATAGCGAGGAGGATAAGCTTGTTGCAAGCGAACCTTCGTTTTTAATTCTTTCGTCCTTTTCTCTTGCTTTTCTTTCTCTTCTTTATCTCTGTTTTCATAATATTGTGCAGTAGCCAATATCTGAGCAGAAAAAGAAACAGCCCATGAACTTTCAGAATCTTTTAATTTGTATGACAATTCGGGAAGCAAATTAAATACGAATTTGTCTACGAATAATCGCTGACGACCCTCTGTAGCCATATCTTGACCACTGTGATCAATAAATGTCTCCTCGAAACGAGTAAAGAAATCAGAGACACTTTCATCTTTCTTTTGTTTGCATGCTGCTAGTTTATCCCAGTTAACTCTCAATGCAGGCTTCATAGTTTTCATTAATGTAATAATCCTACCAGGGAGTTCTGAATTCAAAGCTTCAGGTTTTGCACCACCCACTTGGTCTCTATCTGTGGTAGTTATAACATCCCAAGTAGCACCTAATTCCTGCGCGTGATTCTCCTTACGAATCTTAGCCCATATTGTTTGTGGGACTACATTTCCCATCAACATGTCGATGTCAGCTAAATTCATGATGCAAGCATCAACTGTCTGTGATAGTTCTTTATAATAACCCGCAGGGTTCTTACGAGGATCTGGTAGAGTCTGCTTAAGGGCCAAAACTTCAGATCGTTTCCATGGAACATGTACCCATATACGTTGAAAGTGAGCAGGAATAGCTGGAATATTACCTTGAGCCGCAACTTCCTCCTTCCAAACGGGAGGAACCTCTCTCATGGGATAATTTTTCAGTGTTAGTCTAACCGACGGGTCAGAATCAAGGAAAGCCTGAGAGGACAATAAGGATCTATAAGAAATAAGTGTCCTTACAGCTCTCTCAACCTTAGAACCCACAACAAATCCTTTATCAAAATCAGTCTGAATATCTAACAGATCTTGTGGGAATCGGACTCGAATTCACATCCTCCCATTCTTTAATGAGAGTATCGCACATTGCATTAAAAACATATCTTTGCGTAGGCGCATTCCATTGTGAAAAAGTAGACATAATATCAGGTACACTATACTGAGGACCCCTCTTGATCCATTTACGTGCGAGAGAGTCCAACCTTTCTCGTTCTTCAAAATCTGGGAACTGACTGCGAGACTGTCTTCGAGCAAAAACCGGAGACACATTTAAAGCTTCAAAGAAAGGAGATAAAATACCAGTGACGGTATCCGTAAGACGCTTACGCACAGACGCAGAATTAGACATAAGAATAGGGGACTAAGTATTAGGCGAATTAGTGGAAGGAGAACCGATAATTGCAGGAGGAGCAGAAGGCAAAGGAGATCGAAGATCAGTAGATGAGGGCAAAGAAGTTGAAGTTAAAGGAAAAACTGGCGGAGGCGGAAATACTGGAGGAGGCAAATTCGGAAGAGCCGGAACAGGCGGAGGTACCGCTGGCGGCTGAACAGGCTGTAACAATTGGGGTGCATTGGCACTTTGTGCATAGGGCGGAGGCAACCTCAATAAATGGGACATTAGGGGATCTTCTTCTATATCTTTCTTGTTTTCAGAAGGGGAAACAGGCAACACCGGATAGCATTTATCTATCACCATGCGATGCTGTCTTTCTGAAATTTCAGTCGCATTATCAATTTCATCATCTTTGAATTGTTGAGCAGCCTGTATAATTGTCATACCCTGTGCTTTCCTATCTCATTTTGCTTGCTTAATTTCTTTCTGTTTGGCTTCCTTACGCCAAAGGCGGAAAGAGTCAAACATTGCCGGCCGGGCTTTTCTTTTGAATAGAACTGCTTCCAAATTATCTAGCACCTCAGAATCGAAACTACCATTTTCTGGCCATTTTAAAACACCATCTTTCTTCGTGTATCGGGTCCATGCCTCATTAAAGGCAATGGGGCCAACACCATGTTTCGAATAGAGCTCATATGTGGGAGTTCCAACCGAAGGAATCGGACAAGAGTCCTCAAGTCGGGAATCCCTATTACAACCTAAGCAACAAAATTCTCCAAACTTAGTCAGACCAGGCATCTCGTGATTTTACCTGACTGTTCACAAACTTCAAGGGGGTAAAACTCAGTTTAAGCAGCACAAATGCACTTACCCTCGGCTTCGGCTATTGCAATAGTCAAATCTAAGGACCAGGAGTAAACAACTAAGGAAACGAAGGACAAAATTGTGGGCGCGACCCACGAAAATACTTAACTAAGGACGTCTTCTTACACCAACAGAGGCCCGTCTATCGTCTCGCCTTACCATACATCACCAAAGAAAGGGCCAAGGCAAGGCGGCAGTCAGGGCAGCAGTCGTTAGCAGCTGTCAGGAAGGAGTAACCGCGCTGCAAAAGACCTTCGGACCACTTTCGACATACAGGGGTCACTTGACGTGGCTCGCGAATCCTCCGGAATTTTCTTGCAGGGTTCCTCACGACCTTCAGGCAGAACCGGTACCACTGAAGCCGCCCCATGTTGGGCGCCAGTTGAAGAACCAGAACCTTTTGGGCCTGGCGGCGCAGGGTACGCCTTAATCTCCTGGGTTCTCCTGCTCAGCTACACAGAGACACAGGACACTCTGTTAGGCGTTAGAAGATCAGATTTATTAGCTGGAGCTAGTACAGTTGTCCCAGAAGTACACAAGGTAGGTTCTCAGGAGACTGCCACTTCACTCTGTGGCGCACAAACTTTTATACTATATAGGTAACATATACATTAACCAGGTATACACCCAGCACATGCAAGAAAGAGCCAATAAGGAAAGTTGGAAAACAGGACAGAACCAATAGGAGAGATTTGAAAACAAAAGTGTCAGATGACTCGAAGAAACCTCTCCTCCAACTGTGTTTGTCACCCCTCCCTCAAACTAATTCATTAACGGATTCGTAACAAACTTGCAGGTGGCGAGATACGTTTGTGTGTGTTGGAGGACAGTCGTGAAACGAGAGAATGCTAGCAGAGGACAGTGAAGGCCAGACGATAAGATAAAGTCAGAGAAGAATAGTGTGAACCAACAGATAGTTGAGACGGGGATTAGAAAAACCAGACAGGGATTAGTGTACTCGGCCAGTCCTAACACCAGCTTTGCAAATAGAGGCAGAAGGGCTATTTCGACATGAAGCTGCAGAAAAAGCAGAATAGACTTTGTTCGCCGTGCTGCCTGAGTGATGGCAACACAAAATGGCGGCGGAGCACAAAATGGCGGATCGATTCGATCACGATCGGAAATCGAAGTTCCTCACTCTGACCGTGACAATTTAGGTTGACTCCTGAGTGGTACTGATGAATGTAAAAATAATACGGCTAAAGAATCAATAAGTAACCCACAGAGGGCTAGATCCTATAGAGTCAACACCCCAATTAACCCGCAAACGACCTCACCTCAATGCCAAGCTCAATCTAAGCCAGGCCCTAACCCAGGTGGGGAGAAGATAGCAGAGGGCCCCATGACACAGGAGATAACAAGTCCTGAACACCAAATAAAGTTATCTCGTGGAAGGTCACAGGGTTAAGGTCAAAACTGTTGTAATCCAATTGGACTAACCTAGTAGACGGATGCCACATATGCATGTTTCAGGATAGGTGGGCGACTGAACCAGTCTTCAGGGTGAGGTACACTAATTATAGTGTCCAAGCCAGACCATCGTCGGCACGATGTTTATTTATCTGGGTTAAGACAAGTCTAGCCTGCAAAGTCTGCAAACTAAACATTGAGTCAGCTGATATACTAGGACTTGACCGTAAATCCCTAAAAGGGGAGTTTGTACTAAGGTTATATAACATATACAACCGCTTCTACAATAAAAATCTGGAGTCTCCCACAATAGTACCTCTGATTAATTTTCTAGAGGACTCAGAGAGGGGGCAGTACCTAATCATAGCAGGAGACTTCAGTGTAACCTATGAGCAAGTGGATTATGGACAGGACCTTGCACAAGAGGAAGAGCTAGTAAGAGGCGCAAACAAATTGCAGATGCCTCCCCTTATTAGATGCACTACGGTGGGGCAGCAAGTTTTGTCCTTTACCCTAACCTATGGAGTACATGCTTGTAATGGGTGGATGCCATCTGGTCCAGATGCATCCTTTACCTTCAAAAGGGCCGCACGCTTGAAGCAGGATCGACTATATAATGGTCAATCTAGATCTGTGGCATAAAGTACATGATATGTCCATCATACCCAGACATAATAGTGACAACAATGCACTGGTTATGGGGCTAATTGATATCACTTATCTGACAGATAGCACCGGTAGAGTGGCCTTGTCCATAGTCACTACAAATAATCACAGATAGATTAAATGGAGCCATGTAGTAACAGAAGAGAAGTCTTGACCCGCTATATATGCTAAGGTAGTCTCAACTCTCCTTATCCTGAGAAATTCTGGTTGTGACGACTCAAGATCTATGCTTAGATTTTCCCATCTTCTTAAGGCCATTAAGAGCTATTTCTGTAGACAATCTCAAAGCATCTGTGTTAGGGGTAAAGACAAGCCCTGGTATAATGAGAATTGTAAATAGGCCAACCCGCACTAGTCACTGCAATGAGGAGTGGAAACAGTACTGTTATAGCTGAGAGAAGAAGGGCCTACAGCAAGACACAGATTGAGGCCAAGAAAAGATGGGAGGAAGAAAATTGGTGCACCCTAGTTGAAGCATCTACAATGAAAGATTGAAAGATTTTCTGGCACTTTTGTCCAAAGGAGCAGTGCATATGGTAAAAAAAGAGGACTTTTTTATTCAATCACATGTATGAAAAGAGAATTTTATCCAGTTGTACTCAAGGGATGAAAGTGAAACAGACACTGAGATTACTAAGGTTGGGCCAAATCAGCCAATACAAATAACAGCCCATGAAGTTACTTTTACACTGTAAGAAACCCTGTCTGTAATCTGCAGCCAATGAAAGGGCAAAGCACCAGGGCTCAATAGAATACCGGGAGATCTCTACCGATCAGAGCCCACTATATGGGGATCTGTTCTTCATTCAACATTTAATGCTATTGCTCGTGGGGGGATATTCCATGCACTTGGATGGGTGCCAAAATTATCCTGATATCTAAGAAAGGGAATAAAGGGGACCCTTCCAACTATAGGCCAATCAGAACGGAAAGTCTTTTGCAAACTGATCCTGACACACTTACCCACTTGGATTGAGAAAAAAACATACTGGTACATTTGCAAGCAGATTTTAGGGAATCCACAAGCACTTTGGATCAGTTGTTCTGGTTTTTATTGCTTATTTGAAAGGAAGTTACTTTCAGGAAGGGTCATCTCTACATTGTGTTTGAAGATCTCAAACACACGTTTGACTCCCCTAATCACACCAAACTATGGGTCGCTCTGAGGGATCTAGGGCTGCCTAATGGTTTGCTACAACTCATATTGTGTATGCATCAAGATAACTATGCTCAGGTTTGGTGGAAACAAGATGGCAAACTCACTGGGAAGATAAGTGTGCAAAAAGGAGTCCGGCAAGGTTGTGTTCTAGCCCAAATCCTATTCACTTTATATATGAACGGGCTAATCGATGCATTATTTGACTGTGTGGTTGACCCTCCCAAACTTGAGGGCAGACAAATTCTCTCACTCCGGTTTGCTGACGATACGCTGTTGATTGCAAAAACACTAATGGGTATGCAGAATGTGTTAAATAGGTTTGCCACAACTTGCACCGATTTTGGTCTCGAGATTGCCTGCACAAAGACTAAATTTATGGCCCTTAACCCCCACCGATCCTTTAAAGGGAAGTTGAGGCTGCACTCAAATACCATTGAACAAGTCAAGGTTTTTGATTACCTTGGGGTTAGATTGAACAGTAACCTGAGGTGGGCTGACCAAATCCAAAAGAGTAGTCTTGTACTTGAGCACGTTGACACCGCAGTTGAAAACAAAACTCAATTAATCTGTCTATCGTCCTATCTCCCCAGCTATTATTATATATTGAGCTAGAGGTTTGGGCATTGCTATTTTTGGTGCTGAGGTGGGACATGGAACAGATGAAGAGCCTAGAGCTGGTAGAAAATAGATTTATAAGATCACTACTAAATCGTCCAAATAACACCCCACTACTACCGGCACAGCTAGACCTTGGGCTAAAGAGCATCAAGCACATAGCAGAGTTGAAGGCTGTAGTGTTCTGGGTTAGACTATGGACTAGTAAAATTCAGATTCCAGTCAAAGAAGATCTTTGATAAAGCAGCGAGATGAGTGAAGTGGTTCAGAGGAGTTAGACAATGCCTGTCGAGATTTGGGCTGAGGTATATTTGGGAGGATCCCAAATCCCTGATGAAAGAAGCAGTACTTCTTTTAAAGGCAAGGTTTTGGGTACACATTCAGGATTCCTGTTTTAATGCTGCAGTACTGGGTACCCTAACCGTAAGGTCCCTAGATTTTAAATGCATGTTTTTATTTGAGGCTGTCATGGATGAGATCAAACCTGCACTAGATTTACAATTTAGTTATGGAACCTTGCCTCTGAATTACAGTAGAAGTAAATGGAAGCAGGCTACTGTAACCCCACTGCGCCCTGCATGTACCCTTAGCTCTGAATCAATAGACTATTTTATGTTCTTCTGTTTCTCCTATGCACAGGTTAGGAAAAAGTGGATAATTCCAGCATGTCGTCTTTTATCTTTTACACGACCAGCAGAAGGTCTGCTAATGTTAATATCAGACAACAAAATGGCTAGTGTTCGCATTAACAAGATATTTGCTCTACGCCTGGTGCATTAGGATTAAGCAATTTGGTCCTAACATGAGTGTTATCAGGGGTGTTTGTTTTTTCTTTAAGGTTTAATTTTACATCCTGAGTTAAACTAAAACCTTTTTTGGAGAGGCTGAAATCTGTGTAATATGGTCACTATCTTAGGGTTGTACTTACCTAAAAACACGGATATATGATATTTGGGGTAAAATACTGGATGAATTAGGGTAAGGGTCCACACACTAATTGATATTTTAACTCCACTGGCACAGTTCTTCTTTCAGTGTTGATGATTATACACGTTTAAATACTTTTTATCATGTTTATTTTATACAATTGTGATCTTTTATGCTATGTCTATTTTTACTATTGCATAATGTGTTTTTATAAGAAAGATTGTTGTATATTTTTTGGGGAATGATCACTATTTGGCCAAATAAATATACCACTACCACTACACCTAACGCAACCCAGAAAAGTTGTTTTGCTCTCACTCCTTTAGCGTATCCTACATGCTGCAGCAAGTCTTATTTAGGGCCCGAAAAAATGTGATTACATCACCTTCTTCCTGATGGAACACCAGTGACTCTCCTTGCCAATCACACCATCTTCAAAGGTAGCTTCATCATTTACAGAGCCATCGCGACCAGCAACCCTCCCCCACCCCCTTATCTTGCAGACAAGCTCACCATCTCTGGTGGCTCCCGGCACATCTGCAGCCAGTGCACCGTCAGACTGCAGACTAAGAAGTGTAAAAAAGAAAAACAAGACAGTAGACCTTTTCAATTTAAGTACTCAGGCTCTGGATAACATCCTCATATCCATCAGGACCTGCAAAATACTGCTCAGATTTAATAAAGAGTTGAAAAATCACTCTTAAAAACACTACATCCCAATGCTTTAAACATCCACAACCCAGCTTCCTCTCTTATTCCTTGTCAGCTTTATGCCTGTCTTTGACCATGGACAGCACTCTGCTGCCTTTTGGCTATGTTCCTGCTATAGAATTTCCATACACATACATACATACATACATACATACATAGCACTGGTATTATATATATATTACGGAAGGAAGCCATTATTGTCTCTTCTGTAATATCAGAATGGTCCAGAGGCACAAACAACATGCACATGGACCTCTTCCAGCCCATGGTACGTTGTATAATGGGGTCCCATGTGGCACCAAACACTCATAGTTGCACCAGGATATGTCTCAATAGTCACCTGCACTTAGTCAAAACAAGTCCTGTTGCTATTCAGGTGATTGTTTTTAATAACATGCAACAGGCTGGTAATTTCATGTGTCAGCCTTTCTGGCAAGTATATATACATCAACAATGGTGACAATAAAACTACTATGATCAGATCCATGAATTTCAAATTTTAAAAAGGGTTGTAGACC
This sequence comes from Triturus cristatus, assembly GCF_964204655.1. Classification (NCBI taxonomy): domain Eukaryota; kingdom Metazoa; phylum Chordata; class Amphibia; order Caudata; family Salamandridae; genus Triturus; species Triturus cristatus. Next base: position 504,660,628 of record NC_140582.1, read on the forward strand.
ATTACTGATCAATGTTTTCAAGGCAGTGTGTACAGCAAGCTTGCATTGCAAGTTGCAAAGAACTGGTATTTTTGAACTTTCACAGACATGCTGATTTTTGTATTGTGCAAGCGAGGGAGGTTCTGGTTCAATTTACATTCTCAAGGCAGTTCATTTTTAGTATGTGGGAAATTGGGAACAGAAACACATTCCACAAAGGATATTGTTATGAGTAAGGAATGGAAAAAGCAATTGAAGAAATATGACTCAAAATGAAAAAATTACAACTGTCCTGCTTTGTGTCTCGCCCTCAGCCTCCATTATTTATTATTTGAAACTCTGTATTTTCTACCTCTGCTCCTGGCTGTGGTACGACAAATATGCCTCAAAGTATGTGCCCTGTAACAATGATATGATATTCCTTTACCCAGGGTCGGCGCCGGGCATGGGCAGTGTGGGCAGCTGCCCAGGGCCCGCGCTCAGGTCGAAAAGATGGGGCCCCACTTCTCTAGGAAAGGCCTCACTGCAGTCAGCCCACCCGCTCCTCCAGTGCCCCGTCCCCTTTCTGATCACTAGCTCCAAGGCCGCAGTGGCATTGCTGGGGGTGCCGGGGTAGGGAAAAGTGAAACAGCAAGGTCAACAAGTGTGTGCCTCACAGCGTTCGGGGCAGGGCAGCACCTCTCTTGAAAACTGTCCTGAGGCCTTGAATGCCCTTTCTGTTTTGGGTTGCTAGGCAACACAAGACAACTTTGTTTCAAGTACCAGTGGGACATTATCAGATGAGGAGGGGTGGGTTGGAGAGGAAGGGAGAAGGCAGATCAGACTGGCATGGCAGCAGTTTAGCAAAGCGCAGTCCCCTGGGCCTTGAAGTGCTGCGTCGGGCTGCAAGGTCCAGGTATGGGGCCCCGTTCCCTGGGCCTTGCAGCTGTTATCCGGATCTTCGAGGCCCAGGTCAGGGGCACTCTCTCCTTGGCCTCCCAGCACTACACTATGGCTGTGAAGCCCATGGGAATGAAACTCTCTTCTATGGGCCGCGCAGCACAGAGTAGTATTTTAATGGAATTCGGGAACCAGGTACAAGCTATGGGGTCTACTCTAAATCATGTGATTCTAGGCAAGTCACTTAAATATGCCCATGCCTAAAATGTTATGTAATTGGTACTCGTGTAAAGCGCTCCAAAGACCTTGGCACAGTTCACACTGCAAAAACCGCACACACAGAAAACGCATACAAAAAAGAAAGAAACAGCGCCATTTCGCTGTCATCTCACGTCCTAGTATTGTACATCATGACAGATTCATGACTTCCAAGTTTCCATGGGATGGAGTTCGTGATAAGTCTTTTCTTTCTGCAGACAAAGGCTCATAATTAATGTGAACAGGTGGGTGAGTGAGTGAATGAAAGGATGCATGTGTGAAAGTGTGAATGGATGAATGAGTGAAAGGATCACTGGATAAAAGGATAAATGGATGCATGGAAGGGTGGATAGAGGGGTGGAATGGTGGGCACGTGAAAGAATGGATGGTGAATGAAAGGATGAATTATAGATGAGTGAAAGGCTGGACAGATCCATGGATGGAGTGGAAAGGTGGATGGATGGATGGAGTGAACAGGTGGATGGATTGATAAGTGAAATGATAGATGAGTGGAAGGATGGATGTGTGAAAGTATGAATGGATGGATGGATGATTGAAAGGGTGGATATGATGTAAGGATGTATGAGTGAAAGAATGGATGGATGAGAGAAAGGGAGGTTGGATGGATGAGTGATAGAGCAAATGGCTAAAAGATGACCGAAAGGTTGAATGTAAAGGTGGATGAGTAAAAGAATGGATAGATAAGTAAAAGGATAGATGGATGGTCGAAAGGATGGATGGATGAGTGAAAGGATGAATCGATGGATTGATAAGTGTGAGGGTGGATAAGAGAAAGGATGCATTAATGGATAAGTGCAAGGATGGATGAGTGAAAGGGTCCATGGATGGATGAGTGGATGAATGGGTGAAAGGGAAGATGGGTTAATGAAAGGATGCATGGCTGACTAAAAGGGTGAATGGATGAGTCAAACGGAGGATGGATGGATGAGTGACAGTATGGATGGTTGACAGTATGGGTGGATGGATGAGAGAAAGGATGGATGTAAGGGTGGATGAGTGAAAGAATGGATAGATAAGTGAAAGAGAGGATGGACAGATGGAAGGACGGATGGATGAGTGAAAAGGTGAATAGATGGACTGATGAGTAAGTAAAAGGATGGCTCTATAGGTGAAATAGTAAATGGATGGATGGGTAGATGGATGTGTGAAAGGATGGCTGGAGTGAAAGGGTGAATGGATGGACCAGCGGAAGGATGAATGGATGATTGAAAGACTGTCTGGATGGATGGGTGAGTGAAAGTGTGGGTGGATGTGGGATGAGTGAAATGATGGATGGATACGTTTGGAGACGGATTCATAGGTTTGGATATGGATGGGAATATGAACAGATGGATGTACTGAATGATAAAAGACTGAATGTTGGATGAAAGAATTAATGATTGACAGAATGTAAAGGTGAAATGCTGGATATCAGCGGGTGGATGGAAGGATGAATGAATATTTGCTTAGATGGAAGAGACAAGATAACTTTTCTGGGGAGGGTTGCGATTACTTACTACGCTTGCTTGGTGCCATAAGAGATTTGGTTCAAAGAGGGTGGTATTTTAATTTACTGGCTACTCCCTTGCCTATGTGTGACATTGTTTACTTGCTGTGTTTTTACAAGTGGCATCTCTACATCATACGTATGACATTTTGAGCGGCACCCAACAGCTACCTGAATGTTACACTAGTAATTGTCAATTTTAGCATGCTTTATATTGAGTGTAAGCTTCTACAGACAGCCTTATAGTGCTATGAGCTATGCTTGAGATGTATATTGTGTGTGCAGTAATAGGCAAGGTGTCCAAAATAAACTGTATAATAGTGTATCCTCAGAGTCTTTTTTAAGAAAACTACAGGGAAAAGGACCTTTGTGACCCCTGTCAGCCAGTGCTAGGCTCCCGGCATGACAAACCTATTGCAGCTCTCCGCAAAGCCCCCATAAACAAGGTCCAACTCCCTATTTTCAGTCCCACTTGCTGACACACCCATAATGCATTCCCTGTAGTGGGTCTGTTACAGCAATCCCCCTTAGTTCAACACTGAAGCAGGAGTTCTTTAGTAACATCCCAGCAGCAATGTGATGCCAGAACTTCCTAATGACTCCAAGAGTATAAGACCAATTCTCCAGAGATGAGAGAGGGATCAGCTTCCAGTTTTTAGCTAAGAAACTGAGCTGTTCCACTGTAGTCTCGTGGCAAAAACTAACTGCTGATATTGTTTTCTGTCCAAATGATACAAAGGCCTAAATTATCGCCTGCACAGCAGTGCATCATGAAACTTTTTTTCCAGACACAGTAAAAGGGATTTATATGAAAACTGTAAATTTCACCAGCACAGACTTTAACCAGAGGATGTCTCAAGTTGCTTCTTTATACCACATCTATGCAGTTTATCCTGCTGTTATTTCTTTGCATTCTGGGATTTGCCTTTTCATTTTTTTTCCATCATTAATGCAGCAGTACAAGATCTAAATGTAGACCAGGTCTCTTCCGCGATACCTAACAGGACTAATAGTCCTGTGATAGCAATTTGTGAATCCTATTTATAAACTCTCTTGAGAAACTCAAATTTGTAGTCAGATTTGAGCTCCCTATTTCAATCTTATGACTGTATGTTTTAGAGTTTTATATAGCGCGAACTAGACCCGAAGATATCAGGTTCAGAGTGCTTTACATGATCGCCGATTTCGTTACACACGGGCACATTCATTTTTGTTAGGCACGGGAGATTAAAAGTGATTTGTTAAGAATTACAGGATGTTGAGCGTCGTTGCCGAGACTCGAACTCGGTTACCCAGCTTCAAGGTCGACCGCTCTAGCATCCGGTTCACCGCTCTAGCACCCGGTTCCCCAGCTTCGAGGTCAACCGCTCTAGCCGTAACGCTACATCATCTAACTTAAGACGGTCTTCTGTCTGTGAGACATGGAATAGTAAGTGTCTAATCCAGTTCCGTTGTGGGAAGTTCATTTTTGTGTTTACATGTTGAAGCTTACGTTATTCAGCATGGTAAAACTAATATTACTCTGTACACAATGTCCCTGCCCAAAGAAGCACCAGCTTGTTGTGCCCACCATCATTTTCTATGAAGCTGCTCTTTTTACCCACAATGCACCTGCTTAAGTGTGCAATAAGTATAACATGCATGCGTCATGTATGCAAATCATACTTTTCATGATAAAGTGTGACTCCTGTAAAAAGAGTCACATTATTTCGGTACGAAATGTACAATCTGAATACAAAAGTGAGACTATTTTGCAAATTATACATTAAAACATTCATACTTTAGTTGAAAATAGCAGGTTCCAATTATTCTGGTGCTTTTCAGCTTAGGAACAATTTGAGCACCATTTTAATATGGCGAAAGCATGGGATGGAAATCACGTGACATGCTGTAACCAAACACCTTCAGATATCATGTAATACACCTTCTGTTGGCATACAACTTCTGCCATTTCAAATGAGAAAATGTAAACTAATAGCGAAATAAATTGCACATTCTGTATGCTCAGTAGAGCGTTCATACTTTTTATGGCTAAATAGGCACTATCCGAATTACAATGGTAAAACTATAACAATAACATTTATGACAAATAAATGGTAGCGGAAAAACAGTTATAATATTGAAAGTCAGCATTAAATCACTGCTGTACCAAATCATTTGTGATACAGAGAACCAAAACAAAAATGATAAAATGAATGCATTTGCTGTTTTATGGTGTCTTGCAGATTGCCTTTAATAATGATGGATAGAATTATATACTTTAGGAAACTATTCATTATTCCATTATTTAGCAATAATTCCAATATTGTTGAACAATGCAAAGTTAAGATATGAGTTGTTGGGAAAACTGCCACCTACCCTTTCTTCACAAACACAATCCTGCCTGTGACACAGGCACCCTTGCACTGAGGTGCAAGGCTGCCTGTGTTGGTGCTAGGTAGCACACAGTGCGCCAGCGCAAGGAGAGAGCAGAAATGCTCCATATCTTTGAAAATATGAAGATTTTTTGCTCTCCCCCTTTCATGCAGTGCAGCAGAGAAACTTGCTAGGTTGGGTGAAAGAATGGTAAATCTGCCCCTCAAGGCCTGATTCACAAAGGTAAACTTACACGCTTGTGTAAGTTTACGTCTGTATTGGAATTCACAAAACGCCATTTTAATAGTAAGTTTATGAGTGTGGAGACTCCGCATTCAGGGCGGTGAACTCCGCACACAAAAAGATACGACATGCCTGTCTTTTTATGTGCGCAGTTCTCCTACTTGCCTGTGGTGCCTCCGCATTCGTAAACTTAAAATTAAAATACTGGTTTGTGAATTCGATACCAAACAATCTGGGAGATTTAATGCAACAAAATACCTGATTGTAGGCTTTAACACTATGCAAAACAAATGCACTTATATAGGCCTATCGACTGTTACATGTTTATTGCATGATAAATAAATCATGGATACCGCCATTTTCTAACTTGTCATAATAAACACATCAGACCAATGGCACCGGAAATATTTTCCCTAGTGAACCAATCAAGCCTACAGTTTTTATCATTGGCTTGTCACCTTAACCAAGTCAGGGCTATAGTATTGAACTTAAGCTTTACCACGCGTCAACCATCAGGCATACAGTCATAAAATTACAAATGTATACAAAATTACATTTGGCAAAGCCAAATATTATCGCTCTTATGAGGGTCTAGCAAGGATTCTCAGAGTGGAAATCTGCTGTACCCATGGTTTGTCAGGCAGTAACCTACACCAACAATTATTGCCCACTATGGTAATCTGTGAAATTCCATATAGCAAAATAGCCACCTGTAGGCTTTAATACAGAGAAATTACATTCCATCCATAAGTGCCCATAACTGTAACATATGATGTTCACAATGAATGCATCAGGCCTATTGCCTTTATCATAACTTTCCATCATAAACTGCCAGGCCTATAATCTTTATCATTATCTTGTCACCCTAATCAACACAGACCAACTGTCTTGTGCATAAACATGCCCACATGCAACCATCAAGTATATTGTAATAGAATTACAAATATGTACAAAATTACAGTTGTCAAAACAATATAAAATCCCTAATAACAGAGTTTGATAAGGATTACCATCAAGCAAACCTTCTATTTTTTTTAAAGTTCTCTTACCCACTCCAATCTCAAAATAAGCACCTTCCACGTCACGATGACCCTGGTGCCTAGTATGTTGGAGTTTCTTCTTACACAATCTGTAGAAAGGATCGTGAGGATAAAACTGGTGGTGGTATTGCAATAATAAAAAAAAAGGCTTTTTCGTGTAAATGGGAGAATTTACCCTTTGAAGGTTGTGAAGCCGGCTTTTTCAGGCTTCTCCTTACACCTCAATTCACGCTTTCGGGGATTTTGGTCTACCATCTGCCCGGTCCAGCAGGGCAATGGACGGCGAGATTTCCAGAAATCATTGCTCCTTTTTTGCTAGACGCTGCCAACTTAACCATTGTGGGTGATTTAAACATTCATTTTAATGACCCCACGTGTAGGATTGGTTCTGCCTTGTTAGCAGATCTAGAAGCCATGAATGTATCACTCTGTAACTCAAGTCCCACCCACAGGGCTGGTCATCTGTTAGATCCTATCCTTTCGAACCTACCTAACATCTTATGCCAGACGGCCCTACCCTTACTCTGGTCTGACCATTTTCTGGTCAGCTTTAAAGTGGGGATCGACCTGCAGCCGAATAGTTCATTTACCTTTCCGACCAAACCTAAGTGTGGAAATTGGAAGAACCTGGATATTGATTCTCTCAATCAACATCTCGCAAGCAATATCCCAGCTATTCCTTCCATTAAGATTTCGGATTCAGATACCATCCATACCTGGATCACAACATCAGTTAATACTTGCCTTCCTACATCTTTCAAGAAAATGAACAACCATCGCCCCCCGGCCCCTTGGTTCACAGAACAGATAAAAGCTGAAAAATCGAAATGTAAAGCCTTGGAAAGACGTTGGAGGAAGGATTACGCACCCGATTCCAAGCATAGCTATAAACTTGCTAAGAGAGAATACAATTCCCTGTGCAAAGCGGCTCCTGCTGAACATGTTAATAATACTATTACATCTGCATATAATAATTCCAAGGCTCTGTTTAAAATGGTCAAGGAGCTCTCAGGAGCAACCTGCCAATCGACACCCCCTGTGCATGATTTGAATTTGAATTTAAAAACATTTATTGAGCGCTCTTTTACCAAGCGGTTTCATGGCGCTATGTGTGATGCAGTGGACGGCAGCAGCTGGAAGGGCTAGGCAGTGTAAGCTCGCACAAATAGGAAGGTTTTGAGATCCTTCCGAAACTGTAAATAGGAAGGTGATGTGCGAAGGGCACATCGCCTTGTGATGAAGCACAATGTGAAAACGTGGCAAGATTCTTCATTGATAAAGTAGAGAAGATCTATGCAGAACTAAATACAGTAACAACTACTGTGGAACAGCAAATAAAGAGCACGCCCTCCACATTAGGCTGTAAACACGTCACTAGGGACATCTGACTCTGTGCCTACTAATAGAATAAAAAACTGGCAGCCACTGGACTTTTTGCCTGAACCGGGTTCACCTAACGACCCGCTCCCGGTTCATATTCTCCAAAAACTAGAACTCACCTCTTTGGAACTTATCATGGAGTTACTTAATGCATCACTGAGGGAAGCAATCTTACCAGCTGCGTGGAAACACGCTATGGTTCTTTCCCTTTTGAAAAAACCCAATGCCGATCTGGCTAAATCTTCAAACTTCTGCCCGATTTCCCTGCTTCCTGCCTTTTCGAAAATCTTGGAAAAACACATGAATCAACAACTTACACAGTTTGTGGAATCCTATAAAATCTTGCATGTGTCACAATCAGGCTTTAGAGCAGGGTACACCACAAAGACCACATTCCTGGGAGTTACTGAAACACTACGTCAACATCTGGACAGAGAGAAAACAGTGGCACTCATTTTACTTGACTTGAGTGCCGCTTTTGACACTGTGTCCCATTCAGTTATTTTAAAGGTATAAATCCAAAGATGGAAGGTGCACTCATTATGTTTGGACACATTAAATCAGATAGTCCAAATGGTATAGTATTTCTTTTCTTTTTATTCTTGATATTCTTTTTATTTTGATGATTCAAACACGAACAATGCACAGCCAACGCGTTTCGTTCCGTACAGGAACTTCATCAGGGCTGCAATAATCACAAACACAAAGAACAACACTTAAAAGAACATCTATATGTGACAATCATAAAAACAAACATGTAATACATAACTACTCAATCTTTAGAGAAAATGGCACATAAAAAAGAGACATACATATAAAAACTCCTAGACATGTGGATGTATACAAATACATAATTTTCACAAAAATAATCATTACAAAGACACATAATTTAACATATAATTCAATCAACTGGACAGTACTCCATATTAACAAACGAAATGTGTACGAATGATACAGAGATCATATATAACTAACAAAAAGTATAACGAAGAAAAAAGCAGTAAGAGGGGAAGAGAAGCAAAAGAAATTATATGATTTAAAGTGAAGATGAGGAAATATATAGGTGAGAATAGGATCTAAAAAATAAAAAATTACAATGTGCAAAGATATCTATATAAGAAGAAATATATATACACAAATAAATACTATAACCAAATCATTAATATCGTTTGGTATTGTCACCCTCATCCACAGACGATGAGTAGTGCAATGTCTCAAATATTAAAACAATGATTAGTATAAAATCCAATCTACGGAAAATCCACTAGCATCTCACCTCTTTCAAAGAGAGTAGGATATAAATAAAGTAGTCCTAAGATGGTATGTGCGCCTTTGTGACTCATTTCGTCTCAAACAAAATTAATGAATGAGCGTTATATCTGCTTCATTCCATGACTCCGGAATAGGCAAGCCCTCCAAACAAATTGAGTTAAACTATCTCACTACCTGTCATCTCACCAGAAAGATAACCATGCTGTTCCAAGGATAATTTAGGGAGCTGCTTCTCCTGAAGCCACGCTTCTATCTCTGCTCTATTTACTTTGAGGTCTTCTACATATAAATCCTGAAAAAATTCCCTGAAGGACTCCCTTATTCTACCACAGTCTTCAGTAGTGTGCCCAGAATCGTTTATTTCAAACTTCTTAACATTGTTTCGGTGTGTCTCTAACCTTGCCTTCCATGCCAGCAGTTTCCCGCAACATTCCCCCTACACGATGTCCCTGGCTCTACTGACTTCCCATTGTTGTTGTACCTTTTCTCCCATTTTGGTCCTAAATTGCAGCTGTAAATCCTCCAGAGCCCCAACCATCTCTTTTCAGTATATTTTCTAATTCACTTATCCTTTCCTCCAGCCTGGAAAATACCCTTTTCTCCTCCCTTGCCCAATTCACTGATATACTTTTTAGTTCCCCAAGTAACCAGGCTTTATTATAAGCATCCCACACCACGTTAAGGGGAGCCGGTGACAAATTAGTAGAAAAGAACTCCTCTGAGCCCCGTTTCAATTTTGAGACTACCTCTGCTTGTACCAAAATCCTTCTAATAATTGTCCATCTCCTGGGGACCCGTAGATCTTGTAATTGTAATCTGAGAAGAACTGCCACATGGTCTGAAAGGTGAATGGGCCAGTGTTCTATTTCTACCACATTCTCTACTTCATTTCTGTCGAAGAAATAATAATCCAGCCTAGAATAATGCCTGTTTTGTTTACTATGAAAAGTGTAATCTCTATGGTTACCTTTAACTCTGCGAAAGACATCGCATAGGTTATAGTTTTCTAGTATATCCACCAAGTACGCCCTCATTTTCGGAGAATTAATTTCTAAACGCGGGGAAGATCTATCCAGAGTATTATCTAGAAGGATGTTAAAATCTCCCCCTAAAATAATAGGTGATCTAAAATCGACCAAGATAGAAAACATATTTGCCAGATGAGAGATATCGTCGATATTCAGGCCATAGTAGCTTACCACCGTGAATAACTTCTGACTTATTTTAACTTCTGCCACAATCCAACGCCCACTCATCCGCCTTGCGGCAAACCAACTCAACTCCTGATTTCGCTCTGACCAATATTGCCACCCCCTTACTGCAATGTGCCTGATCTGTGACTACATAACATTCCACCCACTTTGTTTAGAAAAGAGGTCAGCACACTACTGCCTTCTGAGGTGCCTCTCTTGCAGCAAGATTAACTGGGCCTTTTGTTGCTTTAAATAATGCACAATAGTTTGTGAATATGATACTTTGAATGCATACAAAACTGTGATAGCATGTGCGTAGAGTAGGCTTAATAATTCACAATAGCCTGTCGTCTCTTCCTAACCCTCAATCCATTTACGTTTCAACACAGAATTTCACAGGACGTTAGACATTCACCCTTTGTGTTCATCGTTAAAAAAATATATATATATTTTTGTATTTTGCATCATTCTATTATATTTTGTGTTTTGTTCGTTTCCAATTTCCTTTAAGAGGCAATTACGGCTCCCCAGTGCTATTTTGCTGTACAAACGCGAAGACTCAAAAACTTTTTTTGTATTTTTACCCTCAATGCATCCCCCACACACCCCCAGAAACCCTCCCCATCCTACAACTAGGCCTACTCCTGACCTATTTGAGCTGACCCCCTGAGGCAATAACCAACATTATTTTCCCTGGGTCTCCCCCTTTTTCATCAAAGTAAAAAAAGTGTCCACATCTGCCATATCTGAGAAGTTGTGCATTTTATTCTGCCATATCACTTTCAATGTTGCGGGGAATTTTAGTTAAACATTCGCACCATGAGATTTCAGTTCCCCCCATTCTGTTTCCCAGCTCCCACTGCCTGTCTGCTGTTTCTTTTGAGATGTCTGAGCGGATCTTGAAAGTAACCCCCATTGCTTGTAATGCTTTCTCCCACAGGGCCAGGTTAAGAAGGCTCTCTTTTACAGTATATGATAAAAAGTTCACCAGGATTTTCCGAGGGGTCTTCTGCCCTGGGCGCAAGGTAAAGGGGTCTCTGTGTACGCGCTGTATATCTGCGTGTAAGTTGGCAAGCTGATCTTCTTGCGGAAACGCGCTTTTCAGCAAGTCTATAACAAAGCACTTAATGTCTGTACCTTCTGTGTCCTCCGCAATTCCCAAAATTCTGATGTTATTTCTTCGTGCATTGTTCTCTAATCTCTCCATCCTATTGGCTAACATCTTCTCTCTCGATTTTAGGTATGTTATTTCTTAGGTGTTTTCATGCACTGCGGTCTGCAGACTTAGAACATTACTTTCCAGTTCTTGAGTGCGCTGTGCTAGATTTTCAAGTTTTGCTTCTAGATTTGAGCAACTAGCTTGAGTCTCTTTCTGATTTGATTCAGAAACTGAAAAGCGCTCTTTGATCTCTCCTGCTAACTGGCCTAACATGCCCTGCAGGGTATCTTTTACCTCTGATCCCTTTTCAGTTAGGGCTTCAGCTTCAGTCGGAACTTCTCTTCCTTCTTTAGTTCTTACATCTTCCCCACCCTGCTCTGAATCTGCCATCTCTAGGGCCAGAAATGAATTGCTCGTGGGAATAGAATAAGAGTTCAGAGTTTTATTTTTTTCTAAATCCCCAGGCTCCATAATCACTATCTCACCCCCACTTGACAAGTTCAATTGATTCCTAGGGGTGGAATTAGTACTGCAGATTGCGCCACTCTTTACCTCTCCTTCCCCTTCTTTCCTCAACTCTAGCCTGGCCTTAAAATATGCTTTTAATGATGGGGGGATCTTTTGTGATTGGCGATTTGGTTGCTTCTGATCCTGTTTCTGTTTCTGTTTTGTTGTTGCTATAGTTCCGACAGCAATTTTAGCAGTTGTCTGTCTATCTACCGATTTCCTACTTAAGTTAGATTTTTGCAGCTTGTGGGGTTTTATATGCTTATTTGGCAGGCTTAAAGTAGGGTCAGAGGATTTCTCGAGCTCTGGGGTTATTGAGTTCACTGTCCAGATAGATTTAATTGACCTCAGAGCATATCTGTTTCTCTCTGCCCCCATGAGGTTGCTCGCCCCCATGAGGTTGCTCGCACCCACGCGAGACAGTCTCCCTCTCTCCCCAAGTTCAGTCCACTGCTCTACCTGCTCCCTCTCACTTAGGGCTTTCTGAGGGCAAGTCAAAGGAATACACTTACCCTCAGAACCCACGGAGGAAACATCCATTAATGCATACCGACTTCCTGTGACCGCGGTGCATAGCCACTGCCTCGACCACTCTTCCCCTACTCTGCTTGTGCTGACTCTGCCCTCGTTATTGACGCATGCATCTACGCTCTTCGAAAGAGTGCACCAAATAACCCTGAACCTTCTGAGTCGTGCTGCTGCCTTGCAGCACCGAGGTGACCCCTGCTGCGTCATCCGCTGTACGCGAGCGAGTTTTGTTCATTTTCAACAAGAAAAACAGGACAAGTAAAGACAGGGTAAGATAACCGTTCCATTTCCGTCTCCACTGCATATCCTATGGGGCCGCTCCCGACCGACGTCAACCGACCGCCATGTTCCCTCTGTCTCCTGCCCCCTCCATTACTTTGCCGTTCTTTCCGAAGCAAACCTTCTATCCCTATGATTTGTTCTGGTGGGTCAGCAACACAAAACCTTTGACAACTGTGGTAATCTGTGAGATTCCTTGTAACTAAATATTTGCCTAGAGGCTTTAGAACAGCGTAATACCAAATTCTTCCTTAAAAGAATATTGCCTTTAACTCATGATTTTTACAATAAGTAAGAAAGTCATACTTGCTTTGTCATAACTTTTCATTATAAAGAGATCACACTTAAGGAATTTGATGTAACCTTTACCAGTGAACTGACAAATGCCTATAGCTTTTTTCTCTGGCTTGACATCATAACCAACACAGGCTTACTGCTGTGTGTATAAACTGGCAACCATCACGCATAAAGTTATACGATTACAAATATCTGCAAAGTTACAGTTGGCAAAACACTATTCTCAATAGTGTCTAACAAGAAAAACCACAATGAAAATCTTTTGCTCCCAGGGTTTGTCAGGTTGGGTGACCAACACCAAAACCTTTGTCTACTATTGTAATCTGTGAGATAGTATGTAACACGATACTGTCGTGAAAACCCCATCCTGCAGTTGATGTTATGCTCCCTCTTAATGATTAAGTAGGCTGATTGAAAAACATCCTCGTTTGTAATGTATGCTTATTTGTGGTGCCCAATGTTTGTTATAATATGCATCTACTTGTTGTGACCAATGCTTGTTGAATTCCGGTTGAGAGCAGGTGCTATTTGATTCGTTGGAACGTGTACTTAGATTTAACATGTGTATGTAGATTACGCGTTTTTGAGCACCTTTTATAGCACAATCCTACGTGTGACTAAACGCATGACTGGAAGGCTATTTAAACCCCGCCCGTCATTCCCCAATGCTTCGCTTTCCGTTGAAAGCGACTCCTACCTGTCTCCGTGTTCAAGACTCCTCCAGACTTCAGAGACATCCGGCTGACTCCTCCGCTCGCCCGGCGTTCTTCTGTTGATCCCGGTCCCCTGTCCTCGGTAGCATCGCGGTAATGTTATATTCGCTATTCAAGATATTACCGGTAAGAAGAAAACCTTTCTAAGGTCTAGTAGTTATTTAACCAAGACTCTGCAGCGACTTTCTAGTTGAACTCTCGAGACTGCAAAGACTTTGCGCAAAAGTTTGTGTGCTTGTCACGGACTTAATTAAGCACCCTAGCGCTTGTGAAAAGATATGTGTATTATAGAATAACTCTCACATAATTGGTATGAATATTATTTCTTTTCATTTGTTGAAGTTTCAGAAAACGAAAGGACCATTTTTACGAGACTTTATGCGACTATCTAAATAATGTAAAAAGTGGTGATTACAAAAAAGAAAAAACATTCTTGTTAAGGAATATTCGAGGGCATGTGAAAGGCTTCGTAAAGTCAGAACTTGTTGTGCTCTGTATATGTTCTTAATTTATTTCAGACCCCCCATTATGGACAGAGGCTGGTGCACGAGAAGGTATTGAGTTTTTTGTGTTACAAAGAATATTAACGAAAAACTAGAAAGTCGAGCTTTAGTATTTAGTTGATGTTATTTATGTCTTTTCAGAAGGTCAGGTCAAGAATCATGGTGGAAAACTATAACATAGATTAAACGGACTATAGCTGAAGGTCACCAGGGTATGTTAATGTGTAAATAATTTTTATGCGATTGTGTTATGATTACAGTTGAGTGAATCTACAAAAGACACATTCGTTTTCTTTGTGTTGACTCTTTCAGGTTAATCTTCCACAACATTGACCAAAGACAAACACCACCGGTCACAGACTAGCCCCCAGTTCCTAGAGAGGCATACTCCCGGACCACTTCCAAAAACAACATCCTGTTGGCAGTGTTTTGTCTCTCTCTTTTTCTGATCTATTTCCCCCTTCCCTTGGGAATCATTTGGGAATAGTGAGTCATAGCTACCTTGCTCTTTCTGGCTGGTTTCCGGGGGAGTTTGGGACGGCAGCATCAGGGAAGGAACAAACCGGAGTTCAGGTGGGTGTCTTCGTAACAGAAAGCGAAGCCAAAAAACCTACACCTAGTTTCTGTCCTGATCCTGCGCCATGGAGTATGAGGGAGAAACATTAGATTCTTCCCAGCTCACAGCACTCGTTAGGAAACTTACGTCAGAAATGAATGACTTAAGACAAGAAAACCAGGCCCTGAAACTAGAACTAGAGAAAACCAGAACTGCTTTTACCAGTTGGAGAGATTCTGATTCTAGAGTTTTTAAGCCAATCATTTCACCAGCTAAATTTACTTCTCACTTTAATGTTCCTGCAGCAACTGCAGGGACGAGCGCAGCACAGAAACTTCAAGTCACTGTAGTCTCCCCCATTCCAGTACCTTTGGCCAACGCAGAACGTTTCCTTGGGGATAGCAATCGTTTTTCCACCTTCATGAGTCAATGCCAATTACATTTTATCTGTAAACCACAGATTTTTACCACAGATACATCCAAAGTAGCTTTTATTATCTCTTACTTGGGTGGAGTGGCAGCTAACTGGGCTATGCCTCTTGTTGATTCCAATGACCCCTTGCTACATAATTTAGCTGCTTTTAAAAATGCAATGGCTGGTTTATTCGCGAAACACGTCTTTATTCATGCTTCTGATAATGATCTATTAAACCTTCGCCAGGGTTCAAAAGATCTCATAACTTATGTCACGAATTTTAATAGATTATTATCAGAAACGCATTGGCCAGAGGACAAGAGGATCTCTTTATTTTATCGTGGACTTCGCGATGACCTGAAAGACTCTCTTGCCCATATAGTAAACCTACCAGACGATTATACTGAATTTTTAGATCTAGTAGTTAAGCTAGACCACCGGTTAGGTGAACGAAAAAATGAGAAGCCAAGAGCAGAAGTTAGGGCCTTACATTTTAGAACAGAAAAGAAAGATTTGGAAGACAAAACTAATCACCAGGAACCAATGCAGATTGGTGTTTTGAAAGGGCCACTGTCTTCAGAAGAAAAGGAGCGCAGAAGAAAAGGTAATCTGTGTCTCTATTGTAGCAAAGCTGGACATTTTGCCAAAGACTGTCAAGTTAAGCCCAATAAAAAAAGACAGTAGCCGTAAGTGAGTTAAAAAAGGGAGATTCGGAAAACTGGTTTTCCCAGAGAAAGTGGAGATCGTTTCTTCGGGTACACATCACATTAAGATCTCTCATTATGCCACAAATGTTTTGACAAAAACTCCCAAACACTTAACCTTGAGAATGACTTTCATCATTTCTGCTCAACACAGACATAGTTTAGCAGTGATGTTAGATTCAGGAGCCACGGGTAATTTCTTCGATCTTGAACTAGCAAATAGATTAGATAGAGCCCGAGTCCCTAAGTCAGAACCAGAGGTTGTAAGAGCAGTTGATGGGTCAGCATTATCTTCAGGTGGATTAAATTCCATACCCAACCGTTAACTATAGTAACTGAAAATGGACATACTGAGAGAACAATTTTTGACCTCATAGACACTCCCACTTTTGGTGTAATTCTGGGAGTCCCCTGGTTGGAACAGCACAATCCTAAGATTGACTGGGTTAAAAAAACTGTGACTTTAGATTCAATTTTTTGCAGAAATCATTGTTATCAAGATACTCAAGATCCAATACTTCCCTTATTTTGTTCAGCAGTTGAATCTAACCTTCCACAATTGCTTGAGGAATATCAATAATTTTCCGAGGTGTTTGATCCTGTCCAGGCTACAAGATTACCACCACACAGAATTTATGACTGCCGGATTGACCCATTCTTATCCACCCAGACCCAGATAAACTGTTTTTTGTAGAGGCCGACGCCTTCCAAACAGCCTTGGCGGGAGTTTTGTTACAAAAAGATTCAACTACTGGACGTCTACATCCTATCGCCTTTTACTCACGCAAATTATTAGTTGCCGTGCAAAACTACACTATTGCTGAAAGAGAATTGTTGGCAATAAAAGCAGTTTTTCTTGAATGGAGACATCATTTGTTAGGAGCCAAGCATACGATCACCATATTCTCTGATCATAAAAACGTACAGTTTTTCACGACTATCAAAGCCTTGACTCCTAGACAAACGCGTTGGCTGTTATTTTTCAGTGAATTTGATTTTTATCATTACTTACCGCCCAGGTGAAAAACAACTTTTGTCTGACACCCTATCACGACTAGTTTGCAACAAAGAAGCTGAGACAAAATCAAATTCTCCCTAAATAATCCCTTCGGAGAAAATAATAGCCATCACTACAGCTGAGACATTTCTAGCCCAAGTTAAATCCCATTCTCAGAAAATGGATAAACAAAAATGGCTTCAGGATGGTTATTTCTTTCATAAGGACAGAATGTTTATTCCTCAAAAAGAACTACAACAACAGATTCTAGCATGGAATCATGATTCCAGTACAGCAGGTCACCCTGGAATAAAAAAAACTTCAGACCTTTGTCAGAGATATTTTTGGTGGCAAAATATTAGTGAGGATGTCCAACAATATGTAAAGACATGCCCAACTTGCTCCAGACAAAGAGCATCTCATCAGTCTCCAGCTGGGTTTTTACAGCCACTTCCTATTCCACCATCTCCTTGGCATACAATCAGTTTAGATTTTATCACTGATTTACCAGAATCTCACAACTTCACTACAATCCTAGTAGCCATTGATCAATTATTTAAAATGGGTCATTTTATTCCTTTGCAAAAGCTTCCATCAGCAATTGAGTTTAGTGACATCTTAGTGAAACACATAGTCAGACTACACGGCCTGCCCAGTAAGATTATTTCCGATAGGGACCCACAATTCGTTTCGAAATTTTGGAATCAGTCAGTCAACAATAGCTTTATTCGGTTAATAATTAAAACCATCAAAGCATACACAAAATTTCATTTGCAAATAGTTACATGTAAAAATAATTAACAAAGGAATTTCAAACAATACACAGTGCACAAATATACATAAAAATATGTTTGAACAAATAATTGGCGAATATGGACATTAAAAAGTAAGGCAGGCCAAAATTTATAAAACTATTTCATGATTTCAAGAGAAAAAGGTAAAATGGCCCGGTCTCGGACTGTCAAACATGCTGAAAAATAGAGCTAAAATATATTAAACTACATACGATTTCTACTTCTAATTGCCCCCGAAAGATAGCTGGCAACTCCGAAACAGACAAAAGGAGAGCCCAGCATTTGCAGAAATACCAAGGCGGGCCTTACTTGGTCAAAGTGACAGTTCTTAAAAATGGGGCAAATAAATTTCTTACGTAACAGAGTGTAAAATTTACAGTAAAAAATCATATGCAGCGTATTTTGTTCGGAGGCGTTATCACAGGGACAGGGGCCCAAAGTGCCCTCTTTAAAAAAGCCCTTCGGGTGTGCTAGGAGCCAAGGTAACATGCCATGTTTAAACCTAATCAATAAGAACAAATGGAAAGGGTTATTTATATAGGTCAAGTATGGCTGAATCTCATTGCCCATACTTAACATGACAAATCTCCTAACAGACGGTTTACACACTTCCTCGCCTTCTCTCAGCAACTTTGCCCTGCACATGAACTGAGACTTTAAGTCTTTTATTTCCAATTTAGACAGCTCACATGGTCTCTCAAATAATTCTAAGCAGCCAAGAGTCTCCATCTTAGATTTAATATATCGTAGCCACGGAATACACATGGCTTTGTCAAGGGCCAGACAATCTTGTATAATGAGCTGGTTTAGGGTTGGTGGGTGCTGCACCCAAACCCTTAACCAACCCATTAATGGAGCAACGGAAATCTGATCCACTAGGTACTCAGCCCCCAAATCTTCATGGATATTAAAAATTGAAGTAGAAACAGGCAATGACAAAAGTTTCCGAAAAAAGGCATTCTCAGTTAATTGAATCTCCACTGCCGACGTATAGCCCCAGACCTCACTACCATACAGGGCCATAGGCACGCACTTAGCGTTATATATCATCAAAATCGCGGGCAAGGGCTTGCATCCCAGCCGTTTTGCAAAACCCAACAATGCTCCTGTTGACCTAGCGAGAATATTCTGTTTCTGTGCGCGTTGCGCGACCCATGATCCTCGGTCATCAAAGGTGACCCCCAAATATGGAAAGGTCTGGACTTTTATTAGCTCCTGCTTATTGCAGAAGAATTTAACCTTTTTCGCAGCTCCATCTCCTATTGTCATTGAATGTGATTTTTTAAAATTTATTACTAAGTCCAAGGAGACCATAAAATCGTTAAAACCATTTAAAAGGGCTTGAAGGACTCTTGCAGTTCTAGCCAATAAGACCGTGTCATCCGCATACAACAAAGCGGGAATCAACTTAGTACCTGCTCTTGGGATGTCTTTACAAGATAAGGACAAAACTTCCCCCAGGTTATTAATATAAAGTGAGAAAAGCAGGGGGGCAAGAATGCACCCCTGTCTTACCCCACGCTTCACCTGCCAGGCATCAGTTAGATTCCCGTCCTTATTATAACGGACCGCCGCAGTAGTATCTTCATGTATAAGTGCTAAAAAGGAAATCAGCACAGGGTCAAGACCCATAGCTGCCAGGGATGCCCATAGTTTTTGACGATTAACCAAATCAAAAGCAGTAGATAGGTCCATGAATGCTAAGTGTAAGACCCCCTGCTTCGCAATCGTATACTTCCCAATGATGAGATGCAGATTAAGGCATGGACCTACCGTGCTCCTTCCCTTTCTGAAACCATACTGAAGGTCCGAAATAATGGAGTTGTCCTCCAGCCATGATGGAGGACAATCAATTGCGTAATCTTTTAAAAATCGAAGTTGACCTGTCCTCTGCCTTCCATCGACAAACTGATGGTCAGACGGAAAAACTCAATCAGTATTTAGAACAAAGTTTACGATGTTTAACTTCAACGGTCTCAACCAATTGGAATGAGGTTTTGCCCCTAGCTGAATTTTCCTACAATAATAGCCATCATTCTGCCTTAGGTTGTTCTCCTTTCTTTTTTCTTACTGGTATGCATCCACGATCCCTTCCTACCACCTTACCGGATACCTATCACACAATGCCAGCTGTAACGAAAAGAATTCGCCTTTTGCATGAGTTACAAGAACAGGCCACAAAAGGTTTAGCTAAAAACAAAGAAAAAATGAAGAGAGCAGCAGACAAACATAGGAATCCAACACCTAGTTATAAGATTGGTGATTTAGTGTGGCTATCTACTAGAAACATTCAGATCGAGGGACCAAAGAAATTAAAACCACGATTCATTGGTCCTTACCCGATTGAAAAAATCCTTAACCCAGTCTCCATTAGATTATCCCTGCCAAAAGATTTTACCATTCACCCAGTATTTCACGAATCTCTCTTGAAACCTCATGACCCAAATACAAGACAGGACAACCCTCCTCCACCAATAGTTGTTGGCGATCATATCGAATTTGAAGTAAATCACATTTTGGATTCTAAAAGAATCCGTGGTCGCCTACATTATTTGATGGATTGGAAAGGCTATGACGCCTCTGAGCATTCATGGGAGCCTGATACACATGTGCATGCCCCACGCCTTGTACGATCTTTTCATGCCCAGCACCCTGAGAAACCCTGCCCAGTAAGGAGACCATAGGGGGGAGAACTGTCGTGAAAATCCCATCCTGCAGTTGATGTTATGCTCCCTCTTAATGATTGAGTAGGCTGATTGAAAAACATCCTCGTTTGTAATGTCAAATGTTGTTACAATATGCTTATTTGTAGTGCCCAATGCTTGTTATAATATGCATCTACTTGTTGTGACCAATGCTTGTTGAATTCCGTATTCTCTCGGTTGAGAGCAGGTGCTATTTGATTAGTTGGAACGTGTATTTAGATTTACCACGTGTATGTAGCTTACACGTTTTTGAGCACCTTTTGTAGCACGATCCTACCCGTGACTAAACGCATGACTGGAAGCCTATTTAAACCCCGCCCGTCATTCCCCAATGCTTCACTTTCCGTTGAAAGCGGCTCCTTCCTGTGTCCGTGTTCAAGACCCCTCCAGACTTCAGAGACATCCGGCTGACTCCTCCACTCGCCCGGCGTTCTTCTGTTGATCCCGGTCCCCTTTCCTCGGCACAAAACTTCCGGCTGGATTTCCTGCTTCCCGTTCCTACAAGGAAAGAAAGACAACACATCAACAAAGGCGTCGCCTAGCAACCTGGTAGCATCGCGGTAATGTTATATTCGCTATTCAAGATATTACCGGTAAGAAGAAAACCTTTCTAAGGTCTAGTAGTTATTTAACCAAGACTCTGCAGCGACTTTCTAGTTGAACTCTCGAGACAGCAAAGACTTTGCGCAAAAGTTTGTGTGCTTGTCATGGACTTAATTAAGCGCCCTAGCGCTTGTGAAAAGATATGTGTATTATAGAATAACTCTCACATAATTGGTATGAATATTATTTCTTTTCATTTGTTGAAGTTTCAGAAAACGAAAGGACCATTTTTATGAGAGTTTATGGTACTATCTAAATAATGTAAAAAGTGGTGATTACAAAAAAGTCAAAAAAATTCTTGTTAAGGAATATTCGAGGGCACGTGAAAGGCTTCGTAAAGTCAGAACTTGTTGTGCTCTGTATATGTTCTTTATTTATTTCAGAACCCCCCATTATGGACAGAGGCTGGTGCACAAAAAGGTGTTTTGTCTCTCTCTTTTTCTCATCCATTCCCCCCTTCCCTTGGGAATCAGTTGGCAATAGTGAGTCATAGCTACCTTGCTCTTTCTGGCTGGTTTCCGGGGGAGTTGGGGACGGCAGCATCTGGGAAGGAACAAACCGGAGTTCAGGTGGGTGTCTTCGTAACCTGTCTACAACTTGTAACATAGCATGATAACAATCCATTGTTAGAGTCCAATTGGCTTTTCACAATAAATAAGCCATTGACTTTGTCATAACTTTTCATGATAAATAGACCAGACATATGGCATCTGGCATAACCTTTCCCAGCACACCAATCAGACCAATAGCTGTTATTATTGGCTTGCCACCATAATCAACTCAGTTCTAATGAATTGAGTGCAGGTTTTCCCACACGGCAAACATCATGCATGCAGTTATAAATTTACAACTGTACACAAAATTTCTGCTGGCAAAGCAAAATACTATCTCTTCTGCCTGGATCTGACAAGGATTCTCACTGTGCCAATTTTCTGTAACTATATTTTGTCAGACCAGGTAACCAACACCAAAACCATTGCCTACTATAGTTATCTGTATGGTAACCTGTGAGATTCCATGTAACAAAATATTATTCAGCAGGCTTTAATGAAGAGTAATAAAAATTTACCATTAAATACCTATTTATTTTAACATATGCTATTCACAATAAATATATCAGACCTATTGCCTTTGTCGTACCTTTTCATAACAAACCATCAGACCTATCTCCTTTAACATTGGCTTGTCACCATAACCAATTAGACCTTCTGTGTTGGGCATAAGGTTTTACACAAGGCAACCACTAGGCACACTATACGAAAATTACAAATATGTACAAAATTACAGTTGTCAAAACAATACAAATATACCTTGTAACAGAGCATAATAAGGATTAATAAAGTGTAAATCTTCTATCCCCTGGTTTCTTTGGGTGGGTCACCAACACCAAAACCCTTGTCTACTCCTGTAATCTGCAAGATTTTGTGTAACAAGATACTCGCCTAGAGGCTTTAGCACAATGTATTAACAATACACCTTTAAAAGTCTATTGCCTTTTATGCATGCTTTTCACAATAAATAAGTCAGGCCCACTGGCTGTGTCCTAACATTTCATAATAAACAGATCAAGGCTGTGGTATCTCACATAATGTATCCTAATGAACCGATAAGACACTTAGCCTTTACCATTGGCTTGAAACCATAATAAACAGAGGCCTATTCAAGTGCACATATACTGGCAACAATCATGCATACAGTTATGAAAGTACAGATATGTAGACAAATACATCATCACAGTGAACCCCTCAGGGTTTGTCAGAGTTGGTGGCCAACACCAAAACCCGTGCCTACTATGGTAATCTGTAAGATTTCGAGTTTCAGAATACTTGTATATAGCCGTAACAGAATGTAATAACAATACACTGTTGACTTCCACTAGCTTTAACAAATGCTTTTCCCAATACATAAGCCCGGCCTGCTTCCTTTGCCATAACTTTTCATAACAATCAGATCACACTTACGGCACTGGACATCAATTTCTCAGAGCACCAATCAGGGTTATAGCTTGCACCATGACCAAATCAGGCATTCTATTTTGAGCATAAACGTTCACACAAGGCAACTTTCAGGCACACAGTCATACAATTACAATGGTGTACAAAATTACAATTAGTTAAGCATAATACTGTCACTCCTAAGAGGGATTAATAAAGTTTCTCACAAAGCAAATCTTTGATATCCACGGTTTGTCCCAAAGAATAATCAACATCCAACCCCTGCCTGCTATAGTGATCTGTGAAACTCTCTATAAAAAATCATTCTCAACAGGCTTTTCTACAGTGTACTCCACCCTCAAATCAACTGATGTTAACATATGCTTTTCACAGTAAATATGTTGGACCTACAGCCTTTATAAAATTATTTCATAATCAATAGATCAGGTCTTTAGGCATTGTAATTGCCTTGTCACCGTAACTAACTCAGTCCCGCTGTATTGAGTATAAGCTTTACCACAAGTGCAAAACAAGCACTCTTTTTACTGGAGCACACAACTTTTGCACAAATAAAGTGTGAGCAGTATTTGTTTAATCACATAAGATCAAACCAGACCTACAAATAACGCTCACACCCTGGGAGAAAACTCCCGGGGTTCAGAATCATTATTATTTTTGGGGGCTTTCAAGCAACACTAAACTACTGAGGCTTATGGAAATCAAAAAGGTTTGCTGAGCAGCAGCTCCTCTGAAGGCACAGAGATCTCCACCAAGAAGGCAGAGATCTGTATATATGGCAGGTAGTAAACAACGAGGGGGCCAAACTTACGACCATAGTCTCTTTCGCAGGTATTGGGCCTTGTGCTGTAGCTGTAAATAACGTCCTAAACACCTTATTAGAATTTGACGGATGAGATATACCATAATAAATGTGGTGGATGACCTGTCTGCTGTATCACAAGTGCATTATAGCCGATGGTGCTTCTAATATGATGGACTGAATAGATGCCACATTTTGACGGAGCATCCCATCCGCCAAACTCTAAATATGGCCCTAAGGCAGTCTGGTCTAAGAGTTATGCCTTTTTGTGTTCTTTATTCATCGTTCATTAATTATGATAAATTCCTACAGACTTTGATTGTCTAAAAAATTTCCTTTGTTGCAATCATGTTCTTGAAAATGTTGTGATTTACTTGATGCCTTTAGTTCTTCACTTTTCTATTAAAAACATTTCAATCAACCCATGTCATTGCAGCCTTCCCTTGACAAGTCCAGGGCTGCCTCTCTCCCTGCTCTCTCCCTGCTCTACCTCTACCAGGATGTTTTTCCTAGGGTGTGTAGGTAAGGCTTCATGTAACATTTTGTTTTTAAAGTTTTAACCATCGAGTACATAGGTGCATACATATTTGGCTACAAAGTACATTGGTCCACCAATCATTACATGTATGCCATTAATTTGAATCATACAGTTTCTAACAACCCTCCATGTGAAAGAGATTTAATGCATAGTCTTAGCTCCCACTTGCGTCCCCTCTCCAGACCCCTGATGTGCGCTGCGAGGTTTGAGATTGCGCTTCGTGGCAGCGTGAGAGTATATTGCAGGAGGAAGGGCAATACGCCCATTGCGACATCACTTGCCTTGGGGTTGAGCTATCACTAGCAAAGTCTGCCCCCGAAGGGGGCCTCGAGGGCTGGCGCCATAACGGCCGCCAGAGCCAACAAAGGAACAGATCTGGTTGGCGCTGGTTTGTACCGCCAGGAAACGACGCACGGCAAAACGCACCTGAGGCCCTCTCCCCCCTTCCAAGAACGAAAGAGAAGAGAGGAAGGGGAGGGGGATATAAGGTGACGCTCACCCTGGGCAGCTCACCTTCACATCAGGGAGCTGGGGGAGCAGCGCCAATGATTTTCGAGTCCCACCCACCCACACTTACAACAGCAGCATTGCAGTGCTGACAGGGACGAAAGGAACTAATAGTACAATGGATGGCTATGGAGACACACCGACGGGCGGTGTGTGGGAGTAGCGTTTTGCCAGGAGCAGTCCCAGTGAAAAAAAAATTCTTATGTGCGACTGGGAGTTATTCTGTGTTGCCCAGAATCGCTATGAACGGAGTGAGTGTGTGCCACTTCCAGCCAATACTCATGTATCATTTCACATTGTCAAGCTAGGTGTAGAAACCCCGCTCCCTCCTGTCTGCATCTGTCACAGTGGTCAGCTGATCTCTAATTATATCTGTACAGTTTTTTGGTGTGTAGTACACTCTATGCAAAAATTTGAAATGGATGATTTCAGCCGACTACTGGCCGCAATCATGCCTGTCTGTTTAAAACAATAGGTTCACTGCCCTTCAGTGAGGGGTACGCTTAGTTCTGATTCCCAGCCTGACCTCCAAATAGTCTGTGTGTCTGGCCTCTCAGCAAGGGTAGCCCTGTCAAGTCTGGAAACCGCATGAACCGGACTCGGCGCCTGCAGTAGGTCATGTAATGTGTTGAGCGTGGAAGTCTTAAGAGGAAGGTGGGCATGCCAGTTCAGACATCCTGTCTTAATCTAATGTATAAAAAAAAAATCTAATGGTGTAGGGAGGGTTCCAATTAGCAATGTAACTCTATCTTTCAATGGTCCCTCCTTGTAGAGGTTCCCCAAGTACCAATCTTCCTCCTGCTCAACATAATACGGCATGAGCCCTCATGAGTGACAGGAATCGAATGATGAAACGGGAGAGGTACCAGTGGAGAGTACAGTAGGAGTTTATTTAGTCGTCTTTCTACCCTTCTCCATGTTAGGTTGGTGCAGGCCACAGTGGAGTAGGAAGTGCCTTCGCCGGGGACTCTAGCTCCCAGGAAAGAAAACTGTGGTAGAGAGGTCATGTATCCCTGCTCGATGGCCAAGTGAGGCATGTATGGGTGTGGGTTAAACCAGTAGGAGGCATAGTTGGCCGGTGCGCATAAATAGTAGAGTTCCACATCCGGAGCCTCAAACCCGCCAAGTGCGAAAGGAAGAGTGAGAGTCTTCCAGCTCAATCAATCAATCAGGGTTTTATAGAGCACGCTACTCACCCGTGAGGGTCTCAAGCAGGTCGGTCGAAGAGGTTCTTCCTGAAGGTGTACAGGGTGGGGGAGTGTCTGATGTTGACTGGGAGCTCATTCCAGGTTTTGGCTGCGACGTAGGAGAAGGCATCTTCTGCCTGCTCTGCTTGTGCAGATGCACGGGGTTTCTGCCAGGGCGAGGTCTGCGGAGAGGAGGTTCCTTTGGGTACGTGAAAAGAGACTCCCTCGTTGAGGTATTTCGGTCAAATGTTGTGTGTGGAGGGATTTGTAGGTGTGGGCAAGGAGCTTGAAGGTTAATTTCTTCTCAACGGGGAGCCAGTGGAGGTCTCGTAGGTGTGGGTCATGTGTTCGGGCCGTGAGGTCCCAAGGACCAGTCTGGCTGTGGTGTTCTGGATGGTCTGGAGCTTGTGAAGGAGATATCTGTTGATTCCAGCATAGAGGGTGTTGCCGTAGTCCAGTCTGCTGGTGATGAGTCCGTGGTTGTCGGTCTTCCTGAATTTGGGGGGGATCCATTTGAAGGTCTTGCGGAGGATGCGGAGGCAGTTGAAACTGGTGGAGGCGACGGAGTTGATCTGGCGGGTCATGGTGAGGGAGGAGTCAAGGATGATGCTGAGGTTCTGTGCGTGGTCTGTTGGGGTGGGCGGGCTTCCGAGTGCGGTGGGTCACCAGGTGTTGTCCCAGGCGGAGGTTCCGAGGACGAGGACCTCAGTCTTCTCTGAGTTGAGCTTCAGGCAGATATTTTTTATCCAGGCTGCGATGTCCTTCATTCCTTCATTGAAGCAGAGTTTGGTGTATTCGGGGTTCTTCGTGAGGGAGAGGATGAGCTGGGTGTCGTGGGCGTATGATATGATGCTGAGCCCATGCTGTCTAACAATGGAGGCGAGGGGGGCCATGTAGATGTTGAAGAGCGTGGGGCTGAGTGATGATCCTTGGGGTACTCCACAGTTGATATCTGTGTGTTCCGAGAGGAAGGGAGGGAGTATGATCCTCTGTGTTCCGTCAGAGAGAAAGGATCGGATCCAATTGAGGGTGGTTCCTTGAATTCCGGCGTCGTGAAGTTGGGCTGCGAGAGTGCGATGTGAGTCAGTGTCGAAGTCAGTGGAGAGGTATAGTAAGATCAGGGCCGCAGTGTGGCCCTGGTCGAGTAACATGCGTATGTCATCAGTGGTGGCGAGGAGGGCTGTCTCGGTGCTTTGGTTGCTGTGAAATCCGGACTGGGAGGGTCTAGGATGGAGTTCCCTTCAATGAAGGTTGTCAGCTGGGCGTTTATGACTCTCTCGGTGACTTTGGCAGCGAAGGGGAGGAGGGAGATGGGCCGGTAGTTCTTCAGGTCTGACAGGTCAGCCGAGGGCTTCTTGGGGAGGGGTTTAACATCGGCACTCTTCCAGTCGTCTGGGAAAATGCCAGATTTGAGGGAGGTGTTGATGGTCCGTCCTAGTTTGGGTGCTATGGTGGCGGTGGCTCAGGGGTAGATGTGTGGTGGGCAGGGGTTCGTGGGGTCTCATGAGTGGGTGTTCTTCATGGTTGAGGTGGTATCTTCGGTGGTAACAGGATTCCAGGTTGTGATGGTCGGCTGGTTGTAGGTGGTGGGGAGGGGGGTGGTGTCTGGTGTCTGTTCGCTGAGGTTGGTGTGGATTTTGTTCTTGATGAAAGTCCGCTTGGTGTCTCTTGTGTGCTGGTGGTATTTCTCCTGGGCGTTCCTCTAATTGTTCCGGTTCTCTGCGGTTTTCCGGTTCCACCAAATTTTCTCAAGGCTTCTGCAGGCTCGCCTGGATTCCTGGAGGTCAGTGGTGAACCAGGCAGCCTTCAGGGGGTGACGTTTGATGGGGTGATGGAGGGGTGCGAGCTTGTCGGCGCAGCCGGTGATCCAGTGGTGGAGGTCTTTGGCTACGGAGTTGGTGTCAGTCGTGGCGGGGGGGTCTCGGAGGAGGGTGGTGTTGAGTTGTTCCTCTGTGATCTTGCTCTAGTTTCTTTGAGGTGGGCGTGGGGTGGGTTTGGGTGCAGTGGTGGTGTTGAAGATGAAGTGCACGCAGTGGTGGTCAGTCCAGAGGGGCTGTGTGGTGTGGCTGAAGTGGACGTTTGTCCCTCCTGCGAAGATGGGGTCAAGGGTGTGCCTGCTCTGTGGGTGGGGGTGGTGACGAGCTGTTTCAGTCCAAGGTAGGCGAGGTTGTCAAGGAGGGCGGTGGAGTTGGGGTCGCTGCGATTGTCGAGGTGGAAGTTCAGGTCTCTGAGGAGGATGTAGTCCATTGAGGTGATGGCGTGGGGTGCTACGAGGTCAGCGATGGTGGTTGCGGATTGGGCGCATGGTCCGGGGGTCTGTAGGCGAGGGTGCCACGCAGTGTGGTCTTGGGGCTGGTCTGGATCTGGAAGTGGAGGTTGTCTGTGTTGGAGAGGGGGTCGCTTGTGCTGGGGTGGAGAGTCGGAGGGAGCTCTTGTGTGCGATGGTGAGTCCTCTGCCTTGGCTGTGGGGGCGGGTCCTTCTCTGAATCTTGTATGGCGGTGGCGATGTCGGGGCCAGAGGTGGTGTTGGTCCAGGTTTTTGTTAAGAAAGCGACGTCGGGCGAGAGGGTGTCGAGCAGGTCCCAGATCTCTACGGCATGTCTGTGTAGGGAGCGCACGTTGAGGAGGATGCCTGTCAGGGCTTTGGTGGTGCGGGCATCCGGCGACGCTTCAGCGGTAGTGGGGGTGCTGTTGATGGTGAAAGATCATCGGCAGTGTCGACAGGAGAACTGGCCATGGGGGGTGTTCGGTGTGGATCTATGGCAGTCGTTGTATCTTCTGGGGATGAGTGTGTGGAGAGAGGTGGAGTTTTAGCTGCGGAGGCTCACCGATCCAGGGTTCCTGGCACTGGCCTTGGTCGGGTCGCGGACGGGTGCGGACGGGCTTGCCTTTGGTGCACTTCGGCATGCCAGCGGCGCGACCGCGCAGCAGCTGCCATTAAGTAGGGGAGAGGGGCGGGACGCGCAGCTGGGAGGCAGGAGGGGGCAGGGTCACGGGGTCAGAGGCGGCAGAAAACGGGGGGAACCAACAGCACAACAACACAGACGGGCACAATCACAGAAAAGCTCACTCTGGGTTGCTTGCTCCCCCAAGTCAGTCGAGTTAGTTGAGTTTGTAACGTGTGAAAGAATGATCGACCAGTGGGGTATGGTATGTTAAGGAAGAGGTATACCAACTTTGGTAAAACGACCATTTTTGTAAGAGAGATTCGACCCGCTAATGATAAGGGTAACAACATCCAGCGGTGTATGGAGGATGTAAGTGAGATGATTGCTGTGCCATAGTTTGCCCGCCGTGTTTACTTCCTGTCTCTTGAGATGGTCACTCCCATATATCTCACCTCCGCGTCGCATCATTTCAGTGGATAGTCTAGTGTAAATTTCGTGGTGTTCGGGGTGAGGGGGAATAGATGCAATTTACTCCAATTTATATCTATCCCTGACAGTGCTCCAAAGCATATACATTCTCTGAGTATGGGATTTAGACTGATGTGAGGGTCACGGATGTACAGTGTTATGTCATCGGTGTTAGACTTGGCACCATTGACGTGGGTCTCCCTTCCATTTTTTGCTGTTGCCTCATATGTTTTTGCTGGTTTAAGATGCTTTGTGCAATGTGCCACTGCTAATCAGTGCCACAGTGCAAGTGCTCCCTATTGTAAATTGATGTATGGATTAGTGACTCCATGATTGGCTTATTTGGTTTACTTGTCAGACCCTAGTACAGTGCACTGCGTGTGCCCAGGGCTTGTAAATCAAATGCTGCTGGTGTGCTTGCAGCACTGGTTGTGCCACCCACCAAAGCAGCTTGTAAAGTGTGTCTCAGGCCTGCCATTGCAGCGCCTGTGTGCAGTCTGGTACTGCCAGGTTGACTGGCCAAGTGCACCCACTTGCCAGTCCCTAAAACCTTCCCTTCTTTTCATATCAGACACCCCTAAGGTAGGCCCATGGGCAGGGTGCATTGTAAGTAAAAGGTAGGACATGCCCTGATGTGTGTGGCATGTCCTAATAGTGAATTACAGTCATTTTCGTTTTTCACCATTGCAAGGCTACCTGTTCCCCATAGGTGAGAATGGGCAGTTTGATTATAACACCTTATAATCCTAACTGACCCAGGGAACTATGTAGAAATTTGAGTTGAGTATGCCTGAACTCAGAATGATAAAATACATCTTTTAGCGAAGTTGGTTTTAAAATTCTGTGTTTGAAAATATCACTTTTAGAAAGTAGGTAATTTCTTGCCTAACTATCCAAGCCTGCCTCTGCTAGGTTGTGTATTCCATGTCTGGAATTTGAGTGACAGGGGCTAGGGGATTCCAGGAGACAGGGTGAGTCAGCACAGGGCTGAATAGATCCATCTGCATGTAGAGTGGTGGGATCAGTTGCATCTGAGACCTGAATAGGGCTGTGCCTGCCTTCCACAATTCTGGCTCCACCTCCTGTGGTGTGTCTGATGTCCCTGGCCCACACTGTCAAAGGAAAGAAGGAGTCTTGTCAACAAAGTGCTCCAGGACTGACCAGAACTCTTTGCACTAGGCACAGGCCACTCTGCCTTCATAGAACAAAGAAAATATGAGTATAAATACTGGCGCCCAGCCCCCAAGACTTTAGATCACTTCTGGGAAACAAGAAGAACCTTTGCTGAGGAGAGGAACCAGAGAGAGAGACTGCAGGAGGAGACTATCCCGATGCTGTGTGTTGTTTGAGGATTGGAAGACAAAAGAGGTACGGTGTTCCTGGGTGGTAAGTTGGCCACCTGGTGAGTACTCAGAGTGGTGGGGAGGTGGGAAATACCTCCTTTCGGAACTAGGACCCTCACACACCCAGCAAGCTAGGTGTCATGCTTCATCATATGGGTCTGCTCCTCGTCAAGCCGGCGCTGCAATGCTCGACGGGCACCCATAAAGGGGCTCTTTATCGGAGATCTTTTGAGGATTGGCCTGCAGTGGTTACCTGATTGCCAAAGAAAGGAGAAAGGACTTTGTGCTTCTTTCATCAACTTGTAAGAAGATCTCCAAGGGCTTGAACTGGAGCTTGCCTCCTGCCTGAAGTCTCAGGGATACAAGACTTCACCAACTAGCTCCCCTGAGTTCCCTTGCTGGCAATCTAAAATGCCTGCTGTTGAGCTGGGCCTTCTGAGAGACTGCATGTCGCTGGGAGCTGGAAGCGCGACTCAAGACGAAGAAGCGTGTCGCCGCCGCAGCAGTTGTCGAATTGCCAAGAAAGCATGCCGCCGCTGCCGCTGTCGCCATCGCATCGCTGAAGCGCTTCACATCACCGGAGAAGAATGTCGCCATCGCAGCAGACGCCGGCGCATCACCGGAGAAGTGTGTCGCTGCCGCAGCAGCTGTCGTCGCATTGCTGAGGAAGCGTGCCGCCGCTGCCGCCGACGCGCTGTGCATCACTGGAGAAGAGTGTCGCTGTTGCAGCAGACGCCATTGCATCACCAGAGAAGCGTGTTGCAGGGCCTGTCGCGGCTCAAGAAGATTCACCGAGTCGCCGCACGGCCGTCGGGCGTGCACGCATCACCCCTTAGTTCCTGCAACATCAAGAAGACGCCATGTTTGTTAATTGCACTGGGTCGTCATCGCATCGCGGCGTTGCTAGTTGCATTGCCACAGAAGCGCAGTAAGAAACCGACGCGTCACCTCCCCACGCGGTGAAGAACTGATGCATCACCTACTCTCCGGTAAGGTACCGATGCATCACCGTCCCCTTCGCAGCAGTAGGGAACCAATGCATCACCTCCCCCGAAGCAAGGAACTGACGCATCACCGTTCTTGTGTGTAAGGAACCGATGCATCACCTTCCCTGCAACTCTTTTGTTTGTATCGCGTTATGCATCCAAAGGTACATTTACCATCTAAAGAGAACTAAGCTATTTCTACCATTTTTAAAGTACAGTATTGTGGATCTTTGTCGTTTGTGGTCTTGTGTTAAGTCTATATAAAGATACTTATTTTTACAATACAACCTGTGTGGTGTCCATCTGTAGTGTTATCACTATATTACTGTATGTGTTCACAAATGCTTTACACACTGCCTCTGAGATGAGCCTGTCTGCTCGTGCCAAGCTACCAAGGGGGTGAGCAGGAGTTATTTTAGGAGTGTACCTCCTTACCCTGACTAGACGCAAGGGCCCCTATTTGGTCAAAGGTACCTACCTCTGCCAACTAGAGACCCCCAAATCTAACAATCGGCATAAAGTGACACTAGCAAATGACGTGTAGGGTATCTTAGTGCGTACTCTCTTTGGTGTTGCCGGAGTTCGGCCACCAGTGGTTCAACTGCAAGCGCAAATAGTACGGGCGACAGGGGGCATACCTGTCTGGTACCTCGCGAGATGGGAAAAGAGTTGATCCTACTGCCATTGATCTGTACTGTAGCTCTCAGTTTGTTGTAAAGGAGGGCAATCCAGGATAAAAATAAAGGGGGAAACTCCATCTCCCCATTCTGGCGAGTCAAAGGCTTTGGTGGCATTTAAAAAGACTGCCACGCAGCCAGGTCTGGGTCTATATCTTGGAGCAGGGCAAATAGAGTCTGCAGGTTGTGGGAAGTGGTCCGTCCAGGTATGAAACCCGCTTGGTCTGGCAGGACAAGGCCTTCCATTAGGAGGCTTAGCCTGTTGGCCAACATATTAGCTAGTATCTTTGTATCGTAATTGATTAGGGAAGCGGCCTGTAAGCCTCGCATTGATAGTAGCAATTTTCCCTGGCTTAAGAATGGCGATGACTGATGCTTCACGCATGGTTAGGGGAAGGGTACCTGAGTCCCTGGCCTCTTCATAGACAGTTTGTAGGATGGGGCTAATGTTTCCGCATACCATATATAAAATTCTGCCGGTGGCTGTCTGGTCCCGAAGCCCTGCTGAACCTCAGTTGTATCATGGCCACTCAGATTTCCTCTTCCTCAATGTCATCAGAGAGGAAGTCCCTATGTGCATCCCTAAGCCAAACCAAGGGCTATAGCCTCAAGGTAACTGTCCACGTGTATGTGTCCGGTCCTACGTGTAGTGTAGAGGGAGGAGGAAAATGCAGGGAAGGCATCAAGAATATTCTCAGTCTCTCTGCATAATGAACCGTTAGCATCTTCCACCAAAACAATATAATTGGAGAACTTTGGGGTGCGCACTACTTCCGCCAATGCTCTCCCTGGTCTCTCCCCCTCTCCATACCTGTGGGCGCGCTGATATTTAGGTCTGAACAGACCCTCCCACACCACTGTGGTCTGGTATTCCATTGTCAATCTGCGAATACATGCCTGTCTCTGATCGCCTGGTGTGCCCACGGTTTGAGTTTCTAAAGCTTTTATGTCTATTTCTATCTTCCTGAGCATTTTCCAAATGTCTCTCAGAATCCTCCCTCCCTTTGCAATGCAAATGCTGCGGATGGTTAACTTAAAAGCCTTCAACAAGCAGGCTAGTGCCGGGACTAAATCTAGATTTCTAGGAAAGAAGTTGCGTATGTCTTGCCCGAGCTCTGTTCGAAAGCAGTCATCAAGAAGTGCAGTGTCTCGGAGTCTCCACGACTGGTAGGGCAGTCTGTTGCCCGGTGGACATAGTCTTAACAGTACTGGGGAGTGGTCCGAATATGTTCGTGCAAGATGCTCTGCACTGACAAGCCAAGTACCCAGTCCCCTCGATAGAAGACAGTAGTCTATGCGAGACCAGCTGGAATGCACACTGTATTGAAAAGTGCCCTCCCGATCCGAAGGGTGCAGCATCCTCCATGCATCTAGTGCCTGGTGAGCCGACTTAATTTCCATCAGGCACTTTCCTGCTTTTCCATGGGGGCCTGAGGTACTACAGGAGTGGTCCATGCATGGGTATAGTGTTGTGTTAAAGCCGCCTCCCCGTATTAAGTATGTGGAGCCCATGTCCAATATGAGTCCCGATAGCTTACTAAAAAGTTAGCATAGTCTACATTAGGTCCACTGCAGTTCAACTAGAGTGACAAAGTATGCGGCTATGTGTCTCCACATAATGCAGTATCGGACCTGGGGGTCTTGTATAGTGCCAGATGGATGATATTGAACAGTCGATTTGATCAGTATCGCAGTCCCTCGAGCATAGGTAGAGTAGGAAGCAAAGCATCTGTGGGCTGCCCGTTTCATAGCGAAGGTGGCAGGTGTAGAGGGGTCAATGTGCGTCTCTTGTAGCTATTTGGACGTTGTGTCTGTCAAGGTACCCTAGAATATGTCTATGCTTCTGAGGGTCCCTGAGTCAGTGCACATTCCAGGTCAACAAATTAATAATGGAGTAGTCTAAAGGTCCGAAGTCAGAGTCGTGGTGGTCTGGTCGTTGGTGCCTATAAGCTGTTGTCATTTTTTATGAGGGGTCTTCTTGTGGTGTGTTATCTGTGAGCGCATATGCAGCTGTGGATATGAATCTAGCACCCTGGAACATCTAGCTTCATTAACCCCTTCCCCCCCACACCAGCAGCCCAAACCTGTTGGCGAATATGTCCCAGTAACAATGACTAACAAGAGCTCAACCATAGAAGCATCATTTCAGCTGTGTCTGATGAGTGAGGCACTCCGTAAGGTAGGTGCTTAAAGAGGTGACAATGGGTTAAGAGTAGAAGGAATGTTGAGGGTGAAATAGGAACTCGAGAGGAACGAGGGGGAAGGAGAAGCAGACAGAAAAGGGGGGGAGTTCGTAGAAATTGCTTTAAAGTAAAACAGCCAATGTAACAGCAACAGTTGGATTCATGTCATCCTTAAAGGGAATTCCCACTGGGGGTGCTCGCCAGAGTTCCTAGCAGTTCACCTCGTATGCACGAGGGTGCCCGGGATCAAGGTAGGTCACAGAGATTGCCCCCCTCAACTAATACTAAAGAGATTGTACAGGATTCTTGACATGTTTCTTTGCCAAGGGGGGTTTTCCGCCAATGCCGCCCTGTTCCATGAGTGAATGTGTCTTAAGAGTGAAGCACTGCAGGTCAAAAGAGCGGGGGATTGGAGTTGCTAGAAACGTAGTTTTTGTCGTGCAATTACCCCTTCTTCATGTTCAAGTTCAACTTGAAGTGCTACGATGTATGGGGCAATCAGTTCAAAAGGTCGGAGGTGCGTTGGCTCAGCCCACATCCGAAGGAGGAGAAGCCGATCTGGAGCTGCGCTCAGGTTCCCCGGCCGGGTGGTTCGTTGGTTCGTACGTTTCCGAAATACTTGGGCTTGCTGAGGAGTGGTGAAGAAGTGATGCTTTTCCTTGTAGGTTATGGGGAGCTTTGCCGGATATAACATGGCATAGGGAAGGTTGGCCTGCTGCAGTTTATACTTCACCAGTACAAACTTCTTACAGGTCTCCTGGACTGCCATTTAGAAGTCCGGGTAAAAAGAGATAGAGTTTCCCCCCATTGCTTAGGTTACCCTTCTTTCGGGCCAGTCTCAGTGCAGTATCACAGTCCCGGTAGTTGAGGAGCTGAGCAACTATGGGACATGGTGGAGAGCCAGGAGGGGGCCTGGCAGTTAACGTGCACTGTGCCCGCTCCACTACCAGCTGCTCGGAAAAGGAAGAGTCACCAGCATAGTCTATACATAGTCCTCCATTAGTCCAGTCTCCGTGGATTCTGGGTCTCCAAAAATGCGGATATTGTTTCTACGCGAGCTCGCCTCCAAATCCTCATTTTTTGCTGAGATGACCTTCAGAAGGCGCTCCATACCCTGCAGCCCCTCCCATCTTGTCATGGCCTTGTCCTCTAAGTATGAGGTTCTTTGCTCCATCTCGCATATGCGTCTGTCATTCTTCTCAAGAGCCTGCATGATGAAGTCCATATGCATGCTCATGGAATCCATCTGGGATTCGATCAGGTGAGGCTCGGTTTCATTGTGGAAAGTACAATGGTTCTGTTGGGTGTAACCAAAATATTTCTTAAAAATACAATTCAATTTAGAAATAAGTTATTTTGTGCACAGGTTAAATGTGAAAACATTCAATGTGATTGCCTGGCAGGAGTGACAACTGCCTCCCCGCCTGAATCCCGGATCTGACAACTCTGCAGGTGAGCGTGACAAGGTTTCTAAATAGAAACGCACACAATATCCTTAACGAATGAGCGCGTATAACCGGCGCTTCCTTTTTTAATCTGTTCACAGAAGTGAATATCCCGGACCTGACAACTCTGCAAGTGAGCGAGACAGAGGGCTTTTTAAATAGAAATGCACACTAAATCGCTAACGTAGAAGCGCGAGTAACCAGTGCTTTCGTTTTAATCACAGAAGTGAAGGTTTAATTCGACCTCGTAAGCCACATTAGAGATTGACCTCTGTGAGTTTCTACCCAGTGGGGGTTGTCAGATTATATCTCTACCCTCCACTTGCCCCCTTGATTTAAGGTGGGGTACGTTAGCTTTAGAGCCAAAGGGGCGCAACTAACTGGCGCTTCTGTATTCCACTGCTGGGAACGCACATTCCTTACCAATGCACATGGCTGATTCCCAGGTAATTTAATCCACTCTGGGTTCATTAATTTCTCTTGGTATGACCTCCTTTAAGCTGTTAGTTGGTTAATACTCCCAGCACTGACCAGTACTTCCTATCACCCCCAGGAATTAACATGATGGGCCCTCTAACAACACTGGCTTCAGTTTAACCAGGAATCAATCCGGTTATTGTTAGGTGAGTTGTTACCACCTTGTCCTTACTATGATACCGCTTTTCGGCTGTTGGAACACACCGTGACTTCCCAATTAAATGTCCCTAACGCACGTTCTATCTGACTCTGCAGGCTGCCATCCCTTCCCCCACCACAGTCCTGATGAAGACCCGTCTTGACTACACAATATCGCGCATATTGGGTTGAAACGTCGATGATACCCCCGGTCCAGCTCAAGGCCCTGCTTACAAAAATACTGAAATGAAATAGAGCAGCAGGGTGATTGTATTTGTATTACTGTTTACCCTGGCCTCTTCCACTACTTGTAAATATCTTAATCACTGAGCACAATATGTCACTTTATCACAACTCACCTTGACTTTCACCTTTTTGGCAGCTGTGTATATGAAAGCTATGATATGTGGGTATATATAACTGATGCACTTTATAAAAAAAATCCCAATACCTTGAAACCCTGATTCTTTGCTTTTATTGTGTGTTCCAGAAAATGTTTTCACATTTAACCTGTGCACAAAATAACTTGTTTCTAAATTTAATTGTATTTTTAAGAAATATTTTGGTTACACCCGACAGAACCATTGTACTTTCTGCAATACTATACCCAGGTTCTGAGGGACACAGGGTCACCCCATTGTTTATTGATTCTGTTTCATTGTGAGCAATAAGTACTTCATATCCAGGTGTCTGGTTGTGAGGTGGGCAGATGACTATCTGCCATGTTGATGTCCGCAACTCCCGGTGGGTTTTGTGCAGATTTGGGGGTCTCAAAGGGTAGTTTGGCCTGTTTGGTCTCGGTCCTGTCCATGTCCACTGAACGCATCGGCAGTCTCCTGAGCGGGGGTCTGGGGGGCCTCAGATGTTAACTTTGTGGGTCTAGCACTTATTGTTCAGTACTTGCGTGGTCCAGGGTGAATGTACACAGGCTGAGGCTCTCAGATAGCCAGTAGGGCAGCTCCAAAGTGCAGTCACCTCTCATTGCACTGCATGCGGGCAGGGCGGCTCTGACCTACAATTCTAGGCTTAAATTGTTAGTGTGTCCGCCTGCTGGCCACTTGGCAAGGGTTCTTTCAGTACAGCCTGGTGGTAGCTCCTCAGTGCATCAGCAGGCCACCACGTGAGGATTTCCCATGGCACCGCCACCACCTGCGTCGTCTCTGGTTTCGCTGCCAACAGGCAGAGTGGCCTTGTCACATAGATCAGGGCTCAGCTGTAGGCATATCTATATGCTGACTGAGCAAACTGTGGTTGTGCACCCCACGTCCCTTTCAACCCGGCTCTTAGGATTCACATTGCGGCACTGCAGGAGACTCTCGGGGCCTCCGCAGGCCTCTGCTGTGAGGGTTCTGTGTATGGTGTGTTGGCCTCAGCTTGTGATGTCACGGTCTGGCTCCCACCTGGGCTAGTTCCGGGATTGCTGTCTCTTTTCTCTCTGGTATTGCGCCCTCCACCACAGGATTTCCTCGTACAAGTGAGTTGCTGTCTTCCCTCGCAGGTCTTGTTGCGCTCTATGGTTCCCCAGCGGCCTTACCAGCTCCGTGCCTGCCGTCGCAGCAGAGCCCAGCACCAGTAGCATTGGCAGTACTCAGCTGCCAGGGTTCACGGCTCCAGCCCAGCAGGTGGTCCGCCCGGGCTCTGCTTCACACAAGGTGATGCTCAGTTTCACCTTGTTGGATGTTTCGCCGGCTCCACCAGGATGGCGCCCCGCGCTCCAGGGATATGCAGTATCTCGGCTTTCTCAGTAGTGCCAGTCCTCATTAGGGACTCAGGGTAGCCCCTTTTCTGGATTCAGTATTCAGATGCAGCCCGTCCTGGGTTTCCTTACGCGCCGCTATGAGCGGTCCGCCATGTTGTTAGGCACCATTCCCTTCTGGCATCAAGCCACGCCAGGCCCCAGCGTTTATCTCAGATTGTCTCTGCTATAGCGTGGCTTCGCCATCGCTTCTCTGTGACAGCATGCAGTGGGCCACTTCAGATGGGCGTTTTGTATAGAAATAGTCTCGGCCACTATAGGAATCTGCAGGATTATGCTCCCGGGCAGCAGGAGCCTCTCTACAGTGCGGCCATCTTGCTTGCCGGCTCTCGGGCGCCCCCTCCATGTAACATTTGTTTATGTTTTTCAAATTGGTGGTCGATAGCTGGTCAACAACAGGCACTGCCAGAGTATTTTCCTACCCAAAGTGCCTTCTAATAAATTCCTTCCTAGTGGGCACGCAAACACTAAACCATGCACATACAAAAACACAACAAGAAATCAGCAAGTTATTTATTCAACCTGTATATTATTCTTAACTAGAATAATTAGCAATAATACATTTTGCATGGTAAATGCAGACTTCATACCTATTTACAAAGAAGCATATCTCTTCAACTATCCATATGTCTTGGGGAATTGCTTGTCAGAATATTTAGGAAAATATATTGTAGGGTTAAGATATTTAGGTCTATTTATAGGGAAACAAAATATCATAAAGGTATGTGCACAGGTAAGTATAGATTTAGTATCCTTAACTTCACGTCTACCTACCTTGATGATATGTATGTCATCGGGGTAAGTAAATGTGATGTTAAATATAGTAAACACGTACTTACCTATATATATTTGTCTTCACAATATTTCCATTCTTGATATTGATGGCTCCACATTTTGGCTCCAAGATATTTATCTCTATATTCTGTTAGAAAACTACCCCTGAATAAACCTGGCAATGAGGAATTATAAATTAAAGAGGAAGGGCTTTGCTTTAGGAAGACATGTATCCTTAATGTTGCTCTCATTTACAATTTAAATTTCAAATCCATCATCCTGATGTCAGGGTTACATAACACATCTATGACATTTGGGTGCCGATTCCGATCCTGTAAAACCCGGATACGAATGGTCGTACGAAGCGTATTCTCCGTACGACTCGTACCCGGGAAATCCTCCTTACAAACCAGCAAGTACGAATCGTACAGAAATACCATTTCCGTATGATTCCTAAAAAACTACGTGCGGCTAAAAAATACCCACAATTCTGATCCGGGACATCGCGTACGTGACGTCCAGACAGAGTCAGGCAACGTTGTAAGGACCAGCAAGTACGATTCGTGCCTACGTCACTCCGCACGGCTCATTTTTTACGGCAGCCAAAAACTCCCGGGAAATTGAGGACGACGCGAAGAAGGAGCACCGGTACGCTACGAATAGCCATGGACCCCATCCTACGTGTCATCCCGGCTCTCCTAGCCTACGACCTGGTGCACCGAAACCGCCGCGCACGCCGCAGAAGGTCAGAACAACACCCAGGGGCAAAGGGGGGGGGTGAGGGGCAGGAAACATAACCTCTACCTAATTTAAAAAATGCCATATTCTGTACATACATTACCTCCAGGGTCTGGTCACTTCGGGGGGCGTGTCCACCAATCCCTGCATCCCGCTATAACGGCAGTGGGCGTGTACACATACCCGTCACCACTACAATGGTGGTACGGGCCGTACCCATGCCCTCAGAGCGTGGGGACGGCCCGTACCACCATTGTAGTGGTGATGTAGGGGTACGCGCCGTACCCACGCCCTCAGAGCGTGGGTACAGCCCATACCATGCGTACCCCTCCATCACCACTACAATGGTGGTGCGGGCCATACCCACGCTCTGAGGTCGTGGGTACGGCCCGTACCACGCGTACCCCTACATCACCACTACAATGGTGTGCCTCGGAGCTTACAGACCTCCACGGACGCTAAGCAGAACTACGGGGGAAGGCTGCTGCCTTGATAGCTCAGGGACTGCGAGGACCAAGGGGCCCAGCGCCAACCACATCAGCCTCACCTGGTCGCTCTTCCCGGAGCCGCCTCCCTGCACCAAAAAACGCCTCGCGGCCCCCGCTCCGCGGGAGCCGCTCGCTGGTACACTCAGGATAAAAGCTTGGACGAGCCCCCATTCGTGCTGTGTGCCTCGGAGCTTACAGACCTCCACGGACGCTAAGCAGAACTACGGGGGAAGGCTGCTGCCTTGATAGCTCAGGGACTGCGAGGACCAAGGGGCCCAGCGCCAACCACATCAGCCTCACCTGGTCGCTCTTCCCGGAGCCGCCTCCCTGCACCAAAAAACACCTCGCGGCCCCCGCTCCGCGGGGGCCGCTCGCTGGTACACTCAGGATAAAAGCTTGGACGAGCCCCCATTCGTGCTGTGTGCCTCGGAGCTTACAGACCTCCACGGACGCTAAGCAGAACTACGGGGGAAGGCTGCTGCCTTGATAGCTCAGGGACTGCGAGGACCAAGGGGCCCAGCGCCAACCACATCAGCCTCACCTGGTCGCTCTTCCCGGAGCCGCCTCCCTGCACCAAAAAACGCCTCGCGGCCCCCGCTCCACGGGTGCCGCTCGCTGGTACACTCAGGATAAAAGCTTGGACGAGCCCCCATTCGTGCTGTGTGCCTCGGAGCTTACAGACCTCCACGGACGCTAAGCAGAACTACGGGGGAAGGCTGCTGCCTTGATAGCTCAGGGACTGCGAGGACCAAGGGGCCCAGCGCCAACCACATCAGCCTCACCTGGTCGCTCTTCCCGGAGCCGCCTCCCTGCACCAAAAAACGCCTCGCGGCCCCCGCTCCGCGGGTGCCGCTCGCTGGTACACTCAGGATAAAAGCTTGGACGAGCCCCCATTCGTGCTGTGTGCCTCGGAGCTTACAGACCTCCACGGACGCTAAGCAGAACTACGGGGGAAGGCTGCTGCCTTGATAGCTCAGGGACTGCGAGGACCAAGGGTCCCAGCGCCAACCACATCAGCCTCACCTGGTCGCTCTTCCCGGAGCCGCCTCCCTGCACCAAAAAACGCCTCGCGGCCCCCGCTCCGCGGGAGCCGCTCGCTGGTACACTCAGGATAAAAGCTTGGACGAACCCCCATTCGTGCTGTGTGCCTCGGAGCTTACAGACCTCCACGGACGCTAAGCAGAACTACGGGGGAAGGCTGCTGCCTTGATAGCTCAGGGACTGCGAGGACCAAGGGGCCCAGCGCCAACCACATCAGCCTCACCTGGTCGCTCTTCCCGGAGCCGCCTCCCTGCACCAAAAAACACCTCGCGGCCCCCGCTCCGCGGGAGCCGCTCGCTGGTACACTCAGGATAAAAGCTTGGACGAGCCCCCATTCGTGCTGTGTGCCTCGGAGCTTACAGACCTCCACGGACGCTAAGCAGAACTACGGGGGAAGGCTGCTGCCTTGATAGCTCAGGGACTGCGAGGACCAAGGGGCCCAGCGCCAACCACATCAGCCTCACCTGGTCGCTCTTCCCGGAGCCGCCTCCCTGCACCAAAAAACGCCTCGCGGCCCCCGCTCCGCGGGTGCCGCTCGCTGGTACACTCAGGATAAAAGCTTGGACGAGCCCCCATTCGTGCTGTGTGCCTCGGAGCTTACAGACCTCCACGGACGCTAAGCAGAACTACGGGGGAAGGCTGCTGCCTTGATAGCTCAGGGACTGCGAGGACCAAGGGGCCCAGCGCCAACCACATCAGCCTCACCTGGTCGCTCTTCCCGGAGCCGCCTCCCTGCACCAAAAAACGCCTCGCGGCCCCCGCTCCGCGGGTGCCGCTCGCTGGTACACTCAGGATAAAAGCTTGGACGAGCCCCCATTTGTGCTGTGTGCCTCGGAGCTTACAGACCTCCACGGACGCTAAGCAGAACTACAGGGGAAGGCTGCTGCCTTGATAGCTCAGGGACTGCGAGGACCAAGGGGCCCAGCGCCAACCACATCAGCCTCACCTGGTCGCTCTTCCCGGTACCGCCCCCTTGTTGACGCCCCCTGCCATTATCATCACAATCTTGTTACGCGCTAGCGGAACGCGCGCGGGCCGGCGACCGGGGCGAAGACCGGGCTAAGAGCGGGCCGTTTGTGGCCGTTCGTGGTCGGTTGTGGTCGGGGCGGGCCACCCCCCTAAAAAGGGCCGCCCTAAACGAGTTACACACTTTGCTGTTATTGTGAGTACATGCGTCATCGTTGATTGGTGAACTGTTTATTCAGCATTTGTTGCCCATATTCAGCACTCCAATATTGTAGTGTGTTCTGGACATATCTAGCTAATTTTATTCTCTTTTTATCGTCAGAGGTTTATCTGTTATTCTCCACGGTGACCCACCTCTGTGTGTGTTTGCTCTCTCCCTAAACCATGACCTCCTTAAGGTCTGGTAGG
Source organism: Triturus cristatus (assembly GCF_964204655.1). NCBI lineage: Eukaryota > Metazoa > Chordata > Amphibia > Caudata > Salamandridae > Triturus > Triturus cristatus. The sequence goes on from NC_140582.1 coordinate 504,703,256, forward strand.
AAGGTGGCTCGGGGTAGCCTAGGGGGTCAAGTAACAGGGACCCTTGATAATTTTATTACCAGAGCTGCTCGTGTTCTCGAACACGAGATTTTATTAACGGAAAAAAGATTGTCCCTTGAACTGTCTGCTAAAAGATCATCTCTTGGCAACATTATGACAGCTGTCTCGCCTGAAAATAGCCAGCCCCAACCTCTTCCTAATATGTCAGGTAATACCCCAAATGCACTACCGGACACCTCTGTTCATTGCCCGTTGGTGGACTTCCACGAGATAACTAGTACCCCCGAGACCAGCGGTGATTCAATTATTGATAGCACTTGCATTCCACAGTCCACCTTTGACCAGCTACCTACTGTAGCACCGACCCAGGCCCACAAGCCTAGGCGCATCCCGAGTAAAAGGAAATGCACGGGAGCCCCTCCCAAGGGGAAACGTGCTAAAACCTCCAAAGTGTCTAATTCACATAAATCTGCAAATACTTGTGAAGCTCCTAATTCCACTATGTCAGTTAGCTCCTACTTGGCAACTGGTAGTTTGAGGTCCCCGCACCCTTCCACCCCTCAACCTAATGCAGACTCTATTACCTCTGACTTTCTCAAGCCTGTAGAGAAGCTATTTAAATCACTACTCCTTCCATTATTAGAGCGAGTTACTCGACTCGCCACCTCGCTTGAGAAGATAGAGGGCATGGTGTTTGCCAATACGTCTTTGCTGGAAAAGATTGCAGTGTCTTCCATCGTTCCTACAACTTCCTCTAGCATAGACACAGCTGACAAAACTAGGCTTGCTTCCACGGCCATTACACACTTGGATGGAGCATTACCTAATATCCCCGCTCTTACCGATCAGGCCGTGGAAGCTCCTCGTCTTCATGTCAACATCGAGGTCCCGACAGAATCAGACCGTAATACCAACACTGCCATTAATACTAACAACATCTCTACTAGTAAGCCCAACATTGAGGATGTTGACTCCCTCCAAAATCTCCCATGTATCAATCTTCCACCCGAGTCCCAGCCTTATACAATTATAATGACCGGTGTTCCTCGGCTTTTACAGGCAAAGCCCGAGTGTCATAGTGAGCTGAAGAACAAAGTCTCACACTGGTTAAATATCAACAGGCCTTTACCTGCTGGACTACGGGCTGAAATATTGACTGTACGTAGGGTATGTTGGTTGGGCAACAGAGTCAAACAAGTGGAGGGTGATTGTGTGATTATAAATTTTCGCGACCCTAGGGCTGTGAGGCACATTCGCTCTTTTCCTAATACCTCGAGAGCGACAGGCATATCCACAGTGGATTTGTCATACTTTTATCCCCACAACCCCCCAGTATCAACACGTGACACGTCCTTCGCTTGGGAAAGGGTTAATAGGATCTCCCACCGACAGATAAGGTCGGATTTCCATCTCCCACTGTCAAATTTTTATGCCCCTCTGAACTCTTTAGATGGGGTTGACTGACAGTTATCTAACCTGGTAAACTCGAGTAATTTGCGGGAGGTTTGCCTTGGTCCAGTTATTACAGAGCATACAGGGAGTGGTGGTTTATGGGGCGCTCAAGTTGGTTTGGTTACTATGTCTCCCAGTACCCCGTTTCTTTCACCAACTAGCCTACCCTTCACCCCCACTGATCCTCGCCTATCCGAAAGTGAGACTGGGGGCCTCACCAACATTGTAATTGCCCCAGCTACTACGGGCACCGCTTTTGCAGCATCGTGCATCATGCCATCTAGTTTTATGCCCCTGACCCTGGTATCGTGGAATGTTGCGGGCCTTAGCAGTAGGGTAACCTCGGAAGACTGGTCAGGCTGGGTAAACACCCATGACATCCTGGTTTTCCAGGAAACCTGGGCTGTGGACCCGATCTATCTTTCCGGGTATGTAAATTTTTCCAAGGGGGCTACCCGTGGCATCAGGGGCCGCCCGTCCGGCGGGCTCTGTATATGGGTTAAGCAATCTCTTGGGTATTCCCTTAAGGAAATGGCTATCGATAGCCCAGATCTACTAATTATCTCCATGCAACGCCACAATGAACCTGAAGTTTTAATTATAAATGTCTACAATAGAGGCCTCCCTGGTGGACGTGGTACTAATACCTATTTACTATTAGATGGGTTTCTGGATACTATCAATATATACACCAATGTATATATTGTGGGCGACCTAAATTGCTGCTTTGAACCCCTGCTCTCCACTCTTGACTCACTAACTTGGGAAGTGGATGCGATTCTAAACATCCCTCCTCTCGATCTCCCGCCTATCAAGAGGTGGACAGAGTCTGCCACCCAGTGGATGGGATTATGTATGGAGCGGGGATTCAGGGCCGCTAATGGGAGGACCGCCTCTGATAAGGGTGGAAAGATGACTTTTTCAGATGGTCGACGTTGTAACAGCAGAATTGACTATGCCCTTGTTAAAATTGAATTCTGGTCCACATTAGGTGATATGGCGGTTTTTGACCGCCCAGAGAGTGACCATAACCCGCTGGTCTTAAGTCTCCTACTCCGACCAGCACATAGAACCAAACCCTCTGAAATAGTGACTGCGGAAGCCGTTCTAACTAATGACCAACGGCGTGTACGCTGGGATAAGGTTGCAATTGATGTTGAATTATTATCCGAGATCAGCTCCAAGGTATCCGGTGCTCTCGATGATCTACAGTCTCTTCAAAGCACTGAGGACGTAGTTGGCAAAGCTACACGTGTACATGACCTTCTTTTCACTGGCCTTAAATCTCTTTTCACAAAACCTTGTAAGGCTAAGAAACCTGTTATTTTAAAACCATCTTCTTGGTACAATAAAGCTTGCCGAGAATCATTTAGCAATTTAAAACTTGCCATTGCTAACAAAGACCCAGACAACACCAGAATGGCTAGGAAAATCTACAAGAGGGCTAAAGCCAAGGCCAAACAAGAGTGGGACAACGAACACTGGAACGACCTTCTGGCTGCCAGTAAACATCGGAACCTAACCCTGTTCTGGCACATTGTTAAGTGGGGCAACTCGCAGAACAGCCAGGTCCCTATTAATCACGTTCCCCCAGACGCCTGGGTGACACATTTTGAATCCCAGTTTTCGATTTCCCCACAGGTTGAGGGGCCTGCCCTAGCAATAAACAGGGACCTGTCCATCGCCTCGACCTTAATTTTTGACTGTGCTGAGGTTGAAAAGGCCTTAAGTAAGGTTCCAAGTGGTAAGGCGCCGGGAATGGACTGTGTTCCCACGGATCTCTTTAAATCTGACCCTGGGAATTGGGTGCCTTACATCTCACACTTTGCCAACGCCGTAGCCAGAGGGGCCGATATTCCTGATTCTTGGGGGGGGGCCGAGATTCTCCCCATTTTTAAAAAAGGTGATCGCTCCTGCCCGGGGAACTACCGCCCAATTAGTCTTATTGACTCTGTCCAGAAAATTATCGCTAGAATGATCTTGGCTCGAATCCAGGCTTGGATTGAGCAGGAGGATATCATCTCTCCTCTGCAAGCCGGTTTCAGACCGTGTACTAGTACCATCGACCAGGCATTCAAATTTCAATTGATTGTCTGGAAAACGGTCTATTTGTGTGGCGGTACTTTATATGCTGCCTTTGTAGACCTCCGGTCAGCATTTGACCTAGTCAACAGGACGAAACTTTGGAGTGTATTGGCTGAGCTAGGGCTCCCAGCCGATCTTCTGAATATCATCATTAGGCTCCACGATAACAACTTTGCACAAGTTCGCTGGGGGAAACAGGGCCAGGTTACCGATCGTTTTAGGGTCAATCGGGGTGTCAGGCAGGGGTGCGTCCTTGCTCCCACTTTGTTTTTATTGTTTATTAATAGTGTTGTTCAGTATTACTCCAACACTTCGACGGACGCCCCAACGTTGGGAGGTACCAAAATTCCACTCCTTATGTTCGCCGATGACACCCTACTCCTCTCCCAGACCCTGTCTGGACTACAGGTGGCACTTAATGTTTTCACGAACTTTTGCTCTGACTTTGACTTGTCTGTCAATGTGTCCAAAACCAAATATATGGTTTTTAACAAAGGGAGAGGTGTGAAGGGTCACGTTTCCATGGACAAAGCCCTGCTTGAACGTACCAACATTATGACCTATCTAGGGGTGGTTTTTGAAAATAAGTTGGATTGGAGGCCGCAAATTGATGTTTTATCTTTAAAATTTGCTCAGCTGTCTGGTTGCCTAGTTAAAGAACAAAAGCAATCCCAGTCGAGAATGATAGGCCCCCCCATTAAAATCTTTAACGTTAGGATCAATTCGGCGATCCTTTACGGCGCCGAACTTTGGGGTTTCGCCGATCTTTCTCTTCTGGTTAAGGCACAATATAAATTTCTTAGAATGCTCACGGGCCTTCCTTGTTCCACCCCTGTTAAACCGCTCCTGTTGGACCTTGGCTGTCACTCGTTTGACGACATTGCAAGGTTTAAGCCATTGGCCTTTTGGAGGCGTTTATGGACAGTCCCCGAGTTGAACCTTTATGCCAAGGCCTTTCTCGATGTGCGATCCATCCTGGGGGCTGGCAACATCCCCTGGTTCAAACAGACTAAACAACTCCTGGATTCTATGGGGTTAGGCAATCTATGGACCGATCCAGCTAATAACCCCTTTCCCTCCAAGAAAGACTTTAAGGGCCTTTATTGGTCAATGGTGCAGCAAAAACATTTAAATTCAGCTACTGCAGAGTCCTTGTCAGGAAGGTTCCTAGCCCAAAAAAGAATCCCTCTCCTCGAAGCTTACTGGGACACCATCACCAGACCTTGTGACAGGAAACTTTACCATCAATTTAGGGTAGGCACACTTCCGACTAACTCCTTTACCAAAAAATGGAAGGGTGCTTCCAGTGAATCCTGTAAAAGATGTATTGACTGTATAGACTCTGTTGGCCACATCTTTTTTGTTTGTCCCGCTTATGCCGCTCCCAGAGCTAAATGGCTCAAACCATTATGTCGTACTCTGGGTACAAGACAAGGGTCAGAAGCACTTGAAATATTGAGATTTGAGCCCAGTGAATTTGTTGCTATTGCTGTCGCTAAATTTTTGGCTTGGGTTTGGTTTATTCGAACAAAGAGGCATTAGGTTTTAGAATTATTTTTATGTATTCTGTTCATGTTTCGTTTTCTTGTATGTATTTTTTTATGTATTGTAACTGTCTTTTATGATGCAACACATCGACAATAAAGACTAATGAATGGAATGGTGGTACGGGCCGTACCCATGCTCTAAGGGCGTGGGTACGGCGCGTACCCCTACATCACCACTACAATGGTGGTACGGGCCGTACCCACGCTCTGAGGGCGTGGGTACGGCGCGTACCCCTACATCACCACTACAATGGTGATACTGGCCGTACCCACTCTCTGAGGGCGTGGGTACGGCCCGTACCACCATTTGTAGTGGTGATGTAGAGGTACGCGTGGTACGGGCCGTACCCACGCTCTGAGGGCGTGGGTACGGCCCGTACCATCATTGTAGTGGTGATGTAGGGGTACGCGTGGTACGGGCCGTACCCACGCTCTGAGGGCGTGGGTACGGCATGTACCCCTACATCACCACTACAATGGTGGTACGGGCCGTACCCACGCCCTCAGAGTGTGGGTACGGCCCGTACCACCATTGTAGTGGTGATGTAGGGGTACGCATGGTACGGGCCGTACCCAACCTATGAATGCGGGGGTACAGACCGCATCACCCATACCCCTAGGGTACCAGTACATTTGTGATACAAGGCGTACACACGCCACAAATGTTGGTTTAGGGCCTGGTGCAGCATATAACCAGTATATTGGGGTGTGTTCATGGCCAGGACAGCAGTGTACTGCACCAAGGGTGCGGGTGGGTGGGTGGGTGTCTGCCTAGGATTCCCAGCAGTGGACAAAGACATGTGAGGTGTGGGTGCAGAGGAATACCAGCAGTGGACAGATACATGTGAGGAGTGGGTGCAGAGGAATACCAGCAGTGGACAGAAACATGTGAGGGGTGGGTGCAGAGGAATACCAGCAGTGGACAGAGACATGGGGGTGGGTGCCTATCACTCCCAGCAGTGGACAGAGACATGTGAGGGGTGGGTGCCTATCACTCCCAGCAGTGGACAGAGACATGGGGGTGGTTGCCTATAACTCCCAGCAGTGGACAGAGACATGTGAGGGGTGGGTGCAGAGGACTCCCAGCAGTGGACAGAGACATGGGGGTGGGTGCCTATCACTCCCAGCAGTGGACAGAGACATGTGAGGGGTGGGTGCCTATCACTCCCAGCAGTGGACAGAGACATGTGAGGGGTGGGTGCCTATCACTGCAAGCAGTGGACAGAGACATATGAGGGGTGGGTGCAGAGGACTCCCAGCAGTGGACAGAGACATGGGGGTGGGTGCCTATCACTCCCAGCAATGGACAGAGACGTGAGGGGTGGGTGCAGAGGACTCCCAGCAGTGGACAGAGACATGGGGGTGGGTGCCTATCACTCCCAGCAGTGGACAGAGACATGTGAGGGGTGGGTGCCTATCACTCCAGCAGTGGACTGAGATATGTGAGTGGTGGGTGCAGAGGACTCCCAGCAGTGGACAGAGACATGTGAGGGGTGGGTGCCTATCAATCCCAGCAGTGGACAGAGACATGGGGGTGTGTACATCATTAGCAGATGACCACAACTCCATGGGTGTATGTACGCATCCCTAATTTTCGACTATGTTGATAGTGCCATAACAACACATCACTGACAGCAGTGTCCCACACCCATGAGGATGGATGTCTTTCCCCCACTGCATGACACACCACATGTGGGTGTGAGGACAAATGACACATGCATACCCACCCTTGGCGGATGCAGCACAATACACACACAGAGATCATGCCACAAGACTGTATAACAATCTTGGGTTTTGGCTGAATGGCAGCAAGGCCAAGCCTAATATCATCCAAAAAACAAAAAAGGTGCCAATGCTGCGCTTAACTCTACTATAAATTAGACAGTGAACTGAATAAAACAGTGTCACTAGCAACCCCTTTTTCCGTTGGATATTATCCAAAATATTTTCATACATTACATTAATTTGTTTTCTGTTATCAAAACATAATTTTAACACATCAGAAGGGAAACCAACATTACAACATTAACATCGACATTTTGATATACTGATTTTAATCATTTACGCAACACCACCACTTCCATACAACAATCACCCACATATACTTCTCAAACACACTCATCAAACATACTCAATGGACATTATTTATGACAAAGCAATAATTCAATGCAGTAAATGGACATCAAGGCCATCAACAAACATAAATTGACACAGTTGTAAAACACTGCAATCTGTTGTGTAGAAAAGAGTGGCCAAAAGCGGAAAGGTCTACGGGTTTCGAATCCCTTCACATACGGGGATTCTCATCAGGACCAACACTTGCTGAAACAAAACAAAGACAAAGCCGTGTTTTACTACATGACCCAAAAACACTGAATGCAAACCGCACACATTGTGCTAACGTCTTACCTGCAGCTCAATGTTTAAAAAGAAACTTCAAAGTCGTTTCTACGAAAGCCAGTGACCAAAAAAATGAAAAAACCGACATCATTAACAGAACCAATCTCGAAATTTGTAGATTTTTTTTTAAAACCATTCATGCAAGAAGTCAAATCATATTTACAAGATACTACTGATTTTTTAAATAAGCTAGAGACAATGGAATCCGAAGAAAACACGCATTTTCTAGTCACGCTAGACGTGACATCATTGTACACGGAGATACCACAAGACGAAGGATTGGCGGTATTAGAAATATTCCTTGACAGCAGACCTAAACCTGAAAGAGTTCCTACACAATTCATTATGGAATTAGCTACTTTCGCATTAAAAAACAACTACTTCTGTTTTAAAGATGAGTTCTTCTACCAAACAAAAGGCGTCGCAATGGGTTGTCCCTTTGCCTCAGAACTGGCAGTTCTCTATATGTCTAAGTACGAAGACAGATTCGTGCATAATAATAACCCATTTGCAGATTGTATTGGAAATTGGGTCCGGTACATCGACGATGTTTTTATGATTTGGACTGGAGAAGAAGACAAACTACAAGCCTTCGTAGATTGGTTAAACAACAGAACACTAGACATTAAATTCAGTCTAAACTACTCCAAATCCAGAATGTCATTTTTGGACGTTGAGGTTTATCCCACTGATGGTCGCCTCGTTACTACACTTTACAAGAAAAAAACAGATAGAAACAAGGCCTTACACTATTCAAGCAACCACCCACGCAGTCTAAGGGACAACTTGCCCTATGGGCAATTTTTGCGAATTCGAAGAAACTGTTCATTCAAAGATGAATATTTTTTTCATGCTGAAAATCTAAAGAATAATCTCCTATCCAGAGGGTACCTGAAAAAACTTTTGAAGAAAACAATCAAGCGAGCCTGGTGGACCCCGCGAGAAGCATTATTAGAAAGAAAAGAAAAATCCAAGACTGACAGGATTGTATGCGTGTCAACTTTCAGTCCTACATCCAATTTGTTTAAAAAGATCATCACCCAAAATTGGCATTTGGTCAAGAATCTGGACACAACATTAAAAGAAGTTCCACTGTTTGCTTTTAAGAAGGATAAAAGCATTGCGAAACAGATAGTGCGAGCAGCACTACCCAAAGCAAAAGGCCTTAACATGAGAAGTTTTTTGAGCCTTCCACCAGTACAAGGACATCACAAATGCGGTATGTGCGTTTGATGTGAATCAACCATAGAAGGAAATCACTTCACACACAAGGGAATCCACTGGAAACATGAAACCTTTTCCAACTGCAAATCTGAATTTGTGGTTTACGGAATCCTCTGTCCGTGTAATAAGTTGTATATTGGTAGACAAATCAGGAGACTAGACTTAGAATTCAGCAACACAAATCAAGAATTCGTAAAAATGTACAAAATGCTCCGTTGGTCAATCATTGGCACCTAAAGAACCACACGGATAAGGAATTAAAATGGACCATCATCTCCAAAGTTGAGCAGGACTGTCGCGGTGGCGACTTGGATGCCAAACTATTAAAAAGAGAAGCAATGCTCATCATTAAATTTAACACGTCTGTTAATGGTCTAAATGAACTTTCTGAGATTTACAACCTATAATTTTCTCTAGCTCTGTTTTCGCAGAGTAGACCGCATAAACTTTTGTTAACATCTTTTCTAAAAACGTAATGCAAAAACTACAACTCCCATGAGCCTTTAACAGCAGTGGCATCCGAATTCCGGATATGATTGATCTTTATCCATCATGACGTCCGAGTGCCGGAATGAAGGGACATGATTTACCACGATCTCTCTAAGGTAAGACCATAAGCCTTGTCTGGTTTTCCTCCAGCCCTGACTTCGCAGAGTAGACCGCATTAAGTCTTTGTCAATTTCCTTTAAAAAAAACGTAATGCAAAAAAACCACAACTCCCATGAGCCTTTGCCAGCAGTGGCGTCTGAATTCCGGGTTGTTCAAATAAATGCCGGATATGATTGAACTTTATCCAAACCACTATGGCGTCCAAGAGCCGGAGTGAAGAGACATGATTCACCACGATCTCTCCAAGGTAAGACCATGGCCTTGTCTGGTTCCGATAGCAGGAAAACGGTGTATCTGCCACGGAAGATTACTACCAACTGATTTATGTCATGCCTTTTGTTTTACTAGAATCGACACAAGTAATTGCAGAGGTCGCAATCTCCACTAAGGGCACGCTAAAAGAACTCCGATAAAAGAATTTCCATTTTGGCGTCGCCATTGATGCACTATCAGTTAGCAGCACAGCAATTGAAGGATTTCTTCAGACTCTTATGTCAAACGGATAAAACCAGTACCCCGCCACTATAACAGCCTGACAAGTAAGATTTAGGGTTTTTGACGGTATTGTGAGAACAATTACGTAGCTGCCTCATTTAACACAAGGGTTTATGAATTGAGGTGACAATTTGTCGGTTTTTTCATTTTTTAGGTCATTGGCTTTTGTAGAAACAACTTTGAAGTTTCTTTTTAAACATTGAGCTGCAGGTAAGACGTTAGCACAATGTGTGTGGTTTGCATTCAGTGTTTTTGGGTCATGTAGTAAAACACGGCTTTGTCTTTGTTTTGTTTCAGCAAGTGTTGGTCCTGATGAGAATCCCCGTATGTGAAGGGATTCGAAACGCGTAGACCTTTCCGCTTTTGGCCAATCTTTTCTACACAACAGATTGCAGTGTTTTACAACTGTGTCAATTTATGTTTGTTGATGGCCTTGATGTCCATTTACTGTATTGAATTATTGCTTTGTCATAAATAATGTCCATTGAGTATGTTTGATGAGTGTGTTTGAGAAGTATATGTGGGTGATTGTTGTATGGAAGTGGTGGTGTTGCGTAAATGATTAAAATCAGTATATAAAAATGTCGATGTTAATGTTGTAATGTTGGTTTCCCTTCTGATGTGTTAAAATTATGTTTTGATAACAGAAAACAAATTAATGTATTGTATGAAAATATTTTGGATTAAATCCAACCGAAAAAGTGGTTGCTAGTGACACTGTTTTATTCAGTTCACTGTCTAATTTATACTAGAGTTAAGCGCAGCATTGGCACCTTTTTTGTTTTTTGGACAAGACTGTATAGTCATGTCAATGCCTACTAAACTAAGTAGCCAAAGGGAACACACATTGTCACGCACATCCCAGGACTGATAGGAATGTACAGGTGCTGGGACAGCCACCAAGATGTTTTCTCTCATGGAAAGAATAGGGTGGAGTTCCCACAGATACAATGCCCACAATTGTGAGTCAGGTGCCCAAATACCCTGCAGAACAAGTACCATATGTGTGCTAGGCTGGGATTACACACATGCATAGTGCGGAAAAGGGACAATTTCTCCATGAAGGCATGGCAACATACTCAATACACAAGTACAGTGACTAGCAAGGATGGCACAGACGATGCAGCCGAAGACATTGCTGAGCAGGCATGGCCATAGTTGAAGGGATCCGTCACCAACAAAGGAAATGTAGACACAGGTCAGCACAACAATTGTGCAACTCCCTGCAGGGAAGATGTCAGGTGCCACAGAGGAAGGAACACTCCTTGGGACAATGTCTACAAACACACACAAATAGCACACACGACCAAAGATTCTTTGCAGAGACCTTGTGATGGCACGCAGATACCATGGTCCACCCCATGAACATCAGACTACAACATTTCCCTGAAACATAACACATTACCACAACCCCAACTCCAGGAGCATCAGCACCAACATCAATAGCTGAAATGCAATAGTGTTCAAAGTAAAAAGAAAATGCTTTATTCAGCATTAAATGAAAAATAATTAAAGGACACTATTTACAAAGGCCAATGGCCAGTCCAGATCAGAAGTCCTTGGGGGGGACACATGGCCATGCGTCTCCCCTAGCTTGCCTGCACATTAGAACCCTCAGGTTCGTCGACTGGGGGTGGGGGCATCATGTGGGGTAGGACCAGGCACCGCAGGGAGAGGAGGTGTAAGGGTAGGTGTGGTGGGTGCAGGGCTGGACGCCTCCACCACAGGGGGTGGGGCAGCGCCAAAGGTGGAGGTGAGCTCGGCGCTGCACACTTCTGCTATGGCGTCCAGAGTATCCCCTGCACCCGAAGAAACCACAGGCACAAAGGAGGGGGGGGGGTTCGGAGGGATGGGGTGTAGCGCTACGGGGGGAGGGGGTGGATAGAGGGGGGACTCAACTCTCCTACCCGTTGAGTGCCTTGCCTGTTTGCGGGCTGGTGAGCCAGTGGGGCTGAGGCCCAGCACAGCCAAGTAGCTCTCTTTGTCAGACTGTGTGGCAGGGGAGCCGAGGGGAGTGCCTTTGGAGGGACTGGGTAGTTAGGCATGTGTGCCCCAGACCCAGTGGGTGTGCCTTTATCCCCCTGAGTGTAAATGCCAGGAGGTGTGCGCCTGCCCTTACGTGTTTGTGTGCTGCCTGTGTCTGGTGGGGTGCGTGCTTGGGAATGTCTAGGTGTGCATGGGATAGGCATGGGAGTGGGAAGTGTGGATGGTGCAGGGGTAGGGGGGACGAAGCGCTGCAGGAGACTCACTGCTGCCATCAGTGAAGAGTCCATGGACCTCAGCAACATCCGTTGGCCAGACATCGATGCTGACATGCCCTCCATGAACGACACCATCTGTGTCAGCAGTGTGGTGTGGCCATGGAGGACATTCAGCATCGATGTCTGGCCAACCTGCAACTGCCGCTGAATGTCCACAGACTCTGCAGTGAGGGCAGCAGGGGGGACAGGGGCAGGGGGTGCGGTGCCTGGCACGAAGGAGACATGGTGGTGCCTTGCACGGACAGAAGGGACCGGAGCAACTGGGAGGGTGGTGATGGGAATGGAGGGGGCGGTGACAGATGTTGTGCTGCTGCCAGGTGTTGTAGCAGCCTCCGCCCCCTCGAGGAGTTCAGCCTCGGAGCCGTCAGCGTCGTAGTCGGTGTCGCCACCAGACAGGTCCTCCGCCTGACTCCCCTCACCCTTCGTGCCACTTACTCCCGCAGACTCGCCAACAGTGGTGGCACCGGGGCTGGATCCCTCCTCCAGGTCCGTGCAGGTGTCTCCCTCGGTGTCCTCCGATGATGCTGTGGGCAAGGTGAAGATACAGAAAATAATCAGTCACCTGTATACATCTGACACCTGAGTCCAAACAAAATATGTCACAGTGCATATCAGGAAATGCATCATGAGTAACATCTAGAATACTCCGCACATATGTAAGCCCTGCACTCCCCAGTTGGTTGACCCACCATGCCACTTGGATACAAGGAAAATTAGGACACAACAGCAAATAACTTGATATCGAATTAAACTGACAAGCTAGTGTCTGGGAACAGTTGAGCACAGCAAGACTATGAATGCATGCCACCTCTTGTTCACTGTGAACGAAACAGTATTGGTGCACCCAAGGCCAAATAACAGACCTCAATGCTGAAGGTGTCCCCACACTCAGAGACCTGTGAGTGCTTTGGAAACCCAAACGAAATACATTGTGATCCCTTGGGAATAACAACACTTTACACAATCTCCATGTTTAGAATGTGTGAATGTGCCACTTTGTGAACAGAACACACATGTGCCTGTATAAAAGAAGTCACACACTGAGGTGCACACAAAACTACATTTACACAGTCATTGTATTCAGCTGCCAGCCTTATTCAAATAAGCCACTGTTAGCAAGAAATGGGGTTTCAGTAAGTACATATACATGGCACCACGCCGGTCTGGATGACTTGACACTCATAAGTTGGTATCAGCAACAACCAAGGACTTACCCAAATGCAACCACACTGTGGGAACATGTATATGTATAATCTGAAAACAAGTGTTATTCGAACTGTGGCTTCCTTTAAAATGTGCCAGCGTGTCCCCGGAAAGTGTAAAGGTGGTTTCTTGTGCACTTCCTTGGGAGACATCTGTCATTTTTTTTTTTTTTAAATATTTTTATTGCAGGAATCAGTAAATCGTTGCATAGTCGGCCAACATTATATATCAAGCCCGATCAATGAGATACAACCCTCCGTCCCCCCACCGTAAGTTACTTACACAGCCATTCAGCCCACAACCCTAGGGTCGGGCGGCGAAATTCAATGGGGGCTCAGGAGGATGTCGAGGCTGGCCCGGAGGACCCGCTGTCCGTCATCTGCTTTTCCAAACAAGCCTATAAACCCAAAAGAACACCCCACCCTTAACACACCCCAAACCCAGGAAAACCCTCCCCCCCCCCCCGCCATCAGCGCGCGGCACCAACCGCAACAGGATCTGCGAAAGGACCCACGGGGAAAGCAATAGAGCTGAAAAGTGCAATCGCCTATCGGGACTCGGGGCGAGCCTCTTCCTCACGTTCAGAGTCGCAGGGGGCGCAATAATCCCTAAGGGCCTGCACTAACATCTCCCATTCCAGCGCTGCCTCCTGTGCCTTCTCATTACGCTGCCTCCAAGCTAGCTGGTATCTGAGCGTACTCTCCCCCGCCGCCCATTTCAAAAGTTCGCTGTGCCACCGGCTTCCCGTCGGGCCAGCTCGTGCCTTCCAGTTCCTGGTCACCTCTCGTTTAGCAAGGAGCAGCCCCAGGTCAATGAACTTGCTAGATATTTTATTCTTGGGGGTATGAGGGAACCAGTGCAGGAGACCCACCGCCGCGTCAAACGATAAGGATCTCCCCGTCGTCTCCTCCAGGGTCTTCCCCACTTCTTCCCAGTAGGAGGACAATCCCGGGCAGGCCCACAGCATGTGGAGAAGGTCCGCCTCCTGGGCCGGGCACCTGGGGCATTCCGCCGAAGTCGTATTAAAATATCGCCTGATTTTCACCGGGGTCAAATAAGCTCTATGGAGCACGTAGTAGTGGACCAATTGAAAGCGGGCGTGGCGTGTGCCCTTCCAGGCCCTCCGCACCAGCTGGGCCCAGGTCGTCTCCGGGATCTCCTTGCCAATGTCCTCCTCCCAGCGGTTTCTCAAAGTGGTGAGGGGAGCCAGCCCCTCATTGATCAGTCTGCCGTAAAGGCAAGTGACCGCCTTTACCGTGCCCGCAGACATCATCACGTATTGGCATACCGGGGATAAAGGAGGTTCCTCCTGCCCGCATCTCCAGTGCGCCTGGATCGCTCGAACAAGGGCCGAGTGCAGCAAAAAGTCGCCGCGGGGAATCCCGAAGCGATCAATGAGCTCCTGGAAGGGCAAGAGCGACCCGTCCTCGTATAGATCACCGATTAGCTGTAGACCGGCGTCCTCCCAGGTCGCCAGCCGCGACCAATCACCCCCATGGGGCAGAGCCGTTAGCATCCCCAACGGTATTTCGGGCGCGTACGGTGTTCGCAGGTGGCCCCGGGCGTGAGCTCGGTTCCAGCACAGGCGAACAGTCCGCTCCTCCATTGACAAGTCCTGCAAGGCCAACCGTTGTCTCATCGCTATGATGGAGAGAACATGCCTGGCCATGCCCGTTCCCCTCTTTTCTTCGGGGCCCCGGAACTCCCGGGCGATCTCCTGGGTGAAGGCCTGGAGCTGCGCCGCTAAATAATACTTTTCGAAGTCCGGCACCGCAAGCCCACCCTCCTCCTTCGGCCTCAGCAGGGTCTTGAGGGCCACCCGCCGGCGGCCCGAACCCCAAAGGAATCCGACTATCATGGATCGTAATAGTCGAAACGTGGTCGGTGGGACCCAGATCGGTAGTGTCCGGAAGTAATATAGCAACCGGGGAAGCGCCACCATTTTAAGCAAAGCAATCCGCCCCGCCACCGAGAGCGGTAGCGTGGCCCAAAAGCCCATACTGCCTCGAAGTGCTCGAATGCCCCGGGCAATGTTCCCATCCAGGAGGCCAGAAGGTTCATGGTAGACATACACTCCTAGATACTTAAAGCAGTCGGGTTCCCATCTAATCTCCCTACTCAGAGCAGGGGTAGGGGTGCCCCTGCGGACCGGGAAAAGACAGGTCTTAGTCCAATTCACTCGGAGGCCCGAGACCTCCCCAAACTCCGTGAGTGCCGTCGCAGCCCCATGTAGGGCAGCGAGCGGGTCTTCTAGGAAGAGCAACAGGTCGTCTGCATACAGTGAAATGTAATGCGGGCCCGAAGGAGTCCACAGGCCCGTGTAATGGGCTCCCGACTGGAGATGCAGTGCAAGAGGTTCCACCGCCAGCGCAAAGAGCAGTGGGGATAACGAGCATCCCTGCCTCGTGCCTCGTTCCACCGGATATTGTGAGGAGATCAGCGGTCCCGCCCGAACCCTGGCTGACGCCGAGGCGTACAGAACCCTGGTCCACCTGATGAAGCCCTCCCCGAGGCCGAACCTCTGCAACACAGTACAAAGGTAGTCCCATTCCAGGCTATCAAAAGCCTTCTCTAAATCCACTGATAGGACAACCGGGCACGGGGCGTCCACAAGCGGTTCCCCTAGCAAGCGGAACAACCTGCGAATGTTCATGGTCGTGTTACGCCTGGGGATAAAGCCAGCCTGGTCCTCATGTACCAAGGAGCTCATGTGGCCGAGCAGCCTCGAGGCCAAGATGCTGCTCAGTATTTTATAATCCACCGTCAGCATCGATAAGGGACGGTAAGACCCCGGATCGGAGGAATCCCTTCCGGGCTTGAGGAGCGGGACCACCAATGCCTCACACATCGAGCCTGGGAGACGCCCAAGCCTCTTCGCCTCCCTGTATACTACCAACAACCTAGGGGCTAGGAGATCGGCATAAGCCGCATAGAACTCCACAGGAAGGCCGTCCAGGCCCGGGGTCTTATTTCTCGCCATCTTTTTGATGGCGCTACGGATCTCTCCCAATTCTATGTCGGACCCCAAGGCTTTCGCCACGTCCCGCTCCATTGTTCGGATCTCTAGAGGCCGCAAATAGTTATCGAGCAGGTCAGGGTCTCGGACGGAGCGACTGCGGTACAAGCGCTCGTAATATTGCCGATAGCAGCTCAGAATCGCAGGCTGGGTGTACACCTGGATTCCGTCTGCCCTGCGCATGGACGTCGTCAGTGAGGACTGCCGCGTAGGGTTGGCCAGCCATGCCAGCCATGCCAACAGCGCGCTCGACCTATCCCCCTTTGCGATGGACCGAACCGTATAGGCCTTATAGTCAAAACAGCGGAGCCGTTCGACCTCCGCCGCCACCGCCTCCTTCGCCTCCGCCGTGCGCGCCTGTAATTCGGGGCGCCCGGGGCGGCGTAACTCCAACTCACGGAGTTTTCGATCCGCTGCCTCTAGGTCGGCGAGGATAATTCGCCTCACGCCGACCTGTTTAGAAATGCAGTACCCCCTCACCACCACCTTAAAGACGTCCCACTCTAACGCTCTCGAGCTCGCGGTACCACCGTTGGACGCAAAGTACTCTGAGATCGTATCACCTAGGTCCGCCTTGAAAACACTGTCCTCAAGGATCTCGGGCCGTAATTTCCAGGTGGGCACCGCAGGCACCCCGGGAAACCAGCGAAGGTTCAACAGGAGGGGGTTATGGTCAGAAATGGTCCTGGTCAAATATTCAGACCGGACCGCTGCTGAAACCAGTTCGGGCGAGCCAAGAAATCCGTCCAGTCGAACGTGCAATTCATGGAGGCTCGAGAAGTAGGAGTAGTCCCTAGTTGCGGGGTGTTGCGCCCTCCAAATATCCGTTAGACCCCAGTGAGTCTGCCAGTCCCGACGATCCCTAGCCAAGCGACGAACCGGAGAATCGGGGAGGGGTGGATGCGAGCGGTCAATGTCTACATCCACTACTGAGTTGAAATCTCTACCGAGCAGGAGGGGCCCGGAGAGGCAATGGGCCAACGAGCCCGATAACCTGGAAAGGAAGGCAGTCTGGTCTACATTAGGAGCGTACACACAGCAAACGTTTAGGTCTCTCCCTCCCAGAGTCCCCGAAATAGCCACATAACGCCCCTCTGGATCTATCACTGTGTTCGTGACCTGGAAGGGAACCCCAGCCCTAACCCAGATCAGCGCCCCTCTGGCATACGCAGAGTACGAAGTGCAAAAGACCTGCCCCCTCCACCTATGCTGTAATGCCGCCCCTTCCGCCTTGTTCAGATGAGTCTCCTGCAGCAGCGCCATTTGTCTTCCCCTACGCACTAAGTAAGCGTGGACCTTGTGACGCCTGGACATAGTGTGAAGCCCCCGTACGTTCCAAGTAACACATTTCAAATTAGCAACCTCAGCCATTGTCCCATATTGTTCTCGCAAAGTCTTCCCCTCTGGGTCCCAACAATAACAGGACATCGATCCTCATAGCACTGATGGCGGCCATTGTCCCCAACCAAAACTTAACAACTTAACAACCCAAATATGAATCAACTCCCCATCCACCCTCCCCAGAACAGGACCCAAATAGCACCATCTAGTTCCCATCCAAACCATACTCTCCAACACCCACTATACCCTGCTAATCCTGCAGTCGCCACCGCAGGAAGGCCTTAAGGGCCGGGTGCGGGCCGGGCGGAGGCAGTGGGCCCTCGACGCTCAGGCCACCAGGACTAAAACAAGCCCAAAACAGTGTCACAAATAAACCCCCTCGGGGCAAATCCAGGGCATCCCACCCTCCCTACCCCGGTAGTCAGCATCTCTTATCGACACCCGCCACCCCCCCGCCGGGCCCCCACCCAAAGTGAAGAAGCTCACCCCGTTACCCCTGTCCATCCAGAAGGTCCTCCACCGATTGCGGTGTGATCACCGGCGTGTGGTCACTGTCAGGCACGGATTCCTCGGAGTCCGTTGGACCCCCCTCGTCATCAGGGACCGCTTCCTCCGCAATGGCATCGTCCCGTGAACCAGACAGCGCTGATAGCACCTCTAGTACTCCCTTCCGCTCCGTCGATGTCTCTACAGTTGAGGGACCCCCCGAGCGGCCACGGCGACCCCGAATCCTCCTGGACCTCCGTCTCCGCTCCGGCTCCGCCACCTGTCGAGGCGAAGAGCCGGATCCACCTTTCCCCGCTCTATAGAGTTCGAGCCAGTGACAAACGTCCTCTGGGGTATCGAAGAACTGAGTTTTGTCATCGACAATTATGCGGAGCCTCGCAGGATAGAAGAGCGAGTACTGAATGCCCTCGCTCCGGAGCTCGCGCTTGACCGCCAGGAAGGAAAACCGTCTGCGTTGAGTTTCATAGGTGTAATCCGGGAAGATGTTCACCTGGCTGTTTGCCACTTTAAATGGCCCATTAAGTCTTGCGACATTGAGGATGAGGTCTCTGTCCCTAAAGTGCAATAATCGCGCCACCACCGGTCGTGGGGCACGACCCTGCTGCGGTGGCCTCGCCGGGACCCTATGGGCTCGCTCCAGGGTGTAGAAGGGGGATAGACCCTCCGGGGCCACCGTGTCTCGGAGCCAGGCCTCCAGATATGCCACCATGTCGCCATCCTCAATCTTTTCCGGCAGGCCCACCACGCGGATGTTGTTCCTCCTGTTACGGCCTTCCGCATCCTCCGCTCTCTGCTCCAGGACCGCAATCCGGGATAAGGCATCCTTCATATCCGCAGCCAAGGTTCGCTGTGCCGGCTCCAAGGTTTTCACCGAGCCCTCCACTTCCTTGACCCGGTCCGAAAGTTTGCCGTGGTCCGCTCTAAGGAGACCCAAGCTCGTCGCTACCTGGGCAATGTCCTGCTGGAGGGCCGAGCGCGTGGTCGCTATTGCCTCTAAGACGCGGTCAAATTGCTGCTGCAGTGGTGCACCGCCGGCATCCCCCGGGCTCCCGCGTTCCTCCTTGTCCTGGGTCTCCGAGTCCGAGACAGCTGGGGCAGTCCCCTTGGCTCCTCTAGGTTTCCCCATGTCGCCGGACGCTCTCCGTGCGGGTCCCGGAGCAGGCGCCCCCGAGTGCAGGCCCCGGCTGTGATTCCCTCGGGTGCTAGGCCTCAGGTCGAGTGCCGGAGATCCCCGTCTCCAGGGCCCGTCGGATCCTCTCAACCCTGGCTCATGCCACCAACACTGCATCCGGGGGCACCGAGGAGGAGGCGGAGACAACCGTCGCCAGGTCCCGGAGTGGATGTCACCAGCTCCACCGGACGATTCGCGGCCCCAGAGGGTTGCGCCTCCCATGGAAGTGGGTCGGCCAGGAGAAAGTAGCCAAGTGCGGTGTAGGGAGTGGGGCCACCGTCGGGACCTCCCGACGTCCCCGCGTGGGATCCGCTATGGTGTAGGCCTCCGTTCATCCGAGTGCAATCCCCGTTAAAAGAGACCGCTCTGACCGATGTCCAGCTCCAACCCCCACCGGGAGCCGGCAGAGCAGGGGATGCACCGCCGTCAGCAATGTTCCTCCAGTCTAATGGATCCGGCCAGGGGGACAAAGAAGTCCGGGCGCCATGTTGGGTCGCACTGCGTAGTACCCCAAACTGCGATTTTCGCCGGGTCACCGCTCGTGCCGATCGCGCCAGGGGCCCCGGCAGGTTCCCGTCGGGCCGGTCAGCAAAATGCGGGGGCTGGGGTGCCCCGCAGCCACCGAATTACAGGATAATCACGGGCTCAGTCCCGGAGCCGAGCTCTCAGGCGACCATCACCATCGGCGCCCAAGCCACGCCCCCCTTGGGAGACATCTGTCATGCAGGCACATTATTATCCTTCACAACAAAACATCAAAGTCAAGCATTGAGACAAATGAGACATGTTGACAAGTGTAGTGAGTGCCAAGGTACAAGACTTCTTGACTAACAACTTGAATCATGCCACCTGTCACATAGCCATCCGTACCATGATGACACAGTTGGCAACACATCTGACCCACTGCCTGTCATGTGGAGTGGCACACATGTCCAAACACAGGACAATGTATAAGCTAATGGGCCTGCAATTGTGTCGGAATAAGGAGCACCTGCACTGAGGAGACACCCTCATGGGAACCAAGAATGTCCACACAGATGTCAGGACACAAAGACCAAACTACGTAGCATCTGGACCACACACTGGTGCCAAAAATGGATGAGCAGTAACCATGTATTTTAACTTTTGACACATGCTGCAAAGCACAAACATTAAACCCTGCACAACATGACTGGGTCACTGCATGTTGAGTGTCTGTCCAGACAATTATCACACACAGGTCAGACCTGGCAAGGAGACATGATTTTTGGACGTGTAGGCCTTGCCCGCACAAACCCCTCATACCTGAGACAATGTGATTGAGACAGATCAAGAAGTTACATCTCTTAATCTGGGTTTACTAAAATGTGCATCAAGATCTCCTAAATGTACTCCACATCACCTCGTGAGGCTGCCAACACATATTTGTGACAAACAACCATCAACAGATAGTTGTACATAGACACACAGGCACTGCCCAGTGTGAGGATGCACAAGCCAAATGGGGTCACCCTGTACAGTGGACACATGTAGCACACTTTACATAAATACAAATGAGGCCAGGGAACAATGCCATAGAGGCCAACCTATGCTGAACACACAGAGAATGGGCACAGTGTTGGATGACACACATGATTCTGAGGCAAGGGTGTCTCAGGGGACTGTAGTGGGCACACTGCTCCATGGTCCTGGAATGATCTGACTGTAACATGAGCAACCGTCCCGGCACTATGCATATCTCCCACTCATGCACATCATGTCTGAGGCCACAACATCGGTCATGCATGCTGCAAGTCTGTTAATTTGAATCCTCACACTCCTATGTTGAGACTCAGCATCAGTGCCAACAAATATGGACCCCCAAATGACTGAACAGGACAGGGCACAGGCAAGGTACCAACACATGTCACAGACCACCCCCACACATGATGCAGAAAGCAATGTGCATGTGGATTAACTGGCAGCCTAGATTACCATGTGCAATAGTGTTTACACACAGACCAGGGAACACATGTCAAGGAGGGGAAGAGAGGAAGAACAGCACCGGTTGACATGGGGGAAAAGGATATGCACTGCACATATAAACCCTGGCAGTGTACCCAGGCGACTGAGCACTTCCAAAAGCTGGTGACACACAACAAACACACATGTACCTACCCCCTTCCTGCTGCTGCATCTCCTGTAACCGCCTATC
The DNA here is from genome assembly GCF_964204655.1 of Triturus cristatus. Lineage (NCBI taxonomy): Eukaryota > Metazoa > Chordata > Amphibia > Caudata > Salamandridae > Triturus > Triturus cristatus. The sequence goes on from NC_140582.1 coordinate 504,724,740, forward strand.
CATGTCAGGGAAGACCACCGCCAGGACACGCCGTGGGGGCGTGGAGGTGAGTCCTTCAGCAGGACCCGGGTGATCCTCCGGGTCCAGCACCGGATGTCCTGCCACCGTTTCTCACTTGTGCTAGGCGCCGACTGCGACCCTCCACCGATCTCACGGCCCTGACGACCTGCTTCCAGATCTCCCCCTTGGCGTAGGCAGTTACCTGTGAGGATGACAAAGTGAGACAACATCACTACACCTGCTCCATGTCAGAGAAACACACATTTGAACATCTTTGAAATGTTGAACAGGGCATAGGATGCTGCCAAGGAATTGCATCTTAGTCATATGGACATTGGCCTCTGTGGAAGCCCCAATGCACTACATGGAATGTGAAGTACACAGGTGGCATGAGGGGTGCGGCACACTCCATGAACATGGCACACACTGTGCATCACAAGAGACACCAGGCTGATGGACAGCACCTCCAAGCAGTTACATGCCCCAGGCCACTGACGCAACTTCAGCAGAGTACACAGACACACACAGGCACAGATCAATCACATGCCATTGGCAACAGCGGATACAAACCTCACTCTGCACATGTGCCACTTGCCTGTGGGGGTGACAGGTGTGGGGCTAGCTCAGCAAGTCAGACACACAGCACGGCTTACTTCTCACATCAGATGGGTAGAGCTGTTGCCTCCTCCATGCAGCTGTGGTGCAACACTTCACATAGACACTCACCAACATGACAAGGAACATTCACACACATCAATGTCCAGGGGGCGTACACATCACTTGGACACTCTCACCACAGCTCCACTCAACTCAGACACATCTGTGGGAACAGTCACCTGTCACACCAGGGGGACCACTGAATCACCTCAGGACAATAGACAAAAAATGCCACAAAGGATTAGCCAGGCTGAATGTGTCATGCACTATGCAGTGAATGTCACAGTAAGCACAATGCAAGTGAGGAGTGCACACATGAACTACATCATGCTCTGCATGGGAGACATAAGCCATTCCCCGCCCTGGGACCCACTCTAAACAACATTGCATGTCTGTCACACATGGACACAATGCCAGAAGTGACAGTCACAAAAAAGGTGCACAGTCAAAGCTAGTGGAGTCAGCACTCACCTGCTCCCCTGGTCTCCCATACAGGCTGGGGTACTGTGGTAGGATGACATCCAGCAATGCCTCATTCTCCTCCTGGGTGAATGGCTGGGCCCTCTCCACAGACCTTGACATGGTGCCAGAGGAAGCACAGACATCAGCAGTGGTGTCGACTGAAAGGTTGTGCAGGCAAGTGCCCTCTCATGGGTTCTGCCTGACTTATATCTGCCTTGCTGGGGTCTTTCATTTACAGGAGTACAGAGTGATTGGTCAGACTCATTTGCATCCTACGCTTCCTCCAATCCCTTTAAACATACACCAGTGACAGCATTTGCATGGTTCAAATTAGCAGCATCATGTCAAGTCAACAACAACTTTGCAACAATGTATTTTGTGGCCAACTGACTTTTCAAGGCCACATGATGGAAAAATTTGAACAGAAAACTCGGTATCCATGACAACCAGCATGCATGTATGGCCTTAAATTTGTCCCTTATGTGTCCCCTATGTAATTTTCAAATCCCCACACAGGTACAGTGCGTTTCACACGTACGCGTAGGCACTGGGAGTACACGTACGTGTACTGAGGTAGTACATGTACGTGTACTGAGGTAGTACACGTACGTGTACTACCTCAGTACACGTATGTGTACTCCCAGTGCCTACGTGTACGTGTACTGAGGTAGTACACGCATGTGTACTACCAGTGCCTACACGTACGTGTACACGTACGTGTATGCACTAGTTGTACACGTACGTGTACTGAGGTAGTGCATGTACGTGTACTACCTCAGTACACGTACGTGTACAACTAGTGCATACACATACGTGTACTACCTCAGTACACATACGTGTACTCCCAGTGCCTACGCGTACGTGTACTGAGGTAGTACACGTACGTGTACGCACTAGTTGTACACGTACGTGTACTGAGGTAGTACACATACGTGTACTACCTCAGTACACGTACGTGTACAACTAGTGCGTACACGTACATGTACTACCTCAGTACACACACGTGTACTCCCAGTGCCTACGCGTATGTGTACTGAGGTAGTACGCGTACGTGTACTACCAGTGCCTACACGTACGTATACACGTGCGTGTAGGCACTGTACATGTACTACCTCAGTACACGTATGTGTAGGCACTGGTAGTACACATACGTGTACTACCTCAGTACACGTACGTGTACAACTAGTGCGTACACGTACGTGCACTACCTCAGTACACGTACGTGTACAACTAGTGCCTACACGTACGTATACTGAGGTAGTACACATACGTGTACGCACTAGTTGTACACGTACGTGTACTAAGGCAGTACACGTACGTGTGTACGTCCCGTAACACGCGTGCTCCTACAGCAACACTACTATAGTGATACGGACCGTACACACGCCCTCAGAACGTGTGTACGGTGCGTTTCACACACTTACACTGGTGATAGGGGGCGCACACGAAATCCATGGAGGTCTCAGACTCGCACAAGGCTGTACATCAAGTCATTGTCATTTATGTCCTTCATGTGCAGGGCCTAGGTGTGTCAGGCAGTGAAATTGCACATGTCTCCTCATGTTTGAGCACAATAGATGTGTGATGACCTGTGTACACATGTCATGTGTGATGTGGCACTATGTGGCACACTTCCCCTTCACACTTTGCACATGTGTGCATGTAGTCCAAACGTGTCAAGCACAGCATCACTGGTATGGCACAGTCACCAACACCCGCAACTGTCGCCTGATGCCAGGGACAGGGACACTAATAACTGACATAGAATGACCAGCGTGCCACGATGTGACTATGTCATGTGTGTGTCATGTGTTCCCATGAGTTGGCAGTTGGTGTCCCGTCAACTGCATCTGCTGATGCTGCATCCAACATGTGACGGTGTGTAGATGGGCATGGCACACATCTACACACACCATGTCACATGTGGAATCCCACGTAACGTGTGTCTGTATGCATTGAACATGGGATTTTGACATGAGGACATATCTGCGTTGTCTCAATGTCTGTGTTTTCAGTTTTCCCGTGTACCCCTTCATCGCAATGTGTGTGATCTGTACATTTGACCTTCCATGTGACCTGTGCGTCTAGCTTGCCGTCAGCTGTCTGTATGAGATGACATCCTTCAAATGCAGATATGTGAATGTATATCACTCCTGTGATGTCTATGGCTCTTCACTTACACTGGCCCACAGCTCGTTTCAGGGCATGTCATGTAGACTTGCCAATCAACGGTTGTATCTGGCTTTTCGTAGGGGTATCACCTGGCTGGCATACATGTCCTGGATGTATTGCATAGACCAGACTCTGTATTAAGCAGATGTGTATTAGCAGTTGAGCATGTGCTCACTTCATTGACATTGATGTTGTTATGTTCTCACTCTTCGTTATTCATTCCAATTTTCTGCAGGGTACCGCCTCTCCCCCGACCAATGCCAGACTTGGCTGCCATGAGGGAACGTGACTGCATAAGACGTTACCGATTCTCTCAACAGTTGATTGAGGACTTGACCGCCAAGCTGGCACCACACCTCCAACCGCGACACAGGTATCCTACAGCACTGACCCCCAAGATGAAGGTGATGGCAGCCCTACATTTTTTTGCCACCGGTACGTTTCAATTCACCATAGCTGATGTCGGTGGCATGTCTCAGACGATGTTCAGCCATGTCCTGCATGATGTTTTAGAAGCCATGTTGTAGCACCTGGATGAATTCATCCATTTTCCGACTCCTGAGCAGTTGACAGGTGTCAAGGGTGATTTCTATGCCCTGGGAGGGATGCCCCATGTAATTGGGTCCATTGATGGGACACATGTGGCTTTGGTACCACCACAGGCACAGGAGGTAGCCTATCCCCAACCGTAAATATTACCACTCTATTAATGCCCTTGTGGTGTGTCTTGCTAACATGCTGATTTCCCATGTCTGTGCACGTTTTCCAGGGTCAGCACACAATGCCTACATCATGAGGCGTAGCAGGGTGCCACAAATGATGCTGCGGCTGCACAACGAATGAGCATGTCTTGTTGGTGGGTATACTCTGTTTGTCCTGTGTGTTGCGGTATCTTTGTATCTTACGGCATCTCCTGACCCACTTCTTCACATGATGTTTCCATGTAGGGGACTCTGGCTATCCCAACATGCCATGGCTGATGACGCCTCTCCGCAACCCAAGATCAGCTGCAGATCACCGTTATAATAATCCACACGGGCAGGCCAGGCGAGTGATTGAGAGGACGTTTGGCCTCCTGAAGAGCTGATTCCGGTGCCTTCACAAGACAGGCGGGTCCCTCCCATATGCACCGGCAAAGGTCTGCAACATCTTCCTCGTGTGCTGCATGCTGCACAACATGGCAGTGGAGAAGGCAGTGCCACTCATCCTGGATCCGGATGAGCTGGAACATCCACCCGTGGAGGATGAAGGGCTTGGTCACGAGGCAAGTGAGGAGGAGGAGGACATCCGGAGTCAGCTCATACGCAACTTCTTCTCATGATGGTGAGTCACTGGGTCTGAGTGTGCACGCTTGGAGCCTTGTGTGGCAGGTGTTGCAATGTGTGTGTCCAGCTGACTGTATGCTAAGTGACTTAGAGGTGTGTTCTGATGTGTCACTCGAGTGATGATGTAATTCCACACTGAGACACTAAATTTTGAATTAGCATGGTGACAACATTATTCATGTAGAGTAAATGACCATGCATGCGGATAACAATATTTTCGCTGTCTCCTTGTGTGTTTGTCATCCCCAGGGTCTTGCGCATGTTGTCTGCTCGTGTCATCGTTGGCCTCCTGATATTCCTCATGAGTATTGCAATGTGTGCTGAATCAGCGTTCCATGCACGGACATGTTGAAAAGACATTTTGGGTAAGGATTGCAGTAAGGCATTTTGGGGGTGTTATGTGTTTTGAATGTGTGGGGACTGCTCCTGAGCATGTTGTGTTATCATGCATACATGTCGACTCACCATGGGGCACATGACATGTAGCATGACTCCCATGAATTGATAGTCACCCTTCGTGACAGTCATCTGTAATGGTTTGTGGATTCTGAGGAAGGCATCAATGTGTGTAAAACTTCACTCAGACACATACAGAATGCTACGGGTGGACATAGTGTGGGACATCCCCATAGGAGGCTCACTGGGGAATTGCAGCCTCTCCGTGTGCAGCAGGGGGTGTTTGGCCCACCTCCTTCACTTGTGTGCCAGTTCATTTGGATTTACAACATCTGTGTTGTGAAGGGGGTGTCCAGTGTAGGTCCCACATGTTCAGCCAAATGACCTGTGAGTCTGTTCATATTGATGCATTTCCCTTAGTGTGAGCCTGAGTAATAAAGGTGTTCCTTACACTCCAAGGTGCCTCATCTCTGTCAATGCAGGTCTCTTGCCACTTTGCATGCGGCATCTCTGGCATAGTTGTCAAAGATAGTGCATATGAGTCTATGTGTAGTTTAGCAACATGCATGCAGTTCTTCATGGATTCGAATCTGTATTGTGCATGAAGTTCATTGTTGTGTATGTATTTGGGCATGTTGGTCCCCACAACGGGCCGTCAACACCTGCTAAGGGTGTGTCTCCTTGCGCAGCTCGGCCTTCTGTTTCCTGATCCTGTGTCAGTCATCTTTGGTGATTGTGCATCCATTTTCTCGGGGTGTGCCATGGGTGACCGGACACTCCTTCCTTTACATGCGCCTGTTGCAGTTGTCCTTTCTGACATCCTTGTCCTTGTGTGCAACTCTTGGCATACTTTCCAGGGCATGGTGCCTGCTGCTGCAGCCCCTGCGGCAAGGGCCCACAAAGTAGCGGGATTCGGCAACACACACGCCTCAAAGATGCTCCTCCCTGCCTCCCTCCACCCATTCATTTGGCTGTCATCATCTTGTCTGTGCCACTGTTGCGGCCACGTGGTGCCAAAGGCAGGACTGTCAGCACATGCAACGTGCACATTGCACGACCCTCATGTCCTTGCATGACCCATATCACACTACCGTCTGATGTTGTAGCCACCCTCCAAGCAATGTCTATCCAAAACTCAACCACCTGCTCTCAGGCATACCCTAACCGCACACACAACACCTTTGCATGCTGAGTGTGCAACTCCAACTGCCTACACAGCACTGCCCCGCCTTCCTGGCCCTGTCACACCAACCAGATCATGTCCCTCCTGCTCCAAACAGGCTCCCTCCACCAGCAAGGCCATGGGAGTGGGACTCAAGCCTTCAGCATGTGGTATAGTGGTGTCATCTGGCACATGGCCCAGGGATCATCTCTCAGCGTGTCAATCTTCAATGTGTCCAGGACCCCCCTCTCCACCGTCACATGCGCACACAACCTCCACATCATGTCGTATGCCATTGACACCCAGGTGCTCCTCAGCCTCACCAAAGACGCAGCCATTGCCAGTTCCAACATTCAAGAAGGCATGAGGTCCGTGGATGAATGGCTGATCATCAGCCACCTGAGGCTGGACTTGTACAGGACTGAGGTAATCATCTGAGGATTGTCCCCTTACAGCTGGCTCAACTCCTTGTGTCCCACCCGCAGGGGCCCTACACAAGCACCCAGTGGCCACGCACACAAGATGGTGTGCATCATGGATTTGTCACTCACATTTGCCATGCAAATCACCAGCATCTGTACCTCATGCTGCAACACCCTCTGCATGATGCACATGATCCTCATATAGATCCACTCCAAGGAAAGACAGACCATCCCCCAGGTCCACGACACTAGCCGTGTCAACTACTGCCCCGCCCTCTACGGAGCAAGTACATCCAAACTCACGAGAAACTTGTCCACATCCAGGGTGCATCTGCACAACTCAGCTTCAACATCCCGCACACCATCAACATCACCGTCCACCTGAGATAGCTGCAAAGGATCACTGTGTGCTGCAGGATGACCTTCACACTCCTCCCACTCACTCAGGAGGCAGTCAACAACCCCATACCCCAAAATCAAGCTTGTACGTCTGTCATCCAAGACCCCGTTGGCCCAACTCTATGTATCCGAACTTGGCCTGGACAACATTCTTCACATCCACAACACTCCAGCATGAAGGAGATGGTTCTCACGCCTGGACAAACATACCTGGGACTCCCTCCCCGGGAACCTCCACATGAGCCATGACCTCTAGCCCTTCATCATCCTCTTCCTGATTGGTGTGTCTGCACAGTATTTCAAGCCCCCCCCTCAGCAGCTTTAGGCCATCACGGGTGAGTATTGGGATCCCAGGCTGTATCGGATGATACATTGTGACCCATGTGTGTCCTGTACCGGACTCAGATCCCAGGGTATGGATGGCTGGAGTTAGTTCAACACTCAGGCATAGTTTGACATTTACACACACGTATGCTGTGGACTAATGCAGAATGACAGCAACATCTCATGACAAATAAATAGTTTTATTGTCGGTGGGGTGCGTGATTTGGTAGAAAAAATAAGGTGCTCTACTGGGTGCATAGAATCCAAAGTTCACAGGGGGAGATGGGAACCTTGGCATTTGAAGTCATCAGAGTCCAGACCACAGTGTTGGTCATCATTGGTCAGACTGTGACCAGCAAGTCCATGTGGCAGAGAATGTCAGTCAATGATGAGCTGCTGTTGCGCATGAAGGCCAGGTGCCAGGCCAGGTGACCTGGGAGATATGGATGGTCCGCTGCCTCTCACAGTCTTTTCCGTGGACGACCCACCTTCTTCCGGGGACCCTCAGATGCAGGCCTTGACGATGTTTGGGAGGCTCCGTCTGACGAATCCTCCTCCTCCTCCTCCCTCCCTGTGGCTGGTGCTGGTCTGCGCCTGGTGTCACAGGGAGGGTTGCCCATGGTGTCGGTGATCCGACGGAGTGAATGGCTCATGTCCCTTTGCACCGCCAGGAGCTCAGCCAGTCTTGCCTCCATCCGTCCTTGGTGTTGTTGTTGACTGGCGTGTTGCTCGGCCTGCTGATTCTTAATGTCTGTGAGGGTCGCCACTACCTGACTGATGGCCCTGGTGTCACGCCGGTATGCCTCCATGATGTTGCGTACGTGTGACATACCGGTCCCTTCAGCTGTCTGGTCAGGTTCTCGCCTCCGCCTGCCTCCACTCCCACCATCCCTGCCCACACGAGCCTGGCCTGCCGTTGTGGGCACATCTGGTCTACGGAACCCCTGAGGGATGGCAGTGTCGGTGTTGGCTGCCTCCTCCTGGGTGCCCAGCGAACCTTGTCCCTCCAGGTCAAACTGGCTCAGTTGTTCAGTGTGGGCAGGGCTCCTGGGTGTCTCCTGGGATGTGGCAGTAATGGGGGTTGTGGTTGGCACAGATGTACCTGAAGCAGGTGCTGCAGGGGCTTGGACACCAGAGAGGCCAGGTGGGTTGGGGTCATCCGCGGAGTGTTGTGAGGTGTCGCTGCCGGTGGGATCAGGTTCCTCCCGAGCCTGGGACTGTGGTACTTCCCCCCGTGACGTTGCCCTGTGTGTGAGAGAGAGACAATGTTAATGCTGTTTCATGCGACATCCATGTTTCATACATATTCTAGTTGCCACAGTTCCTCCAGGTAGTTGTATGTGCCTAGCATTCACATCAATGTTCACTTGTGGATGGGTATGTTGCAGGGGACTGGTTGAAATGTTCTCCAGGGTGTTTGACATGTCGAATTTTTGGATTGGATGCTTTTTTGACTGTGGCTTGATCTTGTTGTGTCACATGTCCATTGTGAGAGTGGGTGACTCCATTGGCTGCCCCGGGGGTGTGTGCTTGTGTAAGGAGTGAGTGATCATCCCTCAGCCCGATGCTGTTCAACATCCACATGGCCCCCCTCACACAAGTGGCCCGCCACCACAACCTCAAAAACATCTCCTACGCCGACGACACCCAGCTCATTCTCTCCCTCACCAAGGACCCTCACACCGCCAAAACCAACATCCACGAGGGTCTGAGGGCAATCGCCGACTGGATGCGGAGCGGCCATCTGAAACACAACTCGGACAAGACGGAGGTCCTCATCCTCGGACCCACACCCTCAGCCTGGAACGACTCCTGGTGGCCGATCGCTCAGGGGACATCACAGACACCCACCAAACACGCATGCAACCTAGGATTGATCCTCGCATCCTCCCTCTCCATGTCCAAGCAGGTCAACGCCGTCTCCTCCTCCTGCTACGACACCCTACGCACGCTCCGCCGGATCTACTGGTGGATCCCGACCTAAACAAGTAGAACAGTGACACAGGCCCTCGTCAGCAGCTGACTGGACTACGCCAATGCACTCTATGCAGGACTCCCATCCAAACACCAACGGCGGCTACAACGCTTCCGAAACGCCTCCGCACAACTGATCGTCAACGCCCCCCGCCACAGCCACATCACCCCCCTCCTGAGTGACCTGCACTGGCTCCACATCGACAAGAGGTTCACCTTTAAGCTCCTCACCCACGCACACAAGGCACTCCACACCGCCGGACAAGCCTACATGCACATCAGACTCAGCTTCTACACCCCCACCCGCCAGCTCCACTCCGGCATCCTCGCCCTCGCAGCTGTCCCCCGCATCCAACGTACGCCCGCCTGCGGCAGATCCTTCTCCTACCTCGTCGCAAAGACCTGGAACACTCTCCCAACCCACCTACGACTGACCCAAGACCTACTTGCCTTCAGAAGACTCCTCAAGACCTGGCTCTTCGAGCAGTGGTGGAACCCCCCCTCCCCCTCAGCGCCTTGAGACCCTGACAGGTAAGTAGCGTGCCTTACAAGTACCCTGATTGATTGTTGGTTGATTGACGGTGCCTGCTGGTGGGTGTGGTGTGATTTGGCAGTGGGTCTCTCAGGTGTTGTATCTGTCCCCCCATGGTGCATGCTGCCATGTCAGTGAGAGTGAGTTCCTGTCCTAGATATCTGAGCTTGTTGTGTTTGTGTTCAAGTTTGAAGTTGTCACAGGAGGGCCTTGTGCTGCCTACAGCAGGGCCAAGTGTCAGCTACCTTGTCAGTACTTTGCCAGGCCCTGTGCATTGTGCATGGTGCATGGGTATGTACCTGGGCCATATGGGCTGAGGGCAATGGTGTCTGTTTCTGAGTTGTACAATATGTTTAGTGATCCCCACCCTCCCAGCATCCCGGACATCCTGTCTTGGGTTTGTGGTTTGTGTAGGCTGGGACATGGCATGGCCTTGCTTTGTGAATGGGGCATACTCATGTTAGTGGCATGAGCGTTGTTTTTGAGTGTGGTTGTGTCCGGTGAGGGCTTGGGGGTAGGTGAGTGCATTTGTTGTAGTTGGGGTGTGGATGCCATTCCCCCCATGTTACGTAAGTTGTTTGTGTACTCACCAGGCTCTCGAACTCCTTCGACTCCGGGTACTCCCACCGGCAGAAGCAGGGCCATCACCTTCTCCTCACAGGGATGGTAATGTACCGGTCTGCGGGGCAGCCCACCTCCTGTGATGTTACTCTGGGCGTAGTCCTCGTTCATTTGGCGCTTGACTGCCCTCCGCAGATCGTACCACCTGGCTTGGCATTCATTCCTGGTCCTTCTGATGGGCGCAACAGCATTCACCCGATCGACGATCCTCTGCCACAGGCGTGTTTTTTCAGCTATGGTGGTCTGTCTGACCAATGTTCCAAAGAGCTGTGGCTCGACTCTGATGACTTCGTTGACAAGGATGTCCAGCTCCTCCCTTGTGAACTTTGGATTCTTGTCTGTGGGCATGGTGTGGGGTGTGGGTGTGGATGGTTGTGGGTGTGTGGGTGTGAATGTGTAGAGGGGGTATGTGTGAAGGAGGTTGTGTGAAGGTGTGTAAGTTAAGGTGTATGGGTGCAGTTGTTTGTGTGTGATGTCTGTCAGCAGTGGGTCTGTTGCAAAGGCTCATGGTTTGTGAGTGTGGGACCTTTTATTGGTCCATTTGTGGGTGTGGCTGGGTTTGAACTTTTGGTGGGTGTGTTATAAGAGGTGGTTGTGAGTTTGGGCCTCTGTTTGCCTGTTTGGATGTGCCAGGTCAGTCTTTTAGATGTTTTTTGTCCTGTTAGACGTGTTTTGTGGTGTTGTGCGAGTCGAATTGACCCTCCTTGTGCTGTTTTACAGTGTCCTGGTTCAGTTCGAGTCATTTTCGCGTATGTAAGGTGCGTACATACGCTATGATGTTGTACAGTGATCACATATGCAATGGTGTTGTACGATTCGTACATATGTGATGCTGGGGTACGGTGTTGGGGTACGGTGTGTCCAAGTACGGGGCTGGGGTGGGGGGTACGGGGCGTACAAATGCGGGTGCTGGGGTGGGGGGTACGGTGCGTACATACCCAGGTGCTGGGGTACGGTGCGTACATACGCGGGTGCTGGGGTGGGGGGTATGGCGCGGACATATGCGGGTGCTGGGGTGGGGGGTACGGCGTGTACATATGCGGGTGCTGCGGTACGGCGCGTACATATGCGGGTGCTGGGGTGGGGGGTACGGCGTGAACATGCACGGGTGCTGGGGTGGGGGTACGGCGCGTACATACGCGGGTGCTGGGGTACGGCGCGTACATACGCAGGTGCTGGGGTGGGGGATACGGCGCGTACATACGCGGGAGCTGGGGTACGGCGCGTACATACGCGGGTGCTGAGGTGGGGGGTACGTCGCAAACATGCGCGGGTGGGGTGGGGGGGCCATACGACTTGTACCCCAGGCCCAAGTGTACCCGGGGTAGGGGTCGTACAAAGTTCGCTCCGTACGGGACGTTTTCCAAACGCTTGTGTATTCGGGACGCCGGTATGGATCGGACTTGTGCGCTCGGACTTCAGTTTTACGACTCGTACGTAAAACTGTCCGGGGATGTCTCGTAGACTTTTCCCAATACGATTCGTATGTATTTTTACAGTACGAATCGTACTTCGCCGTTTGTACGGGACTTGTACGACTCGTACGTAAAAAGATACGAGTCGTAAGGTAATTTTTTTTACCGGATCGGAATCGGCACCTTGGAGTGAGATTTGTGATCAAATTATGCTTTTTTTTAGTGTTCTGAAGTGTTATGCTGATTGTTGTGAGCTCTATATGAGAGCAACATATGTGATCAATATTAAAACACATATAAACGTGTGAAGTATACATATCGATGTAAATTCCGCCAATTGCTACTTACTTCGATTTTCAGACTGAGGGGAATAATTGAATTTAGAACTCAACCAAGGTAACTTGCCATTTCAATCAAATGGCAAGTTACCTTGGTTAGCACATTTACCACATGTACTTCTCACTGTCAAATATATAGTAGATAAAATGTGTTTCTTGTATTCATTTAAAAGGGAATGGTTTGTGTGTAATGGTGACAAATATGTATGACATGCGTCTCAAAACTAAGCAGCCTTCAGCTTGCTGATCAGCGTGTTCTTTGAGAATCAGATGCCCTGGCAATTAAGCAATCAGGCTGGGATGACATCTTCTGCCAGCCCAGGCAAATATCTGGATGCGCCAAGTTATAAAGACACCCCTGTTAAATGTTTGTGGCCTAGTGAGTGACATTACACTCAAATGACCACATAGTGGTCAACAGACTAGGCAGACTGCAGTGTGAGTCTCAATGGTGATCCCCTCTTCCTTCTTCACCGTCTTCCTGCTGAGAGTTATCTTATTTGGGTTTGCCATTCCTGCTGCTCTGCCCATTGATATAGGGCTATGGGTTGTGTGCTGATGCAGCAAATGCATTTCTTAACTTGGGTTCTGTAGGCAGGCAAAATGTCTTATAAATGCCTGTGGTATATTTATCACTGATACATGACATTGAAGTGTTGCGTACATCTGCGCAAATGTGATTTCATTGAAGTTAGTGGTGAACCCATTTCAGTAGCTTGTTGGTAATCAAAACTACTGAGGCACAATTTTGTTCTGGGCAGATAGTGACAAATACCTCCGAATAGAAGGACAGTGGTCAGAGAACCTAAAGGAAGCAAAAAATAGTTATCCCTCAAAAACCTTTAGGTTGACCTACAAGATGGAATCTCAAATAATCCATGAGATGAAAAAGTACTGTGATATGTTGCTACATTTCAACGTCAGGTCCATAGTAAGCAAAGGTTCTAATTGAGTACTAGATAATGGGGATGACATTTAAGCTTCTGATACAACTAGCCCTTCTAGATGGAGCCACTTTGGTTGGTCATTTGCCACATTGGCATGGTATCTTGGATAGTACAGCAGTAATTTCCATAGTTACTACCCATATGGTTTCATAGTAGGCTGTACTACTGAGATCACAGTGTTACAAACTGTTCATGACCTCTGCTTCCTGGACAATGGATTTTTATAGACAAGTTAACTTTTTCTGTCCTATGCCATTTATACTTTGGAACCATAGAACCATTCTGAACACCATAAAGAACCATAGAACCATTCTGAACACCATAAAGTACTATCTGAGCATCAAGAGCCATATTATCAGTTGGTTCACTAGATACTTAGCCAACTGCTCCTTACAAATGAGCACCAGAAATTGACTCTCCCATCCTATTCTGTCCAGTTGAGAAGACCGTGAAGTACTCGAATGCTACATATTAGCTATTGGCAAATGTAATCTTTGTATTGAGCCTCTTGTTGAACTGCAGTGTGACCTGGGTCAACAATAAGCAGGTGATATGTAGCTATACATGAATTTATCTACTAAGTCTGATGTTTCGTGACTTTCATTGGCATTAAAAAATTACAAATCAGAATAGCAAAACATCATCTTCGGCACAATCCCTCCGAAAACCAAATTCCTGCTCATCTTCCCAGTGACCTCTGGCTTCCTGATCCAATACTGGCTAAAAAACCTCAGGGCTTTTCAAATTGCTCTTTCATTGACAGTGGCAAATCTCTGACTAAGGGAGGCCCACTGTCAAAGACTGCCTTCAAGTCGGCAGTCCAGGCGTTGGTGTGGTTCAGAAAGGATTACCAATAGTCAGTCTAGCAACACTCAAACCATTCCTGCTTGCAACAGCCCTCATAGTCATTTGCCCAAAGGATTTTGCTTACATCTCTTCAGTCCATTCATTGTCTCCCTATTGTTGAATATTTAAATTCACCTGTTTTATACACAGCAACCTCAACAATAGTTTAAGATGGATGCTAACTCTGCGGATAACACTCTATGCACATCACTGAGCAGTTTCACCTTGCGAACCCAACATTTAAGAAAATCACACCCTAATTCATGCCTTCTTAGAATGAGCCCACATAATATTGAACTCCCTTCCCCATGATCACCACCTAACTACCTCTCACAAGACCTATGAAAAGTCTTGAAACATTTTCTGTTTTGCTGCCTTCTCTCAGTCTCGTTGTACTAAGGTACTTGTAAAACATTTCACCACACAGAATTGCATATTGTACTAGACTTGAAGTTATGTTTACTTGGTGACTGTATATAAATGTATTCTTCTGAAAGTGCTAATTGCCCTCTCAGGTGGAAGACTTCTTCCAAATTCTTTGGTGCAGGGGGACTCCATATTTGGACTCGCTTCTACTGTTAATGCTAAAGTATTCTTTCTATGGAATGCTTTGTCTTAAATTAGCTCTGTTTTTGCCACAGTGTCTTGCAAAATAATGTAGTGTATGTTTTCTTTAATATACAGAGCTCCGCTCTTGCTTGTAGTTTAGTTTACACCACATAAAATTGATGTGTGTGAATTAATGGAAAAAGAAGACCGAGAAACCACATTGGAGAAAAACAAATAATGGAAAAACAATTTTAAGGAAAGCCAATTTTGAAAAAATACCCAAAAATCAAAAATCAAAGAAAACATTTTAAAGGAAAGATAATGTTAAGGAAAAATTCAAAATTATTTTTTAATAATGGTGTACTTTAGACTACTGTGGAATTTTGGGGTTCAGGGATGGTTAGTGTTTAGAGTGATGAGGGGCTTTTAGGGTTTAGGAATAATTGGAGTTTGGGTATAGAAAGGGGTTTTTAGGGTTCAGAGTTGGGCCGAGTGTAGGGGTGGAGAGGGATTTTATTTTTTTTAACATATCTTTGTTATTGAAAAATTATGATAGCATATACACAATGTACTCAGCAGTGTAGCGTTAACACATACAAGGTCATTACAGTTTCCCTATTTCGATTCCTATCATTTGACAGCCTGGGCATATCACAGATTTGCGTCCCCATCTTCTCTTCTGTCCACTCTCCCACCCATGGCTAGTATCACAGGTCTTTCCCCCCCGGTTCACTACAAAGGCCACCTCTGTATTCATTCCAACTAGCCCAGATCTTCCCCCACTTCTGTGGAGACTCACAGCCTTCATAAATGAATTTTTCCGCCATCATACACCTGTCTATATCTTGTTTCTAGTGTTTAAGCTTCAATGGTAATTCCACCCCCACAATCTCACAATATTCCTCTTGGCCACCCTAAGCCCCAGTGTGACCCATATTTGGTCTATCCGGCCCACATCTGAGAATTCCCACACATTCAGTACACATCTCCTCTCCGAGAGGGGAACGCTCCCTCTCATTACATTATTTATACAGGACAGCACTGAAGTCCAATACTTCTGAAAGTCTCTGGACAATCCCAGATTATGTGATGAAAGGTAGCCTCTCTCCCACACCTCCGCAGACAGGCCGAGGTTAGTCTCCTCCCCATCTTTACAAGCATGTCACAAGACATTTAAGCCCTGTGTAAAATCTTAAAATGCACCAGGCGAAATCGTGCCCGGATACCTACCTCCCTAAGTGAGGATAGGGCTTCTCACCAGTCATCCTCATCTATTTCCCCATTATCCGCCTCCCATCGCTGATGGAGCCGGTGCAATGTCTGGCGTATTGTTGATCAATTTTTCATATGTTAGTGAGATCACTTTGCGTGTTGTATAGTCGTCGAGTACCCTAGCTTCCAAAGGGAATGCTCAGGGAGGGCCTCGCTTTTGGGGACAGCTGTCGTTATGGCATGTCGAACCTAGAGGTATCTAAAACTTTCTGTCCTAGCTAGACTGTATTCGTGCTGTAATTTGGGAAACAATATTACTTTCCCTCCTTTCCAGAGATCTCCAACCCTGGAAATACCAATCATGTCCCATTTATCAAACCCAGGCTTAAGTCTCAAAGTACCCAATTTATTTGTATCCAACATGGGTGTGGAATTCCTGATTTAACCCTCCCAGCTTAGTGTTTTGAGGGGTCCATGCCATATTTGGACCATTGGTGCTGTTGGTCCCGTGAGGGTTGTATGTTTGGAAGGGGTGGAATGTGCCCATTTGTAGCTATGTGGTTGCAACAATTGGCGATCCATGGCATATCCTGGATCTCCTGGGGACAGTGCATCCATTTGGTTAATCGTGGCGCACTGTGCCACTTGGTAGTACTTTTAATATCTGGTAGTGCTACGCCCGTCATACCGGACACGGGTTAGTTTTGTACTCACTATATGAGGAGCCTTCCCATTCCACAGCAAGGTCCTCAGTTCAGATTCAATTGCACAAAAGTATACATCGAGGACCGGGACTTGCGTATTTTGTAGCACATATAGAAACCTGGGCAGTGCCATCATTTTAAATAGCACCGTTCTACCCAATAAGAAGAGAGGCAGGGTCCTCCAATGACAGATATCCCTCTTAAGGCGTATCAGAGGGCCCTGGAGATTGTGATCAGCAAAGGCCTCTGGGTCAGTGGTGACAAAGATCCACAGATATCGGAAGTCATCCCCAGTCACCTTAAGTTCATTACCTTGAGGCTGTCGCGGAGCCTCCCCCCAAAGGACAAACAGCATTGATTTAGACCAATTAATGGTGTACCCTGAGTACTTCCCAAAGGTGGTAAATATATCTCATATCTGACTCAGGGAGGCAACGGGGGATGCCACGTATAGCAAAATATAATCCGCATAAAGGGATATTCTGTCTTCCCACTCCTCTGTCCATCGCAGGTCATGGATCAAGGGGTCCGCACAGACCCAAATCGCAAATGGTTCTAGGACCGCTCTTGTCCTAGAATCATTGGCGATTTGCAGGGGGGAGAGGGGGTAGCCCTGTTGGGTCCCTCGCCTCAATGGAAATTCTCTAGAGGTTTTTGCATTCACTACTACTCTGGCCTGTGGTTCAGTGTACAGTAGACGTACCCAAGACAGGAGCTTGGGGCCAAAGCCCAGGCGTTCCAACACTGCAAAAAGGTATGGCCACTCCACTGCGTCGAACACCATACGGGCATTGAGTGACAGAATTGCGGCATCCTCTTGGATAGACTGGACCTGACCCAGTAGTCCCTGGAGAGATCGCAGATTCAGGGCAGTGCTCCTGCTGGGCATGAAGCCAGATTGATCCTGATGGACTAATTTATTAATTATTTGGATCAGTTGCAGGACTAGAAGCTTCGATAATATTTTGACTTCAGCATTAAGGAGTGAGATGGGCCTGTAAGAGGAGCAATTCTCAGATGGCCTGCCCTCTTTGTGAATGACTACTATAGATGCCAGTTTTTGGTCTCTGGGAACTCTCCCCGTTTCCCGGCTCTCCATGTACATTTTCAATAAGTGGGGTGTGATGAGCTCCGTGGTGGTCTTATATAATTCTATTGGGAGTCCTGCAGGCCCCATGGCATTAACTGATGCTATCTTTCGGATCGCCTGGGTTACTTCATCTGTTGTTGGGTCAGCTTCCATGAGGTCTCTATCTTCCATATTGAGGGTGGGGAATGTCGGTCTCGGATGAGTTACTGGGGTGTGCCTTCGTTTGCAGTACTTATTTGGGCATATAATTGTTTGTAATAGTCAGCGAAAGCATTTGCTATATCTTGGGGGTCCGTGATGGATCCCCCCCTCCAGAGTGATTTCGGTGACCCATCTGCTCGCCTTTTCTCTCTTGTCAAGCCACACTATCAGTTTCCCTGCCTTGTCTCCCGTCTGGTAAATACGGGTTTGAGTCGCGTGGTAACTAAGTCTTGCCACATCTATTGTCAAGTCTCCATATGCCTGCATTTTAAGATCCAGGTCATGCTTCACGTCAGTTGTGAGGTCTGTATCAAGCTGAGCCTCTAGCGCTAAGATGTCCTTGTAGGAAAGTAGGATCTGCTACTTATGGTTACCCCCACTTTTTGCTAAATGTAATACTGTTTTTGACTAGTCTGACTGGGATCCTGCTAATCAGGACCCCAGTCTATCTGCTTTCTCCCTAAACTGTTATGTTAGGTAGTTCGGTATCCTCAAGATTGGATACTGGGGTACCCTTTTCAGTCCCTAGTATATGGTACCCCTGTACCCAATGCATAGGTGCCCCAGAGGCCTCCCGTGGGCAGAAGCATGTATTATGCCACCCATGAGAGGCCATGCAAAATGGAACTACAGACCTGCCATTGCAGCCTGTGTAAGGTGGTGCATGCACTGCACTTAAAAACCTATAAGTCACCCCTCTAGCAGGCCTTAACAATCCTGAAGGCAGGGTGCTGGGTTCTAAGTGAGAGGGTGCCATTGCATGAGCAGAACACCCCGGCAGCCTATGGAGCCCATTCTCTCGGGTTGTCAGTGAGACAGCCATTTACGACATATAGAGCGGCATTATGCAACCGCGTGATGACCAACTCTAAAACGGCTGAAACAAACCCTATCGTGTTTGGTGCCAAACAAGTTGCAATCATACCCCCACACCAGTAACCAATGTGGGAGGCATGATTCCACCCTTCAGAAGCGAGCTTCATTGGGTCCCTGGTGTTCCCAGTACCAGCCTTCTAGTCCCAGGCAGCACAAAATGGTTGCTGCCCACCAGAGACACATTTCTGCCCTCCTGCTGCTGAGCCAAGCTCAAGCAGGGGAAAGCAGAACAATAGGCATCCTGTCACAGGGAGGTGTGACCACCTCCCAGACAGGATTTAGTGTATTAGGGCTGGGTGGGTGCGCTTACCAGCAACCGAAAGTCTGCATGAGGGGCACATTTGGTGTCCATGTGCATAGTCCAGTTCGAACCAGTACTGGGAGCCGTTGGCTCCTGCACTGGCGCAAAACTGGACAAAGGACAGGGCAGTAACCTCTTCATTGTTTAGACCCTCCCCTGGGAGGGTCCCCTGAATCTGTCCAACCCTCTCCCGTGGGTACTTATGGGCTTACCTGGCTGTAGGCCCCTAGCTTCGACATGGACAAGATTCTGAAACAGAAACCACTGAACTTCGACCGTCTGGACACTCTGGACTTTGTTTGTACCCGACTTTGTCTCCCTCTCTGTCTGAAGCATCGTCAGTGCCTGTGCACCATACAGGATCCATGCAGGACCTGTGGAGCATCAAGGACAACCAAAGATATCTCTCTTGGAGTGAAGGAGTCACTCCCCTGCATTTGCAGGAACCACAACACTGCTGTCTGGTCTGCTGGAGGTGGGTTTCTACATACCTTGAGAGCCGAGCTGCTCTCTCACCAAGTTTGAGGTCAGAATCCCTTGTGGGGGCTGCAATACCCGAACTCCTGTACACGGTGTACATTTGCAAGTGCATATGCTTGTTGGCGTTTCCCAAACAAGTGCATTGCGCTCCAAGTAGCCCCAACCTCTGGAACCATTTTCTACCAAGAACTCTGGCCTCTTCACACCGAGTGCTCCGTAGGCTGCTGTTTGGTGAATCCGCTCAAGGTCCTCTCAAGACTCCTGTGCCTCTGGCCTGTGGGTCCACTTGAGGGTCAAATTTGCTTTTCCTGGGATCCCCTGGTTGCTCCAGGCCTGCCCTGACTCCCCTTGCTGTGGTGAGTCTCCTGGACCTTGCTATTTCGAACCGTACACATCCTTGATCTTCTGCGTGGGTTGCATTTCCAAGGTTTGTTGGTGCTCCAGCCAGACACCGACCCCTCAGTACTTGACATCCTTTGTGGGGCAGCTCGTATCCAGCTCCTGGTTGTCCTAAATGTCTCCTGGTCCCCGTGGCTGCAGGGTCAACGCACCTGAAGCACCCAACATCGGTGGGCATTCGTCTACCGAGCCCCTGGTCACTCCTGAGTGACACAGACTCTGTCCCCTCTGCTTTCATGTACTCTTCAACAAGAATCCACCTTTGGATTCCAACTGACACTTTTCTTCCTTCCAGCGCAGCTCTTCTTCGAAGTTCTCCATTGGGTTTGACAGCAGTTTCCGACGCCACTTCAGACCTATGCACCCGGTTTCCCTGGGATAGGTAACTCGGGTACCTCGGTATCCACAGGTGAGCTGGCTCTCTAACCTCCTAACTTCCACGGGGTTTCTTCGAGGTCCACTGGGAAGGGTCCTTAAACTCTAAAACCTCAACTGCGACTTTCTCATAGAATTGTACGGAGCACGCGGTCATGTTCCCACACTGCACCCTTCCTCCGTGGAGCCCCTACTTACTCCTCTTGGATGGTTCCTTGGGGTCCCAGCGATTCTACAACCTCTCAACACTCTCTTGACTCGAGTCGTGGTTCTTGTACCACTATTTTAGTATATGGTTTGATATCCCCTGGGGCCCACTTTGTATTAGTGCTATTTACTATAATTTCTGTTGTTAAGTATTGTGTGCTTTGTGATTATCTCAGTGTAGGAGATACTATGACATACTAGAGTTTTATGTTAATAAATACATATTTTTATAACTACTGTGTGGTTCACCTTTCATTCAACCAATACAATAAGGTTGCATTCTGGTAAGACAAGCTGCTTCACATTCCTTCAAGACTAAGCCTGAAGGCTGCTCTCCACAGTTACCACTTGGATAGCTTTCTACGGTTATCTTTGACCTCTCAAATCACCATAAGGGTTGTTTGGACTGGTGCAAGGTGCCCACTTTAATTAGTGGACAGCATATACCAGGCCAACTTCTCACAGTCCTGTTAAATTGTTTTGACCTCTAGTCTAGTTTGCGTTTTGTGTCCAACAGTCAACGACAATACTTCACCCTTGATTATGGTTTTTTAGGCTTCCCAGAGAGTTTGGACAGAATTCACCAAGCTCTTGTTTTCTTTAAAGAAGTTGTCTGTAGCTTTGGTCAGGCCCTCTATAATATGTGGGACCCTCAAATACCATGGATTAAGCGTAATTCCTTTACGGGTTCCCGGTTTGTCGACACTTTATATGGCCCATAAGTGGGAATGGTCAGATATCCCTCGTGCTAGCTGCTGCACCTCATGGAATCGTGGCAGACAGTGAGCCAAAGTGAACAGAAGATCGATTCGAGAGAGGCTTCCGTGTGCTCCTGAGTGAAATGTAAACTTCTGAGTTCTGGGGTTTGGAGTAGGCCATATATCTAATATCCTCATTGCCATACAGAAATCTGTTAAGTGGGTGGGGGAAGGTTTGGTGGTTCTTAGGGGCAAACAGTTAAACGAATCGCACATCGTCATGTTAAAGTCTCCCCCTATGAGGAGTTTGCCAGGTGGAAGGTCTAGTAGAAGTTTACTAAGGTCTGGCAGTGTGGTCTTGTGCAAGGCCGGGGGTATATAAACTGACAGTATGTTTATTGTTTCCACCTCTGACATCCCTGAGAGGGCAGCATATCGGCCTAGGGGGTCAATCCAGGAGCACTGTACCTTCAATGGTAGTTGACTCTTTAGTAAAATGCCCACCCCTCTGGAGCTTGCCGTGAATCCAGCGTGTGCCACCATTTTATATCCCCACCGATCCAGTGCCATACAAGTGCTGCCCATTAGGTGTGTTTCTTGGAGGAGTACCGCTCCGGGTAAGTGTTGTTTAATAAATTGTAACACTACTCCTTGTTTTATCTTGTTGTCCAGCCCATCTACATTCCAGGAGAGAAAACAAATCTCCGGGTTAGTCTGTCTTTCCATTTTCGCTATTTACAGTGGTCACTGGTCACTTGGTAAGAAGCCTGCCTACATCTGTGATGACCTATATACATTGTGCCTCCCAGGTTCTTGCTTTTCTTTGTCATCATACAAAATGATAAAACTTTCAACACCCACACTCCCACCCTTGAGTCCCTCCCTTCCCAAACAGAACAGCCCCCCACCCTGCCTCCCTGCACAGCAAACTCAAAACTGTCCCCCCCCCCCAAACTCTGTAGAGTGCCCATCGCCCCTTCCCAACAACATTACACTAAAGAAAGGAACGTGGACAATCCACCAGGTTTCAACCTGACGTCTCTTTATATTAATACTGTCAAGAGTGTCCAGAGCACCTATCAGCTCCAATCCTGGGGAGTCATATCACAACCATGTATCTACCGCAATTCATTCCTATATAGTACTCTTGTCCCAAGGACATCACAATTCTTTTTCCCCATCCTCTCGTCCTTGGCATCTTACCATACATGCTGGTGCCTATTCAACAGGTCCCCTTCCCACCGTAAATATTGTCTCTTGTTTATCCAGCCACTTGGATTGAGCAGTTCACGTTTCTTGCTTATGGATCATTTTCAGGGAATGATCTCGCCTCTTCTTGTTGCGTGTTTCGGAGCTGTTGTCTTGGTGGTTCTCCTGTCTGGCATCGCTGTTGTTCTTGCTGGGTCCTAACTTGTTGGTTTACGATGGTTTCCATCCATCCAGCCACTCCCACACCTCATCAGGTGACTCAAAGTACCATGTTTTTCTCTCTGCCTCCACTCGCAATCGGGCGGGAAAGAGCATCGCATACTTAAGTTCCTTGGCCCTCAGTTCTCTTTTGACTTTTGCCGTAGTCTCTGTACCTTGAGAGTAAAGTCTGGAAAAAAGGTTATGCGTGTATTGTCATAGAGCACTGAGGGTGCACTCAGGACTGTCTGTAGGATCACATCTCTGTCCCTAAAATTAAAGATCCTGGCAATTATGGGCCTCCAGGCCGCCCCTGGTCATGGGCTCCCTCCTGGTATTTTGTGGGCCCTTTCCACTGAAAAGTATTTGGAGAGCCCTCTGGGCTGCAGTTCCTTGGTCACGGAGAGGTATGCTGAGGGTCCCTCCGTCCGTTCCGGGACCCCTAACATGCATATGGTATTGCATCTCGTTCTCCCTTCAAAGTCTTCCAGGCGGGCCTCCATTGCGGTATTTGCGTCTCATAGCTCTTGGACTTGCTTCTGAAGGGTCTTCGTGGCTTGATTTAGGGAGGTAGTATCCTCGATTTCTTTCACTCGGGTGTTTACATTAAGGAGATCCACCCTCATAAGCGACACTTCCGTTGTGACTGTGTCAATTTGAGTCTCAAGTGAAGTTCTTATCCCCTGAATTGCCCACATTATATCTTGTAATGTTGGTGATTCTCCATCTGCTTGGGTAGGCCCCGCTGCTTGATCTCTGACCTTTTTGCCCAGACCCCCCACTTCTGTGATAACAAATTGGTCCAATGTTGTCTGTTGGGTTCCTCTGTGGTCTTTGTCACCCACCATTCTTGTTGCCTCCCATTTCCACTGTAGAGGCTCACCACCAATGGCTTGGCTGGGTGGAGAATGGGTGGGGGGGTTTAATAAAGAAAGAGAGTACTCACCACGGCCTGCCTGTGGAGCGAAGGCTTACTCCACGCGGCCTGTTGGATTTCCCCCTGTCTTTGCTTGGAAATTCTGCCCCCTCTTTGTACCACCGTTGTGGACCCAGTTATTTCACATCCCCCACTGGGGTATGGAATTCGGTGTGTCCTGGGTCAATCTTGGTTTCACCTCAGTAAGAAATGGTCGAGGAGCTGTCTTCCTGCCAATTTTGCCAATCTTCCCCAATTCCCTGCAGAGGTCCGCAGTATCAGCCGCGCTGCTCCAGTTTCCTCTCAAAGCCCCGCTTCAATTCCGAATTTAGGGACCGCGGGGAGTAATGACGCTATGTCTACTGCTGGTAGTGTCTGCATTTGGCACCTGGGATCACCTGAGGGCGGTGCAACCCTTCCTCGTCCAGGCCGCCGGTGCTCCGAGACTCGCGCCGCTGAATTACTCAGAGCCGCTGGGCTCCTCTGGTTCCCCTCGGTGACGCGGTCAGCTTGACAGCGCCAGATCACAACGAGGGGACGGATTACTTATGGAGAGCCGAAAAAGGAAAGTAGGATGCCAGAGCCGGTTCAAGGAGCAGCCATCTTCGCCCCTCGGTGGAGAGGGATTTTTAGTGTTCACGGGTGAGTGGTGTTTAGTTAGGTGGGTGAGGTGTTTTTAGTATTCAGGGATGGGTGGAGTGTAAGGGCGTTGAGGGGTTTTAGGGTTCATGGATGGGTGGATTTAGGGCTGAAGAGGTTTTTAATGTTCAATCATGGTTAGAAAATTGGGTAGTAAGCAATTTTTTAGGGTTCTGGGTGTAGTGGAGTTTAGGGTGGTGAGGGGATTTAAGGTTTCAGGCATGGGTGTAGTTTAGATGTAAAAGGAGGCTATTAAGGTTCAGAGATGAGTATTTTTGGCTTATGAGGAATTCTTATGGGCCATGGATTGCTGGTGTTTAAGGGCGGTGATGGTTTTTTAGTGTTCACGAATGGGTGGAGTTTGGGTGTATTGAGGTGTTTTAAAGGGGTATGGGTTGGGTAGGATTTAGGCATAGAAGGGGTTTTAGGGTTCAGGAATGGGTGGAGTTAGGGGTAGTGATTGATTTTATGGTTCAGGGATGGTGAATATTTGGGGTAGAAAGGGCTTTTCGGCTTCAGTGATGAGTGTAGCTTAGATGCGGGGAGGTGCTTTAGGGGGCAGTGATTGGTGGTGTTTAGGGGTTGTGAGGTGTCTGTGATGAATGGTGTTTACAGGTGGTGATGGGTCAGCAAATTTAAAGCATCCAAAGAAATGTGTGACAATGTAAAAGATATAAATATGAAATAATTGACCCGAAGTAAAGCACTGAAATAAATATTGTGGACAAAACTGTTTCTCAAAGTAAGACTTGCATTCATTGCACTTACACTTAAAAAACATAAACGATCATAAGCCAATTTCGACCAAAAAGACATTCTATGAATTGGTTTCTACAAAAAGGTTAATGCCATTCATTCTGAAAATTTTCATTGAACAGTTTAGATGAAATGGCTTCTCAGTATTAGTATTCCTTGAAATCGTTTCTCTATGAAATCACATCCAACTCATAAAACTAAAAAAAAAAAAAAAATTAGAGGAAGGGCGATTGTCATGTCAAGTCTCAAAATAGACTTCGTCCTTCCTCTTGAAATAAACTTGAAATGATTGTCTTCATTTCCTACAGATTGCTTATTGCTAAGATAAAAAGATAGTTAGAAGGGCAGATGTTTTGAGTGACAGTGTGCCTTAAAATGTGGGGATACTGAGGGATGTATCAAGACAGAGTGATGTATTTACTAACAGTTTCGTAATGCTGTGTGCACAACATTATGACACAGTGGATCATTTAGACCATGCTGTAAAGTCTACTGAACCCACCGGAGGAGAATCACCTGCCATAGTTAGAGATACCACCATGCCTCGCAGGGGCTATGTAACTACGATGTATCCACTGGTGAGGAGAATGGTCTATAGGTACAGCTGAATGCCAGGCAGGATCCCTATTTTCATTTGATCTGCTCAGCATTCACTTTGCTTTTCTTAAAGTCTCAAAGTGGTAGAAAAACAAAAATCACTGGCCCTGGTGCAGTTTCTTTTCTCCCTTTGTAACAGAGTGTTGCTTCCTTCCCTTCCCTGACCACCCAGGGAAAATCAATCATCTCAGTTTAAATCGAGTCAGAGCTACAGAAGCTATGATCCAGTGGTCCTTTGGTGGTGGGGTTGCAGGGTAAGGGCTTCTGACGCTAATGCCAGCAGAGGCTCTTCCTTCCGAAACCCTCCAGTTCTCTTGCGTTTAAAAGGGGTGAGGGAACCACTGGTTCTCCACCAACCTATGGCAGAGCTCCTACCATACTCTAAATGAGGCATTGCGTCTACTTGCTCTGAACCCTTAAACCCCTAACTAGCAGTATTTGCTATACTGCCATTCATCATGCCCATCCTATTTTGAATGATTATATGCAATAGGCTCGTTATTTTCTTTTTATATGAACACTTTTATTGTTTTTAATACAACAATTGCTCTCCTCCTCCCACAGTCCCATCAATAGAATATATGATGTTGTGGTATCTCTCCATGACAGCCTTAACCTTTTAGACCATGACATGATTGCTCCAAACCCTCTCATATTTGCGGGGACTCCCTTGTGCTGTATAAGTTGTCTCTTCCATCTCTTGCAAGCCAGTCCTTACCTTTCTTCCAAGCTGCAATATAAGGAGCACTAGGAGAGTTCCAGTTTTTGTCTGTATCCCTTTGACCAGCAACGTGTCCAACCCCACCAGTGTCCAGTCTCCTGGAGTCCCCCCATGTCCTCCAAAATGCCCAATATAGCGAGTCTAAGGTTAAAGTCGATCTGCAGTCCCACCATCCCGAAAAGAGTGAAGAGTATACTTGACCAATAATGTTGTAAGACAGGGTAGGCCCATACTATGTAGTAGAAATCCCCTCTGGGGTCTGGGCATCTAATTCATGAAGGTGAGGTTTGTACCTGGCCTTCAAGAGATGGTAAGTTGTGAAGTAAACTTGATAGATATATTTAAACTGAATGAGCCTAAGTCGTGCAGAGATTTCCTGACTACGGGGTGCCATACAGGCATCCCTACAGTCCATCTCATCCAGGGGACCTACCCACCCTCCAACTGTTCTCTCAGGGATCCCATCAGGTCAGGAGAGTGTTTATCTACGTTTTTATAAATTTGTAAAATCCCCCCTTTTCCCACAGGACCCATAAGCACTTGCTCGAGTTGGCTGTTTTCTAGGCTTTCCACCAGCTCTTCATGGTACTCGGAAAGAGCATGCCTAAGTTGTGAGTAACGAAAGAACTGGGATTTATGCATGTGGAACTCGGTCTGAAGATTCTGAAATGATTTAATGTGGACTCTGTCTCATACATCTCCCAAGCGTGATAGCCCAATGCGGTCCCACCCTCGGAATCCTTCGAGGTTTGCCACACAAACCATCCAGCGGCCCACCAACAGGGGGGTCTCCATCATGAGTCTGGGGTTCCATCCAGTTCACCGCAACACCGGACCTCCACACGCAGAACCCCTCTCTGGTCAGTTCCGAGAGAGCAGCCGCAGGAGAGTTATCATCTTAAAGAGGGCTATCCTGCCTATGAGATTTATCTTAGCTTATCACATTGAGTCATTTACTCCTGGACCCTCGGTAACAAAGGGTGGAGGTTGAGACTCCAGGTGAGTTCTGGCTCACAGGACATGTGCATGCCCAGGTATAGAAAACTAAGGTGGCATGTGGGGATCCCGGGTGCCAGGTTTTGCCTTGTCAGATGCCCTGCAGGGAGACCAAAAGGAATATATCCCAATTGATCTGCAGACCAGCGGTCAAGCAAAAGGTGTTAAGGCTGTGGATCAGGAAATGTCCGTCACTGTGGACTGAGAGAGGAACAGAAGGAGGATGTCTCCATATAGAGCGATCCTGTTTTCTGTCACTAGCCCTCAGTCAAAGCCCCACACCAGCACGTTACAACACACCCAGGCTGCCAGGGGCCCTATGGCTAGTGCAAAAAGGAAGGGGAAGGGGGGACAACCTTGCCTAGTGCCTCGCTAGATGGGAAATCTAGGGGATAAGGCTCTATTTATTCTCACTTATACCTTTGGATCCTTTGCATACAGGACCTTGATGTAAGCCGGATATTGTGGACCAATGCCCATCTTGCTAAGGATTTGTTCCAGTAATTATCAGTGCAGTGTATCAAATGCTTCTTGGGCTGCCTAGTGAATGAATACGAGCTAGCACCAGGTGGACCCTTCTGATACAGTGTCTTGGGCTATGGTACGGTATGAAACCGTACTGTTCTGGATGGACCCAGTGGGGTAATACCCTTAGCAGGTGGGTAACTAATAGTTTACCATAGAGCTTGACTTCCATGTGGCTAAGGGAGATGGGATGACATGAGGCACATTTGTTTGGTGGGCGGCCTGATTTTTGCAGGACAACCAGCATTGCTAGGTCTATCTCTGACAGAAATCATCCTTTGGAGATCACCTCCATGAACATATCTAAGACAGAGGGAAGGATCTCTGGAAGAAGCTTACGGTAATATTCTCATAGATAGCCATCTGGGTTTTCCCAAGTTTAGGTCTCAAAGTTTCTCGCCTACCTCTTCGACCATAAGTGGCTGTTCAAGGTCATCCCTATCGGCTGTTGACAGCCGAGGTAGAGGTATGTTTGCGACTAGTGGAGTCCCGATTTTACACCTCGCGTGGGTTTGTCCTGCATATAAAGCCTCATAGTAATGTGCAAAGACAGATGTGGTCAGTACAGATGTTCCACTAACACCCCATTTTCATTGGTCATTTTGGGCACCTCCCTGGACTCTGCATTCTTTGGGGCTAGCCAGTAGAGGAGTTTTTACGATTTGTCCTTCCATATAGAGACATCTGGGTGGAGACTATCCAGCAAGTGCTGGCCTCCTCCAGACATAGCTGGCACAGAGAGGCCCTATCTAGTGCCAGGCGCTGTTGTATCTTTTCCGTTTGGTGGCCTAGTGTTCTACGTTCTTGGGATTGTATGGAGGTTTCTAGCTCAGTGATCTTTGCCAGCTTTTCGTTGTCTTTGCCCGAAGCATATGTGCGAGTGATTCCTCGCATGGATGGTATACAGGCTCCCCACAGCACACCGTCTCAGTCTACAGTGCCCTTGTTGAGGTCCAGAAATATCTTAAATTCTTCACCCAAGAATATAGAGAAGTGCTTATCGGTGAAGAGCTGTGCATTAAGATGCCACACTGGCCTTTTACCTGTTGGGGAAGCACCGAAGTGTGCCGTTACTGATCGGAGATAATTCAAGGTTATATGTGTGAGCCTGTTGTGTGTATGATGTCAGGGGCAGGGAATAACAGGTAGATGATGCGGGATAGCAAGCTGTGTGTTGCTGATGCATGTGTATATTCACGGTGTCTGGGATGCCATTTTCTCCATACATCGCTAGGTCCCAGTCCTGTGGTTGTCCCAGTCCAGTGTCTAAGTCAGACAAGCCCCTCCCATCCTTTATGATGCTTCAGTGGCCTGTACCAAGTGTGGTCAGTCATGATATCATTGAAATCTCCCCCTATAATTGTCACCCCTTGTGGTTGAGCAATTATGAGCTCCCTAAGACTCTCCATTGTGGACCTGGCCATGGCGGGGGTACGTTACACATATCAGATTGTAGGGGCTCCATGGAGTCTTCAAGGACCTCAAACCTTTCGTATGAATAATCTGGACACCCTGGAAACCACGAACGGCAAGGTTTTGTGAAGGAGTAGAACCACCCCCTTGAACCTTGGAAATAACCAGTATGGAACACTCTGTGGTATCCTTGGCGGGCTAGGAACGGGCGACTGGTACCTTGTAGGTGAGTCTCTTGGAGAATTGAGATTGCCGGAGTATGTCAGTGTGCAAACTGCATTACTGTCCCTCTCTTAATCCGGTCCAGAAGCCCATTAAAGTTCCATGTCATTACTGTGAAGGTTCGCATGGCAGTGGCGATGGCCAGAAATTGCGTGGGACAGTGTAGGGTGCAAACAGTCTCATGGCGCTGAAGGGATTATATAAGTAAGGGCCGTAGTGGGGCTTACCAAGTTTGTAACATGAGTGTACGAACTGTGAGCTTAGTACTGGGAGCAGCTGAGCAAGAAGAATATGCAAAATAATCAAACAACCAAAATGAACCCCAACCCCCAGCTCCCTCCAAACTTATGCCTCCCTCCCTGAAGAAACATCTGTCGCCTGAACTCCCAAATGACCACACAACTAACTCAGGATTGGTGTGATTAGATGGTAGAGACAGTTAAACCATCCACAGCTCCGCATGGAGAGCGATACGCAAAAGGCACTTCAGTAGGATACAATGGTGCTGGCATGCAATGTAGTTATGCAGCATGGTCATCAGCTGAGCCCTCTCTTGTCTTAGGGCCCGACTCTGGCGACGGTCACCGCTACTCAGTGTCAACGCCCAAGGGCACACCCTGGCTCTGTGACACATCAGCATCAGTCTGTTTCCCGTGCTCCCTCTCCGACTCCGTGGAGGCCTCAGTATCCATTAAGTCTTGCTTCTGCTTTTGGGATCATTTCCTCCGCCTTGCTTCAACAGGTCCCTCTAAGTCCCTGACTCCCTGGTTTAGAAGGGGTAGTCATCTGCCTGCAATCTCAGTGGCGGGTGCATTGTAATGGGTTGCTGCTCTGTGAGCCAGGCCCAAGCTTCCTCTGGAGTATCAAAGAAATGTGACTTGGAATTGTGAATCACACGCAACCGTGCAGATTAGAGAAGCATATATGAAGGTTCATATCACGCAGTTTTTGCTTAACTGGATAGTATGATTTCCTCTATGCTTGGACTTAGCGAGTGTAGTCGGGGAAGATCATAATGCAGCCAGATTGATGCATTAGTTGAGCCAGTACCCTTGCATCTTTCAGAATGGTGTTCCTTTCTCTGTAGTCCAGAAATGTGGCTATCATAGGGCGAGGTGGGGCTCCGGGCTGAGGTTTCTGAGCCAGTGACCTGTGGGCCCTTTCAGTGCTAAGTCAAGGGGACAGACAATCCTTATCCAGCCATGATAGGATCAACTGCTCCAGAAATGTTTCCAGTGATAAGCCCTCCGCTCACTATGGGCACCTGACAAATCAAAGATTGTTACAACAGGCCCTATTTTCAGCTGCCTCTGCTCGGTCCTGGAGAGCCTTGGCAGAATGTGAGAGGTAGGCCACTTCACAGCAGAGTCCCTGCACGGTGTCTTCCAATTCAGAGATTCTACCTTCTGCCTTGATTGCTCGGTCTATGACCTGCCTGAGGTTCTGTCTCAACAGGGCTACATCAGCCTTGACCTTCTCAATCTTGGTCTCCAACACAGACTTGGAGTGATGAATGGCCTGCAGGATTGCTAAGTGTTGTCTCCACTGTGTGGGTTCGAGGTACAAGACTCTCCTCTCTGGGCACCTTTCATTCCCCCAACGCGGGCTGTGTATTTGTCCATTTTAGCTTAGGCCTGGGGACACTTATCACAGTCCATAGTGACTGTGGATGTTTTGACTAGGGAGATCCAGTTGCTGCCGGTGAGCCCCAAACCAGGTAGGTTCACAGGGCCGCCCTATCCTCGTTGTGGTCCACCGATCCGTGGAGCAGGTGATAGATTGGGGTCTGACCCTCTTGCCCAAGAGAGTCATCGTCCGGGCAACAGGAGTAGTCAGACCCCAGTGGTTAGAGATTGGGTGGTGGCTTCGCAGTCCGGGATGCCCCCCACTCCTGTCAGTACCATCCAAGTCCCAGGGGGTGCCATGGGGCTGATGGAGTCACCTACGTAGGTGTGCAGAAGACACTATGTGAGGTACCAGGTGCTGTGGGCGCAGCAAGACTGCACCATCCTCCCCCATGAAGCCAAGGGGAATCGAAGTTCACTCATCGCACTCATCCCTGTAGGATCCCCGGTGGCCCCGGCAAGGATCTGTCTCCGTATGGTTTCCCCCCGATGGGAGCGACAGGCCCATCCCCAGGAGCCCCTCCAGCCCCCGCTGCCAGACTCAGAGTGGCACGCCAGTAGGAGGGCCGCAAGCCTCTCAACGATATGGGTGCTATGCAGGTGACAGCCTCTTCCCCTGCCTCGTGTACATGATTTGGATCTGCCTGGTCGGGCTGCTCAGTCTGTCTGCACTCCTGGCACCTGGCAGATCTTCAACCCGGCACTTGTGGGCACCGCGTACCACCCAGGCGAGGGAGCACATTTGGGGCTTGGTCCTCAGTCCAGAGCCGCCATCTTGTTGTCGGTGCGGCCCTCCACCAGGGTCGCTCTGTATTTATGTTTCCTCTGCTCCACCTGGGCCGTCGCAGGCCCACGTTGACCTCACTTAGGGAACACCAGCACCCAGAAGATCACTCTCCCACAGGAGATGGGTGGAAGGTCAGACAAGCACATCCACCATCCTGGCCATTCAGGCCCCATCCCTTCATTACTTTTTTTAAGTTCTTGGGTAAACACTAAAGTAATATTGGTCATATTCTGTTGGTGGATTATTGTTTTAAAGAACAGCTGGACTCATGGGAATTAGTTCTAATTAGCTCTGCTTAATAAATTGAAACGTATACCATTTAGAGTCATTTGGAGTGATGGGACATTATCTTGACTGTGTCTGTATATAGGTATGTTCTTGGTAAGGACTTGTTTATTAGTATGTCTCTGGTGTATTTAATCAGTGAGTTTGGAATTAACATTCTGTGGTTCGGTTGGGTTTAGTTGACTAGTTATCACATTTTTGAGGTTGCAAAATTTGTCAACTTAACAGAACTTTCCCCATAGGTGAACTTTTTTCCCACAAACCAAGTTTTTGGGTGATATTCTACCCATAAAACTTCCCTTTTGCAGAAGCATATCCCACAAAATGTGGATTTTGTGTGTCTTTTTACACACAAAATCCCCTATCCGTGGAATTTTTCACTTTTTAGAAAATGTTTTCCTACTTTGTGAATTTATGGAATTGGGCAATGCCTTAAAAACTAAACACTTACTGGAGGTGGTGAAAGGGAAGTTAACCAACTTTGCAAACAATCAAAACATCAGTAGATGTGTTTCTGCAGTGGTCACATGCATCTAGGGGTGCTGAGACAGAATAGCGAGTTGGAAATGTCGTGATTCAGACATATCGACAGCAAGAAAGAATATCGTGGTCAAGAATATCAAATTTAAGGTAAGAAATATCGTTTTTTTAAAAAGTCATTAACATTGTTTGCAAAAATAAAGAGGTTTACAATATCATTTTTTAAATTAATGCTATGTATTTTAGTTTATATTTTAAATGTATGTGATGTATGTTTTTTTGTATAATTATTGTTTATGTTTTTTAATATGTGTTTCATTTTTAGTAGTTATGAATTTTATTTTAATTACATTTTGCATTTTTTAGTTCCGTAGCAGTTTGTGAGTTTTTAGAGTAATAGGGTGGGAAGTAATTTAATTATAATAAATTCATGATTATTTTTTATTTTTTATTTATTTAATTGAGATTTTATAGCGGTAATTGTGGGAAGTAATTTATTTGCCATTATTTATTAATTGGTTGTTCATCAATATTAATTAATTAATTGATAATTAATTATAGTAATTGTGTAATTTTGTAGGTGGGGTTGCAGGGTTTATAGGGGTAAAGGGTAGGAAGTAATGTATGTTTAATTAATTAATAACTAGTTGTTAATTTATAGTAACTAATTAATTGATAATTATTGTAATTGTGTGATTTGTTTAGATGTGGGTTGTGGGGTTCATGGGTAAAGGCTGGGAAGTAATGTATTTTTAATTAATTAACAATTAGTTCTTAATTAATATTAGCTAATTGATAGAAAATTAAATATGAGATTTGTGTAATTAATTTTAGGTGTGGGTTGTGGGGTTTATAGGAGTAAAGGGTGCGAAGTAATTTATGTATAATTAATTAATAATTTGTTGTTAATTAATATTAATTAATTACTTGAAAATTAAATATGGAATTTGTGTAATTATTTCAGGTGTGGGTTGTGGGGTTTATAGGGGTTAAGGGTGGTAAGTAATTTTTGTTTAATTAATTGAAAATTTGTTGATCAGCAATATCAATTAATTAATTTATTTTTAATTAGGGTATTTGTTTGTGTGTGGATTTTATTGTTATATGGGTACAGTGTGGTGAGTAAATTAATTTTACTTACTTTATAATTAGTTGTCAAATGTTATTCGTTTTTTAATTGAAAATAGGTTTTGATTATCTGATAAATATTTTTATAGTTTAATTTTAACCGAGGGTTGTGGGGATAACAGGGGTAAAGTGTGGGAAGTTAAAAAAAAATTATGTTTTTTAAAATTAATAATATTTCTTTAATTGTTAATTAATTATGTTAGTTGAGGAAGTACATTTTAAAATGTAATTTTAGATGTATGTTGTGAATTGTGTGGCGCTATAGGGTAGGACATTTTAAAAGTTAATTTATGTAATAATTAATGTTTTTGTTTTTTAAATAATTTAATATTAAATATATTTGTAGTTGAATTTTTAACATATTTATATATTTTTTAATTTATTTTGTTTTTAAATATTTTTATTGTTGTTAATATTTACTTTGTTTTTAATTTTGAACTGACTGGAGTGAGAATATTAATTGTTATTCCTCTGAAATCCAACAATTTCCCTACTGTTGCACTCACTGGAGCGGGAATAGTAATTTTTACCCATCCGCTATCCAACACTTTCCCTACTGTTGCACTCGTTGGAGTGGGAATAGTAATTTCTATCCCTCCGCTATCCAACACTTTCCCTACTGTTGCACTCGCTGGAGTGGGAATAGTAATTTTTACCCCTCCGCTATCCAACAGTTTCCCTACTTTTACAATTATTGGAGTGGGAATAGTAAATGTTATTCTGCCACTATCAAAAACTTTCTAACTGTTGCACTCACTGGAGTAGGAATAGTGATTTGTACCCCTCCGCTATCCAACACTTTCCCTACTGTTGCACTCACTGGAGTTGGAAATGTAAGTTTGAAGATTTTTAAATAGTTTAATGTTTTAATTTAACTAGATTGTATGTTATTGGTACACACACACACACGCACACACACACACACACACACACACACACACATTATATATATATATATATATATATATATATATATATATATATATATATTATCTACTGGCGGTCGCCAGTAGATAGTTATAGTTAGGACCGTGTTTCCATAGGAAATCCGCAACATTCTATTTGGAATAACTTTGGCGCCGGTTGACGAATCCTCGTGAAATTTTCAAAACTAATGGGGCGCTACGCTACGCTCCTACCCTGAAAGTCTCGGGGGGATTCGTCAAGCGGGGGCTGAGAAAAAAGGAGGGTCCCAAAACACGTTTTCCCCATGCATTTTCCCATAGGACCTTTAGTCCGAGCTACAGCCCGAACGGCTGAACAGAATTACTTGAAATTAGGTAGTCCTCAGGTCAAGGATGTGCCTTTTGTAGGTCTGGTGTAAATCTGTTCAGTAGGTCCTGAGAAAATAGCATTTAAATCAATATATATATCTGTAAGCGCGCTCCGTGCGCTTACCGTAAGCTTACCGTACGCGTACGGTGCCGTGCGCGAGCTCAATTCTGATTGGTGGTTACATGACTGTAAACATTCGAATCGGTCGAAATCAGGAAGTGTCGGCCGCCATTTTCTGTCTCTCGCACTGAGAAACAAAGGTGGGGAACGTGATAAGGGGGCAACGACGAGAGTTGCAGACCCCCTAGTGTTTGTCAGGGGGTCCAAGAAGGACCCAAAAGTACGAAAAATACATTTAATAATTAAAAAACAAAATCCCGGAGTGCGCGTACGGTAAGCTTACCGTACGCGCACGGTAAGCTTACCGTACGCGCACGGTAAGCTTACCGTACGCGAACGGCAAATAAAAAAATAAAAAAAATAAAGAAGTAACAATCACATTTAAAAAATAAATTGAAGGACCCACAAGGGAGAAAAAAACAAATGTTACTGTGAAAAAAAAGCCGAGGTGCTCACGGCATGGACTGCGCAACGTGGGTGCTCGGTGCGTGAAGCGCACCGAGCGCCCACAGCGCGTGCACGGGTCGCGAATCGAACCGTGCGCGCAGGGTGTGCGCAAAGTGAAAAACCAGAAAAAAAAAAAAAAAAAAAATATATAACTTAGCATTTAAAAAACCGTACAAATTCACTGAAAAAAACCATAGGTTTCACACACGTTATAGTTAGGAATTATCATTTAAAAAACCTTGCGAATTCACTTAAAAAACCATAGGTTTCACACATGTTATAGTTAGCTGTACATTTCACTCGTAAAAAACCAATGAAATTCCACGGTATAGTTAGATCAGGTAACTATAACTTGCGCGACCGCAATCCACAATGTGTAATTTCAGATGTCATCATTGATGTCATGAGTGATGTCACTGACCATGTCATGAGTGATGTAATATGTGACGTCATCAGCAGTTTATTGTGGGCGCGCAAGTTATAGTTACCTGATCTAACTATAACGTGGAATTTCATTGGTTTTTTACGAGTGAAATGTACAGCTAACTATAACATGTGTGAAACCTATGGTTTTTTAAGTGAATATATATATATATATATATATATATATATATATATATATATATATATATATATCAAACATCACCAAGTTGCCTGCTGTGGAAGACGCCGCACCACAAGTAAGTATTTGCCAAAATCTGTTTATTGATGGAAGCAGCAGCGTGAATCACAACTTAGTCCACCAAATTCAAAAGTCCATTCCCGACGCGTTTCGTGTATCACTTCCTCAGGGGCATAGGGCTTGAAGGCAACAGCAAGGCATTATTGGCGGCATCTTTTTGAATTCCAAACACCCCGCCTCAGTGGGCGTGGCCCTCGAAGTGGCCTGCTGGTACTTGTAGTGCCCACCTTCTTCCTCTAGTGAGTTGCTTGCTGTTGACAATCAGAATCAATGACATCACAGTGGATCGTGGCACCAGATTGTAGTTCACTGCCAATGCTTGTATTCCCCTCAAAAACGGCACCCGTGCCATTAGCAAATCCGCCGGTTGACGGGTTTGCAGGAATGCTGTAAACAGCATCGGGTCGTCTTCCGCGGCTCAGGCTAGCCGCTAAACATCAAACATCACCAAGTTGCCTGCTGTGGAAGACGCCGCACCACAAGTAAGTATTTGCCAAAATCTGTTTATTGATGGAAGCAGCAGCGTGAATCACAACTTAGTCCACCAAATTCAAAAGTCCATTCCCGACGCGTTTCGTGTATCACTTCCTCAGGGGCATAGGGCTTGAAGGCAACAGCAAGGCATTATTGGCGGCATCTTTTTGAATTCCAAACACCCCGCCTCAGTTGGCGTGGCCCTCGAAGTGGCCTGCTGGTACTTGTAGTGCCCACCTTCTTCCTCTAGTGAGTTGCTTGCTGTTGACAATCAGAATCAATGACATCACAGTGGATCGTGGCACCAGATTGTAGTTCACTGCCAACGCTTGTATTCCCCTCAAAAGTTGCCTAAAAACCTCTACTAAAATACTAAATATCTCCCGTAAGGGCTAACATGTAAAGTTCAAGTGCTAAAACCAATTTGTAAACATAGTCATACAATATTGCCCGAAACATCTATTTATGACCCAATATCTTATTCAATGATGTCCTGGAAATAAAAATTAAAGTGCAAAAGAGCATGTGCAAAAAGAAGCAAAAAATGTAAATATACACAATACAAAGTTGACAATTCCAATCCATGAGCAGTCGATTCCCACAATTGTAATAATGAATATATAAATGTGCATATAAATAAATACATACATTTTGGTGCCGATTCCGATCCGGTAAAAAGGCCCTACGAATCGTCGTACGGAGCGTTTTCTCCATATGACTCGTACCTGGTAAACTGTCCGTACAACCTAGGAAGTACGATTCGTACAGAAAGCCTATTTCCGTACGAATCGTACAAAAGACCTTACGGGTAAAAAAACCCTACGAATCAGATCCGGAACAGCCTGTACGCGCCGTCCGTACAGATGTAAGCAGCGTTTCACGGCCCAGCAAGTACGATCCGTCCCTACGGCACTCCGTACGGCTCTTTTTTTATGGGAGCCAAAAACAGCCATAAAAGCTGATTCCCCAGGGGTACGAGTCATACAGGCCCCCCCACCCCCACCCCCGTATGTATGCACCGTAACCCCACCCCCCGTATGTACGCACCGTACCCCCACCCCCGTATGTACGCACCGTACATACGGGGGGTGGGGGTACGGTGCGCACATACGTGGGGTGGGGGTACGGTGCGTACATACGGGGTGGTGGGGGTACGGTGCGTACATACGGGGGGTGGGGGTACGGTGCGTACATACGAGGGGGAGGTGGGGGGGCCTGTACGACTCGTACCTTGGGAACAACTTTTCCTGGGCTACTTGCACGCTCGGACTGTCATTTTTCAAATCGTACGGAAAAGTGTCCGGGTACGTCTCGTACCACTTTTCCCGCTACGATTCGTACGGAGCGGGCTGATCCGTACGTACTTTTTCCCGTACGAATCGTACTTCACGGGTCGGACGTGACTTGTACGATTTGTACGGAAAAAATACGGATTCGAGTCATACGGAAATATTTTTTAACGGATCGAAATCTGTACCATAATATCAATAAATACAATTCAATTGACTAAAATTGGATTAAAAATCTATCTAAAATACCAAGATTTGAAATACTCCATTTTATCATTAGACGATGGGTTTTACTAAGGTGCATAATTGGTTTAAAGACAAAATAAATGATCTAAAACCTATTATACACTAAAAGTGATTATATTCAGATTTGCAGATTAAAACCTAATTAATCACTGGTTTTCTTAGGATGGATTATAAGAGAGAGTGCCAGGTCCCAGGATTTTCCTCAATAGCCTAATTGTTAGTTAGGACTTTGTCATCTTAAATGAATGTTACAAATAAGTGTACAAATCCTCACTTGTATTGAGACCCCCGGGATACTTTGTGTCGAGTTCGAGAATATAACGAGTCTTGAGGTACCTCAATTTGGCTTCCTGGTCTCCCCCTCTCTTTTGGGGTGGGACAGCATCAAGAACATAGTATTTCAAGTGCTTCAGACTGCTATCATGTCGCTCCTTAAAATGTCTTGCTACTGGGTAGCTAGGGTCATTGTTGTTGATTGCCCTTATGCGCTGCAAAATTATTTTATGAACAGCTAATTTAGTGCTACCTATGCATGCCAAATAGCAGCTGCATTCCAGAACGTAGATAGCATGGTCCGTTCGGCATGTTAGATGTTGATTGATGGCTTGTAACCTGTCACTAAAAGCAGTATGGTATGTGGTTCTGTTAGAACCATATTGACAAGCCTTGCAACTAGAGCACTTTAAAAAGCCTTTTCTGGCTATGAGCCATCCCCCTTCATCTTGGTCCTGAGGGCTACTCTTCACTAATGCATTGGCCATTGATGCTGTGTTTCTGTATGTTATGGACGGATGTTTAGGGAGTAAGTCACCAACTATCGGGTCATTCCATACTATGGGCCAATTGCGTCTTATGATGCCTCGTAACTGTTGCGCCTGCCTGGAATGTGTCATAATAAGTCTAGTGGATTCACTAGATGCATCCACACAGGTACTGACAGTATCCTGAGATTTTGCGCTGTACTGCAAAAGATCTTCCCTGGCTCGGTTTCTAGATTTCATTATGTCTGCATCTATGGTTTGTGTTTCGTAGCCCCTCTCCAAAAATCGCTTTTTACTTTCCATGTTTCATTTCCAAATCCTTTTCCTCACTGCAAGTTCTACAGATACGAAGCACTTTCCCATAGGGAATGCTTTGTATCAAATGTGGAGGATGCGCACTGGACATGTGTAACATTGTATTACCTGCTGTGTCCTTGCGATACAGTGATGTGGTCAGAATATTATTGACTACATTGATTTGCACATCCAAAAATGTAATATTCTTGTCACTAATACAAAATGTAAAATACAAATTAACATCATTGACATTGATTAGTGCAACAAATTCCCTGACTTCATGTTTTGTACCGTGCCACACAATAAACAGGTCATCAATAAACCTAGGCCAGGAAATAATCTTTTCATTGTAAATGTGCTCAAATTGTCTCTTGAGGACCAGCTCCTCCCACCAACCCACGAACAAACATGCATAGCTGGGGGAGAAGCTGGCCCCCATCGCCACACCCTGTATCGATTGGTACATCTGTTTTTTTAACAAAAAAAGATTATTTTCAAGACAGAAGGTCAGCATATCGAGTTACATTCTATTGTGCTGTGCAAACTTAAGTGGCCTACTGGCCAAGAAATGCTCTACAGCTCTTAACCCATCATGGTTTCTTATACAAGTGTACAATGAGGCTACGTCAAGAGCTATTAAATAATAACCCTTGTGCCAATGTATGTCCTTGATTTTGCGAATGAAATCACTCGTATCCTGCACATATGATTTAAGGTTGTGGACATGATCTTGTAAAAAGAAGTCAATATATCTCGACATGGTTTCTAGCGGTCCATCACATCCCGCGATGATGGGCCTTCCTGGTGGTCTGTTGATGTTTTTGTGCACCTTGGGAATGAAATATATTGTGGGTATTGTTGGATGCTCTTTCCTCAGATATTTATATTCCTCAAGGCTCAAAAGACCCATGCTTTTCCATGCCAACAGTTTAGTAAAAAAGAGATCCTGTATGGCTTTGAATTTAGGGAGGGAGCTCTTGCGGTAGCAATCGGTGTTGTTCAATTGGGAATAAGCCTCTTTCATATAGTCTTGTAAGGGCCACAATACAATATTCCCCCTTTGTCCGAATTCCTAATTGCTACATTCTTCTCATTTTTGAGTTTTGCAATCAATTGGCCATATTTTCTTTCATGATTGGATACTCTTCTTTTATTTTTGATGTTAATATTCAACTTTTTCACCTGTGCCACCACTTGTTCATTAAAAACGTCCAAAGAATCCCTTGGCATGATGGGGTTAAATTTAGATTTTTCCTTGAAGGGGGTGTCTGGTTTCGCACAAACCTCTAATCCAGGTTGTCCCCAACTCAAAGGGCCACTCTTGTTTGCTTCCTGAATTAGATCTCCATCTGGGGCCCTTCCATCCTGCTCCAGCTCATGTAAATCCTTCAATAGACTGTGATCTGCTACTGTTAAATTTGAGGCTCTTGAGATGTCATTTGTGAATGTCTTACTTCGCACTTGTCTCAGCTGGGACTGAAGCTGATAGAACTTTTTTAGTTTAAGCTTTCTTATGAATTTATAAATGTCAGCCCGGGTCTGTGTGTAGTCAAAATTTGACTCTGGGCAATAAGACAGTCCCAAAGAGAGCAGTTGCTGTTCTGCCGTGGTTAAATCAACTTTGGCCAAATTGATAATGGTATTTTCATTTGCCTGCACCATGGGGATTTGTATTTGTGATGTTCCCGCTACTTGTTCTTCCAGGCCACCCCCATGAGCAGGTTGCCTGTTGCTGGCGTTTTCTGGCTGCTTGTCTCCTTTGCCTTCTGCTCTGGGTTTGTCACTTTTTGCTGGTCGATTTCTGGGGCGTAATGTTTCCCTTCTACGGCGTCTCAAGTAGTCCAGCTAAAGTTGGGTTAATGGCACTCTGTTTGGATCAGTCTCTCTGACCCTCTGTTTCCGACTCGCTTTCAAGCGCAGAGCTGAGATCTGAAGTCGACGGGACCTCCTCTTGTGGTAGATTTTTATCAGTCTGATTTTGCCCCTCCATTCATTTGTTTGCTGTTGCATTTCTAAATGTGTCAAATTTGTGGGCAAAGGTAAAGATTTGCCCATTGGCATAATCCTCCTTGTCCCTTCTGAACTTGTAAGTCTTTCGCTGTTTAATTTTGTCTTCCTCCTTAACCAATCTAGTCATCATTTCGTCATGGAGTTTTGTTTTCTGTTGGGAAAAGCGTCTTCATTTCCTCGTTTAGAGCATTTATTTTAATCTGCAGATCACCCTGATCACTATCCGCACATTTGACTAGTATCTGGACTAGTCTCCGTGAGGAATCCAAGTTTACTTCTGCCCACTCAGCCATCATTAAGGGGTTTGGTGTGTCGTAGCTGGGGGCATTCATTATTCACAACCCCCTGGGAATTCTACCCACGTCAAGGTACCTCTGTAATGACCTGGATTCCCACCACTTGGATTGTTCCTGACGCATAAGTTTCTCTAAGAA
Organism: Triturus cristatus; assembly: GCF_964204655.1. Lineage (NCBI taxonomy): Eukaryota > Metazoa > Chordata > Amphibia > Caudata > Salamandridae > Triturus > Triturus cristatus. The sequence continues at coordinate 504,766,356 of NC_140582.1, forward strand.
TCTGAATTTTTCTTTTAGGCTTTTTGCCCCTCCACTTGTCTCCTCGCTGGCACCTTTGCTGACGTCACTCTGTTCCAAAGGAGAGTCGGAGAACATCTCCTCCGCAGCTGAACCGGGATCCCGCAACGCTGCGGCGGACATTTTTGGCGTGGGTAATCTAAACTACTGTCTTCACCGTGAGCCCACCAGGCTCAACAAATGCTGTTTGGCGGACTTCACGGGTGCACACCTCCCCACCTGCTGTTAAAATTCACAGTGTCCCGTACCTTGTTTCTTGGCGGTGGTTGCAATGCAGCCACTCGCGCAGCTCAACTCCTATGAGTAGTCACCACTCGACAAGCTCTGTACCACACTAACCACTTTCCCTCAGGTACGCATTACGTTGCAGCAGGGGGCTCCGTGTTTCTGTCACCGGAACATTTCCAGATTGCTTCCGGGTTTCCCAGCTGCCTCGAAGCCTCAAGAGCTGCCAGATCCACTGGACGCTGTGACTTTGCAAATCACGGAGCCAACTTCACGGTGAGGGGGTCCACTGCACCAGAGAAAGTCAATCCGGTGAAAATATGAGAAATCCTCGCATTCAGCAATTCCTTCCATAGGAACAAACGAGAGTGGACCAAGGTTTAGTGCTTATTTTTTAAGTTTATTCACGCCCAAAACAGCTCCGCCATGACACGTTTCGGCAGTTGCCTGACTTGATCACATGACAACGTTGTGTGATAGGGATCCCTTTTTAAAGTGACCATGCACAATGGCCAAAACATAGACATAGAAAAAATCTTTCTTTATGTCCAATTACAACGTACAAATATACATATATGGTTTTACAAACGACTGTTCCCAAAATCTTGCAAAAAAAGTTTAAAAACCTGGAGGTCTTCTCAAATAGGCTCCCAATTGCCCATATGATTGGACGGCCTGATGGTTAACTCACGCTCTTGTGCACCTTAGGTATAAGGTATAGAACAGGTGTCACTGGTGAATCAATTTTTAGGAACTTATACTCTGGCTGGGAGATGAGACCCACAGATCTCCAATGTTCTAACTGCAAATGGTAACTAACGGTGACAGTTTGCAGTATACCTTCATCTACCCTCTGATAGTATTGTCTATCCCTGAGTTGTGACCTTGCTTCTTCTTGGTACATTGCAAGCGGCCAAAGGACAATATTTCTGCCCTTGTCTGCCTGTCTGAGCACTATGTCAGGCCTTGCTTCCAGTTTTTTCACTAGTTTCCCATATCCTATGTCCCTTGCTTACATGGTACTCTTAGTAAGTTGATCTGTGTATAGTTTCTTCAGGTCGTGGATAACTAGCTTGTTAAAGGAATCTATGGAATCCTTGGGGACCATTGGTAGAAATGTGGAACGGGGTTTGAAAGGCGTACTGGGTTTGTTGTATACTCTATGAGCTTGTTCCATCAAAAATGTATCATCAGGTGCCTCCTGCATACCACCCCTTTCCAAACTGTTCTGGTTTCTAAAAATGCCCTTGTCCGAGATTAGTGCTGTAATGTCCTCCACGTTCTCGGTTACCCTCACCTCTGCGGGCCTACCCACTGAGAAATATTTAGCAAGCCTACGTTTACGTGTAAATTTGAAACAATCAATTCAGATTTGCTCATAATCCATGGCTTCAGGGGTACAATAAGAAAGGCCTCGTGACAGAATTTGTGTTTCTTCTGAATTTAAAGCTAAGTCAGACAAATTGATAATACTGATGTCATTATCTTTTATTTCCCCTTCTTGTTGCCTGCTTTCCTGGTTGTTTGCTCTCCTTGTTCTCCTTGACCTGCGGTTCTTCCTCCCCCTCTGAAGGGTCTTTCTTGCCCCTGTAATGGCCTTAAATTGATGTTACTTTCCCACCGCAATAAATGTGTGTGTGTGTGTGTATATATATATCTAAATATATATAAATATTATCTACTGGCGGTCGCCAGTAGATAGTTATAGTTAGGACCTATTTTCCATGGGCAATCCGCAACATTCTATTCCCAATAAGTCTGGCGCCGATTAACGAATCTTCGCGAAATTTTCAAAATTTTTGGCCAGCTCCGCTCCTACCCTGAAAGTTTTGCAATGATTCGTCAAGCGGGGGCCGAGAAAAAAGGGGGGTCCCAAAACGTGTTTTCCCCATGCAATTTCCCATAGGACCTGTTATCGCAGCTACAGCCCGAACTGCTGAACGGAATTACACCAAATTTGGAAAAGAGGTAGTCCTCAGTTCAGACTCATGCCTTTTGCTTAAATGGTGTAAATCCGTTCAGTAGTTCCTGAGAAAACTAGAGTTAAAAGTTAGTGATATCGATGGCCAGGGAGGATCCGCGGACCCTCCCCGCACCCAGCACGCACCCTGCCGTGCACGAACTGAATGCTAATTGGCTGTCAACACTCCAGATCAGGAAGTGTTGGCAGCCATCTTGTGCCTCGGTAGAACCGAGGCACAAGAAAACCGAAAAAAAGGCGCAAAACGCGACAAGGGGGCAGGGTAGAAACACCCTGACCCCCTAGGCCTGCTCAGGGGGTCCCACAAGGACACCCAAGGCCAAGCGCTTCGTTTTTATTTAGCCCCCGGGGGGGCCAATTCCCGGGGCAATATCATTATCATAATGGGGGGCCCAGAGGACCGCCACCCCCCGGGGCTTGTTTGTTTAAAAAAAAAAAAAACTGTGTTGGGGGGGGGGGGGAAGGGGGCTTGCACGCCCCAGGGACCGCCACCTCCCCGGGGCACTAATTATTTAAAATAGGGGGTCCGTTACGGACTCCCAAGCCCCGGGGACCACCACCCCTGGGGCTTAAAATTAAGTGGGAGGGGGGCCGCGCAGCCCCCCTCTTGGAGCCAAAGATGGCCCTGGGACTGCCACCCCCCCAGGGCCGGCTCCTGCAGTGTCCCGGGGTGCCCACCCCTGGGACACTGCTGTTTGCAATGGCAGGGCGGGAGCCTCGCGGCTCCCACCCTGCCATTGCAAACTGCTTTGCTTCATTGAAGCGAGAGCAGGGAAACCTGCTCTCGCTTCAATGAAGCAAAGACGATTGCTTTTCCACATGGGGAGCAGCATTTTAGCTGCTCCCCATGTGGAAAAGCAATGCCGGCTCTCGCAGGAAGCGGGGAGCCGGCTGGGACCGTGGGGGGATTGGGACCCCCCCACGGTCCCCAACGAGATAGCCAGGCCCCGGGGGTTGGGTTCCCCGGGGCCAAAAGGAGACACAGGAGGGGGGCCATGTGGCCCCTTCCCGATTTTTTTTATTTATTTTTTATAAAAAAATACAAATTGGGGATTGGGGGCAGGCCCTGGGGGATGGGGTCCCCAGGGCCAAAAAATAAGAAAAAGAAGGGGGGCTACACAGCCCCCCTTCTTAAAAAGATATTTTTTTTTTAAACAGGATGGGGAGGAGGCCACGCCCCCTCCTTTCATCACTCTGCAAACGCGCCCCCTGGCGCGTTTGCAGAGGGGGAACGAATTCCCCTTCAATACTGGGGGTCCCTGGGGGCCAACTAGCCCACCAGGAACCTCCAGTATGCGCCAGGGGGCTGCGTTGCAGAGAGGTGTAATGAGGCCACGCCCCTTTTTACACCTCTCTGCAACGCAGCTCCCTGGCGCTTACTGGAGGTACCTGGTGGGCTAGTTGGCCGCCAGGGGACCTCAGGATTCAAGGGGACTTAATCTCCCAACTTAAAACGGGGCGCGTTTGCACAGTGGTGAAGGTAGGGGGCGGGGCCTGAGGTGATACTGTGCAAACACGCCCTGTCGCGTGTTTTAAGTTGGGTAATTCATTCCTCTTCAATCCAGAGGTCCCCTGGGGGACAACTAGCCCACCAGGTACCTCCACTAAGCGCCACGGAGCTGCGTTGCAGAGTGTTGTAAAAAGGGGTGTGGCCTCTGAACACCTCTCTGCAACACAGCTCCCTGGCGCATACTGGAGGTACCTGGTGGGCTAGTTGGCCGCCAGGGGACCTCAGGATTCAAGGGAACTTAATCTCTCAATTTAAAACGGGGCGCGTTTGCACAGTGGTGAAGGTAGGGGGCGGGGCCTGAGGTGATACTGTGCAAACACGCCCTGTCGCGCGTTTTAAGTTGGGTAATTCATTCCTCTTCAATCCTGAGGGTCCCTGGGGAACAACTAGCCCACCGGGTACCTCCGGTAAGCGCCACGGAGCTGTGTTGCAGAGTGTTGTAAAAAGGGGCATGGCCTCTGAAGACCTCTCTGCAATGCAGCTCCCTGGTGCATACTGGAGGTACCTGGTGGGCTAGTTGGCCATCAGGGGACCTCAGGATTGAAGAGGAATTAATTCCCCAACTTAAAACGCGCCACAGGGCGTGTTTGCACACATCACCTCAGGCCCCTCCCCCTTCCTTCACCATTGTACAAATATTCCTCTAAGATCAGCTGAACTACGAATTCCGATTTACTCACCTGTAATCAGGAGAGAACCCAGTGCTGCATCTTTTAGCCCAGCACTGACCCTGAAAAGTAATTCTAAGCGTACTTACCAGTGACTTGTATTTCCTTCCATAGGAATCCATTGTGTGGTTTTCACCAGAAAATTTTCTAAGTGTCCATTTTTGAAACGTACAAATATTCCTCTAAAATCAGCCGAACTACGAATTCCGATTTACTCACCTGTAATCAGGAGAGAACCCAGTGCTGCATCTTTTAGCCCAGCACTGACCCTGAAAAGGAATTCTAAGCGTACTTACCAGTAACTTGTATTTCCTTCCCTAGGAATCCATTGTGTGGTTTTCACCAGAACATTTTCTACGTGTCCATTTTTGAAACGTACAAATATTCCTCTAAAATCAGCCGAACTACAAATTCCGGTTTAGTCACCTGTAATCAGGAGAGAACCCAGTACTGCATCTTTTAGCCCAGCACAGACCCTGAAAAGTAATTCTAAGCGTACTTACCAGTAACTTGTATTTCCTTCCATAGGAATCCATTGTGTGGTTTTCACCAGAAAAGTTTCTGTCTATTTTCACAAGCTAAAAATATTCCTAAAAAATCGTCTGTATGACATAAACACATTCTTTCAAGTGTTTACAGGAGGTTGGCCAGTGCTGGATCCAGGATCCACCACTGAGTAAGAAAAAATAACGATAACACTACTTACCTGCTAAGTGAATTTTCTGCCATAGGATAACATTGGTGATTCTATGGGAAAAAGTTTCTATGTGTCAAGTTTTAAAATACAATAATATTCCTTAAACATTACTATCTTTTGGCCTTTCATAGGCAACTAAAAACTTGGCTCCTTCCATAAACCATCACTTTCCTACTCTCCCCCTCTGGAACGGTAAGCTAGGCCAGTGCTGGGACGCCCTAGGGTAGCTACGCGCTTTACAAATCCCAATTCAATTCAATTCAAAGCGCTTTTACTCAACGGTTTACAGGAGATGTCCAAAGACTGAATCTAGGATCCAGTCCTGTGGTTAGAAAAGTAATCCATAAAGTAACTAATTGCATTTAACTAGAAATTCACATTGAGCTCAATGTTGCTTTGTGTTTGAAATTGTGTTGCCCATTGCAGCAACTGTAACTACTGTATTTAAAAGTCTGTTGCCTATTTGCCAAGTATTTAAACTAAAGTAATTCATTCTGAGAAAGTATATTTTGTATTGTAATGTATAATGTAATTATAATGTAATTTAAAAACATATATCTAAAAATAAATAGTTTAATAAATGTAGTAAATCAGTATAAAAAAAATCAGTATAACTATTGATACATTCAAAATTGTCATTTCCAAAACCTTTGAAATTCACTGAAAAAACCATAGGTTTCAGGCCTGATATAGTTAGGAATTAGCATTTAAAAAACCTTTGAAATTAATTGAAAAAACCATAGGTTTCAGGGGCGTTATAGTTAGGAATTGGCATTTAAAAAACCTTAGAAATTCACTGAAAAAACCATAGGTTTCAGGGACGTTATAGTTAGCTGGACATTTCCCTCGTACAAAACCCTAGAAATTCCCCCGTTATAGTTAGTTCAGCTAACTATAACTCGCGCCCCCGCAATGCACTGCTGATGACGTCACATATTACATCACTCATGACATGGTCAGTGACATCACTGATGACATCTGAAATGACATCACTGATGAAATCACTGATGACGTCATCCATGTGATAAATTAGTGCATCTTCTCACACCCTTTGATATACTCAATCAAAATTTCAGACGTCCATTCTCAAAACCATAGATACTCCAATACCAATAACTACATACCCACTCATTAACTCTTAGATCTACACACATATCCACTCACTCACCTGTACAGTCACTCATACTTACAGTCACTCAGTACAGGACTATCATATGCATTTATACACCTACATAGACACACACCACCAATCATCCATAGAGGTACTCTCACACCTAGTCAGTCATGCAAATAATTAATGACACTCCCATTTACTCACCTATGCAGTTATACACACACAAGTTCACTTACTCATGAAAATAGTACCACATTCTTACGCTCTTATACAATCAATGATACAAGCACACACTCATCCATACAGCCACTCTCACAATCACACACTCTCACATATACCCACTTATATACTCTTACACACATATATACTGCCTTTCACATATGTAGTTACTCACACATGTACAACTGAGATATACATTCAATGACTAACACACCCATACATACACTCACCCAACCATACAGTCCATCACAGATGCGCTCTTAAAACCATGCACCCATAGAATCACCCACTTACACATGTATGCACAGAGTCACACACACCCCACCCACACAAACACTCAGGCACCCATACAGATACTCAGACAACCAATCAATAACCCATAGAGACACTCATATAGCTATTCACAAAACCATGCAGCCGCTTATACACCAACAGACAGACAGATACAGACATTCACACAGTTTAGTCACTAGTCTGCAGTAAGTAAGTAACATTTAATGACTCACTTATAGAGTCAGTCACGCACCTACTAAATCATCCATTCACACACTTATACACCCACTCATTCTTCCATAGGTTTTTCCCTATATATATATTAAACATATTTAAAATTTACAGAAACACACACTCACTGGATGACGTTATCAGTGATGTCATCAGTGATGTCATTTCAGATGTCATCAGTGATGTCATCAGTGATGTCACTGACCATGTCATGAGTGATGTAATATGTGACGTCATCAGCAGTGCATTGCGGGGGCGCGAGTTATAGTTAGCTGAACTAACTATAACGGGGGAATTTCTAGGGTTTTGTACGAGGGAAATGTCCAGCTAACTATAACGCCCCTGAAACCTATGGTTTTTTCAGTGAATTTCTAAGGTTTTTTAAATGCCAATTCCTAACTATAACGCCCCTGAAACCTATGTTTTTTTTAAAGTGAATATAGATATATATATAGATATATTACCTACTGGCGGTCGCCAGTAGGGAGTTATAGTTAGGACCTATTTTCCATAGGAAATCCGCAACATTCTATTCCCAATAACTTTGGTGCCGGTTGACGAATCTTCGTGAAATTTTCAAAACTTTTGACCAGCTCCGGTCCACTCCTAACCTGAAAGTCTCGAGGTGATTTGTCAAGCGGGGGCCGAGAAAAAAGGGGGCTCCCAAAATGTGTTTTCCCCATGCAATTTTCCATAGGAACCTTTAGTCGCAGCTACAGCCCGAACTGCTGAACGGAAGTACACCAAATTTGGCAAAAAAGTAGCCCTTGGTTCCGATTCATTCCTTTTAGTTAAATGGTGTAAATCCGTTCAGTAGTTTTTAAAATATTAATGGAACAAGAAATATATATATCTGGGCGGAGCCTACCCACACATCTCATCGTAAGATCTGATTGACTGTCAGCACTTCATCCAAGAAGTGTTGGCAGCCATCTTGGGACCAATATACATGATAGCACCTCATTAAAAAGCATTGCAGTTAATAGAAGGTTTTAAGACTTTAGTTACATTATAAACTCATTTTAGGAATTGTGGTGTGTTCTGAGGTGATTTTACCATTTGAAAAAGCCTTCTGCTGGGATGTCATGAATCATGTTTGAGAGAAAACTATTTTCTCATGCTTTTCCCACGGAGGTTTGGAAGGTGATCTATAAGCTAAACTGAGAGCATATTTTCTGTAAATTCACATTATCTTTCTCAGTCATGTGAGAATGAAGTCTGACATTCTCAGTAAAACATGTACATCCAACAAGGGCAGAGACTGTCAGTTGATTCCTTTGTGTTCTACTGCAGCTTCCCAGAGTGTTCTAAAGAACAACTAGAGCTCTAACAGTCCTACTTATGACAAACGCATTGCCGACCTGAATTCATCTTGATTGGAATAAAGTGGTAACTCTTAAAACATTTAATTTTGAAGGGGTTCATTTTGCCATAGAAAGTATGATTAGTGCTGCAGAAAGAAAAATTAGAAAATGCAAAAACAACAGTTGATGGACAGAATGCAGAACAATGTCATACATTCACCTCAGTACAGAGATCTGGGCCTAAATCCATCGTTTTTTTGCTCACCATGCCGTTCCAGTTTGAACCCAGCCATATGCAAATCAGTCTTGACCCTGTGCCTCATGGGAACAGTCCAGCCCGAACTGCCAAGCCAGGTTCTCCCTGGACTGGAAACAAGCATCCTAGGACCGGTTTCGGGGTTTCACCCCTCTTCAGAAACATTAGGGCACATTTTGAGTGACTTCTCAAATCCTCTTCTATTTCATTAAAAAATTCTGACATGCAGACTGAAACATGCACTTTGAATACCAGCAGCAGACTTCCCTGGTGAACAGTAGCTTTACTATAGTGATCTAATGAGCAACTAGAGTGCTAACATTAAGAATTTATGGCAAATGTGTGACACATCTGAATGCCTTCTTGATGGAACCAAAGTAAAAAACTGACAGTAGTTCCTACTGAGGAGACTGCAGTAAATGAGGAAATTAGGAAACTTCATAACAAATAAATCTCCCAAGATGGCCATCAGAGACAAAAGAGCCCAAATGTAGCACAAATATCACCCAGATGTAGCCCAAGTATAGCCCAATGACAGAATGTCCCAGAGTGTTCTTAAGAACAACTAGAGCGCTTACTGTCTTACTTATGACAAAAGTATGGCACACCTGAAGCCATCTTGATTGGAATAAACTGGTAACACTTAAAACATTTACTTTAAAAAGGAACACCATGAGGGGGTTCATTTTGCCATACAAATTATGATTAGTGCTGAAGAAAGAAAAATTAGGGCACATTTTGAGTGACTTCTCAAATCCTCTTCTATTTCATTAAAAAACTTCTGACATGCAGACTGAAACGTGCACTTTTAATACCAGCAGCAGACTTCCGTGGTGAGCAGTAGCTTTACTATAGTGATCTAATGAGCAACTAAACTGCTAACATTCAGAATTTATGGCAAATGTGTGACATATCTGAATACCTTCTTGATGGAATCAAAGTAAAAAAATGAAAGAATTTCCTACTGAGGAGACTGCAGTAAATAAGGAAATTAGGAAACTTCATAACAAATAAATCTCCCAAGATGGCCATCAGAGACAAAAGAGCCCAAATGTAGCACAAATATCACCCAGATGTAGCCCACATGTAGCTCAATGACAGAAGTGTGAAAACCTTTTTTTTTTGTGTTTTTGCATTTTTATATAGTGCAGACTTGTCAGGTATTGGAGTGCTTTACATGAGCATTGGTTACATCACACAAGAACAAATTCATTTTGGTTGTAGACATGGGGAGATTACGTGATTTGACCAGAATCACAGAATGTCGAGCTGAAGCAGAAACTCCAACCTGGTTCCCCAGTTGCAAAGTCTGCAGCTCTGGAAGTAACACTACATCCTCTCCCCTAAGTGCAATATTTAGTGGTCAACTGGATAAAAAAACATAAAGATAACAAATAATTTAAAAGTGCTTTGTCGCTTTTTGAAAATTCAGAAAATATGTCCTCATTTTAGGTTTTTAGAGCACTAACCATAATTTTGATGCAAATAAGACCCTCTCACATATGTAATTTCTAAAGGAAATGCTCTAGGTATTACAGTTTTGATTACATCAAGATGATGTCAGGCGTTCCACACTTTTGTAATAAATATAGAATGTTAGCAATCTAGTTGTTCATTAGGATACTGTTAAGAGGCAGAGGCCAGGGGCATGGACTCTAAAAAATTGAAGGCAGGTAGGAGGGTGCAGAGGCAACAATTTGACCACACTGGGCAGGCAGGAAGGGCAGTGGCAGCACAACAGACTATGGAGGGCAGTGGAAAGGGGGGCAGGGGCAACAAACCAACAATACAGGACTGGCAAGAGAGGCTGTGGCAATATAATAGACCATTGTGGGCAGAAGGAAGAGGCAGTGGTAGTACAACCATACATGCCAACAGACCCGATTCAGCCAGGAAAACGTCTTATGTTTTTAAGCCCAAATGGGCTTTATTTGATCTGTCTCCTGTCTACAATCTCCTCTTTTTCAATGTAAGTCAAAGGGGAAAATCAATACCCCAGTTTTTTTTCAAAATCTCCCTCTTACCATGTTAAAAATGTTAGCAAGTATGGTACATTACATCATGGAAGGCAGGAGGAATTGGGATAGGGTGGGAGGGGTTCAGGGGCAGCTAGCTGACCACACAGGGAAGGTGGGAGGGGCTGGGTCAGCACAGAAGACCATACATGGCAAGCGGAAGGGTTAGTGGCAGCACAATGGCTATGATGGGCAAGAAGGAGGGTGCAGGGGCTTGCACAAAGGACCATGGAGGATAGAAGGGAGGGTCAGGACCTGGGCACAGACAAGAGAGTTCAGGGGAAGGGGCCTCACAATAGACCAGGAGGAGGAGCAGTTGCAGCACAACAGACCAGGGAGGGCAGAAGGATGTGGCAGTAAAATGGACCATGGAGGACAGGAGGAAGGGGATAGGGGCATGGAATTTGGACCGGCAGGGTGGAGGTGACAGGGACAGGTTACAGTCATCTGACAATGCTAGGCAGGTGGTAGGGGAGTGGCAGCTCAACAGAACACTCAGAGTAGATAGGAGTGGCAGGTCCATGGAACATGGTGGGCAAAAAGGATGGAGATGGGGCATGCACAAAGACATCGGAGGGCAGGGGGAAGGAGAATAGCGGCAGCAAGCTAAGCACAGAGGCTAAGCAGGAGGTTAATGATGGGGCATAGAATTGGGCAATGGAGGGCAGGAGGAGTGGACTGGTACATCATGCTAAATGGAGGGCAGTGGCAGCACATCAGACCATGCACGGCAGGAGGGAGGAGGCTAGTCCATGGATTCAGACAACAGAGGATAGGGAGGAGGTGGATGGGGCAGCAAGCTAACTGTTCAGAGAAGGCGGGAAGGCCAATGGCAGAACAACAGCTACACAGGGCTGTAATACGGGAGCAGGGACATGGACTTGGACAATGGATGGCTAGGAGGAGGGAAGGCAGGAGCAGCAAGCTTGGGTGGGGGCCGCACAATGCCAGGTCCTGCTTCTAACCCCCACCATCCATTGTGATATGCATCTTACTTAATGTTAAAAAAAACAGAAATTTGCTGAAAAAAACAAAGATTACAGGGACGGTATAGTTAGACTCAGATTTCACTCATACACAGCCAGTGAAATTCAGCAGTTATAGTTACCTGAGCTAACTATAATTTACGCCCCCGCAATGTACTGCTAATGACCTCAGACATTACATCATTCATGACATGGTCAGTTACATCACTCATGACATCACTCATGACATCTCAAATGAGCTGTGAATGGAATGGAACTATAATCTCTAGAACTTTATTTAGGGATAGTGTGTATATTAACACCCCTTTTGACTGCTGATGTGTCAATGTCTATATATGTGTACAAGTGCATTTGCTAGTGTTCTATTAATTAGTGACTGCATGTATAGATGATTCTGTTGTTGAAGGGGTAGTTGTGTGTGTAGACTTAGGAATCAGTGAGTGGGTATGTAGTAACTGGTAGTGCTGTGTCAATGGTTTCAAATATGGTACTCTGTATTTTACAGTGAGTGTTGAAAGGTTATACTAGTGTATGATGAGGTGTATCAGATTGTCACGTGGATGATGTCATCAGTGATGTCATTTGAGATGTCATCAGTGATGTCATCAGTGATGTCACTGACCATGTCATGAATGAAGTAATATGTGACATCATCAGCAGTGCATTGCGGGCGCTAGTTATAGTTAGCAGAACTAACTATAACAGAGGAATTTCTATGGTTTTGTACGAGTGAAATGTCCAGCTAACTATAACACCCCTGAAACATATGTTTTTTTCTGTGAATATATATATAGATATATATACACACACATTGTTTGCGGTGGGACAGGAACATCCATTTAAGGCCAATACAGGGGCAAGAAAGACCCTTCAGAGGGTGAGGAAGAGGAAGAGGAAGAACCGCTATTTTTGTATTTTCTTTTCTTTTTTATTTATAGGGAGTCGATATTTTAGCATTCTATATTTTTACATTGATATTTTTTACTTCTATATTTTTAACTTCTATATTTTGTCAGTGAGCCAATCTAGGCACAGATTTACAGAGATTTTGCATTGGTTTGATTTACTTATTTTAATGCAGACCCATGCAACAAATCCAGGTTGGTATTTACAAACCAAGACAAATGGCAATTTGCATTGGTTTGTAACCAAAAGTAATACAATGAAGCGCAGTACGCTGCCTTGCATTACTTTGCGACAAGGGTGCATTCCATGGATTCCTGTGCATTCACCCATGGCTTCTGACACAAATTCATATTTACAAAGAAGACGTGGGTTTATGCCAAAATCCTGCACCTCCCTGAAGTTTGTGTAATGAGGAGAAATATTTTTATTTCACCTTGGATTTTCGTCTTGCGTTAAAGCATACTTTTTGTGCAGCAATGAACAAGGGTTGCAAGAGTGCCTACGTTTGCACATGACTGCTGAAAGTGCGTGTGTAACTTCTTTGTAGATATGATACAGTTCTGCTCTCTCCAGTTCATGCAAAGCAGTGCAGCAACTTTGCTTGCTGGCTTGCACTGCGTAAACTCTTTGTAAAACTCGGCCCGGATTCACTAAACGTTAATGCAACACAGCAAGGGAAGTTGCTGCACTGCATTGCATAAAAGGGAGAGAGCAGAAATACGCCATACTACTGAGATATGGAGCAGTTCTGCTCTCTTGTAGTGCTAGTACACTTCTGGCTGCCTAGTACCAATGCAGGCACCCTTGCGCCACGACGGAAGGGTATCTGCATAGTGGTCAGAATCCATGTTTACTGACTTTCACAAATATGTGTTTGCATCAAAAGATATGGGTGGGTGTACTGGAATGCTAATGCTCCACCCATGTACTGCCTTCCCGACGCTAGGTAATGCAAAGTGCTGTTTTGTGTTACTTATTGGAGAAAATCCCATGCAAAGCCATGCAAACCTTGATTTGCATGGCTTGGTGAATCTCAACATGGATTTTGTGTGGAGGCTACACCATAAAATTGGTGCAACCTCAACCCAAAAGCTTAGTAAATCTGCCCCCTGCCCAATGGGCCCTAGTATACAGCATGCGACATTTGGAAATTCCTGGGTTACCTTTGTTCTTTTTTGGTTGCTTCTCTCATGCGGGGGAGTTTGCATATTTATTATCACGAGCATTCCTCTTCAGCTTTTCTCAGGACTCTATGCTAGTGATGGCAAGGCGATTATGTGGATGGAAAGCTTTAGCTTTTCATACCTATCTCATTTATATACACACCCTCCTGATATTAAGGAAGTTATTGAGAAACTCCCATACAACATAAAATAGATGTTTTCAAATAGAAAGGAATTGTGATTGTTTTGTCAACTTAAACTTTTCTTGTCCTGCCTTTCATCGAAGATTTGTGTGGTGTGCGCATTGCAGTGGCAGCCCCTTCGCTAAGGCGGAGGAGCATTGACCCACTACTCTCGGAGCAGTGCAAAAGGAAAAATAAAGTGGGGTTTAGAATTGCGGGGTATGTTATAATGGACGGCGTTAAAATTATCGCCGGTTTAGCGGCAGAAAACTGCTGCTTAAGCGGCGATAATGGGCTTGATAATATGTCCTGGAGAATTCCAATAGATGCCCAGGTTCACACCAGAACATGGACTTCTATTGGAATTCTCAAGGGCATATTATCAAGCCCATTATCGCCGCTTTAGCTGCAGTTTTCTGCCGCTAAACCGGCGATAATTTTTGACGCCGTCCTTGGTAATATGCCCCTAAGAGAGTTTGTACTTCTTCCAAATAGACAAAAAATTTATTATCCAGCAGTTGATCTACACAAATTTAAAGTAATAGATTGACATGCGTGATTTGTGTGAATAAGAACACGCAACCGCAGTCCATGCAGGTAAGAGCAGGGGGGCCGTGAGACGGGTTGGGAAGAATTTTCGACAGACGATGACAGGGAAAATATATTATTTATTTAATTGTTCCTCGTGGTCATCTGATGAATCCCACCCAACAAGGCCCCACCACTCTTGTTTGCACGGGCCGCGGCTGAGAACGTGTGCACTTCCAATGCAAGTCCAGGCGCATGATGAGGCCCACCCAACGTTGATTCAGCGGCTTAAGATGGAGATGGATGCAGAGTTTATTCAGGCCAGAGTGGATGAAGAATGCTGAGTGATGACTGATCTACTGAACAGGCCTCGGTACTAGCTTCGGTACCTCACATCTTAGAGGCCACTTGCCCCAAGTTACTTGTACTGATGGTTCTACTCAGAACTCTAAACAAAAAAATAGTCAACCAGTGTGTCTTTGCAAAATAAAATTGGATATAGATCACCTGACATGCCATGCCTTTATTGTATAATAATAACCAACCAATTTACAACGTAATTGATTTTATAGCACTTGGAATGATGCAGAACTCAAATACAGGCCATTAAAAAAAACAAATTACTGATGCAATGCCAGCAATTAAATAATAATGAAACACATATGAATTGTCGACGTATACGTAATGACCCTTTTAATTTCTTACACGGAGCTTTATTACAGCCCAAATTGGGTGCTCGAGGTGCAGCTTATTAAAGATTGCTGACTGAATGTTATTATTAATCTTGATGAGATAACTGGCCTCACTCTGGCTGACATCTATTCCCAGGCTTTGTTTACTTGGCTGTAATACAATAGTACAAAAAAATCAAGAAGATTTATTAAACTGGCTCTACTTATAATCGGGAGGAAGAAACAATGTTGTAAGTGAGAGTCCATCCATCTTCTAAGGAACCTTTCTCCATTTTTACAATTGGCTTGTCAGATAAATAGGTAATACCACATGTAGTAAATACCATTGCTATAGAGTGCAGTATTTACTGGGTGCACCATTACCTGCCCGGCCTGAGTTCTACCGCTAAGAACAGCAGAGAACCCTGTAATACTGTGGGTTTCGCCTGTTCCAAGTTGCACAACTAAGGACATTGTGGTATTTTTCCTATTTTCCTACACAAATTCCCTCTGGTTTTGCCTGGTAAATACGGTTTAGTATGTTTGTGCTACTTGTAATTTTGATGTGGCTTAAGCTCCAGTTTGCGCATCATATGGGATTTGTGCAGCCTAGGGATTGAGGCTCTTTTTATGTTGTATTCACGTGGTGTAACATCCCGCCTACATCCCATCCAAGTCCTATCTGGCTGTTATACAATCACATCCTGCTCTCCAGACCCGTAGATCTTTCTTCTGAGACATAACTCCCTTCTTTTTGACAGCTCGTGACCATGCAGGGCACCCAGCCCCCATGCTTCCTCAGCATGACATGTGGGTGCACTACATAGTCTTTGATGGTGGTATATGGTATGCCATAGGTGATGCCATCTGTTAGATTTGATGTAGATTCAGATGCAGATTGTATACACATGACTTGGACATTCTAGATTTTGATGAAATACTGGAATAGGGTCACTGGAAGTATGGCATACCCCACTGTACGGGAGGGCTGCAGCAATCCCACCTGTCCATCCCCCCACCCCCAGGGAGGACTGCAGCAATCACACCTGTCCATCCCCCCACCACCAGGGAGGGCTGCAGCAATCACACCTGTCCACCCCCCCCACCCCCAGGGAGGGTTGCAGCAATCACACCTGTCCATCCCCCCACCCCCAGGGAGGACTGCAGCAATCACACCTGTCTGTCCCCCACCCCCAGGGAGGACTGCAGCAATCACACCTGTCCATCCCCCCACCCCCAGGGAGGACTGAAGCAATCACACCTGTCCAACCCCCCACCCCCAGGGAGGGTTGCAGCAATCACACCTGTCCATCCCCCCAACCCCAGGGAGGACTGCAGCAATCACACCTGTCTGTCCCCCACCCCCAGGGAGGACTGCAGCAATCACACCTGTCCATCCCCCCACCCCCAGGGAGGACTGAAGCAATCACACCTGTCCAACCCCCCACCCCCAGGGAGGGCTGCAGCAATCACACCTGTCCATCCCCCCACCCCCAGGGAGGACTGAAGCAATCACACCTGTCCATCCCCCCACCCCCAGGGAGGACTGCAGCAATCACACCTGTCCAACCCCCCACCCCCAGGGAGGGTTGCAGCAATCACACCTGTCCATCCCCCCACCCCCAGGGAGGACTGCAGCAATCACACCTGTCTGTCCCCCCACCCTCAGGGAGGGCTGCAGCAATCACACCTGTCCGTTCCCCCACCCCCAGAGAGGGCTGCAGCAATCACACCTGTCCATCCTCCCACCCCCAGGGAGGGCTGCAGCAATCACACCTGTCTGTCCCCCCACCCACAGGGAGGGCTGTAGCAATCTTACCTGTCCACCCCCCTGCTCCCAGGGAGGGCTGCAGCAATAACACCTGTCCAGCCCCCCAACCCCAGGGAGGGCTGCAGCAATCACACCTGTCCATCCCCCCACCCCCAGGGAGGGCTGCAGCAGTCACAACTGGCCGTCCCCCCACCCTGGGGAGGGCTGCAGCAATCACACCTGTCCAACCCCCCACCCCCAGGGAGGGCTGCATCAATCACAACTGTCCACCCCCCCACCCCCAGGGAGGGTTGCAGCAATCACACCTGTCCGTACCCCCACCCCCAGGGAGGGCTGCAGCAATCACACCTGTCCATCCCCCCCACCCCCAGGGAGGGCTGCAGCAATCACACCTGTCCACTCCCCACCCCCGGGGAGGTCTTCAGCAATCACACCTGTCTGTCCCCCAAATCCCAGGGAGGGCTGCAGCAATCACACCTGTCTGTCCCCCAAATCCCCAGGGAGGGCTGCAGCAATCACACCTGTCTGTCCCCCAAATCCCCAAGGAGGGCTGCAGCAATCACACCTGTCTGTCCCCTCACCCCCAGGGAGGGCTGCAGCAATCACACCAGTCCAACCCCCCACCCCCAGGGAGGGCTGCAGCAATCACACCGGTCCAACCCCCCACCCCCAGGGAGGACTGAAGCAATCACACCTGTCCATCCCCCTACCCCCAGGGAGGGCTGCAGCAGTCACAACTGGCCATCCCTCCACCCCGTGGAGGTCTGCAGCAATCACACCTGTCTGTCCCCCAAATCCCCAGGGAGGGCTGCAGCAATCACACCTGCCTGTCCCCGAAATCCCCAGGGAGGGCTGCAGCAATCACACCTGTCTGTCCCCTCACCCCCAGGGAGGGCTGCAGCAATCACACCAGTCCAACCCCCCCACCCCCAGGGAGGGCTGCAGCAATCACACCAGTCCAACCCCCCCACCACCAGGGACGGGTTGCAGCAATCACACCTGTCCATCCCCCACTCCCAGGGGGGCTGCAGCAATCACACCTGTCCATCCCACCCCCAGGGAGGGCTACAACAATCACACCTCTCCATCCCCAAACCCTCACGGAGGGCTGCAGCAATCACACCTGTCCATCCCCCACCCCCTTGGAGGGCTGCAGCAATCACACCTGTCTGTCCCCCCACCCCCAAAGAGGGCTGCAGCAATCACACCTGTCTGTCCCCCCACCCACAGGGAGGGCTGCAGCAATCACACCTGTCCATCCCCCCACCCCCAAAGAGGGCTGCAGCAATCACACCTGTCCATCCCCCCACCCCCAGGCTGGGCTGCAGCAATCACACCTGTCCATCCCCCCACCCCCAAAGAGGGCTGCAGCAATCACACCTGTCCATCCTCCCACCCCCAGGGAGGGCTGCAGCAATCACACCTGTCTGTCCCCCCACCCACAGGGAGGGCTGCAGCAATCACACCTGTCTGTCCCCCCACCCACAGGGAGGGCTGCAGCAATCACACCTGTCCATCCCCCCACCCACACGGAGGGCTGCAGCAATCACACCTGTCCGTCCCCCCACCCCCAGGGAGGGCTGCAGCAGCCACACCTGTCCATCCCCCACCCCCAGGAAGGGCTGTAGAAATCACACCTGTCCATCCTCCCACCCCCAGGGAGGGTTGCAGCAATCACAGCGGTCCATCCCCCCACCCACAGGGAGGGCTGTAGCAATCTTACCTGTCCACCCCCCTGCTCCCAGGGAGGGCTGCAGCAATAACACCTGTCCAGCCCCCCACCCCCAGGGAGGGCTGCAGCAATCACACCTGTCCGTCCCCCCACCCCCAGGGAAGGCTGCCGGAATCACACCTGTCCATCCCCCAACCCCCAGGGAGGGCTGCAGCAATCACACCTGTCTGTCCCCCCACCCCCAGGGAGGGCTGCAGCAATCACACCTGTCCATCCTCCCACCCCCAGGGAGGGCTGCAGCAATCACACCTGTCCGTCCCCCCACCCCCAGGGAGGGCTGCAGCAGCCACACCTTTCCATCCCCCACCCCCAGTAAGGGCTGTAGAATTCACACCTGTCCATCCTCCCACCCCCAGGGAGGGCTGCAGCAATCACAGCAGTCCATCCCCCCACCCACAGGGAGGGCTGTAGAAATCTTACCTGTCCACCCCCCTGCTCCCAGGGAGGGCTGCAGCAATAACACCTGTCCAGCCCCCCACCCCCTGGGAGGGCTGCAGCAAACACACCTGTCCATCCCCCCACCCCCAGGGAGGACTACAGCAGTCACACCTGTCCATCCCCCCACCCCCAGGGAGGGCTGCAGCAATCACACCTGTCCGTCCCCCCACCCCCAGGGAGGGCTGCAGCAATCACACCTGTCCATCCTCCCACCCCCAGGGAGGGCTGCAGCAATCACACCTGTCTGTCCCCCCACCCACAGGGAGGGCTGCAGCAATAACACCTGTCCATCCCCCCACCCCCAGGGAGGGCTGCAGCAGCCACACCTGTCTGTCCCCCCACCCCCAGGGAGGGCTGCAGCAATCACACCTGTCCATCCTCCCACCCCCAGGGAGGGCTGCAGCAATCACACCTGTCTGTCCCCCCACCCACACGGAGGGCTGCAGCAATCACACCTGTCCATCCCCCCACCCACAGGGAGGGCTGCAGCAATAACACCTGTCCATCCCCCCACCCACACGGAGGGCTGCAGCAATCACACCTGTCCGTCCCCCCACCCCCAGGGAGGGCTGCAGCAGCCACACCTGTCCATCCCCCACCCCCAGGAAGGGCTGTAGAAATCACACCTGTCCATCCTCCCACCCCCAGGGAGGGCTGCAGCAATCACAGCGGTCCATCCCCCCACCCACAGGGAGGGCTGTAGCAATCTTACCTGTCCACCCCCCTGCTCCCAGCGAGGGCTGCAGCAATAACACCTGTCCAGCCCCCCACCCCCAGGGAGGGCTGCAGCAATCACACCTGTCCGTCCCCCCACCCCCAGGGAAGGCTGCCGGAATCACACCTGTCCATCCCCCAACCCCCAGGGAGGGCTGCAGCAATCACACCTGTCTGTCCCCCCACCCCCAGGGAGGGCTGCAGCAATCACACCTGTCCATCCTCCCACCCCCAGGGAGGGCTGCAGCAATCACACCTGTCCGTCCCCCCACCGCCAGGGAGGGCTGCAGCAGCCACACCTGTCCATCCCCCACCCCCAGGAAGGGCTGTAGAATTCACACCTGTCCATCCTCCCACCTCCAGGGAGGGCTGCAGCAATCACAGCAGTCCATCCCCCCACCCACAGGGAGGGCTGTAGCAATCTTACCTGTCCACCCCCCTGCTCCCAGGGAGGGCTGCAGCAATAACACCTGTCCAGCCCCCCACCCCCTGGGAGGGCTGCAGCAAACACACCTGTCCATCCCCCCACCCCCAGGGAGGACTACAGCAGTCACACCTGTCCATCCCCCACCCCCAGGGAGGGCTGCAGCAGCCACACCTGTCTGTCCCCCCACCCCCAGGGAGGGCTGCAGCAATCACACCTGTCCGTCCCCCCACCCCCAGGGAGGGCTGCAGCAATCACACCTGTCCATCCTCCCACCCCCAGGGAGGGCTGCAGCAATCACACCTGTCTGTCCCCCCACTCACAGGGAGGGCTGCAGCAATCACACCTGTCTGTCCCCCCACCCACAGGGAGGGCTGCAGCAATAACACCTGTCCATCCCCCCACCCCCAGGGAGGGCTGCAGCAGCCACACCTGTCTATCCCCCCACCCCCAGGGAGGGCTGCAGCAATCACACCTGTCCGTCCCCCCACCCCCAGGGAGGGCTGCAGCAATCACACCTGTCTGTCCCCCCACCCACAGGGAGGGCTGCAGCAATCACACCTGTCCGTCCCCCCACCCCCAGGGAAGGCTGCCGGAATCACACCTGTCCATCCTCCCACCCCCAGGGAGGGCTGCAGCAATCACACCTGTCCATCCCCCCACCCCCAGGGAGGGCTGCAGGAATCACACCTGTCCATCCCCCAACCCCCAGGGAGGGCTGCAGCAAGTACACCTGTCCATCCCCCCACCCACAGGGAGGGCTGCAGCAATCACACCTGTCTGTCCCCCCACCCACAGGGAGGGCTGCAGCAATCACACCTGTCCGTCCCCCCACCCCCAGAGAGGGCTGCAGCAGCCACACCTGTCCATCCCCCACCCCCAGGAAGGGCTGTAGAAATCACACCTGTCCATCCTTCCACCCCCAGGGAGGGCTGCAGCAATCACAGCGGTCCATCCCCCCACCCCACGGAGGGCTGCAGCAATCACACCTGTCCGTCCCCCCACCCCCAGGGAGGGCTGCAGCAGCCACACCTGTCCATCCCCCCATCCCCAGGGAGGGCTGCAGCAGCCACACCTGTCCATCCCCCCACCCCCAGGGAGGGCTGCAGCAATCACACCTGTCCATCCCCCCACCCCCAGGGAGGGCTGCAGCAGTCACACCTGTCTGCCCCCCA
Source organism: Triturus cristatus (assembly GCF_964204655.1). Lineage (NCBI taxonomy): Eukaryota > Metazoa > Chordata > Amphibia > Caudata > Salamandridae > Triturus > Triturus cristatus. Next base: position 504,787,557 of record NC_140582.1, read on the forward strand.
CCCCCAGGGAGGGCTGCAGCAATCACACCTGTCCGTCCCCCCACCCCCAGGGAGGGCTGCAGCAATCACACCTGTCCGTCCCCCCACCCCCAGGGAGGGATGCAGCAATCACACCTGTCTGTCCCCCGACGCACAGGGAGGGCTGCAGCAATGACACCTGTCTGTCCCTCCACGCCCAGGGAGGGCTGCAGCAATGACACCTGTCTGTCCCCCCACCCCCAGGGAGGGCTGCCGCAGTCACAACTGGCCGTCTCCCCACCCTGGGGAGGGCTGCAGCAATTACACCTGTCTGTCCCCCCACGCCCAGGGAGGGCTGCAGCAATGACACCTGTCTGTCCCCCCACGCCCAGGGAGGGCTGCAGCAATGACACCTGTCTGTCCCCCCACCCCCAGGGAGGGCTGCAGCAGTCACAACTGGCCGTCTCCCCACCCTGGGGAGGGCTGCAGCAATCACACCTGTCTGTCCCCCCACGCCCAGGGAGGGCTGCAGCAATGACACCTGTCTGTCCCCCCACCCACAGGGAGGGCTGCAGCAATCACACTTGTCCATCCCCCGACCCCCAGGGAGGACTGCAGCAATCACACCTGTCCATCCTCCCACCCCCAGGGAGGGCTGCAGCAGCCACACCTGTCCATCCCCCCACCCCCAGGGAGGGCTGCACCAATCACATCTGTCCGCCCCCCCCAGGGAGGGCTGCAGCAATTACACCTGTCCATCCCCCCACGCCCAGGGAGGGCTGCAGCAATCACACCTGTCCATCCCCCCACGCCCAGGGAGGGCTGCAGCAGACACACCTGTCTGTCCCCCACCCCCAACAATAATGTGTTTTTTATCTTCAGGAGTCTGCTGATGATATTAGAAGATACTATTTCAAAACAAACAGAGATAACATCTAAGTATCTTTGATTTATAATTTTGGCCCTAACTCTAACCTATCTCTACTCTCGTACCTGAACGACCTGCACACACGGCTATGCCATTCCCCAGTGCCAGCACATACTCTTACATACCAGTATTGCAGACAGATGAGGAAAATACACTCTCTAGATTGCATATAACTTAAGTTGTGTATAACAAATCTCCTCAACACTAAAATATGTGCACTTAACTTTGATTTTGGAAATGTATGAGCGGCTTGGTCAAGGGAGAAGGCGTTTAAAGGTGGTCCCAAAAGTTGCTTCTTCAATTCAGATTCCCATTTGGATTTTTTGACAAGAGAGAACACAAAAGGCTAGGCCCTGGGCCATGCCCAGTCCGTACCAGAGGCAGAGGAATGCCCCCAATGTTTAATGGAAGGGCACCCCCTGGGGCTAATGTTGCTAAAGATGGGCAAAGGCCAGTGCCATTGGGCATTGAGACCGAGGGAGCTCAGTACATTTCATGACCAAAGGCTTTGCACTGCACTAAGGCACTGAGGAAGTTGAACCCATGCATTAGTCCCTCTCCAAATGGTGTTTTTTGAGAGGTAATGTGATATGCGATGTAACCGGTGATAAATGGCACCACTCCCCATGCCTTTTAGGCTCCGTGGACCCCATCCTCCTTGACAGCTTTTAATAAAATTGGGCATGGTCTTTGCTAGGCCTGGTAGACCCCATCCCCCGGGGCAATTGTGTTTTTTCGGGGCCAAGTTTTACATTTTGGGGGGGGGGGGGTGCAGCCCCCCCTCCCGTAGCCAGCCACCGGCTCATTAGCCACCTCATTTCGAGCATGGGAAAACACATTGACTTACTAGGGAGGACCGTGTGAGGCCATGCCAGATCATGTCTTTTGTCACCCACTGCCACACAGAGCATTGCTGTACTGGAGAGGAAAAACAAATGTATGCATTTGGTGGCTACAAAAATCCCAACAGGTCAGGGACACTGCTTTTTTGTTTCCCATAAACATTCCCACTTTGGTGGTTTGGGTTTGCGAAACAAAATAAAAAGCTGATCTGCTCTTCATGCCATGGCATACCAGCCATCATTGTTTATCCAAAAGACTTCCTGCTATGTTGGCAGTGGCTCCGACCTGTAGTGTCAGAGGGAACATTCAGATATAGCAGCTCGGTTGTCGCAGGGCACTAGCCTTGCATTGGCTGGCTCGCCTATCATACCTTTCAATGGGGTGCTAGGCTTCTTTTATAACTAAATGACTCTCAGATCCCATTCATTAACTTCTGTGGTGAGAGCCTTCGTCTATGTCAGTTATGATCCAAGAGGCCATGAGTCACCTCCCTACCTCCTGAATCAAGGGAGTATTTGGAAAAATGAAACGCCCCCACATGGAAGCTCATCCTAAATTGCAGTAAGTGAGCGAGCAACGTGAGCAAGTGTCAAGCTATGTAGGAGAGTTTGTGGGTCACCCTTAAAAAGTATTGCAAAAAAGATGCTACATGATACTTTCATAGCATTTTACATCCCTTAAATTATACTTCCACATATATTTCCTTCCTCCATTCCTTTCATTAATCTATCCTTATGTCTTTCTAGCCGTCCATCTTTCCTACGACGTTCGATCTTCCTGTTCATCCTTCTGTTTTTCATTCCTTCTATTCTTGGGTAGTTCCTTTCATTACATTTTTCTTTTCACCCTTGCTCCCTTTCTGACTTCCTTGCTTTCATAATTTCATTTTTCAATCCATTCTTCCTTGATTTTATCTATACTTCTATTGTTCTATATTTCCTTCAATCTTTCATCTGTAATTTCCTTTCCATCCTCCAGATTTATTTCACTTTCATTTCCTTCCTTACGTCTTTACTATTTCATCTTCTTTTCCAAGCTTCTTTTCATCTTCTTCCACTATTATGAGGACTTTTCCATCCTCCTATCTTTACACCCTTCCTACGACTCTTCACTCTTTATTTTCATCTCCTCCCTTTCTTTTACCCAACTCTTAATTTGTAAAAGGATAAGTGCTGAGCCCCAAAGGCTTTCTCAGATGCCCTCGGCCTGTGTGATTGAATGTCAGTGTGCCGAATACCAAGGCTACATAGTCTTGATTCCACCTCATGCCTCTTTAATCCAACACCAGACACACCCTGCACTTTGATCTCACTCTTTCCAAATTCTTTTTTGTCACTACTTTGTCACGGTTTGTTGTCTTTCTCCTTCTCCCCCTTCTGTGTTTTCCACTCTCTTGTGCTAGGTCAAAGTTTGATTTGCAAAAGTAAGTGCTGGTCGCCACACATTAATGCTGGTGAGCCCCACATGCACCCACAGGCTCAAATTAGGCGCTGCTTCAATCTTTATTGTCATCTTCTTCGTTCATTCCATTTTTCTTTTGTGTACTCATTCTATTTGCCTTTGCTAGCCAGTTTTATAATTTCTCATTCGCTCTCCATGGTACCTAGCTTTTCTGGCACCCCAACAGTGCTGCCAGCTGTATCCTCTTGTACTTATTAGCTTCTGAGGAGAGACTTGGAGTCAAAGATCAAAGCTGAGAGAGACCATACATTACTTTCTAGTGAGACCCTTGCAGGGCCGGCTTTAGGGCAGTGCGACTGGTGCGGTCGCACTGGGCGCTGACCTGCGGAGGGGGGCACTGTGACCTCAGGGGGGCGCTGTTTTTAGCAATATCTTATGATGGGAGAGACAAGGGGCACTTTTGCAGGTGGTATGGAGAGAATCCGAAGAGGTGGTCATGGGATGTGAGGGCGCCAAAAGTGATTGTCACACAGGGCGCCATCAGTGCTAAAGCCGGCTGGACCCTTGTTCACCCCATTTCCCTCCATTTCCTGCTTTGTTGTAACCGAGTAAGGAGGTGGTTCTCATTGCCCTTGGGAGGTAAAGTTTTTTACTGATCTATGTACTTCCCCTCGCTCCCTCGAATTGAGGGTCTGGCAAATTTGTGACAGGCTATAATGATTTTTAAATATGTAACTGAGGCTCTTTTAATTGTTTCACTTGAATTACTTTGCCTCATCTTAACCTTTTTACCAGTGCTGCCTCTTTCCATTAAATTGTCAACTCTGGAACCACGCAATGCATGGATTTTCGTACATGTAGCGCAGTACCATGCACTTTGCATGTTTCTCACCTTTTTGTTTACCCTTTGGTAATTTGTTTACGGATTTCCTTCTGTGTATAACGTTTCTCTTCACTGCCCATTGGTTTCGAGAGCTGTGACTGGCAATAAGAATCACAGCAACTCCTGCGGTATCTTGTTACTCAAAGGTCCTTTGAGGGAGACCCATTGAAAGGTATGTTGCTGGTCCTGCTGAGACATGATATCCGTGTTGTACAAGTTCACTGTAGCTTTTTCGTGGAAAATGTGTTTTTTACAAAAATAAAAGGAAATGAAAATTTCAGACTAATTTCCTAAACCTATGGATTTGAAATCTCCACACTATGGAAAATTTACGTATATAATGTTATAGAAAATGTCTGCGATTTACACAGTTTCATGCATAAATATTACGTCAGGCACGTGCATCAGTAAACCACTCATGGGTCCCCACAATGCGCAGGCGTAACCCAACATCAGAGATTTACCACTTTACCTGTAAACCAAGCTTTAAAATCCTAAAATTTCAACTGAACAATGTAAACACAGTTGTGCTACAACCATTCGCGAACAGGCGATTAAGAACGGCTCTGTTAAAACATGTTCTGCCTCACAATATTTTTACACAAAAGTGTTAAAAAAACATGTTTGACCAAGTAAAAATATGGTCATGGTACACACAGGCTTTCACTATTCTCAGGAAAATTACGCTGTGCCAGATTAAACGATAGTACAACTGTCCATGACACTAAGTGTTATTAGGTCTTCAGTGTGGGATTAAAGGGAAAATGTCTGGTCAACAGGCAATGTGGCTTTCATTTTACAACTCCCTGGAGGACTTTCATTATCCTCTGCATCAATCCTCGCGTGTCGACAACTCAAGGTCGGCTCTGCTAGAATCTTCCAGACTCTAGCTTCAGGAGGCGAATGCGCAGCCGCACAAGAGGCTCACCGAGGCACCTCTGACTCCACTTTGCTACCTGAGAAAGTCAGACACCTGATTCTCCATTATTTCTGACCTTTCCCTGGGTGAAAAGATGGCCCACTGGGTCAGCTAGGAAGGTGGTTTCTTCGCACATGTACCACCTCTCTCGTCTCCCTCCGCACCCGCGTTATCACTGCACGTTCAAAGCAACATGACTAAACTATATCTGAAAAAGCTAACCAGTTCTAGGATTAGAAAGGTAAAAACTTTTACCGTTTTTGATTCGGGGAGGTGTGAATACATGACAACGTGAACATGCTGCTGTTTCACTTTGTGAAAAGGCAGTCGAGTAATTAGTTTACGCTGAAATAAGTGCCCCTGGTTTTATCCAGGTGCTGCAGAGGAAGAATTCTCATTCTAGTGGGGTTTTTTTGCATGCACGCTCACAATTCTGGGAACGACGGTTTGAAACAAAATGTCTTTAATAGTGTCTTTTTCCTACCCTGTGCAGTAAACTAAACAGCTTCTGTTTAATAAGCTCTTCTTACAGTTTTTGTTCAATATTATACAAACATTATGCTAACATGAACCTAATCTTTGTAGTATTGATTAATAAAACACATAAAAAGGGGCTGATTATAGGAGCTGGCAAAAGCATTCAATAAAAGGCACTATTTTTATCTGGCTAGAAAGAGTCTTAGCTGTGCCAGCGCTCATGCAGTCACAAAAGCCCTACAAGGAAAGCGGCTTTGGCTCCTCCCCCTTATTCTAAGCAGGCATAGGCCTCAGCAGCTCGTCAGTTTGCTCTTTTGAAAGTGTTTCCAGGTTCAGCAGCACTACATCCCACCCATCACACTACATCAGGGGACATTCAGCAAGCAGACATTACGCCCAGTCCCATTCGTCGGTCAGGTAAGTTTGTGAAGCTAGGTAGGATGAATAGTGTTTTAACATCCATGTCAACTGATAACACTATAGGCATCTCTGACTATGCATTTGAGTAAGGTTTGTTAAAATGTGACTCTATACCACAATACATACATCATGTTCAGCATGTCTCACCAACAGGTATAATGGATGAAGTTACAAATCTGATAACGTTGTGCTTATATCACAACGTGCAGCCTTTATTTTCTGTTCTTCTTTTATAGGTATATGCATACATCTCCTGTCACCTTCTGAATCTGCCCATGTTCCAATTACAACCAATCATAGAGTGATGTGTCCTTTGTTACAGTATCTAACAGTCTCTTACATCACGTCAAAGTCCTTCCCCTTCTACCTGTCACCCAGAACACCTAGAATTTTTAGTCACTGCCTCATAATAACACGTGGATATCATCATCATCATCATAGTCTTTATTCGAAGATTCAAATTCATAAAAGACACAAATATCACAAAAATACAATTACATTAAAAGCATCGTAACGGATGCAGAGACCGTAAAATCCATCATATAATAAATATTAAAATATGAATATAAAAAGACATTAAACAATAAATCCAACGACTAGATGGTGAAATAACATGGAAAATGCAGAGAATTAAAAAGCAAGAAAATACCATGGCCCCACCATGCAAAAGCTCGGTAGGAAACTAACAAAGTGAGCGTGTCAGTTTATTCCTTAAATACCATGCCCAGCCCAGATATTTGGCAAGACCGACAGAAATAATTGGTAGGGTATTGGTACGTAAAATCCTTAAGGCCACAAGACTACTCCTTGTGCCCAAAACTTTGCACAGAGGGGACAACCAGATACGTCTTGGATCAACATAAGCGGGGCAGACAAACAGGAAGTGACCAATTGATTCAGTCTGCATGCCACATGCAGGGCATATATCACTACCTGCACTTGACCACCTACTTGTATGGGACCTGAGTGGCAAAGAACCTACTCGTAACTGGAAATATAATTTCCTGTCACTTGGTTTAGTAATCAAGTCCCAATAGGTTTCCAGAACTGGAGTAACCTTTACCTCCAGGTACCAATTAGTCATCCAAGAACAATTGACTTGGCTCCAAGTCTTGTAATCAATATGTTCCCAATATAACGTTTTCAAGACACTCTTGGAAGGGAATGTCGCAGACATTGGATCGCTCCACAGCCCCACCAAACCCAAGTCTACAAGGGCCGCACGAAGCTTCCTCAGCCAACCGATCTTATGAGATGTATCAGACTTAATAACATCCATAAGCCCCCTGGCATAGGAGGAGAGCTCCGGAGTAGACCACAACCTCCGCCAGAATAAAACCGGACGGAGATTGGCTAGTTCCAGGATAGCTCTCCTACCTAGGTCATATCTTAGAGGAACCAAAGGAGTACTCTGTGGAAGGCCTATAATACTGCGTAGGAATTTATTTTCAACTACCGTTAATAGGCTTAACGAGTCAAAGCCCCATAACTCTGCCCCATACAAGGCAGAGCTTAAAGCCTTTGCCTCATAAACTTGAAGCACAGGTTTAATCGGTTTGGTAAGCGAAGTTTTAAACTCGTTGTGTAGGACCCCAGTAATCTGCCGAAATTTCAGGGAGGTCATCATGACATGCTTACTCCACTTGGTGTCGTTAGTTATGTGCATACCAAGATATATAAAGCTGTTGACCTCCTCTAGTGGCTGGGCATTCATAAAGAACTTCCTCACTCTGTAACTAGGGGGTGGATTAAAAACCATAAGTTTGGTCTTGGATACATTTACTTCCAAACCCTGGGCAAGGCAAAAGTCATCAAAGACAGACAGGGCTCTTTGCAAACCACTTGGCGTTTTAGACACAATAAGAGTGTCGTCCGCAAACATCAATATTGGGGTAACTATCCCTGCCAACTTAGGAGCGCCTGTAGAGACACTAAGCATACGATCTACGATCCCATTTATATACAAGGAGAAGAGCGTCGGGGCCATGGTACAACCTTGGCGTACGCCGCGCTTAACAGGGAACTCAGGAGTAACTTCATCAAAACCTCCCCATTGGACTTTAGCAAAGTTGGACTCGTGTAGTCTCATAACCAGGGTCAAAACTTCCGGAGGAAGCCCCAACTTTGCTAGAACAAGCCACAGCCTTGAGCGTGGAACTAAGTCAAAGGCAGCTCTTAAGTCGACAAAAGCAACAAAGAGACTGCCTTTCCCCAGAGTCACAACCTTCCAATATAATTGGATGAAGCGAAAAACCTGGTCCACTGTGCTAATGGATCTACGAAAACCAGCTTGAAATGTAGACAGGACCCCGTTATTCTCTTCCCAATCTAGTATAAATTCAGGACCATCCTCCCGATGATCTTCTGAATTGTATCTATCAGACTAATCGGTCTGTAATTACATGGGAGAGCCTTGTCTCCTTTTTTGAAAACTGGAATAACAATAGCACGCCCCCAAGATTTTGGTACAGGGGCACCTTCAGCCACCGCGTTAGCCACTAGTGCAATGTACTTACTCCAGCAGGTTCGATTCTGGAGAAAGACATCGGACGGAACCCCGTCAGATCCAGGTGCACGTCCAGTAGCTACCGAAGCCAAGACAATTTGGACATCTATGGGGCTAAAAGGACCTTTGTTGTAAAAAACATGTGGGATTGTCACAGAGGGAATATGTAAAAGGCTACAGGCATATTGAGGCTTGAAATACTTAAACCACTCATCCTGCATCACATAATTTGAAAGAGTGTCAGGCAAGCCACCCCTGTTCCATTTGATAATATTCCAAAACGTTCTAGCATCCTTCCCATAACTTGCTCCCTTCAGGTCTTGCCAGAAAAGCTCATCCCAGTTTTTTTTGGCTTGTACAAGGCATTTTTTGTATGCCTGCCTTGCTATCTGAATGCTACTCCTGTGACCGTTTGAGAGAGCAGCAGCTAAATTAGCTCTTGCATTTCTACATTCCCCGTCATACCAGCGGAGCCGCCTAGGAGGAAGCTTTTTATTTTTAGTGACTGGCTTTATAAAATATCCCTTTAATCCTTCAAAAAATAATTCATGAACGCCGGTTACTTGAGTCAGACCTTCACCAGAGGCCGCTACAACCTCTAGATGCAAGTTAACTCTAGCCAACTCGGCGTAAATTTTTGCTATGGACATGTCATTAGTTGCCACCTCCCGCCACCTGAGCCTACGCATGTTATTAGTGGGAACGACTTCTGGCGGATTAAGTTCAATTATATCAGCTACAACAGAAGTACCACTCCACCAATGGTGAGTGACACAGATAGGATTATGGTCGCTCTCAACTCTGGGTTCCACCACCATGTCTTTGATGGAATGCCATAAGTTCTTACAGCAGAGGACATAATCAATCCTACTTTTAGAGCGGCCATTATCAAAGGTATTAACACCCAACTTATCCCCCTGGGTTCTGGCATTCAGAGCCCTAAGACCGTGCTCATAACAAAGGGAGTTTATCTGGACTATGACCTCCGACCATCGTTTGATTGGAGGGAGAGCCAGACCTGGAATATCCCATAGGCGATCCTCCTCAGGATCAAGTCCCCATTCTGAATCCGAGGCTAGTAGGGGTTCGAACGTAACGTTAAGATCTCCCGCAATGATCGTGCCCTTCATACTACAATAGGCATCCATAAGGGAATCCAGAGTGACCAGGACTTGCGACCTTTTCCCCTTTGTCCCTCTGAGATAGAGGTTGAAAATAACCAGGTCCCGCTTTGAGGCCAAAGGCAGCCTAATTAGTTGAATATCCAGGGACCCGGACGGCAACTCACTGGCCTTGGGAAATAGAGCCTGACGTGCCCAGGTAGTTAAGCCACCCATAGGACGGCCTTTGAGGCCCTTAGATGCTGGGACATGGAAGTTTAAGTAGCCTGGCAAGAACAAAGGCTCGACGGACCATGTCTCCTGAAATAAGCAGACATCAAAGTTACCTATGAACTCTACCCATGCGGGAGAATCCATCTTCGCCCTGAGGCCAGCAACATTCCAGGAGATCAAGGATCCAAAGCTAAATCCCAACAACCTATTCTGGGCAGCAAAACAAGATGTGACTTCCTGTGAACTCACAGGCTGTATATACTAAACTGAACCAGGGGAGGAACATCTGGGTGATCCAGTGACTTATCAACAGTAAGGCAAACACCCCCGGTAGCTGTTAGACTAAGATGACTTAGTTCCGGTCAATCTATATCTTCCAAGTTTCGCACACCATTATTACTATTGGAAGGCAGAGCAAGAGACCCGTAGTTAAATCCTCTCCCCAACCAGGCGTGGCCCCTCCTATCCTCTTGAGTAATGGGTTGCATATAAAAGAAGTGTAAATCATGCACCTGGATCCCCGAATGAGACCAGAAAGGAGCATGATCACATATAAAACTGGCAACACGACTGTCTTTGAAGTTGATGATAATAGACTCACCCAAAACATCTTTGGGTCGTGGTCCTACCCAGCTAACCCTTCTAACAAACAAGATTTTCCCATCCATGTTATTGGGGATAGGCGTGTTCTTGTTTAGCCAGTGGATCACTTTGTTCTTTAGTTCTTCAAAGGATTCGGGTTTTGAACTTTTTGGTTCGGGGACACCAGTTAATACCACCACATAAGGAAGAGACTGGGGTGGTAGATGGATATGGGCCAGGGAAGAATGAGAAGTACTTTCAATGGGACCAATTCGAATGTCAACTTTAGTGTGATCAACCCCTGAGTCAATAGTTGTCTGGGGAGCCTTCTTAGTAGGTGCACAATTTTTATCCCTTAGCTTTGAAGGATCGAGGCCCGAACTAACAAGTGTTGGCACAGGGTGTTTACCAGAAGGATCAGGGGCAACAGATGGAGGGGTAACTGAGGATATAGAACTAAGGTTATCGCAAGCTTTTGTAGTAAGTTTAACTACATTCTTTAGTGAACAAAAGTTGTCAAGAATAATCTGTTCTAGATTGTCAACTTTTTCGCTAACCAATTTAATTCTTTCCAGAAGGGGCAGCATCAAGGATCGAACCACCTGCTCAATCAAGGGAAGCATATAATTGGCTTGTGGCCGATCCGGTGGGCTATTAGAGGCCTCGCCAGAGGCCGGACACTCTTCATGGAGGGGGGTGACAGGCACAGACACATTTTTAGAGGTTTTAAGGATTTTACTCTGTCTTGCACCTTGGGCGTCCATACCTCTCTTCCTCTTCGGAATAACTAATCTAGGTGCTTTAGTTGCTTTATTGTTAGCCCTAGTTAGCGGAAGGGTAACTACAGGGCTTTCAGGGCCCTCGATAAGATGGGGGGGATTATTAACTTCAATGGCGCTGGTACTTTGCAATGATATAATGGAACTAGGATCAAGGGTTCTATGCTGTAGCTGTTCGCCACAGGTTTGGTCAACTGACCTGACTGGTGACTTAGCCCGTGCCAATGCGCCAATTGATGACCGCCTGGTATACATAGGCTCAACAGAGAGACGGCGTTCAGTGATAGAAATTTCATGTTCAAGCACGGAAACAGCTCTAGTAATGAACCGATCCAGAGTACCAGTCACTGAAGCAGTCCCCGTTGCGCGCTTACCTTTCCCTGCCATGTTACAACATACACGGGAATGAGCAACAGTGTAAATACAGTAATTGAATACTCAACTTCGGTCGCAACAAGCCACGAGTCTTACTAGTCTTACTTGTCAGTTACGTAAGCTCAGGGGAATGGCCCAGCCCAGCCTCTGTCAGCCCCTGACGGCCACAGATGGTCCCGCCCTTGTCCCGGGCTTCGCCCGGGCTCGTTCCCGCGCGCGTTCCGCGCTGCGGAATCAGTAAAGGATAGATATAGAGGCAGAGGGCGGGTGGCCGAGTAAGGCGGGCCAAGCCACAGGTGGAAGCAGCAGAGGGCGCCTGGGTAATGGAGTCTTCCTCCCTTCCCCGCAGCAATGGCCAGAAACAGCAACGGAGGTTCAGCGCAAGCACAGAACCACAGGTAATCACACTGCTGGATACAATGTTGCAGAAAACACCAAAGGTCTTTCAAAGACGAAGCGTGACCCGCGCCACGGGTTCCGCGTGGATATAACCTCATAGAATGTGTGATGTGAAATTGTAGTACTTTGTATGTGACTATCTCTACAACTGCAGTGGTAAAATGGCCTCTGGTGTCCACACTACATCACACTATATCAGGGGCCATCTGGTAATCAAGAAATACGCCAACTACCATCCGTTGGTCAGGTAGGTCTGTAATCCTAATACATATACAACTATCTAAATCAATTTTCATCTCATCTCATTGACGTCCTTTCCCATGTCAATTAAATGTCTGTTTATGATTTACTTCATCCATGTTGAAGTAATATGACATATCTCTCTTTTACTTTTATCTGCATTGATACAAGTTGTCATACCTATCACAGTTGCCCTCGGGGGTCAGGGGTTTTCTTTTATGTTGTTGGTTTCTGTCAGGGGTTTTCTTTTGTCTTGTTGGTTTCTGAGTAGGGGAGTCAACCCCTGTATGTCTTTAAACCTCCCTTCCTGTGTTTTGATTGATTGAATAGCTACGGCTGTGGGCTTCTATTTTCCTTTGATCCAGGTGACTCTGGTTTACCTTATTGCTCCTAATATCCTTGCATCATGACTGACTTCACCGGATTAGCCTATGATGAGCCTGTTGTTCAAGATTCTAATCACCCCAAGTCTTTTAGACACCCCCATGACAAAGAACTTAAAACAAGCAGATGACTTGACTAAACTATTGGCACTTAATAGGACACACACTGGAACCACGATCCATGGAGCTATCAAGACAGAATATCTTCGGGGCAATTGTGCCCGACTGTCCTTATTGTTATTAGTGCTCCAAGACTGTTCCTTGAAGACAAAGCCTTCAGGAAAGACTGGTACCTGATTGCCTAGTGCTGTACCAGGAACTGGTTGATCATTATTACCAGCACATCAAATTGGTTCGCTGATGCCATTCTTATTGAGATCCAAGTTCTTGAGAATCAGCTGAAAACCACCATCTCAGCCACACTCTTCAAGAAACACTCTGAGGAGAAAAACAAGACCACCAAGGACTACAAAGAATCCTTATCGTCATCGAAAATCAAGAAGTTTCAAAAAGATCTGGCATGTTCCTCCTTAGAAAAGGTTTATTCATACACCACTGATGATTACAAACCACCAGAATTCACTCCACATGGGCGTGGATGTCGTTCAGGTTACTCAACCTCAGACTCACATCAATGGTCGAGCGACTCTGACTCCAACAGGTCACAACAGTCTACATCTTGGAGGGGAGGTTGAGGGAGATGATGGGGAAATACCACCACAACAACGGTGGTGGCTGCTGGCACCATGGAATTACTCGATGCCCCCATACCATCAACCTATGCCACATTTCCAACCTCCTCCACCCCCTTTCCATAACCACACTTTTTTAGAACAGGGTTGGGGCAGATCAAGAGGAACAAGGGGCGGTAACAACCCCACGTACATTGGAGTCCTTTGCTGTCTCCACGCCACACACTGAGCATGACCAAAACCAATGCCTAACCGAGCACCAGCAGCGTGACAACTTAATTGTAAACGTGAGCAAACGCATCTTGACTACACATGAGTCTAAGCCACTTAATAGAGGCTTGGGATTCTCCCTACATACCAGGGCAACAATTTCCTGATCCATCAAGAATTGTAACAATTCTTTTGAAAAATTCGATTGCAATTTTTCTTTGCAGGAAATGAAAAAACACGACTACTGACCAACCATCTAATACCAACCTCTGCAAAAAGACCACCTTTAATCCTCCACCACATTTTGTACCCTCTGAGGTTATAACCTTATAAAAAGCAGCTTTGAAGGATCTTGAGTTGAGTACAACTCTTAGTAAACAACCTTTCATAACTTGTCCATACAAGAACAACAGGCTCTGAAGACTTTAGGTATGGATGATTCCATAACAATAAAACCAGCAGACATAGGGGCTGCCATAGTGATTTTGATAATCACCACCTATAGGGCTGAATACCTAAGACAGCTTGGCATACATAGTGCCTTCCACCCTTTGAAAACGGGCCATACCAAAGATACTTCAAGCTGTGATCCCCTCTATGGTCGAGGACACAAAAGATAATGGTTGGCTGACCTCGAAAGAGGCTGAATTTCTGATTAATAATGATCAGGTCATTACATATTTTTATGTCCTACCAAAAATCCACAAACCCCTATGGGACCTCTTGGCTGACCGATCATCTCTGTCTTTGGGTCCCTGTTAGAACCACTTTCCTAATTTGTGGATTTCTTCCTAAAACCTCTGGTATGAGAAATGCCAGCATGTTTACAGGGCACCAAGGATGTGCTCCGCCTTCTATCTGAGGCTCAGTGCAACACTGAAATCAACTTTCTCATATCAATCTGCAAGTACAGACACTGATGACCATAGAAACCTTTCTAAGGTCCAGGGACCTGGACACTCTGACCCTAGTATCTTTCATCATGCACTGTGCAACACTATTTATGAAAGAGAACTTCTTTCAATTTGAGGATGGCTTATACCTAAAAATCTCTGGGAGTTCAATACGCAGTACCTTTGCCCCTAGTCTAGCGAACCTCTACATGCACTCTTTTGAGACAGGAGAAGGTCTGGTATCTAAGAATCTCTACTATTCCAACATTCTGCAATGGAAGCGTTATATAGATGATATTTTAGTCATTTGGCGCGGTGATGCTGACTCTATCACTGCTTTACATCGATGGCTGAATTCGTGCAAAATAATCTTGAAATTGACTTGCGAATATAGCCAGGAGTGCCTTTCATTTCTAGACCTATGGATTTATCAATCCTCTGGAACTTTGTTGACATAACTGTACAAAAAACCTATGGCCAAGATTGCCCTGCTTGCATACGTGAGCTACTATCCTAGGACCCTAAGGGACAATCTTACATTTGAACAGTTCCTACATATACGGCGGAACTGCTCAGACATCCAGAAACACAAAACTCACACGGCTAACTTATCTTCCCAACTTCTGGATCGCCAAGGCCCACCATCACTGGTACATAAATCAGCAAAAAGAGCAATGAATAATAACTGTGACGCTCTTTTAGAAATACGACCATCGAAAGAGATCATAGAGCGACTAGTCTGTGATAATACTTTCTGCAGTGCATCAGGCTTGATTAAGAAATACATCAACAAGAATTGGCACATCCTGAATAAAGGGACCCGGTCCCTACCACAACCACTCTTCGCATTCAGACATAGTGGGAACTTGAAAGACAAGTTAGTGCCCACTAGATCAAGGACCATAAATGCGAACAAACTAAATACTCTTTGGGGATTACCACCCGTGAAAGGATATTTTCAGTGGGGTTCATGCGGAGTATATGCCCAGATGTCTTACTCAGCCTGTAATGACATTGGCACTGCCAATACCTAGGAACAGATACAACATACAAACTGTAATAGTGAACGAATGATCTATCTGGTGTCCTGTTCTTGCAGATTGAACTATGTCAGGATGATGACATGCAAGGTCAAGACGTGGATAATGGAACACAAGAGTACCATTAGGTGCAATAAACAAGCCACAAAATTGACCACACACTTCAGGCAGATGATCTGTCATGGACTGTACTTGACTAACCTATTATTCCACAGTTTGTCTCCAACGTGACCTAGTACTTGTTCAAGAGAGAGAAAAGATGGGTCGATGTAATGACAAACAGGGTCTCAATGATGACATCCCGTGGTCTGCTATTTCATAGATACATACAACTTATGAATCCTAAGTGACACCTCAATATGGTATGCACCTCCTTAAAACCCATATCCTGAATACACATCATCCTTTTAATTAATCCCTATTTTGATAAAACCTAGAGACTTGTTAGCTAACCCATGTAGATCAGGAAAATCTAACTTGCTTTACTCCTGTCATAGTCACTGGCTCCCATTTTTCCTAAATCAGTAGGGGCAAAAATATGCAGCCCAGTTTCTTGACACTGGTTTATGGGACTAAATCTCTCAGCATGCACTCTTAGAGACACTGTTCCATCCTGGGATCATAACCTGAGATTACGTCCTCTTTTATTAACTTTTGCTGTATGCAGAGACTGGCTACATAACTCAATTTACACAAGAAAATATCATCCTTTTTTTTAGCATTGGGTCTGGCTCCCATACTTCAAGCAGGGGTATGAACATGCAGCCTACATTTTTACCACGCGCTTATGGGACTACAACTCCTAGCACTTTGGTTGTCAATGAGATGCTCTACCACTGCCTCTCACGTGGCACACCCATCACATAGGAACTACAGATCCCATCGGTTCTGCAGTCCACAACTATTCTAGTGAATGGACAAAGTAAAGGGGCACATGAAATGCTGTCACATCTTTTTGTAATGCTGCCGATGTCTTTGTAGAGTGATATATATACTACCCGGCCCCTCGCTGTGAGTTTTGCCTTCCTCGGTGCAATCCGCACCTTTGGTCCTCATTTCTCAAAGGTATGTTTCCTCCTCGATGGGGTTTTGTATACCTGCAGACCTGCACAGCGGGTGTCTACTGGATGCGCCACCTAACATGCTATTTATAACGCAATAGTATTAGTGGTACACTTTTGACAGCTACATCACTCATTTTCACAGGGGTGCCATAGTATATGTGAGAGTCTAGATCCCTTCACCTCTTATAAGCACCTCTTTACTGCTGTATGAGAATGAGAAAAGCGGGTGTTCCCATTATATTAATGCATCGATTTCAGGCATGTTCTCTTCTTTCTCTACCATCACCCTTATCTGTACACTGGGCAGGAGAATAGCATATGTGCTACTGTAGTTGAGATATGACGAGGAGTGACAATAATTGATGACATGCACCATGGGTCACACTATCTACACACATGTCTCTTTGCTATTCAACAGCAGGTTTTTACGACTTCCCCCTGCGGGCTAATTATTAGATGCAGCATTATATTCATACATTAGGGGTTTTGATGTGGTTTACAATTGAGTTGCCTGTTTCATCAACTTTGTTGTCCCCTGGCAAATTGATTTGCACGTGTCCTCTTATTATTGTAGGATTTGATTCCACCTTGAGTTTTGCGTCATGGTAAAGTTGAGGCATGTTAACTGACATCTGTGGGTAAGCTCATGCATTTTTCTTGATAGCTCACAGTTGTGTTTATGTGATGGTTTCTGATAGTCATGGTAGCCCTGATTCAGTTCCAGGACCTTTCCTGTAACCTAGAATTGTCAGAAGGAGTGCTATAGTTTGTCGTACAATTTCTAGTCTATGTCATTTTGAAATATGTTGTTTCTTTCAGGTAAACCCTCCAGTGGATCCGTGGTAAAGTGGATTTCCACTTCAACCACTGGTTCTGCATATGGCAAATTTGCTTTTTGTTTTGTATCACATTTGTTTACACATACCTTGCAGTAGCTTCCATAAGGCCCTGAAGAAGGCCCCCACACCTCTATTGAGGGTATTAGGCTGAAACATGGTGACCTATTTTACACTATATGGCAGGTTGAATTCCCTCCTGTTCTAGCTTTCTAGTTTGGGCTGGACTGTTCCCATAAGGAACAGGGTCAAGACTGATTTGCATGTGCCTGGGTCTGAACTGGGGTTGAGAAATGAGCTAAAAAATGATGATGGATTCAACCCAGATCTGTGACTGGGGGTGAGTGTCTGAAAAGTTTCAGTGCTCCGTCCATCATCTCCTTGTATTTGCTTTGTTTGACCTAAGTTGGCAGGGTATGCCCATGAAGGAAGTGGCCTACTAGGGTCTCCCAGGTCACTCTCGACCTCCTCTTGCCTTCCAATAAAGAAGAGTCGATGACGCAGTAGAGAATACAAGCAAACTAGTTTATTCACAAAATACACTGCAGTGGAGTCCAGTCTGACCAGCCTCCTATGATGGCTGACGAGGGACTGACTGTAACAAGCATAAAGTTACATTATGTAGGTTGCGGAGTCCACAAAGTCCTGCCTATTACGGAAAAGTACTGGTAGCTGTCGTAATACAATGGGGGCACAGAACATAAGTTTCGATTCCACAGCCTGGTACAAGCTATCTACTATCCAAGGTCGTCTGGCCTATCCTCTGTTCTAGACAGGTGGGAGAAGGCCTCTATGTAACAGAAAAGGCATGTGTTAATGAGCAAGTTTCAGCATTGGAGAAACAAAACTTACCAAGGACCATTTCTCGTAAATGAGCAAGTAACAGTTTCGATTATAAAAGAAAATGGCGTCTTCGAGAGCTGAAATGGTGGCACAGATGTCAACCTAACACAACATCTGTATTTACTGATTGCTTCTACACACAATTTGCAGATTTAATGTATTAGCCATATAAATGCTAACATAATATTGGGTAAAACACGAGTAAGATGAAAATGTTACGTTTCAATTCTATCAGACCCTCCTTTTAGCATTTTATGCTAATACAGATAACCTTTATTCTTGCTATCAGGTAAGGGTCTTTACAATTCTAACAGAGTAAAGAAAAATATAGTTATACAACGATAATATATCAGGTACGAATATGTAAATAGACAAAGTCAATGTAAAGGAAAATATGACACTAATCATTAGCAGTACAAGTAACATCAGGAACAGAACCTGCAAGGGAAGTAGTTGATCCCAAAACTCCCTCATCCAGCTGCATGATGGTATCAAGCTCTTTTTGAAGCATTATAGTTGCATTTGTATCATGACTTGAAATTCTTTTGGGAGTGAGATAAGTAGTACAATATGAGCAACATAAGGGAAGACACTGAATCAAAATACAGCAGCATACTAAAAGGACAACAAAATGTATCACCTTCTCTAGAATCCAACCCCAACCTCCGAACAAAGACCAGCTCCAATTGCCGCTCTCCATCCCTTTAACATTTTCCAAAATGTCTAAAATATGCTGTGTAATATTCTTTTCCATATTCGTGATACCGACCACACACTGCTCTCCTATTATTGTGTATGCAACACTGTTTTTGGCTAAAATAAAATCGACTGCATATCTCGTTTGTTCAGAGTATATGCGCATACTTCCCAACTGAGTTGTGATGTTCCGTAAAGTTGCCACTGTAGAGTTAGATAAAATTTGCAACTTGCACCCAAAATACTCTCTAGCTCGTTCACCCCTGGCCATGACGGTACCACCCTCCAGTGGATCCGTGGTAAAGTGGATTTCCACTTCAACCACTGGTTCTGCATATGGCAAATTTGCTTTTTGTTTTGTATCACATTTGTTTACACATGCCTTGCAGTAGCTTCCATAAGGCCCTGAAGAAGGCCCCCACACCTCTATTGAGGGTATTAGGCTGAAACATGGTGACCTATTTTACACTATATGGCAGGTTGAATTCCCTCCTGTTCTAGCTTTCTAGTTTAGGCTGGACTGTTCCCATAAGGAACAGGGTCAAGACTGATTTGCATGTGGCTGGGTCTGAACTGGGGTTGAGAAATGAGCTAAAAAATGATGATGGATTCAACCCAGATCTGTGACTGGGGGTGAGTGTCTGAAAAGTTTCAGTGCTCCGTCCATCATCTCCTTGTATTTGCTTTGTTTGACCTAAGTTGGCAGGGTATGCCATGAAGGAAGTGGCCTACTAGGGTCTCCCAGGTCACTCTCGACCTCCTCTTGCCTTCCAATAAAGAAGAGTCGATGACGCAGTAGAGAATACAAGCAAACTAGTTTATTCACAAAATACACTGCAGTGGAGTCCAGTCTGACCAGCCTCCTATGATGGCTGACGAGGGACTGACTGTAACAAGCATAAAGTTACATTATGTAGGTTGCGGAGTCCACAAAGACCTGCCTATTACGGAAAAGTACTGGTAGCTGTCGTAATACAATGGGGGCACAGAACATAAGTTTCGATTCCACAGCCTGGTACAAGCTATCTACTATCCAAGGTCGTCTGGCCTATCCTCTGTTCTAGACAGGTGGGAGAAGGCCTCTATGTAACAGAAAAGGCATGTGTTAATGAGCAAGTTTCAGCATTGGAGAAACAAAACTTACCAAGGACCATTTCTCGTAAATGAGCAAGTAACAGTTTCGATTATAAAAGAAAATGGCGTCTTCGAGAGCTGAAATGGTGGCACAGATGTCAACCTAACACAACATCTGTATTTACTGATTGCTTCTACACACAATTTGCAGATTTAATGTATTAGCCATATAAATGCTAACATAATATTGGGTAAAACACGAGTAAGATGAAAATGTTACGTTTCAATTCTATCAGACCCTCCTTTTAGCATTTTATGCTAATACAGATAACCTTTATTCTTGCTATCAGGTAAGGGTCTTTACAATTCTAACAGAGTAAAGAAAAATATAGTTATACAACGATAATATATCAGGTACGAATATGTAAATAGACAAAGTCAATGTAAAGGAAAATATGACACTAATCATTAGCAGTACAAGTAACATCAGGAACAGAACCTGCAAGGGAAGTAGTTGATCCCAAAACTCCCTCATCCAGCTGCATGATGGTATCAAGCTCTTTTTGAAGCATTATAGTTGCATTTGTATCATGACTCGAAATTCTTTTGGGAGTGAGATAAGTAGTACAATATGAGCAACATAAGGGAAGACACTGAATCAAAATACAGCAGCATACTAAAAGGACAACAAAATGTATCACCTTCTCTAGAATCCAACCCCAACCACCGAACAAAGACCAGCTCCAATTGCCGCTCTCCATCCCTTTAACATTTTCCAAAATGTCTAAAATATGCTGTGTAATATTTTTTTCCATATTCGTGATACCGACCACACACTGCTCTCCTATTATTGTGTATGCAACACTGTTTTTGGCTAAAATAAAATCAACTGCATATCTCGTTTGTTCAGAGTATATGCGCATACTTCCCAACTGAGTTGTGATGTTCCGTAAAGTTGCGACTGTAGAGTTAGATAAAATTTGCAACTTGCACCCAAAATACTCTCTAGCTCGTTCACCCCTGGCCATGACGGTACCACCAAATGTAATAATAGAGGAAAGGATATATCCAAAGGTGATACCATTACTATATTTATTAACTTCCAAATCAGTAACTCCCTCACAGAATTTCTTAGTCAATGTTCTTTTTACCCATCTTATATTTGGTCTACTATACCTACAAGGTACCCCAAGAAGAAGCACCATTCCCAAAGCCACGTCCTCTGTACCGTTGTACATATTAGAATACGTACCATTTGATAAAAAAATAAAAACCTGGATGTGCATAGAGTGGACCTTGATAATCTAATGGAGCATATCTAGTATTCATTCCCTTCATGCTAGGATCATTCTTTTTCCCTGAACGCATTACATTTTTATACACTATTTCTCCAGAACAATTTGGATACAAACAGGCGTCAGTACTGTTTATTTCAGGGCAACACGCAGGATAAATACCTGCCTCTTGAGTAACAGTCAGATCTTGGTAGTGCCAAACTGTCAGGGTGATATTCCTTTTACCAAGGTACAAATCACAACAATACATTTTGGGAATGTATCCAGGGTATCCTGTTCCCCTCGGCTTTCTATAATATAAACAAGGTCCCGGATATCCCAGGCCAAATTCACCTTTTACCTCTACGAATTGGGAAGGACGAACGTATGTGTAATTCACCAATGACAAGGGGTAGGCGGTCCACAAACGTGTAACACAATCAGTGTGATAACAAGCCGTGTTATCCCCAAAGAATTTTCGATGTGTGTCTAAGAAGACATTACTATGCGTGGCTCTTTTGCTACGATCTGAGGAAACAGCCTAGTATAAGACACATGATGAGGTAGCTTCAGAGCACTCCAATATCCAGAACAGCCCCCTCCCACCAATAGAAACAACAATGTAACTACAACCAAAAATATTTTCTTCCTGAGCAACCAGTCAAACCCAACCTGCCCCAGGCGCAGGGCAACAAGAAACTGTTCATCTTCTGCATGAGGTCGACCAAACAGATACATGTTTGCTACAATTTTACAAATCAAATCACCAGAGAAAGAGACATTATATGATGGAGCCAATAATGGAAAGGATGCAAAAAAAAAACATTAAAAAAAAGAATCAGGGTCCGTTCCAAGCCTCCCTGGCAGGCTTCTATTTTTCCAATCCTCGGTGGTGCTATTGAGTACGCTACGGTGGAGCCACACTGTTTTAGCCCATCTGCAAATGTTCAATGTTCTTAGGATAGGGCACTCTCCCTCCTTGGAAAATACCCTAAGCTTATCCTGTCCTGCGTCACAAGCAGCTCATCAAATCTTCCACTCCTTAGTGACAGGGTCCTAGTGAAGAAATCTGCGAAACGTGCATACAATAATAGCAGAGATGCCTTACTGGACAATCCATCCAATAGACCAACACAAACGAGATTCGTGTGCATCAATACCTTTAGCTCTCTCTCTAATATGGTGAAGAAATCTATCCTGCGAAATTAGAGTATTCTCAACAAAGGCCAACTTACATTACAGAAACACTTATTTGCCTTCAAACGAAGCATTAACCTTAAGGACACTTTAGTGCACACAAGACCGTCACCAAGAATTGCACTGCAATCTAATACCCTCTGGCACTTACCATCTGTCCAGGGACATTATCCTTGTGGGTCCTGTTTGGTCGGTGCCCAGACACATGTTACCAAGACTATAGACATTGGCACCGCAAGACCATGGGAGTTGAAGCAACATACCAATTGCAATAGCGAGCGGGTCATCTACCTCATTACTTGCCCCTGTGGTCTCAGGTATGTGGGGATGACCACACGCAAAACACGCATACATATCCAGGAACATAAGAGCACCATTAGATGTGCCAAACAAAATACTTGACTGACCAAGCACTTTTTTGAGATGCACCATCAGGCAGATTCACTCACTTGGACAGTATTGGAAAACCCAATTTTGGCGCTATTTATTTATTTATTATTTAAACTTATAATGCGCAGCACCTACCCGAAAAGGGTTTCCCGGCACGGGGCAAATCATAGACTGAGATGGAGAGGCTAGTGGGTTATTTGTTAAAAGCCACGTCTTCAATGACTTGCGGAATTTGACGTATTCTGTTTCATTTCAAAGAGCTGTAGGCAGGGCATTCCAGAGGGAGGGGCCCAGATAAGTGAAAGATCTTCCACCCATCCTGGATAGATTACTTTTGGGAACAATAAATTTCCCCTGAGTGGATGAGCGGAGGTTGCGAGTAGGAACATAAGGACTAACCAGAGATTGAATGTATTGGGGGGCAGCTCCAGCTTTTATTTTATGCATGTAGTTTAGAGCTTTGAACTTGATTCTGTTCTCCACCCTGAGCCAGTGTAGATTAAGTAAGTGTCCAGAGATGGAGGCGGTTCTCGGTACTTGGCATAAAAGCCTAGCAGCGGAGTTCTGGACCATCTGGAGCCAGCGCGTGACCTCCTTGTTTGAGCCCAAGTAAAGAACATTTCCGTGATCAAGGCGTGGACCACCGTGTTCTGAGTGGGCTTTGGTAGCATCCAGATGACATTCTTCAACCGTTTAAGAATGGTGAAACAAGTAGCTGCTACTTTGGCCGCTTGGGCGTGCATGCTGAGCGAATCATCAATGGCTACGCCCAGGTTGCGTACTTGGCAGGCGGGGGAGGGAAGGGGACCCAGCTCACACGGCCAATGTTGCGGGCCCCAGAGATCCTTATTTTTCCAAAATATAAGGACCTCAGTTTTCTCTCCGTTAAGTTTTAGGTAGTTTGATTGCATCCACAATGCTATTCTGCTCAAACCTAATTGAAGGGGAGAGGGTCCAACTGTGTTCTTCATAGAGAGTGAAAAAATTATTTGGGAATCATCCGCATAAGAAAACAGGGACAGCCCGGATTCTTCCGCCACCTTGGCTAAGGGTCGCACATATAAATTAAAAAGTAGCGGACTAAGGATGGAGCCTTGAGGGACCCCATGGGTAATGGAAAGGGAGTCGGATCTGGCTGTAGAGGAAAAAACCGGAAAAGTTCGATTTGAGAGAAAAGAAATGAGCCAGTTCAGAGCGGAGCCGCATATGCCTAGCGCATTTAGGTTTTTAATTAGCATGGTGTGAGACACCGTGTCGAAAGCTGCGCTCAGATCCAGTAAAATGAGGGCCACGGTGTCTCCGGCATCCAAAAGACAACGCAGTCTTTCAGTTACCCCCGGTAGGGCAGTCTCTGTGGAGAAGCCCGCTCTAAAACCAGACTGGGAGGGATGAAGAAGCCCTTGAGTTTCGACGAATAGAGAGAGCTGTGTGTGGACATGCTTCTCCAAAATTTTAGAGAAAGCGGGAAGTAGTAAAATTGGTCGATAGTTGGAAGGTAGATCGGGGTCAGCATTGGCCTTTTTGAGGAGAGGGAGAATCATGGCATGTTTCTAGTCAGGTGGGACAGTGGCTTCCTGTAGAGAGACATTTAGAAGCTCCTTGATCACGAGCAAAGGAGCCGGTTCCAGCTGCTGCAGTACAGAGATGGGTAAAGGGTCCATTGGTGATCCCGATTTTATACTGTCTAAGAGTTTTTTCAAGGTAGTAACGTCTAGCAGTAGCTATGTATCAATATAGTTTGCAGGTAAATTAGATGTCACAACCTGATCAGCAGTCATGCTATACGTTAAAGAGGGAGCAAGTGTTATTAGAGGGGAGGGAGGGTTGTCTTCAAGTTGTGCATGGACTATGTTCAGGTAAATTTTCTCAACCTTCTGGACAAAGAAGGAGGCTAGCACCTCACATTGATGTTTATTGATTGCAGGGGGCCTGGATTTGGTTTTGGAGCCAGCGAGCTCCTTGACCATGTTAAAGAGGGTTTTGGAGCAGTTTAGGGCATCTGAAATGGTGGATGAGACATAGTCTGCCCTAGCAGTTTTGCAAAGGTTATGGTACATTTTTAGGGTGGTTTTGTGGCTATGACACCTGACCTCACCCTGAAACTATTAGGAGTAGAGCAGCAATGGGTTTTTAGACTCAATGCTTCCAAAGCGGGACTCAATGGCGATATCCCATGGCTTGCCCTGAACTAGAATCTCCATTGGGTGGCCTCCCTGCAACCGCATTTTTATAGTCAAAATACCCCCTGTGAGATCATCTAGTTGGCTCTCTCTTCCTCCGTCAGGCCAAGATTTCTGCCTCATTCAGGAGGGGAATCCCATTGGACATCACACTTTAGGCATTGTCTATGTTATTGCTAAATAGTTGGCTCTCTCCTCCGTTTGGCCAAGAATTCTGCCTCATCTAGGAGGGGAGTCCCGTTTGACATCACACTGTAGAGATGGTCTACTATTTTTATACGTTTGCACTGCTGTCAGACCACACAGCTTAAAATGATCACCATAAAATCTTTTGACCTCATTTCGGTCCTCGCGTGATGCACCTGTCAAGGTTTTAGCAGGTCCATGCAAGGTTTGTTAGTTTGGGCCCAACCATCAGTCTGTCATTACAAAGACCATGGGGCATATTAACAAGAGGCAGCAATAATTATCGCTGACCGTGCTTAACGCGGTTTTTTTCATCGTCGCCTATCGCTGGAACTTATCGCCAACCTAGAGCTGTATTAACAACGCTCAGCGCATTGGCAATAAAAATTGCAGCGATGGTGGGAAAAAGGGCGAAAATCGCTGGAAATCCAGCGATGTTCACCTAAAAACGGCGAAAACCTTGCTGATACGACCCTGTGGTCATAACCCAAGAATCCACCTCCCATGCAAAGTATGCCCAAGTCTGGATCTTAGCAGACATTAAAATCCAGCGTTAATGGGCAGTTATCGTGATTTTGTGTATCGCTACGGTGGGCGGGACATTGTTGTAAATATTGCCAAGCCCGGTTAGCGATATTCTCCAGTGTAGTTTTGTCAGGCACGCCTCCTTTGCATATCATTAGCGTTGGGATGCTGGGCGTTTAGAAAACAGCCGCTGAGGCATGGAATCACGCGCTAGGGTGTCCTTGATGATAATACGATAAAATAATCGCACCTTTTCGCCTGAAAACAGACGCTAAAGCGGCGACAATTTTATCGCGGCACCTTGATAATATGCCCCCATGAGTCCTCTCTTAATTGTTGGTTACTATTACATACCGAATGAAACCTTGCTAATTGGTTTCGCATTCGGAACTCCGGGACACTACATTTCCCAAAATTCCCAGCATTACGGACAGACCACGCTATCCCGTTCATTCAGCAACTACATTTCCAGACACAGGACGACTAACGACTACCACTCCCATGATCCCTTGCTCGGACCATGGGTTAAAAATGGTGATTCCAGACCAGCTAAACATTGTGTCGGTCGGATGTACGCCTTTGACGACCACGCTCCGCTTGAGCGGTACGTTAACTACCTAACGAGCATACTTGAGGAACACTCGCCATCACTTCTGTAGGTCTGTTTCTGTATTTCCCGGCACAGGGTTTCTCTGATTTGAGGGCATTTAGTCCTGTGGCGGTTTACTTTCTGCTTTTTAGTTGTGCAGCCAGCTCCAGGTGCACACCTGCGTTATTCAGACGAGTTGCACCCCCCCTGGAGTTCGGTTTTTTGACTCTCGCTGTTGGTTCCTACGTCAGTAGCTCATACTGGGGCTTCTCACCACTCTATTTGTCTCTTGGTTTAAGGGGTCCGGTTCCACTGCGAGTTCAGGTACCTGACTGTTCAGGTATAACTCCCGATAGCCTTCAGTTTTTTTCATTGAGTCCCGCTTGGAATTTTTAACAGTCTATGCCCTCTCGCCCCGATGACACGGGTGACAGTCTGGTCCCTACCTCTGGAGCAATGGCAATTGAGGGTTATTGCTTCCCTAAACACAGGTGTTTTGACCATGACTCATAACTCGATCACTGAGTGCCTAGCCATACATCCCCGGACTCCCTTGCATGATTAATCTACGCCCTTTTCAATCTTGCCTTGACTGAACTGACTGACATGTTGTTTTCTTGCTCCTCTCCCCCCCTTCCTTTCCCCCTTTTGTTCTGCTTTCTTCGATGAAATTGATCCAGCGGGAAGCCAGGTAGAACATTTCACAAAATCAACAATTTTCTCACACTGGGCCCATATACACACACTCAGGTTTCATGACTGTTTCGCTAGGGTCAAGTTTTATTTCACTTTGATCTGAATTAGTCAATATCTAACTAACCTTCACAGATCAATACTCTTCCTTTGGTCAGTGGACCATTAGTCGAGTAGTTGATGGTGATATCAACATATTTACTAATCTGTTTTACAACTTTTCAATAAAAAGATAAAATAATCACAGACTCCAAGTATGATTCAATAACTTTTATCTAAAAATTCATTCAAAATGAACGCTCATTTGTACAGATTCACAGTGCAAACTCCATCAACTTTGATGGGAGGGAAAAAAAAAAAATTATCAAAAAATGACACAAACACATTCAACAATTCAAATGCATACGGAGTGCTAGCTGAAGAGAAAAAAACACAGTAATTTATACTTTGCAAAAGATTTGCAAATTCAAGAAAGAAATATAATTACTGAGTGGTGAAATGGAGAAACCCAACCCCTGGCCAAAGATTGGTGGAGGTCACCTGATAAAGAGTCAGGAGACAAAGACTATAGGACAGGCACAGGATAAGATTATACTTACTACACTTCTCTAGAACCCGACGCACCGGAGCACATCCCTCACTTACACTCTCTCCCTCCTCGATATTCCTTCACAATTCTTCATCTAATCAGGCTATCTTTCAGTATTGAATCTTCCCAGTCTGTTTTCCTCTGGCAGCAGCTTTTGCCCACACCTCACTCAGTATCGACGTCAACCTCTCAGCAACCCTCAACAGATGATCCCTACATCAACTTTTAGTCACTCAAGTTATACTCTTTAATTCTGTATGTCCCACCCTCAAAAGTTGCAAGTCTCAGTGGATCATGGATTCTGATTTGGCCGGGGCAGGGAAGTTGTCATCACCTCATGTACTCATTCTGGATTTCTTAACTAATTCTTTGTTTAATAAACCCTTCCCAGTTAATTTATTACATTTTACAGAACACTTCCTTTCACATGCATTCGCAAAAAGAAATAGATACAATTTTAGTATAATTTCTACAGTTGAAGAACTTTCCCAAGCATCCATCCTTGGTTCTTGGCAGCCGGTCAATGTCCCGTCAGCAGGTAATTCCAAGACTTTTAGGGGCAGATTTATGTTAACTGGCGCATCACTGCATATCAGCAGGGATGCGCCAATTATTATGCGCCACAGCTGCGCCACCATGGATGCGCCGCATTTATAATGCGGCGCACCATGGGGCAAAAACGGCACAGATGCGTGACGCATCTGTGCCGTAAAAGTGGCGCAATGCTGGAGTTGCGTCGCAAGCGCGACGCAGCTCCAGCAATGTTCTGGGGGGGCCTATCTGTACAATGCTGCGTCAATCCTTACGCCTGCTTCAAGCAGGCGCAGGGTTTTGATGCAGCATGGGCCTAAAAGTGACTGAGTGAAATCTTGTAGATTTCACTCAGCCACTTTTAGGAGGCGTTCCTGCGCCGGAACGCCCCCACCTGCCCTGGAACGCCTACATGTGGTGCAGGGCTTTACAACGTGACGCATCTCCCAGATGCGTCACGTTGTAAATACCCCGCACCATGGCGCAGGATTTGCGCCGCTGCTGCGTCACAAAAGTGACGCAACGGCGGCGCAAAAGTCGCGCAAGTGCAACATAAATCTGCCCCTTAGTGCGCAGACTCAACTTGTTACGTCTCAGCCACCATCTTTTCCTTTGGCTTAGCACATCAGACCCAAACACACACTATTAAGAAAGGAATCATAAACAGATGTTAATTTCTCAAATATGTTAATTTCACTGTTCACCACCCGCTTCTACTCTATCCCATGTTATTTTTTTCTTTGTTAAGCAAAAGCATTAGCAGCGGCAGCTCTTTTAAACTCCAGGCAAGCACATGCCAAGCACGTGATACCTCGAGACCTACAATTAGTGACTCCTTGCGCACATGTGAGAGATTTCCTCTCACATGGCTTAATCACATGATTATTTAGGCAGGACGGGTTCGCACATGCGCAAGGCAATTTGTGATTTCAAGCAGGATTTCAGTTACGTAGCACATTATTCTTTGTTAATTACGCAAGCAGTAAGCCTTTTTACCTGTATGTGAATGTCTTGTGTATGTTAATTTTCTGTCAAGTTTCTATTACTACTTGTTAGTATTTGTTAACGAGAGGTTGATTTAAGCAAGTTTCTTTTCTTCTAATCCTTGCTCTACAATCCCCCCTCTGATGGCATTTTTGAAGGCATCATAAAATACCCATCATTACCAATTGCCAGGTTTAACATTAAATCTTAGTGTCTTTGTTAGTTTTTACACATCCTTTATTTTTCTCCTTTATATTCACCTCCTTCATTTTTCCATACAGATTGTCTCTCATTTGCTCTAACTCTATCTCCTCCCATTTTCTCTTTCTCTCCATTCTTTTATTCTTCATTTCAATCATTGATCTTGTTCTCGATTTTCTTTTACAACATTCATATGTCATTACTATCACTAATATCACTAATGCTATTGAAATCATAGGGATTCATATTTTTCCTAACAGACTATTTCCAAAAGTGGAAAACCAGTTACCTAATTTAAAAAAACTTTTACTAAATGTTTCCCATGCACCGTCAACCTCCAGTTGGGTCAATTCATTATGAATCTTCATAATATTCTTAAAATATCCCTCAATACCTTTACTTTTATCCGGGATATATGTACAGCAGTGTTGAACTTTCAACATGCCACAGACTTCTCCTTCTTTTGCCAATAGGATATCAAGAGCAAGTCTATTTTGTAAAACCATTGATCCGATTGCAACCATTTCAGTATTGATCATTAAGAATCCTCCAGCAGTATCTGTTGATCAATGATCAACTACAGTGGACAATAGACGTATCTTATGAGAATTTAATGTGACTCCAACTGAGGGTATCAATGCACCGAATATATCACCTACTATTTCTGAATAACTTGATCTTCTATTTCTTGTAGTCCTTTACTTATGTCACTCATTTCATTGTTCTTTGTAATGTGATACACCTCGGAAATACAATAGCAACATAACAACTGCCATACTATCGTGCTGGTAACCTATAATAGGCATTTTTACCGCAAACATAACACAGGATCGGTTCCTCCTTTTAGTCCCCATCCCCCATTATTAGGAAGGTATGTTCACATTCACTAGTACCAATGAATATACTATTATAGTCAATTCTTAATCTATGAAGACAGAATTTTCAGAATTTCGACAAGTCCAGGGACATTGCAGCATGAGCCTCGCTTTTCTGATATTCCCCTTCTAAAGCTTTCTTTTGGAAATTCTGCCTTCTTTCGTCTACTAAATTTAAAAAATCTTTTTCTTCATCATGTAAAAGGCATGTTAGATTATTTCTATGTGTGTATGTTATATCTATAGGATTCGTTGTTAAAAAGAATTCTCCCATGAACTCTTCATTTCTAGCACTAAGTACTGGATTAATATTTCTTCTAAGAGGAATTTCTGAAAAAACGAAATCTATATTACTATAGTAGTATTGTAATTTACCGGTAACATAAAATAAACTAGTTACAACGCTACAAGACACACCATAGGTTAAGGGAAGGTGGTGATAAGTTACACCTTCCGAGACAGAAGCAGGTAGTTTCATGCAAACATAACAATCACTCATGTCCATTGTCTCTACATAATGATATAAAAGTTTAGTGGACACATTTATTGACAAATCACTACTTGATTTATCATGATAGTACATGCTCTTATCCACTTGTGTTAATTCTGTAGTAGTCATTCTCTTAGTCGCTATATCCTCTCTCTTACTTACATTTGTGTTATTCTTATTATTAGTTATCATTAGGACAGGTATCACAAGTTTTAATAATAACCACATCAAGATTATTATTGTACTGCTACATAGACAACATTTAACACACCATCGTTTTAGGTTAGATTTCTGATGTTCATTCACTTTTACTTCTGCCATTTTTGGTTTCTAAAATTAATTCTAAATGTTGTTTCTTTCTACAAATACGTAAATTCTTTGTGTGATCCCACACTTCAAAAGCTTTTCCGCTTTAGCCTTTTCTTCAGGGTCCTTGTTTAATGTCTTTAATAGAATCCACATTTTTATGCGAAAAGAAAAAGTCTTTTAAGGTGGCCTCAATTCCCTTTCATCAGATCCTTCAAAATTGCCACTTTTTGGTTCTTCATTTAGGTCAAGATTTTCAAAATCTTTGAGGATGATGTATGTCCACTCCTTTCTACTCCTTTCTATTTGGAACCTTCGCTCTTTTTGATGACCTTAATGCTCTTCTTCTCGTATGTTCTTGCTCAGACTGACTTGACACCTCATCTACTTGTTCTAGTTCTTTCCCTGACTTTCTTCTTAGGATGTATCTCAGTCTTTTCACTCCACTTGGCCAGCGATCTTCTTTCCTGCCTCTTTTTGTCTGTACCGCTCTTTCACCTTCTTCACCTATCTCAAGTGTCCTTTTATTTTCTGTTTCCTTTTGTTGGTTTTGTTCTGAATTCCCAACCTCTTCTTCTTTTGTTGTTTGTTTTTGTTCCTGACTTTCTACTCTTCTCTTTTCTTCTTCTGACTGACTCTGATCTAAATTTTCTTCAGATGATTCTTTTCCCTTTCCTAACTTAGTTGGATTTGAACTTTCGGCAATGGACTTTCCTTCCTTCTCTTCCTGTAACTGAATTTGATCTGAGTTTTCTGCACTGACTTCTTCTTCTATTTCTGACTGGGCTATATCTGGGATTTCTGCAATTGATTCTTCTGGATTTTGTTCACTTCATTCTGGTCTTTCAAATTCAAGCTCTCCTCTGGTCTTTACAGCAGTCACTTCAGTCCCAGTAACTGCTGCCCACTCGATTTGACTTGTACTTGGTTGTTTGTCGTCAATGTGTTCTTCAGAGTCTTTTTCTCTGATTTCTTCGACTTCACAACTCTCAGCTTCTGGTTCTTTTCTTTGTTCTACCAGTTGCTTTTCTGATCGATCAGGTGGCCTTGGGACTCTTTAGGTGTGACTGGCATGGATCCAATTCGGAATCCTGGCACACTTCACTGCTGTTGTCATGACCAATATGACTTGATGAGGTCCTTTCCACCTGGGTTCCAAGCACGACTTCCTCGTGTGCTTCTTTATCACAACCCAGTCTCCAGGCCACAAATCATGAGTGTTGGACTTGGCCCTGCTTGATATAACGGACGAAGCCCACCCCGCGCTATTGCCGCAATTGTCTGCTTCTTCAGGAAACGGGAGCCCACCCCGCACTGTTGCCACATCTGAATTTGCTTTTAAAGCGGGAGCCCACCCCGAATATTGCAGCCGAGAACCGAAATCACCACCGCAACCCCGGCAAAAAACCAGGAGAGAGCCGCCGCGCTGCCTGCGGTGACCCGGAAGCCCAAGTCTGATTGCATGCGGGGCCTAAAGGCAGCGGATCAGAGCCTCGTGGGCTCACTATTGAAGCCCTGGGTCCCAGAAGGGGGCCCGGTTGAAGTCGGGAGAGGTGCTGTTGTTGGCGGGACTCCCGTGAGTAGATGAGAGCCCCGCGTGTTGCCAAGCCTGCAGCGGGAAGGAGAAGAGTCCCGGTGTGTGGGTGGGGGCTCGCCGTGAGCAGAGGAGAGCCCTACGTACCGAGCCTGCAGCCCCAGCGGAGAGCGAGACCGGCTGCAACTTCACCTGCCCAGCCCCAAAGGAGTGGTGAGTGGGGATGGGCTCTGGCTGTAGTGGGACGGGACTGAGACGCAGTAGGCGCCGTGTTTGTTTCTACACAGCAGCGCTGCAGTTGCGGGCCGTTGCAACGTTTTGGGCAATTTCTGTGATTGCAGAGTCCCAGAAGAGGGACTCCAACTTTACTAGTACTTGCTTCCTTTCCCCAGCTGTACCGCACGTTAGCGGCAGCTGCACCACGTGGGCACTTTTACTTTCAGAGTCCCTGAGCAGGGGCTCCCCAGGCGCAGGGGCACCAAGGACTAACCTACAACGAGGGCTATCTGTGTGTGCATGACAAGGGGGCACTCCAATGGTCATAATCTGCTGGGTGCACTACTGATAATGTCTTTATGCCAATAATGATGCCTAATGCATATGATTAGGCCGAATGCAGGATGTGATTTATGCTGATGGTTTATGCCCCATCCGAATATGAGAACACATAAGGTTTTTATCTCTAATGAGATGCCCAATGTACTTATGTTGATGCTGTTAGGATGCATAATGTGTTTTTATGCCTAAGGTGAGGCTTAAGGTCATACCATGATGTTTTCAGTCCACACCTAAAGCCTTCATGCTGATGATGCCTTGATGCTCACATGTTTATGTATAATGTGATTCCTGCTAATGAGGTTATGCCCACAGTTTGAGGCCTACTACAGACGGGATTTATGCCAATGAGGTTCTATGCCTAATGGATTTATGCCAATGAGGTTTTTATGCCGAATGTTATGCATAAGGTGTTGTTTAGGCCCACAAGATGCTAATATGGTTATGCCCAATGCATTTCTATGCCTGACCTAATGCTTTCCTATGATGTTTCAGGTTCATGCCTGA
This sequence comes from Triturus cristatus, assembly GCF_964204655.1. NCBI lineage: Eukaryota > Metazoa > Chordata > Amphibia > Caudata > Salamandridae > Triturus > Triturus cristatus. The sequence continues at coordinate 504,820,938 of NC_140582.1, forward strand.
TTACGTTTTCATGACCTATGACTAATGTGAAGATACCTTATGTTTATGCCTAATGCTTATTGCAATGTTGCTAAGTGCATGGTCTTGCCAGTAGGTACTGGCTGTTACACACCTATTGCTGATGGTCTTACATGTATCCCCTGTGCCTGGTGATGGTTCTGGCAGCGACCCGATTGGCGCTGCCCTGTACATAATCCTCTGTAAATTGCTACCTGGTGCCGGCTGGCACAGTGTATATGTACCTGTGATAGTTCTACCATTGTGTTATACCTAGTACACAAGTTATTTTTATACAACCTAGTGTGGAGTCTCTTCTGTAGTGTGCCTAGTGTGTTGCCTGTGAGCGTGGGTTGCGCAGATGTTTTACACATTGCTCCGGAGTTTAGCCTACCCGCTCTGCGCCAAGCTACCCCGTTTCTAACAATTAGCTTGATTTGGCTGTGCTGCGTTTGGATCTTCTCCAACCTGATGAGACATAGAACGTACCAGATCAGCCAGCCCTTTGCAATAGTCCAATATCAAATCATCAGTTATATTCATCAATTTGTTTCCAGGTATTTTTTTTTTTAACACACTTTATTGTTTACCTCAATATGACATGTGCAGTAGCAGAGTAATTCGTTAGATACAGTCTTTTTCTATTTACAACAATCCCCTCAGTCAAATTACATAACAAGTCTGTTCTCAGCATACTATGTGGTATAAAAGAATAATCAGGATCCCATCTTGTAATGACAACACTACTAATCGAACAATGGACACGTTACATCCTTAGCGCCACTTCAAGTTCGTGCATATTTACATTCAACTAGCGAGAACTTATACAAACCCCATTCGACCCCCCACCCTAACCCACCCTGCCCCCTCCTGGTCTGTCTTGCTTCAGCTTCCACTGTGGTCGCAGGAGTTCTATACATACACATCTTTCTAGATATTACAGATTCTAGGGTGAAATCACAATGTCTTGGGTCTACAGTACCTACTGCCAGAAGATCTCTGAGCGCTTGCGTTTTGTTTCCAGGTATAAATGCTTGTCTCATTGCTCTTCCCATATGGATTTCATGAGGACTTAATCCTATTCTTTGATCAGGAATGCTTCTAAGGCTCATCAATACAATAGGCAAAGCATCAGGCCATTTCAGTGAAGTGGATGCACACACTTTTCCTAACCTGGATTTTATTGTGCCATTTAGCTGCTCGACCACTCCAGAGGCTTCTGGTCAGTAGGCACAATGTAACTTCTGTTCAATTTTGAAAGCTTCACAAATTAGCTTAATTATCTCAATCTTAAAATGAGGTCCTCTATCTGATTCCAAAGTGACTGGAAATCCGAATCTTGGAATAAGCTCTCTTAATAATAGTTTAGCAACTGTGAGGCTGTCGTTTCTTCTCGTGGGATAGGCTTCTGCCCATCGAGAAAACAAACAAGCAATGACAAGGACATACTTCAACCCGTTGCAAGGTGGCAACTCAATGAAGTCTAGTTGCAATCTCGTGAATGGTCCCTCTGCTTTTCCAATTTTTCCCCAACTATTCACTGTCTTCCTTCCTGGGTTTTACAGGTGGCAAGTCAAACATCTTTGGCAGAGGCTCTCTGCAACTATCCTGAATTTGGGATTAAACCACATTTGTCTGAAATGTCTGATCATGGCGTCCCTCCCAACGTGAGCAACTCCATGATATACCCTAGCCATCTCTGACAACAAGCTATCTGGCATTATTGGTCTACCATCAGGACATACCCACACTTCATCGCTAGCCCTTCTTGTGCAACCAGTTTTAATCCAGCGTTCCTTTTCTTTCATGTCTGCCTCATCCTGTAATTGTCTCACTTCATCCCATGTTTCAAAAGCAGAGAAAAACATTTGTTGGCAATTGGTAACTTCTTTTTCCATCCCTCTGTTCAAAGACATTGTATTTCTTGCACAGAATTGTGCCACTTGGTCTATGTACCGATTATCCAATGTCACATAATCATTTCCTGACTTATGTATGGCACATTTGACCACTGCAATTTCTTTTGGCAATGGTAAGGCTTCCAATAGTTCTTTAACATCTTTGCCATTTCTTCTAGGAGACCCTGAAGAAGTCAGAAATCCCCTTTGTAGCCAGAATTGACCGAAATCATGCACAACCCCGAAACCATATTTACTGTCTGTAAACATGGTTACTCTCAATTTATTCCCAATTTTACAAGCCCTCGTTAAGGCAAACAATACGGCTATTTGGGCCGATTTGACTCCTCTTAGAGAAGAAGCTTATATGATGCCTGATAGAGTACATATAGCATAACCAGACATCAGTTCTTAATTTTCCCTTCTCAGACATGACCCGTCAACAAACAGTACACAATCTGATTCTTCCAGTGGAACATCAAAGAGATCAAGCCTTGGCTTTGTACACATCTCTGTCACATCCAAACAATCATGATCAACTTCTTCTTTTACTTCCTCACAATAGAAGTTGGGCAACAAGGTTTCTGGATTTACCATGGTACATCTTGTCACACTTACATTTTCAGCACCCAAGATTACTCTTTCTTACTTAGTCAGCCGACTAGGATTCAAATGTTGTGTATGAGTCCTTGTTCAGAAAATCTCAACTGAATGTGGCACATATACTTTGACAGGATGTCCTTTCACAATCGATTCACTTTGCTCCAGACTCACACAAGTAGCAGCTACTGCTTTTAAGCAGCCAGGTAAAACTGCAGCCACTGGAATAAGAGTGTCAGAGAAGTATGCCACTGGACGTCAAGACAATCCATGTCTTTGGGTTAACACCAAAAGTGCACACCCTTCTCTTTCGCAATAGAACAATGCAAATTCTTTCGTATAATCTGGCATGCCTAAAGCTGGGACCTGACACAAACAACTTTTCAATTTAATGAATGCTTCCTCACTTTTATCATCCCATTCAACCGGGTCTGTCATCTCCTTTCGTGTCAACCTTATAAAAGGTTTTGCCAGCAGTGAAAATCCACTTATCCATTGACGACAATATCTAACCGCTCCCAAAAAAATTTGCACTTCCTAATTCAAATCAAATAAAAAAAATCTTTATTTCGGCCATGTTGGCCATAAAAGAGTACAGAATAAAACTTAATAATACATGATTAATAGTCATTTACATTTTTAAAAATCAATTTCATAAAATCATTAAGCATCTTTTTTTTTTAAAAGAAAAGAAGTCACTGTATTAAATCGTTAACATTCAATGTCAATTAATTGGCGCCGCTTCGTCCACATAGCTAGCAAGAACTTTGAAAGTGCAAAAACAATACAACTTGACGAGTCAGACTTAAGAATTCTAAAAGCAGGTAAGCAGTTTTTAAAACCAAGGTTATTGCAGAGAGGTACCAGCCATTGCCTCCTGGATTTAGTGTATGCAGGACAAAAAAAAAAGAACTTGAAGTTCATCCTCTACATAACTTCCTAATTCGTTTTAGACTTACTCATTTGTCCGATCACTTTTATTCTTTCTTGTGTCACCTTCCTGACTCCTTTCTCTATTTTATGTCCAAGATATTGAACTTCTTTTTTACAAAATTGTAATTTCTCTGGGGACACCGTGTGTCCTCCTTCTGCCAAGTGGTTCAGTAAAGCTATTGTGTCGGTAACACAATCTTCTTTTGTCTTTGATGCCACCAATCAGTCATCAGTGTACTGAACCAAGACTAAGTTTCCTGGCATTACTAATGTCTCTTACAATTTTTTCACAATCTGATTGAATATCGCTGGACTTTCTGTGTACACTCGAGGAACTCGGCACCATGCCAAAACATGGTCTTTAAACCGGAAGGCAAAAAGATATTGGCTATCTGGTTGTAATGGAATTGAAAAGAACGCTTGCCACAAATCAATCACAGTATACCAATGAGCATCCCATGGTATCTGGTAAAGAATCACTGCAGGGTTCGGTACTACAGGACGAAAGGATACTACTATTTTATTGATTTTCCTGAAATCTTGCACTATTCTATATTTTCCACTAGGCTTCTTGACCTCATGATAGGTAAATTACAAGGACTGCCCAATATTTCTTTTTAAATTCCCTGTTCAATCATTTGGTCAGTTAATAAGACGACTCCTGCTTTTACTTCAGGGCTCATTTTGTATTGTGGGGTGTTCCGGTATATTGCGCCTTCCTTTACCATAACTTTGATGGGGCTACCTTTGCCATGAGGCCTACTTCTGTTCCTGTAAAAACCCACAAATCTGACCTCACCATGTCTCTTCTGAATTCATCAGGTAAATCACTTTCAGTAAGGAGTGAAAACATCTCATCCACTTCTTTTCCCTCTTTAGCTAGCATCATCTTGAAAGCTACATCTTCATCCGGGGTTTGGAAAGCCACACCATCAGGTGTACAAAAAATGGTGCAATTCATCTTGCACAACAAGTCCCTACCTAATAGGTTTACTGGACTCGAGTCACATACCACAAATCGATTCATATCTCTGAAATTTCCAATATTCACTTCTATTGGCTTTGTGATCGGGGTCCTAATCTGCTTATTTGAGACTCCTACAATTTAGATAGTTTCTCCCGAGAGGGGTAGGTTTGGGATTTCTGCTGTTCTTACTGTAGAACGGGTAGCACCAGTATCCATTAGGAAAGTGATATCCTTGCCCTCAACCTTCCTATCAATAAATGGACCTGACTGATCTACCGCCAAGGATACGCCAAGTACACACTCCTCCTCCCCCCTCAGGCACCGTCGTTGAGACATCACCGATTCATCTGCATCACTCTGCATCCAGTTTTGTTGAACAGTTTGTGTATGCTTACCACTTTCTCCTCAGAATCCGGTATTCACACTGTATCTCTGCACCTGAGCATTCACATTGTTGGGCAAAGGGGCTTGAGGCACCTGTAACTGAGAAGTAAGTATTTGCTGCTGTTGCTTCTGATTCACAACCACCACACTCTGCATCTGTGGATTTGATTTTCCCCATTATTCTGTTGAAGGTTTCTACACTCATTTTCCCAGTGTCCAAGTTTTCCACACCCATGACAAGGATATTTCTTTCACGCTTCTTCTCTACTTATTCTTCCCTTTCCTTTACTCTCATTCAAAACTTGACCACTCTGATTCTGTCCATTCATTTGATTATCAATTTGAGAACTTGAATTTGCTTCTTAGCGTTCTGCTATCTTCACTTGTGCCCACATCATTTTCTCTTTTAACTTTTTATGCTTTGCATCAATGTCATCACTGCAGTATTTTGCATACTTCAGAATGTCATTGATCGGTTTGCTCTCCCAACAAAGCATATGCTGCTGAATCAACTGGCTAATCTCTGATCTTAGCCCATAGACATATCTGTATACAAAATGTCCCATATCTTTATCACCAATATTCTCAAATCCACTATACTGTTTAAACACCTGCAGCAGTCTTTCATAATATGCATGCACTGACTCGTTAAGTTCTTGAGTCATTCTATCTATTTTAACCCAATCAGTTTCTTTATGGGGAATCTTTCCTTTCAGGAAAGTATTCACCTGATTATACTTCTTCATTACCTCCTCTGAGGGTGCACCTGTTCTTGCATCCCTAGGATATTCTTTGGTGGGCCAATCAACTGTAATCTTACATTCTGTCCACAAATCTGTTGGTAGCACTATATCAAACAGACCATCCAAATCCTTCAACAAAACCTTTGAGACCTTCACAAATCTCTCCACCTGCTTGTACCATTCAATAGGTTTCTCTCTCAACCTTGGGAAGTCATTTGTAAACGATAAAATATTCTGTCTACTCCATGGAACATGAACATATCCACCACCTGGAACTTCTCTCATTGGACACATCCTTTCAACCTTTTCCACTGGTCTCATTGGAAATGCCGATAACTCTTTGGCAACTGCCTCCACTCTTTTCTTAGTCCATCTACTTCTCCATCGATCTGCATCTCCCCATTTCTTCATAAGCTGTATCAATTCCTTTATGTGCAATCCCCTTCCTGATGCATTCAAACTTTCTAAGTCCTTTTCAGTAAATTCTGCTTTGTAATGGTTCTGCAGCACTTTTGACCTTTCTATGTCTATTCCAAATTCTAAAGCTACTTCCGCTATTTACTCATATAAATTCTTTGCTCTCCAGGTTATACTTTTACACAGAAACAACAACTCCCCATCTTCATATGAACTTAGTCTATCAAGACCTGTTGTATCAATGATCATTTCTTCTAAATCCACCCTTAACTTGCTTACATCTATAGTTTTGGGTTTCTTCTTCTCTAATTCTTTTGCCCATTCCTCTAGATCTTCAGGAGAAAATCCAGTGGAACTTCCTGCCACTGGAGTGACAGTTGGTACTTTTCTTCTCACACTTGTGGACGACATTCTCTTTGGGGTTTCAGTCACAGCCTCAATATTTGGGAGATCCATTAATGAAACATTCGACTCACACTCACTAACTTGATCGTCTACCATGACTATCTCCTTTCTCGCACTATTCTGTGAAGCTGCTGCAATTTGTGATTTCGGTGCACTTCGTTTATCACCATAATAACGTAAAAACAGCGCTACTCTGTCTGCTCCACTAAACCAAAGATAGTTTCTTCACACGCTACAAAGAGAAAATTCCTTCCTGTCACTGCGAGTAAAAAGCACTGTTTACCCTTGACTTCAGCTCAGGAGGACCTGTTACTCCTCTAGGGATACTCCTCCTTTGGGTAAGGCCAAAGTTTCACCGGCATGCACACGGCTATCATTCACACCCTACTCTTATACGATATAGTCTCTAATGCAATACTGCCAGCCCTCCGTAGCTTCTCAGTATTACGACAACAGACGAGTAACCTTCTGCAGTGTGATTTCCATTTACCACACTCCTCTAAATTACGTTCCCGGGATTCCCAGGTATCTCTGTATCTGTGCTTCCAGACGACATAAAACGTGACACTAACTCTTACTGTTAAACATATAGTCAATAAATCCGAACAATAGTCAATAATCAATAATCACCAAACTAATCAATAATAACCATCATTCTGCTACCAGAAAAACTGATCCAGCGGAAAGCCAGGTTGAACATTTCACAAAATCAACAATTTTCTCACACTGGGCCCATATACACATTCAGGTTTCCTGACTGTCTCGCTGTGGTCAAGTTTTATTTCACATTGATCTGAATTAGTCAATATCTAACTAACCTTCACAGATCAGTACTCTTCCTTTGGTCAATGGACCATTAGTCGAGTAGTTGATGGTGATATCAATTTATTTACTATTCTGTCTTATAACTTTTCAATAAAAAGATAAAATAATCACAGACTCCAAGTATGATTCAATACATTTTATCTAAAAACTCATTCAAAATGAACGCTCATTTGTACAGATTCACAGTGCAAACTCCATCAACTTTCATGGGAGAGAAAAAATAATAATTAATTTATCAAAAAAATGACACAAACACATTCAACAATTCAAATGCATAAGGAGTGATAGATGAAGAGACAAAAAAACACAGTGATTAATACTTTGCAAAAGATATTCGAATTCAAGAAAGAAATATAATTACCGAGTGGTGAAATGGAGAAACCCAACCCCTGGCCAAAGATTGGTGGAGGTCACCTGATAAAGAGTCAGAAGACAAAGACTATAGGACAGGTACAGGATAAGATTATACTTACTACACTTCTCTAGAACCCGACGCACCGGAGCGCATCCCTCACTTGCACTCTCTCCCGCCTCGATATTCTTTGGCAATTCTTCATCTAATCATGCTATCTTTCAGTCAACTTTTGGTCACTCAAGTTATACTCTTTAATTCTGTATGTCCCACCCTCAAAAGTTGCAAGTCTCAGTGGATCATGGATTCTGATTGGGCTGGGGCAGGGGAGTTGTCGTCACCTCATGTGCTCATTCTGGATTTCTTAACTAATTCTTTGTTTAATAAACCCTTCCCATTTAATTTATTCATTTTTACAGAACACTTCCTTTCACATGCATTCGCAAAAAGAGATATATACAATTTTAGTATAATTTCTACAGTTGAAGTACTTTCCCAAGCATCCGTCCTTGGTTCTTGGCAGCCAGTCAATGTCCCGATCAGTAGGTCATTCCAAAACTTTCAGTGCACAGACTCAACTTGTTATGTCTCAGCCGCCTCCTATTCCTTTGGCTTAGCACATCAGGCCCAAATGCACACTATTAAGAAATGAATCATAAACAGATGTTAATTTCTCAAATATGTTATTATCACTGTTCACCACCTGCTTCTACTCTATCCCATGTTATTTTCTTCTTTGTTAAGCAAAAGCATTAGCAGCGGCAGCTCTTTTAAAATCTAGGCAAGCATATGCCAAGCACGCGATACCTCGAGACCTACAATTAGTGACTCCTTGCGCATGCGTGAGAGTTTTCCTCTTACACGGGTTAATCACATGATTATTTACGCAGAACGGGTTCGCACATGAGCAATGCGATTTTTGATTTCAATCGGGATTTCAGTTACGTAGCACATTATTCTTTGTTAATTAAACAAGCAGTAAGCCTTTTCCCCCGTATGTGAATGTCGTGTGTATGTTAATTTTCGTTCAAGTTTGTATTTCTACTTGTTAGTATTGGTTAACGAGAGGTTGATTCGAGCAAGTTTCTTTTCTTCGAATCCTTGCTCCATCAACACCACCACCTCTCTCTCTCTCTCAGGTTGGTTGGCGTATGTACCTGTGGCTAGAAAGCCCTGGACAGAAGCGGTAACTCTCTTTACCTAAATAGGTAAGTGTTGCGCTACATCACTTATCTATTATATATGAGTGATTTTGCCATATTTATTACAGTCTATCAATGGCCAGTTGGTCTGAACGTGTCACTACGTAGTACATGCACTATTGTTTTTTCTTTTATTGTATGTCCCATCGGTGAACAAACTGAACACAAGGAGCTCTGGTTCAGTATAAAACACTGTTGTACCATAATAATTTTCTTCTAATTTTTGTTATCACACACTTTTTTGCAGTAGCTGTATTTTCTGATTCTGACAAAGGCAATGACACTTTGAGAGGTCACTGAAGGCCGAAACATGTTGATCTGATTTTGTTAATGTAGCTGTCTCTAATGTCGACAGTCTCATTACTCAGCTTATTGTTTTTAATCCTGTCACAGGGTAGATGAATAAAGTCTTGTTGATAGCTAGCTCTGTAGGCAGTTTGAACTCACGTTCACATACACTACAGCACTGCACATCACACTTTTTCATACACCAAGCTCACATAGGGCTTAAAACATCCCTGAGCTCCTCCCTTGTAGAGAGGGGGTTGTAGCCCGCGCCAAGACTAGGTTCTTGACGCGAGGAGGCACCCATATGATGAAGCATGACACCTTTGGTGTGTGAGGGGAACTGTCCTTAAAAAGGGATATTCCCCTGCCTCGCCCTTTGTTTTGGTGTTTTGGTGTATGGTTTATGTAGTCAACATACTTATCAGACCTGCATCCCGGACCCGTGGGCTCGTTGTGTGCTAGATACCCATCTAGCAGGACCTGCCACAAACATTTTCGGCATTCTCGACCTGGCTGTCTCTTTCGCTATCTGATCTGCAAAGGCATTTCCCCTCCCTGGGCATCATCCGTAATTGCTTTATCAGCACTACATTTGACTATTGCCAGTTGTTTCGGAAGAGTCAAAGCTGTCAGAAGTCTCTCTATCAATGAACCATGTTGAATTTTGGTCCCATATGAAGTCAAGAATCCTCTCTCTGCCCAGAGGCGTCCAAAATTATGGGCCACACTGAAGGCATACTGGCTGTCAGTATAAATATTTGACAGTCAGTCCTTCACCTAATTCACATGCTTGCAAAAGAGGTATCAGTTCCGCAGCTTGCGCTGATTGATGAGGAACACATGACGTCTCAACTACAGTGTGCAGTGTGCTAATAGCATACGCCACTGTAGTGGTGCCATCTGACAATTTGAAACAAGAGCCATCGACATATAGTTCCCCTTGAGGATCAGCTAGGGGAACATCAGTCAAGTCTACCCATTCCTTCGTCTCCTCTTCTGTCCGAAATAGACAATCATGGACATCCTTGTCCTGTTCCTCCAAAGGGAGGGATAGCAACGTGGCTGGATTCAGTGTGGCACATCTTTTGATAGTAATATGAGGTGCAAACAATGTTAATTTGTACCCAGTCAGGCAAGCACTGGTAAGGTGCTGCGTCTTTGTTTTATTCAAAAGTACATCCACAGCATGCGATACCATTACTGTGAGATCATGATTGAGAAGGAGCCCTGCCGATTGTCGGGCTCTGGCGACAGGGTCAAGCGTAGCAGAAAAATAAGCACATGGCCTCTGCTTACCTCCAAAGGCTTGTGTTAACACAGAAAGTGCACATCCAGCTGCTTAGTGTACATACAACACGAAGGGCTTCTTATAATCAGGCGTGCCACGCACCGGTACAGAGCAAAGCGCACCTTTCAATTGTTCAAAAGCATGCTGACATTCATGCGTCCAAGGCAAGAGTTCATGCACATCTTTAGTTAGCAAGTGAAGCAGAGGCTGTTAACAAAGAATAAGCGGGTATCCAGTGCTGTCAATACGAGGTGATGCCTATGAAAACACGCGCGTCCCTCTGAGTCACAGGGACAGGCATCTTCACAATGTCATCTACTCGCTCAGGTGTTAGCCTCTGACCCTCCTTCGACAGAAGGTGACCTAAATAGGTGACCTGCTGTTCACAATATTGGAATTTAGAAAGGGACACTTTATGTCCTGTAATTGCCAAATGCTTTAACAATTTGACCATAGCATCCCGACAGCCCTCTTCGGTACCGGAGGCTATCAAAATATCATCCACATACTGCAATAATACATTACCTGCGGGAAGAGAGAGAGAGTCCAATTGACTTTTCAAAGCTGGGCTATAAATACTAGGACTTTCTGTGTACCCTTGAGGAACTCTACAGAATTGAAAGCTTCTGCCAGCTAAAGCAAAGCCGAATAAATACCGACTGTCAGGATGGACAGGAATGCTAAAAAAAGCATTTTTCAAATCAATAACAGAAAAGAATATAGCTGTGGAAGGAATCATTGTCAAAAGGACGGTAATATCGGGAACTACCGGAAACTGAGGAACAACTATTTTGTTTATTTCTCGCAAATCAATCACAAAACGATAGACATCAGGATGTGCATCAGGGGAATCCACAGGTGGCTTTTTAAGAATAGGGAGAATGGGGCTATTGCACATGTTCGCTATTGTCTCCTCTACTACCCCCGATTTGATCAGGTCCTGTATATTCTGCATTAAAGCCTGTTCCCCAGCTTGTGATATTTTGTATTGGGGAATACGGGGAAGTGCAACATTATCTTTGACCTTTATTGAAACTGGTGGTATCGGTAACAACCCCACATCCGTATCCCCTGTGGCCCACAGGGAGGACGGAACATCTTTAAATTCAACAGGAAGCGGTGCATTTTTCGCCAAACAACTATTTTGCACTAACCACATTAGGTCCAAAAGTCAGATAAACACCATCCGGAGAACAATAAATGTTGGCATGTAACTTCTTCAACAAATCCAGTCCTAGTTAGTTTTCCCCACAATTTGCCGTCAACAAAAATGGGGAGACCACAGGAAAAGGACCAACAGTAAAAGCAAGAGGTCTGGATATGTGGCACACAACCGGTACGCCTGAAAAACCTACCGAGACATTATTACGGCCGGACAGGGCTGCCCCGGGGATCAGCGAATGAGAAACAGAGCTATTCATAGCACCTGTATCCACCCAAAATTTCTGTGCCGAACTATGCAAATGCTGTGACATAAGGACCACGCTGATCTACAGAAATTTGGACTGTTCCTCACCCTGTCCCTTGCTGTCCTAGTTGTAGGACATCCCTGTAACTTCATCCACATCATAATCATCATGATAGTACTGCCTTCCCCGGGGTCATCGAAATAATTCTGATCTGAATGACCCCCTGAAGATGCACCAACTTGATCCTCATCCCGACCAACCTGTCCACGGCCCCTTCTGCCTGGACCCCGCCCTCTGGGTACTGCAAGTTTCTGTAACAATTATGGACACTCACTTCACCAGTGTCCCTCCTTTTTACAATATGCACACTTATTCAGCCCCAAGGACGCACCACCTCTACCAGCACCCCGTGACCTTTGAGCTGAACCAGTGCCTTCCATACCCCCTTGCAACCTGCTGTAGTAACACCTTCGTCTTCAAATCCTTACTCTATTTCTCCACTTTATCCTTTTCCTCATTTTCTCGATGCTCATAATATTGAGCCATACTCAATATCGAATTCGTAACAAACCTATTAACAAACAAACGAACACCGCTTTCAACTGACAAATCCTGCTCACTGAAATCTAGAAACACCCCTTCAAAACGAGTGAAAAAATCCGACACACTCTCCTCTTTCTTCTGACGACATGCCCTTAACTTGTCCTAATCCACCCGTCTAGGTCAGATAAGAGAATGCAAATAGGTAAAAATGCGGCTTGGCAAGGCCAAAATTTTAGCTTTGGGCTTTTCATCAGCCTATCTCTCCTTATCCCATGCCTTAATCTCATTCCAAGTACCACTCAGCTCCGCTGCATGATCCTGGGTATTCACTTGCCACCAAATGTCCACTGACACCAAAAGCTCAAAAAACATCTCAATGTCTGCTAAAGTCATAACTGACGAGGAGGCAGCCTCTGTTAATTCTTTATAATATGCGGTAGGATTTTTCCTAGGGTCCGGTAACTGACTTTTAAGGGCAAGCACCTCACTTCTCTTCCATGGGGTATAGACCCATTATTCTAAAAAATGAGCCTCTACCCGTTGCTGAACCACATCTCCATTCTGGTTGCGCTGTTCTGGGATCTCAGGATAAAAAACAGGGTGCACCTCTCTCATTGGAAATTGGGACACTGTGGTTGGAGTGCAATTATGCAATTGTTCTCGATAAACGAGTAGAGTCCCAAAATTACCAAAAACATCTGCAGGGGCCATACCAATTGAATATAAATGATCTCGAATATCATAAATAACTTGAGGAGCTGTGCCTCCAATACACTGTTCCCACAAACCAATCAATGTAGCCGACATATGCTGAAGGGTATGCTGTTGTACAAACGGGTCAAAATCTTTCATCACACTCCATATATCTTCCACACTATAAATCGGATTCTGAACCCATTGTGCTGCCTGGTTTGCAACTATCTTCTTCTCTTCTTCACCCACAATGGCCCGAATCAATGCCCTACCCATTCGGTCCAGTGCCGCCGCCAATCCCCTCCATCTGACCCTCGTGCCGGTGTCCCAACACTACCCAACACCACGAATGAAACACCTGGGAAAGACACAAGAGGTACAGACGCAGGTGACAATGTCAGTAATGACTGTGTGGCGGGTGTAAGAGAAGGAGGAGAAACATGAAGGGAAGCAGTAGACACTGCCGCGGTGCCTGAACTCACCACACTTGCATGCTGCGAAACTGGAGGGGAGACAGATAGGGCTGGGGCCGAAGCTGTTGAACCTGCAGAAAGACCAGAAGGGAGCGGTGGGGCAACGGAGGACTAAAGCAACGGAACAACAGGATATATTGTCTGCGGGGCATAGGGGGTGGGGGACGAGTGTCCAACAGATCCTCTACAAAAGGATCCTCATCCTCTCGAACAACATAGGACTTATTACATTGCAATCGAAACTTCCTATCTGCACACTCAATACCCTTTTCAGTTTGCTCATAAGCTACTGCTTTCTGAACCACTGTTTGCATTGCCTTCTTCCTAAACTCCTTCTCGGCACGTATACGCCTCTGCGTAGCATCCTTCTGCCATACCTGCAAAGTATCAAACATCGACTGCCTACTTCGTCTAGCAAATAACTTGTCCTGTAAATAATTCAGTTTTTGTTCATCAAAGGTACCTTCATGTGGTCACTGGAGCTCAGTATTGTCCCTCGTATACTTGTGCCACAATCTACGAAACATAATAGGGCCAATACCGTGCTTCACATACATCTCAAAACTCAGAGTGCCTTCACGAGACGCAGGCTGCCTTTCCTCCAGCCGATGCTCAGCAGAAGAACAGCAGCACCCAAGCACAATGCTTTACTCCAACAAGGCATTGTAGCATCAGACGCATTCACTCTCCACCTAAATCAACACACACACACACACCAACAGGAGCACACAAACCAAAGAGCTCTCCAAGTCAGTCTTTAGACTGCACCAAGACAAGTCAGTCCACAGACTGCACCAAGACAGATAGGCTCTAGCCCCAGGCCTTTTCAATATTAAACCAAATTCAGCAAGTGGCCTTGTGGAACGTTCAAAACGCTCCATATCACAAGGATCCGCAGACCCACCAAGTTAATCAAGACGGCGCTGCACTTACCAAAACTCACCTGGTGCACACAGGTCAAACAGGATTATTCTCCACTGACGACTCTTCGGACCAAACGGTCAGATCCAAGGGATTTGCCTTTTCAGGATCCCTGCTGAGATGACCACTAGAGGAGGAACCACCCGATCAGACAGGCGGGGCAGCAGCGAGAACCAAGCTCTATCATATGGGGATCCCCGATCCGACCATCCGACCAGACGCAAACCCGACCCCCTTGGCCCGATTATGGGTGGGATGGGTCACCAGGTGGGCGCCAACTGAAGGAAGTGGCTCACTAGGGTCACCCGGGTCACTCTCGACCTCCTCTTGCCTTCCAATAATGAAGAGTCGATGACGCAGTAGAAAATACAAGCAAACTAGTTTATTCACAAGATACACTGCAGTGGAGTCCAGTCTGACTAGCCTCCTATGATGGCTGATGAGGGACTGACTCTAACAAGCATAAAGTTACATTATGTAGGTTGCAGAGCCCACAAAGACCTGCTTATTTTGGAAAAGTACTGGTAGCTGTCATAATACAATATGGGCAAAGAACATAAGTTTCAATTCCATGGCCTGGTACAATCTATCTACTATCCAAGGTCGTCTGGCCTACCCTCTCTTATAGACAGATGGGAGAAGGCCTCTATGTAACAGAAAAGGCATGCGTTAATGAGCAAGTTTCAGCATTGGAGAAGCGAAACTTCCCAAGGACCTTTTCTCGTAAATGAGCAAGTAACAGTTTCGATTATAAAAGAAAATGATGTCTTCGAGAGCTAAAATGGTGGCACAGATGTCAACTTAACTGACCCAACATCTATATTTACTGATTGCATCTACACATAATTAGCAGATATAATGTATTAGCCATATAAATGCTAACATAATATTGGGTAAAACACGAGTAAGATGACAATGTTACGTTTCAATTCTATCACCCAGAAGTGGGTCCCTTGCTCACTTTGCCACTGGATTCAAGCTAGACTGACTGATGAGGGATGTTACCCCGAAACCGGTCCCTGGATGCTAATTTCTCGTCCAGGGAAGACCTGACTTGGCAGTTCGGGGTGGACTGTTCCCATAACGAACAGGGTGAAGACTGATTTGCATATGGCTGGGTCTGAACTTGGGTGGCAAAGCGAGCTAAAAACGATGATGGATTCAACCCAGATCTGTGACTGGGGGTGAGAGTCTGAAAAGTTTCAGTGCTCTGTCCATCATCTCCGTGTGTTTGCTTTGTTCGCCCTAAGTTGGCAGGGTACACTCATATGTGGGTCCCTTGCTCACTTTGCCACTGTATTCAAGCTAACCTGGCTAATGAGGGGTGTTACCTCGAAGCCTGTCCCAGCATGCTTGTGTCCGGTCCAGGGAAGACCTGGCTTGGCACTTCGGGTTGGACTGTTCCAATAAGGAACAGGGTCAAGACTGATTTGCATATGGCTTGGTCTGAACTGGGGTGGCGAAGTGAGCTAAAGACGATGATGGATTCAACCCAGATCTGTGACTGGGGGTGAGGGTCTGAAACGTTTCAGTGCTCGTCCATCATCTCCTTCTGTTTGTTAACTTGGTTTTAATCCTGGTCCAGGGGCTCCCCAAGAAAGTCTATTGCGCACCCTGGAGCTAGTTTTATTTCACATTCACTTTGCTCTGCACCCTCACCACACTCAGTTCATCTAAGATATTTAGTATATCTCTTTCTACCAAAAAACATCCCTGAGCTCCTCCCTCTCAGAAAGGGGCTTGTAGCCCGCATGATGACTCAGTTCATAATGCAAAGGAGGTTACCCTATGATGAAGCATGCCACCTTCGGGTGGGTGAGGGAAACCGTCCGGTAAAAGGGATTCTCCGGTAGAACTCTTCCTTCTCCTGGAGACCCAGGGTTTTCTTTTGTGTTGTTGGTTTCTGAGTAGGGGAGTCAACGCCTGTAGGTCTTTAAACAAATTGAATGTCATAGTCAGAGCTATCCATAAGCACACACAATTTCCCTTTATGTTTCCACTCTAAAGTAAATGCTGCTTTATGTACTGCCACTAAGTGTTCAATTTCCTCTTTAGCCCAGGTATGCGCCCTTTGAATCTTCTTGTTGGATTCTGATCTGGACTCCATCTCCCTTCTCCTGTCTTCTACCAAATTGATAGATTTCTTTTCAATATCTATCAAACTGCAAGTCAAATTGTGTCTGTCAGCATAAGCAGAGTCTAGTGTCTTAGTGGGTCTAAATAATGTCTCAATTGTATCCCCCTCTTTGGGCTCAAAATGACAATTATAACTCTTAAGTATGGACATCTCTGAAAGGGCCAAGTCATAATTTGAAAAGAAATGCTGGAAATGGTTTAATCCATAGAAAAGACTCAACAGCAAACTACAAGTAAATCCATAAATCAAAGGAATATGATGTTACGTGATGCCTTCTGCAGAAGATGCAGTCAATTGCGTACAAACGTAGCAGTCTCTTGCTTCCATTGTATATATTTATTCATAAAGCAGGCTGAAACAAACATTCAGGGAAAGATCTCCTCTAGATAAATCTACATGCAACTCCATAATGTCAGTTAAATACGGACTACTGTCAGCAGAATGGGAGGGTTTGGGGTTAAATCTGGGTTTAGCCTCAACTGAGCTAGATGGAGGTGGATATAATCCTACAAGCAAAACAATTTGTTCCACAACTACGACTGTTAATTTGCCTGGCATTATGTAACTACGTCTACTAGGATTCTATTACTTCTCTAAAATCACACTGTTGGTTGTAACATAGCAGCAGCAGAATCTTCTCTGTTGGTTTCCACCTGTGCAAATTGCAAAACAAAGTTTACATGCATGTGCTGAAATTTATGTCCAAAATCTTTGTTAGACTTCCATAGCCCTACTCCCTTTTCTTCTAAATGGCACCTTTATGCTCCTTCAGCTGCCTCAGGCCTGGGAACTCTTCTTGCTTCTCCTGTGAAATCTAATTACATTTCTCTAGGAAATGCACAGTTCAAATTCATTGATAATCACATCCAAAATAAATTGTGCCAGTCTGTTTAATGGGAAAATACATTCAAAGCTCAGTTCAGCCACCACGTCCAGTTCAAGAAGGTTCAGTTGGATCCACACTGTTACCCCAAAACTCCCCAAATTCTCTCTCACTCTGTCATTTGCAGCAAAGTATGTCAATTCAGGGGATTAGTACGTCCGCCAGGGTACCCTAGCCCTCTGTGATCTCCCCAAGGCACGCACCTCATCTTCACCTCCACTTAGGCCAGAATCCTTAATCTCCTCTGGAAGGTTATGTTAATTATACTTATAGAGTGCACGGTTACCATAGGGTGTCTTGGTGCTTAGCTCTACAGACAGGAAGACAAGTTTGAATGGTGGCTCAGAATACTACTGATTAATAAACATCCAGGTCTTTAACGTCTTCCTAAAGAAAAGCAGGTCTAGGGAGGCCGGATATGGAAAGGAAGTGCATTCCATGCCCTGGCAGTGCAAATGACAAAACTCTTTTCCCCCCATGTGACTCTTTTGAATTTAGACACTATAATCATCTTAGCTCCAAGGGAGCGCAGGGTTCTCGTAAAGTGATCTGGTCCTACATCGTGCAGAGCTCTGAAGGCAAAGCAGAGTGATTTGAATCTAACCCGATGCCTTATTGGCAGCCAGTGGAGCTTTCCTATTTCTCTTTTGACTGATCTATACCTCAGGATTCCAGTTAGCAGCCTAGCTGCCTTATTTTGTAGTAATTGAAGTTTATTCAAATGTTGCTGCAGAATGTTCAGATATAGGCCGTTGCAATAATCTAGATTAGATAAAAAATGGAATGACAAGAGGTACATGTTCCTCAGGCAAACTCGTTCTCCCTCTCTCTTGTCTTCTTGGCTAACGTTCTTCGGCTCCCAATTGCATTGCTACAGCATTAGGCCCTTCGTCAGGGGGTGAATCTGGTTCAGGCGACACCACAAGACGAGACTCTCTTGTCTCAACCTCATTTGTTGACTAATCAAGACCCCCACTCAGGCCAAACAAGTGCTGTTTCAGACACTTGCCGGCCCCCCACAGCGTGACCAATCTCCCGCTGTCTCTCAACCACCACTGGCACTTCTGGGAGAGGTGCTATTACATCATCAAGGGGACATGGAACTCTGCGAGTGTGGCAGCATTTTTCCAGCTGGGGAGACCTCTGCATTTCACCAAAGTCAATGTGACCAGAATCAACAGGTAGGGGCCATGCCACCAAAGCTTCAAACAACTTTTCCTGACGTGCTTTTTCACCAGGTCTCAGTTGCTGGGACTAAGGTCATGGCACTGCTCCTGATGAGGTGGGGCTGTGGCTGCTTCAATCTGGTGAGACACAGAAAGCATCACGTCAGTCAGTCCTTTTCAGTGATCAAGTATCATGTCATCTGTAATGTTCATAAGAGCATTTGTAGTTACAGCTGGCAGTCTCATTGCTCTGCCCATGATAATTTCATGGGGCGACAATCCTGTCCTCCGATCAGGAATGCTGTGAAGACTCATCAATACAAGAGGCAAAGCATAAGGCCACTTCAGAGACACACACCTATGCTAGTCAGGATTTCAACATACCATTTATTAGCTCAACCAGACCTGAAACCTCATGTCGATAGCTAGAATGCAGTCTCTGCTCTACTTGTAAAGCTGCACACAACATTCCCAAGACTTCATTGTTGAAGCGTGTGCCTTGATCTTACTCTAGAGAAGTCGGAAACCTGAAATATGGTATTAGCTCCCTCAACAACAGTTTTGCTACTGTGAAACTGTCATTTCCTTCTAGTTGGGCACCCTTCAACCCAACATGAGAAGATGCACACAATAACCAGAACATATCTCAGCACAGTGCATACGGCATCTCAATAAAATCCAGCTTCATTCTATTATAATGGACCACCTGATCTTCCAATGTGGCTCAGAGTTACTGCACTTCCTTTCCCTGTATTAATCTGTTGATACATAACACAGCTGTGACACAATGCTTCAGCCATCAATCTAAATCTAGGGTTAAACCAGGTCCATCTAAATGGCCTGACCATAGCATCTCTCCCTATATGAGTAGGACCGTGATAATGTCATTGGTGGAAAAAAGACTATTGGGAAACGCAGGTCTTCCATCTCCGGAAACCCAAATGTCATCATCCCTTTTAACGCAACCTGCTCTGACCCAACTTTGCTGTTCTGCTTCAGACACCTCTTCCTGAAGCTTCTTGACCCCCTCTCATATATCAGCAGTTATTAACAAAAGGTTGTAATTGGTCTCATCTGTTCCTTTATTTGTATATTCACCATTGAATTCCCAAGCATTATAAACACAGTATTTTGCGACCTTGTTGGCGTATCTGTTGCCAGCTATCACATTATCATCTCCACTGCAGAGTGCAGAGCATATCACAACGCACTTGAGCAAGCATTTGCAATGCCTCGAGAAGTTTTCTCACTTGTTCCCCATTTCAGATGGGGGAGCCTGAAGAGGTCATAGATCCCCTCAGGGACCATAACTGTCCGAAGTCATGCACCACTCCAAAGCCATACTGACGATCAGTGAAAATTGTCGCCTTTAGCTGGTTTGAGACACAGAATGCTCTTTTAAGAGTAATCAACTCAGCCACTTGGATGGAAAATACTCCTTGAAGCAATGAAGCTTCAACTACTCCTAAAACTGTACACATTGCATAAGCAGCTCTTAGATTTCGTCCATGGTCTCGCAAACATGAGCCATCCACAAACAATGCAAAACTAGATTCATGCAGTGTCACATCTTGTATATCTGGTCTTGGCTTGGTGCCCAGTTCATGTGACATTGAAACAGTCATGCTCCACTTCAGCCCCATCAGTTTCCTTGCTAGGAAGGGGTAACAAGTTAGCAGGATTCAAAGTGACACATCTATTGAGAGTAATAGTTTCAACCAAAGTATGATTTATTCATAGCGAGTCAACCGATTATTTCTCAGATGCTGTGTGTGGGTGCGTGTCAACTGTATTTCAACAGAATGGGGCACATACACAGTTAAAGGATGACCCATAACAATACGTTCACACTTATCTATGCTGATACCTGTGGCCACCACAGACTTAAGACATCTGAGCAGCGCTGCATCTACTGGGTTACGGGTCAGCAGCAGAAAAATATGCAGCTGATCTTCCAGCACCTCCATACAATTGTGTAAGCACTGAGAGAGTGTAGCCCTCCCTCTTACTGCAGAAAAGGGCAAAATATGTATTGTAATCTAATCAGGCATTCCCAGTGCTGGTGAATGACAGAAACTTTCCCTCAGCTCTAGGAAGGCAACCAAGCAATCGTTATCTCAGGGTACCGGATCTGACACATCCTTGTTTGTCAACCTCTTCAAAGGTTTGTCCACCAGGGAAAAGTTGGGTATCCACTGGCGACAGTAGCCCACCATTCCCAAAAATATCCTGACTTCTCTCTGAGTTGTTGGCGGATTCATTTGCCGAATTGCCAAGATTCTTTTTTGCAACACCTTCCTTTCTCAATGTGATGTCCGAAATACAAACTCCCCTTAAACAGTACGGCAACTTACTTGGGGACACTTTATGTCCATTCTCAGCTAAGTGGTTCAACGGGGTAATAGTATCTTGTCTACACGGGTCCTGTGTATTTGACATCACCAACAGGTTCTAAAGATATTGTACCAGGCCTGAGTTATAAGGCATGATCATGGTCTCTGAATTCTTTTTAAGAATCTGCTTGAAGATGGCCGGATCTCCCATACCCTTGTGGGACTCGCCACCATGCCAAAACATGGTTATGGAACCAAAAAGCAAAGAGGAACTGACTGTACTCATGCAACGGTATGGAGAAGAAGGCTTGGCAGAGGTCAATAACAATGAACCACTAAGTCTCACATGGAATGTGAATTAAAATCACAGCAGGATTCGGTATCACAGGCCAACAGCAAACTACAATTGTGTTAATCTTTCTTAAATCCTGAATTATGCAGTACTTACAGCTAGGCTTTTGTATGCCCATAATGGGTGAGTAACATGGACTCCCCATAATCTCCTTCAAAATGCCTTGTTGCATTATTGAATCAATCACAGGAGTAATCCCAGCAATAGTTTCAGGGGTCAGATTGTACTGCGGGGTTCTTGGATATTTAACATTGGGTATTATTTGTATAGGACCTTTTCAACTCCTTTGATGAGTCCAATATCCTTTCTGGAAAAATCCCAAACGGCTTCAGCATTTCGTTGAGATCTGGGGGGTAACCCTTCACTTGTCATCATAGGAAACAGTTCAATTGTTGAACTTTAATTTGCCTATGTAAAGGCAACATCCTCATCATGAGTGGAACTCCACACCCTTTAGTGTACAGTAAATGGTGCAATTCAACTTGCACAACAGATCTAGTCCCAACAGACTGACAGGACTCGATTCACATACCACAAATTGGAGATTTTCATCAAAGGTCCCTATTTTTACAGGTACTTGTTTTGTTATGGGACTTGTCATTTGTTTATTTGTGACTCCTACAACCTGGATTATTTTTCCTGAGAAGGGTAATTTTGGGACTTCCACTGTTTGAGCGTGTAGCACCAAAATCAACTAAAAATAATAGGGGTGGCCAGTCACCTCATCATCTATAAATGGACGACTCTGGTCTACCTCTAAGACTGCACCAAGCATGTAATCTTTCTCTCCCTTCAGGCACCATCAGGTGGACTGATCAGAGCCATAATTCTTGACTTGTCAAAAATAGGATACTGTTGCAACATGTTGTTGTTCTGAAAACCATTCTGATTCACATTTGGAACTTGGTCAAATCCAAGGGGAAAATTAGAGCAATATGTGGCAGCTTTGAGGAGATTGGCAGTAACGTATAGGTTCAAAGAACTCAGGGACAAGATCATTAGAAATCAATTAATAAATAGAACAAATAACATTAAGATTCAAGAAAAATTATTATATTTGAAGGACCTTACGTTAGACAAAGCTATAGAAATAGCCAGGTGTATTGAAAATACATCTCAGTATGTTAAGGAGTTAGCAGAACCGACTTTTAAAATTGATAGTGATCAACACAAACTGTGTGCTGTAAATTCCAATAAGAAAAAATAACACATCTCTCTTTCTTACCAAAAATACAATATTGCTAAAAGTATCATGAATTGAACAAGTAGGCAACAAAAGTACGTATAACATAACGAAATCAAACCTATGTACAAATGTAGTCATCAAATGTTTTGGGTCTAAATTTCAAGCGCATACTTGAGTCTCTTTTGTTTGCTCCTCCTCATACTTCGTCTCCTTTAGCAGATTTCCTCATCCACTCATGAGTTTCCACCTCACCGCACATGACCACTCTCCTCACATACATTCTCAGTTAGGCAACACATGTGGCTGGGGGTGGCAAGTGCCAGTAAATTCCAAATTCCTCGTTTTTTCAAAAGTGCCATAATCTTCAATTCCTGAAATTCTTGTAGTTCCAATTTCTTTTTGGAGACAAACTTGTCCTCTTCACATGGATCCCATCCTCGTCGCCAATTTTGGGATGACAGGACAAGGTAATAGGTTGAAGAAGTTTATTGTATAGTCGTAACGACCCCCAGTAGCCACCCTCTCAGATCCACAGGCAAGCTCCTCTGCTGGCTTCCACACAGGGATTCCAATAGCAGAACTGTGTTGCTAGGTGATGAGGTAGCCGCCAGGAAAAGCATACTCAAAAGAAAAAATAACTGTAAGTAAGCAATACTAGTGCAGTAATACTTTATGCACTATAAAATGCAGTTTGTGAATCATGCCCAATGACAGTGCTTCTTGTAGTATTGAAGAGGTAGGACAGGCTCATATGACTTGTGTCACCAGATTTCCAAAGCTGAAAACAAGGAACCACTGACAACATAATAGCAACAAAAAACAGGACTTTAGCCTGGCCACCAACATAGAAGGTGGACTATAATGTTACAATAAAAACAGAAGAAGGCCAAAAGTACCAGTGTCATAGGCCAATAATTTTGCTGTCGACATCGAACTACGTTCAGCAGCAATGTAATAATTAACATAGTATACAGTACCGATAACAAGGCATTGCTTAACTTTATTGGCAAACACTCTGATGCCATGCTAAAAGACAATTTAATTCAAAAAGCTGATCAGTAATACATTTTGTAAATAGAACTGGAGTTCAAAACATCATCAAGGTTTGGTACCTTAAGCTACCAGTAAAAACATATAATGTATGTGTGAAACTTATATATTGAGAACATTTTAAAATACTATGCTCTACAAATCTGGTCTCTCCTGCTCGCCAAGACAAAATTGTTATTTCTATAATTGTGCTCATAGGTCACTAACAATTAATTGAGAATAATTGATGCCAAAGGATATGACTTATAGTTATTCATGTAAATATTTATCAGACGCTGATATTGTCGATATACCCCATTTATTTTTGGGGTCAGCCACATAGTCAGAAAATTCAGAGCATTGATACTGCATACTACAATTGCATAGATTGCAAAGCTGTGACTGCTGATCCAGCTGGTTACTAACCTCAGGTACACAAACATCATATACTCACCTGGGCCCATAAACACACATTCACATAGGCTAGTAAATACCCCTGGGGGTAAATTTTTATAAATGCCTTTTAAAGAGATTAGTTACCTGTCAAATTTTAACTAATCTTTCACTGATCAAAAGGTTCTTTCCTCTGGTCAATGGACCTATTAGTTTGAACTAGTTGATGGTGAAATGACATAGAATTATATTTTTATTATTTTTGAAATAACTAAGGGTGGGCGGAATTTGCGAAAGTGCCTTTCGCAAAATATTGCGAAATGGCAAAAAATCTCCGCGATCACGTGAAATTTCGCATGATCGTGGAGATTTTGTTCTGATTAATACGTTACTGAATTTGACCTTCAACTCGGGCACCTGCTTTATTTATATCTGTAAGTGCTTCCTGTTGAGGTTTAATTTTTGTGACAGGAGCATCGTGCCAGAAGGAATCCTGCCCTGCATACAAGAAGATGCCATCGTTTTGTGCAATACTCAACTGGAGTACTTTCTACTGGCTAGTAATCAGTAAGTGCTACCTCGGTGGGTAATGAAATGTATAGTGCTTTTCCTACACTACAGCTGCGTAAAGGGCCAGAAGAGTTGTCTCCAGGGACCATGTGTGTCTGTAACTTTTGCCTCCGCGCCGATGGGCGCCGGGGTCCTTCGAGTGAGCTGTCCATCATAGTGGGGAAAGGGCGGGAAGACGTTGCACACCACTGGTCGGTGGGCCGAGGCCAAACGGCGGGGCTTCTATGCAGTTAACATGCCTCTTGTTTATAAAAGGACAGAGACCGACCAGAGCAGCAGATGAGGACACAGAACCTCCTGGTGTCAGGAACTACACGGGGATTGCGCTCGAGAAACTCATGGATGCACAGACCTCCATCAAGGATTACAGCCAATTGTTGACGGTAGCTATGGGGAGAAAGCAAACCTGCCTAGCCTCCACCGTGCTCATGAATCTTTTGTGCTGATTAATGCGTTACTGAAAGTGACCTTCAACTCGGGCACCTGCTTTAAATCTGTTTGTGCTTCCTGTTGAGGTTTAAAATGACAGGAGCATCGTGCCAGAATGAATCCTGCCCTGCATATTTCCATTCCCCCACGGATCGTGGAAGTTTCGACATTTTCGCGTTCCGCGCGGAACGCGAAAATGTCGAAATTTCGCAATTTCCGCAAGCGGAACGGAAATTGTCGCCCACTCGTAGAAATAACCACAGACTTGGACAAAGTTTAAATGTTTATCTAATTAAATTCATGTGAGCCAAATCCCAAAAATACAGTACGAACTCCGTTTCTCCAAGGAGGAAAAGTCAATTATTTCAATAATCAGTCACCTATATTAGAACGAAGTTTCACAATGACAGCACTCAGAAAAGAGAGGATAGAGAGAGCAGTACAATGACATACTACACAGAGGTATATTTACCTAGGATGGTGTGGAAACCAACCCCTTGACCAAGGAGCTGGAAGAGTTCCCTGGGAAAGAACAGGTGACAAAGGTTTCAGGACAGGATAGATGACCTCTTCTAGACCCAACGCCTGCCTCGCACCCCTCTCTGACACTATCTTCCTCCTCGTTTCTTCCGCAATCTTCTTCTAATTATTTGGCTTAAATTCCCTCCTTGATTCTTTTGCGATGTTCTTCTAATCAATTGGCTTAAATTCTAAGTCTGCAAATCGATTCTAATTCAGCATTTGTTCAGCTCTCGGACTGCATCCTTGTCTCTCAGCATCTCAGCAGCGCTTCATGTGTTCTAACTAACTAAACTACCTCAATTATACCTTTCATTGCTCATGTACCACCCATAAATGTTTCAACTTTATGAAACTGCTAATTCTGATTGGACAGGCAAGGAGAGAATGATCATCACACCATGCTAAGTTTAATAATTTTCTCTGGTTCTTTGTTTAATGTTCCCCCCCCTTAATTCTTATTCCCAAGCTTTATTTCCCACCCGCATTTCACATCTTTATCAATAAAAATGAATACATATTACAGTTGTCTGTTCCATAAGCAGGATGTCCAGCAGGTTCCCAGGACATGTAACAATGATGGCCTTGGAAGGGTTTCAAAATCGACATCATCGCTTCCCGACTTGTTATTACTGCGCCTGCGTAAAAATCACATGGAGTACAGGCTTCAGTCCCAGTCGGAGGCTCAAATACGAACTAATAGAGAAGCCAAAAAGAAACATATTAATTTCAAAATAAAATGATTTCACTGCATACCACCTCTCTCTACTTTAATCCCATTTACTTATAAAAGCTCTCCCCTCATTAGCAATTAGTAAATAGCTTGGTTTAGTTTCAGCGAAGTAGATACTTAGCATGTGAGCTTGCAAACGGCCTTTCTAAATGCATTTGCACAGGTGCAGAAATTTCCCTCTAAGCAAAAGAACGTCATTCTGCGTAGATGCAGTTGACGCATGCACAGTACAGTTTCCCGCGTTAGCAGACATTTTAAGTTTCACTCGGGTTACTTGTTAGTAAAACACGTACGCAAGCTTCATCTTGCTAGAAATGTAATGTAGTGCATATTAATTTACACAATACCTTATTATTACAGCATTACAAGTTATATGAGAGGATTGTATCTGAGCAAGTCTCTTTTATATGAGTCCTTGCTCCAACTACCAAACGATTTCCATCATTAATACATTAAACATTCATCATTGAAAACTCTTTCAACGGAAAATAGTTTCAACAGCCCAGAGTCCTGTTCTTTAAGTTTTATGGACAGGAAAATGTCAACCTAAATGAATTGTGTAAAACCCAAAGATAAGTCTCACTGAGAGGGCATTTAAAGAAATCCTCCAGTATCTTGGGTGGTCTTTCATCTGATAAAAATTTTAATTATTGGTTTCAGATACATATAATTAGAGAATTGGTTCACTGCGGGCAACAGTTAGAGTCACTGTGTTCTGGAATGTAAGAGCAAGATTTGGAACTTTATGTCAACAAAGCGACAGAAATCGTTCTGTTCTTGTGTGCAAGCTCATTAAAAAGGGATACGGGCAGCTCATTTTCACCAAGTTTCCATTGAGTGCCAGGATATTTCTCAGAACATGTTTGTCTGCAAAGCTGACCAATAGATGCATCCATAATGCGCTCTTTACCTAGACTAAAGCATAAGATGCGATGAGAAATCACTTAAAGCACTCAAGCAACAGGAAGCAAGAAACATAAATAAACTCTTAACGTACTTTCACAGTGCTCAACCACCTTTCAACGCCTCCTCTCTCCTTGAACCCACCACCATTACAATTAAGCTTTCTCTGAATAGTAAACGCGTCACAGGAAACTTTTTACATCAACATTTACAACACAATCCCAAAACGTAATGAAGGCCGAAGTGTTTCTGACAAAAACTCTCCTCCATTAGTATATCAGTCTTGTGGTCCTCCTGCAACCTAATCACACCCCCATAGGAAACAAAAAGTTGAGGGGCTACTAATAAATGCCCTAACTTAATTTCAGTCATCAATTCTCACATGAACACAAGTATATGCCTGGGCTATGCTCCCTTATAGTTACATTGTTTGCCCAGGGTTAGTGTATTGTAAACCCCTGCTTAGGAAACGACATTGACATTGACATTACAAATAAAAACGAATGCATGCTTTGAAGTGACAGAATGAGCTTTGTATGCCTCTACAACAATATGTTTCATGAGATATTTAATCACAATCTTAATAACTAGGGCCCCAATCCATAAAGGTAAATACATCCTACGCCTCCTTGTAACTCTCAACATTTTTGCTATTCACCGTTTCTGGGTGGAAATTTGCACCTAGCTGTAGACTTGCATATCTTCACCCTCTCAAATGAAAAGATGGAGCCTCCTATAGCCACATTACAAGTGTAAAAGTACTACTAGTAACTTTTTAAATGTTGTGGAGCTGTCCCTACAGGAAAGTACAGGGAATTATATGTTATATATAAGAACGGTTATTTTATATCAAAACAATACTATTTCTGGCCTGAAGTGCTACAGAAAATATAGCGAAAAGGGAGCTCTGTAGTTCCCATGTTTTAGGTGGAGAATGGTACCTTTATGTGGAACACTCTACAACAGTCCACATCTGCTCTCCTCAAATGTCTGTTTTTTCTAGCAGAGATTTTAAGCATAGGATTATCATAGTGCCGTCCACCCTTTTGCCACTTTTACAGCAACAACTTTAAGCACAGGATTAGCAAGTGACATACACACTGAACTGAAAAATGATGAAAGCCTTTTAGCATTCCAGGCACAGTATTACAGCTTTGGATTGGTAAAATACCATCCAAGCCAACCTGAAATGATTATGCATACATACACCCCCCTAAAAAAAAAAGTGTCCTCACATTAATGAAGAAATAGGCGGCACACCAATGTACGATTGCACCAGGATTTATTGAGTGATAAGGCGTTTGAGTGCGTTCTTCCTTCCTCAGATCACCGAGCCCCACCATCATTAGAAAATATAAACAAATCAATCCACAGAGACGTAAACCGACTTCAAACAGTGCATGTAACTTACATGAATGATAATGCATATGCCGTGTGACTTCATTCAATATTTCACCATTATTAAACTCAAATACATTTACTTAATTGTACTATTATAGATATGTGTTTTAACAATGTTCATACATTTCCTGAACTACATTATCATTCCATTACTTATCGTAACTTGATGATCATAGCTGCCTTTTCACTCTCCTTTCTCTCTGGGCTCCCAATATTTTCCACTGATGTTACGCTTGTGTCCTGAATGATGTCAGGATGTAAATATGCAAATGTATTCCTAGCATGCTTGGTGGGATCATCCACTTTCCCCTATCCTGTTAAATGTGTATATATAGCCTACATTTAAATCAGGGACTGTGCTGTCCCAAAGGGTCATACCTGAGAGGAGAGCTGAGCAGGTGATATAGCGCAATCAGCACAGAAATCTTGCTGACCGTAGTTGGCCCTTCCCTTCCCAGAGCAATTGCTCCTCCCACCAATCCCTGAATAAATGTGCTTAGCTGGTGGCGAAGCGGGTGCCCTTAGCGGTTACAGACTTCTGTCTACAGATCTTCCCTTCAGAAAAGAAAAAAAGTTGTTGTCAAGGCTGTACTCCACCATCGACATAAGCATTTCAGTGTACCTCTATTAGTTGAGAGATCTGCTGGTAAAAAACATTGGCAGGCTCTTAAATCATCCCTGTGTTGAATGCTTATGTATAGTAGCACAGGTCCATGGTTATCAAGTTATGAATAGATAACTTGATTTCCGATGTACACCTTCAATCTTCATGAGAAAGTCAATGCTGGTTCTGCAATACAAGCTCACATTAAGTACAAAGGGTAGGAGGAAGTGGGTATTATAGGTAACAGTATATTTTCAATAGACTTCCATCAAATTACACTATTGATCTGCCCTGTGGTTTCATTCTACTTTTGTGTAACTTTGGGCAAAATGTAGAAGCATGGAATAGTAAGCTTTTTCACTCTCAAAAATCTGAATTCATTGAATCCCAAAAGACCTATTTTCTTTCAATCATTGAGGAGATCATGAAAGGTAATCACTGCCTAATGGCATTTGTCCTTATCAATGATTTCATAATATCCGGATATCAGTAGCTGTGTATATGCTTCCATGCAATCATTTTCCACATCCCACGGCACGCATTCCTACACCTGTCTGAGGGTTTGATGACTGTACTCTTGTCTGCTTGTACGGTAGCTATAGCTAGTTATTGTTTCTCTGTGGTGTTATTTCTTTTAGTATACCTCTGTGTCATTACGATGGATTGCAGTTTACACAAATCCGTCACTGCAATTTATGAGTTCAGCGGTTCATAGGACCACCGAACCAGTGGTGGTGGTCCGACCACTACCACACTGCAGGCCCGCCAGCAGTATATGAGTGTGGCCGTCGGACTGCCACAGGACCGCTGCGACTGCCAAGAATCAAGGATCCCGCAGCAGTTGCGCAGCGGTGAAGAGCACTAATATGCTGGTGGTGCTGTTGCAGCACTGCCAAGCATATTAGTAGTTGCCTGTCCACTGGCCTTTTCCTGGCAGTGAGCCTGCCATGAAAAGGGTGGCAGAGAGGCAACAAAGGAGGTCCTAGGATGGCCCCCTGCTGCTTCTGGACCTGGAGGTGCATGCAGGGGGGGCACATTAGGTGCCCCCCCAGGTATAGCACCCCCAGTTCCTGCACGGTGTGGCATGTTACTGTACTTCTTACAGGACATGGGGTTTTCCCTGAAAAATAGCCTCATCCATTATTCATGAGGATTCTTGGAAACTCAGCAGGACTACCATCTCCTGCATATTAACTATGTACAAGGGTCATTCCTTCCGCCATCATAAATCCGACATGACACAGCAAGGTAGAACCCCTGAGGGTACCAGGAGAAAATGACTTCCATCCTGACACACTGACGCGAGACACTGAGGTTCCTGCACGCAGACACTCCAGCTCACAGTGGTCTGACATCCCTTGCGGGGTGTCCATCTCGAGACCAAGATGGGGTTCCACAGTCTCTCACTTCAGGTAATGGGGTTGACTTTATCCTAGAGAGATTTTTGGCTTTACACCTACATACATGCTAGGTACACTTAGGCACATCTAGTTAGGGTCGCATTGTAGGAGTACGCATTTATTACTGTCATGTATTTCATATATTTGCCTGTGTTCATTGTTTTAGCACGATGGTAAAAATCTACCATCCTTTTGCTCTGTTAGTGCTTCTAATCATTGATATCTGTTTCTGTCTAATGGTTGTTTCAGCACACCTATTTTACACAAGAATGACGCTGGTTCAATAAATGCTTATTGAAAAACGCTCCCACTGTGTATTCTGTTTATCTCTCTGAGACAAAGTGAGCACGAGTGACTGGGGCGAAAAGTATCTCACTGTTTCAACGTTCCTGAGGGATCAGGGTTGTCATGTTCGATAGTTGCCAAGAACTGTTCTCTACTTGGTAAGAGGGGTTTCTAGCGGCACTGTGAGCTAGCTAGTACGCAGGCTAACATACCCAGTCGGGGTGTCTAGATTCAGCCTGGATACCTATTCTACAGTGTATGTTGTCTAAACGCGCAGATCCTATATAGGTTTATAGGAACTACTTGACACAGAAGGAGTGTAAAGCAACTCGTTTTATCAGAATGCAATCTTATAGGTATAGATTATGTGAAAAAGATCCACACAATGTATTTATAAAAATATGTATTTATTATATAATACTCACTAACACATACAGATATCTGCTACCCGGAGATATACACAATGCACACAATACTTTGCATTGAAATCACGTAAATAGCACAGAATACACAGTGGACCCCAGGGGGGGACCAAACCATATACTAAGAAAGTGGTATAAGAACCACAACTCGTGTCAGGACAATGCCCAGAGGACGTAGAAGTGTCGGGTACCCAAGAAACCACCCAAGCTGAGTGACTTAGAACCCCACAGAGATCGTGTACAGTGTGAGAACAAAACCACGTTCTCCATACAAATAAATGTGTAAGTCGCGGTTGCAGTTTTAAATATTAAGGACCCTTCCTAGTGGACCCTGAAGAAATGCAGTGGAAGACAGAAGGTTGGAGAGCCACTCCACCCATGGATAACCTAGTACCCACGTTACCTACCCCAGGGAAGCCGGGAGCATAGGTATGAAGTGATGTTGGTAACTGCCATAGAACACAATGGAGGACTTCAGGAAAGGGCCGCTGCTGGGGAAGGAAAAAGTGTCTGGTGGAATCCAAAGGTGGATTCAAGTTGAAGAGTACCTGCAAGCAGAGGGGACAGAGTCTATGTCACTCAGGAGTGACCGAGAGAACTGGAAGACGAATGCCCACCGATGTCGGGAGTTCCAGGAGAGTTGACGGTGACTTTGACTCTGCAGCTGTGAGGACCAGGCGATGCTGTGGAAGACCCGGATCCGTGCATGAGCTTTCCCACGTCAGATGTCGAGAGTTGAGGGGTCGGTATCCGTCAGGAGTACCAACAAGCCTTGACAACTGCAAACAAAGTGGATGTTGAAGAAGGTGCAATGTCGGGACCTGCAAATGCAGGGAAGTGGCTCCTTCACTCCAAGGGAGATTCCTTCAGGTGTCTTGGATGCCAACAGGCCTTGGAAGGTTCCTGTATGGTGAAGGGGCACAGACGATGCATCAGACTGAAAGATAGCCAAAGTCGAGCCCAAACGAAGTCCAGCAAAGTCCAGAGTGCCCAGGTTGCCTGTTGTTTTGCCTTCCCCTGCTCAAGCTTGGCTCAGCAGCATGGGGGCAGAATCATGTCTCTGGTCGGCTGCAGCTATATTGTGATGTCCAGGTCTAGAGGGCCGGTACCGGGAGCACTGAGAGCCTAACGGAAGCCCGTTCCAGTGCTTGGAATCATACCTACCACACTATTTATGGTGTGGGAGTATGATTCCAAAATGGTTGATACCAAACATGATAGGGTTCGTTGCAGCCGATTTCGATATGGTCATCGCGTAAATATGCTGTGCCCCTCTAGATGGTGTATGGCTGCTTCACTTACAAACAGGGAGAATGGACTCAGTAGGCTGTAGGGGTGTCCTGCTCATGTAGGGGTACACTCACACGTAGAACCAAGCACTCACAACTTAGCATATCCAAAACTATAGCTTATCATACTATAGAATACAGCACCTACTTCTTACCTTGTACTACACTTAGGTTAGGTACACAGGGGCAGAACTATTTAGAACTATCAAACGAGTATCCACTTTTTAGCCTACGTTATTTATGTATGTGTATATGAAATATACGTAATTACTAAAAGACAATGCTGTTACAGTATCATTTCTTCTTACTGCTTACACTGAATGAAATGAAATGAAAGTGAAATGAAATGAAATGAAATAAAAGAGGCATTTATAGAGCGCATGGCTACCCTAAGGCCTCCCAGCGCTAAGAACCAGACGACCAGAGGCAGATTAAATTATACCGTAGGAAAAAGATGTGTCTTCAGAAGCCGTCGAAAGGGCAGGTATTCCTCCTCCATACGGATGGAGTCTGGGAGGGTGTTCCATGTCTTAGAAGCGACATATGAGAAACAGCGACCTCCACATCTGGTCCTGACAATTCTCGGTACCATAGCAAGGCGCTTATTTCCAGAGCGAAGGTGCCTTCTGGGATGGTATGGAGAGACTATCCTTTGAAGGATTAGAGGGCCATTCGCGGCCATGATCTTGTGCGTGACACAGAGGGCCTTGAATTTAATCCTTTCTGAGACAGGAAGCCAGTGCCATTGTCTAATTGCTCCTTTTGCTGATTCTCTCCGCGAAATTTGCAAGAGAATTCTTGCCGCACAGTTCTGGACCTTCTGTAGTATGCCTATTGTGGATTGGGGGGCTCCTAAATATAGGGCATTAGCGTAATCCAGATGTGACAGAATCAGTGCCTGGAGGAGTAATCTTCTTGCATGAAACGGGAGAAGAGGCAGGATCTTTCGGGCTGTCTTCAAAATCCCGAAGCAGCACCCAGCTACCTTGTTAGCCTGTGTCTTCATGTCTAGTCTTGCATCCAGCCAGACTCCTAAGCTCTTGATGTGGTTTTTAGGAGTAGGCGGGTTTCCCATACAACTAGGCCATGCCAACGGCGTGTCTGGAGTCAAAGGTTTTCCCAGCAGCATAAGGTCTGTTTTTGCTCCATTAAGCTGGAGGCAGGACTTTTTCATCCAGACGGATATTTCCTCAAGGCATCTGGAAAGATTACTTCCTGGCTGTCCTGGGTCTTTAAGGGAGACAATCAGCTGGGTGTCATCGGCATACGTGACAATTTGTATGCCAAATGCCTCCACAATTTTGGCTAAAGGACACATGTAAATATTAAAAAGAGTGGGGCTAAGTGATGAGCCCTGAGGCACTCCACTCTTCAAAGGCACATTCCTGGAAGTCACATTCTCCTCGAAGAGCTGGAATGTGCGGCCTTCCAGAAAGGAGGCTATCCATCTCAGTGCGGTACCAGTCATCCCCATCTCGTGACATCTTGCAATAAGAATTTGATGGTTGACGGTATCAAAAGCCGCACCGAGATCAAGGAGGATTATTGCAGCTGATCCTCCTGAGTCCATAATTTTCCTTGCCTCCTCCACTACGGCAATCAGGGCGGTTTCAGTGCCCTGACGAGATCTAAAACCAGTCTGTGTCGAGTGCAAGCAGTCATGTTCCTCCAGATAAGTGGAGAGGGTAGTATTGACGTACTTCTCTGCTATTTTGGCAATTCCCGGGAGCAGGGAGATAGGGCGATAGTTAGCCATTACCTCCGGGTCTGATCCTGTTTTTTTTTAGCAGGGCCTTCACCATCGCTTCCTTCCATAGTGAAGGGACCTTGCCTTTTGGGGAACCTGATTTAAGTTTATTAAGTAAGGACATCGCTGTGTCTGAGTCCAGGGGCGGGAAAGATTCCAGGCTCTGATCTCGACGGTCTCTAGTTTCTTCCGTCTGAGCATCATGGTCAAAAGTGGCGACTGCCGAAAAGGCTGAGTAAATCACCTGTACCTTATCCTGGAAATACTCTGCTAAATTATTACAGCGACCTTGTAAATCAGTGGGGGTCATTGTGGTGAATGGAGGGGTAGTCAGGGATTTAAAAATTAAAAAAATTTCTCTAGGGCAGTTAGGTGCTGATAAAATCTTTGCTTCATAAAACTTGGATTGTGTTTTCGTAATCTCAGCTTTATACAATTTTAGTGCATCATGATAGACTTTCTTTTTCTCAAGTGAAAAGTCTTTCCTCCACTGTCTCTCAAGTTGCTTACAGTTCCGTTTGAGATCTCTCAGCTCCATGGTAAACCATGCAACTTTTTTGGGGCCCTTTTTAATGTCCCTGAGTTTTATAGGGGATAATACGTCCAGTGAATTTTTAATCCAGTGATTGAATTGTAAATTTGCCATTTCAGGGTCGAGACGGGGACGTGTTTCTTTGAGAATGGCAGCCCATTCTTCCATAGAAATATTAGACCAGTTCCGGTTCAGAATTTTGGAGTGGTTTTCAGCCTTCCTGCTCGTGTAGGCTGACCAGGAAAATGAGATTAGATAATGGTCCGTCCAGGGGAGGGGCTGGGGGTCCTCTACCTGGATGTGGGTATTGGTAAAAATCGGGTCCAGCAGGTGTCCTTTGACGTGAGTTGGACCCGTCACTTTCTGGGAAAGGAGTAGCACCTCTAAGGCGTTGGATACTTCCTCCACATAAGTGGCGGCGCGGGATTCAAGGTGTAGGTTAAGGTCTGAAAGACACTAAGAACCCTGGGGTCTAGAATTAACTGAAGAAAGAAGAAGAAGGTGGTGTGTGAAAAAGAACAAAAGCCCAATTCACCTAGTGAGAGGGCACTCCCTTTAGGAACGTAATCCCTCACTCACCCTGGGTGACATGCTTCATCGGTATATTAACATGCCTGAGAAGGTACATGTATTATATCTCGCATACTGTCTTGCGATTGTAGCAGCTCACATCTCTTACATGAGAAACAAGACTGTGCAATAAATCCTTTTATTGAAATGCCCGTCTATCAATTTCTGTGTAACTCTGAAGAAACTAAGCATGCACGATTGACTGAGTGTAACTGTTATCTGTTGTTTCCACGATTCTGAGACATGTTCCGATTCTAAGGGAAACAAAGTTGTCATGTTTATGCGGTTGCCAGAAACTACTCCCTTCTTGTTTATTCAAGGAGTTTCTAGTGGCCTCTGAGTTAGCTGGCACACAAAGTAATTAAGTTTAATGTACCCGATAGAGGCATACTGACCTCAGTCCTACGCCACAACTATAGTGTATATTATTCCAATGTGCAGAGCCTATAAGGGAAATAGGAACTACACTACAACAGCTGTATCATCTAGATATGCTGCACTATAGGCTTCCAGAGTTGTTAGAACTTTGTTCACCAACCTCTGGAATGTGGCAGGTGCATTCTTCAAACCAGAAGTACAATAAATTGATAATGCCGACTAGGGGTTGAGACTGCTGTTTTTGGCTTGGCATCCTCAGCTAGTCTGATTTACCAGTAGCTAGCAGTCAGGTCAAATGTACTCAGAAACTTAGCTGAGGCCAAAGTATCTATAAGTTCATCTGCCCTGGGAATTGGATGTGCATCAGTCCTGGTGACCGCATTGAGACCTCTGTAGTCTACACAAAATCTAATTTCTCTTTCTCCACCCTTGGTGTGAGGTTTGGGTACTAGGACTACTGGGCTGAGGGCTCAATTACTCCCAACTCCAGCATCTTCTGGACCTCCATCCTGATGCAATCTCTGACATGGTCAGGCTGTCTGTAGATTTTATTTTTAACAGGTAGACTATCACCTGTGTTCACTTCATGGGTATACCAGGTGGTTTGACTGGGTGTCAGGGAAAACATATGCCTGAACTGATTGAGGACTTTCCTGTAATCAGTCTGCTGGTGATCAGTAAGGCTGCCTGCCAAGGCCACTCTATCTACTGATCCATCATCAGGGTTCTGGGAGAGGAGATCAGGGAGACGTTCACTCTCTTCCTCTTGTCCCTCATCCGTTGCCATGAGCAAGCCCATGTAAGCCCTGTCAACAAAAGGTTTTAGCCTGTTCACATGAACTACCCTATGGGGACTTCTGGGAGTACCTAGGTCCACCAAGTAGGTGACCTCACCCTTTTGCTCAAGTATAGTGTGGGGTCCACTCCATTTGTCTTGGCGAGCTGCTGGGGCCCCAGGTTTCAACACCCACACTTTCCGACATGGCTGGTAAATAGTCAGGACAACTTTTTTGTCATGCCAAGCTTTTTGGGGTTCTTGGCTGCCCTCCAGGTTTTTACTGGCCTTCTTCATGTACTCTGCCATGCGAGAACGCAGGCCAAGTACATCGTCCACTATATTCTGTTTGGGAGGTTTGAGAGCTAACTCCCATTCCTTCTTCTCTAGACACAAGGGACCCCTAACTGGATGTCCAAACAGAAGTTCAAAAGAGCTGTAGCCAATCCCCTATTGAGGAACCTCCCTGTAGGCAAAGAGAAAGCAGGGCAGTAGGACATCCCATTTTTGCCTGAGCTTTACTGGTAGACCCATGATCATACCCTTTAGGGTCTTGTTGAACCTTTCAACAAGCCCATTGCATTGAGGATGCTAGGATGTGGTGAATTCATAATTCACTCCACACTTCTTCCATATTGCAGTTATGTAACTTGACATGAAGTTTGTACCTCTGTCAGTCAAGACCTCCTTAGGGAAGCCCACTCAGGAAAAGATTCCCAGGAGGGCCCTGGCCACTACAGGAGCTGTAGTGGTTCTAAGGGGAATGACCTCTGGGTACCTAGTGACATGGTCCACCACCACTGAGATATAACTGTGCCCAGATGCAGTTGGAGGGTTCAAGAGAGCAACAATGTCAATCCCTATCCTCTCAAAGGGAACCCCAACCACTGGAAGCGGAATCAAGGGGGCCTTTGTGGTGCCACCTGACTTACCACTGGCTTGGCAGGTGGCACAAGAGCGTCAAAACTCCTTAGTGTCTTCAGATATATAGGACCAGTGAACGTGAGTGACAAGCCTGTCCCAAGTCTTACTTTGCCCTATGTGTCCTGCCAGAGGAATATCATGTGCTAGGGTGAGTGGGAAACTTCTAAACCTCTGGGGTATTACCAACCTCCTAGTGGCACCAGGCGTGGGGTCTCTACACTTTGAGTGTGGAAGTCCTTCATCCCAGTAGATCCTACTGTTGTCTCAGCAGTAGCTTGCTGTCTGAGGGGTTCAAGAGAGGGGCACATCTACTACTTCCAACTCAAATCTGCCCTGGAAGGGCCCCTGCCCCAAGAACTCAGCCTGATGCGGCCCAAGTTACTCTGAGGCAGTACCTTCCCAAGGACTAAGATCATTTTCCTCAGGAGACTGATCTTTACTCTGAGTCTGTGAGGAGGGCAAACCCTGCTTCTTTTCTTGGGAAGTACCTGGTCCATTGTTCCAGGATACAGGGCCTGTTCAGTGGTAAGCTGTTCGGCCAGAGCCCTTGTGACAGCAAACACACTTGCAGAGATGCCCAACATTTCTGCATGAGTCCTGGGCTCTATTTCAGCCCAGGCTGCAGTTTCCAAATCATTGCCCAACAAACAATCTGCAGGTAGGTCTGAAGATACCACAACATTCTTAGGTCCAGTTACCCCTCCCCAGCTAAGATTCACAACTGCCAAGGAATGGTCAGTCCTTACATTGCTAGCATTGTTCACTTGGTACACTTGTCCAAGTATGATCTGGTCAGGAGACACAAGTTTCTCTGTCACCATAGTGACACTGGCCCCTGTGTCCCTGTAGGCCATTGCCTCTTTTCCATTTATTAAAGGCTGCTGTCTGTACTTACCCAAGTTAGTGGGACTTCCCAGTAAGGTGGCAAGATCTATGCCACCATCACAGACTAAAACAGCCTGAGCTGGAGTTCTGACTAAGTCAGAACCCATCTCAGAACCCAAGGTTATCCCCACTTATCCCTTGTTTCCTATACTACCACCTGTACTTGTGCTCTTAGGGGCAGTGGTAGTAGGAGTAGTTTTTTTGGCTTTTGGACAATTAGCATCCATTGACCAATGGGTTTTCACCTTACAAAAGTAACACCAAGGTTTCTTTTTGTCTTTCTTTGAATTTTGTGCCCCCGATGCAGGTTTTTGGGGTCATTGGGAAGACTTTATCTTATCTTTGCACTTGTCCCTACCCTTATCCCAGAGATTTAGAAGAATCTTGCTTCTTCTGGTCACCTCCATTGCCCTGTTTTTTCTGATTCACCCTGGTGCAAACCTATTTGTCTTTCCCAATTCTTGGGGAGAGGTCAGATCAGATTCCACCAGGTACTGGTGCAAAAGCTGGTTCTGACAATTATTAAGGATCTGCTCCCTCATAATCACAATTGTACAATCCTTTGTAGTCATGCACTTTGCTTCCATGTAGCCAGTCTTCCAGAGCCTTAATGGCACTATCTACAAAATCTACCTAGTCCATGGTGGGTGCTTCTGGGTGTCTCTGAACTTAATCCAAGACTGTTCAGTGGTAAAACCAAACCCATCTATGAGAGCACTCTTCAGTACTGAGTAATTATCAGCATCCTCTTCTCAAACAGTGGGGAGCTTATCTCTACCTTTGTCTGCCAAGGAGAGCCACAAGATAACTTCCATCTGCTCCTGGGAGATCCTCTGAACTGTACAGGCCCTTTCCAAGGCAGTTATTCATTTGTGGATGTCATTCCAAACATGGTAGGGAGGGACTATCTTGTTCAGGTTCCTATGGTCAAAAGAAGTTTCTCTAACTCTAGGGACACTGTTGCTGCCACCACGGGACTCAAGTCCCAATTTCTTCCTAGCTTTCTGGACTTCTAGGGACTCTTTGTCAAGGGCCAACTGCTCCTGCCTGAGCCTAAACCTTGCTTTCTCAAGTTCAGGAAGTTAGTATTCCCTATCCAAAGGGTTTTCCCTCTTACTAGATATGAAGGTCCCTATTGACTTTCCTGAAGCATTGGATTCTCTAGAGGAGGATCTAGAACTCCTTGGTCTACTCTGAACCCTCCCAGGAGGAACAAAAGGGCCACCTGTAGTATCCTCTGGGAGATCTGAGTTTTCCAGGTGGGAGTCATTAGGCTCCTCCTGGTCAGGGTTAGATTCAAGGTCATAGAGGGGTTCCCCTCCTGTCCTATCTTTTGTCCCCTGCCCCCCACTCTTTCCTGTTCATCTGACCCACTAGCTTTCTGTAGGTCATCTAACAGTAACACCTCTAGGAGACGTTGAGTATTAGGGCCTTTCCCTGTCTTAAGCTTTCTGGAGGCACACAGGGCTTTCAGTTCTTGGAATGAAAGCTCACTGTATCTAGAAGGCAGATAACCACTGGCATCTCCTTTAGCAGACATACTAAGTGTGGGGTGGTGTTGCACCAACCTAACCTAGTGGGAACAAAACTCTCTGAGGTTTGAGAAAGGGTGTGCTAGACCCTTGACTACTCAACCCTAAGTTCAGTAGAACTTACTATCCTAATCTTGTATTATATGTGCCAAGTATTAGTGATGGTTTTCAATTAATCACACCAAGATTTATCTGGTAAAACAATGCACGCTTGGGGGGCGTGGCTTGGAGCGTCAAGATGGCGATCGCACTCTAAGGGCCAGATGTATCAAGGGTTTTCTCGTTCGCAAACGGGCCGATTCACAGACTCGGCCTGTTTGCGAACGGGAAAAAGCATTTCGGGATGTATCATCCCAAAAGGCCTTTGCAAAATAAGGAATTGCAAAATTTGCGATTCCCTATTTTGCGATGCATTTAAGGAATCACAATTTGCGATTCCTTAAATGAAATACAGGAAGCAAAAAATATTTGCGACCTAGCTTCAAGGAATTGCAAATTACCACCAACTTCAAGTTGATGGTAATATGCGGATTCCATGAAAAATTCACTTTTTTGCATTTTTCATGGTGCCATGTGGTGCACATACATGCCCTTAGGCCATGTATGTGCGCCTCATGTGCACACAAGCATATTTCAGGGGTGCAACAGGGTGTCCATTTGGCACCCTTGCACCCTTGAAATTGCACCTGCAATTTGCGAGTACCTATTGGGTACTTGCAAATTGCTTATGCAATTCCCATTTATTCCTATGGGCCCAAAGGCCCATAGGAATGAATGGGAAGCCATTCCTTATTTGCGACTCGCAATTTTAACGAGTCACAAATAAGGAATATGTAGGAATCGCAAATTTTTCAGTGAAACCTACATACATTGCATTTTGCAATGTATGTAGGTATCCCGGATATATCGCACCCTTACCAATAATGGCACGACAACGCTCGGTCCCCTCAGTAACAAGTGGGAGGGATGGCTGGCCCCCTGGAGAAAGAGGACTGGCATGACGCCCTTATGGCCCCCAAAACCATCACAACTTCAGCCACTCTGCCTAATCCAATTATACTATTTACACACTGCCAACCTCACCCCAGAGCGCCTTTACAGGGCGGGCATATGTCCTTCTCCGAACTGCACGCACTGCGGACAGGAACCGGCGGATTTTTATCATATGGTCCGGTCCTGCCCCCGCCTTGCCCTGTATTGGGAAGCAATAGAGTCCGATACCAAACATGATAGGATTAGTTGTAGCCGATTTCGAGTTGGTCATCGTGTAATTACGCGGTGCCCCTCTATTTGGTATATGGCTGCTTCACTTACAACCCGGGAGAATGGATGCCGTTGGCTGTAGGGGTGTCCTGAGTAGGGGTGTCCTGCTAATGCAGGGGCACCCTCACACTTAGAACCAAGCACCCTGCCCTCAGGATTGTAAAGGCCTGCTATAGCGGTGACTTATAGGTTAAGTGCAGTCACCCTAGATATAGGAGACCTATATCTTTCGTAAGTGGTGCTAGCACCAGCTTACACAGGTCGCAATCCCAGCCCTGTAGTTACAGTTTGAATGGTCTCTCACGGGTGGCATAATACATGCTTCAGCCCATGGTGGACCTCTGGGTACCTATGCCCTGGGTACCTTAGTACCATATACTAGGGACTGATAAGTGTACCTAATTACTGAACATAACCATTTAGGGGAGAAAGCAGAGAGACTGGGGTCCTGATTAGCAGGATCCCAGTCAGACTAGTCAATGATAGCTTAGCACCAAGCAAAAAGTGGGAGCAACCATAAAAGCAGATTCTACTTTCCTACAGGCTTGTTCTGTGAAGTCTTGTATTGAAGATGCGTCTCGCACTGGCTTTTCCAAAGAAGTTTCGGGGCTACGATGCAGAGTTCTGCATCGTCGATGCAAGGTCCGACGTTGGGGAGACATTGTGCTGCGTCAGTTCTGCCCACAGGGCCACAGCTGGGCGGGCATAGCACCTTCAGGCCCACTTCCAAGGGTCCACTACTGTGGTGACACCACTTGGTTGGGTAGGACTCAGAGCAAACAGAGTCCAGGTGCTGAGTCCAAGTAAGTTGGAGCCTTTTCTGTCCCTAAGACTATGATCAGGGGGCCAGCCCACTTGCCCTCATAGTCACTTTGGTGGTCCTGGATTCAAGATGCAGGTCCAGATCGTCTCACTCAGGAAGCATGGCAGCAGGACAGCAGGGCAACAGAGAAGTAGTCCTTCTTGCAGAGCAGCACAGCAGTCCTTCTGAGTCTTCCACAGGTCCATAGGTGTATTGAGGCTCCATTATTTGTACCTGGTGCCCACTTAGAAGTAGAAGAAGTTTATTGAGGCTTTCACTCCCAGAGGTGTGTGGAATTTCCTGTCTCCCTGCTCTGGCCTCAGCTTGTCTGTGGTCACTAAAGAAGAGTGTCAAACCCGTTGTGAGTGTGCTTAGTCAGAGGCATTGGAATGTGCAAGGGTGGTAGGTGACAACTCCTCCGCCTCATCAAGTCAGAGATTGCCAATCAACACCTATTTTCCTTTGTCTCACTATCTGGGAACAATACACAAAGACCAAGCTACCCCTAGTCATGTGACCCAGGATAAAGGCTGCACACACCAAATAGTTGGGACAAGAACATACCAACTTTCTAAATGTGTCATTTTTAGAATTGTGATTGAAATCCGAATTTAAAATTAAAGAGGCTTTTAAATTACAATTGTTTATACACCAGACTAGACATTCCAACCCGCTCCCAATTGAAAGTTAGCACTTTTTTAATGTAATATGGTAACCAAACGTTATCCTGTGGGAGCGATA
Organism: Triturus cristatus; assembly: GCF_964204655.1. Taxonomy (NCBI): domain Eukaryota; kingdom Metazoa; phylum Chordata; class Amphibia; order Caudata; family Salamandridae; genus Triturus; species Triturus cristatus. Next base: position 504,863,459 of record NC_140582.1, read on the forward strand.
GGCCTTGCAGTAGTGAAAAATGAATTTAAGAGTATTTCACTACCGGGAAATGTAAAAGCTAAAAGTAAATGTCCGTCTTTTTAATTACTCTTCACCCTGCCCTAAGAGTTGTTTAGGGCCTAAAATAGGAGTGGCATATATGTATTACAAAATAAGGTTTAGGCTTGCGAAAAGGTTTATTTTAGCAGGTCAAAATGGTAGTTTGAAATTGCATGCATAGGCTGCAATAGCAGTCCTGAGACATGTTTAAATGGCTACTTAAGTGAGTGGCACAATCAGTGCGACAAGCCCACTATTAGCACTTAATTTAAAGGTCCTGGGTAAATGTAGTACCATTTTTACGAGGGACTTACAAGTAGATTTAATGTGCCAACTGGGTCTGAACCAATTTACTGACAGCAACAGCACTTTAGCACTATTTAGCAGTGGTAAAGTGTGCAAAATCCTAAAGCCAGCAAAAATGAGGTCAGCAAAAACAGGAGGATTGAAGGCAAAATGTTGGGGGAAAACCATAACAAGGTCCAACACACGTCAGGTATTTGGGCTGCTACCAGTTATTAATTGAGGTCATTATGCTTGGAATGTGGTAGCCAAGAGTCCACACATTGCTTTAGTAGTCCTTCAGCTCCGCTTAATGCACATCTCTATTCTGAATGACAGCAAGTTTAAGAAAACACTTGATTCCTTGTAAAAAAAAAAAAAGTAAAGGCATGACCTGCTAAAAATGCTTTTCCTTGGAGCCAAGTGTTTGTGTTAGCATTGGACTTGTAAGAATGTTATTCTCCCCGATACATTGGTAAATGTATCCATTAAAAGTGCCTAAATGTCAACAGAATTCTATAAGCCAAACACGGCTTTGCTAGCTCCCCACATACTAGAGATGTATTCTACATTCAAATTAATTTGAATACCATTCATGTATATCAAAAAGGCATTTATCACAGTAATACCTAAATCAGGTTGACCAGCTGAGCGATGTGATTCATACAAGACAATCTCTCTACTTAATGTGCAGTCGAAAAAACTCACTAAACACCTGGCAAATTGTCTTGCAGCCTTGATAGAGGCTCTAGTGTGCCAGAACCAGAGTGGTTGTATGCTACAGAGAGAAACAAGTTGTAATATACATTGAATGTACAATGTACTCGCAATAGCAGGATACCTGAGATCATCAGTGGCGACCCTCCAAATCGACTTGGAGAAAGCATTTCAGAATCTGAATTGGAAACTTATTCTTCCTCCTAAAACTACTTCAACTAGGTTTTATCTTCTTGCTTATACTCATCTGCTGCAAACGGAGCAACTGACACAGGTAATATGCTGTCAGAAAATATCTCTATCATATGAGGCGTAAAAAGAATTTGTTATTTGCCATTGTTATTGAGCCATTGGCAACATTGATCTGAACATACTCAGAGTGTTGATGGGATTTACCTGGTCGCAAGGGATTGAAGATAAAGCATCAGTTTATGCAGACATTCCTCTTATGTATTTAAGGCACCACAACAATACAGGTCCACAGTTAATACAAACACTTACCACGCTCATCAGGCTACGTGTCAACTGGGAAAAATCAAGCATATAGCCGATAGCTGGGACAAGAGATGTAGGTGTTTGGGCCACCCACTTGCTATTTCCAATAATGTTAGGTCAAATAAAGTATCTTGGTATGTACAACTCAGAGGATCCTACCCAGACATGATAAGGCAATGTAGACTCGTTGATGGAGATGCTGAAATTGGATATTTTACATTGGACTACACTGCTGATATCCCTCATGGATGGAGTTGCATTGATAAAAGTGGTTGAACTTCCCAGAATGCTCTATGCCCTACAGCCCATCCCTCAAAAAACACCAAAGCAATTTTTTTTTAACCCCCTAAGTCCCATGGTCAAGTCCTTATCTATGTCGCGATAGGACTCCTAGAATCAGGAAGGCTAACTGCTCAAAATCACCATTCGATGGAGGTCTTGAATGGCTGACATGGATGCATTTTATTGTGCATCTACCGGGCAGCGATTAACAAATAGATTTTTGATCCAAGCCCTGACCCACAGAATAATATTGAAAGGTGGGCCCTGGGACCCCATAACCCATATATTTCCTACACATAGGCCATCTACTACCCAACTTGTCACCTGCCCTAGGACAATAATTATTAAATCTGGTCAACTTCATCTGCAGACGTCTATCCCTTATTTTTTGTGAAAAGGGCTGAGTCGCCGCCAACACCCCTTGGAGGCCAGCAATGAGCAGGGAGAACAGCGTGGGGGCCTGGACACAGCCCTACCTTAACCCATTTCCTAGAGGAATTCTCCCTGAAAGGGCCCAATCCAAATCAAGCTCCACTTGGGCCCACATCCACAAATGCAATTCCTGCAAGATTGCCAATAAGCATTGGGAGAATACCCTTTTGTCTTAATTCAGCCCAGTGTTTACTACGACCTACCAGACAAAAGCTGAGCTAAAATCAATAAAACAGCAGAAAAAACTCCCAGTTCTTTCTTTCGCCTTCTGCCCCAAGGCCCATAGGCTGAAGCAATGATCTATTGTTGAATGCCCTGACTTAAAGCCCCCCTATTCCATAGAGACAATTCAGTTACCCTCAATCCAATTCTTTAAAGACCTGAGAATAACCTTAGAATATAATTTTGCACCTACATCTAGCAGGCTTATCAAACGGTATTTAGCTGGTACATTAGTCGCACCTTTTTTATGTATGTGTTTAATTATTGCGCCCTTCCAGATGGGCGGTAATGCACCTGCCTTGGTTATGGCTATAAAAACTTTTGAAAAAAAGAAAACCTGCCCACCACATTGGGTTTGACTTAATCGCAACTGCTGGCAGATTATCCGGTCCTGCTGCTTTAGTTCAATTTAGGGAGGTTATCAACTTGTATGGATTAGATTGAGCAGAAAAAGACTCCAAGACTTCCTCACACAGAATTGGCCAGCACTCCCTTGCAGTTATCACCCTGGTCTTATAAATATTACTTAAAAAGGCTACCCAGTCTGTTTCTGGCACCATACATCTTGCCGGGGGGACACAATACTAAATCCCCTCTGGACCAACTTCTATACTTCCTCCTATCTTTTCCCTGTAATGTACTGATCATAAGGTCCCAATTTGACTGGAAGAAGGCCTGCTTCTTTCTCCTAACCAGGAACTCACACTCTCTTTTCTGACAATTATAGACCTCATTTGCATTTATTGGGCCGATGGGCCGCCTCGCCCTTCCTGTTTTTCTTAACTCCTTCCTAGCAAATACACACTCTTTATCAAACCACTGCTGCTTAGGAGGCTGGTGAGATAGATCCTTTTTTACTTTCTTTATACACAGCCTTACTACTTGCCTCACTCAGTTTAGAACCTCAGCAATGGTTTTTGCATGCCATACCAAGATTGATTAGCTACAGCTTTATCAAGGTCCATCTCATGAAGGATTTGATACTGCTTCAATTGGTCAATGTATTAGTCGTCTATCCTTATTGTTAGGTATTTTGGAAAGTCTACCTCCACTGGGATCACACGCTCCCTCGATAATATTGGTGCTACCTCTATGGCAAATTTTAGCCCCCAATGATCACTACTCCTTATTCATAACACCTTGAACGCTATACAGAGGTAAAAAAGCCATGCCTGAATAAACATATAATCAATTGGGCACTGCTGGTTCCCATGCAGAAACGTTTGAGCTGCTGGAACATGCACTTTAAAGCTGCCATTTAAGCATACAAGCCCTAATTCAAGGAAAAAACACGCAACTTTCCTTTCAAACTAAGGGCCTTATTATGAGTATGGCAGTGTGGGAGCAGGCCACTACACCAGTGCCCAGTTCCCACACCACCAAACCTATACTGAGATCGCCCACCGAATTCCGAAAGGAATCCAGGTTGTGCAGTCATGTGGCTGGTGGCCCGCGGTGGAGCAGTGGTAAGGTTCATATGTGAGCCTTGGCAAGGCACTGAAATGGAAACGCCATTGCACATTCCTGCAGGGCATGGACTGGGGGTGCATGCGTAGAGGGTGGCACACCATGTGCACCCTGCATGCATCCCCTGCTGCAGAGGCAATAGGGTGCCCTGTAGGGCCCCTTTGCTTCCTCACAGCCACACTTTTCATTGCTGGCTCATTGCCATGAAAACTGTGACAGTGAGGAAACTCTTAATATGTTTGGTGGTACTGCAGCGGCACTGCCAGCATATTAGAGGGCTCAGACTGCTGCAGGACCGCCAGGGATCATAGATCCCTGGTGTCAGTAATCGTGGATCCCTGGCGCGAGCTGCAGTTTTATGACAGTCCAACCTCCCAACTTGTAATAGGGCAGTGGGACTACTAGTGCGACATAGCCACATCGCCACCATGGGTTTGGTGGCCCAAACTCAAAATAAGGCCCTTAAACTGAACAGATTTGGGGAAAATTGCGCTGGGGATACCATAACACTCTAACATACCTAAATCCCAAAAGTCAACTTTACCTGGATCAAGGCGGGTATTAAAGTTCCCTTGAAGGAGAATCGTTGACCACCCCAGAGCTCTGCTAACTCTACCAGATCCCTCTGGGACACCTCCCACATCTCCTTCCGAGCCTCCTCTTGATTTATATAGATATTCACAACTGTCAAATTATTTTGCCGTAGATAGCAGCAAAGAAGTCTTAGTGATCTCTCCTGATGAAGTGGTTCTGGTCAGCAAAGTATGGCTCACCCTTATAGTGCAAATCCAGATACATCTGTGATTTAGCTGCTGGCCTTTGAAATTCATGATGGAGTCTCAGCTACTTTGAAGTGCTCTCTTCTCTGCACTGCCTTCTGTCAAAGGGACAACATGGCACAACTGGAGTGGCTCCGATTCTGAGTGATTCAGAACACAAGCCAAGGGAGTAACCAGGCCCACAACTGGTTCTCAGCCCCCATTGAAATATGCCCCATAAAGGACTAAGGGTCTGATTACGACTTTGGCCATGTGGGAGGGTACAACCACCCAAGCGCCCCTCTCCCACACCGCCAAAGTCGACAGCTGCCCACCAGATTACAAGTCATTTCTTGGTCTGGAGTGTAGGCAGTGAGGCAGTCCTGCAGCTGTCTATTTCAAAGGCTCATATGTGAGCCTTTGAACTGCAGCACCGAAGGAGTGCTAATGCAAGTCCCTGCACGGCATGGACTTCGCAGTCCATGCTGTGCAAGAACTGGGGTACATGCACACAGGGGGCACAACTTGTGCCCCCATGCATGTATCCCAGGTCCTGAGGCAACAGGGGGCCTTGTAGTGCCCCCTTAGTTTCCCCACCATCCACATTTTCATGGCATGAGTACCGCTGGGGATGAGGTAACTCATAATATGCCTGGCGGTGCCACAGCGGCAGTGCTAAGGCTCATACATGAGCCTTAGCTTAGCAAGGCACTGTAATGGGAACGCCATTGCACATTCCTGCAGGGCATGGACTGGGGTGCCTGCATACAGGGAGGCACACCATGTGCACCCTGCAAGCATCCCCTGGTTCAGAGGCCCTGTAGGGCCCCTTTGCTTCCTCACCGCCACACTTTTCATGGCTGGCTCACCACCATGAAAACTGTGGCAGTGAGGAAACTACTAATATGTTTGGTGGTACCACAGTGGCACCGCAAGCATATTAGGTGCCTCAGACCACTGCAGGACCGCCAGGGATTGCGGATCCCTGGCGCATACCTCAGACCCCTGCGCCACCTCCAGTGATCTTGGATCACGGCAGTTGTGGCGGTCTGACCAGTACCGCACCTCCACCGTAGGTCGGGTGGTCTGATGAACCTCCAAACTCATAATTAAGTCTCTATTAGATTCCCTGATAGTGCCAAACTTATCAGCCCCATTATCCACCTGACAATGAGTCCAGTCCCCTCTGACCAGTGTCTCTTTTGGCAATCAAAGAGACCTTTGATGTGCACAGAGGATGCTCTGCTTCTCTCCCTTCAGTGTGTGTGATCCACCACAACCTTTAGGAATGTCAGTGATACACATATCCTGTCAGGGAATTGCAGTTCTCACCTCCCTAGCCTCTTCAGGCCCCATGCTTCCAAAATGATACCCACAGGCCTCCTTGTTATGTACCATCCACAGACACATATATGCAAATTTACACACATACACGAGTATAACGCACTGCCCCAGTATGCACACACAACTATGACAATCCATGCAGACCAAGGGGGAGTTAAGCACACAGCTACGGAACTCTACACAAGTGAGCCAGTAGGGTCAACTCCTGTCACACAGGTAAAAAGGGCTGTTCACATTACTGATTCTAATAATCACAAAAATAGATATGCTGTCACCACCATACTCCTGTGCTTGGTTGAATTAACTCCAGCTATTAGTAGTAGCCACCTACCTTTACTAGGGTAGTGCTTGGTGCATCCTCCTGAGGCTGTTTAGAGAAAATATTGAATATTGTTCTACATAAATATTGTGCTATGAATATCATGATTTCAAAACGATCATGGATAAGAATATCATAGGTAAGAAGATTGTTTTGTGTTGTTTCAAAACTTGGTAAAAAATGTCATCTTGCAAAATATTGTTGTATATGTATGCAAGTCCACTGACCTTCTGCTCTGACAACTGCTCTTCTCCCCAGCAGCTCCGCTGTTTGCGTGCTCACTGCCTGCGTTCTCCTGCTGTGCCATTCACCTCCACCTCAGAGGTTTGAGGCTGGCCAAGTCAGATTGTGACCACTTCACTCCTGCTTCTGGTGTGTTTCTGTTTTTGCTGTTTCGCCCATTTAATCGGTGTCTTTTAATTTGTGTCTAATCTGGTTTTCCTGCCGTTGCATTGTAACTATTTTGCCCCGTCTTTTTGCCTGCCGCTGCTTTGCCTGCGGCCCCTCCCCACTGCCGGGTCCTGCTCCCCCCTCCCAGTTGCATGTCCCTCCCCCTTCCCCATCTAATGGCGGCAGCTGCGGGGGAACACGTGCAAGTCCTCTGACCTCCTGGTCTGAGAACTGTTCTTCTCCCCAGCAGCTCCGCTGTTTGTGCGCTTTCTGCCTCTGTTCTCCTGCTGTGCCGTTCACCTCCACCTTAGAGGTTCGAGGCTGCCCAAGTCAGATTGTGCCCGCTTTGCTCCTGATTCTGGTGTGTTTTTGTTTGTGCTGTTTTGCGCATTTAATCTGTGTCTTTTAATTTTTGTCTAGTCTGGTTTTCCTGTTGTTGCATTGTAATTATTTTGCCCCGTTTTTTCACCCCCCGTTGCTTCCCCTGCGGCCCCTCCCCCCTGCTTGGTCCCGCTCCCGCCTCCCAGCTGCCGCGTGGTCGAGCCACTGGTGCGCCAAATGCAAGTCCGTCTGTGCCCATCGGTGACCCGACCGCAACCAGCACCAGGGACCCTGTATCTCCCACCATCCATTGCTACAACTCAGCTGCCCTCCTCGCACTCAACCCCGGAAGAAACAACAACTGCCAGCCATCCGTGCCGAACACTACACAGGGACAGTTCTCGTGCCGTCACTGCTGCTAAACCTTCACCATCCTCCGCATCCCCATGGGCACTGCCTCAAGTCATATGCCAACACCACTGAAGCCCTGAAGTGCATCCTCCTCAACGTACACTCCCTGCACAGACAGTCCATTAAGATCTGGGACCTCCTCAACACCCTCTCACCAGACATCGCCTTCTTCACAGAAACCTGGACCAATGACTCTTCCGCCGCCGACATCGCCACCGCCATCCCCGACGGATTCAAGATTCAGAGGAAAGACCGCCCCAACCGACCAGGAGTAGGACTCATCAGCGTACACAAGAGCTCCCTTTGACTCTCCACCTCCACCACGAATGACCCCCTCTCCACCACCGAACACCTCCACTTCCAGATCCAAACCAGCCCAAGAACAACACTTTCCGGCACCCTCGCTTACAGACCCCCCAGACCTCGAACCTCGTTTGCCACAACCACCGCCGACCTCATTGCACCCGTCGCCATCACCTCCATGGGCTACATACTCATCGGAGACCTCAACTTCCACCTCGACAACCCCAACGACCCCAACTCCGTTACCCTCCTGCACAACCTCGCCAACCTCTGCCTGAAACAGCTCATCACCACACCCACCCACAAGGCAGGACACACCCTCAAACCCATCTTTGCAGAAGTAAACAGCATCCACTTCAGGCACACCATGAAACCCCCCTGGACGGACATCCACTGCGTACACTTCAACGTCGACAAACCCAGCGCCCCCAAACCGGCACCACACCCTCCCCGAAGAAACTGGAGCAAAATCACAGAAGAGCAGCTCAACTCCACCCTCAACCAAGATGCCCCTACCACCTCGACCGACGCCAACCGCACAGCCAAAGAACTCCACAGCTGGATCTCTAACTGTGCAGATGAGCTCGCACCCCTACAAAACTCTAACAGACAGTGCCCCAAGAAGGCCACCTGGTTCACCACTGAGCTCCAAGACTCCAGACGCACCCACAGAAGAAATGAAGAAACAGCAAAACGTCAGAAGATCGCACCAACTACAAGAAGGCCATAGCAGAATGCCCTGAGGGAGTGTTTGATGAAGTGACCTAGATCTTGCCTACTAGGAGGTGGGAAAGGACAAAAATCCTTTTTGTTTTAATTACCCTCACTCACCATAGTGGTGTCATGCTTCATCATCGGGTCACTCTGTCCCCTAAAAGACAGGGTGGGCTCAACCGTGTTTCAGGGAGCACTTGTTAGATCCGGCCAGGGGGTCTAATAGATTAAAACTCCTCAGGCTGTTCCCGGTATCCCTTTATTTTGGGAGCAGCCTGGCATATTAAAATTAAATAGCATATATCGAGGGTCAATTGGATATTTTATTGGTCCAAAGACCCTAGTGCCAACCTGTTTCAGCCTTATTAATGGCCTATAAAAGGTCCTAGGCTGTCTTCAGGGCTATATGTACATAGATGTTCCCTCCCTGGTATTGCAGAAAGAAGATTCTTGCTCTGCTACAGTACTCTATCAAGGGCAGATAGCTGCTCCTTTCTTTTAATTTTTACAAAAGATACACTTATCTTCAGTATTAACGATCTTGTTCCTTACCTGTAACCCTGATACCCTTGAGTTTACTTTTTTTTCTAATGTTCACCATACCCGTTCTAGAATTGATTATATTTTGGTTAGTAGACCCTTGCTCCAATCTATTCAATCCTCTGAGATTGGATCTATTTTTATTTCTGATCATGCCCCCGTCTTTTCTGTTCTCGATCTTTCCCTGAGTTCTCCTAAATTTAGTCGTTGGAAACGTAATCATTTTTTGTTATCAGACACTGCTTTTGTAACTGAAGCTGCTACTTTTAATAATTCATTTTTTGCTATTTAACAATCCTTCGGACACCTCCACTACTAATAATTGGGATGCCTTTAAGGCCTCCTCCTGTGCCTTTACTATTTCATACTCAGCAAAAAAGAAGAAAACCACTAAGGCCAAGTATACAACTTTACTACAACAACTCAAACTGCTGGAACATAATTATTTTACTTCTAGTTCTTCCTCTGTTCTCCATGAACTAATTAAGACCAAATCTGCTCTTAACAAGCTTGCCACAATTGATGCATGTAATGTCCTTCTCAAAATTAATTCTAAGTATCACAGGGGTCAAAAGATGCTGGCTAACTACTTAAAAATTCAATCTGAACGTAAAAATATTGGTCCTATTCTGAGTCTACTAATATTTTAGCGTCCTCTGATGAAGATATTGCTAATGCATTTCATGATTATTATAAATCATTATACACTGATGATACCAATCCCTCCGATCAAAATGTACACACTTTTTTATCAGGCCCACCTAAACCCTCTCTGCTTCCTGATAAATTTGAATTACTAGAAAGAGAGGTCACTCTTCAAGAGATAACAGAAGCCATCAAATCCTTACAAAAATCGAAAAGCACCAGGTCCTGATGTTCTTTCTGTTGAATTTGTTCCACTTTTTCCTCTATTTTTGCTCCCAAACTTCTGGCCCTTTTTAACCCTTTTTTTCTGATTCCATAGCTTCTGGTTCCTTTATGGAGGCCTTGATTGTTCTTATTCCCAAACCTGATAAAGATCATTCCCTCTGTAAAAATTATCGCCCCATTTCATTAATCAATTATGACTGTAAGATATTTGCAAACATTCTTGCCTCAATGTTATCTCCTTCGGGAGGAAGTATAAATCTCTACTTGCAGCTTTGTCCTTAGATGCCGAAAAGGCTTTTGATCGTATAAATTGGCAATTCATGTTCAGTGCACTCCAATGGTTTGGGTTTGGTCCAAATTGTATTTCTTATGTTAAACTGCTCTATTCTTTTCCTTGTGCTAGTATTTTTGTGAATAACCATTTTTCTAAATCGTTTCCGTAATATAGAGGTACACGCCAAGGTTGTCCCCTTTGGCCCTTGTTATTTGTTTTATGTCTTGAACCTTTCCTTGAGCATTTTCGAGTTAATTCATGTATTTCTGGCTTTACACATAACTCTACAGAAACTAAAGTGTCAGCATACGCTGATGATATACTGGTATATATGTCTGATCCCAATACTTCCCTTCCTCCCTTTTTGGATGAGGTTCACTTATATTCCAGTATCTCTGGATATAAGTTGAACTTTTCAAAGACAGAAGTCTTACCCTTGAACTCTATCTGCTATCAATATATGTTCAATAATACCAATTTAATCTAGTGTCCCACAAAAATTAAATACCTTAGTATTTGGTTTTCCTCTACCTTATATACCACCATTAATCATACGTTTAATGTACTAACAACCAAAATACGTTCACTCCTTTTCTCATGGTCCCCTCTTCATTTGTCATGGTGGGGTAGATTAGATACTATTAAAATGATGATTGTGCCACATGTCCTTTATACACTATCCATGTTACCTTTTCGGATCCCTGTTTCATATTTTTCACAGATTGATTCTATTTGTACAAAGTTTTTATGGAATAACAAACACCCTGCATTACTCTTATGAAACTCAAACGTCCCAAAATAGAAGGTGGTGTACGTTTTCCTGATTTTAAATCCTATCATTCTGCATTTTTAGTTCGTCAATTTTTTGCCCTAAACTATGGTTTTGCTGATATCCCTATGCCCCGTTGGATTGTTTTTGAGCGTTCTTCGAAATATAATATATATGTCTAATTGTACCTTCATATCAGATAATCCTATGTTAAAATACTCCTGACAATTATGATATAATATTTTTTCCGATGGTCTAGATTCATATCAATGTTTTTTGTCTTCCACTATTTGGTATAATAAATTTATCAAATATAAACGTAAATCATTTTATTGCAAACACTGGAAGGAGAAGGGAATTCTTTTTATCTATCAGATAATCCAGCATAATTATATTATTCCCTTCCATGTTTTACAATTACATTATAATTTACCTGATTAATTTTTTAATGAATATATTTTAATATCAAAAGCTTTGCAGTCTTATTTATCTTCCAAAACTTTCCCTTTAGCTTCTCCCCTACTCACTCCATCCTCACTGCTATATAGTATCTCTCAGAAGCATAGACCTAAGGCTGCCTTTATGTATAAGATGTTGTTATCACCTGTTACTGAAAGACCTAAATCCCATATAGAATTACTCTGGGAAGCAGACTTATCTTTGTCACTTTCTATCTCTTCTTGGGATAAATTATGGCTCAAGTTATTTAAAACTTCTGTTGCCGCTCGTATTACTCAATCCCTATATTTTATTTATAGTAGAGCTGTTATTACCCCTGTTTGTATATTCAAGTTTCCCCCTACTTCCTCATCCCTATGTTGGTCTTGTTCTAAATCCACTGGGACTTTAATTCATCAACTTTACGATTGTTCTAATGTATTGAAGTTTGGGCAATCTATTTGGTCTAAATGTATGAAAATATTTCAATGTAATATTCCATTAACCATACAAAATATTTTTCTTTGTTCCTCCTCACCTGATTTTGATGTTTCCAATTATATTTCTTTGCTGTTTGATTTATTTATTGCTCTAGCATTTAAAGTGATTCCGTCCTGTTGGAAAAATAACTCTAAAGTATCATTATTAACTTGGCGGAACTATATTTGTGATGAACACAGAATTGCTACTGTTTCTTTTCTTACTCTTTCTTAGAAAATTAAATCTGACCTACTTTGGCTACCTTTTACTTCAAATCTCTCTACACATGCACCTGCATCTTAATTTCTTACTTTCTCCTAATTTCTAACTTCCTTTATTTTCTTCTTTCTCTCTTTCTTTCTTTTCTTCTTTTCTTCCCGCTCTCTTTCTATCCTCTTATTCTCTTTCTTCACCTCTTTTTCTCTTTTGAATTATTTGCTCATATTTTTATCTAATATATTAATTGTTATATTTTATTCATAATGGGTTCATTTGATTAGTAATGTTTCTCTTTTTCTGAAATCTTAATAAAATATTATTAAACAAAAAAAAGATCTTGTTCCTTCTTCTCAATCTGCAAAAAAGAAAAAAAAACATAGGAAGATAGCCATAATGCAATCATTACTGTCTGTAGCCATCATTTCGTAACCCCAGGTGATGTGCGTTTAAATACACCCATGTTATTTCTTGTTCTTTGGGTGATTTCATCCGTCACAACTCCAAGTGTCCATTTCTTTTAACACCTTGTTATATCATATTCATTACACTTTTTGTGATTTCAAATAAATATTCCTTGTGCAGTGACGATACTTTCGCATACTACCATTATTCAGTAACAGTGTACTCGTAAGTGCATAAAACACTCCCAACGTTCCTATCACTTCAACTCACGCTGAGAGCCACACTCATTCATCTGTAGTGCATACACACAGAGTTCACAATCATCTCGCTCTTACCCCAGTTTGAGAGAGGTATTACTTCTCGGGGTTATAGTCAGAGGGGAAGCCCTGTAGTCAAACACTGCAAGTGGTGTTATAATTGTTGTGTTTTGTTTCGCCAACGCAATAGAATATGTGCAGGGAGAAACGGGGAAACAAAGCAAAACTCATGAGTAGATCCGGAATCATCAATTCTATTTACCAAATACCTTGTATGCATCAGAAAGACTGTTGAGTGTGTCTATAATCACATCTTCAAGGGTCTGTCCCCGCTCCTACACCTACTCGGTACTATTCCCCAGGCTCGCGCACCCTCTTCAGTAGGTTTCCTGTTTTTAAAGAACGGTCCAGTGGCACCACGTTAATAGCGTGGCTCATGTGACCCTCGTCTGCGTCTGTCATAGATGACGTATATTTGAATACTGAAATGCCGGGAAATTTAGTTTTAAGCCCCGTGTACGTGCTATACACTCCTGTTCTTATCCAAAGTATGAGCCTCTGTTTATGAGGTTATGTAATCTGCTGCTCCTCATTTAACATCCGATTAAAACACCTATTATTATTAATGTAGTGTTCTTTTGTGTTGCTCACTTATTTGGTCATATGTTACTAAAGCTCTATTATAAAGGTATATGTAACCATCGATCGTCCAGATTTAATTTCTACAGACTGTCCGTTATTTCAGTAAGTATTCTAACAGTTGAAAGACCGGTAGTTCCCACATTGCCTAAGAAATTTATTCCGTAGTCCCTCCTGTTTTTCAATATATAAGGTATCATGTTAGTGGAAATCCATTCATTATAAGAGGGGGTGGAAGGGTGATCCTAAAACACGTTTGTTTCTACTTAATGGATGTTCTATTCCACCTCACCTGTTATCATATTTATCACTTCTCTTATTATTTAATCTACGAGTATACAGATTTCCACATAAACATTGCTATTTTACTCCAGACTATAAATCTCATTGATTTTTTCAATACTTGACAGGCTGTCATTTTGTGGTTAAATTTGACGCATTCTGTTATACAGTGCTCCTGGTGATGTCCACCCCCATTTTCATCTCTTCACTTGGGTGACATGTTGGGTCATCAGAAAATGTTTGCTGTCCATTATTTATGGCTCAAATGATTCCATGGTATTGAATCATTTAGACCGTGTTCATAGGTTCTCAAACAATAGACCCATCGTTGTTCACGGTCGAAAAGTCTTTTGGCCAAGTTGCCACCCCCACTTAGCTGTTCAATCACTGTCCAGCTCAAATCATTATCTGAATGGTTCTTTTTCAGATAGTGGGATGCAAGTTTGGTCGCTGCAATTGCTCGCCTGATTGTACTGCGGTGTTCACTTATGCGTATTTTGATCTTTCTGTTTGTCATCCCTATGTACATTAAATTGCACGGGCAGCTTATGGCGTATACTACATGTTGGGAATTACAATTTGTGTATGCTCGTTGTTCCCAAGGTCGATCTAAGCCTAGGTCGATTTCTTTTGTATGTTTCGTGAACGGACACACCACACAATTTCCACAGGGATAATGTCCCCTGACAGGTGGTTGATTCCATAATGTCATGTGGGTGTTCGTTTTCTGCCTGTGTTGAATCGTGTTTACCAATGAGTCACGTAAACTTCTGTTTCTTTTAAATGAGAACATGGGGTTGGCAAATGTTAGTGTATTAGAAGTCAAGATGGACCATTTCTTGTTAATGATTTTTTTAATCTTGTTTGACGATGCATTATACGTTGTGACACATATTAATGAGTCAAGCTCTGGTTTTTGATTGGTCTCCAGCAGAGCGGATCTGGGGGTGTTCCTTGATCTTTTCCGTGCTTTCTCTTTAATCCTCGTGGGGTAAGCTTTTTGTTCCATTCGTTTACTCAATGCGTCCGCTTCTTTATTGAAATAATTTATGTCACTGCAGTTTCTCTGGACCCTGAGGAACTGGCCCACTGGCAAATTCTCTCTCAGGGCCTTAGGATGTGCACTGTCAAATCATAATAAACTGTTTCTATCCGTGGGTTTTGTCTATAGGGAACTCATCAGTCTACCTTTTTTGGCGATGATGTTAATGTCAAAGAAGGTAACTTGTTTGTTGTCAAATGTTTGTGTGAATCGTAAATATTGATTCAGATTGTTTATCCAGTCTGTGATTTCTAGGACACTCCTTGGGTCACCCCTCCACACAACCAGGATGTCGTCAATGTATCTTACCCACTTCACTATCCTCTCGGTGAAGGAGTTCGGAGACAAGATGTATTCTTCCTCGAAATGACTAATGTACAGACACGCTACGCTTGGCGCAAAAGTGCTGCCCATGGATGTACCGTGGACTTGAAGGTACATCTGGTCTTCAAAAATGAAGAAGTTTTCTTTCAGAGCAAGATGCATCAATTTGATGATCCAGGAAACTGGTATCTTCCATTGCCATTCCTCCCTATACAGTTGTTGTTCAATGACCTGTAGACTTTCCTCCTGGGGAATACTCGTGTATAGGGCTTCTACGTCCAGACACATTAGGATGTTATTTTCGGCATCATATTCCATATCTGCCAATATATTAAGCATGTGCTTGGTGTCCTGTATGTAGGATTTTATCTTTGTAACCAGAGGTTTTAGGAACCAATCTGTATATTTCGATAAAGGTTCCAGGATGGATCCAATGCCGGACACTATAGGTATTCCTGGCGGTGAAATTTTCCCCTTGTGAATTTTTGGCAGTGTGTAAAACAAGGGAGTTCTGGGATCTTCTGAATTCAGAAATTCAAGTTCTTTCTTGGTGATCCATTCTCTTTCCAAAGCCTCTTTTGTGACGATCTCTATGGTCTTTCTAAGTCGGCTGGTTGGATCTCTCTGAATCTTTCTGTAATGTTGTTCATCTGACAATAGTTTCATGCAAACTTCTCGGTAGGCTATGGGATTCTGCTTCACCGTAGCTCCACCCTTGTCAGCTAACTTTATTACAATGTCATCCCTCGTATTCAGATGTTGTAGAGCCTCTCTTTCCTTTTTAGTCAGATTACTGAAGGTATTCTTTTTTGGTTGTAATCCCTCTATTTCCTTCGTCACTGCTTCTTCGAATACGCTTACTTCTGGAGGTAAGAGTGTGATTGGTGGGATGAAGGTGGATTTTAAACGTAGTTTTGTGTATCCTTCATTCTTCTCTTTTTCTTGTGTGCCCATGAAGAATGTTTTAAGTCTGACTTTACGGAAAAATTCACTCAATTCGCACCTCAAACTGAATTTATTCAAAAAGGCTGTGGGAACAAACCCCAAGCCTTTATTAAGGAGTCTTTCTTCATCTGTGCTTAGTGTGACATCTGAAAGGTTCACCACTAGTCCCGTGTCTGCTTGTACTGGGTTGTTGTCCTCTGGTCTTGCTTCTGGTATTCACATCGGTTCTTTCTTCTTCCCATTGGACTCGCCTGTTTCCTTTCTGTCCACGTTTGCCTCTTCTCCCTCCCTGGTCTAATAAACGGTTCTGGTTGTAGTTAGGTTGAAAGAAAGGAGGAGGTGGTATTGGGTATTGTGGAGGGCCTTGGTATGGTATCTGGCCATATGGTCCTGGCCAGGGTTACATGTGATGTTGAGGGTAACCCTGTTGAAACCCACCTCTGCATGGTCGTCTTGGTCTTCCTCTCCAGTTCTTAGAATTTGAGGAATTATCACTTGACCAGTCCTCATATTCTGAGCCAGATATTCCTGAGTCTCCTTGATAGGAAGATCCAGTCTCAGAATCACATTGGCCCTTGTAATTGTTGTGATGGGAACGTTGGGAGAGTTTTATGCACTTACAAGTACACTGTTACTGAATAATGGTAGTATGCGAGAGTATCGCCACTGTACAAGGAATATTTATTTGAAATCACAAATAGTGTAATGATTATGAGATAACAAGGTGTTAAAAGAAATGGACACTTGGAGTTGTGACGGTTGAAATCCCCCAAAGAACAAGAAATAACATGGGTGTATTCAAACGCACATCACCTGCGGTTACGAAATGATGGATAAAGACAGTAATGATTGCATTATGGCTATCTTCCTATGTTTTTTCTTCTGTTTTGCAGATTGAGAAGAAGGAACAAGATCCTTAATACTAAAGATAAGTGTATCTTTTGTAAAAATTAAAAGAAAGGAGCAGCTATCTCCCTTTGGTAGAGTACTGTAGCAGAGCAAGAATCTTCTTTTTGCAATACAAGGGAGGGAACATCTATGTACATATAGCCCTGAAGACAGCCTAGGACCTTTTATATGCCATTAATAAGGCTGAAACAGGTTGGCACTAGGGTCTTTGGACCAATAAAATATCAATTGACCCTTGATATATGCTATTTAATTTTAATATCCCAGGCTGCTCCAAAAATAAAGGGATACCGGGAACAGCCTGAGGAGTTTTAATCTATTAGACCCCCTGGCCGGATCTAACAAGTGCTCCCTGAAACACGGTTGAGCCCACCCTGTCTTTTAGGGGACAGGGTGACCCGATGATGAAGCATGACACCACTATGGTGTGTGAGGGTAATTAAAACAAAAAGGATTTTTGTCCTTTCCCACCTCTTGGTAGGCAAGATCTAGGTCACTTCATCAAACACTCCCCCAGGGTATTTATCTTTATCTCAACATACGGTGAGGTACTTTTTTGTGATTATAAGTATATTTAGGTAGGACGTACTCTCACTGGAGAATTTCTGTCTGCCCTTGAAACACAGGAGGGGTATCTTTTCTCTTATTGTGTGATGTTTTTCATAACAGAATGCCACCAATTCATCAGAACCACCAAAAGGACTTTCATCCAAAACAAGATCCTCGCCAACTCCAGCAACTCCAAGGAACTCTTCAGTATCATCCCAGAATTCACCAAGCCCCCCATCGAAAGCACGGACATCACCCCCTCCCAGGACCTCTGCGACAAGCTCGGATCCTACTTCCATCTGAAAATTAAGGGCCTCTACGACCACATCGGTGACCAGACACCTGACTCTAAAACCACCTCCCTCTCCAGCAACGCCAACCAGCCCACCATCTCCTCCTGGACCTCAGTCACCACCAAAGACACCACTTCGACCATGAAAAGCATCCACTCAGGGCCCCCCATGGACCCCTGCCCGCCACACATCTACCACAGAGCCGCCATCGCACCAGAACTACGACGCACCATCAACACCAGACCGGCATCTTTCCCCACGACTGGAAATGCACAGAAGTCAGACCCCTACTCAAGAAGCCCTCAGCAGACCCCACGGACCTCAAGAACTACTGACTATCGGAGCCCTACCTGCCCGCATCGTAATCAGGCCCTTAGTGTCCAACACCCTGCCCTAAGTGGTTTCAATTGAAGTGGGAATAGAAAATATTACCCCTTTAATGTCTAACAACTTCCCTAAATAGCTTAGATTGGAGTGGAAATAGTAAATCTTACACATTTAGTGTCGCCTTCACCTAAATGATTTAGATAGGAGTGAGAATAGTAAATGACACCCTCTAGTGTCCAACACCTTCTGCTAAATGGTTTAGATTGGAGTGGGTATTTCACTTTTCACAAACTTCATTAAGATTAGCATTTTTTTTATTACTAATGGTACATGTAACTTTGTAATTTACATTTTTTCATTTTTTTAAATTTGTTTCGATGTATACTTTTTTAATACAAATATATTTTTGTGATACCATTTTAATACATTTTTCAAATATATAGTTACATTTTCTTTCAGAACCTTGCTTGACATTTTATATTTTTACAATATTTTGTACATTTATATTTCTTAAGTAGATACATTTGTACAAAGCATTTTTACATATCTTTTATAGCTTATGCATGTTTATTGTAAATAATACTATATTATTATTTTTTGTTTTTATAGTAATATTTATTTTAGTTTACATAACTGTTTCATATTCTCATTTTGCAATTATTATTTTGTTTTACATTTTTCTAACATTTTAAAACATTTTGTAACCATTTTTATTTTAAGTTGCATTACATTCTAGACAGAGATAGTCTTTGTGATCACTATCTTGACTTGAATAGTCTATTTGTGCCGTTTTTCGATGGTTTCCCTGGGAGTGAGTCATAGTAAGGTGTTGCTGCTCATTGGAGAACGTTTTTGGGGTGGGAGGGACATAGGTAGATCTTGTTATTGGTAGCCATAGTGTTGGTTTCTATTCTTTGTTTTTTTTTATTTGTACTTTGTATTATTTTACTTAATAGTATTCTGTGTTAGGCCTAGTTGGAGTTTCAATCAATCAATCAGGAGTCTTCTGAAGGCGAGTAGGTCTTTGGTCTGCCGTAGGTGGGTAGGTAGGGTGTTCCAGGTGTTGGTGGCGCGTTAGGAGAAGGATCTGCCGCCGGAGGTTGTTCGTTGGATGCGGGGGACGGCGGCGAGGGTGAGACTGGCGGAGCGGAGCTGGTGGGTGGGGGTGTGGAAGCTGAGTCTGCTGTTCAGGTAGGCTGGTCCGGTGTCGTGGAGTGCTTTGTGTGCGGGGGTGAGGAGTTTGAAGGTGATCCTCTTGTCGACGGGGTGCCAGTGTAGGTTTGTCAGGTGGGGGGTGATGTGGCTGCGGCAGGGGACATTGACGATCAGTCGGGCGGAGGCATTTTGGATGCGCTGTATTCGTCGTAGGTGTTTGGCTGGGATTCCGGCGTAGAGTGCGTTGCTGTAGTCCAGCCTGCTGCTGAAGAGGGCCTGTGTCACCGTTCTTCTTGTTTCGGTCGGGATCCACTTGTAGATCCTGCGAAGCGCGCGGAGGGTGTTGTAGCAGGAGGAGGAGACGGCGTTGACCTGTTTGGACATGGAGAGGGAGGAGTCGAGGATGAATCCTAGATTGCGTGTGTGGTCGGTGGGTGTCGGTGCTGTCCCCAGAGTGGTCGGCCACCAGGAGTCGTCCAAGGCTGAGGGGTTGGGTCTGAGGATGAGGACCTCCGTCTTGTCCGAGTTCAGTTTCAGCCGGCTGCTCCTCATCCAGTGGGCGATGGCCTTCATTCCGTCGTGGATGTTGGTTTTGGCGGTGCGTGGGTCCTTGGTGAGGGACAGGATGAGCTGAGAGTCGTCGGCGTAGGAGATGATGTTGAGGTTGTGGTGGCGGGCCACTTGTGCGAGGGGGGCCATGTAGATGTTGAACAGCGTTGGGCTGAGGGAGGAGCCCTGGGGGACGCCGCAGATGATGTCGGTGGCTTCGGATCGGAAGGGTGGGAGGTGGACGCTCTGGGATCTGCCGGAGAGGAAGGATGTGGTCCAGTCGAGGGCCTTCTCTTGGATACCGGCTTCTTGGAGGCGTGTTTTTAGAGTGCGATGGCAGACCATGTCGAAGGCGGCCGAGAGGTCCAGGAGGATGAGGGCTGATGTTTCGCCGTTGTCTAATTGGCGCCTGATGTTGTCTGTGGCGGCGATGAGGGCAGTCTCGGTGCTGTGGTTTCATCTGAATCCGGATTGGGACGGGTCCAGGATGTTGTTGTCTTCGAGGTGGTGGGTCAGTTGCGTGTTGATGATTTTCTCGATGACGTTCGCCGCCGGGAAAGGGAGCAGGGAGATGGGCCGGAAGTTCTTGAGGTCCTTGGGGTCCGCCTTGGGCTTCTTGAGGAGGGCGTTGATTTCGGCGTGCTTCCAGCTTTCCGGGAATGTCGCTGTTTCGAGGAGATGTTGATGACCTTCCGTAGTTGGGGGGCGATGGCAGCGTCTGCCTTGTTGAATATGTGGTGTGGGCACGGGTCTGTCGGAGATCCTGAGTGGATGGAGTTCATGACCTTGCGTGTCTCGTCGTCGCTGACGTTGGACCAGGAGGTAAGGCGGTTGGCGTTGTTGGTGTTCGGAGGAGGGGTGGAGTCTGGCGTGGTCGGGTCGGTCGAGGTGTTGAAACTGTCGTGGATGTCAGCGATCTTGCGGTGGAAGAAGATGGCCAGTGGGTCGCACAGTTCCTGTGAGGGCGGGATGTCGTTGGTGTTGGCGCTGGGGTTGGAGCGTTCTTTAACGATGCGGAAGAGCTTTTTGCTGTCGAGTGCGTTGTTATCCAGGCGGTCTTTGAAGGAGGACCTCTTGGCTGATCTGATGAGGTGGTTTTGTCTGCGGGTGGCGTCCTTGTGGGCTGCGTGGCTGTCCGGTGTACGTTCGTGGAGCCATTTCTTCTCCAGTTTCCTGCATGCGCGCTTGGAGGCTAGGAGCTCATCGGTGAACCAGGTGGCTCTCTTTCTAGCGTGGCTGTTGGAGAGTTTCTTCAGTGGGGCGAGGGTGTTGGCACAGTAGTCGATCAACTGTCTGAGGTTGTGGGCTGCGGCGTCTGGGTTGGTGGGGTCGGTGGGAGGGTTCTGGGAGAGGGAGGTGAGCAGCTGGTCTTCGGTGACTTTGCTCCAGCCGCGGAGAGGCAGCTGTTGGGTGCGGTGGTGCGTGGTTGGTTTTTTGAAGGTGAAGTGAATGCAGCGGTTGTCGGTCCAGTGGGGTTCGTTGGTGTGGTCAAAGGCGACGTGGGTGCTTGTGGAGAAGACGGCATCCAGCGTGTGGCCGGCGGCATGGGTGGGTGCAGTGACGAGTTGTCTGAGGCCGAGGTTGGCGAGGTTGCTGATCAGTGTGGTGGAATTGACGTTGTTGTTGTTCTCGAGGTGGAAGTTCAGGTCCCCGAGGAGGATGTAGTCCGTGGAGGCAAGTGCGTGGGTGCTGGCGAGGTCGGCGATGGAGTCGCTGAACTGGGCCCGGGGTCCGGGGAGTCTGTAGACGAGCGTTCCTCTGAGGGTGGTGTTGGGGTCGGTGTGGATCTGGAAGTGCAGGTGTTCGGCGGTGTTGAGGGTGTCGTCTGCGTGGGTGGTGACCTTGAGGGTGGACTTGTGGACGATGGCAATTCCTCCTCCGATGCCGTTGGCGCGGTCCCTGCGGGTGATCTTGTAGCCGTCTGGGATGGCAATGGCGATGTCTGGTGCAGAGGAGTCGTTCCACCATGTCTTGGTCAGGAAGGCTACGTCCGGGGCAGTGGTGTCAAGCAGGTCCCAGAGCTCGCTGGCGTGTCTGCGTGCGGAGCGGGTGTTGAGGAGTATGCAGCGGAGGTGGTTGGGTCTGGTCCTTGATGGTTTGGTGGTTCTGTCGCAGGTGAAGCTGCAGCTGCGGCAGGAAAAGGGTCCGTGGGTGCGTTTCGGGGCGGCCTGGTTGCAGCGTTGGTCTCGGCCGGTGTTGAGAGCGTGGAGGGAGTCGGCGTCGCAGCTGAGGCTGGGTATGGTGCGGTGGGGTGCGCGGGGTCCAGGGGTTTTGGTGCGGGGCGCGGTCCAGGCGTGGACGGGCGCAGACGAGCTTGCCTCTGGCACGCCTCCGGCACGCCAGCGGCGCAGCCGCGCAGCGTCCTGCATTAAGGAGGGAGGAGCAGCTAGGAGGCGGGTGGCAGGAAGTGAATGGGAGAGGAGGGGGGCAGGCCGCAGGGGACGCAGCGGCAGGAAAGGAATGCGGGGAGTGCGGGGTGCGGGCGGTGAGGAACTTAAGGCACAGCAGAAAGGAAACAGGCAACAAAAACACAGGCAACAGTTATTTAAGCAGCGCACAGAAAAACATGCAACAAATACAGGCAACAGTGACTAAAGCAGCGCACAGAAAAAACAGGGTGGAGGAGGGCCTCGAACTCCCAGCAGCAGGGAGGGGCAGCAGACAGAGGACACAGCACCAGCAGGGAACGCTGGAGCGGTGGGGGAGCGTCCTGGCCTGAGAACAGGTCAAGGTTCGCACCCTCGGCGCGCAGCGTCCTGCATTAAGAAGGGGTGGAGGGAGGGAGGAGCAGCTGGGAGGCGGGTGGCGGGAAGCGAATGGGAGAGGAGGGGGGCGGGGCCACAGGGGACGCAGCAGCGGGGAAGGAATGCGGGGAGTGCGGGGAGCGGGCGGCGAAGAACTTAAGGCACAGCAGAAAGGAAACAGGCAACAAAAACACAAGCAACAGTTATTTAAGCAGCGCACAGAAAAACAGGCAACAAATATAGGCAACAGTGACTAAAGCAGCGCACAGAGAAAACAGGCAGCAAATACAATACAAATACAGGAAACAGGCAGCAGATCAGACCGAATACTTACCGCCCACCAGTGGGCCACCAGGGATGAGGCGCAGGCGGGAGCCTGCGGGTGGAGGAGGGCCTCGAACTCCCAGCAGCAGCGAGGGGCAGCACCAGCAGGGAACTGGAATGGGGGGAGCGTCCTGGCCTGAGAACAGGTCAAGGTTGGTAGTATTGTATTGTTATGCTATTTTAAATGTGTTTTGCATAGCTTTAATATATTGTTTATACAAAGTTTGAAGATAATGTTTTCTGTAGGTGGATCTTATATGTGTTTTGACAGAGTTATGTATTCGAAGTAATCATATGGACGTTTGGATGTTACTGTTTTTTTTCAAAAGGAAATTATTTTGGTTTCTAGTGTACCATTATTTTTTCATTTTGATTTGCTCTGATATTTGGGTTTTCTAGAACGTTTCTTATGTTTGCTTATGACAATGTTTTGCTTTGTTGAATTTACAATGGACCTGTTAAAGTTTTGCATTTTTGGATGTATTGTTCTCTTTTTTTGTGGATTGTATTTTTACTACATAGAAATGGACGAAGTTCTACAGCCATGTTTTACTTATGTAATTAGATATTAGTTTTGGGTGGGAAATGTTACACTTGATTATGCATGTGTATTTGATGTCATTGTTAGGTGTTATTTTAAATTTTGTGTGCTGAATTTAAATGGTTCCATTTGATTTTATTTGTTGTTTTAAGCTTTGTGGTTGGTGATATGTTTGTTTTTATAATTATTAAACATATTATTTTTATGTATCAGTCTTGTTTGCTATTTTACTTGTGTGTTGTTTTGACCGATATATAAAAATAATGAGGCTTATTATGAGGTCGGTCAGAGTTGCCTCCGATTGACACCATCTAGGACTTCGGATCGACCAACCTCCGGTCGGAGGTTCCAATCACATGATTACGATGCGACCGAACATATTCACTCTTCTCTATGGGAGCTTGTGTCACTGCCGCAAACCGCCTGTAATACATGCTCCTATAAAGAAATAGGGGTGGGAGTAAAAACCTGCACACTGTGACAGGCACCCTATGGTGCCTGCCACACAGTGCAGGGTTTTGCACGGAGGTATCCTGGGTACCCCCTAGACCACCAACCGTAGACTGCAGAGACAAGAGGGCCCTGCTAGGGGCCCCCAAGTTGCTTTCTGACATGGAAAGGCTGTGGGAAACCAACATCGTAATCACAGCGGCGGAAACGCTGTCCATAGGGGATTACGGTACAGTTCTGAACAGCTGGAAGACTCCGAGAGTCGGTCGGAAATCCAGTCGGAATGACTGGCCGGTTTACGTTCCGACCGCCGACATCATAATCGGACGGTTAGACTGCAAGCTGACCGTGTTGGTCGGTAAGCCTCCGACTGTGGTCGTAAAGCTTCCGACCAGCGGTCGGAGGCTTTCCAACCGACATCGTAAATAGCCCCTGTGTGTTTAATATTTTGTTAAAATAATTTTGTTATGCTGGTGTGTACCTTTTTAAGATTTATTGGTTAGTAAGTAGTGTACTCCTTTGTTGTTAGTAAAGAGTTTTACTTTACAATGTGGCATGTTGTACATTCTATTGGTCTGTATGCTAATTTTAGGTTTCATTTGGGTTACTGATTGCTACAATCTTAGCTCTTGGTAACTTTGTTCTTTCTGTAGGACTTCTATGAATTTGTATAGCATAGGTGAGGTTCTCTGTATTGTAGATTGGAAAACATTTGTGCCATCCTTCGGCTACCTTGTTGTTTTAGCTTCTTGAGCCATTGTTCTGTCATAGACATTCCACCATGTTATTTGGAATTTGGGTTGGCATCTGTGTCCAGAGTGGTGCAGTCTGCCAAAACAGGAGCATTCAAAGTAGTCCATTGGGGGGCTTAGTTTGTGCTTGTTTTGTTGGTGGAATGGACTTTCCCTGTTTGGGCCCCTTTCCCCTGCCCTGTTTAGGGTAGGTCCTGCCATGAAGTGGGCGATGGTAAGGCAGATTGTAATCTGCATAGCTGTGTTGACATCAGCACCACCACCATTTTCTGCCCCTCTCAACTCCGCGGCTGCTGTGGGATCCAGAATCCTTGCAAAGGTGGCAGGCAACCTGCAGGCTTGTGGCGGTACAACCACAAGGGTCAGAATCCAGTGATTCGACTGCCGAGGTGGCAGTGGTCAGACCACAACAGTGGGAATGGTGGTCCCAGACTCGGAATAAGACCCTTAGAGCAGATTATTGGATGTGTCTCCAAATGCTCTCATTAAAATGGTAGTAACAGACTTAAAGGGCTGTGTGTGGGTATACTTTAGATATTATTTGTATCATGGCTTGTTCAAAGTTGATTATTATTTTATGTGTGGAGTAGTTGCTTCTTTTCATTTTAATTTGGTTTAGTAGTTTGTAGTAAGTGCTATTTTGTTTATTGGGTAGCATGGCGTATATGAATGGTATATTAGTGTTTTGATATTCACCATGTATGGTGAACATCTAAGTGAATGGTTTGGGGCACATTTTGAATATAATTTTGATTATCTATGTTTTACATTGGTTTATTGTCAATAGGCTATCTGCTGTAGCAAATATAATAATTTGTTTCTCATTTATAAGGTTGTCATGTTGTGTTCTTTCTAATGTGTGATTGTTAAGTGTTTGAGAACTCGGATATCTTGGTATCTTCTAGGGACAGGAAGAGTATCACTGTGGGCTTTTTTAGTTTGTGCTGGTAGCTGGCCTGTGTGGTGTTCAGGGAGTATATTTTTTAGTAGTGGGCTCTTTGGAACTAGTGCTTGCCTCTTAAATATTATAGTACATGCCTTATTTCGATTAAGGTGATATTTGTGGGGGGTTGTGTTCTCCCCCATTAATAACATCATCTTTTGCAGTAGCTCTCTCATAATAAGCAATAGAGTCATATTTTATACATTTGAACTTAACATTTTCAGTGCTTATACTTTCTTGGCTGTAAGTGTGGCTCCTGTGAGAGAATAATTGTTTCTTTTTCTATGATGTGCTATATCTTGCACTTCCTATCACTATGGACCTAATTACGACATTGGCAGTCTTCCAGCGCAGCTGCCAACACGCCGTCCACTGGAGGACTGCCATGGCCTTAGTGTGCCCACTGGATTATGATTGTAATCCAAAGTGGTGGTGCAGCAGTTGTCTGACTGCGGTGGTTTGTTCGGCTCATGGGAGAGCCTAACATGCAGACCGCCACTGTGAGAGCACTGATTGCACGTTCCTACACTGTGTGGCATGTACACCACATTGTGCAGGAACTGGGAGTGCAAACCCAGGGGAGGCACAACAGATGTCCCCCTGTGAGATTCCGGGAGGCTCGTAACGGCATTTTTGGGGTTGCTCGAATATAGACGAGTTTGGTATCTACGAACCGCAAATGACGAGTCTAGTGGGTGTACGCGTTTTCGCTATGCTACTATGTATGGTTCGTCTCATTTGTGGGTATATCCATTTGAACCCTCGGGTTCCATTTTAGATACGGCATCCATTTTGTCTCTTGCCCTCAAGTAGTCAGCGAACGGACACTGTCCGCTTCGTGACCCTGGGATTCCCAAGCCTTCGCGGAGGACACGTGTTCCTTTGAAGGTGTCTTTATGGTGAGGGGGATGACACGGCAAGGGCGGATGGCTCCGCTCGAGGCTCATCTTGCCGTGCTAGTCTATTGTTTCAGTCGTGCATGCATTAGGCACGAGTCCTTTGATCCTGCAATTAAGTTTCCGTTATTGCTCTCTACACTCTTTTTCAATCTGTTGTGCGTCCTTGTTTTTCCCCTGCATCTGTTTCCGTCCCTTCTCCTAATTCGTTTACAGTCAGAATGGAATGTGCTTAATGTGGGGATAATGTGCTTTTACAGTTGGGAACCGGCAATGTTGCTGTGATCATGCTCCGGGTTTCTGAAACATGAATGCGACCCATTTGAAGTTTACTGTGGGAACTGAGTTGTAACCTTTTGTTTGCCATGTTGTTCAATGACGAAAATGTGTATAAAAGGAGCGATCCACTTCTGCAATTTGAAGCAGTCTCCCAGAACCTACACGTTGTGTACTTCTTGCGACTTCTGTATCCCTGCAGTAATAAATGCTGATCTTTGACGCCGCAGGAAGTGTCCCGTGTCTCTGTGTTTGTATGCCGGAACAGGTAACCCACGAAGGTTTCAGGTGTTGTCCCCTGGCACCGCTGGGCCTTAGAATAGCCCAGTCCTTCAGTTGGCGCCCAACGTCGGGCGACATCAGCGGTACCGGTCCAAAGCCCGACGATCGTGAGGAACTTCGTGTGAAATCTCCGAGGGAAGGTGCACCCCGCTTCATCGATCCAGTTGTCGAAATAAGTGGTCCGAAGACTTTTCCCGCGAAGATTCCCGCCTCCTGACGGCTGCGACGGACTGATGCCCTGACTGTCGACCTGTTTTGGAGCTTGGCGTAATCCTTTGTACGGCGAGACGATAGACGGGCCTTCCTGGTGACGCCATTGCTCTTTCAGTTAAGTATTTGTGGGTCGCTCTCAGAGTCCCTGGTTTTGTGGTTCCTTTTTGGGACGGTTACTTTGTATTTTTTTTGTAACTTGGTTAAACTTGGTTGTTTGCATGGTTCCATTGCATTTGTGGTTCTTAGTTGTTGATTCTTGGTTATTGGGTTTTATTTGACAATTGCAATTGCCAAAAACCGAGGGTCTTGCATTTTTTTGCGAGGACATCGTCATTCGATAACCCTTGAAGTTTGGAAAACTCGGTTAGTGTGCACGATGCCTGGCCGTAGTACTTTGTTTGGTTTCCTTAAATGTTGCAGCACGGATTCCCGGCTGGAGGATTCATGTCCGATACCTCCGGTTGGAACTCCAATTTATGAGCTCTATAGTCGCCATGGTATAGGTCCTATCGTATATAATGAATATTGGATTTGTTACACTAAAAATGATGGTGTTCTTAGTTGGCCACCACATGGTAGTTTCGAAACTACAATATTAGATAATCTTGAAGCTAAATTGTTTAAAAAGAAAGCTAGGCCAGCCATGTTGGATTCCTTTCGGTTATGGCGTAAAGAGGCCAAGCAGAAAGAAATCAAACAGATTAAGAAAAATAAGAGAGAAGGTGTTATTACGGTAATGCGACATGCAGAACAGTATCAGCGGGACAAAGATGAGAAGGAACAGGAAGTTTTTACTAGACTGCATCATATGGCGGTGGATAAATGTTATCCGGTTCTACCGTCTATCTCTGATAAGACAGGCGAAGAAGCGGTAGAGGATCCTTTATTGTCTTATCTATTGAAGTCACCACCTCCCTATGCACAGGATACTATGGTTCCTGTGATCCCTGTTGGTCCTCAGCCTGTTGTTCTGACGGCTGCTGGTCAGCCCGTCGTTCCTCCAGTTCTTCCGAATCCCCTTGTGCCACACATTGTTCCTCCTCCTTTACCTGCTCTTCTTCCTACTGCTCCTTTGCCGGTACCTCCTCAGCCTATTGTTGCTACTACTCCTGCTATCCCGGCCACTGCAACTACTTCAACGTTTACTCCTAGTGTTGTTGCTCCTGTACTTCCCTCTTCTTCCCCTTCTGTTCGTAGCCGTATATTTAATGCTGTCGCTAATCTCTATTCTCCACTTTTTGGACCGATACTCGGGTCCGATCTTTCTGATGTCTCTCAGAGGCGTAGTCAAATTCCTGATGGTAGAGAAAGCGAGTCGTTAGTGAAAATGGAGCGTAAATGGATTAGGCATCCCGCGAAGTACACTTCGCGTATCGTTTTTGAGACGTTTTCTCAGTTTAATGAGCCCACACAAAGATTTGTGTTCGAGGAAATGTGTAACTCTTTGAGAGACGAGTGGGATACTGATGCGGTGGATAATGTACCGCCCGAGATGACTGACCTTCAGAATCAGTTTTCGAATGGTATGATTGTGGGTGGTAATGTTCGACGTGCTTTAGAGCGTTTGTTATCTTTTCGATCTACGGTACAACCTCGAGCCTTGTTTAAGGACGAAACTGAGGAGCGGGTGGCACAACCGGGTCAGTATCCTATGCGGGAAGTTCCCCCAGTTTGGATGCCAGGTGATCCTGCTGCTAATCCTGTTATTACGCCACACTTTCAGAGAGTTTGGATACACCTCCCTTGGAAGCGATCGGAAGTTCTACAGGTGAAGCAAACTTTGCCTGACCCCCGCAAAAATCCGACGGGTTATTATAAAGAGTTATCCCAACTAGTGGATGCTACTGTTATGAATCTCGCCGATATTGACATGTTGTTCGGTAATGTAGTACCTCAACCAATTTGGGCGAAAATCCGTCAAGAGAATCACGTAGCTGAGTTAGGCGGTGATTGGGCTGCTCTTGCGGCGGCCGATGGACGACAAGTTGGTGGGTCTAAACCTGAACAGATCATTGAGAATCTGCCCCAGAGGATAATCACACTTATGAAGACGCTTATGCCAGCAATAAGGGTTAACTGGGACAAATTGTCTGCGTGCAAACAAAAGAAGGGCGAGAGTGTCTCCGATTTCTTTACGAGATTTGAGGAGGCATTCATCGATCACAGTGGTCAGGATATGAGCACTGAGGGAGGTCAGCGATTGTTTGTCGATAAATTCGTATCGAATTTGTTGCCCGAACTAAGCAACAAATTAAAGAATTCTGAAAGTTCGTGGGCCGTTTCTACCACTGCTCAAATATTAGCCACGGCCCAATACTACGAAAATAGAGAGAAAGAAGAGTGCGAACGTGCAGATAGGAAAACGAAGGATCTTAAAACTAAGGTCTTATTACAGCAAGCGTATCCTCCGCGCTCGACTCCAAATATCTCGCAACCGCAAAGTCGATTACAAACGCAGTTTTCTAGGTCGCAGTCGCGTACTGACTCCTCTACACCACGACCTATGCTGGGGTATAATCAATGTGCATATTGTAGGGGTGAGGGCCATCTGAAGTTTAATTGTCCAGTTTTGCGTGACCGAAACAATGGGGTTTCGGCTCGAGGAGGTCATAGTGGTCCTCAACAAGCGTCACGTGGTAGAGGTCGCGGTGTTACTCAGACTCAGAATGAGCGTTTTGTTACTTCATCGGATTCGCATAATTGCTTTGATCGGCGCGATTCATCATTTGGTACATCTGCACAGTATCATGTGGATGACTATTATGTCGAGCATGATGTCGATGCTGACGGTAATTATTAGGACAGCCATAGACGAAGAGAGGGAGTAGTATCAGTTCCGGTTGATCAGAGAGGGCCTTATGTCGCAGTTGCCACATTGGGCGTAGTTGAACCTTTTCTGTTGGACACTGGTGCAGCTAAAAGTTCCATCATGTATTCGAAACTCCCTGGCGCGCCTTTGTCTGGCTTAACGAATGTTTCCGTTGGATTCTCTGGCGCCCCGGTTAGCAATCCAGTTTCTAGCCCTTTGCCCCTTACAATTGGGTCTTGTGAGTTAGAAGCTCCTTTAATTTTGACTACTGGTTGTGGTGAGAATCTTTTGGGCCTGGATTTGTTGAAGCGGTTATATGCGACTTTGTACTGTTCTCCTGCGGGAGTGGAGCTTACGTTGGGTCAGAGAGTGATCTCTCCAATGTATTTGTCGATTGATAAACTCCCACCGGAATTTAGTTCTCTTCCTGAGTCTTTTTGGGCGACAGGTCCCAATGACGTGGGCCTGCTGGATATACCACCTTATGTTGTTCAATTGAAATCCAACGTGCGACTGCCACGCATTCCCCAGTATCGTATCTCTCTTGATGGAGAACGAGCGCTACTAGCGACCATTTACGATTTGATCGATAAAGATGTTATCGAAGAAACTCGGGGTAATGTGTGTAATAGTCCTGTGTTGCCTATTTTGAAACGAACTGACCCATCCAAACCTCCCGTGTATCGTTTTGTTATTGATTTAAGAGAGGTCAATAAAATCGTGATTCCGCAGTTTCCCGTGGTGCCTGACATTACAGCTTTGCTGACTCTGATTCCAGCTTCTGCATCATGGTTCTCGGTAATCGATCTGAAGAATGCTTTTTTTAGCATTCCGATTGCTGAGGAAAGCAGAGATCTATTCGGTTTCTCATTAGGTGGTCGCAGCTTCAGGTTTAAACGCGCACCTCAGGGCTACTGTGAGAGTCCATCGATCTACAGCCAAGCTCTCAAGAGTCAACTTGGTGCGTTTGTGTTACCGGCTGGTGCGGCCTTGATTCAGTACGTTGATGATCTGTTGGTAGCTGCTGACACTGAACAGATTTGCAAAACTGCTACAGTATCACTGTTACAGCATCTATGTGACTTACATCACAAAGTGTCACCTTCTAAATTACAATATTGTTGTCAAGAAGTAACCTATCTCGGTCACTTATTGTCAAAGGAGGGAAGAAGGTTGACCCCAGAAAGAATTGCTGCGATCGCTGGAATGACTGTACCAACAACTCAGAGGGATGTGCGTGCCTTTCTAGGTATCACGTCATACTGCAGACAGTGGATCCCAAACTTTTCACTGTTAGCGAAGCCATTGATAGCTCTTACGTGCAAGGATGTTTCCACTCCTTTGCCGTGGACGGAAGAATGTCAGAAAAGTTTTTCTGAACTGCGTGATGCGTTGTGTTCGGCTCCTGTGTTAGGTACTCCTGATTACAGTAAACCATTTACACTATACGTTCACGAGAGAGAAGGTTGTGCGTTGAGTGTTTTGACTCAACAATTTGGTGGTAAGCAGCGTCCATGTGCATATTTTTCCTCGACCTTAGACCCGGTAGCTAGAGCATTGCCGAGTTGCTTGAGAGCGACAGCGGCAGCTGCGGTGTCTATTCGACAATCCGCAGGCTTGGTCAGGGATAATATGCTCACAGTGATGGTTCCGCACGCAGTTGACACTCTCCTGAATCATACAAAAACTCAACATCTGACGAGTGCAAGGTTGTCCGGTTATGAGTTAACACTTTTGGCAAGTCATATACAGATAAAGCGTTGTAATGTGCTGAATCCGGCGACATTGTTGCCGACTAATGTGGAATCAAATGATGTACCACCACATGATTGCTATTTACGAACTGAGGAAGAAACGAAGGGTCGTGTGGACCTGAAAAACACTCCATTGATAGACCCCGATGGCACTTTGTATGTTGATGGTTCATGTTTTAAGTTGTCGAATGGTGATGTGACGACTGCATATGCTGTAGTGACGTTGAATACGGTTGTGGAAACTGCAAGATTGAGTCAGAATTCAGCACAAGCGGCAGAGTTGATTGCGTTGACAAGAGCGTGTGTTTTGTCTAAGCGAAAGCGAGTGAACGTGTTTACTGATAGTCAATACGCGTTTGGCGTTGCACATAGCTTTGGTCGATTGTGGAGAGAAAGAGGATTTATGACATCGCATGGTACGAAGATCCAACACGGACAGCTTGTGAACGACCTTTTAGATGCACTTACATTACCTAAACAGGTGGCAATCATTAAATGTAGTGCGCATCAAAAGGTTACGGATGATGTTGGTCGTGGTAATGCATTTGCGGATGAGATTGCTAAGGAAACGGCTAAGAATCTTTCGACCCGAATGTATGTTACGAGTTCAGTGAGGTGGCCGACGGAGACTGGTATGTGTGAAGACACTGTTGAGAGCGTGAAAGCAATTCAGAATGAGGCCACTGAAACTGAAAAGACCAAGTGGAAAGAAAGCACGGGAAAGTTAGACACGCATGGGTGTTGGGTTGACTTGTCGGAAGGTCAGAGGTGGATGTTACCGGATGCGTATGTGCTAGCCGTTGTGACTATGGCTCACGGCTTGTCACATATTAGCGCAAAAGGTATATGTAAGTTGCTGTCCCCTGTATGGAAAAATGATGGCATTGTTAAATGTGCTGAGAGAGTGGTTAAGAACTGTATGGTGTGTTTGATGCATAATCCTGGTAAGGGCACCTCCACTCCACCTGGCCATTTTGCTCCTCCTACATGTCCCTTTGAGGTTATTCAACTGGACTTCATCCATATGGAGAGATGCAATAACCTGAAGTACGTTTTAGTTGTGGTTTGTGCATTCTCCAGATGGATCGAGGCCTATCCTCTTAAGGATAATACTGCCCTGTCCACAGCGAAAGTCCTACTGAAGGAATACTTTCCTGGGTATGGAATGCCACGGATTGTGTGGTCAGATAACGGAAGTGAGTTTGTGGGTAGCGTGATGCAGAGTGTGTGTAGGGGCCTTGGAATTCGACAAAAATTCCATAGCGCCAATCATCCCCAGGCAGCGGGTTTGGTTGAAGGGTACAATGGTACTCTGAAACTGAAACTTGCGAAGATACAAGCTACGACTGGTTTGTCATGGCCTGATGCCTTGCCTCTGGCTCTCTTATCGACCAGGGCGACTGTGCACTCTCGAGTAGGGCTTAGCCCATATGAGATTGTGTTCGGCCGCCCTGCAAATATTTGGGGAGTCCCGAGGCCTAAGGCCTTTGATAGTCTTGAGTATCCAATGTTAATTGATTATCTTCATGATCTGACTGCTAAACTGAGGTTAATTCATCAACAGGTTTTTGAAGCTCTACCGGCACAGACAAAGGGTCCTGGACATCGGCTCCAACCAGGTGACTGGGTTGTCACCCGAAATTTTGGCAGAAAACGCAACTTGGAGCCGAGATTTGTGGGTCCCTTCCAAGTATTGCTGGCTACAAGGACTGCAGTTCGGTTGGAAGGCAGGAAGAACTGGGTGCATGCCACCCATACCAAAAAGGTTCCGATCCCTTTACCAGCAGATAATTGGGTGAGAACTGGTATTGCGGCGACGGAAACCGAGACCCCTCTATGTTTTGTGCCGTTTAGTGATGCTCAACCTATAGGAAACAATTCATTGCAGCCGGACACATCTGTTGAGTCGTCAGTTTTGGAGAACTCAAGGCCTAAATTGTCGTCTGATCGACTGAACATTGTTTCACAATCTGAACAACTATTTGAAGAGCAGACTCGACCTGGAAGAAGTCGATATTTTCTTCGTTCACGTGACAAAGACTAATGAATTTTTTTGACCTTATGTTGTCCTTTGCCGTTGCCACGAACATTAGGAACAATTACATTCTTTACTGATTTTCAAGTTCCTTTTCATGTGTACTTTTGACAGCTAAGAGACTTTTGTACGAGAACCTATCATCCGGGTTGACCGTAGGGCCGTGCGGGTACTTCCTTCTGTTTAGCAGGTTCCTGACACTAGGTCAGTTACTTTTTGTCGATTCCTGGGAACCCCTGGGAATTGGTAATCGCTACTCAGAACGAAGTGCGTCAAGGACGTCACGGACGGTTTTTAGAGGATGGCGTTCTCTGAGCTGTTGGAAGCAGAAAGGATGTCGGCGCAAAGATCAAAATTACATAGGATTGCACGAACAAAATGCTTTTTGTTTCAGGTATTCCTGCTGTTTCTGACTGTTTCTATGCTATTGGTGGGGGGGAGTGTATTTTGGAATACAGTCATTATTGCCTTCCATTTCACCTACTTTTTCTCCTAAACTAAGTTCTATTACCACTGTTTCTCCGCATTCCTTTCATCCTCTGCCCCAACATGAACAGGTTAGACATGCGGAATTCATGAATAACTCCTTCGTTCAACTTCTGCATCAGCATCAGTTGGTGATGAATACTACCAACTGTTGGGTGTGTGGGTTAATGCCACATACCATGGATAGGGGTATTCCGTATTTGGTTCTTCCTTATAGCTCCCAGAGGTCAGCTCGAGCATTCCAAA
The DNA here is from genome assembly GCF_964204655.1 of Triturus cristatus. Lineage (NCBI taxonomy): Eukaryota > Metazoa > Chordata > Amphibia > Caudata > Salamandridae > Triturus > Triturus cristatus. The sequence continues at coordinate 504,897,969 of NC_140582.1, forward strand.
CTATGTTTCGTAGTGTACTAGATTCCTACCCCAGTCGAGAGCCACGTTCCGGAAACTCTGGTTCTGGTCCGTACCACAAGCCTTTGGCGACAGCTATCGCTGACTTAGATAGGGATATTTTTGATGCCTCACTTATTCCAGATGAAGAGGTGCAATCATATAAAGATCTGAGTGAGACTGAGTATAGTGTGTCAGTGGGTGATAGACAACTTAGGAGCTCGTCTCCAATATGGGTCGTACCCCACCTCGGTAACTTCTGCTTGAAAGGTCTTGGTCGAAATCCGAGAGCCCAGCTTGGGAAGAGTGCTTGTACTGATACGTATGTTCTACCGATGCTCTCTTCCCCTGTTTTCCTGACTGCCAAGGGTACCTATTTTGTATGTTATGAACGCGCATATACATGGTTGCCCCGTGACTTCTCGGGTACCTGTTATATTGCGAATCTTTTGCCACCGACTTTTACGGTTGCCTCAGACTATCACAAGACTAGAGTTGTGAGAGGCGTTATTAGCAAAGAGGACACTGCCGGTCAAGAAGCAGGAGATTTCTTTAAGGGTTTCTTGCCGTTTTGGGGACCTATGGTTAATAGTAGGAACCTGAGACAGTTGACTCGCGTGGTGGAATTGACTGCTAACATAACTGCAAGTGCTCTTGGTAATTTAACAGCGGAGCTCCAGGCGGATAGACTTATGACGTTGCAGAACCGTATGGTTCTAGATGTTGTTCTTGCAGATAGAGGTGGTGTGTGCAAGGTGATCCATTCGAGCTGTTGCATTTTCATCCCCGACAATGCTCCAACTGTTTATCAAGCTATCTCGAAGTTGCATAAGATTTCCGAGTCCATACACGTGGACGAAGGTAATTGGACACTTCTAGGATGGTTTTGGGGCCTGATATCAACTTGGGGTTGGAAGATTCTGATGATCATAGGGGTTGTTGTAACGTTTCTGTTCACGTGTTGTCTTTGTGTGCAGTGTGGTCCTGCCTTATGTGGCCTTTGTGCTACAACGTGTATAAGACGGCCATCTGTTACCAAAGAGACGTTGATGGATAGAATAATGTTCCAGCAACAACTGCATGATTTGATGAATATCGAAATCGACTATGATCTTGACTAGTGCTTGCCTACATGAGGGCAAAAGGAGCGTCTGAGGTTCCGGGAGGCTCATAACGGCATTTTTGGGGTTGCTCGAATATGGACGAGTTTGGTATCTACGAACCGCAAATGACGAGTCTAGTGGGTGTACGCGTTTTCGCTACGCTACTATGTATGGTTCGTCTCATTTGTGGGTATATCCATTTGAACCCTCGGGTTCCATTTTAGATACGGCATCCATTTTGTCTCTTGCCCTCAAGTAGTCAGCGAACGGACACTGTCCGCTTCGTGACCCTGGGATTCCCAAGCCTTCGCGGAGGACACGTGTTCCTTTGAAGGTGTCTTTATGGTGAGGGGGATGACACGGCAAGGGCGGATGGCTCCGCTCGAGGCTCATCTTGCCGTGCTAGTCTATTGTTTCAGTCGTGCATGCATTAGGCACGAGTCCTTTGATCCTGCAATTAAGTTTCCGTTATTGCTCTCTACACTCTTTTTCAATCTGTTGTGCGTCCTTGTTTTTCCCCTGCATCTGTTTCCGTCCCTTCTCCTAATTCGTTTACAGTCAGAATGGAATGTGCTTAATGTGGGGATAATGTGCTTTTACAGTTGGGAACCGGCAATGTTGCTGTGATCATGCTCCGGGTTTCTGAAACATGAATGCGACCCATTTGAAGTTTACTGTGGGAACTGAGTTGTAACCTTTTGTTTGCCATGTTGTTCAATGACGAAAATGTGTATAAAAGGAGCGATCCACTTCTGCAATTTGAAGCAGTCTCCCAGAACCTACACGTTGTGTACTTCTTGCGACTTCTGTATCCCTGCAGTAATAAATGCTGATCTTTGACGCCGCAGGAAGTGTCCCGTGTCTCTGTGTTTGTACGCCGAAACAGGTAACCCACGAAGGTTTCAGGTGTTGTCCCCTGGCACCGCTGGGCCTTAGAATAGCCCAGTCCTTCACCTGCATGGACTTCCAGGCTCAGGAGCGACAGGGGGCCCTGTTAGGGCCCCCCTTGTGGTTGTCACTCTGCCACCCTTTTCAAGGGGCACTCACCACCATGAAAGAGGTGGTGGAAAGCCAACTCATTATATGCTTGGCGGTCCCGCAGCGGTATCGCCAGCACATTGCAGCACCCTAACCACTAAACGACCCCCGCGGTATCCTGAATTCCCGACGGACGCAGTGGTCCTGTGACAGTCTGACGCCACACTTGGTCGGACCACTACCGTGAGGTCGATGAACCTAAGACCGCCATATTCGTAACAGGGCCCTATGCCTGAAAATAGTTTAATAATATAATTAATTACTTTTTAATACTTTTCCTTTACGTTTGTTGTATACATACGAAACAATGGCAATCGCTTTCTAATATTTACTCACATTTGTATTCTCGATGGTAATTATAGTGCTTTTTTCTGTTTTTCATTGTGCTGTGGATCAGGTGACTTGAGGAAAAAAAAGTTGTTTCAGTTTTATTTTAAACATTTGTTTGTTGGTAGTTAGTAGTAGCTGTTAGGTTTTATTTTTATTTTTAGTGTTTAAGGTTGACTTGCGATTTATAACAATTTTTGTGAGCCTTTTCCAGGTATTTGACTGCTGGAGTTACTTGGTGGGTTTGTAGTTTTTCTATGATGTGGTAATTGTTCTGAAGGTTCCAAAGTTTATGACATTAAAATATAGAGTCTTTAGTTTAATTGATTAAGTAATTTTATTGGCTAGTTTGTTTTACAGTTGTTTTTATTTGTTAGTGTTCATTTAGTTTGATTTTTTTTCAGTTGTTGCCTTTTATGGTGGACACTAATTAGGGGCCGATTCTGATCCTGGATTTTTAATTTACATACAAATCGGATATGTATTTTTTTCCATACAAATCGTACAAGTCCCTTCCAACCTGTGTAGTACGATTCGTACGGGAAAAATACATACAGATCGGCCCGATCCTTACAAATCGGATCGGGAAAAGCTGTACGACACGGACTTGTAAAAAAGACCATACAATTTGTAAAAAGGCTGTACAACCCGTCAAGTGCGATTCGTACCGGGTTGTCAGCATGCGATTTGTATGGAAAATGGCCTGTATACGGGGAACGACTCGTACCGGGCTACGAAGCGAACCCCTATATGCCTCGTACCCTTGTATGACTTGTTCTGGGGGTACGACTCGTACCGGAGTACAGGTCGTATAGGGGTATGAGGCATACAGGGGTCCCCCACATGCGAGGCGTGTGTATGGAGCGTACCCCAACATCGCGCATGTACGCACCGTACATACGCGATTTTGGGGCCGCACCGTACATACGCAATTTTGGGGTACGGTGCATACACAAGCGATTTTGGGGTACGGTGCTTGTACGGTGCGTACACGACCAGTACCCCTTCAGCGCGTATATACGCACCGTACCCCACTTTCCATGTCATTGGTATGCACCGTACATACGCACCGTACCCCTGTATTCATGGGGTATACGACGCGTACATGGGGGGTCCGTCACGTACTGTTTTTGGGGCGTACAATGTTTTCCCGGCACTTTTTGGCTCCTGTAAAAAAAGAACCATACGGAGTGCCGTTTGTACGAATCGTGCTGCCAGGAATACATGTGAACGTCGCGTACAGGGCAATCCGAATCGGAATCGCTTGTATATACGAGTTGTATGGTCTTTTTTACAATTTGTATGGAGAGCGTCTATTTGTACGGATCGTACTTCCTAGGTTGTAGGGGAATCCTTACAAGTACGAGTTGTATGGGGAAAAACGCTCCATACCACTATTTGTACAGCGTTTTTCTAGGATCGGAATCGGTCCCTTAGTGTTTATTTTATATTGTTACATATACATTTCTGTTATTTAGTGTATTTTGAGTGCATTATTTATGTATTAAATATTTATTTCTTTTTGTTTAATATTTATATTTTATTAGCTGTTGTAAATATTTTTAGTTTGATCATAATTTGATGTATTGAAGAGTATAATTTTGGGGTGTTTTACATTTAATTTAGTTATATATAATTGTTAACATGTTGTTAGAGTTTTTGGAGCTTATTTTTGTTTTTAATTAACGTAAAATATTGTTATGATATTGTTTTGTAATTAAATTCCTTTAATTTTTGTGATAATAATGTAGACAACATTGTGTGTTGCAATATTTTTGACAATTTTTATGTGTATTTAAAGGTAACAATATTTTTGTTTTCGATATTTGTGTTATAGATATGTAAAAATAGTATTTTTAATGCCGATATTTTGGTTATCACTATTTGTGTTTTTATTATGAAGTACAGGCAGGCGATATTTATGAGATTGATACTTATTTTCTGATCTTTTTGTGAATCAATATTGTTATTATCAATATTATTGTCATTGATCCCCTCCAAATCTAAACAGACTGCATAATGTGAAAGGCCTATGTCATAGCACACATGTTCACCCATGATCAACAATCAGTACTAGGGATCCAGATATCATTGCAACTGGGGTTCTCAGGACAGTGAAGCATGTCCGTTCCCAGGGAGTGGACTTTTCTGTCTCAGCAAAGACATATTTACAGAACTAAAAGGGATTGGGAGGCTGATCCAGGTCTGATACAAGGACTGGTAGACTGCTCTGTTGGCTCCTAGGGAATTGCAATTTCAGCACAACATAGACTCATATTTTCAAATATTTGAAACACAAATACTACACAAGAGAAAAACTCTGGCAAATGGAATAATAATAATTTCCCCCATGCTTAAAATGTGAAGAAGAAAGGGGGGATTTCCTATACTCTGAATAGGGTTGGTGGGTGCTGAAGAGATACTCCATTTTGTTACTCTGATCAGGCTGGCTCCAAACCCAGTTGGAGGGGCGGAACAAGTTTAGGGGTTGGCCAAAGTGTTGCCATTTACCCACATGCTGGCATGGGTCTAAACGTAGACCTCAAAAACCTCTTCTCAAACCACTGCTGGACCTGTGAAGAAACAGAAGAAGGACTGACCTTCTGTCTTTATCTTGAAGGAAGACTGGACCTGCTTGCCTTGAACCCAGGACCCCAGAAGTGTCTGCGAGGTTCAGTTGGCTGACCTACTATTTGAGCTACAGGGATGCAATAAACTTCCAGCAGTCATTTCCTTCTTTTCAGCTGACCAGTTCTTACTGGATCGGATCTGATCCCCTCAGTTGACCTCTATAGGAGTTAATCCTGACCCATAATTACTGTCCACAAAGTCCTGGACCCATGGCTTTGGGAAGAGTGTACTCATCCTTCTTTAACAGCAACTTTTGATGCAAACAAATTAAGATGAAGGACGGAGCGCTGAAACCTTTAAGACACTCACCCCCAGTCACTATTAGATCTGGGTTAAATCTGTCATGGTTATTTAGCTCAATTCGTCACTCTAGTTCAGACCCAGCCATATGCAAATCAGTCATGACCTTGTTCCTCATGGACACAGTCCAGCCTGAACTGTCATGCCAGTTCTTCCCTGTACCGGAAACAAGCATCCTGGGACTGGTTTTGGGGTAACACACATCTTCAGCCAAGCAAGCTTGAATCCAGTGACAAGGTGAGCAAGCTTCACCAGATTCCACGCCAAGCATCAACACCAACAACATTCATCAACACCTTTACCGGATTTAACAATGAGCAGCACCCAATTGACAGCTTCACCGGACTTGGCGCTGAGCGACGTCAACAGCCTTCATCAACAGTTTCAGTGGGCCCATCACAGCGGCTGCCTGATATCGTCTAACCATTCCTTGGATCCAGCTTGCAGTTTGCCCCATTGATCTCAAGTCACCAACCACTTTTTCTCCATACAGTTTCTAAGTCAGAAGGTAAACCTTCCACATGGATGAACCTCCACGATACCGCGCACAATTTTGTTAAATCTTGCGGACTTCAGAATTAAGGAAAGGATATTATCCAAGGCTATCCAGCAGAGACAGTTTCTTGTAAATGAAACTACTAAATGTCGAATATTTTCAGATATGACTGCCACTGCCGCTCGTAGAAGAAAATAATTTGTTAAGCTTCTTCACTTGTTTAAAGCCCATGTCGCCCAAGCCTCTATTGCCCAACAGTCGAAATTGAGGGTTCTAGTCAAGGGCAAGTTTTTTATGTTTTCAGATTTAGAAGAAGCTCAGGCATTACTAAAAGAGATTTTGAGCGGACCAGGAAATTAAGAGTAGTATAGAGTCTGTAAACGTTAAGACTCGTATATTTTACGAGAAATAGTCCCGTCAAGCGTCTTTGATGTATAGGGGCAAAACGGTATTTCCCCTTAATGAGGGAGGAAAATGGGGAAAAAAAAAATATATATATAGGGGGGAGTTCTGTATTTCGGATGGCGTTGGGGTATGGGGGGACAGTGGGATCACCAGGGGTGTAATTCCAAGACACCCAGAAGACAGGGGATAGGGTGCGAATTGTGGGTTGCGCGGTTAAAGGGGATGGTCTCACATTTCGAAGGGCGGGTTCGTGGGGGGGAAGGGGAGGGGATTACATCGCAAAGAAAAGAGCAGAGCAATAAGGTGCAAATAATAAATCATTACGAAAAAACTAATAGAAACCAGTAAAATCAAGATCTTATCGGTTAATGCCAACGGAATTTTAAATAAGCAAAAGTATGGTTGGCATCCTTGGATCCTCAAGTGTTGTTCTTACAGGAGACACATTTGAAAACTAATTTCCCTAAATTATTTTTACCCAGGAATTTTTCTAATGCCTTTTTTGCATCCGCTGGTATCGCCCAGAAAGGGGTTGCTATTTACTTCTCTAGAAAAATACCATGGGAACCGTTTCAAATTCATAGGGACCCTTACGGGAGATGGATCTGGGTGGTAATGAAGGTAAACGGAAAGATTTTGAATTTTATATCCTATTATGGCCCAGTTTTGGATGATCCCTCCAGTCTGGTTAAAATTAATGGGCTTATGAGAGGAGCCCCTGGACAGTTCATCATAGGAGGTGATTTTAATTATATTCAGGATTTAACGAAGGACACCTAAAACAAAAATAAAAAACAATTAAAACCCAATACAAAAAAAATGGTGGAGGCCATTAAGCTAGAGTATCAACTAATAGATCCCTGGCAAGATAGGAATCATCATAGGAGGTGATTTTAATTATATTCAGGATTTAACGAAGGACACCTAAAACAAAAATAAAAAACAATTAAAACCCAATACAAAAAAAATGGTGGAGGCCATTAAGCTAGAGTATCAACTAATAGATCCCTGGCAAGATAGGAATCCTGATAAAATCTTTTTTACCTGCTATTCACATCGTTTTAGAACGGCATCTCGAATTTACTATTTTTTTACATCCAGATCCCTTCAGATCATGGACATAGACATTGGGTGTAATCCCTTCTCTGATCATGCTTTTGTAGGGCTTGAATTTAGGTTTGAAGGGGAGAGTAGAGATCGGCCCAGGTGGCAGCTGGACCATCACCTCCTCCAGGATCAGGACTGGGTGAAAAATTTTGAGGCATGGATCTTGGAATTTTTTTAAATCAATGATAACATGGCAGATCCTTTTTCGATGTGGGGTGGGTTCAAGGCGGCAGCTCGTTGGCAAATAGTTGCCTATACGACTGCTCGCTCAAACGTTCGGAGGCACAAAATAGCTGAGCGGCAAACTGCAGCCGAAATAGAATACGCTCTCCAGCTCCAGCAACGTCCTAACCAACTCGAACAGACCAGATCAGATCTGAGGGACTTTTTCACTATAGAAGAGATTTCCAGCTCAAAAATGTATCAACAAAAGGTTTATGAGGATAGCCAGTTAGTAGGCAAACTTCTGGCTAACGCCACAAGGAAAAAACAAGAAGCAGCTATAATAACTAAGGTGCTTGACCCTCAGACTGGTCTCGAAGTGGTTAATGGGGATTTGATCCCACAGGTTTTTTTGGAACACTTTCATCAACTTTATTCGACAGAATATTCGATAGGGGAAGAATTCATCCAGGACTATTTTTCTAACGTGAACTGTCCTAAACTTTCAGAAAATCGGATCACTCAATTAAGATCTGAGGTAGACTCTGTTGAGATATTGACAGCTATTACAGCATCTGTGGGACCCAAAGCTAGCGGACAGGATGGTTTTCCTATAGAATTCTATAAAGTTTTTTCTAAATTATTTAATTTTATCAAAAATGGAGGTGTGGTTCCCTCATCTTTTAAAGATGCGATAATAGTGTCTTTTGTGAAAAAGATAAAAATCCAGCCGACGTTAATTCTTACAGGCCCATTAGTCTCTTAAATTCAGATTATAAGATCTTAATGAAAGTATGGTCCAAACGTTTTTCATTTGCCGCCCAGGAAACTATTCATATAGATCAAACTGGTTTTATAGCGGGTAGATTAATGGCAGCTAATACTGAGTTTTTAATTCATGCTTTGGATTTTTTAAATTCTAACTCTACCCCGGCGTGTATAGTAATGGTGGATGCGGAGAAAGCATTCGACTTAGTAAATTGGAGAACTTTGTTTGTTGCTCTCAGTCAATTTGGCTTTCCCCTCGAGGTGATAAGTATGTTACGCAATATCTACCAAGGGGCTTCGGCTCAGGTATTCATAAACTCAAAACAAGCTGGAAATATTAAAATAAACCGGGGGACAAGACAGGGCTGCCCGCTTTCACCATTACTTTTTACATTTTTATTGTGCCTTTGGCAATTAAAATCAGGAATAATGCTGCTATTCGACCCCCCATCTCGGCTATGTCAAAGTTGAAATTATTTGCAGACGATATAATTTTATATTTAATGCCAGACAAAGTTAATATGGAGACTGTATTGAGGGAATTTAGAGACTTTGAATTAATTGGGGGTTACAAAAGAAACTCTTATAAAACCGAGGTCCTAGCCCTCAATGCAGATCTTAATCTTCTACCTCAATGTTTGAGGGTTCAAGCTATTAAACAAGACCCAATTAGATACCTTGGGATATACGTTTCCAGCCATTATCAACAGTTATTTAAACTTAATTATATAAGAATGAAAGATAAAATTAAAAAACTTTTGGATCAATGGCTTTTACTCCCTTTATCATTAATTGGTAGAGTTTCTTTAATTAAAATGTCTATACTTCCGTTGCTTACATTTCTTTTTAGTAATGTCCCTATAAAAGTAAATACGTCTTTTTTTAAAGAAATGGAAATAGTGATGAGAGAATTTGTTTGGGGAAAAAAACAGCTAGGGTAAAGTTGTCTGTAGTACAATTACCAATCATACAAGGGGGGCTAGCTATGCCTCATTTAAAAACTTATTATGAGGCTGCTTTTTTCGATATAGTGGCAGGCCTGATAGGGTCTAAATGTAATTGAGATAGTTTTTTTATTGACAAAATGCTACAAGAAATCCATTGTCAAAGTCGAGTGTTTTTAAAAACCTCCAAACTTCCTAAAAAAACTAGATACAAGACTTTAAAGGAATATTCTTCTAGACTTCAGTTCTTTTTTTAAAAAACTGGCTCCTCGGGCTTGCAATATTTGGGATTAAGAGAATGCACTAGCCTGGGTCTCCAATTCCGGGAAAACCATTAAAAAAATTGGGAAGATTGTGGGCTACAGGAGCTAAGACATTTCGGCATACAGAATAGGATGATTACTTGGGAAGAGGTAATGACTAGGGCAGAAAACCCTAGGAAACTGTTTTTTAAAAAAATATCTGCAAATTGTTCATTTTTCAAAAAAATGTAATGGCATTTTTGATATCCCCAATGATCTTCTGCTGGCACTCTATGGGGCCAAAGTAAAAGGGGTAGGGAACTGGTATCGATTGCTACATCACCAGGGGCATGCCCCTCTGATAGAGGCCCATTTGGCCAAATTAGGTCGTGAGACACAATGTATCTTATCTCGTAAGGATTGGGAAGCTATATCCTATTTAGGAAGCAAATCCTTGCGCGCGGCCAATTTGAAAAGGATGGCCTTTTTATCACGTTGGCTCTCCTATTTGACTCCGGAAGCTATGCAAAAAAGGTATCCGGAAGTTGAAAACAAATGCTTCCGATGCCTGGCCAAGGGAGCAGGAGGGTGGCACCACATTTTCTATACTTGTCCACGGTTAGAACCTTTCTGGGTAGCTATATTTGCCGACATAGAATTAGCAATAGGGAAGAGAGTTCAGCCCGAGGTTGAGGCAGTTTTGTTTGGACTAGACAAGGGCAGAATATTGTTATCGAAGGCGGCAGAAGTTTTCTTATTTATCTCTTGTACTGTAGCCCAATCCATAATCTTGCAGAATTGGAAATCTAGTGATGTTTCTTCACATTTAAAGTGGTTTCATAAAATGAAAAGGATTCGGAATTTTGAAGAAGCATATGCTAGACAGGTGGGAGCTATAACATTTTTTAGTAAGAAATGGAAGTTTTTTGATAATCTTGAAAAACAGAAGGTGGGAAATTAACTCTAGTTATGGATGATATGATCTATGTTACTTCTGTGCTTTGATAAACCAGTATTTATTGTTGAAGCACTTTTCTTTGTAGTTGCACTTTAGATGCACTAGCACTTTTATTCTTGTATCTGATTCTAGGGTTTTTGCACATTGTTATTTTAATGGAAGTATTCCTGATGGATGATATGATCTATGTGACTTCCCTGGTTAGATAGACCAGTATTTATCGTAGAAGCACTAGCATTTTTCTCCGTCGTTGCACTTTAGACGCATTCGCATTTTTATTATTGTATTTGATTCCAGGGTTTTTGTACATTGTCATGTTGATGGAAGTATTCTCGATGTTACAAGCTGCGATAGTCACATTTGCTTCAAAATAATTTTTTTGCCATAACAATGAAAAACATAATGGATTAATGGTTTTAAAGAATAATTTTTATGTATACTATGTACTTAATGCTCTGCTCAATAAAAAAAAAATTGATGAACCTGACCCATGTACCTGCTCTGCGTGCCATCGCTGTTGGCCTTAATTGTTTTTACTTTGACCTGATCTAGTGTTAGCTGAGACCTGCTATTGGCGCTTTGTGCTTTATGGTACAATTTTTAATTCAAACTTTAAAAATCCATCTACTGGTCCAACTTATTGAAGTTTTGGTCGTTTTTGTGTCATTTTGTTTATTAAAATATTATATATTTTTCTACATTGAAGTGACATTTTCTTTTGTCATGTTTTCACTTTATTACGGATTGAGTGCTGCATAAATCCTTTAATCTATATAATCAATCGGGGTACTTGTTCCATGTAAAAAAAGGGAGAAAAAACGTTGGGATAGATACCTCTGAGGGGGATCTTCCTTATTTGGAAGTGTTGCTCTCACACACCCATGTAGGTGAAAATGCTTCATCATTGGGCTTTTTGCTCCATATGAAGCCGGCACTACAATGCCCCATGGGCCCTGAGAGGGCTCTTTAGCAAAGATCTTTTAGTATCAGCCATGTGGCGTGTGCGGGTGTGAGGAGCTAAATGAGTAGTGTAAGAGAGATCTAAAATTACCTAAAGGAAATCAAACAAAATTGTATTCAAGGTTCCTTTGGTAGGATTAAAAACGAAGTCAGGATAGTGCGCGCAAAGTTAAAAAGCGCAACTATCTGGTTAGTGTAATGTTATGAACTGTCAAAGTTTCATAAATCAGGTTGACATGTTTTACGCCCTATTGGTCCATAATGGTTCCACGCCATTTCTTCAGGACCAAAATATATACATGGGAGGGCCCTACCCTAGTTCAGGGCGGGTGTTTAGAGTATAGTTCTATGTAATCCATGGTGGTGATTCACTAGATCAATAGTATCTATAATATGCTCACCCTAGTGGATATCCATAAACCAACCTGGAAGAAAAAAGGTGCAGAAAACGAGATGAAAAACAATTAGAATACAAACCAAATTGTTCTGTTTAGAAAAACAAATTACTGTGGACAAAGCAAACAATGCGGACCTGGTCTCCGCATATTGTCACATTAGGCAGTGCCATAGTGTGTTGACAGAGATAAATGTTTCGCTCTGCTGTCGGCGAGTCCCACCTGTGCCAAAGTCTCTCGTGATTTCATCGTGTATATGTGTCATCAATGTTGCACATACTTAAAGACTGATCATAAAATAACATACCACAAACATCATCATATATACAGTATAAAAACATTAGTGCTGATGTCAGAGCAGCCTCCTTAAGGTACTGATATTTCTTACCCCTAATATGAGGCCAAAGTGTGCCTTAGGTCAAGGCAGAGGGCCCCATGATTACTGCAGTTTTTTTCTGGAAAACAAAACGTGGAGCAGTGGCGATCAGTTCGTTATATTATCTACAGAGTATTCACGTATCACTCTGGTCTTCCAAGTAGCTGCCATACTTACAGTCTCTTGTGCGGTGTATTGCCTGCGACTTACCCCTCTTCTTGCCTTCCTGAAAGTCAGGTGCTCGTCGTGCATAAGGGGGTTATATGCGATCAGGTGCGGCGAATCAGATCCGGACCGTGACCCGGAAGTGGGTCAACATGTGGAAGTCAGTTCCAGTGTGCGTGCACCCTCAAATGAACGGGACACCCTGTGTCGTGAAGTGTCTATTGTTAGTATACAGTCACATATATTGTGGAACTTCCAGATGTGGTCATGCATAACTAAATACAAATTGGGGTCTCAAACCTCACAACATAATTGGTATGTTAATTTTCACAGGCTGGGTAACTTTGTATCGGCTCAATTAAAGTCCTTGTATCTGTGCTTCATGACTACACCGCATCCAATCAGTTGGTATTAAGATCTAATAAGTATGCCCTTGGTGTTGATTAGATACTCTCTAAGTGTGAGGTGTGTTTTATTGATGGACCGTGGCTCTATAGCGGCCATCTAAAATGGGCGTTTACATATTCATTAAAACGATGACTGTGTGGAATACAGATGTGGAGCATAGATATCCCAGGTAACTAGAATGTGAGGTGGGTGAGTATCTACACAATCCTCACACATAATGTGGTGAAAGTACTCATGATGTAGTCATTCTTTTGGTGGTGCTATTTTGAAGTTGTACTAGGGGTCTTTGCAATTCCCCATAGGGAGTCAGTACACTATAGTCTGTGTTTATCTATTGTACTTATACCAGGGACTTTCATCATCAGTCCCGGCGTGTGGCTCTTGAGACGGAAAACCCAACGTTGTTCTCTAGTGAATAATGACCGCTGGTCCCAGCAGTCGATGGCTTCTAAAGTGGTCCATTCAAAGTGCATTGACATATTTTTAGTGTGCGTTTGCAGCGGATAATACTGTGATGTTCCGTGATCCTTGTCTTCATGGGTCTGGTGGTCATACCTATATATCGTAGGTTACATGGACAGGTTATCAGGTAAATGCAGTTTTTTGTATTGCAGTTGACCATTTTGTACCCACAGTCGATTTTCTCCTAGGTTGATTTCCTTACTCACTTTTGTGATTTTGTGTACTGCACATCTTCCACATGGATACTTACCTTTTATTGGTGGTAGTCCCCAGAGGGTCGGTAGTTTGGTTTTCTCGGTCATTTGTGGTCATGTATGAACCAGGAGATCTCTCAAATTTTGCGTCTGTTTAAGTGCAAATCTCGGGTCTGGAATGTTAAGAGTCCCAGTTTTCAGAATGGACCATTGTCTCCTAATCTTCTGAATTCTGTTGGATCATTGTGTGAAGGTTGTCACACAGGTGAGTAGATTATCTGTTTCCTTTTGTTGTATTTCCAAGAGGGCATCTAGGTGGTGATTTCTGGCCCACTTGCATGCCCGTGTGACTATTCTCCTAGGCTAATCATAGGTAGTCAGGTTGGTGCAGAGTTATTTGGCTTGGATGTCATATTCAGGAAGGGAGTTACAGTTACATCGAAGACGTAGGAATTGACCGAAAGGTAAATTGTCCCTTAGTGCCTTAGGATGATGGCTGCTATAGAGGAGGAGACAATTTAAGTCTGTAGATTTTTTTTAAGTTGCTAGTGGATAATCCATCATCACTTCGGGTGATAAGCAAATCTAGGAAAAGTACTGCCTGATCCGAAACGGTGCTTATGAAATTGGAGAAACCAATCTCTACCAATACTAACATCAGGATGTGGAGGCAATTTATTGACGATATACTGATTCTGTTGCATGGCGATGTGGAAACATGTGAAACATTCTGTACCTGGGTTCATAGTTTCAATACATATTTATATTTCACAAGCACCGCGTTTTTCATCACATTCACCCCCACATACTTCTATTTTTGTCCACATATTGTTCTTTACAGTTGGATTCCCTTTTAGATCTTCTTGTGGCTCTATTGACTCTGCTCTTTTCTTTTCCCTAATTTCAGGGAGCATTTGGTGCCTAGTTTATCCTTTGTTCCATTAATCTCAACCTTCTATCAAGACTACCAGTTTTCCAAGGAGGTGTTTTTATCTTGTGTTTTTTTCCCCTCCTATTTGGGATTCTCTTAAGGAGACACCTTGCACCTTTCATGTGTGTAATTGACAGGGTGGCACCGTGGCTATTGGAAGGAATCTCAGGCAATTTACATGGAAACCGAACAGAACTTTGCTGTGTCCAGTCTTTACTAGAATCCAGTTAAGTACCAAGGTGAGCTGGGTTTGGACAGGAGATCTTAGAAGAAAGAAGGTGAACTGGGGATTAGAGTGATCCTCAGGTGCCAGGACTTGTAATAGATTGGCAAAAAAAGTCTCTCTTCGCACTGGCAAGCCTACAGTGGAGTTGGTAAGAGCTACACTGGAGTTTGGGAGCTGCCTGGCACCTGAATTTAGGAGAGCCTATAAGATGCAGTCTGACATGAAGATAGAGGATAACAAGAAGGCAAAGCCTGAAGTTGGGTCCAAGGACCACTGAGAAGGCCTGGGCGCCTGTTATGATCAATATTAAAAATAGGTCTTCCCACTATGGAGTCTATTTTCTGTAAAGAGGTGATTCCAATAGAGAATACACAAGAGACATAACTCTGAGAAGGCATGCACCTGACACCAACAAAGACTTGCAGGAACCTATGGCAAGTCTGTGGTCACTGGTACGTCTTGCTCATCCAAGTTCCAAATCACTACAAAGGAAGGGAGCTATCCTGTTTCTAGGAAAAGGGACGGGGTAGCAATGAAAGAAAACACAAAGATGTCCCTTTCCAAGGAACTATATTTTGGGCATAAATCTCCGTATCTAAGAGCATGCCTCAGTATGGATCATGTGCTATATCTAAAGATCACCATCCAACAAAATGTGTACATAAACCTTCTTTACAAAGACTTCAATGTCTGCTACGGATTGATACAACAAGATTCAATGAAGTAATTACAGTATATAAAAAGAGTATTTATTTTATAAGAATACACATGTATATATATATATATACAGAACAAAACATTACATTTCATCCAGGATTAATAACATCTTCTCATTAAAGAAGTTACAGTACATATGCAGTTAAAACATTAAGAGAAAAGAAAACTGAAAGTCGATGCGGTGTTTCGGTGAGCATTAATTCCTTCACCTTCTTCAGGACAAAGTTTTCTATTGAACTTATGAGAGACCATAATATCAAGTTGTCTCAGTCTAAATGGGTAAGTTTCTTAATGTCAGAAAGAAAAACTCATCCGGAAAGAATAAAAGTAGTTGACCTTTGTATTAATACAAAAACTTTCAACGGTTTCGATAGAGCCACCGACGGATTAAATTCAAGACCTTTAAATATGGGGGCTTGAAATAATTTAAAAACTAAAGTATGTATCACTAGTTTGCTGCTTCGTAAGTATCAGCTTTGCTTTTGTAACTCGGCTTTTTTCAACATTGTCAATTCTTTTTATAATATGATGAAAGTCGCTGAAATTTGAATTGTTGCTGGCTCATTAAAAATAGATATCATAAGAATGAAAGTCGGACTGCCTGCTCTATCGAAAAAACTTCCGGATCAGGATTTAATCCTGGAAGAAATGTAATGTTTTTTTCTGTATATATACATGTGTATTCTTATAAAATAAATACTCTTTTTATATAGTGTAATTTCCTCAATAGATGAAGGGCAAATAGTCATAGAACATGTTTCAAAACAGTGGAAATTCTGATATACATAGTAAAGATCTGCAAGCAATTCAATACCACTCCTCTGCCCACAAGTTCTACTGACACTCTTATCAATTGTCCTGGACTGAAGCAGTTTGTTTTTTAGCCTGTATTCATTTTAACATGTGCATTTCTGTTTGATGTGTATACATTTCGTTTTGCAGTTATTTTAATGTTTCTAGGTGTGTTTGTCATTATTGGTGTGTTCACAAGAGGCCAGCTACTTGTTTGTTTGTGGCTGATGCTCCATGTGATATGTTGCCACTGAGATATCTCAAATTGTGGTCAACATGTTTAAATTTCTTTTCTTGACTCCCTTTTATATGTACGTTTCGATGGAACCAAAAGTGGGTGTGTGAACTATTGTTCCATTTGCCTTTTATTCCACTTTTTTTCCGTTGTCTTGGAAGTATGACTCCCAGGCTCCATTGTTTTTTATTGTGATTCCATTTCAGTACTTTGAGAGACCTATTGTGGTGTTTGACTTATTTCATGGTTGGTTTGGTTTACATTTTAGCCTGGTATGCCTGTTGTTCTACATGAGTAGCTTTGGAGTGTTACATTTGTGAATTAGTCTTGATTAGACTTTGTAGGTGTTTTGTGAGGACCTCCCTGTGTCTATTCTTCATCTTACCACACCAGTCTCTGACAATATATTCCCCATTTTTGGGTCCCTCACCCTTTCTTCTCCCTGATTGACACTTTAGTAGTATCCTTTAATATGAAGAATATTCTGCACTTGCGGTGGACACATCCACACCCAAGTATCAGGCTACTACTGCCTGTATGTTTCTAAATGAACCTTTTGTGAATCACAATTACCTGTATGCTCCAGTCGTTGGCTAGGCATCTTTCTATTGCAGGTGTTCCACTTCAGCCACTCTTGGCTTTTTACCATCAGCTATTTGTTGCATGCTGTGGTTTTTTCACTTACCTATTCGATGATAGCTTTATTACCAGTTTGGCAGTCCATCAGACCGCGAAACCTGTGGTGGAGGTCTGACAACTGCTACACTTTGGGCCTGTCTGCAGTATTATGAGTGTGGTGGTCAGACCGCCATACAACTGCTGTGGCTGCCGGGTATCAAGGATTCCACTCCGGTCGCACAGCGGTCATAAGCACTAATATGCTGGCGTCACCAAGGTAGTTGCCTGTCTACCGCCCTTTTCGAGGCAATAAGCTCGCAATGGAAAGGGTAGCAGAGAGGCAATAAAGGGGTCTCTGGCCTGGGGGTGCATGCGGGACACACATGTAATGCCCCCCCTGGTTTTTCACCCCCAGTTCCTGCACGGTGTGGCATGTATGCCACACCATGGAAGAAGGTGCAGTTAGTGCTCCGAGACTGGCGGTCTGCATGTTTGGCTCTTCAATAAACCTGACATACCATCGCCTTAGACTGCCGCAGCACTGCCCGCCAGACCAGAATTTTACTCCTAACCTGGCAGGCGGCAGCACCACAGCTTTCGCAGTCCTACAGCAGATGGTGGGTTGCACCATCCGCTGTAGGACCGCCAAAATCGTAATAAGGCCCCTAGGTCCGGCTGGAGGTGTCCCATACAGGTGGGGTGGATAGGTACTTATATGCAAGTAATGCATCAAAAATATTTAAGACTGGTGGTTATGTTTGTCAAAATAAAATGTATTATAAAACATATTGCCAGTTTAAGGAAAAAGTTGTTGCAAAGCGAAGCGCATATGCAGTGTTTTACTTGCATATCAAACGCATATGAACACTATTCAAGTAAATAATAGTTTAATAAGGCATTTGTTTGATGTGTGCTTACACCTGAAAAATTAATCAGGGTGGTTCATTGGATGAAAACTGGCAACTTGTAAAAAAAAGCGTAGCATTTCCACACACAAGAACTGTGAGAATTCATCAGCTAGTAAAATGTACATTAGCACTTGCTAACATAACACTTAAAGCTAGAGAACTCACAAGAGAACATAGCAGAAAAAGATGGAGTGATTTGTTGCAGATCATACAATGTTATCATCTGGGGAATCTGAGTCTGGAACCAAAGGCTTTTTGATCCTCAAATGGCAGACTAGTCACTTGGTCTCACTTAAATTTGCTGTACATCCTCAGCAAATTGTGTTTCCTTATGACAACGAATTCATGAGACCCAGCACCCAGGCCTGGCCTTGGGTCATTTCCTCTCAAGTTAGTATATAAAACCCTGCTATAATCTGAACTCTAGCATAAACAGGACCCTAAACATATACACTGTACCGATCACCAAGTATTCTAAGAACAAAATGTCTTTTAGGTATGGCTCATCTCCTCATAACTTCATACATATAGAAGCACCAACGGTTGCAGGAAAGGTAGGAAAATTCTTTAATGTATACAGATTCTAAAAGCAGAATTTCAAGCGGTGGACAGAAACTGATGTCTCAGCTATGACCACGAGTTTTTAAATGTCACTTGTCTGTGACCTGCCACCTATTATGAACACCCTTAAGAATAATTAAAATAAGTGTAATAAATTCTGCTGTCATTTTGAAGATCATTACTAATATCTGTTACGCACCTTAAATATATAGAGTTATACAAGGGTGACTGTGAGGTACGGGAGATATTTTTCAGAGATGGGTTCAGAGTGACATGAAATAGACAACGAGAGAGAAGCTCTTGTTGTCTCTGATGTCACTCAGAACCCAGAGGTGAAAAACATCCCTGCAATTCACTTTTTACCCAGCTATAATGCTATGCTATGTATGGCTCCTACAATCATCAGCCCTGCTTATAACGCCTATGCGGAGGTAGAGGAGTAATTGGGAGCCATTCATAACATAGCATCTCCTGCCTGTCCCAAATCCCTCAATCATTGGAAGTCTCGTGCAGATTTTCCAGTTAAAGGGGCTGTTTCCTGGTGTTGTTGGTGGTGAATGTTTGTGTAAATCTTGGGGGACGCGAGTAATGAGGCCTTGCAATGGCAATTGTTTTTTTAGTGATCTAGAATCTCTTTTGGGGTTGTTGGGTTCTTCCCAAGTATTGGTGGTAGGAGATGTTAATCAGCGACTTTCTCCAGCTTGGGAAGATAACTATAGCGAAATGTTAGAAACTTATAGAATTCCGAAGGCTGGTTTTTCAAACTGCACATGATTGATAGGTTGTTTAGAATAAAATACAATACTGAAAATAAGGAACGTTAACTTGCAAGCTTTTAAAGAAATAATGTGTTTTTGAAAAAAACATTTTTTAAATTACACTTAGCTGTTGTACTTAGTTGCACTAGGCCTTACAGGGCTAACGTAGCCTCATTGGAAAGTCGTATCCATTTAGAAATTGCCTGAGCACACAAAATGATATTTGCCAAGCATGAGATGTTAATACAAGAATGCAGATATAACAAGAATGCTTAACTCCTAATCGTTGCACAAAAACGTTTTCTCATAATAAATTAACAATGTATAAAATTATTGTACTTTTCTACAGAATGTTTTCATTTAATAGAGTTTAAATGTTTCATTTGATTAACATATTTAACTGTCGATAGAAAGGAGTAAAACCACATATGAAATGTCAGCACAAAACATTAATGTTTTGACTTCTTCAACTAACTCAAATTTCCTTTCTTGAATATGTCCTTGTAGAAAATGATTGTTTTAAAGAAGACTTCTTACAGTTTTGTAGGGAGAAGGAACATTAGGATGCATGGGAATTATCAGGCACCCAAACTAACTGCAACATGTTTAACATTGTATTACAAGTGAACTACTTTATCAGATAGTTTATTGTTCTTCTGAATGAAACAACAGGAGTTCTCCTGTAACCAGGACAAGCTTGCTTGCAGATAGGATGGAAGAAGACGAGAAGAGCAACATTTGTTGATAATCATGAAATATGTTGTTTATATAAGTGCATGTTCCGAGACCAGATTAGGGCTCTCTCTTTGGGACACTATCTACCCAGACAGTCTGGCCCTAATTATGATGATGGTCGGTCAGACTTTCAAATGGCATCGCATCGGGTTGGAGACCGTCCGACAAAGACGTGAGTCGGCAGTCCCACCCGCCCTATTACAATGAGACTGCCAGCAAGGCAGTCATAAAGTCCTTTTTTCTACTGTGGCCTGAGGACAAGGGTTGCAGCTCAAGCTGCAGTAGGAAAAATGCACTTTGTGCACATCCATGCACTGTGTGCTTGGCACAGGGTGGATTGATGTATGGGCAGCACTACATGTGCCCCCAGTGCCACTGAGCAGTAGCCCACGGGGGTTGGGGGCCCTGCTTGGGGCCCCAAAAGTCAGTTTCCATCTGCCTTTTATTGGCAGTGGGACCGCCAGTTGGAAAGGGATGTCCTAATCCCTATCGCAGTGCCTGGACAGGCACCGCCTACATTGTAGGAATAGGATTCCTACCGCAGCCCAACGGGATCTTGGATCCTGTAGGAGGTGGCAGTCTTTCTCCCCCGGCCTCCGATTGCATGCATCAAACTGGAGTGGTCGGACCGATGGTCTGGATGGCAGATGGACCGCCAACGACAACCTGTTGGTGCCAGTCTCCCCGACATCGTAATGAAGCCCTCTGTTTGGCCATTACAATTTTTCATTTACCTATACCCTATGCTATTTTAATC
The DNA here is from genome assembly GCF_964204655.1 of Triturus cristatus. NCBI lineage: Eukaryota > Metazoa > Chordata > Amphibia > Caudata > Salamandridae > Triturus > Triturus cristatus. The sequence continues at coordinate 504,918,645 of NC_140582.1, forward strand.
TCATAATCTATTGGGTTTTAGTGAATTTCTCTTTATGGGACGTTCTGCTTGAGTTACTATTCAGAAGCGTTATGCTTGCTCTCACTCTAAGAAGGAGTTCTTTAGGGTTTTATGATCAGCACCTGCCCTTGATTTAGCATTCCTTCATGGAACATGCTTATTTTTGCTAACAAATGAGTGCACTGTTTTTATTAATTGTAATTTGCACTTTTATGATATTTCTTTATATACTGACCCAATAAAGATATGACTACTAAACTTTGAGAGAAACAAAGCTTTAAAACTTCTCAACCTCTCTTTATTGACTAACAATAATACATATTGATGTTAAATGACTGTTGATTTCTAGATAGTTTGAGTTCTCCACTCGCCACAACAGCCAAGATCTATCAGCCTGGCAGACCGAGATTAGGTCCTGAAGTTCAAACAAACATAAACTATGTTTAAACCTGATTCTCGCTCCAGCACAGTCAAAGAAAGACCTGCAGCTAACTAAACAAATAGCGGAGTTAGGTTTTGGCTGTCTAAATGGGTATTTTAAGGATGACATTCCTACTACCCAAACTTTTGTGCATGGAAACCAAAGATGCCCAATAGATTATATGTTCTTACAAGGATGGTGTTTGAGTTCTGTCAGATGTTTAGTGTTTTATTAAAGAATACAGGAAGCAATCATTGGGGTTTGAATGTAAATTTTAAGTCGGTCCATTGTCAAAGAGAAACTGTGATCCCTTTGGAAGTAACAGTCCCCAAGCACCTGACCAGATTAGATGATAGATATATGGTAAAGTTTTGACAATACCAGGTAAGAAAGTCTTTTTTAATAGGGGATATGGAGGACGTTGAGGTTTTAAAATGGTATAGTCGGATAATTGCTGGAATAGTAGATTGTTTAATTCCATTAGTTAAAACGTGTAATTCTAGCTATAAAAGATCGAAATTGCACCTGATGGTAAACAAACAGCCTTGGTTCAATAGACAATGGCAAGTGTCGAAAAGGAGGCTGATGAAAGTGAATAAAATAAAAAACAGTTCCTTCTGAGTGCGAGGGAGAGAGCACTGTTTAATAGGGTGTAAAAAGAGTATCAGTCTCTACATAAGGGCTGATTACAAGTTTGGCTGTGTTGCAGCAGGCCGCCGTGCCAGCGTCCCGCTGCAACACCGCCAAGCCTGTAGTCAGCCCGCCTGCCATATTCCGATTGGAATAGAGATCGGGCGGTCCTGTGGCGGCAGTGCCTTTCTAAGGCACATAGGAGAGCCTTAGAAAAGTACCACTGTGGGAGCGCCACAGCCAGTTCCTGCACAAACCGAAATGTACAATGTTGTGCATTTCGTTCCATACAGGAACAGGGGTGGCATACAGACAGAGAGGCACACCATGTTCCCCCCTGCATGCACCACCATGCACAGAGGCAACAGGGGGCCCTGTAGGCCCCCCTTAGTTTCCTCACCTCCACCCTTTTCTTGGCGGGCTCATCGCCATGAAAAGGGTTGCAGTGAGGAAATGTATAATATGCTTGGCAGTGCTGCAGCAGGACCACCAGCATATTACAGCCTCACACTGCTGCGCAACACTGTGGAATCAGGGATCCCCAGCGGCTCCAGCGGTTGTGTGGCATTCCCACCTCCATAGTTGTAATGCGGCGTATGGACATCTAGTCTGGAGGTCCAGAGATCACCACCACGGGTTTGGGTAGGCCCTAAGAAGCTCAATTATTATAGAGCAAATTGGGTAAAAGTGGTTAGACTCATACTTGAAAAAGACATGAAACTATTTTAGAAACTAGTATAGGTGGCTTGTAAGAAGTTAACAGAACCAATAAGGTGTACGGTTCAGGAGAATGAGTGGGTATCCTATTTAAGGAATATTTACAAAGCCTTCGAGTTGATAGAGGTATGTGGGAGTCCACCCCTGAGAAGGAGTTGTTAAAGCTACTAACAGAGGAATCGCTAAGTAATTTAATAACCTCTATAAAGTTGACAAGAGTGTCAGGGCCAGATAACCCACCAACGATTATTTGAAGTCGAATTCAAAACGGTGGGCCAACCTTTTTCCAAAAACCTTTATTTCTGTAACTACCACAGGAACCTTTCCGAATAGCTGGAAAAGGGCTAAAAAAAACCCTATATTTATTAAAAAGACCCAGCTGATCGTAGCAATTTTCACTTGATTAGTTTGATTGACGTTGGGGCCAAGTTATACTCTAATGCCTTCTTATTGTTTATGAATAGGACTACCAGTTTTATGGTATTTATTTTTTTGACATTCACGTCTGTATTTATCTATATTTTTTTGCTCGTTTTAGCTATATGTATCCATATTGTTTTGGGGTTTTGTGAAGAAAATGAAGCTGAAACTGGTATATTTCCACATTTATTTAACCAATAAATATGCACTCATCCTTGAATGTATGCCAGGTATCAGTGATAGGAACACCCGCAGATAAATCAATGCCCTTATATGAATATATGCAAATTTAAGTAGCAACCTTGTGCATATCTACTTCTGTTTAAGCCTCTCTCCTAAAATGTCTTTCTTTTTTAACCTTGTTATCTATCAATCCACACAGATATTGGCCTGGCAGTCATGGCAGAAAGTATTTAGAATCACTTAAAAAGCAACCCAATTTTCATTTTTATCCACATTTAAAAACAAATAGAGATAGGGGAATACATAGTTTTCTGTCTGTATTTATCTGTAAAAATTTGTTTTATAAAACTGGGAGCCTTATTTATGAAGTAGTGGATAGACTACAACAAGTTAGTGGCCATTGAACTAGGAGGTTTTAAGCACGGACACTCAACCATAGATCACTGCTTCAGTTTGTGGGCAATGGAACAGAGGGTGGTAGAAACAATAGGAAATGTACTCTTCTGTTTTGTAGATTTCCATTCCTACTTCGATCTTGTAGACCTGAAACTTCTGTGGGCTAAACTGAGGAATATACATATCCTGAAAAGACCTCCTATCAATTTTAGAAGAACTCCATTGGGATAATTAGGCACAAGCTGCAGCTCCTCTGCTATGGCAGAGGAGCATCTACCCCCCCAGTAGCCCCAAAACTAAAAAAATAAAATGATAATAACATGGGTTTCTAATCGGTTTTTATTCAGCATGAACTAGTCTCGGGGCGGAGCAGACAATGACAGGCTGTGAGGCTGGAGGGGGAGTGGTGCACAGCACTGCTGTCAGTGAGCATGTGGGTTTGGCCGGCCGTCTCAGGCCGACCAAACACACATGTGCACTGAGCTGCCTCCAACCCTAGCTGCCTTGCTGGGTAGGAGACAGCAAAACACAGGTTCCCAGTCTCCCTGGGAGCGCAAATTCACAGCTTTTTGGATGCTTTCAAACATGAGAGCAGCGTCAGGATTGGCTGTAGGGGAGCCTGGGAGCCTGTGCACTGCACCAGCAGATGAGCACTGAGTCGGCGATGCGGCGAGAGGCAGGTAAGTGGTTTTATATTTCTTTTTTTTTTTTTTCATCACCACCACCCATCCCCATGTCCCCGCTGCTGTGATATCGGCTGCCACTGGGCACAAGTGGAGTTGGATTTAAGTGGTTCACCTTCAAAGAAATCTTCTAAGAAAATGGGTTGAGGCAAGGGTGTGTTTTGTCCCCAACACTGTTTTATTTGTATCTATCTGACCTCCCTCAATGCTTGATGCAAGTGAAAGCGTTCCCTCCAAAAATGGGGAGAAGACACATATTGTATGCTGACAATTTGGCGATCATTGATTTGACACAGGTGGGGTTCCCAAGAAAGCTTGATACATTATGTAAATATTGTGCCGCTAACGATCTGTCCATCAATATGGATAAAACTAAAAATTGTTACATTTGCTAAGAAATGTAAGCTTTCCTCATGGATAGTGGGAGACAAACAAGTAGGAGTCGTTAGTGCTTATAAGTATTTAGGGATGATTTTTAATGAGAACTTGAACTGGTCCCAGCAATAGGAAGTGCGCAACAGCCCAGGTTGTGTCAACAGTAGAAGGGCTTGTTAAATGTTAAAAAGATTTTGAAGGGCCCACATTAACTCCTGAACTAACAGCATAGAAAGCTATGGGTCCCTCTCAAGACTTGTGTGGGTCAGATGTTCTTTGATTTAGCTCTAAACCTAATTAGGATAAATGTGAAGGTAAAGGTTTGAAGAAATTATTGGGATTACCCAAGGGCCCTATGAGTTCGGCCATAGGAATCGAAATAGAAGTACAGTTGTGGAATTTCGTAGCTTTGAACAAATCTGGGATGTGGAGGAACCAAGATTTTTTTTTCTTTTGTGGCAAAGAAATTTCTAGTAGTGAACGTGTTTGGGCTGGGAAGGTCAGGAATAAATAAATCCAAAATGGCAGATAAGTTTAAGATTGGGAATTATAAAATTGCAGAGTCACCCCCAACTCTCGAAAAAGGATTGGAAATGTCATGTCAAGAGAATCAAGGCTCAGTGATCTCTGTTATTTATCCTTGAAATGTTCTGGTAGCTATAAGTTAGAACCATGGCAGGACAATCATGCATACCTGTATATATCCTCATTAGTAGACCCTCAGTAGCACCAGTTGTTATTGAGATTTTGAGTGACTTAATTTTATGTTTTTAAATTTGTATTCTTTCCCGAATTGGGGCGAGAAATTTACCTGTGACTTACAGAGCAATAATTTTAATGTGCATTTATTACTTGTTTGCTTATAATGTTTTACAATTAGATGCCTGATTTTGAAACCACATTTTCTAAAGTTAAATACTAATCATCACAGTGAAGCAATGATGCTTCTTTTAAATGTGGAGTTCTTTGATATAACGTTCATTGGGAAGGTTTTTTAAATGTGATCTTGGCTTAGAAATGGTGTTTTCAGATATTTATTTTGTTCTAATCATCATTCATTAATGTAATTGTTTGGGTTTATAGACTGTGGACTAAATAAACTACTACTTGACTGACTGACTGATGTTGTTGACCCTTGAGGAGGGAAATAGGTTCTGCCTAAAAGAACATTAACAGCGCCACATACAATATTACAATATGGAGAGTGCCACTTCTACCTATACAAAATGCTATGGAATTCACAATGCAACATATACAGTTTCCAATCCTTCTGAGAAGCAATACCTGATGTGTTTTGTTGCACATTTGCTGGTTATGCCATTTCTGCACTGTGCTAGTGCTGTTCCTGCACAGACAGTGAACACGTGTTCCATCACAATCAGAATGGGGCAAAATGGTTTTCTGCCCAATTTTGAATATCTTGCCTTTGGGATCTTGGTTGCTTCTTGTGAATAGATCCCTTTAACCACAATATTAAATGTCATACACTTTATACACCTTAGCACCAAAGTCTTTTACAGTTACAAATGTCCTGACATATAATCTATTGACTGCTAATCTCTCAATGTCCAAGATAACTCCGAATCTCCATTGGCTATAAAAAAAGAAAATGTTAAAAAACGTACCTAAATGCTGCCGCCGCCACCTTCTCCAGCCGCATCACGCTCTTTCTGCTTCTGGGCACAGGCTCCCAGGCTGCACTGTGGCCAATCCTGACATGAAAGCAGCATCGGGATTGGCCTAAGCACTGGCAACGTGCGCTCCCAGGCAGACTGGGAGCCTGTGCCTGCTCTCTCCAGCCCCAGCTGGGGCTGGATAGAGCTTCACTTCGCATAAGGGTTTGGCCGGCCAGAGACAGCGGTCCAAACCCTCATGCACAGTGAAGGGTGTGTACTACCACTCCTACACCAGCAGCGCCATCCCCTGGACCCGCCCCAAGACTCATCAAAGTCCAGGGTGAGGACCCAGGGGATTAAAATAAAACGATTTTAAAATGGTTTGAAACTCCTTTTATTATCATTTTATTTGAGGGTGGTGGTGGTGGGGAGGCAGCGCTCCTCGGCCCTAATGGAGGGGCCGTTGCTGGTTCCAGGAAAATGGCTCTTTGTCTCATATAGTTTACATGTCCAAAAACTTTAGCCTGCTATGTGTACCACAGGTTACAATTTAACTGTTTCTGCCTGAGCTAGGATTTGCATCCTAGATCCTGTGGCTCATGATAGGTCCTTTATTTTTTGTTTGAGGTCTTGGCCACGGCTTGCTCTGTTCCACATTTCAATGAAAACGGCTCACTGTCAATGTAATTGTGGAATTATGAGTTCCAGTCATTGACGTAAATTCCATGTCCTCCAGTCTCTTAAAGGTTTTGAAACCTGCGGGACTGTGGCACATGCCCACCATGTAGCATGACATTTACTGTTGGTCTACAAGGTTCTTATCTTCATCCACTTGGCATTGATAATTGCTAAGTAGACAATCAGGGTCTTTAACACTCATGCTGTTGTTCCCAGCCTTCTTGATGTTGTGATGTCTCAGCCTGTGCAAGGCTCCGCACCTATGGTTCCTTCTTATTGTTACATGGAACAGGATATCATCCCTCCAGCCATGCACCCACACTCAGTGTTTGATGCAAATATAGCCCTACATACCCAAAACATTTGCAGGTCCTTCTCATTTAGGAACAGTGTAACAATTCTTTACATCCACCAGAAGTCTTATTCATGACATTACTGCATGACAGTGCTAAAGAAAGGGGAAGAAACTTCCTCAGATACACTTAGTGAACGGGTAAAATCTACAATTAAGAACCATACAACACTGCTAACACTCCATTCCTTCAATCGATTTAGGGCCAGGGCGTAACTTGGTCAGTAAGATTTGTGGGGGTGTAAGCTTCAGGTTTACCAACAATCACTACGAGAAACAGAACACGAGGGGGAGCTTAAGAGGCAGTGGAAAGAGAGGAAAGCAGATTGTTAGGAGTACTTAAAACACAAAAGTTTTCAAACTAACCATGGTTTAAGACAGAGACAAGAAAGAGGGTGTGTGTGTCTGTGTGTATTTTTGTCAGTGTGTAGATGTAAAAATCCGTGGTGACACCTCACCATATACCCGACTGAAAGCACCTGCATCCAACCATTCACTGCAGAATACATTTTGTAGGTGTTGTAACACCTCAACCCCCCCCCCCCCCCCCCCTTGAAGCTACGGGCATGTTTAGGGCGGATCTACTCAAGAACTGGTGGTCTTGTTGGTTCAAGTCTGGGGAATAGATTTGCAGCATTCCGCATATGTTCACAGTTGATTAGTGTCTCGCCCTCTCAGATGCTCAGGTGGAGGTGATTGGTACAGAGATGCTGGACACTATCTATATAATGATAATCTACACAATAATGTATAGAACTTTGTCTCGGTATATTTTGTCTTTTTCATGCATGGAGAAGTCTGTAAAAGCTTAATTCTTCCTCGGTGATTAGGGGCTGTGTCCAGGAAGATGGAGAATGTGAAATAGCTCGATTACTTGCAATGTTCTTTGCTACTCTGATTCTGAGTCTTCCTCATCACAGTCCCACACACACACACACCCTCCCTCCAGGGCAGTGCACTTCCGTGTCATCGCTCAGTGGGTACATAGCAGGAAATGTGTCACGCCAATACAGTCCTTTGGGTGGCGAGGACAGAGCGAATTTTCAGATAAAGAATGCAGTGATATAAGGGACGTGGTGTGAGGTCGCCTGTGTGCAAAGTAAAGGCCTTAGTGGGTCAGGACTGTGACATATTAGACGTTGCGTTGAAGTAATAAAGATTACTGGCAAATATTTAGAACCTTGTGTTAAATACTCTGTATGGCCTTTCCCACATTTTTTTTATCTATCCAGCAGTGGTTTGGGGTACATCATACATCCCACAAGCTTGCATAAATAATCACATTGGTGACTTTCTTACAATCGTGGCCTACCAGAGGGACACCAGGTGGTCCAGAGGGCCGACTTTTCATACTCAAATGGGGACTCGGATTTAGCCCAATTTACCAGTATGTCGGACCTTTTCCTCACAGGGTTGATTCCTTAACTGATGTATTGTGACATTAATGTCTTTTTGGGGCAGGGGTAAGAGCTTACTATCTGGCCCCTAGTGAACTTATTGAAGCCTGCCAGTTAGTATTGGTGTGGATGCACCGCAGTATTACACACCCGTAGGGGCATATTATCAAGGGCAGTTCCGCCGCTTTAGCGGCACTTTTAGCTGCTAAAGCGGCGATAATCCCATCGCCCCATTACCAAGGTGGCGCTAACATGCATCAGCGCATGTTAGCAGCCGAATTACTAACTCCACGCATCTCAGCGATATACATCGCTAATGAGATGCAAAGTAGGCATTCCCTCCTAGGACAAACAGTGCAGTCCCTACAAAACCTACATCGCGGTATTACCAACGCGGCCCCTGAGCAGCGAAGCGATGAGAAAATGCGCGCTAAGCCCCCATCATCGCACTGTTCTATCGCCTGAATAAAAAAAAGTCCACACTCCCCTATTACAAAGCTTGACATTAGCGCTGTGAAATCAGCGCAGGATTTCACATCGCTTGTCAGCTAAGCGTTGCTAATACGCCGCTGACACGGTGATGAAATCAAACGATAGCCGTAGATAATTAAAATCGCGCTAAGCGCGCTTTGCAAAATTTATCACGGACTGTAGACAATATGCCCCTTAGTGCATTAGAGAGAGGCTACCATGTTCAAAACTGAGTGGTTTCGGAAATACCAGTAGGAGAAATAAAGAGGTGGAGGTAATTTGAACACTCTAAAGTTCACATTAAGAGGCATTAAAACCGAGAGGCGCACAAAGGGAAGAGTCTCTCTCCACATTGGTAAGTGGTGCAATTCTTGCCAGAATAAGTTGCTGATTAAGGCCCTGGAAACAGCAGGAGACAACGCCAAAACATGTTAATTGTGCTTTTTAGGGTATAAAAGTTAACCCTGGCCAAACAAATTGTTTTTTTAATTCATGCTAACGGGATGTGAATAAAAGTACATTTACCTGTCTGCATGCCTTTTTAGCAGCAGATCCTGGTGGTGTTCCCATTGCTATTTAGTATGTGTAATCCTTCACAAGCAGCACAACAAGCGCTACGAGGCTGGCTTCAATAAATGTATAGGAGCTACATAATAAACAAGGTCAACTCTGATGTACACGAGCGAGCCATGGTAAGTTATTGTCTGTGTGTGTGTCAATGCATTCGAATTGAATGTATATATGAGGTTTAATTCAAGACTGCCCACATCTTATTACATCTCCCCTGCTTCTAATACTTGTGCTACGTTCAAAATGACGTATCAATTGCGTGCTCAGTGATATATTTAAGTCGTATAAGCACAGCTACTTCGAATAATAAATCTGTGTGAAACTTCGGCATTATGCTTAAAAGAAATTATTACCTTCGTTTTAATACGTTATCATTTTCATCCTAAATGGATGACCTGAGCGGCTGCAATACAGTTAATGTCTTTCCTGCCGCAATATTTAAAAGGTTCCCAAGTACAAGCATCAATCATACGCTGAATAACTTAAATATGCTGCGAGTGTAACAGCAGCTGCTGCTCTCTGCTTAATATCATCAAATATTTTCTATTTTTGCAGCTATTTTTCTTTTGCAACATTTACCTTAAGAAAAATCGGTCAGTTATATACAAAAAAAATATTATTTGAGGAAATTGTCACTCATCGAATTCTAGCAGAGATTAAAGCAAGGCCTAAACTGTAAATTGCGAGTTTAGTGGGGCATGCATCCTGCCACGCGCTGCCATATTCTGGTGTGTTCCTCAGTAGATGACAGCATATTGTTCCTGATTGCTGAATCTCAAGAGATAGGAATGTTCTCCTCTGGAGCCCGATTCCAAAAGCCATTTGTGCACACAGTTTGAACTTTGGTGAGCAAATGTCCTAATTTACAAATATTTAACTCACAACTGGTTGTAGTCACAAAATATGAATTTAGGACTCACAAATGAATTTTCTGAGTCGAAAGATTACACTACTCGAGTGTACCTACAAACCCATTCAAATCAACATCTAGCTGTCACAAAATATCTCCTTATACTAACGTAAGGAACGGATTTACTCCCACATAAAATGTGACCCGTATGGTGTAATTTTAGGTCGGAGTAATTCGACTCAAAGCTGCCAGTGCAGGCATGGGGAGTGGATGTTCCAAGGCGTGAATTCCTTGAAAAGACACATTCCGTCCCTATACGGTCTGAGACATACTCCTGTCTAGGCAAAACAAAATCATATATAATCCAAAACTAACTCACAGTGTAGAAGTAACGCCTAAGGGTCCAATTTCCTAATTTTCAAAAGTCACGTTTATCCTGGTAGGTTTATGTCTACATGTCAAGTAAAGATAAGATTTTTGGGAAATACTCAAAAATCTGCCCTACTCCTGGGAAGCTTCAGCATTTGCAGATTTCTGGGAGTACGAACATGCATAACCATTTACACAGGAGTTAGAGTAGCCACCAGCATCCCTGCCATTGCAGACACTGTTTCCACCCCATCCTTTTGTGTGACAAACTAATGCATTCTGGGTGTTGGTGTCTTAGTTTGTTTGCATTGAACTAATTAGACTAACACAAGTGATATCAATATTTGGAATGTTAAAGCATTGGGAATAGAATGAGGTGGGCACTCTAAAACAGGTAAATGTAGCAGGAGTACATATACACATAATAAGAAAAAATGCACCTCCCTCAAATCTCACTGAGAGTATTCGAGGTCCCGGATTGACTACACCCTCCTCGAATTCCCTCAGTGATATCTGTCGTATAGTTGAATTTTAATCCAAAGATTTAGCGCACCCTGCAAATCTAAAAGAAGCTGGGTATGTCACTCTACGACTCTTTGAAAGAAGGCAGCAAGAAACCTAGAATAGGGAATGGAAGAGGCATGAGAGCAAGCAAGGGCACTGGGACTGAGATTGTCCTAATCCTGCATCTAATATACAAGGTCTCCCTGAACCAACCTAAATTTCATCAGATAACCCAAAATTCTTATCCTGCGTGTTAGGACAGCCTGAGAGGTTCTGACTGAACACCTTAATGCCGGAAGATCAAAAAGACTCCTATATAGATTGTGTCATTAATGGTAAACATGCCTTATTGACATGGATGCTAGTCGCTCAGCTCTAAAAAACAATTAATTCCCCAACTAACCTTTCTTGGGCAATTCAAGAGATGCAATCGGTATATCTACCAGCGAGTTCCTCACTATATTTCTGATCCCGTGTCCATCTCCAGGGCAACCATTAGCGATATGCATTCCTTTTTGTTTATTCTAAATTCTCCAGCTAGCCTGCAAGACAGAGATATATATATTCTCTGCAAGCTAATAATGTATTGTATTTTGTACTCTGGAGTGAGTGTTCCTAAATATACTCCAAGAGCAAGAAAATAGAGTGCATGTGCTACTGGGTGGGAGCACAAGTTGTCAAAGTGTTGCAAATAAAATTGCTATACCTCCTGATTTATCTGAATTGCTTTCACAGTTACTACCCACATTGTGGTCCGTAGGGCCTATGGTGTGGGTTCATATGATCAATGGAGCCATCCTCAGAAGAAGCTATCCAAGATACCCCAGTAATAGCTGAAACTTGAGGCAGAGAAATAAATGTGCTCTGTAATAGTGGATCTGCTAAGACAAAGGGTTTTAGTTCCTATTATCAGTAGATGTAATACTGTCAGTACTCAAGGTAGGTAATGCCATCATGTACATAGTTGTCAAAGATCTAAGGTCTATTAATAATGTTTATAGCCCAAGTTTGTTTGTGATCCCCAACAGTGCACCATCCTTTTTTGCATCCCGGCAAATGCCCAATGGTTCACACTGGCTGCCACCCTTTCTTTTCCATCCCCATACATCAGTATCTCTTCTCGTTTTAATTCTCAGGATCTCTACTCTCATGGACCCATCTTCCTCAAGGATTTATGTAGACCCCTTCAATGTTTTCCCAAGCCTTAAAGAAAATCTGGACACATTGGTCTTCCTCCGTGGTTACACTTTAGTCCAACATGTTGATGGTTAACTTTTAGGCATCTGTTATTCTAGATCAATGCAGGGTGATTTCTATTTACCTACTCACTGAACTGGCTAATAATAAAGGACATAAGGCGTCAATGGGGAAATTGCAGTTCTGCCTTCCCCGAGTGTGATAGTTTAGTCAGAAAATCTCGACTGGTAAACGCCACCTGTCCTCTGATGCAGTTAAAGTGTAAGTTTCCCCATCCTGCAACTGCCTCCCAGGTAAAAATGTTTCTGGACGTGGCTTGGTATTAATGGATCCTGGGCTACACCAAAATGACAAAGTCTTTGCAATACTATGTCCAAACAGACAGCTCTGATGTCTGACAATGATCTAGTGAAGCTTATATTGCATTTGTGAAAATTAAACAAGCATTGATTTCTGCACCCACTTTAGGGCTCCCTGATTATCCCAAAACCTTTAGTTTGCATTGTCATAAACATAATGGATTTGCTCTTGGAATGTTAGTTCAGAGCCATTGGGATCAGAAAAACCATAGTTTATTACTCCTCTACCCTTGACCCCGTCACAGCTGTGCTGCCAACATGTTTAGAGTCTGTAGTGGCTGCCACAAATGTTGTTGAAGTGTTTCAAAATAGTGTGTTGAGTTCTCATTTAACTGCTGCTATGCCTCATTCTGTGGTTGCCCTTCTCCTCACAAAAAAACTCAGCTCATTTACACCCTGATTATCCTGTTATGAACCTTTACTGCTGTTCTGTTTCACATATCACCTTGACCCATTGTCCAGACGTAAACTCTGCCCCTTTAATGCTTACCCATGCGGAGGGGAGCCACATGACTGTATCCTTGTAACTGCTCATTTGACCAGAACCATGTGTCGATGAGCCTGCATTTTAGCCGAAGAAAAGATTGTGACTGAGTACATGGAACAAAAGTATGTGTTTGAAGTGATGCATGACTTTATTCTCTGGATGCAGAAAGGGGTTCTTAATATCTGTTGGAACTCCCATTAAAAATGGCCAGGATGGTCAAACCCTTTTAAATGCCTTAAAGGTGCATAAAAAGGTGGCGCGGTAAAGTGTGCCGCACATCAACATTCTCACAATGATGTCTTAATGGGTAGCACTCTTTCTGATTCTACAGTAAAAATGCTGCTTGTGTAAACCCTCTGATGTTGCTATGTATATTATGAGAGCTGATAAGTTCCCTGTGCCTTCACTGAAAGATTTGTCTGAATTGTAGGAGAATGCTTTCAAAAGTGATAAACAGTCTTTTTTTCTTTATTTGTCATGCTGAATACTTAGCCAACATGTGTTCCGTCGCCTGGTGACCACACTGTCCTGCGTCAACTAACTCGGAAAGGAATAGAGAGGAACAAAGGTTTTTCGTGCCTGCCGAAACTGTACTGACACACTTCCCCTTACAGGGGGCAGTGCCGGACCACGGCTTATTTGCGGAGGGGCCCTTGGGATTTGTACAGCATTCACGCTCCACAGCCATTTCGGATCTGACCCTGAAGATTTGTGTGTACTGTTATTATACATGGGGCATATATTGATATGTATAGATGACCAGCAGAAGCCTTATTGAGGACTACCTTACAATACGTGGATGCAATTTATATTTGATTATCGTTTGGGATGGAATTATCAACAAAAGTGAAGTATCATGAATAGAAGATTGAGCCTTGAAAAAGTCGCGGGACAGTGTGCCCACCAGGCGATGAAACACGTGTTGGCTACAACGAAGAAAGAAAAAAAGAAATAAAGAAAAGAAAAACGAAAGAAGATTGATTGTTTATTTGGGTTTTAATACACATGTGGACTGTAATTCTAGCGTGTGCTGGGGACTGTGTTTTTGTTGTTGTTCTGTTGACCTAGGCCACACCATAGGGAGAAAGGTGGTCCTCCCTACCCTGCAGCACCGCTGACGATACTAGGCACAGGGTTTATCAGCTTGTGGATTTTCCCAGGGGCGCCAATTCCCTATAGAAACACCACCCACTCGTAACAAGAAGTTTAGACTGTCTATCACTGCCAAGTACAACTTGGCTGTAAGGGGTAGTGACACCTGGAAACTCACATGGCGAGGGTGGTCATTCCCTTTTTTATTTTAAAAAATGCAACCCTGTTTTGGATTTAAGGTTTGATGGATGGATCCATCACAAAACAGTTATACCTACCATACTAATTCGGTATTTGGGAGGGACGCCCTAAACACTCCCCTTCCAAATACCGAATCACAAATGCAAAATGAGATTTGGTAATAAGTTACCGAATCGCATTTTACATTTTGTACCTGTGAAAAAACAGCGGGCCATTTGCGACCGGAAAAGTGCTTTGTACAACTGGCCCATTATAGGAAGAATATACGCACAGCAACCCAATTAAAATGGCCTGATGCCCTGCCACGAACCCTATGGTCCCTTAGAGCGATTTTCTCACAGAAAACAAATTAGAGCCTTTTTGAAATAGTCATGGTCCAGTCCATGATGCTGCCCCCAAATAATCTAGTCTCAGCTGCAAAGTCAGATTTACAATCACCAACACAGCTGTTAAATGTTGTGAAGCCGCGATGTAGATTCACTTATCTCACTGCAAGTGAGCTGCTCCTCCTAGGGATGACAGAGTTTCTATTTCTGTTCCTGCACCTGTGCCAGGCCCCAGATCCGGATCCCATGTCGGGACTTCCTCTGTTGCTATCCTGCCACCTACTGGTGGGATAGGCCCTCCATGCTCTACCTCTCTGCCTGCGCCCCCACCACCACACAATGTTGCCCCCACAGCCCATCGTTACCACCTCCTTCCGAGGTAAGTGGCCCTCTCCCAGTTACTGGAGCCCTTTGTGGTTCTGGTCTGCTACTTTCACAGCTGCCTTGGTGGTAGGATACATCCTTGTGGTGGAATGGTGAATTATTTGACAACCTAACTGTACTAAACCTGTTTTTGGACTGAGGCACTACTCTGTCCATGTGGACAATCCCTATGTGCTATTTTCTGGAAAAATACAGATTAATGTTTAATCCTATTTTTGGGTGGATTTGATGCATTTTCTGTTGATATGGGGGATTGTATCCCTTTGATTGGTGTTCCCATCAGTCATAACAGCACTTGCCTTCATCTTATCCTCCATGGACACCACTGAAAGAGTGCACCTGTATATCCCTGACTTGTTATCATGCCCTTGAAAAGTTTAACAATCCTTTGGGCCTGAGTAGGCCAGACATGAAACATCTTGCATTGACTGAACCAGGACTTATATATGAGCACTGTAAAGAGAATGTCTCTAGTGTTTGCATTGGAAACAGTGAATGTGACCTCATTGTACAGTACATTCTTTTCAAGTCACCCCCTTATGAATTGCGTCCTACCACTGGTCTGTTGTTTCATATGCATCCACAGCAAGGGGGCTGTGCACATTTCAACTGCGGATCCCCCAAAATACGTCTGTCTTTAGATTGGACTGGGACCTGTTATCCCATATATGTCATTCCTGCAATGACACATGTTGATGACCACCATCTGCAATGAAGGTGTGTAATTATTTGTTGATAGGCCGGACACACTCTTTTCCACTCAGCAATAACCTTTGTATTTATTGCTATAAGTTCAGTGGGAAGGCATTGCACTGGTATGAGGGTTGGGCCAACTGCTCCTCCCAGTGAACTAAATTCCACTATATAGAGTGTTTGTTTGCCAGAATACGCACACATTTATGTTATCCTGATGAATAGATTCGTAATGTCACAGTTATACATATTTGAGGGTGTGATTTAGATAGTAGACGCTATAAATCTTCATTTTGTCCATCAAACACATTTATTTTCCATGATTTTCAATAAATTGCCTTGATAGTAGTTACATCGTTTCTCAAGTTATCAATTTCAGCAGTTAATATAATTATCCAATGTAATATTGCTTTCTGAGGATATATCCTGTTTTAGTTCTCTGTAGTGTTGTTCGTATTGATCCAAGTACAGTCAATATATGTGTCGCCCCTTTCTTGGCTGAAATACTGAAATATGTTATGATAATTTTCCAAAAGTTATTTAAACCTTATGTGAGGTGCCAAACTTTAGATGAATGCACAGCAGTCTTGGGGAAGCACTGCACTCGTGCTTCTAGCTTTATCATTACTCAAGTGACAGTGAGTGAGTTGTATAGGTAATAGTGTGTAATAGTGCTAAAGATAAGCTATAGTAGGCTCTGGTGCTATGGTTCTATTTATTCTGAAAAAGGGTGCGCTGGAGTACGAGGGAATTATTAATTTAGCTGCAGGTATCTTAGGTTGTATTGATATTTTTTTATTTTAATTTGTGGGATATGTGAGTCGTCCTTAAAATGGTCTTAGAATACAGGTGTGATATAATGTTAATTTATCGTCAGTAAAAATATTAATAATTACAATTTAAATGGGCCTACAAAATAAGTTCATGCTTTTTTCATAATACCTTTGTTTTCCTGGTATTGTACGTTCGTCCTATCTGTAATCTAAAATTAGATGAAGTCACAAAACTCAGTGTCGCAATTCATAGGGGAAGTTGATTTGTCTATGGTCTTTGGGACGTTTATTAGTCTGTGGTCTTTGAATCTGGTTTGATTTGCCCTTAAGAGAATAATTTTTTTTATAGTAACGCGGAAACTTGTGACTTCACGTGGTTCCTTTCATTTTACTTATGGCGCTGTCAGATCTGGATGAAAATGACGCGAGGATCACGAAACCGACAGACATTCGGAGAGATATTTATGACTGTAAAATATAACCATATTGCTTCCTTAAGCGCATATAACATGTATTGTAATATTGTAATAGACCAGTCTAATACTTGAGGAAGTGTTCCTTCTCTGCGGTCCTCTTGTGACATCCTGTCGCTTTGTGGTGTCCTAGGCGGATGACATTTTTAAAGTCAGGGGAACTAAGTCATTTGTGTTTTGGCCGGGTTGGTTCCTATAACGCTGCACTTTATCTTTGATATAAAGGGAAGCAGCACAGACCACATACTCGCTGTTTTTGTGCATGAAAAGGACGCTATATTGAAAACAGGTGCACATCACAAATTTCATACAAAGGCATTCTCCTTACAAAACCAAACCTCACAATACAACCATTTTCCTACCTCAATCCCCCCTCCATTAATCATGCCCCTCCCCCTTACATTTTTAACTTGCACTTTGAAACGCCTATCCTGTTATTAAACTGTTGACCTTTACTCCCTCACACTTTAACCTACGTCTATGAACCCCTACCTATCTAAGTATCCAAAACCTTAACTTTTAACTTCTTACTTTCTCCAAGTGTAACTTTATTGCCACCCCCCATTGTCCTGATTCACCTATGTTCACGCCAATATCTTAATCTAGCAACAGGGCAACAGAAAGTGCCAAACGCCTGCACCTGCTTCAAGCGACAACATATACAAGCAATTTCACCTTGCGCACCTGTGCTCAGCAAAACCACCTAAGTCCCTAAACTACTGGAAAAAAACCCTTCTTACCGGTTGGGTGGGAGGTAAAACATTTCTCTACTACTGCGCACCGACCACTGTGTCACTATGCCCAAAATGGTGGACTGTGGGCATAAAATGTCTGGCTAAATAGCTGCCAGCCAGACCAATCTAACCAGGAAGCCCAAACCAGCCCAAAAACAGCATGGACTGTCCCAAATGCCAAAATACCCAGGGGGCATACACCGAAGGTCAACTGCCCCCCAAAAGCCGTTAAAATGGTATGTGAGAAAGAGGTTAGAATCGTGAGACATGTATTATTTGGAATGGGGCTAATTAATGACTACAATATATTTGAAGAATGTAAGACTGTAAATTAGTCAAATGTGGGGTCATCCACTCCGATGTCCATTATGTTGTATGTTATGCCATTGAGAAAGGACATTGTGTGGGGCCTATATATGAAGTGTAAATTTCTTGTTCTGGGAACATTAGATAATCACAATTACATCCATATGTTTCAGTACAAGATACTTCTAATACATTTTTTATCCTGTCTTCTCATTCACATACATTTTTCCAATAACGATTGAACAATGCCTGTTCATTCTCACTGATAATAGGCCTCATCCTCAGGAGTGAACATTACCTGGCTGCCCTGCCCACAAATGGCAAACAGAGGACATGCAGTGGAGGTTTAAAGTGCCAACCTGGGAAATCCACTTCCTACGCCTGCATCACAGTGAGGGAGGCCACAAGAACCACTCCGCCATCTTGCTGACACACAGCGGCTCTGGAGATTTAATTAATCCACCTATAAGACAAGACAGCATTAAGGACGGACCACTCTATACTAAGCCCCCAAGGTTAACTTCCCCTAAACCAGATGACCTATCTGCCTCCCAGGTGCTCCAATGGCCAACGGAAAGGCTACTCGTCAACTTGTTTTCACAGAGGTGGTGGAAGGAGAGAACCTCCGAGCTTTTTAGCACAGCAAGAAGCCTCCATGGACCTTTTTCTGAAGGAAGTCATCGATGTGGGCATGAGGTTGGCCTCCATGGTCACGAAGATATCGGACCTCAGGGCCTAAGTAAACTTGCACCCCGCCACTTGAATTTCAGAGGACCCACAGGATACACTCACGGCAGTCACCACAGGAGGTCAATGCACAGCCCCGACCAACACAAACAGGGCCGCCAAGTCCTCACTGTGGCCTTGAAGCAAAGCACCCATAATCTGGAGGGCCACAAGAGCCATATCACAGGTGAGTTCTCTGTGAAGACCAACGGCAAATTGAAGGTGCTCTTGGTGCTGTGACCTCAGCTCTATAAATGGGACTTTAAATATGACCTCTTCAAACCTCCGACCATGTGGATAACGATGGATAGGAACTCAAAGGACTATACTTAACTAGAGGACTTGGCTGCTTCCTTGACAGCTTGGAGGAATGTCAAATGAACCCGACTCCCCTGCCCTCACCAGACCCCTACACTTGTTCTTGCCCTTCGGACAGAGTACCATTTCACCGCACAGGCCACGTCCTTGATAGTCTTCCGCAAGCAGGCTGAATGTAACCAAGCTATTAAACGAGGTTGAATTTATACAGGATCCAAAGGCATGTGCCCATTAACGATGTCATATTATCGAACATGTGAGTTGTGAAGTACAACAGATCCACTCAGTAGTATTGCACATTTCCCTTTCTATAGTTGAAGCACAAAACAATGGAGTGCACCAATTGACCAAGATTGCTCTATTCAGTAGATTTGAGGCTTATCTTGGTCTCCCTATCATTTTCTGAGAATGTGGGAATGACCTTCAATCTGAATGACAAATAACCAGTTGTACATTTCACCTAAGAAATTATCCGTAATCCTTACAATTATAATCTATGTACTGTTTCCCTTGTTCTGACAATAGTCCCAATCTGAAACGTTATGGTAACTAAAGATTTATAAATAACAGAAGTGCATATTACTTGGAGCACTACATTCAGATTCAATCACTTCAAAGCTTGTAAGCTCATATGGGCCAAATGACTCCCCAAATTTCAAATACCCCATTTGATTTCAAATTACAGCCATTCCTTTATCCAGGATAAAATGTGATGAAAGACGTCTCACAAGAAAGTTTGGAATAAGCTTTACTGTCATTTGAACAAATCAGTCAAAACTTTATAACTCCTCTTCTCATAATTTCAGGACAACATGTCTTTTAAATACTCTTGAAAGTTCTCCCCGATTTAACACTATTTTTGGAATTTAACAATTAACCTCACCTGGGTTTCTGTGAAAAGAAATTGTCAGAAACACTTTTGACTGCATCAAACAAATATGAAGATTGGGGCGCACCCCCGACCAAGCATCAGGAAACATAACTCAGCTCAACTAGCATGGGGTTTTTATCGGCCTTTATATATGCAGATATAGTACATTTAATACTTGTCATGAAAGAGCTGTTCAAGTAGGATGGGGGTCTAAAAGTAAAAAAAACAGAGGAAGGGTGCTTCTGCCACTAAAGATAACAGCAATATCTGCCCATTCCTCAAAACACTCTTTTCTCTTTGCCTATGTGTAAGGAATCCACAAAGATGCAAGGAAACATGAATCCCAAGGTATCTCTCTCTCAACAAAATCTAAATCCTTTCTTAAAATTCCTATGTCGATATGTTAATAATACTACTGAAGAACAACATGTATTAATTCTGTATTAACATTGTTTATTATTCTCTAAAACAGTGTCCAAAACTGCTAGGAGCTTTAGGTCCTGATTTAGAGTTTGAAAGATATTACCTCCGTCACCCTGACGGACTACCATCTGCCAAAATTAATGACGACTGACGGCCCATTGGTCAGCTCTGTACATTGAAAGGAACCGCCGTCAACGTACAAAACGTTTGGTGGACAGCCGCCATCAACTCTGGAGGCTGTTAACCAAACTTATCCAAAATGTTTTGTTTTTCAGAAACAATGCTCCCAAACTGGGAGTTTGTTTTTGAAAAACAATTGAATGTTCCTCACACCCCTGGAATTTTCTCCCAGGCTGAGGGGGTTAATATATATTTTTTTCTGATCCTCACTGCCTTCCTGGAGTGATGGACAGGAAAAAATACATTACACAGTCCACCCTAAATAGGGAGGATGGCCTAATTTCCTTCCTCTGACAATCCCTCTGTCTGGCTGTCGGAGGAAGTTTTCAATCAATGGAACCAACAGGGGTCTCATAGAGGGGGAAAAATTAAGGTCTTCCCATGTTTAAATGATACAAGCAGACTGAGGGTACTCCGTCTTGTTTGAGATGGAGTAAGATGTCTCTCAAACTCTAAATTGTGCCCTGGGATTTTTTTGTCTCTCGCTAAAAAGCTATATGTACTTCCTGAACTGCCTTTTTCACTGATAAGGTGTAGATTGATATGGTTCAAAGTGTGATGAGCAATGCAGGAAATATATAGGAGGAATCAGATATCCCTCACAGGTATATCAAGTTATAACATTTTCTAACCATACCCATATTTCTGATACTATGCACACTAGATCACTGAAACATAGGTGCATCCAGTTCAATGAAGTAGTTTCCAAAACAAGAACCAAAAAATGCAGTTCACTTGTTCAAAAGCCTTCCGAGTATTGTTTATTGCAACAGGAACGTTATCTACTCGAAAATAATTTACAGCCTCAGCAAGAAAATGGGTTGTAACTGTGATGTTTCAAAATGTTGTTATTAAAAATCTGGCTTGCAAAATACACTGTGACTAAGGTGGACCAAAGTAACAGCATAATATGATATAAGACTTACACGTACAGGTTATACTTGTTTTTAACACCTTAATGGGATATGCATTGACTTGATTTTTGTTTTTTTGCGAGGCTGATAAAAGATTTTTACTTAAAGAACAGCTCTACTGCTCTGATGCAGTTTGGGCATTTCAAATTCATAAAGGAACATTTTCATATCATTATGGAAATATTTCTTATACACTTAATAGATATTTTCATAATACTGTAAGAATATCTTCCTTTTCTTTTCTATATCATATTTCATCTCCTGTGATGCTGTTTTTTATCAAGTCTATTTTGCTTCTACTTCTTTCTAGCTCACTATGAAAGAATACAGCAAGTCTTTTCTTCCTCATTGTGAGCTTTCAAAAAAATTGTTTCCAATGTACCAAAACCTTAGTTCTTCTCTAGCGCCCTCTTACAGTACTTACTTAACTTAGTCACAGGAAGAGATAATTCACACCTTCCCAGTTCTTCTTCCAGGGCTCCACATGCTACTTTATCCTGATTGTGGGCCCTGTCGAAATCCGTAATAATTTCCCCTCGTTATGGGCTTAAAGGAGGAACAAGGAACAAGAATATTTTATTTTAATAGGTTGATATCTGGCCAATAAGGCAATACAAACAGTTCACATTTTACATTCTGCCATAAAATGTATAACACATCACAATACATAATATTAATTAAAACCCAGTTCACAAATACATAAATTAATACTCAGTGCTATACGAATAAAAATCTAAAACTAAAATCAATTCAAAGTAGCCTGACGTTCAGATACCACAGACAAAGATTTCCCTATGACTTGACACAATCTCATGTTATTACATTTTAAAATTGGTTTCATTAACTCACTAACACGGCTAACCTGTAAAATTCTAAAAACAGGGAGTAGCAAACCTCTTCTTTCTTTATCAAAACATGTGCAAAATACAATCACATGAGGTGGAGATAACAAGCAAATTCACAGAAAGGGCTTAATGGTTTCCCACACTGTGTGTAGCCTGCTGTGCCATCATTTTTTGAAGGTAGTGATTTTTTTGATAACCTGATCTCAGCTTTAATGTCTTCATATAGAAATAATTTATTGTCTAAGTGTGATTAGTTTTTCCTTTGTAGAGTGATAACTACCCTTATATGTGAATAATGAGAAGATAAGTAAATCTATTTATAGGGGAATGATCAATAAATACATAATACCTGTTGGAATTAGAAAAGAGACCACATATAGTGAAGAATTGTACATCTTGAATAACATAGGAAATTACATTAATCTTTGCCCTATGTCAGTGGAGCAAATTTAGAGATGGAAGCAAGTAGGCATCACCACTAGGTGCAGTTATTCTCGGCACGCCCCCAAATATTATAATACTGCCATCAGCCAGGGCCTGTGCAAAAAGGAAGTTAAGTGGGGCTACCTCCTCCAGATTGCAGGATGAAGAGGCCAATGAGGCGTCTCCAAATGTCAGGGAACACCAAAGGTATCCCTAAGGAGCACCATATCTGCAGTTTGAGGGGTACGGAGACAGGGCCCCACAAGCTGTAAAAGGAACATACATGGAAACCTTAAGACAAAGTAAAACATAAAGTGGATAATACAGTAAAACGGATGGTTGGGGACTTTCATCATTACAATTTTGAAAACCTAGCGATACCATACAAGTAGAAATCCTGGAGGGTGGTGTTCAACAAGATTTCCATATGCAAGCAGTGCTTGGACATTTGAACAAGAAGCAGATTTAAATCCATTAACACCAAAAACCACCTCAAACTAACAGACAACAAGAGATGCCCTTGCTAGCTATAATTCCCAGGGTCTAGTGATTAAATTGATGAAGCATAGGATAGTTTTCTCTGTCACACCAAGTTCGAGCAACTATGAAACAGAAAATTTTGCTTTTTCTAGAATACAATAAAGCACTTTCACAAAATCCATGCATCCTTTGCAAGTGATGGAGAAAGAAAATATGAACAATTAGGTGACTTGTATCTGCCCTACAAGTTTCACTTAACTATGATACATTTAGAGAAACCAAATGTCACTTTGTCAGGTTTAACTTGAAAGTAACCCAGTCATACTATATCATAAGTATAAGCAGTAGTAAAGACTCAACACATGATTGTTTTCAACCACACCTGGCACTTTCTCAAAGCCCATGTCTCTACTGAAATAAACTGGATTGGCAGTAATTTCCCAACATTGGAAATGCTAAACAATTAATGGAATGGCAGCTTGTTTTTTTTCTCTGAAATGATTAATGAATAAGAGGGCAGAAATTCACCCATGCCCATGGCAAATAGAAGTTTTCAAACTAGTACTGGCATCTTGTTATGTTTAGTTTCACCAAAAAGAATTCCACACCAGAAACGATGTACACAAAGGAGATACGATGATAGGTCACTGATGACAGTAGTTGCAGAGGAGGGGTGTTTGGACCCCTTTCAAAGGGCAACAGGGCATGCAGGGGTTACTGGGACCAACCATGGTGGTTGAGGCCTTTTACTTCTGATGTCCCCTTGACGTAAAGATATAAGGCCAATTCCATTTTAAGTAAGCTGCGACTCCATATTTTCGAAGAATCATCAACATATCTGCCTTTGACACAGATGTCTTCTGTCCTTATCTTTCCAAGAACTGTGAAAGTGTCAAGTCATTTAGACATAGCAATTAACAAAACACCTGATGCAAAACCTGGTGCATCATCAGTCTGGAACAAGTACCTTGTTATCTAAATTTCAAGATCATGAAAAGAGCAATAGTCAAAATAGTGTAGTCTGATTTGTCTTACTTTTACGTTACATTTTTAAAGGAATGAGTCTTAGACTAGCATCTTGATGCTTATTGCTTAAATCACCTTTGGTGATATTGGGAATTCCATCTCAGATAAGATACAGTATATAAGATCTGTCACTTGACCACCTGCCAGAAGTCTTTCGCTCCAGATTATTGCGAGCAAGATACTGCCAGATCAGAAGATGATCCTGCTTGCCAGAGATGCTGCAGCTGTATTGCAATTTCTTTTTTTATTCTTTTAAATATCTTTATTCAGTTTTTCTCCAAAAACAAAAACCAACCCCAAGCCCACCCCCCACCCTCCCCTGTCATACAGGAATACATACAGATCCTTAATTCGTCATACGTTATAACCTTATCTGTCAACTTATAACAGAATACAATCAATTACAAGTTTTATAACTGTTACATACATCACTCTTAAAAAGAATACCCCATTGAACATAGTATTATCAGGACTAAGAGATAGTCTTCCGTCAATTACAGTCTATCTTGGGACTGACACCAGTCTAACAGGGGGTACCAGATCTTCACCCTTCTTCTACGCTGTTTCCTTCCCTTCCGTTTATAAATGGCAGCTTCCATATTGGAGATTGCTAACAGCCTAGCTAGCCACTGCTGGAAGGAGGGGGCCGCAGGATCCAACCATGCTGAGGCAATGCACAGTCTTAAAACTGCCATAGCAATAAAAATGAGTTCATGACCTACCCATCGCATTACTGGGATCTGCCTCCCCTAATAAGATAACATCACTAGACAGTACTATTTCAATTTGGAGTACTTCGGTCAGGAATTTCTTTATCTCTTTCTTTAATGGTGTTAGTTCGACACATGTGGAAAAAATATGTATGCTGTCGGGGTAGAATAGCTTACATCTTGGGCAGCAAGTTCCCTTACCACTCCCCCACTTAGCAATTTTATCAGGCGTATAATATAAAAAAAACAAGTTTTAAAAAACTGTGCTTGTAATTTCATTGACATGAGAATAGATTGAGACAGGAAGTATGCATAATTAAACTCATCATTAGACATTCCTACTTTTTCCTCCCACTTCCGTGCAATTTTCTCCATATCGTCAGGGAATACCGCATTAATCAGAGAGTATATTTCCCCAATAGTGCTTGTTTTAATGTGAATTAGTTTCTCCACAATGCCCACTTTCTCGAATCGTGCCCTTCCCCCCACCTTTCGTGACAAAAAATCTCTGATTTGGAGGTATATGAAAAAATCCCGTCAGTCCAGCTTGAAATCTTTTTTTAGTTCTTCAAAGATTGTATTCCTGTAGCGGAAAGAAGACAGCCTATCTGAACAATTCCCGCCTCTTTCCATTTATTTACACAGCTACCTCTAAAAATGTCCAGGAGAATTGGGTTATCACTTAAGGGGGTATAGAATGATATTCGCCCATTACCGCGCATTCTTCTTACTGATTTCAATACCTTAAACCAACTGTAAAGCGTTTTATATCTAACTTTTTTGTGGTAGCTGTCATGTAGATGACGCCAGAGATATCCTCTACTCTTACTGCCTAGGACCAGTTGGAAGATAGATGGTGTATTATCCCCGGGTCCCTCCGCCCCTCCATGTTCTGTATTAACTCTCTGCCATATAATAACATGGAGGCCCAATAGTATGCTTTTAAGTTTGGGAGCGCTAACCCTCTCCTATCTGTAGGGAGGGTGAGGAATTTATAGGCCCGCCAAGGTTGCGAAAACGCCCAAATAAAGCTAGAGAACATACGCTCTATTGATTTAAACCATTGAGCTGAAAATTCTACGCAAATCGCTCTAAATAGTTATAGAATTTTAGGGAAAAATACCATCTTCACAACATTACCTCTGACAATGATAGAAAGAGGCAAGTTATCTAGGCGTTGGAGATCTAACTGCATTTTGTCCATCATTGGTTTTAGATTTAGAGTAACCATATTATCAAGTTTAGATGAAATACTAGCTCCCAAATATGTAGCCTTTTCTATTACACGGATGTCATTCATATTAGCATTGTTGTTCAATACTAACTGTGTTTTCCCTTGATTCAGTGTGTATCTGGATACTAATCCAAAGTTGTCAGCCTCACTTTCAATGTCTATCATGGCCAGATTAGGATCGGCAGTTACAACAGCTATATCATCTGCATAAACTAGGGAATTGGTGGGACAATCCTGTGACCAAATAGGTTTTATTTCCCTGTTTCCTTCAATTCTACGAATGAAGGGATCGATGTATATGGCAAATAAAAGTGGTGAGCATGGCCAACCCTGTCGTGTTCCGCGTGATATTGTAAATTCTTTAGTTAAAATCCCATTCACCATTACTGCCGCTATGGGTTTAATATACTTTTTTTGCACTGCCTGGATATACACATCCTTGATTCCAACCCTAGACATGGCAGCCCACAAATATTGCCAGGAGACCCTATTAAAGGCCTTCTCGGCGTCCAACAGAACCAATGCCATAGGGTCTCCAGCAACCTCTATAGAGTAAAACAGTGTGATCACTCTCTGAATATGATTTATAGTGGATCTCCCTGGCACAAAACCGTGTTGGGGCTTGGCTATTACTTTATGGATGATGGGGGCAATTCTATTGGCCAGGATTTTTGAATAGATCATTGAGTCGGCATTAATGAGAGTAATTGGTCGGTATGAGCCTAGTTGTTCAGGAGGCTTGTTTTTTGGGGGAAAAATAACTATCTTAGCCCAAGACCAGAGGCGTAGCTAGAGCTTGTGGCGCCAGGGGCTATCCCTCAGATTGCCACCCCCGGGGGGGTGGGGGGGTGTTGCTGGGGAAAAAGACGGCGAGCACTTGAAAGAGGTCCAATTGACACGTAGGATCGCTGCTAATAGTTACCTCGATCATGCAAGTTACAGGACACGGTCCAAGGCTACACAGTTGAATACACTATATAAGGGCTACAGTATATATTAGCTTCCAGTGTAGTAGGGTAATTAAAAAAAAAAAAAAAAAATTCCTCTACTCAGTTTGTTTGACACCAGGGTTATATTAATGTAGAGCGGGAACAATGGGGTGCTGCAGGATGTTCACTGCAAGATGATCTAAGTCAGCGGTGGCCATCAATAGGCGGCTGGGCCAGCATGGCTTGATGCATGATACAGTTTCAGATTATGTGCATAGTATACATTTACATGCCGCAAATCTAAATAGGACTCATTTACATATCAGTTACTTTGAAAATATGGCAGGAATCTGGAGCTGCCTTGGCCGCACCTGCTCTAAGCTTTAGTTCAGAAGCTGCACATCTCTGCAAATCAGAGGTCTCCTTCAGGGGCAAAACACAATCCTCTGTGG
Source organism: Triturus cristatus (assembly GCF_964204655.1). Lineage (NCBI taxonomy): Eukaryota > Metazoa > Chordata > Amphibia > Caudata > Salamandridae > Triturus > Triturus cristatus. Next base: position 504,945,833 of record NC_140582.1, read on the forward strand.
CGCAGGGTGGCCCCAAACCTTTTAGGGGGCCCCCATTCAGCCCAAAGCCTATGAATACTTATGAGATATTGGGGACTTGGGGCCCCTTATCACAATCTGGAGGGGTACCCCATCATTTTGTGTTACGCCACTGGTGTCCTTAGGGTTCATGTTGATGTCCGATTTTTCATGGTATCGAGCAGTCACTGTAATGAAGACGGTGGTTGGTGACTGTTGTCACGTCTTCATCGCCCTAGCAAGATTCTTTTGACCAACTTTATTTAGTTATATTTCATTATTTTAAACAATGGTTATTTCAGACCGTCCTGCTTTATAGATTGCGGTGGTAGTGTCCCCTGCGGATGTCTCACATGCCCTCCTAGGATGAGTTTACAGCATTTCTTTCTGATGGCAAATTAAGATGCTCAGCTGAAGTGCGCTGGCCAACAAGAGGCAAGGGGAGGTGATTTTTGTTTTTAGTACACTCCCTGTCCAAGGGAGTTTCAACTTAATAGTGCCCCATTTGCCATTGAAAAGGCAGACCTTAATACAACCCCCCCCCCTTCAATTAGTATTTTGGGACTGTGATGTCATGTGACGTCTCACTATGACAGAGAGGAGAAACCTTATGCCAGAGGTGCCACTGGAATTATTAGACTCTGCGTCCTAGAATTATTCCACAAAAATATGGATTTGCTGCACTTTCCACATAATCCGCCATCTGCTATATAAATTGCAGATCTCTACATAAAACGTTTCTAGCTCAGATGCAACATAAGTTGGTGCCATACAGTTTCCAGCTGTAGAAGATCATTTCATTGACCGGATGCCACCAGCACTAAAGCTGGCCCTGAGCAGCACAGTCTGTGCAGGAAGACTTTTTGTGGTGCATCATCAGCTCTGCGGTCAGGGCATAAGGCCGCCTCCTTGTTGACAGGTATGTTGAGACGGACAAATGACAGGACACGGACTGCTTTGCTAACCATCCAAGTGCCAGAGGCATGCGTTTTTAGCTTTTCCCTAACCTGCGCACATCACCATGCGCTAAACCAAAGCAATCCTGGTGTGCAGGGGTAACATCGGGCAGATCACGACCAACCCCTCCTTGAGTGTCACACACGTCCCACTACAATTAATTGCAGGACAGCTCTGATACCAGTATTCGAATGCACCCCCTCATTTGTAATTCTGTCACACTCTATTCCCATTCCAGAATAACCAACAATAAGGTGCTATGAGATGTTGCAATGCAGATACATAGCATGAGCACAGCTTAAAACCATCAAAACATGGGGAAACAGATCAATAAGTCGTCACAGGTCCTTGAACGGCCCAGTGTAGCTTCTGAGAACCTGATGAAACCAGGATTGGCAAAGAAAATAGACCGGGCCTTGAAATGCGTGAACATTTTTTTTAATGTCTTTTTTTCTAAACATTTGCAATATCCAAAAATAAATTGCCAAATGTATTAAAAAGTGAAAATGAAGCAGTGTCTCAGCAGCCTTGACATACCTCCCCTGATACTAAAGTGCCATCCTTTTCAGGCGGCTAAGCACATACGAGCAGATAAAGTGCTGTCACTCACAGTGCACATCGCCAAAGGAATCAAGTTGACTGACGCATTGAGCCCATACCACGGTGGGCGGAAGTAAATCTGACTGACAGTATGAACAGACCAATGGATGAATTGGGGGGACCGAAAGCCCTGTATTTATTTTTTCATTACGTTTGAGATAACATTAGGCGTCTCTAGGCCAGACCTAAGCACATTGACTGCAAAATTATAGGCTCAGATACGAAGACTGACAAAATCTCGACCACATGTAAATATCTCCCGACAAAAAGTCGACTTGCTTCTAAGCACACCATCAAACAGTTACCTCACCCCCCGAACCTGATAATACTGAAGTTTAAGAGTAACCCAGTCTTGCAAGAAATGGAAAGAAAGTGAGTTTTATTGCACTTATACGTTTTATGCCTGCTAATACCGTCGCTCATTTGCAAGGTAAACTGCTCACCTTTCGGTTTCTTGCATATGAAGCTCCCCTCACATTCCACAAACAGTGGTCTTGCGGCGGAGGAAGCTTTCTGCTGGTTTTAAATGTCCCGTTTTCGCAAGCACGCCCGGCGCAGTCAACCTTGCAGAAGTTAATTCTGCGTGCGACGGGACTATTCTCGGTGGTCCTGGCGTGGCGTGGCGTGGCGTGCGTGCATGCGCTGCACGCTGCAGGCATTAGTTGCAAGTAGCAGGTGCACTTCAAACGGGGCCGCGCGCGCAGCACTGGTGGCCCGTTGCGGCGGCCTTTATAATTTATTTGGGGACATTTCTGTAACGACTGATAGTAGTGTCAGTCAGTGAGTGTCCCCAAATAAATTATAAAGGCTGCCGGTACGGGCCACCAGTGCTGCGCGGCCGCCGCCTCTAAAATGGTGCCGCCTGGGGCGGACCGCCCCCACCGCACCCCCCTAGCTACGCCGCTGCCCAAGACCAAGAGCTTGGAGGCTGGCCACCTTTAAAAATATGTATAATGAGATCTGTGAAAATACTACTAATTTGATCCAAAAAGGTGACATAGAATTCAGATGAAATACAGTCCATTCCTGTGGCTTTCTATTTTGCCGAACTTTTGATTGTCGTTAAAACTTCTTCCATGTCCGGTGTATCCTCTAAGGTTGCCTGATCTACATCGTCAAATTTTTAATTATCTACCTTATCTAAATACCTTTCGATATCTAATATATCACCCCCTTCCTCCGCAGTGTATAAGTCCCGGTAAAAACGCCAAAAGGCATCTCTTATAAGTTCAGGGTCAGTTATTTGGCCTAACAGAGGATCACATAGCTCTCGTATCAGATTTGCAGAGGTCTGTTGCCTTGTGCGTACAGCCAGCTGATGACATATTTGTTCATTCACCTCATAAACCATTTCCTTCTGTGACAAAGCATTTTTAAGAGCTTTGTCGGTAAAAGTGTTGGTAATTGCTGCCTTAGCAATGGCAACCTGACTTTGTATTTTTGACAGTTCCTCTGCCCCACTGTTTCCTGTTGTCACCCTTACCAATTCCTCTTCGGCCAACATTAAATTTTCCTGAAGTAGTTTCGTAGATTCCCTAGCCAGTTTATTGGCATTTAATGAGAATCTCAGTGCTTCCCCACGAACTCCTTTTTTTAAGGTATCCCAGACCACTTCAATTGACATGCTCCATAGATTATCTGCTAAAAAGTTTGGGATCCACTCTCTCATGTGTGCACAATATTCAACATCTAAAAGCAGGGATTTCTCGAAGGTCCAGGACCTTGATGGTAGGTTACCCATGCTTATTTGTAAGGTGCAGATTAATGGGTTGTGAACCGATAGAACACGTGGTAGCTTCTCCAATTGGCAATTCGATTTCAGTGAGTTAGAGATAAGTATGTAATCAATTCTTACATGAGTGAGATGCGGATTAGCAAAAAAAAGTATACCCTTGGTTGTTGGGTTTTAAAGTCTGCCAACCATCCACTAGCCCATGTGTCTGACACCTAGTCTTCAAGGCCCTAAAGACTTTAGGTTTACGGCCAGCATATTGCCAGTCCTCTAGCTGTATTGCAATTTCGAGTGAAAGCTGATAATGAGCCTGGAAGAAATTGATGCGGATGCAGATGCTGAATGCGTGTTATCCCTTCACAAGGTACATGGCATCCCTGACTCCTCTGCAGTGCACCTATTATCCCTGAGAAAATCTAGTTGCAAGTTATTCTACTTTCCATGCTCCCCTAGCATAGCACATACAAGTGGATTTTGAGGTGTTAGGTTTTTAGATAACATTTTAACCATGTTAGAAATGTTCATTTATATGTTCGCAACATGCATTTCTGCTGTTTTTATCATATATGGTTATTTTACATGTGTTGATCAACAGGGTGCACCTGTTGAAATAAACATGCTTTTTAGGTAAAGTGTATTTTCCATAGTATATCTTGTGTGTGCGTGATTGAAGAGATCACCACTGTGTCTCTGAGACTGTCAGTAATCCCTAAAGTTTTGATGCCACTTAAACTATGTATTGGGCAGAGTTCTGAGGGGCTACAAAAACCTGCCTTTCACATTCAGGCATAGTGCATTGAACTAAGTTCACTCGTGTCTTCTGTGAGGGGGAAAGCAAACCTTGTAGAGCTGAGCCAGAGACTCAGTTTATGCAAACCTGTCGTCCAGTATGAGTATGAGACCAGGATATTTTGGGAACCCCTTGATTAGTTTTTTTGATATACACAGACACATGAACCATTATTATATCATTATGGAGTTATCTGAAGTAATGATGGTTACTTCCTACTGGGAAACAGGGAGCACCTATTGCCATAGGTTTTTCAAGCTTGACTTTCGAAAAGTGTTACCCCCTTCTGTTTTTCTAATTCTTTGATTCTGTTTCATTTGAATCAGTTCATATGGCCCCCCCTATTGCGATAGGAGCCATTAAAGGGAAGCAGTTTTCTTTATTTGTTTCTTTATTTACAGAGATTCACACAAGCAGCAAATACCTGAGATACGTTTGGAGTAGATACATATACAAAGTGACAAAAAGTGACGCAGCATATATACATTGCATGAGCAGCAATACATGAAATCCTTATTTTGAGTCATATATGGATACATGGTGACAGTATGTGATAAGGAATTTAAGACCATTAGGGAAAGATGTTGATTACATTTTGAGGTAGATTACAGGTACTCATAATTATATATAGTGCTTTACAGTGCATCACGTAAATTGTACAACCTTGCCGGACGGGTAATTAAAGGAAAAGTTCATAGTAACAGCAAAAAGCAGCAGAGCAAGAATGATCAGTCTTTGAGATGGACAATGTAGTTCTAAGGTAGCTGGAGTAAGGCCTCTTGCAGGCAAGGGAGATTAGTGTATAATTTTCCCTGGGGTCAGCGTCTGGTTTTTCGATGATGGGTGGGACTTGGCCAAGTTTGAAAGGAGCCGGCATGGAGTTACTTAGCATCTCAAACATCATGGTGTCACCGATGTCGGGGGGCACTGACATTTGTAATAGCTACTCACATGGCACATGCCTTTGAGACATTTACTCCTGGGTGGAGTTTGAGTCTATAGATGTTGCCTCTGGGCAGTTTCAGGCTTATAAACAGCATAATCGCCTGTATATTATAGGGCTTATGAATATCAGGAAATCCCTTAGAATTACAAGGAACATCAGAACTTGTTTCCTAGTCAGTTGCCACACACGCACAGGAATTTCTGCATTTGCCCCTGAGTAATGATGGGGCCACGTGGCCAATCTGGGCTAGCTACATGCCTGTTCCTCATCCTGACACCATCCTGACAACATAGCGCAGGCTGAGGTGGTAAGGGATTTAAATTAAACAGTCGCCTTATACAGGAGAATTTTACTGTTTGTATAATGTACCATGAGCTCTAGACCTGCTTTTGTGGCTGGACCAGCAGCTCCGGCACCAACACAATCCATTAGTCCACAGACTATTAATGCTGTCATGGGAAAAGCTCCTGTAAAGTGTGAAGAGAGTTGCTCGTAGGTCCAACCAGTTAAAAGTGATTTCTCCATTTACAACGCCCCATGACAAACATTGAATATGAACTATGTGTCTTCCTCTAAGGATGGTGCCACCCAAAAAGCAATGTAATACATGGGGAAGCATATTTTCATGCATTTACACCAGCAAGAATGGCACGTATTTATTGGCAGTTCTTCCTGTTGTACTGAACCAAGTACAGAACGAACACGGAGCTGCTCCAGATATGGATTTAGGAATGAAATTAATGGGAAACATTTCTACAGTTTCTTCTATTCACTTAGGCAACATGAAGGGAGAAGCTTCAGTTCTGGCCATACCCCAGATACTGAAAGTGGTTCCAATTCCAGATTGTGAAAGGGAACTACCAAAAAGAATCACAGAAGTATACACCTCTGTGGGTTTTTAAAACCTAAAAGTGATGTTGAGGTTTCTGTTAAAGAGAAACCTGCAATGGAAGGCAGAAAGAAACAGAGTAGTAGAGAGCAAAGATGTACTGGCATACAGGATCTCCCGCACCACCGGAATCTGGAGTCGATATGAGTTCCAAAGAAACGAGGAGTATAGCAGATAAGATGACACAAGACAAGAGGATGAAATCAGTGTGAAGAGGGATGAGAAAGGATTGGGCTCTAAGACCTCTGTTGAAAAGTAGAAAGTGGCAGGACTTTCTAGGATGGTCATTTTTAAAGCGCTTGAATGCCGTGGCGTCTTGGTGCTGGGAGTGTACAGAGGAAGACTGGGCAGTGGAACCGATGATTTAATTTGTGGGAAACAGCCAGGATTTCAGCGTTTTCCTAAAAAGCTGCCGGTTAGGTTGAAGTCTCATGGTAGAAGGTAATTGATTCCATAGCTTGGCTGCACAGTGTGATAGACTCCGACCCCCCCATCTAGCTCTCCGAATTTTAGGAGTATGGATAAGGCCCATGTTAGTGGATCTGAGAGTTCTGGTGGGAGTGTACCATGAGAACACTTTCTGGATCTCCACCGAACCACCTCCATAAAGTGGCTTGTGCACTAAATAGAGGGCCTTAAATTCCACTCATTGCTGGATAGGGAGCCAGTGAAGTGATCTTATGCCTGCCGAGGTAGAATGACCTTTGGGAATTTTTTGTAGCAATCGTGCGGCAGCATTTTGTAGTGATTGTAATTTCATCCTCTGAGATTTGTCAATGCCCATAAAGAGAGCATTGCAGTAGTCTAATTTTGAAAGAAAAAGAGCTACCGCTACAGTTTTCCGAAGCTTCTGCGGGAATGAAAGGGAAGATCCTCCATAAGCTCTTCAATGAGAAGAAGCAGGAGGAAGTCAGACGATTGACCTGGGCCACAAAATTGAGCTGATCATCAAAGATCACTCCTAGGTTCTTAACCTTAGCAGTAGGGCGGGGGCTTCACCTGCCTCTATCGGCCACCAAGCATGATTAAACAGTGATTGGCACTTGCCAAACTCCAATACCGTCTTATTGGTATTTATCTTGAGGAAGTTTCGACTCATCCAACTCAAAATCTCTGTCAAACAGGCATGAAAGCTACTGGCAATGGTCTCTGGTTGTTTAGACACAGATATTACGAGCTGAGAGTCATCAGCATACGAGACCAGAGTAAAGCTGTGCTTTTTGATGAGTCTGGCCAACGGAGTGACATATATGTTGAATAGCGTCGGAGACAGGGCAAAACCCTACGGTACTCCGCATGGGAGATGAAAGGTGTCAGATCGTAGACTGTCCCAATGGATGTTCTGCTCCTGTGCTGCTAGAAAGAAGGAGAGAAGGGTCAGGGCTGTATGCTCAATTCCCACGTCCTTCAGCCACTGCACTAACACCGTATGGTTCACTGTGTCAAATGCTGCCGATAGGTCTAGGAGGATAAGAACTGCTCTGCCCCCCCCCCCCGTCCATCACTCTCCGAATCTCCTCCGTTGCCATGATCAGGGCCGTCTCAGTGGGATGGCATGACTGAAAACCATGCTGGGTAGAGTCAAGTAAATTATTGGAGTTGAGATATTGAGTTAACTCCTTGTTGACAGCTTTTTCGATAATTTTGGCTGCTACCGGCAGCCCTGAAATTGGACGATAATTTTTGGTGTCCGTGGGGTCGAGGGCCGGCTTTTTAAGGATTGGCCTAATACATGCTTTTTCCCAGGCACAAGCATAGATTCCAGACTCTAAGACTTGGTTTAGAGGGGGGGGTTAGGTGTGTGCTAATCTTCCTAAGAAAAATACAGATCCAACTACGGATCATCCTGAAAAACAGGACTTGGGAAAGAGCACTCCTCGACAGCACAGCAGAAGTCACAATGGTATATCAGATGCTTCAGATGTTTCTGGTGGAGAGTCCAACCGATGAGTTTCTACAAGTTGAAACTTCAGACAAACATTTAAATCCTCCCGATAGGGTTTATGAGTTAGAGTTACAAATTGAAGGGGACATAGCATGCACTATTATGAGTGTCTTCCGGGCACATTTATCAGAAGATTATGACATCACACTAGCTAAGGAAGACTGGCCGCTAGTCTTTATTATGGAAGTGCCCCAGGGAGAGGAAGTAATCAGAGTAGCTTTTTCTCCCATAGTACCTGAAGACATCAGGGAAATTTACACCAGTAAATAGGCTGTAAGACAAGCCTTTGCCTTATACAGAAACCAAGCAAGGTTGGGATAAAAATTCTGTTCCACATGTCATTCCCTTATGCAGTGAACTTCAAGACCAAGCACAATACCCTTTAAAGCCAGAAGCAAATCATGGTAATAAAGCAATGTTAGATCAGTTGCAATATCAGGGCATAATTGTGCCTTACCTTTCACCAATGAACATACCCCTTTTTCTCTTCTCCAACACTAACAGCTTCTATAGGATAGTTTTAAACTATAGCAGTTTAAATGCCCATACAAGAACATGTGGAGTGCAAAATGATCATAGTACAGATTCTAGCGGATCTGGTGCCTAAAAATACTACACAACCCTTGACATTTCTGTTGGGTTTTTCAGTCAAAACATAGCGCCTGAAAGTAAGTATCTAACCGCCTTTAGTTTCGACTGTGTGCAGTTCCCCTGCCCACTCCTCTCAAAGTCTCCAACATCCCTTTAAGGGTAATTTATTTGGACCACGTTGGCCCAATACATTCAGTGAACCGATATAAATACATATTGGTAGCCATTGATTCATATTGCTGATTCCTACAAGAGTGGCCACAGAGAAATGTGAGTGCTTCCGTAGTTGAAAAGGATGTGCAGTATCTGATAGAGATGGGGGCAGTAGATTCATTTCACACGGATAATGGTCCTGCGCTTGCCTCCAAGGCATACCAGGATACCATGTCTGTACTGGAAATTTGTCTGCAATTCCGCAATCCATTCAGAGTGGAATCCAATGGGTGCTAATGGCATGATTAAACAAGCCTTGACCACTAAAGTACTAAGATCAGATTTTAGTTGGTACCATAATCTGCATAGAGTTCAGAGAGCATTTAATAACTTTCCTAGATGAGTATTGGGGAGATGCACTCCATATGAGGTTCTCTTTGGAGTTATTATGCACGTGCCTGACCTAGATAATCTGGGGAAGGTGGAGGATGAAGAAAAGTGTGACCTGGAAAAGCATTTGAATGTCTTACAGAGAATTCAAGAGGTCAGAGACAAGCTGTCTAATGTGAACAATTCTAAAAACAACCTTCTGAAGTGGATCCCTAAAGTAAGGGAACTAATTCATGTAAAGAGCAATGGCCTGGCCTACTGTGGAGCACTTGACTCAGTGGTAGCTGTGGTTGAGTAGTCAAAGCTCCCTCAGGGGGAGGGGGAATTTACATACAGGTCAGTGAACATGACTCATAACTCAAAGTGTAAACAGTACAAACAATAAATCAATGTACACCCAAATACTTGCTTTTACAAAAAAAAGTAGCATTTTATTTCTACCTCTACACATGCAACAAAGTACACCATTCAGGAGCAACATCAAATCCCCTGAGTTTCCAGGCGAAACCCTGTTCCACCCTCCTTCGTGTAATGTGTTCGGGGTCATTCCCCATTCACTGGTGGCCGCATCATTGAATGCAAACTATTAGGCAGTAATCATGAGTTCTCCCTTTGATTCTTTAGGAATGTAGTCAAAAGTGTCTATGATGCTGCAGCGCCATTAGCAGCAAGTCTCCCGGGGCTCAACTGGCCCAATTCATGTCTTACCTGATCTCGCAGTCAGGAAGAGTTCAAAGATGCAGCGGGCACCTTCAACGCTCACACGCGAGTCCTGCTCAGTTCAGAGAAGTCGACCTGCTCACGGCCCACGTAGCAGAACCTGGTGAAGCAGGATCTCTCTCTTGAGTGATGCTGCTGGAGGTCTATCAGATGTTGAAGCAGCTCTCTGCCCTGGAAGATGCAGTAAGTTGACTTTGATCAACGGGGGGAGAGAATCCTTTCTTCAGCTTCCAACTCGAGCCAGGGAGAATGCAATGCCGTCCACTGCATTTCTGGCAGTCCAAAGTGGTGTGTCAGGGGCAGTTCCTTCTCAGTGAGGGTCCAGCCACTGGATTGTTGCTATGTCTCTCCTTTGGGTGCCAGCCCACTCCTTTGGCAGCATGCGTAACAGCAGAATCTCCTAGCATACGGGTTGCTGTGGTATGTGGTTATACAGGTGCAGGCTCTCCCGGCCAAAGCGCCGTGGCCCAGATGGTCACTAGTTTTGGGTCTCCTTGAAGTGGTATCTTTACTAGTGGCCCCCTCTGGCATATGGGGTCATTGCAGTGCAACCACAGTATGGCGCTCAACACACGGGTCGGTCTACCGCGGCCCTCTGCTGGCATACGGACTTCACTAAAAATAATCCTGCACGAGGGCAACAGCTTGATCGGTGCACAGATGAATCCTCACAACCCGCACAAGTAGTCCTCACAGAAGGGCTCCCCACTGGCCCTTGCTCCTTCCAACACTCTCCTGTTGCTCACAGGGCACACTGGTCTTGGCAAGTTTGCAGGCACTGGTGCTCCGGGCTCTAGGGCATGTGGACTTGGTTTCCCTGGGTGATGTCCCTTCATCCAGCAGAGAGACTAGCAGGCTTTGGTCCCCAGTCCTTGTCACTGGCAGACGTTTTGTAGAGCTTTTCCCTCTCACACAGCCCATCTGGTTGCTTGGCAGATAACACATTTTTGCGGACTAAACCTCCCCTTCTGATAATCCTTTTCCATACACCAACTGTGATTGTGATTTAAGGTCTGGGTCCTTCAAGTGTTATGTTGAGGTTCTGCTTCTTTTGAAGTGGGCACATCTCTCTTTCTTCGTGAAAGATGTCTGTCACAGCAGACATGATTCTGAAGATAATTGTCCACAGCACAATCCGTGAGTGTGACCAGAGTTCACACCTGAATGTCAGCCACAGTTATATGTGCATCAAAAAGTCAGCCCTACTCTTTATGATTCTCTTATCTGCCTCATCTCCCTTCCTGAGATGTATCTAGGCCTCTTCTTTGTGATTGATCACTGAATCAAAGAGCAGTCTTTTGAAGTGTAAAGAGAGTCTCTTCCTTTTCCCACCATTGTGTCCCCACCCATCTTACAGGAATGCAGAAATACACAAATCTGTCTGGAATCCTCACCTCCTCATTTCTTCACCAAGCAGGCCAGGGTCCTCCATGTAATATACCAATGCAGGCACATATGCTCAGTGCATATCTACAGCACACTCTCTATTCAGCACTGTTTCTCCATACATTGTACCTTTACATGTATACATGCATTCAGCACACAAACTCTGTCCACGCTCACTGATAAGCCCTAAAGCTTTTCTATATTGAACCAGGGAGAGCTCATTACAAACACACATACTGCCAACACACTCACTCACTATGTGCATGCTGCACAACACTTCACCCTTCATATATTGTACTTCAAGCAAGCACACACATACCCTCAGACGAGTTAGAAGAAGCTATTATTACATTGGCCATAGGTAAGGCATCCGGTTCGGATAAATTACCTCTAGAATTTTATAAAGTCTTTTACCAAGAGTTGAAAACTGAAATGCTGGTAACATTCCAGGAGGCACAGAAGGGGCTGGCACCGTCATCCTGGGAACTTGGTGAATATTGTTGTTTTAAAAAAAAAAAAGATATGCCACCTACATCACCGGGGTCGTACAGACCCATCTCCCTGTTGAATTGTGATGATAACATTTATGAGATCCTGGCTATGCACCTAGCCAGGTCATTGAAACTTTGATCTTGATTCGACAACATGGCTTTATCCCAGAAAGTGGCACAGTTAATCATATAAGTAGGGTGGTGTCTTTATTTGATCTGGCCAATGTGCACCATTCTCTGCGGGGGCTAGTGTTAATGGATGCCGAAAAAGGCATTTGACCGTGTCTCTTGGGAGTTTTTGTGGATGGTTCTCCGATGGCTGGGGTTTGGGACAGGTTTTATTAAATCTATAAGGGCCATGTACAGAACCCGTACAGCCCGAATTTGTGTGATGGGCTAAGAATGAGAGCCGGTTACTATTTCCAGGGGGACGAGGTAGGGATGCCTATGTTCTCCTTTATTATCCGCTCTATACATCAATTCATTTTTGACCATGTTTGAGGGCAGTGTGACTATTAAATCCATCCAATATAGGCATGAAGATTATCGGATGTTTGCCTATGTAGATGATGTGGCCATCGTCACTCCCAAACCAGCTACAGCAATTCCTGAAAGAGAGCGATTGGCTCTTTTATCCGGGTATAAATTAAATACAGCTAAAACTCAGATTATCTGCACAAATCAGGCTTGTTTGGGCGACCCTAGAGTCACTAATTAAGTAACTCACCCCAGCATTAAAATTAGAATATGCCTGAATGAATTGGTAGCGGTGAACTGGGGTTCTATGCTGGCTGGAATTAAAAACGAGCTTGATAGGATTGAATGTGTGCATCTTTCGCTGGTTGGAAGGTGTAATGTGCTAAAAATGAATGTTTTACCTAAAGTGCTCTATTATTTTAGGTCAGTGCCATTAGAACTTAGTCACACTCAGCTTCAGGACTTACAGTCGATATGTCGCAGATTTATCTGGAGCCAGAGAAATCCCTGTAGGGCAATGACATTTATGACTCTACCCAAAAAGCAGGGAGGTTGGGCAGTCCCTAATTTCGCATTTTACCACTGTGCTTGCCTTTTGCAGTATATGAGGATATTACTTACAGGCGAAGGCACTAGAGATTTGGCAGAGGCTCCATCTATCTATCAAATGCTACTAGGTTTGGAGGCTGAGAGGTGTCTATTTAGGAAGGTTGAATCAAGCTACTATAAAAGACCCGTTAGCGGCCTTTAAAGTTTGGAAGCAGGTTTGTAGATGTTTTAGAATAGATGGGGTCTGTTATTATACACCCATTACTGCATCAGCGCTATTGCCGCTATCATTTGGGATACCACGATGGCTAGATGGAGACAAAAAGGGATAATGATTGTAGGAATACGTTTGAAGCCACCCGGCACAAATTATTAATTCCCACGTACCACAGCGAAGACCTGGATGGGCACGGCTGTGTCATTTGAAAAAGTTTGGAATTACGTTGCCTTGAAGTGAACGGATAAAGTATGGAAGAAGCTTGAATAAAGTATGGAAGAAGGTTGAATAAAAATATGGATTAAACATTTTATTGTATGAAAAGTGGTTTATTAAAAAGAAGTTTTGCGTTCTACAGGCAGTGCGACTGACAGTTGGCGCGAGAGGACGTGCCACATATTATTAATCTTATACATATATTCGTGCTATTTGGGGCAGAGCACGACAATCAGTCTGCATGCCACAATTTGCCATGTGCAGTCAACAAAATTTGAACACTACAAGGTGTGCATTCTGCCATTTGTTTTTTAGCAAGATTTTATGCCATTTTCAATCTCGAGTATAGCTTATATTCTCTTAAAGGGCCTTGGAGACGCAAATTGGGCTTCATGATTTGGGGGCCAATGGTAGATCACATGAATGCCGAATTAATTGTGTATATATCTGTTCCTTACTATTTATTCCTTTCGTGCGCCAACTATTTTTTAAATGTATTTCATGAATTGGATGAATCTGAGATATATGGTACTTTTTTGAAATTCTTCTGCTCATATGAATTGTAATTTGTCTAACTATGACATGTATTGGCAATAAAAAACAAACCAAAAAAAACATGCTCACACATACCCAGCACATGCTTTCCCTGCACACGCACTGTACAGCACTACATATCTCATGTAATATATTCCTCTCTGGCATACATACACCCAGTACATGTACTAACCAGACATGCACTGCATAGTACTCCTCCATCATTATACTGTACCCTTCCCAGGCACATATGGAAACATTGCAGTATCACTACTTCTGCGTTGTGCAGCAGTTCACATCGTACCTGATGTAGACCAAGGGTATATTAAGCCCACAGCAGCAGACGTGTTAAAAAGGTGAGTGAGCCTGTAGGTCTCACTCCAGTGACACAGCGTAAGAAAGTTCTGTTCACTAATACTGATCACTACACGGTATGCTGGCACCACTGTGCTCATGCTGTTTAACTTATGGTGGAAGTGGTAGCCTTCCACCACTATGAGGGCAGCACTTTGGGCGCACCTCCTGATTCAACAAGACCGTAATCCGTGAGACAGGGCTATGTCATGGCACACACGCATGCTCTGTGTTCGCCTATGACACAAACATTCAGCATTAGAGATCCAAACAATAGTACAGCGGGGCACTCAGTCCAGGGGTACATGTACCATGTAGTCCCAACAGTGGGCAATAATTGGCACAGACAGATTATTGTATGTGGTGGCTTTGGCTAGGAAAGAGATTTTGGTGAGACATAAGTAGTTAAACCTCCCAACACTGACAAGAACTATGGGTGATATCAGCACCATGGGTGACTGTGGTGGTGTTGCTCAAGTTAGAGCTTCTACATTTTACCCTGAAAACTATCATTGTACAGCTTGTGCACTTCACATGGCCAGCCCTTGCATTAGGGAAGGTGAAAGAATACGCAATTAAGGAAGACCCTGAGAATGTTTCATTAATATCTTGTCCCTCCTACTTGGTGCCAGCAGATTTAGCGGGACTCTGTTCCTTCATCTCTTCTTCCTCTCCTGGCAGCTGCTTCTTCCCCTATGTGTGTGTTACCACTACATGTACCCCTCATAGACTCACTGGTGATGGTATTGATGAAAATCCTCTTTTTCCTCCGCCTGGGGTTGCAGCTATTCTTTCTGAGGTACATTCAATCTTACCTCTTACCACATACCATGTCAACCCACAACCCCAGTGACCTCTTCATAAAAACCTCTCCTCTTCCATCCACCTCTGTTCGTTCTCCTCTGTAATCTCTTTTCCCTCCTGCTGCCCACTAAACCGTTTGAAAACAGTATGCTTGTAGAATCAGAACTGTGTCAAAAGGTTCCTGCAATCAGTACATTTCCAGTCTCCAGGTGACTGACTTATTCGGAGGTCTTTATGACCTACCTTGCACAGAAATGATCCTAGAGAAATTTTGTTTAACTGTGTTTGATCTATTGATGTCAACGTTGTGCTATTTCAACCGGCATTGCCTAAAAATCTGTAAATATTCCATTACCTTGTCTAGCATCTTATGTGTATGTTTAACTCATGCTTCTTAATTCATATTTCTGATTACAATGCATAATTATGGTTGCCACCAGGGCACCTTAAATGGCTGCTCAATAACATTCGGACCTCTTCTTATGCAGGTGAACATCTGTGCAATACTTGCTAGGTTTTTGTATATAAAATTGTGTATTATTTTGGTGTATGTCCAGAATGATCACTTTATCAGAACACTAAGGGCCTTATTATGACTTTGGCAATGTGGCAGTGGGCCACCATGGAAACGCCCTGCTGGCACACCACCAAAGCCATAAAGAGACCGCCCGCCAGAATCCAAGTGGAATCCAGGTGGGGCGGTCCTGTGGCTGCTGGCCCACAGAAGTGCAGTGCTAAGGTTCATACCTAAGCCTTAGCAAGGCACCGCAAGGGGAACGCCATTGCACATTCCTGCAGGGCATGGACTGCCAAGTCCATGCACTGCAGGAACTGGGGGTGCATGCAGACAGGGGGGCACACTATGTGCCCCCCTGGCATGCATCCCTTGGCGCAGAGGCAACAGGGTGCCCTATAGGGCCCCCTTTGTTTCCTCACTGCCACACTTTTCATGGCAGTCGCACTGCAATGAAAACTGTGGCAGTGAGGAAACTAGTAACATGCTTGGCGGTGCTGCAGCGGTTCCGCCAGCATATTACCAGCCTCACACCGCTGCAAGACCACCAGGGATCGCAGATCCCTAGCGGTAGCAGTGATTCTGTGGCGGTCCGACCAACATAGTCGAAATGTGGTGGGTGGACCGCCACTCTGGCGGTCCACGGACTGCTACTACGACTACGACTACGTAGGGGGTGGAAATCCTATTATGGTGAAATCAAACCAGCTCTTTCAGCTAGTCCTTGATATAGACACTAAAAGGGGGTCTACGTCAAGCTGTGTGCCTAGGGATAACTAGCGTGGGCTATTCACACCATAGCTTACAGACATCAGTACTCCGGGGTGCAAACACCACTTTCACTGTTATCCTTCGTCATGTTTTTAGGACGTTCCTTCAGGGTTTGAGCTTAAAATTCTACGAATTTAGTAACACTGTTCTGTACACAAATCCACTTTTAAGAAGGCAAATAAAAGGCGATGTACAGTGCGCTTGTTTATCAATGTATGCTTTGAAGTTCGTCATATAATTTGTTTCAATGTGCCCAAGGCAGCATATGCGTAAAGTTCAGCATGGCGGCGGCTTGTTGAATAGGCTGCAAATGTTAATCGTATTTGCCAAAGGCCACAGCAAGTCTTTCCTTTGAATCCTTAAGATCATTTATGCTTAAGGTGAAGATATTAATATGGAAATTATGTGAGCTGGGAACTGCTATCAGCTCGATCAATGTAATTTATCGCCTTTCATCTCATACCAAACTTGAAGGCAACTGAGGTTGCCGTAGCTCTCAAGGCCACCACACAGCAGATGTGTGAAATTTTGGAGTGGTCAGGACATAAACTTTTATTGCCAAATTACAAATAATTTAATTACTTATAATGCTTCAAGATCATCTTAATTAAAACACAAGGGCAGCTTCTGACATATCACTGAATTATAAAATGGAAGCCTCTGCTCTAGTTCACTTAAAAGATGGTCTAACGCCTTACTTAACAGAATCGAGTGACAAGGAAAATTGGGAAGATTTAGGTAGATGTCTCAGGACTGCTATCAAGGCCTTAATTGCCATTTGAAGGACAAGGGTTATTACAACAGTGTTGTTATCTTTTGGAAACGTGGCGTTCTGTAACATTTGCACCAAACCTGATGAAATAGCCTCAGGCTAACTCAATATAAGAGGCTTGTTCAAGGGACCACTTGCCACACTGTACTCGGTGTTGTGAAAAGATGCTATTTTGAACAAGTACTCAATAAAAAGTGAAGAGCAATGATGCTAAGGCAATGTTAGGAGTGCTGATGGGGGGACCTCAAGTGCTTTCAGTCCCCAACACACTCCCTCACCCTTTACATCATGAGTCCACCCCCACCAAAGTGGGGCGCTTAAGAGGTTTGACCAAAGTGGGGCGCTTAAGAGGTTTGATACATCGGCATGGCAACCAACACGCTACCATTGACACAGATAAACAACTCAAAAATATTTACTGCATCAAACCAGAAGCAGCAGGTATATTACAACCATTATTTAGAAAATGCAGATGTTATCCGCAAAACATGTTCTAAAACAAATTTTCGGGTGCAATCAATAGTCTACAGCGAAGCGTGATAAACAGATTTCCAAAGTGCTGCCTCACCTTAGATGAAATATACATTGTAAGCCTAATGAGCACTGAGGAGCCGGATTTCATATTCTGAATGAGGTTTTGGATTTATATTCAAAAATAATTAAAAAAAGAACTTCATTAATTTAATCAACTGTCTTTTTCGGATGTGGTGTAACTCAGGAAACACATGATGCAAATTACATAAACCCTTCCGTGCAACACCAAGTTAAATGGTCATTATTCACTCATTCAGGGAAACTTTGCAGGAGAGGCTCCTCCTATAGAGCGGAACAGCGTCGCTCCGCTAGAAAAAAGTCCACCATAGCTGACAAATTAAATGGTAATAAAGTTTATTTATTACCATATTATTTTTCAGCAGCCCCTCCTGAACCGATTGTCAGGACGGGGTGGGTCAATTGCTGCTGAGTGGCAGCAGGGAGCTGTGCACATATGTTTAAAAGGCGCATGTCCCTTTGGCCAGACGTCTTGCTATGGCTTTTTCAGACATGCACATTTTAAACTTCTCTAACCTAGCTGTCAAACAGCTGGGGTAAAGAAAGCACATGCCTCAAGCGCTCTTAAGAGCGCTGAGAGAGGCCACTCCCTCCAATTCTGATGCTTCTTTCATGCTGTGAGAGCAGCACCAGGATTGGGTAGTGCAGTTTCCTGGGTCCCGGAGCTTCGAGGAGAGACAATGAGGATGTTGTGAGGGAAACCAGGAAGGTAAGTGCCATTTTTTTAATTTATTTTTTGTTTTAGTACCATCCGTCTCACCACTCTAAATATTTGCCAGCCGCCACTAGGAAGGCATGCATTTGTGCCTAATTCCAGTGTTGTCTTGTCTCACAAGGGCCATTTTGTAAGGTGACTCAGCAATTTTATTGTCTACAGGATTTGCTCGGATCGACTCCAAGGAAGTGAATGGGAACATCCGCGTGGGGTAGAACATGAAGGTGTGATGCACAACATCTGATCTTCAACACACCCAAGCACAGTCACATTCTAGATAGACATGAGGCAAAGAATGTCCATGCTCCTCCTTAAGGGTGTATGGTATGGTTGGTTTATATATGCTTGGATTATTGAGGAGTGTGTCTTTATCTTGATAGAGTTGTAATATACTAAATGTTCTTTAGGATTGTTTTAAAAGGGGTTTAAGTAGTAGACAGCCAGAGAAGCGGTTGGTGACCGGTTGTGTCTTCTGGGCTATATATGAACACTACTTGTACTTCAATAAACCTATTATTGTTCACTGCTGATCCGTCTGTGAGTTCATCACTACAATTTTGGTCAGGAGGATGGGCTTGGCCAAGTATAACGGGTAACGCTTCAGGGGCATGCAGGAAACAACAAGTTTAATGTAAAAAGTTAAAAGATAAAGATGTAAGGTTCAGACAAGGACATAGATAATAAATAGTAAGCATTAAAAAAAAAAGAAATTCATAGTTAAGAAAACAATTAATTTACTCGTGTAAAAATAATCGCACCAATGTGAATAACAGATCTTAATGGTACTTCACAAGGCCATTTCACACAGTTACGGTCACAAACATATATGGAACAAGCTGTGGTCTGTATTTGTGCTGTGTAAAAAATACTTCATAGCCATAGAAACACTGGTGTCCATTTTTAGGTCTCGCCTTGCTATCGCGTAAGCGATTGCAAAGCGAGACTATAGAATACGGGTTTCAAAAGTGCTCCCAAAAAGCGGATTGCATGGCTAGCACGCGCACAATCACGCGCATCGTGCCGCCATGCAATCCGCCTTTTGGGAGCGCTTCAAAGGGTCCGCTCCCCCGTCCCCAAGCGCACGCGCGCGCCACGCTCCGCCGGGCTTGTTTTTCTTTATTTTTTTAAACTTCAAGCGCGAGGCGCGCTTGCGGCCAATGCTTGTTACTCTGAGACTCTTGTAAAGTTTCAGGGAGAAATTCACTATACTGGAGGTGGTTTGGTTTCCCAATTAAAAGGCGTAGTTTCGAAAGCCTCCCTATAAAGTTAAGCAAAGGAAGTGACGTCCTCGTCTAACCGACTCTGTGTCCAAGCAGGGTGTTCATTCTGGCTCCCGCTTGATCAGGTAACGGATATGGCTTGCTTGCTGCCGGCTGTGTTGCTTCTCTGTGTGATTGCAGTGATCAGCGTAGCAGCGCGTGGATATTCTCCAAGGAGAGTCCACGAAAGTGCAATTTCATCAGCCAAGAAGAACCACGAGGGGGATCAAAGCAGAAACAAGCGACCGGCCGCCGGTATTGTGCACAGCCCTGTGGGTACTGCAAAGCTAGATTGTACAAATGTGTGTTTAAAGCAGAGCAAATCTGAGACAAGCGGCTGCGTGTCATATAAGTGAGGCCCGGCAGCGCTAACATGAGACATGGTGGCCCAGGTTTAGAAACGCATCATGAAACGCAGCGTTGCTCCCTGTTAGGTGCATTGCATGACAGGGGCAGAGCTTTAAGTGGGCCGGGTCCCTCCGGGTCTCGGGTCGAGTAGTATATTTATGTCCTTAACTCTACTGATGATTATAAGCAATTAATGTAATGACTTTTCAAGTAATCCAAGTCAAGGACTAAGATTCCGTTTATATTTCCCATGTTTTACTAAATCTTGCACTCCACTTGAGTGTTAGCTATTCTCAGGATGTTTTGTTTTTGGGTGTTTTTTTCGTGCAGCATTACTTTTATATACTACATGCAGGGCTTTGAGTGGGATAGAAAAACGGGGGGGGTGTGCCTGGCAAAGGGGCATGGCCAATGTAATTAAGGGCGTGGCTTAATACACGTCAGCTAAAAAATCTGTGCATAGCATAGTGTGCCACCCGACTTGTATTTTGCTGTTTCTGTCATTATATCCAGATATATGATACAACAAGTAGTATCATACCTACAATAAGTCGGGGCTATTGGCTTTGTCAAAGGTTGTTAGTTACATAAGATAAATAAGCAGCAACTATGGCTTGTATATAATATTAAAAAAGATTCTACTTGTTTTTTTGCTTGCTAAAGGATCAGCGCGGCGCCCGGTTCAGGGACACCGTGCTTTGTTCGTTTGTTTTTTTAAAAACTTTATTGGTGAGCGTGCGCTCTGCATTTAGATGCCGCTGAATTTGGCCCTGAGGCAGAAAGAGTTTGTCTCGTGGCTGGAATCTTCCTCTCGGATCCAGACTAGAGATGTGCAGTGTGCTTTGTTTCGTTCTTTTATTTTTTTATTTTATTGGTGAGCGTGGCGCCCGCTTCAAGGACACCGTACTCAGTGTTAAAGTAAAAAAAAAAAGAAACTGAGCGTGGTTTCCTTGAAGCGGCGCCGCGCACAAATGCTTCTTTTTTTCTGTCACCCTTCCTTCTCTTTTTCTGTTTCCCCTCCCTCTTGTTTCCGGTCCTCTCGACTGTTTTTCTCTCCCCGTCTGTCTTTTCTCCTCTCTCGCTTTCCCTTTCCCGAAGTGTCTCTGATGTGGAGACGGGGCTCCCACTGCCAAAGTACGTAAAAAATGCAGCTGCTCTTCTGAGACTAGGGTGGCATTATCTGGCCTGTAGTCACATCACACTGGCTGATGCAGTGTTACATCTCCCTGCTCTTGCAGTGTTGGCTTAACACCATCACTTCAGGACAGAATAATAGTGCACCAGGGAGACAGATGCACAGCTAGGAAGACTGGGTCTCACAGTACCGAGTTCCTGCTTCATGCAGAGATTTGAATTGTTGGAAAATGAGCATGAGACCTCTGGTCCCAAATGAATGGTTCTTACTGCGGCACAGGGAATGGCGTGGGCCCTTAAAAAGGAGGCTTGTTACAATGGTGCCTCTGGGGTTACTGCTTCTAATGAATTACTTGCGTATTTCTTAACAATACAGCAGTGCCTCTGAAATGTTTCAAACATAGCTGGGCGCAGACATGCAACACGTTTCACTTTGCTTCGGTGATTCTGGAGAGACATGTCCAGCTTTTTGTTCAGCTGCTCTGGAAGCTGTTTCTTTAAAGGCATTGTTACGTGCATGATTGCTTTGCATAACATAACACAGCATGACTGGATGTGACATGATAAAACATAACATATTTAAGTTGAGGATAAAAGAAAGCTAATGTAGACAATTCCTCTTCACGATCGTGTGGACATGGGTACCTAGACCATTTTTCAGAAAAGAGCGGTTCAGTCCAGTTTTCAAAAGCCTTTGCAGACATAACCAAATCTAGAGCGGGTAATTTGTAACTGGAAAGTAACTGTTTCTTAGAACCTGGATGTTTAAAAGCAGTCTATTGTTTAACAGTATTAGAAAGTACCATCGTAACCCTGTAAAACAAGCATTTGCAATTTGCATTGCATTTGGGAGAGTTTGAGCTATTGGTATTGTAAATGACAATGCCTTTTAATTATGTGTTTTGAAAACCGGCAAGCGGTGCCTAAATACTTACAATCCATGCTTACTGAATGAAGGGTGGCAGTTAAAGGGGCGAAGTTGTTGCCAGCCTTGCTTCTCATAAACAACAACTATAAGCATGAAGTACATTTACACACCACTTGCAGATTTTCAAAACACATAAATAAAAGACATTGTCATTTACAATGCCAATAGCTCAAACTCTCGGAAATGCAAGACCTATTGCATTGCAAATGCTTGTTAATACCAGATATGGTAAGGTAACTTTAAATAACATCGCCTCCATAGATTCCCCTTTTGGCTGAGGACATATATCTTCAGCAAGCCCCTTCTGCCTATCGGTCTATGCATTTTTCTTAAGAGTAATTCTTTCTATTCTTTATTCTTTACTAGATTGAAACATTTGTTTTAATACTTTTATTCAGTTTTTAAAATACACACAGATAACTAAAAGGAACATTCCATTTGGCAGGACACAGCATACAGAGATACAATTGGATCTCACAAATAGCATGTGCCTTACCTGGCCAAACAATCAGGGCACCATTTATTTTCACCTTGGTTCTATTCGATTGGTCATTTTCTTCCTTCAATAGTCTACTTACTATCCCCTTCCTTGCCCCACTCTCAACAGGGAGAACACACAGGATTCCGGCCCTGTTCCACTCATTAACCACCGCTCTCAGGGGTATATTCACAAGAATGTGTTAATAACTACCGCAAGCGTAGCGTAACACAACTTTCAATATCGCAGCCCATCGCAGGAAAATAACCCAGTGTCAACGTGGAATTCACAACAAGGTGGTACCATGCGATAGACATCAGATAACGTGTCAAATGTCAGCGTCAAACTCGACGGCACGCCGCAAAAATGCAAAACGCGAAAAATCATACGATGAGGACAATCGCGGTACACAAATCAGCGAAGACCAGCCACAAGCCTGCAAATCCCATGCGCCTGGCGGGAAAAAGCAATATAAAAGCAAGAAAAAAAAAAGCCCAAAAACATTTCAAACTGCGTAGCAACATGGATGCACCCGGACCGAGTCCAGAGGACAAGTCCGACAACACAAGCCCACCCGGAGGACAAGCCAGGAACCCCGCGTTCATGGAAGGGCAGTACAAGAGGAAGAGGAAGACGGGGTTCAGTCCGCAGGAAATATGGCAGGCCATCGTAACCAACGTCAATGCAGTTGGAGTGTCCAGGAGGTCACTGGAGGAGGTCAAGAGGCGCTGGCATGATCTGAAAAGACAGACCAAACATAAGCTCGCCAACAACAGGGAGGCAGCAACTGCGACTGGAGGTGGGCCTCCTGCGACACAGGAGGAGCTGGATGAGCTGGAGCAAATGGTGGCCACAGTCAGCAGTGAAGAGACGGTGGCAGGATTGGAAGGCCTGGACACAGCACGATACGACCTGACACAACAGCAACAGGGTGAGTAACGACCAGGGACGGGGGGGACGGAGGGTGATGGGCACATTGGCACACATGCTCAAGTATGAGTAGCACACTGCACACCCACAATGACCGTGGAATATGTCCCTGATTGCCTTGGCACACTGCAGCACACATAGAAACGCCAAGTAGGCTCCGATCCACAATGTGCACAGAGGGGCCCCCCCCATCACCAATATCACCACCGACCCATGTACATGTGCCGAATCCAGCAAAGCAGTGGCTCTGTGTCCCACTCTGACTATGCAAGTAGCACTGCATGTCCAATAGCGTGGCAGCAGCCCAAAAAAATGACATGGCCCACAAATCGACATGGAGGTAGCCCAGTGCGGATCACATCCGTAAAGGAGCAGGTCACACCCTTACATGTCCACGTGCACCCACAACCAATGCCTTACAATACACACAGCAGACAACAGTGCACCAAGCCACAAAATCTGTTCGAGAGCACATATGACCCAAATCAAAAGCAAATCGGGCCCCGAAAAGCACACAATTCAAAGGCACTCTGCCTCAAAGGGAGAAGGCCACACGAAATCAGAGCTGCATGAGCAACTCCCCCACAATGCAGCACACACACATAGCAATCACAGGACATCAGCAACGTCGGCAATGTGGTACAATGTGCTACACCACAGGACAGAGCCCACAACAGGTTCCGCTCGTGCGTAGTAACAGTCCTCACATCTGGCATTGCCTGACACAGTGTGATGATAATGAATGGGTACCACCACACATCCATCATGTATTGGGAAAACACACTGACTGCCATTGAATAGCCAGCTCCCCCAAAACATTCATAATGTACATTGGCATGCAGTCTGAATGTAAACAGATGCAAATCAACAACATACATGTGAAACCCTGTTAACCTGCAACTCCCCTTAACATTGCAGAGGGACAATCAACACTTGCTGCAGAGCAGAAAACAAACCCCATCATTGATGTTGTAGAGGACAACCTGCACATAAGTCAAGATACCCTCCAACGGATACTGGACAGCCTCTGCACCCCACCCCAGGAGCAGGGCAGGCCAGCTGCCTCGAGGTGACCCCACCACCTGCACAGACCACACAGCAGGAAACACACACCACCACGGCTGTCTCCCAGGACCCCCCGACCAATACATGGAGCACATACAACGTGTGTGGTCTTCCCAGGTGGAGTTGGCTGAACAGCTGCGGGTGGGAGTCGAGCTCATGGCAGCCAAACTCGATGCCATACGTGGGTGTCTCAGTCCCATCATGGACCACGTAGAGTCCCTATCGGACACCCCCTGTCCACACCATGCTCTGCCACAGACCTTGGCTGACATCGCTGGTGCCATGAATCGTACACAAGAACTGTGTGAGCAGACAGGCACCAGCCATGACAGCACAGAGTTGGCACAGATGCGGAGGTCAATGGAGACCATGGAGCGGATGCAGGCTGGAAGGATGTCTGACATGGATGGACAACAGTGAGTAGTAGCTGGGGACTTCAATGCCCTGCGGTACTTCATCTTGCTATTGCTGCCACTGAGCCGTTCCCAGATGACTGCAGCTGGAACATCGACACACACAGCTCTGACCCCTGATGTGTCCGTGGCACTAGTGATGCTGCCCCATCACCTTCGCAGTCTGATGTGTCAGTGGCACACAGTGATGCAGCCATCACCCCGCCACACACACTGGACACACCAGACACAGAACCCGTATCAGGGGAGTAAGAAGGAGATGTGAACTACTGTGTGGGGAAGGAGGCAGTAGCAGCCATCACCACCATATGGTCTGTCCCTGCCTGGTTATGACATATGCATCATGGCCTGGGAAACACCTCATAGTGACCCCGGGAGCACTCTGCGACTTTCACCCGGACCCCTATATGGACTGCCATTTCTTCACCGATGGCCAATTACACAGCTATCCTGCTGTGGACTGCACTCTCCCTCTTCCCAATCACTGTGCAATCCCCAGATGACACTGGTTGGCACACCACTGGGCTTCCATGTGATGTGGGCTTGGATGGCCATGTACAGCCCCAGCTCCTGCAATCACCTGAATGTGAATAAAACATTCAAAATCACACAGATGTGTCATCACTATGTTCACTCACGTGTGGAGGTAAAGCTGGATGTAGGGACAATGATTGCACATGAAGGTACACCCTGGTAACTGACATCTATGCGCATGTGTATCCCTGAGACACATGGTCAATTGGATGACTGTGCAGGTGAGTACTAGCTGTGTCCCCCATTGCACATCAACAACAATCTCACAACCCCTAACATAGGCACACGTCCATGTATTGAATAGGGCTGTGTGTAGGACTGACCCAAACAAAAGCAGGCCAGGAGTGGTGTCCTACAGCACATGTGACACCAGAAGTTGATGTTGCATACCTACTCACACACATCTGTGTGGACACATTCTGTTGTGATATATGACATTGCTCCACATGGTCAGGGGTTGGACACCATACTCACATTGCTGAAGTCACGTAGGTACACATGGCGTCCAGCACCTATCCAATAACAAGGTCTGGCTCACAGAGGTGGAGCTTGCCAAAGGGACACCCCCCCATTGCACATGCGTCAGTCAGTTCCTCCCTGTGTAGGGACGATGCTCATTGTGGCGCAAGAGTGGACAATCCAAACAACACACCTCACAGTTAGACACCAGTGGAGTTGCATAGACTTGATAGGCACGTGCGTGTCAGTCCGGACGAGGCAAGGGCCACAACCGGCATGGACATGCTTATGACACTTACACGCAGCATGGGTACATCTCGAAGTTCAGAAAATGTTGGGGCTAAAATGGGCAACATTCATCATGGATGGCAACACTCTCAGCCCACCTTGCCTTGCTGGATGAGTCATGTGTTGTTTGGCGTCTGCCCATTTCCCTGTGTGAGGGGGCACGACTCACTGCCCATGGGATCTGCATAGTGCTCTGCCTCCGGAGTGCACCGATTGTCTGCTCTGCTGACAGTAATCAGGTGTGAGGGTCCGACAGGTTCACATGTCGTGCTACATTGCCATGTGTGTGCTCCCCCCCAGCAGTGTGTCCCAATTGGCAAAGTTGCCAAATGACGCTGTGTTGCACCGGGCATGGACCTGCATCACCTTGAACAGGTGTGTGTACACACACGTTGTTCCACGAACATGCATCCACAGCCCGGACGAAGGCAGACGTATCCTCTATTGTGGTGGGAAGTGTGAGTTGTTGTGACATGTGCTGTGGGTTCCAATTAGATGTGGCTGCAGGAACGTAGTTACTCGTCCATGAATGCCCGTGCAGTTTTATGTGCAATGTGTTCCAAGAGTACGTCGTTGTCGTGTTCAAGGAACCCCAGGGTGTGCCAATCCATAAAGTGGTCCGGGCAAGTGTGCTCAGCCCACGCCGTTTCACCAATCCACAACAAAGCCCAATAGGGGAGCACCTCGATGTGGTCACTGCACACGAGGAATTGTGTAATCTCCCATGCACAACTACCAATACATACGCAGTATGTCAAGGCATCCCATGCACGGCTCTCTCGGTTACACTCCTGTTTGTGATCCAACAGGGGGTGCAGACACAAGTCATAGTCCAATTCATCAACAGTTGTGTTGGATAGGCAGACATCCATGGGACACTCGAATGTGCATGTTCGGCAGTGGAACCAGGGCTGGACGCATGTGACTTAGGCAATGCGGAAGCTGAGCCGGTAACTGATCTGCAGCACTGCCAGTGGCACTGTGCCCAGTAAATGCAGCATACATGCATGGTACTGTTCCACGTGACGGGGGTTGTGCATGTGCCCCGTATGGCCTGCCATTGCGTTGGTGCAACTCGTGGAACGGGCACTCTTCTGAACTACGGCAGTTGTGTGGAGGATATGCCACAGCTCTGAGCAATGATTCGGTTGTGTGTACAAAGTTGGGGAGAGTGGGCTGCTGTTTCCGTGAGTGTCAAGGGCATGCCATGCGTGGGTACCACAGGCAGGGGCTTCTGTGTGTGGGGTGTGGATGAGCCGGATAGTTCATTTGGGGAATGCGTGGTGTGGGAGTCATCCCCGTCTGCCTTGGCATCTCTCACAGGGTGATCCAGGCGTGTTCTGGACCAAGGTCAGAGGTGCAGCTGTCCTCCCGCCTTCTGCATTGGAACAATGAAGCTTTCATCCCTGATGTTTGTCTGACTACTACTTGCGTTTTTGGAATGTGATGTGGCTTTGGCACTGAGATTGGGACAAGGTCTTGGGCTCATGGTGTACAGATGGTGATACACACACACATGTTGGCATGTGGAGGCAGATGCCCGAGTGGCCTTGCGCTGCTTTTGCAATCTCACTCCATCTCTCTCCCTCACTCTCGCCCTCTCTTTCCTTTGTTGGGCACATGGCACACCTTCTTCTCTTGGATTTGGTCTTCCAGGTTGTGTGCTACGGATTGTCCAGTGAGGAGCTGCTAGGACTCATCCTACGGGTTGTCTGGGCTTTTGTTTGTATGGTGTTTTTTGTTGGTGATTGCATTGCTGATTGACTGAGTCTCCATTTCCTGGCCACGCATGTCTGTTGATTTTCCTGCTTGTGTGACATCAGGCAAAATGTTTGTATTGGGATTCATGGTGTTGGTGTGCAGTTTCTTGGTCCGGGGTTGAGTTGGTCCCGGGGGAGGAAGGGGTGTTGCGGGCCTGGGTGTGGTGTCGGAGGGTGTTGTGGCCCTCTTGGGTGTCCAGGCCTCATGATGGGTGGCTCCATGGCTTCTGTTGCCCTTTGGGTGTGGCCCTGGGCTGGTCTCCCTTTTATGGTGCAGGCTGCCGTCTGACTTTACACCAAGTCAGAGCAGGTGTAGATTTCCTGGTGCTAACGCGCCTTATCGCCTATTTTATGTTTTTATCGCCGATGTGGCTGGTCGTTGAGAATGTTGTAGTGTGATGTTGTTGCGGTTTTTGGGACGGGAACGCCCATACTGTATCTCATTAGCGATAGTTGCGCGGGTTCTCTGTGGCAATGTTTTTTGCAACTGCTATCACGGGTTAACTGGTGCTGCTGGCTGTTTACACTGGCTTGTGAATGAGGAAGTATTTTGATCGCAACTTTCGCTGCGATAAAGGGCCGTTGACTCAGCGATAGTTTCTTGTGAATATGCCCCTCAGCCTTTAGCCTACGCACTATCCAGGAGATGTCGCCAAGTCTTAATAATGATTCTCTCTGTAGCATCTCTGTATTTCCCTTACCTCTCCTGAAGATGACCTGGCAGTGCTCAAGGTTTAAACCCCCATGATTTCTGGCGAACTAGAGGAAACAAGGTGTAAGATGCAGAAAAGTTAGTGGGCCATTAAAATATATAGATGTTGACAGATGTTCAGGAAAAGGTGTATGGAGCTGAATTCAAGGCCAATCCATGCATCAAGGCAGCTTGATCAGGTTAAGATGGAAAGGTGGCTCGCTGAAGAAAGATACCTTCTCAGTCAAAAACCATCCTGGAGAGCATTTAACTCGAGCAGGATCAGGTCGCAGTTAGTTCTGATAATGTTTTTACATCACTGGAACATGATAGCATGTGCTCACAGCAAACAAGTCTCAGGACAGGAGAAGGTGCTGCCAGAGACTAAGGGCATCATTATGATACTGCTTGGTCGGACCGCCGGCTGCTATTGAGGCGGTCTGGAGATTGCCAACAATTATGCAGGTGGTCCGACCACCCTATTGTGATGCTACTGCTGCGCTGGCGGTCAGAAACATGGCGGGGTATGCTGCCGCCATGAGAAAGGGCCGCAACACATGCCGGCACCGCGCATGCACCTCCGGCACATCCGTGCACCGTGTCATGCATGGCACAGAGTGCACAGAGGTTAGTGGGGGGCACTACATGTGCCCCCAGGGACACTTTCCCTAGGCCTACGATGGCCGGGGCCCTGTTTGGTGCCCCCCAATCCCTTTCCGACAACCTTTTCATGGTGCTGTTCACTCCATGAAAAGGCTGTTGGAAAGGGATATTGTAATCCCAACGGCAGTGCCAGCCTATGCACCGCTGCCATTCTAGGACGTAGCTCCGACTGCCGCCTCGTCGGGATCTCTGATCCTGGCAGAGGCAGTGGTCTTGCTCCCGACAGCTGTGGGTCCAACTGCCTGCACGGTAATGCGGCAGTCGGACCAAAGGGATGTCAGCGGTCAGACTGCCACCGACGGCCTGTTGGCAGTCTGACAGCCTCTATCATAATCAGGCCTTAAGTAGGATGTAAACTCCCAAGATCAACATCACACTCTCATCATATTATAGTAGAAAATGTTTTTAAAAACATTTCTTGGATGCGGCATGGTGAAAAACATATTTAAAAGACGGCTTGGTATCCTTGAAACTGCTTATGCATGCTTATAGTCAAGTATTTGTACGATAACGTTTTTATATCAGGTTCGTTTTTTGCAACAGGAGTAGATTGCAGACTGGGTTGGAAGGCTGCTTAATGACCTTAAAGGGGGTGCCCTCTGTAAGAACGGGTCTACTTTAGAGTCAACATTGTTGCTTCTGTGCAGCTGGTGAAAATCATTAAGGCAATGGTGCAGGGCCCTCAGAGGCCTCTGAGCAGAATGGCAAATGGTCACACCCTCTTAGCCCTAAGGAATACGTCACTACACCTACCAGGCTTTGCTTCTTATGACTTGTAGCACAGAGCATTCAGAACATATATCGATCCCATCACTCTACGCAGAATGGCTTCAGTGCTCCTGGGCAGATTAGAGCAGGCAGTCCAACTCGGGATAGTTTTCTTAGCCCTAAAAATGTTTTTTGGCAAGTAGCTCTGGCACAAAGTGCCCAATAACTCAAATGGTTCATAGTTTGTTGCCCACAGTTGGTATCCTCAAGTAGAAACTGTATGCATGACTAGTTGCACTCTACAGACTCTTGGGGAATCAATTACAGGATAATGTGAACTGTAAGCAATTTAAGTTGCTGTAATTAAAGCGAGGCCCTAAAAAACTACTGTATTAGTCCCCCCCACCCCCAGGTTCCAGAGGGGAGAACCTGGTCATCTCCAATGCATCAGGAAATCTATAGCATTATTCTCTGCCAACACTCAGTTGTGATAAGAAAAGTGATTCAAGGCCTTTCAAGGACCACAGCTGTCTGGATTAAGTTGTCTGATTCCAGCTTCTCACTTCTGAGACAGGAGGGCAATTGCTTGTGCTCCAGTGAACATTAAAGCAGGCCTCTCTACATGAATTAAATGGCGTACAGAAAGCTTCAATTGCTTCTAGCCCATCGTACCGCTATCTTAAGATTTGCCTGAGCCCTCAGAGCTGTGTTGCTAGCTCATGGGTGTAATTCAAAAGAGTGGACAAGCATGGCGACAGGATTTGTTTAGATACAAAGGGATTTCCCGTTTTGCTCAGAGAAGTCAAAGTCAACCACAATTATTTATTTTACAAACTTTTATTGAACAGTAAATTTACCATAAAACATCAAGGCTTTTATAAGATTAATTAAAGCACTAGAACAAGTAAGTATTATAATTATAAATGCAAATGGTATTTTCTAAAATTGGATGTGGATCATGAATATCAATTCCAAAATTTTGATGGTAGTAAGTATTGTGGTCAAAATATCATTGGCGAGGGTAAGTATATCATTTTTCTATATTTATTTTGAATTTTAAACTATTGTTTACTAAAGTACTGTGTTAGTTAATATCGTTTTCAGTATAGGAAAACGTTTTTATTGTGCTTAAAGATGGATTGTTAGTAATACTGTAAAATGTATCCTAAAATTAAAATTTTTGAATGTTTATTTTTTTGGGGTTGTGTTTTATTGGCTTATTGGGTGGGTAGTATTTTATAAAAAATGTTTTGTTTTTGATGTTTAAATTATTATTTTAGTTAATATTCATTTATTATGATATTAAACTATTGTATACATTTCTTATTTTTCGGGGGATTTCTTTTAATGCAGTAGTGAATTTTATTAAGGAATATGATGGATAGGTTTGACAATAAAACATTTTTTTGTTTAAGTATCTTTATTTGAATATTTGTTCAGTTTTTAAATAATGCTAAATATTAAAAAGTTAGATGAAAAATAATAATTAAAAATTATGGACAAATAACGAAATTTAATTGTTACCTTAATTATATTTTTTAATATATGAAATGAAATAATTGGTAAAATTGAATTTTATTTAAAAACAAAACTATTTCTATTTGTATCTTTAATAATAATAATATTTACATTTCATATATTTGTAATTAAATGCGTTATACTTTAAAAATATTGAGCGTCTCAATTCTAGTACATGTATTGAATGTCCCCAAATGTCTTCTTAACAAGTTCTTTATGATGGATATAAATCAAAATAATAATCTCTACCTATTTTGTTTTACCTAGTTCTCTACTTACTGTGACACAAAACATTTGGATGTATATACTACACTTCCACCAATAACAATGTTCTCTATTTCACAACAGGTTGATCTTGCACAGCACCTAGGCAGAGCTTGGCCACCAAACAGACTCCCACTTCACCCCTGGATGAAGCCCTCAGTGATGATAACACTCCTGGAGATGGATGAGCGTCGTGGCACATCTACTCAGCTTGGGAAGATGGCAACAGTGAATCTCACTGTGCCCACAACAACACCTCACACCCCAGTTGCAAAAACTCAGCGAACCCCCGTTTCCTCAACCTGTGAACCTAGAACAGCCGACACCACCTTGTGCCTCCCAGTCCTGGATCGTGAGGTGACAATCATGAACCCAGTCACAGAGGAACCAGTGGGAGAGGGCACCCTGGGCCAAGGGCACAGGCCCATGTGGGTAGGTTTCATGGGAGGGTAACTGTGGGCCCACTGAGTGAGGCCACTCACACCCAGGCCACCATCAACCACGTTTTGGGACCCTATCAGGACCCCCAAGATGTAATGGGCCAGGTCTTGACAGAAATCTGGGAGATGAAGCAGCTGCAGAGGGACAAACACCAGGAGCTGGCCACTTTCAACACCAACACAGGCCAGCTCATTGGGGGACATCAACACAACCCTCTGCAGGGCTTTTCCACCACCATTTACCTCTTCCTGCGGTCCAATGACATCCAGCCCATCGACATCTGCGGTAGCCACATAACATCACATGTGTATTTGTAAAGCGCACATTCTTCCAAGGGTATCTTGGTGCTGAATAACAGATGTTTATTGTTACCCAACTCAATGGTACTCATTTTATTGACCTCAGAAGGATTAAAGGCTGAGTGGACCCGCCGGTATTTGAACCTGGGACCATGAGGTCGAACACAGGCCCCTGCAGTGGATGCATTACCCCACTATGCTACCTGACCCGGCCACAGGAAGGGAGGCCCTGTCAGAGGAAAACTTGTCTGCAGACATCCCTGTCCACCAGCGGATCCCTCCCTCCCCTGCAGGAGGGGACGTCCATACAAAAATCCAGGAGGTGCAGATGGCAAGACACCCACCAACGCCAGTAAGAAACCTCAACCTTAATTTCCTCCAGTGTGTGCAACACATTCACTCTGTGGATTCATTCTTGACCCTTTTCCCTTTCTCATGGGAGTAGTATTTTAGACTTCAAGCAATTTGGCATCTACAACTATGGTTTCATTCACCATGACTGACTTCTTCACTCACTTTTTGTTTTCCCTGTTTGGTGGTTTTGCACAATGTTTATTTTCTTCTTGTTCACTGCAATACATTGACTAGCCAGAAACCAATTGCCTTCTATAGTATAACTCACATCTAGCAATGTATATATGTACTCCCATGTGAACTTTACCATGCCAACATAAGCTACTTGTGTAAGCATGGATATGTTGCATGTACACAATGTTTAACTCAGATTCATAACCATACCATGTCACACCAACACATACATACAAGTGTCTTGTCTTATTACATCTTTATTTCATTGTTCTAATCATAGGTTGCCATGATGTCAGAAACAGAGCAAATCATAAATGACTTAACAATTCTGTGTCAGTGATCACATTTTCAGGTGCAGACCTTAACACCATGGAAGGAGAGGATACATCAGACACATGGCAGTACAATCATTTCTGATCAAAGGCTCATTCCAATGAAGTGTTGCACTATCTGGTGGAATGTCACAAACAAATGTCAGTGATGTGCCAAAAACACTTTGGCCTACAATGAGGAGAAACATCAACAACTACATACGGTTTCTATACAATGAGGATTTAGCCAATGTGAAGGGAGACTAGAATGATTTGGCACCACCAGAACATTCTGTTGGAGCACATGATACCACACATATAATGTTAATATCAGTGAATGAAAAGTGCAGGCCCAACAGCGGCAATACCAGTAATTGCAATGTCAATGTCAATGTACGCCATAAACTACGCACGCATAACAATGTCAAAACTAGTAAATGCAATGTCGATGTACACTATGAAACTTTACGCATAATAATGAGAATGTCGGTAAATATGACATGAATGACTGCCATGTTCTATGCACACGCAATAACAACTTCATGTCATTGCTGTCAAATTTAGTCAGAGATAGGTGGTCAGACAGGCTCTCCAACCCAAGCCAAACCGATTCATAGGTCACTAGTGGGGTGACACTCAGCCCGAAGACAAACACGCAACCAGGGGAAACCCTGATCGATCCCACAGATAGGCAGCTACACCACAAACACGTTCAAGGAAATTGGCCCCAAAATACACGTTTGGCCAAAAGCTCATGTTCCCAAATACCACAAAGTTAGATGCCACATGTAGTTAGGAACACTCAGTCAATCAGGACACAGAATGCACACCACACGTATTGATCGCGCGCTCCTCGTGCCAGACATCTGGACACATACACACTGACCCACACAAGCTCTCCAGAAGGTCGAGAGCCACCTGTGTCCCCATTATCAGATGGTTGTACTTATAGTTTATGACTAGGCCAGGAACCTCATGCTCTCTAAGAATGTGAAAATTGGTTTATTGTTCCTCAAAACTGTAAATATAATTGGCCAAAACCT
The DNA here is from genome assembly GCF_964204655.1 of Triturus cristatus. Lineage (NCBI taxonomy): Eukaryota > Metazoa > Chordata > Amphibia > Caudata > Salamandridae > Triturus > Triturus cristatus. Next base: position 504,979,957 of record NC_140582.1, read on the forward strand.
CTGTACGTTGAGACTGTCTTCAGATGCTACTCTGTCAATGCTCTCCCGGTCCCTGAGTTTAATTAAACCAACTTGTTCCTGTTTTGCCAAACGCCTCTTGTCTTTTCATTTTTTCAATGTAAATTCATATCCGAGCATCCTTTTGGCGATCCAGATAAGAGAGATCGGTTTATCAAGGCAGACTGCTGTCGAAGGACTAGGACCCATGCCCGAATGTATTCACATCTGCACAAGGAGATAGGTGAGCAGACGCCATATTTGATTCAAAGTACTGCTGAATCCGCGGGGCGTATGGCCATCCGGAGGCCGCCGTCACAAGGGTAAGAGACTACAGGCCACATGTACACATTTTGGAAATAGTGATTACCTAATTGCGATTTTTTGTGAATCTCAATTAGGTAATCGCTATTCCTAATGTATGAAACTCCATGAGTTTCATATAGTGATTCCCAGTGGGTTGCAAATCGACCTACCTCATGAATATCAATGAGGTAGGTCACAATGGGATTGCTAAAATCACAGGGATGGTGGCCTGCTGGGGTCAAATCAATCATTTTTCTTAAATAGCCCATGTTCCTTAAAAGGAAAACCGGTGCATTTAAAAAAGAAAAATTACTTTAAATAAATAAAATAAATTAGAGCAGGCAGTGGTCAGTGGAACCGCTGCCTATTCTGAAAAAATGTTTTTACTACCATTCCCAGAGAGGAAGGGGTCCCTTAGCAAACGGGTTACAACCTACTTGAGGTAGGTTGTAAAATGTGAATGTTTTGCTACCGCATTTCAGTTGCAAAACATTCTGACATATAACTGCAATTCGGTATTAGGAAGGTGACGCCCTAAAAATACACAATCGATAAGCCATTTTGCGATTTGGTAATAGGTTACCGAATCGCAAAATAGGATTTGGTACATAGAAATAGTGTTGGACTTGGCCCTTTTTGTAGGGACATCCCTGAACTTTTTACCTTCCTCCTAGCCTTTTTTCTGACATTGTGTTGGTGGTTTTAGGACTCTGGGCACTTTAGCACTGCTGTCCGGTGTAAAGTGTGTGTGCTCTCTGTGATAGACATGGTAAGACTGGTCTACACCTGTTTGGCATATTTAATTTACCAGCCCCTTGTGAAGTGGTATCTCAGATACCCAGGGCAAGTAAATTAAATGCTACTGGTGGGCTTGCAGCGCTGATTGTGCCACCCACCAAAGTAGCCTTTCAAACCTGTCTCAGGCCTCTGCCATTGCAGGGCTTGAGCGCGCAGTGTTACTGCCGCTGTGACGTGACACCTAAAGTGTGTGACACGTCTGTGACCCCCCTTCTTTTACTGCATGTCAGCCACACCTAAGGTAGGCCCTAGCTAGCCCTATGGGCAGGGTGCATTGTAGATAAAAGGTAGGACAGGTACCTTAAGTGCGTGACATGTCCTGGTAGTGACAAACAGCCATTTTGGTTTCTCACTGCTGTGAGGCTGCACTCTCATAGGAATGCATTGTGGATTCCCTGATAAATGTTTCAGTGGTAATTCCTGATCTGAGAGGAGCAGCGTGGTCACGTTTGGTATGTTTGGAATAGTAATTATAAACGCTGCGCAATGGCGTGCGCAGATTTATTATCACTATTTTAGAAATGCCACTTTTAGAAGTTGCCATTTATGTGTGCTATGTGTCTGCCTGCCTGATGTGTATTGCTTGTCTGGTTCTGGAGTGACAGGGGCTGGTGAGGTGTGTGTGGCTCCAGGGAGGGCAGGGTGAGTCAGCGCTAGGCTGAATAGGAGATCTGCATTTGGAGTAGTTGGAGGAGTTGTCCCCTGACCCTGAATAGGTCTGTGCCTGCCTGGGTGAATGCCTGCTCCGCCCCCCTGTAGAGTGTCTGATGACCGAGCCCCCACCTGACAAAGGAGGGTGTGAGCACTGTATCACAAAGTGCTCCACCACCCCAGAACCAGTTGATGCTGGTTCCCCCAAGCCCTGTGCCAAGGCATACAAAGAAGAAATACTGTATAAATATTGGAGCTGTGAACCCCATGTTTGTGCACTTCCTTGTGACTTTGGGACTTGCTGCTGCTGGGCCCCAGGAGGAACCGCCACGAGGGACTCCCTCCCTGCTGGAGGGCCTTGTGAGCTGGCTTGCCTGGGCCATGGGGGCTTAGCGCCACATGAGCGCTGAATTTCTAATCCTGGAGGAGTTCTGGTGGCCTGCAGCGCTTGGTTGCGTGGTGTCTGGGGGTGCCCACCCCGCAATTGCCAGCCTTAAAGAGCGGGAGCCCACACCGCATTGGTGAATTGCCGCCGAAAGGAACTGCTACAGCCTGAGCCGAAAGTCAGGCAGACTGCCTGGTTGTGGGTGGGGCTCTGCCGAGGAGCTAAAGTGAGCCTCGTGGGCTCGCATCCCCAGTAAACTGCCAGAGGGTGGCGGCGGCGGAGCGACGCCGGAAGTCAGGCAGAAGAAAAGCCTGGTCAGGGCGTGACGAGCTGAGGAAGAGATTTCGCTCCGTGCAGGCCTGCCCCGACCTGCGGAGAAAGCCTGTGTGCATGCAAAGTTGAGGGCTCCACCGAAACTCGCAGGGCACGACGAGGGGACCAGAGGAGTCTAGAGAGGCCCCGGTGAGTGAGAGCCTGTATGGGAGCATTGTCGGTGCCTACTGGTGCCTGCTGACAGGGGAGGGCATGGTGTTCTCCTTTCCTGATGGGCTTACAAGAGGAGCCCCGGTGAGGGGGGCTCCCAGAGCACCTTGGGGGTGCCGATTTCCAGGCAGCATAGAGGCCCCGGTGAGGGGGTGCTAAGGAGGCATGGTAGGTGCCAGTATTTTTTGCTCATCACAGCTGCACCGCAGAAGCATGGGCAGCTGCATCGTGGGGGCAACTTTGTCTTTAGAGTCCCAGTGGGGGCTCAGGGGGCACTGCAGTGCAAAAGGTGATTCCTCAGCTGCATCACAGGAGTGTGGGCAGCTGCAAACTGGGGGCAATCATGATTTTTATGATAAGGAAGGAGTGAGATGCACTCCTTGGCCCTAGTGCGTAACGCAACTCTTTTCTGCTGCTTTGACAGCCAGAGTACTACTTGGGATGCCCTATACTTGCAAGCCCTGACATTTGGGACAGAGGGCATTTTGAGCCCCAGAGAAGGCCAGTTGGCCTGGGGTCATTTTGGTGATATTGGTAGAGCTACGAGGGTGCATAATATGTTTATGCTCAGTGTGATGTATGCAATTGGGGAGTGATACTATGGTGCACTCCTAAATGTGATTTATGCTTATGATGTTTATGCGTAATGTGTCTTATGCTTAATGTGATGCAGACATAATGCATTTATGTTGCTAGTGCAAATGCTGAGTACAGTATTTTGCCAGTAGTTACTGGTTGTGCTTAATATTTGCTACTTGTGCTTTGTGATGGTTCTGACAGTGGCCCCAGTGGCCCTGTCATGTATATAATCCCCTGTAAATTACTACCTGGTGCCAGTTGGCACAGTGTATATGTGTGGTTATGATCTAATGTGTTTTAGATAACATGAAGGCTATTTTTTATATAACCTTTTGTGGAGTTTTTATCGTAGTGTGCCTACTGTGTTGCTGCTGTGTGTGTGTGTTGCGCAATAGCTTTACACATTGCCTGTGGGATAAGCCTGACTGCTCGTGCCAAGCTACCAAGGGGGTGAGCAGGGGTTATTTTAAGCGTGTAACTCCCTTGCCCTGACTAGAGTGGTGGTTTCTGCCTGGCTTAGGCGCAAGCACTAGCCAACACGAAATCCCATTTCTAACTAAATAGCCTTTTTTTCTGGTCGCGAACAGCCAGATTATGTGAATCGGGCTGTTTGCAACCTTAAAATAGGTACATACATGTGACCATTCCTCTGATCCTTAATCCCAGAATGTGGCTTATGCCAAACTAAGACAAGCGTGTATATCACATTTTCCCTAGTAAGTACGCTAGAGAAGAAGCAGGTAGTTTGCATTTTTTTGCATGAACCGTTGAGCATTACACAACTGGTACACCCCTGGCACTTGGTGTGTAATTTAGGGCCACTCTTTTTTTTGCTTGAACCTTTGAACGTTACACAACTGGTACACCTCTGGCCCTTGGTGCGTTATACACGGGCACTTATTTATTTCATTTTAACCGCTGTGCGTTACACAACTGGTGTGCAGTAGGCCCTTGGTGTGTTATATAGGGCCACCACTTTGATCATTGTTTTTTAGTTAGAAGAGTTTTCTTAGGCACTGTCAGTTTCTTAACACTGACACTGTCTGGAAGAAGTGAAGAGGTGGATTTTTTCGCTTAGACCACTAGGTGGTATAGCAGAGGTATGCATGACCCCTACGTGTGATATAGGGTGTAATTCAGATGTTAGGGATAACATTTGGACCGTGGTGAAAAGGTGTCTCTTGTGTTTGGCCAGAGAGGGCTGATAGCTGTCAGGTTGTTCCTATTTCTCTGCACAAATTGTTGCTATTTGTTGTCCGTGAGCTGATAGTGACAGATTATCGGGCTCACTTAGCTCTGTGTACCACACAGAGTCTCCACTATCCTCGGGCTGTAGGCGCTATGAAGAGGCTAAGATTTTTATGGACAAAATTATCATTTTTCTGTCGATCTTTTCTCTTCTAGTTTCTTTTAGGTTTTCAATTTACGCATTATTGATGCTGTGGTGGTGTTAAAATTTTGCAATTGTGTTACATGTTTGAATGCTATGCTATGCTATGCTAGTTAGTTTATGTCCTTAAGAAATAATTTTAAAAAAATCTCCACATATTAGAATTCTACATTTGCTATTTTGCTGCTAAAAATCAACTCGTACTGCTCTGAAGTAACCAATGCACTTTCTTACAGGTTGTTACTATTTCATTGCATTTGTCTTTGTCAATTATCAAGCGCTTTTATGATGCATTATTATTATAGGGCTACAACATCCTCAATAGATTGTGGCCAGTACAGTCCCATGTACATTGTTTCCCCACAACCAAAGTAGAATTTGTAATTATTTAAAACTTTGAAACAGTCAAAGGTTTGTAAATTCCCTAACAAGTTTCCTTATCCATCATGGAGACACCGCTAGACCACATCCAAGCTAGGTTTCCCATACAGGCTTAGAAACTAGAGAAACACTGCCATGAGGGGCACGCCCATACCAAGGCGCATGCATCTCCCTGGCCTGAAGGGGGATTGTTCGAAACCAACATCGTAAAACACACATACACACCAGCTATGCCGGTCAGAAGCGGGCTAAACGAGAGGCTCTACTAGAACTATGAGACATCTTCGAGGTGGCTCCATCCTGTAAGACTATCCTCAAGCATGCACATGAGGCATCCGCATCTCCCCCACCATACACTGGAAGGGAAGTGCTCTCTTTGACGCCTGCTATCCCAGCCACCCTTGCACTGGGTAATACCAATCGACTGGTTGAGGAGGCCGGTAGGCCCCCACCGGGCAGCAAGCCAGCAGACCCAGGGTAGGGAGGCCAGCAGACCAACCAGCCAAGGCGAATTCCGCCCCTTCCCAGTCCGTTGCCAGGTTCCTTCGAAGTTCAACCCCCTCCCATCGGTCGAGGCACATCAAGCTCCAGTGGGATGAGGAGCGTACGCTCCTAACCGTCCCTTCAAATGCCTTCAAGTAAGAGGGAAGTTTGTAGCTGTTCTGGAGGAGGATACCACCAGTGATGGGGAAGATAGGGGTCCCAACCTTCCGAGGTCTGACACTGAGAGAGGAACCATAGGGTATGCCCCCCCAGGTTATGCTCAGGCTGAGGAGGAAGCATCAGGAGTGCTCCTGGGATCAAAATGCTACCCAGAAGAATAGCATGCAAAACTGAGCAAAGAAGGCAGCCCAGGTATGAGTTAGAAGAAAGGTGCAATCAAAAGTTAGAAAGAGAGAGAGCTCTCACCTGGGAAGCCCATCAGGAAAAGAGAACACCACACCCTCCCCTGGAGTTAGCCAGAGCAGGGCCCAGGGCTCCCTTGAGGTTGAGCCTGGGGAAGAGCCAGAAGAGAGGCCGCTAGCAGAAACCAACACTCCACGCTGCCGTCGACATAGGGGAGGAGCTGACCGAGAGATAAGAATTCAGGAGAGCCTAACTGAAACACAATTATGACATATGAGGGACAGAATGGCACCCTTACACGTGCACGAGAAAATCAACAGCGAGGACATCTACCCCTCCCCCTGAAGGCGTCGATCAGGCAAACTGACCCCTAGAGAGATAGTGCTCAGAAAAGAAGGCGAGGCCTTTGTGCAACCAATTTGCCATTTACTGGCCTGCTGGACCGAAAGGAAGGGCTAGTACGACAGACCTTGGCTGGAGGAGGGCTCCTTTGAACCAGAAGCCATGGCTGTTGCGTAAGACTGCATCCGGCACGGAGTGGTAGATCCGCGATGGAACTACCCCTACATGCAAGAATGCCTGAGAAGATGGGAGCACTACATCGGAGAGAAACCTATGAGCCGATCCACACCAAAATATGCCCGCTGCTACAGAAAGGTGTGTCATGGACCATATATGGGCCTTGGACACAGATGGACAAAGAAGGGCTCAGGAACAAACTGCCCCCATTGATGGACTGGGAGGGAAACTGGATCTCATGTTTTGAGAAAAATACAGCAGGAATTAACTTAGCTATGGGCAACATCAAAAGTCAGCTCAGCAGCCTCATCGAAGAGCAGACCGTCACTGTGTTTTTCCGAGCTCGCATCCCCGCAGTTACACTGATCAACACCAAGCATGACGGGCCACGTTCAACATTAGTCACCAGATATGGATGGCCCTGTGATAGATATTCCTGACAGCCCAGATGTAGAAAGATTGATGGCAGAAAGCATGACGCCTGGGAAGACCGTGACTGCCTTCCAAGACAGAATGAGGGAATGATTGGGACAAGAGACAGGACAGCCCTAGACTGACAAAAGTCTCCAGGTTGCATTCCTCTACAACATCCTCAAAAAGGGGCTGCCCCTTGAGATACAGACCGGACTAGACAGCGTAATAGCACTGGACACCACACCTTGACAGGAAATACAGGCCCAAATATGACATTACTACCGGAAAAGGACAGGGAAAAGCAGGAGCAGGCCTAGAGAGACACTGCCAAATTGGTCGCACAGAAGCTGAAAAAGACCGTCCTCAAGGGGGCCGTATTGGCCGCAACTATGCAGATGGCAGCAGTCATAAGGGAGCTTCACCTAGGATCCCGAAGGATATCCACCCAGTCCTAGCGGTTGAAGCCAGAGAAGGGGGCTAAAGCCTGGCTTCATAGTGTGCCGCTATTGTCACAGAATGGGCCACATGGCTGGCCGATGGTGCTTAAAAACATAACATTAACAGAAAGGAATAGTACACTGACAGCCACCACAGAATATACATCTCCTAAACCAAACTCAGAGGCACACAAGTGTATCGTACAATAAGCCTCAAGGAAATTAAGCTACAACCACCCCACTGCACCAGGGGCTGGGTGGTTTGTTGTACACATGGAAACCGCAGCAGGCAGGGAACTCGGCCCAACAAGCACCAGGGCTACAGCCATGGCAGGGAGGAGTAAATGTCTGGGCAGGTAATCTCTTTATGCAATAGTCCAATTCAAATGCACTGTAAATCTAAACCCCCAACTTGACCGAGCAGCTTATACTTTTCCTTACCTACACGACGAGGGAGCAGGGTGGCACCAACTGATGTATAAAAACAGCACCCAGGTCCAGCAGTCCAAGTCCAGCCTTGGACCAGCTATGTAAGTCTCACCAACCCCAGTGCTTCTAGCCAATGGAGACCCCCTTTTAGTTCCAAAATGAGGCAACGCTCAGGTGCCTGAAGCCAGGTTTTCTGTGCAGTTGGGGTGTTGAGATGACCCACAGAGCTCCATCCTCCATGTACAAATTTGGCACCAAGTTAATAGGGAAATTCCCCGGGGCAATCAGCCGTTTCAGTTCCTAGTCCCAGTCGCACATCTGACTCCCATTATAAGCAGAACATTCTGCTTCCTTTTCTACCCTGATGTTTCCAAAAAGAATCATCCAAAGTCTACTCATCAGATCATGCCCCTCCAGAGCAACAGGAGTAGTGTTTCACTGGGTGGAAGACCCACAGCATCCTAGATCCGAGGGAAAGGGGAGCGACAAGAGGAAAAGAGGTTCCATAGATGACCATCCCAGCCAACTGCACACAGTGCATGGGGATGTTTGCCACCGCACCTGGCTTGCTGAAATAAGATACACAGGGCCTCACAAACATCGTCAAATTAATCAATAGGCCCGATCCCAGTCATTGCCGCATCCAAATCAGGGGGGGCACAGAGCAGTATCTCAAACCCCACTGATATGCTACATTACAACCAGTCCTACATGAGACCCCAGGAAGGCACCCAATGACCTACTGGAAGATGCCCAAAAGTAGCCCAAAAAATAAAGTTTCCTGAAACAAGGTGTAGTCAAAACATCATTATATGCCACGTGCAGAGACCAGAGGAGCATTCACGTGACGTGACGAGAACATCGCAATTCACTTCCACTCACATTGCACACAGCCCATGCATGTCAAAAGGACACCACCTGCACCAGTAAATTGACACACACATATATTTAATGGAAGAATCCCACAAAGGAGACAACTCTCCCAGCCGCATCAAGGTGAGGGCGTGATAAAGTACTGACAAAGTAACGCTACCCATCTTAAACTGATCATTCACTAAAAACAGTCACCACCTCATTCCAGTATTTCACTAGAAAGTTTTGCACACAGTAAAAAGAGAAACATAGGAACTTTCTGGAAACTGTCTAACAATGTGTTTTTCCCAAGCTAACCTATATCGCACTGCTCTTATCCCACAGGTTCACAATAGAACCACACATTCACCATCGCCCCTTCAATCAAAACTCTAAAAAGAAGATCAACAAGGCCAGCTGCTCAAGAACACAGACTGCAAATTGACTTTCTGAACACTATTTTGGAGGAAAAAAAGGACTCCTTTTTGTACTACCGAGACAAGACACCTCTGGCCGCCCCGACAACAGAAAACACCCCTGAAGATCATCCCAACACCTACAAATGTTTTCCAAGTTATGTATTTTTATACTCTTGTATACCCTCTGGTTAGCAAGGGTACTCTTGCACCCCTTCGCAGCCAGAAATATGCCTAATTTCATATAACGTACTTCATCATTTTTGCAACACATGCACAGAGACCTCTCTTACCTCACTGACACCTAGGCTGAACCAAACGCTAGCATTCCTCATGCACTACACATCACACTCCTAGACAACACTTGGTAGCAGCACATGACTACCGTGGACACTCAAACCATGAACAGGTTGTGCTAAATATGTTTAATCACTCACCACACAGTTAGGCTTTACTTATCCCAAGAGATAGCCCCAGAGAAAGCAAAATGTCCCATCCGTTTGTACGTATGTAGCATTAGGGCCAAGATTCAGCCCTTTAGAGTAGAACCTCGCAGAACAGTAGTAAACATCACCTGTTATGAGACCAACCCCACGACACAGTACCTTTTTACTGAACCTTGTGACATTCAAACAGAAGTAGACAGGATAAGAAGAAAGGGCACTATAGGGGAGGAAACTGTTTGGTGCTGGGACTTTGTAGAAAAGAGCTCCTTGGAGGTAGCAAAACCACTGCACCAGTGCACAAATACGTCGACTCCCGCCTCTGTCTGCTGGTCAAGAGTGACCCTTAACATCTTTGGGGTCCCATTTTCTTAATGACAAGTGGACCCTGTATATCGAATTCCAGAGCTGGGCCTCTGACCTCGACCACACTAGGGGAAATGAGTGACATGGGAGGGGTTCAAACGCCAATAAAGACACCCCATGCCAGGAAATCTGTGATACCGAGATTAATAGGTACACATGGTTTGAGGGAAATGGGCAACCTCTAATTGTACAGAAACGTACACTGTATTGTTTGTGTTTCAGAGGCAAAGGAACCATACTGCTTGGTTCTGATGGGCACTGTGAAGTAATACTGCATATACCAGACCTGCAAATGGGGCACCTCCATGTTGATGGCTATGTATTGGCAGTCCGGCGAGTTTGTCTACACCCTGCTTGTCCCTGGATGGCAGGACCTCTGCACCCTCAAGGCCAGACACACTCCAACACTGGTCATGCCTGGTGAAGATCTGACTGAGTTGTCCCAACATTCGCTACAGAAGAAAACAACTCTGCATCAGAAGAAGAACTGCTGATTAGTTTGGATGGGCTCAGTACAAAGACATTCCAGACGAATTTAGACTGTTTTCTGAAACTCAGGTAAATGCAAGGGGTCGATACCCTTCTTCACCTTGCAAAAGAAGGCAAATTCACCTTATGGTGATGCAACATTGGTACATATTGGACTTGATGACCGCTATGGAGGGTGGGGTGTGTGACAAGATTGGTGCTTCCTTTTGTACTCTTATTCCTGGAAATGATCTTGAAAATGGGACTCTCGCTCTTGCTATCCAAGCACTGCATCGTCTACAAGCCGACATGAAGAAAGAGGGAGGTTCCCCTGAGCAGGACTGGTTTCATAATATTTTTCTTGGATTACCTTATGGATGTCGAAACTATTCACCTCATTACTTCCAGTTTTCATTTTTGTACTACTGTTGTGTGATTTCCTACAAGTGGGGATTTCCTGCTGTGAAAATGCAAATCTCAAATTGGTTCTATGCAAATAGCTAGAGAAAGAATAGTGTACACCACAGCAATACACACCATATTGAATAATGTGACTGTCATGACATATGAGGAAAATTAGATTGTTGAAAATTCAACTAGAGGGGGAATGTTAATATCGGTGAATGCGATGTCAACCTACACCCAGAAATGTGCAGGGCCAACAGTGGCAATACCAGTAAATGCAATGCCGATGTATGCCATAAAATATGCAAGCATTTCAATGTAGAAGCTAGTAAACACAGGGGCATATTCTCAAGGCTCTATCGCCGAGTTATCGGCAATTTATCGCAGCCAAAGTCGCAATAAATTTATCGCCCCATTCACAAGCTGGTGCAAACAGCAGATAACACCAGATTTCCGGCCAGAGCATCTGCAAAAAACATCGCCACATATGACCCCGGCAATTATCGCTAATGAGATACAGAGTAGGCGTTCCCGAGCAAAAAGCAGCGACAACACCACACCTCAACATTCTCAATGACCAGCCAGATCCGCGATAAGATCACAAAACATGCAATAAGGCGCGTTGGCAGCAGGAAACTAACCCCTGCTCTGACCTGGTGAAAAGTCGGACGACGACCGGCACCAGAAAAGGGAGCCTAGACCACAGCCACACCTGTAGAACAACAGATGCCATGGAGCCACTGATCATGTAGCTCGGAGCCCCAACAGGGCCACAACACCCACCACCACCACCCCCCAGGACTGCCCCCCCCCGGACCTCCTCCCCAGACCACCACAGAGGCAGCAGACAAAGACAGCGGACCCGCAGGAAACACACCAGCCTCACAAACCTAACACCAGACAATGTAATTGCCCACTACAGGCTCAAAAGGACAACCATCCTATGCATCCTGACGGCACCAACACAGCGGACAATCAACATCCTACCTCAGACAAAGCTGCTGGCTGTGCTGTGCTGCACCTGTTGACCTCTGGTACCTCCCAACCAACAACCGCCGGAGTCGTAGGAGTCTCACAGCCAGCCCCATCGAAGTCCCTCACACCTGTCCTGGATGCCATCATCAGCCTGGTACCCCAGTACCTATACGTCCCCCACAATGCACAGGAACAGCTGGAGACCAAGCAAGGACTATATGCCATAGCTGGATTCCAGCACGTGTTGTGGGTAATCAACAGCACACATGTCCTACTTGTGCCCCCTGGTGACACTGCACAGAATTACCTCAATGGAAAACACATGCATTCCATCAATGTGCAGGCAACAGTTGATCACTGGGGAATCGCCACCAACGTCGTCGCCAACTGCCCAGGCAGTGTGCATGATTCCACTTCTACCGACAGTCCATCATCAACCAGAGCTACCAGGATGGCACCCATGGAAATGCACTGCTCATTGGTAAGTACCAAATGAACACACCACACACCTCAACTCCACAACCATGCAACTCACAACACTGGGAATACACACGTTACAAACTCACATACAACATGCAAAACAACATGCCCACCCACCAGACACGACAGCACAACTTACTGTGGCAACCTGGGCTAGCCATGTACATGAGCCTTCAACGGCATGGCACATCAGCCACACAATAGCAGATTGTGGGGAGAGGTGGCGACCAGGCATGTGTGAAGGCGGCAAGTGACCCATGAATGAGAATGTACACAATGCCAAGTGTGGCGTGGATATGATGGCCAGACTGCAGTATGCAGACCACACCCATATACATGTCGACATGCACCGCTGGTGTATGGAGTGTAGTGGACAGTGGACGCACCCATGTCACCCCAGCCAGTGGGGAAGATCGCGGAAATGTAGCCTGTTACGTCCCCCCCGTAGGCATGAGCGGAGTGGGCTGGCCCAGCCAACGCCAAGCCAGCATAGGGGTGTGAATAAAAAGCACAGAGCCCTGGGCGTGGTTCTCTTCCGGAATGCCCAATGTCTCTGCCAGGGCAGCGCCTCTCACCCCGCCACGAGGTCGACGCCGTTGTCACGAGTGGAGTTGCCTGCAATGCTGTGCGCCTGCTGTACATCGGCCGCTGGTCCCCGAACCCGTCTTGCCTGCCCCAGCGCAGCCAGGCCTCACTGCTCACCTGTCGAGACCGGGGTGTGTCAAGGAGGGCCCACCACGTGCCAATGCAACCTCCAAGCTCGAGGCCCGTGACCTTGGCAGCCTGCTCAGACCATCACGGTCTCCTCGAGCAAGGCCCGCAGTCCGCCTTCCTCGTTGACGTACTCCACCGGCATACACAGCGGGCAAGTAGGTCACACATTTGGAACGGAGTCTTTATTACACAGTGGCAGAGTACATATTTATGGCTGATTTTATGTCACTATACTCCCTTCGATGTGGTGCCACCAAGTCTGTGTATGGCATTCCAACCACAAGTGTCTGTGGGCCCTCGCGGACTACTGCCCTCAACCCACACTGCGCTCGAGTAGGTCACACATTTGGAACTGAGTCTTGATTTCAACATGGCAGAGTTCATATCATTGCACGCCAGGAGAGGTGTAAGAGGAAGACGCGTTTCAGTCTGAAAGAAAAAAGGATCATCTCAACGGAGGTGACCGAGAACTACTGTTAGAAGGCGACCTCAGAGGAGACAGGGATCACCTTGAGACCTACCCTCGGGGTATCGTAGCCGGGCACGGGCGGGAGACTCCTCAGGGGAAGAGTCTCGGATCTAGGATCGTACACACTGCACCACACGACAAAGAGACACCACACTGTATGTTCTTGGGAACAGATCTTTATCTAATCAGCTTCGTAGGATCTTTATGATCAACAAGGTGGATATTTACAAATAGAGCACGGGCTCAAAGAGTCTCGGTAGGGATAGGGGGTAGCGGGACAGTCTTTGGGGATCCGGATCAATGCAGGGACGTACCCGGCGCACAACAATCCTCGAGCTGGGGGATACGCTGTGGTCATTGGGGTCCAGCCGGACCGAGGGAGTCTTTAGGAGCCGCGAGTCACTCAGCAGGGCTCAAGCACAAGGTTGGAGGTCTTACGATCTTCAGGGGAGCCGCGAGTCACTCAGCAGGGCTCAAGCACAAGGTCGGAGGTCTTACGATCTTCAGGGGAGCCGCGAGTCACTCAGCAGGGCTCAAGCACAAGGTCGGAGGTCTTACGATCTTCAGGGGAGCCGCGAGTCACTCAGCAGGGCTCAAGCACAAGGTCGGAGGTCTTACGATCTTCAGGGGAGCCGCGAGTCACTCAGCAGGGCTCAAGCACAAGGTCGGAGGTCTTACGATCTTCAGGGGAGCCGCGAGTCACTCAGCAGGGCTAAAGCACAAGGTCGGAGGTCTTACGATCTTCAGGGGAGCCGCAAGTCACTCAGCAGGTATCAGGTGTTCCAAGGTTGCAAGGGAGCCACGACCATGTCAGCAGGGCTCTCGTCGTTCCAGAGTCGAATCTGCCGGATAGTCCCAGAGCACCCCTTGTTATAGGTCAACCCCTCTTTGATGTCCGGAGTCTGTGTAGGCAGGGGTCTTAGCACCTGGGGGTCACTCGTTGGAGCTTCCTGCCATGTCGTCCTTTGATCCTTTCAGGGTCGGGTCGGGAGGAGTCCCAGACACACAGCAGGCGTGGAGCCAGCCCTCAGGGAGGCCGGAGGGCCGATCAAAACCCATCTCCCAAGGGGAGGTCAGAGGTGCGATGGAAACTGCTCCTCCCTTTCTCACTCCGTGGGAGCGCGATGTCCTCCAGCTGGGGCGTTGCCTCTAGGCCTGGGTTGCGCTGGAGCCGGGTGGCCATTGCAGGTGCATGAAGTGGGCACGCGGGCTCTGTGGTGCTGGGAAGATGGAGGGCACGGATGGGGAAGTCCGGGTCGGGTGTGTGTGGGTTCTGGCGGGAAGGACCGGCTAGGCCGTGTACTCGGGGGCTGAATGAGGTGCACGGGTCAGGGTGTGTGGCTAGGGGTCAGGGATGGCCATGCCACAAGGCCGGGTCTAACACGCGTCCCCCCCAGCTGAAAGCCGGAGAGAACTACCCATCCTCTTGGGGGTTCTCTTCGCTGAGGCGGAAGAACCGGGAGAGGCCATCAGCGTTGGCGTGGTCAGTACCAGGGCGATGCTCTACAGTGAAATCCATCCCCTGGAGGGAGATTGACCACCGCAGTAGTTTGGGGTTTTCTCCTCGCATCTGCATGAGCCATCGCAAGGGGCGATGGTCGGTTTGGGCTTTGAAATGGGTGCCGAACAGATAGGGTCGTAATTTCTTGAGGGCCCAGACTACGGCGAATGCCTCGCGCTCAATGGTGCTCCATTCCTGTTCTCTGGGTAACAGCCTTCGGCTGAGGAAGGCTACGGGCTGGCCTAGGCCTTGGTCATTCAACTGTGACAGGACTGCCCCAATGCCATGCTCGGAGGCATCAGTTTGTACCACAAACTCCTTGGAGTAGTCAGGGGCCTGGAGCACAGGGGCAGTACACATGGCCGCTTTCAGGGCATCGAGCGCCTCCTGGCAGGCAGAGGTCCACTGCACTTTCTTGGGCTGTTTCTTGGACGTGAGTTCCGTGAGGGGACCGACAAGGCTGCCGTACCCCCGAATGAATCTCCGGTAGTAGCCGGTGAGGCCCAGAAAGGCTCGGACCTCCGTTTGGGTAGTGGGTGGTTCCCAGGCTAGGATGGCGTCGATCTTAGGCTGCAGAGGGGTGACCTGCCCGCTTCCGACCCAGTGCCCTAAGTAGACCACCGAACCTTGCCCAATCTGACACTTGCTGGCTTTTACTGTGAGGCCTGCCTGGCTCAGGGCCGTTAGCACCCTCCGGAGGTGCTGGAGGTGCTCACTCCATTCTGAACTGAAAACCGCGATATCGTCTAGATATGCGGCACTGAACTTTTCCAGCCCGGCCAGGACTCTATTTACCAGTCACTGAAAGGTGGCCGGGGCATTTTTCATCCCGAAGGGCATCACGCGAAAGCGATAGTGCCCATCCGGGGTGGAGAAGGCGGACCGCTCCTTGGCTCCTTCTGTGAGCGCAATTTGCCAGTACCCGCAGGTTAGATCGAATGTGCTGAGGAAATGAGCAGACCCGAGACGGTCAATGAGCTCGTCTGCTCGGGGGATGGGGTGAGCGTCGGCTCGGGTGACTTCATTGAGTCCCCGGTAGTCCACACAGAATCGGAGTTCTGGGGCGACACCGGGGGCAGCTGCTTTCAGGACCAGTACCACGGGGCTGGCCCAGGGGCTGTCTGAGGGTTCGATCACCCCCAAGGTCAACATCTTCGAGACCTCGGCCTGAATGCAGGACCGGACTCGTTCAGGGACTCGGTAGGCTCGGTGCTTCACCGGCGGGCTGTCTCCGGTGTCCAAGTCATGGACACACCAGTCGGTGACTTGGGGGACAAGAGAGAATAAGTCGGGGAACTGCCCTAAGAGCTGGCGGCAGTCCTCGCATTGCTGTGAAGTGAGGGATGGAGAGAGGTTCACGCCTTCCACGGAGCCATCCTTCTCCTTGGTACATAGGAGGTCAGGGAGGGGATCTGACTCCTCTTCGGCCCCGTCATCGGTGGCCAGTAGTAGACTCAGCTCTGTCCGCACGAAGTGAGGCTTGAGGCGGTTCACGTGCAGGACCCGAAGGGGGTCCCGAGGTGACTGGACGTCCACCAAGTACGTGACTTGGCTCTTCCGCTCAACGACTTTGAAGGGCCCGGTCCATTTATCCTGGAGGGCGCAAGGTTTCACTGGGGCCATGACCCATACCTGCTGGCCCGGCTGGAACTCGACCAGAGTGGCATTCTGGTCGTACCAGCGCCTCATTTCTTCCTGGCTCGCCTCAAGATTGGCCTCGGCCAGTTCTCGAAACTTCCTAGTCTGGTTTCGGAGGGTCAGAACGTATCGGAACACATCTCGGGGGGGGTTTCGGGGCGTCGCCTCCCACCCTTCCTTGACCAGGCTGAGGGGTCCCCGGACGGGATGCCCGTAGAGCAACTCAAATGGGCTGAACCCCAAGGATTTCTGGGGGACTTCCCAGTAGGCGAACAAAAGGCAGGGGAGCAGGACGTCCCACTTGCGCCGGAGGGGCTCTTCCAGGCCCGCAATCATCCCCTTCAGAGTCCGGTTAAACCGCTCTACTAGGCCATTTCCTTGGGGATGGTACGGGGTGGTGAACTTATAGGACACTCCACATTGTTGCCACAGGGACGTCATGTATTTGGACATAAAGTTGGTCCCGCGATCGCTCACGACCTCGCGGGGAAAACCCACACGGGAAAAGATCCCCATCAACGCCCGGCCCACCACGGGGGCTGTGATGGTGCGTAGGGGAGTAGCTTCAGGGTATCGGGTGGCATGGTCCACTAGGACGAGGATGAAGCGGTGACCTTGTGAGGTTGGGGGGTCCAGGGGCCCCACGATGTCGATCCCGACCCGTTCAAAAGGGGTACTGACGACAGGGAAGGGTTGGAGGGGAGCCTTGCGCTTTCCTCCACGTTTCCCACTAGCCTGGCACGTGGGACAGGACTTGTAGTGGGTTTCTACATCTGCTTTCATTTTAGGCCAGTAAAAGTGAGTCACTAGGCGACTGTAGGTTTTGTCTTGGCCCAAGTGGCCTGCAAGGGGGACATCGTGGGCCAAGCCCAGGAGGAAGTCTCAGAAGCGTAGGGGTACCACCAGCACCCGGGCTGATCCTAGCTCCACCGACTTCTGCTCGCTGTACAAAAGGTCATTTTCCCAATATAACCGGTGTGTTCCAGATTGGTCGCCCGCGGCTTGGGCCTCTGCTTGCTGCCGGGGTCCGACCAGGGAAGGACAGGTAGCTTGCTCCTGGCAGAACTCCTCTGGGGAGGGGCCCCCTTCGTGGCGCCACTGGGCCAACTCGGCAGATCGCCTAACTCTGCGGTCTGTGTGGGGTCGGAAGGTAGGGGTTCGTCGCTGGTGACAGATTCTCCTCGGGGGGAGATGTGGGGGACCTCGTCTGGGACAATCCTGTCCTCGTTGGCAGGTGCGTCCTCGACTTCCCCAAGGGGGGGCAGTCGGGCCGCCATAGATCGGGTGGTGGCGCACACCCACTCGGGGAGACCCATCATCCCTAGGTGGGTCTTGCACTCGACTTGCTTCCAGGGGGAACTTTCCAGGTCGTTCCCCAGGAGACAGTCGAGGGGAGGTTCTTACTGCTACTTTCAATTTACCAACCACTCCTCCCTATTCAAAAGGCACCAGGGCTACCTTACAGAGGCTCTCAGTGTTGTCAGCTGCAATTACAGGGCAAAATATATTGGGGAGGACCTGGTCTTCGTGGACTAAGTGGCTGAGGACACCGGTGATGCTCGCCCCGGTGTCACGAAGGGCCTCTACCTGTTGGCCATTGATCGTCACTAGCTGCCCGTATTTCTTCGTGTTGGAGGGCAGGAGGCTCCCAGGGACCATTTCTCTGTCTCCTAATGATACTAAGGCCATGGTGGCGGGTTCCCACTCTACGGTCTCCTCAATCTCCTCCCCTAGGGCTACATTGGCTATCTGTCTGGCTGGGGGGGCTGTAGTGGGGACGCGCAGGGCCATGGGGAATTCGGGGTCATTGGCGTAATGCCCGGGCTTCTGGCAACGGAAACAGGTGATGGTCACCCGGTGCCCCCGTCTCACGGGTGGACCGGATACAGCTGGTGGGGGTGCCGGGAAGTGCGGAGGTTGGTTTTTCGGAGGACCGGACTGGGATTCTTTCAGCCCTCCCTGGTTCCCCCCCCCTCTCTGGTGGGGTGGTCCCTGACTGGCTCGGGGGTATTCTCCTACAGGGCCCCGGGAGACCCAGGTGTTGGTCCAGCGATCCACCTTGACAGCCAGCTTCCTCGGATCCGTGAGCTTGCTGTCGAGCAGATGCTGGCGTAGTTCCACAAAGCAGTTCGCGGCTAGGTGTTCCCATAACATGAGGTGGTTACTTTGCTGCCCTTAATCCACCCGTCGAATGCACGGCTGAAAAAGTTCACATACTCCACCCACGTGGTGCCAGGGATCTTCGCGCAGTCCCGGAACCGCTGGCGGTACATCTCCAGGGTGAGGCCGTACCTTGTGAGGAGGGCCTCCTTCATGTGGCTGTAGGAGGTCTGCATGGTGGAAGGTAGGTCGAGCAGGGTGTCTCTCCCCTCGCTCAAAAATCGGCCCCACAACCCGGCCCCCCAATCCTTCTGCGGGACTCTGTGTGAGGTCATGGCGACCTCGTAGGCCTTGAACCATTGTTGGATGTCATCGTTTTTGTAATATTCCTTGACCACATCTTTGGGCATGTGGACCTTCTGTTCCGCCAGGGGGGCTGCCCCTCGGTTCTACGGGGGTCGAGCTTCTTCGCTCCTTGCTTTGAGTTCGATTTCTTTCAAGCTGCGTTCGTGCTTCAGTTGAAGTCTTCTTCCTTCGTTTCTTCTCTTCTAGTTCGCCTTGTACTCGCATCTGTTCCACTGCTAGCTTCTTCTCAGCTAATTTCAACTCGCCCTCGATTTTCAGTTTGGCCAGTTCGAGTTCGTGATTACGACTTCTCTCTCTGTCTGCGAGTTCTTCCGGGGATAGACCCCCGTCTGGTACGAAGCTTCGTACCTGGTTGCTGCTGCTTTCTCTTTGGGAGAGTCCAGCTTCGTCGTGGAGCTCCACTGCTCCTTCTGGGCGGGGGGCTCCGGATTCCACCCAAGCTTTCAGTGCCTTCTGCATATCTTCTTTGGTGTTGAGACCAGTGGTAGCGATTTTTAGTTCTTTGCAGAATTGCTTCAGTTCTTTGTGCCTGTACTCTTCCAGTTGTTCCGCCTGGAACACATTACTCGCGTTGGTTTCTGTGAGACTCATGGCGTTTTCTTCTGCCGTCTTTGCGGGTAGTGCGTCAGCCATTTACGGTACGATCTC
This sequence comes from Triturus cristatus, assembly GCF_964204655.1. Lineage (NCBI taxonomy): Eukaryota > Metazoa > Chordata > Amphibia > Caudata > Salamandridae > Triturus > Triturus cristatus. The sequence continues at coordinate 504,999,413 of NC_140582.1, forward strand.
TAGATTATGGGCCCGAATCCCGTCGCTTGCCACCAATGTTAGAAGGCGACTTCAGAGGAGACAGGGAGCACCTTGAGACCGACCCTCGGGGTATCGTAGCCGGGCACTGGCGGGAGACTCCTCAGGGGAAGAGTCTTGGATCTAGGATCGTACACACTGCACCACACGACAAAGAGACACCACACTGTATGTTCTTGGGAACAGATCTTTATCTAATCAGCTTCGTAGGATCTTTATGATCAACAAGGTGGATATTTACAAATAGAGCACGGGCTCAAAGAGTCTCGGTAGGGATAGGGGGTAGCGGGACAGTCTTTGGGGATCCGGATCAATGCAGGGATGTACCCAGCACACAGCTCACAATCCTCGAGCTGGGGGATACGCTGTGGTCATTGGGGTCCAGCCAGACCGAGGGAGTCTTTAGGAGCCGCGAGTCACTCAGCAGGGCTCAAGCACAAGGTCGGAGGTCTTACGATCTTCAGGGGAGCCGCGAGTCACTCAGCAGGGCTCAAGCACAAGGTCGGAGGTCTTACGATCTTCAGGGGAGCCGCGAGTCACTCAGCAGGGCTCAGGTGTTCCAAGGTTGCAGGGGTGCCGCGACCATGTCAGCAGGGCTCTCGTCGTTCCAGAGTCGAATCTGCCGGATAGTCCCAGAGCACCCCTAGTTATAGGTCAACCCCTCTTTGATGTCCGGAGTCTGTGTAGGCAGGGGTGTTAGCACCTGGGGGTCGCTCGTTGGAGCTTCCTGCCATGTCGTCCTTTGATCCATTCAGGGTCGGGTCGGGAGGAGTCCCAGACACACAGCAGGCGTGGAGCCAGCCCTCAGGGAGGCCGGAGGGCCGATTGAAACCCATCTCCCAAGGGGAGGTCAGAGGTGCGATGGAAACTGCTCCTCCCTTTCTCACTCTGTGGGAGCGCGATGTCCTCCAGCCGGGGCGGCGCCTCTAGGCCTGGGTTGCGCTGGAGCCGGGCGGCCATTGTAGGTGCATGAAGTGGGCACGCGGGCTCTGTGGTGCTGGGAAGATGGAGGGCACGGATGGGGAAGTCCGGGTCGGGTGTGTGTGGGTTCTGGCGGGAAGGACCGGCTAGGCCGTGTACTCGGGGGCTGAATGAGGAGCACGGGTCAGGGTGTGTGGCTAGGGGTCAGGGATGGCCATGCCACAAGGCCGGGTCTAACAACTACCAACAACTACCCTGGTGTCACTAACTCTGTGCATCGCAAGCCGACGACACGTTCTTGTGGGCCCCTGCTGACCATGCCTCCGGCCTACACTGCGGTCAAGTAGGTCACACGTTTGGGACTGAGTCTTGATAATACAATGTCGAGTACACATAGTAATGGAGCGTTTAAATCGCTAGACTCCCTTCGATGTGGTGCCAACAAGTCTGTGCATAGCATCCCAACCACACGTGTCTGTGGGCCCTTGATCACTACGCCTTCTGCCTACACTGCGATCCAGCAGGCCTCACACCAGTCTGTACCAGGCAGGACACTTCATTGTCGCTGACTGAACACCCGCTCAGCTCTGGTGCCTCTACCTCCGTCAACCGCAAGTCACCCTCACATGCCATTTCAACGTCGTGTGTTAGAGTTCCAGGAGGAGCTCGCTGAACAGCGGTTGACCCTCGCTGACCGCTGCTTCAGGCATACAGTGTGGTCGAGTAGGTCACACTTTCAGAACTCAGTCCCGATTCATTAATGGCAGATTTGATATAATTGTACAGGCCTCATCGCAGACTGCATCCCCTTTCAGCTCCAGTGCCACTAAGTCCATTCCCCGACATCCATGGACACTTTCTGGTTGAACTTTGGTGGCGACTGAGTCTATGGACTGGGGGTTGTCATCATCATCATGTCGGTGATACTAACTTGGTGGCAAAAACGAGGTAGTAGCATTCCTCCGCTTCCAGACGGCCTCTCCCTCTGCGTCATGCCCTGGAGGACACCTTCCACTGTCCCCCGCAACCCTTTGCCACATTCACCTTGGACATCGAGGAGGACCCGCTCAGCTTGCGTGGCCCTATCTCACTGCACCGCAAGTCACCATCCCGTGGCAGTGTGCCTGTGCCGGCCGCAGTGCATCCGGGGCTACTAACTCTGCATCTCTAGTCAGGGACCCTGTCTGCTGAGATATTGGGTGGCCTCTGAGACGATGGCCTTGGGTCATCATTGCCATGTGTATGTGGCCCTGCACTGTCCGCTGCCTCTGGCCTCAACTGTGGTCCACCAGGGCTCACACATCAAATCGAGTCCTGACCGGCCCGGACGTCCCATCACCGCAGGAGGCACACGCCACCACCACCAGGACCACCTCCAAACACCAACTGCCAGAGTCGAAAGTGTCTTACTGCCAGAGTTGCTCACACCTGTTGTGGATGCCAGCATCTGCCTGATACTCTGCTCAGCACTACAGGTGCCACTAACTCAGTGAACCACAGCTCATTGACACTTCTGTTTGCTCATTGGGTGACCTCTGTACTTGCTCCGGTTACCACCATGATGCTCCACAGTTGTCTCTGTAATGCTGGTGTTTTCTGTTTCTGTTTTAATAGTGTTCACTGTTGTAGTTGTTGCCAGCACCAACCACTCCTTGCAGTTTGACTTACACTCACTCTACACACATCCAGCACAGGTTTACACTCACCCCACACACATCCAGCACAGGCGTCACAGTACATGTGACCCTGCCAATAAAGGGGCCGGGTGCACGTACCCGTAGCCAGTCCCACAAACTATCTGCGTGTGTCTGTGTGGTCATAATGTATGCATGAGGGCCCCGGGCCCTACAACATTACATTGTGCTGTGTACAGCGGACGCTACCATGTCCCCGCTGGCAGCGGGTAAGACCTTGGACATGTAGCTTTGTCGTCACCCACTCAATACGTAAGTGGAGTGGACTGGGCCGTCGTACGGAGGTCCGGAGTGGGTGTGTGAATGATAATTCTGGGGCTCTGGGCATGGTTCATTACAGGACATGTGCAAATGCATGTGTCTCTGTCGCAGGTCTCCTTTGTGGGGTGTTGGTGGTCCCTGATGGGACTTAGACACCAACGTATGTGGTCCAGTTTGGCTTCCATGAGCTCTGACCCCACCCGCACCTGTTCGGCCACCTCCTTTTGACATTCTGACACATGGCATTGGAATGCGATGTTTGCCTCGGTGGAGTGTTGGGAGCCAGCCGTGGTGGCGGGTGCTTCCTGCTGTGTGGTCTGTGCTGGGGCTGGGGTCTCCTCTATGTAGCTTGACTGCCCTGCTCCTGGGGGTGGGTTGCCTAAGATGTCCATGAGCTGTTGTAGGGCGTCGGTGTCAGAGGTGTGGTGCTCCTCTCCAGCATCACTGATGAGTTGTCTGGTCTGCTCTGCTGGAGGTGTTGTTTGTCCCTCTGCAATGTGAAGGGGAGATGCATGTTGACATTTTGTTTACATGTATGTTGGCTCATTGTTCTTGTTTACATGCAGACTGTATGACAATGTACATTGTGACTTTTTGGGAGGTGCTGAAATTTGATGCGGGACAGTGGACATTTGGACAACATGACGGATGTGAAGTTGTACATGTACATTTCTATCTCACAGTTTCCTGCTATGTTAGATGTGATTGGCCTGTTTCTGCATATGAGCGGACCCAGTTGTGTCCTCTGTTCTGCAGTGTCAGTGTTGCACTTTGTACCACATTGTCGTGGGATGTGCTGTGATTGCTATGTGTGTGTGCTGCAGTGTGCCACAGGGGTCAGGGACATGATCCAGGGTCAATGTGGGTGTGGAGCGTGCTACACATCGTTGTGCATGTGTGCCATTGTGCCCATCTCCCCCCGTCCCCCTAGGCCCTGGTCGTTAATCACCCTGTTGATGTTGTGTCAGGTTCTATCGAGCTGTGTCTGGACTCCCAATTCCTTGCACCGTCTCCACACTGATGACTGTGGCCTCCCTTTCCTCCGGCTCGCCCTGTGGCGCAGGACTCCCACCTCCTGTCGCCGTTGCTGCCTTCCTGTTGGCAGCGGGTTTGTGCTTGGTTTGGCTTTTCACATCATGCCAGTGCCTCTTGTCCTTCTCCATAGACCTCCTCGACACTCCGACTGCATTCACATTTGTCATATTGACGTTCAGTGGATGGTAGTGTTCTGTCACCTCTGTGACGCTGATCTTGTTTTCCTGTGGACTGCACCACGTCTGCCTCTTCCTCTTCTCCTTGGCCTTCCCCGTCCACAAGGTTCCTTGTTGATGATCTTTTGGGCTTGTGGGTTTCGCGTTGGCCTCTGCACTTGGTCCGGGTGCATCCATGGTGCTACGCAATTTATTTTTTTCTCTCTTTTTTTTGTTGCTTTTATAGTGCATTTTCCCGCATGACGCGTGAGAATTGCAGGTCTGTCGCTGGTTTTCGCTGATTCTTGTATCGCGATTGGCCTCATCGCAGCTTTTTTTGCGTTCATGTTTCATATTTTTGTGGCATTGCATTGACTTTCTCGCGTACATTTGATGTGGTATCGTGAGCCTATCGCATGGTACTGCCGGCTTGAGAATACCACGGTACCACGGTGTTATTTTACTGCGATAGACTGCGATGTGCAAAGTTGCGTTAAGCTAATTTTGCGGTGATTATCACACGTTCTTGAGAATATCCCCCACGATGTTGAGGTATGCTATGACAACTATATGCATAATATTGAGAATGTTGATAAATATGATGTCAATGACCACCATGTTCTATGCATACGCAATAACTGGCTTATATCATTGCTGTCAAATTCACCCAAAATGATCTCCCCGTCAACCCTGAGTCTGCGATACGTAGTCAGGCAGCCCCTGTGACCCAAACCCAGCCCTACTGATTGATAGGTCAAAGGTGAGGTTACACTCAGCCCAAAGACAAACGTGCAACCAGGGAAAACACTGATCGATCCCACAGATAGGCAGCTACACCACAAACAGGTCTGAGGAAATTGGCCCTAATAAAACACGTTTGGCCAAAAGCTCGCATTCCCAAAATACCGCAAAGCTAGATGGCACAAGTAGTTAGGAACACTCAGCCAACCAAGACACAGCACACACACTACACATAGTGATCACGCGCTGCTCATGCCGGACATCTGGACACATACACACTAGCCCACACTAGCTCTCCCGAGGGTCGAGAGCCACCAGTGTCCCCATTATCAGATGGTTATACTTATAATTCTATATTACATGCTCTCTAAGAATGTGAAATCGGTTTATTGTACGTCATGAAATGAATATCTAATCGGCCAAAAATTCTGTACATTGAGACTGTCTTCAGACGCTACTCTGTCAAAGCTCTCCAGGCCGCTGTGTTTAATTAACCCAACTTGTTCCTGTTTTGCCTAACGCCTCTTGTCTTTTCATTTTTTCAAGGTAAATTTATATCCGAACAAGAATTGTATTAGGACCACCACACAACAAGGAACAAGTCCAATAGATTCCTCATTACTTCCACGCTATCGCTGTGCAAGCTGTCTTGGTACAGGAGTTGTACACCCAGAGTCTGTAACAGTCATTCCCAGGAACAATCCATGCCCACTTTGTACATCCAACCACCATCATAAACCTGCTAATGTTACAACTCTGAAATGTCCAAATGAAGATGACATGGTGAAGGTACATAAAACAGACCAAAACCAAGAGATCAGCTATGAAACCATACATATGATACAATCCGCAAAGTCAATTTCTGGAGTACACAGTCCATGACAAAAGTCTATGGTAAATAAAGCAACACCAACAAAGTGAGCATGTGTCAAAACCTATCTCCACAAACACCTTTCACTAGATTTTGCCAGAACTTTAGCTTCCTAATATGTTCCCTAAACTTACTCCTCACATAATCACAGCAGGAGTTGCTTTAACAGTCAATGTCATGATATCTCACAACATACTTACACTCATGAGAAGAAAGTTGTTGATGAGATCTTCATGCAAGTTAGCTCCTTCCTCTTCACCACTATCATCATCATTTGTCATTTCAGATTCCTCACCCGGTGGCACTTCATAATCTCCATCCTCTGCGATGTAAGGGATGTTCCATTGCAGGGCAAGGTTGTGGAGCATGCAGCAGGCCACAGTGATTTGTCACACCTTTCCGGTTGACTAGAGGAGGACTCCCCCAGTCTTGTCCAGACATCTAAATCTGGCCTTCAGGTGCCCAAAAGCTCGCTCCACAGGCCTCCATGTTCTTCCATGGACCTCATTGAAGAAGACTTCCTCAGATGTCCTGGATTTCTCAGCGGTGCCAACAACCATGGATGGTTGGTATACACTGATTCTCATAAATAGAAGGCAGACATAGGTGCCAAAATAAGTTACATACTCTCTGATTATACAATCTGACATCACCCACACAAAGTTAAGACAGATCATACTCACCATCAAGCCAGGCCCTCTCCGGTAGTAGTTGTGACATCAGCTGTTGAATGGGGCTGTTCCACAGTATGAAGGAATCATGGGCTGAACCTGGGAGCCGGACACAGACGTTTGAGATGTATATATCCAGTAAGTAGAAAACTTGCATGTTGATACAATATCCTGAGCATCCAACGTAAATGTACAATAAATTTGTCCAAATAGTTTCTTCTTCCTCGTTTCTTTCTTTTCTTTTCTTACATTTCACCAGTTCACAAGCTCTTTCATATTTACACTGTATAGTCACTTAAACAGCTTCATTGGCCTACAGTGGCCGACACGTGTTTTGTCAGAATGGTAAGTAATCACCTCTGACTTCATCAGGGCTTTTGTCATCAGTATTAACTCAAATAGATAATTTTAGTAGTGCTCAGTTCCTTTCTTCGGAACAGTAAAGTTCAATCCACTCAAACGGTAATTATCTGCCCAGTATAGTTCTGCCTCTATCTTGTGGTATCTTCCGGAAGAGAGTACTTGCATGGTGATAGAAAATAAGTGTTTCCTGTTCCGATAAACTTGTTCCCTGGCTTGCGGTGGTACTAAAGTACTATGGGTGCCATTAATGGCTCCAACCACATGTGGGATGTGACCAAATCCATAGGAATCCCCTTCACATTGGCTAAATCCGCACATCTGGGGAACTTAATGTAGTGGTCAATGTGTTTCATCATTGCTGAAAGTACGTCTTGAAGCACACCACTGAACATTGGTTGTGACTTACCACCAGATATAGCCACAGTGTACTGGAAGGAACCTGTGGTCAGAAAATGCAATACTGCCTTATGTCTCATAATAGGTGGGATAGACGCGGCATTAGTGTTTTGAGGAAGGAGATCAGGCTTTAACTGATGACATAAATACTGTATTGTTTGCCTATTTAAATGAAACTTTATGATGACATGCCTTTTTTCCATGGTTTGAAGGTCTGGAAATGGGCGGTACACTGGAAGCTGTTGTCTCCTCCCTCTCCCGGGGTACCTATGTGTGGAGTGTAAATAATTTTGTTGGTGATTGTGACGGTCGTGGCCCAATGGCTGTGTCAGTCTACGCTGATGACCGTGTACATGCGATTCATGTACCTTGTGGTTTGAAAAATAACTTACTTGTCTCCTGACACTGCTGCTATCAACACCTCCTCCATTGTAGCTGCTGTTTTCCACTTCTGGGAGCAATATTGCCAAGCCAAGCAGGTGTGAAGGCCCCTGCATTCTCTCCAGAGGAGCTGGATAAACTGGTTGAAGAAGCGCTTCCCCTGTATGGCCAGCGCTATGGCTCACCAGAGGAGCAGGTAAATATCTCATATAGATTTTTTACTCTGTTTAACTCCATCCTTTCCATTCCCACAGGCTACATTGTGCGTCTGAGTCCCAGAGTGAATTCAGATTACTGTTGTAACATTTTGCGGTCCCTATATAGGACAATCATGTCATAGATTATGTATCTAGTGTACTTTGTGTACTTAACATCACCATTGTGATGTGTGTTGTGTGATAAGCCCTAGATCCTACTTGTGTTGCATGCAAATATATATGCATGTAAAATTTTTATGGTACCTGAGATATATGTGCTTATCAGATCATGGTAAAAGTGCAAACAAATGTATAGGCTTTACAGAATGAGCTGTGTATGTATACTTCAAGAAGCAGTTGAGGATGATGTTAGTTATGTGTACAGTCCCACATATCACTCAGTCCAGATCAGGGCTCGCCAAACTGTTGTCTGGGAGCTAGCTATTCATCACAGACCCATTCAGAATGCCACACAACCTTGAAGTCACTTATTGGATGGCCACAAGATAAACTGTTATTTATTGAAGTGGTAGAAATGTGATGTGCACGTGGGATTAGCATACTCAGCCTGCAGAGAGCAAGGTTTGACAATGAGTTGTGCCCAGTCTGGGCCATGGGCCATGGGCCATGCTGGGACATAGCTACTGTTGCAATACAACTGATGCACAGGGTAATCTCCCTGAAGACCTGCAGGTCCTTGGATGTTCCCAAAATGAGTTTTCAGAACCAATAGTAGTCCTTATTGCTTTTACGTGGACTACAGTTGGAATGGTGACTGAGGTAACCCCCTTACCTGATACTTCTTTCCATTGACCCACATTGTCAATGTGTGTACATTTACTAACGACAGGCCCCTTACTCCCACAGGTCTGTGTCACTTTTCCATAAGTAATGCTTGCATTGTACAGGCCTATTTCACATGTGACACATTAACAGTGCAGATAGTTAGTTACTTCAGAAGAAATTTTGATATGTGAATCACCAGTTTTGTTACAATCAAACAAGACATTCAATGAATGGTATGTTTAATGTGTTCTTCAAAATCTTTATTTGGTTGATAAAATCACCATAAAAGCATACAAACCAAGAACTTCACTTGACAAATTCATAACATTAAAAACACAGGATAAATTACACAATATATAATAAGTAATGGGGTGATAAATCATGTCTTGTTCTTCTGGACGCCAAGGCTGCTCGTAACAAAAATAAAACTGTGAGGATAACATAATAAGTTGGAAGCATCTGGATATATAACAAGACTTGCCTGACTTGACTCAAATTCAAAGAGTTTAGTAAAGAAGTTAAAAATTGCTTCCAAGGGCAGCTATAATGAGAACAAAACATTGAAGGATGCAACATATCCTGCGGAGACATATTGTCGGAGCCGCAGGATACCTTTGCCTCAGGCCATACCCACCAAGAGGGGAATCCAAAAGGTAATGCATTTGGTTGAACCTAAATCCGGCCAATAGGAACTGATTGTGCTGTGAACGAACCTTGGCGAGATACAGTTCCAACCCAGGCACAGTTTTTAGCAGCAGATGACTTCGAACTGATGTTTTCTGAAGCTCTAGGCGCTCTCTCTCCAGGTGTGAGGGTTCTAAGAACAAGCTTTTGACACACCCCACCTCCAGCACTGAGAGAGAGGTGGGATTATCAAAAATATGTGACCTGCCTTTGTAGGTAAAAGCAGCCTTGACATGGGCTATTAGGGGTAAACTGTGCACCCAATCAGGGGCCAGGCAGTCCGCTAGGATCAATCAGTTTAACGTCAATTCCGCCCTGCTCCAAATCTAAATCCAACGCAGGAGTGGACTCAGGGATATCAGCTCTGACACTAGATGAAGCCCAAGCTCCACCTATACAGAAACGGCTGGGGTAGAGTGTGGAACCTGTACAATTTTACAAAGAAAATTATTTTCAACCAATTGGATTCGGTCCAGCTTGGCTTACCCCCATACCTCACTACCGTATCTTAGCTGAGAAATCCACTTAACGTGGTAAATTTTTAACAGATCCCTTGGCACCCTAGAGCCAATCATCTGTGCAAAACTAGAACCCACCCCCATAGTTTTTAGAAACTCAACTCTCTTAGCCCCCAACAAAAATTTCCAACATCTATTTACATCAAATAAAACCCCCAGGTAGGGGAATGCCTTCACTTTGCCCAGGGTAGAATTAACAACCTTAAAGGTCTTGCTCCTAGTTGATTTGAGGCCTACTACCTTCACGTATGACTTCGAGAGATTAACTGCCAGATCGAGATTCCCCATGAAAGACACGTAACTGGTCAAATGTAAGTACAGCCCCCGAGGGGTTCGATCCATAAGAACTGCATCATCCGTATATGATAATACAGGGAGAAATCTGTCACCAGCCTTGGTGCAATCTGCCGCAGTTGATAACAGCGCGGTCTCAAGCCCATTTACATACAGGGTAAATAGAAAAGAAACCATAATGCACCCTTGAAGCACACCTGAGCAGGTCTGGAATGAGCGAGTACAGGTGGCGTCCTGATAAAAACGGACCGAGTGCAGGTTAGCTAGTAGGGTCATGATACTTGCATCAATCCCCATCTCGCCAAGCAGCGTCCACAGTTTTGCTCGATTCATCCTGTCAAAAGAGGATGTCAAGTCCATGAAGGCTAAGTGTCTAGCCACCGTATATTTGTTAATGATTAGATGCAGGTTTAGGCATTGGTCTGAAGTGGACCTCCAAGATCTAAAACCATACTGAACATCGCTCAGAAAGTTGTTCTCTTCTGCCCAATCACTTAGCCTATTTAAAATCACCCTCTCCAAAACGTTGACCATTGAATCCAGCAACGATATTTGTCTATGCATTGTGGATTGTCTTCGTCCGCCTTTTTAAAGATGGGTACAATCACGACAGGAGACCAAGAGGGCAATATCCCCACCAGAGCTTCCGCATTAAACACCTGTGTTAAGAGTGGAGCCCAGACCTCAATATTTGATTCAAACAAATCTAGCGGAATGCTATTAGGACCCGAAGCCTTGTTACTAGAAAAAGCAAGAATACCCTGAGTAACTTCATCTAGGGTCCATACCACTGGGACACAGGCTGTGAGTTATCCAGCTGAAGTTTTATCACTCCCACATACCCCCTGGTAATATACGCCCTTAAAATGAGCCACCCACTGGTGCTCTGAAATATACTGGCATAGAAGTGGCCCGGGACCCACCAATAACAGGGCTTGTTTATCACTCTCCAAAAGAGAGAGCTATTCCTCATCTCATGCTTGACAGAGCTCCACCCATACCAATTCCTGTAAATTATGTTTACAGGTATCTTGAGCCTGCTTGTAAGCGCGCCTGCAACCTTTAACCAATTGCCCGTCCCTCGGTGACTGCTTCAGAGCCGCATTCAGATGACACAGGGTTCTCGAGCAATCACTGTTAAACCATTTGGGGACATGCAACTCTTTGTGGTGAGAATCTGTAACCGTCGTCAATTTAAGAGCACCAGCAGCAAAAGCATTAAAATCCTCCAGGACCTCCTTATTCACCACATCACTGTCAAGACAGGTATTAATTTCACTAAGACAAAGTGCAAAAAGCACCGCCTGAAGTCGTTAGGAGTCCATCTGAGACCATTTCAGCCTTCTCCCCTGCTCAACAGTGGAGAGGCTCCTCAAAGCCCCCATATGCTGCAACCGGGGGACCTTAGCTACATTCAAGGTAACGGATAAGGGGTTATGATCACTAAAGGGACTAAAAATTATGTTAAAATAGGTAATTAACCAATATGGTGATGTGGAAACAAAAAATAATAATCAATAAACGACCTACAACCCCTCTCTTTAAAAGTTGGACAAATGACAGGAACCTGGGAATACACACATTTCTCCATAGTAAAAAACAGATTATGACTGTCCAGTGTCCAGGAACTCATTTAGCTCCTGGCCTTTATGTAAATTCTCAAAATGTAGCCCTTCTCTCAGCAGACAACTACAATTTGATGCATCACCGTCATGGGGGGTTGCATAGATGGAATTTAAAATCACCAGAAATAGGACTTGCTTTTCACCCTTAGCTGAAATGGAACACAAAAGGCGGGCCAATAGCGAAATGCCCCTGGCTCAGAACTCCCACATTTGCTATCATAAAAATTGTCTAAGACCACTCATGAGCCAGGGAGTGTTAACCAAAACCCCTGCATTGTGTGTACATGCTACAGGAGATCCAAAATGCAACCACTCAGTTCCACTTTAACAAACGTAATTAATACCCCCTTCAGCCAACCCACCCTTGAAGGTGTAGCTGGTTCAAAGTAAGTTGTGTATCACTCAAGTTAGAAACTATTTGCCGCTTCCCATGTTTCTTGGAGATAAATATTGTGGAAAGAATTAACAAATTGGACCCACCTTGGATCAGAAAACTTGGAGGAGAGACCCAAATATTCCAGTTCAACAGCGTATAACCTTTTGAAGACTGAGAGGGGCCTGCTACAGGGGCATGGGACAAGGGTGCCCAAGAGAGCTGAACAGCGTCGCGTACAACCAGTCAGTCACAGGACTCCAACCCGGTCAGTGGGAGAAATCGATTGGAAACAGACACAAGGGGTAACAACCTTAATTCACGGGGTTCACTAGTTAGGTGGGGTCCCCTGTCAGTGTGATGAAAATCTGATGAACTGATTGGTCTGGTCTATAGAAAAATGCCAATTGAAGGGCGACTATCCCTGATATTCCCAAAATCGGGCAGGGGCAGCATCAAGAAGTTTACCCGCTTGCCAAGGGTTGTTAAAATTAACCACAACACTGTTCCCCCCCCCCCCCCCCCCAAGGTTTCCTGTCCTCACCGACCGAGCTTTTTCTATGGGCCATGATGATAGAGTCTGCTAGCCCCCTACTGCAGGGCAGAAATGCAGTAAACCAGTGCACCACCTTATTCTCGAGTTCTTGATATGATTCAGCATAGGGGGTGGAGCAGGGAGGGACATTCCATAAATCAACTGGTTGCTTCTGGGGGCAGATTGGGCACTTCCCCTAACTTAATGGGTTGCCCATGAGGCTGACTACCCCTGTCAGTAACCAAAAGACGGGTGTAAGAAGCGCCACCCCAACACTCCACCCCCTTCCCTTGCTTGGGAGCAACCAGGACAGGATCTGTGGCTGCAACATGATTTGACGCAGGGTCCCTCTCGTGGCAAGATGGCGCTGTGGGAGCCCAGGCTGAATTTATCGGGCACCTCCAGGTGTGGACGCTGATGGCTTCCTGACACAAAGGTAACTGGGGCTTGAGGTCTGCCCCCAGTCACAGTCTCTCCCCTGCAGTGCAGGAGGCCTGGTCAAATTTATCAGGCGCCTCCAGGCACGGACGTTGGTGTTGGCAGCTTCCTGGCGCAAAGGTAACTTGGCTTGTGGTCTGCCCCCAGTCGCGGTCTCTCATGTTGAATGTAATCCCTGTAATGGTGCCCCATATGGCAAAAGGTGTGTCCTGTAATGGCAGTACATACCACACAAACTTAATCAGACGTAGTATGATATCGAATTAAGTAGTCAACATGTCCACACATCCCCAGAGAGAAAGCTCTCAGTGATACACATGCCAGCCCTTTCATTGTGATCTAAGTATTGGGATGTAGTCTATACATTGGTACCAGTCTGTATGGACGGTATGCATCAAGTCAATGGCCCTGGCTGTAAAGGTGTCTGTACAGTCATGTACAAGTAGTTTACCGTTAAGAAGGTCACAATGGTGTGCTGTGTTTTATAATAGCTTACATCACAGTACATGTAGGATGGCCCTGGGCTAGATGATGCAGGTAGGCTGGCTCAGTCTGTGTAGGCCATGACCAGAGCTGAGGATAGTCAGCAGATGACTCCAAAAGTGTGTATTCAGGTCTTTGTTGTGCTTAGCATGCGAGAATTACACATATAGTGTGTTAACCATTGATTAATGCTTGTGCTAGGTGTATGTACAATGTGTGTCAAACATGCAGATATCCTAAACCTTGCTGCTATAGTCTATGTATTCATCTGTTGTATCCATACAGGTCAACGCCCATCAGAAGCAATCCATTTGGAGATCCATTGCCCGGAATGTGCGGACCCTGGGGGTTTATCCCTGGGGCAGCGTTCATTGCCATAAGAGGTGGGATGACCTGAGGTGCTGGACCTGAAAGATCACTGAGGCCCAGCTGGGGCTGTCCACCCAATATGGACAGGGCACGTGCCGGACCCTTACCCCCCTAATGGCCCACATTCTGGGGGTGGCCTACCCGGAGCTTGGTGGGCAGTTGAGGGCCTAACAGCAGTGACAAGGGGTTGAGTTCTGGCCAGAGTCATACATGTTACGTTGCCAACTTTGAGTTGTTATATGCATCCATTTCCCTATTATTATTGGGGGTGGGCCATGTGCGGCGCACAAGAAGAGTTATCGTTTGTGTAGGTCTGGAGTAAGTGCCTTCTGATGGGCTTTGCCTAATGTCTTTCTGACTAGGAACACAGCAGGGTCCAGTCCACTACCAACTTACTGTCTTTAGCAGACACATGGCTGAGTAAAGTGATTAATCAGCTCATGTTGTTTGATGTTGTTGATGACAATTGCACCAAAAAGGCCGCTTGTCTTCAGATTGTCATGAGTGGTGTTCCCTCACTAATGTGTCTCATGTGATGGTGGCCCCTGGCATGTTACATAGCTTACTGTGCACTTTGGATCCAGTGACTGAGCATTACTTCCCCTTGGTAAGTGGGGAATGTACAGTAAAATGAGACAGCAAACCTTCACTAGTGCCATCAGTATTTGGTGCCTACATGTTGGCATGTGTACCTTTCCCTGTTGTAGTATCATCTGCACATACATGATCTACTTGTCTTCAAAGGTTGATGTCTGATTCCATCACAAATGTGTGTGTAGGCCAATCTGTATTGGAAAATAGTTATACGTGATCGGTATACAGTTCATGTGTTACCACAGACAGGAGTGCATAGACACTGGTGGGTGGGTCACATATACTCTAAGCCATTACTAATTGTCATTAATCAGGTCCAATTGATGAAGCAATGAATGATATGACAGGCAGTCTTACAGTGATTTCTCACAATGTGAATTTCCTTGTCATTGATGTGGGAGTATACAGTTATGTGACTTGCCCGTGTTGATTTTTCAAGGTTTATTCACTGATTGATGACATGCATCAGGGAGTGACACGCAGAAATGTTTTCATCATGTGTGGGTGTCTAGACTCAGTAATACAATTAAATTTGTGATTGTGAAACAAAAAGGTGCTGTGATGTTCCTTCCCATTTACACAGGTTAAACCATCTCTTCTTGTAATGGTGATTTCCTGAGCCTCAACAACCTTCAATGGTCTATTTCCGATTAGATATGCAATGTAAGAATGGTATTCACACTAGTACCATTGTGGACAGGGGGTGTCCCTAGGCCTTTGCTGATTCATCATGCTGTGGATATTTGTAGACAAATCTCCCAGATATTTGGGACAGATTGTCTCCCGTCTACTTTTCTGTGACACATGTGATACATAGTGAAGCTACTTAAGTACAGCTTTCATGAGACTATTCTGACAGCGGACATCTTAGGAAGTTTTAATTAGGAAGTGTCAACAGTGTGTAATAAGCATTTCCATGTCACATTCTTCCTGCTACTATACATGTTGGTTCAAATCGCTGTATTAGTTGACCATCATATTATGATGTGGAATTAGGTATATGACCTATTGCTCAATGCAGGGCCTTGTGTGGTATCTGTAGGACTGAATTTTACATTGCCATCCTATTTGATAACATCATGTTCCTAAGGTGTGCAAGAGCCAACCTGTACAAGTTGATCAAGTATCCTACTAGATATATGAGGATGGTTTGAGACAACTTTATTCATGCAATTGGAGGTGGCTGTGGTTATGACTTCGTGAGCAACTGTTTACAGGTCATGTAGCATGCATGCATTTGCGCATGCTAATGTTGAAGCCAATATAGTGGACCTTATAGCTGAAGTCTTCTGTAAACTTTATTAATGTTCTGTGATCAAAGGTGTTCGTCAAGTTTGTTCTGGCACATGCAAAAAACCTATTTTCAATTTAATTTCAGCATTATCCCAGGTAAGCGGAGGAGACAAGGCCGACATAATTGGTGAAGCAGCTGGTCACAGTAGTTACGGTCGTGAGAGTACAGTCACGGAGGGACCCAGTAACTGAGAGGGTGTGGGGAGTGACATGGAGGACGGAAGCGCGACTTCTTCAGCTACAGAGTCATCATCCAGTGGAGACTCCCTAGTGGTGGTGGAACGCACAGGACCTGTATCCACACCATCCTTGTCTGCCACTTTCAGCTCCATTTCCACCCTCCCTGTTGCTCCCCACCCAGTTGGCCGGGCCCACTCCCCTGAGAGGGGGGCCATCTCCTTCCATCCATCTTCAAAAAAAGGGGGGAACCCAAATTGATAACCCTCCGGCATCTGGGTACATGAACAATAGAAAAGAAAAATAATGCCTCGGGACTACTGATGTTGACGCCGCTTGTTCGGAAGACGATCCTTGTTTTCATGAGTTGCATTTAGGAATATTAGATCGCTGCACTTAGGGCTTAGGCTACCTCTTTTTTAATATTGTAATTGTTATATGTGATCGCCATTTAGTAAATTTGTTCTTCTTTTAACTATATTGGCCTGATTGTCACCCGCATACCCGCACCATAAAAAAGGAAACCATTGGAACGCTTTGTTCCTCATTTTAAAAACGTACTGTTATTGCCGCTTGCACTGCTCAGACATGGCGCTGGTCTAAAACGCTCGGCTACTGACTTTCTCACGATCACAATCACGTGACTCGCGAGTTTACCGTGAGCCTTTCAGCTTGCACCAGCCTCTACTTGGACTGCCGGATGCAAGCGCGCAGCGCACGCGCGCAGCGGGCGCACCAACGGCGCGCCTGAGGCGCGCCAGAGGCAAGCCCGTCTGCGCCCGTCCGCGCCCTGCCGTGCCCAGTGCCAGGTAAACTCTCTTCACACGTTATTGTAAATAAAACGTACTATCATTAAATATTCTGCGGCGAACTTAAAGTCGTTGCGAGTTCAGGCCTCTTCCAAATGCACCATAGCCACATGTATACAGCAAAGATTTGTATGTGATAATTGCCACTTCGCATTTGGCCACAGTCTTAAAAAACGCCAGAGGTACTCAGGACTGTCCACTGAAAAGAATAAGTCATCTTTAGGAGTGGATAAGATTTTCCACTTCTGGAGTTTAAACTGTCGCTCACTCCCTAAAAATAGGGCTCATATCTATGACTTTCTACTTTCAAGGAAACCGGATGCCCTGTTCCTTACGGAAACTTGGCTCCATGATGGTTCTGGACCAGATATTGCTGAGGCCCTCCCTCCCGATTATGTCTTTGTCAGAAGTGATAGGAGCACGGGAAGGGGCGGCGGAATTGGGATTATTTTGAAATCGGGCTATTCTTGTAAATTTGAGTCCCAACCCTTCCCAGGTTGTGAGGCCGCCCTGTTTGGATTGGCCCTTTCTCCGCAACTTACTATCTCTGGACTTCTTATTTACCGCCCCCCAGGATATGCAAAACTTTGGTCATCATCATTGCCAGATTTAATTGCCCCTTTTATTTTACATGCCACAAATTTTTTGATTTTGGGCGATCTTAATCTACATTTGGAAGACCCTACGAATTCGGACAGTACTACTTTGATAGCCAACCTGGAAGCCCTTGGCTTATCTCTTCATAACAAGGGCCCCACACACCAAGCAGGGCATCTATTAGATCCTATTTTTTCGAATCTTTCATTTGTATGCAATCACCCAGCTCTGCCTCTAAGTTGGTCCGACCATTACGCGGTCTTTTTTCAACTCAAGGTTCTTGATTCCTTAACGTCCAGGCCATTATATGAGTCTAGGAATAAGAGACCTTGGCATAAGCTGAACCTAGACACGTTAAATGATCTTCTGGAAGGGAATCTTCCATACTCAACACTTCCACTTATTTCTTTAAATAAAGCTACATCAAACTGGCTACTTTCCTCTGTAAATCTCTGTCTGCCTCTTTCGTCGAAAAATTTTTCTTCCCATCGGACTCCTGTTCCATGGTTTAATGAAGACCTGAAGAGCTTGAAATCACAATGCAAAGGTTTGGAAAGGAAGTGGCGGAAATGTTATGATCCTAATCATAAAATTGATTACAAGACTGCCCTTCACAAATACCACGCAGCCTGTAAGGCAGCAAGAGCTTTGCATATTTCCAAAACCATTACTAATGCATTGAACAAACCTCAAGTTCTGTTCTCAGTGGTCAAAAAACTATCCGGGGCAAATACTCTTCCTGCACCCCCTGCCCTGGATATTACTAAATGCAAAAATATTGCTAATTTTTTTACTGAAAAAGTAAAGATAATATACAGCAAATTTGTTCCTACCTTACCCCAGGACTTAATTCCCTCTGCTACAGGTATGAGACAAATGGATGCCTTCCCTAACAGAGGGCAAAAGGACTCCGATCCTAACACAATGAAAATTCACAGTGGCCTCTCCTCAATGAGGAATCATTTAATTATTGTTTATCCAGGGTAAATTCGGGCTCCCCTCTGGATCCTTTACCTGTCAATTTTCTAAAATTACTTTCTCCACCCATACTGAGTCTTTGTAGAGCTCTCCTAAATGCATCAATACGTGAATCACATGTACCAATGGATTGGAAACACGCAATGCCGATCCCTCGGTTTTGGCAAATTTCCGCCCCATTTCACTGCTACCAGTATTGTCTAAAATATTGGAAAAGCATATCAACTCTCATTTAACCACCCATATTGAAAAAATCAGGATATCTGCACCCCTCCCAATCAGGTTTCAGAACGCACCACTCTACTGAAACTACTCTTTTGGGAGTAACTGAAAAATTGCGGCAATGTTTAGATCAGGGTGAGACCATGGCGCTCATTTTATTAGATCTGAGCGCAGCATTTGACACCGTGTCTCACCCTATCTTGCTGAACTCTCTTCAGTTAGCAGGTGTTGAAGGTCCAGCTCTGCTTTGGCTGTCCTCTTTTCTGAGTGACCGTTCATTTCACGTCTTTTCCTCTGGGGCTTGTTCCACCTCTCGAGTTTCTGCATATGGAGTTCCCCAGGGCTCCACTTTGAGTCCACTACTTTTTAATATCTATGTGCGTCCCCTTGCCACCATCATTGAGGATGCAGGACTCACCCTATACTCCTATGCAAATGACACTCAAATCATCTTTTCGCTATCCTCCTCTAAAGACAACTCGATATCCTCTTTACGGAACGGTTTACTCCAAGTTTCGAAATGGATGAATGCCAACTGCTTGAAATTAAACGGGGATAAAACGGAGGTCATCATCTTGGGGAAAGATGAACATCTCTGGAACCACTCTCACTGGCCTCAAGAAATGGGTTCATTTCCCCAGCCGGTTACCCAAGCCCGTAATTTAGGCTTCATCATTGACAGCCAACTCTCTATGAGACAACAAGCAGTAAGCACAGTAGGAACCTGTTTCTCCATATTACGATGGTTGCGGAAAATAATTGGGATACTTCCTTTTTCTACACAAAGAACTGTAGTCCAGTCCCTTATAATGTCCCGACTGGATTACGGGAATATTCTTTACTCAGGCTGTAATAAGGAACCTGTTAGGAGGCTGCAAATGGTTCAGAATTCTACAGCGCGCCTTCTTTGTCATATTGCGCGAAGAGACTCGGTTACTCCTTTTCTGCAAGATCTTCATTGGCTCTGCGTTAATAACCGCATCAAATTCAAAGCTCTTTGCCATATTTTAAAAATCAAACAAGGTGCAGCCCCAGTATACCTGAGAGAACTCATCTGCCCTTACATACCACACCGCGCTTTGCGTTCCTCTACCCAGGGTAATCTAACACTTCCTAGGTTTAAATTGACAAGAATGGGCGGACGCTCTTTCTCGTACCTTGGTCCAAAACTCTGGAATTCTCTTCCTAAACATGTGAAGTCGGAATCCTCCTATCTAAAATTTCGCCGAGACATTAAGACATGGCTCTTCATTCAGCAAATGGCTTGAATTACCTAGTCTAATTTAAGACTCATCGCGCCGGGAAACCCTATCAGGGTAGCTGTGCGCCTAATAAATGTAATAATAAATAAATAAATAAATGTAACCTCTATTTTGGTGACGAGATAGATAAATTATCTCCTGCCTTGAGTTATATATTTCCTCAAAATAAAACTTTGTTTTTGGTATTTTTTGTGATCGTCAACGGCATCCAGGCACCTCAGCCCCTGCCCCTGCAACCCCCGCTGCCCTGAGTGATGAGGCTATTGGCCTCCTGAGAAAAATCTCTATGGGTTAGACAGCACTACTGAATGCCATCCAGGTGCAAGGCAGCCAACTGCAACAGATGATGGCCTACCTGGAAGGCATCCACAGTGCTATGTGTGACCTATAGTGGTCTTTTCACGCTATGGCCTCCTCCCTCACAGCAGCCTTCCACCCTTCCCAAACTTCCACCCCGCCTCCTACCTCTTCCCCATCCAAAGTCCCTGTTGCCATGCCTGTCCCAAGTACACTCATACATATGCACGCACA
Organism: Triturus cristatus; assembly: GCF_964204655.1. NCBI lineage: Eukaryota > Metazoa > Chordata > Amphibia > Caudata > Salamandridae > Triturus > Triturus cristatus. The sequence continues at coordinate 505,019,685 of NC_140582.1, forward strand.
CACTTCAACATCCCCAAGCAGCACATGCAACTAGAAACACCAAAAAACACAGAAGTATGCATCCACTCACATGATACTCATCCCATCACAACCACCCCCACCAACATAACCACATACACCACATCTACACCCACAGACTCATCCACAACACCAAGCATTACAATATACTCCACAACCGCAACCACAGACCCATCCACAACACCTAGTATTACAACAGATACCACACCCACACCCACAGACCCATCCACAACACCCAGCATACCCAGCACATCCACATCACCCCCCCAAAAACCAAACACACACACTCTCCTACAAAACTGACGCCTACAAAACTTGAACAAGAAACATCAGACACACAGACACATGCACCAATAACACACCCACCCACACCTGACACATCCACTCCTTCTACCTCCCAAACTCTACTCCCTCCCAATCATTCAGCTCATTTTCCCTGTGTTATTTGCCCTTGCCCTTTCAAACACAACCCACCAAACCCAAAAGGATATCATCCTCACCACAACCCATCCCTTCCACATCCCAATCCATCCTTGAGAACCCTGATCCTCCCACCACTAAACCCAGCCGCACCCCTAAGAAAACCCGCCACAAAACTAAAAACACCCCTCCCAAAATCAGGACAACCCCTCCTAAAACCAAACCCACACTCCCAAGACCCACCCCATCTCTCCCAAGTAACATTTTCCAGGTGCCTGCCATGTGAGGAGGTTGCCTGGCAAGAGTCATGAAGGGCAACTTTAGTGGCACAGCAGAAAGCTGGACCACGCAATATGAAAATGAACTGCCTATTGGCCTTTGGTTTAGTAGATGTTAATGTGTTTGCAAAATTAAACATTTGCTTTCTTTAGAACACATTTGTGCTGCCATTACTTTTCTACCTATTTGATGTTATTGGATACTTTGTGACGTGTGACTACAGTCGTGCTTGTTTCACCCCGATTGCTGATCCATTTGAAGTGGTTAGTATGAGCTAGCCTTGCAACCAGTGCTGGAGTCAAACAGAACAAGGGGACATTTTCAATGGATGGATATGTGGGATGAAATCCAATTGGGGCTGACATTGCATTGGATGGTTTTTATATGGTAAGTAGTTCAACTTGGCTTGGCCACCGTCAACATCATTTAGCTTGCACTTCTCGTAGGTTGGATATGTGTTTGATGTATGCAAGTTAGATATTTGTTTATCCACACATGGAGGATGTTAAATTGTCATTCCTTGGTTGACATTTTTATGGACATGTGCCCATTTTCACGTGTGTACCTAACACCTACTTTATCTAAATGTGTTACAAATGCTATTACTGCTGTGTTTGCTTTCATGACTTACACTTACACATTTCCCACATATGCATGTCACTTGGTTATTTTATTGGTTGCCCCTTATATACTTCAGTTCACAGGTCCGCTGCACATAGAGGTTTTAAGGCATGTGCAAAAGGAACTGTGGCCCAGGGCCCCAGTCTTTCAGGGGTCTGCCTGGTAGAGGCATCCCTATTCTGCAGAGTCTTTACATTGTGACCTTTGAATGTCTCTCAAGCTGATTATTTGGAATCCCATTTATCTGACATTATCTTTTAATGTGGGTGATGTGTGAAAGACATAAAATGGTGGATTTTGGAGAAAATTGGCCAGAGCCCAAGGGGGGGGGGACATGCAATTAAGACTAAACACAAGCGAGTGCAGATGGATACACCCTCTTGACACAGTTGCTCTTCTAGGGAGCTAGTATTGGTTCGACTTTGAATAGGGTGCCCCCGTGTTCATTTATGGTACCTACACTGATGTGTAGATTTCTGAAATCAATAGACAAATTGCTCCTCTAGAGCATTAATAACGGTTTCACTTTGGATAGGGTGCCCCTGCGTTCATCTATTGGTATCTATACCGATATGCATGACATTTTCAAGTAGGATGTCACTGAAGTCACTTTTTGATTAAGTAATTATACTGATGATGTCACACAAGTCACGTTTGACTAAGCAAGGCATAGACACTTACGTATGATTGGTTGTCATTATGTAGTTTTCGAAGTACAATCAAATTCTTTAAGTTAGATGTCAAGTAAGTCACATTTTTGATTAAGCAATCTAATTATACCAATGTTGTCACACAAGTCACTTTTGACAAAGTAGGTCATAGATACCATCGTATTATTGTATGTCCTGTGAATCAAATGCAAAATTGATTTCTGTATACGTGAACAATTATGGTTTAAGCACTTTTGAATTATGAGAAATTGTTTTATGTACTCATCTCCTTGAAACGTTGGTTTGATACTACATATGCCATTGATATTTACTATATACCTTCTGTACAAATCGGTCCGTAATGTTGTTATCAGTACCTCTCAATTGCTGCAGCAGTGTAATACACTATGTTCGCCCCACAATAATATCCATCGTATTGACTCTCGCCACCATGAACCGGCATTTCACCACTTCATATAATATATTGATTTAGCACTATTCAAGCTAAGTGTATTATTTACATAATTGATACAACTGTTTACAACTCCAAACAAGGCACCTTCCATCTGTTATAGAGATACTGTGTGTCTTCCTTGCCACATGATAGACACACCAGAAAGAACTAGACTTGACTCATCAACCGGTTAGTGCCGGCTAAGACTAAGACACAAGGTAATTTAACCCTCCGCCTTTCCCATGACAACATTGTGTCCTTCGATTCCTCACAGGAGGCGCATGCCGCACATACTATTTCCAAACCTTGGAATCCATCTCCCCTATCGATGCCCCAATATGCAATGGTATGTCTTGCTCGTAGCTTCACAAGCTTCGCCACATTATGTTACATGAGTAATGCATTCCGCACATACTTCCCGTACATGCACGCTGACACAGCGGCCGTCCTAACTGCTCTTAATGAGCAGCCTGCTGAATGCGTGCAGCCCGCATTTCCAGTTCCGTGCATTCTGTGCCACATGTCGGAAAGGTGAGTCACTTCCAGACTCCTTTCACATCTTTAAATTCAGTTTCGAAGGGCTATAGAGTTACGTTAATCTCTGCCCTATTTTGAACATGTCACTCGGAAGCTGATTAAATGAGCCATGACCCTCCACGAACTGCTGAGTTAGCACTACTACGACCCCACCAATTAAGTTAAGTCCGTGTTCACAATTTCCCTTTCATTATTTTACCATAGAGCTTGACTAATAAGGGCCAATATTGGACCAATTGATTAATTCATAAAGGCGCAAATTATCCATCCAAAGCAGCACATTGGTACCATTGCCTACATTTCTTAAGGGTGAGTCAACCTGTCCACCCAATTTGTGCAATATGTGAGCACCTGCTTAGTTCTGTCTTGCCCCACTCTCAAATAATTTGTGTGGGGATGATCAGATAAGCCTTGACCCCTAAGGGTATACTCATGCAATTCTATTTCCTCTTTAATGGGACGTCATTTATTTCATTTAGTAGATTTCAAGTAATTGAACACGCTAATCTTGCCATTCGAGTCTAGGACATAAATGCACAACACATGCCTCCTATGATTTCTTTGGAATTGGTGAGTCGCCTCAATTGGCTGCCTAAATAGGTGCTATTTATACCCCTACCATTCGACACACCACACTGACGTGGAATCCTTTTTCTACCCATATAGGCTGTTGGCAGGACATCCATTAGTCCTGAAGAAGACCCCTGTGATGTTTCCCAATTGACCATTGCATCCTGGCTCGAAACGTCGACGCTTAGCAACATCATGTTCTGAGTCACTGCACCCTTGCATTCATTGTTATGAATAACATAGATGTAGATCTAACCACATATGTAATAATCAGACGGCTTATCCAAATCATTTTTCAGTTGTTATCTAGATTCTTGCATCAGTTATTTGTTGTAAATATATATGTTACACCGCCACATTATATGTTGTAGTTTTCTGTATTTATCTTTGTCTTATTATGTATCTGTACAACTGCCATATACTCCATGAACTAATGGATATATAAATTCTAACATATTAAGTTCTTTTGTCTGGTGTGTCTCGACTTATCCCGAGAATTTACAATGCTTAATTGAGTAATTGTGATTATTATCCTTGACACTAAGTAATTGTTTGACCCGACAGAACACATTGTAGTACTTATCATAATTGCCCAGATTCTGAGGGATACTGGGTTACCATATTATATTTAACGGATAAGGAAGACATTACATTTTTATATGAATTTACTTTTTTTGACAAATGATTAAAGCAAAAGGCACATTTGGGGTGCAAGGTAAACCCTGCACACTCCCACGGAAGAAAACAAGTAGGGCACAAGTCGGGGGTACACTTGGGTGGACGATGTCTACCCACTATTTTTACAGGGTGAACGCCGTTCACCCTGCCAAGAAGTTGGGCCCCACTGAAAAATATGCTGAATTCGTCCCAGTGTAATTTGCAAACACCCGGACACATTCCACAGCATCTACACGTTGTTGTCTGCTTTCGATAAGCAACAACATGCAGGCAGGGAGGGGGCTTTCTTGTTTCTGACCCCTGCTGGGGTCATAACAAAGGCCAAATTTGAGGGGTCATCAAGCCTTCTTTTGTTGGAGTCACCTGGTTGGGGGCAGTCAGGAGCCTCACACCTAGAAGGAAATGCAGTGAGGAGAAACAAAGGCTCACACCTTGTTAGCACTTCACACATACTTAAGAGAGGCAGCTTTTCACTTTGTTCAGGCTCTGTTTAGGAGATATGCATGAGCTGTAAGAATGTCAGATGTGTTGTTCTTTCCCAGCATTTACACAAAATAAATAGCATTTATATAGTGCTTACTACCCCTGAGGCGACGTTGTAATAATTTAAATATCACTATTTTTTCTTGTAAAGCACTATGGGTAGAGGAAGTTTGCGCTGACAAATGGCAACATTGTTTTATGTGTAGCTTGCAAAAGTGTGACTCTTCTGCCTAAATCAGGAGGGTTTCCCTGTATACTCGAAATGTGCTCCAATGTGCTCATGATAGACATGTTAAACATATATGTGAGGGCTTAAGCTCTGATGTAACTTCTTATGATGCCACTTCCTGTGATGTCACACGTTGTGATGTCCCGCATTGTGATGTCACGTGCCATGATGTCACTTGCATACTGATTAACTAGGTTAGTCCCCCACTTCTTTTTTTAGGACTTGTGCCCTGGAAACAAGTGATCACACTTCATGCATAATAAGTCAGTATTCCTAGTAAAAACAAATATCACTTTCTCTAAAATGTCTTGACCTGGTCATTATTAAGTGTGGCCTCCACTTGTGGAATCAGAGAGGAAAGGACTGGCTGGGTACGATCATAAACATAAGTTGATAATTGTTTAATAACTGTAAACCAATCATTTTGTAAATATAGTGGCTATGGCACTCTCTTAATGGAGAACTAGCAGATATAGCCACAAGCACTATATAACTGGGAAAGTATCCAGGTATGACAGTTCGAATTGAAACAGGGGTTGTGAGAGGCCAACTAGTCCAGTGCTTCCTTGCCAGTTAAAAACCAGAGTAAACAACGTATTATGTCATGATTTTCAAAAACTATCTAGACCATCCTTGTGATCCTTATTGGACATGGCCTCAAAGTCAGGCATTCATTTATCTCTCTCCACCATTGTGAATACCTTGAGCTTGGTACACCATCCACTGCATCGATGGGTCACTGCATCGATCCCACTGTGAACACTGCACACATTACTACTACAGAGAATACCATTACATTGTTTACAGGGAGGTACAGTGTAATTAAATTACGGGGTGCAGGTTAATTTAATATTATTTATTAAAACAAAAAGGCCTAGCGTTAAATTTTTAGTTTAAACTAATATACTTTATGTAAATTAGTAAATGGTTAAGGAGGGGTAAAGTATTTCAATTTACTTGACTCAAAATGAATTTAATGTAATATGGTTACGGGTTAGGGTCAAGGCTGGAATTAGAATTCGGCTAAGATTAATTAAATTAGTAAAATGATATATCAAGGATATTGGAGGAAGATGGCTCTGTATATACTACATCAGAATAAGGTATAGTGTGCACAGAGTCCAGTGGATCCCCAGAGGTATAGAAGAGGCTAAATTAGATAATCTCTCACAGCTCTATTTGTGGTAGTGTGGGCGAGCAGTTAGCCTTATCAGGAGGTGTGTTAAGCATTATTGTATACACTCAGGCAAGAACTGATGGCACACGCTCAGAGACTGAATCCAGACCAATTAGGTACATAAAAAAAAGGTATACTTATGTTTCATTTCTAGAACCAAGCAGAACTTAGCACAGGCAGGTAAAATATACTTTCAAATGCAAGGCTGTACAGAAAAATACAATTGCAGATGGATTTGGAATTGTTACAGGTTTGTATTTGCTTTGAAAATAGCTCAGAATACTTTGAAAATATTTGGGATTACTTTTACATTACTTTTTAGTTACATCGACTACTTGGGGTGATATGCCTAGGTATCACACTATGGATCCCACAGCACCAAGGTAAGTAAGGCAATTTTGAGTTCAAAGCAAAGTTACTTTGGTTTCAATACAAAAGTCTGTTCAACAACATTGTTGGAGAAAAATCATAACATGGGTTCCTATGGGAGAAAATAATGTTATTAATTGCTGGTAAGTAGATGACTTACAAGAATAGCTGTTTGGAGTTTGAACCAATGTTCCCCATGGGTCAAGGAGGCACTCAACTTGCACCACCAGATGCACTAGGGCGGCCAGGTGCAGAGTGCAGGGGCCCAATTTTTGCCAAAGAGGATAGGGGGCCGTCAGTTAGGGGCTGCTTACGAGCAGGCCACTCGGTTGTGGTTGCAAAGCTCCGGGGGGTTAAGATCAGCACTGCAAGGGACAACAATCAGCTCAGGAGCTGCGCCACCAGTGGCATGGAGGCGGCTGGATGCAGAGTGCCAAAAAGACATCTGAGGGCGACCACCAGCAAGAAAGGTAAGTTAGACTGTGGAGGGATGCCTGGACACCGTCGGTTGGGCAACCTAAGGTCGAGGGGCGTCGGGTGTAGGTGTGTCTTTGGGGGTTGAATTTCCTTACCAGCTCTGGTTGCGATCGGGGGGGACCCCTCAGTTTGAGACTGCAGGCATCGGGTAGAAGGTCGAGGCAGGTTGGGGATCACCAGATCCCAGGTCAGGATTGCTGGGAGACCTCCTCATGGTGGTGGGCCACTCGAAATTGAACCGTGGGCATCAGGTGCTGAGTGATGCAGAACTGTGGATTCGGGTGGATCCAGGGTTTGTGTTGGAGTCTTTGATTGGAGCAAATCCACTGCTCATGGGAGACAGAGTCTGTTTGGTGAAGGCAGTGCAGGTCCTCCGGGTTTTGAATGGCTGCTGGCTGCTGGACACGCCGGGGCTTCGCTGGGAGCAGGTCGAAGTCATGAAAGGCCAGAAGGGCTGGATCTAAAGCAATTGTCCTCTTTCTCCTCTTTCAGCACAGCTCTTCAGTCCTTATTTCTTCTTCTTCAGTCTGAGGAGGCAAGGTTCAGGGTCGCCCCTAAATACTAACTTTTAGGGCATTCAGAGGTGTGCAGACCAATGGGTCTTTTCCTTGGGGTAAGTACACCCCCTATCATGTCACCCTCCAGTGGGAGGGGGACATGAGCCTCTCTCTGATGGTTTTGTCCCCTCATCTTCAAGATGGAGGGGACTGAGATGTGTGCTTCACCTTGCCTCCCCTACTTGAGGGGTGGGGTTGGCAAAGGTGGGCACACCTTTCCTCCTAACTTGGCTTTCCTGCAGATTCTCCCACCGAAAGTGGGGGTCAGTACCGGTGGCAGCAGGCCTTTGAAGCTTCCCCTTCGTGGACCCAGCCCATCCTGGGAGAGGGGATATGATACCTCTGCCCAGGATGGGATTTGTTTCTGGACCCAAAGTGCGGAGGCCCTCTACCCAGGGGTCCAGAAACCAGTCTGGTGGCAGAAAATGGTGAGTAGCCATTCAGGAACCCCACCAGGGCTGGCCGTTTTTCAATGTGCATCTCTAAGATGCCCTCTGAGCGCATTTTACATGAAATCTCACACTGGCATCAGTGGGGTTTAATGTTCTGAGAAGTTTGCTACCAAACTTCCCAGGTTTCAGTAAAGTCATTATGGAGCTGTGGATTTCATAATGATCAACTCCCAGACCATATATTCTTTATGGCTTTACTGAACTTACAATGTCTAAGAATGGACTTAGAGGTACAGTGCTCGTGCAACTGTATCCTCACCTGTGGTCTAGTGCACCCTGCTGGAGGGGTGACTTACCTAGGCCACAGGAAGGGATGTGTGCCATATCGACTCTTCATTTTTCTCTGCACTAAAACACGCAGCCTGCAACGGCAGTGTGTGGGTGTTAAGGTGCAAGGTCTCTAAGGGTGCAACAATAGATGCTGCAGCTCTTAGAGGCCCTTCCTGGTCACAGTGCCCTTGGTACCCATGGTACCTTTTATAAGAGGCTTACCTGTGGCCAGGGATGCACCACCTGTGGGTACAAAGGTACCGTTTTGGGAAGGAACACCGGTGCTGGGGCCTGGTTAGCAGGATCTCAGCACACACTCAGTCAAGTTGGCACCAGGTATCTGGCAAAAAGTTAGGGGGTTACCATGCAAAAAGGGGCACTTTCCTACAGATATTTTTATGGAGTGTGTTCAAATCAGATTAACAATTTAATGTCATTTAATTCAAATTAATTAAGGGTTGGGGCTAGGGTTAGTTTTAGGGTAAAGTTAAGAACATTTATTTAATTAAATTACTTTATGAAGAGTTAGTGCTAGGATTTAGGGTAAAGATAAATATTTAATTTAATTTAATATAATTTCAATTAATTAAGGGCTGGGGTAGTTTAGGATATGTTAAAGCAGACTATTGTATTTATTTCACTTTAATTTAAAATAATGGTTAGTGCTAGGTAAAAGGACACTTTAATTTAATTTCACTGTAATAGTTTGGCTAAGCATTAGGGCATGCAATGGCTATTTATCCATTATACTCATTTTAAACTAATTAAGGGATAGGCAAGGGTTGGCATATGGGTCAAGTTGAGATAAGTAATTGTATATAGCTTCTAAGGGTACTAAAAATAGTACACCACAGAACCGAAAGGGAAAGTTGCACAAAAGCAGTATTTTCTGAAATTGAGGGCTATTTTAAACTTTTATAGCAAGAGAATAAAATCCCTGAACGTAATTCCTGGGTAATCAAACTAGTGGACCTGCTCTAGTTGGAAATATTCACTAGGAACATATTTTAAGGGATGATAGACAGATGACTATCAACATATACATTTTGCTGTGTTCTAAATTGTTGAGAAAAATACTCATGGGACAACAGAAACAGTGAGACGAAGCAATCTTGGTCTAATCCTAAGCAATGTAGCAGGTTTACAGAGGGTTGGACAAGAACTAGGCGAACATCATAGTACCATAGTTATGGGCCCCAGAACATGGGTCTAATATTTCTGGGGATCAGGTGTTGGGTCTCAGGAACACACCAAGAAGTTGACCTAGGTCAGAACCAAGAACTGAATACACACAATAAGCATACAAATTGCTAAGGGTGGAGCAGAAAATTGAAGAGGTGACTCCATTTACCACAGTATAGCCCCCAAGGACCCTCCCAACAGTTGCAGATTGTTTGTGGAACTGCCACACTAATTTGGGAGTATGGAGGTGAACAGCAGACTTCCAAGATTTGTATGCAGGAATAGTTTGCAGCCTTCTAACTGGTATAGACTGGCACAGACAAATCTGGAATTTAGGAGTAAACTGACTTCTTGTGGTGCTTGACTTGAAAAGGTGAAACTATAAGCATTCTATGGCTTTAGCAGTGAGACATGGAACACTGGGTGTACTTTTAAAGCTCATGGTAATGACATTCTCACCATTGCATCGTTCACTGTTTTCACTATTGGAAAAGGACCTTTGATTTTATGGTGGAGGTTTTCTGACCCTTGTATTCAAGGTATAGCGCTCCCATCCTAAACTTGTGACTGACCTGACAATTAGGACTTTGGTAAAGCCAACTGTCAGCGTAACTTTGTGGCATTTTTTGGGAATTGTATAACACAAGATCAATGACACAATATCTTGGCAAACAATATTGTTGCCAAAAATATTGTGTCAAAAGTATATGTTTACCACAACATCAAGATCCTATATTAATAATGGTAAGTACAAAAATATCAGGAATATAATATCGTTGACACTATTATGGTCCAAAAATAGACAGAAATATTGATTTTTTAATATAAATAGAGTTTAAAGTAGTAAATGTTAAATATATGTGTGCTTGTAGATAGATAGATAGATAGATAGATAGATAGATAGATAGATAGATAGATAGATAGATAGATAGATAGATAAGGTGCATCATAAATCACAAAAATATTTATTTTATATTGTATTTTTTATATTTTATATTTTTTATGTATTATGAATATATATATATTATAATTATTAAAACATATTTATTTTACATTTTTATGATTTTATTTTATTTTACAGATTTTGGAGTTAATGGAGTATTGGGACATTTGTCTTCTTGGGTGCCACAAGAATAATTATCAATCTGATTATTGCATACCAGGGCACAATGACTCCATTACTGCCCTTTTGCAGTTTTCTGTTACCAAGGAGTTCATATGAATATGTGATATCAAGTATGGGTCTTGCCGGGGTCAGATACATAATTTATTATGCCTACATAATGCTAATGGGTTATGCAGTGATTCCTCAGTGGGCTTTATGACATTGTGTTATGATTTGTTAAGTATGTACTACAGCATGGGCAAGCCCACCTGGACTTTATGTTAATTGAGGTTATTTACACAAGAGACATTACCAAGTGCACATGATCACTCAGGTTTTATGTTATTTGTGACATGTCTCAAATCTTTTTTTCAGATTTGTTTTACATTTTTACACTCGGTGGCTTAAGTGGAATGGTGTGTTTTCACCACTGGCATTAATTTTCTTGTACAATGATTATGTGGAAAGTTGTAGCAAAATTGAGGAGCTGTGTGACATGACATTTTGGTACTATCTTTGAAAATTTAAGATAGCTAATGCATGGGATGCTCTATGTTAGTCTTATGTCACTCTCTGGGGTCATATATAGAGAGTTGTTCTCCATTCATGACAGTGTGACATTGATAAACTATGATGTACAAGTTTTACTATTTGGCAATGGGACTTTTGTTATGCCCAGTGACGTGCTTATGGTATCGAATGATTAAATGATTTGATTCATTTTAGATTCTGGTACACACCAAGATGGCCGATGCATGGGATGATCTATTCAGTCCTCTTTCTCTTTCTGGGGTTACACACAGAAAGTTGTTTTCTATGGATAAATATGTTACATTTATAATCTATGACTTACAATGTTTTATTGCTTAATAATTGGACTTTAATGGTGGTGCTCGGTTGTGTGATCGTACTACTACCTGCTATGACAGATTCTTATACACTCCAAGATGGCTGACATGTGTGTGTGTATGTGAGTCCAATTGTCCATTTTGTGTTGCTAATCACATTTAGGTGCCTCTATAGGTGTTTTTGGGAAACATGCGTCGGGTGTTTTTTGTTCTCCATAGAAGTTTGCTGCATATATAATGAATTTAACCTTTGTTGTTTTCAGTGAATTTCTATTTTTTTAAACATAAAGTAATATTTAATTACCATATGTTAATAGAACCACTGCTGCATTCACCACACCCCATGCTGTGCACAGCCTTGGGTTTAGTGTGTTAGTAGGTGTGTTTATTTGTTCATTGTGCTTCAGAACCCCGTATCCATTGTGAAGTTACAGTTGTGGCAGCATGGAGTGCCGCATTGGATCTGCGGATCGGCGAATAGGCCCAAACTAAATTTTGGGGATGATTGAGTGCCCATTAGGGTCCCTCATGGACCCCTACATGTGTCCTATGTGGTGAGGATACCTGTACCTTGACCCCTTATGTGTTTTCACCCTTTATAGTTCCCTCCACTGGGGCAAGTGACAAAGAAAATGGCAGCAGCAACTTTCCTGTCAGGTTGCAGCCAGCTAAACAGGGCCTTGCTTTTCGCAGGGAATCTGTTGATTCCCCGTGAGTGGTTCCACAAAAGATACGCGATATCCAAATTTATTTTTCCTTTAAGAACTCCAAAACTACAGATTTACCCTAAATAACAAAAAGTGCAATCTGAGGACCAAGAGCAAGCTTTCTACCCCCCTTTTTCTCAGCACCCGCTTGACGAATCACCCCAAACCTTTCGGGACAGCAGCTGACCTAACTTTCCTAGTAGTTTTGAAAATTTCATGAAAATTCATCAAACGACGCCAAAGTAATCAGTAAAACAAAAAACGCTTCATCTACTGGTAAAGTTGGTCCTAACTATACCTATCTACTGGCTTTCAGCAGTAGGCTTTATATATATATATATATCTATATTCACTGAAAAAACCATAGGTTTCAGGCACGTTATAGTTAGAAATTAGCATTTAAAAAACCTTAGAAATTCACTGAAAAAACCATAGATTTTAGGGAAAGTTATAGTTAGTTGGACATTTCACTCGTACAAAACCTTAGCAATGCCCCCGTTATAGTTAGTTCAGCTAACTATATCTCGCGCCCCCGCAATGCACTGCTCATGATGTCACATATTACATCACTCATGACATGGTCAGTGACATCACTGATGACATCACTGATGACATCTCAAATGACTATAACTTTCCCTAAAACCTATGGTTTTTTCATTGAATTTCAAAGGTTTTTTAAATGCTAATTTCTAACTATAACGTGCCAGAAACCAATGGTTTTTACAGTGAATTTCAAAGGTTTTTTAAATGCTAATTTCTAACTATAACATGCCTGAAACCTATGGTTTTTTCAGTGAATTTCTAAGGTTTTTTAAATGCTTGTTTCTAACTATGCCTACAGAGGTAGAACATGTGAAGAAAGAAGAAAAACGCACAGAAAGAAGCAAAAGAAATGCAGAAAGAAGCAACAGAAGTCTTCACAGACGAAGAAAAGTGCAAGAAAAAGCAAGACATGTGCAGAAAGAACCAAGAGCAGAAACAGGCCTTGTTACAAAATCATCCTGTGCCCACTACGTTTTCAGACGGGTACTGGTGTTAACTGACTCTGACTAACCAGACCTAGAGCCAGTGGTATGCTAAAAGACACTTAGAATACAGTGAAAACACCTACATACACTAGGGAACACTATGCGTTGGGGTACCCCTGTGATTAGCATGACCTCCTCTGTAAGCCCCTAGTACATAATAGGGCAGGGGGATTAAAACTACCTCTTAAAACGCGCTATGGGGTGCATTTGCACACTGGTGAAGGGGGGGGTAGCCTGAGGTGACATGTTTGCAAACACGCCCTGTGGGCGTTTTAAATTGGGGGATAAAGTCCCCTTGAATCCTGAAGGCCCCTGTGGTCCAACTAGCCCACTAGGTACCTCCAGTAAGCGCCACAGAGCTGCATTGCAGAGAGGTGTAAAAAGGGGCACGGCAAAGACCACCTCTCTGCAACGCAGCGCAGTGGCGCTTACTAGAAGCACCTGGTGGGCTAGTTGGCTCCCAGGCGAAGGGGAAATATTTCCCCAACTTAAAACACGCCACAGGGCGTGTTTGCACACGTCACCTCAGGCCCCGTCCCCTCCCTTCACCACTGTGTAAACACGCCCTGTGGCCGTTTTAAGTTGGGAGATTAAGTCCCCTTGAATCCTGAGGGTCACTAGGGTCCAACTAGCCCACTAGGTACCTCCAGCAAGCGCCACAGATCTGCATTACAGAGAGGTGTAAAAAGGGACGTGGCCTCTGAACACCTCTCTGCAACGCAGCTCCCTGGCGCATACTGGAGGTACCTGATGGGCTACTTGGCCCCCAGGGACCCTCAGTATTGAAGGGAAATTAATTCCCCAGCTTACAACTCACCAGAGGGCGCGTTTGCACAGTGGTGAAGGAAGGGGGCGGGGCCTGAGGTGACATGTATGCAAACACGCCCTGTGGCACGTTATAAGTTGGGCAATTAATTCCTCTTCAATCCTGAGGGTCCCTGGGGTCCAACTAGCCCACCAGGTACCTCTAGTATGCACCAGGGAGCTGCGTTGCAGAGAGGGGTTCATAGGCCATGCCCCTTTTTACAACACTCTGCAACGCAGCTCAGTGGTGCTTATTGGAGGCACCTGGTGGGCTATTTGGCCCCCAGGGGACCTCAGGATTGAAGAGGAATTAATTCCCCAACTTAAAATGCGCCACAGGGCGTGTTTGCACACATGTCACCTCAGGCCCCGCCCCCTCCCTTCACCACTGTGCAAACGTGGCCCGTGGCATGTTTTAAGTTGGGGGATTAAGTCCCCTTGAATCCTGAGGGTCCCTGGGGTGCAACTAGCCCACCAGGTACCTCCATTAAGCGCCACAGAGCTGCGTTGCAGAGAGGTGTAAAAAGAGGCGTGGCCTCTGAACACCACTCTGCAACGCCGCTCCCTGGTGCATACTGGAGGTTCCTGGTGGGCTAGTTGGACCCCCAGTATTCAAGGGGAATTAGTACCCCAACTGCAAACGTGCCAGGGGGCGTGTTTGTAGAGTGCTGCAGGGAGGGGGTGGGGCCTCCGGCGCATTGCCGGTCTTTTTATTTATTTATTTTTTTAAGAAGGGGGGCTGTGTGGCCCCCCTTCCTTTCCTATTCTATTGACCCTGGGGACCCCATCCCCCAGGGTCTGACTCCTATTTTATTATAATTTTTTTTAAAATTGGAAGGGGGCCACATGGCCCCCCTCCCGAGGCCATAATCGGCCATGGGGACCCCATCCCCCGGGGCATGGGCAGTTTTTAAAAAAATGTATTTGGAGGGGGGCTGCGTTGCCCCCTTCTCATGCCATTTATGGCCCCGGGGACCCCATTCCCTGGGGCCAGCCCTATCCGTTGGGGACCGTGGGGGGTCCCCAATCTCCCCACGGTCCCGCCGGCTCCCCACGTCCTGCGGGAACCAGCATTGCTTTTCCACACGGGGAGCTGCTAAGATGCAGCTCCCCGTGTGGAAAAGCAATCGGCTTTGGTTTTTGGAAGAGAGAGCAGGTTTCCTCTTCCAAAAACCAAAGCAGTTTGCTATGGCAGGGCGGGAGCTGCGAGGCTTCTGTCCTGCCATAGCAAACAGCAGTGTCCCGGGGGTGGGCACCCCGGGACACTGCAGGAGCCGGCCCTGGGGGGTGGTGGTCCCCAGGGCCATCACAGGGCTCCAGGAGGGGGGCCACGCTCTCCCAACATGTGCAACGGGGCATTGGGGGTGGGTTCGAGCCCCACCAACACAGGTAGTTATTTTTTTTTTAAAACAAGCCCCGTGGGGTGGTGGGCCCCGGGGCTGCGGGGGGGCCATGTGCCCCCCCGCAAATACTTTGGAAAAGCCCCAGGGGGTGGTGGTCCCCGGGGCTGGGGGGCCCCTCTGTGCCCCCCATTATAATGTAAACATTGCCCCCAGGACTTGGCCCACCCGGGGACTAATTAAAAACGAAGCACGCTTTGTTTTTTTTAATTTACGCAGCCGGATCCGCGGATTCTCCGTGCATCCCGTGGCTTTTAAAAAAAAAAAAGCTTTTGTTGGCACTGGGGGTCCTTGTGGGACCCCTTGAGCAGGCCTAGGGGGTCAGGGTGTTTCTACCCTGCCCCCTTTTCGTGTTTTGAGCGTTTGTTTTTCGCTTTTCTTGTGCCTCGGTTCTACCGAGGCACAAGATGGCTGCCAACACTTCCTGGTTTGAAGTGTTGACAGCCAATTAGCATGAAGCTCGTGATCAGGAGGGTGCGCGGATCCTCCGCACCTTTTGATATCACTATCTTTATTTCCTAATTTCTCAAAAACTACTGAACAGATTTACACCATTTTTAAAAAAGTTGCTTTCTGAGACAAGCAGTACCTTTTTACCAAATTTGGTGTAATTCCGTTCAGCAGTTTTTGCTATAACTGTGTCTGAAGTTTCCTATGGGATTTTTTTACCTCTATTTTTTTTATTTCTCTGGAACTACTGAACGGATTTACACCATTTAAAAAAAACGTCACTTTCTGAACCAAGGGCTACCGTTTAGCAAAATATGGTGTCATTCCGTTCAGCAGTTCGGGCTGTAGCCGTGTCTAAAGTTTCCTATGGGAAATACCATGAGGAAAACGCGTTTTGGGACCCCCTTTTTTCTCGGCCCCCGCTTGACGAATCACCCCCAAACTTTCAGGATAGTTGCTGACCGGAATGGGCCATTAGTTTTGAAAATTTTGCGAAGATTCGAAAACCAGCGCCAAAGTTATTGGGAATAGAATGTTACGATTTTCCTATGGATAATAGGTCCTAACTATAACTACCTACTGGCGCCAACCAGTAGGTAATATATATATATATATATATATATATATATATATATATATATATATATATATATATATATATTACCTACTGGCGGTCGCCAGTAGGTAGTTATAGTTAGGACCACGTTTCCATAGGAAATCCGCAACATTCTATTTTGAATAACTTTGGCGCCGGTGGACGAATCCTCGCGAATTTTTCAAAATAGGTGGGGCGCTACGCTCCGCTCCTTCCTTGAAAGTCTCGGGGGGATTCGTCAAGCGGGGGCTGAGATAAAAGGGGGGTCCCAAAACGCGTTTTTCCCATGCATTTTTCCATAGGACCTTTAGACAGGGCTACAGCCCGAACGGCTGAACAGAATTACTTGAAATTTGGCAGAGAGGTAGTCCCTAGGTCAAGGAAGTGCCTTTTGTAGGTTTGGTGTAAATCTGTTCAGTAGAATCTGAGAAAATAGCCTTTTAATCAATATATATATCTGTGGCAGCTTACCGTGCGCTTACGGTGCGCTTACCGTATGCGTACGGTGGCGTGCGCGAGCGCGATTCTGATTGGCCCTTAGATCTTAGTAAACATTCGAATCGGTCGAAACCAGGAAGCGGCGGCCGCCATTTCGTGTTTTTCACTCAGAAAAAAAAGAGTGATATCTTGAAAAGGGGGCAAGGTGGAGAGTTACAGACCCCCTAACATTTGTAAGGGGGTCAAAGAAGGACAGAAAAGTTCAAAGAAAACATTTATTTATTTTTTTTTAAAAATCGCGGGGTACGCGTACGGTAAGCTTACGGTAAGCTTACCGTACGCGTACGGTAGAAAAAAAAAATAAAAAGACAAAAAAAATTCAGATTTAAGTGTTTAGATATTAGGGGGCTCTAAAAAGAGCCGTTGTGTTTATGAAGTGATTTTTTAAGGGTACCTACAAGTAAGTACCGATGCAGAGTCTAAGGTTCAAGAGGAAGACTCTGTTCCCTTCATCATTGAAGTGTACACCATCTCCTCTATAAATGTCTTGCATGTCGTAACGCAAGTTGTTGTGGTAAATGGAACCCATACCATAGTCACGGAGGAAAGCAGAAACAGATTTGTTGACGTGCTTTCTTGCTTTGTAAATCTGCGGACAGAAATGATTGGACCAGTTCCATTTTTGCCTTTGGCATATGTTAGAAAACACAAAGGCAGTTTTAGGGAAAAGTGAAAACAGTTGTGCAAAGGTGTCCTTCATAAGCATTTCCAGACCTACCCCAGTCAAAGTGCCTAGGTCATTGCCACCACAGTGCACTATTATGAGGTCAGGGTGTTGGATTTGCATGAAGGATTTCACCAATGGCATCAATTGGTGCCACTTTAACCCTCTCTGACCAATCCATTTAATGTCTACATTTGGCAAAGCAAGGTCTCTCACCATACCTGTTTTCTCTGCATACTTTTCACTCCAGAAGACATAGCTGTGCCCTACAATCCACACTGTGAACATCTTCCAAGGAGATCTGGATGCACTCAGGAGGTGTAATTCAGTAGAATGGGAAAATGAAATGAAAGACAGTTTGGAAATGGAGGCATACATATTTTTTTCATAAAAAAAAGAACTGATTGGCTGTTTCATACCATTCTAGAATAAAAACTAGGCTGCATGTGTAAATTAATAGAAGCATGTTTTGTATTGGTACAGAAAAATGTGTTACCAAAGAACAGTACTTTGGATTTGCTGTTAGGTTTGAAAAGTCAAGCACTCTTGCTCTGTGGAATTGAAACATTGTTTGGCGAACTTCTGACCTAACTCCACACAGCAGTGTTCCATGAGCTGTTGCTATGGTAGCAGGCAGAAGTCAAGTTGGGGGAAGGGTACTAGGCAGAAGTCAAGTTCGGGGAAGGGTACTTTTGGAAAAGGGTTGGTTTTCAACAAATAGAAAGAGAATAGGAGAGAGGTGTAAAGAAAAGAGATCCTGGCTCTGATAATCTGCTGTTTGAGTGCCACATTTCTTTCACAGCTAACTAATTTTAAAGGTGAGTTTAGAGTTTGAGAGGGGATGTATATGGTAAATTAAGAAATGAATACTACCTCTATGCACTCCAGAACTCCTTCGACGTCATCCCAGTGGCCTACTTTCGGGAGGTAGAGAGCCTGCAGAGGAGACTGGTGTGGGACGGGCGGGCGCGTATTGCTCTTGCTAAGCTTACTCTCCCCTGGTACGACGGGGGCATCGCGCTTCCCGACATTCGCAGGTATTATTGGGCCGCGCAGCTTTCGGCCATTAACCACGCCACGTATGCGCCTGGCCTGAATCCTGCGTATGAGATGGACAAGTTCCTGCTTCCCGGCGGGGACTATAACAGGGCGCTTTACTCCCGCTCGGCAGGCCGGACCCTTACGGGTCCTACTAAGATTGCGGTGCGGACCTGGAGGGCTGCCACTGCGGCCACGGGCTGGAGTGAGCGACTGACATGTGCTACTCCTTTGTTTGCCTCCGAGCGCCTGGGGAGCCTCTGGACCACGAAGGGGTTTGACCAGTGGGATACGATTGGTATCAGCAAAGTGGGAGACCTGTGGCATAAGGGCGCGGTTAAGACTTTCGCGGCTCTTCAGGCCGAATATGAGCTTACGGACAGGGAGTTCTTCCGCTATGCCCAGGTTCGACACGCCCTGCTCTCGGTCTTTGGAGAGGGGACCAAGATCCCGGTTTCCTCGCCCCTCGAGGACCGCATACTTGACGGACATGTCCCTGACAGTACTATTTCTTTAATCTATAAGAAACTGATTAATCATCGGGCTGACCTCTTGGTGCGCCTTCGGGAGGCTTGGACGGGGGACGGGGTGGAATTGGACGACGAGGACTGGCAGTCTGCACTGTCGTCCCCCAAGGAGGTCGCCATTCCAGCCCGTCTCCGGTTGGTACAGCTTAAGATTCTTCATCGGGTGTATGTGACGGGTCCTCGCTTGGTCTCGATGGGATATTCCGACGATGGGCTCTGTAAGCGGGGTTGTGGGCTCAGCGCCACCTTTCTTCATATCCTGTGGGAGTGCCGCGAGGTGGCGGACTATTGGCGCCGGATACATACGGTTATGGGACAGGTCACTGGGGTTGTGCTGCTGCCGGAGGTGCGTCGCTGTGTCTTGAATGTGTGGGAGCCCAATGATTATGGCGCGGCTCAGACTCGGTGGGCGGCCCTGGGGAACATGATTGCCAAGAGAGATATAGCGCAGCTTTGGGGTGCCCAGCGGCCGCCCACCGTGTCAGTATGGAAGGAGAATATGGACTGGTGTATGTTCAGGGAGAAGACTGTGTATGTTGCCCGTGGTAAGCCGGGGGCATGGGGTAGAATCTGGGGGCAATGGAATGCATATCGCGGGGGTATCTGTACGCCCCCCCTGGTGGACACCGATATCGCCATGTCCCCCTGACCCTTGACGGTTCCGGGCACCTTTTGTAATGACTACATATGGACGTTCGTTTCCCTTGGCCCCCCCCCCCGTCCCCAGCTTCCCGGTACTCCTTCCTTTTGCGTGCTGCTTAATGGTCTGAACTGGGGTTCCCCGGAGGATGCCTGTTCTGCGCTGTTTGTCTTTATGCCTCGCCTTTTGTTTTTCTTTTAGTTTTTTGTGTTTGTTGGATTTAAGTCTCCTGTTTCTTTAGAACTATCCGGAGTCACTACGGGGCCGAGCCCCGGGACCCGACCGCAGCTTTGATAAATGTATATTTCATTCTGTACTTAGCGGCCGGCCCTGGTGGTTGTAGGCCCGTGCGTGTAATCGAATTATTGTACAATAAAACTTTATAAAAAAAAAAAAAAAAAAAAAAAAAAAAGAAATGAATACTAGAAATGGAATTCCTTTTGTTGAAGTTGTGTTTATCATTTTCTGTTTTGGGAGAAATTTAAATGTGAGGAACATGTAAAATAATATGGACTATGTTTTCACGATAAATTAAGGTGTACTGGTATAAAAAAAGAATAGTTTAAGGGTTTGAGGTTGGACTCAGTAATGCAAATACATTCAGCATCACTAAGGCTGGTTGCCCTTGCTGGAATGTAGGCAGTCACCCAGGTTACACATGGTGGTGGTCTGAAAAAGCAGTTTGGACATGTGCAATTAAAAAAATCTGAAAAGTGGATTCATAATGTGTCAGTCTGTAAAAGTGATTATCACTTGTCAAAAAAAAGAGCAGTAAGTGTGCTTTCAAATTGGCAAAGAAATTTCGTTTTGTGACTAATGTGAAAACATGACTCTGTGTGCAAAGAGGAATTATAGGCAGAGATTTATTGCGTATTGCTCTGGTGATTTCACAGTTGCATTACATGGAAAGGGGGAGCCATTTTTTGGTGCAGAAGCAGACTCTTAGCACACACCCAGCTGCTTACCATGTTGAATCATGCACAGTATTTACAAGCGAGTGGGGTTTGAGGTTTCAGTCAGTAATGCAAATACATTCAGCATCACTAAGGCTGGTTGCCCTTGCTGGAATGTAGGCAGTCACCCAGGTTACACATGGTGGTGGTCTGAAAAAGCAGTTTGGACATGTGCTTTTAAAAAAATCTGAAAAGTGGATTCATAATGTGTCAGTCTGTAAAAGTGATTATCACTTGTCAAAGAAAAGAGCAGTAAGTGTGCTTTCAAATTGGCAAAGAAATTTCGTTTTGTGACTAATGTGAAAATATGACTCTGTGTGCATATAGGGATTACAGGCAGAGATTTATTGTGTACTGCTCTGGTGATTTCATAGTTGCATTAGTAGTAAAAAGGGGGAGTCATTTTTTGGTGCAGAAGCAGACTCTTAGCACACACCCAGCTGCTTTCCATGTGGAATCATGCACAGTATTTACAAGCGAGTGGGGTTTGAGGTTTCAGTCTGTAATGCAAATACATTCAGCATCACTAAGGCTGGTTGCCCTTGCTGGTATGTAGGCAGTCACCCAGGATACACATGGTGGTGGTCTGAAAAAGCAGTTTGGACATGTGCTTTTTTAAGAATCTGAAAAGTGGATTCATAATGTGTCAGTCTGTAAAAGTGATTGTCACTTGACAAAAAAAAGAGCAGTAAGTGTGCTTTCAAATTGGGAAAGAAATTTCGTTTTGTGAGTAATGTGAAAACATGACTCTGTGTGCATATAGGAATTACAGGCAGAGATTTATTGCGTATTGCTCTGGTGATTTCATAGTTGCATTAGATGGAAAGGGGGAGCCATTTTTTGGTGCAGAAGCAGACTCTTAGCACACACCCAGCTGCTTACCCTGTGGAATCATGCACAGTATTCACAAGCGAGTGGGGTTTGAGGTTTCAGTCAGTAATGCAAATACATTCAGCATCACTAAGGCTGGTTGCCCTTGCTGGAGTGTAGGCAGTCAACCAGGTTACACATGGTGCTGGTCTGAAAAAGCAGTTTGGACATGTGCTTTTTTAAGAATCTGAAAAGTGGATTCATAATGTGTCAGTCTGTAAAAGTGTTTATCACTTGCCAAAAAAAAGAGTAGTAAGTGTGCTTTCAAAATGGCAAAGAAATTTCGTTTTGTGACTAATGTGAAAACATGACTCTGTGTGCATATAGGAATTACAGGCAGAGATTTATTGCGTATTGCTCTGGTGATTTCACAGTTGCATTAGATGGAAAGGGGGAGCCGTTTTTTGGTGCAGAAGCAGACTCTTAGCACACACCCAGCTGCTTACCATGTGGAATCATGCACAGTATTTACAAGCGAGTGGGGTTTGAGGTTTCAGCCAGTAATGCAAATACATTCAGCATCACTAAGGCTGGTTGCCCTTGTTGGAATGTAGGCAGCCACCCAGGTTACACATGGTGGTGGTCTGAAAAAGCAGTTTGGACATGTGCTGCTTTCAAAATCTGAAAAGTGGATTCATAATGTATTTTTCTTTTCCAGAGGGGGAGAAAAAGGTGAATGCTCAATTGGTCACTTGCATACTTTGTGGTCTGGTCCACTTTATCTCTAAAAGATTTTAAAAAATTAGTTATTAATTTCGCAAGGATCTTGAGATGTGGTAATTGATTTTTAGTGTTTTAAAAAAAAAAAAAAAAAAAAAAACGCTTACCGTACGCGTACGGTAAAAAAAAATAAAAAAAAAGTTTCAAAGAAAAAATAAAAAAAAGTTGAGAGGTAAGGTTGGCTCTTATAAGAGCCGTTGGGTTCATACAGGGATGGAGGAAAGACAGAATGGGAGTATTATGAGCGTCTACAAACATGCTGGTCTATCTTATTGTTAATAAGGGGAAGACTGATCTCCCCAAAAACAATAAGACCACCACATCTTGTACACCTCATTTCAACCCTCCCAAATCGAGGGTTGATGTCCACAGGAAAAGAAGAAGGTGATGCTCCCACATCAGAGGAAGGGCTCAGCTGAGCTGCCGATGATGTACTCGGCTGAGCATCTGAGGCTGGGCTCTGGTGACTTACTGAAGGGTTTTCTTCAGCATGTCGAGCAAAGGTCCTTGGGTGTCTGTCTTGGAGGTGTCTCTTCATAGAGTGATTTCCAAAGGAGTATTTCCTCCTTGGATTTCCTCTTGATAAAACACGACCACAAAGTTTGCAAGTGACCAATGGAGCATTCACCTTTTTCTCCCCCTCTGGAAAAGTGAAATACTCCCATACAAAATAAGTCTTTTGTTTCCTCCTTCTCTGGATCATGGTGGTGCTGCTGGCCTCACTCTCAGAAGAGGTCTGCTGTTCTGCCATTGTATCCCAATGTCAATCCAGCTCCTGCTCCTAGAGAATCACAAGCAGAAATGAGGGGAATGGGTGTGGTGTGGGAAGAATCTGGAACTGAAAGTATTTCAACCAATGAAAAGTGTTCTTTCAAGCAGTAATGAGGGGAATGGGTGTGGTGTGGGAAGTTTCTGGAAGTGAAAGTAATTTCAACCAATAAAAAGTGTTCTTTGTAAGTCACATAACCTGCCGTGCGCGCACGTGACGCTTACGGTGCGCTTACGCAGCGCGTATGTCACACTCGCGCAGGCGCATTACACGCCCCTGCGTAACCGCGACGTTGCTTCCGGGTGTACGCGTACGTCACGCACGTATTGCGTATCGCGCATGCGCATTACACGCCCCTGCGTACCCGCGACGTTGCTTCCGGGTGTACGCGTACGTCACTCACGTACGCGCACCGTACTTATGATGTACGAAGCGCGTACCGTCAGCTTACCGTACGCGCACGGAAAAAAATGCATAAATAAAAAAAAAAAAACCTTTCCATAATGCAGGATATAGTACATATATTATTTTATACAAAGGGTTACAAAAAATGACAAAAAAAAATTTGCATTTAAAAAACCGTACAAATTCACTGAAAAAAACATGGGTATCACACACGTTATAGTTAGAAATTAGCATTTTAAAAACCTTGCAAATTCACTGAAAAAACCATGGGTTTCACACACGTTATAGTTAGGGATTAGCATTTAAAAAACCTTGCAAATTCACTGAAAAAACCATAGGTTTCACACACGTTATAGTTAGGAATTAGCATTTAAAAAACCTTAGAAATTCAATGAAAAAACCAAAGGTTTCACACATGTTATAGTTAGCTGGACATTTCACTCGTAAAAAACCAATGAAATTTCCCCGTTATAGTTAGTTCAGCTAACTATAACTCGCGCGCCCGCAATGCACTACTGATGACGTCACATATTACATCACTCATGACATGGTCACTGACATCACTCATGACATCACTGATGACATCTCAAATGACATCACTGATGACATCACTGATGACATCATCCTTGTGAAATAGTAGCAGACCTCTTCTTCCCCTAATATAACCTTTAATACACACATTTAAAAAAATGAAACTAAAATGTTCGAAATAATGAACATATCATTATCAGTTACAACAACCTATTCAGTAATTCTAAGAAACACATACACATCCACTCATTCACCAACAGTCCTCTACAGTCACTCATACATGCACTCACTCATCATATGTATTCATACACCTACACATCCTGTTACACAACGCCACTCATCCATAGAGTTACTCACACACATAGTCACTCATGCTAATAAAGAATCAAACATCCATTTACTTGCATATACAGTTATACACACACCACCACACTTACTTCTACAGAAACTTACATATACTTACTCTTTTAAACAATCACTTATAGAAACACATACTTATTCATACAGGAATTCTTCCAATCTCTCACTCTTACATATACTCACTTATATACACCAATAGTCACATTTACTAGTTAAATAGATATGTAGTTACTCATGAAGACACTATTGAGACAGTCATTCACTCACTAATACACCCATACACACAGTCATCCACCCATACAGTCCTGCACACATGCTGTCTTCAATACATACAAAGAGTGAATCACTCATTCATGCACCTATGCACTACATAATACCCCCCACCGAACCATACAGACACTCAGACTGATACTTAAAAAACAACTAATAGCCTATATAGACACCCATGAAGCTACTCACCAACCCATGCAGCCACTTATACACAAAGTGAGAGACTAATACAGATTTTTTCTTATTTAAACATTACTCAGTAAGCCATGTATTTACTATGATACACTTAATCAGTCATTTACACAATCAATTTTTCAAAAACAAAGCATTAATTTAGACACTTATATACCCATTTATTCTTCCATTGACCTTGAGATATACATATATAAAACATATTTAATTTTCAGAAAAACACACATTCACTGGATGATGTCATCAGTGATGTCATCAGTGATGTCATTTGAGATGTCATCAGTGATGTCATGAGTGATGTCAGTGACCATGTCATGAGTGATGTAATATGTGACGTCATCAGTAGTGCATTGCGGGCGCGCGAGTTATAGTTAGCTGAACTAACTATAACGGGGAAATTTCATTGGTTTTTTACGAGTGAAATGTCCAGCTAACTATAACATGTGTGAAACCTTTGGTTTTTTCATTGAATATATATATGAATCAGTTGTCCGGCAGAGCCACGCCGGTGTTTATGAATCAGTTGTCGCCCGAGAGCGAAATAAAGACGCACTCTCTTGTATTTCCAAAGTAAATCAGGCAGTTTTATTCATTCTTCGCCATGCCCTACGCGTTTCGGTCAGACTACTTTGACCTTGGTCACGGGATTACTCTAAAACAGAAAAAAAGACTTCTTTTATTTCCATTTGTAATGGTTGCTTCCTATTATTAACATGGTGCATTGTGGTAAATGTGGTATTTACAATATTTAGTCTTTATTAGTGAATGCTGGTGCTTTTTTTGTCTTTTATTCATTTTGTTTTTTGTATATATATATACACACTTTAGTAAAGTCCATGCTTCATGTCCGTTATTTTATTTATTTAAATGTTCCGTTTCGCTCCCTGGTGAGCTGAAAATTATTTATTCTTGCATGATTCTAGTGTCATTTTACTATGTCGTGATTTTTATTTATTTGAATGTCCCGTTTCGCTCCCTGGTGAGCTGAAAATTATTTATTCATACATGATTCTAGTATCATTTTACTCTTTGGTCAGTTCGATGTTACGATTGATTGATTCTTCATCTTGACATTAATTTGCTTTTGAGATATTTTTAAAAAATGTTTCAAAGGTGCACGTGGAGTTCTTCATTCTGGTTGAGCCCTCTCGGATCAAGGGTTCTAAATGCCACTATGTGTCGTAATTCTTTTTGACGCAATGTTCTTTCACGGTTTCCTCCCCTTTCTGACTGTCGTGTTCTTTCTCCATATGCTTCGCTATTGCATTTGAGCGATCCTTGTGTATGGTGGCTCGGATGTGTTTGAGTATTCTTTTCTTGACCTCAAAAATAGTGCTTCCAATGTAGCGTAGTTTACATGGACATTCTACCATGTAGATGACAAAATTGCTCTTGCAGGTTAAATATTGTTTTATTTTCCATTTGGTTCCTTGCTGAATTTCCAGTTCTGTCATATTTTTCGCAATTTTGCATGCCTTACATTGTTTGCATGGCCAAAATCCTTCTCTTAATAGCCATGTGGCAGTTCTTGTTTCTTTGAAATGGCTATGTGTGATTTTATCGGCAAAGTTTTTTGCTCTCCGATAAGTTATATTGGGATGGTCTCCCAATATTTTTCCTAGCGATGGGTCAAGTTGTAGAATGTTCCAATGTTTCTTAATAATTTGGACAAGGTATTTGTTTTAAGCGATAATGAAAATACAACACCAGCCACATCAGACATGAGAAAAAAGACCGATTTTTTAACGGAGATGCGGATGGCATTAGAACAACAGCATCAAAAAAACAATCAAAGAGGTGGGATGAACAGAGGCCAGGGAAGAGGAACAAGAAATATGAGAGGAAGACAAGAAGAGGCCAGTGGGGCAGGGGAGGAATCAAGAATAGATACATGGACCAAGGATCGATTGAGACAACAAAAGAAATAACATCCTCAGCTTCACAAGAACTTAACATAATCAATCTGTCAGGTAAAATGCTAACAGACACTGAAGAAAGTGTCCTAAAGAAAGGTCTCAATTTCTGTCCAACTGCTCATCTAGATGTAGCACAAACCAGGATTGATCTGTACAATTACACCAGGAAAATAAAATTGGCTAAAATACATGCAGAGAAAACAAAACCAAAACTCCAAATGGAGGCAAAAACATCTTCGACTAATGTACTTCAAGCTGAAGGTATTCAAGGCCTGACAACTTTATTAACAATGGGAGTTGAAACACCATCACAAGAGACGGAAACCTTACGAGAGTTACAAAAGTCACAACCACCATTAGGAGCTGGAGAAAGCGGACTCAAGATAAAATCAAGATTCTATCCAACTTTACCATCGGGCAATAAAGTGGATTTATTCCACGAAGCTGTAATAGAAGATCTTTACAAAATAAAACACAGCCAGGTAAAACACAATCTATCCATAAAAGAAAAACAAGCAATAAAAAACCTGCAATTGGACACGAATATTGAAATTAAACCGGCAGACAAAGGTGGGAACATCATAGTCCTGGACAAAAGGGATTATGTAACCGAAGCAAATCACCAATTGATGGACAAACAATATTATCAACTATTAACAAAAGACCCTACAAAAGAAATTGGAGACAATTTGAAATTACATCTACAAAAATGGTTGGCAAAAGGCCTAATCAACACAGAAGAACAAAAATATCTAGCATGTGATTTCCCAACAATGGCAACCTTCTATTATCTACCAAAATACACAAAAGTAAAACAAATCCACCAGGCAGACCAATAGTCTCCGCAAATGGATCTCTTCTTGAGCCAATTTCAAACTACATAGATCACTTCTTGACACCACTCGTAAAAGACCTCAGTTCTTATCTACGTGACACCACGGATCTTCTACAAAAATTGGAAGGAATAACATGGCAATCTACCTTTAAATTAATAACAATGGATGTTGTTTCATTATTTTCCAATATTGAACATTCAATTGGTCTCCAGGCGTGCCAATACTTTTTAGGCAAAATAAACATCGAATATCACCAACATAATTCCATGTTAATGGAAATGATTATCTTATGCCTGAACAACAACATTTTCACCTTTAACAAACAGATTTTCAAACAAATAAAAGGTTGTGCCATGGGCTTTTCCTTTTCCCCCAACTATGCCAATCTCACTATGGGTTGGTTCGAAAAACAAGTGGCTTGGTCTCCAGCAAATGATGAATTTTTGGAAAAAACTATCCTTTGGCTGCGTTTTATAGACGACCTCCTAATCATATGGGATGGCACAGAACTTGAATTCCAAAGTTACTTTGAAAAACTTAATAACAACATATCAAAATTACAATTCACTTTTGATATTAGTACCACACAAGTAACCTTCCTTGACACCAACATCTACGTGGAAAACAACACACTCCATACAACATTGCATCGTAAAAAAACATCCACCAATGCAATACTTCATGGGGAAAGCTTTCCTCAAAACAGTCTGAAATGGAGCATCCCCTATGGGGAATTCCTGAGACTAAGAAGAAATTGCTCCGCGGATGATGAATTCAAAAAGCATAGTGAACAAGCATGCGAGAGATTCAGGAAACGGAAATATCCAAGGAAAGTAATCGAAAAAAGTTTACAAAGAGTAACAAATCAACAACGACAAGACATACTCAAACAAACCAAACCAAAGGCAGAAACTTCAGACCAACAAATAATAAGACATCACAACACAGAGTTTGGAAAACAAATACCTTATCCAAATTATTAAGAAACATTGGAACATTCTACAACTTGACCCATCGCTAGGAAAAATATTGGGAGACCATCCCAATATAACTTATCGGAGAGCAAAAAACGTTGCCGATAAAATCACACAAAGCCATTTCAAAGAAACGAGAACTGCCACATGGCTATTAAGAGAAGGATTTTGGCCATGCAAACAATGTAAGGCATGCAAAATTGCGAAAAATATGACAGAACTGGAAATTCAGCAAGGAACCAAATGGAAAATAAAATAATATTTAACCTGCAAGAGCAATTTTGTCATCTACATGGTAGAATGTCCATGTAAACTACGCTACATTGGAAGCACGATTTTTGAGGTCAAGAAAAGAATACTCGAACACATCCGAGCCACCATACACAAGGATCGCTCAAATGCAATAGCGAAGAATATGGAGAAAGAACACGACAGTCAGTGGGAATGTCTTAGATTTTGGGCAATAAAACAAATACCCCCACCAGAAAGGGGAGGAAACCGTGAAAGAACATTGCGTCAAAAAGAATCACGGCACATATTGGCATTTAGAACCCTTGATCCGAGAGGGCTCAACCAGAATGAAGAACTCCACGTGCACCTTTGAAACATTTTTTCAAAATATCTCAAAAGCAAATTAATGTCAAGATGAAGAATCAATCAATTGTAACATCGAACTGAGCAAAGAGTAAAATGATACTAGAATCATGTATGAATAAATAATTTTCAGCTCACCAGGGAGCGAAACGGGACATTGAAATAAATAAAAATCACGACATAGTAAAATGATACTAGAATCATGCATGAATAAATAATTGTCAGCTCACCAGGGAGCGAAACGGAACATTTAAATAAATAAAATAACGGACATGAAGCATGGACTTTGCTAAAGTGTATATATATATATACAAAAAACAAAATGAATAAAAGACAAAAAAGGCACCAGCATTCACTAATAAACACTAAATATTGTAAATACCACATTTACCACAATGCACCATGTTAATAATATGAAGCAACCATTACAAATGGAAATAAAATAAGTCTTTTTTTTTTTTTCTGTTTTAGAGTAATCCCGTGACCAAGGTCAAAGTAGTCTGACCGAAACGCGTAGGGCATGGCGAAGAATGAATAAAACTGCCTGATTTACTTTGGAAATACAAGAGAGTGCTTCTTTATTTCGCTCTCGGGCGACAACTGATTCATAAACACTGGCATGGCTCTGCCGGAAAAGAAACGCACCGCCCCTGTCAAAGAGCGCCAGCGTTACAACTTGGGCTGCACTTGGAAATATATATATATATTCTGGTAAGCACTCCACAAGCGCGTCATGTGATCAAGGGCACCGTGTTGCCCGAAACGCGTCATGGCGGTGGTGCAGGGCGTCTAAATACAATAAATTAAGAAATTGCACCGAACTTGGGTCTGCGATCGTCATTTGATGTTAAAGCAATACATTGGACGAAGAATCAAGCATATATATATATATATATATATATATATATATATATATATATATAAAGCCGCAACAACAGTGCTTACGCGCTGTGAAAAGCCTTTCCCTTTACTCACTTGCGATGGTGGTCCGCGGTGAGGTGGCAATCCTCAATGTATACACATAACGCTGTGACGTTCATTTCTTCTTTCCAAATAGTTGACACCTGCCAACAATGTGGTAAATGATCCGTTTACTGATTTGATTAATGATAATGTCACTCTTAATTTGAACGTCAAGAATTCTTTTAAACCTAAGTCTATTTTTTTACCACAGGTTAAAAATGATGCAATAGAGGTTTTTGAGAAGGGAGTCACACAAGAACTTGTCAAACTCACAAAGAAAAAATGGTATGGATGGAATAATGTCACATCAGCACAAACAGAGGCTATAGACAGTTTGAAGAATGACAATACCATAGTGATAAAAAAAATCTGATAAAGGTGGTAATGTCGTTGTTCAATCAAGACAAAAATACATTGAGGAAGGTATAAAACAACTTTCAGATACAGAGAAGTATCAAAGAAGCAATAGGATGGAATATGAACACTCGATAAGAGTATTTCAGACTAACCTACTGAAGTGGAAAGCTGAGGGCTTGCTTGAACAAAAAGAATATGAATTTTTATTATGTAAACATCCGAGATTACCTGCCCTTTTTTTGCTTCCTAAAATTCACAAGAATCCACAGAATCCTCCTGGTAGACCAATTGTTTCTTCCAGAGGAAGCTGTTTGGAAAATACTTTTAAATACATTGACTTCCTTTTGCAGACTTTTGTTACAAAACTTCCATCCTACATCAAGGACACGGGCGATTTTTTGAGAATTCTGGAGTATTTAGAGTTGAAAAGTAATTATTCACTCTTATCGCTTGATGTAAAGAGTCTTTACACCTGCATTCCGCATGATTTGGGAATTGCAGCATGTAGACACTTCCTCAACGAAAGATCTATTTCATACCTTTACCATACAGAAATGCTAATTGAAATGATGACCTCATGTTTAAAACAAAATTTCTTTATCTTTGATAGTAAAATTTTCAAACAGTCTCTCGGTACTTCGATGGGGACCTGTTTTGCTCCGTGCTTTGCGGGTCTTTTTCTAGGGTACTGGGAGGAGCAAGTGGTCAGAGAACTCGACATGTTTAAAAATAAGGTAGTGATATGGGTAAGATACAGCGATGACATCTTTTGTGTATGGAAGGGCAATGAAATGGAAGCTAATGTCTTTGTAGAAAAATTAAATGATAACAGCTTCAATCTCCAATTTACAAGCCAATGGTCAGAAACGAGCATTGAGTTTTTGGATCTTTCATTCACTGTCCAAGATGATGGCTTAAAAAGTTCGCTTTTCAGAAAAAAGAGAGTGGGCAATAGCCTTCTTCACGCACGTAGTTGTCATCTCAAGCCTCTGCTTAATAGCATCCCTTTAGGGGAATTGCTATGTGCGAAACGTAATTATAGCACACAGGAGAGCTATGATAGAGAAGAGAAAGTTATGATCACAAGATGCTATTCTAATTCAACTATGAGCAAAGCAAAAGCTGAAGTTGCCAAAAGACCCAGGGAATCACTGCTTTTTGAAAAAGAGAAAGGAAATGAGGAATGGATTGATAAAATCAGGTTCATCACCACCTTTAACAATCAGGCCTGGGAAGTACGTAGAGGTCTCAACAAGTTTTGGCCAGTACTCCATACAGATGAAGATCTTTCTCAGAGTGTTGAAACTTTCCCACAAATCACGTTTAGGAAAGCAAAATCATTAAAAGATACACTTTGTAGAGCTGTTGAACCAACAAGTTGTAATACTTTAGGATTACAAGGTTTCTACACATGTAGAAAATGCAAGGCCTGTAAATACAGTAAAAACTGTAAAGAATGTGTACTGTCCCCAGAGAACAAACCCTACAAAATTCTCAAACATACTTCATGTAACACAGAGTTCGCAGTGTATGCTTTGTTCTGTCCATGTAAAAAAGCATACATCGGGAGCACCATACATAAAGCAAAGATTAGAATTTTGGAACATTTGCGCGCCATTAAACATGGCGACAAACAGTACCCTGTAGCCCTGCATTTTTGTTCCCATCGTAATTAGAACAGTGATTTGCTCAGTTTCTGTGTTCTCGACACAGTTAAAAACAACGAACGAGGTGGAAACAGGGTTCAAGATCTGAGACGCCTTAAGTCCAAACTCATAATTCAATACCGAACGCTAGCCCCAATAGGCCATAACTGTGACGAAGAACTGACAGTGCATTTGGAGTAAAATGCATGTATATTTTCTCTCCTTTGCTTTAGGGCCTATCTGCATTATTTTGATAGTTAGATAGTAAGTAGCCACTGCCGTTTTTTAGATATAGTAAATATTAGTGCAATATATTTAAGGTGAAGTGTATTTTGTTAGGATTTTATAATTTAATGTAGTATCCATAGGTCGGTTGATTGATAATTATTTCAGTTTTTTTCAGATGAAGGTGCAGATCAACAGAGAAGAAATGTGAAAGAACTAAAGTATCTTTTTATTGCCCACTAGGGCTTTGATTATATATTTTTTGTGCATTCGAAGTTTATCCTCTCATATTTGAGAATTCCAAAATTATACCCACTTGGGTAGTATTGCCAATTTATTTCTCATTGCCGAGTTGGAAGTGCAACAGTGCATGATTCACTTCTGCGCGCATTGTCGTTTCTAACCGAAAATTATGTTACATCATAATTTAGGATGGGTAAAGGTTTTTGCTAAAACTAGGATGCGAAGAGCAGTGATCATTATGTTTGCACAAAATTATTACATTCAGTTCTTTCATAAGTTTGATTAACTGACACTGTTTGTAAACTGTTGGGCACCTTTTTCACTGTTTAAACTTTATTAATTGAACAGAGCGTCTTCGTGAAGTAACGGAGAACGGAATAGTCTGTTTTCACTTTTCACTGTTTTATGGTCACATGATTATTTAAATGCTGTTTGACAAAATAACACGATACGAGAAAGGGAATCTATCCCAAAACGCGTCGAGTTGGTCGTTGTCTATGCTCGGAATAAAAAGTTTGTCTTGAGAGCAGAAAAGTTGTCCGTGGTTGCTGTTTGCTCAAGAAATGAACGTCACAGCGTTATGTGTATATATATATATATATATGTGATCAAGGTCCTTCCGGGATCGAAACGCGTCATGCCGACCGTGTTAGCTGTGGCTGAATAAATCTTGAATGGCAACACGAACTCTGTGGTCTGCACTCTGGTTTTTGGCAGAAAAAAACGACAGCTGCTTACGGAGACAAAGCAACAAAAATATATATATATATATACATATATATATATATACATTGTCCAAAACAATGCCGCACTCAGTCGATCCCTACCTTCTGATACCGGTGCCAGCGGCGGCAGCGACAGCCGCTATTTATGTATGCAGGTAGCCTTGTATGAGCAATCCCAAATAAGCAAAGCGGTACACCAAAGGATAGCACAATTAATTTATTATGTGCACAAACTACGCGTTTCGGAGAAGCCTTTCTCAAGTTGATGATCTGTGCCCAATCCCCCTTAGAAATACAGGTCGCGGTTAGCAAACAGTTTTTACAACCCTACAGACAAGAATAAAATAACTGTATGACTGTATTGATTTTAATCTTTGTACTGATTGGATATTGTTTTGATTTTATTGTTTTTAAATACTTGTATTGACTACACTAAGTAGAAGTACAGTCTGTCTTTTCTCGACAATCATGAGAAGTCAATGAAATTTAGATTGTAACCGATTACAGGAGGGAGAGGAAGATATCTTCCTAAACATAAAGTGGCCAAAAGTAAAAATTGTTATCATTCATTTTTAATACATTTTTAATACCTTTTATATACTTGGGGTCCTTTGCTTGCTTGTTCTCTAATGATACGATCTGAACCAGAGGGTGATACTTGAATTAAAACAAAGCTGTATTCTAGGAGCGCATTGTTTCCTCCCGCATGTAAAAAATCTATAGGGACTCTATTGTTCTTAGTAGTGTTTCCAAAAACTCCTCCATTCGAGGAGACTATAGGTCTCCCTGGTGGTCTAGTGGGGTGTTTATGTATCTTTGGTAAAATATAAAAACATGGAACCCGTGGATTGTCAGTTTTCAAAAATAGATA
This sequence comes from Triturus cristatus, assembly GCF_964204655.1. Classification (NCBI taxonomy): domain Eukaryota; kingdom Metazoa; phylum Chordata; class Amphibia; order Caudata; family Salamandridae; genus Triturus; species Triturus cristatus. The sequence goes on from NC_140582.1 coordinate 505,053,832, forward strand.
TTCTTCTAGTCCAAAAGACCTTGGTCCCACCACCCTTCCAATGAATTGTGGTAGGATGTAATCGATGTTTTGTACATTTACTAACTGATTTCCACGTAGCAGTTATGATCCCTCAGCTGCCGAAGTGCTTCATCATTGTATTGTTGGAAATTCATCACAACAATGTCCCCACCCTTATCCGAAGGTTTCACAATTATATTTGGGTCGTTCATCAAATTCCTAAGTGCTGTTCTCTGTGATTTTGTCAGATTGTCACGTGTGGGAGAGATACATTGATTCTTCAGTTTACTGATCTCTTGATTTATGATGGAATTAAATGCCTATATATATATATATAGAGCCAAAATGTTATGACGACAACCTAACGAAATAAACTACGCACTTCAATGAAGGTCCGTGTCCGTGTGTGATTTGGATTTGTGACGCCCATCGTCCTCCTTGTGCCCAGCGGTAATTGTATATATATATATATATATATATATATATATCACCTACTGGCCAGTAGGTAGTTATAGTTAGGCCCTAGTTTCCATAGGAAAAGTGTTTTTTGTTTTCCTAATAACATTGGCGTCGTTTGACAAATCTGCGTGAAATTTTCAAAACTAGTGGGGCGTTCCGGTCAGCTCCTGTTTTGAAAGTTTCGGGGTGATTCGTCAAGCGGGGCCGAGAAAAAAGGGGGGGTCCCTAAACGTGTTTTCCCCATGTAATTTTCCATAGGAAACTTTAGACAAAGCAACAGCCCGAACTGCTGAACGGAATTACACCAAATTTGGCAAAAGGGTAGGTCTTGGTTCAGAAAGATCCCTTTTTGTTAAATGGTGTAAAACTGTTCAGTAGTTGCTGAGAAATTAGAAAAAGAAAAAGTTTCGATATCTGGGGCAGCGGTGGGTTCGCGAACCCTCCCGAGCACGAGCTTCACTGTGAATGGCTGCCAACACTTCAAACCAGGAAGTGTTGGCAGCCATCTTGTGACTCGATAGAACCGGGTCACAAGAAAACAGAAAAGAGGTTAAAAAACAATACAAGGGGGCAGGGTAGAAACACCCTGACCCCCTAGGCCTGCTCAGGGGGTCCCACAAAGACCCTCAGGGCCTAAAAAAGCGTCTTTTTTTGTAATTTCGGCAGAATTCGCGTTGGGGTCATGAATCCTGCCCAAAAATTTTTGAAAATGAAGCACGGGCTCCCATAAATAACGAGTAGGGGGCCTTGTGGTCCCCCAAGCCCCGGGGACCACCATATCCTCTGGGCTTCTTTAAATAACAAGGAGGGCCTTGTGGGCCCCCAAAGCCCTGGGGACCACCACCTCCCCCTCCCTAGGGGCTTTGAAACTGAAGGGAGGGGGCCCTCAATGGCCTTGGGGACCACCAGCCACCAAGGCCGGCTCCTGCAGTGTCCCGGGGTGCCCACCCCCGGGACAGTGCTTTTTGCTATGGCAGGACGGGAGCCGTGTGGCTCCCGCCCTGGCATAGCAAACTCCTGCTTTGCTTCATTGAAGCGAGAGCAGGAAAACCTGCTCTTGCTTCAATGAAGCAGAATTGCTGTTGAGCAAGGGGAGCTGCATGTTAGCAGCTCCCTTTGCTCAAAAGCAATGCTGGTTCCCGCAGGACGCGGGGAGCCGGTGGTACTGTGGGGGCATTGGGGCTCCCCCCACGGTCCCCAACACAAAGCCACATGGCCCCCCTTCAATATTAAAAAATTAAAACAAATAAATAAAGAGGCACAGCCCCGAGGAATGGTGTTCCCGGGGCCAATAGAGGCCTAAGGTTGGGGGCCATGCAGCCCCCTCCTTTAAAAAGAAAAAGAAAAAAACAAAATATGGCCATGCCCCGATGGATGGGGTCCCCGGGCCGAAATTGTCCATTAAACTTTGTAGAAAATATGTTCATTCCCAATGCATTTCGGTCCGTTACATACCTTCATCATGGGAAATGTTCTAAGGAAAATATAAATATGAACAGTAATGAGGAGCCAAACCATTATGGATCATTATACATATTGACAGCATGCACAAGCCGTTATTCATAGGTAGGTGGAAACCAGAGCGTATGAACATTAATAAAATAAAAAAATTAAAAATAATTAGAGAATGTTTGCCAAATAGTTACAAATAACCAAGATGTGCAAGAATAGAAAACTAACGTTTTGTGTAGAAAAAATTAACAAAACTCCAACAGCGTAAAAAGATATAGTCCGATGTGTGGAAAAGAAACTCTAGTGTATGAAGATCGAGATGAAGACTGAGAGGTACTGGAGGTACCTGGTTGGCTTGTTGACCCCCAGGGACCGTCAGGATTCAAGGGAACTTAATCCCCCAACTTAGAACGCACCAGGGAGCGCGTTTGCAGAGTGCTGCAAGGAGGGGGTGGGGCCTGATATAACAAGTTAGCAATCCTGCTATGTGGGACTTCCTGGAGGTAATAAAAGGGGTAGTTGTCCCCCAAGGTTGACATTGGGGGCTAACTATCCCTCCTGTTACTTCCGCTAAATCCCACACAGTGGGATTGCTAAAAGGTGTTTGAAGGCCTCGCTCACCTTTCTCCACCACTCTACAAACACGACTGCTATGTTATAGATAGAAATTAGCATTTAAAAACCTTTGATATTCACTTATAAAACCATAGGTTTCAGGGACGTTATAGTTAGAAATGAACATTTTAAAAAACATTGAAATTCACTGAAAAAAACATAGGTTTCAGACATGTTATAGTTAAAAATTAGCATTTAAAAGACCTTAGAAATTCACTGAAAAAAACATAGGTTTCAGGGACCTTATAGTTAGTTGGACATTTCCCTCATACAAAACCGTAGAAATTCCACCGTTATAGTTAGTTCAGCTAACTATAACTCGCGCCTCAGCAATGCACTGCTGATGACATCACATATTACATCATTCATGACAAGGTCAGTGACATCACTGATGACATCACTGATGACATCTCAAATGACATCACTGATGACATCACTGATGAGATCATCCACGTGAAAATCTGATGCACCTCCTCACGCCCTAATATAATCTTTAATATACCCACTGTAAAATACAGACTACCATTTTCGAAACCATAGACACACCAACACCAGTTACTACATATGCACTCACTGATTCCTACGTGAACACACAGATTCATTCATTCACCCATAAAATCACTCATACATGCAGTCACTCATCAATACAACAATATCATATGCACTCATACACCTATACAGACACTCACACACCACCACTCATCTAGAGTTACTCACACACCTAGTCAGTCATGCAAAGAATCAATCACACTTCCATTTACTCACGTATACAGTTAACACACACCACATCACTTATTCATACAGAAACAATCGCATACTTACTCTCTTAAACAATCACTGATACAAGTACACACTCATCCATACAGCCACTCTCACAATCACTGACTCACGTATAGTCAGTTATATACTCCAACCTCTCACATACACTGCCTTTTACATATGTAGTTACTTGGACATGTACCACTGAGACACCTATTTTCTCACCAACATACCCAAACACACACTCACCCACCCATACAGCTGTTTGCACATGCACTCTTGAACGCATACACCCAGTGAATCAACCACTCACACATCTATGACACAGAGTCACACACCTCCCACCCACACACACACTCAGGCACCCATACAAATACTCAGGCAACCAATCAATAACCCATATAGACACTCATGTAGCTACTGACCAACCCATGCGGCAGCTTACACAACAACAGACTGATACAGACATTCACACTGTTTAGTCACTAACCCATGCATTCAGTAAGACACATTTAATCACTCACTTATATAGTAAGTCACACACCTACTGAAGCCTCAATCCTGACACTTATACACCCACTCATTCTTCAATACACCTTGGCATATATATAAAACATATTTAAACTTTACAGAAACACACAGTCACTGGAGGATGCCATTAGTGATGTCATCAGTGATGTCATTTGAGATGTCATCAGTGATGTTATCAGTGATGTCACTGACCATGTCATGAATGATGTAATATGTGACGTCATCAGCAGTGCATTGCGGGGGCGCGAGTTAAAGTTAGCTGAACTCACTGTAATAGTGGAATTTCTATGGTTTTGTACAAGGGAAATGTCCAACTAACTATAGCGTCCCTGAAACGTATGTTTTTTTCAGTGAAAATATATATATATATATATATTTTTATATGTATATATAATTAATGCAAATATGTATTTTACATTGTATTTTGTTTTTAATAAATTATTTTTTATATTTTTTACATTTATTAATATCCAAATATATAAATTTATATTCATAGTAATGAATTTTATATATTAGTAAAATTAATAAAAATGTAAAAGAAATAATTTATTAATTGTTACTATTTTTATATATAACATACATGCATACATAATGAAACACATTTAAACAATTGAATAAAAATTTTTTTTTAAATGTAGACAATGAATAAAATGTTAAAAATTGAAACTCAAAAAAACACAGTTACAAAAAATACCATAAACATTAAAATACATTTTAAAATAAAAACAAATAATATAAAATCTTAAAAAGAAAACAGTTAATGCTCTAAAAACTATTTAACCAATATTCTGAAAACTATTGAAGTCTAAGGGCCCGATTGCGATATCGGGCGGTCAGATCGCAGTCCGTTGTTGTGTGGGCAGGAGAACACCCGACAAGCAGTCGGAGGTCCGACTGACTAATTAAGAAATTACCGCCGTGGTAGTGGTCGGAAAGTGCTAATTTGCACTGTGACTTGTGCTGCGGCTCTTTTCCTGGGCCACAGAACAAGTCGCAGTGTAAATGAACACTTTCTGCACATCCATGCACTGTTTGCCATGCACCATGTGGTGCATGGCACACAGTGCATGTATTGTGCATGGGGTACTATATGTACCCCCTGGGCCACTTTGTAGTGGCCCATGAGGGACAGGGGCCCTTTCTGGCCCCCAAAGTCCCTTTCCAACAGCCTTTTCCTGGCAGTCATCCCTCCATGAAAAGGCTGTCGGAAAGGGACGTCTTAATCCCGATGGTTTTACTTGCCTCTGCACCGCCTCTTGTTGGTAGTACAATTTCACCCGCCGCCCCGTCGGGATCACATGATCCTGTAGGAGGCGGCGGTCTTTCTCTCCGACAGCTGTGGTCTGGCTGCCTGTATTGTAATGCAGTGGTTGGACCAATGGCCTGTATGTTAGGCTGACTGCCACCGATGGCCTGCTGATGGCGGTCCACCTGACATTGTAATCAAGCCCTAAGAATAGTAAACATACCATTACCACTCCATCACTACAATAATCAGGAAAGTGTTAGACTTCAGAGAAGTTAGATCTACTATTCCTACATCAGTCTAAACAACAGTAGGAAAAACATTGGACTTTGGGTTACATTTACTATTTTCACTCCATACAGAGCAAGAGTAGGGAAAGCGTTGGATTTTGGATTGGTAAAATGTACTATACCCATTCCAAACAGTGCAACAGTAGGGAAAGAGTTGGATTTCAGAGGGGTGAAATTTACTATTCCCACTCCAGTCTAAGCAACAGTAGGGAAAGTGTTGGACTTTGGAGGGGAAAATCTATTATTCCCACTCCAGTTTCTGCAACAGTAGAGAAAGAGTTGGCCTCTGAAGAGGTAAAATTTACTATTCCCACTCCAAACAGCGCAACAGAACGGAAAGTGTTGAACAGCGAAGAGGATAATTTTACTATTCCTACTTCAGTCTAAGCAAGAGTTGGGAAAATACTTCACTTGAAACAAATATCTGAATAAACTGATCAATACAGAAAAAATATTAAACTCAATAAAAAATATTTTGTAACATAAAATCTATAAATATATGTATAAAAAAGCTAAAATTAACTAATCAATTTACGTATTTACCATTCAATAAAAAATGAATGATCTATTAATAAATGTTATTCAATTAGTATTTAGTTAACTTCCCACCCTGCACCCTGACAAACCTAGAAGTCTGAACCTAAAATATAACTAGAAAATTTACTATTCCATAACGTACATATTTAAAATAATTTTAAAAATTAACAATCAATAGTTAATTGTAAATTGATTATTACTTAACTTCCCACCTTAAACTCCTGAAAAACCTAGCATCTAGCAACTAAAATATAAGTAAAATAAATCAGAATTCCATATTTTACTTAACTAGAAATCAATCAAATAATTAATTAACAATTAATATTAAATTGTTAAATATTACCTAATTACCTTCCGGCCCTACATCCCTACAAATCTAGCAGCCTGCAACCAAACTATGATTGTAATTGTAACTGGATTTATATAGTGCTTACTACCCCATACAAGGCGTTTAAGTGCTTTACAGCGAGTAGCGCACTACTCCGTAACTGAAGGTTAGTGGTTAAACTAGTGGCTATTGTGATTAGTCATATGTTGTAAAAAAAAAATTGCATGCATTTACTCGAGTTCCTTTGTGATATATTAAATACCAGGAAGGTATGATCATTAGTGGGGGCTATGTGGTGTCAGGTCGACGAATGGTGAGTTAGATAGGCTGACCGAGATTAGGTCATATCAGGTTACAGGGATAGCATTTTAAAGATGAGAGGTTGTAATCCATGAGATGAGGTATCAGCCAGTTGCAGAATTCCAATAAGAAGGATTGAGGCAGGCAGGTATGAGACTGAGGAGGCTATTCTCAGAAATAGAAGGTATGCAGAGGATGGAAGGTAAAAGAGGGTCACTCTGAAGAAAGAAAGGAGAGGAATCAAATGGGAGTAAGTCAAGGTCAATATTTAATGAAGGGTTTAGGAGTGTAGTTGTAGAAAGCTCTCTGAGTTAGAAAGCTATCAGAGAATGTGAGGAGGCGTGGCCAAGCTGTGCAGCAAGACGGCCGAACTCTGAGTCGGCTATGCCAGCCGAGACCTACAAATCTGTCATAATGCAGCAAAACACACGACAAAGACGGTGAGAAATCACGATCCCTGCCCTCCCGAGCGGAGAAATCACTCAAATCAAGAATTGGAGGTGGTGCATGGCAAATTCGAGCCAGCAGTGAGCGAGAAGGAGGCCGGGGCGTGCTGTGGCCTGCGCACACGGCCTGATAGAAAGCTGGGGCCTCGCGTACGGAGGAAGACTGGCGCAGGGCAGACCTTTGCCACAAAGTGACACGCTGCTGCGGAGGATCGGAAGAGGCTGTAAATAAAGAAACAGACATAGCCCTGCCGACGTACAAATAAATGCCTGGTCGCCGTGGGACTTCACAGCAAAGGCACAACAGATTTACACGACCGTGAAAGGTGAAAGACGCTGCGAACAGGCGGCTCCCGTCATGATTCCAATCACGCTGCTGTGAGAGATGGCAGACAGAGTAAGAGGCTGGGCAGTGGGTCCACACAGGCCCCAGTAGGTGGAGAACTGATCAGTTACTGTGGGAGTCCGTGTGCTTGCTGCTATAGTGCCCAAGGATACCTCAAAGGCGGGAACTCACCAAAGACGGCGCGCCAACATTGCTCATCCGGAATGCTCAACTGGAGAATTGTACCGCATAACCTCCACTGAGAAGGGCTGCCCACAGATGAGCTATCAAGCCACCAAGCACCTGCAATGTCCCAAGGCGCGAGCTGGTTGGATAAAAGATGGCGGTGCCCGCATGCTGGCAGCCTCCGGAGCTGAATTGGTGGGTGCAGTCCCGTTCTGTGTAGCTAAATTCGAGCGCAATAGCCCCACCAGCACCTCGAGCCAGGGTACATCAAACACTAAGCGTGCCCAGTCGGTGCAAAGTGCAGTGGGTAATCGCTCACCAGAGCTGCAGCCCCCTCACAGTGCCACAAACGCAAACAGGGCCATACAGGCAAAACCAAAGATTGGGCAGAAGGCTGCAAGGGTACGAAGAACGACAAAATCGTGAACTTCGTGGGTCACACATGCATGAGCGCCCACAGCGGAAGCAGGAGATGTGCTGGGGGGCTGGGTGAGACTCCTCCCAACCCCAGCTATCAACCACATCACTAATGGGGAACGCAGATGCCAGGCAATCCCGGCTGACGTTCGACAAAAAGGCGAGCAAGCAGTCAGAGGGAGAACACACCGCTTAAGAGGGGACAGGGGACGCAGCAATGGGGACCGTCCCAGAAGAGGACATTCGTGCAATGTTTAAAGACGTGAAGACAAGTCTCCAAGCCATAGACTCAAAAATAGATACCATAGCGGCACGCATGGACCGGATTACGCAACGCACCGAAAAACATGAAAACCAAATAGATGCACTCGAAACCAGGGTATTAGATGTCGATGACATGCAGACAGAAGCGTGAGAAAAACTACTACAAATGGACTCCGTGCTCAACCTCATTAAGGCCAAAAATTAGGATTTGGAGGCAAGGTCGCAACTTAACAACGAGTGCATTACCGGCATCCCTGAATCCACAGACATACAAAACTTGGAAAAATACATAGAAGCCATGATGAAAGATTTGTTTGGAGATTAACTTTCACCCATGTTTCTCAAAGAATGAGCACACCTCTCTCTCGGCCCACGGCCGCCGCCGGGGGCACATCCGCGCTCCATCCTTGCCAGGATTCTAAATTACCGAGATGCAATACTTCTGCTTGCCTGGGAGCGGCGAACCATACAGTACCAAGGGAACGTCATATCCCTATACCCTGACTTTACACTACAGGTCCAGGCACCACGCAGAGATTTCCTCCCGGCAAAGAGGTTACTACAGCAGTCGAGAATAAAATATGCATTGATCTACCCTGCTAAGCTAAAAATACACGGAAATGGCAAAACCCACGAACTTTACAGACACAAATGCGGCACTGACCTATGCAAAACAAGCAGTCAAAGCGCACCGATCGCAGAAATTGCCCGGAACAGCAACATCGGATGGTCACCTGAGTGACAATGACTAAGTCCTGGACACAAGCACTGAGCCTGCGAGTGCAAGCAGATATGTCCACCGATGAAACGCAGACACAGAACATACCGGACATTTATTACTCTCCGGGGGGGACAATACGGTCCCAAAGTGTAATTACAGACCACTCTATAAACATGAGAGGGGGGAGGGCGTCGGCCACTGGGATATGCACCATATTATTCAATGTTATAAGCTCACTGGTGACCTCACATTCCCCCATGGTGATAATTCCCAACTACCCTAGGGGACTAGGTATACTACAGTTTAGAGGTGTTAATTGGGATGCATACACAACCTGATTGGGGGGGTTGGTGTGGGAGGAGGGAGGGGTGGGGCGGTTAATTGTTATATTTTACTGCCGCAAAATGTAAGATTGTCGATGACGTCACACCATAAGATGCTAACAGGTCCAAAGCCATACCGACTGACTGCTGTTATATGCATATGGGCTAAACCTCCGGACACAACACACCACACGGATGAGAAGTCACGCGATATGGGGCACAGCCTTGCACCCCCGTCATATCATAGCCACGTCACCAAATAATGACCTTGCTGAAATGTGTCACTTGGAACGTTCGTGGGCTAAATGACTGCAGAAAGACGAGATTAGTACACTCCTATCTTACCAGGCATGGTGCAGACATTTGCCTTCTGCAAGAAATGCACCTGACAAACACATTGAGACCCAACCTGAAATCCATTCGCTGGGGGGAGGTGATCACATCTAGCTGCTCTAACTACTCCTGTGGGGCCGCAATCTTAATACGGAAAGGACTTCCATGGAAAACACACCACATAGTAATGGGCACAGAGGGGCGCTACATATTGCTGTGGGGCGAATTATACCACCAGCCACTCATAATAGCAAACACATATAGCCCCAATACTGACAGCCCTGAATTCTTCAATTAGGTATGTCACGGGATACAATCCCTAGGAAATGCAGCAGTGTTGTGCTGGGGTTACAATGTTGTGTTATCAGCGCTAGAAGACAGAGTGGGCATCTCCTGCACACATCACCCTCAGGCGGCGGCTGCACTTCAGCATATTATAGAGGACTACCAGCTAATTGACCCGTTACGCACACTACACCCTAACACCCGAGAGGGCACCTGCATAGCTCAGCAACACAGCGCATGGTCCAGAATGGACTTTTGGTTAACCTCCAAAGATCTACATTCGTTGGTCACAGACACCTCGCACCACCCGAGGACACTCTCGGATCACGCGCCTGTACTATTGCAGCTCTGAGTCCCAAAACCATACATCCAGCCATTTACTTGGCGTTTTCCACCCAATGCACTACTAGATTCAGTGTTTCGGGAGAAACTACACAGCAAAATAACAGAATATTTCGAACTGAATGAGGGTACGGTGGACTCTGTGGGAACCATTTGGGAAGCCTTCGAAGTGGTCATACGTGGGACCTGCATAGCCTTACAGTCAGGGGTACTCAAAGACATACGGTCCACTCTGGCAAAAATTGAAAACGATATCCGAGATCTTGAAAACCAATACTTTCAGGCCCCATCACCCACAACACTGGCCCGTATAAGAGTCAAACTGACGGAATTTCAGGGAGAGGCAGAGAGGGTGACTAAATATCTATACAAAAACACCTAGGTGTGCAGATACAGCGAGGGTGATAGGCCAGGGAAGATACTAGCAGTCCTCCTGAGACCACCCAGAGGCTCGGCATACATCGCTGAACTTCACAACCCCGATGCACCACCATCCCGTTCACCGCCAGAAGTCTTGAAATCCATGATGACATTCTACACGCATATATACATCACCCAAACAGACCCACACGAATCTGACATAACAGACTATCTAGACTCGCTGGAGCTATTATCGCTCGGCCGGGCACACCGGGAGTACTTGGATGCCCCCACTCACAGAAGATGACATTCGACAAGTGATTAATAGCCTACCGGCAGACAAGGCCCCAGGGGCAGATGGGCTCACTGCCAAATTCTACAAAGAATAAGCAGACCTACTGGCTCTGCGACTGCTGCTGGTGTACCAGGAGGCCCAAGAAACCGGCATATTGCCGCCCTCTATGCGCAAAGCAACACTAATAACACTATTTCAGCCAGATAAACATCCCACGAAATGAGACTCATACCGCCCTCTTTCGCTAATAAATCTGGATGCGATAATACATGCCAAACTCCAAGCAAATAAACTGCAACCCTTGCTCCCACTAATAGCTTGACCGGATCAATCGAGCTTTATTCCGAGCCGCTCCACAGCCCACAACCTGCGCACGCTCTTTGCACTCCTCCATTACCTGGTGCCTCACGTGTCAGCCATAGCCGACCTGCTAGACGCCACAAAGGTGTTTGATTCCTTATAATGGAAATTCCTCTTCACACTACTAACTTGACTGGGTCTCAGCCCCACCTACATCCAACAAATCAAACTATTGTACACCCTGCCAACTGCAAGAATCAAAGTGAACGGGCTCACATCTGAACCAATCCAAATCACATGGGGCACTCACCAGAGCTGCCCACTCTCGCCCCTGCTTTTCGCGATCGCCACAGAACCATTAGCAGCACGACTCAGACAACACCACACAAATCGCGGCATCGGATTCACCTCTAAAGGTCTGATTGTGTCAATGTACGCCGATGACATGACTATATATCTTGTAGAGCCCGAGGAGAACTTTGCACTCGTGACCAGGGAACTGGTGCGATAAAGGGGCCTCAGTGTGAGCCAGATAAACTGTGCCAAATCCACAATATTGCCACTAACAGACGGCACCACCCCCTTTGAACCTGAATATCCAATAAAATGGGCAATGGACCGACTAGGTACTTAGGGATCTGGATAAGCAGAGATGTGCAGGAAATATGGATGGCAAACTACGGTAGGGTCATGGACTGGATAGAAGACAGAATACGCTGATGGAGGCATTTACCTCTTTCTATGGTGTGCCGCATCGCAATCACTAAACTGATAATCCTTCCCAAATTACTATATCTGTTTGTGAAAATACCAATGCCTCTGATGGTGCATTTTTTCAAACGCCTTCGGTCTAGCATAATTGAACTTGTATGGGCCGGGAAAAGACCCAATCGGGAAATAGACACAACAGAGACCCTGAGATGGGTCTGGAAGGGACTTGCTAAGAGAGCAAACCTAACGGTGCTGTTCGCATCATCTATACTCATAGCAGGGAACCCATTAATCTCGCCATTGCTGGTTAACGCCGCAAAACTTAGAGTGCAAACACATAAAATTACGACCGGAGTTGATCTGTACCCTGAAGGCACGTTTCTCACACTACAGCAAATGTGCAGCTCATCACAATGCTCGGCAATAGATATGCTCTTATACTACCAGATTAGAGCAGAGTGCAAGGCCAGATACATTACATTTCCTGCGGCCCCCCGGCATTGCCAGCATTAGAGCACATTATCACGGTCAACTCTGCTCATAAACTAGTTACACGATCACACACTACTACATAAATAAAGTCACCGATTACTGTTCCACAGTCACGTACAGCTTGGGAGGCGGATACGGGTACTGGCATCACTGACCAGCAGTGGTCATTTTGCAGTAATCATCTATCTCCAAACTACCGCTTAAGGCTAATACATTTCAAATACTTGCATCACATATATCGCACACCAACACAGCTGCATCGCATGGGACTACACCCCGATACATGATGCTGGAGATGCGGATTCCCACAGGCAATTTTTATACTCCTCGCTTAGGAGTGCTGTCCAATCGCCGCATTCTGGCTCGCAGCACTGTCTCATATAGAGAATATACCCGAACAAACATTATCAAAGACCTCATTGGTGGCCCAGTTGGGTTATGTACATAGTACCCCGAAGGCAGTGAGAAAGCTAATGGCACTACTGCTGCTCCTGGCCAAAAGGCAGGTGGCAATACACTGGAAAAAGCCAACACCACCGACTGTGAGGGCGTGGGTGCGGGACATCACATACTGCAGAGACCAACTGTCACACTATTGGGAGCTGATGCCAACCCACTCCCGCCTCAAGGATATATGGGATCCATTTATCAATTGGCTTAGAACTGTAGGAGAAGAAGAGTGTTAGACCCGGTGGTCAAGGTGAGGCCTCATTCATTGTGATACAATAGTGAATTATGTGAATAAAGTCAGCGGGTGTAGACCATAGGGTCGCAACAGAAATGTCTAAGAATAGAGCCACACGCGTGGCTACACTGGACTGTTCATGATACCATACACTATACTATGATTGTGACAATGGGAAAAAAATATAATTTACAATTTGTAAATGATGCAAAAACAAAAGGCTGTATCTTACTTAATTTTATCCCTTTGTTTTGTTCCTCCCCCATTTCCCTTTTTCTTTACTGCTGATTTCTTGTTATTGCAAAAGTTCAATAAAAAGAACTTTAAAAAAAAAAAGCTATGAGAGAATGTAAGCTGCAGAAAGAAACATCATCATGCATAGTGCTCCATAACTGGGGCAGACAGCTTAAACGAGTGTACATGCCATTTAAACATTAAAAACCCTGGCGTGTCCTAGGCCTAGGACAACCCTTTGAAACATCGTCTGGAGTATCCCAACATTGGTACAGGGTCTGTACGCTGCACAAGGTGAGTTGGCATAGAACAAGACAAGGTTTCATTTAAAGATATTACCTTTTTTCACTCACTCACTAAAAATGTGTTAATTGGCAGTGGCTAAGAGTGTCTCGCCAATGCGCAATCTGAATGTTACCATTTTGCACCTAATCATGTCCAAGTGTATGTTGTGCTTGTTTGTGTATGTGACCGGTGTACTATATGCATTATATTTTTAGGCGAAGCAGAGTGATGAAGGCCTGTGGGCTCCATTCTGGGTGTCCCAGGCTTGTTTATGTGCACAGGTTGGGAGTGAAATTGTATTCCCAGACAGTGGAAAGGTATCATGATGCAGGAGTGAGGAGAACTAGACAGTGAAGTGAGGACAAGGGAGACAAGGCTCCTAATGAAATTTGATTAGGCCCTTCCTGTAACACTGCCACTTGGTAGATGGTGGGGGTCAAGGGGTCTGCAGTCTGTTGTTTAGAGAGAGGAGGGTCCTTTAGGTGAGATCAGCCTTTTCTCTCTTTCCTAATCACTGTCTGTGTGGCTGTTCATAGCTAGGTGCAGATAGTTCACACCTCTTTGTGCCTCTGTTGTGTGTGCTCCAAGCTGGAGACTACCCTGCTTTGAGGGGGCATCACTCAAACCAAACCCTGTATCTATAGAACTGCATAAAGTGGTACTTTGAAAAGAAGCCACCCAAAACAGTTCTGCCTGCTCCTCCTGTTTGGATCCTTTCAAAATCCACACTTCCATCACACCTTAGAACAAAGAAAATGCACCTCACTCCCATCTCCTAACCTCTGAACATGCACAGCCCACCCACAGGCACAACATCTTGCCATGTGCCACAAAAAATGACATCCAAAAGCCCCCCTTTCTACACACAGTGCACACCAGCAAGACCACCACACAATCCACTTCACCTCTCCCTCACCAACTGCAACCAACTGTACGCAGCTGTCAATTTATGTGCTCTTTGTGCCTCACTTCTGCTGCCCATCTCTCTTTAGAAAAATGAGTGACCTCAATATGCTGCAAATTGCTCATTCACTTTCAGGAGCGATTATTGCATTGTTATTCTCTGGTCATCACTTTGCTACCTCTGCCATATCAAAGCATATACCTTATAGTACACACGGTACTACTGCAAATAAAGCTGGATGAGAAGTTAGCCAATGAGCAAATTCTTTCAATGAGTAAAATACAAAAGGAACAACCTTAAAAAATGAGTATGTTCATTGTACATAGAGAAACAAGCACTGGCAAAGCCAATGTCTCGCCTTGCTGACCTATTTGCTTGGCAGCATCGGCATTATATAAAAACAAAACAAAAAAAACACGCAAAGCACAGTGATGTCGCCACATCATTCTGTAGGCATGTGCATGTATGATGACCAAGGCATGAGAATGCCTCACCACCCAACTATGGAGTTGCAAGGGTCTCATTTTCTTTTTCTTTATTTACCAGTCTAAGATGGTGGATGTCACTTAAATTGTAAAAAAATGTATTTGATTTTTATTTGTGTGAAATGTGAAATGGTTTTCAAATAGTAAAGCAGCTCAGCAGTAAGTGGCAGCTGCAGGGACCTCACAAAAAATTAAATACATTGGGGAAAAAAACTGTATTGTAAGACCACAAGCAGTAAGTGAGCAACAAAGAATTGGATGAGGGGTGGGTGAAGGGGAAGCAATGGGGGTGTAAGTGTTTAAGCTTGGGGTAAGCACATGAGAGAAAAAGAGAGAGAGAGAGAGAGAGAGAGAGAGAGAGAGAGAGAGAGAGAGAGAGAGAGAGAGAAATACATGTGTTTTCATGGAGTGCTAAATGAAATAAATGAATGGTTTCTTACATGTAATACTAGGTCTCTCTCAGGGGAATCTTAATTGAAATCATAAGCACTGAATATTCCCACCCACGAGCAGGGGCCCTGGAGCAGTTATTCCAAAGTCACATTTTTATTACAGTATCTTCGCCTTATTTCACATAGGACAGAAGGTACATATGACAAAAATATAAAATTTGCAGCCATAAAGCAGGCAATTGCTAATCACATTAATTTTCTTTAAAACAAACTAAAGTAAAAAAGGCAGAAGGCTTTAGATGTCATTAATAATAATTTAAAGTTACCTTTTAAAAAGACCCTTCACAAGATTTTTACTTGCTTGAAAATAAATGATAGGAAAATAGAATGCAATGTAACTGTATGGGCTGCAGCACTTAAACAATATTAGAACCCGCACCCTGACCTGTACAGTCCCATAATACACTCCAGGTGGCAGTTTACCCAGTTTTGTTTGGCGTAATAATTAATAGATTACAGTTATCCTTACTGAATCTCTTACCTCGTGGAGGAGAGCGGGTTGCTTATGATTATAAGCAAAATAAATAAGTATTCCATAAATTACATAACTAAAAATCAATGAAATCATTAATTAACATGTAGTCATTAATTATTAATAAATTAACTTTCCACCACATAACCCTAAAACTCTAACAGCTTGCAAATAACATATAACAAAAATAAATCAGTATTACATAAATTGCATAATATATATCAATCATATTGTTAAATACAAGTGATTATATCATTCTTAATTAATTATTACTTAATTAACCTCTCACCCTATCCTCCTACAAACCCAACCCGCTACAACACTATAAATTACTATTCAAAATTAATAAAAAAACGATCTAAATCACTCAAAATGTCAATCCATATTTTAAAAACAATTAATAACATTAGTAACATTAAATTATTATATTGACCAAAACACAAAATAACTATAAAACAATATTTTAACAGCTAAATTAGCGAAAACAATATTAAAAATATTGATATTATTTACAACGATATTACTTACCTCAAAAAAATGATATTCTTGTCAACGATATTTGTGCATCATGATTATTTGTGTGTCACAATATTTAATTTCCGATATTTTGGTGTCCCGATATTTTTTAATCGATATTTTGTTCAAACACTGTGACGCCTGGAGCCAATGTTCTTGATGACCACAGATAACTGGTTCACAGCTGCCACCTATGGATTCAAAGGCGTCTATATATATGTGATATTCACAAACACAGATAAACGTGAAGCTCACCAAAGCCATGAAATAAATTGAGAACCTCTGGCTAAAAGTTACACGAGGGAAAGACCATATGCATGAATATTGTCTTGCAAAGAGGAAGTCACCATTCTTTCACAACATTGGGTAAGCCCCTAAAGGGTTTGAAAAGGGACATCTTAGTCAAATGATCCACTACAAAAAGCACAGTGGTGAACTCTTTAAAACTGAAGGATATTTTGTAGTAGTGGGAAGGTCTGAAATTGACCAAAACTAGCCATGTGACATGTTCTAGCTTGTGCACATCCTTTGTATGTTTTAACCAAACTTTACATATCCTTAAATGTAAAGGCTAAGGGCCCGATTCACAGAACTAACTTAAGACAAAATCCTAAACTTACTACCATTTTGGTATTCACAGAAGGCACTTACTCATTTTGGTATTCACAGAAGTTAGGAGTCCTAACTTTAGGACTCCTAAATGCCTTCTGTGAATACCGAAAGTCTTAAAATTAGGATTTTTCTCAGTTTAGTAGTAGTATAGTTAGGACTCCTAAATGCCTTCTGTGAATACCGAAAGTCTTAAAATTAGGATTTTTCTCAATTTAGTAGTAGGAAAGTTAGGACTCCTAACTTTAGGACTCCTAAATGCCTTCTGTGAATACCGAAAGCCTTAAAACTAGGATTTTTCTCAGTTTAGTAGTAGTATAGTTAGGACTCCTAACTTTAGGACTCCTAAATGCCTTCTGTGAATACCGAAAGTCTTAAAATTAGGATTTTTCTCAATTTAGTAGTAGTAAAGTTAGGACTCCTAACTTTAGGACTCTGAAATGCCTTCTGTGAATACCGAAAGCCTTAACATTATGATTTTTCTCAGTTTAGTAGTAGTAAAGTTAGGACTCCTAACTTTAGGACTCCTAAACTGAGAAAAATCCTAATTTTAAGACTTTTGGTATTCACAGAAGGCATTTAGGAGTCCTAAAGTTAGGACTCCTAACTTCTGTGAATACCCAAGTGAGTAAGTGTCTTCTGTGAATACCAAAATGAGTAATTGCCTTCTGTGAATACGAAAATGGTAGTAAGTTTAGGATTTTGTCTTAAGTTAGTTCTGTGAATCGGGCCCTAAGATACTAGTTATCGATTCCGGCCTAGTGGGCGTAGCGGGGCTACGCGGAGGGCCACAGAGTTGAGAACAAACTCTGTGGAACTCCGCTCCGCCACCCGCCTCCACCCCCCTATTAACAATTAATTATAAATGATGTAATAGTAAAGAAAAACCACTTACCTGGACTGCGGCGTCCCCGGGCTGCCCTCCTCCTCTTCCTCGCCGTCTCTATGAAAACTGCGCAGTGGGGCCGAGGGGGCACCTGTGGTGCTCCCTGTTGATCCCTTGACCGTGTGGCAGGCACCCTGAGGTGCCTACCACAAGGTGCAGGGTTTGAAAAAACCTCCCATTTCCCTATGGGAGCTTGTGCTACGGCCGTGAGTATGCGACCACACCATGTGCGGTCGCATCGTAATTAGGCAGTTGGGACAGCAGACTGGAGGTCGGTTGGTCCCGATTCCACGATGATGTCGGTCGGAGGCAACTCTGACCAACATCATAATCTGCCCCAAAACATTTAATTTGCTAAAAACTTTGCTGCTTTCTGATGAATCAGCATGAAAGTTGGCAAATTGAACCCAGTGCAAAAATATTGACTTTCATGCAGCTCATGCATGAGGGTGCAAAGTTAAAGTCAGGCCCCGCAGTCACCCCTCTCTGTATGCCAGAAGCCCATTTGCAGGAGGGATTGTCCTATTGTCCTCCTATTGGAGTGCATTCGGATTATAGGCAAACTTGAATGAGTAAATAGCAGGTGAATGGAGTACATCATAAAATTAACAGAAATTCACAGAAGAAAATAGCATATAAAGGTTAGTTATTCTTCAGCAAACACAAACCTGAAATTCACGAGGAAAAGAATAAGGAAACTAAAGTGATCACTCATCACTTTTTTGTTTTTTCTCAGTAAGACACCCTAAGGGCAACAAGTATGTCCAGACCTAGGTACTGATGTAGTGCAAAATCCATTTTTGATTTGTAGGGGTGCATCATAATAACAAGTAGTCCACATCCACATATATTCTTATGTTGTATTAACATGAAACATTAGAATGTGAATTGTAATAATGTGAATTGTGATGTATTTTAGGACACTTCAAAGTAAACGTGAAGAAATCAATGTAGCAACCAGATGTAACTAGCTGAAACCATTAACATGCAGAATTTGTGTATACCGCGGGCAATTGTTCATGTATTCACTGTTCTTATGTAATGTGTTAATTTAGATGTACGCAGTAACGTTGAAAAAGTATGTTTTTTTAATGCAATCTCATAACGTCTATGTGCCATCTTTCTTATGTTAGCTGAATTCTGTAGGCCTGAAATGCAGTTTTCCTGGAAGCTCTCACATTAGAATTAATAATTAAATTTCATGTGCACATTGGATACTGCTTTTTCTCATGTTACTGTTGCAGGTGGAAGAGTCATCCTTGTTAGTTAGAATAATGTCTTTGTTTTAGGATCTAGGCAAGGAGAGAAGGGGATACATTGAGCGTTGATACTGATAATGGAAAGCTGTTGTATTTTCTCACCAGAGAGAACCTGGGAATCAAGGTCATCTCACCACTGCTCAGCAGCATTACTGCCCAATGGAAAAGTACCTATGAGTATGTGGCCTTACAAGATGGCGTGACCCCTGAAGGATCCTGGGACGCCACCGGTGCTATTGATGTATTGTAACTAGGGAAAGAGCCTCCGGCACTTTTTCTTTGCCTCAAGAGATAGAGAGCATCTTAGAACGAGCTCTGTCTCAGTAGCTTTATGCTGCTTCACCCAATTAATGTGGGGAGACTTCTAAGGAAGACTCCACATGCTGACAGCTTAACTGACACTGCCACAAAGAAAGAACATGAAAATAAAAGATGCAGCCATGTGAGCTAACATGCAATGAAACAAACAAGCAGAGAGTGTCCAACAGCTACTGAGTCCTGTCACGTCTCAAAACACTTTAGGCACACCCATATTTACAGTGAGAACAAACTGCCTATAACCGATAAGTGTTCCTAGCAATCCAGAAGTGTAAATGGAGCTAAAGTGGATTTTGTCTGTCCTAGGAACGTTAACGCTCCCAGAAGTAATGTGTCACATGTGCAAACCGTCCCACAGAAAAGCTCAAGGGCCCGATTCACAGAATTAACTTAAGACAAAATCCTAAACTTACTACCATTTTGGTATTCACAGAATGCACTTACTACTTTTTGTATTCACAGAATGCACTTACTACTTTTACGACTACGAACTTTACGTCCGCACTCGGGCCGGAAATTCTGGCCCGGAGGTGGAGCTTCCGGCCCGGAAGCGGAGCTTCTGGCCCAGAGGCGGGGCTTCCGGCCCGGAGGCGGAGCTTTCTGGCTCGGAGGTGGGGATTCCGGCCAGTGGTGGAGATTTAGCCATGGCCAAAATCTCCACCTCTGGGCCAGAAGCTCCGCCTCCGGACCGGAAGCCCCGCCTCTGGACTGGAAGCTCCGCCTCCGGGCCGGAATTTCCAGCCCGAGTGCGGACGTAAAGTTAGTAGTCGTAAATCCATTCTGTGAATACCAAAAGTAGTAAGCGCATTCTGTGAATACCAAAAGTAGTAAGTGCATTCTGTGAATACCAAAATGGTAGTAAGTTTAGGATTTTGTCTTAAGTTAGTTCAGTGAATCGGGCCCCAAGTGTTCAATGTATGTTAATGGTACAACAATAAATCTGGACTAGTCATAGAATCTTGGTGGATCTATTGCAGTATACTTTATGACTACAACGGGTTAGCTCTGACTACCAACATAATATCGACTTCCCTTCAAACAGGAATCCCCTTGCTTTCAGATAGGCAGTAAGAGCAGGGTGGCCATTCTCCAGAAAATCCACTGTATTCTATTTCTATACACTTTCATTTCTCTTTCCATTGTCTGCAAAGACTCAAGAATCCTTACTAATGATCTAAGTATTTCATTTGTAACTAGTAACAGCCTAACAAACCTCAATTGGGGTTTTGAAACCAAACAAGCCCCTAGGGGCCATGTCCCATATTGAGCACCATGTCATGTTACCCCAAAGTATTGGGGTCATATGCAATAGAAGTCCAACCCCCAAAAGGAAACTGCAACGTTTTCAGAGAAAAAGGGAACAGGCCGATGTCTCTCAATCCTCCTTATTGAAATATGAGAGTAGAAATGGAGGTGTTGGGAGCAGGACAACAACTTGCACAGAATATATTATCTATTGGTGATGTAATAGAAACCAACCTTCCTTTCTGAAATCAATACACAAATGTATTAGTATTTTATATTGCATGTTTATTTAATTACACTATTCTTCTACAGGTCACATATGTGAAAATAATTATGAACAACTCAGCAAGTAATATGTCTAAAAGAGCAAAACCTACATATGATCCAATAATATTTAATCGCACATCCCTGATCAATTATGTGAATCCATAATTCCTACCTAAATAGTGACTAGCTGTTTAATAGCATAGTTCCATTGGTTTATTTTTGCAAGTCCAGTAGTGGCCGGTGTTGTGTACAAGTGGCGGGCAGGGTGTGGCAGGGTGTGGCAGGGAGGGGTTGGGGGATGACAAAATTCTAAAACATTTTTTAAGAAAAACGTACCTGCAGCCGGCTGTGTCACACTCTCCTGCTTCTCTCCTCACAGGCACAGGCTCCCAGACTCCATTTTGGCCAATCCTCAGTGGTGGTCAGTGTTGTGGAAGAGTGGCAGGGTGGGTCATGGGGGGAGGGGTCAGGGAACGACAAAAGAGAAAAATAGATTTAATAAAAATTACCTGCAGCCGGCCGCGTTGCACTATTCTGCACCTCTCCTCATAGGCACAGGTTCCTAGACTCCACTGCGGCCAATCCAGACGCTGCTCTCGTGTTGTGAGAGCAGCATCCAGTTTGGCCTGTGTGCTCTGAATTTGCTCTCTTAGTGAGGCTGGAAGCCTGCGTCTGCTGCCTCCAACCTGGCAATGCAGCTCGGGTTGGAGACAGCTTCAATGCGAATGACAGTTTGGTTGGTCTGAGACTGTCGGCCAAACCGTCATGCGCATTGATGGCAGTTTCCACCACTCCTCCTGCAGGCTGTCATCCCCCATGCCCCGCCCTCAAAGACTCAGCAGGAAAGTAAAAATAAAACGATAACAAAACATGTTTATTATCGTTTTATTTTTCCTTTCCTGACGTTTTGAGGCAGCTGGCGGGGCAGCGATGCTACTCCACCATAGCGGAAGAGCCGCAACTGGCCAAGTCATGTGAAGCCATCCCACTTACATTTTAATGCCATTAGGCCTGAAATCTGAACTCCGCATTTCAACATCTCTCCAGTAACCGATGGAGCGCGATGGTGCTCTAAAATTTGAGGGGTGCATCATAATCATGAATAGTCCGCACCCGCATATATTCCTGTGTTGTAACATGTGGTTATTAGAGAATGTGTTGTAATAATGATGTGAGGTTAAATCGATAGAAAAGGTACTTGTGCTATCCAAAGAGAAATTAAATGATATCTGTGTTTGGAAAGATTAACCTTTAGTGAATTGCATCTGCCTAAATGAAAGCTTATGTGTAATGCAATGCATTCTGATTTAAACGTGCACCATGATGAAGATTGCACGAGGAGATGACAAGTTGTGCTTAATGTGTAATAATTGTAGGTGTTTGCAAAGCAAAGCAATATTAAGATATGCGTATAAATGTATGTGTGAAGGTCTAAATGAAATGTTCACGTTGTGTATATGTAAGGCCTATTTGTTTATTCTTATGTTGACCGAATTGTGTAGGCCTGGAATTGTAATTTCCCTGGTAAGCTCTCGCATTTGGAGGTAGTCAGCGAATTTCATGTGCATGCAAGGTTTTTCTGTTCTCACGTTTCAGTTGCAGGTGGAAGAAGCTGCTTTTGTTAGTTTAAACTAACGCTCTTTGTTTTAGGAGTTAGGCATGGAGGTGAAGAGCTACTTTGTAAATGGAATGCCGATAATTGGGAGCCGGTGTTCTTTCTCACCGAGGAAGCTTGGGAATCAAGGCCATTGTGCTGAACGTTGGAAGGAGTGTGGAAGTCGGTGGAAAATTACCTAGGAGAGGTGTCTGTTGAGATGAGGTGATCTGTGGGCGTGTTTTACATCTTTGCATTTTGTATGAGGGAAAGTGGCCCGAGGGAGGATTGATCTGGAAAGAGCATCTTAGAACGAGCTCTGTAACTTTGGTTACCTGATCCATATACGTGAATGTACTTTTCAGGAAGTCTTCATGAGCTGACACCTTTAACCGACTTTGCCTGGGAAATGTTAAGTAGGGATGTCACCTTGGAGATAGAGTAGGGATAGTCTAATGCTATTCACTTTTCAGCCACAGGTAAAGTCCTTGCTTGTGTTTTGTTTCTAGAACTTTTCATTCTTTACATGATTCATCGGATCAAGCTTACTCGTAGATATGGTTTTGTATTAGCTCCCATGTATTTTTACAACCTCCTCTTGAGGTGTTTGTACATCCAGTTGTTTTTGGCTTTGTCATAAATTCACTAACTTGGAGTTCGGAGTCTGTGATCCTTTTGGCCATAGTTATTACGGACTGTTGAATTGCCTAAAATGAGTTATTTCTCCCCTTTACACTTCTCAGCAGGTAATAAAGATACATCGACCTAGGGTTCCTTGTTAAGATTTTGGAAGCGGAACCCAGCCATATCAGTTGGTAGCAGAGGATGGTTACCTCTGTAGTAAGGGGAGAAGTTAGGGAAGAGCTAGTTACAAACCCCATAGAGCCCAAGAGATGGTTGTCAAGAGGATTGGGAGCAGAAGATGACGGCGCCTGGCTGAGACCGACGGAGAGTGACGGTGCGGCAGAAACAGCAGTTCGCGGAGAAGTGAGTATGAATTGGGATGATTGTTAGATTGCGATGATGATTTGATTGTGTGATGTCTTGCGGAATTGGAATGAAAGTTGAGTGATTGTGGTTTCGGACTGTGAGCGCACGCGGTCTGTGTGATTTCTTGATGTCAGGCTCGACGAGTAGCCTAAGATCCCAGGATAGATAGATTGTGGTGTAGAAGACACCCAGGGCCGTAATTGTCGACCACTGATTGTGGGAGTCATGAGACGTCATCGACAACCCCACCTGAGATAGGGAACGAGAGAGTGAGTGTTTGAGTAACCAGCACAGGTCATGGGTTACTGTGTGTGTTTAAAATCGAGTGATTGGATCCTATCAATTATTTATGTGATGGTCCAGCCGTTCGTGGACAGATGGTCGAGGGCATTTGTCCCGTCGTTTCGCGGACAGACAATTGTCAGATTGAGGTAGACAATTATGAGTGACTGTCCGGTTGTATGGTGGACAAACAGTCGATCAAGTGATTGTCCGGTCGTTTGGTAGACAGACAGTTACTTGCTGTATGAGTGAGAGGTGCGACAGTGTTAGCGAGAGATTGTGAAGGAGGGGAACTGCTGAGTGAGGAGGTAGAGTGACATCAGAGTGTGCCACGCTGTGATAGGTCGGTTAGTGTAAAGACGCGCTGATATTGGTGGATTGACATCAGGAAGGGGAACGAAAACTCTGTGGGCAAAAGTTGATTTCATCATGAAATGTTTTAAAGTACTGCGAGATCTTTGCAGGGGAGATAGAGGAGTGGTATTTTGAGTGGGGAAAGAAGCACCGCCCGAGGATACCCCAGCTCATTACATGGCTACAAACGTAGGGCTCCATACTATAATTTGGCTTCAGAATTGGCAAACGATTACTGAAAAGGACGGAGACTTGGCTTTCCCACGTTATGGGTCACTAAAATGTGATGTGTTGTATCATTTGAAGGCAGTGATGACTGCGTTACAGCTTTTACCTAAACCAACACAGTCCAAAGCGCTAGATGAATGGCTGAGAAAAGCGCATGCAAGGAAAAGAGATCAAAGTCAGGAAAGGGTGAAGAAGTCAATCAGAGCCCTTCAAGATGCTCGATGGGATGCATTGGCGCAAAGATGGAGGGTAGAAACCATTGAGGGAGATAGGCTGTTTCCTCTATTAGTAAAGGTGGGAGATTCTCAGAAGAGAAGAGAAGAGAAGAGGAAGATGATAGTGACACGGATGATGGTCTACTGGAAAGGTTACTAATGGAGCGTCCATCTCCCCATAACCCAAGTTCGGAAGAGGCTATGAGAGCAATTAAAGAGGAAACTGGAGAGCCGCAGACAAACTCTAGTGCAGGAGTAATTGGAAGGTTTTCAGCAGGAACAGAGAGAATGAGGACTCCACCACTGAGGGGAACAAAAGCGAAAGGAAATGTCGTTACGAGATTTCCGGAAGCTCTTACAGTGCCGGTCACCATTGATCCCATAGTGTCAGTGTACGATCCAGATTAAGCAGAAAGTGGGAGTTTAATACGATCAGCAATGGGAGAAAGTACTGGTTCTGGAGGTAATGGTACAGCGGGTGGAAGTGGTCACCCTTTGAGACCCATAGAATCAAGTACACCCTTGCCAGCCACTGCAGATTCTTCTAGAGGGCATGTGGAGCAGAGGGCAGCGAGGACAGCGTCCTTGGCCGATTCATGCTCTGACTTGAGGATGTGGGAACCCTCAGTGAGAGGCCCTAATGGAAGGATGTCAGGGGGTGACAGTGGTCAGGGAGTTTCGGGGAGTCAATCTGTCTCATGGAACATAATGGGAGGGAATCAGCAGGGAGATCAGTGTAGTGAGAGTGGGGAGTCGAGTAGTGCGTCAAGTTGAGAAACGATTAAAGCTGCTATGAGGGCTAAAGTGTTGGATGTGGCGAGGTTAAAGGCAGAAGTAGAGGAAATAATTAGCAGAAATTTGCCTTTAAAAAGGATAGAACTTTATGAGCCAAATGAATTGCTATTTGTGGCACAGAGGTATGATGTAGATTTGTCCAAAACAAAGATGTTACAGGGAAATCACAGGTTAAATTACAGTGATCTGGAATTAGAGGAGAAAAGGGTCATAGGTCTGAAAAACACACATTCTAAAGTTGATTGTAGGGATACGTGCCTGGAGCATGCTTGACAAATGGGAGGAAAGATGGTCAAAGAAGAAGAGTGCCAAGAAGAGCAGAGGAGGAACTCCACCTCCAGGAGGTGGGATAGTAGGAGTAGAGGCATACCCATTGCAAGAGGTACCGAGTGGAGGGTACGTGCATGTGCCTTGGAGTAGGGGTGATTTGGCAGCATTTACCAATGATTTTCCTCGGCTGAGGGAAAAACCTGTTGAATGGTACAAACAAGTATCCCTGGGCAGACAACTATGCTACGCTCACGTAGTTTGCGTAGTTTGTGCAACTTCGCGCTACGCAAATTGCACATAGCACAGTGCAAAAACGAGTAGCGTAGTGTAGTTGGCATTTTTTGCTCGCTCACGGTCCTCAACGTCAAGTTGGTGACCGCGAGCAAAATGACATCCTGGCGAGTCTTTTTCCTCGTTCGCGAGCGTGGAAAATAAATCTCCCGGTGAGATTCTCAACGCGGGCAGGTCAGGTTTCTAATTGTGAGTGGTCGCCTATGCTCGCCACCGCTCGCGATGAGAAACTACCAGTCCGCGTTAAGAAAGCTGCCGCTCGAGTAAAAATCTACTCAAGCGGCAGAAATCGACAGCTCGCACTGTGCAAGATGCCATTTTCAATGATTGCACAGTGAGGACAAGCATCCGGCACTGCGCAATCATCGCGAAAAGTGCACTACGCAGTTCGCGTAGTGCTACGCGTATCTTGTGTAGTGCAAAGTGCACTTTGTGTAGCTACGCGTAGTGCTACTACGCGAACTATGTCCAGGGTTACAAACAAGTTGATCGATTTGTCAAAATTTCAAAAGTACTGTGGGTTGATTTGAATACATTGTTTGATATTGTGGTACCAAGTGATTTGAGGTTAGCTTGCAAAATTACGGTCAATTGGCCGTCTATGGAACCTGAGCGAGATTCTGTGACACATGGTCCTTCACCTGTGGTTATGAAAAAGTATGAACAGGTAATCACTTGGTTGCAATCCAAGATTTCCCCACAAGATATTGATTGGGTTAAGATAGATAGAACTGTTCAGGAGCCAAAGGAGACTGTACATGCCTATAATGAGAGGCTCTTGCAAGCCTTTAAGCAGTACAGTAGATTGGATACTCTTTACCCAAAGGATATGGAACAGTACGTCTCTAGATTTGTTCTAGGATTGAGACCAGAAGTTAGCCTTATGATTCAATAGCATTTGATCTGCTAGCAAAATAAACCCGTAGATGAGATTCTACGGTATGCCAGGTATTGAAGTGCTGAAGTGGACTCAAAGCATAGGAAGCTCAAGGATAAACTGATGCTGGTCCAAATGCAGAATGAGGAAAAGGAAGATCAGTTACAATCAAGCGGAGGTTCGTTAGGAAGAAGACAGGAATAGATGTTGCCAGGCTAAAGGAAACCACTGCATGTCATAATTGTCACAAAATCGGGCATTGGAAGCGCGAGTGTAGACCGAATCCGGCTAATCAGACTCAAGAGGAGGAAGTAGTAGAGATATCTGAGGTTGTTAATACAATGACAAGACCCAGATCTGTACAAGGGGGGACAATAGGTCAGCAGGTGCAAATTCCCCAGCCACCAAGAATCCCGCAGGGAAATCAGACCTAATAACAGATGCCCTTTATTGAGACCTCCGATGAACTTGATTCAGACCTGTTGCAATGATGGTGTCTGAGGGCGGAGGAAGACTGTACTCTTGGAGCAGTCTTGGAGGTAGACCAGAGAGGACCGCATGTAGCGGCGGATGTTGATGATCATTCTACCACCTTTTTGGTTGATACTGGTGCTACCTGTTCTACTGAGAGATCTGCAGTGGTTCCCAACTTACCCCTTTCGGGACAATCCATTCAAGTCATATTCGTAGGAGTGGCGAACAAGAGAATGACTAATCCATTAACTGAACCAATACATGTGAGAATAGGAACCTTTCACGATCTACACCAATTTGTGGTATGCGACTGAAGTCCAGTCTGTTTGTTGGGCCGTGATCTTTTATGTAAATTGAACTGCACCATTTATTGCACACCCAAGGGAGTAGAACTGCAGACTAGTGATGATGATGCTGCATTTAAAGTGGTAAATCAGAATCTGTGTATAGAGAAATGTCCTATGTTGACAGTTGAGGAACTCCCACTCGACCTGAAGGACTCTGTCTCTTTGAACGTATGGCATTTCACAGGAGAAGAGATAGGACTGATCAAGGGAGTTGAGCCAGTTAAGATCCAAGTTAAACCAAATGCTGAGTTTCCGAGAACACATCAGTATATTCTGTCACCGGAAACGGTTGCCGGAATCAAGCCTGTGATTGAGTCTATGATTGAACAGGGAATTCTGAAGGAGATAATGGAAAGTCCATCTAACTCACCAATTATCGGACTGCAGAAACCAAGTGGGAAATATAGAATCGTACAGGATCTGTGTAAGATCAATATGATTGTAGTTCCATGTTGCCCTGTGGTACCGAATCCATCAGTGATTCTATTCCAGATCCCATGCGAAGCTGAATGGTTCACTGTGATTGATCTGTCAGGCATTCTTTTCGATACCGTTGCACGAGGAGAGTCAATTTATATTTGCTTTCCATCTGGAAGACCGTATGTTAACATGGTGTCGTATTCCTCAAGGGTATCTAGAGAGTCCATCGATCTTTAATCAGCTTTTGAAAAAGAATCTTGAGAGTCCCACACTGCCACAGAATTCAGTTCTTATGCAGTACATTGATGACCACTTGATTGCATCTGAGACGGAGGATGCTTGTAGGATTGATACTGGTGCTCTACTGAATCACTTAGCAGTGAATAGAGACAAGGTATCCTCAAGCAAGTTACAATATTGTTTGGCTAAAGTTCAGTATTTGAGTCACGGAAATTGAAAAAGGCAAAAGAAAGGTGTCACCGGGTCAAGTTGCGGCAATCGTGAATGTGCCTACCCCTCAAAAGGAAGTTAGGATGTTTTTGGGGATGGTCTGATACTGTCGCCAATGGATCCCCAATTTTTCTTTGAAGGCGAAGCCTCTGCAGAGGCTGACGCACAAGGATGTGAGTGATCCGGTACCCTGGGATCATGATTGTCTGGTTGCGTTCTTGGAGTTGAGAGAGGGCTTGTGTCGTGCTCCAGCTCTAGGGATGCCAGATTACAACAAATCTTTTTCACTGTTCTGCCATGAGAGAGAAGGTTGTGCTTTGTCAGTTCTAACTTAAAGTCATGGAGCTGTCCATAGACCAGTTGCCTACTTTTCAGCTACTTTAGATCCAGTAGCTTCAGTGTTGCCCGGATGTCTCAAATCCACTGCTGCAACTGGTGTCAGCATTGAAAGATGTGAGAGCATTGTTATGGGTCATCCACTTACTGTTCTTGTTCCGCATTCAGTTGAGCTCCTGATGACGAGGACTAGGACACAACACCTGATAAAAACAGACTCACATGCTATGAGCAAGTTATACTTGCCTCAGAGAATGTGACTCCAAAAAGGTGTTTGGTTCTAAACCCTGCTACCTTGATGCACTTGCCAAATGTTGATGATGGAGATTATGAGGACCATGACTGTCTCGATGTGACTGAACTTTGCACCAAACCAAGACCTGACATTGTTGATGAGTCTGATTAAATCTTTTTGTAGATGGTTCATGCTTAAGAGACAATGTGGGTCATTTGAGAGCAGCATTTGCTGTATGTACCATTTCTGGAGTTGTGGAAGCTGCTTGTTAACAGGGAGTATACTACGCACAGGTAGCAGAAATCATCGCTTTGACTCGTGCTTGTTTAGTCGCTGATCAAATCCAATTCACCATCTACACTGACAGTCAGTACTGGTTCGGGGTGGTTCATGATTTTTCACAGCTATGGTCAAAGAGAGGATTTCTGACGTCATCAGGATCTCCCATCAGAAATAGGGAATATGTGAGACAATGTTTAGAAGCTTTGCAGTGTCCATGAGAAATAGCTGTGGTAAAATCTGCAGCCCATGGGAGGGGAAATGACTTTGTCTCACTGGAAAATAGATATGCAGATGAAGTTGCACTGCGTTTTTGTGCTGAACAAGGATGCATTTTTACTGGAGATTATACTGGAGAGAGCTCAGAAAGAACCAAGCTCAGCATGATGTTAGCAATGGCAGACACCTGGGACGAGCTCAAGCGTCTGCAGGTAGAGGTTTCAGAAGAGGAAGAGGCTATATGGATTAGAGCAGGACGTGAGAAAAGGGATGATGGAATTTGGGTGTCAAGTGATGCTCGAGCAGTGCTACCCGATGACTTATTAAGCCCTATGGCGAGACAGATTTATGGAGCAGTACATCTTGGAAGGGATGCGATGGTGCCAGTGTTCAGACAAACGGGGCACAATCCGCTGTTCCATGCGTTTGCTGAAGCAGTGTGTCATAGGTGTGTCACATGACAACAAATAAATGCTGGAAAGAAAACTGTCATTGCATTGAGTCACATTGGGAGGTCTAGAGGGCCTTTCAACTGAATACAGCTTGATTTTATAGAGATGCCTAGGTGCAATGGCTTCAGGTACAATCTGGTTGTGGTGTGTGTTTTCTCACGGTGGGTGGAAGCTTATCCCACAAGAAGATGTGATAGCCTTACAGTAGCAAAATTGTTGCTTAGGGAATTGATTCCGCGGTTCGGTTTTCCAACTTCATTGGAGTCGGATAGAGGGACACACTTCCACAGTCAAATCATGAAGCTACTTTGTGCTGCCTTACACGTTGATCAAAGACTGCATTGTAGCTATCGACCAGAGGCTTCTGTACTGTGGAACAGATTAATGGGACTCTGAAGATGAGGATGGCAAAAGTGTGTTTGTCTATGTCTTTGAAATGGCCGGAAGCATTGCCATTGGTGTTGATGAGTGTTCGTAGTATCACCGATAGGAGAACTGGTCTTTCACCACAAGAGATCCCGATGGGGAGGGCGATGCGGTTACCAGCAGTGCCATCCACAGCCTTGATAAACATCACAGATGATTTGATCCTTGATTATTGCAAGGGACTGGCTGATGTGGTCCGTTCTGTGTCTCGCCAGGTGGAAGCTGCAACTGCCCGACCTCAAGGGACCTCTGCCATGACCTGTGTCTGGGTGATTGGGTGCTAGTCTGCAAGCACGTGAGGAAGAGTTGCCTTGACACCCGTTGGAGAGGCCTTTACCAAGTGATTTTGGTGACGAATACAGAGGTGAAGTGCAGAGGCTTGCCAAACTGGATACACGCCTCCCATACTCTCAGAATTCCAGAACCCCTGAAAGAAACAGCTCCTCTCGCAGAAGAAAATCCAGCTGTGGCAGCAAGGCCACTCGAGAGGGCAAGCCAAGCTGTGGGGGTTGCTGATGCAGCTGGTTGCCCGCCAGAGAAAGCTGAGGGGGTCACGCTCCACAAGACCCAGGTATTGACTTTGAGGGAGAAGGTAATGTTTCTAATGGTATACAGTCAAACGCAGCTGAAGGAACTGGTGTGAAAGGTGGTCAGGGGCAGAGGAGGGAAGCTGATATTGCTGAAGAATCGTGGCCTGGGAGACAACGAAGACTAAATCTGACACTAGCTCCTGAGAGAGATCTTGCTCCTGTGTCAGATACATCTGAATCGGAACAGAGTGATGTAGAGCAAGCTCGAGAAGGCCCAAGAAGGTCGAGGAAAATAAGAGTGCCTTGCCAAAAATACGCTGCCCCGGAGTGGACTTATATGGTCACTGATACCGGGAGTGTTGGGAACAGGGAGACTGAGGTATTCACAGGTGATCAGAAGAATGCCCGAGCTGAAAATCGATATGGGATTGATAGTTCCTGGACTGGAAATAGAAGGAGTGCTGATGATAACTGTTCTGAGACCTCCAATATTGAACAGAGTGAGGACTCTGATCCTTCAGGAATTGTCTTTTCCGACTTTTGGATATCAGCCACCAGCTCAGTAGATCGCAGCTGTTTGTCTTGAAATTTTGCAGCGTGTATTAATTGAAATTGGTTCTGAGCTTATAAGAGACTGTGAATGAACTGTGAACTGTAAATAAATGTTTCAAAGAAGATAACCTAGGTCCGAGTGGAAGAAGAATAAACTTAGGGACTTTTCCTGCAGAAGAAGAATGGGGGCTAGGGAAGTTTTTTGAACTGTGTAAATAGAAATTTGGGTTCCGAACTGTGAAAGAATTTCAAGCACTTCAATGAACTGTGTTTGATTTGTTTGAAAAAAAATCTGAGGAGAAGAACAAAGACTTTTAGTGTTTCCTCTTGCTGAACTAAACCGACAAGCTGAAGATGGAGTCTAGAAATTGAAACCGTAGGTCTAAGTGTGTGATAGGTACACTCATTGTAGGAGTGATAGTTATAATAGCAGTAGTTATTATTGTATGAGTAAAAGTTTCACATGATGAAGAGGTTGAGGAAGTGGGAGTACAAGAGACATCCACACCTATGACTTCTAGCACAAAAAAGGGTATCGTAGGAGCTGAAAAAGCTATGCCAGATCAAACTAGTCGTATGTTGCATGTAGATTTGTCTAGAGGTGATTACACGCTTAATGCATATGCAAAGCTGCTATATGAATATGTGAACATCATGGATGTGAGAGTGTATGCAGTTGTCTGCGTCTGTGAAGGAAGGTATTCGATATCATCATCTCCCTTTGACGTACGGTATTACTTGTAGTTTATTGCTTAGTATGTTTTATGACAAGGGTCATTATAAGTATAATTTTTCTAACTATGATATAGTGCTTTCAGAAGTTCCAGCTTATAAGAATCTGAACAAGTATGATTATTACAAGCAGGAAGATAGAAGAGGGAAGTATTTCATACCCACTGTAACTTTAGATACAGCTTATGCACAGCGACACAACTTAACATGTTCATTAACAGATGTAGAGAAGAAGTTTATAGATCAAGTAGAAGATAGGCATAGACCACTAACAGGAAATCGTTACAACAAGGAAGACAAAGTTGAGTGGACCAAAGAAGAGTTAGCGCATAAGGCAAAAGGGAGTAGTTGTCTAATTGTGTTAGAATTTGAGCAGAGAGGGAAGTTGTGTGTGAGACAAGTTCAAACATACTATGATAAGGTCTTTGTGGGAGAGAGTGTGTGTGATCATACTTTCACCATTGAGGCCTCAGTGAAGAAGTTTTTGCAAGATGCGATACAAGTGGTGCCAAACGTGAATTTTGTGTGTGGGAGAAATGCCTAACTGCGATTGCCATTGAATTGAAATGGTACGTGCTATGTGGCAGTAGTGTTTCCCAAGATTTATCATGTGGAGGATTTGGACCATTTGGAAGGTGGATTACATTCTAGGGAGAAGTGAGGTGCAAGTACCAGAGAAATTGTAGGAGATGTTTTTGGACCATCGATACCAAGTTTGGGAGTGGTGTTGAATGATATCAAGATTAGAAAATTGTCAACCATTGTGGACAAGTTGTCAGCAAATACAGCTCAGTTGTTGTTGCTTGTAGATGGAGAGATGGTGTCGATAAGGCTATGGTGAGAACCATCTTTCTTTAGTTGTTTTACTGGCAAAAGAGGGCAGAGTCTGTAAAATTGCAGAAAGTCCAACAGTGCTACATAACAGGGAAGGATGGTTACAAGCTCTGTTTAGGTCGGTTCTTTCTCCAGGTAGTGTGATTTGTTATGATGACACTTGTCATCAGAGGGGGGAACTGATGGAGTGCGGTGGTGCTCTAAAATTTTAGGGGTGCATCATAATCATGAATAGTCCGCACCCGCATATATTCCTGTGTTGTATTAATAACATGTGGTTATTAGAGAATGTGTTGTAATAATGATGTGAGGTTAAATCAATAGAAAAGGTACTTGTGCTATGCAAAGAGAAATAAAATGATATCTGTGTTTGGAAAGATTAACCTTTAGCGAATTGCATCTGTCTAAATGAAAGCTTATGTGTAATACAATTTATTCCGATTTAAACGTGCACCATAATGAAGATTGCATAAGGAGATGACAAGTTGTGCTTAATGTGTAATAATTGTAGGTGTTTGCAAAGCAATATAAACATAGGTGTATAAATGTATCTGTAAAGGCCTAAATGAAATGTTCACGTTGTGTATATGAAAGGCCTATTTGTTTGTTCATATGTTGGCTAAATTGTGTCGGCCTGAAAATGTAATTTCCCTGGTAAGCTCTCGCATTTGGAAGTAGCCCGCGAATTTCATGTGCATACAAGGTTTTTCTGTTCTCATGTTTCAGTTGTAAGTGGAAGAAGCTGCTTTTTTTAGATAAAACAAACACTCTTTGTTTTTGGAGTTAGGCATGGAGGAGAAGAGTTACTTTGTAAATGGAATGCCGATAATTGGGAGACAGTGTTCTTTCTCACCGAGGAGGCTAGGGAATCTTTGCCATCATGCTGAACGTTGGAAGGAGTGTGGAAGTCGGTGGAAAATTACCTAGGATAGGTGTCCATTGAGATGAGGTGATCTGTAGACATGTTTTACATCTTTGCATTTTGTATTAGGGAAAGTGTCTCCAGGGAGGAGAGGCAGAAGGAGACAGGATGAGTTAGGAGAAGGGGTTTGAAGATCGATATGGAACTCTACACCGAAAGTGACTCTGCTTCTCGCACTAAAACATTCCACGGCCAGATGTGAAGACCCCATAAGATAAAACAACTTTCACGATTCAGCAACTGCCTGCATGATTTATTCATCTACACACTTACATATCGGTCACAGATTACGCCTCTGCCTAACTAGACTCCTCTGGGTCCAAATCTTTCTGAAGAATTTACAGAATCAACCATACGTCCTGAAGATGGTCTGACGGACTTATTGCCAATACAGAGCAAAACGTCGACTGCCACATCTATTTCTCTACATATCCATTGGTTTTAAGGAATTGTGTGCTGTTTTGTTCAGATCATTTCCTTTGTCATCATATGGAATAATTGTATACATAGCTGCTTCGCAGGTCAAGTTGTCATACCTCCAGTTCTATGTTTGGTTGATTCTGATCACATCCCCTGTTTTCATTTGTATATATATATATATGTACCTAGAGGTCTACGTATCTATACGATTCCGGCATATGAGAACCCTGATCCTAAATTACTAGATGAATGGGCAGCGCACACAGCAAAGTCAAATAAAGGTATGCTGCTTATCCTTGTAAAATTCGCCTGGAGTGACAGGGATAAAGCATTATTGGAGATTGAAGGAATGGAGGCAGAAATCGATAAGGAAGATGATAAGAGCAAAATAGAGGAACTTAAAGAGCACATG
This sequence comes from Triturus cristatus, assembly GCF_964204655.1. NCBI lineage: Eukaryota > Metazoa > Chordata > Amphibia > Caudata > Salamandridae > Triturus > Triturus cristatus. The sequence goes on from NC_140582.1 coordinate 505,088,702, forward strand.
AAAAAACGACTCATGAAATATGAGGCCAAAATCAAACAAAGGAAAAAAGAGAAGTTTGAACGGGACGAACATGATTACGCTCAGGGAAGAGTTTTCACTTTTGCGAGGAAATTTGAAGGTCCACGCAAAGAGTTAAAAGCAAAGGAGAACGTGCCTGAGTTAGTGAGAATTGAAACCTCAGAATCAGACATAACAGGTGGTGAGTCCTCAGATGAAGGGGCAAGGAATTTAACATTCATGAAAACCCCTTTTCAGGAGGAATTCCGCATTATGAGACAAACCTGGCTGAGAGGAGGAAAGACCAGGCCCCCAGAGTCAGTAAAAGAAAAACAAGGAGGGGAGGCTGGAGTGGTAGGGTCAAACGTGCAAAAAAGAGTTACTCGCAACAGGAAAACGAAGAAATGGAATTAGAAAATTTAACCATAGTGAATTTAACACCGAAAGTTTTAACAACTACGGAACAGCAAGTCTTGAGAATGGGACTTACTTTCTGTCCTTCGAATAAATGGGAGTATGCACAAACACGAATTGACCTTTTTAAACTGACTCGAAAACTCAAACTTCATAAGTACTTTAAGACCAAACCTAACTTTTTGAAGCGTAAGACACAACCCAATCTGAATCTGATAACTGATGCATTAACGGGACATGATCTCACTGCCTTGGAGGTGATGGAATCACTCAGACCCGACAATCGGGAACAAACCAACCTAATGACAGATCAGGTACAAAGAAGAGTACAACTGGGATTTGAACAAGAAAGGGATGAGAGTCCATTTAAACCCACTTCCCAGTTTCTACCCCAATTATCTCTGGATGCGATTGATGTCTTCTCTGAGGCAGTGATCAAAGATGTTCAAACGCTTAGAAAACGACAATCGGGTTCCAAAACCCAGAATGTGACGAAAGAACAACGAGAAGCCATTGAGAATCTATATGCTAACACAGAGATTATATGTAAACCTTCAGACAAAGGAGGTAATATAGTCCTTCAGACGAGAGAAGACTACAATGCAGAAGTACAAAGACAGTTATCGAATAACAACAATTATCGAAAAATTACTAAGAATATTTATTTGGAAAGTGTCCATAGATATCACGATCTTATTAAGTTATGGTTTGACAAATCAATGCTCAATATGGATGAATTCCTTTTTCTTCGTTGTTTAAATCCTGTGGTGCCTACATTTTACCACACTCCGAAGATACATAAAAATAGTGAAAAACCTCCGGGGAGACCTATTGTCTCCTCACAAGGGGGACTTACAGAACACTTATCTATTTTTGTTGACTTTTTCCTCTTTCCTTTTGTAAAAGATTTACCAGCATACATCAAAGACTCGTGAGATTTTCTGAACCAAATTGAAAAACAGTCATGGGACCCGGAGTATAAATTAATTGTCCTGGACATCACAAGTCTTTATACCCGGATAAATCATGAGCATGGTCTTGAAGCGGTGGCACATTTTTTTAACAAAAAATCTTTGAAGTTTGCAGAACATAACAAAATGATTTTACAATTCACGGAATTTTGTTTGACAAATAACATCTTTGTATTTGGTGATGATTATTACCGACAGATCTCCGGTACTGCGATGGGCACCTGCTTTGCCCCCAGCTATGCGAACTTGTTCGTAGGCTGGTGGGAGGAGCAGGTGTCCAGAGCACAGGGGAGCATCGACATGAGTAGGGTGGTCTCCTGGTACCGTTATATTGACGATCTGTGTATTGTCTGGAATGGTTCAATGGAATCAGCCAATGAGCTCATTGCTAGTCTGAATGATAACATGGTCAAACTAGAGTTCAGCGGTGAGGTTAGCTCCAATACGGTAAACTTCTTAGATTTAAAAATAAGTATAATAGACAACAAGCCAAATGTGTCACTATACCGTAAACCCACAGCCGGTAATTCATTACTACATGCGGCTAGCAACCATCCATTGAGGTTGGTTAGAAGTATCCCCTATGGGGAATTCTTAAGATTAAAACGTAACAGCACAAGGAATTCGGATTTTGAATTAGCAGCCAAGGCCAGTCCGAATAGATTTGTCAATAGGGGTTACAATAGGGATTTCTTAGAAGTAACCCTTAATAGGGTTAATAACATACCAAGAGAAACACTTCTTGTTAATGAGAAGAAGAAGAAGAAGATAAAGACAGGAGATAATAAGTTCAGGATGATAACAACTTTTTCCAACGAAGCCAATGATTTGAGAAAAATCATGAAGAAGAACTGGCACATACTAAAAACAGACAATGTGATAGGCTCAGATATTCCAGCTGCCCCTTTGATAACATATAGGAAGGCCAGATCACTGAAGGATAATCTAGAACAAAGCCATTTCTATACTAGACCAAGTACAAGCGGGACCCTAAGGGAGATTAGGGGCTTCTATCCATGTGGCAGATGTAAGGCCTGCACAGGGAGTAGAAGAACATTGACATATGAGGTTACAGGCCTGAAGATACCTAGAACCATAAGGAAATTCATCACATGCAATACTACTTATGTAGTATACTGCTTAGAATGCCCTTGCGGACTGAAATATATTGGCAGCACCATTCATCCCATAAAGATACGGGTATTAGAACATATGAGGGCGATAGCCAAAAAAGATGAGACTTATCCAGTCGCAAGGCACTATGCAGAGAAACATGACAGTAACAGGGATCTGCTACGATATTATGGTCTAGATATGATTCCCGCTAGCATTAGAGGTGGAGATAGGATCAGAAAGTTGCGTAGACTTGAATCCAGATATATTATCGACCTAGAGACCAAGGCCCCTAAGGGAATGAATATAGGGGAAGAGTTAGCTGTACACCTGGGCGATTAAAATCTGTAATTGATATGTTATCATGAATTTTAAGGTTCTCCATGTGGATTCTGAAAGATTTATACATATATGTTAACTTTGTAAACATGCCATGTGATTTATCGATTTAATGGTCTTTGATGCATGCAATCAAATAAGTATAGAATAGACTTAGCCGATACACGGCATGATTGAAGATCACAGGTACGCCATGATTGTGGCTTTCTGGGTGGTGCTTGCGTGCTGATGCCGATACACGGCTTGATATTGTTTCAGTTAGCGCAACCTTGTTTAAATCATGAGAGTGTCTAGATTTTATTTTACAATAAGATAAATGAAATCACTGAATGTATTATATTTTATTTACATCAGAAGGCTGATTTAGCGTTAGACATTTGGATTTAGCCACTTTACACATGTTCCAAGATGGCGCCTGTGATAGAACAGGAAAAGTATGGTCCGATGTCGTTTTCGATTTTGCTTTGACTTGCATCATGTGACCGGATGTTGATGATTTTAAATGCCGATGTTTGGCGCGCAACTTTGTAACATTGGAAAAAGGCAGTAGCCGAAACGCGTCATGTTAATCGTTGGCTGCATGAATTCAAACTTGGACAAAGATCAAGACCCCTGTGAGTGCTTTTCCAGATCGAGACAAGGAGAAGGAATGAGCGCGCATATTACACGCGGTTGCATCTCCGCGTTATAGCACCCGTCCGAGAGTGCGTTGGTCCAAGGTGCAGTGGAGCAGGATATATATATATATATATATATATATATAAAATATATGCTTTTTTGGAAGAAAAGTTTGCACCGTGTACCCCCATTTTATGGTTGCGAGAAAACTGTCCGCATGAAAAAGAAATGTATTTTGTTTTGTTGGTTTGATTAATCATTAGTTCATCACCAAGCAGGGTTGAACACAAAGTTACTTTAATACAAATAATTATTGAATCAGATGCAGAAACAGAATCCCTTGTAGGCACCCTCTTACTTAACTTCAACCGAGGGAGGAGAGGCAGAAGGAGACAGGATGAGTTAGGAGAAGAGGTTAGAAGATCGATCTGAAAAGAGCATCTTAGAATGAGCTATGTAACTTTGTTTACCTGATCCATATACGTGAATTTACTTCTCAGGAAGTCTTCACGAGCTGACACCTTTAACTGACTTTGCCTGGGAAATGTTAAGTAGGGATATCTCCTTAGAGATAGAGTAGTGATAGTCTAATGCGTTTCACTTTTCAGCAACAGATGAAGTCTGAATTAAATATTGGAGAAGTCCTTGCTTGTGTTTTGTTTCTAGAACTTTTCATTTTTTACATGATTAATCAGATCAAGCTTACTCGTAGATATGGTTTTGTATTATTTCCCATGTATTTTTACAACCTCGTCATGAGGTGTTTGTACATCCAGTTGTATTTAGCTTTGTAATAAATTCACTTACTTGGAGTTTTGAGTCTGTGATCCTTTTGGCCATAGTTATTATGGACTGTTGAATTGCCTAAAATTAGTTATTTCTCCTCTTTACACTTCTCATCAGGTAATAGAAATACATCGACCTAGGGTTCCTTGTTAAAATGTTGGTAGCGGAACCCGCCTTATCATAACTGTGCTCTAAGTAGCGAGGAAGGATAAACTCTGCAGAAAAGCCCACACTTACCCATACAACACACACGAACAAAACAAGACACTCAAAGGTTCACGAAATACATCAGACCCACAGAACACAGGCACTCTCAACAGACACATGCACAACAGACACTTTCACACCCTCTACCTCCCAACCCTAACTCCGTCCTGATCGTCCTACCCATTTTCCATGTGAGAGTCGTATTTTTGAATCTCATATAGTCGTATGTTTGTGTCACAGTTTAGGCGACTCATGGGAGGGGCTGGAAGAGCCAGAGGGCTGGTGGACTGTGCCGAATTAAACGAGTCCTTCCCTATCGTTTCAGCCGAAGGACTACTGTTTTGACCCGCAAGAGGAAGAAAACAGAATAAAGGGACAGGGTCCCTTTAACTGGACATACTCCCACGAAGACGACGCCCAGGTTTCTGATGTCACGCTCGACTGGCCTATAGAAGGTGAAGGCTATCGTGACGAGAGGGAGGAAGGCGGAAGTCAAGGAAGCAGCGAAGACGGGAGAACCTTGAGTAACCGACGCGGAATGCCAGAGGAAAGACGACCGCTGCTGGAGGCTGGTTCGGAGGAAGAGGCAGCGGCAGCAAAGCCTGGAGGCCAACGGTCCTATGTTGTGCCCCACCACTCTTCAGGAGGAGCAGGGCTACAACAGGTACAGGAGCGCGTCTCTGGGTGGATGGGGAGGAGCGCAAATACCAGCGAGTAAAGCGCCTCCTGCTGCTCTGGTCAATTCCCATTACATTGTGCACCTAGTCACCGTCGTAGTCGTGTGTAAGCACTGGTGATCCCTCACTGCCCCATCCCCTGTATACATAATCTACAGTACTCCTCATGTTTTCCCCCTATTTTCTTTCTGTTTCCACACCGTACACCACTGAGATTCCACTTGCGAGGGGAGAAAACATCAAGGAAGAGAAGCAGACGCGCCCTGTGACGCTAACAGGACCGGAACCACATTGCTTCAGTGTTTGAACTCTGGCCTCCCCTAAGAAAAGGGTGGTAAATAAAAGAATGAAAAACAAGCTTACCATGTCCCCGCGTGTGCCTTGATCCTTGCTACTGTTTGACATTGGGCTGCCACACCCCAACCCAACCCTCGCAAACGCACACCTACCCCTTTCACCCCCAAACCATCCCTTTCACATCCCAAACCACCCCTCAAAAGACTGAAACCAGAACTACTTCCCTTCCAGGCTACCCCTAAAAAAAGCAAAGGCCCCCATCCCAAAACCAAGTCCACCCCTCCCAAGACCATCCCTCCCTAACCCAAGACCATGCCTCCCAAACCCGAACCCAGACCCTCCTCCTCCCAAGTAACATCTCTGAGGTGCCTGCTCTGCCCACTAGATGCCCCTTCCCCGGGAGGTTCCCCTGGTAGTGCAATTGGAGGCACGCTGAGGCACACCTGTGCATAGGACACCATTCGGACTGGCATTTGCCTTGTTTCAAACAAGTTGGGGGAGTGTTCTCATTGTGCATAAATCTTAAAATTTCTTTTCATAAAATTTGTCATGGCATTATTTTTCTTTTGTAGTTGTTTGATTCCTAGCAATGTTTCAGTGTAAAATGTGTAGTGCATATTTTTCTTTAGCACGATGGCAGGAACTACTACATACTTTTTAAATGTCTTCTATGTTAAGTGCATACACTGATTCACATGGTATGTGATGGCTATTTGAATTTAGGTACAGCCATTCAACATAGCAGTGGATACTTGCACCAACAAATAGCTGTTGCGACATTATTTAAGTATATTTCCCTACAGGTGTGTTTGTTTCACCTAGATTACTGATAAGTATGTACACATATGCATTGCATCTTGTAATATCATGTGCAAATTGCAATTGTTTACAATACAGGACTTGTACTACACAAGGAACAATGTTACATGGATGATAATATAGAGTGCTTCAAATTTGGGACTGCCATTGGTTTTCCTGGTATTCTTTTAGGTGAGGATTACAGCTTGTCTACTTCAATTTCTACATGATGTTACTTTGCACTTTTCCCAATGATGTGTAATGCATATGTTTTGGTTGTGAAAATTTCCGTACTGTATATACATACACACCTGTACGGCGAGTTTAAGATTTTTGACTTGATAACTCTTTTTTGTGTAAGTGTCCATTTTTGGGAAGGCAGCCAGCACCAAATTAATGAGCTCAATGTGGTTATACAGGTGGGTTACTTTGAATTTCGTAGACGTCAACATTAGAGACATATGCATTGCACATAGGTATGCTACTGCTTGTGTAAGTACTTTAAAAATACATGAGTGCTGAGGAACTGTGAACAGCTAAGTGAAAAGGTAACAGGTAATGGGGGATGTTACCTTCAGTTCCAGCGACGACGGTGTTGATTTGCATCGTGATCAGCCACCAGCAGCAGAGGCAGGACGTGTAGGATTGGGTCAATGGTGGTACAGGAAGTGGGAAGTTAAATAAAAGTAAGTCTGTGTCTTATATGCGTTCCATTCTGCTAGCCGCTAACTTAGGTGTGGAAATTTGGCCACCACAGGTGCTTTGGTGGGAAGGCACATCGTTATTGGCCGTGGGGACAAAGTGGCAGTACCACCTCAGACACCCGCTTTTGCCTATCCCAACGAGGTCGAGAATTGCTGCCGGTGAAGGCAAGATTGCGGTGGTCTTTCGTCTATGCAATAGCCAGCATCTAAATAGGGTGGGCGGATCGCCAAGTTGCCGGGCGGGAAGACCAGCGAAAAACCAATGGCGGGACCGGATCTGCCAACATCTAAATCAGACCCATAGTAAGTATAACTATAAATATAACTGCTGAATTCCTCTGGGCTTTTGTGGGTAAATCAGGAACCTAACTATAACGTCCCTGTAACTTTGTTTTTTTCAGTGAAAATATATATATATATATATATATATATATATATATATATATTCACTGAAAAAACCATGGGTTTCACACACGTTATAGTTAGGAATTAGCATTTAAAAAACCTTAGAAATTCAGTGAAAAAACCATAGGTTTCACACACGTTATAGTTAGGAATTAGCATTTAAAAAACCTTAGAAATTCAGTGAAAAAACCATAGGTTTCACACATGTTATAGTTAGCTGGACATTTTACTCGTAAAAAACCAATGAAATTGCCCCGTTATAGTTAGTTCAGCTAACTATAACTCGCGCGCCCGCAATGCACTGCTGATGACGTCACATATTACATCACTCATGACATGGTCAGTGACATCACTCATGACATCACTGATGACATCTCAAATGACATCACTGATGACATCACTGATGACATCATCCAGTGAATGTGGGTTTTTCTGAAAATTAAATATGTTTTATATATGTATATCTCAAGGTCGATGGAAGAATAAATGGGTATATAAGTGTCTAAATGGATGATTTGTTTTTGAAAAATTGATTGTGTAACTGACTGATTAAGTGTATCATAGTGAATACATGGCTTAGTGAGTAATGTTTAAATATGTAAATATCTGTATCAGTCTCTCACTTTGTGTATAAGTGGCTGCATGGGTTGGTGAGTAGCTACATGGGTGTCTATATAGGTTATTAGTTGGTTTTTTGAGTATCAGTCTGAGTGTCTGCATGGTTCGGTGGGGGTATTACGTAGTGCATAGGTGCATGAATGAGTGACTCACTGTTTGTATATGTTGAACACAGTATGTGTGCAGGACTGTATGGGTGGATGAGTGTGTGTATGGGTGTGTTAGTGAGTGAATGACTGTCTCAATAGTGTCTTTATGAGTAACTACATATGTTTTAAACTAGTATATGTGACTATTGGTGTATATATGTGAGTATATGTGAGAGTGAGAGATTGAAAGAGTTCTTGTATGAATAAGTATGTGTTTCTATAAGTGATTGTTTAAAAGACTAAGTATGTGTAAGTTTCCGTAGAAGTAAGTGTGGTGGTGTGTGTATAACTGTATATGCAAGTAAATGTATGTTTGATTCTTTGTTAGCATGAGTGACTATGTGTGTGAGTAACTCTATGGATGAGTGGCATTGTGTAACAGGATGTATAGGTGTATGAGTACATATGATGAGTGAGTACATGTATGAGTGACTGAATTGGACTGTTGGTGAATGAGTGGATGTGTATGTGGATCTTAGAATTACTGAAAAGGTTGTTTTAACTGGTATTGGTATGTCCATTGTTTTGAACATTGTAGTTTCTATTTTTGAATGTGTGTGTCAAAGGTTATATTAGGGGATGAGGAGGTCTGCCACTCTATCACAAGGATGATGTCATCAGTGATGTCATCAGTGATGTCATTTGAGATGTCATCAGTGATGTCATGAGTGATGTCACTGACCATGTCATGAGTGATGTAATATGTGACGTCATCAGCAGTGCATTGCGGGCGCGCGAGTTATAGTTAGCTGAACTAACTATAACGGGGCAATTTCATTGTTTTTTTACGAGTAAAATGTCCAGCTAACTATAACATGTGTGAAACCTATGGTTTTTTCACTGAATTTCTAAGGTTTTTTAAATGCTAATTCCTAACTATAACGTGTGTGAAACCTATGGTTTTTTCACTGAATTTCTAAGGTTTTTTAAATGCTAATTCCTAACTATAACGTGTGTGAAACCCATGGTTTTTTCAGTGAATTTGCAAGGTTTTTTAAATGCTAATTCCTAACTATAACGTGTGTGAAACCTATGGTTTTTTCAGTTTATTTTTTTCGTTTTTTTAAATGCTAAGTTACTTTACGCCATTCGTGGCGTGCGCGCCCACTTAACGCCACCAAAAGCACAGGGGGTGGGGTCAATGTGGATAGTGGTTTTTTATTTCGATTTTATATTTGTATTATAATTTAATGCAATTTTTTTTTATTTCATTTTTTGTAAGCCTTTTTTGAATAATTTATGTACTATATCCTGCATTATCGAAAGGTTTTTTTTAATGCATTTTTTTCCGTGCGCGTACGGTAAGCTGACGGTACGCGCTTGTAAAATACGCGTACGGTAAGCTGACGCTACGCGCTCTGGACGTAATTAGTGCAGCGCGCCTACGTGATACGTGCGTGCCGTACGCGTATACCCGGAAGCAACGTCGCGGTTACGCAGGGGCGTGTAATGCGCATGCGCGATACGTGATACGTGCGTGCCGTACGCGTACACCCGGAAGCAACGTCGCGGTTACGCAGGGGCGTGTAATGCGCATGCGCGAAAGTGACGTAAGCGCTGCGTAAGCGCACCGTAAGCGTCACGTGCGCGCACGGTAGGCCATGTGACTTACAAAGAACACTTTTTATTGGTTGAAATTACTTTCACTTCCAGAAACTTCCCACACCACACCCATTCCCCTCTTTACTGCTTGAAAGAACACTTTTCATTGGTTGATACTACTTTCAGTTCCAGATTCTTCCCACACCACACCCATTCCCCTCATTTCTGCTTGTGATTCTCTAGGAGCAGGAGCTGGATTGACATTGGGATACAATGGCAGAACAGCAGAGCTCTTCTGAGAGTGAGGCCAGCAGCACCACCATGATCCAGAGAAGGAGGAAACAAAAGACTTCTTTTGTATGGGAGTATTTCACTTTTCCAGAGGGGGAGAAAAAGGTCAATGCTCCAAAGGTCACTTGCATACTTTGTGATCGTGTTTTATCAAGAGGAAATCCAAGTAGGAAATATTCCTTTGGAAATCACTCTATGATGAGACACCTTCAGGACAGACACCCAAGGACCTTTGCTCGACATACTGGAGAAAACTCTTCAGTAAGTCACCAGAGCCCAGCCTCAGATGCTCAGCCGAGTACATCATCGGCAGCTCAGCTGAGCCCTTCCTCTGTTGTTGGAGCATCACCTTCTTCTTTTCCTTTGGACATCAACCCTCGATTTGCGAGTGTTGAAATGAGGTGTACAAAATGTGGTGGTCTTATTGCTTTTGGGGAGGTCAGTCTTCCCCTTATTAACAATAAGATAGACCAGCATGTTTGTAGACGCTCATAATACTCCCATTCTTTCTTTCCTCCATCCCTGTATGAACCCAACGGCTCTTATAAGAGCCAACCTTACCTCACAATTTTTTTTATTTTTTTTTAAGCTTCCCTTTTCGCAAAAAATTTTTTTCCGTGCGCGCACGGTACGCGTAATTCCGCAGGTCGCCGTGCGCGTACGCTACGCGCATACGGCGATTTTTCGAAAAATAATTTTTTTTTATTTTTGCCCTTGAGGGTCCTTCTGGGACCCCCTGACCAAGGCTAGGGGGTCAGGAACTGTCGAGCCTGCCCCCTTTTCACATTATCCACCTTTTTTATTCACCCCCCTGACAGTTCGAGAGAGAAAATGGCGGCCGCCGCTTCCTGGTTTCGACCGATTCGAATGTTTACTAAGATCTAACAGCCAATCAGAATCGCGCTCGCGCACGCCACCGTACGCGTACCGTAAGCTTACCGTAAGCTTACCGTAAGCGCACGGTAAGCGCACCGTAAGCTTCCACAGATATATATATTGATTTAAAGGCTATTTTCTCAGGATCTACTGAACAGATTTACACCAAACCTACAAAAGGCACTTCCTTGACCTGAGGACTACCTCTCTGCCAAATTTCTAGTAATTCTGTTCAGCCGTTCGGGCTGTAGCTCGTTCTAAAGGTCCTATGGAAAAATGCATGGGAAAAACGCGTTTTGGGACCCCCCTTTTATCTCAGCCTCCGCTTGACGAACCCCCCCGAGACTTTCAGGGTAGGAGCGGAGCGTAGCGCCCCACCTATTTTGAGAAATTCGCGAGGATTCGTCGACCGGCGCCAAAGTTATTCAAAATAGAATGTTGAGGTTTTCCTATGGAAACGTGGTCCTAACTATAACTACCTACTGGCGACCGCCAGTAGGTAATATATATATATATATATATATATATATATATATATATATATATATATATGACGGGTATTTTCCGCTGCTTTGTCAGAAGTCCTCCTGAAAAAATAAATAAATAAATAAATAAATAAATAAATAAATATATATATATATATATATATATATATATATATATATATATATTACCTACTGACAGTCGCCAGTAGGTAGTTATAGTTAGGACCTATTATCCATAGGAAATCCGCAACATTCTATTTACGAATCTTCGCGAAATTTTCAAAACTCGTGGCCTGCTCCGGTCCGCTCCTATCCTGAAAGTATCGGGGTGATTCGTCAAGCAGGGGCCGAGAAAAAAGGGGGATCCCAAAACGTGTTTTCCCCATGCAATTTTCCATAGGGACCTTTAGTCGCAGCTACAGCCCGAACTGCTGAACGGAATTACACCAAATTTGGCAGAAAGGTAGACCTTGGTTCAGAGTCGTGCCTTTTGCTTAAATGGTGTAAATCAGTTCAGTAGTTCCTGAGGAAATCAAAAGTAAAATCACATATATATCTGGGCGGGGCCTAACCACACATCTCATCGTGAGATCTGATTGGCTGTCAGCACTTCATCCAAGAAGTGTTGGCAGCCATCTTGGGACCAATATACATGATAGCACCTCATTAAAAAGCATTGCAGTGAATAGAAGTTTTTAAGACTTTAGTTACATTATAAATCATTTGTTGATGGTACCATACTCACTTTAGGAATTGTGGTATGTTCTAAGGTGATTTTACCATGTGAAAAAGCCTTCTGCTGGGATATCATGAATCATGTTTGAGAGAAAACTATTTTCTCATGCTTTTCCCACAGAGGTTTGGAAGGTGATCTATAAGCTAAACTGAGAGCATATTTTCTGTAAATTCACATTATCTTTCTCAGTCATGTGAGAATGAAGTCTGACATTCTCAGTAAAACATGTACATGCAACAAGGGCAGAGACTGTCAGTTGATTACTTTGTGTTCTACTGCAGCTTCCCAGAGTTTTCCAAAGAACAACTAGAGCGCTCTACTTATGACACACGTATGGCACACCTGAAGTCATCTTGATTGGAATAAAGTGGTAACTCTGAAAACATTTGATTTAAAAAGGAACAAAATAAGGGGGTTCATTTTGCCATAGAAAGTATGATTAGTGCTGCAGAAAGAAAAATGAGGGCGCATTTTGAGTGACTTCTCAAATCCTCTTCTATTTCATTAAGACTGAAACATGCACTTTCAATACCAGCAGCAGACTTCCCTGGTGAGCAGTAGCTTTACTACAGTGATCTAATGAGCAAATAGAGTGCTAACATTCTGAACTTATGGCAAATGTGTGACACACCTGAATGCCTTCTTGATGGAATCAAAATAAAAAACTGAAAGTATTCCTACTGAGGAGACTGTAGTAAATGAGGAAATGAGGAAACTTCATAACAAATAAGTCTCCCAAGATGGCCACCAGAGACAAAAGAGCCAAAATGTAGCACAAATATCTCCCAGATGTAGCCCAAGTATAGCCCAATGACAGAATGTCCCAGAGTGTTCTAAAGAACAATAGAGCGCTAATAGTCTTACTTATGACAAAAGTATGGTACATCTGAAGCCATCTTGATTGGAATAAAGTGGTAACACTTAAAACATTTAATTTGCAAAGGAGCAAAATGAGGGGGTTCATTTTTCCATAGAAATTATGATTAGTGCTACAGAAAGAAAAATTAGGACACATTTTCTTCTATTTCATTAAACAATTCTGACATGCAGACAGAAACATGCACTTTGAATACCAGCAGTCTGCTGCTTTGAATAGCAGCAGACTTCCCTGGTGAGCAATAGCTTTACTACAGTGATCTAATGAGCAACTAGAGTGCTACCATTCAGAATTTATGGCAAATGTGTGACACATCTGAATGCCTTCTTGATGGAACCAAAGTAAACAAGCATTGAAAATGCAATAGGTCTCGCCCTCGTTTAAGTTAAAGCATTTCTGTTTGTAATTAGGTGGCTTTTTAGCTTTGCTTTTATTAGTGTTTTTCAAACTTTCATGTACATAACATGCATATGCATGCAAATATGTATATGTATATATATATGCATGCATTTAAATTTGTATTTATATAGATATGCAGATTATATATGTTTATATATGTATGTATATATACACATACATATATATAAATGCATATGCATATATATGCATATCTATATGTGCATATGTGTGCGTGTAAAGAGAGGTAGAGAGGTAGAGGTGTAGAGGTAGAGGTAGAGAGGTAGAGAGTAGTAGAGAGAGAGAGGATGAGAGGTAGAGAGTAGAGGATGAGTAATAGAGAGTAGAGAGTGAGTAGTAGAGAGTAGTAGAGAGAGTAGCAGAGTGAGTAGTAGAGAGTAGTAGAGTGAGAAGTAGAGAGTGAGTAGTAGAGAGTGATTAGTAGAGAGTGAATAGTAGAGAGTAGTAGAGGGTGCGTAATAGAGAGTGAGTAGTAGAGTAGTAGAGAGTAATAGAGAGTGAGTAGTAGAGTGAGTAGTAGAGAGTAGTAGAGAGTGAGTAGTAGAGAGTGAGTAGTAAAGAGTAGTAGAGGGTGAGTAGTAGAGAGTGAGTAGCAGAGAGAGAGTAGTAGAGAGTAGTAGAGAGTGAGTAGAGTGAGTAGTAGAGAGTAGTAGTGAGAGAGTATTAGAGAGAGTAGTAGAGAGTGAGTAGTAGAGTGAGTAGTAGAGAGAGAGTAGTAGGGAGTGAGTAGTAGAGTAGTAGAGAGTGAGTAGTAGAGAGTAGCTGAGAGTGAGTAGTACAGAGTGAGCAGTAGAGAGAGAGTAGTAGAGAGTGAGTAGAGTGAGTAGTAGAGAGAGAGTAGTAGAGAGAGAGAGTAGTAGAGAGTGATTAGTAGAGTGAGTAGTAGAGTGAGTAGTAGAGAGTAGTAGAGAGTAGTAGAGAGAGAGTAGTAGAGAGTGAGTAGTAGAGTGAGTAGTAGAGAGTAGTAGAGAGTGAGTAGTAGAGAGCAAATAGTAGAGAGTAGTAGAGAGAGTAGCAGAGAGTTTGTAGTAGAGAGTAGTAGAGTGAGAAGTAGAGAGTGAGTAGTAGAGAGTGATTAGTAGAGAGTAGTAGAGAGTGAGTAGTAGAGAGTAGTAGAGAGGGAGTAGTACAGAGTGAGTAGTAGAGTGAGTAGTAGAGAGCAAGTAGTAGAGAGTAGTAGAGTGAGAAGTAGAGAGTGAGTAGTAGAGAGTGATTAGTAGAGAGTAGTAGAGAGTGAGTAGTAGAGAGTAGTAGAGAGTGGGTAATAGAGAGTGAGTAGTAGAGTAGTAGAGAGTAATAGAGAGTGAGTAGTAGAGAGTAGTAGAGAGTGAGTAGTAGAGAGTGAGTAGTAAAGAGTAGTCGAGGGTGAGTAGTAGAGAGTGAGTAGCAAGAGTAGTAGAGAGTAGTAGAGAGTGAGTAGAGTGAGTAGTAGAGAATAGTAGAGAGAGAGTAGTAGAGAGTGAGTAGTAGAGTGAGTAGTAGAGTGAGTAGTAGAGAGTAGTAGAGAGAGAGTAGTAGAGAGTAGTAGAGAGTGAGTAGTAGAGAGTGAGTAGTAAAGAGTAGTCGAGGGTGAGTAATAGAGAGTGAGCAGCAGAGAGAGAGTAGTAGAGAGTAATAGAGAGTGAGTAGTAGAGTAGTAGAGAGTAGTAGAGAGTTAGTAGTAGAGAGTGAGTAGTAAAGAGTAGTCGAGGGTGAGTAGTAGAGAGTGAGTAGCAGAGAAAGAGTAGAAGAGAGAAGTAGAGAGTGAGTAGAGTGAGTAGTAGAGAGTAGTAGAGAGAGAGTATTAGAGAGTGTAGTAGAGAGTGAGTAGTAGAGTGAGTAGTAGAGTGAGTAGTAGAGAGAGAGTAGTAGAGAGAGAGTAGTAGAGAGTGAGTAGTAGAGAGTAGTAGAGAGTAGTAGAGAAAGAGTAGTAGAGAGTGAGTAGTAGAGTAGTAGAGAGTGAGTAGTAGAGATTAGTAGAGAGTGAGTAGTAGAGAGTGAGTAGAGTGAGTAGTAGAGAGTAGTAGAGAGAGAGTAGTAGAGGGTGAGTAGTAGAGTGAGTAGTAGAGAGTAGTAGAGAGTAGTAGAGAAAGAGTAGTAGAGAGTGAGTAGTAGAGTAGTAGAGAGTGAGTAGTAGAGAGTAGTAGAGAGAGAGTAGTAGAGAGTGAGTAGTAGAGAGAGAGTAGTAGGGAGTAGTAGAGTAGTAGAGAGTGAGTAGTAGAGAGTAGTGGAGTAGTAGAGAGTGAGTAGTAGAGAGTAGTAGTTTAAGTTTATTTGTTGATTAATTAAAATCATTACAAAGAAAAAAGAAAAAATAGTGAATATCCACAGCAACATCTAACTAAACATATACATATACAAATACAATGAGATTTTTTTTTTATTTTGTTTTAACCAGGGTAAGATCTACAACAGAGCCCTAACACAAGTTGCAAATAACTGTTAGCAACAGAATATAGGGTGACGAGTACTTACAGCACCAAAACTAAAGTGCCTTGTAATAGCAGCAAATATAAAAAATTTAACAATATGCCAATAACAGTTAGCAACAGAAAAAACGTGCATTATAATTTCAGCTCCAAAACTAGAGTGCCTTAAGCTAGCAGCAAAAAGTTGCAACATTTCAGGGGGTAAACTACAACATTAAAATAACTTGTACAAATAACAAAAATTACACATAATCAAAATAAATTTAAAACACATTAAAATAGCCCACATACTCCCTAAAAGACACTTAAGAACATTATATCATTATCATTTTTCTATTAACTTTCATAACAAGTATTTAATTTACTTAAAATGTCTGCTTTACAAAGTTTCTTTTCAGCCATAAAAACAAACTTAACAAATTGGTAAATAATATGAATGTTAACACCTCTTAGACATAAAATAATTGCAGTCCTACATGATCTAACCCCCAATTCCTTAAAAATATGCTTCAAAACGGTCTTCCGCTCTTCTACCAAATTTGGACATAGAGTTACTATGTGCAGTAAGGTTTCGTCACACAGCCCACATAGCCTACAAATACTCGACGGCCATTTATTCTCCCATTTTGGGGTTCCATCTTTAGTTGGCTATATCCCAAACCTTAATAACATGAATTTATTTTTAATCAGAGGTTTTAAATGAAAG
This sequence comes from Triturus cristatus, assembly GCF_964204655.1. Lineage (NCBI taxonomy): Eukaryota > Metazoa > Chordata > Amphibia > Caudata > Salamandridae > Triturus > Triturus cristatus. The sequence goes on from NC_140582.1 coordinate 505,105,133, forward strand.
AGCAAATACGGTTGGGGCGACAATTTGCCAAAAGAATTAACAATTGACCATAAGTGATTTTTTTTCCTTAATTCATCTTTATCTGTTATAGTAGACAGTAAGGCTGCTGTTTGGTTAATTGATTTTTTATAGACCATTTTGCTCCTCACTTCATTTACTAAGTTTGGGCATTCAAAATTGCATAAACACTCATTTAAATAATCTTGCCAGCTACTCGAATATTCACCTTTCGAAATCTCAAGCCAGCACAGATTAGCTAACGAGCCCTCTTCAGCTCGATATAGTGACAGTAAAGACTTTAAATATGTAGATTGTCGGGCCAATAACTGTTTTTTTAGACCAAATTTAAGTCTTAAATTAGCACGACTAATATATCTGGGAACCCTAAAAACAGATTTATACGTCCTTACTTCTATGTCATCGAGCAGTTTCACATCCTGGCCCCGAAAGATAGTAGAACCGTAGTCCAAAGATGGAATTAACTTTGCTCTCATGACCTTCAGCAAGTGATCGTAATTAGGGCATACTAACTTATCCCTCAATTTTCTAAAGGCAAATGCGAGCGAAGTACCCTTTGCTTCAAGGTTATTAAAATGCTGCCTAAATGACAAACCATCATCAAATGTGATTCCCAAATATTTGTATGACTTTACACTTTCAATAACCAAACCATTAATATTCCATTCTTTTACTCCCAATTTGCCTTTTCCCACTGTCATTATTTTAGTTTTTTTTGTATTTATTGTTAATCCGTTTCGTGTAACATATATATTAAAAGAATCTATTAATCTTTTCAACCCTATAACAGTTTGGCTTAATAAAATGGTGTCATCTGCATATTGTAAATATGTAATCTCTTTATCCGACACAAAAGGGGAATGAGAGTTAACATTATTAAAATGGGCTGGGAGATCAGACATAAAAAGGTTAAAAAGGCAAGGAGCCAAGACACATCCTTGTTTTAAGCCTACATTAGCTTCTAGGCGACGGGTCGTATGTCTTCCGTCGCCAACTTTGATCTGTACCCAAGTATCGGAGTATAATAATTTAATCATTTTTAAAAGTGTTTCAGATATACCCCAATTAATTAACTTCGACCAAAGAACATTTCGGGGCACAGAATCAAAAGCGGCTTTTAAATCTATGAAACAAATATACAATTTTTGTTTCCTACACTTGGCTCTTTCGCCTAATAATGTCAATATAATCAAATTAGTATAAGTTGATTCTCCCTTTCTAAAACCAGTTTGTAGATTTGGAATGAAATCCTCTGTTTTAGCCCATGATTCCAATTCGTCCAGCAGACAACTAGCAAATATTTTCACATCTACATCTGTTAATGTTATTAAGCGATAGTTTGCGGGATTATCCCGGGGGCCACTTTTATAAATTGGTTGGATGATACTTCCCTGCCATGATTCTGGAATAAGGCCTGTTTTAAGCACATCATTAAACAGGAGCGTTAATAACTCTGGCCAGTTCTTTATCTCAGCCTTTAAAATGGCATTTGGAATACCATTTGGTCCAGGCGCTCCATTAGATCTAATCTTATTTATTATTTTCTTTACTTTATCAACAGATCATGGCTCAATATCAATAAAACTTAGTGAATCATAATCACTGGAATGTGACCCCCCATCTACTATCTCAGATTGGCAATGATGTAGATTACATTTACCTTCATTGCACTGTGGGCATTGAGAAACAGTTTTCAAATTGTTAAAAAAGTTTACCCAACTTAATTCATCAATATTGACACTATTACTTCTATAATTACCATTTTCAAGGTTATTAATAATACCCCAAAATAGCCGCGCATCATTAGATTTGCATGCACAATGTAATTTAGACCAAGTTTCTTCATAATATGCCTATTTAGTCTTCCAAATTTCATTCTTATAACCCTTTTTCAGATCTCTAATTTGTAAGGATATCAAAAAATATGATGACCCTTTTGCTTTCCTATATAGTAATCTTATTGTTTTATTAAGGCTTCTTTTAAGGTGTAATAAGCGATAAGAAAACTACCCTGGATTCTTAGGATTTAAAATTAAACCCCCAGAAGGTTTCTGGTTAGAAAATGTAACCAAAAGCGCATCACATAAACCAGGCCAAAGAGCAACCATAGATTTTCCTTCAACATTAGCAACAACATCCAGAATTAAACGAGAAAGAACTTCTCAAATTTCCTTCTCAGTTTTATCATTCCATATCAGCCTTTTAAGATTAAAAGGGATAGAAATAGTTTTAAATATTCTGGATTCAGGCAGATAATCAAAGGGAAAATTGAAAGCGATAACTTGGGGATTGTGATCACTCTCAATTCTGGGAACTATCTCATAACTTTGGACTAAATTGAAAAGTGTCTCTGAAATTATTGTATAATCGATTATTGAGGTACTACCCATTTTATTAAATGTCGGTATCTCCATCCTGAAAAATCTTTAAGTTATATTTTATAAACTCACAATTTATCCATTGGGATAAAAGTTCTGAATGAATTGCCCGATTTTTAAGATGCATATTAAAATCCCCGGAAATGATGATCATTGAATCCAAGTGATCAAAATATAACACTTTCACCATTTCCCATAAATAGGTAAGTTGCGTGGATCTAAGCTTTTTTTCGAACTCAAATAAACATTTAAAAAAATAAGTGATTGTCTAGCAATTAATTTAACACACTGTATCCATTTTACTTGAAAGTCAATCTCAAAATGTTTAACATCAAAACTCAAAGAAACATAAATAGAGAGACCACCACTTGGACGGCCCCTAGAGGCCTCACGTGTTGCCACGTTCAAATATTCAAAATAACCAATCAGAGGTTCACTACACATATTCCATGTTTCTTGCAAAATTAGAATATCAAAAGATTTTTAAAAGCCTATAACATTCGAATCCTCAAGGAGTGTTTTAAAACCGTTCGTATTCCAGGAACAAATTTTAAAAGAGTTTCGTGCTCTATTTTGAAAAGGCCTGCATCAATCTATCTTCACAGAGTTTGCATTTGTTAATATTGACGGAAGCCAACTCCAATCCTCAACCGGATTGGGGGCTTTCTTTAACTCTTCACAAATTTGTGAACCTGGCTGACAGCTCCTGATCTTAATACCGCGTGACACATTTAACTCTATTGATGGACCTGAAGCACCTTTCAATACTCTAACATGTGATACCCTGGTTATTTTTGGTTCATCCTTCTTTAAAATCGGGCAACATAATGACTTAATTGGGATTAACGGAGTTGGATATTGCAAACCTTGCAATCTCCATATTCTGATACCCCATTTCTCAAATTTATTAGAATTAGCAATTATTTTACTAACAATATCATCACTTTGCCAGGTTGTAATCGTAATCTCCCTATAAATGTTATCACAATCTTTCTTAAACCCTACACATTCCAAATCATCTGATACTACATCCTTAAGATCTGGAATTGCATTTAATAATTTCAAAATATTTCCACGATTCAAAATATCATAAGTGCCTCTCGTAGAATATTGGGGACAAAAGACTAACTTCTTTTTTTCAAACAACAAATCAAAAGACTCTATATCATCCTTATCGCTAGAGTCAACTAATACCCTTTTCCCACTAGTAGGTGCCAAGACAGAAACTGTCAAATGGTTTAATTCAGTAGGCTCTAATGACTTTTGGCCCTGAATACAGGGTTGAACAGCCTGATCATTCCTACTATATTGGAGATTAATAGGATTTACAGATTTCTGGTTAAAATGTTTTGATTTCCATGTTGAACAATCAATTCATCTCTAGACTGATCAGACACTACAGCCACTAACTTTATTTGAGGCTGAGCTTTAAGCCCTATACTTAAATTAGCCTCCTCATGCATAGCACTATTAACCTGTTTACTAATTTGTTTGGCCTTCAAATTAAATATAGAATCTTTTGTTGATCTTAAAAATCGGAAAGAAGGCTTTCGTTTCAGGTTCAATACATGTTTTAAGATTATTACTAACTATCTCACTATGGAGTTTATTTTCCTGTGAAATTTTATTATGGGTTTTCCTTAACCTTTTCCTTGCCCGTTTTGACAGAATCTCAGGATTAGTAATATCTCCTATTGCTTGACTTACATTAGGGTAAATCTTTTTCATCTCGGAGTTTTTACCGACACTTGTAGCTTGATTTTGCTCAGAGTAGTCACCAACTATTTCCTCCACCACCAAAAGGTCCTTGTTATTAATACTTTTAAGATGAACATGGGAAACCTTCGGTAATTGCGGTTTGTTGGCATCATTTACAGATTGGTCATTCCTATCCAAAACTATACTATTTCTACTAATCACTTCATTTTGTGATATAGGAAGTTTATCATTAGATAATGACCCTAAAATAACAGGGCCATTTAAATCATTTTTTATACCCGTTAAGTTCCTAGGTTCTTTTCTGCCTGACAACAATTTTACTTCATGCACCATGGAGCTAACAATTGATGGTAAATCTGAAATTTTATCTATCAGTTGTGCACAAGTACAGGTTATTAACTGATTCTCTTTATCTGCCTGTACCTTGGTAATCAATTTAGTTAATTGCAGAAGCTTTGCATCAATTCCTACTACATGGAATGCCAGTGTGTTAAGGATGTCTACCTGAATATCTAACTTGTCTGAATGAAAATTCAGAGCATTAGTGATTGAGTCCATGGTATGTAATAGACAGTCCCAAATACCATGCTCAGTTCCAGAAACTTTATTTTCCAAGTGAATAGTAGAGAGTAGCAGAGAGTGCGTAGTACAGAGTGAGTAGTAGAGAGTAGTAGAGAGTGAGTAGTAGAGAGTAGTAGAGAGTGAGTAGTAGAGTAGTAGAGAGTGAGTTGTAGAGAGTAGTAGAGAATAGTAGAGTGAGTAGTAGAGAGTAGTAGAGAGTGAGTAGTAGAGAGTGAATAGTAGAGAGTAGTAGAGAGTGATTAGTAGAGAGTGAGTAGTAGAGAGTAGTAGAGAGAGAGTAGTAGAGTGAGTAGTAGGGAGTAGTAGAGAGTGAGTAGTAGAGTGAGTAGTAGAGAGTAGTAGAGAGTGAGTAGTAGAGAGCAAGTAGTAGAGAGTGTGTAGTAGAGAGTGAGTAGTAGAGAGTAGTAGAGAGTGAGCAGTAGAGAGAGTAGTAGAGAGTAGTAGAGAGAGTAGTAGAGAGTAGTAGAGTAGTAGAGAGTGAGTAGTAGAGTGAGTAATAGAGAGTAGTAGAGAGAGAGTAGTAAAGAGTGAGTAGTGGAGTGAGTAGTAGAGAGTAGTAGAGAGTGAGTAGTAAAGAGTGAGTAGTAGAGAGTGAGTAGTAGAGAGAGAGTAGTAGAGAGTGAGTAGTAGAGAGTAGTAGAGTGAGTAGACGAGAGTGAGTAGTAGAGAGAGAGTAGTAGAGAGTAGTAGAGAGTGAGTGAGTAGTAGAGTAGTAAAGAGTGAGTGGTAGAGAGTAGTAGAGAGTAGTAGAGTGAGTAGTAGAGAGTGAGTAGTAGAGAGTGAATAGTAGAGAGTAGTAGTAGAGAGTAGTAGAGAGAGAGTAATAGAGAGTGAGTAGTAGAGAGTAGTAAAGTAGTAGAAAGTGAGTAGTAGAGAGTAGTAGAGAATAGTAGAGTGAGTAGTAGAGAGTAGTAGAGAGTGAGTAGTAGAGAGTGAATAGTAGAGAGTAGTAGAGAGTGAGTAGTAGAGAGTGAGTAGTAGAGAGTAGTAGAGAGAGAGTAGTAGAGAGTGAGTAGTAGAGAGTAGTAGAGAGTGAGTTGTAGAGAGTAGTAGAGAATAGTAGAGTGAGAGTAGTAGAGAGTGAGTAGTAGAGAGTAGTAGAGAGTGAGTAGTAGAGTAGTAGAGAGTGAGTAGTAGAGAGTAGTAGAGAGTGAGTAGTAGAGTAGTAGAGAGTGAGTAGTAGAGAGTAGTAGAGAGTGAGTAGTAGAGAGTGAGTAGTAGAGAGTAGTAGAGAGAGAGTAGTAGAGAGTGAGTAGTAGAGAGTAGTAGAGAGTGAGTAGTAGAGAGTGAGTAGTAGAGAGAGAGTAGTAGAGCGTAGTAGTGAGTGAGTAGTAGAGTAGTAGAGAGTAGTCAGTCAGTGTCAGTCAGTCAGTGTCAGTCAGTCAGTGTCAGTCAGTGTCAATCAGTCAGTGTCAGTCAGTCAGTGTCAGTCAGTCAGTGTCAGCTAGAGCAGCTCTGCTGACCTGGTTCTCTGGCTCTAAAGTAGTTCTGCTGACCTGGTTCTCTCCCTCTAAAGCAGCTCTGCTGATCTGGTTTTCTGGCTCTACAACAGCTCTGCTGACCTGGTTCTCTGGCTCTAAAGCAGCTCTGCTGACCCGGTTCTATGGCTCTAAAGCAGTTCTGCTGACATGGTTCTCTGGCTCTAGAGCAGCTCTGCTGACCTGGTTCTCTCCCTCTAAAGCAGCTCTGAGGACCTGGTTTATCTGGCTCTACAACAGCTCTGCTGACCTGGTTCTCTGGCTCTAGAGCATCTCTGCTGACCTAGTTCTTAGGCTCTAGAGCAGCTCTGTTGACCTGGTTCTCTGGCTCTACAATAGCTCTGCTGACCTGGTTCTCTGGTTCTAAAGCAGCTCTGCTGACCCGGTTCTATGGCTCTAAAGCAGTTCTGCTGACCTGGTTCTCTGGCTCTAGAGCAGCTCTGCTGACCTGGTCCCTTGGCTCTAAAGCAGCTCTGCTGACCTGGTTCTCTCCCTCTAAAGCAGCTCAGCTGACCTGGTTCTCTCGCTCTAAAGCAGCTCTACTGACCTGGTTTCTCTTGCTCTACAGAAACTGAACTGGTTCTCTGGCTCTACAGCAGCTCTGCTGACCCAGTTCTTAGGCTCTAGAGCAACTCTGCTGACCTGGTTCTCTGGCTCTAAAGCAGCTCTGCTGACCTGGTTCTATGGCTCTAAAGCAGCTCTGCTGACCTGGTTCTCTGGCTCTAGAGCAGCTCTGCTGACCTGGTTCTCTGGCTCTAAATCAGCTCTACTGACCTGGTTCTCTGCCTCTAGAGCAGCTCTGCTGACCTGGTTCTCTGGCTCTAAAGCAACTCTGCTGACCTGGTTCTCTCCCTCTGAAGCAGCTCTGCTGACCTGGTTTCTCTGGCTCTAGAGCAGCTCTGCTGATCTTGTTCTCTCCCTCTAAAGCAGCTCTGCTGACCTGGTTCTCTGCCTCTAGAGCAGCTCTGCTGACCTGGTTCTCTGGCTCTATAGCAGCTCTGCTGACCTGGTTCTAAGGCTCTAAAGCAGCTCTGCTGACCTGGTTCTCTGGCTCTAGAGCAGCTCTGCTGGCCTGGTTCTCTCTCTCTCTAAAGAGCTCTGCTGATCTGGTTCTCTGGCTCTAAAGCAGTTCTGTTGACCCAGTTCTCTGCCTCTAGAGCAGCTCTGCTGACCTGGTTCTATGGCTCTAAAGCAGCTCTGCTGACCTGGTTCTCTGGCTCTACAGCAGCTCTGCTGACCTGGTTCTCTGGCTCTAGAGCAGCTCTGCTGACCTGGTTCTCTGGCTCTAAAGCAGTTCTGCTAACCTGGTTCTCTCCCTCTAAAGCAGCTCTGCTGACCTGGTTTCTCTGGCTCTACAGCAGCTCTGCTGACCTGGTTCTCGGCCTCTAGAGCTGCTCTGCTGACCTGGGTCTCTGGCTCTAGAGCAGTTCTACTGACCTGGGTCTCTGGTTCTAGAGCAGCTCTGCTGACCTGCTTCTTAGTCTCTAGAGCAGCTCTGCTGACCTGGTTCTCTGGCTCTACAACGGCTCTGCTGACCTGGTTTCGCTGGCTCTACAGCAGCTCTGCTGACCTGGTTATCCGCACTCACGATGCACGCACCCGACTTCGCGAAAATATATTTAAAAATAATATAAGCTTATTATAAGTACAAATATATTATTTTTTATGAATATCTTAGATAATCTCTTGCCCTAAGATGTATATTAAAGACACATACATATCATTTTGGAACATAAATTATTTTTGCGGGAGTCGCGCACCCAGCGTGCCCCAGCACGTATATGATGTCAGGCGGGACCCGCAACCGCGCAAGCATCTCGTACCATAATGCGCATGTGTCGCGAATGCGCGGGAGCAGGAGTCGCGGACTGGTCGCTTACCAATCTTGCACATCACGTAATATTAAATGTATATGATGTAACTGAAAAACACGCAGCCGTCGCACACCATATGCGGATCCTTCACGACTTTTCTAAAATGGCGGCTAGAAGGCATGCATCCACCGTGATGTGTACGCTTTGAGTGCGCGACTCCGAAAAAAAAAATGATTTTTTTTAAAGAAAATAATATAAATATATTAAAATAAAAAATGAAAACAAGAAAAATAATCAATATTTCAGTTTGAATTTTTAAAAAAATTTATTTTTTGCAATTTTCAGAAAAATATATAATGTTATTTAAAGAATACAATATTTATAAATAAACAGTTAAAAAACTGTAGAAAATCAGTAGAAAAAAATAGGTATAACTACTATCACACTTAAAAATTAACATTTAAAAAACCTTTGAAATTCACTGAAGAAAAACATAGATTTCAGAGACGTTATAATTAGAAATTAGCATTTAAAAAAGCTTTGCAATTCACTGAAAAACCATAGGTTTCAGAGACGTTATAGTTAGAAATTAGCATTTAAAAAACCTTAGAAATTCACAGAAAAAAACATAGGTTTCAGGGGTGTTATAGTTAGCTGGCCATTTCACTCATTCAAAACCATAGAAATTCCTCCGTTATAGTTAGTTCTGCTCACTATAACTCACGTGCCCGCAATGCACTGCTGATGATGTCACATATTGCATCATTCATGACATGGTCAGTGTCATCACTGATGACATCTCAAATGACATCACTGATGACATCATCCACGTGACAATCTGATACACCTCATCATACACTAGTATAACCTTTCATCACTCACTGTAAAATACAGAGTACCATATTTGAAACCATTGACACACTAATACCAGTTACTACATACCCACTCACTGATTCCTAAGTCTACACACATAACTACCCATTCAACAACAGAATCATTTATACATGCAGTCACTAATTAATAGAACACTATCAAATTCACTTATACACATATATAGACATTGACACATCAGCAGTCATCTTAGTCGGTTATGTAGTCATCCTACTCACTCATGAAAACAATTAATCTCACTTACATTTACTCACTTACACAATTATCCAACAACACCTCATTTATTGAAATACATAGTAACTCATAGTTAATATGTTAAACAATCACCATTACAATTCTACTGTCATTCATATAGTTACTCTCACAATCACTGACTCTTACACATACTTATTTATATACACCAACTCTCACATACAATGCCTTTTATTTTTTTACTTTGTTGAAGATGTACAATTAAAACATATATTCGCTCACCAACACACAAATAAATACACTCAGTCACCCAAACAACTGTTTCCACATGCACTCTTAAACCTATACACCTAGTCAATAAACCATTCACACATCTATGCATAGAGTTACACACACCCCATCCAACCACACACAAACTCAGTGTCTCATACAAATACTCACCCAACTAATCAATAACTAATATACACACTCATGTAGTTAGTGACCAAATGATGCAGCATGTTATACAACAACAGAGACAGTGCTGCACACATTCACAAAGTTTAGTTACTAATCCATGTATTAAGTGAGACACTTTTAATTACTCACTTAAACAGACAGACAGCTACTAAATTCTACATCCAGACAGTTATATATCCACTCAATCTTCAATACAGATTGGTATATATATAATACATATTTACATTTCAAACTAAACCACATTCACTGGATGATGTCATCAGTGATGTCATCAGTGATGTCATTTGAGATATCATCAGTGATGTCATCATTGATGTCACCGACCATGTCATGAATGATGCAATATGTGACATCATCAGCAGTGCATGGCGGGCGCGCGAGATATAGTTAGCAGAACTAACTATAACGGAGAAATTTCTATGGTTTTGAACGAGTGAAATGGCCAGCTAACTATAACACCCCTGAAACCTATGGTTTTTCTGTGAATATATTTATATATATATATATATATATATATATATATATATATATATATATATTATCTACTGGCGGTCGCCAGTAGATAGTTATAGTTAGGACCGAGTTCCCATAGAAAATCTGAAAATTCTATTTTGAATAACTTTGGAGCCGGTTGACTTATCTTCGTGAAATCTTCAAAACTAATGGGGGGCTCCGCTCAGCTCCTACCCTGAAAGTCTCGGGGTGATACCTCAAGCGGGGGCTGAGAAAAAAGGGGGGTCCCAAAACGTGTTTTCCCCATGCATTTTCCCATAGGACCTTTAGTCGAAGGTACAGCCCGAACGGCTGAACAGAATTACTTGAAATTTGGCAAAGAGGTAGTCCTCAGGTCAGGGATGTGCCTTTTGCATATATGGTGTCAATCTGTTCAGTAGTTCCTGAGAAAATTGCGGTTAAAAGTACATAAATCTCTATATGCACGCACGGTGCGAGCACAGTGCCGTGCGCGAGCGTAATTCTGATTGGTGGTTAGATGTCAGTCAACATTCGAATCGGTCGAAATCAGGAAGTGTCGGACGCCATTTTGTGTGTGGCAGTGAAAAAGAAAGGTGGAGAACGTGAAAAGGGGGCAGGGTAGAGAGTTCCTGACCCCCTAGCCTTTGTCAGGGGGTCCCTGAAGGACCCCGAAGGGTGAAAAAAACATTTTATTTTTTTTCAACAAAAAAAAAAAATATATATATATATATATATATTATATATATATATATATATATATATCAAAACCACACTCCTCAAAAAAGAAGCTGAAGCACTCGCGGATCACAGGTAACAAGCTCTTTATTCGGCCATGGCATGACACGTTTCGTCAATCACTGACTTCTTCAAATGCCGCCAAACAAGGCAAGTGCAGTTTACAGCCACAATTTAAACACCCAAAGCCCCGCTACGATTGGTTGAGGCATCGGTGACAGTCTGGCGAGGGGGGTGTGTCAGGACTCAGGTCTCCGAGTCCAATTAGCGCAGGCCCTCTAGCGTAGGTACTTCCCCAGTGGGTTGGGCCCTGCTTACTCCCCACGCCTCCTTGGTCATTGATGTGGCTGACGAGCTAGTTACCGTAATCCTCACCCCTCCGCATGAACTCCCGTGTTAGGCCCCTGGAGATGACTGTATCGCGTCAAATCCATCTGTGCAGTCACAGTCCAAAGCAGAGTTGAGTTGGCGGGGCGGAATTGCAGGGATGCGGCGGTTCGGTGTGTTCAAAATGTTTTTAAAGTTACCAACAGTTGCCACACAACCACCGAACTGTCTTGTGGGATGGGTACTCCTCGATGCTTGTGGCCGCATCCAAACACCAAAACCACACTCCTCAAAAAAGAAGCTGAAGTACTCGCGGATCACAGGTAACAAGCTCTTTATTCGGCCATGGCATGACGCGTTTCGTCAATCACTGCCTTCTTCAAATGCCGCCAAACAATGCAAGTGCAGTTTACAGCCACAATTTAAACACCCAAAGCCCCGCTACAATTGGTTGAGGCATCGGTGACAGTCTGGCGAGGGGGGTGTGTCAGGACTCAGGTCTCCGAGTCCAATTAGCGCAGGCCCTCTAGCGTAGGTACTTCCCCAGTGGGTTGGGCCCTGCTTACTCCCCAAGCCTCCTTGGTCATTGATGTGGCTGACGAGCTAGTTACCGTAATCCCCACCCCTACGCATGAACTCCCGTGTTAGGCCCCTGGAGATGACTGTATCGCGTCAAATCCATCTGTGCAGTCACAGTGCAAAGCAGAGTTGAGTTGGCGGGGCGGAATTGCGGGATGCGGCGGTTCGGTGTGTTCAAAATGTTTTTAAAGTTACCAACAGTTGCCACACAACCACCGAACTGTCTTGTGGGATGGGTACTCCTCGATGCTTGTGGCCGCATCCAAACACCAAAACCACACTCCTCAAAAAAGAAGCTGAAGTACTCGCGGATCACAGGTAACAAGCTCTTTATTCGGCCATGGCATGACGCGTTTCGTCATTCACTGCCTTCTTCAAATGCCGCCAAACAATGCAAGTGCAGTTTACAGCCACAATTTAAACACCCAAAGCCCCGCTACAATTGGTTGAGGCATCGGTGACAGTCTGGCGAGGGGGGTGTGTCAGGACTCAGGTCTCCGAGTCCAATTAGCGCAGGCCCTCTAGCGTAGGTACTTCCCCAGTGGGTTGGGCCCTGCTTACTCCCCACGCCTCCTTGGTCATTGATGTGGCTGATGAGCTAGTTACCGTAATCCTCACCCCTCCGCATGAACTCCCGTGTTAGGCCCCTGGAGATGACTGTATCGCGTCAAATCCATCTGTGCAGTCACAGTCCAAAGCAGAGTTGAGTTGGCGGGGCGGAATTGCAGGGATGCGGCGGTTCGGTGTGTTCAAAATGTTTTTAAAGTTACCAACAGTTGCCACACAACCACTGAACTGTCTTGTGGGATGGGTACTCCTCGGTGCTTGTGGCCGCATCCAAACACCAAAACCACACTCCTCAAAAAAGAAGCTGAAGCACTCGCGAATCACAGGTAACAAGCTCTTTATTCGGCCACGGCATGATGCGTTTCGTCAATCACTGACTTCTTCAAATGCTGATGCATTTCCCTCAGTGGTGCTACCCCCGCGGGGGTAGCACCACTGCTTGAAATGTAAGCGGGCCGCAGAGTTGGGAATCTGTCCGACTTATGCGGGGGGACTGGCACCGATAAATCAGGACTTTCCAGCTCACGGGGCTCATTGAGGGAAATGCATCAGCGATCCTCTGCTGTCCCGTACCTATCCAAGGTTTTAAGAGAGCGCAACACGGACACTACAATGACCATAATACCTTGGAAGACTGCATAACCTATCAGCAGGCAGCAGCAGTGATTTAAAGTGTTTGCGCATGACGTAGGACAACGGAGGTGACCGGCCTTTGAAAAAGCTGGAAGCGAAACGCGTCAGGCCGCTCCACGTGAACTGACAAGACCAAGAGGTATTACCGATCCCGGAGTGCTCCCCACACTGTTGGGCAACCTTGGAGCATATATATATATATATATATATATATATATATATATATATATATAAAAATATAAATATATATATATGTTACCTACTGGCAGTCGCCAGTAGGTAGTTATAGTTAGGACCTATTTTCCATAGGAAATCCGCAACATTCTATTTGGAATAACGTTGGCGCCGATTGACGAATCTTCGCGAAATTTTCCAAACTTTTGGCCAGCTCCGGTCCGCTCCTATCCTGAAATTTTCACAGTGATTCGGATGTGAAAGGAGAGTCCCAAAATGCGTTTTCCCCATGCATTTTCCCATATGACCTGTTGACGCAGCTACAGCCCGAACTGCTAAACGGAATTACACCAAATTTGGCAAGGAGGTAGTCCTCAGTTCCGACACGTGCCTTTTGCTTAAATGGTGTAAATCCGTCCAGTAGTTCCTGAGAAAATTAGAGTTAAAAAGATAGATATATCTGGGCGGCGCCTAACCACACATCTCATCGTGAGATCTGATTGGCTGTCAGTACTTTATCCAAGAAGTGTTGGCAGCCATCTTGGGACCAATATACATGATAGCACCTCATTAAAAAGCATTGCAGTTAATAGAAGGTTTTAAGACTTTAGTTACATTATAAATCATTTGTTGATGGTACCATACTCATTTTAGGAATTGTGGTGTGTTCTAAGGTGATTTTACCATGTGAAAAAGCCTTCTGCTGTGATATCATGACTCATGTTTGAGAGAAAACTATTTTCTCATGCTTTTCCCACAGAGGTTTGGAAGGTGATCTATAAGCTAAACTAAGAGCATATTTTCTGTAAATTCACATTATCTTTCTCAGTCATGTGAGAATGAAGTCTGACATTCTCAGTAAAACATGTACATCCAACAAGGGCAGAGACTGTCAGTTGATTCCTTTGTGTTCTACTGCAGCTTCCCAGAGAGTTCTAAAGAGCAACTAGAGTGCTAACAGTCCTACTTATGACAAAGGTATTGCACACCTGAAGCCATTTTGATTGGAATAAAGTGGTAACTCTTAAAACATTTAATTTAAAAAGGAACAAAATGAGGGGGTTCATTTTGCCATAGAAAGTATGATTAGTGCTGCAGAAAGAAAAATTAGGGCACATTTTGAGTGACTTCTCAAATCCTCTTCTATTTCATTAAACAATTCTGACATGCAGACTGAAACATGCACTTTCAATACCAGCAGCAGACTTCCCTGGTGAGCAGTAGCTTTACTACAGTGATCTAATGAGCAACTAGAGTGCTAACATTCAGAATTTATGGCAAATGTGTGACACATCTGAATGCCTTCTTGATGGAACCAAAGTAAAAAACTGAAAGTATTTCCTACTGAGGAGACTGCAGTAAATGAGGAAATTAGGAAACTTCATAACAAATAAATCTCCCAAGATGGCCACCAGAGACAAAAGAGCCGGAATGTAGCCCAAATATCACCCAGATGTAGCCCAGGTATAGCCCAATGACAAAATGTCCCAGAGTGTTTTAACGAACAACTAGATCGCTAACAGTCGTACTTATGACAAAAGTATGGCACACCTGAAGCCATCTTGATTGGAATAAAGTGGTAACACTTAAAACATTTAATTTACAAAGGAACAAAATGAGGGGGTTCATTTTGCCATAGAAATTATGATTAGTGCTGCAGAAAGAAAAATTAGGGCACATTTTGACTTCTCAAATCCTCTTCTATTTCATAAACAAATTCTGACATGCAGACTGAAACATGCACTTTGAATACCAGCAGCAGACTTCCCTGGTGAGCAGTAGCTTTACTACAGTGGTCTAATGAGCAACTAGAGTGCTAACATTCAGAATTTATGGCAAATGTGTGACACATCTGAATGCCTTCTTGATGGAACCAAAATAAAAAACTGAAAGTATTTCCTACTGAGAAGACTGCAGTAAATGAGGAAATTAGGAAACTTCATAACAAATAAATCTCCCAAGATGGCCACCAGAGACAAAAGAGCCCAAATGTAGCCCAAATATCACCCAGATGTAGCCCAAGTATAGCCCAATGACAGAATGTCCCAGAGTGTTCTTAAGAACAACTAGAGCGCTTACTGTCTTACTTATGACAAAAGTATGGCACACCTGAAGCCATCTTGATTGGAATAAACTGGTAACACTTAAAACATTTAATTTAAAAAGGAACACAATGAGGGGGTTCATTTTGCCATAGAAATTATGATTAGTGCTGAAGAAAGAAAAATTAGGGCACATTTTGAGTGACTTCTCAAATCCTCTTCTATTTCATTAAAAAATTCTGATATGCAGACTGAAACATGCACTTTTAATACCAGCAGCAGACTTCCGTGGTGAGCAGTAGCTTTACTACAGTGATCTAATGAGCAACTAGAGTGCTAACATTCTGAATTTATGGCACATGTGTGACATATCTGAATATCTTCTTGATGGAATCAAAGTAAAAAACTGAAAGCATTTCCTACTGAGGAGACTGCAGTAAATGAGGAAATTAGGAAACTTCATAACAAATAAATCTCCCAAGGTGGCCACCAGAGACAAAAGAGCCCAAATGCAGCACAAATATCACCCAGATGTAGTCCACATGTAGCCCAATGACAGAAGTGTGCAAAACACTTATTTTTTGTGTATTTGCAGTTTTATATAGTGCAGACTTGTCAGGTATTGGAGTGCTTTACATGAGCATTGGTTACATCACACAAGATCAAATTCATTTTGGTTGTAGACATGGGGAGATTAAGTGATTTGACCAGAATCACAGAATGTTGAGCTGATGCAGAAACTCCAACCTGGTTCCCCAGTTGCAAAGTCTGCAGCTCTGGAAGTAACACCACATCCTCTCCCCTAGGTGCAACATTTAATCAAGTGGTCAACTGGATAAAAAAACATAAAGATTTCAAATAATTTAAAAGTTCTTTGTCGCTATTTGAAAACTCAGAAAATGTGTCCTCATTTTAGTTTTTTGGAGCACTAACCATAATTTTGATGCAAATAAGACCCTCTCATATATGTAATTTCTAAAGGAAATGCTCTAGGTATTACAGTTTTGATTACATCAAGATGACGTCAGGCGTTCCACACTTTTGTAATAAATATAGAATGTTAGCAACCTAGTTGTTCATTGGGATACTGTTGAGAGGCAGAGGCCAGGGGCACGGACTCTGAAAATTGAAGGCAGGTAGGAGAGTGCAGAGGCAAAAATTTGACCACACTGGGCAGGCAGGAAGGGCAGTGGCAGCACAACAGACTATGGGGGGCAGTGGAAAGGGGGGCAGGGGTAACAAACCAACAATGCAGGACCGGCAAGAGAGGCTGTGGCAAAATAATAGACCATTGTGGGCAGAAGGAAGAGGCAGTGGTAGTACAACCATACATGCCAACAGACCCGTTTCAGCCAGGAAATGTCCAATGTTTTTAAGCTCAAATGGGCTTTATTTGATCTGTCTCCTGTCTACAATCTCCTCTTTTTCAATGTAACTCAAAGGAGAAAATCAATACCCCAGTTTTTTTTCAAAATCTCCCTCTTACCAAGTTCAAAATGTTCGCAAGTATGGTACATTGGATCATGGTAGGCAGGAGGAATTGGGGTCGGGACATGCAGGCACATGCATCAAAGCTATTTGCGATCGCAAACGGCGCGAATCGCAAAAATCGGCCGTTTGCGATCGCAAAAATAGCTTTTGCGATGCATGAAACAACTTGCCACTCGCAATTCAAGAAATCGCAAATTATTGTGATTTCTTATATAGCTATTGCATTTAAGAAAACCCTAATTGAGATTCCTTAAATGCAATGCATTACAGTTTAAAAAATAGCGATTTCGCTATTAGCGTGAGCAAATTACCATGAGGCTGGACCTCATGGTAATTTGCGAAAACTTAGAAAAATGCACTTATTTGCATTTTTCTAAGTTTCATGTTGCCCACACACATGCCCTTAGAGCATGTGTGTATGCAACATTTGTGCAGAGTGAACATACATGGGTGCAATAGGGTGTCATTTTGACACCCTTGCACCATCGAAATCGCGGGAGCAAATTGCGAGTACCTACTGGTACTCGCAAATTGCTCCCGCAATCTCCAATTCATTCCTATGGGCCCGGAGGCCCATAGGAATGAATGGGAAGACATTCATTAATTGCAACTCGCTATTTGCTAGTCGCAATTAAGGAATTTGTGGGACTCGCTATTTCTTTAGCGATTCCTACATGCATAGGGTTTTGCTATTCCTTAATTGCGATTCCTTAATAATCGCTATTAAGGAATCGCAAAACCCTATGATGATGCATGTGCCTGATGGAGAGGTGCACCAAACTGACCCTACAGGGCAGGCATCAGGGTTTGCAGCAGCACAATACACCACACAGGGCATGCGGGACGGGAGTGCAGCACAACAATCCATAGAAAGCAATAGGGAGGGGACAGGACCATGCACATGGACAACAGAGAACAGAGGGGAAAGAGGCAGTGGTAGCTAGCTGACCATAATGGACAGACAGGAGAGAAAGCTGCAGCATAACAGACCATAAAGGGCAGGAGGGACGGATCAGGGGCATTACAATGGAACAGACAAGCCAGGAGGGAGGGAATAGGGGTCTGCACATGGAAACAGAGGGCTGGGGGCAAGGGGGCAGGGCAGGAGCAGCAAGATGACCATGGAGGTCAGGCAGGATGGGCACTAGAAACAAGACACACCATGGAGAGCAACTATGAGACTATGATGGCATACACACAGACCATGGAGGGAAGGTGGGAGGGGGTCAGGGGCAGCTAGCTGACCACACAGGGAAGGTGGGAGGGGCCATGGCAGCACAGACGACCATGCATGGCAAGCGGGAGGGTTAGTGGTAGCACAATGGCTATGATGGGCAAGAAGGAGGGTACAGGGGCATGCACAAAGGACCATGGAGGATAGAAGGGAGGGTCAGGACCTGGGCACAGACAAGAGAGTTCAGGGGAAGTGGCCTTACAACAGACCACGCGGGGCAGGCAGGAGGAGCAGTTGCAGCACAACAGACCAGGGAGGGCAGAAGGGTGTTGCAGTAAAATGGACCATGGAGGACAGTAGGAAGGGGATAGGGGCATGGCATGTGGACAGGCAGGGTGGAGGTGGCAGGAACAGGTTACAGTCATCTGACAATGCTAGGCAGGTGGGAGGGGAGTGGCAGCTCAACAGAACACTCAGAGTAGATAGGAGTGGCAGGTCCATGTAACATGGTGGGCAAAAAGGATGGAGCAGGGGCATGCACAAAGACATCGGAGGGCAGGGGGGAGGAGAATAGGGGCAGCAATCTAAGCACAGAGGCTACGCAGGAGGTCAAGGATGGGCCATAGAATTGGGCAATGGAGGGCAGGAGGAGTGGACTGGTACATCATGCTAAATGGAGGGCAGTGGCAGCACATCAGACCATGCATAGCAGGAGGGAGGAGGCTAGACCATGGATTCAGACAACAGAGGATAGGGAGGAGGTGGATGGGGCAGCAAGCTAACTGTTCAGAGAAGGTGGGTATTAGAAACTTTATTGTTTTTAAAATGTGTGTCTGTGCGAACTACTTAAAATATTAACAAGTATGCAGCATAATCTCACTTTTATTCAGGAAGAAGAGGACGTTTGTGACTGTGACTCTGGGCTCACTTGGCAGAAACACCCCCTGACCCTCCACCCCCCATCGCAAAATGTAATGCCCGTGAAAAGGGTAGGTGGACGCAGTGTTATATAGAACATAGTCCTGAGAGCACGATTGAAAATGAAAACTTGATATAGTATATGGTATAAACTATACACCAGAACGTGTGATATAAGATGAACCGGGCGTGAAATGTAATATGCAATACATTGTGCGCAATGACAGATTCATTGGAGAGCGCGAGATAGCACAGGCACTAGCGTGTGCTATGCGATATGCGCCTTGGAGTGTAATATGCACAGGGCAGTGTTGTGTAACCTAACTAGTCTCTAAAGTTGTAAAATAAAATATGTGCTGGGGAGTGTAATGTTGCATAATCACTGTGACAAAGATATGGATCCCAGATTGTAATATGTATGGCATAGCGCTGTGCGTTATAACATAGGCATCGAGGAAGGCACGTTAGATGGGGCAATATAACCAGTGCAAAGGCAAGGGTGGCATGACATATTCACGGGGTGGTGTTACAGGGCACATGGGCTAGAGAGTGTCATAGCATACGCACTAGCTGGTAGAATACAACACAGAGGTGTGTGGCACTCGGCGGGCACTGGTGGGTGTAACACAGCATTGGGCTCAGCCAGGAGCACGCTGTGACTCTCAAGTGAGGTTTTTCTCCTTTCCAGAGAGTAAAATAAAAAGTATTACACATCCGGCGGTGGATGTGTGTTTTATTAACCGGGAGGGGGGTTTCTTGCATAGTTTGGTCGAATTTTTGTCGAATCCCCTTTGAATGGCTTGGTGTGCGTGTGTATTAAATGTGCCCGTCAATAGCTACCCATGTTTGTATAAATAAACGACAAGGGTGTCTACTTAGAGAGTACCCACCGGCAGGGGCGCCGGGATTAGGCACGGTAGGGTGTCAGACACGTCAGAGCTTCACTAGTGGTGTAAATACATTCCACGTGGATTCATTGTATGCATAGTCGCCTTTTAATGAATATCACGCAAATCGTCATGGTGATAGGTACATACGGTTTGTCCAGCATGTCCTAGGTGTTTCTATAAATATATATTTTTTTTAAATAATAAAAAACAAAGGCCAGCCACGGGGTATGGGGTCCCCGGGGCCATAAGTGGCCTGAGGAGGGGGGCAATGCAGCCCCCCTCCTAAAGAATAAAAAACAAAAAGGCCATGACCCAGAGGTTGGGGTCCCCGGGGCCGATTAAGGCCTTGAGAGGGCCAAATGTATTTTTTTCACAAAAAAAAATTAGGGTGCAGGCCCTGGGGATGGGGTCCCCAGGGCCAATAAATTAGAAAAAGAAGGGGGACAACACAGCCCTCATTCTTAAAAAAATAAAATAAATAAAAGACCGGCATCAAGGGGACTTAATCTCTCAACTTAGAACGGCCACAGGGCACGTTTACACAGTGGTGAAGGGAGGGGACGGGGCCTGAGGTGACATGTGCAAACATGCCCTGTGGCGCGTTTTAAATTGGGGAAATAATTCCCTTTCAATCCTGAGGGACCCTGGGGGCCAACTAGCCCACCAGGTGCTTCCAGTAAGCGCCACTGCTCTGCGTTGCAGAGAGGTGGTGCAGGCCATGCCCCTTTATACACCTCTCTGCAATGGCGCTTACTGGACGTACCTAGTGGGCTATTTTGACCCTAGGGACCCTCAGGATTCAAGGGGACTTAATCTCCCAACTTAAAAAACGGCCACAGGGCGTGTTTACACAGTGGGGAAGGGAGGGGACGGGGCCTGAGGTGAAGTGTGCAAACACACCCCATGGTGCGTTTTAAGTTGGGGAAATAATTCCCCTTCAATCCTGAGGGCCCCTGGGGGCTAACTAGCCCACCAGGTGCTTCCAGTAAGCGCCACTCACCTGCGTTGCAGACAGGTGGTCCAGGCCGTGCTACTTTTTACACCTCTCTGCAACGCAGCTCTGTGGCGCTTACTGGAGGTACCTAGTGGGCTAGTTGGACCCTAGGGACCCTCAGGATTCAAATGAACTTAATCTCCCAACTAAAAACGGCCACAGGGCGTGTTTACACAGTGGTGAAGGGAGGGGACGAGGCCTGAGTTAACGTGTGTAAACACGCCCTGTGGCGTGTTTTAAGTTGGGGAAATAATTCCCCTTCAATCCTGAGGGACCCTGGGGGCCAACTAGCCCACCAGGTGCTTCCAGTAAGTGCCACTGCGCTGCATTGCAGAGAGGTGGTCTAGACCGTGCCCCTTTTTACATCTCTCTGCAACGCAGCTCTGTGGCGCTTACTGGAGGTACCTAGTGGTCTAGTTGGACCCTAGGGACCCTCAGGATTCAAGGGGACTTAATCTCCCAACTTAAAACGGCCACAGGGCGTGTTTACACAGTGGGGAAGGGAGGGGACAGGGCCTGAGGTGACATGTGCAAACACACTCTGTGGCGCGTTTTAAGAGGTAGTTTTAATCCCCTGCCCTATTATATACTAGGGGCTTACAGAGGAGGTCATGCTAATCACAGGGGGACCCCAACGCATAGTGTTCCCTAGTGTATGTAGGTGTTTTCACTGTATTCTGAGTGTCTTTTAACATTGCACTGGCTCTAGGACTGGTTAGTCAGACTCAGGTACCACCAGTATCCGTCTGAAAAAGTTGAGGGTACAGGATGATTTTGCAACATGGCTTCTTTCTGCTCTTCTGTTTGTTCTTTCTGCACGTTATCCTCCTTCCGGCACTTTTCTTCGTCTTTGAGGACTTCTGTTGCATTTCTTTTTTTTCTTTCTGTGCGTTTTTTCTTCTTTCTTCACATGTCCTATCTCTGTAGGCATAGTTAGAAATTAG
This sequence comes from Triturus cristatus, assembly GCF_964204655.1. Lineage (NCBI taxonomy): Eukaryota > Metazoa > Chordata > Amphibia > Caudata > Salamandridae > Triturus > Triturus cristatus. Next base: position 505,126,606 of record NC_140582.1, read on the forward strand.
CATTTAAAAAACCTTTGAAATTCACTGAAAAAACCATAGGTTTCAGGCACGTTATAGTTAGGAATTAGCATTTAAAAAAACTAAGAAATACACTGAAAAAACCATAGGTTTCAGGGGCGTTATAGTTAGCTGGACTTTTCACTCATACAAAACCATTGAAATTCCCCCGTTATAGTTAGTTCAGCTAACTATAACTCGCGCGCCCGCAATGCACTGCTGATGACATCACATATTACATCACTCATGACATGGTCAGTGACATCACTCATGACATCTCAAATGACATCACTGATGACATCATCCTTGTGATAGAGTGGCAGACCTCCTCTCCCCGTAATATATCCTTTGATACACACATTCAAAAATAGAAACTAACATTTTCAAAACAATGGACATACCAATACCAGTTACAACTACCTATTCAGTAATTCTAAGATCCACATACACAGGCACTCATTCACCAACAGTCCTATACAGTCACTCATACATGTACTCACTCATCATATGTACTCATACACTTATACATCCTGTTACACAACGCCACTCATCCATAGAGTTACTCACACACATAGTCACTCATGCTAATAAAGAATCAAACATCCATTTACTTGCATATACAGTTATACACACACCACCACACTTATTTCTATAGAAACTTACACATACTATGGGCCTCATGTAGGTAGCCCAATACCGGTCGGTAACGGCCGATTTTCGGTAATTATACCGTTACCGACCGGTATTTAGGCTTTTGCAATGCAGGGGGCACATTACAGGATTCGGTAATTTACCGAATCGGTAAAATTACCGAATCGGTAATTTTACCGATTCGGTAAATACCGAATCCTGTAATGATATGTAGGGGGAGTGTGTGGGTGTCGTGTGGAGTCGGTATTTACCACCAACTAATAGTTAGTGGTAAATGAAGAATGGCTCTGTAAATGCATTTTCAAGCGCTTAGAAGTGTGCAATGTGGCAGACATACATGCCCTTAGGGCATGTATGTGTGTCACATGTGCACACATGCAGGAATCAGGGGTGCAACAGGGTGTCAATGTGACACCCTACCACCCTTGATTGTGCTCCCCCCATTACCGAATCGGTATTTACCGATTCGGTAATGAGGCATACCTTCCCATTGATTCAATCAATGGGAAGGTATGCCTCATTACCGAATCGGTAAATACCGATTCGGTACTTACCGAATTTCTACGAATCGGTAATTTTTACCGCAGGAATACCTACATAGCATTTACCACTTCATAAATACCGAATCGGTATGATTCAGTATTTATGAAGTGGTAAATGCCAGGCCACCTACATAAGGCCCTTAGTCTTTTAAACAATCACTTATAGAAACACATACTTATTTATACAGGAACTCTTTCAATCTCTCACTCTCACATACACTCACTTATATACACCAATAGTCACATATATTAGTTTAAAACATATGTAGTTACTCATATAGACACTATTGAGTCAGTCATTCACTCACTAACACACCCATGCACACACTCATCCACCCATACAGTCCTGCACACATGCTGTCTTCAACACATACAAACAGTGAGTCACTCATTCATGCACCTATGCACTACATAATACCCCCACCGAACCATACAGACACTCATACTGATACTCAAAAAACCAACTAATAACCTTTATAGACACTCATGTAGCTACTCACCAACCCATGCAGCCACTTATACACAAAGTGAGAGACTGATACAGATATTTACATATTTAAACATTACTCACTAAGCCATGTATTCACTAAGATACACTTAATCAGTCAGTTATACAATCAATTTTTCAAAAACAACTCATCCATTTAGACACTTATATACCCATTTATTCTTCCATCGACCTCGAGATATGCATATAAAAAACATGTTTAATTTTCAGAAAAACACACATTCACTGGATGATGTCATCTGTGATGTCATCAGTGATTTCATCAGTGATGTCATGAGTGATGTCACTGACCATGTCATGAGTGATGTAATATGTGACGTCATCAGCAGTGCATTGCGGGCGTGCGAGTTATAGTTAGCTGAACTAACTATAACATGGGAATTTCAATGGTTTTGTATGAGTAAAAAGTCAAGCTAACTATAACGCCCCTGAAACCTATGGTTTTTTCAGTGACTATATATATATATCAAAACAATACCCTTTCAGGCTTAGAGTGCTGAATGAATTATGCAAAACTGGAAGCAAGGAACTCTGCATAGTTCACAAGTTTCAAAAGAGAGCAACTCTTTTATATTGAACAACAACAGGGACACTCTGAAACCGCTCACCTCAAATGTCTTTTTTTCTAGCAAAGTTATAAGCATAGGGTTAGCACAGTGTCATCCATGCCGAGCTAGAAAGGGACAAAGCTTTTTACCATTTTCACAGCAAAGTCTTTAAGCATAGAATTCTGGGTGATAATCCTATGCTTAAAACTCTGCTAGGAAAATAGAGGTGAGCAGATTCTGAGTGTTGCTGGTGTTGTAGGTTGCTCCATATAAATGAGCTGCTCTCTGCCTAAACTTGAGAACTACCCAGAGTTCCTCGCTTCATATATATATATATATATATATATATATATATATATATATCCTGCTCAGCTGCACCTGGGAAGCGCGGCACGCTGAAGGCGGGTGCTTCAAATGCGGAGGTGCACCGCAATCTCTATTGACGCTCCATGATTCCTTCAGGTTTCCAGGAAAGAATCGAGCACTCACGGGTAAGTAGTACGGCAGCTTCGTTTATTTCAAAGGAGTAAACAACAGACGCGTTTCGGAGCTAGTCCTTCCTCAGTGTTGTTACTAAGTTCATTACAAGCTACATCTTATATACATCGTTCAAAATTAAACATAGAGGAGGTCAGAGGGAACAGCGGTCCCGGGTATTTGAGCGCCATCTTTAAAGGGTCAAAAAATAATGGTTCGGATACTAACATATATGGATATATGATCCGGAATTGGCCGTGAAATTTAAACAATTAATGTTTTTCAAAATACATGAAACATTTCATCAATACAAATGTAAAAATTAAATTTATCACATTGGATAAGTTTCACAGTACAGTCAATTAATTATGAAGCCGTGGATCGGCAGTCCGCCTGTATCAGGCAATTTATGACCCCGTAGTAGGTGCCAGACAAAACTGTTCATTTTACCATGATTATGCAGTTGTCAATATTTCGCCGTGTATCGGCACTACTGACTAATAAGTCAAATGATAAAGAACAATCAATTTAGAAAAAGGAGGAATGGTGCAAGGAAAGAAAAAAGGGTAAGGGAAAAACAGGAACAGAAGACAAAAGATGTGACACATGGGCATTTTAAACAATATACTACGTATGGGGCCTCATGTGGGTAGCCAAATACCGGTCGGTAACGGCCGATTTTCGGTAAATATGCCGTTACCGACCGGTATTCAGACAAGTGAGATGTAGGAGTCCAAAAACCACTTTTCGGTAAATATGAGGCGGTAAATACCGATTCCTAGTTACCGAATTCTAAAATACCGATTCATATTTACCGAATACATTATTAACGAATCGGTAAATATGAAGTGGTAAATATGAAGTGGTAAAAATTGAAAATGACATGTAGGAGCAGTCGGTAATTAAGAAATCCAGGAAAATCGGTAAATAAGAGTCGGTAATTAACACGGATGGAAAGCAGGTGGTAACCATCAACAATGCACATAAGCAATCCCAAAATGCAACAGCGTGGACAACATGGCCGCCATGTACGTCATTGCAAGGCGCCTACGTCTACAGGCAGCAGGACTGAGGGTGTGGCGACGGGAGGAACAAATCTACAGACAGCGCATCACACTATTCCAGCTGACTGATGCAGAGATACATGAGAGGTACAGGCTACACCCCGAAACCATCATGGACTTAATCAGGGACCTTCACCCACTCCTGGACCAGCCAATAAGAAGGGCGCACGCCATACCCCCACATGTGCAGGTGCTCTGCAGCCTACATCTGTTGGCATCCGGCAGTTATCAGGTGGTGATAGCTGCGGTGGGTGGGGTATCCCAGAGTTGCCTGTCACGTTTCTTCAGGAAGTTCCTGGATGCCATGATGCAGAGAATGCACCACTACATCAGCTTCCCAAACACACAGGCTGCACTGCAGAAAACAAAAACAGACTTTTATCACATGGCACAGTTCCCCCATGTCATCGGCTGTATTGATGGTACACACATCCCAATCTGTCCTCCAGCTGACACAGAGCACATCTACAGGAACAGGAAGTCCACCCACTCCATCAATGTGCAGGTGATCTGTGATGCAGGGAACATCATCACAGATATTGTTGCAAAGTTTCCTGGGAGCACCCACGACTCTTACATCTTCCAGAATAGTGGGATCTACACACGACTGAGAGCCGGAGAATTCGGAGAGGGATACCTGCTGGGTAAGTAACAGTGACGCCCCTTGAAACCTGCAAATCAGAGTGTATAGAGGCATGTAACTGATGGTTCCCTTTTACTCATCCAGGCGACAGTGCATATGCATGCCGTTCATTCATCCTCACTCCCTACCTACACCCAGCAACCCAGAGTGAGAGACGATACAACGTGGCCCACAAATCTACACGCAATGTGGTGGAGCGCACGTTTGGACTGCTGAAGAGCAGGTTCCGCTGCCTCCACAAGAGCGGAGGCGCACGCCAGTACAAACCCATCACCTGCTGCAAGATAATTGCCACTTGTGCAATGCTGCACAACCTTGCCACGAAAAAAGGTACAGATGTGGAACTAACATATTTTGAGGACAACGAGGATGAGTCAGGCCAGCCAGAGGGCAGCGCAGCTAGAGTGCCAACTGCAATCGATGGGAGAGAGAGACGGGCAGAGATCACATGCAACTATTTCTGAGTAAGTGAGGGGACACAGCGAGTCGTGAGAAGTCATGACGTAGTTTAATGTGGCACCACGCCATGAACACATGAACAGGCCAATCTGGCAATATGCCATCTATACAATGAGTATGTCCAGGGTTACGTCACCCAATGGCAAGTGGATAAGCAGGGCCACATCAATGTTTGCGCATACGCGCTGCAGTGGTGGATTGCACGGCCTGTGCATCCTCACTAGAGCCAACCCCAAGCCGCCTGCTGCTCCTGCGTGCTTCGGGGACGGGGGGTGTGATGCTGCTGCTGGTGTCGATGCTCTCCGCAGCATCCCCTGCAGCAGTTGTCGACGCCTGACTTGTCAATAGCACCCCTAGTGCACTTGTCACCTGCACCATCCCCCGTGACAGGTCGCTGCAGCACTGTGTTAGGCCCTCCTGCATCGTCACAGAGCGCCGGCAAAGTAGGGAAGTCGCAGTTGCCAGACGGTTGAGTGCCCTGCTGGTAGTGTCCCTTCTCTGGCGTTCCCGGCGCCGTGCTTCGATGTCAGCATCTAATTTGCTGCACAACTGCTGGATTGACTGGGACATGTCCCGAATGCCCGCAGCCATGCCGCCAATGTTTGTGTCCATGTTGACTAAGCTTGTCCTCATCACCCGCATGTGCCTCTGGACTGACATTACTGCCTTTGATTGCAGGCGCTGTTGCTTCAACATTTGGCCCTCGAGCCCCAAGAAGACACCATGGCCGTCAGTGGGTGCTGGTGGACTCTGGACACGCGACCTGCGGCGCCCTCTTGCTCCCGTCTGTGCTGCCTGTGATGTTTGGGGCACAGTGGGATGGCTCCCTTCCTGGGGCCCGGTGCGGTCTTCTGGGCCCATGCTGCCGTCTGACGAGGTGTCTAAGGCTCGTAGCCTGGCTGCTGGACGCCTCCTCATTCTCACACCTGCAAGCGGAGATGTGGCCGGTGAATCGAACATGAGTGGCAATGCTGGCTCTGGTGGTGGTGATGCTGGCTCTCGGTGAGGTGATGCTGGCTCTGTGTGCGGCGAGGCTGGCTGCGTAGGTGGTGCGGCTGCAAGTGGGCCTGCTCCCTGGTCTGCACTCGTGCTGGCTAGAGGTGATTTTTGTGGCCGGTGTGCCGTCTCCCCTGCAGCATGCCCTGTACTGCATGATGTCACATCTGTGGACAGAAAAACAACATTGGCTCAGTGTCCCCGAAGGGCTGCATTGCAAGCGTCACAATAAATCATTTCACATTCCAATCTGTCCTCTGTCTCCTTGTGCCTCGAGTGCGTGACATGCCTTGTTGCCCTGTGACATTTACGTCATGGTTAGTGTTGCCCTGACTACATCTCCCGGAATGCATTGCCTGTCTGCACTGACACGTGTGGACTGCAGTGTGATTCTCGTGTCACAATGGGGGATGTGGGATAGGGGTAGGGGCGGCTACATTGCTGTGCTTTCGTCTTACCTTGGTGTGTTGCGGCTCTGGCAGAGCTGTCGGCGTCCCCAAGACCCACGACGCTCTCTTGCTCGAGTGTGGCCGCCACCAGCTCCTCCAGTTCGGTGAGGGCAGGTGCCCTGTTGGTTCCACCTCCGGTCTGGCTGGCCTCCTTCTGGATGTCGCCCATCTTCCTCTTGGTCACAATCCTCAGGTCATACCAGCGCTTTTTGAGGACCTCAATTTCCCTGTGGGTCACTCCCACAGCATTGACCTGCGCCTGGATGGCCAGCCATATGTTGCGCTTTTCGGCCTCAGGCACTTGCAGGGATTGCCTCCCAAACAGCTTCTGGTGCTGCTTCACCACCTCCTCCACCAGCACCTGGAGTTCCTTGGGGCTGAATTTGAGCTTCCTCCTCCTTTCCCCTCCGTCTTTCTGTGTGCTCTGGCTGGACATGCTGTTCGTTTCCCGCTCGCACATGCAACTGCTCCCTGCCTCTCCTCTGCACTCCGAGCCTCTCCAGGGTCGGCTAATTATGTACACCTGCCTGGGTGTGGCCACTTCGGCTAATTGTGTACACCTGCCTGGGTGTGGGCAGTTCCTGGTTGGGTGGGCTGTCGTTGCACAGGATTAGCTGTTTCGTCAAGTCATGTGATGTTATTTACCGAATCCGTACGTACCGATTCGGTATTTTCCGATTCGGTAGATACCACCTCGGTATTTTCCGATTCGGTAGATACCACCTCGGTATTTTCCGATTCGGTAATTATCACCTCGGTATTTACCGAATCGGTGAATTCCGATTCGTATTTACCGACTGTTACCGAATCGGTAACTGTTACCGAATTTTTACCTACATGTAACTTACCGATTCTAATTTACCGATTCGGTACGGCTCGGTATTTAAGAACCGGTAAAATTTATTTACCTACATGAGGCCCCATGGTGTTTGGCAAGTCAGAAATTTCGAGATGACTCTTTCTTTAGGCAAGCCCTTAACATCGTAGTGAAATACTCTTTTGCTAAAGGCGCAGGCTTTACACTTCCCACATGGAAAAAAGCCCTTCATTTCTTTTAAAGTGCCCTGTTTGCGGGGAATGGGGTCTAGATGGCTGTGTACCAGGTCATCTTTCAACGACCATACGTAGTATATTGTTTAAAATGCCCATGCGGGCTCATGTATGTGGGAAGTACAGTGAACAGTGTTAAATTCAGAATTCTGGAACACATGCGGGCGATAGCGAAAAAAGATCTCACCTATCCCGTAGCGAGACACTTCGCCATAAAGCATAACAGCAACAGGGATCTGTTGCAGTTTTTTGCGATTGATTGCGTCTTGGCACATGCCAGAGGAGGAGACAGAGTAGCAAGATTAAGGCGACTGGAGTCTAGGTATATAATTGATCTCCAAACTAAGACCCCATATGGGTTAAACTCAGGAGAAGAACTGATTGTACATCTAGGGACCTAGATAATAGATACTCCAGGAGTCATTGCCACTCAGAAATACTTGACCTATTAATCATTAACTGTAATTTTGATTGTGACCCAATGTGTATTATCTGAATATGCTGTCTAGCATTGACTCGAAAAATATGTGTCACATCTTTTGTCTTCTGTTCCTGTTCCTGTTTTTCCCTTACCCTTTTTTCTTTCCTTGCACCATTCCTCCTTTTTCTAAATTGATTGTTCTTTATCATTTGACTTATTAGTCAGTAGTGCCGATACACGGCGAAATATTGACAACTGCATAATCATGGTAAAATGAACAGTTTTGTCTGGCACCTACTACGGGGTCATAAATTGCCTGATACAGGCGGACTGCCGATCCACGGCTTCATAATTAATTGACTGTACTGTGAAACTTATCCAATGTGATAAATTTAATTTTTACATTTGTATTGATGAAATGTTTCATGTATTTTGAAAAACATTAATTGTTTAAATTTCACGGCCAATTCCGGATCATATATCCATATATGTTAGTATCCGAACCATTATTTTTTGACCCTTTAAAGATGGCGCTCAAATACCCGGGACCGCTGTTCCCTCTGACCTCCTCTATGTTTAATTTTGAACGATGTATATAAGATGTAGCTTGTAATGAACTTAGTAACAACACTGAGGAAGGACTAGCTCCGAAACGCGTCTGTTGTTTACTCCTTTGAAATAAACGAAGCTGCCGTACTACTTACCCGTGAGTGCTCGATTCTTTCCTGGAAACCTGAAGGAATCATGGAGCGTCAATATATATATATATATATATATACATATATATATATAACCTACTGGTGGTAGTTAGGACCTATTATCCATAGGAAATTCGTAACATTCTTTTTCCAATAACATTGGCGCCAGATGCCGAATCTTCATGAAATTTTGAATACTGGTGGGGCGCTCCGGTCAGCTCCTTTCCTGAAAGTTTTGAAGTGATTCGTCAAGCGGGGCCCGAGAAAAAAGGGAGGTCCCAAAACGCGTTTTCTCCATGTTATTTCCCCTAGGAAATTTTGGAACAGACTACAGCCCGAACTGCTGAACGGAATTACACCACATTTTGTACAAAGGTAGCCCTTGGTTCAGAAAGAGACCTTTTTTTTAAATGGTGTAAATCCGATCAGTAGTTCCTAAGAAATTCAAAAAATTGAGGTCCAAAAATTGATTTCCCGTAGGAAACTTTAGACACAGTTATAGCAAAAATTGCTGACCGGAATTACACCAAATTTGGCAAAAAGGTACTGCTCGGCTCAGTAAGCGACCTTTTAAAAAATGGTGTAAATCCGTTCAGTAGCTTTTGAGAAATTAATGAATAAATATAGTGATATCTATGGCCGCGGTGGATCCGCGCTCCCTCCCGATCACGAGCTTCATGCTAATTGGCTGTCAACACTCCAAACCAGGAAGTGTTGGCAGCCATCTTGTGCCTCACTAGAACCGAGGCACAAGAAAACAGAAAAACAAATTAGCAAAACAGGGAAAGGGGGCAGGGTAGAAACAGCCTGACCCCTAGGCATGCTCAGGGGGACACAGAAGGACCCCCAGAGCCAAAAAAAGTAAAACAAACGCGGGATGCGCGGAGGTTCCGCGGATCCGGACGGAAAAGAAAAAAACCGAAGTGCGGTCTTCCGCGCTTCGTGTTAATAAAGCCCCCGGGTGGGCCAGGTCCCGGAGGCAGTTGAAAAAAAATGTGTGGGGGGGCCCAATCCCCCCACACTTGCCCTGGGGACCACAACCTCCGGGGCTTTTTTTATTAATAAAGTTAACCTGTGGGGAGGGCACAAGCCCCCCACACACCCCGGGGCTTGCCACCTCCCCGAGGCACTAATTATTCAAAATAGGGGTTCCGTTACGGACCCCCAAGCCCCAGGGCTGGGAAGTGGGCTGTGCGGCCCCCCTCCTGGAGCGAATGATGGCCCTGTGGACCGCCACCGCCCAGTGCCGGCTCCTGCAGTGTCCCGGGGTGCCCACCCCCGGGACACTGCTGTTTGCAATGACAGGGCAGGAGCCTCGTGGCTCCTGCCCTGTCATTGCAAACTCTTGCTTTGCTTCATTGAAGCGAGATCAGGGAAACCTGCTCTCGCTTTAATGAGGCAAAGCAGAATTGCTTTTCCATAAGGGGAGCTGCATGTCAGCAGCTCCCCTTGTGGAAAAGCAATGCCGGCTCCCGCAGTACGCGGGGAGCCGGCGGGACCATGGGGGGATTGGGGACCTCCCCACTGTCCCCAACGGATAGGGCCGGCCCTGGGGGATGGTGTCCCCAGGGCCAGAAGTGGCCCGGGAGGGGGGCCATGCGGCCCGCTCCAAAAAAAAAAGCAATGGCAAGGCCCCGGGGGATGGGGTCCCCGGGGCCAGAAGTGGCCCGGGAAGGGGGCCACGCGGCCCCCGTCCCGAAGAATTGTTTTAAAAAATAATAATAAATAAATAAAGGCCGGCCCCGGGGGATGGGGCCAATAGAGGCCTTAGGAGGGGGGCCAAGCAGCCCCCCTCCATAATAACTAAAAATGTGGCCATGCCCCGGGGATGTGGTCCCGGGGCCGGAATTGGCCACGGGAGGAGGGCCCACGCGGCCCCCTTCCCGTAACACTATTTTTTTTTTTTAAAGGGGGTCAGGCCCTAGGAAATGGGTTCCCCAGGGCCCATAAAATAAAAAAGGAATGGGGGCCACACAGACCCCTTTCTTTAAATAAAAATTTATAAAAAAAGACCTGCATTGCGCCTGAGGTCACAAGTACACAAACGCGACCTGTGGTGCGTTTTGAGTTGGAGAATTAAGTCCCCTTGTATCCTGAGGGTCCCTGGGGGCCAACTAACCCACTAGGTACGTCCAATAAGTGCCACAGAGTTGCATTGCAGAGAGGTGTACAATGGGGCATGGCCTTGGACCACCTCTCTGCAACACAGCTCTGTGGTGCTTACTGGAGGTACGTGGTGCGCTAGTTGGTCCCAGGGACTCTCAGGATTCAAGGGGACAGGCGGAAGCCAGATGGATTAGTAAGTGCAGAACTGTCACACACGGTCTGAACACTGATTCGGAAGTACATTACTTTCTGACATAAAGCTACAAGAGGGTTAATTGTGTGGTGGCAGGTGATAAAGCTAGGTGCTACCGCTTGTGGTGATGTTTTTGGTAGTCGGAGATATTGTCTGAGGAGAGTTAATGAATCCTATATCATCAAAGAACTAGGGGCATATTTGGTAGTCAGTACTGCTGATGACCGAATTTTTAGACATTTGTCTGGTGTGGTTAAGATAAGATGTTCACTGGGTATGAGGGAATTGGAACTGGTGACACTGTAGATATACAGGAAGTCACAGTGATATCAGTAAGAGGGACATTTTTCTCCCGCGAGTTAGTACGGCCGATTACCGTTTTTTGAGACAGTTGTCTGGTGTGGTTAAGATACGATGATAACTGGGTGCGAGGTAATTGGGACTGGAGAGATTTTAGACATACAGAATGTCACGATGATAGTAGCAGGAGGGACATTTTTCTCCTGCCCTCCAGAGACGTTAGAACATATTTGTTTCTAAATCTTTACATATCACCGACAGGGATGTTATAACATTATTGATAAATGCCCATAGTTGAGTATGGGTCTTTTTTATAGATGAGGTCTGTTTTGCAGGCAGGAATACTTGATCATTGGAAAGATCGTTCGCTACGTCCTTAGGGGTGTTTCTAGCTTAAAGTATCGTGTATTTGGAAGATATGTTTACCATTACGTTTTATGCAATGGTGCGGTTAATTTACGGCACTCTGTAGGAATAACAGGGGTATGTGACATATTTTTAGATTGGTCGATCGACATTAAACACGCATTTTGATTGGCAGTTATACACTACGAATCATTTCCGGTGGGACAGAATCTATTTACAACTAACAGGGTAGTGGGATAGATTACGTATCGTTGTTTCTCCCTGGAACAAGGGGGTAACATAATTTTGAGTATGAATTAACTCTTCATAATGTGTGCTTCAATTAATTTATTTAGGTGGAAGTATTTGTTTATTTACAATAAGATCGGAACCAGCCGGCGGACCAGAGAGGGAACGCCGCGTTCCGATCGCGTAAACAAGATGTATGATATCAGTTAGACGGAATGAACATGCGCAGTATCTGCGCAACAATATTTTTTTCGGTAGCGGACGGGAGAGGAAACATGTAGGTCCTTAATTAAGGCCATGCAGGGATTGGAGGATTAGGATTAATGCAATTTAGCATGATTGTGATTGGTGGAAAGGGTATTTAAAAGTGAGTTTGGCGAGAATTCCGACGCATTCCGAATTTATCGTGCTGGAAGAGAGGAACCAGTTGATATTCTTTCTCTGAATGGTAAGAGGGAGGGTTGTTTTAAGATTTTATGGATAGAGGCTACGAAAAATATGTGGCGGTGGTCTTGATTATAGTTTATTATTCTTGTTTTTGCATTTCATTAGATATTCAAATTTCTGATAAAGATAGGAGCACCATAGAAGTTGTAACGCTTTGATCTGCTCATAAGAAGATCGGCTAAGATTGGGTCAGCAGTAATATTGAATTAGCCCTTAAAATTGGATCACGTTACTTCAATAGGTGAGCTTATGGGGATTTAGGTTGAGATATTTGACATGGGCTTTTTGCTTCAGCGATTTAGCATAAATTGCATATCTAATTGTTAAAACTTTAAAAAAATAATATTTAGACATCGTGAATTGGGTATATCTGGAGGATGTAGAATTGATTGAGGTACATTCAAGGATTTTATTCGCTTAGTGATCTGTTGCAGATGTTGGAAAAGATAACGACCACCATCTAAGGTGAGTTAGGAGTTGTGCAGTCATTTTATGACCACTGGTAATCAGTATATTAGATTCACACGATTTTCTGATTAAATGAATTTAGGATACTTGATAGTTACAGCTGTTTGTTTTTTGAACAGATATTTCTCGCTTTTGAGATCGATCATTGGCAACGATATTACAGATTCAAGGTCAGATATCGACCTACAGATTTTATTTAGCTGAAGGTGAGATTACAGGATCTTTACTTTGGTTGGTTCCTTTCTGAACATAGGATCCTGTTTGTTGATGTATTATATACATGAAAGATGAGGTTTAAAGATGTAATTCGGAAATTATAGCATACAAATTGTTAAATGAGATTCAGCCCTCTGCTCTAAACACGTGTCATGAGTTCTGTTTCTCCATGTGCTAGTCTTGTTGAATTGTCCAAGGTTGACGGGTAGGATTCTTAGACTGTTCAATAGGCAGAGTAATGATAATTTGGATAAAAATTGTTTGTTTGTTTGAGTGTATACTAACCCCGGGCGTAGTACTACGCTTCGCCCACGTAGTGTACGTAGCGCTGCCTGCTTCGCAGTTTTCAAAGTAGGCGAAGCAGGCAGCGCTACGCACACGCCAGGGCGAAGCGGAGCTGCCTGCCGCCCGCCACCCGCCCGCCCTCCTTTTAAAATAATGTCATGTATGATAAAAAAATTAAATATAAAGACTTACCTGCAGCGCGGCGTCTCCGGGGCTCCCTCTTCCTCGTTCACAACTTCTTGTCACAATGCGAATGCGCGGCACCCGCGCATGCGCATTTCTTGCGAGAAATGCGCATGCGCGGGCGTCCGCGCATGCGCATTTGTGAAAAGAAGTTGTGAACGAAGAAGAGGGAGCCCCAGAGACGCCGCGCTGCAGGTAAGTCTTTATATTTAATTATTTTAGCATACATGACATTATTTTAAAAGGAGGGTGGGCGGGAGGCGGGCGGCGCGTAGTGGGGCGACGCGGAGCACACGAGTGTGCGTAGATTTAGGCACACTACGCACTGCTCCACGTAGCCCCACTACGCCCACTACGCCCACCCCTGGTGTATACCATCTGCTTTTGTTAATGTTCATTTACTGAAATTGTATTTCTAATTTTGATATGCACACTTGGATTTTGATTATATATTCTTTGCTTTACAGCCCTGATGATGTCCCAGATGGGGATGAAACGCGTCGGCTGTTTATTGTATTAATCATTGGTCGAGTTGGCTGACATTGATGAAATAACTGAATAAAAGACAAAGAACTACACATTATTCTACTGGAAGATTTTTCTTTTGGACTTTATACATGATTATTTGAAATGCAATACTATTAAGTTGTTCCAATACTTACACGCTCCTTTTGTATTAGTGTGGACTTAATCCCCCATCTTAAAACGTGCCACAGGGCGCCTTTGCACAGTGGCGCGTTTTAAGAGGTAGTTTTAATCCCCCTGCCCTATTATGTACTAGGGACTTACAGAGGAGGTCATGCTAATCACAGGCATACCCCAACGCATAGTGTTCCATAGTGTATGTAGGTGTTTTCACTGTATTCTAAGTGTCTTTTAGCATAGCACTGGCTCTAGGCCTGGTTAGTCAGAGTCAGTTACCACCAGTACCTGTCTGAAGTTGTGGGCACAGGATGATTTTGCAACAAGGCCTCTTTCTGCTCCTCTGTCGGTTCTTTCTGCACTTCTTCCTTCTTCCTGCACTTTTCTTCATCTTTGTGGACTTCTGTTGCTTCTTTCGGCATTTCTTTTGCTTCTTTCTGTGCTTTTTTTCTTCTTTCTTCACATGTCCTACCTCTGTAGGCAAAGCTAGAAATTAGCATTTAAAAAACCTTTGAAATTCACTGAAAAAACTATAGGTTTCAGGCACGTTATAGTTAGAAATTAGCATTTATGAAAAACCTTTGAAATTCACTGAAAAAACCATAGGTTTCAGGCATGTTATAGTTAGAAATTAGCATTTAAAAAACCTTTGAAATTTACTGAAAAAACCATAGGTTTTAGGGAAAGTTATAGTTAGTTGGACATTGCACTCATACGGAACCATAGAAATTCTCCGTTATAGTTATTTCAGCTAAGTATAACTCGTGCCCCCGCAATGCACTGCTGACAACGTCACATATTACATCACTCATGACATGGTCAGTGACATCACTGATGACATCACTGATGACATCTCAAATGACATCACTGATGACATCATCCATGTGATACATTGATGCATCTTCTCACACCCTAATATAATCTTTGATACACCTTTGATACACCCACTCTAAATTACGGCCATTCTCAAAACCATCGACACTCAACGCCAATAAGTACATACCCATTCGCTGATTCTTAGGTCTATACACACATCCACTCACTCATCCATACAGTCACTCATACGTATGGTCACTCAGTACAGGACTATCATATGCACTCATACACCTATATAGACACTCACACACCGCCACTCATCCAGAGAGGTACTCACACGTCTAGTCAGTTATGCAAATAGATAATCACACACCCATTTACTCACCTATATAGTTATACACACACCTGCTCACGTACTCATACAAATACTAGAACATTCTTACGCTCTTATAGAATCACTGATACAACCACACACTCATCCATACAACCACTCTCACAATCACACTCTCACTTATAGCCATTTAAATACTCTAACACACAAATATACTGCCTTTTAAATATGTAGTTACTCGCACATGTACCACTGAGATATACATTCACTGACTAACACACCCATACACACACTCACCCACCCATGCAGTCCATCACAGATGCACTCTTGAAACCATGCACCCAGTGAATCACCCACTCACGCATCTATGCACAGAGTCACACACACCCCACCCACACAAACACTCAGCCACCCATACAGATACTCAGACAACCAATCAATAACTCATATAGATACTGATGTAGCTATTCACAAACCCATGCAGCCGCTTACACACCAACAGAGAGATGGATACAGACATTCACACAGTTTACTCACCAACTCATGCATTCAGAAAGATACGTTTAATCACTCACTTATAGACTCTGTTATGCACCCACTAAATAAATCATCCATTCAGACCCTTATACACCCACTCATTCTTCAATACGCCTTTCCCTATACATATTAAACATAGTTAAACTTTACAGAAACACACAGTCATTGGATAATGTCATCAGTGATGTCATTTGAGATGTCACCAGTGATGTCATCAGTGATGTCACTGACCATGTCATGAGTGATGTAATATGTGACGTCATCAGCAGTGCATTGCGGGGGCGTGAGTTATAGTTAGCTGAACTAACTATAATGGGGGAATTTCTATGGTTTTGTACGAATGCAATATCCAACTAACTATAACATACCCTAAAACCTCTGTTTTTTTCAGTGAATTTCTAAGGTTTTTTAAATGCTAATTTCTAACTATAACGTGCCCGAAACCTATGATTTTTTCAGTGAAAGTATATATATATTCACTGAAAAAACCATAGGTTTCAGGCATGTTATAGTTAGGAATTAGCATTTAAAAAACCTTAGAAATTCACTGAAAAAACCATGGGTTTCAGGGGCGTTAAAGTTAGCTGGACTTTTCAATCGTTCAAAACCATTGAAATTCCCCCGATATAGTTAGTTCCGCTAACTATAACTCGCGCGCCCGCAATGCACTGCTGATGACGTCACATATTACATCACTCATGACATCGTCAGTGAAATCACTCATGACATCACTGATGAAATCTCAAATGACATCACTGATGACATCATCCTTGTGATAGAGTGGCAGACCTCCTCTCACCCTAATATAACCTTTGATACACACATTCAAAAACAGAAACTAAAATTTTCAAAACAATGGACATACCAATACCAGTTACAACAACCTATTCAGTAATTCTAAGATAAACTTACACATCCACTCATTTACCAACAGTCCTATACAGTCACTCATACATGTACTCACTCATCATATGTACTCCTTCACCTATACATCCTGTTACACAACGCCACTCATCCATAGAGTTACTCACACACATAGTCACTCATGCTAATAAAGAATCAAACATCCATTTACTTGCATATACACTTATACACACACCACCACACTTACTTCTACAGAAACTTACACAAACTTAGTCTTTTAAACAATCACTTATAGAAACACATACTTATTCATACAGGAACTCTTCCAATCTCTCACTCTCACATATACTCACTTATATACACCAATAGTCACATATACTAGTTTAAAACATATGTAGTTACTCATAAAGACTCTATTGAGACAGTCATTCACTCACTAACACACCCATGCACACACTCATACACCCATACTGTCCTGCACACATGCTGTCTTCAACACATACAAACAGGGAGTCGCTCATTCATGCACCTAACTACGTAATACCCCCACTGAACCATACAGACACTCAGACACTCATACTGGTACTCAAAAAACCAACTAATAACATATATAGACACTCATGTAGCTACTCACCAACCCATGCAGCCACTTATACACAAAGTGAGAGACTGATACAGATATTTACATATTTAAACATTACACACTAAGCCATGTATTCACTAAGATATACTTAATCAGTCAGTTATACAATCAATTTTTCAAAAACAAATCATCCATTTCGACACTTATATACCCATTTATTCTTCCATCGACCTTGAGATATACATATATAAAACATATTTAATTTTCAGAAAAACACACATTCACTGGATGATGTCATCAGTGATGTCATCAGTGATGTCATTTGAGATGTCATGAGTGATGTCATGAGTGATGTCACTGACCATGTCATGAGTGATGTAATATGTGACGTCATCAGCAGTGCATTGCGGGCGTGCGAGTTATAGTTAGCTGAACTAACTATAACGGGGGAATTTCAATGGTTTTCTATGAGTGAAAAGTCCAGCTAACTATAACGCCCCTGAAACCTATGGTTTTTTTCAGTGATATATATATATATATATATTCACTGAAAAAACCATAGGTTTCACACATGTTATAGTTAGCTGGACATTTCACTCGTAAAAAACCATTGAAATTCCCTCGTTATAGTTAGTTCAGCTAACTATAACTCGCGTGACCGCAATCCACTGCTGATGACGTCACATATTACATCACTCATGACATGCTCAGTGACATCACTCATGACATCACTGATGACATCTCCAATGACTATAACTATAATGGGGGAATTTCAATGGTTGTGTACGAGTGAAAAGTCCAGCTAACTAGAACGCCCCTGAAACCTATGTTTTTTTCACTGAATTTCTAAGGTTTTTTAAATGCTAATTGCTAACAATACACTGCCTGAAACCTATGGTTTTTTCTGTGAATTTCAAAGGTTTTTTAAATGCTGATTTCTAACTATGTGACGTCATCAGCAGTGGATTGCGGTCGCGTGAGTTATAGTTAGCTGAACTAACTATAACGGGGGAATTTCAATGGTTTTTTACGAGTGAAATGTCCAGCTAACTATAACATGTGTGAAACCTATGGTTTTCTCAGTGAATTTGCAAGGTTTTTTAAATGCTAATTCCTAACTATAACGTGTGTGAAACCTATGGTTTTTTCAGTGAATTTGCAAGGTTTTTAAAATGCTAATTCCTAAGTGTGAAACCTATATCTTCCATAATCTTCTAAACAGTTTTTTTTTAAAAAGTTTCTCACGGTGCGCGCACCGTTTCCGTGTGCGCATGCGTGCGTGCTCCGTGCGCGCACGGCAAGTCATGTGATTATGAAACAACACTTTTCATTGGTTCAAAGTAGTTTCAGTTCCAGAATCTTCCAACACCACACCCACTCCCCTCATTAATACTTCTTATTTCCTGGGAGAAGGTGCTGAACAGCTTTTCCTGCACCTGAAAATGGCAGAACAGGAGACTTCTTCAGGGAGTGAGGAGGAGACCTTTGTGCCCCCAAGGCAGAGGAAACAAAAGGACTCATTTATTTGGCAATTTTTTACTTTTCCAGAGGGTCTGAAGAAGGTGAATGCTCCTTTAAGAGGAGCAACTCGTTAAGAGACGAGTTAAGTCCCAATGTGGTTACCAACTTGATAATTCTCAAAAGTGGTGGCCGAGCCGGTTTTCGAAGTTGCAAAAACTGCAAAACTTGCAGAAATAGTGTGGATTGTACTGCGGTACATTTTTTAAGCATGAAAAAAGAGTTTATTATGAAAAAAGCTCTTACATGCAATACTATGTACTGCGTCTATGCACTGACCTGTCCCTGTAATAAGGCATATATTGGAAGCACAATTCACCGTGCCAAAAAAAGAGTGCTGGAACATGTTAGGGCAATACGCCATAACAATAGACAGTATCCTGTTGCACGACACTTCTTTGAACAGCATGCGCAGAATGAAAGACTGTTGAAGATGGTGGTAATTGATGCTGTCATGGAGAATGCACGTGGAGGTAACAAACTGCTCCACCTTAGACAATTGGAGTCAAGATATATTGTTGATTTCGAAACAATGTTCCCTAAAGGGCTAAATTCGAGTGAAGAATTGTCTGTACATTTACATAATTAAGTCAAGCTGTTATGTGTTGTACACATTGTTGCTGTTGTGAATCTGATAGACTTTGCACTAAAATTAGATTTTATTGTATTTTTCAGGGATTGGTATCGAGAAAACGATTTTTGAAGTGGACATTGATGAACTTGACCAGTTGAGCTATGTGCAACTACACTACTTTGTTATAGTTTTGTACAGTTTTGCATAATGCCCACTGGGGCTAAATTAGGGGCATGGTGCATTACATATCCGCACACCTTGAGTCATTAAGATCGGACCGTATCATGTTTGCCCACTGGGGCATGATTGTGATATACTTTGTGTAGGTTACGTTTTACGCAATTCTGTGAATTTCTGTACGATTATTACGAGTGTGTGCAGTGAAGCTTCGCTGGTACACACCGCGTAAGCATAGCCTTGGGGGGGGGTGTATATATATTATATTGAATACTCAAGCACCATTGAACAAATTGAAATCACGCTATTTTGCCTTTATTTTCAGGTTTAAAAATGATGTGCTGTTGAGTATTATTAGTCATTAACAAGTACAGTGCTAAGATGGCCGCCACTTTACCAATTTGCTTTCTCTCTCATCTGCGATTGTGTTTTGATGAGTCTGTTGTTTGTTTTGTGGATAATGAATTGTATTTAACTTTAACAAAAAAACTTTGCGGTAAGCGTGAACAAGGCGAAAGCTGTAACGCGTTGTGTTTGCAGTTCAATAAACCAACTCTAAAACTGCAAATCTCCTTGGTGTCCGTGAATACTTTTGGATTTGAAAGTGTGGTGTTTGATATTTGGGGCTACCGATTACCCCGGAAAGGACCGTCCTGGCAGACAGCCTTCACTTTATCGGAACTGTGCTGCAAATATATATATATATATATATCTATATATATATATATATATCTCTCTCTATTACCTACTGGCGGTCGCCAGTAGGTAGTTATAGTTAGGACCACGTTTCCATAGGAAATCTGCAACATTCTATTTTGAATAACTTTGGCGCCGGTCGACGAATCCTCGCGAATTTTTCAAAATAGGTGGGGCGCTACGCTCCGCTCCTACCCTGAAAGTCTCGGGGGGATTCGTCAAGCGGGGGCTGAGATAAAAGGGGGGTCCCAAAACGCGTTTTTCCCATGCATTTTTCCATAGGACCTTTAGACAGGGCTACAGCCCGAACGGCTGAACAGAATTACTAGAAATTTGGCAGAGAGGTAGTCCTCAGGTCAAGGAAGTGCCTTTTGTAGGTTTGGTGTAAATCTGTTCAGTAGATTCTGAGAAAATAGCCTTTAAATCAATATATATATCTGAGCCAGCTTACGGTGCGCTTACGGTACGCTTACCGTACGCGTACGGTGGCGTGCGCGAGCGCGATTCTGATTGGCTCTTAGATCTTAGTAAACATTCGAATCGGCCGAAACCAGGAAGCGGCGGCCGCCATTTTCTCTCTCGCACTGAGAGTGATGTTTAAAATATAAAGCACAAAAACATGTAAAGGGGCTGTTTAGACAGCTCCCACACACATAGCAATGTTGAGGGAGTCCCCAAAGATCCCCCAAGGCCAAAAACGGAATTTTTATTTTTTCGCTAATTTCGCCGATTACGCTTACCGTACGCGTGTACGTTAAAAAATTATAAAAAAAAAAAAATTAGCCACACTCTCCCCACCCCGTGTGCAATTGGTGATCGAAGGGCACCAATTGTGCATGGCTTATTAAAGAAGAGTTAAACTAAAATATTAAAAAAAAAAAATAAAAAAAAAAATTATCCACACTCTCTCCACCCCGTGTGCAAATGGTGCCCGAAGGGCACCATTTGTGCATGGCTTATAACATATATACGAAAAATTAAAATATTACCTTTCAAAACGAAGTGCATCATATGTCCTCCATGTGCGCACGGTGCGCGAAGCGCATCGTCCGTACATGGCCCATCTAGCGTAACGTGGGCACGCGGTGCGCGTAGCGCACCGTGTGCCCACCGTGCGTGCACGGCACTAACTGCGTAAAGTGGGCGCGCGAAGCGCACCGCGTGCTCACTGTGCGCGCACGGTGCGCGAAGCGCACCGTGCGCGCACGGAACGAACTGCGTTAAGTGGGCGCGCACGCCACGAATGGCGTAAAGTAACTTAGCATTTAAAAAACCCTACAAATTCACTGAAAAAACCATAGGTTTCACACACGTTATAGTTAGGAATTAGCATTTAAAAAACCTTGCAAATTCACTGAAAAAACCATAGGTTTCACACATGTTATAGTTAGCGGAAATTTTACTGATAAAAAAACAATGAAATTCCCCCGTTATAGTTAGTGCAGGCAACTATAACTCACGCGACCGCAATCTTCTGCTGATGACATATGTGTCTTTATGAGAAAAAAATATTTGTAATATATGTATAGCTAAAAATGTATGGAAGAAGACATGGGCAAATAAGTGTCTAAATACAGTATTAGCATCAGCAGAGGATTGCGGTCGCGTGAGTTATAGTTGCCTGCACTAACTATAACGGGGGAATTTCATTGTTTTTTTATCAGTAAAATTTCCGCTAATTATAACATGTGTGAAACCTATGGTTTTTTCAGTGAATATATATATATATATATATATATATATATATATATATATATATATATATATATATATATATATATATATATATATATATATATATATTGGCGCTCTTTTTCTTTGAATCCCAAGAAAATCTGCACTTGCGGGGACATTCAAAAGATGTTTATTTATCCAGCAACAAATGCGTTTTTGCGGTCTGCCTTCCTCGGTGTTACTGCCTGAAGCGACCTTATTTTAAATGTTACCATATGTGTATTATAATTGAAAAGGGACCAACACATGGGCCATGGGCAGCGCCATCTTGCAATGCCTAAAACCATTTGTTGTTTATCGTATATCCGTATATCAATAATTACACATGCTTGATGCATCAAACCAAGATGTTACGTTTCATTTGATATTCAAAATCCACTTATCAATATTTCAATTGTTATTGCTCGAAATTCATTATTACAAATTAATCAGTTTTGACTGCATTAATTCATATAGCCACATAAAAGCCACATAATTTGATTTGATTTTTATGATGAGAATCCATCGCAATTTCGCACAAACAAATTAAGCCATATATCGGCCTGAGCAACAATGTTGCATCCTGGTATCTTACTATTTTTGCCGTGGATCGGCCATGGTCCCTTCATAACAATGTCATACGTATACACACTTTGTTAAACACTAATCATACTTTGACACATGTTTACGGAGATTACACACCTCATAACGCTGTGTGTAAGCAAAACATTTGTTGTAGCAACATTCATACATTTAAGTGTACTGCCAGCTCTTCCCCATTGTTTCATCCCTTGGGGAACTTTGTTTGCAAATCCACAATGTAGCGTGACTCCAACCTGCGTAAAGTTGAAATTCTATCACCACCTCTGATTTTTTCTGGCACATAATCTAACCCAAAGTATTGCAGCAAATTTCTGTTGCTCTTATGCTTATCGGCATAATGCCTAGCTACTGGGTATGATGCATCTTTTTTCGATATGGCCCTAAGATGTTCTAGTATTTTTATTTTCAGTGGATGAATTGTGCTGCCTATATATCTTAGCCCACATGGGCACATTAGACAGTACACAGAATACACAGTGTTGCAAGTAATGAACTTGGTTATGGGTCTGCTCTTATCAATGTCCGGTATGTTGTAGGACAGGACTCTTTTACTGTTGGAACAGGCTTTACACTTACGGCATGGATAAAAACCATGCATCTCTTTTAAAGTGCTTATTCTCTGGGGTATTTTATGAAGGTGACTTCGTACCAGCATGTCTTTTAATGATCGTGCCTTTTTGAAGGTGATCAATGGATATGCTGGGATTTCACTAGTAATGGTGTTATCTGTTTTTAGAAAAAGCCAGTTCTTTTTCAACATACGTTTCAGGTCATTTGCTTTGGCCGAATATGTTGTAATCATCCTAAACGTCCCATCATCTGTCGTTTTGGAGATATTCTTGCCTTTGTTCGTCAATAATTGACTTCTAGGGATTCCTTTTACTTTATTCAATGTTTTTTCAAGTAATGCTGAGTTGTAGCCTCGTAGGGTAAATCTAGCCATACATTCTCTGGCAGCAACCTCAAAATCGCAGTCCCTAGAGCTATTCCTTCTTATCCTTATGAGCTCACCATAGGGAATGCTGTATATCAATTTAGGCGAGTGGTTACTGGTTGCAAATAGTGTCGAATTCCCTGCTGTTGATTTCCTATACAGGGTCGTATTGAGTCTTCTTGCTGATACAAACACTTTCAGGTCCAGGTAGTCCACTGCCACTGGGCTGACTGTACCTGAAAAGTGCAGGTTTACATCATTGCTGTTCAAAACTTTAATGTATTCAAAGGCTGTTTCAGGAGTGCCCTGCCACACTATGAAAAGATCATCGATATATCGATACCCAGCAAGAACCTTGCCATTTTCTGTGCCACACTCATAGGACCTGGACACCTGCTCCTCCCACCAGCCCACGAACAAGTTTGCGTAGCTGGGAGCGAAGCAGGTGCCCATCGCGGTTCCTGAGGTTTGTTTGAAATATTTATCTTCAAATAGAAAAATATTGTTGGTTAGACAGAACCTAATAAACTCAACCAGCATGAGATTGTGCTCTGCGAATCGAAACAGTTGCTTGTTAAAATAAACTGAATGGCTTTCAAACCATCTTCATGGTTTATGCAAGTATACAAACTTGTGATGTCTAACACCAATAATTGCTATGAAGAATCCCAAGACATTTCAGCAATTTTGTTTAAAAAGTCTTTTGTATCCCTTACATATGATGTTAACTGGACAACGAATGTGAAAAGAAAATGGTCGATAAACATAGATAAATGTTCGGTGAGACTTCCTTTGCGATGACACTATCAGTCTCCCAGGTGGGTGAATGCAGCCTTTGTGTAGCTTGGGAATATGATAAAATGTGGGAGTCACTGGGTTCAAATTATGAAGAAACAAATGTTCTTCAGTTCCTAACATCGACTTCTTATACCACTTTTTGACAAGAATATCATAGTTCTGTATACTTTCCTGATATACTTCACGTGTAGTTTGTTCATAATGCTTGCCATCTGACAACTGGGGCAAGGCTTCATCACAGTATTGAGTCCTAGTCTGAAGAACAATGTTCCCACATTTATCTGAAGGCTTAATTATTATTGATGTATCCTGCAAAAGATTGTCTATTGCCACTTTACCTTCTTTAGTTACATTGCTTTTATTGGACCCTTCATCTTCTTGGATCTAAATTTTAGCAAATCATTGTTCATAGCTTCCGAAAATACATCAATAGCGTCGAGTGGCATCTGCAGTATGAACTGAGATTTCGGCTTAAAAGGACTCTCCTCAATTTTGTGCTCAACTCCCACCTGCTTTGCACTTTGTGCAATGTCCTCAATATTGTCACAGACATTTCCTTCTACCTCATTGCGAAGATTTTCCAAGAGTTCTACGGCTGGTAAAGCATGTACAGTTAACATGTCAGTAGCTGTCAACTTAAAGCTACTTTTCTTGTGTCTTTCATCAATGGTCTTAATTTAAAATACTTGTGTAACTTTAGCTTACGTATAAACCTAAAAAGATCAGTCCTTGTTTGCGTGTATTCTAAATGACTGCTGGGGCAGAACGTCACTCCTAAAGTCAATACTTTCACTTCCATCTCCGTTAAGACTCTTGGTGTAAGATTGACTACTGTCAGGTTCGATGTTTCCATTATCGCTTGTTGGTCCTCCTGTTGCGTGAGCACCATCCGGGCACCTTGCATCTTCCTACCCCCTCCTGCCCTTCGCATTTTTCGGTGGGATTTTTGGGCGGTTTGTTCTTCCCCCCTCATAACCATGATTAGCGGATTATCTGGAACTCGTCATGAAAAGGGGTTGTTGTTCTCACACTTGTACTTGATGTAATTGTGTTTTCTTTGCCTGAGTCATTCTCCGTAATGTCAGATTCAGAGGTTTCTACTCTTAGATTCACCACCTTGTTCGATCTTTGCCACCGTTCTTTTCTTGGGCCATCACATTTCTTTGCGAAGGTTAGAACCCTTCCTTGTAAATAGTAGTTTTCATCCTGCTCAAATTTTTCTTGTTTTCTTGACTTGATCTTTTGTTTGTATTTTAGCATCCGTGCCTTCATTTGGCTTTGCAACTCCTCCAATTTGTTCTTATCATCTTCCTTCATTAGTTCATCTTCCAATTCTTTGATTTCATTCAATGGCTTTTCCAGATCACTCCAGGCATATTTTACTAATATACTTAGTGTACCTTGGCAAAATTGTGCGGTATGTTCTGCCCATTCTGAGAGTAAAAGCGGGTCCGGATTCTAATAGGACAGGACCGTATACACTCGTATTGGCAACATGGTGGACGTATGCCCATTCAGCCGCACTCGCGCTGTAGGATCCGTGTACAATAACCGGATCCAATTCGATAAAAGGGACACCCATGCAATGTACAATTGTAAATAAGTAGGTCCAGGAAATCAAATCAAAAGCCTTGGCGGTGTCTAAGAGAACCGCCACCGCAGGCAGTGATGGTTCTAGCACATGCAACGCCGCAAAGAACGTGCATAAATTGTGGGATGTCGAACGTGCAGGCATAAACCCAGATTGATCTGGCAGAACCATAGTAGGTAGTAGCAATCGCAGACGGGTAGCCAATACCTTTGCTAGAATCTTAACGTCAGTGTTCATAAGTGATAAAGGTCGATACGAGTCACAACTATGTGGCGCCTTACCAGGTTTCAGCAGCGTTATTATTAATGCTTCTCGCATAGTAGCTGGCAGACATTTTTGCTCATATGCGTCGAGATATAGCTCATGCAAGCATGGTGCCAGTAAGTCAATATATTCTTTATAAAACTCGGCTGGCAGACCATCTGTGCCCGTAGCCTTCCCGTTCGGTAGCGCCTTAATAGCATCCCGTATTTAATCAATCGTGAGCTGGTGCATTAAAATATCTTGCTGCCCCGCGAAAGCCAGACCAGTGCGATATCTTCTAAGCAGTGTGCAATATCTGTTTCCCCCGCTGTCTTACGTGTTGCATACATGGCCTGATAATATCGCACAAATGTGTCAAGTATCCCTGCCGTGTCATAGTGTATAGTACACTCATCATCTACAATCTTAGCTATGTGTGTGTTTCTCCATGGCTCTGAAATTTTGTTGGCTAACGCTCTTCCCGGTCTTCCCCCTTCTCCATAATATCTTGCCGCCCATTGTCGTGACAAATGACGCACCTCCTGATCCGCCATATCATTGTGTTCTGTGACCTTGCTCCTGATAGTTGCTAGAGTAGCGGGATCCGCCATAGCCTCATGTTCACGTTCTAATCGGCCCAGTTCCTGTTCTAGTGTCCTCATAGTACCACATAAAGACCGAAGAACCCCAGCTTGTAAACTTATGCAGACGCCCCGTATTGTCACCTTAAAGGCTTCCCAAAAAGTTCCCACATTGTCTACAGACCCTTTATTGTGTTCAAGATATTCAACTATAGCTTCTCTCACCCCTTCACAGAAGACTTGATCTAACAGGGAGGAAGACTGAAGACGCCATTGAAATCGTGTAGGCGTGTGCGTGGGTATGTTCATATTGAGCAGGACAGGGGAATGATCTGAGAGTGTCTTAGGTAGATGGCAAATATCAGTGGTCCATGAATGAATATCCGTTGTCGCAAACCAAAAATCAAGACGTGACCAGGAATGATGCACATATGAATGACACGTACCTTCCTTTAGACAAGGGTTGCGCAGTCGCCAAAGATCCAATAGGCCCAAGTCTCTCATGTCATTAGTGACAGAGAGTGCTGCCTTTTTAGGTGTGACCTCTGCTGAGGTCATACGGTCCTCCCCAGGCACCAGTACAACATTGAAATCTCCCCACAAACAATAGTAGATGGAGCCAATGTATGCAATTTACCCCACATCGTCTCAAAAAACCCTGGGTCATCTATATTAGGCCAACAGAGGTTTACAATCGTCACTCGTGTGCCACACAATATGCCCTGCACCAGGATATACCTCCCCATATCATCCTTGTCAACATGCATAAGTTTGAAGGGGGTGCCTTTCTTAATCAGTATCATAACACCCCTCGCATAGGAGGAGTAAAAGGATACTATCCGCACACCCACCCACCTAGTGGCCACTGCTTCCGCTGCATGCGCGGTGAGATGGGTTTCTTGTAATAGTGCTATGTGTATACTGTGACCGTCTAAATATGCCAGGACCTGCCTTATCTTTTTAGGATTATTCAGGCCTCTAACATTCCATGTCAACTATGATATAGTAGCGTTCTTAATCTCTGCCATTCCGCTCAGCATCTAATGCGTCAGCCCGCCATTTGACATTTCCCAATCGTGTACATGCCATCGTCAATTTACACAATGTGCCCAACTTATTATTATTCGTGTACAGTTCCCCAACAGTTCCCCCCTCCCACTTCAGCATCCCAATTATGCTAAAAATCCCACAGCAAACCGCAAACTCACAATCATACTGCAACATGCCATACAACAACAGAAAATAAAGCGCATCCAAAGTTGCGCCCAGAATAACGTAAACTAATGTGGGGTACTCCCTACAGGGGGGGTCGCCAGAAGCCGCCAACCCGCAAGATAGAACCAGGGGGGTCAAGGTATGTATATAAACTACCGCCATCCAGGGATAACCACCAGACGCAGCACATAGAAAAAGGAATACATTTTGCAACCTGAAATGATACATTATCAGAGCATTGCATGTGCCAAAACATCAATATTCAGAACAGCACATAAAAACATTTTGCATTTAAAAAAGATAGGACTAAAGGTGATCAACATTTTAAACTTTGACTTTGCAAACAACCATTTTGGCGAATCAATCTCCATACGTGCAACAGTTTATAATGAGCTACAACTGTATTGTGCCCTTAGTAAATAGCTCACGTAGTCAGTCCTCAGTGTCTGCATCATTACCGGCTGCTCACATTGTCTCTTGCTTCTCGATCTGTCGTGCATACTGCAAAGCGTCCTTGGGTGTCGCGAAGATCTTGGCCTTTCCCTTGTAGTGAATTCGAAGACGTGCCTGGTACAACATGGCATATTGAATCTTCATAGACTGCAGCTTCTTTTTCACTGGATGAAATTCTTGTCACGACTGTGGCACCGATGCCGTAAAATCTGGAAACAGGGCAATTTGCATGCCTTGATGCGAAGTGGTGCCATTTTCCCAGGCCAGTCGTAGCGCCACATCCCGGTCACGATAATTGAGTAACTGGGTAATGATGGGACGCGGCAGCGCCCCAGGCACCAGATTGGGTGCCAGGGATCTGTGCGCACGTTCCACCACCATCATGGCCGAGAAGTGCTCCGCACCAAACATATCCTTCAATAGATTTTTGACATACAGTTCCATGGGGCCTGTATTCATTGACTCGGACACCCCAGTAATCCGTAAATTATTATGGCACGATTTGGCCTCGAGATCTTCATTTTAAGCCTGGATTACTGCTAAATATTTTTCCATACTGGTACATGATGCACAAACCACCTCCATCTGGTCCTCAGTAGTAGAAATACGCTGTTCTGCCTCAGAGATACGTGACCCATGTTTATCAAGTTTGGCCGACATGCTGTCCATACACAAATTAAGATTATCAATCTTGCTGTCGCTCGCCTGCAGGCTTTGTTGCATAGTGAGCATCTTCCACTCCAGCCGACTGCCAGTACCCGCACCCAACTCCAGTTCCGTGTCCGACATTGCAGGAGCCTGCGATTTCGTGATGCATCGAGTCTCAAAACTGAGTTTCGCTTGTTGCTTGTCCGTTTTGCCCATGCTTTCTGTAAAAACCAAAGTAGTATCACAGTCGGAATAATGCACGGCCACCCGTAGCTCAACACGAGATCCGCGACAGGCTACACCCAAGTGGCGCAACACTGCCAGAAGATGACCAGTCTGTAAGAAGCTGTGCAGCAGTACAATATCGTAATCCTCCGCAGTAGAGAGATCAGGGTGGTTTGTGGGTAATTCAGCGCCGGGTAGCACTATTTATTGCCAGTAAACACTGCCTCACAGTGCCAGAACACGGGCAGTCAGTCATCTAGACCTCGCAACGAGTGGAAGCAGTTCAACGCATGTCCGCACAGCTACTATCTCAGTGCCTCACCCTGAGCACAGGTAGGTGTCCACCACTTACCCCTAGGTAGCAGTTAATCACTCAGTGTATTGTTCAGCATGGAGAAACGAGCAAGCAAGCCTCAGGAGTGCCGGGCAGGAAAATGGACATGTGCAGCAATCATGAGCAATCAGGAGGGCAGTATCAGCGACTGACCAGGGGCAAATGAGGCCTAACGAGGAAAAGACACCGGAGCCGCCCTATGCTGAAAAGCGGCTCTGCAAGACACCTAGAGAAGAGGCGTCCTCACCACGTATTGCATTCGATCTTATTACAAAGGCCGGCAGGATGTGCCACTCACACAGCTGCCGAATCTTAATGCAGCACGTCCACTAGCCTCAGGCCGCAATATACGGGTGTATCATCATGCCGCAATCAGCAGCGCAGTTCTGCAATGTCCAGCAGCCCGTTAGGCAAGGGTCCGCTCGCCACCTCACCACAGCGCTCCTGTATCTATCCCAGGCGCTACCGCGCCACCCAGCCAGCCACCGTGCGCACACGCCCAGAGCAGGGTTGGTTCGCACCACGCGGTGCTCCGATGTCAGCAGTCTAGTCCAGCTGAGCGCACGCAGCACAGCAACAGCCCTTACCACATTAATGTCAGGAAGTCAGGTGCACGGTGGAGGCAGGTTCAGGTGTGCAATCGATCAGGAACAAGGCGCAGCAAGCCAACACAGCTCAATCCTTTCGCCGATAACTTGCGGGAGCCACCATTTTGTAAGATAAACGTCTCCGCCTCTAACTCCGCACAGCAACCCTGGGGCACAACGCCGGTGCTAGCAAAGAATTCCTCTTGTGAAGTGCAGCCCAGTTAATATCTTTGTTCCGCTGGATGGTGGCGATTTCAGCAGGATTTTAGCTGAATGGTGACCTCGACGGACAGAGAAGCACTAAGGTGCGGCCATCTTGTGTCGGGCTCACTAGCACCCCCCCCCCCGCCCCTCCCCCCCCAGCAGGATTTCATTTGAATATGCTGGAGGGCAACATGTCACAATCTAATTATTGGCTATTGTGGCAGGGGACCTTCTTTGGAGACGGGGTACTTTGTGGAAATATGGATTTTTCTGATCAGTTATGTCCCCTATCTTGGACCCCAACGGTTTCATGTATGAATCACAAGTACATGTATGCTCCCTCCAGTTCCAGTTATGAAGACGCAAATACATGTGCGTCCACCGTTAACATGTCCTCTTTCAGATCCGCCATGAATAGGCCGGATATTCCATTCCTAAGTACAAAAGGCCACCGCCTTTATATGGTTCACTTATGCCATTTTTACAGTCCAGGCAAGTAGGCCCTGATTCTGTCATCAAGCTTTTCTTGCTTTCTGCCTCTGAAAGCTCCAGTCTGAGCCTGCATCTGCGACCATGAACTTTGTCTCATTCTCTGCGCGGCTCACGAAGCCTGACATCAGCTTGCTGCCTGCCAAGAACTATATTTCACCTTCGAAATTATCTGCTCCGTTCCCTGCCCAATGCATTCCTGTCTAGTAGTTTAAGTAAACATTCTTCCAGCTACCGAGCAAAGGCCCGGCTTCTCTGTCTTTATGCAAGTAATTCATAGCCCTATTACCATGGAATATTCCTACCCCCTCGCATCTAGTGTAGACACTTAGACGCTTGTACACGCACTAACAGTCAGTATAGTCAGTATAGAATAAGATTCTACTCTAAGAGACCTCTCTTCTGGATAACATAGTTCTTTAAACATAGGATGTTAGATATGATTTGGGATTAGGTTGACTTGACCCTCCAGACTTCTGTCGCCACATGTAGAGCTAAATGTCAAGTCCCCTTCACCCCCTAGTTGCACGTCAATCACACGTCATGCTGCTGCGCGCGCATATCTGCCAAGTATTTCTGCTGACATTGCGAAATTCTTTCATGTAACCACCCTCTTATGACATCACATCTGATGACGTTCTTTAAATCACTCCCAGTTACGCCTATTTTTGCTACGTACGAATACATTATCACCACTATCAATTGTTACGCCTCTTGTATTTGCTTCACTGTAATGCCTATTGTATAAAAGTAATTGATTGTCAATAATGTATGTACTTCACTTCCTGAACCTCCGTGGTGATGGAACCTGGAGCAACCGATTATAATCGACCACTGGAATAAAGCCCATTCCGAACCTCTAATACCACGGATTCTGCCTCTTATTTACTGAGCTATTTTATTATGTTTCTGTATCAAATTAAGTCCCGGTAATTAAATTATTTACCACAAGAATGGCGCCCGAACAGGGACACTTTCTCATCTCACGCGCCGGCGGTGCGTTGCAGGCCCGGTCTCCTGCCACAGCTGGACAGACAACAACGCGTACCAGCAGGATTTCCTGTATCTCCCTCCGGTCAAGCGGGGGCGACTGAGGCTGCGATCAACACCCAGACGAGGCGGTGAGAAGTGCGAAGTATCCCGACCAGAGCCTAGCTGAGAGAGCAAGATCCGAGGTATACAGAGGCCCACCAGTTTCCGAAGTCCCAAGTCGAGTCCGGTGTCCGAAGTGTTCGAGTCGAGTCCAGTCCGGTTCAAGTTCAGTCCAGTTTCCGAGGCCTTCCGTTCCGAGCTACCCGGTGAGTACCATTACTGGGGAGGCGTTCTGGCGTGCACATAAGTTGTGCCGGTCCAGACGGGTTTGGGTACACAAATCCGGTCTGCACTGTTTCAGCAGTGTATCTGTACTGTTTAGCAGTATATCTAGTATATCAAGTATATCAATTCAGAATAATTCAGTTCAAGTCGAGTATTATGTTTAGTGATTAAGTTTTCCTTAGATCGTCATCATCATTGTTGCTCAGTTAAATGTTAAATGTTAAATGTTTTTAGTACGTTCTGCATATTGTGGTATGAATGACTGTTCATTTTTGTGTTTACTGTATTAAGTTTGTTCAAGATCAAGTATCAGATCAGTTTTCAATATGCCGCTCTTTTCGAAATTAAGACAGATCACAACTAGAAAGGGGGTACTCGAAGAAGCCGTTCCTATTCCTCCTAGGGACACTCCAGGGTACTTCATGTATCATAAACATGGCTTAGACGCTATATTATTTCTTGATTTATGGGTAGACTACACCAAGGAATTACCAGAAAGTCAGAGGTGGCCCGCAGCTGGGACCTGGGATGCAGAGTGCATCGTGAAAGTAGAGGAAGAATTATGGAAAAAGAAAGCTAGACAATCACAGAAAGACGCCATTGAATTATGGCGTAAAGAATCGTATAGACGTACAGAAAAAGCACGTAGACAGGAAGAGAAGAGTAAAGAGAATTCAAATGAAGTCCGAGAAAATCTATTAATTGAAGAAGGTGCACGAGTGAAATCAGAACAAATGGACAGACAAAGAAATGCCCTTATGAAAGGTATGTATCCCCTTCTGGCCGAAGGATTACCTAAGGCTACTGCGGGGATACCAAAAGACTTGCCACCCCCATTATTTCCAATAAAGGTACATCCTAAGGGGCATCCTAGAACCGCAGAAGATGTTTTTCTTTCCTCATATTTAGATGACGCAGCTCCCGAGTATGCTAATCCCGCCCCGCATAGACCGCCTGCCAGGGATATTCAACGCCAAGAACAAGTACCGGTATCCCTACAGCAACAAGTCCTGACACAAGTTCCGGCAAGCACATCTGTTTCTGCATCTGTTCCTACAGCTACTTCTATAGCTGTGTCCACACCTATAGTTGCTGTATCACGTTCAACGAACCCTTTCACACCCGATACCCCAGACGGGGCTACCGGAGGTGCTACCAATATTTTTTCTACGCCACCCAGAATAAATAAACTTACTTTTCAAGAGTCAGCACATTCACGTACCCCCAAACTCATAAATGCCCGTACGCTTAAGGAACTTCTTATAGATTGTAGATATGACCCTGTGCCCGGAAAAGAGGACGAAATGACCCTGGCATCATTACGTATCAGACGAGCCGCGGTGTATTTAGGGAAGTTACCAGGAATGACTGCGCATCTAGATAATATATACCATTTTGTCCAAACAGGGCGAGATTCTGAATGTATTAACAGAGCTATGGAATACCAGAAAGTGGAAATACAGGGGGATCTGTTACGTTTCCTCATAAATTGTGTGATCAGAAATCAAGACCGACCGGGGGTAGACCCGGAAGCAATGCAAATTCTTACCAGATGGAGCCAGAATATATCAGAAGGGAGACATGATAAGCAAAACTGTATAATAGCCATGTGCCGAAAGATCCGTAAAGAAATAGAACGCCTACACGAAGAAAGATTAGCGGTAGACCAGTTTGAACAAAATGAGGAGGAGGAAGGATCAGGACTGCCCACAGGACAGTCAGAAACTATAGCCTATGTAGGTAGAGGAAGATCTTGTAATAGTACTAGATGTCTTACTGACCCGATACGTCCGATATGTCTAGAAAATAACAGGAATTTTCAAACACCTATAATAAATATAAGGTCCCCCGAGCACTCATTCCAAACCGCTGACAAATCACTCCGAGAACGAAGGGGTTATCATTTTCTCGATTCTATGGATGAACAAGAATTAGCCAGGTCAGCCGTTCAATGGGTTGACAGTCCCGGAAAGTATGATGATGATACAGTAGCACACACATTTTTGAATCTCACCCCAGCTGAACAGCGTTTAGCTGGGATTTATATGATTCAACAACTCCTTATACTATATCAGAGTCAGCATTCAGATCCTGGTCCTTTACCTGAAATACTGACTGAATTACTCAAGAATAGATGGAGAGGTTCAGGTACTAAGTTAATTAAAGAAATACTAGAATCAAGAAAGCAGTACATTCTTTTTGTATGCCCAGAACATGTCTCATTGCCCATCAAGGAAAGAACCACGTATTACATGGACAGACAGAATCCCTTACGAGAAGTACACCCAATAAAAGGCGAGGACAATGAGTTTAAACGCGTATTTGTATATACGCCCATATCGAAAATAGAATTGTTAGAAATGAAGAAAGTGGTACCCAGTCATGACAAAGACCCAGCGGGTTTTCACCGAGAAATTAAAGACATGTTACTCATGGGAGAGTATACCTATCCCGACATTATGACCATATTAAAGGTATTGATGCCTGCTGGCATTTATGAAAAACTCAAGGAAAAAGAGTGGGAGGTGGGAGACCAAAAGATAGACTGGACAGCATTAGAAAATGAAGAAAAGGCCCGAGGTCCAGGTTCGGGGCTTGGGGACAAAACTAAAGCACTGCCAGGTTTACTAGTACAGGTATTGCCACGTTTATTAACCACGAAAAAGGAAGACTGGGGTGCAATTTCAGCCTGTAAACAAAAGCAAGATGAAGACACTAGTGATTTCTATGCACGATTTGAAAAATGTTTTGGTATAAATAGTGGCATAAAAGCAAGTAGCGAATCATACCCACATCTGTTTGTGACAAAATTAGTTGAAAATTCTTTGCCCCAAGTGAAGAATAGAGTATTAAAATTCGAGAGTACCTGGCAAGGTAACACCCCATCACAAATGTTACAAATGTTACAGTATCATCACAATAGAATTAGAGAGGAACAAGATCATGAACAAAGACGCATGAAAGACACGAAAATGAAAATGCTAGTCTCCCAGACAGTTCCAGCTGAAGGACATAAAAAGGGTACGACACATTCCGGTGATTCAGCAGGACCTGTAAAAGGGACATGCAACTATTGTAAACAACCAGGTCATTATGTACACGATTGTCCAGTCCTGAAGCGTAATATCGCCACAGGTATTACAAAAGAAAGACCACGGCCACTTAGACAGGATCAGAATGAACAAGGAGCCCCACAGCATGCGCAGTCCATGCCAGCTCCACCACAGTCTATACAGTTTGTGCCAGCTGCACCAGCGCTGCCTGCTGCTGCCACACAAACCACGACACGACAGCTGTACCAGACCGCACAGTATGACTATCCTGATTACCAACGATACGCATGAACCAGCCTAGAGAGGGAAGTTGACTTACCCCTTATCGAGGTCCCAGTAGACCAAGAAGGACCTTATGTACATAGTGAATTATTAGGCCAAGACAGAAAATTTTTACTCGATACAGGGGCAAGTCGAACAACTATAAAACGTAGTGAAGTTCCAGGGGCACCCCTCTCAGGCTCACAGAATATTTCCCTTGGTTTTTCAGGAAAACCTATTGTTAATGAAGTATCACAGCCTCTTCCACTTACGATAGGACCTTTGACCCGAACTACAGATTTATTGCTTACTAAATCATGTCCAGAAAACTTGTTAGGAATAAAAACACTGAAAGCTCTAGGAGCTATAATATGTTGTTCTCCGGAAGGAGTACGATTGTTTTTACGTGATTTTAAAGGTCATTATGTGTCTAGAGACATGGATCCCCGATTGCAGACTTTACCTACACATCTATGGGCACAAGGCCCTACTGATGTTGGTTGCATGAATATTACACCATATCGAGTCACACTAAAGGCAGGAGTGGTACTACCACGAATGCGACAATACAAGTTACCACCAGATGCTGTAGTGGCTTTACTACAAATCATTGACGAGCTTATTGCCCAAGGAGTGGTTGTAGAAACAGACTCCAATGTATGTAATTCACCGATAATTCCGATTCTCAAACGAACAGATCCGAAGGCCCCGCCAGTATATCGATTGGTTATTGATTTGCGCGAATTAAACAAGTGCATTGTGCCACAATTCCCTGTGGTCCCCGATATCTCGACATTACTGACAGCTATTGACTCCGAAGCAACATTCTTTACTGTAATTGATCTCAAAAATGCCTTTTTCAGCGTCCCAATAGATCCGGAAAGCCAATATTTGTTCGGATTTAGTTTAAATGGACGTAGCTTTAAATTCTCCCGCGCACCTCAAGGATTTACAGAAAGCCCCAGCATCTATAGCCAAGCACTAAAAGGAGAACTCGACAGTATCCGCATGCCAGTTAACACTGCTCTGCTTCAATATGTCGATGATCTGCTGATCACCGCTAGAAGCGAACCCGAATGTGAGAAAGCATCACTGACAGTTTTACAATTTCTAGCCGAAAAGGGGCACAAGGTGTCCCCTTCTAAGCTGCAATTCTGTGTCCAGCGAGTTGTTTATCTTGGACACTCGCTGTCCAAGGAGGGAAGGCAGCTTACACCCGACCGCATTCAGTTAATAGCTAATATGCCAATACCCAAGACACAAAAGGAGGTGCGGGCTTTTATAGGCCTCACTTCATATTGTAGGCAGTGGATCCCTCAGTATGCATTTCTAGCAAAACCACTCATTCAGTTGACAACACAGGAGGCAGCCACATCGACTGTTCTCCCTTGGACTCAGGAACATACACAAGCTTTTGAAAGCTTAAAGAAAGCTTTATGTCAAGCACCTGTCTTAGCAACGCCATGTTACAGTAAACAGTTTACACTTTTTGTTACAGAACGCGAAGGTACTGCTTTGTCAGTACTCACACAGGAACAAGCAGGATCACACAAACCGTGTGCTTATTTTTCTAGTACATTAGATCCCGTAGCTCAGGCTCTGCCTGCGTGCCTGAAATCAGTAGCAGCAACAGCTTTAGCAATCAGACAAAGCGATGCCATAGTGTTAGGACATCCATTGACAGTACAAGTACCACATGCAGTAGAGGTTCTTGTGAATAGAACGCAAACACAACACTTGACGATAGCGCGACTTACAGGGTACGAGTTAACATTGTTTCAGCCACATATAGAAATCAGACGTTGTAACACATTGAATCCTGCCACACTTTTACCTGTAATTGGAACAGACCCACTAGCTCATGACTGTATTGATGTTATTACAATCACGACGAAACCCAGACAAGACTTAACCGATGTCCCATTGTCAGACCCAGACCTGACGTTGTATGTAGATGGTTCATGTATGAGAAAAGGTACAGGAGAATTAGTGGCCGCTTACGCAGTCACAACAGATACTGAAATCATTGAAACAAATTGCATAAATACCTTGTCCGCTCAAGCAGCAGAGCTCATCGCTCTAACACAAGCCTGTATTCAAGCCACAAATAAAAAAGTCAACATATACACTGATTCACGTTATGCATTCGGAGTTGTACATGACTTCGGCGTGCTGTGGCGAGAGAGAGGTTATTTAACTTCTCACGGTGCCCACATTCAGCACGGACCCCTCATTCATGCTTTATTAGATGCAATACATCTACCCACTGCAATATCAATTACGAAATGTAAAGCTCATACGAAAGTTACTGATATCATTTCTCAAGGCAATGATTTAGCTGACAGAACAGCTAAACAGACTGCTCAAACTCAAACATCCGACATGACAAAGACAATAGTCCCGACGCCAACACATTGTATGACGGTTAAAGATCCTACTCTTGACGTAATTGATATACAGACACACGCTACACCAGACGAAATAAAGAAATGGATTGAATTAGGAGGGATCCAAACGGATCAAGGATGGTTGATGAAGGAAAAGTCTGTGTGGTTCCTTCCTGATTCAATGGTCCAGGTTATAATTAACACCGTACATAGTCCAGCACATCTAGGAGAAAAAGCTATGCTAGACAGCATTCAACACATTTGGTTCAATAAACATTTACGAGCAGCAGCCAAACAAAAAGTTCGTACCTGTATGATCTGTTGTCAGTTCAACCCAGGAAAAAGCGTTCCCGTAGAACAGGGTGGATTTCATCCTCCTGATCATCCTTTTGAAGTCCTCCAGATGGATTATATCCAGATGGAACGATGTAGAGGATTCAAATATGTTCTCGTAGTTGTTTGTGCCCTTTCCCGTTGGACGGAGGCATACCCGGTTTCAGATTACACTGCCCCGACT
Source organism: Triturus cristatus (assembly GCF_964204655.1). NCBI lineage: Eukaryota > Metazoa > Chordata > Amphibia > Caudata > Salamandridae > Triturus > Triturus cristatus. The sequence goes on from NC_140582.1 coordinate 505,164,792, forward strand.
ACTGCCAAACAGTTGGTTCGAGAATTCTTCCCACGATACGGTTTACCACGTGTTGTTCACTCAGATAACGGCCAGCCGTTCTCATCCGAATTAATGAAACACGTTTCACTTTTGTTAGGCTATCAGTGGAAATTCCACTGTGTCCGACACCCCGAGGCAGCAGGTCTCGTAGAAAGACATAATCAGACTCTGAAAATTAGATTGTCCAAAATATGCAGAGAGAAAGGTATCGACTGGGTAGTAGCGTTACCAGTTGCACTCTTTTACACAAGAATGGTAGCACACTCTCGAACAGGGCTATCCCCGTATGAAGTGATCTTCGGCAGACCACCAAATATGTGGGGGACGCCTATACCACGTAAAATAACTGATATTGACTGTAATATGCTGACAGATTACTTGGCTTCCTTGATGTCTGCACTACAATCTTGTCGTTCACAGGTAGCTGCAGCTTTTCCTGACAACACTGAGGTGAAACCCCATGACGTAATTCCGGGGGATCTCGTTTTAGTGAGGAACTTTGATCGAAAGACTCAGCTGGATCCTAGGTGGAGGTCGCCTCAGCTCGTGTTATTGACGACGAGGACAGCCGTGAAGATCGAGGGCAGAAAAGGCTGGATTCATTCAAGTCATATCAAGAAATTTCATGGACTACCAGCAGATGTGAATACCACACCTCGTGTGTCTTCACCCATTGACTCAAAACTCCCTCTTGTTGAAAAAAGTAATTCTGAACATTATAAACTGAAACTCAGGTCCAATCAGTCGAGCAATTTGATTGTTTAAGTCCTCTCCAAGGTGAAGCGGTTGAATTGTCTCTGACATGTATCCCTTGGACCTGAATAGAGAAAACACCCGAAAAATGTTGAAACGACAGGCGTACTGTAAATCACTGCGTAGTCATTGCATAGTGACATTAATAATTTTGTTTTTCTTAAGTCTTTTAATAATTACTGCAAGTATATTGTTGCACATATATTATCCTATTTCTAGACATGTTTACAATGTTACTGCTGAACATTCTTTTAGTGAATTACCTCCGCTTGAGTTGTCTTATAGATTTGCGCTGCGCAATAACACGTTTATTAATATGTTACATCATTCCCATCAGGTTAGCAATGCTACAAATTGTTGGATATGTGGCCGACTCCCTCCCTATCAGAATTATAAAGGAATTCTACCTCTCTTTCCATACCCGTTCACACACAACGGCTCCTGTGGAGCATGGTTTAGTTTAATTAATTCTCTAGATTCGAATTCTGCAGTTTATCAAGATAACTGGGTATGGGGAAATTTGAACTTAGTTTTGCTTAAAGTCTGCCACCCTAACAAGGAGGGACTTCCCCAGAGAACAGGAACTGATCTAGAAAATGAAGTGTATGGATTAGGTAATTTTACGCTTAATCTTATGATCCTAAATGTCGAATCAGAAGCTACTCCAATTTTGTCCGCTATGTCAATATTTCCAGTAAAAGGTGAATTATGTGTAAGAAAGAATGGTTCCATACATATGGGCCATAGTAGATGCACCACTGTAGTAGAATTTAGTGATCAAGGCAAGTCTACATTTAGAGCTTCTCGCCATTCCTATTTCATATGTGGTCAGACGGCATATGTACGTTTGCCTCTAGATTGGGATGGTACTTGCTATATTGGATTTCTTTTGCCACCTGTTTTCCTAGCTCCTCCTGATTATCACAGAAATACTCATTTAGTACACAATAGAGAAAGGAGAGATCTCCCAATAGTCGATTACACTGAAACAGCATGGGAAAAATACACAGATTTCAATAAAGGTCTCTTTCCCTATATAGGTACCGTTACTAATAGTAAACTGATACGTAGATTAACTAGAACCCTTGAAGCCGTAGTGAACGAAACTATTTCCGCCTTAGGCAATTTAACAGAAGAGCAGTCTGCTATGCGGATTGTTGTGCTTCAAAATCGTCTTGTCCTTGACGTCATCCTGGCCGATAGGGGCGGAGCTTGTAGGGTCATCGGATCAAGCTGTTGCATTTTCATACCAGAAAATTCGCCATCTGTATATAAAGCCATAACTCGCCTTCATAAGATTGTAAGCCAGATACACCAGAATCCAGGTACCTGGACTTGGTCCGGTTGGTTTTGGAGTGTATTATCTACCTTTGGATGGAAGGTCCTATCTTTTCTAGGTATTGGCCTTCTCATACTATTCAGTTGCTGTCTATGTCTACAATGTGGACCAGCGATCTGTGGTCTGTGTGCCACATCGTGTATTCCACCACCAAGATCTCATTCGTCTCAGAAGAAAAAAGAAGAACAAATGATGCTATATGAACAGATCAATGGATTGATGAAGATTGATGTCTCTTGACGGGCAAGTAGGGGACAAGGAGGGAATGTGGAAATATGGATTTTTCTGATCAGTTATGTCCCCTATCTTGGACCCCAACGGTTTCATGTATGAATCACAAGTACATGTATGCTCCCTCCAGTTCCAGTTATGAAGACGCAAATACATGTGCGTCCACCGTTAACATGTCCTCTTTCAGATCCGCCATGAATAGGCCGGATATTCCATTCCTAAGTACAAAAGGCCACCGCCTTTATATGGTTCACTTATGCCATTTTTACAGTCCAGGCAAGTAGGCCCTGATTCTGTCATCAAGCTTTTCTTGCTTTCTGCCTCTGAAAGCTCCAGTCTGAGCCTGCATCTGCGACCATGAACTTTGTCTCATTCTCTGCGCGGCTCACGAAGCCTGACATCAGCTTGCTGCCTGCCAAGAACTATATTTCACCTTCGAAATTATCTGCTCCGTTCCCTGCCCAATGCATTCCTGTCTAGTAGTTTAAGTAAACATTCTTCCAGCTACCGAGCAAAGGCCCGGCTTCTCTGTCTTTATGCAAGTAATTCATAGCCCTATTACCATGGAATATTCCTACCCCCTCGCATCTAGTGTAGACACTTAGACGCTTGTACACGCACTAACAGTCAGTATACTCAGTATAGAATAAGATTCTACTCTAAGAGACCTCTCTTCTGGATAACATAGTTCTTTAAACATAGGATGTTAGATATGATTTGGGATTAGGTTGACTTGACCCTCCAGACTTCTGTCGCCACATGTAGAGCTAAATGTCAAGTCCCCTTCACCCCCTAGTTGCACGTCAATCACACGTCATGCTGCTGCGCGCGCATATCTGCCAAGTATTTCTGCTGACATTGCGAAATTCTTTCATGTAACCACCCTCTTATGACATCACATCTGATGACGTTCTTTAAATCACTCCCAGTTACGCCTATTTTTGCTACGTACGAATACATTATCACCACTATCAATTGTTACGCCTCTTGTATTTGCTTCACTGTAATGCCTATTGTATAAAAGTAATTGATTGTCAATAATGTATGTACTTCACTTCCTGAACCTCCGTGGTGATGGAACCTGGAGCAACCGATTATAATCGACCACTGGAATAAAGCCCATTCCGAACCTCTAATACCACGGATTCTGCCTCTTATTTACTGAGCTATTTTATTATGTTTCTGTATCAAATTAAGTCCCGGTAATTAAATTATTTACCACAACTTGCTGGATAAAGGCTGCAACACCCTGGATGTAAATGACAACACCTACACACTACAATATGGTACGGGCAGAAGACCCTTCGCGGTCTAGGCCCCTTTATTTTATAGTCTCTGGTCACAGAATGTGAAAGGAGCATATCCAGGTGAAGGCTTATACAGGAGGGTCCCGGCTGGCTCACTACAGCTATCAACCCTCAGAAACAAAGGTGGCATGGGTAATAGAAATAGTTGTGAGCTATTATTTGTGCTTTACAGCATAGCTTTCAACGTTACCTATCATTGCCAGGTCTTTTAAAAAAAATATGTATGGTGAGCTTTGGCTCCACCTAGAGTATTACTTGCTCGCTTCATATTATTGGATATTTAGTGTATCAAGTGCTTTCTTTGGTTTGCGTGAGGGACTACTTTAGAACTGAAAAGTACATTCAGTCACTTTGCTTGTCACATTTAATTCGGTATATTTTATACAAAAAACAGTCTTTCTTGTATTTTTCTTATCACTACAGTATGCATTTTTAAATGTCTGTCCTGCGGCTGGAGTGCGATCCACTGCCTTTTTAGGTCGAGGACTACCGGTCTGCCGAAAGGCAGAACCGGAAGTCGGAGATTTTATGACTTGGAGAAGAGGGGCTTTAACCCGCCCCTCTTCTCCCCTGTTCTCCATTGGCTGGCCTCGTAAATACTGGCCAGCCACTGGAGAAGAGGTCAGTCATTCCAAACAGGCCCCGTCCTTTTCGGATCGGGGGGCGTGTTTTTTGCGAGAAGTCTCAAGGAGGAGACAACAGCAAAACACGCCCCCGAATCCGAAAAGGACGCTGCCTTTCTGCCCGATGCCAACGCCTGCTCTGATCAGTGTGTAAAGACTCTAGCCACCCTCTTCAAAGGCATTCCTTGTACGTGAAGAGAAATACACAGGTCTGTCCTTCGACAAACGCTCTCCTCGAGTAAAACACTTGCCATTTCATTTTACGAGACCTAACAAAACGAAAGTGATTTCAAATCAGATTTTAATTGCTCCGGTATGCAACGTTATATTACACAATGCTGAGTGTTATTTATTTATTCAGCCGTCATATTTTATGTTATGAAATGTATTATGTACAGCGTGCAACTGTGTGTTGTACTAATGGTATGTTTGCCCGCTTTTTTCTTGTGCATTGCTGCTAGCTGGGTGGCTTCGTAGCGCTCCAAGGTGTTAGGGAATAGCATGGTATGCTATTGTGTGTTGTGCTGGTGCGCGCTGCTATAGCTGGGTGTCCTCGGTCCTGTGAGGAGAAAGCGTAGTTTAAAGATTGTTGCTTCTGAAATGAGGGCGCACTTGTCTGGGGTAGGAGTCGAATAAGCGCCCAACACCGCCCGCCCGTCATCTATTTGTGAAGGTTCCTTTGATTGGACACCAGTCAAACCGCTGCTTTACCACGATGTGGACACTAGTTTGTACTGTGCGTGCGGTAGCCGTGTTCCTCATCATTGTGATACGCACTGGACTCCGTGTTTTCGCACCCTGGGGTTCTTCACTTCTTAAAGGTGTCTCCTCCTTTTAACTGCCCACAACATGAGGAGATGACTTTACAGAATCGAGGCAGGCACTGCGCCCACACTGGAGGCAGTGAGGCACTCTGCCCCCAGAGAGAATTGTCCCCCTCCAACAGCGACTCAGGTACCCCACAGATTCGGTATTCTGTCCCCACTCATAGGCTCGGGCTGGTGCCCACGCTTCCGTTCCTCGAGTGGCTCTGCCCCAGTGGTACCCTGCGCAGGATTAATGCTCCGTTTGGTACCCTCACCCCATTTTCAATACATGCCTGCCCTCCACAGGTGCCTTTTTGGTGCCTCGCACTACGGGGGGTGCCCTGTTTCGTACCCCCACCCCAGAACATGCTGTGTTTGGTGCCCTGCCCTCCACAAATGCCCTGCACAGTAACCCCACTCTCTTGCCAAGTTGGATGGGTACCCTGTCCTCCAGGGGGCGTGGCCTCAGCCACCTTACCCATACTGACCCCTTGCTCCCCAGGAGCTCGGTTTGGTCAGGAACTTATCTTCAGAACCCCCAATAGCGCCTCGGTGTGGCACCGTGTGGCCTCGCGCAGCCTCCTCTCCTTCGCGGTGCTGTGAGCTCTGCCGCTCTTCTCTCCCTGTAGCCAGCCCAGCTGTGCGGACGACATCTGATCGGTGCAGTCGTGCCCACCCCAGCTGTGCTGACGAGCGTCATTGGTCCGTCTAAACTCCCTCCACCCCTTGCTGTTCTGTGCTGATGTGGTGCATTCCCCCCTCCCCCCCTCACCAATGGTCTCGGCATTGGTAAAGTTAGAGCTATTGGCATTGCTCATGACATTATTTTTGTTTATGTTTTGGTTTTTAAACATTTAAAGAAACGGCATTGTCATGAGCAATGCCAATAGCTCTAACTTTAACAATGCCGAGACCGTTGCATTGTAAATGCTTGTTCCTTTAGCATTTGCGGATACCTGAGTAAGCATGTTTTGCATGGTTTCCTACATGAAACCAGAGAAACAGGTTGTCTGGCTTTGCCATTTCCAATAATTGTTTTCGCTGCGGGTCCGTCCCGAAGAGTACTCATAAGGTGTGCCTCTCACGCCGTCTTCTGTAGGGTCTGTTCAATGACTGACAGCCACTTTAGTAGCCCCTGTCAACTGAGCCGCCCCTGGGGCCTCTCCAGCCAATGAAAACATTGCGAGCTACCTCAACGAAAGCATTTCTCAGTTCCCGGCTGCGCAGCAGACTTAGTTTTTGTTGAGCTCCGCCCCTCAGCAGCTTCTTTGACGCTTTCTCTTATCGAGAGCCACTCGGCGCTACGTCATCTTCTGCGCCGTCCTTCTGTCTATCCCGCTGCTAAAGCGCCGTGGCCCTAGTCCAAATCTGCGTTCTGGTTCCAGCGTTGTGCTGCTCTCTTTGCGCCGAGTCCTGTCTCCCACCGTACCTTTGCTACTCTTTCAGCCTCCACCTCTGGCGCGCAGACTCAAATTAGGTGAGTGCAACTTTTACCTCTAGAAAGTGTCTGTCTGAGTTGCGGCTCCCACTGCTTTTGTTGTCTCCCAAAAAACAGTCGACTAATAACAGCGCTGGGGTTCAATGTTCGTGATGTAAACACATCCTGAAGGCGAAGGCACTCGAGTAGTTGGTTAACTTTCATGTTCGCGTATCTAGCCCCTTTTATATGTATCGGAAAGGAAAAGGGTTATACGCCCTCGCCTTGGTGGCTATATGTTTTTCGTTCTCAAAATGACTGTCTTGTTTTGTTTCGTTCAAACTAAGACCCCCTTAAAAAAAATGTATACATGAACTTTGAATTACGTGTCCTGCATTTTTTTCTTAATGCACTGATTTTCTGTAAATATTTGTGTCCCAGCTGAAAATAAAATGGGCAAAATTTTTAGGTGTGCTGAAATGAGATGTCTGCGTAAATTTACAATATGAGTTTCGCGATTCCCGTCACTTTCTCCCATGTTGCAGTGCTGCTTTGAGTGGTGTGTAGACATTTGAACAAATGTTCTTTCTTTAATACAGGCCCAAATAACTTTTGCGCTGATTGAAGCAGTGCAAGATACCATAACCTCTACGAGACATCTGCGTTCAGGTGACCAGAGGCCACTGCAGGCATCAGCAGCCAAGGTGTGTGTCCTGTTTCCAAAGACTTTTTGTACCTAGGACTTTTGAGTTTCCTGTTGCCTTCCTCCTGTCACTTGGAAAGCTGGACACAGTTTGCAGTGAACAGTAGTAGGTATTTCCCAAAACAAACATTACCCCTGTTAAAACAGGGATATTACTGATTCACAAGGCAGATGTAACTGCATTGTTTTTCAACAGAAAATGTAAAACTCGCCACATAAGTAACGATTATCCCGCCACTCCAAGCGCTGTGCACCATAGCTAGGATGTAGTTTGTTTCCTGATGATGGGTGAGGGATGCAAATGGACCAACAATGGCACATCTACTACTAGCAGTGGCACTAATGTGACCTTGGACTTACCTCCTGACTGAACCCTTAATTGCCAAGCAGGGCACGTCCTACAGAACTGCTGTGTCTGCGCATCCCCGAATAGTTATACAAAGAGTCCAACCTATCCCTAGTCTTCTGGATGCCCAAGTGTCCTCTTAAAGGTACTTTATTGCCCAGTAACAACAGGAAGTTCCTCTGCACCAGAGGAACAAGTAGTCTTTCTTGCACCTGGCTCAGGATTCATGGGCTCACAGTACAGAAGTTCAACCTTCCAGTGAACATAATGCTTTCTGACCACTTTTGCTGACTTTTCCTGGGCTTTCTTCAAAGTTCCACTAGTGTAAGTCACTCAACTTGTGCCTGTTGGAATACTTCCTAGCTAGTTTCTTCAGTAGTTAAACCCTGCAGCTCTGATATTGATATCTAAAGAATGTCCAGAGCATCACCACAATCGTGCTCTGACTCTTTTCTTGATAACTTTGAGTGAGATCCTCCTTCTCTAGTCCTCTGGGCTCCGGGGGCCATGACTTGGGTACTTTTGAAATTTTCATTGGATAAATCGTCTTTGCTACTTTGAAGCCTTAAAAAAGTCATTGAGTGTGACGAAACGTGTTGGCTGTCTATGTGCTCTTATATGGAATAAAAACAAATGGAACCATCGGTTTTTCTGTGTTTACCTTGTGTTCATTTAAGTTGATAACACTAAAACTGACCCGTTAGAGTGACGGACCCCTTACCTCTGATTGTGCTGGTGCTCTGGACATTATTTAGATATTCTATGTATATGTGGTTTTCCCCTGTACGTGACACTGTTTGGCTGACATAGTGTTTTCGTCTTCATTGAGCACACCTCATTATACACATGTTATTAATACTTTCCTGAAATGGTGTATGTTCCAGCGTTGTTCTAGACCAGGGTTACTTATAGTGCGGGCCGCTGGCGGCCCGCCCGGCCTTCATTGGCGGCCCGCGGACCTTGTTCGATTACACTATGCCGCAGTTCCTTCCTTGGAGTAAACAGAGAAGATGGCCGCAGGAGCAAACATTGTGAATATGCTTGAATACGTATTAACAATGTTTCCTCCTGCGGCCACCGTCTCTGCTTACTGCTTGCCTCTGATTGGCCTGCCTGCCTCTGACGTCACACACGGACCCGGGCGCGAAGCTCAGGCCCTTTAAAAGATCATATGTAACTAGCGCTAGTTACAGCTGACTTTTAAAGGACCTTTTGGTGAGCTTCCTGTGTCCCTGTTGACGACGTCCTTCCAGCCCGCAGCCCCGGAGAACCTACACAGCAGCCTGGTGCCCGGAAAATCTTCAGCGTCTCTTCACCTGCACAGGTATGTTTTTTTTTTTTTTTTTGCCAACTCCCAAAAAAACCTTCATATTTACAAAATATCCAAATAGGCACATGCATATTTCTATCGGGAAGCAGGCACCCTTGCTCGAAGTCTTGTCTAGCTGTCTGCCACTCCCTCGGCTTCACATCGAAGGAGATACTCTCCCCTTCCGCTGAGCCATCTCAAACGTCAGGAGTAACCGCCCTGGGGCGGTTGCCTTTAAATAAAGTAGGGCACTATTTTTGACAAAATTAAGTATGAGTGCGTTATGCCTCTATCTAACCACGTATTTCTTACTGCCCTCCCTGTTCTGTGGGATGGTTTCTTTTTGCATCTAAAAAGCCCCCAAACAAGAGATGTGCATGTTGGTATTTACGATTCTTGTTGGGCTCCAGGTCCCATGCGGTGGACAGAGTCAGGAAAGAAACCGTAATCAATATGTAGGGGGGCACTTATGTGTATCACTTTCGGGAAACTAAGACAACATGAAGCTGCACATCACCACCCTTTGGCACTTCGGAACTACAGTTAAAATCTTCATACAATCTGGCTCCTGGAGATATACTAAAGGTGAGGAATCTGTTCTTAAATAGTGTATCCACCTGAAAAATTGTTATCGAAGGTAAGTAACTTGTTCATTTTGACATATCCCAATTTTGACATATCCTGGTTCCCTAGATTCAAATCCAGCTCAAAAAGCTTTTGAACTGCATTGCAAAATGCGATGCTCTTTGTAGTTGCATCTGATTGTGAAATACAGCATTGTCTAATGCTTTGAAAGGTTTTTTTTTCTACTCTAGCTCTGCCCCCCACTGATCCCGTCCCCACTGACTCCACCCCTACCAGTGCGTCCCTTGGCCACTAACCACACTGTAATTTTGGCCCCTGACAAAGTTTGTGAGTACCCCTGTTCTAGACCACTGTCATCCTGTTGCTTGTATACAGCTCTGATAGTGACCCCGGTGTCAACACTTGGTCTGCTTCTGGTGCCTTGTCCATTTCTCTGTTTGAAGCAAGGAAGACAGAGCTTATGGCGTCTGTCCTGGTCCACTTTATACCCATGTCTGTTTGTTTGCAAATCTGAGTTCTGCCCATTCTTTTCCTGAGGCAGATGCACAGCCTGTGCTCTTTTCAACACAGCTGACATCATCCAAGAGATCTAGACTTCTGGTACTAAATCAAATATAATCAAATCGCTGCTCAAGAGAAATCCATCACCTGTCTTCTCTTACCTCTATGTCGACCATGGACTTCTTGCCATTGACTTCTGCCACAACTCTGACAATCTGGTACTTCACATTGCCCAGGCTGGCTACCAAGCTAGTGCTATTGGCACCAGGGAGATTGTCTTCAGGGTTATGATACTTACTCTCAACCATAGTCCTGTAAGCGCCCCGATCTTTCAAGACAGAAACCTCTTACCATTGATACTTGTTTCTAACACAAATCGCATTGTATTAGAATGGATGATCTTGAAGGTACCTAGATCAAGTTCTCGATTGTCCATTCCAAACTAAGATGTGTACCATGCTGCCCACATGGAGCCCCGTGTGCTTGACGCCGGAGGAATGGCTTATCGGATTTATCTTGTAAGTGATCAGATCACTTACAGCACGTGATTGAGACTACCGTGCCACAAATAGCTGACATGGTGGAAGCCCCTCAAAGGCTACACACAGAATTTCCAGTTAGTCCTGAGGAAGACCCCACTAAGACGATTTAAATATCGCGTTCTTTCAGGGGTCGATATGTCGATGCTTTAATGTGTTGATGATCACCCAGGATACTAAACCAATAATTTGATTAATCACTTACTGGGCTGATATTTCTCTTTTTTCTTTTCTTTTAAAATCTCGCACTGTATATAATTTTTCTATGTAGTATATGTCCATGTATTTTGTGAAATGTTTTGAGACGTAAATATTTGTGTGTGTGCACTTCGAAGTCCTAAATATAAGCACAAAATAACTATTCTGTGTGTATGTAAATATATGTATCACAATAAGTTTGCACTGATCTTTCAAAAAAACAGATAAAAAGTATATCGTTGAATATAAGACTAGAGTTTTTGCGCTTTTTGGTTTGGACATAAGGTCTCGCTTTCTCATTTGCTGACTGTTCTCATCTATTTGGAGAGACATAATTGAAAAATAGGTTCTTTAGATTATTAAGAGTGGCAGGACCACTGTTTCACATATACTTTTAGAAAGTAGGCATTTTCATGTCTAACCATCCAAACCTGCCTCTGCTAGGTTGTCTATTCCTTGTCTAGAGTTTGAGTGACAGGGCTGGGGGATTCTAGGAGGCAGGGTGGGTCAACCCAGTGGTGAATAGAGATCTGCATCTAGATGGGAGGGAGGAGTTGCACCTGGGACCTGAATATCGCTGGGCTTTCCCTCCACAATGCTGGCTCCACCTCCTGTGGTGTGTCTGATGTCCCTGCCCTGCACTGTGAAAGGAAAGAAGGAGACATGCCAACAAAGTGCTCCAGAACTGGGTTGGACTAGGCAAAGGCCTCTCTGCCTTCAGAGAACAAAGGGAAAAGGAGTATAAATATTGGGACCCAGACCCAAGAACTTTAGATCACTTCTGGGAATCAAGACAAACCTTTTCTGAGGAGAAGAACCAGGAAGCTGAAGGAGGAGACTACTCCTGTGCTGTGTGTTTGGGGGTTGGCCTGCAGTGGTTGCTTCATTGCCAAAGAGAGGAGAAAAGGACTAAGTGTGCTTTCTATCAACTTGAGGAAGAATCTCCAAGGGCTTGAACTAGAGCTTGCCTCCTGCCTGAAGTCTCAGGGATACAAGACTTCACCAACCAGCTCCCTGGCTGGGAACTGAAGTGCCTGCTGTTGTGCTGGGCCTTCTGAGGGACTGTGTGTTGCTGGGAGCTGGAAGCGCGACGCAACAACGAGAAGCGTGTCTCAGTCGCTGTCATCGCATCGACGAGGAAGCGAGCCGCCACTGTCATCATCGCATCACCGAAGCGCGGCGCATCACCGAAGAAGCGGGACGCTGCCACAGAGGTCATCGTCGCATCACCGGAGAAGCGCATCGCAGGGCCTGTCGCGGCTCCAAAGATCGAGTTGCTGCGCGGCCGTCGGGCGTGTCGCATCACTCCAACGTTGTCGCATCACAACCAAGACGCCATTTTGTCGCATCGCACCGGAGAAGAGTATCGCATCGAGGTGCCAGCGTGACGCATCACACCGGAGAGCAGTAAGAAACCGACGCATCAACTCCGCACACAGTAAGGAAGTGAGCATCAACTCCCCTGCGCAGCAGTAAAGAACAGACGCTTCCACTCCCCCTGCATGTAAGGAACCGACGCATCACCTTCCCTGCAACCCTTTTGTTTTCTTTGCGCTATGCATCGAAGGTACATTGAGAGTAAAGTGTTGCGTTTACAACTTGAGAGAACTGAGCTATTTTACAACATTTAAGAGACTATTTTTGAGTACAGTATTGTGGATTTTCGTCGTCTGGTCTTGTGTTCAGTCTATACAAAAATACTTATTTTTATAATCCAACCTGTGTGGTGTCCATTTGTAGTGTTGTCACTGTATTACTGTATGTGTCCACAAATGCTTTACACACTGCCTCTAAGATAAGCCTGCCTGCTTGTGCCAAGCTACCAAGGGGGTGAGGAGGGGTTATTTTAGGAGTGAAGTCCCTTACCCTGACTAGACGCAAAGGTCTCTATTTGTCACAGGTATGCAAACTAGAGACCCCCAAATCTAACACTACCCTTTTAAATTGATAGTGTGTCAAGGTCTCAATAAGGACGGGGAATTGCGTTTTTTTTCTCACTGACTAATCTGGTTTTCAACTGCATAATTGAGTGTTTCCCTACCAAGGGGCACTGCAAAATGACATCAAACTATGATGTCTGCATTAAATTGTCATTTGTACTATGATCTATTCTAGGATCATAAATGTACATTTGTATCAGGGCAATCTTTTGTAGTTATTATTCACGTGTCGCTTAATACAACATAATTAATGTGGGTTTCTTGGTCAAAGACCCTGCAAAATGACATTGAACTATGAATTTTGCATCAAGTTGTCAATCATACTATGATCTATTCTATGATCATAAATGTACTTTTGTATCAGGACAATCTGTAGTAATGTATTAATTTTTCTTTTCCTTCCAAGTCATAAAATGGAATTGTGGCTCAAACAATAAATTGTTAGTGTACGAATGTGACAGTCTACATCTTGACTACTAATTTAGACACAATGTAACACATTTGTTAAATCCTGTGATATAGCGAAGTTTTCATAGTCTTTCTTGACTATTGACAACGTAAAGCACTTTTCATCCGGTATTTCTTTCCTTTGTGAATCTAGCACATTACACATTTTTATCGACGCAGTTGTATCATGCACCTTTTATGGCTAACTGTTTGAAAATATGGACAGTTTCTTTGCAAAGACCCTGTAATATCTTCTTTCATTAGTATTGTATATGTTATTCACCTTATTAGTGTGCGTATATTATATACACACAGTTCATCACCATTACTACAATGATAAAACTTTTATTTTCTATCTGCACTGCGTTTCTAGTCTAGCTATTTATTTCTCTATTATTGCTGCAAGATGTCTATACATCTTTAATCACATTTCGGACAGTATTGACTAGTTAATCAAATTCTTAATTTTCCAATAAATAGGACCGATCAGTGGTATTACAGTATTTATATATGTAATTTGCACATTTTCTTTCTACTTAAGTACTTAACATCATGGTGCCTGTTGTCAACCGAGTAAGGCTGCACATCTTACTTCCTACAGTCCTCGCTTTCCAAACCTGTTGGCTCGGCGTCTCCCGAACGCCGAACACACACAGATATCGGGTCATAAACCGGTCTGTACTGACATCAATTTGGTTTTTTGCATTAATTTAACATTATTTTGTCCTCTTATGTAATTTATTATCGTTATACTTTGATCAACAGTATGTTCCATGAGGGGATGTAGCAGGCCTATTCTAGCCAATTGATCATACTTCTGGGGACTGACTACCAGCATCCCACGTGACACTGGGCAGTGCCATACCTTCGTAATTTAGCTTCCTTAACATAATTTTTGGAACATTCTATTTCGTTACAGATATGTCTTCTACTATTTTTTGACTATTCTCAGTACACTATCACTGGGGACAGCATTTACATGATTTCTTCATATCAACCATCAACTTACGCAAAGTTTTTCATTATCTACACCACCTCCATCCTGCTAATGCTAAGATGTAATTTAAGCTTAATTTTGACCTTAATCCATATAACTTTAGGTATTGAATCAGACTCAAAACAGGGGTTACTCCCTTTTTATTTTTTTTACATTATTTTAACAGCTTAAATCCTACCATGGCTCTCAAGTGACTTTGATATTTATTTACCATACATAGGACTAGTCTTCATGCAGTAAAAACCACAAAAATGTTATATTATAATGGGACATTCATCTTAACATCCACAATAGTATTAATCATGAATTCTAGGTCACTAAGACAAAATATTATAAAAGGTCTTCAAATTCACTGTGGTGGGTTTTTTTTTTTTTTTGCTTCTTCCCTTTTCATGAACATGGTACTAACACAATGGGTCGCCTGTCTTCCCTTGTATATTTTTGGAACACGGTTCATCTTACCAGGCCTTCCTCATTCTTCTTCACGTCTTCTCTTATCACTTATCCCTCATCTTATTTATCCACATTTGTACTTCAGTACACTTGTCCAGTGAATCCTGTCTTCATCCACGCAGTTAGCTGTAAAACTATCTCTCATAATTCTGTGGTGCTGGGTCTGTCTGCTCAAATTCCCCAAGTTAGAAAAAGCTGTAGGGCAGTATATCTTGTTATGAATTAACCGTGCAGTTGCTGACTGTTTAACCTGTCCAGCTGAGAAATATAGAAAATTAAGTTTTGCTATTTCCAGCCACCGAAATGCTCAGCATGCAAACTTAACCGCACTTTCTATAGATCCAGGGCTTTTACCACTTTCAGTGTAGGCGATGAATGTGGCTCCTCGGAAATAAAAGAAAAGTCTGGTGTCCTCCAGAGCATTGGTCACTGTTAATCATTGTATGAGTAACCGCAGTACAAGCACTGCATTTTGAGGAACAAACCAAATTTGTACCTTGTTGCAAATAGTTCATGCTTTCAGTGGTGGTCAGTATTTATATTTAATTTATCATTGAGAGCTAAACTTGCTTCTACTAAATCGGCCATTCTGTCACAAAATCAACCTTGGACCGGGTAACTCCTTTTGTGGCCACTCACCATACCAGGTAATGTTAAAAGCTGCTGTACTGTATTAGCACAGCATTTCTTTTCCTGTTCCGTTACAGGACCCTCCATCCCCACAGGTCAGAGACTCAACAGGTGGCACTTTAGGAGGTATGATGGTAGATGGATCTGTTAGAGCAGGCCCAGAAACCTTTTTGCTTTCAAGATCCTGAATTCTCAGATAGTTTAAGGCACTCTCAATAAATGAAAACATGTTAAGCCTAGAGGACATCCGAAAAGCCATCCTCCCACTGAATAAAGCCCTTTCTCCGCTTTCATGGACAAATTACATTTAAAATGAAGCCATTAATATGGTTTTTCAACATGTGATCTTTAAAAAACATTGGTGAGCTGGCTGATGTTCTTAGCTAGAACCTAATAGTAGACTTTCGGCGATGCAATTTGCTTCAGCACTGAGCTCTGATGGAGAGCTACCTAGCGACAACCAGTGCCTCCAGGTTCTTTGAAGAGAGTTAGAAGTATATGTAAGATAAACATCCCTGGAACCATGTGCTGAAATGGACTGATGGTGTGAAGGGGCTCCACCCCATTCCCTATTGATGGGTCTTTACTCTACAGGACACGGGTGAGTACTTTCTAAAGCTGATGGAGCAAGTCTGAAAAATAGACGTTGCAAGTCCAAGCTGCGACCACTGTGATAAATGAGCATCCGGAATTCTGTAATCTGATGGGTCCTCTGAATTGAAGCATTCCTACCAGTGGTAAATTGAGTTGTGGTGATATGCATGGGCAGTGTGAGGGCTTTTATCTACATAAGCAGTGGTGCCACCCACTTCCCAGTAACTGTACAGGTGTCTGCACACTGCATGCAAATTATCCCATTTCTGTGTCTAGGGATTGCAAAGACTTGCATTATTCCTATGACTCATCTGAACAAAAAGAGGGTGGTAAGGCTGGTGTGTGTTCTTTATTTTTCCTTGCTTATATTGAACAAAAAGCAGTGGTTTAATAAATCGTATTTACTAGGGATTGTCATATTTGTGAATTATTTTATTTCGGTGAAGCCCAGTTTAAGACCTTTATATAAGCATTCTTGTATTCAGTTTTTTTGTCTTTTTTTTTTTCTTAGAACTGATACAATGAGTCTTCGGAAACAAACTCCAAGTGACTTCTTGAAGCAGATCATTGGAAGACCAGTGGTGGTAAAATTGAACTCAGGAGTTGATTATCGAGGTAGGTTTTTAAAATGTGTTGCACTTCTTGTTCAGTAGGCAACAATACTATATTCATATTTGATACAAGCTATACTGTCCATCTTTTTTCCTCTTCGTTAATGTTTTAGTGTCATTTGCCTTACAATTTTTGTGCTAAAAAACGATCGCAAAAGTTAGCATGGCAGCCCATTTTGGTCAAGATACCCTGTGTTTTTTCGATCAGCATTAGTATGTGTATATGGACAAACCTCAGATCAGAATGTTGTAGCCCGGTCCCCACCCCATCTTTTTCACTCTGACAACACAAAGTATCTAATCTGGAGGTACCACAAAATGGTGCCTAATAAAGAACCCATGCCATAATCCTTGGCCTTGGCCGCTATACTTGGAGATTACAATGAGAATATGATTTATTGTACCAACCAAATTTAGCATTATGCTCCAGCCCTTTATTAGTAGTGACTTTTTTTTTTTTACGGTTAACCATTGTGTGCCTGAAATCAGTGACCCTGAGGGACAGTCCCGCATTTCACGTCTGATACTATACCCAACCCATTCCTTCTGTGTTTTTATTCTTTGTGGTTGAAGAGAATCCTGGAACGAAGAACTACATTCACTGTTGGTGGAATCCTCTCTGTTGGCCTGCTTAATACTAGAGAATTATTTATTCGAGGCACCTCTTTCTTCAGTAGGATTGTCTTCTGAATGTTTCCTGTCACTTTGAAAACGTATTAATTAACTGTTAAGATGACAGAATCCCTGTGTTCCTATATTTATTGAAGTTTCTTTATCAATCTTTGTTTTTTATTTTAATATTTATTAGTTTATAACAAAAGGACAACTTAGCCGGCAAGTGCTCGCATCTAGACAATAGTTGTGTGCAATACAGTTACCTCAATAATACCTAACTGCCACTAGTGATCAGTCATTTCATATACAAACAAAATGAGGGGGGGGGGGGTAGTATTCCTGAGAGGTTTACACTCCCGTTCTTGATGGTTGAGTCCGTTAAGCTAACCGGTAACATTCAATATTTTCGACTTGCTCGGTTTAACAGGTGAGTAACATATCTAGCAACAGTGCGTGTGTAGAAGACTTCCACTCCATCTTGACTCTCTACAGGGTTAGCCTCTATTGTGGCATCAAACACCGAGGGGAGTAGTACATTCTCGATGATCTAGAGTGGTCAAATGCCATTCTTCGCTTCTACCTTTACAATGTACACCCCCCAAATGATTCCAATTGAGCCCCTTCGACTACTCTATTGCCAGTACTGTGAGTGAGTATCCCCTGCAGGGATGTTGATATGGTTGGTTTCAATTGTCCCTCTGTTGCGTTGTCCATCTTCAGCAAAACAGAGGACCCTCTAAACTGCTTGAAAGTGCGAAGAGCAAAAAGCCCTGCTTTCATCTCTAAACAATTGATATGATCTTCCCTCTGTCAGATTCCAAAAACCACCTGTCCCTTGTTACAAACATGCCGCCCCCCCAGCATGTTACACTGACATCTGTTTCCAGTACAAAATCAGGTTGGACCCCAAAAATCACTCGACAATTCCATGCTTCCAAATTCACCATCCACCAACTTAGCTCCTTGTTTGCCCCTTCCGACATAACCACACTGTCCCCATACAATAACTCTTGTGCCAAGGCAGCATTCTTGAACCTCTTCAGGGCCCTGTAATGTAAAGGGCCCGGAAATATCGCCTAAATAGATGACAGAAGCCCTTTCACACGAGCCAAATCTCTCAAAACTATCTGTCCGTTTCACAACATTTTCCTTATTTCCTCCTATTTTCTTCTGAGGCAATAATTGACACAAAACCCAAACATTTTAAGGTCTGTTCTGGTACAAACCGAGATTTCTCTGCAAAGACTATAAATCCAAACGTTCCAATTGGCCCTTTACCAAACTTAAATGACACCACAACTCTTCCTTGCTCTGGTTCATTATCAATATATCTTCCAGATATATGATCAACCTTACACCCCTTTCCTCTTAAATAACCTACCACAAGCCTCCTCACCTTCGTGAAACTCCTTGGGGCTGAAGATAGACCGAATGGTAAAAATTGAAACTGGTACATTTGGCCCTTCCACCTGAACGGCAATAGCTTTTGATCTCTGGATGAATTGGGATTGTAAAATAAGCATCTTTTATATCCAACTTAATAACCAATCCCCCTCTAACAACATATAGCTTAAAAGATGGATATCCTCCATCTTGAAACGATTACAGGTTATAAACAGATTCAACGTCCTTGGATTTATGGCAGGTCTCCACCCTTTAATATATTGTACTCGCAAACCCTCTCATTGTTACCCACCTTCACTATTACATTTTGTGCTAACATTTGGACACTTTTTGTGATACCGCCCCTTCTAACTCCTTGTGAAATTACAACTTTCGGCTCTACAACCTGAAAAGGCATCCTTTACAGCTCTATTAAATAACCTTGTATCGCAGAAATTACCCATGGATTGTCTGTTAACTTATTCCACTCTTCGCTGAAAAATCTAAACCTTTCACCAATCCATTGATGGATAGAACTAATATCTGTCCCCCTACTCGCCTTGATTTGATGCTGATCCCTTTCCTCTGGCTCGGTTAGATCTATTTCTTGGAGCTCTAACCTTCTAGTTATAGATCCCGGTAGGCTGACAATTTCCTCCTTGATAGTAAACACCCTGTTCTCCTGAATAATGAGACTTGTAAAAACCTCATCGGGAGGTGGCCCCCTCCTCCTAGCCCTCCCATAAAAACTGCTTCCAGAAAAAACACTTCTAATCAAAAATTCTGCCTTTTTCAAACTTTTAAAGGTCTGGACATACTTCCTATATTTTTAACCATACCCTCTCTAGAAAGGAGACCTTTTGCCTCATCTGAGGAGTCTCTGACACTGAAATCTGCCAATTTGGGATTTATAATCATCAGGATAGTCTCTCACCTTTTCACTAAAAGGCCTGCATTGGCATGCCCAATGAAACAAAAAGCCTTTTGATACAAGCCACGCAAGAGATGTATGTTAACATCTGTCCCTTAAATATAGACCTCCTCCACCTGATCAAAAATTCTCGCCACTGGTCCAAGAATATCCAGCACCTTTATCCTGGCAAGATTTTAAAGATTTCTCTAAACCTTTGCTTATGGCCTTGCCGAACCTAAATATGTAATAAACTCTGGGTCAATATTGGGGGTAATCATCACAT
This sequence comes from Triturus cristatus, assembly GCF_964204655.1. NCBI lineage: Eukaryota > Metazoa > Chordata > Amphibia > Caudata > Salamandridae > Triturus > Triturus cristatus. The sequence continues at coordinate 505,184,336 of NC_140582.1, forward strand.
TATCTGGGGTCATGAACACTCTGTCCTCAAACTTTTCTGTACTCTTTCTCCAGAGGTTTATGCAACCATGCTTTAATATGTTCTGATACGTGACCCAAAGCCCACCACTCCTTGGATCAGGGATGCTTTCTCTTTCGGGTCGAAAAACTTTTCACCCAGAGGATCCAAAACCATAGAACTTTTCCTCTTCTTTTTTTTCCTTGATCCATCACACCAATCGTCATCTAGATAATCTTTGTAATCTAAATCCAACACATTCGTCATAACCCTGATGCCAGAGGACAAATGATCTTTTTGAGCCGCTTGGGACTCCTCCCTCACCAGAAGCATGCTTCCTTTTGCACGTACACTTTCTCCCTGGACCCTTTCATATTTTCCTCATCTCCATCTGAAATGCAATAATACTCTTCCTCTTCTAAGCTTTCTCATGCTCTTTTGAGCCTCTTTTACTGAACCCCTCATTGCCTGCTGTACTTTCTGTGTAACTATCTCCTCCTGTGAAGGCTCATTTTCTTTTAAAAATTTCTTCACAGTTTTCTCTAAACTTTTATATACATTTTAAACTTGTGGCGCAGTTCCCAATTTTATTTTCTCCTCTTCAAAACCTTTTCCCCCTTCTATTGTTTATTTTTCTGTAAATCTCCTGAGGAGAAAAAAACTGCATTGCAGCCCATTTCTGTCGCCTTTACCGGCTCCTACAATTGCCATGCAACCAAACCGCTGTGAGGAGAGACGCGATGACACACACGCACGCACGCGCACACACTCACACACACTTAAAACAAGCCAAGTTTTCCCCAACAAGAGGAGATCTCGAGGGACACACGCGATGCGAAGGACTCTGCCAAAATGGCAGCGCATTACGTATAAACTAGAGCAGGTGAAGAGACGCAAGGGCAGAAACTCTTGTCGCGAGCCCAACGTCAAAGGAAGCTCTAGCTTTTCAAAACGGTACATGCGTAGCGCAAATCATTTAAAAATTGCAATTTTTCCTCCTACCACCTAAAACTCTCTATTTATATTTGACGCTTGAACAACATACAATTCTTTCCCCGTAGGCAACGAAAATCCCTAGTTCTTAATTTAAAAACGTCTGCTAACAAACATGCCTAAAAATAAATTAGTAACCCATAAATTGGGTTACATGTTGACTTGATCTACATAATTAAGTTCAATTATAAGAAAGCTCCCCAGGATACTTGTATGCTCTGGAGCAGCACACAAAAGAGGAGGAGGAACATGAAACCTTGAGGGACTTGTATGGACTCAAGTGTTCTGTTTAGTCATGATGTAGTTTTAGTTCTTCTGTTGGAACATATTAGGTTGCTGCTCTGAAGTGGGGAATAAAAGGAATATGCATAATGCTAGCCTCCTGTCTTGCCATAACATAAAAGTTAAGCAACAATGGAACGCGTAAATACTTCACTGATGAATGTGGAAAAAGTGAGTGTGTCCCGATGGGAGAAATTTAAAGAAATGTTGTCCAACCCTATGAAATGAGAAACAACGAGGTGAAACGCGAACAGTTCAATCACTTTACACAAGAGAAATGTAGCTATGCAAATACAGCAGAAGACACAGGTACTTTAGAAGCTCTGACATGCCTTGTGATAACGCATACCTTATTTACATGAGGTCTGATTTTCCAGCTATAAGCACAAATGCGACCACATATGGTGTAAACATGGTCAAACGCCTAGTACCCACACTGTAGGAAAATAAACCGAAACTAAATGTGCGCCAAGTGATGGCAGCCGTGCTCACATGCTCCAATTATATCACTGAAAATACAAGATTTGAAAAAAATATTTTTGTCTACGGTTTGGTTGTGGAAGACCGTTTCTGTGGACTGGAATCTAGAGAATGCTAAAGTGATTCTGGTATTTTGCTTACCTCTGCAGGTCGTTTTCTATCAAGATAGTTAAATAGAGGCAGATGCCAGAATTTTTTTTAAAAAGAAAGTCCCTCAGCTGAAAACAATTTTGGTATTTTACTGACCTCTACTGGTCATTTTCTATCAAGACCGTTAAATAGAGGCAGTTGAACAGAAAAAAAGTCCCTAAGTGGAAGCAGACCAGTCCTAGGGCTGATCTCCAGAGCCCACAAAGTACATACACACATGTATATACTAAAGTATATACAAGAGGTCTTGAATGCTCGACCTAAAAAAGACTACAATGGGGGTTTAAAGCAGTGACTGGGTCTAGGGAGGGGGTGATTTCTGGATGGCGCAAGCCACAGGAGGTGCATGCAGCAACGGAGCAAGTAGTGACAGAAAGGAGGAGGAGAGGGAAATGAAAAGCAGCAATAAGTGGTAAAGTGGAGAGGGTGATCTGTTAACGCGACAAGTACCGGGAGGTGCGAGTAAGTAAGTGGTGACGGAAGGGAGGAGGTGGGGGAAACGAAAAGCAGTGAAGGGGTGATCTGTAGACTGGGCTTTGATTGCGGATGGGAGGAGGCGAAGCTGGTAAAAGCACGAGCACTGTGTAGAGTGCTAAAAAAATGAAAAAAGTAGGTCCTAAAATGGTCGTAATCGCGGGAGTAGTGGATGTCTACAAGTCCATGCACTGAGGGGGGGGGGGCTAAACACAAGACGAGGTATGACAATGCTTGCTAGGGACAAATGGTGACTATATGAGACAGACAACGGAGCGAGCAAATGTAAAGCCTTTGTGCGGGCTAAAGCCCACAGGTTAAACAGGTGTCTTCGAAGAGACCTAAAAACGAAGAAGGAATACGGTAAACATGTGACAAGAACAATGTAAATTCATTGCAGCCACAAATGTCACTACACATATTACAGGTATGTCTAGTTGTACAAGGCTTATAGTGTGTCTGTCTTTCTTCCGTTGTTTTTCAATTCCCAGTCATTATTAGGTTAATGCACAGTGCTGACACCTGAACATTACAGCAATCTTCTTTTGCACGTATGAATAATACAGCCAACAGTTTTTCCCCTTCACACCGCAATTTGAGATGACCCGTTCTTACACTGTAAAAAGAACAATTGATGGGCAGGATGTTGAACATTGTCAAATATTCTCCTTGGTACAGAGATCTGGGCCTAAATTCATCGTTTTATTTCTCCCCATGCCACTCCAGTTCAAACCCAGCCATATGCAAATCAGTCTTGACCCTGTTCCCCATGGGGGCACTCCAGCCTGAACTGCCAGGCCAGGTCCTCCCTGGACCGGTAACAATCATCCTGGGATCGGTTACGGGTTTTTACCCCTCATCAGCCAGGCTAGCTTGACCCCAGTACAGAGATCTGAGCCTAAATCCATTGTATTTTTGTTCCCCATGCCACTCTAGTTTAAACCTAGCCATATGCAAATCAGTCTTGACCCTGATGAGCATGACTGTCGGCTTGTTTATGAAATATGACGATCTCTCCCACTCTGTTAGAAATTATCATAGTTCCAAATATATACATATATCTAGTACATAGGTTCACAACTTTTCACGTGCACATAGAGCGATAATATATACATATATAATATTACATAGGTCCACAACTTTTCACGTGCACATAGATAGAGCGATGATGTTTAACATATAAGTAGGCCTCATTTGTTTGTAATTTGCTCAGGCTAGCAGGAGAAGCTATGCCACTTATGTCAAGACGATCTTGAGTCTCTGGCCTCCGTGACTGAGTTGCCTCAGAGGAAGACCTGAGGTTCCAAGTGTAATGCAGATTTGCTCTTCCACCAACCCTTGAGAAAGAACTGGGAGCATAGCAGAAGTCTTAGACGTCCTCCTTGCCCAGTGACCAGGCTTTGCGTGTTCTCCCAGTTAGTCTTTATCAGACAACCTCTTTACTTTCCCTTTTAACAAAAATTTCGGCATGGCATTGCTGCTAGTATTTTATTGTGTACTGTGTCCCCTTTCCTCTCCGTTTTTTCCTGATTTGTCGTTTCATACTTAAAACTCTTGCCTAATTCAGTCTCTTAGATCCTTTCTATTCACTTTCCCAGCCTTGCCTCTTAGTACAAGCTTTTGTTTCAGCTGGGCAGCGCTTGTCTTTCAAATACATTTTTTTAGGTAGGGCCAAACAAATCTACTAAGCTTTCACCACGCCTGTTCTACTCCGTAGTTTAGACATTCTCTTGCATATATTTTCTAACTTCAAAATCTGTTCTCCATTCATGTTTTATCTATCCCTTGTTTGTTATATTACCTTGCACTCTCGTTCACATCATTTGCTATAATCTGTCATGTTGCCAGGGTCTTCCACTGTTTATCACCCATTTTTCTTGTTACGTTGTTATTCAGTCAGTAATGGGGTTTTTTTTTCCCTTTAAACCAGCTCATGTTATTAGTTTCTCTCTTTAAGCTCTGCAGTCCCTTTTTCTCATTTAAAGTTTCTCAGTTTCACTCTCCGCGTTCCATTTTGTGTATCATTTCTGTTTCTCACCTTCCCAGGATGTATTTGCAGACCTTTGAAAGCATACCATAATTTTCTCTCCTATACACCTTTCCTAGTGCATCTAGTTATTTTCTATCCTGGTTTGCTTCTGATCATGTGGATTGCTTCCTCTTATTTCCCCTCCTTTAGGACTAGATCACAGTGACGGTATTGTGGACCACTCTGTTCTAGGCTCATTCTGGTCCTTTTATTGTCCAGTTTGCTTTCAACTGATGTTTTTGATTGAAGACTGTTTTTTGCCGAATTTTTCAAGATTTATTGATCTTTTGCATCTCCAGGGATGGTCCCTCCTCATTTCTCTCGATGCATGTCTTTGTCTTCATAACACTTCATCTATGCTCTAGGTCTATTCGCCACCATAGTTCATATCCCATTTAGAAAAATTCACTCTTATTTTCTGCCTTCTTTTCTGCATCTCTTTTTAATATTTATATGTGCTCTGCTATTTATTTTCAGACTTCAGTATTTCACAGTGTGCTTTATATACACTTTTTCTTCTCTCTTACACCGGCACACAGTTCATCGGTTTTAGCTATTTTTTTTTTTTTTTTTTTTTTTTTTTTATGTATTGGGTTTGTTTCCATTCAACATTTAAATCTACTCTTCATTCTCTACCAGCTCTTTTCAGTTCAGAATATCTACTATATTTCTGCTTCACTCCACAATCCTTACTTTTTTGTTTTTTGATCTTAGTGCCCCATTTGTTCGAAACACTATGATATCTGACATTTGGCTGTCAACGTCCCTTTTTTTTTTTTTTGTCACTTATAAATGCAACTTAGACTTTAACTGTTCAACTTCAGCGATTTGCTTGGCATACTGAATATTTTTAGTACCTGGTTGTTAAAAATGTTTAATTTGTCTTTGATTATTATTTAGGCAGTCGTGTCTCGTGGAAGTATACTTTTAATTGGCAAAGGTATTGGAATGATGACAGCCAATCAATTAGAAAGAAGCCCATAACTGCTATGAGAGGGCAATTCTGGAAAAATGTGATCACGAATTAGAAGCAAAAGAGGCAGGTAGATGGTTGCTGTAAAACTGAAAAATAAAAGTAAAGAAGTTGTGGAGAAGGGTGACTGTGCTAGTATAGTTATGAACAAGTAGCATTGTTGACTTGCGCTGGTCATAAGTGTTAGTTATTGCCCAGTACCACCTTAAATCCCACACCATTTTGCTCTGGCCTATTGCCTGGGTGAGGACCATTAGTGAGAATAATAAACCACCTTGGTGGACATCAGTGACGCTGCGTTAGACCTGGCATCCGTGGTGTGGTCTTTCCCTAACTTTTTGACTTCAGGCCTTCTGTTTTTGCGGCCTAATGACTCTACCACTGGTTAGCAATGGTAAGTGAGCAAAGTTTGTGTTCTTCTTCTTCTTCACTAAAACATGGTAACATTGGCGTATAGCCAATTGGCATATTTAATTAGTTTCAAGTCCATAGGAGAGTGGCACTTCCTGTGCCCATGGCCTGTAAATGAAATGCTGCTAGTGGACCTACAGCAATGATTGTGCCACCCACTTAAGTAGGACTCTTAAACCTGTCTCAGTCCTGCCATTGCAGAGCCTGTTTGCAGTTTTAAACTGCCATCTCGACCTGGCAAAACAAAAAAATTCCAGACCCAAACCTTCTATTCAACACACAAGTAACCCCTAAAGTATGGCTTGGACAGCCCTATGAGCAGGGTGCATTGTATTTAAAAAGTTGCACATGTCGTTTTCAGTTTTACATGTCCTGGTAGTGAAAAACACTTGCATTTGTTTTTCACTACTTCAAGGCCTACGTCTCTCATAGGATAACAGTGGAATTACCTTATTACATTTTTATACGTGCAATTTCCAAATGGGAACAGGTAACCCTTTGATGTTTGGTTTCTCTGGAATCACAATTTAAAATCCTAATTGATGGTGAAGTCTAATTTTAAATTGAAATTCTGAAAAGGCTACTTTTAAAAAGTTCACATTTTCTTGTGTTAGCCATTTAGTGCCTGAAGCCTGTCTCTGGGTCTCATGACTGGTTTTAGTTGACAGTTGGACTTTGTGTCTTCCTTCTAGAATACCATTCAGTGGGGAGCTTAGGTGTGACTGGATGCGCCATAACTAGCAGGATGGAAGGAAGAAGCTGCACCCGGCCCCGCTTATACTTAAATAGGGCGTGTCTTGTCTCCACACAAACGTCTGCATACCCCCTGTAGTTAGTCTGGAGTCAGGGCAAAGAAGGTAGGGCACTTGTGCATTTCAGAGGCATGCATCTAAAAGCTTTTCCCATCTTCAAAGGCACAACTGCATATAAATACTGGACCTCAGACACCACCACTTCAGTACACCACTGGACCTGTGGATACAATGCCTGGAAGGACTGCTCCTCTGAAGGAACTGCTGCCTTACTTTGCTGACCCGCTTCCCTCTTGCCTGTCTGAGAAGGACTGGGACTCCAAGGTTTAGTTGGCTGGCCTCCTGATCTGACATAACTGGCTTCTAACAACTTGGCATCACCCCCCTGGTCTCTGCCATCTGTGAGTCTACCCTGCCAAGTGGTGCCACCCCAGTCCTTGACCCTTGGAAGTGAGCTTAAGGTGCTCACCCAGCCTCTGGATCCAGCAGACCCGACACATCTCCTCTGCTGTGCATCTCAAACCTGAGCTGACCAGGCACATCGCAGTTGCTGTTTGGATTGGGCCCATAGCAAAGACCTGCATCGCAGCTCTTCGGAACCGTTGCGTCACCCCGCCTGCACAACGCATTCTCTGCGCAGCCCCTCTCATCCTTCGACGACTGACTCTGCGTTGCTGCTCTTCTGAACAGACTCATTGCCCCAACTGTGTAATGCATCCTCAGCAACTATGCAGGCCCTCGCATTGCAGCCTTGCTGCATCTCCGAACCGAGACATCTCCTCGGCTGCATGACGCGTCTTGATGGATCTTCGAACTGCTCCGCGTAGCAGAATTTAAGGTACTCTGAGCAGGCCTAACTGGGTCCTTGTAGCCAGTCCACGCTCCGTCAGCCTGAACTCATGACTCTGTCCTGATCTGGCACGGCCAGATATCCACAGTCGGGACGTAGTGCTTTTTGGAGCAATTTTCACTAAAATCTTTAGAATTTAATTTTCTTCGCTTCTACTTATTGGATTTTTGCCCTTTTTGGTTTTGTTACATTAATTGCATTTTACTCTGTTTTTCTAACCCGGTGAGGGATCCTTTTTCTGTCTCGTTTTAATTGTTTTACTGTTTGAAGTGTTGCACAAATGCTTTACACATTTCCTCTAAGTTAAGTCTGACTGCTCTGTGTCCAGGGCTTAATTTGTGCCGGTGCTTTCCGGTGCTTAGCACCGGCACTTCCTTGACCGGGCCGGGTCTACAGTCTGACTCTACACACATCTGCTGCGCATGAGGCTCACCGTGCACATCACATTTTTCAATGGAACTTACTACTGTCCTCTCTCTCGTGCAGCAGCATTGTGTTTTTCACATCACATCTCCCGAGTGAGTCAGCCTGCGCCGGCGGTTAACAGTGCTGCTGTGTGGGACACTTAACCTGCCCTGAGCCCCGCCCCCAGAAGAGATTCATCATTATTAATTTAAATATAACGGTGTTAATCATGGCGGCACCGCACCGCGCGCCGCCGTGGTCTTAGCCTCTTGCATGTGGTGGGCGGGCCGGAGGACACTAGTTAGGGCTGGATTTTGGTTCTGATGGGGTAGGGGCGGGCTGTGCGGCAACGTGTGCAGATTTATTTCACATTGTCATGCCCGAGCATAACCACCGAGGGGCACAGCAGGCAGCTCACCACGAGTCGTCAAGTCGGCCCGCCGCACCCGACCCGACGACGACCCAGTGTGGCGTTGAGGGCATCGATCAGCCACATCCACTAGAGTACTGTGTCTGACTGGTAGTATTAAGCAGCACCAGGCAGGCCTAATCAGTTATTAAAGAAAAAAGGGCGTATGTGCAGCCGGTGTGAGTGTGTCCCGAGTGAGTCTCTGCCGGCCGACCCACCACAGGCAACGGTAAGTTAAGTACTAACCTACTTAGTAGTAGTACTGTACTAGTAGCTGCTACTAGCGATGCCAATATGCCATCATTGCCTTGCCACAAAAACCAACGCTGCATTTCATTTTGGAGTGTGGTGGTAGGGGTGGCGTGACGACCCGGTGGGGCAGCTAGCCTCTGTCGGCCCCACATTTTAAAGATTCGATTGAAAGATTCAATTGAATGGATATGATTACGCGATCCAGATTCACTGACTGCCAGCCCTGCCCAGCCAGTGCCTGTGCCTGCCTGCCCTAGTAGCCACTGCGGGGCCCGCCGGCCGTAGTAGGTGGTACACACACTTTTGTCTTTAACCGTCCTCCTAGTCCTAACCAATGTGATTTTTCAATAGGGCCTGCCGCAGTAGTGTAAAGCCAAGGGTGGGGCGGGCCCTGTCTGGCTTGTCCGCACAGCAGCCACTGTTGTACTTGTAGTTCAAAATGGCGCGCGGCTGCGCACAAATAACTTCACTTGACTCTTCACTTCTCGGGCTGTTCCCCACGACGAAACGCAGTTTGGTTTGGTTTCTGCGTGATGGTGTCTGGTCTCAGTCACTCAACAAATGGCTGGGTACCGGCGCCGGGCATGCTCTGACGTCACATAATAACCCTGGCTGCCTTGCCTAAAAATTCCCTACTGGCTCTGGCCTCTCTTCCTTCCAAGAGTCCATCAGGGTCAGTTGGTTCAATTTATGATATGAATGTGAGGCGAGATTGCGAGTTTCTCGCTCCCAGAAAATCGTACACTGATGCTGGACGGACTGGTCAGGGACCGGGTCTTGTAAAATAAACTGAGTCCGTCCGAATTTATGAGGGCAGCCGCGGCGTCACTGATTTTGAAAAATGTTATTCTGATTCTGCGCCTCGATCCCTGGCGCTCAGAGCACAGATGTTATAACTTATGTTATAGCATGAAAAAGATGGAGTGATGCTTCATCTCCCTGATAGTGTTTTTTATCAGGGGAAAGAGAGTGGCCCCCTGTTCAAAAACTGTGGGCTGGATTATACCACTGTGCATTATCACTCTGTGAAGGCCACAAGCCACCGCATAAAAAGAAGTGTACATGAAGAAACATCTATATGGTGTGGTTTGCACGATGTGCAGCTCCACTTATCAATGTGTATTTTGAATGTAAGCATTACCACTTATAACTTTTAAGCCTTTTAACAGGGGAGAGGAGTTGGCCTAATGGCTAGGGAGCTCGACCTCAGACTGGGTTTGAGTCTCGGTAATGAGGCTATACATCCTGTGATTCTGGGCAAATCACTTAATCTCCCCATGCCTAACAAAAAATGAATGTGTCCTCATGTAACGCAACTGGTGCTATGTAAAGCGCTCTGATATTCGGGTCAAGTTCGCGCTATAGAAAACTCTGCAAAACAAAACGTGGAAAATAATTAAAGACACATCATTACCTTTGAATTAAAACTAAAGAAAGAAAGAGACACCCATCTAATGCCTAAATTAAATTTCACAAGTGAAAATAGCAAAACAGGGATAAATCCTCGCTTCTCCACTTGGCAAAATTTCTGGCTTAGAATCACACAATTTTGCCAAGTGGAGCAGCGAGGATTTATCCCTGTTTTGCTACTTTCTCTTGTGAAATTTAATTTAGGCATTAGATGGGTGTCTCCTAATATGCAGACTAAATTGTTGTTGTAAGTAGAGAAATATATGTTGTGGTGCTCTCAATTTCTCTGTGCCTCGTTTTCCCTTATCACCACAATGAGAGCACCACGATATGGAAAAGTTCCGCATGCACTGCAAAAAAACCTTTCTTGTAATGGGCTTTAATATTTCTCTACTTACAACAACAACTTAGTCTGCATATTAGGTCACATATTGGGGGTACATATGATAGCCGGCTCTCGGTTTACTAGTGCATCCTCATCATGGCAGTGAGGAAAGTGATATGAATTCTAATTTCAAATAGCAAAATGCTATTAAAAAGTGTTTGAGGAAAAACTTGAATTAATCTCAGCAACTAGTGATTGCTCACTGACACATTCCAGTCCATTATTCTCCAGTGTGCCACTTTAGATAAAGACCAGCCAATTGCAAACCAGTCTTAATTCTGTTCTGGTAGGACCAGTCTATGCTGAACTGCCAGGCCACATTCCGACCAGATGAGAAGGCCAGTCTTGTCCATGAGGTATAGCTGGAGTCCTATGGCACAGCGAGTGGAGGACCCACCTCTGGGTATCCCTGTTACACCTGTGTGCACTTGTAGAACCTGTTATAACAAACTAGTCGAAGAAATGCTTGAATTATTCTCAGCCACTGGCGATTGCTTGGGTCTCATTCCTGTTCATTTTTCACCCGTTGTGCCGCTCTAGAGGGAGACCAGCCATTTGTAAATCAGTCTTAAAGTTTATACAGGTGCCTTCTTCACTCAATTGGGATATGGTGGGGTTGCCAAGTTCTTACCTAATAAAGGAGTTTATAGCTCGGAGGCCACTTTGCCATGAGCTTTTGATTTATTGACAGTACTCCAAAATTAGCAAGTTTTACCTACTATAATATCCTTTTGTCCAAAGCAACTCTGGTTGTGTCGTAATCATTGTAGTACTTTTCAAAAAAGTGCTTCTGAAGGCGATAGTAAGGAGGGAACGAAGTGAACTTTAGATGAACCAACTGCAAGCAAGTTTTCTCTAGCACGTGCTGCGTCAGGAGCCAGGCTCACTCAAACAGCACTAAACAGGGTATCCTGGAGAGTCGGCTGGTAACCAGCCACAATTTTTACTCTATTAGGCATGGCCCTTTATGGCGTTGTAGTGTAGGTCCAGTACACTTTTTACCACCCCTGTCGACTGATTGTGCGCATGGTTATTATGCACAGTGATGCTAATTCTGCATCACAGTGACTTGTTGCGAATAGTTCTCGTTTTTGCTTTAGATTTGGGAGGACACTGGTATATTAAGGAGTGGTTGTGCAATCCAGAACTGAAAGTAAATGACAGGAAATCAATTATTTAGGAGTTTTCTATAGCCGCTGTATAGTCCTGTTTGTTGACTGATCACAGCACATTACAGTGCAACCTGTGCTGGCGAGTAGTTTTAACCTTTGGATTTTGTTCGTAGTTTAGAAAGGGACCAGAGTACTTCACTTGGTTAACCTGGCTGCATGTGCAGCTCTTCACTCTGCGTAACACTTTGTATAAAACCGTATTCCTTTTCAGTCATTTTTTAGGTCTCGCTGAGCCCAGACATTTTGGAGGTGAGTTTTCATGGTGCTGCTGGCTGGCCTAGCGCTTGCGTTCACGCGAACGTGCACGCGCGAACCGCTAGCCTTCAGCAGCACTTTGAAAACTCGTGCTTTAGTGCGTCATTGTGATCACTTTCGCGTTCAGAGCGATCGCGATCACTTTCGCTTTTACGGCCGCGCAGTGTTACTTTTACTGCTGCGCGGCCAATGCTTGTTGTTTCTGTTGCACCTCTGAGCAGGAGGGGGTGTGTGGTAAGTTTTGTTAAACGCAGGGATCATGAATCGTAGCTTATTTATATGAAGGGTAATCACAATTGGCATCTGTATATACAATTTATTCATCAAGCAGCGTGGCTCCTGCAGCCAGGCCTCGCCCCCTCGTTTCATGCCCTCAGAGGCCGCCTCATCCCCCCCCCTCCCCTGCAGGACCCCATAGCAGCGGGGCGTCCTGACATTTCACAGCCTCCCTTCTAGCAAAGCCAGGTGCCCAGCAACCCCCCCCCCAGTGCCAATCAACATATACATGGGCACGCACTTTCAGCCACGGAGTACCTACACTCACTGAATTTGAAATGGAGGCAACCAGGATTTATCAGCAGTTTGCAGTACTTTTACTGGGGAAGTACCAGCACTTACCAGTAGCAAACGGGTATTCCTCTTGAAACCTTTCCAGGGACTGAGGACTGCCACTGAGCGGTGGTAGCCCTTCATGGAAGCAGGACGTATTTTCCATTTCAACAAAGGGGTGCTAAAGTAGCCGGATATTTTATTTTGATATAGACTTCTTAAACTTTTCATCTTGCGAACTTTACCAGATTAAAAAAAAATTATGAACATTCAAGAGTGATTCAACACAATGCCGCCCAGGAAGGCATGGCCCAGACAAACTCTGCTCGACCACACGGACCACCGCTTTGGTGCCACGTACCTACACCTTAAGCATCAGCACGCTTCAGACAGAATAAGTGAGCACGCAGTTCATATTCAAGTAAGCGCAAGTGTCTTAACCGCTTGAGTTGAGGAACTTTCTAAAACAGCGCTCCGTTTCTAGAGCCTGCTAGATGTTATCAGTGAGGGCACAGCAATGGTAGTCAGTTAGCATTTTTTCCTAACAGCAGCCTCTCGGCTCACCGCCCCCTGCTCCCCTTAACGACCACACTCTCACTGACCTCATCGACCGCCCCCCCCCCCCCCCCAAACACCCTGCAAACCTCGTATGCAGCTTTTGTCCTCGCATCTGCTGGTGGGGGCTACCCCGGTATTGCTTCTTGGGTCGCGGCGATATGTTGGGCCGCCGGCAGTTAGTACCGCTGCCCCCTCTGGTCTGCTGTTCGATCCCCTTGTTTACACTGCTGCTCTGCCTGGTTTGTCGCCGGAGTCGAGAGCAGCCTCCTCCTCCGATGCATGGGAAGCAGTATGGGCGCCTACTGGGATACCTTCGGGCGATTTGCTCACGATCACAAGGCTGTGAAACAGACGCCGAGACCCAGCTGGGGGAGCGCTCCTTGCCGCAGATCAATCTGAGAGGCCGCATCCCGGCATACCAGGGCAGCAAGACAGCGGGGGATGGCTCGATCCCTGTAGGCTGGGTAGAGCCACACCACGATGACCCTCACTTTCTTTAATACCCCATGTCAACTCAGTATTGAAGTGCACCAATCACTAGCTCTCATTACTACTGCTCCAAATCAATCACAGGGTGCAGCAGACCAGAACCCTGATCATGGCGTACAAACATGACTTCATCACCTACAGATGGTTTCCCTAAGGAACTCATCACCAGCCTGCAATGGCTACAGAACAAGATAACCCAGCCCTCCACAAAAGCTGAACCACATTACACAACTCTGGAAACTCCCCACTGGCTTCCAGTAGAAGCAAGAACCTAATGCTCTACACTGCCCATAAAGCTTACTGGGGCAAAAGCCATGAATACATACAGAGTGGCTCCACACTACACTCAAGCAAAAAATGTTCGCTTAACAAATGTTGCATCAGTGATCATTCAAGAGGATAAAACAGGGAGGCAGAATCGTAGGAATAAAGGGTGCCCAACTGTGGATTGCCCCAACCCCACCTTGGAAGCCAAAACCAATTGCATGATTCCATTGGTGTGATGCCAGTGAGGCACTTCAGTGGATTGCTTGGAGTACAACAAAGCGCACAGCTAGATAGTGAACACCACAAAGCATGTATTTGATCTCCTTCCCATTAGTATGTTGTCCCTCCGTAAGAGTGGCTTTGCCTAGCAGTACCTCCCCCCCCCCCCCCCCCCCCTAAAAAAGGTTACCTCATTGTGGTCAATGTGGTACATGTTCAAACATTGTTCTCTCATGTCATGCACCCATGCCTCCAGGAAACAACGATGATGAAGAAGAGCACAGGGCAGATAACATTTACAAGTAATGTTTTGTGTATCGAATAACAACAATGCAAGTCTATAGGAACCATTTTAGGTTTGACCTGAATGTTATGGCACATACCACAGTTTCGATCTCCATACTATACTACGCTAGTGATCTGGGGTTGAATTTGTGTCAATGTCTTGACAAACATGTTAGCTTACACGCTATAGGGCATTTTATCAATGTGCTAATATGTGCTCTGCTTGACATCATTTGTAGAATACAGATCTGACTATGGGAAACTAGGATTACCTCGGTGACATTTCTGTTATTTGGGGCCTCTTTTTCGTCGGTGCTGGCAACTGAATCATCCTTATCCATCCACTCTTTTACAAGAACGTGGAGCTGATATATTTGACTACTTGTAGATTGTGGAAGATGGAACGTCTACCATGTGCCAAAGAACATACTGTATGTCCAGTTCCTGCTGATTTAGGACCCTGTATAAGCTTTGGTGTTGACCTTCTGGCAGCTCCAAGTTCATTATATGCTGCATTAAGGCAAACTTACTAATTGACGGTTCATGCCACGTGTGCTGAGGCCAGTTTGCACGCCTTCCACTTCAACTCCCACTCATCAGCTTTGCACGAATATTTACTGTGATGTCATTTATGTACAGCTTTGTCAGATTGGCAGAGATCACAATTTTATGTGCATGCTTGACTGTGTGACTTATGCATACCTTTTCTTCATTCAATTGATTGCAAAATCAATTTTCTAGGAATGTTCTATTTCATGTGTATTGATCACATGAACAAATAATAACTTTTCATAAAGAGAAATCCGTGCAATTATCTTAATCTAGTTCCCTTTAAGCATGCTACAGATTTCTGACTTTTTAGGAAAACTGCGGACAGCATGCAAATAAATACAAACTGCAGATAATAACAAGCATTGGCATAGCCAATAGGTCTCGCTTTTGGGACCTTATAAGTTTTTAGCCATGCAACAGTTGATGTTATTACACCAAGGATATTGTGCTGCATAACTAAATACTTACAAGGTCCCAAAAGCGAGACCTATTGGCTATGCCAATGCTTGTCTATTTTGAGAATGATGGGTCGCGAAGTTTGCTGCTCTGAGTTTCCATTAGTACGCCTTTGCTCCATTTTGACCATCAGGCTTCCTCTCTGCTAGTCACACAGCTCTATGTGCCCCCACAAATGAGCAGTGTTGGCCCAACAGTTGTCAAATTATATAGCATTTATTTCCTTTTTAGCACGGATTTTTGTTAGCAGTACTCTTTCATTTTATGCACCCTCTTTGGAGTATATGTTATTTATCCCAATAAAGCTTTGAGTAAACTTATTTTCTCAACTAAATTCCTGTCCCAGTGATGTCTCTGCAAGTGGAACATTGGCCGAATAGGTGGTAGAGTTCTGAATAGTGCTCCCTCTGGGTTGGCCTGACTTTGTTCCCCAGCTCCTGAAATGCTGTTTGTCTGACTGGGTCTGCCTCGAGTTTCCTACGCTGTTTGAGACTAGGCTTGGTCCCGAGGCGTTCACGTCCCATTTCCCAATCGCATAGGTACTTAAATGCCCTAGCACTGTTATTCTACCACGTGCAGTACTTTAAACCTATTAGACTAAATGAGCCTCGGGTGTTTCATTTACAGCATAGTGGCTAGTGTGCAGTCGCTTCCGCAAGGGCTATCCTCCAGGTAGGCCTGACCGCCGTAAGAACCATGAATTGAAGCGAATAGTACTGTACCTTCAACAGTAAATTTTCTAAATCCAATTCCAAGCCCTGAGTGACTGTCTTCTACCTGTATAGAAGACTGTTTCTTCTTAGATCGTACGGTCATGCCCCATGGAACAGTCACTGTAGGCCTGGGACTTTGAGAGTTTGCAATAATCGACTCTGGGCCAAGATTTATTTGACTGTCATCCTCTAAAGCAGAGAGAAATGTCGTTTGTCCTCTCCCTCCGGTAACCGAGGAAGTCCTGTTCCCAAACTGATTGCTGCCCCGTCCCATTATCTGTTTTAAATTGTGTCAGAATTGTCCGAAAGCCGTACGATATTTATTTGGGATAAAAAAAAAAATCGAAAGCCGTTGCTTATCAGTTAAATGGAAATCACCTATGCTGCACCCACCAATTCCGCAACTGCCACAAAAGAATCTCCTTTATGGGATAAACGTCCACTAGAGGGCAACAGCGAACCAAAAATATACGTAGATTAATAGTAATCACAGAAGCAAGCAAGGCTGGGGTTGAAGTCCATATGCTTGAGCCAAAGTTAGTTTCGACTGTGTTGTGTTGGCGCAGCAGGCTTTCGAAGTATTGAAGGGATGCTGGTCTTTATGAGAATCTTTTCGTAAGATAAAAATGTAAAGCCTCAGTGAAACATTTGAAAACATAGGTAACATTTTTAAAATGTATTATAGAGCTAACATAATTATTTATATGCCCTGCGTGTACATTTCGGTTTTAAAATAATTTACCCTACATTTCTCTGGGGGAGTTTTATCCACTCTTTTGGTACTCAAGATATTTCCCACCTTTGTGGCGTTTGTAGCGAGGATTTCTATCAAATGTTGGTTTTGCACAGGCTTTACATTTGTGGAGTTGGGTAGGTGTCTCCACATTATGTTAGCCCTACTATATTCCTTGTAGGGAAAGAGTGCAGTCTCATCCCCTTGTGACAAATTTTCCAATAGTTATTTATTTGCATTGTAAACTGAATTTTGGAAGTCATTTTCTAGTACGTTTACTCCTGCCATTTCTTGGTTTAGGCGTGTGAAATCCAGTAAGGAAAACCATATGCCTTTTGATGTATTTTATCTTGTCACTGCACAGTAATGGGTATGCATTCGTCTCGCCTTTCCACCCGCACACCTCACCATTTACCGCTAACTAGCAAAGGAAATCTTCGAATGTTTAGTCGTTTTGGAGAACTGGGGGCCTTCTTGCGCTGTTTGGAGCCGTCATTGTGCCGTGTGTTCCCGCTTTGAAACTGATAGTAGCCAGCTTCATTTTATTTCCATTTTTCTTTTTAATGTTCTTTTGCAGAGTATTACACCCTCAATTTCAAAATATAGCATTTTCAAAACTCCTGTAACTTCTTTTGGATCCAGGGTTACGACTGAGACGATGTCTCTTGCAGGTACAGTCCCTAGTTAGAGAACAGAATATTTACTGATAAAATCTACAACACCACAGGTGACCTAGAATGAGTGGCCAAGCTTTCTAAAACCCCATATCCTCATTTTAAGGTTGACCAATAATAATAGCCTATATCCTCATAATCTGGATCCTAATGCTCTAGGTAAGTATAAGTTTCCTTCCATTGCATGCATAATGCTGTGCATATAGGCTTCATTATAGGAGTTAAATGCTGCTCCTTCTTGGTGTTATTTGTATCGTCGAGTTGTCTGTCTTTTTTTTTTTAATTGCAGAGCTACAACTCTAGTCTTTTGCATTCAAAACTTTTAATGTATTACAGGGATTTTCTATCTTGTAAATGTATACATTGACCAGTCGGCAGACCTGTTCGTTCGTCCAACTGTTGGTTACAAATGGTGATAGCCCTGAAGCTTTCATTAAAACTAACATGTGTTTCAGGAGTCCTGGCCTGCTTGGACGGCTACATGAACATCGCTCTCGAGCAGACAGAAGAGTATGTGAATGGACAGTTAAAAAACAAGTACGGCGATGCCTTCATCAGAGGAAATAATGGTAAACTATTTTCGGTAGTTTGACAATTGTTTATTGTTATTTAAATTGAGCCAAACTCCTTCAATCAGCAGTGATACTACTTTCACTCTGAAAATGGTTTTCTCAAATCAAATTTTGCCAAAACATTTGTCCTAAAACAATATGAAGCCAATTCTGATTTAGGGGGTCATGTATGATAATTCTTTTAGTCCAAGCAGCACTTTCATGTCCCATGAAACGGGGATTGCATCATCATGAATGAAAGTGTGCTCCTTTTCCAGTTGTGTTCGTGTTGAAAAATAAAATATTATAGCACTAAGGGCCAGATGTATAAAGATACTGGTCACAAATAGTAGTAGCAATTTGCATCTAGTTATTTTGCAAACAGTATCTAATTCAGCATACAGACCCTTTTACTAATATGTATATTTGCAAAGTTCCAAATCGGAGTAGGTTGCAGTCCAATTTACCTAGTTAATATTCATTAGGTAGTTCACAAATTGAAACTCGGGCCAATTGATCACTGGGGTGGAGGCCTCCAAAGGTCAGCAGACCACCACGTCTGTGATTGCTTTTAGATGAAAAAACTTTTTTTGAGGCAGCCGGATTTTACATAAAACTGCTGCTTTTAATTTAAAAATAAAGTTTTTTAAAGTGTCATTGGCCCTGGCGGTGGTCTGCTAGACCACTACCTACTCCCTTGAAACTTTTAACCCAGTTCACAAAAGGAAAACAGTTCAAGGGGACCCTTTCCTTTTGCGAGTCAGTTACCATGCTTACTTGGGAGTTGATAAGTTGGCAGTCATTCTTGTCGCAAGCCATTGATACAGCTGATGCCTAACCCAATGTGGAAAGAACTCCTACAACCACGTGTCTTCCACATTGCAATTTGTATTCTGTTAGAAGCCCAAACCTGGGTGGGCAGCATATTTTAGGACTATTAAGAAAATGTAAGCATGTGCGGGGTGCGAGCAAATAGGGAGAAGAGAGCAGCATGGTACCGGTGTGTTGCTGATGAGCTCTCACAAAAACAATGTAAACAAATTAGGAAAAGTAAGGGAAAGAAAGTGGTGGGGGCAATGGACGGTGGTTGTGGAAAAAATTAGGAAGAGTTAGGAAAAACATTTGATCTGTGTAGTGGAGTATGCAAGTCTTGCAGTCAAGAGAATAGAGAAGCTACCAGCGACGGAGTGGTAGAAAAAAAAAATTGTGCTGGAAGGCCATAGAGTTAGCAGACTTAAACTGAGATAAACAAGACTGCCATTCAGTCACGAGTATGTGACTGAGCTAAAGGCTCTATCTTTGTACTGTAGACACTGGGTCTTCATTAACCTAGGTAATGCTGTCTGTGTGTAAGACCAAAAAAGGGACTGAGTTGTAGCATCTTGTAGGTTTGGAAAGAGCCCACCTATAATTTATTTAGTTGTTAAGATAGTTATGTTTATGTTCTTTGCCTTGTGGCCAAGAGTCTTTGGGGGGAGACAGCATGTGGCTACCACAACAGGATTCCCCACTGTTAAGTTGCAAACAGCATAAAACTTTGAATGTAGAACCCAAATGAGAGATATTGTGTCTGCATTCCTACGATCTGTACAAGGGCAAACAACATTACATAAAATGCTCTGTTGTACTTTACCCCTCTGTCTTTCATTAGAATATTGGTCTCTCTTAAACTCTGCAATTGTCTGAGTTCATTTTAATACTACTTTCATGTTTTGTTCCCTATCATGCCCCTCCAAAGGACTGTCTCGGATCTCTTGAGCTCACAACATCCTTAGTTAATCATCCAGTCCAGGTTTTTTTTCATTGCATTCTGATGCTTGCAGTACTGTTTATCCCATTATAAATTCCAGACAAAACCTATTAGAATGTAGGAAAAAAGGCCTGGAATGGATGCCCTGCCCTGGGAAGTTTGAGAACGTCCATGCCCTGTGAAGCTTGAAAACGTTGAAATCTTACCATTTCTCTTTGTACAGTCCAGCACAGTAACCTATGACTGCTATGTAATGGGTAAACTGCTGATTGTTCAATTAAAGGGCCTCATGAATACACAAGTTTTATTGGCACACATCTCATGTGGATTGTATTCCAATAATGGATGTAAACCTATGTGCATCACATCTGGAATCAATTGCTGTGGAGCTACACTTTTCCTTTTCAACTTATTTGACGTGGTAGACATCGTCGTACCGTTTATATTTTCATTTCTGACATCTCTGGGTCCCCAATGTTCTCTCCTGTATATTAATGTATACCCAGAGACTCTTTGAGTTTGTCTACAATTTCCTGGTTGTGTCCACCCAAAGTGGATGACATACATGTATCACCAATGCATCATAAATTGAATATTGCCATTAATACTTTGAAAGCTTTTGCCCGGTATCCTAACGCCCTTGAAGATTGCAAGAAATCCAGCAACGTTCAATCAGTTACGGGACATAATGCTATTATCCTCTTTTGAAACAATGTCCGATTAGCCCTGGCCAGTATCATTCATTCACGATTCCACTTCAGTGCAGCCGTTACAGGGTGAGGGTACCCACCTCAGTCCAGATTAAACAAAAAAAAGAAGACCTGATAATGGAGGCGAGCTTCACCCTGAAACTTGCATGCCTTTTTCATTTGGATAAACTCTGGAACAAAAATCAAGCTGTAGGCAGTGTGACTATCAATCTGCAGTTTATAACTGCATTCCATTGGGCACCACCGTGTTAACTAAATTAATGGATGAATTAATAGAGGATGTGGTCCGTCTGCTTAAACTGTCGTCTTTGGTGCTGGAAACCAGAGTTCGAGCCTCGAGGTCGCGTCCACATCCTGTGATTCTGGGCAAATCACTTAATCTCCCCGTGCCTGAATGTGTAATGTAAATACGGTGCTCATGTAAAGCGCTCCAATACCTTAGGGTCGAGTTCGCGCTATATAAATATGCAAAAACAAAAAAAAAATGCCTAGGCTTCGGGCTGGTAGGAGGGGTAGTCACAATCGTGTTAGTTTAGAAATATTAAAAAATCCAGTTCCAACCTCTTGGATCACTCCAATGACTTCCTTTGACATGCAAAATTCAATTTATGGTAGGAAACCCGATCTTCAAATGCCTTCATTCTATGGCAGACTAAGAGACTGGCCTCATCAGAATTTTAAGATCTGTAGGAACACCTGGGACTGAAATGGATAAGAATTTATAGAGCACAATTTCGCTCAGAGAAGAGGATCTTTGTGTTGTTTTTAATCTGTTAACTTTGACCTTGTGGTTATCTGAATATCTCCGGGTGAAAGTTAGACCCAAAATTAGGAATTACCTGTGAAGTTTTTATTTTGGGGACCAGCTCCTCACAGGTGAGACATTTCTCACCCTTGGAGCTGCACGTTGATTATTTGTAACTCTGGGTTGGGGAACAACTTCCAATTTTCTGGTCCACTCATAACAAGAACCTAGACATACAACCTGTTTGCTGAGATCTGATTTCAGAATCCTCCTCACAATTAACAGATTTCATGTGGATGTGAAGGGGTGAAGGTTTCAGGAGCTTCATCTTTTAAGAAACTACAGTCTGGTTTTCAGCCCCACTACCTTTCCAGTCACACCAAGAAGTCTTCCTTCGTCCAGGCCTTTAGACAAAAGTAAAAACTAAACTGTTTGTAGTAGTTGTCAGTACTGCAGAGTTAAATGGGCAGTATATAAATGCGGTTAACAGTATACAGTCAACTACCCCAAGTGCTTGAAAATATGTAGTTGCATAACTAAATCAAATGATACTCCATACACTTATTTTTTTTGTTGCATACTGAATCTGAAAAGCTTTTAAACTGTTTAAAAGCAGTGAAGTCATTAAAGTATTTTTTTGTTTATTCATTTTCAGTTTTGTATATCAGCACACAGAAGAGGAGAATGTGACAAAGGAAATGTTTAGGTATTTTTTGTATTTATTTTTTTTAATAAAGAAGAAAAAATGGCGGATTCAGAAAGATCCTTCTTCGGTTTACTACTTTAACACTGAATATTGCTCTCCAGTGTTCCCATCAAGAAGTCGGGGATGCGGATTGTTGGGAAGGAATGTGTTCTTTTTGTCTCAAATGCAAACTTGAAACAATTCAAAAAATGTATATACGTTTACTATTTTTGTCATGAAGAGCCCTTTGTTCACACATTTGTATCTTCTATGTTCCTTGTTGAATAAAAACACTTCCCTACACTACCTTTTGTAATCTCCTGTATGTGTTAAACCTACAATAGCCGCTGCTTGATAGTGTTCTGATCTTGTAATACTGCTGGTAATGGACAACTTTTAAGTCACTACAGTTGAAACCTGCTGATGTCTGGGTTAGGGGGTCTTGCACCATAAAATGGATTGCAATTTCTTTGCACCTATAAACATGCACTTTTCTCATTTTAGTGTGAAGTGAAACGGTGTAGGACTTGTGCCTAGGGCTAGTAGTTAAAACAGTAGTAATGTAGTATTTTGTATGGTACATTACTGGAAAGATTTTATGTAAAATGTGAGAAAGGCTTCTAATGGAAAATACGCACACTCATTGATATTTGTTTTCTTTGGAGAGTTTTGTTGGAAATTGTCTTTGTACTTTAGCATTGGATCTTTCATAGATTCACCTGCTTAAATTATCCCATCATCAAGCTGAAAAATGTAAGTAGTTGAAATATTGCACTTTATGCCTCTCATCCACTGTTTGCACATAGTACAGCCCATTTATCTTTTTGATTAGACCCAAGCTCCAGCGAGTGAGGTGGAGAGGTGCTGAGCTCTACTCCAACCCCCTTCCTGAGGCTTCCATAGCTCAGATTTTATTTTATAGCACATGAAGTAAAAGAGAATACCAAAGAGCTTGTCTGTGAAGAAACATACAAATAAGACTTTGTATTTTATTTTTAGGTCTCGCCTAGGCAGATCGCATGCGTTGCTCTAGGAGGGCCTTTAGCCATCGGTCTGCTCCTTTTCAGGCACACTGGTGCTGGCATCCGCCTTGCGGGAGCGAGCAGCGGCGCGCGTGGTGATCAAACATATGGCTCTCGCACTGCCGCTGCTCGCTCTCGCAAGGCGGATTCTAGCACACGCACTAATACATTTGCCTGCTCTTTCGGCGCCACTCTCCCTTACACTTGTACTGAAGATTGTTTTGCAGTTTAAACAACATCAGCTGTTTCACTAAATCAAGGCAGTCGCTTTTGTATTGTACTGTTTATATGTTTAATTAGAAACTGCACAACATGTATATGTAGCAAGTGTGTGAGATACTCCGTTTAACTAGCCCAACAAGTCTCTTGAAGTACTGATGGCGTTTTTCCCACTTGCAGGATTAAATTCATCGAACTCTTCACAAAATATGAATACTCATCTTTTACGCCTTTAATAATGGGAAAGTAAATGACACTTGCTGTACTAAAGTTTGTATTCGAGTTGGTAATATTCTCTCACTCTCTAAGTCTCATTGCAATTGTCCTGCCCCCTCCTTTTCTCATTGCATATTAGCTTAAACAGAAATTCTCTCATGTAAAAAACACTCTGCAACAGTGTCACTTTTCTGGGTACTTCAAATGGCCATCTGTATACCATTTGCGAGTGGCTCTTCATTTTCTAGCTGTAAATAGGAGAAAAAATGCGAAGTTTTCCCGTCCTAGGATTAGCGTTATGCCTTCGAGAACAAAGAGGAAGCAGCCATGTTAGCAATACTGAAGGCAGCCGAGCGAGCGTTGCATTTAACTGCATGGTAGTAGAGGGCAGTGTACTTTTGACTTATTTCTCCCACAAAATTCAAAAGGAGCAGGCGGAAATAACGCTCGATCCCCCACCCAACTGCAGGTATTTAAGACATTTGTTCAATTGTGTAAGAAGAAATCCATGATCTGACTCCGTGCTTTACTGTCCGAACGCGAAATCTTTAACTGTGCAGAAGCGCCGCGTTTTGTGATAGAACGGAATGTTTGTTTTATAGCTGCACGTGTTAAGGAAATATTATTTACTATTTATCTTTTTATTTGACAAATGATGGCTGATAAATGTGTTTTGCAAGTGGTTCTAAAATTGCCGATGCTGTTTAGATAAACTGTGCTTTCAAACCTTTGATTGATGTTCAAACCGCTCTGCTAAACACTTTAATCTGGTAGCAGCACCTTTTAAACTCACGATGTTTATGCACACTAGCTACTGTAAACCGCATTTCCGTGACAATACTTTGATTCATTGTGCAAGCCGATGGAAATTGATGGGGGATCAGGACCCTCTACCTCTGTAATTTGTCAGCGTTTTAAAGCCTACTTGTAACATTGGTTTCTTGCGTTCCGTGTTACGTAAGGGAGGTACCCAGTTAACTTTTGATGAAGTGTAGGTTTGAAGTGTGAAAGGTCAGAAACATCTCGTGTTACTTTGTGATGCATAAAATCCACGGAGTTGTAACTCTTGTTTACATTTCATGTCTGTTCTTGTGGCGACTTGAAGTTCCTGTGTTGTTTATTTCATAGTGCTGGCACCTGCATGTGGCAGGAAGTTGTGGATCAGTAAGCATCTATCGTTCCTAACTGATTGATTAGATCTACAGTGGATTGGAGAGCTAAAGTTTTAAAATTGAGTTGTTATCCAAGAATGTCAAGTCACCTGTCTTTATTCCAGGTTTATTTCTCTTTTTTCTTCTTTTGATGCAAGGCAAGTTCCTCTACTAACCGTATTTAAATGTGTGTATTAACTGGATGATTAAGACTTTATATGAATGCATTTTGAAGCTTGCTGGACATAATAGTTACCAGTTTGACAGACTTTCATACTAAGGTTGTGGTTAGAGCATCAATGAGTTTGGATAAGGAGCAACAACAACTGGAGTAAGATGGATTTGGAGTGTTCACACAATATTCTTAAAATGCAGCATTTGATGCATTTTTGGTGAGTATTTATTCCTGCTTTCCGACTGCAACTGTGTGTTTGGAAGTGGGATTGCTTGCATATAGATACAAACTGCAATTTGAAAGCCACTCTTCTCCCCTGTGCATCATATCACAGTTATCATTCACACTACTTAGACAATAGTAAATGTCCATGTACAGCCACAATAGTTTCTACGTTTTTGCATGTGCATTGGCCTTTGATATGACGTGCAAATACTACTGTGAGTTTTAGCCAAGGAAAATATGGAATGTCCGGATAATTCAGGGAACTAGGGGCTTGCAGCTTTGCTTCTGGGCAGGCTGGTGGCCGGAGTGTCTGCCCCATCATTACACCGAATTCAGTTTGCTGTTAGTTGGACAGAACTGAGAGTGGACTTGCTGTCCGTCCATTGTCCTAAAGAAGGGCCTTGCATCTGGTATCCTTCTTGCTTCATCTTTGGGGCTGAGATGTAACTGATTGGGAGGGTAGATTCAGGGGCAGTTCATTATTTCAAAGAGGGCCCTGTTTAGAGGAGTGCTTAGGAAGACCATGCCTGATATGGAGTTGAGTATTAATGTAAATAGCAGACTTGGTTCCCTGACACACATTGGACCAGACTGTTTGGAAGAGTCTGATGCCCTCAAGAAATAATTCCTGCATCGAGAGAGGCTTCTTCCAATTGAAGATTAGAGTTTTAACTGGAGGCATTCTATTCCGAATAGTCATTGGTGACTTCTTTTTCCGGGATTTACCACCAGTGCTAGCCTTCATGCCATGCAAGAGAGGGTAGGCAGGCTATGATTTATTGTCTAGATTCAATAATAATCCGTTGCGCTACAATACATCACAACTACAAAATCGCAGAATTCATAGCATCCTTTATTTGATGAGTTTAAACAAGTTCTAAAAGTAGGGCTAAGTAGCCAGTCCTCAATGTAACAATTATTTTCACCAGTTTCATATATTTATACAACTCGTACGTCTTTTAGTTTGGCCTTTAGTTTGCTATTGCACACTCTGGTTCTACATCCATACATCAGAAAGCAAGGGCATATCCGTGTGTGCTGTAGTGGAACTAATTCAGGACCTGTATAGATAATATGTTCATTTGTTTCCTGTGTCTTTTCCCTCACAACTCTCCCTGTGGCAGGTTTTCTGCTGGCTCCTATGTGCAGCCTTGTTGGCTGTGCCATTCGTGGTCCCACTAAGATCTGGCTTTTTAGGTCAAGCCTAGAGTCAGCCTAGCTCTAACTAAACACTTATAAGGTCCCAAAGGCGAGACCTATTGGCTATGCCAATGCTTGTTATTACCTGTTGTTGGACCCGGCCTCGTGGCGTGGTCCCGAACCCTCCTACCCGACCCGACGGGGGCAGCCCCCACCCTTCGGGGTCCCTCCGGATTGTACTTTGCTCCCCGCACCAGCCTACGCGACACGGCCCGCTCCGGCCTCGGCCCCAGCGAAGCCCCGACATCGAGGCACCAAGATCCGGCCAGGGGGCACCAAGTGGCCACTCCACCGATCCCGGAGGAGGGGAGTTTCGATGGGACCCCCAACGGTCCCCCCAACGCCTGGTTTCGATCGCCCTCCGGCCTTCCTGGGCGCTGGCGCCTCTCCCGCTGGGTGTCTGGCCTCTCCCATTCCGGCCCCCCCGCCCCCCAGGCGCAAGGGTCCGGACATCAAAGGGTTCCAGACCTATATCTGGGGCGGCCTCAAACCAGGACGGCAGTTGTATCCTGGAGTCGAGAGCCCTGCTGATCGGATCGCGGCTGACCCTACGGAGAAAGACTCATTACTTGGAACTTGGACCTCTGAGCCCTGCTGACTGCGTCGCGGCTCCCCCCCCCCCCCCCTTTTGCCGAGAAGAAGACCCTCACGGAACATCGGAGCCCTGCTGACCTAGTCGCGGCTCGACCTCGCAGAAGTAAACCATCGGAGCCCTGCTGACCTCGTCGCGGCTCGACCTCGCAGAGGTAAACCATCGGAGCCCTGCTGACCTCGTCGCGGCTCGACCTCACCGCAGCAATCCCCCGACCCCTGCGGACGACGCCCCGGCTCCCGGAACCCCCCGGCTCGAGGATTGAGAGCTTGGCGCAGGGTGTTCCAGTACCAGGCTAATACTGAGACTGTCCCGCTACCCCCTCCCTACAAGACTTTGAGACTCCTTTGGATCCCTCGATCCACCTGTAAATATTACCAAAGAGATCTGCCTTGATTACCGATAAAGACCTATGAGAAGTGATACCCTGGTTGTGTCCCTTTGTGGTGGTGGGGTTGCTTGGCTGATACGATCATAGGAGAAGGACCTCGCCTAGGAGGCTTCTCAGCGGCGCTCGGCTACTCGCCTACGGAACGGTGGCCCTCGGGGTGGTCAGTCCGACACCATCTGGCTCCCGGAGGGCGCCCTTCTAACATTGGTGGCCAGCGGTGCGATCCGAGCCCGACGCAGATCGTACAGCGAGTAACTCACCCACTACCTACCTAGACACAGGGTAACCATGAACGACCAACAGACCACCCCAACCGCGGAGTTCCAACAAGAACGGTTGGAGGAATATACCCATAAGGAACTAAAACAGTTTTGTAAAGACAAAGGCATCGCGACCACCGGACTAAACACAAAAGAGGACCTGCAAAAAGCCCTAAAGACCTGGGTAGAGTCCGAAGCGGCCTCCCCCCAAACCGAAGAAAACCCGGTGCCAAACGTACACCAGCAACCAACCGCAGCCCCGGCAGAGGGGAGAACAACCAGCATAGAGACCGGCCTCTCCCCGGAAGAGATACGAGAACGGGAGAGGGTCAGGACCCACGAGTTGGAGCTCGCCCGACTCCGCCTGGACGGCGAACTCCTACTAGCCGAAAAGAAATTGGCCCTAGAGCAACTGCGGCTGCAAGAAGAAATAGAGGAGAAAAAGCGGCACCGAGAACTGGAAGAGAGGAGGCTAACCCTCGAGCATGAGCGGGGCCTTAAAGAACTTGAAATCAAGTCCAGAAATGGAGAGACCGGCACCCCCGGAAACCGAGACACCCCTCCGCTGGCCGAGGCAAAAGTACATATCCCCAAGGATGTCGTCAAAGAGTACTACAAGAACGACGACATCCAACAATGGTTCAAGGCCTACGAGGTAGCCATGACCGCCCATCGGGTGCCCCGGAAAGATTGGGGTGCCGGCCTATGGGGACGGTTCCTCAGCGTGGGCAGAGACACCCTGCTACAGCTCCCAGACGCAGTGATGACCTCTTATGACCATATGAAGGAGGCCCTGCTCACCCGCTATGGGCTCACCCCAGAGATGTACCGCCAACGCTTCCGGGACTGCAAGAAGCTCCCCGGTACCACCTGGGTGGAATACGTAGACTTTTTTTAGCAGAGCCCTGGAAGGTTGGATCAAGGGCAGCAAGGTCACCTCCTACGAACAACTGTTCGACCTCATTGTATGGGAGCACCTCTCCAACAATTGCTTCATCGAGCTAAGACAGCACCTCCTCGACAGCAAGCTGACCGAGCCGCGGAAGCTCGCCGCCGAGGCCGATCGATGGGTGAACACCCGGGTCCCTCGGAACTCGATGGGGGAGTACCAACGGAACACCACGGGGCCCCCCCCCGCCAGCGGGGCGGAGGAGGGGGATCGAACAGGAACAGAGACTTTCCAGCGGGGCGACCCCGGAGTCCTCCCCGGGGACCGCCCTCGAACCGCACGTCCCCGTCCCTCGCCCGAAGAGGGGCCCCCCCAGCCCGTCCAGGGCCTCGACCGACGGTGACGTGCTACAACTGCCAACAACCAGGGCACTATGCCAGTGACCCTACCTGCCCCGTGAACAGACGGGCGGGGACCACCGGGCCACCCCCCCACCAGTTGGGGCCGCTGCCCTGGGGGAAGGGGGAGAAGAGGAAGAGAACTACGACACCGGTCCAACCGAGTGGGAACACGCCGCCATGACATTGGTATGCCTGGGCAGCCGGGAAATGGTACCTCGGGCTCCCATCCCGAGCAACACCCAGAAGTACCAACAGTGGGTCACCATTGATGGACGCCGGGCCGAGGCCCTCTGAGACACCGGAGCCAGCGTAACAGCCGTCCGCTGCCACTTGGTGACCCCGAGCAGATCTTGCCTAATGTACTGTGCCCCGTCCGGTCGGCAGACAACACCGAGAGCTTGTGCCAGATGGCCCGGATCCCCTTCGAGTGGGGGGGGAGTGTCGGGTATGCTGAAGGTAACCGTCCGCGACGACGCCCCCGTGGACTGCCTCCTCGGGAACGACCTGGAAAGTTCCCCCTGGGCCCACGTCGAGCGCCGAGAGCATCTGGGGATGCTGGGACTGACCGAATGGGTCTGCGCAACCACCCGGTCCACAACCGCCCGGGCCATCTGACCGAGCGTAGAGGCTCCCCCCCGAAGAGCCGGAGTGGCCCGAACCACCACCTCCCTCTGTCGAAGAAGAAGCCGACACCGAGGCCGGGCTGCCAGAACTCGCCCAATGGCGCCAAGAAGGTGGCCCCACAAGGGAGCAGTTCCGCCAAGAACAGAAGACCTGCCCCTCCCTCGAAGGGACCCGACAGCAAGCAGCCGCCCAGGCCGCTGGAGACCAGACGGGGACCCACTGGGTCTATTGGGACAATGACCTCCTCTACAGCGAGCAGAAGACCGCAGAATTGGGGGCCAGCCGCGTGCTGGTGGTCCCCCTCAGATTCCGGGACTTCCTCCTCAATCTGGCACATGATGTGCCCCTCGCCGGGCACCTGGGGCAGGACAAAACATACAGCCGCCTGGTGACTCACTTCTACTGGCCCCGAATGCGGAAGGACGTGGACAATCATTGCCGGACCTGCCCGACCTGCCAAGCCAGCGGGAAGAGCGGGGGAAGGGTCAAAGCCCCTCTCCAACCCTTTCCAATAGTCAACACCCCATTCGAGCGAGTGGGGATCGACATCGTGGGGCCCCTGGACCCCCGGACCTCCCAAGGCCATCGCTTCATCCTCGTCCTGGTCGACCATGCCACCCGATACCCCGAGGCCATCCCTCTCCGAACAGTGACGGCCCCCG
Source organism: Triturus cristatus (assembly GCF_964204655.1). Lineage (NCBI taxonomy): Eukaryota > Metazoa > Chordata > Amphibia > Caudata > Salamandridae > Triturus > Triturus cristatus. The sequence goes on from NC_140582.1 coordinate 505,213,978, forward strand.
TGGTGGGCCGGGCCTTGATGGGTATCTTCTCCAGAGTAGGTTTCCCCCGGGAGGTTGTGAGCGACCGAGGCACCAACTTTATCTCGAAGTATATGCGGTCCCTGTGGCAACAGTGCGGGGTCACCTACAAATTCACCACCCCGTACCACCCCCAGGGGAACGGTCTAGTCGAACGATTTAACCGGACATTGAAAGGAATGATCAAGGGCCTGGAGGAGCCCCTGAGGCGCAAGTGGGACGTCCTGCTGCCCGGCCTCCTGTTTGCCTATCGGGAGGTCCCGCAAAAGTCTCTGGGGTTCAGCCCCTTCGAACTCTTGTACGGACACCCTGTCCGAGGCCCCCTCAGCCTGGTCAAGGAAGGCTGGGAGACCACCATTCAAGATGCTCCCCCCGACGTCTACCGGTACCTCCTGACCTTGCGAAACCAAACCCGGAAATTCAGGGAACTGGCCGAAGCCAACCTCGGGCCAGCCAGGAGGAGATGAAACGCTGGTATGACCAGAACGCCTCCTCCATCGAGTTCGAGCCAGGCCAGCAGGTCTGGGTCATGTCGCCAGTCGACCCCTGTGCCCTTCAAGACAAGTGGACCGGGCCCTTCAAGGTGGTCGAGAAGAAGAGCCCCGTCACCTATCTGGTCGACCTGGAGTCCCCCAGGAGCCCCCTCCGGGTCCTCCACGCCAACAGGCTCAAACCCCACTTTGCCCTAACAGAACTTAGCATGTTGATGGCTACAGACGATGGGGCCGAGGACGACTCCGAGCCCCTACCAGACCTCATGAAAACCTCCGAAAAGGACGGCTCCGTGGAGGGAGTCACCCTCTCCGCCACCCTGACTCCCGATCAGCGCCGAGACTGTCAGGAACTGCTGCATCGCTTCGCTGCTCTCTTCTCCCTCACTCCCGGAGTCACCCGATGGTGCGTCCACGACGTCGACACCGGGGACAGCCCCCCCGTGCGACACCGAGCCTACCGGGTCCCCGAGCGAGTGCGGGCCTGCATCCACGCCGAGGTCGCCAAGATGTTGGCCCTGGGGGTCATCGAACCCTCTGACAGTCCCTGGGCCAGCCCTGTGGTCCTGGTGCCGAAAGCTGCCGCCCCCGGCACCACCCCGGAGCTCCGGTTTTGCGTGGACTATCGGGGATTGAATGCCGTCACCAAAACCGATGCCCATCCCATTCCTCGGGCAGATGAACTGATCGACCGCCTAGGAGCAGCCCGCTACCTTAGCACCTTCGACCTCACCGCCGGATACTGGCAGATCGGGCTCACCCCCGGCGCCCAAGAGCGTTCCGCTTTCTCCACCCCCGATGGCCATTACCACTTCTGCGTGATGCCCTTCGGCATGAAGAATGCCCCGGCGACCTTCCAGAGGCTGGTAAATAAGGTACTGGCCGGCCTAGAGGCGTTCAGCGCCGCCTACCTGGACGATATTGCGGTGTTCAGCAGCCACTGGGCCGAGTACCTGAAGCACCTCGGGAAGGTCCTGACCGCCCTCCAAAGGGCCGGACTTACCGTCAAAGCCAGCAAGTGTCAGATAGGCCAAGGATCAGTAACCTATCTGGGACATCAAGTGGGGAGCGGCTATGTGGCTCCCCTCCAACCAAAGATCGACGCCATTGTGGCCTGGGAGCCCCCAACCACGCAAACCGCTGTGAGGGCCTTCCTGGGACTCACGGGCTATTACAGGCGGTTCATTCAGAACTATGGAAGCATTGTGGGCCCCCTCACGGAGCTCACATCAAAGAAACAGCCCAAGAGGGTGCACTGGACGCCCCGCTGTCAGGCGGCCTTCGAGACCCTCAAGACAGCGATGTGTACCGCTCCCGTGCTACAAGCCCCCGACTACAGCAAGGAGTTTGTGTTGCAGACGTATGCCTCGGAGTACGGAATCGGGGCTGTCTTGTCCCAAGTGAACTCTGAGGGGGTTGACCAGCTGGTGGCCTTCATCAGCCGGCGCCTGCTGCCCTGGGAGCAGAGATGGAGCACCATTGAACGGGAGGCCTTCACCGTGGTGTGGGCCCTCAAGAAGCTCCGGCCCTACCTCTTTGGCACCCACTTTCGGGTCCAAACCGACCACCGACCCTTGCGGTGGTTAATGCAGATGAGAGGCGAGAATCCGAAGTTGTTGCGATGGTCCATCTCTCTGCAGGGGATGGACTTCACTGTAGACCATCGGCCCAGCAACGACCACGCCAACGCCGACGGCCTGTCCCGCGTCTTCTGCCTCGGCGAGGAGAACCCCCAAGACGATGGGTGACTCTCCCCGCCTTCAGCTGGGGGGACGCCTGTTGGACCCGGCCTCGTGGCGTGGTCCCGAACCCTCCTACCCGACCCGACGGGGGCAGACCCCACCCTTCGGGGTCCCTCCGGATTGTACTTTGCTCCCCGCACCAGCCTACGCGACACGGCCTGCCCCGGCCTCTGCCCCAGCGAAGCCCCGACATCGAGGCACCAAGATCCGGCCAGGGGGCACCAAGTGGCCACTCCACCGATCCCGGAGGAGGGGAGTTTCGATGGGACCCCCAACCGTCCCCCAACGCCTGGTTTCGATCGCCCTCCGGCCTTCCTGGGTGCTGGCGCTTCTCCCGCTGGGTGTCTGGCCTCTCCCATTCCGGCCCCTCAGGCGCAAGGGTCCGGACATCAAAGGGTTCCAGACCTATATCTGGGGCGGCCTCAAACCAGGACGGCAGTTGTATCCTGGAGTCGAGAGCCCTGCTGATCGGATCGCGGCTGACCCTACGGAGAAAGACTCATTACTTGGAACTTGGACCTCTGAGCCCTACTGACTGCGTCGCGGCTCCCCCCCCCCCCCTTTGCCGAGAAAAAGACCCTCACGGAACATCGGAGCCCTGCTGACCTCGTCGCGGCTCGACCTCGCAGAAGTAAACCATCGGAGCCCTGCTGACCTCGTCGCGGCTCGACCTCACCGCAGCAATCCCCCGAGCCCTGCGGACGACGTCCCGGCTCCCGGAACCCCCCGGCTCGAGGATTGAGAGCTTGGCGCAGGGTGTTCCAGTACCAGGCTAATACTGAGACTGTCCCGCTACCCCCTCCCTACAAGACTTTGAGACTCCTTTGGATCCCTCGATCCACCTGTAAATATTACGACAGAAATCTGCCTTGATTACCGATAAAGACCTATGAGAAGTGATACCCTGGTTGTGTCCCTTTGTGGTGGTGGGGTTGCTTGGCTGATATGATCATAGGAGAAGGACCTCGCCCAGGAGGCTTCTCAGCGGCGCTCGGCTACTCGCCTACGGAACGGTGGCCCTCGGGGTGGTCAGTCCGACACCATCTGGCTCCCGGAGGGCGCCCTTCTAACACCTGTGGACAGTTACAATTGTGAGACGTGTTATTTTCCACTGGTGTCCCAGCATCACCAATGCTGTTGCACTCCATTGGGTAGCAAAGTTAAATAAAAAGATTGAAGTTAGTATTACTGTTAAAAGAGCTAGTTAACAGCACATCCACGAGATTGTAGTGGCTAGTTTTATTGTGTACAAAGTAAGAGCCCCTACTGATGCTACAACAGACTATACGTTTGCTTACCAGAAGGTGCGTTAGGAATAATGGTAAGACCATCACTGATTTGAAAACTCAGTGATTGTCTGGAGCACAGCAAATATATTAGTAATGCACAACATAGTGCAAACATTGTTTGGTTAAATATGCGTTTACTAACTCCGCAGGTGGACTCCAGCACCTTTGCCTAACAATTATGGAAATGCCAAATTGAATACTCACCTACTTATTGGCAGCTACTGACTGTCATACCATCTGACAGGAATGACAACTACACCTCACTGCACTACACCTATGGTTATAACCTATCCAAACTATAGCACTGGCAATTCCAGCACATAGTGATCTATTACTGATACTGGATCTAGTACAGATACTGGATCTAGTACAGATTACTTATATTGCAGTTCATAATAGCCTTGAGAAAGCCATTGACGAAAGGTGTCTGCTTTCTTTGATGCTACTGGCTGTATCTGACGCCAATTGAAATCAACTCGAACACTTTGGTGCCAATCATTGTATAAAATATTAGGAATGATCTCTGTTAAATACTGGCAATTACATTCTCCACTTGAACTTACCATGTAGCATGTAGGTTTGAAAATTTGTATACCATTACAATCAAAAGAAGATACAGTTATCGGTCTTATACACAATAAAAAAGGTACATTTATGACTTAAAGAAAAGTTTGCATTATGTTGTGCATCATCAATATATTTTCTGTGTTTGAGAAAATTATAATATTTTGATCACAAAGTTACTCAATTTGAGCACTTGACAATTCACAGGTAACAAATGCATGCAATTGTTGCAGTGCAAGCTTTTTCTTAAATCACAGTTATGGGCCAATAAATAGTTTGACAAATTTAGTCACTGAACTCAGATTCTACACCTTACCACGGACGCATTGGTCCTCAGATGGACTTTTCTTTGTCGTAATGGGGGTGATATATCGGGATGTCTCACTGTTGGCCCCCCAATGAGGACCAGTAATTGGTAGCCAACACACACATTTGAGATAAGGTTCAAATCATTACCCTTGGAACCATGCTATAAAAATAGAGTATTTCATTTGGAAGGCCTAACCTTCTAAAGAAGTTCAGTCTAACCAGAATCATACAAACTAAGAGTTCTGCAGTCACTGCAAAGAATAAAACCAGCAGAACCTGATCTGAAAATAATCTGACTCTCCCTGTCACGCATTTAGAAATAAATATCTCATGGTACATCCATTTATACTGGTGGCTAATTTATGCTCTATAGAAGAAAGTATGAAAGCTCTAAAAATATCACCCACTATTTCACTTGCACTCACACCTCTCATTTTTCCCGTTTTCTTCTTTTAATTCTCCATAAATTTTGTTTTACATGATACATTTTTTGAAAAACAATTCCAGGTTAGAACTTCCATACCATACTTGGATAATTGATAAAAGGCCTTCTTTCCACAAATCTAATACAATCCAGAAAAGATATAATTGACTCTTAAATATCTTATCAAACACAAGGAGATGATGGACGGAGCGCTGAAACTTTTCAGACAGTCAATCCTAGTGTTAAATCCATCATTGGTCTTTAGCTCTCTTCGCCACCCCAGTATAGACTCAGCTATATGCAAATCAGTCTTGACCCTGTGCCCCATGGGAACAGTCCAGCTCGAACTGCTAAGCCAGGTCTTCCATGGACCAGAAACAAGCATCCTGGGTCGAGTTCGGGGTAACGCCCCTCATCAGCCAGGCTAGCTTGAATCCAGTGGCAAAGTGAGTAAGGGACCCACATCTGGCCATACCCCGCCAACTTGGGGCGAACAAAGCAAACGCAAGGAGGGGTCTTAACTGGAAAGGCATAGGGAGCAAAAAATGTTTCACCCCTAGTGGAACATGGGTCCCATGCTCTCCATGCCACTGGAGTCAAGCTAGCCTGGCTGATGAGGGGTGATGCTCCAAAACCGGTTTCAGGATGCTTGTTTCCAGTCCAGGGAGGACCTAGCCTGGCAGTTCGGACTGGACTGTTCCCATGGGGAACAGGGTCAAGACTGATTTGCGTAGGGCTGGGTCTGAACTGGAAGGGCATGGGAGCAAATAAATGATGGATTTAGGCCCAGATCTCTGTACAGGGGTGAATGTTTGACATTGTGCAGTATTCTGTCCATCCATTGTTCTTTTTGCATCTTAAATATCTTACCAGTTTTCATAAACATAAAATGTATGTTCTCATTCATTATAACCTACAAATTTTGTGTAAATATTTGATCTTTTTCTATTTATACAAAGCTTTCCTTTATGTTGACATTCTAAACTAATGTAGCCATTCCTTCTATTTTGTTTTCTTCTTTCGGTAATTTTCAAGGAGTTAGTTTAGGAGGTACATTCGTGTTAATTGTTACCTCGCCTAGTCTACTTTCTACTAAATCTATCAATTTTCTTTCAGCTCTCCCTAATTTACATGTTATTTATGTGTGCATTATCCGTGTCCAAAGATTAAGCTGGTCTACATAGATGGCCCATAAACTCAGCTAGTGCAGCTTCAGAATGTGGATTTAAGCGTTTTAGTACAGTAAGTTCAGAAACTCAGATCTTCATTTGAATAATGATACCGCCAATGATCAGTACCATAAAGCAAACTAGTTATTACACTGCAAGAAGTTCCTCATGTTTATGACAAACTATGGTAGATAACACCTTCGGAAACAAATGCAGGTAATTGCACACATACATAGCAATCCTCTTCCATTGTGTCAATGTACTAATTCAGTAAGCTAGTGTACACATTTAATGAACAATCAGTTTTTGGAAAATCATGATGTAAAGAGTTTACACCCAAAGCAATAGAATCAGTGCTATTGATTTTAGCAGTTTCAGAAGTTGTAAGCTTAGAATCTTCTATGGGTACATAATGTGGCATGTTTAAAATAATAAGCAATGCAACTAATATCAAAGCAATAACAGAAATGATTCCAGGACATACACTTTGCATCCAAGAGATTTCAGTGTTGGGCTTCATGGCTTTTCAATTCAGACAGTTTTAACAAAAGTAAATAAAAATAGCAGTAAGTGGTTTGAGCAGTTCCAGAAAGATCAGCACAAAAATGCCAAGGCACAAATTGATGGTTTTGTTCAATATGGATAGACTGTCAGATCAGCTTCAGGATAAATTGCATCAGTTCTTCAAGTGGTACACCAAGATTGGAATTTAAATCTGCAACACAGCTTGTTCCAAGGAGGTTCAGTTAAAGCAAAAGGGAGAACTTTTTCTCTTCCATTCATTTGCTGCCAGATAAGTCCATTTAGGAGATGAGTACTTTTGACTGGGTACTCTCGCTCTTTTTGATCTCCTTACAGCTGTTCGCTCATCATCCCTGTCACTCTGATCAGACTGCTCAGAGCTTTCTGGAATAGTTGGTGGTATTCGTCCTTTAGTCAGGCTGCTTCTCAGGGTCTCACCTTTTCTGGGTCAACGGTCTCCAGGTGCTACTTGCTGCAGTAGGCCCTTTGTTAGGATCTGCATCTCTAGTAGGCAACTCTATTGGCTGAGACCCTTCGGTACTGACCATAGTGGACTTTCTCAGACCCCCCCCTCAGGCCAAATGAGTGCTGACACAGCTGCTTGCTGTTCCCCCCCACAGCTTGATTAACCTACTCCCTCTGTCTCCCTGAAACTTCCAGCACATCAGGAAGCGGTGCTGTTGTATCTAGAGGACATGGGACACTGTGTATTTGTGGCATGCATCCAATTCTGAAAACCTCCGCACTTCACAGTAGTACTTGTGACTAGGATCACCTGGTAGGGCCATCTCCCAACAGGGTTCCAAGCACAATTTCTGCATGTGCTTCTTTTCCATTACCCAGTCACCAGGACTGAGGTCATGGCACTGCTCCTGTTGAGTAGCAAGGGCAGCCTCTCCAACCTGATGAGACGCAGAACGTAACACATCAGCGAAACCTTTGCAGTAGTACAGAATTAGATAATCTGTGATATAGACAAGAGCATTTGCAGGAAACAGCTGGCTGTCTCATCACTCTGCCCATAATGACTTAATGGGGTGACGGTCCTGTCTGGTGTTCTTCTCAGACTCGTCAACACAAGAGGCAGTGCATCGGGCCAATTTAAAGACATTGGCCAGTCTGGATTTCAGTATACCATTTATCTGCTCCACCAGTCCAAAAGTCTCTGGACGGTAACTGCAATGTAGCTTTTGCTTAACTTGTAGTGCTGCACATAACATTTTCACGACCTTGTTGTTAAAATGAGTTCCTCTGTCTGACTCAAGAAAAGTCTGAAATCCAAAACATGGAATCGACTCTCTTAACTCGTTAACCGTGGCAGAAATTCCACCGCGGTTCGGCCATTTAGCGGAGTGGGCGGGGCTGCGTCTGCCAGTGGATGTGCACAGCACTACGGAGGTAGTGCTTGGGACGGCCATTGGCCGACGAACGCACACAACGGGTTAACAACAATTTGGCTACTGTAAGACTGTCATCTCTTTCTGATGGATAAGCTTTCACCCATTTTGAGAAAATTTAAACCAAGACGCATCTGAAACCTTTGCAAAGGGGCATCTCTATGAAGTCCTTTTGCGTTCGGTTAAGGGGACCTACTGACTTCCCTACATGACTCATAACTTGTTTTTTTTTCTTCCAGCATTTTGTTGTTGACCCAGTCCGTCGACTGTGGCACATGTTTTCAGCAGTCTATCTTAATCTGGGATTAAATTACACCATTCAAAAGAGGCGCATCATTGCATCTTTTCCCACATGTGCAGGACCATGATAATGTCTAACCAAAGGAGACCACAAACTATTGGGTAATACAGGTCTGTCATCAGTGTAAACCCAAACTTCATCTTCCCTTTTGGTGCATCCAGCTCGCACCCAACTTTGCTGTTCAACTACTGTTGCTTCTTCTTGCAATCTCCATACCTCTTCCCATGTGTCTATAGCAGTTAATAACAGTTTGTAATGTCTGATGTTTCATTCAGTAAATCCCCCTTAAAGGTATGGGCATTTAATGCGCAATATTTGGTGATCTCGGTCATTGAAATCAGTGCCTTGCCTGTGATCGGTGCACTTAACTACTGCAATTTGGACAGGTAATTGTAGGGACCGCAAAAGGTTCCTCACACTTCCCCTTTTTGTATAGGCAAACCGGAGAAAGTCATAAACTCACGCTGTGTCCACAATTGCACAAAGTCATGTACGACTCCAAAGCCATACTATCCGTAAAAATTGTTACTCTAAGTTGTTCTGAAACGCCACACGCCCATGTCAAGGTGACAACTCGGCAACCTGTGCCAAATACACTCTTTGCAACCATGACGCTTCCACAACACCTACAGCTGTACAAACCGCATAGGCAGCTTTCAAATTTCCTAAACTGTCTCGCAAACTGGAACCATCAACAAACGACACATGATCAAATTCAGGCAATGGATCATCCTGTATATCAGGTCGGGGCTTGGTGTATAACTCATTCACATCTGTGCAATCATGTTTAACTTCTTCAGTCACGGTTTCATTTCCAGACCTTAACAACAGATTGAATGGATTCAGAATTGTGCACCTTTTAAGGGTCACATTCTCTGTGCCCAAAAGAATTTGCTCATACTTCGTAAGTCGACTGATTGTCAGATACTGCTTCCGGGAATGTGTCAACAGTATCTCCACTGAATAGGGTACAAATACAGTCCGTGGATGTCCTATGACTATACTTTCGCCTTGTTCAAGACTCCCACATGCAGATGCAACTGCTTTCAAACATCCAGGCAACGCTTCAGATACAGAATCCAGTGTCACTGAGAAGTACGCAATTGTTCTGCAACTACTTCATACATTTGTGTCCGTACTGAAAGGGCGCAGCCTTCTCTGTCACTACATAATAGCACAAAGTACTTGTAAAAATGCATTATCAGAGCCAGTGCCCTACAAAGGCGTTCTCGCAGCTCAGTGAAGGCAATCGTACAACTGTCATCTCAAGGTACCAGATCAGACACATCTTTGTGTGTCAACCTTTCAAGCAGTTTTGCTGTTAAGGAAAAGTTTGAAATGCATTGTCGACAGTAGCCCACCATTCCTAGGACATGCGGACTTCCTTTTGGGTAGTTGGGAAACTCATGTTGAGAATCACAGAGATTCTTTCCTTTGACGCTTTCCTGCTCATTTTTCAATGCGGTGACCTAAGTACAAGACTTCAGTTTGGAAAAACTGTATCTTAGTTTGGGATACTTTATGTCCATTCTCAGCGAGATGATTTAAAAGGGCAATAGTGTCAATCTTGCAAGTCTCCTTTGTAGATTGTACTAGCACTTAAGGATTTGGTATTAACAGAGACTCCAGATTCTTTTTGAGAATCCTATTAAAAATTGAGAGGCTTATCTCGCTCTATGCGGATGATGTGTTATTATATTTGGCTTCACGCTCACTCAACTGCCTCTTAGACATTTGTGCGACGTACGGACGAGTGTCAGGCTACACAATAAACTTGGTGAAGTCACTTATTTTTATACTTCATGGTCCCCCACCCCCCGCAACTCCCACGAAACTGCGATGTACAAATAGCTGACAAGGGGTTTAAATATCTCGGTATCTATACAACGTATCATGACACACTTTTTACGGAAGAAAACCTCATGCAGCCCCTGGCACACTTTTACCGAGATGTTAGACACTGGCAATCCCTACCACTCACATTACTGGGTTGGGAAGTCCTCTTTAAGATGATGGCGCTCCCCAGATTCCTCTATGCCTTGCAAAACACGCCATTCCCGGACCCCCCGGCATATTTCATAGCGATCAACACCGAAGTGAATAAGCTACTGTGGGATGGCAGATCAACCCGTATAGCCAAGCATAAACTGGTAAAGAGCTGGTACGACGGGGGTATCGCACTCCCTAATATTAAACAAACATATTACTGGGAGTCCCAACTTGCGGTGCTGAATCAATAGCTACACGCAGCACAAGATCAACCGGCCTATCGCTTGGGAGTAGACGGAATGATGAGGGCACTATATAATCATGCAAAAAGAACTATTGATGGACAGAATGCAGAACAATATCATACATTCATCCCGGTACAGAGATCTGGGTCTAAATCCATCGTTGTTTTTCTCACCATGCCATTCCAGTTTAGACCCAGCCATATGCAAATCAATCTTGACCCAGTGCCCAATGGGAACAGTCCAGCCTGAACTGCCAGGCTAGGTCCTCCCTGGACTGGAAACAAGCATCTTAGGACCGGTTTCGGGGTTTCACCCCCTCTTCAGCCAGGATAGCTTGATTCCAGTGTCATGGAGAGCACGAGACTCACGTCTGAGCATACCCGTCCCACTCAGGGTGACAAATGCAAAAAGAACTATTGAAGGACAGAATGCAGAACAATGTCATACATTCACCCTAGTACAGAGATCTGGGCCTAAATCCATCGTTTTTTTGCTCGCCATTCCCGTTTAGACCCAGCCATATGCAAATCAGTCTTGACCCTGTGCCCATTGGGAACAGTCCAGCCCGAACTGCCAAGCCAGGTCCTCCCTGGACTGGAAACAAGCATCCTATGACCGGTTTCGGGGTTTCACCCCTCTTCAGCCAGGATAGCTTGATTCCAGTTGCATGGAGAGCACGAGACTCGCTTCTAGGCATACCCGTCCCACTCGGGGTGACAAATGTAAAAAGAGCCCTAGTCCTGGGCTCACTGTGCCACTGGAATCAAGCTATCCTGGCTGAATTGGGGTGAAACCCCGAAACCGGTCCTAGGATGCTTGTTTCCGGTCCTGGGAGGACCTGGCTTGGCAGTTAGGGTTGGACTGTTCCCATGAGGCACAGGGTCAAGACTGATTTGCATATGGCCAGGTCTAAACTGGGGTGGCATGGTGAGCAAAAGAAAGATGGATTTAACCCAGATCTCTTGGCTGGGGGTGAATGTTTTGATTTGTTCTGCATTCTGTCTATCAATTGTGTAGCTTTTGCTTTCTCGCCCTAAGTGTGCCAGGTATGCCCAGACATGGGTCCTAGGCTCACTGTGCCACTGGAATCAAGCTATCCTGGCTGAATTGGGGTGAAACCCCGAAACCGGTCCTAGGATGCTTGTTTCCGGTCTTGGGAGGACCTGGCTTGGCAGTTCGGGCTGGACTGTTCCTATGAGGCACAGGGTCAAGACTGATTTGCATATGGCCAGGTCTAAACTGGAGTGGCATGGTGAGCAAAAGAATGATGGATTTAACCCAGATCTCTTGGCTGGGGGTGAATATTTTGATTTGTTCTGCATTCCGTCTTATCAATTGTGTATCTTTTACTATATAATAATAGCAGAACAATGGCCCTGACAGGACCAACGGCACATACAGTTAAGATATGGCACGAGGCGCAATGGGCACTAGGGTGGGGAAGGGGTCACGACACAGGCAACACCACTATGGGACACGCAAAAGTTAGGGAAGTTACGAAATACCAAAGGATTCAGGCAATGGGACCTAATAGGCATCTCAAAGGTGGGTGCGCTGTGGAAAAAGGGTGAGGTTAACCCATTCACACAATTGCAAAACACTTATGGCCTAGCGACGACTGAAGCCTTTAGATATCTGCAGATCAGACATGTACTCACAGCACTGATCCCACCAGGCACACAACTGCCGGAGTCTTCGCCCCTGGAAGACCGGTTACTCACAGACCACATGACAAAAAAAGCCATCTCCCTAACATAGAAGAAAATAATAAACAACTAGCCAGATCCCACAGCAGCCCTTAAAACAAGATGGGAGGATGACTTAGGAGAATTAGACAAAGCGGACTGGCAAGAAGCAATTGCATACCCCAAAGAGGTAGCGATCCCTTCTAGACTAAAACTAATACAATTGAAGGTGCTACACCGCACCTAGTATACAAGAACACTACTGCACAAATCGGGCAAGACGGATAACCCACTCTGCCTGCGACAGTGCGGTGCATCGGGCACATTTTGCCACACAATCTGGCACTGCGCAGAAATTGCGACATACTGGGAGGCGATCAGGCATACGGTATCACAAGTAACAGGGATGATGAGTCAACCGGAACCAAAAAGGTGTCTGCTTAATATTTGGGAGCCCACAGATCTTAATCATGCGACTCAGGATTGAGTAACATTGGGCATGGCAATAGCGAAAAATATAGAGCAGCTCTGGGGCTCCAGATTGACCCCGACCCTTAGACGATGGTGCCAGGACATGGACGGTGTAATGATAACCGAAAAATCTGTATATTTGCATAGGAGATGCCCTAAAATGTGGACCCAGGTGTGGGGAGGGTGGAATAAATACCGGGGCAATGTCTGCGAACCCCGACAAGAGGAATCCCTACTAGAGGGAAGTGACTAACTACTAAGATAAGAATGTTCCATAATACGGTGGATCTAGACATGAACAAAGTTGAGGGTGCAAAAGAAAAACCCTGAAAATGTACTGTCGAACCTAACAAAATGCCGCTGTTAAACTATGGTCTTAAACTATAATTTATGCAAAAGTGACTGAGAGATAATGCATCACTGTATTACAACAGAAAATGTTAATAAAGTAAAAAAAAATATATATATATTAGGCTTTCCGTATAGCCTTGTGGGACTTTGCATCATGCCAAAACACGATCGCTGGAAAGCAAACAGAAATTGACTATCCTCATGCAAAAGAAGTGAAGGCTTGGTTCAAATCAGTGACTGAAAACCATTCGGCTTCTCATGGAACCTGAAACAATATCACAACTGGATTAGGTACCACAGGACAACATGGAACAACTATGGCACCCACCTTCTTCCAATCATGTACAATACCATACTTGCCATTTGACTTCTGCAAGCCCATATTGGGAGAGTTATATGGACTCCCCATTATCTCCTTTAGGATCCTTTGCTCAATCATTGAGTCGATCACAGGAGTAATACCGGCAATAGTATCTGGAGTCAAATTGCATTATGGGATTCTCTGAAACTCTGGATTTGGTTTGACAGTGATTTGGACTGATTCAGCATCTTTTGATTAGTCCGATATCTTTATCTGTAATGTCCCAGACTTTAGGTAACAGCGTCTCTTAGTTCAAAAGGCAAATAATCTCTCTTCAAGAGAGGGTACATTCCCATGTCAAATATTTGTTGGGCTAATTTAAAATCAACTTCCTTATCATTGGTATAAAATTCAATATCTTTTGATGTGCAAAAGATAAAACAATTAAATTTGCAAAATAAGTCACTTCCAAGCAGATTCACTGAACTTGAATCACACATCACAAATCAATGTTGATCTTCAAAGGACCCTGTTTTAACAGGAACTGCTTCAGAAATTGGGGTGGACAACTTTTTATTTGGAACTCCTACAACTTGGATACTTTCTTCTGAGAGGGGTAGGTTGCGAACTTCTGCTGTTCTTACAATAGAGCGGTAGTACCAGTGTTAACAGGGAAGGAGCCATGAGTCCCATTGACTTCTCTCTCCACATATGGACCACTAGCCTACCTCTAAGGCTGTGCCAAGCATGCAGTTCCCACGCCCCCCCCCCCCCCCCCCCCCAGTCACAGTCAGTCTGACAGGTCATGATCGAAATAGCTGAATCAAAAACTGTTGTGATGCGCTTTGATTTGGGAAGGAGTTTCTATTCATCTTCTGACTTTGTTTCATACCATACCTTTGTACCTGATAATTCTGTTGAGGCACAGAGCTTGTGGTATCTGCATTGATTGGGATGTATTTGTATCTGAAACTCTGTCTTTGTGCCTTCTGAGACTGGACAATGTTCTTTCCCTGAGACTGCATTTACCCTCCATTCGGTATCTGATTTACATTATTCACAACAAACCTACACTTGCGTTTCCAATGCCCTAATTTTCCGCTCACAGGACATGGATTTGTTTTCTTTAAAGCTGACACATCAACACCAGTTCTAGAATCTACTGGAACACCACAAACTCTATCCTGTGAAAATTCTGCTGTTGAAAACCATTAACACCTTGCATCATCGGAACTTGATTATATTCTCCCTGTACCAAAACTGTTTTCAAAACCTGACTTATTCGGACCTTCCTGCATAGCTCATTTGTGTGACCATCAATTGCTCTTTGAGCTTCTTATGTTTCACTTCAATCCCGTCTCCACAATACTTGGCATGACGCAAGACCTCATCAAGCTGTTTATTTTGCCAACAGATTAATTGCTGATGAATCATAGAAGAAATCTCAGGTCTCAAACCATTTGCAAATGTGTAAACAAAACCTATGTCCTTCTTGGCTACATTTTCCATTCCACTGTACTGTCTGAAAGCCTGTATCAATCTTTCATAATAGGCATGAACTGATTCTCAAGTCTTTCTGTCAGTCTTTAACCAATCAATTTCTTTAGGAGAAATGTTGGTTTTAAGGTGATTTATTACCTGTTGATATTTCTTTTACTGCCACTGGAGATGGTGTGACTGTTCTGGGATCTTCTTCTGATTCTGCAGCAGGCCAATTTAAAAAAAATTGACATTCAGTCCATATATTTCCTGGAACCACAATGTCAAAGTATTCAAATCAATCCATAGAACTTTTAACATTTTCAAAATCCTTTCAATCGGTCTATACCATTCCACAGAATTTTCTCTCAATTTTGGAAACTCTTTTGTAAATTACAAAATATCAGACCTTGTCCATGGCATATGTGCATAGTCTCCACCAGACACTTCCCTCAGAGGAAGCATCTGTATTTCTCCATCTCCTCCATCGATCACAACTGAAGGTGTCTGCCCTCTAACTCTTTGTTTCCTTCTTTTTCGACCATCTACCTTCCCATTTCTCTCACTCCATTTTGTGATCAGTGTCATTAGTTCCTTAATCTGTACTTTCATGCCATTTTGCCTCATGTTAGCTAAAGTCAAAACTGTATGTCCTTTGCAAAATCTTTAATCTCTGAATACCAATTTCATATTTGAGCCAATTCAGTCAATTTCTCTTGTCAATCTAGTTTCTTGGGTAATGTCTTTACAGCGAAGCAATAGTTCCTCCTCTCCTGGTAGGTATCCAGTCGTGATGAACAAAGTTCTCAAAATCCATTCTTCTAACTGTACCCTTAGCTTGCTCACATGTCTTTCCCTTTTCCAGTACTGCAACAGTTTCAGGACTTTGACTATTAAATGGGGTACTAAATCCTATGAGCCACTCATCAAATTCTTGAGGACCAAATCCTGATTGTTCTCTTTGAGTATTTGAGTACAAATCTCCATTGGTCAAATTTCTACTCATTCTAGATTGCATATTTAATTTGGATGTATCAGGAACAGACATTCCCATTGGTGGAGTCATTTCTGAAGCATTAAAACTCATTTCAGACGGGCCACTTGTTCTGTGGAGATAAAAAGATGGTAACCTCTGAACCATTCAATTTGAAGTGTCAAATTGTGTTAGACTTAGAATGGAAGCTGTATTCTTAGTACCTGTAGTATTGTTTCATATCGAAACCATAGGCATCTGAAGCAAAGATCTCGTTGTCCATTCTAAAGGATTACCATGTGCAGTATTTACTCCAGCAGGTACAGTCAAATTATGGACAGTATTTACCTGTGACTCAGATTTATAGAGGGACAACAGGTCCTATAGTAATGGGAACAGTTAAAGCATCTGGAGCATTTGTATCAAGTTTGTTCAATGGAGCTGCTATTCCAGCAACCCCCCCCCCCCCACCCACCTTTACAGGAGAAACAAGTGTGGTCTCTTTTGGTATATCAGGTTTTACAGGGGTATTTGGATTCTCAGCCGTATTTCAATTTGTCAAATTCTAACTCTGAGATTAACTGTATGGTGATGGACGATCCATCAACAAGTCATTCAAAAGATCATCATCTATGTCACTACCTTCTATTTCAGCATCACTCTTTTTCTGGCTCCTTATGTTTCCTCTGTGACAGCCACAGGTTCAGACACAAGCATAGGCGATATTGTGGAGGACACCCCGCAACAATCAGGCCCTGCATGAACTTTCTAACGGAGGACACAGTGCTGCACAGTGTAATCCGGTTATGGGGACAGTTGGGACGTAGACGTATGCCTTCACCCTCTTGTGGTTGTGTGAGTTTGAATTCTAGAGGGATCACCTTTTTTTTCTCCACCCCCCCCCCTCTCTGTTTCGTAATCATCCTCCACTAGTGTGGGGTAGCTGGATGGTCTGAATATGTGGTGCGGGTGGGCGTCATCCTCTGACCTCCCCCGTACCCTTTTTCTCCTTTTCTCCTCCCTCTTTTCTCTTCCTTCCCCCGTACTCTGTATTGCTCTCTTGATATCTTATCTCTTATTCTCATTTCTCCCTCTTCGGGAGGTAGATTTTGTCTGTCTGGGGAAGTGAGTGCTGAGGTGCTTTGTTATGTGTGGCTGCGGTATGCATGGGAGTGATTGCTGATTGGGCTAGGGTGGCTCAGCTGACGGACGTTTCAGCGGTCCCGGCTGATAGTGGAGATGACCGGAATGTTCATGGGTAATGAACGTGATGGTGTGTGTGGCAGGGTGTATAAGTGGAGTGTGCATGGGTTTTTGTTATTGTTGATATTGGGTATTGTACAGATGGGGACTGTCAGGGTTACAACGATGCACAGTTGGGACAGAGGGTGTATGGTTGGGGGTTCATGTGGGGATGCAAGTCAGTTTAATACAGTGTCTACCTAGGGGGATGGGGGTTTCAGTTGTTATTGATGGGGGGGGGGTGGGTGTTTTGGTATGATAGCGATGGCAGGCAGGTTGGTTGCGCAAGGGTTGAGTTTGGTGGTAGCTATCACTGTCACTAGAACGCAGAATGTGATAGGGCTAAATACGTTTACAAAGCGTTATAGGGTACAGACCTATTTAAGGCGGCAAGGTACGCATGTGGCGATGTTGCAGGAGACTCACTTCCTAGACACGGAAATACAGAAGCTTCATAAAAAATGGAGGGGGGACTGTTGGCATCTACGTTCTCCTATGCGAGGGGGGTGGCCATCTGGATTGCTCCACAAGTCCTGTTTAAGTTCCGCTGCTACGAAGCAGATATAGTGGGCACATATGTAATAGTGCATGGGGATATGGATGGTATTGAGGTGTGTCTGGTGAATGTTTACGCCCTGAACCTGGATTACTCAGCCTTCTTTAAGTAGCTGGAGGATTAGTTGCTGCCCTTCATTGGGATTCCCGTGGTATGGGCGGGCGACTTTTATTGTATTCTGGATGGTGTACTGGACAGACATTTCCCCCCCCCCCCCCCCTCCATCAAGCGCCACACTAAACCAAATATGACTGACGCCCTGAGAGGGGTGATTAATAGGCTGCAGTGTGTGGATATATGGCGTGAAACACGCCCTGAAGACTGACAGTATACATGTTACACTCCAGCTTGTGCGGTATATAGTAGACTTGATAGGTACCCGATGTTGCGTGAGCTGTGTGATAGTGTGGGTGGTGTCACATTGTTGGGCCGTTTTCTTATCGGATCATGCCCGGTGCTTTTGGAATGGGGACCTGAGAGAGTTAGACCGAGTCCCAATATGGAGGTTAAGGCGCTAAAAGACCAAGTCTTCAGAGATGAACTTGGGGAAAATCGTGTCTGATTATTTTAGTGAGAACTGGTCTACTACCAACACCAGGAGCACTGAATTGGATACTTTTAAAGTGGTTACCAGGGGCGACTGCCTAGCCAGAGTGGGGGTGCAAGAAAATGGTTAGAGGCGGAGCTGAGCGGGCGTAGGACACCCTGGCTAGGTTACAAAGCGAGGGGCAGGCGATCGATCAGCCTTCGGATGCCCTCTTACAGGCACAACGTGTAGTGGGGGAGACTTGGGATAGGCTGGATTGCATGACCGCGCAGGGAATACCAGCAGCTATTGCATAAGGAAGGGGATAGATCAGGTAGACTGCTTGCGTGGCTGTTAACACACGAAAGCCCACCCCCCATTAATTCTTACACTACCACGACCAGAGGGAGGTTCATTGAACTCACAGGTGGGGGTTAATGCAGTTTTATATGATCACTTAGTGCGCACATACAGCGGAGGTGTGGGTGATGGTGTCTTGGACGGGTGGGACTTCCTCTGCGGGGTTCCGTTGTCACGACTCTTGAATAACCAGCAGGAAGAACTAGAGGCAGCGCTACAATTGGAGGACCTCCAGGACGCCCTGTGGGGAATGGCCAGGTGCAAAGTGCCCAGCCCGGATGGTCTCCCAGTTGAATTTTATCAAGCTTATTCTGATGTCATTCTTCCACGACTGTTGGATATGCTGCGGGAGGCTAAACAGGCTGGAATCCTTCCCCAATCTATGCGTGAGAAGTAGATCGCTATGTTCCCCAAACCCAACAGCGACCCGGAGGACCACGCTTCGTATAGGCCCTTGTCCATGTTGGGAGTGGATGCTAAGATACTTGCCAAGGTCTTGGCTCTCAGGCTAGGGAAAGTGGTGAACTCCTTGGTCCATGAGGACCAATGTGGGTTCATGCCTGGGAGAGGAATGCACATGAACCTGCGTAGACTGTCATATGTCCTCCACTCGATCGCAGACACGAACCTCAGGGCGGCAGTAGTCTCCCTGGATGTTGAAAAAGCTATTGATACCCTCAAGTGGGATTACCTCTAAGAAGTACTGCGGAGAATGGGGTTTGGAAGTGAGTACATAGCCTGGGTCAAACTCTTGTACCAAGAACCAATGGCCAGGGTGTGGATTGGAAGACACGTGTCGGAAGCTATTGAGGTTGGGAGGGATACATGACGGGGGTGCCCACTGTCCCCACTACTGTTCGTCCTGGCCATGGAGCAATTGGCGATATGCTTGCGCAGAGACATGGCGCCATAAGGTGTGGAAGTAGATGGTCGTATGCATGTGGTCTCCCTATATGCCGACGATGCTCTCCTCTATATGTGTGAGCTGGAAAAGGCAATCCCTGCGGTTCTGGAAATATTGACTTCATTTGGTACCACCTCCGGCCTCGGTATCGACTGCCAAAACACTATTCTCTTCCCGCTTATCGCTTGGTGAGAGGGGCAGCTCACAATATCCCCGTGGTTGCCATGGATTGGAAGTGCTATCAGTTCCCATATCTCGGAATGCAAATTGCACATCGGCCAGAGGCACAATATGATCGGAACATGGGTAGGGTCCTTGATGGCCTGCAAGCGTCAATAACGTTCTGGAACAAACTACCTCTGTTGGTTATGGGGAGGGTGGTGGTATCAAAGATGGTGCTATTGCCCAGTTGCCTCTACGTATTCCAGGACTCTTTTTGCAAGATCCCGAAGTCACTGTTCGACACACTGAACAGCCTCCTGACCTCCCTGGTCTGGGCCAGAAAACAAAGCAAAGCCAAATTGGATGTACTAAAACTAGAAATGGATGGGGGTGGCCTAGGGCTGCCGGACCTACAAATGTACTATACGGCTGGCCTGCTGCAATACGCCGCTCAGTGGTGCATGGGGGAGCACTCTGTTGAGACTGAATTATTGGGGAGTTGGAGTGAGGGGATGCAACTACAGCAATTCCTAATGATGGGCTCTACGGTCCCAAAAACGTGCCCACATATCCGTCTGGTTACGGACGTCTGAGAGCAAGCAGTGACCTTGGTGGTCAAAAAGGCCCCATATACCAGCGGGCTACCGCTGCGATGGTTGCAGGGTTTCCAGAATATACAGGGTGTCATGGATCTCTAAGTGGTATGAGGGAGGTTGTGAGACGGCGGGGGATTTATACCAGAACTACACATTCATGACCTTTAGGATGAGCAGGCCTGGTTTCCGGTGCCTCCAGGGCTCTTTCTACAGTACGCCAAAATATCGTGCACTGTCTGGGAGATGTGAACAACATTTCCAGATGAACCTAAGAGGCCAGTACACTTGTAACGCTGCTGGACCTAGGTTTCAGTCGAGCGCATATCTCTCGCATTTATAAGACATTAAAGGCGGACCGGGGTCGAATCTAGACTGGATTAGGGCGAGCAGGGAAGACGACCTCCCAGCCCCTTTGACAGATGGTGAGTGGAAGAGAGCACTGGCACAAGTAGCCGAAGCTACAAGCAATGCACGGTTCCAGTTAATCCCATTTTATTATCTTCTCCCCACATACTTGACTCCCCAGCAGCGAGCTCGGTTCACCCCAGGGTTGTCCTCTGCATGCCCGCGATGTGGCATGGACCCTACCACGTTTCTGCACAAGGTGTGGAACTGTCCGTGTCTGCAACA
Source organism: Triturus cristatus (assembly GCF_964204655.1). Lineage (NCBI taxonomy): Eukaryota > Metazoa > Chordata > Amphibia > Caudata > Salamandridae > Triturus > Triturus cristatus. The sequence continues at coordinate 505,234,674 of NC_140582.1, forward strand.
GTAGTGCAACCAAGTGGTGCTGTCTCTTGGCACAGCGCCCGCGGTACGAATGGACGTCTCCATGAAACAATGTCTTCTGGGAGTGTTCCCGACGCCCAAGAAAGTGGCTATGATGCGTTATAAGTTTGTACTACTAGCACTGGTCCTGGTGAAACGGTGGATAGTGATCCGCTGGGTACACTCAGGACAACCAGCATGGAAAAAATGGAGGGATGATTAACGTGAGTGGGAGGTAGCTGAGGAATGTTGCCTTCGAGCAGTGCAAACGGATGACAACGTGGAGAGCGATCTCCTGGAATGGGGGCAAATGTTGACTGAAGTGTCCACAACACCGAATGAGAGCGAAACTGAGCACCAGGCACACTCTAACACATCCCGAAGCAACGCAGTCACATACGCCCTTTCACGCCACAAACGCATGACTCACGGATAAGCTGTGAATGCAACACTAGATCTTTGCTTAGTTTCAGAGTACTGTGCCACCTGCCTGTCGCTGTCCCAAGGGTGGGGGGAAAGGGGTTGGGGTTGGATTCGGGGCGGGAACCCAGTTTCCCTGTTGTGATTGTTGTTCATTTTCCGAATGGTATGCTGGTCCTATAGTTTAAAAACAAAAATTGAACCTTGCACTGTTAATATGACTGAGCAATGCCGCTCACTGATCGTGAGCTTGTATGTATTCATGGAATGACATGTTACTAATGCTGGCTTTATACTGCCTATAAGATACTGAAAATGTACATGTATTTCCTTGTCCTGGATACAGTGGAAGCAGAACTAAAGGAAACTATTATCACTCTCACAAGGTAACTAAAACTTTTTTCTATATTCTAAATAATCATTTGCTTCAAATAAAATCTCGACTAGCGGGATTTCTTCTTAATTAATAGTTATTCCCTGTGTACCTAAGAGCAACTATACCAACCACTTAACACTAACACACATAAATAAGATGTTGCAGACGGCATCACACGACAATCACCACAAAACAGCAGACAACTTAGTGGCTTCTACACTGAGACTATCACGTAGGTATATATGTCGAGGTCTTGGGCCACAATGGACCCAATACCTTCAACTTCTTTACATTAAGCGATATGTCCCTCTTTGAATCTTCTGCTTCGCGGGGTTTGTGTCCCACCACTGGGCCTGGGGTCACATCTGTCGCTGGCTTTAATTCGGACTCTCACCCCCGAGCTGTCAGATCAAAGCCCCCCTTTGGCGCCAGTCACCCGTCCGTGTAGGTATGCATGCATCAATTATATATAGCTCCAACCTGGCGCCGAGCATTTGTGCACTGTGCTGCGAGAGCGGAGACCAGGCCTGAGCTCCCCGGCCTTGTCTCAACCCTCTGACTACAAGCTGGTGGGAAACATCACATCACAGGCTCTTAACGCACACCTCACCTGGCTCTCACTCCCTGCTGCCCTCCATCACCTCACCTGGCTCTCACACCCTGCTGTCCTCTGTCACCTCACCCTGTGTGTGTGGCAGCCCGGGCTGAGACAACTTCCCGGGCACACACACAGCCGCACCCGAGTACTTCACAGGTCTATAAAAGACCATTTACTTGTTAATGAGGCTTTGTTGTATTTCACCTCTTCTTAGCGCCCCTGCATCTCCACTCTGACTATCGCTGGAATCGCCCGGCCCCCATAGAGCAGAGTCGCTCTGAGTCCGCGCTGCTGCAACCGGCGGTGTTTGCTGACACTCTTAAACAAAAAAAACAGGTACGATATCTGCAAGGTCCGCGGGCCGCCAAGGAAGGCTTGCCGGCCCGCTGGCAGCCCGCGGGCCGTACTATGAGTACCCGTGTTCTACATGAACAATGGCAGGCTGATATTGGAGAATTAGATGACACTGATTGGCAAGAGGCGCTAAAATCACCACGAGAAGTGGCAGTCTCCTCCAGACTGCAATTGGTACAGCTCAAGGTGCTCCATAGAACATATTTGTCCAGGGTAGTATTAGTCAAAACAGGCATTGGAGACACCCAGCTCTGTCTGCGTAACTGTGGAGCTGTGGGTACCTTCTATCATACAATATGGGAATGCCCGAGGGTCCAAGTGTACTGGGAAACTGTCATGGCCACAATAGCGCAAGTGGGTGGAGCTCCGGTACCCTCCGAGCCCAAGCGATGTCTCCTAAACATATGGGAAGCCACGGATTTCACTCGCAGGGCCCAAGGTTGGGCCATGCTGGGCATGACGATAGCGATGCGCAATATTGCTAAACACTGGGGGGCACAGGCAACACCAACCTATGCAGAGTGGTGTATGGACATGGATTTGGCAATGGTGGCCGAAAAGGCAGTATATGTAAATAGGGTGTGTCCTAAAAAATGGGAGAGGGTGTGGGGAGGATGGAACAAATTTAGGGGAAATCTCTGCACGCCGCCACCTGGAGATCCTTTGTCAGACGACAGTTGAAGTAAAACGTTGATGAAAACCGAGCACCAGGCACACTCTAACACATCCCGAAGCAACGCAGTCACATACGCCCTTTCACGCCACAAACGCATGACTCACGGATAAGCTGTGAATGCAACACTAGATCTTTGCTTAGTTTCAGAGTACTGTGCCACCTGCCTGTCGCTGTCCCAAGGGTGGGGGGAAAGGGGTTGGGGTTGGATTCGGGGCGGGAACCCAGTTTCCCTGTTGTGATTGTTGTTCATTTTCCGAATGGTATGCTGGTCCTATAGTTTAAAAACAAAAATTGAACCTTGCACTGTTAATATGACTGAGCAATGCCGCTCACTGATCGTGAGCTTGTATGTATTCATGGAATGACATGTTACTAATGCTGGCTTTATACTGCCTATAAGATACTGAAAATGTACATGTATTTCCTTGTCCTGGATACAGTGGAAGCAGAACTAAAGGAAACTATTATCACTCTCACAAGGTAACTAAAACTTTTTTCTATATTCTAAATAATCATTTGCTTCAAATAAAATCTCGACTAGCGGGATTTCTTCTTAATTAATAGTTATTCCCTGTGTACCTAAGAGCAACTATACCAACCACTTAACACTAACACACATAAATAAGATGTTGCAGACGGCATCACACGACAATCACCACAAAACAGCAGACAACTTAGTGGCTTCTACACTGAGACTATCACGTAGGTATATATGTCGAGGTCTTGGGCCACAATGGACCCAATACCTTCAACTTCTTTACATTAAGCGATATGTCCCTCTTTGAATCTTCTGCTTCGCGGGGTTTGTGTCCCACCACTGGGCCTGGGGTCACATCTGTCGCTGGCTTTAATTCGGACTCTCACCCCCGAGCTGTCAGATCAAAGCCCCCCTTTGGCGCCAGTCACCCGTCCGTGTAGGTATGCATGCATCAATTATATATAGCTCCAACCTGGCGCCGAGCATTTGTGCACTGTGCTGCGAGAGCGGAGACCAGGCCTGAGCTCCCCGGCCTTGTCTCAACCCTCTGACTACAAGCTGGTGGGAAACATCACATCACAGGCTCTTAACGCACACCTCACCTGGCTCTCACTCCCTGCTGCCCTCCATCACCTCACCTGGCTCTCACACCCTGCTGTCCTCTGTCACCTCACCCTGTGTGTGTGGCAGCCCGGGCTGAGACAACTTCCCGGGCACACACACAGCCGCACCCGAGTACTTCACAGGTCTATAAAAGACCATTTACTTGTTAATGAGGCTTTGTTGTATTTCACCTCTTCTTAGCGCCCCTGCATCTCCACTCTGACTATCGCTGGAATCGCCCGGCCCCCATAGAGCAGAGTCGCTCTGAGTCCGCGCTGCTGCAACCGGCGGTGTTTGCTGACACTCTTAAACAAAAAAAACAGGTACGATATCTGCAAGGTCCGCGGGCCGCCAAGGAAGGCTTGCCGGCCCGCTGGCAGCCCGCGGGCCGTACTATGAGTACCCGTGTTCTACATGAACAATGGCAGGCTGATATTGGAGAATTAGATGACACTGATTGGCAAGAGGCGCTAAAATCACCACGAGAAGTGGCAGTCTCCTCCAGACTGCAATTGGTACAGCTCAAGGTGCTCCATAGAACATATTTGTCCAGGGTAGTATTAGTCAAAACAGGCATTGGAGACACCCAGCTCTGTCTGCGTAACTGTGGAGCTGTGGGTACCTTCTATCATACAATATGGGAATGCCCGAGGGTCCAAGTGTACTGGGAAACTGTCATGGCCACAATAGCGCAAGTGGGTGGAGCTCCGGTACCCTCCGAGCCCAAGCGATGTCTCCTAAACATATGGGAAGCCACGGATTTCACTCGCAGGGCCCAAGGTTGGGCCATGCTGGGCATGACGATAGCGATGCGCAATATTGCTAAACACTGGGGGGCACAGGCAACACCAACCTATGCAGAGTGGTGTATGGACATGGATTTGGCAATGGTGGCCGAAAAGGCAGTATATGTAAATAGGGTGTGTCCTAAAAAATGGGAGAGGGTGTGGGGAGGATGGAACAAATTTAGGGGAAATCTCTGCACGCCGCCACCTGGAGATCCTTTGTCAGACGACAGTTGAAGTAAAACGTTGATGAAAACCGGGTAAATTATCAGTGACGATTATGAGGGAGTTGGGCATGGACAATAGAAAATTCAGATATGGTGTGCAACTGGAACCTTTTATGTATTTGCATGTACTGTCTTTTGTGATGGCATTTATAAGTCGTGTAACCAATAAAAAAAGAATAAAAAAAAAAAATAACATATAGAAATGTCCAAACCAGAGTATGGCCTACTACTACAAATTTCAAAGTACATAACATGTAAATCATTCTTAAAAATAATATTCCTGAAATCGTTTTGTGGATTTATGATTCTGAATATGTCAAGCATTAGTATTGAAAAAATCATTCATGTAACATATTGCATGTATCTTTTGTTCCACTTTTAGTCTCATGATGCATTACAGTGAAAGCAAACGAGAGACTAAGGGCCTCATGTAGGTAAATAAATTTTACCGGTTCTTAAATACCGAGCCGTACCGAATCGGTAAATTAGAATCGGTAAGTTATATGTAGGTAAAAATTCGGTAACAGTTACCGATTCGGTAACATTCGGTAAATACGAATCGGAATTCACCGATTCGGTAAATACCGAGGTGATAATTACCGAATCGGAAAATACCGAGGTGGTATCTACCGATTCGGAAAATACCGAGGTGGTATCTACCGAATCGGAAAATTCCGAATCGGTATGTACGGATTCGGTAAATAACATCACATGACTTGACGAAACAGCTAATCCTGTGCAACGACAGCCCACCCAACCAGGAACTGCCCACACCCAGGCAGGTGTACACAATTAGCCGACGTGGCCACACCCAGGCAGGTGTACATAATTAGCCGACCCTGGAGAGGCTTGGAGTGCAGAGGAGAGGCAGGGAGCAGTTGCATGTGCGAGCGGGAAACGAACAGCATGTCCAGCCAGAGAACACAGAAAGACGGAGGGGAAAGGAGGAGGAAGCTCAAATTCAGCCCCAAGGAACTCCAGGTGCTGGTGGAGGAGGTGGTGAAGCAGCACCAGAAGCTGTTTGGGAGGCAATCCCTGCAAGTGCCTGAGGCCGAAAAGCGCAACATATGGCTGGCCATCCAGGCGCAGGTCAATGCTGTGGGAGTGACCCACAGGGACATTGAGGTCCTCAAAAAGCGCTGGTATGACCTGAGGATTGTGACCAAGAGGAAGATGGGCGACATCCAGAAGGAGGCCAGCCAGACCGGAGGTGGAACCAACAGGGCACCTGCCCTCACCGAACTGGAGGAGCTGGTGGCGGCCACAATCGAGCAAGAGAGCGTCGTGGGTCTTGGGGACGCCGACAGCTCTGCCAGAGCCGCAACACACCAAGGTAAGACGAAAGCACAGCAATGTAGCCTCCCCTACCCCTATCCCACATCCCCCATTGTGAAACGAGAATCACACTGCAGTCCACACGTGTCAGTGCAGACAGGCAATGCATTCCGGGAGATGTAGTCAGGGCAACACTAACCATGACGTAAATGTCACAGGGCAACAAGGCATGTCACGCACTCGAGGCACAAGGAGACAGAGGACAGATTGGAATGTGAAATGATTTATTGTGACGCTTGCAATGCAGCCCTTCGGGGACACTGAGCCAATGTTGTTTTTCTGTCCACAGATGTGACATCATGCAGTACAGGGCATGCTGCAGGGGAGACGGCACACCGGCCACAAAAATCACCTCTAGCCAGCACGAGTTCAGACCAGGGAGCAGGCCCACTGGCAGCCGCCCCACCAACACAGCCAGCCTCGCCGCACACAGAGCCAGCATCACCTCACCGAGAGCCAGCATCACCACAACCACAGCCAGCATCGCCACTCATGTTCGAATCACCGGCCACATCTCCGCTTGCAGGTGTGAGAATGAGGAGGCGTCCAGCAGCCAGGCTACGAGCCTTCGACACCTCGTCAGACGACAGCATGGGCCCAGAAGACCGCACCGGGCACCAGGAAGGGAGCCATCCCACTGTGCCCCACACCTCACAGGCAGCACAGACGGGAGCAAGAGGGCGCCGCAGGTCGCGTGTCCAGAGTCCACCAGCACCCACTGACGGCCATGGTGTCTTCTTGGGGCTCGAGGGCCAAATGTTGAAGCAACAGCGCCTGCAATCAAAGGCAGTTATGTCAGTCCAGAGGCACATGCGGGTGATGAAGACAAGCTTAGTCAACATGGACACAAACATTGGCGGCATGGCTGCGGGCATTCGGGACATGTCCCAGTCAATCCAGCAGTTGTGCAGCAAATTAGATGCTGACATCGAAGCACGGCGCCGGGAACGCCAGAGAAGGGACACTACCAGCAGGGCACTCAACCGTCTGGCAACTGCGACTTCCCTACTTTGCCGGCGCTCTGTGACGATGCAGGAGGGCCTAACACAGTGCTGCAGCGACCTGTCTCGGGGGATGGTGCAGGTGACAAGTGCACTAGGGGTGCTATTGACTAGTCAGGCGTCGACAACTGCTGCAGGGGATGCTGCGGAGAGCATCGACACCAGCAGCAGCATCACACCCCCCGTCCCCGAAGCACGCAGGAGCAGCAGGCGGCTTGGGGTTGGCTCTAGTGAGGATGCACAGGCCGTGCAATCCACCACTGCAGCGCGTATGCGCAAACATTGATGTGGCCCTGCTTAGCCACTTCCCATTGGGTGACGTAACCCTGGACATACTCCTTGTATAGATGGTATATTGCCAGATTGGCCTGTTCATGTGTTCATGGCGTGGTGCCACATTAAACTACGTCATGACTTCTCACAACTCGCTGTGTCCCCTCACTTACTCAGAAATAGTTGCATGTGATCTCTGCCCGTCTCTCTCTCCCATCGATTGCAGTTGGCACTCTAGCTGCGCTGCCCTCTGGCTGGCCTGACTCATCCTCGTTGTCCTCAAAATATGTTAGTTCCACATCTGTACCTTTTTTCGTGGCAAGGTTGTGCAGCATTGCACAAGTGGCAATAATCTTGCAGCAGGTGATGGGTTTGTACTGGCGTGCGCCTCCGCTCTTGTGGAGGCAGCGGAACCTGCTCTTCAGTAGTCCAAACGTGCGCTCCACCACATTGCGTGTTGTTTTGTGGGCCACGTTGTATCGTCTCTCACTCTGGGTTGCTGGGTGTAGGTAGGGAGTGAGGATGAATGAACGGCATGCATATGCACTGTCGCCTGGATGAGTAAAAGGGAACCATCAGTTACATGCCTCTATACACTCTAATTTGCAGGTTTCAAGGGGCGTCACTGTTACTTACCCAGCAGGTATCCCTCTCCGAATTCGCCGGCACTCAGTCGTGTGTAGATCCCACTATTCTGGAAGATGTAAGAGTCGTGGGTGCTCCCAGGAAACTTTGCAACAATATCTGTAATGATGTTCCCTGCATCACAGATCACCTGCACATTGATGGAGTGGGTGGACTTCCTGTTCCTGTAGATGTGCTCTGTATCAGCTGGTGGACAGATTGGGATGTGTGTACCATCAATACAGCCGATGACATGGGGGAACTGTGCCATGTGATAAAAGTCTGTTTTTGTTTTCTGCAGTGCAGCCTGTGTGTTTGGGAAGCTTATGTAGTGGTGCATTCTCTGCATCATGGCATCCAGGAACTTCCTGAAGAAACGGGACAGGCAACTCTGGGATACACCACCCACCGCAGCTATCACCACCTGATAACTGCCGGATGCCAGTAGATGTAGGCTGCAGAGCACCTGCACATGTGGTGGTATGGCGTGCGCCCTTCTTGTTGGCTGGTCCAGGAGTGGGTGCAGGTCCCTTATCAGGTCCATGATGGTTTCGGGGTGTAGCCTGTACCTCTCATGTATCTCTGCATCAGTCAGCTGTAATAGTGTGATGCGCTGTCTGTAGATTTGTTCCTCCCGTCGCCACACCCTCAGTCCTGCTGCCTGTAGACGTAGGCGCCTTGCAATGACGTACATGGCGGCCATGTTGTCCACGCTGTTGCATTTTGGGATTGCTTATGTGCATTGTTGATGGTTACCACCTGCTTTCAATCCGTGTTAATTACCGACTCTTATTTACCAATTTTCCTGGATTTCTTAATTACCGACTGCTCCTACATGTCATTTTAAATTTTTACCACTTCATATTTACCACTTCATATTTACCGATTCGTTAATTATGTATTCGGTAAATATGAATCGGTATTTTAGAATTCGGTAACTATGAATCGGTATTTACCGCCTCATATTTACCGAAAAGTGGTTTTTGGACTCCTACATCTCACTTGTCTGAATACCGGTCGGTAACGGCATATTTACCGAAAATCGGCCGTTACCGACCGGTATTTCGCTACCTACATGAGGCCCAAAATCTCATCACTAATAATTTTCATAACCATTGTTAAAATAATATAGTAATAGGGTAATAAGCATGATAAATTCATTGCATTTAAGTTCTTTTATTTCTACAAAACACTAGCACATATTTATGGTGCTTGTACTTCAACTTTTATCTGTTTCTGCGTTGTTTTTCTAGACGTGTGCCAAATGCACATTAGACTTTGTGTAAAAATCAATTATTGTGTCATGTAAAGAAAAAGCAGCTTTTATGCTGTAACACAGTCAAAACTTAGCTTTAGGAGATGGTAGGATTACAAACTTAAATACAGTATGCCACATTAAGTCCGTGCAAGTCTCAGCCACAGCCATAACTTGAACAGCGGTCACACCCAAGCCCTTCAGTCGAGTTCACTAGTCTCAATTCTGGTTGACACGACTACCAGGTTTTGGTAATCTCTGTCTAGCAGGTAACAGTTTTAGGGTGAGAACAATTAAAAACCATGGCTCTTAGTCTTCAAGTGGTGGGTAAAGAAGTTGCTTGAGGGAAGCCTTAAAAGCAGTCTGCATGTTGAAACTCCAATTGAGACCCATATTTTGATTGAACACAGTCCATATATTCTGTTGGCAGTGGCACAAATGGAGCTATTCTACCACTGAAACCTGAGAAACTACTATTGGGAACTTGAATTTGTGGTCATGAGATAACCAGGACTTAAAGTGGCAAGAGGGCTAGAGACTAATGCAGCTGTTCTAAAACCGGTGTGACCTTGCCTGCCTTGGGGTACGGCCACCAAGGCAGTGCCTGGCAGGGGGAGGGGCATCCCAGATAGCTTGGGCCAGGCATATCTGGAAGAATGCAAGTTCACCAAAATTGCAGACATGGAAAGAACCTCTGCATCTCCTTGATGTCTGGTTACTTTTAGATGCTACTGAGCCATTCTGGACAGCTGCACTGTAGCTTTTCTTGGCTGTATGGTTACACACTGCATCTTGTGCTGGTGTTCAGCAGGGTTCTTTTGCTAAACTCTTCATGGCAGTTCAATTTCCCCTTTTCCTGGATAGGTCGCAGCAGCAAGGTCTCAAAAGCGTTCTCATCCCGTAGTAAAATTGAAACCAACAAATTGCTATACCTGGAAGTTCTGTCTGTGCTGGGGCATTCTACCAAAGTTCAGATGAGGTCTAAATCCTCTGGCCTAGTGAGCCGGAATTTATTCTGCTGTGGATGCCGTGGCACGCAGGCAGTATTCTTGGTGCCAAAACCAGATACCAGATTACATTGCATACCCCAATGTGTACTCGATGAAACCTGTGCCTGTCTATTCTGATGGCATTGGTAATGTCCTTACACCTGAATTAAGAACCCCAATCAGGTTGGAAGGAAAAGAACTATCAGTCGGTGTACATGGGACGGTGAGACACGGGCAAGTCGCAGTGCGAGGAAACTATACAACAGCCCTGCTCCAGCCATGAAAGAACGGAGTAAAAGTAAATGAACCAGAGTAAATACAGTGCACGATACAAAACATCACCGTATTACAAAAAATATTACAGCATTTTGTAAAGAGCCAACATCCCGCATTCCTGCTACTTCCAAGCCCTTGAACGTCCTTGTCTTCCTTGTAGTGCATGTGACCCGGAGAGCGTTCTTGCAGGCTGGCGGGAGAATGTCTGTTACTGTTGGTAATGTTTGTGTCCCCTGCCCCCTTTTGCTCCCCTCTCGCGCACACCTGCAATTGGCACAGGTTACATGTTTTCTTACCATCACCGGCTCTTAACTTACTTTACTGTTGCTCATTGTTAAAATTAACTAATTTTTTAAACTGAAATAACACATTTTTCATAACCACACTGTAAAATAGTTCCCTAGATCTAGATTTCCTCTTGAAAACTACATTTTTGTATGTTCTGATCACGGTGCATGTGATTTCCCGTAAAACAAGTGATTTATGTATTGCTCAGCAGCATTCAATTCCAACAGTCTATTCTTCTTGTCGTGATATGTGACTAGAGGGAGCGAGGCAGACAGGTCTTCTCAGGCCCCGATTTAAAACACCCAGGCCCTGTCTTGCAGATGGACGGGGGAGGGGCGCATTTTCTCATTTCTACTCCATTTCAATAATCCTACAGTTTTGGTAGCTGCAGAAGAGGCTATAAATATTTCACTCCCATGAGTGATATCGCTGGTCTCTAACTCTTAATTTTAGACATTACTATTTTTTTTTCCTTAACAGAAGAAAAGTTTATTGCAATCCTTGAGGGAGAGCTAGTGTCTCTTTCAACTTTTACTACAGGCAGTCGCTGTACTGCGCTTTCCCTATGTTCAGAAAGGTGCTGTGTCATGTTTGACTCTTATGTTTTCTTTTGGTTCATTGTTACATAGAATAAAGTCGTCCTGCACCCGTATGACTGTCTTTGGGTCCAGTTGACTCCCTTTCCTTCTTGTAAATGCCTTTGTACCTCCCGGTTTCCTCCAGGACTCCTCTGGGAGTTCTCCAAGTTGCTCAAGTTTGTGCGGCACACGTTATATAGCTGCATGTCATCTGCTGCCATTTTGCAGGCCTGTACTTAACGTTGCATGTGTCAGCAGTATCTGCGTAGGTGTGTTGTACATGCGCCTAATTAGATGTCAATCTTATTAGGGGTGCAGGTGATACAGCGTGGAATTTTAAATCCTCCCTTCGTCACAGACCAAATGTCATACTAGCATATTCACTCAATACATTCATTGGTGGGGCCCATAACACCAACACTCACACTTCATTGATCCTTTCTTACGGGAGAGATATATTTTCCAAACGTTGACATGAAAGGAATACCTTTCCACCTAAAGAACTTAATTTACATGAACATACATTGAATACCTTTATTAAACTCAGAACCTCGAGATATTCCCCTCATTTTGTCGATGGATCAATTAGTTGAATTTGGATATTTGGTAACTCAATTCTTTAATCTTCATTTAATCTTAATCTAATCTCTTCAAATAAATCACCCAACACATTTGTTTGTTAAAATAATAATTTTGTTTATCTAATTAATCGCACATTTTATAAATCATAAACCAAACCACGGAACATCATATTTACCTAATCTGGCTATTAGTCGTCCTCTAAGTCAATCAAGTCGTGAAAAGTCTTTAATTCATCAAAGTCAGGCAGCAATTCAGTCTGTCAAAGATTCAGGAAAACAGCTGTCCAGCAGTGTCACCGTCCTCTCCGTCAGGAATCAGGAAAAGATCTGGTTCTTCTAATTCGCTTAGTCTACCAACTTTTATAATGAAATTAACGTCAAAATGTAACAAAAATCGGTTTTAGACAGTCCTGATTGGTGGGTTTCGGGTCGTTCGGTGAAGTTCTCACATAGTCTATTTGGTTAGGTCATCACACTTGCTGGTTCCAGTTTTAAGGACAGTCTTTTGTTTAATAGTCTTGGCAACTCTCCCAGTGCAACCTTGCTGGGTACATATTGTATGGGGTCAGGACGAGGCCACTTGTTGCTGGCTGTGGCGCAGGCGTACTTCACCCGAAACCTCGTGGAACGGTGACTAGGGCCGTCAAGTCAAAGTCAGCCATCTTTACGAAGGCCCAATCGGTCAACTTAAGCAACACAAAATATAATTAAAATATTGAAATAGCTAATAAAATGTTAAACCCTCACTAATTCCCTTATGTGCATGTAATTATCTAGCATGATAGCAACATTCAAAGTGTTTATATTCACCCAACGATGTCATCTGGTGCAACATACAGTTACATCACAAAAGCAACATATATCATGCAATATTCTAATTTTCTACCATTAATATGCTACATATATTAGTATACAAATTATTTCAGCCATGCAAATGCAAATCCCACGTGTAATTCTTTCATTAATACAGTTGATTAGATATCACTTCAAACAGATTAATATTTTTATAATTAATAGATTACTCAGATTAATATGAACATGCAGAAATGGGGGGTATACAAAATGTTGTACTACCCGCTCCATCAATCCCCCCTTTGGTGATTATATCACCACACCATCAAAATTTTGTATCTCTTTTACAGAATTTCAAAGTGATTTCTTGCTTTTATTCATAATTCAGTTTCCCCTGTCTCTTCTCTCTTTGCTGATTTGTATATACTCTCCTTAACTTCCTCTAATTCTATCTCATCAAATTCTCTCTCTTGTTTTATGTCTTTTCTCCTTAAATATTCTCTTTTTAACCTTTTCTGGTTTTTATTTTTTACGACCGATACACCCTAATCTTATTATTAATACTATGAAAATCACACATGTTAATGGAAATAATATCTTACCTAAAAACGTACTACCTAAATCTACTAAGAAATCTTTAATAGCTGATATTTTCCTTCCAATCTTTTCCCATACACCTTCAACCTCCAGTGGTACAATTTCATCGTGCAATTCTGTAATATTTTTAATATAAATTTTCAAATCTTTACTTTCATCAGGAATGGAAGTACAACAATGTTGAACTTTCAGCATTCTGCAGACTCCAACCTCTTCTGCCAATAATATATCAAGGGCAAGTCGATTTTGCATTACCATGGCACGCATGGCAATCATTTCAGTGTTTACCAATAAAAATCCTCCAGCGGTGCTTGTTGACAAGCGATCCACTACTGTTGAAAGTTTTCTAATTCTGTTTGCATTCAGAGATATTCCCAAGGCTGGTATCAGTGCTCCAAAAATGTCACCCACAATTTCTGTCCAATACTCTCTCTTACTACGTGCTAAATTACTACCTAAACTATGTATCCCATCTTCTCCTCTATCCATGTGAAAAATCTTCGGAAAGACCAGGCCTACATAACATGTGCCATACCAATGGTCTGGCAAACGATAATATGCCCTGTTCCCACAAATGAAATATAACCCAGGAAAAACTGGATCTTTTCCGCCTTTAAATCCCCATCCACCCATGATTCGGTATGTATCATGGCACTCGCTATTCCCTACAAAATAGTTATCATATGCAGTTTGATTCCTTCTAATACACAATTTTCCTTTCTGAGGCCAATCTAAAGCCATAGTTGGACTAGTTTCCCCTTTCAAGTGTTTTTCCATTTCTACATTCCAGATTGTTTTCTCCACCTTTCCTTCAGATGCCTTTCTTTGCATATTTTCCTCTTTCTTTAAACTGCAAGTCAAATTGTTTTCAAATATGTATTCTAATGTTAGTTCTTTAGTCTCTAAGAAAAATTCACCTAATACCTTTGCAGGTTCTACCTTGTTTAGCTTGTTAATTGACGGTACTTGTGAAAATATAGTATCTACATCTGAAAAATAATATTCTAATTTCCCTGTTTGATAAAATAGACTAGCTATTACACTACATGTTATTCCATAAGTTACGGGAAGGTGGTGATAAGTCACTCCCTCCGATACAGAGGCAGGCAACTGCATACAGACATAGCAGTCCCTTACATTCATTGTCTTTACATATTCATACAATAATTTTTAAAACACATTATTAGTAAAATTAGTTATAGACCTGTCTTTATGTAAATAGTTTTTATCTATTCTAGTCTGAACTACCTTTTGAATCTTTTCTATATTAGTTATGTTTTCACTATGTATTGTATCTATAGTAACTTTAAATAAGATCAGGAGAGCAAGTACACTCCATAGAAGCATTAATAATCCTGTACAACAACAACACATTTTACACCATCTCTTCAAAAATGTACATCTATCTTTTCTACTATCTATGTTTGCCATCTTTGCTAAAATGGACTGTGTCTTTTGACTTGGCCTTTTCTATTACACAACTAGTTTTCTAACCCAAGGCTCTAAGCACCTACTTGGTTCTACCAATTTTTGTCTTTTTCTGTATTTTATTGTCTTTCCATCAGTAGTTTTCTTATCTCATTCAGTTTGGCATTTCATCATCTTTCACTTTTCCTTTGTGATCTGTATACAGAATGTCCTGAACATCTGCTTCTTCTCCAATATCGGACAAGATAACTCTCAGGATTTCCAATTCTTCGTCTTCCTTAACCACTTCTGGCACAATCACCTCTGGATTTCCTTGGCTATCCGCCTCTTCTTTTACTTCAGGCAGGGCCACATACGTCCATTCTGGTGATTTATACTTCTGGTTAGGTTTTCTTGTTCTTTTGCTCTCCTTAATTACAATGGTTTCTTCGTCTTTTGATTTCCCCTGACTCGTCACTTCATTCACCTGTTCAGTCCTTGGTGAATTTACTCGTGTCAGTCGATATCTCGATCTTTTTATTTTATTCGGCCAAACGTCATCTTTTGCTGCTCGTTTTAATCTACTTCCTTTATCATTCTTTTCAGTTCTCCAAGCTCTCTTTCTTAGAACTCGACCTTCAGGTATTTCATCTTCGCTTTCCTCTGATTCTGTTTCAACTTGTCTTTTACTCTCAACAGTTTCATTTTCCACCACTTCTCTTGCTTTCCCTACTTCTGTCCCTCCTCGAATCTCCTACACGCAATCTTCCTGCTGACTACTTGTCCTTGCTTTTAACTGAATGTTGGAGTTCCCCACACCTCCTTGGGGGTCTTCCGCAATAATCTTTCCCACTCTCTCTGTATCTGTCACCTGTCCATCTAAATGTGTTGTTTCAGGTGGAATTTTTCTCAATCTTTCATCTGGCACTTTCTTTTCATGAATTTCTTTTATTGTCTCTTCACTGTCTTTTTCTTTGGTTTTCCCTTGTTTTTCCCTAGAACACTGCGCTCCTTGTTTAGTCTCTGAGTCTGAACTGGTATCAGAGATCTGTAACCTTCTTCTCAGGGAAATACTTCTTGGAACATATGTTAGACTTTGTTCTGTTTTCCCCCTTTCAGGGTTTTCTTTTGTTTGTGGCTCTCCGTCATCTGACTCAGTACTGGATTCATCAAAATACTCTTTTTTCTGTGCTGTCCACTGGATTTGGAATTCTCAATGTATGGCTTGCATGGATCCAGTTTTTCTATCCAGCACACTTTACAGCTGTTGTTGTGGTCAAGATGACTTGTCTTGGTTTTCCCACCTTGGAACCAAACAGTTTCTTCTTCTGTGTACTTTTATTCTCACCCAGTCCCCTGGGCTTAGATCATGGGCTGGCTTCTTTTTAAGGGTGGTGGCATCCGCTCCAATCTGATGAAACACAGAATGAACTGCATCAGCCAGGCTTTTACAGTATTCCAACACCATGTCATCAGTTATAGTCATCAGCTTGTTGACTGGTATAAACACGTGCCGCATGGCTCGTCCCATGATGATTTCATGGGGGCTTAACCCTGTAGTTCTATCTGGAATTGATCCAATAGTCATGAGTACCAGAGGCAAGACATCAGGCCATTTCATACCTGTGGCTAAACACATTTTCCCTATCATGTTTTTGATAGTACCATTCATCTGTTCCACCACACCAGAAGCCTCTGGTTGGTAGGCACAATGTAGTTTTTGTCGTACATTCAATGCTTCACAAATCAGTTTTATGATATCATTATGGAAATGTCCTCCTCGGTCTGATTCAATTGTCACCGGGAACCCAACTCTAGGGATAAATTCCCTCAAAAGTAATTTTGCCACTGTCATCCCATCATTTCTTCTTGTTGGGAATGCCTCTAACCATCTGGGAAACTGACAGACCAAAACATACCTCAGTCTGTTACAGGGAGGCATCTCAATGAAATCCACTTGCATTCTGGTAAAAGGCCCTCCTTCTCGACCTATTGTTCCTAGACTCACTACTGTCTTTCTTCCCGGATTGTATTGCTGACATATTAGGCATCTCTGACAAAGACTTTCTGCTACAAGTCTGAATTTTGCATTGTACCAGGTTTGTTTAAATGACCTGACCATGGCATCTCTCCCTATGTGTCCCTGACCATGATACATCTGTGCCATGGCAGACATCATGCTATCAGGCATGACTGGTCTTCCATCCCAATAGACCCACACATGATCCTTCTCTCTTGGTGCACTTCCTGCTTTTACCCACTGCTTCATTTCCTTATCTCCTGCTTCTTCCTGTAATTGTCTCACTTCTTCCCATGTTCCCACAATGTTAGTAAACGTCAAGGAGCAAGAAATCACCTCTCTTTCCTTAGCCTGATTTAATGGAATTCTGATTTCGTGCTCAGTATTGTGCCATGTCATTTGCATATTTATTGCCAGTTGCGACATAATCACCACTTTGACTATGGGCAACGCACTTCACAACAGCCAATTGCCTAGGCAGCTGTATCGCCTCAAGCAATTTTCCAACCACCTCAGCATTCTTAATGGGAGTTCCACTTTATGTCAAAAATCCTCTCTGCAGCCATATTTGACCGAAGTCATGTACGATTCCGAATCCGTACTGGCTGTCCGTTATCATAGTCACTCTCACACTTTTCCCAATCTTGCATGCTCTAGTCAAAGCAACAAGTTCAGCTACTTGTGCCGATTTTACTCCTTTCAGATATGATGCTTACATTACTGCTGCAACTGTACATACCGCATATGCTGCACTTAACACTCCATCATCTGTTCTCAAACAGGACCCATTACGAACATGATGAAATCACTTTCTGGTAAGGTTACATCTTTTATGTCAGGTCGTGGTTTTGTACAGAAATCAAGTACATCCAGACAATCATGATCTGCTTCATCTCTGACTTCCACATTCTCAGCATCAGGCAGTAATGTTGAAGGATTCACATTTAAACATCTCACAAGACTGACATTTGTTGCACCTAGTATAACTTTCTCATACTTAGTCAGCCGACTCTGTGTCATATATTGAGTACGACTTCTTGTTAAAAGGATTGCCACATCATGAGGTACAAAAACTTTCACAGGATATCCCATCATAATTCCCTCACACTGTTCCAAGCTTCGGCATGTAGCAGCTACTGCTTTCAAACACCCAGGTAGGGTCACAGCTACTGGGTCCAACATTGATGAAAAATATGCAATTGGTCTCCTCAGTTTTCCATGCTTCTGTATTAGCACAGAAAGCGCACATCCATTTCTCTCACTGCAGAACAACTCAAACTCTTTGTCATAGTCAGGCATACCTAATGCAGGTGCTTCACACAGCCCATCTCTCAATCGTTTAAATGCTGCCAATTCTTCCTTGTTCAAATCAATGGGATCTTTCACATCGCTTCTTGTCAGTCGTACCAGAAGTTTTGCGCTCAACGAAAAGTTGCTGATCCATTGACGACAATATCCAACCATTCCCAGAAACATTCTCACCTCTCTTTGGGTCATGGGTGCACTCATTCTTTTTATGATCCTGATTCTATCTATCGTTATTTTTCTCAGTCCTTTTTCAATGTGATGTCCTAAATATTGAACTTCTTTCTTGCAAAATTGTAATTTTGATGGTGACACTTTAAGTCCTCCATCTGCCAAATGGTTCAGCAAGGGTATAGTGTCTATTTCACAAGCCTCACGGGTTTTCGACGCCACAAGAAGGTCATCGATATACTGAACTAACACTGAATTTTCTGGGATTTCTAGACTTTCCAAAGACTTCTTCAATAGCTGATTAAATATCGAGGGGCTTTCTGTATACCCTTGTGGAATTCGGCAACAAGCCAAAATACGCTCGCAGAAACGAAACACAAAAATTTGATGACTGTCATGGTGCAATGGGATGGAAAAAAAAGCATGGCATATTTCAATTACTGTATACCATTCTGCGTCATGGGGAATCTGATATAAAATCACAGATGGATTTGGTTCAATGGGACAACATGACACAACAATTTTATTTATCTTTCTCAGATCTTGTACTATCCTGAACTTCCCACTAGGCTTTTTCAGTCCCATTATTGGTGTATTACATGAACTACTCATTATTTCTCTCAAAATACCTTGTTTTATCATTTTCTCAATCACAGGAGTTATTCCTTCAATTATTTCAGGTGTCAATTTATATTGAGGGACATTTGGATAACTTACTCCTTCTATTACTGTTATTTTTACTGGATCTACATTTCTCATTAATCCCACATCTTCTCCTGTGAAATCCCAAACTTCTGCTTTTACAGACTGTTTCAATTCTTTAGGTAATTCATCAGGATTAAATCCAGCATAGGTTTCAATAACCTCATTTTCCCTGTTTGTCATTGTCATTTTATACAGCACATCTTCATCCGGGGTTTCAAATACTATCCCATCCGGGGTACAAAATATAGTGCAGTTCATTTTACACAACAAATCTCTACCTAACAGATTCACAGGACTGGTATCGCACACGACAAAGCGGTGCATTTCAGAAAATTTCCCTATGCTAACTTTCACCGGCTCTGTAAGGTAAGTTTTAATCTGCCTGTTGGATACGCCAACTACTTGGATCGTTTCATCCAAGAGAGGAAGGTTTTTAACATCAGCTGATCTGACAGTTGATCGAGTAGCACCAGTATCAACTAGGAAAGTGATACTTTCATCATTAATTTTTCCATCTACAAATGGGCCTGTCTGGTCTACTTCTAGAGTTGCGCCAAGTACGCACTCTTCTTCCTCCCTTCGGCACCGTCAATAACCTTCTTCTGAATCACTCATCGCGTTGCAGCCAATACTTCGAAACAGCGCTAGCGCGTGGCAGTTTATTTACCTGTTCTTCATTGTAGAATCCCGTTTCGCTATTATACTTCTGGGAGTTTTTTCTCTGTGGAAAAGGCGGTTTTGGCACCTGATTCTGTTGGGTAACAACCTGCTGCTGTCTCTGCGGTTGACCACTCACCTCATTCTGCACCTGTGGATTCAATGATGCATTTTCATTTTTAGTACTTGGGGGGAATTTACACTCGGCTTTCCAATGCCCTATTCTACCGCAATTATGACATGGGAATTTCTTCTTAGCTTCCTCTATATTTCCTTTACTTTTCCCAGGACTGAATTTTTGTCTTGATCCTGTATTATTCGCTTGTTCCGCTAATTGAGCTTCCTGTCTCTCAGCTACCTTTACTTGTGCCCACGTAGCCTTTTCTTTCAATTTTCGCTGTTTAGCTTCAATCTCATCACTGAAATATTTAGCATGTCTTAATACTTCGTCTATTTTCTTATTTTGCCAATCTACAGTATGTTGTTTTATCAATCTCACTAATTTCCGGACGTAGACCATATACAAACCTGTATACAAAATGACTTAGATCCTTTTCACTCAGATTTTCATCTCCACTAAACTGTTTAAAAGCCAAGATCAGCCTCTCCTAATATGCATGTACTGTCTCTTTGCTTTCCTGATGTGTTCTGTCGATTTTCACCCAATCTGTCTGTTTAGGTGGAACCTTATTCTTCAGAAAGGCAATAACCTGTTCGTATTTCTTCATTACCTCGGGGTCTGGAGCCCCTGTTTTTGGATCCCTTGGGTATTCTTGTGTTGGCCAATTTATCATGAGTTTGCACTCTGTCCCTAGATCCGCTGGTACTATTATATCAAATAGGCTATTCAGGTCAATCCATAATACTTTAGACAATTTCACAAATCTGTCCACCTGCCTATACCACTCGACAGGCTTTTCGCGTAGTCGAGGGAAATCATTTGTAAAGGACAAAATATCCTGTCTTGTCCATGGAACATGCACATATCCTCCTCCTGGAATCTCTCTCTCATAGGGGATTCTGTTACTACCTTCTCTTTTTCTCTTACAGGGAATGCTGCAAACGTTTTATCTGGGATATCATCTCGTTTTCGGTACCACCTGCTTCTCCATTTATCCACATCTCCCCATTTTCTTAACAAGATAATTATTTCCTTAATCTGACTTATCCGTCCTGTGGTGTTCAAGTTTTCAATATCCTTTTCAGTGAAATCAATTCGATAGGGTTTTTGCAAAGCCTTTACCTTTTCAATATCTATACCCATTTCATTTGCTACTTCTTCTAGTCGTTCATGTAGATTCTTTGCTCTCCATGTCACACTTTTGCACAAAAATATTATTTCTTCATCTTGGTAAGTATTTAATTTCCCTGTATGGATAGTTCCTACTATTAACTCTTCGAGTACCATTCGTAATTTTGCCACATCTATTGACTGAGATTCTTTGTCTTTTCTCTGCAAGCTTCTCAGCCATTCACCTAATTCCTCTGTAGATGGTCTACTGGCTTCTCTACATTACCTTGTTCTGAATCCTTTTGTGTTTCTAAAATTGACTCCACTGTTGTTATACTTCTTTCTGCAAAATTCTGGCCTATAAACGGGTTGTTTGAAACATTTGGTTCAATCATACTTATTGTCGGTTTCCATGGATTTTCATTTTGACTCGGTTTTGGCTGCTCAACCGGTTTATTGCTTCTATAACGGACCGTTAAGCAATGTTCGCTATCTTTCTGTTTATCAAAAATAGGCATTACTGGACCTATCGTTACTGGAACTGTTACAGCTTCCAGATTTTTAGTCAATTCTCTTATTTTCTCTGTTAATTCTAAGGTTGTCTTTGCTAATTCCGCTGAATTTTCACCATTTATTCTACTTTCTGACTTCCTCTCTACCTCTCTAATGGAATTATTTTTCTCTAAATCTGGGGACTCTGGTTCTGACTTTATGATTCGTAAAGTTTCTTTCATTGGGGCACTTGGTATTAATATTTCTGGTTCTGGCCGATACGGAGGTGGGTTTTTATAGAACATGTCATCAAGAACATCATTTTCTGATTCATTCACTCCATACCCTCTCGATTCCACATTGTCTTTTTTCTGCGCATTTTCTTCCTCCATTTTCTTCTGCAGTTCTTACGGGAAACAAACCCTCAGTCATACTTGCTTTCCGCCACCTTCTCATTCGATCATCATGATTCTCATGTCCGTATGATCTACCAAACATGTACCTATACCTTCCGCCACTCCTCGGTCTTTCTCGGTCATGCATCTCATCTTCCCATTCTGTCAATGCTTCAAATTGTGTCGGTCTAGGTCTCGGTTCTAGATTCATCATTCTCTCTTAAATTTCTCTAAACTGCTAAATTAAATGAACCATGTTCTGGAAAAGCCAAGACTCCGTCATCTCTAGTGTACTTAACCCAATTGTCTAACCAAATACAGGTGTGACGTCCATATTTCGCAACCATAAAGGATGCGGCGGTTTTTTGGTGGAGGAAGTAATTTTCCTTCCCTAGTTACAATCGGTTTGTCCTTCTTAAACCACTTTTTAATTCTCCCGAACCAGGACTTCTTCTCCTTTTCTGGTGGATCGTAATACATCTTTTCTGTCTTTTCGTGTATCACTAGTCTCTCCTCTCGACTGTACCGCTATTCTGACCAATTGTAGCGCGACTCACACTAACGCACCAATCCGGAGCGTCTATGTCACCTTTGCAATTCTCCAATCCCAGTGCAACTCACACTAACGCATCAATCAGGAGTGTCTACGCCACCCTGTGACTCTCCACTCCTAGCGCAGCGTACCCTAACGCACCAATCACGAGCGTTCTACGTTTCCAACTGACTGGCCAATTCCAGCGCAGTCGTTCTGACGTCAGCAGCCGCTGCCACAGCTCCTGCTCCTGTCTACCCTTCCTTTACAAATTCACTCTAAGTTTTTGCTTCAAATTTACAAATCTGTTAGTAACAACACAAAAACACCACCATTGTCCGCTTCGCTAACCTAAAGAATAGCAAAAGACCTTTCTCACAAGAGTTCCGTCTTTCCCAAGAGCAGCGCTTACCTCTGCCCTACTACGGAATCGTTACTTCCGTTGATAAAGTAGCACATCCCTCTACCTTACCCTTCTAGCAAACATTAGCTAACTGTTTCTCCAGAATTAAGACACTTAGTTGGAAACCCAATGCTCCTGAGAAATAAAACCAGAGGTTCGCAATTAACCAAATGCCTTTTCATTCACGCACTTTCACATAGAAAAAGTGTAATACATTCACACAGAATTCTGTCTTTCCCGAGAACAGCGAACAATCTGCCCTACTATAGATTTATAACACTCGTTAACAAAGTAGCACTTCCCTCTACTCTGTCCTTCTAACAAGCTTGGAGAACACCTGCTACCTTTCCAGTGATAAGCGTTATCAGAGTACCTTCTGGACTCCTGGTACCTAAGACCAAAATTTCACAGGTGACCTTCGCTACCATACACTTCTTTCATACAGGAGATATCTCTAATGGCAACACACGACGATGTCACCAAATCGAACCCAGACAATGCGTTGTGCAACTTCAATCGTTACACGTTTTCCCTGTGTGCCTACAGGGCAACAACAATTCCGTCTTTCCCGAGAACAGCGCTTACCTCTGCTCTACTACGGAACTGTTACAAACTTCCGACTTCCTACATCCCAGAAGCTGTGCAGACAACATAAAACTCGACGCGACTCAACATAGAGTGTTAATACATAAACCAATACCAATCAATAATCAATTATCGATAAGCAATGTACAAGCAATAATCACCAAAACAATAATATCATACTGCTACCAGAAATACTGATACAGCGTGGAATTTTAAATCCTCCCTTCGTCACAGACCAAATATCCTACTAGCATATTCACTCAATACATTCATTGGTGGGGCCCATAACACCAACACTCACACTTCATTGATCCTTTCTTACGGGAGAGATACATTTTCCAAACGCTGACATGAAAGGAATACCTTTCCACCTAAAGAACTTAATTTACATGAACATACATTGAATACCTTTATTAAACTCAGAACCTTGAGATATTCCCCTCATTTTGTCGATGGATCAATTAGTTGAATTTGGATATTTGGTAACTCAATTCTTTAATCTTCATTTAATCTTAATCTAATCTCTTCAAATAAATCACCCAACACATTTGTTTGTTAAAATAATAATTTTGTTTATCTAATTAATCGCAAATTTTATAAATCATAAACCAAACCACGGAACATCATATTTACCTAATCTGGCTATTAGTCGTCCTCTAAATCAATCAAGTCGTGAAAAGTCTTTAATTCATCAAAGTCAGGCAGCAATTCAGTCTGTCAAAGATTCAGGAAAACAGCTGTCCAGCAGTGTCACCGTCCTCTCCGTCAGCATAACGTCAGGAATCAGGAAAAGATCTGGTTCTTCTAATTCGCTTAGTCTACCAACTTTTATAATGAAATTAACGTCAAAATGTAACAAAAATCGGTTTTAGGCAGTCCTGATTGGTGGGTTTCGGGTCGTTCGGAGAAGTACTCACATAGTCTATTTGGTTAGGTCATCACACTTGCTGATTCCGGTTTTAAAGACAGTCTTTTGTTTAATAGTCTTGGCAACTCTCCCAGTGCAACCTTGCTGGGTACATATTGCATGGGGTCAGGACGAGGCCACTTGTTGCTGGCTGTGGCGCAGGCGCACTTCACCCGAAACCTCGTGGAACGGTGACTAGGGCCGTCAAGTCAAAGTCAGCCATCTTTACGAAGGCCCAATCGGTCAACTTAAGCAAAACAAACACAAAACGTAATTAAAACATTGAAATAGCTAATAAAATGTTAAACCCTCACTAATTCCCTTATGTGCATGTAATTATCTAGCATAATAGCAACATTCAAAGCGTTTATATTCACCCAACGATGTCATCTGGTGCAACATACAGTTACATCACAAAAGCAGCATATATCATGCAATATTCTAATTTTCTACCATTAATATGCGTACATATATTAGTATACAAATTATTTCAGCCATGCAAATGCAAATCCCATGTGTAATTCTTTCATTAATACAGTTGATTAGATATCACTTCAAACAGATTAATACTTTTATAATTAATAGATTACTCTGATTAATATGAGCATGCAGAAATGGGGGGGGGGGGTGTATACAACATTTTGTACTACCCGCTCCATCACAGGCGCTGGGAGAACCTCAAAAGTGGAGCACCGCATATCAGGATTTCAATAGTCGTACGTACATATCTACTACATCACTGCGTTATAGGGACAGTGACTTTGTCTGACATCCCGAGACCACTGGCCACTAGGAGCCTGGTTGCCAGGTTTCTGGGTGAACAACATCTGCATAAAATATCAAGAACACTCCTCGCGCAGGTTAATGTGTAGGCGGCGTCTACTTCTGAAAGGACTCCTAAAAGCTGTGTAATATTAGCGTGTGTTCTTGTGTAATGTATCTGGTGCTCATGTAAAGCGCTCCAATACCTTCCGGTTTAACTGGGCCTATAGCGAGGTTAAAGACGGCATGTGCATGCACAATCGGTAGCCAGTCTCTTTCTTATCTGAGCATTAACACTGAAGGAAAGTCTCTTTACAGAATGTAGTCTCAGCAGCACTTCATTCATCAGCACACAGAACAGCAGACCGTGCCACCGGTGTGCTTTCAGATATCACTCGGAGTCAGTTTCAAGTTCAGGTGCATGGGATTCACAACAATTGGAATGAATCAAATTATTGGTTTCCCCTTTCTCTGTGTGATGTTGTATTTTATAGATTGTGTTGTGATTGTATGGCGCCCACGAAATCGGGATGCAGTTTTAGAGCGCTAATAAAAACTTCATGCCAATCCTTGCGCACCTTGCCACACATTTTATAATGGTTCACACACAACTTTCTGACATAGCTGGTCATGCCTGATAGCCAAAGCAGTTCCACATAGAAATGATAACAGCCAGTGCTTGGAATGAAAAAATAGAAGTGCAGGTACCCTGTACCAGAGCACCTGTTTGTTTCAGAGAAGAGCTCGCACTCTCCAGTTAAAGCTATTATGTCTCTCACATCACCAATCACAGTCCTTATACAAATGCTGCAGTTTATATTTTCGTTAAACAGGTCCAATGCCATCATTTTATAAATTCAGCGAACTTGCCAAAATAGCTTTCCATCTCCTGTTGAACCTTAATCCTTCCTAAGTCAGCAAGCGGGAATGTGCATATGGCTCTCACATCCCTGGCTCCTCATACACTTTCATTTGGGACATTCCATCTTTGCTACAATGGAAGCAGTTTATAAAATGATGCACACTGGAACTGTTTAATGAAAATATAAATGCAGCATTTGTATAAGGACTGTGGTGGATGATGTTATGCTGCCAGTTTAGCAAAGAAATGACTCCAATTGGTTTCATTACATAGTCCAGATGCCGACATGACCAGCTGACCACTGACCAATGAAAGAGCTTAGTACTTGTTTTAAAAGCACATGGTAAGTGCAAAATTTAAGAGCCACTATCGTGTGATCAAGGCTTGACTGAAAAGCCGAAACGCGTTGGTAGTAACTGTGAGCTTATGCTACAAAAAGAGGGGGGGACCGGGAGCGTAATTGGAGATAGGTCCAGTACCCGTGCTCCCTCAGAATCACGTGTATATATTAAGAGGGTAACTGTTCCTAAAGAGGGTCGTGTGTACTTTCGAAGTGTAGACAGATCGGGTAGAAAATGGGGAATTTCTCCTTTTGAATATAGTGCCCTCACACACCCTTTCGAGTGTCTTGCTTCATCATGGGGCGTTGCTCCTCGTGGGGGTGGCGCTGCAGTCCCCCACGGGCCCCGCAAGAGGGCTCTTTGTCGGAGATCTTTTGTTTGGAGACGCCGCAGTTGTGCATGGGGGTGTGTGGGCCTATCTAAAAGGTGGTGAGTGGTGTGTTTAAAAATTACTGGATAAAGTATAAGACCTTTATTTGATTGCGGTGTTATCAACACGCCCTCCCTTGTTCCAGAATCCTCCACCACCCCCTCAATTCTCTCATCCATCTTTCCAACCACCAGGCTATCCAGGACAATGGATGGGACCTCCACCCATGTGGCACATACCTCCTAATCATCATCTTCTGCCGACTCATTTTCAACAATTCCCGAACCCACCTTTTCACAACAGAGGGAGGGGCAAAGGAAGAGGCAGAAGAAGAGGAAATTACAAGAAGGTACAATGGCAAGACCAGGAACCAATGACGCTACGGAGCCAGACCAGAGGTCAGAGACCTTAGTGGTGAACCTTTCATCTAGACCACTTACAGGCAAAGAAATCACGCTACTGGAAAAGGGGTTGGGATTTGTCCCCACACCCAAAGAAGATCCCTTTAGGCTTCATCAAGAACTTCATCAGTTCTTCAGAAAAGTTAGACTGAAGGCTTTCTTCCAAGGAAAACCGGACAACCCTTCCACTGAGACTGGTCTGAAAAAACCTTCAAAGTTTACGCCCACAACCGCTATGACACCACATGAGGTCCTCACCTACGAACAAGCGGTCCTAAAAGAAATTGGAGCCCTGAATCCAAAGCGACCGTACGACAATCTATCTAAGGAAGAAAGGACTATACTCCGAACCATCACCGAAGATCGAGATATCATAATTAAACCGGCTGACAAGGGAGGGGCAATTGTCATCCAAGACCAAGAGATCTATGATAGAGAATGCACCCGCCAATTGGCCAATACCACATATTACGAAGTCATTACAGAAGATCCCACAAGGCGCCTTTTGATCAGGATCAAGAGCATGGTCTGTGAAGCATCCACTGAAGGCTGGATCTCACAACATGAAGCCAATTTTCTCACGACAGAAGACCCTCGGACCCCGTATTTCTACACACTCCCTAAGATACACAAGGGGGTCAACCCCCCACCGGGCCGTCCGATCGTCTCTGGCATTGATTCTGTTCTGGAACCACTAAGTAAATTCTGTGACTTCTATCTACGCCCCCTTGTGAGTAAGACCCCCACCTACCTGAGGGACACCACAGAGGTCCTCAATCTCATCGATCTCTTTCCAGATGCAGACAAAATAGACTTCCTAGTGACAATGGACGTGGAAGCCCTCTATACAAACATACCACAGGATGCCACATTGGAAGTATTAGAGGACACCCTCAGAAACATCAACCCTTGGCCTTACATCACCCCCATTCCATTCATCTGCGACTGTGCTTCCCTCGCTCTGAAAGAAAATTTCTTTGCCTTTAAATCCCAACTATTCCACCAGATACAAGGCACGAGCATGGGAAGCACATTCGCGCCGAGTCTGACATGCCTTTACATGGCTCATTTTGAGGAACGACACATCCTAGGAGATAACCCCTTTAAGGAACACATCCTTTTATGGCGTCGTTACATTGACGATGTCATTTTATTCTGGCGAGGGACTGAAGAACAGTGCATGGAATTCTGCAATTGGGTTAACACTCTCAACCCTTATTTGAAATTTACCAGCACAAGATCACGCCCAAAAATTCCCTTTCTGGATCTCCTTATATCATTGGAGAATGGTTGCCTACATACGACCAACTACAAGAAGCCGACAGACAGGAACAATCTCCTGATCTATGACAGCCACCACCCAAGAGCACTCAGAAATAACCTTCCAGTTGGCCAATTCCTACGCCTGCGGAGGAATTGTGACACCAAAAAGGAATTTGAGATACAGTCTGATCTTCTCAGTAACAATCTGGCTCAACGACATTACCCAAAAAACATCATCCGCCAAGCTCATAAGAGAGCCAGGAACAGCCCCAGGGAATCTCTTCTTGAAATAAAAGAAAAACCTGCATTGGACACTATTACTTGTGTAACAACTTTCACTCCTAGCTCCAACAATGTACGAAAGGCCATCAAAAAACATTGGTCTATACTGAATTCAGGATCATTTGACCCTGGCCCACCACCTCTGTTCGCATTTAGACGAACGCAGAATTTGAGAGACCACCTGGTACACACTAGGCCAAAACCACAAACTACACCACAATCAACCCTCTGGTCTTTACCACCAGTAGTAGGCCATTATCCGTGTGGCTCTTGTTTCACATGTGCTGAGACCATGGTTTCAAAAGAAATCGACTTGGGCCTCGAGACACCTTGGCGCCAAACAAGACACACGAATTGTAACACGACCAACTGTGTCTATACCATCGTCTGCCCTTGTAACATGAGATATGTGGGTATGACCACAAGAGCAGCGAAGATTCGTATAGGGGAGCACAAAAGTACCATAAGACGAGGCAAAACAAACACGAAATTATTGACACATTTCGCAGAACAAGGACACACAGCGAACAGCTTAAGATGGACCATCATTGTCTCCAATCCTAACTGGACAAAACGTACTCTGTTCAGACAGGAGCAACGATGGGTCCACAGATTGGGATGTGACACTAGGGGCTTGAATGATGAAATTCCATGGGTTGAGCTAATATGACACCTTCATTCCATTCTGCACATCTTATAATGATCCATACCTTGATATATTGCTCAATTTGTAGAGATAATCACGATCCTCAATGACACAAACAATGTTTGAACACTCCGATGCCTTGTTCAAAAACAAAAGATGATAAACCCTTTATGATCCCCAACATTACGAACATGGTTCATACGAGAGTATCCCACACTACTCCTTTTTGTAGTCCACATGGCGTAATAACAAACTCCCCCTTTAAAAGACATCATTTAGATTCTATTTAGTCTCTCTCTCATGCCGGGAACTTCTTGATGTCCCGCTACGTGTGCAATCACATATCCTTTCGATAAAGCTGGCATACCTCCCTGCCAGACACACCTCCGGTCTCCATAACAACTGAATGTTAAGTAATACTACGTCATGAACACTCCCCATGGTTTCCAGGACTGACAAATCACATAACGACCAATAAGGTCCGGCGGAACCAAGAATCACCTTGACTACGCATGACGCTACGTCATGACGTCATCATCCAGCGTCCCGGGACCGCCCCTACCCGGAACTAGCAATCACGAAGTAACATACTTATAAACGGGGCTTCGAAACTTCCTTTGTCCATCCCAGCGTTGTCCGGAGGAGGGGTAGGTTACTTCACCCTTGGCGAATGAGCACCCGTGAGAATCCACTTGAATCCAATGAGGTGAGCTTATGCGCTCTGTTTCTGATGACAGTTTACCGACATCCTTGATAATTTTTGTTTCCTTTATCCCGTTTCTCTTTTTGCCTACTCCGCGCTGCTGATGGAGCCCATTCCCTATAGTTTCAGGGTAGGCTTAATCATGTAGCTCTGTACTTGGAAAAGAACCTCACAAACAATAGCATTTCAAGCTCACGTCATGACCGTTACTAGTCTTTTTAAACAGGTTGTCGAATACTCATTGGTGGCACTCGAGTATTGTTAATAGATCCAATATTACTCGCACCCCACCATAGCGGTCCCGAGCATGATGTCGAATACTGTTCCAACACTAGTTATTTGTACCTGCATGCAATCATTGTGAAGCATGGTTTTAACTTTACTGCTCGTGCTGGGTAACATTGCGATCACAATAGATCCTGTTTACCAGATGTTATGTTTTATTTTTCTCTCTCCCCTATCCATTTGTGTGTCTTTCTTTGTGTATTTCTACCCTATCCAGGTTGGGTAAAGGTTATCCATACAAGAAGGAGTACCTACTAGCGCGTGGACGCTGGATTTACCTATTATTAAGGTATCACAGGTTTACAACACAGAACCTTCTTTTGAAACCTGTTCCCCTTCATTCACTATTATTTCACTCATTTATAGTTCGGTCCTGACGAAGCGCATCGGGATCCCTTAAGGACCCACCTTGAAGCGCGAAACATGTTGACCAATTTTTATTAGGACTCACATGCACCTTCCTGAGAGCAGCAGTAATCATCACATCTGCCCTCTTTATTTCTTTTCCAAGAGGAGCTCCAGGATCACCATTTTAAACTTTTACTAGGTAGAGTTGCGAATAAAGGTCTTATACTTTATCCAGTAATTTTTAAACACACCACTCACCACCTTTTAGATAGGCCCACACACCCCCATGCACAACTGCGGCGTCTCCAAACAAAAGATCTCCGACAAAGAGCTCTCTTGCGGGGCCCGTGGGGGACTGCAGCGCCACCCCCACGAGGAGCAACGCCCCATGATGAAGCAAGACACTCGAAAGGGTGTGTGAGGGCACTATATTCAAAAGGAGTAACTGTGAGCTGCCTGCATACTTTATCTGAATATTAAAGTGGCTGAAACCTTTCGAAATGGGAATCGGTGTACTTCTTGGAGAAGTGTGTATTTCTAAGGATTCTTCATTCCTGTGTTGCTGAAGCTGCCCTGTTAGGGTTTGGGGCTCCTTGAAACGAAGGAAGTTGTTGTGTTATATCATTTTATTCTTTGATTTTATGTTATGATCAATATATTACATGTATAAATTATATTCTTTACAATTTGTGTGTCTTGCATTATCCTTAATTACACATATTTTAAAGCAGGAATTACGAGCACCATTTTCCATAGGTTTTTGTAACCGTAGGTAGGGGACAGTGGTGGCTGCTAGCAGGGAAAAGTGGAGGGCAGCACAGGGGGCAAAAAAATATAAACAAAACTTACCTGCAGTCTGACGTCTGTTGCCTTGCCACCTCTTCAGCTCAGACGATGCTCACACAGGCTCCTAGACTCCCCTGTGCCAATCCAGACGCTACTCTCATGCTCGTATTACCCAGCATGAAAGAAGCATCAGGATTGGGCAGAGTTGGCTGGTCCCATGTTCCAGCAGGGCCTGGGAGCCTGTGCTCCTGAGTCCTGCTGATATCTCCAAGAAATCTCCTGGTGCGCATGTCGGTTTGGCCGTCCTAAGATGGACGGTCAAACTTATATGCACAATTACAGTGCCCTGTGCCCGCCACTCTTCCTGCTTCTGATGTCAACGCCCCCAAGATTCAGCTCGGGCTCCGGAGTAAAATAAAATGATAGAGCAGTTTTATTAATAATTGTATTATCATTTTATTCCTCATGCGTTTGCTGGTTCCAGCATTGGGACGATGGTCCTCCGCCATAACGGAGGAACTGCTCCTGGTAGGGAAGTATTTGATTTAGGCATGAGAAATTAGCAGGTAAAGTACAAAGGAAAGCGTGGGTGGAGACCTCCTCGGGTGATCATTCTATTTTTCTGTTCAAATTGATGGTCGAAGAATGACTGTGCTGAGTGAATGGTCATGCCACCTTTCACAGTCACAATACATTAGTCTTAATATGTGTTGGTGCTGAGCCTGTGAGGTCTGAGCCGAAAGCCACGAGAACAGTTTTTATATGGAGGGCCTCATTTACAAGCCCATTGTGCCATAAGTGCATCACTTTTTTTGACGCACTGGCAGCGCAATGGGCTTGCCCATATTTATAAGGCAACATAAAGTCACCCTGCGTGACTTTTCATGGCCTTGTAAATATGGCCACCTTTCACTCATTTCTCCACGTGAAAGGGGCGTTTCATGGGTGTTGCTGTGGGTGTTCCCACGCAAAATCCATGGAACTTGACACATTCCCAGATTTTTTGTAAAGCTAGGAATGCGTCAGAATCCTACTTCTCCCCAAGGGAGACTTAGGAGTGGCGCGACGAGGATAAATACTTTTATTTCTCCTCGTTTTTCCTCTTTCTGTGCATGCTGAATCCTGCAGCAAGCATAGAAAAAGGAAAATACCATCAATGATTAGTGCTGGATATAACGTGAAAGTAAACAAAAGAGCATATAGCGCTGCTTAGCATTACTTAGTGCCAAGGGGGCACACCATGGGAGGAGCATGGGCGTTTCCTTGCAACCTCCGAAGTTTTCTGACGCGAAACTATATTTACTAAATAAAGTACACAGGGTTTAGTGTCAGAAAACTGCGCCCTTTTGAAGGAGGCACAACGAAGGAGAAATGCTTTCATTTCTCCTTCCTTTTCCGACTTTGTACCTGCGCTACATTTGTCTGCACACATACAAAGAGGGAAAAGGGCTAAAGTCAGTCTAAGCATTGTATTTTGTACTGGAAGGGTATCCTTCCAGTACAAATCTATGCGAGACTCACAGCGCCAACTTTGCACTATGGCGCAAAGGTGTCTCCGCGGAGCACTGCAGCTGATTTCAGAGCCGGTGCTAGGGGAGGAGAGTGCCATATTTCTGTAAATATGGCGCTCTCCTCCTCTCTCTTTTTAATGCATTGCAGCCCAGAATTTTCGGCTGCTGCACTGTGCTGCGTGAGTAAGTGGTAAATCTGGCCCGTAGTATGCAACTTAGCCATTAGAGCAGACCCCATGAACAGTGAGTGATGCTGCCTTTGATCCTCGGTTCATTGTGTTGATATTTGTCCTGGAGGGGACGCCCTGCCCCACATTGACTTCTGATGGATGTTTACTCCAGAGCCTCATCCTGTTTAGCTGTCAATCAACAGACAATTGACTTTTGTCATTTCGTAGCAGACTAACATGAAATGTTTGTGGACCGTTAGTATCAAAGAAAATGCGTTTCAAGTTTTGTCTGATGTCCTCTGTTGCTTTCCGTACTCGTGGGCGTAGCAACCGCTGTTTCCTTTTGAAGAGTAATGAAACAAAATCCTGGTGCAAATAAGGCTTTCTTTACACAACAGGAACATTATTTCCACTTTTTTGGTAAACCGTCACAACACCGTCAGTCAGCCGCAATTACACTTTGCTCGGAAAAAAAACCCGACGACGTTTCAGGCAAGTATTTAACTGTTCTCTTTACACAGGCGACGTGGAGGTGCATTTCAACAAATGTGTACATATGTTTTACTTCAGCTTAAATAGCCCATTCAAGAAAAGTCTTGTCCGCCCACCAGCCTGTCCACTAATTAAATAAGGAGATAATGAGAAGAGAAGTAGTGCATGGACATTTCGTGGGGAGGCCATGTGTATATGGTGAAAAAAAACAGAATGGCATGGACAACACATTTGATAGACGTTTTGGCTTTAAGAGAATCATGGGCTGAAGGGGTGATTTCTGTGGTGATACTCAAGTTTAGGTGAAAATAGACATACACGGTGCAATCTAAAACCTCGTTTGGCTTACTTTCAGCAAAATACAAAGTTTCAGGTTTTTCCTAACTGAAACATAGCTTTTTTTCAATTTTTTTAAAAAGCCCATTTCGCTTACTTGATTGCTAAAAACGAGATAGGACATTTAGGCACAGCCTGCTGACTCGATTATCCTAGAAAAATAATGCTTTTCTTTCGAGTAGCAGAATCTCAAGGGTACTCTGTTACATCTAGACTTAATTGTTCCACAAGTTTGCCTGTCCTCGGTTTTCTATTGACACATTTACTGCCATTCTGCATATCAGGAACTATCCAACATTATGCTAACTGACCATCTCACCTTAATTTTCCCTCAACATGTAAAAACTGCCAGCACATTGAAGCATATTTTTAATTCACTTGTAAGGTCTCGCCTACAAAAGCATGCATGCTCTGTCGCATGCAAGGGAAATTGTATACTACAGGGGACTTGGAGCCTGTCATTCTTCCTTGCTGATTCCTAATTGGCCAGCACATCCTGCCTTCACTTCCTCTTCTTTCATGTGGAGCATGAACCAAGTTCTGATTGAATAATCTTGCTTCTTCCCTCCTGTTGTCGTTGTGTCCCTGCACCTGCCATAACAAATAAAGCCCTATGAAACGGCCAGCGCTGGGTGGGTCATAGCTATTTACAAAAATACTATTCCATTGCCTGTTATCCTGTTGTCAGTGTTGCCCTTTATCTAATACCCACCCTCCTCTCTGTTGTCCCTGTTACCCACCCTCCATAAGGAAAAAAGGGCTATGACGTGGCCAGCGCTGGCCCCATGACAGCACTTTCTTTCAAACTATTAGCCAATCTGCACAATAGCCGCGCTACTCTATAATATGGCTAAAAAACACTGGCAAAGCTAATAGCTCTCCCATAGACGAGACCTATTGGCTTTGCCAAAGCTTTTTTATTGTTATTTGCAACTTAATATGCCTTTTTCCCCTCATGCACTGCACACTCATGTATTAGTTATGATTATTTTAACATCTTTAATCGAACAATTTAATATACATACACAGTGTTGTGTGTAGTAAGATGCAAGATCTAAATGTAGGCATAGATGCTATGTCTGCATAGTGCTTTATAAAATGTACATTTCTGTCATGTCACAAGTCATAGCTGAACAGGTTTTGTGTATAGGGCACTCTGGCCTCCATGTGCATACAGTGTTGTTCATGTGTGGATTACATCTATAAAAGTATCAGAGGCTTGACAGTACTAACAAAATCACAATTGTGATATAAAAGTCTACAGTGTCAAAACTTAAATCCATTGCCTCACACATATAACCAAACTCCAGCCTATTCAGATATTGTTTAAATATACTTTCGCTTTTTGCAGAAACTGTAACGGACGTGTGCAATGCACAATTCAGTTGAAAGAGAATGGAGACCATTTTCCAGTATCTCTCATAAAGTATCAGAATACAGCACCAATCATAGACTGTCACAAAGGAAACAACATCAGAAGAGAAAATGACAAATTCATAATCAATGACAATGCATTAAGGAATGGATAGGAGAAGAGACAAAAGATTCAGAAACAAGATACATATTTGCAAAGTTATGCAAATTCAGATATCAGGCTATACTAACCTAATTTAGAAAATAATATCTCCTGGCCATGGAAACAGCAAGGGCCCCTCAAGAAGATTTGTAGAAGCAAAGATTAAGTGAGGAAACACAGGAAGAACAGCAAACCGACGACATGCGACGATCTCTCCCCAACAGTCAACAAAGATGTCTGTCCAAAAACCCCTCAATTATACCCAAAACCCCAAAAGACCAACCCACAGAAGTATCTAACTTAGGTCATGCTTCACATTTGATTGGTTAAGGAAGGGGGTGTACTGTCACACCACTCTCTACGCGCATATAGTTTTTAAAGACTTTTCAACTACTACAGAAAATGACTAGATCAGAGCTGTAAGAATGTTTCTTAAACTTGGACACTTCTTCTAGACGTTCTTGACTCCTTAGATGCTGCTGCCCTGTACCACTGTGATGTTGTGAAATATGTTTCATACAGTTACATTTAGGTATATATGCATCTATCTGGGCCACTTTTGTATGACTATATTATATTCAGCAAGGGTGGCCCTTCTAAAAGAG
The DNA here is from genome assembly GCF_964204655.1 of Triturus cristatus. NCBI lineage: Eukaryota > Metazoa > Chordata > Amphibia > Caudata > Salamandridae > Triturus > Triturus cristatus. Next base: position 505,270,266 of record NC_140582.1, read on the forward strand.
CATGTTAAAGAACATTTGGGGAGACAAAATCACGCCCTAAGTACATCCTCCCAGATATAGATTGTGAACATAAACAATTATTAAGGCTTACTAAGGAAAGGAGGGATTACCTTTTTTCTTTTACCTTTTTATATATGGAGTGGCATTAGTATCTGATTTCAGGTGGTTTTCTTTAGAAAGGGTATGGACCCTTCACACACCCCATGTGACATTCTTTATGATGGGGTTTGCTCCTCGCCAGCAATGAGATGTTGCTAGGCATGCTCAACCCCCCCACCCCCGCCCAATAATGGCCCACATGGTTATTCGCCATTCTAGAGCGATTAACCCATGGGTGTATTTATGTGTGTGGATGCCAGATAGAATCGTTAATTCTGGCAACCTGGTATTCCCGTACCTTAATTCAATTTAATTTGTGATCTGTCCATAGACTGAGTCGGCAATGCAAGTGGGATTAAAGAGATGGCATTTGAAGAGGCACTTATATAGTGTTTTCTGTAAGTGCTTTTCGGATGTCTTCTGGGTGAGAGCTCCAGAGTCATGTGTCAGAATCAGACTATGCCATAACGTTTTACTAGTGTGTTATGTATCGTAAATATCCTTAAAACATCTGTCTCTGAGGTAAAAGATACTGGGATATCTAACAGATAAATTACAGGCATTTTATTTTTCATGCGACTCCAAATAATGAAAAGGAACCTGTAAACATAGAGAACGTTTGGGAAGGACAACTCTGCCTTTTAGCAGACCATAACAAAATATTTCATTATCCTTTCATCCAAGAACTTATATGTAGCCATCATCCTGTAGAAGTCAGACAAGAACAGTACATACCTCCAGACGAAGTTCAAAATGGGAAAAGTAACATTGTAAACTCTTATGAGACACCGACGAATTGTAGAATAGACCCAAACCTCTTAAAGTAGGAAAAGCCCCTGCCAATAATAGGAGAATGATAAACCTTTATATCTCATCCTCTTGTTCCCATATTGCCTAGCTGCCATTGTAGAAAGTGCCTTCAATCAAGCAAATGTGTGTATGACTGTGATTTATATGGGGTGAACCTGTGCAAGATAAGGTGCTTGCAAAATACTGTAGGGGATAAGAGGAAGGGTAGAGTGAAAAGGGGTGGGTTCGCTGAGAGGAGATCAGAGCAGGTGCATGGTATCCGGGATAGCTTTCAGCAGGGACTTGTGGTGAATGAGGTGCAAAGATGTGACAAGGTTTCATTTGAAGAGAAGAGTCTTCAGCTGCTTTGAGGAGAGGAGACGGGACATTGCTGGAATTGGACTGGGATAAAGTTAAATCAGAGCAGGAGAAAGTACCATCCCGTGTTTTCTATCTTGCAGTGTCTGGAACAAAGCCTGGTGATACGACTGCTTGTGTTGTACAAGCCACTAGAGAGCTTGTCTTGGTCACAAAGTATAATGTGATGCTTGAGTTCATTGCCTTATAAATGATGCAACAGGCCATCAATATAATGTGGCCAGAGAGAACTAGCGACTGGAGTTTCATTGGATATGTCTGTCTGTCATTTTCAAAGATTTTAGATCTTGAGGGCGGCAGAATAAAGGTTTCTGGTAAGTATTAGGGATACTGTTTAGAAGGGAATTATGTCTGTTTAGATGGGAGGGGACCAGTGCTTGGATGGTAATTCTCAGGAGGGGTTATGAAGAAAAAGCATCTTTTTGTGGCATAAATATATTGGCGGCAGGCCATTCTTCTTGCTTGAGGTCCTAAATAAACCAAATGTTCAGGTCATCATGAAACTACAGAAATCGTGAAGAAACCTAACGTTGAAAAATATTGCCAAGGCATTTGGGATAAGAATGATCCCAAAAGCATTACTTCTGAATGTGATAAGATTTTAGGAAACTTGAAGACAGGATACATGGTTGTGGTGAAAACACCAACAGAGAGATGGCTGTGCTGTAAGCTTCTGCTTAATGTGTGACAGTAAAAAAGACTTCCTTATGTGAAACATCTGTGAACATGACATGGATCCTTCTTGGCCCTCCAGCAAACTCAGATATGTACCAACTTACTAGCTTGTGCAGAAGGGACGGACAAGTTGTTATCCATGCAGTTCTCTCAAAACTACCAGGAGATAATGCACATTGGACATGGAACGAACTTGTCAGGCTATCATGTATTTTGATTTGTTGTGACTTGCAGCAACTTGTTACCATACGTGTGCACACACAAGAAAGTCATACTTTTTTTTTTTAAAGAAACCTTTATTTGACTTCAAAGAGTTACAGACATGGGCCTACAACCCCTCGGGCCGGCCACTAGTGAGCATGAGACGTATCATTCCACCGTTATACAGATTGGTCAATCCGAGGATCCCGTCAGTCCACCAGCACTCCCAGTGAAGGCAGAAGCAGTAGTTGAGTAACAATATTACATACAGTTTCAATTTTCAATTTAAAACTAATAGACATTACACACAAACAAGGCAAAAGGCAGTGTGAATATCAGGACGCGCTCCCCGGGGTAGGAAATCAATTACCTGCGGCAGAGAAGGGAGGGGGGCACGGGACCCGAGGAAAAATCAAACTGTAACCTACTCATAACCTAACGAATGAGGAATGGTCAGCTAGGGGGACAAAGGGACATCCGATACAATAGCCAGGGGAGGGGCACAGATGTCTCCGCGATAAGAATTCCACGGACCCCACACCCCAATCCATTTCCTAGGCTTGCCTCTCGCTACATACACCGTCTTTTCCCTAAACATGCACCAATTCATATTCTCCTTCCACACCGAGACCGTGGGCGACCTCTGGGAACCCCACAACTGTGCGATGTTTCGTTTAGCCACCATATTTCCCAAAGTCGCCCACTGCGTCTGCGCCACATTGTAATCGTTGGGCTCCCACACATTCAACAGGCATCTCCTAGCTTCTGGAAGCAGAGCAACGTGAGTGACCTCTGCCATTACAGCATGCACCCGACGCCAAAAGCGAGCCACCTCAGGACATTCCCATATAACGTAAAGGAAAGTACCCAGCGAACCACAGCCACGCTTGCACATCCCATCCACGGAGAAACCCATGCACATCAGGCGGGGACCAGTGACATACACTCTATGGAGTATCTTTAGTTGTACGAACCGAAGGCGGGCCGGAATTGCCACCTCCTTCGGGGAGGCTATTGCCGAGACCCAGTCCTCATCATCTAATTCCAAACCGTCAGCCACCCAGATCTCCCTCAAGTGGGTCAACAGGTCTGCCCGGTCGTTGATAAGTTTTTTATAGATCAAGGAGATTGTGCTGTCAGGCACGTAGCCATCGAGCACCCTGTCCTCCAGTGGGGAATGTTCCGGGATAGCAGTAGCATCAGGGAAAACCGAGCACAACGCATGACGGACCTGAGCATACCGGAAGTACTCCCTATCGCTCAGCTTAAATTCCGCTTTCAGCATTTCAAACGTTTTAAACTCCCCTTTCACCCAGAGATCACTCACCTTACATATGCCAATCATATCCCATTTCTCAAATCCTTTAGTTCTCCACAGACAGCCCAGCCCTTCTGAAGCGTACAGTGGGGTCGCTCGAGTCAGGCGGTCCTTCCAACCCATCGCGGCATTAGCAGCATGCCACACACGTACCGCTATCTTGGTTGGGCCGGTCAACTGCACACCAGGTGACTTCAAATAGAGTGTTCTATTATAATCCCCCCCAGGCAATAGCATTTTATCCATCTCAAACGCCGGGTTCAGGGCCGGTCCGTACATACCGTGGTTCACCGCCGCCAGTTGGGACGCCCAATAGTATCGCTTGATATCGGGGAGTGCAATACCCCCATCATACCAAGGGAGTGTCAATTTTGCAAGAGCGATTCGCGATCGCCCGTCCCAAAACAACTGCCTCCGCAAGTTCTCCACCTCACGGAAGTAGCGGGCCGGTATGTCGTCGAGTGTATTTTGCAGTGCATATAGGAATCGTGGTAGCGACATCATTTTAAACAATGCCGCGCGTCCGAGCGGCGAAAGCGGGAGCCGTCGCCACCTCGAGACATCGGCCCTCAGTCGTTGGAGTGGGGGGAGTAAGTTCCCCTCATAGCGGGCCACCGGGTCTAAGGATATGAATATCCCCAGGTACTTAAACCCTGACTGCGAAATCTGAATGGGGCAGCCACGCGGGAGGAGCATCCCCAGAGAGAACATAGACGCATGACTTGGCCCAGTTGATGACCAAACCGGAGTTACGACCAAATGAGGTCAGAACGTCGACTAGTACAATCAAAGACTGCCGAGGAGATGTGAGGTATAGGAGAATGTCGTCTGCATAAAGAGAGATGCGGTCCTCAAATTCAGGCGTCCACTTAATGCCGCGCAATGAAGGCTCCCATCGTAGCCAGGCAGCCAGAGGCTCCAATGCAAGTGCGAAGAGGAGGGGCGACAATGGACAACCCTGCCGCGTGCCTCTTCCCAACTCGAAGGGCACCGACGCTCTGCCATTCACCACTACCTGAGCCAACGGTTCCTCATACAGCAACTTCACCCAACCAATAAACCCGGGGCCAAAACCAAATTTTGCGAGCGCCGCCCAAAGATACGGCCATTCTAGGGTATCAAACGCCATTGTGGCATCCAAGGACGCCAAAACGGCCGGTTCACGTATGTACGCCGCTCTGGCGAGCACTCCATGAAGACGTCTCAGGTTCAGAGCCGTATTACGGTGGGGTATGAAACCGGACTGGTCCGGATGGATCAAGTCGCCAACGCCCCTAACCAGACGATTAGCCAAAACCTTAGCCAGAATTTTAGGCTCAGCATTTAACAATGAGATGGGCCTATAAGAAATACACCGATCCCGTGGCTTCCCCTCCTTGTGGATCACGACTATTGTAGCGAGACGCTGATCATAGGGGAGGGAGCCCACATCACGTGCCTCAAGGAACATGTCGCAGAGATGAGGCTCCATCTTGTCCGGGCGCAGCTTATTAAGTTCAATGGGAAGGCCGTTGGGACCCATGGCCTTGCCAGATGCGACCGAGCGAATAGCCAAAGCAATCTCATCAGGCGACAACGTCGCATCCATCAGTACCCTGTCCGCCTCTGACAAAGACGGCAACGCAATATCTCTCAGCAACAGATGAGAGTCATCCTCAAGGCCATCCGAGACTGGAGAATACACCTCGCGGAAATAAGTCGCGAAACATTCAACAATTTCCACAGGGTCAGTCACACGCACGCCATCCGTTCTCTCAATAACCGGCACAACTCGACTCGCTCTCTCCTTCTTGTCCAACCATGCAATCAATTTTCCAGCCTTATCCCCCACATCGTATAAGCGCCCTTGTTGCTCCCTACTCATCACTTTGTCAGCATCAGTAACCAACGTTTTATAGTCAAGCTGCTTGAGACTGAGGACATGCAACTTATCATTGGTAACACCCAACTCCAGGTCCCCCTCCAACTTGGCTATTTCGTTTTCAAGGCGAACCACCTCTTCAGTCTTGCTTTTCTTGGAGTGGGAAATTAGAGAAAGTGCTTGCCCACGGATCACTGTTTTAAAGGCTTCCCACAACGAGACAGCAGATGACACTGACCCCACATTTTCAGTGAAATAGCGCTCAAGGGACTTGACCAGGTCCGCTCGGATTTTAGGATTACGTAGGTACCAGGGATTAATCGGTGCTACCCTCCTCTCAGCCCCGGGGACGACCTCAATGTGCAACAGCAGTGGGGAATGATCAGAAATACCCCGGGCCAGATGTCTTACTTCCCTGAGCATCACAGCTTGGGCCGCCGGCATAAGGACATAGTCAAGTCTCGATAAACTGCCATGAGCCCCTGAGTGGAAAGTGTATTGCGCCTGCCCCGGGTGCATCAGTCTCCAGCAATCTATCAGTCCGAGGGTATCTATAAACCCACTCAGCCAGGCCTGTGTCCCCGGGAGGTCCCTGGAAGGGTGACGATCCGCCCAACCGGATACAACAGAATTAAAATCGCCCCCATCACCAGAACCCCCCCCGGGAGCCCCAAGACCACGCGCCCCAAATCAGCGAAGGTTATGGCCTGCAACCCCGGTGGGACATATACAGAAACAAGCGATACGGTTCTGCCCTCCCATCGGCCTACAAGTGCAGCATACCGCCCTCTAGCATCATGAATCACGTCATCTACCTCCAACGGGAGAGAGGTTCTAATCAAGATGCCCACCCCCCGCGAGCCAGAAGTGAAACCAGAATGAGCAACAAGACGGTACCCCCGCCTATTCATAGCATGGCAAGAATTCCCAATGAGATGCGTTTCCTGCAGAAAGACAATGTCTGGCTTCAGCCGTGTCAAGAACTGCAGCACCACTCCACGTTTAATCCTATCCCCCAAGCCATTCACATTCCACGAAAGTACTCTCAATCCCCTACCCCCCATCCCAGCCCCGCGCACAACTCCCCCCCCAGAGTACGCGAACCCGACCACCAGTCGTATAGCGTTACGTTGCCTTGTAGAACATTCAAACAGTCCCCAACTCCCCCCCTCCCCTCCAACATTTCCGTTACAACTCCCCCCTCCCTGCACCCCACGTGAGCCCGTGTAGCCCCCCCAACTTGCAGTGTGCCTGTCGCCCTAACATTAACTAAGCTACAAAAAGGGGAAACCCCAGAGGAGGAAAGAGCCTCACTGAGCACCCCACAACCCCGGGCAGTTAAGGATAAGGCACTGAGTAAAAACATCGAACCAAAATATGGAAGTGTCATCACACTGTTCAGTCACCGGGAACCAAAGTCTATTCCTGTCCAGCCAGGCCCACTCCGTTCTCCTCGGTCGGTCCCTCTCGACTTCGTCGCTGGGGCAGGGTATCAAGCCAATCTCCTACCTCCTACGGCCGATCGAAAAAATATGTCCGATCCTCAAACTCAACTCGCAACCTGGCCGGAAAGAGCATCGCATATTTCAGGTCCATGTCTCTCAATCGCCGTTTAACACCCATGAACCCCTGTCGCTGCTTTTGGACCGATTGTGTAAAGTCCGGGTAGAAACTTATATTAGTGTTCTCAAACTTCGTCGGCCCACTCACCCTCGAGGCCTGCAGGATAGCGTCTCTGTCCCTGAAATGAAAAATTCTGGCAATGAGTGGCCGTGGGGGAGCGCCCGGTTTCGGCTTACCACCTGGAACTCTATGGGCCTGTTCGACCGCAAAGAATTTACTCAATCCCTTGGGTGCGAGATGGTTGATCACGAGGTCTTCCACGAAGAGGTCAGCCGAGGGGACCTCCGATTTCTCCGGTACCCCGATTATGCGCACATTATTCCGCCGAGCCCTACTTTCAAAATCCTCCAGCCGACGGACAGACAAATCATTGGACGTCCGCAGATAGCGAACCTCGGTTTGCAGGTCAGACAGGTCCGTTGCCAGACTCGACGTTGTCATACCCAAGGATTTGACCTTCTCATTCGTTTGTGAAAGGTCCGCTCTGACAAGTTTAACGTCGATCAAAACCGTGTCCAATTTATGGGCCAAGGTGTCGAATTGCTGGCCGACTGCTGCTTTCATCTCATCGATGGCGCCCATGACGTCCTGCAATGTTAACTCCGTAGACGATCCCGGGCCATCCTTGGATCTCTCCGGTGACTTGCGCAGGCCACTAGGAGATCCTTTTGGCAGGGTATAGCGGTCCATGTTATTAGCTTGGGTATGGGCTCCCCGCCTAGTCGTCTTGGATTTTTGCTTGTCGCCGTCCAATCTAGCCGCCATTGTCTGATGGTCGCCAAGGTTATCGTCCACCAACACGATTAGTGATCCTTGGAGAGCCGATCTAGGGAGCCTCGGCGATCACGAAAGGCGGTCCAGACTAGGGTCCAAGATTCAGGCAGGATACCCGATCTTCCCACTATCAATGTGTGCTGACAATCCGGGGTCCCCCCGTCAGCCTCAGCGAGGAGACCCGAAAGTGAAAGTAGGTGGTGGGCACCGGCCCGGGTCCTGCAGGCCGTTGTTGTTCACTTTCTACCCGGGCACCATGCCAACTCGAATCCGGGGCAAGGTCAGGAGTAGGCCGCAGACTTGAAATCGATGCTATCCCGGTTCCTGAAGTCCGATTTGAATTTGGACAACCGGTATCACCTCCACATAGGTTCGCCTTTAGAAGCCCGTCGATAGAATCAGGATATATTCAGGATAGACGTGAGAGGTTGTGGAGGCCCTCGGGAGCCCTGTGCCTACGCGGCCATCTTGGTTGCGTGCTAGGCTTCTCCCCCATACTTTTATTTTTAACGCTTTATTATATGTGTGTTTTAGATCAGAATAAATGCAAGGGTATACTTTCAGAAATCAATCAAAAAGTAGTGAATGTGAAAGAACTGAATTAAAATTTTATAAAATCCCAAGTTCTTAGCATCAAAGTTTTGCTACTTGAGGGTTCAGTATTTTCAGTATTTCAATGTTGTCGAAACATGCAAACCTGAATGAACTATTGTCTATATTTTTCAGTCCACCGCCTGCGCGTCTCTGAGGCGTCCAAATCAGGTGTCTGTGTAAGGATTGTTGAGAGATCAAGGCCTTGATGCAGCTCTCTTGTCCCGGAAGTATCGAACCACTTTTTTCTCTCTCTTACCCCCTAGAGGGCTGTGAATTTATACCTTCCCAATAATTTATTTTGAGTCCTATAAGCCTCGTGACCCATGATGTCAGGTGAGAGAAATAACACAAGGACTCACGTCCAAACTCATATTAAATCCTCTACGCCTTTTTCTAAGCATCAACCATTAATAAATACATGAACTCGAAGTTTACTAGCAGAACGTACAATAAACGTTATACACATTATTGTATGATAATGAACATAAATACGTCAACAACAGGCTAATGCATGACATGGTGGCTCCTAAGAGACACAGGAAGCAAATATATTAAGAAAGAGATAAAAAGTAATACTTTTGCATTGTCGAAAGTGCTGGACTGAATGTGTTGCTTGACAATATTTACAGATGGTAGTGGTGGTCTAATTGGTAGCACATCTATTCTCTTTCTGCATTAAATGTAAGCATCCAAGTATTGGTGACCCTCGAGGTTAAGAGGCCCAATTGGACCCAGTGAAAACGTTAAACAGATATATAAACCTCGGCACTCTTGTTCAATTTAATATTAATTCATAAAGTTGTTTAAACAAGTCAATTTAAAGTACCAGCAGGACATAAATGTAGTTCTTTCCATATCAATTCAATATGAATATATAACAGAATCTTGAATCACAAATTTAAATAGCAGTGACATTATAATTAGGCTTCCCTGTTTTCCGTTTTTACTGATTTTTACAGATAAATACAGACAGAAAACTATTTATTTCCCTGTCTGTATTTATTTTTAAATACAGAAAAATGTGGAAAATAGGTCTGTTTTTTGGTCGCCTACTTTATCAATGATCGAAGGTATCTATTTGGACAAGACCCACAGAATCTTTAGTGGGCTATATGAAATAGTCCTCTATCTGATAGAACATCTTCATCTTGGGATATAAGTACTGCATGCTTTTTACATTTTTCACCACCGGTTACTCTTGGTCTCTTTGCACTATCTTCTTGTCTTAAGCAAGTTCACACATTATATCAACATAGCTGATCTTATGATCTCCATATTGTTGCTTTCTATATATAAATAAGATTGCGTTTTTCCTGTTTCCTTTGAAGTTTGATCTTTTATGGATATGAGCAATGAAAATTCTTTTTCTTATGGCATTATTTGCAGCCTTGAAAAAGTTTCTATGAAACGAAACACGTGTCGGCTGCCAGTTCAACGCTTAAAAGGAGGATTGTTACACCAAGCTGTCTACTCCTGGATTATAATGTCACCGCTTTTTAAATATGTGATTCAAGACTCTGTTATATATTCATATTAAATTGATACGGCAAGAACTACATTTATGTCCTGCTGATACTTTAAATTGACTTGTTTAAACAACTGTATGAATTAATATTAAATTGAACAAGAGTGCCGAGGTTTATATATCTGTTTAACTGAACGTGTTGCTGCAGGAAAAAAACTAGCAATGCGTGACAGTAAACTCCCTCCGGAACATATGAATCATATTTAATCACAATTAAGCCTGTTATTCAAACGTTGATAAATGATTAAGCAAGGGAATAGCTGTATGCGTAATTTGACTAGGCAATAACTTACAAAAACTCATTAAAAAATGGGTTCAAAAATGAGAATTATTTCTTCAGTAAGAAAGCTAGTGACTGATTAAAATGCACCTAGAATATTAGTACAGCTGAAAAATAAATAATTATAAATGCAGGATATTAAGTGACATTTAAAAAAGTTAATATTTCTTGCAAAGTGTTTAATTTACAACAAACAATAATATTAGTGGAACTTCAAAAAACACACCACGCACAGTGACAGTCACAAAAGTACATTCCCCAGAAATTATTCAGTTCAACAGAATATGGTTCACTTTACAGCACAAATCTGCAAAAATATTTAATACTCAATAACAGGGCGTCTTTAGCAAACATACTTTCAGTAAATCACATTTGATACAAATTTAATAGTTTCAGAAAATTACTTTGTGTATTCAGGTGGACACTCCTAAACCTTAAAAGTTTATCAACGCTGCTCCCAGTTCATAAAAAAGCTGAAATAATTCAACAGCAGCTGTCGGAAAAGCCCCCAACCTGGACCCCCTTTTTTCCTTAAAACCCTGAATTCATAACAGAGTACAGCATGCTTGTATCGATTTTAATGTCAAATAACATTATTTCCATCCATATTGCGTATTGGTGTTTTCTAAATAGGTGTTTCTCTAGAAAATCATATTTCTAAGGTTGCTTCATATATTACTCTTTCTGTTGCACAAATGTTTGTAAACCTTACAGAAGTGAACAAGATTTCATACCTCCTTTCGAAAATGTGTCACAATCCTTCCTATACGATATGAGTGCACTATACTGTCTTTAGTCAATGAAGTATGGAAGAGAATGTCCAGAATCACTCAGATTTAAGAAGAAATCTTAGCCAGCATTATGATCTTAAAATCAACAGCACTGAACACTAAACGATCAAAGAAGAAAGGTACTAGAAAGTAATCACCACCAGAATGCAAGAAACATGCAGACTTCCTAAAGTTCTAGTAACTAGACCAAGCTCAGAACCTGCAAATAGGACCAATTATGAATTACCAACATAGTTCTAAGAATCCACATTTACTACCTTCCCCAACCCCCACCGACTTTCTGCTAAATATGTTGCACCCCCTCTCCACAGTCTAAGCATATTTGTATTCATCACTTCTGAATTGGAAAGTTCGGTAAAGATTGTACTTGATCAAATAAATATAGATTTCTGACTTTGAACTATTGAGGCACCATCATGAAATTTGCACCCTGAGAGGAATTTTTACAGCAGCTAATATAAGCCACACTAATAGTTTTTTTTTATTTACATCTTCTTTTAGTGTTTATACTGGGCTTATGTTTTACATGTTTCACAAACTGTTGCATTATTTTTTTACTTTTATCTAAAAATTACAGGTTAAATAAAAGTGGCCCAAAAGTGCTATGAAATTCGTTTGTACCCAGCAAATCAACTGCAAAGGAGGAAAAGAGACTCCCTCTTTGTTTTCACCACCACACTGTCCATCTCTAAAAGGTATTGTAGTGCTTAGTAGTGAATGGTCTCTGTCTGTAAACTGAGCTTGCAAGGTTGTTATACGGTTCCTACAAATATAGCAGGACTGTGCATAAGGCCAACATGAACCGCTGAGTATAGGGACTCAGTCCACGTATATCATCAGTGTAAGTGGGTTTCGGCTAGCTCACAGCACCATAGCTAACCCCTAAATCAAGCAAGGTGACAGCTGTTGTTGATAACCTCAAAAATGACACTCCGATTACCAAGGAATCTGTGGAAACAGATCTAAGCCTTTCGTTTTTCATTCTTGCACGCCCAAGGCAAACACAAGCAGGATATGACTACGCATTTTCAAACATTGATTAAAATGATCATATTCTTTTTTGATTTAAAATAATATTTATTGTACAAGCTTTAAGGACAATGGAAAGCAATACGTATGACATTATGACATTGTGCTTTGTAAGTGCTATATCAATCATCACTTTTGCAGATTTGGCGACAATGATAGTGTGTACACTCATAGTTACTAATAATGCCACAACGTACGGGCCTGTTAGGATGGTGGGCAGAGGCACCACCGCAGTGCTGGCGGTGGCAGAAAATGCCATTTTCCGCACACCAGCAGCGGTCCTCACGCCCGCCATATTAGTGTGGCAAAACATAGCTCATTTCCCGTCCGCCGCGGTGCGACGTGAGCCACCATCAAAATGTGCCCACCACCGTGGCGGTGGGAGCCAATGGAGACCCACCGCCATGCGGAATGACGTCCCGTCCGCTGTACAAATCAGGATGCCCCAAACAGCCAGTCGCACCACAGTGGAGAAACCGCCCAACCAGAGATGGCGGAAGCACGACAGCGGAGCGCGAAACCAGATTCCGGGTTCTTTCCACCCGGTCCCGACCACAATGGATCCAGATCTACATGTCTTCTCGGTGCTGTACCTGATACACTACCAGCAAGTCATGCACCGTTGTGGACGCCGCCGCAGGTATGCAATAACACAACCCTGCACACAACAAGAACACACAATTCATGGGAAAATATAAGGTTCCTGTCCACACCAGACACCCTGGTGGGGACATGAACACATCCACAAGTGTACCCACACATGAACTCCCTGTCACCAAATCACCCCTCCGCATCCAGGTCACCCACCAACCGCGATATTGATGTCATGTCCCGGTCACGTCACCGCAGCGGTGAGGACGCGGTAAAACATGCGCACAATGCAGAAGGCAGGGCCAGCGCCAGGCATGGGCAGTGCACAAAGATCATAAGGCCACACTGCCACCCTCCACACACTAGCCCCCCCACATGAAGGGACATGCCATGTGCCTCTGCTGTGCTCCCCCATGCACAGTAACCAGCCATGTGCACCCACACCCTGCATCACACACCAAACAACTAGGGAGACAGCCTCAGCAGGTGGGGCTGCAGAGGAACACACAGCACAGAAGCACAGAGCCAGGGCAACCCACACACCACACCTACACTACACTCATGGCAAGAAAACTGAGTCCAAGCACAAAATGAACACTCATACAGATTCTGAACAATCACTCAACTGGACACACAGCCTGTCAAGTCACACAGACATACCCCACACTGACACACAGCCACATACTTAGATCAGATGTCAGAAGAAATGGAGGACAACAAATAGGAAAGCTAAAGTGAGGTGCACACAAATGGAAGGCCAAGGTGCTAACCACTAAGCATGTGTACATCACATGCAAAAGAAGGCACATATAACAACACCCTTAGCCCATCAAATCACACATGGCTGGCACAGTGAGTGAAATTAAACCACAGTCACCTCTGTGCAGCAACTCAGGTAGACAGCAAGGCAACCCGTGTATACGCACAGGGATGAAAGGAAGGCTCTGAAGTCAAACAGTGAACAACCACACATCTGTATCCAACTACTTGACAGGCTTATGCCAGCAGCACAACACACAAGGCCCATTGTTACACTCCATGACTGTCAAACACAAGTAGGATCCTTCACACATAACCTCCCAACCTCACACCTGCACCACACAACACCAGTGTCAAACACACTGAAGGGTGCCAATAATCTCCAGTCAATACACTGACAATCACACTCCCTGGGGGGTATACACAAACATAACACACACACACACTCAGGGATGCCTGAACCAATGCTGGCACAAAAACAACAGCCAAACGCAAAACTCAATAACAACATACACAGAAGTACAACAAGACCAGACCTGAAATGTGCAGCACCATTGTGGAAAGGCAATGGGAGCCCAGACAGAACAGGAGTACACAATCTCATCAGTCAGGAACAATGCACAGACCACATACCCCAACACAGACAAGAAGTGCATCATCTCAAAACAATCATGGACACAAACTGAGAGCAATTGGCCTACAATGAAACACAGACAGACACACCACACTACCCATCAAGTCGATATGGTGTCATAGTGTACCACATGCTTGCAGATGCACAATCCTGACAAGTGACAGGTCAAATATGAGAGGAGAAAACCCCAAGGATGCACCCAAAACAAGCCCAGGAACAAGAATAGCCCTAAGGGCATGTGACAGACACACAAGTAATGCACACCACACTGGTAACACACATCTGAATGAAGCACAACACACCAACAAAACACACACACTGACATGCAAGTAGAACATCACACACAGAGCATCTGTCAGCTACAAGAGACAACACAGCCCAAACACTGCACACATCCACATCAAACACACAAAAGATGCACATGTCAATACATCACATTGCAAACACAGCAGGACATCAGGGGATGCACACCAGACAAGGACAAGGCAACATACACTCACACCACTGCATGCACGACAAGCAGTGTGTGCACACCAAACATACCAGTTCCACACAGATATGAGTGACACACCATGAAGCCCCCCAGCAACACTAATCAGCACAGCACACAGACAACATCACACTCAGGAAGTGAAGCAGTACCTCAGCAAACACACATACAGCTAACCCAACACCCACAGATGCACAAGTCTGGAACGCCCAGGTGAAAACAACATGACCAGAGGACTGTGCAGTATAAACAGTTGAACTGCATATGAGCAACCATGGCTGCAAAACAGTACAAGAAAATCACATATAACCAATTGGGAAACCGTCCTGAGTGGCAAATTGGTCCTGTGCACAGATCAGCTCCACAAAGCATAGTGTAACAAATGAAGTGATGGGGAGGTACACACACTGGCAACCCAGGGGAACAGCTGACATGTGAGTGAAGTGGTGTATACGTCAGTAGTGGACAGGTGAGGAGTGTCCCATACAAAAATAGACTCACAATGGGTAGGCATCAGAAGCACAGATAGGGGATGGTATGACTCCACACCCCACATGCCATACTGGAGCCAAAAAAGCCCCAAGTGACAGCAATGCATGAGAAAACACACCTACAATGTCAGTGGGGTTGAGCAGGTCTGCACAGTGAGTACAAACAGTATCAAGACACATGGCTGATCAACAAAACACAACACTGGTTTGCCAGTCACACACTCTGCATTCTCCCAATTGGCACCAACAACATGTAGGTGTCCCCCAGAAGTGCAAGGACACACCAACACATTGCACAACCTACAACTCCCACATGTGCACACAATCACAAGCACAGGGCTAACCAATCCAACTAACACGCACTCAACTCCTAGGTGACACGTGTGCATTTGACATTGCAGGGGCACACACACATCAACACTACTGACAAAGTCACCCCCTTCACACTGCACACTTCTTGACCACCCAAGTGTACACATTGAAATTTACCCATGTGACTAGGATGACTGGCCATCACAAGATGAGCGTACACCAACACTGCTGATCACACATCAAGAAAGATCACACAGACATGATGACCCTGGCCAGCCTGCCTGCAATCCTGTGTACAGAATCCCACCTTGTGCTGGCAGTGCATACAAACATGACATGTGTACAATATAGCTAACCTGACCAAAGAATGATTATGAAACCACCATCATTGCACCCCCAAGCCTCAGAGTCGAGAAGAACTGAAGTGCCTGTCACCTCTGTAAAACTCTGAAAAAGTGAAACAAGCCATTGGCAATGTTGAAGTGGCATACAGATCATGTGTCACAGTAAACCATACCCACACAGAAAACCCTTTATTTAGCAAGGACACTGACAAAGCAGACAACAGCAGTAACTGTCTTTAGTCTCATATGACACAGATAGGCACCAAAAGTAGACAAGAGCAAGGCCAGTGGCCAGTACAAAGGGCAGGGTAGGTACATGAGATCCTGCACAGGGAATGGGCAAACAGCTAGGCCAATGGCCAGTCCTAGGTGCAGAGTAAGTACATGAGATCCTGCACAGACAATGGGCAAACAGCTAGGCCAATGGCCAGTCCTAGGTGCAGAGTAAGTACATGAGAAGTTGCACAGGGAATGGGCAAACAGCAAGGCCAGTGGCCAGTCCAATATGCAGAGTAGATACATGAGATCCTGCACAGGGAATGGGCAAACAGCAGTGAACATCAAGGCCTGTGGCCAGTACAAAGTGCAGATGAGGTACATGAGAAGCTGCACAGGGAATGGGCAAACAGCAGTGAACATCAAGGCCAGTGGCCAGTACAAAGTGCAGATGAGGTACATGAGATCCTGCACAGGGAATGGGTGAGACTGTACCCTGCCATGGTCAGCAACACAATAAGGGGGTAAAAATGGGCAGTCCAGGCACTGTAGTGGGAGAGACAGGTGTGTGAGGGGGACTTCCACTCAGACTTGGCTAGCAGTAGGACTGGGAAGTGGCTGAGTGTCGGGTACAGTTGGAGGACTGGACCGGGGGAGAGAGTCCCAGCTGAGGTAGAGGCATCAGTGGCTTTGGAAGCCAGAGGGCTGCTTGGACCGGGTGGTGTTGTGGCATGTGGAGGTGGAATTATGCTGCGGTGAGATACAGTGTGGGTGGGAGAATGTGGAAGGGTGCCTTTCCACTTCTTGGGGATTCTAAATGGCTTCCCTGTCTTGGGAGGAGTGGTAAGTGGGGCGAACACAACAGGCACACTCTCCACCAAAGCTACATCAGGTGCAGCCAGTGGCCCTCCCTCAGGGGACATGCTGGATCCAGCGGTACGCTTGGCCTGGCCTTGCCTTTACCCCTCCATCCCCTGTTTACCAGGTGTACCCCTACAGTGCCCTCCTTTCCCTGCTTCTCAGGGCTCTGGATGAGAGTTGAGGTTGTGGGTGAATCAGCCTTGGAGTTCTTTTTATGTGTACTCTTAGCTGGCACCAGCTTCTCAGCGGGCACGGCAACTGTCTGCTTGTCTTCGCGAGGCGCTTTTGGGACAGGAGAGTCCTTGGCTGGGGATGCCTCTGAGGCATGTGAGCCTGAGGCCTGCTTCTTGGCTTTATGGCCCTGGGTGTGGCCTGACGGGCTTTTGCCTTTGTGCTCTGGGGTGGCTTTAGTTTTCGGTGGGGATGGTGTCTGCGCCCTGGACCGCTTGGGCTGCTGCTGTTGTGTGCTGCGTGTGCTGTATCTTGCCCTTGAGGTGAGTGGTGTGTGGTCACTATCGTCAGATGTAGCCACTGGCAGGGGGGTGGCCAAAGGGACTGTAGCTCTGAGATTGTGCCAGTTGAATGGCTGCCGTCACTGCGGAGGACAAAGACTGGACAGTCCGGCGTAGCCCACCCACGTTTGAATGAATGCCCTCCATGAAAGCAACGATCTGTTCCAACTTTTTGTCGTGGTCTAGGAAGGCATTGATGAGAGTTGTCTGGCCCACACACAGCTGGCGCAAAAGGTCCAAAGACTCAGCACTGATGGCAGCAGGGGAGACAGGAGCAGGGGCAGCGGTGCCTGGGGTGAAGGACACTCTTCCTTTCTTACTGGTGAGAACACGGGCAGCAACAGTGGAAGTAGGTGGGAGGGTGGGCACTGTATGCTGTGTGGTGGAAGAGGAGGCAGAGATCCCACTCCCTGTGCCCGCCAACATAGATGTGTCACCACTGGCGTCAGATTGCGTTGAGGTTGGTGTCTCTGGCTGTGATTCCTCAAGCAGACTCCTGTCCCCCTCCGAGGCGCTGGTCACCTCAGTGTCACTGTGCTCATGTGTAGCAGTCGTGCTTGATGCCTCACCACTGGTGTCCGTCCCCTGTCCTTCCGTGCCCACAGGAGATGCTGCATGAGACAGATATGTAGGGTGAGTTCAGTGGCATCAACACAACCATCATATGCAAGCAAAGCACTAAACAAGATGATGATATCCCCATGTTGCACACCACCCTGTGCAGTAACATTGTGCAACCTCAATTCAAAACTTGATGTTTGAGTGTTATCATGCAAACGTGGCATTAGTGAGCCTGTGATGACCACACAGCCAAATAGCCTGTCGGTGGCTCCATCTAACCAGACCCACAAATCCCTCTGAGCACACCTAGGACCCTGAGGGGGGCAAAGATGTACCTCCCAACATGTTGCCACTGTCACATCTGGAGGGAGCAGAAGGGGACAACACAGATACAGACTACAACATAACAGTCCACAATGGACATGAGCTCATGCCATCCACCATGTCGTACTTTGGGGCACAACTGCAGTTGCACATTGGTGTCAGATGTCTAGTCCTCACAATTCTGACGTCAGGCAATGCACACATTGATGAAAGCACACTCAGATGATGCACACTGCCGTTCCCTTCCATGGGATGTCCCTGACAACCCCAATGCAGACGATGCCAGAAGGCCACGACTCAGAATGCAATGTCAAGGGCCATTACTCCAATGACATGAGAAAGTACAGGTAGGGCAAATGCATGACAGCTGCACCCAACCCAGAGGCCACTTACAAGCCACTGCATCACACTAGCAACATCACAGAGCCCAGCACTGGCCCAGGCTTGGAACACATGCAGTCACTCACAACCAAAGTCACCCTTCCCAGAATACTCACCCCCAGATTGCTGCTGATGCTTCTTCAAACATGCATCTATCATGCTCCTGCGCACCGACCTGCCAGTCCGAGGGAGCAGCTCAAGGGTCATCTCTGCCACGTTCTTGCTCAGCCGGCAGATGTCATCCCACCTCTTGTGACAGTGTGTGCGCCATCGGTTGGAGACACCCAGAGCATGCACCTTGCATGCAATGGCCCTCCACATGGCCTTACGCTGGTAGACTTTGAGCTGCAGGCATGGGAAACAAGAGGGAGAAAAATCAGTGACACAGGGTTATGTAACACTATCTCTCAGTACAGGAGCATGATACTAACTCATCCCAACTTCACAGAACTAGCAGAGACAACACTGCATATCACATGGTACATCAGCATGGGAGAATCATACGAAAATGCATGCAGGTATGAGGTGGACACAGTACCTGCCCATCTCATACACATGCAGGATGCTAGCACAGAAAGCTATGTGTAGGCTGCCCACATTTACTATCCAGTTTGAGGGTGAGCAAGACATACATTACATTTCAATATATGTTTAGGGGCAGACTCACTGTGTCCAACATTGCTCAGCCAACAATGACCTTGCCCTGTGAATGGCTCACTGTGTCATGGAGGTCACACTGAGGGACATGATCTTACAATCCCACACCCTTCTCACAAGGCCTGTTGTGTGCAATCTATAGGGCTGAGAAGGCTCTTTGATGGCGAGTCCAACAAACAACACACATGTTACACTCTGTACATTCAGTGATGTGTCCTTGTCAGATTGGGCAGTGACTGTGCAGGCCAGGTGGGATCACACTGAGGTCCAAAGTGGGGCATCAGAAATGTCACATGAAGGGAGAAATTGGGAGCGTAAACAGTGCCTACACATGCCAGTCAGTACACATGCTGGTGGAAATGGAAGAGGCTACGCACAAAAGTACGACAATCTGCTGTGTCATACGTGAATGATCACCAAGAGTGTCACCCTCTGGTATTAAAGTCCTGAGCATAGTGCTGACCTATACATGATGCAAATTTTGAGTCAGACACAATTCCATCACTACCCTCTGAACGTAAACCCTTGTTAAGGCCACAGATGAGCCTGTGAAGGATATTAGTGACCCACACAGCCGTTCACACAAGCAATTACTGTCCTGACTCCTGTATTTCCAACTTGCTGCATCTCTGTATGGCTGACAAGACAATACATGTCCCTCCAATTTTGATGTGCAGGCAGGGAAATGTGGGAAATAGGCTACACACCCCTTTCCCCTGGTGACAGCATGCTAGGCAGTGCATGACACAACCCCACACTCTCAGGCACATACTGCAGAAGATCAACGTCATGTGTGCACCCCTGGCACTCTCACTTCCACACTGAAAGACTTACCACAACATTTGGAGCACCATATAGCCTCTCATACTGTGTGAGCACCTCGTCCACCAGGACCTCCAGCTCCTCGGTGGTGAAGGGACTGGCCCGGATCTTCTCAGTCCTTGCATCACTGCGTCCAGGAGACAGGAGCAGCAGCAGTTGGTGGTGAGGGGTGTCACGCAGCATGCTCTGGAGATAGCAGCAGTTGGTGGTGATGGGTGTCAGGCAGCAGGCTCTGGAGACAGAAGCAGCAGCAGTTGGTGGTGAGGAGTGTCAAGCAGCAGGCTCTGGGAGCTGTGGAAATGTGAGGCTCTCTCCCACACATATATAGCCCCCTGGGGTAGTTTCAGTGGTTCTAAGCTGCTGCAATTGGTGTTCCTGGTCAGCCTTTTTCAAATGCATCCAATGACCGGCACGCGGTGGCGGAGGACAGCCTACCGCGATTTTCAAAATTGCATTAGTCTACCGCGATTGCGGTTCCCATTGGCTGTAAGGGCATCGTCCATGGTGGTGACATACCGCAGGGGCCAGGCGGTCGCTACTGCGGTCGTGTATCTTTCAATTGCATCCAATGACCGGCCCCGGGGTGGTGGAGCACGCCTACCGCGATTTTCAAAATTGCATTAGTCTACCGCGATTGCAGTTCCCATTGGCTGTAAGGGCATGGTCCATGGCGGTGACACACCGCAGGGGCCAGGCGGTCGCTACCGCGGTGGTGCATATTTCAATTGCATCCAATGACCGGCCCGTGGTGGCGTAGCACGCCTACCGCGATTTTCAAAATTGCATTAGTCCACCGCGATTGCGGTTCCCATTGGCTGTGAGGGCATGGTCCATGGCAGTGACACACTGCAGGGGCCAGGTGGTCGCTACCGCGATATGTGTGCCGTACATTGCTAAGGATTACTGTGATTTGGGTGGTGGAGCATGCCAACCGCCATTTGACCATGGGTATATGCCTATCACTACCGCAAGTGTGGCTTGGGCATTGGCGGTGACACACCGCAGGGGCCAGGCGGTAGCTACTGCGATATGTGTGCCATACGTTTCTAAGAATGACCGTGATTTGGGTGACAGAGCATGCCAACTGCCATTTGACATTACACATATCACTATCACTACCACGAGTGTGGCTTGGGCATTGACAGTGACACACCGCAGGGGCCAGGTTGTAGCTACTGCGATATGGCTGCCATACATTGTTAAGAATGACCGTGATTTGGGTGGTGGAGCATGCCAACGCCATTTGACCATGGGTATATGCCTATCACTACCGCAAGTGTGGCTTGGGCATTGGCGGTGACACACCGCCGGGGCCAGGCGGTAGCTACCGCGATATGTGTGCCATACATTACTATGGATGACCATGATTTGGGTGGTGGAGCATGCCAACTGCCATTTGGCAATACACAAATCACTATCACTACCGCGAGTGTGGCTTTTGCATTGTCAGTGACACACCGCTGGGGCCAGGCGGTAGCTACTGCAATATGGCTGCCATGCATTTGAGCCAGTGACCGTCATTTAGATGTCAGATCACCTTGACAGCACCTATGGACACGTCACGTAGTGTGAATGGCCAATGGCCAGTTCTCAACAGTGCACAGTAGACACATGATTCATGGCACAAAATTGTTCACTCAATGCCAATTTAACCTTTACCCCACTGCTGACTACACATGCCATGTTGTAAATGATTTGAAACATTGGCATGTACTCCCTCACATGTCACTTATGCTTTTGCTGGGCATGTACACAGAACAGTGTTGTGATGGACTCTCCTTTGGGTACACATGTCATTGTGTGAAAGGACTGAGCAACTCACAGTGATGAATGTCTTACTACACAATGTGCATATTTGACTGTCTACTTTTCTTGGCTCATGTACAATCAATCAATCAAATAATTTGTAAAGCGCACTACTTACCCGCAAGGGTTTCAAGGCGCTGAGGGTGGGGAGTGGGGGGGAGGTGCTGTTGCTACTGTTCGAACAGCACATACTTGTCAATAAACGCACAGTCTTGGGTCATTCTGTGGTTGATGTGTGCCCTGTGTGACTTACGCAAGAAGGTGTGGCAGTAACAGCAGCTAGGTAGGGGACAGTAGTGTGGCAGTTTCACACATATGCTGTTCGTACTACTCTCAGGGCTGCTCATGCAAGATGTGGCCATATCCCTTTGTGCATTCACATAGTCGGATATTATTTGTGAGATGCTAGCTGTGTGAAGAGTGGACAGGTGTACGGATGGTGTAGCTGAAGGTGTCTCTACAAGTAATTTGTGCTGTAAGCTGGACTGTGATGCTAGTCATTGTTGCCATTGTGTCAGTTAAAACATAAGATTTCGGCCACATCTCCTGGTGGATTGCATTGACATGTGCATCACATCAGACGTTTACCTGTACCAGGTAGATGTGAAGCTGTTAATATTGATTAATTGCTTCAATACATTACCGCACATACGCCGACACCGCCAGGAGTCTTTGCTTACTGCAACCAGCGCCGCCGCCACGGGACTACAATTCCAGAGGTCCTCAGCGGCGGCGCGCTCTGTCCACGCCACGACAGCGCTCGGAGGCTCATTAAAGCATCGTTGAGGCCGGTGGAGCGGGGGGACATTACCGCACATACGCCGACACCGCCAGGAGTCTTTGCTTACTGCAACCAGCGCCGCCGCCACGGGACTACAATTCCAGAGGTCCTCAGCGGTGGCGCGCTCTGTCCATACCACGACAGCGCCCGGAGGCGCATTAAAGCAACGCTGAGCCCCAATTCACGGGACGCGCGCGGGGCGAGCCGGGCAAAGCCCGGGCCAAGGGTGGGCCCGTTTTAGCCCGTTATAGTCCGGTAAAGGCCGGGACGGGTCACCCCCCTAACATCAAACCTCACTAGCCAAGGTCTGTGAGTGGCTGTCTATACTTATACCCTCTTGTGGCTAACATTACTACTATGTCTGCCTCCTCAACGACTGGTAGGGACACCAGTAAACTAATGGGAGGAGCGTTAATGGGCACTTTGGACAGCTTTTTAGTTAGAGTTTCCTCGGCTTTAGCAAAGGACATTGAGCTAACAGAAAAAAGACTCTCCTTGGACATTGCCTTTGATAAAAGATCTTCTATAGGTGGGCTAGCTGAAGTCCGGTCCCCAGATGTGCAACGGATTAATACCGGCGACTCATTGAATTCTACAGAGGGGGGAGGTAGGAGCCGGTCACCTGAAATAGCTGATCTAACGAGTAAACGCCCACCCTGTGCCGTCAGTACATCAGACAAAAGGTTGGATAATAATACATCTGCACTGACAGGCGTTATACGCTCGCCTAATATAAAAACCCGATCAGCTAGTAGTGCAAAGGTGGGGTCAGCCCAATGTGTACAGGGTCTCCCAGTAAAACGGCACCAAACTGGTGCTAAAAAACAGACTCCCAGGAAGAAGTTAAAATCTGGAAAAACTTTGATGTCTAATAAGCCCTTAGTTCAAAGCCCATATCATATGTTTGCAAACTCACAGCCTGTTATTGATGGGAGGATTATTCATTCTGGGGACAAAGAAAAAGGATTGAATGAGATGAGCCCTTCGTTTTGGTCAAAGATGGAAAGCCTGCTTAAGAAGGCTTGTGCCCCATTAAGAGAGAGGCTGGACTCAATTGAAACTAGGCTAGTGTGTCTTGAATTGTTGCTTGCTTCTTCTCGGGTCAGGGAGGGAAAGCAAGTTAAAGGGCCAAGCAGTAATCAAGTAGGTGTCTTGGGGTCAAATGTTACCACTGTATCAGTAATAGATAGTCCCCCCAAAGTACTGAGTCTAGAGGATGACAGTGGCAACTTGGCTGATGCCCGGATACAATGCCCTGTACCGGCCCTTAATCACCAGCCAATTGCTGAGCAAACTAGAGAAAAGGAGAGGTCGCAGCAAAGAGAGTTCATTAGGTCTGTAACCTATCAGCAAGCTATGAATAAAAAGTCTTCTGGCTACAGCGAAGCTCCCCTTCCGAAAATTCAGCTCCCCCGGAGTCCTCACCTTACGTGGTGGTTCTGGTGGGGATTCCTTCACTAAGCCAGGGTAAGAAGGAATCATATTTGGAGCTAAAGAATAAATGTATTTTCTGGCTTAACAAGAACTGCCCACTGCCATCCCACGAATCTGCAGAAATTATTTCTGCTAGAAGAGTGGGCTGGGTAGGGAATAAGCCAAAGTCTGTGGAGGGGGACTGCATAGTTACCAATTTCAGGAACAGGAGGGCAGTGGAATACATCTGTAATTGGCACCAAAGAGACTCTGTATCAGGAATCCATTCTTTTCCCCTGTCTTATTTTTATGTAACTAAGGATTCATGGCGGGGGGAAAAATACCTAACTGGGGGGCAAAAGGAATGGACTGTGCCAGGGAATATAATGCTTTCCAATAGGTTTGATGGGCTATCTGGTCTGGAAGACTGCGACTGCGGGCTAGTATTGCTGACCATACTGTGGGCAATGACGTCAAGACTGTAAATGTAACGGAATGCTCTGACGTTGACATTGCTCCCCAAGTGTCTTTATGTAAAATTCTGAGCTGGAATATAGCTGGGCTGAAAAGCAAGTGCAGGGATAGGATATGGTTGGCCGAGATAAAGACTTATGATATAATGGCATTCCAAGAAACCTGGGACATAAGTAATAATTTTACTTTAGATGGGTACTCGCAGTTTTCGATTCCTGCAAAACACGCCCAGTCCGGAAGAGCGAAGGGAGGTCTAGTAATATTTTTCTCCCTGAAATTAAAGGGCTCATTAAAACAGCTTGACGTGGGTTGCCATAATTGTGTGGTAGTAGAACTATCACTGACTCAATTGGAGAAAATGCTACTGGTTAATTTTTACAATTTTCCTGAGAGTGAGTGCCCAAATCAATTCTTAACCTGTTTAGAGGACTTTTTAGTAAAATATAAAGTCAAATATCCAAGCTCTGAGGTTATTCTCATGGGTGACTTCAATATTCATCCTTGCGCTCAAGCGTGTGTTTTTAATAATCCTGATGGCCCCCAATATTCAGTTCAACCGCATTTTGAACATACTAAGCAAGGGGAGGCCCTGGAGAAACTCCTGGCCACTACGAATCTCTATGAATCCGGGTGTGTCGTGGGAGGTGCAAGGGCTCTTACTTATAAAGGTACGGATCGGGGCACAGTTATAGACTATATATTTGTGTCAACGCTAGTCTTGACTAGAGTGTTGGTTTACAAGGTGGGGACCTCTGTATTTAGTGATCATAACCCCGTGATTTTAGAAATGGCTCCGGGGGACTATTTAAGTTTTAATGGAACAGAGACCACGGGTACTAGGCGTGAGATGATACCAACTGATCAGGGCAGGAGATTAAAATGGACAAAAGTAATCCCAGAGTCTTTTATGGGGGAAGTCCTGTCCAAAGTAGGGAGTGAGGTTACCATTTGCCTAGACCCTGCTGCACCTAGTACACTGATTATGGGGGCCTTTGATGCTATCTGTAACCAAATTAATAGCTCTTTGACCATGAATAGTCATCATGCATTTGGTAAAGGAAAAAGATGGTTTGATAGCGCCTGGTCTAGGGCACACTCAGCTCTCCTCAAAGCATTAAAAGAGTCCCCCAGAAACAGGGAGCTAGTCAAGGAGTTAAGGAAGTCTTATAAACAAGCTATTGGGGTTAGGAAAAATCAGATCAAAGAAGAGGCATGGGGGGAGGAGCCTAGCGCCTGACCAAGATGGCCACGTGAGCTTTGAGCTCCCGGGACCAACGCGCCCTCCGTCGATTATCCTGTCTTAAATCCTGTCTTAAATCCTGTTTTATATGCACGGCATCTTGCAGATGACTCATTGCTGAGGCGATTGATGCTGCCCGGGCTCGGATCGCCCACCGGGAACCGGAGTTGTCCATGGCGGAAGATTGAGGCCTATCTCCGAGGGATGCCAGGGGCTGGCGTTGGCAGGATGCCCGGCCTCTAATTGAACAACAGCGGCCTGGCGAGGTGTGAACTGGCGGACGGAGAATGCCGTACTTTCACTTTCACTTTCTCGCCCTTTGTTTTCCTTGGCCCGGGAGTGCCTTCTGATGCTTTACTATCCTCTGGACGCCTTGCGCCCTACTCTGACTGGTTATTGCAGATCTGGCTTCTCCTGTTCCCTCTGACTGAGAGAGGGTCGTCTCTTTGCACCGGATTGCTCGGTGCCAGACATGTCGGGTAAAGCAGAGGTGGATAGGCTGAAACCCAAGGCTACCAGGCGGGGAGCCTATACCCAATCCAATAATTTGGATCGCTATGCCCAGCAGAAGGGATCGCCTGGTGGATCGGGCCAGTCGCTGGACGTACAGAAGGCTGCCTCATCCCCGACCTCGGAGCTCTCGTTGCAGGATGTCATGGGTGCGCTCGAGGGGATGCAGGCCTCGATTTGGAGACAGTTTGATGCCCTGGCGCATAAAGTGGCTACTATCTTGGTGGATGTCAACCTGATCCGCGCGGATTTGGGCAAAACTAATGAGCGGGTTAAATCCCTTGATCTCAAGACCACAGGCCTCGCTGATGATGTCTCGGAACTTCAGACCGAAGTTCGTAAGCTGCGGGCCGAGAACGACCTCTCCGCCCGCCGGCTGGAGGACTTTGAGGGCCGGGCCAGGCCAGGCGCAACAACGTGCGCATTATTGGGGTCCCGGAATCCTCGGATGAGATCTCCGCAGATCTGCTTGTGGAGGACTTGGTGCTTAACCATCTGAAGCCTAAGGGCCTTGGAAAGTTTTTTGCAGTCGAGCGGGCTCACAGAGTTCCTGGCGGGAGGCCCAGGGCGGGAGCCCCTCCGAGACCGATTGTCGCCCGGCTCTTTCACTTCCGAGATCGGGACCCTATCCTGCAAGCATCGCGGGTGACGGGCCCGGTCCCTTTTCACAACGCATCAGTGAGTTTCTATCCTGACTTCACCCAGCTGGTGCAAAAGCAAAGGCAGAGTTTCCTGGGGGTGAAGAGACGTCTTCGGGAGAGGGACATGAAGTATGCTATGCTTTTCCCTGCCAGATTACGTGTGGTGTATGAGGACCGGACTTTCTTCTTTGAGTCGCCTGCTATGGCCGGAGACTGGTTGGACGCTCTGCCCCGACGACGGACTGGCGGGGATGCTGCCCCAGATGTGGAGGGTGACCGGGATGGGCAGGTTTGATGCCTCTGGAGCCGGACTGACTTGCTTTGGTTCCGGACACTGACTTGAGCTGATTGCATTAATACGGAGGGTTGCGGGAGGAAGATGGGAGCTCTTTCCTCCCTCAGGGTGCTTTTTGTAGTTTTGTGTTATGGTGGGGCGACAGGCACACTGCAAGTTGGGGGGGCTTTGTAAGCTGCAGCAGGGGTGCAAGGTGGGGGGAGAGTTGGGATTTTGGGGTTGTTGTTGGGGGGTTTGTTTTTGCAAGGCGTAGTAATGGTTGTCAGGATTGTTCAATGGTGGCTCTTCGGGTGTGGGGTGGGCCTCTTTGTGTGTGGGGATGGGGGGTAGGGGCTTAAATATTATTAGCTGGAATGTTAATGGCTTGGAGAAGTGTGGCTCACTGGTTAGAGTAGGCAGACCTGGAAGCAGAGGTCAGCCCGGGACCAGGGTTCAATTCCCGGCTCGGCTGGGTCTTGAGTCCATAAATTGTCCATGGACTCAATAATTCTCGCTCCAGTGCATACTCGATTCATGGGTTCACACTCTGCGACTCTGGGCAATAGCTTGCTTAATCTCCACAATGGCCCCTCGCGGCGGGATGCCTGGCTTTCACCTTGTGGATGCCCTGCTGGGTTATCTCACAGGGGAATACCAGGACGGGTTCCCTAAGCAAGCGCTTAGAGACCGGTTGGTGATTTGCGCTATATAAATATCTGCACATTTACATTTACATTTACATTTACTTGGGAGATCGTATTAAGCGGGGGATAGTCTTGCAGTTCTTGAAACGGTCTTTGCCGGATGTGGCCCTACTGCAGGAGACACACCTTATAGGTAATACTTGCTATGCTCTTAATAGAAAAGGTTACAAATTCATCGCTCACTCGGGATTCTCCTCAGGCTCCAGGGGTGTGGGCATCCTTGTTAGAGCTTCACTCCCTTTCGAGGTGGACTCCACCATTGTTGATGATAGGAGGAGGTTTGTGGCGGTGACGGGGAGGTGGGAGGGAAGAACGTTGGTTTTGGTTTCGGTTTATGTCCCTCCTGCCCTGCAGGCCTCCACGTTTGCAGATCTGGGTAGGGCCTTGCTGGACCTCCCGGAGGGTATGCTAGTGGTGGGGGGAGACTTTAATGCTGTTGGCTCTGGGTTGCTGGATAGGTACCCGCCCAGGGACACCGGGGGGGCTCAGAAGTGGCTTCCAGACTTTATAGATACACTCGGCTTGGTAGACTGCTGGAGGCTCCGGCACCCCACACAGAGCCAATATACCTTCCACTCCGGGGCGCATGGTAGTCTCTCTCGGATTGATTACCTGCTCACTCTGGCTGCGCACGCCTCATTGGTGTCTGAGGCTAGGCATATGGCGCGGGGCATATCTGATCATTCGCCAGTGTGGGTCCGGCTGGATGTCGGCCGCGAGGGAGGGGGCAGGGTTGCTCCTATTAACCCCTGGTACTTTCGTGATCCCAAGATGCGCAGTGCGCTGTTGAAGACAGTTGATCACTATTTTAAGGACAATCAGGGTTCCGTTGATTCGGCTGTGTCGTTGTGGGAAGCATTTAAGACCGTGTTGAGAGGGGAGGCCCTCTCCTTGGTAGTGGCCGCCAAGCGACGGAGAGATGGCGAGGTTATACAGGTTGAGGATGAGATCGCGGCTTTAGAGGTGGCCCTGGAGGGGGAGGTTACAGCGGCCTCACTTCATAATCTGAGCTTGAAGCAAGCGGAATATAGGGACCTGGTGGCGAATGCCGCCAAGACCCTCAGTAGGGAACAGCAGGGTCGCTTGTACGATGTTGGCGATAAGGCCGGGAAACTCCTAGCGTGGCTGGACAAAAAAGAACGTGTTAATAGAGTGGTGTCGGAGCTGACGAGAGAGGGGGGAGAGGTGGTTGTTGATCCCGAGGGTATAGTACAGTGTTTTTCGGATTATTTCCGTATGGTTTACGCCTCGGTTTCGGATAGGCCAACTGAGGATTCGCGTGACCTCCTGCGTGACATCGCTCTGCCCTACCTTTCTGACGTAGATAGAGATGACCTCGATGGAGATATAACGGTTGATGAGGTGGCGGGTGCTATCCGCGCGCTGAACTCGGGCAAGGCCTCAGGCCCAAATGGTTTGCCGATTGACTTGTATAAGCTGTTCCCGGATAGGGTTGCCCCTCACCTGCGCGCCATGTTCGTGGAGGCGCGGGGGAGTGGGTCCCTTCCGTTGGACCAGCGACTGGCGACGATTGTTGTGATACATAAGGATGGTAAACCCCGGGACAAGTGTGCCTCCTATCGGCCAATATCACTCCTTAATGCTGAGCCGAAAATTCTGGCTAAAATTCTGGCGGGCCGCTTGGTCAGGGTGCTTGGAGACTTGATCCACCCGGATCAATCGGGTTTTATCCCGCACCGTAACACTGCGTTAAACCTTAGGCGTCTTCATGGAGTGATTGCCAGGGCGAGCACGCTGCGAGAACCAGCTATTGTGGCGTCTCTTGATGCCACGATGGCTTTTGATACGGTGGAATGGGCATATCTGTGGGCTGTGCTTGCCAAGTTCGGCTTTGGCCCTGGTTTTGTGAGCTGGGTGAGGTTGCTTTATGAGGGTCCCCTTGCGAGTGTTGTGGTAAACGGGCGGGCGTCGACTCCGTTCCAGCTTGGGAGGGGCACCCGGCAGGGTTGCCCCCTGTCGCCTTTGTTGTTCGCCCTCGCCCTCGAGCCGCTGGCGGCGTGGATACGCTGGCACCCGGATATACATGGACTTAGATGGTCGCCCGATCACGAGGACCGTATTTCGCTCTATGCCGATGACATCCTGTTATATCTCGCCTCGCCCAAGAACTCGCTTATAGTGGTTTGTGAAGTTCTGACATCTTTTGGTAAGAACTCGGGTCTCGTCATCAATTGGAGTAAATCATATCTGTATGTTCTGAGCGGCGATGTTCCACCTGTCCCGCGAACTTGTTCGATCCAGATCGCCCAGCAGGGCTTCGTGTACCTGGGGATTTTTATCACCACTGACTCCACTTTGCGGTATGAGAAGAACCTGCCCCCTCCCCTGGCGCGTTTGCGGCGGGATGTTGCGGGCTGGCGGAGGATGCCGCTCTCCCTCCTCGGGCGCGCCGCCTTGTTCAAAATGATGTCTCTTCCCCGGTTCCTCTACGCCTTGCAGAATACTCTTGATTGGGTACCGGCCAGTTACTTTCGGGAGGTCGAAAGCCTCCAACGATCGTTGTTGTGGGATGGGCGGCCGCGCATAGCGATTGCTAAGTTGACGCTTCCGTGGTACGACGGGGGTATTGCGCTTCCGGACATTCGACGCTATTACTGGGCCACCCAGTTGAGCGCGATTAATCATGGTTTCTATGGTCCGGCCCTAAGCCCCGGCTACGCCATGGACCGATGGTTGTTGCGCGGCGGTAATTATCACAGAGCGTTGTACTCGCGGTCGCTGGACTCGTCCCTCACAGGGCCCACTGGGGTGGCGGTGCGGGTGTGGAAGTTGGCGACTGACTCGCTGGGCTGGAAGGATAGGCTCACCCTTGCTACCCCGTTGTTTGACTCTGAAAAATTGGGGAAGCTTTGGCATACGAAAGGTTTTGAGAAATGGGACTTGATCGGTATCTCCAGGGTTGGAGATTTGCTGATTAAGGGAAGGGTGAAGTCCTTTGAAGAGCTGCAGAAGGAGTATGAGTTGGGGAAATCCGAGTTTTTCCGCTATGTTCAGGTGCGTCATGCCCTGCGGGCAGTCCTCGTAGAAGGAGAGAAGGTGCCTGAGTCCTCTCCATTGGAGGACCGGATCCTCGATGGCCATATGCCAGAGAGTACGGTCTCTCTTATCTATAAGAAATTGATTAATGTTCGGGCGGACCTGCTATTGGGGCTGCGAGACCAATGGACTAGGGACGGACTTGAGCTGGACGACGAGGACTGGCAGTCTGCGGTTTCCTCTCCTAAGGAGGTCGCGATCCCGTCGCGTCTGCGGCTGGTGCAGCTCAAAATACTCCACAGAGTCTATGTTACGGGGCCAAGGCTGGTTCATATGGGATTTTCTGAGGAGGGCTTATGTAGGAGGGGCTGTGGTATGGTGGGTACCTTCCTGCATATCATTTGGGAATGTGGCGTCATCATGGAATTTTGGAGGAGAGTCCATGCGGTAATGGGGGAGGTGACGGGCATTGTTATGCAGCCGGAGGCGCGGTGTTGTCTCCTGAATGTTTGGGGGCCTACTGATCACGATGAGGCACAGACCCAGTGGGTGACACTGGGTAACATGGTGGCTAAGCGAGACATAGCACGCCTGTGGGGCTCCGCGGGACCCCCCACAGTGGCTGCGTGGAAGGAAAACATGGACTGGAGTATGCTCAGGGAAAAGACGGTATATTGCGCTAGAGGGCGCCCTCGGAAGTGGCATGCCATTTGGGGGCGGTGGAACCAATATAGGGGGGGCATATGTCTTGCCCCTGATCTGGATCCTCCCGAGGAGCAGCTCTCTCCTTAGCATTCTTTCCAGCTCTGTACATATATTTGATTGTTATTTGACTTCTTGGGTCTCTGCTTTTCCCCCTTTTTCCTCTTATCACAGCACTGTGACTGATAGACGAGGGGGTCCGGTCTCCCCTGAGGGGCATTCACCAGTTGTACTCAGTGTTTTTCGCCTTGCTTGGGTTTGGTGTGTGTTTATTTAAAATAGAACCTTTTTGCTTCTCCTTTTATGCACTGTGGACGCTTCTTTGTACTGCCCTCTTGAAGCTGACGAACCTCCGGGTTGTCGGCTGAATAGCTGTGTCCCTGTTTTTTGATGAATAAAGGTTTTAAAAAAAAAAAAGAAGAGGCATGGGATAAACTTTTGTTACCAGAGACTTTGAGGGACAGTGGGAAATTTTGGCTTATTTATTAATGAGCCATTTTTTTCTGGAGAAGATAATTCCCCTCTAGACAGTATTATTCCTGATGACCAGTGGATAGCTCACTTTGAGAAGATTTATGGAAGTCAGATAGCAGTGGGTACACAAAATGCGATTTTTAACTTAGAATGAGTCCCATCAGTGGTTTTCCAGGAGACTGAGGTGGTAAGAGCAATTGAGAAGACCAGAAAAAATAAGGCGCCAGGACCGGATGGGGACCCAGCAGACCTATTCAAAAGTTTCCCTAGATTATGGGCAAGTATATTGATAAATGTCTTTAATGCCTCGGGGTCTAATTCTTTTCCCGCTTCTTGGTCTAACTCCATTATTATCCCGGTTTTTAAAAAAAGGCCAAAGAGATGACCCATCATGCTATAGGCCTATCTCCCTGATAGACTCTGCGGTGAAAATTCTAGGCAGAGTTATTTTGGCGAGGTTGACAGACTGTATTGAGGGGAGTGGAATCTTGTCCAATGCTCAGTTTGGTTTTAGATCCAAAAGGATCACATTAAATCAATGTTTAAATTTACAGCTCCTTATCAGTAAATACACCATAGCTAAAAAGGGTTCACTTTATATGGGGTTCATGGACCTCTCAACGGCATTCGATCTAGTAAACAGATCGAAGCTGTGGCAAGTTCTATTGAATATTGGCATAGACCATGCTCTAGTTAAATTCCTGGCTGACCTTCATTGTGGCTTACTAGCCACTATCCGAGTAACCCAGGAAGGGAGGTGCACACAGTATTTTAACTCAGAAAGAGGGGTCAGACAGGGGTGCATATTGGCTCCCCTTCTTTTGACACTTTATATAAATGCATTGGAACCTGCCTTGAAGGGAGCAACATTAGACGTCCCGCGTGTAGGAGAGACAATTATACCAGTTCTCCTTTACACGGATGACACGGTTTTATTGGCACGCACTGGTGTCGGTCTAAATGACCTGCTGGATAAGTTTGGCAAATTTATGGAGTCATTAGACCTGAAAATAAATGTTAAAAAATCACATGTAATGATTGTGGGGGAACAAAGTAGAAAGAAAAGAATGATGTCTTTTTTCTGTGGGAGTAATGAGGTTAAAAGGGTCCCCGTTTTTACTTATTTAGGGCTCTTATTTGATGAATTGGGGTCCCCAAATGAAACACAAAAGAAATATATTTGCCAGATCTACCTCAGTCCTTATGGGCTTTTCAAAACGTCTTGGGACTAGACCCATGGAAGCCATTTTAAAGGTGTATAAAGCTAAGTGCCTAGCAATTGCTACTTATGGCTCTGAGATTTGGGGGTATAGCTCACAAGATCTTCAAATTCAAGTGGTCGAGAATATATTTCTAAGAACCTTGTTATCCGTACCACAGTCTACCCCTACCTTTTCGATTCATGCAGAGATGGGGCTGGGTTATGTCTCTGATATATTGAAAACAGCCCCGCTAATTTGCTGGCTCAAGACCTGGTTTAACCAGGAGATCACATTGAATCATTTGATTCTAAAAGACTGTTTAACTCTTGACAAGGCTGGTAAAATTCCCTGGTTAGCATACATCGAATCTACTTTTAAAAAACTTGGATGTTCTGGGCTTTTTACTGCCCCGGAAACTATTAAGAAAACAGATGTAAATTTTATAAAAACTGCCATGGCAAACCTCCTATCAACTAAAAGGGAGTAATTAGAGCTGAAAAAACCTATGGCAAGATTGCATTTTGGGCTAGTGAGCTCACCAGGTTTGGAGCATTATCTTAAGACAGTTACACGCCCTTTTCATAGGTTTCTGCTAACCAGATTCAGATTTAACTTAATTCATCTCTCTTTGGGAGATTTTCCTAAATGGGGATTACCGGATAATGCTGAGCCCTGCAAGTATGAAAATTTTTCATTACAAAATACTTTGCATTTTGTCATGTTCTGTGAGTATTACTCAGACATTAGGAAAAAGTATCTGTTACCAGTGTTAAGGGATGCAGGGTTTGTCCAGGTTAGGCCAGCACTTATTTATCTGCAACTGTTGAGTAGTACCCGGATTAGTTTTCATGTTGCAAATTTCCTAGTGGCAGCCGTGCGGATCAATAAAACAAAGAATAGAGTAGGCCCTTTGGGAGCTGCAGTTTGTTTATGATTGCTGAAGTGATTTATTTTTAGTTTACTGTATATGGAATTGTTCGCTATTTTTATGTGTAGTATCTAGAATGGATTGTTTAGGAAATTTTAATGTATTTTTAATGTTGGATTTGCACAAATGTGATAAATATTGTATTTGTGTCTTTTTATGATTTTAAATTATCGATTAAAAGTATGTGACTGACTGGCATTGTCATGTGTCCTCTTTCATCTCACCTAGGTGGAGACCAAATGTGCATTGTCCCTTCACAATGCTGGCAGACATGGAGGATGAGGAGGTCATACGGAAATTCTGTCTGGATCGAGAACCCTCCAACACCTATGTGCTATGTTGGAGCCCCACCCACAGCCTCGTTGGACCTATCCGGGTGCTTTTACACCAACGTTTAAGGTGATGGCGGCCCTGCATTTTTTTACTTCAGGATCTTTCCAGTACACGGTGTCCAGCGCAGGTGGGATGTCGCAACCTATGTTAAGCACAGTGCTACGTGATGTCCTGTCCGCTATGATGATCTACAAGGACAGATATATCCATTTCCCGAGGAGGCATGATTTGGCGGCTGTGAAGGGAGATTTTTATGCACTTGGGCACATCCCCAATGTTGTTGGTGCCATTGACTGCACACATATTGGCCTGGTTCCACCACAGGCACGTGAGCACATCTACAGGAACAGGAAGCATTTCCATTCCATCAATGTGCAAGTGGTGTGCTAGGCTGATATGATCATCTCACACGGCCGTCTCATTTCGGCCCATGACTTGTACATCATGCGTAACAGCATTGTGCCCCGACTGATGGATAATCTGCTTCCGGAGCATGCATGGATTGTGGGTGAGTACGAAGAGTCGGGTAGCATGCTGTGTGTGTGACATGCTGACCTCTACCACAGTTACATTACAAAGTTGTTCTGTGTATCTCACACCTAGGTGATTCAGCATATCCCAACCGTCCTTGGTTGCTGAGCCCACTGCGGAATCCCAGGACACCAGCTGAAGTCCGCTGCAATGATGCCCATGTGAGGGCACGTCGTGTGGTGGAGCGTACTTTCGGTCTCCTGAAGTCACGTTTCCTTTGCCTGGACAAGACCGGAGGTGCACTGATGTACTCACCCAAAAAGGTGTGTCAGATTGTAGTTGCATGCTGCATGCTCCACAATCTGGCCTTTCGCAAGGAGAGCCCCCTGCTCCTGGATGCTGATGAGCAGCCAAGGCCCCCCTTCCTGCAAACCAACCCATGTCCAGTGACGAGGATAGTGGAGAGGAGGAAGGTGTCGACCTGCGTCAACAGCTCATCAACCGCTACTTCATTTGAAGGTGAGTGACAAT
Source organism: Triturus cristatus (assembly GCF_964204655.1). Lineage (NCBI taxonomy): Eukaryota > Metazoa > Chordata > Amphibia > Caudata > Salamandridae > Triturus > Triturus cristatus. The sequence continues at coordinate 505,305,639 of NC_140582.1, forward strand.
GTACAACGGAGCCATTGTCTGCTGATATCGTTGTTGGCAAGGTGTATGTGAGCTTTGTGACTGCAGCCTGTTGTTGACTGGGGCTGCCAATGTTTCTGGGACAGGGAAGTTTGGCACATCTACAGGATGTTTATGCCGGTGCTGTTGCTCATTGTAATGTGTGCAGATTGGAGTACCTTGATGACAAGTGTTGTGTGATGGCAGTGATGCCAACACCTGACTAGTGAATATTGTTCTATTGTGTTTTCCTAGGTCCCTTCAGCCTCTCCTTGCCTACATACATTCCATACTCCAGGTACATTTTAATCATGGTCAAGACTGCACATCCTGGAATAAACACAGAGCAGACACAATGACATGTGTGTGTAAATGTAAATTGATACTTGTATAGCGCACTACTCACCCGCAAGGGTCTCAAGCCGCTTGTACGAATACCGCTGTGGAACCCATCCTGGCTTTCCCTGTGAGGTGTCCACTCCTGGGCACCCCCAAGGTGGAGGCCAGGCATCCTTAGCGTTGTGGGGGCCGTTGTGGAGATTAAGCAAGCTATTGCCCAGAGTTGCAGAGTGGGACTCCATGATTGGAATAGGCACTGAGGCGAGACTTATCAGGTCTGTGGAATATTGAGCCCAAGACCCGCCGAGGCGGGGAATTGAACCCTAATCCCGGGCCAGACCTCTGCATCAGGGTGTGCCGCTCTAACCATTGAGCCACACTTGTAAGAAGTGTTTATTTACAAATGGGGACATTTGACAGGGGGGTGAATATTTACAATAAGGTGATTAATGAAGCAGTGAGTTGTCAGTGATGGTACATGAGACAATCGAGTAGTCACCACATTGATGTGGTGACCCAGTCCAACAGACTGATGCCATTCACAAGGCAGTGTGGGGAACGACAATCCAAAAAGTCAATGCAGTAGGGAAGAGTGTTGCCATCATGGCTGGCTCCGTGACTGGCTTTTGGCAGGTGCTTTGCCATGGGATCCTCCCTGGGATTTCTTGGGACGGCCCCTTGATCGTTTGGCAGGGGGGGGCCTCTGCTGTGGGGCCAGTGGGGTCTGAGGACTCCCCCCTCTCTGCGGGCCACCAGAGGGAGGTGGAGGCGTTAGTTGTGGAGCAGGCCTGTCCCTCAGTACCACCACTAGCTGGCCCAAGAGGTCCACAATTTGGCCCATGCGGGTGTCCATGGACCTCAGCAGCAGGCGGAGCTCACGTGAGTCTTCCTCAGCCTGGCCCGTTCGTCCCTGGGCCCATTTATACGCCCCAAGGACTCTGTTGATGTTGTCCAGGGCTTCGGTCCCAGTGTCCGGTTGTCTTGGACTGACCATTGCCCTCCCACCTGCCCTGCTGCCACGGACCTGTTGCCTCACCACTGTAGGCACCCGCATCCTCTCACTGCCCTCCTCAGTTGGTGGTGTGGGGTGGTCATCCTCTGGGGCAGGGAGAGTTGCAGGCAGCACTGGTGGTGGTGGTGGTGGTGGATGCCGCACAGGCCGTTACAGCAGGGTCTGCATAGATGTTGGTGTTGCTGCAGATGTGGTGGGGGAACAATGGGGTCCTGGGATCTGTTGTGCCCTGGCACACCAGATGGGCCGGCTTCGAGCCTAGCGTCCTGAGGATCCGAGGAGTTCTCATCCGAGAGTCCATGTTCCGGTGGGACAGGGGGGGACTGGCTCTGCAGGTTGCTGTTGTCGTCCTCTGCAGTCAGTTCTTGGTCACCTGTGGGACAGAGGGGAAATTGTCATTGAAGTGCACCCCTCAAGCTTGGTGTTAGATGTATCTTATTCACAGGTTATACACCACACAGTTTATTAGTTATCACATTGTTTGTCTGCACACTACTGTGCATCCTGACATGATGTGGAGGTACATGTATTACCTGTCCATGGTGTGACATGTCAATACATACCATGCGCCACGTGCCTATTTTGTGATTGCAAGGACATGTTGTCATCTAACGACTAGCGCCACAACGAATTTATGTGAAGCATCTTTTTTGATTACTCTGCCTGGCAGAAATTTCATCTGAGCATGAACTAGCCATTGCTATCTCATGCATACCTTTGTCATGTCATGTGCAAATCTCAATTTGTACTACAGATAATGCTTGCTTTGTTTTCATATGTTCCTTGATGCTCTGCCCCCATGGTACTTACATATGGCATTCAGTGCTGTGCATGATTGTGCAAAGACTTTCTTCAACATGTGAGTTAGTGAGTCACACTGTAAGTAGCAATTGGATTTGTGTGAATTTTTGTGAGATGAGAGGGCTGGTGTTGTCATATGGCACCGTGCTTTTTGAGAGGAATGGCTGGGTGCCTGCACTGTCTACTTACCTGTTCTGTTGCCACATTTAGGTTGAATTTGTGACACATCTGTGTGTGTGTGTGTGTGGTGGAGGGCTCCATCCTGCCCAGGGGTGGGACAAGAGAGCATAAGATGGCTACCTACCTGTTAGTTTGAAGTGTACAGTGGGAGGGAGTGTTCCATCTTGATGAGCTGGGAAACAAGAAGGCATGGTGGGAGTAGTGGTGCAGGCCTCCCACCTACAAACAGTACAACCTTGGAAAATGGCTGCCTACCTGTTAGTTTGAAGTGAACAATGCAATGGCTGACACATGCATCTGGGTGGGAGGAAGTGCTCCATCTTGATGAACTAGGGAACAAGGGGGCATGGTGGGAGTAGTGGTGCAGGCCTCCCACCCACAAACAAAACAACCTTGGAAAATGGCTGCCTACCTGTTAATTTGAAGTGTACAATGCAATGGCTGACACATGCATCTGGGTGAGAGGGAGTGCTCCATCTTGATGAGCTGGGGAACAAGGGGGCATGGTGGCTACCTGTTAGGTGAGGCTGCCAACTGCTTCTGGGTGGATGTGGAGTGCTACATCCTGCTCAGTGGTGGGACAGGGGGCCTGGTGTGAGTTGTTGTGCAGGCCTCCCACCCCCAAACAGCCCTCCCTGTGAAGATGGCTACCTACCTGTTAGGTGACGGTGAACCATACAATGGCTGCCAACTGCTTCTGGGTGGGAGTGGAGTGCTACATCGTTCTCAGGGGTGGGACAGGGGGCCTGGTGTGAGTTGTTGTGCAGGCCTCCCACCCACAAACAACCCTCCCTGGGAGGGTGGCTACCTACCTGTTAGGTGAGGATGAACCATACAATGGCTGACACATGCTTCTGGGTAGGGGGGAGTGCTACATCCTGCTCAGGGATGGGACAGGGGGGCCTGGTGGGAGTTGGAGTGCTGGTTATCTGGACACATACAAACCTGTAAATGTTGGCTACCTTTGGGTGATTCAGATGGAGTGAATGTTACATCTGTGAGACCTGTGTTGGATATTGTGGTGCAAATGAATGTACTTGGGCCTCGGAGATGTAGCTTTGTAGTTGTGCAAGACAGTACATAGCAGTGTAATGGTATACATTTGTTGGTACTTACCAGCCTGCACTTCCACGGCTATTCCTGTGAGACTCTCTGGATGCAGTATGGCAAGCACCTTCCCCTCCCATGCAGTGAATCTTCTTGGTGGAATGGGAGGGCCACCGCCAGTCCTCTGAGCCAGCTCACGGTTCTTGTTCCTCTTCTTTTTTACGACACTCTTCAGGTCATGCCACCCCTTCATGATTTCCTGTTTGGTCCCTACTGCATTGACCTTGTCAACTATCCTTACCCACATTTGAGTTCTGGTGGCTAATGGTGTCTGTTGGAACAGGTTACCAAACAATTATGGTTCTATTCTGATTATCTCTTCTACCATGACTGACAACTCACTCTCTGTGAATTTGGGCATTTTTTGTGGTGCCATGGTGTGATGTGCTAATGTTTTGGGGTGCAGTTGTGAGGGTGGTGGTGGTGGAGGTGGTGTGTGTGTGTGTGTGTGCGTGCTGTTGTGCTGGTGTGATGTGTGCAGGTTTGCCTCTCGTTTGTGCTTTGGTGTTGGGCCCTTCAGTTGTGGAGTATTGCAAAGGATTCTGGTCAGCGAAGGGGCTGGTTTTATGCTCAGCTATGTGGGTGTGTCAAGATGGAGTATTGCTTTCAGGTGTGTTGTGTGGGTTGTCTTGAGATTAGTATTTTTGAATTTGCCATGGGGGTGTTTTTTTTGGGATGTGTTAGGTGTTTTTGGGGGCAGGGCTAGTTTGCTGTGTGCTTTTGGTGGCCTTGTTGTGATTATTTATCGACCGCCATTTTTTTCATGGATTGTCCGCAGCAATGGCTATGCTACAGCCCTTCCGCCAGGACTCCCATTCATCACTCTTTGCGACCGCGGCGGTCGGAAACAGCGGAACGTACTGCGGTCACATCAGGGATATCCTAATTTTCCGTGCCGTCTCTCCGCTGTCCTGGCACTGGTTTGGTGTGTTTCCATCACGAATTCGACCGCTGCGGATGGATTTTTGCCTAATCTGCCCGCTAGGCGGTCTTTGGTGGCCTCGTTCTGCCGCGGTTGGATTTTTTGGATGGTTAATTCTAATCGGACCACCGGTTTTGCCGCGGTACCGGCGGATGGTTGATTTCCGCTACCATGGTGGTCGGGGTGGTTTTCAGACCGCCGTCCTAACAGACCCCATAATGTTTAAACGTGTTAGTGCCTGCCATGCACTGGTGAGAGTAGCTTAAAGACCTGACATTGTTGGTCATGATAAATTGTGTACAATAATATGAGCAATCATTTGTGGGCGACGAGGACCAAACCCAGTTCTCATGCATGTTGGGGCATATTTGAGAACGGTATGTCTGAGTGTGTATAAGGGTGAGTCTGGGCTGTATGTGTGCCCTACAAAGGTAGTGGAGCCACAAGAGAAAGGAGGGATGGGGTAGATAGCAGTTGCTGGCGTGGGCACGGCCTCCGGGGAGTGGGACACAGTCCATTGAAGGTTGAGTTGATCCTATGAGGACCCCAGGCTGGAGGGGGTGCAGCCTAGTTTGGATTCTATGAATGTTAGATATTTTTTCCAATCCGGGGGGCTGGTGGGGGGGGGTGCCCTGGAGTGTTGCTATGTAGCAACTCATATTTGGCCACTAATGCCCCCCAAAGATCTGTAAGCCAGTTATAAATTGGAGGTGCCGAGTGTGACTTCCAAGACATTGCCAGTCAAGGTTTGGCTAAGCAAGGCCTAGGAATGTGTTGATAGTTTTGCGCCATGAATTGCGTATGGTGATGCTCAGTAGAAAATGATGGCCATGTGCTGCGACCGATGTGTCTGTGGCCTTGGAGAGTGTGGCAGCCAGCGCATATGTATTAACATAGCTTCTGGGTTGTGGCAACGAGGAAGTCGTGTACATTTGCACCAACCTGTGAGGAGTAAGGTATGTATGGTGAACGTAATTGAATTGAGTGTATTTAAGTCTGGAATTTGTGGATATTATTTTCTATTGTCTGTTGGTTAGTGTAATTGATAATGCTGCATCCCAGTACTATGTGAGTGTTATTAAGGAGGGTACAGTATCCAATCTTAGAGAGGTATATAGCATGGTAATCACCCGTTTCCCCACGCCATGTGCCAGTAATGTTTGTAGTAAGTCAGATGTCTTGGGTTCGTCATGTGTGTTGCCCCATGTCCTGTATAGTTGATGGATGAGTGACGAGTACACTGAGAATTAACCTGGGGATATGCCATAGTCATCCACCAGTGCCTTGAACCCGCATAAGTTTGAGTCAACAAACAAATCACCCCACGTAGTGAAGCCGACCAATCTGCCATCTCCGGACATGAGACCCTAGTAGTAGGACCAGGGAGTACTCCTACTGGTAGGTCAGGGGCATAGGGTGGTGGCGAAATCCAACAGCTGCAAGCCGTGTACATCAGTACGTTTCTTGTTTCTTCAGTATTATCATTTTAGAGCCGAGTAGCCACTCCAACAACGTGGATGGCCAGATGCCCAGCATCCCAGCTCGGCAGTATTGCGGCCTGCCAGCCACAGCATTGGCCATTGCAGCTGTTTGGCCGCGTTATAGTCTTCATAGTTAGGTGCTCCCAAACTGCCTCCTAATGGAGCATAAAGTTTTGTGAGAGCAACTCTGATTCTGTCCTTACCCCATACTAAAGACTTTAATAGTGATTTCAGGTTACAAAACAACTTATCTGGCAGTGAGAAGGGCAGGGCAGCAAAGAAATACAGAAACCTGGGGAGTAGCAACATTTTGGAGATAGTGATACGTCCTATGGGGAGAGTAGTAGTTCCGTCCAGAACGGCAAGGAGGAGTGAGCATTAGCGATCGCTCTGCCCAGGTTGCCATCATTTAGATCCACTTGTGAGTGATATACATGTACTCCAAGGTACTTGAAGGAGTCGCAGGCCCAGGTGATTGGGGAGTGTGGCAAGTCAGCCCACTGCTCTGGGGTCAGAGGTGCCATTGGGAACAAGAGAGACTTTCCCCAGTTTAGCTTGAGGCCGGAGATGTGCCCATAGCGGTCCAACATTTCCATTAGATTGTGAAACACTGTCTGATGCCGGAGAGATATATGAGTGCATCATCTGAATACAGTGAGATTATATGCCATTGATTGTGCGCTTTAATGCCCCAGGTGGGTGCCTGGAGGCACGGTGCAAAGGCCAAGGGTTCAGGAAGGCGAAGATTATTGGGGATAGAGGGCACCCCTGCCTAGTGCCTCGTTCTATGATGAAAGGTGTCCGACATAATGCGGCCTGTCTTGACTTGCACTGTCAGCGCAGTATATAGAATCTTGATCCATTGTAGGAACTGGTGGCCTATTACCGTAGTGTGCTAGCACTCCCTGCAGGTATTCTCATCCCAAAGTATCGAAAGCCTTTTCTATGTCTAGAGAGGTGATAGTTCCTTTGGCCTGTGGGCCCAGTCTAATAGCGGAAAGAGCCTGCGCAGGTTAAGGCTGGTGTTCCTATCGGGTATAAATCCATTTTGGTCTGAATGCAGCCCCGGTTTTGTCACTTCCAACAATCTTTTAGCCAGCACCTTGCCCAGTATTTTATAGTCCGTATTCAGGAGGGACAAGAGGCAGTACAATCCCATCTGCAGCGGGTCCCTACCCGATTTAAGGAACACCGCCAGTACGACTTCGCGGAGTGAGGGTGGAAGTATGCCCCACTCGTAGACTTCTGTGTACACACGGTGTAGACCAGGGACCAGGTGTGTGTGGAATAAAGTATAGAATTCTAGGGGCCACCCATCAGAATTCGGGGTCATCCCCCTCGCCAATTGTTTGATAGCGTCTGCAATTTTGGTGTCTGATATGGGGGCCTCCAGGGTCGCCAGTATTTCTGCAGGATCCGGGGAAGCATCACTTGCTCGAAAAAGAGCTGCAGTTCCGTCCGATCATGTGGCTGGGAGGCACTGTATAGAGAGGTGTAGTAATGGAAGAAGGCCAACTTAATTTTGTCCTGCCTTCCAGATTATGGATGGCAGTAATGGGTGTTGGATACAAGTCGAACTTCAACAGCCATGCCAGCATCTTAGCTGCCTTGTTCCCCTCTGCGTGTCTCCTGGCTACGTATTTTTAATAATCCAAGGCACACAGTCGGTCTAGTGTTGTTTTGTAGGACAGCCTAGCTTGGTCCAGCGTGGGTGCGAGCTGTGGGATATTGGGTAGCTGGCGCTCGCAGCGTTGGATCTCTGTTTCAAGGGCATCCAATTCCCTAGTAAGGGTCAGCAGGGCACCGTACACTGCTTTGATCATGAGGCCATACAGGATCACTTGAAATGCAGCCCATTCCATCCCGACACAGGATGCCGTACCCTTATTATCTTGGAAGTATGATGTGATAGACTGTGTTAGGGAAGTGTGTAATGGGGCTTCACGCAGTGCCTCCAGGGGTAAGCGCCATGTAGGTATTTTGGGTTTGGATTTTCCCCACAACAGCTGTAGTTGTAGAGGGCTGTGGGCTGATAGTGTGCAGCCAAGATATTCCGCATATGACACTCTTGAGAGGGCCTCGTGGGAACAGTATATTAGGTCTATTCGTGTGTGTAAGTCATGCAGTCCTGAATAAAATTAATATTTCCTATGACTGGGGTGTATACATTGCCATAGGGTAATGGATTGAGCCCCTGGGAATGGACGGCCTCTGCGGCGGACAGATCCAACCAAGGAGTTTTGTTCTGCACCGTGATCAGATGAGAAAGGTGAGGACACAGACAGAGGGATATTGATGATGTGAAATGATCCGCAGGCCCATTCTCCCTCCACGGAAGATAAACTGCCAACAGAGCTAAGAGATTCTGCTCTGTCCAACCGCAAATCCTCTGGGTAAGGAGAGCAAGACTTGGGGACCCATTTCCTTCCTGTCTGTTGATGTATGACCAAACAACCTGGTTGTCGGTTTGGATGCAAATTACCCAAGATCTGATCAATGGGGAAACCTGAGAAGGGCCCTACACACAGCTGCCAACTCCTCCAATTGGAGGATTGGGAGGCCTGAGCTGGCAACCATCTCCATGAGCTGACTGGCGTTGACAATTGGCACACCAGCCCGCCCTGCTGGCATCTGTGGTCACTATGCTAACAGGATAAGGTTTCAGAAGGAACCCCTTCAACAGGTGTTCCCTCAACAACAACCATTGGAAATCCTACATGATTTCCAGTGTCCCTGGAACTAGGATTTTAAATTCCTGTGACATTGGATCCCAATGTTAAAGAAGGTGATGAACTAGAGGAAACAATTCCAAGGGATTATGACCAGAGTCTACGCCATCTCCCCTTGACTCCTCAACCAAGTTCTCACAGAGACACCAAGTGAGTCAGTAATCTGATGTTCCGCTCTTCTGACAAACTCACTTTCCCCAAGTCTGTTTGAATAAAGAGCCCCAATGGGAAGGAGTCAGGTGGGACTTCCCCAAGTTGATAAGAAACCTGTGCTTCTCCAGGGCAGCACCTACGTGCCGAGTATATCTTCTTGTGCCTTAAAGGAAGAAGGAGAAGCAATGAGCCAAGCGTCCAAATAAGGGTAAGCCTAAATTCCTGCAGAATGAATTATACCCACATTGATTGCAAACTGGAGGTATTGTCGGGAACTTGTATGGATGAAAATGTGTAGGTAGGCATCCTGCATTTCTGTTGAACACAAAAAGTCCTTGGGTTTGATCAATGGAATGATGGACAGAAAGGGAATCCATCTTGAACAATCGGCGTGAATTGAACTTGTTTACTCCCTTAAAATTTAGCACTGGACGGTATGCCCCCGAGGGTTTCTGAACAAAATACAAGATTGAGAAGTGGCCCCGACATTTCTCCCTTGGGGGAATTACAGAAATCGCTGCCTTGTCAAGCAGCAACTGTATACTCTCCAGCAGACTGAGGGGCATAATTACAAGGAAATGCCGGAGCGCAGAGCTGCACCAAATTTGGCAGCGCCGTGCTCTGTCATTAACAAGATGCGCCATAATTACAACAATATGGTGCATCCCTGTGCTTTCCTTAGCACTGGCGCTAATATCAGTACCCTACTGCCTACGCAGGCAACCTTGCACCATAGTGCAAGCGTGTCTGCATTGTAGGGAATTATTGTTTATGTGCAGTAAGGTGTCCTTTCCTGCACATTATCAAAAATGGGGATTTGTTACTTCTATGTGTGCTGCATTCTGCAGCACACATTGAAGTAGCAAATCGTCATTATTTAATGATTGTTAATGTGCAGGAAGGGACACCTTCCTATACATAAACAATCATTAATAGTGTTTTGCTCTTTCTACGTGTGCTGTAGAATGCAGCACACATATAAAGAGCAAAAACGAGGAGAAATAAAAGTATTTCTCCTCGTTGCGCCATTCTAATGCCTACTATTGCATGGCGTTAGTTTTTGGCACTGCCTCAGATTTACACATCATTCTAAATCTGGGTCAGTGTCAAAATGCAATGGGTGTTGCGGTGCCACGCCCACAACAACACCCATTTAATGCCCCTTTCACGCAAAGTGATATATGCAAAGAGCCCTTATTTATGAGGCAGTGTTAATGTACTCAAAGTGGCTTAGTGCCGCTCTGTAAATATGGAGACAGGCATTGTGCCACCAAAACATCGCTAAAAGTGACGTTCTGGTAGCACTATCCCCTTGTAAATATACCCCTGAGTCTCTTCAGGGAGTTTAGAGAAACCGGAGTCACTTTGAAACAAGGAGAAGGGGGGGGGGGACAAATCCTGTAACCACAAGATGGTCTCAGATGCTTGGGCTCTGGAGATAGTGTCATCTGCCAAACATGACAAAGCCTGGAGGCGACCCCAACTGGGAGATCTGTGGCATAGTCATGCCTTTGGAGGGGGAGGATGAGGGGTTTGATTGTTGAAACTAGCTTGGTGCTGGGACGGGATTTGTGGAATCCAGGGGTGCCCCGGCCATGACCCCTTCTGTGAAAGGGCTGAGTGTTACCCCTGAATGAACCTGGACAAAAGTCCTTCAATAGTCAAATCCACAGCACCTACCAAAAGGTTTAGGTGGGTTGATCAATTTCTTGTTTTCCACTGTTTTCTTTTTCCAAATCCCCAAGTTCTTGCCCAAACACCTTGAACCGGAGATGGGCAATTTTAAAAGCATCGCGTTCTGCGAGGCATCAGTCTTCCAGGAACACATCCATATATTTCTGTGTGCTGAAATAGGCGCCTAAGAAGCAGCCCCAGAAAAAACATAGGTTAGCAAAGGAAATATCAGAAAGTTAACAGACATGTTGCTCAATTTTTTATTAAATAAATAGGGACTAATACAATATTATTCACTATTAGTATATTACAAAATAGGCAAAAAGTGAGGTGAGTGAAGCCCTCACCGACATCCATAAGCACAAACTGCTTCAGGTCCTGCAACTGATTTTGCCACTGCTGACGCTAGGGGTCGCAAAGGCAGTGCCAGGGGTAACAAGAGTCGCAACAGTGACCCCTGGTGACCCCTAAATGCAAGAGCCGCTCCTCCGCTATGGCAGCCCCACTGCTGCTACCCAGCAGAGGCATCAGTGAAAAATCAAATAATATTATTATCATTTTCTTTTTCACTGTTGTCTTTGCTGGGGAGCTAAGTCACAGGGTGGGAGTGGCGAGGCCATCCTGAGCTTCAGGAGGAGGTATTCTTCATGCGCACTTAGCATGCCAGTCTTGAGTCTTATTTGCATGTAAACAAGCATTGCTAATGCCAGTAGGTCTGGCTTTATATGAATGTTTTATGGTCATTCCGGATCTGGTGGCTCAATGGACTAATGCGTCCACTGCAGGAGCCTGTGTTCGAACTCATGGTCACAGGTTCAAATCCTGGCGGGTCCACTCAGCCTTTCATCCATCTGAGGTCGATAAAATGAGTACCATTGAATTGGGTAACAATAAACATCTGTTATTCAGCGCCAAGATACCTCTGGGTGAACGTGCGCTTTACAAATACACATGTTATGTTATGTCAAGTAATTAGTACAGTAGTAGATATGTATTTGTATGGAAGCAAAGAACTGTACAATAATATTGGTGTAGGTTAAAAGGTCAAGTGACAGGTACAATGTCAAGCCAGACCTAAAAAATCTATGTAGGGTAATGACTGCTTTCCTCCCATCTGTGCTGCTGCCAGAGAAAAACAACATAAAGGATCTTGTTATCTAAGACAACTTAATAGCATTCCCATGTTGTGTATGCCCTATGCCTGTTCAACCATAGCCAACTGGAAAAATAAACTAAATGGACACAGCTGCTGAGGTAACACTTTTTTTTTTGGAAGCACACAACTTCTGCCTAAGCAAAACATGTACTTCTGGCTCCCAAAATGTGGGTGGAGCAAGCGCCTCTCCTAGTAATTCCCATATAATTGTCTGCGGACAAATGCGCTGTCAAGCTGGACCATGAAAACCACAGCAGGTATAAATGGTACTATCTCCCCAACCCAACTTACATATATGGGTTGTAATTTTTTTAATTACATTAGGGCTGTCAACCCGAGCTGAAGTTGGAAGAAAAATGAACTGTGTGCATGAACCACCCACCATGTGCTCTTTATTCATAGTTTAAAATGGCACACATTGAGAATTGGGGATCCGTCTATTGGGCTGTGGTCTGTGTAATGGCCTGATGAGGTTCACGGTGTTTATACATTTTTTTTCTTGTATGTATTTCTCTCTCTCAGCTCTTCGTGTTATAACATAAAAACATAATTCTGTCAATAGATCAGCAGGTGCTTTGCAGAACGTGTTATAAATCAAACCAAGAGTCACTAAAGTGGTTATTTGAGAAGCAAATGAGACAACTCATCTGTATGGACCTTTGAGGTTATGATGATTCTATTGCATGGTAACTAGACACATCCCTTATGCTGGGCCTTTAAGTGCCTGCCACCGGGGATGCCAAATACTGTTCAGAAGGAACTGGTCTTGTTGATAAACTTTGTTGTGAACTGAGATTTTCCTGCAGTGGAGAGAAATATAACATGGAGTAACTCACTGTACAATACTTCTGGCTTCAAAAGCTAATATATTCCAGATTATGTCAAGTGTAGCTATATCATGAAATCCTGTTTCTTTCTTGGTACTAGTATTTATAGGTCAGTAATGTAAAAAAACACAGATTCCGATAAGCAAGGGGCCAGCCAAGTCTAGCTAGAATGCACTTTGTATGTGAGATAACTTGAGATAAGGGAATACCTTTTTAGGTCTCGCCTAGGCAGCGCGCATGCGCTGCCGTAGGAGGGCCTTTAGCCATCGGTCTGCTCCTTTTCAAGCACACTCGTGCTTTTGCTGATATCCACCTTGCGGGAGCGAGCAGCGGCGCGCATGGTAATTGAAAATATATGGCTCTCGCACCGCTACTGCTCGCTCCCCCAAGGTGGATGCCAGCACAAGCACATGTGCATTTGCTTTCTCTTTCGCGGCCGCGGGGCCGTGCCACATTCCCTCACGCTTGTTCATTATTTTCATTAGCCGCCAAGAACTTCTTTTGCGAGTCCACTTTTCATCATTTTTTTGATGTGCTGCCAAGCAGTTCCAGCGCCGCACACCGTGCTTTCAATGCTCTTGCAGCGCCCGTTTCATGATGCTGCTCTTTTTATTTTCAGTACAAGGCTCTTTTCAAAACAACCTCACCTTCTTTTTCAGCCAAGGGCTTGTTATTTATCTACATCTGCCCTGTTGTAATTAAAGCGTGTGATGCCAGCATGTAATGCTGCCTTCTGAGCATGCTGCAGGAAAGAATGTGTAACAGTAAAACATGTTTATTGTCTTGCATGGTCCTCCTTTCTTTAGTAAGAGCACGGTTAACGTCGCAACGTGAACAGAGAGCAAATGTAGAAATAGAGAAGTATCCCTAGGGCACCCAATCCTTGTTTTTAGTCATGGATTCTTAATATTCTGGTGCTCACTTTTGCATGTTTTCATTATAGTAACTTCAGACTGAATTGGCCATTAACACAACATTTTTACACACTTCCAGGATCACACACAAATTTATGTGACACAGGTTACGCCCCAGTTGCATAATGAATGCGTCCACAAGACCACACGCCGTTCCAGTTCGCCGCCGCTGCTCCTGCACCAACTTTAGACATGTCTGCCTCATTAGGCTCATGAAATGTATTTATTTTAAACAGATGCTACTTTTCTGAATACTGTTAAACACGAGGAAAGGACAATTGATTGCTCTCTCAGGTAGAAAGCAGGAAACAGGCAATGTAGCTGGACCTGCTTCTGCTGACAGTCTGTCAAATGTTGAAAGTTAAAAATAATCATTAGAAAAAATGCCTGCTTTTTAAAAGGGTTGCAAATGCTGGAGGTTCTATAGACCTAGTTAAAGTCCTTTTCCTTCCTTGACGATTGGTGTCTCCACGTCACAGTAAGACTGAAAAAAGGTACAGTTCTAAAAATACAATTAATAATGATAATTATTTGAGAGGTCTGAGGAGGTTTGTACCACATTTCAGTTTCTACTCTTGCACGTATGTCAAGTGCTGTTGAGTTTGTGTTTTAAGAGGCAGGGCGATTATGCCATTTACTGTTATATTATATTATATATATATATATATATATATATATATATATATATAGAGCAAAAGCAACAGAGAACTTTGCATAAAGTACTTATTTCATTCGGCAATGCAAACTTGTAATGTACTGCATGGCTAAATACTTATAAGGTCCCAAAGGCGAAACCTATTGGCTATGCCAGTGCTTGTTTTGTCATTGGCACCGACACTGATGACTGACAGTGGAATCCAAACGTAGACATTTCTCATAAAACATATAAAAATGTGAGCACTTATTTAAGAGATACAAGTAACCCACATATTCTGTTGCAAAGCATTTCATGAAATAAAATGTATTATCTTGTCATTCTGGATGTAGTACTTCTTTATACCTCAGCAGCAATATGAAATTGGAAATAATGACGTGAGCACTTCGTAAGGCAATTAAACATAAGCCAATTAAAACAAACCAAAAATGCTTTTACAAATGATCGAAATATGTTAAAAAAATAACATCTTGCACTTTATTCAACTATTGTATTAACATAGGGGAAAGCAACGTGAATTTCCTTCTACCCCAGCTATGCAAACATAACAATGGGATAATGGGAGAACGGAGTGTCCTGGAACGGAGATAACAAAAAAAGTGAGAGAAAGTTGTGATGTGGGTTCACTGTATCGATGGCCTAATTATGATTTTAGATGTTATGTAGAAAGAGTTTGAAATCTGTATTGAAAGACTCAATAATTACAGATCTAATTTGAAATTCCTGTTGTGAGCTATAGGGACAAAACAAGCTACAGAGGCCTCTCCACAACTGCCCCCTTGACCTGCTGTACTGGACCTGCCTGAACCTGCAACTGGACCTCCCTGAACCTGCAACTGGACCTGCCTGGCCTCGACTGGAGTGAGTTCCTGATCCACAAAATGTGCCTGTTAGGTCCTGAACTGTTGTTTTTGCATCAGTTGAGTCCTACAAGAAAAGGAGAAATCCTGAAGTTTTGGGCTCTTCATGATCATGAACGAGTCAGTTGACTCCAAGAACTTGCCATTTGTGCTGACCGCCAATGCAAAGCTTCAGTGAGCTTGATTCTGTGCTACAGCAACCACCAGTGATGACTGGCAATGCAAGACCTTCACTTTGTGCTATAATATTGATAGTCTGCAGTGACCGCCAATGCGAAGCTCCATCAGCAATCGTCGGCGACGCCCATCCTGCTGTTCCCACTACAGCAACCACCATCTGCTCCTCACGCCCTCCTCCACCGTGAAGTGGACTCTTCAAGCTTGACTTTAGAAGGTAGCGTTTTCAGCTGGACTAACCTGGTCCCTCTATCCTGCCCACCCTCTAGTCCAGTCGGCCTGAACTTGTGACTTAAACCTAGTCTTGCATGACCAGATAACTTTGAGTGGCACTTTGTGCTTTGAAGCACTATACTTACTCTAATTCTTTAAAATTGCATATCTACTGAATAGATTTTTGTTGTTTTTGGTGTCAAATAATTAATTACAACTCTATTTTTCTATTTTTGTTGTGGGATTTTTCTTGTGCTGTATTTTCACTTTATTGCTTTTTGTCTGTTGCATAAATACTTTACACACTGCCTCTAAGTTAAACCTGACTGCTTTTGTGCCAGGATACCTGAGGGTTAAGCACAGTTTAATTTAGTGACAAGGATCGTGGCCCTTGCTTGAAAAAGGCTCACACACCCTTCAACCAACAACACCATTTTTCACACTAACCATGGAAATAAAAGGGGCGTGGTTTGCTAGCCGAAGATGGCGGATGCGTGAGCAAAGAGCTCCGCACCGGCTTGCCATTTATCAATCCAATACCGGAGCAATCTCTAGCCGGGATGCCCTGAGGTGGTTGAGACGGGCCCAGAGTGACACCACTGGGGCGATCTTCACGGTTGGGGGAGCCGTGCTGGTGGCAATGCCGAGGGCATGACTAGCTCGGGGCTTGCTCTCTGAGGCCCTGACGTGAGGACGCGCATCGGAGAGGAATCCCGGAGAGCTGCCCTGCATCGCAAATACCTGAAGGCGGGACGGCTGGCCCAAGTGGCCCGCTCGGTGCTGTGGCAGCTGAGGATCGGGCGATCCCTGAGAGACCGGCGGTTGTGCACATTGTCACCGTGAGGCCTGGGGGAAGTTGCGATGCTGCTGTGCCGGAGGCTTGGAATGCTGGCTGGGCCCTGCTAGAGGAGGAGACCTGAGGCAACCACGAGCCAGTGAGTGTGGGCTGCGCACTTTCGGGGCCTAGATCGAGGCCCGCTAAACCTCTTGTTGGACAGGGAAATGAGGTTGCCTCCCTGTCCCTTGTGGATCCTGCCGCCCTGGGACTAGAAAGCACAACGGAGCAGCCCTTGCACTCGGGGAGAGCCTGATCGATACCAGGCCCTCGCCTTTGAGGTTTGATGTGGCAGCTGCACCTCTGTGGGGCGCCCTGGGGAGCAGCCTTGAGTGGGGGGGCCTCTGAGGTGAGACACCGTGAGGCGGGGGCCCCCGGACCCTTGACGACATCCCTGCGGCAGGCCCTGACAGGCGCAGAGGTCTGCTGGGGCCAGCTGAGGACTGCGGCTTGCGGCAGAGGGGCTGCTGCTGTGGGGCCTGTGTGAGACCCGGGGAGATAGCCGGGCCTGAGAGAAGCGTCCCGGCCGGGCCCTGGCTTGTGAGGAACTCCAGCTTAACAGGGCATAGGGAAGATCCTTGCCATGGCTTTCGGGGGCTAGGTGGGTGCCCGGAGATAGTTCTGAGGGACAGTGAGAGATGGCCAGAACTCTGTACAATCGCCCCTGTATGGGAAAGAGACGCACCTGGAGTGTTGGCTGATCCTGCAGCGAGCCGGGTGCCTGTACAAGGGGGTGAACCCCGGGGCAGCCTGACTGGTGATTGCGGCCTACATAGTTGTGCCCTAGAGAGTCCCCACCCCACTCTTGGGATGGAAGAGGCAGCACAAGGAGAGGAGAGGGTACTGTGCAGGAGCAGGGTAAATATGCTGAACCGGGGCCATCTACTGCAGGTGGGGGCAGACGATGATTCCCCTCTGATAGTCCAATGTCTTCTGGTGGTATATGCACACTTGTGCAACGGCCCTTGGGCCTGGGAGCGCGGTAGGTGCCTGAACCCCCTCATCGGCCCTGCCCCCTTGGAGGCCCACATTGAAATCAGGTGCTGGTGTAGTCCGCACCCGGACTTAACGGAACACCCTCGGGTGACGTTACCACAGGGCTCCCACAGACTTCCACAGATTGGTTCCCACCTGACCCATGGAGCTGGGCAAAGCTAGGGGGAAACAAACAGGAGCTACCTGTGAGAGCAAGTGCAGGGCAGCCTGGAGACACAACCAAAAGTGGACCCCATCTAACAGCAACTATCCAAGATTCTCAAGGCCATCTCCGATACCAAGGCAACGTTGCACCAGAACATCAGCACAGTGTTGGCGGGCCTGGGGCTTCTTCGCGCAGAGCACCAAAACTGAATGAAAGGGTGATGGTGGTGGAATCAGGCCTCGAAGGGCTGGCCCTGGCACAACAAACCTTGACTCGGCAAGTGGCAGAACTTACAGACAGTGTTCGGATCCCGGAACGCAGGGCAGAGGATGGAGAAGGCCGTAGCAGGCGGAACAATATATGGATCCTTGGGCTGCCAGAAGGGAGATATGGTGACATACTTGGAGCCGTGGCCCAGTACGGTGGTGGCCCCGGTTGCCCTAACACAGTTCTATACCTCTAGGAGAGCGCATCGGGTGCCGGCCCGCCAGCCGGCGCTGGCCCGTCCTCCGTGACTGGTGGTTGCTAGGCTCCTGCACTACAGGACAGGAATATTTTGTTACAGAAAACTTGAACGGAAGGCCCTTTTACAGTGAATAATAGTAAAGTCTCAATGTTTTCAGATTATACCCTTGAAGTCCAACGGAGACAAACCTCCTTCCTGGAGGTTAAGAGATCCTTAAGGGAAGAAGGCCTCCAGTACTCCCTCATGTTCCCTGCCTGTCTCCGTATAGTCCTTGTCGGCAAGACCCACTTCTGCAAAGACCCCAAAGAAGCCTGGGACTGGATTGAGGTATATAGAACCAACACCCCCCGGACAACACAGGGAAGACTCCCTGCATCTGAAAACCACAAACCCAGAAAACGATCCAAACGGAGATCTGTGCGCACCCTGACAAATAAACCAAGTCCCTTGCAGACTGAGCGTGAGTGAGCAGAGGCATTGCAGGCAGTTGCCGAGATTGTTTGTGAAGGGGGTTCCCCATCAGAGGTGGAATTGCGATCTCTCAAGGGGACCTGAGGTTCAGATTCAGACTCGTCTGACAAAATCGACCTTGATGTGCCAGTGGTGACCCCGAAAACTTCATATGAGGTAATATAACTGGGCCCTATACCTGGGGCGGCCATAGCCCTGGGCACTCTGATGAGGCCAACATTGCCTTGAATCATTGAAAAATAAAAACAAAAAGGATAATAACTGGGCTGAAAGAATTTTGAGTCACCCCTGCAAGAGGCACCCAGGAGCATAACACATTCCTCCACAGCCCCCACAGTGCGGGGGGCCCCCAAGCTCCAGGGGGCTCCCTCAGCACAGCACTTCGGTTGGAGAGCTCCTGATACAGTCCGGAGGGGGCCCCTCCACGTACCTTGCAGGGGGGCCCCCTCAATTATTGTTACGCCACTGAAGGCACCTTACCGTGCCACACCACATAACACTGCTTCGCACTTCCCTGTCCGTTAATTTGTGAGGCCGCGATCCCATAAAGGCTCTTGCTGTGGCAGGCTTGGGCCTTTACTGAACTCGAAAGATGCATTCACGGTTTGGGCAGATGGCTGTTGCCGGCATGCTCTGGGGAGTTGTTGACTGTTGGGATTTTTTGTATTTGATTGGTTCTGTTTCTAAGACATGTGTGGGCATGCTCTTTCACTTCTCCTGGGTCTGGGGCAGGGTGGGGGTCACAGGAGGGGGAAACCAGAATCACTTAAAATGTTGACACCTAACAAGGAATTGAAATTCCTTACCTGGAACATTAGGGGGATGGGGTCGATGTCTAAACGACATAACATTTACAATTATCTGAAAAGACGAGGTGCATAGATAGCCCTCTTACAAGAGACACATCTTATCCAGGGTGAAGTAGATAGGCTGCCATGGCGATGGAGGGGGCAGATATTTCCCACTACATTCTTGGCTGGTCTCTTTTGAAGCAACACGTACCATAAGAGATAAGGAAGGCAGGTGTGTCCTGTTGGCGGGAAGACTTTTGGGCCCGGAAATTATGCTGGGCTGCCTTTATGTCCCGAACCATGACCAGATAGCCTACATGACCGGTCTCTCTGCTCAGTTGGCGGACATAAAGGTGGGGCATGTGCTCTTGGGAGGGGATTTCAATTGTGTGGCAGACGTGGTACTTGACCGCTGCCACCCGCCCCTGTTGGGAGCGCAGGCCCATCTAACAGCAGCAGGGTTGAGGGAGTGGATGGCACATTTGGAGTTGCAGAACCTTTGGAGGCTCCAACACACAGAGAACAGGGAATACTCCTTTTATTCCCCCATACATCAAGGTTAGATGTCTTCTGGTGCTCTAGGGTGTTAGCACTTCCATCAAACACACGGAATACCTGGGTCGGACATTCTCAGACCATAGCCCTCTGTTACTGACATACCAACTCTATGGGCATAGACCCCCGATCCCCATGGGGAGACTTAATCCCCTGTCACTGGGAGATGTGAATCCCTGCAAACCCTTGTGGGTACGTTTTTTGTGGATAATTCACACAGGACATCCTCAGCACTGGTGGATTGGGAGGCATTCAAGGTGGTGGTGAGGAGGCACTGTATGGGACAAACAATTGGTAAACAGATGGAAATCCACCGAGAGCTCCTGGCCATTGAGGGAGAACTGCGCACGCTGGATAACATGCAGGGAAGCAGGGTACGAACACATTCACGCCTACGTTCTGCACGCAAACAATACGATGAGCCCCTGGAGAGACTACAATCCCATGACTA
Source organism: Triturus cristatus (assembly GCF_964204655.1). Classification (NCBI taxonomy): domain Eukaryota; kingdom Metazoa; phylum Chordata; class Amphibia; order Caudata; family Salamandridae; genus Triturus; species Triturus cristatus. The sequence goes on from NC_140582.1 coordinate 505,325,546, forward strand.
CAGGGCATACGTGGATAGAGTGCAGGGAGATGAAGAGAAGGCCGGCTGCTTACTGGTGTGGTTAATTAAACCGGAGACCCAGGGTGCCCCAATCACCCACATCCAGACAGATATAGGCACAACCGAATTTGATCTGGATAAGATTAACGGGCTATTCCAGCGTTATTATGAAATGATGTATACCTCCCCCCAGGCTGACCTTAGCGCATTCCTGGTTCTGTTGCACCTCCACACTCTAGATGAACATGCTGCGGACATCGTGGGTAGCCCTGTAACTATACAGGAGATCCGAGGGGCCATTGCATTGATGGCTAATGGTAAAACACCAGGCTCTGACGGCGTACTGGCAGAGTTCTATGCAAAATAAGTCTCTGAACTGGCCACACCTGGTGTCTTTGTATGCTGAGGCTCTGGATTCAGACAATTGCCAGACTCTACACAGAATGCAGTTGTGATCCCGCTCCCCAAGACGTCAGGCTCAGACGCTGGAGTAAAAGTCTTCAGACCAGTAGCGGCTCCTGGTGGGAGTGCTGCGGGGTGGTGGGGCGGGGCAGGGCAGGAACAGGGTGGGAGTAGTAAACTACGGCAATGGCCGAACAGAGGTAAGTAAACAAATAAATAAATAAAATGAATTTCATTGCGCACGCTGCATTGTCAAATGCGATGCAGCGCGCGCAACGAAATTTGTTTTATTTATTTATTTGTTTACTTACCTCCGTTCGGCCGTGTTCCGTAGTTTACTACCCCCCACCCTGCTCCTCCCCGCCCCCCAGGACACCCACCAGGAGCCGCTTCTGCTTCAAACCCCTGTCTATGCTGAATACCAACTTGAAGATATTTAGCAAAATTCCAGTGACTCGCCTGCTCCCGCACATGCAACAGTTATCCCCTCCCGTAATACCTCATACAATTTGCAGAGATTATACTTCGTACTCTATCACTCAGAGGCAAGGTCCCTCTCACATGCGGCTTTCCTACCAGTTGACCTGGAAAAGACATTCGATACAGTGAGCTGGACCTACTTACTTGAGGTCATGAAGATACTGGGGTTGGGAGAGGGATGGATGAAATGGGTGTGACTACTATATACCCGCCCGACAGCATGGCTTAAGACGTGCAGGAATATCTCCTTACAGTATGTGATTACACGAGGCACCCGCCAGGGATGCCCCTCATCCCCGCTTTTGTTTGCGCTGGCGGTGGAGCCCTTAGCTGCTCTTTTCTGTCAGGGTGGTGATGGACTGGGACTGAAGTTAAGTGGCAGAACTCATATTGTCTCGTTGTATGCGGATGATCTATTGATTTTCCTGGGTGACGTTGAGAGAGAAGCAGAGACTGCTTTCAGGCTACTCGATGCTTTCGGGACTCTGCGGGTTTGCGGGTCAACAAGGGTAAAACATACTTGTTTCCTGTGGCCGGAGCTTTGCTTAGACATCCAGATCTCCCTGTCGACCTCAACTGGGCTCCTGACACATTCAAATACTTGGCTGTTAGAGTTTTCCAATCAATGGATGATTTGAAGGCGGGTAACCTAGATAAAGCAATTCAATCGCTGCGGTCCAGTGTAGCTTTTTGGAGCTCACTGCGGCTCCCTATAACGGTCTGGGTCTCCCTGACCAAGATGGTCATGCTGCCTCGCCTCTTATATTTCTTTGCTAATTTACCAGTGCTAATGCCCGCGGCTTCGTTTTGCCTATTAGATGCCTTGGTGCAAGACCTTATCTGGGTAGACAGGAGACGGAGAGTGTTGTTATGAATCCTAAGGCGTCCCATGAGAGAAGGAGGACAGGGATTGCCGGGTTTTGAGTTCTAGCTGTTGGCAGCACACTTACAGTAGGTGGCTCAATGGTTGGAGGGAGTGAATCAGGAAGGGACCTTCCTCATGGAGCCAAACCAGTGTTCACGCCTCCTGCTGGCAAGGTTCCTGAATCGGGCAACTAAGGTCCCCTACAACACGACACTGCAGACCACAGCTTTGCAGTGCTGGAAACGGTGTATGACTAGACTACCAGATGCCACGAGATACTCCCTGGAACTACCGCTGGTGGGGCTGCCTTACGGGGTACAGCAGTCGATCCTTGCCGCTGAGCAATTGACCGCCTGGACGGAAGCGAGATCAAAACAGTGGGGGACTGTTACCAGGACAAAACCTTACTCCTTTTTGCGGAACTGGTTGACGGGTGCGGACTCCCACCGGGGCAGTTCCTTACATACGAGGTGCTTGTCCAGACATCCAGACGGTTGTGGGGCACGGCCATGGTAGAACCAGAAACCCATGCAGTGCTGTACTCTCTGGTCACACTGGGAACTGCGGGCCACCAAATCAAATGGTTTTACGCATCACTACTCGAGGCTTCCTTGACCCCACTGTTGCAGCTGAGAGGCAAATGGAAAGTGAATTCACTGATACAGAGTGGAATAGAGTGTTGGAGTCCCCCAAGAAAATCTCTTGTAATACTCGATTAAAATATATCCAATTTAACTTCATACATATGTCATACATGACTCTTCATTGCCTTTTTGCCGCCTTTGGGGGGGAGCCGAGAAGCTGCCTGAGATGTGGTCGGTTGGATGCAGACTTCTTGCATATGACTTGGAACTGTGGAAAACTACACACCTTTTGTCAAGCAGTGCTGTCCAAGATTAATGCCACGCTGAGGCGTGCCCTCAACTTAACGCAGAGGTATGTTTGCTTGGACTGTGTCCTCGCCCACCCAAATGCAAAGTTGGAAACAGGTTTATGGACCTGGCTTTAGTGTTGGCCAGGAGACGAATAGCGTAACTTTGAAGCTGTCTGTAGGACCATAGGTTGCTACCTGGACCCAAGAAGTGACCGAATGGGCTAGGGCCGAGGCGGGTAGAGCACTATATAGAGAATAATTAAAGGGCTTGCACCAGCATCCAATTTCAGAACTCTGGAAAGATGCTTTATTTGTTTGGGAGCACCTGAGCCATTCCAATAGTACGGACAAAGATAGTGAAACCTCTGCAAACTGGGCCTGGTCTCAGTGGAGATGGAGAGGGACTGTAACTCCCCTCGCACCCCTCCCCTCCACCTGTTTCATCCCTAGAGGACACATCACGGAATCACATGAGCGCACTAGATGCACTCATTAGTCAGGCTCGCCTGGATTTTGACTATTATGACTACCATCCCCAAAGTCTCTTGATCTCCTTTTGATGCCCCCCACCTGCGTTCGTTGAGTTCTCCGGTTCATGTACTGTTGGTTTACAGTAAATAAAAAAAAAATCATATATGACTATTCCCTGGCAGCAGAACACTTCCTATCTGCTCGCAATGACTCCAGAGTGGGGTAGACACCCTACATCCTATGGAGAAACGTCATGGAAGGCGCATGTTCTGTCATAGCTACAGATAATTCCTAAGTAAGTGGGAAGGCGTTACTATACACTAAAGGTTCTCCCTGCATACACCCAATGGTAGTAGACTGCTTGTACAAGTACTGTCGGACAATGCCCTCATAAACTATACCTCAAGTGTTGAAATGACGTGATAATAAATGAAAATTTTTCATTCTGTAATGGAAAAGATGTTTATAAAATGCAAATAAAAATACTTTAAAAAAAAACATGGAAATAAAATTAGCAACTTGCTTGTCAGTGAGTTTACTTGCTACATCCTCACACACATATTAGAATCCCAATCCCAAATTGCTTGAGGATTGAGCTATATTACTAGCAGGCACCTGCAAATATATGATGCAGCTTAAGGTCATATATCCAAACTTGGATCTTGACAACACATACATAGAAATCCAAAAATTGTGAGAGGACTTTAAATGACATGAAGATCACAAATGGTTGATTAATTCTTCAAGGCAATGAACCAAAGGCTTGAAAAAGTTGAGGAAGAGATCAAACAGAGTAAAAAGAAAAAAATCATGAGAGAAAAGAAATACTCCGCAGGTGGTAGAATTCTAATTTTCACAAGAAGATTCAACATAATAAGAACATTTTTAAAACCATGTTAATGCACAGGTAACAACAACAGATCTCACTGAATTTCTGAAATGTATGCTGACTCTGATACAAGGGAGGGCCTATCTGCAAGTGGCAACAAACAACCTTTTTAGACTAATGTTGCCTAATCCTTCTGGACAGGAGCTTGGCAACAAGAGGGGCAAGAGGAAAACCAAGAAGAAGAGGAAGATGCAAAAAAGGAAGAGAATATGACAAAGAAAGATTTGCTGGCACATCCAAAATAGACACTGCGCTGAACTGGAAGGCACAGACAGAACGGTGCCAGATGTCATAGGGCAAAGAGAAAAGAGACTGATGACCATCAATCTGTCCTTCTGTATTCTTAAAGAAACAAAGACTGTGACACTGGAATTAGACCCAGCTTTCTGCCTCATCTCAGATTTTGACTAGTGCAAGAGTAAGATTGACTTATTCATGTTTTTGCAAACAAATTAAAGCTTCTGAAATCACATGAACACAGTGACAACCAGTGGCCATACAGGATTGACCCTATGCAACCTAAGACTTCCACCATGTATATTAGCTGTGTTGAGAATCTGAACACCTTGTACATGGTAGAGAATGACCAGAATATAAACTCTGAGGAAAGAACAATTTCAAACAAAATTGTTATTGTTAGAAATGGAGTTGCAGTTAGATAGGAGTAGTCAAGTGGATTCAAATTAAAATCCAAATTCAATCCCTTGTTTCCCCCATCACAACATCGATGTCTTTAGTGATGTAGTGGTCAAGGACCTAAAAATCATAATCAAGAAAAATCTAATCATTGCAACAACATAACCTTAGCTCAAGGAAATGCTATTAAAACATTAAAGAATGACACCACAAATATAATCAAACCCTCAGACAGGGGAGGAAACATGGTCTTGTGGGGGCGGGTGTAGATGCATATCATAAGAAAGTACAAAGCCAACTTCACAACACTGACCATTACATGCCACCTAATACCATCTATCTTGATTTAGTATGGAACTGGAAGGAGGTAGGATGGTTGGACATTGATGAATATTGTTTAAAAAAAAAGGAGAAACCAAACTGTGACCACGTGAGCTCGGCAACTACTCAGGGTAGATATAATTGGCGTAAACTTTATTTAAAACAGAATCATTTGTTAAAAATAGAAAGAAAGTCGCATTTCAGTCCTTAACAGCGTTTCCCTCTCTGTTTCAGGTCCTCTGGAGTTCCTTGCCGCCAGCACCCTGGTGAAGCCACGTCCCTCCTGGGATGCAGCAGGGTTCTAGAATCAGCTGGCGGGTAGGAGACTCCACTCCTGCCGATGCTTTTCGCTCCTCACCCATGACGCTGGCTTCCTCAGGAACTGGTTCGTTGCTCCGTTCTGTTGTTCCCCTGGCTCCTCCGTTTTCTTCTTGTTCCCCACTCCACAGATGCAGCTTTTTCCCTTCTTGTAGCTGTTTCCGAGACGCCGTTCATTCCTGTCTTCCTCTTCCGGGTCACGTGGAGAGACGGGACTCCTCTCCTCTGGCTGACTTCTGGGACAGGCAAGGACGAATGGTCCAGCCTCGGTCTCCAGTACTCCCTCTGGTTGGTGACACAAACACTCCTGTCTTTTACCTTCTTCCCAAAGTCCAAATCCTAATTAGAACACTGGGAAAACCCCAAGTGCCCTCCAATGAGAGCCTATTAGAGAATACTGTTATGTCTTAATTATTTTATGATTCCTTTTGACCTCAAACTTGCCTCAAACTGCAAAGACAGCACTGAATTTTTAAAAAGGATCACATGCATTCAGTCAGAACCTAGCTTCCTACAAGTCACCCTAGATGTAACTACCCTATACACATATATTGCATATGATCAATTAATTACAGCATGTAAATACCCCTTACAAAGCAGACCTTTACATTTCTATGACCATAAACTGGTAGATTTGGGAAACACGCGGACCTTTGCTTGATGTGGCTATGCTACATCAGTGACCTGCTCATCAGCTGGTACAGAAAGAAAAATCAGGCAAAAGAATGTGACCATTTACTAGGGAGAAAGGCCTTGACTTGGCTTTTACCAAGTAACAGGGAGATCAATTTTCTGGACATTCTTGAGAAGGTCAATGGAGACACACTAGAGACTACCCTATACTAGAAATTGACTGAGGGCAATACTGTCCTACATGCTCGGAGTCAATATTCCATTAAACTAAAATGCAGTATTCACCTCATCCTTGTGTATTATTTGACTGTTATGATTGCACTTTGTTCTGTTGGCCTAAAGTTACTCCTTCTTGTACCTTCTTAATTACCTTTTTGTTTGATCTATATGAATCCTGTTTCTTACTCAACTGTAAAGTGCTCTGACACCCAGAGAGGTTATGTTTGTGCTATATAAACTTTTTAAAATAAATTAATTAATCAGAACTAACCTAAGCATGGAGGAACTGTTCCACTGATCTGTCTATAAGCCATGAAAAGGCCAATACAGTAAAGCGATTTACAGAGACAGGTTACCCTACTAATGTGCAGGAACACACTAAACAGAAGATGAGTACTAAGCAAAGGGATGGCTTGCTTTAACCAGGTTGAAGGTAAGAACTCTTCCAGCCGCCTCATATTTATTATCACTGTTGGACTTGGCCCTTTTTGCAGGGTCATCCCTGAACTTTTTACCTTCCTTCTATATTTTTTCTGACCTGTTGTTGGCTGTTTTATGACTCTGGGCACTTTACCACTGCTGATCAGTGCTAAAGTGCATATGCTCTCCCTATTGTAAATTATTGTACGAATTAGTGATTCCATGATTGGTTCGTTTGGTTTACCTGTCAGACCCTAGTACAGTGCACCAGGAGTGCCCAGGGCTTGTAATCCAAATACTGCGTGTGGATTTGCAGCACTGGTTGTGCCTCCCACAGAAGCAGCCTGTAAAAGTGTGTCTAAGGTCTGCCATTGCAGAGCCTGCGTGCAGTCTGGTACTGTCATGCTGACTGGGCAAGTGCACCCACTTGCCAGTCCCTAAACCTTCCCTTTTCTTCATATCAGACACCCCTATGGTAGGCCCAAGGGCAGGGTGCATTGTAAGGATAAGGTAGGACATGACCTGGTGTGTGTGGCATGTTCTAATAGTGAATTACAGCAATTTTCGTTTTTCACTATTGCAAGGCTACCTGTTCTCCATAAGCCAGAATGGGCAGTTTGGTTATTACATTTTATAATCCTAACTGACTCCGGGAACATGGTAGAAATTCGAATTTAGTATGCCTGAAATCAGGATGATAAAATACATCTTCTAGTAAAGTTGGCTTTAACATTCTGTGTTTGAAAATGCCACTTTTAGAAAGTAGGCATTTTCTTGTCTAACCATTTAAACCTGCCTCTGCTAGGTTGTGTGTATTCCTTTGTCTGGAGTTTGAGTGACAGGGCTGGGGAATTCCAGGAGACCGGGTGAGGTGCCCCAGTGGTGAATAGAGAGATCTGCATCTAGTTGGGTGGGAGGAGTTGCACCTGGGACCTGAATAGGGCCTTGCCTGTCTTCCACAATGCTGGCTCCACCCCCTGGGGAGCAGCTGATGTCTCTGCCCTGCACAGTGAATGAAGAGAAGGAATCCTGTCAACAAAGTGCTCCAGTGCTGTACTTGCCTTCCACAATGCTGGCTCCACCTCCTGTGGGGTGTCTAATATTTCTGCCCTGCACTGTGAAAGGAAAGGAGAAGTCTGGTAAACAGAGTGTTCATGAACTGGTTTGGCCCCTCTGCCTTCAGAGGACAAAGGATTTCTGGGTATTTATATTGGGACCCTGATCCCAAGAATTTAGATCACTTTGGGAAAACAAGAAGAACCTCTGCTGAGGGAGGAACCAGAAGAAGCTGAGGAGGACACTATCCCTGAAACTGGGGGATTGGCCTGCTGTGGTTGCCTTACTGCCAAAGAGAGGAGAAAGGAACTTTGTGTGTACTTTTGCTCAACTTGTGAAGGATCTCCAAGGGTTTCGAAAAGTGCTTGCCTCCTGCTGAAGTCTCAGGAACAACAGACTTCACCCCCCAGCTCCCCAAGGTTCTTTGGAAGTGCCTGCTGCTGTTCTTGGGCCTTCTGAGGGACTGCGTGTTGCAAGGAGCTGGAAGCTCGACCCAAGAAGGAGAAGCATGCCGCCGTCGGAGCTGCTGTCGTCGAGTCTCCTAAAGTGTGTCGCCGCTGCAGCATCGAGCGGAAGCGTCTCGCATCATCCAGGAAGTGTCTCGCAACGCCGAAGAAGCGTGTCGCCTTCGCAGCCATCGTAGCTGACGCATTGCACCGCATCAAGAGAAGAGTCTTGTATCGAGGAAGAAGCGTGTCGCCATCGCAGCCATCGTAGTTATCGCATTGCACCGCATCAAGAAAAGCGCCTCGCATCCACGGAGAAGCGTGCCGCCGTCGGAGCTGCTGTCGTCGCAACGCGTAAAGGGGTGTCGCTGCTGCAACATCGCATCGAGCGGAAGCGTCTCGCAAACATCGGAAAAGAGTGTCGCTGCCAAGGCCTCTGTCGTCGCATCACGTAAAGTGTGTCGCCGCTGCAGCTGAAGCATCGAGTCGAGTCTTCTCGCAACATCGGAGAAGCGTGCCGCATCTGGAAGATCTTCACGTCTTTATTTCTTTGCACCAAAAACTTTAATCGCATCAACATCGTTGCAACACTTTTGTTGCCCTGCGTGTCGAATCTAAAAGGTCCATTTACTTAAAGTGTCGCATTTAAGAACTTAAGAGAACTAAGCAAAATTCTACCATCTAAAGTAGCAGTATTGTATGTTTTTGTCGTTTAATGGTCTTGTGGTAAATCTATATAAAGAATACTTATTTTTTATATAAAACCTGTGTGGTGTCCATTTGTAGTGTTGTCACTTGGTTACTGTATGTGTTCACAAATGCTTTACACACTGCCTCTGAGATAAGCCTGTCTGCTCGTGCCAAGCTACCAAGGGGGTGAGCAGGGGTTATTTTAGGAGTGTACCCCCCTTACCCTGACTAGAGGAGGAGGTCACTATTTGTCACAAGTGCATACCTGTGCCAACTAGAGACCCCCAAGTCTAACAATCACCTACCAGATCCCGGTACATATGTAGAATGCTAACCAAACCCTGGTCTATCCTTAGGTAACAAGCTTGAGAAGCATCCTTTAGTCTCATACTGCAGGTCTAAATCAATGAAAGATCTGTTGGTTCAAAAGTGATTATAAACCTGTGGAGAAGAGTGGGTGGTTGAAACCAACAGAAGATTGTATGTGTGTGATGGATGCAAAGGGTGTAAGACCATCATAAATGTGAAACAGTACAAATTACCCGATAGGCACAAAAAAAAGAATCAGGAAAACTTTCAATTGAAATTTGGATTACTGTAATTGGCTGCTTGAATGTCCCAATCGCCTAAGATAGCTGGGTAGAACTAATTTTACATCAAAGAAGGTAGTACTGCAACACCTCGGAGTAATAAAGACTAAAGATCATACTTATACAGTTGTTAGACATTTTCAGGAAGTTCACAATGTGAATACTAGGGAAACTAAGCTTCTTTGGCATTGATAGAGTTGTACCCCTCAGAAGAGGATGAGATAGAGTGAAACCGTTATGGCAACTAGAATCAAAATATCTATCAAACATCCAGAAAGACTTAACATTGATGAGGAGCCTGTGTCACATCTCATGTGCACCATACCAAGGTACTGCGTCCCATAGGAATTCATAACTAGCCCACACATCTGGGAATGCTGCTCATGATGCTGTACCATGGTCCAATTTGGAATTTTATCAGCCTCATCCATGTATAACATCATGTTGTGTAATCAATCAGCTGTACACTGAACAACTACGTGTAAGGATGTAGCGAGTGAACTCACTGACAGGCAAGATTTAGCCCTCTATTTATTATCATACACACTACCATGCTGAAAGCATTATGTGCCAAAATATGTGTTACTTGTATCAGCAAAACATTGTGCAACTTTTTTCCCTTCTAACAGTATTTCTTCACTTCAATACTGGCAACTCTTTTCCGTTCTAACAGTATTTCTTCACTTCAATACTGGCCATACTGACATAAGTATTGTCTCATAATCATCAGGTGAATGACTGGCAAACAACCTTAATCTTGTAACTTGTTATTTCAAATATATAACATTGTGTCCTTTTAAATTTAAGGAGCTAATAGAGCAATTATGCGATTAATGAAGAGTTATCACTTCTATGTCTATGATAGCCTTTTATCTATATTTTGTTTGGGCACCGCATAGTCTTAGAATGAGGAAGGTGCTGCTCACCAAAAAGCCTCACAAATAAAGACTTCTTTGCACTACAACACCTTGAGGTGGGGTTTGTACAATTTGGTTAATTTTTGGGCCTACTACGATATACAAAATATATTTTATAAATTAAAAACATAATAAAAATATATACTTTAAAACAAAAATTAAAAATCATAACTATAATATATACATACAATAAAAGTAATAAATAAACATGAATAATAGAATACAAATAATAGTTACTAATCAGAAAACTATCTAACAAAAATATTACAAAATTCAATAAAAATAAAATTGCTCAAAAAAGAAACATTACACAATAAATAATTAAATTAAAATTAAAATTACTTTAAAAATTACATTATAAATATGTATGTGAAAAAAATAAAGCAAATAGGAAATTTAAATAAAAAAGAATTAGTCTTTGGAGGGGCCAAATTCACTATTAACACTCTTTCAATTCATTATTCTTTTTTATTGATCATACTGCATTACCGGACTTCACCAATATGCATGCTGAATGTGCAGTTGTGTCAAACTCCCTACCTATTTATTTTGCTTGTATTTTGTGAAGACATGCAATTCCACCACGTTTGATGTCATTTAAGCAAACTGAAACCCAAGGGAGCACCAATCACTTACACTTCTCTAGCCATACAGATATAATAAGCAAAATATGAATATTCATAATTTAATTTCAAATTAATATTAATAACTTAATCTCCAGTGAAAATATTCACAGCTCCGAACCACTATGCACAACTTTAACAATGTCGATTCATTGTTTAAAAAACATTCTGTCAATGAAAGATTAACAAATCTGAGTATTTGAATTCCGTTCAGAGCCTAATTCTAGCTACTCCTTTCAATTGGTGTGTGAGTTTTTCGATTATGTTTACTAACCATAACTTTATTTTAACTGATCTTTTCAGTGGAATTTCAAATTCCAGCTTGCACACATGAAACAGGAAGTGCAAAAATAATAGGCAGAGGTGAAGTTTCCTATTGGAGGTCTGAGAGCTTGACATGAACCTAAAATGCATTTCAAATTACGTAAATGGATGCATTGATCATTTTAATTGAGTAAACAAAATTATGCCTAGGGTCATGTGGATGATTAAGGGATGCGTTTATGTTGTGATTTTATCCCATAATGCACTGGTTTCGCAGGCTGAAACCTGGAAATCTGCAAACTCAGAAGTCCACCTCAAAAACAACATTGGCAGAGCAAAGTTCCTGATCTGATCTTGCAAACTCAGACTAGAATTCTCAGACTCAACATGTTTGTCAAAAACTTGGAATTGGACAAAACATGATTGTCCTTCCACTCCCTCAAAATAGTTAATGTGTTCCAGAAAAAAGACCCTGCCTTTGTATATCTTATTCTTTCTGTTTGACTCTCAGTAGCATACACATCTCACGATGGAGTTCAAACTGATCTACAATATGGCTGCTAGTGAACTGAAGGGAGTAGGTATTTGTGAGGAGAAGCTAGGTGAGCCTCCACAGAGTAAGGCTACAATGATAGAGAGAGCTGTTCCTTGTGGAGATGCTGCTGAAAAGGAATAGGGTGTGATATGTATTGTGATAACATTAGTGGCATTGATGGTGTCAACAGTGATGTCATGTATAAGGTGGCGGGCACTTAAGTTGGGGCTTTTGGTTTTGTTTATTGATTTCCAAAAGCATAATCTCAAGCATATTTTTTTAAAGAATTCTGCGGGTTTTTTAAACATATGTTCCAATCTTTTATGCAAAATAAACCCTAACTGAACACTGTCCTGTACCTGAAACCCACTGGTGGTTTCCACTGGGTACTTATAGTTAGGATCGAGTTTAAATAGGAAATACTATTTTTGTGTTGTTAAAAACTTTAGTGCCGTTTGACGAAGCTCCATGAAGCATTCCGAAAAAGTGCTACTTTTTGACTAGTTTGTGCATGGAAAGTTTCGAGGTGATCCATCAAGCGGGGGCCGAGAAAAAGGGTGGGGGGGTCCCGGGTGGGCGGGACCCAAAACATAAAATACCCATGCATGTTCCATAGACTTTTTTAAGACAGGTTTATAGCAAAAAATGCTGAACGGAATTACACCAAATTCGGCAGGAAGCTAGATCTTGGTCCAGAGATTTAGCTTTTTGTGATTTGGTGTAAATCCGTTTAGAAGATTTTGAAATATTAAGAGTAAAATATCATTGTCAATTTTGGCAGTTGTGCTTGAGAGAGTCCCGCGAGCATCCCACGAAAGCGCAAACTCAAAAAAGGAGGCCTGTGATTGGTCTAGAGGTCTGTTTTTACTATGAGCCTTCATGCTCTCGCTGGAGCGAGAGGTTCCAGGGAGTCCTGCGAGGGCTCTGATTGGCTGGCTGTTAGAATTTTGGAAATGAAACTGCCACCATTACTGTTTACTGTGAAAAAATTGGAGGTGTTGTGAAAGTGAATTAAAAAAAACTATATAAAGGAGCAGCAGAAAGGTTTGCTGTCCCCCTAGATTTAGAGAGGATGTATCTAATGGATAAATACTGTGAAGAAAATAAATGTATATTGTTTTTAACTACTTTTTACGATCTTGAGGGACTCTTATGGTGACAAATGGGACAGAGTAGGTGATCTTTGAAAACACTCTGGTATGCACATTTGTTACCGTAGGAAGGAGTCTTACTGGGCATGGTGTTCATCAGTTTCTACTATTTATGCCCATTGGTTTGGAAAGAGTTGTGAGTAGAGTTAAGGCTCTTTCCATGCACATCCTACTATGCACATCTGTCATCTGACAGGAGAGGTCTGCTGCACCCCATACACCTACTACGCAAACCTGTCATCTGAGAGAGAGGCCTGAAAGGAGAGTCCAGTCCATCCACACACCCTACTATGCACACCTGTCATCTGAGAGAGAGGTCTAAAAGGAGAGTCCAGTCCATCCACACACCCTACTATGCACACCTGTCATCTGAAACTGAGGTCTTAAAGGAAAGGGCAGTTGCTCTCTACACACTACTTCGCACACCTGTCATCTGAGAGAAAGGTCTGAAAAGAAAAGCCAGTCCATCCACGCACCCTACTATGCACACCCATCAACTTTTGAGAGGTAGAGATTAGATTGTAGAAAGGTATCAGCAAGTATTGCAGATTGTGTTAAAAAAATTGAGTTCTTAAACTGTAGTTGTAAGTAAAAGAAGCAGTGTTTCTCAAACTATAAAACAAAGACTATGTTAATACAAGCCCTAATGATTTTATGAACCTCGCTGTACAAACACTTTAGCCCTATGAGCTGGTTGAGTGGTGATATTGCTATTTCTAGAGTGAAACATTGTGGTCAGTGTTAGCAAAGATGTCTCAAGAGGAATGTGTTACTTTTTAAATTTTTATAAAATCAGGTTTGATGTCATATTATAATTTATTTGTGAAAAAAAATGCACTGGGTGAGGGTGTGGGATTTTTCAGGAGAAAGGAATAACAAGTCATTGGTACACTAGATATAAATATGTGATTGTGGGTGAAGGATGTAGAAAAGTTTAAAAAAGAATATAGTGAATAATCACTGTTATCACTTATTGACTACTAGGTAATTTTTAATTTTGTGGTTATTTTCTCTTTTTGTAGGAGGAAGATGGAAAACAGAAGATGTGAACAAAAGAAACGACCATGTTAACAAATATATGGAGGAGAAAAAGAAGCCTTGGTCCCTCTAGTTCAGCAGCATGAACTGCACAAGCTATCCTTTGGGAATTCTTTTGAAACAAAACTCTACAGAAACCTTTTACAAAGGTTGGAGATGAAAAACTTTGTTGAGACTATTTTAACACCTTGCCTGTCATACAGGAAATTTACAAACTAAGAGAATCTTTGGCAGGCTAAGGTGGCTGAAACTGAGGAAGGAAAGAAAGTCTACTTGAGTCAAAATCCAGTAGACAAATAAAAGATTGGAGTTGTTGGTGGTTGGCTATTAGAGTTGCATGAAAACATTATAAATTATTAAAGTTGCTTGTTTAATGTTGATGTTGTTTGTTTATGGAGTTGTAGTTTTGCAATGTTGTAAAAACAATTTTTGTAATAAAAAAGTTTAAAGTTACTACTGATTTGTTTGATTAACAGTTGTTAAAGATTTGACTAGTATTAGAGTAGTGCAATGTTGACTAAAATGGGCAGTTCCATCTTCAGAGACTTCAGAAGTGCTCCTGCATCTGTACGTATGTCTACGGAACTATGCAAATCTTTTATGCTACAGAGACTTGTTAATAGAGAAGGCAAATATTTGAATATCTGACTATGGTGAGTTATCATGCAATAGTGAGATCTCAGTAGAGAGATCACTCCTTGTCCACACCATAGTGTAGAGATCGCTCATACAAGAGAGAAGCTTTGGCACATAGGCCGCTGCATCCTAATACTCTGCTACGCACTGCAATGAGCTGGTGGAGATGTGATAGTGGAGGGTGCAGTTGTTTTGCACATGCTACTATATATGCTTGTGAATCTGGAAAGATGTTTCGGTAGTGATGTCTGTCTCTGTGTACACCTACTACACCTGTCTGTCTCAAAGGGAAAGGTCTGAGGGAGAGGTGAGTGTGCCCCCACATTCAAGTATCCACACCAATCAACAAAGCCACAGTTCTCAGTAGAAAGGATTCTTCATTTTCATTTTTATTTTCTTGTATGCACATTTATGACCAAAAAGAGAGGTAGGCGTAGAGAGAGCAGTCTATGTGTAGTAAAGACATGTGCTACTCTGGGGAGAGGTCTGTGCTTTCAGGGCAGTCTCTCTCCATAACCTAGTCTCTAGGCTTGCCATCCAGGAGAGACTTCTCAGCATAGAGTTATTTTGCTCCCCACACCATAGTTGTACATCTGTCAGCCTCGGGAGAGGTGTGAGCAGACAGGTAAGGCTCTCCGCCTACCCTATTATTCACACTGATCATCTTAGCATAGGGATCAGTTCCTCCGCACATCCTACTATGCGTACCCATCACCCAAGGCCACAATGTCAGTAGAGAGGCTAGTTGATCTCCACACCCTACAATGCATACCCATCACTGTGGGAAAAGGGATGAGCACAGATGCCAGTGTAGAGGTCAATCACTCCCCACACTGTACTATAAACATCAGTCATTCAATAGAGGGGTGTCAGCAGAGGCCAGTCCCTCCAAAAAGCTATACTGTGCTCACTCAACATCGGCGACAAAGATCTTAGAGGAGAGGCCAGTCTCTCCCCTCACTCTACTGCACACACCCATATTCGCAGAGAGAAGTCTCAGCGGAGGTGCTAGTCTCTCTCTACACCCTACTACGCACTCCTGTCAGCCCAGAAATAGGTCTCAGCAAAGAAGGTAGTCTCTCGCCTTACCCTCTTATACACACCCATCATTACAGAGAGGAGTCTAACAGAGACACAGTGTGTTCGTACAGTCTAATACACACACTCCACGAAACAGAGCTATTATCCATGAAATATAGGTTAAATGTTTAGACTTGCGAGCATGTCATGAGAATGGGACAAATGCATTGACAGAGGAAGATGATTGGGTGCTCCCGCTCTCGCAAGGCTCTTTCAGGAGTTAGTATACAAAATAGGGAGTTGTAACATAAAAGAATCGCATAGTATTACAATAGAATGCCTCTGTCAAGAGCATTTGTGTTTATAGTGTGTAATGTTTAGTTACACATAGAACTGGATGCATTCCTTGATGGTATTAAGGAAGATCCTGTTTCCTTCTGCAGTGAATTTTACTCCATCTCGCCTATACATTCCTGGCATTTCAAACCATAAGTTGCTATGATATATGAAGCCCATAGCATGTTTGCGAAAAGTACAGAAATTGTTTTATTAACACGCTTCCGGGGCTTGTCAATTTTAGGAGAAATATCTTTGAGCCACTGCGATTTTTGCATTTCACATATATTGAATATACAAAGGCAATGTGATGAAAGAGAGACATCAATTGTGAAAAGGTCTTCTTCATTTGGATTTCAAGCGCAACCTCTGTGATTGTGCCTAGGTCCTTGCCACCACAGTGCACTATCATCAGGTCTGGGTGCTTACAATCCAAAATGCTCTCAACCATTGGTAACAATTGATACCACTTCATACCTCTATGGCCAATCCAAGTGATGTCTAAGTTTGGAAATCCAAGTTTCTTGTCAATACGACAGTTCATGGCATATTCTCTAGCCCAGCAGATGAAGCTGTGTCCCAAAATCCAGAGGCGAGCAATGGTGCAGCAGCGAGGTGTCAGTCACAAGAGGAGTGCTTATCAGAATGAATAAGCTTCAGAAAGAATAAGGACTTACAAGAGAAGAGAAAAAATGGGAGAGAAGCAATATAAATGTAATTGGTAGATAATTGGCACTTACAAAGTAGGTTAGGTTGTGACCAACTGCTGTTTGTATGGTGCACAGTTACTTGTCAAACAGGAGGAGGTTTTTTTTCGCGTGATTTTCAAATTGTTCTATGATCTTGCAAGAGTCATTAACAAGCTTCTGCAGGCTCGTGAGAGTCGCCGATTATGGTGGGCTATTCTGGCTCTCACGAGAATCTCGCAAGAGATTTTGAGAAAGGAAAAAGGGAAAAAGTACAAACAACACAGAGAATGAAACTATAGGGTAGCTCTGAAAAGCCCAGTTTTGTAAAAACAAATGTGTTTTCTAACATTTTTTTTTTTTGTAT
Source organism: Triturus cristatus (assembly GCF_964204655.1). Classification (NCBI taxonomy): domain Eukaryota; kingdom Metazoa; phylum Chordata; class Amphibia; order Caudata; family Salamandridae; genus Triturus; species Triturus cristatus. The sequence continues at coordinate 505,342,429 of NC_140582.1, forward strand.
ATTCAATCTTTTTTATTAGGGTAGGACAAAAACATACACAACCCCAACACCATCTCCTTAAAAACGGAAAGGATAAAATTTGGAAATAACTTCTTTAAAAAACTACTACCCAGGGGGGCATTTGTGATCTTGGACAAGGTTTTCCTGGGCAGACGTGCTTGTCTCTGATGAAAAAATGAGCTGCTTACACTAACAGAAAAATAGTTCTTTATTCAGGTAAGCAGGGTAATTGTCTATTACTGCACTTACTACCTGCATAGCACTGTATCTCTTAGAGCAAATGATGTAGAAGCCCCTGAAGAGTTGTCTGGTTCCACAACACAAGCCAACTCTGTCTGAGCACCCCTTTGCATATGCATAGATATGAGGTGCCTCGACATGCCTCCACTATACTGTTTATTTCTGCTATCCTGGCTGAACTCCTTCTTGCAAAGTTTACAGATGACGTACATTGCAGAAAGTTTCTTGCCACCTGGCTGCATTTCAAAGAACTGCCACACCAAGGATTCTGTGGGAGGCTGAGGTCGCTGAGCTTGTGCAGCTGCCCCCAGCTGCTCATCAGAATCAGATGAAGACAAACCCTGGGCGAAGTGGGGCTACGCGGAGCACCATGGAGGTTAAAACAAACTCTGCACCCGCCCTATTAACAACTAATTTACAAGCTTAAAAAACACAATATAAAGTAGTAAAACGCCTTACCTGAGCTGCAAGAAGGTCATGAGAGTTGACCAGGAAGTAAATTTCCTTCAGACTCCACGCAGGGAATTGTGTGTTTGACTCCCGTGAGCCTCTCACAAGAGTCGCCATTTTTTTTTTTTAATGAGTTTTACAGCCATATTTTAATTACTCTTTAATTACAGATTAACAATAAAAAATAAATTAATACATGAAAAAGAACTCTAAATAGTAGATTAAAACAACATTTTGAACTCTAGTGATTAACCACACACTTAAAAAATAGATTTATGTAATGAAACTTAATACTATACAATATTCAAAAAATTGATTATTCTCTTTCTGGATTATAATTGAAACTTTAATATAAAAACACATACAAAGGCTATGAAAAGTATGCTATTATAATATTAATGAACTTGCTGGTAAAATGTCTCAATATGAGAGTTAGAAAAACTGAGGAGCTAGACAAAGTCAACAGAAATATTGTTGTATTACATTCAAATCTCATTTTGTATAAACATTTGGCAAACTGTGCGCCCTTTCCTATTAAGTTACAATACAAAAGCAATTCCCTTTCAGAATAATTTCTGCACACAGGATATATTATTCAGTTATTCTACCATGTATATACTTAAATAAAAATTAATTTATTTTTTCTAAAAAACAAAAAATACACTGAAACAACTTAAGGTTAAAGTAATGTTACAGTTAAGTGTGATAAAAATATATGTTTTTTTAATTTTTTTTAAAAACCTTAGACATTCACTGAACAAAAACAAAGGTTAAAGTAACATTTAGTTAGATGAATTTGCCAGTGATGTTTTGAACAAAAGAAAACACATAAATTCACCAGTTATAGTTAGCAGAGCTAACTATAACTTGCACCCTCGCCATGTACTGCTTATGACCTCACATATAACATCACTCATGACATGTTCTATGACATCACTCGTGACATCTCAAATGACATCACTGATTACTTACTGATGACATCATCCAAACTTCGGCCTCTTGCATATTGCTCTAAAAGTTACTGTGGCATTAGAGGGCTGAAAGTAACTACAAAATAGCTCTGGAGAATATCATCCATTGCTACTGCCACAACTGATACAACTCCTTTAGGTGTTAAAAACAAGCATTATATGCAACACAAAGCCTATAGCATATACTTAACAGTCAGCATAGATTACATTAGGAATCGATCATACATATATGGTAAAAACCATCATTCACTAAAATATTTAATCTCTATACAATTGTTGAGAGAAAACCAAAATACTGAATACCAGTTCAAAACAAAGTTGCCTACTACTTGCAGCTTTAATCAGTAGTATACCTGTCACACCCACATAACCTACATTAAGAAATAATGTTGACCTCAGCAGAAACAAATACCACAATCTGAAGGTACTACTTGAAGCCTTTGCACTGTGGTGAAAACTTTACAGATAGCTCATCTTCTCTAGCAAAACTAGGACACATACATATCTCAGTGCCTCATGCACATAGTCCTCTATGTTAAGTATAAATTATCAAGTAATAAGCTTCTCTCGAACAACTAGTCTCCGTACAAAAGTTAGTATCTACTTCGTAGAATTTTTCCCCTGTTGGAAACCTTTTCTGCAGAACCAAAATGTTGTGTGGAGCATAATGAATACAAATCTGTCAGTTGCACACAAAGCTACTCTTGAATGCAAACATTTATCACGCCTTCAAACCTCTACACAGCTATAGTGCATTAGATGCACATGCATTTGGTACACACGCATTTGGTACACACTTACATCCATTAGCTGGACCTAAGCTATACAAAATTACGAAGAAAAGTAGAATGGTGGTTACTTGCAACTATGTAAACTATAAAGAAACGTTCACAATGATTGGATGATGTCATCAGTGATGCCATCAATTATGTAATTTGAGATATCATCAGTGATGTCATACATGATGTCATATAACATATCATGAGTGATGTCATATGTGAAGTCATAAGCAGTGCATGGTGGTTATAGCTAGCGCTACTCACTATATCTGATGAATTTCTTGTGTTTTAGTCCAAAATGTTAATGTTGTCACTGGGAAATTCACCTAACTATAATGTCACTTTAATCTTTGTTTTTTTCAGTGAATATTTATATACTACCTACGGCAGTCACCAGTAGGTAGTTATAGTTAGGACCATGATGTTTCCATTGACTTGCATATGTCTTTGGTACTGTTTGACGAATCTTCACGAGATTTTCCAAAACAAAGTGTGCCGGAGATTGTTGTTGCACATGGAAAGTTTCAGGGTGATCTGTCAAGTGGGTGTTAAGACAAAAGGAGATTCAAAAAAGTGTGTTACCCATGTTAATTCCTATTGGACCTGTCAACACAACTACAGCCTGAACTGCTGGACGGAATTACACCAAATTTGGTAGAAAGGCAGATTTAGTTACACAGATTGTGCTTTTTGTTATTTGGTGCAAATCCATTCAGTATTTGTTGAGAAATTTTAAAAAAATAATGATATCTGTGGCCGAGTATATTTCACGAAAAAAGACAAGCTTGTGCGGGGAAATGCAGAGCTGTGGCTGCCAACAGTTCAACCAGGAAGTGTTGGCAGCCATCTTGGGACTCGGCTTGAGCTGATACCACAAATAAAATATTTTAAAAAGAAAAGGGGACAGGGATGGAATTCCCTGACCCCATAAAGTTGGTCCAGAGGTCCCAGACCAAAAAAGATTGTATTAGAATTCCAGCAACATCGCAATATTCACGAATCCGCTGGAAGAATTTTTTCAAAAGCAAGCGCAGGCTCCCATGCTTGATTTTAAATAACCTCAGAGTGAGTGGAGCATATCCGGAAAATAGGAGGGGCCCACCTCCTAGGGCTTATGAAAGCACCGGAGACCACCACCTCCATGGGGCACTTCATATTATGTATGTTTGCGGTTGAGCCCACTGGGCCTGCCCACACCCTCGGGGACTGCCATCACTCCAGAGCATATATAAATGAATGTGGGGGGGTGTGTGGCTACCCGACAGCCCCGGGGACTGCCACTTCCCCGGGGCACTTTGTAAACTGTGTACGAGCAAGCCCACTGGGCCCGCCTGCAGCCCTGGGGACAGCCACCTCCCCAGGGGCTGAATTTAAAATTAATGAGGGGGGCCATACAGCCTCTCCTGCAGACCCGGGGCTAATTACCAAAAGAATGCATATTGCCCAGGTGGCCACCCCACAGCCTCAGGGACCATCACCTCTGTGAGGCCATTTATTGAAAATAAGGGGCGCCATGCAGCCCGCCAACATCCCTGGGGACTGCCACCTCCAAGGGGCTGAAATAAATTAATGTAGGGGATCTGTTACAGATCCCCAGGACCACCACCTCCCTAGGGTTATCTTGTGTGTTGGAGGGGGCAGCGCAGCCCCCCTCGTGGAGCCATGGATGGGACTGGGACTCCCACCCCCCCTGGGGGGCTCCTGCCCACCCCGTGACATAGCTGTGTTTTTTTTTTATATAGCACAAACTAGACCCGAGACATCAGGTATCAGAGCACTTTCCATGAGCACCAGTTTTGTTACAGAAGGACACATTAATTTTTATTAGGCACGGGGAGATTAAGTGATTTTGCTGCCACCTCGCACCAAGATAAATCAAACATAACTCTGCTTTCTGCAAGCCGGAGCCGTCAAACAGCTCCAGCTTGCAGAAAGCAAAGTTTTCACCTGTTTGTCTGCACTCAAATATGCGTGCAGAGAAACAGATAAAAACATTGCTTGACAGGCAGGGAGCTCCCTTTCAGCAGCCCCATCTGTCAAAGCAATTCCGGCTCCCACAGGAGACAGAGAGCTGGCAGGGACCGCGGGACTCTTCAGGCTCCCTCCTCGGTCCTCAACTAGTCATTGGGTGCTCTGGGTAGGACCTGGGTCCCCAGCATAGAGGCCGGGCCCCAGGGGAGGGGGAAGGTGTTAATAAACCAAAGATATATTTTTTTTACAAGTGGGAACAGCAAGCTGCCGGAGGCTCTGCCCCCTTTCACCACCACCCTGCAAATGCACCTCCTGGCACACAACTGGTTGAGGGATTAAGTCCTCTTGGCAGCAGAGGGTCCTTCGGGGACAACAATCCCTCCTGTTATCTCCAGTAAGTCCCCCACATAGGGATTGCTGTGAAGAAATCAGAGGCCCGCCCCCTTTCTCCACCACTCTGCAAATATGCCTCCTGGTGCACTACTGGTTTGGGGAGGAAGTCCCCTTGGATGCTGATGGTCCTAGGGGCCAGGAACCCCTTCTGTTACCTCCAGTAAGTCCCACACAGCGGGACTACTGAGAGGTCTTTGGAGGCCATGCTCCTTTCTCCACTACTCTGCAAACGCACCTCCTGGTGCACTACTGGTTGGGAGATGAAGTCCACTTTACTCTTGAGGGTCCTGGGGGATCAACCACCCCTCCTGTTACTCCAGTAAGTCTCACACAGTGGGATTGCTGAGAGGTTGTCAGAGGCCATGCCCCCTTTCTCCACTAGTGTGCAAAGGCACCTACTGATGCACCACTACTTGGGGGAGGAAGTCCCTTGGCTCATGGGGATTCTTGGGGGCCAACTACCCCTCCTGTTACCTCCAGTAAGTCCCACATAGCTTGATTGCTGAGAGGTTGTCGGAGGCCATGCCCTCTTTCTCCACCACTCTGCAAACGCAGCTATTGGTGCACAACTGATTGGGGGATAAACTTCCCATGGCTGCTGAGGATCCTTGGGGGGGAGCCACCCTTCCTGTTACCTCCAGTAAATCCCCCACATAGGGATTGCTGTGAAGAAATCAGAGGCCCGCCCCCTTTCTCCACCACTCTGCAAATATGCCTCCTGGTGCACTATTGGTTGGGGGAGGAAGTCCCCTTGGATGCTGATGGTCCTTGGGGCCAGGAACCCCTTCTGTTACCTCCAGTAAGTCCCACACAGCGGGACTGCTGAGAGGTCTTTGGAGGCCACGCTCCTTTCTCCACTACTCTGCAAACGCACCTCCTGGTGCACTACTGGTTGGGAGATGAAGTCCACTTTACTCTTGAGGGTCCTGGGGGATCAACCACCCCTCCTGTTACCTCCAGTAAGTCTCACACAGTGGGATTGCTGAGAGGTTGTCAGAGGCCATGCCCCCTTTCTCCACTAGTGTGCAAAGGCACCTCCTGATGCACTACTACTTGGGGGATGAAGTCCCTTGGCTCATGGGGATTCTTGGGAGCCAACTACCCCTCCTGTTACCTCCAGTTAGTCCCACACAGCTTGATTGCTGAGAGGTTGTCGGAGGCCATGCCCTCTTTCTCCACCACTCTGCAAACGCAGCTATTGGTGCACAACTTGTTGGGGGTTAAACTTCCCATGGCTGCTGAGGTTCCTTGGGGGGGAGCCACCCTTCCTGTTACCTCCAGCTAGTCCCACACATTGGGATTGCTTAGAGGTCTTCAGAGGCCACACCTCCTTTCTCCACCACTCTGCAAACACGATGAAATAACAAAATGACCTCACTGATGACATCATCCATAGACCCACTCACACCACCATACAACCACCTTTTGTACGCCCAATCACACACTGTCACTTATTTACCCATTCACAGACCCATACCAGTATTCACATATTCACTCACTCCTCCATAGAGGCACTCACATACCCACTCGCTCACTTGTACAGCCACTCACATAACCATTCACTCACCCATACAGCCACTCATACAACCAGTCACTCACCTGTACAGCCACTCACATACCCACACTCCCCATACAGCTACTCACACATCCACTTATTTACCTACACTGTCACACACCCAATCACTCACCCCTACAGCCTCTCTAAACACAGCCACTTACTCACCCATACAAGCACCTACACACTCACACACCCACACAACCACTTACATACCCTTTACACATCCATACAGGTACTCACACATCCGCTCATTCACCCATACATCCATTCACACAGACACTCACTCTCCAATACAGCCACTCACACACCAACTCACTTAACCAAACACCCACTCAGCCACTTTATGATCCATACAGCCACTTGCCCATCAATAGAGCCACTCACACTACCACTCACTCACCCATACAGCCATTCAGTCACCCACCCACCCCTAGTCACTACATACCCACTTACCCACCCATAGAGCCACTCACACTACCACTCACTGACCCATACAGCCATTAACACACCTACTCACTCGCCAATACAGCTACTTACACAGCATCTCACTCACCCACACAGCTACTGACACACCCACTTATATACCCATATAGCCATTTAAACACCCATACACACAAGGATACAGTCACACAGCTGTTCACATAATATGCTAGAAGTAATACCACTCAGTAGTAGTGCACATAATAATAATAATAATAATAAATGTAGCTTGTAGAGCGCTCAGCTACCTCAACTGAGGTGTCCCGGCGCTAGATGTGGAATTAGTGAGGGGGTTCGGGTAGGGCTTTAAGACTGATTACAAAGTCAGGTTTTGAGTGCTTTCCTAAAAGCCTGTTCTGATTCCAGCATGCAGAGTTGGACAGGCACAGCATTCCAAAGTTTTACTGTATGAACCACGAAGGATCTGTCACCTTTCCTGGCTTTCAGAAAGCGTGGAACCCTCAAAAGTCGCAGGTGGTTTGATCTCAGGGCTCGATCCTACTGATATATTTGCAATCTCTGCTTGAGATTGCATAGCATACCAATTTAACTTTTGTAGTAGGTTAGTATATATGTTTAACACCCATAAATTCTTAAAAACACTCACTGGATGATGTCATCAGTGATGTCATTTGAGATGTCATCAGTGATGTCACTGACCATGTCCTGAGTGATGTAATATATGAGGTCATAAGCAGTGCAGTGGGGGGCATACGTTAGCCTGGGTAACTATAATTGCTGAATTTCACTGGTTTTGTATGAGTGAAATCAGAGCCTAACTATAATGTCCTTGTAACCTTTGCTTTTTTCAGTGGGAAAATATATATATATATATATAAATATATATATATATATACCTAGTGGTGGTTACTGCTGAGAAGTTGTAGTTAGGACCACATTACCAGAAGAAAAGGCATTTTTGGGTTTTGTTATACATTTGCTGCAGTTTGTCAAATGTTCACAAAATTTCCCAAACAAAAGTTTATCCACCTCAACTTATCCCTGGAAAATTTGAAGGTGACCCTTCAAGTGGGGGCCAAGAAAAATAGGGGTCCCAAAAACATTTTCCCTATTCAATTTTCCATGGGAAAATTGAACTACAATACTACAAACAGGGCTGAATGAACGACACCAAAATTTGGCAGAAAGCTAGATCTTGGATCAGAAAGTGTGCTTTTGTGATTTGGTGTAGATCTGTTTTGAGAAATTAAAGTTAACAATATTTGTATATTTCACCCTTTGGAGGATCCATGGAGCCATCAGATCTAGAGACACGATCTGATTGGCTGTCACCACATCAACAAAGATGTGGTGACACCCATTTCAGCACTCAGGGACTCAGGGCCAGATGTACGACCAGTTATTGCATGTGCAAACGGGTTTTCGACCCGTTTGCGCCTACATGGCCATGTACAAACACTATTTTGCAAGTCGCAAAAAATTGCGACTTGCAAAATAGTGTTTTGTGACTTGCTATTAGGAAGGGGCATCCCCTTCCTAATAGCGAGTCTCTAGCCATGTATGAATGTTTTGCGACCGCAATCGCAGTTGCAAAACACTCGCAATTTACCACCCTCTTCAAGAGGGTGGTAATGGAGTCGCAAATAGGAAGGGGTCCCTAGGGGACCCCTTCCCCTTTGTGACTGGCTGTAAAAATATTTTTTAAAGGGCAGGCAGTGGTCCCAGGGACCACTACCTGCCCTTATTAAATGAAAAAAATGCATCCCGTATTCCTTTAAGGAAAACGGGCTGCATTTTTTAAAAAACTGCTTTATTGACAAGCAGTCCCAGACATGGAGGTCTGCTGAGCCCAGCAGGCCACCATCCCTGGGAGGGACAGCCAATTCCAATGGGGTCGCAAATTGTGAGTGACTCATTAATATTCATGAGCCTTGCATTATGCGACCCCATTGGGAATCGCAATCAGTGTCTCTGACACTGTTGTACATTCCAAATTGCGACTCACAATTGAGTGCAAATTGCGAGTCGCAATTTGGAATGGTCGTTCATCTGGTCCTCAGTCTCCTGTACTGAAAATAAGCAAAAATAAATATAATGGGCAGGGTGGGAATACCCTTTGGGGAGGAGGTTGCACCATTTTTTTGTATTGGGAGGAGGGCGTGTGGCCCCCCCTTTACAAACCATTATCTGTCCCTAGGTACCCCATTCCCCATAGCTGCATTACAATTTTGGGGGGGTGTTGTCCTCGCCGGGACACCACCACCCCAGGCCATCATGAGGCTATGGAGAACCCATCCCTGGGGGCCAATCACTTAATTTACTGGGAGGGGGTATGTTGCCACCATGGTCAGACCATCACAAGGCCCTGGGGGACCCCATCCCTAGGGACCGAAGCAACGTACAAGTTGCTGTGGGTGCCCCGGTGCCCACCCAAGACACCCACAACAATTGGTAGACATGGACCTGGGGGAGCCCCATGGCCTCTGCATGCCCTGCCAGCTCCCCCACGCTCACCGTTCAAAGTGCAGTAGGATCTTCCACCAGCTTTGCCCGACGGAAGCAGCTTTCCCCACTTCTGCCAGGTGGTAGAAAACCTGTGTTCCCGCCCTAAGAATGTGGGCAGGGAGTTTAAGTTCTCCCTGCTCAAACACTTACAGGCAGGGAATTGCACTGGATGAGGTCCCCAGGAAACTGCTACTATTGGGTCTGGGGAATGTAGTCCCCATGACCAAAGGATGGCTTGGGGACGGGTTCTCCAGGCCGCAACCCCAAAAAAATATTAAAGCCCCAGTGGGTGGGGCATCTGGGTCCCTTTGGTGGCTCAGGGTGGGGCTCCATGCGCCTCTTGCCAAAAAACAAAAGAAAGCCATAGGGGTTGGGATTCTCGAGCACTTAAGTGGTTGGGGAGGGGAACCACATGCTCTTTCCTAAAAACCAAAAAGAGCCTGGGGAGATTGGTTCCCTGAACCCTGGCTCGAGAAGGAGGGCCCCATTTCCGCTCCCTATTAAAAAATAAATAGACCCCTGGGGATGGAGTCCTCTGGCCTATAGAAGAACATGTGAAACATACACTCTGGGGCACCGATGGACCCTTGCCCAACTCACATGTAGAACCTCGATTCCTTCCCAATCAGCGAAGTACTCTCCAGCATCCTGAACACCTCCATCACCACTACAATGTTCGGAGAGGCATGGAAACATGCAGCAGTCAAGGCACTTTTAAAGAAATCTTTGGTAGACCCCACCCAGCTAGCAAACTACGGCCCGATCTCCCTGCTACCGTACCCAGCCAAGGTCATGCATAAAGCCATTAAGAAGCAACTCGCCACTACCTTGACATACACCACCTCCTAGACACCGCAAAATCAGGTTTCAGACCCAATCACAAAACCAAGATTTTCCTCCAAGCAACAACAGACAACATCAGGATGATCCTAGACTGCGGAGATACAGCGGCCCTCATCCTGCTTGTCCTCTCAGCAGCCTCCGACACTGTCTCCCACTTCACCCTGATCAGAAGACTACATGAAATAGACATCCAAGGACCTGCCCTCAATTAGATGTGCTCCTTACTCGCAGGAAGAACACAAGAAGTCAGCTTGCAACCGTACATGTCAGAAGCAAAGAACCTTATCTGTGGATTCCCCCAAGGATCATCTCTCAGCCCAGCCTTGTTTAACATCTACATGGCCCTACTGGCCAACCTCATCAGATCGCATGGCATAAACATATTTTCCTACGCAGATGACACTCAACTGAAACTCTCTGTGATGGAAAAGACCCCTGCGACAAAAACAAATTTGCCACCTGCATGACAATGGTAGCCACATGGATGAAATCCAAATGTCTCAACCTCAACTGAAGTGGTGATCTTCGGAAGGAACACCTCTGCTTGGGAATCCACCTGGTGACCGTCAGACCTCGGCTCCACAACAACCCCCATCACCCATGCTAGAAACGTAGAAATTATCCTAGACGACAAGCTTGACATGACAGCCCAGGTAAACATGGTGACATCCAACTGATTCCACATCCCGAGGATGCTACAAAAAAATATTCAAATACTACCAGACGATACTAGGAAAACAGTCACACTGGCCCTTATAAAAAGCAGGCTTGACTATGGTAATGCACTCTATGCAGCAATCACAAAACCTCTCCTGAACATGCTCCAAGTCATCCAAAACATTGCAGTAAGACTCATCCTCACATGAGTACACATACACAAATGAACTTGGTTCAAACTCCTCACACATACAAAGCATTTCACAACACAGGCAGTCTACCTCAATAGCCGCATTCACTTCCCCCAACCTACCAGAAACCTTTGTTCAGCCGAATTCTTACTAGCACATGCACCCCACATTCACAAACACAAAGCCAGAGGTCACACCTTTTCGTACATCTACCCCAAAGCACATCACATCAGAGCATCCTCATCGCTTCTTGAGTTCATCAAGAGGCTGAAGACCTGGCTTTTTGAATAAAATCTCCTGGGAGATAGCTACCTACCTACCTGCGAAGCGCCTGGATACCCTCACATGGGATTAGCGTGCTATATAAATAGACATAAATAACACCATAACATAGAGCATAAGTTACAGTTACTTAAGATAACTATAATTGGTGTATTTCGCAGTGGCAGCTGGTGACATTTCAAAGTGGTGGGGAATAAAAGTTGAGACCGAGGGGCATATTCACAAGAAACTATCACCGAGTCAACGGCACTTTAGCACAGCCAAAGGTGCGATAAATCTATCTCCCCATTCACAAGCTGGTGTTAACAGCCCACAGCACCAGTATACCCGCGATAGCTGCCTAAAAAAACATCGCCACAGAGGCCCCCTGCACTATCACTAATGAGATGCAGAGTGGGCGTTCCCGTGCCAAAATCCGCGACAACATCACACCTCAACATTCACAACGACTAGACAGAACTGTGATAAAAACACAGAACAGGCGATAAGGCGCGTTAGCACCAGGAAATCTACACCTGCTCTGACCTGGTGTTAAGTCGGACGGCAGCCTGCACAACAAAAGGGAGCACAGCCCAGGGCCACATCGGGAGGGCAACAGATGCCATTGAGCCACCCATCATGCAGCCCGGACACCCAAGAGGGCCACAACACCCTCCGACACAACACCCAGGCCTGCAACATTCCCCCCCCGGACCACCCCCAACCCCGGACTAAGAAACTGCACACCAATACCACGAATCGCAATACAAACATTTTGCCTGATGTCGCACAAGCAGGAAATCAACACACATGCGTGGCCAGGAAATGGAGACCCAGTCAAACAGCAATGCAATCACCAACAGAAAACACCATACAAACACCATAGAAATAAAAGCCGAGACAACCGTTAGGATGAGTCCTAGCGGCTCCTCACTAGACAATCTGTAGCACACAGCCTGGAAGACCAAATCCAAGAGAAGAAGGTGTGCCATGCGCCCAACAAAGGAAAGACAGGGAGAGAGCGAGGGAGAGAGACGATTGCACAAGCAGCACAATGCCCCTCGGGCACCTGGCTCCATATGCCAACATGTGTGTGTGTGTCGCCATCCGTACACCATGAGCCCAAGGCCGTGTCCCAATCTCAGTGCCAAAGCCACATCACATTCCGAAAATGCAAGTAGTAGTCAGACAAACATCAGGGATGAAAGCTCCATTGTCCCAATGCAGAAGGTGGGAGGACACCTGCACCTCTGACCTTGGTCCAGAACGTACCTGGAACACCCTGAGAGAGATGCCATGGCAGACGGGGACGACTCACACACCACGTATTCCGCTAATGAACTATTCGACTCATCCACACCCCACACACAGAAGCCCCTGCCTGTGGTACCCCCACATGGGATGCCCTTGACACTCACAGAAACAGCAACCCACTCTCCTCAACGTTGCACACACAAGACGCACCAATGCAATGGCAGGCCATACCGGGCACATGCACAACCCCCGTCACGCGGAACAGTACCGTGCACGTATGCTGCATTTACTGGGCGCAGTGCCACTGGCAGTGCTGCGGATCAGTTACCGGCTCAGCTTCCACCTTGCCTACGTCACCTGCGTCCAACCCTGGTTCCACTGCCGAACATGCACATTCGAGTGTCCCATGGATGTCTGCCTATCCAACACAACTGTTGATGAATTGGACTATGACTTGTGCCTGTGCCCCCTGTTGGATCACAAACAGGAGTGTAACCGAGACAGCCGTGCATGGAATGCCCTGACATACTGCGTATGTATTGGTAGTTGTACATGGGAGATTGCACAATTCCTTGTGTGCAGTGACCACATCGAGGTGCTGCCCTATTGGGCTGTGTTGTGGATTGGTGAAACAGCATGGGCTGAGCACACCTGCCTGGACCACTTAATGGATTGGCTCACCCTGGGGTTTCTGAACACGACTATTGGAACACATTGCATATGAAGCTGCATGGGCATTCATGGATGAGTAACTACATTCCTGCAGCCACATCCAATTGTCACCCACAGCATATGTACCAGCAACTTGTTGCATCGTGGGGATTGCTCACACATCCCACCACAACAGAGGATACGTCTGCCTACATCCAGGCTCTGGATGCATGTGCGTGGAACAACGCATGTGTACACACACCTGTGCAAGGTGATGCCTGTCCATGCCCGGTGCAACACAGCATTGATTGGCAAACGTTGCCAATTCGGACACACTGCTGGGGGAGAGCACACACATGGCAATGTAGCACATCATGTGAACCTGTTGGACCCTCACACCTGATCACTGTCAGCAGAGCAGACAATCAGCACACTCCGGAGGCAGAGCACTATGCAGATCCCATGGGCAATGAGTCGTGCCCCCTCACACGGGGCAATGGGCAGACGCCAAACAACACATGACTCATCCAGCAAGGCAAGGTGGGCTGAGAGCGTTGTCATCCGTGATGAACGTTGCCCAGTTTAGCGCCAACATTTCCTGAACTTCAACATGTACCCATGCTGCGTGAAAGTGTCTTAAGCATGTCCCTGCCTGTTGTGGCCGTTGCCTTGTCCGTACTGACACGCACATGCCAACAAAGTCTATGCAACTCCACTGGTGTCTAACTGTGAGGTGTGTTGTTTGGATTGTCCACTTGTGCGCCACAATGGGCATCATCAGTACACAGAGAGGAACTCACTGATACATGTGCAATGGGGGGGATGTCCCTTTGGCAAGCTTCACCTCTGTGAGCCAGACATTGTTCTTGGATAGGTGCTGGACGCCATGTGCACTTATGTGACTTCAGCAATGTGAGTATGGTGTCCAACCCCTGACCATGTGGAGCAATGTCATATATAACAACAGAATATGTCCACACAGATGTGTGTGAGTAGGTATGCGACGTGAACTTCTGGTGTCACATGTGCTGTAGGATACCACTCCTGGCCTGCTTTTGTTTGGGCCAGTCCACACACAGCCCTATTTAATGCATGTACGTGTGCCTACATTGGGGGTTGTGAGATTGTTGTTGATGTGCAATGGGGACACAGCTAGTACTCACCTTCACAGTCATCCAATTGGCCATGTGTCTCAGGGATACACATGCACATATATGTCAGTTACCAGGGTGTACCTACATGTGCAATCATTGTACCTACATCCAGCCATCCCTCCATACGTGAGTGAACATAGTGATGACACATCTGTGTGATTTAGAATGTTTTTTTCACATTCAGGTGATTGTGGGAGCTGGGGCTGTACATGCCCATCCAAGCCCAAATCACATGGCAGCCCAGTGGTGTGCCAACCAGACTCCTTTGGGGATTGCACAGTGATTGGGAAGAGGGAGAGTGCAGTCCGCAGCAGGATAGCTGTGTAATTGGCCAGAGGTGAAGGAATGGCAGTCCGTGTCGGGGTCCGGGTGAAAGTCGCAGAGTGTTCCGCGGGTCACTATGAGGTGTTTCCCAGGTCATGATGCATAGGTCCTAACCAGGCAGTGACAGGCCATACGGCGGTGACGGCTGCTACTGCCTCCCTCCTCACACAGTAGTTCACATCCCCTTCTTACTCCCCTGATACGGGTGCGGGATACAGTCACACAGCTGTTCACATAATATGCTAGAAGTAATAACACTCAGTAGTAGTGCACATAATAATATTAATAATAATAAATGTAGCTTGTAGAGCGCTCCGCTACCTCAACTGAGGTGTCCCGGCGCTAGATGTGGAATTAGTGAGGGGGTTCGGGTAGGGCTTTAAGACTGATTAAAAAGTCAGGTTTTTAGTGCTTTCCTAAAAGCCTGTTCTGATTTCAGCATGCAGAGTTGGACAGGCACAGCATTCCAAAGCTTTACTGTATGAACCACGAAGGATCTGTCACCTTTCCTGGCTTTCAGAAAGCGTGGAACCCTCAACAGTCGCAGGTGGTTTGATCTCAGGGCTCGATCCTAGTGATATATTTGCAATCTCTGCTTGAGATTGCATAGCATACCAATTTAACTTTTGTAGTAGGTTAGTATATATGTTTAACACCCATAAATTCTTAAAAACACTCACTGGATGATGTCATCAGTGATGTCATTTGAGATGTCATCAGTGATGTCACTGACCATGTCCTGAGTGATGTAATATATGAGGTCATAAGCAGTGCAGTGGGGGGGCATAAATTAGCCTGGGTAACTATAATTGCTGAATTTCACTGGTTTTGTATGAGTGAAATCAGAGCCTAACTATAATGTCCTTGTAACCTTTGCTTTTTTCAGTGGGAAAATATATATATATATATAAATATATATACATACATAGTGGTGGTTACTGCTGAGAAGTTGTAGTTAGGACCACATTACCAGAAGAAAAGGCATTTTGGGGTTTTGTTATACATTTGCTGCAGTTTGTCAAATGTTCACAAAATTTCCCAAACAAAAGTTTATCCACCTCAACTTATCCCTGGAAAATTTGAAGGTGCCCCTTCAAGTGGGGGCCAAGAAAAATGGGGGTCCCAAAACCGTTTTCCCTATTCAATTTTCCATGGGAAAATTGAACTACAATACTACAAACAGGGCTGAATGAATGACACCAAAATTTGGCAGAAAGCTAGATCTTGGATCAGAAAGTGTGCTTTTGTGATTTGGTGTAGATCTGTTTTGAGAAATTAAAGTTAAAAATATTTGTATATTTCACCCTTTGGAGGATCCGTGGAGCCATCAGATCTAGAGACACGATCTGATTGGCTGTCACCACATCAACGAAGATGTGGTGACACCCATTTCAGGACTCAGGGACTCAGGGCCAGATGTACGACCAGTTTTTGCGTGTGCAAATGGGTTTTCAACCCGTTTGCGCCTACATGGCCATGTACAAACACTATTTTGCAAGTCGCAAAGAATTGCGACTTGCAAAATAGTGTTTTGCGACTTGCTATTAGGAAGGGGCATCCCCTTCCTAATAGCGAGTCTCTAGCCATGTATGAATGTTTTGCGACCGCAATCGCAGTTGCAAAACACTCGCAATTTACCACCCTCTTCAAGAGGGTGGTAATGGAGTCACAAATAGGAAGGGGTCCCTAGGGTACCCCTTCCCCTTTGTGACTGGCTGTAAAAATATTTTTTAAAGGGCAGGCAGTGGTCCCAGGGACCACTACCTGCCATTATTAAATGAAAAAAATGCATCCCGTATTCCTTTAACCCCTTCGCTGCGGCGCGAATTCCGCCGCAGCGCTGGGGGGGTTTGGGGGCAGCACGGTGGCGCGGTGCTCATGACGGAACCGCGCCGTCATGAGTCACGGGCGAGCTGTGCTCATGACGGCGTGGTGCCGTCACGACTCCGCCCACTCTCTAATTCGCCCGCACAGGCGGGGAATTCGAGCCGCGTGGGAGGAGCGGCCGCTCCATGACGGAACCACGCCGTCATGAGCACACGGTGCCCGTGGCTCATGACGGCGTGGTTCCGTCAAGGGCACACAAGGGGTTAAGGAAAACGGACTGCATTTTTTTAAAAACTGCTTTATTGACAAGCAGTCCCAGACACGGAGGTCTGCTGAGCCCAGCAGGCCACCATCCCTGGGAGGGACAGCCATTTCCAATGGGGTCGCAAATTGTGAGTGACTCATTAATATTCATGAGCCTTGCATTTTGCGACCCCATTGGGAATCGCAATCAGTGTCTCTGACACTGTTGTACATTCCAAATTGCGACTCACAATTGAGTGCAAATTGCTAGTCGCAATTTGGAATGGTCGTCCATCTGGTCCTCAGTCTCCTGTACTGAAAATAAGCAAAAATAAATATAAGGGGCAGGGTAGGAATACCCTTTGGGGAGGAGGTTGCACCATTTTTTTGTATTGGGAGGAGGGCGTGTGGCCCCCCCTTTACAAACCATTATCTGTCCCTAGGTACCCCATTCCCCATAGCTGCATTACAATTTTGGGGGGGTGTTGTCCTCGCCGGGACACCACCACCCCAGACCATCATGAGGCTATGGAGAACCCATCCCTGGGGGCCAATCACTTAATTTACTGGGAGGGGGTATGTTGCCACCATGGTCAGACCATCACAAGGCCCTGGGGGACCCCATCCCTAGGGACCGAAGCAATGTACAAGTTGCTGTGGGTGCCCCGGTGCCCACCCAAGACACCCACAACAATTGGTAGACATGGACCTGGGGAAGCCCCATGGCCTCTGCATGCCCTGCCAGCTCCCCCACGCTCACCGTTCAAAGTGCAGTAGGATCTTCCACCAGCTTTGCCCGACGGAAGCAGCTTTCCCTACTTCTGCCAGGTGGTAGAAAACCTGTGTTCCCGCCTGCAAGAATGTGGGCAGGGAGTTTAAGTTCTCCCTGCTCAAACACTTACAGGCAGGGAATTGCACTGGATGAGGTCCCCAGGAAACTGCTACTATTGGGTCTGGGGAATGTGGTCCCCATGACCAAAGGATGGCTTGGGGACGGGTTCTCCAGGCCGCAACCCCAAAAAAATATTAAAGCCCCAGTGGGTGGGGCATCTGGGTCCCTTTGGTGGCTCAGGGAGGGGCTCCATGCGCCTCTTGCCAAAAAACAAAAGAAAGCCATAGCGGTTGGGATTCTCGAGCACTTAAGTGGTTGGGGAGGGGAACCCCATGCTCTTTCCTAAAAACCAAAAAGGGCCTGGGGAGATTGGTTCCCTGAACCCTGGCTCGAGAAGGAGGGCCCCATTTCCGCTCCCTATTAAAAAATAAATAGACCCCTGGGGATGGAGTCCTCTGGCCTATAGAAGACCATGTGAAACATACACTCTGGGGCACCGATGGACCCTTGCCCAACCCACATGTAGAACCGCGATTCCTTCCCAATCAGCGAAGTACTCTCCAGCATCCTGAACACCTCCATCACCACTACAATGTTCGGAGAGGCATGGAAACATGCAGCAGTCAAGGCACTTTTAAAGAAATCTTTGGTAGACCCCACCCAGCTAGCAAACTACGGCCCGATCTCCCTGCTACCGTACCCAGCCAAGGTCATGGATAAAGCCATTAAGAAGCAACTCGCCCACTACCTTGACATACACCACCTCCTAGACACCGCAAAATCTGGTTTCAGACCCAATCACAAAACCAAGACTTTCCTCCAAGCAACAACAGACAACATCAGGATGATCCTAGACTGCGGAGATACAGCGGCGCTCATCCTGCTTGTCCTCTCAGCAGCCTCCGACACTGTCTCCCACTTCACCCTGATCAGAAGACTACATGAAATAGACATCCAAGGACCTGCCCTCAATTAGATGTGCTCCTTACTCGCAGGAAGAACACACAAAGTCAGCTTGAAACCGTACATGTCAGAATCAAAGAACCTTATCTGTGGATTCCCCCAAGGATCATCTCTCAGCCCAGCCTTGTTTAACATCTACATGGCCCTACTGGCCAACCTCATCAGATCGCATGGCATTAACATATTTTCCTACGCAGATGACACTCAACTGAAACTCTCTGTGATGGAAAAGACCCCTGCGACAAAAACAAATTTGCCACCTGCATGACAATGGTAGCCACGTGGATGAAATCCAAATGTCTCAAGCTCAACTGAAGTGGTGATCTTCGGAAGGAACACCTCTGCTTGGGAATCCACCTGGTGACCGTCAGACCTCGGCTCCACAACAACCCCCATCACCCATGCTAGAAACTTAGAAATTATCCTAGACGACAAGCTTGACATGACAGCCCAGGTAAACATGGTGACATCCAACTGATTCCACATCCCGAGGATGCTACAAAAAAATATTCAAATACTACCAGACGATACTAGGAAAACAGTCACACTGGCCCTTATAAAAAGCAGGCTTGACTATGGTAATGCACTCTATGCAGCAATCACAAAACCTCTCCTGAACATGCTCAATGTCATCCAAAACATTGCAGTAAGACTCATCCTCACATGAGTACACATACACAAATGAACTTGGTTCAAACTCCTCACACATACAAAGCATTTCACAACACAGGCAGTCTACCTCAATAGCCGCATTCACTTCCCCCAACCTACCAGAAACCTTTGTTCAGCCGAATTCTTACTAGCACATGCACCCCACATTCACAAACACAAAGCCAGAGGTCACACCTTTTCGTACATCTACCCCAAAGCACATCACATCAGAGCATCCTCATCGCTTCTTGAGTTCATCAAGAGGCTGAAGACCTGGCTTTTTGAATAAAATATCCTGGGAGACAGCCACCTACCTACCTGCGAAGCGCCTGGATACCCTCACATGGGATTAGCGTGCTATATAAATAGACATAAATAACACCATAACATAGAGCATAAGTTACAGTTACTTAAGATAACTATAATTGGTGTATTTCGCAGTGGCAGCTGGTGACATATCAAAGTGGTGGGGAATAAAAGTTGAGACCGAGGGGCATATTCACAAGAAACTATCGCCGAGTCAACGGCACTTTAGCACAGCCAAAGGTGCGATAAATCTATCGCCCCATTCACAAGCTGGTGTTAACAGCCCACAGCACCAGTATACCCGTGATAGCAGCCTAAAAAAACATCGCCACAGAGGCCCCCTGCACTATCACTAATGAGATGCAGAGTGGGCGTTCCCGTGCCAAAATCCGCGACAACATCACACCTCAACATTCACAACGACTAGACAGAACTGTGATAAAAACACAGAACAGGCGATAAGGCGCGTTAGCACCAGGAAATCTACACCTGCTCTGATCTGGTGTTAAGTCGGACGGCAGCCTGCACAACAAAAGGGAGCACAGCCCAGGGCCACATCGGGAGGGCAACAGATGCCATTGAGCCACCCATCATGCATCCCGGACACCCAAGAGGGCCACAACACCCTCCGACACAACACCCAGGCCTGCAACATTCCCCCCCGGACCACCCCCAACCCCGGACTAAGAAACTGCACACCAACACCACGAATCCCAATACAAACATTTTGCCTGATGTCGCACAAGCAGGAAATCAACACACATGTTTGGCCAGGAAATGGAGGCCCAGTCAAACAGCAATGCAATCACCAACAGAAAACACCATACAAACACCATAGAAATAAAAGCCGAGACAACCGTTAGGATGAGTCCTAGCGGCTCCTCACTGGACAATCTGTAGCACACAGCCTGGAAGACCAAATCCAAGAGAAGAAGGTGTGCCATGCGCCCAACAAAGGAAAGACAGGGAGAGAGCGAGGGAGAGAGACGATTGCACAAGCAGCACAATGCCCCTCGGGCACCTGGCTCCATATGCCAACATGTGTGTGTGTGTCGCCATCCGTACACCATGAGCCCAAGGCCGTGTCCCAATCTCAGTGCCAAAGCCACATCACATTCCGAAAATGCAAGTAGTAGTCAGACAAACATCAGGGATGAAAGCTCCATTGTCCCAATGCAGAAGGTGGGAGGACACCTGCACCTCTGACCTTGGTCCAGAACGCACCTGGAACACCCCGAGAGAGATGCCATGGCAGACGGGGACGACTCACACACCACGTATTCCGCTAATGAACTATTCGACTCATCCACACCCCACACAAAGAAGCCCCTGCCTGTGGTACCCCCACATGGGATGCCCTTGACACTCACAGAAACAGCAACCCACTCTCCTCAATGTTGCACACACAAGACGCACCAATGCAATGGCAGGCCATACCGGGCACATGCACAACCCCCGTCACGCGGAACAGTACCGTGCACGTATGCTGCATTTACTGGGCGCAGTGCCACTGGCAGTGCTGCGGATCAGTTACCGGCTCAGCTTCCACCTTGCCTACGTCACCTGCGTCCAACCCTGGTTCCACTGCCGAACATGCACATTCGAGTGTCCCATGGATATCTGCCTATCCAACAAAACTGTTGATAAATTGGACTATGACTTGTGCCTGTGCCCCCTGTTGGATCCAAACAGGAGTGTAACCGAGACAGCCGTGCATGGAATGCCCTGACATACTGCGTATGTATTGGTAGTTGTACATGGGAGATTGCACAATTCCTTGTGTGCAGTGACCACATCGAGGTGCTGCCCTATTGGGCTGTGTTGTGGATTGGTGAAACAGCATGGGCTGAGCACACCTGCCTGGACCACTTAATGGATTGGCTCACCCTGGGGTTTCTGAACACGACTATTGGAACACATTGCACATGAAGCTGCATGGGCATTCATGGATGAGTAACTACATTCCTGCAGCCACATCCAATTGTCACCCACAGCATATGTACCAGCAACTTGTTGCATCGTGGGGATTGCTCACACATCCCACCACAACAGAGGATACGTCTGCCTACATCCAGGCTCTGGATGCATGTGCATGTAACAACGCATGTGTACACACACCTGTGCAAGGTGATGCCTGTCCATGCCCGGTGCAACACAGCATCGTTTGGCAAACGTTGCCAATTCGGACACACTGCTGGGGGAGAGCACACACATGGCAATGTAGCACATCATGTGAACCTGTTGGACCCTCACACCTGATCACTGTCAGCAGAGCAGACAATCAGCACACTCCGGAGGCAGAGCACTCTGCAGATCCCATGGGCAATGAGTTGTGCCCCCTCACACGGGGCAATGGGCAGACGCCAAACAACACATGACTCATCCAGCAAGGCAAGGTGGGCTGAGAGCGTTGTCATCCGTGATGAACGTTGCCCAGTTTAGCGCCAACATTTCCTGAACTTCAACATGTACCCATGCTGCGTGAAAGTGTCTTAAGCATGTCCCTGCCTGTTGTGGCCGTTGCCTTGTCCGTACTGACACGCACATGCCAACAAAGTCTATGCAACTCCACTGGTGTCTAACTGTGAGGTGTGTTGTTTGGATTGTCCACTTGTGCGCCACAATGGGCATCATCAGTACACAGAGAGGAACTCACTGATGCATGTGCAATGGGGGGGATGTCCCTTTGGCAAGCTTCACCTCTGTGAGCCAGACATTGTTCTTGGATAGGTGCTGGACGCCATGTGCACTTATGTGACTTCAGCAATGTGAGTATGGTGTCCAACCCCTGACCATGTGGAGCAATGTCATATATAACAACAGAATATGTCCACACAGATGTGTGTGAGTAGGTATGCAACGTGAACTTCTGGTGTCACATGTGCTGTAGGATACCACTCCTGGCCTGCTTTTGTTTGGGCCAGTCCACACACAGCCCTATTTAATACATGTACGTGTGCCTACATTGGGGGTTGTGAGATTGTTGTTGATGTGCAATGGGGACACAGCTAGTACTCACCTTCACAGTCATCCAATTGGCCATGTGTCTCAGGGATACACATGCACATAGATGTCAGTTACCAGGGTGTACCTACATGTGCAATCATTGTACCTACATCCAGCCATACCTCCATACGTGAGTGAACATAGTGATTTAGAATGTTTTTTTCACAATTAGGTGATTGTGGGAGCTGGGGCTGTACATGCCCATCCAAGCCCACATCACATGGAAGCCCAGTGGTGTGCCAACCAGACTCCTTTGGGGATTGCACAGTGATTGGGAAGAGGGAGAGTGCAGTCCGCAGCAGGATAGCTGTGCAATTGGCCAGAGGTGAAGAAATGGCAGTCCGTGTCGGGGTCCGGGTGAAAGTCGCAGAGTGTTCCGCGGGTCACTATGAGGTGTTTCCCAGGTCATGATGCATAGGTCCTAACCAGGCAGTGACAGGACATACGGCGGTGACGGCTGCTACTGCCTCCCTCCCCACACAGTAGTTCACATCCCCTTCTTACTCCCCTGATACGGGTTCTGTGTCCGGTGTGTCCAGTGTGTGTGGCGGGGTGATGGCTGCATCACTGTTTGCCACTGACACATCAGACTGCAAAGGTGATGGGGCAGCATCACTGTGTGCCACGGACACATCAGGGGTCGAAGCTGTGTGTGTCGATGTTCCCGCTGCAGTCATCTGGGAACGGCTCAGTGGCAGCAATGGCAAGATGAAGTACTGCAGGGCACTGAAGTCCCCAGCTACTTCTCACTGGTGTCCATCCGTGTCAGACATCCTTCCAGCCTGCATCCGCTCCATGGTCTCCATTGACCTCCGCATCTGTCCCAACTCTGTGCTTTAATGGCTGGTGCCTGTCTGCCCACACAGTTCTTGTGTCCGATTCATGGCACCAGCGAGGTCAGCCAAGGTCTGTGGTGGAGCATGGTGCGGATAGGGGGTGTCCGATAGGGACTGTACGTGGTCAGGCGGAAGCTGTCAACTTTGCAAATGATCAGAGCGGACGATGGTGCTAGGTCACCTGTAAGGTAGAGCATAGACTTATAACTTTTGCCAGTATATATGCCCCAGTCAAGGATAATTCAACGCCGTATGAAGAATTCTTTCAATCCCTAATTCAAGTACCTGGCAAATTGATCCTAGGGGGGGGGATTTTAATTTTTTAATGAATCCTAAAATCGACTCCTCCGTTCTGTCCAAAAAACTGTTGAAACCGAAAACGTTAAGAATTATACAAAACTATGGTGCAACTCTAGACATATTGGATCCTTGGAGGGTAGCATTTCCAACTAAGATCGTCTATACTTGTTTTTCAGGCAGATTTCATACCTCACCACACATTGATTTCTTTCTTATTTCTAGGAGACTGAGTTTCAGCCAGCAGAGATTCCTTCAGAAGGGATTCTCAGACCATGCGATGCTGATTCTTGAGCTACAGTTAGGGGATTATATTAGGACGAGATTCTCAAGAAAGCCAAGGAAGAAAAGGCGTCTCTAGAGCAGACAGTACAAAAGTCTCTTGACGCATTTCTTAGCAGCCCCACAGATTTTAATCAGCGGCAGCTTGATCAGGCTAAAAGGGATCTTAGTGAAAGATATTATCTTAAGAGCGAATCCTTCTACCAGCATCATAGACATAAACATTATGAAGAAAGTAATTATACGAGTAGGTTTCTTGCCTGGCAGGCAAGGGAGCAGGCTGCCACTAACCAGATAAATGCTTTAAAATGTCCATCAACTACCTCCCGTACTGATGACCCGGTAAAAATAGGTGATATAATGTCACAACATTATAGGTCTATATATAGCCAACAACAGATTGCTGATATTACATCCCTGAGAGGTTTCCTTTAGAAAAATGAATTACCGGTATTCTCGGATATCGAGAAAATGACAATGACAAGGCCATTCACAAAAGACGAGCTGGAGGGGGTCATAAAAAATCTTCGGGCGGAAAAGCCTGCGGCCCAGACGGCCTCCCAGCAGAATTTTTTAAAGTTTTTTATAGTGCCATTTGGGATTTCTTTCTATTGTTAGCTAATTCAATTTTTGAAGGTGGGGTGATACCAGAGTCATTTAGACATGGGAACATAGTCAGTTTTTTCAAAAAGGGAAAGGATAGTGAAGATCCAAATTCTTACCGCCCCATCACGTTATTAAATTCTGACTATAAAATAATCACCAAACTTTTAGCTAATCATTTTAATCAAAACGACTTGCATTTGAATCACCCTGACCAAAATGGTTTTATCGCTAGCAGGCAGCTTGGCACAAATACGCACTATTTAACAGAAGCATTGGACTATTTTGAGACTCAGAAGATACCGGCGCTAGTCCTCCTTTTAGATGCTGAGAAGGCATTTGACCTAGTCATCTGGGAGACCCTATGCAAAATTTTGGCATACCTCCTAAAATTACGGGGTTGGTTCAGAATTTATACCTTAACGCCGAAGCCAACGTAATCATTAACACCTCGGAGGCTGGCCAGGTTAAGGTTAAACGGGGGACTAGACAAGGGTGCCCTCTGTCGCCGGTTTTATTTGCCTTTTTTATCGAGCCATTAGCGATTGCAATGAGGAATAGTATTGATATCCGCTCCCCACTTCAACTATGGCAAAATTGAAATTATACACCGATGATATCATGCTTTTTATAAAGCCTGAGAAGAAGGTCCACGCCAAAACATTTAAGATCTTCGAGGAATTTGAGGCATTAGGTGGATATAAAATAAAAAAAATTTAAACCTCAAATTATACTGTGTGGTGGAGCTTGTATGGATTTACACCCTGATATTCTTTCCTGCTTATACTAAACCTAAGAGATAGCTGGGTGTTTATTTTTCTGCACAAATAGCTGAGCTACACGATTTTAATTTTGCCCCACTTCTATGAAAAGTTCAGGTCTTATTTCTTCGATGGAGCTCTCTTCCATTTACCATCTTGTGTAGGGTTGCATTGATTAAAATGTCTGCCCTTCCACTAATCAACTACTTCTTCTCGGCGATTCCTTGTATTTTAATAAGCTCTTTTTTTTTAGCAAAATAGAGTCTATGTTTACAACAGTCCTTTGGGCAAAGAATGCCCAGCGAATTGCACTTAGCACTTTATACGAAGAGCTGGAACATGGAGGATTAGCTATCCCAAATCTCAGGGATTACTACTTTGCATATTTTGCACAATATATATCCAGATTTAAGCCGCAACAACAATCAAATCTTTTTATTAACTATTTTATGAACTTAATTTGCAAGGAAAATCAGATCCACTCCCCATTAACAATTTTTAAATCACCTAAATTACTATGATATAAGTGTTTACAGTGGTTTTTCCAAAAACGGCAGGCTCTCTATAGAAGATATTCCATCCCCGTAACCAATTCCTCAACCCCGTTATGCGGCCCTATCTTATTATCCGGTATCAGGGAATCCTCAGTGGTAACACAAAAATGGGCCAATGCTGGATTCCGGAAAATCTCAGATTTTTTGAGGAATGATAGATGGCTGATCATAGCTGATATGTCTCATTTAATCACCAATGATTTCCTTCTTCTTGGGTCATCCAACATCTTTAGTACATTCCTCAGCAAACTTGATCTGGCTCAGATATGTGAACGGAAAAACGTGGTATATGAATTATTAGAAGAAACCTGAGGAGTGGAAAAAGAGTTTAGCCTCAACCAAGGGTATCAGAAGGCTATTACGAAATGAGCTAAGCATGAGGGGTTGGAAATCTCAGCAAGTATGTGGTCAGCAGTTAATAATCTTCATTTTTGTACGTTAAGGCAGTGGTTCCCAAACTTTTTAGACCTGTGGCTCCCTTGACTTAATTGGCAGTTGGCCGTGGCTCCACACCATTTTTTACTGGTGGGGGGGATGTAAGCCCGACCCCAGGAGTACTTTCAGTTTTCTCCCTGAAATTAATTGGGATGAAACCAATGAAGGTATGTAAACAGACAAACTACAAGCGCAAGAATGCACTACTAAAAGCTCAAAAAAGAGCCAAAGAGCAGCTATATGCATGCCTGTTCTGTGCATTAAAGGAAGCTTGCATTGTTGCAACCTCTGCTGTATCTGTTTTATGGTCAGTTAATGACACTTTGTGAAACTTTCAATTATGAAAAAGCCTGCTAAAAGCATCTTCTTGTTGCTGCATTCAGACATTGTTTTGCTTCCCTCTCTCTGCCTTCAAGTCCTGCTTTCCTTCTCTTCCCCTTTGATTCTTTCACACTTTGTTTTACCCCTGTGTATTCTTTCTTCCACCTGCTGCTTGCCCTTGCTTTCTCAGACTGAAAGTCTTGGGTGCCGATTACGATCCTGTAAAAACCGGGTACGAACCGTCGGACGGAGCATATTCTCCGTCCGACGCGTACCCGGTCGTACAAAAATACAAACATGGAATTACGATTCGCACGGGAACACCATTTCCGTACGAATCGTAAAAAACCCCGACCGAACAAAATAAACATACAAATGCGAACCGGGAAAGCGCCGACCTGACGTCGGGACGCACGCAGCCTGCCATTCACGAACCAGGAATTACGATTCGCACCGACGTCATCCCGCACGGTGAATATTTTCCGGCTGCCAAAAACTGCCGGGAAATCAGGACGACGCGAACAAGGACTACCAGTACGCGACGGACAGACAGGACGAAGCGAACAAGGAGGACCAGTACGCGACGGACAGACAGGACGACGCGAACAAGGAGGACCAGTACGCGACAGGACGACGCGAACAAGGAGGACCAGTACGCGACAGGACGACGCGAACAAGGAGGACCAGTACGCGACGGACAGACATGGACCCGAACCTACGAGTCATCCCGGCCCTCATAGCAGTCGACCTCCTCTACAGGTTCCGCCGCAGATGCCGCAGAAGGTCAGAACAACTAAGGGAGGGGGGAAAGTGGGGTGGGGTGGGGGTGGCAGGACCAGGGCAGGCCACAAACCCCCCACCAAAGTCACACAGCACACATGCCCTGGACATACCTGACTCCAATGCCCTGGTCACTACGAGGGGGTGGGGGCGTGTCCAGATAAGCCAGCGACCGCCACTACGGAAGTCCGTCACGACGCGAACAGGCAACACAACCAGACAGGTACGTCCCGTACCCACGCCTGAAGAGCGTGGGTACGAGTCGAACCACGCCCACACCCACGTCACCCCAACAATGGCGGGACGGCTCGTACCCACGTGGCAAAGGCCTGGGTACGGCCCGCACAAGCATCACATAGCATGGGGACGGATATGTACGGACCCTACCCCCACCCGTATGCATGGAGCGTACCCCCACCCCAACAGTGTAAGTACGACCCGTACCCACCTGCGTACGTATGGAGCGTACCCCCACCCCAACAGCGTAAGTACGACCCGTACCCACACCCGCGTACGTATTGAGCGTACCCCCACCCCAACAGCGTAAGTACGACCCGTACCCACACCCGCGTATGTATGGAGCGTAGCCCCACCCCAACAGTGTAAGTACGACCCGTACCCACACCCGCGTACGTATGGAGCGTAGCCCCACCCCAACAGTGTAAGTACGACCCGTACCCACACCCGCGTACGTATGGAGCGTACCCCCACCCCAACAGTGTAAGTACGACCCATACCCACACCCGCGTACGTATGGAGCGTACCCCCACCCCAACAGTGTAAGTACGACCCGTACCCACACCCGCGTACGTATGGAGCGTACCCCCACCCCAACAGTGTAAGTACGACCCGTACCCACCCACGTACGTATGGAGCGTACCCCCACCCCAACAGTGTAAGTACGACCCGTACCCACCCGCGTACGTATGGAGCGTACCCCCACCCCAACAGTGTAAGTAAGACACGTACCCTCACCTCGAATGCATGGAGCGTAGCCCCACCCCAACAGTGTAAGTAAGACACGTACCCTCACCTCGAATGCATGGAGCGTAGCCCCACCCCAACAGTGTAAGTACGACACATACCCCCACCTCGAATGCATGGAGCGTAGCCCCACCCCAACAGTGTAAGTAAGACACGTACCCTCACCTCGAATGCATGGAGCGTAGCCCCACCACAACAGTGTAAGTACGACACGTACCCCCACCACGAATGCATGGAGCGTACCCACATCCGTGTATGTCATGAGCGTACATATTGTGAAATTGGAGAGGTGGGTGCAGAGTCCTCCCAGCAGTGCCCTGAGACAGGAGGGGTGTGTGCAGAGTCCTCCCAGCAGTGCCCTGACACAGGAGGGGTGGGTGCCTATCACTCCCAGCAGTGCCCTGAGACAGGAGGGGTGTGTGCAGAGTCCTCCCAGCAGTGCCCTGAGACAGGAGGGGTGGGTGCCTATCACTCCCAGCAGTGCCCTGAGACAGGAGGGGTGGGTGCAGAGTCCTCCCAGCAGTGCCCTGAGACAGGAGGGGTGTGTGCAGAGTCCTCCCAGCAGTGCCCTGAGACAGGAGGGGTGTGTGCAGAGTCCTCCCAGCAGTGCCCTGACACAGGAGGGGTGGGTGCCTATCACTCCCAGCAGTGCCCTGAGACAGGAGGGGTGGGTGCAGAGTCCTCCCAGCAGTGCCCTGAGACAGGAGGGGTGTGCGCCTATCACTCCCAGCAGTGCCCTGAGACAGGATGGGTGGGTGCAGAGTCCTCCCAGCAGTGCCCTGAGACAGGAGGGGTGTGTGCAGAGTCCTCCCAGCAGTGCCCTGAGACAGGAGGGGTGGGTGCCTATCACTCCCAGCAGTGCCCTGAGACAGGAGGGGTGTGTGCAGAGTCCTCCCAGCAGTGCCCTGTGACAGGAGGGGTGTGTGCAGAGTCCTCCCAGCAGTGCCCTGAGACAGGAGGGGTGTGTGCAGAGTCCTCCCAGCAGTGCCCTGAGACAGGAGGGGTGGGTGCCTATCACTCCCAGCAGTGCCCTGAGACAGGAGGGGTGGGTGCAGAGTCCTCCCAGCAGTGCCCTGAGACAGGAGGGGTGTGTGCAGAGTCCTCCCAGCAGTGCCCTGAGACAGGAGGGGTGGTGCAGAGTCCTCCCAGCAGTGCCCAGAGTCAGGAGGGGTGGGTGCAAAGTCCTCCCAGCAGTGCCCAGACACAGGAGGGGTGGGTGCCTATCACTCCCAGCAGTGCCCATGGAACGCAAAGGGTGGAGTAGTCACAGATACCATGCCCACAAATGTCAGTCAGGTGCACAAAGACCCTGCAGTACATGTACCACATGTGTTCGAGGCTGGGAGTATACGCATGCATAGCGCAGAAAAGAGAACATGTACACATGAAGTCATGTCAATAGGCCACATACACAAGTACAATGACTACCAAGGATGCCACGAATGACGCAGGTGGAGACATCGCTCAGCATGCATGTGCAAAGGTGAAGGACTACGTCACACACCCAGCTAATGGACACACAGCTCTGTGCCAAAATCAGGGGACACCCTGCAGGGAAGAAGTCAGGGTACACAGAGGAAGGAATACACCTTGGGACAATTGCAACATGCAGCAACTGCATACATGAATGGAGAAAGGTAGCTAACACCGTGTGATGGCACACAGATCCCAGGGTCCCCCCTATGAGCAGCACACTACTACATTTCCCACACACCCAACACATGACCAACACCCACAACCATGTAGCAGCCCCACCAACAGCAAGGCCAGCAATGCAGGAGTGTTCCAAGGGCAAAAATAAATAGCTTTATTCAGCATGAGAAAAAAACTAGTATGACGTGAGTCCAATTTCAACAAAGGCCATAGGGCAGTCCAGGAGTCCCAACTGGATGGGGGACACAGTGGGATGCGTGTCCCCTAGCTTGCCTGCACAGTTACAATCCGTCGTCTTCCACAGGGGTCAGGGCATCATATGGGGGGAAGAAACAGGCACCGCAGGGACAGGAGGGTGAAGGGTAGGTGTCGTGGGTGCAGGGATGGAGGACTCCACCACAGGGGGTGGGGCAGGGCCAAAGGCGGAGGCCAGGATCTCGCTGCACACCTTAGCAAGGTCCTCCAGGGACTCCCCTGCACCCGAAGGAACCACAGGCTCCAAGGAGGGGGGGGGTCAGAGGGATGGGTCGCAGCGCCATTGTGGGAGGGTGTGGACAGGGGGGAAGAATCAAGCACCATGACCGGGGACCTCCTTGACCGCTTGCGGGGTGGTGTCACTGTGGGGCTCAGGGACAGAGCGGCCATGAAGGAGTCTTTGGGGGAGATGTGGCCAGGAGAGCTGAGGGGAGGGGATTTGGAGGGAGTGGATTGGGTGGAATGCGGACTCCCACTCTGGCTGCGTGTCACACGTTTGCCCCCCGACCCAGTGGGTGTTCCTACTGCACCCTGTGTGTGCGTGTCAGGAGGTGTGCGGCGGACCTTCCCTGCTGGTGTGGTGCCTGTGTCTGTTGTGGTGGTTGCATGCTTACGTCTGGGTGTATGTTGGACAGGCATGGGAGTGGGAAGTGTGGAAGGAGCAGGGGTAGGGGGTGGGACGTAGCGCTGCAGGAGACCCACTGCTGCAGTCAGTGTGGAGTCTATGGACCTCAGCAAGTTGCGTTGGTCAGCCTGCGATGAATGAATGCCCTCCAAGTATGCCTCCATGTTGTTGAGGACCTGGCTGTGGCCATGGAGGACATTAAGGATCGCAGTCTGACCAATCTGCAACTGCCGCTGGATGTCCACAGACTCAGCATTGGCGGCAGCAGTGGAGACAGGGGCAGGGGGTGCGGTGCCTGGCAGGAAGGAGACATGTGGTGACCGGGCACGTTGGGAAGGGACACGAGCATGTGGGAGGCGGCTGATGCCAATGGAGGGGGCGGTGCCAGATGTAGGGCTGCTGTCAGATGGTGGTGCAGCCACCGCCCACTCGGAGTGATCATCCTCGGACCCGTCCGCTTCATAGTCTGTTGTGCCAGTCGACAGGTCCCCGGGGTCACTCTCCACCGCCTCTGTCCCACTCGAAGTGCCAGCCCCGATGTCACCGCTGGCACTGGTGCTCGGTCCCTCCGCGCCGTCTGTGTCCATGTCTCCCACCGTGTCCCCCGACGATGCTGTGGGCAGGGTGAAGAGACAGAAAGTAATCATACACCTGTATACATATGTCACATGAGTACAATCTACGTAGGTTACAGTGCATAGCCTGAAACAAAGGATGAGTTACAACTACAAAACAAGGTACATACGTAGGCCCTGCAAGACACAGTTGTGTGACCCACCATGGCATGGAAAAACTATGGAGAGCATGACACAATAGCAAATGAGATGACATGGCATTCTGACTGAGGAGCAAGGCCCTGGGGACAATACAGCACTGCATCTGCACCACACAGCGTGGCAGGAAATTGGGATGAGCAGGGACCAAATCCAGGAACTAGAGGCACATGCAGCATAGGTAATACTGAGAACATGCCCACCCTGACTGGCACGCTGCACCTTGAGTGTATGTCCAGACAAACATCACACACTGGCCAGTCCGAGCAAGGAGATGACAGGTCTTGACATGTAGGCCATGGCCGCCCCACCCACCCCCTACATGAGACACATCTGTGGAGACACAGGAAGCACTTACATCTCTTAGTCTGGGTGAAATACACATGGGATGCAATAATTCAAGATTGCACACCAAATACCCAAGGTGCGGCTGTCCAAAGAATCATGTACAAATGGCCATCATCAGATGATTGCTACAAGACACACAGGCAATGGCCACCGTGAGTATGAACTTGGAAAATCATGTCAGGCTGGACAGTGGACACTTGTAATACATCTCACGTCAATAAACATGGTGCCAGGGGACAATGGCACAGAGCACAAGCGATGCTGTAGACACAGAGATTGTCGACATTCTCGGATTACACACATGATACCTAGGAAAAGATGCCCCTGGGGACAGTAGTGGCCACACAACTCCATGCTCCTGAATGGAAATGACTGCAACACACGCTAACATCCCTGCACTATGCGTAACGCACACTCATGCACATCATGTCACAGGCCACCACATGGGACATGCCTGCTGGAAGGCCTCGCACTCAAGAGATTAACTCCCATGTCTGAAATCAGCATTAGTGCCAACTGACATGGAACCCACAAGTCCAGAACTGGACAGGGCACAGGCAAGGTCACTAAACCTCTTACACACCACCCCCACACATGACGCTGCAGGCATTGTACACTTGGAGAAGGTGTCAGGCTACATTACTTTGTGATGGAGTGACTACACAGAGACCAGGGAACACATTGCAAGGTTGGGAAGGGAGGCAGGTGAGGCCTGCAACACTGTGGGTAACAGGATCGTCACAACACCATAAACCCTGGAAGTGTATCCATGGAACAGTGCACTTACAAATGCTGGTGAAACACAACAAACACACACATGTACCTACCCCCTTCCGGCTGCTGCATGTCCTGTAGACGCCTGTCCAAGTCAGGAAAGACCACCGCCAGCACACGTTTCTGGATGTGGGAGAGACGGCGGCGCCCGCGGTTCTTGGGGCTCTCAGGTGAGTCCCCCAGCAGGAGCCGTGCGATCCTCCGCGTCCAGCACCGGATATCCTGCCAGCGTTTCCTCACCTGGGACAGGTGCCGCCTCCGACCATCCGCACTCCTCACGGCGCTGACGGCGTCCAGCCATATCTGCTCCTTGGCAGAGGCGTCTACCTGTGAGGATGAACAAGTGACACTACATCAATACACCTTGCACATGTCACGGGGACACAGATTAGAACACATTTGCAGTTTACAACAAGGCATAGTATGCATCCAACGCATTGGAACTTTGTCATAGGGACATGATCCTGTGGGGGAAGGCCAAAAGCAGTACGTGCCATTGGAAGGACACAGGTGGAATGAGGGCAACTACACAATCAATGATCCTGGCTCACACTGTGCATCACACCCACCCCTCCTGTCTCAGGGCACTGCTGGGAGGACTCTGCACCCACCCCTCCTGTCTCAGGGCACTGCTGGGAGGACTCTGCACACACCCCTCCTGTCTCAGGGCACTGCTGGGAGGACTCTGCACCCCCCCTCCTGTGTCTGGGCACTGCTGGGAGGACTCTGCACCCACCCCTCCTGTCTCAGGGCACTGCTGGGAGGACTCTGCACCCACCCCTCCTGTCTCAGGGCACTGCTGGGAGTGATAGGCACCCACCCCTCCTGTCTCAGGGCACTGCTGGGAGGACTCTGCACACACCCCTCCTGTCTCAGGGCACTGCTGGGAGGACTCTGCACCCACCCCTCCTGTGTCTGGGCACTGCTGGGAGGACTCTGCACCCACCCCTCCTGTCTCAGGGCACTGCTGGGAGGACTCTGCACCCACCCCTCCTGTCTCAGGGCACTGCTGGGAGTGATAGGCACCCACCCCTCCTGTCTCAGGGCACTGCTGGGAGGACTCTGCACACACCCCTCCTGTCTCAGGGCACTGCTGGGAGGACTTTGCACCCACCCCTCCTGTCTCAGGGCACTGCTGGGAGGACTCTGCACCCACCCCTCCTGTGTCTGGGCACTGCTGGGAGGACTCTGCACACACCCCTCCTGTCTCAGGGCACTGCTGGGAGTGATAGGCCCCCACCCCTCCTGTCTCAGGGCACTGCTGGGAGACATCAGGCATTCCCCCCCCTGGGACCCCCCATGCAGTACAAAGCATGTGTGTCACACCTGGACACAATGGCAGAAGTCACAGTCACTAAAAAGGGACACAGTCTGTGCCAGTGGACACTGAACTCACCTGATAACCTGGTCGCCCATACAGCATGGGGTACCGTGGGAGGATCACATCCACCAAAGCCATGTTCTCCTCCAGGGTGAATGGCTGTGACCTCTCCACAGCCCTTGACATGGTTCCAGGGAATCAGTAGCAGCAGCTGGGTCGTGGAATACAGAGATGTGCAGGCAAGTGCTCCCTCATGGGACCTGGCTGCCTTATATCTGCCTTGCTGGCCCATCTCATGCACAGGAGTACAGAGTGATTGGTCACTCACATTTGCATCCTATGTTTCCTCCAATCCCTTCAAACCTAGCAGTCTGTGGGTTCTCTATCGGTTTCATTCTCCTGCATGATGTCAGCCCCACAAACACATTGCAACAAAGTAGAAGAATTCCAACTGAATACTGCTGTGCACCTTCCAGAACACATTCAAATTTTGAACTTGGTCTCCATGACAACCAGCATGCATGTAGGCCTTAATACTTGTCCCTCATGTGTCCCCTATGTAATTTGGAGCTCCACACACAGGTACGGTGCGTTCCGGGGCCCTAGGGCACCCCAAATGCATTGCAACAGACCGTACACGAGTGCCTACGTTCACTATCACTATGGGTGTCCTCGCGTATGCGTAGTCGTAGTGGTACGGGCCGTACACACGCCTGTACGCTCCCTATCACTATGGGTGGCCTCGCGTATGCGTACTCGTAGTGGTACGGGCCGTACACACGTCTGTACGCTCCCTATCACTATGGGTGTTCTTGCATATGCGTACACGTAGTGGTACGGGCCATACACACGCCTGTATGCTCCCTATCACTATGGGTGGCCTCGTTTATGCGTACACGTAGTGATAGGGAGCGTACAGGCGTGTGTACGGCCCGTACCACTACGTGTACGCATACGCAAGAACACCCATAGTGATAGGGAGCGTACAGGCGTGTGTACGGCCCGTACCACTACGAGTACGCATACGCGAGGCCACCCATAGTGATAGGGAGCGTACAGGCGTGTGTACGGCCCGTACCACTACGAGTACGCATACGCGAGGCCACCCATGGTGATAGGGAGCGTACAGGCGTGTGTACGGCCCGTACCACTACATGTACGCATACGCGAGGACACCCATAGTGATAGGGAGCGTACAGGCGTGTGTACGGCCCGTACCACTACGAGTACGCATACGCGAGGCCAACCATAGTGATAGGGAGCGTACAGGCGTGTGTACGGCCCGTACCACTACGAGTACGCATACGCGAGGCCAACCATAGTGATAGGGAGTGTACAGGCGTGTGTACGGCCCGTACCACAACGTGTACGCATACGCAAGAACACCCATAGTGGTACGGGCCGTACACACGCCTGTACGCTCCCTATCACTATGGGTGGCCTCGCGTATGCGTACTCGTAGTGATAGGGAGCGTACAGGCGTGTGTACGGCCTGTACCACTATGGGTGTTCTTGCGTATGCCTACTCGTAGTGGTACGGGCCGTACACATGCCTGTACGCTCGCCATCACGATGGGTACACATACGGCAGCACTCCCATAGTGATATGGGAACGTACACAGGCCCTCTTCGCAGCAGTACAGCGGTTTTCACACATCACAGTGGTGACAGGCGGCACACAGGTAGGGATAGGGCGGACATACTTGTCCATGGATGGACATACTTGTCCATGGATGGACATACTTGTCCATGAATGGACATACTTGTCCATTAATTGACATCAAGGCATCGTCTGTGCATTACTACATGTGTGGGGCACAGGTGTGACGGCCTGTGATGTGGAACATTACTCCTGAGTCGAGAAGGCACCAGATGTATGATGAGATGTGTACAGATGTACTGTGTGATGGTGCAATGTGTGCCAGGCATGCCCTTGACTCCTTTGACATGTGTGCATGTCGTACTGCACACTTGGGGGGAGCGTCACTGGCATGGCATGGACACCAACACACGGAAGTGTCCCCTGATGCCCGGTACAAGGGTTATCACACCTGACTTGTCACTACCCACGGTGCACAATGTGACTATGTCATGTATGTGTGGGGGCTTCCCATCAGGTTGATGTTGGAGCACCCTCAAAAGCTGCAGCCGTTGCAGCAACCAACATGTGTCTGTGTGTAGATTGTCATTGCACACTGTTCCGCACACCATGCCACATGTGGTATCGGATGTGAGGTGCACATGTATGCATGGGACACGGAGTAGCGTGACAAGGACATGTCAGCATCCTCACAAGGAATGTGTGGTGAGTCATGACATGTGCACCTTCATGGCAAGGTGTGTGGGCTGTCCTAGTGTAATGTCATGTGACCTGTGGCTCCAGTGTTCCGCTACCAGTCTCTGCAATCGGCATCCTTCTGCTGCTGATGTGTGGGCGTATGTCACTCCTGTCTTGCGTCTGGCTGTTCACTTGCACTGGGACACAGCTATTCCCATGGCGTGGCATGGGGAGGTTCTCAATCTCCGTGTGTAGCTGGGTCTTGGTAGGAGTGTCACCTTGCATCCATACGTGTCCTGGGCATGTAGCACATACCTGACTCCCTATGTAGCATATGTGTATTGACAGATTAACATGTGCTCAGTACATATGATTTGTTGTCGTAGTGCACTCACTCCTCCTAGTCACTTCCAAATTACTGCAGAGCGCCGCCTCTTGCCCGACCAATTCCGGACTTGGCTACCATGCAGGAGAATGACAGCATCCGGCTCTACCGCTTCACCCAACCGTTGATTCTGGAGTTGACGGCGAGACTGGCACCACACCTGCAACCGCAGCACAGGTATCCTACGGCACTGACACCCCAGCTGAAGGTAATGGCTGCCCTACATTTTCTTGCCACGGGTACCTTTCAATATACCATAGCTCATGTTGGTGGCATGTCCCAGAGCATGTTCTGCCGTGTGCTGCATGATTTCTTAGAGGCCATGTTGATTCACCTGGATGACTTCATCAAGTTCCCAACCCCTGAACAGATGACTGCGGTCAAGCGTGGATTCTATGCCCTGGGAGGGATGCCCCATGTCATTGGGTCCATAGATGGGACACATGTAGCTTTGGTACCACCACACGCACGGGAGGTGGAGTACCGACCGCAATCGAAAGCACTACCACTCCATCAATGCCCTTGTGGTGTGTCAGTCCAACATGGTGATTTCACATGTCTGTGCTCGTTTACCAGGATCAGCACACGATGCCTACATCATGAGGCGTAGCAGGATGCCTGAAATGATGATGCAGCTGCGCAACGAACGGGCATGTGTTGTTGGTGGGTACAGTCTGTCTGTCCTGTATTTTGCATAGCCTACCAGCACGACCGCTTCACCACTTCTAACGATGTCCATGTGCTTCCCATGTAGGGGACGCTGGCTATCCCAACATGCCTTGGCTGCTCACACCTCTCCGCAACCCCATCACGCCGGCCCAGCTCCGCTACAACACCGCCCATGGCCGGACAAGGCGAGTGATAGAGAGGACGTTTGGCCTGCTGAAGAGCCGATTCAGGTGCCTACACAAGACCGGCGGCGCACTCCCATATGCCCCGGCGAAGGTCTGCAAGATCTTCATGGTCTGCAGCATGCTGCACAACATGGCAGTTGAAAGAGCTGTGCCACTCATCCTGGATCAACATGACGAGGACCATCCACCCGTGGAGGACGAAGGGCTTGGCAATGGGGCTAGTGATGTGGAGGATGTGGAGCCGCAAGAGGACATCCGGACTCAGCTCATACGCGACTTCTTTGCTTAGTGGTGAGTACCAGTGTCTGAGTGTGCACGCATTGGTCCCCGTGTGGCATGTGTTGTGATGTGTGTCTCCACCTGCATGTATGGCACGTGAGTCAGAGGTGTGTGTGGGTGTGTCACTGGAGTGATGGTGCCAGTGATTTTTTTTTTTTTTTTTTTAAACAAATTTTATTAGTTCATTGAACAAAATGCAATCAATCCCCGTCCCCCATAGTCCGCCCCCCAGCCAAATCAGGACATCTTGCAATAACCATCCCAGCACATAAGCTACATCTGTACAGCATTCACCCCCCAGTGATGGTTGTATTTCCCCAGTCATAATTGTGACCTAGCATGTTGTCATCCATACATGTGTCGAGTAAATGCACATGCAAGTGGCTGTGCTTTTTGTGGCTGACTTCTTGTGTGTCTCTCTTCCCCAGGTACTTGCGCATGCCGTCTGCTGCTTGCATTGTTGTGGCACTGCTATTCCTCATGGACATGACATCGTGGGCTGACTCAGCGTTACAGGCACGGACACGTTTGGAAGTCTCCATAGGGTAAGGGATGCATCTGGGGTGTATTGGGTGTGGCAGTTGTTCACGATGTATGCACACTGCCCCTGTCGATGTTTGGTTCCTCTGCAGCCATGTAGCATCACCATGGGACACGACATGCAGCTGTGTACACCTGAATAGATGGTCTGCCTGGTTGACAGTCATCAGTGATGGGATAGGGGATTGTGATGATGGCATCAATGTGTGTGACACTGCCCTCGGACACATACGGTTAGCATTGGCTTGACATGGTGTGGGACTTCCACATCAGCGGATCTATGGTGTATGGCAGGCTCTCCGTGAGCAGCTGTGGGTGTTTAGCTGTTAGCCGACGCTTGTGTGCCAGTTCCATGGCGAACACGCATTTGTGCTGCAGAAGGGGGGTGCCAGTGTTGGACCCACATGTTACTCCACATGATGTGTTCATGTGTACTTCAAGTTGCCTCTGCAATCCCGAAAACATGACTAATAAAGGTGTCCCTATGCCTCCAAGGTGCCTCTTCTCAGTCAATGCTGGTGTGTTGCCACGGTGCATCCAGCATGTCTGGCATGGTATTCCCTGATTGTGGCTATGTGTCAATGTGTCGAGTAGCAAGATGCAAGCTGTGTGTGTGGGCTGAGACTGTGTATTGGTCATGATGTCCATGACTGTGTGGGTATTGTGACATGTGCCATCCCCATGCATCCAACGTTGTCCAGGACCCCATTCTCTGCATCCACCAGACTCAAGCTTGCAGGACATGGTTCTGCCACCTGTCTACACATACCTGGGTGCCCCCCAGGACACTGGACTGGATCCCTGACCTCTGCGCATGACTGTTGCTGTA
This sequence comes from Triturus cristatus, assembly GCF_964204655.1. Classification (NCBI taxonomy): domain Eukaryota; kingdom Metazoa; phylum Chordata; class Amphibia; order Caudata; family Salamandridae; genus Triturus; species Triturus cristatus. The sequence goes on from NC_140582.1 coordinate 505,381,667, forward strand.
CTCAATGTGTCTGTCAGCACGGCTGTTCGGCCACCCCCTCAGCTGGTTGGGCCCATCACGGGTGTGTATGGTGCTCCATGTCTGTCTTGCCTAATACACTGTGACCCATGTGTCCTGTGCCAGACTCAGGCCCCAGGGTGTGGATGGTTGAAGACAAAAGATGACTCAGGCATGTTTAGACTTTACAAGACACATGTTAGGTAATAATGCAACCAGCAGGCATCTACTCTTCATAGTGTGATTTATTATTGGGGGGGGGGACAAAGTGAGTGGCTTTCCGGGATTTTGGAATCCAAAGTTCAGTAGGGGAGTTGGTGTCCTTGCCATTTGAAATCCTCAGAGTCCATGCCACAGGCTTTGTCAACATTGGTCAGCCAGTGACCAGCAGGGCCATGTGGCAGAGAATGTCTCTTGATGCTGTGATGCTGTTGCTCCAGTGGGCCAGGTGCCAGGCCAGGTGTCCTGGGAGATGGTGATGTAGCGCCGACCCTCACGGTCCTTTCCGTGGACGACCCGGCCTCCTGCGGGGACCCTCAGCAGCAGGCCGTGACGACGTCTGGGATGCTCCATCGGATGTTTCCTCCTCCTCCTCCTGATCCCTCCCTGTGGGTGGTGATGTTCTCCGCCTTCTGGCACAGGGAGGGTCGGCCATGTTGTCGGCCATCCGACGGAGTGTATCGTGAATCCCCTGGAACGCCGTCACTTGCTCAGCCTGTCTGTCCTCCATCCTCCGTTGGTGTCGCAGTAGACAGGCATGTTGCTCCGCATGTTGCTGGGCCTGCTGGGTCTTTATCTCATCGAGGGTCCCCTTGATCTCATTGAGGGTGGACACAACCTGGGCCATGCCCGTGGTGTCCTGCCGGTATGTGTCCATGATGTTTCGGACATGGGCAAATACCGGTTCCCCAGCCAACTGGTCAGGCTCGCGCCTCCGCCGTCCTCCACTCCCACCACCCCTGCCCACTTGCACCTGGCCTGCCCTTGTGGGTACATCGGGTCTCCGGGACCCCTGAGGGGTGGCATTGGCGTTGTCGCCTGCCTCCTCCTGGGTGCCCGGGACACCGTGTCCCTCCTGGCCAGCCTGGCTGCATTGTGGTGTTGGGGCAGGGATCCTGGGTGTCTCCTGGGATGTGGCAGGAGGGGGGGTGGTGGTTGGCACAGTTGTACCTGACGCAGGTGCTGCAGGTGGTTGGACACCAGAGGGGCCAGGTCGGTCGGGGTCGTCCACAGAGTGGTGAGAGTGGTCGCTGCCGGTGGGATCGGGCTCCCGCAGATCCGGGTCCTGTGAGTCTTCCCCCCCAGTGTTGGAGGGTGAACCACGACGTTGACCTGTGTGTGAGAGAGACAATGTTAATTTTGGTCCATGCAACATCCATGTTTCATCTGTTTCAAAGTTGGGACATTTCCTCTTGGAATTGGGATCTGTCTTGCATTCCACTCACAGTGCACTTGTGCATGGGTGTGTCCCTTGGGCACCACTTTGGCCCCTTTAACTATGTGTGGCACGGTCTTACTTGCTGCGTCAAGTGTGACTGCAGTCAGCAGTGGAGTGGGCAGGTGTGGCGAGCCATGCATTGGCGCCTTCCGTGTAGCACTGTACATGTGCACATGGAGTGGTTCCACACACTTATATGATCCAGGTAGCTGTCGTTGTGCTCGTGAACAGGTTGTGACATGGCCCTGTGTTTTGCCATGGGGAAGAGGGGGGGTTCTGGGACTGGCCACCCTTGTCTACATGCACGCAGTCTACCTGCGTACACGTAGTGATAGGGAGCGTACAGGCGTGTGTACGGCCCGTACCACTACGTGTACGCATACGCAAGAACACCCATAGTGATAGGGAGCGTACAGGCGTGTGTACGGCCCGTACCACTACGAGTACGCATACGCGAGGCCACCCATAGTGATAGGGAGCGTTCAGGCGTGTGTACGGCCCGTACCACTACGAGTACGCATACGCGAGGCCACCCATGGTGATAGGGAGCGTACAGGCGTGTGTACGGCCCGTACCACTACGTGTACGCATACGCGAGGACACCCATAGTGATAGGGAGCGTACAGGCGTGTGTACGGCCCGTACCACTACGAGTACACATACGCGAGGCCAACCATAGTGATAGGGAGTGTACAGGCGTGTGTACGGCCCGTACCACTATGAGTACGCATACGCGAGGCCAACCATAGTGATAGGGAGTGTACAGGCGTGTGTACGGCCCGTACCACAACGTGTACGCATACGCAAGAACACCCATAGTGGTACGGGCCGTACACACGCCTGTACGCTCCCTATCACTATGGGTGGCCTCGCGTATGCGTACTCGTAGTGATAGGGAGCGTACAGGCGTGTGTACGGCCCGTACCACTATGGGTGTTCTTGCGTATGCCTACTCGTAGTGGTACGGGCCGTACACATGCCTGTACGCTCGCCATCACGATGGGTACACATACGGCAGCACTCCCATAGTGATATGGGAACGTACAGAGGCCCTCTTCGCAGCAGTACAGCGGTTTTCACACATCACAGTGGTGACAGGCGGCACACAGGTAGGGATAGGGCGGACATACTTGTCCATGGATGGACATACTTGTCCATGGATGGACATACTTGTCCATTAATTGACATCAAGGCATCGTCTGTGCATTACTACATGTGTGGGGCACAGGTGTGACGGCCTGTGATGTGGAACACTACTCCTGAGTCGAGAAGGCACCAGATGTATGATGAGATGTGTACAGATGTACTGTGTGATGGTGCAATGTGTGCCAGGCATGCCCTTGACTCCTTTGACATGTGTGCATGTCGTACTGCACACTTGGGGTGAGCGTCACTGGCATGGCACGGACACCAACACACGGAAGTGTCCCCTGATGCCCGGTACAGGGGTTATCACACCTGACTTGTCACTACCCACGGTGCACAATGTGACTATGTCATGTATGTGTGGGGGCTTCCCATCAGGTTGATGTTGGAGCACCCTCAAAAGCTGCAGCCGTTGCAGCAACCAACATGTGTCTGTGTGTAGATTGTCATTGCACACTGTTCCGCACACCATGCCACATGTGGTATCGGATGTGAGGTGCACATGTATGCATGGGACACGGAGTAGCGTGACAAGGACATGTCAGCATCCTCACAAGGAATGTGTGGTGAGTCATGACATGTGCACCTTCATGGCAAGGTGTGTGGGCTGTCCTAGTGTAATGTCATGTGACCTGTGGCTCCAGTGTTCCGCTACCTGTCTCTGCAATCGGCATCCTACTGCTGCTGATGTGTGGGCGTATGTCACTCCTGTCTTGCGTCTGGCTGTTCACTTGCACTGGGACACAGCTATTCCCATGGCGTGGCATGGGGAGGTTCTCAATCTCCGTGTGTAGCTGGGTCTTGGTAGGAGTGTCACCTTGCATCCATACGTGTCCTGGGCATGTAGCACATACCTGACTCCCTATGTAGCATATGTGTATTGACAGATTAACATGTGCTCAGTACACATGATTTGTTGTCGTAGTGCACTCACTCTTCCTTGTCACTTCCAAATTACTGCAGAGCGCCGCCTCTTGCCCGACCAATTCCGGACTTGGCTGCCATGCAGGAGAATGACAGCATCCGGCTCTACCGCTTCACCCAACTGTTGATTCTGGAGTTGACGGCGAGACTGGCACCACACCTGCAACCGCAGCACAGGTATCCTACGGCACTGACACCCCAGCTGAAGGTAATGGCTGCCCTACATTTTCTTGCCACGGGTACCTTTCAATATACCATAGCTCATGTTGGTGGCATGTCCCAGAGCATGTTCTGCCGTGTGCTGCATGATTTCTTAGAGGCCATGTTGATTCACCTGGATGACTTCATCAAGTTCCCAACCCCTGAACAGATGACTGCGGTCAAGCGTGGATTCTGTGCCCTGGGAGGGATGCCCCATGTCATTGGGTCCATAGATGGGACACATGTAGCTTTGGTACCACCACACGCACGGGAGGTGGCGTACCGACCGCAATCGAAAGCACTACCACTCCATCAATGCCCTTGTGGTGTGTCAGTCCAACATGGTGATTTCACATGTCTGTGCTCGTTTACCAGGATCAGCACACGATGCCTACATCATGAGGCGTAGCAGGATGCCTGAAATGATGATGCAGCTGCGCAACGAACGGGCATGTGTTGTTGGTGGGTACAGTCTGTCTGTCCTGTATTTTGCATAGCCTACCAGCATGACCACTTCACCACTTCTAACGATGTCCATGTGCTTCCCATGTAGGGGACGCTGGCCATCCCAACATGCCTTGGCTGCTCACACCTCTCCGCAACCCCATCACGCCGGCCCAGCTCCGCTACAACACCGCCCATGGCCGGACAAGGCGAGTGATAGAGAGGACGTTTGGCCTGCTGAAGAGCCGATTCAGGTGCCTACACAAGACCGGCGGCGCACTCCAATATGCCCCGGCGAAGGTCTGCAAGATCTTCATGGTCTGCTGCATGCTGCACAACATGGCAGTTGAAAGAGCTGTGCCACTCATCCTGGATCAACATGACGAGGACCATCCACCCGTGGAGGACGAAGGGCTTGGCAATGGGGCTAGTGATGTGGAGGATGTGGAGCCGCAAGAGGACATCCGGACTCGGCTCATACGCGACTTCTTTGCTTAGTGGTGAGTACCAGTGTCTGAGTGTGCACGCATTGGTCCCCGTGTGGCATGTGTTGTGATGTGTGTCTCCACCTGCATGTATGGCACGTGAGTCAGAGGTGTGTGTGGGTGTGTCACTGGAGTGATGGTGCCAGTGATTTTTTTTTTTTTTTTTAAACAAATTTTATTAGTTCATTGAACAAAATGCAATCAATCCCCGTCCCCCATAGTCCGCCCCCCAGCCAAATCAGGACATCTTGCAATAACCATCCCAGCACATAAGCTACATCTGTACAGCATTCACCCCCCAGTGATGGTTGTATTTCCCCAGTCATAATTGTGACCTAGCATGTTGTCATCCATACATGTGTCGAGTAAATGCACATGCAAGTGGCTGTGCTTTTTGTGGCTGACTTCTTGTGTGTCTCTCTTCCCCAGGTACTTGCGCATGCCGTCTGCTGCTTGCATTGTTGTGGCACTGCTATTCCTCATGGACATGACATCGTGGGCTGACTCAGCGTTACAGGCACGGACACGTTTGGAAGTCTCCATAGGGTAAGGGATGCATCTGGGGTGTATTGGGTGTGGCAGTTGTTCACGATGTATGCACACTGCCCCTGTCGATGTTTGGTTCCTCTGCAGCCATGTAGCATCACCATGGGACACGACATGCAGCTGTGTACACCTGAATAGATGGTCTGCCTGGTTGACAGTCATCAGTGATGGGATAGGCGATTGTGATGATGGCATCAATGTGTGTGACACTGTCCTCGGACACATACGGTTAGCATTGGCTTGACATGGTGTGGGACTTCCACATCAGCGGATCTATGGTGTATGGCAGGCTCTCCGTGAGCAGCTGTGGGTGTTTAGCTGTTAGCCGACGCTTGTGTGCCAGTTCCATGGCGAACACGCATTTGTGCTGCAGAAGGGGGGTGCCAGTGTTGGACCCACATGTTACTCCACATGATGTGTTCATGTGTACTTCAAGTTGCCTCTGCAATCCCGAAAACATGACTAATAAAGGTGTCCCTATGCCTCCAAGGTGCCTCTTCTCAGTCAATGCTGGTGTGTTGCCACGGTGCATCCAGCATGTCTGGCATGGTATTCCCTGATTGTGGCTATGTGTCAATGTGTCGAGTAGCAAGATGCAAGCTGTGTGTGTGGGCTGAGACTGTGTATTGGTCATGATGTCCATGACTGTGTGGGTATTGTGACATGTGCCATCCCCATGCATCCAACGTTGTCCAGGACCCCATTCTCTGCATCCACCGGACTCAAGCTTGCAGGACATGGTTCTGCCACCTGTCTACACATACCTGGGTGCCCCCCAGGACACTGGACTGGATCCCTGACCTCTGCGCATGACTGTTGCTGTACTCAATGTGTCTGTCAGCATGGTTGTTCGGCCACCCCCTCAGCTGGTTGGGCCCATCACGGGTGTGTATGGTGCTCCATGTCTGTCTTGCCTAATACACTGTGACCCATGTGTCCTGTGCCAGACTCAGGCCCCAGGGTGTGGATGGTTGAAGACAAAAGATGACTCAGGCATGTTTAGACTTTACAAGACACATGTTAGGTAATAATGCAACCAGCAGGCATCTACTCTTCATAGTGTGATTTATTATTGGGGGGGGGGGGACAAAGTGAGTGGCTTTCCGGGATTTTGGAATCCAAAGTTCAGTAGGGGAGTTGGTGTCCTTGCCATTTGAAATCCTCAGAGTCCATGCCACAGTCTTTGTCAACATTGGTCAGCCAGTGACCAGCAGGGCCATGTGGCAGAGAATGTCTCTTGATGCTGTGATGCTGTTGCTCCAGTGGGCCAGGTGCCAGGCCAGGTGTCCTGGGAGATGGTGATGTAGCGCCGACCCTCACGGTCCTTTCCGTGGACGACACGGCCTCTTGCGGGGACCCTCAGCAGCAGGCCGTGACGACGTCTGGGATGCTCCATGGGATGTTTCCTCCTCCTCCTCCTGATCCCTCCCTGTGGGTGGTGATGTTCTCCGCCTTCTGGCACAGGGAGGGTCGGCCATGTTGTCGGCCATCCGACGGAGTGTATCGTGAATCCCCTGGAACGCCGTCACTTGCTCAGCCTGTCTGTCCTCCATCCTCCGTTGGTGTCGCAGTAGACAGGCATGTTGCTCCGCGTGTTGCTGGGCCTGCTGGGTCTTTATCTCATCGAGGGTCCCCTTGATCTCATTGAGGGTGGACACAACCTGGGCCATGCCCGTGGTGTCCTGCCGGTATGTGTCCATGATGTTTCGGACATGGGCAAATACCGGTTCCCCAGCCAACTGGTCAGGCTCGCGCCTCCGCCGTCCTCCACTCCCACCACCCCTGCCCACTTGCACCTGGCCTGCCCTTGTGGGTATATCGGGTCTCCGGGACCCCTGAGGGGTGGCATTGGCGTTGTCGCCTGCCTCCTCCTGGGTGCCCGGGACACCGTGTCCCTCCTGGCCAGCCTGGCTGCATTGTGGTGTTGGGGCAGGGATCCTGGGTGTCTCCTGGGATGTGGCAGGAGTGGGGGTGGTGGTTGGCACAGTTGTACCTGACGCAGGTGCTGCAGGTGGTTGGACACCAGAGGGGCCAGGTCGGTCAGGGTCGTCCACAGAGTGGTGAGAGTGGTCGCTGCCGGTGGGATCGGGCTCCCGCAGATCCGGGTCCTGTGAGTCTTCCCCCCCCAGTGTTGGAGGGTGAACCACGACGTTGACCTGTGTGTGAGAGAGACAATGTTAATTTTGGTCCATGCAACATCCATGTTTCATCTGTTTCAAAGTTGGGACATTTCCTCTTGGAATTGGGATCTGTCTTGCATTCCACTCACAGTGCACTTGTGCATGGGTGTGTCCCTTGGGCACCACTTTGGCCCCTTTAACTATGTGTGGCACGGTCTTACTTGCTGCGTCAAGTGTGACTGCAGTCAGCAGTGGAGTGGGCAGGTGTGGCGAGCCATGCATTGGCGCCTTCCGTGTAGCACTGTACATGTGCACATGGAGTGGATCCACACACTTATATGATCCAGGTAGCTGTCGTTGTGCTCATGAACAGGTTGTGACATGGCCCTGTGTTTTGCCATGGGGAAGAGGGGGGGTTCTGGGACTGGCCACCCTTGTCTACATGCACGCAGTCTACCTGCGTACACGTAGTGATAGGGAGCGTACAGGCGTGTGTACGGCCCGTACCACTACGTGTACGCATACACAAGAACACCCATAGTGATAGGGAGCGTACAGGCGTGTGTACGGCCCGTACCACTACGAGTACGCATACGCGAGGCCACCCATAGTGATAGGAAGCGTACAGGCGTGTGTACGGCCCGTACCACTACGAGTACGCATACGCGAGGCCACCCATGGTGATAGGGAGCGTACAGGCGTGTGTACGGCCCGTACCACTACGTGTACGCATACGCGAGGACACCCATAGTGATAGGGAGCGTACAGGCGTGTGTACGGCCCGTACCACTACGAGTACGCATACACGAGGCCAACCATAGTGATAGGGAGCGTACAGGCGTGTGTACGGCCCGTACCACTACGAGTACGCATACGCGAGGCCAACCATAGTGATAGGGAGTGTACAGGCATGTGTACGGCCCGTACCACAACGTGTACGCATACGCAAGAACACCCATAGTGGTACGGGCCGTACACACGCCTGTACGCTCCCTATCACTATGGGTGGCCTCGCGTATGCGTACTCGTAGTGATAGGGAGCGTACAGGCGTGTGTACGGCCCGTACCACTATGGGTGTTCTTGCGTATGCCTACTCGTAGTGGTACGGGCCGTACACATGCCTGTACGCTCGCCATCACGATGGGTACACATACGGCAGCACTCCCATAGTGATATGGGAACGTACACAGGCCCTCTTCGCAGCAGTACAGCGGTTTTCACACATCACAGTGGTGACAGGCGGCACACAGGTAGGGATAGGGCGGACATACTTGTCCATGGATGGACATACTTGTCCATGGATGGACATACTTGTCCATGAATGGACATACTTGTCCATTAATTGACATCAAGGCATCGTGTGTGCATTACTACATGTGTGGGGCACAGGTGTGACGGCCTGTGATGTGGAACATTACTCCTGAGTCGAGAAGGCACCAGATGTATGATGAGATGTGTACAGATGTACTGTGTGATGGTGCAATGTGTGCCAGGCATGCCCTTGACTCCTTTGACATGTGTGCATGTCGTACTGCACACTTGGGGTGAGCGTCACTGGCATGGCACGGACACCAACACACGGAAGTGTCCCCTGATGCCCGGTACAGGGGTTATCACACCTGACTTGTCACTACCCACGGTGCACAATGTGACTATGTCATGTATGTATGGGGGCTTCCCATCAGGTTGATGTTGGAGCACCCTCAAAAGCTGCAGCCGTTGCAGCAACCAACATGTGTCTGTGTGTAGATTGTCATTGCACACTGTTCCGCACACCATGCCACATGTGGTATCGGATGTGAGGTGCACATGTATGCATGGGACACGGAGTAGCGTGACAAGGACATGTCAGCATCCTCACAAGGAATGTGTGGTGAGTCATGACATGTGCACCTTCATGGCAAGGTGTGTGGGCTGTCCTAGTGTAATGTCATGTGACCTGTGGCTCCAGTGTTCCGCTACCAGTCTCTGCAATTGGCATCCTACTGCTGCTGATGTGTGGGCGTATGTCACTCCTGTCTTGCGTCTGGCTGTTCACTTGCACTGGGACACAGCTATTCCCATGGCGTGGCATGGGGAGGTTCTCAATCTCCGTGTGTAGCTGGGTCTTGGTAGGAGTGTCACCTTGCATCCATACGTGTCCTGGGCATGTAGCACATACCTGACTCCCTATGTAGCATATGTGTATTGACAGATTAACATGTGCTCAGTACACATGATTTGTTGTCGTAGTGCACTCACTCTTCCTTGTCACTTCCAAATTACTGCAGAGCGCCGCCTCTTGCCCGACCAATTCCGGACTTGGCTGCCATGCAGGAGAATGACAGCATCCGGCTCTACCGCTTCACCCAACCGTTGATTCTGGAGTTGACGCGAGACTGGCACCACACCTGCAACCGCAGCACAGGTATCCTACGGCACTGACACCCCAGCTGAAGGTAATGGCTGCCCTACATTTTCTTGCCACGGGTACCTTTCAATATACCATAGCTCATGTTGGTGGCATGTCCCAGAGCATGTTCTGCCGTGTGCTGCATGATTTCTTAGAGGCCATGTTGATTCACCTGGATGACTTCATCAAGTTCCCAACCCCTGAACAGATGACTGCGGTCAAGCGTGGATTCTATGCCCTGGGAGGGATGCCCCATGTCATTGGGTCCATAGATGGGACACATGTAGCTTTGGTATCACCACACGCACGGAGGTGGCGTACCGACCGCAATCGAAAGCACTACCACTCCATCAATGCCCTTGTGGTGTGTCAGTCCAACATGGTGATTTCACATGTCTGTGCTCGTTTACCAGGATCAGCACACGATGCCTACATCATGAGGCGTAGCAGGATGCCTGAAATGATGATGCAGCTGCGCAACGAATGGGCATGTGTTGTTGGTGGGTACAGTCTGTCTGTCCTGTATTTTGCATAGCCTACCAGCACGACCGCTTCACCACTTCTAACGATGTCCATGTGCTTCCCATGTAGGGGACGCTGGCTATCCCAACATGCCTTGGCTGCTCACACCTCTCCGCAACCCCATCACGCCGGCCCAGCTCCGCTACAACACCGCCCATGGCCGGACAAGGCGAGTGATAGAGAGGACGTTTGGCCTGCTGAAGAGCCGATTCAGGTGCCTACACAAGACCGGCGGCGCACTCCCATATGCCCCGGCGAAGGTCTGCAAGATCCTTATGGTCTGCTGCATGCTGCACAACATGGCAGTTGAAAGAGCTGTGCCACTCATCCTGGATCAACATGACGAGGACCATCCACCCGTGGAGGACGAAGGGCTTGGCAATGGGGCTAGTGATGTGGAGGATGTGGAGCCGCAAGAGGACATCCGGACTCGGCTCATACGCGACTTCTTTGCTTAGTGGTGAGTACCAGTGTCTGAGTGTGCACGCATTGGTCCCCGTGTGGCATGTGTTGTGATGTGTGTCTCCACCTGCATGTATGGCACGTGAGTCAGAGGTGTGTGTGGGTGTGTCACTGGAGTGATGGTGCCAGTGATGGTTGTATTTCCCCAGTCATAATTGTGACCTAGCATGTTGTCATCCATACATGTGTCGAGTAAATGCACATGCAAGGGGCTGTGCTTTTTGTGGCTGACTTCTTGTGTGTCTCTCTTCCCCAGGTACTTGCGCATGCCGTCTGCTGCTTGCATTGTTGTGGCACTGCTATTCCTCATGGACATGACATCGTGGGCTGACTCAGCGTTACAGGCACGGACACGTTTGGAAGTCTCCATAGGGTAAGGGATGCATCTGGGGTGTATTGGGTGTGGCAGTTGTTCACGATGTATGCACACTGCCCCTGTCGATGTTTGGTTCCTCTGCAGCCATGTAGCATCACCATGGGACACGACATGCAGCTGTGTACACCTGAATAGATGGTCTGCCTGGTTGACAGTCATCAGTGATGGGATAGGGGATTGTGATGATGGCATCAATGTGTGTGACACTGCCCTCGGACACATACGGTTAGCATTGGCTTGACATGGTGTGGGACTTCCACATCAGCGGATCTATGGTGTATGGCAGGCTCTCCGTGAGCAGCTGTGGGTGTTTAGCTGTTAGCCGACGCTTGTGTGCCAGTTCCATGGCGAACACGCATTTGTGCTGCAGAAGGGGGGTGCCAGTGTTGGACCCACATGTTACTCCACATGATGTGTTCATGTGTACTTCAAGTTGCCTCTGCAAACCCAAAAACATGACTAAAAAAGGTTCCCTATGCCTCCAAGGTGCCTCTTCTCAGTCAATGCTGGTGTGTTGCCACGGTGCATCCAGCATGTCTGGTATGGTATTCCCTGATTGTGGCTATGTGTCAATGTGTCGAGTAGCAAGATGCAAGCTGTGTGTGTGGGCTGAGACTGTGTATTGGTCATGATGTCCATGACTGTGTAGGTATTGTGACATGTGCCATCCCCATGCATCCAACTTTGTCCAGGACCCCATTCTCTGCATCCACCGGACTCAAGCTTGCAGGACATGGTTCTGCCACCTGTCTACACATACCTGGGTGCCCCCCAGGACACTGGACTGGATCCCTGACCTCTGCGCATGACTGTTGCTGTACTCAATGTGTCTGTCAGCACGGTTGTTCGGCCACCCCCTCAGCTGGTTGGGCCCATCACGGGTGTGTATGGTGCTCCATGTCTGTCTTGCCTAATACACTGTGACCCATGTGTCCTGTGCCAGACTCAGGCCCCAGGGTGTGGATGGTTGAAGACAAAAGATGACTCAGGCATGTTTAGACTTTACAAGACACATGTTAGGTAATAATGCAACCAGCAGGCATCTACTCTTCATAGTGTGATTTATTATTGGGGGGGGGGGGACAAAGTGAGTGGCTTTCCGGGATTTTGGAATCCAAAGTTCAGTAGGGGAGTTGGTGTCCTTGCCATTTGAAATCCTCAGAGTCCATGCCACAGTCTTTGTCAACATTGGTCAGCCAGTGACCAGCAGGGCCATGTGGCAGAGAATGTCTCTTGATGCTGTGATGCTGTTGCTCCAGTGGGCCAGGTGCCAGGCCAGGTGTCCTGGGAGATGGTGATGTAGCGCCGACCCTCACGATCCTTTCCGTGGACGACCCGGCCTCCTGCGGGGACCCTCAGCAGCAGGCCGTGACGACGTCTGGGATGCTCCATCGGATGTTTCCTCCTCCTCCTCCTGATCCCTCCCTGTGGGTGGTGATGTTCTCCGCCTTCTGGCACAGGGAGGGTCGGCCATGTTGTCGGCCATCCGACGGAGTGTATCGTGAATCCCCTGGAACGCTGTCACTTGCTCAGCCTGTCTGTCCTCCATCCTCCGTTGGTGTCGCAGTAGACAGGCATGTTGCTCCGCATGTTGCTGGGCCTGCTGGGTCTTTATCTCATCGAGGGTCCCCTTGATCTCATTGAGGGTGGACACAACCTGGGCCATGCCCGTGGTGTCCTGCCGGTATGTGTCCATGATGTTTCGGACATGGGCAAATACCGGTTCCCCAGCCAACTGGTCAGGCTCGCGCCTCCGCCGTCCTCCACTCCCACCACCCCTGCCCACTTGCACCTGGCCTGCCCTTGTGGGTACATCGGGTCTCTGGGACCCCTGCGGGGTGGCATTGGCGTTGTCGCCTGCCTCCTCCTGGGTGCCCGGGACACCGTGTCCCTCCTGGCCAGCCTGGCTGCATTGTGGTGTTGGGGCAGGGATCCTGGGTGTCTCCTGGGATGTGGCAGGAGTGGGGGTGGTGGTTGGCACAGTTGTACCTGACGCAGGTGCTGCAGGTGGTTGGACACCAGAGGGGCCAGGTCGGTCGGAGTCGTCCACAGAGTGGTGAGAGTGGTCGCTGCCGGTGGGATCGGGCTCCCGCAGATCCGGGTCCTGTGAGTCTTCCCCCCCAGTGTTGGAGGGTGAACCACGACGTTGACCTGTGTGTGAGAGAGACAATGTTAATTTTGGTCCATGCAACATCCATGTTTCATCTGTTTCAAAGTTGGGACATTTCCTCTTGGAATTGGGATCTGTCTTGCATTCCACTCACAATGCACTTGTGCATGGGTGTGTCCCTTGGGCACCACTTTGGCCCCTTTAACTATGTGTGGCACGGTCTTACTTGCTGCGTCAAGTGTGACTGCAGTCAGCAGTGGAGTGGGCAGGTGTGGCGAGCCATGCATTGGCGCCTTCCGTGTAGCACTGTACATGTGCACATGGAGTGGATCCACACACTTATATGATCCAGGTAGCTGTCGTTGTGCTCGTGAACAGGTTGTGACATGGCCCTGTGTTTTGCCATGGGGAAGAGGGGGGGTTCTGGGACTGGCCACCCTTGTCTACATGCACGCAGTCTACCTGCTGACGAGCAGACATTCGCACACGCCAAACGGCTGATTTGCTCTCCCTGTGTCTCGCTCCCTCTCTGTCCCCCTCTCCCTCCCTCTGTGTGTCAGCCTCCTCCCTCTGTCCGTCTCCCTGTGTCTCCCTCCCTCTGTGTCCCCCTCTCCCTCCATCTGTGTGTCAGCCTCCTCCCTCTGTCCGTCTCCCTCCCTCTCTGTCCCCCTTTCCCTCCCTCCGTGTGTCAGCCTCCTCCCTCTGTCCGTCTCCCTGTGTCTCCCTCCCTCTGTGTCCCCCTCTCCCTCCATCTGTGTGTCAGCCTCCTCCCTCTGTCCGTCTCCCTCCCTCTCTGTCCCCCTTTCCCTCCCTCCGTGTGTCAGCCTCCTCCCTCTGTCCGTCTCCCTGTGTCTCCCTCCCTCTGTGTCCCCCTCTCCCTCCATCTGTGTGTCAGCCTCCTCCCTCTGTCCGTCTCCCTCCCTCTCTGTCCCCCTTTCCCTCCCTCCGTGTGTCAGCCTCCTCCCTCTGTCCGTCTCCCTGTGTCTCCCTCCCTCTGTGTCCCCCTCTCCCTCCATCTGTGTGTCAGCCTCCTCCCTCTGTCCGTCTCCCTGTGTCTCCCTCCCTCTCTGTCCCCTTCTCCCTCCCTCTCTGTCCCCCTCTCCCTCCCTCCGTGTGTCAGCCTCCTCCCTCTGTCCGTCTCCCTCCCTCTCTGTCCCCCTCTCCCTCCCTCTCTGTCCCCCTCTCCTTCCCTCCGTGTGTCAGCCTCCTCCCTCTGTCCATCTCCCTCCCTCTCTGTCCCCCTTTCCCTCCCTCTGTGTGTCAGCCTCCTCCCTCTGTCCGTCTCCCTGTGTCTCCCTCCCTCTGTGTCCCCCTCTCCCTCCATCTGTGTGTCAGCCTCCTCCCTCTGTCCGTCTCCCTGTGTCTCCCTCCCTCTCTGTCCCCCTCTCCCTCCCTCTCTGTCTCCCTCTCCCTCCCTCCGTGTGTCAGCCTCCTCCCTCTGTCCATCTCCCTCCCTCTCTGTCCCCCTCTCCCTCCCTCTCTGTCCCCCTCTCCCTCCCTCCGTGTGTCAGCCTCCTCCCTCTGTCCGTCTCCCTCCCTCTCTGTCCCCCTTTCCCTCCCTCCGTGTGTCAGCCTCCTCCCTCTGTCCGTCTCCCTGTGTCTCCCTCCCTCTGTGTCCCCCTCTCCCTCCATCCGTGTGTCAGCCTCCTCCCTCTGTCCGTCTACCTGTGTCTCCCTCCCTCTCTGTCCCCCTCTCCCTCCCTCTCTGTCCCCCTCTCCCTCCCTCCGTGTGTCAGCCTCCTCCCTCTGTCCGTCTCCCTGTGTCTCCCTCCCTCTGTGTCCCCCTCTCCCTCATCTGTGTGTCAGCCTCCTCCCTCTGTCCGTCTCCCTGTGTCTCCCTCCCTCTCTGTCCCCCTCTCCCTCCCTCTCTGTCCCCCTCTCCCTCCCTCCGTGTGTCAGCCTCCTCCCTCTGTCCGTCTCCCTCCCTCTCTGTCCCCCTCTCCCTCCCTCTGTGTGTCACCCTCTGTCACCTCAGCCCAGCTTCCTGGGCACACACTGTTAGCAGATCTTTGAGTGGCCCTTGGCTTGTTGATGTGAGTTTGTTTCTGATCTCCAGGCACCCATTGGGTGTGATGTGTGTCTGTGTGCTGCTGCTGTGGTGGTGTGTGCTGCCACTCTTTCACAATGTTGGCTGTTCATTAGCTGCTGTCATGTGCAAAACAGTGCCTTCACCCCCATGTGTTGATGCAAGGCGCCCGCCATTTGCTGGCAAGTCATTCCTGTGTTGGGACACACTGTTTGTCTGGCTGTGACCTAGGCCATATGGGCAGAGGGCATTGTTGTCTGCTTCTGAGTTGCACTATGTGATTTTTGGGGCCCAGCCTCACGCCATCCGGGTTACCGTGTCATGTGTTGGTGTCTTCTGTGGCCTGTGACTTGACATTGTCCAGCTGGGTGCATGGGGCATGGTGGCAGCAGTGGCATGTGCGTGCTCATGGAGTGTGGTGGAGTCATGCGATGGCTTGGGGTGGTTGCGTGCCTGTTAGTGATTTTGGTTGTGGATGCCGTTCCCTCCATGTGAGGTGCGTTGTTTGTGTACTCACCCGGGTCTCGGAGTCCTTCTAATCCTTCGACTGCCTCCACCGGCAGTATGGCCATCACCCTCTCCTCCCAGGGCTGGTAGTGTACGGGTCTGCGGGAGGGCCCTCCTCCTGTGGCGTTGGCCTGGTTGTGTTCCTCCTGCCTCTTGGCTCGGACCCTCCTCCGCAGATCGTACCACCTGTTCTGGCATTCCTGCCTGGTCCTTCTGGTGTCCGCAACAGCATTCACAGCATCGACGATGGTCTGCCACATGGCTGTTTTAGCTGCCATGCTGGTGTTTCTGACCAATGTTCCAAAGAGCTGTGGCTCGACTCTGAGGATTTCATCGACAAGAACCTCCAACTCTCGGTTACTGAACTTTGGATTCTTGGTAGTGGGCATGGTGAGGGGTGTGGGTGTGGATGGTGGGGGGGGTGTGGATGGTGGGGGGGGTGTGTGGATGGTTGTGGGTGTGTGGGTGTGGTTGTGCAGGTGTGTGTGTGAATGAGATGAGGGTGTGTTTGTGAAGGTGGTTGTGTGGAGATGTGCAAGTGTAAGGTGTGGTGAAGCTTGTAGTAAGGTGCTGTAAGTTGTCTGTGGTGTCTGGCAGCAGTGAGTCTGTTGCAAAGGCTCATGGTTTGTGTGTGTGGGCCCTTTTTATTGGTCCATTGGTGGGTGTGGCTGTGTTTGAAGTTTGGGTGGGTGCGTTATAAGGAGTGGTGGTGTTTAGGGCCTCTGTTTGTTATTGGCAGTTGCAGGTCAGTGAATGTGTGTTTTTTGAGTGTTTGTTGGCCATGTTTAGTGGCTTTGTGCCATTCGAATAGTGTATTCTTGTGTTGTTTTGTTTTGTCCTGGTTGTGTACGTGCGTTTTGAGCGTGTGTACGGTGTGTAGATGGGCCATTTGGTTGTACGGTGCTGTCCTTGTGTGTGGCTTGGCACGACTCGTACATGCGGTTGTGATGTTGGGGCATGGGGTGCGCTCCGTACTTAGGAGGTTGTGGTGGGGGTGCGACTGGAACGTACTGGGGTGTAGGTACACGGGGGTACGACACGTACAGGGGTGGGGGTACGACTCGAACGTACTGGGGTGTACTTAGACGGTGGTACGACACGTACAGGGGTGGGGGTACGACTCGAACGTACTGGGGTGTACTTAGACAGTGGTACGACACGTACAGTGGTGGGGGTAGGACTCGAATGTACTGGGGTGTACTTAGACGGTGGTACGACACGTACAGGGGTGGGGGTACGACTCAAACGTACTGGGGTGTAGGTACACGGGGGTGTGACACGTACAGGGGTGGGGGTACGACTCGAACGTACAGGGGTGTGGGTACACGGTGGTACGACACGTACAGGGGTGGGGGTGCGACTCGAACGTACTGGGGTGTACTTAGACGGTGGTACGACACGTACAGAGGTGGGGGTAGGACTCGAACGTACTGGGGTGTACTTAGACGGTGGTACGACACGTACAGGGGTGGGGGTACGACTCGAACGTACTGGGGTGTAGGTACACGGGGGTGTGACACGTACAGGGGTGGGGGTACGACTCGAACGTACTGGGGTGTGGGTACACGGTGGTACGACACGTACAGGGGTGGGGGTGCGACTCGAACGTACTGGGGTGTACTTAGACGGTGGTACGACACGTACAGAGGTGGGGGTACGACTCGAACGTACTGGGGTGTGGGTACACGGTGGTACGACACTGTTGGAAAACCACTCCCACACTAGAAAGGGTGGTGGTGGACTCCCCGAACACACTGTGGTAGCTTGGCTCGAGTGGTCAGGAAACAGGCGCAGTGCTAAGCATACAATATACCCATACAATAACCATGCGTGCATCCGTTCCAAAAACGACTCTACACCGTAAAAATTATGAAAATATTCTTTCTTTATCTTTTTCTCTTAGTTGCTGATTGGAAAAATAAATAGGTCAATCACAATATACAAGTGTCAATTAGTGCAGGTCAAATAATATTGGCTGTTTGATGAAATAAATAGGGGTGATCATAAATAACAGGGCATAAATACAAGTGCAATATATACAGACAATTAAATACTTTGAGGCAATAAATACTGTACCAATAAATATTGTACACCAACAAGTCCTGTGGACCTATAAATATAGTGCAGCAATAAATAGGTAAAAACTCAATAAATACAGTATCCCCAATAAATAATTAAAAGTATACCGCAACCCTCATATAATCAGATGACACTTCAATTCTTAAGGGCTGATATGGCCCAGGCACAGCTTGTAGGGTTGTGGAAGGCTTGAGGGGGGCTACTCCCTGGCTGGGACAAGGCTGAGGCCTAATCTGAGGTAGATCCAAGGGGGGTATACCAGTGCCCTGGCTTTCTCTCTCCACACAACCTCTCTAGGTTAGTCCCAGTTCACCCCAGGCACAGTCAGGTGGGTTTCAGCACCTCCCTAGCCCCTTAGAGCAGTCTCTCAGGTCTCCACAGGGCCTTAGGCGCCCTCTACTCCACTTACTGCCCTTTTTCTGATGTTCCGACGCCGCTGGAGTCGTGTCGACGCCGTGAGGCGGTTCCGGTTCGGTCTCGGCGGCCTCGGCACAATGTCAGTTCTTTGACGACGCCGGCAGGCGGTTCCGGTCCGATGTCGGTGGCCTCGGTTCGATCTCGACCTCCGATTCGACGGCGTCGGGCAGTCTCTTCACGATGTCGACTTCGGGCGGCTCCGGTCCGATGGCGCTCTCGGCTCCGATGACGTCGGCCGGCCTGGCCTCGATGTCGACTTCCGGCGACTCCGGGGTGCGATCCTCACCCCCGACCTCCGGTGCTCCTCCTCACAGGCTCCGGGCGACTCCGGAGTGCGATCCTCACTCCCGACCTCCGGTGCTCCTCTACCTCGGTCTCCAACGACTCCGGAGGGCGGACTTCACTCCTCCGATGACGCCGCTCGCTCGACCTCGGTTCACTTCCTTCTCGACCTCTGGTATTCCTCACGACCTCCGTCGGCGCCCTCTCACGACCTCAGGCGGCTCCGGGTACGACGTCTGCTACTTCAGTCAGCGCCGCTTCTCCACCTCGGGCTCCAGGTCTTCAGGCTACTCGACGCCGGACTCCAGGGAAACCAGTTCTCAGGTCAGAATCTTGCTGTTTTCTTGGTTCTAAGGCCTGTTCCGGCTGTCCAGGTCCTTAGGATAAGTTTCTTCTGTCTTCTTCCCACACAGGGCTATAGGCTGGGATCCATCAGTAGGGACAAGTATCAAGGGTGGGTTTATGGACCCCACTCCAGGCACAAGTTTCCACCCCTGCTGCTTCACTCCTTCCTCCTTCACTGTTGTGCTCCTCTCTCTTCACCAGTCAGGTGCCAACTGCCAGCTCCAACTGCCAACTGCCTCTCTTATCCTCCCAACATTCTAAACGGTCTCCAACTGTCACAGAGTTCTGGAATCTCCTGGAATGTTCTGGAAGGTGCTGGTAGGTTCCAGTGGATGCTGGTGATGTCACAGGTGGCCACCATTTTGTGCTCCAGGCCCTCAGACAGAAGTTTCAGGGGTAGCTAAAATGGCTCCCTGAATCTGCAGCAACACTAAAAAGTCTGGTGGTTCCCAAAAAGGAAAAATTCAAACAGGGGTTGAGGCAAAAGTGGGACAAAATAAATAATGATGAGGAGGGACCACCCAAAGGGCTGACAGGTCTAACACGCGTCCCCCCCAGCTGAAAGTGGGGAGAGCTACCCAACCCCTTGGGAGTTCTCATCACTAAGGCGGAAATACCTTGAGAGACCGTCTGCATTGGCGTGGTCCACTCCAGGCCGATGTTCCACCTGAAAGTCCATCCCCTGTAGGGAAATAGACCACCTCAACAACTTGGGATTCTCCCCCTTCATTTGCATCAGCCAACGAAGGGGTCGGTGGTCGGTCTGAACTAGGAAGTGCGAGCCAAACAGGTATGGCCGCAACTTCTTCAGAGCCCATACCACTGCAAAGGCTTCACGCTCTATTGCACTCCACTTCTGTTCCCTGGGAAGTAGTCTCCTGGATAGGAAGACCACGGGTTGATCCAGACCCTCTTCGTTGAGTTGCGATAACACTGCCCCAATGCCATGTTCTGATGCATCTGTCTGGACAATGAACTTCTTGGAAAAGTCTGGGGCCCTTAAGACCGGGGCCTCGCACATGGCTTTCTTCAATTTCTCAAAGGCTTGCTGACAAGCCTCCGTCCAGACTACCCGTCGAGGTTGTTTCTTGGACGTGAGCTCCGTGAGAGGGGCTACGATGGTACCGTACCCCTTCACGAAGCGGCGGTAATATCCCGTGAGGCCCAAAAATGCTCGGACCTCAGTCTGTGTCTTGGGGGGTTCCCAGGCCATGATGGCCTCGATCTTCGCCTGGAGGGGTTGCACCGTTCCCCTACCCACCAAGTGTCCAAGGTACACTACCGACCCCTGCCCGATCTGGCACTTGCTGGCCTTGATCGTCAATCCAGCTTGTCTCAGGGCCTGGAGAACAGCTTGCAGGTGACGCAAGTGATCCTCCCAGCTGCTACTGAAGACGGCTATGTCATCCAGATAAGCAGCAGAGAAACTCTCCATTCCGGTGAGGATCTGGTTTACCAGGCGCTGAAACGTGGCAGGTGCGTTCTTGAGCCCAAAGGGCATCACACAGAACTGGTAGTGGCCATTGGGCGTGGAGAAGGCTGACCTTTCCCTTGCTCCATCAGTCAAAGAGATCTGCCAGTACCCAGAGGTAAGGTCAAAGGTACTTAGATATTGGGCAGCTCCCAGCCGGTCAATTAATTCATCCGCCCTAGGGATCGGATGTGCATCAGTCTTTGTCACTGAATTCAGTCCCCGGTAGTCCACACAGAACCTCAGTTCTGGTTGGGCACCCGGTGGTGCAGCTTTTGGTACTAACACCACCGGACTGGACCAGGGGCTGCTAGAAGGTTCAATCACTCCTAGCTCCAGCATCTTAGTGACCTCACTATGAATGCTGGCCTTCACCTTGTCTGACATCCGGTAGATCTTGGACTTCACAGGTGGGCTGTCTCCTGTGTCCACGTCATGGACGCACAGGTGAGTCCTACCCGGGACAAGGGAGAACAACGCAGAGTACTGCCCCAGGGCCTGGCGACAGTCCTCCTGCTGTTCAGGAGTTAGAGATGGGGAGAGAATCACTCCCTCCACCGACCCATCCTTTTCCTGAGACGCAAACAGATCAGGGAGAGGCTCGCTTTCCACGTCCTCTCCTCCGTCAGTCACCATCATCAAGATGACTTCGGGCCTCTCGTGGTGGGGTTTGAGGCGGTTGGCATGCAGCACCCGCAGGGGCTGACGAGGGGTCTTCAGGTCCACCAAGTAGGTAGCCTTACCCTTCTTCTCCAACACCTCAAAGGGTCCTGACCAGCGATCCTGGAGGGCACTAAGCTCTCCTGGTTCGATCACCCACACCTTCTGGCCAGGCTCCAACTCCACCGGGTGAGCGTTGTGGTCATACCACGCCTTCGTCACTGCTTGGCTGGCTTCCAAGTTGTCAGAAGCTTGCTTCCACAACTTAGCCATTTGGCTCCGGAAGGCCAGCATGTAGCTCACCACATCCTGGGGGAGCTTTCTGGGAGTTCTTTCCCATCCGTCTCTCACCAGGTTAAGAGGTCCACGTACAGGGTGCCCATACAGAAGCTCGAAGGGGCTGAAGCCCACTCCCTTCTGTGGCACTTCCCTGTAGGAAAAAAGTAAACAGGGTAGGAGGACGTCCCATTTCCTCCGCAGGCTTTCAGGCAGACTTCTGATCATGCCTTTTAAGGTTTTGTTAAACCTTTCCACTAGACCATTGGTCTGGGGGTGGTAAGGAGTTGTGAACCGGTAGGTCACTCCACACTCCTTCCACATTGCCCGCATATATGCTGACATGAAGTTGGTCCCCCTGTCGGACACAACTTCCTTGGGAAAACCCACTCGGGTAAAGATTCCCATCAGGGCCCTAGCCACAACAGGTGCTGTTATGGTCCTCAGAGGTATTGCCTCTGGGTACCGTGTGGCATGATCCACCAGAACCAGGATAAACCTGTGACCAGCTGTAGTTGGTGGATCTAATGGACCCACAATGTCGATGCCCACCCTTTCAAAGGGGGTGCTAACGACAGGGAGTGGTTCCAGGGGAGCTTTCAGCTTCACCCCTGTTTTCCCACTGGCTTGGCAAGACACACATGTCCGGCAGTAGGTATCGGACGACACTTTCATCTGAGGCCAATAAAAGTGTGGGACAAGACGGGCGAAGGTCTTGTCTTGCCCCAGGTGTCCTGCCAATGGTATCTCGTGAGCCAACTCTAAAAGGAAGGCTCGATAACGTTGAGGAACTACCAAGGCTCGTGACGATCCATGTAGGGGTGCCTTGGGTTCACTGTAGAGGAGGCCATCCTCCCAGTAAACACTGTAGTTCCCTTCAACGTTCCCTGCTGCCTGGGCTTCGGCCTGTCGCCTCAGCCCCTCAAGGGTAGGGCACTCCCTCTGGCCCTGGCAGAATTCCTCCCTGGACGGGCCTCCCTCCACGTGCCACTCGGCCGGGATGGGTAGGTCCTCCAGGTTGGTAACGTCCCCCTCCGCAGACTCCTGGTCCACCACCTCCGGTGGCCTATCCGTCCTACGGGGTGGAGACGCCGAGGCAGGCTCCTCCTGTCCTCGGTTCTTCCCTTGACTGGCAGCTGGCTGGGCCTTTGTTCCAGGCTCCAGCCGGAATGAACTCCCTCTTCGGGTAGTCTCGGACCTTGTGCTAACACAGGCCCAGTCAGGTGTACCCAGCATCTCGGTGTGAGTCCGGTATTCCACCTCCTTCCAAGCGTTGTGCTCCATGTCATTGCCCAGCAGACAATCGACTGGCACGGCAGGGCTTACGGCAACTCGAAGTGAACCTGCAACCCCCCCCCATTCAAAGGGAACCTCGGCCACGGGATAGTGGCCTGTTCTGCCGTCAGCCATCGCGGCTGGGTGGAGTACATCGGGAATTACCTGCTCTGGAGACACCAGTTGGCTACGCACCATAGTCATACTGGCTCCTGTGTCTCTCAGAGCCTCCCCTCTTTGGCCGTTGATGGTGATCCACTGCCCATACTTTGCGGTATTTGCGGGCACCTGGATCTTAGGAACCATCTCCCGTTCTCCCAGGGACACTAAAGTGACACCCGCCCACTCCCTTCCCTTAGTTAAGGGCATCTCCTCCCCGAGCACTACACTAGCTACTCCGGGGGTCTTTCCTCCAGTGGGAGGGGGTGATCGTTTCTGACACTTCGGGTCTCCTTTATAGTGTCCAACGCCACCGCACTCGTAGCAATGGACAACCCTTGGCTGCTGACTCTGGCCAGGATTAGGGTTTCTGGGTGGGTTAGCCTTAGAGGTGAATCCTGTTCCCTTCCCTTGGAAGTTATTTTGGGGGCCTTTGGAGAACTCCTTTTTCTTTTCCCCTCCCTCTTTCTTCTGGGGGGCGCCCTGTCCGGCCTTTTGAGTATCCCCTCCAGTCCCCCTTGTGGACACCCGGGTACTGGCCCAAATGTCCGCCTCCTCAGCAAGCTTCCGGGGGCTGGTCAGCTTGCTATCCACCAGGTGTTGCCGCAGTTCAGGGAAACATTTCTCGAGTAGGTGTTCCTTCAGTACTAGGTCAAACAGCTCCTCGTAGTTCCTTACTTCACTGCCCTGAATCCAACCTTCCAGTGCCTTCTTTGCATAGTCCAGGAAGTCCACCCAATTCTGTGTGCCCAGCTTGTGACTACCCCTGAACTTCTGTCTGTACTTTTCAGGTGTTAGTCCAAACTTTCTGATGAGCGCCAGTTTCATGGTGGGGTAGTGGGTCTGCTCATCCTCTTCGAGGGCCAATAAAGCATCCCTACCAGCTGGAGGCATGTACTTATACAATCCCCATCCCCAGTACTTCACTGGAACCCCATGGGCCCTCAACGAGACCTCATAGGCTGCTAGCCACTTGGCGATGTCGTCACCCGCCCCATAGCTAGCTACTATGTCCTTTGGCAGGTAAGGTTTGGGTTCCCTGGTGGACTCTTGGATTTGGCTGCCACCATTAGGAACAGTTGGTGCTCCAATTCTTAGGATCTGAAGCTCTATCTCTTTCAGTCTTATCTCATGAGCCATCCTCTCTTTCTCCGTCTCATGAGCCAACCTCTGTTCCTCCTTCTCCTTCTCCAGCTTTGCTAAATCCCATGTGAGCTGTCTTTTCTCTCTCCGATCTGCTAACTCCACGCTGGATAAGCCCCCGCTAGAGACAGTGCTGCCCTTCCTAGAAAGTGTCCTGGGCCCTGCTGACAGGTTCCCCACCTCAGGTTGGTACATCTCAGCCCCCTCGGGGTCAGGCTCTCCATCCCTGTCTTCCTCCTCAGCCTTGCTTTCTCGGCGTGCCTCCCCCCAAGCCCTTAAGCTGGTTTGGAGTGCACCCTTCTTTGCTCCTGGGGGACAGTACACCCCCTCCCGCTGGCAAAACTCCCTGAGTTGGGCCACAGTGTACGTTTCTAGATTCTCTAGTACAAACTCCATCTTGCCCACTCAGGTTAGAGGACAGGTTTTGTGCAGTAACAATGTAGGGTGGTACCTTTAGTAATACCTCCTCCCACCACCAGAGTAAATTTGGAAAAAACAAAAACCCACAATTAGGAAGGCCGCTGTGAGAAAACTCCCGGTGTAGGCCTATGGACTACCCACAGTTATTGTTGAGTATATGTAGGCACAGCTCTATCCCACCACTGAACACCAATTTATGTTGGAAAACCACTCCCACACTAGAAAGGGTGGTGGTGGACTCCCCGAACACACTGTGGTAGCTTGGCTCGAGTGGTCAGGAAACAGGCGCAGTGCTAAGCATACAATATACCCATACAATAACCATGCGTGCATCCGTTCCAAAAACGACTCTACACCGTAAAAATTATGAAAATATTCTTTCTTTATCTTTTTCTCTTAGTTGCTGATTGGAAAAATAAATAGGTCAATCACAATATACAAGTGTCAATTAGTGCAGGTCAAATAATATTGGCTGTTTGATGAAATAAATAGGGGTGATCATAAATAACAGGGCATAAATACAAGTGCAATATATACAGACAATTAAATACTTTGAGGCAATAAATACTGTACCAATAAATATTGTACACCAACAAGTCCTGTGGACCTATAAATATAGTGCAGCAATAAATAGGTAAAAACTCAATAAATACAGTATCCCCAATAAATAATTAAAAGTATACCGCAACCCTCATATAATCAGATGACACTTCAATTCTTAAGGGCTGATATGGCCCAGGCACAGCTTGTAGGGTTGTGGAAGGCTTGAGGGGGGCTACTCCCTGGCTGGGACAAGGCTGAGGCCTAATCTGAGGTAGATCCAAGGGGGGTATACCAGTGCCCTGGCTTTCTCTCTCCACACAACCTCTCTAGGTTAGTCCCAGTTCACCCCAGGCACAGTCAGGTGGGTTTCAGCACCTCCCTAGCCCCTTAGAGCAGTCTCTCAGGTCTCCACAGGGCCTTAGGCGCCCTCTACTCCACTTACTGCCCTTTTTCTGATGTTCCGACGCCGCTGGAGTCGTGTCGACGCCGTGAGGCGGTTCCGGTTCGGTCTCGGCGGCCTCGGCACAATGTCAGTTCTTTGACG
Organism: Triturus cristatus; assembly: GCF_964204655.1. Taxonomy (NCBI): domain Eukaryota; kingdom Metazoa; phylum Chordata; class Amphibia; order Caudata; family Salamandridae; genus Triturus; species Triturus cristatus. Next base: position 505,406,978 of record NC_140582.1, read on the forward strand.
ACGCCGGCAGGCGGTTCCGGTCCGATGTCGGTGGCCTCGGTTCGATCTCGACCTCCGATTCGACGGCGTCGGGCAGTCTCTTCACGATGTCGACTTCGGGCGGCTCCGGTCCGATGGCGCTCTCGGCTCCGATGACGTCGGCCGGCCTGGCCTCGATGTCGACTTCCGGCGACTCCGGGGTGCGATCCTCACCCCCGACCTCCGGTGCTCCTCCTCACAGGCTCCGGGCGACTCCGGAGTGCGATCCTCACTCCCGACCTCCGGTGCTCCTCTACCTCGGTCTCCAACGACTCCGGAGGGCGGACTTCACTCCTCCGATGACGCCGCTCGCTCGACCTCGGTTCACTTCCTCCTCGACCTCTGGTATTCCTCACGACCTCCGTCGGCGCCCTCTCACGACCTCAGGCGGCTCCGGGTACGACGTCTGCTACTTCAGTCAGCGCCGCTTCTCCACCTCGGGCTCCAGGTCTTCAGGCTACTCGACGCCGGACTCCAGGGAAACCAGTTCTCAGGTCAGAATCTTGCTGTTTTCTTGGTTCTAAGGCCTGTTCCGGCTGTCCAGGTCCTTAGGATAAGTTTCTTCTGTCTTCTTCCCACACAGGGCTATAGGCTGGGATCCATCAGTAGGGACAAGTATCAAGGGTGGGTTTATGGACCCCACTCCAGGCACAAGTTTCCACCCCTGCTGCTTCACTCCTTCCTCCTTCACTGTTGTGCTCCTCTCTCTTCACCAGTCAGGTGCCAACTGCCAGCTCCAACTGCCAACTGCCTCTCTTATCCTCCCAACATTCTAAACGGTCTCCAACTGTCACAGAGTTCTGGAATCTCCTGGAATGTTCTGGAAGGTGCTGGTAGGTTCCAGTGGATGCTGGTGATGTCACAGGTGGCCACCATTTTGTGCTCCAGGCCCTCAGACAGAAGTTTCAGGGGTAGCTAAAATGGCTCCCTGAATCTGCAGCAACACTAAAAAGTCTGGTGGTTCCCAAAAAGGAAAAATTCAAACAGGGGTTGAGGCAAAAGTGGGACAAAATAAATAATGATGAGGAGGGACCACCCAAAGGGCTGACAGGTCTAACAGACACGTACAGGGGTGGGGGTACGACTCGAACGTACTGGGGTGTGGGTACACGGTGGTACGACACGTACAGGGGTGGGGGTACGACTCGAACGTACTGGGGTGTGGGTACACGGGGGTATGACACGTACAGGGGTGGGGGTACGACTCGAATGTACTGGGGTGTAGGTACACGGGGGTATGACACGTACAGGGGTGGGGGTACGACTCGAACGTACTGGGGTGTGGGTACACGGTGGTACGACACGTACAGGGGTGGGGGTACGACTCGAACGTACTGGGGTGTGGGTACACGGTGGTACGACACGTACAGGGGTGGGGGTACGACTCGAACGTACTGGGGTGTGGGTACACGGTGGTACGACACGTACAGGGGTGGGGGTGCGACTCGAACGTACTGGGGTGTGGGTACACGGTGGTACGACACGTACAGGGGTGGGGGTACGACTCGAACGTACTGGGGTGTGGGTACACGGGGGTATGACACGTACAGGGGTGGGGGTACGACTCGAACGTACTGGGGTGTGGGTACACGGTGGTACGACACGTACAGGGGTGGGGGTACGACTCGAACGTACTGGGGTGTAGGTACACGGGGTATGACACGTACAGGGGTGGGGGTACGACTCGAATGTACTGGGGTGTGGGTACACGATGGTACGACACGTACAGGGGTGGGGGTACGACTCGAACGTACTGGGGTGTGGGTACACGGTGGTACGACACGTACAGGGGTGGGGGTACGACTCGAACGTACTGGGGTGTGGGTACACAGTGGTACGACACGTACAGGGGTGGGGGTACGACTCGAACGTACTGGGGTGTGGGTACACGGTGGTACGACACGTACAGGGGTGGGGGTACGACTCGAACGTACTGGGGTGTAGGTACACGGGGGTATGACACGTACAGGGGTGGGGGTATGACTCGAACGTACTGGGGTGTACATACACGGGTGGGGGTTCGACACGTACACGGGTGTACATACACGGGGGGTGTACATTAACGGGGAGTACGACTCGAACGTATGGGTGCTGGGGGGAGTGTTTGGTGCATATGCGGGCACATATCTCCATGGTTGCAATGGGAGTTCAGTGCGGACGGTGTTTTTACCATACGGTTGTGAGTTCGGACGCACGGGTGGGATCGTGATTCCTCGTTTGGACTTGACTTTTCAAGTTTGTACGGTAAATCGTCCGAGGATGTGTCGGACACATTTTCCGATCCGAGGACGTGTGGGGAATGATTCCAAATGCGGTTCGTATGGACTTTTTACCATGCGAATCGTGATTGCCAGTTCGTACGGAACTTGTACGATTCGTACGGTAAAAAGACCGGATACGAGTCGCACGGGGATTTTTTCTACCGGATCGTAATCGGCACCTTGGTGTCACTTTTAGTTTCCTGTATTTCTCATCCCTCTACGCACTCCTCTTCCCAGAAATAAAACGCATGTGGCCCAGTCTCCGGCCCTCCCCTGGCTTGCTGAAAGCAAAATACATTTATATGCAGCTGCTTTTATGTTATGGGCTCATAAATACACAGATTTGTGCTACGTTGCTGCGATGCCCCGCTACAATCAGGGCTACTGGAATAATGCAGCTGGGAAATGCCAGATTATAGGGCAAGAGAGGGGGCATATGCGGTAAACAAGTGGAACCTCTTTTCATTACAAACCACCTCTACCGAACATTAAGCACATTTTATATTTATTATGTATGTGTCTCATTAGGAGGTTTGCTGGGATTGAAGAAAAAGGGGCATAAAAAGATGCAACATGTTTGTGATTCTTTGATTCTCCGAGCACCTGTTAAAATAAGTGCATTAGTAAGAAGAGTGTCAGTGACGTAAACATGGGTTTGTGTTAATACTTTAATAAACGTAATAATGATAAAGAGGTAATCACTGACCCGCCTGCCCCTCGCCTGCCCCTCACATCTTCCATTGAAGTGTTTCAGGTTTTTGTTTCCTGGTGCAGACAAAAGCCCTCCCACAGTGCATCAGAAGGGAATTGTCACAAACCCTTTGGGCAACATTTCCAGCTCTTTAAGAGACAAATTACAGCAATCAGCGGCGCCCCTGGCTACTTTTATTGGTGCACCAGGGCGTCGTGGCGCACAGTTTGGGAACCACCGCGTTAAGGGGAGCCAATTGGCGAAGGATGTTGTTTTTCATTAAATGGCAACTTTATAGAACTCCTCTTTTTCTATAAAAAATTGACACCAACCAATCAGCGCAGTGTTTCCACTGCCTCAACCATTCTTCAGCCAATTGGGAACACATTATATTACAATGCCCCTGGATCCAGAGGTTCTGGAAGGATATTTTCTTTCATTTGGAAAGTGAATGCAATATTTTAATAGGATTAAGCACTTGGCTAATAATACTTGGCTTCGACCCAGATCTTTTTCTTCCAGATAAGTTTGTTAAATTATTATACATTGCAATGGCTGTAGCTAGATCACTTTTGCTTCAAAGATGGCGATCAGATCTTATACCATCTGCCCATGAATGGGTCTGAAAAATGAAACTAGTTAAAAAAAAGCTTACAAGCCTATGCATTACGAATTGGGGGCCTTAAAAAGTTTGAGAGGATTTGGGCAGCCTATTTTGATTAAGATCTCTAAATTCAAAGTATTTTTTAGGAGATACCTCCATTATCCCTGATATCTAGGCCTGGCAATATTAGGATCTCAATTTATTATGTATCATTTGAGTTTTTTTGTGAGTCAGTTACATCATTGAACATAGGAAGTTGTGTTATGCTCTACATACTCGCTGATTTTTAGGCATACGTTTAGGTACCCAAGGCTTAATCCATTGTTCAATTTATATTTATGATTGGTAGTGGATACTGTATTCTTTGTCCTTCTTATAATGGGTCAAATCTTTATGTTGCTTATCTTTCTGGATTTAAAGATTTATTCCCTCTTGGTAAATTTGTGCTATTTATCAACTTTGTATTATTAACATCACATTTTAATGAATTTGTATGGATGTATTTTGGATACTAAAATGTTTGTTATATGGATTTCAATTAAAATACATTTTTTTAAAAGGGACTGTACGTGGTCCATGATTGGACTCAGGCACCCACGTATGGCATCGAGTTTTGCTGCCATGAGCTCGAAACCCACCCGCAGCTGTTCAGCCAACTCCACCTGGGAAGACCACACACGTTGTATGTGCTCCATGTATTGGTCGGGGGGTCCTGGGAGACAGCCGTGGTGGTGTGTGTTTGCTCCTGTGTGGTCTGTGCAGGTGGTGGGGTCACCTCGAGGCAGCTGGCCTGGCCTGCTCCTGGGGGTGGGGTGCTGAGTCTCTCCAGTATCCGTTGGAGGGTATCTTGACATATGTGCAGATTGTCCTCTACATCATCAATGATGGGGTTTGTGTTCTGCTCTGCAGTAAGTGTTGATTGTCCCTCTGCAATGTTAAGGGGAGATGCAGGTTAACAGAGTTTCACATTTATGTTGTTGATTTGCATATGTTTGCATTCAGACTGCATGCCAATGTACATTATGACTGTTTTGGGGGAGCTGGCTATTCGATGGCAATCAGTGTGTTTTCCGAATACATGACGGATGTGTGGTCATTATCATCACACTGTGTCAGGCAATGCCAGATGTGAGTGGACAGTTACTACGCATGAGCGGAACCTGTTGTGGGCTCTGTCCTGTGGTGCTGGTGTTGCACATTGTACCACATTGCAGTCGTTTCTGATGTCCTGTGATTGCTATGTGTGTGTGCTGCATTGTGGGGGAGTTGCCCCTGCAGCTCTGATTTTGTGTAGCTTTCTCCCTTTGAGGCGGGTGCCTTTGAATTGTGTGCTTTTCGGGGGATGAATTGTTTTTGACTTGGGTCATATGTGCTCTCGGACAGATTTAGTGGCCTGGTGCATTGTTCGTCTGCTGCGTGTATTTTACGGCATAGGTTGTGGGTGCACGTGGATATGTCAGAGTGTGACCTGCTCCTTTACGGATGTGATCCACACTGGGCTACCTGCATGTCGATTCGAGGGCCATGTCGTTTTTTTTGGCTGCTGCTATGCTATTGGACATGCAGTGTTTACTTGCATAGTCAGTGTGGGTCACAGAGCAGCTGCTTTGCTGGATTTGGCACATGTGCATGGGTCGGTTGTGATATTGGTGATGGAGGGGCCCTTCTGTGCACATTGCGGATGGGGGCCTACTTGGCGTTTCTATGTGTGCTGCAGTGTGCCAAGGCAATCAGGGACCTGTTCCACGTCATTGTGGGTGTGCAGTGTGCTACGAATACTTGTGCATGTGTGCCATTGTGCCCATCTCCCCCTGTCCCTGATCATTACTCACCCTGTTGCTGTTGGGTCAGTTCGTATCGTGCTGTGTCCAGGCCCTTCTATCCTGCCACGTCTCCTCACTGCTGACTGTGGCCACCATTTGCTCCACCTCATCCAGCTCCTCCTGTGTTGCAAGAGGCCCACCTCCAGTTGCCGTTGCTGTCTCCCTGTTGGTGGCGAGCTTATGTTTGATCTGCCTTTTCAGATCATGCGAGCACCTCTTCACCTCCTCCACTGACCTCCTCGACACTCCGACTACATTGACGTTGGTAACGATGGCCTGACATATTTCGGTTTGGTTTGCCAGTGCCGCAGTGGAGGTGCCAAACAGTTGGTGATGGTGTTCGGTCACCTCCGTGATGAGGATCCGGTCTTCCTGCGAACTGAACCCCGTCTTCCTCTTCCCCTTGCCCTTCCACAAACGCGGGATTCCTGGCTGGTCCTCCATGGGGCTTGTGGTGTCCGGCTTTTCCTCTGCACTCGGTCCGGGTGCATCCATGTTGCTACGCAGTTTGTAAAGTTTTGGGCTTTTTTTGTCTTGCTTTTATGTTGCTTTTTCCCACCAGACGCGTGGGATTTGCAGGTCCGTGGCTGGTCTTCGCTGATTTGTGTACCTTGATTGTCCTCATCGCATGATTTTTCGCGTTCGCTTTTTGAATTTTGCGGCGTGGCGTCGATTTTGATGCTGACATTTGACACGTTTTCGGGTGTCTATCGCATGCTACCGCATTGTTGTGAATTCCACGTTGACACTGGGTTATTTTCCCACGATGGGCTGCGATATTGAAAGTTGCGTTACGCTACTCTTGCGGTAGTTATCACACATTCTTGTGAATATACCCCTGAGTTTTATGTAGGGAGCGAGTGAAGTGAGCAAGCTCGACTACGAAGAGATCGGTTTCTGAGTTACATATTTAATATTTAGGCAGTGTCTGGTTTCACATGCATTTTTACTTTCTAGTTGACAGAAACCACTGGCATTTTGGGGTGTAGACACAATTATTCACAATAAAATGGTGATTTGTGATTGATTAAATTATAGATTCAAGTAGCCGAATAATGAAAGAGGGGGGAACATAGCCTGGCAAATGATTAATTGCTCGCTGGACTGTACATATCCTAGGCAACCTCTTCCCCAGCACATTCAGTATCTTGTTGGTTCCATCGATGCTAAAGGAGCGCATGAAATTAGGATATCATTGCTTGTCCACATAACTGAAAACTTAGCCAAACTCCCCCTACACAGATTTATGCATAATGTGTAAAGGCCCGTAATTCCAAGGAGATCGTTTTGCTGGTTAATATCCCTGCTGCATATATCTCTCTTTGACCTAACTGATCCCAGCAGGGCCAACTCAGAATTTAACTCTTTCGAAGTTGCTAAAAAGTGTGCCGTTGATGACGTTAATAAAGACAGCTATTCCCCGGATACGCCATGGATAGATGGCTCCTCCCCGGCGGGGACTATAATAGAGCACTTTATGCCAAACCCAGTAGGTACCCCCTCACAGGTCCGACAGCTCACTCGGTTCATGTGTGGCATGAAGTGAATAAGCAACTGGGATGGAACCGCAGGCTTACATTGGCTACTCCCCTCTGGAGCTCCAAAATGCTGGGGGGGCCTCTGGCAAACTAAAGGGTTTGATAGGTGGGACCTTATTGGTATTTCCCAGATTAAGGACCTCTGGCTCGAGGGCACAATCCTCCCGTTCGCCACTCTCCAACGGCAATACAATTTGTCTGACACCGAGTATTATAGATACCTACAGGTCAGGCACGCACTCCAGACTCACCTCGCTAACAGCCCCTCCCCTCCGGACGCATCACCTCTAGAAGACAGGATATTGGACGGCCATCTACCCGAGCGGACTAGCTTGCAGATTTACAGGAAATTGCTAAAGTATATGGATGACCCACTCCAGTCCCTGAAGGACAAATGGGTTAGAGATGGACTTGAACTGGACGACGAAGATGGCAGGCGGCAGTCTCCTCCCTTAGGGAAGTGGCAGTCCAAGCAAGGCTACGTCTGGTGCAACTACAGATTCTACTCAGAGTTTACATCACTGGGCCGGGCTTGGTATGGATGGGCAGAACGGATAGTGGAGAGTACAGGCATGGGTGCGGGGAGTTGGGTACCTTTATCCACATACTATGGGAATGTGTGTATATACCGTCGTATTGGCAGGGTTTGCATCAGACTCTAGGTGAAGTGCTTACAGTAGACCTGCAGCCCAAATCCCGTAGGTGCCTTTTAAATATTTGGGAACCGACAGACCTAACCTCTTATGCGAAGCAATGGGCGACCCTGGCACTCATGGTGGCTAAGAGAAACACAGCACAGAATTGGGGGGCACACCAAGCGCCAATGCTAGAAAAATGGAAGGACGATTTGGATTGGTGCATGTTTCGGGAAAAATCTGTATATATGGCCAGAGGGTGTCCCGGGAAGTGGAGCAAAGTGTGGGCGCCCTAGAATTCGTATAGAGGAGATATCTGTATCCCGCCGAGATCCCCTAAACAGCGAAGAGACTCTAGAAACCTCATAATTGTCATGTTTTTGTATACTGGAAATTGATTCACTGTAACCAAGGTTGGATAATTGAATGAGGTGCAGTCTCTTGCTCGTGTCATAAATGATATGTAATGTCGATTTGATTTATAATAAAAAGATTTATAATAAAAAAAATACTGCAGATTGGATATAAAATATACTACAATGCTTTCTGATTTAAAAAATAAATAAATAAAGACAGCTATTAATTAAAGCGCTGAGCAGCAAAAGGCTGTAGCTGTGAGCTCTGTATGTGGTATTTGCAACTCTCATTCTGGTTCCACAAAAGGCAATTGCTGATAGGGCACAGCTCCAGGAGCTGCGGAAGGCATGAAATACGGGGGACAGAATATATTTGAAGCCGTGAGTGAGCGCACCTTTCCGATGCCGCTGTGTTCGTGAAGGTGCTATGACGACATTTGTCCAAGTTTTATCTTGCAGTGAATATTGTCACATAAAATATGCGATTGTGCCCAGGATCACACCACATGGCTAAGTGGGGCACTAGGATTAGATCCCCCGATACTCCTTCTCATCTCTGCAGTTCTCACTCGAGGGTTCAACTAGACATGATCAGACATTAATTGCAGCAGAAAGATCATTGAGACCTTTGCTGCGAATTGTCCCATAAGGCCAAATCCCAACATTAAGGACTTCTGAACAGAGGGTGGGTGGAGACTTTTTCTTAATAGAAATTTGAGCAAGAGAGTGGGGTATGTGCTAAACTCAGGACTTTGCACCACAAATTCAAGAGAACCCAGCCCTAAAATCGAGCTTCTGCATCCCAAACTCAGGACTCGACCCTAGACTCATCCGTCGGTGCCCTATCAAGAAGACCCTGCGATAAACTCTCCCTCTGTAACCTTAATCCCAGGACACTTACTGAACTCAGCCCTCCTGTGGCCCACCCTTGAAACCCTTGGCTAAATAAACCGCCCCTTGTAATATCTTGAGCTCTCGCGCACGGACTTGCTGCATATCGTGTTGGCCTATGAGCTTGTAGTGAGGCCTACGGCGCAGAGCCACAAAGAGACATGACCACTCGCTTGGCTGGTGTCGGCTGGAAGTCTTGAGCGATCTCCGCTCATTTATTTATGCTCTAGCACCTGGCCAGAGAGTGATACAAAATGTGGAAACCCTTCCGGGCCATGATATGGGTCCCACCTGCACGGTACTCAGGTTGCTACATCCCTTCCCAAGTTAGTGTTCAAACAAAGTTTACTGATTAACATGCAATGTCTTGGAGTCTTTGGCTGGGTCTGGGATTGGGCCTCAGGTTGTTCTATGGCTGGCGGGACCTCTGGCTCTCAGTAGGGCCGTGAGGCGATGAGGTGTCTCCTCTGGTGTTCATGTCAGGCTCTGCGGTTGGAGGTTGAGGAAGATTCGCCTCAGTTGGTTCTTCATCAGGGCACGTTGGGATGCCCTCGACTGGCGCCTCTCCGCCCTCTGCAAGTCTGGGAGAACTTCTTTCTGGACCTTACTGTCAAACTTTTTTAAACCAGGATATGTTTCTGGTGATTATTTCTGCCCTTCACTGTACCGTGAGGGCCGTGCCATTAGTCTTTATAACAGTCCACGGCTCAGATTCATATGTTGTTCTGAACTTTCCTCCCCCGCGGCGGTTTCGGACTAGGACTGTACTCCCTGGAGCGATGAAGTGAGTCTATGCTCTCCTTCGCCAGCTAGCCCACTCGTTGGTCACTGTTCATCGTACTTGAGTGCTTGTGGGGTCATATGGTGCTGGGACCCAGCTATCAGCTACAGGGATTGTGTCCAGGCGGTGTCCGGCTAGAATCAGGGACCAGGGTGATCTCTGTGTCATGCAGTGCGGGGTGCTGCGGTATTCACGCAAGAAGCGTAGAAGCACAGTTTCAGGATCTGACTGCTGCGCCACTGCATTTTGGAGAATCTTGTTGAGTGTCCTCATGAACCGTTCAGCTTCGCCATTGGCCTGCGGCCATTGTGGAGTTATTCGATGATGGTTGACTCCCAGTAGGGCTAGTAGTTCTTTGAACTCTCCCCCTTGAAACGGGGGTCCGTTGTCTGCCTTGATTTCATGGAGTAACCCAAAGAGCGCAAAAGTCTTCTCGAGGACAGGCTGCAGGTTTGCGAACGACATGGATGCAATTACCTCGACTATTGGGTATTTTGAGAAACTATCGATCATCACAGCGGTAGTTCTTCTGTCAGGAAAGCTTCCAAAGTCGAGGCTTACTTGTGACCACGGAGACGTTGCAGGATCTTACCAGGGCTGCTGACTCTTGGCCACTTGTGAGCTGGCAGGGTTGGCAATCTCTTACAAGGGCATCCACGGCTGCCTCCAGCCCTGGGAACTATACTCTCTCCCTCATTCATGACTTCATCCATACTGTTCCTTGGTGTCCTTCATTAGCAAGTGTCGTAGCTCTTTCCTGGAGGCTTACAGGAATGACAATCCGGGATCTCCTCAGTTTCACGTCATCTGCTGCAGTGCTTAGTTCGTCTCTTCGTTTCAAACAAATTCCGAGTCGTTCTCTGTCATGTTTATCCCATCTGTTGGCAACACGTAGGAAGTTTTCCCACACGCCTTTTGTGAGGAGTCCTTCACCCTCATCCACACAGGATCATTGCCGGTCTCAGTCTTGATCTTGTCGATGGTGAGGGCCCGGGGGCATGCCCATTTGGAGATAATGTCTACGTATTCTTCGTTTTTCATCTCATGGTCACGATCGTCTGCTGCTAGGTCCAATGGGCGTATCGTGATATAAAATCTGCGGGATTCTTTGCTACGGTGCGATATACTAATTCCATTTGATAATGCTGCAGCTGTACTGCCCAGTGTTCAATTCTTGGTGGAGGGTGTGGTGCTGTGCCTTTGAACAATGGAACTAGTGACTGATGGCCGGTTACGACTCTGAAGGGGTGGCTGCTGACGTATAGATGAAAATGGTTGCAGTCCCACATAATTGCTAGCGCCTCCCTTTCGATCTGGGAGTAGCGTGCTTCCGTTGGGGTGAGGACTTTGCTTGCGAATGCGAGAGGCGCCCACTTGCCTGGTTCTGTCTCCTGAGTAAGGAGTGCCCCAAGTCCGACGGGACTAGCATCTACCAGGAGCTCGGTCATTCGAGTGGCGTCGAAGTATGCCATGGTGGTCTTCTCCAGGAGTGCTGCTTTGACCTTTTGGAATGTGTCTTCCTCTTCTTTGCCCCACCTCCAGGTGGCATCTTTCTTTGTTAGGGCTCACAATGGTTCAGCTATTTTGGCCAAATTCGGTATGAAACGCCCACAGTATGTGGCCATTCCCAGGTAACTTTGGGTCTCTGAAGCTGTGGTTGGCGTCTCGGCTTGCTGTATGGCATGAGATTTCTGTGGGTCGACCCAGACCCCGTCTTGGCCGAACACATAGCCGAAGAATTCAATTGACTTCTGGAAGAATGAGCACTTTTCTTACTGGAGGGTCACTAGCTGCTCAGCGAGGCGTTGGAGGGTAGCCCGAAGATGGCAGTGGTGTTCTTCTATGGTCACTGAATGTAGTAGAATATCGTCACTGACATTCAATACTCCTTGGAGCCCTGAGAGAATTTCTCAGATGGCATTCTAGAATATCTTGGCCACTGATGGTATTTCAAAGTTCAGTCTTTTGTAGTGGCGCAGGCCTATGTGGGTCGAGAAGGTTGTAATTAACCCTGGGCGGAGCTGGTGTAGTGCATCTATGCATAGCTCCACGGAGTTTAAAAAAAACTCCATGGAGCTACGCGTAGCTCTGCTCCGCTCCCTCCCCACTCCCAAATCATTTTAAAAGATATAAAGAAGTGACTTACCTGTCTTTCTGCTGCCTCCCCTGCCTGGCCCCTCTCCTTCCTGCTCTTCGCTCGCGTCGTCCTTCTTCTTTTTTTAAAAAACACAACGTTTAAGTCTTGCGCATACGCGCACGCAAGACGTACAACGCAGTGTTTTTTTTTTTAAGAAGATGGACGACGCGAGAGAGGAGCAGGAGAGAGAGTAGCCAGGCAGGGGAGGCTGCAGAAAGACAGGTAACTCACTTCTTTATATCTTTTTTTATGATTTGGGAGTGGGGAGGGAGCGGCTAACTGTGCTCCGCCATGGAGGCGGAGTTTTTGCCTACTCTGCGTTCGCCAGGGAGCGCGGAGTGGACAAATCTCCGCAAACTCCGCTGGCGGAGTGGAGTTACCCGCCCAGGGTTAATTGTGATATACCGGCTCTCCTCGGCTAGCCTCATCTGATGGTATCCTGCTTTGAGGTCCAGCTTAGAGAACCAGCGGGACCCATTCAGGTCGGCTATGATGTCGTCAACAGTTGGTGTCAAGTGCCTCTTGCGCTTGATTGCCAGATTGGGCAGGCGCATGTCTATGCATAGCCTTATTTTCCCTGGTTGCTTTGGTTTTTCGGCTATCACCATTGGTGAAACCCAGGGTGTTGGTCCAGAGACCTTCTCGATCACTCCTTGTTGTTCCAGATTGTGGAGTTCTTGCTCGACTAGCGGCCTTAGGTGGAATGGTATACGTCTGTGCTGTAGGGCGACTGGTTTCACAGTTTTGTCTATGGGCAGCTTGATCGTTGGTCTCTTCATGCTTCCGATCCTTTGAAGAGCTACAGGAAGAGTTCCAAGATGTCATCTGTCTGCAGGGCTTTCACCTGCGTTGGCGAATATAATGAGGCCTAGATCTTCGGCCGTGTGACTCCCTACCAGGATGTCGGCTTCTCTGTCCACAACGTGGAAGGTTGTAAAATCGTGGCTCTCTGACTTCACTTGCACGGTCATCTTGCCCTTGAGGGGTAGGGGTGATTGGCTGCCATAGGTGAGAATTTTGACATGTGACGGGGTTAGTATAGGCTTTGGTTTCAGTTGCTTGTATTGTTGGGAACCCATTACATTCATAGACGCCCCTGTGTCGATCAGCGTAGTGACCTGAGACCCGGCGATTTCAAAGGCACGTGTGGGCTGCAGACGCCTTCTGCGCTTCAGGTCACTGGTGTATGAGATGAGGTAGCATTCGCCTTCATCATCTGTGGACGAGTCTTCTAGGTACTGTCTCTGGCGGGTTGGCGTTCTGGATGTCTTCAGGCTTTTGGATTCTTCGAGAGACAGGTGCTTCAACGACTTCGATGATGGTCTCCATCCACATGTTTCTCTGTTCCTTGGACCCCCACTGCACGCAACAGCAAAGTGGTTTGATGTGCCACACTTCGAGCACGTTCGTCCTTGTGCGGGGCATTCTTTTTGTGGGTGTTCATCTCACCCGCAATACCCACAGCGCAAGCCTGGTGTGTTCTTGCTTGGCCACCTGCCACGGATCCTCTGTTCTGCATGCGTACAGCGTCAGCTCGTTCAATCTTGACTGTTACTGGTTTCTCCATTTATTAAGTGATGGCGATGTCCATCGCCGTTGCCCTTGCGTCTGACAGGTCACGCGAGCGTGCCATGATAAGTATTTCTTCGAGTGAGATTCCTGGCTGTTGCAAGATGAGAGTTCAGAGGTGTTTGTTCCGGCATCCCTGGATGACGTGTGCTCTGACCTCCTTGTTTTGGTCGTCGGCTGTGCATGTGCTGGCTAGTTCTCTTAGCCGCACATGCAATGCATCCATTGACTCTCCTTCGCTCTGGCGTACCTGGCGGAGTTTGAATCTCTCATAGTCAGGGTTTAACTGAGGATCGAAATGCGCATTCAGGGTTCTGATTGCTGCATTGCAATCGTTGGCTGCTCCTGTGTTCGGTAGATGGGCAAATAGTTTGTATATCTCCTCCTCCACGAAGTACAGCAGTAATGATCTTTTTACCGTGCCATCTGTTTTACGTGTAGCGGTAGTAAAGTAAAGCTGATCCAGATTGTCCATTTGGGGGATGCAGTTGCTGGGTCTATCAGCTCACTGAATGGAGGCAGTGCATTTATTTGAGTGTGCTGGGTGGTAGGGTGGACGAGTTAGGGCCTTGCATGCTGCGCTGGTGGTGGATGTTGTGGCGCTGCTTGCACCGCCTGATCCATCATGGACCCAGGTGTATGGCACTGTGCTGTGACTGGGTGAGCACTACTGGTCTAGCACAGGTGTGTTCTGTGACCCTTATGGTTTCCTCTCTCTCTCTGTGGTTATTTTTCTTTTGCATTTCTGTTCTTTCTTTTTTCTCTCTCTTTATTCGGTAGTCTTTTGTCCCCTTTTGGCCCTTGGTTGAGGGTAGAGCACACTGCAGGCCGTGCTCCGCGAGGCTGTGTGGTCCTGGAAGTCTGCGTGATGCAGCTTGGGGCCTGACCGACTAGCAGCACGGGAATGAGCTCAGTAGGGAGCTACGATGTCGGCGGTATGGTGCGAGATTGGCCAGATCTGTGTGCGCATGCACGCGTTGCTGGTGTGCTGGGCGGCCAACGTGCGAGAGCGGGACCGGGCAATGAGGCGGAGTATGTGGCCATACCTCCAACATTGCAGCAGTAGCAACGGCACGCTCTGATGTCGCTGACAGCGACGCAGGGCTCCTGCTGGCCGAGTCACATTGGTAAGCAGGGATATGCTGCAGCGTCCGTGTTCGTGCAGAGTGTCTTACTCTCAGCGGGGATGTCGCCTCCCGCTGCAGTCCGCCTTTGGGCCAGGGGTGACGGCAAACGACAAGAGGCGTGGCGGAGGTAGGCAGAATGGGGTGGCGAACAGTACCCACCCACGTCGTCAGTGTCGTGTTGGCCTATGCGCTAGTAGTGAGGCCTACGGCACAGAGCCACAAAGAGACATGATCACTCGCATAGCTGGTGTGGGCCGGAAGTCCTGAGCGACCTCTACCCGTTTATTTATGCTCTTTGGCCACGCCTGGCCAGAGAGTGATACACATTAGGGAAACCCTTCTGGGCCATGATACGGGTCCCGCCTGCGCGGTACTCAGGTTGCTACACTGCCGAGATCATGAGTGCCTGTCCTGGGCACAAACTGGCAAACAACAGGTGAAAACAGCCTTTAGCAGTGACGCGAGGCTACATTTTTTAAGTCTCTCACCTAAAGAAATTATGTGTCACAAAACACTCTTTAAAGAAGGCAAAAATACAGCATACCAAAAGCACCAATCTAGACAAATTATTTTAAAGTACATGCCCGTGTAACAAAAGAGATTCAGGTGACTTGCACATTATATAACTGAATTACTTCAGAAAATGCCATAGAGACCAAGAGAGTGCAAGCAAGCGCACGGACCGCAGAGCGAGCCTCGCTAAGTGTATAAGTGCAGGGTGGGGGTCGAGACATCGTCATCACCAACTACTTCAGAAAAAAGCACAAGAAGGGTGGTTGCATTTTTCTGCAGATTCAAATTCGAAATAAAAATACTGCATTCATCAGGTGGTTATCAACGTTGCTCACTTTCACACTACATTGTCTTCTTATGGGGCCTCAATACACAAACCTGCGCACACACATTGACACATACAACACATTAAATTCACTTAATTTTTCTATCTTACCTTGCGTGCTATGCAAGCTTCTTTCCACGTCTTTCAGCCATGCACGAGGCAAAGCCTGCAGCCAACTGGTTACCATTGTCCTTCTCTCTCTCAGCCAAGAGTTGCGTGCTGCTCTACCTCCGAGGCTGCTGTCTGGTGAAGCCAATGTGAGCCTAACCAATCCTACAGCTGCTCTCATGTCATTTTCAGCTCAAGAGAAGCATCAGGATTGGATGGAGCTGGTTAACCCGGAGCTCATTTTGCAACTCGGGCCTGTGTTAACACAGCTGCTGGATTGGTGCAGGCAGAAGTGCGTATGATGGGCTGGCCGTCGCAAGACAGCCGGCCAATCCAACAAGCACACTCTGCACTTTTTGTGTCATCCATGCTGCTGCCAATCAAGGAGTAGGAATCACCCCCACCCTCACACTCTCCGGTGGCACGCACATTGTAGAAATAGTTATGAGCAATGTTCCCTCTAATTTTTTCCCTCTGTGTGCGGCAGTGGAGGGTCTCTGTGCGCTGCAACCATGGCTATGGGCGCCAGGAACAAAGACCGCATGTGTGTGTAGTGCCAAATGTCACTCCAAACATTTTCTTTAAAAAGTGAAAAGATGGTGCACTTTCAAAAATACAGTGCCAGCTTTGCTTGAGAACAAATGGTGCGGCTGTAGGTTTCTATCATAATCTTATATTTATTGACTATTAATTGACTTGAATATTGAACAAAAATATCCTACACAATCCGAATGAGTCAAATAATTGCAAAAATCAACGATTCAGAGTGGGTGCATTTCATACATGATTAGGAAGTACCAGAATAATCGATATATGACCTATGGAATTAAATATGTGCGTAAGTTATTCATACCACCCGAGTGTTAAGTATTCAGGCCGGGCAAGGGTTTGGGTAGTGTTGGGGCAGGGATGGGTCATTTGTAAAATTAAGTTTATTTTTGATCGAATCTTCCTGCTGCAGTTATGTGCACTGAAGTGGCAAGGAACATGACAAAGCCATTGTATCAAGAGACATAAACCTGAACTGATGTAAACCCCTACTTTTTCTGAATGCCAGGTCACTTAGATTCTCCCTGAACACTAACATCACCCTCAAGGAACACAGCTAAGAAAGGAAAGAAAGCCTGGTAACAGGTGCCTCTACTAAAGATAGATAAACCGTTCTCCCTGAAAACATTTCCAGAACAGCTGTTCAAGCCATTGTATAAGTGCATCTGGATGGTGGTTGTGCACGCTGCAGTGTTTCAGTGACTTTCGGTCAGCAGAGTGAGGGGCCCACACTCCGCTGACCAAAAGTCACTGAACCATACCATTATAGGTTTTATCCCTGCTCCCGTAGACACATTACAGATTAATACTAGTGCAGGCGAGAAGAGTGCAGGCGCGCACTGCTGGGCATCTGTTCCTTCGTGAAATTGAAAGTAAAGGCTCCCTGCTGCTCCACTTTACTCAGTCATTTGTAATTTGGATTACTTGGAGGTGAATTAAAAGATGTTCCGGCGCCCACAGCAGTCCGTGAAATAAAGAGCTCACCAAGCCATCACCGGCGGGGCGGCTGAGAGGAATAGACGTTTGCTACAAGGGCGGGCATCTCTTAACAGTTAACACCTTGTCCTTTCAATCCTCTGCTTCTACGGAATGTGCACTCCTCCAGAAATTGTTCTAGGAAAATAATGATGATCATAACAAAAATCATAATCCAGCGTTTTTTTTGTTGTGTTTTTTTTTCTCTAGGTGCTCAAAGCTGAATGCCACGTCGTGAAATATAGAGTCTGCCAGGTCTTGATTATACCTCATTCCTCCTTCGACCACCCTACACTTTTTGTATCTTTATCTACTCTTGCCGGACCTTTATCTCCGCTTTCTTCCCAATTCACACTACACAGAGGTCACATGCATAATCATGGGCACTGGAGAAAGAAGGGAAAGGTATAGGCAGAAACGGTAGAAAGATAAATAGGGGCCTTTACTTTGTCTCACTACCGCTTTTGAAGGAAGACAGGAAAGGGGCAGAAATCAATACTTAAACAAAAGCCCACAATTAATTGCTGTCGCATCCGCGCTTCACTAACAATAGAGTAGAGCCTGTTTAAAAACACAGCTTGTACTTTCTGAAAGTACACGCTCTGTTTTTAAACTTGCTCTACTCTTTTATTAGTAAAGCGCGGTGCGGGGACGATTGTGGGCTTTTGTTTAAGTATTGATGTTAATCAGAGCCCCTTCACGGGCTTTGTTTAACATCAATACTTAAACAAAAGCCCACAATTGCTCTCGAAGCCGCGCATTACTAACAAAAGAGTAGAACCAGTTTAAAAACACAGCGTGTACTTCGAAAGTACTTCATGCGATTGTGCGGCCACAGCGATTTTTGCATAGTTATAGATTTGCCACATTTGCAACATAATCCCACTTCTGCCACATAATCTGCAGATTTTAACAAAAAAAATGTTGTTTCTAGCTCAAGCAGGTCAAAAGTTACTGAAAATACAGCAACACATGCTGCTGTGCAGTGGAAGGTCCTTTGCAAAGCTGGACTGGTCACTTTTCTTTTGCTTATTGCTATATTTGGGTATTAAACTGGTACTAATGAGGTGCAACAAATGCCCAGACAGTATTACCAAGTTTAAAAGTGATGAAATAAGGAAGTGCAGCATTATGCCGCATAATTTACCTTTTCTTGCCGGATAATTTACTCAACCTTGACCCATAATTTAGCCCTCTCCTGCCACATAATTCCAGTGCCCCTGTTTAAACTATACAACAAATATCACATAAAGTATGTCTCTTCAAATTCAAAAAAGTGTATTCCTTTAACATTAATACGCCTGTTTATAGCACTGCACTGAGAACTACTTATTAAAACGGATAGTTTTTTAACATGAACCATCAAGGAACTATGAGGCAAGACAGTTGTCAGGTAAAGCCTGTACGTGTGCCAGATTATTATAGAGCAACATCATAGTCTATTAAATCAAATACAATAGGTTTCTGTACAACTGGAATTCTGAACTCACACATTTGAAAGTGGTTTCATACTCGTTAATGAAGAAAGAGTTTTGGTGAAATAAAATATTTGCCTTCAATTATGCAGTTGAAGCAGGAAGGCCACAATGTAGCCAGGTGTCCTGGTTTTGCTTTGTACGAATCAGTCAGGAAACGGGTATCTAATTGTTTTTCCTTATGTTCAGACTTTGTTTTTACCTCTATGCGTTTTTCTGCATTTTATACTGCGTAAGTGCGACCAGAAGATATTGGAGTTCTTTACATGAGCACTGGGTACATCACCCAAGGTCAAATTCAATGTTTTATAGGCATGGGGAGATTAAGTGATTACAGGATGTTGAGCCGACCTCAAGACTCAAACCTAGTGCCCCAGTTCCAAAGTTGCTAGCTCTGTCTTTTAACCCCAGTTCCTGGATAGAGGGAGGGTGTCGAGTAGAAGCCACATGAAAGCTCGGCTCATTATGGGCTCGAGGTTCCAGTTGGACCTCGAGCTGAGCCACGGCCAAGCTTCAGGTTTGAGCCTGGCTCGAGCTTTAAGCAGCTTGCCCACTTCTAATTTAACTCTTTATATATGTACCTTGAAGATATATATCTTCAAGGCACTTAGATGAGGAGTTATGAATAGTAAATCTATACTTGCGATGTGCACTTATTGCCTCAATATTTTGGTTCTTGATATTTTGCCTTCAATAATCAGGTAACTTGAGATTTCAAACACTATATTCAGGGCCACTGGAATTATGTGATTGTGCGGCTGTGGCGATTTTCGCATAATTATTGATTTGCCGCATTTGCGACGTAATCTATCATCTGCTGCATAATCTGCAGATTTTAACAAAAATAAATTGTTTCTAGCTCAATCGGATCAAAAGTTACTAAAAAAAACAGCAACAGGTGTTGCTGTGCTGTGGAAGGTCCTTTGAAAGCTAGACTGGTGACCTTTCTGTTGCTTATTGCTATATTTGGGTATTAAACTGGTGCCAATGAGGTGCAACCAATGTCCAGACAGTGTTACCAAGTTTAAAAATTATTAAATTATACGGTAATACTATTACAAAGTATGCCACATTTATGCCGCATAATTAGCATTTTCTTGCCGCATAATTTACTCAACCCTGTCCATCAATCAATCAATCAATAATTTGTAAAGCGCACTACATACCTGCGAGGGTTTCAAGGCGCTGAGGATGGGGAGAGGGGGGTGCTGTTGCTACTGGTCGAACAACCAGGTCTTGAGTTGTCTCCTGAAGGTTCGAAGGTCTTTGGTTTGTCGTAGGATGAGGGGGAGGGTGTTCCAGGTCTTGGCGGCACGGTGGGAGAAGGATTTGCCTCCAGCTGTGGTTCTACGGATGCGTGGGACGGTAGCCAGAGAGAGGTCTGGGGAGCGGAGTTTCCTGTTGGGTACGTAGAAGGAAAGTCGACTGTTGAGATAGGCTGGGCCTGTCTTGTGGAGTGCCTTGTGTGCATGGATCAGGAGCTTGAAGGAGATTCTTTTGTCGACAGGGAGCCAGTGCAGGTTCCTCAGGTGGGGGGTGATGTGGTCGCGGCGCGGGACGTCGAGGATCAGGCGTGCAGAGGCATTCTGGATTCTTTGCAGTCTGTTGATGAGCTTGGTCGGGGCTCCGGCGTAGAGGGTGTTCCCGTAGTCGAGTCTGCTGCTGACTAGGGCCTGAGTGACTGTTTTTCTTGTGTCAGTCGGGATCCATCTGTAGATCTTGCGGAGCATACGGAGGGTGTTGAAGCAGCTAAAGGAGACAGCGTTGACTTGTTTGGTCATGGTGAGTTTCGAGTCGAGGATGACTCCTAGGTTGCGTGCGTGGTTGGTAGGTGCGGGGGTGTTCCCAACAACGCGGGGCACCAGGAGTCGTCCCATGCTGAGGGGTTGGGCCCGAGGATGAGGATCTCCATCTTGTCTGTGTTCAGCTTAAGGCGGCTATCCTCCATCCAGTCAGCGATGGCCTTCATTCCCTGGTGGAGGTTGGATTTGGCGGTGTAACAAAATGTGGCCCTCTCCTGCCGCATAATTCCAATAGCCCTGACTATAATGTCCTTTTAACGTTTGTTTTTCTCAGTGGATTTCTAAGGTTTTTTTTATTATACAGTGAGATATTATTACATTTCATAACCATAACATCACTTTAACTTTTAGTTTTCAGTTAATATAAAAATATCTATATATGCGCGTTTATAGTTTATGTTTGATCTCGTCACAACCAATCTTCCCATATAGTTGTGCTGTTAATAAGGCATCAAAGACACAGTACTTAAATCATGCAGACTTTGACATTTTGTGATTCTCACCAGCTGGCAGGCAATGCCACTTTGTCTCTCTGAGAATTCAGGAATTGGCACTTACCCACAGGCTCCAGTTCGGGGGTCAGCTCCCAGGCAGCAGGGGCCTGGCACAGCACTACCCAAGACAAGTTTGCTTTGCATATACAAATAATGGGAACCTGCTCTGACTAAAGTTGGCACCCTCCACTCGCAATATTCATGTGTTTGATGGACAATTTAAACGACATAATCCCCTGACTAGCGGTATCGTCTTCACTTATTAGCTGTCGCAGGGGGCAGAGCGAGCTGTTGATAAAAACGGAAGCCACTTGGAGGTTTCCGTGCGATAATCTGTGGGCACAGGGGGCTTATTGCCATGCAGCCCGGCTGAAGCTGTGTTTTCCCCACCTAAACACCAGGCAGGGATGAGATCTTCATGTCGCGGCTTTGTAATGGCTGGAGGGCTGAGGGGAGCAGGGAGGCTTTGTTCCTCAAATCCCTCTCATTCCCAGGAAGAAAGGGAACAATACGGCCCTCCCAGCTGCGGCCGTCGTGCGGGAGACCCCCCGGCCGAGGGCTCGGGCGCTCACTATCGCTTCCCTCTGCCTCGGAGCCGGTGAGAGGACTTGAAGTGAGGAAAGAGAGCGGAAGGAAGCTAATCGCGCCAGGCATGGCGCGCGGCGTCGCCCGAGAGAAGGCCCCTGTAGGTATAAGCAGCCGCCACAGCTGCGGCCCTCCCCATTAGAGGAGGCAGTGATGCCGTTTTCTTAAAAGATGTTTGTCCGCAGGTTGGCGGGAGGACTCGCGGCTCAAGCGTTTTGGATGCGGCAGGTTGGGGGAGCATGGCCCGGAAGGTAAGTGGCAGAACGTGCTCGGCCTCCGACCTTTGACCCCAGTAGTGCAGTACTTGGCTGACTGCTAGCATTTTAGATGTTATGACAAATGTAGTTATTAGGGCTATACTATTGGGGTGATCAATAGCCCTTTCGAATGTCTTTCCACTTTTACAGTGTCGTCACACTTGAGCTACCGTTACCCAACACAATTGGTCCTCCTGTTATCGACTGTGAAAGGATGAACAGTTGATTGACTTCCGCTAGGCTGGAGCCTGTGACCTGCAGGTCACGCCACACCTTTACACCAGATACTTTAGCTGTCTAGCCAGCGTGTGCTTACTTGTTTCATACGCTTACAACATATCCACATCAGGTTGTTCTATACATATGGCCCAAAATAATAATACAACGATGGCTATGGCTGTTTATGACAATGTTATCAAATAGCAGTCAGTTCATTTTGTACTTTGGCAGGGCAAAAGGCTGAGTCAGCCCTCTCAGGATTTAAGCCTGCAACCCGCAGATATTTAAGGAAGCACTCTGGCTACCGCAACCGGTTCAAAAGAGTTGGCCTTGTAATAATAATAACTACTACACGGTCCTATAGCGGTTAGCCACCTCTGTAATAAAGGGATATATATATATTTGTCCTTGACTACCTAAACCTCATAAATAACTGTTTGCACCTTAAACAACAAAACACATCATGTGGTCACACCATGAATAAACATCCATTGTAGTCAGAGTTCTTGTGCATAATAGAGAATGGTAACATTCACAATAAAATGAATAATTATTGTTCCAATAATTTAAAAATTGACAATTATCCATAAAATATATATGGCATAAAGCACCCTCTTCGTCCTTATGGTACCCTTCACAATAAAATGAATAATTATTGTTTCAATAAATAAAAAATCGACAATTATCCATAAAATATATATGGCATAAAGCACCCTCTGCCTCCTTTATAAGAATATTTCAAGTCACTGAGGAGTTTAATAACCATACAGAGGAGCGAGGCCAACGGTTAAGTTAGTTTCGGTCATGGAACTCCGAGGTGACTTCCAATATCCGGTTAGCATACGAAAAGGGGTACTTTATTCCTTGTAATACAAAGTTGTCCCTTCACACTCCCGCCAAACCGTTAAAATCATTGCTGTCTTCCTCATTAAGAGATAGCATGGTTGCAGTCAGACAGAATATGTAGTGCAAAATTGAACGCACCAAATATAATAATTTGTTGTAAAAACATGTTAGATTTAGTTTAATGTAAATCAGCCTAAAAAAGCTGCAACTCAGAATGTATAGAATCATGCATAGATGATATATTTCCTGCAATGACCTATAGTGTGCAAAAATAAGCATGGTACATTAAATAGCTCTTTCTGTCCATCACAGGTAAAAAGAACAAAAAAAGCAGTAGTCGTTTTTCATTATTTAAACTGCAGCTGCAATGATGATCTGAGACCTGCAGTTCAGCTTGAATGATGGCTCTGACAGCAGGCATTCTGATGCCACAACTCACCTGTAATAACTTATTACAGTTAGACAGCTATGCCAGTTCATTAGTTCGAGTGATTAGAGACATAACAACGGGGCAGTAATAAGAAAATCCGAGTCGCTCTTCTATTTAGGGATTACAGGCTCTCAATGCACACAGTGTGGTCCGCTGCTGTGTTCATGCAGACGATGCCTTAACCAGCCAGCCCTACCAGCTATCATTGCTCTGTTCGATGGTACTCACTTTAAGGACCTGGGAAGGACAGCAGTCTGAGGCAGACACGTGGGATCCGAGCATGTGTCCCACCCACAGTGAACACATCGGGCTGAGCAGTGAGCGCGTCGGCGTTCGTTTGTCTCCAGTACTTCTGCTTGGTTACTGATTAAAACCGCGTTCAAGTCTGGCGGGCGGGTCCTTTCTCCAGTGTAGTTGATTGCACGGGCGATGCTTTGCTGCTGGGATTTCAGTGGCCCTCTCCTTTGATTACCTTTACATTTTCTCAGCGAAGCAGCATGGCAGCGTTAATAGAGACGCAGCGGGATGGCCACCCAGCGGAGGTCCCTGTTTCAGTCTCGAGAGGGGCATTGTTACTGTAAAATGAGTTATCCGAGCTAGTGTGAGAGCGAGCACAGGGCCGTGCAGGACCGGCGGGGGCAGCCAGGAGGATCTCGGAGCACTGGTCACACATTGAGGGCAGGCCCCGCTTAGAGAGGAGTAGAGGTCTGCAATGTACACATCAGGCCTCCATCCAGATACAGAGCATTCGAGGCTGCTAAACTACGCCTGCAGGAGGAGTCTGGACTGCAGGGAAGAAACATAAGGAAAATAAGTGGTCTAAAGAAAGTAGAGATATAATAGCAATTAAAAAAAAATAGTACAACAAAAGAATTGAAATAGGAATACTATATATATATATATATATCACTCTTATACTCTTATAGGTGGCCCACCGGCTTTATACATAGATCTTGGTGTGCCCCATTTATAAATCATTTCTAGGGACACCACTGCCAGACCTGTGACCCCGCCTCCAGGGTGGTGGTGTGAGGCAGGGACAGGATGCAAGGGTACAGAAGTTACATCCAAAATATGTATTCTCTCATTGTCAGCAATAACTCGCGTTTCTGAGGAACGGAAGAAAAATGTATCGGATATTCGACAGCAAAGCGCATTGATATCTCACTGAATTATGTGCTTTCCTACTGTTCAAATGTTCCAAATCACCCCCCCCCCCCACCCAGACTTTCACCCGGCTGCGATCGACATGAGGGCAATTGATTTGAGTGCTAATAACACAGCATTACAACTTCAAACTATTATTAAACAGGGAGAGTTTTGGGCCTGAATAAGTGCAAAAAAGAAACCCATGAACTTGCGACCAATCGAGGAGATTCCCTCTACTTCAAATGGCCGTTTGAAGTCATTGACAGACAGACCGCCATCTTCTCCTATTTCCACTTCTTTCTTCCTTCCTAAAAGCTTCAATTTGACTTCGACTTCTACCCCTCCTCATCATCAATCCGATCTCCTCTTGCATTGTGTGTTTCCAGTCACTTGTCTGTAGTTGTAGACAGCCCCGCCGCCCCTTTCTTGTCCCTGCGCCCCCAGTGTCACCCTGCTCTGCTATCAGTCCTCCAATTGTGCCCGAGCCTCCTTGGGCGTGAATGCAGACACATAATAGCTCGCCTGCACAATGTCTTGTAACAATATCAGGGAGGGACTGTGATCATAATGCCTTTATGTTTCCTAATTTGAAGTGCGGCACTTGGGGTCATATGATGGTGACAAGACACAGGGGCCCATGCTAGAATCACCCCCTGTTCTGGGCGCCTGGGATATCCTGATGTATGCAGGGCGGGCCCTTTGTCCATGGCCCTCAGATGGATTAGCGGCTGACCCAGTCAACAGAGGATTAGTTTAGTTGTGTTGCTGCTAAGTTCCTCTGCTCACATTTCTCAACCTCTGCTTACGTCACTGCCTTCTCCACTATTGGTGAAGTCCCCCATCTCGTCATTATCCGGCCAGCCTCTGATATGATATGCTGAGGTCTGGATGTAAGAGGCCCATGCGCCACATCGGCCACTGTCCAGTGATGGGGGCGGTCCAAGTATACTCAACGCATCAGACTAAACAAAAAATTATCACTGGACCCCGTTCACAGCATCGATAAATGAAATCAGGTATGTTTCAAAGATTCCATAATTACCACAACCGCTTTTACATTGTGAAACTGTGAAGCAAGTGTAACTAACCCTTTGCGCTCCAGTGCCATACAATAATTATAAACAAAAGGCACAGAAATGGCATGGGGGAAAAATGATGGCTTTAGGCCCAGATCTCTGTACTGGGGGGCGAGTGTTTGACATTGTTCAGCATTCGGTCTATCAATTGTTTTTTTGCATTTGTCACCCGAATGGGAGGTGTATGACCAGACGTGGGTCCTGTGCTCTCCATGCTGCTGGAGTCAAGTTAGCCTGGCTGATGAGGGGTGATATCCCCAAACCGGTCCCAGAATGCTTGTTTCCAGTCCAGGGAGGACCTTGCCTGGCAGTTCGGGCTGTACTGTTCCCTGAGGAGCAGGTCATTTCAAATTGGAGCTTTAGAGGGAAGAAATGCCAAGCTGCCCTCCACTCAAAGTCTAATAACAACAACAAATAGCTTGGCATCAAGAGGGTTCAAAATAATAATTCAAAGGCCAACCACTGATGGCGGGAGCAACTGTGTTCCAACCACTGGCAATATGTCAATACATTTTTTGGACTGGCCCTACACCTCTTTATTTGTTAATTAAGATCATCTGCAATGCAACCCTTCAAGAACTCACAGAAAGTGTATCACCCCAGCTCTCACAAAAAATGATGTGATTCGTGAAAAGAGTGTGAAAAATGAGAAGGCACCTCACGTACGCACCACCAGGTAGGCTGCCAACTGGTACTCGCTGGTATGCCCACGTTTTGTCATCATCGGTTGCCAACTCAAAAAGAAAGAAGATAATGTCCAGTAAAAAGAAAGAAAGAGAACAGAGATAGTTTTAACAGAAACACTTTGCTGTCCCCATAAACAAAGAGTGAAAATGAAGAGACCCAGTGATTTGCTGAGAACAGATTGTTCAGAGCAACAATAAAATTGAGATGTAAACTCACTCAAAAGGACAATCTCTTTATTCACAACCAGTGAGTTCACTCAAAGTAAAAGCACTAAATGTCGCTAACCTTTATAAAGAAGGCCAACATGTTTCATTGCCACTAGTCTTTTGGCAATTTCATCAGGGCATAGGGTTTTTTTTGCACTCGTTTAACTGGACATCCACTTTACTGTTTTATGGAAGGGCTGTATAAAAAGCAGAAAAGAAGACAAATAGAATGACTGTTTTCTATTCATACTTCAATAAAAGTTGGACCAACCATTCATCAATGACACCAAACTGCTAGTTCCCGTGCATATATTTACCATGTAAAGGCCGAGGACGCTCATACCAGCCTTCACAATACCAATCGGAATTTCTTTTCCTTTGTCCGATTCCTTAAAAAGCGCTGTAACTAGCGCGTGTTCAACCTGTGGAAAAGGTTTTTTTTTATATTCATCAACAGGTCAGAATACACAGTTTGAGAAAGCGAGACTGGTGATTCTTTCCCCTTCGCAACACCCTTCGTCTTATTTTGTCTCTAAAAGCCTCCTGCACTATACTCCAGTCAGAAGTGAATACCACGAATTCCTACCGCCCCGTTCCACTATGGACAGAAAGGATTGCGAATCATCATGGCTAGTTTTGGCCAGTATCTGCCTCTTAAATCACCATTGCTTTCATTTCAACTATCTCCGAAGCTGAATGATCACAATTCCAGCTCGGCATCCACTACCCAGGCTTATTCTCTTCCGTGACTCAACGCTAGCCCGTTTTCGATTAATTGTAAATCAAACGAGGTCACAGGTGTCCGCATAGGGCGAACCTTACCCTACCCACGGCATCCCACCACCTTTAGACCAGGAAGCCAAAGTCTCACCGTAACCTCAAACGGAGCAATCCTTGTCTCGTCACCGCCTCAACTCCAAGTCAGTATCCAGCCTCAGATGTAGTGCTGTCTAGCCACACCCCCTCGTCCGCATCACGTGTTGCGCGAACTGCAGTGCGGGCCACTAAGATCTTGTAACTAACGTGGCGGCCATCTTGGAACAGTGTACCACAAAAAATAAAACAATCTCCACAGAAGCCATTATGTCGTGGACTCGGACAATTCACTCCCGTTACTATTGTGTGCCTCATCACAGTCTTTAGTCTACTCGTCAATCACACCTACACGTCCACAATAAAAGCTAGACGCGAACCAGTTCGTAATTTCGCGAGAGGGCCAACTTCACAACTCTAAATGTGATGCGCTTGTTAGCTCATCACCAGTAAAGCATACTCAAATTCAAATTTTGATGCACTTGCTCAGTGCCACACCACTTCATCAACATCAAGTGGTGCCCGACCAACACTAAAAGGCTGAAGGACTGCATGACCCTTTTGGCGGCCATCTTAAAACATTTAGGCCACACTCCAGAGGGGCTCAAAGCAACAGACCTTTATATAAATTGCCGGGTCTGAATACCATCGTTATTTTGATTGCGCCCAAAACATAACCTTTGTATTCCTCAGAGACACCAGCATATGTAAAATCAGAGTTGAAGCGGCCCAATACGGGAAATTACGAAAGAAAATTGATCTTACTGCTCTCCGTGCACAGCTCGTAGAGCTCGTCAACAATAAAGCACGGGTATTCAATTACTAGTTATTCACTCATCCGACATGTATTCTCAGATCCCCACTCCGTGGGTGGTTTATAGTTCGGAAAACCTCGTATTTCCAAGACATCAGTTGGTGATGTAGGACTAGTCCTAAATGCATAGTGTGTTACTAGCTACTCACTTTATTCCACTCAATGTGGTCATTCAAGCCTGTCACATCCACCTTCTCAGTATAAATCCAACGAGCTTCCCTGGTAGCCAGAATTTTATCTATGGTGTCATTGCTAGCTGTCACTCTCTCCAGGACAACCCATCTTAAAGCTTGCAAGTCATGTTTGGATTCAACAAAATGCTGTACCAAACGAGTAGTGAGCTTTCCAGCTTTAATGGTACTTAAGTGCTCCTGAATTCGTATCTTGATTTTGCGAGTGGTGAGGCCTATATATTGTAACCCGCATTCACAGGTCAATCTATAGATTACATTGGTCGTGTTGCAATTTGAAAACGAATTCAAATGCCATTTTCTACCACTGGAAAGGTTGACAAAGTTTGTTTTTTCAGTTAATTTGCAAACTGAGCAACCCCCCACATGGGTAATGTCCAGCCGGCAATGAAGTGTGTCTTTGTTTGACTTGTGGTCGCGTATGTACTAGCTTGTCCTTAAGATTTGTGGCACGCTTAAATGCAAACCTAGGTTGTGGCATTCTGAAGTCTGCAGTTGATAACAGTGACCAATGTTTTCTCATTAGTTGCCTAATTTTTGAGGCCAAAAGATCGTAGGTCATGACCACTGTGAGGCAATCATCAGTCTCCCTTCTGTTTCTTTCTAAGAGCGCTTCCCGAGGTGTGTTGCGGGCCCTTTTACACGCTCTCTTAATAACAGTTTTAGGATATGCTCTTTGAGTCAATTTATTAGAGAGCTCATCAGCTTGTTGGACAAAGGTTTCAACAGTAGAGCAATTACGCCGATACCTAAAAAACTGGCCCACTGGCAGGTTATCACGTAAGGCTCTCGGATGGTATGAGTTGTAATGTAGTAGTGAGTTCCTGTCTGACCCCTTTTGATGTACCATAGTGTTGAGGGCCTTCCCATGCACCATGATGTCGAGATCCAAATATACCGCACATTCCTTGCTGAACGTCCAGGTAAACTTTAAACACGGATCACGGCTATTAAGCCAGTTCAAGAATTCCAAAAGAGAATCCTGATTCCCTTTCCAAATGCACAACACATCATCGATATACCTCTTCCAGAGGCATATGTGCCCCTGGAAGGGATTCGATGCGTGATATAGGAAATTCTCCTCAAACTGGCCTACATAAATGCAGGCCAGACTCGGCGCGAAGGTCGCGCCCATAGATGTACCTGATACCTGTAAATAAAGGTCATCCTTGAAACAAAAGTAGTTCCGTGTCAGGGAAAGCTCGATACATTGGAGCACAAATGATTGGGGCGTGTCATAAAACCAATCTTGGTCCCCCAGGGCCTTCGCTGCTGCCACCAGCGTGGCCTCCTGGGGGATACTGGTGTACAGCGACTCAATATCGATGGTGAGCAAGAACTGCTGTGATGAATCAAATTCTAAATCACCAAGGATATTCAAGATGTCAGTAGTATCCTGGACATATGATTTTTGTCTCAATACGGATTCTCGCAAAAAGAAGTCCGCAACTTGCGATAATGGCTCAAGAATAGAAGCTATTCCCGAGACTATCGGTCGCCCGGGGGGAGGCCGTGTAGCCTTATGTACCTTTGGGAGTATGTAGAAGGCCTTTGAATTATTATTTTGAACCCTCTTGATGCCAAGCTATTTGTTGTTGTTATTAGACTTTGAGTGGAGGGTAGCTTGGCATTTCTTCCCTCTAAAGCTCCAATTTGAAA
Organism: Triturus cristatus; assembly: GCF_964204655.1. NCBI lineage: Eukaryota > Metazoa > Chordata > Amphibia > Caudata > Salamandridae > Triturus > Triturus cristatus. The sequence continues at coordinate 505,436,582 of NC_140582.1, forward strand.
TGGGTTATTGAACGGCGGATCAGCCGTGAGAGCGATATAACTAATTTTAACTCTGAAGTTTCCCCCTGCTTTCAGGATAATAGTTGGACTGACCATTCGGGCGACATACCAAAGTTTTTGGTAATCTGAGTGTTCACCGGTGGAATCGTGTTAATTGATATTCACATTAAAAGTAATGGATAGAAATTGTTTGGCGTTTTCTGACGACCAGATAGCTGCGATTTTAGCAGGTCCCTCCCTCTTCCCAGATTCATCATTGACTAATGTGAACACAGCAAGGGAGGAGTGGGAAAAATTAAGTAACACGAAAAAACGTCAGGTGAGAGTAGCCCTCCATGGGGCGTTGATGACAGAGTACCTCCGAGCTGGAGCTGCCCCTGCAAGTTTACTAGTCAGAATAGAACCTCGGATTTTCCTAGAGGATAAGAAATTTAGGCTGGACTGGAGTTACATCGCCAATAAATGTACAAGAGACTGGCTGATTCTAATTATTAATACTGCAAAAAGACTTAGTGATGAGTTATTGGTTGAGATCCTAGAGTTAGAAGAAACCTTGAAGAAAGATACAACCATCACTGATACAAAAGAGCAACTACAGCGGATTCAGGAGGACTTAGCAGACTATAAGCATTATATGGTAAACCAGAAAATCAAGGGTTTAAAAAGAAATCTTGAGAGATTCACCCACGAATGGGCGTTCCCCTATGTGGATGACAAACACTACCAGCAGTCAAACGAAGTGGCACCACAGTCCAATTATCGAGGGAGGGGAGGCAAACAACAACAGCGTAGGACCCCCCTGAACTGGACTTTTGATAACACCTCCAGTGAGGAGGAAGAGAGTGCTCAGACATCCAATCAGGGTGGAGGTAGATCTGACGCTCAGTATAAATCCAACGAGGATTTGGGGGCTTTGTTCCGTTCTTTTTTAGGACACACCAACAGGGGCAACAGAGGGGGCGGTCAAAGAGGCAGAGGCAGGGCAAGACCCTTCCACAACCAGGGACAGCAATGGCCTATGTTCTCCCCACGGATAACACGCAGCAGGGGCAGGACGCCCACATGAATAACATTGTTATGAATTTATCCGATTACACACTGACTACGGATGAATTGAGTGTTCTGAATAAAGGGTTGGGATACGTCCCCACTCCCAGACATGATGCTTTCAAGTGCAGGACTGAATTTCACGCAACCATGAGAAAAATCAAACTTAAAATTTTTTTTGCTGGTAAAGAATTGGAACCCCAGTCACTTTTCTCCACCAATCTTCGACGTCCGTCACAATTCTGCCCTCCGGGTTCCATGGTAGGTCCAGAGGTGATTGTGTTCGAACAGAAGGTGCTGGAGGAAATATCTAAACTTGAACAGTCTGATCACAAGGTCCGTACCTTTAATAACATGAGCCGGGGAGATTGGGAGGCGCTTAAGACTCTGCAGAATAATGCAGAAATTACGATCAAGAGTGCCGATAAAGGTGGGGCCATCGTGGTTATGAACACCTCAGATTACAACCAGGAGGTGTTAAGATTACTAGGTGATCGGAAGAATTATCACCCTCTCCCTAGGGATCCGATCCTTGAATTGCAAGAGATGATCACAAAAATGGTGGCGGAAGCTAGAAGTAAGAACTGGATCACGAGCAAGGAGGCAGAGTTTTTAGTTAACTCCAAGCCGAGAACCCCAGCCTTCTACATACTCCCAAAGGTACATAAGGCTACACGGCCTCCCCCCGGGCGACCGATAGTCTCGGGAATAGCTTCTATTCTTGAGCCATTATCGCAATTTGCGGACTTCTTTTTGCGAGAATCCGTATTGAGACAAAAATCATATGTCCAGGATACTACTGACATCTTGAATATCCTTGGTGATTTAGAATTTGATTCATCACAGCAGTTCTTGCTCACCATCGATATTGAGTCGCTGTACACCAGTATCCCCCAGGAGGCCACGCTGGTGGCAGCAGCGAAGGCCCTGGGGGACCAAGATTGGTTTTATGACACGCCCCAATCATTTGTGCTCCAATGTATCGAGCTTGCCCTGACACGGAACTACTTTTGTTTCAAGGATGACCTTTATTTACAGGTATCAGGTACATCTATGGGCGCGACCTTCGCTCCGAGTCTGGCCTGCATTTATGTAGGCCAGTTTGAGGAGAATTTCCTATATCACGCATCGAATCCCTTCCAGGGGCACATATGCCTCTGGAAGAGGTATATCGATGATGTGTTGTGCATTTGGAAAGGGAATCAGGATTCTCTTTTGGAATTCTTGAACTGGCTTAATAGCCGTGATCCGTGTTTAAAGTTTACCTGGACGTTCAGCAAGGAATGTGCGGTATATTTGGATCTCGACATCATGGTGCATGGGAAGGCCCTCAACACTATGGTACATCAAAAGGGGTCAGACAGGAACTCACTACTACATTACAACTCATACCATCCGAGAGCCTTACGTGATAACCTGCCAGTGGGCCAGTTTTTTAGGTATCGGCGTAATTGCTCTACTGTTGAAACCTTTGTCCAACAAGCTGATGAGCTCTCTAATAAATTGACTCAAAGAGCATATCCTAAAACTGTTATTAAGAGAGCGTGTAAAAGGGCCCGCAACACACCTCGGGAAGCGCTCTTAGAAAGAAACAGAAGGGAGACTGATGATTGCCTCACAGTGGTCATGACCTACGATCTTTTGGCCTCAAAAATTAGGCAACTAATGAGAAAACATTGGTCACTGTTATCAACTGCAGACTTCAGAATGCCACAACCTAGGTTTGCATTTAAGCGTGCCACAAATCTTAAGGACAAGCTAGTACATACGCGACCACAAGTCAAACAAAGACACACTTCATTGCCGGCTGGACATTACCCATGTGGGGGTTGCTCAGTTTGCAAATTAACTGAAAAAACAAACTTTGTCAACCTTTCCAGTGGTAGAAAATGGCATTTGAATTCGTTTTCAAATTGCAACACGACCAATGTAATCTATAGATTGACCTGTGAATGCGGGTTACAATATATAGGCCTCACCACTCGCAAAATCAAGATACGAATTCAGGAGCACTTAAGTACCATTAAAGCTGGAAAGCTCACTACTCGTTTGGTACAGCATTTTGTTGAATCCAAACATGACTTGCAAGCTTTAAGATGGGTTGTCCTGGAGAGAGTGACAGCTAGCAATGACACCATAGATAAAATTCTGGCTACCAGGGAAGCTCGTTGGATTTATACTGAGAAGGTGGATGTGACAGGCTTGAATGACCACATTGAGTGGAATAAAGTGAGTAGCTAGTAACACACTATGCATTTAGGACTAGTCCTACATCACCAACTGATGTCTTGGAAATACGAGGTTTTCCGAACTATAAACCACCCACGGAGTGGGGATCTGAGAATACATGTCGGATGAGTGAATAACTAGTAATTGAATACCTGTGCTTTATTGTTGACGAGCTCTACGAGCTGTGCACGGAGAGCAGTAAGATCAATTTTCTTTCGTAATTTCCCGTATTGGGCCGCTTCAACTCTGATTTTACATATGCTGGTGTCTCTGAGGAATACAAAGGTTATGTTTTGGGCGCAATCAAAATAACGATGGTATTCAGACCCGGCAATTTATATAAAGGTCTGTTGCTTTGAGCCCCTCTGGAGTGTGGCCTAAATGTTTTAAGATGGCCGCCAAAAGGGTCATGCAGTCCTTCAGCCTTTTAGTGTTGGTCGGGCACCACTTGATGTTGATGAAGTGGTGTGGCACTGAGCAAGTGCATCAAAATTTGAATTTGAGTATGCTTTACTGGTGATGAGCTAACAAGCGCATCACATTTAGAGTTGTGAAGTTGGCCCTCTCGCGAAATTACGAACTGGTTCGCGTCTAGCTTTTATTGTGGACGTGTAGGTGTGATTGACGAGTAGACTAAAGACTGTGATGAGGCACACAATAGTAACGGGAGTGAATTGTCCGAGTCCACGACATAATGGCTTCTGTGGAGATTGTTTTATTTTTTGTGGTACACTGTTCCAAGATGGCCGCCACGTTAGTTACAAGATCTTAGTGGCCCGCACTGCAGTTCGCGCAACACGTGATGCGGACGAGGGGGTGTGGCTAGACAGCACTACATCTGAGGCTGGATACTGACTTGGAGTTGAGGCGGTGACGAGACAAGGATTGCTCCGTTTGAGGTTACGGTGAGACTTTGGCTTCCTGGTCTAAAGGTGGTGGGATGCCGTGGGTAGGGTAAGGTTCGCCCTATGCTGACACCTGTGACCTCGTTTGATTTACAATTAATCGAAAACGGGCTAGCGTTGAGTCACGGAAGAGAATAAGCCTGGGTAGTGGATGCCGAGCTGGAATTGTGATCATTCAGCTTCGGAGATAGTTGAAATGAAAGCAATGGTGATTTAAGAGGCAGATACTGGCCAAAACTAGCCATGATGATTCGCAATCCTTTCTGTCCATAGTGGAACGGGGCGGTAGGAATTCGTGGTATTCACTTCTGACTGGAGTATAGTGCAGGAGGCTTTTAGAGACAAAATAAGACGAAGGGTGTTGCGAAGGGGAAAGAATCACCAGTCTCGCTTTCTCAAACTGTGTATTCTGACCTGTTGATGAATATAAAAAAAACCCTTTTCCACAGGTTGAACACGCGCTAGTTACAGCGCTTTTTAAGGAATCGGACAAAGGAAAAGAAATTCCGATTGGTATTGTGAAGGCTGGTATGAGCGTCCTCGGCCTTTACATGGTAAATATATGCACGGGAACTAGCAGTTTGGTGTCATTGATGAATGGTTGGTCCAACTTTTATTGAAGTATGAATAGAAAACAGTCATTCTATTTGTCTTCTTTTCTGCTTTTTATACAGCCCTTCCATAAAACAGTAAAGTGGATGTCCAGTTAAACGAGTGCAAAAAAAACCCTATGCCCTGATGAAATTGCCAAAAGACTAGTGGCAATGAAACATGTTGGCCTTCTTTATAAAGGTTAGCGACATTTAGTGCTTTTACTTTGAGTGAACTCACTGGTTGTGAATAAAGAGATTGTCCTTTTGAGTGAGTTTACATCTCAATTTTATTGTTGCTCTGAACAATCTGTTCTCAGCAAATCACTGGGTCTCTGCTGTCCCCATAAACAAAGAGTGAAAATGAAAAGTGTTTCTGTTAAAACTATCTCTGTTCTCTTTCTTTCTTTTTACTGGACATTATCTTCTTTCTTTTTGAGTTGGCAACCGATGATGACAAAACGTGGGCATACCAGCGAGTACCAGTTGGCAGCCTACCTGGTGGTGCGTACGTGAGGTGCCTTCTCATTTTTCACACTCTTTTCACGAATCACATAATTTTTTGTGAGAGCTGGGGTGATACACTTTCTGTGAGTTCTTGAAGGGTTGCATTGCAGATGATCTTAATTAACAATTAAAGAGGTGTAGGGCCAGTCCAAAAAATGTATTGACATATTGCCAGTGGTTGGAACACAGTTGCTCCCGCCATCAGTGGTTGGCCTTTGAATTATTATTTTGAACCCTCTTGATGCCAAGCTATTTGTTGTTGTTATTAGACCCTGAGGAGCAGGGTCAAGACTGATTTGCATATGGCTGGTTTTAAACTGGAATGGCATGGGAAGCAAAACACTATTGATTTAGGCCCAGATCTTTGTACTGGGGTGAATGTTTGACATTGTTCAAAATTCTGTCCATCAATTGTTCTTTTTGCAAACAATTATCATAGACAAAAAAATAATTTTATTACTATTCTTGTATTTTATATCTGATGAATTCTGAGATTTTTTAAATGGATTGACTGACCCTAGCCCAGTGCGTAAGTCCTAGTTGTTGCAGCTCATCAATGTGTTGGAGCCAATCGTGGAATACCTTTGTGTCTCACATTTATTCGACTTAAGCATAGACGCTTTAAAGGAGTGCTGCAAGATGCAAAGGTTAAAAAATGTGTCCCTCAAATTTTGGGTGCAAAATAATTTTGGGCAAAACAAAAGTTGACCCTAGCGGAGTGCTAAAAAACCACTACATCACATAATGTGAAACCCTTGATAATCTATCCAAAGGGGAAGCGTAACAGGACAGGAACAAAACAAACATTATTAGAGCTACACACAGCGCCAGTTCAACGAAAGTAGGGCCACTGGGATTTCGGTGCAATTTTAATACCAAATAAAACCTGGTGCAAGCAATAGGCATGCTGAATATTATGTGATATTTCCATGTTAAAATTGTTCATTTTAGATGGTTGTCTGCATGTAGAGATTTGGACTGAATAGTGGTCCCTTAGTACCAATCTCACATGCGACACCACTCGCTTGCCTGTGCTCTATGGTGTGATAGATTACCATCTATTGTGAAACTCCTTGAACAAATTGATCCGGGCAGTTTTGCCCCATTCATGCTACACAGCACGATGCTTGTGTATTTTTATGTATCCTGGAGGCTGGCTGGGAACAGGAGTGGGGTAGGGTGTGGAGGGGGAACAAAATGTAAAAGAAACTACTTACCTACTCGCGGGCGCCTCCATTTCTCCTCCATTGCTGATGAGTCTGGGAAGCACCGAGGCTCCCCTAAGCCAATCAACATTGTGATTGGTCTGAGCACCATAATTCGGCTCTTACCCGGGTCAGGAAGCCTGTGCATGTTCTCCACCAGGCTGGGAAATTATGCAAAGTGTACATGACTGTTTGGCCAGGACAGCAGCCAAGCAGTCATGGCACTTAGTATGTGTAGGAAAGTAGGATCTGCTTCTTATGGTTACCCCCACTTTTTACTTAATGTGACGCTGTTTTTTACTAGACTGACTGGGATCCTGCTAATCAGGACCCCAGGTTACCTGCTTTCTCCCTAAACTGATGTGTTCAGTACCTAGGTACATCCCAGATTGGATACTGGGGTACCCATGTCAGTCCCTAGTATATGGTACCCATGTACCTAGGGCATAGGTACCCCAAAGGTCTCCCATGGGCTAAAGCATGCATTATGACACCCATGAGAGACCATTCAAAATGGAACTACAGACCTGCCCTTGCAGCCTGTGTAAGTTGGTGCATGCACCACTTACTAATGATATAGGTTTACTATACCTAAGGGTCACTGCACTTAAAACCTATAAGTCACCCCTCTAGCAGGCCTTTAAAATCCTTAGGGCAGGGTGCTTGGTTCTAAGTGAGAGGGTGCCCCTGCTTGAGCAGGACACCCCTGCAGCCTATGGAGTCCATTCTCCCGGGTTGTCAGTGAAGCAGCCATATACTATATAGAGGGGCATCGCGTGACCGCACGATGACCATCTCGAAAACGGCTGCAATAAATCCTATCATGTTTGGTATCAAACATGTTGGAATCATACCCCCATACCGTAAACTGTATGGGAGGAATGATTCCAAGTGCCGGGGGAGCCATCCGTTAGGCTCTCAGTGTTACCGGTACCAGCCTTCTAGTCCCAGACAGCACAAAATGGTTGCTGCTGACCAGAAACACATTTCTGCCTTCCTACTGCTGAGCCAAGCTCGAGCAGGGGAAGGCAGAACAATAGGTATCCTGTCACAGGGAGGTGTGACCACCTCCCAGACAGAATTTAGTGTATTAGGGTGGGGTGGGTGCGCTTACCAGCACCTGAAAGTCATCATGAGGGGCACATTTGGTGTCCCTGTGCAGTCGCGGCTCCTCATGGGAGTGCTGCGGGGCGGGGGATGGGCAGGGTTTGGGTAGTAACTCCGGCATAAGGCCAAACGGAGTTCAGTTAATAAATAAATATAACAAATTTCATTGCGCGCGCTGCATTGCATCGCTGCATTGCAGCGCGCGCAATGAAATTCATTTTATTTATTTATTTATTAACTGAACTCCGTTCGTCCTTATGCCGGAGTTTACTACCCACCACCCTAGGCCCTCCCCCGCCCCACCGCCCCGCAGCACTCCCATGAGGAGCCGCAACTGTCCCTGTGCATAGTCCTGTTCAAACCAGTCCTGGGAGCCGTTTGCTCTCGCTCTGGTGCAAAACTGGACAAAGGACATGTGAGTAACCTCCCCCCTGTCCAGACCCTCCCCTGGGAGGATCTCCTGAATCTTCCCATCCCTCTCCTTAGGGTACTTAAGGGCTTACCTGGGTGTAGGTCCCTAGATTAGTCGTGGACGAGATTCAGAACTGAAACCACTGCACTTCTACCATCTGGTCACTCTGGACTTCGCTGGACTTCACTTGGGCCTGACTTCGTCTCCCTTTCAGTCTGCTGCATCTGTGCCTGTGCACCATACAGGATCTGTGCAGGACCTGTGGAGCAGGACACTTGAAGATAATATCTCTTGAAGTGAAGTAGTCACTTTCCTGAATTCACAGGCACCTCAGTACTGCTGACTGGTCTGCTGATCCCGAGCTCCTGCGGACTACGAAGCGTTCAACAACACTGGTGGTGGTTATCTATGTCTCCCGAGACTCGAGCTGTCCTCTCGCCGAGTTTGAGGTTAGAATCCCTCATGGGGACTGCATTAACTGAACCCCTGTGCACTGCGTACGTTTGCAAATGCATATGCTTGTTGGCAACTTTGTGACAAGTGTATCAGGCTCCAAGTAGCCCAAATCCAGCAACGTCTTCCATCAAGATCTTCAGCCACACAACCTTGTGGGCACCGTGGCCTGCTCCTGTTGGTGAGCTGCTCGAGGTCCTTCTCCGCCTCCTGTGCTCCGGCCTGTGGGTCCATTTGAGGGTCACCTTTGTTTTCCTTGGGCTCCCCTGATTGCTCGGGGCCTGCCCTGACTCCCCTGCTTGTGGTGAGTCTCCATGACCTTGCTGGTCCCAACCGTGCACCTTCTTGATTTCCTGCATGGGTTGCATTTGACAAGGGTTGTTGGAGCTCCCGCCGGACACTAACCCTCACCACTAGACATCCTTCGAAGGACAGCTCGCATCCAAGTCCTGGTCATCCTCAGCATCGCCTGGTCCTCGCAGCTGCAGAGTCAAGGTCACCGTTATCCTTCCTGAAGCACATCAGAGGGCATTCGTCTTCCAAGTCTCCTGGTCACCCCTGAGTGACAGAAACTCGGTCCCCTCTGCTTTGAGGTACTTCTCGTCAAGAATCAACGTTTGGATTCCTCCAGCAACTTTCTTCTTTTCCAGCAGCAGCACTTTCCTTAAGCCTTCCATTGGGTTCGACAGATGTTTCTGACGCCACTTCACACCTATGCACCCGGCTTCCCTGGGATAGGTAACTTGGGTACCATGGTATCCACGGGTGGGGTGACTCTCCAAACTTCTGTCTTCCACGTTTTTTTTTTAGGGTCCACTGGGAAGGGTCCCTAATCTTTAAAATTCCAACCGCGACTTGCACATAGACTTGTACAGAGCACGCGGTCGTGTTCTCACACTGCACATACATAGGGTCCCTATCTACTTACCTTGGGTGTTTCTGTGGGTCCCCAGCAATTCTACGTCCTCTTGACATTGTCCTAACTTGAGTCGTGGTTCTTATACCACTTTCTTAGTATGTGGTTTGGTCCCCCCTAGGGCCCACTGTGTATTAGTGCTATTTACTGTGATTTCTTTGCTAAAATATTGTGTGCTTTGTGTCTATCTCCATGTAGGAGATACTATAATGTATTAGAGTGTTATATAATAAATACATATTTTTATACATACTTTGTGTGGTTCCTTGATCTGTACTATAATATTGCATTCTGGTAAAACAAGCCGCTTTACACTCCTTCAAGACTAAGCCTGAAGGCTGCTCTCCACAGCTACCACTTAGATAGCTTTCTAAGGTTGTCTGAGACAGTTTAAATCACCATTAAGGTTGTCTGGACTGGTGCAAGGTGCCCACTTACATTAGTGGACATCATATACCAGGTCAGCTTCTCACAGTATGAATCAACCACTCCTCCCTCTGTGACCTCAGCCCCGCCTGCCCTAAGCTAGCCACGCAGCAACAAAAAAGAAAATGATAATAGGGTTCTCATTTTATTTTTCCCTTTTCCAGAGCAGTGGGGCAACGCACCTCCGCCTTAGCAGGGGAGCCATTCATTTAGTTAACCTGGGCAAACTTGACTAGAGGACCACTGACAGTTCAGTCTCGGGCTGGTTTAATCATAAATGTACTAAATCCCACAGTGATCTCAAAAAAGCTCTTCAGGCATGCCCGAGGAATAAAGGCTTGGTGTCACAGCTCAGAAGAGTTTACAAAAAAACGTTACAAGACAGGAAAGAGGAAATTAAACATAATGCCTGGGTCGAACTTATGGATAAAGCTACCCTAAAAGATAGTGCAAAATTTTGGTCAATAATAAATACACCACTCTTTACTAACGCTAAAAATAGTGTGCTGGAAACCAATATCGCAGAGGCGGACTGGCTGAGCCATTTTGAAATTATATATGGTAGTCACCTTGAATTAGAAACCTTCACGGGACTAGCCCCTGAATCTATCCCTGCGCCAGTTAGTTTTCACATAGGAGAGGTCACAAAAGCGATCGAAGACTCTGCAGGAAGAAAGGCCCCTGGACCAGATGGAGTCCCTACTGATATGTATAAAGCCAACCCTTTGTTCTGGGCCAATATACTGACAAATGTATTTAACCACTCAGCTTGCACTGGTTTCCCTAAATCGTGGTCCCGGTCGGTCATAATACCGATTTTTAAGAAGGGTCAAAGGGCAGACCGCAGATGTTACAGGCCCATATCCCTGCTGGATTCCTCTATAAAAATCTTGGGGAAAGTCATCCTAGCTAGGATAACCCGGTGGGCCTCTGACAATAATATTCTGTCAGATGCCCAATACGGTTTTCGAGCTGGGCGGAGTACGGAGGACCAATGTTTGAATCTTCTTCTAATAACAGCCAAATACACCAAGGCGACCAGGGGCTCCATTTATCTGGGTTTTATGGATTTGTCCACAGCTTTTGACCTTGTCAATAGGTCTAAGCTGTGGACAATGCTCCTGGAAATGGGTCTTGATGTATCCCTCGTGCACTTCCTCGCCGAGCTCCACAAAGACCTGAACGCTTGTATTAGGATGACGACCGAGGGGAAATGCACGTCCAGCTTTAAGTCTAGTAGAGGGGTACGACAGGGATGCATATTAGCCCCCATGTTGTTCACATTATATATAAATGCCCTGGAACAAAATTTGCTGGCAGCAACGCCAGACATTCCGCGCATGGGAGGTACCCCGATCCCGGTCCTCCTGTACGCAGATGACGCCGTTCTCCTGGCCAGGACCCCTCTGGCCCTGCAAAGATTGTTGGTCGCGTTTGGAGACTTCATGAAAAGTCTGGACCTGGTAGTTAACAACAGCAAATCCCATGTAATGTCGCTGGGCCCAACAAAGAATAATGTTAAGCCCTTTTTCTGTGGGGGAGAAGAAATTTCGAGAGTGAAGGCATTCACCTATTTGGGAGTAGTCTTCGATGACAAAAGCTCGTGGTCCCCTCAGCTCTCACTAAAGGTTAATTCCGCGAGAAATTCTTCTGCGGCAGTTCTTGGTTTTGCAAAAAGACTGGGTGGAAAACCGGTCGAGGCTATATTAACCATTTACAAAGCAAAAACCATCTCTATTGTAAGGTATGGGGCATCTATTTGGGGCTACATCAAACATGATGTGATCCAGACGGAGGAAAATACATTTTTGCGCTCTCTTCTTGGCCTTCCACACTCAACAGCTTCCTATTCAGCCCATATGGAACTTGGGATTGGATACATAGCAGACATAATTACATTAGCACCTTTACTGCTTTGGATTAAAACATGGTGAAACCCGAATCTCATCCTTAACCACAAAATCTTGTTGGACTGTATGAGATTAGACAACAGGAACAAAATTCAGTGGTTGGCTAACATTGAGATGTTAGCTGCATACCTGGGGAGACCAGATATTTTCTCCAACCCAGAATCCCTATGTAAGGCTGACTTAGAGTGGGTAAAATCTAACTTTATTAAATTAAAGGAGGCCGAGCGGGAGGGAGTTGAGCTATGTAAATCTTCGGTTAGGGGGCACGTTTTGTTAACTCCGTCTTCAGGGATGTCCCTATACCTGTCAACAGTCTCCAATCCCTTCCACAGATGGTTATTGACCAAACTGCGGTTTAACCAAATACATATGGTCCTCTGGGATGTGGAGGGCTGGAGTAGACCGGAAGATGTTGCACCTTGTAAGTGTGATGATTTCTCCCTTCAAGACACCATGCATTTTGTATTTTTTTGTTCATTTTTTAAACAGGCTAGGAAAAAGTTTATTATTCCATTGATGAAAAATATGAATTTTGTTCAGTGTAAGCCAGCCTTAATGTTTTTAGCTCTATTAGAATGTCCATTTACCATGTTCTGTGTTGCCAGCTTTTTAGCAGCGTCTGTTAGAGAGAAGAGGGTCAGACTAAAAACGGTTCAAGATACTGACCCCCCCAGCTACTGATAAATGAATTTTCATTAACTGATTAAATTGGTCATGGTCGACTATAATTTTTTTTTATTTTTTAATGTTATTGGAATAGTTTTTATCTGTATATTTGCTATTATTAAGATTTTTAATATTTTGTACTTGTATAGCTTACTTTTATGATTTTAATTAATCGAATAAAGTGGTTTTGACTGACTGACTAGAGTACCATGTTATGTGCACTATGGTAGAAAGTAGTTTCCAAACTCAAATCTGGGATTTAAAATATTGCTTTCCCATTCTGAATACAAACTTTAGTACAGTTGGAAAATTGAATTCTAAATAAACTTTCATTGTAAATAAAAAAAATCACAGCCATTATCAATTTGCCAGTTGTGGATGAGTAATATGTATGTTTTGAGAAGCTTTATATGTGCGTCAGTATTTCACAGAGGGGTGAATGTCCAGTCAGCCATTGGCATCAATACCTCCAGGGTTGGTCCACTGTTAATGAATGGCTGCCTGAGTGCATGCGATCATCACCAGGGGCGTAGCTTGGTCAGTCAGACTGAGGGGGGTGAGCTTCAGATTTTCCGACAGTCACTCTGACATCTCATGGTAATCATTGTTTGGGAAGCAGCGCAAAAGGAGGGCTTAAGGACCAGTGGAAAGGGAATGGATTGCGGATTGTGAGGGGTACCTAAAACACAGTATCTTGTAAAATACCCATGTTTTAAGACCTTCAAAACAGAGAATGTGTATGTTTTTGACAGAATAAGTATTTAAATATCCCAGGTGAAATCGAACAGACATCTTACTGTACCAGAATGAAAGCTCCGGTGTCCAAGTATTTATTAAATAATAATTTATTAGGGGGAATGTAACACCCCAAACACCGCCCGCTGACACACCTGATCATCACCTTTCACTCTCAGGGAAGGCCTATTTTTCTCCCTCCTCCCCAGCCGGCAGTAACAATACAATAAAACATGAGTGTGATAAAAAGGTAAAAGTATTGCCTGAAGTGAGGCGTGCATGACACCTACCATGAGTTAGTACCACCCTTTCACAGACCCCTGTGTAAACAGATTGATTCATCAAAGTTAGGTGCAGTATTAATTTCGTAAGTTGGGTGTATACCCATCCTGCCCTGGCTAATAGTGCATCCCAGTCCACTCCTGTTCACACATCATATGCCTGCTTTGATGTCTCATCATTTTGATCTGAGAGAGAGAAATGCTCTGAGGGAGGAATGCAGAGTAGGAATGGAGGTTGGGAGCAGGGCTCCCGGGTGTAGAGTACAAAATGGTGAGTGGAGCTCATAGCTGAAAGGCCTTAAGTGAGAAAAGTGCTTTATTGATGCCGGCTTTTGTCAGTGCTCTGTACCAGCACTTATTCATGAAAGTCCACCACACTGTGGCACTGTCTGGTGACTTATGAGCACAGTTATCAGTTGTGTGTCTAAGAAATCAATTTCCTTAAAAAATATTAACAAAACTAGCACTTCCAGGCCATCCCTATAGCTTGAGTTGATCTGAAATAGTAGCCTGAAACCGGTCGCAGGATGCTTGTTTCCGGTCCAGGGAGGACCTGGCCAGGCAGTTTGGGATGGACTGTTCCCATGAGGAACGGGGTCAAGACTGATTTGTATATAGTGAGAAAAAGAACAATGGATTAAACCCAGATCTCTTGACTGGGGGTGAGTGGTTGAAAAGGTTTAGCATTCCAACCATCATCTTGTTGTGTTTGCTGTATTCACCCTAAGTGGCCAAGGATACACCCAGATGTGGGTCTCTTGCTTCACTGTGCTACTGGATTCAAGCTAGCATGGCTGATGATGGTTGAAACCGCGAAACCAGTACCAGGATAATTGTTTCCGGTCCAGGGAGGACCTGGCCTAGTAGTTCGCCTGGACTGTTCCCATGAGGAACAGGGTCAAGATTGATTTGCCTATGGCTGGGTGCAAACTGGGGTGGCATAGTGAGCAAAAGAATGATCAATTAAACTCAGATCTCTTGACTGGGGGTGAGTGGTTGAAAAGTTTCAGCACTAATTGACTTACACAAGTAAACTCTTTGTGTAACTTGTCTTGGTCTCAGAGAGGTTCATCAATGTCAGTCAGGCAATCATCAGTTTCAAGATTTATTTTGGCAAGAAAGTCCAATCCGGGTACTTTCAGTTAGACTTTCTCTCTCTCAAGGGTCATTTGGAAGCAGTCAAGTCCATGCTTTCATCCACAATGTCTGGTTAATCAGCCTGTCCTGGTTCTTCTAACTCACTAACTTCCATTATTGCCTCTGGTCTTTTTTCTAGTGGTTTATAGTCTCTTTCGGGTCTGGGTAGTCTTTGGCCAGCCTTCCTCAGTCGAGCCTTGATCCTTTGAGGTGGTTGAGATTTCTGGTTCTGATTAAGCTGATTCACTCTCAGAGGTAGATCTTCTTTGTGCCACACTATCCTCTGGCTCCTGTGACCCCTACTTTCGCAGGTTTGTTCCAGCTTTCCATGAGTTTTCACTGTCCCGGTGAATGCATATTCACAATCCAGTGGTTGGTATCACAGTAGTTGCAGGCATGACAATACCTTCACCTGGCCCTTGTCCTGCTGATGGAGACTGTGGGCTGTTAGACTGGTCTTCCTCTTGTTCAGAAGCTTCGGAAACCTCAAACCTAGGGTGGCTCAAATAGGTAGTGGATGTTGGTTCTGGTCCTTCCTCTTCTCCTCTCACCTTAATAGTGTGGGAGGCCTGTATCCAGTTCGGCAGACTAGTGAACTTGACTGCAGTGCTGGTAACCAGTATTACCTGATAGGGATCTCTCCAGCGCTCCTCCAGACAGGACTTGCATACGTGATTCTTTCTATGAACCCAATTGCTGTAGTTCAAATCATGTCCTGGGGATTCTCTAATAGCATGAGTAGCAGCATCATCCTGATGAGAGATCGAACACACCACGCCAGTCCTTTGCATTACTGAAGAACCGAGTCATCAGTAATATTCACAAGAGCAGCTGTGGGAAAAGAAGGATTCACGCTGCTCTTCCCATCAATATCTCATGAGGAGACAATTCTTTTGTTTACATCGGGCACTTCGGACACTCATCAACACCGGGGGCGAGCAGCAGGCCACTTTAATGACGTGGAGGCACAGGCCTTGACAAATTTAGCTTTGATGGTCCCCTTCAATTTCCCTACCATACCTGAAGTCTCAGATCTGTAGCTCCAATGGAATTTCTGATCAATCCCTAATACTGTGCAGAACCTCGCTTTTGAAGTAAGTTCCTTGATTCCACTCAAGATTAACTGACATCCAGAATTGTGGTAATAACACTTGCAGTAAATATTTAGAGACTGTTAAACTGTCACATCTCCTGATGGGTTACGACGCCAGCCCTTCATAAGAATAAATAGAAAATGATGAGGCTATACCTCAATTGATTGATTGCATCTGGGCATCTCAAAGTCGATTTGGAGATGGTTGAAGAGACCATCAGATTTTCCAATGTGGCTCAACCTTTTTGCCCACATTTTCCTTCTGACGCGGATTTTCTGCCATTGATCTAAAATGAGAGTTATACCAATATGACTTAAAGGTAGACACCATTCCATCTCTACCTACGTGTGTGTGGTCATGCATGTACCGTACTATAGCAGGCAGCATTGAATCGGGCAGAACTAGTTTCCCATTTCTTGAAATCCAAATGTCACTGACATCCTTCAGACATCCCATCTTTTCCCTTTTGGCCTTCTCCATTTCTGCAGCAGCATGTTGCAGTTCTCTCACTTAATTAAAGGTATGTACAGCAGTTATCAGCATATTGGAGATAGTCTCTTCTTCCACATTGCATGGTTCATTCATGTGAAAGGTGAGGACTAAAGAACACAGTCGTGGGCAGTTTTGTCTGCATAATGATTGCCTCTGGTGACAAAATCATTGCCACTTTTGTGTGCAGCACACTTCAACATGGCAATATCTTTGGGCAGCTGCACAGTTTCCAACACGTTTGAAATATATAGTCCATTATGAATGAGGATCCTGTGGATGTCATGAAACTTAGCTGTAATCACAAGCGCCCAAATTCATACACAATTCCAAACCCACTCTGGCTTTCAGTGTAAATGGTGACTTGTGAGCATTCTGAAGTACAACAGGCTATGGTAAGAGTGTTTGATTCAGCTACTTGTGCAGATATTACATGGCACAGGTAGGATGCTTCCACAACCCCACCTAAAGTGCATACAGCATAGGTGGCTCTGAAAATACTGCGTCAGTCTCTCAAACAAGATCATTAACAAAGACAGGATGATCAGATTTAGAAAGAGATACATCCAGTATGTCAGGTCTCGGTTTTGTGTTCAATTCGTTAACACGAACACAGTCATGGTCAAAATCACTATCATTCTCTCCCTCTGGAGTTAGCAACCAAGAAGCAGGATTTAATTTGTTACATCTCCTGATGGAATTGTTTTCGGCAGTAAAAAGGATTCTCCGATAGCAGGTAAAGCAACTGTTTGGCAAATGGTGCGTGCGGTGTGGGTCATGAAAATCTCAATTGAGCGAGGGACCATTATGACTAGGGGGTAACCCATCACTAGCCTCAAGGTTTTCTGAATGCTAAGGCTCGCCACTGCATCCACTTTAAGAAAACCAGGCAAAAGCAGTTGCCACAGGAGTAAGAGTCACAGAGAATTTCCCAAATGGGGTGCTTAGTCTTCCCATGGGCTTGTGTTAGTACCAACAATAAGCACCCAACTCTTTCATGGAAATAGAGTACAAATTCTTTAGTATGGTTGGGCATTCCAAGAGCGGGTGCGCTGCAAAGCAAATCTTTGAGCTCTGGGAAGGCTTCCATGCTTTTGTTATCTTTTGGTACCGGGTCATTGACATCATTGTGCATCGGCCTCAGAAAAGGCTTTTTGCCACAAAGGAAAAGTTTAGGATGCATTGTTGGCAAGTGCCAGCCATACCCAAGATCATTCGCACCTTCCTCTGTGCTGTTGGGAATTTCATCTTAAGAACTGTCTCTATGTGCTCATGAGACACTCGCATCACTCTATTTTCTATCTGATGTTCCAGATACATGACTTCTTTCTGGCAGTAGTTTAATTTCTTGAAAGAAACCTTATGCAAATTCTCAGCCAAATGGTTGAGCAGAGCGATAGTGTCTTGACTGCAGGCTTAATTTGTCATTGATGCAATCAAAAGATTGTCAATGTACTGTATTGGGGTCGAACTGCATAGTAGCTGCAGTGATTGTGCATTCTTTTTAAGTATCTGATTGAAATTTAATGGGCTTTCACTATACCCTTGTGGGGCAGGGCACTACACAAGGGTCTTTTCTTGGAACTAAAATACAAAGATAAACTGGTTGTCTTTGTGTAAGGGAACCGAAAAGAAGGCTTGACAGAGGTCAGTGACCATGAACTACTTGTCCTTTGAGGGAATTTCAAATAGGATCACAGCAGTGTTCGGTACCACAGGATAGCATGGAAAAACAATATGGTTAATTTTCCGTAGATTCTGTATGAGCGGCCACTTTTTATTGGCTTTTTGTAAGGTCATAATCATTGACTTCCAATGAACTCCTTGCTGATCAAGCCTATTTCTCTTTGTGAAATCCTAGATACCCTCTCTGTTTCCCTCCAATCAATTGGTAGATAACACTTAGTAATGACAGGATTCAGTCTGACGACATACTCCGGCGTTTGTAATTTAAACTCTGCATCCGCTGCTTGAGTCTCAATTCCAACTTCGTCTTGTGTACAGTAAAGACACAGTTGAGTTTACAAAGAAGATCCCTTCCTAGCAGTTTCACAGGACTAAAATCACACACCACGAACTTGTGTTGTTCCTTGACATCTCCCATTTTTACTGGAACAGGGGCTGTATTTTGTGTAGTGTGCCGTTGCTTGGTGATGCCTATGACTTGGACTTTTTTTCCTGAGAGGGGTAGGCTAGGGACCTCAACTGTTCTAACGGGTAAAGGAGTGACTCCTGTGTCTATTAGGAAAGATACAGGATACCCTTTAACCTCTCCATCCATGTATGGCGCATTGTGCTCCACTTCCGATACTGCACCAAGTACACACTCCTCCTCCTCCCTTAGGCGCCATCATTGGTGATGTCCAAAATCAATCAGTGGAAGTCGCAAACAACACAGGAACCGGAGCATTCTAAGGCATCATTGGATTGTAGGGAATCCTATAGTTCAATTCAAAATGAAGAATCCCTCCCTGCATCTTCATCTGTCCAAGAGTATTCTGAGACAAGGCTGATTTGGGGGCTTTTGAGGTCAACACAGGGGGTTGATGAATTGGGAGAAGTTCTCTTTGGGCTACAAAGTATGCAGCTTGGGGATCAATCATGGCTTGATTGGGATTATAGCGACATTCTCGTGTCCATTGCCCCACCTTGTTACTAATGTGACAAGAGGTAACCTTCTTCAAAGTGCTTATGCTAGTCCCAGGGGTGGCACCTCGACCTCTTCCTATCCCCTGGGTATTCCCTCCGTATGTAAGAAAAAAAGAGGAACCTCATCTGGTCCCCATTCAAGCTGCACAGCCACATCCATATATGAATGAATCAAATTAATCAAAATTCTTAACCACAATTTAATCCTCTGTTTATCTATGTTTAATCCATTTCTTTTCACATTTTCCCAAATTCTTCAATTCGTTTTACACAGTCAAATTGCCCTACCAGGCTTTTCACAGCAGCAGAGTTAAACTTTTCCACATGTCATGATTTTCTTTTAAAAAAAAGCCAATGCATTTCGGGATTGTTCCCTTCATCAGGGGTATCGTGACTGGTGTTTAACTGAATTTGTAACTACACATGAACCGATGGAACTCAGTTCAAGCTCATTTCAACGGTAGTTCCCTAATGCAACCGAGAATGGAGCTGTTTGCCTCGAACTCGATGGAAGATTAACGCGATGAAATGGAACTAAATATTTCACTACCATTGAAATTATCTTGCACTGAGTTACATCGGTTCATGCCCTGTTACAAACGCAGTTAAATACCAGTCACGATACCCCTGACGAAGGGAACAATCCCGAAATGTATTGGGTATTTTATTTTAAAGAAAATCGTCACATGTGTAAACGTTTAACTCTCCTATGCTATTGTGAAAAGCCTGGAAGGGCAATTTGAATGTGTAAAACGAATTGAGGAATTTTGGAAAATGTGAAAAGAAATGGATTAAACATAGATAAACAGAAGATTCAATTGTGGTTGAGAATTTTGATTCATTTGATTTATTCATATATGGATGCGGCTGTGCAGCTTGAATGGGAACCAGATGCTTTTTTTCTTACATGCAATCAAAGCGCAATTGGGCGTAGTGTGGATCAAGCTTGCACGCCTCTAAAGCTCTGAAGCTGTTGAGTATAAAAGTTTGAGTACCTCGGAGTGCAGTCTACCACTTCTGTTTCTTATTCCCTCCGTATGCCATGGAAATTCTGTGCATTGTCATTCTGCACCTGGGTTAATTTCAGAACCTTGAAGAGGAATCCTAAATCCCTTTGCCCCTCCGCTCTGTGCTAGCTGGATTTGTGCTATCAGATATTTTTCTTTCAGACCCTTTTGATTATCTTCTAGCATGTTGCTGCAATATTTGTCATACTGCAGGGTTTCATCAAGTGGTTTGCTCTGCCAGCAAAGGACACCTTGCATGATCTGATTACTGATTTTGAGCCGAAGTCCCTTAACAAAAGAGGCAAAAAAAAACATATTGTCTCCGAGCAGATCATTCATTCTACTATGCCTCCTGTATATCTGCATCGACCTCTCGAAATAAGCATGCACAGATTCTTTGGATTCTTGAGAGGCTCAGAAAATTTTGGGTCCATTCATTTCTCTTTGTCGAACCTTGATCTTTGAGTGTTTGATAACCACGTTGTATTTAGTCTTGACAATGGGCAAACGTTCATTAGTTCCTGCTACTCTATGGGGCTCCTGGGTTGGCAAATCAACTGCCCTCTTACATATTCCACCCATAAGTTCTTTAAGACCGCCTTCTCAAACAACACATCCAAATCTTCCTACAAAACCTATTAAATTGTCAAACATTGCCCCATCTGTGTATACCAGTCATCGTGATTCTTTCTTAGTTTCGGAAAGGAGTTTGTGAAATGGAAAATATCTGAACGTGACCACTGAACATGTACTTATGGTTCTCCCTGTACGCCTCTCAATGGGTACTCCTTCTCTGTTCTCCCTGCCGCTCCCTCCATGTCTTCCCTATCACTCCCTTTCTTCTCACCGTAACTTTCTCTTACTTGGATGACAATTCTCAAAATCTCTCAGTCTCACTCCATTCCCTAATGTTTTCAATCAACTCCCGTACATGTCTTCCACCCTCTCATCTTTAACAATTTGAATTCCTTTTCATCCTTTGTCATCCATCGTATTATTTTTGTTGTTGTTTCCTTCTCTGAGTTCTGTTAATTCCACACTCATCCGCCACCTTCTCTATTTTTGCATGCACATATCTCGCCACTCTTGCAGCTTCCTTGCTCATATATAGCAATTTGTTCCCATTGTAATGTCTTAATCCATTCCCACATTACCTTTAACAATTTCATCAAACTCAGCTTTCAGCTTTTCAGGACATTAAGTCACTGTGATATGTGCCCTGTGCTCTGGGGTCTTACTGGTAGGGTGGCTAAGCCACATACACATATGTAACCCTTTCTTGGTCATCATCTCCCTAGCTGGTATGTCTTCTGGGAGAAACTTCACTTCCTTCTTTATGTCTTTCTCCTCCTTTGACAAAGAAATTCCCATCCTGACCAGCTCTCAGTTACTCTCCATTCCAATTACTCACTATTTCTGCCTTGCTTAGTTCATGATCAGCCCGCCAATACCAGTCCGCCCCTGTCAAAGGTCACCCGAACACAGCGCAGTTACCTGTCTGCTGGGCAATCCCTGTGCGGCACCTTGATGATAGAATACCCAAGGCAGCCAGAATTTCCGGACCCACTTCTCACAAAATATTTCATCTGCCTGCTTCAACTAAACAGAAATTTCTGCACTAGCAAGTATTCTACCTACTTTCACCCAACAGTAGACCCTAGATCATTGAAAGTCACTGTACTCAGCACGTTCACTCCTCTGCACTAAGGAACAAACCACCACTGAGTTCAATTAGCTAAGTCGTGCATGAGAAAGTTACGTCCCTATCTTGGTGTGAGTGGTAGCACTTCACAGTACACCTCACCTTAGTTGAATAGGAATCACTGACATATTATTGGAATCAACAATATCATGTAACAGAAATATTGTGTCAAAAATATTGTTTACAAAACTATCGATTTCCAATTCTTAGAATGGTAAATACAAAAATATCGTATAAAAATATCGTTTCACACTGATAAAAACATACAAAAATGTTATTTCCTAAGATATATATATATATATACATATATATATATATATATATATATATATTCACTGAAAAAACCATAGGTTTCACACACGTTATAGTTAGGAATTATCATTTCAAAAACCTTGCAAATTCACTTAAAAAACCATAGGTTTCACACATGTTATAGTTAGCTGTACATTTCACTCGTAAAAAAACAATGAAATTCCACGTTATAGTTAGATCAGGTAACTATAACTTGCGCGCCCACAATAAACTGCTGATGACGTCACATATTACATCACTCATGACATGGTCAGTGACATCACTCATGACATCAATGATGACATCTGAAATTACACATTGTGGTTGCGCGCGCTGTGGGAGCACGGTGCGCTTCGCGCACCGAGCGCCCACGTTGCGGAGTCCATGCCGTGTGCGCCTCGCCTTTTTTTAAACATTAACATTTGTTTTTTTCTCCTTTGTGGGTCCTTTAATTTATTTAATAAATGTGATTGTTATTTTTTTTTTGTTTTTTTTTAATTTATTTTTTGCCGTGCGCGTACGGTAAGCTTACCGTACGCGCACTCCGCGATTTTTTTTTTTAATTATTAAGTGTATTTTTCGTACTTTTGGGTCCTTCTTGGACCCCCTGACAAACACTAGGGGGTCTGCAACTCTCTTCGTTGCCCCCTTTTCACGTTCCCCACCTTTGTTTCTCAGTGCGAGAGACAGAAAATGGCGGCCGACACTTCCTGATTTCGACCGATTCGAATGTTTACAGTCATGTAACCACCAATCAGAATTGAGCTCGCGCACGGCACCGTACGCGTACGGTAAGCTTACGGTAAGCGCACGGAGCGCGCTTACAGATATATATATTGATTTAAATGCTATTTTCTCAGGACCTACTGAACAGATTTACACCAGACCTACAAAAGGCACATCCTTGACCTGAGGACTACCTCTCTGCCAAATTTCAAGTAATTCTGTTCAGCCGTTCGGGCTGTAGCTCGGACTAAAGGTCCTATGGGAAAATGCATGGGGAAAACACGTTTTGGGACCCCCTTCTTTCTCAGCCCCCGCTTGACGAATCCCCCCGAGACTTTCAGGGTAGGAGCGGAGCGTAGCGCCCCATTAGTTTTGAAAATTTCGCGAGGATTCGTCGACCGGCGCCAAAGTTATTCCAAATAGAATGTTGCGGATTTCCTATGGAAACACGGTCCTAACTATAACTATCTACTGGCGACCGCCAGTAGATAATATATATATATATATATATATATATATATATATATATATATATATATATATATATATTTTTTTTTTTTATCCTTCTTCAAAGTAACACGCACTCTCGAAGTTTAAATGCTTAGCAGGAAGCCAATTTATTGTTTGCTACGCGTTTCGACAAATGAATGTCTTGTTCACACAAAGTATAAACCAATAAAGACGTGTTTAAATACAAATGTAAAACCGATGAAGGACTTCTATACATTCGTGCTATGCCCTATCATTGACAAGTATCGGCCATCTTGTAGTGGTAAACCCAAACTTGTGTAACATTTGTACTTCGATAAATATCATAATAAATGCAGTATATACAAGGCAGCAACTTAGATTTGTAAATTTCTATCTCGCTCTAGTGGCGCTAAACAAAGTGATGCTAAAAAAATATATGAAAAAGGTTTTTCTATATTTACATATCTATAGTATATATCATTTGTAAATTCATTATACATCATAAGAATTATGTCCAATCGCACTAGTGGCTTTTTTGCTTCAGCTAAGTTTTTTAACTGGAATCACTTCACAACATGCTTTTGATAACAACATACTGCCTCGTACTACATTTCTTTAAAGTTACTATATATATGTCCTATCATTGACAAGTATCGGGCAACTTGTAATGGTAATCCCAAACTTATGTAGCATTTGTAATTCGATAAATATCGTAATAAATGCAGTATATACAAGGCAGCTACTTTGATTTGTAAATTTCTATCTCGCTCTAGTGGCGCTGAACAAAGTGATGCTATACAAGATATGAAAAAGGTTTTCATATATTTACATATCTATAGTATATATCATTTGTAAATTCATTACACATCATAAGAATTACATCCAATCGCACTAGTGGCTTTTTTGCTTCAGCTAAGTTTTTAAACTGAAATCACTTCATAACATGTTTTTGATAACAGTATATTGCCTCGTACTGCATTTCTTTAAATTTACTATATATATAGTTTTTCAAGAGACGGCCTTTTTTGTATCCATTAGACAATAGCAGGACTAAAAAACATGTGCACACCCTACTAAATATAAGTCCACCAAGTAATAAGGGTTATCTAAAAATTAATAACCCAATCCCTAAAAAAGTGAGAGAAATGCAAATAAATGATCAGACTTTTATACAAATTCAAACTTAGCGTAAAATTCAAATTGCTCTCTTGTCTTGTTTCACATGTAGTTCCGAGCCCGGTGGAAGGAAAGGATAGGGTGCCCATGTGTTTACCATATAATACGGTGGGTCCCTTCCTTTCTTCCTATAAATGTGAAAACAAGAAGAAAAACAACACCTTAAAATACAATAAAGAATGAACTTCATCGTAGCGAATTATCCATAGAGGCAGAACATTGAAAATTAATTACAGTTTCTTACTCTTTGTCACGATATAGTCAATTAGAGTTACACTGACTACCATTCATTCTTCATACAGATGGGTTGCCATTTCATCATCGATATTGTGGCCCCCAGGGAATTTAGTCTCCAATTCCAGTATCCATTTGGATTCTTTCTTACGAAGAGCCAATTCTCTGTTGCCCCCCCTATTACTAGGGACAATCTGTTCAATAGCATAGAAGCGTAATAGATCACTGTTAGAATTGTGAAATCTTTTGAAGTGTCTGGCAATCGGATAATGAGCGTCAGTGTTGGTAATTGCTCTTAGATGTTCCATAACCCTCTTTTTTTCATACATGTGGTGCTCCCTACGTACCTTAGCTTGCAGGGACATTCCAAAATGTATATTATGTAGGAGCTACTACATGTGAGAAACTGTTGTATTTTCCATTTGCGTGTTCTGCCTGGAATACTGAATTCTTTTACAGAAGGACTATATTTACAAGATCTGCAATGACCGCATGGGAAGAAGCCCTTCAGATCATGGAACGTGCTTTTCTTCATAACTGTGATGTCGCTTTTAACTAGAATATCTCTCAGGTTTCTACCCTTTCTATAAGTTATTTTGGGTCTATCACCTATTTCTGTACCAATAATATTATCGGTTTTGAGGATATTCCAATTGTCACATAGAATTTTCTGTACTTTTTTAGAATGACTATTAAAAGTAGTAATCACTCTTGTGACAGCTTCCGTGGTCTCCA
Source organism: Triturus cristatus (assembly GCF_964204655.1). Classification (NCBI taxonomy): domain Eukaryota; kingdom Metazoa; phylum Chordata; class Amphibia; order Caudata; family Salamandridae; genus Triturus; species Triturus cristatus. Next base: position 505,461,682 of record NC_140582.1, read on the forward strand.
ATTCGGGTGTTTGGCCCAATGCTACTTCCCTGCTTATTTTAGAGATCTTTTCTAATGCTTTTTTCAACACCCACTCAGGGTATCCACGTTCTCTAAATCTTTTCAAAAGGACATCTTGTTCCTGTACATATTTGGCTTCATTGTTACAATTTCTTCTTGCCCTCAGTAGTTCGCCATATGGAATGCTCCATTTCAGGGCTTCTGGATGTTCACTGAGGGCATGAAGAAGGCTATTACCAGCTGTCTCTTTACGATAAAGACTGGTAGTGATTTCTTTCTGTTCCACTTCGATTTTAATGTCAAGAAATTCCACAGATGTTTTGCTGATATTATGGGTCAAGGTGATATTATATTGGTTGTTATTGAGTTTCTTGATAAAATTTAGGGCTTCTGCTTCACTACCCTTCCATACAATTAGCAAATCATCGATGTATCGCAGCCATTTTATTACTAACTTGAAATCTTCTGATAAAATGATGTCTGCACGAATTTCCTCTTCCCATTTTCCTAGGAAAAGGTTGGCAAAGCTAGGTGCGAAGCACGTACCCATCGCCGTGCCTCGCACCTGCTTGTATAATATGCCATTGAAGAGGAAAATGTTGTTTTTAAGACATATCAATATCATGTCTCTTAACATGTTAGTATGTTGCAGATACATTATATTTCGTGACTTCAAAAAATGTAAACATGCCTCGACACCCTGGTCATGATCGATAATAGTGTATAGTGTGTTTACATCTAAGGTAATCAACAAATACTCATCCTCCCATACCAGGCCCTCGATCTTGTTAAGGAAGTCCTTAGTATCCCTTACGTATGAGGGAAGTTCAATGACATAATCCTTCAGGAATTGATCAACATATTTTGAAATATTTTCTAACACATTTCCTACTGAGGAAACAATCGGCCTACCAGGAGGAATAGTAGGGTGTTTATGGATCTTTGGTAAAAGATAAAGTACAGGTAGTTTCGGATAATCTTTCTTTAGGAAACAATATTCCTGCCAGGAAATAACCCCTGCCTCTTGCCATTCTGCAAGTTTCTCCCATGTTGAAGTTATACTGGCATTGTAAGTACTGGTATCACAAATACAATAAAAACTGGCATTATTAAGTTGTTTTTCCGCCTCTTCTACATACAACTTTTTGTCCCATAGTACTACATTACCTCCCTTGTCAGAGGGACGTATAACAAAACTATCATCTTTAGCCAAAGATGAAATTACATCATATTGTTTAGGAGTTAAATTGTACTTTATACCATGTTTGTTATTCAATCCATGTTTTTGTTTTTTCAATTCCTTGGCTACTACATCTTGGAAAGTGTCAATTGCATCATATGGTAGATTCGGATAAAACACAGAACGTGGTTTAAAAGACGTACCAGCAGCCTTATCGGTTAAAAAGTCAGAGTCAATATTATCTTGGTTTGTTGATGTATCTGTGCCTAAACCCAAGTCAAATACTGTAAGTAGAGTGTCTGCATCACCAATTGTGAGATTAATGTCACTTGAGTTGTCAGGCATGCCTATGTTTTCAGACTGATTTGCGCTGTTTTTTAAGGTGTGCCATTTCTTTAATTTGATTTTCCGTACAAATTTAAAAATATCTATTCGAGTGTTTGTATAATTAAATAGTTCTGTGGGGCAAAAAGATAATCCCAAGCACAAGGTTGTTTTATCAAAAAATGACAGAGTACGTGACGAAAGGTTTATAATGGTTTGATTTACCGTCTCCGGATCCATTATTGCTGCATCTTGTTGGAGCCTCTTCTTCTTGTTCCCATTGGCTCGTTGCTGCTTTGTCCTACGCTTGCGTTTAAGTCTTCTCTGCTTACTCCTCCCCTGCCTCTTCCTCTTCTTCTTCCACGGCCCCTTCCTCGGCCCCGAGTTGGGGGGGTTGGAGTCGGGGTCATTTTCCCCGGTTGTCGACTTTTTTTCATCACACGGAACTCGTCTAAAAAAGTGGCTTGACGTGTAATTACTTCCACTTCTGACGATGAGCTTGCTGTCCGTATAGACCCCTCGTTGTCAGAACCACTTGTTTCATTTTGTACATTCTGCACACTTTCAGTCTGATCTAAGGCTGTTGAATTGTCTGGCATAGATGTTTGATTATATAAGTGATCGTACTTGTGGCTATATGTTAAAATACGGCCCGTCTCATAGTCTATGCAGTCTCTGTGGAGCTTTCTTTGTTTACGAAGCTTTATTTCCTCTTCATGTTTTGATAATCTTCCTTTAAGATCTTCTTTAAATTTATTCACACTATGTTGATCTTCATTTTTCTTTAAATCTTCCTCTAAATCATGTAATTCCTTAAGGATTTTTTCTCTGTCTTCCCAGGCATATTTTATTAATATGTTAAGCATATTACGAGAACTAGCAGCTGAGTTTTCCGCCTATTCATCCAACATTTGTGGGGTTTTTTTCAACATAGTCTTGTAAGGAAATAGCTTCCCACCACTTTGATGTTTCTTGTCTCTTGAGTTTTTCATATCTCTTTAACTGGCTGCTAAGTGTAATGTCTTTGTTCTGGGTAATTGTTGTAATTATTCCTCCTTTACCCGGTGCTCTTGCAAAGAGTGACAATGCCGCTTTACGTCTTTCACTTTCCTCATCCATATTGACACTACGGATAAAGTTATTTCAGTTTGAATAAAGTTTCAAAGTCTTGTCATTCGTCTTTATTTCAGGAATTACGATTGAATAATTCCAAATTATGCTTCCTCCAACCGCATTAATACTTCCCCTGTTACTATAACCGGGTTCCTGATGCCATTATGTTGGTTTCTTGTATGCAAGGGAACGTTTACGATCTCTCCTTATACTTTTATATTATGCACAAGAGGCTCTTCGTCGCTATACAGCACCTCTTACGCGTTCGAAGAATAGATACACTCTTGCAAAACAGTTTTTGCATAACACGCCTCTTTAAGGATCTTCACGTTCGCAGACCTTCCCAGAGAAGCACGTGAACGTCTCGCCCGCCGCTCTCGTAAGTGGAACGCCGCCCGAGCAGATAGCTACGGCGAACGCTCACCCCACGGTGCTGCAGGTACAGACGGCTTACCTCCCAGGGTTGGTCAAAAACCTTGCTTGTCCTCGGTGCTTCGCCGATTTAGTTTGTTGCTTGCAATCCGAAAAGTAGTGGCCGGCTCGAAATCCCTCGTAATTTATTTACAATCTTCCAAGTGGGTCATTCTGGGATTGAGCCCGAAGTCAGGTGGTGCGTTTGCCGGTATGCCCTCGCCATAGGGAGCACCACATGTATGATAAAAAGAGGGTTATGGAACATCTAAGAGCAATTACCAACACTGACGCTCATTATCCGATTGCCAGACACTTCAAAAGATTTCACAATTCTAACAGTGATCTATTACGCTTCTATGCTATTGAACAGATTGTCCCTAGTATTAGGGGGGGCAACAGAGAATTGGCTCTTCGTAAGAAAGAATCCAAATGGATACTGGAATTGGAGACTAAATTCCCTGGGGGCCACAATATCGATGATGAAATGGCAACCCATCTGTATGAAGAATGAATGGTAGTCAGTGTAACTCTAATTGACTATATCGTGACAAAGAGTAAGAAACTGTAATTAATTTTCAATGTTCTGCCTCTATGGATAATTCGCTACGATGAAGTTCATTCTTTATTGTATTTTAAGGTGTTGTTTTTCTTCTTGTTTTCACATTTATAGGAAGAAAGGAAGGGACCCACCGTATTATATGGTAACCACATGGGCACCCTATCCTTTCCTTCCACCGGGCTCGGAACTACATGTGAAACAAGACAAGAGAGCAATTTGAATTTTACGCTAAGTTTGAATTTGTATAAAAGTCTGATCATTTATTTGCATTTCTCTCACTTTTTTAGGGATTGGGTTATTAATTTTTAGATAACCCTTATTACTTGGTGGACTTATATTTAGTAGGGTGTGCACATGTTTTTTAGTCCTGCTATTGTCTAATGGATACAAAAAAGGCCGTCTCTTGAAAAACTATATATATAGTAAATTTAAAGAAATGCAGTACGAGGCAATATACTGTTATCAAAAACATGTTATGAAGTGATTTCAGTTTAAAAACTTAGCTGAAGCAAAAAAGCCACTAGTGCGATTGGATGTAATTCTTATGATGTGTAATGAATTTACAAATGATATATACTATAGATATGTAAATATATGAAAACCTTTTTCATATCTTGTATAGCATCACTTTGTTCAGCGCCACTAGAGCGAGATAGAAATTTACAAATCAAAGTAGCTGCCTTGTATATACTGCATTTATTACGATATTTATCGAATTACAAATGCTACATAAGTTTGGGATTACCATTACAAGTTGCCCGATACTTGTCAATGATAGGACATATATATAGTAACTTTAAAGAAATGTAGTACGAGGCAGTATGTTGTTATCAAAAGCATGTTGTGAAGTGATTCCAGTTAAAAAACTTAGCTGAAGCAAAAAAGCCACTAGTGCGATTGGACATAATTCTTATGATGTATAATGAATTTACAAATGATATATACTATAGATATGTAAATATAGAAAAACCTTTTTCATATATTTTTTTAGCATCACTTTGTTTAGCGCCACTAGAGCGAGATAGAAATTTACAAATCAAAGTTGCTGCCTTGTATATACTGCATTTATTATGATATTTATCGAAGTACAAATGTTACACAAGTTTGGGTTTACCACTACAAGATGGCCGATACTTGTCAATGATAGGACATAGCACGAATGTATAGAAGTCCTTCATCGGTTTTACATTTGTATTTAAACACGTCTTTATTGGTTTATACTTTGTGTGAACAAGACATTCATTTGTCGAAACGCGTAGCAAACAATAAATTGGCTTCCTGCTAAGCATTTAAACTTCGAGAGTGCGTGTTACTTTGAAGAAGGATAAAAGATTATTCACCGGCGAGGGCATACCGGCAAACGCACCACCTGACTTCGGGCTCAATCCCAGAATGACCCACTTGGAAGATTGTAAATATATATATATATATATATATATATTACCTACTGGCGGTCGGCAGTAGGTAGTTATAGTTAGGACCACGTTTCCATAGGAAAACCTCAACATTCTATTTTGAATAACTTTGGCGCCGGTCGACGAATCCTCGCGAATGTCTCAAAATAGGTGGGGCGCTACGCTCCGCTCCTACCCTGAAAGTCTCGGGGGGATCCGTCAAGCGGGGGCTGAGATAAAAGGGGGGTCCCAAAACGCGTTTTTCCCATGCATTTTTCCATAGGACCTTTAGAACGAGCTACAGCCCGAACGGCTGAACAGAATTACTCAAAATTTGGCAGAGAGGTAGTCCCTAAGTCAAGGAAGTGCCTTTTGTAGGTTTGGTGTAAATCTGTTCAGTAGATTCTGAGAAAATAGCCTTTAAATCAATATATATATCTGAGCCCGCTTACGGTACGCTTACCGTACGCTTACGGTAAGTGTACGGTGGCGTGCGCGAGCGCGATTCTGATTGGCTCTTAGATCTTAGTAAACATTCGAATCGGTCGAAACCAGGAAGCGGCGGCCGCCATTTTGTGTATTTCACTCTGAAAAAAAAGAGTGAAAACAAGGAAAGGGGGCAATGAGGAGAGTTACAGACCCCCTAACATTTGTAAGGGGGTCAAAGAAGGACAGAAAAGTACAAAAAAAACATTTATTGATTTTAAAAAAAATCACGGGGTACGCGTACGGTAAGCTAACGGTAAGCGTACGGTAAAAAAAATAAAAATAAATAAATGAAAAGCAGATTTAAGAGTTTAGATATTAGGGAGCTCTAAAAAGAGCTGTTGTGTTTATGAAGTCATTTTTTTAGTGGTACCTACAAGTAAGTACCGATGCAGAGTCTAAGGTTCAAGAGGAAGACTCTGTTCCCTTCATCATTGAAGTGCACACCATCTCCTCTATACATGTCTTGCATGTCATAACGCAAGTTGTTGTGGTAAATGGCACCCATACCATAGTCACGGAGGAAAGCAGAAACAGATTTGTTGACGTGCTTTCTTGCTTTGTCAATCTGTGGACAGAAATGATTGGACCAGTTCCATTTTTGCCTTTGGCATATGTTGGAAAACACAAAGGCAGTTTTAGGGAAAAGTGTAAACAGTTGTGCAAAGGTGTCCTTCATAAGCATTTCCAGACCTACCCCAGTCAAAGTGCCTAGGTCATTGCCACCACAGTGCACTATTATGAGGTCAGGGTGTTGGATTTGAATGAAGGATTTCACCAATGGCATCAATTGGTGCCACTTTAACCCTCTCTGACCAATCCATTTAATGTCTACATTTGGCAAAGCAAGGTCTCTCACCATACCTGTTTTCTCTGCAAACATTTCACTCCAGAAGACATAGCTGTGCCCTACAATCCACACTGTGAACATCTTCAAAGGAGAACTGGATGCACTCAGGAGGTGTCTTTCAGTAGAATGGCAATATGAAAAGAAAGACAGTTTGGAAATGGAGGCATACATATTTTTTTCAAAACAAAAAGAACTGATTGGCTGTTTCATACCATTCTAGAATAAAAACTAGGCTGTATGTGTAAATTAATGGAAGCATGTTTTGTATTGGTAAAAAAAAATGTGTAACCAAAGAACAGTACTATGGATTTGCTGTTAGGTTTGAAAAGTCAAGCACTCTTGCTCTGTGGAATTGAAACATTGTTTGGCGAACTTCTGACCTAACTCAACACAGCAGTGTTCCATGAGCTGTTGCTATGGTAGCAGGCAGAAGTCAAGTTGGGGAAAGGGTACTAGGCAGAAGTCAAGTTGGGGGAAGGGTACTTTTGGAAAAGGGTTGGTTTTCAACCAATAGAAATGTGTGATTACATTTGAAAAAAAGGGGGAAGCACTGAGATTTGAAACTTACAAGTATATGTGTGGAAAAATAGAGGGAAAGTTTGCCATTATCTGGTTCTGCTGAGAGGAGAGAGGTGAACACAACAGAGATCCTGGCTCTGATAATCTGCTGTTTGAGTGTCACATTTCTTTCACAACTAACTAATTTTAAAGGTGAGTTTACAGTTTGAGAGGGGATGTATGTGGTAACTTAAGAAATGAATAATAGAAATGGAAATTGTTTTTGTTGTAGTTACACATGGTGGTTTCATAATGTGTCAGTCTGTAAAAGTGATTTTCACTTGCCCCGAAAAAAAAAAGAGCAGTAAGTGTGCTTTCAAATTGGCAAAGAAATTTCGTTTTGGGACTAATGTGAAAACATGACTCTGTGTGCAGAGAGGAATTATAGGCAGAGATTTATTGCGTATTGCTCTGGTGATTTCACAGTTGCATTAGATGGAAAGGTGGAGCGAATTTTTGGGGGAAGAAGCAGAGTCTTAGCACACACCCATGTGCTTGCCATGTATAGTCATGCACAGTATTTACAAGCGAGTGGGGTTTTCAGGTTTCAGTCTGTAATGCAAATACATTCAGCATCACTAAGGCTGGTTGCCCTTGCTGGAGTGTAGGCAGTCACCGAGAATACACATGGTGGTGGTCTGAAAAAACAGTTTGGACATGTGCATTTAAATAAATCAAAAAAAGTGGTTTCATAATGTGTCAGTCTGTAAAAGTGATTTTCACTTGTAAAAAGTGATTTTCACTTGCCCCGAAAAAAAAAAGAGCAGTAAGTGTACTTTCAAATTGGCAAAGAAATTTCGTTTTGGGACTAATGTGAAATCATGACTCTGTGTGCAGAGAGGAATTATAGGCAGAGATTTATTGCGTATTGCTCTGGTGATTTCACAGTTACATTAGATGGAAAGGGGGAGCGAATTTTTGGGGGAAGAAGCAGAGTCTTAGCACACACCCATGTGCTTGCCATGTATAGTCATGCACAGTATTTACAAGCGAGTGGGGTTTTCAGGTTTCAGTCTGTAATGCAAATACATTCAGCATCACTAAGGCTGGTTGCCCTTGCTGGAGTGTAGGCAGTCACCGAGAATACACATGGTGGTGGTCTGAAAAAACAGTTTGGACATGTGCATTTAAATAAATCAAAAAAAGTGGTTTCATAATGTGTCAGTCTGTAAAAGTGATTTTCACTTGCGCCGAAAAAAAAAAGAGCAGTAAGTGTGCTTTCAAATTGGCAAAGAAATTTCGTTTTGGGACTAATGTGAAAACATGACTCTGTGTGGAAATAGGAATTACAGGCAGAGATTTATTGCGTATTGCTCTGGTGATTTCACAGTTACATTAGATGGAAAGGGGGAGCGAATTTTTGGGGGAAGAAGCAGAGTCTTAGCACACACCCATGTGCTTGCCTTGTATAGTCATGCACAGTATTTACAAGCGAGTGGGGTTTTCAGGTTTCAGTCTGTAATGCAAATACATTCAGCATCACTAAGGCTGGTTGCCCTTGCTGGAGTGTAGGCAGTCACCGAGAATACACATGGTGGTGGTCTGAAAAAACAGTTTGGACATGTGCATTTAAATAAATCAAAAAAGTGGTTTCATAATGTGTCAGTCTGTAAAAGTGATTTTCACTTGCGCCGAAAAAAAAAAGAGCAGTAAGTGTGCTTTCAAATTGGCAAAGAAATTTCGTTTTGGGACTAATGTGAAAACATGACTCTGTGTGGAAATAGGAATTACAGGCAGAGATTTATTGCGTATTGCTCTGGTGATTTCACAGTTACATTAGATGGAAAGGGGGAGCGAATTTTTGGGGGAAGAAGCAGAGTCTTAGCACACACCCATGTGCTTGCCATGTATAGTCATGCACAGTATTTACAAGCGAGTGGGGTTTTCAGGTTTCAGTCTGTAATGCAAATACATTCAGCATCACTAAGGCTGGTTGCCCTTGCTGGAGTGTAGGCAGTCACCGAGAATACACATGGTGGTGGTCTGAAAAAAACAGTTTGGACATGTGCATTTAAATAAATCAAAAAAAGTGGTTTCATAATGTGTCAGTCTGTAAAAGTGATTTTCACTTGCGCCGAAAAAAAAAAGAGCAGTAAGTGTGCTTTCAAATTGGCAAAGAAATTTCGTTTTGGGACTAATGTGAAAACATGACTCTGTGTGCAGAGAGGAATTATAGGCAGAGATTTATTGCGTCTTGCTCTGGTGATTTCACAGTTACATTAGATGGAAAGGGGGAGCGAATTTTTGGGGGAAGAAGCAGAGTCTTAGCACACACCCATGTGCTTGCTATGTATAGTCATGCACAGTATTTACAAGCGAGTGGGGTTTTCAGGTTTCAGTCTGTAATGCAAATACATTCAGCATCACTAAGGCTGGTTGCCCTTGCTGGAGTGTAGGCAGTCACCGAGAATACACATGGTGGTGGTCTGAAAAAACAGTTTGGACATGTGCATTTAAATAAATCAAAAAAAGTGGTTTCATAATGTGTCAGTCTGTAAAAGTGATTTTCACTTGTAAAAAGTGATTTTCACTTGCCCCGAAAAAAAAAAGAGCAGTAAGTGTGCTTTCAAATTGGCAAAGAAATTTCGTTTTGGGACTAATGTGAAAACATGACTCTGTGTGCAGAGAGGAATTATAGGCAGAGATTTATTGCGTATTGCTCTGGTGATTTCACAGTTGCATTAGATGGAAAGGGGGAGCGAATTTTTGGGGGAAGAAGTAGAGTCTTAGCACACACCCATGTGCTTGCCATGTATAGTCATGCACAGTATTTACAAGCGAGTGGGGTTTTCAGGTTTCAGTCTGTAATGCAAATACATTCAGCATCACTAAGGCTGGTTGCCCTTGCTGGAGTGTAGGCAGTCACCGAGAATACACATGGTGGTGGTCTGAAAAAACAGTTTGGACATGTGCATTTAAATAAATCAAAAAAAGTGGTTTCATAATGTGTCAGTCTGTAAAAGTGATTTTCACTTGCGCCGAAAAAAAAAAGAGCAGTAAGTGTGCTTTCAAATTGGCAAAGAAATTTCGTTTTGGGACTAATGTGAAAACATGACTCTGTGTGCAGAGAGGAATTATAGGCAGAGATTTATTGCGTCTTGCTCTGGTGATTTCACAGTTGCATTAGATGGAAAGGGGGAGCGAATTTTTGGGGGAAGAAGCAGAGTCTTAGCACACACCCATGTGCTTGCCATGTATAGTCATGCACAGTATTTACAAGCGAGTGGGGTTTTCAGGTTTCAGTCTGTAATGCAAATACATTCAGCATCACTAAGGCTGGTTGCCCTTGCTGGAGTGTAGGCAGTCACCGAGAATACACATGGTGGTGGTCTGAAAAAACAGTTTGGACATGTGCATTTAAATAAATCAAAAAAAGTGGTTTCATAATGTGTCAGTCTGTAAAAGTGATTTTCACTTGTAAAAAGTGAGTTTCACTTGCCCCGAAAAAAAAAAGAGCAGTAAGTGTACTTTCAAATTGGCAAAGAAATTTCGTTTTGGGACTAATGTGAAAACATGACTCTGTGTGCAGAGAGGAATTATAGGCAGAGATTTATTGCGTATTGCTCTGGTGATTTCACAGTTACATTAGATGGAAAGGGGGAGCGAATTTTTGGGGGAAGAAGCAGAGTCTTAGCACACACCCATGTGCTTGCCATGTATAGTCATGCACAGTATTTACAAGCGAGTGGGGTTTTCAGGTTTCAGTCTGTAATGCAAATACATTCAGCATCACTAAGGCTGGTTGCCCTTGCTGGAGTGTAGGCAGTCACCGAGAATACACATGGTGGTGGTCTGAAAAAACAGTTTGGACATGTGCATTTAAATAAATCAAAAAAAGTGGTTTCATAATGTGTCAGTCTGTAAAAGTGATTTTCACTTGCGCCGAAAAAAAAAGAGCAGTAAGTGTGCTTTCAAATTGGCAAAGAAATTTCGTTTTGGGACTAATGTGAAAACATGACTCTGTGTGCAGAGAGGAATTATAGGCAGAGATTTATTGCGTCTTGCTCTGGTGATTTCACAGTTGCATTAGATGGAAAGGGGGAGCGAATTTTTGGGGGAAGAAGCAGAGTCTTAGCACACAACCATGTGCTTGCCATGTATAGTCATGCACAGTATTTACAAGCGAGTGGGGTTTTCAGGTTTCAGTCTGTAATGCAAATACATTCAGCATCACTAAGGCTGGTTGCCCTTGCTGGAGTGTAGGCAGTCACCGAGAATACACATGGTGGTGGTCTGAAAAAACAGTTTGGACATGTGCATTTAAATAAATCAAAAAAAGTGGTTTCATAATGTGTCAGTCTGTAAAAGTGATTTTCACTTGTAAAAAGTGAGTTTCACTTGCCCCGAAAAAAAAAAGAGCAGTAAGTGTACTTTCAAATTGGCAAAGAAATTTCGTTTTGGGACTAATGTGAAAACATGACTCTGTGTGCAGAGAGGAATTATAGGCAGAGATTTATTGCGTATTGCTCTGGTGATTTCACATTTACATTAGATGGAAAGGGGGAGCAAATTTTTGGGGGAAGAAGCAGAGTCTTAGCACACACCCATGTGCTTGCCATGTATAGTCATGCACAGTATTTACAAGCGAGTGTGGTTTTCAGGTTTCAGTCTGTAATGCAAATACATTCAGCATCACTAAAGCTGGTTGCCCTTGCTGGAGTGTAGGCAGTCACCGAGAATACACATGGTGGTGGTCTGAAAAAACAGTTTGGACATGTGCATTTAAATAAATCAAAAAAAGTGGTTTCATAATGTGTCAGTCTGTAAAAGTGATTTTCACTTGTAAAAAGTGATTTTCACTTGCCCCGAAAAAAAAAGAGCAGTAAGTGTGCTTTCAAATTGGCAAAGAAATTTCGTTTTGGGACTAATGTGAAAACATGACTCTGTGTGCAGAGAGGAATTATAGGCAGAGATTTATTGCGTATTGCTCTGGTGATTTCACAGTTGCATTAGATGGAAAGGGGGAGCGAATTTTTGGGGGAAGAAGTAGAGTCTTAGCACACACCCATGTGCTTGCCATGTATAGTCATGCACAGTATTTACAAGCGAGTGGGGTTTTCAGGTTTCAGTCTGTAATGCAAATACATTCAGCATCACTAAGGCTGGTTGCCCTTGCTGGAGTGTAGGCAGTCACCGAGAATACACATGGTGGTGGTCTGAAAAAACAGTTTGGACATGTGCATTTAAATAAATCAAAAAAAGTGGTTTCATAATGTGTCAGTCTGTAAAAGTGATTTTCACTTGCGCCGAAAAAAAAAAGAGCAGTAAGTGTGCTTTCAAATTGGCAAAGAAATTTCGTTTTGGGACTAATGTGAAAACATGACTCTGTGTGCAGAGAGGAATTATAGGCAGAGATTTATTGCGTCTTGCTCTGGTGATTTCACAGTTGCATTAGATGGAAAGGGGGAGCGAATTTTTGGGGGAAGAAGCAGAGTCTTAGCACACACCCATGTGCTTGCCATGTATAGTCATGCACAGTATTTACAAGCGAGTGGGGTTTTCAGGTTTCAGTCTGTAATGCAAATACATTCAGCATCACTAAGGCTGGTTGCCCTTGCTGGAGTGTAGGCAGTCACCGAGAATACACATGGTGGTGGTCTGAAAAAACAGTTTGGACATGTGCATTTAAATAAATCAAAAAAAGTGGTTTCATAATGTGTCAGTCTGTAAAAGTGATTTTCACTTGTAAAAAGTGAGTTTCACTTGCCCCGAAAAAAAAAAGAGCAGTAAGTGTACTTTCAAATTGGCAAAGAAATTTCGTTTTGGGACTAATGTGAAAACATGACTCTGTGTGCAGAGAGGAATTATAGGCAGAGATTTATTGCGTATTGCTCTGGTGATTTCACAGTTACATTAGATGGAAAGGGGGAGCGAATTTTTGGGGGAAGAAGCAGAGTCTTAGCACACACCCATGTGCTTGCCATGTATAGTCATGCACAGTATTTACAAGCGAGTGGGGTTTTCAGGTTTCAGTCTGTAATGCAAATACATTCAGCATCACTAAGGCTGGTTGCCCTTGCTGGAGTGTAGGCAGTCACCGAGAATACACATGGTGGTGGTCTGAAAAAACAGTTTGGACATGTGCATTTAAATAAATCAAAAAAAGTGGTTTCATAATGTGTCAGTCTGTAAAAGTGATTTTCACTTGCGCCGAAAAAAAAAGAGCAGTAAGTGTGCTTTCAAATTGGCAAAGAAATTTCGTTTTGGGACTAATGTGAAAACATGACTCTGTGTGCAGAGAGGAATTATAGGCAGAGATTTATTGCGTCTTGCTCTGGTGATTTCACAGTTGCATTAGATGGAAAGGGGGAGCGAATTTTTGGGGGAAGAAGCAGAGTCTTAGCACACAACCATGTGCTTGCCATGTATAGTCATGCACAGTATTTACAAGCGAGTGGGGTTTTCAGGTTTCAGTCTGTAATGCAAATACATTCAGCATCACTAAGGCTGGTTGCCCTTGCTGGAGTGTAGGCAGTCACCGAGAATACACATGGTGGTGGTCTGAAAAAACAGTTTGGACATGTGCATTTAAATAAATCAAAAAAAGTGGTTTCATAATGTGTCAGTCTGTAAAAGTGATTTTCACTTGTAAAAAGTGAGTTTCACTTGCCCCGAAAAAAAAAAGAGCAGTAAGTGTACTTTCAAATTGGCAAAGAAATTTCGTTTTGGGACTAATGTGAAAACATGACTCTGTGTGCAGAGAGGAATTATAGGCAGAGATTTATTGCGTATTGCTCTGGTGATTTCACAGTTACATTAGATGGAAAGGGGGAGCAAATTTTTGGGGGAAGAAGGAGAGTCTTAGCACACACCCATGTGCTTGCCATGTATAGTCATGCACAGTATTTACAAGCGAGTGTGGTTTTCAGGTTTCAGTCTGTAATGCAAATACATTCAGCATCACTAAAGCTGGTTGCCCTTGCTGGAGTGTAGGCAGTCACCGAGAATACACATGGTGGTGGTCTGAAAAAACAGTTTGGACATGTGCATTTAAATAAATCAAAAAAAGTGGTTTCATAATGTGTCAGTCTGTAAAAGTGATTTTCACTTGTAAAAAGTGATTTTCACTTGCCCCGAAAAAAAAAGAGCAGTAAGTGTGCTTTCAAATTGGCAAAGAAATTTCGTTTTGGGACTAATGTGAAAACATGACTCTGTGTGCAGAGAGGAATTATAGGCAGAGATTTATTGCGTCTTGCTCTGGTGATTTCACAGTTGCATTAGATGGAAAGGGGGAGCGAATTTTTGGGGGAAGAAGCAGAGTCTTAGCACACACCCATGTGCTTGCCATGTATAGTCATGCACAGTATTTACAAGCGAGTGGGGTTTTCAGGTTTCAGTCTGTAATGCAAATACATTCAGCATCACTAAGGCTGGTTGCCCTTGCTGGAGTGTAGCACTCTGGACATGGGCTTTTTAAAAAATCTGAAAAGTGGTTTCATAATGTGACAGTTTGTAAAAGTGATTTTCACTTGCCCAAAAAAAAGAGCAGTTTGTGTGCATTCAAATTGGCAAAGAAATTTCGTTTTGTGACTATTGTGAAAAGAAATGTAGTAATATATTTAAATACAATAAAGGATTTTTTTTTTAGTTTTTTTCAGGTATTGCTGAAGAGCAGTGAACAAAATTTAAGATGCCTACAAAATCCAGAGTTCAAAAAACGCTAAAAAAAAAACTATATTTGAAGACAACTGGAGGACCAAAGTTAGTAGAAGATGCTCATGTTGGGAAAAAGAAAAAATCTTCTGGTAAGCAGAAAAAACAATTTCTTAAAAATATATTCAAAACAAAGAAAAATGTACAAAATGTCTGTACTGGAAAGAATGTTACAAAAGGAAGAGAACAGTAAAAAATTGAGAATTTAGTTAATGCAAATATACCTTCTGCAACTGAAAAGATTTACATAAACAGAAAAACAGCGTTTAAAGAGATACGTAGAAAAATGTTTCAGAGAAGAGTTATGTCCAATTTGATAAAGGATGTGAAGAAATATAAGCAAAAGGCAAAATATTACAAGAGAAAAAAAGAAATTGAAGCCATTGCAGCAAAGGCATTAGAATTAAAAAGGAAACTATTCATATTAATTTTGAATAGGATGCGTACATTAGACAAAATGGTTAATGTACTGAAATCACATAGCAAAAGGAAAAGAGTAGTGAACAGAACAAACTTTTGTAAAGTGTTTTTAGGAAAGTGGATGCATAGTTCAAGTAGTGAACCTTTTTTTAATGAAGAGAGCTATTTTCAAAGTAATAGTTTGCTGCATGCAGTTGACACCAGAGGTCGTTCATACGAAGTAACAAATGGTTGCATAATGGAGAAGGAGATAATGGTTCCAAGAGATGAGGTACAAGTGATGGCAGATGAGGCAATGGGGAGACGTCCTAAAGCCCCAGTGTACACTTGGAATTGTAGTAGTATTTGCACTGTGCGTCAGGAATCTATTGACAAATTTCGAGAGTTTCTAAGAGAATATAGTAAAAAAAGTGTAAAACAGAAGATTAAGGTGCTTCAAAGTCTGGATCCATGCAGAGTGAGAGAGAATACTGGTTTGCAGGGTCATTCTCTGGCTTGTCTATCTAGAAAAGTGTGCAATAGTGTTTTCCATCATTTTAGGATGCTGGCTGTTCATCATACTGGAATGAGAAAGTTTGTGAGACGGTTGTATTTTGCCAAAAGTCCAGCAATAAAGTTAAATGAATTGAATAGGGCTCTGTTCCGAGGAACGGTATCAGATGTAGAGAAGGTTGTTGATGAAATTCAGTTTTGTTACTTTGGTCCTGAACAAAACAGTGCAGAGAAGGACACAGTAAATGAGGAAGAAGTGGAAGAGAATGTAGAACCTTCTGTAAGTAAGACATTTAATGATCACATAACAAAATTTGCAATAGTCTCTAATGAAAGACCAAATGTTACTTGTATTTGTTGCCGCAGAACTCATTATAGAAAACAAACTAGGAATGTTGATCTCTACAGAAAGAGTGAAAATGAAGATAATTATAAGTGGAAGGATTTTGCCACATATATATTTCTAGAAAATTGTTTTGAATTGGGTGAAGATCAGCGTATTTGTAAATACTGTTACAACAAGTTAGAGGAAAATAGAATGCCGACCAGAGCTGTACATAATAATTTAGAATTGGATGCTATTCCTGCTGAACTTTCTGAATTAAATACATATGAGTCTATACTCATTCAATGTGTTCATCCGTTCCAGACCATAGTACGTATGGAGCCCAAAACTGGTAAATTACCTCCTTCAGATTTACTGAGAGGTTTAAAAGGTAGAGTGGTGTATTTGCCCTTGGATTTGAAAAAAAATATGGAAACTATTGATGCGGATACTTTGGAAACTGAACCATTAATTATTCTGGTTAATGGTGTACCTACAAAGAATAAGAAGATTTGGCAGGAGCTGGTAGATGTGCGGAAAGTACAAAGAGCAAATTTGTATTTGAAAAAAAATAACAAATGGTATGAATCAATTTATATAGAAGAAGAAGAAGAAGAAGAAGATTTTCAAGAAGACACAGAAACACCAACTGGACAAATTGAAAAAGTGGACAAGTCAAAGGAAGAAGAAATTTATGAACATTTTAGCATACATCCTCTTCACTCGAAAGAAGTTATGGGAGACAATATTGATCTCTTTCAGATGAAGAAAGCAAAAGGAACTCCTGTGAGTGTATGGGAGGAGAGCTTGGAAGCTCGATGTTTTCCTCAGCTGTTTTCTAAAGGAAAAGGAGGACGATACGATGAACGTCCAGAACAGATTCCAGCTTCAGAGTATCGGACTACAAGACTATATGCTGAAGATCCCAGATTTCGACAAAGTATTCCTTATTTGTTCCATCTTTTATTTGAAAGCGACTTGTCTGCACTGTCTTATGCAGTAAATCACATTTTAAAAAGTGGAGTACATTTACAAAATGTGTCTGCTAAGGATTTTATGGAGAAAGTGCAGCACCGAGATGATCATTTGGAAACACAACTGATCAATCTGATGGCTTGTCAGCGTGGGACAAATGAATATTGGTACCGACGCCATGGTGAACTAAAATGCATGTTACGGAATTTAGGAACACCAACATGGTTCCTTACCCTAAGCTGTGCCGAGTACGCTTGGGATGATTTACTGGATTTTCTACGAGAGGCCAATTCAAACATTAAAAACATCGAATACAAGACAGCAGGAGAACTGTGCTCATTGGATCCGGTTAATGTTTGCAGATATTTCAATCATAGATTTGAGGCTATGATGTCCTTCATCTGCAATAAAAAAAATCCACCCCTTGGAGAAGTAGTGGATTTCTTTTGGAGAAAAGAGTACCAGGCAAGAGGTGCTCCTCATATTCATATGCTGTTGTGGATCAAGGATGCCCCAAAGTTTGGAACAGATGCTGATGAAGCAGTGTTATCTTACATTCAAGAATATGCAACATGTGCTATACCAAAAAGCACAGAAGAGAACAAGTTAAAGGAGCAAGTTTTACGTTTCCAAAGTCATCGGTGTGGAAAACACTGTCGACGGAAATACAAGAGCAAAGAAAAATACTACACTAAATGTCGATTTGGATTTCCTAGACCTGTTCTTTCAAATGGAAGAGTAAACAGTTTTATGTCAGCTGTGAGACATACTATCACAAGAAAATCACCTAAGAATACCTACAACCTTAAAAGAAAAGAAGAATCAAAAAATATAAATGACTACAACCCAGTCATTTTATCCATGTGGAACGCTAACATGGATATACAGTATGTAGCTGACAATTCCATTGCTGTTGCACGATATGTAACGTCTTACATTACGAAATCAGAAAAAACAGAATTGAAGGAAATGTGGGAAGAGATTTCTCACGAGAAGACTGTCAGTAAGAAGCTGTACAGTTTCAGTTTGAAGATGTTATCGCATCGAGAAATTGGATCCTACGAATGTTCAGATAGGTTATCTTCTGCAAGTCTCTACTCGAAGTCAAGAAGAATAATTTGGGCAAGTTTAGGCCTTGCAGCAATGAGAAATCGGGTACTGAAATCTGTAGGAGAAATTGAATATTTGGTCGAGAATGACCCAGAAAGTACAGATATATTGAAAACAAACATGTTGGACACATATTATCCCAAGAGAAGTCAACATCTGGAGAACATGTGTCTCTATGAAGTGCTGCAGAACTACATTTATTCAAGGAAAGCCACAGAAGACATCAATAATGGAAAATATAAAGTCGTTGGTGAAGAAGGATGTTTGGTGAAGCAAACAAAAGGAAGTTTGATAAATCACCGGAAGCTGAGTTGCGACACTACTGACAAGAAAGAATTTTACTACTTGGCTCTTTTACAGTTGTTTAAACCATGGCGTACAGAGGATGAACTACTGGGAGAATTTCAAAGCTATGAAGATTCATTTAATGCTTGCAAAGACAGCATACAATGCAATACATTCACAACTTATCTGCAAATGTTAAATGAAGAAATTGAACAGGAAACTACAATTGCAGCAGAAATAGCTAGAGACAGTTCTCAGGACAGCCAAAGTTCAGGAACACACAGTCAAGATCCCCTAGGACAACCAATCATTGAAAATGAAGCATCAATAGCCATGAATGAAGTGGAAACGGCTATGAATCAAGCTCAAGAAGAATTTATAGACTTAGAAAATTTGGAAAGACAACTGAATCAAGAGCAGCAACAAATTTATGAAGAGATCAAAAACAAAATTGATCACGGATTTCTACATGTAAAAAAAGAGTGCTCATGCACATCATTTCATCCAATCAGGATGTATGTAAGCGGACAAGCTGGAACTGGAAAAAGTTTCCTAATAAAAGTCATCAGAAGCTACCTACAGCAAAAAACGGATTCTACTTTGTCTTGTGTGGTTACTGCTCCAACTGGGTTAGCAGCATATAACATAAAAGGAATCACCTTACATCGTTTGCTAATGTTACCAGTGGAGCATGAGAACAAAATACAATTCAACAAGCTAACTGGAGAAGCATCCTTGGAAGTTTCAAGAGTATTGAAGAAGATGCAAGTTCTCATTATTGATGAGGTGAGCATGGTATCAAACCTAATGCTTGCCTTTGTGCATTTAAGAATGCAGCAAATTTTGAAGACAGACTATGACATGTTATTTGGTGGAAAACACATCATAGTTTTTGGAGATCTTTTGCAACTTACTCCAGTTAAAGGACAACCAGTGTTTAATACTGTGACACATGAAGACACGAAGAAGTCATTGGGAAGCATCGGAAATACAAATATTTGGTCCTTCTTTGAGTACAAGGAACTTACTACTAATATGAGGCAAGCAAACGATGAAGAATATGGAAGTATTCTGAAAGATATCAGGATTGGACTACTGACAGAAGTTGGCAAAAAAGCATTACAGAGTCGGCTGCTACATAATTTATTTCCAAAGGAAGAAATAGTTGCAGAGAAGATATACAAGAACATTGCAGAAAACAAAAGTGTCATCTGCTTAATGCCAACTCTACGTGAATGCTCAATATTCAATGAGGAGCTTTTGAAATTGGAAAAGGAAGAGATCAGGAAATTGGAAGCAGTGGACAAAATTGAGGATGGAAGAATTACTGTCACAGTAACAGGCAAACTGAAAAATAAATTGGACTCACTAGAGAAGAACATCTCCAAAACAGCTGGATTAGAAAAAAATCTATATGTTTGCATGAACTGTAGAGTGTTTTTAAGGAGAAATTTGGATGTTGAGAAAGGTTTAGTTAATGGAGCGATGGGAAGAGTTGTGGGTTTTATTAATTACCAGAAAAAAGAAGGAGTTGAATGTTTAAAAATAAAATTTGATCAGATAGATGAAGTTAAAGATATTTGTCGTTGTACAGTTCGTTTTATGCTTGTGAAAGACTTATATGTACGTAGGAAGCAGTTTCCGTTTTCTCTAGCATATGCTGTAACTATTCACAAGTCTCAAGGATTGACTGTAGATTGTGCATTTGTGAACATTGGTTCAACTGTGTTCAAAGAAGGTATGGCATATGTTGCTTTGTCACGAGTCAAAACATTATCAGGTTTATTCATGATAGACTTTGATGAGTCAAAAGTTAGTGCTGATACAAACTGTGTAAAAGAGTATAATAGATTAAGAAGAAGCTATGCTCCTCATTTAGGTCAGTATCCTGTGTTGGAGAAACGTGTAGTTTCTCGTAAAAGAAAAAATGAGAATATCTGTAGTGAAGATGTAGAGAAGAGGAAAAAAAAGAGGAGTGATGTAATTGCAAGCAAAAAGAAAAAGGAAAATGAAGAACAGGTTGTAGAATGTCATTTTGAAAATAGCTCTGGTGTCAACTGCTACGCAAATGTAGTGCTGAATGTTGCATTTTATCTGGAAAGTTTGCAAGAGCAGATAATAGTAAATCAGGGAAAAAGATTCTGTTCAGAGCTGGGTCTCCTTTTTCAAAAGCTGAGTAAAGATAAAACTCAAATAGAAAGTGCTACTGACATTAGAAAACTTTTAGATGTATGTTCAGGACGAACACAGTTTTCTCAAAATGAACAGCAAGATGCACATGAATTTTTGATGTATTTTCTTCAGGTAGTGGAAGAAGAAGGAGTTCCCATTGACATTTTTTTTGGTCTCTCTTATAAATGGGAACATAGTTGTGATAATTGTTATAATATATGTGGCTCTATTGTTGATAATGAAAGGTTTATTTATTTGACATTGCCAGAGAGTAAAACAGTCACTTTTGCAAAATTAGTTAAAGATGCTAATCATAGCATGAAATGTGGTGAGTGTAATTCTGACATGTTTTCAACATTAATTTTAAAGGAATACGGACATTATGTAATTTTAATGATGCAACGATGTAGAGCTGATGGTTCAAAATTGGATACTTTAATAAAGAAGTTTACAGGACAGCAATTATCAATTTCAGGAAAAACTTTTTTAACTGTTGCAATAATTTTCCATGATGGACCTACTGTTACTTCTGGACATTACACAGTTTATCTTAAATGTGAAAAAGGCTGGACACTGTGTAATGATTCCCAATTGATTTTCAAACAACGTTTGCCTTTTGATTTAGCAAATTCCTATCTAATCTTCCTGAAACCTAAATTTTAGAGAGACTTGGCAAGATCTGGACAAAACAATTTTACCATTTTACTGGATTGCCATTGCAATTTTGTAAAAAAAAGATTTTTTAAATTATCATTTGGCCTAATGGAAAGATAACCAATTGTAATGTGGACTTTTTTAATTTTTAATGAAACTTTGAAAAACCAATAATTTAGAGATTATCGGTAACTTCTGCACATTTTAAATTTTGGAATGTTATTGGACTGCCATTGGAAATTTTTTCAAAAATGTTTTAAAAAATTACTATTTGGCCATGTGGAAAAGTAACCAATTCTATTGTGGACTTAATAAATTATTCAAAAAATTTTCGTGAACCAAAATGTTACAGAGAATCGGTGAGATCTGGACAAATTAAACTTTAGAATTTTATTGGATTACCGTTGGAAATTTATTCCCAAAAAAAATTTAAAATTACTATTTGGTCTAAAGGAAATGAAATCAGATGTATTTTGGAGTTATTTGAGATATAATATTGTGATTATACTTCTGAAACAAACATATCAGACGGTATTTTAAAGAAATAACTATTGGTATTAGATGATATTTTTTTACAATATTATGCATTTCTATAATGTTAAGTTTAAGTAAAAAAAGAATCAGGGCATTTTTAATACAATCTTTGTGATTGGTATTTTTTTTTGCCCGCTGTAAAATGATGAATGCAATTGCTTTCACAATTTATAGTGAAATGCAATATATTCTGAAAACAGCAAAAATAAGGCAAAAATATTTTTGGGAAAAAAATGTAAATATGTGTACTGTATTATAAAATGTTTTAAAAATATTAATACTTTTTTCTTTTTTTCCAGATAGATATAGAAAATTTTCGAAAACTACAAACATTTTTAAAACTATTTTTTAAAAAAACAAATGAATAAATATTTTTTCAGTGAGTATGGTAAGTCAATAATAATAATTGTAGTCTCTCAAGGACAATGTAATGTGATAAATGATTTTTAGTGTTTTTTAAAAAAAAAAAAAAAAAAGTACGCTCTCCGTACGCGTACGGTAAAAAAAAAATAAAAAAAAGTTTTTAAAAACATATGTAAAAAAAAGATGAAAGATAAGGTTGGCTCTTAAAAGAACCGTTGTGTTCATGCAGGGACAGAGGAAAGGAAGCATGGGAAAATTATTCAAAGCGACAAATGTGCTGATCTATTTTGTTGTTCACTAGGGAAACACTGGTCTCCCTATGGCAAATTAGATCTTTACAAAATGTGCAATGAATATCAACCTTCCGAAATCGAGGGTTCATTTCCAGAGGGCCAGCAAAAGGAGATTCTCCCCCCACAGATGAAGGGCTCACCTGACCTGCAGAAGAAGGAGTCAGCCCTGCAGATGATGGTCCAGGCTGAGCTACTGTGGATGTACTGGCTCGTCTTTCTGAAGAGTTACCTCCAAAAAGATGACCATGTGTCCTTCTGTGTACATCCTGGAGGTGTCTCTTCATGGTGTGATTCCCAAAGGAATACTTCCTGTTAGGATTACCTCTAGAAAGTACACGCTTACACAGCTTACAAGTCACTAAGGGTGCATTTACCTTTTGCTGGCCTTCAGGAAAAGTAAAATAATCCCATACATAAGAGGGCTTTTGTTTCCTCGATCTCTGCCTCAAGACAGTGCTGCTAGTGCTAGCCTCACTCTCAGAAGAGCTCTGCTGTTCTGCCATCGTATCCCAAAGACAAACCAGCTCCTTCTCCCAAGGGATCACAAGCAGAAATGAGGGGAATGGGTGTGGTGTAGGAGAGTTCTAGAACTGAAAGTAGTTTCAACCAATCAAAAGTTGTGTTTCATGATCACATGACCTACCGTACGCTTACGGTACGCTTACGGTACGCTTACGGCAAAAAGTACGCATGCGCGTAAAAAAGACACGCGCTTGCGCGCATGCGCATAACAGTCACTACCCGACACTTCCGCGTAACGTGCGCGTGTGGCGTAAGCGCGCACGCGTCCCACGCGCAGTACGCGCGGCTACGCAAAGTGCGTAACTATACGCAAGCAGCGTAGATAGATTACGGACGTTGCGTAAACCGTACGCTTACCGTGAGCTTACGGTACGCGTACTAAAAAAATATTTTTTTTAAAAAAAAAAGTACTGCAAATAAATTTTACATGTTTATTTTAAAAAATATATTTAAAAAAACATATTAAAGAATTTTAAAAATTTAATCATAGTCTTTATAAAAGGTAAGATAATTAAATTAAAAATATGTTAGAAAAAAAAAAAAAAAAAAAAAATTAACATTTAAAAAACCTTGCAAATTCACTGAAAAAAACATGGGTTTCACACACGTTATAGTTAGGAATTAGCATTTAAAAAACCTTAGAAATTCAGTGAAAAAACCATAGGTTTCACACACGTTATAGTTAGGAATTAGCATTTAAAAAACCTTAGAAATTCAGTGAAAAAACCATAGGTTTCACACATGTTATAGTTAGCTGGACATTTTACTCGTAAAAAACCAATGAAATTGCCCCGTTATAGTTAGTTCAGCTAACTATAACTCGCGCGCCCGCAATGCACTGCTGATGACGTCACATATTACATCACTCATGACATGGTCAGTGACATCACTCATGACATCACTGATGACATCTCAAATGACATCACTGATGACATCACTGATGACATCATCCTTGTGATAGAGTGGTAGACCTCCTCTCACCCTAATATAACCTTTGACACACACATTCATAAATAGAGACTAAAATTTTCAAAACAATGGACATACCAATACCAGTTACAACAACCTCTTCAGTAATTCTAAGATCCACATACACATCCACTCATTCACCAACAGTCCAATACAGTCACTCATACATGTACTCACTCATCATATGTACTCATACACCTATACATCCTGTTACACAATGCCACTCATCCATAGAGTTACTCACACACATAGTCACTCGTGCTAATAAAGAATCAAACATACATTTACTTGCATATACAGTTATACACACACCACCATACTTACTTCTACGGAAACTTACACATACTTAGTCTTTTAAACAATCACTTATAGAAACACATACTTATTCATACAGGAACTCTTCCAATCTCTCACCCTTGCATATACTCACATATATACACCAATAGTCACATATACTAGTTTTAAACATATGTAGTTACTCATAAAGACACTATTGAGACAGTCATTCACTCACTAACACACCCATACACACACTCATCCACCCATGCAGTCCTGCACACATGGTCTGTTCAACACATACAAACAGTGAGTCACTCATTCATGCACCTATGCACTACGTAATACCCCCCACCGAACCATGCAGACACTCAGACTGATACTCAAAAAACCAACTAATAACCTATATAGACACCCATGTAGCTACTCACCAACCCATGCAGCCACTTATACACAAAGTGAGAGACTGATACAGATATATACATATTTAAACATTACTCACTAAAACATGTATTCACTATGATACACTTAATCAGTCAGTTACACAATCAATTTTTCAAAAACAAATCATCCATTTAGACACTTATATACCCATTTATTCTTCCATTGACCTTGAGATATACATATATAAAACATATTTAATTTTCTGAAAAATACACATTCACTGGATGATGTCATCAGTGATGTCATCAGTGATGTCATTTGAGATGTCATCAGTGATGTCATGAGTGATGTCACTGACCATGTCATGAGTGATGTAATATGTGACGTCATCAGCAGTGCATTGCGGGCGCGCGAGTTATAGTTAGCTGAACTAACTATAACGGGGCAATTTCATTGGTTTTTTACGAGTAAAATGTCCAGCTAACTATAACATGTGTGAAACCTATGGTTTTTTCACTGAATTTCTAAGGTTTTTTAAATGCTAATTCCTAACTATAACGTGTGTGAAACCTATGGTTTTTTCACTGAATATATATATATATATATTCACTGAAATAACCATAGGTTTCACACACGTTATAGTTAGCTGGCCATTTCACTCGTACAAAACCAATGATGTCATGAGTGATGTCATTTGAGATGTCATCAGTGATGTCATGAGTGATGTCACTGACCATGTCATGAGTGATGTAATATGTGACGTCATCAGCAGTGGATTGCGGGCGCGCGAGTTATAGTTAGCTGAACTAACTATAACTGGGTAATTTCATTGGTTTTGTACGAGTGAAATGTCCAGCTAACTATAACGTGTGTGAAACCTATGTTTTTTTCAGTGAATATATATATATATATATATATATATATATATATATATATATATATACATATGTTGTTCATAGTACTAAATCTTAAAATACTTTATTATATACCATTAATAGAATGTTATTTAAATAAAGCTGACAAATATTACATACTATATATAAATATGCTTATATTGAAGCACATACATATATATGAGTTTATCTTTATATATATATTATATCTACATATATATAATGCAACACAATTAGTAAAGATATATATTTTACATTATATTCATATCTTTTGTTTAACTCTTTACATTTACTAGTGTAAAAAGTACATGTTTTATATATATATATATATACATACATGTATTTTTTTACATGAAACAGAAAAAATATTAACAATTCAATGCTAAAGCATTAAAACAAATTACCAAACAAATAAAACAAAAACAAGTAAAAAAGCACATTTACAAAATATGTTCTGAAAATAAATTAAAATATAAACAAATGCTATACAATGTAAATTATAATCAACTATTAATAAAAAATATATTTAACCTATATAAGAAATGTATTGGTGTCTGGGAATAATATATATACTATTCCCACTTCCAATTTATGCAACAGTAGAGAAATTGTAGGTCTTCGGAGGGGTTAAGTATATTATTACCACTCTAAACTGAGCAACAGTAGGGAAAGCGTTTGACTTTGGAGGGGTTAAATTTACTATTCCTACTCCAGTCTGTGGAACAGTAGTGAAACATTGGACTTTGAAGGGGTAAAATGTACTATTCCCATTCCAGTCTGTGCAACAGTAGGGAAAGCATTGGACTTTGGAGGGGTTACATTTACTATTCCCACTCCAGTCTGTGCAACAGTAGGGAAGCATTGGACTAAGGAAGGGTAAGATTTACAATTCCCACTCAAGTCTGTGAAATACTAGGGAAAGCATTGAATTCGGAGCGGTAAGATTTACTATTCCCACTCCTATCTGTGCAACAGTAGGGAATGCATTGGACTTTGCCCGGGTTAAACATACTACTCCCACTCCAGTCTGTGCAACAGTAGGGAAAACACTGGACTTCGGATGAGTAAGATTTACTATTCCCACTTCAGTTTGTGCAACAGTAGGGAAAGTGTTGGACTTCGGAGGGGTTATATTTACTATTCCCACTCCAGTCTGTACAGCAGTAGGGAAAGTGTTGCACTTCGGAAAGGGTAAGACTTACTATTCCCACACCAGTCTGTGCAACAGTAGGCAAAGCGTTGGATTTCCGAGGTGTAAGATTTACTAATCCCATTCAAGTCTGTGTAACAGTGGGGAAAGTGCTGGATTTTGGCGGGGTTAAATTTACAATTCCCACTACAGTTTGTTCAACAGTAGGGAAAGTCGTGGACTTCGGAGGAGTTAAAGTTACTATTTTCACTCCCGTCTAAGCAACAGTAGGCAAACTACTTCACTTCAAACACATTACATATTTGAATAGCCCTATTAATTTACCAAAAATATAAAACTATAAATATAAACATTATTACTGCACCTAATATATATATATATATATATATATATAATATATATATATATAATATATATATATATATATATATATATATATATATATATATATATATATATATATATATATATATATATATATTACCTACTGGCGGTCACCTGTAGGTAGTTACAGTTAGGACCTATTATCCATAGGAAATCCGCAACATTCTATTTGGGATAACTTTGGCGCTGGTTGACGAATCTTCGCGAAATTTTCAAAATTGGTGGGGCACTCTGGTCCGCTCCTATCATAAAAGTCTCGGGGTGATTCGTCAAGCGGGGGCTGAGAAAAAAGGGGGTCCCAAAACATGTTTTTCCCATGCAATTTTCCATAGGAACCTTTAATCGCAGCTACAGCCCGAACTGCTGAACGGAATTACACCAAATTTGGCAAAGAGGTAGTCCTTGGTTCACACTCATGCCTTTTGGTTAAATTATGTAAATCCGTTCAGTAGTTGCTGAGAGAATCAAAAGTAAAATCACATATATATCTGGGCGGAGCCTAACCACACATCTCATCGTGAGATCTGATTGGCTGTCAGCACTTCATCCAAGAAGTGTTGGCAGCCATCTTGGGACCAATATACATGATAGCACCTCATTAAAAAGCGTTGCAGTTAATAGAAGGTTTTAAGACTTTAGTTACATTATAAATCATTTGTTGATGGTACCATACTCCTCTTAGGAATTGTGGTGTGTTCTAAGGTGATTTTACCATGTGAAAAAGCCTTCTGAAATGAAATTTCATTTCATTCATTTCATTTCAAAATTTCATTTCATTCAAAAAGCCTTCTGCTGGGATATCATGAATCATGTTTGAGAGAAAACTATTTTCTCATGTTTTTCCCACAGAGGTTTGGAAGGTGATCTATAAGCTAAACTGAGAGCATATTTTCTGTAAATTCACATTATCTTTCTCAGTCATGTGAGAATGAAGTCTGACATTCTCAGTAAAATATGTACATCCAACAAGGGCAGAGACTGTCAGTTGATTCATTTGTGTTCTACTGCAGCTTCCCAGAGTGTTCTAAAGAACAACTAGGGACGCTTACAGTCCTACTTATGACAAACGTATTGCATACCTGAAGCCATCTTGATTGGAATAAAGTGGTAACTCTTAAAACATTTAATTTAAAAAGGAACAAAATGAGGGGGTTTATTTTGCCATAGAAAGTATGATTAGTGCTGCAGAAAGAAAAATGAGGGCACATTTTGAGTGACTTCTCAAATCCTCTTCTATTTCATTAAAAAATTCTGACATGCAGACTGATACATGCACTTTGAATACTAGCAGCAGACTTCCCTGGTGAGCAGTAGCTTTACTACAGTGATCTAATGAGCAACTAGAGGGCTAACATTCAGAATTTATGGGAAATGTGTGACACATCTGAATGCCTTCTTGATGGAACCAAAGTAAAAAACTGAAAGTATTTCCTACTGAGGAGACTGCAGTAAATGCGGAAATTAGGAAAGTTCATAACAAATAAGTCTCCAAAGATGGCCATCACAGACAAAAGAGCCCAAATGTAGCACAAATATCACCCAGATGTAGCCCAAGTATAGCCCAATGACAGAATGTCCCAGAGTGTTCTTAAGAACAACTAGAGTGCTTACTGTCTTACTTATGACAAAAGTATGGCACACCTGAAGCCATCTTGATTGGAATAAACTGGTAACACTTAAACATTTAATTTAAAAAGGAACACAATGAGGGGGTCATTTTGCCATAGAAATTATGATTAGTGCTGAAGAAAGAAACATTAGGGCACATTTTGAGTGACTTCTCAAATCCTCTTCTATTTCATGAAAAAATTCTGACATGCAGACTGAAACATGCACTTTTAATGCCAGCAGCAGACTTACGTGGTGAGCAATAGCTTTACTACAGTGATCTAATGAGCAACTAGAGTGCTAACATTCAGAATTTATATGCTGTTAGCCCTGGGGACGGCCACCCCCCGGGGCTACCAAATAAATGGATGGGGGGCTCAAAGGCCCCCACATCCCTGGGGACCGCTACCCCCGGGGCTTTAAAAAAAATGGATAGGGGGGCTCAAAGTCCCCCCCAAGCCCCGACGACCACCACCTCCCGGAGTTTTTTATGTTGTGGGAGGGGGGCTGCGTGGATACGTGGCTCCCGGCTCTGCAGTGTCCCGGGGTGCCCACCCCTGGGACACTGCTGTTTGCTATGGCAGGGCAGGAGCCGAGGCTCCCGCCCTGTCATAGCAAACTTGGTTTGGATTTTGAAAGAGAGAGCAGGGAAATCTGCTCTCTCTTTCAGAATGCAAACCATATTGCTTTTCCACACAGGGAGCTGCATGTTAGCAGCTCCCAATGTGGAAAAGCAATGCCGGCTCCCGAAGGACGCGGGGAGCCGGCTGGGACTGTGGGGGCATTGGGGCTCCCCCCACGGTTGTATATAGGCCCCGGGTGATGGGGTCCCTTGGGAGAATAGAAATTAGTGATAGGTGCACATTTTTTTTACGGGCAAATTAGGAGTCGCCCACCCAGCGCGGTGCTCAGTGCGGCCCCTGGGGTGCACGCGCTGGGTGCGTGACTCCTATGCGTTGGATGCACGACTTCTAATGCGTTGGGTGCACAACTCCTCTCGCGTTGGGTGCGCAACTCCAAAAAAAATTGAAAAAAAACAATAAAAAATATTATGAATATATTTAAAATAATATACAATAAAAAAACAATATTAGAGTTTCAATATTTTTAAAAACATTTTTTTTTCCAATTTATATTAAAAATATGTATTGTAATTTAAAAAATAAAATATTTTAAAAATAAATAGTTTAAAAAATGTAGAAAAACAGGATAAAAAAAACCTAAATATAACAATTAATATATTTTAAAATTATCATTTAAAAAACCTTTGAAATTCACTGAAAAAAACATAGATTTCATATGTTATAGTTAGGAATTAGCATTTAAAAAACCTTTGAAATTCACTGAAAAAGCCATAGGTTTCAGGGGCGTTCTAGTTAAGAATTAGCATTTAAAAAACCTTTGAAATTCACTGAAATAACCATAGATTTCAGATATGTTATAGTTAGGAATTAGCATTTAAAAAACCTTTGAAATTCACTGAAAAAACCATAGGTTTCAGGGGCATTATAGTTAGGAATTTGCATTTAAAAAACCTTTGAAATTCACTGAAAAAAACATGGGTTTCAGGCACATTATAGTTAGAAATTAGCATTTAAAAAACCTTAGAAATTCACTGAAAAAACCATAGGTTTTAGGGAAAGTTATAGTTAGTTGGACATTTCACTCGCACAAAACCAGTGAAATTCCCCCGTTATAGTTAGTTCAGCTAACTATAACTCGCGCCCCCGCAATGCACTGCTGATGACATCACATATTACATCACTCATGAAATGGTCAGTGACATCACTGATGACATCACTGATGACATCATCCATGTGATAAATTGATGCATCTTCTCACACCCTAATATAACCTTTGATACACCCACTCTAAATTACAGATGGCCATTCTCAAAACCAATGACACTCCAACACCAATAACTACATACCCACTCACTGATTCTTAGGTCCACACACACATCCACTCACTGTAGTTACTCACACATGTATTACTGAGATATACATTCACTCACTAACACACCCATATACACACTGACCCACCCATACGGTCCATCACAGATGCACTTTTGAAACCATGCACCCAGTGAATCACCCACTCACACATCTATGCACAGAGTCACAAACACCCCACCCACACAAACACTCAGGCACTGATACAGATAGTCAGACAACCAATCAATAACTCATATAGACACTCATGTACAAACCCATGCAGCCGGTTACACTCCAACAGACAGATGGATGCAGACATTCACACAGTTTAGTCAGTAACCCATGCATTCAGTAAGATACGTTTAATCACTCACTTATGAGCCAGTCACGCACCTACTAAATCAACCATTCAGACACTTATACACCCACTCATTCTTCAATACTCCTTTCCCTATATATATTAAACATATTTCAACTTTACAGAAACACACACTCACTAGATGATGTCATCAGTGATGTCATCAGCGATGTCATTTGAGATGCCATGAGTGATGTCATGAGTGATGTCACTGACCATGTCATGAGTGATGTAATACGTGACGTCATCAGCAGTGCATTGCAGGGGTGCGAATTATAGTTAGCTGAACTAACTATAACGGGGGACCGTGTCTTTTTTACGCGCATGCGTACTTTTGCCGTAAGCGCACCGTAAGCGCACCGTAAGCGTACGGTTGGTCATGTGATCATGAAACACAACTTTTGATTGGTTGAAACTACTTTCAGTTCTAGAACTCTCCTACACCACACCCATTCCCCTCATTTCTGCTTGTGATCCCTTAGGAGAAGGAGCTGGGTTGTCTTTGTGATACGATGGCAGAACAGCAGAGCCCTTCTGAGAGTGAGGCTAGCAGCACTACCTTGAGGCAGAGAGCGAGGAAACAAAAGACCTCTTTCATATGGGAGTATTTTTCTTTTCCAGAGGGCCAGCAAAAGGTAAATGCACCCTTAGTGACTTGTAAGCTGTGTGGCCGTGTACTTTCAAGAGGGAATCCCGACAGGAAGTATTCCTTCGGGAATCACACCATGATGAGACACCTTAAGGATGTACACAGAAGGACACATGCTCGACTTACTGAAGGTAACCCTTCAGTAAATCAACCAAGCACATCCACAGCAGCTCAGCCTGGACCATCATCTGCAGTGCCGAGTCCTTCTTCTGCAGGTCAGGTGAGCCCTTCATCTGTGGGGGGAGCATCTCCTTTTTCTTCTCCTCAGGAAATTAACCCTCGGTTTCTGAGGGTTGAAATACGGTGCGCCACTTGTCATGATCTAATTTGTTAGAGGGAGACCAGTATTTCCCTAGTGAACAATAAAATAGATCAGCACACTTGTCGTACCGTCTAATATTCCCATTCTTTCTTTCCTCTGTCCCTGCATGAACACAACGGCTCTTTTAAGAGCCAACCTTACCTTTCATCTATTTTTTATATATGTTTTTAAAAAAAATTTTATTTTATTTTTTTTACCGTACGCGTACGGTACGCGTAATTATTATTTTTTTTAAAAAAAAACACTAAAAATCAATTATCACATTACAAGGTCCTTGAGAGACTACAAAGAAAAACTGAAAATGTGATTGTGGAGAAGTGGAAAAAAGGGACCATGATATTTTTGACTTACCATACCCACTCAAAAAAATATTTATTCATTTAAATTTTTTTTTAATTGCTTTAAAAATGGTTCTAGTTTTCGAAAATTATCTATCTCAATCTGAAAAAAAAGAAAAAAGTATTAATATTTAATAAAACATTTTATAATACAGTACACATATTTACATATTTTTCAAAAAAAAAAATTGCCTTTTTTTTGCTGTTTTCAAAACGAAATTTCTTTGCCAATTTGAAAGCACACTTACTACTCTTTTTTTTGGCAAGTGATAAACACTTTTACAGACTGACACATTATGAATCCACTTTTCAGATTCTTAAAAAAGCACATGTCCAAACTGCTTTTTCAGACCAGCACCATGTGTAACCTGGTTGACTGCCTACACTCCAGCAAGGGCAACCAGCCTTAGTGATGCTGAATGTATTTGCATTACTGACTGAAACCTCAAACCCCACTCGCTTGTGAATACTGTGCATGATTCCACAGGGTAAGCAGCTGGGTGTGTGCTAAGAGTCTGCTTCTGCACCAAAAAATGGCTCCCCCTTTCCATCTAATGCAACTGTCAAATCACCAGAGCAATACGCAATAAATCTCTGCCTGTAATTCCTATATGCACACAGAGTCATGTTTTCACATTAGTCACAAAACGAAATTTCTTTGCCATTTTGAAAGCACACTTACTACTCTTTTTTTTGGCAAGTGATAAACACTTTTACAGACTGACACATTATGAATCCACTTTTCAGATTCTTAAAAAAGCACATGTCCAAACTGCTTTTTCAGACCAGCACCATGTGTAACCTGGTTGACTGCCTACACTCCAGCAAGGGCAACCAGCCTTAGTGATGCTGAATGTATTTGCATTACTGACTGAAACCTCAAACCCTTAAAGTATTCTTTATTTTTACCAGTACACCTTAATTTATGGTGAAAACATAGTCCATATTATTTTACATGTTCTTCACATTTAAATTTCTCCCAAAACAGAAAATAATAAACACAACTTCAACAAAAGGAATCCCATTTCTATTATTCATTTCTTAATTTACCATATACATCCCCTCTCAAACTCTAAACTCACCTTTAAAATTAGTTAGTTGTGAAAGAAATGTGGCACTCAAACAGCAGATTATCAGAGCCAGGATCTCTGTTCTTTACACCTCTCTCCTCTCAGCAGAACCAGATAATGGCAAACTTTCCCTCTCTTTTTCCACACATATACATGTTAGTTTCAAATCTCAGTGCTTCCCCCTTACTTTTTTCAAATGTAATCACACATTTCTATTGGTTGAAAACCAACCCTTTTCCAAAAGTACCCTTCCCCCAACTTGACTTCTGCCTAGTACCCTTCCCCCAACTTGACTTCTGCCTGCTACCATAGCAACAGCTCATGGAACACTGCTGTGTGGAGTTAGGTCAGAAGTTCACCAAACAATGTTTCAATTCCACAGAGCAAGAGTGCTTGACTTTTCAAACCTAACAGCAAATCCATAGTACTGTTCTTTGGTAATACATTTTTCTGTACCAATACAAAACATGCTTCTATTAATTTACACATACAGCCTAGTTTTTATTCTAGAGTGGTATGAAACAGCCAATCAGTTCTTTTTTTTATGAAAAAAATATGTATGCCTCCATTTCCAAACTGTCTTTCTTTTCATATTGCCATTCTACTGAAAGACACCTCCTGAGTGCATCCAGTTCTCCTTTGAAGATGTTCACAGTGTGGATTGTAGGGCACAGCTATGTCTTCTGGAGTGAAAAGTATGCAGAGAAAACAGATATGGTGAGAGACCTTGCTTTGCCAAATGTAGACATTAAATGGATTGGTCAGAGAGGGTTAAAGTGGCACCAATTGATGCCATTGGTGAAATCCTTCATGCACATCCAACACCCTGACCTCATAATAGTGCACTGTGGTGGCAATGACCTAGGCACTTTGACTGGGGTAGGTCTGGAAATGCTTATGAAGGACACCTTTGCACAACTGTTTTCACTTTTCCCTAAAACTGCCTTTGTGTTTTCTAACATATGCCAAAGGCAAAAATGGAACTGGTCCAATCATTTCTGTCCGCAGATTGACAAAGCAAGAAAGCACGTCAACAAATCTGTTTCTGCTTTCCTCCGTGACTATGGTATGGGTTCCATTTACCACAACAACTTGCGTTACGACATGCAAGACATTTATAGAGGAGATGGTGTGCACTTCAATGATGAAGGGAACAGAGTCTTCCTCTTGAACCTTAGACTCTGCATCGGTACTTACTTGTAGGTACCACTAAAAAATCATTTCATAAACACAACGGCTCTTTTTAGAGCCCCCTAATATCTAAACACTTAAATCTGAATTTCATTTATTTTTTTATTTTTTTTGTCTACCGTACGCTTACGTTAAGCTTACCGTACGCGTACCCCGCGATTTTTTTAAAATCAATAAATGTTGTCTTTGTACTTTTCTGTCCTTCTTTGACCCCCTTACAAATGTAAGGGGGTCTGTAACTCTCCTCCTTGCCCCCTTTTCAAGATATCACTCTTTTTTTTTCTGAGTGAAACACACGAAATGGCGGCCGCCGCTTCCTGGTTTCGACCGATTCGAATGTTTACTAAGATCTAAGAGCCAATCAGAATCGCGCTCGCGCACGCCACCGTACGCGTACGGTAAGCGTACCGTAAGCGCACCGTAAGCTGGCTCAGATATATATATTGATTTAAAGGATATTTTCTCAGAATCTACTGAACAGATTTACACCAAACCTACAAAAGACACTTCCTTGACCTGAGGACTACCTCTCTGCCAAATTTCAAGTAATTCTGTTCAGCCGTTCGGGCTGTAGCTGTGTCTAAAGGTCCTATGGAAAAATGCATGGGAAAAACGCGTTTTGGGACCCCCCTTTTATCTCAGCCCCCGCTTGACAAATCCCCCCGAGACTTTCAGGGTAGGAGCGGAGCGTAGCGCCCCACCTATTTTGAAAAATTCGCGAGGATTCGTCAGCCGGCGCAAAAGTTATTCCAAATAGAATGTTGCGGATTTCCTATGGAAACGTGGTCCTAACTATAACTACCTACTGGCGACCGCCAGTAGGTAATATATAGCTCCAAAGATTCACTCCAGCAACTTCCACATGGCGATGAGAGAGAGAGATGGACCACAGGGTATCAGGCAAGATGTTATTTAATAAGACCTCTCCTCACAAAACGATGACGCGTTTCGGGATATGGAAGCCCTTGTTTGCAAGGGCTTCCATATATTCCATATATATATATATATATTTTTTTTTTTATATACTTTCCCACACGGAATACACTCGGAGCCTGTGTCCGGAGATCAGTGGTGAAGCTGCGCAACCATTACAAGTTTGTCGCATGGAATTGGACTTTTCTGAATGCTAGCATAACTTTGCAGGCTACGCTTTTGTTATGAGTTTGGACGTTTTACATACTATAGATGCCTTTGGACTTTCGGTGCCTGTTCAACATTTTGCATGTGATTAGGATGGGGCGTTATGGGACTAGCAGTCCCGCTTGTTTGGGAGGGAGGGGGGCAAGCCAGCACGAGACCAATTGTTTGGGTGTGTTAAAGGTCGCTTTATTGAAACAGCTGCATATCACAATTTATAACCTTGGCAACTGCCTTCCAAAACTAAAACCTCACTATACATGAATTTCCTGACCCCTTGTTCCCCCCCACCCCTACGATCCGCACATCAAATCCCCCACCCCGCAAAATACAACATAACATTCCATAACAATAATATTACACAATCCTACACAATATAGCATTTACAAATTCTAACCTCCCATTACCCAAATCCCTACCAGCCTTTGTGCAACTGTAACTAAACAACCTCTAATCTAACGTTAGCCTACCTGGTTACCCTTTCCCTGCTCCTGCTCACAAACTACCAACATTTAACTAAAAACTACAGCCAATCCTGGCCAACTTTCAACAACCCCGCCAGCACCTGTTCCTAGCGACAAAATATACAACTTAACAAGCCTCTATGTACCTGTTCCAATAACCGCTGCCGGAAAAAAAAAAATGGGAAAAAACACCCCCAAAAACCGAAAAAACTAGGGATGGAGGGTGGTGACAAAAAACCTACTCTGCGCAGCGCTCCCAGCCACCAGGTCACCAAACCTAAAATGGTGACTGGGAAAGCGCGAAAAAGCCCTATATACTTTTGGGCTAGTAACTAAAAATTGGGCTACAATTGGGCTAATCCCAATGTAGCCCAAAGTACCCAAAATGGCTGCTCGCTGGCCAGTCCCTCCCCTTCCCAATCTGCCCGGGGGCAGACCTCCCTGTGCTTGGCTTTCCCCCAAACCCCCTTGGGAGGGAGGGGGGCAAGCCAGCACGAGACCAATTTATTGTGTGTGTAAAGGGCCGCTTTATTGAAACAGGTGCATATCACAATTTATAACCTTGGCAACTGCCTTCCAAAACTAAAACCTCACTATACATGAATTTCCTGACCCCTTGTTCCCCCCACCCCTATGATCCGCACATCAAATCCCCCACCTCGCAAAATACAACATAACATTCCATAACAATAATATTACACAATCCTACACAATATAGCATTTACAAATTCTAACCTCCCATGACCCAAATCCCTACTTGCCTTTGTGCAACTGTAACTAACCAACCTCTTATCTAAACTTACCCTACCTGGTTACCCATTCCCTGCTCCTGCTCACAAACTACCAACATTTAACTAAAAACTACAGCCAATCCTGGCCAACTTTCAACAACCCCGCCAGCACCTGTTGAAAGCGACAAAATATACAAATTAACAAGCCCCTATTTACCTGCTCCAATAACCGCTGCTGGAAAAAAAAAAATGGGAAAAAAACACCCCCAAAAAACGAAAAAACTAGGGAGGGAGGGTGCGGACAAAAAACCTACTCTGCGCAGCGCTCCCAGCCACTAGGTCACCAAACCTAAAATGGTGGCTGGGAAAGCGCGAAAAAGCCCTATATACTTTTGGGCTAGTAACTAAAAATTGGGCTGCAATTGGGCTAATTCCAATGTAGCCCAAAGTGCCCAAAATGGCTGCTCACCGGCCAGCCCCTCCCCCTCCCAATCAGCCCGGGGGGTAGACCTCCCTGTGCTTGGCTACCTCCCAAACCTCCCTTGGGAGGGAGGGGGGCAAGCCAGCATGTGACGAGACCAATTTTTTGTGTGTGTAAAAGACCGCTCTATTGAAACAGGTGCATATCACAATTTATAACCTTGGCAACTGCCTTCCAAAACTAAAACTTCACTATACATGAGTTTCCTGACACCTTGTTCCCCCCACCCCTACAATCCCCACATCAAATCCTCCACCCCGCAAAATACAACATAACATTCAATAACAATAATATTACACAATCCTACACAATATAGCATTTACAAATCCTAACCTCTCATGACCCAAATGCCTTTCTGCCTTTGTGCAACTGTAACTAACCAACCTCTAATCTAAACTTAGCCTACCTGGTTACCCTTTCCCTGCTCCTGCTCACAAACTACCAACTTTTAACTAAAAACTGCAGCCAATCCTGGCCAACTTTCAACAACCCCGCCACCCAGGAAAAGGCGGGAGGGTAGATAGAAATGCCGCCTCCCCTTTTTCCTGCCCCCCCCTGCATCCTAGGAAACCCCCCTCAACGTCTATGAACGCCCAACAGTCTGGCCAGAACATCCCTCAGTTCCAATAAATAAAAGTCCATGCACAGCCTGGATAAATGGACCCCATCACCCCTGAAAAAATCCCATGTGTCATACCCAATATCCCTGTGCAAAATCCTGAAAATTACCAACTGACGACAAAATCGCACCATTTCTGTGTTAAGTTTACGCCTGGCCTTGTCCACCGCCCCCGGGTTCACCGTCCCTCTCCAGACCCTACAAGGAACAAATTCCATCCAGACGATGGCACAACCGGACCACTGACCCTTGATCAAAGCCAAATCCCGCTTCATACACCTCATTAACGCCAGGCCTGTTTTCCTCACCATATTGTTCTCCCCCAAATGAGGCACCAATACATCGGGGCACCTACCATCCACCAAAATCCCATTGAGAACTTGCAGCAACTCCTTCCACCGCATACCACCCCTTCCCCTCCAATAATATGTAAACATTTCTTTATTAAAACCCAGGCTTTCCCCAAAATAGCTGTCGCGGGCCTCGATTTGCGCCCACTTCACAAAGGAATAGCCGACAATCCAAATAGACATCTCCCTGGCTAGGGGACCCATCACCGAACCTGAAACGAAAAACATGAATGAACAAAAGGTAAACAGAACAAACCACGCTACAACCCCCCAGATGCGCTGCGCACATAACGCTGGTAGCAGTCAGAGGACCACCTACTCAACCTCATGATGTCTCCTCACCCCTAGCCCCGATTGCTCGCCTCAGATGCTGCCCCAATTCAAAATGAATGCATCCCAAAACCCTTCCCCTCAATCCCCAGCCCGCCCAGCGCCTTCCTCAGCACAGCCAAAAGCTGCAAGGCTTTCACACCTCGCCCGTCCCCATGCCTAAAAACTAAGCCAACCGTATCCACCGTCAAGGACCTCCACCTCAAACCCCACCGGTAAGGGCAAGCCGGCTGTAAATCTCCCACTTAGTAAGAAACCCATTTACCCCTCCCCTCAGATACGTCTTAGATTTTCTCAGTCAAATCCTGATCCTGTTCCTACAAAAGGACACCTCACTCCATAAACCCGAAAGGCCCCGAAAAACATACAGGACATCAGTGTGGACAAAAGACAAACTTCCACATCTTCAGAACATATCCGAGGCAAAATCCCAAGCACCCTCTCTAAAAACTCCCAAGACAGAGGATTTCGAACCCTGGTTGACCGGCCGCATTCACGGGTCCAACCTTCCAACATGTGTGTCCAAAGTTCCCCCGCGGAGGGTGCATAACCCCACAACAATTTCCCGACTAAGGCAATCCCTGCCAGCTTGCCCGCGATCGTAA
Organism: Triturus cristatus; assembly: GCF_964204655.1. Lineage (NCBI taxonomy): Eukaryota > Metazoa > Chordata > Amphibia > Caudata > Salamandridae > Triturus > Triturus cristatus. The sequence continues at coordinate 505,500,601 of NC_140582.1, forward strand.
CCCTAGTCAGACCCTTCTCAATCAATTCCAAAATAAACTCAATCACATATTCCTGTCTAGACTCAGGGTAGTCCCGCCGCATAGCGCCTGAGCGCAAAAATTCCACCCATGCTGTCCTGTCCTGTACGCTGCTTTCGTGGAGCATGCCAGAGAACCTAAAACCAGCTGCAACATCCTGTGTTGCCTACGTACCACAAATGCTGTGGCATTCTAGTCAGAGTCACGTCCGCGTCCTTGGTGAGCCCACGGAATCTCCCCCACTGTGAACGAGACAAAGCATCTGCTATGTCATTGTCCACACCCGGCACATGCACTGCGCGAAAGGCGATATCATGCCGTAAGTATCCCAACACAAACACCCTCAACAGTTTCAAGACCTGTTCATCCTGGGCAGACTGGCGGTTTGAACTACCGTCATGTTGTCAATTCTGAAAGTTACCTTCTTGTGCGCCAGCTGGTCACCCCATAAGGTGATCGCCACCACCAAAGGGAAGAACTCCAAAAAGGCTATGCTCCTGCCCCCATCCACCCATTCTGGAGGCCACTTCTCCGCACACCACCTCCCTTGCCAATACAAACCAAAGCCTGCACTCCCCGCCACATCCGAAAATATTTGGACATACCAAAGCATGTCGCTCTCTCTCATCAAGGGGATGCCATTGAAGTTTTGTAAGAAAAACTGCCACAGTCTCAAGTCCTCCCACACCCCCGCTGACAAACGCACATGATGATGCGGAGGCCTCTGTCCCGCGAGTGCCCTGCCCAGTCGCCTACAAAACGTCCTCCCTACTCTCACCACCCTACACGCAAAATTAAGGTGGCCCAGCAGCACCTGGATCTCCTTCACCGTGACCTTATGTTTTGCCAACATTGTTGCCAGCAGCCCCAACATTTGCTGCTTTTTGTCTGCTGGAAGGTGTGCCTCCATCAATTGCGAGTCCAACTCAATACCTAAAAAGGACAGAGCTGTACAGGGTCCCATAGTCTTTTCCGGTGCCAACGGCACGCTCAGTTCCCCCATAATCTCATTAAAACTGTCCAGTGCCACCGGGCAGTCCGTGGAGCCTGAGGTGCCAACAAAGAAAAAGTCATCCAGGTAGTGTGTTACTCCTTGGTGACCCGTCCGTTCCCTACACAACCATTGTAGGAACGTGATGAAACACTCAAAAAGTGCACAGGACATAGAACAGTCCATCGGCAATGCTTTGTCCGCGTACCAGTGACCGTTAAAATGGATACCCAAAAGATTCCAGTCATCTGGGTGGACTGGAAGCAGCCGGAAAGCTGACTTTATGTCGCACTTTGCCATCATCACCGTTGCGCCTGCGGCTACTACCAGTGACATGGCTACGTCAACAGATGAATATGATACAGTGGCCTCCCACTCGACGATTGAAATCATTCACCGAACCTCCTTCAGGCCACGACAAATGCTGTATTAGGCGAAACTGTCCTTGTTCCTTTTTAGGCACCACTCCAATGGGTGACACAATCACATTTTTTAGAGGCCAATCCTCAAAGGGTCCCGCCATGCGGCCCTCACGCACTTCCTTATCCAGCTTTTCTTGCACTACCCGAGAGTGCTCTTTGCCGATTTCAAATTGTCTGCCCACCGTCTTGTCTGAGGTCTGTCGTACCCCAGTCTGAAACCATCCAGAAAACGCACCCTCAAACGTTCAGCAGCCTCCACATCAGTATACCCCTGTAAGGCTGCAATAAAAATGTCCACCTTAACTGGAGTACGAGCCCTTTGGCCCAGGCCCCTTAGCTCCTCGCCCTCCCCCGAGCTGCTGCCCCCCGACTTAAACCCTCCTAACTGCCACTGCTGTTACACTTGATGCTGACCCTGGCCTCCCCCTAACAATTAAAATGACAGTACTCCCGGGTGCACAAGTAATCCCAACAAGCCCCTTTTGACCCTGGCTGTCCTCTCCCTGCTCCCTCCACCCCCCTTGAGTGGGGCCCCCCAAAAGGGCCGACAAATGAGCAGGAGCCTGCTGGCCGTGAAAATGGTTTTCCCAGACCCGGCTAAACCCATAGTGTGTTGCCACAAGTCTGTGTCCAGCTCACCCCATTTAGCCTCCAGGTTTCCCTCGCCATGCGTGCCCGGAGCTCCTCATTGTGTTGCGCCCAGGCATACCTGCCCCCAGTAATCTGTGCCTTCCTAATCACATCCATGTACTTGAACATGGCCACAGACCTTTCAGGGTATTTTTCACAGTACACGCTGGCATATTTAAGGAACGCCGCCATCCAATTCTCATTCGTCAATGGCACCTTCGGCCGTTTTGCCCACTCAAATTCCTCCTCTTTAGACCTCTCTTTTGCCCGAACTTCTCTATGGAGGAGTTTAAGCATCTCAACATATTCCCCTTTCCATATGCATTCCTTGGTAGACAATATCAAATGAGAGCCCAATGGCTTAGTGACGCCCATATAGGGCAACTGTTTGATTTTCAACTCTTTACTCTCTAATTTAGTCTCCACCTCCCCTGTCGAAATCTCTACCGTCACCTTCTTACTCATCATGCTATCTCCCGTGCTTACGGATGCCTTACCTGCACCCCCCACTGACCCCTTACCTGGGTCCTCTGCTCCTACCCCTACATCCACCACATATGTACCCTTGCTCAACCTACACCCCACCCCCCTCCCTGTCAGGCCCACCCACACCAACCGACACCATCCCAGGATGCAAGCGTGCCGACTGTTTACCTGGTGCCAAAGACTCTGCCCGTCGCTCCACTGTGCATCCTGGCAAAGGGGCCGACCTCTCATCCCCGCTCGATGTCCAACCCCTGGGCTTCACCTGACGTTGTGACACCTGCAAAACACTATGCACAGCATTACTCACCCCCCTTCTCCCTCGCCTTCAACATCCCGCAACTCTCCCTCCTCCATACTATCTTCCTCATAATCCAGCACCTCCTGCCTAGCACCACCGGCTTTCCCCACCGGAGGTGCAGAATGCACCCTCCTAGAAACACACAACACTTCTTCTTAATCGCTCCTCCTTCGGCGTTGGTCCCCAGACCGGTGAGGCCCAGTGGGTGGTGGGGCCGGCGAACCCGCCCTGGGCCTACTTGTGCCAGCCGCGACGGGATCCCCCGCCGGTACTGGGTACGCTGCCCAAGGCTCCACCCTCCCTTCTACTTGGCGCCAACGGGCCGCTCCCAGCCCTGCCAAGTCTGGTACCCCGCGTCGCTCTGGCGCCTGCAAAAGAAATGATGGTCTGGTGTGCTGGGCCCCTCTCTCTTCTCCCTCCCATCCCAACTCCGCTTCCTACCACCACCTAATGTGCTAGCCACCTACACCCGCCCCACTGCGCTAAGATCCACCAACCCTCTCCTGCCCCAAAATCCTCCTCCCCATCACTCCAGTCCAAAAACGCTGCACCCTGCCTACCCAACCCACTCGGCCCGGACTCCTCGTCCCCCTGATCCTGCCCGACCCCCCTAGCACCCCCCCACCAGCACCCTTCGCTGAGAAATTCTTGACTTCCCCCCCAAATATCAGACCCCACCCTCTGATGGCACCCCTCCTACCCATCATCCCCCCGCGCCCCCAAAACCCCTTCCGCCCACAAAGAAAAAATGTCCAGGCCGTCCCAGTCCCTCTCATTCCCTTCTGAATCAATCAACAAAAGGGAAACCCCCCTCCGCTGCCCCATCCCACCGTCCCGACTGCGAAAAACCCACCACGCCCCCATTCACCAACCTGAGCCTCCGCTCCCGCACCCCCACTCCCAAAACGCTCCCTCTGAGTAACCAGGCCAGACCCCCTACCGCCTCTCTCAGCCCTCCGCCCGCCCTGCGGTGTCCTTAATCCCCACCTCCACTTGCTCCCCCTCCCACTGAAGAGACATAGCCCCTCCCACCTTCCCCTCTCCCTGGCTCACCGTCGCAACATCCTTCGGGGCCACTTTCTGCCTGTGACTGCAGCAGGGAGACGCGCGACGCGGTCCCCTGCTGGGCCTTTCCCTTCGAAATCGCCACCAACAAAGTTGCCCCCCCACTCCCCGCTTCATCCCGTACCGGGGCAGCGCCGTCCGAAGTCACACAGCCCCGCTGCCAACATTCTCTCACTGCCCCCGGGGCCGCTCCACTGGTATATGAGCGGCCCCCATCCAAAAGCAAACCTGGCAGGGAGATGCGGGCCACGCTCCCCCGCCGGGTGACACCGCCGTGCAAACCGGAGGCACCCATCCCTTGATCCCGCAAACACCCGCCGGGGCCGCGCTCCTGGCATCCACGCAGCCTTGAAGGCTCACCTTCACTTTGCATGACTTCCGGGGGCCAACAAGTCGTGACAGCGGCCGCCACCCCGGCCGACGCGGGCCTCACCGGGCGGGGGCAGAGGAGGCCTCTGGCATCAGCAAATCGAGCCGGCCAGCCTCACTCAACAGCCTCACCACCTCCAAGACACAATAATCCTCACCAGCCATCTTCCACAAAATATCGCCACAAACCAATAGCGACGACGAACCTGCCTCAGCAAATACCACTACACCCTGACAAAAAATCTACTCTGCACAGCGCTCCCAGCCACCAGATCACCAAACCTGAAATGGTGGCTGGGAAAACGCGAAAAAGCCCTATATACTTTTGGGCTAGTAACTAAAAATTGGGCTACAATTGGGCTAATCCCAATGTAGCCCAAAATAGCTGCTCGACGGCCGGCCCTTTCCCCTACCAATCTGCCCGGGGGGCAGACCTCGCTGTGCTCGGCTGCCCCCCAAACCTCCCTTCAACATGCTGTTCATGGGTCAGCATTTGAGTTCTTAAACACACATTATGTGTTACATTTCGAAAGTTAGTCAGATGTTTTATTGACCGTTAGCTTCAATTGTGCCTACTTGTTTACATTCAACTTGGCATTGATCGGTCATGCTTCTTATTTCTTCTGCAAGTGCGTTTTAAGGGCAGAGCCTTGAGCGGTTTCTATGTCAATTAAGGGATTAGTTGTACTTAATCCTATCTCCCTGGCGCTTTATGTTTACGCAGCATGCTTCATTTTTAAAATTTTATATGGAAGGGGTTTGCGCAATTTTTTATAATACGGGTCAATTATAGCAGATATTCTAACATAATGAAAAAGATACATTTCCAGTATAATTGTTAATTGTATATATTGCATGTATATTTTAGTGGTCCGTTGAAGCATTTTGCATTTAATGGATTTATGTCAATGCACTATGCGTTTTTATGTTTTTTCAGTTACAATTGTGACCACTAATTTTACCTAATGTATTACACGTGAATGTATTTGCGTGCACTTTTTTCCAGTGTGTATCTTCTTAAATTGGAACCAAGATATGTTTTCTATGTCTATGTTAGTGACATAGTATAAATGTTCAAAGAAAAATGGCGCTCACCAGTTTGAAAAGGGCTGCTGTGTCAGCCGAAATCCATCTCTCTTGTTTGCCGGTTCGGAGGAGACCCTGTGGAATAACAATGCCTTAAACCCAGCATTTCTGGTGTGCGTGCTCTCTTCCATGTGGAGCAGGGGTTGTTCGGATTATAAATCGACACTCACCTGTGATCATGGCGGCAACGCTGAAATGCGTAAGGTTGGAAAGGGTGTTTTTATTGTCTGCCACGCAATTGACGAATGAAGGTCTATAAGTCGGAATTGGGCTCTGCATGTTTTTCGTGGCAAATTCGCAGTAACAGGATTCTCCGTTCCTGTCACAGAGCCCACCCTGAGGGTCGGGGTCCCCTGGTAAAATTGAGCTTTTTCTTGAACATTTGGTGGAGGGGGCATGACCCGCTCAATGAATGCACCAGCCAGTGGATTTCCGATCCTATGTGGTAAAGCAAGTGAGAAAGGGAGATGAGAAAGGGAATCCTCTCTCTGGCGATTCCGCATTCCAACAACTATCACAGCGTGGCAGCAGAACTATGCATTTGGCAGCTTGTAATTGAACAGTTTGCACTTTCAAGTATGGCATATATTTTCGTGACTTTGGTGATCTAAATGTGCTAAACAAATATTGCACCATGGCACGTAGTGAGAGTTCTAATGCAGTGCATCCTGGGGCCTGTAGTCGTGTGCTATGGGCCACTTGACCACATGGATTATAAATGGACACTCACCTGTGATCAAGGCGGCAACGCTGAAACGCGTAAGGTTGGAAAGGGTGTTTTTATTGTCTACCACGCTATTGACGAATAAAAGTCAGCTGGAATATAAGTTGGAATTGGGCTCTGCATGTTTTTCGTGGCAAATCCGCAGTAACCGGATTCTCCGTTCCTGTCACAGAGCACACCGTGCAGGGTCGGGGCCCCCAGGTAAAATGTAGCTTTTTCTTGAACACACACACATATATATATATATATATATATATATATATATATATTCACTTAAAAAACCATAGGTTTCACACATGTTATAGTTAGCTGTACATTTCACTCGTAAAAAACCAATGAAATTCCACGTTATAGTTAGATCAGGTAACTATAACTTGCGCGCCCACAATAAACTGCTGATGACGTCACATATTACATCACTCATGACATGGTCAGTGACATCACTCATGACATCAATGATGACATCTGAAATTACACATTGTGGATTGCGGTCGCGCAAGTTATAGTTACCTGATCTAACTATAACGTGGAATTTCATTGGTTTTTAACGAGTGAAATGTACAGCTAACTATAACATGTGTGAAACCTATGGTTTTTTAAGTGAATTTGCAAGGTTTTGTAAATGATAATTCCTAACTATAACGTGTGTGAAACCTATGTTTTTCTCAGTGAATTTGTACGGTTTTGTAAATGCTAAGTTATGTATTTATTTTGTATTTTTTTTTTCTGGTTTTTCACTGTGCGCACACCCTGCGCGCACGGTGCGCTTCGCGCCCACGTTGCGCAGTCCATGCCGTGCGCGCCTCGCCTTTTTTTACACAGTAACATTTGTTTTTTTCTCCCTTGTGGGTCCTTTAATTTATTTAATAAATGTGATTGTTACTTCTTTATTATTTTGTTTTTATTTTTTTTTCCCGTGCGCGTACGGTAAGCTTACCGTACGCGCACTCCGCGTTTTTTTTTAAAAATTATTAAATGTATTTTTCGTACTTTTGGGTGCTTTTTGGACCCCCTGACAAACACTAGGGGGTCTGCAACTCTCTTCGTTGCCCCCTTTTCACGTTCCCCACCTTTGTTTCTCAGTGCGAATGACAGAAAATGGCGGCCGAGACTTCCTGATTTCGACCGATTCGAATGTTTACAGTCATGTAACCACCAATCAGAATTGAGCTCGCGCACGGCACCGTACGCGTACGGTAAGCTTACGGTAAGCGCACGGAGCGCGCTTACAGATATATATATTGATTTAAATGCTATTTTCTCAGGACCTACTGAACAGATTTACACCAGACCTACAAAAGGCACATCCTTGACCTGAGGACTACCTCTCTGCCAAATTTCAAGTAATTCTGTTCAGCCGTTCGAGCTGTAGCTCGGACTAAAGGTCCTATGGGAAAATGCATGGGGAAAACGCATTTTGGGACCCCCCTTTTTTCTCAGCCCCCACTTGACGAATCCCCCCGAGACTTTCAGGGTAGGAGCGGAGCGTAGCGCCCCATTAGTTTTGAAAATTTCGCGAGGATTCGTCGACCGGCGCCAAAGTTATTCCAAATAGAATGTTGCGGATTTCCTATGGAAACACGGTCCTAACTATAACTATCTACTGGCGACCGCCAGTAGATAATATATATATATATATATATATACATATATATATATATATATATATATATATATATATATATATATATATATATATATATATATATATATATATATATATATATTCACTGAAAAAACCATAGGTTTCAGGGGTGTTATAGTTAGCTGGACTTTTCACTTGTACAAAACCATTGAAATTCCCCCGTTATAGTTAGTTCAGCTAACTATAACTCGCGTCCGCAATGCCCTTCTGATGACGTCACATATTACATCACTCATGACATGGTCAGTGACATCACTCATGACATCACTGATGACATCATCCTTGTGATAGGGTGGCACTATGTTCTATATAACACTGTGTTCACCTACCCTTTTCACGGGAATTACATTTTGCGATAGGGGTGGAGGGTCAGGGGGTGTTTCTGCCAAGTGAGCCCGGAGTCACAGTCACAAACGTCCTCTTCTTCCTGAATAAAAGTGAGATTATGCTGCATACTTGTTCATATTTTAAGTAGTTCGCACAGACACAATGTTTTAAAAACAATAAAGTTCCTAATACCCGCCTTCTCTGAACAGTTAGCTTGCTGCCCCATCCCCCTCCTCCCTATCCTCTGTTGTGTGAATCCATTGACTAGCCTCCTCCCTCCTGCCATGCATGGTCTGATGTGCTGCCACTGCCCTCAATTTAGTATGATGTACCAGTCCACTCCTCCTGCCCTCCATTGCCCAATTCTATGCCCCATCATTGACCTCCTGCTTAAACTCTGTGCTTAGCTTGCTGCCCCTAGTCTCCTTCCCCCTGCCCTCCGATGTCTTGGTGCATGCCCCTGCTCCATCCTTTTTGCCCACCATGTCCCATGGGCCTGCCACTCCTATCTACTCTGAGTGTTCTGTTGAGCTGCCACTCCCCTCCCACCTGCCTAGCATTGTCAGATGACTGTAACCTGTCCCTGCCACCTCCACCCTGCCTGTCCACATGCCATGCCCCTATCCTCTTCCTCCTGTCCTACATGGTCCATTGTACTGCCACACCCTTCTGCCCTCCCTGGTCTGTTGTGCTGCAACTGCTCCTCCTGCCTGCCCCGTGTGGTCTGTTGTGAGGCCCCTTCCCCTGAACTTTCTTGTCTGTGCACAGGTCCTGACCCTCCCTTCTATCCTCCATCGTCCTTTGTGCATGCCCCTGCACCCTCCTTCTTGCCCATCATAGCCATTGTGCTGCCACTAACCCTCCCACTTGCCATGCATGGTCTTCTGTGCTGCCATGGCCCCTCCCACCTTCCCTGTGTGGTCAGTTAGCTGCCCCTGACCCCCTCCCACCTTCCCGCCATGGTCTGTGTGTATGCCATCACAGTCTCACTGTTGCTCTTCATGGTGTGTCTTGCTTCTAGTGCCCATCCTGCCTGACCTCCATGGCTATCTTGCTGCTCCTGCCCTGCCCCCTTGCCCCCAGCCCTCTGTTTACATGTGCAGACCCCTACTCCCTCCCTCCTGGCTTGTCTGTTCATTGTAATGCCCCTGATCCGTCCCTCCTGCCCTTTATGGTCTGTTATGCTGCAGCTTTCTCTCCTGTCTGTCCATTACGGTCAGCTAGCTACCATTGCCTCTTGCCCCTCTGTTCTCTGTTGTCCATGTGCATGGTCCTGTCCCCTCCCTCTTGCTTTCTATGGATTGTTGTGCTGCATTCCCGTCCTGCATGCCCTGTGTGGTGTATTGTGCTGCTGCAAACCCTGATGCCTGCCCTGCAGGGTCAGTTTGGTGCACCTCTCCATGTCCCTCCTGTCCTCTGTTATCCAAGTCCATGTCCCTATCCCATTTCCTTCCATGATCCAATGTACCATACTTGCGAACATTTTGAACTTGGTAAGAGGGAGATTTTGAAAAAAAACTGGGGTATTGATTTTCCCCTTTGAGTTACATTGAAAAAGAGGAGATTGTAGACAGGAGACAGATCAAATAAAGCCCATTTGAGCTTAAAAACATTGAACGTTTCCTGGCTGAATCGGGTCTGTTTGCATGTATGGTTGTACTACCATTGCCTCTTCCTTCTGCCCACAATGGTCTATTACATTGCCACAGCCTCTCTTGCAAGTCCTGTATTGTTGGTTTGTTGCCCCTGCCCCCCTTTCCACTGCCCTCCATAGTCTGTTGTGCTTCCAGGGCCCTTTCTGCCTGCTCAGTGTGGTTAAATTGTTGCCTTTGCACTCTCCTACCTGCCTTCAATTTTCAGAGTCCGTGCCCCTGGCCTCTGCCTCTCAACAGTATCCTAATGAACAACTAGATTGCTAACATTCTATATTTGTTACAAAAGTGTGGAACGCCTGACATCATCTTGATGTAATCAAAACTGTAATACCTAGAGCATTTCCTTTAGAAATTACATATATGAGAGGGTCTTATTGGCATCAAAATTATTGTTAGTGCTCTAAAAGACTAAAATAAGGACATATTTTCTGAGTTTTCAGATAGCGACAAAGCACTTTTAAATTATTTGTTATCTTTATGTTTTTTTATCCAGTTGACCACTTGATTAAATGTTGCACTTAGGGGAGAGGATGTGGTGTTACTTCCAGAACTGCAGACTTTGCAACTGGGGAACCAGGTTGAAGTTTCTGCTTCAGCTCGACATTCTGTGATTCTGGTCAAATCACTTAGTCTCCCCATGTCTACAACCAAAATGAATTTGTTCTCATGTACAGCACTCCAATACCTGACAAGTCTGCACTATATAACACTTCAAAAACACAAAATGATAAGTGTTTTGCACACTTCTGTCATTGGGCTATATTTGGGCTACATCTGGGTGATTTTGGGCTACATTTGGGCTCTTTTGTCTCCGGTGGCCATCTTGGGAGATTTATTTGTTATGAAGTTTCCTAATTTCCTCATGTACTGCAGTCTCCTCAGTAGGAAATACTTTCAGTTTTTTACTTTGATTCCATCAAGAAGGCATTCAGATGTGTCACACATTTGCCATAAATTCAGAATGTTAGCACTCTTTTTGCTCATTAGATCACTGTAGTAAAGCTACTGCTCACCAGGGAAAACTGCTGCTGGTATTGAAAGTGCATGTTTCAGTCTGCATGTCAGAATTTTTTAATGAAATAGAAGAGGATTTGAGAAGTCACTCAAAATCTGCCCTAATTTTTCTTTCTGCAGCACTAATCATACTTTTTATGGAAAAATGAACCCCCTCATTTTATTCCTTTTTAAATTAAATGTTATAAGAGTTACCACTTTAATCCAAGCAAGATGGCTTCAGGTGTGCCATACGTTTATCATAAGTAGGACTGTTAGCGCTCTAGCAGTTCTTTGGAACACTCTGGGAAGCTGCAGTAGAGCACAAAGGAATCAACTGACAGTCTCTGCCCTTGTTGGATGTACATGTTTTACTGAGAATGTCAGACTTCATTCTCACATGACTGAGAAAGATAATGTGAATTTACAAAAAAAAAGCTCTCAGTTTAGCTTATAGATCACCTTCCAAACCTCTGTGGTAAAAGCATGAGAAAATATTTTTCTCTCAATCATGATATCCCAGCAGAAGGCTTTTTCACATGGTGAAATCACCTTAGAACATACCACAATTCCTAAAATGAGTATGGTACCATCAACAAATGATTTATAATGTAACTAAAGTCTTAAAACCTTCTATTAACTGCAATGCTTTTTAATGAGGTGCTATCATGTATATTGGTCCCAAGATGGCTGCCAACACTTCTTGGATGAAGTGCTGACAGCCAATCAGATCTCAGGATGAGATGTGTGGTTAGGCTCCGCCCACATATATATATATGCTTTTAAATGCTATTTTCTCAGGAAATACTGAACAGATTTACACCAGACCTGCAAAAGGCACTTCCTTGACCTTATGGCTACCTCTCTGCCAAATTTCAAGTAATTCTGTTCAGCCGTTCGGGCTGTAGCTGTGTCTAAAGGTCCTATGGAAAAATGCATGGGGAAAACGCGTTTTGGGACCCCCCTTTTTTCTTGGCCCCTGCTTGACGAATCACCCCGAGACTTTCAGGGTGGGAGCTGAACGGAGCGCCCCATTAGTTTTGAAAATTTCGCGAGGATTCGTCAACCGGCGCCAAAGTTATTCAAAATAGAATTTTGAGAATTCCTATGGAAACTAGGTTGTAACTATAACTATCTACTGGCGACCGCCAGTAGATAATATATACTATATATATATATGTATATCTATATATATATATATATATATATATATATATATATATATATATTCACTGAAAAAACCATAGGTTTCACACATGTTATAGTTAGCGGAAATTTTACTGATAAAAAACCAATGAAATTCCCCTGTTATAGTTAGTGCAGGCAACTATAACTCACGCGACCGCAATCCTCTGCTGATGCTAATACTGTATTTAGACACTTATTTGCCCATGTCTTCTTCCATAAATTTTTAGCTATACATATATTACAAATATTTTTTTTTCATAAAGACACATATGTCATCAGCAGAAGATTGCGGTCGCGTGAGTTATAGTTACCTGCACTAACTATAACGGGGGAATTTCATTGGTTTTTTATCAGTAAAATTTCCGCTAACTATAACATGTGTGAAACCTATGTTTTTTTCAGTGAATTTGCAAGGTTTTTTAAATGCTAATTCCTAACTATAACGTGTGTGAAACCTATGGTTTTTTTCAGTGAATTTGTACGTTTTTTTAAATGCTAAGTTACTTTACGCCATTGGTGGCGTGCGCGCCCACTTAACGCAGTTCATTCCGTGCGCGCACGGTGCGCTTCGTGCACCGTGCGCACACAGTGAGCACGCGGTGCGCTTCGCGCACCGCGCGCCCACTTTACGCAGTTAGTGCCGTGCACGCACGGTGGGCACGCGGTGCGCTACACGCACCGCGTGCCCACGTTACGCTAGATGGGCCATGTACGCACGATGCGCTTCGCGCACCGTGCGCACATGGAGGACATATGATGCGCTTCGTTGTGAAAGGTAATATTTTAATTTTTCACATCTGTGATATGCCATGCACAAATGGTGCCCTTCGGGCACCATTTGCACATGGGGTGGGGAGAGTATGGATAATTTTTTTTAAAAATAATTATTTACCGTACGCGTACGGTAAGCGTAATCGGCGAAATTATCGAAAAAATTAAAATTCAGTTTTTGGCCTTGGGGGATCTTTAGGGACTCCCCCAACATGGCTAGGTGCTTAGGAGCTGTCTAAACAGCCCCTTTACATGTTTTTGTCCTTTGTTTTTAAATCCCCACTCAGAGTGCGAGAGAGAAAATGGCGGCCGCCGCTTCCTGGTTTCGACCGATTCGAATGTTTACTAAGATCTAACAGCCAATCAGAATCGCGCTCGCGCACGTCACCGTACGCGTACGGTAAGCGCACCGTAAGCGCACCGTAAGCTGGCTCAGATATATATATTGATTTAAAGGCTATTTTCTCAGAATCTACTGAACAGATTTACACCAAACCTACAAAAGGCACTTCCTTGACCTGTAGACTACCTCTCTGCCAAATTTCAAGGAACTCTGTTCAGCCGTTCGGGCTGTAGCTGTGTCTAAAGGTCCTATGGAAAAATGCATGGGAAAAACGCGTTTTGGGACCCCCCTTTTATCTCAGCCCCCGCTTGACGAATCCCCCCGAGACTTTCAGGGTAGGAGCGGAGCGAAGCGCCCCACCTATTTTGAAAATTTCGCGAGGATTCGTCGACCGGCGCCAAAGTTATTCAAAATAGAATGTTGCGGTTTTCCTATGGAAACAGGGTCCTAACTATAACTACCTACTGGCGACCGCCAGTAGGTAATATATATATATATATATATATATATATCCAACAAAGATGCCCCAGCATTTTGAATGAGCACTCGACTGTGCCCCATACCAGAAGGTATTGTAGTGCCTCGCTGCAGCCTGCCATATACATGCCACTTGCTTTCTGATGGTGCCGACGTGTTTCGAGGCTATACACGCCTCTTCATCATGGGCTTTGAAAAAGACAGGCATCGATGATTCACTCCATTTCAATTTCCTTTTATTTAAACAACGCCCTCAGTGGGTTGGGCAAAACGCCGTCATCAATTTTCAAGCATTATGGGATTTGTGGTCCCGAGGAGTGAATAACACTATTATTTCCTTTAGTAGGTTCAATGTCCTGTTGCTATTAAAAGCAATTCATTGTCCTTTAGTAGGTTAGGCAGGGATGAGGCAGGCTCTGTAAGCAAAGAGACACAGTGCAGTTTAGAAAGAATTAGTTCCTTTCCACGGCCTTTCACTTCATTCAGGAAATGGTGCTCATTCCACGGCGGGCCGCCGCGCAAAAGTATATCCAACAAAGATGCCCCAGCATTTTGAATGAGCACTCGACTGTGCCCCATACCAGAAGGTATTGTAGTGCCTCGCTGCAGCCTGCCATATACATGCCACTTGCTTTCTGATGGTGCCGACGCGTTTCGAGACTATACACGCCTCTTCATCATGGGCTTTGAAAAATGCTGGGGCATCTTTGTTGGATATATATATATATATATATAAAATAAAAAAGTAAACAACATTGCACAATTTACAAAAATTCATTAACAATTTAATAATTTTCAATAAAAAAATAATGGAATTACTTAGTTAACTGTCAACCCTACAGCCCTACAAACCTAGCAACCTACACCTTAAATATAATTAAAATAAATAAGTATAACACAATTTGCATAATTGAAAATCAATTACATCATTAATTAACAATTAATAGTAAATTATTAATTAATCATTACTTAATTAACCTACCACCCTATACCTTGCAAACCCAGAAGCCTCCTAAAGTACAACTAAAATATATCATGATTGCACAATTTGTATAGTTATTAATCAATTAGATATGTAATTATACATTAATAATGATTAATGTTTAATTATTATTTAATCAACGTCCCACCCTATTCTCCTACAAACCTAGCAAAGCACAACAAAAATATAAGTAAAACTAATCAGTATGACATAATGTACATGACTAATGAGTAAAACATTAATAATAAATTATTAATGAACTGTTAATCAATTATTACTTAGTTAACGTCCCACCCTATACTCCCACAAGGCTAGCAGCCCACACCTAAAATATAGGTAAGGTATATAACTATTAAAACATTTACATAATTAATAATCAGTTAAATAATTAATAATAAATTATAAATTAATTGTTATTATTACCTTCCCACCCTAAACCCTTGCAAATGGAGCAACCTGCACCTAAAATATAAGTATAATAAACCATAATGACCTTTGACTCATATTTGCTTGCGTTCCTGTGCAGGATAATATTCTCTGAAACAGCTTTGCTTCCGTTTCCACATCGTAGGCATATGATCAAATCCTATGAACATTCTGTACAAGGGCTAAGTTCACTGTGCAATGTTGTTGTTTGTTATTGTCCATTCAGTGACTGAGCTGTCACATTAGAATCAACAATAGCGGCCTGACTAGGACTCCGGCATGGCAACGTGGCTGATGTTTATTATATAAACAACATCCCTCCCTTGTTTAGTTAGAGGAGAATTTCGTTGGCACTGAGTAGTCGCCACATGCTGGGATTCCAGCCTAGCTGATTCCTATTTACCTTTTGAGAGGGATGAAGCCCAGCTCTCTACTAAGACATGCTTCCTGATGACACTTACCCACATGTAATGGGGGAGTTAGATCACCCAACAGGGTTTTAGCAGATTCAACCACCCTACTCACACTAGGACAGGTAGCGCTAGATAATAGTACAATAGATTACAGGACTTATATGCAAGAATATATTCTCTGTAACAGCAAAACGGTTGAACGGTTTATCATCTTCACCATTCTCGTAATGCTAATAATGTTATTGTGCTTCCTTCTATTGATTATTGAAGTGCACATATTTTACTCAAGAATCACAATGCTTCAATAAATATTGAAACTGCATGTTGTGTTTTCCTTTTGTATCTCTTTGGTATGCATGATTAACCAAATAAAAAAGTTCTAATTTGTTACCACGATTTCCTTGGGGGTTCAGGGTTGTCATGTTTGGAGGTTGCATAATCCACCTGTTACCTTTCCTGGTTAGGGGTACAGATGGTGCACTGTGATCTGGCAAGACTGAGGCCAACATATCCTGATGGTGTGCATAGAATCAGTCTTGCACAGTTCTGACGTATGTACTGTCCAACAAATGCACAGTTTTGACTGAGAAAGTATAAGCCGTATGACAATATACTAAAAAGTATTAATTAAACTATTACTTAATTAACTTCCCACCCTATTCCCTTACAAACCCAAAAGCCCTCTACAACGCTATAAATTACTATTAACAATTACATTATAAATTCTAAATCACTCAAAATTCCGAACTACATTAAAAAAAAAATTAATTGTACAAACAATGCTAATATAAAATTCATATATAACCTAAAATATGTTACATTTAGTAAAACACTATATTACTTATGACTATATTATTGAAAACTTTATTCACAACAACGATATTCTTAACAAAGATATTACTTAACTGAAAAAACAATATTCTTGACAATGATATTTCTGCATTGCAATATTTTTGTAAAACCATATTTTTTTCCTGATATTTATGTCTATGTTTACAACTTGATATTTTGTCCAAATACCGTTCAATAACTTGAGGTACTTCTCTTTATCTCTGTATCATATGTATAGCAACTTGTACACTTCTCTATTCCAAAAATATTTTTTTTTATCAAGAACACAATAACTATCGTTCCCACAATCCAAAAACTAAAGCCACATCATAATTGCCCTCTAAATCCATCTACTGCATTCAACTGTAATGCATCCACTACAACTACCAGCTTCACTTGACTACTTGCAAATCCCTATTGATACTCATGTCATACTTCTTCGGCCACCTCGTTTCTCGGAACCAGGATGGGGTCGGGACTGGGTCAATTTTCATCTCGGGAAAAAACAATCTGAAGCATGAAGGTGCAGTAATCGGTTCTATAGCCAATTGGGTTAATCAATTGTCGGATCCAATCAGAATCATCATCTCTGCTACCAGATCTGTCAGCGCGCTAATCTGTCTTTTTGATCATATCAAACTGTGCCAATGGATAGGAACGGGAATGGTGTAGTCCTGATTCAGACTTTGGTGCTCCCCGACTGAACCCATCACTAATAAATTTGAAATGAAGTTCAGTAATCAGTACTGAAACATTCTTAGTATAGGTTTGAAGGTTTATATAAGTAATTATTAGGCAAAATACATAGCATGTGCCATTAATAAGCTTAGCACTAAAGCATGCAATTCATAAGTACAAAGAATTTAGTAAAGCTCTATGCGCAATCTGGCTTAAATTTGCCTTCTAAGAGTGGGCAAGAGGGAGTTCTGGGTTACAGAGAAAAGCACGACCTATAAAAGGCAATGGTTTTCATTGAGCAACGCACAAATACATGGTTCTCAAGATATTCACCAATGAGGAAAAACCAAGAAGAAGCATTCTACAATAGAATATATTCAAGGATTTTCTCATAGTAGTATTACATTGGTCTTAGCTGTTCTCACAGTTTATTCAAGCCTGTTAGGTGAAAACTTTATAAGCAAGGCCTGAGTCAGTTGGGATGCCCTTGGTAGGGAACTGTGTAGTGGAAAAGATCCTTGGAGAAAGCTTGCAATACTTTATTTAAAACATGAAACAACAGAGAAAGCAATCACACAGAGTATTATGGCAGTGATTCAAGATGGAGGACAGTCTAAACACAGCTTATTTAAGGTTAAGCACAGTTTAAAATGCGTTTAAATAAAAAAAGAGGGAAAAACAGCTTTCTCCCAATGATTTCTAAATCATCCCTCAATATTTTATTACAATAAAGCATTCATCAATTTTGGGTTTTTCTCCTTGGCCTCTCCCAGATCCTTTAAGGTTTCATTAAGATCACTCGGCATCTCCTCAACCTTTACATCAAGTCTCTTCCTTTTTCTTCCTCTCGTTGGTGACTGCTTCTTAAACCCATTGTCCATATTTCTGCGAGGAGTTGAAAGCAATTTTAGTATTCCACTACCTAGGCTACCAAGCCACTCCCCTATCTTAGCCGTTCTCACAGTTTATTCAAGCCTGTTAAGTAAAACATCGCATAAGCAATAGCCTGGGACTGTTGTGAAGTTCTTGGTAGGGAATGGTGCAGTGGAAAAGTTCCTAGGAACATTCTCTGTTTGTTAGAGCCAATTTGCAATTCTATATTTAGAACAAGAAAAAACAGAGCAAGTAATTTCGTAGGGTATTATGACGGTGATTCAAGATGGAGGACAGTGTAAACACAGCTTATGTTAGCATAAGCTCAGTTCCAAATGCATTTAAATGAAAAATAGGGAAAAACAGCTTTCACACTTTCTTTATTCAGTGCCAAAGATGAAAATGTAAACTGTGGTGTTGTAGTGTCAGAGATCGGTTAGGTACCCTATGAGCCACAAAGGATGTAGATGCAGAATGGTGACAAGAATGCTCACGTTACTGTTTGTTCACGTACACCCAGCAAGATTACTTCAGTGTACAGAACATGCACATTCAGAGTGCAATCCTGCCGTGTACTCTTGTTGAAGACAAGATTCAAGATGCGGTAAGAAAACACCTGTTTATTAGTAGCACTGCCTCAGAGCCACCGCAGCTAAGGAGCTCATCAAACTGCCACCAACAGACATAGAATGTTGGTGACAGTGGGAGCAGCTTTGCCGCACAAGAGGGGAAGGAACCATAATACGTAAAGGGGGGAGGAAAAGGAGGACGGCAAGATGCAGGGAAATACAAATTACAACTATCCACTGCGGAAAAGGCAGAGCCGTTGATAATGCAGCCATGTTTATTTTAGTATTTGTAACCACAAAACTCATGTATTCATTGTGAATCCCTATATTGGTTTCTCATACATAAATACTGTTGTGATATAGGTAGAGCAATCAATGCGGGTGTAAAAGCCACAGCAGCAAAAGCGTTAAGGCAAAATTACCAGTGGGTAAGAATGACTGGGGCCTAGGTTTTTGGGCAGGTATGCTGTAGTAGTGAAGCCCCGGTGGGTACGTTGTTCTGTATGTATGTATTGTTATTTATGAAGTGTGAACGTACAGGGAGAGCAATGAGTGCTGTACTTTAATTGGGTGCCAGCAACAAACAATACACAATGGTGTACATAATTTGGGGAAGCACACATTTGCATGACATTGTATTTCACATATTTACACCTGCATGACATTTCTCATATTTATATTTTCAGTCACAGTGAGTTTACACTTTTTTTCTGGATTCACACGATTGTTATTCAAGTACTGAATACAAGATCTGAGACGAGGCCTTTGTATGCAACCATCGCATATTGTAAGGGAAAATTTGCAATTGTTTTGAAATTTTTGTTACCTGAGGGCAGCTCTGCTGATGGAATGCTCACACTCTGGGGCATATTTATCATTATATCATGCAGCGTAGTACAAAAAGTCACCATTCTGCGCTGTGCTGCTTGATAGGAAATCTGCCGTACTTAACACTGTACGGCGCATTCCTGCCTTTTCCCAGTGCAGGCGCACTAAGTGCTGCCTAGTACCAATGCAGGCACTCTTGCACCATGGTGCAAGTAGGCCTGCATTGTTAGCAGGTTTGTGTTTGTGCAGAAAGGGGAACTTTCCTGCACCAAAGCAATCCCCAAGGCATGTTCCTCTTTCTATGTGTACTGCAGAATAAAAAGAGGAAAAAATGAGGAGAAATAACCACATCTCTCCTCATTAAGCCTCACCTGGGGAGGCGTAGCAGTTTTCGTGCATTCCCTGGTCCACCACTTATGGTAAATCTGGGAATGTAATTTGCACTGCGTTGCTCTGGATTTATCAAGCCACTCAGGGCCACACAAGGTGGCCTTGCGTGGGATGATAAATTGCTTCTCAAGGGTTGCTTCAGTTTTCCACCTCATTGCGTGGTGCAAAAGCAACTCAACCCTTGATAAATATGGCCCTCTGTGTATTGCTGGGAGGGAGCTATCTTGGTATGACTTAAACTTGTTGCTTACCAGTCACATTCATCTCTCTGTAGTGGGGGCTATGCCCTTGAACTTTCAAAGTTCAATTAATCTACATGACAGTAAGTTATATGCACATCTTCACAGTAGGTATACTTACATGCTGTTCTAGCAGACATGCAAATTACATCTAATTTTCTTTACAAGGTACGTTTTATTCATACCGTAACCTGAGAAATGGAGAGCCTGTCACAATCCTACCCACAGATATCACTCGTACTTCCGTTTAATCCTGGAGCGCAGAGGTGGGCTTTGCAGCCCCAGTTGCTTGCTTTGTGTCTTCCATGAGAATTAGAATCCAGTGGGAGCAGGTGTCTGCTCTCTGCTTCGTGTGACGTACATTTATGGAGTCCTGAAGGGAGGTCTCTTTTCTTCAGAAACTAACATACCCAGCAGACTGCAGGCGCCATCCAACTAAAGTCACCAAGAGATACTTTCTGGGCCTTGTGTACTTGTAGATTTGTCACTGCGCCAATAGGTCTCACCTTTACAAGGCCAATATTGTTTTAGACATGTTGTACACCAGCTTGGCTGCTGCTTCTCATGGCTAAACGTTAGTGGCATAGAGGATAGTGGAATGGAGTGGAGTGTTGTAGAGTGGAGTGTCGTAGAGTGGCATAGAGTGGAGTGCAGGATTGTGGCGTGACGCAGAGTGGAGAGGAGTGTTGTGGAGTAGAGTGCAGTATTGAGGAGTAGAGTGGAGTGTTGTGCAAATGGTTTCATTTTAAGTAAGGCAGGCTTTGTCAAAGGCTCAAAACATAAACAACTTTACACAAACGAAAGCTAATAAAACCTGTACTGATAAAAATTCTTATTTTTATTTACTTATAATTTAAAAAAATTGCCGCATTTACCCCAAAAATTTAAATATAGAAACCTATTTAAAAATAATAAACATTACAATTTTAACATATTAAACAAGGAGCAATAATGAATATATAATTTGGAAGTAAAAATTCCCACCCAAACGTCAATACACAACCCTGTTCGTAAAAATACATAAATTAATAGTTTACAACATACATGCACACATTTGTTTTAATGTAAAAACATGTGGATGTAGATAAAACATTCAAAAATAAAAAACTAGCATAATGACTACATAATCAATTATCGATTTTAATATATTTTACTTAAACCTTAGTCACTGAATTCCACAATGTGAAATAAAAATGAATTAAGTAATTTCAAATATGTTAACTAGTAAATAACGAATTAAAAAAGAATCAATAAACATTAATTAATATAATATTATGAAACACTGCCCAGCAACACCCCCAAAAAAACCCACAAGCTGAAATAAAATGTAATAAACAATCTAAAAAATGTATCCAGATATACTATAAATTTCACTCCCCTATCTCTCAAATAACCCACCACATGTCTCAAGAACTTTGTGAAACACCAAGGTGCTGATGATAACCCGAAAAGAAGGCACTGAAACTGATATAGAGCTTCTTTCCATCTGAATTGTTGATACCCGACTCCTTGGATCTTTCGGTATTTAAAAAAATTCCTCTTTGAGATCCATCTTTACTAGCCAATCTTTCTCCTGTAACATATCTTTTAAGAGATGGATACCCTCCTTCTTCAAATGCCTGTATGCTACATAAAGGTTTAAGGGACAAATGTACAAGCATTCCATTTTGAGAGTCGCAAATTGCTACATTTTGCGATTCGCAAAATTGAAACACTGTTTGTGATCCCTAATGTGGTTGCTAAAGACCTACCTCATAAATATTAATGAGGTAGGTCGCAATTTGCGACCCCTTAGGAATCTCACACATCACAAGAATGGAGGCCTGCTCAGGACTGCTGACCACCATGTCTGTGTTTGCTTTTTAAATAAAGCAACGTTTTTTTCCAAATGCAGTCTGTTTTCCTTAAAGGACAATGGGATGCGATTAAAAGAAAAAAAACACAACGTTTTCTTTTCATTTTTTAAGGGCAGGCAGTGGTCCTTGGGACCACTGCCTGCCCTTAAAAAATATTTTCGCAACTATTCACAAAGGAGAAGGGGTCCCCTGGGAACCCCTTCACGTTTGCAAGTGACTTACCACGTACTTGAAGTAGGTGGTAACTAAGTTTGTTTTCGACTGCATTTGCGGTTGCTAAATTCATACATACCTCTGCAATTTGCTACTAGGAATGGACGCCCTTGGCATGCCCCTTCCTAATAGCGACTCGCAAACCCTATTTGGTGAGTAAAATAGGCTACCGACTCGCAAAATAGGGTTTGTACATAGTACAACCATTTTTTGCAGTCGCAAACGGACAGATTTTCTATTTGCGACTACTAAAAACGGTCCTACAACTCGCCCTAAATTCCTTAGATTTATTAAGGTCTCCATCCTTTGCCAATCTTCTCTCCTAGAAATAGGGTACTGATGAACCCTATTTTATCCTCCTGTATTTCCACTATTGCTTTTTTCTCTAGCATTTGCATCATCTTTTCTGTTACTACATCTTCCTGTTCTCTTAGAAAACGCAACTCCCTTGGCTCCTGTTCCTGAACTGTTTCCAAATCGAAATCCATCCGATAACCTGTGACTGTCTGAAACACCCAAGGAGCTGCTGTTACTTCTTTCTAATGTTTCTGAAAAAAAATTAACCTTCTTCCTACCTTTTGCTGGAAATAATCAAAACTGATCCTCACACTCACCTTTTCCTGAGTTTATGCATTGACCTCATCCTCAACAAGGTCTAGTCTTTCCACCCCTCCCTCTCTGGGTGTACAATCCTGTACTCTGTCTATAGTATCCTCCTCCTTGATTTCTTTGAGTACCGCAGTTTCCTTAATTATGGGAATTCAAATCAAAATTCTAAATTTCGGTTCCAATTAAAACCATAAAAGATACATCATAAGTAATCACATACAGAAATGTAAAACATTCACATTCAAATTAATTAAGTAGGATTGATGCACCTACACCTTCAAATGGTAACCTTTAATCAGGAAGAGGGAATGAAAAATAAAATAGATAATGTAAGTGACCAACCTCTAAATGACAATTAAAAAAAAAAATACCTTAAAACCTAGGCATTACTAATTTAAAAAAAAACAATTTAAGTAAAGTGCTTAAGTCAATTGTCCCTTACACGGCAATATCTTAGATAACCATCATATGTACATTCTAGTCCAATTCATTACCATAGGTCTTTTAAAAGATACAAGTACTTTTTAGTGCAAATAGTGGAGTCTTAAGGATTACCTTGTAACATCATATATTAATAAAGTGCATGGCATAGTTTACTTGAACCATAATCTTGAGTACAAGTGTTCCTAATCATTAAAACTTCAACCCAGCTTTAGCTCTTATGAAGCTCACATTAAATAGATATCGGCTGTCACTGAAAACAACTTTTTGGGATGTGTTTGTTTTCAATATTCTTTCTGCCTCCAGGCAGGACCTGGACCTGGTGCTCATATTTCTACAAATGGGTTTGTTCCAGTTTTTCCTGGGTTTATCATAGGCTGGACAAAAGAATAATACATGCAAGTCATTTTCCTTGGTCACAGTTTGACATAATACACAGCACTCGTTATTGTTTTCCTCTTAATTGCTAACCCATTTTGATGTGTTTACTTTTATTTGCAACACACCATATCTAAATTTCATGTATAAAGATTTGGCTAGCTGTGGGCGCACTTCGTCCAGAAAAGGCTCAAAGCTTGCCGTTTGTTTGGACAAAGGGAACTTAGTTGTCAATGTGCCAATGTCCAAATTGTGTAGCACACTATTTTGGATATGAGCCCAGAAGGTAGATTTTAAAAGTTTCTTTGAAGATAATGTCAACTGTGTCGGTTTTTCTCAGAAATGTGTTAGACCTAATTACCGAACCAGGAAGAAACATGCTTGAGCCACGGGATGTCTCTGCTCTGGTCCATTCTTAAGATCTCCTCTAAGGCCTCTCTATAGTGGGCGAGTTCTATTGTAGACCAGAGTCACACCCAGAATAATTATGGGAATTATAATAGCCTAGGCTGAGAGTTTGCCCTCTCCGCCCAGCCCTCCTAAAAAAACTGTTTACAGTAAACATATTTTGCATGGAGATTTGTGTTTTATCGACTTGTAAACGTTTTTACATATTTTCCAATACTTTTAACCATGCTTTCCCCAAAAAGAAGGCCTTTAGCATCTTCACTGCTTTCCTTCACACCCAACTCCCCAAGTTTTGGGTTTATACGCATTAGGATTGTCTTCCTTCGTTCAGCCAAGTGACCCGCATTTGTGTTTCCTAATAGGCATAGCGCTCTTTGGCACCACCCTCTTAAAAGGAGTATATTTTAGTCAGTGCCTTGAAACAGGCCTCCTCTACCAAATCGAACATGCTAGTGAGAGGGCTGAGAATATCTAAAACTAGGTCCTGGCACTGTTTCAGAGATTTTTTCAGATCCTTCCTTGGGTCTCTGCCCATTTTGAAAAAATAAGTTATCAACTCAGGATCAATATTAGGCGGGTTATACCCTTGTTATGAATCACTGGACATGAGCACTCACCCTGCATACTTTTTCTTTCTTCCTTATCTAAAGGGTTCCTAATCAGTGCTTAATATGATCTGCCACATGGTCTATTAGCCATCATTCCTTCCTTCTAGGATGTCGAATCTCTTTGGGGTCAAAAAGCTTTTCACCAAGAGGATCAACTACAGACCTCTTTCCTTTTTCCTTTCCCTTTAATATATCATCCAACTCATCTTCCAACTCATTCCTATAATTTAAGTCTAAAATATACTCATCTAAATCACGGCGTTTGCCACTCCGATTCAAATCATCATCATTTGCAATGCTAGATTGCAATCTTGCGTGTCACTCAGGACATCCAATCTCCATGAGCCGCTTGGGGCTCCTTTCTGTGAGCCTCTGGGAACTCCTTTCTGTATATTCACATTTTTTATGTGCTTTCTCTTTTTAAAACATTTTTCACCTATTAAGATCCTCCTGTCCTTTGGAGAAGCTAAAGTACTTTTCATCCTCCCTAGCCATATGTGGACATTTGTTACATAAAACCTCCTTTACTGTCTTGTTTACCACCAATTGTACCACCTATGTAACTATCTTCCTAATTGACTCCTCCTGACATAATTCTCCTCAACCTGCTCACTCATTTTATTTAATCCCTTCCAAAATATATATTTTAAAATAATTTTTGGGGTTATTTTGTACTTGAATTCTTACTACAAAATCACCATCACCCAACTGCTGAAATGCTTCGCCTCTTGCAGTGATTTCCTTAGAGAAACATTGCTAGGCAGCCAGATGGCTCGCGGAACACACGCACCCAAATGCACTCTATCTATCTCTCTATCACTCTATCTGTTTCCGAAACAGACGATTCGTGCTTGCTGTGCACGAGTCTTCTGTTGAAGCCCAATTTCCATTTGAAAAGGAAGTCAATGCTCACGTCATGCGCAAAACGAAGGGACTCACAGCTTGTGTCATGCGCAATATGCTTCCTGTCTAAAGTGGTGAACGCATCGTCGTATGCCATTTCAAGCATTCCTGAGATTTAAAAGAAAACCCTCCTCGAGTGCGTTAGGCTGAAACGATAATTCTTGAAACCTCTTAAAATAGAAGCGCAAAACAATACAAGTATGTATTGTACATGTAATTGCTAACAGAACTTCGGGAATTCCATTTTCTAACATACTTTAACTCTAAATAGTATCTAATTCTGTACCCTACATTCTACCCATACATTGGGGTTTGATAACCATCTATATACCTATAAATATAAATTCATCCAAAATTAACCTCTAGACATCTTTACTGTGAACTACCGGCCCCCCGAACTGTATATCTGCTCAGAAGCAGCAAACAAAGGAGGAAGGAAATGGTGGCAAAAGGACTTGAGTGTTCTATTTATTGAGATATAGTTCTAAAGTTGTGGTTTTGGAAACTTTGAAGTGTTGCTGTTCAGAAGAAGTGAATACAAGTTTATGAATTCTGCTATCCTCCTGTCTTGCCATAAAATAGAAACGTTTATAGCAGAGGTGGCAGCCTATTTTACATGTAATTAAACATATCCTTTTTAAATCAGAACTTTAGTGTTTCTTCTCTCCTTCAGATAGGTTCACTTGGCTTAAGTCAGAAAAAGGAAGTCACATTTAATTGGAAGTTCCACAGAGTAAGTGCGGGTGGTGATGTTACCTTTATAGTAAGAGTAGGTCCAGAACGCCCAGTAGAAATATTTTTTTAAGTGTGGCTATGGATACAGTCAATGCGCAGGATGAAATAAAAGATTACACCTTATATGGGAACTTGTTTTTTGGAGGGGGGCTGTGGGTTATACAAAACTCAGAACCAAGGAATTTTTTTTTCTATAAATACCTGTTAGGCCGTCCGCAGATACACCCACAGCCCTTTTTGAGAACAGGGTCAAGAGAGAAAAAACATCCTTCCAGCCAATATGTAAAAAAGTTGAAGAGAAAGCAAAAACCGGCAATGTATCTTGGTTTCAATATGTATAGAGACTCTAACTCAGCATGGATCTTTC
This sequence comes from Triturus cristatus, assembly GCF_964204655.1. Taxonomy (NCBI): domain Eukaryota; kingdom Metazoa; phylum Chordata; class Amphibia; order Caudata; family Salamandridae; genus Triturus; species Triturus cristatus. The sequence goes on from NC_140582.1 coordinate 505,526,836, forward strand.
TGATCTGCAGTTGAACATGGAGTTCGCCACAAGAGTATGCCTGACTTTATTAAAGAGCAATACTAGAATTAAGTGCCTGAAAAAACCAAGCTGTGGAGAATCACACAGGTGAGATGAATACCTCTTACTTTCCATCCAAGAGATAACTTGGGATTTCGTGTTTTCTAGATAGGATTGAATCTCAACAGGCTTAGGTGCTGTGTGTTAAATTTTGTTTGGATATCCCCATCTGGGCATCATCCAGGCAAAGGTGGAGAAATCCAACTTGGTGCATTGGTATGTGTAATTATTGTCCCAATGTAAATGATTTCATTAACTGCGTAATCTTACTACATACTTGAACTGATATTCTCTATTATGAGGTAGATAGTTCTTTAATGTGTACCTTCTGTATGCAAAATAACCTTGCACTTACCATTGATTTTCAACGTTCTCAACTATTCCTTTATAACTTATGCTTTAAGCAATCTATTTTTACTAGTAACCACATACTCGTGCTGTGCAATAGCTCACTGTATGACATCACCATAAATTGAACATTTGGTTAAATATTTGAAAAAACTAAATTTTAACCTTATGGTAGTTGATAATGATATTCTACTTAGAAATGTGTAAAGTCTTTTTATCTACTTTGATCCCTGCTTATTTATTTTGTTTTCTCGATTTTTGCTGACGTTGTATCTGTCATTATTCACAATATTTTTAGCCATTTCGACAGCACATAATCTGCCATTACTATGTAGCTGTGATAGACTAATGAACTGAAATAAACTTAATTTGATTGATTGGAATAAGGAATAAAATGCAGTTTTGTCTTTGATCAAACTAGGGAGATGAAGGAATGAGAATCCAGCTTATTCTTATTGGATGGGCCTGCATGACCGTTTGCCTGGTATCATACACTGCTGCTTTTTCTCATGGGGCAAGCCTTGCATCCTGCAATGATATGCGGCCCAAACACATTCGAGCTCAGCCTCAGAACCCCAGGAAGAACTATGTCACTATCTACACCAATAGATCCTTCTACCTTCCAGGTGATAAAGTTCCTGGTAAGTAACATTAGCTTTTTGAGTTTATATTCACCTGATATGGCTAAAGAAGCCCCGACTGCTAATGTCCCAAGATAAACTAAACCACTGATCAACAATTTTTGGAAATGGGGTCTTTAGTTGACAGTGATGTGCACCCTGTCCAAGTAGGGAACTTCACTCTAGTCAGGGTAAGTAATTTACACCCTTAGAATAACCCGTGCTCACCCCCTTCATAGCATGGCAGGAGCAATCAAGCTTATTCCCAGAGAAAATGTGTAAAGTATTTCTACATACATACAGTAACACAGTGAAAACACCACACAAGGATTCCACACTGGTTTAAAAAATAGCCAATTTTAATCTAATTAAAACAACACCAAAACGACAACAATCCAACATACACAACTCAAGATATGAATTCCCAATGTTAAATAAGGTTCTAGTTCTTAGAAATCAAAGGTTGCTCTTGACTAGTACAAAGTACCTTAAATGCATAAAAAATCAAAGACGATGCGTAGCGCGGAAATTTCGGTGATGGTTGGTTCGTTACTGTAATGAGGTCGTTGGCATGGTGATGCTCGGGGACAGTGCGTTGCGCAGAGGAGGTGATGTATCGCTGAAGACAGAGATGAGTTGGTTCCTTAAGGCGGTGCAGAGTCGTTAAGCCGTCTACATACGGGGACGATGTATGGTGCAGTGGAGATGATGATACCTCGGATTCCTTACTGCAGTGCAGTGTCGATGATGAAGTCAGCGCACCCAGAAATGATATGTAGATGGTACATTGAAAGTCAAGTCGCGCTGCGTTGATTCCAAAGTGTCGAAGCAGGTGCTGCATCAGAGTCAGAGCGGTGCATCACGGGCTTCGGTGATGCGGTGCTCGAGAGTCACGCAGCAAAAAGTTGGGGCCTGCATTGGAAGCTGCAGTCGCTGCATCAGAGCAGGGACCACGCTTCAGTGCAGGCAGCGGATATGCATCGAGTTTTGCAATCATGTGCCAATTCCGAGTGACGCTTGGAGACGATGTGTTGATTTTTCTTCTTGTTGCACCAGAGCTTACTTCCAAGGGACCAGGAACTGGATTTGCCACCATTATGCAAAGCAGGGCTCTAAGCAGAGGAGCCCATATGCTGGCAGGTGAAGTCTTTGATGGCCCGAGTCTTCCAACAGGAGGCTAAAAGGACTCAGAAACTTGGAAAGCAGGATATAGAAAGCAAAGTCCAGTCATTTTACTCCCAGGGCAGAAGAAGCAAGCAGCAGGCCAGCACATCAAAGCAAACAGCAAAGTGGCAGTCCCTCCTGACAGCAACACAGCTCTTCTTCCTAGCAGAATGCCCTCAGTCTAGAAGTGCTCTGAGTATATGGTGTCAGTGGTCCGGTACTTATACCCAATTCAGCCTTTAGAGTAATCAAATGTCAGAAAAAGGTCTTTGTAGTGAACAAGACCTCTCCCTTCCTTGCCCTGGCTCCAGACACACTACAGGGGATTGAGACTTCTTTGTGTGTGATCAGGCACTGGCCCAACTGTTATCCAACCCAGAAGTGTATTCAGACACATGCAGAGGTACAGCATGGTTAAAGTAAAAAAATGCCAAAGTGGGTGCATTGGCCAGGTCAAAATGCCAGTTTAAACTGCACACAAAGACACTGCAGTGGCAGGTCTGAGACATGTTTGCAGGGCTACTCATATGGGTGGCACACTCAGTGCTGCAGGCCCACTAGTAGCATTTGAATTACTGGTCCTGTGCACACCTGGTGCACTGTACTAGTGACTTACTAGCAGATCAAGTAGGCCAATAATGGAAAAACCAAATACAATTACATTTTAGATAGGGAACCCTTGCACTTTAGCACTAGTCAGCAGTGGTAAAGTGCCCAGAGTCCTAGAGCCAGTAAAAAAGAAATCCAACACACAGTCAAAAACAGGAGGTCAGAGGCAAAAAGATAAGGGAACCCAAACCAAAAGATGACATGTCTAACAACAATGAATCTGCAATACCAGCACTGATAAAGCTAATAGATTTTCTACACACAATAGATTCACAAACCTTACATTTATTGCCAAAAATGGCACCTTTTAAGCCGTCAGGTACCCTAAGTTGTGTAAATGGCTTTACCACTGTGTAACTGTAAAACACTATTGTGAAACACTGTGCAGTAGCAAACCTTCCACAGAGGGTGTGGAGTGGATCAATGAAGGTGTGGTTTGCCTTGAAAGTTTGTGAATGCACACACACCTGTGAGAGGTTTGGCATTTACTAACCTCATTCCAACCATTTCTTGTGTGGGATGTGTCTGGAGATGTATACCACCAAATGGCTGAATTAACTCCCTTGCCATGATAGACAGGAGAAAAGGACAGCCCCAAAAGGTAATTTGGGAGTAGAGAAAGGGTTGTCACCGTAGGTAAAATGTTATGCCATGTAGAAAAAAGAAACATATTGTACATTTGAATAGCGGGATGCATTTCACCAATGTGGAGCTGTACCATGTGTACAATTTCATACTGGGAAAATATCAAGTGTCACATCACAGTACCAGTAGGACATTTTAGAAAGCTCCAACTGATGCAGCTTTCCAGGTATACTACAAAGAATGTTTGTTAATTCCAAAAAGTTGTACATTTATGACTGTGTAGGAGTATATGTATGTGTGTAAATGTACATTGGGCCTTGAGTGTTTTCTTTAATCTAAGGTACAGTGTCATGTCAAGTGAAATGTCACAAGGTGGGTTAAGTCACATATTTCTGCAGGTTTAGGTTTTTGACCTGTTTCTGGAAAAGGGGAGATGCCACATATTTTCGGAGAAAACAACAGCAGGGAATATATTGTATACCGATGCTAGGCTTGCCAATGAATTAGGTCCATTAATTCACTTATATTTGAATGCACAGTAAGCAGCAGAATAGAGAAGTGCAATCCCCACAAAAAAACATGCCGCAGGTAAAGCTAGCCTCCCGTTGCAGCATTATTGTGGAACAGTTGCATTTCTGACTCTGACCGTGACTCCAAGACATTGTTATACTACAGCAGGGTTCTCCAAAGTCAGTCCTGAGCGCCAGATCCATGCCAGATTTTTAGCATATCCCAATTCAGATAAATGTAGTTATCTTAAAATTCTGGCATTTATCCAGCCCTCCAGGACCAACTTTGGAGAACCCTGTACTACAACATACAGGGGTCTCCAACATTTTCTGTAGTGAGAGCTACCTCTGATCACGGAAAATCATTGTGAGTATGAGAAATGTGGTTGTTGATTGACTGGAGTGTGAGCCCTGGTCAAGCAGCAATCACAGTCCTTGTCAGGGTGAGACACAAGTCAACCCTAAATCAACCAGTGCTCCACCCAGTGGTATCTTGGCACAAGGCAGTCGGGCTTAACTTAGAGGCAATGTGTAAAGTATTTGTGCAACACTTCAAATAGTAATAAAGTGAAAACACTGTAGAAAAAGATCCCACACCAAGTTTAAGAAATAGTAATTTCTTTAATAAATAAAGCAAGACCAAAACAACAAGAATCCAAACAGTACAACCGCAATGTGCAATTCTAAAGATTTTTTTTAAAATAGTGCCAAATAGCACAAAGTGCCAACTGTGGATATTTGACCGCACCGGACTAGAACAAAGTCACTAGTTCAGGCCGACCATAACAGGGACCAAGTTAGGCCCACTGAACAGAGTACCTTAAATCCTAGGTTGCACAGTGTTGGAAGGATCTACATCGGACATGCGTCATGCAGCTGAAGTGATGTGTTGCTTCGGAGATGTGGCGAGGTTGCGATGCAAGGACCTGCATCATTGTCGAGGATCCCATTGATGGGCTTAGGATGCAATGTCAGGCGTAGATGATGCTGTGTGCAGTCAGGGTGATGTGCCATTTCCTGAGGAGCTATGAGACTGTGATGTAGAGTCTGGCATCGTTGAGGTGCCGTCGAAGAGGCATGCAAGGGCCTGAGCCAAGGAGGTGTCGCTCAGCGGTGGTTCTGATGGGCTGCGATGCAATGCGGGTCTTCGTGACGGGTCCAATCCATGCAGCAGCGGCAGTGCATCAGTTCTGCTTGGGGTTGCGCTGTACAGCAAAGGAGATGTGTCAGTTCCGCTGGATCCACAGAGGCTGGTAGAGCACATTAAGCCCACTTCCAAGGGTCCAGGACTGAAGTGGCGCCACTTAGCAGGTTAGACTCACAGCTGACTGAGTTCAGGTGCAGATGCTAGGTTGTTGGAATTCTGTTATGCCCATGAGGCTACAGATCAGGACACCAGCCAACTAGCCCTTGGAGTCACTTTGGGGTCTGGGTTGAAGAGATGCAGGCCCAGTCCTTCTCACCTAGGCATGAGGGCAGCAGGTCAGCTCATCAAGGAAGCAGTCCTTCAGAGCAGGTGTCCAGTAGAGGTGACAGTCCTTGTAGCAGCACATCAGTCCTTCTTCCTGGCAGAGTGTCCACAGGTCCTGAAGTGTACTGAAGAGGTGGCACATCAGGTCCAGTATTTATACACAGTTGTGCCTTTGAAGTGGGGAGAAGCTTTGAGAGTCTTGCGTTTGAAGAGCACAGGTGTCCTGCCTTCTTGGCTCTGGTTCCAGGCTAACAACATGGGGTATACAGTCCTGTGTGTGGAGACAGGACACAGCCTATTCAAGTGTAAGTGGGGCTGGGCCATGCTTCCTCCCTCCCATCCTGCTAGTGATGGGCCACCCAGTCACACCTAAGCTCCCCAATGTGTGTGGCTGTCTAGGAAGAATACACAAAGCCCAACTGTCACCCACACCCATTCATATAACCCAGAGATAGGCTGCAGTCACCCAATGGCTAAGGCAAGAAAATGCCAACTTTCTAAAAGTGGCCTTTTCAGAAATGTAACTTAAAATCTGACTGCATCATAAGTTAAGATTTTAAATTATGTTTTCAGAGACACCAGCCATGAACTGATTTCCTATTCCCATTTAGAAATTACTCTTATGAAATGTAATAAGGTAACTTCAATGTTATCCTTTGGGAGAGGTCGGCCTTGTAGCAGTTAAACACAAATTTAAGCGGTTTTAACTACTAGGACATGTAAACCTTAAGAACACTTGTACTACTGTTTAAATACTTTGCCGCCTGCCCTCTGGACTGTCGAGGGCCTACCCTATGGGTGACTTGTGTGCATTAAAAAGGAAGGCTTGGGCCTGACAAAAGGTTTACTTTGCTAGATCCAAATGGTAGTTTAAAACTTAGCACAAACAGCCTGCAATGGCAGGTCTGTGACATGTTTAAAGTGCTACTTAAGTGAGTAGTACAATCAGTGCTGCAGGGCCACTAGCAGCATTTAATTTACGGGCTTTGGGCACAGGAAGTGCCACTTCTCCATGGAGCTACAAGTAAATTAAATATGCCAATGGGTAGAAGTCAATCTAACATGTTTTAAGAAGAGAGCATTTTAGCACTGGTTAGCAGTGGTAAAGTGTGCAAAGTACTAAGGCCAGCAAAAAGTTGGGGGGAAACCATGCCAAGGATGCTAGAGCTAACAGTGAGCTACTGAAGGCTAAGCAGCTTGTGCATTGCTACTAGACACCCCAACACCCAGCTTCATTGACTTTAAGCCTAATGTCCATAGAGCCATATAAAATGGTTTGAACAAAATACTTTACATAGGGGCACCATGACAGCGTTGCCATGTGTGTCAGTGGAAGAGTGGTCTTTAGTGATGGATGTAAATGTGTTCATTGAATGGGATATATGTGTATGGTTGACTAAGGGCCTATGTTGTATGTACTTGCGGCAAAGGAAATACATTTCGCAATATGTGGCACCATTACATGTCTAACACAAACATACAAGAATAAATGTGCAGGATGCACTCCTTGTATGAAAACCCATCTTGACTTAATACTCATGCTTTAGCACTATGCGTGCTGACAGGCGCAGCTTTGTGACCTACCAGCGCTCACGTAGTATCAAAAAATATATGGAGCAACAGTATACTCTATTCGCCTGTCGCAGTCAAATCAGAAAAACTCCAACAAACATTGTTGCTCGTTTAGTAATCCATTTTTAATCTTTGTTCAATCCATCTGAATCCATCTTTTTCATTACATTTCAACTCATTTCTCTTGTCATATGAAAGGCTGCAAGTTTCCCTATAGTTTCTGATGCTCCAGATAGGCCAATCCAGGCCTTTTTCCGCAGCACCTGGTTGTAAACAGTTCAGCCTACAAATATTGACACATCGAAACATTTGGCCATTGGATGATACATTTAAGTGATGCCCACCAACCTTTAGCAAAATATATACTATCTGTATCCTGTCTGAAAATAATATAACTTTAGTTTCTGCCCTCCTCCATATAATGGGGAGCTGGTAGTTATCACATTTACCATTCTAAGGTCAGTCTCTCAAACACTGGTGAAAGTGCATATCTTGGGAAGGTGTGGAGATCTTTGATGTTAGATTTCAGTTTTAACTCCAGTCCCACGCATATTTAACAAAGTGCATATAACTGGAGGGTTGGGTGTCATATTTACTATTGTAATTTCAGTGCCACAAACATTGGTTACAATACATATATTTATTGGGGCCAGGAGTGGGAGAGGTTAACTATTCTATTCTAACTCCACTTTCACAACCATTGTGGAATGTAAAAATATACCGTGGGGTGCAATTTAGTAATGTAGCTCCTGTCCTTCAAATAATAAGGAATGTAAAAATACGTTGAGTGGCTGTGATTTACTGATCTAACTCCAATCCCACAAACAATTTGAAATAGAAATTAATTGACTCAAGGAGATGTGTCTCATTTAATAAACAAACTTTTGTTAAACAAATAGAGAGGAGAATACCAATAAGTTCAGAGGATTTACTTTTTTTCTCTCAACGACAAAAAAAGAATTTTTCATTCTGCTTGAATACTTTGACTGCATAAATGTACTAGTAAAGCATTGCATTGGTTCATAAATTCGATTAAATAATCACGAATTATTTTTTATTGAATATTTAAAAATATGAATTTGCTTATTTGGTATGTATGTATCTGATATTTCTATCATCTAAACATAGCCAAAAGGCAGCAGAGTACTGTACATAGTTGAACACATAAAGTTGGTGAGTAATAGGAGAGAAAGGTGAGTAGTAGAAGTTTAACACATTGTGATGTAGTCTCTGTAAAGAGATGAGCCATCAAATGTTGCCTAAATTGGTGAAGTGTTAGGTTGGTCCTGATGGATATGGAGATGTTGTTTTAGATACTGGGTGCATAGATGGAAATGGCCTGGTGTCTTTTGTTTTTATTTTTTTAATTCCTTGGACTGCAGCCTGATTGGGTCCTGGCTGTGAGTGTGTTAAGAACTACGAGAGACAGACAGCTTGTCTGTAAAATAAGCGGGGTGCTAGTTGTGAAGACTTTGTAAATGATGCAGCTGGTTTTGAAGATGGTGCAGGCGGAGCCAATAAAGTTCTATCAGGGTGGGGGTGATGTGATCATGTTTCCTCAAGCCCTAGATAAATGATACTCAAAGTATGGCCCGGGGGCCGCATGTGACCCTCCTGACCTTTACATGCGGCCCCCTGATCAACAGCAGCACTAGGCTGCTGTTCGCTCAACTCAGCACTAACATTACATCTATGCTAAATATACAGGCAAGCCTTTATTTAAAGGTTCATTGAAGTTAAAGAAAGGAAGTAACTAGGTTGTCCTGCACCACTTACCTTTAGGAACACCTTCATTTTTAAAGCCATCTTGCAGCAAAGGTGTAAAAATATGAGAAGGTTTCTTCAAAAATTCCAAAAGTGTATTTCATTAACATCCAGAACCATTTCACATTAGCATATCAGATTATATCAGTGCATTAATAAGTATTTTTTGAGTGATAGTTTTCAGATATGAATTTAGAAACATACATTCTTCCTCCACACTAACAACAACGCCAATAGTAAACTAAGAGAGAAGTCAGTTGTTATGTGCACTCTTAGGGTGGCCTCCTATTATACATGAACAACATTATAGTTTATTAAATTAAACACAGGAGAAGGTTTTGTGCAGCCCACAACCTGAAGTTAAGTATTTTGAGGTCATCTTATATGTGATAATAAAAGAAAATGAGGGAAATTGAAATGAAACAACTGCTTAGGATCACACAATTTGGTAAAGTGGGGAAGGTGGGATTAAGCTCAGGTTTTCTGGTTTCACATTGTGCAATTCAGCCACTAGATGTACATGCTTTACTCCCCTTATACCCACCTTACCGCGTGCTTCCCCCCTCCCACCAGGATCACCACTGTGCTGGTATCGATGCGGCCCACAGTCATATCACAGACTAAACTTTGCGGCCCTTGGGAAAATGTTTGCGAGTACCTGTGCCTTAGATGATATGTTCTTTTTATTTGTTTTTTAAAATATTAATAATGTTTTTTATTAATTTTTAAATATTATACGGATGTTAAATATTTATAAAATATTTTTGACAAATACAAAAATATTTCAACTGAATACATAATTTGTATACTTAAATAAAATAAATAACAAAGCATAACTTATTTACAGATAAAAAAATAACATTACTATCATCACTAAATAAAAAATGGTATTTAAAATACTTAGACAAGCAGCACCAAAATCAAAACATTTCTTTATCAAGTGCATTTTAAATTTTAATTTTTAAAACCAAACACAAACCCATCACATTAATTTTCTTACAACATTATATGTAAATGTTATTTTTAAATAGTTAATTAATTAAAATACATAAAAAATAAAACACATATCATCTAATTCCTCCAGAAAATCCAGAGAAGTTGCAAGTAATTGGAACAAATGTAATTTTATTATGTAATTAAATAAAATGAGCACTCAAATATATTAATAGCAACATTATTTATCAGTACGATATAGTTAATTATTCACATATAATAATTATTGAACACATATATTAAAACATTACCTTCCCATACCTGATTAAAACCCACGACACAAGTAAGTCATGTAAAATTACAACGTAATACATATCTATAAACAAATCTACTTGAAATCTATACACATGAAAAACTCATAAAAATACTATCTACAAAAATATTTTAAAACACAATATTGTTTTAACATTGCTAATATTGCTTAGCCAGTTGTGCTAATTGAGAGGAAAAGTATGAGTCAATTAATCAAACAGCACCAAAGTTATAAGCACACCGAAATTCTGTGAAAAGTCAGACTTAACCATAACAACACAGTTGCTATTGCATATATATAAATGAAAGGAATTACCTAGCCACTAGTGGTAATTTCATCCTCATTTATTACATATGACCTGGTCTTCACCATGGTATAATTATTTCTCCAACAACGTTTTAATATGAGCTACTTTCCTCAAATTCTTACGCAGCAGCCCCCTTCTCCAAACCACATAATTGAATCTTTCATCTTCTTTCTTGTATAGGTATAAAATAGCTGCATACATACCACTGGGGAGTAGTGAATGAATCCACTGAGATATCTATAAAATTAGTGCAGTAAGACCTGCACTGAAAATAACAAGTAAGGAAGAGATTGGAATTAAAAGAGGTTTTAAAGTGAAGAGTCAGTCTTGTGGTCCATGGAAGATGCCAGAAGCCCGAAAATTTGATTAACATAGGTCTAGTTTCTAGCTAATTCATGATCTTTCTGAATAAAGAATGTACCTTCATACTTTGGTATGCAAATTACTTCCTTTGTGGCAACAAAGATATGTGTTGTGGGGAAGATGGGTGTACTGTATCGTGGTTAATACCACAATAAACTGATTTTGTGTTCAAGTACCAGATAGCATTTTCCCCACAAGACGTTTCCTGTCGGAACCATTCATGATTCCTAATTGATTATACTTTGGAAATTAGTGAGTATATAACAGCAGAGGTTCTTTCCTAGGACTCATATAAATGTCAAACCAAGAGATAATTACATCGTAACATTAAATTAAGGATGGTGCTAGGATATTGCACGTTTATGTAGGTTAAAGAAGTGACACTAACTGTTGTTGAAAATTAGTAATGAGTACATTCCAAAATGGTTCAGGGCAGAAACAAACACTCAGTTCAGTGGGTAATCAAGAGGTAGAATAATCTAGAGATGTTTGAAGTTTGTGTATGTACCATGACTGCAACTCAAGAACAACATGATGTAAATTCTAGATTGAAATGGAGCGTCTGTGTATGCACAAGCTATTGGGCATGCTGTAGAATGTTGAGTGTGATGCGCTGAGAATATGATGACGCATGCAATGTTTTGTCTGTATGAAGCCTGGGAATTGGTTATAGTTGGAGGGAGAATGTCGTTCTGACAGGAGCTATCCAGTGTGTCTGTAACCTATGAGCCTAACATGAAATATATAACATACCTCACACCTGAGTGGTTCCACATTCTTCTGTGAAGATCCTGCTCTCCAAATACAAATACAACTAATTCATTGAGTCATAATGACGCTTCTAATGACAGGGAAGGAGAGTAAAAGTATATTTTGTCATGGTGCAGTTGGGATACTGATCAAAACCCTATTTAGAGTGCCAGTTTTACAGAGTTTTGATGTGAATCAAAGAATATTTCATACTATGAATATGAAAATGCAGAGTGTGGAGTGTAGAGCAGTAGTATTACATGGGGAGTCAGAAGAGTGATGGATTGATAGAAAGGTATGCTGTGGCATGTGCCAGTGGGTCAGTATTTATTTATGGGGGATTCCATATAAGACAAAGTCAGATTACATGCCTTATTGAGTTTATACGCCGCACATGGTGCAGGAAAGGCCTCTCTGTGTATTGCAAGATGACTTATGAATTTGAAAGAGCCTAACAAATTTGTGGAGTATTCAGATGGAAAAACTAATGCATATTGTCTGTCCAGGCAATGTTATGAAATACTGAAGAGGGAGAGATTTAGACTGATGTGCAGTAGGACATAAAATAATTAGTCTGTAATGGACCATCAGAGGAGAAATCGGGAGAGGAAATTTAGGCGTACATGAAAAAATTGATGAGGTTTTGTTGGACTTGGCCCTTTTTGGCTAAAATTCCCTAAACTTTTTGCCTCCCCCCTAGACTTTTTTTATGACATGGCGTTACCAACTTAGATGCTTTGGGCACTTTGCCACTGCTGATCAGTGTCAAAGTGCAAGTGCTCCCTGTATAAAGTGTAATGGTAATTGGTTGTCCATAATTGGCATGTTTGTCTTACTAGTAAAGTCCCTAGTGAAGTGCACTATGTGTGCCAGGGCTGGTAATACAACTGCTACTAGTGGGCCTGCAGCACAAATTGTGCCACCCACATAAGTAGGCCTGAAAAGAGATCTCAGGCCTGCCACTGCAGTGCCTACGCGCAGTTTGTTGAACTGCCTTGTTGTCTTGACAAGTGCACCCACTTGCCAGGCCTTACCCTTCCCTTTTTATGCACATCAGACACCCCTATGGTAGGCCCAAGGTACCCCCCTGGGCAGGGTGCAGTATATGTGACACCTAGGAGATGTACTGAGGTGTGTACCATGTCCTGACAGTGAAATACTCTCCATTTAGTTTTTCACTGTTCCAAGGCCATCTTGCCTATACGACAGAATGGGGGAGGCTGTGTAATATGTTTCCAGCCTATCTTCCCATAGGCTTGAGATGGAGAGGTGAAGTTTAGTGTGCCTGAACTCACAATTTAATAATACATCTTTTTGTGAAGGTTATTTTTGAACTGCGTGTTTAGAAACCACGCTTTTAGAAGTGGCTAGTTTTCTTGTTCTAACAATTCTGTGTGTCTCTGCCTGGTATTGAATTGACTGTCTGTATTTGAATGTGATAGGCTCTGGGGAATGTCTTGACATGGGGGAGGAGTAGGTAAGACAGCCCTGGCTGACCTGCATCTGGAGTGTAGGGGGGGAGGAGTAGCCCTGGAGGTGAAGAGGCCTGGGCAGCTGCCATAAAACAATGGCTCCATCTCCTGCTGAGTGATTGAGGACCCAGATCCCCACTATCAAAGGAAGAAGGTGTCACTGGCAGGGAGACACCCATAAGTGGTTTGGACAGGGGTCAGATCCCCTGAACACAAAGACTTTAACGACATTTAGGGGTATAACTATGAGAGCTGAAACCCCTGAACTTTGGACTGATCAAGACAAGTAAGGATTGAAACTACTTCGCGGTCAAGAGGAACCTCTGCCAAGGAAGAACAGCTGAAGAGACTGAAGAGAAGGACTGACCCTTGCTGTGTGCTCTGGGGATGGCCTGCAGTTTGCTGATTTAACTAAGGAGAGACTAAAGGACTTTGCTGTGTCCCCCTGCTTGAAAGGACTTTGCTGTGTACTGTGTCCCAAAGTAACCTGTCTCCAAGGGCCCGAGGAGAGTTGGCTCCCTGTTTGGGAAACTCAGGAGCATAAAAGTTTCCAAGTGTGTCTCAGCGACGCTGTGTGCACGTGCTTAGTGCAGCCTGAGACCTTCGTAAGAACTTCCACATGATCGTGTGCACCTGGAGTCCAAGTGAGTCTCACCAATGCTGTGTGCGTGTGCTGTGTGCAGCCTGAGACCTTCGTGAGGATTGCCCTGTGATCGTGTGCACCCGGAGTCTAAGTGAGTCTCAGCAACACTGTGTGCGTGTGCTTCGTGCAGCCTGAGACCTGCGTGAGGATTGCCCTGTGATTGTGTGCACCCGGAGTTCAAATGAGTCTCAGCGACGCTGTGTGCATGTGCTTCGTGCAGCCTGAGACCTTCGTGAGGATTGCCCTGTGATCGTGTACACCCGGAGCTCAAGTGAGTCTCAGCAACACTGTGTGCGTGTGCTTCGTGCAGCCTGAGACCTGCGTGAGGATTGCCCTGTGATTGTGTGCACCCGGAGTTCAAATGAGTCTCAGCGACGCTGTGTGCATGTGCTTCGTGCAGCCTGAGACCTTCGTGAGAATTGCCCCGTGACTGCGTATCCCGGAGCAGTCTAGTTCTCTGCTTCAATTGACAGCGTGACCAGAAGTGCTGCGATCGTCATTGCCATCGACCAGGACCGCCATCCCCAGAGGAGCTGTGAGAAGTCACTGCCGCCGGCCCGAGCCTGCCTTTGCCAAGGAGAAAACTCGAACCATCACCGTTGGGGGTCCGAGTTCCACTGCCCAAGATCAACGAAGTTGCACCGGAGCCCCAAGCGGCGAGGAGAGGAGAGTGAGATCGCACCCCCCCGGTGACACTCAGCAAGCGTGTGTGTGTCGCCGCCTGGGACGGGGTGCGGGCTACGAGAGAAACGCTCTTGGCCTTTCCCATCTTTGCAGTGCGAGCCTCCGCTCAAGTCCGTATCACAGCCCGTACGTGCTGAGGAGTGGCATTACCTGGGCCGGAGTGTGGAACCGCACTTATTTTCCCATCATAACAGTGTTTGGGGCATGTTTTGGCAGTAGCTAACCGTGAGTCAGTAAGAGTAGCATAGAGACCGTCCAGAGAACCGTGATCGGTGCCGAAGTACATTATTTTTACATTACGAACTGCCTGATTGTTGCATTACGAAGTGCCTTATTTTTGCATTACAAACTGCCTGATCGTTGCATTACGAAGTTCCTTATTTTTGTATTATGGACTATCTGACTGTTGTATTACAAATTGCATTATTTTCGCATTACAAACTGCCTGATTGGTTCATTACGAATTGCCCGATTCTTGCATTACGAACTGCATAGCATTGCATTAGGACTGCATTAGATCATTGAAAATGGCTCATTAATACTGCAAGAAATTACAAGTGCTTGCTGGCCTAATAACTGGCAAGGTGAAATATTACAAATACGCATATGTTGGATTTTTATTGTTTGGTCTCATTGTATCTTTTCTTTATAAACATATAATTGTTTTTATGAGACTAGTGTGGTGTCCATTTGTGGTGTTATCACTGTGTTACTGTGAGCGTGGTTGCAAATACTTTACACATTTGCCTTGGAGATAAGCCTGGCTGCTTGTGCCAAGCTACCGAGGGGGTGAGCAGGGGCTATCTGAGAAGGTGTCCTTCCTTTCCATGACTTAGAAGCTAGGGTCCCTATTTGGACTAAGGTACCTACCTCAGCCAACTAGAGACTCCCAGTTCTTACAGGTTTGTAACAAAAGGATGGCCTAGGGCAGTAGAAAAATATACTGTTCAGTAAGAGATGAACTTAGTGTATCTAACTTAGGTTTGTTGATAAGTGGCAACCTACGCTGGGGTTGAGAAAGAAGGTTGCAGAGTTTGGACAAAATGTAGGATAATGGAGATGCAGTGTGGCCAGGTTGACATGTTGTTTGAAGGATTTATTGAGGGTTTGAGTGTTTGTAGGAATAGAGACACCGTTTGGAAAACAGCATGTAACAATATTGCAATGAATAGAATTGGACCAATGAGTTGGGGGGGGAGCTTTCCTCTATCATGGAAATAGATCATTGCTCTAGATGGGTTCAGATTGAACTGGGAAAACTGTAGCATTTGAGGGGGTACAGACAATTTGTGAAAAGATTGTTTTAGTGGGAAGGGTTTTTGAAATATATGCAATGACATACAAGTTCTCACATTCATATAAACATTTTCCTGCAAGAGCACGGTGTTACCCATCAATGAACATCTTTGTATACTGCTCGTAGCAATAGTTAGTGGGAAGGATGAATAAAATGGAGAAAAAAAATATTCATTAAGGAGTTAAGAAAGGTTTGAATTAGAAATGTGTGAAGGAGATGGTTTAGGGTACAAGAGCATCAGTGTTGACACAGTGGGCAAGTTCTCTTTGAGTTCTTCTGAAAAAGGATTGCAGATGGCAGAGCGAATATTGGGTAGCTGGAGAGAATAGGGATAGTGGATGTGGCTTTGGAGTAATTATTGAAAAGAATATATTGAAAGGCATAAGGGGATGAAAAAAGATTTCAGTATAAAGCATGGTGTGAAGGAGTTCAAGATAGGTGATTCGATCAAGGTGCAGACACAGCTGCAAAGGTGTAAAGAAAGATCTAAGGGGCAGATTTAAAAACATTTTGCGCTGGGTTGGCTTTCACTAGAAAGTTGCCTGAAAGTAACGCAAAGGAGAGATTTGTGCTGCTTTGCACTGCTTTCCATCAGAGGGGCATGCCGTGGGTGGTATTTGGGTGTTCCCATGCAACTACCCACTGCTTTTAATGCAAAGCCCTGTCTACTAACAGTAGTACACAGGGTTGTGTGCCAAAAATCACTCCTCTTTGCGATTGCAGTTCTCAATGCGGACACTCCGCCCGAGTGCAGAGTTTCCACCACGAATGTGGAGACTCCGCACTCCTAACTTTACTATACGTAAGTACCTTTGTGAATCAAGCCCCATGTGTTTTCCATCCAGGCTCACTCCCTCCCACTGACCTTGAAGCCCTACCCCTGTGATAATAGGGACCAGAGGGTCCGGTCTACCAGTGGCTTGGCAGGGAATGCAATATTGGATGGTGGTCTCCACCACGTCATCAAGCTGAGGGAACCACAGTCTCAGCCAGCTTTTGTTTTTTACTATTCCCTGGTGATGGGCGTGTGCAAGTTCTATTGTTTGTGGCACAAGAATGTCAGGGATTACTAGCCTAGAAGGTATTCTTCTCCTCCTTCCACCAACTCATGGCAAACATTTTAGAGTACCTATTTTGACTTCTGAGTTTCAGGGGTCCTTTGGCCCTAATGGAACTGTATGATTTTCCAATGCACAGTTGCCACCATGGTAAGGGCCAACTACAGGCAAGCAAACTTGCTGTGTGGCTACATTCTGAAGCCACATGTCCATACATATTCTCAACTCACCTGGCTGGCTATTTGGGCTTCCTGCAACTATGGGGTACACACAGGTTGTAGGCCCCTCTACCCTCTTAATGATATCTGCCTGTTTCAGTTTTCTCATCTCTGCCTTCACTTTGGGCCTCAGATGCAAGGCTTCACTACGGTGTATCAACACAACTGGTCAAACTGACAGGTCCATGTGGAAAGCCACCATCTGATTCTTCAGACAACCTATGCCTTCAAATATGTCTTGAAACTCCACCAGGAGGTTCTCCAACTGGTTGGTGTGCACCCGCAGTGCCAAGTGCACCAGCTGGAGGTCTTCCATACTCCTGCAGCTCAGGAGTATCCCAGTGCCTACTTGAGTGACAGATATGGTGATATCAATTCTCTGGTCATCATGGGAGATGTAGTTTGTGAATCAGCCTTTCAGGGACAATGGGTACATTTGTCCCTATGCATAGACTTTGACGTTTGGTGGGCTGAGTGGTGATATTGTGTCCCATGTGAACAATGAATGCAGTAAGCCAGGTCGGCCCCGTCAGGATCCTGCATTTGGGTGAAGATTGGCTTGTTGTGTGCGCAAGTCCTACTGCCAACACTATGTGGACAACTTAATTCAGGTCATCATGACTCATCGTCCATGTCTATCTGATCTTCTTGCTCTTCATCTCCAGGAGGGACAGCAATGCTGTTCACTGTTTTCTGTTGTGCAATTTCGGAGTGCCAACTGGAGCGGCATACCTTTGCGAAATGGTTTAGCTTATTGCAAGAGGCGCATGTCTTGCTGCACACCAGGCACTCTATTGGGCCACAGTACCCTCAGGGGCCTCACGGTAGAGGTCTGGGCTTCTCTTTTGTGGGTGTCTTGATAGATTTATGACGGGCTGCTTCCATATGGGACTCTCAGGGCCTTGACCACTCTTTGGCACTGCCCTGGGTGAGGATGTTGTTGAGTGGCATGCCTAGGACCTTGAGGATGTGCTCCGTTAGTTTGGAGGATGTACGCTCCTGAATAATTTATGCTCATATTTTTTTGATTAGTTTGTAATCGTGCAAGTGGTGGCCATTTTATTTAAATCTTGCCTAAAATACATTGCGTGATTCTTTCGGGCTTGCTGAAAAATGTATCTTTTGTATTGAGGGATCGTCAAAGGTTCTAATTAGCCTTTGAGGGCTGCAACCATTGTGGCGTACATGTGGGGAGGCACTGCTTCTGTAAGGGTGTGTGAAACATAGTATAAATACTGCCATGCTAGGTGGAGCACTAGGGTTCTCTTTCACTCATCTTCCATCCATGTAGCTATGTTCAAGTTCAAGTTCAAAAGACCTTTATTCGAATTTCATAAAATCCATAAAAGTACAACAATAAGAGCAATTCATTTTCACAATAAATCAAAGTACAGTTTCATTGTTATTAAAAACCAATACAGCTCTCATCAATCGATTTTCAGGGGTTTTCCATCGTTTTACGTACGCGTGTTATCAGTCTCAAGAAAGTGCTAGTGCGAAAAATTAATTCATCTGTTTCCAGGGAGAATAACATTGAGCAAGACTCCCCCAAGGAGAGGGGTCTTTGTTTTCTAAAATAAGGTGTTAAAAACCAATTAATATAGTTTAAGTAAAATTTACAGAAGAATAGAAAGTGCAAATCGTTCTGTGTACTAATGCCATCGCACGGACATGGGTTATATTGTGTTGTGTGGTGATAACCCAGGGAAAAGCCCAATAAAAATTTCACAGTGCCTGCCCTAAGACGAAATAACAAGGACCTTTCCCAATTGGACAAGGGGAGGGTAAGGTAGGGTGGAAGTGGTTGCCTACACAGATCATTCCCTATGTATGTAACAACAGTGGGTTTGAATATTCCCCTGTGTTAAAAAGTGCATATAGTGCTTGTTTGACCTCAACCTTGTCTTTAGGCTCAATTCTGGATGGGTCGGAGAAAAGATCGCCTCTGTCCACGGCACGCAATGTTTTTAAAACTCCCGCAAGCCAAGGGATTAATAAGCCGTGGTCACATTTGAGGCAGTCTTTTATAATGTCTTGTGTAAAAGTTGCTGAGTTGTTCCTCCAGATCCTAATCCAGGATAGAGCTGGTCTAGTTCTAATAAAGTCGCAAACATAGCGGAGGTTTAGTTCTTTGTGACAAATAAATTCAGAGGATGAAATTGGGGCACCCAGTATCTTCCTGCAGAAACGACTCTCTTCACGCTGAATTCCGGGACTTTTCCCCGATCCCCAGACCTCAGCCCCATAAGTGGCTACAGGAATGCACTGTAATCTAAAAAAAATTAAAATAGCTCTAGTGGCGCCTATTTTCTGTGGACGTGAAAGACTCAATATGGAATTGGTGGCTTTCGAGAACTTGCCCATGGCGTGGGCAGAATGCCCACTCCATGAGCTGTTCGCAGCAAAAACCAACCCTAAATATGGAAATGAGGTTACAGATTCTAGTTTATCTGACCCTATATGTATAGTATTGAGCTTTCGTTTCCCAGGCCCACATGGCATAATAAAAGATTTTTTAAAATTTACACGCAGATCTAGGGCCTCCATGTGTTGAACAAAGGTTTCAACAAGCAAACGGAGGGCATTTGGAGTGCGGCCCATAAGGACCGCATCGTCTGCGTATAATAAAACTGGCAATGGGTGCCCCTGGATAATTGGGATGTCTTTAGTCACTTGTTTCAGTGCTTTAGCTAGGCCATTAATATAAATATTAAACAGCAGGGGTACTAAAAACGCACCCCTGTCTGACCCCCCTGCCTATTTTTATAGCTCCGGATACTTCACCACCCATCCCAATCCTGACTTGTGCCTTATGATCGGTATGAAGGTAAGCCAGGAAATTTACAAGGGCCTCATCCAGTCCATAGTTAAGAAGCATGGTCCACAATTTAGATCTATTGACTAAATCAAAAGCGGATGAAAGATCCATGAATGCAAGGTAGATGGGGGACGATCGAGCAACGTTATACTTATCAATTATCAACTTTAGGTTCAAACATTGCTCCACCGTACCCACCTTGCTCCTGAATCCCATCTGACACGGGTCCAATAGATCTGTATCTTCAGTCCACTCTACCACCCTGTTATAGATAACTCGCCCGAGAATTTTTAAGGTATTATCCAGGAGCGAGATCGGACGGTAGTTAACTGGATCTGATCTGTCGCCCTTTTTAAAAATTGGGACTATAATACTGGTGGCCCAAGTTTTGGGCATGGGCACTGTTGACAGGCTATGAAACACATTAAGAAGAATTGGTGCCCATAGATCCGGACTGTGCTTAATAACGTCTATAGGGAGTCCATCAGGACCTGGGGCCTTGTTACCAAGGCTCTCTCTGATGGCTACTTCTACCTCATAAAGGTCAATCTGTAAGCCGCGCAGTTGTCCAGGGGCTGAGATAGTTACTTCCTCGGAAGGAGCAGCATATATTTTGGAGAAATGGGCCTCCCAGGTGCTGATGGTTATATTACAGCTAATTGGGGATAGATGTTTGGCCATGTCTCGCATTTTCCTGACGGCTGACCAGAAGGGGCCGCTGCTCTTCAAATTAGCACTTCCAACCAGCGATTCCCACTGTTCCATCAGTAATGCAGCCTTCCTTTCAGCTATTTTTAGTTTGTAATATTTCCTAGCTGACTGTACCTCTACTGTGCTCCTTGGCTTGGTGGTTAGTGCCCTACGCAGCTCCCTATTTGCTATTGAACAGGCAGAATCAAACCACCTTGGCTCTTTCCCTTTCCTTGGTAGTGGGACTGACAAAGAAGTTTTTATTACTAAACCCAGTTTGCCAAAGTCCGTAATTATTCTGTGACTATTCCCGTCTAAAAATAAACAGGAATGAATTAATTCGGGATGTTCATTTTTCACACTTTCTCGTATGGCCCCGCAGTCAATTCCCCTCCATTTTAAACGCAGACCATCGCCAGATGGTGTGATATCTCTTGCTCCGTTTAAATTAACATATACCGGACTGGGGCCTAAATGTAGGGTAATTGTGAGGGGGTTATGATCTCCAAATGATGTCTCTATCACTTTAGATTCTATTACACGGTCTACTAAATAAGGGGACATAAAAATAAAGTCAATAGTTGAACGGCAGTCCCTCCCTCTGAACGTGGGGACGCAGTCCATCCTAGAGGTTTGACTTGTTTCCATAGCATTGCTAAGAATATGTTCACTTAGCATATTGGCTAATTCAATACCCCTTCGTTCAGCTTGATCTAAGTAATTATTATCCTCAGGCCAGCGCTTATTTATAATTTTCGCATTAAATCCCCCCCCGATTAAAATCCCTGTCTCCTCTTCTAGTTCTATATTTGTTTCCAAATGTCGTAAAGTCTTAGAGAGTGCTGTGTAGTTCTTATTGGGTACAGAGTAAAAATCATTATTATAAAAATTAATTAAATAAATCCTAGTCTTTCGCTTGAATTCAAGGACCTGAATATTCGGGTTTCCTCCTGAAAAATCTTTAATAGTGCCACCCGCCAATGTCCTAATACCAATAAATAGTCCTCCCACTGCACGACCGAAAACAGGCTTGGATGCAGTCATACTAAAGCAATGGTAGCCCTCTATATATAGATTCCCTACAGCCCATGTCTCTTGAAAC
This sequence comes from Triturus cristatus, assembly GCF_964204655.1. Classification (NCBI taxonomy): domain Eukaryota; kingdom Metazoa; phylum Chordata; class Amphibia; order Caudata; family Salamandridae; genus Triturus; species Triturus cristatus. Next base: position 505,548,186 of record NC_140582.1, read on the forward strand.
ATGATGATGTCTTTGCCATCCAATAGCTGGACCCATTGAGGGTCTGACAATCTTGATTCTAATCTAAACCAGCAACGTTCCAGCTAAGGATTGACAAATCAGAATGACTAAAGGAACCTGGGAGCTTGTCCCTTGCACTCTGCTTAAGTTGAGTTGATATGGTTGTTATATCCTCACGTATGACTGAGGGTAGGACAGTAACGTCCTGCGCTACCATTGACTGGGTTGTATTAGTTTGTATTAGGTGTGAATGTTCCCCAGTGACATTAACTACCTCTTCACATTCAATATTACTTTCTCTGTTCCCCAGTCAATCCTGATCTTCTAGGTTTGAAAAGGCATGTTCAAACCGGTTATAAGTTGGAATTTTGTACATATACCTCAACTCATTCTGGGGCATGTTAAAATTTTGATTAGTCCCTGCGTGAAGCCTCTCCCTTGGGATATGCTGGGGCAAAATGGGAAAGAATGGGTGTGACATTGGGCATACTGGGGGTGCGGTCAGATGACCTAATGGGGGGCCGTTCCTAAAATTAGAATTTTGATCCTGGTGGCACAATCGGCGGTTATTCCTGATATTAAAATTTAGGTCCGATTGATATACTGGGGGGTTAGTCCCGAAATTAGAATTAGAATCTATTAAGTGCCTATAGAAGTATCCCAGAGGGAGCAGAGTAGTATTGTATTCCCAGGGTGAGGGCAGTGGAGCTTTTGCAAGTGTGGATTGCGCCCATTGCGGGGACCTAAAATTTATAATTATGCAGTCCCCATCAAACTTTTTTCTCAACGGGCCCACCCACCCCACTCTTTGGGTATGAATAATCTCCACTGCTCCTTCCATAGGAAAGTTATAATTTCCAGATAACCAATGGAGGGTTCTATTTTTAAGAGTTGTGAAGTTTTCCTCTTGGTCCTTCCTCAATTTAGGCACATTAACTAGGACCAACACATAGGCTCCACACTCTGGGGGTAAACTAATACGAGCCAGGATCTGTCTCATATTGGTTACTGCAGTTTGATCCGATTTAGCTGGTGGGGGATTTAGGGGATTTCAGGCATCGTTATTAGCTTGTCTAGGTTGTGCCCTTTGCTTTTGGCAGTGGTTTGATCCATAACTTCTAAGGTATCTGCCTTAGTTGTTTTAGGATTGGGTGCCCATTTGGCTGGAAGTTCCGCATTTGATGAGTTTTTACTTGTGCTCTGTTTTGGTATTGGCAAAGGGGCATTAGTATGGGCATTTGTGTTCGTGCTAACCACGATGTTTTTGGGTTTGTCTGCAGTAGTTATCCCCAAATTTGGTATAATTGTTGAATTGTGCCCTATGCCCAATTTTATCACATGATCATCTAATGCTCTCAGCCTCTTATCTATATTGAGGACTTGTTGGTTAATTGGCCCTAAAAGGGTGGTTATCAGGGTCTCCAATCTCCCCCAAAAGCCCTCATTCCCCAACGCTGCACTGGCTTCTATAATTTGGGAATCCATCTCACTAGATTGACCTTCCCCCTTACTCTTGTTTTGTCTGCAGGGGCAGGGTTCCTCCGTAGATGGTTGTGCCCACCCTTATCTCTGTATTTATTTGGTGCTGGTTCTATGTGTTTCTGTTTTCGCTTAGCTTTTTGCCTCTTAGCTTTCTGCCCCCTGGTTTGCATCGATATACTGACGCTTTTATCCCTGTCTATAGTTAACACATCAAAATCGGGGCATTGTCCTGTCCCGTCTAAGTGTGCCTGGTCATTAACTAAGGGTAAAGAAGAATCAAAGCCCCTGTTCATGCTTGACCTTAGCATAGTAGGGGTTGACGAGAGCCTGCTATCCGTAGAAAAAGGTCCAGAAGGTACCGCATCTACAATTATACAGTTCTCATTACAATCTGCGCCTGGAAGCCCCGCATAAGATGTAGCAAGCAGGGAATCCAATGAGTTTTCTTGATGCATAAATAGGGGCAAGCTCGGTGAAAGCGAGAGACGCCTTTCAGTATTCTGGATGGCCGTAGCGACAACACCAATAGTGTTCTGTAGCATTTTGTCTATGGCTGTCAAGCTAGGCAATGGGGTAGTGGGAGTTGTTACAGACATTTTCTGCTTACCATTTCGCCTGGGCGCAGCTGGTATTCTTTTCCCCATATTAAGTGTTTAGCCAGATATACTATGCAACAAATGGCGTCCTTCCTACCAACAGCAGCTAATCAACAGTACCTTATGTGCTCCAGCAGGCAGTCAGCGTTAGGGGGGGGGGCCAGCCCTGCCTCTTCCTGACAATGACGGGCAAGGACGGGCCCGCCCTTGGCCCGGGCTTTGCCCGGGCGCTGCCGGCACGCCCCCGCGCTGCGGGGGCACCTGGCGGCCTAAGTAGTGTTCCGCCACTGCCAGGTGTCGTCACCAGCAAGCGCCGAGAGCAGGGAATGCTGGGGGATGTGGTTCTCGTTGGCCGTTCCCCTCACGGCGGCAAAGATCATGGGCGGTGCAAAGAACAGAGTCACCCCGCTGCAAAGGCCGTTCCCCTCACGGCAGGTAAGTGTGGCAAAAAAGTTATGCAGACAGGTCTCAAGCGCGCGTCCCGCGCTGCGGGGGCTCCTGGCGGCCTAAGTAGTGTTTCGGCGCTGCCAGGTGTCGTCACCAGCAAGCGCCGAGAGCAGGGAATGCTGGGGGATGTGGTTCTCGTTGGCCGTTCCCCTCACGGCGGTGAAGATCATGGGCGGTGCAAAGAACAGATTCACCCCGCTGCAAAGGCCGTTCCCCTCACGGCAGGTAAGTGTGGCAAAAAAGTTATGCAGACAGGTCTCAAGCGCGCGTCCCCATGTAGCTATGAAGTACAGGTCCAGTCTTTCCACCCACACCTTCTATTTGGGGCACTGTATTGAGGTGGGTACCAAGATGACAAATGGTTCGATGGCAGGGATGCCAGCCATGACTCCTGGTGACAGAGTAAGCTTCGGTGTGACCGCCCCACCGGATGGTGTGGAGCGTGTGCAGAGTATGGCAGTGTTACTGTAATAAAGGCTGTGGAAGGGGAGACATGGGTCGGCAGATAGCATTCACCATGCCAAAAACCGCCCTTTCTCTGCAGTATGCACAGTGGTCAGACCAACGTGCAGGCTGAAGCAAAATTTCTCAGGCTAGAGTGGAGAGTGCTTGCACCCTCTTGTGGAAGCATTTGGTCCTTGTGGCCTCTCCTAGGGAGAACAGGTCTCATTCAGGTCAGGAAACATGCAGCCAATGCTATTGTATGGACCGACCTGACAGGGAGATGGCACGTACTCCGGGCCACCACAGGCACAGTGCCAGCTGGAGCTGTGAGCACAGAGGTGCAGGCACCCCACGGTATCTGACGCTGCCGCACGGTTTAGGCAGTGGTACAGAATGGTGACAGGACCAGCAGGTTCGAGGAAGGTAAGCAGCCCTCATCACAAGTGCAGTGTGGTTCGGCGTGAGAGCCGTGCAGAGCAAGAATGCAGTAAAGCACACAGTACACAGGTTTACAGTAGGCTATTGCCCCAGAACTAGGTGGACCCTTTTATTGGAAGCCTAATGTAACATCAGGCACCCACAACTATCCCAAAACCCCAGGTGTGGTAATCTAAACACCCCTGCTAAATGGCCCACATCCTTCACTCTGAGAGTGGGTCGAACTCTAGCTCTAGACACAAAGACCAGGGCGAAAAATAAGCAAATACTTGTTGTGTGAAGGGATGGCATAAGACAAGGTAGCTGGTGATGTAAACTCATTGACATCAGGGTCGGATGGGCCTATAGGGCAATCAGAAAGTGTCTGATGGGTCACAGTGTGTGCCGGATTTCTGCAGCGGTGGCTCCTCCGCTATGGTGGAGAAGCATCGCCTCACCTGCCAGCAGATGAAAAAATGAAACATAAAACAAAAATAAACCCTTGTTTATTATCGCTTTATTTTTGCTCTTAGAACCGAGTCTTAGGGTCGGGGCAAGGGGGATGACAGGCTGGTTGAGGAGTGGTTTCACTGCTGTTCAGTGTGCATGACGGTCTAGCCAGCCGTCTCAGGTTGCCCAAACTGTCATGCGCACTGAAGCTCTCTCCAACCCGAGCTGCGTTGCCGGAAGGAGAGAGCAGGCACAGGCTCCCAGTCTAACTGGGAACGCAAATCATCGGCGCTCAGGCCAATCCTGACACTGCTTTCAGCAACATGAAAGCAGCGTCAGGATTGGCCAGAGTGGACTATGGGAACCTGTGCCTGCAGTGGAGAGGAACGCACTGCGGCGATGCAGCAGGTAAGTATTATTTTTTATTTTTCTTGTCATCTGTCCGTCCATTCACCCCTTCCCCCTGCCACTCTATCAACACACCAGCAGCTACTGTTTTTTTGGCTATGCGCAGGTCTGTAGGTTGCTGTCGTGTGCACTCTTTTGCGTTAATTTCCACTCTAATAAGTTCATTATACTGCTTCATTTTATATATGTGTTTGCTGCGTGCCATTAGTGTGCAGCAATGCTTGGTAGCCTTGCAGTTGTTTGTCTTTGTTGCCTTTGCAAGCAGTCTTGCTGTTTGTGTTGTTCCCTTCTTCTTTGGATAGTAGTCATTAATACAGGCTCATATGTGTTCCCTATTTTAAATGAGCACCTCTTCTGGAAACTGTACTCATATATGGGTGTGTTCTTTGATTTGTATTAGCTTATCTTTACATTCAATTAACACTCACATTTTCCTGTGGTGATATCTCATTTGTGCTGAGACACCTTTGAAAATTCGAACTTTTTCATTTGTGGGAAGAATTCTGACTTCAGAAAGTGCTCAGCCTATTCAACGTTGAGCGCTTGAAAATTTACAATTTCAGTGACATATCCCAGGCCCCTTTCCTTTGTGAATTATGGAAATGTATGCCATACACATGTTTCCTTCATATACATTGCATACATTTCTTACTGCTCCTTTAAAGGTTTGTGAATTAATCCCATAGATTGCATTACACCCTAAAACGTGTGGTAAAATATATAAGTGGTGCTTCATTCTCCGTCAATACATTCAATAATGTGTTCCTGTTGGGATTAATGATGGGGAAACCTAATTGCATAGATTGAGATCTCGTGAGAGTGGTTTAAACCAATGAGGACATTTATTACCAGATTTTTAAGATCTACAGAGTACTTTGTAATGCAGTGATCTTTACAGAGGACATGGAGATCTGAGTCGGTGCAGAGGAACTCAAAACACAGCCCTGATGAATAAGCCATTTCTTCAATGGTCATCTAAAAGCCATCCAGTTAGAACTGCCACCCATTGTAGATGGAAGGCATTCCAGAGGGCATATTTATCAAGAGTTTTGTGTTGCTCTTGCACCACGCAAGGGTGCGCAGGGCGACAAAAAACCTATATTGAGTTTTTCCATGCCACCAAAGGCCACCTTGCGTTGCTCTGTGTGGCTTGGTAAATCTGGATTAATGCAATGCAGTGCAATTCGTTGCCAAGCATTCCTCTGCCCTAGGGTGGCGTTCCATCGATGGAACATGGGTGTTTCCACGCATCCACCAATGGATTCTGAAGCAGTCCCAGATTTACCATTACTGGTAGACCTGGTAATGCGTCAGAATTCTACTCTTTCCCAGGGAAGGCGTAACGAGGAAAAATATGTTTATTTCTCCTCATCTTTTCCTTTTTCTATGCGTACCGCATTCTGCAGCAAACATAGAAAGCAGAAAAATTGCTAGAGGATTGTTTTTGTGCAGGAAGTTGTCTCTTCCTGAACAAAAACAATTCTGCTCGTAGCACAAGCACCCTTGCACCATGGTGCAAGGGTACGTGCGTTGGCACTAGGCTACAGTTTGTGCAGGCAGAGACCAGGAATGTGCCATATATTAATAGATGTGGAGCATTCATGCCCTCTACATCAGCACAGCAAGGTGTCTTGATGCATTGCGTGAAATAATAATATATATGGCCCCTAGAGTCTAAGGGTTAACAACAGATAATGATGTGTTGCATTAGATATCATATTTTTGTTTCATAAGAATGCTGGCACCATTAAGATGATGGCAATTTTATTTTGTTGTGGAAATAAGTGAGACCTCGAGGCATGAAGGAAATTGTTTTTGGCGTCTATGTTTTTCACTGTGTTTCCCGTGCAACAGCCGTAATAGTGCCTGATATAGTTCTGTTGGCTGTCAGGAAGCTGTTCAGCTGAAAAGATTGGTGTGAATCTTATCACAATGATACCCTCTGTAGAACATTAATAAAACCTTATTGAGTTTTGCCTACAAACACTCCAGCACCTATACTTTAGCACAGAAGACACCTGATTATAGAAGGACAATATTTGGTCAACAGCAAAAAGGATGTTCTAAATTTTGGGAGGTGAGTGATGGTGAAAGGATTGGTGCTGGTGAGCGGTGACATTAATTGTGTTATGGAGGAGGTGAAGCTGGGATTAGCTCCATCTTGAAAAGTACTCTATCCAAGCTAGTTGAAATGTTTTAATTCTTAGATGTGCACTGTAAATTGGGTTCCTTTGCTGTACATATGTAAAGGTCACTAGAGCTGCAATGTAGGAAATAAAAAGGAAAGCATCTAAACTAGATCCTACCCATTAGGATACATTACATTCTAGGGAAGAGGAATGACATTACTCTAAACATAAACATCTGCCACAAAAATTGGGTAGGTTGCAATGAGGAAAGAAAGAGATTAGAAGAAGCAAATAGGTGCCAGCAAGCTTTAATCGGATCTCATATCATAAATCAATTCTATTGGAAAGTCAGATAATCGTCCTTATTTACAATGATGTTGAACAATACTTTGAGACTCTTGGAAGAATCACTGTTCAGCAATAGTTTTATAGGCATGGGCTTGACTGTTGCGGTCAATTCTTTGTCCTTAGGAACAAACCATCCCAACATTACTATGAGTATTGTAAAGGTAAGCCTTTGTTTTCAAATTAACATGCAAATGAGAATTCCCGATTCTCTGAGGCTACTTTAATGATTAAACTTTGCCTTTTACATTCTATTCTAGTAACTGTACGAAGTACCCGCGATTTCATGGGTTTTATGCTGCAGGCTCGCACGGTGTCAAATGACCAAATTGCTGGAACCTTTGTTTATATACCTCCTGGATCGAAACAGCTAGGCTGCTTTAAGGATGGTGATGCCGTCACTCATTCGGATAAGGCTTTGAAGAGGAACCTTTCGTTCGTATGGCGAGCACCCGATAAACCCATTGGTGATATCAAATTCTGGTAAGAATTAGATGACTGGCAAACACTGATCATGTATTACATTATTTTGCATAATACTGCTGTAGTAGGTTATATGTATGTATCTACAAGACATTTGTGGAATGCAAATCTACCCAAAAGGTCTGACCATGAGGATACTTCCCTGCGTGAATACTTGTAGTCCCCCAGTTTTGCTGAGGGAGGCCAGACCGACTCAGAAAGAAACCTAGAGGGGCTGCAGACTTTCTAGTTTCCATGTTTTGAGTAGGGTATACTTGAAGGAGGGATGAGTTGGTGATTCCCTACATGTATCAACAGAATGTACACCAGGTGTAGAGAGGTCTGTCTTTGAGGGCACTAAACATAATTCAGTTTTTGCACCTTTCACAAGTTAAGCATCCTGCCACTTCTTAAGATGAACCATAATGCAACCCTGCATACATAATCTACTTGTCTGTACAGAATGCTCTCAACTCAACAGTGGTCATATTTTCACACTAAGCTTCCTCTAAGCGATAGCTCTCCCCCATTTTACTATATACCTCTGAGCGAATAGAGTAAAATGTATTGGTTGCTACTTAAAATTCTCTGAAGTCTGAATTTTCCTATTTGGCCATCAGTGTTCAGGATAGTTGATGGACACACTAGGAAGAACAACTTGCTAATTTCAGCACTTCACCACTGAGGTTCTTGAGGTGTTAATTCTCACCTCACAACCATGAATGGAAGCATCTTTCTGTCCCTCCCAAAAGAGCATTGATAAGAGAGCCAGCAAGCACTCTTCTTTCTTTAGGATACTTCTCATGTTAGCTTGGGCAACAGCAGCATCACCCACACCCCCAGGAGGCTCCTTGTCTTCAGGCAACAGGTCCTCAATACAATGTTTATAGCAATTGGGCTTTAGTAGCATTTTCAATCTGAGTCAAGACAGGTCATGAGCACCCAAAGCAGTCTACCTCTTCCTTTCTTCCATGCAAATGTAGGTCTTCTTCCTCAATCCTAAAGAGTGGTCCTGTTTCCTAAAGGAAGGTAGTTCCAGTGTCTTCAACTGGTCTCAATCTTTTCCTTTGAGCTGGCACACAGAATGTCCCCAAATATGAACTGATTTTCTGTTCAGCTTACATGAAAATTCATGTCAGGTGGCTACAAGCAAGCCAGCCATTTGTGTCTTTTGTAGCACTTGAACATTTCAAGGGAACAAGCCAAACACATATGCATTTTTCCAGGTTTCCAGGTACGTAGTCCATGCCCTCAGTAACCAAAGACCCATAATATTTAAAGTGTCTGACGCCACAACGGTGTAACGCTACCAGATGTTGTTTAGCCAATCAGGGGCAGTTGCTATGCTTGGTGTCAACAGCTATAACTGGTCTCAGAATGTTGGGGAGTGGGCAAGTAACGTAATTTTGTTCAAGTGAGAGGAAATTATCATGCAGATGGACACCTATTTTGTGTAGCTATTGTCCTTGCACACAACAGGTAGGCCTCCTGAAATGTTCTCAAAGCAATGGAGTAAACACTAACAACTCTTCTCGCCTCCAGCTAAGAGTAACTCCCTATAGGCACAGTAATTGCTCTAGGTTTAGGGTATGCAATTTACCAGCATGGCTTCCAGACAAGACTTTCAGTGACTCACATGTGGCTATCCAGCCCTTTGTGGGATATAGGGCCCTACCTCTCAGAAGCAGGACAGGAAAAGTCCCAGGGTAGTCCCCTTTGAGAAATGCACAAAGATTTGTGCACTAGCTGTTTCACTTTGTGAAGAAGCAACACTTTCAGACAACACTGATGCAGGGGTAGCACCAGAGCCAGTTGCTGAGGTGGGGTTTTTTCAGGTACAGTGATTGGGATGCAATAATCCCCAAATTTAGGGAAGGAGTAGTTTCTGCTAGGGGATGGGAAGATCCCTGTGCAAACCTTCTCACAGGGCACCAGTGTTCAATTAGTTCAGACAATACCAGGAAGGATGTGTGCTTATAGCTCTCACTGACGAGTACATGTGATTTCAACAGTGTCCCTAAAGGGCTTGGACTATGTCAGCACTGGTTCAGAAAAACATGAAGGTTAAACCTCATCAAAACATTGCATGATAGTGAGGTTTACGAATAGTACTTGCCCTGTATTAAATGTTACCCTGTTGCATGCCTTGACTGAGGTCATGTTTGACAACCCAGTTACTGCACCATTGTTTTTTATAGCTCCGACTTCAGAAAAAGTGAGGCTTAAGGCAAATTCAATTTCAAGTCTGGGGATTGCATTTGAGATTGTAGCTGTCCTACAGGATGCACCTGTTGGTCAGTTGGAGGTACCCACCTCACAGGTAGATTTCCTGGGGATGGATGGGGCCCCTGCACATATGATCTTAGTGGAGGTGTGTGTTCCTTTTGCATAGCCCAAGGGGCCCCTTGCTTTTTTTCTTCTAATGCTGTCTGAAGCCATCTAAGGAGGATTCAGCCACTCCCTGCTTTGTGTGCTATGTTTAAAATAAAAAAATAAAAACATTTTGACAGAGTTTTATTTTCTTCATTTACAGTGCAACCTCTGCTATTGCAATCCTGCCCTTGCATGAGGGAACAATACAACACTCTGGGTGGTTCTGTAGGGTTCACTTAGGAATGTTTTATTGATTCAACATAAGGGGTAAAAAACAAGTATGAATTGTTGTACCAAGTCATTCAACAATATAACTGAATAGGATTCTCTATGTGTGTGCATAAACAATAAAAATAGGTAGTTGGCACTCTTAATATATTTTCAATAAACCTGGTCACATATCAATTTTAATGTCTCTCAGGTTTATATAGTAATCCACAATGATTCTTTGTCCAAGTTGGTAGTTAGATACAGAGATGATGGTATATTCCGTCAACAAAGAGTGCTAATTAGGCATCAATTATTGTCTTCATCAGGACTTTCATAGAAACACTCAAGTCTTCCTGGTTAAAAGGACGCCTCCCAAACTTCCTTTACATCTCTGTGTGGGTATAGAAGAAACCTACCAATATGAATATAAGGAAAAGATACGATTCAAACTAATTTCACTTTTTAGCAGAAGTCACATCTCGTGATCAGTGTTTGTCAGGGGTAGGCCAATACAGCTGTTACTCCATCCTTCGTCCCACCTTTGGCAGGAAAACTCATATCTCCGTGTGTTTGCAAGGTTTCTTTGATGGAATACTATATATATATATATATATATATATATATATATATATATATATATATAAAATTCACTTAAAAAACCATAGGTTTCACACATGTTATAGTTAGCTGGACATTTCACTCCTAAAAAAACATTGAAATTCCCCCGTTACAGTCAGTTCAGATAACTATAACTCGCGCGCCCGCAATCCACTGCTCATGACGTCACATATTACATCACTCATGACATGGTCAGTGGCATCACTCATGACATCACTGATGACATCATCCATGTGATAGAGTAGCGGTCGCGCGAGTTATAGTTATCTGAACTAACTATAATGGGGGAATTTCAATGGTTTTTTACGAGTGAAATGTCCAGCTAACTATAACATGTGTAAAACCTATGGTTTTTTAAGTGAATTTGCAAGGTTTTTTAAATGCTAATTCCTAACTATAACGTGTGTGAAACCTATGGTTTTTTAAGTGAATTTGTAAGGTTTTTTAAATGCAAAGTTATGTATGTTTTATTATATTTTTTATATATTTTTTTTTTAAGGTTTTTCACCGTGCGCGCACGGTGCGCGCACTCTGCGATTTTTTTGAAAAAAAATAAAATGTTTTTTTCACCCTTCGGGGTCCTTCAGGGACCCCCTGACAAAGGCTAGGGGGTCAGGAACTCCCTACCCTGCCCCCTTTTCACGTTCTCCACCTTTCTTTTTCACTGTCACACACAAAAGACACAAAATGGCGGCCGACACTTCCTGATTTCGACCGATTCGAACGTTGACTGACATCGAACCACCAATTAGAATTACGCTCGGGCACAGCACCGTGCGCGCACGGTGCGCGCACGGTGTGCGCCTATAGATATTTATGTACTTTTAACTGCAATTTTCTCAGGAACTACTGAACAGATTGACTCCATATATGCAAAAGGCACATCCCTGACCTGAGGACTACCTCTTTGCCAAATTTCAAGTAATTCTGTTCAGCCGTTCGGGCTGTACCTTCGACTAAAGGTCCTATGGAAAAATGCATGGGGAAACGCGTTTTGGGACCCCCCTTTTTTCTCAGCCCCCGCTTGACGAATCACCCCGAGACTTTCAGGGTAGGAGCTGAGCGGAGCGCCCCATTAGTTTTGAAAATTTTGCAAGGATTCGTCAACCGGCGCCAAAGTTATTCAAAATAGAATTTTCAGATTTCCTATGGAAACACGGTCCTAACTATAACTATCTACTGGGGCCGCCAGTAGATAATATATATATTTATATATATATATATATATTTGCTCCCATGCACCTTTCGAAAACGGATCACTCGCTGGCGGGTGCTGCTCACACGGTGGTGCCCCGTGTAAAATATCTCGCTCCAAAGTTTTCCTCACTCCCGTCCGGGAAGAAGATAGCAGCACTCACGGGTTAGGTTGGTTACCAATTTTTATTTAGCGCTTCACAGACGCGTTTCGGGTCTTCCCTTCGTCAGTGTGTTGCATCACAGATACAGCGCGGCGCCATTTTATATACAAAAAATGCATCACATTATCCTTTACGGGCAATAAAAGCAACGAAGGACTATTTCCCACCAAGTTACTGTGGGCGCCATCTTTCAGTATGCACGTATTGCGTTCACACTAGTTTGTCAAATAAAGTTATATACAATATTTACAATATTTGCAACAGAATTATCGACAAAATTCATTATTTATGAAGTGTGCTTCCTCGTCAATTCATTACAAACGAAATTGAGATCTCGCCGTGGATCGGCATTTGTGGCTCCATAGAACCACCCTTAACCTCCTCACTTTAATAAATATATATATATATGTCTCTGTTCGCCGTGGAGGAGGTGCAGGGACAGCTTGTTACATTTCATATATATATATATATATATTCACTGAAAAAAACATAGGTTTCAGGGGTGTTATAGTTAGCTGGGGATTTCACTCGTACAAAACCATAGATATTCCCCCGTTATAGTTAGTTCTGCTAACTATAACTTGCGCCCCTGCAATGCACTGCTGATGACGTCACATATTACATCATTCATGACATGGTCAGTGACATCACTGATGACATCTCAAATGACATCACTGATGACATCATCCAGTGACTGTGTGTTTCTGTAAAGTTTAAATATGTTTAATATATATAGGGAAAGGTGTATTGAAGAATGAGTGGATGTATAAGTGTCTGAATGGATGATTTAGTAGGTGCGTGACTGACTCTATAAGTGAGTGATTAAACTTATCTTACTGAATGCATGGGTTAGTGACTAAACTGTGTGAATGTCTGTATCCGTCTGTCTGTTGATGTTTAAATGGCTACATGGGTTTGTGAATAGCTCTTGAGTGTCTATATGGGTTATTGATTGGTTGTCTGAGTATCTGTATGGGTGCCTCAGTGTTTATGTGGGTGGGGTGTGTGTGACTCTGTGCATAGATGTGTGAGTAGGTGATTCAGTGGGTGCATGGTTTCAAGAGTGCATCTGTGATGGACTGTATGGGTGGGTGAGTGTGTGTATGGGTGTGTTAGTGAGTGAATGTATATCTCAGTGGTACATCTGTGAGTAAGTACATATGTCAAAGGTAGTACATGTATGTGTTGGAGTATATAAATGGCTATAAGTGAGAGTGTGTAATTGTGAGAGTGGCTGTATGGATGAGTGTGTTCTTGTATCAGTGATTGTATAAGAGCGTAAGAATGTGCTAGTATTTGGATGAGTGATTGAGCTGGTGTGTGTATTACTGTATAGGTGAGTAAATGGCAGTGTGATTAATTATTTGCATGACTGACTAGGTGTGTGAGTACCTCTATGGATGAGTGGTGGTGTGTGAGTGTTTATCTAGGTGTATGAGTGCATATGATAGTCCTGTACTGAGTGACGATAAGTATGAGTGACTGTACAGATGAGTGAGTGGATGTGTGTGTGTAGACCTAAGAATCAGTGAGTGGATATGTAGTTATTGGTATTGGAGTGTCTATAGTTTTGAGAATCGTAGTCTCTAATTTCAAGTGGGTGTATCAAAAGTTATATTAGGGTGTGAGAAGATGCATGAAATTATTACATGGATGATGTCATCAGTGATGTCATCAATGATGTCACTGACCATGTCATGAGTGATGTAATATGTGACGTCATCAGCAGTGCATTGCGGCGGCGCAAGTTATAGTTAGCAGAACTAACTATAACGGGGGAATTTCTATGGTTTTGTACGAGTGAAATGTCCAGCTAACTAGAACACCCCTGAAACCTATGGTTATTTCAGTGAATTTCTAAGGTTTTTTCAAATGCTAATTTCTAACTATAACGTCCCTGAAACCTATGGTTTTTTCAGTGAATTTCAATGCTTTTTTAAATACTAATTTTTAAGTATAATAGTAGTTATACCTATGTTTTTGTACTGAATTTAAACTGTTAATTTGTAAATATATTATTTATTAAACAATATTATATACTTTTCTGAAATTTTTTTTATTTTTTATTTTAATATATTTATATTATTTTCTTCTTTAAAAAAAAAAAAATTCCGGAGTCGCGCACCCAAAGCGTACCTAACACGACGGGTGCGCGTATTAAAGCCGCCATATTGGAAAAGTCGTGAAGAATCAGCGTACGGTTCTGCGACGGGTGCGTGTTTTCCAGTTACGTGATATAGTATAATATTACGTGTTGTGCGCGATAGGTATGTGACCAATGCGAGACCCCTGCTCCCGCTAATTCGCGACACATGCGCATTACGGTACGCGACGCTTGCGTGGTGGCGTGCCCCGCATGACGTCATATGTGGGACTCGCTGGCTGCACGGTTCCCGCGAAAGTTTTTATATATTAAAATGATATGTAAGTGTCTTTAATGTACATATTAGGGCAAGAGATTATCTAAGGTATTTATAAAAATAATAATTCTACGTGTAATGAACTAATATTATTTTTAAATATATTTTAGCGGAGTCGCGTCGGATGCGTTCTTCATGAGCGCAGGGTGCGCGACTCCCATGTGACCTTAAAAAAAAGGATTTGATTGGTTCATAACATCTCCAACTGTAACTATTGATGGACCCCACCCATTTTAATCATTCTTCTTGGACCATCTTCAGAGAAGCATCTCTTCCGCAACTTGAATCTGTTTGGATTTTTTTTGTGTTTTTTGGGAAGTCTGTACAAAAATGGCATCTGGAGAGGAGCATCAGGTACTACTTCTTTCTGAAGAAGAAGTGTTGGAGGAAGACCCACCCAAGAAGAGACCAGAGTCTGTTGTCTGGAAATTCTTCACTTTTCCAGATGGAGAGAAGAAGGTGAATGCAAGAAAGGTGGCATGCTTGCTGTGTGGGAGGGTCCTGTCGCGAGGCAGTGAAGAGAAATACTCCTGTGGTACAGCAAGTATGTACAAGCATTTGCGCACCATTCACCCCCGGAATCTTGCTCGGGAGGAAATGAGGTGAGCTGCGGAAAATCCAGCACCAGCAGTTGCTAGCACCTCAGGAGAATCACAACCAACACCTCCTATGGACATTAGGGCAGAATTTGCATTTTTGGAACAGCACTGTGTGAATTGCAAAAAGATTATCTGCTACGGCAAGCAGTCGGTGGATGCAGTTTGTGCTGTCCAACGCAACCACCGTTGTTAATTTTGTTGTTGTTGTTGTTGTTTTTGGAATGAAAACTAATTCCAAAAGTTACCTGTTTATTTTGTTCCTTTTTTTGTTCAGTGTTTGAAAAAACACCAAAAAAATACAAAATTGTTCAAAAAATCCAAAAAAAGAAGAAACAAAAAAGAAGAAAAAAAAAGTTCTTGTCAGAACTACCTTATCTGGTTAAAAAAAGAACTATAAATGCATGGTAATGTGTTAAAGTTTGGTTGAATATATGTGTAGAGCATGATGGACTGAAAGAATGCATTAGTAGTGTATGGTGAATGTATAGGGGCAGATGTATGAGGAAGTGCTGTAGTGTGGCACTACAAGTCTTTTTGCTGTACTGCGCTGCAGCACTTCTGATGCACAGAGATGCAACATATTTACATGAATATGTCGCAACTCTGTGCTTCCCTCTGCACTGGTGCACAAACTGTAGCCATGTGCTGGCACAGGTACCCTTGCACCATGGTGCAAGGATGCCTTCATCATCGGGAGATTGTTTTTGTGCAGGAAGGGACACGTTCCTGTACAAAAACAATCACTGAAGGCATTTTCCTCCTTCAATGTGTGGTGTAGAAAGCAGCACACATTGAAAGAGGAAAAAATGAGGAGAAATGAAAACCTTTCTCCTCGTTGCGTCTTGCTACGCCACCTCTAGAGTGGTGCAGCATTCACACACATGTCTAGATTTATCATTTCTTGTAAATCTAGTGATATGTCTTGTTCCATGGGTGTTGTGTGGGAACATACATAGCAACAGCCATGGAACGCCCCTTCAACAGAAAGTGTTGCGTATGAAGGGGCTGTATTTACAAGGAGAGGAAAAGCCATGCAGGGTGGCTTTTCCTCTCCTTGTAAATATGGAGCTACCCCCAGCACCACCATTACGTCACACAGAGTAATACGATAAGTACATAGTGCTGGATGGATGATTGAGGAAGTGCATAGCAGTAACAGGAGGATTGCTAGACTGCATGGGTAGTACCTTAGTATTTACAGGAGTGTTCCAATAGTATGTATGTGGTTAGAGGTGTGCATGCATAGTGCAGTGAATACTGTTGGTGTACTTGTGTTAGTGGCTAGGCCACTCTATATGTATATCTTTAGTCAGGATAATTACAAGAGTGGAGAGAGAGGCAGTGTGATTGGAGCACTGCATGAGTCATTGTCCAAGTGCATACATAGTGACGGAGTAGGTAGAGTGCTGGTAGTTGACAACAGGGTGAGTTTATAAGTGCTTGTGTTTTGGCACAGATATTAGATAAGGGCATGGTTCTGTGAGGATGATTGCAAGAGTGGAGAGAGAGTGACAGAGTGATTGGGGCACTGCATGAGTACTACTCAGATTATTACAGGAGTGAATCAGTAGTCTACATGGGGTTGGAGGCCTGCATTCATTGTGCACATGTAACTGTAGCACAGTGTCTTTTCATGCCTGAATCATTGTACAAGTGAACACACAGTGACTGAGTAGGAAGAGTGCTGGTAGCTGACACCAGGATGAGTTTATAAGTGCTTGTGATTCAGCACAGAGATTAGATAAGGACATGGTTTTGTCAGGATGATTGCAAGAGTGGAGAGAGAGTGACAGAGCCTACATGGGGTTAGAGGCCTGCATACATTGTGCACATTTAACTGTAGCACAGTATCTCGTCATGCCTGAATCATTGTACAAGTGACAGTGTCTGGGTAGATAGAGTGCTGGTAGTTGACAGCAGGGTGAGTTTATAAGTGCTTGTATTTTGGCTCAGACATTAGATAAGGACATAGTTCTGTCAGGAAGATTGCAAGAGTGGAGAGAGAGTGACAGAGTGATTGAGGCACTGCATGAGTACTACTTAGATTATTACAGGAGTAAATCAATAGTCTGCATGGGGTAGGGGCCTGCATAGATTGTGCACATTTGACTGTAGCATGGTGTCTCTTTATGCCTGAGTCATTGTACAAGTAGATGGACAGTGACTGGGTAGATAGAGTGCTAGTAGTTGACAGCAGAGTGAGTTTATAAGTGCTTGTGTTTCGGTACAGAGATTAGAAAAGCACATGATTCTCTCAGGATAATTGCAAGAGTGGACAGAGACTGATAGTGTGATTACTGAACTGCATGGCTATTACTTGGATTTTTGAAGGAGTGAATCAGTAGGCTGCAGGGAGTTATGGGACCGTATACATTGTGCACCTTTACCTACATACTAACTACGAAATTAGACATTATAGAACAACAAAAGCACTTCTCATGCACTTATAAAATCACATATTCACTAACTTTGGACTCTTCTAATCTATCAGGTACCTCTCATTAATTCAGTAAATATAGATACAACTATATAAATACAATCTAAACAAATACATGACTCATGACATACTATCTACTTAAGAAGACAACTACTACATACCAGAAAGAGGAAAATCTAGTGGTTTTGTTTTCAACTACATGTTGCCAGTTAAACGTATAAATATGCAACATCATCGAACTGCACCTCTCAACAGACTTAATTAAGAAGAGTAATCAACAACACATTTTTTTATGAGGATTTCTAAAACCACACAAACTGTACAAACTAATAACAGAATTATAATCAATAACACCTTATATGATCAATTTGCAAACAGCACAGTTGTACCTCATTTTCCCATACTACCTATTATAATGCCATTTTATTAAACTATACCTTTTTACTAAAAACAATATGCACGCCTAATAAACTGCACCTTATATAAACATTTTTGAAAATACACATTCTTCATGCATATTTAACCAATTAATAATAAATTAGAAGCATTATTCAACTATATCTTTCAAGACACCTAATAATATATATATAAGTACGCATACTATTTTTTAAACAAAGTTCAAATACAATAGAAATTATTCCAATATATATTTGTACATTTCATAAATTAATTTAACCAGCAGTTTCATTTAAATGTCAAATCTATATTACATAAATCTCTTAAAAATATAACTCACCTTTTAAATAAATCTGTTGAATGAAAAATCTCACACACTCAGCCAGGATTTTCTTTTTCACACAGAAAATGTTTATGAGCACACTCTTCAATGTAAAACCAGTAATGGCAAACATTCCCTCTAATTTTCCATACATATACACATAACCCACAAATGACATTGCTTCCCAGTGTTTTTCAAATTGAAAAATGATTTTCCATTGGTCACAGAGAATAATACTTTTCAACTGACATCTTCACCCCTTGTCCTTAATATCATTTCCATGGCAACAGGTTCTACAACATTCAACTTAGCTGCCAGGTCACAGGTTCACCACACAATGTTGCAAATGACAACAGCAGGCGTGGTTGGCTTTGCAAAGCATGCCCTTATCCTTTCTGCTGTACCTTTCAAACATTTCAAATTAACCAATAAGAAACATGCTTTCTAAACAAAGTAAAATGCACCCTATATTTGAATGTAGAGTGTTCTTAAACAGCCAATCAAATCTCTACTTTCTTAAAAACAGCATGTTGTCCACCATTATAGATAGATTTCATTGTACCACCTGCCTACCTCAGGTACAGACATCTTCTGATTACCTACAGAGATCCCTTCAAGATGCTTTCAGTGTGGATTGTTGGGCACAGCTATGTTTTCTGGTGCAAAAGGTATGCTGAAAGCAGAGGTCTTGACAAAGACTTAGCTTTGCAAAATGTACATAATAAATGGATTGGACAGAGAGGATTGAAGTGGCACCAATTGATGCCATTGGTTAAAACCTTTATGCACTTCCAACCCCCTGACCTCATTATTGTGCACTCTGGTGGCAATGACCTAGGCACATTGACTGGGGTAGGTCTGGAATTGCTAATGAAAGACACCTTTGCAGAATTGATGTTACTTTTTCCCCAAACTGCCTTTGTGTACTCTAACATATGCAAAAACAACAGTTGATGGATAGAATGCAGAACAATGTTATACATCCACCCCAGTACAGAGATCTGGGCCTAAATTCACAGTTTTCTTGCTCACCATGCCATTCCAGTTTGAACCCAGCCATATGCAAATCAGTCTTGGGCACAGGGTCAAGACTGATTTGCATATGGCCAGGGACATGCAGCTCCGCGTGTGGAAAAGCAATTCTGCTTTGGATTTTGGAAGAGAGAGCATGTTTCCCTGCCCCTTCTTCCAAAATCCAAACCAGAGTTTGCTCTGGTAGGGCGGGAGATGTGCTCCCGCTCTACAATAGCAAACAGCAGTGGTCTGGGGGTGGGCACCCCGGGACACTGCAGGAGCCGGCTCTGGGGGGTGGCAGTCCCCAGGGCCTTTGAAGGGTCCAGGAGGGGGGCCCCATGGCCCCCCTCACATCTTTTGCAAAGCCCCGGGGAAGTGGTGGTCCCCGGGGCTCGGGGGTCCAAAATGGACCCCCGCATTTTAACAGTTGGTGCCCTGAGGAGGAGGTGGTCCCCGGGGCATGTGGTGGGGCTGGAGCCCCCTCACACATTTGTTTGTTTTTTATTTTAAAAAATAGAGTCCCGGGGAGGTGGCGGTCCCCGGGCTGCGGGGGCCTCCGCGGGCCCCCGCTTTACATTTTCCAAATCCTCCCGGGACCTGGCCCACCCAGGGGGTTAAAAATAACGATGCGAGAAGATACCCGCTTCTTTTTAAAAAAAAATATTCGCCTGGATCTGCGCTCCCAGCGTGCATTCTGCTCTTTTAAAAAAAAAATTATTTTGAGCAGGCCTAGGGGGTCAGGGTGTTTCTACCCTGCCCCCTTTTCTTCTTTGGCACCTTTGTTTCCCTGTTTATTTCTGACGCGCTTCTACCGAGTCACAAAATGGCTGCCAACGCTTCCTGGTTTGGAGAGTTGACAAAGCAAAAACCAAAGGAAGTGATGGACGGAGTGTTGAACATTGCAAGCACTCACCCCCAGTCATCCGATCTGGGTTTAATCCATCACCGTTCTTTAGCCCACTCTGCCACCCCAGTTCAGACATGGCCATATGCAAATCAGTCTGACCCTGTGCCTTATGGGAACAGTCCAGCCCGAACTGCCAAGCCATGTCTTCCCTGGACCGGAAACAAGCTTCCTAGGACCGGTTTCTGGCATTTCAGCCGTCTTCAGCCAGGCTTGCTTGAATCCAGTGGCAAAGTGAGCAAGGGACTCACGTCTGAGCATACCCTGCCAACTTATGGCGAACAAAGCAAAAACCAAAGGAAGCTTGTTTCCGGTCCAGGGAAGACATGGCTTGGCAGTTCGGGCTGGACTGTTCCCATGAGGCACAGGGTCAGACTGATTTGCATATGGCCATGTCTGAACTGGGGTGGCAGAGTGGGCTAAAGAACGGTGATGGATTAAACCCAGATCAGTTGACTGGGGGTGAGTGCTTGCAATGTTTAACACTCCGTCCATCATTTCATTTCCATAGGTTTCACACATGTTATAGTTAGCTCGACATTTCACTCGTAAAAAACCAATGAAATTCCCCCGTTATAGTTAGTGAAGGCAACTATAACTCACGCGACCGCAATCCTCTGCTGATGACGTCAGATATTACATCACTGTATTTAGACACTTATTTACCCATGTCTTCTTCCATTAATCTTTAGCTATACATATATTACAAATATTTATTCTTCATAAAGACACATATGTCATCAGTGATGTAATATCTGACGTCATCAGCAGAGGATTGCGGTCGTGTGAGTTATAGTTGCCTGCACTAACTATAACGGGGGAGGAGAGGAGCCAAGATGGCGACCGGAGCAGTCGCTTGAGCGCCCGGCTCCGTCGGCCCTTGGCCTCGGACTATCATCCTGATTCCTATCCTTGCCGATTTTCGAGGTGCAACGCGTGCGACGACGCGCTGACTGCGCCGCCGCTTTCCCGAAGTCTTAGCCCGCCCGGATGCCGGAGTTTTTGGTGCCTTTGTTCCCCGCCCTGGACCCTTGCTCTACTGTGGCCTCGGCCGGCCCCCTGGAATCGTTGCAGTCACCGGACCCGCTGGTGCAAATCTGAGCCCGAGGTCCCGATCCCGCCTCACGCCACGCACGGTCGCCAGAAGAGCCGGGAGAGAGACGCCCGGACACCTCCTGTACCCTGCATCTGATGGGCTGGAGCCAGAGGGTAAGCCCCGGTGTGGCGGGTCTCCTACCCCGCTCTGTGGACCACGCTGTAGAAGGCTGCAGACCCCCTTCTTCTATGGTCTAGTCGGCTGCAAAGAGAGCCTGAGGGAGGGGAAGAGACTGCTAGCTTTCACCTGTTGCGGCGCAGACCTGTTGGGAATTGCCTCCTTGTCACGATCCCCCCCCTGGCCACGGTACCGTTCAACGGTAAAACATGGCGCTGATTGCCTGCTCGCTGCTGGGGGGTGATGCTCCGGTCTCGCCCGCTGCCCGCTTCGCCCTCCCTCTACCAGACTCCAGCTCCCCAGTGCCGTCCCGGATTGCTGCCGTTGGGGGGACGCAGCTTCCGCTGACATACGGCTCCGTTCTGGCTGCCCTGCGGGACTTTCGTCTGCAATTGTGTGTCGGCTTGCAAACGCTGAGTGAGCGGTTCGACTCTACACTGTCTGCTGCGGGCCGTGAGCGCCCCGTTTGTGATCAACAAGACGTGAGTCTGCCAGTGCTGTGGTCCTCCTGCGGGGAAGCAACGACTGGGTATAACGGTGCTACACTGGTGTCTGCATTTGGCTTTCCCGGCGCTCAGGATCAATCGCTCTCCTGCTCAATGGCAGATACTTTGTTTCCCCGGTCATTGCTGCCTGCTTTGTTGTTGCCTGCCTCACCGTGCCCGCAGGAGTTTCCAGCTGAACTACACCTGGCGACCTCGAGGAACTGTTCACGGTGGCCTACGACTCCTTTTATGTGGAACTCATGTACTTTACAAGCCAGGTCTGGATTTTATATGGTGTGCAAGGGGACCTCAATAGATGATCGGCGGCCATTTTGTGACTCTACTTCTCCATCTTCTCCCAAGTGGCCATATTGTCTTTGTCTGTTCGGGATGCGGGGCATTCACGAGGGGGCGGGTCTAATCGTACGCCCGCGATCGGGCCAGGGCTAGATTACTTTCTATCATCATGGCTTCACGGCCGGGCTGGACTGGGACTGGAATTGTCTACTTATGTTGTGCGCACTCGTCGCGATCTGTCTGCCTTCATTTCCGTGGTGTTACATGCTATCTTCCCACGACCGCCTTTGGGTGTAGTGGGGTTTCAGTGTGTGGAGGCTTGGTTGGCCGGTGGTGTCGGGCGCTCCTGAGGATACGTGGGCTCCTCCCCGCCTCCTTTCTTCTTTCTTCTCTTAGTTTCTTTACTCTATTCCTACTTTCTCTCTCGTCTATATTTCGGGTTCATTGGGCGACAGGCACTATGCTGGGGGGGGGGTAGGCCATAGCCTCCGCATTGGTGTAGGGTGGGGGGGTAATTTACTGTTTCTTTTTTAGTTCTATGGGCCTCTTTCTTTCATGTCTCTGCGCTATACTTGTTTCGATTCGGGGTCCGGGTGTGGGGTGGATTGAGTGGGGGCGGCTTTTAGGGGGTGCGTATTTACTACTGTGATGATCCTGTTATCTAATTGCATCGCCTTACTGTATGAGATTTTCTATGGCTGTTTTAATGATGCTGCTGCTCTCCAGTGTATGAAGCCGACTTGCGGACTCGAATCTCCTTGTTTCTATCCTTTACTGACTTTTTTCCCGATAAATTTTTTTTTGAAAACCTTAAAATTAACCTTCACTTCTCCTTCCCCCGGTGTCAAGGATCCCTCCAGTGTATGAATCCTGAATCGTTGCTAATCTTGACCTTGACGCACAGGGGATGTATTGTTTGTCTCTGTGCTCAACCGTATTGTGGCCGGCCTGATGGTTGTAGGCCCGTATTTGTTCTTTTACTATGCACAAATAAAGGTTTTTAAAAAAAAAAAAAAACAAAAAAAAAAAACTATAACGGGGGAATTTCATTGGTTTTTTACGAGTGAAATGTCCAGCTAACTATAACATGTGTGAAACCTATGGTTTTTTAAGTGAATTTGCAAGGTTTTTTAAATGCTAATTCGTAACTATAACGTGTGTGAAACCTATGGTTTTTTCAGTGAATTTGTACGTTTTTTTAAATGCTAAGTTACGTATTTATTGATTAATATTTTTTTCAGGTTTTTCACCGTGCGCGCGCTGTGGGCGCTCGGTGCATTTCGCGCACCGAGCACCCATGGTTCGCAGTTTGAAAAATTATTTTTTTTTTTTCTCCCTTGGGGGTCCTTCTGTGACCCCCTGACCAAGGCTAGGGGGTCAGGAACTGTCCACTCTGCCCCCTTTTCACGTTCTCCACCTTTTTTTTTTCACCCCCTCAGACTGCGAGAGACAAAAAAGCGGCCGAGACTTCCTGGTTTCGACCGATTCGAATGTTTACCGACATTTAACAACCAATCAGAATTGAGCTCGCGCACGGCAGGGTGCGCGCACAATGCGCGCACGGTGCGCGCGTATAGATATTGATATGCTTTGAAATGCTATTTTCTCAGGAAATACTGAACAGATTTACACCAGACCTGCAAAAGGCACTTCCTTGACCTTATGGCTACCTCTCTGCCAAATTTCACGTAATTCTGTTCAGCCGTTCGGGCTGTAGCTGCGACTAAAGGTCCTATGGAAAAATGCATGGGGAAAACGCGTTTTGGGACCCCCCCTTTTTCTCGGCCGCCGCTTGATGAATCACCCCGAGACTTTCAGGGTAGGAGCTGAACGGAGCGCCCCATTTGTTTTGAAAATTTCACGAGGATTCGTCAACCGGCGCCAAAGTTATCCAAAATAGAATTTTGAGATTTCCTATGGAAACTAGGTTGTAACTATAACTATCTACTGGCGACCGCCAGTAGATAATATATATATATATATATATATATATATATATATATATATATATATATATATATATATATATATATATATATATATATATATATATATATATATATATATATATATATATATATATATATATATATATATATATATATATATATATATATATATAATGTAACCCAATCCCGATAATAATGGAGGCTGTCTAGCCGGGCGGTCCTTGCTGGGGCAATCGGCAGCCCCAAATATGTAACGCCAGCCAATTTCAAAATCCGAAATCAAAGCACGGACACCAAGGAGAATTGCAATGTGAGTCGGTTTAATCGCTGCAACCAAAACAACGCGTTTCAGCTTTCGCCTTGTTCACGTCAAGCGTACAGTGATTTCAATAAAGTTTAAGTATCTTACAAAATGATTGACACAAAGGAAGGGCTACTCAAAACATAAAGATCAGGCTTATGAAGAGTGGCAGCCATCTTAACACTGTAAAAATTAAATAAACAATCAAATAAACAATGCTACTGCTCAAACCATGTCAAAAGATTTAGACAGAAATAAAGGTCAAAATCCAAACCAGACAAACGAACAAACCAGCGCCCCAGTGGGCGTAATGCATCAATCCATAATGATTAGATATATCACATAATGCCGTAAATCCGTAATGTCTGCTTACAAATCAAGTTGCAGATATAGCCCAAGTGGGCCAGAGCAGCACCCTATTGTCCATGGAGATAAAGTATATACATAACAACATAATTACTTGAAATCCACAATGACCTGTTCTGCGCTTCGTGGCCACTTCCTAGAAGAATACAATAAAATGTGTCAAAATCTAAAATTACAGTTAACAGCAATCACAAACATTTACTAAATGCACAAGACAAAGTCATTCTATTTAGTCTGCAGGTGTACTGATAATTCCTCACTGGAATTAAGCCCTCTAGGAGACATTGTATCAAAGTTCACTATGTATCTGGATTCAAGTTGTCTGAGCTGGAGTAGTTTATTACCACCCCGTACATTGTCAAAAACTGCATCAATCACTACCATCCTGAGTGCTCCCTCATCCTGTTGATGTTGCTCAAAAAAGTGTCGGGCCACAGGGTACTGCCTGTTATTGTGGCGAATGGCCCTGACATGCTCAAGTACTCTCTTCTTAGCACGGTGAATAGTACTGCCTATGTATGCTTTTTTACATGGGCATGTCAGGGCATACACACAATACATGGTATTGCATGTGAGGGCTTTCCTGATTATAAATTCCTTACTCATACTGGCAAATAGTACTCCAGTGCAGTCTGAGCTATTTTTACATGCTTTGCAGTTCTTACAACATCGGAAACCCGGGCGGCCGCCCATATTAGGTTTAGGAGAGTCAGTAATTATGTTAGGGCTAAGCTCATCTCTGAGCGATTTACTTTTCTGAAAAGTGACTTGTGGATGGCTTTTAAGATGTTTCTGCAAGTTGCTATCAGTGAGCAGCACATGCCAATACTTGTTGAGAATATGGCGTACGTCTTGTGCTTGTCCTGAATATTTCGTGATAAAACGCAAATTATCAGGTTCCACTGAATGTTGAACAGGATGTAATAGGTCCCTACGTGCCATTTTATCCACTCTCTTACAGGCCTCATTGATGGTTTTATTTTGATACCCTCTGTCTTTGAAACGTTGAATCATTATGTCTTTTTCCTTGAGGAAACTGTCTTCGGAGCTACAGTTGCGTTTCGCACGTAAGAGTTCTCCATAGGGAATGCTATACACTAGCTTTGGGGGGTGTGCACTGGATGCATTCAATATACTGTTCCCTGCAGTTTTCTTGCGATACAAATGAGTATGCATATATTGATCTTTAATTTCTACAACAATGTCAAGAAATTCCTCAGAGGTCTTGCTGATGTTCGCAGTAAACACCAGATTGTAAGAATTGTTGTTAAGCTTCTTGACAAATGCAGTGATCAGTGATGTCATTTGAGATGTCATCAGTGATGTCATGAGTGATGTCAGTGACCATGTCATGAGTGATGTAATATGTGACGTCATCAGCAGTGCATTGCGGGCGCGCGAGTTATAGTTAGCTGAACTAACTATAACGGGGGAATTTCATTGGTTTTTTACGAGTGAAATGTCCAGCTAACTATAACATGTGTGAAACCTTTGGTTTTTTCACTGAATTTGCAAGGTTTTTTAAATGCTAATTCCTAACTATAACATGTGTGAAACCTATGGTTTTTTCAGTGAATTTGCAAGGTTTTTTAAATGCTAATTTCTAACTATAACGTGTGTGAAACCCATGGTTTTTTCAGTGAATTTGTATGGTTTTTTAAATGCTAATTCTTAGCTATAACATATGTGATTCCCATATTTTTTTTTATTGATTTTTTTTTTTTTTTTATAAATTCTTATATTAAATGTGTTTTTTTTTAAAAAAACCAAGTTTTTTTTAAAACTTTTTATTCTCTTAAAACACTATGTTTTTTTTCTTTAAAATCTGCAATATTGCAAGATTTTCTTTTTTTTTTTTACCAAACAGGTAAGATATATTAGTATAACTTTGAAAATATTTTTTTTTTTTTTTTTTTTTTTTTAGTGCGCGTACGGTAAGCTCACGGTAAGCGTACGGTTTACGCAATGTCCGTAATTTATCTACGCTGTTTGCGTATAGTTACGCAATTTGCGTAGCCGCGCGTACTGCGCATGGGGCGCGTACGCGTGTACGCTACACGCGCACGTTACGCGGAAGTGTTGGGGAGTGACTGTTATGCGCATGCGCGCGAGCGCGTGTCTTTTTTACGCGCATGCGTACTTTTGCCGTAAGCGCACCGTAAGCGCACCGTAAGCGTACGGTTGGTCATGTGATCATGAAACACAACTTTTGATTGGTTGAAACTACTTTCAGTTCTAGAACTCTCCTACACCACACCCATTCCCCTCATTTCTGCTTGTGATCCCTTAGGAGAAGGAGCTGGGTTGTCTTTGTGATACGATGGCAGAACAGCAGAGCCCTTCTGAGAGTGAGGCTAGCAGCACTACCTTGAGGCAGAGAGCGAGGAAACAAAAGACCTCTTTCATATGGGAGTATTTTTCTTTTCCAGAGGGCCAGCAAAAGGTAAATGCACCCTTAGTGACTTGTAAGCTGTGTGGCCGTGTACTTTCAAGAGGGAATCCCGACAGGAAGTATTGACTTACTGAAGGTAACCCTTCAGTAAATCAACCAAGCACATCCACAGCAGCTCAGCCTGGACCATCATCTGCAGTGCCGAGTCCTTCTTCTGCAGGTCAGGTGAGCCCTTCATCTGTGGGGGGAGCATCTCCTTTTTCTTCTCCTCAGGAAATTAACCCTCGGTTTCTGAGGGTTGAAATACGGTGCGCCACTTGTCATGATCTAATTTGTTATAGGGAGACCAGTATTTCCCTAGTGAACAATAAAATAGATCAGCACACTTGTCGTACCGTCTAATATTCCCATTCTTTCTTTCCTCTGTCCCTGCATGAACACAACGGCTCTTTTATGAGCCAACCTTACCTTTCATCTATTTTTTATATATGTTTTTAAAACTTTTTTTTGTTTTTTTTTTTACCGTACGCGTACGGTACGCGTAATTATTATTTTTTTTTTAAAAAACACTAAAAATCAATTATCACATTACAAGGTCCTTGAGAGACTACAAAGAAAAACTGAAAATGTGATTGTGGAGAAGTGGAAAAAAGGGACCATGATATTTTTGACTTACCATACCCACTCAAAAAAATATTTATTCACTTAAATTTTTTTTTAATTGCTTTCAAAATGGTTCTAGTTTTCGAAAATTATCTATCTCAATCTGAAAAAAAAGAAAAAAGTATTAATATTTAATAAAACATTTTATAATACAGTACACATATTTACATATTTTTCAAAAAAAAATGTTGCCTTTTTTTTGCTGTTTTCAAAACGAAATTTCTTTGCCAATTTGAAAGCACACTTACTACTCTTTTTTTGGGCAAGTGATAAACACTTTTACAGACTGACACATTATGAATCCACTTTTCAGATTCTTAAAAAAGCACATGTCCAAACTGCTTTTTCAGACCAGCACCATGTGTAACCTGGTTGTCTGCCTACACTCCAGCAAGGGCAACCAGCCTTAGTGATGCTGAATGTATTTGCATTACTGACTGAAACCTCAAACCCCACTCGCTTGTGAATACTGTGCATGATTCCACAGGGTAAGCAGCTGGGTGTGTGCTAAGAGTCTGCTTCTGCACCAAAAAATGGCTCCCCCTTTCCATCTAATGCAACTGTGAAATCACCAGAGCAATACGCAATAAATCTCTGCCTGTAATTCCTATATGCACACACAGTCATGTTTTCACATTAGTCACAAAACAAAATTTCTTTGCCAATTTGAAAGCACACTTACTACTCTTTTTTTTGGCAAGTGATAAACACTTTTACAGACTGACACATTATGAATCCACTTTTCAGATTCTTAAAAAAGCACATGTCCAAACTGCTTTTTCAGACCAGCACCATGTGTAACCTGGTTGTCTGCCTACACTCCAGCAAGGGCAACCAGCCTTAGTGATGCTGAATGTATTTGCATTACTGACTGAAACCTCAAACCCTTAAAGTATTCTTTATTTTTACCAGTACACCTTAATTTATGGTGAAAACATAGTCCATATTATTTTACATGTTCTTCACATTTAAATTTCTCCCAAAACAGAAAATAATAAACACAACTTCAACAAAAGGAATCCCATTTCTATTATTCATTTCTTAATTTACCATATACATCCCCTCTCAAACTCTAAACTCACCTTTAAAATTAGTTAGTTGTGAAAGAAATGTGGCACTCAAACAGCAGATTATCAGAGCCAGGATCTCTGTTCTTTACACCTCTCTCCTCTCAGCAGAACCAGATAATGGCAAACTTTCCCTCTCTTTTTCCACACATATACATGTTAGTTTCAAATCTCAGTGCTTCCCCCTTTTTTTCAAATGTAATCACACATTTCTATTGGTTGAAAACCAACCCTTTTCAAAAAGTACCCTTCCCCCAACTTGACTTCTGCCTAGTACCCTTCCCCCAACTTGACTTCTGCCTGCTACCATAGCAACAGCTCATGGAACACTGCTGTGTGGAGTTAGGTCAGAAGTTCACCAAACAATGTTTCAATTCCACAGAGCAAGAGTGCTTGACTTTTCAAACCTAACAGCAAATCCATAGTACTGTTCTTTGGTAATACATTTTTCTGTACCAATACAAAACCTGCTTCTATTAATTTACACATACAGCCTAGTTTTTATTCTAGAATGGTATGAAACAGCCAATCAGTTCTTTTTTTATTAAAAAAATATGTATGCCTCCATTTCCAAACTTTCTTTTCATATTGCCATTCTACTGAAAGACACCTCCTGAGTGCATCCAGTTCTCCTTTGAAGATGTTCACAGTGTGGATTGTAGGGCACAGCTATGTCTTCTGGAGTGAAAAGTATGCAGAGAAAACAGATATGGTGAGAGACCTTGCTTTGCCAAATGTAGACATTAAATGGATTGGTCAGAGAGGGTTAAAGTGGCACCAATTGATGCCATTGGTGAAATCCTTCATGCACATCCAACACCCTGACCTCATAATAGTGCACTGTGGTGGCAATGACCTAGGCACTTTGACTGGGGTTGGTCTGGAAATGCTTATGAAGGACACCTTTGCACAACTGTTTTCACTTTTCCCTAAAACTGCCTTTGTGTTTTCTAACATATGCCAAAGGCAAAAATGGAACTGGTCCAATCATTTCTGTCCGCAGATTGACAAAGCAAGAAAGCACGTCAACAAATCTGTTTCTGCTTTCCTCCGTGACTATGGTATGGGTTCCATTTACCACAACAACTTGCGTTACGACATGCAAGACATTTATAGAGGAGATGGTGTGCACTTCAATGATGAAGGGAACAGAGTCTTCCTCTTGAACCTTAGACTCTGCATCGGTACTTACTTGTAGGTACCACTAAAAAATCATTTCATAAACACAACGGCTCTTTTTAGAGCCCCCTAATATCTAAACACTTAAATCTGAATTTCATTTATTTTTTTATTTTTTTTTTCTACCGTACGCTTATGGTAAGCTTACGGTACGCGTACCCCGCGATTTTTTTTAAAATCAATAAATGTTGTCTTTGTACTTTTCTGTCCTTCTTTGACCCCCTTACAAATGTAAGGGGGTCTGTAACTCTCCTCCTTGCCCCCTTTTCAAGATATCACTCTTTTTTTTTCTGAGTGAAACACACGAAATGGCGGCCGCCGCTTCCTGGTTTCGACCGATTCGAATGTTTACTAAGATCTAAGAGCCAATCAGAAACGCGCTCGCGCACGCCACCGTACGCGTACGGTAAGCGTACCGTAAGCGCACCGTAAGCTGGCTCAGATATATATATTGATTTAAAGGATATTTTCTCAGAATCTACTGAACAGATTTACACCAAACCTACAAAAGGCACTTCCTTGACCTGAGGACTACCTCTCTGCCAAATTTCAAGTAATTCTGTTCAGCCGTTCGGGCTGTAGCTGTGTCTAAAGGTCCTATGGAAAAATGCATGGGAAAAACGCGTTTTGGGACCCCCCTTTTATCTCAGCCCCCGCTTGACAAATCCCCCCGAGACTTTCAGGGTAGGAGCGGAGCGTAGCGCCCCACCTATTTTGAAAAATTCGCGAGGATTCGTCAGCCGGCGCAAAAGTTATTCCAAATAGAATGTTGCGGATTTCCTATGGAAACGTGGTCCTAACTATAACTACCTACTGGCGACCGCCAGTAGGTAATATATATATATATATATATATATACATAAATATATATTATATATATAAATATATGTATATATATATGTGTGTGTGTGTGTGCGTGTATATATATATCTCTGAATCAGAAATGCGAGTACTTGAGGCTAGGTCAATACTAGATAAACCCTCCCCAGGGGAAGAACTGATTTTTTTGTGCGAAGAGAGGAGAGCAACTCTCAGACCAAGAGCGCAAAAAAACTTCTCGGGACAAGCGCCAACTTCAAACGCAGGCAGAGGCGGAAAGCGAACAGAAGACGCCGGCAACAAAAGGAGGGGACGCGGCTATTGGAAACGAAAATAAAAATGATCAACAAGGACAATAACACCATCATCAACCTTTCCAAAATTGAACTCAGCCCTGAAGAGACAAGAATCCTTAGCCTTGGCCTATCCTACTGTCCACCAAAAAACTTCGACTACGCATCCACCAGAATGGATTTATACAAAGGGGTGAGAAAACTCAAACTTAAAAAATTCCACATGCTCAGGGAGCCAGAAGAACAGCATGTTAATCAAACGTCAACTAGTCACCAAACACTTCAAGACAACACCAGTGACACCAATTTATCACTCACCCAGGAGCTTCAAGATATGTGGGATGGGAGCCAAACCCCTACTACCCCACAGCAACCTACCAAGTTCATGACCAAAACTTCGTCTACTAAGACTCCATTGACACAATTTAAACCTAAATCGACATTTAATCCCATTGCTCTGCATGACTCCATCGACACATTTCATGAGGCGGTCACTTCCAAGATCAAAAGGCTCAATAAAACCACCTTGATGGCCAAAAGACGATACAATGAGAAAGAAATCAAGTACAACAATCTTATGACCAAACTCAAACTAAATAAAGACACTGTGATTCGCAACAGCGATAAAGGCGGCAACATTGTCCTTTTATCACAGGAAGATTACCAAAATGAAGCTTTCAGACAGTTGAATGATAGAGAATGTTATAGCCGCATGAACACGGCTCATCTCAAATCCACATACCAGGAATACTATAACAAACTTGCTGGCTGGAGGAAAAAAGATCTTATCAGCGAAGATGAATTTAAATTTTTGAGAAAAGAAAATCCTACAACTCCTAGTATCTATTTCATTCCTAAGATACACAAGGACATGGTCAACCCGCCAGGAAGACCAATCATCACTGCGAAAGAAGGCCTTCTTGAAAACACTTCCATTTATGTTGACTACTTTCTTCAGGATTTTGTAAAGGAACTGCCATCGTATGTTCGCGATACAAGTGACTTTCTAAGGAAAATTCAGGGGTTCACATGGCAAAAAGACTATCTTATGCTGGCTCTTGATGTTTCCTCGTTGTATACCAGCATCCAACACACTGATGGTATCAAGGCAATCAAATTCTTTCTTGCACAACGTGAAGTTGAATTTCTGGCACATAATGATATGCTGATATCTATGATTGAGTTTTGTCTCACACATAACATTTTTATGTTTAATAATCTGTTATTTCAACAGACCAGAGGTGTAGCCATGGGGGCCAGCTTTTCCCCCAGTTACACTTGCCTACACATGGGCTGGTGGGAAGAGCTGGTCCTCAACATTGAGTACCAACAGGTTATGGAGAACAACATTGTGATATGGCTGCACTACATTGACGATTTATTTGTGGTCTGGAAGGGCAACATTGAAGGGGCGTTAGAGTTTGTTAACAACTTAAACTGTAACCATCTCAATCTACACTTCACGGTCAATGTCAGTGACACTACAGTCAACTTCTTGGACACACAAATATATGTGCTCAATGATAAACTAGAGACTCGATTATACAGGAAAGAAACAGCGGGTAATTCTATTCTTCACGCTCAGAGTTCTCACCCCCAGCACCTTATAAAGAGCATTCCATATGGAGAAATGCTCCGTCTGAAGCGAGTATGTCGCAATAGCACTGACCTCATAACTGCCCAAGAATCCAGTAAAGCCAGATTTCTCGCAAGAGGTTACCAACTCAATGTCATTGAATCTGCTATTTCCAAAACGTCCGGCATGGATAGGAACATTCTTCTCCAAGACAAACGCACTTTGACACACCTTGAGACCATAGACACCACTAATTACACTAAACTCAAACAAGATTTTCGCCTTATCATGAGTTTTAGCAAACAACATAGGGCCATACACAATATCGTGCAAACATGCTGGCCTTTAGTGTTATGTGATCCGGTTATTGGACCCCTGCTACCGCAGAGGGTGTCCATTAGCTATAGCAAGGCTCCATCCATGAGGGATTGTCTGGTGTCGACCGACCCAGAGATCATGGAAAAAACCTCGTGGCTGCAAACACACAAAGGCTTTTTTAGATGCAGAACATGCAAAGCATGCTCTCATGGGATCAACACACTATCCTACACCACCCCTTTTTGTCAAACCGCATTCAAAATTACCAAACTCCTGACTTGCAAGACCGAATTTGCCATTTATGTCTTGATATGCCCCTGTAAACTCCAATACATAGGGAGTACAAAACTCCAGGTCCACAAGCGCATTCTTCAACACCTTCGCGCAATCTCGAATGAAGATAGCACTTATCCTGTGGCCAGACATTTTAAGAAATTCCATCAATCCAACAACAAAGGTCTCAATTACTTCGTAATCGATGCCGTACCTCCCAGTAGAAGAGGTGGAGACCGTGAATACAAACTCAGAAAACTTGAGACAAGATATATATTACAACTTGACACTAAGCACCCGAATGGCTTGAATGTGACTGAAGATCTGTACACATGCCTGTAGAACATCTGGTCCATGGTGTCCCATCTTTTATTAGCAACCTCACATGTTAGCCACAAAATGACTCACACATATTTTCTACTGATATTTTATCTCTATTATGTTTTATAGGTTACAGACACTGTATTTTTACCGATTTTACGGTAGAATATTAACCTGTTTTATCCTTATAAAGTTCCAAGTTTCTATTTGTGTCCTTAATACATATGGTTTTATATTTATATATTTATATAGTCTATATTTATATATTTATATATGCACTTTTGCTATTTTGCACATTTATACATCTTCCACGTTATTATGAGTGGTGATGTATCTTGATACTTTACAGGTTTATGTTTGCCATGATATCCACATGACAAGCATCTTCAGTGTCTCCAACCTTATGGACATGTTATGTCCTTATTCTCACTATACATTTAAGATTATTTTGTATAGTGGTCAATATTCATGTGGGTCCTTTACTTGTCGCTCTGTCACTGTGACTGACATATATTAGGGGGATGCCATGCCCTCTTTTCTGTGGGTTCTATTTCAGGGTATTTACCTCCATACGACTATGATGGGAACTTTACCCATACTTAGAAGTAACATTCGACTGTATTTCATGCAGGTTTTATTTTTACTCTGCTTGTCATTGTTTTAAAGTTTTATGATGTCTGCCAGGATTCACTCCCAGCCAATCTGTATTTTACATGAATTATGAGGCAGAGATTGTTTGCATTTACCCACGTGTATATATAAGCTATCTCCTATACACTATCAATACTGATTATTCTATGCCGGCCATTTCCACTAGTTGGGGTAGAGCTTGGTTCATTTCCCACCATGATGTTCTGCTCAATTCCAACAATAGGTTCATGTTTTGAATTTTTAATACTTTATTTTGAATTCTACACTGTTATTTTGCACATGATTGACGGATTTACCCCCAGCTGATTGATAATTTGAGAGCATTATATGTATCTCTTCTATGTCTGTCTATTTCCTGACCACGTGGGGTATGACGTATGTATGCATGGTCACTTTAAATGTATGCACTTTACGATACCATGTCGAGTGAACAAGGCTCTCCCGAGCCGAAACGCGTATCGACGACTTTTGGATAATAAACACTGCAAGCACTTACTTCGGGTCTGTGTCCATCCCTTGGTTCTCTTTTATTGGAGCCATGCTGGAAGAAAAGGATATATCTATGTATATATATATATATTCACTGAAAAAACCATAGGTTTCAGGGACGTTATAGTTAGTTGGACATTTCACTCTTTCAAAATTAGAGAAATTCCCCCGTTATAGTTAGTTCAGCTAACTATAACTCGCGCCCCTGCAATGCACTGCTGATGACGTCACCTATTACATCATTCATGACATGGTCAGTGACATCACTACTAACTATAACGGGGGAATTTCTATGGTTTTGTACGAGTGAAATGTCCAACTAACTATAACGTCCCTGAAACCTATGGTTTTTTCAGTGAATTTCTAATGTTTTTTAAATGCTTATTTCTAACTATAACGTGCCTGAAACCTAAGTTTTTTCAGTGAATTTCAATGGTTTTTAAAATGCTAATTTCTAACTTTGCCTACAAAGTTAGGACATGTGAATAAAGAGGAAGAAAAGCACAGAAAGAAGCAAGACAAATGCCGAAAGAGGCAATAGAAGTCCAGAAAGATGGATAAAAGTGCAGGAAGAAGTAAGAGATGTGCAGAAAGAACCAACAGAGGAGCAGAAAGTCCTCCTGTGCCCCCAACTTTTTAGTGTCGAGTGCTGATGGTAACTGACTCTGACTAACCAGGCCCGGAGCCAGTGCTATGCTAAAAGACTCTTAGAATACAGTGAAAACACCTACATACACTAGGGAACACTATGTGTTGGGTTACCCCTGTAATTAGCATGACCTCCTCTGTATTTGCCATGAGTTAGTGCCTGGGTCATTGCATGAGTACATGAGTATTGACTGGATGATTAGAGTGCTGCAAGGACAGTGCATGGTGATTTTATAACTGCTTGTGTTTTTGCGGAGTGATTGGATAAGTACATGATGCTGGATGGGTGATTTGAGGAGTGCATGTGTTGTGACAGAGAGATTTCTAGAGTGCATGGGTACAACCCAGGTAATTGGAGGAGTGAATCAGTACTGTGTAGGTGGTTAAAGGTCTGCATGGGTAGTGCACAGGGGATTGTAGCAGTGCATGTGTTAGTGCCTGGGTCATTCCATGAGTACATGGGTACTGACTGGAAGACTAGAGTACTGCAAAGAGAGTGCATGGTGAATTTATAAGTGCTAGGGTTTTGGTGGAGTGATTGCATAAGTACATGGTGCTGGCTACTTGATTGAAAGAGTGCATGGGTACTGACAGGGCGATGGATGGACTGCATGGGTAGTGCTCAGAGGAATGTAGCAGTGCATGTGTTAGTGCCTGGTTCATTGCATTAGTCCATGGGTAATGATTGGATGATTAGAGTACTGCAAGGACAGTGCATGGTGAATTTATAAGTGCCTGGGTTTTGGCGGAGTGATTGGATAAGTACATAGTGCTCGCTGGGTGATTGGAGGAGAGCATGGGTACTGCTCAGGGTATTCTAGCAGTGCATGAGTTAGTGCATGGGTCACTGCATGAGTGCATGGGTAGTGACTGGATGATTAGAGTGCTGCAAGGAGAGTGCATGGTGCATTTATAAGTTCTTGGGTTTTGGTGGAGTGTAGACACATGTCACATCAGGCCCCGCCCCCTCCCTTCACCACTGTGCAAACGCGCCCCCTGGCGTGTTTTAATTTGGGAGATTAATTCACCTTGAATCCTGAGGATCCCTGGGGCCAACTAGCCCACCAGGTACCTCTAGTAAGCGCCACAGACGTGCGTTGCAGAGAGGTGGTCCGAGGCCAGGCCCCTTTTTACACATACCTGGTGTGCTAGTTGGCCCACAGGGACCCTCAGGATTCAAGGGGACTTAATTCCCCAACTTAAAACGCGCCACATGGCGCGTTTGCACACTTGTCACATCAGTCCACACCCCCTCCCTGCACCACTGTGCAAACGCCACCCCTGATGCATTGTAAATTGGGGGATTAAGTCCCCTTGAGTCCTGAGGGTCCCTGGGGGCCAACTAGCT
Source organism: Triturus cristatus (assembly GCF_964204655.1). Classification (NCBI taxonomy): domain Eukaryota; kingdom Metazoa; phylum Chordata; class Amphibia; order Caudata; family Salamandridae; genus Triturus; species Triturus cristatus. The sequence continues at coordinate 505,584,665 of NC_140582.1, forward strand.
CACCAGCTACCTCTAGTAAGCGCCACAGAGCTGAGTTGCAGAGAGGTGTAAAAAGGGGCGTGTCCTTTGAACACCTCTCTGCAACAAAGCTCCCTGGCGCATACTGGAGGTACCTGGTGGGCTAGTTCACCCCAGGGACCCTCAGGATTGAAGGTGACTTAATCCCCCAATTTACAATGTGCCAGGAGGTGTGTTTGCACACTCGCTATGTCGAGCCCCTCCCTGCACCACTGTGCAAACGCGCTCCCTGGCACCTTGTTAATTGGGGGTTTAATTCCCCTTGAGTCCTGAGGGTCCCTGAGGGCCAATTAGCCTACCAGGTACCTCCAGTAAGCGCCACAGAGCTGCGTTGCACAGAGGTGTAAAAAGGAGCGTGGCCTCTGAACACCTGGTGCATACTGGAGGGACCTGGTGGGCTAGTTGGCCCCCAGGGACCCTCAGTATTCAAGGGAAATTAATTCCCCAACTTACAATGTGTCAGGGGGCGTGTTTGCTGAGTGCTGCAGGCAGGGGGCGGGGCCTAGTTGCAATGCCGGCTTTAAAAAAAAAAGAATTTTAAGAAGGGGGCTGTGTGCCCCCCTTCTCTTTTCTGTTTTTGGGCCCTGGGGACCCCATCCCCCAGGGCCTGACCCCTTTTTCTTAAAACAAAGATGTAAATGGGAAGGGGCTGTGTGGCCCCCCTCCCGAGGCCAATTTCGGCACGAGGGACCCCATCCCCCGGGGCATGGCCATAATTTATTTTTTTTAAATGTAGGAGGGGGGCTGCGTGGCCCCCCTCCTGAGGCCTCTATTAGCCCCGGGGACCCCATCCCCCAGGGCTGAGCCTCTATTTTATTTATTTATTTTTTCTAATTGAGGGAGGGGGGCCGTGTGGCACCTCTCCTAGGCCACTCATGGCCCCGGGGACCCCATCCCCTGGGGCCTGGCCTTTCTGTTGGGAACTGTAGGGAGACCCCAATTCCCCCACGGTTGCGCCGGCTCCCCGCCTCCTGCTGGAGCCGTTATTGCTTTTCCACATGGGGAGCTGCTGACATGCAGCTCCCCTTGTGGAAAAGAAATCCTAACCAGTGCTTGCTATGATAGGGCGGGAGCCGCACGGCTCCCGCCCTGCCATAGCAAACAGCAGTGTCCCGGGGGTGGGCACCCCGGGACACTGCAGGAGCCGGCCCCCTGCAGTGGCGGTCCCCAGGGCCATAAAGGGCTCCACGAGGGGGGCTGTGTGGCCCCCCTCCCTAGAAGTGCAAAGCCCCAGGGAGGTGGTGGTCCCCTGGGCGTGTGGGAAGGCTTGTGCCCTCCCCACACATTTTTGTTTAAACTGAGTCACGGGGAGGTGGCAGTCTCCGAGGCTGCGGGTGGGCTGCGTGCCCCCCCGCAACTCATAAATCTTGCTCTGGGGAGGTGGCGGTCCCCAGGGCAGTGTTGAGGGATTGGGGCCCCCCACAAATTTTTTTCAGTGCCCCAGGGACCTGGTCCACCCTGGGGCTTAAATACAATGAAGCGCTGGAGTCTGCGACCCCAATGCGAATTCGGCCAATTTTTGTTTTAAAGATAAATGCTTTTTGGGGTCCTGGGGGTCCTTGTGGGACCCTCTGAGCATGCCTAGGGGGTCAGGGTGTTTCTATCCTGCCCCCTTTTCTTTTTTTCACCTTTGTTTTTCTGTTTTCTTGTGACTCGGTTCTACCGAGTCACAAGATGGCTGCCAACACTTCCTGGTTTGGAGTGTTGACAGCCAATTAGAATAAAGCTCGTGGTCGGGAGGTGTCGCGACTCCACCGCGGCCATAGATATCGAACCTTTTATTTTTTTAATTTCTCAGCAACTATTGAACGGATTTTCACCATTTAAAAATAAGGTCGCTTTCTGATCCAAGCACTAACTTTTTGCCGAATTTGGGGTAATTCCGTTCAGTAGTTTCAGCTGTAGTCTTGCCCAAAGTTTCCTATGGGAAATTTATTTTTTTACTATTATTTGTTTAATTTCTCAGCAACTACTGAACTGATTTACACCATTTAAAAAAAGGTTGCTTTCTGAACCAAGCTCTACCTTTTTGCCAAATTTGGGGTAATTCCATTCAGCAGTTCGGGCTGTGGCCCGTATCAAAATTTCCTAAGGAAATGAACATGGGGAAAACGCGTTTTGGGGCCACCCTTTGTTCTCAGACCCCGCTTGACGAATCACCCCAAAATTTTCAGGATAGGAGCTGACCTGGATAGACTTTTTTGGGGGACAATTTCGCGAAGATTCGTCAAACAACGTCAAAGATATTAGCAAATCAAAAAATGCTTTTCCTATGTAAACTAGGTTCTAACTATAACTACCTACTGGCGACTGCCCTATATGTGTGTGTATATATATATATATATATGGAAGAGGCGAATCGTCATTTGGAGGACTCAAGTTGCTATAGTAAAGGATCATTTAATGACATTAAAAACCTCAAAGAGTTTGTTTTCAAAGAACTAAACCAATGGAAGAGGGAAGGTCTATTAAGCAAGCAAGAATTCAGTTTTCTTAAAAATGACTTTCCGGTTACACCCACACTTTACTTCATCCCTAAGATTCATAAACAGTCTACACCAGTACCAGGACGGCCCATCATCTCAGCTCAAAAAAGCCTCCTGGAACCTATGTCCAAGTATGTGGACCATTTTCTGCATGAATCAGTAGAAAACCTTCCCTCTTTCATTAAAGACACTGGACACTTTTTGTCTAAATTGAGTGAAGTATCTTGGGAAGAGGACTATGTACTGGTGGTCATGGATATCTGTACTTTATATACTAGCATTCATCATGCTGATGGTTTAACAGCTGTAAAATACTTTTTAGACAAGCGTAACATTGAATTTAGTCAACACAATGGCATGATATTATGAATGATACAAATCTGCCTAGAGAATACCTATTTTCTTTTCAACAAAGAGATTTACCGGCAACAGAGAGGAGTTGCGATAGGGGCATGCTTTTCCCCAACCTATGCATGTTTGCATGTTGGGTGGTGGGAGGAGCATGTCCTCAGAGGCACCCACAAACTGATCTTTGACTCCAATATAGTTAGATTTTGGAGGTTCATAGATGACATGACATATGTTTGATTTGGAAAGGTACCCCAGAATCGGCTAAATCTTTTCTCAACATGATTAACATCAATAGTCTTAATTTACAATTCACTGCCGATATCAGTAAATCTTCTGTCCAATTTCTAGACGTTGAAATTTATATTGACAATAAAGTTATTCAAACTAAATTGCATAGAAAGAAAACAGCTGGTAATGCTATTCTACACGCAAGCAGTGCCCACCCTGGCCATCTGATTAAAAGCATACCATACGGTGAATTTTTACGTATGCGCAGAATTTGCAGTTCTAACTCTGATTTAGAAAAATGCCAACTTGAGTCCCTCAATAGATTTCTTGCCCGTGGATATGATTTGAAAGAGTTAGAATTGGCCAAAACTAAGGCTAATAACCATACCAGAGAGGAGTGTTTAAATACCGTCGTACAATCCAAAAGAAAAAACCCAGATGATGTTCTTAAAGATGATCAAGATGGAACTAGGCTTATAACTACGTTTAATGTAGAAGAAAGAAAAATAAGAGGTATCTTAACTAAACATTGGCCTCTATTAAAAACAGACATTACTTTAGCCCCTCTTTTGCCTGATAAATCACTGATCACTTTTAGAAGAGCTCTCTCAATGAGGGATGCTCTGGTTAAATCTAACCCTGAGGTAATTAACCCTAACAACTGGTTATCCACGAAAACAGGTTTCCGTAAATGTATCTCTTGCAGGGCCTGTAAATTTGGCAGAAATACTACAGAATATTGCAGTGTATTTGAAAATACCCCTTCTAACATTCATAAACCTCTGACATGCCGCACAGACTATGCAGTGTATGTATTGGAATGCACTTGTAAATTGAAGTACGTGGGAAGTACTAAATTACAAGTTTTTAATCGCATCCTTCAACACCTTAGAGCAATAGTCAATGCAGACGATAGTTACCCAGTAGCACGGCATTTCAAATTGGTGCATAACAAAAACCTAAATGATTTATGCTACTTTGTCATTGACTCTGTACAAAAGAACTTAAGAGGCGGAAACAGAGAAAAACAGTTAAGACAATTGGAGTCTAAATATATTCTTCTATTAGATACAAGAATCCCTAAAGGACTGAATACAGGAGAAGATCTCCATAACTTTTTATAATTCTTTGCTGGGTTAATTATGAATTATGTGTTTTGATTTCATTAGATGCATTTAGGCAATTTTACACTGCATTGCTAATGTATTACAATATTTTTTTGGGCGCTCATTCTTGTCTATTTTGACATGTTTTTGATGATTATATTTATCCTATGAATCTTTATGTGATGATTTTTACCAAGATTATTGTGATCGTACTTGTTGATCTGAATAGGTAGTGTATTTGTTCCGAATCGAGGATGTTGGAGATTTAAAGCATTTATGTCTATAATGTTCACATTCATGCAATATGATATGATATGATATGAATTTTAATATCATTATTGATTTTTCAATTTAAAACTTTGTTTAAATAATTTTGGATTTTAGCACTAGCACTTTATTTATATACGTGACCGGGACAGTGCAAATGGACAAATTCATATGTAGGAGCAACTATTTAAGTCACTTGACTACAATCAGACTCCAGATTTAGGCTGTCTTCTAGAACTGCTTATATAAAAAAGATTAGTCTTTTTAAATAATTTGTTTTATACATTTTGTATTTTTTCACTTTTTATATATTTAACTGTGATAATGTACTTATTATGTTATTTATATATTTATGAATTTTAAACATATACTTGTCCAATTGTAAGTATTTTGTTTAGCTTCTTGCGCTAACCGTCACGTAGCTTTGATTATCCAATCTGTCACAGTATATAAATCATGTGCTTCACCGGGGGGTCATGTGATCAAGGCTGTGTGTTCACAGCTGAAACGCGTCATGCTGACAATGGAGGAATAAATTAAGCACGAAAAAACTCTCTACGGCGCACTTTGTGGTCTGTACCTGTGTAACTTGTGAAGTACTCTTCAAGTGATCCAGGATTATTGAATTTATATATATATATATATATATATATATATATATATGTATATATATATATATATATATATATATATATATATATATATTCCCCCGTTATAGTTAGTGCAGACAACTATAACTCACGCGACCGCAATCCTCTGCTGATGCTAATACTGTATTTAGACACTTATTTGCCCATGTCTTCTTCCATACATTTTTAGCTATACATATATTACAAATATTTTTTTTTCATAAAGACACATATGTCATCAGCAGAAGATTGCGGTCGCGTGAGTTATAGTTGCCTGCACTAACTATAACGGGGGAATTTCATTGGTTTTTTATCAGTAAAATTTCCGCTAACTATAACATGTGTGAAACCTATGGTTTTTTCAGTGAATTTGCAAGGTTTTTTAAATGCTAATTCCTAACTATAACGTGTGTGAAACCTATGGTTTTTTCAGTGAATTTGTACGGTTTTTTAAATGCTAAGTTACTTTACGCCATTCGTGGCGTGCGCGCCCACTTAACGCAGTACGTTCCGTGCGCGCACGGTGCGCTTCGCGCACCGTGCGCGCACAGTGAGCACGCGGTGCGCTTCGCGCACCGCGCGCCCACTTTACGCAGTTAGTGCCGTGCACGCACGGTGGGCACGCAGTGCGATGACAAAGCAAGAAAGCATGTCAACAAATCTGTTTCTGCTTTCCTCCGTGACTATGGTATGGGTGCCATTTACCACAACAACTTGCGTTATGACATGCAAGACATTTATAGAGGAGATGGTGTGCACTTCAATGATGAAGGGAACAGAGTCTTCCTCTTGAACCTTAGACTCTGCATCGGTACTTACTTGTAGGTACCACTAAAAAATCATTTCCTAAACACAACGGCTCTTTTTAGAGCCCCCTAATATCTAAACACTTAAATCTGATTTTCATTTTTTTTTTTTTTTTTTTTCCTACCGTACGCTTACCGTAAGCTTACCGTACGCGTACCCCGTGATTTTTTTTAAAATCAATAAATGTTTTCTTTGTACTTTTCTGTCCTTCTTTGACCCCCTTACAAATGTTAGGGGGTCTGTAACTCTCCTCATTGCCCCCTTTCCTTGTTTTCACTCTTTTTTTTCAGAGTGAAATACACAAAATGGCGGCCGCCGCTTCCTGGTTTCGGCCGATTCGAATGTTTACTAAGATCTAAGAGCCAATCAGAATCGCGCTCGCGCACGCCACCGTACGCTTACCGTAAGCGTACGGTAAGCGTACCGTAAGCGGGCTCAGATATATATATTGATTTAAAGGCTATTTTCTCAGAATCTACTGAACAGATTTACACCAAACCTACAAAAGGCACTTCCTTGACCTAGGGACTACCTCTCTGCCAAATTTTGAGTAATTCTGTTCAGCCGTTCGGGCTGTAGCTCGTTCTAAAGGTCCTATGGAAAAATGCATGGGAAAAACGCGTTTTGGGACCCCCCTTTTATCTCAGCCCCCGCTTGACGGATCCCCCCGAGACTTTCAGGGTAGGAGCGGAACGTAGCGCCCCACCTATTTTGAGAAATTCGCGAGGATTCGTCGACCGGCGCCAAAGTTATTCAAAATAGAAAGTTGAGGTTTTCCTATGGAAACGTGGTCCTAACTATAACTACCTACTGGCGACCGCCAGTAGGTAATATATATATATATATATATATATATGCATCAACAAAAGAGTGCCCAACATGGAGAGCCACGTTCAGGTGTGTGGAAATCATATATTCAGCCGGTTAGCCCTGCTAAACAGTCTTTCAAGCACATAGAATACACAGTGGCAGTAAATCCTTACGCGTTTCGAGCGTCCTTGCGCTCTTGGTCACAGGTACTGGCCGTTTGAATGTAGGCAGGATACCGCCGCTCGTTAGCACCAGCTTATGAAGTTCCACCCAGTGGGCGTGTCAGCTCAGTGCATGCTGGTGATTGGAGTCCATGTCAATGCTAATCACAGGTAAGTGCGCCTGCCTTTATCCAAAATAATTTGCAATCACCACAGTGGGGCTGTGTGACTTTCAGAAATGCCGCAGAACAGAAATTTCCCAGCTGGGCACACATCGTTCCATAATCTGAAGTATAAATGACTCCAATGGACCCGCTCTTCCGCTGGATGGCTCTCCGCGACCTGGGTGGGCCGCACTTCAATTTGCATCAACAAAAGAGTTCCCAACATGGAGAGCCACGTACAGGTGTGTGGAAATCATTTATTCAGCCGGGCAGCCCTGCTAAACAGTCTTTCAAGCACATAGAATACACAGTGCCAGTAAATCCTTACGCGTTTCGAGCGTCCTTGGTCACAGGTACTGGCCGTTTGAATGTAGGCAGGATACCGCCGTTCGTTAGGACCAGCTTATGAAGTTCCACCCAGTGGGCGTGTCAGCTCAGTGCATGCTGGTGATTGGAGTCCATGTCAATGCTAATCACAGGTAAGTGCGTCTGCCTTTATCCAAAATAAATATATATATATATATATATATATATATATATTACCTACTGGCGGTCGCCAGTAGGTAGTTATAGTTAGGACCACGTTTCCATAGGAAATCCGCAACATTCTATTTTGAATAACTTTGGCGGCGGTCGACGAATCCCCGCGAATTTTTCAAAATAGGTGGGGCGCTACGCTCCGCTCCTTCCCTGAAAGTCTCGGGGGGATTCGTCAAGCGGGGGCTGAGATAAAAGGGGGGTCCCAAAACGCGTTTTTCCCATGCATTTTTCCATAGGACCTTTAGACAGGGCTACAGCCCGAACGGCTGAACAGAATTACTAGAAATTTGGCAGAGAGGTAGTCCTCAGGTCAAGGAAGTGCCTTTTGTAGGTTTGGTGTAAATCTGTTCAGTAGATTCTGAGAAAATAGCCTTTAAATCAATATATATATCTGAGCCAGCTTACGGTGCGCTTACGGTACGCTTACCGTACGTGTACGGTGGCGTGCGCGAGCGCGATTCTGATTGGCTCTTAGATCTTAGTAAACATTCGAATCGGCCGAAACCAGGAAGCGGCGGCCGCCATTTTCTCTCTCGCACTGAGAGTGATGTTTAAAATATAAAGCACAAAAACATGTAAAGGGGCTGTTTAGACAGCTCCCACACACATAGCAATGTTGAGGGAGTCCCCAAAGATCCCCCAAGGCCAAAAACTGAATTTTTATTTTTTCGCTAATTTCGCCGATTACGCTTACCGTACGCGTACGGCACCATTTGTGCAGGGCTTATAACATATACGAAAAATTAAAATATTACCTTTCAAAACGAAGTGCATCATATGTCCTCCATGTGCGCACGGTGCGCGAAGCGCATCGTGCGTACATGGCCCATCTAGCGTAACGTGGGCACGCGGTGCGCGTAGCGCAAAGCTTGCCCACCGTGCGTGCACGGCACTAACTGCGTAAAGTGGGCGCGCGGTGCGCGAAGCGCACCGCGTGCTCACTGTGCGCGCACGGTGCGCGAAGCGCACCGTGCGCGCACGGAACGAACTGCGTTAAGTGGGCGCGCACGCCACGAATGGCGTAAAGTAACTTAGCATTTAAAAAAACGTACAAATTCACTGAAAAAACCATAGGTTTCACACACGTTATAGTTAGGAATTAGCATTTAAAAAACCTTGCAAACTCACTGAAAAAACCATAGGTTTCACACATGTTATAGTTAGCGGAAATTTTACTGATAAAAAACCAATGAAATTCCCCCGTTATAGTTAGTGCAGGCAACTATAACTCACGCGACCGCAATCTTCTGCTGATGACATATGTGTCTTTATGAAAAAAAAATATTTGTAATATATGTATAGCTAAAAATGTATGGAAGAAGACATGGGCAAATAAGTGTCTAAATACAGTATTAGCATCAGCAGAGGATTGCGGTCGCGTGAGTTATAGTTGCCTGCACTAACTATAACGGGGGAATTTCATTGGTTTTTTATCAGTAAAATTTCCGCTAACTATAACATGTGTGAAACCTATGGTTTTTTCAGTGATATATACATATATATATATATATATATATATATATATATATATATATATATATATATATATATCTCTATTTCCACACATCTCCCGGTGTCCCAGGAAAAAACGGGCCGCACTCCTCACAGGTTATATATGCAATTTCGTTATTTATTCTTTCATATGTTCCATGAACGTCAAATCCTTAGGCATTATAATCAGACGACAAAATTCCTATGCGTTGATCACGGTAAATGTTCGCGCTTAATTATTGTTTTTTTAAACTTTCAAAGTTAGATTACATCATTTCCTGTACCCCCATCGTGCCCAACGGCATTTTGGGAATCGTAGTTCCTGACACAATACCTCTTATTTTCTCAACCTAGTTTGTGAAAACGTGGACTGGATCATTAATTTGCTCAAAGTGATAAAGAAGAAACCCTTGCTCTTCTTTACATAATAATTTGACCATTCCCAATAGTTTGACATATACAGGAATTATTGTGCTGCAGTATTCAATTAAACATATATGATTTTATTAATTTTACATGTATATCTGCAAACGAGGCATCCATTTAAATAGTGATCAAATAGTTCACATTTTGTAGTTCATGTATTTTTAAACCTTTAGATCCCTGTTGAATTCACAAGTTTTCCTTTGATAATTCAAGAAGAAATACACACACGGCGCCGAACCTTGGAAACATTAAGGTAAGCGCAACTACGTGTGCATATCTTCAAATGTGAGTTTAGGACAAAAGTTGTCGAACAGTTGGCTATTGTTGGGAGTACTTTGTGTGACAGCCAAAATTGCAAAGGTGTTTGAAATCAAAAGACGCAAGTTAAAACATGGCTAGTGAAGGGTTACAAAGAAAACTCTTGGTCACAGGTTAAATCATCAAATCAATAAATCATTAAAAAAAATTGAAGAGAGCCTTCCAAAAGGAAAAATAGAACGGAAAAATAAACAGGCAATATATAATTTCAATAAAACAGACGAAAGTATGGAAAAAAGAGTAGCAAACAGGAAACAGTTTTTGTCAACCATGTTTGAGAAAGGGAACGTGGCTAAAGAAGTGGAAACACAAAACACGACAGTAAAAACGGATATCAAAAGTAAATTACGGGGGCGTGGCTTGGCGCCCGCGAGAAATGGCTGTCCGCGGCTGAGGCGCTCCGGAGGAACTTGGAGTTTCTGTGCTTTAAGCTGAAGCCCGGCGGAGTCCTATAACAATGAAACGTCGGAACGTGCGCTGAACACTTTTAACACTTCGGCGCTCGCAGGAGCAGTTTCCAAATGCTTTTTCCTCTCAAGTGAGTCTACTCGGCGGTGCCGCTATTCCGCGGCCGCCATTTTGGATTTTGCATTTGCGAGTGTGTGGCAATATTATTCAATATAGAGCGCTTGTACTCCTTTTCTGCCCTCCTGTTGATCCGCTCCACATTTATTATAGCTGAACTAAGTCTCCATGCAGCTGTTGAAGAGTAAGGAACTGTGTGCCTGTCTTTTTTCTTTCTGACTGGGAAAAATCCTCGGCGGCCATTTTCTGTCTCTCCTAATGCCCCTTTGCTGCAAAAGTAAATTACGGATGTGGGAAAATCTGAGCAGAAAGGAAATTAATAAATCTTGGGAATAAATCACTCTTAAGCAATACCTTGATGTATAAAGAGTACCAAGGGGACTACGAATAATTCTAATGCCAAACCACCAGGATGCAACTAATGAATTGCTACAGGATTGCGGAGAGTATGTGCTAATTTCATCGTTGGGATTGATTCAGATTTCACTAAAACATATTGATATTTCATTGAATAAATTAAAGGAAGAACTGCAAGAGGTGGAAAAAGAACTAGCCACTTTAAGATTAAATCCGGACATGAGCAAATTCAAAGAGGATTTAGAAAACCAAATAGAAAAACATGAAGAGGTAGTACGTCAAAGGAAACATATGAAGTTTGTGTGTGACACAATTGATTATTCAGAAGGAAGAATATTCACCTTCGCACGGAAATTTGACCCCTTCAGAAAGCAAACCCCATTAAATACCTCAGGGAGCACATCAAACAGTTTCTCCTCATTAGCTTCCACAGATTTGAGTGAAAATGAAAATCCAACAGAAGGAAGCAAGTAAACTTTTTTAGGTGACATGCGCCTGGTTTTGCAGCAAAAACAGTAGGGGCAAAATCGGGAAGCACAGCAATATCAAAGAGGACGAGCAAGAGTAAGCACCTCATCGGACAGGACAGGTGCCATGACCAGGAGCATGAAACAGAGGAAGGAGCGGCAATAAATGAGTTACAAGTAGTTAACTTATCTAAACGTGCAATGCCTGAAATGGAAACATCTCTATTTAAAAAAGGAATAAATTATTGTTCAGTACAAAAAATGGACTTGGCACAAACAAGAATAGACGTATACCTATATGTCACAAATTGGCGAAATTCTTTGTGAAAAACAAAAACAAAAAGAGAGAAGAAACTATAATACAACTATCTGAATCAACCCTAAAAGCAAAGGAATCAGAAGACTATCTAACATTGTTGAATCTTAATGCCTTGGAGTGAGAAGAAATTCTCTTCAATTCAGCATGCCCACAATTGGGAGCAGGATTAAGTGACAAATGCCCTAATTCCAAATTCTATCTGCAATTATCACCGGGGAACAAGGTGGATCTCTTTCAAGAAGCAATCATTCAAGACCTTTACAATTTGAGGAAATCAAATTACAAGGATAACTTGACAAGATCTGAAAGGGAAGCCTTAAAGCATCTGGCGTCAGATAAAAAGATAGAAATTAAAACCGCGGACAAAGGCGGTAATGTAGTAATCTGGGGAAAAGAGGCATATTGAATGATACCTTGTATTATGAACGATTACAAACCAATCCAACTTTACGCATCAAAAGAGAGATTGATCTAAAATTACAAGCATGGAAGATAAATAATTTACTTGACGAGGAGGAAAGAAAATATTTGACAGTAGACCATCCGGTGATGGCCACGATATATTTTCTCCCGAAAATTCACAAGTGCAAAGACAATCCACCAGGGCGACTGATCCTGTCTGCAAAAGGTTTGCAACTGGAACCTGTGGCCAATTATATTGTTTACTTTTTAAAGCCATTTGTTGAACAACTAAGTTCTTATATAAAGGACACTAGTCATTTATTGAGGACACTGAAGAAAATAGAGTGGAAGGACACATACCAAATGATAACTATGGATGTTATCTCACTTTATACGACCATCGACAATGATTCAGGCCTAAGGGCCAGTAATTATTTCCTGCGAGAAAGGAGCATTCACTTCAAAGATCACAATGCTATGCTATTAGAAATGATGAAACTGTGTTTAACAGAGAACATCTTCCTTTTTGGAGAGGAAATGTTTCGACAAAAAAGTGGCACTGCGATGGGATTTTCTTTTAGTCCAAACCACGCATGTTTACTAATGGGATGGTGGGAACAAGAGGTGGCCTGGAATCCTCAACATCAGAGATTTGTGAAAAAAATAGTAAGTTGGAATAGATTCATCGATGACTTGCTAATTATTTGGAATGGTACCCGAGTGGAGTTCCAAGAATACTTTAATATCCTTAATGAGAGCTTAAACAATCTGAAATTCAATTTTGAATTAAGCAATCAGAGGATAGTCTTCTTGGACACTGAGATATATGTAAGTGAAAGTAAAGTACAGACCACGCTCCACCGAAAGAGTACAGCCACTAATGCCACACTGCAAACAAACAGTTTCCATCAAACCTCCCTCATAACAAGCATACCCTACGGAGAATTCCTTCATATTCGAAGGATTTGTAGTGAAGATACGGAATGGACAAAACATAGTAACATCGCCAAGAAAAGATTTAAAAACAGAAAATACAATATGAATGTCATCAACAAAGGATGGACCTGTTGTAATGATAAAACCAGAGAGGAATGTCTGAAACTAAAATCTCCACTAATGGATGAAGATCAAACAGAACAGAGAAAGATCAGATTAATCACAGATTTTTCACAGGATTCGAAAGTAGTCACGTCAATACTCAGAAAAAATTGGAAAATCTTGCAGTTGGACAGCAAGTTATCCAAAATTATGGGGAAACATCCAATTGTGACTTATCGGAGAGCCAAAAATTTAAAGGACCATCTCATGCATAGCCATTTAAAAGGAAATGATCAGAATTATCTTGGCTACAGACAAAAGGCTTTGTGAAATGTTTCAATTGCAAGTTTTGCCAAATCGCGAAACCAATGACGGAATTTCAAATGGCGAATAAAAAACTGTTGGAAGATTCGGGAATTGATCACATGTAAGAGTAAATACACAATTTACATAATTGAGTGCCCTTGTGCGCTCAAATATGTTGGGAGTACCATGTGTGAATTAAAGAAACGTATCTAAGAGCACGTACGTGCAACAACAAACAGAGACAGAAGCAATGCAGTGGCAAAGCACATGGAGGTTGCCCATAAAAGTGATTGGAAAAGCCTCAAGTTTAATGGAATTGAAACAGTACCGCTCCATACAAGAGGAGGAAACAGGGAGAAAATCCTCCGTCAAAAAGAGTCCAGACACATCCTAAATATGAGAAGTATGACCCCCTTCGGATTTAATCAATTGGAGGAACTGTACATACATTTGTGAAAGATATACGATGTTGTAAAAATGAGTGCACTAAATGAACAAAGTTATATTTTAAAAACAAGGGGCCCCAAGAGAAATATTATCTCGCATTGAAGGAAAACTATTGAATTATCAAAGGAAAACTTGTGAATTCAGCAGGGATCTAAAGGTTTAAAAATACATGAACTAAAAAATGTGAACTATTTCATCACTATTTAAATGGGTGTCTCGTTTGTAGATATACATGTAAAATTCATATAATCATATACGTTTAAGTGAATACTACAGCACAATAATTCCTGTATATGTCAAACTATTGGGAATGGTCAAATTATTATGTAAAGAGCAAGGGTTTCTTCTTTATCACTTCGAGCAAATTAATGATACAGTCCACGTTTTCACAAACTAGGTTGAGAAAATAAGAGGTATTGTGTCAGGAACTACGATTCCCAAAATGCCATTGGGCACAATGGGCGTACAGGAAATGATGTAATCTAACTTTGAAAGTTTAAAAAAACAAGAATTAAGTGCGAAAATTTACCGTGATCAAGGCATTTGTAATGCCGAAACGCGTAGGAATTTTGACGTCTGATTATAATGCCTAAGAATTTGTCATTCATGGAACATATGAAAAAATAAATAACGAAATTGCATATATAACCTGTGAGGCGTGCGGCCCGTTTTTTCCTGGGACACCGGGAGATGTGTGGAATAAATAGCGGTATTGGTTTCTACCGCAGATGAGCGCCACAAAACTGATGTGGGGAAACCGTTTTGTGGAATATATATATATATATATATTTATATTTATATATATATATATATTACCTACTGGCGGTCGCCAGTAGGTAGTTATAGTTAGGACCCCTTTTCCATAGGAAATCCGCAACATTCTATTTTGAATAACTTTGGCGCCGGTCGATGAATCCTCGCGAATTTCTCAAAATAGGTGGGGCGCTACGCTCCGCTCCTACCCTGAAAGTCTCGGGGGGATTCGTCAAGCGGGGGCTGAGATAAAAGGGGGGTCCCAAAACGCGTTTTTCCCATGCATTTTTCCATAGGACCTTTAGACAGAGCTACAGCCCGAACGGCTGAACAGAATTACTAGAAATTTGGCAGAGAGGTAGTCCCTATGTCAAGGAAGTGCGTTTTGTAGGTTTGGTGTAAATCTGTTCAGTAGATTCTGAGAAAATAGCCTTTAAATCAATATATATATCTGAGCCCGCTTACGGTACGCTTACCGTACGCTTACCGTACGCGTACGGTGGCGTGCGCGAGCGCGATTCTGATTGGCTCTTAGATCTTAGTAAACATTCGAATCGGCCGAAACCAGGAAGCGGCGTCCGCCATTTTGTCTCCCGCACTGAGTGTTATTTATCAAACATGATGCCCAAAAACATGTTACGGGGCTGTTTTGACAACTCCCTCCCACATAGTCATGTTGAGGGAGTCCCCAAACATCCCCCAAGAGCAAAAACGGTTTTATTTTTTTTTCGGCAATTTCGCCGAGTACGCTTACCGTACGCTTACCGTAAGCGTACGGTAAAAACTAGAAATAAAAAAAACACTATCCACACTTACCCCACCCCCTGTGCTTTTGGTGGCCGTAGACCACCAAATGTACAGGGCTTATGACATCAGTAAAAAAATTATATTTTGGCAACATGAAATTATAAAATCGAAATAAAAAAAACACTATCCACATTGACCCCACCCCCTGTGCTTTTGGTGGCCGAAGGCCACCGAATGTACAGGGCTTATTAAAGTTGATAAAAACCGTGCACGGAACGCACTGCGTTAAGTGGGCGCGCACGCCTCGAATGGCGTAAAGTAACTTAGCATTTAAAAAAACGTACAAATTCACTGAAAAAACCATAGGTTTCACACACGTTATAGTTAGGAATTAGCATTTAAAAAACCTTGCAAATTCACTGAAAAAACCATAGGTTTCACACATGTTATAGTTAGCGGAAATTTTACTGATAAAAAACCAATGAAATTGCCCCGTTATAGTTAGTGCTGGCAACTATAACTCACGCGACCGCAATCTTCTGCTGATGACATATGTGTCTTTATAAAAAAAAATATTTGTAATATATGTATAGCTAAAAATGTATGGAAGAAGACATGGGCAAATAAGTGTCTAAATACAGTATTAGCATCAGCAGAGGATTGCGGTCGCGTGAGTTATAGTTGCCAGCACTAACTATAACGGGGCAATTTCATTGGTTTTTTATCAGTAAAATTTCCGCTAACTATAACATGTGTGAAACCTATGGTTTTTTCAGTGAATTATATATATATATATAAATATATATATATATACTGCTCCAAAGGTTGTCCACCTGGTGAGCAGCACTCGATCAGCAGCTTTATTTATGATAGGCAGGGACGAGGATCCACTTGTAGAAGCTGTTCCGTAATGGAATTGCCTGACGCACTGGGTTCCGCGTTGAACAACTAAGTTCTTATATAAAGGACACTAGTCATGTATTGAGGACACTGAAGAAAATAGAGTGGAAGGACACATACCAAATGATAACTATGGATGTTATCTCACTTTATACGACCATCGACAATGATTCAGGCCTAAGGGCCAGTAATTATTTCCTGCGAGAAAGGAGCATTCACTTCAAAGATCACAATGCTATGCTATTAGAAATGATGAAACTGTGTTTAACAGAGAACATCTTCCTTTTTGGAGAGGAAATGTTTCGACAAAAAAGTGGCACTGCGATGGGATTTTCTTTTAGTCCAAACCACGCATGTTTACTAATGGGATGGTGGGAACAAGAGGTGGCCTGGAATCCTCAACATCAGAGATTTGTGAAAAAAATAGTAAGTTGGAATAGATTCATCGATGACTTGCTAATTATTTGGAATGGTACCCGAGTGGAGTTCCAAGAATACTTTAATATCCTTAATGAGAGCTTAAACAATCTGAAATTCAATTTTGAATTAAGCAATCAGAGGATAGTCTTCTTGGACACTGAGATATATGTAAGTGAAAGTAAAGTACAGACCACGCTCCACCGAAAGAGTACAGCCACTAATGCCACACTGCAAACAAACAGTTTCCATCAAACCTCCCTCATAACAAGCATACCCTACGGAGAATTCCTTCATATTCAAAGGATTTGTAGTGAAGATACGGAATGGACAAAACATAGTAACATCGCCAAGAAAAGATTTAAAAACAGAAAATACAATATGAATGTCATCAACAAAGGATGGACCTGTTCTAATGATAAAACCAGAGAGGAATGTCTGAAACTAAAATCTCCACTAATGGATGAAGATCAAACAGAACAGAGAAAGATCAGATTAATCACAGATTTTTCACAGGATTCGAAAGTAGTCACGTCAATACTCAGAAAAAATTGGAAAATCTTGCAGTTGGACAGCAAGTTATCCAAAATTATGGGGAAACATCCAATTGTGACTTATCGGAGAGCCAAAAATTTAAAGGACCATCTCATGCATAGCCATTTAAAAGGAAAGGATCAGAATTATCTTGGCTACAGACAAAAGGCTTTGTGAAATGTTTCAATTGCAAGTTTTGCCAAATCGCGAAACCAATGACGGAATTTCAAATGGCGAATAAAAAATGTTGGAAGATTCGGGAATTGATCACATGTAAGAGTAAATACACAATTTACATAATTGAGTGCCCTTGTGCGCTCAAATAAGTTGGGAGTACCATGTGTGAATTAAAGAAACGTATCTTAGAGCACGTACGTGCAACAACAAACAGAGACCGAAGCAATGCAGTGGCAAAGCACATGGAGGTTGCCCATAAAAGTGATTGGAAAAGCCTCAAGTTTAATGGAATTGAAACAGTACCGCTCCATACAAGAGGAGGAAACAGGGAGAAAATCCTCCGTCAAAAAGAGTCCAGACACATCCTAAATATGAGAAGTATGACCCCCTTCGGATTTAATCAATTGGAGGAACTTTACATACATTTGTGAAAGATATACGATGTTGTAAAAATGAGTGCACTAAATGAACAAAGTTATATTTTAAAAACAAGGGGCCCCAAGAGAAATATTATCTCGCATTGAAGGAAAACTATTGAATTATCAAAGGAAAACTTGTGAATTCAGCAGGGATCTAAAGGTTTAAAAATACATGAACTAAAAAATGTGAACTATTTGATCACTATTTAAATGGGTGCCTCGTTTGTAGATATACATGTAAAATTCATATAATCATATACGTTTAAGTGAATACTACAGCACAATAATTCCTGTATATGTCAAACTATTGGGAATGGTCAAATTATTATGTAAAGAGCAAGGGTTTCTTCTTTATCAAACTAGGTTGAGAAAATAAGAGGTATTGTGTCAGGAACTACGATTCCCAAAATGCCATTGGGCACAATGGGCGTACAGGAAATGATGTAATCTAACTTTGAAAGTTTAAAAAAACAAGAATTAAGTGCGAAAATTTACCGTGATCAAGGCATTTGTAATGCCGAAACGCGTAGGAATTTTGACGTCTGATTATAATGCCTAAGAATTGGACATTCATGGAACATATGAAAGAATAAATAACGAAATTGCATATATAACCTGTGAGGCGTGCGGCCCGTTTTTTCCTGGGACACCAGGAGATGTGTGGAATAAATAGCGGTATTGGTTTCTACCGCAGATGAGCGCCACAAAACTGATGTGGGGAAACCGTTTTGTGGAATATATATATATATATATTTATATTTATATATATATATATAAATATATATATATATATATATACTGCTCCAAAGGTTGTCCACCTAGTGAGCAGCACTCGATCAGCAGCTTTATTTATGATAGGCAGGGACGAGGATCTACTTGTAGAAGCTGTTCCGTAATGGAATTGCCTGACGCACTGGGTTCCGCGTTGAACAACTAAGTTCTTATATAAAGGACACTAGTCATGTATTGAGGACACTGAAGAAAATAGAGTGGAAGGACACATACCAAATGATAACTATGGATGTTATCTCACTTTATACGACCATCGACAATGATTCAGGCCTAAGGGCCAGTAATTATTTCCTGCGAGAAAGGAGCATTCACTTCAAAGATCACAATGCTATGCTATTAGAAATGATGAAACTGGTAGGAGGAGCCTAGCGCGCAACCAAGATGGCTGCGTAGGTGCGAGGCTCCCGAGGACCTCCGCGACCTCCTGCATTAATCCTGACTATATCCTGTCCTAGATGAGGGGACTGTGTTTGTGAACCCGATCTGAGGTGACACCCGTTTTCCGTTTCCAAATCGGACCTCGGACACCGGCGGGAGCACCGATTGAGGTTTGCGGCCTTCTCCACGCCGGCCCCCCGGATTGGAGTAGTGGGGCGATCCGGAGACAAAGTGAACAACAGCGGCGGGCAAGGCTGGGCGACTCGCGTACCCCGCACTTTCACTTTCGCTTTTGCGCCCTCCTTGCTGACGGGCGAGGTAGGGTTGCGGGGCGGTGTGCGGTGGTGTGGCCTTGCCCGGGTGCCCGGCCGACCCGCCGTCTGTGAATCGGCCTGCAGACCTGTGGTCGCCCCCCCCCCCGGAGCCCGTGAACTGGTTTGTCGGCCCTTTCGAGGAGATTGGCACGATTTGGGGACTGCAACCATGTCCACAAAGCAAGATGGCGACCGGGCAAAGGTGAAATCGACCCGCCGTGGCACGGCCCATCAGTCCAACAACATGGACCGCTACACCCTCCAGAAGGGATCTCCTGAGGCGCCGCGTACGTCCCCTGCGGGCCCGACTGATGCTCCTGCTCTGCCCGCGGATCTGACCCTCCGAGACGTCATGGGCGCCATCGCCGAGATGAAGGCCTCGGTGGACCAGCGCTTTGACACTCTGGCGCAGAAGATAGACTCGGTCCTCGTGGATGTGGGCCTGGTAAGGGCCGATTTGTCCAAAACGAATGACCGGGTCGACTCTTTGGCCCACACTACCTCGGGCCTCACTACGGACGTGGCGGCCCTCCAAAAGGAGGTGCGCCGGCTTGGCCAGGCGAGCGCCCTGATGGATCGTCGACTGGAGGATTCCGAGGGTCGGGCCCGGAGGAACAATGTCCGCATTATTGGGGTGCCGGAGGGACGAGAGGAGGAGGCGGTGGATCTGTTTGTGGAGGACTTGATTCTCACTCTTTGCGGTGGAACGTGCCCACAGGGTCCCCGGAGGAAGACCTAAGGCCGGAGCCCCGCCGAGGCCTCTCATTGCCCGGATTTTCAATTTTCGGGACAGGGACGCTATCCTGCAGACTTCTAGGCTACAAGGACCGGTCAGACTCGACAACATGGACGTCAATTTCTATCCTGATTTTACTCCGGCGGTCCAAAAGCAGAGACTGAGTTTTCTCGGAGTTAAACGTCGCCTACGGGACCTGAACCTTAAGTACGCAATGCTTTTTCCAGCTAAGCTGAGGGTAGAGGTGGATGGCCGCACGCACTTTTTTGATCGTCCCGAGGCGGCCGGGGACTGGTTGGACACTTTGCCCGGGGATCGGGGCCGGGGGGGTGGGGGGGGTGCGGTTGGTGGGGAGGGCCCGCCGGATCAGGACTGAGGGACAAATAGTAGGCCTTGCTCGGGACAATATTCTTGTTATCATTGACTGCTCGTGTATGTTCCCCTCCTGTGGAGGTCGTGCGGGGTCTCTTGGGGGCTTTCCCTCCTCCTCTGGGGGACTAGTTAGTTTTTTCATCTATGGGGCGACAGGCACACTGCACTTTGGGGGGGCTGTCTGGGCTCATGCAGGGGTGCAGGGAGGGGGGAGTTCTGTTGGGACGGGTGGGTTGGGGTGGGGTGTTGTTTGTTTTTACCGCAAGGCAAACCCTTTACTGTGTTTGTGTTTTTGAGGTGCTCCTTGGGGGACAAATGATGGCTTCTGTATGTGATGGGGGGTAGGGATTTGACTCTGTTGTCGTGGAACGTTAATGGACTGGGGGATAGGATTAAGCGAGGTGTGGTCCTGCAGTATCTGAAACGAATTTCTCCAGATGTGGTCTTTCTGCAGGAGACACACCTTATTGGTAATTCCTTTTATGCCATGAATCGGCGGGGCTATCGCTTGGTGGCCCACTCGGGCTTCACATCGGGCTCGCGGGGGGTGGGCATCATGGTTAAGAACTCGCTCCCGCTGGAAATAGATGAGGTGCGCCATGATGAGAGGGGACGTTACACGGTCTTGGTGGGGAGAATGGAGGGCAAGGTAGTCGTTTTTGTATCAGTGTACGTCCCACCGGGGTTACAATCTACCACTTTTGCGGACCTGGGGCGCCTCCTCCTTGACCTCCCGGGGGGGCTTCTGGTGGTTGGGGGAGACTTCAATGCGGTGGCTTCTGGGACTATGGATCGTTACCCCCCTAGGGACCTCCCCCGGGCACAGGCGTGGCTGCCCGGCCTCTTAGATACATTGGGATTGGTAGACTGCTGGCGACTAAAACATCCCACGCAGCTGCAGTACACCTTTCATTCGGGTGCCCATGGTAGCCTCTCGCGGCTTGATCATGTTCTTGTCCCTGCGGCCTATGCTGGGAGAGTGGGAGAGGTGCGCCATCTGGCGCGGGGTATTTCAGATCACTCCCCGCTCCTGTTGCATTTTGATGTCTTCCCGAGGGGGGAGGGCAGGGTAGCTCCGATCAATGCATGGTACCTGCGCGACCCCACTATTCGTGCCGACTTGATTAAATCCTTGCAGCGGTACTTTGAGGAGAATGTGGGGTCTGTCCCTTCGGCTATCTCTCTGTGGGAAGCCTTCAAGACAGTTCTTAGAGGGGAGGCCCTCTCCTTTATCTCCCATGCTCGGAGGCGCGAACAGGAGGAGGTGACCCGGGTGGAAGCCGAAATTACTGAACTAGAGGGTGACCTGGGGAGTGGGGTGACGGATGCCGCGCTACATGTTCTACACCTTAAGCAGGCGGCCTATAGGGCCCTCGTCACGGAGGCGGCCAGGGGCCTCAGTAGAGAGCAACAGGGGCGACTGTATGATGTGGGTGATAAGGCTGGTAAATTGATTGCGTGGTTGGATAAAAAGGAGAGAGCGAATCGTGTGGTCCCGCTGATCGAGAGAATGGATGGTGTACGTGTCACCGAGCCAGAAGACATTGTCTCTTGCTTCGCGGATTATTTCCGCGAGGTGTATTCCCCAGTTTCTCCCTGCTCGGAGGAGGATTCCCATGCCCTGCTTCGGGACATCGCGCTGCCCTCCCTTTCGGTGGAGGACAGGGAGTCGTTGGAGGCTGCTCCCACCTCGGATGAAATTGCCCTTGCCATACGCTCGGTCGCATCTGGCAAGGCCATGGGCCCAAACGGTATCCCTATCGAGCTGTATAAGCTGCGACCGGATGTGCTGGCACCCCACCTTCGCGCGATGTTCCTGGCGGCCCGCTCGCGGGGCTCCCTCCCGCCGGACCAGCGTCTGGCTACAATTGTAGTGATCCACAAGGAGGGGAGACCCCGAGAACGGGTCACATCCTATAGGCCTATCTCGCTCTTGAATGCGGAGCCCAAAATCCTCGCCAAGGTGCTCGCCAACCGGCTGGTCGGCGTGGTGGGCGATCTGGTCCACCAAGACCAGTCCGGCTTTATACCCCATCGCAACACGGCCCTTAATCTGCGGCGCCTGCACGGGGTGCTCGCGCGTGTTCCGTTTGTGCGGGAGCCGGCCATCTTGGCGTCCTTAGACGCCACCATGGCGTTTGATACACTCGAGTGGCCATACATTTGGGCGATGCTGGCGAAATTTGGATTTGGACCGGGATTCATCAGCTGGGTCAAATTGTTGTATTCGGGCCCATTGGCGCAGGTGGTGGTGAATGGACGAGTCTCGGCCCCATTCGCGCTGGGACGAGGCACGCGACAGGGTTGCCCCTTGTCGCCTCTCCTGTTTGCACTGGCCTTGGAACCCCTGGCGGAGTGGCTGCGGTGGCACCCTTCCATCCGTGGTCTCCGTTGGACCCCCGAGTATGAGGACCGCGTGTCCCTCTACGCTGACGATATCCTTCTGTACCTCGCCTCCCCGCGTAAATCACTGATTGTCCTGGTTGATGTTTTGCGCTCCTTCGGCCGCAACTCAGGCCTTGTCATCAACTGGGCTAAATCATGTGTGTATGTGCTTTCCGGGGAGGCTCCCGTCCTTCCGCGGGACTGTCCGATCCAGATTGCCTCTCAGGGGTTCCGGTACCTGGGTATCTATATCACTCTGGACCCGGAGGCCCGCTACGAGCGGAATTTGCTTCCCCCCCTCCAGCGCTTGAAGGAGGACGTCGCGCGTTGGCGGCACCTGCCGCTTTCGCCGCTCGGCCGGGCGGCATTGTTTAAGATGATGTCGCTGCCACGCTTCCTGTACGCTCTCCAGAACACTATGGACTTGGTCCCGGCGCGCTACTTCCGTGAGGTGGAGAGTCTACAGCGTCGCTTGTTCTGGGACGGGAGGCCGCGTATTGCCTTGGCGAAGTTGACGCTCCCGTGGTACGACGGGGGGGTTGCCCTCCCGGATATTAAACGGTATTACTGGGCCTCCCAACTAGCTGCAATTAATCATGGCCTTTACGGGCCCGCCTTAAACCCGGCATTTGAAATGGACAAGATGCTCCTGCCTGGTGGCGACTACAATCGAGCGCTCTACTCTGGCGCGCCTGCCCCCCGCCTGACGGGGCCTACGCGTGTCATGGTGCGAGTATGGCACGCAGCTAACGCAGCTATGGGGTGGAAGGACCGTTTGACCCGGGCGTCACCGCTATATGCGTCTGAGAGGTTGGGCTCCCTGTGGACCTCGAAGGGCTTCGAGAAGTGGGACACGATCGGCATCAGTACAGTGGGGGACCTCTGGACGAGGGGGGGATTTAAAACATTCGAGATGCTGCAAACGGAGTTTCAGCTGCAGGGCAGTGAATACTTTCGGTACTTGCAGGTCCGCCACGCACTGGGCTCCGTCTTCCCAGACGTCGCCTCCATTCCGGAGTCATCCCCCCTGGAGGATAGAGTGCTGGATGGCCATGTTCCGGACAGCACGATCTCCCTCATATACAAAAAACTGATTAATGATCGCTCGGGCTTGCTAACTGGCCTCCGCGAGGCCTGGGTTGCCGATGGGCTGGAGTTGGACGACGAGGACTGGATTTCCGCGGTGGCCTCTCCGAAGGAGGTGGCCATACCGGCTCGCCTTCGCTACGTCCAGCTAAAGATCCTCCACCGGGTTTACATGACGGGGCCAAGGCTTCTGCGTATGGGCTATGCCGAGGATGGGCTGTGTAAGCGTGGGTGTGGTGCTTTGGCGACTTTTTTGCATATTCTGTGGGAATGCCCGAAGGTGGAGCGATTCTGGCGTGGTGTGCATGAGGTCCTGCGAGTGGTTACGCGTGTCGCGCTGTTGCCTGAAGCGAGGAGATGCTTGCTGAATGTGTGGGAACCAACTGACTATTCGGTTCCGCAGACGCGATGGGTGACTCTGGGATACATGATAGTTAAGCGTGACATCGCGCAGCTGTGGGGATCTCAGAGGCCCCCGGCGGTGTCGGCCTGGAAAGAACACATGGATTGGTGCATGTTCCAAGAAAAGGTGGTGTACGTGGCGAGAGGTAAGCCTGGGGCGTGGGTGAAAGTTTGGGGCCCCTGGAACGCCTACCGCGGGGGTATTTGTGAGCCACCGCTGCTGCCGGCTGCCTCGCCAGCTCCGTCCCCCTAGTTGACCCCCTCCCCCGGCCCCGGGCACAGGGTCCCCCAGTCCCTGCTCTCTTCCCGCTCCCTTCTTTAGATTCTTGTGGATGGTTGGGGTTCCCCACTTAAGGAGCACGTGCTGTCACTTCGGATTGCGGGTTGCCTTGCGGGTGTGGTTTTTTCGTGTTGTTGTGTTCTTATAAAATGAAACCGTATTGCGGGCTCGGAGTCATGTGGCCCACGTCGTTGATACCTCCTGATTTACCTCTCTGCAACGCCAAGAGCCTTTTTTTTTTTGTATGTATGTCATATGCTCCTGTCACTCTAGCGGCCGGCCGGAAGGTTGTAGGCCCATACTTGTATATATTTGAGATTGCAATAAACGGTTTCAAACAAAAAAAAAAAAAAAAAAAAAAAAAAGAAATGATGAAACTGTGTTTAACAGAGAACATCTTCCTTTTTGGAGAGGAAATGTTTCGACAAAAAAGTGGCACTGCGATGGGATTTTCTTTTAGTCCAACAAACCACGCATGTTTACTAATGGGATGGTGGGAACAAGAGGTGGCCTGGAATCCTCAACATCAGAGATTTGTGAAAAAAATAGTAAGTTGGAATAGATTCATCGATGACTTGCTAATTATTTGGAATGGTACCCGAGTGGAGTTCCAAGAATACTTTAATATCCTTAATGAGAGCTTAAACAATCTGAAATTCAATTTTGAATTAAGCAATCAGAGGATAGTCTTCTTGGACACTGAGATATATGTAAGTGAAAGTAAAGTACAGACCACGCTCCACCGAAAGAGTACAGCCACTAATGCCACACTGCAAACAAACAGTTTCCATCAAACCTCCCTCATAACAAGCATACCCTACGGAGAATTCCTTCATATTCGAAGGATTTGTAGTGAAGATACGGAATGGACAAAACATAGTAACATCGCCAAGAAAAGATTTAAAAACAGAAAATACAATATGAATGTCATCAACAAAGGATGGACCTGTTGTAATGATAAAACCAGAGAGGAATGTCTGAAACTAAAATCTCCACTAATGGATGAAGATCAAACAGAACAGAGAAAGATCAGATTAATCACAGATTTTTCACAGGATTCGAAAGTAGTCACGTCAATACTCAGAAAAAATTGGAAAATCTTGCAGTTGGACAGCAAGTTATCCAAAATTATGGGGAAACATCCAATTGTGACTTATCGGAGAGCCAAAAATTTAAAGGACCATCTCATGCATAGCCATTTAAAAGGAAAGGATCAGAATTATCTTGGCTACAGACAAAAGGCTTTGTGAAATGTTTCAATTGCAAGTTTTGCCAAATCGCGAAACCAATGACGGAATTTCAAATGGCGAATAAAAAACTGTTGGAAGATTCGGGAATTGATCACATGTAAGAGTAAATACACAATTTACATAATTGAGTGCCCTTGTGCGCTCAAATATGTTGGGAGTACCATGTGTGAATTAAAGAAACGTATCTAAGAGCACGTACGTGCAACAACAAACAGAGACAGAAGCAATGCAGTGGCAAAGCACATGGAGGTTGCCCATAAAAGTGATTGGAAAAGCCTCAAGTTTAATGGAATTGAAACAGTACCGCTCCATACAAGAGGAGGAAACAGGGAGAAAATCCTCCGTCAAAAAGAGTCCAGACACATCCTAAATATGAGAAGTATGACCCCCTTCGGATTTAATCAATTGGAGGAACTTTACATACATTTGTGAAAGATATACGATGTTGTAAAAATGAGTGCACTAAATGAACAAAGTTATATTTTAAAAACAAGGGGCCCCAAGAGAAATATTATCTCGCATTGAAGGAAAACTATTGAATTATCAAAGGAAAACTTGTGAATTCAGCAGGGATCTAAAGGTTTAAAAATACATGAACTAAAAAATGTGAACTATTTGATCACTATTTAAATGGGTGCCTCGTTTGTAGATATACATGTAAAATTCATATAATCATATACGTTTAAGTGAATACTACAGCACAATAATTCCTGTATATGTCAAACTATTGGGAATGGTCAAATTATTATGTAAAGAGCAAGGGTTTCTTCTTTATCACTTCGAGCAAATTAATGATACAGTCCACGTTTTCACAAACTAGGTTGAGAAAATAAGAGGTATTGTGTCAGGAACTACGATTCCCGAAATGCCATTGGGCACAATGGGCGTACAGGAAATTATGTAATCTAACTTTGAAAGTTTAAAAAAACAAGAATTAAGTGCGAAAATTTACCATGATCAAGGCATTTGTAATGCCGAAACGCGTAGGAATTTTGACGTCTGATTATAATGCCTAAGAATTTGACATTCATGGAACATATGAAAGAATAAATAACAAAATTGCATATATAACCTGTGAGGCGTGCGGCCCGT
This sequence comes from Triturus cristatus, assembly GCF_964204655.1. Taxonomy (NCBI): domain Eukaryota; kingdom Metazoa; phylum Chordata; class Amphibia; order Caudata; family Salamandridae; genus Triturus; species Triturus cristatus. The sequence continues at coordinate 505,611,362 of NC_140582.1, forward strand.
TTTTTCCTGGGACACCGGGAGATGTGTGGAATAAATAGCGGTATTGGTTTCTACGGCAGATGAGCGCCACAAAACTGATGTGGGGAAACCGTTTTGTGGAATATATATATATTGTGGAAATATGGATTTTTCTGGTCAGTTATGTCCCCTATCTTGGACCCCAACGGTTCTATGTGCATGTCACAAGTACATGTATGTTCCCTCCAGTTCCAGTTATGAAGACGCAAATACATGTGCGTCCACCGTCAACATGTCCTCTGTCAGATCCACCATGAACAGGCCGGATATTCCATTCCTAAATATGAAAGGCCACCGGCTTTATATGGTTCACTTATGCCATTTTACAGTCCAGGCAAGTAGGCCCTGATTCTGTCATCAAAACTCCTCTTGCCTTCTGCCTCTGAAAGCTCCAGTCTGAGCCTGCATCTGTGACCATGAACTTTGTCTCATTCTCTGCGCGGCTCACGAAGCCTGACATCAGCCTATTCTCTGCCAAGTACTGTATTTCACCTTCGAATTATCTGCTTCCCCCTCAGCCGATGCATTCCTGCCTAGTAGTTTAAGTAAACATTCTTCCAGTTACCGAGCAAAAGGCCCGGCTTCTCTGTCCTCATGCAAGTAATTCATAGCCCTGTTACCATGGAATATTCCTACCCCCTCGCATTCAGTGTAGACACTTAGACGCTTGTACACGCACGCACAGTCAGTATAGAATAGATTCTGTCCGAGAGTCCTTCTTTCTTGGATAACATAGTTCTTTAAACATAGGATGTAAGATATGATTTGGGATTAGGTTGACTTGACCCCCCAGACTTTTTGTCTCCACATGTAGAGCTAAATGTCAAGTCCCCTTCACCCCCTAGTTACACGTCAATTACACGTCATGCTGCTGCGCGCGCATCTAGGCCAAGTATTATCTTATAGATCCACCTATGTATGACATCATAACCAATTATGTTCCTTTTTATTCTTTATTACACCCATTTTTGGTTACGCAGACAAATCGTCATTTTCCTTATCAATTGTTACGCCTACTGCATTTGCTTCATTGTAATGTATGCACTATAAAAGTTACTTCTTGTCAATAAAGTATGTACTTCACTTCCTGAACCCCCGTGGTGATGGAACTTGGAGCATCCGATTATAATCGATCACTGGAATAAAGCCCATTCCGAACCTCTAATATCACGGATTCTGCCTCTCATTTTACTGAGCTATTTTATAATGTTTCTGTATCAAATTCAATCCAGGTAAAGGAAAATTATTTACCACATGATGGCGCCCGAACAGGGACACTTTCTCATCTCACGCGCCGGCGGTGAGTTGCAGGCCCGGTCTCCTGCCACAGCTGGACGGACAATAACGCGTACCAGCAGGATTTCCTGTATCTCCCTCCGGCCAAGCGGGGGCGACTGAGACTGCGATCAACACCCAGACGAGGCGGTGAGAAGTGCAAAGTATCCCGACCAGAGCCTAGCTGAGAGAGCAAGATCCGAGGTATACAGAGACCCACCAGTTCGAAGTCAAGCCCAGTTTCCGATGAGACGAGTCGAGTCCAGTCCGGTTCAAGTTCAAGTTACCGAGGCCTTCCGTTTCCGAAGCTACCCGGTGAGTACCATTACCGGGGAGGCATTTCTGACGTGCACATAGGTTGTGCCGGTCAAGACGGGTTTGGGTACACAAATCCGGTCTGCACTGTTTTAGCAGTGTATCTGTACTGTTTAGCAGTATATCAAGTATTCCGAAGTATCTAGTTATAGTCAAGAATTAAGCTTGGTGATTAGTTATGCAGACGACCATCATTGTTGTTTCAGTTAAAGGTTTAATGTTTAATGTTTAATGTGTTAAAACGTCCTGCATATTGTGGTATGAATGGTTGTTCATTATTGTGCTTTCGTATTAAGTGTGTTCAAGATTAAGTGCCAGATCAGTTGTCAATATGCCGCTCTTTTCGAAATTAAGACAGATCACTACTAGAAAAGGGGTACTCGAAGAAGCCGTCCCTATTCCTCCTAGGGATACTCCAGGGCACTTCATGTATCACAAACATGGCTTAGACGCTATATTATTTCTTGATTTATGGGTAGACTACACCAAGGGATTACCAGAAAGTCAGAGGTGGCCCGCAGCGGGGACCTGGGATGCAGAGTGCATCATGAAAGTCGAGGAAGAGTTATGGAAAAGGAAAGTCAGACAGTCACAGAAGGACGCCGTTGAGTTATGGCGTAAAGAATCTCATAGATGCACAGAAAAAGCACGTAGACAGGAAGAGAAGAGTAAAGAGAGTTCAAACAAAGTTCGAGAAAATCTATTAATTGAGGAAGGTATCAGAGTGAAATCAGAACAAGTAGACAGACAGAGAAATGCCCTTATGAATGGTATGTATCCCCTTCTGGCCGAAGGATTACCTAAGGCTACTCCAGAGATACCGAAAGACTTGCCACCCCCATTATTCCCAATCAAGGTACATCCTAAGGGGCATCCTAGAACCGCAGAAGATGTTTTTCTTTCCTCATATTTAGATGACGCAGCTCCCGAGTATGCTAATTCTGCCCCACATAGGCCGCATACCAGGGAGGTCTCACGCCAAGATCCAGCACCCGTATCCCTACAGCAACAAACCGAGTCACAAGTTCCGGCAAGCGCATCTGTTTCCGCATCTGTTCCTACAGGTACTTCTATAGCTGTGTCCACACCTATAGTTGCTGTGTCACGTTCGACGAATCCTTTCACACCCGACGCCCCAGATGGGGCCACGGGAGGTGCTACCAATATTTTTTCTACGCCACCTAGAATAAATAAACTTACTTTTCAAGAGTCAGCGCATTCACGTACACCCAAATTCGTAAGTGCCCGTGCGCTTAAAGAACTTCTTGTAGATTGTAGATATGACCCGGTGCCCGGTATAGAGGACGAAATGATCCTGGCATCATTGCGTATCAGACGAGCCGCAGTGTATTTAGCGAAGTTACCAGGAATGCCTGCGCATCTAGATAATATATATCATTTTGTCCAAACAGGGCGAGATCCAGAATGTATTTACAGAGCTATGGAATACCAGAAAGTAGAGATACAGGGGGAACTGTTACGTTTCCTCATAAACTGTGTGATCAGAAATCAAGACCGACCGGGGGTAGATCCGGATGCAATGCAAATTCTTACAAGGTGGAGCCAGAATATATCAGAAGGGAGACACGATAAGCAAAATTGTATAATAGCCATGTGCCGAAAGATCCGTAAAGAAATAGAACGCCTACACGAAGAGAGATTAGAGGCAGACGAGTTCGAACAAAGCGAGGAAGAAGGGTCAGGACTGCCCGCAGGACAGTCGGACACCATAGCCTATGTAGGTAGAGGAAGATCTTGTAATAGGAATCAGACTAGATGTCATACTGACTCAATACGTCCGATATGTCCAGATAATAACAGGAATTTCCAAATACCTATAATTAATATAAGGTCTAACGAGCATTCGTTCCAAACCGCCGACAAACTACTCCGAGAACGAAGGGGTTATCATTTTCTCGATTCTATGGATGAACAAGATTTAGCCAGGGCAGCTGTCCATTGGGTGGACAGTCCCGGAAAATATAGTGATGATACAGTAGTACGCACATTTTTGAATCTCACCCCAGATGAACAGAGGTTAGCTGGGATCTATATGATTCAACAACTCATTATACTATATCGGAGTCAGCATTCGGACCCTGGTCCCTTACCTGACATATTGACTGAATTGCTTACGAATAAATGGAGAGGTCCAGGTACTAAATTAATTAAAGAAATTCTAGAATCAAGAAAGCAGTATATTCTTTTTGTATGCTCAGAGCATGTTTCATTGCCCGTCAAGGAAAGAGCCACGTATCACATGGATAGACAGAATCCCTTACGAGAAGTGCACCCAATAAAAGGTGAGGACAACGAGTTTAGGCGCGTATTTGTATATACGCCCATATCAAAAATAGAATTGTTACAAATGAAGAAAGTGGTACCCAGTCATGACAAAGATCCAGCGGGTTTTCACCGGGAAATTAAAGACATGTTACTCATGGGGGAGTACACCTATCCCGACATTATGACAATATTAAAGGTGTTGATGCCTGCTGGCGTTTATGAAAAACTCAAGGAAAAAGAGTGGGAGGTAGGAGACCAAAAGATAGAATGGTCAGTGTTAGAAGCGGAAGAAAAGGCCCGAACTGCAGGAGCAGGACTTGGGGATAAAACTAAAGCATTACCAGGTTTATTAGTACAGGTACTGCCACGTTTATTAACTACGAAAAAGGACGATTGGGGAACAATTTCAGCCTGTAAACAGAAGCAAGATGAAGACACTAGTGATTACTATGCCCGATTTGAAAAATGTTTTGGTATAAATAGTGGCATAAAAGCAAGTAGCGAATCATACCCACATCTGTTTGTAACAAAATTAGTAGAAAATGCCCTGCCCCCAGTAAAGAATAGAGTATTAAAATTCGAGAGTACCTGGCAAGGTAACACTCCATCACAAATGTTACAAATGTTACAGTACCATCACAATAGAATTAGAGAGGAACAAGAACATGAACACAGACGCATGAAAGACACGAAAATGAAAATGCTAGTTTCCCAGACAGTTCCAGCAGAAGGTCATAAAAAGGGTATGACACATTCCGATTCAGCAGGACCTGTAAAAGGGACATGCAATTATTGTAAAAAGCCAGGTCATTACGTACACGATTGTCCAGTTTTAAAACATAATATCGCCATAGGTAAAACACAAGAAAGATCACGGCCACTTAGACAAGAGCAGAATGAACAAGGAGCTATGCAGCATGCCCAGGCCATGCCAGCCGCACAACAGCCAATACAGTTTGTGCCAGCTGCACCACCGTTGCCTGCTGCTGCCACACAGACAACAACACGACAAATGTATCAGACCGCACAGTATGAATATCCTGAGTATCAGCGTTACGCATGAACTAGCCTAGAGAGGGAAGTTGACTTACCCCTTATCGAGATTCCTGTAGATCAAGAAGGACCTTATGTACATAGTGAATTATTAGGTCAAGATAGAAAATTTTTACTCGATACAGGGGCAAGTCGAACAACTATAAAACGTAGTGAAGTTCCAGGGGCACCCCTCTCAGGCTCTCAGAATATTTCCCTTGGTTTTTCAGGAAAACCTATTGTTAATGAAGTATCACAGCCTCTTCCACTTACGATAGGACCTCTGACCCGAACTACAGATTTATTGCTTACTAAATCATGTCCCGAAAACTTGCTAGGAATAAAGACCCTGAAAGCTCTAGGAGCCATAATATGTTGTTCTCCGGAAGGTGTAAGGTTGTTTTTACGTGATTTTAAAGGTCACTATGTGTCTAGAGACATGGATCCCCGACTGCAGACTTTACCTACACGTTTATGGGCACAAGGCCCTACTGATGTTGGTTGCATGAATATTACACCATATCGAGTCACATTAAAGGCAGGAGTGGTGCTACCACGAATGCGACAATACAAGTTACCACCAGATGCTGTAGTGGCTTTACTACAAATCATTGACGAGCTCATTGCCCAAGGAGTAGTTGTAGAAACAGACTCCAATGTATGTAATTCACCGATAATTCCTATTCTTAAACGAACAGATCCTACGGCCCCGCCAGTATATCGATTGGTTATTGATCTGCGCGAGTTAAACAAGTGCATTGTGCCACAATTTCCTGTGGTCCCAGATATCTCATCATTACTGACAGCTATTGATTCCGAAGCAACATTCTTTACTGTAATTGATCTCAAGAATGCCTTTTTCAGCGTCCCAATAGATCCAGAAAGTCAATATTTGTTCGGATTTAGTTTAAATGGGCGTAGCTTTAAATTCTCACGCGCACCTCAAGGATTTACAGAAAGCCCCAGCATCTATAGCCAAGCACTGAAACGAGAACTTGACAGTATCCACATGCCAGTTAACACTGCCTTGCTTCAATATGTCGATGATCTGCTGATCACCGCTAGAAGCGAACTCGAATGTGAGAAAGCATCATTGACAGTTTTACAATTTCTAGCCGAAAAGGGGCACAAGGTGTCCCCTTCTAAGCTGCAATTCTGTGTCCAGCGAGTTGTTTATCTTGGACACTCGCTGTCCAAGGAGGGAAGGCAGCTTACACCGGACCGCATTCAGTTAATAGCTAACATGTCAATACCCAGGACACAAAAGGAGGTACGAGCTTTCATAGGCCTCACTTCATATTGTAGGCAGTGGATCCCTCAGTATGCATTTCTAGCAAAACCACTCATTCAGTTAACCACACAGGAGGCAGCCACATCGACTGTTCTCCCTTGGACTCAGGAACATACACAAGCTTTTGAAAGCCTAAAGAAAGCTTTATGTCAAGCACCTGTTTTAGCAACGCCATGTTACAGAAAACAGTTTACACTTTTTGTTACAGAACGCGAAGGTACTGCCTTGTCAGTACTAACACAGGAACAAGCAGGAGCACACAAACCATGTGCTTATTTTTCCAGTACACTAGATCCCGTAGCTCAGGCTTTGCCTGCATGCCTGAAATCAGTAGCAGCGACAGCTTTAGCAATCAGACAAAGCGATGCCATAGTGTTAGGACATCCATTGACAGTTCAAGTACCACACGCAGTAGAGGTTCTTGTAAATAGAACGCAAACACAACACTTGACTATAGCGCGACTTACAGGATACGAACTTACATTGTTTCAGCCACATATAGAAATCAGACGCTGTAACACATTGAATCCTGCCACACTTTTGCCAGTAACCGGAACAGACCCACTAGCCCATGACTGTATTGAAGTTATTACAATCACGACGAAACCCAGACAAGACTTGACAGATGTTCCATTGTCCGATCCAGACCTGACATTGTATGTAGATGGTTCATGTATGAGAACAAGTACAGGAGAGTTAGTGGCTGCTTACGCAGTCACCACAGATACTGAAGTCATTGAAACTAATCGTATAAATACTTTGTCAGCTCAAGCCGCAGAACTCATCGCTCTGACACAAGCCTGTATTCAAGCCACAAATAAAAAAGTCAACATATACACTGATTCACGTTATGCATTCGGAGTTGTACATGACTTCGGCGTGCTGTGGCGAGAGAGAGGTTATTTAACTTCCCACGGTGCCCACATTCAGCACGGACCCCTCATTCATGCCTTATTAGATGCAATACATCTACCCACTGCAATATCAATTATGAAATGTAAGGCTCATACGAAGGTTACTGATATCATTTCCCAAGGCAATGATCTAGCCGACAGAACAGCTAAACAGACTGCTCAAACTCAAACCCCCGACATGACAAAGACAATAGTCCCGACACCGACACATTGTATGACAGTTAAAGATCCTACTCTTGACGTGATTGACATACAGACACATGCTACACCAGACGAAATAAAGAAATGGACTGAATTAGGAGGGATTCAAACGGACCAAGGATGGATGATGAAGGAAAAGTCTGTATGGTTCCTTCCTGATTCAATGGTCCAAGTTATAATTAACACTATACATAGTCCAGCACATCTAGGAGAAAAAGCTATGCTAGACAGCATTCAACACATTTGGTTTAATAAACATTTACGAGCAGCAGCCAAACAAAAGGTCCGTACCTGTATGATCTGTTGTCAGTTTAACCCAGGAAAAAGTGTTCCCGTAGAACAGGGTGGATTTCATCCTCCTAATCACCCTTTTGAAGTCCTACAGATGGATTACATCCAGATGGAACGATGTCGAGGATTCAAATATGTTCTCGTAGTTGTCTGCGCTCTGTCCCGTTGGACAGAGGCGTACCCGGTTTCAGATTACACTGCCCCGACTACTGCCAAACAGTTGGTTCGAGAATTCTTCCCACGATACGGTTTACCACGTGTTGTTCACTCAGATAACGGCCAGCCGTTCTCATCCGAATTAATGAAACACGTTTCACTTCTGTTAGGATATCAGTGGAAATTCCACTGTGTCCGACACCCCGAGGCAGCAGGTCTCGTAGAAAGACATAACCAGATACTGAAAATAAGAATGTCCAAAATATGCAGAGAAAAAGGTGTCGACTGGGTAGTAGCGTTACCCGTTGCACTCTTTTACATGAGAATGGTAGCACACTCACGAACAGGGCTATCCCCGTATGAGGTGATCTTCGGTAGACCACCAAATATGTGGGGGACGCCTGTACCACGAAAAATAACTGATATTGACTGTAATATGCTGACAGATTACTTGGCTTCCTTGATGTCTGCACTACAATCTTGTCGTTCACAGGTAGCTGCAGCCTTTCCCGACAACACTGAGGTGAAACCCCATGACGTTGTTCCGGGTGATCTTGTCTGTGTGAGGAATTTCGACCGAAAGACTCAGCTGGAGCCCAGGTGGAGATCACCCAAGTTGGTCCTGCTGACCACAAGGACAGCCGTGAAGATCGAGGGCCGCAAGGGCTGGATTCATTCAAGTCATATCAAGAAATTTCATGGACTATCCTCGAATATAGACATTGTGCCCTGCACTCCCTCACAGACTGATTCAAAACTTCCTTTTGTTGAACCGAATGACTCTGAAAACTACAAACTAAAGCTTAGGCCCAACAAGTCGAGCAATTTGATTGTTTAAGTCCTCTCCAAGGTGAAGCGGTTGAATTGTCTCTGACATGTATCCCTTGGACCTGAGTAGAGAAAATACCCGGAAAATGTTGAAACGACAGGCGTATTGTAAATCACTGCGTAGCCACTGCATAGTGACATTATTAATTTTGTTTTTATTGAGTCTTTTAATAATTATTACAAGTATGTTGTTGCACATATATTACCCTATTTCTAGACATGTTTATAATGTTGCTGCTGAACATTCTTTTAGTGACTTACCTCCACATGAATTGTCTTATAGACTTGCGCTGCGCAATAACACTTTCATTAGTATGTTACATCATTCCCATCAGACTAGTAATGCCACCAATTGTTGGGTGTGTGGCCGACTCCCTCCCTATCAGAATTATGAAGGAGTCCTGCCTTTCTTTCCACATCCATTTACACACAATGGCTCCTGTGGAGCATGGTTCAGTTTAATCAATTCCATAGACTCAGACACAGCAGTTTACCAAGATCATTGGGTATGGGGAAACCTGAACCTAGTTTTACTCAAGGTCTGCTACCCTGACAAGGAGGGTCGCCCCAAAAGAACAGGAACTGATCTAGAAAATGAAGTATATGGATTAGGTAATTTTACACCTAATCTCATGATTCTAAATGTCGTATCCGAAGTTGAACTAGTCTTACCCACCATGTCAGTATTCCCAGCGAAGGGTGAATTGTGTGTAAGAAAGGTTGGTTCCATACATATGGGCCATAGTAAATGCACTACTATAGTAGAATTCAGTGATCAAGGCAAATCTTCATTTAGAGCTTCTCGCCATTCCTACTTTGTATGTGGTCAGACTGCATATATGCGTTTACCTCTAGATTGGGATGGTACCTGCTACATTGCATTCCTTTTGCCACCTGTTTTCCTAGCTCCTCCTGATTATTACAGAAATATTCATTTAGTACACAACAGAGAGCGGAGAGATCTCCCCATTGTCGATTACACTGAGACAGCATGGGACAAGTATGTAGATTTTAATAAAGGCATCTTTCCCTATATAGGTACCGTTACTAATAGTAAGCTGATACGTAGATTAACTAGAACCCTTGAAGCAGTAGTGAATGAGACTATTTCCGCCCTAGGCAATTTAACAGAAGAGCAGTCTGCTATGCGGATTGTTGTGCTTCAAAATCGTCTTGTCCTTGACGTCATCCTGGCTGATAGGGGCGGAGCTTGTAGGGTCATCGGATCAAGCTGCTGCGTATTCATACCAGAAAATTCGCCATCTGTATATAAAGCCATCACTCGCCTTCATAAGATTGTAAGCCAGATACACCAGAACCCAGGCACTTGGACTTGGTCCAGTTGGTTTTGGAATGTGATATCAGCCTGGGGATGGAGAGTTTTATCCTTCCTAGGTATTGGCCTTCTCCTACTATTCAGTTGCTGTCTATGTCTACAATGTGGACCAGCGATCTGTGGTCTGTGTGCCACATCGTGTATTCCACCACCAAGATTTCATTCGTCACGGAAGAAGAAAGAAGAACAAATGATGCTATATGAACAGATCAATGGATTGATGAAGATTGATATCTCTTGAAGGGCAAGTAGGGGACAAGGAGGGAATGTGGAAATATGGATTTTTCTGGTCAGTTATGTCCCCTATCTTGGACCCCAACGGTTCTATGTGCATGTCACAAGTACATGTATGTTCCCTCCAGTTCCAGTTATGAAGACGCAAATACATGTGCGTCCACCGTCAACATGTCCTCTGTCAGATCCACCATGAACAGGCCGGATATTCCATTCCTAAATATGAAAGGCCACCGGCTTTATATGGTTCACTTATGCCATTTTACAGTCCAGGCAAGTAGGCCCTGATTCTGTCATCAAAACTCCTCTTGCCTTCTGCCTCTGAAAGCTCCAGTCTGAGCCTGCATCTGTGACCATGAACTTTGTCTCATTCTCTGCGCGGCTCACGAAGCCTGACATCAGCCTATTCTCTGCCAAGTACTGTATTTCACCTTCGAATTATCTGCTTCCCCCTCAGCCGATGCATTCCTGCCTAGTAGTTTAAGTAAACATTCTTCCAGTTACCGAGCAAAAGGCCCGGCTTCTCTGTCCTCATGCAAGTAATTCATAGCCCTGTTACCATGGAATATTCCTACCCCCTCGCATTCAGTGTAGACACTTAGACGCTTGTACACGCACGCACAGTCAGTATAGAATAGATTCTGTCCGAGAGTCCTTCTTTCTTGGATAACATAGTTCTTTAAACATAGGATGTAAGATATGATTTGGGATTAGGTTGACTTGACCCCCCAGACTTTTTGTCTCCACATGTAGAGCTAAATGTCAAGTCCCCTTCACCCCCTAGTTACACGTCAATTACACGTCATGCTGCTGCGCGCGCATCTAGGCCAAGTATTATCTTATAGATCCACCTATGTATGACATCATAACCAATTATGTTCCTTTTTATTCTTTATTACACCCATTTTTGGTTACGCAGACAAATCGTCATTTTCCTTATCAATTGTTACGCCTACTGCATTTGCTTCATTGTAATGTATGCACTATAAAAGTTACTTCTTGTCAATAAAGTATGTACTTCACTTCCTGAACCCCCGTGGTGATGGAACTTGGAGCATCCGATTATAATCGATCACTGGAATAAAGCCCATTCCGAACCTCTAATATCACGGATTCTGCCTCTCATTTTACTGAGCTATTTTATAATGTTTCTGTATCAAATTCAATCCAGGTAAAGGAAAATTATTTACCACAATATATATATATATATATTTATATTTTTATATATATATATATATATATATATATATTACCTACTGGCGGTCGCCAGTAGGTAGTTATAGTTAGGACCACGTTTCCATAGGAAATCCGCTACATTCTATTTTGAATAACTTTGGCGCCGGTCGACGAATCCTCGCGAATTTTTCAAAATAGGTGGGGCGCTACGCTCCGCTCCTACCCTGAAAGTCTCGGGGGGATTCGTCAAGCGGGGGCTGAGATAAAATGGGGGACCCAAAACGCGTTTTTCCCATGCATTTTTCCATAGGACCTTTAGACAGGGCTACAGCCCGAACGGCTGAACAGAATTACTAGAAATTTGGCAGAGAGGTAGTCCTCAGGTCAAGGAAGTGCCTTTTGTAGGTTTGGTGTAAATCTGTTCAGTAGATTCTGAGAAAATAGCCTTTAAATCAATATATATATCTGAGCCAGCTTACGGTGCGCTTACGGTACGCTTACCGTACGCGTACGGTGGCGTGCGCGAGCGCGATTCTGATTGGCTCTTAGATCTTAGTAAACATTCGAATCGGCCGAAACCAGGAAGCGGCGGCCGCCATTTTCTCTCTCGCACTGAGAGAGATGTTTAAAATATAAAGCACAAAAACATGTAAAGGGGCTGTTTAGACAGCTCCCACACACATAGCCATGTTGAGGGTGTCCCCAAAGATCTCCCAAGGCCAAAAACGGAATTTTTATTTTTTCGCTAATTTCGCCGATTACGCTTACCGTACGCGTACGGTAACAAATTATAAAAAAAAAAATTATCCACACTCTCTCCACCCCGTGTGCAAATGGTGCCCGAAGGGCACCATTTGTGCATGGCATATGAAAATTACGAAAAATTAAAATATTACCTTTCAAAACGAAGTGCATCATATGTCCTCCATGTGCGCACGGTGCGCGAAGCGCATCGTGCGTACATGGCCCATCTAGCGTAACGTGGGCACGCGGTGCGCACACGGAACGAACTGCGTTACGTGGGCGCGCACGCCACGAATGGCGTAAAGTAACTTAGCATTTAAAAAAACGTACAAATTCACTGAAAAAACCATAGGTTTCACACACATTATAGTTAGGAATTAGCATTTAAAAAACCTTGCAAATTCACTGAAAAAACCATAGGTTTCACACATGTTATAGTTAGCGGAAATTTTACTGATAAAAAACCAATGAAATTCCCCCGTTATAGTTAGTGCAGGCAACTATAACTCACGCGACCGCAATCTTCTGCTGATGACATATGTGTCTTTATGAAAAAAAAAATATTTGTAATATATGTATAGCTAAAAATGTATGGAAGAAGACATGGGCAAATAAGTGTCTAAATACAGTATTAGCATCAGCAGAGGATTGCGGTCGCGTGAGTTATAGTTGCCTGCACTAACTATAACGGGGGAATTTCATTGGTTTTTTATCAGTAAAATTTCCGCTAACTATAACATGTGTGAAACCTATGGTTTTTTCAGTGAATATATATATAAATATATATATATATATACTGCTCCAAAGGTTGTCCACCTGGTGAGCAGCACTCGATCAGCAGCTTTATTTATGATAGGCAGGGACGAGGATCCACTTGTAGAAGCTGTTCCGTAATGGAATTGCCTGACGCACTGGGTTCCGCGTTGAACAACTAAGTTCTTATATAAAGGACACTAGTCATGTATTGAGGACACTGAAGAAAATAGAGTGGAAGGACACATACCAAATGATAACTATGGATGTTATCTCACTTTATACGACCATCGACAATGATTCAGGCCTAAGGGCCAGTAATTATTTCCTGCGAGAAAGGAGCATTCACTTCAAAGATCACAATGCTATGCTATTAGAAATGATGAAACTGTGTTTAACAGAGAACATCTTCCTTTTTGGAGTGGAAATGTTTCGACAAAAAAGTGGCACTGCGATGGGATTTTCTTTTAGTCCAAACCACGCATGTTTACTAATGGGATGGTGGGAACAAGAGGTGGCCTGGAATCCTCAACATCAGTGATTTGTGAAAAAAATAGTAAGTTGGAATAGATTCATCGATGACTTGGTAATTATTTGGAATGGTACCCGAGTGGAGTTCCAAGAATACTTTAATATCCTTAATGAGAGCTTAAACAATCTGAAATTCAATTTTGAATTAAGCAATCAGAGGATAGTCTTCTTGGACACTGAGATATATGTAAGTGAAAGTAAAGTACAGACCACGCTCCACCGAAAGAGTACAGCCACTAATGCCACACTGCAAACAAACAGTTTCCATCAAACCTCCCTCATAACAAGCATACCCTACGGAGAATTCCTTCATATTCGAAGGATTTGTAGTGAAGATACGGAATGGACAAAACATAGTAACATCGCCAAGAAAAGATTTAAAAACAGAAAATACAATATGAATGTCATCAACAAAGGATGGACCTGTTCTAATGATAAAACCAGAGAGGAATGTCTGAAACTAAAATCTCCACTAATGGATGAAGATCAAACAGAACAGAGAAAGATCAGATTAATCACAGATTTTTCACAGGATTCGAAAGTAGTCACGTCAATACTCAGAAAAAATTGGAAAATCTTGCAGTTGGACAGCAAGTTATCCAAAATTATGGGGAAACATCCAATTGTGACTTATCGGAGAGCCAAAAATTTAAAGGACCATCTCATGCATAGCCATTTAAAAGGAAAGGATCAGAATTATCTTGGCTACAGACAAAAGGCTTTGTGAAATGTTTCAATTGCAAGTTTTGCCAAATCGCGAAACCAATGACGGAATTTCAAATGGCGAATAAAAAATGTTGGAAGATTCGGGAATTGATCACATGTAAGAGTAAATACACAATTTACATAATTGAGTGCCCTTGTGCGCTCAAATATGTTGGGAGTACCATGTGTGAATTAAAGAAACGTATCTTAGAGCACGTACGTGCAACAACAAACAGAGACAGAAGCAATGCAGTGGCAAAGCACATGGAGGTTGCCCATAAAAGTGATTGGAAAAGCCTCAAGTTTAATGGAATTGAAACAGTACCGCTCCATACAAGAGGAGGAAACAGGGAGAAAATCCTCCGTCAAAAAGAGTCCAGACACATCCTAAATATGAGAAGTATGACCCCCTTCGGATTCAATCAATTGGAGGAACTTTACATACATTTGTGAAAGATATACGATGTTGTAAAAATGAGTGCACTAAATGAACAAAGTTATATTTTAAAAACAAGGGGCCCCAAGAGAAATATTATCTCGCATTGAAGGAAAACTATTGAATTATCAAAGGAAAACTTGTGAATTCAGCAGGGATCTAAAGGTTTAAAAATACATGAACTAAAAAATGTGAACTATTTGATCACTATTTAAATGGGTGCCTCGTTTGTAGATATACATGTAAAATTCATATAATCATATACGTTTAAGTGAATACTACAGCACAATAATTCCTGTATATGTCAAACTATTGGGAATGGTCAAATTATTATGTAAAGAGCAAGGGTTTCTTCTTTATCACTTCGAGCAAATTAATGATACAGTCCACGTTTTCACAAACTAGGTTGAGAAAATAAGAGGTATTGTGTCAGGAACTACGATTCCCAAAATGCCATTGGGCACAATGGGCGTACAGGAAATGATGTAATCTAACTTTGAAAGTTTAAAAAAACAAGAATTAAGTGCGAAAATTTACCGTGATCAAGGCATTTGTAATGCCGAAACGCGTAGGAATTTTGACGTCTGATTATAATGCCTAAGAATTTGACATTCATGGAACATATGAAAGAATAAATAACGAAATTGCATATATAACCTGTGAGGCGTGCGGCCCGTTTTTTCCTGGGACAAAAAAAAGGGAGATGTGTGGAATAAATAGCGGTATTGGTTTCTACCGCAGATGAGCGCCACAAAACTGATGTGGGGAAACCGTTTTGTGGAATATATATATATATATATATATATATATATATATATATATATATATATATACTGCTCCAAAGGTTGTCCACCTGGTGAGCAGCACTCGATCAGCAGCTTTATTTATGATAGGCAGGGACGAGGATCCACTTGTAGAAGCTGTTCCGTAATGGAATTGCCTGACGCACTGGGTTCCGCGTTGAACAACTAAGTTCTTATATAAAGGACACTAGTCATGTATTGAGGACACTGAAGAAAATAGAGTGGAAGGACACATACCAAATGATAACTATGGATGTTATCTCACTTTATACAACCATCGACAATGATTCAGGCCTAAGGGCCAGTAATTATTTCCTGCGAGAAAGGAGCATTCACTTCAAAGATCACAATGCTATGCTATTAGAAATGATGAAACTGCCTATCATAAATAAAGCTGCTGACCGAGTGCTACTCACCAGGTGGACAACCTTTGGAGCAAAACATATATATATATATGTATATATATATATATATATATATATATATATATATATATATATATATATATTATCTACTGGCGGTCGCCAGTAGATAGTTATAGTTAGGACCGAGTTCCCATAGGAAATCTAAAAATTCTATTTTGAATAACTTTGGCTCCAGTTGACTTATCTTCGTGAAATTTTCAAAACTAATGGGGCGCTCCGCTCAGCCCCTACCCTGAAAGTCTCGGGGTGATTCGTCAAGCGGGGGCTGAGAAAAAAGGGGGGTTCCAAAACGCATTTTCCCCATGCATTTTCCCATAGGACCTTTAGTAGAAGGTACAGCCCGAACGGCTGAACAGAATTTCTTGAAATTTGGCAAAGAGGTAGTCCTCAGGTCAGGCATGTGCCTTTTGCTTAAATGGTATAAATCCGTTCAGTAGTTCCTGAGAAAATCAAAAGTAAAATCACATATATATCTGGGCGGAGCCTAACCACACATCTCATCGTGAGATCTGATTGGCTGTCAGCACTTCATCCAAGAAGTGTTGGCAGCCATCTTGGAACCAATATACATGATAGCATCTCATTAAAAAGCATTGCAGTTAATAGAATGTTTTAAAACTTTAGTTACATTATAAATCATTTGTTGATGGTACCATACTCATTTTAGGAATTGTGGTGTGTTCTAAGGCGATTTTACCATGTGAAAAACCTTCTGCTGTGATATCATGAATCATGTTTGAGAGAAAACTATTTTCTCATGCTTTTCCCACAGAGGTTTGGAAGGTGATCTATAAGCTAAACTGAGAGCATATTTTCTGTAAATTCACATTATCTTTCTCAGTCATGTGAGAATGAAGTCTGACATTCTCAGTAAAACATGTACATCCAACAAGGGCAGAGACTGTCAGTTGATTCCTTTGTGTTCTACTGCAGCTTCCCAGAGGGTTCTAAAGAACAACTAAAGCGCTAACAGTCCTACTTATGACAAACGTATGGCACACCTGAAGCCATCTTGGTTGGAATAAAGTGGTAACTCTTAAAACATTTAATTTAAAAAGGAGCAAAATGAGGGGGTTCATTTTGCCATAGAAAGTATGATTAATGCTGCAGAAAGAAAAATTAGGGCACATTTTCAGTGACTTCTCAAATCCTCTTCTATTTCATAAAAAAATTCTGACATGCAGACTGAAACATACACTTTCAATACCAGCAGCAGACTTCCCTGGTGAGCAGTAGCTTTACTACAGTGATCTAATAAGCAACTAGAGTGCTAACATTCTGAATTTATGGCAAATGTGTGACACATCTGAATGCCTTCTTGATGGAATCAAAGTAAAAAACTGAAAGTATTTCCTACTGAGGAGACTGTAGTAAATGAGGAAATTAGGAAACATCATAACAAATAAGTCTCCCAAAATGGCCACCAGAGACAAAAGAGCCCAAATGTAGCCCAAATATCACCCAGATGTAGCCCAAGTATAGCCCAATGACAGAATGTCCCAGAGTGTTCTAACGAACAACTAGAGCGCTAACAGTCTTACTTATGACAAAAGTATGGCACACCTGAAGCCATCTTGATTGGAATAAAGTGGTAACACTTAAAACATTTAATTTACAAAGGAACAAAATGAGGGGGTTCATTTTGCCATAGAAATTATGATTAGTGCTGCAGAAAGAAAAATTAGGGCACATTTTGACTTCTCAAATCCTCTTCTATTTCATAAACAAATTCTGACATGCAGACTGAAACATGCACTTTGAATACCAGCAGCAGACTTCCCTGGTGAGGAGTAATGAGCAAGTAGAGTGCTAAAATTCAGAATTTATGGCAAATGTGTGACACATCTGAATGCCTTCTTGATGGAACCAAAATAAAAAACTGAAAGTATTCCCAGGAGACTGCAGTAAATGAGGAAATTAGGAAACTTCATAATAAATAAATCTCCCAAGAGACAAAAGAGCCCAAATGCAGCCCAAATATCACCCAGATGTAGCCCACATGTGTATTTGCAGTTTTATATAGTGCAGACTTGTCAGGTATTGGAGTGTTTTACATGACCATTGGTTACATCACACAAGATCAAATTCATTTTGGTTGTAGACATGGGGAGATTAAGTGATTTGACCAGAATCACAGAATGTTCAGCTGAAGCAGAAACTCCAACCTGGTTCCCCAGTTGCAAAGTCTGCAGCTCTGGAAGTAACACCACATCCTCGCCCTAGGTGCAACATTTAATCAAGTGGTCAACCGGATAAAAAAACATAAAGATTACAAATAATTTAAAAGTTCTTTGTCGCTATTTGAAAACTCAGAAAATATGTCCTCATTTTAGTTTTTTAGAGCACTAACCATAATTTTGATGCAAATAAGACCCTCTCATATATGTAATTTCTAAAGTAAATACTCTAGGTATTACAGTTTTGATTACATCAAGATGACGTCAGGCGTTCCACACTTTTGTAATAAATATAGAATGTTAGCAATCTAGTTGTTCATTGGGTTACTGTTGAGAGGCAGAGGCCAGGGGCTCGGACTCTGAAAATTGAAGGCAGGTAGGAGAGTGCAGAGGCAACAATTTGACCACACTGGGCAGGCAGGAAGGGCAGTGGAAGCACAACAGACTATGGAGGGCAGTGGAAAGGGGGGCAGGAGCAACAAACCAACAATACAGGACTGGCAAGAGAGGCTGTGGCAATATAATAGGCCATTGTGGGCAGAAGGAAGAGGCAGTGGTAGTACAACCATACATGCCAACAGACCCGTTTCAGCCAGGAAACGTCCAATGTTTTTAAGCTCAAATGGGCTTTATTTGATCTGTCTCCTGTCTACAATCTCCTCTTTTTCAATGTAACTCAAAGGGGAATATCAATACCCCAGTTTTTTTTCAAAATCTCCCTCTTACCAAGTTCAAAATGTTCGCAGGTATGGTACATTGGATCATGGTAGGCAGGAGGAATTGGGGTAGGGACATGGACTCGGATAACAGAGGACAGGAGGGACATGGAGAGGTGCCCCAAACTGACCCTACAGGGCAGGCATCAGGGTTTGCAGCAGCACAATACACCACACAGCGCATGCGGGACGGGAGTACAGCACAACAATCCATAGAAAGCAATAGGGAGGGGACAGGACCATGCACATGGACAACAGAGAACAGAGGGGAAAGAGGCAATGGTAGCTAGCTGACCATAATGGACAGACAGGAGAGAAAGCTGCAGCATAACAGACCATAAAGGGCAGGAGGGATGGATCAGCGGCATTACAATGGAACAGACAAGCCAGGAGGGAGGGAATAGGGGTCTGCACATGGAAACAGAGAGCTGGGGGCAAGGGGGCAGGACAGGAGCAGCAAGATGACCATGGAGGTCAGGCAGGAGGGGCACTAGAAACAAGACACACCATGGAGAGCAACAATGAGACTATGATGGCATACACACAGGCCATGGAGGGAAGGTGGGAGGGGGTCAGGGGCAGCTAGCTGACCACACAGAGAAGGTGGGAGGGGCCATGGCAGCACAGAAGACCATGCATGGCAAGCGGGAGGGTTAGTGCCAGCACAATGGCTATGATGGGCAAGAAGGAGGGTGCAGGGGCATGCACAAAGGACCATGGTGGATAGAAGGGAGGGTCAGGACCTGGGCACAGACAAGAGAGTTCAGGGGAAGGGGCCTCACAACAGACCGCGCGTGGCAGGCAGGAGGAGCAGTTGCAGCACAACAGACCAGGGAGGGCAGAAGGGTGTGGCAGTAAAATGGACCATGGAGGACAGGAGGAAGGGGATAGGGGCATGGCATGTGGACAGGCAGGGTGGAGGTGACAGGGACAGGTTACAGTCATCTGACAATGCTAGGCAGGTGGGAGGGGAGTGGCAGCTCAACAGAACACTCAGAGTAGATAGGAGTGGCAGGTCCATGGAACATGGTGGGCAAAAAGGATGGAGCAGGGGCATGCACAAAGACATCGGAGGGCAGGGTGAAGGAGAATAGGGGCAGCAAGCTAAGCACAGCGGCTATGCAGGAGGTCAATGATGGGCCATATAATTGGGCAATGGAGGGCAGGAGGAGTGGACTGGTACATCATGCTAAATGGAGGGCATTGGCAGCACATCAGACCATGCATGGCAGGAGGGAGGAGGCTAGTCCATGGATTTAGACAACAGAGGATAGGGAGGAGGTGGATGGGGCAGCAAGCTAACTGTTCAGAGAAGGTGGGTATTAGGAACTTTATTGTTTTTAAAACATTGTGTCTGTGCGAACTACTTAAAATATGAACAAGTATGCAGCATAATCTCACTTTTATTCAGGAAGAAGAGGACGTTTGTGACTGTGACTCCGGGCTCACTTGGCAGAAACACCCCCTGACCCTCGACCCCCCATCGCAAAATGTAATGCCCGTGAAAAGGGTAGGTGTACGCAGTGTTATATAGAACATAGTCCTGAGAGCACGATTGAAAATGAAAACTAGATATAGTATATGGTATAAACTATGCACCAAAAAGTGTGATATAAGATGAACCGGGGCGTGAAATATAATATGCAATACATTGTGCGCAATGACAGATTCATTGGAAAGGGCGAGATAGCACAGGCACTAGCGCGTGCTATGCGATATGCGCCTTGGAGTGTAATATGCACAGGGCAGTGTTGTGTAACCTAACGTGTCTCTAAAGTTGTAATATAAAATATGTGCTGGGGAGTGTAACGTTGCATATGCACTGTGACAAAGATATGGATCCCAGATTGTAATATGTATGGCATAGCGCTGTGCGTTATAACATAGGCATCGAGGAAGGCACGTTAGATGGGGGAATATAACCCGTGCGAAGGCAAGTGTGGCATGACATATTCACGGGGGGGGTGTTACAGTGCACATGGGCTAGAGAGTGTCATAGCATACGCACTAGCTGGTGGAATACAACACAGAGGTGTGAGGCACTCGGCGGGCACAGGTGGGTGTAACACAGCATTGGGCTCAGCCAGGAGCACGCTGTGACATTAAAGTGAGGTTTGTCTCCTTTCCAGAGAGTAAAATAAAAAGTATTACACATCCGGCGGTGGATGTGTATTTTATTAACCGTGAGGGGGGTTTCTTGCATAGTTTGGTCGAATTTTTGTCGAATCCCCTTTGAATGGCTTGGTGTGCGTGTATATTAAATGTACCCGTCAATAGCTACCCATATTTGTATAAATAAACGGCAAGGGTGTCTACTTGGAGAGTACCCACCGGCGGGGGCGCCGGGATTAGGCACGGTAGGGCGTCAGACACGTCAGAGCTTCACTAGCGGTGTAAATACATTCCATGTGGATTCATTCTATGCATAGTCTCCTTTTAATGAATATCACACAAATCGTCATGGTGATAGGTACGTACAGTTTGTCCAGCATGTCCTAGGTGTTTTTATAAATATATATTTTTTTAAAATAATAAAAAACAAAGGCCGGCCCCGGGGGATGGGGTCCCCGGGGCCATAAGTGGCCTGAGGAGGGGGGCAACACAGCCCCCTCCTAAAGAATAAAAAAAAAAAAGGCCATGACCCGAGTGTTGGGGTCCCCGGGGCCGATTAAGGCCTTGGGAGGGCCAAATTATTTTTTTTCAACAAAAAAATAGGGTGCAGGCCCTAGGGGATGGGGTCCCCAGGGCCAGTAAATTAGAAAAAGAAGGGGGGGCCACACAGCCCTCCTTCTTAAAAAAATAAAATAAATAAAAGACCGGCATCGTGCCGGAGGCCACGCCCCCTCCTTGCAGCACTCTGCAAACGCGCCCCCTGGCAGTTGTAAGTTGGGGAATTAATTCCCCTTCAATACTGAGGGTCCCTGAGTGCCAACTAGCCCAACAGGTATCTCCAGTATGTGCCAGGGAGCTATGTTGCAGACAGGTGTTCTGAGGCCACGCCCCTTTTTACACCTCTATTCAACGCAGCTCTGTGGCGCTTACTGATGGTACCTAGTGGGCTTGTTTGACCCTTGGGACCCTTAGGATTCAAGGGGACTTAATCTCTCAATTTAGAACAGTCACAGGGCGCGTTAACACAGTAGTGAAGGGAGGGGACGGGGCCTGAGTTAACGTGTGCAAACAAGCCCTGTGGCGCGTTTTAAGTTGGGGAAATAATTCCCCTTCAATCCTGAGGGACCCTGGGGCCCAACTAGCCAACCAGGTGCTTCCAGTAAGCGCCACTGCGCTGCGTTGCAGAGAGGTGGTCTAGGCCGTGCCCCTTTTTACATCTCTCTGCAACGCAGCTCTGTTGCGCTTACTGGAGGTGCCTAGTGGTCTAGTTGGACCCTAGGGACCCTCAGGATTCAAGGGGACTTAATCTCCCAACTTAAAACGGCCACAGGGCGTGTTTACACAGTGGGGAAGTGAGGGGACGGGGCCTGAGGTGACGTGTGCAAACACGCCCTGTGGCGCATTTTAAGAGGTAGTTTTAATCCCCTGCCCTATTATATACTAGGGGCTTACAGAGGAGGTCATGCTGATCACAAAGGGACCCCAAAGCATAGTGTTCCCTAGTGTATGTAGGTGTTTTTACTGTATTCTGAGTGTCTTTTAACATAGCACTGGCTCTAGGACTGGTTAGTCAGACTCAGTTACCACCAGTATCCATTTGAAAAAATTGAGGGTACAGGATGATTTTGCAACAAGGCTTCTTTCTGCTCTTCTGTTTGTTCTTTCTGCACGTTATCCTTCTTCCTGCACTTTTCTGCGTCTTTGAGGACTTCTGTTGCTTCTTTCTGCATTTCTTTTTTTTCTTTCTGTGCGTTTTTTCTTCTTTCTTCACATGTCCTATCTCTGTAGGCATAGTTAGAAATTAGCATTTAAAAAACCTTTGAAATTCACTGAAAAAACCATAGGTTTCAGGCACGTTATAGTTAGGAATTAGCATTTAAAAAACCTTAGAAATTCACTGAAAAAAACATAGGTTTCAGGGGCGTTATATTTAGCTGGACTTTTCACTCGTACAAAACCATTGAAATTCCCCCGTTATAGTTAGTTCAACTAACTAAAACTTGCGCGCCCGCAATGCACTGCTGATGACGTCACATATTACATCACTGATGACATGGTCAGTGACATCACTCATGACATCACTGATGACATCTCAAATGACATCACTGATGATATCATCCTTGTGATAGAGTGGCAGACCTCCTCTCCCCCTAATATAACCTTTGATAGACACATTCAAAAATAGAAACTACAATTTTCAAAACAATGGACATACCAATATCAGTTACAACAACCTATTCAGTAATTCTAAGATCCGCATACACATCCACTCATTCACCAACAATCCTATACAGTCACTCATACATGTACTCACTCATCATATGTACTCATACACCTATACATCCTGTTATACAACGCCACTCATCCATAGAGTTACTCACACACATAGTCACTCATGCTATTAAAGAATCAAACATCCATTTACTTGCATATACAGTTATACACACACCACCACACTTACTTCTACAGAAACTTACACATACTTAGTCTTTTAAACAATCACTTATAGAAACACATACTTATTCATACAGGAACTCTTTCAATCTCTCACATATACTCACTTATATACACCAATAGTCACATATACTAGTTTAAAACATATGTAGTTACTCATAAAGACACGATTGAGACAGTCATTCACTCACTAACACACCCATGCACACACTCATCCACCCATACAGTCCTGCACACATGCTGTCTTCAACACATACAAACAGTGAGTCACTCATTCATGCACCTATGCACTATGTAATACCCCCACCGAACCATACAGTAACTCAGACACTCATACTGATACTCAAAAAACCAACTAATAACCTATATAGACACTCATGTAGCTACTCACCAACCCATGCAGCCACTTATACACAAAGTGAGAGACTGATACAGATATTTACATATTTAAACATTACTCACTAAGCCATGTATTCACTAAGATACACTTACTCAGTCAGTTATACAGTCAATTTTTCAAAAACAAATCATCCATTTAGACACTTATATACCCATTTATTCTTCCATCGACCTTGAGATATACATGGATAAAACATGTCATTTTCAGAAAAACACACATTCACTGGATGATGTCATCAGTGATGTCATTTGAGATGTCATCAGTGATGTCATGAGTGATGTCACTGACCATGTCATGAGTGTTGTAATATGTTATGTCATCAGCAGTGCATTGCGGGCGCGCGAGTTATAGTTAGCTGACCTAACTATAACGGGGGAATTTCAATGGTTTTGTACGAGTGAAAAGTCCAGCTAACTATAACGCCCCTGAAACCTATGGTTTTTTCAGTGAATATGTATATATATATATATATATATATATATATATATATATATATACACATACAGTTAAATGTATGAACCAATAGTTGGCAGGTGTAATATTTAATATTTTAATATTCACAAACCAAAAATATATGTCAGGGTTGCATCAACTTTTTGCACATGGTCCAACGGAAGCACTGTTCTTTCCATCTCTCACCATCCCCACCAATGATCACATCTGATAAGATATGAGGATCAGTAGTAGAAGCGGGAAAAGAGGAATGGGACAAGATAAAATAGAGACTCAGGACTCCACCTCTCTGCTCCCTCACTTTTGGGGACACGGGCATCTGCAGGTTGTAGTGTAACTTGTTATTGGAATGCTATATGCAGCTGTAATTTTAGGTAGATATACTTTAGCAGTATCTTTGTATAAACAACTGTTTGTGTTTCAATAGGCCACTGGGAACTCCTGAAGGCTAAATACAAGGAAACATAAATATTTTGCAAACAGCATGTACACTCATACCTCTCCCTATCTTTAGAATAACATCTTTAACCTATGTCACAAAAAGTGAAAAAGTTACAAGATTTATGTAAACCTGATGTGTCTGAAGAGTGTGTTATACCCCTTAGTTGGCCTAGGAGAAACTTCTCCAGCTAACAAGCTGTACTGTGTATATTTAAACATTTAGAGAGTAACCCTTCAAGAACAAAGGGAGCTGGGTTGAGACCAATAGTAACAATGAATTGTTCCCTTTGATATTGATAAGACGGCCCTATACCTGCAAATTCATACAATCATATATGCCCCAATATTCAACCCACTGAAATTAAAGATTACAAAGTAAATGAATTGCCTTACCAGCAATATAAAAATATTTCTTCTTTTATTGAGAGTTATTCCTTACAAATGTATTGTTTTGTTCTCCAACAATGTTAAAATCAAAATACAATTTCTTTAAAAAACATACCTATTACCTATTACATGAGCACAATCTAATTTAATATTCTTATGTGTCTATAATCACCAATTGGCTTCTCACATGCCTTCAAATACCCAATCGGTTGAGTTGTCACATAGTGAATCATAAACATGAATAATGACATATATTTTTATACATCTGAAATAACGACAAAAATATTTTAAAAAATAATACTCAAAGTAAAACAGTGTCGACGCCGCGTTTCGGTGGGGAATGCTGGTTTACACCACCTTCCTCAGGACAGATTAAAAACAGTATTGTTGAATCTAAAAGATAAAGGTTCATGCGAAGTCAAAATCAATCCTCATCTTGATGCGATGAAAAGTTAATTCTAAGTGCTTTGACCACACTTTCAATGATCTTTCAAAATACAAAAAATATATATCTTCTTGGAGGTTTATTAATTCCTCAATTATCGATTTGTTTCTGTCCCAACTGTACGATTGGATATTTGAAGGCATGTGAGAAGCCAATTGGTGATTATAGACACATAAGAATATTAAATTATATTGTGTCTTTCATCCTCATATAATAGGTATGTTTTTTAAAGAAATTGTATTGTGATTTTAATCAATCAATCAATCAATCACAGACATTTATATAGCGCGCTACCTACCCGGAGGGTCTCAAGGCGCTGGGGGGGGGGGGAGTGCCGCTACTGCTCGAATAGCCAGGTCTTGAGCTTCTTCCTGAAGGAGAGGTGGTCTTGGGTCAGGCGCAGGTCGGTCGGGAGGGAGTTCCAAGTCTTGGCGGCCAGGTAGGAGAAGGATCTTCCTCCTGTTGTCGTTCTTCGGATACGGGGGACGGCGGTGAGGGCGTGGCTGGCTGATCGGAGATGTCGTTTGGGAGCGTAGAAGTTGATGCGGTTGTTGAGGTAGCTCGGGCCTTGATCGTGTAGGGCTTTGTGTGCGTGGGTGAGGAGGTGGAAGGTGATTCTTTTGTTGACGGGGAGCCAATGCAGGTCTTTCAGATGTTTGGAGATGTGGCTGTGACGTGGGATGTCGAGGATGAGTCTGGCTGAGGCGTTCTGGATCCGCTGGAGTCTCTTCTGGAGCTTGGCGGTGGTTCCGGCGTAGAGGGCGTTGCCGTAGTCCAGTCGGCTGGTGACGAGGGCCTGGGTGACCGTCTTCCTGGTCTCGGTGGGGATCCACCGGAAGATCTTCCGTAGCATGCGCAGGATGTAGAAGCATGACGAGGAGACGGCGTTGACTTGTCTGGTCATGGAGAGGGAGGAGTCCAGGATGAAGCCCAGGTTGCGTGCGTGGTCTGTCGGTTTGGGTGCGCAGCCCAGGGCGGGGGGCCACCAGGAGTCGTCCCAGGCGGAGGGCGAGGAGCCCAGGATGAGGACTTCCGTCTTGTCTGAGTTCAGTTTCAGGCGGCTGGCCGTCATCCACTCGGCTACGTCTTTCATCCCTTCGTGAAGGTTGGCTCTGGCGGCGGCGGGGTCGTTGGTCAGGGAGAGGATCAGCTGGGTGTCGTCGGCGTAGGAGATGATGTTGAGGTTGTGTTGGCGTGCGATGGCCGCGAGGGGACTCATGTAGACGTTGAAGAGGGTGGGGCTCAGCGAGGATCCTTGAGGGACGCCGCAGATGACTTCGGTGGCCTCTGACTTGTACGGTGGTAGACGGACTCTCTGTGTTCTTCCATCGAGGAACATTGTTGCAGAACAGAACAATACATTTGTGAGCAATAACTCAATAAAAGAAGAGATATTTTTACATTACTGGCAAGGCAATTCATTTACTTTGTAATCTTTAATTTCAGTGGGTTGAATATTGGGGCATACATGATTGTATGAATATACAGGTGTAGGGCCGCCTTATGAATATCAAAGGGAACAATCCATTGTTACTAGGAGTAACTTCCCTATCTGGTTTACCAGTTGTTGGGATGAATTGGAAACTAACTGGCACATGCATCAAAGCTTTTTGCGATCGCAAACGGTGCGATTCGCAAAAATCGGCCGTTTGCGATCGCAAAATTAGCTTTTGCGATGCAACAAGGGTCAAGGCCCTCGTAATTTGAGAATTCGCAATAAATTGCGAGTTTTCAAATTGCGATTGCCATTAAATGCAATGCAAGAACCACTTTGAAGTAGCGATTTCGCTACTAGGGGGCGCAAATTACCATGAAGTTGAACTTCATGGTAATTTGCAAAAACTTTGAAAAATGCACTAAAGTGCATTTTTCAAAGTTGTTGGTTACACACACACATGTCCTTGGGACATGTGTGTGTGCAACATTTGTGCACAGATCAATTTCAGGGGTGCAACAGGGTGTCCTTTTGACACCCTTGCACCCTTGAAATTGCATGCGCAATTTGCGAGTACCAATTGGTACTCGCAAATTGCGCTTGCAATTTCCCATTCATTCCTATGGGCCTACAGGCCCATAGGAATGAATGGGAAGCTATTCCTTATTTGCGACTCGCTATTTGTGAGTCGCAAATAAGAAATGTGTAGGAATCGCTATTATTATAGCGATTCCTACATGCATAGGATTTTGCCAGTCCATAATTGCGAATCCTTAATATTCGCAATTAAGGACTCGCAAAATCCTAGCATGATGCATGTGCAAGTAAATGAGTTGCCATACCTAGTGATGTGGGAGACTTGTACCATCATGATGCACCCCCAGTGTAATGTTGTGAGGATCGTGCGGGGACTCAGGGCCTAGATAACATTTTGAAACACTCTCCTGCTGTCTATAATGGGAAAAGTGGCACTGGCAAAAATGGTGCTATTACCTACTGTCTGTATGTATTGCAAATTACCTTGTACCCAATACTCAGCTTAGTCTTTTGGAGAAAAGATGCCCTCCTTGTTTGCACGTATGGGTGGGAAAATGGAGCAGAGTCTGACTGGAAGTGTTGAAGAGGGACAGAGAAAAGAGAGGACTGAGCCTTCCTGACCTGGAGCTTTATTACCTTGCCTCGGATGTGCAGCTAAGAGGTGTGATGTGACACCGAATTGGGGGCAAAGACTCCTTAGGTTTACCATAGAGAGTGGCCTCCTTCCAATTTAGCTGATGAGTGGTGCACACCAGCTGGACGGCACTCCTTGGGTGGCTTTACAGATAGCTATGGCATGGGAGCGATAGTTAAGTAGGTACTGAAGCACCCACAGTCAGTAGATCCTAGCCTATTGAATGGCTTCAGCCATTTCGTCGGATCCAAGAGGTGATGTGGGTGATGTCGCTTACTGCTTGGAGAGAAGGTGTTTCTTTAACGCCTGGTGAGCTTTACCCATGGGATGTGTTTTTAACATTTAATGAGGCTAGGTAGATATTTGGGGTTCCTGCTGGATAATCCTTACACTTTGCCAAGCTGGCAAGTACTGCTATGGAAGTTTGGACTGGTTTCTCAAGTACACTACACACCTCCTATACGATTAAGTTGTTACTGGATAGTGGAAGGTGGGGGGGACTTGCTTCACATAGTTTTAAAGCACTGAATGCACCTGTATCAATGAGGACTCAGCTGGCTTGGGACAAAGAGTTACAGACCCCACCTGACAGACACGGAATGGACTATGACCTGTGCACAGGTTCAAGAGGTGTCCAAACTAGATTCAAAGTGACATACTTCAACTATCTACACCACACACATCTGGATCCCATCAGAATGCATAGTATATATGCCAGTACACCCCAATCTTGTCCAAAATGTGCTGATCAGGAAGCCACCTTCCCTGCATGTGACCTGGACATGTACCACACAGGTGGGATACTGAGAAGAGGAGGTGAAATGGCTCAAACAAGAAACAAAAGTGCCTTTAGTGCTAACGATACACTACTGCTTACTGAATATTGCCCACAAATCCAGACAGGGAAAAATGCCATACAAATGTACAACATTGTGTTGGGCCTCCTTCTGGAGAAGCGCTCCATAGCAATACACTGGTTATCACACATGAGACCAAATGTGTTGAAGTGGTGCAAGGATATGTCAGAGTGGGCCCTAGTAGAAGAACTTCATTTAAAGATGATCCGAACGGATGATGTGGCGGAGGAAGATCTAAGGAACTGGGTGGTGATATTAAAACAATTGGTAGGTTACCCTGTAATTGATGATGAGTGTATTTGACCTATGTAGTATGACCTGCCTGAACAAGTGGGGTAGCTCCATAGGGGAGTCCTTCTGAGCTAACTACTGAACTCCGATAGAGCGGAAAAAAGGGGCGCTGCCATGAAGAGTTGGTTCAGTGTGCAAGATGAGGGCCTGTAACCATAAGAATGACCGCAGTGGTCGTGTTGGACAGATTTAATTGTAAATGTGAAAATAAAGACAGAGAAAAAGTGTACAGCCTAGCTAATTTCCATAAATGGAGACTTGGGTAGAGGGGAAAGGGAGATCTAAACCTTAATACCCTATCTTTTTGTGGTATCTGGGTCACTTGCATGTTTTTTTATCTCATCACTTGGTTGCACATCCAGCCAATAAAAGCATGCAATCACTCTATTGCTGCACATGGAAAAGAATAATGAGATGGAAAATTATCTAGAATGCCCTGCAAATATCAAAGTATAGGTGATTTCCATACTTCTCATGATGAAATCGATATCAACACGTGTTGTAAGGCCTTTTTTATCAGACAGGAACAGTCCAAAAAATGTAACCGTATGAAATGCCAATGAGGTCTTCAAACAGTCATGGTGTTAATATGTTTCTGCCATGTGTGTTTGACTAACTCACACATTTGGGGTACCATTTTTTTCAGACGAAATGTGGGAATGCAGTATGGTAAGACTTCTGCCAATGTGTGGAAGTTCCTCACACGTGTGAAGAAATTGAGTGTTTTTTAATCCATATTTTGACTTTGATAGCTCACATTTGACATTTGCAGGATATTGTAGCAATCCATTCAAGCCACGCAATTCTGGATTTCCCTGGATCTCTAGGTTTTAGAAATGTGCAAGATAGTAGGGTTCCTGGGTCCTACCTGACCCTGGCCTCAATGCTGCACCCATCCTCTTAGAAAGTGAAAGTAAACTGGGGTTCTTTAAACATAATTTCTTTAGGTGTAATTTTGATATATTCAGGGCATTCCCCCAATCTGATTCCAAAGGAGGGCAGAATTACTTTATAGGCCAGAGGATGGTGGGGATGTGGTCCATTAAAAAACAAAATTCTATCCCTGATGCTCTAGTGGACTTGGTGCCGCGGGACAAGCAGAGTGGGGTGACCCAGGAGATAGAAAGACTGTATGAGCACCAGGGGTGGGGTTGTGGCCTGATGTCAGGATGGTCCATACTCACACTACATTCAAATAAAAAAAGTACACCCTGGTGTGCTAGTGGTCTCTCCATCCCCCTAGGATGTGCATATTAGGGTTAAGCCTCACAATCTGCCCCACAGGTTGTGTTCAAAGGCTCTATTTTCCCTTGGGATGAGATGGAGGGGCACAGCACAATACACGTGAGGGACAGTCCCTACTCCATTGATAAAAAAATGTAATCTCTCTTATACTAGTGGGCTTTCTCCCATGGTTTGACGGGTAGATTGAGGGTAAACCCTCCACTGTGCTCACTGGGGGAGGCGGCTGACTATATCACCTCTCAATGTGACGGTTTGTGGCTCAATGTCATCGGGAGTTGCTCCTCACTCCAATATCAGAAGTCCTGGAATCTAGTGGACTTTCTTTTGTATCTGGTGTGCTTTCTAACATGCTTGGTTATGCATACTGAGGATTAACCCACCTATTTGTCCCTCTGGGGATCAGAATGACTGTCTTATCCCTTCGGTGGTGAGGAACAACTGTCTATGCTGGCGGGTCTGCTACACCGCTTTGATTTCTCAGGTGTTGATTCCTACTCAGGGCTCACTCTCCCATGGCAGCCTCCAAGCATGGATCTTCTAGGTAGAGGTACTATTGGAAAGAGGACTGCCAGAATAATTTATGCTGAAGGGGCTGAGGTATGTCCCGAAGCATAGCTGCTCCTGCCTGCCGCTGGAGACAACTGACTCCTCCAGCTTTGAGGAACACATTCAATGGCATCAGCATGCGTGTGGTATGCATCATTAAAACAATCAGGCCATAAGAAGGGGAAGCAGAACGGATTTTGCAACTTGCTGGTTGAGATTCGATCTAAGAAGCTCTCCAGTGCATGCATCATGGGATTTTATAGCCACTGAGTGGGATGATGTGCAAAGTTAGTTCAGATGACATAGAGGTCAGATCCTTCGTACGTATATGGTTAAAAGAACTATTCTGGATAATTTTAAAAGTTGCAATGTATTGATTGGGGTTGGGATGGACTTGCTACCACATTTCTAATATTATAAAGTAGAGGTACCCTCAAAGGTATGTATGTGGTATTTGTATATGACAAACGTATCCAAAAAGGCAGCAGAGATCTGTACACGCATGTTGTAAATGAGTGATGGAAGAGCTAAGTGGTTATTGGATTGTTACTGCATTGTAATCTAGTGTTTTTGAAGAGGTGTGTCTTAAGCTTTTTCATAAATTGGAGCAGTGTTGGAGCCTGTTTTATGGGTTCTGAAACGCTGTTCCATGTTCTAGGTACATAAATGGAAACGGCATGCTCCTTTGGTTTTTCTTTTCTTACTTCTAAGTCTCGAGTTTGATGGTGGCCTGGCTGCAGTGTGCAGCCGGAGCCACCAGAGTAGGTGAGATTGTCCACAATGTAGCAGGGGTGCTGTGCATGAAGGCTTTGTAAATGATGCAGCTCATGTTTGTAGATGGCACGGGCAGCCAAGGAGAACCAATGGATTTCCATTAGGATGGGTGTGAACATATTTGTTCCAGCCTCAGATGAGATGTGCTGCAGTTTGTAGGATGCACTTAAGGGGTGCCACGTGGATTCTAGGCGGCCAGGTAACTCCCTGCAACTACCAGCACATATTAAGCACTAGTTCCAATGTACTAATATTGATGGAGGAGATTTTTGTAAATTTCCCAGATACCATTGTCACTTTCATAAACTGCCAACTCTTTCTATTCAGTGCCTTTGAATCTTGTGGTATCTCTTAAATGTTCTCTCTTTTATTTACAGTTTATCGGTGGTCCAGTCATATTTTGTTTACTGGGCACGAATTGAATCTGCCATTGTTTTTGATCCAACAAAAAATAAAACTGCTCTTACTCATGAGGATGAAGCCAGCAAGATAATGGCCACACCTTTGTACATACCCTTCACAGTTAAAGGAAACATTTCAGCAGATAAAGGTATTAGTGTAATATGCACCTTCCCCATTGATATGCATTAACAGTTGTGGCTCAGCAAATCCACCCTTTTGGCATCTTGCAGTGAATAACAGATCTTAATTGTTACACAGTTTAATGGTACTTATTGTATAGATCTGAGAAGGATGAAAGACACAGGCAACCATCCAAGATTTTAACCTGCAACCATGAGATCAAACACAGACTCCATAATTGGATGCATTAGTCCATTGAGCCAGACCCAGACCTAGCATTGTCAGAGCGTCAAGTGGAGTCGGGGAGCCAGGTGGGTAGCTGGGAGAGGACAGAGCATATGAAGATTCAGTCCTGGGACAGTTTCTGACATTGGCCCCACTAGAGCTCCTGAAGGAAACAAAACTTGCAAAATTATCTCTGAACAGTTAAAAAACCCATATGGTTGGAAAATATTTGTATATTGCATGTCAGATGGAGAATTATTCCTTTTAGTATTTTATAACAAATTTGTTTGGGCTCAGAATATGTTGAGTGTTCCTTCACTGTATCTTTTTCTATCTATTTTTATTCAAGTTTCTGACCGCCGGAATATCTCTATAGCGCAAAACATGAATGCCCGTTTGGACAATAAGGCTAGAACCGTGGCTGGAGCGTTTGTGCTGCAACCGGTAACACCTGCTTTTGATAGAGAAAAGGTTACTGATGTTCAGAGAAAAATAAAGAATACAACCAGACTACCTGAAGAATTTGTGCGACCACCAGTGAAAAAAAGCGTTCAAGAATTGTCCAAGCAGACTGACCATAATCTGGAGCCATCG
Source organism: Triturus cristatus (assembly GCF_964204655.1). Lineage (NCBI taxonomy): Eukaryota > Metazoa > Chordata > Amphibia > Caudata > Salamandridae > Triturus > Triturus cristatus. Next base: position 505,644,357 of record NC_140582.1, read on the forward strand.
CAGCAGCCTCAAGAGGTGGAAACCCCCACTCGAAATCTTGGTTTCAAAGAAGACAGACCTTTAGCCAAGACAACTTATAGGTAGGAACCTTGTATACACAAAGTATACTGTATTTATTCAAAGTATTTTTTCCAGGTAAGACAATCTTAATAGGGGCAAATTGGATAAACAAGATACCAAATAATCATTTACATAAATATTCTTCAGTAGTGCTGCTGCATTGACAGCTATTTTTGCTTGTATTTTGGTCCTCATGAACAGAGATGCCTTACAATTGGCCGCAAATTGCGCGCCAACTTTAAAAAAATCATTTTTGACTTTGTGAACCGACCTCTGCACTAATATGTCATTTAAAAAAATTCAGAATCATAGTGGGTCATAATTCGACCTACATCACCAATATTCATGAGGTAAGTCACAAATTGCGACCCACTACGATTGACCACAATCACGGGGATGATGACCTGCTGGGGTCAGTAGATGACTTTGTCTGTGATTGCATTCAAATAAAGCAATAAAAAGAAATACAGGCCGTTTTACTGAAAAAAACCAGGAAGTGTTAAAAAAAGAAAAGTTGCAAAAACCTTTTTTAATAGTAGTTAGTGGTACTATGGACCAATGACTACTCTTCAAAAACTGTTTGTCAACATTCACAAAGTGGTAGGAATCCTATGGGGATCCCTTTCCATTTGTGAATGGGTTACAACCACCATTGAGTTTGTGGTCAAATATTAATGGTTCGCCACCGGATTTTGGTTGCAAAAGAACAATACATACCATGAGGAATCGGTATGTGGAAGGGACACTCTAAATAAGCCCCTTCCAAATACTGATTCCATATTGTTTCCTAAACCCATTTAACGATTCGGAAAGTCTTTTCTGAATTGCTTACATTTAAAAAAGTGTTTTAACAGTTAAAAACCCTCAGATTTACAGAATATGAGGGTTTGCAACTGTTGAAACACTTCGAGCGTGAGGCCTCAAGATCTTGTGAAACATCTCATGAACACAATCCCCATACCCTACATTCTCCAATATTTTGTGCACTGGTTAATACCAAACTTTGCAACAACAATGACTTCTTTGTGCTATTTCCTCACTACCTGATCAAATGCGGACAAAAGTTTCAAAGGCAGCTACCAGTCCAGCCCCCATTCTAAACATTACCACTCTCTCAGTTGTCTGTCTACTTGCCAAAGCTAGAATCCAGTTCAAGGTTATCATGCCCGCATTTAAATACTTCACAAACTCTGCCTTTGCCTGCCTGTGAAAAACATTTTCTCCCCACATTCCTTGTAGAACGCTCTACTCTCCTAGTCTCCACCCTCAAACACATCAGCCAAGATGACAGACAATTTACCACTCAAACTGCCAGGCTGTGGATTGCTCTGTATACCAGAACCCAATCCACCTCCATGAGTTTTTCAAAGCCAAAACAACATTCTTCTTTGCATAGTGCACTTCACTCCTTTCAGCCACCACTTTGTTCTATGACTGATGACCTGTATCTGACTAAGAATACGATTTCCCTGTGCGCAATTGATGAGATGATTTTGATTGGTTAATGCTCTTCAGAAATTAATTGCATTTAAACTACATAATATAAAATATTATCAGGGTAGATTAGTGTTGGCAGCAGTGGTTCCATCATACCACTACATTTACCTGAAGCAGCACAGGGGGAATTTGAACTTTTAGGGGATGATTTGTCAAACATTTTTTGTGTGCCTAAGTTCATCATAGATGTTTACAGTTGAACCTGTGGTTGGGAATTTCCAAAGTCTGGAACACATAGAATTATGGTTTACAGATTTTCTGATTGCAGACTCAACTTAGTTTTGGGAAAAATCAAGTAGAGCGGTGTTTTTTTCACAATTGTATGGTTAGAAGTGGGAACACAGGTAAAAGGTAAGGGTTTGGTCATACAAAATGCTTGACACTGTCCCACATTTGTAAATGGGTTGATAGTGACAAACTATATTCTTCCTTGCCTGCTCCAGTCCTAGAAACACAAGCTTTGTACATTTACACTTACAAAAGATGCTTGTATGTGTGGTTCCTGAATGGGAAGGGTATACATCACACCAGTATTTCTGGGACTGGAGGTAAATGGGTTTCTACTCTTGCAAGAATGCGTGTGAGGTGTAGTGAAAAAGGTAAATGAGATAGTGCATATATCAGTGACATGTATTACTGAAGGTTTCCCTCCGAACAGAGAGCTACAGGATGAACTCTGGGGCTAGTTGATTTACGCGGGGAAATCTGCAATTTAGATTAATTTACACACATATTCCTGAGGGTTTCTGTGAATCCCTCAAAAAGCAGAAACCTTTGCGCATACTTTGAGAAAAATTCTAATCCTTATATTGCATCAGTTGAAAAACTCTTCATGAATCAGCCTCTAAACCTTTAAATTGCAAACAGATATCTGCATCAGGCACATTATCCAGTTTACCAGTTATTTACATCCCTCTACAAAAATACTGCATCCAGAATATTGACTGCCACAATATCAGCAAGCTAAGAATATGAAGGTAAGCATAGAGTTGCTTTTCTTTACTCCATTTTTACATACACAAACCAACACATACATATGTAATTCAATGGAAAGAAAAAAGGCTAAAGGAACATTATAATTAGGTGAAAATGTCAATTAAAACACAATAATCTAAGTGAACAAAACCACTGAAATTCACTAGTTATAGTTATCTCAAGTAACTATAACTCGTGCTATTAAGTAAATATAACTGGCAACCATGCCATACACAGTGTTTTCATCAATGATGTAATTTCAGGTGTTGCAGTAATGTTATCAGTGATGTCACAGACCATCTCATAAAAGATGTACTATGTGAGGTATTTAGCAGTGTTCCTCAAACACAATTTTAAAAAATAGAGCATACTGATTTTTTCCCTTAAGCAAATGTTGCTCCCACGGGAGACATGCTTCCGCAGGAGTCAGTGTTTCTGATTGGCTGTCTGCAACATGAAGACAAATATTGCAGGCAGATATTACAGGACTCGGGGACTTAGTCCCTTCTCCTGAGTTTAATTGTGAAAACTGATATAAGGAGGTTTAAACCGCAGTGATTAGTGCGCTGAATTGGACAGTGAATGTTTGGGCACTACAAATCCCACGAGTCTCTGAATGGCCCTAATTGTGGGCGTGGCTTTGTTATTTTGGGAAAAGGCTGCCTGCCACAGCACGAACTTTGCCAGTAGCGTCTGAGGAAGAGTTATACTCGAAACGCGTAAGGCAATTGGAAAGCTGCATTACAACCTGCATACGAAGCGCGTCCTTACCTGATGAAATAAAGGCTGGTAACCTGTTGATGCTCGAGTGCGTCTCGTGTGAGTTACTATGTGTTGGAAATCTATAGGCGGACGCTCTTCCGCCAAGACCACACCACCCCAGGATTGCAAGGGGACCACGGGTTTGGATGCACCATTCTCAAGTGTGGGGCTGAGACATAGGATGGAGGCCATGCGATGATGCGGGGACTCACCAAGGGCTTAAACTGCAGTGATTAGTGCGCTGAATTGGACTGTGAATGTTTGGGCACTGCAAATCCCACAAGTCTCTGAATGGCCCTAATTGTGGGCATGACTTTGTTACTTTGGGGAAAGGCTGCCCACCACAGCACAAACTTTGCCAGTAGCCTCTGAGGATGAGTTATACTCAAAACGCTTATAGCAATTGGAAAGCTGCATTACAACCTGCATACGAAGCGTGTCCGTACTTGATGAAATAAAGGCTGGTAACCTATTGATGCTCGAGTGCGAGCTACCATGTGTTGGAAATATATATATGTATATGCACTCAGGCTGAATTCTTCGTGGAAGGAAAAACAAGGACAGCAACCACGGACTCTTTAGATTTAGATGCGCTTATTTATTTTGCAACGGATGGCCCACTCTACGCGTTTCGGGATTGACTCCCTTGTTCACGAGTGTGGTGATACAAAATAAAGTGTTGTTTACATAAAAAAACATGTGATTACAAAAATTACATCCACATAGAAAACGGACTCAAGGTTTAGGAGTTGCTTCACTCCAATTTAAATTTAACACAGCCAATCCGCCATCTTTAAATGATTCGAGTTTTAAGGTAAAAACAGACTGTTCAAAACATCCCACTGTTTGAATGCGATTATTCTTACAAAAATAACAACGAAGCAAATCATTTCATTCAGTGTTAATACTCCGCTAGATTGCTACTCAAAATAATATCTCGATCTCTGGTGATATCTAAAACACAAAATAGTGCTTGCCACCCAATAGTGCTTGACCCAAGTGGGTCAAGGCAGTATTTATCTCAATCTCTGGTGATATCTTAAACAGCATGTAATGAAGTCATATTTGCCAAGTGGAATCACGGGACACAAAATAGTGCTTACTATTGAACCCAAGTGGGTCAAGGCGATATTTTAACCTTAAACTCGTTAATATAGAACAGTCATACCATAAGTGTTACTCTTATCTTCTTTAGTGGAGCAATCCACAGATACTTTGGCTTAATTGCATTTCATTCATGTTAGATCAGATCTCTATGGAAACAAAAAAAGAACATATAATTACCATACAATTACATTGTCATTTTATCCATACAACATACACTGTACCACAAAAATAGACACATTTAGAATAATGAATTCATAAAAAACTTAAAAGTTCGTCTTATGGGTTGAGACAGAATGAAGAGACAATGGCCTTTTCTCTATAATTCCAAGCTGTACTAAGAAAAATGTATAACATGTGCAGTATTCAACACATCCAGAACGGTGTACTCTCCTATCCCAAATGAACAGTGAGACTTAATGAAAGAGGTGGGAACAGAGTGCAAGATCTTAGACGCCTTGAGTCGAAACTGATTATACAGTACAAGACCCTAGTTCCCAATGGGCATAATTGTGATGAGGAAATGGAAGTTCGTTGTTATTTTTGTAAGAATAATCGCATTCAAACAGTGGGATGTTTTGAACAGTCTGTTTCTACCTTAAAACTCGAATCATTTAAAGATGGCGGATTTGCTGTGTTAAATTTAAATTGGAGTGAAGCAACTCCTAAACGTTGAGTCCGTTTTCTATGTGGATGTAATTTTTGTAATCACATGTTTTTTATTTAAACAACACTTTATTTTGTATCACCACACTCGTGAACAAGGGAGTCAATCCCGAAACGCGTAGAGTGGGCCATCCGTTGCAAAATAAATAAGCGCATCTAAAGCTAAAGAGTCCGTGGTTGCTGTCCTTGTTTTTCGTTCCACGAAGAATTCAGCCTGAGTGCATTCATTAGAGGTTCGCTTCCTCACCACGGACCGCCATTGCGAGAGGTGGGGAAAAGGCGATTTTCGGTGCGGCCAGCACTGATGTTAAGGATATATATATATATATATGCATACATATCTTGACTAGACATCATTGTACTAAGAGAGTCGTTACTTTTTTTTGTATCAAGTTCACATTCACTGCAGGAGATGAGGAAATTTCAATGCAATGTTAGTATTATATGTTTAGATTTATACATATTTAATTGGTTGATTCCTTTTAACATAATAATTCTTAATTCATTTTATATTATTAATTCTATACTATTGTAATATTTTACTGTCATTGTCGGAATTTTGAATCTCTCCTTTTAACCATACAGCTTAAGCATCCCATGTTCTGTAGATCTGACAAACCAGGGTTTTATTTGAAAAATGGATCAAAAAAAAAAAATGTTTTGCACTAGTTTAATGGTATGTCACATTGCTGGTATTTATCCATCTAGATAGGGGAGTTTTTATATGATATATGCATATTTTAGATATTTAATTTTTATATCTATTTATATATGTATTTATATATTTATATATTTATAATATTTATATGTATTATACATGTATTTATCATTGCGGTGCTACTGTTACTTATTCATATACCAGAAAAGCTGCTACTGGCCCGCTAAAATCCCTAATTCCACTATATACCATGTACCTAGTGCAGCATACTATTCGAGATGTGCCATTAAAATTTGCGACCCAACAATGCTTTTTCCGAAATCAGCGATATATACCAAGAGAATGCATAGCTCAGACAAATTTGGGTCTGCGACACTAGAACTTTCCTTGTTTTAAGTACAACTACACACATAAATGGTTTTTATAAATAACCGTTGTGTGGTTGCTTTCTCACATGGAGATTTTTTCTATATAACCTTTATACACCTTAGTACACAAGGGTACAGCACTGGCACTTTATATTTTATCACTGGTTCTCCAACACGTTTTATTAAAATTATTTTGGACTCTCAATGGATGCATGGATAAAATATTTTATCACAATGGGTCTAATGTGTATAGATGTTGTGCAATGTATGGCGAATATAAACTCTGATGTCTCTGGCATTTATGCAATTAATCAATATTTTCAGAAGACTTAGAATGTATGGCATGTAGGAATATTATTCTTATAATTGTCACAGACCTTTTAATACATCGCAAAATGTAGGTACTTAGCAATACAATTGTATAAGCTGATGTTTCCTTTTAGAGTTATACACCATTGCAACGACATAAATTGGTTTTCTATGTCTATTATACCATGTGACCCAACGATAGCACTTTAAAAATGAAGTCCTTCCGTGTAAGCGCTGTCATGTGATCAAGGCAGAGGAGCTGCCGAAACACGTCATGGTGGGGTGCTGCTTGAGAAAATAAACTGATCGAGCACCTATTTGGGTCCTTTCTCGCTTTTTTCCTGCGGAGTGGTATGGAAGCGTGAGGCGAGCTTTTGATAATATATACATATATATATATATATATATATACACACCACATCCGATTCCTCACACAACGAACCGGACACCGACACGGGGAGGTTTCTGGCAAAAGAGTTTTTATTCCACAATTACGCTGCGACTGGTTGCAGCATCTACTGCCTTGATCACACAGTCTATATATATGCATATATATATAAAATCGCTTTATACTATTGACTCCAGTGACCACAGTTGATCCTTTTCAAACTGCACTTCAAGGTAATAAGAGGCCTGGCTTCAAATTAAAATTCAAAGGCACCATTTCTCTTAGTGATTCTTGTAGAAAAAGTGTATACTTTTTCATTCTACATGGACAATACGCTGACACTCCTGACCATGAAGGTTGAGCTGACTGCTAACTGTTACAATGAATAAAAATAAAACTGAGAATGTACTCCAACATAATGTACCCCTATATAGTGTCTGAATCATTGCCCATCACTGATTCTTCCTGTGGTCTTGAACCAGAGGTTTACATTTTTTTTTAATGTTGTTATTGGAGGTTAACAAGTAAGCACTGTAAATGCATATGTTCCAGCTTAGCTTAACTATTGTACTGCATCATATTCAAGTTTGCCCAAGGCTCTGATTTGCAAACATCGTCTTCACAATGTAACCACACAAATCATACTTTGCCTAAAACAGCGCAAACATATAACACCACGGGCCATATTATGGATAGGCACACCTTTCAAAAGGTGCGCCCAGTGAAATCCAGGAAAATGCGCCACATTATGGTGATTGCGCTGCCCCCAGGATAGGCGCGAACTTGCGCTGACCCCAGGGCAGCACATTTTTGTGAAAAACAGAAAGCCACTCCATGTTTTCACAGTGCAGCCAGCAACCCGCCTGCACTTCTAGGGGATTAGAGATCCCCTTGCAGGCGAGTGCAGTCAGTAACTGCACCCGCCTGCACTTCTAGGGTATGTCTGGAGGGTCCATGGAAACCCCTTTAACGTTGCCAAAGGTCTGCAATCAGGTGTCGCACTGACAGTGCACCACCTTCTAGGTGGCGCACTGTCAGTGCTACTCCTGAGAGCTTCTTTGCTTCTGCACCCGGGTCTGTAATACGGCGCAGGCACAGAGGCAAAGGGATTCCCTCACGCACGCCCATATCCAAATGAGAGAATGCCCTCTGAAGATAGCACAGGCGATTTAAGTGCGCCAGCTGCATTTGTATTACAGAAGGGGCAACACAAGCATCTGCAGACCCTTTTGTAATACCAAAATGCCCCAGGGGAATGCAAAGCGGGCGCAAATGCATAGTGCGTCCCCAGGGCTCTTGTATAATATGGCCCCAACCGTGACCTCTCTGGATGAGTTGCCAGTATATGAAAGGATTAAACATGGATCACTTACTATGGATCATAAGTACCTTTATAAATGGCGTTCGTTGTTCCCGGCTTCATTGTTTTCCAGATCTGCTCCCACTCGCAATCTTCGATCACCTGGATCCTGGCTTATATCAGTTTCTTTAATTAAGTGAGCACATTTGATTTGTTGGTCTTTTACAATTGTCAAGCAATCACTTGACTACCTGTTTAGCTTCAAGCTAAGCTGCAAATTTTAGAATTCTAGCATGAGCATAAGATTTTATAAGCTAATTCATTCATAGTTCTCTGTTGACAAGATGCCTTCAGGTGTGTGTATCCCTTATGTATAATTACATGAAAATAAATACAAGATACCCAAAATACTCAACCACATGTATTTTGTCTTTCAATCCTGCCTCTGTCTCAACTCCTAACAACTACAGGCCACGTAGAGCACTCATGCACAGCACAATCAACAGCATCATTGCTTTCTGCATCATCAGTCACTGAGACAGGCACCCCCTGATAAAACACACTTCCACACAGCAACAAAGTGAAAGCAGAACTCCAAACACAAGATACAACACTCATTCCCCCTTTCATAAAACAAAGAAATGTAAAGTATAATGGTGCTTAGTCTTCTGTATCAGTGGTTCTTAACCTTTTCACTTCTGAGCACCCCTAATTAATCACCATTCGCACCCAGGGACCCCCACTGAATCATTATTGCAATCAGGGCACCCATACTGAATCATTGCTGGCAGTCAGGGACCCTACTGATTCATTATTGGAAGCCAATGACCCCCATCTAAGCAATTTCAATGATTTTGAACTGCAAAATAATACACAAAAATGCAAAAACAAGCATTCAAACAAATGCAATCATTCTAAAATATTTTATTTAATTCACAAATATATTTAAAAACATTTGTTTTATTTTAATGGGAAGGTTGGAGCTTTTCAACATTCAATTAAGGTCACTCATTGTCCATGCTATATTCTTTTGATACCCTTGTGCTGCTCCTACAAATCAAGCTAAGTATGCCAACTTAATTTTTCTTCTCCAATTTCAATTTCCTTCACATATACAGAACATTTTAACATTTTTAATTTTACATTTGCCATATTAATATACACTTTGCTGATCTCTTAACACTATTTAATTTTCTAAGCAGTCACAAACCCCATAGGTAGGCTTTGCAGACTCTCATAGGTCCCCCAGACCACAGGTTAAGAACCACTGTTCATTATCCTAAGCACACCACAGAGAAAAATCTTGAACAACCTAATTGTTCTATCCCTTATCCAACAACATTGATACTACGAATAGCACTCATACTAATTAAACCGTATCTCCAAACCTCTCAATGTCATACAGGGAAACTCACATCCCAGAAAATACCTATCCCCCTACACAGTGGACTCATAAATCCTATCGCATACAACTAATGACACCCCAAATCTTCAAGAAATACATAAGAGAGCCAGTGATGCCTCCCGCCATGTTCTGCTACTGATGACATTGGTACACAAGAAGTGACTCATAAGGAGAGGTAGTGCCTGGATATGTGGGAACTACAAGATCCTTCAATAGTAAGGTGCCTCACTGAGGCCTTTAAAAAGTACTTTTTGGACAATAATTATACTATAGCTTCACACAACACTTTAGGGAAAGCATAAAAAAGTAGGCAGGGGACGTGCGATTGCAGTGACATCTGGGAAAAAGAGAGACAGGTTCCAGAAAATTAGAGAACTGAAAGAGGGGTTGATCCACATGGAGAGAAACCTAGAGGGGACAACCAGAAATGTTAGAGAGGTAATTATAGTGGTGAAGCGTGAGGAGCAAACATTTAACAAACACTGAAGGTAGAACACACTTCATAAATTTACAGTAGTGCCTCTACAATGTAAGCAATACAGCAGGGATGCTTGTGGCCTGGTTGGAAAGGAAAGATTTAGTGTACCAATGTATTGAAAAGGATTATGAGTGACATTGGATATGTAGTCTTTGCTCACATTTTCAGTTCTCTTACAGTTGCAGATGTACCCTTATAGATAAAAGCATTAATAATTTTGTTAAAGATCAGGCCAGATTGAGGCTAAGGTAGGCATACAGGGAGCATTTAGGACATCATAGCCACATTGTTTGACTTACAATTTGTCCAAATGAACTTCCATCTGAACTGTTCAAGAAAATGTCTGAGGTTGTGATCCTACAGAGAACAGAAACATTTCGGACCATGATAAAAGAAGACATTATGTTGGGGATCCCTTGAGTGGCCCCTATAATTCTAACTCTAACTTATAATTCTAACTTATAAAAAGGCAAACCCAGAGAAAGATGCAAGTCTTATTGGCCAATCTCACTGTTAATTGTGAAAACCAAAATACTTATGAAGGGTCTTGGTGTGTCAACCACACAAAAGGTGGTGTGAGGTATTCTTGAAATTTGCCTAACCAGTGGCAGTTGCTCGGGTACCATCCCAACCTATCAATTGTTTGCCCACTATGCCACCTCAGTTTGGACCAAACATGGGCAATACAGTTGTAAACCTACTCCAGTAGGAACAGTCCAGCCTAAACTGACAGGCCAGGTCTTCCTGAAACAGAACATAAGCAACCCAAGAACAGTTTAACCCTGATTATGGCTCATCAGTCAGGCATTGCTTGGTTCCAGTTTCTGAAGGATGGTTATGTGTAGAATACAAGGCACTGTGGGAACCCTTGGGAATTAACGCCAAGACTGGGGCATTTGGGTGTATGGGGGGGATTTGGTGATCCCCAAGTCATCACAAAATATGTTAATTTGGCTTTGGTTATTGCAAAACAGGACTCAGACTAGGGGCCATTGAGTGATACCTACACAAGAGCAATGGAGCAAGAATCTAGACTGGTTTGTGGAAGCGCGGAAGGTGATTTACCGTAGTAGGGACTAGCCGGTTAAATTTGATAACATATGAGGTGCATGGAGGCAGCACTCTGGTATTGTGTGAACAATTGAGGTACTTTACTGTCTTGATAAACTGCTGGTATAACCTTGGGAATTGTTTAAGGACTGGGTGCCAAATGGACTGGGTGCAGCAAAAGATGTTTAAGTAAACTTTGTGAGATTATGCTACACTGTCACAGTTTTATTATGATATGGCCATATGAACACTGTTGTTACCCATAAGCTGAATTTATGTAATCTAAAGATAAAAAAAACAATACAAATTACTTTAAAAAAGTAATCCATAAGAGGGTTACACATCACACTAATGTACCCTTTGCAGCTTGCCCAACTTAAAGGCATAAAGCATCTACATAAAGCAATTTTGGCTCAAGAAATGATGGATCAGCCCAGCTGTTCAAAATCTGGACTTTACATCCAGCCTGAAGCAGGTGCAAGATTTTTTGAATTTAGTTTAGTCTTGTCTATTTTGTTGACTCTTTTATTGTGGTACTCGCACAGACATCCATTTCCAGTAAAACGAAGACCTTATACATCCAGAGTCTCCACTATAAATTTTGCCCAAGCAGTAGGTCCCCAAGTACTAAGAATTGAAGAATTGAAGTTAGGCTGTACACTTAGGTTGAGCTTGTTGGATCCAGAGACATCCTCTCAGCAGTTTATATCTTGTCGTGCAAAGCCGGAAATAATTCTAGGAGGGTAACATTAGGTGACTTTTTGGGTGTACAGAAGCAGCAATTAATTCAGGCTGGTGTTTAGTTGCCCACTATTTAGAACTCTCGGCACAGGATAGAGTATTTCTATTTTGACCCCATGTGTGACTGGAAGCCAGTAGAAAGATTTAGGCTAGGATTCTATTAAAAAAATCAATCTACATTTGTCAATGTCATTGACCGCTATGATCCACAGCACTGTGGATCTATTGATCATTTCAGGAAGGTTAGCAATTTCCCTGCCTTAAAAGAAGGGGGAGGAGACCATGAGAAATTATAATACTGAAAACAGTTTTTATTTGAAGTATCAGGAGTCCCTTAAACATTTTATATATCTCTTCAGGGATTCCATCCTCTCTCGGAGCTTTAGTTGTGGGCAAGTTTCCAGTTGTTTCATTTATTTCTTGTAATGAAAGGGGCTGATGAATTTTAGATTGCTCCTCAGGGGAGAGTTGATCAAAAAGAAGCCTTATTTAAATCTATATCATGATCCTACTTTAAAGGAAAACTGATTTGAAGCTGACCTTCTGAAAATATTTTAGAACGTCCAGCACAATTCTTGTTGAGTCACATTTTAAGCAGCCTATCCCTTATATTTGATATCCTTAATACAATTTGCTCTAATTTTCCATGTCAGAAATCGATGTATTTCATTCATTTTATCAAAGATGGTTTGATAGATCGTTTGGTGATGAATCATTGTCTTCTTATTTCTGATCCCTTTAATCTCTTTACTTAATTTATTCCTTTTTGCAATATGTTTTGGGGTAGTGGTCTGTGCTTTGTTCCACTTAATTTTCCGCAGCTCCCTTTCTTTTTTATTTAGATCGGTCTTATATCCCTCTACTGAATCCCAGTCCCTGATATCATTACTCCTTCTCCAAATATAGGCTTGGAATGCTTCACAAACCATGACCACTGTAGCAGAACCAAGATTATTCTGAAACTAGTACTAAATTAGAGCCCAACCTGACTCCTACAGGATAGACGTGTACTCACCTGCCTGTTTTAAAAGCTCCATTATCAGTGTCCTCCAATAAGAAGGTGATAAAAAGTAGGGCATTATCAGAGATATTCAGTGGGATAAGGCCAACCTCCTGACACCTAATCAATGAGGTTATGAAAAAAAGACAATTTGTGCCTGCCATTCTAATTTCTTTATATTGTTTCCCTCATACTAACTCGTATAAGTCCTAGATGCAGCCCCATAATTTCTTATCAGATTTCCAATTATGTATTGTTAGACATGTCAGTCTTGTGTTGGTTGTACCCCAAACCTTTAGCCCTTACTCGTCCATATTTTTCTGATCTCGTTTTTGTTGGCCTTAAAACTCTGTGCACGTTGCCACTGCTAACCAGTGCTAAAGTGTGTGTGCTCACTCCTTAAAACATGGCAACATTGGCATATTCCCAATTGGCATATTTAATTTACGTTTAAGACCCTAGTAAAGTAATGCTACATGTACCCAGAGCCTGTAAAATAAATGCTACTAGTGGTCCTGCACCACTGATTGTGCCACCCGCTTAAGTAGCCCTCTAAACATGTGTCAGGTCTGCCATTGCAACCTGTGTGAGCAAAATAAACTTCTTGCCAGACTCAAATCTGCCTCTTTAATATATAGAAGTCAACCCTAGGGTTTGGCCCTAAGTAGCCCACAAGGAAGGGTCTCATGTATATAACAAGTAAGAAATGTACTTTTAAGTTTTACATGTCCTAGTAGTGAAAAACTCTTACATGTTTTTTTCACTACTGCAAGGTCTTCTTCTTCCATTGGATATTATTGGAGTTAACCTATTACATTTAATAAGCTGTAACTTCCAAATAAGAACAGGTAAACAGTTAATGTTTGGTGTATTTGGAATTGTAATGAAAAATCTTCTATTATAGTAAAGTCGGATTTTAAATTACAATTTTTAAAAGGACACTTTTAGAAAGTTGGCATTTTTCTACCTTAGCCATTTAGTGCTTGCAGACTGTCTCTGGGTCACATGACTGGGTGTAGTTGATAGTTGGTCTTTCTGTATTATTCCTGGATAGCCACGCGCAATCAAGAGCAAATGTGCGCCTAGAAGGGCCATCACTGGCAGAAGGGGAGGGCGGCGCTGGGCACAGCCCTACTCCCCCCACCTACCATGTGGTGTAGTTGAGAAGCTTGGTAGTATTTTGTTATGCCTGGAACCCTCAGCACCCATTGTGGATCTATGCATTAATTGCCTGGCAATTCTGGTTACTTCCACCCACATTAATTCCCCAATTGCTCTTTGTAGTTTCTTTAAATTCAAAGGGAACAATGACAGTGGGATAGAGTGCATTAGATAAAGTATTCTAGGTAACATAATTTTAATTGCACCAATGCGACCCAAGCCAGTACAAGCCTTTAGTGTACCATGTCTGTCCCTGTGTATATCCTGTAAAAGTGGGGTATAATGAGCTAAGAAAAGTTGTTTATTGATCAAGTTACTTTGATGCCCAGATAACCTGCTGTGTTTTGCCCATTTAACTTAGAAATGGGTTTTCCAACTCCTCTACCCTGTGAGACCTCAACAGGTTTAAATCTTAAAATATGGATTTAAAGACCTTGAAACCAGAGATTTGGCTATAATCATTCAGAATCTTCCTCACTGCAGATAGTGACTGCATTGGGTCTGATATTAGCATTAAATCGTCATCTGCATACATGGTATATTTGTAAGTGTCCCACCCGATGGTTAACCATTTAATCTGCTAGCTGTTCCAGATTCTATCTGTGAATACATCTATTGAGAGAGCAAAAAGTTGGGGTTGAAAGTAGGCAACCGTACCTGGTACCACACATGATATTAAAGGCAATGGAAATGGTTCTGTGGACCCCCACTTTTGCGTTTGGTGTTTTATAACTGTGCAACACATAGGAGTCCAAATCAAAATGTATTTAGAGTGCGGCTTAGGAAATTAATGTTGACACAGTCAAATCTCTTTTTCAATAATGTTTAAGATATTTTGTGCTGTTTCCACAGGCCCTGCCTGGGATAAATCTAGATTAGTCTGGATTTATTATGCCCAGAAGCAGTGGCCTAATCCTGCTGTTATTACTTTTGTGGACCAGTGTGGCTATAGGAGCTTGTGAAATCCTTCCATGATTTCATACCCACTATACCCCTCACTTGTAACATGAAGCCAATGACTATGCCCTGGTCACCTATTGTATTAACCCCTTCAGTGCCCATGACGAGCTGGACTCGTCATGGGCTGCGGTGGCGCTGTGCCCATGACGAGTCCAGCTCGTCATGAACTCCGCCCGCTAATACAAAGCGCGGCACTGGGCGGGGAAAGGGGCGGGCATGCAAGGGGTTAAACAACCTCACTAGATTTGAGGTAAACAATACTTAGTATGTCTTGTAGAACAGTGGTGAAAAGCCATCAGGTCCTGGAACTTTGATAATTTGCTTCTGGTCAAATGGATTGTACTAGTTTCCTAGCCTGCAATTAGTAAGGGGCAGCCCATTGGATGCTTCTAGGAAACTCTCAATCTCTCTGTTGGGGTGTGGGCCTCTCGCTCTGTATAATTTGCCATTTTGATGTAGTGCCATGAGACTATGTGCAGTAGGACCCTTGTGGTCTGGGCGGACTCAACAAGTAATTACGTAACTTGCTGAGAGGTGTTAAGGTGTGGTTAGTAACCGTTATGACGTAATTAGAGTGCAGGATGTGATTGTATGCTGAGGAATAAAGACGTACAATCCAGAGCTCCATGTGTGGGGTATTCCTTTGCATGCTCCCGGGGCTGGGGAGGATGAGGATGGGATCTCTTCCCCAGAGAAATGAGACTGCTCTCCCTGGGAATTTGCAGTGCTACAGCAAACAGCGTATGCCACATGCGCCCAAGTGAATGAGAAGCAGTTCGACATTGTCAAGTGTGGAGTTAAAGCCCTGTCCCAGCCCATATACAGCCCTCGAAGAAGTTGAAGGACCTGCGGAGGAGCGCATTTGAAGAGCCCGCCGGAAAACCCTGGTAAGGCCAAAAGAAGACACATTGCGCCACAGCATAACACAGAGCCATCATACAAACCAAAATGCTAAAGGCAGCCACAACCAGGCATGATGCAGAAAGCTAAGGTCAGTGGGGAGCAAACACAAAAGATGTCACCGTTACTTAACGTCAAGATAGAAGATGGCATTTTACAACACCAGATCTGGCGTGACAACCCAGGTACAAGCTCACGGCCATTGCTAGCAGAAGGTACATGCCCAGAAGAACAGCTGCTGTTGTCTGAACAGCATCTGCTCTCAACAGAAGTATAAAAGAGCACGATGCAGCTGTGTTTCCGCAACCACCACCGCCATTTGACACCACTAAGAAGTAGAATATTGGTGCCAGATGGACTGCATGGATCGAGAAGTTCGATGACTTTATAGATGCCCTAGAAGAGGTAGATGATAAGAAAATCATGAAATATTTAAAGAACCTTGCTGGTGACGGAGTGAAAGAGGTGCTGAAGAAAATCTCGCAGTCTAATGTGATATCGTACCATCAGGTCAAAGAAACATTGGAACCAAGTTCTATTTGATGCCAAATGTCGACTATGAAAGGTACATTGTTAAGCTAGCAAGCTGGTGAAACGATGGATGAGTTTGCTGAAAGACTTGATGTGCTTGTCAAACACTGCAAGTTTAGTGAATTTAATGATGAAGAAGCCATATGTCTCTGAGTTGTCGATGTCTGTCTTTCAGACATTTTCAGAAGACACATGTTGAGAGTCATGCTCAGCTGAGAGAAAGTACTAATGGCTGCAAGAGCAGAGGAAAGAGCAGACGGACAAGCAGCTGATATGGAAGCTGGAACAGCAAAAAATGAATCAACGTTTGTCATGAAAAGCAAGCACAAGTACAAGGTAGATGCATGCAAGTCGACATCTCCAAAGAAGAAAAACTGTGTTTCCGATATGGGTTTTCCTTTCCCCATGATGGCAAATGTCAAGCCATAGGACAAATGTGCAAAGATTGTGGTAAAGAAAACCATTGAATAACAGTTTACAAAGCGAAAGAGAAACTAACTACATCACAGCGAGAAGAGAAAATGGAAGCCAGAAGGTTCCATAAGCATTCTCGCCATGCCCACAATGCCAAAAAGCAACATCAGTTATGACAAATAGAAACCAGACAAAGTGGATGTCGTAAAGTTCATCCTACAAAGGCTCGTCAACTTCATTATCGAGAGCCAGTGTAGAAGATGGATGTGTGATGATGGCATCAACCAAGGAACGACATGCACATGTAGGTTTGGCTACTTGCAAAGAAGAACAAAGGACAAAGGCCACATGAAACAACAGAATTCATTTGGACGTTGCCCCAAGATTACAATAAAGCCCAATGGTTGCCCAATAACCTTTATCATAGAAAGTGGTACATTGATTAACATCATGCTGGTTGAAAATTTCAAAAGCCTATCTCCTGTGCCACGCCTCAATCCGTCAGTACGAAAGTATGCACGTGGGCTTCTTCTAAATTGTTGCAGAGTCAAGGATCATCAGTAGCGACAATGAGACACAGAACAGTATCAGTCCAAGTTCCAATTCACGTTCATCAAGTAGCCTCGTCATAGTACATGCCTACTCAGTTTTGCTACCGCTGCTGACATGGGGCTGACATCTCTCAATTACAACCTGCACCCTTAATATGAAGTTGTGAGTCAGTTTCTGTTGTTATTTCATGACCTAGGTAGGCACAAGAGAATGAAAGTGTGACTTTACATAAATGAGGCCGTTTGCCCTGTTGCTCAGCGCCACAACAGAATCTCTTCCCACTTTCAAAAAGCTGTTGAGACAGAACTAGAAACGCTGTTGAAGCATGGCATAATTGAGCACTCCACTGGTCCTACGCCATGGGTTTTGCCCATTGGGGTGGTACCAAAAAAGGACAGTGGAGGTGCAACGCACATCTGTGTTGATATGCGCCAGGTCAACAAAGCAATCGAAAGAGAAAGACCTCCTGATCCATACATAGTGGACATGATCATGCCACATGAATGGTGCCAAAGAATTCTACCGTCTTGACCTGAACAAGCGATACCATCAACTCGAGTTGGAAGAAAACTGCAGGTTCATTACTACGCTTTCGACTCATGTTGGGTTGTTCAAATACCTAGGTTAAGGTTTGCAGTGTCGTCAGCTGCAGAAATATTTCAGAATGTTATACGTTGAATAATTCAGCCTGTCCTGCATGCGTTATAATGACATACTGGTATTTGAGACAATGAAAAAGAAGCATGACAAGGCTCTTATGCAAGTGTGTCAGCTACTTGCAGATGCAGATCTCACTCTAAATGAAGCAGAGTGTGAGGGTTGAACTCAAATTCTTTGGGCACATATTCTCTGATGGGAGAATGACTCCTGACCCAGAAAAAGTGCAAGCGCTGTCAGCTACCTCACCCTCACAAGATGTCACCATGCTGCGATCCTTCTTAGGTTAGGCCAGTTATTGCTCAAGGTACATTAGTGACTTTGCTACTATGAGTGCCCAATTGAAAAACTTAACAAAATGAGATGTCCCTCCCCAGTCTATGAGCTGATTATGACCCAGAATTTGGACTGTCTTTTCATTACAGAGAGCTGGGCTAGAGATGATTCTGGCCCTGATCTCGTTGCTGCTGTTCCTCCTGGCTATGCTATTGCTAGGTTGGTTTTTAAAGATCATTTTAATTGCACTTTTGAATAGGCAGGTTTGGCATTATCTGGTATTTATGAGATGGCCAATTTTAGAGTCAAAGTTAACTCTAACACTATCTTCACGGTGCTTTTAGTTAATTGCCCCTCACCCATAGGGGCATATCAGCAACAACCGGCGATAATTATCGCTATGCACACTTAGCGCTAGGATAATTATCGCCGGCTAACGTGGATTTTTATCACTGAGATAGCGTGCTATTAGCAACGCTTATCTCAAAAGCGATAAAAATCCTAGCGCTAATTGCCTAACGTGAGATTATCGCTGGAAACCCAGCGATAATCTCACGAAATGTGGCGTTAGCTTGTTGATAGGGCCTCACAAACTTAGCCATGATATCCACCTTCCATAGGATATCATGGCTAAGCCAGTCCTGAAGCAGGCGTAAGGAAAGTACCGATAACAGGGGTTAGCGCTACTTTTCTTGCCGCTATGCTTCATAGCGTGGGGCTTGATGATAGGAGAAATGTCGCTTAGCGACATTTCTCCTGTCATGTCAGGTCAGGAACGCCCACTTTGCATCTCATTAGAGATGCAAAGCTGGGCATTAAGAATACGTGCGCTAATGCAAGGACCTCACATATTTGATTTAATAGACTATTATTCCATCTATAATAAGAATCTAGGCCACATTTAGGGCCAGATTTACTTTTATTTAATACAATGCAACACAACGCAATGCAGCACAGCAAGGCAACTTGCTGAGCTGTGTGAAATGGAGAGAACAGAAATGAGCCATATCTACTAAGATTTGACACCCTTTTGCTCTCTCCCAGTGTTGGTGCACTGTATGCTGACTAGCGCCAACACAAGCACCATTGCACCATGCAAGGGTGGTTGCATTACCAGCAGGATTTTTTATTGTGCAGGAAAGGATACCTTCCTGCACAAAAACAATCCTTAGAGGCATATTCCTCTTTCTGTGTGTGCTTTCAAGCAGGGAAATGGATTGCACATGTTAAATCACATTATTCCGAGCCGCTGTATAAAGCCTCCCCTATCAACCCAGCTAACAAGAAGGATGCAGACGTAAATGACACAGCAACGAAATCAGCTTCAAGGGAACACTCAGCATGGAGCAAATCTGCCATACATAAAGTCCTTAAGAAGATCAGAAAGGACAGTGCTTCTGGCCCCAACGGCCTTCCAGAGGTTATTATTCAAAGAAGATGCGCGGTATTTGGATTCAACACTAGTGCCATTGTATGCTGAATATAGACTCCTCAAAGAGGTCCCAGGTCATGGATAGGATCCCTTCTTCAGCCCATCTTCAACAAGTGCTCCAACACTGACCCAAGAAATTACTGGCTAATAGCACTGTTGGACATCGAGGGTTAAGCATACGCCAGCATACTACTCCAGGAGTCAGCGCAATGGGTCTGCGTGGAAGGCTCACTACCCTTCTACCAAACAGGGTTTCACCCAGGAGGGTCAACGGTGGACACTATTTTTGTCCTCTCATACCTTGCTCCTCAAGGAGTAACCCATACATTACTCCCGGTGTTCCCATGTTTCATCAACCACTTGGCCGCTTTTGAAAGAGTCGTCTGGAACATATTATGTCAGAAGCTAGAGAGGTGGAACATCTGTCCCAAACTGCTACGAGCAATCATGTCCTTATACCCCAAACTCATGGGGAAAACAGCCAGTGCTAAGATCAACATAGATCGCGGATTAAAACAGGGCTGTGTGCTGGCCCCTAAGTTATTCAACCTTTATACAGCGGAATTGGGCCTAAACTTATCTGGTGCCGGCCTAGTCACTTCAAAAATCGGTGTCAGGAGAATTCCACTCATGAAGTATGCGGAAGATTTAGTGTTATTCCACCACACGAGAATTGGTCTTCAAAAAGCCCTCAATGCCCTGAATACATACAATCTTAGGAATGAGCTTGTGGCCAATGAGAATAAAACAAAAATAGTGATCTTTGGGAAATATCCTAAGAAGAGGTCCACTAGATGGTGGCAGAGGGCCACAAAGGCTGGACTGTACACAACATTATATCTATCTGGGAGCAGGGCTATGCAAGTCCGGCAAACCAAACCTGCATCTACAAAAAAGAAAAAGAAAAGCACAAATGGTCACGTATGCCCTGTGCAAAATTGAACACCACCCTTGACAGTCCAACATCCACCACCATATGGGGGGTGGTCCGCGCTAAATTTCTCCCTGCGCTCAATTATGCTCAGCAAGCATTCCCAGGCATGTGGGGAACTGCCCTAGAAAATATCCAGTGCACAGCCTGCAAGACTTCATTCCATCTCCTCCCTCTTGCAAAGAAAACTTTGATCAGGTTGGAATTTGGGCTTGTGCAGCAAAATCTCGAAAACTAGGCAGCCCTGGCTAAATACTATTTCCCGTCAACGGCCACTCCTGCCAACACTATGAAGGCTTTAATAAAAATTATTTTGACAAGCGCTAACAATCCTTGCTCCATGAAGCTACAAGGAATGCCTGCAACTCTAGGTGGAAAACTGGGACACAAATATGATCAGCTATACAAGCATCCAATCCGCAATGAGAAAACAGTTGTATCACCTCTCACGAGAATTGGGTATGGAAGCCCTTTTAGCTAACGCCCTACACAAGTCACTAATGGCGTTGCAACTGAACAATTCAACTCAACTCCATCCCTATCAGGCAGTGGGAAAATACACGTCAAAACAAATTTTGTCAGCAAGATTACTCCCACTCCCAATTAGAGGTTTGAATGCTGCTTGGAGATCTCTTGAAACCCTCACCTCCTGCAGATAGTGTAATTATAGAAGGGAATCTCTAGCACACATACTACTCTGCTGTCCAGCATTGCTACCAGGCCTTTGAACCTTATTGAGGCCTATTTTTCTACAACATGGCATCCGTTCGGCCAAAGAGGCAGTTTCTCTTCTATACAACCAGGAATCAGTGACTGACATGGCCAAGTTCGGGGAATGTATATCCCAAGCCCACATTCTGTTAAAGAGTAGGAACAGCCAACAGCCTCAGCAGTTAAAGGGTCATCATCCAGCATGATAGGGGTATGTGATGAAGTGGCCTGTACCCTTGCCGCAAACTCTGACTAATTCTGCCATCTTGATTCCATAAATCGCATTCTTTTGGGTAAAGCTCTTTGCATTGGAATGTCATTGCTCACAATTTGTAAAACACAACCTTGAACTTATTCTCCTGTAGTATCCCAGGTCTTACTATGCCCGGCCTGACCTCGAGCGGCGCTTGTATATCTATTTTTCATATGCTGTCTGCACTTTATAAATCTTACACACTCAGGCATTTCACTTTGCACTTTAACGTTATGGTCTTGTGTTATTATGACCCGCACGACGGCGAGTTGAGCTTGTATATCTATTTATAACATGCCGTCTCCACTTTATAAGTCGTATACCCTCAGGCACTGTACTTTTCACTTTAATGTTATGGTCCTGTGGTATTCCAGATATTTTGATTCCCGCACGACCCCGAGCTGCTCATGCATACGTCGTTGGCACGTATTTTATCCGTCCCAGCACTTTATTATGAATATGCGCTTGCATCCACCAATCCTCCTTTATTTAAGGATTTTAAAATGATAATGTGTTTTACTAGTAAGATAATTCGTACCTCTATAAATTTTGAATACATTTTATTTTTACAATTGCAATATTATGAATAGGAATTTATACAGGAAGCATCATTTTTAAGGATTTTTATTGATTGCGTTCTTCCTCATCACAACACCTGCATTTTTATGTATCTTGTAATGATTTTAAGTACTCATGCAATAAATTTGTCATTTCCATTGTCTTTTTGTGTGTGCTGTAGTATGCTGCACACATGAAAAGAGGAAGTAACAAGGAGAAATTAAGATATTTTCCCTTGTTTGCGTCTGTAGTTTAGGGGCACCATTTTGGCATTAACCCATGTTTACAAGTCTTTGTAAAACTGGTTTGCATTAACATACATTGGTGGTTGCATGGGAATGTCCATGCACCACCCATGTAACACCTATTCGACCAAAATTAATGTAAGGCAGTGCAAGGTGCTGCCTTGCATTCCTTTCTGTTTACTAAACCACGCAAAGCCATGCAAGCCGACTTTGTGTGGCATAGTAAATGCCAAAAAGAATTGTGCATCGGGCTTTGCCACGAAAGTGATGCAATCCTGGCGCAAACTCTTAGCAAATCTAGGCCTCAGGGTTTAGATGACTACTAACTTGCCTCTTAGTTCACTAATGACTTTGTCATTGGGGGCAGAGGGTGAGCCCTGAATGTTTCTAAACACTATCACTATTAATAAATGTCTGTCTATGCAGTGATATAATCTGATGTACTAAGGTGACACACTTGCTAAACAAATTCATTTTTTTAAGTTTGAAGAGATTGTATCATATTTGTACATTATGTTTGTTGCATGATATACATAAACATTTTCATGGCTCGGTTCGTGCACAATCTTTTAGAGCCAAGCCAGACCCATGCTCACCCAATTAATTTGCCTTCACACTCTCCTCTATTTGTGAATAGGGTCTAAAACATGGGGCCATCAGTCACTTGATAACATTATTTGAAAAGGTGGGGACTAGAAATAAGGAGCCCTTCCCACATTCACCGATTTGGCAACTCTACCATCAAGGGTTCTTGCACCACAGACAAAGACGAGTGCATGTAGTGAAAATACATTAAAAAATAAGTGATTCCAGGGCAGGGACTCCAGGCCATTGTGTTGTACGTGGCCATAGTCATGAGTTCCCAGAGAGAACTACCCGACCCAGGGAGGACGGGCAGAGGTAAAGGTTCAGCGGGGGTGTTTGGGGTGTGACACCCCTCAAATTATTTCTTGATTGGGTATTTGGGTCTGAGGGCCCTGAGTCAAGTGTGCTATGTCAATGTCGTTTTTTTGTATTGTTCCTGTTTCACTAAGAGGTTTTAACTTGTTCATTTTTTAGAAAAGGATCTTAAATGTATATAGTGACCTGTTTACCAAAAAAGTAGTAAACCTGCACCCATAGAAGTACTCCTTGAATGGGTGATAATTTACTACTTTTTAGAATTCACAAGCATTGGCAGTAATAGGCTGGGAAAGCAGTCCAGGCATACTACTGGCAGATGAACACCCAAAAGGTAATCGGAAGAATACTTGCAAATAGCTGAACCAGTGGCAATCACTCGGGATAGCATTCCAGCCCATCGGTTTTCATCCACTGTGTCACTCTAGACAGAGGCCTACCTAAAGGAAATCTATGCTGACCCTTGCCTCATGGAAACAGACCATACCAAACCTTGGTCATCTCACCCCTCCGGCGTGCAGCCCACTGCTTTTTTAGTTGAAATATTTGAGATTCACCCTCCCCCCCCAAATCTCGCTTAATAAGCTATGCCTCTGCCTTTGGTATGCTGTTTTGATAACATTTGCACTCAGTGGAGGCTGGTGACATTTGAAAGTGGTGAGGTGGAAAACAATTGTCGTACTTCACTGCGGTGAGCGAGAGTAGCGAGCGTGCCTGAACCAACTATGGGGGATTCTGCGAGGGTCACCCCTGAGACATTTTTGAAAAAAGAGTGGGCGAATGGTGCATTTTCAAGCAAACCAGAAGGTGTAAAGAACAGCCCTGGAAAGATTTCTGCCCATAACTCAGGATTCTTTCCATCTGGCAGTGCCCAAGGAAAAAGTGAAAACCTGCCTCCTCAAGGGAATAGAAATTTCTTAAAAGCCAGCTTCTCTGAATATACTGCACGAAAAAGTAAAAGTGTTTTAAAAAATACATTGATATGAAAACTATGCTGACAATGAGGAGCTAAACACGAGTTAAGATGACGAATTTCGACTGAAGAAAAATACAAACAAAAATATCTAAAATTGCACAGCAGAAGAGAACTTGTAACTCGTAAGGCCATGTAAAAAAGGTAAAAGACAAACATAAGAATTAAAAGCGATCAATTATCGAATGGAACTAGTGCAAATTCACAGAGGGCTCAAAAGAGACGATCCACGTCATACCATTTAACATAGCTGAATCACTAGTCATTATTATTTTGGTAAGCGAGCCAAGATAGGAAATAATGTTAACACTTTGCTGTTTATACAAAATTATAACATATTTAACATATTAAATGCCCGCTTCTTTATTCCTTTTCGGGACTTGTGCTTCTCTGTTCGTGCTTTATCCGACAGGCACTAAGTCGAGCGGCTGGGTCGCATGGATGTTTCTCAGCTTGCACCTACACAAATAAATAAAGTGTTCGCATAAAGTGATCGCAGCAAAGAAATGGGTCACTCGTCTGAGGGTTGGGCGGAAAAAATGTCCTTCTGAAACAATGGAAATAATGACTGCTAGAAAGATTGAGCGAAAAGGCATGGTGTGTATTAGGATATCACTTGTCAGTTATGAAACACTGTCTTCAGGAGGAAAGCAGATATACTGTGCCCTCCAACCTTAACGTGAGGAAGGAAATCATTGGTTTCTGCAGCTGCTTTTGTGGCTACCATGAAGAAGAATGCAGGCATGAACTGATCCTTTCCAGCAGGTGCACTTCCTCCAGATCTACGTGGACTGGACGGGAGCCGGAGGGGGTCAGATAATCTTCACTGGAAAGCAAAGCTGGGATTCTATGAAAGCAAACAGAGGAATTCTTACCTGCACCAACAAACGCGGATATGAACGATATGCAGGGCCTCAGAAAACACATAGCCACGATTCAAGCATGCACTTTGAAACTGTTGGTCAAATGATCATGTCTCCTTCCCCAGAGCACAGCCCGAGACACAGCACAGCAGCCGGCACTGAGGGCACCTGCAGCTTTGTAGAGAGAAAAAAATACGTCAAAATATGTCACTCACAGACCCTCCCAAAAACTGCTTCGCAGCCATGATGGGCACACCTCCATGCCACTTTTGTGCCATGCGTGGCTACTATTACGTAGACCATGCTTACATTGCCAGCACTATTCCAGGTTGCATACGCAACCGTAAGAACTGCAGTTCAAGCCCCAGTACATTTTTATGTGGATGTTGGTAATGCCCTGCTGTGTGGCCTCCCAGACTCCATATTAGCCCCCCACCCAGGGCACCCTACATGCTACTGCACTTTTCATCAATTGCCTTAACAAATAGGATCACATCACCCTCCACCCTGATAGAAATTCATTGGCTCCCTTTGTCAGCCTTCACCATCTTCAAAACTATCTGCATCGTTTACAAAGTCACCATAAACAACATCGCTGCTTTTCTTACAGAAAAGCTCACCTTCTCTAGTGGCTCTAGGCAAACCACCAGCCACGGCAACATCAGAGTGCAGACTAGGAAGTCTAAAAAAATAAAAAAATAAAACCAGCAGCCTTTTTCCATTCCATTCTATGCACCAGGATCTTGACCAGTATCCCTGTACCCACCCATCACTGTTCCAGTTTAGGAAAAGTTGAAAACTTACCTGTTTAAAGAACACTACATCATAATGTAGTAATAGTACACTTCTGCCCTGGAATTCAGCTACCTCTCATATCATTCATTGACTATATGCTTGCCTTTGACTCCTACAGAATTCTTACAATACTTTTTTCAACATTTTTCTGCATGGTAAGTTCAGACCATTTTCCAGGCTATAAAAAGCCAGATTATAAAACATTTTAACTAGTGCAGCTTAATTTCCCCAGTGTTGAGGAAGGCACTGCTGGCTGCAAAATCTTTGTTACAGAGACTCCTACTTTCTTTGACACCTTTACCTATACAAATTCTTTCAATTTTTAGTGTGCAAGGAAAATGTCACCTCCCAAAACCTATCCTGTAACTTATTCCGGCACAACGCAAGTTAAGTTTCCAGGGCCGTCCACAGCTCTAAAACAGATCGGAGAGTTCGGTGAGGTCATGCTCCCACTCTCTGGATCCTTGCCAACTCCATGTGGCATGTTTTAGACCTGGAATGTACAGCGGGTTTATCCCCAGATTTTTTCGCTTTGTGGCCTTCTGTTTCTGACCTGTTTTTGTTAGTTTTATGACTCTGGGCACTTTACCACTGCTGATCAGGGCTAAAGTGCATATGCTCTCTCTGTAAATTGTATGTATGGATTGGTGTTTCCATAATTGGCTGATTTGATTTACTAGTCAGTCCCTAGTACAGTGCACTGTGTGAGCCCAGGGCCTGTAAATCAAATGCTGCTAGTGGGCCTGCAGCACTGGTTGTGCCACTCACATAAGCAGCCTGTAAATGTAATTCAGGCATGCTATTGCACAGCCTGTGTGCAGTCTAATACTGCCATGTTGACTTGACACATGCACCCACTTGCCAGGGCTTCACCGTCCCGTTTCTTACTTGTTGCTCATGCCTAAGGTTTGCCCAAGGTAACCCTGTGGGCAGGGTGCATTGTATGTGAAAGGTAGGACATGCCCGGATGTGTGGATGTGTGGGGCATGTCCTGATAGTGAAATACTGCCAATTTTGTTTTTCACTATTGTAAGGCTATCTGTTCCCATAGTATAGAATGGGGAGTTTGCATATAACATCTGATAAGCATAACTGCCCCTGGGAACCAGATCGGAAAATAAAGTTTAGTATGCCTGAACTCAGAATGTTAAAATGTATCTTTTAAAAGTAGGTATTTTCTTGCTTACCCATCCAGCGTGCCTCTGCTAGGATGTATATTGACTGTCTGCTTGGAGTGACAGGGGCTGGGGATGTGCAGAAGCTC
This sequence comes from Triturus cristatus, assembly GCF_964204655.1. NCBI lineage: Eukaryota > Metazoa > Chordata > Amphibia > Caudata > Salamandridae > Triturus > Triturus cristatus. Next base: position 505,671,494 of record NC_140582.1, read on the forward strand.
CAGAGAGTCTGGATGAGTCAGCACTAGGCTAAATAGGCCTGGTCTGCATTTGGAGTGTGGGGGGGAGTAGCACCTGCACCTGAATAGGGCTGTTCCTGCCTTCCACAATGATGGCTCTACCCCCTGTGGGGTGTCTGGAGCTAGGGCTCACTCTGACAATGGAGGTTGTTGTGCACTTGCAAAGTGCCCCCTAGAACCGGTTTGGACTGGGCTCAGAGCCCTGGGCCAGGAGAGAACAAAGAGATTTACTGTATAAAAAGAGGGATCCAGACCCCAGACCTTTAGATCCCTTCTGGTAATCAAGAGGAACGTTTGCCACTGTGAAGAGCTGGAGAAGCTGAGGAGGAATACTCTCCCTGTGCTGTTTGCTGTCTGGGGTTGGCCTGTGGTGGCTACTTGCTGCCAAGGAAAGGAGAAAGGACTTTGCTGTTTCCTGCGTTCCCTGCTTGAGAAAGATCTCCAAGGGCTTGAATTTGAGCTTGTCTCCTGTTCTGGAGTTTCAGGGACACAAAGACTTCACCACAAGCTCCCCTGGACTTCCTTGCTGGGAGTTCTGGCCTGCTAAGAGGTGCCTGCTGTTGTTTGGACCTCTGGAGGCTGTTTGCTACTGGGAGCTGGGAAAAGTAACGCAACTTTGTGAAGCGCGATGCATCCGCACCTGTTTCCGATGCACCGCAGAAGAAATCATCGCAGCGCCTGCCCGAGGCTCAAGAAATTGCCACATGCAGCATTGAGTGCATAGATCTACGAAGTCTAGGATCACCGCAACAATTCCGATGCACGGCCTGCTGTGCAGCTGCAAGAAACCACGCATCCTCGCGGATCATCGCATCATTGGGGGACACAGTCAGAAATCGACACATCACCTCCCCATGCAGTAAGAAACCGACGCATCACCTCCTCTCCGGTAAGGAACCGACGCATCACCTCCCCTGCGCAGCAGTAAGGAACTGACGCATCACCTTGCCCGGAGCAAGGAACCAACGCATCACCTTCCCTGAGACCCTTTTTGTTTGTGTGCGTGACACATCCAAGGTACTTTGTGTGAAAAGTGTTGCATCTGCAATTTACTTTGAACTGAACTATTTCTACCATTTGAAAGTCATATTTTTATTAGTGTATTGTGAATTTTTGTCGTTTGGACTTGTTTGGTTTAGATAAAGATCACTTATTTTTCTAAACTGGTGGGGTGTTCATTTGGAATGTTTTCACTGTATTACTCTATATGTTCACAAATGCTTTACACACTGCCTCTGAGATAAGCCTGTCTGCTCGTGCCAACCTACCAAGGGGGTGAGCAGGGGTTATTTTAGAAGTGTGTCCCCCTTACCATAACTAGAAGCAAGAGTCCCTATTTGGACAAAGGTACCTACATCTACTAACCAGAGACCCCCATTTCTAACAGCATGCTTTCAGCTTCCACTGAACTTCGAAGTTCTCCATCTGGAATATTGCCGGCAGGATCCCCCTGAACACCAGTTGGACCCTTTGAGACAATCACAGCACCACCAGCTCCATTTCGAACTCTGCCCCTGGCGCCATGATCCACGCTGGTTCTCAGCACTCTGACTCCGATGCCAGAAGACGAAATGCCTATTGTCCTCTCTAATTCCGAGTCCGTGCCTGTTCGACTTCGACCAAGGGCAAGCTTGGCTGCTGTACTGGGTCCACTTCCTTCCCCCTGATCTGCAACCTTCAAAAGAAATAACCTCTTCCCTGCATTCTGTGTTCGGCATGGATTCAGACAATGACTATGATGCAAGTGATGAGATTGGACAGCCATGTCATAAAGACAATTGTTATGATGGCCTGAAGGAATCTAGTGGTTTTTATACCTCCCTTGAATTGGGGCTCCTCCCTCCCTCTGGTCCTGCCATAGGAGAAAGCTTCTTACATGCATAGGGCAGCCGAAGTCCTTCATCTCCAGCTCCCTACCTTGGAGATCAAGATCAATGTCCTGACAGAAGTCTTCCAGCTGGGGCAAAGAACCAATGAGCCCCTCTTGCCTTTTCTTCCCTGGTCAACCACAGATTGCACACCACTGTCCACCCCCTGGCAACCTTGCATTTTTATCGCAGAACCACCCTAAAAGCTTGGTGGTGCAGGCATCTATAAGCAGGACAAACTCAAACACATTTCCAATTCCTTCCACCCTGGCCCTCACCTACCAGAGTGGCATGCTTCATTATCGGGCTATACTCCTCAATGGGTGGGCCCTGCAATAAACAGTGGGCCCCTCTTTGCCGGAGACCTTCTTATCTCAATGTCTAGTGTTTACCAAACAGAGGGATGATGCCTTTTTCTGAGGTGTCGGAGGTGTGGTAGATTAGGTGGTGTGTTTAAAATTGCCTCTGGTCAATTCGCTGTCTATTTTATTTCAGACATTTCCCATGTCGAAGTTACAAAATCATGTGAACCAATAGGAATGCAAGGGCCCTCTACTTCCGCTCTTTCTGTTGAAGACACTCCTCATAGCCCCTTTGCCCAGAAGGGCTAGAACTTTCTGCCACAAATGGACACATGGTCCTCTCTCTGTCGTTGGGGGGAAGGTGAAAGGTGAGGCGAAATGAAAAAGAAGGACAGGGCAAATCTCTTCTAAACAATTTGCAGTACCCACCTGTCCGATGTTGTGTCAAGCCATCCTGGAAAGAATCATCAGATTCTGCCTCCCACTGGATTTCTGTGCTCCACTAAGGGGAGGGCACACTATCGGGTTTGGAGGTTGGGCTGCAAGGGGGCAAGTGGACTGGGTAGCACATTGACCTTGACCGCAGAGGCAGCGGTCACCATGGCTTCGACACGCAAAACTGCTGGGCACTTTGTTGAGGTTGGATTGGCTGACAGCATGGGCTACTTTTGCCGAAGCTGCTAAAGAAGCGATAGAGATGACGCAGTTGGTGTAGTGCGGTAGATTAGCCCAGAGAGTGTGCAATAATTCTTCTCTCCATGAACCACTTGCGAGCAGAATCTGTCCTCTCGCAAAACAGGCAACTCCCATCAAAAGGCATGTCCATGATGGACAAATGGACATTGTTTGTAAAACCGATTGACTGCAGCCAAGCGTGGCAGCGAATGGCGACACTGGTGCCTTTGCTAACGGCACGCCCGATGGAATTAGTGGAGTCCAAGCTACAATTAATTGTGAACTTGGCTGCATTTTCAGATCACTGTGCTCCCAGTTGGTCTCACCAGTGACCCTCGGGTGTTCATAAAATTGATGCTGGTGGTAGCACCGCATATTTGGAGGTCATAGTTTTGCTAGCTTAGCTCCTGAGGCACAGCCGGGAGCAGGGACAAACAGCTAATTTTACTTATTTCTAATAACTATTGTGAATTGTTTTAAAATCGCCGATTCTGTTGATCCCTCGCCACTCAGCTGATTGCTTGCTGACGTGGACAAGGTCTTACCAGCTGCCGCGACGTGATTGGCCTGTTGTCAGGACACGCCCACTAGCGAAGCCACGCCCCCTTTCACACAAAACGCGCGCTGACTACGAGCGCAGCGTTTTGCTAGCTTTAGCTCCTGAGGCACAGCCGGGAGCAGGGACAAACAGCTAATTTTACTTATTTCTAATAACTATTGTGAATTGTTTTAAAATCGCCGATTCTGTTGATCCCTCGCCACTCAGCTGATTGCTTGCTGACGTGGACATGGTCTTACCAGCTGCCGCGACGTGATTGGCCTGTTGTCAGGACACGCCCACTAGCGAAGCCACGCCCCCTTTAACCCCTCCCCTCCTCCGCCACAAAGCATGAGCCCCCACCGGAAGCGCAGCGGACGAGCGCAGCGGGCGCGACGATTGCGCGCCGAAGGCGCGCCTAAGGCAAGCCCGTCTGCGCCCGTCCGCGACCAGACGGGGCCAGGGGCCATAAACCCTGATCCCCACACTCTTCTGGTCAAGACCTATTCCTCGGCGGCCCTTCGTAGCATAAGCAGTGGAGTCGGTGCTCACTGTACCCATATCTACGCCCCTACAGAGCTTCCTACTCAATGCCCATTCTGTAAATATTCCTTCCGCCATCCCTATAAGTCTATTTTGGCACAAACATACCGCATGTTTGCCCTAAATTGCCGCTCCCTACCCAAACATAGCACGCAGATTGCTATGTTGCTAGAGGAACAAAAACCAGACGTCCTTTTCCTGACGGAGACATGGCTTAAGGCGCACTCCGAGCCAGACGTAGTATCAGCTCTACCTACAGGGTATCATATTGTCCGGCTAGACAGATCGGAAGGGAGAGGGGGAGGTCTGGCGATCGTATTGAAGACCCAGTACCAATGCCGCACCTCAACAGAAACCATTCCCGAGTGTGAGAGCATGGCTTTCTGCATCGAGATGAATGCTAATAGCTCTTTTTCCGGCACCCTGATTTATCGCCCCCCAGAACAACCTAAAATGTTCCACAGATCTCTTCCAGAGATTATAGCAGAAAGAACTATGGCTGCGGCCAACCACACGGTTTTAGGGGACCTTAACTTCCACTTTAACTCCCCCTCAGACCAATTCGCTAAGGAAATAACAGAGGACCTTGGAGCTCTTCAAATGTCCCAGCTGGTGTCAGCTCCAACTCACGAAAAGGGCAATTTGCTGGACCCCATATTCAGCAACTGCCCGGGTCTGACGGTCGATTTACCTATTCCCATCCCACGGTCGGACCACTTTCTGGTCCCGTTTACTTGGACCACACAAAAAGTCCCCCAGTTACCACCCCAATCCACGACCAGAAGAAATTGGAAAAAGCTCCCTGTGGATGCCTGGGTACACATTCTGGACGCTACTCGTCCACTACCCTGCCCAGACCCTAATGTGGCAAATAGTAATTTTGTAGACTGGATTACAAATTCATTGGACCCGATCCTCCCTCTTCGCAGATCTTCCTCAAAGAAAATACACAAATCTGCACCCTGGTTCTCCGAATCCCTGAGGGAACTAAAACGCCGTTGCAGGCAACAAGAGAGAGCCTGGCGACTAGATTTCCTTCCGGACAAAAAGGCCGCCTATAAAGAGGCGATTAAAACCTATAAAACAGGAATCAGGCTCGCCCAAGCAACCTACTACTCAGATAAAATTCCTGAAGCTAAATCTAAGCCGAAGGAAATCTTTAGTATAATAAAGCTATGCACCAGCCCCAATACAGCAACCCCGCCCAATAAAACCCAGGACCAATGTAATGAGCTTGCTAACTTTTTTCATGACAAAGTTGTAAAAATCTACTCTACATTCCCATCAGTAGCTACAAACCGGGACGCGACTGCCTCACCTCTTCCTAGATCGCACCTTCATCCCGAGCAGCCCTCCCTTGAGCACTTCCCTCTTCTGGATCTCGACACCTTAGATAAGGTGGCACGCCAAGTTAAATCAGGCTCCCCATGTGACCCTGCCCCCCCAGATGTCCTGCTGCAGGCATCTAAAACCACCTTGCCAATAATGCTGGAACTTCTCAACTCGTCCATCTCTGCATGCGTAGTCCCTACGACATGGAAGCAAGCCATGGTGCGGGCGCTGCTAAAAAAACCTAGCCTAGATCCCGATGATAACGCCAGCTATCGCCCCATCTCACTTCTCCCTTGGGTCAGCAAGGTCCTGGAGAAGTTTGTAAACGCCCAACTCGTTCAGTTCCTGGAGAACCATTCTCTGCTACACACATCGCAGACAGGCTTTAGACCAAAGCACGGTACTGAAACCGCCTTGCTAGCAGTCACAGAAGAATCTCGAAGGGTACTGGATCAGGGGGGATCAGTGGCAGTGATCCTCCTTGATCTAAGTGCCGCATTCGATACGGTCAGCCATAACACCTTGCTGAACCGTCTCCATGACATCGGAGTATCTGGCGACGCACTAAGGTGGTTTGAGTCTTTCCTGTCGGAGAGATCCTTTCGGATCTTTGATGGCGAGACAATGTCCTCCAGGAAAACCCTCAGCTGCGGAGTACCACAGGGCTCTTCCCTGAGCCCTGTGCTGTTCAACGTATACATGAGGCCGCTGGCGGGTGTCGTCGAACCGTATGGCATCAAAATTGTGTCATACGCCGACGACACTCAACTAGTGGTCTCATTGGCCGCTAGCAACAACAGGCAATGCCCGGCAGATCTGCTAAAATGCTTAGAGGATGTCAAGGGATGGATGACCTCCTCCTCCCTAAAACTGAATGGGGACAAGACGGAGCTAATGCTCCTAGGCCCAACCCCCCCAGTACCTTTCACCTCTCTATGGCCCTGTACTCTGGGTCCCCCCCCCACCCCCAAGGAAAGTGTGAAGAGCCTAGGAGTGTGGCTGGATAACAAACTCTCGTTTACCACCCAGGCCACGAAGCTGTCCGCCACATGCTTTGGCCTACTAAGAATTCTCAGAAAGATCCTTCCACTTCTACCGTTAGAAGCTAGAAAGGTGGCGGTACAAGGCCTCATTCAGTCTCGTCTGGACTCGAATAATGCCCTGTATGTTGGGGCTCCTGAAATGACCCTCCGGAAATTACAGATCGTGCAAAACTGTGCAGCTCGCACCCTGCTACAGATTCCACGATCCCAGTCAGCCAGACCTGCTCTGAAGAGTCTCCACTGGCTGCCAGTGAGGCAGAGAGTAGCATTCAAGGCGTTATGCATGGCACATCACGCCTTTTGGAAAACAGGCCCACCCATTAACAACGACCTTGTAACCCCCTATCACCCAAACAGGAACCTTAGGTCGATGGAAGCCTTTCTTGCTGTTGTTCCCAGAGTGAAGAGGGTCAGGTCGGGTGGCAGGCTGTTCTCTCTAAACACTGCCAAACTCTGGAACGCCCTTCCCCTCTCACTCCGATCGAATCCAAATCTGCTTTCATTCCGGAAAAACTTGAAGACACTACTGTTCGCTAAATCCTTCGTGTCTTAATTCCTCCGTTCCTGGTCTCTCCGCCTCAGCACAACTTAGCGCTTGGACGCCCCCGGGCAGCAATCGCGCTCAATAAATCTATTTTCATTTTCATTTCATTTTCATAGGTTCTAGTCTTCCTCTATCTTGATGACTGGCAGTTGAAGGCGGGCTCACCTTAGGCAGTTGTCAACCTAGTTGTCTCCATAATGGTCCATTTTCGTGTTTAGGTAAGAAACAGTGTATCTAACTGATTCTTACATGGCAGTATTAATTGGCCAATATACTAGTTGGCATTGGAGACCAGTTTCTCTATTGGTTAGTGGGTCGATCTCTCTGTGTGCATTGCTTCTGTTTCTCTTGGCACTTCGGATGTATATAGTGATAAAACAGTAATGACAGAATCCTCCGCCATCTCTTCTTCTTTTATTCTTGTTTTTAGCACTCCTCGAATTCACAATTGCCCCACTAGAGAAGGGTGACCACCGTTTGTTTGGTTGGTTTCTCATTATCTGGTTTAGGGCACCGTGTAAATAAGGATCTCTGCACCTTTATCACATGTGGGTGTCGGTTCTATTTTGGCTCTCTACTCTTTTATTTTTTTGTAACCCAGTTTTTCTTCACATGTTATACCTTTCTGATTTCTTCTTGGTGCTAGCTTTTGGGGCTTTCTGGCTTTAGTGATTTTTTGGTTACAAATACGATGGATGTATGTTCACTAGTTCACATATTGCGTACCTATACATTTTGTAATTGTACATATAGATTTTGTTATGTGATCGATACATTTTAATTGGATATTTATTGTCACTTGCAGCCTTGAGAAAGTCCTTTCAGACGAAACACGTGTCGGCTGCCTGTTTCGGATGTTTTGAAAAACATACTTTTGGAATAAAGGATACATAAAGAAAGATCATGATTGTTATATGGACTTCTTATCTACCTGAGTGGCTAATAGCCAGCGACACTATATTGGACTTCTTTTTGTGCCTCAGCATTTGTGTAACCAGTTGTCAACCACCTCAAGACAACGGCAAACCTCCTGTCATCTGTGAAGTTCACTATCAACATGCCGAAGTCAGACCTGACTCCTTCTTAGATGGTCTCCTTCATCAGAGCCATTCTGGACACGGTTCGGTTTTGTAACTTTCCCCCAGGATAGAGAGTTCAGGACATTCAGGCTGTGATCCTGTTCTTTCACCCTTGGTCCTTGTTTACAGTGAGGTCACCTCTGAGACTGATGGTCTCCTGCATCCCGTTGGTCAAGCACATTAGGTGGCAAAGGCAGGCTCTGGAATGGGATCTGAACTCTTAGTGTACCCAACATAAAGGGGTCCTCGCCGACCACATTGAGATTTCAGAGAAGACTGGAAAAAGTTTGCAATGGTGGTTGCTGGACCACAAATGGATCAGTGGCAGATCTCTTTCTTTTCCCCACCTAAAGCTGACAATCGGCACCAACGCATTACTTCTGGATTGAGGTGGCAATCTGAGTGAGGTGGCATTCTGATGCCTCTGCTGTCTGGCAGAGCCCCAGCTGGAGCTGAGGGCCATCCATTTGTTGTTGAAAGCCTTCCTTCTGTCCATCAAGAGGAGGCTGGTACAGGTGGTCATGGACCACAGTGCACCCATGTGGTACTGCAACAAACAAGCCGAGGTGGGGTCATGGACCATGTACCAGGTGGTCCTGCACCTCTGGAAATGGTTGGCCCACCAGGGAATTTTTCTGGTGGTGAAGCACCTGGCAGGAATGCTAAATGCCAGGGCCGAGGAGCTCAGCCATTATCATCTAGTGGATCACGAGTGGCATTTACACACAGAGGCAGCACAAGGTCTCTTCTGCAAATGAGAACCTTAGCTCAATCTGGCGAGAACACGCAATGTCAGCACTTCTGCTCCTTGGAGTTTCCAAGGTGTCTCTCACTTGGAGACGCATTCTGCGTCAAGTGGAATTTGGGGCTCCTGTATTCCTTTCCGCCAATACCATTCCTGGCCCGAGTTCTCAATAAGATAAGGACCGACCGGGCACAAGTCATCCTAGTGGCCCTGGATTGGGCACAGAGAGTAGGGTATCCAGAGCTCCTGGCCTTGAGCACCTGTCCTCCCAATCAGGCTGCCCCTCAGGGAGGATCTGCTGCAGCAGCAGCCGGGCAGGGCTCTGCACCCAGGCTTTCGCAATCTCCCTTTTCATGCTTGAGACATGTACAGTAAAAGCTGAACACCTTTGACCTTCCTCTGGAGATGGTTGATGTCATCTTGGCAGCCTGGCGTCCCTCAAGAAAAACTGCAAATGTCTGACATTTGGACGAATTTCAGGTTTGGTGTGGTACTCAGCAGAAAGACCCCCTCCAAGTAAAGTTATCTGATGGTCTGTTGTTTAGCACGAGAGGGCTTTGCTCAGGGCACAGTTAGAGTACTTTTTGGCTCTTTCTGCCTTTTTGCAGTTGCCTGATCAGCCTTCACTGTTCAAGTTCCCAAGTATTTTGCACTTTTTCAAAGGTTTACTACATTTGTTTCCTTTCTCTCCTTTTGTCATGCCACAGTCTTACCTTACCTTAGTCCTCACGTTTCTAAGGAAGCACTCGCTTTCAGGCACTTCGCAGCTGTTCCTTGTGGCTTCTCACCCTCAAGAGAGTGTTCCTCGTTGCCATAACATTAGCGTGGCATGTGTCAAACCGCCGTACACCACCTCCTTCCCAGACAAGTTGGTTTTGCAGACACAGGCATCTTTCTTGTCTAAAGTTCCATGTCAGTCAAAACATCACCCTGCCAGCATTCTATGCTCTACCACAGCCTTCTAAGGAGGAGGAGCGACTTCACTGTTTGAACCCCAAGAGAACTCTAAGCATCTATAGTGATTGTACCAAAGAGCACTGAGTGAACAATCAGCTGTTTGGCATACTTGTACACTCTCATATTTCTGGTTCACTTTAGGCAGCCTAGCGCCAACGTTGGCACCCTTTCACCATGCTGCAAGGGTGCCTGCGTTGTAAGCAGGATTGTTTTTGTGCAGGAAGGTAATCCCCTCAAGGCATTTTCCTCTATCGCTAACATTTTGCATCATGGCTATGCTCAAAAATGGCACAACCACAACACAAAAATGTTAGTAAATCTATTCCTATATTTAAAAAAGGCAGGAACTGTGTGGAGACAACACGTTTAATGATGTAGACTTAGGGTTTTGTCGAATGGGATACTCTGTTGCAAAAATGGCAGCTATCCCATCCTTCAAATTACAAGTGCCAAAGGCTATAATACATACAGTGGATGGGATATCCGCCAGGTCTGTGATGAAGTATCCTGTCTGTGATAGTCTAGATGAGGCCCATTTTAGTAGCTAGAGGCTCTTTAATAAGCCCGGCATGGGGAAACATAGACACGCCTGGTAGACTTTGTGGGCTAGCAATTTTCATATTATGGTTGGTAAGTCGTATGGGAGACCTATTGACACACTTGATGCGGTTTACACCCTTGGTTTGCGACAGCTGCCTGTATTTTACTAACTCTGCCACCATTTTTGAAGTTCTGTATGCTTTTAATCTGTCAACATCTTCTGAAGTGGCAATAAAGCAGCATTTTGGTGCAATACAAACTACATGAAATACATTAACATTATAATGGAATGTGACTCTATATCAATAATGTATAAATATATTTGTGTCAGAGGAGTTTCTAAGACCTGTAAGGGCACACACATCTGCTGAATTAACCTGGCCAGCACTGAGCTTGTGTTCCTTTTTCTGTCTTGTTTAATAGAGCTGAACATTTCCCGGGCTTCGGCACAACCCCGCTGTGCTCTCAATGTGGGAAGGATATGACGGTGAGAATCCCATTTCTGGAAATGATTGCAGTATTTTTTTTTACTAATAATTGAACACTCTCCAGCGAAGGTTAATTGAAGAAAAGTATTTCATAAGATACATTTGATCGCCTTGATTTAGCATTCAATAACTGCTTTTTTATGCTGCGTCTTTGTGTGTTATCCCGAAGAGCAGAGATTGATAGGTTAAGTGACTTTTTCACTTGGTTTCCATTAGTATTGTTGTGCTAAATCCTGCTCTTTACAGCTTCACCTCATTCAAGACGCTGACCTTAAGCATGCCTGGAATAGCGGGTTAGCCTAATGGACCCGATTGAGTATATCGTGGGCTGATTAATGCTCGTTCCAAAGTCCTTGAAATTACTGAGGCCACTTGGTTATTCAGGCCGGTTTCACAGGATAGGAGCAGAAACAGGGCCGACCTGGTGATTTTAAGAAACAGACCCTGAACTGGGACAGGGACGCAAGCCTAGATCTTCTCGCCAACATGATTATCAAAGTGACAGTATTAACATGCACTGGCAAAGTCAATAGTTCTGGCTTTGATATGCTACCACATGCAAATACAGGTGTGCAGAAATGATGCTTGCATACGTTGCAAGCCCAAATGCTGTTTAGCGCATTAAATCCAGACCAAAGACTTTGCCAAAGATGGGAATAAATACCAAAAAGGACTGATTTTGTATTGAATGCAAAGCGGAAATAAAGAACTGAGGGCCATATTATCAAGGAGCGGCGATAACATTATCGCTGCTTTAGAGGCAGGAAACTGCCGCTAAAGCGGCGATAATGGGCTTGATAATATGCCCTTGTGAATTCCCATAGAAGCCCAAGTTCTGGTGTGAACCTGGGGCTTCTATGGGAATTCTCTAGGGCATATTATCAAGCCCATTATCGCCGCTTTAGCAGCAGTTTCCTGCCGCTAAAGCGGCGATAATGTTATCGCCGTTCCTTGATAATATGGCCCTGAATGTGACAAACAGTGTGATTATTGGGTGTGCTTTGCAGATGTTACATAAGGCCTCATTTATTCCAAGGGAGGCTCCTGCTACAAGAAACACTCATATACAAAACATCTAATAGAATGAGGTGGGAGAGAATCCTGCTCTGGGTTGAGCCAAGGCCCACACTGTGTATTCTAAAGAATCAATAACAATAGGTCTTGATGACAGTAGTATAGAACCAGACTTAACAGGGGACCAGTCATTGTTTACTGCACCAGATGACTTAACGTTTGAAGAAAGCCAACATTGTGCATCCCTCTATTGGCAAGGTGGCCAGGATTTTGCAGAGTGCTGATGTCAAAGGCGGGCCATGTGGTTAAATTGTTTAGAATGAGACTGGAAGATCTGACTTGACTTGTTGTCTCAGATTTTCTGTTTAAACAAATTGTGCGGTTCTGAGCAAATGAGAGTCACATGGAGTCACATGGAGCCCCAGTTACATTCCAAAAATAGTACTGGGTGGGTACAGGGCATCCTTCAGTATTATGTACTACAAAACCACACATTCGGACATTTTAATGTCACCCCTGCAGCCCTTTCTGAAGTGGAAGTGGGCAATCTGTTGCCATCACCCACAACAATCTTCAACAGCATTGCTTCCAGAAATGTGCCCAAATCATTCAAACAATATATCCTCAACACGCCCTCAAGAAAGGCTCTTTGTGTCCAAAGAAGTAGGCAGCTCCTACTTCATGGACGACTTATACTGGAGCTGAAAAATCCTAGAAATAGCTTTGTAACCAGGTTCAACTCTTCCTTGAAACATATCAATAACTGATCTGGTCTCTCATCAAAATGCTGTACTGAAGTTGCACTGGTCGCAATATGTGAAGAAATTTAGTAGCGTCACCAGGGCGGAGCCAATTGGGGCCTGCTCCCCACCTGAATTCCACCAGGCCCCCTCTTTAGCCCCAGCACCAAGTGTATTAGCAAAATGTAAAATACTTGAAGAGAAGAAAGCAGAACTTTAAACTCATTAGGTAAGCCTGTAGAAGAAGTAAAAGAAAGCTCACATGTGATGTAAGGAAAAAGAAGATGCAATAGCAGTTTGAAAAAAAAGAAAAAGACTGAAGGATGAATGATAGAAATAAATTAAAATAGAGAAAGAAATATTAGAGGCTAAAAGGGAGAATGATAAAAGAATAATTTGGAAGAGGGAAGGTTATCTCCACACACTTACACACACACACACACACACACACAAATTAACTGCATACATGTGGGTGTGCAGCCACTTTTTACATTTGTCCATTGTAGGTGGCCCACCAGTTTTATTGATGGGCCTTTGGGTGCCCCTCTTAAAAATAATTTCTATAGACATCACTGAAGACATCCAGGACACAGCTACCTTCGACGGGAAACAGCGTTTACAACGCTGTCTCCACAATGCAGTAACTTTACCACAGGGTCGTTACAACGACTGCGTTCTTACCACGCGTACCATTACATCACAAGTCGTATGAACGACTTGCTGTAGGGGGCATACAGCACCAGGGAATGTGATGGATTTTCAATCCAATACCTTCCCTGCTGTTGCACAAACTGGAGTAGGAATAGTAATTAATACTATTCCTAAGTCCAACGCGCCCCCTACAGCAAGTCACTGATACGACTTGCGATGTAGTGGCACGTGTGGTAACAATGCGGTCGTTGTAACAACCGCGTTGTAAAGGCCTGTGTTGTAAACGCATGCGTTGCAACGTCACATATTCACCTTCAACGCCTTAAGCCTACTTTGACCTTTTCACTGCTTTCAACATCATATCACAGCCCACACAGATTTAAATTTTGAGCAAATTCAGATCTGAACCCTCTTGATTCCAACTTTATCTCTATAATCTTGAGACTTGGAAGGATAATCATGAGAAAGTACTTCGAGGCAGATTTACTAAGTTTTCATGCAAAGCAGTGCAGAAACCAAAGTTGATGCTCTGCGTTGTGTGAAAGGGCAAGAGCAGAACAGCGCCACATCTACTAACATGCTGTGCTGTTGTTCTCTGCCCTAGCATGGACGCATGTTAGGCTGTCTTGCGACAACACACCATACTGTAATGTTGTTACCATAGTATAGTGTTGTGTATGGGATGTCAAGCATAGGTTTTCTACTGGAAGGCTATCCTTCCAGTTCAAAATACTAGGCTTTGTCAAAGTTGAACACTTTTCCCGCTTTGTATATGTGCTGCACACATGCAACGTTAAAAAAGTTTTGAGAAAACTTGTCTTCAACGTTATACCTGCCTCGAAGAGGCATACATTTTTAATACAAAGCTCTGTCTGCCAATGTTAATAAATAGCTATTTGTGTCAAAATCCATGGGTGGTTGCCTGGGAAGCCCATGTGACAACCATGCAATGTTCCTTTGACACAAAGTGTTACTTTAGGGTAACTGTCCAACACATAACACTATTTGCACTGCAAAGTAAATTACAATACAATACTTTGCATGAGTTGCAACACTTTCATGACGCAAACTTTGCACAAACAAAGTTTTTGTAAATCTGCCCTTTAATGTCACCATCTTCCTTTTTCCTCCTCTAACCATTCACCTTTCAGAAAAGGCCCGTCTACCAAACCACCCTTATACCAAATGCACAGCCTCTGCATTCCAGTCACAGGTAAATTCTAAAATGTAAGTAATCCACCATGGAGGAAGATTATTTCCATCTGCCTGACGGAAAAATATCCTTTCTGGAAGATCCAATGTGCCATGACAGCAGTGTGGTAAAAAGCCATCACAAATGTGGGTACTGGAAATGTAACGCCAAATTGTGTTTACCTTTCAGTAGTCATATTTAAAATGTCCTTAATGTGGTGGAAATGTTCTCTCTGCACTTCTCAGACATTGTCAGTGTTTACTGTGAAAGAATGTCATGGTTTGTAATGTAGCCTTGCACAGACATGTTGCTAAAATAGTAGCACCTGGTTCGTAGCTGTTCTCAGCGATGGAATGGCTGCTAGGATAGCCTTCCCAGGTTCAATTTCTACCCTCACAAATTATGAAACAATACAAAAAACCCTGTTATCAGCAAAAACAACACAATAACCTAGATATAAAATCCATAGAGTCACTTTTAGGCAATTGCATGAGGAAGCATTCCAGCGTATGCCCTAATTCAATCAATCAATCACTTATTTGTAGAGCGAGCTAATCACCCGCGAGGGTCTCAAGGCTGTTATACAAATAGGAGTGCTTAAGGATGCAAAAAAGTGCTGCGTCATTAATCTTAATCTAATCATGGTGATTCTAATATCGCCCTACAATACAAAGCAGTTTGTTTTCTTATTACAGGAGAGCTATACATTCTGTCACTACTCACTTGTAATAGGTTCTTGCAAGCTATGAGTTATGTCAACCTTCCATCACCTTTTAGCGCCCAGGGCAAGTTCCTACACCCCCTCCCATATCACCCTTCCTGCTCACTCAGAGTCCTGCCTCCCAGCAGAAAAATCAAATACCTGTGAAAGTGGGCAGTATGTCACCGTTAGTGTTGTCCATCTCCAAATGACTCTAACACTTAAGAGGCCTGCATTGAGCGTGGCCTGCACTCAGGGTGTGTTGGCCATGCATGCTGGTATCTCTCATCACTCCCTCTCCTATTACTCCATATACCTACTGGCAGGCCATGTTTCTGTGCTGAAACCCCTGCCCTCCTGTAGCTAGCCAACCAGACAGGCAGTGGCGGTTGCTCAATGAGCAGATAATACAGTACTGTGGGTGAGGATGCATGGTACTTGACAGGACTGGACATGTATTCGGAATAGATATCCATCAGGGGCACCATGCCATGTGATAAGACATGAAAAGTTGGTGTTAGAGGCTTTAGGACAGAAGTTGAGCCCTGGAACCTGGCACTCTATCAACAGGAGTTTTGCAGAAACCATGTGCGGGATCCAGTTCACAGCTTTCTGCCCTGTGTTCAGTGTCAATACTGGCTGGACATTCAACTCTACAGAGGAGCATGCACTGAGCAGCACAGCTCTTCAACTTTCTTCTGTTGCATCCAGTGCCCCTTCTTTATGGGTCCAGGTGAAGAAGGTAGGCTCTATTTAACAGAGGCAGATAGGGAATTAAGGAGCTAGCATTCTCTCTAGGCTGGCCTGCTATCTAAAAAAATGTAAATCTGTGCAATTGGTTAATTAGCATATTTTAAGGCTGCTTTGGAGCCAGGACAGGCTCAAACTGTTAGAATCATCCGAAGCCTAATGATGACAAAGAGTTATTCTTTTTTAGAGGTAATATAAGAGTGTAACTAGCTGAGTTTTGGAGTGTGTTCTTCTAATGAAAACTTACAAAAAAGACTTTACCTTGGTACTTGGTATTGGATTGTGTATTACTAAACATATATATTTTGAAATCAATTTATCTGAAACTTAATCTTTTTGCACATTTTGCAGCAGCTTTATATTATGTGTAATGCAATGATAAAATAATCACTAGCACATTCACAGTGCTTTCAATTGTAGGCTGGGACCTCATCACACTACCAATACACGCCTCTATTCCTAATTGCCCCAACTAATTCTCTGACTCAGACAACTGCAGTGTTGTATTATCCAGGTCAGCTGGCACAACCTAAAATAGTGCATTTCCTACGCATTACTTTGATCTGCATTTATTTTTTAAATAAGGTGTATTGTAGTGTAGTTCCTATTTCCCTAAGAGGCTCTGCACATTGGAATAATGTACCCTATAGATTTGGCATCGGACTGAGGTCAGTATGCCCCTATTGAGTATATTACACTTAATTAATTTGTACCAGCTAACTCAGAGGCCACTAGAAACTCCTTGTAAACAAGAAGGGAGTAGTTTCTGGCAACTGCATAAACATGACAACTTTGTTTCCCTTTAGAATCAGAACACTCTCAGAATCGTAGAAACAACAGATAACAGTTCCACTCAGCTAATCGTGTATGCTTAGTTTCTTCAGAGTTACACAGAAAGAATAGACGGGCGTTTCAATAAAAGGATTTATTTAACAGTCTTGTTTCTCGTGTAAGAGATAGGAACTGTTATAATCACAAGACAGCATGCAAAATATATTATGTAAAGAATAAGCAGTAGAAAGAAATAACACTGCGCTAGCATTAACTTTTAGCTATGACACATATATTCATATACATAAATAACTTAAGCTAAAAATGCGAGTACTCATAAGATGCTTCTCTAACTAGTTCTACCCCAGTGATTCTAACCTAAGTGTAGTACAAGGTAAAAAGTAGGTGCTGTATTCTATAGGATGTTATTCTATAGTTTAGTATAGTATGCCAAGAGTCCCTCTAGGTTCTAGTCAGCTCCATACCTTGAGAATGAGAGAGATGGGAATCTCTTTCCGGGTGTCGAACTCTAACACCCCACAAAGGTGGAAGCTGGATTCTCTGCAAGCAGGGATGACAGCGTCTCTTGTCAGTGCGTCAGGCCGGGACACGGACTCCTCTAAAGTCGAGGTCTCCTCCCACTTGCTTGGGCAAGGGAAGGTATATTTATACCTGGTAGGTGCCTTGGAATGTTAGCATTGACGTAAAGTTGAGCAGAGGAAGACGTTAGGAATGAACCCTTAAGGAATAGCGGTTCATGCATAATAAATGAGTTCTTGGAGAAATCAACAATCCTGTGCTAGGGGAACTCCCAAGAGCTTAAGGGTCTGGTTTCTAAGAACTCGTTGTGATGTTAGGGTGGACGGATGTAGGTGACCATGCCTGTATTTGGATAGCATGGCTAATGCCTAAATAAGGACTGGGATCTTATGCCTATATAAGGGCAATGCGAATTGTGCCTATATAAGGACATGTATCATGAAAACCTATATACGGACACCTAAAGCGGAATACAACACCCACTCCACTTTCAAATGAACGATAACACTAAATGCTAAACATAAAATGCTAAACATTAAACTGAGTACCACATGTTGCTAAAACAGTTGTAAAAGCATACTAAAAGTAGTTTAAAACTGTACATTTTAAAGCATATATTGAAATCAATGCAATATGAATGAATAGAAATCTATACATATGACGAAATGGTCGACAAGTATTCAAAAAATCAAAGCCATTTCATAACATGGTACTAAATGAGGTGACAATGTGTCCCTGGAAGTATTCAAAGAAGTCAGTTCTATATGAATAGTTCTACTGTAAGCAAATTGAATTGCCATGTATTTTCAAATTTAGAAAAAAGTAAATTTTAGGAAGAGTTCCAAGTTCTGTCCTGTTTTGACAATATGGAGGCCAAATTCATTGCTTTCCTGGTACACTGTGAGCCGAATCAAATTCAGTGTGTGGATCTGTAGAAAACATGAAATCATCAACTCTTGTAGACAAAAGATCGTCTACCGATGTCGGTGACAGTTGGAACACATCGTTTAGAAGGTTAACTGCACAGAAATGTGAAGCATCGCTTTAAGCATGGGAGGCCACAGCAATGTTCGCGTCTGTTGTTACCTGTGTGCCTGGTCATCCATCTCGTACCTCAGCAGCAGCATCGGTGAGATCTCAACGAATGCCGTCATCAGGATTGGTAGCCTCTGGGGACAACACAGAGCATGGACCATTATCGGGTCCAGCAGAGTATCGATATCCATTGGCATGACTGATGGGAGTGTTAGACATATGTCTAGCACACATTCTTCACCGCAAAGCAGGCAGCGTAGAACAGGTAAGATGCAATCTTGCCAGATTGGTCTAAATGACAGAAACCATGTTGTATTAAGTTCCCGTAGATGAGGCATGCCCAAAAGTTGCACTATGCGCTCACGGCACTTCAGTTCTAGGAGAGCTTTCTCCAAGTTGCTGGGAGTGATGCCGGTGGATAGGCTTGCCATAGCATAGCAGTTGGAATAAAAACAGGATTCCTGCAAAGAGTGCTAGAACTAATGGCAGACCACCAAACACCGAATGCACGAAGTTTGGAATGATTCCGAGGACTGCCTGAAAAGGTGTTAACAGTCCTGAACATATGGTCTTAAATACATGTACAACCCCGCTCGTATCAGACATGTTTAAGGTACGTCCCATCATTTCTACAAAATGTATAGAGAAGTTTGTACGAATTAGAGCCTGTATCTCAGCCGAAGTCCTTGCAATTTGTAGATCATAGGTTTCTTTGGCCGAGGTCAAAGGCACGGTCTGTTGCAAAAGCATAGCTTTCATTCTGCTTAAAGTATCAAAACGTATAAAAGAAACATTTAATGAAGGCCATAGAGGCGACTCCCTGACTGTGTCTATTGGGGGGAACAATACCTGCATACAACAAGTAACCCTGGATCTAACCGTTACCAGATATGGGATTCCTGGCAACATGCCACAGCAACCTTGATCATTCAACATGAGGTTAACTCCTGTTATAAAGTTAGCCAAACGTTGGATTAATCACAGGAGCTGGTGCACCCTGTCGGTGGCAGGACAAACTTGTCACAGAACCATTACAAGCCCTGTGTAAAGAAATGTCCTGACATATGAGAGAACAGCTCAGTGCATTTTCAAAGTGTGTACCGCTTAGAAACACTTTCACGACCCCCACTCCAACATCTGTATTCGTAAGGTAAATCCAAGGATGTCTTAATGTATTCTTTACCCAACCTTTCATATTTGCCTGCTTGCATTTGTTTGAGGCAATACTGAAAATGAAAAGTAGTGACAGGCAGAGTTATTTTGCCATGGATAAGCCATTCTGTAGCTGGTTTTTCTGCTCCCGTAAATGGTAATTTTTCCAGTTTTTCAATGCTCAGCACTGTATACTTTGCTCCCCTTTGTGCCAGTTCAATCTGTTTATCTGTGAGATTGTATTTAGAAAACAGAGACGACGTGTTGATAAACTGCCAAGGCACGTAGCCTGCACGCATGGATTGCAGCGTCAAGCCTAATAACATAATAGAACGTAACTGAGATTGGCCTTGTTGTAACATGGTTGAATCTTGTTCCAGTATGTCAATAGCAGAGGATACAATGTTGTCCAGTGAATATATTCTGGATAACAAAGTTGTTAACCCATTGTCGACCACAGTTAGAGATTTCTCTAAGTTAATACGATCAAGCTCACGTATTCTTTCTGCAGCCTCTGCCTGTGAAACCTTCCATATTTCATTATAAGCAGCATAAATGCTGGCATATATGAAATATTTATGACATGTTCTTCTTGGTCCTAGCAAGAAATCCCTAAGGTCTGTGTCTTCTTTAAGTAAAGATAAGTGTTGTTTCACATCCTCGAGTGTAGAGCTTTGTAGCCAGTCGAGGCAAAATTTTCCTACACTGTATGTTGTTACTATCCCCGGATGCTGTCGTTGAACATAACGTGAGTCTGGCCTATGGATAGTAAAGCCCTGTATTCTATTCAGGAATCTTTCTTGACAGATGTTTGTGTCTTTGGGCCAGAGCAACCATTTTTCCCAATCAGGATCTGATCTGTTGTTTTGTAGTATTGTGTCTACTGTGACCGCTCCCTGTGTAGTGTCATAACTTGCAGGTGTTGGTACAGAAGGTGTGTTCATGTCTTTGATCTTGGCTAATCCAAGGCAAGATGTTTGTTGCACAGTGTCATTCAAAAACATTATTTGCTGTGGGTTGATACAGGCTCTAAACAAAGCTTCTATCCCCTGCACTTAACAATCTTTAGAACCCCAGACAGATTTTGTGTCGATTGTGTCTTTCCAAAAGACAAATCCTTGTCTAGACAGTTGGGCAATAAAGGCTGCAGAAGAAATCTGTTTTGTATTAAACATATTTTTCTGTCCTGTTGTGTTCACATTCTTATAGAAAAATTCTGAATCAAATATATTGTACCCTGAAAAATATGGAAACTTTTTTGCAAACGTTTTTGAACTGTCCTTTGGTGATGTAGGACAATGTTCCCATTGGTTAAACATAAATACATTTCTAGGTGTTGCAGATCTATGCAGGAAATGATGACCATAGTGGATATAACAAAAAAGCTGTTCGTAGTCTGATTAACCCTCTAAGTTTTCATTGTTGGAGAACGCAGCAGACCTTTCTAGATCAGACATCATGTTATTAACAGTCTCAAAGTCCCAATCATCAGAATAGGTACTGGAGGTAATTAAGTCACTTAATGAAATTTTAAATAAATGTGGAATCTTCAAAAATTCTGTCAGGCCGAATATGTCGAAATCGGTTTTGTCCCAAACGATACCATCCTGTATAGGAACGGCTGTGATGTTAACTGCTGACAAGTCTCTTGCTTCACGATGGGAAGGTTGGTGCGGTTTTAAAAGTAAGTTCACATTTTTACTTTCAGCGTCCAAGCGAATATATCTGCCATTCATAAGCACGCTACGAGTCATTACCAAAACTAGCCAAAGCAGAAAGAAAAAGATTCCAGAAATAACCCATAGTTCCATCCATGGTGAAACCAGATAAGTGTCTTTCAGAAAATGAAAACTTTCTTGTACTTGTTGTTTGAAAGTTTTTAGGGCTGGCGTCGTTTTAGGCTCACCTGAAGCCTCAGAAAAGGTATCAAAGTTAAAGAAGTAGTCAGAAGCAGTTCGGTCAATTGTTGGAATTGCATCAGGATTCGTTTAAATCGCTGGAGCCAGTTGATCACGTGTTACGTTGGTGTAGACAGGTGTATATGGACGAACTGTTACTTGAGTTTCAAGAGGGATGAGTTCCATAGCATTGTTGCTTAGTCCTTCATCTCTTACTGCTGAATTCTCAACGGTTATGCGCCTTTCAGTCTGAACCTCTTGGATAGTAGCGAAAGGAGGGCGTCTTTTACTAGGTTGGCCACATAGTGTGGTTTGATGAGGTCGTTTGACACAAATCTTTTCTCCTTTTTTCCAGCAAGGGGCGGTAGAAGTACTGTTCTTGTTCCGTGGACGGCTAGGACAGGTACCGGTTGTCTGTAAGAAGGTCCAAATTCCTTCTTGTCCGCAATCTTCTCTCTGACTAGATCCCCAACTTGTGGGATCCAGACAGGCCTTGCTGGGACTGCCGGTTTTTCCCCAGTGGTGGTTGGCTTCAGGAACACATTGCTTTGATTCGATCTTAGTTCATTTAGATCCTGTAAAACAGCCAAACGATCTTTGATAACAAAGGGTTTATTTTCCACCACTGTGCCTCTACATTCGAGATCAGGAACCCACATTTTTGTCCAAAATAGGACCTCATATGGAGTGTCACCCCCCCTAGAGAACTTCTTGGCAAATTATTTAATGAGCGTTGGACCCCATAAAGATGTTTGACCCACCCATCACCAGAACCTAATACTCTAGCTGTTATAGACTGCTTTATGTATCAGTTTTTCCTTTCCACAACAGAATTTCCCTCAGGAGGAAACGGAGAGGAGTACCGCAATGCTACGCCCAAACTGGCCATGGCTTCTTTGTAAGCCCGAGAGCTAAACGCAAGGCCCTGGTCAGAAGGTAGTGTGCAAATTGCATATGTGCCAATAAAGACTCGCAAATCTTTTATAACAGTTCGAGCATCAGCCGAGCGCTGAGGCCACATCCATAGGAACCTTGAGCACGAATCCACTGCGACCATTATATATTTATAGTTACCGTCCCTTTGCAAGGGACCGCAGTAGTCCAGGTAAACACAAGCTAATGTTTTTTCTGAATTCAACAGGGGTGTCTGCACAGGACTTTTCACTGTGGAGACTTTCATCTGTTGGCATATTCCACATTCCAAAAAATAGTTTTTGCTCAGTTTCCTAATGCCAGGCCACCAATATCTTTGCTTTAGTAAAGATACTGTTGCAGAAACACCTACATGAGGAGAGGCTATCCCGTCATGTGCTGCTAGGATCAGTCCTAATCTACGTTCCATGTTTGGAATTACCCTATCCCCCACTCCAGGGATTCGAGCAAAAGGAACGTTGTTCACATCAATTACATAAGAGTACTTGAGGTTAAATTTCTTTGGTAACGCTGCACCACTGCCTTTGCTTGAAGCATTGACAGCCAACAATATCTCACTGTCTATTCTCGTTTTTGAACGAGTGATCACAGCTCTTGAAGCCATTTGTACAACCCCCTTTGCGGCTTCATCAGCCAATGAATTACATAAGAGTACTTGAGTGGAAATTTCTTTGGTAACGCTGCACCACTGCCTTTGCTTGAAGCATTGACAGCCAACAATATCTCACTGTCTATTCTAGTTTTTGAACGAGTGATCGCAGCTATTGAAGCCGTTTGCACAACCCCCTTTGCGGCTTCATCAGTCAATGAATTCCCTGCAACGTTAACGCCATCACGTTGATGACTCAGCGTGTGTATCACGTGAGCTTTTGGTAGTTTGTTTCTCAACTGAACTACTTGTTCCCAAAGCGTTTTATGCCTTATTGTGCCACCTTTTGCATCTTCGAATCCGTTTTGAAGCCAGTTCTGTAAATATTCATTATATGACTGAACACAGTAAAAGGAATCGCACACTATAAGTGTGGGGAATTGCGATCTGTACTTTCAAGTGCCAGTTTGAATGCTTGTAGTTCAGCTCGCTGAGCTGTACAATGTCCTAGAGATTGAGTTTTAGTGACCAATGGACGGAATTTACCATCACGCATGCGACCTTTAACAATTGCGCACGCTGCACTGTAAGCTTGCTTACTCCATGTTGCGGGTTGTGCTGATCCGTCAGTATAAATTATAAATTCATAGTGATCGAGAGGCAGAATTTCAGTGGGCAGAGGACATTCATGTTCATATTGCAGGAACGCTTGTGTTTTTAAATCAGGATCAAAAACATATTCAACATCTGTTGCAGCAAGAGAATTAACCCATTGTATCCATCTAGGATGTAAAGCTTTTGCATTCAGAATGCTCACTTTTGTAACCCCCTCTAAGGCTGGTACTGGAGTTACGACAATAATGCGTTTCTCCTGAGCTAGTGCTCTTTCTTTTGCTACAGCGGTTTGAACTGCTGTCAGTATTTTTTCTGTTGAAGTGAAGCGCATTTCTGCTTATGTATACAAATGTGATTTGTATGCTATTGGTACTTTTTCACCCTCATTAAATGTTAAATAGGTGAATCCGCATTGACACAAATTATTCGGATCACTAAATTGTGTGTATTTACGCATGTTTGTAAGTGATTTGTTGCTAACATGTTAGCTTGGAGTGAACGCAGGATGTCTGTGTGTTCCTGTGTCCAATGTTTTGTTAAAAAATCAGGTTTGATTAATTTGTAGAGAGGTTTAACCCTTTCTGCGTAATTTAGAATGTAAGTTCTTCCAAAATTTAGGAAATCCAAGATGAATTGTAAATTTTTCAGCGTTTTTGGAGGTTGGAGCAGCGCACACTTTTCTAAAAAGTTAGCTGCCAGGCTCTTGCCTTCACTTGAAAGCTCATATCCTAGGAAAAGGACATTGAGATGGGCAATTCTGGATTTTTTAAAGTTGAATTTAGAGCCCTCAGAGGCGAAGCCCAGTATAATGGTATTCACCCTGTTCAAGTGCCTATCTAGGTAATCGCCTGTCAGATAGATGTCATCGACATATGACAATGCTTCGTTATCATAAATTTGTAGTAACTCTGTTACCCCTGCTGAGATTACCCCGGGCTGTTTTTGAACCCTTGTGGGAGTCTACAAAATTGACGCTGCGTCCCCATTATAGAGAAAGCTGTTAAGTACCTGCTTTCAGGTGCTATGTTTTAACAAAAGAAACCATTTGAAATGTGCAATGCGGTTTTATATTTTTTACGCACAATGTTATTCATCAATGCTGTACTATGTGCATTTTGCACTGCAAATGTTTTGGAACAATTGTTCAAGTGTCTGTAAACCAAAACTAGACAATATGTATTGTCTGGTTTGGATACAGGAAGCAAAGTATTGTTCATTGAGGAGGTGCATGTTTCAATCACCCCTTGGTATTCAAGTTGATCTAAGATCTCCCTGATCTGGTTTTTAGCTTCTTGCTTTATTGGGTACTGCCTTTGTGCAGTAGGTTGATTTTTTAGCTGTATTTTGTGGTGAGGTGAGTCCTCATCCCATCGTGCATGGTTTTTGTATAATGCTGGGGCCTGGGCAACTGTCCATTTCCTGGCACAAGTATATTTTATGTGAATTGCAATATGGTTGGAGAAAGCTGGCATAATGAAGTCCTCGCTATGTGGGCACTCCGTGACACATTTTGGTGGCCAGTCCTGTTCTGCTAGAAGTATATCATAGCCCCTTGAAAGTTTCTCCCAAAAGAGTGCTTTCACTTTTCTTGGTATGTCTCCATCCATTCGGAGTATTATTTCAAATAACATTTGTGGAGTACTAACCCTGGTGTCTACAGTCTCTACCGTGATGTACTCATTCAAGTCCACTGTCTCCAGAAGTTCCTTCAGGTTCTGGTGAGCTATTGTTACTTCTGCTGTACTGTCCAGCATTGTCTGAGCCCATTCTCCGTTCTTGAGCTGTGTTCTCAGTATTCGCAGCATGTCTGATCTTTAGACCTGCTACTTTCTTTTATGTGAATTGAGGTTTTGATTTAGTTTTCTGAACGTGTTGATCGTCTTTGGACTTCACGCGTTCTTCTTTGTGATCTGACCGTCCTCTTCTTTCTGATGTCTGTGACGAAATCTAAAAGGTACGAGAGGAACGTGTATCAGTATCTTGATACCTGTCAGGTGTTCTTAAAGTATCCCTATTCCTGAGGTTATACCTCCTTTCAGAGGGCTCCTTTTGAGGAGACCTACCTCGGGATTGAGAATGTTTCTCTTTTGAATTTTGTTTATTAGTTTCCCACTTCTTTTTAGAAGATGTAGGAATTTGTAAATTAGAGTCCTTCTCAGGATCTTCAGACAGTTTTGGCTTCAAAGGTTTTCCACCCAAACTGTCTCTGCCTAATTCTGCATAAGATTTTTCTATTATTCTAGGTAGTTCATGTTGATGTTCTGTTACATCAAATTCCCATAAGCGTTGGCGGATCGCCACTGATGCTGCCTCCCCTTTAATATAACATAATATTATTGTTGAGACCTGGTCAAAGTTTTTCAGTAATTTAATACCTAAATTCAGAGCAGGCTCTGCCCCGTATTCATTTTGAATTTGTTTCAGGGCATCTGGTATTACTGCAATTGACGGAGCACCATGTGTTTTAGTATAGATGGCAGCAAAGACTGTCCCCTAAGTGGTGCAGTCTTCCAGTTGTGGTGTGATCCCGATTGTTAGGGATATGTGTTTCTCATAAGGGCTAGTATTAGGAAATACTGCTTCGATTTGAGTAATTTTTTGAGCTATCCGTAATGGAATTTGTTCACGTTTTGTGGGCATTTTACCCATGACAGCGTGTAAAGTCTGTGGAGTAATTTTTAGTGTATACCCTTGCTGAGGGGTTTGATTTGGAATGGTTATTGGTGGTTGGACTGTGAAAGTCCGCATTACATATTGGACTAATTGTCTGTACATTTTTATTAACTCTTGTAGTTGAGTAAGTAATTCCTCATCTGACATCTCTTCGATGTCAGGATGAGGTGTGTAGCCAGCTAAAATCGGCCATGTTGCTCCTGATCTACCTAGTGTACCGAGCCTGGTAATGTTTTTGTGATGTTTTAGGGCGCCTTTAAACCAGAGATTATGCTCCTGGTATGTGAGTGGAATTTCAATATCTTCGAAAGGAATATATTCTTCAGGTGGTTCATCTTCTTTAAAGAAATGAAATACTTTTGTTACTGGATTTGATTCTGTGAATACAATCCACGAATAGAAAACCTCTGTCTGAAGGGATTTGTTTGCCTCTATCACGAAAACTGCTCTACCACCTCTTGGTGTTAGGCCGTGTTTTATAACACCCTCATTGGTTTCATTTAAACCTGTAAAATTAAAAGCTGCTACGACTGGATCAGTCTCAGCATTATCCCAGTTCTTGGACATTGTTTTTGAAAAATGTAGAACAAGTTTCAAGAAAACAAAGATAAGGTGCACAATATTTTTGGAACACTGTATCCTTCAACGTTGAACAAACCAAACAGCTAATATATAGGATTTTTGTCCTATTCAGCTTTGGTGGATACTTAACCCTACCCACTCCAGACGTCTTATGAAGTATGAGAGTAGGGGTCTCTGAGAAAAGCACGACTGAGTTACTCAGTATCTAGTGTTAAATTAGTGCCTTACCAAATGTTCGGCGCCTTGTAGTGTAGTTCCTATTTCCCTAATAGGCTCTGACCATTGGAATAATATACCCTGTAGATTTGGCATCGGACTGAGGTCAGTATGCCCCTATCGAGTGTATTAAACTTAATTAATTTGTACCAGCTAACTCAGAGGCCACTAGATGGGAGTAGTTTCTGGCAACCGCATAAACATGACAACTTTGTTTCCCTTTAGAATCGGAACACTCTCAGAATCGTGGAAACAACAGATAACAGTTTCACTCAGCTATTCGTGCATGCTTAGTTTCTTCAGAGTTACACAGAAAGAATAGACGGGTGTTTCAATAAAAGGATTTATTGAACAGTCTTGTTTCTCGTGAAAGAGATATGAGCTGTTATAATCACAAGACAGTATGCGAGGTATATTATGTACAGCGTAAGCAGTGGAAAGAAATAATACTGCGCTAGCATTATCTTTTAGCTATGACACATATATTCATATACATAAATAATATAAGCTAAAATGTGAGTACTCATAAGATGCTTCTCTAACTAGTTCTACCCCAGTGTACCTAACCTAAGTATAGTACAAGCTAAGAAGTAGGTGCTGTATTCTATAGGATGTTATTCTATAGTTTAGTATAGTATGCTAAGAGTCCCTCTAGGTTCTAGTCAGCTCCATACCATGAGAATGAGAGAGGTGGAAATCTCTTTCCGGGTCTCGAACTCTAACAACCCGCGAAGGGAGTCAGCACACTGGAAGCTGGATTCTCTGCAAGCAGGGATGACAGCGTCTCTTGTCAGTGCGTTAGGCCGGGACACGAACTCCTCTAAACTCGAGGTCTCCGCCCACTTGCTTGGGCAAGGGAAGGTATATTTATTCCTGGTAGGCGCCTTGGAATGTTAGCATTGACGTAAAGTCGGGCAGAGGAAGACGTCAGGAATGAACCCTTAAGGAATAGTGGTTCATGCATAATAAATGAGTTCTTGGAGAAATCAATAATCCTGTGCTAGGGGAACTCCCAAGAGCTTAAGGGTCTGGTTTCTAAGAACTCGTTGTGACGTTGGGGTGGACGGATGTAGGTGACCATGCCTGTATTTGGATAGCACGGCTAATGCCTAAATACGGATTGGGATCTTATACCTATATAAGGGCAATGCAAGTTGTGCCTATATAAGGACATATATCATGAAAACCTATATAGGGACACCTAAAGCGGAATACAACAGTATGAGTTATATTTTTTGTGAATTTAGGTGGAGGTGAAAGGCTAACAAAATAGTTGCAGAATATTTTGTTCTTTTTAGTTACTTACTGAATACAGGCAACCTAGCAAATCCATTTGCACTAGTTGGTCTAGTAACCTCTATCTGAGGCCAACATGTAAGTCACATCATGTTAATTAAAGAAATGGTGCTGGAAAATCTCTGGGGGAAACCCCTAAACTCGGGTTGTGAATCTTATACTCACTTCCTACGCTTGTTTATCGAGTCATATTGAAGGGTTGGTCTTACACTCCACCACTTCCAAAGTTCATCAGCCGCCGCAACTGACAGTACAAGTAAGCCTAAACATGGAGGAATGGTGTAGGTCATGCTGGGGAGAAAGAGAGAGGTTCCTATGCATATTTCCTGCTCCAAGCCAATTTAGGACAGGCCTGGGATCCAAAACTGCAATATCCAGGGTAAGACGTGTGTAGAGCACCAATTTTATATTTGTCTGTAGTCTGGGATTTGTAGTTCTGCTTTTGTTCTCTGGAATGGTGCTGGAATATTGTAACCAAAATATTGTAATACAGAAATATTGTGTCCTTAATACTAACAAAAATACAGCCTGTTAGAGTTCATAGAAATCTACACCCAGTGGCACAATAATTTTGTAAACAATGTGCAAGACTCAGTATTTCTGTCAAACAATATTTTTGTAAACAATATTCTGGCATACATCCTATCTGAGTAGTAAAACTAAAAGACCCAGAATAGTGTTTCCCTTTCATGCCTGACCAGGGCCATCAAATTAAATATGTGTGATTTTGCAAACGGATATTTATTATATAGAATAAGTTTCCCCCATGTGTACATTAAAATGATGTTGCAAGTGACATCTTAGTTCTGTAACCTCATAAGAGCACACAGCCTTTGGCCGTGGGCCTTGGGTCTTTATATGGTAGCCCGACTCCTCAGCTAAACCCCGTACAGTGCTATGCTGCTTTTTGGCTAAGTTTGCGCTACAGAAATGTCACATACATACATGCATACATATATACATCCATACTTAGTGATTTGAAATAGCCTTATAATGTACAAGAGTGTATCATCAACATTTATCAGTTCTGATAAATGGGCAATGTATTTTCCCATGCGTCTCCTTCTACCGCTGTGTGATCATAAAGGCCCATTTTAAGTTCCAATTAATAATCGTAGTAATTTTTATGTGAAGATGTTTAATTTCTTATTGATGATAGCTTTGTCCTGTTTTTTTTAATTTGCATAAGGTTTTGTCTCTGGGCCCTGACACAGCTCCAGGGAGTTCTGCGAATCATCATACACTTCCACCTTCCTCTTCATTTCAAGACACCTCCTGGCCTCTGCCTGCTGGACAGTTGTTGCAGCTCTCTCACAAACATGAATCCAACGTGTCCACCCAAGCACCATCAAGAGAAAGGGCAGAGGGACAGGCGGTCACCAAGAAGGTTTCGGCAAACTTTTTGCAGCAGTCAGAGCAGGCAGCTCCAGGACAAACTGGTGGGGATGAAGCTGGGCCTACACCGCCATGGATGACAAGACCAGTGCGCGAGCCTGGAGAGCCTGGAAAAGGAGGAGAAAATCCCAGGAGAGGAATGCAACTTGCTGCGGCTCAGCTGGGCATACTTCTGGGCTGCTCAGCAGCCCTCGGCATGGCGTTGGCAGCCGGCTTGCGGTGCATCCACGCCCAGTACTGTCACAAGAGGACCGAGGTATCCTTCAGTGAACCAGAGACCAACGTCATCACAGTGAGGGAAAGCGGTGACATGATGGAGTTTAGGAAGGTCAGAGAGAACAGCTTTGTGTTAGTCCAGGCTGAGTACAACTGGATCACTCCATCCAGCAATGGGAAGAAGCAGTAGATGGTCTAGTTTCAATTTCAACAGTTTCTTTTACAACATCTGACCAATTAGAGTTGAAACATAGCACACACATGAAGAATCGTATTTAGACTATCAAGAGTGTATGTAGCAGATATATATTATCAGATGTAACTGTGTCAAGTAAAATTGTATTTTTCATAAAAGTGACATTTTGGTAAGGCACAGCAGAAAACAATACTACCTATTTTTTCAGACAGCAAAATAGAAATATTAACATCTGTTTTATTTGAAAAATAAAGAAAGGCTGCTGGAAATTTCTTTGTTTTTTAGCTTTCTAAAACCTTCTGTTTTCATTGCTTTCACCTTTCCAGTGTACACATACAAAAACACAGGCATTGTCGCTGAATTATGTGAACTTTGTCCTTCGCAGTCAATTTCACAAAAACAAACACCTGTGTGTCTTAGGAAGAAAACTGGACAGATCGAGGAAAATCGATGCGTTTTTTTGTTCGCTGTACAATGAAAAAGGGGCCCATACGTAATCGCAGGCTATTGTACAAGACTGCATATCAGGTGCAAATGGAAAGCATCCTTTCTTTTTCCATTTACACCTGGTGGGGAGACATGTTTCTTCCTAGCAGTCTGCATTGGTTCGGTTTGTACTCTTGCCAGTTCAATAAGTCAGTCTTACAACCTGAGCGGCCTATAGCACCCCCTTAACAAGAAGCCCGGCAGCGTCCACTTCACAAATTAGAGATTCACCCTCACTCCAGGTAGCTGTGGTTCTCAGAGTTTCTTTACATAACTTGAAAATGATAGTGAAGACAGTAGGCTTCCTATTAGACGGTGATTTTCGTCATTAAACAAATAGATGACAATCAGTTACTGAAACATCCAATATTTTTCAGAAAGAACAAACACTGAACCAGCACTGGTCCCCCAGTCAAGATCCTCTATGTTTTTAAAAGGATGGGTGTCTTCATTATGTTTTGTTTTTTTGGCTGCTTGATACCAGACTAGTAATGTATGCCATTGTTTTGACTTAGAAAAGTCATATACAGATTATATGTGAATGAATAGTTGTTTTATTTCTTGCAGTTTGGTACAAATAAAGTATTTTTTAGTTTCTGCTTTTTTCTTTTTTATATTGCCTTTCCTTAGAACCATATATGGCCATAGAAACGTGTGCATGTGTTGCTAGATGCTGCAATAAATAGAGGGAATCTCCAGTGCTTAATATGCAGTTCCAAATTCAAAGGCTTCATTTCAAGGCTAAAGTTTTGATCTTGGAACTACATATAGTCATTCGCTGCCTTGGACACTAGTAATTAGCCTTTCTCCCACTATTTGAATGGCATGGTTGCTATGGACACATTGATTTAGGAAATCTACTCTATTTAGTATGTGGGCCTCGTTACTTCCTACAACACTCGCTACCGGGAGCTACCTCAGATCTCCCTCGTCAACATTTGCTATCTTGTAACCTCAACACTCGATACTTCCTACATCAGCCTTGAGAAAGTCCAATGGGACAAAACGCGTGTTGGCTGTATGGATAACTTTTAATTTTTTTAATTTTATTCATTTTAGGTAGCATATATCTCTCGAAAAAGAGAAAAGTAAGAAAAAACAACAAGCAATTATCAAATGCATAAAATAATACTCATAATTAACACAAACATTAATTAAATAGAACAGAGGGCTAAAAGAATATGAGATAACATGAATTAGGGAAATAGAAAGGATAGAAGCTTTAAAGAGGGTCCAGAACCCAGGACCCCCCTTCATTTCATTAGTAGTACCAAAACAGGACTTTTCAGAGCGCATACTAGACCATGTCCTTTTTGACCTCATACAAGAGCGAGGGCCTCTGGCCTTAGCCAAGGGCGTTTCAGATTCATAAACTTTTCATAATAGTGCCCACCGTTCCTTAACAGTCAGTGCAGTTGGGTTTATCCAAGCTCTGGCAATGCATAATCGGGCACAAATGATGATGAGCGAGTCCAATGACCTTTCATAGTCTATAAGCTCTTGCTTAGACCCAAGGAGAATTTCCTTATCTGTAACCTGAAATTCGTAACCCAAAAGCTCCGTAGGTAAAGAGGATGGGTCCATCCAGAAGTGATTTAGCACTGGACAATCAACAAACATATGCTTTAAGTCTGCTGCATACAGCTTACATTTCGGGCAATATGATTTATGAGGAGCTCGAGACGTTGCCCGTTTAGAAATACACTCCGGCGTGCAATATGACATAAAGATTGTCTGAAACTGCTGAAGTTTCAAACTAACAGAGGCTACAGACCAGTCTGATGTATCCAAGGCATCCTGTATGTCATTCACTCTTATCTCAAATGCGAGAAGCTGACTCCATTTTACAGGTATCTGCAAGCTATCATCATGTGACGGTGAGATACGTTTCTGATACAATAAGCTAATTGAGATCTTAGCAAACATCCTGTATATAAAAGACAATATTTCTGATGTAATCGGTTCCCCTTGCAGTTTCTGCCCACATAGGAAGTAGTCCCTGACTTGCAAATACTTATAAAAGGTGTGCTATGGGAGCCCATATTCCCCTTGTAATGACTAGAATGAGCGAAACCCCTGGCTATCATACAAGATGACCTCGATTATTAATACCCAAACGTTGCCAGGTTTTCCCAATATTATCATGGAATATTTCTGGAAATATTGGATTACCCCAAAGTACAGGAAAATAATGCAATGGAGACAGGGAGTACTTCTTACAAATCTCCTGCCAAATCCTCGTTATGTCCCTAACTATCTTGAATCTAACCCTCTTATAGAAATGTTGATCTGTGGTCTTATGAAGAATAAATCCGATCCATGGCCCACAGGCCAGGTGATAGGCCAGCGAGGACATGCCGGCTTCGCACCCCATTAACGGGCTCGGAATACGCCCCGCAAACGAAGCCCTAATAATATGTATAATGTATGGGTAACTTGCTCTCCTTATTTGCTCTTTACACCAATACAGCCACGTTCTAAACCAGAATTCCTTGTGAACCTTGGATTTCTTTTTTACATCTAACATAATAGAGTGCTATAGTGCCACAATTGTTTATCTTAGGAGAGCTGGGGTCATTCGGCCATCAGTTTGAGTGTCATTCTTAGGAAGCAGGGTGTTTGGCCATTGTTGTCGCCCCCATTCTCATCTGGACTGACTGGTGAAATCAGAATACACCCACACGTTTATTGTTGGATGTGCAGCAGTGTTTGCCACAGCTATCCTAGTTTTGCACACATTCTCTTAGATGCATATAGTCACATTTAAAAGGTATACTTACTCCTCTGTGACAGATGAAGTCGTTTCTCTATAGGGATGAGGTCCTAATGACAATTATTTCACCAGGCACCTCTATCCTTGCCCGAAGGTCCCTGATCCAATTATTGACACCGTTTTCCAGCAATTTGATGTTCTGTGGGGAGGAAATGCTCTTTGCATGCTATACCACAAAAGCCAGTACTCTGAATACAATATGAAATGGGTGTCAGAAGGTCTGAAATATCTCCTGATTCTCATTAACAGAGGGTTGGAGAGAATCGTTAAGGACGATATATACTCATTAATGGCTATGATGTAAAATGACTTTGCAAGGTGGACTTACCTTCACCTACCATGTGGAGTAGGCTCCAAGTATTTAAAATAATTGAAGCCCCATGGTATAGCTACAGGTTTGGTATGTTACCCCTGCAAATTCACAAATCCATCTATCACAAATCAATGCAGGTATTACATTGTTCTTGTAGGGGATAAACGTCCGAGTCTGAACCCAGAAGAATCCCCTGCTTAAGTATGGCCATAATAAAGGGGATTTATTGATAATCATTTCTAAAAAAAAACACAGTAGAATCCTCCTCTAGTCAGTATTCGCAGTCTGTACTACAAAACAACAAGACTAGGCATCCTTCCTTACATCCTATCACAGATTTATTAGAGAAACCTGATTGGTATTCCATGATTGGTAATGGTCACCTCTTAAAATAGAAGCAGACTCTTACACCTGTCAAACTCCTGGAGAGGCAACCAACCCAGGTGTAATTCCCTTCATATATTGTAGATCATTCCTCATATTGCATCTCACTGAGCTAATGTGTGGGACACTAGGGGCCATATATACTAATTTTTTATGCAAAAATGTTGTGCTGCATTGGGCAAAGAAGAAAACACAGCACAGAGCCATCCCTGCTAAAATTGGTCCTTTGCTGGTGAACTCCCCTCCTCTGGCATGCACAAACAGACTGCCTTGCATTATCCACTGCAGAGGTAATTATGCACTGACTAGCATTGGATCTGTACTGGAAGGAATCCCTTCTAGTACAAATTCTTATGTCTAGACAAACTGAGAAGAGTATAATGGATGGAATGCTTATTTGTCTTGAGAAATAAACACATTCACTCTTGTTGATACTTGTTTCAAGTAGATTTGGCTTTTCTTCAAACCATATGGGTATTTAAACTGCTCTGTCCCAGTAATGCCTGAGTGACGCACCTTGATGAAAAATAATGCAAACCAGAGCAACAGTGTTTTACTCTAAGAAAGGGCCCTTTTTCAGCATAAAACACTGTTTGTGCTGGACAGCAAATACCCCTGCGAGGCTGCTTTGCGCCTGTGAAAATCCTTTACTAAATCTAGGCCTTTGTTGACAATCAGTAGGTTACTAATACCCCCGTCAACATATCTAACCATATTACACGATACGTCTGTGTGAGAAAATGGGTTGCTGGTTGAGGAGGATGTGACCCCTTCTCAAGCAACAGCCACAATTCTTGTCAGAGTGAACCACAAAAAATCACAAAATTAACCTGTGCTCAACCCTCTGGGTGCTTGGCACAAAAGCAGTCAGGCTTACCTTAGAGTTAATGTTAAAGTATTTATGCAGCACTTAAACAGCAATAAAGTGATAAAACAACAAACGAAAAATTACACATAATTTAAAAAAACAATTGTGTTTTAATAAATGATTTGAGACCAAAACAACAAAAATCCAATCAGTAGAGCAAGAGATGTTGAATTTTCAAAGTTTAGATAAAAGTGCGTCAAAAGGCGCGAAGCGCCTACTGAGGGTATCTGGTGCGGTGGACTGGGACAGAGTCACAAGTTCAGGCTGACCACAATGAAAGACAGGTCGGGCACAGGCCGAAATTTGGCATGCTGATTCACAAATCCATACCTTATGACCTTGGCACACAGTCTGCGCGATGTTTGTTTGCAAGGCCTTGCGTGATTCGGCATCAGTTGAGATGAGGCGAGGCTTTGCAGTGCTTTAGGTCTCTCTGTGTCGGTTCCGAAGAACTGTGCGGTGAGGCTTTGTGGGGATCAGTTCCAATGAAGCTGGCCAGCTGTGAGGCGAAGCTTTGCAGTGCTTTGCATCGCTCGGCCTCGATTCTGATGAGGCTGGCAGCTGTGATGTAAGCATTTGCGGGGCTTCGTGTTGTTCAGCGTCAATTCCGATGAAGCTTACAGCCATGCGGCAAGGCTCTGCGGGACTTCGTGTCACTTCGCCCCGGATTTGGTGGAACCTTCAGTTAGTCCAAGAGAAGCTCGCTCTGATACCAGTCAAGGGCCCAGGCCCAGGGAGGCACCACTTGGGGATCAGGAACTCACTCCAGCAGAGAAAGCAGGGCTCAGGCAGGTCCAGATGCAGGTCCAGGCAGGTCCAGATGCAGGTCCAATGCAGAAGGTCAGCTGGGCAGTTGCAGGGAGGCCTCTGGAGCTTGTTCTGTCTCTGTAGCTCAGAATAGGAGGTCAATCAGCTGACCCTTGGAGTCACTCAGGTAAACTGTGATGAAGCATTGGCAAAGCGTTGTCCGCCAGTCTTTTAGCAATTGTTGTTTTGTTGTGGCTTTTACAAAACCTTATTGTTCGGGAAGTTGCTGGGTGTTCGTCAATCTAAAAGAAAAATTTGGGGGCTCTCAAAAAAAGCAGAAATTACCATATAGTGCTCCGTGGCAATGAAGAGAACTACTTTGTGTGTGGATGTGCTCATTGCAAAAGGGTAACATACCGAACTCATAGCGAAGTCAGGCATTGGCTGAAATGAGCTGCTGCATTGCCCCTTGATGTATGCTTGAGTGGGTTGCAGAAAAAGTTGAATGACACAACCACAGACATATGGATGAGGTGTGGCTGAAAACCACTGTCAGTATCTATGTAATATACATAGGGGCATATTTACAAGAACTTAACGCCGCCATAGCTTCAATTTTTGGACATTATGGTGGCTTGTTTTCTTATCACCATATTTGCAAGTTGCTGCTAACTCCAGTTAGCAGCAATTTTCCGGCTCAAACAGGAATTTTCAAGATCGCCACTTCTGTTAGTGGAACATTGACGAAAATGAGATGCAAGGTAGGCGTTCCTGTGAAAAAACTGCTGCAAAACACAGCATGTGACATTTACAAGGAGCTCCCAGTACGTCGATAAACCCAAAAAACTGCCGCTAAGTCCAAATAGAGGCAGATTTTTAAGTTCAGAAAATAGCTGGTCTTAAAAATGGCGCTAACACTTGGGCCCACATATAAGATGTTTGGGTGCCAGACAGCTCTGCAAGGAATATTGCCGTGCCGCCCTGCACCAAAACAAAACATCAGCAATGCGCCCTATCAATAAGATAGGGTGCATTCCTGGGCCCCATTCATGAAAAGTGTGCATCGCTGCGATAAAACAGCCATTGGACACTATTCACTGCGCCCTCCTTGCAATACCATGGCTGCCCTGAATTAACTGTACTGTGCTCCATGTCGCAATCAATGACAGATACGCCTAGAATCCTGACGTATCTCTCGGCGCTAAAGTCACGCATTGCTGCAGTTGTGGCGCAACCATGGCACAACTCCAGCAATGCGTGGGGCCAGCCTATCCCTATGGCACTGCTCCATGAGGCAAGTGTAACATTTTGAAGCAGTGGCATCCTAAAATTGTTGCAGTGAAATCACTGCACCACTCCTAAAAGGCTTTGTTGTGTGGGAACGCCCACCCTACATACATCATACCTGACACAGGTATAATGTGGCACAGGGCTTTACAAGGTCACGCATATGCCTAGATACATCACTTTGTAAATACGGCGCAATGTGATGCAAAATTCACCCTGCAAGTACGTCAAGAAATTGACGCACCGGCGGCGTTGAACTGTCGGAAGGTGCTCATGAATAAGCCCCCCTGTCTTTTTCCCCTAGGTTGAAGCACAATGGCTGCTATGCGCCAACACAGGGACCCTTGCGCCATGGTGCAAGGGTGACTGTGTTACTGAATTGATTGATGTTGTGCAGAAAGGGACACCTACCTGCACAAAACCTATCAATCCAGGGTATTTCCTCTTTCTATATGTGCTGCAGAATGCTGCACACAGAAAAAGTGAAAAAAGAAGAGAAATGGAAACATTTATCCTCGTAGCACCTCCCAAACGCCACCCTTGGGGTGGTGTTAGATTCTGACGCATTCTGAGGGTTTACGGTTTTTTTGTAAATCTGGTAATGCTTCAGATTCCATTGATTTGGCATATGAACACCCACAGCAACACCCATTGAATGCCCCTTTCACACTGTGTAATGCGTGAAAGGGGCACATATTCACAAGGCCATGAAAAGCAACGTAAAGTGGCACATTGCGCCACTGGAACGTCAAACAAGTGACAGCACAGCATTGCATGAGTGCTGCTGGGGCTCATAAATGAGGTCCTTGGATAATAGAACTTCCACAATTCATACTTGGCAAGATCAACGACGCAAAAGGACTTCCTGCCATTGCAGATCAGAGTATTAAGGAGACCACCAACATCACCCCTGACATGCATCGCTCACGTGAACAACTGCTCCGTTCCCTTTGGGTGAAAACTGGATCTGATCCCCTCTAAGTGCTGACCTCAGTACACCAGAACTTCAGCAACAGGAAGCTAGAGATCAGGAACAGCAGAGAGCCAGAGACTCTCCGGAGCTGTCTGTAACCGTGGAAGAAGGAGAGACGCACAATCAGTCAACATTACATTAGGTTATCTGCCATCTGAGGGGTCACATCCATGGGCTGCACAGACTCTGAACCGGATGAGCACGTCGCAGTTGAGCCGACGTCGCTGGGGGAGCATTCAAGGGAAGTGTCCGGATCCTATCCCTGAGTGCTATTGCACATCGTCACCACCGCATGCATCGCCTTCCGCCTCTCTTGTATAACCAGCTGCAGATTGGGGGTGGCTTGTAGTTGTGGTGAGGACGCCTGCTCCTCCTACGCCATACTGGGGTATGATTGGCTCCACGCATGGAAACTTGTTCCGCAGACCCTTCACTCCCTGTATGCAGCACCTGGCGACCAGTAGATTGTAGCCAGGTCCAGACTTGTTCAGCCTCATTAGTGATTTGCCTGTCAACATCTGAGATCACTTGCAGCCCTTATGGGTAGAGGAGGGAGTATTTGATGCCTAACTCTCAGAGGCATCGCTTAACCACTAGAGACAAACCCTCTGCCTCTGCACCCCGTGGTGTAGTCAGGGAAAAAAATAACTTTTGGCATTATCCACATTCACCTCCCCCAGATTTGCGTACCTCCCTCAGGACAGCTTCACAATCCCTGTAGGAGACAGAAAAGAAAGGGTCTAGGACTTATCCCCGACAGCGGGAAGCTCACCGGTACTCAATGGGCCTGCTCCACAACAATGAATGGGGAGAGTGCACCTGCTGGCAGTAGGTCACGCAACCATGTCTCAGTATATGCCACTGCATCAGTCCCTTCTGCTCCCTCAGGCAGACCCAACACCCCCATGTTGTTATGCTGGGAGCGGCCCTCGGCATCCTCCACTGTTCTTCCCAGTGACTTCACATGTACCATTAGCTGCTACACCTCCAACGCGGCACCCAGGGTACTCGGGGGAGGGACTTTGGCCAGTTTTTGCTCAATGTTATGTACCTTGTAAGTCAGCTTGTGATGCTCTGCATGCTCCAGGATGAAGTCTATGCGTCCCTCGAAGAAAGTGCTCATTTGTTAGAGTCTAGTTTAGAGTCCAGGCTGCCCACTGTCACCTGCCCCAGCATCCAGCGATCCTCAGCCATTCGGCTCCCCAACACGGAAGAGCAGCCAAATGTCAACACCGCCCCCATCTGCAGGTGGGCCATCATTGCGCCCAGACGCCCTGGCCAGGATGCAGTGCAGTGTGTCCAGCCAGCCCCTCTCCTCCAGTCAGGTGTATGCTAGCCAGGAATCTTCGTTCGGGCGGCACCAATGGAAATCCCCTGTACACCCAAGAGCTCATTACCAGGGGGTGAGGAAAGGCAGCACCACACGGTCGCCTCCTCCCATCTAACAGTGGCGACCCGATTCCGTGTTCCCTAGTGCCCCAGTAAGTGACGGCAAATAAAGCTGCATACCCAAGGGCCTGGTCATGAACCGACCCCTGTGCCCCTAGCACCCGCCACCACCAACGGTCAATATCAGTGATTAGAGGCAGTTAGTGGAGTCTTGTGCGGTGCCCTCTGTGATGTAGGTCAGCCGCAGCACAGGGATTGCTCAGGGCACGGTGTGACCCACCCACAGGCCCTAGGGCTGGGCCAGACTTGACTCCCAGGCATCCTCCGCTCCGTGTCCCACCTTATCCTCACCTGGACATTGTCACAGCGGCTCAATGTGCCGCGCTCTCTCCGTATCTGTGACTCAGCCAGCCGGAGCCTCAGACAGGCGGGATTTCATTAGCCTGGGTACAGCAGTCGCTGCCAAGTCTGCTGGGGAACCTCAAGATCCTGGTTATGCAACAGGGCCCCCTTAGGCGTGAAATTGCAGCGTTCCTGCCACACAAGTTCGGCGCAACTCAGGGCCCTCACCCTCCACAGCGTTTGGGCAGCGCATGTCCTCCAGCCTGTGATGCAGAGAGGCACGGCCCACCATTGGCAATCTCCTCCGTGCACCCCGGTGTAGTGGTGATGCAAGTCATGCAATGCAGACCTCCCTATGTCGGTGCGCAGGATCGCCTCTACCGATCACATCTCCAAGGGGTGCCAGGCGGTCTTCTCACACAGGTCAGCAATGTGTATCCATGCCACCTGCCAGACTTCGCCACCAGGTAAGGGTGATTGCCGGCACCTCAACGTCTACTGCCATGGCCAACAGGCTTGGGCCCTATGCGGCCCACCTCCACCATCAGGCCGCAGTGATTCCACAGAATCACCGCCTCCCACTCCGGGTGTCAGACACAGTTCCAACAAGGCCACTGGGCCCCGGAGACTGTCCGCGCTTCCAAGCATCGGCTACCATGGTGTCGCAAAGATAGCGCTATGAAAAGTGTTGCATCACTGTTTTCCCCAGCGATGCACCTCTTTTAAATAAATGAGGCCCGGATTCTGAATTTCCTGTTCCCCTGGTCATCCTGGCTGTTGGAGGCTTTGGGGGCTTGTCGATCTGTGCTGAACTTGGCCCTGGCTGCTCCATTCTGCATTCCATTGTTTTTTTCATTTTTTTTTCATTGGAGATGTATTCATAGGCTATTTTTGCCTCTAGAGACTGAAAAGTGACGTTGGGTTGACTAACGTGAATTTTTGTTGCCGCTAATTGGCCTTTCATCACTTTTCTCTCGCTAACGTCAAATTTGTTATCGCCTTTATGCTAGTGTTAGCTGCAGATATGTCCATGGCTAGCTGATACAATCGCCATGTAGTGACATTGTACATATGTCACTAACAGGGCGGTAGTTTCCGGTAATAGACAGCGTTAAGAAAATTGCCGCTAACCAACGCAAAAACTGGTTAGCGGCAATTCTTGTAATTATACTCAATAATTATTGTAAAATCAAAAGGTTTTGGCTGACACAGATGTAAAAAAGCCAATTGTTCTGCCATTAGCAGCCTGCCTCTTGCATTTGAGAAAGAAAGATGGCAAGAAAAAAGGCAAGAAAAGAAGAAGGCAAGTAGAAAAGGAAGAAGGAAAGAAAGATAAGAAGGAAAGAAAGAAAGAAAAAAGAAAGAAAGAAAGAAAGAATGAAAGAAAGAAAAAGAAAAGATGGAATGAAGGACAGATGGAAAGAAAGAAAGAAGGAAAAAAGAAAGAAAGATGAAAAGAAAGAAAGAAAGAAGGAAGAAAAGAAAGATAGAGAAATAAATAAAATGATAAGCAGTAAGAAAAGGCAAGAACGAAAAAAAGCAAAAAACAAAAAAGAAACAAAGATAGGAGGGAGAAGGAAAGGAAGAAAGACACAAGAAGGAAATAAATTTCAAAAGTATTATAAGTGTTGCAAATTAAACCAAATAAAGGCTGAATTTCTCCCTGAAGTGAAATTGAGTCTAGAATAAACATCTTCTTAAAAATTGAGGGGCATATCAGCAAGGCGAGGTGACAGAATTATCGCCGCTTTTGCGGCCGTTTTCGGCCGAAAAGCGGCGATAATTTTATCGCCTAATTAACAAGCTCACGCTAACGCGTGAAAACTTGCTTTAGCATAGGAATTCCTAACGCCCAGCTTTGCATCTCTAATGAGATGCAAAGTGGGTGTTCCTGACCTGACATGACAGGAGAAATTTCGCTAAGCGACATTTCTCCTATCATCAAGCCCCACGCTATGAAGCATAGCGGCAAGAAAAGTAGCGATAACCCCTGTTATCGCTACTTTCCTTATGCCTGCTTCAGGACTGACTTAGCCATGATATCCTATGGAAGGTGGATATCATGGCTAAGTTTGTGAGTGCCTATCATCAAGCTAACGCCACATTGCGTGAGATTATCGCTGGGTTTCCAGCGATAATCTCACAATAGACAGTTAGCGTGAGGATTTTTATCGCTTTTGAGATAAGCGTTGCTAATAGCACGCTATCTCGGCGATAAAAATCCACGCTAGCCGGCGATAATTATCCTAGCGCTAAGTGCGCTTAGCGATAATTATCGCCGGTTGTTGCTGATATGCCCCTCTATGCTTATGAACTCACATGATTAATATTGACGCTTTTGGTTTGTGTACTGCATGCATAGTAAACTACAGAACAGTTTCAAATGGATGCAATCTATCATGTTGTGAAATACCAGCAGTCAAATAAACAAAGTACACTTCAAAAGAACCTTAAAACAGTTCTGACAGGAGATGGGAAAATAAATTAATTAGAACGTGGCCTGTGCTCTCATCTGGTATAAAGCATCCTGCTATCACCTCATGCTCTAAACACAAGGACAATGCTACAGTAATCATGAAGTAAAAATAAAAACACTGCCACTGAAGGGAAATACTTTGTATGCGGATGTGCTCATTGTGAACGAACAAACTGCAGTCACTCAAAGTGAAGTTAACCAGTTGCTGAAGTAGGCTGACCTTGTGCCGTCTTAATGCCTGTGTACGCTAGGCAGTTGCCCGGGGGCCCCACGAGCATAGGGGCCCCGTGCAGATCAGAATTTAACACTAATTTTCCGCTAAACATTTTTATTCCTGTGACTGGTTGTGCAAGCAGCGCCTAGTGCACTGTTTGCCTGGGGTCCAATAATGCTGTTAAGAAGGCCCTGGGCTGACCCATTGCTTCATGCTGTATGCTTTAGCAAGATGTGAATGACACAACAACAGGCTGACCGGTGAAGAGAGATGGCTGAATCCCACTATAGTCAGTATATTATACATTTAATTTTAGTAAAATCAAAAGATCTTGGTTAATGCCAGACCTAGCAAAGGATTCTTTTTGCTCACGCCAGAGTGCCGAATTGGGCAGAGGTTCTTTAATGGTCATACATTTCTATTGGAGCCTTCATTTCATGCTATCGCTTAAGATTTCAATATCCAGTGTCAACACAGCAAATGACAGAACCTAGACTGCAGTCAGAATTTTAAATGACTGGAAATTCCACACCGAAGTTGTTGATGTATTTGCTATTAATCTATTTTCGACTCTATAAATACCTGTCTAAAATGTGGTAATCTGTCTCTTTTGCCCTTGCAAGAACTGGGTTACACTTCTAAAGGCAAGTGCATTTGTAAAGTGGTGGATACTGAGTTAAAACAAATAACAATACATTGGTATTTTTACGGTTGATTGGCAGATGATAATACACAAGTAATATTAACCAGCCAATTGTGATGTGGTGTGCACAAGTCACAAAGCGAGAGTAACAGTGAAAAGCAAACAGGAAATGAAGCCAGTAGGAATGCATGAAGGAAGGTAGGTGGATCACTGAGAACCTTCTATAGAGGTAAATCCATAGCCAGAAGGGATTATGTTAGTTGTTAACTACTGTTTCATGTCTAGCTTGTGATAAAAAGGTGTCACATTTAGTACACATAATACTGAAACAGTGGGCAACTGGACAAAATAGTGATAACTCTGACCAAAATAGTGACTATGGTCATGGGAGCGAAACAACAAACACTCAACAAGGTCCATGGTTGTGGAGAGTCATGAGTTTTAGAAATCACTGCGAACACACATATTTAGGGGCCTATTAGGATGGCGGTCGGAAGTTCTCCCCGACTGCCATGGTAGCGGGAATAGACCGCCCGCAAGGACCGCGGCATAACCGCCTGCTCAACCAGGATGCTCCGCAGTCTCAATCCGACCACAGCGGTCGGATTCTGGCGATTAACATTGCGGCGGTTGCTGCTGCCAGCAGCACCGCCGCGGTGTGAAAAGGAGCATGTCATGCATGTCACTGCACTCAATCGATCAATCAAACATTTTGTAGAGCGCTCAACATACCCGTGAGGGTCTCAAGGCTCTGGGAGGGGGGGACACTACTGATCAAACAGTCAGGTCTGAGTAGCCTCCTGAAGGTCAGCAGGTCTTGGGTCTGTCGTAGGCTCAGTGGGAGGGTGTTTCAGGTCATGGCGGTGAGGTGGGAGAAGGATCTCCCGCGGTGGTTGTTCTTCGGATGCGTGGGATGGTGGTGAGTGCGAGGTCGGCGGAGCGGAGCTGGCGGTTGGGGATGTAGAAGGAAAATCATCTGTTGAGGTAGGCTGTGCCGGTATTGTGGAGTGCCTTGTGTGCGTGAATGAGGAGCTTGAAGGATATCCTCTGGTTGACGGGGAGTCAGTGCAGGTTTCTCAGGTGAGGGGTGATGTGGCCATGGCATGGTACGTCGAGGATCAGTAATGCCGAGGCGTTTTGGATGCGTTGCAGTCGTTTGATGAGCTTGGTCGGGGCTCCCGCGTAGAGGGTGTTTCCGTAGTCGAGTCTCCTGCTGACGAGGGCCTGGGTGACTGTTCTTCTTGTATCTGTCGGGATCCACCTGTAGATTTTGCGGAGCATGCGGAGGGTGTTGAAGCAGGAGGAGGAGACGGTGTTGACTTGCTTGGTCATGGAGAGCATTGAGGCGAGGATGATTCCCAGGTTGTGTGCGTGGTCGGTGGGTGTCGGGGCTGCCCCCAGTGTCGTTGGCCACCAGGAGTCGTCCCAGGCTGTAGGGTTGGAGCCGAGGATGAGGACTTCGGCTCTGTGTTCAGCTTCAGTAGACTGATCTTCATCCAGTCGGCGACGGCCTTCATTCCTTAGTGGAGGTTGGCTTTGGCGGTGATGGGGTCCTTGGTGAGGGAGAGGATCAGTTGAGTGTCGTCGGCATAGGAGATTATGTTGAGGTCGTGCTGT
Organism: Triturus cristatus; assembly: GCF_964204655.1. Taxonomy (NCBI): domain Eukaryota; kingdom Metazoa; phylum Chordata; class Amphibia; order Caudata; family Salamandridae; genus Triturus; species Triturus cristatus. The sequence continues at coordinate 505,715,832 of NC_140582.1, forward strand.
CGTGCGACGTGTGTGAGCGGAGGCATGTAAATGTTGAACAGTGTCGGGCTGAGGGAGGATCCCTGGGGTACATTGCAGATGATCTCGGAGGCTTCGGATCGGAATGGGGGGTGGCGGACGCTCTGGATTCTGCCGGTGAGGAAGGAGGTGGTCCATTCCAGGGCTTTGTCTCGGATCCCTACGGCATGGAGGCGTGCGCTTAGTGTGCGGTGGCAGACGGTGTCGAAGGCGGCAGGGAGGTCCAGGAGGGTGAGGGCTGCACTGGGTGGCAGGCACTGCACAGTACCTGTCACCTGGTACAGGGACATGTAGGGGGTACCATGGGTACCCCCCAGTGCACCCATCCCCCTAACATTTGGGGGCCCGCAACGGGCCCCCAGAGACATTCTCTGCATGCCTTTCCATGGCGGTTCCACCGCCGCGGAAAGGCTGGCTACCGCCGGCATCATATTCATGCCGGCGGAGCCTGGCCCTGCACCGGCATCATTGTAGTGGTCCAGTTCCGCCCGCTAGGCAGGCGTGAGGACTGGTACCACCTGAAAAGTGGCGGGCGGAGATTCTCACCGCGGCGATCGTCATCACCATGCTAATGGGACCGGCGGTTTTCAGGCTTGCGATCGCGGGCGGATGTCTGCCGCCGGTCCGGCGGTTGCCACCGCAGGCCCGGCGGAGGCCATCCGTCTACCATCCTAATAGACCGCTTAGTTGGGTTAGGAAGCGAGAAGGAAAAAAAAAGTGGTAAGGCGATGATGACTGGTACATTTTTCATTTATATGACATACATTGAATGGCTGAATCTAAGATAAAATTAGAAATCAAAATTTAGGCCCTGTGAATAAGGTATTTTGTTAGGACTATAGGTTAGGCCTACAGTTTTCGGTCTATGGGTTTATTTGTCATCAAGTCTATGATCTTCTGGTGGCTCAGTGAATTAGTGCATCCACTGCAAGGATCTATGGGCCGGATTTATATTAATGCAAAAAGAACTGTTGATGGACAGAATGCAGAACAATGTCATACATTCACCCCAGTACAGAGATCTGGGCCTAAATCCATCGTTTTTTTGCTCACCATGCCATTCCAGTTTGGACCCAGCCATATGCAAATCAGTCTTGACCCTGTGCCCCATGGGAACAGTCCAGCTCGAACTGCCAGGCCAGGTCCTCCCTGGACTGGAAACAAGCATCCTCGGACCGGGTTCGGGTTTTCCCCCTCTTCAGCCAGAATAGCTTGATTCCAGTGGCATGGAGAGCACAGGACTCATGTCTGAGCATACCTGTCCCACTCAGGGTGACAAATGCAAAAAGAACTGTTGATGGACAGAATGCATAACAATGTCATACATTCACCCCAGTACAGAGATCTCGGCCTAAATCCATTGTCTTTTTGCTCACCATGCCATTCCAGTTTGGACCCAGCCATATGCAAATCAATCTTGACCCTGTGCCCCATGGGAACAGTCCAGCCCGAACTGCCAGGCCATGTCCTCCCTGGACTGGTAACAAGCATCTTAGGACCTGTTTCGGGGTTTCACCCCTCTTCAGCCAGGATAGCTTGATTCCAGCGGCATGGAGAGCACGGGACTCACTTCTGAGCATACCCGTCCCACTAGTGGTGACAAATGTAAAAAGAACTGTTGATGGACAGAATGCAGAACAATGTCATGCAGTCACCCCAGTACAGAGATCTGGGCCTAAATCCATCGTTTTTTTGCTCACCATGCCATTCCAGGTTGGACCCAACCATATGCAAATCAGTCTTGACCCAGTGCCCCATGGAAACAGTCCAGCCCGAACTCCCAGGCCAGGTCCTCCATGGACTGGAAACAAGCATCCTAGGACCGGTTTCGGGGTTTCACCCCTCTTCAGCCAGGATAGCTTGATTCCAGTGGCATGGAGAGCACGGGACTCACGTCTGAGCATACCCGTCCTACTCGGGGTGACAAATGCAAAAAGAACTGTTGATGGACAGAATACAGAACAATGTCATACATTCACCCCAGTACAGAGATCTGGGCCTAAATCCATCATTGTTTTTGCTCACCGTGCCATTCCAGTTTGGACCCAACCATATGCAAATCAGTCTTGACCCAGTGCCCCATGGAAACAGTCCAGTCCAAACTGCCAGGCCAGGTCCTCCCTGGACTGGAAACAAGCATCCTAGGACCAGTTTCGGGGTTTCACCCCTCTTCAGCCAGGATAGCTTGATTCCAGTGGAATGGAGAGCATGGGACTCACATCTGAGCATACCCGTCCTACTTGGGGTGACAAATGCAAAAAGGAACTGTTGATGGACAGAATGCAGAACAATGTCATACATTCACCCCAGTACAGAGATCTGGGCCTGAATACATCATTTTTTTTGCTCTTGATTCCATTCCAGTTTGGACCCAGCCACATGCAAATCAGTCTTGACCATGTGCCCCATGTGAACAGTCTAGCCCGAACTGCCAGGTCAAGACTGATTTGCATATGGCCATGTCTGAACTGCGGTGGCGTGGTGAGCAAAATAACAATGGAGTAAACCCAGATCTGTGACTGGGGGTGAATGTTTTGCCAATGTGCAACATTCCGTCCATCATCTTGTGTGTTTTGCTGTTCGCCCTATGTGGGAAGGGTATGCCCAGACGTGGGTCCCGTGCTAACTACGCCACTGGAGTCAAGCTATTCTGGCTGAAGAGGGGTGAAACCCCGAAACCGGTCCTAGGATGCTTGGTTCCGGTCCAGGGAAGACACGGCTTGGCAGTTCGGGGTGGACTGTTCCCATGAGGCACAGGGTCAAGACTGATTTGCATATGGCCATGTCTGAACTGGGGTGGTGTGGTGAGCAAAATAACGATGGATTAAACCCAGATCTGTGACTGGGGGTGAATGTTTTGCCAATGTGCAACATTCCGTCCGTCATCTTGTGTGTTTTCCTGTTCGCCCTATGTGGGAAGGGTGTGCCCAGAATTGGGTCCCGTGCTCACTACGCCACTGGAGTCAAGCTATCCTGGCTGAAGAGGGGTGAAACCCCGAAACCGGTCCTAGGATGCTTGGTTCCGGTCCAGGGAAGACATGGCTTGGCAGTTCGGGCTGGACTGTTCCCATGAGGCACAGGGTCAAGACTGATTTGCATATGGCCATGTCTGAACTGGGGTGGCGTGGTGAGCAAAATAACGATGGATTAAACCCAGATCTGTGACTGGGGGTGAATGTTTTGCCAATGTGCAACATTCCGTCCATCATCTTGTGTGTTTTGCTGTTCGCCCTATGTGGGAAGGGTATGCCCAGACGTGGGTCCCGTGCTAACTACGCCACTGGAGTCAAGCTATTCTGGCTGAAGAGGGGTGAAACCCCGAAACCGGTCCTAGGATGCTTGGTTCCGGTCCAGGGAAGACACGGCTTGGCAGTTCGGGGTGGACTGTTCCCATGAGGCACAGGGTCAAGACTGATTTGCATATGGCCATGTCTGAACTGGGGTGGTGTGGTGAGCAAAATAACGATGGATTAAACCCAGATCTGTGACTGGGGGTGAATGTTTTGCCAATGTGCAACATTCCGTCCGTCATCTTGTGTGTTTTCCTGTTCGCCCTATGTGGGAAGGGTGTGCCCAGAATTGGGTCCCGTGCTCACTACGCCACTGGAGTCAAGCTATCCTGGCTGAAGAGGGGTGAAACCCCGAAACCGGTCCTAGGATGCTTGGTTCCGGTCCAGGGAAGACATGGCTTGGCAGTTCGGGCTGGACTGTTCCCATGAGGCACAGGGTCAAGACTGATTTGCATATGGCCATGTCTGAACTAGGGTGGCGTGGTGAGCAAAATAACAATGGATTAAACCCAGATCTGTGACTGGGGGTGAATGTTTTGCCAATGTGCAACATTCCGTCCATCATCTTGTGTGTTTTGCTGTTCGCCCTATGTGGGAAGGGTATGCCCAGACGTGGGTTCCGTGCTCACTACGCCACTGGAGTCAAGCTATCCTGGCTGAAGTGGGGTGAAACCCCGAAACCGGTCCTAGGATGCTTGGTTCCCGTCCAGGGAAGACATAGCTTGGCAGTTCGGGCTGGACTGTTGCCATGAGGCACAGGGTCAAGACTGATTTGCATATGGCCATGTCTGAACTGGGGTGGTGTGGTGAGCAAAATAACGATCTATTAAACCCAGATCTGTGACTGGGGGTGAGTGTTTTGCCAATGTGCAACATTCCGTCCATCATCTTGTGTGTTTTGCTGTTCGCCCTATGTGGGAGGGGTATGCCCAGACGTGGGCCCCTTGCTCACTACGCCACTGGAGTCTAGCTATCCTGGCTGAAGAAGGGTGAAATCCCGAAACCGGTCCTAGGATGCTTGGTTCCGGTCCAGGGAAGACATGGCTTAGCAGTTCGGGCTGGACTGTTCCCATGAGGCACAGGGTGAAGACTGATTTGTATATGGCCATGTCTGAACTGGGGTGGCGTGGTGAGCAAAATAACGATGGATTAAACCCAGATCTGTGACTGGGGGTGAATGTTTTGCCAATGTGCAACATTCCGTCCATCATCTTGTGTGTTTTGCTGTTCGCCCTATGTGGGAAGGGTATGCCCAGACGTGGGTCCCGTCCTCACTATGCCACTGGAGTCAAGCTATCCTGGCTGAAGAGGGGTGAAACCCCGAAACCGGTCCTAGGATGCTTGGTTCCGGTCCAGGGAAGACATGGCTTGGCAGTTTGGGCTGGACTGTTCCCATGAGGCACAGGGTCAAGACAGATATACATATGGCCATATCTGAACTGGGGTGGCGTGGTGAGCAAAATAACAATGGATTAAACCCAGATCTGTGACTGGGGGTGAATGTTTTGCCAATGTGCAACATTCCGTCCATCATCTTGTGTGTTTTGCTGTCTGCCCTCTGTGGTAAGGGTATGCTCAAATGTGGGTACCGTGCTCACTACACCACTGGAGTCAAGCTATCCTGGCTGAAGGGGGGTGAAACTCCGAAACCGGTCCTAGGATGCTTGGTTCCGGTCCAGGCAAGACATGGCTTGGCAGTTCGGGCTAGACTGTTCCCATGAGGCACAGGGTCAAGACTGATTTGCATATGGCCATGTCTGAACTGGGGTGGTGTGGTGAGCAAAATAACGATGGATTAAACCCAGATCTGTGACTGGGGGTGAATGTTTTGCCAATGTGCAACATTCCGTCCATCATCTTGTGTATTTTCCTGTTCGCCCTATGTGGGAAGGGTATGCCCAGACGGGGGTCCCGTGCTCACTATGCCACTAGAGTCAAGCTATCCTGGCTGAAGAGGGGTGAAACCCTGAAACCAGTCCTAGGATGCTTGGTTCCGGTCCAGGGAAGACATGGCTTGGCAGTTCGGGCTGGACTGTTCCCATGAGGCACAGGGTCAAGACTGATTTGCATGTGGCCATGTCTGAACTGGGGTGGCGTGGTGAGCAAAATAACAATGGATTAAACCCAGATCTGTGACTGGGGGTGAATGTTTTGCCAATGTGCAACATTCCGTCCAACATCTTGTGTGTTTTGCTGTTCGCCCTATGTGGGAAGGGTATGCCCAGACGTGGGTCCTGTGCTCACTACGCCACTGGAGTCAAGCTATCCTGGCTGAAGAGGGGTGAAACCGCAAAATCGGTGCTAGGATGCTTGGTTCCCGTCCAGGGAAGACATGGCTTGGCAGTTCGGGCTGGACTGTTCCCATGAGGCCCAGGGTCAAGACTGATTTGCATATGACCATGTCTGAACTGGGGTGGCGTGCTGAGCAAAATACCAATGGATTAAACCCAGATCTGTGACTGGGGGTGAATGTTTTGCCAATGTGCAACATTCCGTCCATCATCTTGTGTGTTTTGCTGTTCGCCCTATGTGGGGAGGGTATGCCCAGAATTGGGTCCCGTGATCAAAACGCCACTGGAGTCAAGCTATCCTGGCTGAAGAGGTGTGAAACTTTGAAACCGGTCCTAGGATGCTTGGTTCCGGTCCAGGGAAGAGATGTCTTGGCAGTTCGGGCTGGACTGTTCCCATGAGGCACAGGGTCAAGACTGATTTGTATATGGCCATGTCTGAACTGGGGTGGCGTGGTGAGCAAAATAACAATGGATTAAACCCAGATCTGTGACTGGGGGTGAATGTTTTGCTAATGTGCAACATTCCGTCCATCATCTTGTGTGTTTTGATTTATATTTAGCCAGGTGGATACAATTTTGTCATCCTCAATTCTGATGTCGAGATTATTTAAAAGGGAAAAATGCAAATTAAGTTCATTCTGATTCAAAACCATAATGAATTCTTCAGATCCTGAAAATACTGCTTTGGTAACACTTCAATTTACCCTTTCCACTGCACACACACTCTTTCATCTTAAATTAGGGACGGTTTCCTGGGTATATTTGCAAATAGTCAGTCATATTTGTAGGCATCAGTTCAGGTGCACCTAATACTCTCTCTGCTGTTCTTTAGTCAACATCTTTTTAGGGCATTTGCTTGGGCAGTTTGCCTTATCAGATGAATCAAACATTTACACTTGCCATCTAGACACATTGCATCATTTATTCAAGGATGCTACAAAGTAGTTTAGCTTTTAGAAAAAGATTTGTTTTTAACAAATTAAAGATTCTTACCTCTTAATCAGGATATGAGGGTACAGCTATATTCACCGTCACCCCCGCTTTTCCAGAAACATTTGCTGGCTAATTAGGTAGCAGCATGTGACAGAATATCTGATGGATATAGCTCAAGCTTGAGAAAGGAGCATATAATTTAGGAAAGCAATATTTAAGAGGTTTCTTTTTACATGCATTTCGGGTGCAATTATGTTGTTCGCCCACCAGCCGGGCAATATGTGCCATTCTTTCAATCAGAATGCATATGTGGGCTGGTCTTCGTTGCAGTCAAGGTGGTAAAAACAAACGTGTCTGACTTGCAATGACGTGCCATTCAATGGTTCCGAACCTGTTTGCATTGTGTTGGGCACGGCACAATCCTTTGATAGCAAAAGGCAAGTTATTTTCAGAAGGTTTAGTTGCATGACCTATTAGAAGACTGAGCTTCTGTCAATGACGAACATCCCAACAATAGCAAAAAGACATTCCATGGATAAACTGAAGGCCAGACCCAACCAATGCTTTGTTGCCTCTTCCTAGGCTGCTTAGTTCAATGCGAATTATATATGTCTACCCTTGTACTTGTGCACCATCTCCCTTGAGGGCATTCATGGCATTAGTTGTTGTTGAGTGTTCTGCAATTACAAATTGCCAATAGTTTAAATGAAAAAAAAGAATATATTATCTACTGGCGGTCGCCAGTAGATAGTTATAGTTACAACCTAGTTTCCATAGGAAATCTCAAAATTCTATTTTGAATAACTTTGGCGCCGGTTGACGAATCCTCGCAAAATTTTCAAAACTAATGGGGCGCTCCGCTCAGCTCCTACCCTGAAAGTCCCCATGTTATTTTCCATAGGACCTTTAGACACAGCTACAGCCAGAACGGCTGAACAGAATTACGTGAAATTTGGCAGAGAGGTAGCCATAAGGTCAAGGAAGTGCCTTTTGCAGGTCTGGTGTAAATCTGTTCAGTATTTCCTGAGAAAATAGCATTTAAAAGCATATCAATATCTATACGCGCGCACCGTGCGTGCTCTATGCGCGCACCCTGCCGTGCGCGAGCACAATTCTGATTGGTTGTTAGATGTCGGTAAACATTCAAATCGGTCGAAACCAGGAAGTGTCGGCCGCCATTTTGTCTCTCGCAGTCTGAGGGGGTGAAAAAAAAAGGTGGAGAACGTGAAAAGGGGGCAGAGTGACAGTTCCTGACCCCCTAGCCTTGGTTAGGGGGTCACAGAAGGACCCCCAAGGGAGAAAAAAACAATCTTTTTTATTTTTTGAAAAATCGCGAGGTGCGCGCACCCTGCGTGCACGGCACCAACTACGACCCGTGGGTGCTAGGTGCGCAAAGCGCACCGAGCGGCCAGAGCGCGCGCACGGTGCACGTAGGGAGCGCGCACCTCGCGATTTAAAAAAAATATATAAAAATTCACGGTGCGCGCACGGTGAAAAACCTGAAAAAAATCATAATTAATAAATACATAACTTAGCATTTAAAAAACCGTACAAATTCACTGAAAAAACCATAGGTTTCACACACGTTATAGTTACGAATTAGCATTTAAAAAACCTTGCAAATTCACTTAAAAAACCATAGGTTTCACACATGTTATAGTTAGCTGAACATTTCACTCGTAAAAAACCAATGAAATTCCCCCGTTATAGTTACTGCAGGCAACTATAACTCACGCGACCGCAATCCTCTGCTGATGACGTCAGATATTACATCACTGATGACATATGTGTCTTTATGAAAAATAAATATTTGTAATATATGTATAGCTAAAGATTAATGGAAGAAGACATGGGTAAATAAGTGTCTAAATACAGTGATGTAATATCTGACGTCATCAACAGAGGATTGCGGTCGCGTGAGTTATAGTTGCCTGCAGTAACTATAACGGGGGAATTTCATTGGTTTTTTACGAGTGAAATGTCCAGCTAACTATAACATGGGTGAAACCTATGGTTTTTTAAGTGAATTTGCAAGGTTTTTTAAATGCTAATTCGTAACTATAACGTGTGTGAAACCTATGGTTTTTTCAGTGAATATATATATATATATATATATATATATATATATATATATATTACCTACTGGCGGTCGCCAGTAGGTAGTTATAGTTAGGACCCTGTTTCCATAGGAAAACCGCAACATTCTATTTTGAATAACTTTGGCGCCGGTCGACGAATCCTCGCGAAATTTTCTAAACTAATGGGGCGCTACGCTCCGCTCCTACCCTGAAAGTCTCGGGGGATTCGTCAAGCGGGGGCTGAGAAAAAAGGGGGGTCCCAAAACGCGTTTTCCCCATGCATTTTTCCATAGGACCTTTAGACACAGCTACAGCCCGAACGGCTGAACAGAGTTACTTGAAATTTGGCAGAGAGGTAGTCTACAGGTCAAGGAAGTGCTTTTTGTAGGTCTGGTGTAAATCTGTTCAGTAGTTCCTGAGAAAATAGCATTTAAATCAATATATATATCTGTGGCAGCTTACCGTGCGCTTACTGTGCGCTTACGGTAAGCTTACCGTACGCGTACGGTGCCGTGCGCGAGCGCGATTCTGATTGGCTGTTAGATCTTAGTAAACATTCGAATCGGTCGAAACCAGGAAGTGTCGGCCGCCGTTTTCTCTCTCGCACTCTGAGGGGGGAGGAAAAACAAAGTTGGATAACATTAAAAAAGGGGCAGGCTAGACAGCTCCTAACCACATAGCCATGGTTAGGGTGTCCCAAAAGAACCCCCAAGGCCAAAAATTCAATTATTTTTTTTTTTTAAAAACGCCGATTGCGCTTACCGTACGCGTACGGTAAAAAATAAAAAAATAAAAGAAACAATATCCACATTTCCCCCCCCCCCCCCCGTGTGCAAAAGGTGCCCGAAGTGCACCTTTTGTGCATGGCATATACCGTCAAAGAACAATTAATAGATAACCTTTCACAACGAAGCGCATAATATGTCCTCCGTGTGCGGACGGTGCGCGAAGTGCATCGTGCGTACATGGCCCATCCAGCGTAACGAGGGCACGCGGTGCGCGTAGCGCACCGCGTGCCCACCGTGCGTGCACGGCACTAACTGCGTAAAGTGGGCGCGCGGTGCGCGAAGCGCACCGCATGCTCACTGTGCGCGCACGTTGTGCGAAGCGCACCGTGCGTGCACGGAACGAACTGCGTGAAGTGGGCGCGCACGCCACGAACGGCGTAAAGTAACTTAGCATTTAAAAAACCGTACAAATTCACTGAAAAAACCATAGGTTTCACACACGTTATAGTTAGGAATTAGCATTTAAAAAACCTTGCAAATTCACTGAAAAAACCATAGGTTTCACACATGTTATAGTTAGCTGGACATTTCACTCTTAAAAAACCATTGAAATTCCCCCGTTATAGTTAGTGCAGGCAACTATAACTCACGCGACCGCAATCCTCTGCTGATGACATATGTGTCTTTATGAAAAAAAAATATTTGTAATATATGTATAGCTAAAATTTAATGGAAGAAGACATGGGCAAATAAGTGTCTAAATACAGTATTAGCATCAGCAGAGGATTGCGGTCGCATGAGTTATAGTTGCCTGCACTAACTATAACGGGGGAATTTCAATGTTTTTTTACGAGTGAAATGTCCAGCTAACTATAACATGTGTGAAACCTATGGTTTTTTCAGTGAATGAATATATATATATATATATATATATATATATATATATATATATATATATATATATATATTATCTACTGGCGGTCGCGAGTAGATAGTTACAGTTAGGACCGTGTTTCCATAGGAAATCCGCAACATTCTATTTTGAATAACTTTGGCGCCGATTGACGAATCCTCGCGAAATTCTCAAAATAGGTGGGGCGCTCCGCTCCGCTCCTTCCCTGAAAGTCTCGGGGGATTCGTCAAGCGGGGGCTGAGAAAAAGGGGGGTCCCAAAACGCATTTTCCCCATGCATTTTTCCATAGGACCTTTAGTCCGAGCTACAGCCCGAACGGCTGAACAGAATTACTTGAAATTTGGCAGAGAGGTAGCCCTCAGGTCAGGGATGTGCCTTTTGAAGGTCTCGTGTAAATCTGTTCTGTATTTCCTGAGAAAATAGCATTTAAATCAATATATATATCTATAGGCGCGCTCCGAGCGCGTACCGTAAGCCTACCGTACGCGCACGCCGCCGTGCGCGAGCGCGATTCTGATTGGTTGTTAGATCTTAGTAAACATTCGAATCGGTCGAAACCAGGAAGTGTCGGCCGCCATTTTGTCTCTCGCAGTCTGAGGGGGTGAAAAACAAAGGTGGAGAACGTGAGAAGGGGGCAGGGTGGACAGTTCCTGACCCCCTAGCCTTTGTCAGGGGGTCCCAGAAGGACCCCCAAGGGCAAAAATTAATTGTAATTTTTTTTCAAAAAATCGCCGAATGCGCGTAATGGAAGAAGACATGGGAAAATAAGTGTCTAAATACAGTGATGTAATATCTGACGTCATCAGCAGAGGATTGCGGTCGCGTGAGTTATAGTTGCCTGCACTAACAATAACGGGGGAATTTCATTGGTTTTCACGAGTGAAATGTCCAACTAACTATAACATGTGTGAAACCTATGGTTTTTTAAGTGAATATATATATATTTATATATATTTTTATATATATATATATATATATATATTCACTTTGTTTGCCCGCAAGGGCTTCCTCGCGCACTCCCAGAAGGAAAAACGGCTTCAACAATGATCGTGTATTATAATTCCTTTACTTTCAGCATGCCAGATACAAGAAAAACCTCTACGCGTTTCAGTCTCAACAGAGACCTTGATCACGAGTCTAGCTTGAATCCTGAGGGTCCCTAGGGTCCAACTAGACCACTAGGTACCTCCAGTAAGCACCACAGAGCTGCGTTGCAGAGAGATGTAAAAAGGGGCACTGCCTAGACCACCTCTCTGCAACGCAGCGCAGTGGCGCTTACTGGAAGCACCTGGTGGGCTAGTTGGCCCCCAGGGTCCCTCAGGATTGAAGGGGAATTATTTCCCCAACTTAAAATGCGCCACAGGGCTTGTTTGCACGTGTTAACTCAGGCCCCGTTCCTTCCCTTCACCACTGTGTAAACACGCCCTGTGGCAATTTTAGTTGGGAGATTAAGTTCATTTGAATCCTGAGGGTCCCTAGGGTCCAACTAGCCCACTAGGTACCTCCAGTAAGCGCCACAGAGCTGCGTTGCAGAGAGGTGTAAAAAGTGGCACGGCCTGGACCACCTCTCTGCAACGCAGCTCAGTGGGCTTACTGGAAGCACCTGGTGGGCTAGTTAGCCCCCAGGGGCCCTCAGGATTGAAGGGGAATTATTTCCCCAACTTAAACCGCGCCATAGGGCGTGTTTGCACACGTCACCTCAGGCCCCGTCCCCTCCCTTCCCCACTGTGTAAACACGCCCTGTGGCCGTTTTTTAAGTTGGGAGATTAAGTCCCCTTGAATCCTGAGGATCCCTAGGGGCAAAATAGCCCACTAGGTACGTCCAGTAAGCGCCATTGCAGAGAGGTGTAAAAAGGGGCACGACCTGCACCACCTCTCTGAAACGCAGAGCAGTGGCGCTTACTGGAAGCACCTGGTGGGCTAGTTGGCCCCCAGGGTCCCTCAGGATTGAAAGGGAATTATTTCCCCAACTTAAAACGCGCCACAGGGCGTTTTTGCACACGTCACCTCAGGCCCCACCCCCTCCCTTTACCACTGTGTAAATGTGCCCTGTGGCCGTTCTAAGTTGAGAGATTAAGTCCCCTTGAATCCTAAGGGTCCCTAGGGTCAAACTAGCCCACTAGGAACCTCCAGTAAGCGCCACAGAGCTGCGTTGCATAGAGGTGTAAAAAGGGGCGTGGCCTCAGAACACCTGTCTGCAACACAGCTCCCTGGCGCATACTGGAGATACCCGTTGGGCTAGTTGGCCCTCAGGGACCCTCAGTATTGAAGGGGAATTAATTCCCCAACTTACAACTGGCCAGGGGGCGCGTTTGCAGAGTGCTGCAAGGAGGGGGCATGGCCTCCGGTGCGATGCCGGTCTTTTATTTATTTTATTTTTTTAAGAAGGAGGGCTGTGTGGCCCCCCTTCTTTTTCTAATTTACTGGCCCTGGGGACCCCATCCCCCAGGGCCTGCACCCTAATTTGTTTTGTTGAAAAAAATTAATTTGGCCCTCTCAAGGCCTTAATCGGCCCCGGGGACCCCAACCTCCGGGTCATGACCTTTTTTTAAAAAGATTCTTTAGGAGGGGGCTGAGTTGCCCCCCTCCTCAGGCCACTTAAGGCCCCGGGGACCCCATCCCCCGGGGCCGGCATTTGTTTTTTATTATTTTAAAAATATATATATTTATAGAAACATCTAGGACATGCTGGACAAACCGTATGTACCTATCAGCATGACGATTTGCGTGATATTCATTAAAAGGCGACTATGCATAGAATGAATCCACATGGAATGTATTTACACCGCTAGTGAAGCTCTGACGTGTCTGACGCCCTACCGTGCCTAATCTCGGCACCCCCGCCGGTGGGTACTCTCCAAGTAGACACCCTTGTCGTTTATTTATACAAACATGGGTAACTATTGACAGGCACATTTAATATACACGCACGCCAAGCCATTCAAAGGGGAATCGACAAAAATTCGACCAAACTATGCAAGAAATCCCCCTGACGGTTAATAAAACACACATCCACCGCCGGATGTGTAATACTTTTTATTTTACTCTCTGGAAAGGAGACTAACCTCTCTTGAGAGTCACAGCGTGCTCCTGGCTGAGCCCAATGCTATGTTACACCCACCAGTGCCCGCCGAGTGCCTCACACCTCTGTGTTGTATTCCACCAGCTAGTGCGTATGCTATGACACTCTCTAGCCCATGTGCACTGTAACACCACCCCGTGAATATGTCATGCCACACTTGCCTTCGCACGGGTTATATTGCCCCCTCTAACGTGCCTTCCTCGATGCCTATGTTATAACGCACAGCGCTATGCCATACATATTACAATCTGGGATCCATATTTTTGTCACAGTGCATATGCAACGTTACACTCCCCAGCACATATTTTACATTACAACTTTAGAGACTAGTTAGGTTACACAACACTGCCCTGTGCATATTAAACTCCAAGGCGCATATCGCATAGCACGCCCTAGTGCCTGTGCTATCTCGCGCTCTCCAATGAATCTGTCATTGCGCACAATGTATTGCATATTATATTTCACGCCCCAGTTCATCTTATATCACAATTTTTGGTGCATAGTTTATACCATATACTATATCTAGTTTTCATTTTCAATCGTGCTCTCAGGACTATGTTCTATATAACACTGCGCCCACCTACCCTTTTCACGGGCATTACATTTTGCGATGGGGGGTGGAGGGTCAGGGGGTGTTTCTGCCAAGTGAGCCCGGAGTCAAGTCACAAACGTCCTCTTCTTCCTGAATAAAAGTGAGATTATGCTGCATACTTGTTCATATTTTAAGTAGTTTGCACAGACACACATTTTAAAAACAATAAAGTTCCTAATACCCACCTTCTCTGAACAGTTAGCTTTGTATACCCATCCCATTTTGCATGTCGTTTTATTAATTAGATTAATTAATTAATCATAATCGTACTAATCGTACTAATGGTTTGGTTTGGAGTGATGTGGAAATAACTAATCAACCTTATTAATGACCGAAATACACGTGGGATTTGCATCTGCATGGCCTAATTAATGACGTGATATATGCATGATATATGTCGCTTTGGTGATGAAATTGTGATTCGTGCTTTATTTAGTAAGTATAAACCGCATTGAGTGTTGCTTTTGGCTTGATAAATACACACACATATATGGGTATTAGCGAGGGAATAACATTTAATTAGTCATTTCTATGTATTAATTACGTTTTTGTGTTTCTTTGCTTAAGTTGACTATTCTGGCCTATCAAATGATGCTTTTGGTGCCTAACCCAACTGCCGACGCTGAACCAGGCTTGGGTGAAGTGCGCCTGCGCTAAAAGATGAGCAACAATGGCCCTGTCTTGACCCCAGGCAAGCTGTACTTATCAAGGCCACTGGGAAAGGTGCCAGCGCTACAGACAAAAGGCTTTATTAAAGAACCGGAACCAGCAAGTATGCTGACAACATGGACTAAACCTTATGGGAACGGAGAGGTTGACCCCTGATCAGCCAATCAGAACAGTTTAAAACTCAATATTGTTACATTTTGCTATTGAAATTATTATAAAACCCATAGAATAGAGAGGTTGAAGGGTCGCTCCTTCGATTTCCTGATGATATGCTGACGAAGAGGACAGCTGTTAGCCTGAATCTTTGACGGACTGAATTAATGCCCAAAATCCTGATGAACTTAACCTGCTAAATTGATGGGCATAGATTTTCGAGATTGCCAGATTTGACATAGAGGACAACTTTAGCCAGAATAGGTAAATATGAATGGCAACTTGATCAAATGAATGATTTAATCTGCAATATTAATATAAATTTGGATTTGAACATCTACAGAAATGAGTTGGGTTGTTTATTCATTGAAATGTGTTAATGAAAAGGTTAATTAGAGTATTAGAAATTCACTTAAATCTACAACTAACAGATCCATCCCGGTCATGAGGGGAATACCAAATGTAGAATCTAGGGCCTAATGAGTATAAGAAGGGTTCGTAGGTTTGCTGTTCATTAGGGTAAAGTGGTATCTTCCTCCCTCATTATCCAGCACTTGGAAGGATAATCGCCTCTCGTACGGACTGATGGTGGGTGTGTGTTGGTGTTATGGGCCCCACCAGCGAATGTATGGATAGTGTGCGTGTGTGAGATCTTTTGGTCCGCAACGGTAGGGAGGGATTTTGCACTCTGCGCTGGAGCACTGCCACTGCCCTCCATTTAGCATGATGTCCTCCATTGCCCAATTCTATGGCCCATCATTGACCTCCTGATTAGCCTCTGTGCTTAGCTTGCTGCCCCTATTCTCCTTCCCCCTGCCCTCCGATGTCTTTGTGCATGCCCCTGCTCCATCTGTTTTTTGCCCACCATGTTCCATTGACCTGCCACTCCTATCTACTCTGAGTGTTCTGTTGATCTGCCACTCCCCTCCCACCTGCCTAGCATTGTCAGATGACTGCAACCTGTCCCTGCCACCTCCACCCTGCCTGTCCACATGCCATGCCCCTATCCCCTTCCTCCTGTCCTCCATGGTCCATTTTACTGCCACACCCTTCTGCTCTCCCTGGTCTGTTGTGCTGCAACTGCTCCTCCTGCCTGCCCGCGCAGTCTGTTGTGAGGCCCCTTCCCCTGAACTCTCTTGTCTGTGCCCAGGTCCTGACCCTCCCTTCTATTCTCCATGGTCCTTTGTGCATGCCCCTGCACCCTCCTTCTTGCCCATCATAGCCATTGTGCTGCCACTAACCCTCCCGCTTGCCATGCATGGCCTTCTGTGCTGCCATGGCCCCTCCCACCTTCCCTGTGTGGTCAGCTAGCTGCCCCTGACCCCCTCCCACCTTCCCTCCATGGTCTGTATGTATGCCATCACAGTCTCATTGTTGCTCTCCATAGTGTGTTTTGTTTCTAGTGCCCAACCTGCCTGACCTCCATGGTCATCTTGCTGCTCCTGCCTTGCCCCCTTTCCCCCAGCCCTCTGTTTCCATGTGCAGACCCCTATTCCCTCCCTCCTGGCTTGTCTGTTCCATTGTAGTTCCCCTGATCCGTCCCTCCTGCCCTTTATGGTCTGTTATGCTGCAGCTTTCTCTCCTGTCTGCCCATTATGGTCAGCTAGCTACCATTGCCTCTTTCCCCTCTGTTCTCTGTTGTCCATGTGCATGGTCCTGTCCCCTCCCTATTGCTTTCTATGGATTGATGTGCTGCACTCCTGTCCCGCATGCGCTGTGAGGTGTATTGTGCTCCTGCAAACCCTGATGCCTGCCCTGTAGGGTCAGTTTGGTGCACCTCTCCATGTCCCTCCTGTCCTCTGTTATCCGAGTTCATGTCCCTACCCCAATTCCTCCTGCCTACCATGATCCAATGTACCATACTTGCGAACATTTTGAACTTGGTAAGAGGGAGATTTTGAAAAAAAACGGGTATTGAATTTCCCCTTTGAGTTACATTGAAAAAGAGGAGATTGTAGACAGGAGAGAGATCAAATAAAGCCCATTTGAGCTTAAAAACATTGGACGTTTCCTGGCTGAAACGGGTCTGTTGGCATGTATGGTTGTACTACCACTGCCTCTTCCTTCTGCCCACAATGGTGTATTATATTGCCACAGCCTCTCTTGCCAGTCCTGTATTGTTGGTTTGTTGCCCCTGACCCCCTTTCCACTGCCCTCCATAGTCTGTTGTGCTGCCACTGCCCTTCCTGCCTGCCCAGTGTGGTCAAATTGTTGCATCTGCACTCTCCTACCTGCCTTCAATTTTCAGAGTCCGTGCCCCTGGCCTCTGCCTCTCAACAGTATCCCAATGAACAACTAGATTGCTAACATTCTATATTTATTACAAAAGTGTGGAATGCCTGACGTCATCTTGATGTAATCAAAACTGTAATACCTAGAGTATTTCCTTTAGAAATTACATATATAAGAGGGTCTTATTTGCATCAAAATTATGGTTAGTGCTCTAAAAAACTAAAATGAGGACATATTTTCTGAGTTTTCAAATAGCGACAAAGAACTTTTACATTATTTGTATTCTTTATGTTTTTTTATCCAGTTGACCACTTGATTAAATGTTTCACCTAGGGGAGAGGATGTGGTGTTACTTCCAGAGCTGCAGACTTTGCAACTGGGGAACCAGGTTGGAGTTTCTGCTTCAGCTCAACATTCTGTGATTCTGGTCAAATCACTTAATCTCCCCATGTCTACAAGCAAAATGAATTTGGTCTTGTGTGATGTAACCAATGCTCATGTAAAGCACTCCAATACCTGACAAGTCTGCACTATATAAAACTGCAAATACTCAAAAAATAAGTGTTTTGCACACTTCTGTCATTGGGCTACATGTGGGCTACATCTGGGTGATATTTGTGCTGCATTTGGGCTCTTTTGTCTCTGGTGGCCATCTTGGGAGATTTATTTGTTATGAAGTTTCCTAATTTCCTCATTTACTGCAGTCTCCTCAGTAGGAAATGCTTTCAGTTTTTTACTTTGATTCCATTGAGAAGGCATTCAGATGTGTCACACATTTGCCAGAAATTCAGAATGTTAGCACTCTAGTTGCTTATTAGATCACTTTAGTAAAGCTACTGCTCACCAGGGCAGTCTGCTGCTGGTATTGAAAGTGCATGTTTCGGTCTGCATGTCAGAATTTTTTTAATGAAATAGAAGAGGATTTCTTTCTGCAGCACTAATCATACTTTCTGTGGCAAAATGAACCCCCTCATTTCGTTCCTTATTAAATTAAATGTTTTAGGAGTTACCACTTTATGCCAACCAAGATGGCTTCAGGTGTGCTATACGTTTGTCATAAGTAGGACTGTTAGCGCTCTAGTTGTTCTTTAGAACACTCTGGGAAGCTGCAGTAGAACACAAAGGAATCAACTGACAGTCTCTGCCCTTGTTGGATGTACATGTTTTACTGAGAATGTCAGACTTCATTCTCACATGACGGAGAAAGATAATGTGAATTTACAGAAAATATGCTCTCAGTTTAGCTTATAGATCACCTTCCAAACCTCTGTGGGAAAAGCATGAGAAAATAGTTTTCTCTCAAACATGATTCATGATATCACAGAAGAAGGCTTTTTCATATGGTAAAATTGGTGCAGTTCAGAACACAAAATCTCCTCCTGCTTCCAGGGACGGAATGATTCCACAGTCACACGCACATACACACATCACACGCTGGTGGGGCCCATAACACCAACATTTATTCTCATCGATCTGTCCGTGCCTACAGGAGAGAGGGGTCTTCAATTTCCCTTCCGAACTACAGCTTTATTTCCCCTGGATGGAGGAGACCACATTTATTTATTTATCCTGACCATTCCTCCATCCGGAGGCCAATTGGATCATTTAGTTGACTAGGGATGTGATGATAAACACTTCAATTCTTATGCTAATAAAATATACATTTCAAGAAATAACCACCCGAAACAGTTCTTCAAACAATCAATTTCTTTATCTAATTTAAATTTTCATGTTAAATCCTAATAAGTGCAATAATCTTGAGTCATAATTACCTATTCTGGCTAATTGTCGTTCTCTAAGTCAGAATCAGGTCCTCAGAAAATCATCAAAGAGTCTAGCGTCCCGTCCTCTGCTGTCAGTGTCGTGAATAGCATCGATCAGGGTGCGTCTCGAGATCATAGGGTGGTAACCGGTAATTTCCCTCTCTGGACTACCAATATTTATACTGAAATTTTGCATATAAAGGAAACATTTCATAATTTCGAGTCATTTCATTGGCTGAATTCAGCCCCGTCCCAAGATTTTAAGCAACATATTTAATGTTCATATTCGGATGATGTATTCAACCAGGCGTATGGGAAAATCGTTCCCAGGTCAGGAATGTATCGGTCTATTGTGGAAAAGGTGGCTTTGGTTCCAAACTAGCAACATTTTCATCCGTGTTCAGGGACATTGGCTTCTCGCCCAGAGTAGTCTTCATGGACCTGGTACAGGGGTTCAAGGAGAGGTTGCTACGTAGTCAGTGCAGACGCCTTCCACTGCTGTCAATTGCATGAAGTCATGTACTTTAGTGTGGATTCAGTTGGCGGCCACCTTTTAACAGGCCGAAATAGTCAACTTAAGGTAAAGAAACACAAAACATAATTAATACATGGAAATGAATAAAACAATGTTACTCCCTTGCTAATACCCTTATGTGTATGCATTTATCTAACCATATGCGACAACTAAAGCCGTTAATGCGGGTTTATTTAAGCGCAATTCACATAAACATTGCTTAAACTAAACATATCATTTTTAATATGCGTACCATCTTAGTTCACCTATTATTTTAGCCATGCAAAATGCATTCCCACGTATGTTCTCTTGATTATTAATGAGGTTGATTAGTTCATCACAGCACACTGTTTAAACATTAAGAATTTTAGTTTAGTCCTTTTAATATAAACATATATAAATGGATTGGGTATACCAAAATAATTTTATTTTACCCGCTCCAGCAAAACCACCTTAGAACACACCACAATTCCTAAAATGAGTATGGTACTATCAACAAATGATTTATAATGTAACTAAAGTCTTAAAACCATCTATTAACTGCAATGCTTTTTAATGAGGTGCTATCATATATATTGGTCCCAAGATGGCTGCCAACACTTCTTGGATGAAGTGCTGACAGCCAATCAGATCTCACGATGAGATGTGTGGTTAGGCTCCACCCAGATATATATGTGATTTTACTTTTGATTTTCTCAGGAACTACTGAACGGATTTACACCATATATGCAAAAGGCACATGCCTGACCTGAGGACTACCTCTTTGCCAAATTTCAAGTAACTCTGTTCAGCCGTTCAGGCTGTACCTTCGACTAAAGGTCCTATGGGAAAATGCATGGGGAAAACGTGTTTTGGGACCCCCTTTTTTCTCGGCCCCCGCTTGACGAATCACCCCGAGACTTTCAGGGTAGGAGCTGAGCGGAGCGCCCCATTTGTTTTGAAAATTTCACGAAGATAAGTCAACCGGCGCCAAAGTTATTCAAAATAGAATTTTCAAATTTCCTATGGGAACTCGGTCCTAACTATAACTATCTACTGGCGACCGCCAGTAGATAATATATATATATATATATATCTCACCCCCTCCCCCACATTGGATGACACCGAGATTCTGAGAACACTGATCAGTCTGAGTGAGGAACAGTCGCTATTGAATTCCCAAACCTCTAATCTTTCTGGTGTAAGTAGCATTGATCCCGACAGAGGGAGTAGAACTATGTCTATAGGGCCGCATGTCAGAGATGATATATCTAGCACTCAGACAACCACCCCCATTGATCTTACTACTGAAGGTATTGAGTCTACCAAAGGTTCAGGGGCAGATACGGGGATCATTACACCCTTTAGGGGGAAATCTAAATATAGACCCCAGACCCCCAAAGATAATATCGATATCTTTCATGAATTGGTAAACCATGACATTCTACAACTCCTCAATAAACCGACTTCTAATTCCAACTTGAGTAAAGCACAGAGAGATGCATTGAGGGACCTTCAAAACGATAACAGTATCGTAATTAAGCCATCCGATAACGGGGGCAATATTGTCCTTAGGGACAGGAATAATTATGTGCAGGAGGCCATGAGCAGCTGAGCAATGTAACATGCTATACCAGAGTTGACAAATCATACATCAACACATTACAGGGCAGGCTCTTTAACCTCATTGACAATTGGACTGATGAGAAACTTTTAAACTGGGACGAATCTAAATTTTTGAAAAATGAGACACCAACTATACCGACCTTTTATCTCCTCCCTAAAGTCCACAAGAATCCCACACAACCACCGGGCAGACCAATAGTCTCCTCCAAAAACAGTTTGTTGGAGAATGTCTCAATCTATGTTGATTTCTTTCTATCTGAATATGTCAAAGATTTAACATCTTATATAAGAGACACGAACGACTTTCTACAGAAGATTGAAAACATACATTGGGATAGTAACTTCTGGTTGGTCTGCCTAGATGTGGAGAGTCTTTACACGAGTATTAGGCACATTGACGGACTTAGGGCATGTGAACATTTCCTAAGCTCTAGGAGTATACATTTGACCAAACATACTATGATGCTACTACAAATGATCGAGTTATGCCTTGTGGAGAATGTATTCACCTTTAATGGTACCTTATACAAACAAATACAAGGGACTTCCATGGGCACCTGCTTTGCTCCTAGCTATGCCAATCTACTGGTTGGCTGGTGGGAGAAGCAGGTGCTCTGGGGGGACTCAATGGAACATTGGACAAACACAGTCAGTATTTGGCTAAGATTCATTGATGATATATTCTTCGTTTGGGAGGGTGGTGAAGAAGAATTATTGATGTTTTTGTCAGAATTGAATGAAAATACACTCAACCCTAAATTCACGATGCAACATAGCCAAATAACGGTTGATTTCCTTGATATCAGGGTGACAGTGAGAGATAACAAACTTGAGACTGATGTATTCAGGAAAAGTACTGCGGGTAACTCAGTACTTCACGCCACCAGTTGCCACCCTCAGAATTTCAGATGGAGCATACCCTTTGGTGAGTTCCTCCGTGCTAAAAGGAATTGCAGCACAGAGGAATCATATGACAGGAACAAAAGGGATATGTCAGAGAGATTTCTTGCGAGAGGGTACCCCTACACGATGCTCAAAAAAGGTGAGAAAAGAGCAGATGCAATCACGAGGAATGAGGCACTTTATAAGGCACCCAGGAACAAACAGACTGAAACAGATTCACCTATCAGGTTGATTACTACATTTAATTCACAATCCAACCTCTTCCACCAGATTGTCAGAAAGAGATGGGACATTCTCACTCAAGATAGAGCATTGAAACAGAAGTTAGGTCCACACCCTGCCATCACCTATAGAAAAGGCACCTCGATAAAAGATATGATTGTCAAGAGTCATTTCAGTAACATCAAAACTACGTGGCTAGACAAAATAGGTGGGTTCCATCGTTGTGGGAAATGTAAAGCGTGTAGCCATAGCGTCAATGTCAAAGAAGTAGTCCTTGAGAGAACATAGAGAAAATGGTATATTCGCAAAAATATACAGTGTAGTACAGACTTTGTTGTCTATGTGATCACTTGCCCTTGTGGCAAGTGGTACATAGGCTCTACCACCTTTCCTGTAAAGAAGAGAATATTGGAACACTGGCGTGCCATAACCAATAAGGACTTCAGTTACAGTACAGCCGGACACTTCCACACTGAACATAATGGAGATTGGACGAAGGCACAATTTTTTGCCCTCGACACAATAACCAAAGACCCAAGAGCAGGGAACAGGATTCAGGCTCTGCGGAGAGCAGAATCGAAGTTCATCCTACAAGCAGGAAGTGTAGCCCCCTTTGGGATGAATAACGATGAAGAGATGCATGTTCATCTATAGATTTATCTTTGGTTTTTAGATGTAGCTCCAGCTTCCCAGCACTAGAAACTCCAGTTCCTTGTCACATTAGTCCAGTCTTTTTTCAAATTTTTGCATTTTGGCTGCGTGTTGTGATTTAAATGATCTGCTCTCTTTAACATGTTAATTACCCAAGGGAGATATATATTTATTTCATATGCTTTTCATTTGAGATGCTCTTTTGAGGCATCCTTCGATGTTATCTATTTATGATATCCATTTGGTCATTTTTTGACATGAGTCCCGTCCTGTTTTTATACTTATTAGAATTATAAGATATAGCCCCACTCTTTGCCACACGAATTAACACTTGTTTCCTTTTTGTTTCTGCATCTAGATGGGACCTGGAAGCTCACAAGCACTATCGTTACCGTTAACTGATACGAGCACGGAGTTACTGGTGGTTTGTGTTCATCCACCATCTCCTTTGTTGTTGCCTTATTAGGCTATGTGGGTCATTTCCATCTTTATGATATTTTTTCGTTTATTTCACTTTCTTGCTGTGTGGGAATTAGAGTGGGGAAATTAGATAAATACATGACTATCACAATTTAAATTCCTTTTCTTCTTAATGATAGGGTACTATACCTTGATTGCTGTGTGGGACTTATGAATTGTTAAACCTATCCTCCTCTGATTTATTTGAAGGTTTATCTCTTTAGTGGGAAGCCCTTGTTTTTGTACTTACTATAAGTCGATTATTTTTGATGTACAAAATGGTACAATGCAGATTGTCAAAGGTATGTAATTGAAATCCAGCATAATATTAATTAGAGCAGACTTTTGTACAGACTATATTTGACTCAATATTCTGTCCATATTTTCAATCTTATTTTCACTATTTACGCAGCGATTGCAATGAATTCTACTTACATATTCTTTTTTGTCTCGTTTAGACAGCAGAATGTATGCATTTACAAGTCCTTTGTTTATGTTTTGTATTTCCTTTAAAATTACTGGAACCGGAACCTATGGTCATGTGACCAAGAGCCTGTGTGCTCGAAACGCGTCTGTTTTTGCCCGTAAAAGAATAAACAACTTTACTCTACTGGTTTCGTGTGGCTCGTGTTTGCAGAAGGAGAGAAGGCTGCAAGCTGTTAGTGGATATATATATATATATATATATATATATATTATCTACTGCCGGTCGCCAGTTGATAGTTATAGTTACAACCTATTTTCCATAGGAAATCTCAAAATTCGATTTTGAATAACTTTGGCGCCGGTTGACGAATCCTCGCAAAACTTTCAAAACAAATGGGGCGCTCCGTTCAGCTCCTACCCTGAAAGTCTCGGGGTGATTTGTCAAGTGGGGGCCGAGAAAAAGGGGGGGGTCCCAAAACGCGTTTTTCCCATGCATTTTTCCATAGGACCTTTAGTCGCAGCTACAGCCCGTACGGCTCAACAGAATTACGTGACATTTGGCAGAGAGTTAGCCATAAGGTCAAGGAAGTGCCTTTTGAAGGTCTCGTGTAAATCTGTTCAGTATTTCCTGAGAAAATAGCATTTAAAACCAAATCAATATCTATACGCGCGCACCGTGCGCGCACTGTGCACGCACCCTTACGTGCACGAGCGCAATTCAGATTGGTTGTTAGATGTCGGTAAACATTCAAATCGGTCAAAACCAGGAAGTGTCGGCCGCCATTTTGTCTCCCGCAGTCTGAGGGGGTGAAAAACAAAGGTGGAGAACGTGAAAAGGGGGCAGGGTGGACAGTTCCTGACCCCCTAGCCTTTGTCAGGGGGTCCCAGAAGGACCCCAAGGGCAAAAAAAAGATTATTTTTTTTTCCGAAAAATCGCGGAGTGCGCGCACCCTGCGCGCACAGTGAAAAAACGGTAAAAATTCCGCGAAGTGCGCGCACGGTGCGCGCACGGTGCGCGCAAGCTGAAAATTCCATTAAAAAAAAAATACATACATAAATTAGCATTTAAAAAACCTTTGAAATTCACTGAAAAAACCATAGGTTTCACACACATTATAGTTACGAATTAGCATTTAAAAAACCTTGCAAATTCACTTAAAAACCATAGGTTTCACACATGTTATAGTTACCTGGACATTTCACTCGTAAAAAAACAATGAAATTCCCCCGTTACAGTTAGTGTAGGCAACTATAACTCACGCGACCGCAATCCTCTGCTGATGACGTCAGATATTACATCACTGATGACATATGTGTCTTTCTGAAAAATAAATATTTGTAATATATGTATAGCTAAAGATTAATGGAAGAAGACATGGGTAAATAAGTGTCTAAATACAGTGATATAATATCTGACGTCATCAGCAGAGGATTGCGGTCGCGTGAGTTATAGTTGCCTGCACTAACTATAACGGGGGAATTTCATTGGTTTTTTACGAGTGAAATGTCCAGGTAACTATAACATGTGTGAAACCTATGGTTTTTTAAGTGAATATATATATATATATATATATTTCTAAATATGGTCGTTTGATTCGGATGATGCTGCTGAATCAGAGGTGGAGGTGATGCCCAGAATCTGTGTTTGGAGGCAAGGGGATTTGAAGATGTCGTAATCTACCTCTTGTATGTTGTGACATCTTCCTCTGAAAAGGGCATACAAGTATACAAAGCTAATCTGTAGCAGGATCTAAAATAGTGCAAAAGACATACTCATTGGAAACCACCATTTCCTCTTCAGCCTGGCAGACCCGAAGCGCATAACAGACTCTACGTGTATGGCAGACACCAAGCGCATGCATAGCCCAAGCGCATGCAGACCCCAAGCGCATGGCAGACCCCAAGCGCATGCAGACCCAAAGCGCATGCAGACCCCAAGTGCATGGCAGACTCTAAGTGCATGCAGACCCCAAGTGCATGCATACCCCAAGCGCATGGCAGACCCCAATCGTAGGCAGACCCCAAGCACATGCAGACGGCAAGCGCATGGCAGACTCCAAGCGCATGCAGACCCCAAGCGCATGCAGGCCCCAAACGCATGGCAGACTCCAAGCGCATGCAGTCCCCAAGCGCATGGCAGACCGCAAGTGCATGGCAGACTCCAGTCATATGGCAGACCCCAAGCGCATGGCAGACTCCAAGCGCATGCAGACCCCAAGCGCATGGCAGACTCCAAGCGCATGCAGACCCCAAGTGCATGGTAGACCCCAAGTGCATGGCAAACTCCAAGAACATGAGAAAGCAGCTCATTATTATGATTATCTGTACATTTTCCCATGCCCCTATATCTGGTGCTTCGGCATATGAATCAAAGGAATAACGTGAATGATACTTGAGCATTGTCACTGTTTACTTCATGTGTTACCTACTCAAAGAGAACTGGCAGCAGGCTGAGGCACTTGACTAGGAGTCAGGACGTGGAAGATGTATCATCCTTCTACTGCATTATGAACTTGTTGAGGATTTGGAAGTGTTCAAACAGATGAAGCATTTAGAAGGCAAGATGCCATCAGGTGATAAGGTGTTTCACTCTAGGGAGGGTCATCAGCTGTTTCCTAGCTTCAAAAGAAGGGCTGCAAAGAATACAAAGAATGTGACAGATGACCAGTGTCACATGACCCTCTGTTCCACATTTGAAAAGTGCTGCAAAATGAAGTGTGTAAAACACAGAATGTTGAATTATCTGCGCTCTGCTATGGAATGGAGAACGTAGAGGCGACAAAACCAACTCTCAGGCATGCTAAGGGCAGAGCTTGCTGTCCTAACATCTAGATATCGGGTGAAAAATAGTACACCCCCTTTAGCGCCTTCCACTATCAAAATAGTTCTGCTATTTTCAGGGTTTGGTTTTTGCTGCCATGCTTGCTGAGATTGGAGAACAAGGAAATGTATAGCTTGGCCCATCTCCTGCCTCAGGCACTCACCTGGGGGGTGAGTGTCTTAAAAGTTTCAACGCTCCGTCCATCAACTCCTTGTGTTTGCTTTGATCGCCCTAAGTAGGCAGGGTATGCCAACCTTGCTCACTTTGCCACAGGGTTCAAGCTAGCCTGGTTGATGAGGGCTGTTAGCCCAAAACTGGTCCCAGGATGCTTGTTTCCAGTCCAGGGAAGACATGGCTTGGCAGTTCGGGCTGGACTGTTCCCGTGAGGCACAGGGTCAAGACTGATTTGCATATAGCTGTGTCTGAACTGGGCTGGTCAAGTGAGCTAAAGAACGATGATGGATTCAACCCAGATCTGTGACTGGGGGTGAGTGTCCGAAAAGTTTCAGCGCTCCGTCCATCATCTTCTTGTGTTGCTTTGTTCGCCCTAAGTTGGCAGGGTATGCCCAGACGTGGGTCCCTTGCTCACTTTTCCACTGGATTCAAGCTAGCGTGGCTGATGAGGCTGTTACTATGAAACCGGTCCCAGGATACTTGCTTTCGGTCCAGGGAAGACCTGGCTTGGCAGTTCAGGCTGGACTGTTCTAAGGAAGAACAGGGTCAAGACGGATTTGCATATGGCTGGGTCTGAACTGGGGTGGCGAGGTGAGATAAAGATTGATGATGGATTAAACCCAGATCTGTGACTGGGGGTGAGTGTCTGAACAGTTTTAGCACTCCGTCCATCATCCGCTTCTGTTTGCCAACTTCACCATTAACCATGTCATGGTCTGTTAATTTATTTGGCAACTTGTAAACCTTGACTTTGCTCAATATCAAGAATATTGATTTATTTTCTTCCACTTCAAGATATTATATGCTTTACAGTGGAACAGTAAATAGTATAAGATGAAGTTCGCTATGAGCTCCATTTTAGAGACAAAGGGCCATATGTAGGTGGCCTAACATTTACCACTTCATAAATACCGAATTTTACCGATTCGGTATTTATGAAGTGGTAAATGCTATGTAGGTAATCCATCGGTAATATTTACTGATTCGGAATGGGTCGGTATTTTAGAATCGGTATTTACCGATTCGGTAATGGTAACTGGCTTCCCATTGATTCCTATGGGCCAGGACCATTACCGATTCG
Source organism: Triturus cristatus (assembly GCF_964204655.1). Taxonomy (NCBI): domain Eukaryota; kingdom Metazoa; phylum Chordata; class Amphibia; order Caudata; family Salamandridae; genus Triturus; species Triturus cristatus. The sequence goes on from NC_140582.1 coordinate 505,743,430, forward strand.
GTAAATACCTATTCGGTAATGGGGGGAGCACAATCAAGGGTGGCAGGGTGTCACAGTGACACCCTGTTGCACCCCTGATTCCTGCATGTGTGCACATGTGGCACACATACATGCCCTAAGAGCATGTATGTCTGCCACATTGCACACTTCTAAGTGCCAAAAAATGCTTTTTCAAAGTCATTCGTCATTTACCACCAACTTTTAGTTGGTGGTAAATAACGAATACACACAACACCCACACACTCCCCCTACATCTCATTTCAGGATTCGGTATTTACCGAATCAGTAAAATTACCGAATCTGTAATTTTACCGATTTGGTAAATTACCGAATCCTGAAATGTCCCCCCTACATACCAAAAGCCTGAATACCGGTCGGTAACGGGTTTTTTACCGAAAATCGGCCATTACCGACCGGTATTAGGCTACCTACATATGGCCCAAAGTGCCTAATTTACGGTTTAATGTTGACGTACGGCAGCGTAGCAAGCCTACCTGCTGCGCTCCATCAAAATAAAAGGGCAAGAATGCGCCGTATCTACTAGATATGGCACATTTCTAACCTTCTCCCCTGCGCTGGCGCACAAACAGCAGACATGCGCCAATGCATACACTGTTGTGTTATGTTGCAAGGGTGTCTGCGTTGGGGGGATGATTGTTTTTGTACAGACAAAGTTATAGTTCTCTTTAATGTATGTGATGAACATAGAATATCCTTAACACCATGCCATACTAGGCTCATACATCACTGTCTGCAGCATTGTGCTACAATGTGATATCGAATATGAATGCAACCTACCCACATCTGTACATACTGGTATATCCTACGCTGTTGTAGCCGAGACGCCGCCACCAGCTGCGCTGCCAGGTACGCAAGGAAGGACGCACACATCGCACGCACCACGTTGTATCGGCTCCGCCCACCAACGGATTGAGGAACACGAATACGAACGCGAGGAGAGTGCTCTGTTGTGGCGTCCAGCTCACATATATCGGTATTTCAGCGGACTTAGTGAAACCCAGTGAAATATTGCCAACTGGAAAGTTTGCAGGAGGTGGAGGCAAGAAAAAAGGGCTCCTGGCGGAAAGCTCGGGAGGCAGAAGGAGAAATGGTGACTGTCCCCCAAATATCAGGCTGACCACTGATTACAACTGCCTGCTACAGCCAGTGCTACCGTGAGTGGGTTGACCAGGCAAGTGGGCGTGGAGCAAGGAGTAAGTGGCACTCCCTGGAAAGGAATGGGGGACCGATGAGGCTCCAGGACCACTAACAGAAATAAAAAGGGGCATCCAACAGTAAGCGAGCGAGCTGGCTGGCAAGGCGGGAAAAACGGCACAACAGAGGTAAGATTACGGACAGCCCTATGATTTATATACTTTTTTGTTTCTTTCTTTAAAACCTTATCCGCCCCTTTGAGCCCCTTCTAGTATTTTATAAGTATAGTTTGAGTGGTTGAGAGTAAAAAAAAAAAAAGAGAAGTAGGTAGCAGGAAAGTTACCCGAAACGCCCAGCGAAATAGGAGTACATATAGGAAAAAGGGACATACTTGTGACTTCCTACCTCAAAGTCAATGGGACCAAAAAGGAACCTAAAACCCCGTCGGGGGGTTATGGAACAGAACGGGGGAAGAAAGGATCGCTCGGGGGAATCTGTGGACTCAGAAGAGAGCGGGGGCAGCCAAGTAAGCTCTAAAGAAAGGCCCGGAGCAGGAACAAGATCCCAAAAGAGGAATAGCAAGAAAGCTATCAAAAGGAACCCGCAAAAAAATCAGGGAAGTATGTCCGCTTCTAAGTCCATAAAGGATTTTCTAGGAAAACACTTTAAACAACGAGAGCAAGTAATAACGTCAATGGAATTAGAGCAGCAAAATGAGTCCGACATGGCAGAACTCCCAGAAGGGACACTGGAGGCATCTCCTTCGATAGATCACTCTCTCTCAAATGAGGAGGATCTAGGAACAGTACCACGACTGTCTTCATCACCTAAACTATTCTCGCTGCAAGTGCATGAACAAGAGACTCTAGGTGAAGTGGAGAATATCAGTCAAGTTACAAGAGTAGACTGGGGGGACGTACATAATATGTCAAGTCTACTAGCAAACGGAAGTAAGTCTCAGACACAACTCAATAGATCAAGTGTGGAAAGAATAGAGGATCCCGAGAGAAATAGTCGCCAGGATCTCGACTTTTCCGCAACCCCCTCATCCTCTATGATGGACCTCTTGCTGATGTTACAGAAAACCCTCCAGGGAATCTTAGAAGTCATATTACTAAATAATGAGGTCCACAAAACGCAAAAGCTACATCTAAAAAATATTGAATCGGAACTGCAAGGCATTAGAGGGCATATGCCGCATATGTTGAGACCTGTAGCAGACCTCCAGCCTACGTTACATAGAGAAAGCGCAGGCCCAGAAGATAATTCACACAGTGTATATGTATCCAAATGCCCTATGCTGATAAAAAGAAGAGGGGATTTCTCGAGATATAGACTCCGGATCAACAGAGGTCAAGCAAAAAGAAAGGCAGAGAAAATAAGGAAGGCAAAAGTAGAAATTAGGGAAGAAAAAAATAAAAAGGAGGAAGAGACTGCCGTAAAACCCCATGTGAAGAAGTCATTACCAGTAAGGACTCCAAGAGTTGAGAGCAAAAGGAAGGACAATAACAGTCAAAGAAAGGAACTAAGCGGTAAAAATCAGAGAAAGAGGACATTAAAAATAAAACCTGACCTAGAAATAGATAAATCGGGATATAATATATATTCTCAGAAGAACCAAGAGCAGGAAAGAGAAATTTGGCAACCAAGTGAAATAGAAGAAAAAAACAAACAGGGGATTGCTAAGTGGGAAAACATCGTGCAACAAGGAATAGAATTCCCTAAGATAGATGTAGAGGGGGGAAGGAATAAATGGCTGTATTTTGAACCAGATCATTTAGGAAAAAAGGGAAAGAAACTAAGGAAGCTTAAACCCTTAAATAGGTCTCAAATCCTATTCTCATTTTCTAAATGTCCAAGTCTGAAGGGAATAGGTACAAAAGACTTGAGACAGGTGGGTTTCATGGAAAATGGGAATGGAAAGGAGATTACAAGAGTTCTTTTTCACTCGGATCTAGTAAAGACAGCGATTGAGAAGGCAGTGAGGGAGATAGAGCAGGAGGGTATCCGCCTAATCCCAGAGGGAGAATTAAAGGGAAATGGTCACCCTGGCAGCAACTTTTTAGTTTGTCATGCAGGCCTGGGAAAGAGACAGGTGAGGTTACTGGACGGAAAAGATGAAGGGGGAAGTAACTTGAAGGTAGTTGTCAACAACTCAATAAATGAGAATCCCTGGGGTATAGGGAAACAAAGAAGTAGCTCAACAGATTATTCCCAGTGGGAAAAGGATGATACAGATGAAGATGGGGGTTTGAGTGAGGTGGAATAGGACGTAGGGGAGTCGCATAGCCTAAATTTCTTATCTTGGAATATAAATGGATTCGGAAACATAACAAAACAAGAATGTATAATTAAGATAGTAAACAATATGGAAATTATTTGCTTACAAGAAACCTGGCTATGCGACGAAACCCCGATATTTGATGGGTTCCTCCAACTCCACCGTCCAGCCAAGAAAAAAAGATTTGGCCGTCCGGCTGGGGGGGTTATGACGCTACTATCTACAAAAGTGGAAAAGAATGTGAACCTGCTAAAAGTAAAATGTAAATGGCTCTTGGTATGTAGATCACTGTTGCCAATAATGGATAAAAATGATGGAAATGTCATTATCATTAACGTGTATATGCAGTGGGATAATGTTGTAGAGTACGAAACAGAGATGGCACTTTTTAAAGAGGACATAGACTCTCTATGTGGAAAGTACGAGACAGATATGTTTTTTATTATGGATGATTTTAATCATAAATTGCATTCGAAAAAGGTGGACCTTTGGCACAGGGAAATTTTGGATGCATATGGAGTAAAACAAGCAATGTTTCCAAGCTGTGAATCCCAGAAAAGAGATCATGCTCTGGGCAATTACCTAGGGACGAAGGGCCTTTTCTGTCTGAATGGCAGAATTGAATCAGATCGCCCAGAAAAGAAAACTTTTAAAATAGGAACACAAAATTGTCCAATAGATTATATTTTTATGTTCGTATGGAATTTCCCTCTCGTAAGAGAATTTAAAATACAATGGAAAGAAGGCAGTGATCATAATTCCCTGCAATTGAAGATCCAAAGGAGCTCCCCGAAGCCCCGAGAATTAGTAATTGCTCAACAAGTTGAATATCCTAAAAGAGTGACTACTAGATTAACTGAAGAATGCATGGAAAAATTAAAGAAACTCCAAGAGAAGATTGTTCTCGGAGCTATAGCGGGCCAGACCCTGGAATGGTTTGAAGGGAAGATAGTACAAGTAGTGCAATGCCTACGAAAAGATCTAAAAAAGGATAAAAAAAATCATTATATAATCCCTGCCGGACAACCAAAATGGTTTTCGGTGGATTGTCTAAAGAAAAAAAGAGAAATAAGGAAAGTAATAAGAAAAATTGGTAAAAAACACGATAACAAGAGGCAAAGCTACCTTAAAAAATTGAGAAGAGAGTATAAAAAGCTGACCACAAAAACAAAAAGAGCATATAAAGATAAGTGTTGGGAAAATGTATTAGTTTCTATTGAATTGAAAAATTTAAGACAATTCTGGAAGCTGGTAAAAGCCGCGGCTGGCCATCAAGAGGGGGAGATGAACTGCGTGGTAGAGGAGGCAGTGTGGGAGAATTATTTGAAAGATCTGTATGACCCCAGGAGGGATTTAGATATAGTAGAGCCCCAAACCTGGCATGAGCTAATGGAAGAATTAAGACCTGACTTCACAGAAGAGAATGTAAAAAACACAATAACCAAGCTGAAACTAACACGAGCAGCAGGACCAGATAATCTCCCTGCAGTTATAATAAAGTCCCAGCTGGAGTGGTGGGTGAGATTTTTCCATTGTATGTTCTCGGTCATTCTAGAGGCAGGGAAAACTCCTAAAAATTGGAAGGGAGTTGTAATAAGACCAGTACATAAAAAAGGTAATTTAAATGAACCTCAAAATTATAGGTTGATCAATTTGTTAGATATCGGGGAAAAAGTTTTCTCGAAAATTATTTTAAATAGACTAAAGGACTGGGCGGAAGAACTATCGATTGTGCCAGTCGAACAAGGGGGCTTTAAGGAAGGCCATTCCACGGTTGACCACTGCTTTGCCCTGTGGGCAATAGCCTGTAAGTCAATAGAACAAAATGGTAAATTATGTTGCTGTTTCGTCGACTTTAGAGCAGCATTCGACTCAGTTGATCGGAATTCCCTGTGGCAGGCCTTAGAAAATAAAAACATCCCCGCAGGTCTATTGGCAGTAATAAAAGAGCTGCATTGTGGTAACTGGGCACAAATAATTAAAGATACAGAAGGATCATTGACGCCCAAAATAGCAATAAAGATTGAGACAGGGATGCGTGTTGGCCCCGCTGCTATTTGCTTTATTTTTAGCAGATTTACCAACCACCCTAGAAATTGTAAATAGTGCAAGCCCGAGAATGGATGGAAATAAGGTGCTCTGCCTATTATATGCAGATGACCTGGTGATCCTGGATCAAACCGAAATAGGCCTGCAAAGAAAACTTAATGTTTTTAAAGAATATTGCGAAGGGAAATTTTTAACTGTAAATATGGATAAGACAAAAATTTTATGCTTTGGGAAAAAAGATATTAAATTTAAATGGTTTTTAGGTGATTTGAAATTGGAAATTGTAAACGAATACCGCTATCTCGGGATACGGTTTGATAGGTCCTTAAAATGGCATATACACTTAGAAGCTCAGAAAGCGAAGGCTTTCTCATCGATCTGTGGATTGAAAAAATGTAATAGGGAATATGGGGATATGTCCCATAGACCCGTGCTTAAAGCCTTTGAAGCAATGGTACCCCCACAAATGCTCTATGGGGCCGAGGTCCTTTGTTTAAATGGCAAAGAGGACTGGGATCGAGAGGAAGGAAAGTGTCTGAAAACCCTGTTGTCTTTGCCCCTCTCATCGATGGTACAGGCCGAATCGAGATAGGTACTATTGCCTGGAGCGTGCAGTCACAAGCGTCTCTAATTAGATTTTGGAAACGTTTAGATACAGAGACAAACCAAAAAGTATCCCTATGGTGTAGGAAAGAGATCCAATCAAGTAGCTTGAAATGGGCTAAGAAATCAAGGAAGAAAATATTATTGGCCTGCGAGAATATAAAAGTGGAAATTGACCAAGTTTCCCTGCATGTAGATTTTACAAAAAATGAACTCAGAAAGCATAGTCTGGAAGTATCTAGACGAGTAGATAGGGAATATCTGACCAAGAAAAAGTCTGTGCAACATATGAGGGTCGCATGGTCAAATGAAAATTGGTTCCCCTGCTTGGATATTTTACCAAACCATTGGTATAGACAGGAGATCTTAAGAATGAGAATTGGTATAAATCCATGGTTGGTAAATGAAGAACAAAAAATAAAAATGCTGCTTGAAGATGGCAGATGTAAGTGCACAGTGGGAACAAAAGGTGACATAATGCACATTCTTTTGGATTGTGCAACAGTAGTAGAGCAGCGTAAATGATACCTTCGCCCAATTTTGTTGAAATATGATATAAGGCGATGGGCACAGGGGATGGAGCTACTCGTTGAAATGCCAAACCTTGAGATAGCAATTGCATTGGGGAAATATTTGAGGGCAATTAAAGTTTTCCCCAATGAGAAGTAGGCGAATCTGAAATAAATAAAAAAAATAATTAAAAATTTTTTTTTAACTCTTTTTAAAAAATTGAATTGTACTTTTAAGAGAGTTTTAAAATTTATATAATTCTTATAGAGTCATGTCCCTGATTGTGGAAGGTAATTATGTGTACCCCACCTCTGATAAACCGTTACCCCTGGTATTAATTGTTGCTGAGCTGAGAAAGTATATACATTGTTTTTTAATTGTTTTTATTTAATATTGTTTGTAGAACTATGAGGAATTGTTTAGAGACCAAGGTCTAAATAAACATTCCTTTGACTGACTGACTTAACACCATGCCATACTAGGCTCATACATCACTGTCTGCAGCATTGTGTTGCAATGTGATATCGAATATGAATGCAACCTACCCACATCTGTACATACTGGTATATCCTACACTGGGGATGGGGGTTTCAGCAATTTTCTCCACTTCCCATGGTGTGTAACAATATTGCCATACATTGTGCAATCTTCTGTGTTTTAATTTCACATCCAGGGACTTATTTACAAGCCCCTTGCGCCGTTGGTGCGTCACAGGGGTTATCTATTGTGCATCCCAGAAAGGCTGGTTTCAGAGTCGGCTTTTTGGTTATGCCTTTCACCTTCAAGAAAATCTGGAGTACCCCACACCAGGGCCCTAAAAAAAGTGACCGACTTGCGAATTGCGCCTTTTCGCAAAAAACTGCTTCACTGTTTTGAGTATTATGAAAATAAGGGGGAGGGATGATCTCTAAAAGAGGCATGTTTTCTTATCTTCACTGAGATAAAAAGAAAATGCAAATGTTACCAGGACTCTTTGTGCATGAATTAGTTCACAGTGGTGAACCGCCCCTGAATGTAAGTGAGGCTACTTCTGCTCAGGCCCCCTATCCCTACTCAATCTGCGTACATTAATGGGCAAGCCCAGCGAGAGGCAGGGAATGACACCTCCACCCTGTTGGTAAAAGGGAGGTAATAGACGCTCACCTTCATCCAAAAAGGCCACTCAGGCCCCCACAGGGCTGCTGGTAACATCTGAACAGAACAGACAGCCTAAATGGGCCACCATCCTGAGCAAAAAAGCGGCCCACAGCTGTAACTCAGATACCGGTCCATTGCTCGTGTGCCCATCTTACCAGTATCCAGCTATTTGTGGGCAGAGCCGTCACATGTGGATAGTTCGCTTCTGCTGCCGTACAGTGGGCACAGTTAGAGCCAAGCCGGATCTTCCACTTGTAAAGTCTGAGAGGGGTGCTGTAGATGCAATGTAGGAATTTAAAATGTATGAGTCGAAGGCGACCACTGGGAGAGAGGACCCCAACCTGACCACAGCAGCATGTTCATTCCTTGCCCAGTAGTGTTTCACCCATATTTTCCTCCAACTTCAATTTGGCACGTGGTATGATTCCTGGGCCTCAGTCTGCTTCTCTCAGTTAGCCTAGTCACTGTTGTTTATTGGAGTGTCATATTGCTATTTTCTCCCTCCAGTTGGGGTATGGTGGAGGCAGGTGGGCCTGGCATGTCAGTAATACCAAAATCCTACTCCGCTGGTCCGCATCATCATAAGCTCTGCATCTATGTATGTGCTTCACCTTTCTGTTTGCCTCTTTTTTGAATTCCGTTAATTTGGCCCTCATTTCTGCTATGATGGTGTCAGAGGGTGGTCAGATATGTATTGTTGTTCTAGTGTTCGAAACTCCCTCTTGAGTGCATCAAACCGGTCCTGAATGGCCTTGTGCACACCATGTTATTTGGCAATACAGATGCACCTGATATATTCTTTAAATGTATTCCATACCATGCAAGGGACTGGATTGAGGTCTCATTGTCCTTAAAGAAGGTCAATATGTCTGTTTGTATCTCCTCTTAAAAGGCTTCATCTGTTATCGCCAAAGGAGAAGAGCGCCAGGTAAATGTGCAGTGTTTGGAGGCTGGTGTTTGAATAGTCACTTTCACAGGTGAAGGTTCTGAGTATGTGAGGGGAAGGTTTTTGATATGCTTTATCCAGCCACAGCCCAACTAATAGTCCAGTGTAGCACAGGAGCCATAAGCCGTAAGATATGCGTGCCCTCTCTTTTATCTGGGAATTTGGGCTGTACCTCCACAAGCCAATCAGGTTGTGCATGTCTAGGATGTCTCGAAGAGCTGCAGCTGTGGAATTGGGAGTGTGCGTCTCTGGGTGCGAGCTTTCAAGGCATTTGTCCAAAACTAAGTTAAAGTCACCACTCCATAGGAGTGGCTATGTGTTGAAGTCTCACATGTTCGCCAAACCCGACGAATAAATTCAGGGTTGTCTGTGTTGGGTCCATACATGTTGAGTATGTGACAAGCTGCCATGCTAGGCGGGCCTGTATCAGATTCTACCTGCCCTGTGTATCATTTCCCTCTTGTATGAGGGTGAAGGGCGCCCCTCGGTAGACCAATAGAGAAACCCCCCATGCATACGTATAGTTCTGGGAGCCGGGCATTGAGCCCCTTCCAAAAGGATGTCATTGAAAAGTGGCCTTCACAGGCCTCTATCGTACAATTTGTAGGCTTGAGTTGCTGGCTGTAGTCCCAGAGCATATTATCGGCCTGCATTGCTGCCTAGTTCAGTGGCCATCCATAGTAAACGCAAGAGCAGGAGATAGTCTGCTACCACCGAGAGTCAGGAGCTGCAGACCGGGACCGCAGGACCTTTCGCATTTTATTTGTACAGTTTCAATGAATCAGTTAATAGTCCACTTTATTCCACATCGCTTATGCTTACATCTGAGGATCCCAGTTTTCTTGGTGATAATGTTGATGTATTTGACGGAGTTCTTTTTTTGTATTACAAATTTAATTGCCATTTTATATTTTTTTAAAGCCATGTCACTTAACAGGATCCGAAGTGGCATATCTCACTCCAGGTTGCCATGCGCTGCAACCAAATCCCAATGCCCCCACAGCCTTAGTGGGATGGGTATTCCCAGACGTGGGACCCGTGCTCACTACGCCACTGGAGTCAAGCTATCCTGGCTGATGACGGCTGATAGCCAGAAACCGGTCCTAGGATGCTTGATTCCGGTCCAGGGAAGACATGGCTTGGCAGTTCGGGCTGGACTGTTCCCATGAGGCACAGGGTCAAGACTGATTTGCATATGGCCATGTCTAAACTGGGGTGGTGTAGCGAGCAAAAGAACGATGGATTTAACCCAGATCTCTTGACTGGGGGAGAATGTCTGCATTGTCAGCATTCCGTCCATCATTTGTTTGTTGTAACGCTTTTCGCCCTAAGTGGGATGGGTATTCCCAGACGTGGGACCCGTGCTCACTACGCCACTGGAGTCAAGCTATCCTGGCTGATGACGGCTGATAGCCAGAAACCGGTCCTAGGATGCTTGATTCCGGTCCAGGGAATACATGGCTTGGCAGTTCGGGCTGGACTGTTCCCATGAGGCACATGGTCAAGACTGATTTGCATATGGCCATGTCTAAACTGGGGTGGTGTAGCGAGCAAAAGAACGATGGATTTAACCCAGATCTCTTGACTGGGGGAGAATGTCTGCATTGTCAGCATTCCGTCCATCATTTGTTTGTTGTAACGCTTTTCGCCCTAAGTGGGATGGGTATTCCCAGACGTGGGACCCGTGCTCACTACGCCACTGGAGTCAAGCTATCCTGGCTGATGACGGCTGATAGCCAGAAACCGGTCCTAGGATGCTTGATTCCGGTCCAGGGAAGACATGGCTTGGCAGTTCGGGCTGGATTGTTCCCATGAGGCACAGGGTCAAGACTGATTTGCATATGGCCATGTCTAAACTGGGGTGGTGTAGCGAGCAAAAGAACGATGGATTTAACCCAGATCTCTTGACTGGGGGAGAATGTCTGCATTGTCAGCATTCCGTCCATCATTTGTTTGTTGTAACCCACGGCCTATTCGTGCATGGTAAAAAAAAAAACATAAAAAACTTGCCCCTGCATTCCCCCACCCTCTTCCCCAAAACACACTCCACTGCTTTTTTAATAAATTGTGTTGTCCATGTTCCTTGACGCCATCTACCATATTGTCCCTACCCGGGTGCTTCCACTCGGTGATTACTTTATTCTCATGCCTAACAGGGGAGCATACCCTCGTATAGGTCGAGTCTTTGGCAGAAACTTGAGGGGCTGCTGTAGGGGAGCCCAGATAATCTTGAATTGTTTAGTATTGTCCGACAGGTTATATGTCAGCTCCTCTGGGACCATTGTGTGCCACAGGTTTCGAATCCATAACTCTGCTGGTGGTTCAGTTTGCTTCTTCCAATATACCATAATCAGCCTCTTGGTGGGCCTTGCCTCTGCCCCTTATTTCAATTCTGCCCCCTCTCTCCCCTACTGTCAACTTGTCAGAGCAAACAGCAACACGACAGGCTCCCTTGGAACTTGGACCCCTAGTATGGACTCTCTGTGGGTCAGGATTTCTTTCCAAAAAATCTGGACCAGGCAGGTCCACCATATGTGAAGAAATGTGTCTTTTTCTTTTCCACAGCACCAGCAGCTGTCCAATGTGGCCGATACATGGAGCTGCGTTAGCTGCCCGTGTGAGGCCTCCTCTTGAGTAGTGTGTATTTCGCCTTTCCGTGTTGCAGCCCTTTAAAATTCTTCCGTATAGCTTGCCATAGCGAGGTCCACATTTTGTCTCCATATGTTTGTGTCAGTTCTTTTTCAATGTTCTTTTTCAATGCAGAACACATAGAAGTTACAAATCGCCATTCTGGATTGTTTTTGTGCAGGAAGGGACACCTTTCTGCACATAAACAATCATTCCCTCAATGCAGGCTCTGTTGCGCTATTGTGCAAGGGTGCCTGCGTTGGTGCTAGGCAGCTGAATTTAGTGCCAGCGCAGAGAGAAATGCAGGGGTGCACCGTATTATTGTAAATACAGCGCATCCCTGCATTTCTAAAGTGACGGAGCACAGCGTTGGCAATTTTGGAGCTAAGCCATGCTCTGCCACTTTCTTATACATATACCCCAATGTTCATTGCTACTAAAGTGTGCCATAAACTGAAGATGCCTCGAAATGTGTCGTATGTCATTGTTTTTTAGGTCTCGCCTATTCAGTGTGCATGCGCTGCTTGGGAGGGCCTTTAGCCATCGGTCTTCACTTTTCAAGCACTGCACTCATGCTTGTGGCGGCATCCACCTTGCGGGAGCGAGCAGCAGCACACCACAAGCACGAGTGCAGTGCTTGAAAAGTGAAGACTGCTCTCCCAAGCGTGCGCGCACGCACCACTCGCTGGTGCATCCCTACGCCTCTCTCTACCTCTCTGAGATCCCTACTGCTGCAACCTGCACGCCTTTTTTTGTCTGGCGGCATCCACCTTGCGGGAGCGAGCAGCGGCGTGCCACAAGCACGAGTGCAGTGCTTGAAAAGTGAAGACTGCTCTCCCAAGCACATGCGCACCACTCGTGGGTGCACTCCACCGCCTCTCTCTCCCTCTCTGACGTCCCTACTGCTGCAGCCTGCACACCTTTTTTTTTTATCTTTAGCGCGAGGCGCGCGCGCTTGTTTTTCTCTCACCCCGATACTGTGTACATCACCGGCTGCTCAACCTTATCCACCCCACAATGCCGAAGTAGACATGCATTTCGAAATTCAAAGTGTACCTCGTGTATAAATGATTGTAGTCCTAAAATTGCAGTTAGGAGGTCGAGTATAAAGGGGTGGGATTGCTCCACTTCCGGGTGACCTCTCTGTGGCACGCATCCCTCCCCTGCTAAATAGTACATTCCAGTAGTTGCGCCGGGGATCTCTGCACCCTGCACCCTGCTGTTCAGTAGCACCTGGGAAGGCTGGGGAGCCCTTTTATGGTGCTTGGTTCTTCGTAGCAGCAACATTTCGCATTGGACTGATAAGGCGGCCGAGGCCCGGGTATTGGGGCTGGAGCCCGTGAGTCACTCATTATCTGTTGTAATACAGGAGTCACAATGACAGGAACCCATACAGAGTGAGGACTTCCAGAGCGCAGGCTGCAGATATACGGAGACGGGTTCCTTTCTCTCGCCTCAAGGCAGGGTTAACCCAATTGTTCATAAAAAGAAGGAAGGTGCACTAGGATGAAGTCAGACGTTTTTTTAAATTAGTTGTATTTGTGATGACAATGTCAAATTAGGATGTGCAAGGAACCAGTTGCATGATCTGTTATCCTATGTTCTCCCTGTGATTAGGACCTGGGTTAACATCCTTCAGACAAATTGGTCTGCTTGGAAGTCTGTGGGAGGCTAAAACTTGTTTGCGATTTGCGGTAAGATGCGTACATTTCCGTGACTCTCACTAGGTCTTAGTAGGGGACTAGTCTATAATCTGGATATTTAGCTGTTGTTGTACTTAGACTAGGTGGGAACCTCGGTTTTGATGATTGGTTGCATCCTTTTGTTTGCTCTCTAATTAGAACCTTGGTATTTTCTTTAATCAGAATCCAGGCCTCTACCGATTAAGATTAACTTTTGGAATCAATTGACTGTTGTTTACCGATTAAGTGAACCAAGATCAAGATACTTCTGGTGAGACCATCTTTAGGTTTTTCGAATGTATATTTTCTTGTATATTTACATAGATCAAGAAGAAAAAAAACCTCTTTTTTCTCCTTCTCTTCTTCCCCCCATTTTATGTTTTGTTTCCTTTTTTGTTTCCTCGCTCTACTTGTCACCGTACCTTTGCTGTGTACGCTCAGTGTACTTCTCTCACATAACCTTGTTCTATGGGTTTTCCTTTCATCCAAGGGTTCCCAATATACTTTGTGTGACGAAAAATTACATTGTATTTTCTACTGAGTATATGGTCTAGAATTAATTAGAAACCAATTTTTTTTGTGAATATATTCATTGTATGTCTATATATCTACATTTATTGTGTAAATACATATAATGATGCCAGACTTTTTTGGATTGTTGTGCCGTTCTTCCAATTTAATGAATTTATATGTTTAATGTGTACATATATTTATTTATATATGTTGTTTATAATGTTTATGTGTTGTCTTATGTATTAGGTGTACTGAGTGTGTTTTTATTTGTGTATTTTTTCAGCCCTGACGAGGTTCCATTCGGAATGAAACGCGTTGGCTGATGTCCAAATTTTAAACTGAAAATAAAATAAAGGATATATTTTGGAATACATTTGGAGCTCTCTGACTTCATCCTGGTGCACCTTCCTTCTTTTTATGAACTTATTTATCTGGTTTCCAGTGGAGTAAAAGTGCGGTGAACTCCGGATGTGGTCGCACAGACAATTTACTAGTTTGTTTACTTAGAAACTGAAGTGCTGAACCATCGTCAGCCGCATTTTGTCTTTCTAACCTTGTATTGTTGGACCGTTTCGCACTCGTTTCCATTGCTATAATGGGTATATTATACCTAGATCTTGATATTCTGTACAACATGCCTAGATTTTTGGATGGCCGTGAGGAACTAGCTTTGAACTTATTTGGGGCTAGCACCTCAAAAAATGTTACTACACAAGGGGCAACTACTGTGACAAGCCTCAAGACATTATTTCAGAAGTTAGAGTGGCTCCATAAATAAGAACTGAGTAGATGGTGGGATGGGGTGACCTTAGAGCAGTATATGAAAAATGTCAAAATCCCAAGGGGAGTGGGAATGTAATTTAGAAGGGGCTTCAACATTCATGATGCAGATTCTAGTAAGGCACGCTGCTGAAAAGGGAGAGAAATTACAGGCAGAAATTGAAACACTGGAAAAGGAAATTAATAGTATGTCACAAAAAGATTTGATTGAAAAAAACTATGCAATTTTAAAGCAGGTGATGGAAAACCATCAGTTATATCTGAAAGATAAAAAACTGAGAAAAATAAAAAGGGACGACAAAGATTACAACGACAGCAGGGTTTACACCTTTGCTAAAAAATTTGATGGGGTACAGGGATTTTAAGATGGAAATAAAAAAAGATAAGAGATGACAGAGAGGAAAGTGAGGAAACGGTTCAAATAGTAATGTATCTGTCTCATCATTAAGTAGCTCTGCCTCCAATACTATGATGCCTGATGTCCCTTTAGGGGAAGGGGCCTCTTCCTTTCAAAAGGAATTGGCGAAACTAAGAATAAGCAATCGCCTACAACAAAAAAGAGGCCAATCAAAACAAGGAGGGGAGGGAGGAGGGCAAAGGGCAGATACAAGAGGGGGCTCAGTAAACAAAATGAATCCAGGTACTAAACCGAAGAAATAACTGCAGTGAGTTCATGTACTGCATTTGATCCCACTGTCTATCAAAGTGTGAATACTGATCTAAAAATTATCAATTTATCTAATAAAGTTTTGGATATTGATGAAATTAACATTCTGAGCAAGGGCCTTAATTTTTGCCCCACGCAGGAGGGTGATTTTGTAAATGCACACGTTAACTTGTATAAATTCATCAGGGTACGCAAACTTAAGGATTATTATTCTAACAGGCCACACGACCCGGGGGGGGACAACTACCGGTGATTGCCCTGGGACACATACCATTCGTGAAATTCGTGACGTACATTGCTTACTGACCCTTAACAACGAGGAGGATCAAGACATTACCTCCATACTTAGAGACCTTGACATCCCCCAAAATGTAAGTGTTGACAGTGGACTCCATCCTAAGTCCAAGTTTATACCTATGCATTCCTACCATCGTAACATCGATGCCTTTTACGGAAAAGTCACAGAAGATCTTTATGACTTAGAAACTCCCAACAAATTTACCTCCTGGGTCCCCCATAACATCACAGCCTCTGAAAGGATGGCCCTTAAAAGACTCAACAAGGACCCCAATATTGTAATTAGAGAGGCCGATAAAGGTGGGAATGTTGTCGTGATGAACCATACGGACTACATGCAGGAAATTACTAGACAGCTCAATAACAACCTGTATTATCGGGAAATCCAGAACAATCCTGTCCTGACCATTACCATTATGATCAATGCTAAACTAATGGAATGGAAAGAAATTGGCCTACTGACAGAGTATGAATGTAGGTACCTGTGGGTAGACTGCCCGACCTTTCCTTGTATTTATGTCTTACCAAAGTTACATAAGGGCGGGCAGTTTCCCCCAGGTAGACCCATCATTTCTGGGGTGGGATCACCCACAGAACAATTGTCCCAATATGTGGACTTGAGACTTCAGAAACACGTCCCTAACTTACCATCTTACGTTAGGGACAGTAAAGATATTCTCATGAAGTTTAAAGACTTAGATTGGTCTGAGGACCTTATGTTTGTTACCCTCGATGTAGAGAGTCCAATCCTTTCTGGATAGAGAGGATGCGGGACTGTTTGATTACAATGAAATGCTTGTCTCCATGATTGACATTATCTTAACCAATAACTTCTTCCTTTTTGACAACCGCTGGTTCCAGCAGGTACATGGTACTGCGATGGGCTCCAAGTTTGCTCCCTCTTACGCCTGCCTCTTTATGGGGTGGTTTGAGAGGGAGCATGCTTGGGACAGAGGTGCCTCCCCCTGGACTAATTACATCGTGTACTGGGGGAGGTACATTGATGATGTTATCTGTTTGTGGTCTGGATCAGTGGAATTTTACATGAATTCCTGACCTTTTTAAATGAGAATATCTATAGTGTTAAATTTACAATGACGTACAACGAGGAACGCATCAACTTCCTTGACATACAGTTTTACATTAAACAGGGTCAGATACATAGCACCCTCTTTAGGAAGGAGACCTCTTGTAATTCCGTATTGCACGCTACTAGTGCACATCCCAGCTCTGTAAAAAACAATATCCCCTTTGGTGAAATGACAAGGATTCGGTGAACCTGTAGTGAGGAGGAAACATTCAAAACTCACATCAGGGACTCGAAAAATAGGTTCGCTAAAAGGGGATATACACAAATAGTCCTTGACAGAGCTGAATTAAGGGCCTGTAATTTGAACAGGAACAACACACTTAAGGACAAACCCATCACTGACGGAACTAATCTAAAAGCAAGATTTATAACTGAGTATACAGTACATAGTGGTGCAATTTTTAACATATTTCATAAGCATTGGCACTTACTGACTGACATTCCGGGAATGAAGGATTTTATTGAGAATAGACCATCCATCACATACAGGAGGGGGGTGGCTTTTAGAAACTCCCTCTGCCCTAGCTATGTGACGACACCAAAAACGATACACACATGGCTACCAGCAAAACCGAAAGGTTTTTATATATGTGGGATGTGCAATGTATGCCCTTTGGGTAGAAATAAGACTTTGGATTTCTGTTACAATACACCAAAAAGATTTACCATAGGCCATTTCTTGAACTGTAACACCACACATGTGGTCTATATTCTGAGCTGCAGATGTGGTACCATTTATGTTGGCAACACTATTCGCTGCCTCGAGCTGAGAATACAGGAACATCGACGGGCCATTAAATCAGGTATCCAATTACAAATCACTATTCTAGTGAACATCCCGATGACCTGACATTTTGGTTTCACGCAATAGATCATGTACCAGTACAAACAAGAGGAGGTAACAGGGAACTGTTACTAAGACAGATGGAGTTAAGATGGATTTGTCGACTGAGGGCAACACGCCTAGGGCATAATACCGATGGGGCGATGCACTATTTTTTATAGACACAATTGAAACATTAATGTGGGAATGGTTGGGAGTAGGGGAAATTAGAGAGCTGATAGATTTTCACCTATTGTGAAATATGTGCCATATAAAACATAATGTATTATGGAATTAGGGACCTATTAATGACCCTCTCCATTTTCCCTCCCCTTGTGCTAAGTCTATAGTTTTTCCTCTGTCTATTTCTTGTCCATTCCTATTGTGAACAGATTATTAGTTGTGACTTATGATTATATTGAGCACACCCATACTTCGCTCATTCCTCGTCCTTGATCTTTCATATTCATGCTGCGGCGTATTACGTTTCAAATAAACTTTTTTACTTTGGGACAGTGGATGTGGACTATCTAGACACATGCCTATTTTGGTAGGCAATATCAATATGAGATGGCTTCATTCCCCTGCTGTTGTTGGTGTAGTGTTTGGTATCATTTGGTGTTTATGTGATGATGACTATACGATCCATTACGGGGCCCCGTTTCTACACACTGGTCCATTTCTCCTACACGTGCAATTATCTGGTGACAGTGTACTGCCGTACTGGCGACGTCCCACTGGGGCACATTGTTTTTCATGGTTGCTTCTATTGTTTGGATTTAATGTGTTTAGCATTTGAAAAAGGTTCTAAATACATAAACCTACACTTTCTTTAAAATGAATAAGTTTTCTCCGTTTTGTGCGTACCATATTGGCGGGGTCGTTTCATGATTTAAAGAATGCCGGAATTATACTTTTGCGTCACAATGTGGAAATACTTTTAAGATGGCTCTACTTAGTGTCGTCTATGTCATAGATGGTGTAGCTCATGAGATTAGAAGTATGATGGGTCTCTTACCTTGCTGTTTTATACCTGGCAAACAACAGATAGTTGTTTATTTGACAATTTAAAAATGCGCTTTTGAAAAGTTTGTTTCCTTTCGAACAATCCCCTTTATAATGGTAATTAACTCATTTTATCCTTAACTATCGCTTATGAGTTACCACTATAATATGGCGACTCTGCGCTCTTGCAAACATGTGACATACACGTGATTGATGATGCTTTTACATGGGGTGGACGCACGGTCCGGAATGCTTTACTTAAAGTTGGTTCAATATGGCACGTCGTTTTGAAAGTCCGGATGAGGGACTCCTACTGAGAGCGTCGACATTGACCAGGTAATACACCGGGGGGGGGGGGACTTGAGGTTTCACCGTGCAAAATATATGCTTGCTCTCGTTTTTAACACAGGGATAGATACCACTTTCCTGTGTTCACTGTGTTGCGCTAATACAACGCATCGACTGGTGATTCCTCTTTCCCGTCATCTGGGATGGGACCCCTATACAAGTATTCTTTGGTATGGTTGAGTGGTTCTCATTACATATGGTTGTTCAAACTATGTGGGTTAACCCCGACCTTTTCTGTTACGCTGGCACATTCAAATTTAAGCAAGGATGGGTTGCTGGCCAAGGATGATTTGTGTATATATAATACCTTTACTTTTCACCCGTATATTATGCCCCAGCACTTGAATGAGGTTTGCATCTTGGCTAAGGGTTATGGGCTTTTTGTTTTATACATTGTTAGATCCCACTTGTTAGATATGCCGTATGTTGACAAGCTCAAATTATGGGAGCGATGGGAGACTCCTTGAATGTTATTTATTTTTCTCATCAGGATTGTTGGCCGCTACCCTGGCCCTCGGACCATTTAAAACTTAGAGTGACTAGTGTTTTTGTGACTTAGCCCAAAGGTGAATACGGAGGTAAGATGACGTTTTTGCTTTGCCTCATCGTGATTATTCGCCCAACACTTTCCACACTTTTTAATATGTTAGTCAAGTTGTGGATAAGTTTAACTCAATTGGAAAAAGTGAAAAGACACCGGGCACAGTGTATATGATCTATAAAACACATGACAACTCTAGACACAAGCAAAAAGTCTAAACTAAAAATACAATCATTAATGAAACAATAAAGTTATTTGTGAATTACTTTTTTTTAATTATTCTTATTTCTCTTTATTTAAATATACACGAATAAATGTTGTGATAGATGAAAAATGTACATAAATACATGAAACAGAATTTATAACCACAATTGGTCACTTCCATAGACCAAAGCAAAATACATAGATCTGATGTTTTCATTACGTAGAATTCGTATTTATGAACATGATATATCTTGAATACATCACTTATTATTATAATACGTTCTGTTATTTGGATCTGCGGAAATAAATGCTAAACATTGAAATCTTAGCGGCTTGTTGACAAACTATTGGCGGCTTGGTGACAAACAACGCGTTTCGGCTAGTCCTTCGTCAGGAATCCGCACACTATGGTTAGCTCTTCAGTATCTTGACATGACTGTCTTGAAGTAGATATAGCTGTAAAAGATGTCTGTCTCAGCTTTAGAAGTGACTTATTTAAGACTTTTCTTTATCTCTTCCTCTGTACTAAATTGGTATTACGTATGTAGATATACCTCTGTAGTAGGGTTGTCCAATATGCTTCAAACCTTTTAATGGCCAGTCATGATTTCAATTTTGAATGTTTTAGTTTGTTTTCGAGAGAAACTCTCAATGGTTTCAAGAATAGCTTGCCTTATGGTGATGAGAGAAAATATTCCACCTCTAGTTAGGTTGTAAAGATAATGCTGATTGAGACTACTTCATGGTATCTCTGCATCCGTCAATAGGATAAATAAATAAAACTTCCGACAGCGCAAAGTTCCGGTGCTCTATTTGGAGTCAACAGTCGAATTGGTCTGCTTGGAAGTCTGTGGGACGCTAAAACTTTTTTGCGATTTGTGGTAAGATGCTTAGATTTCCGTGACTCTCACTAGGCCTTAGTAAGGGACTAGTCTATAATCTGGATATTTAGCTGTTGTTGTACTTAAACTAGGTGGGAACCTCGGTTTTGATAATTGGTTGCATCCTTTTGTTTGCTCTCTAATTAGAACCTTGGTATTTTCTTTAATCAGAATCCAGGCCTCTACCGATTAAGATTAACTTTTGGAATCAATTGACTTTCGTTTACCGATTAAGTGAACCAAGATCAAGATACTTCTGGTGAGACCATCTTTAGGTTTTTCGAATGTATATTTTCTTGTATATTGACATATATCAAGAAGAAAAAAATCCTCTTTTTTCTCCTTCTCTTCTTCCCCCCATTTTATGTTTTGTTTCCTTTTTTGTTTCCTCTCTCTACTTGTCACCGTCCCTTTGCTGTGTACGCTCGATGTACTTCTCTCACATAACCTTGTTCTATGGGTTTTCCTTTCATCCAAGAGTTCAAAATATACTTTGTTTGACAAAAATTACATTGTATTTTCTACTGAGTATATGGTATAGACTTAATTAGAAACCAATTCTTTTTTAATATAAATGTTTGTGTATATGTTCATTGTATGTCTATATATCTATTGTCCCTTCTTTGTTGTTTAAGGCATTTATTGTGTGAATACATATAATGATGCCAGACTTTTTTGGATTGTTGTGCCGTTCTTCCGTATTCTGCACAGATATTGTTCTGAAACAAGCTACTGCCACTTACTCCAGAGGGGAGGCCACTGCAACAGTTGGAGTGCCTAGAAACCAGCATAGCGCTTACTTCAGGTAGTGAGTGCTCTAAAAAAACCTTCATTACAACCTCAGTAAGGTGGGTGTTTCACTGGTATGGTTTATCTTATTTTCAGATTTTAGTGGATGAGGTTGCAAGATCACCAATAAGGCACTTTTTAGTCTCAGGTTCTGCCTTTGTTCTCACATAAGAAATACAATAAAAATGTGAAAAATATATTACTGTCAAAGCAAACCTAGTAGTGTAAAATTGATTCCAAATATCCTTGTAGTGTGAAAGCTGTACTTGTTGACGTAATGCAAGGCTGATTAAGGAACACATCTTGCTCTCCCAGGACTGAGGCACTCACTCTGTTCTCTGAGGACTTACACTCATTAAGTATCTAACAGTACAATATAATGAAATACAGTGCCATGTGCCCAGCACGTTTGATTAGTTTTAAAAAACCTCCAATCTCTTTAAGTAGTAATTATGGATAGAATGCTTAAATTCATCATCTTGCCCATTCACCCGCAAATTCACTTTCATGCATTAGTCTTTTATCAGTTCATGCACTCACTTTGCCATTCTTTGTTTTTCACAGTCATCTGTTCATCCTACCAACAGTAAATGTATTCACTCATCCATTTACCCATTTGAAAATTCGAGGCACCACTGTGGTTCAGGTAAAAAAGCATGTTCCCCACTACTATAATTCCACAACCATCAACAGTTAGTAGCATCATGTTCATTTCATGGGCATGATAGTCACCCACATAAACAAGCATTGGCATAGCCAATAGGTCTCGCCTTTGGGACCTTATAAGTATTTAGTTATGCAACACAATATCCATGGTGCAACAACATCAACTGTTGCATGGCTAAACACTTATACGGTCCCAAAGGTGAGACCTATGGGCTATGCCAATGCTTGTTATTTTCCTTTTGAGAAATATGCTTATGCTACCACAAAACCTGGGCCTTGGATTGCATTTGTGACCAAGGCCCGCAAAAAAATCTGATAGGCGTAACAAGAAGAGAGAAGGAATGTGAAGAGCAGACAAACATGGGACATAATCATGAGAAGGCTCTGCAGACAAGTTTTTACTAACTAGAAAATAATGCCTATTTTAGGTATGCTTTAGTTATCATGACTGAGGTCTAGTCAGCTTGCATTGACAGCTATTCATTTAGCAGAATACTAGTGCATTTTTATTGTATGTAAGCAAACCTCTCTCTCTCTCTCTCTCTCTCTCTTTCTCTCTCTGTGGTTATGTGCTTTACCATTTCAGCAAAACCATTAAAGAAGCCTCAGTTGTGGTGTCTGTAATGTTATATTTGTGTTAATTCAAAGCCGCAAATGTTCCTCTATTCTGTAACCTTTCAAGGTTTCCTTTGTCTGCTCTGTGTATGTCATTCATTAGCTGAAGAAATCATTATATTTCTGTTTTATATAAAATGTCAATTAATTTCTTGAATTAGGAATGCATAGCCTAACCAATTAAATGCATTAGGAAGTAGATGTCTCTAGAAGTATTTTGTATACCAGAATAAAGGTTGATTTATGTGTGTGAAACATTACGAATTCAACTCTGTCGTGCCATAATGGACCATGAAATATGTGTGGTTTCTGTACTCCAAAAGATCAAAAAGGGGAGATAGGGGAGAAAAGGAGAGGACTTGTCCTCCAAAGTATTATTAAATAAACAAAAGGAGTCAATCCTAGAAAATTTGAAAACAATATCAACCTCATAGTGAAAAGGACAAAAGGTTTTTCTTTCAAATAACCCTCACCCACCAGGGTTACCCCTTGGTGGCATGCTTCATCATAGGGTTCATCCCTAACCTGCTACTGAAAGGGGCATTCTACGACCAGCGGATATGTGGGTGCACTGATAGTGTATTGTGTCTATACACCTAAACTGATTGAATATTAGTAGGTTTTTTGTATAAAACTGGGTTAAAATTATCAGGCTAGTGAGAGAAGGATTATTTTATTCAATCCCCTTGTCGATATGATTTAAAAAATGGGGATGATGAGAAACTTCTAGGGTAAACGACCCTTAGTTTCTCTGGTCAACTAGTTTCAAGCTCTACCCCAAGGCTTTTCATCAGGACCTAAGGGGGTTACTCCCTGTTACCACTCCTTTAGCCGTCAAGTCTCTCAATAAGTGAATGTAGAAATATAAATGAAAATAAAGGTATACAGCACCTATTTGGTTGGTTGGAAAAAAGAAAAGAGTTGTTAAAAATATGCACGGCCTATGGGCCTTGTAATTGCGTTATGTTTTGTACATCGTGCACTAATATGAGTGGATACTGATATATTTCTCACACTCTGAATGCATGAGCGCTCTGTGAAGATTTTCAATGCAAGGGTTTGGTAGACACATAATACATAAATACATAGGACTTACTCCTAAATAGAACAATGCAACACACACTACATTACATACATGTAATATGCCTTAATTAGGCCTCATGAGTCCAAAGGGGGAAGAAGAGACGCCTGTAGTCATACTCTGTTGGCATAAAACACAGTGGTCCAAAAGGAGTAGTTAGATGAAGAAAGCGGGATGGAAAAGTTCTATTGTTAAAAGCAGAGTTTCACTAAACCCTGAATACCGGATTTAGAACATTGTCATGGCAGGACTTACTTCATCAAGACTACTCCCTCGTTGTGGGGTTAACCGTTCACTCATGGCTCTGGAGATGCTGGAGGTACGTGGCATGTCCAGTAATATACCGGGCATATGTGCTGCCGACAGCATCCTCGCGGCGGTGCGGCACTAGACTGCAAACTATCTAAAAGAGAAAATGCTCTCACTTTGCTTAGCCGAGGTGCATCCACAGTACGTGGGTTTGCGCCTGTTCTACACGGGGGATTTTTATTTTATATCTGTGTTGATAGTGTACAACATAGGGATATTCCCCAAAACCAAGAAAAACGAAATAGCAAAATTGCTAGGATCGCCTTCATTGGGACTCTGCTAATTATAGGAGATTGTTGCAAAAATGGGAGGATGGCTTGATTGTGGCGCGTCCACTGTGATAGGGTTATGCCTGGGTGCACCTGGAGCAGAAACAAAGCAATTATAATAAAAATGATAATACAGAAATAATAAAAATTGTTCATGTCTGGTGTCTGTTGGTGCTTGAGCCAAAAATCGGGGTATATAAACATTATCATGGTAGAGGAATTTGTAAACGGATGTGTGCTGATGTTGATGCAAACAGAAGAGCGAGATATAAAGCTGCCCAGATGAACGATTCTCTGTTACCACCAGGCTTATGAAATTACCATGGGGAAATGGTCAAAATGCAAAAAGACTTATTAGGTGCAGAGGTGGTCAAAGGTGGATACAGGGTTAGGCATATAAACTGACCCCAGGGGATGTTTTCATTCAAGCCTACCTCGTGTGACTTGTGTCTATAAACCCATCGCTGTTCTTTTTCGAACAACTGGGACTCTTGGTTCACTTGTTCAATTATTGCCCAAAGTAAGTTGTTAACAGTGTGGTGGTGTTCAATGTAATGTGTAGCCATTTTAGTTGTTGCTCGTTGGCATCTGAGGTTACTACGATCAGGAATCCTTATCTCTCACAGGTTTGTTCATTAGCCTTGGACTAAGTCTTACAAAGACTCACAAAGTCTTATGAAGACTCAGGCAATCCTGATGTTCCACATCGACCCTTTTAATTAGTTATATAGGGCCTCATGTAGGAAAATAAATTTTACCGGTTCTTAAATACCGAGCCGTACCGAATCGGTAAATTAGAATCGGTAAGTTATATGTAGGTAAAAATTCGGTAACAGTTACCGATTCGGTAACATTCGGTAATCACGAATCGGAATTCACAGAATCGGTAAATACCGAGGTGGTATTTACCGAATCGGTAAATACCGAGGTGGTATTTAGCGAATCGGAAAATACCGAGGATACTACCACCTTCCCTTAACTAAGTAGCAAATATCATAATAATGCTACAATAGAAGGTCTCTTAGGCTTCAATAGGGGACCCCATACCTCAAAAATCAGCTTAGTGAAATCACATCACAGGAGCATCAGGAGCCTTCTCGCAGGAAGGCTCGTCTTCGGTCTGAATAATAAACATGACGTCTGTGATATGAAAAGCACCAACTTGCAGGTATTTGCAGCTGCGCGTGTGTCATGGCTAAATAGTGGGTCGAACAACCTAGACTGGAAAACATGCATTGTGTAAAATTCCAGACTGTGTGGCACAGCATGTACAGACCAAGGTCGCTGCGCAGAGCTTGGGATGGTAACAACAGATTGCACTCGTCTGAAGGAAGTCTCGAGTCAGCAGTTTATTCAAGAAAGAACATGTAAACGCAGTGTCGTGTGCAAAGACAAAAAGATGGCTACATAACATTCAACGTGGTTATGCTAACTGAACAATGTATGTACGTATTCAGGGAGAACTCACTACACGCCCCCTTGAGCGAAGCAAGATGTAATAGGCAAGAAAAGAGAGAACGCAGAGTTCAGTGTCGTCAGAGCAGAACAAGGCGTAACCAATGCAGCGCCAAAGTCCTACAGTCCAATTAATAGCAGCATAATATTCCAAAAAACACAATGCAAGTATAGTTAAAAACTCAAACCGACCATCAGGAAGCGAAATAAGAGAAATAAACGAAATAAATGTTGCGCCAGGGTGCTGTCCAGTAGCACAGGCGCAATGGACGACAATCCAGTTAATCCATGAATGTATAGGCAGCATATGTGGCCACGGCTTCCAACAAAAAATCGTTTGCAGGGCCACTGAAAGTCTCAGCCATCCAATTAAGTAAAGAAAAGGAACATACGTGTTCTCCAACCAACGGAGCCTCTAGCACAATCAGAGGGCAACCGGAATGTTCCTCCAAATAGCTCATAGACAAGAAGTCGTAGGCTGCCGCTGAGATGTCCCAATTACCCAGGATACCATGCGCTGCACCACACGCCATGATCCGGACACCAGAACAGGACAACTCGTGAGACACTAAGGGCCTCATCAGTCGATCGAAATCCGGCACCGGAGACACCATGTTGGTCAAGCACAAATCCAGAGGCCATTCAAAGGGACAATCCAGGCAGTGAAATACAGGTTGTACGCAGGTGAAGTAGGAATACCTGAAGGATAAACCATAAGCCAGGCTCAAAGTCGCCAATGGCAAAGTACCATAGTAGTCAAGCATCCTATCACGAAGAAGATGCAGACGGGACAGGTGCTCGTGTGGCACAGAAGGAGCAGCCATTCCGGAGTATGAAACGGAGAAGCAGCACACCTGCCACTAGCGCCAGGAGCAGCGGGACACCTCCAAAGATGCTCGAGAAAAGTGAATGAACAAATGCCGGAATTACACCAAAAAATAGTTTGGAAGGAGGTCACGAGACCCGAGGACACATGTTTCAAAAAATGAGCCAGGGCGGTCGTGGACGAGGCATTGAAAATAGTTTGGATCAAAGAGCCGAAATGCAGGGGGAGGTCAGTATTCAGAGGCGCCTGTACCTCAGTGCGCGTATTAGCAACGTGAAGGACAAATGTTTAACGAGAGGAAGTCAAAGGCACCTCTTTGTGGGACAATAGCGCTCTATTCTGCTCAACTTGTTGAACTCTGCTTTCAAGGTTGGAATCGAAGGCCAGATGGAAACATCCAGCCGCACATGCGGGGGTGGAAAAAGAACAGTATTGCAGCAGACAACTTAATGCGAGACAGTTATGTACGGGATTCCCACTCACATCCCGCAGCAAGCTCCATTATTCAAAATTAAATATATACCGTTTGCAAGCACAGTGAAAGAAGGCGTAATCACAGCCACTGGGATACCTCGTAGTACGCACGCAAAAATCTGGGCTTGTACATTGCATGCGCCGTGTACTTGCATGTGCCTATTGTCTCATGTATGAATCCTAGAGGAGGGAGTGCTAAAGCTATTATCTATAACGGCTTAAGCCTTCTCCATGTTTGCTTGGTCAATAGCTCTCAATCTGGAAGCCGCCTCACTGTGCGACAACTTGCAGACTTCGTTGTAAATGGCATACGGCCACCTTTTGGTTCTGCCACCCACAGGACCATTCACAAAATCATTCCATTCGGTATGCACATTGATGGAGTGGGTGGACTTCCTGATCCTGTAGATGTGCTCTGTGTCAGCTGGTGGACAGAGTGGGATGTGTGTACCATCAATGCAGCCAATGAAATGGGGGAAGAAATTCCTGCAGGAACGTGACAGGCAACTCTGGGATACCCCACCCACCGCAGCTATCACCACCTGATAACTGCCGGATGCCAACAGATGTAGGCTGCAGAGCACCTGCACATGTGGGGGTGTGGCGTGCGCACTTCTTATTGGATGGTCCAGGAGTGGGTGTAGGTCCCTGATTAAGTCCATGATGGTTTAGGGGTGTAGCCTGTACCTCTCATGTATCTCTGCATCAGTCAGCTGGAATAGTGTGATGCGCTGTCTGTAGATTTGTTCCTCCCGTCGCCACACCCTCAGTCCTGCTGCCTGTAGACGTAGGCGCCTTGCAATGACGTACATAGCGGCCAGGTTGTCCACGCTGTTGCATTTTGGGATTGCTTATCTGCACTGTTGATGGTTACCACCTGCTTTCAATCCGTGTTAATTACCGACTCTTATTTACCGATTTTCCTGGATTTCTTAATTACCGAGTGCTCCTACATGTCATTTTAATTTTTACCACTTCATATTTACCACTTCATGTTTACCGAATCGTTAATTATGTATTCGGTAAATCTGATTCGGTATTTTGGAATTCGGTAAATATGAATCGGTATTTACCGCCTCATATTTACCGAAAAGTGTTTTTTGGACTCCTACATCTCACTTGTCTGAATACTGGTCGGTAACGGCATATTTACCGAATATCGGCCGTTACCGACCGGTATTTGGCTACCTACATGAGGCCCTTAGAGCATAAACAACACACTAATGGCTAAGCCAAAACACTTGTCTACCCCAACCAGACAGAATCAATTAGCTGATCAATGACCGAGGAGAACCTTAAAACATTTTATGTGACCTTGAAGAAAGGACAAAAGGTTAGCAGACATTTACTTGCTTTCTTTTAGTGTAGAATGAGCATTTTGCTCGAGCATGGAAACCCATTTCCTGTGCTTGATGTAGAAGAAGAATCTACCTTATTATTTAGGCTATTCCTACAGACAAGCAAGGAGTGCTCCAACAGAGGGTTGTCTACTTCAAACTGAGAGGTAATTAAAACATATTTAGATAAACAAAGCCTGCTATGTTACTTGCACTATCTGTAATATTAGTGAGCAGAAATAATACTTTGCAAAATGATTACAAATTGTCAAATACTGCATGTAGAGCAGTTACTATCAACATCGCTAATCTCAAACAATTTGGAATGTGCTGTTTTCTTTGATTTGCGACATTGCCCGTTAGCCACCATTCCATCCATCTAAGAATTTGATATCTGAAAACTCCCTTTATTGTTGGATGAGAGCTTGAAAATGGGGATGCATCATTTAAATGTTAGGGGCCTAATTCACAAACTCTGAAGTTAAAACCCACCGATTATTTCTTGTTGGCCAATGCCTACATTTTGAAACATTTCAATTTTTTTATTCACTAAGGAAGTCCAGGAATATTACTTTAAATCAGCACAAGTCATATATATCCATGAGTACTTAAGTGTACCTATAATTGTCTGTATTTATTTTTAAATATGGATAAAAACAGAAATTGGGTTGTTTTTGGAGTACTTCTAAATACTGTCTGCTATGACTGCCAGGCCAATAGATGTGTGAATTGATAGATAAGGGGGTTAGAAAAGAAAGGAATTTTAGTGAAGAGGCTTTAACAGCAGTATATTGGTACAAGGCTGATACTGAAATATGCATATTTTCACATAAGTGCACGGATTTGTCATCTGCGAGTGTTCACAGCACTGACAACTGGCAGACATCCAAGCATGAGTGCATATTTATCGGTTAAATAAATGTGGAAATATACTAATCTCAGCTTAATTTTTCCACAAAACCCCAAATAAATATGGATAAATACAGATAAAGTTAGCAAAAAATAAATATGGATAAATACAGACGGAAATGGCAAAAAAATAAATACCATAAAACCGGGAGCCCTATTTACAATATATACCTTTCCACACATGGAAATGTAACACAAAATTGTATTTACAATTAAAAACCTTTTTTATTTATTTCTCTGTAGAGAAAACATTTTCTGTTTGCAAAATAGCCCTTGTCTGAACCCCCATCAATTTAGGAGGTGTTCTCTCCCCTATTACTACACTAAAACCATATTTACTCCCACCCCCAGCGGTCTATGTGCATTCAAGAAAGGATGGTAACTGTGATACTGTGATGCTGCATGCAATGGGGCGAAGTCAGTGAGCGTAGGGGCAGGGCGAGAGGTGTGGTTAAAAAAAACAAATTCTGTAAGTTTTATTGGTCTTTCATCATCAGGTAGCTACATGAAAAGCTTAAATTAAAATAAATAAACAAGCAAATATGTTAGCGGGAAATGCACTAAAGTAAATTATGAAACCTCTATTAGTTAATACATTGCAAAGGTGTGTGTGTGTAAACAGAGAGCAACAGAATTAATTATTGGTTGGTGCAGTGGAGAATAGTGATGTGTATTTTTAGTGCTATGTGGTGACAGTCTGTGACAGAAAACACTGTGACTATGTAAGACATTATTTTAAACTTGCATTACACATAGTATAACATAGACTACTGCAAAATTGCCAGAAAGGTTTAAGATAAAATTGTGCTCCCATTATATGGATTTTAGTAATACCTAGATCATACATAATGCAATTATTTTTACATAACTGGCCCTTCAACACCACCTATGGGGCAGTAAGTATTATAAAAATACAATTAAAATGAAAAGCACTCACTTCACAGTCAGTTGCTATCTCTTTGCAGTACAACTCAAAAATAATATATCTTTGTCATCACAATGCTTTGTGTGATTCGATCATTTAAAGTCAGTACTGGCTTCCAAGCATCCTATACATTTGCATATTAACCTTTACATTTGCAGAACTAACTCGTTGCACACATTTGCATTTGTTTCAGGCAAGCAGGCACCCTGGCAGGAAGACTTCGTTAGGTGTCTGCCCGGCTTCGGTTTCACAACACAGGAAACTCACTGCATGACATTTCAGCTGAAGCATTTAAACTATCGGAATGAACCGCCCTGAAACGGTTGTCTTTTTACAAAAAGTAGGGGAACATGTTTCATAAAGAGTATGGGCACGTCGTGACCCTCTGATCCCCCCACTTTGACCTCTGCCTACCCCTGGCAAGAATAGATGTGCACTGTTTTTGCAGTAGGTAACTACCTTCAAACGTTCATTGATGAACAAAAAACAGGCACTTTGTGGATTTTCATAAATTTTTGCTGGTGATTAAAGTAGGAATGACAACAAACATGCCTCAGGGAAACATTTTCGCTTACAGAAATGAAAATATCTGGCAGAATTTCTGTTTGACCAAATTTCACTCAGGAGGTAAAATCTCAACATAACTGATCCTGAAATCAGCAATTAACAGAATTATCAATTCACTTACTGGCACACCTGAGTTTCACTTAGGGACACGAGTGACTTTGTGAATTAGGCCCTATGTTCTTTTGTGTTTCCAAACAGAAGTACAGTTCTTACAACCTTATAGTCACTTTGCAATATTGGGAAATGAGTAAGAATAATAGGACACAATGTTTTTGTGCCTGCTCCAAGTTAATTGTTATAATATTAGCTTGATAATAATTACAATAATGTGCTTAGGTACATTAACTCTTTCATTCCATTTTTTTAAAATACACATGTCCTTCCCCACTTTTCATCTGTCAGTGTGGAAATCTGCTTTATGAGCACTTAGTTTAGAGTACCTCCCTATCCCAAATCCAGAGTGGCATCTATGCGAATGTGAACACATTTTTATCATCCCAGATATGAACTCAGATCATCAGCAAACACAGGTTCGTAACCAGCAAATAGTGTAGTAGAAAAACACTGCATCTCCTCCAATGCCTTCCATTCCTATCACCTTATAAATGTCTGAGACAACGAGGTTAGATGAGTAGGGGGAAACTATTCTCTATTATGCTAAATAAACTAAGAAATGTTTTGAAATTGTAGCATCAATGGATGATATATATATATAGACCAAAAGCATGCTCCACCTTAAACAATTGTTGCATAACTTTACAATATAATGACATATAGATCATTACAATGCAACTGGAAGACACTTAGGGGCATATTTATGAGACGGTTGCATCACATTTACACCAGGCAATGTGGTACATGCGTGACGCAAACCTCTAAGTCAGATTCTCGAAGCCACGCTCTCAGTGGCTTCAAATATCTTGAGTAATGCAACGCAGCGCAAATGGCTGTGTTACGTTACTCTGTACTGGGAAGTCCTTCCATGGGCATTGGATGGGTGTTCCCATGGATTTTGACGCATCCCCAGATTTACAAGAACTTGTAAATTTGGGGAGGATGGTGAAATTGGATGTCCAGGGTGAATCCAAGCGACTTGGCATTTGAAGAAAGTTTGGGTTCAAAGCAGTCAAAGCTATTTATTGAGCCAGACTTGTGCTGTATCTTGTTTGTTGTTCTTGGCAAATAACAGGAATGCCATCTGGGTCGGGTTGAATTTCAGGTAGGCACTACACATCTAGGTCTGCATTATGTGCAAGCAGTGTTTGAGATGTTGGATGTCTGAAGTAGAGGAGATTTTGAAGTAGACCAAATATATGTATTTACATGTCATTAATATTATTGTAACTTAAAAAAGATAAAGTTCTTTTTTTAAATGTAATACTTTTAAATTATATATATCATAAAAAATGTGAACTTCACTTCAATAACTTTTAGAAAATGTAATTCATACAAATACCTGTACATCAAAAAAATCTTTAAAAACTGATAAAACCTGCTAACATTTTAATAATAATGAACATGTATTTATTATACAAATAGATATAATTATTAAATAACACATATAATATTAATTTATATAAATTATTAAACCATGCAGTGCAAATATCTATAATGATTTAAAACATGCATTTATTAAACCATTAAAAATACCTTTATACCTTTTAAAATATGTTTCAAAAACGAATATTTGACAAATACTAATACACACAGCAAAAAATATAAAAGAACTAAAAACTTATTTAATTTTGCCCACAGATATTCCACAAACTAGCAGAATGTCTGTTTTAGCAAATCTGACTCATGAGGTAAAATCTCAACATAACTGAGCCTGTAAATCAGCAATTCATGGAATCGTGAATGTAATTATTTGCAAACCCAGGTTTTACTTAGGGGCACATGTAACTTTGTGAACCCAACATTTAAATGTAATACAATATGGAAAAATAATGTGAATATTTAAACAAATAAATAATAATTAAAAGATATAACTTAATTGGCAGATTAATCAATGAACATTAATCATATATAAATAAAAAACACTACCCTCTGAATCCTCCAATGAAACCAACGACCCAAAATTCAAATCTAATACATAATTAAAAAATTTACTAAAACAGTAGACAAATAAGTAACAATTAAAAAGATACAACAAAATGAATCAATCAAGTATTAAATTATATATAATTAAAAAAATACTTACCCAATCCTCATATAAACCTAACAACCTAAAATTAAGACTCAATACACAAAGAAAATAGTATTACCCAGTGAAACAAACAGATAACAGATAAAATATGACATAAGAAATTCATCAATTAATGTTTATCAATATGTAATTACAGTCCAACAGACATTGGCCTACATTTGAGGGCTACTAGAGTCACTATTCTAACTCCAGTCCAACAAGTGGTTAGGGAAAGTGCATACAGTTGGGGGGGGGCAGATTTATTATTCTGACTCCAGTTTAACAAACACTGTGGGAAGTGCATATTTTGGGGAGAGGGGAACATTTGATTTACTAATCTGACGTCCATCCAACAAACACTGAGGGAAGTGCATACAAGAGGGGGCAGTAAACTCATTATTAAAACACCAGTCCAATAAACACTGGGGAAAAGGCACATATTGGTGGGAGAAAGATTCAAATTTACTCATCTTAACTCCAGTTTTACAAACATTGGGGAAAGTGCATAAAATGAGAGAGTGGGTTTAAATTCAATTTCCTAACTCCCATCCAACAAACATTGAGGAAAAACATGCATGTGTCAGTGTGGAAATCAGGTTTATGAGCAGTTAGGTTAGAATGCCTCTCTATCCCAAATCCTGAGTGCCATCTATGTGACTATGAACACATTTTTATCATCCTAGATAAGAACTCAGATTGGTGGGGGGGGGTCCAACTTAATATTGTAATATCAAACATCAAGGAAAGTGCATGTATTTCAGTTGATACATTCACTAAACTCAAGTAATATAACTATCAATTAAACAATATTTTTAAAAACACATTATTATAATTTGTGTTTTTTAAAAACATCTATATTTAGAAAAATTATAAATTAATGAAACCTTACATTTTAAAGTAGGTTGTTGGGTTTATTGTGAAATTAGGTGGGAAATCTTTTAAATAAACTATTAATAAATTGGAAAAAACTGATTAATATATTCATTATGCGTCTTCCTGCACAAAAACAATCACAAGAGGCATTTTCCTCTCTATATGTGTGCTGCAGGATGCAGCACACATGGACAGACGAAAAAGCAGAGCGAAATAAACATATTTATCCTCGTTACGTATGCTCTGGGGAGTTGTAAGGTTTTGGTGCTGCCCCAGTTTTACGTGATTAAGTAAATCTGGGGCAGCGTCAAAATCCAAGTGTGCTGTGTGGGAAAACCCACCGCAACACCCATGGAACGCCTCCTTGACGCAGAGTAAGGCAAGGCAGTGACTGCGCTGCTTTGTCTTACTCCATATCTATGAGGCTTTGTCATCTCATACATATGATTAAGAGGCTTACACCACCAAAACGCCAAAACAAAGTCTCTCATAAATAAACCCCTCAGTTTGTAAGTTCAGTCCACAATATCCAAAATGGTTATCAAGAGCTCCAATCAGATGCCAGTTGATAGTGTCTTTATAATGATTGAAGACTTCTGTAGCATGCACAACTTGCAGTTGGCAAGCTGAGAAGGAAGTGGCCATTTCTCATGGAAAGCAACTTGAATTTATTTGAGCAAATAAGGCGATAAAATGGACCCCCAAGTAGAGACAGAAAAAGGATTAAGGCAAGAATTTGTCTAGAAGAAAATATTGCAAGTAAAATTACTCCGCTTTTACAAGAACCCTTGAAACTAATGCAGCAATTGGCTTGTGATGGAAACAGAAAGTTCAATGTTACAATAATCAATCATTTTTCCCATGCTGTTAGGCCATCATTGGCAAAAAATCCTTGGCTGAGATAGAAAAACAGAGCTAGACGTGCCTTGGAAGTGTGCTAAAAAGTAACAAAGCAAGGGGCATATTCACAAGGAGCTTCGCCGAATTAACGTCACTTTATCGCAGCCAAAGGTGCCGATCACGATCCGGTAAAAAATGTCCCCGTACGACTCGTATCGGGTCTTTTTACCGTACGAATCGTACAAGTGCCGTACGAACTGGCAATCACGATTCGCATGGTAAAAAGTCCATACGAACCGCACTGGGAATAGTTCCCCACACGTCCTCGGGTCGGAAAATGTGTCCGACACGTCCTCGTACGATTCACCGTACAAACGTGAAAGGTGAACTCCGACCGGGGAATCACGATCCATCCCGGGCGTCCGAATGTACAACCGTATGGTGAAAAGACCGTCCGCACCGAACTCCCATAACAACCATGGAGACGTCCAAACAGGTGCCCGGTACGTGCCGTACCCCCCCCCGCAGGTATGCGCCGACCCCCCCCCCGCCCCCATAGGTACGCGCCGACCCCCCCCCCAGCCCCCGTATGTACGCGCCGACCCCCCCCCCCAGCCCCCGTATGTACGCGCCGACCCCCCCTGTGTGTACACCCGTGTACGGTGCGTACCCCCCCGTGTACGATCGAGTCGGACCCCCCCCCGGAGAGGGGAGAGGGGAGAGGGGAGAGGGGAGAGGGAGAGGGGAGAGGGGAGAGGGGAGAGGGAGAGGGAGAGGGAGAGGGGAGAGGGAGAGGGAGAGGGAGAGGGGAGAGGGAGAGGGGAGAGGGGAGAGGGGAGAGGGAGAGGGAGAGGGAGAGGGAGAGGGAGAGGGAGAGGGAGAGGGAGAGGGAGAGGGAGAGGGAGAGGGAGAGGGAGAGGGGAGAGGGGAGAGGGGAGAGGGGAGAGGGGAGAGGGGAGAGGGGAGAGGGGAGAGGGGAGAGGGGAGAGGGGAGAGGGAGAGGGAGAGGGAGAGGGAGAGGGAGAGGGAGAGGGAGAGGGAGAGGGAGAGGGAGAGGGAGAGGGAGAGGGAGAGGGAGAGGGGAGAGGGGAGAGGGAGAGGGGAGAGGGAGAGGGAGAGGGAGAGGGAGAGGGAGAGGGAGAGGGAGAGGGAGAGGGAGAGGGAGAGGGAAAGGGAGAGGGAGAGGGAGAGGGAGAGGGAGAGGGAGAGGGAGAGGGAGAGGGAGAGGGAGAGGGAGAGGGAGAGAGACCACGTACCGGTATGTAGAGCAGTACACCAGGACACACATCTGAGTCAGAACCGTCATCTGAAACAGAATCCAGACTGGCACAGTACACACACTTGCACAAGACAACAGCAACTGCCCGCCCATGCACACCCAGGCAGAGGCATCACAAAGGCACCCGCCGCCCACGGAGCATGCCTACCCATGCACACCCAGGCCTCACTGCCCACCTTCCGCCACCGGCGTATAGACTGGATGTCCCACCACGTGCCACTGCAAGCCACAAGACTATGACCCATGGACATGCACTCTCCACACCATGCAGCCACGCTCCGCAGGCCAACAGGTCTCCCGTTTGGTGCTGGGTCATGAATACTCCATGGCAGAGGACATACCAGTGCACCCGGCAACATCGCAGGCTGCACACCCGCTCAGTTTTGATTTGTTCAGCATTACGTACATCAATTGTGTGTCTTTTGCACACACAATCAGCCCAATGGGTGCCACTAAGTCTGTGACCTGGAAGCGAGGCCACGTGGCGGGAGGCCCGCACTGCCCGCTGGCTCTGGCCTACACTGCGGTCCAGCAGGGCACACAAAACCTGAGTTGCCCGGACCGCCCGGACGGGGCATCGTCGCAGGGTGCCCACCCACTCAGCAGTTTAAGGTGCCACTGACTCAGTGCACCCAAAGTCACCATCCCGTGGCGGGGTGCCTGTTGCCTGCTGCAATGCGCCGGGTGCAACTAACCCTGTGCCACCCATCAGCGCCACGTGGTGGTCGGCCTATGCCGAACGCAGGACTGGGTTGCCATTAACCCTGTGTGCAACAAAACTCTTGGGCCCCTCATGATTGGGAACCGTGGTGTCCGTGTCACCACGGGCAGAGGAGAATGTGATGTCGTCGGCCCCTTATGTTGGCGGAGTCACATGGCCTGTGACACCTGTGCCGGATGGGTGTGGTGTGCATGCTAACCTGCCCTCAGGGAGTGGCTGTGACATGCTGACAACTAGACCAGTGACCTGCACACCACCAGCGAGTATGCCTGCAACGGGTAGCAATGATGGCGCCACCTCTGAGCGTAAGCGGAGTGGTCTGGCCTGCCGTATGCCGGACCAGCACAGGGCTTGCCACAATGACACGTGGGCTCTGGGTGTGGTTCAGTCCATGTCCGGAAATGGAAGTGAGTGATGCGTGTGTCCCTGTTGTAGTGTCCACAGGATTGGTACACAAAATGCAATGTAGCACCATCTGACTGGCATTATTATTATTATTATTATTTAAGGTTTTGTAGAGCGCGTAGTAACCCTAGAGCATCCCAGCGCTAGAACCTGAACTCAAGGGGGGTCAGCGGTGGAGGGGGTTAAGGGTCAGGGAAGAGAAGAGTCTTCAGTGCCTTCCTAAACTGAAGGAGATTGGGTTCAGTTCTCAGTCTCCGGGGGAGGTTGTTCCAGTGTTTGGCCGTGTGGACCGAGAAGCGGCGGTCTCCGGACCTGGCTTTATTAACTCTGGGGACTGTGATGAGGTTCTCTCCGCTGGAACGGAGGGCCCTTTTCGTTGTAGGGGATGATGAATTCCTTGAGGAGGGGAGGGCCGTTGTTATAAAGAGTTTTGTGGGCCAGACAGAGGGCCTTGAAAGCAACCCTTTCTCTGACTGGGAGCCAATGGAGAAGCTTGAGGGCTGGCTTTGCCGATGATCTGGCGGGGGTGTCAGTGAGTAGGCGGGCCGCGGCGTTTTGAATTTTCTGCAGGGTGTTGAGAGTGGCTTCAGGAGCGCCCAGATAGATTGCGTTGCAGTAGTCAAGCCTTGCCAGGATAAGGCCCTGAATCAAAAGTTTCTTGGCGGTCGCGGGGAGCAGGGGGAAGATCTTTCTACAGGCATCCCACAGGATGAGCATCATTGACGCGAGGGTAATCACTGCCCCTACATTCATCCACACATGCATACATGACTGATGAAAGACGTGACATAGCAGTGTGTCAATGGATGTTTATTGCACATCCAGTGCAGTTATGCAGCTGGAGCGGCTCAGGGCAATGCCCAGCACACTACACAATATGGGCCCGAGGAGGGCCAGCCAGAGTCCATCCAGGGATGACAAGTCCTTCTGAAGGAAGGGTACAGTCCGCAGCATGGTCGCCGTGTCATTGGTCACCAATCCGGAAGTGGCAGTCCATGTCGCTGTCCAAGGTGAGTGCATCGGAGTGTGTCGTGGGTCAGTGTAAGGTCATGAGGCCATATGCGGACCAAGCAGAAACAGGCCAGGTGGTGGTAATGAATGCTAGTGCCTGGTCCTTCTGACCACAGTCCCATCCGCGTCCTCGTCCCCGGGTGTGTGCCC
The DNA here is from genome assembly GCF_964204655.1 of Triturus cristatus. NCBI lineage: Eukaryota > Metazoa > Chordata > Amphibia > Caudata > Salamandridae > Triturus > Triturus cristatus. The sequence goes on from NC_140582.1 coordinate 505,781,256, forward strand.
TGCCCCACCTGTGGGTGTTGACACATCAGGGGCCTGAGTGGATCCGGCTGCCACACTCGGTGGCACTGACACACCAGGGGGCGGGGATGTGGATGGTGTGGGGGCAGTAGCATTCATCTGCAACGCGCCTTGTGGCGGCAATGCCATGGTGGAGGTCAGTAGGGCATGAAAGATCCCAGCTACATTTCGATGATGTGCAGTGGTGGCTGCCATCCTTTCCGCCTCCATCCGCACCATGTCCTCCATGAGCCTCCGTATGTGTGCCAGCTCACAGCTGGCATCGCTGGAGCCACTCTGAGCGGACAGGTGTTCTTCTCTCCGCGTCATGACTCCAGCGATGTCAGTCAGGGCACCCTGGAGACCATGGGGCAGACGTAGACACCCAAGGATGGGGTCCAGTTTGGCAGCCATGATGCCGAACCCACCAGCACCTGCTCAGCCATCTCCATTTGGCACTCCAGCACACAGCGTTGGAAGGCCATGTGTTGTTCTTGGAGGTCTCGGGAGGGTGCCGGGGCTGTGGGTGCCTCTTGCTGGGTGGCTTGGGTGTTGGGTGGTGTCTCATCGATGTAGCTGGGCTGCCCTGAGCCTGGAGGTGAGTGGCGGATGAGGTCAATGATGTCTTGGATGGTTTGGGTGTTGATGCGGGCGTTGTCCTCCTTGTCATCCGTGAAGAGTGGCTGGGACTGCTCTGCAGGAGGTGTTGATGGTGCCCCTGTGATGTGAAGAGGAGATGGTGTATTACAATGTGTCCACATGTGTGTAGACGCATGGTACATGTTGACATTCAGACAGCATGGCATTGTACATTGTGACAGTCTGTAGATCTGTGCGACGACCCAGAGTCATTGTGGGTGTGCACTGTGCTCTGCTTGATTGTGCATGTGTGCCATTGTGACCATCTCCACCTGTCCCCCCAGTACCTGGTGGTCACTCACACTGTTGCGGTTGTGTTGTGTCCTGTCGAGCAGTGTCCGGTCCCCCGACTCCGTCCACAGTCTCCACACTGATGACTGTCGACACCAGCTCCTCCATGTCATCCAGCTCCAGCTGTGGCACTGGATCTCCACCTCCAGTCTGCATTGCTGCCTTCTGGTTGACGGAGAGTTTCTCCTTGGTCTTCCGCTTGATGTCATTCCATCGCCTCTTGACCTCATCCATTGTCCTCTTGTGCTCTCCGACGGCATTCTCCTTGTCGACTATGTCCCGCCATATTGCAGTTTTGTCGCCCAGTGACACTTTGGAGGTGACGCAAAGTTGTTGATGGTGTTCCATCACCTCTGTGACTATGATCCTGTTCGCCTGCGGACTGAACTTTGTCTTCCTTGTCTTCTTGTCCTTCCCTTTCCCCGAGCACCCAAGCTGGTCGTCTGGGGTGCTTTTGGGGTTGCGCTCGTCCTCTGCGCCTGCTCTGGCTGCCTCCATGGTGCTTGGGTGTAGGTCAGTTTGTGTGTGGGTGTTTTTTCTGCTTTTATGGAGATTTTTCCCACCCGCCAGGTGTGTGTTGCAGGCCTGGCGCTGCTTATCGCTGATTTCCTCATCCCGCTTTGGCCCATCGCAGGTTTTTTGGTGTTTTGGTTTGTGTTTTTATCTCCATCGAGGTGGTTTTATTGCAGACATTGTCCGTGGTTTCGGGAGACTATCGCATGCTACCGCCTTGTTGTGAATACCAGGTTGTCACGGGGTTATTTTCTCGCGATGGGATGCGATATTGAAAGTTACATTACTCTACTCTTGCAGTAGTTATCACACGTTCTTGTGAATATACCCCCAAGTGTGGTGAAATGTCGAGTTGTAGATTGCTTGGAGAACTGCACTCGATCTACGTTTCAATTTAAGAAGCTTATGCAAGAAAAAAATCAGTGAGCTGAACAGGTAATTGTTAGAGGTCTATGTAGAACAATGCATCCGTTAAACCTTTGAGAATATATAAGTGCAGTGAGGGAGGGGTCTTGACTAGCAAGAAAAAGGGGATGTATGAAGGGGTAGCCCTATTTATTGAGTATGTCACCAGAAAGGAGGTGTTATCAATTCACAATGTGGAAGCTGTCCAGGAAGGACAGCTTCCACTTTGTGAATGTGGGATATCATTTTAAGGTATGGGTAAAGTTTGCAATTTCCCAAGGCTCCAACTTCCAAGAGGCCCCTCAGGAAAGTGAACCATTTCTGTATTTGACCACTGTCTATTATATTTATGCATCTAAACCTTTCTCCCTCTCTACCTACCTTTACCCCTGACTCTGCCTCACTATCCAGTGCCATTTTACGGAATTTTGGGGTACCAGGGTAGACCCTGTTAAAGTTTAACATATAATTTAGTATAGATGTGCATCATGCAGGATTGAATTATCTGGAAATGGTTAATAAAAATTCAAATTTGTTCTGCTCCGGGGTCCATAAAATATGTCTTGCCTGGGGCTATCAAAATACTTAAGTTGACACTGAATACAAGCATCAGGAGAGCATGCTATGGTCCAGGTAACAGATGCATGTTGCCGCCCTAGTTCCATGCTCAAAATTTCCTTTTTTATTGTAATTGCAGTCCATCTTTCTTTAACAGACATAGGAGCATATTTACAAAAATATTTCCCAGCACAAAGCTACACCTATTTTGGCAGTGCCGTGCTCCGACATTTTTAAAACGCAGGGATGCGCCATGTCACAAGAAGATAGCGCACCCCTGTGTTTCTCGTAGCGCTGGCACAAAATAAGCAGTCTAGCACCAGTGCCAGTGCAGGCACCCTGCCACCATGTAGCAAGGGTGCCTGCGCTGCAGGGGCGATTGCTTATGTGCAGTAAGGGACGCCTTCCGGCACATAAACAATCAATAATGGCCATTTGTTCTATCTCCAGTTTGAGCAATTTTATCGATGAAACTTGGTAAAATACAACTTGATCTCATTTCTCTCTCTCTCTTTTGGGAGATTCACCTATACCATTGTTTTTCCCCTCACCGCTGAGAGGTGGGACTGTGTGAAGAGTATCAAAAAATGGGATAGGGGGATTTCTGTGACCTAGCCTAAGAGTGCATGAGATTAAGGTGCAATAAAGGGGGCGTCTTCCCTTTATACTTAATCAAGTTTTTTATAACATCCGAAAACGTGTGGTTTTGTATTGTCTTGTATTTGGATTTATGTTATGTGTTTGTCATTTCAGAAACACATGAGTGTTTCTACACAGAAAGTGGCAAGCAAAGTCATTGTATATAGTAATATTTTTTTTGTTAAACACACATATCCCTTTGAATATTTGGAGAGTGGGCAGACAACGGGATTTGCATAAAACGGGATTGCTAGTCCTGAGGAAGGCCACACAATCCATTATAGGCAGCAGTACAGGCCGAAACATGTCTACATAGAAGCAGTATAGGAGAGAAAAGGGGTCCTAACTATACCCTAGACCATCTCAATTTTTTTACTTTTAATCCTATCCAGGGAGCCCATGAATAAAGATTTGGAAGGTTATCTCTGACTTAGTTTAACACTCACATAATCACTGTCTGTTTGAATGTAACTTACTGTTTGGATCCCTACACATTTATGTTTGTTTTGTCTTCCCCTTCCCTTTGCTCCACCTGCGCAGGGATGTTGTAGCACCCCTATGATGAAGCATGCCACTACTTAGTGGGTGAGGGCAATTTTAAAACAACCCCACATTTTCCAAGAGAGGGGTGGAATTTTAGACACCTACCTCTTCCTCCTTTTCCTCGTTTTGTGGTTATAGCGTGTGCATGACAGGGAGGATGGAAAAGGAGCAACACCTCTCTCCCCTTCTTATGTGTGTGATGATGTTGCGGTGGAACACCCACAGCAACACCCATTGCACGCCCCTTTGCCGCAGAGGACTTCAGCAGAAAGGGGCATATTTACAAGGTGGCGTTAAGCCACGTTAAGTGGCTTGATGCCACCTTGTAAATTAGGGAAATGGCGCTTTGCCATCGGAGTGTCAAAAAAAGTGACGCTGCTGTGTCGATAGGGGCTTGTAAATATGCACCACAGACTGTAATTATAGAATTTTATAAATGCTGTGAGGAAGATGTTCTATTCCTATAATCTTCCATCACTGCATTTGCAGCCTTCGGTGGGATTCACTGAAGGAAAAATGCCTAATTAATATACATGAGACAGAGGCCCATATTTATAATAGTGTTGTGTCACCCTTACGCCACGCAATCAGATTTATCAAGTCACTCAAGGCCACCTTGCGCTGCCCTTCATGGCATGATAAATCTGGAGTAACACAAGACAGTTCAAATCGCTGTGTTGCATTACTCTAGCCCAAGTGAGGCATTCCACCTTCCATGGTCCTTTATAGCTTGACAAATCTGGAGTAACGCAAGACCGGTCAAATCGCTGCATTGAGTAACTCTGCCCCAAGGAGGCGTTCCATGGGTGGAGCGTGTGTGTTCCCACGCATCTACCCATGGATTTCGGTGCATTCCCAGATTTACCAATTCCATCTTGGAATGCGTCAAAATGCAACGCCTCCCCAGGGGAGGCGTTAGGAGGAGAAATATCATTATTTCTCCTCATTGTTTCCTCTTTCTATGTGTGCTGTATTCTTCAGCACACATAAAAAGAGGAAAATGCCTCTCAGGATTTGTGCAGGAAAGGACCCTTCTGCACAAAAACAGTGCAAGGGTGCCTGTGTTGGAGCTAGGCAGTCAAAAGTGGGCCAGTGCAAGGAAAGGAAAGGAATGCGCGATATGATGTTAAACACAGCACAATCCTGCCCTTTTCCTTTCACACAGCGCAGCAAGTTGGCTTGTTGGGCTGCGCTGTGTGAAAGTATGATGAAAATGCCCCAGAATTTTCTACAGGATGGGTATTTTGCACTGTTACGGATAAGTGCATCTCTTGCACCACTTGTTGTATCCGCTGTATGGATTAGTATATCCTCAGGTTGCATTGCAGATGCTTTGTAAAAATGTGTCTGGGATGATAATCAATCATAGTACACCTTTATAATACCACAAGCTGCTATATTTTGTAGACAGGAAGTAACAAACAAAATTCCTTGAGGTAAACACTTCCTGCATACTTATATATTAATCAGGCCCACAACATTCTAAGACCTCATTAATGAGGAAATGGTGTAGGGCAGTGCTACAGATCTACTTTCTGTGCTGCCCTACGCCAAAGTGAAAGGGCAGGAATGCACCATATTTATGAAATGCGGGGCATTCCTGTCCTTTCTCCCTGTGCTGTTTTTATGCGGGAAGAGGCACCTTCCTGCACAAAAACAATCCTGAGAGGCACTTTCCCCTTTCTACGTGTGCTGCAGAATGAATGGAAAGAGGAAAATATGAGGAGAAATAAAAATATTTCCCCTCATTACGCATGCTCTGGGGAGGTGTAAGATTTTGCCGCTGCCCCAGTTTTACGTCATTAAGTAAATATAGGGCAGCATCAAAATCCATGGGTGCTGCGTGGGAAAACCCACCGCAATAACCATGGAGGGGAACAGCCATTACAACGTGGTTTTTACCACGCGCAGCTTTTACATCGCATGCGTTACAACGCATGCGATGTTACAACGCAATGCCATTACAACGCAAGTCTTTACATCGACTTGCGCTAGATGGCGTGCTAACATTACAAATAGTGTAGTTTACTATCCCAACACCTTCCCTACTGTTACGTGGACTGGAGTTGGAATAGCAAATTACACTTTTCTAATGTTAGCACGCCATCTAGTGCAAGTCGATGTAAAGACTTGCGTTGTAATGGCATAGCGTTGTAACATCGCATGCGTTTTAACGCTTGCGATGTAACTGCACGCCTTGTAATGACACGCGTTGTAATGTCATACATCCCCCATGGAATGCCTCCTTGATGGAGAGTGAGGCAAGTGACTTGCACTGCTTTGTCTTACTGCATCTCTATGATGCCATGTAAAGCCAGGCATAGCCACGCATACTGCCTTTGCGTCGCCTCATAGGTATGATTGAGAGGCTTGTACTGCTGGAGCGTCAAAAAAAGTGATGCTTCAGCAGGTCAAGCCTCTCATAGATAAGCTCCCTAGTGTATAAGCTTTTTTCTAACATTTTGTGATCTCTTTTTCATTCCTTTTATATGCAGTTAGTGACATGACAGCATTTCCTGTTTGCATTTTTTTTTATCACAGTCAGCAATATTGTACTAAGAATCATAATACCAATTACTAAGCCTTTGAATTTACGACCAATTTCTAACTGCATAAGTGCAGAAAATGTTCCTTAAATATCCATGCAAATTAAAACTCTCTGAAATTGACATTACAGCTAGAGGCCTTCATGAAATGGTGGAATGTGCTTCCACTCACAAAGAGTTTGACACTTGCAACTACCTCCCAGCTTTGCATATTTTCTCCATCAAAAGAGGACTTTTGCTTACCTTCACATCACACTTCGTGACTTTGTCCACTAATTTACATTTTGTTCAACACATAAGTATCCCTTCACTCTAAAAACTGTACTGTTTTACTCAAATAATTGTTGGCAAATCAAATAAGTGCACAATTAAGTAGAAAATAGGTCGCCAGCCTATGAAATATTTAAGCAATCACATTTTGTTTAAAAAGTTCCAGATGAAAGCTTTAGCAGGTTATGAATAAATCAGGCGCTGCTTTCTATCTCATTGCCTTCACGTCTGTTTAAACAACAATTCTAATTACAACCTCAAATATCACTGTCCAGGGTGCATGGAAAGGCAGCGCCCATTCCCCCGTGTAGTGAAATGTTTGCATCAGTCCTGTTCTTTCCTTCAAAGTGAGTGTCTGCTGCTTATCAAGAGATGTAAAAAGTATTTATTTCATCCGAACTTCTGTGTTTTTAGTTGCAAACTGAGTTTAGAATTTCTGCAAATAATGAATGTTGTCATGATGTAAGTATGGAACTTGGGAAAGTGAAAAGAAGATATGTTCTAATATGTGTCTGTCTAAACGAATGAAGTTTAGAGGGGGCCCTTTGGCTAAAGCCTTCGGCTTTTGCTGCAATATTATTATTTCAATGCAAGAACCTTTCCTATGACTACTCGTTGGTAGAGATCCATTCATGCATCCACAGATGCACTCGTCTATTCATCCACTCATGCACTCTTCCATTTCTCATCCATTATTCACTAATTATTCATGCAGTTTGTCACTCACTCATTCATCGATCAGTGCACTCACCCAGCCTTCCCGTTTTGGAATCTTTCTCACAAACACCTACTGGCATCCACGTGTAGAAACTCACCAGTCAATGAAGAAGAATGTTCTCTTAAGAAACAGACATCACTATTGGCTTTGCCAATCACATTTATAGAAGTTTCTGTAGCAAGGTTTCCAGCAGTGGTTTGTGGTCTAGTGGTTGTTTACAGAATTGCAGTTGGCAGAGAAGACCATGTAGTGTTCTAGCAAATCTCAAAGAACCAGTAGGAAATGGTGGAGCTCTCACCAAGAACCTGCAAACAGAAACCTCACCTTGAGCAGACCAGCAACAAAGGTCCACCAGCAGATATAAACCAACGCCACACTTAGGAACATATTTACAAGCCCCTATCGCCACCCCAATGTCATTTTTTCTGACGTTGTAGTGGTGATAGGGGCGTCGCCTTATTCACAAGGCCTTGTGAATAAGGCCCTCTTTCATGCTATACTTCGCGTGAAAGGGGTGGGCAATGGGTGTTGCGGTGGGTGTTCCACTGCAACACCAATTGATTTTGATGCTGCCCAGTGCTTTAAATGGGCCGGTACTCTCAGGTACTGAGTACCGGCACTTTTTTATTTTGAGAGGGAGAGTACCGGCACTTCTCAAGAGTGACGTAATACTTTTAATTGGAGAGTACCGGCACTTCTCAGAAACAAGCAGGTACTCTGGTATAGAGTACCTGCACTTCTATTTTTCCATTTCAAGCACTGATGCTCCCCCATATTTACAAGGGCGGCGTAAATATGGGGCTGCGCCAAAATTAAGACCAGGGAAAACCTGGTCCTAAACAGGCGCAATGAGGAGAAATGTTTCATTTCTCCTCGTTTTTGCTGTTTCTATGTGTGCTGCATTGTGCAGCACACATAGAAACATCAAAAGGCCATTGTTTATGTGCAGGAAGGGTCACCTATAATAAAATAAAATGACGTTTCGCAACTTCTATGTGTGCTGAATTAAGCAACACAAATGCCATGTCAGATTGTTTATGGGCAGGAAGGGACACCTTCCTGCACATAAACAATCTCCCACTACAACGAAGGCACCCTTGCACTATGGTGCAAGTCTGTCTGCGTTGGAGCTAGGCTGCTAAAATTAGCGCCAGCACCGGGTTTAAATGCAGGGCTGCATCATATCCTTGTAAATACAGTGCAGCCCTGCATTTTGGAAGTGGCGGAGTGCGGCGCTAGGCCAAGGTGGCTAACGTCACGCTCCGCCTCTTCCTTGTAAATATGCCCCTTAGATGCATAGGAAAAAGACATGCACAAGCCTGCCCTGGAATATTGGAGCAGCACTAATACAGATAAAAAATATTGGAGGAACAGTGCCTCAAATATGTAGCATGATTATATAATTACTTGTACTCATGATCACAGATGAGTACTCTATGTATTGTCCTCATTTAAAATTAAAATCCAAATGATTTTTTTTTTTAAAGTTTGTAAATAGGCATTAATCCAAAAAAAAGCTTTTTCAAACAACTTAATTTCACAGGCTAGGATAAGTCGACTTTTCCGTTTATACTCTGATGGGAAGAATCGGAAAAGTAGTGCAGGCTATGTTCACCAGATCGTGACTGATCTCTACAGATCTATCCAAGTTATAACAGTTCATCAAATCTTTATTTCGGTCACTATGGACCATAAAAGATACAGAGAAATACAATATCAAATTAGCAATAAAACATGAGCAATAGTAATTTCATGATAAAATAAACACTTTATAGGTGTAATGTTATCTAGCATAACATAAACAATAAAAACTCATAAAAACAATCGTAAAAACATTTAAAATGTAGTGTTATCTAGACATGAGGCGATTGCGAATAAACCATGCTGTAGTTAAAAATTTGGCTACGGCACATACAGTAGGGGCAGACAGATCAGATTTTAAGATTCTATATGCAGGACGGTATTCCTTAAAGCCTAAGTTCCTGAGGAGGGGCACAAGCCAATATTTACGTGGGTTGTTATCTGCAGGACAGAAAAAGATCATATGTAAGTCGTCTTCTCTCATAAGAGGGCAAGCCTGGCAATTAGGTGTAGTCTGCGTTTTAAGCCAGTGCTCTGTGTAAGCCCTCAGCGGGAGTGTTCCATAGCGCCACTGCAAGTACAGTTTACTTGTAAATCGGCGCAAGTTATAAAGATAATAGGGAATCAACTGGAAGAGAGTCGCTGTCGACATGCACTCATGTACCATAGCCATCAATGGAGCCTTCAGTGAGGGCGACATTTCACACAGTGTGGAGTGTTTTGTGACATTTGGAACATCAGCTATTCTAACATATTTTTAAATGTCTTAAATTATAATAAAATTTGATCAAATGTATGCAATCTATTTCTAACCAAGACTAATACATTTTCCATTGCATACATTTTTTAACTGTTCGTCCACCACAGAAGCAGAAGCGAGTTTTCAAAATTGTGCAATGATGAGCCTGGCAGTCAGCGACAAATACATGATTATTTGCCTACCAAAGTCGTGAGGAGGTAGCTACAACCCTCACCTGGTTCCCCCAAGTAACAAGATAGTGGAATTTAATAGGGGGCCTCTACCCCTATACAGGAGTGAAGAAGTGTGGCTCAATGGTTAGAGCGGCAGACCCTGATGCAGAGGTCTGGCCTGGGATCAGGGTTCAATTCCTACCTCGGCGGCTCTTGGATTCAATTTCCCCGGACCTGATAATTCTCGCCTCGGTGCCTATTCTAATCATGGGTCCCACTGTGCAACTCTGGGCAATAGCTTGCTTAATCTCCACAACGGCCCCCACAGCGCTAGGATGCCTGGCTTCACCTTGAGGGTGCCCAGGAGTGGATATCTCACAGGAAAACCAGGAAGGGTTCCACAGCGGTATGAATACAGCGCTACGAGACCCCTGGGTAGAAGTGCGCTATATAAGTACAAATACATTTACACATATATAGGCCATTATTTCCCATCAATAAGATTGATGGGAATACAGGACCCCCACATGTGTGCCAGGCTTGCTGATGCCCTTCCACCATAAGTCAGAGCTACCAAACATTGACTTCTAGAGGATCAGGTAAAGTACCATCTGGTTTTCATTTTGTAGGCCTTGCCCTTGTGGTAAGTATAAATGGATGATGTAGCTACTCTGGTTCATATGTTTGACCATTTGTCATCCAATATTTCAACATTTAGTCCCTCTCCCAGTTTAACATGTATGTGTATTTTCTGAGCAGCTGTAAGATATCGATGAGGCTCTTTTTGCTTATTATAAAATAGATATTTGAGTCGAGTGTTTTTTGTACTTTCCAGTTGTTTAACCCTACTAGTATTTGCCAGTGGAGAAGTTGTGTAAGGCAAAAATCTTGCTCCTGGTGCAGGCCAAAAATATTGAGCGAGCATGCTCTGTTCAGTAGTTGACCATTTACAAATAGGTCACCTAATAGTGGGGGTGTTCTATGCACTCCATCTGCAAAATCTGTCATCCATCATGCTATGGTAAGTAATCCAGATTCAAGTCTATGGGTGCTAATGGGGAGGGAAAGTTTATTGAATTGCTTCTTCTAGATAACAAATTCTAGTAATCAAGAAGAGGCAATACTGATGCGAGATAGGAAGTCCATGCTGTTCTATGCCTGTGGAACAGCCATTGAATGTGCTGAAGAGGAACGAGGGAGTGAATGTCCAAGGATGGCCCTTGGCTTTGTAGGGGCAGAGTGGTTCAACTCCAAGCCTGGGTGCAGCAGGGAGACACAAATATAGTGTTCAATTTTGGGGAGGGCAGGTCTGTTATCTACTGTGCATTTGTCAGGAAGCGGGACCGCGAGTTCCAACGTCTTTGTTTTTATTGGTCATCAATGTGGGTCCAGGTTAGGACTCTTTTTGTATTAAGGGAGAGTAGTATACTCAGTGTGTCATTCTCCTTACAGGTACACAGCTAGAAGTATGAACAGCTTTTGTTAATACTGATGGAGACACATTGGTAAGTGCATGTATGTACATTGAAGGATGAAGTAACTGCACAGATTAGTGTTTGTGCAAATTTAGGGTATGGTAATAGTAATTGTCCATCTCACCACTTTTCAGATGACACTACGAAAAATAGTTTTTTTGCTGGCAAACTCCTTCCGGGCTCATAGGAGTAGATTTATTCTTGTGAATATCCAACCACCAAGGGAGAGTTCCCCGAGAGCATGGTGGCTCACACATTTTGTTATATCCTACTAAGTTGTATTTGCATGTACTCCTGCCCTGCTGCTCCTAGCTGCTCAGCCAGAGTGACAGATGGTGATGGAATGTTGGTGTGGCTGTGATGCGTGGAATGCCTGGGTGCCTGAGTGGATGTGTGTATGACAATTGGAGATGGGCTGAGCAGCTAGGCAGGCTGCTCCTGGTGGGGCTGGTGTAGGAGATGTAGGAGCTGGAACCACACCTGTGCTGGCTGGACTAAAGACTGATGTAACCTGAACTGGAGACTGAATAAAGAAGACTTAAAAATACATCCTGGCTCCTGGTGTCTTCCTTTACTGGACACACCATATTTTGGCGACGAGCGGACCTGGACCCAAGTGTACTTAAGGATAGTACAGAAACCTAGAGACTACAAAGAAACAAAAGGAACCAGCAAAACTACAAGAAAAATAAGCATCTACATGAAGCAGAATGGAGTAAAAGGCAAGCCAGCCCCACCAGTGTCCATGTCATCGGACGGCTCCAACCACCGTGTGTGTCCTGCCTAAATTTGCTCCATGGATTTGACCACAGGTATGGTCTGTATGTTAGGGTATGCCTGATTTAAGTTTCACCCTACCACTTCCTTTAATATCTGCCGTTTGGATGTATCTACAGCGTAAAGGAGTTGTGGCTCTTCAAGATGTGAGTTATGGACTAACTCAGTGAAACTAATTCACAGGTGACACACAGGAGCGGTGGGGTTCTGCTAAGATTGGTGCTTTTATGGCACATAGAAAATACAAGTATGGTCTTTTAACAATGTGGAAATATTGTGCCTGGAAGTTGTCATACAAAGTGACATTTTCCTGGATATATTTTCTACAATTTGTCCTCATCCACATGATGTTACTACTTCAATTTGTCTTCACCCACAAGATAGCACAAACTAGTATTTGCTGTGTTGTTTGCCGCTATGCTGCATCAAGGTGTGGTCTGAGTCAAAATGGTCTTGGTGCTTGGGAGATAAATGGAATGACAGAGGATCAATATTTCTTCCACAAACTTGTATGAAACAGTACTCCTCACACTAGCTTGCAGCACTTTCATGGCACATCTGTCTATTTTTTTATCTGCAAAAGAAATGTCACGTAAAATCTTTCATGCTGCCTACAGAGATTTATCTCCGTTTTGTTATTGTTTCTTGGATGCCTCAGGAGGTCAACAACGGTTAGGCTATTTTGGTTTGTTATTGTTTTCCTCAGCTGGGACTTGATTTCGCTGTTAAACCGTCTCATGGCGGTTTGAAAATATGGCTTTGAAGACATTTGGAAACCGGGGGCTCTACGTCTCAGTTATATTTCAACTGTGTCTAATTTCACTCGTGGATTTGAATTGATGACGGTCTGCGTGGGATCTATTAGTTAACTTTCGTAACAGTGACTGGGCAGTCACTTGTGGTCCTGTGTAAGTCGCCTTGCGCTTCAGATGTTGTTGTGTGTAAGTCGCCCTGCGCCTCACTGTGTGTACCCTCTATGTGGTCCATTTTGAGGTACACGTGTGTTTTTTGTGTTGGTTTACCCGTGTTGTCTGTATCTGGCCTCGGGTGTGAGCCGTGGGATGTGTCCACCCTTCTCTACGTTATTTTCCAAATATTTTTTGGGGGGAGAAGGATGGGGTTATTGCTTGCAATATTATTTATTATTGTTTGGTATTTATTATTGCTTGACTAGTTTATTCCTTCCCAAAGGTACACAGTCTTTCTACTCTGGTGAAGTTGCTATTTGCTTGGCTTCTCTGCGTTTTTACATTGTTAGTGATTTAATAATTACATGTCTTAATAATTTTCATGTTGCTTAATTGTATGATGCTGTATTTTAACCATCCTTTCTTGTCTTAATGGTTCTCTCTCTTGTGATGTTCTGTCTTTATTGCTGCATCCTTGAGCTTTGTACCATTACTCACTTTTACTCATTTCACCTGTTTAAAGTTCTTGCTTGTTATTACATATTTTTTTTTCTTTTGGACAAAAAGGCATAATGTTATACCCTACTAACTTGTGTTTGCATGTACTCCAGCCCTGCTGCTCCTAGCTGCTCAGCCAGAGTGACAGATGGTGAAGGAATGTTGGTGTGGCTGTGATGTGTGGAATGCCTGGGTGCATGTGTGGACGACAGCTGGAGATGGGCTGAGCAGCTAGGCAGGCTGCTCCTGGTGGGGCTAGTGTAGGAGATGTAGGAGCTGGTACCACACCAGTGCTGGCTGGACTAAAGACTGATGTAACCTGAACTGGAGACTGAATGAAGAAGACTTAAAATTACATCCTGGCTCCTGGTGTCTACCTTTACTGGACACAACACATTTGTATATATTTTATTCCACACCACACTAATAGGAATTTTCTTTTTTTTTAATAGGCTGTTGCTAGTCCCCTTTTTGTACTGAAGACCCTACTTGATGTATCTACAAACACATATACCCACAGGGTCGAAAAGGCGACGTGCAACCATCTCATGTCCAGGCTCAATATAGCGATTAATTTAGAAAATAGTGGTAGCTAGAGTGAAAGACCTGAAAAGGACAGAGAATTTATGTTATTGTCTTGTTTATATCTGAATTTGACAGGTCACTCATTTGCACTATATGTCATCACAGTCACCCACTGAATTGTCTTTGTATTTGTTATTGTGTTCTCTTTGTTATACAGCCCCTGTTGGAAAACGAGGCAGCATCTGTGAGGCCTGCACAAATAACATGACTACATTTGTCCTTCAATGGGAACCAAACACCCAATTGTAGCTCCTGACTCTCAGAGGGTAGCATTGCAGTGCAGTCTGAGGCTTACTCAAGGGAGATGGTGTGGGCTAGTAATCACCATTTGCAGGTGCGCAGAGATAACACTCAATAATTGATTGTCCAGTCTGTACTTTGCTTTATAAAAGTAAGAGTACATTTATTAAACACACACACTACTCAATACTATGCGCCGATTTACAAATATACATAAGCGGTTGGAATTACTTTGTGACATTGCATAACATCTCCACCCCTCCAGCAAGGGGGGGAGGGGGGTCTAGCACCACCACTCCCCTGTATGCACATCATCTTGCCCCCAATGCAGTTAGTTGAACATAACCTGGAGCGAGGACCCTGCACACTGGCACCATCCCAGTGGTGACCCACCCCATTATCTCAACAAGCATTTAAAATAGGTAACCCTGCCTTGGAGACACATAACCCTGACTGAGCATTTCCTACTGACTATGAAGTATACACCTCTACATCTTAAGGGCTAGCAGGAATGGGTTCTTCACCTAAGTGCAGCAGCAAGAATACATGTTTAAGCATCACTTTAGATTGACAGTACTCATCACATTTGTGGATCATTAGAATGCATTGCAATTACAACCCCTAAAGGCATCACAGATGAAATCAAAGGATTACGCATATACAGCCAGACACCCTAGCGGGAATGTCTGGCAACATAACCCCACTTTGCTTATGACATCACTTCACACAGGTACTTCACATTACACATGTGACTTTCAGTCCCTCTAAAAGAAATAACGTTAATAAATGCATTTTCTGGTGCAATTACACCTCTTCATCTCCATGGGATGCCCTTCTCCAGACATCCCCAACTCAGCCCTTCAACCATTAGCGCACTTCTCAATCCTCCTCCAGCTGTGGAACAAAAGTTCCAGCCCAAGAGGAGTTAACATGCTGGCTGAGCCCTTGAGGGGTTATTCTTTTCAAGTCCCCGGGAGACTTAGGAAGGGACTTTTCTTCGTGGTGCTGGGAGAGGCTGCATTGCTCCTGCAGCTCCCCCTTTCAACCTTGGACATGGGTGGCGGTCTACCTGGGGCCACCACAAGCAGAGAAAAATGCTGTTTGCCCTTGCAGGCCGGTCCAGGCCTGCAAGGCATTATGGGGCGATTCCTCCGGCTCTGTGAATATTAGATGAGCGGCTCTCCCGCTGTGCCAGGGAGAGCCGCGCTGGTGGTGCTGGCGGTCTTCCGCTGCGTTCTCACCTTGTTGGGGGACCCAGTCCCACTCAGACCCACAGGTGAGTGTTTCCTGCAGCTCGGGGAGCCCACCCCCGGCCGCTCTTCTTTTCGCGGGACTCGGTCCCACCTGGGACCCCGCATTGCCACCTCTTCTTTCCCTTGGACTTCTCCTGTCCCCGGGGGAGTGCAGCTGCACTCCCCCGGCCTCCTCCTTCTTCACAGGTCCCGAGGATGGGGTCCCAGGCCCCCAGGCACTCCGTCCCGGGGAGCGCGACGGCGTTCCCCAACCTCGGCTCTTCATCGGGATCCAGGGCGGGCTCCTGGTACCCCGCGCACACCTTCACGGGGAACGCGATGGTACTCCCCGGCTTGGCTTAGGGGTCCAGGGATGGGGTCCCAGGCCCCTTTAGACCTCTTCGCGTGGGGGGGCGCGACTACTCTCCCCAGCTTGCAACTTCGCGGGGGTGCGACGGCGCTCCCCCGCATCCATCTTTGGCGGGGGCCAGGGTGGGCACCTGTCGCCCTTGCAGGGCATATTCACAGGAAGCGCAATGGTGCACCCCAGCTTCCCTTCTGCTGTGGGCAGCCCCTGGGACCTGACCCACCGCGGGGGCTCATTTGGGACCAGCGGCGGAGCCCCGCACTCTTTGTCTTCGGTACATTTAAAGGTTAAAAGTTGCCTACCTTCTGGGGGGCATATCTCAGCCCCCAGGCGGCTGAGTTTGGTGAGCTTGGCCTCTTCTTGCTCCTGGTGGCGCACCCCAGCCACTGGGAGCACTTTCCTTTGCCCTCCTGGTCTCAATGAGGGTGCATTCAGCAGGGAGCTGTCTTCACTGGCTCCCTGCGCCAGCCTTTTGCCTGGCTCTCCTCCTGGGCCTCTCTTCTCCCTGCGCAGAGGCCCCTGCTTCTGCGCACTGGTCCTGGACTCTTCTCCTGGTGCTGTTCAAGATTCTGGAGCAGTCAGGGGGTTCCTCCTTCCAACTGCCCATTGTGCCAGGCTCCAGCACCCTCTGCCTCAGCAGACCACACCCCAGAGAGAGCTTCTTTTCCTGTGCAAGTTATTTTTAAGAAGTTGGGGAGGGGGCTGGCAGGAAGTCTCTGTTTGCCCTATCACACAGCGACACCTCACTTCTCTGCCCCTGCTCCCTCCTTCTTGCCCAGGCCCCAGGGTTGGTTCAAGATGGCCTCATCCAGGGTCTCCTGCCACATGGTCTCTGAAAGCCCCTTCCCTCCTCGCTGCCTTCCCTCCCTGGTGCAGCCTGGTGCCTGGCACCCAGTGATAGCTGCTGATGGATGAGCCTGTAGCCCCACCCATCTTCTCTTCATGGAGAGATCTTCGCTCTAGGAAGAAAGGTCATCAATCCAGGCTACTGAGGTCAGCCCCCAGCCAGGGCCTGGTTATGGCTGACTCAGAGAAATATGACAGCTCTGGATGACCCAAAAGCAGTACAAATATGACTTTGGACTCTGCAGAATACTTCTTCTCACACCCGTTACAGTGGACTTTAGTGCGTGTCTGGAATCTGTAGGCCTTAGGAAAGTTAATCTAGCCCATGGGCTCCACATCCCATAAGGGAATTATGAAGTGAAGAACACAGTAGCTGCGCAGTGGCCTGGTCAAGCCAGGGGGACACCAGTAAAATCCCCATGCAGTCTCATTCATGGTGAGTTCACTGTGGGTGAGTCCCAACTTATAAGGGCTCCCCCACAGTAAAAGCTCAACGATTAGGTGCTCAAAAAGCGAACAATCTGGTTGGCCCATAATGTCAGAACCACCTTCTAACAGCCCCTATTTTTACTTTCTGTATAAATTGTTTACACAATAAAACAAATTATTTAATAAATATATATTTTTGCTAAACCTCACTGTAGGTGTGGTTAATTCATAAATGTCCAGTAAAATCATTATTGATTGAGAAGGAAATGCTTTAGTTCTGAAAAAGTACCCTGTGGTACTTACTCAACGGAACCGCTTGTAGCTTTGTAACTATTAAAACAGGTTCCGAGGGTGACCCCACTGATCTTAATGATATCTACAAGATACAGCAGATTCCTGTCTTCTCTCCTGCACCAGTGTACAAACAGCAGCCACGCACCAATGCAGACACACTTCCGTCATGTTGCAAGGATGCCTGCATTGCAGGGATGATTTTTTTTTGTGCAAGAAGGGACACCTATCTGCAAAAAAACAGCAATTGATGGCATTTTCCTTTTTCTATGCGTGCTGCAGAATGCAGCACCCATAGACAGAAGGAAAAAACTAGGAGAAATAAAAGTATTTCTCCTTGTTGCGCCACTCCTACGCCTCCGGAGGCATGGGATTCTGATGCATTCCCAGCTTTACAATATGTCGTAAATCTAGGAATGTGTGAGGTTCCATGGATGGTGCATGGGAACCCCCCCACCCAGCAACGCACACTGAACACCCTTTACACGTAGAGTAATGCATGAAAGGTGCCCATATTTACATGGCCATGAAAAGTCTTGCAGGGTGAATTTACTTGACCTTGTAAATATGGTCCGGCACACTGTGCCGCCGGTGCATCAAACTAAGTGACGCACCGGCAGCGCAGCATGCTCGTAAACAAAGCCCATTGCGTTTAAGGTATTAGGCTTTCTATAAGCTTATACTACTGTCAAGGTTAGAGAACAACAGTTTATTCACTGTATTGGTTATTTTGCAGTTCTTCTGAAGGCAAGCAGAATCTGAAACTAACCATTCACCACAGAGTGTGTGGTAACAACATTTGAAGGAGCTATCTTAAATGAGGAGAGACATGCTAATGTACAAGTACATTTGAGATGCTTATTTGCTGTATGTTTAGTTTTCAGGAATTACCCGTCACCTACTGAAGTGCACACTGTTGATAGCACAGAGCTAGTGCCCATTCATTTCTCTCTTTTTTTAGACATTGGTCCTTCAGACTCCTCAAATGTTCCATGTCCTGATAATGCTTCCCGCATCCCTCAAGGAATCACGTTGACTTTAGGAATTAATATAGTGTCACCAGTGGTCAGTCCTAATTTATTATTTTGACCAATTTAACCACCAAATAAGCCAATGTTAACCCTTGCTTTCTGTATAACTATATGTTTGCAAAACACTAGTGACTTCACTGTGCGCCATAATCAAGATGATAAGTCACTAATGACTATTCTATTTGTATTTTCTATAATTTGTTTTTACTGTTAGAAATGGCAGAGTGCTTCTGATTAATTATTGTGTTTGTGGCAATCATTTGAGCCCACAATATGGAGTGATATGCTCCCTTATTACACCTTTACGTAGAACATCGGCTCGTACAATGATAACCTTCTGCAAACTTAAAGAAAGGTTCCCCACAGAGGTCTGGCACATAATCAGAATGAATTGTGAATGTGCTGAATACCCAAAACCTTCGGATACTTGGAGCAGCAAGGTGTTGCTATGGACCCACAGCAATACCCAGAAGGACGAGGTGCCTGGTCAGCAGTTTCAGGTTTGCTTTAAGGGAGTCTTTGTGGGTAGGACACAGGCCCCCCTCTCCCACATTCTCCTCCCTAGATATACCCTCAGAGATTTAGCTTTTCTCAAGAGCATCTTTAAATTATCAAGGGGTATATTCTCAAGAACGTGTGATAACATCGCAAAAGTTACTTAACGCAACCCTCAACATCACAGTCCATCGCAGGTAATTTATGCCGTGTTAACCAGGTATTCACAACACGGCAGTACCATGCGATAGTCACCAGACAACGCGTCAACTGACCGTGATAAAATCAATGTCACACCGCAAAAATGGGAAACGTGAATGCAAAAAAAGCTGCGATGAGGCCAATCGCGATACAAAAATAAGCGAAAACCAGCTACAGGCCTGAAATTCACACGCGTCAGGCGGGAAAAAACACCATAAAAGTAGAAAAAAAACTGACAAACAGATGCCAAACAACAGCCAAGCACAATGGATGTTGCCGGAGCAAGTACAGAGGAGAACCAGAACCCCACAAGCCCCCCGGAGGACCTGCCTGGGACCCCGGGGTCAGGGAAGGGCAAGGAGAATAAGAGTAGGAAGAAGCGCTTCAGTCCGCAGGAAAACAGGATCCTGATAACGGAGGTGGTCTAACACCATCAACTTCTGTTCGTCACCTCCACTGTGTCATTGGCAACAAAAAGTGGACTATGGCAGTCCATCGTGGACAAGGTGAATGCAATCGGAGTGCTGAAGAGGACAATGGAAGAGGTCAAGAGGCGCTGGAATGACGTCAAGTGCAAAACAAAGATGAAACTCGCCAACAACCGGAAGGCAGCAATGCAGACTGGAGGTGGGAGTCCTGCACCACAGGAGGAGCTGGACGACATGGAGGAAATGGTGTCCACAGCCAGCAGTGGGGAGACGGTGGCTGGAGTCAGGGGACCGGACACTGCTCAACAGGACCGGACATAACAGCACCAGGGTGTGTAACGACCAGGGACTAGGGGGACAGGGGGAGATGAGCACAATGGCACACATGCACAATTGGGTTGAGCACATCTGCGGACAAACCATGCCCCAGAAACCAACTCCTACCAAGCGAACAATGTACCCAAGTATGCTACATGCCAGCACTGTACAAGCACAGAAGTCAAAGGCACACCACATGAAAGGGATAAAAGGCAGCAAAACAGAGCAGCAGGGTCCACCCCCCCCCAATGCAGCACACACACTTAACATGCAGACCACATCAATACTGACAACAAAGTGGCAGAAACCGCAGCACCTCCACAACAGAACACAGGACACAACTGGCGCCCACTGGGTGTAGACTCTGGCCAATCACAAGTGGCATTGCAGGAAAATGTGAGAAGACAATGCACAAGTTCAAACACACAACCGTGATGTTGTCGAATTTGCCACTGTCCCGCAGCAAATAGGCAGCCCCTCCAAAACAGCCATGATGTACACAGTCATGCAGTCTGTATGTGAACATGTACAATCTGCCAACACACATGTGAACACATTGTCAAACTGCATCTCCCCTTCACATTGCAGAGGGACAGTCAACACCTACTGCAGAGCAGCCCAAACTTCTCTTCTCTGATGACGAAGAGGACCACCACAGCTTCGACTCCGACGCCCTCAAGAGTTCATTGACAGTCTCCGCAGCCCACCTCCAGGAGCAGGGCAGCCCAGCTGCAACTGGGACACCCCTGCACAGACCACACAACAGGCAGCACCCACCACCACGAGTGCCTCCCAGGACCCCCAGGAAGAACACATGGCCTTCCAATGATACATTTATCGCGAGTTTGGCTGCGCTAAAGTGCTGTTAACTCGGCGATAGCGACGTGAGAATATGGCCCCAAGTTTCTTTCATGGAATGAGGCCAGCTACCATATCAGTGGATAACAGGTGTGACCTAAAATTTTCTTTTTATTTCCCCTTTGTTTCACCACTTTGTGGGGGGACTTGCCCCAGCACTGGTAGTCATCCTCCACTGAAGTAAACATTAAAAACCCGTTTCAAAATACTCCTTTTGAATACATCCGCTGCTGAAATAAGATCTGAATGCAGCCATGTGGTCATGAAGTCTTATAGCTGGTAGTAGTGTCACTTGGTGCTTTAGTGCCCTGGAACTACCCAGCTCGGTATTCCTCTGCGGGTATCCCCCCCCCCCAAGTGCCAATGAAATCCAGTGCAGTTGGTTTGAGTTCCACATGTGAGATCTGACCCACAGCAAATACTGCTTTACGAGGCCCCCAGAATGCACAGGCGAGATTTAGGGACATTTATGAAAAATTGGTCGAGATTCACATCCTTGTTACATGTAACGTATATTTTTTCCATATAGCATCTTTACTGTTTTTTAAGGTTAAGGTACATTATGATGATAAATAAGGACAAGCTTGTAGGGTCTGTCATATATATGCTTTTTGTGTTGTGCAGATGTTAATTATGCTGGTGTTGTTGATAACCATCTACCAGGAATTATACTCAGGAGTACCTACCACACATCAGCAAATTGGAATGGACAAGCACGCCAACTCTACACTATAGAGCCAGAGGAAGAATTCTTGTTTAATATTTTCCCAGAGTCCTAAACACAGATAGATTTTTTGCCTGATTGGCAAAGGTGAAGTGTGCAGAAAAAGCAGCTGTCCCTTGCCCTGAGATGCATTTGAACCTGTTTTGAGGACTTCAAATTCCTGACCACAGAAATGGAAGAGGAGTTTAAGTGACCAAAGCAAAAGTCTAGGATGCTTATGGTGCCAAGTACGGTCTGACTGGAAAATCACGGAGTTAAGAACCATTTCCTTAAAGAGTAAGATTGTCTTATGGCTCAATTTAAGACAGGGATTAGATGGATCTCTTGTGTGCTCATGGTGTTTTAAAAATGACCTCTGACAGAGTATCAGCCGTGCCTAAGCCAGAGAGGTACAAACCAGGTGACTTTATTCTAACAACTGCTGATGCATTGTCCTGGACACGTGGCCCACATTCCCCAAAAAAACACAGAACACATTGCAGCAGCCAAAAATGTTACGTTGCGTTGCGCGACGGGGAGGGAGCAGGAGAGCGCCTTATTTACATGGCACAAAGTAATGCAAAGAAGCATGTTGCGTTACATTGTGTTACTTTTCCATACAAACCAATGCAAATACCAATTTACGTTATACGTTAGTTTGTTAATCCCCAAAAAGGTTTAGCGTTGGTTTTGCATTAAAAAAAGTAACGCTAACCCAACGCTAAACCTTTGTGAATCTGGGCCTTGGTACTGGTTATGATGTCATTTCCTAGTTTGAATGGGAAGACTGTGACTAGCAATCGAGCCCCCATGCTTCTTGTCATGCCTGAACAATTACCTATGGTATGTAACCTGCACAATATACTTCAGTCGGTCAAAATACTTTAATTTCTCAACATGACCATCAAAAGACAAACACAGCAATAATAACAATTATAAAACATGAGGATAAAATTACAGAGCAGGATGAGTAAATGTGCTATCAGTTCGTACATAGCAATTCATAATATCAATGCTTGACTAATAAATATCATTAAACATAGCACTTCAAAAACCTATATTAAAACTACAAAGCTAGCGCAGCCAGAGCTTTCATATCTCTCCTTATCCTCTATGCTTGACGAACATAGATGAAAATTGCATGACATATAAGCTGTGAACCCAGACGCTATGAAAATTGGATACTTAACCAAAAAGATCTAAGGTTATTGGTGCACAGCATGGGGCGTAAAAAGTGAGATCTAGGTGTGGAATAATATCCACAAAAAAGCATAAAATTAATGAAAGATTTATGTGTGATATTATCGCAGGGACAGCAGGGCAAGGTGGACAACCAAGTGCCCTGCTGAGGGAAAGCTACCAAGAAAATGCACTGTGCACAATCTAAAAGGAGTTAAATTAAATCTATGGGCCTGATTAGGACGACGGTGGGACCGCCACCGACAGCCTGTCGGTGGCGATTTCACCGCCATCGGAATGAGGATTTACGCCCGCCTCATAATGATGGTGGGCGGATGTATGGCGGTCGAAGAGACCTACCGCCACAGATCCAACAGGCTCATGAAGCTCGTCGGTCCGTCGGAGGAGCAGTAATACCTATAATGGTGGCGGTGCCTGACAGGCACCACTGTAGGTATTACAATGTTCCTTTCCGCCGGCCATGAAACCCGCCATAAAAAGGCTGGCGGAAAGGGACATTTGGGGCCCGTAGCAGGCCCCCCTTCCTCCCTGGGCCTCAGCTTTGGATCTTGAGGGGCACCTATGGTGCCTCCTGCATATTCCTGCACCATGTGGCATTCACCACATGGTGCTTGCCACATAGTGCAGGGATATGTTCATGTTTTGTATTGCGGAGGGTGCTGCAGCCCAAAGCACCTGCCACAATACAAAAGATATACATTGCGACCGCCGTGGTGGCAGCTGCATTCTAATTGGGCTGGCAGGACCACCGACATATAGTCGGGCGGTCCCATTACTGAATGGATGGCGGTCGGACGTTAAGAAGTGGTTTAAAAATAATGTATCTGACTCTGAAAATCATTGTTTGTTCTACAGGCAGCCAGTGGAGGTTTTTCATGGGAGGGGTTATGTGGCATCACCTCGGTTGATTTGGAGCCTTTTAATAAGGCATTTGGGTAGGCCGATTTAAAGAGAGTTGGCATAGTCAATCCTTGAGATGGCAAGGGTGATGACTTGAATGAGGGCATCCAAGGTGAGGAATTTAGTGATTTTCTTAATTTTCCAGAGCATGAGGAAGGATGAGGAGATCATTGAAACAATTTGAGGCTTATGGAAAGTTGAGCATCGATAGTCACTCCAAGACCTTTTACTGCTTTTTTTTTAATTGGGGGAATTCCCAGCTCGGGAGGCAAAAGTGAGTCAGTCCAGTATTCGAGCTTGTGGTTGTGATAATGAGTTCAGTTTTATCTTCGTATAGTTTCAGGTGATTGCGTTTCATTTATTCACAAATATCCAGCATGGTGGTTTGAAAATGTACCTTAGATTCGTGGGTGTTATCAAGTCTGAAACGTAACTGCATATCGTTGGCATAATTGCAGGTAACACATTTCATCTTTTTGAGATTGGGAACCAGGGGACGAATATAAATGTTGAAGAGATGAGGGGATAGGGATGATCCCTGGGGGACTTCACAATCTAGATGGATATAGTAAGAAGAAAATGGATTTAAAGTGACCAACGGAGAGCGGTCATTCTAAAATAAAAACATCCAATCAATCGCTAACCCTTCAGCCCAGCGAGCGTGACGCGGTCCACCAAGATAGTATGGTCCACCGTGTCGAAAGCCGCTGAGAGATCGAAGAGCACCAGTGCCTGGGTATGGCTGGCATCACTTTCCAAATGCTTATCGTCCAGCACAGAGAGGACGACATCTTCTGTCAAATGAGCTGGGCGAAAGTCGGCGTTGTATGGATCTAGGAATTCAGAATCTTTTAGAAAGGTGTGGAGGCTGTATGCTATGTGAGCCTCTAATAGTTTTGCTAAATAAGGCAAGAGGGAGATTAGGTGGTAGATTTTCAGGGCGAGAGGGTCCTCATCCTATTTTGTTCTGTAGGGGGACTACAATTGCTTCCTTAAATGTTCCAGGAACTTTCCCTAAGTTAAGAGACAGGTTGAGGAGGGATAAAACAGGGTCCAAAATGATAGAGCGTACGACTGAGAGAATTAATATAAAAGAGGAATAAAAAAGGGCAGTTGATAGGAGCAAATAGGAGCAAGTTCAGGGATTGCTCAATTGTGCCCACACCTGGCCAAAAACAGTACTGTATTGCTGAGAAAAAATGTATTTCCTCTGCTCAGTCTTCTAATTTTTGGAGGTTCATTCTCCCCAAGATATTAACGGAGGAGTCCAAAAGGGAGTTCAGGCGGTATCATGTTGGTTGGTTTCTGTCACCCTTTCGGAATATTGGAATGATAGGGATCTCCTCCAGGAACTTGTAATTTCATCTCTTATTGCAGTTCAAAACACATTTCTAAGTAAAGGGGCCCAAAATGTTGGATTCTGTCTAAAGAAATCTATAGGGAATCCATCAGGACAAGGAGCCTTACCA
Organism: Triturus cristatus; assembly: GCF_964204655.1. Taxonomy (NCBI): domain Eukaryota; kingdom Metazoa; phylum Chordata; class Amphibia; order Caudata; family Salamandridae; genus Triturus; species Triturus cristatus. The sequence continues at coordinate 505,806,119 of NC_140582.1, forward strand.
GTGAGGCTCTTCATAATAGCCAAAGCTACATCACTTACATGAATACATTTGGCTAAAAGAGATGTACTATCCGGGATAATGTTCGCTACTCCCAAACGAGATGAGTTACCAAACATCCCTGAAAAATGGAGTGCCCAATCTTCTGAGGGGATATGATATTCTACTTTGGGTATTCAGACAAAATATTTTAAAAAGAATACCGAGTTTGAAATATCGTGATGCACAAATATTGTGTGCAAACATATCGTGGACAAGAATATACATTTTAAGTTAAGTAATATCGAATTTAAAAATACATATGTTGTTAATATCATTTACAATAATAATATCGTTTTTAAATTAATTTTATATATTTTAGTATATGTTTTAATTGTATATGTTTTACATTATTTGTATAATTATTGTTAATGTTTTTTTAATATAGTTTGTACATTGTTAGTTCTTTTTCAATTTAATAAAAACGTTTATTTGTTTTTATAGTGCCATCACGGGGTGTGGGGTATATAGGGGTACAGGGTGGGAAGTAAATAATGATAATTATTAATTAATATTCATTATGTAAATTGTGAGATTAATTTCTTTTAAGTTATATATGAGGTGCAGGTTGTTGTGTTTGGAAGGGTAAAGGGTGAGAAGTTCATTAATTATAATTAATTTATTATTAGTTCATTGTTAAATAATTGTTTAATGGATAGCTAAGTATGTAAATTATGTAATTAAGATATTTTTTTTAATATATATTAGGTGTGTGTTAGGCCTTTTGGGATTGAGGGTGGGAAGTTAATTCAATATAATTATTTCATAATTAGTTAATTACTAATTATAGTTTAATTGATAAATAATTATGTAAAGTTTGTAATTATTATAATTTCAAGATATCATTTGGTGTGTGTTATTTACTTTGTAGAGGTATAGGGTAGGAAGATATTTAAGTAATAATAAATGTAAAAATAGTTATTCATTGTTTAAAAAATGTGTTATTTATTATGTTATGTGTTAATTGTGTTATGCTTTTTAATTGTAAATAACACTATATGTGTTGGTTGTTATAATGTGTGAAAATATAGAGTGGGATTTAAATGATATTATTATTGTTTGTTTTAACTTAAAATATTTATTACATATTGTAATAAATATTTTATTTGTTTCATTAAAAGCAAATTTTCAAATTTAAATATTTCTATTTGTTGTTATTTAATGTGGTTGTTAAAATATTTTAGATGTTTGAAGGGAACTACTCTCTCTCTACTGTTGCACAGAGTGGAGTGGGAATAATAAAATGTAGCCCTCCGCTATCCAACATTTTTCCTACTGTTGCACCAACTGTAGTGGTAATAGTAATTTGTACCCCTCCTGGGTTTTATATATCTATGTGTGTTTTATTTAAGTCAGATGTTATATTTGCCATATTGAAGTCACTTGAGTCCTCATTAATTGCGATCCATTTAATATGTGCATAGATCGCAATTACAAGTGGTGTGATATTTATTGCATCCAGTAATTTCCAGTTGTGATAAATATCATACCATTCAATGTATTTCAGCAGGTAAAACATACCGAAATTCAACAAGGGGAAAAGGCCCAGTTTTCACAGGGCCATTCAGGTTTTGGTGTAGTAAGCATCCAAATCTGCATATCATTCCCCCACAACTCGGAATATAGGATTATTATCCGATAAAATCGTCACACATCAATTTTTTCCGTGCAGTAATTATTGTATCAAAATACTGGCCAACTCGTGATGTGGAATGGAAAATGTTATTTTTCTTATCCCTTCTGTCTTTGGAGGACAAGTATGCCTAGTTTTTGTTTGGTCTGACCATTCCACATTTTAATTTGTGTTCCCTTTGTTTATGCTCATCGTATAACACTTCATATTCGTATGCACATCATTTTAAGTTCTTCCAGTCCAATGTGCTAAGTTATAATATGACAAAGGGGAACAAACAAAAATTGCACCAATTGTTCTCAGACTCTTCTCAGGAAGATGTTCCCCTTGGATGCCCTAGCATTGTCTTTCAGTACAGAGTGTACGTGCTACAACATCTCTAAATGTAGAGTCACACATTTCCAAGCAGTCCCAGAGAACACAGTGCATGATCTCGTAACTCACTTGGTCTGAGCTGTTCTAAAACTTTCCACTGGATTCAAAATAGCCTGGCTTGTGAAGGGTTCTACCCAGAAACCGGTCCCAGGATGCTTGTTTCCGGTTCAAGGAAGACCTGGCTTGGAAGTTCGGGCTGGACTGTTCCCATGAGGCACAGGGTCAAGACTGATTTGCATATAGCTGAGCCTGAACTGAGGTGGTGAAGTGAGCTAAAGAATAATGATGGATGCAACCCAGATCTGTGACTGCGGGTGAGTGTCTGAAAAGTTTCAGCGCTCCGTCCACCATCTCCTTGTGTTTGCTCTGTTCTAAAACTTCATAACTCTTGCCTTCTACTTGCATGCTATTTTTCCTGTATGTTGTGCTCTGGGGGCTTCTATTCCTGCTTGTGAACTGTCAGGCAAGCAACCGTACTTCCTAAAAGCTCATTGTGCATTGGGAAATGCAAGGCTCATTCTCCATTGCCTGGGAACTACGGGGGAACTAGGAATCTTTATACCAAGTATTGTCTGTTGTCTCTTGAAGCTCAGAATCCATATACTGCTGCAAGCTCACTGAATGGCATAGGCCTTAGAAAGTGCCGCTCAGTGGGTAGAATAAGTGAGGTGGTCAGTGGCGGCCGGCACAGGTAAGCACTGTAGGGCAGTGGGGCAAGCCGGGGTGGAGCAGGGCAGGGGGGATGTCGACAGACGAAGTAATAGGTATTATTTATTTATTTAATTATACCTATTCCGTCTTCTGTCAACTCCGCCCCACCCCAAAGTGCTTACCTGTGCCGGCCAGCGCAGGAATTGGTATTCTCTGAGGGTGGTATGGAGTAGAACACTTAGGTACTGTTGCAGGGATTCTGCTTATACACAGAACTATGCGTAGAACCCCAGGACCTCAGTGAGTTGTGGTGTACCAGAAACTCACCTCAGAACCCAGAACCCAGTATCCGGCTAGCATAAGTGTCCCATTCGTTATCCGAGATTTAGCTCGGCGGTCCCAATGAAAAGACAACCCAGAACACGCGACTCAGTATATACTCAGGAATGGTGGGAATCGGAAATACCTGTTCGTATATTATTCTCACATCAGTCCACAACAAGAATCAACAGAGACGCGGTGAAAATAAAAAGAGTTTATTTTTATAGACCACGTGTCCTAATATGCAGTACTTTGGCTAATACAAGCAGACAAATGATTAAAATCAAAACCATCAACATAGTTACAATTCCATAGAATATAAAAGGGGTGATCATGTTATAATGACAGTGGATACTACCACTTTCCCTTTACTAAGAAGCTAATATTATTATTAGTCTAACAGAAGGTCTCTTAGGCTTGAATAGGGGACCCCATACCTCAAAGATCAACTTAGTGAAATCACATCACAGGAGCATCAGGAGTCTTCTCGCAGGAAGGCTCGTCTTCGGTCTGAATAATAAACATGATGTCCGTGATATTAAAAGCACCAACTTTCAGGTATGTGCAGCTGCTCGTGTGTTATGACTAAATAGTGGGTCGATCAACCTAGAGTGGAAAACATGCATTGTCTAACAACTCAGACTGTTTGTCACATCGTGTGCAGACCAAGGTCGCTTCGCAGAGCTCGGGATGGTAACAACAGATTGCTCTCGTGTGAGGCAAAACTTGAGTCAGCAGTTCGTTTAAGCAATAACATGTGAACGCAGTGTCGTGTGCAAAAGCAGCAAGATGGCTTTCTAACTTCTAACGTGGTTATGCTAACTTAACAATGTATGTACGTATTAAGGGAGTCCTTACTACATGCCCCCTTGATCGAAGCACTACTTAGTATGCAAGAAAAGAGAGAACGCAGAGTTCAAGCGCGACAGAGCAGAACAAGGCGTATCCAATTTAAAAAGGAACTGGTCAGTTCAGGCAAAGTTCGAACAGGAAAAAAAATCAAAAATAGAGAGAAAAAACAAAAAAACTCAAACGTGACGTGGGAGGTGAAAAAAATGAAAAAACGCCTCACCGGGCAGAAGTGCAGACGTACAGGGACAGTTCAAGACACGTGAGGAAAACACTGTGGACGAAAGTTCACTCAATCCATAAAAGTATATGCAGCATATGTGGCCACTGCTTCCAGCAGAAAATCATTGGCACGGCCACTGAAGGTTTCAGCCATCCAGTTAAGTAAAGAAAAGGAACATACGTGTTCTTCTATCAGCGGAGTCTCTAGCACCATCAGAGGGCAACCAGCGTGTACTTCCAAGTAACTCATATTCAAGAAGTCATATGCCGCTCTCACGATGTCCCAATTACCCAGGATACCATGTGCCGCACCGCAGGCCATAATCCGAACACCAGAACAGGCAGACTCGTGAGACACTAAGGGCCTCATCAGTCGATCAAAATCCGGGTCCGGAGACACCATGTTGGTTAAACACAAATCCATAGGCCATTCAAAGGGACAATCTAGGCAGTGGAAGACAGGTTGCACGCAGGTGAAGTAGGAATACCGGAAGGATAATCCATATGCCAGGCTCAAAGTCGCCAACGGCAGGACACCATAGTAATCAAGCATCCTGTCACGAAGAAGCTGCAGACGGGACAGGCTGACGTGTGGCACAGAAAGAGCAGCCATTCCGCAAGATGAAAAGTAAAAGTAGCACACCTGCCACTAGAGCCAGAATTAACGGGACACCTCCAAAGACGCTGGAGAAAATAGAATGAAAAAATGCCGGAATCACACCAAAAATAGTTTGGAAAGAGGTCACGAGGCCCGAGCCCACAAGTTTAAAAAAATGAGCCAGGCCAGTCGTGGACGAGGCATTGAAAATTGTTTGGATCAAAGCACCAAAATGCAGGGGGAGGTCAGTGTTCAAAAGCGCCTGTACCTCGGTGCGCGTATTTGCTACGTGAAGGACAAATGTTTCCCGGGAGGAAGTCAATGGAACCTCCTTTTGGGACAATAGCGCTCTTATTCTGCTCATTTTGTCGAACTCTGCTTTCAAGGTTGGAATTGAAGGCCAGATAGAAGCATCCAGCCTCCCATGCGGGGGTGGAAACAGGACGTTATTGCAGCAGACAACCCTCTGTGTTACAGTTACTATATACGGGATCCCTACTAACATCCCGCAGCAAGCTTCATTGTTTAAAATTAAATAACTACCGTTTGCAAGCAGCGTGAAAGATGGCGTAATCACTGGTACCGGGATACCTTTGAGGACGCAGGCCAAATTCGGAGCGTGTACATTACAAGCACCGTGCAATTGAATGTGCCTACATACAACAGAATGATCAGGTGACGTTGTACATTCTTCACCCTTCAAATAAACCTCAGTACCGTCCCTTGTACATCTATACGTAAAGGGGAGGGACCAGACTTCATGTATGAAAGCGGTACCCAGCTGTTCATATCTACCCAGAGCATAGTGTTTCATACAAGAGGTAAACTTAAAAAGCGCAAACGGTAGACTTATCAATCCGTGTAAGAGCCACACAGCGGAATCGACTTCCGCAACAGAAAAAGGTAACGGCTCCAATTTCTCAATATGGAGCAGGGAATATGTAGCATCTTTCATGGACATGAACTGCTGTTTGTCAGTAAGGTTAAAGGGAAGAAATAACGATGTTGTATTCAGATAGTCCCAAGGGACCTTCCCTGCCTTCAATGTTTGTAATGTCCATGCAAACTGCATAACAGAACGCAACTGGTTTTGACCATGATACAACACAGACATATCATCCTGCACAATATCAACAATTGAAGATACAATATTATCTAATGTATAAATGCGAGAAGAAAGAGTGTTAATGCTGTTATCAATAACTGCTAATACTTTTTCCATATTAGCCTGATCAATAGCTCTCAATCTTGAAGCTGCCTCAATTTGCGACAGTTTCCATACTTCGTTGTAAATAGCATACGCCCATCTCTTGGATCTGCCACCCACAGGACCTTTAACAAAATCATTCAAATCTATTTTGTCATGTAACTTTGATAAATGAACTTTGACAGATGCCAAGGTGGAATGTCGCAGCCAGGATTGACATAATTTCCCCACAGAGTATGTAGTTACTGTATGTGACGACTCAAACCGGGGGTCCACTCGATCTTGAGTATACCCCGGTTTCAGTCCTAGAAAACGACGTTGACAGGTATCAGAACTGCTTTGCCAAATTAACCATCCCTCACTATTAAATTTCGAAATATTGAAAGATGAATTGGAAACCAAGAACTGCAAAGCAGGAAGGGACAGATCTGTGTGATTATTCCAATTTGGGTAAGCACCCAGATCCGGCACAGAAGGCGAATTTAGTTTTTTAGAAGTGGCCAATCCGAAACAGGTGGTTTGGAAGATGGTTGCATTTAAAAACAACATATGATTTGGTACTAGACAGGCACGGTGTAAAGCTTCAGTTCCCTGAACCTGCCACGGTTTGGAACCCCAAACCGACTTAAGATCAATAGTAGCCTTCCATAGATCATAACCTTTGATTGACAACTCATCCATAAAGGACTTAGAATATAGCAATTTGGTGTGTGTCAGTCTAACCTTGGAGGCAGACTCAGGCTTAACTTTAAAATAAAAGGAAGCCGGGGCTGAAACACTGAAATCAGTAAAATAAGTAAACTTATCAACTAATGTGTGTGAACTGCCAAACGAGGGGGTGGGACAATGTTCCCACTGGGTAAAATTTACAAAATTTCTAAACGAATTTGATTATGCAAGAAGTGATTGCCATAATGTTGAAAACAATACTGTTCCGCATAATTAGCCGCATTTTCATACAAATCCTCTGCATCAAAGGCGGCATAATATTTCAAATCTGAAAACAGTGCTTCAAGGGCGTGTACATCCCAATCATCAGAACGTATGTTCTGTTTAACTACATCACCCATAGAAACACGAAATACATTAGGCACATTAATGACCTCTGTAGGCCCATGAATTTGAAATTTAACAGCATCCCATGCGATTCCATCCATGACGGGCCAGGCAGTAATATTCACAAAAGTCTGGTCCCTTTTCATGATGTGGGATGAGGAGTGGGGGGCCAAAGTTCCATTGATAAGTCTAATTGTCGATCTCTCTTTGAGATAATGGCCATCCACCAAACGGAAGAAAACCACAACAAATCCAATGGACATAAACAAAAAAATACCAAAAAGCATCAAGCAGATGTATGTCCAAGGAGCTATCAAAAATTGTTTCTTAAACCAGCTCACAAAAACAGCAATGTTTGATGGGGGAGTTAAGGGCAAAGAGTTAGTGTCAAAGGAAAAACGGGACTGGCCAAGTGCTGTAGATTGTAAAACAGGCGAAGGTCCACGTGTAGGATAAGCATACTCAGTCTCATCGGACAAACCACCAGCCGGTGGTATCAGCAAGGGATCAGTAACTGAATGCATCTCGATTGCAACATCAGACAAGGTGGTAGAAGCAGGAACCATCATTGAATTTCTTTGCATTGTCTGGCATGAAACTGCCGGAGTCATACTAAGAAGTATCGGCCACTCGCTGAAGTTTGACATTGTCAATAGAGATGTACCTGTTTTTTTGCGACCAGGAAGTGGAGGTAAAATGACTGTTCTTGTACCCTGCACTCCAAGCACTGGAACTGGTGCACGATAAGAGGGGCCGAACTCCTTCTTGTTCTCCACCTTCTCACGGACCAGATCACCAACTCGGGGTAGCCAGCCGACTACCGGAATCTGAACCTCAGCTTCAGACGTGGAGGGCAAATGTTCTTTCGAAAGAGAGTCTCTGGCTTCTTGTAGAGTCTGCAAAACAGCACAGTGATCATCTACGTCAAAGGGTGCGGTCGACGCCGCAATGTCTAGACCATCAAGGTCTGGAACAAACATTCTGATTCCGAAGAGCATCATGTACGGGGTCCGCCCACCCAGAGACCTTCTAGGGAGATTATTTAGTGCACGTTGAACGTTATACAAATGGGCTAGCCAGTTCCGGCCTGTGCCTAAAACACGTGCTGTCAATGATTGCTTTAAGTCACGGTTCATTCGCTCCACCACACTATTACCCTCAGGTCGGTAGGGAGACGAAAATTTGACAAGGACCCCCAAATTTTTCATAGCCTCCTTGTAAGCCTTAGAGGCGAACGCAGGGCCCTGATCAGAATGGAAGGTACCACACGCAAAAGTTTCCACAAAGACACGCAAATCCCTGATGACAGTCCGCGAGTCAGCACTCCTTTGTGGCCACACCCATAGAAAACGTGTGCACGAATCCACTGCAACCAAGATGTACTTGTACGCAGTATCAGAAGAAAAAGGACCGCAGTGATCTAAATAAACACAACCAAATGGCTTATTAGAGATGTACAGCTGTGTCTGTGGTGGGCGCGCAACAGTAGAAGGTTTAATCTGTTGGCAAATGTCACAATCAAGAACATAAGCGCGCGCTTGTTTATATAAACCAAACCACCAGTAACGTTGTTGTAGCAGAGATATTGTAGCTGACACACCGGCGTGGGCTGACGCCAACCCCTCATGTGCAGCCAAGATCAGTGCTGGTCTGCAGTCCGCGTTGGGAATTATTCTATCACCAACGTCGTTAATCCTCACTAACGGGACGTTATCAGGACTTAAATGATAAATATACCGAGAGGGAAAACCCTTCGGGTAATCTCCTCCCTTCTCTGTAGCAGCAATAGCTGCCAAGATGTCATCATCAATCTTACTTTTGGATCTTGTAACTGCTGCCACTAAGTATGTAGCCACTGCTGTTTTCGCTGCCTCGTCAGCTAAGCTGTTGCCGACAGCATGGACACCAAGCCGCTGGTGACCAAGAGTGTGTATAACACTTACGAGAGGGAGACGTTCTTTAAAGTCCGCCACTCGAACCCAAAGCGTTTTATGCTTAATTGTGCTACCTTTAGTGTCGCGGTAATCATTCTGAGACCAGAAGTGTAAATTTTCATTGTAAGACTGGACACAGTAGAAGGAGTCACTCACTATAAGAGTAGTGACTCGGGGATCAGCAAACTCCAGTGCAAGCACCAGAGCCCGGAGCTCCGCCAATTGCGCGGTACAATCACCCAATGACTGCGTATGCACTGCATCAGATTGGAATTCACCATTTACGAATGTACCTACGACAATTGCGCAAGCCGCTGAATAAGCGTGCTTCGATCCAATTGCGGGTGGCGCAGACCCGTCAGTGTATATGACACAATGGTATTCTTCGAGCGGGCGCAAAGACAGAGGTGCCGGATGAACGAATTCATACTGCAAGTACTCTTGAGTCTGTAATGAGGCATCAAAGATGTAAGTGACGTCTGGCGACGTCAGTGTTGTAGCCCATTGTATCCACCGTGGATGCAAAGCTTTAGAATTGGGTACACTTGCTTTAGTCACTGCCTCTAAAGCAGGATATGGAGTTACAACCAGAATCTGTTTCCCATGCGACAGTGCGCGTTCCTTGAGGATCGCCATCTGCACAGCAGTCAGAACTTTTTCGACCGTGGAAAAACGTAATTCAGCAGAGGTGTACAAGTGGGATTTGTACGCAATGGGGACTGTGTCGCCCTCATTAAACGTCAAATACGTGAACCCCACCGCGCCTGGTACTATTCTTATCACCAGGTTAGTGCGGTTATCACGTGTCAGCAAGTATTGTGAAGCAAGAAGGTCAGCCTGTAAAGACTGTAAAATAGCAGAGTGTTCTAGCTGCCAGCTAGACTTCGAAAATGAAGGCTGTACCAAGGCGTAAAGCGGCTTGATACGCTGGGCATAATCAGGAATGTACGTACGGCCGAAATTCAGAAAACCCAGCAGAGATTGTAATTTCTTCAATGTCGTAGGAGCACTCAAGCGTGCACACTTTTCCAGAAAGTGGGGGGCTAACCCCTTACCTTCATTGTTGAGCTCGTAGCCCAAAAACAACACCGTATATTCTGCGATGTGTGACTTCGCAAAATTGAATTTGTAGCCATAGTCTGCAAAACTCACGATAATATTGTCAACGCGAGACAGATGCGGCATCAGCTCATCATCCGTAAGATAGATATCGTCAACATATGAGTATGCTTCGGGGTCTATTCTTTCTAAAAGAGAAACCACGCGAGCAGCAAAGACGCCAGGGCTATTTTTGTAACCCATGGCTAATCTTGTAAACTGTTTTTGTTTTCCGCCCGAAGTAAACGCTGTCCACTGGCTACTCAGTGTGGACAGGTTGTGGCTAAAAAAGCCATTGGAAATGTCAAGTGTCGTTTTAAATCTTTTACGCACGAGACTGTCGACCAAAGCCGAGCTATGTGTATTTTGTACCGCGCAGGTCCGGCAGTGGGAGTTTAGGTGCCGGTGATCCAAAACTAAATGGTACGAGCCGTCAGGCTTCGTTACAGTGAATAAAGGGTTATTCATAGGGGACACACATGTTTCAATAACACCCTGATATTCCAATTGTTCAAGGATTGCCGCGACGTGGGGTCTCGCTTCACGACGCATAGGATATTGGGGTTGAGGCTGGGGCATAGACCGCAATGGAATCTCATGGCAGGGGGACAATCTGTCCCATCCCACCCGAGTACGATACACCGCCGGCGCAAGCGCCCACTCCTCAGCATACACTTCAGCTTGGTCCTTAGGCACTGTGTGCGCAAAGGACGGGAGGATTACTTCCTCCCCTCTAGGAGCCTCTAAAATGAAAGCTGGGGGCCAATCTGCCTCCGCTAGGAGGATATCATAGGTGGTGGTCAGATTATCCCAAAAAATCCCTTTAATTGTACGTTGTATGTCACCCTCAATTAATAAGACTATTTCATAAAGTCTATTAGGGGGAGCCACTCTGGTGTCAGCTGTTTCCACAGTAACCGATATATCAGTTGCTGTCACCGCCAGAAATGGACGCAGAGCTTGACGGACTATGGTAATTTCCGCTGCGCTGTCCAGGAGCGTCAGCGCCCATGTCCGGTTCCGAAGCTGTGTCCGCACTATCTGAGGCATACCTTGCCGTCAGAGCCGCCACTTTCTTCTTCTGAAACGGGGGTCTTTGTCGTGCAAATTCGTCCTGCTTGCCTTTACCCTCAGTCTGTCGGGGCTGGTCACGCTGTTGTGGAGCACCCCGACCTTTGCCACCGCCTCCGCCACCGGACTGTGTAGCCGATGTTTCCTGTGAAGAACGAGGAGAGCGCTGTTCAGAAACCTGAAATCTATCAGGAGACTTTATAGCAGCACGATCGCGCAGATCATAAGTGCGTTCACTACTTGACTGTACGGGAGAGGCAGGCCGAGAGCCCTGTTTCTGCTGCTGCTGCTTCCCCTGTTGTTTAACCTGCCATTTTTGTTTAGGAAAAAAGGGCCGGTCGTCCTTACCAGACGTTTCTGCCTTACCCTGCTGTTTTAGATCGGGATTCTTTATTACAGGCTTAACTCCTAAAGAGCTACGACCCAAATCCCGATATGCCTCTGCGATTATTTTCGCAAATTCCTGCGGTTTGTCCTCCTCAGGAATTCGTTTCAGTTCATTACGAACCTGGAAATGCAAAGCATCACCCTTCAGGTTACCAATTATCATGGTAGCCACCAGGTCAAATTGCCCGAGGAGCCGCATCCCTAACTCTATCGCAGACTCCGCACCATGGTTCTCTTGAACTCTTTTGATTACGGAGGGCAGCTGCAACATAGACGGAGTGCCATAGCACTGCGCGTACGTCGCTGCAAAGACCTTGCCCCAATTTGTACAATCATCAATGTGGGGGACCAAGTCCTTAGGCAAACTAATGGTGAGGATCCTGTGTTTCTCCACAGGTGAAGTATTCGGGTAAACCGCTTCTATTTGGTCAAATTTTTCAGCAAGCCAAAAGGGGAAATCATCCCTAGTTTGGGGGCGCTTGCCCATAACAGAATTGACCATAACAGGACTAATGACCACCGCGTGATGATCAGTAGGCTGTCCCGCAACAGCAGGTGCCCCCGCCTGCATATTGCGCGACACATACTGCACTAACGCCCTATATACCGTAATGAGGGCAGTGTGTAGTACACGCAGCTCAGCCACCGTCACCGTGAGGTAACGGGGATGAGGCGTAAATCCGGCTAGTACCGGCCAAGTGGCCCCTGCAATTGATAAAGGGCCCATTCTCGGCGGTATAACCACATGGGGAAGGGCGCCATTAAACCAAATAAGATGCTGCCAAGCAGATATTGGTATTTCCTGTGTCCTATACGGCGTATAGTTCGCCGGCACTGCAGCGGCAGTATAAGAATGAAAGGTGTCATCATCCCCCACCGCTGGAATCGTCACCCAAGAGTAGAACAACTCATAGGGATGAGCCGCATCGGCTCCCACCACAAAGATGACGTTCATACCAGTGTCCGGTACCCCATACTGCGTCAAATGACGTTTCAGAGCCGCACGGCTATGCGCCGCAATATCCACCGACATTAGGACAACACACGTGAAACTATCAGTAGCACAAGGGTTCACTAACCTTTTTAATTATCAAGCTTGAAAGAACCTATATCAATAGACCTAGGTAGGTTTAAATCCGTCAGACTTGTTATCCGGAAACAAGAGTGAGGGTGTTGTGGACAAACGCGAGCACTACTAAGGCGTTTCAACTCATAGACCAAACGTTAGGTGCGCCATGTTGCAGGGATTCTGCTTCTACACAGAACTATGCGTAGAACCCCAGGACCTCAGTGAGTTGTGGTGTACCAGAAACTCACCTCAGAACCCAGAACCCAGTATCCGGCTAGCATAAGTGTCCCATTCGTTATCCGAGATTTAGCTCGGCGGTCCCAATGAAAAGACAACCCAGAACACGCGACTCAGTATATACTCAGGAATGGTGGGAATCGGAAATACCTGTTCGTATATTATTCTCACATCAGTCCACAACAAGAATCAACAGAGACACGGTGAAAATAAAAAGAGTTTATTTTTATAGACCACGTGTCCTAATATGCAGTACTTTGGCTAATACAAGCAGACAAATGATTAAAATCAAAACCATCAACATAGTTACAATTCCATAGAATATAAAAGGGGTGATCATGTTATAATGACAGTGGATACTACCACTTTCCCTTTAATAAGAAGCTAATATTATTATTAGTCTAACAGAAGGTCTCTTAGGCTTGAATAGGGGACCCCATACCTCAAAGATCAGCTTAGTGAAATCACATCACAGGAGCATCAGGAGTCTTCTCGCAGGAAGGCTCGTCTTCGGTCTGAATAATAAACATGATGTCCGTGATATTAAAAGCACCAACTTTCAGGTATGTGCAGCTGCTCGTGTGTTATGACTAAATAGTGGGTCGATCAACCTAGAGTGGAAAACATGCATTGTCTAACAACTCAGACTGTTTGTCACATCGTGTGCAGACCAAGGTCGCTTCGCAGAGCTCGGGATGGTAACAACAGATTGCTCTCGTGTGAGGCAAAACTGGAGTCAGCAGTTCGTTTAAGCAATAACATGTGAACGCAGTGTCGTGTGCAAAAGCAGCAAGATGGCTTTCTAACTTCTAACGTGGTTATGCTAACTTAACAATGTATGTACGTATTAAGGGAGTCCTTACTACAGTACAGATAACAACGCAATGATGCACAAAAAATATAGGGCACAATTTCCACAAAAATAGTAACTCAGCACTTGTAATAGTATTTCTACAAACAGGTGCAGATTTACAACTTTTTTTAAATGGACACAGAGTGATAGAAGTACTCATTGAAAGCTGCCCCCATCGAAGGCTTCCTGCCAGACTACTAACAATTTCACGTGACATTTTTTATGAGTTTGCGTTTTTTCTCAGTGCTGAATCATACACAGGGTACAAGTATGAATTGGGGAAAGGCAACTTTGTTGTGCAATTGCACAATATTTTCTCTTCTGTTTTTTTTCTTCATGGTGAAAAAACGTTTTCTCATTGAGAAACCACTTTCCCATGGAGGCCCAGAAAGGTTGGGTTGTGTTCTGAACCCCTATCAGCTTGGAGAAGGGTTTACTTCAGCACTTTGCTGAGGCAAAGGCCCTGGTACAAGTGACCTTCGGGCTCTCTTTGTCTCCTCAGCCAGCTGTGACAGTCCCACTCTCTGCAATGCAGGTCTTGGAGCCAGGCTTGGTAGGAGCACAGTGCTCCTGTCTCACTGACTCTGATACTTGCCATGGACTGATAGTCGGGTCAGGGTCTGGACACAGAAACTGTAGTTACCCAAGGTAAAAGTGGTACCACTTTAGGTGAACGTCATCTGTAGCAATGTCAAGTCTGTTGTTTAACAGTTCACACAAAGATGAAGAAGAGGTTCTGTTGGGACGCTCAAGATGTGAATGTTCTGTGTAGCAAACACACTGGTTATGTCAAACCTAAGAAACAAATGAAGCCAGAAGCAGGCTGGCACAGGACTATTGTACCAGGAGTTTCTACCCCTTGACACGTTTCTCCTGAGACTTACAACAGTTCTCGTGTGCAAGTGAGAGCAACAGGGAATTGTTATTGCCTCGCTGGTTCTCTCTGCTCCCTCAACTGCATTCTCAGCCCAAAGCAACAGTGATTCAGATACGATTGAACGTCAAGAAAGAAGCCAGACAGACATTCCCCTGAAAGGCAGGACATTGCCGCACAGAGATATTTTGGGAGTCATAGTGCCCGCATTTTCCACCAGTAGGATGGCATGACTGTGGCTTTATTGAACAAGGCAGATGGCACTGGAGCACCTGGAAAGGCCTCAAGAGGCCAGAAGCCTCATGAGGTCTGTCAAGCATGGCTCCTGACAGCATCTCTTTGCAAATCTTAACATGCACCCTGTGGCCTGGTGGGGAGGTGGTGATGAAACCAAGCCACCAAACAGGAAGCCAGAGCCGGCGTGGCCAACACTCACTGTCTCTTTTTAGGGCCGAACCCTTTGTCACCAATTTAATACCACGGACCGCCATTGCAGATCCTGATACGCGTAAAGCTATCAGCTTCTTGCTTCAGTTCACCATCAACCCTTATGTAAAACAGACATACCGCTAGTACCTTGTGTTCTTTTTTTGTGTTTATACACCTTTTATCACAATCATGGCTCAAATCAATGCTATTCACCTGTGCGTTCCAAAGCATTCTACTCAAATACCTTGAGATCTCAATTATGAGTGCCTCATTACATTCCAATCGCTGTGCAAACCCCTGCCCACACAAGCGCTGTGGAATTATGAGTATGCGGGAAAAATCTGTCAGATTTTTCATCCAATACATTTTTGCATGTAGAACTTGCCATAATATGCCAATGAAACAGACCCAGTAAATAAAGGGACATATTATGCCCCATTGTTGACGTGGGGAAACACGTGCAATGGATGTTATTTATTGCATTTGATAAACGAAAAACTCAATGGTATCCCCATTTATGAAATATGATAAATATACAAGGAATAATAAAGAACTCATAATCAAGACCTAAGAGTACAATTTACTGTATCAAAAAATAACAGTCTTTTCTCAGGAAGGTTTGACTTAAATGCTTTAAACCTGTTCTCTTTTACAAATGTTGTGTGATCCAACCTCTCTTGATATTAGTTCATGCTATTCCTGGAATGCAGTGTGCACCCTTGTATTGACGGTCGTCTTCATTTGATCTCAGTTGTTGTCCTTGTTTACAGATCTGGTTTCTCCCTCAAACACTCTCTTTCTCATCCCTGGTGCAATAGTCCATTACTACTTATGCTCACGCTTTTGGATTTACCTTCATTGTGAGCAAAGGTGTTTTGAAATACATGGCCTGGGCATAACTTTATTAAAGAAATCTGTGAATTTGTGAGACGGTTCAGCTGTAGTGATTGTAGCTGGATGAATGTTTCGCTGCTTGTGCAGATACTGAATTAGAGATTCCCATGCCCTGGAGCCATTGCAGCAACAGACGTTAGACTTGTAAAACCTTGGGAAGCTCGACTCATGGGTTGGTGTTACATGACTGAGGTGTGTACATTGGAGATTGAGGTGACCCATGTTATACCAGGTGTTAAGGATCTCAAGAATCATAGACTCGTAGAACAGCACCAATATATAGCAGACATGCACATTGGAATATTTAAGTACAGAGTAACTTTAAGCCCTGAAGAAGGCGTGAGATATTACAAGTGGGATACGATAAAACGCCAACTATACCTCATTACTAGTGCTCATTGCAGTTTTGTTCTTGGAAGGAATGAAGAAAGCTACATGTCAAGCATTTTTTGCATTTTTCCACTCGATATTCATACTGGACCACCCTCAAAGACTGATAGTGTGGAACCAGCGATAATCAAATTAGCAGGGCTACACCAGTGAGGGATACAGTGGACAGCCAGCACAACAATGTCTCGCCACCATAGAGTTGAGCTGACTAGGAACCAGCTGCAGGTTCAGAGCAATCAGTCTCCTCCACATTTAACACTATCCCTTTCTACTAAGTCTCCCAGAGGTAACAATGATATCAATCAGGGGTCTGTGGCCACCTTGGGAGTTTGGACTGAGATATTGTTATATGAGGATATTAATGGCATATGATTTTAGCCTGGTCCCTTTTCAAAAACAAATCGCACCTCCTTTGGACATCTGTAATTCCAAAATCATCAGCCTAGGTTTTGCAGCTCTTAGTCCACCAGCATCGTCAGCCTGGTTAATACCTCCCTCTCGGGCAATCTTCTTATAAAGCTGTACGTAAATTGAAAGGGCTGCTTTGGAATAATAGAAACCCAGACTGACAATAGACACATTCTAAAAGCCAACCTTTGATGGGGTGTGGGAATGGCCAAATATACAATGTTATGGCATCAAAACTGGATGTCATGAATAAGACTTAAAATGACTTAAATATTACTTATGTTATATGCAGTGGAAGAGCCATTAGTAATCCGCTGCAGACAACACAGTTAGACATATAGGTCTGGAATCTTTGCTGCCTTGAGGTTGAAAGTTAGACTGTCAGGGTTTTTCTCTGGGGGCTGCTGCTGCAGTGGCCAACAAGCACTCAAAAAGTGACAATGCCAGGGATCTCTACTGACCAGGCTCCCAGGATTTCGGCCTGTGGTGGAAAGTTGGCCTCGCTAATGATTTTTGACTCTGAGTAAACGTGGTCAAGAAGCCAAAACCGAGCTGTGTGAAGCTGGTTTAGGGGGAGTCTAGATACAGCACAACACAGTTACCACAGTTGCAATAAATATCTGAATGTCCAGAGAGAATTCAGCATAGACAAAACTTAAAATAATAATTCAATAATGTATATGTACAGTATAAATGGTAATTCAAATGATAGAAGGTACACAACACAATTGACAATATATGATGAACAAAGAATGCAACAAATACAGCAGTAAAACCCGAGCGCTAGCTAGGCACATTAAATACCGTCCATGATCACTAATTGCCGCAACAATGCTGATAAAAAATTGTTGGTAACTTAGACAATGTTTGCCATTAATAGAAACTTGCAGTCAGCAGCTGATCAAGATCAATGCACTATTATATTGCGGATCACCTTAAAGCAAAACAGAGTTACTTTGTTACAATTTAGTAATGTTTAACGTTTCCGATCCGAGGAGTCTTGCAGTTCAGAAGGTGTGTTTACTGGCTCTAAAAAGTTAAGCCGGCCTCCTAGATTTACACTTAGGGGTGTTGATCATCCAAAATATTCATATTTTGTGACCTGGAGGCACCAGGAGGCATATGTATGAACATCCCATTTTGCGAATCTCAAATTGCGATATTTTGCGATTTGCAGTTTGAGATTCGCAAATCGGAATGTATTTAAAAAATTGCTAATAATTAGCGATTACATAAAAAAACGCAAAAAAATCTCAGAAACATGATTTGCGATTCCTTAATTGCGAAATTCGCAAATTAAGAAATCGCAAATGCGGGAATCTGCTATACAGGTGCAGCCTGATGACATCACAACCAGGAAGTGGGAGTGATTTGCTGCACCTGATTGCCTGAGCCACAGTCAGAGGCTGTTTGGAGAGTGTGAGGAGTCAGCACAGCAGAGAAACAACCCCAATGGTGTCCCAGAAGCAACATGAGGGCAAGGAGGGTGAAAAGAGGAAGAGAAAACACAAATTCTCTGACAAGGAGCAGGAGGTGCTCATAGAGGAGATGGTATGCAGCCATGAGCTCCTGTTTGGGAAAAAGGCACTGAGAGTCCCTGAATCAAGGAAAGGAAAGATTTGGCTGGACATTCAAGAAAAAGTCAATGCTGTGGGTGTGACTCATCGCACTTTTGAAGAATTGCGCAAGCGGTGGTACGACATGCAGCAAAGGTCGAAGGAGAGGGTGGCAGCCAGACTCAAGGAGTCCAACAAGATCGGGGGAGGATCATCCACAGCAGCAGAGCCAACACCCCATGAGGAGCTGGTGGAGTCCACCCTCCTGCCTGAGAGTATCAGTGGTGTGGCTGACATCGACAGCTCCGACCCTGCATCCAGCAACCCGGGACCAGGGTTCAATTCCCCGCCTCGGCGGGTCTTGGGCTCAAAATTCCACGGACCTGATAATTCTCGCCTCGGTGCCATTCCAATCATGGAGTCCCACTCTGCAACTCTGGGCAATAGCTTGCTTAATCTCCACAACGGCCCCCACAACGCTAAGGATGCCTGGCCTCCACCTTGGGGGTGCCCAGGAGTGGACGCCTCACAGGGAAAGCCAGGATGGGTTCCACAGCGGTATTCGTACGAGCGCCTTGAGACCCTTGTGGGTGAGTAGTGCGCTATACAAGTATCAATTTACAATTTACAAGGTAAGATGCATGCCAAATATATCTGCCCAGATCCCCATCCCATGCACACTTTCAGGAATGCGCAAAAAAGCACACCCAGCAATGCATCATGGGAGTTGTAGTAAGATGTATGATAGTGTGTCCATGACACATAGGAAATCAAATGCAACATGTGGTTCAGTGATAAGGGAATAAGACAGTGTCAGAAGTTAGCCAAGACAAATTGTAGAAACTTTATTGAGTGCAAAATGCAGACAATGACACAAACTCATGTATTCCCCTTTACATCCACAGCACAATCCAGGGCACTTGATGACAGTGCAGAGGGAAATGACTTTGCAAATCCTGAGGACCAGCATGATGATGGGGACTCAAGTGAGGAGACAGAGCACACAACAATCATGCGCAGGAAGCGCACACATGTGCCCCCACTGCCTCCATTGGAGGATGACATAGCGGCCACAGGGGAGGAGAGTGAGCAAAGAGAGGCAAGGCAGGGTGTGTCACACATGCGGAGGCAGGAAACCCCACGAATGAGTGTGGCAGCAATGGAAACACGCAGGTCAAGGTCCAGGAGCAGCACTGCCACCGATGAGGAGCACACAATATTTGCAGGTCTTGAACACAGCATGCTGCAGGTACAGCGCCTGCAACATAAATCATTGCGCTCCATTAATAGGCAGCTCAGCACACTCAACAGGAATCAGTGCTACATGGGGGAGGGCATCATGGCCATGGCAGGTGCCATACGTGACCTTTGTGACACCCTGAAGCAAAACCAAGACGCCAGTGACAGGGCTGCCCAATGTGCCAACGCACAGCTGCATAACTACACAAAGGCGGTAAACCGCCTGTGCACCACCACCAGCAACTTGACCCGTCACAGCATAACCATGAAGTAGGAAATGTCACACTGCTGCCAGGACATTGCAAGAGGGCTGGAACAGGTCACCAGTGCAGTTGAGCAAATGCAGACGGCTAACTCAGGTGGCACCGCACTCATGGTCTCTGGGGAGAGTGAGGAGACCTCAAGTAGGAGTAGCAACACACCTACATTGCCTGAAGCAAGAAGGCGCAGTGGCAGACAGGGTGCAGTACCTAGGAACCCAACGGAGGGCACTCAGCCTGGATCCCGAACAGCACCAATCCTTCACCGGAGGAGGTGAACTGTACAGTGAAACATTTGCGTCAATGGGTGATGCAACCCAGCAATGC
Source organism: Triturus cristatus (assembly GCF_964204655.1). NCBI lineage: Eukaryota > Metazoa > Chordata > Amphibia > Caudata > Salamandridae > Triturus > Triturus cristatus. Next base: position 505,826,093 of record NC_140582.1, read on the forward strand.
ATATTGAACACTTTCTTGGGAACTACCTGCACTGTGTGCATAACATGTGCTGGGTACAGCAACAGTGAATGCTTTTGAAGTGTGAATAAACTCAGCACAGATTTCAATCATTATTTTGGCTCATGTCATCATTACTCACCTAGAAGTAGTTTTGCATGATCTCAGTCCGTCTCTGACGTCCGGCAGCTGCCCCAACTCCTGATGCTGGTCTGCCAGGAGGAGCAGGGCAATCGTCATCCGATGTGTCTGTATCGGTCACATCAATTGTGGTGCCTTTCCTCATAGCCATGTTATGGAGCATTGCACAGCTTGCCACGATTTTACAGCAGGTCTCAGGGCTGTATTGCAGTGCTCCTCCACTTTTATGCAGGCACCGGAACCAGCTCTTTAGGATTCCAAACGTACACTCTATGACGCAGCGCTTAGATCTGTGTGCCCTGTTGTATCTCCTCTCACTTGCATTGGCTGTATCCAGGTGCGGGGTCAGGATGAAGTCCTGCACTGCATAGGCACTGTCACCTGCAGGGATAGACACAATAGGTAAGTCAATGTCCCCCCCCCCCCTCAGGAGATGTAGTGGATGTATGGATGTGTGCCATGCATTTACCTAGCAGGTATCCCTCGCCAAACTCTCCAGCACTCAGACGTCTGTGTATCCCACTATGCCTAAAGATGAAAGAGTTGTGTGTACTGCCAGGGTATTTGGGTACAATGTCATTGATGATATACTTAGCATTGTACACAATCTGTATATTCAGGGAATGGTAGCATTTACGGTTTCTGTAGACATATTCAGTTGCTGATGGGGGTGTGATGGCCACATGGGTCCCATCAATGCAGCCAATGACGTGGGGGAAGCGTGCAATCTGGTAGAAGTCAAGTTTTGTTTGCTGTAATGCCTGTTGGTTGCTGGGGAAGTATATGTGATGTGATAGCGTCTATAGCATTGCATCTAGAAAGGCATGGAAAAAGCGCGACAGGGCACTCTGTGACACCCCGCCAACCTCCGCTATGACCCCTTGAAAACTCCCTGAGGCCAGGAGGTGCAGGGAGCACAGGACCTGCACATGGGTGGGAATTGTTTGTGTCCTGCGTGTTGGGTGTTCCAAATAGGGTTTCAGCTCCTCAATCAGGTCCAAGATGGTCTGTGGGTGCAGCCTGCACTTGTCATGGATGTCCTCTTCAGTCTGCTGGAACAGAGTGATGCGCAGCCTGAAGATACGTTCCTGTCTCATTCTCCTCTGTGCAAGAGCCCGAATACGCAGACACCTGGCTATCACGAATAGTGCTGCCATTGTGGAAGGATCTGTTGTATTGTGGGCTGGTTTAAGTACCTTGCACCTGGTTACCACCTGCATGCACTTGGTGTTAATTGCAATTTCTTAATTTGCAAATTTATCAATTTCGCAATTTGCTAATTTTTCATACATGTCCTTGCGATGTCTTAGATTGCGATTCCCTTTTTGCAAGTTTCGCAAACTGAGAAAATCGCTATTTAGGAATTCGCAAGGATATTCGAAGAATTTTGGTTTTGCAATATTAGAAATCGCTATTTTTGCGATTTCTTAGTTTGCACTGCGAATGTGTCTCATACATCTCAAATAGTGATTTTTTATTCGCAAACGCTGTATTTTGCGATTCGCAGTGTTTGTGAATAAAAATTAGTTTCATACATATGCCCCCACAGAAATGGTTGTAAGCCCAAAGGCACAAATGCCTGCTCTCAGGCCACACACAGCTTTTACAGTACAGTTGTCTGGTAATTTGACTAGGTGCAGGGTCAAACAACTAACAAAAACAACAAAGGGTGGTGCAGTGTCCTTATCAGCCAGAGTCGTCATTCAGTTTACCCGCTTTTATAGCTGTAGCTTTATAGGGCAATTCTCATCCACACTTGGTGAGAGGTAGAGAGAGCATTAAGGCATTGTGTACCAGCCTCTAACCGTATTGGGCTTGCAGGTGTCTTCTGCGCAGGCATGGTCATCAACAGCAGCAGTGCAGGCCAGCCAAAATTCAGCCGGGGCCCTAGGGCTTGCTCCATTCATAAAAAAGGGACAGCTTTTAACTTTATGTTTTGAACCCTTCAAAAGCAGCGCCATCTATTCAAGTCCAGGTTCCAAGGTGCTCCACAGACTGAAGTAAAGCTCCTGATTAGATATCCAAGTGCAGGCATTTGGGCTATGACCCACTTACTCGGTGGCAATCTAGTTTCAAAGGATCCAGACCAGGGGTGGCGCCTCCGCAATGGCAGAGGAGCGACGCCCACTGCCTGGCTCAGAGACAGCAAATGAAAAATAAAACTATGTTCTTGCATTGTTTTATTTTTCATTTGCCGGCTCTGAGCCAGCTTGTGCAGGGAGAGGCTGGGGCACGGGAGGAGGAGTGCTATGTGAACTCCCTAAGTACGCATATGTGTTTGACCAGCCGTCTCAGGCTGATCAAAACATACATGCACACTTAGGTTTCTCCAGCCCGGCTGCATTGAACAGCCGGGCTGGAGAAACCCCCACAGACTCCCTGGCCTGAGCAGAGTGTCTTTACAGCCCACTCAGGTCAATCCCCGCGCTGAGAGAAGCGTGAGGCATTGGATGGGAGTCTGTCCCGTAGGCTGCCGGGACCAGGAAGAGAAGAGGAAGTGTGACACGACACGGGAGGCGGCCGTCGGCTTCAGGCAAGTTTTTTTTATTTTTATATATTCTAACACCCCCTGAGCTCCCCCTCCCGCATTCCCTCCACCTGCCGCACCATCTGTTGTTTGTGCCATCCATCACTGGTCCAGACAGTCAAATTTGGACATTGTTACCCTCCTTAGAGAGGAGTCTGGGAAGGTCATCTCCCTGGAATGCAATACAGCAGTCACTGCCTACATGCAGGAGGCTAGACCCCCTTTCATAGTACTGCACTGGCAGGAAACCTAGTGCTTTTCCTCCGGACAACCCTAGAAACAAATAGCTAAGAGGGAGAAAATGTGGGAGATGTGGTTGTCCTCAGTGGTTACCAGCCATCCTCAATCTTGCAACCACAATTCTTACAAAAATAATGTTTGCATACAGCTACGGGAACCCTAATGACATCTAAAGTAAGTTTGTGAAGCATTTATCATGTGGACATGTTCCTATGATCACAAAAAGCTATTGCAAATGTTTTGCTCATAATGTTACCGTGTATCCCTTACATACAGAAAATAAACACAAACGGTTCTACATCAGTACCAAACCTATAGTCTAAACTTACAGAGTTCGACCAGTAGCATCTCTCTTGGGTGTAGCTTTTGCGCCCCAAAACCTAAACATATGCTGCCAGCAATCAGGCCGTGTTCAGAGGTTGTCATGGTTGGCTAGTCCCTTGAGAATACAGGGTTTTGAGAACATTGGAGGGTCTTCCCTTTGAGGGTACACCATGGAAGTCTCTTTGAGAAGTAACAATTTGCGGTTTGATGGGTCCATTTCATTCAAAAGCCCCAAAACTATTGACAAAAAGCAAAACATCAGCTCAACTATCAGCGACAAGGGAATTATGGCATGCCTGCACAGCATGCTTAGGATGTTTTGTATTTGCGTAGACTCACTAAAGAATTGCGGCTCTGGCAAAGGTCACCCATGTTAGAAGCAAATAAGGTAGAGGAGTTTTATATGCAGCACCTCAGAAGTGGATGACATCTAACAGCAAGTGATACTAAAGTGATCTTGACTAGTGGCATTTATATAGATGCCTAAAGTTCCAACATGCACTGGGATAGTACATAGAGATGATGAGTAAATTTCTTAACAGTAGTCTATTAAACAAATCTATTCTTACAAGAAAGACTTAACAAGAAGCAGACGTCTCTGACCTCACACATAATGGACACTAATAAGATACACATAGGAAAGATTAAGACCTAAGGGGTCAGAGAGTAAGACCTGGGAGAAACAGAATGGATCAATGCATTGATTGGACACAGGAACATCGCTGTTGGTACAGCGCACTGATTAATCAACTCAGATTTCTATGCTGGATTAATGATACCAGACTGAGATTCTGGAATATTGGGTATAGTGACATGATAATCTGGTTTCCTACATATAGGTTGAAGTTGTTGATGAAATTACAACTTTGGCCACACTTAATCAAGCTACACCAACTTTAGCATTATCAATGTGGAGTTTGGTACTTTGTTTCTGCAAACTTTGGTGCAGATCGGTGAAGGGTGCAAAGTTATTAGCAATTGAAAATGGTCTTTTTGTACAGAGTCTTTTATCAAACTCTATAATGTGCAACTATATTTTTCCAAACATAATCACTCACAATAACAATAAGGGTACAATTCCCAAAGTTGCACATTTTTACATTTACAGGCACTTCAACACACGGGTATAAAAGTAAGAATTTTGGAAATTTACAAAAATGTGTATGTTATGTTATCTGGCAATGTAAAGCATTGCTTACACCACTAGGGTCTCTTGACGTTGAAAGATCAGCTGGATGTCATCAGGATAAGTATAATATTATAGCTAAAGGACTCAATCATGTTCATCAGGGGATTAAGAAAATATTACAGATATAGGGGGAACAACTCCTGGAGGGATAGAAACGAATTAACAGTGAAAATTAACAGTAAAACGTTCTGCAGGAGAATCTTCGGGATGCCATCATCCAGAAAATATGGCAAACCAGGCAAAGACACTATTGGTTATTCCACATATTTTTATTCTGGATAATAACATTTAATATTCTCTTGTATCAATTACCGCCAAAAAGTCCATCAAAACGCAGAAGTGAAGATTTAGTTGGCTGCTATTCGAAGTTGATCAGCAGCAAATATTAAAACTGTTTATGTGCTTCTATTAGGGCGGAAGCTCTCTTGAGCATCTTTAAGGAGTGTATTAGATTCCAGAAAGTGAGAAAGTTATTTTGCAGTTGGTTGTTCCATTATTTTTGTAATGAGGGGAAGTAATGTTATAGGATGGTAGCTGGATAAAGTTTCAGGATATTTGTTTGGCTTCTTTTGAAATAGCCTGACTATGTCTTGTAAAAGTTTAGAAGGTATTATGTCACATTGTAGTGACAGATTCACAATGTGTCCTATAGCCAAGGTTGTTGTATGAATTTCCAAATTAACTAGTTTTAAAGGTATTGGGGATAGCCAAAATCCAGATTTATATTTTCGTGTTATCATTGTAAATGTCCAAGTAAGAATTTGTTTGCATTTTGATAAGGTACAGTCACAGTATTACGCCTCGTAAGCTCTTGTTTGCTAGTTCCCCATGCGGTGTTGTACTTACAGTACAATGCCTCGCAAAGGAAAGGCAATGCACTGTACACATTTTATTTCATTTTTTCCTGCAACATTTGTCCCCATGGAGATACCTTTTGCCTTTCATCCCCATATAGTTTGGGGTTTGGGGGTTCTATTGACCTTCCCACCATAGAACACCCCCAAAATTATTAAGGTTAGAATATTACCTTCAATGTAAATGTGATATTACAGCAATAAGAAATACATTAAACTTTATTTTATATGGTGTATTAAATTACAAAATCGCTAACATGAAAACAAGAACAAAAACATTCTGCAGTACTTTATACTCTTGTATCCCCGACATAAAAAAAAAACAAAAAGGATTAACTGCACAAAACATAGGCATATGCCGAAGAATTTCAAAATGTCATTTTGTGATTCTAAAATATCTCCGACCTATGGATATTATAGATATCTATGTATATGCCTAATCCTAAACAGACACATTTTCAATCAGTGAAGATTCCTTCCACTTTCCATTCATTTGAAGATAAAAACAACCCTATTTTTTAGGTCTCGCATAGGCAGTGCATACGCTACCTCTACGAGGCGTCAAGTAATCAGTATTACTAGTGAAACTCCACCCATTGCGTTTCTCTTTGTTTTGTTACTTGCCATTGGTGGAATCTGGCATTGCTGTTGTTATCTCGCTCATTGTTGGCTGGTGGTCCGATACATCACTTCCGTTTTCTTCCGTTTCTGTAGGAAACAGCATCGACCAACTACAATTAACTTACGCTGCTGACTGTTATCTTTTTATTTAGGGACTACTTTTTTTCTTTGCTGCTTGCATTTCCACATCTGACACCTTCCTGCCCTCACCCGAGGCGGTTTATTTATTTACGTTTAATATGCACGAGATCTTGGTTTATTTGTTTAATATGCACGAGATCTCGGTTTATTTATAATTAAATGATGCAGCCCACGCCGAGCCTCGAACCGTGTTCTCCTGCTCCAAGGTTGGCAGCGTTATATGTTGAGCCACCTCCTCGCACCGTTTGTTTTACTTGGTTTCAGATACTACATGTTTTAATTTAAAGGCCGCGCCCCCACCTTGACTAGAGCTGCTTTGGAGGTCGCTTTATTTGACACTATTTACAAAAAGCGCTCACCCGCACTTTGCGCTGTAACTTTAATTATGTTTATTTCTTCCTAAATGGCCGCTCCCCCACGTTGACTAGAGCTGCTTTGGAGGTCGCTTTTTTTTCGTGTAGCCCTAACGCCTTGCTGGTTATCAGGGGCCCATGCTCTGTCTTCAGAAGGGCCAGTTGAATACTGCTCTTTGAACCTGCTGCCGACCAGTAAAAGACCTGTGAGTTGTTTACATTTATTTTTGCTGTTTTTATATAGCGCAAGCTCGATCAGCATATATTGGAGCGCTTTACATGCATACATTAGTGAAGAACACATACATTTTTGGTAAGTGCGCGGAGATTAATTTATTCATGACGTCGGAGTGGGCGGAGTCAAGGGTGATCTTGTTACTTCTGTGACTCCGGTTGCCGCTCCTGCTCGATTATTGCTTGTTTTTCTTCCTTTCTCCCATCTTTGCTCTGCTGTTCACTTCTTTTTATTTGGCTATGGTTCACCAGTTGCTTCTCTCTCCCCCTCCTCCTCCAGTGACAGGCTGCCATCTCCTGGATGCTTCCCTGCCTCTTCTCTGTAGGGGAGATGCCTCTTGTCTGCTAACATATAAAATGCAGAGCCCGCTTTCATATGTGCAACATGGGGGCAGCAGCATTCGGCGAGTAGTTTCATTTGCGAAGCAAGCAATGTGGGTGGTTACACATTAATAACAGTTAGGCTCAGCTGGTGTGTCAATGGCAGCGCACGGTAGCTCACACCGCGGGTGGTTGTCTATCCCGTGTCGTGACCCACCCCAGCCCGTGACCCACCAGCTGAGCTCACTGAAACTCTAACCGTGTTGGCTGCTGGCCACCGGAGGGGTTCCTCACCCAGCTGCAGCAGCCCAGAGCACACCCGTGTCCTCCACTACACTGCAGCTTAGCAGAGCCAAGCCCTCATCCTCAATAATAGCAGCTTTGCCACCGTGGGAGAATCAGAGTCCCTGCCTTAAAGCTGCCCATACCAAATTGCCCCTCACAAAGTAAGTGCCTAGTGGAGTAGTACTTACAATAGTGAAGTTGCAACGCAATAGGTCTCGCACTTCGAAGAGTTTCAGCCATTGCAAATGACAATGCCTTTTATTTAAGTATTTTAAAACCTACAGGTTTTCAAAACACATACATAAAAGGCATTATCATTTGCAATTCCAATAGCTCAAAGTCTCGGAAATGCAAGACTTTTTGCATTTCAAATGCTTTTTTTTTTTACTGCAACTGGTCAGTCTCTAGAGACGAGCTTTCCCTACAGTCGGTGTTTAAAGTTGCTCTGCGCGGGAAGCAAGGAGAATCGGCCTCCCTGAGCTTTAAATTTTTTTTGACTGTGGGACTAGGTAAGTGTCGCAAAATGTTACTGGGTCTGGAAGCTGCATGTTTTTTGTTGTGTAATACATGAGCATGTGACACTCAATCACGCTCCTTTAAAAACTGGTAAATTCACTTCATATTAAAATAGTTAAGCAAAACCACAACCACGTCAATTTAACTCGGATGACGAGCTCGTTTTCTGAGAACAAGGGCATTACAAAATTTTGAGGGGTGTGCAATTAGAAAATGGCATTACCAAACAGATCCGCATCGGGGGTGATCCAGGAAAAATGGAAATAGCCTTTTTAGTTTTAAGAGTATTTGTAAGAAAAAAACTGCGCAGTGAGCTAGTTTCCCATCCTCTCGGTATTGCAGATATCGTCATTGTCATCTTCAGTACTATTCGGTGTGGTGATCGCATATCCTATTTAGTGTTAATTACTCTCACAGCAAACCTTTTTAACAAACGTATTCAACTACGAATTGTAGGTGCCTAGTTTATTATACATTGCATTGACTGCTTGAGAAAATGTGCAAGTCTGTTTGGGTTCGTGGCCATACCAGTCGGATTCAATCCTATTGGATCGACTTGGCATTGCCTCTCATTGGGTTTGGCGCTGGCAGTGTAGCAGCATTTGGTAGGTGTAAGACATTCTGCAGACATGAGCCTGTTAGCATTGCTGGAATACTTATCTGGGAGGCTTATTACTGTGAATAATGACAGATTACTAATGTGCACAGAAATGAATCATTGCTGCGACTGTAGTTTTATCTCGTCTCTGTACAAATTCTTTTGTCTCCCTTCAAATAAGTATTCATGCATTGAAATTAGAGCTTTGAAATAACACGTCTGGCTCTTTTTTATGCAAACGAAAGATACCGTGGTGCTGCAGAACAGATGTGGTTTTGGTAAGGTAGGTTTTCTAATTAGAAGGTACTTTTAAGTCGTTTAGGTAACTGCTGTGCATAGAAGAGACCGCGATCTTCAGTGTGTGTGGAAGTTTAGAACAACGGTTCCGTTGGTCTATTTTTTTCCCAGGACTTCTCCAAGTGTGAGAACGTGCAAATGACACACTTTTCATTCAGTGATTTCAAAACAGAGGCGTTTCAAGTTGCAAATCCATTATATTTTTGTTTGCACCTTAGGTAGTGCAACAATAGTGCAGACGGTGCTCAGAAGTGTGATATGGAGTGTACAGTATGATGCACATATATGGAAGCAAAAGTATCCATTGTTTAGACATGACTATAAGACCACTATGAAAATTGTTACTTAATTATAAAAAAAATGTTATTTAAAGGCTGTCCCTGAGATAGTGTTGACGTTTCCACCCCAAAACACAGTCCAGTGGGTGTCCTCAGACCGAAAACGCAGTTTGTCTCATAAACCTGAATACATCTACCTGAACTAGAACTGAGCAAGCCCTAAATGAGAGCACACATTTGTGGTTCAAGGACAGCCCTTAAATACATAGGCTTATCCCTCGGGTAAGGTGGTTGGGCCTACCCGAACTTTAGATATTATTACTGTTAGACTTGTCACCCTTGGTGTGGGTATTCGGATATGGGCCCCTCTGTAATCCTGGCTTAATTATTATGTGATAATTATCCTTTACTCCGGTCAATCTGTTTCATGTAAGTTGCTTCTTTGATATTTGTTCGACCCTCGGTTTAAGAATAATTCAGCAGTGAATTAATGTATATTGCCTACAGGATGTTTTCACATTGTATTGTATATTATTGAATTAACTTAAATTCCGGAAATGATGAAGCAGTTAGCAAGTACAAGCAATCATCTCTTTTCGTTATTTGGTGAGGTTCTAAATTGTATTTATTATTATGTCAACATCATGATATAGTCAAAAACCATATGCAACGAAAGCCATACTGAACTGCATTTTTTCCCTTTAGTATTCCCTTCAATAATGCGCTGCTCTGAGTCTTGGAGAATCTGTTTCCAGACCAGAGCTGCGGTTTTTGTATGCCACTGTTCCTTCTCCGCCTCACACAATGCAAGAACATATATATTCATTGGTTCCTTTCTGCACCTTTGAAAAGTAGACTAAATGAATTGAAAAATTCCTGTAAACTATGCAAATGTGAGCTTTGCAAGTGACTACATACATTTTGCAGCTGCCTAGAGGCCATAGAGTTTCTGCCACTGTACCGCATAAACACGTTCATAAACTGATTAGGAGTATTGTTTTTCAGTACTTTGAATTCACACCTTAAAAGGCATCCCCAAAGTAAACTTGTCCTTGTGCTTCATTTATAACGCCAATAGCTCTAACTCAAACAAATGTGAGACCTATTGCATTTCCAATGCTTGTTAACTTTCTGTTCTACTCAGAAAATACTTTCCCTTATTACAAAACCCATTCTCTAGTACCACATCAAAGATCGATAGGAGCCTAGCGCGGTGACCAAGATGGCCGCGTGAGCACAGAGCTCCCGCAACCCTCGTTCCCTCCGGCAATTATCCTGGAAAAATCCTGTGTCAAATATCCGGAATACTGGAGATGAACTACTGCTGAGGCGAGCTTCGTTGTCCGGACTGAAATCGTACACCGGAGACCGAAGTTGTGACAGGTTGAAGTTTGCGGCCTATCCCCCGGGAGGTGCCCGGGTCTCGCGTTGGCATGGGCCCGGACACTAATTGAACAACAGCGGCCGTGTGCGGTGCGGATCATCGGATGGGGGCTGTTTCCACTTTCACTTTCGTTTTCTCTCACAATTACGTGCCTCGGCCCGTGAGTGTCTTGGACAACAGTTGCCTCTAGCTCGGCCTGCATATGCATGGGCTTGCATCGGAGACCCGGATCCAGCGGACCTCGTGTCAATTGCGTGGCTGAGCGGCCTGTTTTTGACGCTGACTGTTCCGGGGTTGAGGATGTCGACCAAATCGGAGGCCGACAAACAGAAGCCCAAGAATACCAGGCGGGGGGGCTACACCCAAACCAACAATATGGATCGCTATGCCCAGCAAAAGGGATCGCCAAGCGGACCGGGGAAGCTACAGGAATCATCGGGAGACGGCTCGGTCCCCGCACCGGAATTGACACTGCAAGATATTATGGGCGCCATTGAGGAGATGAAGTCCTCTATTGGGCAACAGTTTGAGGCCCTGGCACACAAAGTGGACACCATCTCAGTCGACGTTAATTTGCTCCGCGCTGACCTGGGGAAAACTAATGAGAGAGTAAAATCATTGGACCAAAAAACCACTAGCCTCACGGGGGACGTCTCTGATCTGCAAATAGAGGTCCGCACGCTGAGGACTACCAACGACCTCATTGCCCGCAAGATGGAGGATTTTGAAGGCCGGGCGAGGCGCAATAACGTGCGCATAGTTGGCGTTCCGGAGAAATCGGAGGAGCAATCGGCGGACCTGTTTGTCGAGGACTTGGTGCTTAACCATCTGGCGCCTAAGGGCCTCAGCAAGTTCTTTGCGGTCGAGTGGGCCCACCGAGTCCTGGGCGGGAGGCCCAAGGTGGGAGCCCCCCCGAGACCGATCATCGCCAGGATCTTCAACTTCAGGGACCGCAATGCCATTCTGCAGGCGTCACGGGGGTCCGGACCGGTTACTTTCCAGAACACTGCAGTGAGTTTTTATCCTGACTTCACCCAGGCGGTAGAGAAGCAACGGCAGAGTTTCCTGGGGGTTAAGAGGAGGCTACGTGAGAGGGGCCTGAAGTATGCCATGCTCTTCCCGGCCAAGTTGCGCGTCGAATACGAAGAACGAACCTTTTTCTTTGACTTGCCAGACGAGGTTGGGGACTGGCTCGACACATTGCCTCAGCGGCGGACTAGCGGGGATCATGCTGGCAGAGCGGAAGGAGGCCATGTCGCAAAAGAGTGAGGACTCTGGTGATCGACCATTCTGGTCAAGCTCGGGACAGTGGTTCGCTGATTTGTTTTCATTGCTAGCTATTGTCCGGGGGTGGCGAGGGCGCAATGGGATCTTTTTCCTCCTACGGGGTTTCTTCTTGTAGATTAGCTTCTGCTAGGGCGACAGGCACACTGCAAGTTGGGGGGGCTTTTAGGCTTATTCAGGGGTGCAGGGTGGGGGGTGGTTTGGGCTTGTTGGAGTGTTTGTTGTTGTTTTTCGTTTTGCAAGATATCGCAATGCAAGTCTCGTGTGCTGCTCTCGGGGATGGGCGGGGGTCTCCTGCCAGTTTGTGATGGGGGTAGGGGTTTGAATATACTTAGTTGGAATGTTAATGGCTTGGGGGATCGTATTAAGCGGGGGATTGTTCTGCAATTTCTGAAGAGGTGCTCTCCTGACATAGTTTTGCTGCAGGAGACGCACCTGATAGGCAACACGTGTCATGCTCTCAATAGAAAGGGTTATAAATTCATTGCCCACTCTGGGTTTTCCTCGGGATCTCGGGGGGCAGGAATACTTGTTAGGACCTCGCTGCCGTTGGAGATTGATTCTACTACTGCTGACGAGAGGGGGCGCTTTGCGGCGGCTGCGGGGAGATGGGAGGGCAGGACACTGGTTTTGGTTTCTGTTTATGTCCCTCCTGGCCTGCAGGCCGCCACATTTGCCGACTTGGGGAGGGCCATGTTGGATCTCCCCGAGGGTGTGTTGGTAATGGGTGGTGACTTTAATGCAGTTGGTTCCAGATTACTAGACAGACATCCGCCAAGGGACCCCGGGGGGGCGCAGAGATGGCTCCCAGATTTTACTGATACACTAGGTTTGGTTGACTGCTGGAGGCTGCTGCACCCCGCTCAGCGGCAGTATACTTTTCACTCTGGGGCGCACGGCAGTCTCTCTAGAATGTTCTCACCTTGGCTGCCCACGCTTCCTCGGTGTCTGAGGCTAGGCACATGGCCAGGGGCATCTCCGATCACTCGCCGGTGTGGATTAGTATGGATTTTGGCCGTGGAGCGGCAGGTAGGGTTGCCCCTATTAACCCCTGGTATTTCCGTGACCCTAAGACTCGTGGAGCGTTGTTGAAAGCGGTTGATCTTTACTTTTCGGAGAACCTTGGCTCGGTTACCTCCGCGGTGTCTTTGTGGGAAGCGTTTAAAACAGTACTGAGAGGGGAGGCCCTCTCCTTGATAGCGGATGTCAAACGTCGGAGAGATGCGGAGGTGGCGCAGATCGAGGCTGAGATAGTGGCATTAGAGTCTGTCCTGGAAGACGAGGTTACGGCGGAAACACTGCATAAGTTGAGATTAAAACAGTCTGAATATAAAGCACTGGTGACAAACGCGGCTAAGGTTCTTAGCAGGGACCAACAAGGGCGATTGTATGATGTGGGCGACAAGGCTGGGAAATTAATAGCGTGGTTAGACAGGAAAGAACGAGTGAATAGAGTTGTGCCAGAACTACTGACGGATGGCGGGGATATTGTCACTGAACCCGATGGGATAGTCCAGTGTTTCGCGGACCACTTCCGCATGGTCTATACGTCTGTGTCGGATAAGCCGGAGGAAGACTCGCATGAACTGCTGCGAGACATTGCCCTGCCTTGTCTATCCGACGTCGACAGGGAGGACCTTGATGGTGACATCACCGCGGATGAGGTTGCAGTTGCTATCCGCTCGCTACGCCCGGGCAAGGCCTCGGGCCCGAATGGCTTGCCGGTCGAGTTGTATAAACTCAGACCGGATAAGATTGCTCCGTATTTGCGAGATATGTTTGTAGAGGCGCGGGAGCATGGGTGTCTTCCATTTGACCAACGTCTGGCGACAATAGTGGTTATACATAAAGATGGCAAGCCCCGGAACAGATGCGGATCGTATAGGCCGATCTCCCTACTCAACGCTGAGCCCAAAATCCTCGCCAAACTGTTGGCTAACCGTCTGATCAGGGTCATTGGGGACTTGATCCACCCGGACCAATCCGGGTTTATCCCACACCGCAACACTGCGTTGAACCTCAGGCGACTTCATGGCGTGCTTGCGAGGGTTGAGACGTTGCGGGAGTCGGCCATTTTGGTGTCACTCGACGCCACGATGGCTTTCGACACTGTGGAATGGCCGTATCTTTGGGCAGCGCCCACAAAATTCGGCTTCGGACCGGGTTTCATAGGCTGGATTAGGCTACTTTATGAGGAACCTTTGGCTAAAATCGCGGTGAACGGTAGGGCGTCATCTCCGTTCGTGCTTGGGAGGGGCACCCGGCAGGGTTGTCCTCTGTCGCCACTACTGTTCGCTCTCGCCCTCGAGCCACTGGCGGCATGGATTGGATGGCAGCCAGACATAAGAGGGATCCGATGGTCGCCAGACCACGAGGACCGCATTTCTCTGTATGCAGACGACATCTTGTTATACTTGACCTCGCCTCGGAAATCCCTCATAGTGGTCTGTGACGTTTTGAAGTCTTTTGGTAGTAACTCGGGTCTCGCCATTAACTGGGGAAAGTCGCACCTATATGTTCTCAGTGGGGACACCCCTACCGTCCCGCGGGATTGCTCCATCCAGATCGCCCAGCGGTGCTTTCTGTACTTGGGGATATATATTTCCACAGACCCCTCTGTCCGATACGAGAAGAATCTCCTCCCTCCGCTGTCACGCTTGAGACGGGATGTTGCGGGTTGGAGGCGGCTACCGCTCTCCCTCCTAGGCCGCGCCGCATTGTTTAAAATGATGTCTCTTCCCCGGTTTCTCTACGCCTTACAGAACACCCTAGAGTTAGTTCCTGCCTGTTATTTTCGTGAGGTGGAGAGCCTCCAGCGTTCGCTGTTATGGGACGGTCGACCGCGTATAGCTATAGCAAAGTTGACCCTTCTATGGTATGACGGAGGGATAGCACTCCCTGACATCAGAAGATATTATTGGGCTACCCAATTGGGAGCGATCAACCATGGGGTTTACGGTCCGGCGTTAAACCCAGGGTTTGCTATGGATCGGTGGCTGTTGCGCGGGGGTAATTACCTTAGGGCGCTGTATTCCAAATCATTGGATGGGTCCCTCACAGGACCGACCAAGACGGCAGTGCATGTGTGGAAGGCGGTTACGAACTCGTTGGGCTGGAAGGACAGACTTACCCAGGCTACTCCGCTTTTTTAATCCGATATCCTAGGGAAATTATGGCACACGAAAGGGTTTGAGAAGTGGGACCTAATTGGGATTTCTAGAGTTGGGGATTTGCTGACTAAGGGTAAGGTGAAATAGTTTGAGACGCTGCAGACGGAGTACGAATTAGGGGGTACTGAATACTTTCGATATGCCCAGGTGCGTCACGCTCTGCTATCTGTTCGTGCCGAGGGGGAGGCCGTGCCTGAGTCTTCTCCTTTGGAGGATCGGATTCTGGATGGTCATATGCCGGAGAGTACAATCTCCTTGATTTACAAAAAGCTTGTAAATGTCCGGACCGACCTCCTCCTTGATGTGCGAGAACAATGGACTAGGGATGGTCTCGAACTGGACGATGAGGACTGGCAATATGCCGTCTCCTCTCCGAAGGAGGTTGCGATCCCGGCTAGACTGCGGCTGGTGCAGCTTAAGATACTTCACAGGGTTTATATCACGGGGCCCCGCCTGATTCATATGGCTTTCTCTGATGATGGCTTATGCAAGAGAGGCTGTGGGATGTTGGGCACCTTTCTACACATTATTTGGGAGTGTGGGGAGATCGTAGAGTTCTGGAAACAAATTCATGATGTGATGGAGGAGGTCACGGGTATCGCACTCTTCCCGGAGGCAAGACGATGCCTGTTGAATGTCTGGGGCCCCATCGACTATGATGCCGCTCAGACCCAATGGGTGACTCTTGGGAATATGGTGGCGAAGCGAGATATTGCGCAGCTGTGGGGATCCCAGAGACCTCCCACCTTGGTAACATGGATGGAAAATATGGACTGGGGCATGTTCCGGGAGAAAACGGTGTACAGTGCCCGGGGTCGCCCTAAGAAGTGGCATAAGATATGGGGGCAATGGAACCACTATAGGGGAGATATTTGTGTGCCCCCGGTTGCTGAGATTCTCGATGTGCAACTTTCCCCCTAGCTCTACTCCCAACTATATACGTAAACTGTTCATAACCTGGAGTCCGTACCCCTGCTTTCCCCTCGCTTCTTTGGCGTGGTCTACCGCTCCGCTGATGGGAGTGGGACCTCGCCCCAGCTGAGAACTAGCGCATGCTTATTATATGCTTTGCCTTGCTCGTGTTTTTATTTTTTTGGTTTACATTAAAACTAAACCTTTGTTACTCCTGATGTACGGATATGGACCTTCCTACGTATTGTTCCCATCGTGCTGCCGAACCTCCGGGATGTCGGCTGAATAGCTGTGTACCATGTTGACGTAAATAAAGGTTTTAAAAAAAAAAAAAAAAGATCGATGTGTTTACCTGTTTTTCACAACTATTTTATGCACCTTCTCCTACCTTTTGTGGCATGAGGTATAGACAACTGTGAAAAGCCAAATACAAAAGTTTATAAAGGTACAGCTTTAAAAGTCTTCACCTCCTGCTCAATAACCATCTACCATGCTGCCCCTTGGAACACTCCTATTCTCACTCTTAACAATTGCAAAACTTCTTGTTGGACTTGGCCCGTTCTGCAGGGTCATCCTCAGATTGTTTGCCTTTACCCTCCACCTTTTTCCTGAATTCATTTCTGCTGACCATAGGACTCTGCACACTTTACCACTGCAAACCAGTGCTAAAGTGCTTGTGCTCTTTTTCTTAAAACATAGTAACATTGGCTTATAACCCATTGGCATATTTAATTTACTTTTAAATCTCTAGTAAAAGTGCACTACATGTACCCAGGGCCTGTAAATTAAATGCTACTAGTGGGCTTGCAGCGCTGATTGTGCCACCCACTTAATGAGCACTTTAAACATATATCAGGTCTGCTACTGCAGCCCGTTTGTGTGCAGTTTTAAACTGCCATTTTGACCTGGCAAAGTAATTCTTTTGCCAGGCCCAAACCTTACTTTATAATATATATAGGTCACCCCTAGGGAAGACCCTGGACAGCCCCAAGGACAGGGTGGAGTGTATTTAAAAAGTTGGTCATGTACTTTTAAGTTTTACATATTCTGGTAGTGAAAAACTCCTAAATTCGTTTTTCACTACTGCGAGGCCTATCTCTCTCATAGGATAACATTAGAGTTACCTTATTACATTTTATAAGTGTACTTTCCAACTTGGAAGAGATGGCATTTCATGTTTAGTGTCTCTGGAATCACAATCTAAAATCCTAACTGATGGTGAAGAAACATTTTAAATTGCAAATTTGAAAAGTCTACTTTTTGGTGCCTGCAGCCTGTCTCTGGTCACATGACTGGGTGTAGTTGGCAGTTGGGCTTTGTGTATTGCTCCTAGACAGCCACACACAATGGGAGCTTATGGGTGACTGGATGGGCCATCACTGGCAGGATGGGAGGGAGGAGCTGGGCCCAGCCTCACACCTGAATTGGTTGTTTCCTGTCTCCACACAAAGTGCTAAATACTCCCCTATAGTGAATTTGGATCCAAGGCCAGGAATGCATGGCATCTGTGCACTTCAAAGGCATGTCTCTAAAAGCTTCCCCCCCTTCAAAGGCAATTTATTATTGAATTAACTTAAATTCCAGAAATGATGAAGCAGTTAGCAAGTACAAGCAATCATCTCTTTTCGTTATTTGGTGAGGTTCTAAATTGTATTTATTATTATGTCAACATCATGATATAGTCATATACCATATGCAACGAAAGCCATACTGAACTGCATTTTTTCCCTTTAGTATTCCCTTCAATAATGCGCTGCTCTGAGTCTTGGAGAATCTGTTTCCAGACCAGAGCTGCGGTTTTTGTATGCCACTGTTCCTTCTCTGCCTCACACAATGCAAGAACATATATATTCATTGGTTCCTTTCTGCACCTTTGAAAAGTAGACTAAATGAATTGAAAAATTCCTGCAAACTATGCAAATGTGAGCTGTGCCAGTGACTACATACATTTTGCAGCTGCCTAGAGGCCATAGAGTTTCTGCCTCTGTACCGCATAAACACGTTCAAAAACTGATTAGGAGTATTGTTTTTCAGTACTTTGAATTCACACCTTAAAAGGCATCCCCAAAGTAAACTTGTCCTTGTGCTTCATTTATAACGCCAATAGCTCTAACTCAAACATATGTGAGACCTATTGCATTTCCAATGCTTGTTAACTTTCTGTTCTACTCAGAAAATACTTTCCCTTATTACAAAACCCATTCTCTAGTACCACATCAAAGATCGATGTGTTTACCTGTTTTTCACAACTATTTTATGCACCTTCTCCTACCTTTTGTGGCATGAGGTATAGACAACTGTGAAAAGCCAAATACAAAAGTTTATAAAGGTACAGCTTTAAAAGTCTTCACCTCCTGCTCAATAACCATCAACCATGCTGCCCCTTGGAACACTCCTATTCTCACTCTTAACAATTGCAAAACTTCTTGTTGGACTTGGCCCGTTCTGCAGGGTCATCCTCAGATTGTTTGCCTTTACCCTCCACCTTTTTCCTGAATTCATTTCTGCTGACCATAGGACTCTGCACACTTTACCACTGCAAACCAGTGCTAAAGTGCTTGTGCTCTTTTTCTTAAAACATAGTAACATTGGCTTATAACCCATTGGCATATTTAATTTACTTTTAAATCTCTAGTAAAAGTGCACTACATGTACCCAGGGCCTGTAAATTAAATGCTACTAGTGGGCTTGCAGCGCTGATTGTGCCACCCACTTAATGAGCACTTTAAACATATATCAGGTCTGCTACTGCAGCCCGTTTGTGTGCAGTTTTAAACTGCCATTTTGACCTGGCAAAGTAATTCTTTTGCCAGGCCCAAACCTTACTTTATAATATATATAGGTCACCCCTAGGGAAGACCCTGGACAGCCCCAAGGACAGGGTGGAGTGTATTTAAAAAGTTGGACATGTACTTTTAAGTTTTACATATTCTGGTAGTGAAAAACTCCTAAATTCGTTTTTCACTACTGCGAGGCCTATCTCTCTCATAGGATAACATTAGAGTTACCTTATTACATTTTATAAGTGTACTTTTCAACTTGGAAGAGATGGCATTTCATGTTTAGTGTCTCTGGAATCACAATATAAAATCCTAACTGATGGTGAAGAAACATTTTAAATTGCAAATGTGAAAATTCTACTTTTTGGTGCCTGCAGCCTGTCTCTGGTCACATGACTGGGTGTAGTTGGCAGTTGGGCTTTGTGTATTGCTCCTAGACAGCCACACACAATGGGAGCTTATGGGTGACTGGATGGGCCATCACTGGCAGGATGGGAGGGAGGAGCTGGGCCCAGCCTCACACCTGAATTGGTTGTTTCCTGTCTCCACACAAAGTGCTAAATACTCCCCTATAGTGAATTTGGATCCAAGGCCAGGAATGCATGGCATCTGTGCACTTCAAAGGCATGTCTCTAAAAGCTTCCCCCCCTTCAAAGGCAAAAATGGGTATACATTCCAGACTTCAGACACCAACTCCTCAGTAAATTTCAGGACCTGTGGATACTCTGCCAGGAAGAAGGACTGCTGTGCTGCTCCCAGCCCTGTAATTCTGCTGGACTGCTGCTCCAATGGAACTCCTGCCCTGCTGTGCTGACCTGCTGCTTGTTGCCCTCTTACCTGGGGAAGAAGAACTAGATCTGCGACTTCATCTTGAACCCAGGACCCCAGAGTGTGTCAAAAGGCTTGTCTGCTGGCCTCCTGATCGGAGCCTCAGGGATATAAAAGGCTCCCCAACAGCTCCTGGACCCATCTCCAGTGAGTTCCTGACCAGCAAGTGGTGCCTCTCAGGTCCTGGACCCTTGGTGTGGCTCACAGGCTCTTAAAATCAAGCTTTTGGACTCTTTGTGACCTTGAACAGGCCCAATTGCACCAGAACTGTGCCACTCGCACCGAAATCAAGCGCATGCCACCACCAGCCCATCTCTGCACA
Source organism: Triturus cristatus (assembly GCF_964204655.1). Classification (NCBI taxonomy): domain Eukaryota; kingdom Metazoa; phylum Chordata; class Amphibia; order Caudata; family Salamandridae; genus Triturus; species Triturus cristatus. The sequence continues at coordinate 505,845,689 of NC_140582.1, forward strand.
CAGCTGCATCGACAGCCCATGGGATGGGCAATGCGAAGCTCCAGCCCACCTGTCCCCGACACCTGGTCTGCAGTTCACACCACACCAACTGCTGCCCGCGACTCTCTCCCTGCTCCTGGACTCATGGAACAAAACTTGAGAAGGTAAAACTTCAGCTGGACTAATCTGAGATTGTATCTGACCCACTCTCCATCATTGTCAGCCTGATGTTTGACTTTGACCCAGTCCAAACGCATCAAGATAGCCGCAATTGGCGGTGTTTTCCAGTATATTCATAAAAAATTCATAACTCCGGTTCTACTGATTGGATGTTTATCATTTTGGTCTTTTTTATTTATTAAAGTAAGCTCTATTGATCTAATCTAGTGTGGGATCTTTTTGTGTGGTTTGGGGGTCGCAAATTGCATGCCTCATTAATATTCATGAGACAGGTGCAATTTGCGACCCTCACACCCTGGGACCTTTGTTCCAGGTTGTAGGAGTCAATGTGTTTTTTTCCTATCCCTTCCTGCCACCACAGCGCTCATATCACTTAAATCCTAGCAATGCCTGTAGTGCACTACCACTACAAGAGGAGTGCTAGGGGCACCCCTCCCGAGATAATAAGACCAAATTACTATGAAACAGGCCTAGGTCATGGCGTGCATGCATGATCCATGTTTGCCCATGAATAAAAATCAGTGCCAGAGGTCTATATATCCATGCAGTTGAGATAAAAACTTTAAAAGAAGAGAACCAGCAAATTTTCACATGCAAATGTGTAGATGCTGTAGCCAGGAGAACCTACTTTGTAAGGATGGTGTTGCGGAGTGGACTTCCCCTATGGTGAGGTGAAAATATGGATGCTAAGAAGAAAGAAAATTATCTCTAGTTGACCTTCGACACTGCTGTCATTTCTTTGAAAACTATTTTTAATTTTTGTACTTTTTATTTAAAGAGTTTTATAAAGCGCGGACAAGACCACAGGGGGTATCAAAGCGCTTTACAGAAAGGTAGTTACAAGGGTACAAGAAATATAAACGACATTAGCACAGAAAGGACCAGAAAAGGACAATATCGGTCACAACAGTTAAACATTTCAAAAGGAGGGAAGAGTAAGAGAGCGACCCTAGGGTGAGCCCGAAGGACTGACCAAAGATTCTTTCAGCAGAACCCTTCGACTTTCTTAATAAATAAGCAAATATTAATATCACACCAGAACAGGACAGGACAAAACTAAATGACCACAACAATCATTGCATTTCACTCAAGACAAGGGTAATGTAGTGCGTTCTCAGGTGGGCTGGGGGGCTAGCCCAGAAATATCTTCATCAGAATCTGTTTGACTTCCCTTTTGAAGGAAGCTGTGGAATTATTCAGTCTTAATTCCGGTGGTAAGGAATTCCAAATTCTAGGTGCAATACCTGAGAATGCTCGATTGTATGTTTTCTTTTTATGGAATTTCTGTGGTTTAAGTAGTAAGGTGCTGGAGCCCCTGGAGGATCTGTAGCCTCCTGAGAGCTCAAGTTTTTGTGCAAGATATAGTGGGGTGTTGAAGTGTAGAGCTTTGTGAGTCATGCAGGCAATTTTTTTTATTTCTTTTATTAAAATCAGCATTAATGATATCATAATTACATACTGTTAACATTTTGTTACATGAGCCATACAATAGAAACTAAAACAGGAAGGAGAAAACGGTCAGACCATAATTACATACTATAGAAATCCAAGAAAAAAACAAAAAATAGTCATACCCAATTCATAATTGGGGCCCATAATGCAAGTCCAAATTTCTTTTTCTCCCTGCCTTTAAGTTTATACAAGGCGATTTCTAAATTATACAAAAATAGTAGTTTGGTCTTCCACATAGTAAAAGACGGTGAATCGGGACTTAGCCATTGGGAGGTGATACATAAACGGAGAATAACCATACATAAAAACAGGAATCTCTTCTCGGGAGTTGGCCGATTTCTAATATTTGGTCCAAACTCAGAACCAAACAGCACTAGTTGGGGTGACAAATCAACAGGGATACCTAATCCTAAATTCAAAAAACGTTGTATCTCCTTGAGCCAAGGAGAGAGAACAGGGCAATCATAAAGCATATGTACCAAATCGGCAGCTTTCAGGGTACATCTAGGACAAAAAAAACCTCGATTCGTTCCCCATTTGGCTATCTTCGCTGGAGAGTAATAAAGATCAAAAATGGCCATATAATATTGACTCTTATGTCTACCTGAAAAAATTACCGCATCGGCTAAATTAAATGCTGCTTGTAAGTCAACCCCCACTATCCCTAACCTCCTCTCCCAACGATGCTCAAAGAAAACAAGGTTGTCTTGCTGAAATGCAGTCATTATTTTGGAGAGCTGGGAAATCTTACATCTCCCTTTTATATATTCCAATATCGTATTCTTTTCCAGACTGATCTGTCCTCTTAAATCAAGCTTATCTAAAAAACTTCGAATTTGGAGATATTTAAAAAAATCTGTGCGTAGCAACCCAAATCTCTCTTGAAGTTCTGCAAATGACATCATTTGTTTATCTGAGAAGAGGTCGCCGATAGTTCTTATCCCCTGAGCACTCCACCTCCGCATATTGTAGTCACAAAAAATTAAAGGGAGTTTACCTGGTATTCCCACAGGCATATATCGATTATATTCCTTTAACATAAAATATTTACAGATTCTAGACCAAACTGCCGCAGCGGCGATCAAGATCTTAAAGCGTGTCCTTTTGTAGTAACTGGGCTCAAAAAACTTAGAGAACATGTAATTGGCTTCTGGACCCACAATAAATTCATATATAGACGGATACATAGCTGAAATGAAAGAAGAGGCACATATATAATCAAGACGAAACAATTTATTGTGGGGAGCAGAGTAAAAAGTGCTGCCCTGTTGGAACTTTTTAAGTCGGTTCCAAGCATCATAAAGGCCTTGTTTCCTTGCTAGGTTACATAGAGATCTAAAAACTTTTGGTTTCCGACCCGTATAGTCTACACCTGGATTTATATTAGCTGACTCATCTAAGTGTATATTGAAATCCCCACATAGTATGATAGGGTGGGGCCATAAAGCTAGTTCCAGATTGAGGGAGTCATACAGATCAGATTTGTCTACATTGGATCCATAAATAGTACATATAGTTATAACCTCCCCAATACCGAACCGAGCCTCAACAATGACCCACTAGCCGTTTTTATCCTCCTTATACTTCTTACAAGAAAAAACACCTGATTTACAAAGGATTGCAACACTCGTATTTGTAGACTGTTTTGAGCATGCAATCAATTCAAACCCCATCTTTTTGAGCCATGCCCTATTGGCCCAAGCAATATGTGTCTCCTGGAGACAGACAATGTCCCAGGAAAAACCTCTGGCTAGTTGTGCAAAAGCCAGCCTCTTTTTAAAATCGTTCAGACCACATATATTTAATGTACATAACTGTATTTCTTTCATTAGATGACTAGAAAATTTAACTCTAAATTAATCATTCCTACAACAATCATGGACCCAGCTTTGTCCCCAATAATAATGCTTTTAAACCTAGGATCTTGTCTCACACAATGTAGCAACAACAAAAACATCAATGCTGATTTTTCTTTCCACCCCCCTCTACCACCCACCAACACCCCCCCCACCACCACCCATGCCCGAGCCATGGGCCCCCCAACCCCCATTACCCTTCCCATGAAGCATAGGGACGCTAGTCCCAAAGATGGTGGGTTGATCTGCCACCCCTGCCCCCCCCTGAACTCTATACCGCGTTTTTAAATATAACCAATCCGTGCCTAACCTATCCTATCCCAACTAAGAAGAAAAAGACCTTCTATATTTTTTGACACCCAAGTTCCATTTCCTTAAAAAAAATTAGTGAAGAGTTAGTGAGACAGGTAAATAGACCTGAATAAATCCCGTATAGTGTAATCCCAAACCTCATAATTTAAAAAACACCTAATCATCTATAACTTATACAAAAATTCTTTAGCAGTGGACTCTTCAGTAAATACTGATGTTCGTCCTTTAACAATAACTTTGAGCTTTGCAGGATATTTTAAGAAAACTTGCGCTCCTTTTTCCTGAAATTTCGGGAGCAGCTGTCGGAATCTCCACCTTAAATCCACCGTTGAGTGGCAAAAATCAGGCCTCACAAAAAATTCACATCCCATGGCGTGGGCTCTCTTATTAGGGCGAGCCAAATCAAAGAGAGCTTCTCGAGCAAGGAAATGTCTTAGAGATATTAGAATTGCTCGAGGGAAAGAGGTTTCTTGAGCCATTATTTTCTTCTTCTGATGCAATGGGAATCGGTGAGCCCTCTGTACCTCTACTTTCCAATCCCAGCTGGTGGTTTCAGGGAAAGCCTCAGTCAGAAGATCCACTACAAATTTCCGGGGGTCTGATCCTTCCTTTCCCTCCGGTACCCCAAGAATTCTGAGATTGTTGCGTCTTAGCCTGTTTTCCATGTCAGTCATTTTCCAAAAATAATCATCTTTGTGAGCGTTCAGTGCAATAATTTCTTTTCTCTGAGACGCTACTTCATCCTCCAGCGTTGATATCCGCGTTTTGGCTTCTCCAATTCTTATTGCAGAATCAGCACATGATTTGGCGACCCTACGTAAAGAATTCTGTAACTTTTTCAACGCATTCTGTGTACGAAGATTTTCTGCTTGCGCCTCCACTCTTTGTGCCATGATGACGTCATAGATGGTGTTAAGCGTAATTTCCTGATGCTCTCGATCAGAGGGACCCAAGACTGTAGTTGAATGTTGTGCCATGTGGGGCTGGGTACTGGCTTGGGGGTTTGGGGAGTCTTGATATGCACCACTCAAAGAGTCGTCAGATCCATGTAGACTTCCAATGACGGAGAGTTGCCCTTGCGCATCATCTGTAGATATTTGACCAAGCTTAGCCGTTGAATCCCCGTCGTCTTCCCCCCCTGAACAGCCCTCGCCGAGCCACTCTTTAACCAGGCTTTCAGTAGAGGAACGGTCAGACATTGAGAAAAAATCCTCTCCTACCGAAGTTTTATCTTGAGCCTCTATGCTATAGCCCTCTGAATAGGCACCAGGTGTTGACACATGACCCCCCGAAAATTGTCCAAGCGCTTCGTTCTTTTTCGAACCATCAAGCAAATTCATACCTACGGGAGCCGAAAGCAGATCTTTGGAAGCAGCTTCAAGTTGCACGGCTCTCGTTGTCATCGGCAAACTCGGCGTTCGCGGAAAGACTGTAGCTCCCATAATGCCGTTCTCCGACAGTCCGGCGTTAGACACAGCGCTCTGACAGTGAGGCTCTCCCAGCGGTATCGTTTCCTCAACCGCAGGTAGCGGAGCCAAAGGCTGCGGGGCAATAGCGGGTATCACAGGTAATTCCATATCCTTACCAAGTACTTTGTTGCCTCGAGATTTAAGAAAGAGAGAAGGAACCTTAGGCTTGGCGTCCTCGGTAGAAAGAGAATGCTCTTCTCTAGTCGCAGCATTAACCGTAGCCCCCTCCTGCAATGTTGCCGGTGTTTTCCGGACCGGAACATCTCCAATTTCTGGGCGCATTTTCGCCGGTGGGAGAGATGACTTAGAACGTGGAGCCCGGTGCTGACCCTTGGGGGGCATAGTATCGAGCAGTCGTGCCTTCGGCCTCAGCGAGAAAAATGTAAGCTTCTCAGTCCAGCGGTAACATAGACGATAGATAAACGATATGTTGTACATACGCTGCGATAACATCCAAAGCATCATATAGTTAGGTAGAATATCAGGCATTCATCTTCCCATGAGAAGAGTCCGGGAGGGGGAGCAGACCGCTCACACAGCCAACAGCCTGGACGCCATCTTGCTTCTGCCCATGCAGGCAATTTTTAGATGTATCCTTGCTTCATACAGGAGCCAATTAAGAGCTTTTAGCTCAGGCGAGATGTGATGATAACGTTTGGAGCCTGTGATGAGCTTTGCAGCGGAATTAAGTGAGGTGGAGCCATCTTCACTCTCGGAAGTCCACAAAGGGATGCACTATAATAATCCATCTTAGAGATCACTAATGCATGCACCATGGTTTTGAGGTCGATGTGGGGAAAGAATGGTTTTATTTTCCTTAGGATGCTTAAATGGAAGTTTGCTCCTTTGGTGAGAGCAGTGATGTGATACTGCATGTTCAGATGTCTGTCAAGTATTATTCAGAGTGAGCTCGTAGAGTCAATGATGTTTGGAGTGCAGTTTAGGGCTGTCAGTTGGTGTACCCAATTTGCAATGAAGGGGGACTGTTTGTCAGGGGCGATGAGAAGGAATTCAGTTTTAAGAGCATTCAATTTCAGATGATTGAGTGTCTGCCAACTTTGCGTTTCCTGAAGAACTGAGTTGAGAGATCTGATATCCTCTGGGTAGGAGATTTTCAGGTACAGTTGTGTGCAGGGCTGGACTGGGAACCAAAACCGGCCCTGGCAAAGTGCTCGGCCGGCCCCCCGCAAGGTTGGTGGTGCGGCCAAGCTATTTGCCAGGGCCGGTTTCGGGCGATTTTGTTACAGGGGCCGATATTGCAGCCAACCCTGGCGACCCACCGAGGAAATACCCGGTGCCCGCCTCGGCCAGTCCGGCCCTGGTTGTGTGTCATCGGCATACATGTGATAATAGATGCTGGACACTTTCAAGATTTCTGATAGAGGTTCCATGAACAGGTTGGAGAGAGTGGGTGAGAGAGTGAACCCCTGCGGTACTCCCAGAGTGAGCGGAGATGGGTTGGACAGGGACTGATTAACCTTCAGCCTTTGGTATCTATTGTGTAGAAAAGATGAAAACCAGTTAAGCACCGTCCCGGATAGCCCCATCCTGTGCTCCAGTAGACCGATGCGGGTATCATGTTTGACTGTGTCAAACGCAGACGAAAGGTCAAGTAGGATCAAAAGGCATGACTCATTTTGGTCCGGCATATGTAGCGCATCATCCACAATGTGAAAAAGTGCGGATTCCATGCTATGACCTTGCCTGAAGCCGGATTGGAATTTGTCAAGAAGTTGGAATTGATCAATATGTCTACATAGTTGGGTGTGAATGCATTTTTCGAAGAGTTTTGCCAGTGTAGGAATGGTGAAGATTATACGAAAATTGAGAAGACTTTTATGAACTATTGCATTAAACATGCCTAAAAGGTAATTCTAACTACACTGGCTATGCCAAACACAGCCAAAAGGTTAGGTAAGCATGACATGGGTGTGCCACATTCATCGACCAACAGCCGAAAAACAAACTTCTTGAAGCAGAGCTCTTCCTTTTTCTCAACCAGATCTGAAGCCTGATTGCCTCAATCAGATGTTTTGGGGCTTATTTAGGTAATGGCTTTGTTTTGCCCTGATATTGTCACAAATGAAGTGTGTAAGATTGATGTGTAGCTAAATTGGCTGTTTGCATCAACATGTGATGGGACAATTTTGGCCATTATTATGTGGATATTTTAGATTTTGTTGTTTATAGTTCTTTCCCCTTTTGGTGATTTAGATTGAGTGATCTGTTTGGACATTTTCAGGATGATAATTTAAGCTGGAGTAGGCAATGGTCAGTCCAGGTGATGTTGCTATTGTTAGGTTATGGAAGTTGAGGGCCTGGGTGAGAATTTCGTCCAGAGTACTGAAATTGAAGGGTGCATGGCAGTGTTTCCAAAACTTAGGGTCATGAACTACTGGTGTGTCATGAGCCAATTTTTGGTGAGTCACGAATGTTCAAGCAATAAATAAATACACCTTTATATTCTGTATTTGTCTTGTCAGATTTGCTGCATATCGAAAACAGAGGTCAAATGTCAGGCTATATGTGCTGACAAATTTCTGTTTTTGTTTTTTAACATGGGGTTTAGTGTTTACAAACTCCTCTCACTTTGCAGTCAAAGAAAGAAAAGTAAAGTGAATTATGTGACATTTTAGCTGGGGTACAGAGAGTGTTAAGGGAAAGGATGTTCAATATCATTTTTGTAACACCACAAAATGTAACTGAACTGTACAACTTCAGTAGTTAGGAAAGCAAAACTAAAGCACAGATTTTGTAATTCTGAAATGTGATGGAAACAGATTTTAATAGCATCAAAACAAATGAAGACACATTAGATGGTGATGTACAAATGATAAATATTCATTGAAACTTGATTTCCACACATTATCATTTGTGTACAATATAGTTTTATTAGTTGAACTGTATGTCTGTGCAAATGTATTACCATTTCAATCCACTACCACACAATACTTTAGTTACATAAAAAAACATTGTCAATCAAATAAGGAGACACTGTTCCGAGAAAGTGGAGGAAAGAGGAAACAGAAACAAATATGTAAATACGGTCCTAGGCTAAATAGGACCCAGGTGTCGAGGGGGAAAGCAGTGCTTTTCTCTTGTTGCCCTCACACACCCCAAGAGGTGTCATGCTTCATCATCAGGCGTTTTGCTCCTCGTCGGGCCGGCGCTGCAATGCCCTACGGGTCCCCCGAAGGGTCACTTTGGCGGAGATCTTTTTAGAGAAAACGCTGTTTGGTGCATGCGGGTGTGTGGTATGGGTCTTACAAATAATGGTGGTGCAGTAGTGTGTGTGACGTGATATATAAAAAATGTCTAAGGTTAGCTCAAGGGATATTGTTTAATAAAAAAAGGTGGGGTTGGTACCCTTGACAGTCTAAAAAACCCATAGGTTAGGTGTTACCCCGGTGGGTTTAATGTCCCAAAAGGTAACTACAATGTGGTCGACATGTTTCGCGCCCCTGCGGTCCAACCGGATCCGTGGCGCTTCCTCAGGACCAACTAAGAAGTGAAGTGTGCATGAATGTGATCTGAGGGATATTTCCCACAGTGTGTATCCGGGCGTACAAGGTCGAATTGACCCTGCTCTCTGTTCTGTCAGATTTAAGATCGCTCCTGGATATTGCCTAGGAAAACCTAAAAGGAAAGGAGAAAAGGACAATATGTCAGGGTATTGTAGGGGCAGGGGAAAGTGTCCTTGCCCCAGAATCTGTCCTCAAAGTCAACATGAATTGATAAAACTGGGTATGACCCAGCCGTGTGCAGTAAACAAAACATAATGAGTTGTAAACAAAAAATCCCCTCAAGAGTGGGTGGGATGTAGGGTCTCAAACGATGAGCAAGCAGGGTGTCCAACCAAAGGGCGGAGGCGCCCTGGTACGGATGGCCCCCCGCTGCTGCTCGGAGTCACCTACTGATCCCAGGGTTCCCTTGTGGAGGTACTGTTTGTAATGTTGCCCAGAGTAATCAACATTGTCACACTGATGAGTAAAAGTGGCGACTTAGTGGGGTTGATGACACGTCACCCCCGTTTGTGTTCGCAATGCCCAACTGTGGTTAAACACATATATACACATCGTAACACTCACCTAAAGCTAAGGAGAAAGGTGCTCCATAGACTGGGGCCGAGCGTTCACACCTTCTTGGGCTGGATGAGACGTAATGGAAACAAAGAAGCCCCAGTAAAAATCAGCGTGTGATCTGGTGCCCACCGTATGTTCTTAATCTTAGTGAAATCAAGTCTGATGCCCCAATCACCGCATAGAGTGCGACGCTACTTACAGTTTTGCTCTGGTGTGGCTTCTTACGAACCTCACCCTACGGACAATTTCTCAGAATCCGCCGTAATTGTAGCAATATTCATGAATATGACACCCAAGACAACACTCTGACAAAGAACCTCCAGCAGAGGAACTACCCAGACACTATTGTGAAGCAAGCTTGTAAACGAGCCAGGAACAATAATCGCCAAGCGTTGATGGAGGATAGGGTGAAAGAACCCGACAACATCATCACATGCGTGACAACCTTCACACCACTGTCTAATAAAATCAAGAACATTGTGAATCGCAATTGGAAGATTTTGAACACTGGCGCTCTGACGATAGAACGACCCAGATTTGCCTTCAGAAGAACCACGAATCTACGTGACCAATTGATTAATACCAGGCCACGTCCCAAGACTAACCAACAGGAACCCACTCTTTCGGATCTGCCTGTGGTCAAGGGCCACTACCCCTGCGGGGGTTGCAGCGTTTGTCCTCTCACCCAACATACCACAATCCTGAATCTTGACGATTTCACATGGGACCAACGCAAACACACGAACTGCAACACCAAAAACTGTGTTTACCTGATCACCTGTCCATGTTCACTCCGCTATGTGAGAATGACCACACAACAGGTCAAAACGAGGATCAGCGAACACAAGAGCACGATCAGACGGGGCAGAACAGCCACAAGACTGACCAACCACTACATCGAGAAGGGACATTCTTGTGATGACATCAGATGGACAATATTGGAGAGCAATCAGCAGTGGAACAATACCTCTTTACTACGCCGAGAACAACGATGGGTACACCGTCTACAAACGCATAGACAAGGTCTCAATGATGAAATACCATGGACCGAACTGTAACCCACACACTCGAGCCATTATCCAGCTCTTACGCCATTTACATACACCGCTGGCCTTGACTTTTCCACATGAGCTACCCTCTTATTCCAGAATAACACAAAAGACCCCCTATCACTCGTCAATGGGGACCCCCCCCCCCTTTTTATGCTACTATCCAGAAGTAGATACTCCACACTATGAGTTCAGTGTACATCTTTCACGGGTTAACCTTTAACGATCGTTGTCCTGTGTACACACTTTGGGGTACGCTATTAACGCCATTTTGCCTAAGATCACACACATAACCTCAACATAATGCCATGAATGTTATACGATACGGGGTTATTAACATCTACCTACACCTTATGCCCAGAAGCACTTAATACGATTGGATACTGTGGCTCATACTAAATAACTTACACACTTGCCTTACACCCACAACATTTTTTTTTCTCCCCTCCTCAATACTCCTCCGTTTATGTTGCATTTTCATCATATACTTTAACTTAACTGTAATCAGAAGGCAGATGAGGGAACAAACAAGCATGCGCCAAAACTACTCATCTGGCCTCTGCGCATGCGCACAACACAGATACCCGTGAACACACCTGCTCCGGATACGGACCGGGAACAGGTACCACCTAAATGAAACACACCGGTACTACAAATGGAGCCCTCACCGAGACCCGGTTCCATTCCAGACAGGAGGACGGTTGGGGTAGGTTCGTAAGAAGCCACACCAGAGCAAAACTGTAAGTAGCGTCGCACTCTATGCAGTGCTTTGGGCATCAGACTTGATTTCACTAAGATTAAGAACATACGGTGGGCACCAGATCACGCGCTGATTTTTACTGGGGCTTCTTTGTTTCCATTACGTCTCATCCAGCCCAAGAAGGTGTGAACGCTCGTCCCCTAGTCTATGGAGCACCTTTCTCCTTAGCTTTAGGTGAGTGTTACGATGTGTATATGTGTGTTTAACCACAGTTGGGCATTGCGAACACGAACGGGGGTGACGTGTCATCAACACCACTAAGTCACCACTTTTACTCATCAGTGTGACAATGTTGATTACTCTGGGCAACATTACAAACAGTACCTCCACAAGGGAACCCTGGGATCAGTAGGTGACTACGAGCAGCAGCGGGGGGCCATCCGTACCAGGGCGCCTCCGGCCTTTGGTTGGACACCCTACTTGCTCATCGTTTGAGACCCTACATCCCACCCACTCCTGAGGGGATTTTTTGATTGTTTGTTTACAACTCATTATGTTTTGTTTACTGCACACCGCTGGGTCATACCCAGTTTTCTCACTTCATGTTGACTTTGAGGACAGATTCTGAGGCAAGGACACTTTCCCCTGCCCCTACAATACCCTGACATATTGTCCTTTTCTCCTTTTATGTTTTCCTAGGCAATATCCAGGAGCGATCTTAAATCTGACAGAACAGAGAGCAGGGTCAATTCAACCCTGTACGTCGGATACACTCTGTGGGAAATATCCCTCAGATCACATTCACGCACACTTCACTTCTTAGTTGGTCCTGAGGAAGCGCCACGGATCCGGTTGGACCGCAGGGGTGCGAAACATGTCGACCACATTGACCACATTGTAGTTACCTTTTGGGACATTAAACCCACCGGGGTAACACCTAACCCACAGGTTTTTTAGACTGTCAAGGGTACCGACCCCACCTTTTTTTATTAAACAATATCCCTTGAGCTACCCTTAGACATTTTTAATATATCACGTCACACACACTACTGCACCACCATTATTTGTAGGACCCATACCACACACCCGCATGCACCAGACGGCGTTTTCTCTAAAAAGATCTCCACCAAAGTGACCCTTCGGGGGACCCGTAGGGCATTGCAGCGCCGGGGCGACGAGGAGCAAAACGCCCAATGATGAAGCATGACACCTCTTGGGGTGTGTGAGGGCAACAAGAGAAAAGCACTGCTTTCCCCCTCGACACCTGGGTCCCATTTAGCCTAGGACCGTATTTACATATTTGTTTCTGTTTCCTCTTTCCTCCACTTTCTCGGAACGGTGTCTCCTTATTTGATTGACAAAGATTACACACGGAGCACAGACACTGGACCATAACAGCTCCTGGTCCCCCCCTCTCTTTCTATATAGACATAAAAAACATTGCCTGCCTCATACATTAAAGCTAGGTGGGTCGCGAACATTTGTAATTTTAAAAATTGGGTCGTGGTTCTAAAAAGTTTGGAAAGCGCTGGTGTAGGGCATTACCGCTTACTTTAAGTGTTATGTTTCGAGGGGTTCAATGCAGTAAGTCGTGGGGTTTTTAATTTTTTCAGATTGTATACATAGGATACATTTGCCAATCGCAGACATCTTAATTTTAGGTATTGTCCAAAGTGGGCAGTACTTATGCTAATCATAGGGGCATAGTTACAATGTCCCTGCAGCACTTTTATACCACTGGAGCGTCACTTTTCTGACACTCCAGAGGCACAGTGTGCCGGCCCATATTTACAAGGCCATGCAAAGCCACTGTGCATGGCTTTTCAAGGCCTTGTAAATATGGAGTGAGGAAATGCCTTACTCTGTGTGGAAGAGGTGTTCCATGGGTGTTCCCATGGAACACCTCACATGGTTTTTGACAGTGCCCCAGAATTACAACATAGCGTAAATCTGGGGCAGCACCAAAACTAACACCTTCCCAAAGCAGGTGTAACTAGGAGTAATGTTTACATTTCTCCTAGTTTTTCTTCCTCTTTCCACTTGTTTTGCATTCTGCAGCACTCATAGAACAAGAAAATGCCTCCTTTGATTGTTTCTGTGCAAGAAGGTATGCCTTCCTGCACAAAAACAATCATGCCAACAACACAGGCACCCTTGCACCATAGTGCAAGGGTGCCTGCGAGGGCGCATGGCTGCAGTTTGTGCACCGGAAGAAAGGATAGGAATGTGCTGTATCTTGTAGATACGACGCATTCCTGCCCTTTTCTTTTGATGCTGGGCAGCACAGCAGGAAGGCTTACGGCGCTGCCCTACACCGAAATATTGCAAATATGCCCCATAGTGTGTAAGTGTGTTTTGGGGATAGATAAAGCTTAAAGTCTTCGTGCAACACTGAATGGCTACCAGCTACAGTTTAATTTCGCTGTTGGAGCTATTGCCTACTTCATCATCTTTGCCATTTGGTTTAAATTATGATATCTTATGTTGCTTTATGTTGTTTCATTTTCTAAAGCACTGAAGAGGATGGAAAAAGCACACCAGAACTGCAAATGCACCTCCTCTAGTATGTTTGAGGGGAAATGTACAGATCTTTAGCAGCAGGCCTTCCAAGGATTGGAGAAATGTGTATGAAGCATAGTAATTGAAACTCAGGCCCAGATTCACAAAGGTTTAGCGTCGGGTTAGCGCTACTTCTGTAACGCTAACCCGATGCTAAACCTATTTGGGGATTAAGAAAACCAACGCTAATTAGTATTTGCGTTGGTTTGTATATAAAAGTAACGCAAATCAGGCTGCTTTGCATTACTTTGCATCAAGGGGGTGTTATGGGTGGTACATGGGCTTTCCCAGGCAACCACCCATACTTTTTGACACTGAACCCTATATACTAACAGTAGTAGACAGGGTTTAGCACCAAAAATTAACGCAGTTGTAGAGCAGGCGTTAAAAGGAGAAATGTTTTTGTTTCTCCTTTATTTTCCGACTTTGCATGCGTGGTGCACTGTACAGCACACATACAAAGTAGAAAAGCTTTGAAGTGTGTCTAGGCATAGTATTTCCTGTACAAAACCTATCTTAGACTTAGGCACACACCCTAGCACTATAGAGCTAAGGTGTGTGCTTGGTGCACTGCAGCTGAAATCATCGCCTGCGCTAGGGAGAGGGGAGGAGAGGGCCATATCTCTGTGAATATGGTGCTCTCCTGCTCTCTCCTGGTCACGCAATGCAGCGCAGCCTGTTGGTGGCTGTGTCGCGCTCCGTAACAGTTGCCAGAATCTGGGCCCAAATCTTTTGGTTCACCGTTATCCAATAGCTAAGAGACAAACTCGCAAACTGTGATGTCTATGCTGGATTCTTGTGGCTGATCAAACGGCCTCATTCTGTAATTGCTGCAGCCAATGAAAGGCTGTTGGTGCACACCTGCGATATGAGCAGAAGTGAAATCATTTTCCTCACAGTTTTCAAAGAAACAAAGCAAGATTTGGATGCCACCTCTCACTCTTAGCTGCCGAGCCATCGGATGCTCCTGCATCCTTTTGAGTGGTACTGATGCGATGAAATACAAGCGACATTTCATGCACCCCTACTACCTCCTTTTGAAAAAGGGCAATCACACAGGACAACGTGTCCAGAAATGCACAAACAGTATTTGCTGTACCAACTGACAGTGAACACTTCCTTACTTGTGAGTGACTGAAAGGATCCTGAACTGCATTCACCAGAAATTAATGGGGCACTTTTGCTAAGATGCCAGCAGTGTGTTTTCGCTCCTCACACTCTCAGCTATTCAGTAAAACATCACATCCACGTGAACTACAATGTTTCTGATTGTGGTATTGGACTGGGACATGTTCTCAACACATCATATACCAGAATATGGGCTACCAAGTTGATGTATGATTTCTAAAACCAGCCCATCTCCTTGTTAGGAAATTTTTTTAGGGTGTTGGGGGTGTTTTGTGGTACCCTAATTGTCATTTTATGACAGCTTGGGAGAGATGACGTATACGGAAAGAGAAGAGAAATAGAAAACATTATCAGTAAACAAAGCCGTAGAGAGTACAGCAGAATGAGGAGGTAATTAGTTCAACTAATTCTCGATTTGGGACTTTTCCAGTATTCTAAATGCTTGGCATGATATGACTGTTTGGAATTGGAACACACATTTCCTGCTCATTACGTTTCAGGGTGAGTGGATTCTAATATTCTGAATCGCAAAGCAGTTTTTGACTGGAAATGGCTAGATTACAGACCCTTCTAGGGTGGGAAGGGAAGAAGAACACCTCTAAAAGAAGTGGCATGTAAAGGAAGTCATTGCTCTATGCTGAGAAAGAAAAAAATGCGAACTTAATAAGTAAAGTTTTTTTTTTAAATGTGCAATTGTGCAGCAGAGCTGATTTTACCCATTGCGGACTTGAGCTGTGCATACAATTTGACATTGTAGAAATACCAACATCCAAAAGTGTCACAGAAGCACAACTGAAAATCTGCGACCGGCACAGCTCTCCAGGCTTA
The DNA here is from genome assembly GCF_964204655.1 of Triturus cristatus. Classification (NCBI taxonomy): domain Eukaryota; kingdom Metazoa; phylum Chordata; class Amphibia; order Caudata; family Salamandridae; genus Triturus; species Triturus cristatus. The sequence goes on from NC_140582.1 coordinate 505,861,283, forward strand.
CTACTCGGGTTGAAAAACTGGAATTGGTGGTGTTTTTAAGGTATAGGCGCCAAAAGGAAAATCACATATTTATATGTCCTAGACTAAGTAAATGACGGTGCTATAAGGTGAGAAGTACCACCCTTCTTCCCAGAATCATGGGCCTAGACCCAGTCAAAACAAATAGCAATCCCTAGCACACGTACTAGTAATAAATGTTTTAGAAATATTACGTGTTTTCACAAAAAACAATTTCAAACACATTAATAAAAGAATGAGTTAGTCTTTTTTCACTCTTCTTGATCGTTGTTTATTGGTTTCTATTCTTCACAGTAGTTCCAGTCAGCCAACACGTGTTTCGTCGCAACAAGGGAATGTAGTCCCGTGACTTTTTCAAGGCTGTGTTTACAGAAAGAATAAAAAGAACTAACGTATGTCCTGAATATAAGCGCATCAGAGCATTTAACAATAAAACACCAACAGGTGGAACTAACCAAGGAAAAGTGAAGAGCTAGCCAATATTCAAATACACAATATACTTTAGATATTTGTTGAATACGGCCTAACAGTATAGCTAAAAAGCTAGAAGAATCAACTATGACCCTAATTGAGATGGAGAGAGTTAGAAAGTGCTTTCTGTGCATAAGATCGGACCCTCAATGACTCATTTGTGTAATACCACAAAGGAGGACCCATTATAAAACATTTTAGAAGAAGCAAAAAATATATATAGAGTGAGGTAACTGTGGCTGGTATTTCAAAAACTCCTGGCCCGGTGAACAAACGGAATCGTAAAGACGGTGCAAACCACGTGCTTTATAAAAAGTGTATTTAACGTGATAACGGGCGTAACAAACATAAACCATATCTACCTCTTTCCTGCTTGGATAATGTTTCTAGAAACAGTAATTGACCACAAATTAAAAATAAGCAGAAGACAAGGAACGTTAACGTTAACTGAGCTTAAAATTGTTAACTTCATAATAAAGAAATATGTGACCTACTTATAAGGCGGTGATAATTCCAAACCGCCAAATGGTGTCTGTTGTGGTGGCGTCACTTGGCAACAAAATAAAACTGCTATCAATTCATATATGGTTTCCCATTCAGTACTGTAAATAAATTAAAATTCCGAAATCAGGCAACTATTCCTATATGCCGTGGGTCATGCAAAACCAACATAACAGTTCTAGGGCATGTAACAAGATATATGGTGATAAGGAATACAAATTATAAAAACTAGCATGTAACCAAACCAACTATGTATCCGGAACACAACGCGGGTGTTCTAAGTCATTGGTACTGACGTAAGATATTGCTAGGACCCATACCGTAATCAGTTGTGCCCATATTAAATAAAAAACCTTATATGCTCGAGTCTTAGCAACCCTTCAAGTATTTTAACCTAGTAACCCGAAATTGGCTATATTTAGGGAAACGAGTATGCTAACGTTAAACAGGCGAACCGGTTTGCATAATCTATTGACAAACGTAAGTTTAGACAGGTAATCTCCCTTGTTACCACTACGGGTCATGGAAAACTTAATCAAGACTGGCTATAGGAGTTCCCATCATTCGTTCAAACTGAATCTCAAACAAGCGGAGTAGTGAGTGACCGGGTAAGCCGTGCTCCGAACCCTTCGTATATTTCTAGCCTGCGTATCCCAGTGTGCTTACCTTATTATACTGAAAAACAAAGACGAACGTGACGCCAACTTCTCCAAATTTTCTTCAGCTCCCGAGTACGTGCATGCATGTCAAAACCTTTCGGATTTTAAAGAAATCAGACGTGATCACGTCTTCACGTTTGTTCAAAAAAATCCCGTGTCATAACACTGTGAGTAAATAGAGAAAGGACTAGAGTGTGTTGTCTAATCCGGCGGCCATTTTGAGACAGGAATAACGTCCCAAAATAAATATAGTCTTAAGTGAGTGTTTGCGTGGTTTTACCAAGAATACTTATAGTTGTTATCCGTGAGAGTTGGCAAAATAGTATAAAAGCCAACTATTCTCTCCATCTATTAGACTCAGTACAGTGAGCAGCATTAACTACTTCAATATCAACGGAAATGCTTGTTATTAAAACATAGTTTACAGTTTTGAAGATAAATAACATTGTCATAGGATAATGACCCTGAGTATACTTGAACTGAGAGCATGAAAGCGAAGACAGCTCAATGAAAGAAACATTCATGTCAAACATGTTACAAAACATAACCACATTATCATATATTCAAGGTATACATGGAGTCAGAGTAAACTCTACAGGTGATTAAAAGTGGTGGTGTACCTTAAATATGGTCGTTGGGGGTCTTTATCTGATTAGATATGATAAGTTTGGAAACGTAGAAAATCATCCTACCTGATAGAATTCACTATGATTACCACTTGCTGGATTATTTGCCTAGAAAGTAGTGTAGTTCATGGTCAATATTAAGACCCTGTTCCACACTGTTCAGTTTTAAAATCCATAAGGCCTCTTTCTGTCTCAAAGTAAGTTCCCTGTTACCCCCCCTCGGGTTTCTCGGGACATGTTCAATACCATAGAATTTGAAAGTACGGTTAGGTGACTGGGCAGAGCAGATTGACATGTGTGCTGCGAGGGGGTATCTCATGTCACCTTGCTTGATTGCCCTTGTATGTTCCCCTATGCGTTCGCGTAATGGTCTGATTGTGCTACCAATGTTTGTAGTTTGCACTTGCACTCAATTATGTATATCACGAATTTCGTAAGGCAATTAATGTTCGTGTGTATTTTAAATCTTCTGCCTCTTGGCCCTACGAAGTCGGATTTACGGTCATCTGCCCATTTACAGGAACTGCAATGACCACATATGTAGAAGCCCTCTGAGTGTCTATTCAGCCAATTTGTCTTGATTGTTGGTTGTGGGTAACTAGGGCTAAGTAGATTCCTCAATGAGACCCCTCTCCTGAACGTGATAGTCGGTATCTCAGAGATGAACTCCCTGAGTGTATTGTCTGCTGTGAGTAGGTGCCAATGTCTGTTAAGGCTTTTCTTCAGGATTCCCGCCCAGTTGTTATAGCCGGTAATTAATCTGATTATCTGATTTGAATCCCTGATTTTAGGTTTCTCTTTTAAGGTGTCTGTCTGTGTGATTCTGTCTATTTTCTGTTCTGCTTTGGTCAATAGTGATTTGTTGTAACCCCTCTTTTTGAATCTTGTAAGTACCCCTTTCTTTTGGATTTGAAATTCTACATCACTACTGCAGTTGCGTCTTGTTCTGGTTAGTTCTCCATATGGGATTGAACGTATTTGGTGATATGGGTGTGCACTACTAGCATGTAACAGGGAATTACATGCCGTTGCTTTCCGATATAGTCTACTATGTATTTTATTATTTTGAATATAGAATTCCACATCTAGAAAAGAGATATTGGTCTTGCTATATTCCATAGTAAATCTGATATTACTTTCATTGTCATTGAGAAATTCGAAAAAACGTTCAAGTTTTATTTGGGTTCCAGTCCAAATCATGATGCAATCGTCTATATATCGACCCCAGAACAGTATTGAATCATTCCATTTTGAGCCCAATGAGCCCCAGATTCTCAACTCCTCGAACCAACCCATGAAACAGAAACACATTGTTGTCAAGTATTAGTTCTATCATCTCACTTAACATTTCTGTGTGATTCCATGAGCTAGCTGCCCTTCTATTTAGCATTCTCTTTACTGCTGTTAAGCCAATATCCCTTTTGATACTGGTGTAAAGAGCCGTAACATCTAATGTGACTAGTGTCATACTGTCATCCCAATTTAAATCAGCTAGGGTGCCCAAGATGTGCTTGGTGTCCCTAATATACGAAGCCAAGTTGGTAACTAGTGGTTTCAAGAAAAGTCTTTACGATTCCGTTTGTTCACCGGGCCAGGAGTTTTTGAAATACCAGCCACAGTTACCTCACTCTATATATATTTTTTGCTTCTTCTAAAATGTTTTATAATGGGTCCTCCTTTGTGGTATTACACAAATGAGTCATTGAGGGTCTGATCTTATGCACAGAAAGCACTTTCTAACTCTCTCCATCTCAATTAGGGTCATAGTTGATCCTTCTAGCTTTTTAGCTATACTGTTAGGCCGTATTCAACAAATATCTAAAGTATATTGTGTATTTGAATATTGGCTAGCTCTTCACTTTTCCTTGGTTAGTTCCACCTGTTGGTGTTTTATTGTTAAATGCTCTGATGCGCTTATATTCAGGACATACGTTAGTTCTTTTTATTCTTTCTGTAAACACAGCCTTGAAAAAGTCGCGGGACTACATTCCCTTGTTGCGACGAAACACGTGTTGGCTGACTGGAACTACTGTGAAGAATAGAAACCAATAAACAATGATCAAGAAGAGTGAAAAAAGACTAACTCATTCTTTTATTAATGTGTTTGAAATTGTTTTTTGTGAAAACACGTAATATTTCTAAAACATTTATTACTAGTACGTGTGCTAGGGATTGCTATTTGTTACTACTCGGGTTGCTTGAAAATTTCAAGAAAATAGTACATTTGCATCCGTTCCAAAGATTAATGCTGCGGTAGTCCATGTGGAATAAAAGAGGTGGGCGAGCCACTGAAAGCTCGAGCCAGGCTCGAGACAGATACCTGACTCATGCCCAGCTCGAGGTCTTTGAGGGCCCTTGAGCAGAACACGAGCTGAGCTTTCATGTGGCTTGTTTTGCTAACCTCGTGCCCCGAGAATTGAAGACAAAGCTTTAACTGTTGATGTAACTCAGGAGACAAAATAAGATACCCACCTTGGGCCTGAACTGTACAATGTGAAACAAGGAAACCAGTGATTAATCGTGGCTTCCATGTTTGCAAATTGTGGGACCATAGGCAAATATATAGTTCACCGAACCTTCTTTTTCTTTGAGAGCACCTGCAGATATGTGAGTTCAGAATTTGTGCTGTTCAAAAACAACTTGTGTTTGATACAATAGACTCCAAAGTGGCTCCATTTCTAATAAGAATCTGGGCCATATTTAGGGTAGACATAACAACTGACTTTCCTCTTAGGCCCAGATTCTCAAACAAATCACAGGGCGCAGTGCAGCCAAAAATGCTGCGCTGCATGACAGGGAGGGAGCAGGAGAGCGCCATATCTACAGAAATATGGTGCTGTCCTCCCCTCTCCCTAGCACCAGGCACACACCTTGGCACCATAGTGCTAGGGTGTGTGCCGGAGTCTACCATAGGTTTTGTACAGGAAGGGAACCCTTCCTGTACAAAATTCTATGACTAGACACATTTATATCCTTTTCCTACTTTGCATGTGTGCTGTACAGTGCAGCACACAAGCAAAGTCAGAAAAGCAAGGAGAAATTAAAATACTGCTCCTTTTAACGCCTGCTTTTCAGCTGTGTTAACTTTTGGCGCTAAATCCTGTCTACTGATGTTAGTAGATAGGGTTTATCGTCAAAATGCATGGATGGTTGCATGGGAACATCCATGTACCCGCCCCTTGACGCAAAGTAATGCAAAGCAGCATTTCACACTACTTTGACTTACTTTTCCATACAAGCCAATGCAAATACCGATTTGCGTTAGTTTGTTAATCCCCAAAAAGGTTTAGCGTCGGTTTAGCTTTAAAATTTAACGCTAACCCGACGCTAAACCTTTGTGAATCTTAGCCATAATTTACTGTCATTGTAAAAACTATCACTTTAAAGAAATCCTTCTCAATGCAGTGATATAGCCTGATATGTTAAGGTGTAACACATACTAAATATTTATGGTTCTTTGAATTTTGAAGAGACGGTATCATATTTTTTACATGATGTTTGTTGTTTGATTTACTTGCCAAACATTTCCAAGGCTCTGGCTCTGGCTCGTCTATCTCTATGGCTGAGCTTGGTCCATGGAGTACAACAGAACCATGTCCCTATCATAGCAAGGACATCCAACTTCTGCTTTTTCAGTCGTATTAAGGATGTTCCCTGCAGTTGTCACTGACCTGCCGTTGAGCACCTCACCCTGAATGGTGTGGTAGTTTGAATGTTTGTCGTGTGAGTTAGGTGGGTATTAAGGGAGGCTGGAGGAGGGTCAAAAACATCTGTGTTGTGCTTGTAGGAGGGATCCTTCTCCAGGAGCTGTGGTCTCCTACCCTGGCGTGCCTTTGCCTGCTTTCGTTTTGGGGTTTACCTGTTAGGAATGGGTTTGTCAGTTCTTGTCACTAAGGAGGTTTCAGCTGCCCGTGATACTGTGAGTATTGAATGTTGAGATGTATGACTACGAACAGGTCTAAATACAATTTTTTTTCTGGGGTACTTTACCAGTTCCTCTTGTGCCCGTTACCTTGATGCATTTCTTTGTTTTTGGTATTTTAAATTTTTTCAAGTTTGATACTTCTTTATTCTATAGATTTCAGGTTTAAACTGTTGCTCAGCTCTTAACTGATTTTCTTGCTCCAGTGTATTTTTAGACCTAATCCCAGTAAACATACAATAGAAGCTTAAATTGTTTTCCATGGTTGTTAATGGAATGTTTTTTTAAACATGTATTTTAAACTGTCATCTTTAAAGAATTGCTGGTAGTTATTTTTGAACGAAGTTCTAATAATTTCCACTAGAGGGCAGCATTGTCAAATATATTTACAGCCATCATTTTGTAGCGAAAAGGAAAAATCTTCTCCCGTTAAAACAAGTGTTTTCAATTAAAGAGAAATCATTGCTTTAACAAATAAATCCTGCTCTCAGTGCAGAAGAGACCTCTTGTGAGATACAATGTTAGACCAAAAACCACTTCAACATACAACTGTGATTTCATGCCAACATATCTTGCTGTTTTGGTATGTGTCCCCCATAGCAATAACCACTTTGAAGATAGTGAATGTTATGATTATGGCCTGATGCTGAGTGCTTTAATAGTCGTTAAAACCCTCTACACGAGTTATAGGCCCGAGCCGCAAGCAAGGCCCTGCAATGAGGCAACGGACATTTTTACGGCAGACGTACCGCGAGGCTGAAGTGCACGGATGCTGTTGGAACATTCCACCCACTAATGGTAAAATGTTCTGCATTGCACAGGGGGACACAGAAAGACAAGCGTTGGGATTGTGGAGCAGAAGGTCTATTCCAGCCATTATTGACCCCCTGCTAGGTCATTGACCTTACAGAGAACTCAACATCGAAAGCTCTAATATAGCATTATAGCAACTACAGAGGGCTATAATGGTTGTTAAAAGCACACTTCTTTGAGTACCGTCATGAACCACAGACTACCTTATTAAAACATTCCATTCACTGAGGGTAGAACATTCTAAAATAAACAGACAACGACACGCACCGGAATGTTCTCATTAGCATTACTTTGACTGTAACAAGTGTGCATAAGTGAGGTGTGCTGCTAAACCGAGAAATCTTAGAACGCCGGATAACCATCAAGAGGGATATTGGGTCTACTTAAAGCTTAGAGAATTTAGGGAAAAGTACAAGCCGTTTCATATCAGACTTTCAAGCAAAAACACACCTACCGTAGCTCTCCCTAAAGACAGAGGGCAGGGGCCTTCGTCAGCTGATTCTATCCACACTGCAGCAGCTCTTGCATTAATCACCAGGGCCCATATTGCACTAAGTGCCGGGATGTGCAAGGGGCATGCACATCCCTACGGCACTTTGGTAATATAGAAGTGGCTACAGACACTTGCCCGGCTCCTTTGGTAATATAGATTGCACTGGCACTGCATGGGTACCGGCGCGATCTCATGAAGACATACCCTCACCACCATGGCAGTGTGGCCCAATGGAAATAAGGAAACACTTTGCATCTCCACCTGTGCCGTATTACAGACGTGGGAGCAAAGGAGCTGTCACGGCCTCTCCGAGAGTGCCCCTTGACAAGGGGGCACAGGCATTCCCCTGCAGCCGGATGCAGTCACTCTTTGCACCTGCCTGCAGCAGGATATCTGGCCCCCTTTCAAATGCAGGCTGCGTTGCCACCTGTACGGGAAAAGACAGCCCAGAAGCTTCAAACAACCGGTCTGTCTTCCATTAATGCTAGTGGCGTAACGAAAGTTGAGGGGGCCACCACTGAATGTATATGGAAGGGCCTGGACTCACTCTGGAGCTCTCAGGCCAGGGTACTGTGCTGAGGGGTTCCCGTGGAGCTCAGGGGCCATGGGGGCCTTTGTTACGCCACTGATTATTGCACTGTTCCCGTGCAGCTGCGAGTTCAGTGCATTTGTTGTGATACAGAGCACTGTCCAAGTCTGCGCCCAGCTGACAGACTTACATGTGCGCCGTGCTGCAGATGGGGCTGATCGCCCACCCATAATACTGCCCCTGGTATGGTAAAAAAGGGGAGACTGGTGAGGTACATTTTGTCAGTCAGTGGTCCACATGCTTCACCAAATAGACCCAGTCCTCAGCTGCCTAAGTGGTATGGCTCCCAGCTGATGTCAAGGCAGCACTGTGGTGGGAGATCCTTGTTGTTGTATGGTTATAGTTAGAGCAAAGTTACATTTCACCCTGCATCTCAAATATTTTTTTTGCCTTACTCTCTCTATTTTCTCCCTCTCACCCCGTGCTTCGGTCTCTTCAATCCCATCCTATTTTGGAGCCAGAAGGTATTTGAATATACATTTTAATAATGACAAACTTCGAATATATGACGCAGTTATATCATGCAACTTTCCCTCCTGGATCACATCTCTCCAATCGCCCTTGCGCGCCGCAGAGCACTGCAAAGGCTTATTTGGAATTTACAAAGCCACGCAAAGGCTGATTTGAGTGGCTTTGTAAAGAAATGTAACGCAACGCAAGTGCTTGCTTTACGTTACGTTACATTTCAACTTGGGAGGTGTTCCATGGGTGTAACATGGGATGTCTTGTGCATCCAACCATAGAATTTGTTGCATCCCCAGATTTACTGTAGCTAGTAAATGTATCAATTAACCAAAAGGCTATCATTCCCTAGTGAGGCGTAACAAGGAGAAATATCTATGTTTCACCTTATTTCTTCTTTCCACAGGCTACATTCTGCAGCACACAAAGAAAGAAGAAAATGCCCCAAGGACTGTTTTTGTGCTTGAAGGTGTGCCTCCCTGCACAAAACAAACCTGTCTGGACACAGGCATCCTTGCACGCTCGTGCAAGGGTGCCTGCGTTGGCAGTTGGCCGCACCCAATGTGCCTGCGCAAGTAGAGAACAGAAATGCTCCATTAATTTGTAACTGTAGAGCATTTCTGCACACTCTCTTTTTAACACACTGCAGCAACTTTGCCAGCCGCCCTGACTGCATGAAAGATTAGTAAATATACCACTGCGTCTCTGCCATTGTAACACAGGGCATGAAAAATTGCAGCACTACATTCCATGAAGTGCAGAAAATAGTGCAGCAACAGACAGAGTTTCCAGGTAATGGCATAATCAGTGGCGCCCATCTAGTCATTCTGTGTGACGCTATGCCTTGTGCTGTTGCACAAAGGTGAGTCAGCCATGTCTAACTTTGAATTTATACTGGGTGGACACCCTCCAGTATGAACCCAAAAGTGCAAACAACAGCACAGGGATCACACATGTAAAATGTGTACTTTAGTGTAAAGCACACATGCTACAGGTAGGCATATCAGAACATTAAACAAACAGATTAAAGGTTGCTGGCGCTGCACAATGTTTTCCTTCTACAATGTGTTCAATTACTTTTTAAAGGTCTGGGGCAAAATATTTAATTTTAAAAGATGCTGGTTATGCAGCAGATCATGGGTTACGTGCAGTAAATCCACAATTTCATACAGAACATGCCACAGAAATGTGTAGCCCCGATTTTACCCTTAGAATCGAGCCTCACTAGTTATACTTTCTCTTTGATTTCCAGGTTGAGTAACAGGGTGTGTACTAGAAGGTAAGTGGATCATTTTAGAAAGTCAAAACCTGTGCTGTAGTCTAGATCTTGAAAGCAAAAGACACACAATTGATGGACGGAATACAGAACAAATCAAAACATTCACCCCCAGTCAAGAGATCTGGGTTACATCCATCATTCTTTTTCTCACCATGCCACCCCAGTTTAGACCAGGCCATATGCAAATCAGTCTTGGCCCTGTGCCTCATGGAAACAGTCCAGCCCGAACTGCCAAGCCAGGTAATCCCTGGACAGGAAACAAGCATCCTAGGACTGGTTTCAGCCAGGATCGCTTGAATCCAGTGTCACAGTAAGCCCGGGACCCAGGTCTGGGTATACCCTGTGCACTTAGGGTGAGAAAACAAAAGACAAACAATTGATGGACGGAATGCAGAATAAATCAAAACATTCACCCCCAATCAAGAGATCTGGGTTAAATGCATAATCCTTTTGCTCATTATGCCACCCCAGTTTAGACCTGGTCATATGCAAATCCGTCTTGACCCTGTGCCTCATGGGAACAGTTCAGCCCAAACTGCCAAGCCAGGTCATCCCTGGACGGGAAACAAGCTTCCTAGGACTGGTTTCGGGGTTTCACCCCTCATCAGGCAGATAGCTTGAATCCAGTGGCACAGTGAGCCCAGGACCCAAGTCTGGGCATACCCGGCGCATTTAGGACGAGAAAGCAAAAGACACACAATTGATGGACGGAATGCAGAACAAATAAAAAAATTCACCCCCAGTCAAGAGATCTGGGTTACATCCATCATTCTTTTGCTCACCATGCCAACCCAGTTTACACCTGGCCATATGCAAATCAGTCTTGACCCTGTGCCTCAAGGGAACAGTCCAGCCCAAGCTGCCAAGCCAGGTCATCCCTGGACCAGAAACAAGCATCCTAGGGCCAGTTTCCATCCATCATCTCCTTGTGTTTGCTTTGTTCTTCCTAAGTTGGCAGGGTATGCCCATGCGTGGGTCCGTCGCTCACTGGATTCAAGCTAGCCTGTCTAATGAGGGGTGTTACCCCAAAACCGGTCCCAGGATGTTTGTTTCCGGTCCAGGGAAGACATGGCTTGCCAGTTCGGGCTGGACTGTGCCCATGTGGTACAGGGTCAAGCCTGATTTGCATATAGCTGTGTCTGAACTGGGGTGGTGAAGTGAGCTAAAGAACGATGATGGATTCAACCCAGATCTGTGACTGGGAGGGAGTGTTTGAAAGGTTTGAGCACTCCGTCCATCATCTCCTTGTGTTTGCTGTAGTCTAGGTCTTGGCACTTTATGTTTCCGGAAATTACGTGATTCTGGGAATGTGATTTCACTGCACCTTAAAATGTAAATATGGAAATTTAAAAAACGTCTGTACAGTGCACTGGCCCAGTTTCATGCCATCCGTCTCTCTCTTGCACTTTCTTTTTTCAAGGTTTCTCTCATAAGACAGTATCTTCTCACAAATATCTAACAAACATGGACAAAGCCAATTGGGTTTGATGTGCTAACACAGGCAGCATTAGCACAATAGAGCGAGATACACAAGAGGGAGCCGCAGAAGAGGACAGATAAGTAAAGTAGTCCCTCATATGCAGTTGAATGCAAGCACTACAGCGAAAGTGGAAGGATACACCTAAACAGTCACTGTAATTAGATAAGAAATGTATACATTATGAGATTGAACTGAGAAGTAAATGACGATGCCTCGGGCCAATGTCTGAAAGAAGCTGGTCAAAGAATCCAGTGGTTAAAAGGGGTGGACCCAAGGCCCACTCGTATATCATAAGCAATAGGCTTGCATGAAAGCTGCATTGTCAAAACCCAGACCTATAAAGGCATAATGAACAACATCTAGTCTTTCTTCACTTTCGGCATGACTCTCAGGATCCACTCATCCCACCACGTCTTGTGAGCGGCAAGTGAAATAGTCTCTCCCAAGGTATTCTCTTGGGCGTCTTGCTGAAATTACTTGCAGAAATCCGAGTACTAGACAACAAGATATATCTTTACCCAGCCAGTGCTTCCTGTATGCGGAAATGCCTAGAATACTAGGCTGGCTGTTAGTTAACCCATTACCCAGTTTCACACTGCATTGGAGTTTGTAATAGATCTAGTGGTCTAAACCTGTACTGCAAGACATGAATCTGCTCAGTGTCAGACAAAGGGAGTACAAACGACATCGACACTGAAAAGGTCCTAGTTCTTTTAACAATAAAACAGGACTCATCAGCTCAAAATGGCCATATCGTCCCGGAAAGCCCTTGAAACAAGGGAACACTCCCTCTGCAGGACAGGTGGCTGTCAGTTTGTGACTGGAGAGGCAATTCAGGAGGTTTTCGCTCAACGAGGGTCCCAGTAGTCTTTGCTGCCTGGCCCAAGACTGCAGGAGTGCAGTTATGCACTACACTACACTGAAAGGTAAGTGTAAGCAGCTCCGATCTCACAAAAGTTCATAACTATTGGTAATAGATGATTACATTTAACAGCGGGGGGGGAGGTTGCATCCCAAGAGAAACCTATTTCACAATTTTAAGTATTTTTTTTTTATACGTAACCTATTCCACAATTTTAATTAAGTTCTTATGATAATGAGACACCGCTTTCTACTTTGTATCTTAATGAGTACTCACAAACGTTTTCCCAGGGGCCACAGTTTCATCTGTGGTATGATGGAGGGCCGCATTGATGCCAGCAGGGTGGCGGTTACAGGGATTGGCAATAAGGTGGGTGTAGGGGAAGCGAAGCATATACATCTACTGTCTGAACTTTCACTGTGTGAAACCCCAAACGTGGGATTAATCACAGCTTCTCCACTTAACTAAATTGTGTCATCCGAGGGAAGTGTTTTACTTAACTTTCCCTCCTTTTTCATTATCACATATGAGGATCTCAAAATACACAACTTTAGGATGTGCACTGTACAAAACCTTCTCATGTTTTTCATGTATAATATAAACCCAGGCTACTCAAAAATTGCACAGAACAACTGACATGCCCCTTGGCTCCCTTTTGGCATTGTTGACGGGGACGGGTGGAAGGTGAGAATACTATTTTCTAAAGTCATTTTTGACAACTATCTCTTTAAAAAAAAATACTTCTCAATGCACTGATATAATCTGATGTACTAAGGTAAAACAGTTTTGCATTTTAAGGATATGCACTTTTTGAATTTTGAACAGACTATCATATTTTTACACTTTTGCTGCAAGATATCTTTAAAAATAAAGGTGTTTCTAAATTTAAACAGTGCAGGACACTCTAGTTACTTCCTTTCTTTAACTTAATTTAACGTTTAAATAAAGGCTTGCCTGTTTATTCAACATCTTTTAATGTACGTGGAGTCCAGTGCTGCTGTTGACTAGGGGGCTGCTTGTAAAGGTCAGGAGGGCCACATGCGCCCCTGGGCCATACTTTGAGTATCACTGCTTTAGAAGTTCACACAGAGACAATGTAGCCAGCACACCAGACGCACCAACACCATGTTCTCCCACAACCAATGCAGAAGCAACAGCTATAGACACAGCGACCTGTCACTCTCCGACATCACTAGCCACAAACACAATGTATTACCACCTACAACAAAGCAATGAACACATGCCTCAACACTAAGTATCATAAGCACCTCACTTGTGTACCATATTCGATTTACCAACATCGCACTCCTACACAACCTACAATACATCGTTAATTAGTGGAAATATATTAAATTAAAAGTTATTTTTCTGAAGTTTATATAAACAAAATAATAAATTCCCACCAAAAGAAAGTTTTGAGCATTCGAAATTATTAAAGTGACACTTATAAATTATTGAAAATTAATTTGTTTATATTTTAATAAAAAGTATTGTTACATTCATATAAACTAAAAATAGAGTATTAAAATTGTGTATAATTATATAATAAATATGTACTACTTTGATATTTTTTTAATTAAATTAAGTTTATTTATATTTGTAACTATTTTAAATAATTAAGTTAATTTAGCATTATTTCCTGAGAGGTATTGTAATTCCCTACTGCCATTATTTTTTATGGGAGAGTTGCAGTACCACCGGCTACCTTCGTGTATGTTGAATATAATACTGTATTTTTTTCTTACTTGTGACTTACACTTTGTGAATAAGACAAAAAGTAGTAAACTTACTCAAAAGTGTAAATTACTGAAAAGTGTTAGTTACCTTTGTGAATCCAGCTCTAGGTTAATAGTGCTATCGCAATTTATTTTATTTTGTCTACAGGTAAAATCAATATATAAAATTAATTGACAGTAATATTTACATAACACTATGTTTAATATTTAGTTTTGAGTTAAATAAAATGTTTTGTGTTGCTTTTCATTATACTTTACCATGGAGAGGTGTTCACCCTGACTGAGGAGTCTCCTCATGGTAAAGCATAGGGAAACATATATTTAGTTATTATCATCATCATGAGAACTTTATTTCGATTGATAACGATCATAACAATTACTCAGTAAACAAATACATACATACATAAAAATACACTTTTAAAAATGATGATAAATAGCATATTGGTTAAAAGGGGCACAAGTACCCATCACACACTAACTGCTAAAAAAAATATAAAAATCACAAAATGTACCTTCATCTTTAAAATACAAAATGTCACAGCTCAGTGCCTCCCACATTAAAACCATTCTCATGTAAAAACCATAGCAGATTGTAAAAGTTTTACATGTTTAATCCAAAAGACCCTAAGAAACATGGCCGCACAACAGACTACTAGCTGACTAGTGTCATTCTGAACATTTCCCTGTACACTGTACAACCCAACATTTTACACAAGGGAACAATCCATTTTGCCCATATTTGTTTATATAAGGGACAGAAAAACAAAACATGAATGGGTGTTTCAAAACACTCATCACAGCCCGGACACATAGCATCTTTTTGCCCCTTTTTCTGTTGCCATCGACAGGTAATACCTACATTGCAAATATAGTTTCCTAGCCAGTGTAAGAGCAAATTCGTCAATAGTACCTTCATAGGTGGCTAACGGTTTCTGGTCAAAATAGAAACACAGATAGGGAACCCGTACACATCCTGATATTGTTTAACCGCCACTTTTTCTCAAAAAAGACCTTTCATACTGGCCTTACCAATCATGCACATGCTTTTCGGGTTTGTCATCCCTATTCAATCTATAAAGCAGGTCCCTCATAGCACCGAGCCATGGTATTTTCCGTGCATACTCAGAGACCAAAAGGTCTTTGACACCCTTACTGTAAGACTCAAGGGCAGGAATTGTCCATAACCTGTGCCAAAAGGTCAGCATTCTACATTCAATCTTATCTGCAATTTTATTTTGGCCCAGGTCTAAATAAAGAGGGGGCAGTGGTGTACTAGCAGGCAAATTCAATAAGATTGTTAAATACTGTTGCTGCACTATGGATAGGCCTTTAGTGTGGGAGTAACCCCACAACTCAGCTCCATAGAGAACTGCCCATAGGGCCTTCACATTGTAAAATTCCAATGCAGGACCCACCCTTCTTGATATTGTTTTCCTGTGGATTTTTCCTATGTGTGTTGTATATTTATTTATACTTTAACTAGTTTAAATGATTTCATAATTTAACATTATTTCTCATATGTTTTTATTTTTATTCCCTACCTCCATTATTTTCTGTGGGAGGGCATTGCAGTATCAGTGGTTGGCCATGTGCGGTTCTGGACTTACTACTTTTTTTTAGTATTGGTTTACTACAGTAGTACTGGTCACATACTATAAAATGCAATTCACAAACCTATGGCAGTAGATCACTGATTCAGCCTCTCCTATCTCTTCTGTGCAGACATATGTTACTTTACAGTAAATCAGGAGGGACTTGGGGAAAATGGGATATCATTACTAAAAAGTGGTTGGAGTTTAAGGAAAACTAGGGAGGGGTTTGTAAGGACCAGCCAATACAAAATGCACATCCACAAAAGAGTAAGACCACCCCAATTGCCAAAATACATTTTAAAGTTACTACAGCGATAATTATGTCATAGCAAGCGATAATTATGTCATAGCAAGCTTAAATGTATTCCAACCTTGCCTTGGAGTAAGTCAAACACCACACATGGCCAACCACTGGAACTGCTAAACACTCCCATAGAAAACAGTGGCAACAGGGAATTAAAGAAGCACCACATGGGAATTAATATTAAATTAATTATTTAATCACTGTTAAATTAATGAAATTAGTTCTTTTTACAGTCTATCTATCTATTTATTAGAAATCAAGCATAATAAATGACTCCGTTTATTAACACTTGTAGAAAAATTATTCGTAGGAGGCTCAACCCAATTCTACACCTAGATGTAAACTTCCACTTAGAAATGGTGAATAGCAAAAATGTGGAGAGTTACATCTAGGTGTAGGAGTAAATCCATGTGTTAATTCTTTGCATCAAGGGGTATTCCACAGGTGGTGCATTGGAGTTTCCATGTCCTCACTTATGGTTAAATACCATAAAGACCCACCCTCAGAACAGTTTCAAAGGTCATGTCCTCTCAGGTAAGGTATGTTTCCTACAGTGGTGGGAAAAACCCACAGTGTTTTTAAATAACCCTCACACACCAAAAGGACCCTTGGTGTCATGCTTCATCATAGGGGTCTTCCCACCCCTCTACGGGACAGGGCGTGCCTCAACCTACGGATACGCGGGAGCACCTTTTGTTATGAAACGACTATGTGTCATGTAGGAGATTGAGTGGGAGGGTCGGGAGTGGATGGGAGAGTGAGGTTAAAAAATAAATGGCTCGTCGGTTTAGAACATAATTTTTAATACACCTGTGAGCAGGTATTGTTAGAAAGTGGGGACGGAGGTATGTATGCCTCAATGAGCTATGCCTCCTGGGTTAGTCAACATGTTTCGAAGCCCACCAGGCTTCGAAACATCCCTATCCCTATCTACACTCACAAATTTATGTGGTGTGCGAATTTACACTAATAGTCACAAGACAGGTGTAATCTTGAGAAGATATATATAAAGTAATGTTGTGCACATCGATTCCCAATGCACGTATACGATACCTTATTAGATATCTTGAATCAATTTATCTGGAAGGAAAAACGGAGGTACATGTATTACAATGCGTGACACATAACATGCCCAACCATCGTGAAGACAGCTACTATCTACAGAAACACGGGACCAGCGTGGGGAGCACCTTTGCTCCCAGCTTAGCTGGTCTCCACGTGTACCATCTGGAGTCCAAAAAGATCCTGATCTCCCATAACCCCTTCTACCACAATATAAAAACATGGAAACGGTATATAGACTATATACTAGTTATTTGAGAAGGGGACATGCCTTCCACTGAAGCCTTCATGGTATGCCTGCATGAACAGAACAATTTTCTGAAATTTACTAGCACCATCTCATGCACCAACTTGGTGTTCCTAGATCTCAACTTTACCCTGATGAAGGTACCCTAAAGACCACGACACACTTCAAACCAACAGCTAAGAACTGTTTGCTTATGTACAATAGCTTTCATCCGCACCATTTGAGGGAGAATCTTCCTTACAGACAATTCCTCCGCCTCAGGAAGAACTGTACAGAGTTACATCACTACAGGAGCCAGGCAGCCGACTTACATACAAAACTCCAGCAACGGAACTATCCGAAAAGGGTCATTGATAAGGCCATGAAAAGGGCAAGGAATAACAACCGGGACTCACTGTTGGAGGACAGAGTGACGACCGAACAACAGGAGCGTCCCATCTGTGCAACCACTTTTAACACACATTCGAATCAGATCACCAAGGTGGTGAACAAACACTGGAGACTCCTCAACAGCTGCCAATTAAATTTTCCCAAACCAATGTTCGCTCACAAGAGAGGGAGAAATGTAAAAGACATGCTTGTTCATACAAGACCCAAGAGACTCCCACCCACTAGACCTAGGGACCAACTATTACCACCAATTCAGGGTCACCATCCTTGTGGTAGTTGCAGCACGTGCCACCTTACCTGCAAAAGTAGCTTTTTTAAATTTAGAAAAGGCAGTGAGTGGGACCAAAGAGGTTTCACTAATTGTAACAGCAAGAACACCATCTATTTGATCACCTGCCCATGCAACTTGGAATATATTGGAATGACCACAAGACCCGTCAAGATCCGCATCGGGGAACATAAGAGTAACATTCACTTCAGAAGAAGTACAACTAAGATGGCAACCCACTACCTAATCCACAATCATGGAACGAGTGACTTAAAGTGGACCATCATTGAGCAACTTAACAGTGAGATTGGCCTTTTTGAGAAAGAACAAAGATGGGTGTTCCGTCTGGGTACACACGTCGAAGGGCTCAACGACGAAATACCATGGAACCAGTTTTCATGAGATGGGTCATAAACTGGAATCCCCAGACTCGGTACATTTTTTGATACCTAAAGATCAAACATCTATTCTGTCACATGACTACATCTGTGTGATCAGCAACTCTTGCCCTCACAGTGAGTATACCTTGGCTACCCAATTTAATATTTTTGAGAAACCTCCCATGCACCGGCACAGTGTCAACAGTGCTATGGTCACTGACCATACCTCTCAATACCAGATACTAGCACCAATACCGCTTGGATCCGTGGGAAAAGCTCTCCCATTTTTTAAATAGCATCCCCCCCCCCTTTTGTCTTGAAATTACAACCTACTGGCATATCTCGCCCCCCCTTTTTTTTGTCAATATCACCTGGTATTCACTCTGACTACCAACACAGTCATTTTTATTCACTTCCGCATTTGGGGTTTGCGCCCCCTCTCATTTTGTTTTAATTAAATAAAAGTGTTACGATTCACGTACCACCCCCCCACCGGTCATCGTAATTTGTTCTTCACCCTATCCATATTGTTTTCTTGGCCCTTTTTCATAATTAGGTTAGCGCACTAGCGCTTAACCCACGCACACATTATGACGCGTACGTCATTTCCGGGGACTTCAGTGCAGCGCGCCACAACCGGAACCTCCTTAGAGAAGCATGGAGAGTCAGCTCTCCAGCTTCCATAACCCAGCAAACACACAAGTGCATCCGTTCTGATGTTACCTCCAGAGCGGGAACACCAATCAGTGACTGTATTTAAACTCCTCTCCGATTGAGCTCCATTGTCCAGCGGAGCCGCGGGGACGCCAGACATGGCGGGGCAGTGTCCCAGGAGCAGTGAGTATGGCATAGGGTCCTTCAAACTTGTGGAAAGCTTGTTCCACGCCGAAGCAACACTTTGGAAATAATACCTCCTTATTTACCTTTTTCCCTCTAGGTTGCAATTATATGCACCCCTCACGCCCGTTACAGGCTCATGGGGCATTTTTTCCTTTGAATCCAAGTAGGTTGTCTTTTCCTCCCCACAATATCTTTACCGACAAACTATCATTAACTATACGTTTTTTGAGGGAATATGAAACCTACCATATGGATCATTAGACCCGATCCTTAGACATAGTGTGTGTGCATTATGTTTCATTTGAGTGAGTCTTTCCTACTACTTCGCCAGTGGGACACGCCACCATCCAACTGCACAATGAATAATGATAAGGAATACATGTTCACTCATCTCACTTCCTTTACAGGTTTTTTATTATATCACGATGGTTGGCCATGTTATGTGTCGCGCATTGTAATACATGTACCTCCGTTTTTCCTTCCAGATAAATTGATTCAAGATACATAATAAGGTATCGTATACGTGCATTGGGACTCGACATGCACAACATTACTTTATATATATATCTTCTCAAGATTACACCTGTCTTGTGACTATTAGTGTAAATTCGCACACCGCATAAATTTGAGTGTAGATAGGGATCTGCTAAGTCCTGAAGAAGAAGCCTGGGGGGCTTCGAAACATGTTGATTAACCCAGGAGGCATAGCTCATTGAGGCATACATACCTCCGTCCCCACTTTTTAACAATACCAGCTCACAGGTGTATTCAAAATTATTTTCTAAACCGCCGAGCCAGGTATTTTTTAACCTCACTCTCCCATCCACTCCCGACCCTCCCACTCACTCTCCTACATGACACATAGTCGTTTCATAACAAAAGGAGCTCCTACGTATCTGTAAGTTGTAGCACGCCCCGTCCCGTAGAGGGGCGGGAAGACCCCTATGATGAAGCATGACACCAAGGGTCCTTTTGGTGTGTGAGGGGTATTTAAAAAAACTGTGGGGCATATTATCAAGACAGGTGATAAAATTATCGCCGCTTTAGCGGCAGAAAACTGCCGCTAAAACGGCGATAATGGGCTTGATAATATGCTCTATGGAATTCCAATTGAAGCTCAGGTTAGATTGCTCCTTCAAAGGAGGCACTAACAGGAGAAATGCTTTCATTTCTCTGTGCTTTGGCGACTTTACATGTGTGCTGCATTGTGCAGCATGCATACAAAGTGGGAAAAGCTTTGCATCGTGTCTAGGCATAGTAGTTTGTACAGGAAGGGTACTCTTCCTGTACAAAACCTATGCTACTCTCAAGCACACACCCTAGCACTATAGAACTAAGGCAGCTGAAATCAGTGCCGGCACAAAAGAAAGGGGAGGAGAGAGCCATGTCTCTAAAGATATGGTGCTCTCCTGCTCCCTCCCTGTTGCGCAACGCTACGCAGCGCAGCCTCGTGGGTCTGCCCTGCGTTGAGCGGATTTTTGGGGAAATCTCCCCCAAAGTTTTAATTTGTGAGGTGCAATCTGTTGAGGTTGTTGCAGGAATGTTTGGACTGCCGGAATATTTTTTTCTATTCTGAATTTTCGAACGCACTTATGCAATAAAGTCAACTTTTTCTCGATATCCACCTGTTTACTTTTCTGGTGCTTATGGTCATTCACCTGGTACACTGAGTTATATTTAAACAAATGTAAAATATATATGTTAAAAAAATTCTCCTACTCAATCCTTCGGTTGTTAGAGCTTGATCTACCCTTAACATGCACCTGTGCCTTATAAAGCTATCAACCCAGAGCTCTAACAATTCTTATTAATGTGTTTGTGTTGCAAATGGGTTTCACCCATTTAGTACGCTAGGATTTTTTGCTTTTTGCTTCTTGATCACCAGGTTTGAACCTTTACTGTGGGTGAATCTCACTCAAGATAACTGCATTGCAATTGGACTGCATATGTTTACAACCAATGTCTGCCTTTTAAGATAATCTGTTACGACTGCAGCTAGGGTACGGGGCACTGCCAGACTACAGTGTTGTGCAGCTTGGTATCTGCACACAGGTATCAAACACACAAAAGGTGATGGGAGGAATGTCTGCAATTTGTCTAACTACTGGAAATCACATGTGTTAGCATCCCAACCCATCATTCATTTGCTCATCTTACCACCTCAGTTTGGCCCAGCCATATTCAAATCAGCCTTGACCCTGCTCCTCATGGGAACTGTCCAGCCTGAACTCTCAGACCAGATCCTCACCAAACCGGAACACAAGCAGTTCGGGCTGGAGTGTTCCCATGAGGCACAGGATCAAGACTGATTTGCATATGGCTGGGTCTAAACTGTGGTGGCAAAGTGAGCTAAAGAACAATGGATTTAACCCAGATCTCTTGACTGGGGGTGAATGTATTATTTGCTCTGCATTCCATCCATCATCTGTGTGTCTTATGATTTGGACCCAGTCATAACAAATCAGCCTTGACCCAGCTCCTCATGAGAACAATAAATAAGATGTAGGGAACCCAATAGACCCTTGAAGGCTTGGGACATATAACAATAAATAGGTAAGGGTGCCAACAAGGGTTTTACTTTAAAGAAATCAAATAAACACCAATTACATGAATAAATCTGTTGTCAAACCCAGCAATGGTGGATAACTAATGAACAATCAAAATTAGAATCAACTTATTTATACTTTGAAAAATCTTCCAGAAAACAATTTAAACACGGGTGTATATAGTTTAACAAATCAAACTATTTGATACAAACTAATAAACAGGGTACAAAATAATATACCTACATACAGAGACCGAGGTAAAGCAGTTTTGTACAGAAATTATGACCTCAGGGTCCAGTATGTGAACATCTATTCCAAGGTTTCTAGGGAATGGAAAATGAATCTTTGGCAACAGAAAACAATTCCAGAAAAGCAAATAATTGTGGGAATATATGCGTTTCTCGATGTTTTGGTCTCTATGGCTGATAAGTCCGTTGGACCATCTTCAGGACGATGAATTAGAAGTTAAATGATTGACCCCTGTATAGACATAACAAGACCTCTGTTAGTCTAGCATACAATGTGCAATTGAGGAAAAATAAGAACAAACCCGTGAAAAAATAAAAACCAAGCACCAGAAGGGTCTTGTATAGATAGAACAAAGAAGACCTCACCCAGTGAATAATGTGAGAGATAGGACTTACTTACAACGGACAGTGTAGTAATGTCTATTGTGTTCCCCACGTCTTATTTAATGTATCTTGCGCAGACAGTTGTCTGTTGTGGGTCACTTCTTTGAAGTGGTTTTTGTTAGATCTGAATTTATTTTAGACAAAGCACAGCATATTATGTCTGAGGCAGAGACTCTCTCGTACACGGACGAATATATTCTTCAAACAGCTACTAGCCCATCCCTATTAGGGAATAGGGGTCCCATAACACAACTTCCATATGAGTTTGATCTTAATCAATTGGAAAGGCTGAAGAAAAAAATTGTCAGAACTGAGTTGCATGCCAAATTCCTGACTGATTGCCTGAATGCCTATATAATCCCTACAGTTTCTTCAGATAAGTAACATACCGATCATCTTCACTGGAGATGAAGAATTTAAGATAGGGTTCAGTTGTTCAGCCAATAAATGCACTCGCATGTGGATGGTCTTGAGTATAGAAACTGCCCTCAAACACATCAAATTACTTTTAAAAGAGATTGAGAATCTAGAGAGAAAAATCAACTCAGGTTCTAGTATTACTAACTCCAAACTTCTTTTGGACTAAATTGCCCTTTCAATTAAAGAATTTGAGGAATTCAACTCACATAAGAAAACTGATAAGTTACAAAAGGACATGAAGAGATACTGTAAAGAAAGAACATATCCGTATCTCAATAAAGATTTCTATCTTCCACAAGGTCCGAGTCAACCTCCACAAAAAAAGAGCCACTTTTTTCAGACACAAACTCTGACACAGGCAGTGACCAAACCTCTGACAACTCTTATAGTCAGCAATACGATCAACAGCCCTCTACATCCCGACAAGTTTTTTAGTACAGGACAGGAGAGGGACAGGGCAAACTCGACGACAACGAGCAGCGAAGCGAGGATGGTTCCGGAACCAATATACACCAGGGTTCAGACAAACGAGGAACCAATACTACGAATGGTAAATCACCAACAAACCATTCCCATTTTTAATTTATCTAATCATACCCTTTCTGAGTCAGAGATAGCGGTTCTTTCAGCAGGTCTTTCGTTTGTACCCACTAATCGCAATGACCTATTCCAAACCAAACTAGAACTGTACAAATGTTTTAGTTCCGACAGACTTTCTAATTTCTTTGTGAACAACACGTCAGTCCCTAACATTCACACAACGGGTCTTTGGCATCCATCAACCTTTTTTCCTTCCAATGTTATGGTTGCAAAAGAAATCATTACCTTTGAGAATGTCATCATCACTGAAATTGACAATTTGTTTAAAAAAACTCAATTTTTCAAAT
This sequence comes from Triturus cristatus, assembly GCF_964204655.1. Classification (NCBI taxonomy): domain Eukaryota; kingdom Metazoa; phylum Chordata; class Amphibia; order Caudata; family Salamandridae; genus Triturus; species Triturus cristatus. The sequence continues at coordinate 505,884,762 of NC_140582.1, forward strand.
ACAATCTTACTAAAAATGAACAAAAATCATTACAAAACGTACAAACCCTTTCTGAAACCATAATTAAACTGGCAGATAAGGGTTGAGGCATTGTCCTTTGGGATAAAGACTTATACAGATCTGAAGTCCTCAAACAACTATCTGTTGAGGAGCATTACAAAAAACTAAGCTGTAACCCCACAAGTAGACTTGCTACCATAATTTCCGCCCTTAGTCATTCTGGCCCTGATGGAGGTTGGCTCAGTGAGGGGGAGGCTTCCTTTCACATTAATAAGACCCCTACTGTGCCAGTCATACATATTCTTCCAAAGGTACACAAGAGCACAACTGCACCGCCAGGAAGTCCTATCGTTTCCGGGTGCAACTCCATTTTAAAACCATTGGCACAATGTGCTGATTTTTTTATACACCCATTTGTGGTGGAATCAGTCACATATATCAGAGACACCACGGCAGTTATCAACATAGTCTAAAATCATCAATTTGATCCTACTCAAGAACTATTGGTGTCCATGGACATTGAACATTTATATACTAACATGCCAAAACAAGAGGTCCTTAGCATCATTGAACGTCTACTGGATAATAAACCTAGACCCGACAATGTCTCTACCTTGTTTATCATTGACTGTATCAAAATCTCACTTTGTGAAAACTGTTTTTTGTTTGAAAACACATTTTATCAACAATTAATAGGTGTACCAATGGGGGCTGTTTATGCCCCTGACATAACAAACATTTATGTCTCTGAATTCGAAAACATATTCATCTATGATATCTCAAACCCCTTTTCCAACAACATCATACGGTGGTTGAGATACATAGATGATGTATTCCTGATCTGGAGAGGCAGCGAAGACGCACTCAATTTGTTCCAACAGTGGCTCAATACTCGTAATCAGCATCTACAATTTACACTTGAGTCAGATCGTACTAGTATGAATTTTCTAGATATTTCCATTTGAGTGAACACTAACAATTTTCTGTATACCACCTTTTTCTCTAAACCAACTGTGAGGAATACACTATTGAAATATACGAGTCATCACCCGCAAGCTCTCAAGGATGGCTTGCCTTTTGGACAGTTTCTGCATTTACGCAGAAACTATTCACGTAGACTATTTGCTTGAAGCAAAAAAAACTGAAAGAAAAGTTGCAATCTCGCGGTTATCCAGGCAAACTTTTGAAACATTATTTAACATGGGCCTGGTACAATAACCGTGAAACACTTTTGAAAGTGAAGGACAAAAAAATCAGATCCACAATTGGTCTGTGTATCTACATTTGGGAATTTTTCCAACAATATCAAGAAAATTGTCAACAAATACTGGACGCTACTAATGGGCCTACCTGGTTTAACCACCAAACCGATGTTCTCTTTTAAGAGAGGTTCCAACTTAAGAGACAGACTTGTCCACGCGTACACTCCTTCCAACACACATACTGTGGACAATATGAGACAGTTAGTCCCAGTAGTAGGACATTACAAGTGTAATGCATCTGCAGCCTGTGGGACAATGAAAAAGACAAAATCATGTGAAATCAATGGGTTGAAGTTGACCAACAAACATTTCTCAAATTGCAATACAAATAATGTTGTGTATTGCATTAAATGCCCCTGTGACCTATATTATATAGGGAAAACAACACAAATAGTCAAAAGGCGCATTCTACAACACTAATCCAGGATTCGCTGTAAAGTTGAAAATGCTCCCTTAGTCGATCATTACACTCGAACTAAGCACTCTGAGAAAGACATGCTTTGGTGGGTCATTGAAGTGGTCAAAACTTCCATTAGACAAACCAATGTAGACCAGATTCTGACTCTCAAAGAGAATCGATTGATTTGTCGGACTGATAATATTGCTCGAGGACTGAACTCTGCAACTGAATGGCATTCCCTCACATGCATTTTGTAATTCGACATCAATGCAGTCGTCTGCATCTATGCATGTATGTATGTTGAAGCATTTGTTATTAGTTTTATTTTTCCTGACTCTGTTTTGTTTTATTGTGCAAATCTAAAACATTGTATGTTTATCCCCCATGATGAAATTGGATTATGCCGTTTTTAAAATATGCTCGTCAACCTAGTACAATATTGGCAAGGAATCAAACTTCCTCTATAAAAGTTGTTTATATAAATTGCTATTTGTCCAAACCATCAGGGTTGATGTCCACAGCAGAGGTTGTTTGCCAAATAGAAAAATGCGTTTACTATTTAACACCTATGCATTTGCATTCAGAGATGTCAAAAGGTCTTAGCCCTTTGAATATGGGATGCATTTATATTTTCAGGATGGTTTTTGCCCATGTTCACCAACTTGTTGATTCATTGGCACACGTAATCATAAATTATGATTTATGTATTTATTGCCTGAAATGTACTCAGTCTAGTGAATTGTGCAACCTTCCAGGACTCACATTCTGTATACTTTCTTGCTAACGTCACGTGTCATGTATATATGGAGATAACAATTTGAGATTTCGCTGCAGAGGACCAACTGTTTATTTTATTGTACTAATGTCATTGAGGTAGCAACCTGAACCATGGCTAAACCTTTAATACGTGAGTGGGCTTGTAAATATATTCTTACAAGTCCACATACAAGTCATTTTTCATCCAGTCTGTAGTCTGTTAGCCAGCACACGGACCAAACCTTCACTGTAGCCACAAGGCTTCTCTAATTTATGTGGCAATGACCATAGTTTTGCTTTGCATCTCTAATCTGAAGCCTTTTAAAAAAAATAGGTTTCCATTAGGGTCCCATGCATACAATTTTTAATTATCAAGTGGCCCCATGTGTCCATAGAGTGTCTGTTGTCTTCTCTATTCCATATGTAGAAACATAGACCTATTAATAGAAATATTAAAGAGACATTGATGTTTTACTTCCAGCTTGGAGTTTTTAATTACTCATCCGGCGTTAGCTCTTTGGAATCATCAATCTAATTAGGATTCCGCTGGTCTAAAAATTCACATTTCTTGACCAGATATAAGTAAGTCCTATCTCTCACATTATTCACTGGGTGAGGTCTTCTTTGTTCTATCTATACAAGACCCTTTTGGTGCTTGGTTTTTCTTTTTTCACGGGTGTGTGTTCTTATTTTTCCTCAATTGCACATTGTATGCTAGACTAACAGAGGTCTTGTTAAGTCTATACAGGGGTCAATCATTTAACTTTTAATTCATCGTCCTTAAGATGGTCCAACGGACTTATCAGCCAAAGTGACCGAAACGTCGACTAACGCATATATTTCCACAATTATTTGCTTTTCTGGAATTGTTTTCTGTTGCCTCAGATTCATTTTCCATTACATAGAAACCTTGGAATAGATGTTCACATACTGAGGTCCCTGAGGTCATAATTGTTGTACAAAACTGATTTACCTCGGTCTCTGTATGTAGGTATATTATTTTGTACCCTGTTTATTAGTTTGTATTAAATATTTGTATTTGTTAAACTATATACACCTGTGTTTAAATAGTTTTATGTAAGATTTTGTTTTCTGGAAGATTTTTCAAAGTATAAATAAGTTGATTCTAATGTTGATTGTTCATTAGTTAGCCACCATCACTGGGCTTGACAACAGATTTATTCATGTGATTGATTTTTATTTGATTTCTTAAAAGTAAATCCCTTGTTGACACCCTTACTTATCCTCATGGGAACAGTCCTGCCTGAACTACCAGCTGCACACACAGGTAACCTGCCTATGGCAGTTTTGAACTGTAAATTCAACTTGTCAAAATAACCCCTTTTAACAGGCCTAAACCTTCCTTTTAAATATTGTTAAGTCTATATGTAGGCCCTATTTCCCATATAGCCAGGGTGCATGATATTTCAGATCAGGACATTTAAACATTAATTCTGAAAATGTCTTTGCAGTGAAATATCCCCAAAAATGATTTTCACAGTTGCAGGGTTGGTTGCTGCACTAGGGAATCACTGAGCTACAGTGTTATGTTTATTAAATGCTAAATTCAGATTGGTAGCAGCTAGAGAAATACTTATTTCACTCATTTTAATTGCAATTTATAAATCCCTTTAATGCTAAAGTGCGATTTTAAATTATTATTTTGGGGGAAAACACTTTTTAAAAGTTGCCATTTCCCTGCCTAAGGTTTCTGGGGCCTTTCTGTGAGTCACCAGCTGCCTGGGCTGCTGATGGCTTTCTCACTGGACAAAGTGTTCTGGCCCAGTCAGAACACAAAGAGGCCTGGGTGTAGAGGAGAGTATGTCTTCCTGACAGGATGGCTGGGGAGGAACCGTGCCCTTCCCTGATTACACTTCAAAGGAACCTGTCTCCAGCACACACAAAGAAACCTGACACCAGATCTGCCCTTCCTTTATTACAATAGCCAGCTTGGAGCTAAACCCAGGAGTGACTAGAACCGGTTTTAGGGTTAGACCAAGAGGTGCCCTCCCCCACTCACTGGCTGACACGGAGCAGACATGTGGCAACCCCAAAAACTGGAGAAGAATAAGACTTGGGACCTGGGCGGCGACAACACTCAGAATCATGGCAAGCTAGAAGGACAAGCGCGCTAGTGTTCATGATGGACTAAGGACTTTGCCTGCAGCTGACCCCCAAGGTTTAGATGGGTCTCTCCAAAGACTCACATCCTGCACAACTAATAACCCTACTTCTTACAGTTTGTAATTGTATTTTCTAATTAAAGTAGTGAGGAACTTCGATTTTCAATTGTGATCGTATCGACCTGCCATTTTTGTACTCCGCCGCTATCTGGTGTTGCCCTCACTCAGGCAGCACGACGATCGAAGTCTTTTTCTGCTTTTTCTGCAGCTTCGTGTCAAAATTAGCCTTCTGCCTCTATTTGCAAAGCTGGTGTTAGGTTTGGCCGAGTACACTAATCCCTGTCTGGTTTTTCTAATCCCCGTCTCAACTATCTGTTGGTTCACACTATTCTCCTCTGACTTTATCTTATCGTCTGGCCTTCGCTGTCCTCTGCTAGCATTCTCTCGTTTCACAACTGTCCTCCAATACACACAAACGTATCTCGCCACCTGCAAGTTAGTTGCGGATCTGTTAATGAATTAGTTTGAGGGAGGGGTGACAAACACAGTTGAAGGAAAGGCTTCTTCGAGTCATCTGATATTTTGTTTTCAAACCTTTCCTATTGGTGCTGTCCTGTTTTTCAACTTTTCTTATTGGCTCTTTTCTATATGTTCTGGGTGTGTATTTGGTTAATGTCTATTTCACTTACATGGTATATAAGACTGTGCGCCACGGAGTGAAGTGCAGTCTCCTGAGAACCTACCTCGTGTACTTCTGGGACAACTGTACTAGCTGCAGCTAATAAATCTGATCTTTTACGCCGACAGAGTGTCCCCGTGTCTCTGTGTAGCTAAGCAGGAGAACCCAGGAGATTAAGGCGTACCCTGCGCCGCCAGGTCCAAAAGGTTCTGGTTCTTAAACTGGCGCCCAACGTGGGGCGGCTTCAGTGGTACCGGTTCTGCCCGAAGGTCGTGAGGAACCCCGCAAGAAAATTCTGGAGGAATCGCGAGCCACGTCAAGCGACTCCTGTATGTCGAAAGGGGTCCGAAGGTCTTTTGCAGCGCGGTTACTCCTTTCTGACAGCTACTAACGACTGCTGCCCTGACTGCCGCCCTGCCATGGCCCTTCCTTTGATGATGTATGGTAAGGTGAGACGATAGACGGGCCTCTGTTGGTGTAAGACGACGTCCTTAGTTAAGTATTTCGTGGGTCGCGCCCACAATTTTTGTCCTTTGTTCCTTAGTACCTCTGGTTCTTAGATTCGACTATTGCAATAGCCGAAGCCGAGGGTAAGTGCATTTGTGCTGCGTAAACTGGGTTTTACCCCCTTGAAGTTTGTGAACAGTCAGGTGAAATCACGAAATGCCTGGTCTGACTAAGTTTGGAAAACTTTGTTGCTTTGGTTGTAATAGGGATTCCTGGCTTGAGGACTCTTGTCCGATTCCTTCAATTGGAACTCCCACATATGAGCTCTATTCAAAACATGGTATTGGCCCCATTGCCCTTAACGAGACATGGACCCGATACACGAAGAAAGATGGTGTTTTAAAATGGCCAGAAAATGGTAGTTTCGATTCTGATGTGCTAGATAATTTGGAAGCAGTTTTATTTAAAAGAAAAGCCCGACCGGCAATGTTTGACTCTTTCCACCTTTGGCGTAAGGAAGCCAAACAGAGAGAAATTAAGCAAGCAAAACGAGATAGGAAAGCACAGGGTATGACAATTATACAGGCCGCCCAACAATTTAAAGATGATGAAATTAATAATGCGCTGGAAATTTCAGAAAGACAGCATCGTATGGCGATAGATAAATGTTATCCGGTATTGCCTGTTTCCCCTTCTGATAACAAGAAAGATTTAGAAGAAGATCCCCTAATGTCCCATTTATTGAGGTTGCCTCCGCCCTATGTACAAGGTACTAATGCACCCCAGTTGTTACAGCCTGTTCAGCTGCCAGCGGTACCTCCGCCTGTTCCGGCTCTTCCGCATTTGCCTCCTCCAGTATTACCCAGTTTTGCCTTTAACTTCAACTTCTTTGCCCTCATCTCCTGATCTTCGATCTCCTTTGCCTTCTGCTCCTCCTGCAATTACCGGTTCTCCTTCCACTAGTTCGCCTAATACCTTGTCCCCTATTCTTATGTCCAATTCTCCATCTGTGCGTAAGCGTCTTACGGACACTGTCACTCATATTATATCTCCTTTCTTTGAAGCTTTAAATGTGTCTCCGGCTTCTGTCGAAGACAATCTCGCAGTCAGTTCCCAGATTTTGAGGAACGAGAAAGATTGGACTCTCTCGCACGTAAATAGATCAAGAAGGGTCCTCAGTATAGTGTACCTGACATTATGCCTACTTTCTCACAATGGAATGCGCCTACGCAAAGATATGTTTTTAATGCAATGTGTGATACTCTCATTAAAGAATGGGAAGATGTGAATTCGAGTCCAATCCCACAAGATCTGTTAGATGTTCAGGCTGATTTTGATAAAGGACCTGTTGTGGGTTCTAAGGTTGACAAAGCTGTAAGGACACTTATTTCTTATAGATCCTTATTGTCCTCTCAGGCTTTCCTTGACTCCGATCCGTCGGTTAGACTGACACTGAAAAATTATCCCATGAGAGAGGTTCCTCCAGTATGGAAGGAAGAGGTCGCAGCAGTAGGTGCTAATCCAGCTATTCCTGCTCATTTTCAACGTATATGGGTACATGTTCCATGGAAAAGATCTGAAGTTTTGGCTCTTAAGCAGACTCTACCGGATCCTCGTAAGAATCCTGCAGGTTATTATAAAGAATTATCACAGACAGTTGACGCTTGCATCATGAACCTAGCTGATATCGATATGTTGATGGGAAATGTAGTCCCACAGACAATATGGGCTAAGATTCGTAAAGAGAATCACGCACAGGAATTAGGTGCCAATTGGGATGTTATAACTGCCACAGATAGAGACCAAGTGGGTGGTGCAAAGCCTGACGCTTTGATTTTGGAACTCCCTGGTAGGATTATTACATTAATGAAAACGATGATGCCTGCATTGAGAGTTAATTTGGATAAATTAGCAGCATGCAAACAGAAGAAAGACGAAAGTGTCTCTGATTTCTTCACCCGTTTGAGGAGACATTTATTGATCACAGTGGTCAAGATATGGCTACAGGGGGTGGTCAGCAATTATTTGTGGACAAATTTGTATTTAATTTGCTTCCCGAGCTGTCACACAAATTGAAAGATTCCGAAAGTTCATAGGCTGTTTCTTCCTCTGCCCAGATATTGGCTACTGCACAATATTATGAGAATAGAGATAAAGAAGAAAGAGAAAAGCAAGAGAAAAAGACAAAAGAATTAAAACAAAGGTTCTTTTGCAACAAGCTTCTCCTCCTCGCTACGTTCAGCCTCAGTTTCAACAGCCTCCGCAGTTTCAGAGGTTGTATCAAAAACCTGAGCCATATATTCCGCGACCTTTGTTAGGACCTAATCAATGTGCCTATTGCAGAGAAGAGGGTCATTTTAAAAGTAGTCGTCCGGTTTTATTGCAGCGCAATGGAGCATTATCTGCTCCACGAGGTCGTGCTGGTCTCCAGTCCGCAAACAGAGGCAGAGGTCGAGGTATGTCAACTCAAGAACAACGTTCCCTTCCTCCTCCCAATTCTCTGAATTATTTTGATCAGTAAAATATTAGGACTACACAGTATTACAATGAGGATTGTTATGTAGAAGGCGGGAATGAGAGTCTTTACACTAACTAGGACAGCCATGGACAAAGTAAGGGAGTTGTGTCGATTCCAGTAGATCAGAATGGACCCTATGTTAATGTCACCACAATGGGTGTCTCAGAGCCATTTATCCTAGATACTGGTGCGATGAGAAGTTCTATCATTCATTCCAAACTCCCTGGGGCACCTTTGTCTGGCTTAACGAATGTTTCCGTAGGATTTTCTGGCGCCCCTGTTCGTAACCCGGTTTCTTGCCCTTTGCCTATTTCAATTGGCCCTTATGATTTGGAAGCTCCACTTCTCTTGATGAATGGTTGCGGTGAGAATCTGTTGGGTCTGGACTTATTGAAAAGAATGCATGCTACGATATATTGTTCTCCTTCTGGTGTATATCTTACTTTAGGACAAAAACTGATCTCTCCAATGTATTTGTCCAAAGATCAGTTTCCACCTGAATTGCTTTCTCTTCCGGCAACGCTTTGGGCCACGGGTCGGAACGATGTGGGTTGTCTTGAGATTCCACCTTATGTTGTCACTCTCAAGCCTAATGTTGAATTGCCTCGTATTCCGCAGTATAGAATTTCTACTGAAGGTGAAAAAGCGCTTATGGAAATCATTCATGATTTGATTCAGAAGGGTGTGGTTGAGGAAACGAGAGGTAACATATGCAATAGTCTTATTCTTCCTGTTCTTAAACGCACTGATCCTTCTCAGCCTCCTGTATATCGTTTTGTGATTGATCTCCGGGAGGTGAACAAAATCGTTGTACCACAATTTCCTGTAGTCCCAGATATCACTGCTCTGTTGACGATGATACCTTCCACAGCGACTTGGTTTTCTGTTATCGATCTAAAGAATGCCTTCTTTAGTATTCCCATTGCTGAAGAGAGTAGGTATATTTTTGGCTTCTCTCTTGGAGGCCAAAGCTTGCGGTTTAAGCGCGCACCTCAGGGCTATTGTGAAAGTCCCTCTATTTACAGTCAAGCTTTAAAATGTCATCTTGATGCTTTTCATTTGCCGTCTGGTGCTGCTCTTATCCAATACATGGATGACTTGTTGATTGCTGCTGATTCAGAAGATATTTGCAAAGATGTGACTGTTGCATTGTTACGCCATATGTTTGATCTGAATCATAAGGTTTCACCTTCAAAATTACAATATGTTCATCGAGAGGTTACCTATTTGGGTCATCTCCTATCAAAGGAGGGACGACGATTAACCCCAGAACGAATTCAGGCGATTGCGCAAATGTCTGTGCCATCCACACAAAGGGAGGTACGTGCATTTCTGGGTATTACTTCTTATTGTAGACAGTGGATCCCTAACTTCTCTTTGTTGGCCAAGCCTCTGTTGGCCCTCACTTTGAAAGATACGCCCCAGCCCCTTCCATGGACTGATGAATGTCAGAGGAGCTTTACTGACTTACGTACTGCTCTATGTTCCGCTCCTGTATGGGGTACTCCCGATTACAGTAAGCCCTTCACACTCTACGTTTATGAAAAAGAAGGTTGTGCGTTGTCAGTTTTAACGCAGCAATTTGGAGACAAACAGTGGCCATGTGCATATTTTTCGGCTACGTTAGACCCAGTAGCTAAAGCATTGCCTAGTTGTCTCAAAGCAACAGCGGCAGCAGCGATTTCTATTCGACAGTCTGCTGGAATAGTGTTAGATAACACACTTATTGTTATGGTGCCTCATGCAGTGGATACCTTACTAAACCGAACAAAAACGCAGCACTTACGAGTGCTCGTTTGTCTGGATATGAGTTGACGCTTTTGGCTAGTCACGTGCACATCAAACGATGTAACATGTTAAATCCAGCTACTTTGTTGCCTCTTCCAGTAGACAAAGATGACCAAGAACAACATGATTGTTTCCTCCGTACCGAGAAAGAGACAAAAGGAAGAATTGATCTGAAAGATACGCCGCTAGAGAATCCGGATGGAATTCTATGGGTGGATGGTTCTTGTTTTAAGTTTCCTAATGGAGATACAGTTTCAGCCTATGCTGTTACTACTTTACATACAGTTGTGGAAACCGCACGTATCAGACACAATTCAGCTCAAGCAGCAGAATTGATAGCTTTAACGAGAGAATGTGTGTTGTCAAAAGGAAAGAGAGTGAACGTGTACACCGACAGTCAATACGCCTTTGGTGTAGCGTTTAATTTTGGACGTCTTTGGAAAGAAAGGGGTTTCTTTACTTCTCATGGCACTAAAATACAACATGGTAAATTAGTGACTGATCTTCTTGAGTCACTTTCTTTGCCTGCCCAAATAGCAATTGTGAAGTGTAGTGCGCACAAAAAGATTACAGATGATGTTGGCCGAGGAAATGCATTTGCAGATGAAGTTGCGAAAAAGACAGCGAGAGACGCTACAAGTCGAATGTATGTGTCAGGTCCTGCAAATTGGGTTAGAGAGAGAGGAATGTATGAGGATACAGTGGAAAGTGTAAGAGCGATTCAGAAAGAGGCTACAGAGAAAGAGTTGAGCAAGTGGAAAGAAAGTACAGGAATGTTGGATGAGATGGAATGTTGGGTGGAATTGTCTGAGCACCAACGTTGGCTGTTACCAGACGCCTATGTGCTGCCAGTAGTCACTATGGCGCATGGTCCAGCTCACCTAAGTGCAAAAGGTATATGCAAGCTTCTGGCTCCAGTGTGGCAAAATGAAGGAATCCCGAAGTGTGCAGACAATGTAGTGAAACATTGTATTATTTGTTTGATGTACAATTCGGGAAAGGGAACCCCAACTCCAGCAGGTCACTTTGCTCCTCCGACATATCCATTTGAGGTGTTGCAGATCGATTATATTCATATGGAGCAATGCAACAACCTCAAATATGTTCTTGTGGTAGTATGCGCCTTTTCAAGATGGATAGAAGCATACCCTCTAAAAGACAACACAGCCTTATCCACAGCAAAAGTTCTACTAAAAGAATTTTTCCCTAGGTTTGGTTTGCCGCGCATTGTCTGGAGTGACAATGGGAGTGAATTTGTGGGCCAAGTCATGCAAAAAGTTTGTGCGGGTCTTGGTATCAAGCAAAAGTTCCATGCGGCAAATCATCCACAGTCAGCGGGTTTAGTAGAATGCTACTACGGTACACTAAAGTTAAAACTAGCGAAAGTTCAGGCTAGTACAGGACTCAATTGGCCCGATGCTTTACCATTGGCTCTTCTGTCCACCAGAACTGCAGTACACTCTCGTTTGGGACTTAGCACTTACGAAGTGGTTTTTGGACGCCCGGCTAACGTATGGGGAGTCCCTCGCCCTAAGAAATACTCAGACTTACCATATCCAATGTTGATGACTACTTGCATGACCTTACGACTAAATTGCGTGTTCTCCATCAACAGGTTCAGAGTGCTTTACCGGAGGTTTCCACAGACCCAGGTCATTCCATCCGACCAAGTGATTGGGTCTGTACAAAGAATTTCCAAAGGACGAAAAATTTGGAGCCCAGGTGGAAGGAGCCTCGGTTAGTACTTTTAACTACGAGAACAGCAGTCAAAGTCGAAGGAAAGAAAAATTGGATTCACGGTGTGCATTGTAAGAAAGTGCCTTTGCCTCTACCTTTTGATCAGTGGGTTCGTAGGGGTATTGGTGACTCTGAAAGTGAAAAAGTTCCACGATTCGTACCTTTCAGTGATGCACACCTGAATGGAACATTGTCTGAGAAAGAGGACGACGACATTCTGCAGGAAGCGATAACACCCCATCGTCGCTTGAATACGACAAATCCACGAGCATTGTTTCGAGACCAAACGATATCTGATAAAGAACATTATAATTTGAGACCTAGACCAAAGCTGTCCCGGTTCCAAGGTCACGGTAGGAGTCTTAGTTGCGACCTGAGTAATGGCAATAGGTCTGCAGGACTTGCAGTGTCATAGGACGGCAGACAATCGTGACTAAGTGATTGAGGAAGATTGCCGTGAGCATCCACTTAGAAAGATGAAGACTACATTAGGCAAAAGAGAAAGTAAAGATAAAAAGAATCATTGTAAAGAAATGTATAGTCGTTGTGGTATTGCTTTATGTATTATTATATTATTGTGTATTCTTTTGGCGTGCATAAATTGGATTGTTATTGCTCTGCAGCAAAAAGTTGTCTCTCCTTCTACCTCTTCGTCTTCTTCTACTGTCTCACCACATCTGTTTCATACACTTCCTCAACATGAACTCATTAGAAGAACTGAATATTATAACAATTCCTTTGTCCAGTTGTTACATCAACATCAATTAGTGATCAATACAACTGACTGTTGGGTGTGTGGACTCATGCCACATACCGTAGAAAAAGGAATGCCGTATTTAGTCCTTCCGTTCTCCTATGAAGGTTCTTCTTGGGCTTATTTTGTTATCTTCTCCAATGCCTATCAAAGCAAATTCAGACGATCCATTAGTTCACGTATTAGTAGTCCGGATTTTAGTCATAGTTTGTTGATAAAAGGAATGGTAGCTATGGCTAAAATCATGGAAAATAGTAAGATCTCCGTTGACGAAAGAAAAGCGTACACTAACTGGAACGTCACCCATTATGTCACTAGCCTTAGTGATAAAGTTAAAAAAGGAAAATCTTCACCGATTTGGACTATACCACATCAGGGCAATTTCTGTTAACAGATAAATGGTCAGTCTGCTGACACTGTACAAAGAAATAGCTGTTCCCACACATACGTCTACTCCTCTCAAAACTCGCCTCCTCTAGTGCCGTCTCAAGGCACATATTTCATTTGCTATAATAGGGCTTACACATGGTTGCCAACTGGTTTCTCCGGTACTTGCTATATAGCTTTCCTTCTTCCCCCTACATACACCGCTTCTGCAAATCATCATCGAAACAGATATGGCAGAGGGATTATTAATTCCAAGGACACAGCAGGACAAGAGGGAGGAGATTTCATCAAAGGATTTCTTCCTTTTTGGGGTCCAATGGCCAACAGCAGAAATATAAGGCAATTGGTTCATGTCGTAGAAACCACCATAGACATCACTGTAGGAGCCTTAAGTAATATCACGGCAGAACTACAGGCAGATCGTCTTATGACTTTACAAAACCGAGTTGCCTTAGACTTTGTTCTTGCAGACCGTGGTGGAGTATGCAAATTGATCGGGTCAAGTTGCTGTATTTTCATACCTAATGACGCTCCGACAGTATACCAAGCTATCTCTAAGTTACACATGATCTCTGAGTCGGTTCATCAGGACGAAGGAGATTGGTCATTATTGGAGTGGTTTTGGGGACTACTGTCCAAATGGGGTTGGAAGGTATTGACATTCCTTGGAGTAGTTTTAGCCATCGTATTCTCTTGTTGCATTTTTATGCTGGCCCCGCCATCTGCGACCTTTGTGCCACTATGTGCATCCCTAAACCCAAATCACAAAGAACAGAGAATATCAGAATGATGCTACAGCAACAGCTCGATGACCTTATGGCCATCGACATTGACTCCGATTAATGTGAGTCTGAGTATCTTGCCTGAGTTCTGGCAAAAGGAGGGTCTGAGGAACTTCGATTTTCAATTGTGATCGTATCGACCCGCCATTTTTGTACTCCGCCGCCATCTTGTGTTGCCCTCACTCAGGCAGCACGAAGATCGAAGTCTTTTTCTGCTTTTTCTGCAGCTTCGTGTCAAAATTAGCCTTCTGCCTCTATTTGCAAAGCTGGTGTTAGGTTTGGCAGAGTACACTAATACCTGTCTGGTTTTTCTAATCCCCGTCTCAACTATCTGTTGGTTCACACTATTCTCCTCTGACTTTATCTTATCGTCTGGCCTTCGCTGTCCTCTGCTAGCATTCTCTCGTTTCACAACTGTCCTCCAATACACACAAACGTATCTCGCCACCTGCAAGTTAGTTGCGGATCTGTTAATGAATTAGTTTGAGGGAGGGGTGACAAACACAGTTGAAGGAAAGGCTTCTTCGAGTCATCTGATACTTTGTTTTCAAACCTTTCCTATTGGTGCTGTCCTGTTTTTCAACTTTTCCTATTGGCTCTTTTCTATATGTTCTGGGTGTGTATTTGGTTAATGTATATTTCACTTATATGGTATAAAAGACTGAGCGCCACGGACTTCTGGGACAACTGTACTAGCTGCAGCTAATAAATCTGATCTTTTTACGCCGACAGAGTGTCCCCGTGTCTCTGTGTAGCTAAGCAGGAGAACCCAGGAGATTAAGGCGTACCCTACGCCGCCAGGTCCAAAAGGTTCTGGTTCTTCAGTAGCACTGAAAAACCAAATTGGAAAACATATCTACTGGCCTGCCACTGCAGTTTTAAAATGCCATTTTGGCATGGCAAAATAAACATTTTGTCGGGCCTGAACTTTCCTCCATCCCAAGGTAGACCTTAAAAACCCATAGGACAGGGTGTATGGTATTTAAAAGTAGGACATGTATATTTAATGTTTTACCCATCCTGGCAGTGAAGTTGTTTTTCACTGTAGCAAGGCTGGCTCTCACATAGGTTAACATTGGTTTACACTATTACATGTAATAAGTGCTAGATTCAGTTTAGGAGTAGGCAAAAAAAGATTTCAAGGACTGATTTTAATAGTAATTTAAAACCCAACGTAATGGTCAAGTTATCACCAATTTAGAAATGGCATTTTTAGAAAATTGTTATTTTCCTGCCTAAAGCCGAAAGGCTTTCCTGCCAGTGTTCAGCTGTCACCTGACCCCTGATGGCTCCCCTTTGGTGAGATGTTTATTGCTCCCAGACAAAGGGCTCTGTGTGTGGGGAGGATATCTCTTCCCTTGCAGGATGACCTAGGGGCTGTGCTGAGCCCCTTCCTGAGCTTCAAAGGATGCCTGCTCTCTCACTGGCAGATGAAGTTCACACCTAGAACTTCCTCCCTTTTGTATCTGTAGTAATTCTGATTCCAGCGCTAGAG
Organism: Triturus cristatus; assembly: GCF_964204655.1. NCBI lineage: Eukaryota > Metazoa > Chordata > Amphibia > Caudata > Salamandridae > Triturus > Triturus cristatus. Next base: position 505,899,890 of record NC_140582.1, read on the forward strand.
GGAGAAGTGGAACTGACCAGAACTGGTCAGAACTGGTGTGAGGGTGGACAAAGGATTGCCCTACACCCACAGGCTTGCACTCGGCATAAATGTGGACCTCACAAGCCTCTCCTCAAAACACTCCTGGACTTGAGAGGAATCAAATGTGACTCCAAGGGTCTGTTGACTGACCTCCTGTTTGAGCTAAAGGGACAGAACAAGCTTCCAGGGGCATTTTCTTGATTTCCAGCTGACCAGTAGCAACTGGACCTGACCTGGTCCCACTACTGGCCTCTGTGGGAGTGAGTACTGACCCCCAAGTAATATCCCCAAGGTCCTGGGCCCCTGGTTGTGGTCGTAGCACACTCTTCCCTGACTAACTGAAAGCTTCCCTGGCCAGACGCCGAGCATTGACGCTGAAAACCTTTGTCAATGGCTTCCCCAGACTCAATGCTGCTCACCACCCAATTGCTGGCTTCACCAGACTCGACTTCGAGCAACACTTGATTGCCAGCTTCACCGGACTCGATGCCTAGCAGCACCGATCTGCAACTTCACCACACTTTGCGTCGAGCAGCACCAGAGCACTGACAATCTTTGTTGACGCATTCACCAGAACTGATGCTGAGCAGCCTCCGATCAACCCTGAGACCTCACACACCAGCACCCCGACATTGTTGAGCCCTTCCTCCAGTTGGTTGCCCGGCCCGGCTGAAGAGCACCAACTTCCATAAAAGTTTATAAGTCAGATGGTAAACTTTCTACTGGGATGAACCTGGTCCCTGTATCCAGCAGGTGATGCATTGTAGTTGGCTGTAATTTTTGACTTTAACCCGGTCTAATGAAAGCAAAAACCCATGGTTGGTGCTTTGTGCTTTTTGGTGCTATTTTCAAATCATATTTTAAAAATTCATATCTCCTGTTCTACTTATTGGATTTTTGTTGTCTTAGTATCATTTTATTTATTAGAATACTCTATGTTTCTAAATTGGTTTAGGATTTTTTTTGTGTGGTGTTTTCGTCTTATCGCTGTTTGAATACAGCATAAATACTTGACACAATGTTAAGCCTGACATCTTTGAGACAAGCTACCGGAGGATTAAGCACAGGTTTGTTCTGGGATTTTAGTGGTTCACCCTGACAAGGATTGTAATTATTATGAGAAGTGGGTTCTCACCTCCTTCAGTTAATGCTCCAATTTCTTACAAAGGATTTTTGAGATAACAAGCAATCAGAGGAAGTAAGCTGTAGAAAGAAACAAAATTATATTTAGTGCTCCATGTCCGGGGAATACAGTTTAAAAACCTGAGTCCCAGTGTACAAATGGTTTAAACATTGAGCCCGAGAGTGCTGTGTGCCAAGCCTAGGGCAGCCCTGTTAAACATAGACTGGAGTATCCCAACCTTGGCACAGCGCCTGTATACTGCAACAGGGAAGGTGGTTCAGAAAAAAAGGAAAAGTCTCATTTAACGATCTTCCCTCACTATTCTGTATTAAAGGTTGTTTCACTCACTCATTAAAAGTTAGGTATTTGGCACTGGCTGAGAGCATCTGGTCAGAGTTATACCTTGTTTTGTTACTTAATCCCATTCTAGGTTGTAGTAAATTTCTTTATTTTTTTTATTGTTTAGAGGGTGTTTTTTACTCCCCCTTATATCGAGTCAAGACCCCTCACATCACCTCCCCTTATCTTTCTTTATTACCCTTACATCTCGTACCCTACAGCTTTACTCTATTTTAAATTAATTTTACTACGTTTCCCTATCCTTTCTAAATTTTCCCACCCTATACCCTGCCCCTACTACCTTCCCCTTGTTGCTTCCCCTTTCTTTCCTTTAACACCCATATGTCTTGTACCCTCCCAATAAACTCCCTTTTTAACTTTTAATACTTCCCCCAACCTCATTTATGGTTTCCCTCATCCTTCCCTTCTCCTCCCCTCTTTTCTATTACTTCCCTTTCCATTTGTTTAATACAAATAAATCTTCCATCCTTCCTCTTTGCTCCTTTTTTATTTCACTTTTATTACTACCCCATAAACAATTTCCCTCATTCTATACACCCTTCCCTCTTACCTTACTCTTGTTGACATATGCCTTTCCGATGAAACATACAACTTTCTTGGAAAAGGCATTTCACCATTTTGGTATTTCTCTAACATGTAGTTTCCTCAGCTTGATTTCGTTAGGCTGATTTTTTTCATGTTAGAACATTGTCAAAAAGTCAGCATACCATTCCAGTTCATCACGTTTTATCTTACTATTCCGTTACAAAGTGGAGTTAATTATAGAAGGAATACAAAGAAGTTTTAGGAACCCATTATATTCCACCTATGTTTAAAATAATGAATCGGCTGGTTGTCTGAGGGGCATCCTCTATGGGGTTTTTAGAATTCCTTGTGACTGCAGTTGACTGTTTTTCAGTGTGTTTTGGGGCCGCCCTGATTTTTTTGTGGATTTGCACCTCTGTCTTCAGGGCAATAAGCTTAGTGTCTGAAATATACTAGCTCTCCTATTATACAGCCTTTGACTTCAGGAATCTCCTTGCAGGTCATATATAGCTTCATACATCAAATCATCTAAATCCCTTGGCAAGAAACTACTGAAGCATTCACCAAGACAATGATGTCCTTTGTTGTCAGTCAATGCTAAGAGGGCGGAGATCACGGTTAATGGACAACAGCTTATTCGTAGAACATACTCAATGCATCCAAGAAAAGCATGTATATGAACCAGTCCCCATTCTCAACTGTGCGGATGCAAAGCATGTAGGGGCCAGTCTACAAAAGCTTCTGTAAGCAGTACTAAAAAGTCCTCTTTTGCATACTCTTACATGGCTTTGTAGATCACCTCTGAAACGCCCCACTCCCTATTAGTAAAAGTGCAATAAGGGCACAGTCCTTTCAATTTGTACTCATTATGTATGACTATTCCCTGATATTTCTATTTTATTCTCATTTGAATGTACTGGGGCCAATTTACAAAGGCATGTAAGAATACATATAAGAGAACTACAGGAGGATTACTTCGCTTGCTCCCAAAAGTCTTTCCACCCAGGCCCCAAAGTCTCTAGAATATCAAAGAGGTCGTAGCATAGCAAAATCTTCATTTAATAAAGAAGGGCCATCCCACCTTTTGCCGAACCCCATTTGCTTTTATCACCATACATTTCAAATGCGACACTCACTTAGTACAGTCGTGACCACTGACCATGTTTCTGCAGTTTTATGAGCTGAAATTAACCCAAACAGGGTTTAATATGACTGCCATTATTCACTTTTCTTGATCCTGCTAGAGTCCATGAAAATACTAACCAAACATTTTCAGTTACTTTTACAGACCCCAGGAGTGATCGAAATCATGACCCCGTGTTAATGAATTGAATGCCAGGAGATTCTCCAGTTTTGGCCACCAAAATGTGATTTATCAGGATGTGAGGTAGCAGCTGCCAACTCCACTCACCCGCTCTCAGCAGGTCATTGGCATTAATTTTCGCATAACACATGTATTTGTAAAGCGCACGTTAACCCGTAGGTGTTTTGGCGCTGAATAACAGATGTTAATTGTTTCCTAACTCAATGGTGCTCATTTTATCGACCTCAGATGGATGAAAGGCTGAGTGGACCCTGCCAGGATTTGAACCTGTGACCACGAGGTCGAACACAGGCCCTTGCAATGGACTTAGTCCACTGAGCCACCAGACCTGGCTACCGGCATGGGAACAAAGATCTGTCTCTGTCCAAACTGGGATGCAGATTTCCCTGTAGGAACATAATCAGCAGTTGACCTTTTCAATTAATTTTTAGGACCACCAAAGACATGGCTGTATCTGCTTTTAATCAACAAAATGTGGGGTTAAAGGAACCCTGAATAGTATTCACCCGTTCATTGTTCAAATTTGGCTCAGGACTCAATTAACCAGTTGTTTTGTTCCACACAAACCTTCGTGTCCTCCTTTTGAGGGCCAGATGCGGCAGGCACAGTAGTGACCGAGGGAGCAGCGCACGCAGGAAATGCTTGTAGAGAGTATGAGTGCCACGTGCGGCGGCCGCTCCTGCACCCCCCCCCCCCCCCCACCTCCTTTGCATCACCGATGGCCGCTGTGCCCACTGAAAGAACACAGGAGTTATTGATCCGCAGCTTCCGGCAGCAGCGCTAGAGGTCAAAGAGGCTGCAGGCAATTTAGAAACAGAACGGGCGATCAAAAACTGTGAACCTTCGATTTGTGTTTGTTGAGAAAGGGAAAACAGAAAAAGACACTTTCTGAGAGCAGGGGAACTTGGATCAATAATAATACAAATTGACTCCCTTGGAAAGTTAAAGTATGGATGTGTGGATTGGCCATCTATTAGTTCTCGTGCCTAGTCTCTTGTATGCTAATCACTGTTTGTAACACTGAAGCAAATAGCACCTCAACACAAAAGGGCACCTCATGACCTTTGCTGGTTTGAATACCCAAGATGAGCACCTTGTAGAAGATGCTGAGGCAGCGATGCCAGTCACGTCGCTTGGGATGCTGGCATTAACTTCTGCTGCTGGCCTACCGCCGGGGTTTGTGAACGGGAATTGGAACAGATACCGCCAGTTTCTGCTTTTTATACTAGCTGAATTTAGGGACAGCAGCCATATTACCCGCTTCTTGTTAATTTAAGCCCCATGAAGCCAAGCAATGCAAAATGATGTGTTAAAGTTTAACAGGGTCACACAGAGAAGTTGAAATATATTTTGCCTGACACCCCAAAAATCTTTAAGTTAGACATGGAATACTCAGAGGTGGGAAGACAGAGAGGTCTAGACGAGAAATAGAATATACAGATAGTCAAATAGAAAGAACGTTCGTGTGCCCTGGGGCCCCGTGTTATGTGGGGCCCTCTCTCATTAAAATGTCTCTCATAGCGGGAGGGGTAATTAAACACCCTTAATGCCCTTTAGTGAAGGTGTTCGACACTGTTAATACCCTGAGCAGAATGCAATACGTTAATGGCTTTATTCCTATTACCACGGAACCTTCATTTGATACGGATCTGCTACTATGCATATTACTGCCCCCCCCCCCACACTTATGGCCCGCTTACTTCTGTTTATTATATGATCCCTGTTGTTCACTATGCTTATTTTTGCCCCCCTCATGGCCCGCTTACCACTGTTTGATCCCCGTCTTTTACTAATTTGTTGTTGTCATTACACTCTTGGCCTCTCTTGTAAAGCGCTCTGATAACCTTCGGGATCTAGTTCGCGCTAAATAAAGCTTTATAAATAAATAAAAATACATTTTTTTTTTTTTTACAGAGTTTTATATAGTGCGAACTTGACCGGAATGGGTGTCACCAGCTGCATTACATGAGGACACATTCATTTTTGTTAGGCACAGGGAGATTAAGTGATTTGCCCAGAATTCACAGGATGGTTCAGCTGCCATTGCCGAGACTCGAACCCAGTTCCCCAGATTCGAGGTCGCATGCCCTAGCCGTTAGGCCAACTCCTCTCCCGTGCATTAAGTTATATGAATGAAGCCTACTGAACAATGCAATAATTACGGTATTACGCTTGCCATGGAGATTGCAAAGCAAATGGGCCATGCAGCAGTTAAGCCATACCATACCTGTGTTTCAACATCGCAACAATGATTTTTTTTTTTTAAAGTTGAATTTAACTCAGCCGTGCATGTTCAAGTTAGCTTATTACATAATGTAAGCTACTTTCCTCTGTGATTCGCAAGGAGTAATTTAGTTTTATGTTTATACAAAAATCTCTTGCGAAATGGAATTTGTATTCTTTTGATCTGTTTCCTCTAGCAATTTGCTTTATGGCTGATTAGGATAGTTGATGTTGTATGTATTTCTAGTTATACTTATACCATCTGCATTAGTCACAAAAGGCATCTTTTTTTCATTGATCGAGGCGATATTGCTATGTGTCTGCTCCTTTGGCTGCTGTCCAATCCGTCGTCCTCATGCAGCTGTAATGGAACAGCCCCTAGGCTCTATCGCAGGTGTCTGTCACGACAACGCATTTCTTGGCAGAGTCTGGATGATGTAAAACTGGGACTTTGGTGAAAATCCTGCTCCAGATCATTGAAAGTGCTTTTAGCTCTGGTGTTCCAGCGCAAACCTTGTTGGAGAGTCTCCTGCTTTAGGAGTTGAGTGATTTCACTGGTTAACCCAGTTAATCTCTGATAAATTGCTAGTAAAAGTTAGCAAAACCTAACAAACAATAGGCCTGATTCACAGAGGTAAACTTACACTTTTGTGCAAGTTTACTATTTTTTATTTTCACAAACTCGGAGTTTAATTTTACTAATACTAATTTTACGACTGTGGAGACTCCACATTTGTGGCAGAGACTCCACACATAAAAAGATAGACCAGTTCTAGCTTTTTATATGCAGAGTTCTCCACCCCAACTGTGGAGTGGACGCATTCGAAAAATCACTAATAGTCAAATTAAACTCCGAGTTTGTGCATACAAAAAAAATTGTGAACTTACACAAAAATGTAAGTTTACCTTTGTGAATGACGCCCTTTGTGTTTGCTTCATGCTGGTAGGGTCCGGCCAATCCAAAACTACAGCTACCCTTTGACCATCCATTGATACTTATTGAACATTTAGGCGGAAACCTAAATATTCAATCGTAGCTTGGCTAAATTCACATTTTTCAGGCTTGTTTTGTTGTCTTGCTTTACATGCCGATGATGAGTTGAGGTATCCTTAGAATAAATCAGAAAGTTGTCTAAGTTACAGCCACAAATTGGTTGAGCACATCAGAAAATATCCACAAATCTTTGCAATACAGTCATGATATTTCATAACCTGAAGAGAATGAGGGGGCCTGACCCTGTATTTAAAGCAACCTAGGAGGGCCCAGAAAGCTGGTTCCATTCATGCTCGGCCTTGATTCAATGGAGATGACAGGTACCCCGAAAATCTGGCTTAGTGAATACCTGGGCTCCCTCGACATACTCCAAGATGTCCTTGATGAGGGGAAGCAGGTAGTAGCCCTGGATTGCGACAAAAACATAGAGGCCCCTGCAGGCAAAGAGGATTGAGCAGTCAAACCACGCGGTAGGTTTTTATGTAACCTTTTTCTCAGGACCTTTTTTTTGGCTTCAGGCAGGGAACAGATTCTGCCAACGAGCACCACTGCTCCAGGTTCCAAAGGTTTGCCACAATCAAACTTCAAATGAGGTGGTAAGGACATCTCTTTAGGTTTCTCCAAAATGTCAGAGTATTGTAGATACTGAGGTGGTGATGAATGTACAACGCTGATCATGCTCAGATCCTGAAGCTCGTCTAGGATTTGATTTTATGGAGAACAATAATCCTCCGAAGAATAGCAGCTCTCATGGCAGAATTAGGAAGAGTGAGAATTTGTCCTGGTTACCTAATTCACAAACGGGTTGTGACGAAGTAAACCATGGTAGTGCCAATGTTAATGCGTAATTTGGGGATGCTAAAATGTCAAAAGATAAACCTTGGTCTGGTTTCCCAAAGTCAGCATCAAAGACTTTGTCATCTCTTTTACTGGGCCTAACATCAATAGCTATCCATCCACAGTCTGCACCTTTTCAGTTCAGAGAACCTTCCTCTGAGAGGGCCATTCAACAGTCATATAGACTCCCCAGGCCTCACAATCCAAGGGTGCTAAAGCTTCAAACGGTCTTCCATCAGAGAGTTTAATTGATAATAGAAGCAAAAATAAATGGTGCAAGGGAATCTCTGGAAATTCCTACAAAGGGAATCTGATTTGTCGTCGCCCTTTCCCCTTTTACATAGGACAGACCTTGGCATTTCCTGAGGGTCTCGGGGGACGAATCAGGCAGGATCAGACAAAGTGCTCAGGAGAACCACAGCACATGCAGGGCCCATTCCTTTATTGATGTTGCCTTTCTGCCCCCAGATAATGCTCCATGGGGTCTTCCAATTTGAATTGGTTCCTTGTCAGAACTTGCTGGAGGTTTGGTAGAATCCTCTCCTGGCTTCCTAGAGGAAGTCTGCAAACGTTCTGCTGTGAAAAAGCCTTGTGACCTTCACTTCTCAGACCTTAGTTAACACAAGCAGTGGTCATTACGTAGCACAGAGACCATCAGTTCAGGAAATGTTGAGGGATGAACAGAATGGCCTAGTTCATCCTTCATTTCTTCCTTCAAACCCCTGTGAAAGACAATCTTAAGGGTGCTTTCAACTCACCTGGTTTCGGCTGGCAGAATGTAGTAATATAGGTTAAGACATCTGAATTTCCCAGCTGTTTGTCACAAAGGGCTTTCTCAGCAGAGAATTTTAAATCAGGACTCCCAAAAATCTTTTTGAATGTTGCCAAAATGTTTGGGTAATTGGTTATGGATAAGGTTGCTTGATGTGACAAAAGATGTAGCCCCAGTGAAGACTGGTCCAGACAAGGTGGGTGCTGATTACAGGCCCTACCTTGGAGTGGTTTTGAGAAAAATGGAGGCGGACGAAAAACAAAGTAAACCATCAGGTAGTCTTTTAAGACAATTCCTTTAACTTGTTTTGTATCCCCAGAAAAGCGAGGAGTAGTCACAGAGACAATTGGCAGGTAGAAGTCTCTGGCTCTTACGGGCTGTCTTAAGGTCAAATGTTAATCGCATAGCTGGTGTAACTTCTGGCTCTGTTGCTGGAGGATCCGGGCTAGTGAGGAGTCCAATGGCACTCTTTGTATAGAATCCATCTCCTCTTCAGAGCTAGAGGTCAGCGGGTGTAACAATCGGTCAGGTCAATCACGTACATGGAACCTTTCCAGCCCAGTCTTAGTTTTTGACACCCAGAGATAAGAACAACCCATTCTAGTAGGCAAGGTGCTGTGGACACTAGGAAGCACCTACCACCAAATGCCTTCAGGAGCTCCAGCGAAGAAAAAGTCAGCGAGCAAAATAAGTCCAAAGAGAGGCCAGGAGACGGAGCTGGGAGAAGGTGAGTAGGCTGAAGATGTAGGCCAAGCAGTGTTGGAAAAGTTAGCAGGGAGAACAGGACAGCAACTATACCTGGAAAAGAAATGTACAAATCAGAATTGAAGAAAAACTTCCCGAATGCATTACAGCCCAGGGAAGAGTAGAAAGACTTCTCCTTTTGTAGTGGGTCCGCAGAAAGCCATCTCAAAATCCTAAGTGTGTTGCCATCTTGTTTAGAAAGAATGTATAGCATAGAATGCATGATGCCCAATCTTGGATTGGAGCTGCCCTCCCTACTCCTAGTGTCTCCTGGGAGGAACAGTCCTCTTTCTGAAATCCAAGTGACGTTTCAGTCCAGCAGGACCACGTCACCCACAGGTTGCAATAAGTAGAAAATAAAATAATTGGGGAGACACCAATCTCTTCAACGACATTGTCCAATTGAAACCATTCTGCTTTGCATGCAAATCCCTCTTTGCCACAACACAAGTCAACATGTACAAGATGACCCTCAATGAGGCAGCTAACGGATGTAAAGGACTCTTTAAAGCCATTAAGTACTGCACCACTCCACTCGTAGACCATTCAAATCCATCTTTCAGCCAATGAATGCAATGCCACCAACCACTTCCCTGCTGAAAATGTCAACATCAGATCCATCACTTACCGCACAAAACAGACATCTACACTACCTCTTATGCCAATCGCTCCACTCACAACCCAGTCCCTTCAACCCACTCATGTACGCTGAACTTCCATCATACTAGCTAGTTCAAAATTAGACTCTTATTTTTTTAAATGTAGCATTCTTTCTATAGTGAAGGTGAAATGATTTTGTTTCTCACCGGAGTCTAAGGTCAATAATGCTGAATCCCTCAGCCCATTAGCGAGATATTATCATGTCTTTCCCCAAATAAAACCATATAGGAGTAAATTGTGGCTAGTCCCCGAACAGACATTTCGGAGTTGCAGAGACACCCCGCCCTGTACTTTTTTTGTGGTTCCACAGCTGAAGCTCCACATGCAGTACTTCAAGACTGCACCATCTTGACTTGTTGATGCTTGCGTGGGCTCGCTGTACTACAGCTCCCACAAGACTCCTGTGGTACCTAATGGAGGAGCACTGGGTCCAACAAGAGTTTCATGGGACCCGTGACACAGGTTGTTTTTTAACATTTTGTCCTCAGATAGTCCCTCTGAGGGCCCCAACAAGCGCCAGGGAGCCAGGGTTCCCATACCACGCCCCTTTGTCCTTTATTTTTTTTTCAAAACGCAGGAGAAAAGGACCGAGCTTTAGAGTCTGAAATGGCGGCCACCACTTCTTTGTTCATGTTGCAGCCAGCCATTTAGATTGCTCAGTCCCACCTAACTGATGGGAAAAAAGCCCTTTTCGCTAACCAGAATGTTTTTTCTTTAAATTTATAATACCTCAGGAGTACCGCAGTACTTTTGTGAGACCAACCGTCCTGATAACACTATACTTAGAACATTAATTTCTCAAAAATGGCAGAAAGGATCTACACTAAATCACAAAGCTCGAGCTTTCTGAGCAAAGATCTAGCATTCTGCCAAATTTGGTGTGATTCTGTTCCGCCGTTTTTTTCTGTATCGCTTCTCAAAATTCTAATGGAAATTTGCAAGGGAATAAGATATTCTGGGGCCCCCATTTTCCTTAGCCCTCCCTTGACAGATCATCCTTTAACTTTCCAACAAGCAGCTGAGTTGGATGAACTTTTTTTAAACGTTTTGTGCCAATGTGTCAAGTGACACATATATATGCATATATGTTTTCCGAAGTGCCCGCAAACCCAAAGTTACTAACAGCAGCAACCTCTTCACTCCTGAGGCGGAAGCCGGGAGGTGTCTCATTTTACTCTTGTACTTTTGCGCATTTTAAAAACTTTTATTGTATTTCATTGTATTTGCATGATTGATATCGCACACCGCGTACTTACAGAGCGGTGTAGATCCAGATACTTCCTCGCGCACCTAGGCGCTGTGTGCTCTTTTCCCCCCTTTTCTGCCTCCGGACCACCCTCGGCCGAGTATTGACGCCGAGGGCTGGCTTCCCGGTTGTTTGGCGGCCATATTGGGTGTGGGTCAGGCGGGTGACGCGCTCTAGCAGCGCTTTAAAAAGCACTACTATGACTCCGCACAGCGGGCGCAAACAGTGGACGCGCCGGACCTGCGCCGGAGTCGTGCCAGAGTCCTGCCCATCTGCGCCCGTCCGCGACAGGACGGGACCAGGGACCATGACCCGGACACCTTCGCAATTCGTATCTGTAAATATTCCTCATGTCAGGTACACGGCGCAAATGCTATTACAACTCAGACTTGTTGGACTTGGCCCTTTTTCCCTGAATTTTTTCGTTTTTACAGTGTTAAGGTGCAGGTGCTCCCTTCTCCCAAGATGGCTACCACAGGCCCCTGCTACTGCAGAGAGGTCTTTCATAGTAGCACCCTAGCTGCCAGGAGCTGGCTGGGACCCACAACAATGTTGCGCCACCAGCCCGCCTTTTTGTCCCATAGGTAGAGTGGGGAAGCTCCTGGAATATGCTGGAACCTTCTAGAAGGGAGGTGGGGTTTTACTTTTGCCGCCTTGGCTAGAGGTCACCTGACCTAGGGCTACTTAAGAGTGGGAGGGAAACATTTGTGGTGAGTTGGCCATTGGGGTGAAGCAGAGCTGGAAGAATCCACCAGGAGTGTAGGCGGTAGGGCCTAGCCAGGGACTTATGCCTCTGAGAGTGACAGGATTTAGGTACTACCTCTTAAGTGAGTGAGGTGCCCTGTGAATCCCACTGATCTTGCCCAGTAGTAGGAGGACCCAGAGACTCTCTGCCAGCCTGACTAGGAAGGATCTAGTCGCCCTCTCCATTCCTATCCCCAGTAACAGAACCCCTTAAGGGCGCCAGATACATCTGCGCCACAAGACTTCATCTGACAACTGAGAATGGAAACCTAACTGTAAGAACTGAGACTGCATGACAAGAGCGAGCTGTCAGCCTTGAATGCCAGAGCTGAGACTGCGTGTCCAAGCTAACCTATTGAACTATTTACTAAATCGATTGCCAAGCCACCGGGGATCGACCAGGTACTAGCGCTGTGAGCCCCGCGCTCCCTGCCCTGGTCTGGGACCCCCGGCAGCGTGCTCCGCTGAGCACTTTACCCCTATCCTTAATTTGAGCCCCCCCCCGGCTTCGACGAAGCCAGCGCACTCACCGCCGCGGCCTGGAGGCCAAGAGAAGTGCCCTGCTGTATCGCGAGGCCCAGGAGGAGCCCGGGGCCCCGCCGCTGCCGTCGCAGCCGTGTGAGGAGAAGCGCAAGGTCGGGGCCGAGTTCCCCCATCATCGTGAGGACGGACGCCTGCTGACGCCGAGACGGAGGTAAGCCCGGAGGCCGGGATTCCCCTTGGTGCGCCCCCTGCTGGTCTGGGAGCCTCACCGCACCCGGCCCGGGTTGTCCCCTCCGTGGGAGTCCCCCCCCTGCCTGCGCGACGGAGAGACCCCGCCGAGGGATCCTTTCCGTGTGCCCCCTTCAGCGCGACTGAGCGCGGTACCTTCTGAACTGCACCGGCACCCAGAGACTTGCTCTTCGGGTCTTGGTGCGCTCTCCGCTGAAAGCTCCACTCTAGAGAAACTGACTAGCCTGGATTACGGGCGGCGCTTGACTTCCCCTGCTCCGTTTCACCGTCCCAGGAGCCAGTGACTATGAACGTGATGCTTTATCTATTTTGCCTGAAAGTATTACATGCCAGTGATTAAGAGTAGAGCGTTACTTTATATGCTTTACCTGAAAGTATTACATGCCCGTGATTACGAGAAGCGCATTGCTTTATATGTTTTGCCTGCAAGTATTACATGCCCGTGATTACGAGAAACGCATTGCTTTAAATGTTTTGCCTGAAAGTATTACATGCCCGTGATTACGAGAAACATATTGCTTTAAATGTTTTGCCCGCAAGTATTATATGTCCGTGATTACGAGAAACGTATTGCTTTAAATGTTTTGCCCGCAAGTATCACATGCCCGTGATTACAAGAAGCGCGTTGCTTCATAAGTTCTGCTTGATCGGAATACATGTCCTTTCTTACGAGTAGCGCTTAGTTTACATGCTCTACTTCAAAGGGTTACGTGTCACTGATTACAAGGAGCGCTTCGTTCTACAGGCTCCGTGTTGAAGTACCCAGTGTCACCCATTACAAGTATTGCTCTGTGCTAGATGGCCCGTTCAGAGAGAAACCTTGTTTAAACGCGCGCAGCGCTAGAATCACCCGTGCCTAACCATACCCATGAACCGCATGTCTAGAATAGGAACTGCATTCATCTCTCATGTATGGCCTGTGTATGCTTAATGTCTGTAGTACAACTCATGCATGACACTGTTATCTCTTGAACTGCATCTAACCAGCCCTACTTGGATAAACTTGAAGTATTTGCATAATTTCAACGGTGTGGCGTCACTTATTGTGTGTGTCCCTAGCCCATGAGAAGCGTGTGGTGTATGGTTGCTTAACACATAGCCCTCTGGTTGCCTGACCGGCTCGCGCCACGTTACCGCCTATAGGGCCTGGTGACCCCAGGTTCCTACATTGTTGGCCAGCGGTGGGATCCTTGGGACCTGTGACCATACAGCACCCTTCCGTGAGGCGAAGGGCGCCACAATTAAACGCCTATCCTACGTTTTTTGTTCCAGAGCTCAAAAACCATTGGTTGCTGGATTATTGGTTCCACTGTCCAGGTAAAGAGTTCAAGAAGCCTGGTTAGCTATTGACTGTTGCCTACACCCTAGGAATTTTCTCCTTAGTGTCTAGGTCCCCACCTGCCAGAATGGAATCCCGGCTAGCGGACCTCGAGGGGTACACCGTAAAGCAACTAAGGGAGTTCGCGCAGGAGATGGGGGTGCCCGGGATGCAGAAGGCAAAAGGGCCGGAACTCCGTACCGCCATTAGGGCATGGGTAGAAGCCCACCCAGAAGGGAGAGGGGATGAGGGACAGGAGGCGCCAGAGGCACCTCAGGGGGAGAGCGCCCAGGAAGTCCTAGACATCTTGAATGTAGACATGTCCGAGAATGTGCCCCCAGGAAGACGTTCTGGGGCCAGTAGTAGGACAGGGTCCAGGAGGAGCGCGTCTCCAGAAGAGTACGAGGACAGGAGGGAAGAGAGGCGATTAAAATGGGAACTGGCCAAATTAGAGCAGGAGAAAGAAAGGGAAAGGGCCAGATTGGAACAGGAAAAGGAATTAGCAAAATTGGAATGGGCAATGGAGGAGAAGAAGCTGGCGCACGAGCTTCAGTTGAAAGAGTTGGAGCTGCGTGCCCTCCAGATGAATGTGTCCAGTGAGGACACTGGTGGCAGCATACCGGAAGCTCCACAGGAGCTAACATTTTATTTACCCCAGGATGGCATCACTAGGGTGTCTGAGGAGGCATTGGTGGGTGACCCTGAAGGGGGTGGTGCAGGGCTCTTCCAACCCAACGAGGTGGGGGAGGTGGCAGATAGCCCAGCTAGGTCCCAGGGAAAGAGGGTTGTAGGGCCTCACGACCTATCCATAGGAAGGAGTGAGACGGGGAGGTGTCCCGAGGTGCCCTAACCGCAGTCTCAGGGCCTGGAGAGTTCCGCAAGGGAGCCCCAGGTTGGGAGCCTAGGCTGTCCCGATGTGCTGCCCGAGGAAAGAGAGCCCCTAGTGTCAGGAGGACCCAGGGCGACTGTAACCAGCGCGCCTGAGGTTCTGGGGTTGGCCCAGTTTCAGGGTTTAGATCCTGGGCTGGGGTGCCAGGCTCAGGGGTTGCCTGACCTGGCGGGTGGGGCCTCTGTTAACAGGGTCCCCCCGAAATTGACTTCCAGGGTTACTTTTCCCGTTAGGAGGGTGCTGAAATCTGGAAGAGAGTGCAGAGGGAGGAAGGTCTCGCCTCGGGCACCGGCTCAGCCGAAGGGTTTAGGCCCTAGGTTGGGGAATCAGTTGAAGGGTCAAGGCCCTGTACTGAGGAGACAGTGGTGGTCTGAAGGTGCCTCGCAGGGTAGGGTGAGGAACCCCAGAAGGAGAGTCAGGGGGAGGAGAGCCTCGCCCCTGAAGGCTGGTCAGCCTAAGGGTGTGGACCCTAGGTGGAAGGACCAGAGGCAGTTTAGGACTGCAAGGAAGAGTAGGAGAGTGGTCATCGGGCACTACAGGCCTGGGGCTACTGCCCCTCACTCTACGAGACCACGAGGGCCAGAGACATCTGGATGGCCCAGGGGCCGGTCCTGGCCACAACTAGCTAGGGAGCCCCAGTGGGGTGGTTTCGTTGGTCCAGGGAGGATTGAGAGGGAACCATCGGGTTCCAGAGTGGAAGAGAATCTGCAGTTGCGGGCCTGCGTCCACCTTTTCTCGCCCCAAGCAGGGAAGACCATCAAGGCATTGATCGGTCTACCCTGGCTTTTGGCTGGAAGGGGGTTATGTTGGACTTGGCCCTTTTTCCCTGAATTTTTTCGTTTTTACAGTGTTAAGGTGCAGGTGCTCCCTTCTCCCAAGATGGCTACCACAGGCCCCTGCTACTGCAGAGAGGTCTTTCATAGTAGCACCCTAGCTGCCAGGAGCTGGCTGGGACCCACAACAATGTTGCGACAACAGCCCGCCTTTTTGTCCCATAGGTAGAGTGGGGAAGCTCCTGGAATATGCTGGAACCTTCTAGAAGGGAGGTGGGGTTTTACTTTTGCCGCCTTGGCTAGAGGTCACCTGACCTAGGGCTACTTAAGAGTGGGAGGGAAACTTTTGTGGTGAGTTGGCCATTGGGGTGAAGCAGAGCTGGAAGAATCCACCAGGAGTGTAGGCGGTAGGGCCTAGCCAGGGACTTATGCCTCTGAGAGTGACAGGATTTAGGTACTGCCTCTTAAGTGAGTGAGGTGCCCTGTGAATCCCACTGATCTTGCCCAGTAGTAGGAGGACCCAGAGACTCTCTGCCAGGAAGGATCTAGTCGCCCTCTCCATTCCTATCCCCAGTAACAGAACCCCTTAAGGGCGCCAGATACATCTGCGCCACAAGACTTCATCTGACAACTGAGAATGGAAACCTAACTGTAAGAACTGAGACTGCATGACAAGAGCGAGCTGTCAGCCTTGAATGCCAGAGCTGAGACTGCGTGTCCAAGCTAATCTATTGAACTATTTACTAAATCGATTGCCAAGCCACCGGGGATCGACCAGGTACTAGCGCTGTGACCCCCGCGCTCCCTGCCCTGGTCTGGGACCCCCGGCAGCGTGCTCCGCTGAGCACTTTACCCCTATCCTTAATTTGAGCCCCCCCCCGGCATCGACGAAGCCAGCGCACTCACCGCCGCGGCCTGGAGGCCAAGAGAAGTGCCCTGCTGTATCGCGAGGCCCAGGAGGAGCCCGGGGCCCCGCCGCTGCCGTCGCAGCCGTGTGAGGAGAAACGCAAGGTCGGGGCCGAGTTCCCCCATCATCGTGAGGACGGACGCCTGCTGACGCGGAGACAGAGGTAAGCCCGGAGGCCGGGATTCCCCTTGGTGCGCCCCCTGCTGGTCTGGGAGCCTCACCGCACCTGGCCCGGGTTGTCCCCTCCGTGGGAGTCCCCCCCCTGCCTGCGCGACGGAGAGACCCCGCCGAGGGATCCTTTCCGTGTGCCCCCTTCAGCGCGACTGAGCGCGGTACCTTCTGAACTGCACCGGCACCCAGAGACTTGCTCTTCGGGTCTTGGTGCGCTCTCCGCTGAAAGCTCCACTCTAGAGAAACTGACTAGCCTGGATTACGGGCGGCGCTTGACTTCCCCTGCTCCGTTTCACCGTCCCAGGAGCCAGTGACTATGAACGTGATGCTTTATCTATTTTAAATTAGAGAGGGTAGCTGTTCCTAAAGAAAGGGGATAGAGAGAGATGCTATGTGTGTTAAGGACTTGGTTAGGCCGGGCTGAGTGTGGGGAATTTCTCCTTTAGATTTTAGTGCCCTCACACACCCTTTCAGGTGTCCTGCTTCATCATAGGGCGTTGCTCCTCGTGGGGGTGGCGCTGCAGTCCCCCACGGGCCCCGCAAGAGGGCTCTTTGTCGGAGTTCTTTTTTCGGAGACGCCGCAGTTGTGCATGTGGGTGTGTGGGTATGTCTATAAGGGATGTGAGTGGTGCGTTAAAATAGCTGGGTAGAAACCAAGACCTTTATTCGCGGCTCTATCCAGCATGAATTAAAAATGATCCTGGAGGTCCTCAAGAACAAATATAATGAGGGCAGATATAAAAATTATTCCGCAACTCTCAGGATATGTGAGTGAATGGGGGTGTGAAAATTAAAAAAAATAAGGTCAACATGTTTCGCGCATATGAATAGGTCCTTAAGGGATCCGATTGCGCTTCGTCAGGACCAAAGAAAATAAGTGGGTCAGAAAAGTAAATGAAAAAATGAAGGTTCCAGAGAAAGTAGGGTACTGTGAACCAAATTTACCTTTATAGTTAAGGGAATTGCGTCGTTGCGCTTATAGGTGCTCCTTCTTAAAGGGAAACCTAAACCCAACCTGAAAAAATACAAAAATGGACAAACACACATATATAAACAGACCAAGAAAATACAACATCTGTCATGTAGAGGTGCCAAGAAATGCCGTGAGTTCATTATACAGTGGCACGAGAAATGAACATAATGCACATGCTTCTAATTTACACATGTAGGTTCTAGTGAAATTATTCACCCAAGAAATTGCTTAAGGAGAATATAGCCGCTATCCACAGTGCACATATAAATTCGTCGAACTAATTAAATGTGCCCATGTGATGTGAAAAGACCGGAGTGCAGGTCTTTATTACAGCGGCGATTAGAACAATGAGAAAGAAACACCCGGTGAGCCTTCGGGTGTCGGTGGTATGTCATAAACATAATTAAGAAATATTTAAAAAATATTTAAAAAGCTACTAAGGACGAAACAAGCCTACCCTCCGAGTTGAAAGGGAAGGGATCCGTCAGCGGTTCGGATGAGGCGAGCAATGAAACTAAGGGGAATCAAAGAGTATTTTCAGTCTACCTTGTCCAAGTCGTTTCCACGTCGAGCGTGTTGCCATGGTGGCGGAATACTCACAAGTGTTCAGTCGCCTGCAGGGTGGTAACCTACCCCTCCTCCGTAACACGCCGGAATGGTAGACCGGTGTTGGATATGGAGGGCTTATAAGTATTCTAAACAAACGTTAAAAAAGAGAATTTCTTTGCTTTCAAATCACAACTGTTCCACCAAATACAAGGTACGAGCATGAGAAGCACATTCGCGCCGAGCCTGGCATGCCTTTACATGGCACATTTCGAAGATAGGCACATCTTAGGAGCAACTAACCCCTACAACAAACACATTCTCCTTTGGCGTCGCTACATCGACGATGTGATCCTGTTTTGGCAAGGAAATGAAGAACAATGCATCGCTTTCTGTGATTGGGTCAACACTCTGAACCCATATTTGAAATTCACTAGCACGAGATCTCAACACAGCATCCCCTTCTTGGACCTTCTTATTTCACTGGAGAACGGCTGTCTGCACACTACAAACTACAGGAAACCTACAGACAGGAACAATCTTCTGATCTATGATAGCCACCATCCCCGTGCTCTAAGGAACAACCTCCCGGTAGGCCAGTTCTTACGCTTACGAAGGAATTGTGACACTACCAAGGAGTTTGAGACACAATCAGCTCTACTTGAGCGCAACTTGGAGGTTCGACACTACCCTAAGAACATTATTCGCCAAGCACACAAAAGAGCAAAAAACAGCCCCAGAGCAGCCCTGTTGGAAATAAAAGAGAGACCCGATTTGGAAACAATCACTTGTGTCACCACGTTCACCCCCGGCTCCAACAATGTCCAGAAGGCAATCAAAAGACATTGGACTATATTGAACTCAGGAGCTTTCGAACCTGGTCCCCCACCTTTGTTTGCATTCAAACGTACGCAGAACTTAAAAGACCATCTGGTACATACAAGACCAAAACCACAACCCACACACCAATCCACACTGTGGTCTCTACCACCTGTAGTGGGACACTATCCCTGTGGCTCTTGCTCAACATGTGCAGAAACTGCGATCTCGAGAGAAATCGACCTAGGTCTAATGACACCTTGGCGCCAAACTAGACACACGAACTGTAATACTACTAATTGTGTATACACTATAGTTTGCCCATGCAACAAAGGTATGTGGGAATGACCACACGAGCAGTCAAGATACGCATAGGGGAGCACAAAAGCACCATAAGACGCAAGAAGACCAATACCAAATTACTAACTCATTTTTCTGAATTTGGACATCCAGCAGAAAGTCTGCGATGGACCATCATAGTTTCCAATCCCCATTGGAATAAACGGACCTTGTTTATACAAGAACAACGGTGGGTCCATAAACTGAGATGTGACTCAACGGGTTTAAATGATGAAATCCCGTGGGCCGAACTAACATGATTCCCAGAGAACCCCCGACTGAATTCTGAGCTGAATTAACCTAGGTTCCGACTTGGCAATCTGTTCATCTTGATCAGGAACACGCTTTCCGGTAGCACGGTCCTTTTGATACGCACATAACATTAGAGACCAATACCGTGTAACGAGACTCACTACTGTACCATCACATTGTGAGTTTTCCATCTGCTCTATCTGCCTGACTAGCATCACGTCTAACACTTTTCGGCTGCTCAACTACTGTCACTCCTTTCGTCTGTTTGATCGCTGCCTGACATTTGCCCAATGCATTCTGGCCGTTCTCTCGTTTACTAAGTTTCTTAGTGAATGAACGTACCTCCTTCGCGCATTATATTTTCTGCGCAACAACATTCTGGTTTCACTTCGTTCAACCTTCGTATTCACCCCCCCTTACGCCTAACGCTGTAACGATCTAATTGATCGTCGTGACAACGCCCCTCCCATCTTTTTTCAACCAACCACGGCACCTCCTGACGCGTCCGTAATGGATACCCAGTAGAGAGCGTCACTACGTCACCTTCCAGCACCGTGACGCTTCCGTATTGGAACGCGTCGCCATGACTACTCGGCGGAGAGCGTCCGCTCGTCACCCTATAGCATCACTCGACGTCATTCCGTCACTCTCCGTAGTCTATTGACCGTGCACTTTTTTAACGTTTGTTTAGAATACTTATAAGCCCTCCATATCCAACACCGGTCTACCATTCCGGCGTGTTACGGAGGAGGGGTAGGTTACCACCCTGCAGGCGACTGAACACTTGTGAGTATTCCGCCACCATGGCAACACGCTCGACGTGGAAACGACTTGGACAAGGTAGACTGAAAATACTCTTTGATTCCCCTTAGTTTCATTGCTCGCCTCATCCGAACCGCTGACGGATCCCTTCCCTTTCAACTCGGAGGGTAGGCTTGTTTCGTCCTTAGTAGCTTTTTAAATATTTTTTAAATATTTCTTAATTATGTTTATGACATACCACCGACACCCGAAGGCTCACCGTTTTCTTTCTCATTGTTCTAATCGCCGCTGTAATAAAGACCTGCACTCCGGTCTTTTCACATCACATGGGCACATTTAATTAGTTCGACGAATTTATATGTGCACTGTGGATAGCGGCTATATTCTCCTTAAGCAATTTCTTGGGTGAATAATTTCACTAGAACCTACATGTGTAAATTAGAAGCATGTGCATTATGTTCATTTCTCGTGCCACTGTATAATGAACTCACGGCATTTCTTGGCACCTCTACATGACAGATGTTGTATTTTCTTGGTCTGTTTATATATGTGTGTTTGTCCATTTTTGTATTTTTTCAGGTTGGGTTTAGGTTTCCCTTTAAGAAGGAGCACCTATAAGCGCAACGACGCAATTCCCTTAACTATAAAGGTAAATTTGGTTCACAGTACCCTACTTTCTCTGGAACCTTCATTTTTTCATTTACTTTTCTGACCCACTTATTTTCTTTGGTCCTGACGAAGCGCAATCGGATCCCTTAAGGACCTATTCATATGCGCGAAACATGTTGGCCTTATTTTTTTGAATTTTCACACCCCCATTCACTCACATATCCTGAGAGTTGCGGAATAATTTTTATATCTGCCCTCATTATATTTGTTCTTGAGGACCTCCAGGATCATTTTTAATTCATGCTGGATAGAGCCGCGAATAAAGGTCTTGGTTTCTACCCAGCTATTTTAACGCACCACTCACATCCCTTATAGACATACCCACACACCCACATGCACAACTGCGGCGTCTCCGAAAAAAGAACTCCGACAAAGAGCCCTCTTGCGGGGCCCGTGGGGGACTGCAGCGCCACCCCCACGAGGAGCAACGCCCTATGATGAAGCAGGACACCTGAAAGGGTGTGTGAGGGCACTAAAATCTAAAGGAGAAATTCCCCACACTCAGCCCGGCCTAACCAAGTCCTTAACACACATAGCATCTCTCTCTATCCCCTTTCTTTAGGAACAGCTACCCTCTCTAATTTAAAACGTGACTCTGAGGGAGCATGGGTACTGGACCTATTTTCTAATTACGCTCCCGGTCCCCCCCTCTCCTTGTTGATGCTTTATCTATTTTGCCTGAAAGTATTACATGCCAGTGATTAAGAGTAGAGCGTTACTTTATATGCTTTACCTGAAAGTATTACATGCCCGTGATTACGAGAAGCGTATTGCTTTATATGTTTTGCCTGCAAGTATTACATGCCCGTGATTACGAGAAACGCATTGCTTTAAATGTTTTGCCTGAAAGTATTACATGCCCGTGATTACGAGAAACGTATTGCTTTAAATGTTTTGCCCGCAAGTATTATATGTCCGTGATTACGAGAAACGTATTGCTTTAAATGTTTTGCCCGCAAGTATCACATGCCCGTGATTACAAGAAGCGCGTTGCTTCATAAGTTCTGCTTGATCGGAATACATGTCCTTTCTTACGAGTAGCGCTTAGTTTACATGCTCTACTTCAAAGGGTTACGTGTCACTGATTACAAGGAGCGCTTCGTTCTACAGGCTCCGTGTTGAAGTACCCAGTGTCACCCATTACAAGTATTGCTCTGTGCTAGATGGCCCGTTCAGAGAGAAACCTTGTTTAAACGCGCGCAGCGCTAGAATCACCCGTGCCTAACCATACCCATGAACCGCATGTCTAGAATAGGAACTGCATTCATCTCTCATGTATGGCCTGTGTATGCTTAATGTCTGTAGTACAACTCATGCATAACACTGTTATCTCTTGAACTGCATCTAACCAGCCCTACTTGGATAAACTTGAAGTATTTGCATAATTTCAACGGTGTGGCATCACTTATTGTGTGTGTCCCTAGCCCATGAGAAGCGTGTGGTGTATGGTTGCTTAACACATAGCCCTCTGGTTGCCTGACAGGCTCGCGCCACGTTACCGCCTATAGGGTCTGGTGACCCCAGGTTCCTACAAGACCCATTCCTTCCCCTAACTGTTCCAGAAATTCTTGGACTTGCCCTGAGGCCCCTTTTTCCTGCGTTAACTGCAAATTTCAAACTTCTTTTACTACACCCGGCTCTGAGAAGTCAAACAATAGGGAACATAGTCCATCCATCGGGACTGAGGGAACTAAATGCCTCCTCTTAAATGTTCGCTCCCTACCGAAGCATCAATTAGAGGTATGGGATTTAATACATTCTGCCCAACCCGACCTCTGCTTCCTAACGGAAACCTGGCTGAAACCCCACACTGTCCCTGCTATTGCTGTGGGGATTCCCTCTGGCTATAAGCTTGTGCATTTCGATCGGCCAGTAAAAACAGGTGGTGGCCTAGCCATAGTGCATAAAGAACATTTGAAAATTACCACACTAGAGCAGAGGCATAACCCCCTCTTTGAAATATTGATCTTTAAAATGCAATATGCCTCAAATAGATTCTGGAAAGGTGCCCTAGTATATCGTCCCCCGGGGCCCTCTACTGGCTTATCCCTGGCTTTATTAGAAATGCTGGCCCCACATTTCAAAGCAAAAGAAGATTTCCTTCTTCTTGGTGACTTTAATGTCCATGCTGACAATCCCACACTCCCTGAAACAATCTCCTTGGTCTCTGAACTATCCTCCCTTGGTTTGACTCTGCAAAACCATGAGCCCACCCATATAGGTGGCCACCTCCTTGATTTAGTGCTCACCAACTTTCCCAATACACAATGCCTCTCCCCGGCTCAATTAACTTGGTACGACCATTTTGTGGTGGAATTTTTAATACCCAAGGCGGATAAACCCTCCAATAAAAACCCTCTTCCACCCATTTGGCGCCGACAATGGCATAAAATCACCGTTGAGGAACTACAAAAGGAATGGAGGCAGCCCATTCCCACAGAGACAGACAGTACAGAAACCTTGTTAATTAAATTTAATAATTCTCTTAGAGAAGCTATTGATAAAATAGCACCTCTAAAATTGCATAAGCAATACCCTGTCACTAAACGGGAATCATGGTACACTGAGGAGCTCAGAACAGAAAAACAAAAATGTAGGAGGTTGGAAAAAAAATGGAGGAAAACACGCACTGAAGAAAATAAGAAAGCATATCAGGAGGCTCAGACTAAATATCACAAAAACATTAAACTTGCCCGCAAGAACAGTATCTCCCAACAACTGGAAGAAGCGGGAAACCGTTCCAAGGAGTTATTTAAAATTCTTCAGGACTTTGTAAAACCCACTGCCTGTAAAAGCCCTGATGAATTCTCTCAACAACTATGTGATGAAATCTCCCTGTTCTTCGAAAGCAAAATTAATCTGATATATGATAAAATCTTATCAGCTGTCACTCAAAATAATATTAGCCTCTCTTCCCCCTCTACCCTTTCCACACGTAATCAAGCCACATTTATGACATTTCCTGCAGTGAGTGACTCGGATCTCACCTCCCTTATGAGCCATATTAAATCTGGCTCCCCAGATGACTTTCTATCCGTTACTATCACTGTGTCTCTGAAGCCTCTCCTCGGGCCCCACATTCAATCATTGATTAACCACTCCCTTAGGACAGGATTTGTACCCACAGAATGGAAAAAAGCAGTAGTGAATCCCATTCGAAAGAATGCTGCGATCCCATGGACCGATCTTTCAAATCTTCGACCCATCTCCCTCTTACCCTTTCTCGGCAAGATGACTGAGAGACACGTAAACATTCATTTGTCTAAATACATCGAGGAAACGGAGGGCCTAGACTTTTCTCAATCTGGATTCAGGCCCAATCACAGCACTGAATCTGCCCTCCTCTCAGTGACTAACAACATCAAAATGTCACTGGATGGAGGTAATTCAATGATTCTAGTGCTGTTAGATCTCTCCGCGGCCTTCGACACTGTGTCTCATGAGATACTCCTTGATCGTCTAAGGGAAAGAGGTATAGAGGGTGTGGCTCTTTCCTGGCTGGAAAGCTTTCTTTCAGAATGCCAACAAGAGGTGAGATTGGGCTCCCACCATTCTATCTCAAGGGAGCTCACCAAGGGAGTACCACAAGGCTCATGTCTAAGCCCCACACTGTTTAATGTGTATGTAGCCCCCCTGGCTGATATCGTAAGATCTTATGGATTCACTCCTGTTTCGTATGCTGACGACACTCAGCTTCTGTTCCCCTTTAAAAACCTGACGCCCGCAATCCAAAAATCTTTTGCGGACGGAATGAGGGCAATATCCCACTGGATGGCCGCCAATCGCCTCCAGTGTAATGTTGGGAAGACAGAGGTAATGCTGTTTGGGGATGCCACACTCTTGTGGTCTCCGGACTGGTGGCCTCTTGATCTAGGACCTACTCCAACTCCTAAACAGACTGTTAAAAATCTTGGTGTGCGTCTAGACAAATCCCTTCTGTTTAAAGAGCACACAAATCAAGTAGCAGGCTTATGCTTTCAGACCATTGGGCTGCTCCGGCGAGTCTTCCCTTTTCTATCAGACTCCTATAGGAAGACTCTTGTCCAAGCCTTGATTATCAGTCGACTTGACTATTGTAACGGCTTGCTGGTTGCGGCTAATGAAGAACAGTTTCAAAGACTACAGGTAGTCCAAAACATGGCTGCGAGACTAGTTCTCAACGCCCAGCCTAGATCTCCATCAATCCCCCTTTTGGCAAAACTTCATTGGCTTCCAATCAAACAGCGGGTAAAATTTAAAATCTGCTGTTTTATTCACAGTTGTTTATTCCGCCATGGACCAAAATACCTAAAAGAACTTTTCAAACCTTACACGCCTAGTCGTACCCTGCGTTCCAGCAGTCAGCAACAACTTATAGTTCCCAGGATAAAAAAAGCCAGGCAGGGAGGACGTGCTTTGTCCTACATAGGACCAATCATTTGGAACTCATTGCCCTCTGCTCTTAAAAACGTTACTAACCTTCCAATCTTTAAAAAATCTTTGAAAACGTTCCTATTCGCCGGCTGTTAGGCTCCTGTTAGGTACACTCCATGCATAAGATAAGATCTGTGCTCTTTGGTAACCATAAGCGCGGAGATACCCCTTCGGGGGTCGAGTTCCTGCGCTATATAAGAATATAAATAAATAAATAAATAAAGAGCCTGAGAGGGATCATCTAAACATCTAGGGGCATATTTAATAATCTTTCATGCAATGAAGGCAGCAAGCAAAGCTGCTGCCCTTTATTGGTGGTGCTGCAAATGTTCTAATACAATTAAGATGGTTTTGGTCAGAACTGACAGCAGCATCGCACAAAATACTAGCAACCCTACCAAGAAAGTCTACCACGGTCAACATACACCAACCCTGGCATAGGTGCGTAGTTGTATTTTGCTTGTGGGGGTTGCTTTCAATTATGTATGCCACGGAGGACTAAAGTTTGATGTTACCTGCACCCTTCATTTCATAACAAGTCCTGTGCATGGTCTACTACTTCATTACATACTCCTGAGCAGCATTGCACAGGTCCCTTTTGGTGTAGCCTTTCATACACCACATTCCAAACTAGTTCCTAGCTTGAAGCCACCCTCCCAGTATAGACCCAAAGACATCTGCAAGGGTACAACGCTCCTCAGAATCCTCTACTTTAAAAATGAGATATATTATTATAAACTTTCCTCACCCTCTAGTTCAGCAAGGGAGAGTGAATCGGAAAATGAAGGGGTACGAAACACATCAGGAATCAAGCTGACGGTGGGGAAAGAGTTGGACGTTTTAAAACAAGGAAGAAGGGAGACACTGAGGCCAAGACCGCAAAACATGATGGCACCACAAAATGCCAAAGAAGCAACGGCGAAATAAGGAAGCGAGGACGCGGTCGCGGTCGCTCCCGAAGGTATTAGAAACCGAGGCTGGTGACCATCAGGCTCAGGAACTCAAGACAATCATCAATCTGGGGCAAACTGAACTTACGAAAGCAGAAAATCAATTACTGAGCCTGGGGTTAAGCTATTGCCCAGAAACAAATTTCCATTATACCCGTACTAGGGCAGACGTGTACCTATTTATTAGGAAACTTAAACTCAAAAAATCATATCTGCAGAAGCCAGTATTGGAAATCGACAAAAGGTCAGACAATAGCACCAGCCTTAACAATCTTCAGGTTTCGGATGCAGCATTGTACAATGATATATATCAACTGGCAGTGGGCGACCCAGTGGAATCAGGCGAATCAATCTCAGTTTACAATCAAAAGAAGCCTGATACTCCCTTTAAACCAAAATCCAAATTCATCCCTCTATCCTCTCACGACGGGTTGGATACATTTAGCGACCATGTGACAGTTCAACTAAAAAAATGTATACGAGCAATTCAGCAAAGAAAATGAAATATTCCAATCAACAAAGAAAATTCAAACAATTGATTTCGAAACTACAGAAGGCAGACCTAATAATCCGCAATTCGGACAAGGGAGGTAATATTGTACTCTGGCCCACAGCGGATTATCTCAAAGAGGCCCACAGGCAATTGGATGAAGCAGGGTGTTGCAGCAAAAGTACACCTTTCAAATACAAAAGTGCACAAGAGACTCTATTCAAAAATGTATTGGCGTGGAAAGGTATGGGTCTCCTCAGCTGGGAAGAATTTAAATTCATTAAAAAAGAATATCCATTAACACCTTACATGTACTTCATCCCTAAGGTCCATAAAAGTTTGACTCTACCTCCGGGCCGACCAATTATATCTGCTTGTGATGGCCCCTTTGAGAATCTTTCAAAATACATTGAT
The DNA here is from genome assembly GCF_964204655.1 of Triturus cristatus. NCBI lineage: Eukaryota > Metazoa > Chordata > Amphibia > Caudata > Salamandridae > Triturus > Triturus cristatus. The sequence continues at coordinate 505,926,880 of NC_140582.1, forward strand.
TATTTCCTGCAAGACCATATGAAAAAGTTGGATTCGTATATCCAAGACACAGGTGACTTTCTTAAAAAGATTGACAATTTTAATTGGAAAGAAAATTATCAGTTAGTTACCTTGGATGTATGTTCGTTATACACCAGCATCAAACATCAAGATGGTCTGAGAGCGACCGAGTTTTATTTGTGTACCAGAACAATTGAATATGCTGATCATACCAAAATGTTACTAAGTATGCTTTCCTTTTGTTTGGAGAACAACTTTTTTTTATTCAATGGTTGTTTTTATCAACAATTGAGAGGAGTAGCGATGGGCGCCAGCTTCTCCCCCAGCTATGCTTGTTTGTTTATGGGCTGGTGGGAGGAGCTGGTGGTCAGGCGCAAATATCAGCATGTTTTTACTCAAAATGTGATGCTGTGGTTTCGTTACATTGACGACCTTTTTATCATATGGCAAGGGTCTAAAGAAAGTGTGCAGAAATTTGTAGAGGATATTAATTGTAATGATTTTAATCTTTCGTTTACATCAAATGTGAATAATGAGACAGTGACATTTTTAGATGTACAGGTTTTAGTAAACAACAACATTTTAACTACTACCCTTTTTAGAAAACCTACGGCAGGTAACACACTCCTTCACGCAACTAGCTCGCATCCCCCACACCTTATTAGGAGTATACCCTATGGGGAGATGCTCCGTATCCGGCGTATATGTAGCAACCCTCAGGATATGGAAATTAAACAAAAAGAATGTATGATGAGGTTTCTGGCTAGAGGGTATAGTTTTGAAGTCGTGGAAGCTGCCATGAAAAGATCCCAACTAAAACCGAGAGAGGAAATTTTGGAATATAGAAAAAAAGATAAAAAGGAGGCATTAGACACCGATAAGGCACCGGTACGCCTCATTTTAACATATTCCAAACAAGAAAAGGAATTGAGGAATATTATGAGAAAGCATTGGCATTTCATACGTGAAGACCCAGTGATAGGGGGCTATATGCCAGTCAATCCCTCTATTACTTTCCGCAAAGCTAAGAGTATGGGCAATATGCTGACTGGTAACAGTCAAGATACTTTTAAAAAACAAATGTGGTTGCCTATAAGAAATGTTTTTTTTAAATGCTCTACATGCAAGGCCTGCCAATTTGGTATAAATACCAAAACTTATTGCACGACATTCCCTGGTACACAACGGGAAATCAAACAACATCTTACGTGCAAAATGGACTACTGTGTTTATGTCCTGGAATGTGACTGCTCTTTGAAGTATATTGGCAGCACAAAGCTGGCAGTGCATAAACGCATTTTGCAGCATATTAGAGCCATCAACAATAAGGATCAGAATTATCCCGTGGCCAGGCACTTTGAAAAGGTACACAATAGTGACCCCAAATGCCTCAAATATTTTGCTATCGAATCTGTACCATTGAGGAAACGAGGTGGCAATAGGGAGGCAACACTTCGCCGTTTGGAAACTCAATACATCTTAGAGTTCGATTCCAAATGGCCGGGTGGCCTTAATGCCACGGAGGATCTTTATACCTTTCTCTAAACTTCATATAAATACAGGCAACCACTTTCTTAACTGTTGATATTGCCCCACCTTTCACTTTTACTCTTAGCAATACAGGCAATCTATACCTTGGGACCCTTTGTGCTGATTTTAATGATTGGTTTTAAGACATTGCAGGGTAGGATTCAATTTTATATACCCAGTTCTTTTTATTGATCATTTTAATGATGTCACTGGTCCTTTTCTTATATATATTCTCCACCTCTATCTGCCATTTTCGATGAATATGACTGTAACCTGCTTTTTTGTCGTATTTAAAAATCTTTTCTCCTTTTATATATTTATATAACAGGATTATTCTGTACCTTTTATTCTTAGTCTCCATCAATTGACTGCCCATCTTATCTTGCACTAGTAGCATTTGTCACTTTAGGTTATCTAGTACTGTTGCATTATGCACTTTATCTGATACTGTATCCAGAATATAGAGTTCTAGAGTTGGACTAGCACCAGTAGCATTTGTCACTTTAGGTTATCTAGTACTGTTGCATTATGCACTTTATCTGATACTGTATTCTGAATATAGAGTTCTAGAGTTGGAGTAGCACTAGTAGCATTTGTCACTTTATGTTATCAAGTACTGTTGCATTTTGCACTTTATTCTGATCTTATATTTAGAACATAGAGTTGGACTATTGTAGTAGTATGATCGCCTCATTTTTGTATCAAGTAGCACCAGTCACTTTATGTCCTTCAAATATTGTGGCATTTATGCACTTTAATATATTATTTTTTCTTTTTGGACAATCGTGAAGGCTTCTGTAATTTACCCTCATGATGGGTTTTTGTTTAAATTTTACAACACGGTGAGCACTCTATAAAAATAACAATATGGCATATGACATCAGGCTTCTTGACGCTAAGGAAATAGATATATGTGAAATATTTCCTACTGATAACATCATAGGCATTTAGGCTTGCATTTGTCAGTTACAATGTGATTTAATGTATGAAATTGCAAAAATTGAATTTCCGTTTTAACGCATTGTTTGTATATGGAATTTCCTGATGTTTCAATATGTTTTCTATGTCTATTGTATATTTGTCTGCACATGCACTTTAAATAGCGGGCCTGCACTAATGCGTGGTCAGGTGATCAAGGCCGCTGTGACGGCCGAAACGCGTCCTGACATCTTCGGTGGGGATAATTATTAAATAAACTGTTTGGCACTCTAAGAGGTCTGCACCAGTGATTCCCTTCCAGGGAGCTTCTATTGCGAGTTGTTGAGAAATAAATATACATATACATATACATATATACATATATATATATATATATATATATATATTACCTACTGGCGGTCGCCAGTAGGTAGTTATAGTTAGGACCCCTTTTCCATAGGAAATCCGCAACATTCTATTTTGAATAACTTTGGCGCCGGTCGATGAATCCTCGCGAATTTCTCAAAATAGGTGGGGCGCTACGCTCCGCTCCTACCCTGAAAGTCTCGGGGGGATTCGTCAAGCGGGGGCTGAGATAAAAGGGGGGTCCCAAAACGCGTTTTTCCCATGCATTTTTCCATAGGACCTTTAGACAGAGCTACAGCCCGAACGGCTGAACAGAATTACTAGAAATTTGGCAGAGAGGTAGTCCCTATGTCAAGGAAGTGCCTTTTGTAGGTTTGGTGTAAATCTGTTCAGTAGATTCTGAGAAAATAGCCTTTAAATCAATATATATATCTGAGCCCGCTTACGGTACGCTTACCGTACGCTTACCGTACGCATACGGTGGCGTGCGCGAGCGCGATTCTGATTGGCTCTTAGATCTTAGTAAACATTCGAATCGGCCGAAACCAGGAAGCGGCGTCCGCCATTTTGTCTCTCGCACTGAGTGTTATTTATCAAACATGATGCCCAAAAACATGTTACGGGGCTGTTTTGACAACTCCCTCCCACATAGTCATGTTGAGGGAGTCCCCAGACATCCCCCAAGAGCAAAAACGGTTTTATTTTTTTTTCGGCAATTTCGCCGAGTACGCTTACCGTACGCTTACCGTAAGCGTACGGTAAAAAATAGAAATAAAAAAAACACTATCCACACTTACCCCACCCCCTGTGCTTTTGGTGGCCGTAGTCCACCAAATTTACAGGGCTTATTACATCAGTAAAAAAACTATATTTTGGCAACATGAAATTATAAAATCGAAATAAAAAAAACACTATCCACATTGACCCCACCCCCTGTGCTTTTGGTGGCCGAAGGCCACCAAATGTACAGGGCTTATTAAAGTTGATAAAAACCGTGCACGGAACGCACTGCGTTAAGTGGGCGCGCACACCTCGAATGGCGTAAAGTAACTTAGCATTTAAAAAACCGTACAAATTCACTGAAAAAACCATAGGTTTCACACACGTTATAGTTAGGAATTAGCATTTAAAAAACATTGCAAATTCACTGAAAAAACCATAGGTTTCACACATGTTATAGTTAGCGGAAATTTTACTGATAAAAAACCAATGAAATTGCCCCGTTATAGTTAGTGCTGGCAACTATAACTCACGCGACCGCAATCTTCTGCTGATGACATATGTGTCTTTATAAAAAAAAAAATTTGTAATATATGTATAGCTAAAAATGTATGGAAGAAGACATGGGCAAATAAGTGTCTAAATACAGTATTAGCATCAGCAGAGGATTGCGGTCGCGTGAGTTATAGTTGCCAGCACTAACTATAACGGGGCAATTTCATTGGTTTTTTATCAGTAAAATTTCCGCTAACTATAACATGTGTGAAACCTATGGTTTTTTCAGTGAATATATATATATATATATATATATATATATATATATATATATCCAAACACAAAAGGGCCTGCTGTAGAAAGAGCCCACACCAGGTCGATCCATTGCCAAACAATTTTATTGAAGGGTGTAGGCGAGGACGCAGCAAAGCCTCACAGGAATAAAGTTCAATCTGCTGCCTGACGCGTTTCGTGTTGTCCACTTCTTCAGAGGCAGGGACTGGAGGTGTCAAGGCACCGCATTTTTTGCACCATTTTGAAGTCATGAGTCCCGCCCCGAATGGGCGTTGCCACACCCATGGCCTGCTGGTCGATGTAGTGCAGTAGCGCTACAGTGAGCTGCAGCGTCTTGCCTCTCAAATATTTAAATAAATCCCAAGTGGGGTGTGGGGCAGAGCTCGAGCCCCCGCTAACACTCTCAGTCCCCCAATACTGGCACCCAGTCCATATGCAGCGGCGTCGGTTGACGTCGTCGCTGGGGTGCTCACCAGAACACCTGGGCACTTTCCGCGGCTCAGGCGGGGCCGCTAAACATCCAAACACAAAAGGGCCTGCTGTAGAAAGAGCCCACACCAGTTCGATCCATTGCCAAACAATTTTATTGAAGGGTGTAGGCGAGGACGCAGCAAAGCCTCACAGGAATAAAGTTCAATCTGCTGCCTGACGCGTTTCGTGTTGTCCACTTCTTCAGAGGCAGGGACTGGAGGGGTCAAGGCACCGCATTTTTTGCACCCTTTTGAAGTCATGAGTCCCGCCCCGAATGGGCGTTGCCACACCCATGGCCTGCTGGTCGATGTAGTGCAGTACCGCTACAGTGAGCTGCAGCGTCTTGCCTCTCAAATATTTAAATAAATCCCAAGTGGGGTGTGGGACAGAGCTCGAGCCCCCGCTAACACTCTCAGTCCCCCAATACTGGCACCCAGTCCATATGCAGCGGCGTCGGTTGACGTCGTCGCTGGGGTGCTCACCAGAACACCAGGGCTCTTTCCGCGGCTCAGCGCCCACATTTGATCAAGAGCATCCCCTATGGGGAGATGCTCCGCATCCGCCGAATATGTAATGATCCGGATGATGCGAAAATTAAACAAATGGAGAGTAGCGCGAGGTTTTTAGCTAGAGGGTATAGCCCCAAAATAGTGCAGGCTGCTATGAAAAAATCCCAAGAAAAGGCCAGGGAGGATCTTCTAGTGTACAGATTTAAAAGGCCACAGTTGACCGTGCAGGACAAGATGCAACCGGTCAGGCTTATTTTAACATATTCAAAACAAGAAAACGAGTTGAGGAATATTATCAGACATAACTGGCACTTTATTCAGGATGCCCTTATGCCCTCAAACCCGGCAATATCCTTTAGAAGATCGAGGAGCATGGGAAATGCGTTGGCTAACAATAGTCAGGAGAACTTTTGGAAGGATACTTGGCTAACCACTAGAAAGGGATTTTTCAAATGCCTATCGTGCAGAGCATGCCAGTTTGGGAGCAATACAAAAACCTATACTACTGCCTTTTCCAGAACAGAGAGGGAAATTAAACAACATCTAACTTGCAAAACGGAATATTGCGTCTATGTTCTGGAATGCGATTGTCATCTAAAGTATATTGGCAGTACAAAGCTGGCAGTGCACAAGCGTATTCTGCAGCATCTAAGGGCAATAGCTAATAAGGACCAGAGTTACCCGGTTGCGAGACATTTCCAGGTGATACATGACAGTAACCCACAGCATCTCCGCTACTTTGCCATTGAAGCCATACCATTGGCAAAAAGAGGCGGAGACAGAGAGGCCAAATTGCGCCGCCTGGAAACGAGCTATATTTTGGAATTTGACTCTGAGTCCCCGGATGGGCTAAATGTAACAGAAGATCTTCACACATTTTTATGAAGACTTATCGATTTATGTTTAACTATTTGTAGCTCGAGTAGCAACCCATTTGATCATAACTCAGATGCAATGCACGATGATCCTAATATGTATAATACAAAGGTCATGAGGAATTGTTTTAGATTCAATACACTTAAAGGCCCTTTATGAAATGATATCTTTGTATATAACCTATACTTTTTAGATTTTGATAATTGGTTTTAGACAGGAGGGTAGTTTCTTATCTTTGTGTCTTTTAACTGATTATATTTAAATTGGGTCCCTGTGTACTTGACATTTATATCACTCCTTCACATGGTATCAAACAACAATTACGTTCACACGAAACTGCAGTCGCATAATAAGATTTGGTCCACACAGGCATATCTACATTTGAAAGGGTGTATATATGCCACAAACGTTTTGGCATTAGTACTTTATTGGCACAAGTCACTTTTTTCCAAGTACTGTAGCATATAGTCACTTTAAACAGTTTGGTTACCAATCTTTGAGGCAGGGAGGGTAAGAAAAAAGCTATTTTTTTAAAGTATGATAATAGCTTTAGCCATACAAATTGACCAATGTACAATATGATATGGACCCTTATATGGTAATGGTAAACATAGATACCACACCTTTTAGTCCTATGCCTCAATAACAAACCAGTGATTGACTAAAATGAACATATTTGGAGCTTTGGTAATTGGCCTGTCAACTATATATATTTTTTTGGAAAACTATCTTCCCTGGAACGATTTATCAGGACTATATGGGAAGATACGTTTTTTCTTGTATATTTATATTTACTTCGAGGGAGCACGTTAAGTTGTAGACACTTTGAATGATTATATGTACTACCTATGAACAGTAGAAATGAGGTTAGGAATGCATTTATGCCTTCATTTTCGGTGATTGTCTTGAAATTTTAAGCCTCTAACAAGTGAAAATATTTACAGTTGGTAAAAAAGCTTTTTTTCGTATTAGTATTTTACAAGTATATTTCTTCTATGTTCATGGATCTGTACATGCACTGGCACTTTAAATTCTGGGGTAGTTGCTAAGCGCAGTCATGTGATCAAGGCCGCCTGAACGGCCGAAATGCGTCGAGACAAACTGCTGAAATAAAGAACATTGCACCACTGATGGTCTGCACTCGTCATTTCTGCATAAAGCAGAGGGAAAGCGTCATGAGTTGGAGGTGATAATTACCGGCATTGGATTGTTGCCGGTTTGCAGACCCCCTCCCAGGAAGAAGGCTCCGTAGCAAGCAGTCCGCTTGCCCGTCAAGGTTCTCTACAGGCAATATCGCGGGCGCGCGGTATTGCTACGGCGGGGACCCCAGGGGCACCAAAAATAGTTTCGGAAAGGAAACGGATGGAGCCCCCCAGATGCGGCATCAAACACGTAGAAAAATTGAAGGAACAGTAGAACGACAGTGCGGAACAACGGAAGCAGCCACACGTCGGGAGTGACCGCTCGGCCGAGCAGGTACGGGACCTGGCAGTACTCGTTTGTTCCAGCAACTGGTAGGACTACTTCCTCATATTTATACAGCCGCAAGGATTGGGAGGTTCGTGCTTCTCCTTACAAACCTAGGGCATTACTGGTTCAGGGATCTGCTTTTGTACCACATAGCCATTGGATTTGTTTTTTAAGGAGTATCTTTTCAAACAGTAAGCAGTAATGTCTGATGACGCGCTTAGGACCCGCGAGCTCGCCACGGAGGAGATGTTCTCTGATGTTATTGAAAACCAAACAACTGCTAATGCAGAACGAAACGTTGAATCCAACGCCAGAATCAACAGCCTACAGACGAATTTCAAATTACTAGAAAAATACAAACGCCAAGAACAGTCGAAGTGGTGGGAATCGCGCTCATTGAAACGGTATCTAGATGTAGGGAGAATCCCTAGGGGGCTACGCGTCATGATAGCCCTCAGTTATGAAGCGCCTAATCCCTTAATGATGGCTGAATGGGGTGAATGTAACCTTGAATCATCCAGACGACTTGTTCAGATATTGGTGAAGTATGCTGACATTGACAGGGCTGAGTTACAAATTAAGATTGAAGCCCTGGAAGAGAGTATGAAACAGCAGGAAGGAGACGCTAGGCTGGAACAAAAAATGAGGGAAGAAATGATAAATAGACTGGAAAAGGAGGAAGACAAAATAAAGATACGCAAAACGTTTACATTTAAAAGAGATCGCGATGATTATGCCAATGGCCAAATCTTTACATTTGCTCGACGATATGATTCATTGAGAGTAGCCACAGCTAATAAGCGCACACAAGGAGGCAATGAAACAAATAAATTACGTGTAGAAGTATCCTCAACGTCAGAGCTAAGCTCAGCACCCGAAAGTGAGTCAGATAATGAAGGTGCCAGAAAAAACATGGAGCATGGAATTAAGCTAACGTTGGGGGAAGAATTGGACATTTTAAAACAGGGCAGAAGGGATACTCTAAGATCTCGCAACCAGGGGATAGCTGCAAAACAAAATCCCAAAGGAGAAGGGAGAGACGCCAGGCCCGCAGGAAATGGAGAGCAAAAAAAGCGGGGCCGGGGCCGAGCCAGGAGAACTTAGCTAACCCCACAGAGGCGCAGAATAGCTCTGACACAGTACTACAAAAACAGGAAGCAAATACTATAATCAACCTAGCCAACATAGACTTGTCAGAAGCAGAAAAGCAGTTACTCTCCCTGGGATTAACCTACTGTCCAGAGTCCAACTTCCAGTACACACGAACAAGGGCTGATGTTTATCAGTTTATACGCAAACTCAAGCTTAAGAAACTACATCTGCAAAGGCCCAACGCTAGTCAACCTGTGTCAAGTACATCAAAAGTAGCAGACAAGGAATTGACAGGATTGGTGGTCGCAGACATGAATCTATACCAAGATTTGTGCCAATTGGCTGATGGAGAGCGATCAAACAGCCAGGGGGCACCACGTATGAATGGACAGATCAAAACGGATACCCCCTTTAAGCTCAAGTCTAAATTCATCCCCCTTGTAGCGCGCGATGGACTGGACTCGTTTAGTGACCACGTGGTAGGACAAATTAAAAGGTTAACACTTGCCACAAACAAATGTAAAAGAAGGTACACAAACAACCAAAGAAAGTACAATCAACTGATTCTCAAGCTACAAAATGAGGAAGTGATCATACGAACCTCAGATAAAGGGGGTAACATTGTTCTCTGGCCGAAGAAGGAATACCTAAAGGAAGCGTATAAACAGCTAAACGAGGTTCAGTGCTATAGAAAGAGTACTCCACTTAAATATAAAGCAACCCAAGACTCCTTGTTTAAAAGTTTACTGGGATGGAAAAGCCTGGGACTTTTGAGTTGGGATGAATATAAATACATTAAAAAAAGAGCATCCACTGGTGCCGTATATCTACTTTATACCAAAAGTCCACAAATGTGTTAATGCACCTCCAGGCAGACCAATCATTGCGGCTTGTGATGGGCCATTGGAAAATCTTTCTAAATACATTGATTATTTCCTACAACCTCACATGAAGAATTTAAAGTCGTATGTACAGGACACCAGTGACTTTTTAACCCCTTCGCTGCGGCGGCAATTCCGCCGCAGCGCTGGGGGGTGCGGGGGGGGGCAGCGCGGTGGTGCGGTGCTCATGACGGAGTGGTTCCGTCATGACTCCGCCCACGGCGCTAATCGCCCGCACAGGCGGGGAATTAGCGCTGCGTGGGCGGCGCGGCCGCCAATGGCCGCAGCATGACGGAACCACTCCGTCATGAGCACACGGCAACCGTGGCTCATGGCGGCGTGGTTCCGTCATGAGCACGGAAAGAGTGAACAAAGATCAAGGATTTGTCTTGGGACTCAGATTTATTGCTTGTGACTCTAGATGTATGCTCTCTTTATACCTGTATAAGGCATCAAGATGGATTGAGAGCAGTTGAGTACTTTTTAAACATGAGATCTATGGTATATGCACAACATACCCGAATGTTATTAGACATGTTATCGTTCAGTCTAGAAAACAATCAATTCCTTTTTAATGGCCAGCATTATCAGCAAGTACAGGGTGTAGCGATGGGGGCCAGTTTCTCCCCTAGCTCCGCCTGCCTCTTTATGGGCTGGTGGGAGGAACTGGTCCTCATGCGTCAATTTGAACATGTTTATACCACCAACATTGTCTCCTGGATGCCCTTTATAGATGATCTGTTTATTGTGTGGCGAGGTAGTGAAGAGAGTGTGGTAAAATTCATAGATGAAATCAATTGTAATGATCTTAATCTCAAGTTTACTTTTAACATCAGTAAGTACTCAGTGACCTTTTTAGATGTCCAAATTCTAATAAACAAAAATATTTTAACAACTACCCTTTTTAGTAAACCCACGTCAGGAAATACACTTTTGCACGCATCAAGTGCACACCCTCCACATTTGATCAAGAGCATCCCCTATGGGGAGATGCTCCGCATCCGCCGAATATGTAGTGATCCGGAGGATGCGAAAATTAAACAAATGGAGAGTAGCGCGAGGTTTTTAGCTAGAGGGTATAGCCCCAAAATAGTGCAGGCTGCTATGAAAAAATCCCAAGAAAAGGCCAGGGAGGATCTTCTAGTGTACAGATTTAAAAGGCCACAGTTGACTGTGCAGGACAAGATGCAACCGGTCAGGCTTATTTTAACATATTTAAAACAAGAAAACGAGTTAAGGAATATTATCAGACATAACTGGCACTTTATTCAGGATGCCCTTATGCCCTCAAACCCGGCAATATCCTTTAGAAGATCGAGGAGCATGGGAAATGCGTTGGCTAACAATGGTCAGGAGAACTTTCGGAAGGATACTTGGCTAACCACTAGAAAGAGATTTTTCAAATGCCTATCGTGCAGAGCATGCCAGTTTGGGAGCAATACAAAAACCTATACTACTGCCTTTTCCAGAACAGAGAGGGAAATTAAACAACATCTAACTTGCAAAACGGAATATTGCGTCTATGTTCTGGAATGCGATTGTCATCTAAAGTATATTGGCAGTACAAAGCTTGCAGTGCACAAGCGTATTCTGCAGCATCTAAGGGCAATATCTAATAAGGACCAGAGTTACCCGGTTGCGAGACATTTCCAGGCGATACATGACAGTAACCCACAGCATCTCCGCTACTTTGCCATTGAAGCCATACCATTGGCAAAAAGAGGCGGAGACAGAGAGGCCAAATTGCCCCGCCTGGAAACGAGCTATATTTTGGAATTTGACTCTAAGTCCCGGGGTGGGCTAAATGTAACAGAAGATCTTCACACATTTTTATGAGGACTTATCGATTTATGTTTAACTATTTGTAGCTCGAGTAGCAACCCATTTGATCATAACTCAGATGCAATGCACGATGATCCTAATATGTATAATACAAAGGTCATGAGGAATTGTTTTAGATTCAATACACTTAAAGGCCCTTTATGAAATGATATCTTTGTATATAACCTATACTTTTTAGATTTTGATAATTGGTTTTAGACAGGAGGGTAGTTTCTTATCTTTGTGTCTTTTAACTGATTATATTTAAATTGGGTCCCTGTGTACTTGACATTTATATCACTCCTTCACATGGTATCAAACAACAATTACGTTCACACGAAACTGCAGTCGCATAATAAGATTTGGTCCACACAGGCATATCTACATTTGAAAGGGTGTATATATGCCACAAACGTTTTGGCATTAGCACTTTATTGGCACAAGTCACTTTTTTCCAAGTACTGTAGCATATAGTCACTTTAAACAGTTTGGTTACCAATCTTTGAGGCAGGGAGGGTAAGAAAAAAGCTATTTTTTTAAAGTATGATAATAGCTTTAGCCATAAGAATTGACCAATGTACAATATGATATGGACCCTTATATGGTAATGGTAAACAAAGATACCACACCTTTTAGTCCTATGCCTCAATAACAAACCAGTGATTGACTAAAATGAACATATTTGGAGCTTTGGTAATTGGCCTGTCAACTATATATATGTTTTGGGAAAACTATTTTCCCTGGAACGATTTATCAGGACTATATGGGAAGATAAGTTTTTTCTTGTATATTTATATTTACTTCGAGGGAGCACGTTAAGTTGTAGACACTTTGAATGATTATATGTACTACCTATCAACAGTAGAAATGAGGTTAGGAATGCATTTATGCCTTCATTTTCGGTGATCGTCTTGAAATTTTAAGCCTCTAAAAAGTGAAAATATTTACAGTTGGTAAAAAAGCTTTTTTTCGTATTAGTATTTTACAAGTATATTTCTTCTATGTTCATGGATCTGTACATGCACTGGCACTTTAAATTCTGGGGTAGTTGCTAAGCGCAGTCATGTGATCAAGGCTGCCTGAACGGCCGAAACGCGTCGAGACAAACTGCTGAAATAAAGAACATTGCACCACTGATGGTCTGCACTCGTCATTTCTGCATAAAGCAGAGGGAAAGTGTCACGAGTTGGAGGTGATATATATATATACATATATATATATATATATATATATATATAAAATATTCATTGTTTATTTCAGATTAGCAATCCATGGAGCGTACATAAAAATACAAGTATCATAAATACTAAAAATCAGAACATTCTCATAAAATCACTTAAAACACTGATAGAATCGATTATGTCACAGTCCACCTGTACGCAGTGGTTCATGTCTTAGGTTCCAACAAAATGTAATTCTTTACAATATTAGTTAGAAACTGCTATTAAAATGTGAGAATAGCAGCATCCCAGACGGCGTTTTACACTGTATAAATGCTATGCCAGGAGTAAACTGATCACGCAAAGTAAGTCACTATTTTAAGTACACACAAAATCCTACAAGATTCCGGGATAATTCCCATGGTATTTGGATAGACTACCGCTAAATTCCAAACAGTCTTTCAGCTGATATTATGTGTATGTATTTTATATTTATATAAAAACGCAGCTATTCAGAACAACGATATTCAAATCTAATGAGAAAGATCAATGACAACAAAAACATTATAGTCAACAAAGCTGATAAGGGAGGTAATGTTGTGTTATGGTCCAGGGAAGCGTATTTGACAGAAGCAAATAAACATCTTAATGATACTTTGTGCTACAGAAAGGCCACTTTCAACGACCTGGCAACAACAAAAGATCAAGTATTTAAAGAACTATCACAATGGAAAAGGGAAGGTCTATTGAACAAAGATGAGTTTAATTTTTTAAAAACTGAATATCCCATTACTCCGACACTGTATTTTATACCCAAAATACACAAACAGACCAATCCGGTGCCTGGTCGCCCAATCATCTCGGCCCAGCGAGGTCTGCTGGAATCCATGTCTAAATACGTTGACTTTTACCTCCATGATTATGTGGAAGCTTTGCCCTCCTACATCAGAGACACTGGCCACTTCTTAAGTAAAATAAAAGAAATCACATGGGACACTGAATATTGCTTTATTGTTATGGACATTTGTTCCCTGTACACTAGCATCAATCATAAAGATGGGTTAAATGCGATACAAAGTTTTTTGTCCAACAGACAAATACAATTCAACCAGCACAACAACATTTTAGTGAGAATGATTGAAATATGCCTGACCAAAAATTATTTTCTTTTTAACAAAGAAATATACCAACAACTTAGGGGTGTGGCTATGGGGGCATGCTTTTCTCCCAGCTATGCATGTTTACATGTGGGTTGGTGGGAGAAGCATGTCCTCAGCCACACCCATAGGGACATCTTCACTAACAATATTGTCAGATGGTGGAGGTTTATAGATGATGTGTGTGTGGTTTGGAAGGGCTCTGAAGAATCCGCACGACACTTTGTTAGTGTTATCAATAACAACAATTTAAATCTACAATTTACAGCGAATATTAGCACAGAAAGGGTTGAATTTCTTGATGTAGAACTATATGTGAGCAACAATGTAATACACACCAAACTCCATAGGAAGGCAACAGCCGGAAATTCAACACTTCATGCAAGCAGTACACACCCACGACACCTAATCAGAAGTATCCCGTACGGTGAATTTTTAAGGATAAAAAGAATTTGTAGTAACGATGATGACTTAACAGTTTGCCTAGAAGACTCAATAAATAGATTCTTGGCCCGAGGGTATAGAATGGATGATTTACAGGTAGCTTTAAATAAAGTAAAGGGTTTGAACGATGATATTACAATATCCAATGATCAGGTTGAGGAAGCTTCCACTGAAGCCAACTACACTGAAGACAATAAACCAGTAGTTAGGCTAATAACGACTTTCAGCAGCCAAGAAAAACAAGTAAGAAGAATCATAAATAAAAATTGGCCTATTTTAAAATCTGATATCACCCTGGCACCTGAACTAAAAACTCATCCAGCTATCACATTTAGAAGGGCACCCTCTATGAGAGATGCCCTAGTTAAAACCAGCCCGGAAGTAAGCAATACGGGTAATTGGCTATCTAATAGAAAAGGCTTTTATAAATGTAGCTCTTGTAGGGCATGCAAGTTTGGAATTAGCAAACAAGAATATTCAGATGCCTTTTCCCCGATGCCCCTTAAAATTCGAGGCTTTTTCACATGCAAAACCGATTATGCTATCTATGTGTTAGAATGCACTTGCCATTTAAAATACATAGGTAGCACTAAACTACAAGTGTTTAATCGTATCTTGCAGCACTTACGTGCCATTGTGAATTCGGATGCTACATACCCTGTTGCGCGTCATTTTAAACTAGTACATCACAACAATCTGAAAGATCTTAGTTATTATGTAATAGACGCAGTTCCCAAATCAATAAGAGGAGGCAACAGGGAGAAAACTTTACGCCAATTAGAAAGCCAATATATTTTACAGTGTGATACCAAAATGCCCAATGGCCTTAACACTGGGGAAGATTTACACAACTTCCTATAAACTAGTGCTATCTGATGAAGTCCATTGAGACGTTTTTAGTCTTGTCTTTTTATCAATCTTTTATCCGATTTTTTACTGGTTTTATTGATTAACTTTTGATTAATTTTACCAGTATGATATCTGGGTTTTATTTGACATGACACTATAATAGGCGCTGTTTTTTCTAATGCATATCACAATTTCTTAAACCTTCTACCTAGTACCTTATGCGCTTGATTAGCTTATTAAGCTGTACTATTGGCTTTTGGATGAATTTGCTGAAGATGTCTAGTGTATCTATTCTATGCATTTAACACTTTGCTATTTAGGTTTTTCCTTCCAAATGCTGCTAACCAGTTTTTCGTTTTCGATCAGTTTACATACTAGTAAATACCTTTAGCTGACATAAAATATATTATATATTTTTTAGGTATTTTCATCTAAAGATTTTTGCAGTGATCAATGTATTTTTACCAGTATTACGTTTTTGTCTGCACACAAAAAAATTTTTTAGTCTGTTTTACACACTCTATGCTAGCGATCTATGGTTTTAATAGTGAACTGGCTAAGTATTTATTATTACTTATTTATCTAAGTTTTTGCACTGAGAAATATGCGATTTTGCACAAAGCTTTCTTAACCTTGCTCCTCAGGATTAAAGTAATTCAATGATTTTTACAGATAACATTGAGACTTATAATGCCAGATAGTCACTGGGCACTTGC
Source organism: Triturus cristatus (assembly GCF_964204655.1). Lineage (NCBI taxonomy): Eukaryota > Metazoa > Chordata > Amphibia > Caudata > Salamandridae > Triturus > Triturus cristatus. The sequence continues at coordinate 505,942,649 of NC_140582.1, forward strand.
CCTGCACTCGAAACTTTATCAAGTTTACAACTTAAGAAAGACAGTGTTAATTAACTTTATGGTTATTCACTGAATAACGTTTTGACATTGTCATGTGATCTTACATATTTATTTATTTTTTTTTTTAAATATGCATGTATGGCATTATTCATCATGTTATATGATACAAGGTTTCACTGAAATGATTTGTACTCATTGATGTTCCCATCGGGAGTCTGTTTTCTAGTTCCGTGATTGTTGTAGGAGGAGTTTGCTTTACTCAAAAAATGTATTTATTGCACTAATTGGTCTTGACACGTCATGTGATCAAGCCCGGTTGAATCCGGGCGAAACGCGTCATGTTGTTGTGAGGGAGGAATAAACCTGCACTTTGAAACTACTTACCTGCGTGGTGGTCCGTTCCTGGTTGTGTTTTTACACGACTTCCTATCCAAGGATTGTGGTTGCATATATATATATATATATATATATATGTATTTATTTAATTAATTGGAGTTTTATATTGGAGGGTACAGGGCATGCAAGACGTAAGGACTTCTCGTAGCATGTTGAAACAAAGGTTTAAGAGCTTACATCGTAATTGTGCAGCATTTCAGGAGCTTACATTCCCCCAAAGGGAGACATTTAAGAGCTTACCAAATGTATGACTTTGACTGTAATACGATGCACCATGGCAGGGACTGAAGCTCAGTAAAAACTTTGAAGTGATATCTTTTTATATTAGTTAATATCAGTAATCAAATTAGTTGTTAGAGACCTAAGGGCAGGTTTAAAATAAATTACTGAGCAGTGTTTGTGATGTACCAGCCCATTTAGACCACTATTCATCCATACTCGTATGTTTAAAAGGATGTCAAGATCTAGAGAACATAAACTGATATGACGTTGATGTACAGCAGATAGTCATCTGGGTTCAAGGTCATAGTTCTTACCCACTTTTTCTGGCAAAGCTCCAATAATTTTATTTAAAGTTTTTTAACAATAAAAGTGCCATCACTGACCCTCCAGATAATCTGCAGGTCATGAACATGTTAGGGCATGCTGCAGACGGCATTATTTCTGGAAGACTTTGTGTTACCAATACTTTAAATAAATACAAATTAACGTATTAGAAGTAGTTCAGAGAGAACGTGGTTTGAAACAGTGACCTACATGCATTGGAATTTGTGTGATTTTTAGGCCTGGTGCTAGTCGAGACTCTTTATTTTAGTAAAACTACATATATGTAATATATTCACTTATAGTGACTTTCAGCCAGGGCTCTTTTTCGATTTGGTCTGTTACATCATTCAAATTTATCTTCTGCCCTCTAGCAAGGATTACTACATTGAGTAACTTCATTGTGAGTGAAGACATTCTGCCCTTTCACAGGAAGCACATTGGTACACAAAGTAGTTCTATTCAGTGCCAGGGACTACTATCACAATGTGTGCTTTTGAGACCAATAGCTTTCCTTTTAGACCTTTTTATGTATTGGTAAGGGCCAGCAGCTGCCGCAACAAACAAACCAAGGCAAAACAAGCATTGACATAGCCAAAGGGTTTGCAGCCAACAGCAGACCTATTGTCTGTGCCAATGTTTGTCATACCCATGGCATTTAATGGATTGCTGCATTCACTTTTGGTGTAAGGAAATGCTCAAATCATACTTGTTCCACTTCACTGCCTCCCTCTGCCCCCTTGTTTGACAAAGTGTCAGGTAAACTCTCCAAGGGCTGCAGCCGTTGAATGTGCAAATTAAATGCAAGCATTTAAAAAAAAAAAAAAAGTACCTCTAATGCTACAGCCGAGTACAATTCCATTACGCAAGTACACAATACAGCAACGGCAGAGGTGAATTCAAGTGCTCACGCGCAAAAGTTGCACAAGTACATCGGGATCTAGAGTAGTGGAGATATTAGTTAGGACAGAGCTTCCCTTTATCCCAGGGGAATGGGTACGGAACCACTGTGAACATTCACAGAGGCCCTTGGGCTGGTAGATCTCTGGCGTGACCATAACCCTAAGATTTAGCAATTTACGTTCTATTCAGTGGCTCATGGGGGATACTCCTGCCTAGAGTACCTTCGGACACATTCCACAAACACGAGGTGGTTCAGAGGTGCGATCCACAGGACAGGAGGTATATCTGACACTCGCCTGTGGAGGTGCAACTACAGGCACCATCTAGAGACACCACACTTCCGCCCGGACCTGTGGCTCTTTAAAGATAGTAATCAATGAGAACTAGCTCTGGTTTAAATTGTTTGTATGTCTGCGGGTGGAAAAAAAAAAACATTAGGTTTTTTATGAAGGCCCTTACCCACCAACCTAGTTGGTGGCATGCTTCATCATTGGGCCCCACCCGAGGTACTGAGTGTACCTCAGGTGTGCTTCGATGCCAGATTACTGCGGAGCGGGTTTTTTTGGTTCGTGAGGGTGCTGTGAGTGTGCTCTGAGTGAGGTTTAAAATGCTGTCCTGGGTGTCCCAAAGACGGTTTTAATGGTGGGCCCCAGGCAGTCGATAAAAACAAAGGCTGTGGGACGTGCACGGTAGGCTTATGGCCTCCGACGTCCTGTGCGGTCAACTAGTTTCAGCCAGGCCTTTTCTTCTACTGGCTTTCGTCAGGACCTTATATGTGTGGGGTGTTACAGGGGTAGTTATGAGTTTGTCAGTGCCCTGTGTGTAAAGCACACGCTACGGTGCTTATATGTGCAAGAGGTGTTTCCTCTCGGGTTGTACACCTGATTGTAGCGAACAACTCAGCATGGAGCTCAGCCGGGGGCCAGGACCATGTGCACTTGCGCGATGTCGCTGGACCCTCAATGAACCTGTTGTCCGGGCAGAGACTCCGTGAGAAGAAAAAAAAGATAAACAGCTTAGAGACAAGATAAGAGAACGCATGGAGCAGTACTATCAAGACAAAGTAGGTAAGGTCGATTCAGCATGTGTACTATGGGAAGCATATAAGACAGTGATGCAGGGATATGTTCAGGCACTAGCGGGAGGGAAAAGAAAAGAACAAAGACTGATGTATGAAGCTCTGGAGCAGGTTTCTATGATGACAAAGGAGAACAAAGCCCCAGACATGCAGGTCAGACACTTAATCGGGATCAAACAATAAGACACAGGCCAGGGCGACTCAGAGAAGACTTTACGATGTTGGAGATAAGGCCAACAAATTGATGACCTGGCTTGAGAAAAGGGACAGGGAAAGGCACTGTGTTCTAGAGATCAGCACCCCCCAGGAGACGACACATAGAACAGGAAAGGAGATCGCAGCTGCATTTGCTGACCACTATGAGACACTATATACGGTGCCTAGAGTAGGATGAGGACAGACTGTACCGAAATCCTGAAGGACATTCGCCTCCCCGTACTATCGCCAGATGATTGCGAAGAGCTGTAAAAAGATATGATGGCCAAGGACATAGTATGTACCATTAGGGACCTGCAGGCAGGTAAGGCCATGGGGCCTAATGGCCTGACTGCTGAAATGTATAAGCTAGTGGCATCTGCAGTGGCACCGCATATGCTCAACATGTTTCAGAAGGCCTTGGAGCAGGGTTGCCTTCCAGAAGACCAAAGGATGGCCACAATTTTGGTCATTCCAAATAAGGATAAGCCCCCAGCAGACTGTAATTCGTATCGGCCAATTTCACTACTGAACATGGAGGTGAAGGTGTTGGCGAAGGCCATTGCGAATAAACTCAATGGGGCGATAGCTTCCATACTCTAACCCAACCAATCGGGCCTCATGCCCCGCAGGAGCACTAGGCTTAATTTGAGATGCTTATACAGCACCTTACACATCACTGCAGGAAAGATGGAAGAAGATGCAGTGTTGTGGTCACTGGACGCACGGATGGCGTTTGACAGCATCAAATGGTCGTACCTGGTCTTGGGATTGGAATGGATTGGATTAGGTCCAAGGTTCTGCACCTGAATTCAACTCCTGCACACAAACCCGTTGTCAAGGGTGAGAGTGAACAGGGTGGTCTCACAGCCTTTTGCACTACACAAGGGCACGAGGCAGGGATGCCCTCTTTCTCCTATGCTCTTTGCCCTGCCGCTGGATCCTCTGGCAGCATGCATCAGGAGTAACTCGTTAGTAAGGGGTATTGCGGGGGAGGAGACTGGTAAGCGACAATTTCGTTGTACGCCAATGATATATTGTTATACGTCACAAACCCCCGATCCACTGATGGTTGGATACTTCATATATTCCAGCTGTTTGGCAGCTACTGTGGCTGCCAGATTAATTGGGACAAGTCCCTCCTCTTCCTGTTGGTGGGAGACATCCCACTCCTTCCGCCCCATGGACAAACCCTATTGATTAAAAATAAGTTCAGGTATTTGGGAATAATGATATCAAGAAAGGACACTGAGTTTGTAGTTCCCGCAACTGGCCAGGCTACTCAGGGACATGACACACTGGAGACAATTGCCACCGTCACTAATGGGAAGAGCTGCCCTTTTTAAAATGATGGGACTGCCACGCTTATTGTACGTCTTACAGAACACGCGCTGTAAAGAACCGCCAGAATTTTTTCAGAAAGTAGACAGTGAATTACAGAAGCTCTTATGGGATGGAAGAAGTTCCAGGATAGCTCTACACAAGCTGCAGAGGGGAGTGTTTGTGGGGAGGCTGGCGATATCCTAAATTAGAAAATGCTACTGGGTGGCACAACTGGTCACAATCAATACCTGGAATTTTAGGGACGGGAGGAACCTGCATATAGAGTCGATCATCACTTGATGGAAGAAAGGGAATATCCTGCGGCGTTATAGAATAATAGAATAGGAGGATGGAAAATCAACTACCGCCACATACACAAACAGTAGTACGCATATGAAGGAAAGCTACAAATTTCTGAGTTGGGAGGGTAGGCTGAAGGAATGGACTCATCTGTGGGACAGTGACCTACTACATGAGGTAGGTGGGTTAAAGGACTGCGGTAAATGGGGACTCCTGGTGATTGATCACCTAGGAGATGTCGGGAGGGGACAAACACTTATTGTTTTTGAATGCCTGCAGGCAGAATATCAGATGCCTGACACGGAACAGTACCGTCACTTGCAATTGGGACACGTGCTGAGAGCGCAGGATACTGCTAGATCCAATGCCAAATAAAGCCACCTCCCTGAAATACAAAAAGATCATAGATAACACACCGAACCCAGTGGGTACCCTCCGAGAGGCGTGGGGTGCTGAGGTGGGTATACTGGAGGAAGACAATTGGGTGGAGGCAATGCAGTGTCCCAGGGAAGTAGCTGTAAGAGCATACTTTCGCCGTATACAAGTTTGCATTCTGCATAGATCATACACCTCCAGGGCTCTTATGCACCGAATAGGCCGCAGCAAAACTGACCACTGCATCAGGGATTGCCAGGACGTGGGCCCCTTCTTCCACACACTGTGGGCCTGCCCCAAAAACCAGCAAAACTGGAGAGAGAAAACACACGAAACTTAGGAGGTGGTGGGTCAGGATATCCCACTAGAAGGCAGATGGCACATACTATGTGTGTCAGGGGAGGAAATATGGACAAAATACTCAAAGATCTGGCTAATGATAGCAGATATAATCGTGAAAATGAATATAGCCAGAGCCTGGGGAACGATCAAACTCCCGGGTTTGCGGAGTGGGAGTTGTACCTCGATAGGTGCTGTGCAGCTGAAAAAGTAGTGTATCAGAGTCTGGGGATACCTGGGGAAATAGGAGAAGGTATAGGGTCACTAAGTGGGGTATAGGGGTTAGGGAGGACCTTACGGTCATACACGATTGGGTGGGAGGGGTAATGCCAGGGGGATTAACAATGCCATGGTATGACATTGAGGATGAAAATAACTACACTGTTTTCCTAATGGAATAACAGTGCTGAGTGTGTGTGAAGACACCGGAACCTTCACACTGAATGTTGGAATATCTTTGTGTAATTAAAGTGTGTTGCTAAGCTTTTGTTTAATAGAAATATATATTTTTTAAAGTTGCATGAACTGCTGCTATGCCTTGCACAGGGACGCTATGGCACACATACCTTTTTTCTTTTGCCCCACTTGCTGGGCTAATGGCTTGAAGGCAGTATATCTCAAAAGCTGATATGACCTTCAGAAGTGCGTTGGTGATCTTTCTTTAAAAGGCCACCTCCACTTCATTATGGATGCTGCATGCGGTCTGACAGAAATGTGCAAAAGTGATATGACGGCTCACTGTGGAGGCAGGTAACTGTAGCCAGAAAGGGCTTAATGGGGAGCAGCACAGAGGAACTCTTTTTTTATTTTTTAAAAATATTTATTTATTGTTGAGCTGAATTATAACAAAAGCCATACATCATCAAAAATCACAATGAATATAATTATATATAACGCTTAAATTCGAATACTTCTTCTTATCTTACACCAGAAATAAACCATTTTTAAAATGTCATCCTTTGCAGGCATAAAGCTATTGCCTAACCAAAGTGCAGATAAAAAAGTGCAGTTCTATCCATCCTTCCAAATACCAGATCAGCTTAACAAAAATAATAATATGAGTTTTTCCAAAACATTATACAGAGTCTGTTAATATAGTACATTCCAACAGAGATCCTAATTCATTGAAATATTGGGTCATTTTGATTATTCCCAACGAAGAAACACATTCGATGATTATAAAATATTGGGCAGATAGCTAACCCTAAAGTGCATATAAAGCCCCCAGTAACCCAAATCAACAGGCGTCCACTCTGCCCATACCATCTTATACATGATCAGACTCTTAATTTCATCTTAATACATAGAAGTCTAATTCATAACAGTTAGCTCGGCTATTCCATTATAATGCGTTCATTATTACCTCTTGTCCCGGGGCGATAGACCTTTTGAAGAAGCAGGAGTTTAACATCCCTCTTCAAGCTAAAGTGCTGTGCATTTAACTCCCCTAAAGTGCTTCTCTTATCTGTTTCCCAATAAAATTCATCCACGTTGTACTTCTGTGCCCCGGGACCCAGTTTCCATTTAGCTCTCCCTTCTCATTATACCTGCATATAAATAGCCATAAGATATTATCAAATGAAATAAAATGCAATGCTTTCAACAATTCCACCAATATCATAATTATATTGTCTAGGCTAAATTCATTACTTGATCTTCTACTTAGTCCATATATTTCCAAACTGCTGAAAATCTTTTTATAGCACCTACCCTTTTTGCATAAGCTTCCTCAAATGGTTTTGTGCATAGCATTTGTTTATGCCAGTCTAAATAAACTGGGACTTTAGTTGTACTCCAATTCTGAAGGATCAGTGATCGTGCCATTAAAGAGGATACTGCTATAAATGTTTCCTCTTCTTTAGAAATTGGAACATTTTGGGTCTGCCTTACTACCCCAAAAAGTGCTATCTCCACCTCTGGTTTTAATTTTCTGTATAGGCCACCACTGAGGGCAGAGAACACTTTCTCCCAAAACTGGGTTAAGAGCAGACAAGTAAGGAAAATATGGAGCCATCCCCCTGTCCCAGTTGATGGCAACGAAAGCACCTATCTTCTATTTCTGTATGCATCTTATGTAAAGCTCTTGGTGTATAGTAAGCAATCCAGCGGGATGAAAAAGACATTCTTTTAAAATTTGCCGCACTTAGGGCCATATGTATCAAACCCCCATTTTGCGAATCTCAATTTGCGATTTTTAGCGAATCGCAAGTTGAGAATCGCAAAACAGGACGTATATAAAAAAAAAATCGCAATTAAATAGCGATTCCGTAAAAATCGCTATTTATTTGCAAGATGTGAAATAGCGATTCCTTATCTGCAAAAATCGCAAAATTGCGAAATTAGCAAATTAGAGAATCGGAAACTCAGGTGCAGCAGGATGACATCACAACCAGGAAGTGTGACTACCCATGCTGCACCTGAGTTTCTGAAGCACTGTGTGAGAGAAGGAGTGGAGGTGAGGGAACTCTGCAGTCCAAGAACCAATGGCAGACACTGGAGACATGGCCAGCCAGGAGAAACAGCAGCAGGGGGAAACAGGCAGGAGGAGAAACATAAGTTTTCAGAAACTGAACTGGAGGTCCTGATACACGAAATGGTGGTAAGCCACAAACTGCTCTTTGGGAAGAAGTCCCTGCGGGTGCCGGAGACACTCAAGCGCCGGATCTGGTCAGACATCCAGCGCAAAGTCAATGCAGTAGGTGTCACCCACAGGAGCGTGGAAGATCTAAGAAAGCGCTGGTATGACATGCGCCAGCGCACCAAGGAGAATGTGGCTGCCAGGTTGGAGCAAGCAAAGAAGACTGGTGCTGGGCCCTCCACCGCCACTGACTCCACACCACTTGAGGAACTGGTTGAGGGGACCCTGCTACCAGAGAGTGTGATGGGCGTGTCCGACCTGGACAGCTCCGACCCCCGGCACCAAGACAAGGTAAGAAGCATGCCATCACCCTCCTGATACTCCCCAACTACCCCCACACACCCAGTAGCGACCCGTGGGCAGAATCAGACAAAAACTCCAGTGCAGGTACCCAAGCACACACAGCAATGCATTATGGGAGATGTAGTCACATGCACATTACAGTGGTGCATTTACGCCCAGCCAGTCCCTAACAGCATATGCACATCAGGAAAGGCAAAATACAGACTGACAGTACCCATGTAAATCCAAACAGTGAAATTTAATGCATGACAAGTGCAAGTCTGGACAGAAAATTAATGTATGCATTTACGTCCACAGCACCATCAGAAACACAGGAACTAGCCAGAGGAGGAGAGGACGAATCACAAAACACAGAGGCACCAGGGCAAGAGGAGGAAATGGAGGAGGAGGACAGCCCAGTAATCCCTCCAAGACGCCGCAGGCGTATTGTAGTGCCACCACTGCCCCCATTGGAGGATGAAGGCCAGGACACAGATGGTGATGTAATACCAGTCCCAGCGCAGCCGGAGCCACAACACTGTGCTGATCCTATCCCGCCAGTTCCAAGAAGGCGCAGGGCACGTCCATCCACCAGTGGAGCAGCCCCAAGAGAGGACACAGTCTTCGGCGGGCTGGAGGGCCAAATGTTGGCGTACAGCACCTGCACGCAAAAAAACATACGTGCATTACAGAGGAAGGTCAGGGCTGGCTTCATGGGCATGATGGGTGCCCTGGAGGCACTCTGTGCAGAACTGAGGGCAGATCGTGCAGCTAGGCACAGGGAGATGCAGCACCTAGACCTGTACACATGGGCAGTTAACCGGCTGGCCTCAGCAACAAATGTGCTGTCAAGGCGAAGCATATGCATGCAGCGTGAGGTGGCACACAACAGCCAGGACGTGGCAAGGGCCCTGGTACAGATCACATCTGCTGTGGATGAGCTGCGGGCAGCTCGCACTACAGGACCAGGAGCCCTCACTCCAACCGATGAGGATGCACAATCAGCCAGGAGCAGCATCACAACCCCCGCCCTCCCCGGAGAGGCGCCGTAATGGGCATCACAGCAGGGCTACTGGGACATGTGAGGAGGGCACTGTGCACACCCTGTCAGGGGCTCTGGCACGACAGCACCGCACTTGAGGTGTACTAAGTTGGACCAGGAGTTGGGTGCCTCGACACAGTTCACATGGACACTTGCCCTGGATTGTGCTATCGCACTGTGAAAATAACACACTTGACACATTTGACTATACATTGTTGGGAACACAGGCTGTGTGCCATCATTTCTCCTGAATTAAGGAAATAAAACACTGCCTCCCAACTGATATTTAGCATTGTGTCATATATTCTTACCTAGAAATAGTTGCACATAATCTCATCCCGCCTCTGGCGCCCAGCAGCTGCACCAACAACACCGGCTGGCATGCGTCCTAGCGCTGGCCCCTCATCATCGGATGAAGACGATTCACGGAGCTCCACTGGGGTGCCTTTCCTGGTGGCGATGTTGTGCAGCATGGCACATGCTACCACTATCTTGCAACAGGTCTGGGGGCTGTATTGTAGTGTCCCTCCACTCTTATGTAGGCATCTGAATCTGCTCTTGAGTATCCTGAAGGTCCGCTCAATGGTACTTCTGGTTGCTGTGTGGGCACTGTTGTACCTCCGCTCCCCAGCGTTGGCAGGATTCAGGTAGGGAGTCAGAATGAAGTCACGGACCGCATACACACTGTCACCTGTGGGGTGGGAGGAATATGGTTAAACACTGTCCTGACAATGCTATCCTTTACTTGTGTGTCCTTTGTACAAATGCATTTACCTAGTAGGTATCCTCACCAAACTCCCCACTTGCGAGTCGACGTTGTATCCCACTGTGGCGGAAGATGAATGCGTCGTGCGTCCTTCCCGGGGATTTTGCGACTATGTCGGTGATGATGTGCTTGGCATTACACACCACCTGTATGTTCAGGGAATGGTAGGATTTGCGATTCCTGAACACATACTCATTCTGGGAAGGGGGGATATTGCGCCATGTGTCCCATCTATGCATCCAATGACGTGGGGAAATTGGGCTATTTGATAGAACTGCTGCTTGGTCTGGGCTAGTGCCTGTGGTTTGCTTGGGAAGTGGATGTGGTAATGCAGCCTCTGGAGCATGGCATCAAGGAACGCGTGGAAAAAGCGCGAGAGTGCACTCTGTGAGACCCCTCCTGCTGAGGCTATCACCCCCTGGAAGCTACCTGATGCCAAGAGATGCAGTGAACACAGGACCTGTATGTGGGTGAGGATGGTGTGTGTCCTCTGTGTGTGGTGTTCAAGGATAGGTTTGAGCTCTTCAATTAAATCAAAGATGCTCTCTTCATCCAGCCTGTAGTTTGTATGGGTCTCCTCCGCAGTGCGCTGGAACAGGGTTAAGCGCGCACAAAAGATCCTCTCCTGGCGTCTCCTCCTCTGTGCAGCAGCTCTGATTCGCAGCCTCCTGGTTATCACATACAACCCAGCCATTGTGGAAAAATCTGTTGCATTGTGGGCCTCCTTAAATAGTTTGCACCTGGTTACCACCTGCTCAGATTCTCTAAATTGCGAATATGATGAAATCGCAATTTGCGATTTTTTCATACATTTCATAGCAATTACCAATATTTCGAATTTTCAAATTGCGATTTTCGCAAGGAGCCAATCGCAATTTTTGTATTCGCAACAATATTCGCAGATTTTCTGTTTCACAGTGTGATTAATCACTATTTTAGCGATTCCTTATATTTGCGATGCGATAATTTCTCATACATCGCGGTTAGCGAAATTTTAGTCGCAAACGCTGTTTTTTGCGATTTGCAGCATTTGCGAGTAAAATTTTGCTTCATATATATGGCCCTTAATGCCTTATTGCCATGCAGCGAAATTGTATCTAAAAAGGTTATGGCTATAGAACATTCCCTTTGTACCCGTTTCCACCCCCCCTTAGCTTAGTTCTGTAGAGGGCTGCCAGTACGGGCACTAAAGCGGAACTAGATGGGGAGCAGTATTTTTTCTAAAGTAGCATAATCTGAAAAAACCTTTTAAAAAGGGCTTGCACCTCGTTCCACACCTAGCCTGAATCTCCTGCCATTTTAGGTACCTCCCCACAACTATAAAATGGCCGAGTTCTCTGAAACCATTACTTTCCCAAAATCTTATCTGGCTATTCTGCATATACAGACCCACATTTTTACAATCTGTAAGCTTCAAATACTTATATCCCGCTGTCTGAGTATTCAAAGAATAAAATGACCATAGCCTGACCCCAAACTCCTGTAGTGTCTTGTATCTAGTTTTCTGTGGGAGCCTGGCGGTCTTGATAAAAAACAGAATCTGAGATTCTGCTTCCTGCACCATTTTATCCAAAAAAAAACTATCAAGCGATTCCTTGCCACCTGGCATACGAGCCATTATATCCAAGAAAGTAGCTTCATAATAAATTCGAACTTGGGGGAGTGCCAGCCCCCCTTGACTAATGTTGAGTTGAAGTACTGACAATTTTAACCTTGATGCCTTTTTCCTCCAGATAAATTGACAAAACATTGCTCCCAACTCCTTAAAATATTACATATTTAATTAATACTTATCGGTACATTTGTGAAAAGAAAAATTAATTGTAAAATTGACATTTTTATAAGAGCAACCCGACCAATTAATGTAAGCGAGAGAAGTGTCCATCTATCTAAAACATTTCTAATCTTAATAACCATCGCTCCGTAATTCAATTAAAAAAGTTCCTTATAACGATTTGTAACATATAGCCCCAGGTATCGAATAGGCTCTGGGGAGCAGGCTTGCCATTGAAGATAAGATAGAAGAATTTGGGAGCCTGCATTGAGTTGCAGGATTTCGGTTTTATGATGAATGATTTCGTATCCCCCTGTAGATTCAAACTGCGCAAACTCTATCAACATTATTTTTATATTATGTCCCTCAGGTCTGAGATAGAGAGTTATATCATCTGCGAATAGTTTTAATTTGTGCGTACCCTCTAATGGTGCCTCTATCTCCTAATCCTAGCAGCGAGCGGTTCTATAAAAAAGGTAAACAATGCAGTGGAAAGGGGACAGCCCGGGCGAGTTCCTCGCTTCATATCAACCTTCCCTGCTAAACGAGAATTTATAAAAACTTGAGCCTGGGCCCCTTGATATGTTTCCTAGCATTTGAATTGTTTGTATTGGGAACCCCAACCTTCTAAGAACATAAAAAAGAACCTCCAAGTTAACTGGATCAAATGCTTTTTCAGCGTCGACCATCATTATTAAAACAGGAAGTTTGTTGGTGTTAGAAAAATCAAGTGCTTGAACTAAAAACACATTGTTTGATGACATATATCTTCCTGAGACAAAGCCCGTCTGATCCTTGTGGATCACCTTCCGCGCTACTGGAGAAAAACGGTTCGCCCAAATTTTCATTAATATCTTATAGTCAACATTCAGCAAGCTAATCGGCCTGTATGAGTTAACTTTTTTAGGGCTCTTATCTTTTTTAACGAAGCTAACTTTAGTAGATTCTTTGAAAATAGATGGAACTTCACACCCCATAGTTGAAAAGCTCTACCAAAAAAGGTTCTAATTTCTCTGAAAATACTTTATAAAACTCGGTTGGAAGGCCATCGTTGCCTGAGGCCTTCCCACCAGACATTGAGGCTAGGGCACTCTTAATTTTTGTTATTGTAATTTCAGTACTTATTTCCTCTGTCTGCCTAATTGTCAGCTGCAGAAGTTTGATACCTTCAAAATGTTGACTTATAGCCTTGTTTGAAGCTGTACACTTTGTTGCATATAGATTGTGGTAGTGGTCTAAAAACATTTTTGCAATATTTTCCTTGTTGGTAACCAAAACCCCTGACTCTGGATCCTCCAATTCTGTTATTACTGCGGCCTCCTACTTAACTCTGCTTGACCAAGCGAGCAATTTCCCCACCATCTGACTCTCTTCGTATATGCGCTGCTGGAACGTCCGTGAACCATCTTTCTCTTCGAGAATAAAACATTCTCTTAACTTCTGCTTACCTTTAATTAATTGTTCCTCAGCTACAGAGCACGGTCTTAAACCGCTATGTCTACACATTGAAGCAGTATCAACTGCCTGTTGTAATTAAGCTATTCATGCCCTCCGAGCTTTAGACTGCGAGGCCGAAAAATCCAGCATTTGTCCCAGTAATGTGACCTCAAAGTCCCCCTAGACCGAAAATAGAGCTGCTTTACCCTAATTCTCCTGGAAGAATGTTGTTATCCATTTTTTCATATCCTCCACCCATTGGGGATTCGAGAGGAGGAGACAATCCAACTGCCACCTGAACTTCTCCCTCCTTGTTGTCTCAGTTATAATCTCAATTATTACCAATGAGTGGTCTGAGAATTAATTGGCCCTAATTTCAGCGCTTAAACAATTAATATATCTAGGGATAAGAAAGAAATCAATACGAGAATCTGTCTGAAATCGACGAGAGTAACAAGTAAATTGTGAAATATCTCGATGAGCCCTATGCCATGGGTCCATTGAATGATGATCCTGTTTTATACAATCCAATACATTTTTAGTCTTAGGCTTCTTTTGTTTTTTTGTTTTATTAGTGGTATCCCTTTTCAAGTCTTGAATAAAGTTAAAATCACCACCTAGGATTATAGGACCCGCTATCCCTCTTACCAACTCACTAATCCTCATGAGGGCTTTAGGATCATTTTCTAACAGAGTGTAGTAAATTAAAAAAATTAAAGAAGTTCCCATTCACTCTGGCAGTAACCCAAATCCACCACCCTTGGGGGACTCTCAAAACTTGAGCTCTCCCAATCAATCCCTTGCCCAAAGTAGATGGCTACCCCCCTTACTGCTAACCCAGAAGAGGCAAAGAACACCTTTGAATATTGTTTGGGGATAAAAAGTATAGATGTTTGTTTTTAAATGGTTTTCCTGAAGATATAACATCTGAGGAGAAAAGGAAGTTAGTCATCTAATCAATCCACCATATTTTTACTTATTGGACACTCCATTTACATTGATCGAGATAATCCTTACTTTAAGATCAATTTCGCCTCAAGGGTAAAACCAGTAACTAATACATTTTTAACTTGTAAGGTCGCCAAAAAAAATAGATGTTTCTCACCTCATGACTGCTCTTTCCTCTAAAATTCTGTTTTTTTCCATTCTTACTGGCAGACCTTCCCCCATCCTGCCCAACCCTCACCAACTCCCCATGTTCCCTCCTTCCCTGGCAATTGGGGAATAGCCCACCATACCCCGAGTTACTTCTAAGCTGGGTGCCATGGTATTGCACCCAAAAGTGACCTGCCCCCCCCCCTCATCTCATCAAATCAGAAAAAAGCCAATCCAACATAAAATAAACAACCATCCCCAATTCTCTCTCCTTTACCTACCTTTCAGTAGTACTTTTCTGTAGCAGTTCCTGAGCCTCAACGAGATTTGCGAACATATGAAATTTCCCTTGCACCAAGACTCGTAGCTTAGATTGCTGAGCTATAGCCGCCTTAGTCCCCTGTGCCTTAAACAAGTACAGAAGTGTAACAAATTCCTTCTGATGATGAGCTGCTGCTGCAGACATATCAAAAATGTGGCAGCTAGGAACTTCATGAGTTGAAAATTGTATCTTTTGGATGGCCCTGGTCAGTATCTGTTCTTTGACCTGAAAATCTGCGAAGTTCACTAGGATTGTTCACGGCAACTTTGAGTTCAAATATGGCTGGGCTAGGATCCTTTGTGCCCTCGTAATAGTAAGATCTCCTGAGAATTTGGGCAACACATTGTCCTTGATAAATGTCTCGACCCATTGATGCACTTGTGATCCTTCACAACCTTCTGAAACCCCAACCAGCAGCAGGTTGGAGAGTCGAGAGTGATTTTCCAGCTATTCCAGCTTACTTTTAAGTAATTTTTCTGTTTTTTATCCAAAGTAGCCTAGTACTGCATTGTGGTCACCTGATCTTCAAGCTGGGACATCCGGGATTCAGCCTCTTGCATTCTTGCCAGATAGCTACCACATGCTTCTTTGATTTTTGACAAGCGAAGATATAATGCTGCTATCTTGCTTGCTTGCATTGCTTTAAGCTCACGTATCTCATCCCAGATATGATTTAGCATGGTTTTAATTACATATTAGATACGCCCCCTTCCTCTGACATCTGTTTTCCTAAGGGTTCCTCTGATGTTAGCCAAGTCTGATCTTGCTGTCCTGCTTCTGGGATTTTACCCAAGATGGAGGATAGAGGCTGACCGTCCATTAAGACCCCCTTCTGCTATTCTAGGGGCTGAAGAGGCCCCTTTTCTTTTTCCAATACAAACTGAGGCAAAGTAGCTTAAACACCTTGTGGCATGCTCGCTTGCATATTACTGACGGGCTCTTGCTCTTGAGGTTGAGCAAGCAATGAGGATATTTTAGTTTTAAAAAATAATGGGCATTCCTTATTTTTCACTTGAAATAAACTAGAGGAACCCTTTCTTTGAGTTTTCTTGATTCAACCTCTCCTCTATATTTCCTGTTATCCATCTGCCTTCGCTAGAAATATACACTTTACCGGCTAAGCCAAATTGAGCCAGGGGTAACCCCTCAGCACCTAATTCCTCAGGCGGCCTTCCCTGCTGGGGAGATTCCAAAGCTTGATCACCTTTTAACCCCCACTCCGTGATCCACCACATCCTCTTCTGAGCTCAGAGGGCTTGATACTGGGGCTGACCCTTGGTGAGCTTTTTGCGACCGTTCGTCTCTTGCTGCTGCTGCTGTCTTCATCTGTTCGAGTTTTAGATTCAAAATCCGCATTTGAGTCAACATGAGCCATTACATTGGCAATCTTTAAATGCTTCCCCATCATGACAAGGGCCAGAAAGCCAAACCACAATGGTTTTTTTCCTTATAAGGAAGATAGCTGCCCCAATAGCTTCCAGATATGCAAAGTTATATGCAAAATTATATGCCTGCTTCTTTTACTGCTTTCTCAATAATTCTCAAATTCAACCCTTCAACGAACACCAAAGGGCTAGATAATAGGTTGCTGCTGCTCAAAAAAATAAAAACAGTACTACCTACCTAAAACTGAGTAAACGAATATGTATATATACAAATATATTCGTTTATGTGGTGGGAGGCGAGATCGCTCCAAAGATACTTGGATGTAGGGAGAATCCCTAGGGGCCTCCGCATTGTGATCGCCCCCAGCTACGAAGGACCCAACCCACTCATGATGGCAGAGTGGGCTGAGTGTAATCTGGAGTCTTCTCGCAGACTGGTTTTGATACTAGTTAAATATGTGGAGATCGACAGAACTGACTTACAAACTAAAATAGAAGCACTCAAGAGTGAAATTAAGCAGCAAGGGGATGCCCAAATTAGACTTAAATTGCACGAAGAAATGTCAGCAAGATTACATAAAGAAGAGGAAAAAATAAAAGCAAGAAAAACATACAAATTTAAAAGGGACCGAGATGACTATGCAAATGGCCAAATCTTTACATTTGCAAGGCGGTATGATTCAATGAGAACTGCAACCGCTAACAAACGCCTGCAAAGTCGCAATCAAACAGATAGGGGGCAACAACCTATTGAATCTACTTCTGTGTCAGATCTTAGCTCTGCCCCCGGAAGAGAGTCCAAAGCTGAGAATGCAAGATCTAGACCAGAACTCAGTAATATAAAACTCACTTTTGGGGAAGAATTGGTTATTTTACATCGGAGCAAAAAAGATACATTGACATCTCGCAATAATGGGCCCGCCACAACAGGGACTACCGGAGGAGAAGGGGGAGAAGGCAGGCCTGCAGGAACAGGAGAGAATGTGAAGCAATGGGGTCGGGGGAGAGGGGTACGCAAGTAGACGGTATCCCAAGCAATTCCAAGCCCAATAAAATGAATTCCATCAGTGTACAAGAGTCGGACACGATTGTGAACTAGGCAAACATAAATTTGACAGTAGCGGAACAGCAGCTCCTTTCCCTAGGATTGTCCTACTGCCCTGAATCAAATTTTAATTATACTCCAACAAGGGCTGATATATATATAAGTGTATTAGGAAACTTAAACTTGAAAAATACCATCAATTACGAGGCAATCATAATGATTTCGGGAATACCATACAGCATATCATCGGTATAGATTCTCCCAGTCTAACTGTATCAGACTTTGATCTACTACAGGATTTACAACACTTGGAAAGAGGTGTCGGGGCTACAACAATCATCAGTGGGACCCAAATTGATTCATCAGACCCTATTCGACAGTAACATCTGGCATTGGAAACATGTACTAAACTATCTACTCCCTTCAAAACAAAATCAAAGTTTGTACCTATCATGGCTAGAGACTCCATTGATGCTTTTAATGAACAGATTGTGGCACAAATCAAGAAGTTAAACATCACCTTCAATAAAACACAAATGAAAATTACCAACCAAGAGAGAAAATACTATCAACTAATTGCTAAATTGAGGAAAGAAAATAAAGTGGTAATCCGCAATTCTGATAAGAGCGGAAATGTTGTTTTATGGCCTTTAAAGGAATATTTGAATGAAGAATACAGCCAGTTAAATGACAAGGAATGTTACAGGATAAGCTACCCACTTATATTAAAAAACTACCCAGGAACTTTTTTTCTCTCACAACTTCTTGCCTGGAAAAGTATGGGCGTCTTAAGCTGGGAAGAGTTTAAGTATCTCAAGAAAGAACATCCAACAATCCCGGTGATCTATTTTATCCCAAAAGTACATGAAAACATTCATAGACCACCGGGGAGACCTATTATTGCAGCCTGTGATGGCCCCCTCGAGAACGTATCTAGATACATTGATTTTTTTCTGCAAGAGTATGTAAAGGAATTCAAGTCCTATGTACAGGATACAGGTGATTTTTTAAGAAAGATCAAACATATCCAATGGAAGTCAGAATATTTGCTTAAAGCTCTGGATGTATCCTCTTTATATGCATGTATTAGAAACAAGGATGGGATGCGAGCTATAGAATATTTCCTATCAAACAGACCTATCGAGTATGCACAACACACTAAAATGCTTCTCAATATGTTGCTCTTTTGTCTAGAGAATAACTTATTCCTGTTTAACAGCCAAATGTATGAACAAATACAGGGAGTGGCGATGGGGGCCAGCTTCTCCCCCAGCTATGCCTGTTTATTTATGGGCTGGTGGGAGGAGCTGGTCCTCATGCAACAATACAAGCAAACATACACAACTAATGTTATAACATGGCTGCGATTTATAGATGATTTATTTATAGTATGGAATGGTGATGAACAGAGTGCCATGGATTTTATTGCACAGATTAATAACAATGAAATCAATTTACATTTTACCTCAACTTTAAGCAAGGACACCGTGACATTTTTAGATGTACAGATTGAAGAGATCAATAATTGTATGTCCACTACTTTGTTCAGAAAACCAACAGCAGGTAACACGTTGCTACATGCTTGTAGTGCGCATCCTCCCCATCCGATTAAAAGCATCCCCTATGGGGAAATGCTTCGCATTAGACGCATTTGTATTCAATGAAGAGGACACTAGCAGAAAGCAAGCAGAAAGCCGGGCTCGCTTCCTGGCCAGGGGATATAGGTCAGAGATAGTGAACGCAGCAATTAGAAGGTCCAAAGAGCAAGCTAGAGAAGATTTACTGCAACACAAAGGAATCAATAGTAGTGAGACTAGCAAAGCGCATGATGAGGCCCAACAACCTACTAGGCTTATTTTATCTTTTTCCAGGCAGAAAGACAACTCTGGTCGATAGTCAGACGCAACTGGCCTATAGTACGAGATGACCCAGTGATAGGCAAGTTCTTGCCATCCAGTCCAGCAATCACATTCAGAAAAACTATAAGTATGAGTAATATGCTGGTCAAAAGCAGCCCAGATGATCAGGGCATAGACATGTGGCTCACGCTTAGAAAGGGATTTTTTTAAGTGCTCCACATGCAAAGCATGTCAATATTGCATGAATACAACTTCGTACACAACTGCTTTCAATAGTAAAGTGCAGGATATCAAACAGCATTTGACCTGTAAAACGGAGTATGCTGTGTATATACTAGAATGCAGTTGTAATCTTAAATACATCGGCAGTACAAAGTTGGCTGTACATAAAAGAATCTTTTAGCATATACGGCCCATCTCCAACAATGATGCCAACTATCCGGTGGCAAGACATTTTAAAACGTGCTACAACAGCAATCTTAGGAACCTCAAATATTATGTTATAGACGCTGTTCCGCCTCAGAAAAGAGGTGGAGACCGTGAAGCCAAACTGAGACGCCTGGAAACTAGTTATATTTTACAGTTTGATTCTAAGCAGCCAGGGGGCCTCAACACCAGCTTAGACTTATACACATATTTATGATACACTAGCTGATAACATCTACACATGATACAGGAAACAATCTATGCAATGTGGTTTACAATATGTCCACATATTTTTATGGTGCAGATGTCATTATGCAACAAGACATGACATTTGCTTTCATGGGGTCGCGGTAATGATATATTTCAATATCTCATATGTATACATATTTACTCATGAAATTATCTTCGTGCATATACAGTGCTAGAAGTTATTTAAGTGGTTTTAGGATTTTAGTCATGTACATATATATATATATATATATAATCTACTGGCGGTCGCCAGTGGATAGTTATAGTTAGGACCGGGTTTCCATAGGGAATCTCAAAATTCTATTTTGAATAACTTTGGCGCCGGTTGACGAATCCTCGCGCAATTTTCAAAACTAATGGGGTGCTCCGCTCAGCTCCTACCCTGAAAGTCTCGAGGGGATTCGTCAAGTGGGGTCCGAGAAAAAAGGGGGGTCCCAAAACGCGTTTTCTCCATGCATTTTCCCATAGGACCTTTAGTCGAAGGTACAGCCCGAACGGCTGAACAGAATTACTTGAAATTTGGCAGAGGTAGTCCTCAGGTCAGGGATGTGCCTTTTGCATATATGGAGTCAATCTGTTCAGTAGTTCCTGAGAAAATTGCAGTGAAAAGCACATACATATCTATAGCCGCGCACGGTGTCGTGCGCGAGCGTAATTCTGATTGGTGGATTCATGACAGTCAACATTCGAATCGGTCGAAATCAGGAAGTGTCGACCGCCATTTTGTGTGTTGTGTGTGTGACAGGGAAAAAGAAAGGTGGAGCACGTGAAAAGGGGGCAGGGTAGAGAGTTCCTGACCCCCTAGCCTTTGTCAGGGGGTCCCTGAAGGACCCCGAAGGGTGAAAAAAACATTTTATTTTTTTTCAAAAAATCGCGGGGTGCGCGCACCCTCCAGCTGCCATTTTGAGTTTTAGAGGCAGAAGAGAGCTAAAAACACAAGTGGAGAACGTGAAAAGGGGGCAGGGTAGAGAGTCCCTGACCCCCTCAGGGGGACCATGAAAGACCCCTTAGGTCACAAAAAAAAAAATATAAAAAAATATCGCGCGTACGGTGCGCGCACGGTGGCAAAAAAAAAATAGATTAAAAAAACAAGTTTAAGTGTTTAGATGTTGGTTGGCTCTAAAAAGAGCCGTTGTGTTCATTGAGTGTTTTTTTGTACCTACAAGTAAGTACCGATGCAGAGTCTAAAGTTCAATAGGAAGACTCTGTTGCCTTCATCTGTGAAATGAACACCGTCTCCTCTATAAATGCCTTGCATGTTGTTACGCAAGTTGTTGTGGTATATAGAACCCATACCATAGTCTCTGAGGAAAGCAGAAACAGACTTATTGACGTGCTTTCTTGCTTTGTCAATCTGCGGACAATATTGGTTGGACCAGTTCCACTTTTGCCTTTGGCATATATTAGAATATACAAAGGTAGTTTGTGGAAAAAGTGACATCAATTGCACAAAGGTGTCCTTAACAAGCATTTCCAGACCTACCCCAGTTAAAGTGCCTATGTCATTTCCACCACAGTGCACAATTATAAGGTCAGGCTGTGGGAGATGTAGAAAAGTTTTCACCAAAGGCATTAATTGGTGCCACTTTAACCTTCTCTGACCAATCCATTTAATGTCTACATTTGGCAAAGCAAGGTCTTTGAAAATACCTCTTTTTTCTGCATACTTTTCACTCCAGAAGACATAGCTATGACCTACAATCCACACTGTGAACATCTTTCAAGGAGATCTGGATGCATTCAGAAAGTGTCTTTCAGTAGAATGGCAATATGAAAAGAAAGATAGTTGTAAAATGGAGGCTTACATACTTTTTTTAAATAAAAAGAGCTCATTGGCTGTTTTAGACCATTCTACACTAAAAACGATGCTGTATGTTTAAATTTTTAAAAGCATGTTTTGTATTGGTTCAGAAAAATGTGTTCCCACAGAAGATTACTTTGGATATGCTGTTAGGTTTGAAAAGTCAAGCACTCTTGCTCTTTGGATTAGAAACATTGTGTGCTGAACTTCTGACCTCTCTGCTCACACCAGTGTTCCATGACCTGTTGCTATGGTAGGAGGCAGAAGTCATGTTGGGGGTAGGGATCATTTGGAAAGGGTTGACATTTGCAACCAATAGAAATGTGTGTTTCCATTTGAAAAAATGTGGGAAGCACTGTGATTTGAAGTTAACATGTATATGTGTGAAAAGAGAGAGGGAAACATTGCCATTTACTGGTTCTGCTGAGAGGTGTACAGTTCAGAGATTCTGGCTCTGATAATCTGTTGTGTGAGTGCCACATTTCTTTCTCAACTAACTACTTTTAAAGGTGAGTTATGAATTTGAGAGGGGATGTATGTGGTACATTTTGATATAAAAAATGTAAATGAGATTCTTGTTTTAAAGTTGTGTTTTACATTTTATGTTTTGGAAGATATTTAACTGCCTTGAACTTGTCAGATATTATGGAGTCTGTCTTCACCATAAGTAAAGGTGTACTGGTATCACCCAGGAATATTGTTTTCTGTCTAGAATCACACCATGAGTCTGTGTGCACAAAGGAAATGTTGGCAGATATTTAATTCGTGTTGGTCTGGTTCTGTAAGACTTGCATTCGTAGGAAAGGGGCAGCTTGTTTTGTTGAAGTGTGATGGCTAGCATTCAGCACAAATCAATATTTCACAAATGAGAGGGAAGTGCTAACACATTTGCAAACAACAGGGTAGATTTTCCTTCCACTCCTGCAATGGGTGAGGTAGTTCCTATGTATTACAAACTGCAATTAAAACTTATCACACATGTACTCTTACATACATCTCTGCAGTCTTCATGCAGTTGTGCAAGTGTCCATGCAGATCTCTCTTGCACCTGACAATACACAGTCTCCAGAAGCATGCTCTTATCACACAGGCAGTAGCTTCTCCTGCACTCCCATGCTAAGTATTCAGCACTGTGTGGTATTTTAGATAGTAGTGTGTAACGCTACCACATTCAACATCACCAAGGCTCATTTCCTTTGCTCTAGTCTAATCACTCATCCAGGTTCCACATGCTCATGCTCTCAAGTAGCTGTTAGGACATGTGCTCTTTTCTGCCTCTCTAAACTATAAGGAAAATGTGTCAGGCTGTTACAATTATTATCACTTGCAAAACCACAGTAGTAAATGTGCTTTGAAATTGCCGATCAAAAATCGTTTTCTGCCTAGAATCACACCATGAGTCTGTGTGCACACAGGAATTTGTTGTCAGAGATTTAATTTGTGTTGGTCAGGTTCTGTAAGACTTGCATTCGTAGGAAAGGGGCAGCTTGTTTTCTTGAACTGTGATGGCTAGCATTCAGCACAAATCAATATCTCACAAAAGAGAGGCAAATGCTAACACATTTGAAAACAACAGGGTAGATTTTCCTTACACTCCTGCAATGGGTGAGGTAGATCCTACATGTTCAAAACTCAAATTAACCCTTACCCCACATGTACTCTTACATACATCTCTGCAGTCTTCATGCAGTTCTGCAAGCGTCCATGCAGATCTCTCTTGCACCTGACAATACACAGTCTCCAGAAACATACTTTTAGCACACAGGCAGCTGCTTCTCCTGCACTCCCATGCTAAGTATACAGCACTGTGTGGTATTTCAGATAGTAGTGTGTAACGCTATGACATTCAACATCATCAAGGCTAATTTCTTTTGCTCTAGTCTAATCACTCACCCAGGTTCCACATGCTCATGCTCTCAAGTAGCTGTTAGGACATGTGCTCTTTTCTGTCTCTCTAAACAATAAGGTAAATGTGTCAGGCTGTAACAGTAATTATCACTTGCAAAACCACAGTGGTAAATGTGCTTTGAAATTGCCAATGAAAAATCGTTTTCTGCCTAGAATCACACCATGAGTCTGTGTGCACACACAAATTGTTGTCAGACATTTAATTCGTGTTGGTCTGGTTCTGTAAGACTTGCATTCGCAGGAAAGGGGCAGCTGGTTTTCTTGAACTGTGATGGCTAGCATTCAGCACAAATCAATTTCTCACAAAAGAGAGGCAAATGCTAACACATTTGAAATCAACATGGTAGATTTTCCTTACACTCCTGCCATGGGTGAGGTAGATCCTACATGTTCAAAACTGCAATTAACCCTTACCCCACATGTACTCTTACATACATCTGTGCAGTCTTCATGTAGTTGTGCAAGCGTCCATGCAGATCTCTTTTGCACCTGACAATACACAGTCTCCAGAAACACATTCTTAGCACACAGGCAGTAGCTTCTCCTGCAGTCCCATGCTTACTATTCAGCACTGTATGGTATTTTAGATAGTAGTGTGTAACGCTACCACATTCAACGTCACCAAGGCTCATTTCCTTTGCTCTAGTCTAATCACTCACCCAGGTTCCACTTGCTCATGCTCTCAAGTAGCTGTTAGGACATGTGCTCTTTTCTGCCTCTCTAAACTATAAGGAAAATGTGTCAGGCTGTTACAATAATTATCACTTGCAAAACCACAGTAGTAAATGTGCTTTGAAATTGCCAATCAAAAATCGTTTTCTGCGTAGAATCACACCATGAGTCGAGTCTGTGTGCACACAGGAATTTGTTGTCAGAGATTTAATTTATGTTGGTCTGGTTCTGTAAGACTTGCATTCGCAGGAAAGGGTCAGCTTGTTTTCTTGTACTGTGATGGCTAGCATTCAGCACAAATCAATATCTCACAAATGAGAGGCAAATGCTAACATATTTGAAAACAACAGGGTAGATTTTCCTTATACTCCTGCAATGGGTGAGGTAGATCCTACGTGTTCAAAACTCCAATTAACCCTTACCCCACATGTACTCTTACATACATCTGTGCAGTCTTCATGCAGTTCTGCAAGCGTCCATGCAGATCTCTCTTGCACCTGACAATACACAGTGTCCAGAAACATACTTAAACACACAGGCAGTTGCTTCTCCTGCACTCCCATGCTAAGTATTCAGCACTGTGTGGTATTTCAGATAGTAGTGTGTAACACTACCACATTCAACATCACCAAGGCTCATTTCCTTTGCTCTAGTCTAATCACTCACCCAGGTTCCACATGCTCATGCTCTCAAGTAGCTGTTAGGACATGTGCTGTTTTCTGCCTCTCTAAACTATAAGGAAAATGTGTCAGGCTCTTACAGTAATTATCACTTGCAAAACCACAGTGGTAAATGTGCTTTGAAATTGCCAATCAAATATTGTTTTCTGCCTAGAATCCCACCATGAGTCTGTGTGCACACAGGAATTGTTATCAGAGATTTAATTTGTGTAGCTTTTATTGTGTAAGACTTGCAGTCGTAGGAAAGGGATAGCTCATATGATATATTTTGAAAAGCTCATAAAAATATAGTAATATATATAAATTACATTAATGTATTTTTTTTTTTAGTTTCTTTCAGGTATTGCTGAACAAGACTGAAATAAATTAAAGATGCCTATAAAATCAAGAAAGAGAAAATAACAGCAACAACATCTGTATTTGAAGACAACTGGACAACAAAAATTAGTTGAAGAACCTCATGTCGGAAAAAAGAAAAAGCCTTCTGGTAAGCAGACTAAGGAGTTTTTTTTTAAATATCCTCAAGCAAAGAAAAAATGTAAAAAATATATCCACTGGAAATAGTGTTTCAAGTAGAAAACAACAAGACAATCGACAGAATGTACTAAATGCTAATATACAAACAGAAGTAAGAAAGAATGACTTAAAAATAAAAATAGATTTTAAAAACATTCGTAGAAAAATGTTTCAGAGAAGAGTGATGTTCAATTTGCTAAAGGATGTGAAAAAATATAGGAAGAAAGCCACATTTTATAAGAAAAAGAAACATATTGAATCAATTGTTGAAAAGGCTTTGGAATTAAAAAGAAAACTATTCATTTTAATTTTGAACAGGATCCGTACATTAGATAAATTAGTGAATGTAATGAAGTCAAAAAGAAAAAGAAAAAGAGAAGTGAAAAAAAAACGTTTGTAATGTCTTCTTAGGAGAATGGAAGCATAGTTCAAGTACTGAACCATTTTTTAATGAAGAGAGTTATCTTCAAAGTAATAGTTTGCTGCATGCAGTTAACACCAGTGGTCGAGCATATGAAGTTAAGGATGGTTGTGTAATGGAAAAGGAGAAAATGGTTCCAAGAAATGAGGAAGAAGTGTTAGCTGATGAGGTTATGGGGAGACGTCCTAAAGCCCCAGTGTACACTTGGAATTGTAGTAGTATTTGTACAGTACGACAGGAATCTATTGATAAATTTCGTGACTTTCTAAGAGAATATAGTAAAAAAAAGTGTTAAACAGAAGATTAAGGTGCTTCAAAGACTAGATCCATGCAGAGTGAGAGAGAATACTGGTTTGCAAGGACATTCTCTGGCTTGTCTTTCTAGGAAAGTTTGTCAAAGTGTTTTTCACCATTTTAGGATGCTGGCAGTTCATCATACTGAAATGAGAAAGTTTGTGAGAAGATTGTATTTTGCTAAAAGTCCAGCACTAAAGTTACATGAGTTGAATAGTGCTCTGTTCCGTGGATCTGTAACAGATGTGAAGAAGGTTTGTGAGGATATTGAGTTTTGTTACTTTGGTCCAGAGCAAGAAAGTGCAGGAAATGACACAGTTATTGAAGAGAATGTAGAACCCACTGTTAGTAAAACATTTGAAGAACAAATGACAAAATTTACTATCATCTCTAATGAAAGACCAAATATTACTTGTATTTGTTGCCGGAGAAGCCATTATAAAAATCAAACAAGGAATGTTGATCTCTATAAAAAAAGTGAAAAAGAAAATAATTCTAAGTGGAAGGATTTTGCTACATATTTATTTCTGGGAAATTGTTTTGATTTGGGTGAAGATCAGCGTATTTGTAAATACTGTTATAACAAGTTAGAAGAAAATGAAATGCCTGCTAGAGCTGTACATAATAATTTAGAATTGGTTGATATTCCTGCAGAATTTAGTGATTTAAATACGTATGAGTCTATACTCATTCAATGTGTCCATCCGTTTCAGACTATAGTTCGTATGGAGCCCAAAACAGGCAAATTACCTCCTACAGATTTACAAAGAGGTTTAAAAGGAAGAGTTGTCTATTTGCCATTAGATTTGAAAAAAAATATTGAAACAATTGATGCAGATAGTTTGGAAACTGAACCATTAGTTATTCTGGTTAATGGTGTACCTACAAAGAATAAGAAAATTTGGCAGGAGATAGTGGATGTACGAAAAGTGCAAAGAGCAAATTTATATTTGAAAAGAAATAATAAATGGTATGAATCAATTTATATGGATGAAGATGAAGAAGATTTACTAGCAGACATAGGAATACCAACTGGGCAAATTGAAAAAGTGGATAAGTCAAAAGAAGAAGAAATTTATGAACATTTCAGCATGCATCCTCTTCATTCTAAAGAAGTTATGGGAAACACTATTGATCTTTTTCAGATGAAAAAAGCAAAAGGAACTCCTGTGAGTGTATGGGAGGAGAGCTTGGAAGCTCGTTGTTTTCCCCAGCTGTTTCCTACAGGAAAAGGTGGACGATATGATGAACGTCCAGTACAGATTCCTGCTTCTGAGTATCGGACTGCAAGATTATATGCAGAAGATCCAAGATTTCGTCAAAGTATTCCTTATTTGTCCCATCTTTTATTTGAAAGTTACTTATCTGCACTATCTTTTGCAGTAAATCACATTTTGAAAACTGGAGTACATCTACATAATGTGTCTGCAAAGGATTTTATGAACAAAGTGCAACAGCGAGATGATCATTTGGAATCTCAATTGATTAATCTAATGGCTTGTCAGCGTGGGACTAATGAATATTGGTACCGACGCCATGGAGAATTGAAATGTATGTTACGGAATTTAGGAACTCCTACATGGTTCCTTACCCTAAACTGTGCAGAATACGCTTGGGATGATTTACTGGATTTTCTTCGAGAGGCAAATTCAAATATTGAAAACATCCAATACAAGACAGCAGGAGAATTGTGCTCATTGGATCCGATTAATGTTTGCAGATATTTCAATCATAGATTTGAGGCTATGATGTCCTTCATCTGCAATAAAAAAAATCCACATCTTGCAGAAGTTGTTTATTTCTTTTAGAGAAAAGAGTACCAAGCAAGAGGTGCTCCTCATATTCATATGCTGTTGTGGATCAAGGATGCCCCAAAATTTGGAACAGATTCTGATGATGCAGTTTTATCTTTCATTGAAGGATATGCAACATGTGCTATACCTAAAAGCACAGAAGAAAAAAATTTAAAAGAGCAAGTTTTACGTTTCCAAAGTCAGCGGTGTGGAAAATACTGTCGACGAAAGTACAAGAGTAAAGATAAATTCTACACAAAATGTCGATTTGGATTTCCACGACCTGTTCTTTCAAAAGGAAGAGTAAACAGTTTTATGTCAGCTGTACGACATACTATTACAAGAAAATCGCCTAAGAATACCTACAACCTAAGAAGAAAGGAAGAGTCAAAATATATAAATGACTACAACCCAGTCATTTTATCCATGTGGAATACTAACATGGATATTCAGTATGTAGCTGACAATTCTATTGCTGTTGCTCGGTATGTCACATCTTACATCACTAAATCAGAGAAAACGGAATTGAACGAAATGTGGGAAGAGATTTCTCACGAGAAGACTGTCAGTAAAAAGCTATACAGTTTCAGTTTAAAGATGTTATCGCATCGAGAAATTGGGTCATATGAATGCTCAGATAGGTTATCATCTGCAAGTCTGTTCTCCAAATCCAGAAGAATAATTTGGGTAAGTTTAGGCCTTGCAGGAATGCGAATTCGGGTACTGAAATCTATTCAAGAAATTGAATATTTAGCAGAGTACGAACCTGAAAGTACAGACATTTTAAGAACAAACATGTTGGACACATATTACCCAAAGAGAAGTCATTATCTGGAGAACATGTGTCTCTATGAAGTGCTGCAGAACTACATTTATAAACGGAATGCCACAGAAGACATCAACAATGGAAAATATAAAGTCATTGGTGAGGAAGGATGTTTGGTAAAACAAACAAAAGGAAGTTTGATTAATCACAGGAAGCTGAGTTGGACACTACTGACGAGAAGGAATTTTACCACTTAGCACTTTTACAGTTGTTTAAACCATGGCGCTCAGAGGATGAATCACTTGGACATTTTCAAAGCTATGAAGATTCCTTTAATGCATGCAAAGATACCATAGAATGCAGTACTTTCACAACATATGTACAAATGTTAAATGAATAAATTGAACAAGAAGCTACAATTGCAGCTGAAGTAGCTAGAGACAGTTCTCAAGACAGTCAAAGTTCTGGTACGCTCAGTCAAGATCCCCTAGGACAACCAATCGTAGAAAATAAAGCTGCAATAGCCATGACTGAAGTGGAAACAACTATGAAGCAAGCTCAGGAAGATTTAATAGACTTACCAAATTTGGAACAGCAGCTGAATGAAGAACAACAAAAAATTTATGAGGAAGTCACAAAACAAATTGATCATGGATTACTACATGAAAATAAAGAGTGCTCATGCACATCATTTGAACCAATCAGAATGTATGTGAGTGGACAAGCTGGAACCGGAAAAAGTTTCTTGATTAAAGTAATTAGAAGCTACCTACAGAAAAAAACTGATTCAACTTTGTCTTGTGTTGTTACTGCTCCAACTGGGTTAGCAGCATATAACATAAAAGGAAGTACCCTCCATCGTTTGCTAATGTTACCAGTAGAGCATGAGAACAAAATACAATACCACAAGCTAACAGGAGAAGCATGTTTTGAAGTTTCAAGAGTATTGAAAAAAATGAAAGTTCTCATTATTGATGAGGTAAGCATGGTATCAAACTTAATGCTTGCCTTTGTGCATTTTAGAATGCAGCAAATTCTAAAGACAAACTATGACGTGCTATTTGGAGGAAAACATGTTATAGTTTTTGGGGATCTACTGCAGCTCACACCAGTTAAAGGACAACTAGTATTTCATACTCTTACACATGAAGACACGAAAAAGCCGTTAGGAAGTATAGGTAATGTGAATATTTGGACATACTTTCAGTACAAAGAACTCATTACCAATATGCGGCAAGCAAATGATGATGATTATGCAAGTATTCTCAAAGATATCAGAATTGGACTACTCACAGAACATGGAAGAAAAGCTTTACAGAGTCGATTGCTATGTAATTTGTTTCCAACAGAACAAATAGTTCCAGAGAAAATATACAAGACAATTGCTGGAAAAAATACTGTAATCTGCTTAATGCCAACACTACATGAATGCTCTATATTCAATCAAGAACTTTTGAAATTGGAAAATGAAGAGATTGTAAAACTGGAAGCTGTGGATAAAATACAGCATGAAGGAATAACTATTACATTGACAAGCAAATTGACAACTAAATTGGATTCTCTAGAGAAAAACATTTCGAAAACAGCTGGTTTAGAAAAGAATCTTTATGTATGTATGAACTGTCGAGTAATTTCAAGACGTAATTTGGATGTAGAAAAAGGTTTAGTGAATGGAGCTATGGGTAAAGTTGTGGGTTTTGTTAATTACCAGAAAAAAGATGGAATTGAATTTTTTTAAATAAAATTTGATCAGATTGAAGAGGTTAAAGACATTAGTCGTTGTTCAGTTCGTTTCTTGCTTGTGAAAGACTTATATGTACGTAGGAAGCAGTTTCCATTTTCTCTAGCATATGCTGTAACTATTCACAAATCTCAAGGATTAACTGTAGATAGTGCTTTTGTAAACATTGGATCTACTGTGTTTAAAGAAGGTATGGCATATGTTGCTTTGTCACACGTGAAAAAAATATCTGGTTTATTCATGATAGACTTTGATGAGTCAAAAGTTAGTGCTGATGCAAACTGTGTAAAGGAATATAATAGATTAAGAAGAATCTATACTTCTCATTTAGGTCAGTATCCTGTGTTTGAAAAACGTGTTGTTTGTCGGAAAAGGAGAATTGAGAATATGTGTAATGAGGATGTACAGGAGAGAAAACAAAAGGAGAGTGATGGGATTCCAAGCAAAAAGAAAAAGGACTATGTTGAAGAGGTTGTTGGTTGTCATTTTGAAAATAGCTCTGGTGTCAACTGCTACGCTAATGTAGTGCTGAATGTTGTATTTTATCTTGAAAGTTTGCAAGAGCAGATAATACTAAATCATGAAAAAAGATTCTGTTCTCTGCTGAGTTTTCTTTATGAGAAGCTGAGTAATGGTAAAACTAAAATAGAAAGTGCTTCTGATGTTAGAAATCTTTTAGATGTATGTTCAGGATGTACACAGTTTACTCAAAAAAATGTCCAGCAAGATGCACAGGAATTCTTAATGTATATGCTTATGGTACTGGAAGATGAAGGGGTAGAAATAGAAAATATGTTTGGTCTCTCTTATAAATGGGAACATAGTTGTGAAAACTGTTTGAACACATGCAGCTCTAATGTTGATTCTGAAAGGTTCATATATTTAACATTACCATAGAGTAAATCAGTGACTTTTAGTAAATTAGTTAAAGATGCAAATCACAACATGGAATGTTCTCAATGTAAATCAGAAATTTTATCAACGTTATTTTTAAAGAAATATGGACAGTATGTAATTTTAATGATGCAACGTTGTAGAGCTGATGGAACAAAATTGGACACTTTAATAAAGAAGTTTACAGGAAATCAATTATCAATATCTGGAAAAACTTTTATTGCAGTTGCAATAATTTTCCATGATGGACTTTCTTAACTTCTGGTCATTACACAGTGTATCTAAAATGTGAAAAAGGCTGGACACTGTGTAATGATTCTCAATTGATTTTCGAGCAACGTTTGCCTGCAGAATTACCAAATTCCTACTTAATTTTTCTAAAACCAAAATTTTAGATATAAATTGCAGCATCTGAAGAAACCATTATTTCGATTTTATAGGATTAACATTGGATATTTCACCAAAAAAGAATTTAAAAATTAACATTTGGCCTCATGGAAAGGTAAAAATTTCTATTGTTGACTTCTTTGACAGATATTATTTTGGTGTATGAGCTTAAGCAACAAGATTTACTGACGTTATTTATTGGAAATAGTTATTGTTCTTAGATGATATTTTTAATATATATGTTACATTTCTATCAAGGTATGTTTTACTGAGGAGAGATTAAGGGCTTTTTTTAAACAATCTTTCAGATTGTTAATTGTTTTGCCCGCTGTTAAGTGATAAATGCAATTGATTTCACAATTTGCAGTGAAATTCAATATATTCTGAAAACAGCAAAAAAAGGGCAAAAAATTACTTTGTTAAATATGAAAATATGTGTACTGTATTCTAAAATGTATTGTTAAATATTACTACTTTTTTTCTTTTTTTCCAGATCGAGAAAGAAAATTTAGGAAATGTAATCCTTTTTTCTAGCAATTAAAAAAAACATTTATTTATAATTAAGTTATTTTGTTGGTCAGGTAAGTTTGAAATATCTGTATTTCTCACCCCTTCACTTTCATGCTCCCTTTCCTCACTCTGCTTTTCTCATTCCCCTTCTCTCTGTCTTCTTCCTTTACTGCTCTTTCGTAACTCCCTCACTCCTTCTCTACTACTCCCCTAGGTTTACTGCCTCCATCACTACTTTTTCAACCATGTATCTCTCCCTGTCTCCATGTGTCTCAGTCATTCTAACTGCCTTACTCCTTCTCAGTTCCTTGTTCTCTGTCTCTGTTTCTGTCTCTCTCCCTTTGTCTGTCTTACCCTTAATTTGCTTAACATCTCTGGGGAAGATTAACAAGGCCTCTGCGCCACCACTACGTCACTTTTCATAATGTACTGGTGGCGCAGGGAGCTCCTCCATATTTACAAGAAGAGGGAAAGCCACCCTGCGTGACTTTTCCTCTCCTCGTAAATACAGCCACTTCACACGCAGCACTGTGCGTTGAAGCGGCGTTCCATGGGTGTTGTTGTGGGTGTTCCCACGCAACACACAAAGAACTAGACACATCTCCAGGTTTACGAGAAATCGTAACTCTGGAGATGCGTGTGAATGCTACGCCACCCTAGAGGTGGTGTTGCGAGGCACAACGAGGAGAAATGTTTTTATTTCTCCTCGTTTTTTCCTCTTTTAGTGCGTCCTCCATTCTACAGCACGCATTGAAAGAGGAAAAAGCCTCTTGTGATTGTTTTTGTGCAGGAAGGTGACCCTTCCTGCACAAGAACAATCTCCCCACCACGCAGGCATCCTTGTACCATGGTGCAAGGGAGCCTGCGCCGGCGCATAGCTGCAGTTTGTACACCTGCGCAGGGGAAGCATAGAGATGCGACACAAAAAATCGTATAAAAAATAGAATTAAAAATAAAGTTTAAGTGTTTGGATGTTGGTTGGCTCTAAAAGAGCCATTGTGTTAATTGAGTGTTTTTTGGTACCTATAAGTAAGTATCGATGCAGTGTGTAAAGATCAAGAGGAAGACTCTGTTCCCTTCATCTGTGAAATGTACACCGTCTACTCTATAAATGCCTTGCCAATCCCCTCACTATTTCTTCTTATTTCGTGGGACAAGGAGGAGAACAGGTATCAATTTTAGTTGTAAATGGCAGAAGAGCACTCTACTTCAGGGAGTGAGGAGGACATCTGGATGCACTCAGAAGGATTGGTTCATAGTAGTTTCTCTTCCAGAATCTTCATACACCATAGCCACTCCCCTCACTATTTCTTTTTATTACCTGGGACAAGGAGCTGAGCTGCAATCAATTTTAATTGAAAATGGTAGAACAGCAGTGTATTTCAGGGAGTGAGGAGGAGACCTGGATGCACTCTGAAGGTGTCTTTCAATAGAATGACAAAATGAAAAGAAAGACAGTTTTGAAATGGAGGCTTACATACTTTTTTTAAATAAAAAGAACTCATTGGCTGTTTCAGACCATTCAACACTAAAAACTAGGCTGTATGTTTACATTTTTAAAAGCATGTTTTGTATTGGTTCAGAAAAATGTGTTCCCACAGAACATTACTTTGGATTTGCTGTTAGGTTTGAAAAGTCAAGCACTCTTGCTCTTTGGATTAGAAACATTATGTGCTGAACTTCTGATGTCTCTGCACACACAAGTGTTACATGATCTAATGCTATGCTAGCAGGCAGAAGTCATATTGGGGGTAGAAATCATTTGGAAAGGGTTAAAATATGCAAAAAAAGAAATGTGGGTTTCCATTTTAAAAAAAGGTGGAGAACATGAAAAGGGGGCAGGGTACAGAGTTCCTGACTCCCTACCTTTTGACAGGAGGTCCCTGAAGGACCATGAAGGGTGAAAAAAACATTAATTTTTTATAAAAAAATCCAGGGGTGCGCATACCGTGCGCGCACGGTGCGCGCACGGCGGGGTAAAAAACTAAAAAAAAAGATTAAAAAAAAAGTGTTTAGATTTTAGGTGGCTCTAAAAAGAGCTGTTGTGTTAATTGAGGGACAGAGGAAGAAAAGAATGGCAAAAATTATAGCGTGCCGCACGTGTGCTGCTGTATCTTGATCTCTGTTAGGGGAATGCTGGTCTCCCCCAAAGCAAGAAGAGCATTACATGTATTGCACCTTATATGCACCCTCTTAAACAGAGGGTGTATATCCAGAGGAGCTGAAGAAGGTGAAGCTGCCGCCGCAGATGAAGTGCTTGGCTGAGCTGCCGATGATACTTAACACAAAGCACCACCACGGCTGACCACTGGTTCTGCACCTCAATCTTAGTGTAAACAAAAATTACAAATCCTGTGCACAATTCTTCCAAAAGTCCGCCGCAGAAGGACTTCACTGATTTACAGATGAAAAAGCTTTTTTAACGAAAGTGGAAGGTGCACCAGTGAGAAGTCCAAACAGGATAGGAAGTCCTTAAAGTTCCTTTAATTCTTGTATGTATTTTTTCATAAAAACAGACATCAGCCAACGTGTTTCGTTCTAAGAGGCAAGAATATATCCTTCTAGTCGGAAAGCCAAGTGGCATTTATCATTGTAGTATGTATACATTCCAACTCGCTTCTCCAAATACGAAAAGCGGAAAGCTTTCCGCTTTTCGTATTTGGAGAAGCGAGTTGGAATGTATACATACTACAATGATAAATGCCACTTGGCTTTCCGACTAGAAGGATATATTCGTATCTTATACTGACGGCCTAATTTATACATTTCCATTGAACAGCCAAATGATTTAGTGCTGTGAAAGCCATCTCTATTATTTGCTTGAATTCACATCGTTGAATTCTCTACTCTATTGGGTGAATATATCTGATTTATTTATCGTGCGGAGCCACACTGATAATCGCAGGTATCCCACATCGTCAAAGTAGAGCCCTGAAGAAGTTCTTGCCTCTTAGAACGAAACGCGTTGGCTGATGTCTGTTTTTATGAAAAAATACATACAAGAATTAAAGGAACTTTAAGGACTTCCTATCATGTTTGGAATTCTCACTGGTGCACCTTCCACTTTCGTTAAATGAGCTGCCGATGATGTACTCGGCTGAGCTGCTGCGGATGTGCTCGGCTGAGCTGCTGGAGGGTTTTCTCTAGCAGCTCGAGCATAAGCCACAGGATGTACATCCCTAACGTGCCTGATCATAGTGAAGATACTAAAAGAGTACTTCTTTTTAGGATCTCCTCTTGATAAGACACGATCACAAAGAGTGCAGGTGACTTTGGGAGCATTCATTCTCTTCTGCCCCTCTGGAAATCTAAAAAAATTGCCAAATAAAAGAGTCTTTCCGTTTCCTCTGTCTCTGTCTCACAAGGGTCTCCTGCTCACTCCCAGAAGATGGCTGCTGCTCTGCCATTGTATCACAAAAACAGTTCAGCTCCTTCTCCCAGGGAATCAGAAGAAATAATGAGGGGAGTGGGTGTGGTGTTGGAAGTTTCTGGAACTGAAACTACTATAAACCAATGAAAAGTGTTGTTTCTTGAGCACATGACTTACCGTGCGCGCACGTTACGCTTACGGTGCGCGCACGGTACAAGCACGCATGCGCGTACGTAAGACGCGTGCATGCGCGTATGGAGCACGCGCGTCCGACGCACGCGCGCATGCGCGTACGGAGCACGCGCCCATGCGCGTACGGAGCACGCGCGCATGCACTTACGGAGCACGCGCGTACGCATCATTCACGAAGTACGCATGCGCACGTAAATCACGTACGCATGCGCACACGGAGCACGTACGCATGCAAGCCACGTGCGCGCACCGTACGCGTCCCATACGCGTACCGTACGCGTACGTGCGCGCACGGTCAAAAACCCTTAAAAAAAAAAATGTTTAGAGGTTTATAGAAGATATTAACTATGCTGTTCAACTATACCTAAATTTAAAAAAAAAGCTGAGCCATTCCATATTGCAGGATATAGTAAATCTATAATTATATACATAGGTAGCATATTGTAAAATAAATAAATAAAAAATATAATAATACATTCATAAATTAGCATTTAAAAAACCTTGCAAATTCACTTAAAAAACCATAGGTTTCACACACGTTATAGTTAGGAATTAGCATTTAAAAAACCTTGCAAATTCACTGAAAAAACCATAGGTTTCACACACGTTATAGTTAGGAATTAGCATTTAAAAAACCTTGCAAATTCACTGAAAAAAACATAGGTTTCACACATGTTATAGTTAGCTGGACATTTCACTCGTAAAAAAACAATGAAATTCCCCCGTTATAGTCTGTTCAGCTAACTATAACTCGCGCGCCCGCAATCCACTGCTGATGACGTCACATATTACATCACTCATGACATGGTCAGTGATATCACTCATGACATCACTGATGACGTCATCCATGTGATAAGTTACCACATCTTCTCACACCCTAATATAACCTTTGATACACCGACTCATAATTTAAGAGTTTCATTCTCAAAACCATACATACTGCAATACCAATAACTACATACCCACTTATTAACTCTTAGGTCTACATACACCTCCACTCATTCACCTGTACAGTCACTCATACTTACAGTCACTCCATACAAAACTAACATATGCATTTATACACCTATATAGACACTCACACACTACCAATCATCCGTAGAGGTACTCTCACACCTACTCAGTCATGCAAATAATCACACTCCCATTTACTCACCTATGCGGTTATACACACTCAAGTTCACTTACTCATAAAAATAGTATCACATTCTTACACTGTTATAAAATCATTGATACAAGCACACACTCATCCATACAGTCACTGTCACAATCACACACTCTCACATCTACCCACTTATATACTCTTACACGCATATATACTGCCTTTCACATATGTAGTTAGTCACATATGTACCAATGAGATATACATTCAATCCCTAACACACCCATACATACACTCACTCAACCATACAGTCCATCACAGATGCACTCTTAAAACCATGCACCCATAGAATCACCCACTCACACATCTATGCATAGATTCACACACACCCTACCCACACAAACACTGAGGAACCCATACAGATACTAAGACAAGCAATCAATAACTCATACAGACACTTAAATAGGTATTCACAAAACCATGCCGCCACTTATACACCAACATACAGACACATACAAACATTTATACAGTTTACTCACTAGTCTGCAGTAAGATACATTTAATGACTCACTTATAGAGTCAGTTACGCACCACAGAAAATCATCCATTTACACACTTGTACACCCACTTATTCTTCAACAGGCCTTTCCCTATATATATTAACCATATTAAAATTGTTCAGAAACACATACTCTATGGATGATGTCATCAGTGATGTCATCAGTGATGTCATTTGAGATGTTATCAGTGATGTCATGAGTGATGTCACTGACCATGTCATGAGTGATGTAATATGTGACGTCATCAGCAGTGGATTGTGGGCGCGCGAGTTGTAGTTAGCTGAACTAACTATAACGGGGGAATTTCATTGGTTTTTTACGAGTGAAATGTCCAGCTAACTATAACGTGTGAAACCTATGGTTTTTTCAGTGAATTTGCAAGGTTTTTTAAATGCTAATTCCTAACTATAACGTGTGTGAAACCTATGGTTTTTTCAGTGAATTTGCAAGGTTTTTTAAATGCTAATTCCTAACTATAACGTGTGCGAAACCTATGGTTTTTTCAGTGAATATATATATATATATATATATGTATTTATTAGTATGAGCAGTTGGTTTTATGGATCATATTTATAAGGATATGTATTTTAACATGCCATAGATTATTTCTGAATCTATGAGAGGATCAACTGTGAAATGGGATATCTATAATATATTTATGAAAGATCCTTTGTACCTTTGCACTAGCTACAAGTTTGCACCTTATTACCTAAAACCATGAGGTGACTATGAAGATTTATCTATAGGAATTCTTCATCAATGGGAAGGGTAATGTTCATTTAAAAGATAGTACTTAATAGTATAGCACGAGAAACAGCCATTACAATGTGGCTGTTTCCCCGCAATGCCATTACATCGCATGCGTAACAACACATGCGATGTAACAACGTGTAGCCATTACAACGCGTGTTTTTACATCGCATGCGCTGTTGCAACCCATGCAATGTAATGCCGATCCACCTCATTGTGAGGAAACAGAGGCTCTTCGGTTTCCTCACAACGACGTGCACTGCCCCTCGACGTGAGGCAGAAAGCAGGAACAGGGAGCAGAGACGTCGACGCTGGAGAAGAACAACGAGGAAAGAGAGGTAAGGGTGATTGTGCTTGGGGTGGGAGTAGTGTGGGGAGTGGTTTAGGGTAGTGTTGTAGTGTCATAGTGTTTTAGGGTAGCGTAGTGGTGTTTGGGTAGTGTAGGGGGTCATGCTAGGGGTAGTGTAGGGGTGGGAGTAGTGTGGGTAGTGGTTTAGGGTAGTGTTGTAGTGTCGTAGTGTTTTAGCGTTTTGGGTAGTGTAGTGGTGTTTGGGTAGTGTAGGGGGTTGTGCTAGGGATAGTGTTTTAGGGTTGGGGTAGTGTAGGGGTGGGAGTAGTGTGGGTAGTGGTTTAGGGTAGTATTGTAGTATTGTAATGTTTTAGGGTTTAGGGTAGTGTAGGGGTGGGAGTAGTGTGGGTAGTGGTTTAGGGTAGTGTTGTAGTGTTTGTGTAGTGTAGTGGTTTAGTGTAGTGTTGTAGTGGTTTAGTGTAGTGTAGTGTTTTAGGGTTCAGGGTAGTGTATTGTTTGTGTAGTGTTTTAGGGTTTAGTGTAGTGTTTTAGGTTTTAGGGTAGTGTTGTAGTGTTTGTGTAGTGTTCTAGGGTTTAGGATAGTGTTGTAGTTTGTGTAGTGTAGTGTTTTAGGGTTTAGGGTAGTGGTGTAGTGTTTGTGTAGTGTAGTGTTTTAGGGTTTAGGGTAGTATTGGTGTAGTGTAGTGTTTTAGGGTTTAGGATAGTGTTATAGTGTTTGTGTTGTGTTTTAGGTTTTAGGGTAGTGTTTGTGTAGTGTAGTGTTTTAGGCTAGTGTTGTAGTGTTTGTGTAGTGTTTTAGGTTTTAGGGTAGTGTTGTAGTGTTTGTGTAGTATTTGAGGGTTGAGGGTAGTGTTGTAGTGTTTGTGTAGTGTAGTGTTTTAGGGTAGTGTTGTACTGTTTGTGTAGTGTAGTGTTTTAGGGTTTAGGGTAGTGTTGTAGTGTTTGTGTAGTGTTTTAGGTTTTAGGTTAGTGTTGTAGTGTTTGTGTAGTGTAGTGTTTTAGGGTAGTGTTGGGGGGTCGTGTAGGGTAGTGTAGTATTATTGTAGGGAGAGGACTGGGGGTCAGGGGAGGGTTGTGCAGGGGTAGGGTAGAGTTACTTACCTTGCAAACTTTAACCACGCGTATAGCTTTACCACGAATGCCTTTGCGTTGTAATGGCATGCGTGGTAAAAGCATAGTCATGGTTAAATTTTGTGATGTAATGGCATGTTGTTGTCACTGACATTGCGTAGTAATACCCGCGTTGTAATGGCATGCGTGGTATTGGTATGCGATGTAATGACCTACATCCATACAGCACACAATTCCTGTTTGACGGCTAAGCTTTAATAACACTTTGTTTTAGATATAAGGCAGCCAAGACAAAGGATATCAAGCACTAGCACTTTATCAATCACATTAGGCACTTCTTTAGCACACCGTTGCTTTAATATCTTTAGGCATATTTTGCACTCAATCGATCCCATTGCACAAAGTTGATATGGAGAGA
The DNA here is from genome assembly GCF_964204655.1 of Triturus cristatus. Lineage (NCBI taxonomy): Eukaryota > Metazoa > Chordata > Amphibia > Caudata > Salamandridae > Triturus > Triturus cristatus. Next base: position 505,982,577 of record NC_140582.1, read on the forward strand.
TATGATATAAATTCAAGCATAGAGTGTGTAATTACATTCATGCATTGATTTTGCATAAATTATCAAAAGCATTTAAGCAGCAATATAACATAAAATGACATCATATAAATGAGTGACGGTATTCACATATAATTCGGTTATACATAATTGGGTCATTAGGGGTAGGCACTATGCAACTTCAGCCACATTGTGAACCAGGGAAGCTTTATGTTAATTAGGCATTAGTATTACAACGCTTATTATTACCAACATGATGCTCCTGTTATGATGTATGTAAGAACACATTTTTTATTATATGGCAACTTTTCAGCATTTAAGCCAACAAAACAAACATCAAAATGTAATATGTTTTCTATGCCTATGGTGAAGTTATTTGTACTAGCACATTAAAAAGCGGTAACACTGTCTAGGCTATGTCATGTGAGCAAGGCCATCATCCGGCCGAAATGGGTCATGGCGGACAATCTGGTGGCAATAAACAAAGCAAATTGCACTATCTGTTGGGTCCACGCTCGTTTTTCCAGGAAAAGAGTGTTTGGAGTGGTTACGAGTATATATATATATATATATATATATATATATATATATATATATTACCTACTGGCGGTCGCCAGTAGGTAGTTATAGTTAGGACCACGTTTCCATAGGAAATCCGCAACATTCTATTTTGAATAACTTTGGCGCCGGTCGACGAATCCTCGCGAAGTTTACAAAATAGGTGGGGCGCTACGCTCCGCTCCTACCCTGAAAGTCTCGGGGGGATTCGTCAAGCGGGGGCTGAGATAAAAGGGGGGTCCCAAAACGCGTTTTTCCCATGCATTTTTCCATAGGACCTTTAGACAGGGCTACAGCCCGAACGGCTGAACAGAATTACTAGAAATTTGGCAGAGAGGTAGTCCTCAGGTCAAGGAAGTGCCTTTTGTAGGTTTGGTGTAAATCTGTTCAGTAGATTCTGAGAAAATAGCCTTTAAATCAATATATATATCTGAGCCAGCTTACGGTGCGCTTACGATACGCTTACCGTACGCGTACGGTGGCGTGCGCGAGCGCGATTATGATTGGCTCTTAGATCTTAGTAAACATTCGAATCGGCCGAAACCAGGAAGCGGCGGCCGCCATTTTCTCTCTCGCACTGAGAGAGATGATTAACAAACAAAGCACAAAAACATTTAAAGGGGCTGTTTTGACAGCTCCCACACACATAGCCATATACAGGGAGTCCCCAAAGATCCCCCAAGTCCAAAAACGGAATTTTATTTTTTTCGCTAATTTCGCCGATTACGCTTACCGTACGCGTACGGTAAAAAAATATAAAAAAAAATAAAATATCCACACTAACCCCACCCTGTGTGCAATTGGTGACCGAAGGTCACTGATTGTGCATGGCTTATCACATAAGTTAAAAACGAAAAGATTACAAAAAAAAATATTAAAAAAAAAAATTATCCACACTCTCTCCACCCCGTGTGCAAATGGTGCCCGAAGGGCACCATTTGTGCATGGCTTATAACATTTGTGAAAAATTAAAATATTACCTTTAAAAACGAAGTGCATCATATGTCCTCCATGTGCGCACGGTGCGCGAAGCGCATCGTGCGTACATGGCCCATCTAGCGTAACGTGGGCACGCAGTGCGCGTAGTGCACCGCGTGCCCACCGTGCGTGCACGGCACTAACTGCGTAAAGTGGGCGCGCGGTGCGCGAAGCGCACCGCGTGCTCACTGTGCGCGCACGGTGCGCGAATCGCACCGTGCGCGCACAGAACAAACTGCGTTAAGTGGACGCGCACGCCACGAATGGCGTAAAGTAACTTAGCATTTAAAAAACCGTACAAATTCACTGAAAAAACCATAGGTTTCACACACGTTATAGTTAGGAATTAGCATTTAAAAAACCTTGCAAATTCACTGAAAAAACCATAGGTTTCACACATGTTATAGTTAGCGGAAATTTTACTGATAAAAAAACCAATGAAATTCCCCCGTTATAGTTAGTGCAGGCAACTATAACTCACGCGACCGCAATCTTCTGCTGATGACATATGTGTCTTTATGAAAAGAAAATATTTGTAATATATGTATAGCTAAAAATGTATGGAACAAGACATGGGTAAATAAGTGTCTAAATACAGTATTAGCATCAGCAGAAGATTGCGGTCGCGTGAGTTATAGTTGCCTGCACTAACTATAACAGGGGAATTTCATTGGTTTTTTATCAGTAAAATTTCCGCTAACTATAACATGTGTGAAACCTATGGTTTTTTCAGTGAATATATATATATATATATATATATATATTCACTGAAAAAAACATAGGTTTCAGAAAAGTTATAGTTAGAAATTAGCATTTAAAAAACCTTAAAAATTCGCAGAAAAAACCATAGGTTTCAGGGGTGTTATAGTTAGCTGCCCATTTCACTCATACAAAACCATAGAAATTCCTCCGTTATAGTTAGTTCTGCTAACTATAACTCACGCGCCCGCAATGCACTGCTGATGATGTCACATATTGCATCATTCATGACATGGTCAGTGACATCACTGATGACATCACTGATGACATCTCAAATGACATCACTGATGACATCATCCACTGAATGTGGTTTAGTTTGAAATTTAAATATGTATTATATATATACCAATCTGTATTGAAGATTGAGGGTATATATAACTGTCTGGATGGAGGATTAAGTAGCTGTCTGACTGTCTTTTTATGTGAGTAATTAAAAGTGTCTCACTTAATACATGGATTAGTAACTAAACTATGTGAATGTGTGCAGCACTGTCTCTGTTGTTGTATAACATGCTGCATCAGTTGGTCACTAACTACATGAGTGTGTATATTAGTTATTGATTAGTTGGGTGAGTATTTGTATGGGACACTGAGTTTGTGTGTGGTTGGATGGGGTGTGTGTAACTCTATGCATAGATGTGTGAATGGTTGATTGACTAGGTGTATGGGTTTAAGAGTGCATGTGGGAACAGTTGTTTGGGTGACTGAGTGTATTTATTTGTGTGTTGGTGAGCGAATATATGTTTTAGTTGTACATCTTCAACAAAGTAACAAAATAAAAGGCATTGTATGTGAGAGTTGGTGTATATAAATAAGTATCTGTAAGAGTCAGTGATTGTGAGAGTAACTATATGAATGAGTGTATAATTGTAATGGTGCTTTTTTAACATATTAACGATGAGTTACTATGTGTTTGAATAAATTAGGTGTTGTTGGATAATTGTGTAAGTGAGTAAATTTAAGTGCGATACATTTTTTTCATGAGTGAGTAGGATGACTGCATAACCGACTAAGATGACTGCTGATGTGTCAATGTCTATATATGTGTATAAGTGCATTTGATAGTGTTATATTAATTAATGACTGCATGTATAGATGATTCTGTTGTTGAATGGGTAGTTGTGTGTGTAGACTTAGGAATCAGTGACATCATATACGTTTAATATCACGGGATATGCGCGATTGGTATGCGACCAGTCTGCGACTCCTGCTCCCGCGCCTTCGCGACACATGCGCATTATGGTACGAGATGCTTGCGCGGTTGCGGGTCCCGCGTGACATCATATACGTGCTGGGGCACGCTGGGTGCGCGACTCCCGCAAAAACAAATTATGTTCTAAAATGATATGTATGTGTCTTTAATATACATATTAAGGCAAGAGATTATGTAAGATATTCATCAAAATAATATATTTGTACTTATAATAAACTTATGCTTTGTGAGTGCAGAAAACCAGGTCAGCAGAGCTGCTGTAGAGCCAGAGAACCAGGTCAGCAGAGCTGCTCTAGAGCCAAAGAACTAGGTCAGCAGAGCTGCTCTAGAGCCAGAGAACCAGGTCAGCAGAGCTGCTGTAGAGCCAGAGAAACCAGGTCAGCAGAGCTGCTTTAGAGGGAGAGAACCAGGTCAGCAGAGCTGCTTTAGAGCCAGAGAACCAGGCCAGCAGAGCTGCTTTAGAGCCAGAGAACCAGGTTAGCAGAGCTGCTTTAGAGCCAGAGAACCAGGTCAGCAGAGCTACTCTAGAGCCAGAGAACCAAATCAGCAGAGTTGCTTTAGAGCCATAGAACAAGGTCAGCAGAGCTGCTTTAGAGCCAGAGAACCAGGTCAGTAGAGCTGCTCTAGAGCCTAAGAACCAGGTCAACAGAGCTGCTCTAGAGCCAGAGAACCAGGTCTGCAGAGCTGCTGCAGAGCCAGAGAAACCGGGTCAGTAGAGCTGCTTTAGAGGGAGAGAACCAGGTCAGCAGAGCTGCTCTAGAGCCAGAGAACAATGTCAGCAGAACTGCTTCAGAGCCATAGAACTGGGTCAGCTGAGCTGCTTTAGAGCCAGAGAACCAGGTCAGCAGAGCTGTTGTAGAGCCAGAGAACTAGATCAGCAGAGCTGCTCTGTAGCATAAGAACTAGGTCCGCAGAGCTGCTCTAGAACCAGAGAACCAGGTCAGCAGACCTGCTGTAGAGCCAGAGAAACCAGGTCAGCAGAGCTGCTTTAGAGCCAGAGAACCAGGTCAGCAGAGCTGCTCTAGCTGACACTGACTGACTGACACTGACTGACTGACACAGATTGACTGACACTGATTGACTGACACTGCCTGACTACTCTCTACTACTCTACTACTGACTCTCTACTACTCTCTCTCTACTACTCACTCTCTACTACTCTACTACTCACTCTCAACTACTCACTCTCTACTACTCTACTACTCACTCTCTACTACTCACTCTCTACTACTCATGCTCTACTTCTCTCTACTACTCACTGTCTACTACTACTCTCTCTACTACTCACTCTCTACAACTCTCTACTATTCACTCTACTACCCACTCTCTACTACTCACTCTACCACTCTCTCTCTACTACTCACTGTCTACTACTCACTCACTACTACTCTCTACTACTCACTCTCTAATACACTCTCTACTACTCTCTCTCTCTACTACTCTCTACTACTCACTCTCTACTACTCTCTACTACTCACTCTACTACTCTCTGCTGCTCTCTACCACTCACTCTCTACTACTCTACTACTCTCTCTCTCTCTACTACTCACTCTCTACTACTCTCTACTACTCACTCTCTACTACTCACTCTACCACTCTCTACTACTCACTCTCTACTACTCTCTCTCTCTACTACTCTCTCTCTACTATTCACTCTCCACTACTCGCTCTCTACTACTCGCTCTCTACTACTCTCTACTACTCACTCTCTACTACTCTCTCTGCTACTCACTCTCTACTACTCTACTACTCTCTACTACTCGCTCTACTACTCTCTCCTACTCTCTCCCACTCACTCTCTACTACTCACTCTCTACTTCTCTCTCTCTCTACTACTTACTCTACTACTCTCTATTACTCACTCTCTACTACTCTCTACTACTCACTCTCTACTACTCACTCTCTACTACTCACCCTCTACTACTCACCCTCTACTACTCTCTACTGCTCACTCTCAACTACTCTCTACTACTCACTCTACTACTCCCTCTCTACTTCTCTACTACTCTCTACTACTCGCTCTACTACTCACTTTCTACTATTCTCTACTACTCTCTACTACTCTCTACTACTCTCTACCACTCACTCTCTACTACTCTCTCTTCTACTCTCTAGTACTCACTCTCTACTACTCACTCTCTACTATTCACTCTCTACTACTCACTCTATACTACTCTCTACTACTCACTCTCTACTATTCTCTACTACTCACTCTACTACTCTCTCCTACTCTCTACCACTCACTCTCTACTACTCACTCTACACTACTCACTTTCTACTACTCTCTACTATTCACTCTACTACTCACTCTCTACTACTCACTCTACTACTTTCTACTACTCTCTACCACTCACTCGCTACTACTCTCTACTACTCACTCGCTAATACTCTCTACTACTCACTCTCTACTACTCACACTCTACTACTCTCCTGCTCACTCTACTACTCTCTGCTGCTCTCTACCACTCACTGTCTACTACTCTACTACTCTCTACTACTCGCTCCTACTCTCTACCACTCACTCTCTACTACTCTACTACTCACTCTCTACTACTCTCTCCCTCTACTACTCACTCTACTACTCTATTACTCACTCTCTACTACTCTCTACTACTCACTCTCTACTACTCACTCTCTACTACTCACCCTCTACTACTCTCTACTGCTCACTCTCCACTACTCATTCTCTACTACTCGCTCTCAACTACTCTCTACTACTCACTCTACTACTCACTCTCTACTACTCTCTACTACTCGCTCTACTACTCACTCTCTACTACTCACTCTCTACTACTCACTCTCTACTATTCACTCTCCACTACTCGCTCTCCACTACTCACTCTCTACTACTCTCTACTACTCTTTCTGCTATTCACTCTCTACTACTCACTCTCTACTACTCTCTACTACGCACTCTACTACTCTCTCCTACTCTCTACCACTCACTCTACTAATCTACTACTCACTCTCTACTACTCTCTCTCTCTACTACTCACTCTACTACTCTCTACTACTCACTCTCTGCTACTCTCTCTCTACTACTCACTCTACTACTCTCTACTACTCACTCTCTACTACTCTCTACTACTCACTCTGTACTACTCACTCTCTACTACTCTCTACTGCTCACTCTCCACTACTCATTCTCTACTATTCGCTCTCAACTACTCTCTACTACTCACTATACTACTCACTCTCTACTACTCTACTACTCTCTACTACTCGCTCTACTACTCACTCTCTACTATTCTCTACTACTCACTCTACTACTCTCTCCTACTCTCTACCACTCACTCTCTACTACTCTACTACTCACTCTCTACTACTCTACTACTCACTCTCTACTACTCTCTCTCTACTACTCTCTACTACTCTCTCTACTATTCACTCTCTACTACCCTCTACTACTCGCTCTACTACTCACTCTCCACTATTCTCTACTACTCACTCTACTACTCTCCTACTCTCTACCACTCACTCTTTACTACTCTACTATGCACTCTCTACTACTCTCTCTCTACTACTCACTCTCTACTACTCTTTACTACTCACTCTCTACTACACACTCTCTACTACTTGCTCTCTGCTACTCGCTCTCTACTACTCTCTAGTACTCACTCTACTACTCACTCTCTACTACTCCCTATTACTCACTCTCTACTACTCAACTACTCTCTACTACTACTCCACTACTCTCTACTACTCTACTACTCTCTACTACTCTACTACTCTCTACTACTCTACTACTCTCTACTACTCTCTACTACTCACTCTCTACTACTCACTCTCTACTACTCTCTACTACTCACTCTGCTACTCACTCTCTACTACTTTCTAATACTCTCTCTCTCTGCTACTCACTCTCTACTACTCTCTACTACTCACTCTCTACTACTCACTCTAATACTCACTCTCTACTACTCACTAATACTCACTCTCTACTACTCACTCTAATACTCACTCTCTACTACTCACTCTACTACTCTCTACTACTCACTCTCTGATACTTTCTCTACTACTCTCTACTACTCACTCTCTACTCTCTATTACTCGCTCTCTACTCTCTACCTCTCTCTCTACTACTCTCTACCTCTACCTCTACCTATACACCTCTACCTCTCTGTACATGCACACATATGCACATATATATATACGCATATATATGCATTTATATATATGCATGTGTATATATACACATATATAAACATATAAATATAATCTGCATATCTATATAAATATAAATGCAGGCAAACATATACATATACATATATGCATACATATGCATGGTATGTACATGAAAGTTTGAAAAACTCTAATAAAAGCAAAGCTAAAAAGCCACCTAATTACAAACAGAATTGCTTTAACTTAAAAGGGCGAGACCTATTGCATTTTCAATGCTTACTTTGATTCCATCAAGAAGGCATTCAGATGTGTCACACATTTTCCATAAATTCTGAATGGTAGCACTCTAGTTGCTCATTAGATCACTGTAGTACAGCTACTGCTCATCAGGGAAGTCTGCTGCTGGTATTCAAAGTGCATGGTTCAGTCTGCATGTCAGAATATGTTAATGAAATTGAAGAGGATTTGAGAAGTCAAAATGTGCCCTAATCTTTCTTTCTGCAGCACTAATCATAATTTCTATGGCAAAATGAACCCCCTCATTTTGTTCCTTTGCAAATTAAATGTTTTAAGTGTTACCACTTTATTCCAATCAAGATGGCATCAGATGTGCCATACTTTTGTCATAAGTAAGACTGTTAGCGCTCTAGTTGTTCTTTAAAACACTCTGGGACATTCTGTCATTGGGCTATACTTGGGCTACATCTCGGTGATATTTGTGCTACATTTGGGCTCTTTTGTCTCTGGTGGCCATCTTGGGAGACTTATTTGTTTTGAAGTTTCCTAATTTCCTCATTTACAACAGTCTCCTCAGTAGGAAATACTTTTAGGTTTTTAACTTTCATTCCATCAAAAAGGCATTCAGATGTGTCACACATTTGCCATAAATTCGGAATGTTAGCACTCTAGTTGCTTATTAGATCACTGTAGTAAAGCTATTGCTCACCAGGGAAGTCTGCTGCTGGTATTGAAAGTGCATGTTTCAGTCTGCATGTCAGAATTTTTTAATGAAATAGAAGAGGATTTGAGAAGTCACTCAAAATGTGCCCTAGTTTTTCTTTTTTCCGCACTAATCATAATTTCTATGGCAAAATGAACCTCCTCATTGTGTTCCTTTTAAATTGAACTACTCACTCTCTACTACTCACTCGCTACTACTTTCTACTACTCACTCTCTACTACTCACTCTCTACTACTCACTCTCTACTACTCACTCTCTACTACTCACTCTACTGTTCTCTACTACTCTCTACCACTCACTCTCTACTACTCACTCTACTACTCCCTCTCTACTACTCACTCTACTACTCTCTACTACTCACTCTTTACTACTCTCTACTACTCACTCTCTACTACTCACTCTCAACTACTCACTCTCAACTACTCACTCTCTGCTACTCTCTACTACTCACTCTACTACTCTCTACTACTCACTCTCTACTACTCACTCTGCTACTCACTCTCTAATACTCTCTCTCTGCTACTCACTCTCTACTGCTCTCTACTACTCACTCTACTACTCTACTACTCACTCTCTACTACTCTCTCTCTACTACTCACTCTACTACTCACTCTCTACTACTCTACTACTCACTCTCCACTACTCACTCTCTACTACTCGCTCACTACTACTCTACTACTCTCTCTGCTACTCACTCTCTACTACTCTCTACTACTCACTCTCTACTACTCTACTACTCTCTACTACTCTACTACTCTCTACTACTCTCTCTACTAGTCACTCTCTACTACTTGCTCTCTACTACTCGCTCTACTACTCTCTCTCTACTACTCATTCTCTACTACTCCCTCTACTACTCTCTCTCTACTACTCACTCTACTACTCTCTACTACTCTCTCTCTACTACTCTCTCTCTCTCTCTACTACTCCACTACTCTCTACTAATCACTCTCTACTACTCTCTACTACTCACTCTCTACTACTCTCTACTACTCACTCTCTACTACTCTCTCTCTGCTACTCTCTACTACTCACTCTACTACTCACTCTCTACTACTCACTCTCTACTACTCTCTACTACTCACTCTACTACTCACTCTTTACTACTCTCTACTACTCTCTACTTCTCACTCTCTACTACTCACTCTACTACTCTCTCCTACTCACTCTCTGCTACTCTCTCTACTACTCTCTCTCTACTCTCTACTCTCTATTACTCATCCTCTACTCTCGACCTCTCTACCTCTCTCTACCTCTCACTCTACTACTCTCTACCTCTACCTCTACCTCTCTACCTCTACATCTCTACCTCTACACCTCTACCTCTCTCTACCTCTCTCTACACGCACACATATGCACATATATGCATATATATATATATGTATGTGTATATTATCTACTGGCAGTCGCCAGTAGATAGTTATAGTTAGGACCTATTTTCCATAGGAAATCCGCAACATTCTATTCCCAATAAGTCTGACGAATCTTCGCTAAATTTTCCAAACTTTTGGCCAGCTCCGCTCCGCTCCTACCCTGAAAGTTTTGTGGTGATTCGTCAAGCGGGGGCCGAGAAAAAAGGGGGGTCCCAAAACGCGTTTTCCCCATGCAATTTCCCAGAGGATCTGTTGTAACAGCTACAGCCCGAACCGCTGAACGGAATGACACCAAATTTGGCAAAGAGGTAGTCCTCAGTTCAGACTCGTGCCTTTTGCATAAATGGTGTGAATCTGTTCAGTAGTTCCTGAGCAAATTAGGGTAAAAAAGTTAGTGATATCTATGGCCGGGGAGGATCCGCGGACTCTACCCGCACCGTACTCGCACCCTCCCCGAACCGAGCGCTCACCCTCCCGATCGCGCGCTGAATGCTAATTAGCTGTCGAGTGTCTCTCTGCATTCGAAACCAGGAACTGTTGGCGGCCATTTTCTGCCTCGGTAGAAGCGAGGCTGAAGAAGCAAGGGGAATAAGTGTGTAAAACATATAAAGGGGGCAGAGTGGAAATACTCTGACCCTCTAGAGGTGCTTAGAGGGTCCCAGAAGGACCCCCTGGGGCCCCCCCTTAAAAAAAAAACCGTTGAAATGCGCGCATGGTGCACGCATCCTATCGCGTTGGATGCACGGATCCTCTCGCGGTGGGTTCGCGGATGCAAGGGAAAAAAATGAAATTGTTGGGAGATAAAGATTACGCTTAAGTGTTTTTTCTTGAGTGGCTCTAAAAAGAGCCGTTGTGTTCATTGAGAGTTTTTGGTACTTGTAAGTAAGTACCTATACAGAGTCTAAAGTTGTTGAGGAAGACTCGGTTTCCTTCATCTGTAAAGTGCACTCCATCTCTCCTATACATCTCTTGCATATGAAAGCGCAGATTGTAATTGTAAATGGACCCCATTCTGTAGTCTCGGAGAAAAACAGAAACAGATTTATTCACATGTTTCCTAGCTTTCTCAATCTGTGGACAAAAATGATCGGACCAGTTCCATTTCTGCCTTTGGCATATGTTAGAGTACACAAAGGCAGTTTTAGGGAAAAGTTCTGCAAAGGTGTCCTTCATAAGCATTTCCAGACCTACCCCAGTCAAAGTGCCTAGGTCATTGCCACCACAGTGCACTATTATGAGGTCAGGGTGTTGGATTTGCATGAAGGATTTCACCAATGGCATCAATTGGTGCCACTTTAACCCTCTCTGTCCAATCCATTTAATGTCTACATTTGGCAAACCTAGGTCTTTGTGAATGCCTTTGTTTTCTGCATACCTTTGGCTCCAGAAAATGTAGCTGTGTCCCACAAGCCACACTGTAAGCATCTTGTAAGAAGGTCTGGATGCACTCAGATGGTCTTGTTTGGTAACATCGTGTATTTGCTGACAGATAACTGTTTTAAAACATGTCATGTTGTCAAGTTTTAGTAGCATTAGAAGCCAGTCTTTGCTTATGCGTTGATTAAATGAGTCAGGCATGGACAGTAAAGTGCAGTTGTGAAATATGTAGATTGTGTGCAGTTCCCTTACCACTTCCACTGTAGTGAATGAGTTTTGGTAAACTCCTAGGGATAGTGGTGCTTGTCTAGAATCACACTGAGTCTGTGTGCATTTGGGAACCACTGTGCGAGAAGCGTTTGGTAACATCGTGTATTTGCTGACAGATAACTGTTTTAAAACATGTCATGTTCTCAAGTTTTAGTAGCATTAGAAGACAGTTATGGCTTATGCTTTCATTAAATGAGTCAGGTATTGACAGTAAAGTGTAGTCGTGAAATATGTAGATTGTGTGCAGTTCCATTACCACTTCCAGTGTAGTGAATGAGTTTTGGTAAACTCCTAGGGATAGTGGTGCTTGTCTAGAATTACACTGAGTCTGTGTGCATTTGGGAACCACTGTGAGAGAAGCGTTTGGTAACATCGTGTATTTGCGACAGATAACTGTTATAAAACCTGTCATGTTGTCAAGTTTTAGTGGCATTAGAAGCCAGTGTTTGCTTATACATTGATAAAATGAGTCATGCTTTGACACTAAAGTGCAGTACCATGTAGTATTGTCTTCACTGCACCAGAACTGAAAATTTAAAAATTTTACCCAGGCACTGTCCTAGAAGTAGTCTGATTATTCAGTCAGTTTCTAAGTACTTATGTTGTGAACCATTCATTACCAAATAGACTGCTTCAAATGTCTATGCAGTATGCATGTAGTTCTCTAACCACCTACACAGTTGTTTTTCACACCTTCAATTCCCTAGTCAGTATCCATACACTTCCAGGAAACACCCTGTCACTCCCTTTGTAGTTTTCTAGTGACCCATTCAGCACCATGTAGTAATCCATTTACTGTGCCAAAACCAAACACTTATAAATTCACCAAGACACTTTCTTTCCAGTACTCTAATGATTCAGTCACTGTCTAAGTATTCATGCATTGAGCCAGGCCTTAGCACATGGACTGCTTCAAACCCCTATGCATGCAGTCTTCTAACCACTTGGAGACTTGTCTTTTACACTTTCAATTCCCTAGTCAGTATCCATATAGTCCAGCAAACTTCCTGTCACTCCCTTTGCACTCTTCTAGTGACCCATTCAGTACCAAGTACTAATCCATTCCCTGTGTGAAAAGCCTACCACTTATAAATTCATCCAGGCAGTCTCCTTGCTGTAGTCTAATCATTCAGTCAGTACCCAAGTACTCATGCAGTGAGCCGGGCCTTAGCACATGGACTGCTTTAAATGCCTATCCAGTATGCATTCAGTTCTCTAATCAGCTACACAGTTGTCTTTTGCACCTTCAATTCCCCAGTTAGTATTCATACACTTCTAGCAAACACCCTGTTACTCACACAGTGTGTCTCCTTTTAGTACTGTAATCATTCAGTCAGTTAGCATGTAGTCTTTTAGTGAGGTAGGCTTTAGGGCATGAACTGCTTCAAAGTAGTAAGCACTATGTATGTAGTGTTTTAATTATCGTCACACTTGTGGTCCAGGGCTATAGTTTCTTAGTCTGTTTTTATATAAAATGTGTTTGTACAGTAATGGAATACTGTAAATTTGAAAGTTATTAATATACATTTATTTGTGATTCTTTTTTGCAGATACTGTTTTTCAACGTTAAAATCGAGAAATTATGCCAGAAAAAAAAGAAAAAGAAAAGAACAGAGACAGGAGGATTATTTGAAGAAACATCAACCACAAGTATTGAATGAACAAGATAATGTGGCTAAAAGGAAAAAATCTTCTGGTAAGATCACGAAGCAATTTATTAAAAATGTTTGTAGGAGCAAACAGAATGTAGAGAATGCTGCAACTTCAGAGAATTTTTTAAGTAAGAAAAAAATCATAATAAGAGGAAAAGTAAAAAAGCAAATGTTCAGTCAAAGGAGATAAAGTATGGTAAAAAGAAGACAAAATCAGTATAAGGAACTACGCAAAAAAATATTTTACAAGAGAGTAGTGCATAATTTGCTGAAAGATGTGAAGAAATATAAAAAGAGAGCTTTATTTTATAAAAAGAAGAAGCATATTGAAAGCATTGTGGAAAAGGCTTTTGAAGTAAAAAGGAAACTGTTTATTTTACTGTTAAACAGAATTCGATCACTAGATAAACCAATATATGTAATGAAGGCCAAAAGTAGGAGGAAAAGAGTTATTAATAAAAAAAAAAAATTTTTGATTTTTTGTGGGAGAATGGAAACACAGTTCTAGTTCAGAGCCTTTTTTTAATGAAGAGAGTTATTCACTAAGTGAAAAACTATTGTATGCAGTTGACACCAGTGGTAGAGGTTATGAGGTTAGTGATGGTTGTCCAATGGAGAAAGAGAAAATGGTTGAAAGAAATGCAGAAGAAGTGATAGCTGATGAAGTTTTAAGGAGACGTGCTAAAAACCCTGTGTACACTTGGGATTGCAGTAGTGTTTGTAGTGTACAACAGGAATCTATTGAAAAATTATGTAGTTTTTTACGAGTCTATACTAAAAAAAGTATAAAACAAAAGATTAAGCTGTTGCAAGGACTAGACCCTTGCAGAGTGTGAAAACATACTGGTTTGCAAGGTCATTCTCTGGCTTGTCTTTCTAGGAAAGTTTGTGAAAGTGTTTTTCACCATTTCAGAATTCTGGCAGTACATCATACTCAAATGCGGAAGTTAGTGAGAAGATTGTATTATGCAAAAAGTCCAGCACTAAAGTTAAGTGAGTTGAACATTGCTCTTTTGCGTGGGTCAGTTTCAGATGTGAAGCAGGTCTGTGAGGATATTGAGTTTTGTTACTTTGGGCCTCAGCAAGAGAGTGAAGAAACTGACACATTAGTAGAACAAAATGTTGAAGACAATGTAGAACCTGTAATTACAGAAAAATTTGAGGATGAAATCACAAAGTTTATGGTAATTTCAGGTGAAAGACCAAATGTTTCTTGTATTTGTTGTCGACGAAGTCACTATAAAAATCAGACTAGGGTGTCAATCTGTATTTAAAAAGTGAAATAGAAGATAATGATAAGTGGATGGAATTTGCAACTTATTTGTTGGTAGAGGATTGTTTTGATTTGGGATATGGGCAGCGTATTTGCAAATATTGTTATAATAAATTAGATGAGAATAAAATGCCTGCTAGAGCTGTTCATAATAATCTAGAGTTGGTTGCTATTCCACCAGAGCTGATAGATTTAAATACGTATGAGCCTATTCTGATACAATGTGTTCACTCGTTTCAGGCTATTGTTTGTATGGAGCCCAAAACAAGTAAATTACCTCCATCAGAGTTGCAAAGAGGATTGAAAGGAAGAGTTGTGTATTTACCATTAGATTTAAGGAAAAATGTTGAAACTATTGGTGTAGATCATGCAGAAAATGAGCCATTCTAGTTAATGGTGTTCCTACTAAGAATAAGAAAATCTGGCAAGAGTTAGTGGATGTTAGAAAAGTGCAAAAGGCATCATTGTATCGGTTAAAAAATAATGAGTACTATAGAAATGTGTTTGTTGGAGAAGAAGAAATAGATTTAGCAGAAGATAGTGAAACATTAAGTGGACAAATTGAAAAAGTGGACATGTCCAGATGTGAAGAGATCTATGAACATTACAGTGTACATCCACTTCATTCCAAAGAGGTGATGGGGAATACAATTGAGTTGTTTCAAATGAAAAAAGCAACAGGAAGTCCCATGAGTGTATGGGAAGAGAGCTTGGAAGCTCGTTGTTTCCCGAAGTTGTTTCCAACAGGAAAAGGTGGACGATATGATGAACATCCTGTGCAGATTCCTGCATCTGAATATCGGACAACAAGATTATATGCTTCATCTTCTGTTTGAAAGTGACTTGTCTGGACTTTCATATGCAGTAAATCACATTTTAAAAACTAGAATGCATCTTCAAAATGTAACTGCAAAGGATTTTATGGATAAAGTGCATCAGAGAGATGATCATTTAGAATCTCAGTTGATTAATCTGATGGCATGTCAGCGTGGGACTAATGAATATTGGTACCGTCGACATGGAGAACTGAAATGCATGCTACGGAACTTGGGAACTCCTACATGGTTTGTTACACTAAGCTGTGCTGAGTATGCTTGGGATGATTTACTTGAATTTTTTCGAGAGGCAAATTCCAATATAAAAAATATTGAATACAAGACACCTGGAGAATTGTGCTCTTTGGATCCTGTCAATGTATGCAGATATTTCAATCATAGATTTGAAGCTATGATGTCTTTCATCTGCAATAAAAAGAATCCTCCTCTTGGAGAAGTTGTGGATTTCTTTTGGAGAAAGGAGTATCAAGCAAGAGGTGCTCCTCACATACATATGTTATGGGTCAAGGACGCCCCCAAATTTGGAACAGATTCAGATGAAAGTGTTTTGTCTTTCATTGAAGATTATGCTACATGTGCTCTTCCAAATAGCAGAGAAGAGAAAAACTTTAAAAAACAAGTCTTACGATTTCAAAGCCATAGGTGTGGAAAATACTGTCGACGAAAGTACAAGTCAAAGGATAAGTTCTATACCAAATGTCGTTTTGGTTTTCCACGTCCTGTATTAGCCAAAGGAAGAGTGAACAGTTTTATGTCAGCTGTACGACATACAATCACAAGAAAGTCTCCGAAAAACACCTACAACTTAAGAAGAAGCGAAGAATCAAAATACATAAATGACTACAACCCAGTTATTTTATCCATGTGGAACGCTAACATGGATATTCAGTATGTTGCGGACAATTCCATTGCTGTTGCTCGATATGTAACGTCTTACATTACTAAATCAGAAAAGACTGAATTGAAAGAAATGTGGGAAGAGATTTCTCACGAGAAGACTCTAAGTAAGAAATTATACAGTTTCAGTTTGAAGATGTTATCGCATCGTGAAATTGGAGCATATGAATGTTCAGATCGGTTATCATCTGCAAGTCTATATTCCAAAAGTAGAAGAATCATTTGGGTGAGTCTAGGTCTTGCAGGAATGTGAAATCGGGTACTGAAATCTGTTCAAGAAATTGAATATTTAGCAGAAAATGACCCTGAAAGTACAGATATTTTGAAAACCAATATGTTGGACACATACTATCCAAAGAGAAGTCATCATCTTGAGAACATGTGTCTCTATGAAGTGCTGCAAAACTACACTTTTAAACAGACTATTACAGAGAACATCAACGATGGAAAATATGGAGTGATTGGTTCTGAAGGATGTCTGGTGAAACAAAGGAAAGGAAATTTAATTAATCACAGAAAACGGAGTTGCGACACTGCTGACAAAAGGGAATTTTACTATTTTGACCTTTGGCAAATGTTCAAACCATGGCGTTCTGAACTGGAATTACTTTGAGATTTTCCCAGCTATGAAGATTCATTTAATGCTTGTAAAGATAGCATACAATGCAGTGCTTTCACAAATTATGTGAAAATGTTGAATGATGAAATTGATCAAGAAGCTACAATTGCAGCTGAGATTGCTAGAGACAGTTCTCAAGACAGTCAAAGTTCTGCTGCACTGAGTCAAGATCCACTAGGACAACCAATTGTTGAAAATGAAGCAGCGACTGCAATGAATGAGGTGGAAACAGCAATGTATCAAGCACAAGAAGATGCAATACAGTTAGGAAACTTGGAAGAGCAACTAAATGTTGAACAGAAACAAATATATCTGCAAGTGAAAGAGCAGATTGACCATTAATTACTTCAGGAAAAGAGAATGTGCTCATGTACATCATTTCAACCTATCTGAATGTATGTGAGTGGTCAAGCTGGAACAGGAAAGAGTTTCTTAATTAAAGTAATTACAAGTTATCTGCAAAAAACAACTGAGTCGCATTTGTCTTGTGTTGTCACTGCTCCAACTGGGTTGGCAGCACATAACATTAAAGGAATTACTTTACATCATTTACTAATGCTGACAGTAGTGCATGAGAACAAATTGGAATACCACAAGCTATCTGGAGAAGCTTGTTGTGAAGTTTCAAGAGTGCTGAAGAAAATGAAACTTCTCATTATTGATGAGGTGAGCATGGTTTCAAACTTGATGCTTGCCTTTGTGCATTTAAGAATGCAGCAAATTCTTAAAACAGAGTATGACGTGTTATTTGGAGGAAAACACGTCATAGGTTTTGGAGATCTACTGCAACTGACACCGGTAAAAGGACAACCGGTATTTAAAACACTTGCCCATGAAGATACTAGAAAGTCTCTTGGCAGTGTTGGTAATGTGAACATTTGGAGTAATTTTGAATACAAAGAACTGACAACAAATATGCGTCAGGCAAATGATGCTGAATATGGAAGTATTCTTCAAGATATAAGAATTGGAATTCTTTCAAAAAAAGGGAAAGAAGCTTTGGAGAGTCGATTACTTTGCAATGTCTTTCCAAATGAAAATGCAGTTGCTGCAAAAGTGTACGTGGAAATTGCTAAAAATAAGTCAGTGATTTGCTTAATGCCGACACTGCGGGAGTGTTCAATATTCAACGAAGAATTATTAAAATTGGAAAATGAAGAAATTGTAAAAATGAAAGCCATCGATAAAATACTACATGAAGGAATCACTATTATTTTGACGGGTAAGTTGAGATCAAAACTAGATTGTTTAGAAAAACAAAATATCTAAAGCTGCTGGTTTGGAAAAGACACTGTATGTGTGTGTAAACTGTCGGGTAATTTTAAGGTGTAATTTAGATGTAGAGAAAGGTTTAGTTAATGGTGCAATGGGCAAAGTGGTGGATTTTGTGAATTATCAGAAAAAAGAAGGAATTGAATTTTTAAAAATTAAATTTGATCAGATTGATGACATTAGAAATTGGTCGTTGTTCAGTTCGTTTTTTGCTTGTTAAAGATTTATATGTCCGTAGGAAACAATTTCTATTTTCTCTGGCATATGCAGTGACTATTCATAAATCTCAAGGATTAAGTGTAGACAGTGCATTGGTGAACATTGGATCTACTGTATCTAAAGAGGGTATGGAATATGTTGCTTTGTCGCGAGTCAGAACATTGTCTGGTTTGTTTTTGATTGATTTTGATGAGACAAAGGTTACTGCAGATGCAAACTGTGTAAAAGAGTATAATAGGTTAAGAAGGGTGTAAGCTCCCAATTTAGGTCAATATCCTGTATTTGAAAAGCGTGTGGTTGGTCGAAAAAGAAGGTTAGAGAATATCTGTACTTTAGATGTCAAGAAGGGAAAAGAACAAGATAATGTTGTGATTGCAGGTAAAAAGAAATTGGACGCTGTTGAAGAGATTCTTGGTTATCAGTTTGAGAAAAGTTCTGGTGTCAACTGCTATGCTAATGTTGTTTTTTATCTGGAAGATTTGCAAGCACAAATTATGCAGAATCGGGAAAAAAGATTTTGTTCTCTGTTGCATTCTGTTTATGAAAAATTGACAACAGATAGAAGTAAAATACAATCTGTTTCAGATGTTCGTAATCTTTTGGATGTGTGTTCTTGTTCTACACAATTTACACAAAATATCCAACAGGATGCTCAGGAATTTTTAATGTATATGCTTACCATTTTTGAAAATGAAGGTGTAGAAATAGAAAATATTTTTGGCCTTTCTTACAAATGGGAACATTATTGTGAAAATTGCATGTATACATGTAGCACCAATGTAGACACTGAGAGATTTCTGTATTTAACATTCCCAGACTGTAAATCAGTGTCTTTCAATAAATTAGTGAAAGGTGCAATTCAAAACATGGAGTGTAGCCAATGTAAATCAGAAATGTTATCCACATTATTCTTAACAAAATATGGAAAATACATAATTTTAATGATGCAACGTTGTACAGCTGATGGAAGAAAATTGGATACTTTAATAAAACAATTAGTAGCAGCACAACTATCAATATCAGGAAGGACTTTTGTAGCAATTGCAATAATTTTCCATGATGGTCCTTCCACCACATCTGGACATTACACTGCCTATCTAAAATGTGACAAAGGCTGGACACTTTGTAATGATGCCCAGTTGGTTTTCAAACAACGTTTGCCTAGGGAATTACAAAATTCTTACCTAATATTTTTAAAGCCAAAGTTTTACGAAGATAATTCACTCTCTGAGGAATTTATTATTATAATTTAATAGGACTACCATTAGACAATTTACATAAAGAAGAAGTGCAAAAATACCATTTGACCTCAAGGAAAGGTATATTTTTGAATTATGGACTTTTTGGTGGTCATTTATTCGGTGATTCTTTTAATGCGGCAACATTTACAGTTTTTATAAGATAAAGTTATAAAATGTTGTAATCTGTAAGCATTTCATATATGTATGATTTGTATTTTCTGGTATTTTACTGAGAATAGTATGTTGTTTTTTTTTTAACAATCTTTCTGATTGTTTTTTTTTTGCCCGCTGTTAAGTGATGAGTCATTTGAGATGTCATCAGTGATGTCATCAGTGATGTCACTGACCATGTCATGAGTGATGTAATATGTGACGTCATCAGCAGTGCATTGCGGGGGCGCGAGTTATAGTTAGCTGAACTAACTATAACAGGGGAATTTCAATGGTTTTGTACGAGGAAAATGTCCAGCTAACTATAACGCTCCTGAAACCTATGGTTTTTTCAGTGAATATATATACATACATACATACATATATAAACATATATATAATATGCATATCTATATAAATACAAATATAACTGCATGCATACATATACATATATGCATGTTATGTACATGAAATTTTGAAACACACTAATAAAAGCAAAGCTAAAAAGCCACCTAATTACAAACAGAATTGCTTTAACTTAAACGAGGTTAAGACCTATTGCATTTTCAATGCTTGTTAACTTTGGTTCCATCAAGAAGGCATTCAGATGTGACACATTTGCCATAAATTCTGAATGGTAGCACTCTAGTTTCTCATTAGATCACTGTAGTAAAGCTACTGCTCACCGGGGAAGTCTGCTGCTGGTATTGAAAGTGCATGTTTCAGTCTGCATGTCAGAATTCTTTAATGAAATAGAAGAGGATTTGAGAAGTCACTCAAAATGTGCCCTAATTTTTCTTTCTGCAGCACTAACCATACATTCTATGGCAAAATGAACCCCCTTATTTTGTTCCTTTTTAAACTAAATGTTTTAAGAGTTACCACTTTATTCCAATCAAGATGGCTTCAGGTGTGCCATACGTTTATCATAAGTAGGAGTGTTAGTACTCTAGTTGTTCTTTGGAACACTCTGGGCAGCTGCAGTAGAACACAAAGGAATCAACTGACAGTCTCTGCCCTTGTTGGATGTACATGTTTTACTGAGAATGTCAGACTTCATTCTCAGATGACTAATGTGAACTTACAGAAAATATGCTCTCAGTTTAGCTTATAGATCACCTTCCAAACCTCTGTGGGAAAAGCATGTGAAAATAGTTTTCTCTCAAACATGATTCATGATATCTCAGCAGAAGGCTTTTTCACATGGTAAAATCACCTTAGAACATACCACAATTCCTAAAATGAGTATGGTACCATCAACAAATGATTTATAATGTAAATAAAGTCTTAAAACCTTCTATTAACAGCAATGCTTTTTAATGAGGTGCTATCATGTATATTGGTCCCAAGATGGCTGCCAACACTTCTTGGATGAAGTGCTGACAGCCAATCAGATCTCACGATGAGATGTGTGGTTAGGCTCCGCCCAGATATATACATGATTTTACTTTTGATTTTCTCAGGAACTACTGAACGGATTTACACCATTTAAGCAAAAGGCACGAGTCTGAATAGAGGACTACCGCTTGGCCAAATTTGGTGTAATTCCGCTCAGCAGTTCGGGCTGTAGCTGCATCAACAGGTCCTATGGGAAATTGCATGTGGAAAACATGTTTTGGGACCCCCCTTTTTTCTCAGCCCCCGCTTGACGAATCACCACAAAACTTTCAAGATAGGAGCGGACGGGAGCTGGCCAAAAGTTTGGAAAATTTCGCTAAGATTCATCAACCGGCGCCAGACTTATTGGGAATAGAATGTTGCTGATTTTCTATGGAAAATAGGTCCTAACTATAACTACCTACTGGCGACCGCCAGTAGGTAATATATATCTTCACTGAAAAAACCATAGGTTTCAGAGACGTTATAGTTAGAAATTAGCATTTTAAAAAACCTTAGAAATTCACAGAAAAAAAACATTGGTTTCAGGGATGTTATAGTTAGCTGGCCATTTCACTTGTACAAAACCATAGAAATTCCTCTGTTATAGTTAGTTCTGCTAACTATAACTCGCACGCCCGCAATGCACTGCTGATGATGTCACATATTACATCACTCATTACATATTGCATCATTCATGACATGGTCAGTGACATCACTGATGACATCTCAAATGACATCACTGATGACATCATCCAGTGAATGTGGTTTAGTTTGAAATTTAAATATGTATTATATATATATATATATATATATATATATATATTATCTACTGGCGGTCGCCAGTAGATAGTTATAGTTAAGACCGTGTTTCCATAGGAAATCCGCAACATTCTATTTTGAATAACTTTGGCGCCGATTGACGAATCCTCACAAAATTCTCAAAATAGGTGGGGCGCTCCGCTCCGCTCCTTCCCTGAAAGTCTCGGGGGGATTCGTCAAGCGGGGGCTGAGAAAAAGGGGGGGTCCCAAAACGCGTTTTCCCCATGCATTTTTCCATAGGACCTTTAGTCCGAGCTACAGCCCGAACGGCTGAACAGAATTACTTGAAATTTGGCAGAGAGGTAGCCCTCAGGTCAGGGATGTGCCTTTTGAAGGTCTCGTGTAAATCTGTTCAGTATTTCCTGAGAAAATAGCATTTAAATCAATATATATATCTATAGGCGCGCTCCGAGCGCGTACCGTAAGCTTACCGTACGCGCACGCCGCCGTGCGCGAGCGCGATTCTGATTGGTTGTTAGATCTTAGTAAACATTAGAATCGGTCAAAACCAGGAAGTGTCGGCCGCCATTTTGTCTCTCGCAGTCTGAGGGGGTGAAAAACAAAGGTGGATAACGTGTAAAGGGGGCAGGCTGGACAGTTCCTGACCCCCTAGCCTTGGTCAGGGGGTCCCAGAAGGACCCCCAAGGGCAAAAATGTATTTTAAATTTTTAATGAAAAATCGCGGAGTGCGCGTAGCGTACGCGCACGGTAGAAACGGAAAAATTCCGCGAACTACGTAACGTGGGTGCGCGAAGCGCACCGAGCGCCCACAGCGCGCGCACGGTGAAAAACCTTGAAATAAATAAATAAATAAATACATAACTTAGCATTTAAAAAACCGTACAAATTCACTGAAAAAACCATAGGTTTCACACACATTATAGTTAGGAATTAGCATTTAAAAAACCTTGCAAATTCACTTAAAAAACCATAGGTTTCACACATGTTATAGTTAGCTGGGCATTTCACTTGTGAAAAACCAATGAAATTCCCCCGTTATAGTTAGTGCAGGCAACTATAACTCACGCGACCGCAATCCTCTGCTGGTGACGTCAGATATTACATCACTGATGACATATGTGTTTTTCTGAAAAAAATTTTTTTGTAATATATGTATAGTAAAAATTAATGGAAGAAGACATGGGTAAATAAGTGTCTAAATACAGTGATGTAATATCTGACGTCACCAGCAGAGGATTGCGGTCGCGTGAGTTATAGTTGCCTGCACTAACTATAACGGGGGAATTTCATTGGTTTTTCACGAGTGAAATGCCCAGCTAACTATAGCATGTGTGAAACCTATGGTTTTTTAAGTGAATTTGCAAGGTTTTTTAAATGCTAATTCCTAACTATAACGTGTGTGAAACCTATGGTTTTTTCATTGAATATATATATATATATATATATATATATATATATATATACCAATCTGTATTGAAGATTGAGTGGATATATAACTGTCTGGATGGAGGATTTAGTAGCTGTCTGACTGTCTGTTTAAGTGAGTAATTAAAAGTGTCTCACTTAATACATGGATTAGTAACCAAACAATGTGAATGTGTGCATCACTGTCTCTGTTGTTGTATAACATGCTGCATCAGTTGGTCACTAACTACATGTGTGTATATTAGTTATTGATTAGTTGGATGAGTATTTGTATGGGACACTGAGTTTGTGTGTGGTTGGATGGGGTGTGTGTAACTCTTATGCATAGATGTGTGAATGGTTGATTGACTAGGTGTACAGGTTTAAGAGTGCATGTGGAAACAGTTGTTTGGGTGACTGAGTGTATTTATTTCTGTGTTGGTGAGCGAATATATGTTTTAGTTGAACATCTTCAACAAAGTAAAAAACTAAAAGGCATTGTATGTGAGAGTTTGTGTATACAAAATAAGTATGTGTGAGAGTCAGTGATTGTGAGAGTAACTATATGAATGAGTGTATAATTGTAATGGTGATTTCTTAACATATTAACTATGAGTTACTATGTGTTTGAATAAATGAGGTGTTGTTGGATAGTTGTGTAAGTGAGTAAATGTAAGTGTGATTAATTTTTTTCATGAGTGAGTAGGATGACTGCATAACCAACTAAGATGACTGCTGATGTGTCAATGTCTATATATGTGTAGAAGTGCATTTGATAGTGTTATATTAATTAATGACTGCATGTATAGATGATTCTGTTGTTGAATGGGTAGTTGTGTATGTAGACTTAGGGACCAGTTTGCGACTCCTGTTCCCGCGCAATCGATACACATACGCATTACGGTATGTGATGCTTGCGCGGTGGCAGGTCCCGCGTGTCATCATATACGTACTGGGGCGCACTGGGTGCGCGACTCTCGCAAAAAAAATTAGGTTCCAAAATGATATGTATGTGTCTTTAATATAAATATGAGGGCAAGAGATTATCGAAGATATTCATAAAAATAATATATATGTACTTATAATAAACTTATATTATTTTTAAATATATTTTCATGAAGTCGGGGGCATGCATCGTGAGTGCAGAGAACCAGGTCACCAGATCTGCTGTAGAGCCAGAGAAACCAGGTCAGCAGAGCCATTGTAGAGCCAGAGAACCAGGTCAGCAGAGCTGCTCTAGAGCCTAAGAAGCAGGTCAGCAGAGCTGCTCTAGACCCAGAGACCCAGGTCAGTAGAGCTGCTCTAGAGCCAGAGACCCAGGTCAGCAGAGCTGCTCTAGAGGCCAAGAACCAGGTCAGCAGAGCTGCTGTAGAGCC
This sequence comes from Triturus cristatus, assembly GCF_964204655.1. Classification (NCBI taxonomy): domain Eukaryota; kingdom Metazoa; phylum Chordata; class Amphibia; order Caudata; family Salamandridae; genus Triturus; species Triturus cristatus. Next base: position 506,007,284 of record NC_140582.1, read on the forward strand.
AGAGAAACCAGGACAGCAGAGCTGTTTTAGAGGGAGTGAACCAGGTCAGCAGAACTGCTTTAGAGTGAGAGAACCAGGTCAGCAAAGCTGCTTTAGAGCCAGAGAACCAGGTCAGCAGAGCTGCTCTAGAGCCAGAGAACCAGGTTAGCAGAGCTGCTTTAGAGCCATAGAACCAGGTCAGCAGAGCTGCTCTAGAGGCAGAGAACCAGGTTAGCTGAGCTGATTTAGAGGGAGAGAACCAGGTCAGCAGAGCTGCTCTAGAGCCAGAGAACCAGGTCAGCAGAGCTGCTGTAGAGCCAGAGAAACCAGGTCAGTAGAGCTGCTTTAGAGCGAGAGAACCAGGTCAGCAGAGCTTCTTTAGAGGGAGAGAACCAGGTCAGCAGAGCTGCTTTAGAGCCAAGGGACCAGGTAGGCAGAGCTGCTCTAGAGCCAGAGAACCTGGTCAGCAGAACTGCTTTAGAGCCATAGAACTGGGTCAGCAGAGCTACTTTAGAGCCAGAGAACCAGGTCAGCAGAGCTGTTGTAGAGCCAGAGAACCAGGTCAGCAGAGCTGCTCTAGAGCCTAAGAACTAGGTCAGCAGAGCTGCTCTAGAGCCAGAGAACCAGGTTAGCAGAGCTGCTGTAGAGCCAGAGAAACCAGGTCAGCAGAGCTGCTTTAGAGGGAGAGAACCAGGTCAGCAGAGCTGCTTTAGAGCCAGAGAACCAGGCCAGCAGAGCTGCTTTAGAGCCAGAGAACCAGGCCAGAAGAGCTGCTCTAGAGCCAAAGAACCAAGTCAGCAGAGCTGCTTTAGATCCATAAAACCAGGTCAGCAGAGCTGCTTTAGAGCCAGAGAACCAAGTCAGCAGAGCTGCTCTAGAGCCTAAGAACCAGGTCAGCAGAACTGTTGTAGAGCCAGAGAACCAGGTCAGCAGAGCTGCTCTAGAGCCTAAGAACTAGGTCAGCAGAGCTGCTCTAGAGCCAGAGAACCAGGTTAGCAGAGCTGCTGTAGAGCCAGAGAAACCAGGTCAGCAGAGCTGCTTTAGAGGGAGAGAACCAGGTCAGCAGAGCTGGTTTAGAGCCAGAGAACAAGGACAGCAGAGCTGCTTTAGAGCCAGAGAACCAGGTCAGCAGAGCTGCTCTAGAGACAGAGAACCAAGTCAGCAGAGCTGCTTTAGATCCAGAGAACCAGGTCAGCAGAGCTGCTTTAGAGCCAGAGAACCAAGTCAGCAGAGCTGCTCTAGAGCCTAAGAACCAGGTCAGCAGAGCTGCTCCGGAGCCAGAGAACCATGTCAGCAGAACTGCTTTAGAGCCATAGAACCGGGTCAGCAGAGCTGCTTTAGAGCCAGAGAACCAGGTCAGCAGTGCTGCTTTAGAGGTAGAGAACCAGGTCAGGAGAGCTGCTTTGTAGCCTAAGAACTAGGTCAGCAGAGCTGCTTTAGAGCCAGAGAACCAGGTCAGCAGAGCTGCTCTAGCTGACACTGACTGATTGACACGGACTGACATTGACTGACACTGACTGACACTGTCTGACACTGACTGACATTGACTGACACTGACTACTCTCTACTACTCACTCTCTACTACTCACTCTCTACTACTCACTCGCCATTACTCACTGTCTACTACTCTACAACTCTCTACTACTCTCTCTACTACTCACTCTCTACTATACTACTCTCTACTATTCTCTCTACTAAAAAACTCTACTACTCTCTACCACTCACTCTCTACTACTCTACTACTTTCTCTACTACTCTACCTCTACTACTCCTCTCTCGCTACTACTCACTCTCTACTACTCTCTACTGCTCACTCTCCACTACTCACTCTCTACTACTCGTTCTCAACTACTCTACTACTCACTCTCTACTACTCTCTCTACTACTCACTCTCTACTACTCTCTACTACACACTCTCTACTACTTGCTCTCTACTACTCACTCTCTAATACTCTCTACTCCTCACTCTACTACTCACTCTCTACTACTCACTCTCTACTATTCCACTACTCTCTACTACTCTCTCTCTACTACTCTCTCTCTGCTACTCACTCTACTACTCACTCTCTACTACTCACTCTCTACTACTCACTCTACTATTCTCTACTACTCACTCTCTGCTACTCTCTCTATTACTCTCTACTACTCACTCTCTACTCTCTATTACTCACTCTCTACTCTCTACCTTGCTCTACCTCTCTCTACTACTCTCTACCTCTATACCTCTACCTCTCTCTACATGCATACATATGCACATATATATGCATATATATGCATTTATATATATGTATGTGTATGTATATATACACACACATATATATAATCTGCATATCTATATAAATACGAATATAAATGCATGCATACATGTATGCATACATATGCATGTTATGTACATGAAAGTTTGAAAAACACTAATACAAGCAAAGCTAAAAAGCCACCTAATTACAAACAGAATTGCTTTAACTTAAACGAGGACGAGACCTATTGCATTTTCAATGCTTGTTTACTTTGGTTCCATCAAGAAGGCATCCAGATGTGTCACACATTTGCCATAAATTCTGATTGGTAGCACTCTAGTTGCTCATTAGATCACTGTAGTAAAGCTACTGCTCACAAGGGAAGTCTGTTGCTGGTATTCAAAGTGCATGCTTCAGTCTGCATGTCAGAATTCGTTAATGAAATAGAAGAGGATTTGAGAAGTCAAAATGTGCCCTAATTTATCTTTCTGCAGCACTAATCATAATTTCTATGGCAAAATGAACCCCCTCATTTTGTTCCTTTTTCAATTAAATGATTTCCTATGGATAATAGGTCCTAACTATAACTACCTACTGGCGACCGCCACTAGGTAATGTAATATATATATATTCACTGAAAAAACATAGGTTTCACACATGTTATAGTTAGCTGGACATTTCACTCGTACAAAACCATTGAAATTCCCCCGTTATAGTTAGTTCAGCTAACTATAACTCGTACGACCGCAATCCACTGCTGATGACGTCACATATTACATCACTCATTACATGCTTAGTGACATCACTCATGACATCACTGATGACATCTCAAATGACATCACTCATGACATCACTGATGACATCTCAAATGACATCACTGATGACATCACTGATGACATCATCATCCAGTGAATATGTGTCTTTCTGAAAAATCAATTTTTTTATATATGTAGATCTAAAGGTTAATGGAAGAATAAATGGGTAAATAAGTGTCTAAATGGATGTTTTTTTTGTAAAATTAATTGTATAACTGACTTATTAACAGTATCTTAGTGAATACAAGTATTAGTGAGTAATGTTTAAATATTTAAATATCTGTATCAGTGTCTCACTTTGTGTATAAGTGGCTGCATGGGTTGGTGAGTAGCTACATGAGTGTGTATATGGGTTATTAGTTTGTTTTTAGAGTATCAGTATGAGTGTCTGTATGGTTCAGCGGGGGATGTTACTTAGCGTATAGATGTATGAATGAGTGACTCACTGTTTGTATGTGTTTTGAAGACAGTATGTGAGCAGGACAGTATGGGTGGATGAGTGTGTGTATGGGTAAGAGAGTGAATGTTTGTCTCAATAGTGTCTTTATGAGTAAGTCCATATGTTTTAAACTAGTATATGTGAGTATTGATGTATATAAGTGAGGATATATGAGAGTGAGAGATTGGAAGAGTTCCTGTATAAATAAGTATGTGTTTCTGGAAGTGATTTTTTTTATAGAGTAAGTATGTGTACGTTTCTGTAGAAGTAAGTGTAGTGGTGTGTGTGTATAGCTGTATATGCAAGTAAATGGATGTTTATTTCCATGTGTGACTATGTGTGTGAGTAACTCTATGTATGAGTGGAGGTGTGTAACAGGATGTATAGGTGTATGAGTACATATGATGACTGAGTACATGTATGAGTGACTATATAGAAGTGTTGATGAATGAGTGCATGTGTATGTAGATTTTGGAATTACTGAATAGGTTGTTCTAACTGGTATTGGTATCTCTATATTTTTCAAAACTTTAGTTTGTATTTTTCAATGTGTGTATCAAAGTTTATATTAGGATAAGAGGAGGTCTGCCACTCTTACACAAGGATGATGTCATCAGTGATGTCATTTGAGATGTCATCAGTGATGTCATGAGTGATGTCACTGAGCATGTAATGAGTGATGTAATATGTGACGTCATCAGCAGTGGATTGCGGTCGCGCGAGTTATAGTTAGCTGAACTAACTATAACGGGGGAATTTCAATGGTTTTGTACGAGTGAAATGTCCGGCTAACTATAACATGTGTGAAACCTATGGTTTTTTCAGTGAATTTGCAAGGTTTTTTTAAATGCTAATTCCTAACTATAATGTGTGTGAAACCTATGGTTTTTTCAGTGAATTTGCAAGGTTTTTTAAATGCTAATTTCTAACTATAACGTGTGTGAAACCTATGCTTTTTAAAGTGAATTACACAGGGTTTTTAAGTGCTAATTTATGAATGTATTATTAATATTTTTTAAATATTTATTTTATAATAAGCTACCTATGTATATAGTTATATATTGACTGTATCCTGTAATATGGAGTGGCTCAGCTCTTTTTTTTTTTGCATTTGGATAAAGTTGAACAGCATAGTTAATAACTTCTATAAACTTATAAACAGTTTAATTTTTTTTTTAATGTTCTTTTTTTTAGGGTTTTGACGGTGCGCGCACGGTGCACGCACGAATACGTGCTCCGAGTGCGCATGCGTACGTGCTCCGTGTGCGCATGCATACGTCATGCGTGCTCCGTGCGCGCGTGCTCCTTACGCGCATGCGCGCGTGCTCCTTACGCGTATGCGCGCGTGCTCCGTACGCACATACGCGCGTGCTCCGCATGCGCGCGTGCTCCGTACGCGCGTGCTCCGTAAGCGCACGGCAAGTCATGTGATTACGAAATAACACTTTTCATTGGTACATAGTAGTTTCAGCTCCAGAATCTTCCAACACCACACCCACTCCCCTCATTATTTCTTCTGATTCCCTGGGAGAAGGAGCTGAGCAGCTTTTCCAGTACTCCATTCCTTGAAAATGGCAGAGCAGCAGTCATCTTCTGGGAGTGAGGAGGAGAGCTTTGTGCCACCAAGACAGAGGAAACAAAAAGACTCATTTGTTTGGAAATATTTTACTTTTCCAGAGGGCCAGAAGAAGGTGAATGCTCCTAAAGTCACCTGCACTATTTGTGGAGTGGTCTTATCAAGAGGAGATCCTAAAAAAAAATACTCTTTTAGTATCTACTCTATGTTAAGGCACTTTAGTGGAGTACATCCTGTGGCTTATGCTCGGGAGTGTACTCGAGCTGCAAGAGACAACCCTCCAGCAGCTCAGCCAGCAGCTCAGCTGAGCACTTCATCTGCGGCTGCAGCTTCACCCTCTTCTCGACCTCCGGATATCCACCCTCTGTTCCAGAGGGTTTATATACAGTGCAATATGTGCAATGCTGTTCTCTCTTATGGTGACACCAGCATTAACCTAATAGAGACCAAGGTACAGCAGCACACATGCCCCACCCCATAACTTTTGTTTTTTTTTGTTCCTCAATTAACACAACGGCTCTTTTTAGAGCCAACCAACATCTAAACACTTGCACTTGATTTTTAATTCTATTTTTGCAATGATTTTTTTCTGCCGTACGCGCACCCCGCGAGCACCGTGCGCGCACCCCGCGATTTTTTTTAAAAAAAAAAATGTTTTTTTCACCCTTCGGGGTCCTTCAGGAACCCCCTGACAAAGGCTAGGGGGTCAGGAACTCTCTACCCTGCCCCCTTTTCACGTTCTCTACCTTTCTTTTTCACTGTCACACACACAACAGACAAAATGGCGGCCGACACTTCCTGATTTCGACCGATTCGAATGTTGACTAACATGTAACCACCAATCAGAATTACGCTCGCGCACGTTATGGTGCGCGCGCGGTGCGCGGCTATAGATATTTATGTACTTTTAACTGCAATTTTCTCAGGAACTACTGAACAGATTGACACCATATATGCAAAAGGCACATGCCTGACTTGAGGACTACCTCTTTGCCAAATTTCAAGTAATTCTGTTCAGCCGTTCGGGCTGTACCTTCGACTAAAGGTCCTATGGGAAAATGCATGGGGAAAACGCGTTTTGGGACCCCCCTTTTTTCTCAGCCCCCGCTTGACGAATCACATCAGGAGCTGAGCGGAGCGCCCCATTAGTTTTGAAAATTTCGTCAACCGGCGTCAAAGTTATTCAAAATAGAATTTTGAGATTTCCTATGGAAACACGGTCCTAACTATAACTATCTACTGGCGACCGCCAGTAGATAATATATAGTCACCAGTAGGTAGTTATAGTTAGGACCTATTTTCCATAGGAAATCCGCAACATTCCATTTGGAATAACTTTGGCGCCGGTTGACGAATCTTCACAAAATTTTCAAAACTGGTGGGTCGCTCCGGTCCGCTCCTATCCTAAAAGTCTCGGGCTGATTCGTCAAGCAGGGGCCGAGAAAAAAGGGGGGGCCCAAAAACGTGTTTTCCCCATGCAATTTTCCATAGGAACATTTAATCGCAGCTACAGCCCGAACTGCTGAATGGAATTACACCAAATTTGGCAAAAAGGTAGCCCTTGGTTCACACTCGTGCCTTTTGGTTAAATGATGTAAATCCGTTCAGAAGTTCCTGAGAAAATCAATAGTAAAATCATAGATATATCTGGGCGGAGCCTAACCACACATCTCATCGTGAGATCTGATTGGCTGTCAGCACTTCATGCAAGAAGTGTTGGCAGCCATCTTGGGACCAATATACATGATAGCACCTCATTAAAAAGCCTTGCAATTAAGAGAAGGTTTTAAGACTTCAGTTACATAATAAATCATTTGTTGATAGTACCATACTCATTTTAGGAATTGTGGTGTGTTCTAAGGTGATTTTACCATGTGAAAAAGCCTTCTCCTGGGATATCATGAATCATGTTTGAGAGAAAACTATTTACTCATATTTCGAGTATATGGTAAAAGCGGGCCATCGAGGGGGGGGACAAGCACAAATTCATGGATGGCTGGTACACACAAAATTGTAGGCAGAAGAAATCTGCCTTAATTATGGCACTCAAAAGCAGGTTCACGCCAAAGATCCAGCTGGCCAGGAAGGAGTATAGGATCTGTGTGACTAATGCTAAAAAGGATTGGGAGGAACAGTACTGGCAGGCATTAAGGGAGGCTTCCTCAAAACGTGACTCAGGTCCTTTCTGGAGCATAATTAGGACCAAGAACAGACCAGCCCACGAACTTATGACATGTAACATCACTAGTGAGGTTTGGTTTGAGCATTTTTTCAAACTTTACTCCTCCCCGCCCGAGAGTGAGGGGGAGCTTTTTCCCAAAGAGGCTTTTGCCTCCATGGGTACATTGAACACTGACCCTTTTACTGAAAGGGAAGTGGTCACTGCTATCAAGTCCATCATTCCCCAGAAAGCAGCTGGTCCGGATGGTATCCCTGGTGACGTCCTCAGATTAGATCCATCCAGATGGGGGAAGCTCCTCTCCACCCTAATTAATGCCATCGCTAATGGTGCTCCGGTCCCTGAATCCTGGAAGGGGGCTGAGGTTGTCCCGATTTTAAGAAGGGTGGCAGGGACGACCCAGCCAACTATCGCCCAATTAGTCTGATTGACTCAACCCAGAAGGTTGTCGGGAAGGTGATTCTGGAGAGGATCCTATTCTGGGCGTAAGAAAATAACATCCTTTCAGACTATCAGGCAGGCTTCAGGGTCGGGAGAGGTACCATAGAACAAGTCTTCAGACTGCTCCTCGTCTACTGGAAGGTTGTCCTTCTCGGAAAGGGCAGCCTCTATCTCGCCTTCATAGATCTTAAAACAGCTTTCGATCTAGTTCCCCGAGCTACTTTGTGGGGCGTCTTGGCCAACATGAAGATTCCCCCCAACTTACTGGCTCTACTAATAAAACTCCACGAGGGGAACTACGCACAAGTGCGGTGGGGCTTACAGGGCCAGAAAACTTAGAGAATATCAGTGAACAGGGGTGTCCGCCAGGGATGTGTTCTTGCTCCTACCCTTTTTTCACTCTATGTGAATGGTGTAGTGGAGCACCTGCTGAAAGTTCCTTCTGATGCGCCATCCCTGGCGGGCGAACGTATTCCAACTCTCCTGTCCGCTGACGACACTCTTTTGTTATCTAAATCACCTATGGGTCTTCAAACTCTTCTCGACAGCTTCCAAACCTTTTGTAATGGCAGAGGCCTTATAATAAATTCCGCCAAAATGAAATACCTAATACTGAATCCACCTAAAAAATTAGGGCGGCCCCCAGTTCTGAATGCGGCTAAGCTCGAAAGGGTAAAAGAGTTCGACTACCTGGGTATCCACATTTCAGACACTATGCGATGGTCACCTCACATACAAAAGATGCTTTTAAATCATAAGAGGGTTACTGGTGCCCTCCTCAGGGAACATCGTTCTTCCATGTCTAGGCCAATAGCCCCAGCCCTAGAGATATACAAAGCAAAAGGCGTGAGCTCGGCACTTTATGGCGCCGAACTATGGGGCCTGAATAACATTGACGAGTTTGCTAAGTCTGATTGCAGTTTCTATAAGGAACTGATGGCATTACCCCAGAGCACTCCAGTAGTGCCTCTGTTAATGGACTTGGGGTGCCACACGATGAACGACTTGGCAAAAGTCCGCCCCCTTCTCCTATGGGCCCGGCTTTGGCGAACCCCTGAGCTAGCCAAGTATGCAGAGGGACTGACTGAAATATTGTCTATGTGTGGTTGGAACAAAATCAAATGGCTGAAAGATGTTAAGACCTTGCTTTGTGACCTAGGTCTCAAAGACGCCTGGGTGAATAGAACCTCACCCCCGAAAGCTGAATTGAAGAAATTGTACTGGAGTTGGGTCACTGCAAAGAGGAATTCTAGTCTTTATGGTGGTAGAAGCACCACTGAGTTTTTAAGGCTTAAAGATGAAGTGCGCTATGAGCCCTATCTTGATATTATTCAGAAGCCTTTCGATCGGGCCCTCTATTTTAAATTTAGGGTTGGTACACTTCCAGTGCGCGAACTAACCGCACGCTGGAAGCCACCTTTCCGGACATCATCATTTTGCCCTCACTGTGAGACTCGAGTTGAGTCAATTGCACATGTCTTATTTGCATGTCCTGAATATAAAATCCCAAGGACCTATTGGCTCAAACCTTTGTGTAGAGACTTGGGTACAAGAGACCATCTCATAGCTTTGCGCATTCTTAAATCAGATACACGACCCCTGTATGTTTGCGCATTATCCAAGTTCCTGAGGTGGTCTTGGCTCATAAGATCAAAAGCCCTAGTAGTCCACACATAAGCAGTCCTTTTGTCATATCGTTTGCTTGTATTCCTTTTTTAAGAAGCTGCCTTATTTATCCTGTTTATATGTACTTTTTATCTTCTGTCTGCTTTGGAAATCTGGTGATATCACAGTTTTATGACTAGTCCTGCGTTTTTATATATTTGTTTATGTCATAAATGTACACGCTTTTAAGATATGTTTATCGAAATAAAGCTTATTTCATTCATTCATATTTACTCATGCTTTTCCCACAGAGGTTTGGAAGGTGATCTATAAGCTAAACTGAGAGCATATTTTGTGTAAATTCACATTATCTTTCTCAGTCATGTGAGAATGAAGTCTGACATTCTCAGTAAAACATGTACATCCAACAAGGGCAGAGACTGTCAGTTGATTCCTTTGTGTTCTATTGCAGCTTCCCAGAGTGTTCTAAAGAACAACTAGAGCTAACAGGCCTACTTATGACAAACGTATGGCACACCTGAAGCCATCTTGATTGGAATAAAGTGGTAACTCTTAAAAAATTTAATTTAAGAAGGAAGAAAATGAGGGGGTTCATTTTGCCATAGAAAGTATGAATAGTGCTGCAGAAAGAAAAATTAGGGCACATTTTGAGTGACTTCTCAAATCCTCTTCTATTTCATTAAAAAACTTCTAACATGCAGACTGAACCATGCACTTTGAATACCAGCAGCAGACTTCCCTGGTGAGCAATAGCTTTACTACAGTGATCTAATGAGCAACTAGAGTGATAGCATTAAGAATTTATGGCAAACGTGTGACACATCTGAATGCCTTCTTGATGGAACCAAAGTAAACAAGCATTGAAAATGCAATAGGTCTCGCCCTCGTTTAAGTTAAAGCAATTCTGTTTCTAATTAGGTGGCTTTTTAGCTTTTCTTTTATTCGTATTTTTCAAACTTTCATGTACATAACATGCATATGTATGTATATGTATGCATGCATTTATATTTGTATTTATATAGATATGCAGATTATATACATGTTTATATATGTATGTATATATGTACACATACATATATATAAATGCATATGCATATATAAGTGCATATGTGTGCATGTAGAGAGAGGTAGAGAGTAGAGGATGAGTAATAGAGAGCAGTAGAGAGTAGTAGAGAGTAGTAGAGAGAGTAGTAGAGAGAGTAGTAGAAATAGTAGAGAGAGTATAGCAGAGAGAGTAGCAGAGAGTGAGTAGTAAAGAGTAGTAGAGTGAGTAGGAGAGAGTGAGTAGAAGAGAGTAGTAGAGAGAGTAGAGTAGTAGAGAGTGAATAGCAGAGAGAGAGTAGTAGAGAGTGAGTAGAAGAGTGAGTAGTATAGTGAGTAGTAGAGTGAGTAGTAAAGTGAGTAGCAGTGAGTAGTAGAGTGAGTAGCAGAGTGAGTAGTAGAGAGTAGTAGAGAGTAGTAGAGAGAGTAGTAGAGAGAGTAGTAGAGAGAGAGTAGTAGAGAGAGAGTAGTAGAGAGTAGCAGAGAGTGAGTAGTAGAGTGTGAGTAGTAGAGAGAGTAGTAGAGGTAATAGAGTGAATAGTAGAGTGAGTAGTAGAGTGAGTAGCAGAGAGTTAGTAGAGAGAGAGTAGTAGAGAGTGAGTAGTAGAGTGAGTAGTAGAGTGAGTAGCAGAGAGGGAGTAGCAGAGAGTGAGTAGTAGAGAGTGATTAGTAGAGAGAGTAGTAGAGAATGAGTAGTAGAGAATGAGTAGTAGAGAGTAATAGAGAGTGAGTAGTAGGGAGTAGTATAGAGTAGTAGAGATCGAGTAGTAGAGAGTGAGTAGTAGAGAGTAGTAGAGAGTGAGTAGTAGAGAGTAGTAGAGTAGTAGAGAGTGAGTAGTAGAGTGAGTAGTACAGAGTAGTACAGAACAAGTAGTAGAGAGTGAGTAGTGGAGAGTGAGTAGTGGAGAGTGAGTAGTAGGGAGTAGTAGAGAGTGAGTAGCAGAGAGAGAGTAGCAGAGAGAGAGTAGCAGAGAGAGAGTAGCAGAGAGAGAGTAGCAGAGAGAGAGTAGCAGAGAGAGAGTAGCAGAGAGAGAGTAGCAGAGAGAGTAGCAGAGAGAGAGTAGCAGAGAGAGTAGCAGAGAGAGTAGCAGAGAGAGTAGCAGAGTAGCAGAGAGAGTAGCAGAGTGAGTAGCAGAGTGAGTAGCAGAGTGAGTAGCAGAGTGAGTAGCAGAGTGAGTAGTAGAGAGTGAGTGGTAGAGAGTAGTAGAGTGAGTAGTAGAGTAGTAGAGAGTGAGTAGTAGAGAGTGAGTATTAGGGAGTAGTAGAGTGAGCAGTAGAGAGTGAGTAGTAGAGAGTGAGTAGTAGAGAGTAGCACAGAGTAGTAGAGAGTGAGTAGTAGGGAGTAGTAGAGTGAGTAGTAGAGAGAGAGTAGTAGAGAGTGAGTAGTAGAGAGAGTAGTGTAGAGTGAGTAGTACAGAGTAGTACAGAACGAGTAGTAGAGAGTGAGTAGTAGAGAGTGAGTAGTGGAGAGTGAGTAGTGGAGAGTGAGTAGTAGGGAGTGAGTAGCAGAGTCAATCAATCAATCAATCAATCAATCACTGCATATGTAAAGCGCGCTACATACCCGAGAGGGTCTCAAGGCGCTGGGGAGGGGGGTGGGGGGTGCCACTGGTCGAAGAGCCAGGTCTTGAGGAGTCTTCTGAAGGCCAGCAGGTCCTGGGCCTGTCGTAGGATGGTGGGGAGAGTGTTCCAGGTATTGGCTGCGAGGTAGGAGAAGGATCTGCTGGCGGTGTTGGTTTTTCGGATATGAGGGACTGTGGCGAGGGAGAGGTTGGCTGAGCGGAGGCTTCGGGTGGGGGTGTGGAAGAGTGAGTAGTAGAGAGTGAGTAGTAGAGAGTGAGTAGTAGAGAGTGAGTGGAAGAGAGTACTAGAGTAGTAGAGTGAGTAGTAGAGAGAGTAGTAGAGAGTAGTAGAGAGCGAGTAGCGGAGTGCGGAGTAGAGAGTGAGTAGTAGAGTGAGTAGTAGAGTGAGTAGTAGAGTGAGTAGTAGAGAGTCAGTAGTAGTAGAGAGTAGTAGCGAGTGAGTAGTAGAGAGTGAGTAGTTTAATTTAAAAGGAACACAATGAGGGGGTTCATTTTGCCATGGAAATTATGATTAGTGCTGAAAAAGGAAACTTAGGGCACATTTTGAGTGACTTCTCAAATCCTCGACTATTTCATTAAAATTCTCACATGTAGACTGAAACATGCACTTTCAATACCAGCAGCAGACTTCCCTGGTGAGCAGTAGCTTTACTACAGTGATCTAATAAGCAACTAGAGTGCTAACATTCCGAATTTATGGCAAATGTGTGACACATCTGAATGCCTTCTTGATGGAATCAAAGTAAAAACTGAAAGTATTTCCTACTGAGGAGTCTGTAGTAAATGAGGAAATTGGGAAACTTCATAACAAATAAGTCTCCCAAGATGGCCACCAGAGACAAAAGAGCCCAAATGTAGCACAAATATCAGCCAGATGAAGCCCAAGTATAGCCCAATGACAGACTGTCCCAGAGTGTTCTAAAGAACAACTAGAGCGCTAACACTCATCAAATTCCAAGAGACATAGCAAAACAGCCCCTTGGTACACAGAAGATCTCAGAAACTACAAACGTCTCTGCAAAAGACAGGAGAGAAAGTGGCGCACATCATATAATCCCGAAGAAAAAGCCACCTATAGGGAAATGATCAGGAACTATAAGCTGGCCATAAAAACCTCGCAAGCTGCCTACTACAACCTTAAAATAACTACGGCGAAATCTAAACCTAAAGAAATCTACCGTATAGTTAACTCCCTGATCAAACCTCCGCCACCTGTTACAGATGATAACTCACCGTCCAAGTGCAACGATCTGGTGGAATTTTTCTTTCAAAAAGTTAATAAAATGTATCTTTCCTTTTCCAACCCGCCCACCGACTCGCTTGTCCAAAGCCCGCACTCAGCCTTAAACCCGACCAAGCGGCTGGAGTCCTTTCCCCTGATAGCATTGGAAACTTTAGAGAAATTGGCACAACAAATAAAAACCGGCTCCCCATGCGACCCTGCTCCTCCAGGCTCATTGAGCCTGGCCAGCAACACTATCTTTCCCATTCTCTTGGATCTACTGAACTCCTCCATAGTAAGCAGGACAGTTCCCATGACATGGAAGCACGCTATGGTGCGGGCTTTACTGAAAAAACCTTCCCTTGACCCGGCCAACCCCAGTAACTATCGCCCGATCTCGCTACTCCCATGGGCGTCAAAAATCTTGGAGAAACACGTCAATACCATCTTGACAACGTTTTTCGAGGAAAACCACCTCCTCGACTCCTCTCAAACAGGTTTTCGAGCCAAACATGGGACAGAGACCGCCCTACTGGCGGTAACTGAGGAGGCAAGACGGATCCTGGATCGAGGAGGGTCAGTGGCAGTGATCCTCCTCGATCTAAGTGCCGCATTTGACACAGTACACCACAAAATCCTGCTGACCCGCCTTGCCGACTTAGGAGTGACCGGAGATGCCCTGACATGGTGCGAATCTTTTTTATCAGGCAGAACCTTTCAGGTCTTCAACGGCACATCCCGCTCATCCAGTCGTCCTCTAGGATGCGGAGTCCCGCAGGGCTCCTCTCTAAGCCCTACGCTCTTTAATGCATACATGAGGCCATTGGCTGGGATTGTTCGTCCGCATGGTGTCAATATCATCTCCTATGCGGACGACACCCAGCTGGTGGTTTCCCTTGCACAGAAGAGCGACCTCCAGTCACCACCAGACCTAGCGGCCTGCCTGGAAGATGTAAAGAGCTGGATGATGAGCTCATGCCTAAAGCTCAATGATGACAAAACGGAGCTTATGCTCCTGGGCCCGGCCTCCCCTGCCACCATAGAGCTGATCTGGCCACCAAGCATGGGAGTGGCCCCACCCCCCAGAGACAACATCAAAAGCCTAGGCGTTTGGCTCGACAAATCTCTGAGCCTTAATACACAGGCCACTAAGATATCAGCCACTTGTTTTGGCCTCCTTAGGGTGATCAAAAAAGTCCTTCCCCTCCTCCGTTTCGAGGCCAAACAAATAATCATACAGGGCCTTATCCAATCTCGTCTGGATTTTAACAACGCCCTCTACTTGGGAGCACCAGACTACACCGTACAAAAGCTTCAACGCACCCAGAACTGTGCCGCCAGGGCGCTGCTGGGAATCCCTCGGAGGACCTCAGTAAAAACCGGCCTAAACACCTTACACTGGTTACCTGTCAAGGACAGAATAAAATTCAAAGCACTCTGCATTGCCCACCAGACATTCTGGGAAACGGGCCCTGACATTAACCGCTCCCTGATTTCTCCCTACAGGCCCAACAAGACCCTCCGCTCCTCAACAGCATTTCTAGCCAAGATTCCCAGAATCTGCAGAGCCAGAGCTGGAGGACGCTCCTTTTCGTACAATGTTTCCAAACTTTGGAATACCCTCCCTCTGCAGCTGAGAAACAACCCTAACCTGACCAGCTTCCGCACACAGCTAAAAACTCACCTGTTTAATGCTTAACAAAGTAACCTTATGAGGGCTTTCTCTGATTCTAGCGCCTGGACGCCTCAGGGCAGCTGCAGCGCTCTACAAGTCACATTTTCATTTCATTTCATTTCATTTCATTTCACTTATGACAAAAGTATGGCACACCTGAAGCCATCTTGATTGGAATAAAGTGGTAACACTTAAAACATTTAATTTGCAAAGGAACAAAATGAGGGGATTCATTTTGCCATAGAAATTATGATTAATGCTGCAGAAAGATAAATTAGGGCACATTTTGACTTCTCAAATCCTCTTCTATATATTTCATTAAAAATTTTTGACATGCAGACTGAAACATGCACTTTGAATACCAGCATCCAGCAGCAGACTTCCCTGGTGAGCAGTAGCTTTACTACAGTGATCTAATGAGCAACTAGAGTGCTACCATTCAGAATTTATGGCAAATGTGTGACACATCTGAATGCCTTTTTGATGGAACCAAAGTAAACAAGCATTGAAAATGCAATAGGTCTTGCCCTCGTTTAAGTAAAAGCAATTCTGTTTGTAATTAGGTAGCTTTTTAGCTTTGCTTGTATTAGTGTTTTTCAAACTTTCCTGTAAATAACATGCATATATATGCATATGTATGCATGCATTTATATTTGTATTTATATAGATATGCAGATTATATATATGTTGATATATGTGTGTATATATATATATACACATACATATATATAAATGCACATGCATATATATGCATATATATATGTGCATATGTGTAGAGAGGTGTAGAGGTAGAGGTGTAGAGGTAGAGAGGTAGAGAGTAGTAGAGAGAGAGGTAGAGAGAGGTAGAGAGTGAGTAGAAGAGAGTAGAAGAGTAGTAGAGAGTGGTAGAGAGTGAGTAGTAGAGTGAGTAGTAGAGCGTGAGTAGTAGAGTGAGTAGTAGAGAATAGTAGAGAGTGAGTAGCAGAGAGTAGTAGAGAGTAGAAGAGAGTGGTAGTAGAGAGTAGTAGAGAGTTGGTAGTAGAGAGTAGTAGAGTGAGTAGTAGAGAGTGAGTAGTAGAGAGAGTAGTAGAGCGTGAGTAGTAGAGAGTGAGTAGTGGAGAGTGAGTAGTAGAGAATAGTAGAGAGTGAGTAGAGAATGAGTAGTAGAGAGAGTAGTAGAGAGTAGTAGAGTGAGTAGTAGAGAGTGAGTAATAGAGAGCGAGTAGTAGAGAGCGAGTAGTAGAGAGCGAGTAGTAGAGAGCGAGCAGTAGAGAGCGAGCAGTAGAGAGCGAGTAGTAGAGTGAGTAGTGGAGAGTAGTAGAGAGTGAATAGTAGAGAGTAGTAGAGAGTGAGTAGTTGAGAGTAGTAGAGAGAGAGTAGTAGAGAGTGAGTAGTAGAGAGAGTAGTAGAGTGAGTAGTAGAGCGCGAGTAGTAGAGAGTGAGTAGTGGAGAGTGAGTAGTAGAGAGTAGTAGAGAGTGAGTAGTAGAGAGTGAGTAGTAGAGAGTAAGTAGTAGAGAGAGAGTAGAAGAGTGAGTAGTAGAGACTGAGTAGTAGAGAGTAGTACAGAGTGAGTAGTAGAGAGTGAGTAGTAGAGAGAGTAGTAGAGTAGTAGAGAGTGAGTAGTAGAGAGAGTAGTAGAGAGTGAGTAGTAGAGAGCGAGTAGTAGAGAGCGAGTAGTAGAGAGTGAGTAGTGGAGAGTAGTAGAGAGTGAGTAGTAGAGAGTGAGTAGTAGAGAGTAGTAGAGAGTGAGTAGTAGAGAGTGAGTAGTAGAGAGTAAGTAGTAGAGAGAGAGTAGAAGAGTGAGTAGTAGAGACTGAGTAGTAGAGAGTAGTACAGAGTGAGTAGTAGTGAGTAGTAGAGAGAGTAGTAGAGTAGTAGAGAGTGAGTAGTAGAGAGAGTAGTAGAGAGTGAGTAGTAGAGAGCGAGTAGTAGAGAGTGAGTAGTAGAGAGTGAGTAGTAGAGAGAGTAGTAGAGCGCGAGCAGTAGAGAATGAGTAGTGGAGAGTGAGTAGTAGAGAGTAGTAGAGAGTGAGTAGTAGAGTGAGTAGTAGAGAGTGAGTAGTAGAGAGTAAGTAGTAGAGAGTAAGTAGTAGAGAGTAAGTAGTAGAGACTGAGTAGTAGAGACTGAGTAGTAGAGACTGAGTAGTAGAGACTGAGTAGTAGAGAGTAGTAGAGAGTGAGTAGTTTAATTTAAAAGGAACACAATGAGGGGGCTCAGTTTGCCATAGAAATTATGATTAGTGCTGAAAAAAGAAAAATTAGGGCAGATTTTGAGTGACTTCTCAAATCCTCTTCTATTTCATTTAGAAATTCTGACATGCAGACTGAAACATGCACTTTCAATACCAGCAGCAGACTTCCCTGGTGAGCAGTAGCTTTACTACAGTGATCTAATAAGCAACTAGAGTGCTAACATTCGGAATTTATGGCAAATGTGTGACACATCTGAATGCCTTCTTGATGGAATCAAAGTAAAAACAAAGTATTTCCTACTGAGGAGTCTGTAGTAAATGAGGAAATTGGGAAACTTCACAACAAATAAGTCTCCCAAGATGGCCACCAGAGACAAAAGAGCCCAAATGTAGCACAAATATCACCCAGATGTAGCCCAAGTATAGCCCAATGACAGAATGTCCCAGAGTGTTCTAAAGAACAAATAGAGCGCTAACAGTCTTACTTATGACAAAAGTATGGCACACCTGAAGCTATCTTGATTGGAATAAAGTGGTAACACTTAAAACATTTAATTTGCAAAGGAACAAAATGATGGGATTAATTTTGCCATAGAAATTATGATTAGTGCTGCAGAAAGAAAAATTAGGGCACATTTTGACTTCTCAAATCCTCTTCTATATATTTCATTAAACAATTCTGACATGCAGACTGAAACATGCACTTTGAATACCAGCACCCAACAGCAGACTTCCCTGGTGAGCAGTAGCTTTACTACAGTGATCTAATAAGCAACTAGAGTGCTACCATTCAGAAATTATGGCAAAAGTGTGACACATCTGAATGCCTTCTTGATGGAACCAAAGTAAACAAGCATTGAAAATGCAATAGGTCTCGCCCTCGTTTAAGTTAAAGCAATTCGGTTTGTAATTAGGTGGCTTTTTAGCTTTGCTTGTATTAGTGTTTTTCAAACTTTCATGTACATAACATGCATATGTATGCATATATGTATATGTATGCATGCATTCATATTTGTATTGATATAGATATGCAGATTATAAATATGTTTATATATGTGTGTATACATATATATATATATATATATACACATACATATATATATATAAATGCATATGTGTTCGTGTAGAGCAGTAGAGGTGTAGAGGTAGAGAGTAGTAGAGAGAGAGTAATAGAGAGTAAAGAGTGAGTAGTAGAGTGAGTAGTAGAGAGTGAGTAGTAGAGAGTGAGTAGTAGATAGTAGTAGAGAGAGTAGTAGAGAGAGAGTAGTAGAGCAGTAGAGTGAGTAGTAGAGAGTAGTGGAATAGTAGAGAGTGAGTAGTAGAGAGTGAGTAGTAGAGAGTGAGTAGTAGTGAGTAATAGAGAGTGAGTAGCAGAGAGTGAATAGTAGAGAGTAGTAGAGAGAGAGTAGTAGAGAGTAGTCAGTCAGTGTCAGTCAGTCAGTGTCAATGTCAATCAATGTGTGTCAGTCAGTGTCAATCCGTCAGTGTCAGTCAGTCAGTGTCAGCTAGAACAGCTCTGCTGACCTGGTTCTCTGGCTCTACAGCAGCTCTGCTGACCTGGTTCTCTGGCTCTAAAGCAGCTCTGCTGACCTGGTTCTCTGGCTCTAAAGCAGCTCTGCTGACCTGGTTCTCTGGCTCTAAAGCAGTTCTGCTGACCCGGCTCTCAGGCTCAAGAGCAGCTCTGCTGACCTGGTCCCTTGGCTCTAAAGCAGCTCTGCTGACCTGGTTCTCTCCCTCTAAAGCAGCTCTGCTGACCTGGTTCTCTCCCTCTAAAGCAGCTCTGCTGACCTGGTTCTCTGGCTCTAAAACAGCTCTGCTGACCTGGTTCTATGGCTTTAAAGCAGTTCTGCTGACCCGGTTCTATGGCTCTAAAGCAGTTCTGCTGACCTGGTTCTCTTGCTCTAGAGCAGCTCTGCTGACCTGGTTCTCTCTCTCTAAAGCAGCTCTGCTGACCTGGTTCTCTCTCGCTAAAGCAGCTCTGCTGACCTGGTTCTCTCGCTCTAAAGCAGCTCTACTGACCTGGTTCTCTGGCTCTAAAGCAGCTCTGCTGACCTGGTTCTCTCCCTCTAAAGCAGCTCTGCTGACCTGGTTCTCTGCCTCTAGAGCAGCTCTTCTGACCTGGTTCTATGGATCTAAAGCAGCTCTGCTGACCTCGTTCTATGGATCTAAAGCAGCTCTGCTGACCTGGTTCTCTCTCTCTAAAGCAGCTCTGCTGACCTGGTTCTCTCGCTCTAAAGCAGCTCTACTGACCTGGTTCTCTGGCTCTAAAGCAGCTCTGCTGACCTGGTTCTCTCCCTCTAAAGCAGCTCTGCTGACCTGGTTCTCTGCCTCTAGAGCAGCTCTGCTGACCTGGTTCTATGGATCTAAAGCAGCTCTGCTGACCTCGTTCTATGGATCTAAAGCAGCTCTGCTGACCTGGTTCTCTAGCTCTAGAGCAACTCTGCTGACCTGGTTCTCTGGCTCTAAAGCAGTTCTGCTGACCTGGTTCTCTCCCTCTAAAGCAGCTCTGCTGACCTGGTTTCTCTGGCTTTACAGCAGCTCTGCTGACCTGGTTCTCGGCCTCAAGAGCAGGTCTGCTGACCTGGGTCTCTGGCTTTAGAGCAGCTCTGCTGACGTGGGTCTCTGGCTCTAGAGCAGCTCTGCTGACCTGCTTCTTAGGCTCTAGAGCAGCTCTGCTGACCTGGTTTCTCTGGCTCTACAGCAGCTCTGCTGACCTCGTTCTCTGCACTCACGATGCATGCACCCGACTTCGCGAAAAAATATATTTAAAAATAATATGTTTATTATAAGTACAAATATATTATTTTTATCAATATCTTCGATAATCTCTTGCCCTAATATGTATATTAAAGACATATACATATCATTTTGGAACATAACATTTTTTTGCGGGAGGAGCGCACCCAGCGCGCCCCAGCACGTATATGATGTCACGCGGGACCCACCACAGCGCAAGCATCTCGTACAGTAATGCGCAAGTGTCACGAATGCACGGGAACAGGAGTCGCGGACTGGTCGCATACCAATCGCGCACATCACATAATATTAAATGTATATGATGTAACTGAAAAACATGCAGCCGTCGCACACCGTACGCGGATCCTTCACAACTTTTCTAAAATGGTGGCTAGAATCCGCGCACCCACCGTGATGTGTACGCGTTGAGTGCGCGACTCCGAATAAAATGTGGGAATGTTTTTTTTAAAAGAAAATAATATAAATGTATTAAAATAAAAAATGAAAACAAAAAAAGTATCAATATTTGGGCAATTTTCAGAAAAATATATAATGTTATTTAATGAATAAAATATTTATAAATAAACAGTTAAAAAACTGTAGAAAATCAGTACAAAAAAATAGGTATACTACTATCACACTTAGAAATTAGCATTTAAAAAGCCTTTGAAATTCACTGAACAAAAACCATAGGTTTCAGAGACGTTATAGTTAGAAATTGGCATTTTAAAAAGCTTTGAAATTCACTGAAAAAACATAGGTTTCAAAGACGTTATAGTTAGAAATTAGCATTTAAAAAACCTTAGAAATTCACAGAAAAAAACATAGGTTTCAGGGGTGTTATAGTTAGCTGGCCATTTCACTCATACAAAACCAAAGAAATTCCTCTGTTATAGTTAGTTCTGCTAACTATAACTCACGCGCCCGCAATGCACTGCTGATGATGTAACATATTGCATCATTAATGACATGGTCAGTGACATCATTGATGACATCACTGATGACATCATCCACGTGACAATCTGATACACCTCATCATACACTAGTATAACCTTTCATCACTCACTGTAAAATACAGAGTACCTTATTTGAAACCATTGACACACCAATACCAGTTACTACATACCCACTCACTCATTCCTAAGTCTACACACACAACTATCCATTCAACAACAGAATCATTTATACATGCAGTCACTAATTAATTGAACACTATCAAATGCACTTATACACATATATAGACATTGACACATCAGCAGTCATCTTAGTCGGTTATGCAGTCATCCTACTCACTCATGAAAAAAAGTATTAACACACTTACATTTACTCACGCAATTATCCAACAACACCTCATTTATTCAAGCACATAGTGACTTATAGTTAATGTTAAGAAATCACCTTTACAATTATACACTCATTCATATAGTTACTCTCACAATCACTGACTCTTACACATACTTATTTTGTATACACCAACTCTCACATACAATGCCTTTTATTTTTTTACTTTGTTGAAGATGTACAACTAAAACATCTATTCGCTCACCAACACACAAATAAATACACTCAGTCACCCAAACAACTGTTTCCACATGCACTCTTAAACCTATACACCTAGTCAATCAACCATTCACACATCTATGCATAGCGTTGCACACACCCCATCCAACCACACAAAAGAGGAGTGTCCCATACAAATACTCACCCAATTAATCAATAACTAATATACACACTCCTGTAGTTAGTGACCATCTGATGCAGAATGTTATACAACAACAGAGACAGTGATGCACACATTCACATAGTTTTGTTACTAATCTATGTATTAAGTGAGGCACTTTTAATTACTCACTTAGACAGACAGCTACTAAATCCTCCTTCCAGACAGTTAAAAATCCACTCAATCTTCAATACAGATTGGCATATATATAATACATATTTACATTTCAAACTAATCCACATTCACTGGGTGATGTCATCAGTGATGTCACTGACCATGTCATGAATGATGCAATATGTGACATCATCAGCAGTGCATTGCGGGCATGCGAGTTATAGTTAGCAGAACTAACTATAACGGAGGAATTTCTATGGTTTTCTACGAGTGAAATGGCCATCTAACTATAACACCCCTGAAACCTATGTTTTTTTCTGTGAATTTCTAAGGCTTTTTAAATGCTAATTTCTAACTATAACGTCACTGAAACCTGTTTTTTTCAGTGAATATATATATATATATATATATATATATATATATATATATACACACACACACACACACACACACACACACACACACACATAGAAATCATACTGCCATGGTTGGACTGTTGATTCTTTTCACAATTTTCGTAATGCTGGTTACTTTGCTTCATCTGCCAAATAATCAGAGCTCATTCACTCGTTGCAAGACTACGATTGTTCCAATAAATGTATTGAAAACTGCCTTCATATCTTTTCTTATGTTTACCGAGAACATCCAAGAGTAGACAACAAAAGGGGTAAGATCTCTTTCCACCATTCTCTTGGGGATCAGTGTCATGTTCGAGGTTGCCAAAATCACCTGTCACCCCAGGAAAGTTAGGGGTTCGGGTGAGGAATTGTGAACTAGCTAGGAATTGGGCCAACAATCTCTGACGGTGTAGATGGACTCAGTCGCTACATCAGGACATCCTGTTGCCCTAAATACGCATTCCTACCTTTTCAAGTGGGAACTGCACAACCCTGTTAGCAATAGCGGTGCCGCACATAATCTGGTCTTGGATAGTGGCCATAGCCGCCATCAACAGGGTTTGTGCAGGCGTTAAAGATCCCTGATTCTCCTCATAGTAGGTAGTTACATGGGATTTCAGGAGGTGTTTATCTTTGCCCATTTTTTTATATGAAGTGTTACGATGCCAAGGTTTAGAGATTAGTTTAGTCAGACGCCAGTAGCCATCAAGACTGACTGGCGTGTGGTCAGAGAGGGATCCCTCTAGAATGTCACAACACCCCACTTGGGGTATTAGCTTGTGAGAGGATAGAAAATAGTACAGTCTCGATTGTGTCCCGTGGACAGGTAATATGTATATGAATTCCTGATCAGACGGGTGAAGCTGACACCTGATGTCAAGGAGGCCCTGGTCATCTATGACATTTCAGAGAATTTCTATGTCCCCGTTGTTGGGCACGTCAACTGGGCCAGTAGGGTCCAGTATGGCGTCTGGGAGTAGATTCCAGTCACCTCCCAAGATGACCTGTGTTGGGCCGAGTTCCGAAATGAACCTATTTAGTTAAAAAAAAAATTAAGCCAACACTCAATATCTTGTCTCCTGTACATAGTTTTGGCAAACACATATCTACCCTCATCATTGGTCCAAGTCTGTAACACCATAAAAGGGAATGTTTTTCATAAAAGGTGTGCCACCCCACATTTCTTAGTATGGTCGGGTCCAGGGCAGTAGAAGTGCAGCTGTGAATAACTTTGCTTACAAAATCTTGTTTCAGTTTGTCAGCCTTCAGGGCAGAGAGGTGCGCTTGCTGCAGCACAGTCTGTTTGGAGGCCAGGTAGGAGAAGAATGTTTTTCCTCTTCATGTAGTGCATTAGGCAGTTAATGTACAGGGATGTGATCCAAAGGGTTGTGTTATCCATGGTAAAGAGGGCCAGAGCAAGGTCGTGGACAACTCAGGGGTGCATCTTAGGCGAAGTAATCGCCGATCTACACCCCCTACGCGGTGGTAGCAGGGGGTTGGGCAAAAGTGTTTGAAATTAACCAAGGAGAAGAGTAGATGGTGACCCGTACACGTGTGTAAAGAAAGGGGTTCCTGAATACACTAAAGCGGGACTGACCCGCAGGCGCTCATGGCAGGTGGAGGGGGCAAGTGGGGAGGACAATAGGGAAGGGGGAGGGAAAACAGCGGGAGGGGTCAAGTGGATGGGCTGTATGGACAAATGCTACACTGGAGCATAATATGTGGACCTGTAGGTGGGCGGCGAGTGTGTTCGCTTTCGTTCAAGTGTCTTGCTCACACCAGAGTTGGTGGCAGGGTGAATTTCAATTGAATGTCAGGAAAAAGGGGGGAGCAGGAGGCCAGAAAGGAAGTCCTGTGTGTGCGAATAGTACTGCGTGGGTGCCATGCAGAAGAGTGTCAATTTGTATGGGGCCTGGGTTGGGTACGGGGCTGTTGAAGCCTGTGAGGCCAAGAATGAGATTAGGAGAGGTTATGTGAAGGTCTCCTATTCGTGGGGAATGCACTACCAGTGGGTAAAACTCGGTGAGAGAGGTAGCTAAAGTAACATGAGGAGCTCAGCGAACGGTTGGAGGAGGAGGGGGATGCGGATAGAGGAGAATGGGGGGCAAGATTCAAAAAGTTCCCATTGTAATTACAGTATGGGAAAGGCAGGGGGTGCAAGGACACTTGCAGTAGAGCAGTGGGGGCTGCTACGACAGCTACTCTGACTGTTGGAACATGTCCTCCAGTCTGTCAAAAAAAAAGAAGGGGTAAAGAAAGAAGGGAAGGAAGGAGGAGATACCCCGCTAAACTTCGGCCAAATAGCCTAAGAACATCAAAGTATGGTGTGGTTTAACAGAGCTATGATAGGACAATAAGAAGCCTAAATCATTGAGGAACATAGAGTTGATCCCAGAATACACAGATCAGCATGTATACTCTCTAACTTAGCTGAACACTGGCAATTGGTGCGTACTGGATAAGGTATAACAGTGCCTGGTAATAAGAGACAGTATCTTAGCCTACAGAAACATAAATAACAATTTCCTGACCCCACCCGAGGTGTTTGTGGCAAAAATAGGAGCCAGGGGTGGGGTCAGTGCATGCAAGGGACAATGCTGGCAGTAGGGTGATGTGTTCTCAACCACCAGAAAGGGGGCGGGGTCAGTGTATCATGATATTAGAACGCACACTGGGGAACAGATTTGGTTAAAGGAGGTGGAAGAGAATAGACAGGGAGGGGAGGTCATGGGAGGGGGTCAGGGCTGTATCCGGGGGGTGGGAGCCAAGGGACTGGGGTTCTTCTAAGGGCTATCCAGGGTCGACAGCACCTTCATAGGTTGGGGTTGTGTGAGCCCATGAGGCAAGGTCATTTTAAAGACCAGAGTACTGTGCGAAGGCACCAAATAGGAAGGGGGTGGCCAGGTGGTGGGGTAATGGGGAGTGAGAGATGGGTGGGTGGAATGGAGGGGGTTGAGGAGGGAAGGGGTCCTGCGGGGTCCAGTACCAGTCTTGTAATGTTTTAAAAAGGCACAGTTCCTTCGTCTAGGTCTACCACAATTTTAGAGAAGACCAGGGTACTTAATGGTGCCAGAGGCAATAATCCGGATGATGGAAAAGGATAAGGGGGTGCAGCTGAGGAAGTAGGGGGGCGAGTGGGGAGGGAAAGGCCAGGGCAGGTAACAAAACAGACAGTAGCATGGCAACCATGTAACAATGCATCGAGAAAGAAAGTCCGCGGCATGGTACTCGTCTGAATTCAGGTTCCCCAGTAGATTCTGTGGGTTCAGCATCATCCAAGTGCGAGGACTCCACCAGCTGAGGTGGGTTTAAGTGGGGACTTGGATCTGTCTCTGTTTAAATCTTGAGTGAGTTCAAAAACTTTTTGTATCGCTTTCTCACTGTTTCTTGAAGTGTTTATACCGTGTCCTGCCTTGTTGGGGTCGTTGTTGCAGTCCACAGCGGGAAGAATAAGGAGTCTCCATAGAAGGCAAATTAGTGTATATACCAGCTTCTTCTAAGCCCTCCAGGAAGCGTTGCAAGTTTCCGGGTTCATGGAAAGTTTTTAATTGTCCTTCTTTGGTGATCCACTTTGAGGTTCAGGCAGGCCTTAATTAATATCCAGTTTCCGTACTTGTGGTCTCAGTAACAGGAAGGCTTTTTGCTTCCCTGAAGAAGTCTGCGGATATTTTTATTTTGTAAGCATCCAGGTCATAGGGGCGTGTCGGCGTGCTGCCAGCAGAATATGTTGGGTTTGCTCATGACGAGGTAGGCAATCGATTATTTGTCTGACTCTGTCCCTGGCTGTGGATGATGGTTTTGGATCCGGTGTGCCCGTTAGAATTCCACAGGTGGGTCAAAGGAAAGACATGCAAAGCAGAGTATCAGATCCAAAGGAATCATTTAATGTCTCCCCCCTCCATGTTCTCGGGGACATCATAAAATTGGACATTGTCCCGCCGAGCCCTATCCTCCAAGCCCATCACTTTATTGAGAAGGTGCCATATATCAGCTTCCCCAGAGTCTGATTGGTATGATTTATTTTCCAGTACTGACACACTTTTTTCCAAGTTTTCCACTAGTCCATGAATGAGTCAAATTTTGGAGCAGATGTACTTGACCTCAGATGAGATTTTGGAATCCATGGTACCCAGCATGGCTCCCACTGCTATAATTTCTGGGAGATTAGCCTCCATGGTAGGGTCAGGGGGGGTTGCTGTTGATTTGCTCCCTCACACCACTTATGTGAACAGTAGTTGTCTTGTGGCCGTTCCCGAGGCATTGTCTATTGAGTACTGGGCAGCGGCACCAGGCTCCAGATGGTCAGAGCGGGCAAGCCTGAGATGGCCGCGGTGAGTGGGTACTGTGTTGTGGCAGGGAGCACGCAAGGTTTGGGGGGTGCTGCCCAGGGCTTGTACACTTAACCCTCCTGTTTGCCAGCTGGATTGACACTGTAAAGCAGTAGAGCACAGATGGCGCCAGCTCAGCTGGGGTATGTAGCCGACATATCCTCACTGGGTACCGGGTGGAGGAGAGAGATAGGAGGAGTGGAGAAGTGTGCCCGTAAAATGTTACAGGGGCAAGTTCTCACTCAGTTTGTTGTTAGGTGAGAGTCCCAGGGATGAATACGGTGATAAAGGGACGAGCAAACAATGATAGGTCCAAGGTCCCACCTTTAGGGGTGTGGAAGGTCAAAGTAGGATGCTGCGGTAGAGGGCTAACATCAGGCAGGTCAGTGGAATGTCCCTTCATCGTAGGTTCTATACCTAGGTTACTTCAATGTATGTGCTGTGTCCTGGGCGAGAGGTCCTCAGATCACTGTGATAGTCATGCACTGGTGGGTTGATTAATGCTGCAATTCTAGAGTTCAGGGTGAGCCTGAGGGGGGCCACGTCAGTGATCCGTGAAAAGCAAGAACAGTCCTACAGGGATCGTTTGGCGGTAACATGACTCTATAGTACAGTACAGCTCGGTGCTACAGCCTTGGGGGTTCTGAGACGAAGTAGTGTTTGGCATGAACCGTGGCCGCATGCAGTGAGGACTGGCCGGGGAAGCAGCATGTATGGGGAGAAGTCTATGCCCCTCCCCTGGTCTCCGTAGCTTCTAATATGGCTGCCGGCAGGAAGATCTGATGCGTGTAGGGTGGGGGTGTCTTCGCCATATGACCTGGTGAGAGCACGGCCCGACACAGCGGCCTGCCACAATAGCTTTAGGATGCCAGGGGATGGGTGCGAGCGCGACCTGCGATTTCATAGGCAGGTTCCACCGCTCCCCATCAGTGGGTCTATCAGCCTTATGCCTTTTCCCCACCGGGACACTGTTGGACAGAAGCAGAGTGCCTTAGAGAACGCAGGGGGACCTTCTGGAAGCCTCCAGGGTTGAGGGGACTTATCACCCAAAATGAAAGATTAACAATGAATATATTGAATGTATTTGTGTTTTTTTTTATATATATAAAAGGGAGATGGGGATTTACCACTCCCAGAATACAAGCATAAATGTAGTTTCAAATACTTCAGTATTACCATAAAAAATATATAATTTTATTAAAAATCTATTTTTATACTTAGCACATAATGAAAATAAATAAGCGTCATTTTAGGGTAATAGTGGATTTGAGTTGGAAGTGTATTAATACTGAGGTATCCTTTTATCTATAATACTAGTATATAAATTAAACAGAGTATTGGCTTTATTATATTTCAGAAATGTTATGAAGTACTGTAATTTAAAATTGAGGCGCAGGATACCAGGGTTGTAAGGTACGGGGAGTGTGCTAATTCTCACACATTCACATTTATATCAATTGAATTTTAATAACTTTAGTCTTAATTATATATTAAAATACTCATGTAATATTTAAATTGAATTAATATTATAATGTACTGTAAGTTTATAGGGGATATGGTTGGGAAGTGTATTAATGCACAAATATATATTTTTTTAAATACTGAATTTTTTTAAACTGTATTATTACCTATGAAATGTATTAAACTTAAAAAAATAAATTATTAAACATTGATATGTAACACTCAATATTTGTTAAAAATACTCTTATCAACATAATCATTACAAAACAATTAACAAATACCATTCATTTCAATGTATTGAATAAGTCTCAGAAACATTATTCAAAAACATTTTTATTAAGTTAATATTCATTAAGAAATAAAATATAATTCTATTAAAAACAATCTGATAACACATTTAAAACTTATTTTAATTACATTAAAACAATTATTTTAAACATTAATAAAAGCTGTTCCCACTGTTTACCATAAAAGTCTAAGGAGGTAAATTGTTCTTCATTTATTTTCATGATTGCAGCCATTTTGTTTTACATCTTTCTTGTTTCTGTGTCATTTCCGCCAGTCGGTTGGAGTATGTAATGATGAACGGAGGCATGCCATTGGGTTCCGTTGCAGAGTAGATTTTTAATTTAATTATTTGAACTAATTCCGGTTTAATTTATTGTAAGGACAGTATAAGGAAGCAAATCTAGTGTTAGTATTTGTGCAGGAGTAGGAAAGTGCCCCTTTTTGCATGGTGACCCCCAACTTTTTGCCTGACATTTGATGCAACTTGACTTGATGTGCCCTGGGTCCCTGCCAATCAAGTTACCAGGGCCTATGTTCTTGCCCAAAACTGTACCTTTGTAACCATAATTGGCATATCCCTGGCCACAGGTTAGCCCCTTGTAAAAGGTACCATTGGTACCAAGGGCACCGTAACCAGGGAAGGCCTCTAAGGGCTGCAGCACTTATTGTGCCAACCTTAGTGGCCCTGCACTTTAACACTCACCTACTGCCATTGCAGGCTGCACATTTTGGTACAGAGAAAAGTGAAGTGTTGACATGGCACACGTCCCTGTGTGTCATGCCTGCAACCCACTGCCTGAGGCTCAGGTAAGTCACCCCACTAGACCACAGGTGAGGGTACAGTGGCAGGAGCCCTGTACCCCTACAGTGTCTAAGTCCTTTCTTAGACATTGTAAGCGCAGTAAAGCCATAAAGAGTATATGGTCCGGGAGTTGGTCATTTTGAATGCCACAGCTCCATAATGGCTTTACTGAAACCTGGCAAGTGTGGTAGCAAACGTCTCAACACTTTAACCCCACACTGATGCCAGCTGTCTCTGCCTTTTGCTGCCCCCAGCAACTGGCTCCCATCGGGTCTGACCCTCACTTTAGGCTGGAGAATCAGAAAGAAAACCAAAATAGGAGGAGAGGTGTACCCACCTTTGCCAACCGTATCCCTTCGGTGGGCAAGGCATGGTGCAGCACACATCTCAGTCTACTCCATCTTGAAGATGAGGGGACCCAGCCAATTAGAGAGAGGCTCATGCCCACCCTACTACTAGAGGGTGGCATAATAGAGGGTGTACCCACCCCAAGGAAAGAACCTATTGGTCCCGACCTACACCCCCCTAAATTTAGTATTTAGGGGTGACCCAGAACTTTGCCTCCTCAGATTCATGGAAGAAGGAAGGACTGAAGAGCCGTGCTGACCCAGGAAAAAGAGGACAACAACTGGCCCCAGCCCTACTGGCCTCTCCCAACTCCGAACTGCCTACAGCGGAAACCTCAGCGTGCCTAGTAGTCCCCCAGAGCCCAGAGGCTCTGCCCTGTACTCACCTTAAAGACTCTCTCTCCGGTAAGCACTGGATTTGCTTAACAAATACTTCAAACACAGAACCAGGATTCAGGTGGCTTTGTGGCTCTGCACAACTCTGCACCTGAAGCTCAGGGCCCGAGTTTGAGTGGCCCAACACCACGAGGAGGTCTCCCCAACAATCCTGACCTGGGATCTGGTGATCCCCAACCTACCTCGAGCTTCATACAGATACTTGTAGCCTCAACTTGAAGGGTTCCCCCGGCCACGACCGGAGCGGGTAAGAACAGTCGATGCCAAAGGACACCTCTTCAACCGATGCCGCTCGGCCTTGGGTCGTCCAACTAGCGGTGTCCAACCCTCCCCCAAGAACCCAATTTACCTCTCCTGCTGTCGCCTTCAAGAAGCCTCCCAGACTGAGCCTGCAGCATCTTTTCTAAATCGGAGATCTACATTGCAATCCACAGGGTTCCCGACGTCTCCGTGGCACTCTGCATCCGGCCGCCTCCGTGTCGCTGGTGGTGCAGCTCCTGTGCTGATTGTTGGCCCCTGCAGTGCTGATCCTAACCCCAGGAGCTTTGCTCCCACAACCGAGTGGCCTGCTCGTAAGCAGCCCCAATCATAGGCCCCCTTGGCTAATATTGGGCTACTGCACTCTGCACCGGGTCGCCCCATTGCTGCTGGTGGTGCAATTTGAGTGGCTAACTGAACCTTGGGGACTCTTAGTTCAAGCCCCAAAAAACTATTCTTACAAGGTTGTTTACTTACCTACAAACCGATAACCCTTCTTTCCCCATAGGAACCAATGTTACGAGTTTTTGATCATAAAAAAATCTGAGTTGAACTGTGTTTTGCATGAAAGCAAAGTAACTGTGCTTCAAACCAAAAAGTGTCTTATTTACCTTTGTATTGTAGGATCAACAGTGTGATATCTAGGCATATCACCCTGAGTAGTAAAAGTAACTAAAAAATAATTTAGAACTACGCTAAAGTAATTTATATGTATTTTGAACTGTTTTAAACGCTAATACATGGTTCTAGAAATAAAACATATATATACCTTTTTTATACTTACCTAATTGGTCTGGATTCAGTCGGAGTGTGTGCATTCAGTGCTTGTCTGAGTGAAAACAAATGCTTAACACACCCTCCTGATAAGCTTAACTGCTCGACCACACTTTCACACTGTTAGTGGTTATCTAATTTAGCCTCTGCTATACCTCTGGGGATACCCTGGACTCTGTGCATACTATACTTTACATTGTTATAGTATATACACAGCTAGCTTCCTACAGTAGGGGTATGTTGTTGTATGTATTTTACTCTTACACATATCATTGTGGAGAGTATGCTCACATGGTGTTTATATTTTTGTTTATTTTTTTTCCGTTTTTTTATTACTAGGCTTTTCAAAATTTCTTACAGACTTAATACAGCTTTTTTACTGATGGTTTTGCATCACTACCCATTTTTTTAAAAAACATTTTTGGGGGTTCTTCTCGTTAAAGTTCAGGTTGTCACATGTTTTCCAAGGATACCTTAGATGGGTGTATTTATTGTAAGAAAGGAGATGTAGTATTTTATACTCTGCCTAAATGACCCCTCTTTCTACATGTTTACTAGCTTTTAACAGTTTTTTTTTAACTATTAATATATTTTCGGGTTTTAATGAGTGACAAGTGTCTACTTTGTTAAAAAAAAAAAGGATCATTCTTGAATTCCTGTAGATTGTTTGTAAGAGGATTTTAAAATATTACCAACCCTCGACAAAATGACCTCAGGTAGGTCTGAATTCTTTAACTAATAGACAAGGTATAAACATAATGTAAAATAAATGTTTTGCCAATTGTTTAGGACTTTGTCAAGACAGGAAAGTAGAAGAAGGATAGCATGATTAATGTTAATTTATTTTAGTTAATTAGTAATATATATACAATACTTTCCAAACAGTCTATGCCCCACAAACATACCAAACTGTTGATGTTTTGACATGAGCTGTTCATTCATTCATTTAGTTATGTTACTTACTTAGAGTTGTAGACTAATTGCAAAAGAGTGTGCTTGTCATGTTGTCTGGAAACTTGCTCCTTTTTTAAAATTTCCAGGAAATGATAGAAAGTTGGATGGGCTTTTGTAATAGGGCTGGACAAAAGATTTATACTATTCCTCCAAGGCATTATTAGTTGTTGCACCCTCCCGGTAAACAGATCTAGTAGCATTCCCACCAGTCAATTCTATAACATGGAAGTCGTCTGCGACTGAACTTTTTTAGATGGCCAGTCCAAATCTGTTCCAAATAATTTAATAGGGGTGCCAGTTTTACTTCACTTTGGTTAAAATACGGCGATTGAATAATAGGTGACTGGAAATCATTTACATGTTTAGGGGGTACAAAATATAATACAGACAATTTTTTAAGTTCAAATTATAGTCTGCTCTCGGTCATATAATCCCCTGTTGAGGATGTTTGTATGTTACACCAAATTGTCTGTGAAAAATTGAAAAAAGCATTCTTGAATTTGAGTGCCAGCTTCAGTTTAATTATAGCTTGAATCACTACTAGTTCAAAACAAATCATTTTCACAGGTATTTTTTTCTTTAATTACAGAAAGAAAGTTGTAATATTTAAAGGATTCTTTGTCAGGTACCAGAGCATGAATTAGAAGTGCTGTGTTCTAGTTTATTTTGGCATGTATAGTGAATACTTCATTGAAATGATAGGGTGTTGTCTTGAATGTCTCATCCATCATCCAAGTATCACTATTTTCAAATATTACAAGATTGTGAAGAGTATGATATATACAAGTAATTTTAAAGAGGTCTGGTTATCATATATTAGAAATGGTTAAAGGGTACACGTCTCAGGCAGTTCAGGTGGTAGCAGAAAATAATTAAATGTTTTAGGTTGGGTAGGAAGAGATTTCCTCAGCTCGAAAAATCATGTTTCAAATTTGGAATTTTGAGTAGGTCACCGGCACCATGTGTAGAAATGTTACCAAATACTCCCTTTAGCACTGAGTTTTATTTGTTGGACAGTGTCTCTTATGTACAGGGGTTCTTTAAACTTGATTTTCAATAGTAACTGTTCTGTCTCTCCGAAATCAGAAAAGTAATTCCCATGCCAGCACCTCGCTGCCAGACCACCAAACCCATAGTTTCACCGCCCACTGTATTATA
The DNA here is from genome assembly GCF_964204655.1 of Triturus cristatus. Lineage (NCBI taxonomy): Eukaryota > Metazoa > Chordata > Amphibia > Caudata > Salamandridae > Triturus > Triturus cristatus. Next base: position 506,040,002 of record NC_140582.1, read on the forward strand.
ACTGGAATCCAGGTCGGGCAGTCCTGCGGCGGTGGTCCCATGGCAGTGCGTATCAAAGGCACATAGGTGTGACTTGGACATGCACTACCGTGAAACCACCAGAGCCTGTTCCTGCACAAAAATGCTTGGTTGTGCCGCTGCGGCACCGCAAGCATATTACTTCCTCAGACACTGCGCCACTGCCATGGGATGAAAGATCACGGCGGTAGCAGCAGTCCAACTGCTGTACTTGTAATACAGCTCTTGGCCAGTCTGGCGGTTCCACAGACCGCAACTTTGAACTCTGACTCAGAGCCTAAGGGCCCCATTAGCATGTCGGGCGGATCGCCACCGAGTGGCCAGTGGTGGCTACTGCCAGGCCGGCGGTGGCGATCTGCCCGCCGAGTGTCCCTGGTACTCCCCCGCCATATTATGGCGGGGGCACCGCGGCAGACGGGAAGACCTTCTGCTGCTTTTCCGCCGGTCGACTCGTCAACTGGACGGAAAAGGGATATGATATGGTGACGGTGTCTGCAAGACACCGCCATCCATATCAGGATGCATGCGGTCATTGGCCTTTCCATGGCGGCAACGAAGGCATGCAGTGGTTGACATTGGGGGCCCATTGCGGGCCTCAAGGTTGTCGGTGCACATGGGGGGTATCCATGGTACCCCCCTCATTGCCATGCACTACGTGGCAGGTACCACGTGGTGCCTGCCATGTAGTGCATGGCAATGATGTAGGCACTGCATTTGTACTGCGGGTAGGTCTGCAGCCAGCAGATCCACCCGCAATGTCAAATGCCCAGGATGCGTCCGCCAATGTGGCGGGCGCATCCTAAATTTGCATTGCGGGACCGCTGCGACTTTGTACGCCCGCCATCGTAGTGGACCCCTAAGTGTTATAAATGCTTGCTAATTTCTTTTTTTAATTGAAAAAGATTTTGTCCATTGCAGCATAATTTGTGCACTTTTAGTTTAGACATTAAAATACATGCTAAAGTAAATTCAAATGAGAGATAAGATTTATGTTACATTTTATTGTCTATATTTACCTTTCAGAGATGGTATATTTTGTCCATGTTTTTTGAGGAGAGTTTGATGGCAATGTCTTTTTTACAACTGACCTATCGATAAAGTTGTTAGTAAATTAATGATTTATTAATTGTTTTAGATATGTAAAATTTAACAATTTTTTTTAAAGAAATTATGCTAGAGAATAAGATATTGTTGTTATAATTTAATATAGAAATCACTTCAAGCTACCTCACAAAATATTTGTTCAATGAATCAACAACTCCTTTTTCGATTTCTGACAGTTTTAATTAAAAAAAAAAAAATAGAAATTCCCTGGAATATAAATTATTTTAGTTAGACATAATAATATTAAATATCAGTATGTGCCTGGTGGTTTTTTTTTACTAGAGGTTTCTTACCTCTTTCCCCAAACAGATGGCAGTTAACAGTCAAGCTTCAACAAAGTTGTGTGCTTTCCTCACAGGCAGACACTCAACAGATCACAAAATGATGGAAGTCATCTTCTAGACAATTTTTTAAAGATTTACTCTATTTTCTTAAGTAAATCTGTAATTTAATAGTTACATTGAAGCTTTTCCTCATTAAACCTTATTTAAAGATTATTTCACTTTTTATCTATTTCTCACCTTCCTATGCTGTAATATTTGGTCGCCATCTTGGTGTTGGAAACCTAAAATTAGTATTTTTAGTGTCAAATCTAAAATCTAAAATGGTTTAGATTTTTTGTGTAATCAAATCAATGAACTTCAAAAATAAAATAATTTAAACAATTCAATTAAAAAACAAGTGGAGTAAAGGCATGCAAGGTACAAGAAAATTACTTAGAAGTAAATGTAATCGTGTCATAAAGGCATGAGTTTTAAAAACTGTGGGGTAAAGCTGTGCAGGGCAAAGTTGTGTGGAAAAACGTGTGATATTCTGCCACGGCTGCATTGTTCTGTGAGGTTTGCATGCAAGTATATGTTATTTATTTTAAATATGAACCTAGCTAAAAGTTATCAGAGCACTTTAAAGAGTCAGAGGCAAGGACACAGTGAACAAATGATTGTGGGGGTAGCCGGTTTATAAGAAGCAAAAGCGCACTGCTATTGCATCATGGTGCATCTTCAACTTTTCCTAAACTTTAGCAGGGATGGGGTGGTCCTAATGAATAAAGGGTTTTTTGTTCCAGATTTCTTTTCACTTCTTTGACTCCAGTCTGTTCTAGTCTTGACTGCAGGGATCCAGTGGAGTTCCAATAGGATAAAGGAGATGTGATTATATTTCTTCAGGCCCAAGATGAGAAAGTGTTGCGGTATGCCTGAAGGAGGGCTGGTGTGGAGTCTGGAAGCCCATGGAACAGTGTCTCTTCCCCAACCAGATGCGAGAATATGAGGGGCTTGCACAGTAGATCTGAAGTCACCTTACGAATGAGTTTACCATGTGTGGGTCTGCTTGGCATACACCATAGGCTGTCCAGTGCAGGGGATCTAGGGGCAGGTATGCGATTAACCTTTTCCAGGAGATTCTGGAACACATGGGTTGTACTGGTGAGCTGCTGTTACCTCACCTCATGCTGCCAATGGCATAACGGCAAACTGGGTTGAGAGGTACTGCTTCAGTGTGGAGGGTCTCCTCTTATTTGCAGTGCCATATGCTTCGAATCTTTCTCTGCCCATGCACCAACCCCCCCTCCTCCTCCTAGTTTGAGGATATTCTGCAGCAGTTTTTGATTTTTAGCTACATCAAACTTCCTTGATCATACCATTATGTCTCTGCTTGTCCAACAGTGAGGGTCTGCATGGCGCCAAAAAGCCCATGCCATGTTTGACTTCTTTGGCTGGTGCGTGGAAACTACAAGTACCAGTGTACAACTTCCTGTTTACCAAACACATGGAGGTGCTACACGTGTCAGACTACTTGACAGTGATAGCTGCGTAACTGGGATAGTCAGCAGTGCAACACCATATTTGTAGTTTTTCATATGCTGTTAAAGGCAGTAGTGTTGAACTTGGCCCTATCTGCAGGGTCATCCCTAAGCCTTTTGCTTTTGCCCTCCACTTTTTGCTGAATTAGTTTCCGTTGGCCTTAGGACTCTTTACCACTACTAACCAGTGCTAAAACATGGCAACTTTGGCATATTTACTTTACTTGTAAGTCCCTTGTAAAGTGGCACCACATGTGCCCAGGACCTGAAAAATAAATAATACTAGTGGGCTTGCAGCACTGGTTGTGCCACCCACTTACTGTACAGCCTGTGTGTGGAATTTAAACTACCATTTCGACCTGACAAAATGAACCTTTTGCCAGGCCCAAACCTTCCTTTTTAATACATAGAAGCCACTGCTAGAGTAGGCCCTGATCAGTCCAGAGGGGAGGGTACCATGTATTTAAAAAGCCGGACATGTACTTTTAGCTTTTACACGTCCCGATAGTGAAAAACGATTAGATTCATTTTTCACTACTGCAAGGCCTATCTCTTCCATAGGAGAACATTGGAGTTGCCTTATTGGACAAGGAACTTACCTTCGGTAAAGCCTTATTTGGTAGAGACATGATCTAGCCGCAGATTCCTTACCCTTGAGCAATACCCCTGCATGCCGGTGGGTGACGTTGGTTGGCTCTGTGTGACATCGTCCGCGCCTTTGTGACGTCCATGTTCCCGACGTAGGCATCACCTTTTCACGACTTTCCACACCAGAAGCCCAGAGCCATGAATGTCACTGATAATGGTGTGTTTCTGAACAACTAGGGCCCTGTAAGGGATCAGCCCTGACCCTAGAAACCTGTCCACAGTGCAGGGAGGACGGGTGTGTCGGTAAGGAATCTGCAGCTAGATCATGTCTCTACCAGATAAGGGGTTACCAAAGGTAAGTAAGTAACTTGCCCATCTGATAGAGCTATCTAGCCACAGATTCCTTACCTTTAAATAGATACTCCCAGGAGGAGGGAATGTGGACAAGTTTAGACCAGGAAGAACTGCAGGACAGAGCAGCCAAAACGGCCATCCCTGCAGACTTGACTGTCCAGGCAGTTGCTTGGTAAATATGGGCAGGGATGCCCATGTTGCTGCCTGACAAATGTAGAGGACTGGTACTCCAATTTGCAACACCATGGAAGCAGCCTTAGCTCTGGTGGAATGAGCCCTTAAGCCTTCAAGGGGCTGTTTTTTGGCCTGAGCAAAACACATTTTGGTGCAGAGGACGACCCATCACAAGATAGTCCTCTTCTGCATTGCACAACCTTTCTTCGTTTCAACGTACCCCGCAAAGAGTTGGTCATCCACCCGGAACTCTTTAGTTCGGTCAAAGTTGAACGAGAACGCTCTTTTGGGGTCCAGAGGTAGTCGCTCCTCTTCTTTAGATGGGAACGGAGTAAGTGGGCAAGGTGACAGATCATCCCACATGGAATGGTGTTACCACTTTTGGAAGGAAAGAGGTCCTAGTGAGAAGCATCAATTTATCAGGGAATATTGCCAGGTAAGGAGGCTTGGATGAAAAAGCCTGCAGTTCGCTACCCCTCCTGGCAGCAGTGATTGCCACTAAAAAGCCTGTTTTGACGGTAAGCAGCCAGAGGGGGCAGTTGTGCAGAGGTTCAAATGAAGCACACATCAGGAAGGTGAGAACCAAATTAAGGTCCCACTGAGGCACAATGAAAGGGGAAGGTGGGAACATATGAACAAGGCCTTTGAGGAATCCATTTACAGTGGGAGATTTAAATAATGAGGGTTGGTCTGGCAGCCTTAGGAAAGCAGACAAGACCAAAAGGTACCCTTTGAGAGTGTCCAGTGCAGAGCAAAACTTGAGAGGAAAGCAGAAAGAGGATCAATAGACCTTTCGGTACAATATATTACAAAGTAACATTGCAAACTTCGGGAGGAAGGTCGAATGCTACCAACTCCCACTGCTCAATCTCCATGCAAGAAGGCACAAAGTTGAAAAGTTTGTATGGAGGACCCTTCCCTGCTGCTGCAACAGAAGATCCTCCTGAAGGGGCAGCCTGATCGGAGAATCGATGCTCAATTGGAAAAGCTTGGGATACAGACTATCCGTGCCCAGTCCTCTGCCACATGAATGACTCGGGATCAGGTCGCTCCTGATCTTGAGCCCCTGGACTGAAGCCAAATGGGCGGAAAGGCCTACTGGAGGCCTGAGCTCCACTCAAGAAGAAAAGTGTCTCCGTGCGGGAGCCCCCTTGGAAATCCCAGTGCAAAACTGCTGACATTGTGCGTTCTCTGTGGAGAATAACAGATCTAACCAAGGCCCGCCCCACTGTTGAAAGAAAACTTGCGCCACCTCCAGATGGAGACGCCATTCGTGATCCATGAGGCATTGACGGCTGAGTTGTCCGCCCTGACGTTCAGAGAACCTGCCAGGTGTTGGACCACCAGGGATATGCCCTGCAGTTACAGCCATGTCCAGAGACGCTTGGCCTCTTGACAAAGGGTCTACAACTCCACTGCACCGTTTGTTGAATTACCAAATGGCGGTGGTGGTGTACGTGAACACTTGAACCAGCTCTCATGATTGAAGGAAGAAAGGCTTTTAATGCCAAGCGAATCGCTCGGAGCTCCAGCAAGTAGAAGCAGAGTCAGGATTCCACCGGAGACCAGAGTCCTCTGATCTCCAACTCTCCCAGATGGCCGCCCCATCTCAGTAGTGACACATCTGTCACTACTGTGTTGTCTGGTTGGGGAAGAGAGAGGGGTCTGGCTCTGACCCAGTTGCAGTTGGTCAGCCACCACTGCAGGTCCTGTGCAGTTTGCGCCGAGTTCTAGACCAGGTCAGAGAAAGTTTCCTGATGATGCACCCACTGGAACTTCAAATCCCACTGCAGAGCCTGCATATGCAATCTAGCATGTGTCACTAGCAGGATGTAGGAGGCCAGGAGGCCCAGCAGCCTCAGAGTCATTCTAATCGAAATCCAGGATAGAGGCTAAAACATCAGAATCATAGCCCGAATATCCTGGACTCGCCGCTCTGAAGCATAGGCCAAAACTGCACTGTGTCCAGAACAGCTCTGATTAAACGGATCATCTGAGAGGGAGTCAGGGGTGACTTTGGCACATTGATAGTGAACCCCAGCGAATGCAGGAGGTTCCCTGAAGTCTGGAGGTGGGAGATGACAGCCTGGGGCGAGCCTGCCTTCAACAGCCAGTCGTCGAGACTGGGAAAGACTGGTTCCCCTGATCTGCTCAGATGAGCTGCGACCACCGCCATTACCTTTGTCAACACCCGAGTGGTGCTTGTAATGCCATAGGGGAGCACGGTGAACTGAATGTGCTTGTGGTCTACCGTTAACCACAGATAGCACCGATGAGCAGGCAAGCAGGAAATGTGAAAATAGGTGTCCTGCAGGTCAAACGCTACCATCCAGTCTCTTGGGTCCAGGGCAGACAAGACCTGAGCCAGAGTGAGCATCTAGAACATTTCCTTTTTGAGGAAGTATTTGAGGGCTCCCAGATCTAGGATAGGACAAAGACCCTTGTTCCTTTTTAGGATGAGAAAGTAGAGGGAATAACAACCACAGCCTACTTCTGGTGCCGGAACCCACTCTATGGCTCCCTTGGCCAAGAGAGTCATGACTTCCTCCTGAAGCAAAGTCAGGTGATTCTCCAACAGCCGGTCGTAAATGGAGGCGTGGCGGTAGGGGTAGACTTGAAGGGGAGGGAGTAACCCCTTTGGACTACTTGGAGAATCCAAACACAAGGAGATTAAGAACAGAGCGCTGAAACTTTTCAGACACTCACCCCCGTCACAGATCTGGGTTGAATCCATCATCGTTCTTTAGGTCACTTTGCCACTCGAGTTCAGACCCAGCCTTATGCAAATCAGTCTTGACCTTTTTTCTCATGCTCCCTCCTACATAGCCATGGTAGGAGGAGAAAGAAGGCCAGAATCTGGAGAGATATCCAGTCAGCTGGCCTCACCCAATTCCTCGTACCAGTCCATGTCTTGATAAGGCTGGTTTTGTAAAGGGTCCAGCGACCCCTCCCAATCTTCCTCCATTCATAGCCCTTCGGAATAAGGCTGAGGTCCTGACCTAGAACCTAAATGTTCTGTCGGTGCCAGTATTGGCATGTTCCCATTCAGCTCTGGGTTGTCAGGGATGAGAATGGTGCCGGCAGCATTGGGAGCCTTGGTGTTTGGGCCAGCACTGGGTAAGGTCTCAATGGCACAATCGGCGTCGGTCCGGATCCATGGGAGGTCATCGGAGCTGGAGACGCAGCCGCAGAACCCAATGGAACCCCCTCTGAGCCTCCGGGGCCCGAAGGTGAACAGGCAGCTCAAATATGAGGCACATGGTGTCTTAAAATTCTTTGAGCAGGACAGTGGTTGCTCCAGTTCCCAGGAAAGCAGAGAAGTGTGGAGCCGACACAGGCGCAGGTTCAAAGGAACAAGGTCTATAAAGGCAAGTCTCCTCTGTTGCGTCGGCCGAAGGATGGGGAGAAGTCAAAGCACGCTTCGACTTATGTTTTTTCGGCTTTTTACCGGACAGACTTGACAACTTCAAGTAGGAGGACGAAGACTTCGGACTCCTGGAGTGTTGCCCAGGCCTTCCTCTCGAAAGGAACCGTGAACGAGACCTCCGAGAGGAACAACGTGGTGCCAAGCACGGAGCGCTGAAACTTTTCAGACACTCACCCCCAGTCACAGATCTGGGTTGAATCCATCATCGTTCTTTAGCTCATTTCACCACCCCAGTTCAGGCCAAGTTATATGCAAATCAGTCTTGACCCTGTGCCTCATGGGAACAGTCCAGCCCGATCCGCCAAGCCAGGTCTTCCCTGGATCGTAAACATCCCTCATCAGCCAAGCTAGCTTGAATCCAGTGGCAAGGAGAGCAAGGGACCCACATCGGGGCATATCCGGCCAACTTAGGGCGCTCCGTCCATCATCTCCTTGGGTTTGGTTTATTCGCCTTACGTTGGCAGGGTATGCCCAGATGAGGGTCCCTTGCTCACTTTGCCACTGGATTCAAACTAGCCTGGCTGATGAGGGATGTTATCCCGAAACCGGTCCTAGGATGCTTGTTCTGGTCCAGGGAAGACCTGGCCTGGCAGTTCGGACTGGACTGTTCCCATGAGGCACAGGGTCAAGGATGATTTGCATATAGCGGTGGCCTGAACTGGGGTGGCGAAGTGAGCTAAAGAACGATGATGGATTCAACCTAGATCTGTGATTGGGGGTGTCTGAAAAGTTTGAGCGGTCCGTCCATCACCTCCTTGTGTTTGCTTTGTAACAAAAGTATATCCCACAGCATAGATGTATTGCTGGTGTTTTTGTTCTCCTAGCTTGTTAATTCAAGTAGCATATTTAAACAGTGCTGTACGTAGCCTGGGAGCAGCAAGCTCCTTCTCTATTACCTCATAAGCCAAATTACCCGCTGTTTCCCTCCTTGTTTCATTTACATTGCCTTTGTATTAAGCTTATCTGTTCATCAGCACCACCTCTCCTCTTCCACACGTTGAGTTTTGACTCTCACCCATCAGTCTATACATCTCACATTACTGACCCCACTCTTGAACTCCTTAGTCTAGCAGTCACACACTGACTACAGCACTCTTACAACCCTCACAAACTAAGCCTCAGAATATGCACAACACACTAATACCCCTCACAGAGTTGAACTCTCATTTTATCGTTAGCACTGTCACTCCTCAGAGTTGCAGTCTCATATTACTGACAACACACTCACACCCCTCGCATACTACACAACAGATATCAATTTACATCCTTCACATACTAGCAGCAAAGCCAGTAATTTTAGATCATGCTTATAACTGAAAGTTTGAGTTTGTGTGTGTGCACACAGGCACAATACCACAAATGTGGATGGGCAAGCTTGTGGTTGCAGAAATTAGTCACTTTGTGGAAGAATAGCTGCATTTTTGTATCAAACTGTTAATTAAATGTCACAATTTGAGAAAAGAGGGAATAACACTTCAAAGATTTATTAAAACTCTAACTTACTGTGCAACACACTATAAATACTACCTAGTAAAGTTTCCGCCAAATGCCTTGCACTTACCTTTCTCAGGATGCATCAATAGTATCATAGGGCCATCAACCCAGTGCAATTTAGACTTTGAGATTCCCTTAGCTGGGATGGCCATAGTATCACTGTCCAACTAGAGAATCACCTCAAAAGTGGTCCCTGCATTCTTGCAAACGCTTCCTCTAGGGGGTATTCAAGCTACATAAAAGTTGTTCCTAAGTCACTGCATTCCAGAGTTTTTGTATTCACTGAGACATTTTCGGTCTTTCCCTCTACTTCCAAGAAGTGGTAACTATCATCTTGGCCATCACCAACATTGCAAGAGCAACTAACAGTCCCCTCTTGATTGATAACTTATCTTGTTATCACTCAAGCCCAATAAAACTACCCCGGGGTGGAAGGGAATGGGATATCCTTTAATATGACTTCCAAAAATAGACAAGACACCCATCAGTCCAAAGTCATCTATCCTGCATCTCAATCCCTGCACTCCTGCACCTTCAGTATTTGCTGACTGGGCTTGGGTATTTCACCTTAAGACAGTGAGGAGTAAATTCCTATTGAATATTAACTTATAATAAAGCTGTCTGCGTCATCTGCCTCTAATATCATGAGAGAAATTGCCCTAGAGACACCACCCATTTGTTTCCTTAGCTTTTTCTTTAAAATGTACTCGACAGGGCCAGTAGGTTGCCAAGCCACTTTCTACAGCAAACTTGCACAATGGCGAGCCAAGTGCCTTAAACCCAATGCATTCTCACACAAGTCTTTCAAAGACCTGCTAACTGCTTAATTGCAGCTAATTTGTAAGGAGGTTGCACTACTTGATGTCTAAATGTACCTTAGCATTTCACTCCTTGTCAGGCAAGTCTTTTTTACAATAGTTACATGAATTAATGGTCCAGTTGTAGAACACAGCTGAGATCATACAGATCCCTAGACTACAGAATGGGAATTACTGGCTGGAGTAAATAACGGCTTACAGTGAATTGGAGTTAACAGTGATAAGAATGTAGAAATTCATAGTTCGCCTGCCATTACATATCAAGTTCCCAGTGCTGTTTACATCTTCAAGCTTAAATAATTTATGAGTCTTCCTGCTTTGGGAAGTCACAGAGGAGTCCAGGTTCCAGAAGCCATACAGTGCCCAAGGGAGGCAGCGATCAGAGAGGTTCAAATTAAGATTTTGTATAGCATCTGGTATACGAGAATCCAAAAGGATGAAATTCAGCAGGTCTGGCTCGGACTTCTGTTCATGAGGATATGTATTTGTCCCAGAGAACCTCACACGGGGCTCATTGTTAACCTGATGGCCTTTGGTGCAATCGCTGTTAATACTCAATGCTCTTTTGGGGTCCAAGCAATAAAGACCCTCCTACTATTTCAAGGCAAAGAATGACAGAAAAGCTGGCTGACATGAAAGGAGTCAAAACCTTTGTTAGAACGGCTGCTCTCACCACAGCATCAATTTGTTCTAAAAGAAAGTAGTGTAGGGTAGCTGTAATGGAAGAGCTTGACGCTCACTCAAGCAACAAGGTAAAGTGATAACAAAAAGGAACTTCAGGGTCAGAAGCTGCAGAGGGCTGCAGTGTAACAGTTCAATTGGGGGCACAAGGAAAGCAAGGACCAGATAAAAGTCCCATTGAGGCATCACAAAATGTTTTGGGAGAAATGTGGACCAAACCTTTAAGAAAACATATCACAACTGGTGATTTAAATAAGGACGTCTGGTCTGGTAAACACAAGGAGGACGAGAGGGACAACAAGCAACATTTAACAATGGCAAATGCAAGTCTTTGCTGGGCCAGAGACAGGGCAGACAGTAAGGATCCAAGTTACTGAACCACACCAAGCCACAAACCAGTCCATTCAACCAGAGTAAAAAGATTTTGTAGAAGGACACCTGGTTACCAAGATGACATCCTCTACTTCATGAGGGAGATAACATTCAGTTAACTGCCATCGCTCAGTCTCCATGCACGAAAGTATAGTCTGCGCAGGTGCAAGACCATGCCCTGCAGCTGCAACAGAAGATCCTCCTGAAGCAGCAGAATTATCAGAGGTCAGATGTTCATGCCCAGAAGTTTCGGGTACCACACTCTCCTGGCCCAATTTGGAGCCACCAAGATGACTTGGGCACGGTTGTTCCTGATCATCTTCAGAGCTCTGGGCAGGAGAGGTAGTGGCAGGAAGGCATACAAGAGCACCATACTCCACTCTAAACCAAATGCGCCTCGGAGAGAGAGCTTTCTTGGGAACTCCAACATACAAAAATGTTGAGAATATGCATCCTCGACAGTGGGGAAGAGAAGGTTCCCACCATTCTTGGAAGATGCACTGCCCCACCACTAGGAGTAACTGCCATTTGTGATCGCTAGGTGCCCCGGCTGAGTTCGTTCACCCTGGCGTTTAAATATCCTGCCAGGTTGTGCATTATAAAGGCGATGCCCTGATGATACTGCCAGTTCCAGAGGCACAGGGTTCAGTAACCACCCTGCCTTGCCTAATGCATTACCACATGGCGGTGAGGTTATCGGTGAGGACCTGAACATGTCTTCCTGGATGGACAGAGGAAATAGTTTAAATTCCAGCGAATGTCATGCAATGCCAGCAAATATATGGGTAGGTGGGTCTTCGCCAGAGACCAGAGTCCTCTGATCTCCACCTCTCCCAGATGACCTTCCCAGGCCAGTAGCGACACATTCATGATGGACGTCAACTCTGGGTGGGGCAGGGATAGGGGTCTGTCGCTAGTCCAATTCTAGTCAACGAGCTTCTTCTCCAGATCTTTTGCAGTCTCCTCCAAAACCTGGATGGAATATGACAAGTTACCCTGGTGCTCAGTCCACTGAGATTTCAGGAGCCACTGGAGAGTGGATGTGCCATCTGGCACGCCCGAGGAGCAGGACGCAGGAGGCCAGTAAGTAGCCTCAGAGCCGTCAACATTAAGTCCCAGGACAGAGGCTGAAACATGGGGATCATAAGCCCAATGTCTGGGACTCATTGATCCAGTGGGAACGCCTGAAAGTGCACCTTATTTAGGATGGCTCTGATGAAGGGTAGCTTCTGTGAAGGAGTCAGGTGTGACTTTGGCAGCTTGACTGTGAACCCAAGGGATGTTAGGAGATTTATTGTTGTCTGGAGGTGGTCTATGATTGCCCGCCGTCAACAGACAGTCGTCAAGGTAGGGGTAGACTGATGGCCACAACCTCCAGAGATGGGCAGCAACCATTGCCATTACCTTTGTGAATACCTGAGGGGCACTGATGAGGGCAAAAGGGAGTATGGCAAACTGAAAATGCTCCTGGCAAACTGTGAACCACAGGTACCACCTGAGGGCCTGTGGAACAGGGATATGGATAAAGGCATTCTGCAGGTTAAACACCAACATCCTGCCTCCTGGATAGCAGATAGAACCTTAGGCTAGCACAAGCATACTCAATTTGTCTTTCCACAGGAAGAGGCTGAGTGGTCAAAGGTCTAAAACGGGGCATAAGCCTCCAAACTAGGAAATACCAAGAGTAGTTCCGATCTGAGGCCGGGACCTTCTCTATGGCTCCTTTGTCCAAAGAAGGCTGCACTTCCTGCAGCAAATTTGACACATGGTCCTCTAAAAGCTGCTCTGATAAGAATGGAAGATGCAGCACGATGGAAAGCAATGGCAGGTAAGGGCCTTGCTGGACTACCTGCAGGACTCATCTTTTGGATGTAATCGTGTGGGACCAGTGAAATAAATATCTGATTCTGCCTCCCACGGGGCAGTAGTGCACCAAGGGTAAACTAAAGTGGCTTGGAGGCTGCAGCTGGAAGGGGATGGAGTCTAGGAGGATCCCTGTGGGCCTAGGCGATGTCTACTGGATCCCCTACTGCAACAGGACTGGGGTGCCTGTTGTTGGGGTGGTGGCCCTTGACACTGCCTGTAGGCAAACCTCTAGTGATGTCACAAAAAGGGGGAAATTGCTGGGGATACTGCCTTGTGGGCATAGAAAGACTAAGGGAGTCCATAGTAGCTTTAATCTCTGTAAAGTGTTCAAGGACCAAGTCGGTCTTCTCGCCAAAGAGGTGAACCCCGTTAAAATGCATGAGACCTATCCATACCATTATATAATATAGTCTATATCCGTCCCCTGAAGCAAGATCAACAGCTAGCTTTATCTATACCTGATTTCACGTTTCCCTTGAATTCCAGCACTTTCGTCTAGGAGCTGTCTTTACTGCAACAATAGTTTTGTTGTTTCCAATGCGGACACAAGCTACAGTAGAATTGTTAAAAATACATAGAATAAAATATTCATACGTATAACATAATAAACACAAAATAGCACCAACAAGATTGATAAAAATATATATCCTCAAAGACAACACTTATAGCAACCTTACTTTTAGCTCCAGATTTCTAAGGCGCATGACTCAGTCCAATATAATCTGGAAGGATGATTGTGTAATGTTACGATCTCAACAAGGCTGACAATAGGGACCAATATCCAATAGCTCCCTTTCTATTGTCATCCAGGGTGGTTACGTTAAAGGATCAGAAATCACTTGAAACCATTTAGCACCCTTGGTTAGCAGAAAGGCTGACTGGCAGCTAGTGAAATTCACCAATCACACTTGTATCGTAGACAACGCTATTCTTACTTCCTTGTTAGATCTTAACAGTTGTGAGATAATTGCATTCACATACTTGAAAACGAACCCTGATAGTCTTTTGCTGCATACTAGAAATGTGATTATAAACAGGGAATGTCATGAACATGTTACTTGCCTACAGTAACGCCTCATTTGGTAGCAACTCTATCTATCTGGAGATTCCTTACCATAGAATAATCCACAGCTGTCAGACCAGTTCCAAAAGATTTTTGAGCAATAGTCCTGGACACCGGTGACGTAATTCGGCTCACGTTGTTGGCGTCACCCGCACAAGAAGTGATGTGTGCAGTACCTATATAGGTGCCAACTTGGTGCACTGATGTCAGTTACCTTTTCGACCTTCCACGCAAGGAGCACAGAGCCATGATTAGAACAAACCACTGGTGCAAACAAGCAAGGTCCTAAGAAGGGTGTCCCTTACACTGCACTTGGTGCGGAGGCTCGGTAAGGAATCTGTGGTAGACCACTGGCATTGATAAACTTATGCCTAAGATCCATTCCATCTCCTCCCCTCAAGCAAACAAAGGTACTTCTACATAACGTTCAAAATGTCTACCAAACATTAAACATTGTCATGTCAAAGGGTACTTCAATACTGTACTGCCCACAACTTGCTCTCACCTCATAACTACCAGTCATATCTTTGTGGGTGTTCCTAGATTCAAAATCACCACTACTGAGTGTAACATGAATGGGAAAGGTTACAGTACTAAGATTTTAAAAGGAAACATGTATACATGTACCTGCAAAGACTAATTGATTGCAGTTGGTACCCTTTTAAGTCATGACTTTAAAACATAATAACTTGTAAATTGGTCAAACAGAAGCAGCGCTACAATTCAAAAGGTTTGAGACATAGGAATAAAATGAAGAGACCAGACACAGGAGCTAATAAAATCATTTTTATCCCGTATTCCCCATTTAAAATAAAATAAAGAAAGATGTCTCATATTCCTTCATAAATACAGTTTGGTTGTAAAATAATGTCACCCTTTTATAAACAAAACAAAGTTGCATGGATATTAACAATAAGGTTCAAGTGACCTTAAATTCACAAACATAATTAAGTGCACAGTGCTCTTTTCGGCACACTCCATCCAGCAATCCTCATTTAAGGGGGAACAGTAATCAATGTTGGTGAGTTCTCCAATGATTATACCGCAAACACCCAACATAAAACGCATAACATATTGCAAACATTGAAACAAAACTAGAACCTACTCTCTTGACAGCTGAATCCATTCAACCGAATGCAGCTGCCCAACCTATATGGTCAATTCAATGAGAGAGGTAGAGAACTGTTGAAATAATCTGGGCTATGCATTTCACTTGACAAGAATATTAAACATATTTAAGCCAGGTAAACCATGGAGGACTTTTGTAAGGATTTTAACAGCAGGTCATTTGCACATACATTTCCATGGGGAACACCAACTGATTTATAAACATAACAAAAGATATGTCGAACACTCTTTAGAAGCTCATATATGGGTAGCTTGCTCAACAAAGCACTCTCATTATAGGAGAATGTTGTCTTTTGCCACCAGTGCATGCTGAAAGCAACCCATATGTGAGCAGTTTAGCAGTTTACAATCAGCACAAACAGAAGTAGGTGACCAGCCCATAAACTCACTTGTAAAAATATCAAATCCTCTATTTTAACATATATTAAAAAATACTGGACATTATTTCATAAACAAAAAACATTACTTGTATTTCACTGTAGCACTGAATAACAGAAAGACTGATTAACAATGGACTTTTCAGTCTTCATACGCTGACCAATAACAAATGTGATAATTCAAAACAGCAGAACACTCAGCCATTCAATCATGGATATCAATGTTTTGGCAAGAAATTGGGAAATACAAATGAACTGTAATGCACAGAAGAAAATAAACATTTTGATCTACATTTTACTGAAGACCTTCAACCTAGAATTAAGACCGAGACAAAAGCCCCCCTCTCTCAGGGGTGGGCAAATACCCAGGAAGGTTTTGTGTGGAGGGTGCACAGGCATAGGAGGAGGCACGCTCCTGGTTTTCCAGCCTGCACAGTTGCCAGGTACACAATAGGTGGTCTCTGGCGTGTGAGGCAGGTGTACCATCCCTATGACAAACAACATCACTACTGTGCTTATTCAAGTGTGTCAATGCAGCACTTAAATTTTGGGATGTAACTGTGCACTGGGAGCATATGTGCATAACGCATAAGGAATAGAAGGCAGAAGAAAATACTGGAAGAAAGAGATGGCTTTGATGAAAAACTAATTATCCAAACAGCCTGTTGAATTCAATGCAATGCCCCCGGAGACATTAAACATGCACAGAGCATGAAGAACTCCACTAGATCAACTGAGGATCACAGAGGAGAAGGGCACTAGGAATCACTGTCTGGCCAATTAGATCAGCAAGCCTCTTAAAAATATCACTAAACCACCAAGAAGTAATTGGAGGCTCAGGAATGTTGGGTCACCACCTGGGATACTGGGACTTGTTTAATACTCCCTAGGCCCAGTAAGGGATTAGAAAGAATAATGTTCACTGCAGGGATATCACCTACAGGTCCATAGTGTGCATAAATATCCCAAAGAGATTTTATGTAAGCCCAAGAAGACTCTTAAGTACAGGTGAGGTTTTACTAACTCCTTAACTAGGGTGGAAATAAAAGGTACCAAGGAAGTAAGCAGTAAATCACAGATCACCGCTGTTCAAGAGAGAAGTGAAGTGATCAAAGATTAAGATGTAGAGAGGAGCATCACCGCTCACATCAATGATACCCAAATGAAGGATAAAAACAGAGAAAGTGCATGATAGGAGAGACCAAAGAGAAAGAACAGGATGATTGGGTGAAGAAAGCAGGGTGGAGAAGAAATAGAAGACAGGTTGAGTAGCAGCACAAATGCACAGGAAGAGGAGGAATGCATTCAAATATTTTTAGCAAAACTAGGTGTGCACAACAGAGATTGTGAGAGAAGTAGAAGTAAGGAACAGGGGAAACCGTATTATCAAGTCCAAGCGCAGTGTTGGGTGGGGAGGGGAGTAAGAAATAAAAAGAGATGGGGGCCACAACAGCAGGAAAAGAAAGAAGGTAGCAGACTTACATCAAGCAGCTCAAGCAGGTGTAGGAAAATACATGATGGGAAAGATGTTATATCAAGGGAATATATACAGTTTTTGCAGCACAGAAGGGAGTATGGAACGATTGAATAAAAAAACTTCAAGAGTGGACAGGAAATATAAGGATTAGAGCGAGTTTCTAACAGATCTACAGCCCTTGGGAAAAGATGCAAATAGAGACTTTACTCCCTTTATGAGAATCGCTGCAGGCCCGAACTGAGGGATAATAGTAATGAAACTGCAGTATTTTCCCAAGTTTTCACTGCAGCCAGACGGATTTCCCCCATGTTTTCACTGTAGCCAGAAGAAGAATTGAAGTGTAAGTAACAACTTGAAGACATATAGTTTAACCGGAAAAAAAGCCTCCTAGCAAACAGGTAAAGTAAAAGATCATGAGTTAGATAGAGTACAGCCAACATTATACTTGAAGAAAGCCTGTATGTGGCTTATGGCCTGCAGAAATATGGGGAGCAGATGAGAAAAACATCAACGGGAAATAAGACAAATGTTTGGTTCCAAGTGTGTATTATGAGAGACTGAGAAAATAATTTAAAAAGTAGAATCTGTTGTTCAGTTGAGGCGAGACACACCATGAGTACTGTACTTATACAAGCCATTGACATAGCCTACTCTGGTTCATGAGAAAGTAGGGCTTACTCAAACAGTAAGGGCTATGCTGGCAGTATACTCTTTAGTGGGTGCATTTTTTAGGTTGCTACAACAATGTTGTTGGTACGGAGGTGACCACACAGTTACACCAGCTATTCTCTGGCAAGAATTACAGGGCAAATGGACAGCAGCCAAAATAACCTCAATCAGAAGAAAGTCCTAATTTGGGACAGCCAAGAGTGAAGAAGCACTCAGGCAAACCTTGTTTGTGAGGTGAGGGAAATGTATACTAAGCAAAATGTAGGACCCCAACATTAGGAGACCTGGTGAAAGTCTTGGGGGCATTTAGTAACAGACCAAAGGCTCTCAAGATGGTTTTTGAATCCCTTACAAAAGCCCAGTGGAGACTTACACAGTAATGAATCTCATGTATGAATGTATGTGGGGGCATTTATAGAGAGTAACTCTAGTCAGGGGACAACTGAACTCGATACAAAGAGGCCAGGAAAGACTGAATAAACTAAAGAGTTGATGGACAGGCTTGCAGGGCCTTCATGGAATGAGACTTTTATATTTTTTAAATGTAACTGTTGGGCCTAGTACTCAAGAATGAACAAGATAATTTCAGTACCGTATACCACCTATTTTTTTCCACAGTGCAATTGAGTGTAAGACCACATAAAAAATGAGAATGGCTGAGTCTTTTACATATCTTTTGAGATGATGTAAAATGTAGGGAAGGGCTGCCGAAGGGGTAGCTGGAAAAAGAGGGAAGGAGAGGAGGGAAAGACAGCGATCGACAAAGAGAAAAGGAGAAAGAAGTGGAGGAGTTCTGCCAGCAAAAGCTGATGTTAGGTCAGATTTTTGGCTGCTCAGGGTTCATCCAGACAGCTGACATCTGCTGGAGTTTGCATATGGTGCAATAATGCTAATGTAAATGTTTATTCATGGAGTGTGCAGTGTTAATCTGGCTTTTTAAAGCATCAGCACATTATTGAAGAGGCAGCTTTTTTGCCTAGGAAATGAGGGGGCATATGACAGTCACGGGATGATGAAGACCTTTTTTTGACATGGTGAGCAGAGTTAGGGTCCCTTTTGCACTAGAAAAGAATGAACAAAGATCAACAAAAATGTAATTCTTAAATACAGAACTGGACAGTGTGGGATAAGAATTTAGACTCATTCTTGTTAACGTAAACACCGTTAAAGCTACTGTTGAATGCTGTCAGCTGGCACAACATGTTAAACAACGGCAATTTAATTGGTATAATGGACAACTCCATTTTGTCACAAAAGTGGCATGTAGATCCCGCTAAAGATGCTTCACTATAGCTAAATGCGGGCTGTAACACCTCCCAACTAATCCTTGTTTCTAGAGGAACAAACCTATACGTTTGTTTATCTGAGTTCCATATGGTGTCAGTAAGTATCAATCAAAAAGTCCCCCATGTGGAAATGCAGATGTACTTGAATAAAAAAAAATAGTAGACATATTCTATGAAACATTATGAAGAAAAGCTCACTGGAATACAACAAACTTCTTAGAATTGATTTCCGCACATGTGGCAGGAATGATGCACATGAGGAAGACCGCTTTGGTCTTATTTGGTCCATCCATTAACGGTATAGCAAGTGGAAACTGATCAGATACCATTCAATTGCTAATGGCCCTTACAAAGAAAACCTTAAAGGTGATCATCAGTTAGTGTGAGATGTGTTCCAGGCTGTAAAAAATGTCTTTGCAGGAGTATTATCCCAGTTCGAAAGTGGTGCTTTCCACATGTTGGCACCAGAGATACATGGAGGAATGACCATCTTCTTGCTGGACCCTCAAGGTTTTGGGACCAAGACTGAAGAGCAGGGCATTGAAGTTACTCATTAAACAGATTCTTCCTAAGTGTTAATGGAGTGTTGAATACTACAGAAATTATATAGAAATAAAGGGTGTGAACACCAATGATTGTCTGAGGCGACTACTACTTTATTTGTGCTGTGCGCTTTTTTGGCAAAGATGTCTATGCTGTGGCCGGTGGCCTTGACTTCTGAAGTTGCAACCAGAAAGGGAAGGATTCAGTAGGTTTCCTACTGTGGGGAATAAAAATAAGATAATGGCATCAGCCATCGCCAAACTATTCCTGGAAAATGGTGGTGGTTTTACTTTTAATCAGATTCAGGAGTCTTGAGCAGAACCTCTGTGCGCATCCAATCTTTTGGGATGCACAATGTAGGCTGGCTAGCTGTAGCTAGAAAGAAAAAATACATTACTGGTTGACCCAATATCAAGGGGACATCATGGGTTTTAAGAATACCATGCCTAAATCTGACCAAACAGGGAGAACAGATGAGCCATCTCGACGGCCCTAAAAAATATCTTCTGTGCCCAGTGGAGGTAACTATGGCTTTCATGGGAGGCAAGGCTGAGAGAAAACTCACTCCCATGATTTAGAAGGTTCAGTCGGGTAAGAAGGCAGTCTTAGTAAGAGTGTGCAGATTTGCAGGCAGTGGCACTGCTTCTTTCAGGTCAGCGCAACAGGAAGACCAGTAGCTACAGCGGTGTTCAAGAAGAACGTCATGAAAGTGGTCATTTGTAGAGTTAAGTGCATCGAAAAAGCAAACTGGAAAGGTGAATCAGGAAAATGTCTGAACCGGGGAGAAATTAGAGGGCAGCTGCCTATGGTTAGCATGAGGGTATGGTCTACCATTGCATTAGGATATCTAGGGCTGGATTATGGAGATACAGGAAAGAGAAGACAAATTTACTTATCATCTGTAAACGTATTTCTGGTGGATACATAATCTTCCACACATATTTCTCACTTTATGAATTATCTCATCTTCAGACCAGCCCAGGAAGCTTTACCTAGTGGATGGTCACCAACCCCAACTGGTGGTGACATGTAGCTCCATCTGAGACTTTATGATGATACTGGAGTATACTAAGCGCCAACCGGCATGCTGGTATCAGTTCCTGGACTTTTTACCATGAGCCATAGAGGCATGAAAAGGTCAACTGAGAAAGCAACAATAGCGACAAATACAGCACATTACATTTTTGCATACCATGGGATCATACTAATCACAGCACTAACGCCTCAGGGGAGGCAGGACAGGGTGCAGAATCAGCTAAAAGATTATGAATCCACCTGAAATATTGTTAATAAAGGTAAGTAACCTTTTCCTCTTAAGGATACATCTTCCCATAGGATCTTCAGCTTATGAATGAATTTCAAAGCAATGCATTACTGGGAGGTGTGGTGGAGCTTTGGAACAAGTTAAGTCATGCAACACAGTTTGAACTAGTACTCATTACTGTGTGACTGAAACGTGAGGTCGTAGTGCTTGAGAAATGTATGAAAGGTTGACTATGTGGCTGCCCAGCAGATTTCAGGAACCGGAATGGCTCTAGAGCAGAGTCTTTCAAATCCTAGGAAGCCCCCCCCATCATCCCCACAGAGGCTGTGGCTTCATTTTTAAGGGCTGCACTTCCATATTTGAAATGTTTGAAAGCTTTTCACCTCACTACGAATATGGGTGAAAAAGAAAACAAATAAAACCACTTGTAAGAAACAAACCCAAAACAAGCATACCCCACAAGATTATGATGAAAAGTTTATCAGAGTCACTGTGTAGGTTAGTTTTGTTTTGGACTTCTATTCATAGGGAGTTGTACTAATGTTGTAAATACAGCCTTGAAAAGGGGAACTGTGCAGATGCCCACAAGAAGGAGAAGTGCAGAAGGTACACTGCAGGAGAGATTCAGGTTGCTATCTGACCATTATTTAAGGGGTCCAGGAGGTATCTTAAAGCAAAGTCATGTACAAATATGAGGAAAATTAAAATATCTGTTATTTGTGCTTTGAATTTTGAACCGAAAACAACAAATACAAGATGAAACAGCATTGGTAAAGTCAATGGGTCTGGTGTTGCCTACCAGCCTTTTTACTTTGTAAATGCTTGTTGTTTCATGGTTTTGGCAAAACTATTATTGGGGAAGCTGTTGGGCCATTGTCAATCTTAAAAATAAAGCACTGGCTACCCAATTTATTTTGTACAAATATTTAAAATCTTTACAAACATATCATGTTATATATGAAATATGCTTTAAGATAACATTTGAAAGAAGAATGAAAGGTTGTTGAAAATAACTTGTTTAGTGTCCTTCTTTACTTGTTCAAACTTGTTATAATGTATTAGGGGCGCTGTCCAGTGAAATGTATATTGCTCGCTTTGCTTTTGACTGTTAGTACAAGTCGGAGATGAAAGTGGTACAGTTCTTCAAGTGTGCCTTCTACTTTTTCTATCGACAACCATTCGGCCAGGATGATACAACAGTAAAGTTAAGGATTGATAAAAATGGCACGCTTAGGGTCCATCTTTGCTTGCACAACTCCAGAAGCATTATCAAGAGGAATATTATTTAACACACTTTTCAACAGACAGTGAAAGCTCTTCAAATCTTCCTTTTACGTCTAGTTTCGAAGACCATCAGCATCAATCGTCAAGTTTGAATTAAGTATGTGGTGGTTCTGTCACATGTGTGATGGTCCTTTTAGGGCTCTGTAGCCCAATAGCGGATGTTTGCGCTTTACTACTCCCCTGGAGGTGGTTGACTTTGGGGCTCTGCAAGCATTAGTCATTCCACGAATCAACCAGCCATTATTGGATACTTGGAGTTAAAGCAGGATACTACCGCTGCCCTACATGTATGGATGCTTTTTTCTAGGAAGGCCTGGCACTAAAGGGACCACCTACTTTTTATTAGAGCTTTGCAGATGCACACTATGTGGATGAGATCCTCTCTTGCCAGTTCACACAGCCTACATAAAACCAAGAACATTTCCGAGTTCAAATAGCATTCTTCGCCATAGTAGTTCCTTCTTAAGGCGTGCTACTAGAGAAAGGGAAGAATGATGCCACACACAGTAAAGATAGAAAATGGTTGAAGTGGGCTGAATCATTTTCCCATTGTGTACGCTAAGGTGCGATGAAGAAAAAGTTTAAAAATACAGTAACAAATGAATGAATGAAGAGGGCTGGCTGACAGCCCCTCTAAGTAAATATATTATACATATAGATTTAGTAAAATAAAAAAATCTTGGATAACGCAGACCTAAAAATGTGTTTAAATAATATTAATGCAGTATAGACTATTCAACATTTTCAAAATACAATAGAGGAAGAAATGTTATTCTACAAAAGGCATGGTGGGGTGGTGTGTGGGAGGGTTTACACCTGAAACCGAAACTGTTGTTCCAGTATCAGGTCCTGACTCTTCCAGAATCCCAATACAAACAAAATTGGACAGTATTTTTCTTTGGAAAAGGTAGTAACCCTAGAAGGACATGCAGCAGGGTATATAAGGGATGGTGCACTTAAGTAGAATGAAGGGAGGGGGGGTTGCAGGAGACAGTAGAGGTGGGGTGCTACTGAACTGAAGAGAGAAGTGCAAATGTAAGACAGCATCATTAGAATAACTAGCACATAGATGTACATCATCAGAAGTAATCATCATCTTATGTACGGCACTAATCTTTATTTGGCATTGCGAGGGACTAAAAAATGTCCTTAATCCAGGAAAACGTCTGTGCCTTAGGGAGGTACTCTGCAAAGGAAACATAATGGACGTTGTGTTATCCTTTTCCCTTACCTTATTTTTCAAGGAAAGGGTGTTTTCTGATGACACTGACAAAATGGGAAACAGCATCGAGACTATGAACACTCCCAGAAGCAAGACCATCTCTTAGGGGAAGAAGAGGACTTTTAGAGATTGTTCCTTACAAGTGACTTATCAGTGTGTGAAGGAGTTGGCTTAGATATTTCCCTGCGGGCCTTAGTCCTAACCAACTTAGTTTCCTGCTCCTTGTTTCATTGGGGTCCATGGGTGTACAAGAATTGTAGGTTGCGGTGTTGCGTCAGAATCTAAGACACCACATGCAGTTGTCATGTGGATCGGAAAGGGACATCATCGTGCGGAATATGGGAAACATTTTGAAACCTGATAGTTCTGGAGGTGACTTTTGGTCTAGTTGTTCTCTAAAGCTGAGATTTTTTTAGACTAATTACTAAGAACGAGCTCTGGACCTGCATCAATAAAGTGCAGAAAAACAGGAACTTACGCTAGTGTGCTGGATGGAGCCGAATATACTTTGGTGTTATCATCTCCAGAGGCAGAGTTGCAGTTGGAGCAGCATAATGCCACCTCACTGCACTGGGGAGATACTACCAGGGAAAAGCTTTGTGGACAAGTCTGAAGCCTGAAAGGGATAAATCCTAAGGTAAGCAATCTGCGGGAAGATGTATTCAACAGAAGCGCAAATATTATAGGTATGTTATGAGCTACGAGATCTTTCCAAAAAACCTCTTAGGTAGGGATTTTTCCACTGGCACCTTGGCACCCTGGTCAAGAACACAAGGGCAATAGTTCTGAAAACAAACAGGCAGGAGTAAGAAAACTAAGAAATTCTGAGTTTTTAGTCGAGGTTCATATCATAAATGGTATAACTATAGATGATCTATTTTGCAGCCTAAGCTTTTAAAAAGAGTTTAACAGTGGTGGTGTGGCACTCCAGCCTTTCAGGTTCTCTGTACAGACTAGTCAGCTGTTGCCTTACCAGCGCGTCAGCTGGTAGCACCAGTGGTTAAAATTAGGGTAGCAATTTAAAATAGTCCTTTTTCAGATAGAGGCCTAGGGCCTAAAACAGACCATGTGTGGGATAGATTGCCTTCATATCATAACTGGATAGCCAGCACAGTAGCTGTCGACACATGTTGAAAAATTGCCAACAACAATTGCGACATGGGAATCGGAGGTCTGGGCCACTGTGCCCACCTATGTACGGTTGGGCACACTGAAAGCATGTATGCCCACAGCTTCTGCCTGCACCTCGATTCTATGGTGGAAATCATTGATAAGGGCCGCTAACAGGAGGAAACATATACGACTGTAATGAATGTCTCATTTCTACTGCATGTTACAGTCACATCTAGCCAGAGGCTAAGCACTTCACATTAATGCATTGATACCCAAGGACTGAATATGTTAAAGGTCAGAACACACATGACTAACACTAATTCATGGCACAGTTGTAAAGATGAAAATGAAGACTAACAGCACAGCAATGAATCTGAGTTGACATTGTTGTACTGGTAGGAGAAGCATAACTGAGAACATATCAGTGAACGTAGATTACAACGTAGATCACAACTCATCCGCACTCTGTTGTGGCAGGCAGGTCTATCACTGCAGCCATTAATAAGTACGGTGTCCAAAAAGGATAAATGATACGTGCACAACCTTTTAAATGACAAAGTAAGGTACTGCACTGACTGGTGGTAAGCGGAAAGACGCAAGCGACTGAGGCTCATTTGATACCGCTCCAAATCCCGCTGTTGTATGGACTGCTCTAGGTACAATGAGGTTTTAACTAAAGAGACGTACAAGCAACAATTATTATACATAAACTGGCTCAATAATACACATGACAAAAATGTAAAATATTTGGTTATGAACCCATAATAGCAGTCTAGTATCTTTGCTCAAAAAAAGAAAAGTAGTAACAGTTAATTTAGCAAGTATACATGAAATCAAGAGAAAAAACTAATAATCACTAAATGGAATGTAGCTACTTCTTCCGCCAAGAATGCCTTAACACAGAAGGAATGTCTAGAACGGCTTGGCAGCCAATGCAAGAAGTGTATGCCCCCCAGATTTCAGCAACGTGGATGCCGCCATGTTGTTTGTTCACAAAGGTAGGAGATCATGGTCGGAATGATGACGGAATGCAGTTTCATTCAATATAACCCTTGTTGGACCGACTACCTCTTCGTAAAGGGATAAATGTGAACTACTGGCCTCTTCAGGTTCCTTTAACAGCTTTGAGCATTAAAGTCAAATCTAATCCACATTTTGTGGCAGTAAAAAACCACGTGTAAAACGCACATTACCCAATTCCCTCCCACCCCATTACAAAAATAAAAGCAGAACTTGTTCAAAATACCGCTTTTCAAGGCAAACAGCAATTTAGTTATCTTTCTAGAAAAACCTTTGCTGAATGCTTTTAAGGCACTTAAACGGTTATATTTTTTTAAATAAAAAATAAAATATGCACCAAAGCAACATTCACAAATACAAGTTCTTTCATTTGTTCTTTGTGTGTTTACAGTATAGTACATATTTACATGCACTTCAATACAAATCTCCCCTGCGCTATACAGGAGCTTTTGGCTGTCTCGTGAGCTTGAGTGCCTGTGGAGGAAGAGAAAATCAAAATATTAGATTGCTGTGATATGCTTAAAATGTTTAAAAAAACAGGAACATTGCCACTTCTTTTTGTCAATTTTAAGAATAATTCTGTATTGTGATAGCTGAGCTGTTGATCTGTGAGGGGGCGAGGGGGAAGCAGTGCTTCATTTGAGCCAATGGGGGCCACTGGCACTCATTTTTGGGGACCAGCACCTATATTTCCTCATCGGATATTGAGCAAGAGAGGGAAAACACACAAACGTGAAGAAGGAGGAAGAGATTAGATGGAAACTCCCATCACAAAGGGAGAAAGTGTGGACAGCAAGAGTGAGATCAAGGGGCAAAGAGTCTCGGGTAGTGGATTTAAGAGGTGCGACACTTAATAGGACCGGTCGCAGGCTTCTGAGCAGAGCTTTGGCACTGGCATTCATTCTTTTACAATTTAAGTACTAGGGGTGAGTGTAAAAGAAGAGACGCAGGAGGACCACAGCAAGTAAATTAAGGATGGCTATGCCATCGACAACTACGCTCAACTCTCCTCTACTATACTTAGACCTGTGATGCATTGATATCCGCCAGCCACCCCTCATGCAGATTATAAAGACAAAAGTCGTCGAACCTCTCTTCATATGCTTTCTGATGCAAATCTTGCACCAGTTTGACGAATTTGTTATCGCATGTAACTAATTTTGTATTCTTTGGAAATATGACTTTAGAGACTAGAACCTCCAATGATGTATCCAGTAGTAACACAACTTCCATTTTTTGATTTGTTCAACGTCTAAATGAGCAACTAAAAACTGGTGCAGCTCTTGAATTATGTTCAGCTCTTGGTGTTAAATTTGAGGATTACCAAAAGAGATCCTCACCTCCCCCCCCCCCCCCCCCCCCCCCAATTACTCCTTTGGTTTGGCCTCCAGACTCCTACCTTATACCTAGCACTGTCCTCAAAGTTCCTTAGATTTGCACTCGGCTGCACTGAACTGTTGTGACCTTGCAGACAATACCGACTTTCTTCAACTTTGTCTCTTCTTGCTGTCACTTCCAGGATCTTAGTTCAATTGCAGTTATTCGTTTCATTTTGCAAAGATAAATATCTTTCCTTTCAATCCTTCTGTAAGATCGCTGGTAAAAGTTTCAGATAAGATGGCTGCTGGTACTAATCCTTGTGGAACAGTGCTCCTCTTTTATCAATGTGGATGCCATTGACTGACCTCAGTCGCTTACAGAGCTGCTAATCTGGTATACATCTAGGAACCCAGCCAAGTATTTGAGCTCACTTGTGAATATCACTTGACAAAGTCTCACCGACACTGGTGAAATATAAGCAGACCACATCCACCACTGCTCCTCGATAAAAGTCCCAAGTCACATGTTCAAAAGAATCAAAGTGAGCTGTCTGACATAATGTTCCCCAAATAAAACAATGCTGCGTTGGGCCGCATGATGAGTGGCTTTAAGATACTATATTCTGATGCTGCTTTTTAGGTGCGACTACAGACAGCTTACATTGTTTACCTCATATTATTACTTTTAAAAAAAAAAAAAGATACAGAAAGTATTACAGAGGGAGAGCAGAATTTGGCTCACTCCCTTCAGCTATTGGCTTTCATGGGTCCTTCATTATTTGCCATTGCTTGGCTGACCTATCCATCAAGGGCATGGCATTTTGCGGATGGTTACATTGTTCAGCTAGTGGTTCATTACATTCTGGTGCTGGAGGATCAAGCAGTTCTTTTGTCAGACGACAGATGTGACATGTGGCTTGCAAATGAGATCCAGTGTCTGTTTGTTGATACACTAATTCTGATGACACAAGATTTTAATTGCTGATTTTTTGTTTAGGAAGTGTTTACTGTTTAGATGCCTTTGCCCATCGTAAATGCAGTGTTATTCATTCATTGCCACTGCTTGTTGATTTGTATCACTTTGCTGTCACGATGACATGTTGGATTTACAGCCTTTTCTGCTCACAAAATAAAGACGTGTGGGAAGATGCTTTCTAAAAGAGCCAAAAAATATAGTGGTCCTTTATTAAAAGCATCTACCATGCAATAATTTGCTGAATATGCATTTTAACTTCACCACTTACAATGCAACTTTTATCTTTGGACTCCTTTACATAACTCCTCGTTGAGGATGCAGCTTAACTTTTCTAAAACTGTCAGTTCAACAGACTGACCCCAATCCCAGGTTCCATACTGTTGTAGTCCAAGATGTTGCTTAATATGGGATTTTATTTCTAGGCCAGCTGGGGTCGCCCAACTATAACCAAACACTTCCTCAAACAAAAATCCGCACCTATTGGATACTTAATGTATGTTTATATCGCCTATCAATTTCCTCACAAGTGAAAGCAAGCTTTCAATCACGTACTTTCAGCATCCTCCCTCCGTCCTCATCTGTGAATCTTCATAAACTTGTTTTTCATTCTTGTTACAGCATAAGCAAGAGGTTTTCTTTTTACTCAAACAATGGTGGCACACCATCGCTTGTCACCTGCTTTTACCATGTTCAACGCCTTCATAATAGATATAATTTCCGGATTGTTAGAGGAAAATAAGGGGAAAAGTCCTTAAACAACGGTATGAACCCTATCACCTGTTTAACAAAATTATCTAGATAAAGCTCTAGCCCTCATGAGCCTGCGTGGAACATACCTGAGCCGCACAAAACATTAAAAGACACAAGTCTCCAGCAAGACAAACACACTGTCTGCAGACACTGAAGGGCCCCACACACTTCCAGTAATGTCATCTCCACAAGGAATTAGAGTATTGTCCTTGAACTGGCAGCACGCTATCACCTTTCACTAAAACAACCATTCACCAACCCACGAACAATGTGACCATCTTATTAATATTGTTGAGTCCCTTCATTTTTAAGAAACCAAACGACTTATTGCCTCTGGTTTGGACCGGCAATTTTATTTTCCCCAGGGGATACATAGTTTGATATGATGGCACGTATAGAAAGTTCTTCACACCCACTAGTAATGCTACTCACTTTGATGATTACACCAGGGACCAGTAAAAAAATATTGTGGCAGAATATTTAAAGGAGCAGAAGGTGGAGTTTACTGACAGGGACAAACCTGTCACTCGTCCCTTTTAAGAGGCTATTTCCTCCTGTGTCTTTTTCAACTCTGGCCTTTTATTTATTAAAAAACAAATCTGTCCTTTTAGCTGATGTGATGAAGGAGGCCGGAGAGACATCTTCCTGCCTGTTGGTAGCTCCTCACTGGAGTGAGGGCCTCCATAGAACTGGACGGAAGCTTGAAGAAATTGTGAAGAAACGTAGATTAGTCAAGTTATAATTTTCTGGATATGGGATTTCAAACCCATTGATGATAGAAGTAGGCACTGAACAGTCACAGTATGCGGCTCAGACCTTTCCTGGATGCAACGAATTTCCTAATATTTGTGCCTTGGAAAATCGAGATCTAAAGGTTCGCCTAGGTTGTCTCATCCTACTATGCATAACGGATATTGAGAAAAAGTTGATTAAAGGGGATTTCTGTGACTTAACTTGCTAATACTTTTTCTTGACAAAACGTAGTACACTGTATATGCTGCAGCAGCAATAACAGCAGCGTTTGTGTATTTTCTTAAAGGTTGCAACCATTTGCCCTAATATGTCTTGCTTGTGTTTTAGGGGGAGAATGGGGCCCTTCACCCATTGTCATTTTGTAGTCCAATTCCCAAGAGAGAACAACTGTCACTTTTCTGAGGTTTTCACGAAATAGACGCTGTTGCAAGAGACAGTTTGAAGAGAATGTGAAGTCTGCTGTGTTGAATACTGTTGATGAAAATTGCGTAACTATTGTAAAGGGCCCCCTAATCACCTGGGAAGTTCAAAAACAAATGTTTTCCAGTCAACACATCACAGCCCCCAACCCACAGCAGAGATTATTTTGTCAAATAGGAAGTGTAGAAGATCTTTCCCAGAAGCCTGCGGCTGGCACTATTGAAGGTCAGGGTTCCGGATACCAAGGCTGAGTAGTGCTGAGTCCATCGCTTGCCTCTTTCAATCACCACCCGCTCCCTGCTCCATCATCTCGCTCTTTCGGGTTCTTTCTCAGCCCTGCCTTCTCCATTTGTAACTCTTCTTCTGTCTTTCACTTCCTCCTTCTTTCCCCTTAGGTTATTGTCTCTCTCTTGCAATCGGTCAAAGTCTGATGAGGAAAACGTAAGTGAGGGTCCCCAAAAATGAGTGCTGGTAGGCCCACCTGCAACCACTGGATCAAATTAAGCATTGCCGCCCCCACCCCCACCCCCTTCTCCCCCAGGCCTTTTTCATTTATTTTCTAGCTCCTGGGAGTATCTTATTTAAGCATTAAAAAAACTTCACTGCATCGGCAGGCTCACACTGCTTTCCCACACTGCAGTCTCACTCCTGCTGAAATTAAGCCCTCAGCCAGGAGTCTCTGGTCAGATGCTGGCTACAGTATGCTCAATAGCCAGACCATGTACGTGTCCCTCATTCCTTCTCCAAATCAACACTGCACTATATCTCTCCAATCTCCTTTTTAGGTCTCGCCTACGTAGCGCGCATGCGCCGCTTAGGAGGGGACCTTTTGGAATCGATCAGCATTTTGGCCAAAAACGTGCACGTTTTGCATTGCTTTCTATTGCAACGAGTGCACATTTGGCATTTCCCTTGCTGGAGCGAGCTTTGGCGCCATCTGTTTGTAATTATGTTGAAAACAGATGGTGCCACTGCTCGCTCCCGCAAGGGAAACGCGGTGTGTGTCTGGAATGCAGGCCGTCAGTTGCCTTTCAATTCGATGGCACGCCGCATGCCGCACCTCTACCACCTTCTGCCGTTTTGGTCTTTGCCTCTCCCATGCTTCGATTGGCTCTGTATATTTTTTATGATTTATTTTGTTTTTTGCTCTTCCGCACTATATTAATATTTTCAGCTGGCTAAAAGAGATATCGCTAAATGGCGGAGGTTACCCTTTCCTCCTCTGATAGCTCCCTGGAAGCAGTAATACGATACAAAATCCAAAGCATTATATTTTATAGTGCACGAACATGCTTGACTAGGACGAATGAGTATATGAGCCTGCAAACAGAAATTAATTTCAGTGTTTGAAGGGCCGATTAAGTTTCTTTTCTCAGCAAGAATCAAATGCCTTTAGAAACCAATGCTTTGAATAAATATGTTAGAACTGAGAACCCGGATAATATTCGGCCTCTTTCTGCTCTCCCATGTGCCCCCTTAGAGATCCACCTCTCCTTCCGCATTCTGCCAGCACCCTCCTACCCAATAGTCGTCCACCACCACCACCTCGTCCACCACCACCACCATGTCCACCACCACGTCCGCCACCACCACCACCCCCACGTCCACCACCATGTCCACCCCCACGTCCACCACCACCACGTCCACCACCACCATGTCCACCACCACCATGTCCACCACCACCACCACCATGTCCACCACTACGTCCACCACCACCACGTCCACCACCACGTCCACCACCACCACGTCCACCATGTCCACCATGTCCACCACCACCACGTCCACCACCACCACCATGTCCACCACCCCCACGTCCACCACCACCACCACCACGTCCACCATCACCACGTCCACCACCACCTCATCTACCACCCCCACATCCACCACCACCCCCACATCCACCACCACCCCCACATCCACCACCACCCCCACATCCACCACCACCCCCACATCCACCACCACCCCCACATCCACCACCACCACGTCCACATCCACCACCACCACGTCCACCACCACATCCACCGCCACCACGTCCACCGCCACCACGTCCACCGCCACCACGTCCACCGCCACCACGTCCACCGCCACCACGTCCACCGCCACCACGTCCACCGCCAACACGTCCACCGCCAACACGTCCACCGCCAACACGTCCACCGCCAACACGTCCGCCGCCAACACGTCCGCCGCCAACACGTCCGCCGCCAACACGTCCGCCGCCAACACGTCCGCCGCCAACACGTCCGCCGCCAACACGTCCGCCGCCAACACGTCCGCCGCCAACACGTCCGCCGCCAACACGTCCGCCGCCAACACGTCCGCCGCCAACACGTCCGCCGCCAACACGTCCGCCGCCAACACGTCCACCGCCAACACGTCCACCGCCAACACGTCCACCGCCAACACGCCCACCACCATGTCCACCACCACCACATCCACCACCACGTCCACCACCATGTCCACCACCACGTCCACCACCATATCCACCACATCCACTACCACGTCCACCACCACCACATCCACCATCACCACGTCCACCACCACCACCACGTCCACCACCACACCCACCACCACCACGTCCACCACCACCACATCCGCCACCACATCCACCACTACCACGTCCACCACCACCACGTCCACCACCACCACGTCCACCACCACGTCCACCACCACCACCACGTCCACCACCCCCACCACGTCCACCACCACCACCACGTCGACCAACAGCACAACGTCCACCACCACGTCCACCAACAGCACAACGTCCACCACCACCACCACGTCCAACCCCACCCCTTGTGACAGGTAAAGTGTCACTGGAGTGTCAACCCTGGCTGTACATGGGACATTACACTTATAAGGTCCCAAAGGCGAGACCTATTGGCTATGCCAATGCTTGTTTACTTTCTTTGCTCTTACACTTTGTTCAAATCTTTGTATAGTACGCTGTCAGATCCTCCTCACATCCCCAAACTTCTGAGAAAGTTTAGTGTGAATTGATGTAAACTCTCGGGTAGATTCAAAGTAAACAATGTGGACGTAAAGTGTGCGGATATCCACGCCCTGTGTCCCTGAGAATAAACATCCATCCAAGGAACTTGTATACTTCTTGGTCTCTGGCAACCCCTGCGCACAACATCTACATACTTGCAATCACTCTACATTGCACACTCTCGCCAAGATATCGCAGATTAAACTGCAAAAAATACTAAATCAGAATGTTACTTTTTTGTGTCAGGCCTGACCTTCACCTGGCGGACATCCGAGGACACATGAACTCCAGCCTGCCCACTGATCCAGGTTCCTATGAAAACCCTATAAAGATTTTTACGGACTGTTTGCAAGTGGGCTGGGATAGGGTGAGGTAAAGATGCAGCAAATACTTCTGATGCAGTAAATCCTTCTGATTACAAGTTTCCCTCAGAGAAATGAGGACGTACATGTGGAAGCGCTGCTTTCCACACAGAATTCTGCTTCTCTGTATATACACAAAGAATTTCCATTCAAACATTTCTGTGGGTTGGACCTTCCAAAATGTATCTGGGGTAAATTGCGGGGGATGTGGTGTTTACTGCACAAGTCACAAATTGGATCCCTGCACAAACATGGCTTTGTGCAGGGATCAGAATTGTACAGACCCCTTGTAATCAGGGCCTTAGAAGATTTTCTGTACTCTTGAACACAACATTGATCTTAACACTGCTGCACAAACATCCGCGCCAAACCATTCGAACCATGGATGGATGGTAATTCTTCTAAAGTACCTTACCTTTTGTCTAGATACCATCCAGGATTTTATTGTTGGTACTAGCACGCTTCCAAGTAGTATCTGAGCCGGGTGATAGATGAGTAAAGGTACTGAGATTAAAGAGAGATGTTCGTAGCCCGCAAACACAATCTTCAGCATCGGAATTCCTGTTGGCAGAAGAAAGCAGGCTTATTGGTAGCTCAAACATAATTTTGTGTGCCATAGTACAAAGAATGCTCTAATGAGCAGGAAACGTGTCTGTTAACTTTAGGTCACATGCATAAAAAGTGGGAATGGACTGTAAAGGTTCATACGGGAAAAGGTGAATGCTTACACATAATTACGCTGTTTGCTTCTACAATTCAAAAAAAACTAACTTCTGTATGACGTGGACAATTAAATCATATGAAAAACAGTTCTCAAAACAAATTACTCTTTT
The DNA here is from genome assembly GCF_964204655.1 of Triturus cristatus. Lineage (NCBI taxonomy): Eukaryota > Metazoa > Chordata > Amphibia > Caudata > Salamandridae > Triturus > Triturus cristatus. The sequence goes on from NC_140582.1 coordinate 506,073,550, forward strand.
TTTACTCCAATCTAAGAGTTCTGACACATTCCCAACACCTACATTCAACACATTTCTGGTTTGCAATTTCTCAATTATATCAAAGTTCCACTGAAGTTTGCTTCTGAGACTTTGAAAGCAGGAGCACCATCCGAGGTTTGCAGTTCTGTTAAAGGGAGGTTTGTTTCGGCTAGGCGGGAGGCATCAACCTACTGCAGATTTCCTTTTTAGATTGAGACGAAGGAGAAGTCTCTCCTGACTCAACGTTTTTATAACTTTAGTGTATGCTTTACACTAAAGCTTAGCAGGTCACCTCTGGCTTGAAGTCTGTTTCCACTAACAGGTCAGGGACCAAAGGGAACACAAGAGCATGAACCGAATGACTGTAACCACCGAAATCTGCAATATTGCATTTCATAATTACAAGCCCGCAATTTATGATTGATTCCCAGGAATATCCTTTTGGCCATATTCTGAGGAAATACAACTTTGTCAGGATGGGTTGTTCCCCTCTTTTCAAATTGTTAGGTGTATGAAAACACGGGGGGGGAAATCAATTGATGAAAGATGACTCAAGCTAAAGAAGGAAAAGACCAAAATTATATACATTGAAAGCAGAACTGAGTTGAGAATTCTCTCTTGAAACACTCGCCCTCTACCAGCAATCTTTGATCTCAGTGCCTTACCATTTCTCACAGCAAAAACATCTAAAGGTACAATCAGACCACACGCTGACAAAATCTCAGATTCCAGCCTTCAGATTGAGAAATTTCGTTTAGCTCCCCAAGTCCAAGCACCTTTCGTCCATCCATCTATCCTAATTTAGAATTCGTGAGGGAAGGTCTAAGTCAACGAATAAACTTCTCAAATATCCTCTAGGCCCGATAAACAACATCAGTTGCTGAAAATGCAAGAGACCGATATGTAGTTTTCTGGTGCAAAAGGACTATAGAAACCAAGGGGAGGCGTAGCTATTTCGGCTAGTGGCAGAGAACAGAGCCAGCCTGAGTATTATTTAAACAAGGTCGGGCAAAAACCTATCAAGAAAAAAATGTGCTTTAACACTCCACCAAGAGAACTTCAATTTAATTCTCGTCAGCTGAGACCTGGCTCAGGTGGTCACTGTGTTTCCATTGTGATAACTGGAGTCGTTTACCACTGATGTCCTGGGCCCACTGTGGTACTGGACCTCACACTCCCATGAAGTTGAGTCAGAGGACAGGATTGGCTCCTAAAGGGGGGTGCACTGTGGGTCCCCCCTTGGTCACGAAGCCCTTTTCCGGGGCAGTCCATTTAACAGCGGGCCCTGACTGACTGTGCATTATTGCTGGGTTCACTAGGGCAAACACCGATAACACAGGGAACACATAGGGCAGCGAAGCAAATCACGCAAGGCATTTTCCTACCGAGCACACAAATCCGTATGTTGTTAAACGCACTCCTGCTGCATCACAACACTGAACCTGATGTTAAACAGCTTGGGCTGCTACTAGAGACTTAACTCAGTAGTCCAAACACCATGCACCAAGCACACATAAATCCACACACAACACTGGAATAGATACTGTATTTTAAAACACAAGCTACACTGCAATAAAAATGTCCATGTTGTTCTCCTAATGAACTTTCAAGGAATGACTCCTGAAAGTGGCTTTAAAACACCCTAGGAGACGAACAAGTCTAGATAGTAACTAAGAAGATTCAAAAACCTTAGTTAAAATACAATACCCACTGTCTGACCCCATTGCATGTGCCTAGACAAATCATTCCATCACTATTGTGCTTCAAGGCACAATTGAAAGTGCTTAGTCAACTTCTTAATAGAAATGTTTTTTAAAATATAACATTTTAAAAGTTCCTTTTATTTAGCCCACAAAATAATTTACCTCTTAGCATGATGGCACAAAAATATACAAACAAGTACATAATTTGTGCTATGATACCACAAATACAACTACAGATGATAAAACAAAAACACACCCTGGCACGTCAGACACACTGGTGTTTCTCAACTAGGGGCAGCATTACCGAAAGTGCCCCGGTGGTCCAACGGGCGTTTGTGCCTGCTTTGCGCACCCCCGGTGCAGTTTGATATTACAGAAAGTGGCTGCAGACACTTGTGCGGCCCCTTCTGTTATACCGATAGTACTGGGGCACTTGAACCAGTGCTATCTGCAGAGGGCGTTCCCTCATTTGCATTGTGGCGTGCACCATGCAAATGAGGAAATCCCTTTGCCTCTGTGCCCGTGCCATATTGCGGGCGCAGAGGCAAAGAAGCCCTCAGGAGGAGCACTGACAGTTCACCACCCAAAAGGTGGCGCACTGTCAGTGCGCCCCCCTGATAGCAGCCCTCTAGCAGGGGGAAAGGGGGTCCCATGGACCTTCCAGACATCCCCTTGCAGGCCAGTGCAGTCACTCACTGCACCTGCCTGTAAGGGGCTCTCTAATACCCTTTGAGAATGCAGGGGGTTGCCGCCTGTACTGTGTAAACACAGAGCAGCTGTAAAGCAGCCGTTCCATTTTTCACCTGAATGCACTTCTCCTAGTGCAGTGTGTGTTTGCGGCTGCCCTGGGGGCAGCGCATTCATTGTAATGGGCACATTTTCAGGTTTGCACTTGGCACACCTTTTTAAAGGTGCACCTGGCGCAAACAATGAAAATTCGCTTTTTGTATATCGCCCCGGATGTTCTAAGTACATCTCAGGCGTGGTACAGCAACTTAGACAGAACCGTGTGGTCTATGAGCTTTCCGACTCCCTTAAGACGGCCGGAAAAAGGCCAAAGGGCTGGCAGACCATGGGTCTGAAATAGCAATGGGGTGGGGGGAGTCTGAGATGTGTTTAGAACATCTGGGGCGACATCCCTCAGTAAGCGCATTTTCATTGTTGCTCTGGGCGCACCTTTAAAAAGGTGTGCCCGTCGCAAACAATGAGAATGCACCCTACTACAATAGCCACCCAAATTTAATTAAAAAACCCTCAAAAGTCTCTGTTGGCAAACCTGGGGAAATGGGTCATTATGACTGTCTGTGGCCATATTTAATTGACATATACAAATACTCAAAACAGGACAGTTAGAATTAATAAATGGTGATTAACAAAGGGAGATATATTTACACATTACTGCAGAAGTCCTGCAGTGTCCTCACAAGAAATGTTCAATCCACGGGACAACCAATTCACAGGAAAACATGGGAAGTGGAGAAAACAAGCTGGTGGCTTCTGGGAAGATATCAGGTCGGCTGCTAGGTTGCTCAGCTCACGTAGATCTATACCCACCCCCATTGATGATCCCCCCCCCCATTGGCTTCTTGTGCTTCGCATGGAGATTGTACCTGATCACATAGGGAATGATGGGAGACCCAGGAAAGAACGAAAAGGCAGGCAGGGACGGCTGCCCCTCCCCCACAGACAATCATTTAGCAACCAAATCCCAGGGAGCAGTGGGTGTGAGGAAAAAACAAGGTAGAAGCCACTAGGAGGCACAGAAGCCACCTTTCAAGGTGCACCACCACCTGTGTGGCACCTAGTTAAGACTGGATAAAAAAAATCACAGTAAATCAGAATGTTGATGAACTTTTGGTTACCAAGGACGTCGCTTTTAGCATCAAAAAACCTAAGCATCATTTACTTTGGCAAGCCCTTGTTCTAAGACACATGAGGTCCTACTCTGCATGATAGGGTACTGTAGAGGCGGAAGGCTATCTTATTCTGTAGGGCAGTATGATCCAGCACAGAGGAATTAAGAATACAACCCCTAGTCGTTGGATAGTGAAGAAAATGTAGACCCATTCTATGAAAGTACAGGCGAAGTGCTGTTCTTAGGAAAAGATAATGCTGCATAAGGAAAGGGAGGGCACTCCTGCAGAAGGAGGCAACAAACAAGATACTAATTATCTCCAGAAACCTTTCATGGTCATCACTATACAGATTGCAGATTTAAAATCTATCCGTATCTTTGCTTCCGCTAGGATTAGGACATGGCTTAATTTGTGCTGGTGGTGCTGGCACTCCTTTCAGGGGATCAGGACATATTGTTCATAGTCAGACCCATAGCAAAAGATAGAAAGACAGAAAAGGGAGAACGAAGAGTGTAGAGGAAAATAGAAAAAAACTGAGAAAGCAGGGGTGAAAAAGAACTTGCAAGAGCGAGAGAAAGTCGCATAAAGTGCAATCAAGAATAGGTTTGTATTTTTAATAGTCAACCCTGACAGCAGATATATATATATATATATATATATATATATATATATATATATATATATATATATATTTATTAATAAGTGTCTGCTGGGAGAAGCTGAAACGTTGTAGAGAAAATATATTTTTGTTCTTTGGTGAACCCATGGGTTATACATCTCTGCTGGCCGCACTTAACATAGTGCTCAGTTTGTCCCTGTCTATTTTTGTTGGTTAAAAGAACCACTAGCTATGCAAAGAACATTCCTCACCGCAAAAAAAAAATGTTTTTTTCATGCTTATTGCTCTCCAATGTACAGCCTTTCACAAAATCCCATAAACGGAGCACTTCCATACACTAATGTCTTACTGCGATATGCAAATATCTTACCCTGTTTCACACAAGGTGCTAGAAAAAAAGCGCGCCATATAACTTAACAGCTGCATAAATCACAGCCTAAAACAATCCTGGAAGATGAGGGCGTTTAAGAAAACGTATGTCGAGGGCTCTCTTCATCTCAGAGGCAAAATAAATGAAGGGAATTCATTGGAATGCTCTGAGGCACCGACCCCGCGTCCCCAACGCTCGACAGGAAGCGAGGCGGCTTATGGAGCCGGTATCTGCCTTACGGAAGTGCGCACGCCGCCGCACTGTGCATGCATTTGCTGGGGACGTTAGGCTGTCATGCTGAAAACTGTTTATAAAACATTAATCAAAACTGCCTCTGTAAGACAGGGCATTGTCTGAAGGATGTAAGGCGAGCGCATCTTGTAAATGGATTCTTCCTCAGACTGAAGTGATTTCCACCCACAGCCTCTCCCCAGCGCTCCTCAAAGAGCGGCGCCGAGAGATAAAGAGCACTCTTCTTGGCGCACTGCTACCTGATGCAAACACTGGGGAAATCACTAATGTATGCCATGCCGTATTTCCATGTCACACATGACACATTTGTCTAAAATTACCCAACAGGCTTTGACATCAGCTGCATATTCCAGAAGCAGGGCTTTCAACTGACATCTGCCAAGAAGGCGCTTCAAGTGAGAGCTTTCTTCTTCTAACGGGTAAGTTGGAAGTAAAGTCGCCTTTTATCCCCCCCACTCCAGTCCCAAGACGGAAGGGATAAAATGAAACAAAAAAAAAAAAATAAGGATGGTTCGTGTTCCTGTTTCAGTAACTTTGGTTGGAGTTGACGGCTCCAACGAGAACAGCTCGGTTTGCGGCAGGATCGTGAGCTGCAGGTGGTAAATGCTGTATTTGTAACTTACACAGGGCAAGAGCTGAGGATTAAGCCTACGATACTTGGCAGTGCCATCCAGAGACTGAGAACACTGAGCAAAATGAGTTCTCAGGGCAGAAGGCCCCTCCCACTGGAAAAAGTAAGTATTCGAGACAAAGTTCTGCCGATTAGTTGGAGCACAATAACGAATTTGCCGTGACCAGGGCTTTAAGTGGGATGAAAAAACTGGGCGGTTTCTCAAAGGGGCGTTGCCAATGTAATTAAGGGTGTGGCTTAAAAACACAAACTAAAAATCAGTGCTTAGCATAGTGTGCCGCCCTACTGGTATTATGCTGTTTCAGTCATTGCATCCAGATATATGATACAACAAGTAACATCATACCTACAACAAGTCAGGACTATTGGCTTTGTCAATGGTTGTTAGTTGCATAAGATAAATAAGCAGCAACTATGGCTTTTATATAATAATGTAAAGGCTTCTACTAAAGGCCCTGGTGACACCATCACAATGTTGCTGCTCCTGCGTTTCAAAAAGAGAAGGGAAATCCAGAGAGAAAATTACTCTCTTCAAAGGATTTCCCTTCCTCTACAAAGCCCACCTGGCATGACGTAATGCTGTAACTTCTCCACTAGTGAGAAGTGAGCAGTGTGAGCACGCGCACATCATGTGCCTGCTGTCACTGTAGTCTGGGAAAAAACAGACCGCCTGTGCCAGGGCACAAAACAGAGCCCAACAGAGGCCCGTTTCGAGGCCTCCTTTAAAAAACTGCTGGTGCTCAGCACCGGTGAGACCTGGTCCACTTAAAGCCCTGGCCGTGACTGAAGAGCGAGTCCAACCTTAAGATGTCTGCCCTAATTAGCTGTACGTTTGTAGGTCAGCCATATTGGGGTCTTGCCATCCGATTTTTTTTTTTAATGAGCCTGGGCAGCACATGCGCTGCACTGCGAGGCATGTAGTTCAATTGGCTTCGCTTACTGTCCTTTGTAAAAGGCCGCTTTTGATTGGTTAATAGGCTTACTAGTCCGTCCGTTTAGGCTTTCGTATCCTCCCATGAGGACTGCCCCTGTTACATGTGCTTATACGCTTCACGTTATTTCCCAAACTTCAAGAGCACTCCTTTTTTGGTTGCCCTGCCTCTGCTCATGTTCCTGCCATGAAACCGTGGCTGCTTCATTTTTCAGCATGGCCCCTAATCTCCCCGTGCCATTCACACCAATGCACCACTCCCACAACAGTGCATGCCAAACCCCACCACCCTCTGAGGTCGCTGCTTGTTCGTGTCGGTGCTTACTCAGCTTTGGCACCCACTGCGCCACTCTTAATCTAACCGTGCCATTCCCCACACCATCTCACTCCTTTAAGCGTGCCTTTATTTATAAATAAATGGCACCGCTTTGACTTTAAGTGCATCTTTATATATTTACGAATTGCGCCGCTTTCACTTTTAATTTAAGGAGGTGAGCACTGCGCTTCAACACGTGCCTACTTTTGCACGGCGCCGTGCAACTCCTCCCCTGTTGTTGGTTGCCGTGGCTGCTGCCTTCCATCCGCTAACCTTAATTGTTGCTACATTGGTAATATTCAAAGGGTGACGTCAACCCACCACAATCGTCGTGCTCAAAATGGGAAAAGACCGAGAACACGATGGCCGCCTTGTTCTAATTTTGGTACCAGCCAGGAGATCAAAATACAGGTCATGCCCATTTAAAACTGGTCAGGTGGCACCCTATGAAAGGACAGACTTTGCCAATCCTTGTTAAGACAGGGAGTTCGACCAATTCAAGATGGTGACAAAAACACAAGCTTTCGTCTGTCCCTTGAAAGATACTTGGATAGCACGTTCCTGTGTTTGTTGCAGTCTCGTGCGGCGCAACAGCAGCTAAAACATTTTTAACTCCTCAAACAGGAGGCTAGGAAGTACTGGCGCAAGTAGTTAATTCTATGTATCGTGATGCTTTCCCCTCAGTTGTGTGAGTCGATGATGATGAGACTGGCCTCGCCTACTGCACACTGTAATTTAGTTGAACAAGTGAAATTCCGACCTGTAAGAACAGAGAACCATGTGAGTATGCGAACAGTCCTCGGTCTGAGAAAAGTTTTGGGTGCATCAATATCTCTCCTGTAATGTCTTTTTTTCATGTAGTGCTTTCTTTCCCTCCCCCTCACTAGACTTGAAACAGAGTTAACAATAAAGTTGGGCTGTTACTTGTGAGCTTCGCTCGGTACAGGACGGTCCCTCCCTCAGGAAGCACTGGTCCTGTCACTTCCCCCTACTCCTCTCTCTTTACTCTCGCCCTCTCTCCTCTTGTATCTCTCCACCCACTTTCTTCACCCAGACTCTCTCTCGCTCACATAAATACACCCCACATAAAACCAATCTATACTACATAGCAACAATCCACATAAACACACTCCACACCATATTATTCCAATCAGCATAAATTCACTCAATGCCACATAGTTCTACACAAATCAACTCAACACGTTCTATTCCACACCACATAATTCTCAGGATTGCATTGATTCCACATTCCAAATGGAATCTTCACTCATGATGCTTTTTGAAAATTCAGCTGTGTCATCTGTGCAGCCACAGAGCAAACCATCTTGTACTACCTGAGGAAGGCAGAAGCTGAAACGTTTTAGTGGAAATATATTTTTGTTCTTTGGTGAATCTATCTGTTTGAGTCATTTCTTTCTTGGATATTTTATTTCATTGTATCCTTTGGGACCCAGATTTTTGCCCTGGCTGGCTGTTTTCTTGTGAATATATATATATATATATATATTATCTACTGGCGGTCGCCAGTAGATCGTTATAGTTAGGATCGTGTTTCCATAGGAAATCTCAAAATTCTATATTTGAATAACTTTGGCGCCGGTTGACGAATCCTCGCGAAATTTTCAAAACAAATGGGGCTCTCCGCTCAGCTCCTACTCTGAAAGTCTCGGGTTGATTCGTCAAGCGGGGGCTGAGAAAAAAGGGGGGTCCCAAAACGCGTTTTCCCCATGCATTTTTCCATAGGACCTTTAGTCGAAGGTACAGCCCGAACGGATGAACAGAATTACTTGAAATTTGGCAGAGAGGTAGTCCTCAGGTCAGGGAAGTGCCTTTTGTAGGTCTGGCGTCAATCTGTTCAGTATTTCCTGAGAAAATAGCATTTAAAAGCATATAAATATCTATACGCGCGCACTGTGCGCGCACGGTGCCGTGCGCGAGCGAAATTCTGATTGGTTGTTAGATGTCGGTAAACATTCGAATCGGTCGAAATCAGGAAGTGTCGGCCACCATTTTGTCTCTCGCACTGAAAAGGAAAGGTGGAAAAAAGGTGGAAAACGCGAAAAAGGGGCAGGGAAGAGAGTTCCTGACCCCCTAGCCTTTGTCTGGGGGTCTCAGAAGGACCCCCAAGGGGAAAGAAAACATTATTATTTATTTTTTATTTTTTTTTAAATCGCGGGGTGCGCGCACGGTGCGCACAGGGCACCGTGCGCCCAAAGCGCGCGCACGGTGAAAAACCTTGACATTTTTTTTTTTATAAATACATAACTTAGCATTTAAAAAACCGTACAAATTCACTTAAAAAACCATAAGGTTTCACACACGTTATGGTTAGGAATTAGCATTTAAAAAACCTTGCAAATGCACTTTAAAAACTATAGGTTTCACACAAGTTATAGTTAGGTGGATATTTCACTCGTAAAAAACCAATGAAATTCCCCCGTTATAGTTAGTTCAGATAACTATAACTCGCGCGACCGCCACTCTATCACAAGGATGATGTCATCAGTGATGTCATGAGTGATGCCACTGACCATGACATGAGTGATGTAATATGTGACGTCATGAGCAGTGGATTGCGGGCGTGCGAGTTATAGTTATCTGAACTAACTATAACGGGGGAATTTCATTGGTTTTTTACAAGTGAAATATCCACCTAACTATAACCTGTGTGAAACCTATGGTTTTTTAAGTGTGTATATATATATATATATATATATATATATATATATATATATATATATATATAATGAGGCTAGCAGCTTAAAGAGGAGGTTGGGAGAACTTCTGAACTTTTGAACTATTTGGCAGCATTTGAGAAAGTTTAATTACGAAACGCGTCATGCAAAGCCATGTTTCAATAAAGAGCAGCTATCCTTGAAATCCTGCGTGTGCTCTTCTCCCTTCGGAACGGAGGGGAGGTTTGGTCGGATGTTTTAGGTGCAAGCCACGAGCACCTTTGTGAGCACCCACCCCTGAAGTGTCCGGTGGATATATATAAATATAAATATATATATATATTCACTTAAAAAAACACAGGTTTCACACATGTTATAGTTAGGAATTAGCATTTAAAAAACCTTGCAAATTCACTTAAAAAACCATAGGTTTCACACATGTTATAGTTAGCTGGACATTTCACTCGTAAAAAACCAATGAAATTCCCCAGTTATAGTTAGTTCAGAAAACTATAACATGCACGCCCGCAATCCACTGCTCATGACGTCACATATTACATCACTCATGACCTGGTCAGTGGCATCACTCATGACATCACTGATGACATCCTTGTGATAGAGTGGCGGTCGCGCGAGTTATAGTTATCTGAACTAACTATAACAGGAGAATTTCATTGGTTTTTTACGAGTGAAATGTCCAGCTAACTATAACCTGTGTGAAACCTATGGTTTTTTAAGTGAATTTGCAAGGTTTTTTAAATGCTAATTCCTAACTATAACGTGTGTGAAACCTATGGTTTTTTAAGTGAATTTGTACGGTTTTTTAAATGCTAAGTTATAAATAATTTTTTTTCAAGGTTTTTCACCGTGCGCGCACCGTGCGCGCGCTTTGGACACACGGTGCGCGCACCCCCGCGATTTTTTTCAAAAATAATAAAATGTTTTTTTCACCCTTGGGGGTCCTTCTGTGTCCCCCTGACAAAGGCTAGGGGGTCAGGAACTCTCTTCCCTGCCCCCTTTTCACGTTTTCCACCTTTTTTCCACCTTTCCTTTTCAGTGCGACAGACAAAATGGCGGCCGACACTTCCTGATTTCGACCGATTCGAATATTTACTGACATCTATCAACCAATCAGAATTTCGCTCGCGCACGGCACCGTGCGCGCGTATAGATATTTATATGCTTTTAAATGCTATTTTCTCAGGAAATACTGAACAGATTGACACCAGACCTGCAAAAGGCACTTCCCTGACCTGAGGACTACCTCTCTGCCAAATTTCAAGTAATTCTGTTCAGCCGTTCGGGCTGTACCTTCGACTAAAGGTCCTAAGGAAAAATGCATGGGGAAAACGCGTTTTGGGACCCCGTTTTTTCTCGGCCCCCCCTTGACGAATCACCCCGAGACTTTCAGGGTAGGAGCTGAGCGGAGCGCCCCATTAGTTTTGAAAATTTCGCGAAGATTCGTCAACCGGCGCCAAAGTTATTCAAAATAGAATTTTGAGATTTCCTATGGAAACACGATCCTAACTATAACTATCTACTGGCGACCGCCAGTAGATAATATATATATCAGATGAGCCGAAACGTTATGGCGACATACAGAAATTTGCACTTATCAGCTGGTCCGTGTCCGCTGTGGAGGTGGCGAGGAAAATTTGCTGCTGCTCAGCTGCGGAGTCTAGGATATATATATATACATATACATATATATATATTCACTGAAAAAACCATAGGTTTCACACATGTTATAGTTAGCTGTACATTTTACTGATAAAAAACCAATGAAATTCCCCCGTTATAGTTACTGTAGGCAACTATAACTCACGCGACCGTAATCCTCTGCTGATGCTAATACTGTATTTAGACACTTATTTGCCCATGTCTTCTTCCATTAAATTTTAGCTATACATATATTACAAATATTTTTTTTTCATAAAGACACATATGTCATCAGCAGAGGATTACGGTCGCGTGAGTTATAGTTGCCTACAGTAACTATAACGGGGGAATTTCATTGGTTTTTTATCGGTAAAATGTACAGCTAACTATAACATGTGTGAAACCTATGGTTTTTTCAGTGAATTTGCAAGGTTTTTTAAATGCTAATTCCTAACTATAACGTGTGTGAAACCTATGGTTTTTTCAGTGAATTTGTACGTTTTTTTAAATGCTAACTTACTTTACGCCATTCGTGGCGTGCGCGCCCAGTTAACGCAGTTCGTTCCGTGCGCGCACCGTGCGCGCACAGTGAGCACGCGGTGCGCTTCGCGCACCGCGCGCCCACTTTACGCAGTAACTGCCATGCACGCACGGTGGTCACGCGGTGCGCTGCGCGCACCGCGTGCCCACATTATGCGGGATGGGCCATGTATGCACGATGCGCTTCGCGCACCGTGCGCACATGGGGGACATATTATGCGCATCGTTTTGAAATGTTTTGTTTATTATTTTCGTTTGAGTGATATGCCATGCACAAATGGTGCCCTTCGGGCACCATTTGCACATGGGGTGGGGAAGAGTGTGGATAATTTTTTTTTTTTGCCAAATTACGCGTACGGTAAGCGTAATCGGCGATTTTTCAAAAAAAAAAAATTTCTTTTTTGGCCTTGGGGGTTATTTGGGGGCCCGTATATCACTGCTGGGTGATTATTATCTCAATATACTGCCCCTTTACACGTTTTTGGGCTTCATTTATGCTGCCCCACTCAGAGTGCGAGAGAGAAAATGGCGGCCGCAGCTTCCTGGTTTCGGCCGATTCGAATGTTTACTAAGATCTAAGAGCCAATCAGAATCGCGCTCGCGCACGTCACCGTACGCGCACGGTAAGCGCACCGTAAGCTGGCTCAGATATATATATTGATTTAAAGGCTATTTTCTCAGAATCTACTGAACAGATTTACACCAAACCTACAAAAGGCACTTCCTTGACCAGAGGACTACCTCTCTGCCAAATTTCAAGTAATTCTGTTCAGCCATTCGGGCTGTAGCTGTGTCTAAAGGTCCTATGGAAAAATGCATGGGAAAAACGCGTTTTGGGACCCCCCTTTTATCTCAGCCCCCGCTTGACGAATCCCCCCGAGACTTTCAGGGTAGGAGCGGAGCGTAGCGCCCCACCTATTTTGAAAAATTCGCGAGGATTCATCGACCGGCGCAAAAGTTATTCAAAATAGAATGTTGCGGATTTCCTATGGAAACGTGGTCCTAACTATAACTACCTACTGGCGACCGCCAGTAGGTAATATACACACACACACACACACACATATATATATATACACATATATATATATATATATATATATATATCTGGATGCAATGACAGAAACAGCAAAATACAAGTCGGGTGGCACACTGTGCTAAGCACAGATTTTTAGCTTACGTGTTTTTAAGACATGCCCTTAATTACATTGGCCACGCCCCTTTGGAAGACCCCTAGTTTTTTCATCCTACTTAAAGCCCTGTCTAATCTCTGCTCAAAGCACATGTGCCCACACCAGCCACCCAAGCCATGCCATTCATCAGAACCAGGCAAAGCATTCTCTCTAAAGTACTGCTGTAACAGTTGGAAGGCACTGTACATGTCAGGGTATAGCAGCGAGCAGACGTGTCTAATGCCTCCAAAAGTAAGATCTACGTGTTCGGTGCAGGAGCCTGCTGTCACCCTCAACCGATTGCGGATTGCCACTCCTCTAATGAAATGGTCAGTTGTGCTTTAAATTTCATTAAACATTGCACCTAAACGCACATATCGTTTGATTAAAAAGCTAAGTAAGATAATTGTATATGCTGCTGCATGTGCACTGCAGACTGTCTGGAAAAGCTCTCAATAGCTGTGTACTAGCAGTGAAGCCTTGGGCACTCCACTGTGACCTATGTTTCGTTGAAGGAGCTCTTAGAAATGGTTTATTGGCTGTGAAGGGCAAATTGCTCCACCATGGGCTTCTATTGGCTGTAAATGCTACCATCATCTGTTTATTGTTTTTGAGGGTCTGAACACTGAACCACAGCCTTGGACATCTCGCTTTCCATCCTAATAGGTAGTGGCGCGGACTTCTCAGTCGATGAAAGAGTTCTTCTAAACTTAGGGCAGGGCTTGTACCCCTCACCCCCAAGCCCAGAAGGCTTTAGGAAATTGTGAGGCTATGGTTAGTGCCCATCACTGTCTGTCTTACCAGAGTCTGAGGCATTTTAGCAAAGCAGCTGGCTTGAGGAGTCACCTGCTGTGAGCTGGTCATCTCCAGTGGCGTAACGAAAGTTGAGGACCCCCACCCCACGCAAGGTATTATGGAGTGGCCCTCGGTCCAGACTTAATCAGGAGCTCTCAGGCCAGAGTACTGGGCCAACGGGACCTCCTTCAGCTCGGTAGGCCCCCCGCACAGCGGGGGCTGTGTTACGCCACTGGTCATCTCCTGACATGCCACTGCTTGCCTGGTCTCACTCCTGCCAGGGCCCAGTAGACCAAGTGAGTACCCCAGTGTGTGGAAGTATGTGCATAGCTCTATCTAAAGGATAATACTTGAAAATAATGCTTTATTCCATGTCCAGGGTTTCTAAGCACAGTTGAGACTGCCAATACCACAACCATGAATACGACCTACATCAATACCACCACCAGCAACACTACCACCATCAAATAACACCAATACAACCACCACCAATACCACACAACTATTTCCACACACCACCGTATCACTAATACCACTACCAAGCATTTGCAAAAACAATAGGCATGTGTAGTCGTTGCATCTTTAATTTCATTTTCAATCTTCATTTAACAGTAAAATATTAAACAATTTTCAATGAGGTAATCTCTATTCAATTAAGAAGGTCAAGTTTCACAAAAGGTACTTTGCTGAGATTATGATGTTTCGCTTCCTCTAATGCTCTTCAAAGGAACCCAACCCTGTTAGGCCAAGCAGGCGTTCCCCCCCTAAGGAAAGGACAGGAGCTGTAAAAAGAAGAGGGGCGCCTCTCATATGTGTTCTACACCCCAGATGTGTACAAGCGGCAACTTACAAATGATCGCTGCGTTAGAGGAGGCGTGACAGTGGTTGTACACACTCAAGAGAGGGGCAGGAGCAAAAAGGTTGCAGACAAGCCAGAGTTTCTGCTTCCTCCACTCTCTTATGGTCTTCTCCCAGGTGTGATTAGAAGAATTACATCCATTGTAGCTCACAGCCGTATACAAAGTTCAAGTTTGTGCCCAGAGAGGAAGTAGCCCACACTTCTTCTCTACCCATCCATGGCACAGTAAGGGACATCGTCTTTGAATAACTGAAGAATTTTAATAAAGAGAATATTCACTGGATTCTGATCAAATTATTTTTGGATCATTTTGCCTCTGCAGACCGACACTTGTGTAACAAATGCAACACAGTCCCTAGTCCTAGAACTCAAAGTTCTTTCCTCAACTGTGCAGGGAGTGTTTGACAAAGCTTCTATTACTGAACTACAGACAAATGCCACGCATGGGTAATAAATCCAAATGTCAACAGTTTTCAGGGATCTACCTTTCTGAAGCTGTTGCTCCTGAATAAGAAAGTTATTTAGCCTTAACTAAACAAAATCATTCACCAGACGTCTGAGGTTCACAACAGAGCCCATTTTCTACTAAGAGGTGCTCCTTTTATTCTAGTTACCAGTAGTTCCAATGTTACTTTCATGGGGCATCAAAAGGCTAATATGGTTCTGAATGAAGAACTCACAAAAGGGTAGTAGAAAAACAAAGTCTGCGACATTAAGCAAGTTGAGTAACCACTTCCGTCTGGTCGCCATCAGTGGCAGACTTCTTTCTAGTTGGAGTGTTTTGAAAAAGTAGGTTTCATAGGCTTGGGTGTTAGAATTCCTATGAACTGCCTACAAAATTGAATACTCTAGGTTGCTGACTCATTGAGGTCTGTTGGCATCTCCTAGGCCATCCACCCAGCAAAGACGCGAAGACCACAAGATCTCCTGAAGAACAGGGTAAATACAAGGTGACAAGAGTAGGGACAAGGGGCATCTTATGGACATTCTTGGAGCAGAAAGTATGAAGGCGGTTCAGAATGGCAATTTAAAATTGATTAACTGTCACGTTCATGTGTGACTTCATGTGAGGCACGATTCAGAGGAACATTCAGCTGGTCCACTTGGATGACTTTATCACGCCCTGGACGTTGAGGATGCTTACTTTCACGTTCCAATAGCCAAAAATCACTGTTGGCTCTGGTAGTTCCATTATCATGACCTTCACTGGCAGTTCCAGGTCATCTTAGTGCTGCAATATGAATATCTGCAAAAATGCTAGGACCCCTGGTTAAGATCCTTCTTCATTTAGGATGTGTGTGCACTTTATTGGATACTTCAAGAAGGGGGAGTCAGAGAAGTTTCAGGAGGTAAGGTTCGATAGTGCATAATTGCATTATCAACACAAACCCTACCTGCTTCCAATCAAGGCTCTACAGTTTACAGATTCAAGAATCAAGCGGGTACAGTATTTCTCCCAAAAGTAAGAGTCAACCGTCTTCACCATCATTTTCATATCTCTGACCTCGTAAAGGTAGGATACAGCACATAGATACCTTCAAGGCTACACCACGGGGAAATTGCATGGTAAGTGGTGGCACCAATTGTGTCTTGTTTTTTTTTCTTGCCGTTACAGGACACAAAATAATCTTTGAGGCCCCCTAAGCCAGTCAGTTCTCTTAAGAGAAGATAGGAGCACTGGGGAAAATTCAAACACAAGACCAGCAGATCAGTTGGATGGAGCCAATTTTTTCAACTGGATGAAACTGTCACCTATAGTTTTAGCTTGCCAGCTTTTCTAACCCCACTTAATTCCCAGGCAAGTGTGGTGGGAACAGATGTTCACAAGTAATGCGGCATACGCCACAAACTCCTGGTAAGTGTGTCTTTCAGTCTAGGACAATTAATGGAACAAATTCATCTGTTTTGGTCCACATCTATGATGGTAGACATCATGGGGGTGGACACTTATGTGGTAGATGGACTGGGCAGCATTTTCCTATCATGATAGGTCTTCTGTCTTTACAAGGTGGTGCTAAATCAGACACATGTGTAATTTTGAACTCCTCTGTAGACATACCTGTACACTGTGTGATTGGTCTGCATGCAAAATTTGGAGCTTGGTTCCCAAAGAGAGGAGCGTGAGAAGTAAAAGCGATCCTACACTAGAGAGTATATTATGTTTTCCATACCTTCCCTACTTTTGCTCTTTCCTTTGTTTCTGGCTCAGGTGTGAAGACATCATGGGTAATACTCTTGATGCCTTTATGGAAGCAGATGTTGTTCCAGTTAACGAAATAGAAGACAGAGATCAAGTAAAGGGTTTCGCTCCTGTCCTCATGCCCGCTGAGATTTATATCTTTGACTGTTTGGACCCTGGAAATGCAATAGCTTCAGTGGAGTCCGTGTGTTGATGGAGAGGCTAGGCCTCGATACAGAGCTGATCTTGTGGTCTAGCAACAAACCTTCAGGCCTCCTAGAAAATATATACAGAAAGCCTACAACCAACAATGCATTTACATTCAATGGTAGTGTGGTGAAACGCGCTGTAGGTAATGCATATACTCCAAGGCCCTCATCGGAATTATGATTTTTGTGGGAACAGCAGATCTCTTTACTTTTACACAGAGAATGTAGATGCTGAAATCAGCCAAAATCTCTATGTGAAAGTCCAAAGCAAAATGATAAGATACTATGGATATCAGTCTCAGATTTACAAACTTTATCTGTTATTTCTTATTCCTTGGTAGACCCAGAGGGGCCTATCTCACAATGGACTTGGATGTCTCCGCCCCAATAGTTACTGGTAACACCAGTGTCTGTAGCTAAGGGGCTTTGGAAATGCCAGCCCATTTCCCAGGCCACTCATACAAGCCTTAGTTTCCATCTGTTAGTGCTTAAGGAACTTGGCGAAAGTCTGGAGACTTTTGTTGGTTGGACAGGTTTTCTGAGGAGATTTTCCTTGAACTAACCGGATGCTTCCTTTGTCTTTTTTGCCACTACAGTCTTACAATGGCCAAAAACTAAGGAAACTGTGGAACTTAAGAGCCTCAGTATAGATTTGTTCTTGTTGTATATAGCGCAAACTTGACCCGAAGGTATCAGAGCGCTTTGCATCAGTACAAGTTGCTTTACACAAGGACATATTCATTTTTGTTGGGCACGGGAAGATTGAGTGATTTGCCCAGAATCAGGATATTGACCGTCATTGCTGTGACTCGAGCCGGGTTCCCCAGATTTGAGATTGACCGCCCTAGCCGTTAGACTATATCCTCTCCTCAGATGGTGTTATAAAAATACTGTAGTCTGCAATCCCTGTATAAAATCCTGTCTCTAATTTCCTGATTAGGATTGACTTGTGACGTCCCCATTCACTAATAATAAAGAAACGACGTAGCCGCTCAACTGTAATAACTTACAAGAGTTGATTGTGTTTTGACGTTGCAATGCCTGCTGCCAGAGCCAGGAGCCATGGGGAAAGGCAAGTCACAGAACATATTAAATATGCAGTTTAGAAAATAAAAATGACATGCATCTCTTCCCTTTTCTCCTGTACTTTTCTACATGAACAGTGATAAGCAAAAAGGAGAGATGAATGGCAATGTGTTGAGTTTTTCCACAGGTTAGGTAATAAAAGGTAAGATAGAATTTCTCTACATGTTTCTAAGCATTCTACGCTACAGCATATTTTTATATTGAACGTGCACTAAATTGATTCTATTTTTTGCAACAAATATCCAACTGCTTTTAGTATGTTTAACTTTGCATTAGAGATTAGAATTTTATTCTTCGTGTTACAAACATCCTATTCTTTATATGAAAAAACACTACACCAAACATTTAAGTGGTTTATGGAAAGGGTGACGGTCTGAGCATGTATTGTAAGGAATAAAGTACCTCTGCGATACATTATACGGATATTGCAAGTCACCTTGGAATTCCATGACCTTAAAAAGGAGCTCAGCCTTATGTTTCGTTCTCCTATATGGTCACACAACTTCTCCGTGACATACAATATCCTTAAAATGTACAGCAGGGTGTACTTTTTCCCATATATCTTACAGAATCTGCCTTCGGTATCACCTTGGGTTCACTACAGCAGTGGCTTCTGATTTTCACAAGAAGTAGGTGTTCTATCTAACATTTTTGTTTTCCTAAGCAGGTTTTTGGGAAAGTTAGCATTACATTAGCTAAATTTATTTTGGGTGGCCTGGAATTACCAAGACAGGGTTACCCTGTTCAGATCCTGTGATAATCTTTTGATTACAACCGGCTCAGGTGCATAAGGTAGCAACATTGACCTTGAGTCACTGGGAAGACACTGATTTCCCTGGGATGGAGGAGCTTTCAGGAATGGAAGGTAGATCAGGCAGAGGCTCAGGATGAGCTACATTTGATATTTTATTCATCCATAATATATCAATCTCACAGGCCAGCAGCCTTATACGTTGGTTCTAGATGAAGCGGCCGAGGGAAGAGGTACTGTGAAAAAAGTTGAATAAGTCAATAATCCTCTTTGGTCTGCAGGGCGGATTGCTCCCATTAACCCGTGGTACCTGCGAGACCCTATGACTCGCGACAGCCTGGTTAAGGCTATGGACCAATACTTCCTTGAAAACGAGGGGTCGGTGTCGTCCGCAATGTCCCTGTGGGAAGCCTTTAAAACCGTAATCCGCGGACACGCCCTCTCCCAGATAGTGGTGGCTAAGAAGCTCAAGAGTGAGGCAGTGGTGAAGCTGGAGACTGACATCTCGGGGCTGGAGTCGGCCTTGGAGACGGGTGTCACTCCGGACGGGCTCCATGCCCTCAGCCTGAAACAGTTTGAATACAGGTCTCTTGTCACTGACGCTGCCAAAACGATGTATAGGGAGCAGCAGGGTCGATTGTATGATGCCGGGGACAAGGCGGGAAAGTTGATTGCGTGGCTGGATAAGAAGGAGAGAGTGAATCGTGTGGTCCCGGAGCTGTGTGCCTCGGATGGAGTGTGTGTGACTGAGCCTGGTGAGATTGTGGAATGTTTCGCTGACCACCTCCGGGCCGTGTACTCCCCGGTGACTGATAGGGATGAAGAAGACTCTTGCCTTCTGCTGAGGGATATTGCTTTGCCCGGCCTGTCCGTCGAAGACCGTGAGCAGCTGGACGCCCCCTTGTCTGTAGATGAAATTGCAACTGCGATACGGTCCCTTCGTTCGGGCAAGGCGATGGGTCCCAACGGGCTGCCTATTGAATTATATAAGTTGCGCCCGGATAAACTCGCGCCCTTCCTCCGTCGTATGTTTCAGGAGTCCCTTGAGGCAGGCTCCCTTCCTGACGACCAGCGTCTGGCTACGATAGTCGTGATCCCCAAGGACGGTAAGCCACGAGATCGCTGTGCCTCCTACAGGCCTATTTCACTGCTAAATGCAGAGCCTAAAATCCTGGCTAAAGTCCTTGCCAATCGTTTGTTGAGCGTCATCTGCGATTTGATTCATCCTGATCAATGCGGCTTCATCCCTCACCGTAACACCGCTCTTAACTTGCGGCGTCTTCACGGCGCCCTCGCCAGGGCGGAGTACCTCTCCGAACCAGCCGTGCTGGTTTCTTTAGACGCCACGATGGCCTTTGACACCATCGAGTGGCCATTCCTCTGGGCTGTCTTGACCAAATTCGGCTTTGGGGAGGGATTTCTTGGCTGGGTGAAGCTTCTTTACACGGGACCCATGGCTCAGGTGGTAGTTAATGGGCGGGTCTCTCGGCCCTTCGCTCTCGGTAGGGGTACGAGGCAGGGGTGCCCGTTGTCCCCTCTGCTCTTTGCTCTTGCCTTGGAGCCGCTAGCTGCTTGGCTCCGCTGGGAGCCCTCGATCAGAGGGATCCGGTGGGCCCCGGGCTTCGAGGATCGGGTCTCGTTGTATGCGGACGATATTCTCCTGTATCTCACCTCGCCGCGGCAGTCGCTTAATGTTCTCTTTGATGTTCTGACTTCCTTTGGGAGAAATTCGGGTCTAACGATCAACTGGTCTAAATCCTGTGTCTATCCTATCTCCGGTGACCCTCCTCTCTTGCCGCCTCGGCTTCCGATCCAATTATCTCTGTCCGGCTTTAAATACTTGGGAATATACGTCTCGATGGACCCGGTGGCTCGCTATGAGCAGAATCTCCTGCTTCCACTTCGGCGTTTGAGGGAGGACACGGCTCGGTGGTGTAAGCTGCCCTTGTCCCCGCTGGGTCGGGCAGCACTGTTTAAAATGATGTCCCTTCCCAGATTTCTCTATGCACTTCAGAACTCCTTCGATGTTATTCCTGTGTCCTACTTTCGGGAGGTGGAGAGCCTGCAGAGGAGACTGGTGTGGGACGGACGGGCGCGTATCGCTCTGGCAAAGCTTACTCTCCCCTGGAACGACGGGGGCATCGCGCTTCCCGACATTCGCAGGTATTATTGGGCCTCACAGCTATCGGCCATTAACCATGCCACGTATGCGCCTGGCTTGAATCCGGCGTATGAGATGGATAAATTCCTGCTTCCCGGCGGAAACTATAACAGGGCACTTTACTCCAGCTCGGCTGGACGGACCCTTACGGGCCCTACTAAGATTGCGGTACGGATCTGGAAGGCGGCCAATGTAGCCTTGGGCTGGAGTGAGCGATTAACATGTGCTACTCCTCTGTTTGCCTCCGACCGCCTGGGAAGCCTCTGGACAACGAAGGGGTTTGAACGTTGGGACACGATTGGTATTAGTAGAGTGGGAGACTTATGGATTAAGGGTGCGGTTAAAACATTCGCGGCGCTCCAGAGCGAATACGAACTTACGGAAAGGGAGTTCTTCCGCTACGCCCAGATTCGGCATGCCCTGCTCTCTGTTTTTGGGAAGGGGACCAAGATCCCGGCTTCTTCGCCCCTCGAGGACCGCATACTCGATGGTCATGTCCCCGACAGTACTATCTCATTAATTTATAAAAAACTTATCAATAATCGGGCTGACCTCTTGGTGCGCCTCCGGGAGGCGTGGACGGGGGATGGGGTGGAACTGGACGACGAGGACTGGCAGTCCGCACTGTCGTCCCCCAAGGAAGTGGCCATTCCAGCCCGTCTCCGCCTGGTCCAACTTAAGATTCTCCACCGGGTGTATGTGACGGGTCCCCGTTTGGTCTCGATGGGATTTTCTGAAGACGGGCTCTGTAAGCGGGGATGTGGACTCAGAGCCACCTTTCTCCATATCCTTTGGGAGTGTCGCGAGGTGGCGGAATACTGGCACCGGGTTCATGTGGTCATGGGACAAGTCACCGGGGTTGTGCTGCTGCCGGAGGTGCGTCGCTGTGTCCTGAATGTGTGGGAGCCTAATGATTATAACGCGGCTCAGACTCGGTGGGCGGCCCTGGGGAACATGATTGCCAAGAGAGATATAGCGCAGCTTTGGGGTTCCCAGCGGCCTCCCACCGTGTCCGTATGGAAGGAGAACATGGACTGGTGCATGTTCAGGGAGAAGACTGTGTATATGGCTCGTGGTAAACCGGGGGCATGGGGTAGAATCTGGGGGCAATGGAACGCGTATCGTGGGGGTATCTGTATTCCCCCCCTAGTGGACACCGATATTGCTTTGTCCCCCTGACCCTTGATGGTTCCTTGCGACTTTTGGAATAAACGAATATAGACGTTCCTCTCCCGTGACCCCCCCCCCCCGACCTATCAGTACTCCTTCCTCTTGATAGCTATTTGAAGGTCTGAAGTAGAGTCCCCCGGATGTAGCCTGACCCACTTTTTTTTTTGCCCTTACGCCTCGCCTTTTGTTTTTATTTGTTATTTATGTTAAACCTATGTATCCTGCTTCCCTAGGACTATCCGGAGCCATGTACG
This sequence comes from Triturus cristatus, assembly GCF_964204655.1. NCBI lineage: Eukaryota > Metazoa > Chordata > Amphibia > Caudata > Salamandridae > Triturus > Triturus cristatus. The sequence goes on from NC_140582.1 coordinate 506,095,738, forward strand.
GGGCTGGGCCCCGGGAGTCGACTACTGCCTTAACATCTGTATGATCCTTTCTGAATCTAGCGGCCGGCCCTGGTGGTTGTAGGCCCATGCTTGTAATTGATTTATTGTTCAATAAAATTTTCAAAAAAAATAAATAATAATAATAATAATCCTCTTTGGGCTAACAGAAGACACTCTTTCCTTCTGCCATTCTCTCTTTCCTTCTGCCATAACTTGACTGCATTCCTCATGTGATATAAATATGGCAATGCCAAAAAAAGAATTAACTTTTAGGTAGACTCTTTTAACGCTCCAACGCTCTCCATCAGATTGGGGAGAGATGACATTATGGAGTGCTTGGTGGGGCTAGATTGGACAAGATTGCGGGCCTGAAAGAAATACCCTTTTTTGGCTAAGGCCTATCATCATTCTTCAAAGGTCCTAGTGTCTTAGGAGATCTCACAATATCTGGCGTGCCTTTGCCACCTCCTTTAAAGGGTGCGGCGAGGTAGGGCTCTGACTCTTCGTTCTCGCCTTCCTCGCTGCATCCGCCGCCTACAGCGGCCATGCCCCGCAACTTGAGGAAGTAGTTATGGGAGGGGGATATTGTGCTAGTCTTTCTTTGTTCCCAGCTGGGTCACATGGCACCTTAGGCCGCCTGCGTTTCTCACCGCAGCACAGCTCTTGCAACAAACACAGGGGACACCATATTTTGGGAGGCTACTGCAGCAATTTCTCTCCTGGGCAATTTTGGCAGGCGGAGGTGCCAGTTTGGCTTTGAGAACGACTTATCGTGCAGGAGCCTTTGTCAATGGCCCACAAGGAATCTGGATGGCTTTGGCATGCAGAGGTGCTGGTTTGATAAATAGGCCAATTTTCGGGTCCGATTGGTTTGGCGCACTGGTGCTTATTAATGGGGCTAGAGCGAGCACCTGTAATGGCAACTCTTGCAGGGATTCGAACTGGCTTCTGGTGCACAGAGGCGCTTTTATTGGGAATTCGGGCCTGAATGTGTTTCTGCACGAAGGTGCTTCATTAGAGTTCTTTAGTGGCACCAATTTAAAAAAATAAAAAAAATAATGTTGTTGTGACTTGGCGAAAATGAAAAAATACTCACTAGGGGGCGATTTAAACTGAAATTAGAGATGAGTTTGACTTGACTCAGGGTGTTATTTAAGGTGTCAAACTAGTGGAGTGCATGTCTGCTGCAGATCATGAAGTGAGAAGAGGTGTGAAGGCTCAATTCACACCAAACTTCCCCATCCCACCATAATACCCACTGTCACTCAAGGGCTCTATGTCTATAAATATCAAGCCTCAATGTCCCGCTAGAGTATACAAGTGTGTGAGCGTGAATGAGAGACAAGTGACTTGTTTAGGAACATAACATACAACCAAAGGACTTTAGGTATATCTCTCACATACCAGACCGTACTTTATCATTACTCACCAGGGTAACACAGACAACTCGCCATTTCTTTACTTCAGAATCTTTCTTCAAGTCTTGGAAACTAGTTTTCTCTAGCTCGATGCCTTCTCTCTATACGTCTCTTTCTTTGTTTCTCACATTCCATTTGTTGATTGGTATCCCAATGAACCTTGAGGGAGTGGCGGCTGCCTCGGAAAAGAGGTGGTAGGTCAGGGGTGTTAAAAATATATACAACAAACTTACCACCGCATGCCTCTCCTCTCTCCTCGCCAACACCGGAAGCACTCAGGCTCCCAGACTCTCCAAGCCACGCACAACACTGCATGAGCAGCGTTGTGATTGGTAAGAGCGGCTTGTTTGGCTGCTCTGACAGTGCCTGTGAGCCTAGGCATGTTCTCCATCGTGCTGTGCAACACAGCCAGGTGGAGAACATGCTATGTGCGCATGACTGATTGGCCGGCCAAGCAGTCATGCGCACTTAGGGAGGGAGGGCAAACCACTCCCGCTTTCTCTCACGGTGGCGAGCCCGGTACGACTTGGCACGGAGTCCCGCAAACAAAAATAAAATGATAATAACATTTTATTTTTTTCAACTGCTCACTAAGCAGTGGGGAGATGCTCCTCCGCCTTAGCGGAGGACTGGCAACTTCCTTAAGGTCTCCTCGAACACCTTTCACTCTCCCACTCTTTTCATCTCTGTCTTGTCCTCTCGGAATTCTTTTGTTTCCTCTTAGTCTCACACACTCCTTTTTTTCCAGTGAAACTTATTTTGTCTATTTCCTTTCATTAATTTCATCTCTGCTAAACAATCCCTCGGGATATATTAATTCCCTTCATCTGAATTCATGACACCTTTTTTCAACCCAGTTCCTTCCCACTTTATTCTGTTTCTTGATCTATTTTTCACTGTGACCGAGCCGTCTGCCTTTTCTTCTGTCTCGTCCACCCTTGAGTCGTCTTGATTAGCTAGTACGGTAATCAGAGGTAAAATGCCCCTACTGAAGAATTGTAGTGATCCATCAACTAAGAGGACATCAAAAATTAGACAGTCAATGGTAATATCCGATTCTTTCAACCTCATTAGGGTCAAATAGTGAGGATGGGCCATTTCAGCATGCTGCAAAGATGAAAGATGGGGCAAGCAACAGCTGAGGGTAAAGTTCTTATTGCCTGACTATTTCTGTCATTCTCCATGCCTCCTGTCCTTTGTCACATTCTTTCTCTAGATATTCCTCGGTGAGTCTTAAAAGGTCTGTGTTCTGCCCCTCTAATCCTTCCAACCAGTGCTTAATTTGAGCCGGTGGTTTGCGGTGCTTGGCACTAGCACGTAGTTGTCCACACCGGCACTCACAACAGTCTGCCATATGGTGGCCCTGTTCGTCTAATTTTGAGACAAACACATTAGCAGTTGTTTAATAAGTCGATATACATTAAAAATGACCAATAGCTGCCGCCCATGCCATTGCTATCTCTTTTGTGCCTGGAATAGTCTGAATTGTCACACTTGTAGGATGTGATAGTTACTAGTTGTGTTGGTACAATCACTGGCAATGCTGGCAGGGGGAATGGATGGTGCAAGCTGCAGTGGCCCCCTGACGAGGGCCTTGGCACTTACAATTATTACTACTTTTGTTTTTAAAACAAATGAAGTACTGCTTTCAACTCTTTTCAAGTCACCCAAGCTGTAGAGCCAGGAAGGCTGAACTAAGCTCTCGGCTTCTTTGATTGACACTGCTTTGTGCCTGAGCCAGGGCTCTAGTTCCCTTATGCCCCAAAACCGAGATCGCACAGGAACATGAAAAACATCAGTATATTTTTGCACCATGAAGAGCATAGAACTTCCAACTTGTCGTGCTCTCTTTTCTGCTCTCCCTACACTTACCCCCTCACGCAGAATCTCGCAAAAGGTCAAATCATGGCTGCAGACCCAGATTCTCTGTTCTCAATTGTAGTGTGAAACTTCTAACTGGGTAGCAGAAGAAGGCAATTTATCTGTAAGTCTGGAGCTGAGCGTATCTGCTCCCCAGTGCCCCCACCCCCAAGCATTTTAGAGGCATCAGCCGTTTGGGAGTCTCCAAAGATCACTAATGGCTTGCCTGCCAAAGGAGGATCCGTGCCTATGGAAAGATGAGGGCAAAATATCGTATTAATATACTGGTCCTGTTTATAATTAGGATAGCACGTTGTCTGCTGCATGTAAGCCAACAATTGCTAAAAAAAAAACGTTAACACAGAGTCACTCACTGTTGACATTTTCTGAAGGATAACTGTTTGAAAGCCTCTCAAAGGATCTTTATTTTAAGGGTTCAAAGAGCTCTAAGAATACTCAAAACATACTTCGTAATGGGCTTGTTCTGAGAAGTACACTGACCAATCTTGCGTTTCTATTACAACTGTCACCTTCTTCATCTCCTCCTGTGACAGGAACATCTTAGCGTCCCCTCAATTTCCTTTTGTGTTCTCTGTGTAAGACTCAGACACTGCAGGACAGTTTTATCAGGACCAAGCAATATACAGGAAGTGATGTCAGATGTGAAGTTAAATAGAACATTAATATCGGAACAAACCAGAGGAAGTGAAAGAGAAGACATGGGCTTCCAATAAAGAGACCACAGATCCTCCAAGGGACATGACTGCGAACCAGATGGACCAACTGGAGGGGTAGAGCTGGGCTGTGTGTTCCCTTAAATCCTGATGTGGGCATAGGACAGGGGCAAATTAGGGGTGTATGCCTCATTGTGGGTAAAGGAACAGGGGAGAAGCAGCAGTGAGATTTGCATAATTCACTGTGATTTGTTTTGTCTGACACAAGTTCGAGTTTCAGTAAGCCTTACCACTCACAAAACTAAACAGAAAGGTGGGTGACGTTGGCATAAGATATCCAACCAAGGCCTCACTATTTTGCCGAACAGATGTCTGTTCTGTCTGTTTTTCTGTTCTCCCAAGTGTTCCTCAAGAATTCGATTGAGGACTGCCACATGAACCCCGAGACATGATAAATCAGATTAATATTGTTAGACTTGGCATCTTTGGCCTGGTTTCCCCTGACGTTTTGCCTCTACCTCCTGTATTTTAGATGCCGTGCTGGATTTAGTCTTTGCTGGTTTAGATCGTTTGGGCACTTTGCCACTGCTGATCAGTGTCAAAGTGCAACTGCTCCCTGTGTAAATTGTTGTTACAATTAGTTCTCCCTGATTGTCATATTTGATTTACTGGTAACTCCTTAGTAAAGGGCAATGAAGTGTGCCAGGGACTGTAAATGCTACTAGGGAGCCTGCAGCACTGCTTGTACCACCCACGTGAGTAGCCCTGAAAAGGTATCTCAAGCCTGACACTGCATGTCTGTGCGCAGTTTGTTAACTGCCATATCGACCTGGCAAGTGCACCCACTAGCCAGGCCCTAACCTTTCCTTTTCTTACATGTAAGGCACCTTCTAATTCACAACAAAATAGAAGTAGGGGCTAGTTTACGAGGTCTAGTCGGAGGAGAGGTGCACAGGGTCCTTATCAACAACAAGGACCGTGGTGGCCTCCAGCCTCATGGGGTTACCAACCTCCAGTATTTCAACAACCTTTGCCTCATTTACCACAACAGCCACAATTCTTTGGTAACCAGCCTTTTTTAGGGCAGCGCCGGGGACGCAACAGAGGCAGGAGAAACGGACAACCCCAAGTACATTGGGACACAGAACAGTCTTTACCGAACACTCGCAGCAGGAAAGGCCAACAACAGCAAGCCAGGACGAGCACGGACACGTCGATCTAATAGGTAACTTGAGCTCACGGACTCTTACTGAAGACGAACAGCAAGACCTTAATAGAGGTTTGGGCTTTGTTCCTACCAATCTGGGTGATCCATTTCAGTTAAGATGTGAATTGGCTAAGTTTTTCAGAAAAATACGCATACATTTCTTTTTTAAATCCAGAGAAAGTGACACCAGTGCTCTTTTGGGAGAATTGCACACAACTAATACAGGCCTTAAAGGACCTTCTACTTTCAACCCACCCACTTACAACCCACCTATGCATCTGGTACCGGACCAGGTTTTGGTTTTTGAGAAGGCAGTAACTCATGACATCATGGCACTTTGTGCTGCCAGGAGTTCAGCTTATCAAAATCTATCAACAGGGGAAAAACAAGCATTACATACTTTAGCAAAAGAAACTTCAATAACAATAAAACCCACTGATAAAGGCGGAGCAATTGTGGTTTTAGACACAGATACGTACCGCAATGAATGTCTCAGACAGCTTAATGACAGAAAAGCATATTGCCAATTAGCTGCAGATCCTACACCAAGGCTCACGAAGGAAATTGGGACCTTAGTAGAAGAGGCTAAAACAGAAGGATGGATAACATCACAAGAAGCAGGTTTTTTTGATTAATCACCATCCGGTAATGCCCTATTTCTACATATTGCCAAAAAATTCATAAGACCCAAAGACCACCCCCTGGACGTCCCATCATCTCAGGGATAGGGTCTTTGTTAGAGCCCCTAACCACGTTCGTTGATCACTTCTTACGACCACTGGTCAGAGAGATGCCTACCTATCTGCTGGACACGAAAGATGTCCTGAGACTATTACCAGATATTGGATTCGACATAGAAACTGACTTTTTGGTAAGTCTGGATGTTGAATCTTTATACCTGTATTCCACAAGAAGAAACCTTGGAAGTGGTAAGATGTTTATTGGCTGCGAGAGATTTAGACACCATCACACCAGTGCACTTCATTATGGAGTGCGCTAGACTGGCCATGACTGAAAACTTTTTTAAATTTGAAGATACTATTTATCTTCAAACCTCTGGTACATCAATGGGCAGCATTTTTGCGCCCAGCTTGGCTAATCTGTGCATCCATTTGTTTGAGCAAGAATGTATCTTTGACCACAGCAACCCTTTCCGGCATCGGATTTTGCTGTGGAAAAGATACACTGACGATATTTTTGTCGTCTGACGTGGGACAGCTGCTATGATTTTGGAGTTCCACACATGGCTCAACACAAAAAAATCGCTATTTGAAGTTCACTATAGAGTACAATAAAGTAAGTCTGCCATTTCTTGACATCTCTATCTGCCCTTCACAAGGTAGACTAGGCAGTGACCTGTACCGTAAGCCAATGGCTAAAAATTCACTGTTGACCTTTGAAAGCCACCATCCCAAAGCTCTTCGGAAAACTTTTCCAGTAGGGCAATTCCTGCGCATTCGCAGGAACTGTTCAGATATGGACAATTTCCAACTTCATGCCAAAACATTGTCTGAACAACTGAAAAACCGCCAATATCCCAAAAGATTGGTAAAACAAGCTTGGAAACGAGCCGCCAAGAACAATCGAGATGCTCTTCTTGAACCACAGATTGAGAAGCCTCCTCTCACAAGACTCACCCTTGTCAACACGTTTAGCACTCTTTCTAACAGAGTACAAAAAATTGTACGGAGAAATTGGAAGCTTCTCAATATAGGCAATGAAAGTATTCCAGCACCACTTTTCTCATTCAAAAGGGGATCCAGTCTTTAGGACAGTCTAGTCCATACAAGGCCAAGGAACATACCCTCAGGTACGGTTAGTACCCTATGGGACATGCCCGCTGTACAAGGACATATTCCATGCGGGTCTTGTACCGCCTATCCTCAAACACAACAAACCAAAACTATAAATATTGGGACCAGTAAACCTTGGGTTCTCAAGAAACATACAAATTGTAACACAGAAAAAGTTATCTATTTGATCATGTGCTCGTGTTCGCTAAAGTATGTAGGAATGACGACACGCAAGGTTAAACTGCATATAAATAAACATAAAAGCACCATTAGGTGCAATAAGCAGGCTACAAGATTAACAAATCATTTCTTGATACATAAACACAAGGCAGAGGAATTGAGATGGACGGTTTTAGAACAGCCGTTCATACCCTCTCATGTAAGTGATATTACCAAGTGCCTCTTTACCAAAGAACTGCAATGGATTTTCAAACTTAAAAGTGATAGCCAGGGTTTGAAGGATTAAATACCGTGGGTGACTTTGTGAAGCATGATAGTGATTACCATGGGTAACACGATAAAAACAAGAGGAGTTCAGTGTTCCTTACACAAGAATCATCTTGATTTATAGTGTCACATTGATACTGTATGTTGCTCTTTGAGTGCCAATACCTTTGATTATGTTGACACTGTGACACTATATATATATATTTTGAACCAAATATTTTTTTAACCAAATATTTTCTGAATTAAGCATTTTTGAACCAAGTATATTTTTTTGACCTAAGTAATCTTTGAACCATCTAGATAAGAATGCCGTTTTTTTCAAAATACATATTTTAATATCTGTTATGTGCAAGGCTCAGCTGTTTACATTTCGCTATCAGCTTTTAAAACTTGTTATGCCAGCATCTTCTTCAGTGGACTGCTCGTCATAGGAGCAGTATTGGTAGAGTCTGCTGAGTGTATAAAGCTAGATTCCACTGATTTTCTACCTTGAGTTGAGTGTCTCTTAATTTTGTTTTTTACACGGATGATCAGTTCTGTACAGCCAATATATTTTGCTTAGAAGTACTATCTGGACATCAGAGGACTATATTTCCCCTGAGACGCTTGTGTGTGACCGGCTTACGTGGTGTCTGTCGCTACGCCGACGTCACGCACATGCGTTGACTAGGTCTAATGGCGGTATCATCAAGCGAAAAGCAATGAAGACGGTGAGTGGCTGGATATATTTAAACAACTACTACTGTCCGTCGGTTACCTCCCCTTCCGGCTCGGGTCCAGCCAGGGGTACCGACGGACAGGTAAGGTGTGACTTGTGCTTGTAGCTTTCTTAATTTTTACTTCAGTTTTAATTGAAGCATTGGCAGGCGTGAGTTTGGCTTACTTCAGACTCAATTCAATATTCTTTCCTGACCCGTTTTGAATGCTGCCCCTCTGCTGTAACGCTCAGTTTTCACTATTTGTCAAGAAGCACTCCCCTTTTGCCAGATAGTTTCTGCTAGACAGATTTTCATTAAGGTTAGGAAACGGTGGAGGGTGATGCCTTCTTAATTGGTCCACGTCAGTGGATAATCAACATCAAGAGCATTGCTCAGAATGAAATTACTTGTGTTGTTTTTATTTCTGGCAGACAAAACAGGTATAAATTGTGAGAGGAAAAGCAACAAGCCGACACGTGTTTCGCCCTAGTGGCCCATTGGCCTTGGGCTTTTTCAAGGCTAGAGTGATTAGAAAACCAAGAATAAGTTGAATACAAAATGGGTGAGAAAAGTGAGAGAGAAAGAGAGAAAGAAAGAGTGTGGCAGATTTACCAAGAGTGTTAGTTTGGGGAAAAGGGAGAACGGGAAATTAGTCAAGGGAAAACAGATGGTGATAAGGGAAGAGGAAATCGACAATGCAAGGCAAGAGATAGAAAGAGGGAGAGAGAGGGAAGAAGAATGCGAGGGGAAAGAGAGAGACGATAAGAAAGACATGATGGTTCAAGGAAGAAAGAAAAGATCAAACATAAGGCTTATTAGCGGCGACATTCTGTTTTAACATAAAACAAAGTATGAAAGGCGAATAAATAAATAATCGGCACAATATTAATACAAATGTCTTATTGAGTGCATTGTCACATTGCTAATATGGTAGAATCATAGCATTGGAAAAAAAAAAAAAAACATCCTTGGCGCACCATCATACCCGGGACAGAACCAACAATGCTATACGAGAGGTGAATTGTGAAAAGAGAAAGTATGTGTCATAATTATAGGAAACAGAAGGTGAGATGATACAAAAGTCAATGAACGCATAGCCTGCAGGTTAATACGGTAAGGTCGCCAATAACTTTTAATAGTGACACCAGAAAGGAAAGTCAAAAGAAAATTCGTAAGTCTCTACACCTCAATTCGTCATCAAGATGGAATGGAAGCAGTACAAAAATCACTATCAACCAAATCAGTTCACTTTTTGGAATCTAACCAAATGACCCTTGAAATGCTTCACTTCTGTTTGACAAACAATGTTTTCACATTCAACTCGAAATACTACCTACAAATTCAAGGCAGTGCGATGGGAGCCAAATTTGCGCCACCATATGCATGCATTCTTATGGGACTTGTGGAAAAATTCTGGTTATGGGATGACACCTTTGCAGAATATACCGCCCACATAACTTACTGGGGACGATATATTGATGACATCTTGTGCATCTGGCAGGGATCCGAGCACTTACTTAAAGAATTCCTACACAAAATCAACACAAACAGATGGAATATTAAAACCACGAATAACGTCTCACCAAACCAAATAGACTTCCTAGACATAACCATATATGTAGAGGCTAACAAACTGCAAACGAAGACCTTCCGGAAACCTACCTCGGTCAATTCAATACTCCGAGCAGACAGCTGTCACCCTAATAAAACAATTGATCACATCCCAAAAGGGGAATACCAACGCATGAGAAGGAATTGCAGCAATTTGGATACCTTCAAAGAAAGTTCGAATCTCCTAACTCAGAGGCTTCTGAATCGGGGATACCCCAAGAAACTCCTTGACAGAACGTACAAGGACTGTGAAAAGTTGTCCAGGGATGACCTTCTCAAACCCAAAGACATTACAAGCAATGAGAGAGGGAACACAATTAGGTTCCTGACAGACTATCACAATGGACATCAACACATACGGAAAGCCCTAAAAAGACACTGGTATCTTCTGACCTCCAATTCCTCACTAAACAACCAGATGGAAGAATATCCCCAAATGGGTTTCAGAAGAGCCACGAACCTCAAACAAATCCTATGCAAGTCTGAATTCAAGGACAAAAGGATCATACCCAAGACAAATTTTCTGACGAAACCTCCTGGCTTCTACACCTGCCATGATTGCAATGCATGTAAACTGGGAGTTAATAAGCAAACTGAATACAAACACGACCCCACTACCACCATTCGAATTAAGGATTGGATCACATGTACATCAACACATGTAATCTACATCATAATCTGCCCTTGTAACAAATTCTACATAGGGAGCACGATCAGGCCGCTCAAAACCAGAATCTTGGAACACTATCGCAACATTAACAAAGAAGAGATAGGACCACCTTTAACTGAACATTTCCAAGAGTTGCACCCACACCAGAAGACTTTCAAATTCTTTGGATTGGAGATTATCAAACCAGCGTCACGAGGAGGGAATCGTGAACTTATAATGAGACGCAGAGAGAGTGAACACATCATGCGCCTTAATGCGACAACCTTGGGCCTCAACAAAGATGCAGAAATGCATTATTGGCTGTATTAATTCTCCTCGTTGTTTTCATGAACCTTTTTATAATAAGACTGACCTTAAAACAATCACTAACTTCCTTGCATGTTAGTCGCTCCGAGTTTCTCACTTGGTTATACCTCTTTATACTATGCTGTTTCTTTTCCATTCTTTAATTCATTCACAGATTTCGTGATGTACTGTGTAAACCAGTTGAAAACTCAAGATTTATATTTGTACGCTAAGTATGTTTTACATTACTTATAATGCAAATAATTATGTTTTGCATGAGCCATTGACAACCTTTCTCCCTTATTTGTAGACTATACTAATTACTTTCATCTGCCATCCCTTACTTTGATGTGTTTCCGTGTCCTTTTTCTGCAACACACTTTTGTTATCATTTCGGACCTTCTTTACCTAAACTAACATTAATTACTGACCCAAGAGAGACTCATACTAAACTTTCAAAACATTGCCCCCCTTTGACACCAGAAATCAGAGAAGCCGTTTTTTGTGTTAATTTATATTAATACATATACATTTATATATAATTTTTCTTTTTCTTTCCCTTAATTTTCGTCAAGACCATTTCCCTTAATATTAGCATTATTTTCTTAAAGCCTAACCTTTGCTATAATATTTCCCATAATTTTTTACTGACAATAGTCACTAGTAACATAGTAACTCTTCAGTGGCCTCATTCGTACGTCAGCATTCTTTATTTTGCTGACGTCAATGCAACCCGAGCCAGAACCTTTCTGACAGCTCATTCCTCCGATTTCCCTGAGACCGCAGAGACTCATCTATTTCATCCGCAGGTGAGAGAGGCCCGCTTTGCTTCCCCTTCTGGGATATTTAACTATATTTGTGTTCGTTTCAACACAAAAGGCAACCCTGCACTTGCAACCTCTTATATTATGTTCATGCGCCCCTGTTACAACGCTCTCATTCATCTCCCGCTTAGCGCGTCAGTTTCATTCATTACCTAACCGGCCTTCAACTTTTTGCGCAGCCTTTAATCACTGTGTTTTAACTTAAAGACAACCCGTTTTTGCAATTATCAACGCTTCATGCAGCATGTATTTTCGTTTCTATTTAACTTCCATGTAACTCCTAGATTGTCTCACTGGCAATCACATTTTATCTCCGTGCGCCCCTGTCACAACGCTCCCTTTGATCTCCTGCTTAGCGCGTCAGTTTCATTCATTACCTAACCGGCTTCCAACATTTTGCGCAGCCTTTAATCACTGTGTTTTAACTTAAATGCCACCATTTTTGGAATTATTAACGCCTCATGCAGCATGTATTTTCGTTTCCATCTAACTTCCATGTAACTCCTATATTATTTCACTGGCAAATCACATATTATGACAAACGCTCACATCCCCCTTGGCTAGCGCGCCGGTTTCTTTAAACCTTTTTTAATCCCTTAATTTGCAACTTGCAGCGTTCCTTTTACCTTCAAATTAAGCCCCCAATTTTGCGCACTCTTATTATAAATCCCGATTTTAAGAGTGATTTCTTGAATTTTTTGCTTTTTCATATAGGAAGACCTTGTTATTTACTGAAAACCGGTGAGCAGTCTTTCTTGCCACGTGTACAACTAATGAGACACTTTGTTTGTTTCTTTTTTCTTCTTTTTTTTCTTTTGTTTGTTTTTTCGTTTTTTTCGTTGCTCTTGTGAATTTTTCCCCTCCTTTCACCTGCAATTTTCTTTTGACTTTCCTTTCTGGTGTCACTATTAAAAGTTATTGGCGACCTTACCGTATTAACCTGCAGGCTATGCGTTCATTGACTTTTGTATCATCTCACCTTCTGTTTCCTATAATTATGACACATACTTTCTCTTTTCACAATTCACCTCTCGTATAGCATTGTTGGTTCTGTCCCGGGTATGATGGTGCGCCAAGGATGTTTTTTTTTTTTTTTTCCAATGCTATGATTCTACCATATTAGCAATGTGACAATGCACTCAATAAGACATTTGTATTAATATTGTGCCGATTATTTATTTATTCGCCTTTCATACTTTGTTTTATGTTAAAACAGAATGTCGCCGCTAATAAGCCTTATGTTTGATCTTTTCTTTCTTCCTTGAACCATCATGTCTTTCTTATCGTCTCTCTCTTTCCCCTCGCATTCTTCTTCCCTCTCTCTCCCTCTTTCTATCTCTTGCCTTGCATTGTCGATTTCCTCTTCCCTTATCACCATCTGTTTTCCCTTGACTAATTTCCCGTTCTCCCTTTTCCCCAAACTAACACTCTTGGTAAATCTGCCACACTCTTTCTTTCTCTCTTTCTCTCTCACTTTTCTCACCCATTTTGTATTCAACTTATTCTTGGTTTTCTAATCACTCTAGCCTTGAAAAAGCCCAAGGCCAATGGGCCACTAGGGCGAAACACGTGTCGGCTTGTTGCTTTTCCTCTCACAATTTATACCTGTTTTGTCTGCCAGAAATAAAAACAACACAAGTAATTTCATTCTGAGCAATGCTCTTGATGTTGATTATCCACTGACGTGGACCAATTAAGAAGGCATCACCCTCCACCGTTTCCTAACCTTACCTTTTCAATGGCTCTTGGGTGTAGCCATTTACGAGGATTGTGCCACATATAAAATTGGGCCCTAACAACTGTAGCGCCGTAAGTCCAGAACTTTCCACCCATACAGCTTCTCAGATTTTCATTAAGGGCTTGACACACCGAGGCATTAATTAGTTCTGTGACAGCGATATATATACTTTACCCTTGAATGAAGTAGTGTGGTCAAGGGTTGAGGTATAAGTGCGTTTAGGACAAGAGCTAAACTCTTTGATCTCCACAAATGTAAATAATTATTTTTTAGGCTGCCTCTATATATGTGATTCAGCATTGGTAACTACATTGCATGGCGGATATATAATATACAAAGGTAGCCAGGTTTCAGAGTACGTTCGGACTCTAAATGGGTTTTTATGTCTATAACTTACATATAGAGCGATGCCTCCCATCCTGAGCGGATGCCAGGTGAGTTGAGGAGCACACCCGCACAAAGCCGGGTAAGTGCATGAACTTCTTCTTAAAAAATGTTTTGCTGATTTATACCAGTGGATAAATGATACATGGATGCAGTATCAGATGTAACTAAGGCATTGCCGATATTCAGTTTTTCTCTTACAACAACAGTACTATGAACGTTTTTTAGGAGGCTTTATTTTTCTGTTTTTCTTGCAGGATAGCATCTAACACTCCTGTGACAGGTATCCCAATTTAATACGCATAGGAGCAATACAGGTTGTATTCATCCAACCAGTTTTTATGTTAGCAATCTTATTTGCTTTGCACATATAGCACATGTTTTGCAGTAGCGTTTCCTTTTTCAAGGTCCTGATGAAAGCCAGGATCATAGCATCCTCAGGCTGAAACAACTAGAACAGCCATCCTACTTGGCCTTTTTACAGTTATTTGTTGAAAACTGTACATGCACTGTTTTTAGGTTTGACACTAGGATAGCGCCTATTAAAATTTTCCAGTATCCCAGTAGTCAATTTTAACAATATCACCTTTTTTGCACATACACGTTAGTCACTTGCACTGCAACCTTCACCCCATACTTTACTCCAAGGCAACTCATCTAGGGATCATTGTAACTTCCATCTTTTACAATTTCCTGAAACATCTGCCGGCTCCCTTCGATAGTTGAGAAGGTTGTAGCGCACAGATACACTAGGGTGTGTTACCCAGTGGAATCCCAAATGATGAAGCATGCCACTCTAGTGGGTGATGGGATTCTATCCTCTTGATATTTTTTTTAGGCTAAGGTCGGGGACTTAATCCTGTTTGGTCTTTAAATATTTTCCCTAGGACCCCCTTTTTGAATGACTTTGTGATATACCGTTATGGTAGGCCCAAGGTACCCCTCCCTGGGGAGGGTGCAGTGTATGTGAAAGGTAGGACATGTACTGCTGTGTGTGTAACATGTCCTGATAGTGAAATACTGCCAATTTTGTTTTTCACTATTGAAAGGCTATCTGTCTCATAGGATAGAATGGGAAATGCTTTGTAACATCTTACAAGTATAACTTCCCATTAGGACAAGATAGAGAAATAAAGTTTAGGCTCTCTGAACTTAGAATTTAATAACACATATTTTAGTGAAGATGGTTTTTAAATTGCGTATTTGAAAATGCCACTTTTTTTAAAGTAGGCATTTTCTAGTTTAACCATTCTGTGTGTCTCAGCCTGTTTGTGTATTGACTATCTGGTTTGGGAGTGACAGGGGCTGGGGATGTGCATTCACTGTAGACAGCCACTGAGGGGGTAGAGGTGTGCCTGGTCCTTCCCGGATGACTCAGAGCTGAGCTGTACAGACCTTGGTTGAATTTAGAGTAGTGGGAAGAGATTTCCTTGCACCTGAATAGGGCCTATCTCCCTTGCATAATGCTGTCTCCATCCCCTGTGGTCCTACTGCACCAGTGAGGGCAGAACTTGTTCGGACTGGGCTCAGAGACCCTTGCACAAAGAGAACAAAGACATTTGGGGGTATAAGTATTAGACCTAAAACCCCAGAGAGTTAGATTACTTCTGGACTCAAGAGGTACCTTTGCCGAGGAGATGAGCTGTGAGGAGGAGTGCTGCCCCTTTTCTGTGTGTGGTTGGCCTGCAGTTGCTGTTTCTACCAAGGAAACTTTGCTTTGAACCTGCTTGAAGAAGATCTCCAAGGGCCTTTGTGTGCTGGTTTCCTGTTCTGAAGTCTCAGGGACACAAAGACTTCACCCCAGCTCCCCTGAATTCTGCTGCTGAGAGTTCTGACCTGCCAGGAGGTGCCTGTTCCAGTTCTGGGCCTCTGGAAGTTGTGCTTGCAGCTGGAAACTGTCAGAAACCTGAAGAACTAAGCAAAAGCGACGACTCATTGCTCTTCTTGAGTCTGTTTTTCTGACGCAGCACCGCTGTGCGAGAAGAATCTCCACGCATCGCCGCTGCCAAAAGCGACGTAGCGCCTGTCACCTCTGCAAGAACAGACACATCGAGAAATCGTGGCTGAAGAAACCAACGCAGCGCCGCTCTACGATGCCGCATCGCACCTGTGCAGCAAGTTTTCCCGACACATCACCTGTGGACCAGAACAGTCTTGGAGTCGACGCATCACTTCCTCCTACAGACTGAATTCGATGAATCTCTTCTCCTGCATGCAGCAGAACTGTTGCATCGCCTCTCCATGGTCTCAGGAACTGACGCGTTTCTTTGTTTCTCGATGCTTCCCATCTCTGCGGCTGTTTGGCCTTGTGAATTTTGATTCATCCACAGGTACTTTGTGAGAAATTACGCATCCATAGTTGGATCCAGTTGCTTGAAACATTTTTAAAGTCATATTCTTATAACATGTATGTTGGATTTTTGTTGCTTTGGTCTTATTGAGTTTAGACAAAGATACTTTATTTTTCCTAAACTGGTGTGGTGTCTGTTTGTGGTGTTATCACTGTATTACTGGGTGTTTTGAGTACAGATACTTTACACATTGCCTTTGGATAAGTCTTTTGGCTCATGCTAAGCTACCCAGGGTGTGAGCAGGGGTTATCTTAAGTGTGTATCCCCTTACCCTGCCTAGAAGCGAGGGTCCCTATTTGGGCAAAGGTGCCTACTTCTACCAACTAGAGACCCCCATTTCTAACAAATATAGAATAGAAGAACCTGAACTTTAAGGAACTAAGACCCCAGATTTGTACCACATGATGACCAAAAATAAAATAAACCCAGTATCTTTACAAAGATGAGTTCCGGTGGTTCTTGACCCTTCCAGCTCCTTCTGCTTTTACCTCCCTCTTGCATGTTACTGTTTTTTATTATACTATATATCCACCCATCCCTCCTTTTTCCTTCTCTTATTCTCCCATGCAATTACCTCCTTACGTTTCTTGTTTGGTCCCGTGTGAGTTTACTATTTTTTTTAACTCTTTCGAATGTATCATGATTTAATTAGATACTGGCTTACCACTTTTCAAAAGAGTACTTCACCAAGACGGTAATTTGTCCACCAACATTCACAGGAGGCAAATCATAGGTCAACATATATGCAGAAGAGTTACATTCTCTATGAAGAATATTATACAGAACACAACCCTTGGCTTATCAGTAGACATAATAACTAGTAGGGTATATCAACCTAAAAACAAGTGAGGCCTGCTAGTGGCATATCATGCAGGTGAAATGCACAGAGATGTTTTCGTTTCTGGGTTTGGGGAATTTTCTACTCCCACTGCCTCGATGGACTCTTCCCAATAGCCATGCGGTGAGGTGGTACAAATGCATGACTGGTAAACAATCGTTACACAGGAGGAGTGTCTTTAGGACAGTACTACTGGCTGACGAGCAAACACAAAATTGAGGGCTTTAGTGAATGACACTGCAGCTCTATAAAAGATCTGGATACTTAGGACTAACACCTCTTGTTCATGTTGGTTATCTGCTTCCTTCAGAGGTCAGAGTGACAAACGGGCAATACAGTCATCAAAAGGCTGTAAGCAATGTCAGAAAGTCTGGGTAAGAATCCTAAATAAACAACACAATCAGGTGCACCTGTGACCCACCAGAACCACGATGATAATAGCCAGTGGGACCAGCCAGCCTAGTGGTGTGTGTTCCGAGCCCAGAAATATTTGCAAAGTAATTGTTAAAGAGCCTAAAGCCTAAGCAGTCTGGAAGAGATGTGAAATATGTGCATTTCTTCCACTTTCTAATACAGGAAACCCTACAATGTATGAAACCAGAGGTATGTAATTTGGAAAGCCATATATAATTAAACTATGCAGTCTTGTATATTGTTTACCGTAAGCAGAAATTGAAAGGTGGTGAGTACCAATGACAAGACATGGTCTGTCGCGTTTCAAGAGTTTGAGCGTGTGTACCTCGTCGAGTGGCGGCTGGTGACATATGAAAGTGGTAGGGCGTAAAAGTTCATGATGAGGGCCATGTGGCGAGCGAGCGTAGTGAGTGAGCACGACTGTCATCACATGGGTTCCAAGGGATTCTCCCCCAGGAACATATTGTAAAAGGTGTGGGCAAATGGTGCATTTTCAAGCAAATTTGAGAAAGCAAGAAGGGTACTAAAGCAATTGTGAAACTTGAGTTATGACATCAATAAATATATTTTATATGATGTCGCTGGTAACTGCTTATTCTGTATAATCAGAGAACTGCTATGCTAACTCACAGGCCTGTTCACAAGAACACAGTGCATGCTTTCCTTTTCAAATTGCCACTAGTGAGGCACAGGGTTGGGAAGCACTGGAGAGGGAAGGTTAGCACTCTGGAGCTGGCATGAGACTGGCAGCAGTGCTTCCCTGTGCCTCACCCATGCCAAGGTCCATTTTACCATCCAGTTTTGAGCCTCACTGAACGTAAACGCCTCAAAACAACAACACAAACCTGCCTAGGTCATTACTTGGTACAGTGCACACATAAATAAACTGAAAAACGAACATTCACACAAAAAGATAGACAAAAGCATAGTTGGTTTGCTTGCTGCTCAACCGTGTTGTCACAATCACGTGCACATTTCCTTTTCCTAACCTGAGGTTCGCTCCAAATGAATTAAATGAGCGATTGTCAAGTCCGAAACAAAAGTCGAAATACAGATTGTTACCAACAGTTCTCACTTCTCAAGTCATCCGCATTGCTGTATGTCTAAGGGCTTACTCACAACTGTTACTGTCAAAGGAAAACTCACTTCAATGCTTTTTATCTCCTTTCTTTAGGTTTCAAAGTGACTCACAAGTGTCTCAAATGAAAGCTGCTGTAAATTACTACCTCAGACAAGTATCAATTTGAACCGTAAAACTCTTTAATACTTGCCTTGTGCAATTCATGTTTTCACACCTCCACTGCTAACCAGCTCTGCCCAAAATGGCCTGGTGTAGCATTACTTCTGTAGACAGAATATAAATAAAATAATCCTTTCACCCTGCTCTTTCAAATTATTATATCCCCAATTGTAATTGTCTATTGTTTGTAATGAGCAACAAGTGCCAAGCTCCAGTTTCTAGGCGCAATATATAATTAAAAAAGGCAGCGAGCTAGAACAAGTGGTTGTGTTGTCTGCATTAGGGTGGGTGGCACCGGCGGCGTGTCATTGCAGGCTTTGTTAGCACTTCAACAAAGTGACGGTCTGTTGAGAAAGACAAGTAGGTAACTTCACTTCCTATGCTATTTTTGATAGGCGCCGAAGTGCATTTGTTCACAGTGCATTGCAATACACTGGATGCCATCGGCTTAACTATTTCCAACATTTATTATTTTTATAGCGGTTAGAAACTACAAAATGTGGCCTGAAAGTTATTCTAGAGAAAGAGTGAGAGAGTGAAGCGGTGCAATAAAATAAATGGAGGATAGCGTAGAATATACGGGCAGGAAAAGTAAGTGCTGTAAGAAAGAACAGGGTGCAGAAGAAAAACACTGGAGGAGCATAGTAGTTGCCCGAAAGGAACAACCATGAGGAGGGTTGCAAGAGAAGAAAGAAACTGCAAAATACAGCTGAAGGTATACACGAGTGGAACCAGCCCACAAAGAACTTTAGAGGCACCCAGGGGAGTTGGAGGATGGAAGTAGGTAGCTATTGTAAGCGAAATTATATCGTGGGGGTGGGTTACCTTGACATTTATCTGAAATCTGTACCTTTTAACGATGAGAGACAGTTTTGAGCAGCTCTGGACGACGTGCATGTGGAGTGCCGTTCTGTGTCTGATGTCTACCCCATCAAGGTCGCAATCTAAAATCTGTGCTGAGCATAGTGTGCCGCCCGACTTGTATTTTGCTGTTAGTGTCATTGCATCTAGATATATGATACATCAAGTAACATCATATCTACAAGTCAGGACTATTGGCTTTGTCAATGGTTGTTAGTTGCATAAGATAAATAAGCAGCAACTATGGCTTGTATATAATATTGAAAAATCTTCAACTTAAAGGCCCTGGTGACACCACGACAATGTTGCTGCTCCTGAGTTTCAAAGAGAAGGGAAATCCAGGGAGAAAATGACTCTCTTTAAAGGATTTCTCTTCCCCTACAACGCTCACCTGGCATGATGTCATGCCGTCACTTCTCCACTAGTGAGAAGTGAGCAGCGCACATCGATGTGCCTGCAGTTTGGAAAAAGACGGACCGACTGTGCCCGGGCAAAAACAGAGCCTGATAGAGACCCGTTTTGACGCCTCCTTAAAAAAAACTGCCAGTGTTCAGACCCGGTGAGACCCGGCCCACTTAAAGCCCTGCTGGAGGGGCAGCTGAGTTCAGGGACCGGAAGTGGTCTGTTACTGTATCCAGATGTAATTAGTGTTCTTTAAAGAGGTGCGTCTTCAGCTCTTTCCTAAAATGGCCCAGGTTTGAGGCAGTCCTGACAGATAGAGAGATGTCATTCCAGATCCTGGGCGCATAGGTGGAGAACCTTTTTACCTGGTGTTTGGCTTCCTTTTCTGTTTTTTACTCTTCGTCTGCAGTCTAATGGGGCCCTGGGTGTGGAGAGGCCAAAATCCACCATGGACATCTGCCTTATAGGAGAGACTATCTTTACATTCATGTCTCTTTAAAGACCTTTGACAAAGGTACCTAACTAGTAAAAGAATATCATACATATTTATATTGTTAAAAAGCTAAACCATAAGATAAAAGGAACTGTAGCTTTCTTTCTGGAAACAACTGCGCATATGCTCCCAGAGTGCCATCCATAAAGGACGGGAGTGTGTGTCATTAAAGCCTGTGATCTGACGCCGAGTGTCAGCTCCAATTGTGTGTTACTTGGAGGGAGACGCAGACCAGATAAATAATTGCAGAGGCGCGGTCCCTCCAATGACAACTGTTATTCGCAGCTTTCTTTGTTTCGAGTCAAGATTGAGAGATGTTCACGTCAAGTCAGTCACATCTCTGGGGTGAGATCCTTCAGTTCAAACGGTAAACAACTGTTGTTCTCTGATGCACACTTTAGTACTGCTGCAGGCGAACTTTCTAAATATTAATAAAAATAAAGAAACTGCTGGCAGGGTGCGCCGAGGAAGCAGCGCGCGGCCTAATGCAGGACTAATCAAAGAATTGACTCTCTGAGCGGACTGCGAGGCGCCAGGGATTTCACACTTTGAGGGGAAACGTATGCTCTGAATGAGTGTCTGCGAGATAAGACGTCGTTATTGCTGTAGTATAACCACTGTTCAGACACTTCATTCCAGGCGTGCTGGCGCAGTGCTCATCACCAATGTTTTGCTTCTTTACTTTTATTATTATTATTATTATCTGTGACTCGCTTCCCGCAATGGCCGCGCAATCCCTGGGGAGAGGCCGCCCCGGTAGCCGACCCAGCTCTGCTTCTGCGGTTCGGGTACAGGCCGGCCCCAGACAGACGACGGGTTCTGTTAAGTGTTTTTTATAGCACACTTCACTGAAGGCTCCTGACGAGCACAGACTTGTAAAAATTACGGACTCACGAAACACGTCTGGATAATAGGTACACATCGTAACATACATTCCAGGCACTGCTGATGAGAAGGTAGTGACATAAGCAGGGCTTTAAGTGGGCCGGGTCTCACCGGGTCTAAGCATCGGCAGTTTTTTTTCAGGACGCCTCGAAACGGGTCTCTATCGGGCTCTGTTTTGTGCCCTGGCACACGCGGTCCGTTTTTTTCGAGGGTTATTGGGGAAGGGAAATCCTTTAAAGAGAATCATTTTCTCTCTGGATTTCCCTTCTCTTTTTGAAACTCAGGAGCAGCAACATTGTCGTGGTGTCACCAGGGCTTTAACTGGAAGCTTTTTCAATACTAATACAAGTCATAGTGGCCGCTCATTTATCTTATGCAACTAACAGCCATTGACAAACCCAATAGTCCTCACTTGATGTAGGTATGATGTTACTTGTTGTATGGATGCAATGACAGAAACAGCAAAATACCAGTCGGGTGGCACACTATGCTAAGCACACATTTTTAGCTTACATGTTTTTAAGCCACGCCCTTATTTACACTGGCCACGCCCCCTTGAGAGACCCCCCCCAGTTTTTTCATCCCACTTAAAGTCCTGGACATAAGTGAGATAATAACAGATGCGGTCTTCCTCCTGGTCTGAAATGTAACAACTCCTGTATATCCTGAGGGACTCTGCCGAGTTAAATGACAAACGTGGGTCGCCGGGGGTGGCTGCCCATGGGGTGTATCCCCCAGGGGTGCTTCAGGTAAGTGGCACAGTCCAGGCGCGAGGGCTTTAACTGATTGGTCAGTTAGGAGCAGGGGTAAGGTCATAGTGGATGGAAGTTAAGGCACAGCTCGTGACAAGAGCTCTAGTTTTAGGAGCTGTGGTCCTGCAGGTAAGGAAGGGTATTTCTTCCCCTTTTATCCAACTCACTCTTTTTTCAGGGATAGTTGGTGTGGTTTCCGCTGATTGGTTCGCTTTATTGGTTATGCAGGATGGGGGTGAGGCTTTAGTTGTAGCTTAGGACAGGTGGCAGTGGCACACAAGCGCAGGGCTCACACACGAGGCTCAAAGGGGTGTTGGCCTTGCCAGGTGACGTTGGCAGCTGAAGTAAGGCCAATGATGCTTGGGTGAGGTGGGAAAGAACACTGGATGAAATGAAAGGGGAACGGTGGTGAATGCTGGGATGCTTTGTTGGGGGTGTGCGCAATTTTTTTTGGGTGGTGGGAGGTGAGCAGGCGCTTAACACCCATTGGGCTCACCGGGCTTCAGCCCCCCCCCCCCCCCCCCCCGTCGGTGTGTGTCAGCCCGGCTGAGACAGCTTCGCGGGCTGGCGTCCGTCTAATTGCAACCGGACCAGACTACTTCACAGGTCTTTAAAAGACCATTTACTCGTTAATGAGGCTTTTGTTGTGTTTTCACTACTTCTTACAGCCACTCTGCCTATGACTGGAAGACTTAGCCCCCCCCCTCCCGAAATTTGGCTCTAGTTGCCCGCCTGGAGGTGAGGCTGTTTTATTATTATGTAGGATCAACGTAAAGTTGCAGATACGTAAGTGTCCTAATAAAGCAGCATTCTGCTCTTAACCTAGCCTGTTTATTCTGCGCTGTTTCATCCAAAGGGTATGTGACGATATCATCATCATGGCCAACTGCACTGACTCACATCTCCCTTCCAATCTCTCGAAATGTAAATTTGTAACTAAGCATTTATTACATGATAACGAACTACCGAATCTAAATTCCTTAATACCGTAAAATTAGTCTGTAGTGTAAACGTATTTCTTATTTTAATTTATAAGTATTTAAGTATTACTTTTATTTCTTATGTATAACTTTTCTTTTTTAAAGTATTTTAAGTAGTTACGTATTGCTTCACTGGCCGAATGTCCAGCTACAATTAAATAAGCATGACTTGGTTCATGTAACACTTTATAACGCACTGCGGCCGTTTCTAGGTTCTGTAAGTAATGGAATGGTACTATTATTCAATGTAATGTTACTATTGTCCAGTTTAATGGTACTCAGCAAACCGACCTCAGAAGGATGGATGGCGGAGTTGACCTTGCCGGGATTCTAACTAGTGAAACGCAATAGGTATGGTCATTGTCAGCTTCATACCCAAAAATGATATTGCATCCAACATGGTCGATTGGTTTCAAAAGTCTGAAGGAATACATCTCATCTGCACAGCGACAAGAGAGTTTGAGAGTCGACCCTACAACTATGTCAGATGAAATCACTACAACTTCCTTTCTCAGCACAATATGAAGCAGTTTATAACTAGTAGAGCAATTTCTGTGTATCGATCATACACATCGTGTATAGAGAACACAATATTTGAAACCGAAATACATCAAGTGCACGAATGAAAACACAATTCGAAACCTCTGCTGTAAACTATAAAATAACATTGCGCTGGAAAGTGGACAGGCACAGAAGCAGAGCCAGCCAAGCCTGCAGGATGTCTCGCGCTGAGCGGCAGGGACAGCGCGCGCCTCCTCCAGGGCCCGCGAGCCTGCGGAGCCAGCTCTGGGGAACGGAACAGAAGGTACGGCTGCTGGGGTAAAGAAAGCCATAGCTCAATGTCAGTCCCGAAGGGAAGCCTCATAATTAAAGGTCAAATAATCACTTCATTTACAATCAATCAATACAGCAAAGGACCGATACTGGAAGCTTATCAATCAGTGGCAAAGAAACTAATAAAAGCAATGAATCAAACTCCTGAGCCTGCGCGGTCGCCGTCTAGCATGTGGGGGGGGGGGGGGGGGGGGGGCTGGGGGGGGCGACAGATGAGAACGGGAGGCAAGGAGCAAACCACAGGACGGTAACGTGGAGAGAGAACGACGTGGCGCAAAATGAGAACAGAGCGCAAACTACAGGGGCATAGTCTCCGCTAATATGATGTTAGAAATACATCATTTCTAGAACCGGTTCAGATTTATCTTCTTAAGGAGGCAACAGATTCCATTCAGAATCCTCCCGCACGATGCGTAGCTGGTGCCGGGCCCTCAACAGTCAAAAGGAAACCGATAATAGCAAGGAGATTGACTTTTCCCGCCTTATTCCTCCTTCCACATCAAAAGGCAGTTAATGACCGCAGGAAAACTCCTCAGGACAGATGAGGGATTTGTAGTGGTCTTTGAACCGACTGAAAACTTGCATTTAAGATTTGAACAAAACGTCCACGCCAGAGAAGGCCACAAAGTATTTACACCGCTCTGTGAAAAGCACTGCACGTGTTTGAAAATGTTCACATTATGTAATCATATGAAATACTTTACCATTTCAAATAGTTGCATATTTCCACTTGTGTAAATCAAGTCGAAGTTAATATTTTTACAACGAAGTTTTTTCTCACTTGCTCTGCCACTCTGCAACATGGCCCCGTAGTCCCTTTCTGGCTTGATAGGGGCCTGACAGCAGTCTCTGCTTGTGTACCATACAATTCGGATGCTCAGAACTGCGTTTGCCAGCGGAGCTCTGCGCTGAGCCGCACGTTCGCTGTCTGGCACAGCTCTCCATTGTAGCCTATTGCCTGGCCTTACTATGGAAGCCAAGGAATCCATGGAACGAACAGGCAAAGGATGCAGGCAGGGCTTTAAGTTGATCCAGTCCCTGCAGGTCTTAGACCCGCCAACAATTAAAAAAAAAAACTGACATTGAAATGGGTCCCTGTTGTGTTCTATGTTCAAGCCCTTAACTTTATGACTGTAAAAACCAGTAAGGTAATCCATGTCAGTGATGCAGTCCCTATTTACATTTCGAATGTCTAGGCACTCTTTCATAACAATAAGAGTTTGGTTTTACAGGATGTTGTGTTTCTGCAGTTTTTGTTTTTCGTGCAGCATACTACTCCTGTATTGTGCGTACATTGACCTGAGTTGCCTCTAGGTGTCAGAGGGAGTTCAGGTTGTGGGATGATGTTTATTACGACGCTCGATTGAAAGCTCTAGAGGTCAGAATGAAGGCAGAGTTGTTCAGAATACTTGCTCGTTCAGTCCTTGCCCTCTCTGTACAGAGCAAAAGGCAGTGGTCACAAGCTCCAACTGTAATTCTATGCAAAAGTGTATGAAGGAGGTACACACCTTCGATATGTTGAGAGACCGAAAGTGAAAGAAGAGACAGCGCTGAGTCGCTGACAGATAAGTGGGGTGGGTGTGTACAGAGGCGCAACTAGAGCCACATTTCGGGGGGAAGGGGGCTAAGAACATTTTTCGGGGGGAGGGGGGGGGGGTTGATTCTTCAAGCAAAAGGCAGAATGGAGCGGCAGGGGTTCTAAGAAGGGGTGAAAAACATCAAAACCTCATTAACAAGCTAAAGGTCTTTTAAAGACCTGTGAAGTACTGGGGGGGGGGGGAATGGGGCTGAAGCCCTTTGAGTCCAATGGGTGTTGGGCGCCTGGGTGTTTATGGGGGGTTGTGAAGTGAAGGAGATACAGGAGAGAGTGATGATAAGGTACTGAAGAGAAAAGAGATGGGGAGTCAGATTTGAAGATGGATGATTTCCGAAATATTTAGGCAGTGGTCACAAGCTCCAACTGTAATTCTATGCAAAAGTGTATGAAGGAGGTACACACCTTCGATATGTTGACAGACTGAAAGTGAAAGAAAAGACAGCGCTGACAGATAAGTGGGTGTGTACAGAGGCGCAACTAGAGCCAAATTTCGGGGGGGGGGGAGGGGGGGGGAGGGGGCTAAGAACATTTTTCGGGGGGGGGGCTGATTCTTGAAGCAAAAGGCAGAATGGAGCGGCAGGGGTTCTAAGAAGGGGTGAAAAACATCAAAGCCTCATTAACAAGCTAAAGGTCTTTTAAAGACCTGTGAAGTACTGGGGGGAGGGGGGCTGAAGCCCTTTGAGTCCAATGGGTGTTGGGCGTGAAGTGAAGGAGATACAGGAGAGAGTGAAGATAAGGTACTGAAGAGAAAAGAGATGAGGAGTCAGATTTGAAGATGGATAATTTCCGAAAGATTTAGGGAGAAACAGGGCGCAAGTGTCGAAGCGGGAGGTTGCAGAGCAGTTTTGTTAAGGAAAGAACAGGAGTGACTGAGAATATGAAGGCCTTCTACAGCAATTAATAACGTTGAATTTACAGTCTTAAATTTTCACAATCTAACATTTTTAGAACAACTAAACCATGGTTATTCGTTTATCTTAGCCAGCCAATCAGCATTGGCAGAGCCAATAGCTTGGACTTCTTTTAGGCACTTGCCCGTCGTCGTGTTGTAAGTCTGGATGCAATAACCGAAAGACCACAGAGATGCACCCAATCCTGGTCCGATAGCACGCTATGGGAAGGACAGGAATTGAGTTTAGATGTCTTAAGCCCGGCCCTTAAGGAAACAGGACCCTCTAATGACAAGAACACGTCACTCAAAACTCGTGTCCATTTTTCATTCCATTGTCTTCATGTGCCGCCATTTTGCCATTCTTACAGTTACATTTCTAGTTTAGTGTCCCCGTCTCACTTCCGAATACCCTTATCGTTCTTCTATTAGTGATTCAACTTTAAGCATGGTTAATCAAAACAACTTTTTTTATTTGTAACCTTTTTATTCTTCAGCTGCCTTGCTGAAATCTTGGTTTTAACAAGCAAACACTACCCTGACCGGGCTCTCGCCAATGCTCTTCCAGTCACAGTTATTATTCAGTGTTCAGGTCTGTCATTATTAACTCCAATCCTTCCCATGAAGTGGCCTTAGGCAACTTGTCATTGCAGAAATATCTGCCCAAGTCATTAGTTTGATGCTGTAAACTGCATTTCAATACCTGTTCGCCTCCAATTACTGGACTCCCAACAGATGGACAGGGACTACGGAGACATTCTGGCATGGCTTTCAGTCCCCAAGGCTGACTGCTAGCCAGCACAGATGGACTGTGTGTGCTCTTTCAGTTGAGGGATAACTTTGCAGTGATCTTATCAGCGAAGGTTTCACATTTAGTCCAACACCTTTTGACTACTACAAATGTTGCAATGCTTCTAAATGAATTCAATGGATTCACATTTTTTTATTTATTAAATAAAAACAAATTTGTTGCACAGGCAGACAGACGAAACTGCAGGAAATTTCAGCGACCACAGGGTATTGAGACTATTATATTTTACCTAAACAATAGTTAATGATTGTTGGACATGGCCCTTCTTAGAGGGTTTTCCCTAAAACGTTTTGCCTTTTGTCCTCATGGTTTTTGCCAACTTTCCTTTCATGACCTAACGACTCTGGGCCCTTTACCACTGTACTGCAGTAACAAAGAGCAGACAATCTATCAACAAATGCCAGGATAGGGTGTGCATTTGATTGGTTTAGGTGTTGTACCTGTGAGTGTCCGGTACAAAAGGTGACCATATACCCAGGGCGGGTGCTGCACTGGCTAGTGGTGAGACGCTTATCAAAAACTATGGTTCTGTCGGGTTCTAGAGAGTTATATCAAATGCGCACAAAGTATCGCAAAACCCAACTATTCACAGGGCATGGACAACGCCCACGCCTATACACATGTACACATTTGTCGGGAATAATCACAAAAACAAACTGAATCCATATCCACTTTCCATTTTATCCGAATTACTTCATTCAAATATGCTCATTTTTCAAAGATACAAAAAACGGCTGTTTGCAATGGGTGAGATATATGGTGCTTGAGTGACATGTGTGCTCAAGTGAAAAAACAATTTGTGCAGTATATACAGGGTGGTTCAGGATTTATATACAGGGGACAGGACAAGGTTTCTAATGGCCAGACTCATAACCATGAGCCCTGGTTGCTATTAATGCTCCTTTTGATATGCAGGGCCTTGGTTAGTCAGAGCCTTGTTGTATCGTCTAGTGGTGAGACGCAGCACTGACTGTACCACCCACCAGAATAACCTGTCAAACATGTTACATGCTCAGGTTGGCCTTTCTCACTCAGTAGCCAACCACCAGAGCGGCGCTAGGGTAAATCCTGAGGGGTGGAGCTCGGGTAGGTGAGTGGCCGGGTAGGTACACATGCGTTTTCACTGCCCGGTTAGGGACAAACCCCCATATGGGTTTTCCTTACCTAGGGGGTTGGCTACCCCCATGTTACACCTCCCGGGTGCAGCTGATTCTCTCTGGATTGGCCTTCGCATGTGCATTCAGTCCACCTACAGCAGTGAGGTCGTGACAGCTGATATGCAGTCCTATTATATTACCTCTCACCTCCTTGTTGTCAATGACTGGTGGTACAGTGATCAGTCTGATCCCGCATATGCCATTAAGAAGTGTGCAATGGGGGCCCACTCGGTCCTGGATTATCTATACAGTCGGGTTGGGGTGGAACTTCTGTCTCTGGCCACCAGAGTTGTTATTCAATTATGGAGGCTGAGGACACGTAGAATGGGCTGGGGGAGTAGATTGACAAGGGAGACCCCGCTGTGGCATGGGACGGTCCTCAGGGCCGGACTGGGGATCGAAACCGGCCCTGGCACACTGCTCGGCCTGCTCCCCTCCAGGGAGGAGGGGTTCCAGCCGAGCTGTATTCTAGGGCCGGTTTCTGATGATTTGTTACCGGGGGCCGATATTTCCGACCCCCTGTAACGAAAACTGCTCCAGGGGCCCAAAACCGTCCCCCACCCTCGCAGCCCAGCGGGGAAATGCCCGGTGCCTGCTGGGGCCAGTCCGGCCCTGACGGTCCTGCATCAGGTCGTAAGGTTACTGGGGTTCACAGAGTGGGACCTCATAGGCTTGTCCACATGGGGAGACATGATGCAGGGCACAGCCTTGAAGTCTTTCCAACAGTTGCAGGAGGAATACCAGCTACACTGGAGTCAGTTCTACAAGTACCTAAAGTTCCGATATGCCCTTTCCCCCATATCCAAGGCTTAGCGGAGCTGCCGGAGTACTCTACTGGGGGACATGGGCCGCATAAGATTCAGAAGTTATATAATTCCCTAGTAACACACAGTCCTACCACCTCACCGGCGCTGTGGCCGGCATGAGAGGGAGACAGAGAAGATCTCAACAATGATGACTGGATGGAGGCCTTAGCGGCCCCCCGGGGCCCTGCAATTTCATCACGCTATCGCCTTATCCAATTCAAATACTTGCACAGAGCCTACTACACCTGACACCGTTTATGGTGGATGGGAGTGATATCCTCCACTATAAACCTCCGCTTCAAGGCTGAGGAGGGTACCTTTCTACATACAGTGTGGAGCTGCATGGCACTGCAGCGGTTCTGGCGTGGGGTGACCTCTAGCTTGGCCCGGGTACTAGACTGGGAAATCCCTTTGCACCCTAAACTGATCCTTCTCCATAGTACAGAGGAGATCGGTGGGAATAGATACAAGCAGCATCTCTTGTTTCTGAGACTGGAGCTGGCCACGCAGGACATCACCCAACATTGGAGGGTGGAGTCTCCACCCTCGGTGAATGGATGGAGAGGAGCCAGGAACATGTGCATGGGGATGGAGGTGGGGGTCTTCGAAGCAAGGGGTTGCCCTCAGAAACATAGGAACATTTGGAAGAGATGGGCAGATTTCCGTGGTATCCTGCTACCCCCTGCTTAATCTGCAGACACTGCTTTAGAAATAGAGATACAGACATATGGCTCAGGGAGAGGGTATAAGTCTCACAGTGTGGCAAGGTATGATATTATGGGTGTTGTTGCTGTCCGGGGTTCAGGGGGTGGTGTCCTTGTTATACTTGTTTAATGGGGAGTAGTCCTTTGGGTCCATTAAGGCCTGCTGCTTTGTAAATGATATCTCAATGTATTGGCCTTTCACGCCTGAATGTGCTAAAAAATGTCAATAACATTTGTTTATAAAATAAAAAAAATCTGCATTCCGCGGCCTCATGGCAGACAGAACTGAAATTTAGGGGAGACATCTGTGGGTCAAAGGGAGACCCTCTGAACCACCCCAAACTTCAAAGGCACACTACAGTATAACTATTGATGCCCGACTTCAGCAGGGCAGAGATACCCTTGTGCTGACTTGGGACAGAGAACCTGGAACTACGTGGTGCACACTGCCAGGTCAATCTATTGTGCACAATGAGGATTACTGCCATTGAAAGGGACTACATGCCCTTCCTGAATAGTGGCTGGCCTAGGCTGACTACCTGCTGCTGTGTGCCCCCCTGAAGTCTGCTCTGCAAGGGCTTGTTGGCTTGCCCCCTGTTATTTCGGAGGACTCAGGGACATCGAAGATCTCCTATGAGGGACCCACACTGTTTATTTGTGACACCTGGAGAGCAGTGCCCTCTTAAGTGCCCACATAGTTTGCTGGATCCCAACTGGTAGCGCAGTGTGAGCGTGTGACTAAGAATTGTGCCTGAAGATTGGATTCCTAGGTGCGGAGCCCCAGAAATCGTGCCTGTAGCTAAAGCATGCGGCTGCTGCATCGTGGGGACCTCAGCACGCATAAGAGTCTTGTTGGTGGTGAGTGGATTCACCGGTTGCGGGATATAGTGTGGACCACTTCGTGTATCATGCTGCATCTCTCTGGTGCAACACGCCAACTGCATGCTCATTGCATTGGGTGTCTGATTCACTGTTACCCCCCCCTCCCCCGGAGGCAGGGGCGTAACTGTAGTAGTACCTCATGAAGCATTGCTGAACTTGCACCTGTGTATGTGACCAGAATTGCCTGTTGCGATCATTATCACCACGCGCCAGGCGTGCCTCATTTCAAGGGAGATGTGAAATTTGCAACTCTTCGTTGTGTGTGACCGGAATGGTCTGGTGCGACCTGTATCAACATGCACCAGACGTTGTGCCTGGATGCGACTGACTGACATGTACCCAAGTGTGTCAAGAGACAGAGTGACCCCTTTGTGCTTCGCACAACTGGGATGGTGCCAGCAGTGGCAGCTGCTACTTAAAGGCTGTGGGGGGGGGGGGAAACAATCACTTACCTGCAGTTCAGTCGCTGTCTCTCGGTACTCTTCGGCTCTTCAGTCGACTACAGGACTCCAGGAGCAGGGGGCAGGAAGCAGAAAGCACACAAGCTCCCCATGCCAATTAGAGTTGTAATTGGTCTGAGCGCCGTGGTTCGGTGCTCAGAAAGGGACTGGGAAGCTGTGCATGCTCTCCACCCAGGCTGTACAATACAGCCTGGTGGAGAACAAGCAAAGTGTGAATGACTGTTTGGCCGACCCATGACGGCCGGCCAAACCACTGAGCGCACTAAAGAGAGTGCTCACCACTCCTCCCCAGCTCCTCTGACAGCCCAGCCCTGCCCCTAACCAGCTGAACCACGATGGAAAAATAAAATGATAATAACAATGCGTTATCTTTTTATTTTTATTTTTTGACCTGCTAACAGAGCAGTGGGGCGATGCTCCTCCGCCTTAGCGGAGAAGCCGCTGCTAGGTGCTAGAGGGCCCTTGTGGAATCCTTTGGTGTGATCAACTATTGCCCTCAGCCTGCTTCAGCTCCGCAGCCTGTGGATGAACTTCCTGAGGGGTGGCCAATCCCCATTTGATGACTGCCTCCTAATTAGTCCTGCCACCTACCCCCTCCTGGGTGGGAGGTGGAGGGTGCAGAGGAGAATGAGTCATCTCCAATCTGTGAGAGTAGGGTAGTCTATGTGAGTTGGAGGGAGGCTTGGAGTCACAGGGTCTGCATTGTTTTATCAATTGACCTGCTGGGTATCAGTGCACCAAATTAGAGTGCTGAGTGCATATGTTTGCTAGTCTGTTCTGTACGGAACTGCCGGATACCAGTTGCACTGCATATTGGTGCGGAGTGCGTGCGTGTGTGTGTGTGTGTGTGTGTGTGGGAGTGATATTCTGCGGACCGCCTGTGATTCACGACAATGGCTGGCCGTGTTACCTTACACCTGATGTCATTTTAACACGGTTGGGCCTAGAACTGCTAGTAATCATTCCAAGTGCGATTTATGCCCAGAAATACATGATGTTCATGTTGTGTTGATAGTGTGTCTTGAATACAAATTTTATTTACATACATCCTGTGTGAAGTCTCTTTTGTGACACTCAGTTTATTTATCGTGAGTGCTGTGCCTCTGCGATAAGCCTGACTGCTCAGTGCCAAGCTACCCAAGGGTGAGTGCAGGTTATACAGTGTGTGTAATGAAATGCTCCTGATGGGAGTGGTAGGTTCTGCCTGGCTGGGGCATTGTCTCAGCCAACCAGAAAGTGGCAGTTCCAACCATGTAGGAAAGCTATAACATGACATAGAAGAATACTTGGTCTTAATGTACAGATGAAATAGAAAGTTGACTTATCAATGAAATCCAGAATCACATACTCTATGTAAAAGTTATCAGAGGAGAGCTTGTCATTATTGCTATTATGATGGTATGGAAGCATAGGGCATTGTACAGCACTCCGCTGCCTTTTGGCTAGATTCACACTACAGAAATATCATATGTATTCGCATACAAAAAAAGCCCTTTGCTGGCATGTTTACTTCTAGGAAACACTAGAAAAAGAATGGATGAATTGCGGACTACCTCTTTACCTCAAAATTTGAGATTTTAGACCCTGTCCTGGTTGCAGTGCATAGTTTTTAAGGATTGAACACACTCCTTAAGAGAATACTTTAAGTAATCCTTCACGTGGGTGAAGTTGGCACTCTGCATGTTTTGATGAGCAACTGAAGCCGTATGTATTTGTAAGCGGTTTCTTGTTTGCATCCTCAAGTAGATATTATGTGGATACACATGTTGAACATTGTTAATATGTTGCGGAGGATCATCTGCCCAAAGGCTGTCATTTTGGTGCATTTACCTCTGTAACATATCCTAAAATTTTGTTTGATGTTATGAAAAAAAGCTGATAATGCCAGACTTACTCCTTCCATTTCGTGTGCAGAAGACACTATGATGATACTGGGGGTAGAATTAGGCAGACAGCACAGTATTGTGACTACCAGAGTTGCGAATTTGATTTTAATATGTCTGTTGTAAAGGGTAAAGGCTTTAATCAATTGGTGCGGGTCAAATTAAGAAAGCGACAAACAATCATGAAATCTTACTTATTTAGGTCACTTCACTGGCTTCTGAGAAGGTGATAATCTTCTCCCAACAGCTACACTACTCTCGCAGACGCTTGTTCATCAGCTAAGGAGGTGGTGGATTCTCAGGAGATGTTTGTTCCCCAGCTGGTACCTCCATGGTAGGGTTCACATGTAATACTACTGGAGCTATCAATACTGAAAGATCTTTATTTTGGCCAGGGGGTTCCTAAATTAAGACTTTCATGACTTATGCATTCATTGGCGCCATGGAATTTTAGTTAAAATCTGTGGAAGAATAGTTGCTCAATAAGGACCATTATTGTGCCGGCTTGCTTTAATTCTGCAACTGGTGCTATGTAAAGCGCTCTGATAACCGATTCGGGTCAAGTTTGCGCTATATAAAACTCTGCAAAAATAAATAACTAAATAAATAAATAAAAATATTTTAAAAAATCCGCTATCTTGGTAGAATCCACGCATTGCAGATCATTGATGGTCACACAAACCTTTATGCCCGATAATGAGTCCTGAACTTCTTCTTTTCCATTCAAATCTGACCACTCTAGAGGCCGGTAGGATTCTGTGTTACAGGTTTTCTTGCATGGGCCTTAATTCCATGAGCATTTGGGCATGCGCTATAAACCGGTCAGTGAAAGATGGAAGTCTGCTTTAACGCCCTACTATCCTGAAATGTCCACAGGAGGTGAAGGAGCGACTCAGGGACAAAAGAAAAAACAAATCATATTGCTGATGCTCACGTTTACGCAAAGGGGTAGAATGTCAAATCAAATGCCTCTGCCTGAAGCAGAACTGAAGAGCAGATTAGTAATTGGAATCAGGGAAAAGAAACAACCCTATTCAAACTGACCCAGAACTAAGGTCTTTAGTGTCAGACGGAAGGAAGTCCAACACTGACATGGTACAGAGGGGCAACGGGCTAAGGCCTGGGAACCCCCTCTAAATTGCTCCTTTTCGCTTCTCATAATAGACTTTTTATAAGACAATGTAGTTCAGTTGTGTCCTCATCAGCAGGCATCTATGAATGTATGCGAAATAGACCCGGTTGCCCTTTTCTTGGAATCTTGTAGCCATGCTCTCTTTGTACTGTGGCACCGAAAAT
Source organism: Triturus cristatus (assembly GCF_964204655.1). Classification (NCBI taxonomy): domain Eukaryota; kingdom Metazoa; phylum Chordata; class Amphibia; order Caudata; family Salamandridae; genus Triturus; species Triturus cristatus. The sequence continues at coordinate 506,129,883 of NC_140582.1, forward strand.
AGATCTCTCAGAAAAGCACCTCATCCTTGTGGATTCAGAAATGTAATTGACAGGTCATGTGTGCAGAGGATGAAGGGCTGAGAGTGCAGGAAAGTTGTACATGTACAGTAGGCTTCACTGGTTAGAGTTTTGGACCATTCTTAGATATACCTATAAATACATTAATTGAAAAAAATAATTTAAGTGGGGGTTGAGGCTGTATTGTAGGGATGTCCTGTAGCTATTGACTTCACTCAAAAACGTAGACCCATAGTGAAGCACAGTCGAAGAACCTATTTCAAAAGCGAACCCCCCAAAAATTGGCTAAGCACTCACTACCTTGGAAATGAGGTAGCAACCTCAGTTCATTTAGTCAGTTACCTGATGCTGAGACACACCAGGGATTTAGCAAACGGAAATCGGATTGGTTTTCCAACAGCATTTGTGAGACTGGTCCTGGGCATGAAATTACTATGTAAAAACACAAACATATCTCGTATGTAGAAAAACGCCCCCATCAAGAGCATTTGGTTGGAATATTACGCAAGAATAGGTTGATGTACACATACATGCAAGCCACGTTCACTAGAATGATTTTAGAATCATCTTGACTAGAATGTCCTTCACCAGCAGTGGCCACTGCAAAGTGCTGTGGTATTGTAACAGTAGGAGACAGGTAAAGTAACCATGTTTAACTTGATGTTTTAGCTGTATTACTGCTGATTAAAAACTTATGTCATGACTTCTGTCCATTCACTATCATGGTTTTGGACAACACTCCTTTTCAATCTCTCATTTCATGTAAAATGTCCCTATCTTCTACCTTTCCAAGTCTATGGTTTTGTCTCCTAATGGAGAAGTATCAGATCGATCTTTCTTAAATACAAGCCTCATTCACTTTTACAAGTTTCAATTATTTATTCATGGATTGTGGTGGAGAATGTGAGAGGTAACTTTGTAACATGAGACCTGTCAATGAACTGTCACATAAAAAACGATTATTTCTTCCCCACAGATCTCAGAATGTTATGGAATGTGCCCAAGTAGTTTGATCCCCTACATTGCTATGAATCTTTTTTTTTTGTTGCTAACAGTGTTTATTTGTAGCTATATTATCAATATTACAACTTTTAAAAATGTCTTCAGATGGAATCACCACGACAGCAGGCTAGTATTGTTGCGCGAGTATGCACAAGAAATGTAGTATTCTGTTGAATAAAAATATTTTTTTCATTCAATGAGGGGTGAAGGATTTGTTTGCCAAAACTGCGATGCGAATGTGGACTTCTGTTGAACCGTCAGTCAAAAATTAGATCTGCTCCGGGAGTTAATGTTTGCTGGATTATTAAAATTGAAAATTTTATGAAGAGAAGTGTCTGAAAAAGCCTTTATACCAGTGGCGGCTGGTGACATTTGAAAGTGGTAGGGCGTACAATTACTGCTGTACTGCACTGCCACGACCGAGTGTAGCAAACAACCTCGAACAACCTACGGGGGGGAGGAGGGGGGGGGGGGGTGGATCTCCTCCTGGGAAAATTTTGAAAAAAGAGTGGATAAATGGTGCATTTTCAAGCAAATTGGAGAAAGGAGGAAGGTTAAAGCATTACAATTGAATTATTTATCATTTAAGAAATTGCCAATATTTAAGAGCTATAGAGGACAATCTTTGCATATGCTGATGTTATTTTCCCATATTAACTTTTGAATACACTGATACACTTGCAATGGTTTTAACTAGTGAAACGTACAAACAAAACAGGCATCACGCAGAGAGAATGTTGTGGTAAAACAGATATCAGATAATTAACGTAATTTATAGTGCAGAGATAAAACAGATCTTTGTATTAGTATTTTGAAAATGAGTTTAAGTCGACCATCCAATTCATAAATCATTTAAACTGAGGAGTGAGTGGTGTGTGTGTGGGTGCGTGTGCGTATACATTTATAGTAAAGGATGCACGGCCACGAGGCGTCTATGTCTACAGTTCACTCCGATTTCCTTTCTCGATGTTACCTTTTGTGAACTATCACTAGAGAAATCGCTGATGATTTCATATATGACATCATCAGGGGAAATATTTTGAATAATGAAATGCACAACACGATAAACAGAACACTGTGCACTCACCCAGCACTGCATAGATATGCCACATATTTGGGTAACATGTTAACAACACATGCGTGCCAATTAGAATCTGAGTTGCATATGCACACCACCAAACAGCACACATTAGACAGACCATCACAAACATGCCCAAAACAGCACAACAATGCCACCTGGGTGGGCATCTCAATGTTCACAACTGCACGCCCACCATGATATGCCACTTAACCTCGGACAATATCAGACATTAGGAGAGATTGGTTCTTGATTCCACCTCATGCTTCTTTCCCCTCCCCCGAACTTTCTGCCTCTTGCCACTTTTCATTTCTGCTTGCTCCATTTTGTTTGCTATATGTCGGTGTTTTTTTATACCATGTAGAGATTAAAACACAGAAAAATGTGATCCCGCAGTAGGCCCTACGAGATCCCCTGTTTGACACTGCCAGGGTTTTATATATTTGTTCAGTACTACATTTACGGAAATGCCTGCTAAAAAAAAGTTATTTTGCACTGTCTGCGCGGTGGCAGCAGAACTGCTGCTCTGCACCAGGACAAATCCCTTTCATTACATGACAAAAAAAAATACATCTAGTATTTGCTCTAGAGCGAGTGAAAAGTAAAGTTCTGACTCAACCGCAAATGTCATAAAAAAATGCAACAAAGCGCGCCATTGTGTTCACTGCTACGAATTTCACATTTACTAATTACACAGCATCTTCCAAGCATACCGTCCTTCACAGGTTCATAAAATAAGAGGGCCGAGCTATGAAAGATAACAGATACTGGAGGAATTCGGGAACAGTGGGGTTCTGCCAATTGCAGCCACGGCCGGCATGACGGGCGGGTGGTGGGGTTGGGGGGAGGTGTAAATGGGGTCGGGTCGTCGAGGAAGGGGATCGGGGGGAGGCGGGAGGGGTATAATAAAAAAAATATATAAATTAAAACTTACCGTCCTGCGCCACATCAGCTTCCCGCCGTCCTGCATTTTTCCAATTCCTGAAGCTCGATGATCGTCACTAGGAAAGGAAGCCTCCTTCGCCAATCACAACGCTGAGGCGCATCGAAGAGCGCCCCACAGCCAGGCCAATTTCTCCACATAGAGAACAAGGGAGAATGGGCGTGCCTGCTCAAGGGCAGGGGGGAGTGGCTTGCCTACTGTTCTGCATACGGACTGTTTGGTCGGCCCAGGGCCGACCAAACAGTCCCTATGCACAACAGTGGGCAAGCCACTCCCCCCTGCCCTCGAGCAGGCACGCCCACCCCCAACTAGGCACTTCTGCTTTCTCGCAGTGCGAGAAGCAGAAACATAAATGGTAGTTATTGCCATTTATGTTTCTGCCTTCTCGCACTGCGAGAAAGCAGTGGGGCGACGCCCCCACGCCCCAATGGGGGAGCCGCCACTGCTTTATACATTCTGAATAAAAAATATTCCAACATTTTTATGTCACCTCGATGCACACGTCAAATGCATTATCAGGTATCATTAGCAAGTTGTAGACACTGCACCCCGATCAATGTGTATCAAGTAGCTCGACAATGACTAAATTATTTTAAAAATCCAAAATCTTGAGTCTTGTTTCTAAATTCTGCACCCGGAGGGCCATATGACACTTACCCAGAGTTAGGGATTTGTGGGTGGAACAGAATATGATCGCCACGGTGTCAGCTGGTGTGAAACCAGAGCTTTTCCTAAAAAACAGGATACATAAGATAAGTATCATGATAAATAAAAAAAAAGCTGTAAACATCATTAGCTTAAAACAATCCATGAAATGCAAGTAATTGTTTTCCAAATATTAGTGCCATTAACAAAATACAGACAAAACTATAGGTTTAAATATACTAGTTTCTAACCCAGCACGATTGGAGCAATTTATCAATTTTGAAAGTTAGGCGTGAATGTAATATAGAACTGCGCAAGGGTAAGTATCAACAAGTATATTTCCTGCAGAGTTAATGAGTGAAACCACAGAAAACGAGTTCTGGGTTTCACCCTGGTTGATATTTTTCCATCTAAAATGTTATGTTGGGTATGGCCCCAAGTTCCATTTTTACCCTTGAAAAGTCCTCGTGGAAAACAAAAGAAGGGAATTGTGAGATGTGTCAGGGGCAGAAGGTGGTGGGAAGTGCCGGCAGTAGCAGCGCCCCTTTCCCCACTTCTCTCGGGTCAGGAGAGGCCCTGGGGCCCAGCATGTTAGAAGACCCCCTGCTTTTGAATGTCTTTAACAACGTATCCTGCGCCCCACTGCCTGGCACTTGGTCAACTACTACCATCGTCCCAATTTTTAAAAAGGGTGACCGCTCCCAGCCCAGCTGTTACAGACCAATCTCCCTGATTGATAACACTCTCACAATCTTAGGGAGGGTCTTGTATAACAAGGTCAAAACTTGGTCCGAAAACAATTTTATCTTACAACCTTGTCAAATGGGCTTTAGGAGCAGTGTGGGCACGATCGAGCAATGCCTTAAGTTACTAATAGGGAAATACACCATTGTAAAGAAGTCACCCATCTACCTGGCCTTTATGGATGACCTCAGCCTTTGACTATGTAAACCTGTCACGGCTGTGGTCAACTCTCTTAGACTACGGGTTAGGCAAGGCTCTGGCACACTTCTTAGCACACCTTCAGGACCTGAGAGACCAAGTCAGGATTAACACCGGGGCAAGGTCTCTAATGACATCAATGTAGGCAGAGGAGTCAGGCAGAGGTGTGTTTTGGCTCCCTTGCTTTTTATCATATATATCAACACTCTACATAAAACATTGATTGAGTTAACCAGTGAAGTCCCCAGAGTTAACGGTAATTTACTCCCCGCACTATTATACGCCGACGATGCAGGTTTAATGGGCCGCACCCCCAATGCCCTACACGTTTTAGTACGGTTTTCATTGATTTTATGGCCACCCTAGATTTATGCACCAATTAAAAAAAATCTTTTATAATAGCTTGTGGACCAAGGAAGCGCTTTTTAAATTTCATCTCTGTGGGCAACCGGAGTTCAAAAGGGACTAGCACTTCCTGTATTTGGGGCTCGTTTTTGCTGCTAATGGTTCCTGGTCTGACCACATGGCCTTCTGTAGGAACAAGTCTACCAAAGCCATGGCCTCTTTTTGCTGGGTACAAGGCAGCTCTTCACCTTTGTGCTCTTGCTTGTTGTATTCCATGCAATATCCCAACCTCTGCCAATGCTGCTCACCTCTACTTAGCCAATGTCTCTGCCCGACGCCTCCATTACACCAACTGCTTTGAGGCTCCATCTCCCCCAGCTTTGCGGTGTGAGTATGAGATCTGAAAAAGCGGCCTTTTCTGGGCCCCATCGTCCAGGCTGCAGGTGCCGGTGTGGCGGGACAGGTCTGGAATGTCCATAGCGACCTTCCCACGATGACTGGAATGCACTGTGGCCAGACTGCTTGGAGTAGGCCAAGGCCCCCTCATCTTCAGCCACCTCCTCAATGACCGTGCGGTTCACCACCTGGATCTGCGTCTTCTCAGTCAGCACCTTATCAGGGGTGCATTCCGGACCACACCAATCAATTTCCACCAGCGACAAAGCTGTGCACTGCTTGCACCTGTCACCTTTTAGACCGTGCCTGCGACAATGCCCCTCTTTCTTGATTAGGCCCATTGAACCAAAAGGAGTAGTTTCTTTTCTGTAACTCCAGTTCTGTAGTAGGGGTATCTCTGTTATAGTCATAATCTAGTGAATAGTCCCGCCCATGTGCGCGGACCCCGGAGCAATAAAAAATAATCTCTAAAAGGTGACAAATCATGCAGACCTGCATACACCTTTAAGAGAGAATTTAATTTAAAGACAGATAATGCAGCCTATACCCACAGGCTACACTGTCCAGTACTTCAACTAGAATTCCACCAAAATCCACAAACAGCACTGCCTGTCCAGTTTTTCTCCCCATAGGAAAAAACCCTGCCTCTACCAGCAAAAGCCACTGGAATGATAGAGAGGAAGGAGTGGACAGACAAGCCCCATAGGCTGCCATTATGTGGCTTGGAACAGGATACTGTGCCTTTAAGAAAACTTTCCAGTTTTCCAGAACTTTCCCCAGTATCCCAGAATGCCCAGCAGGTCCCATTTACTTTCAGTTCTTTTTGAAGGCGTAGCACGCCAGACCTGTAGCATTCTCCATATGAATAAGTATATCTCTCCACCGGGGAGGAGGGCGGGCGCTTATGACTATAACAGAGATACCCCTACTACAGAACTGGAGTTACAGAAAAGAAACTACTCCTTCTGTAGTAGGGGATCTCTGTGTATAGTCATAATCTAGTGAATAGAATGGCAAGCCCATCCCCACACAACAAAAGCGGTGGAGAACACATAAGACACAACCACTACTGTGCGAACAAATTTCGCAGCGAAGCCTGCCCAACCTGAGCATCTGCCCTGGCATCCGAGTCCAGACAGTAATGCGCAGCAAAGGTATGGACCGACTTCCAAGTGGCCGCCTTACAGATTTCCGCAATTGGAACATTACGCAGCAAAGCCGTCGTGGCAGCTTTGCCCCTGGTGGAATGAGCCTTAGGTTTACCCCCTAAGGTCTTATTAGCCTTTTGATAACACAACTGTATGCAGGACACAATCCACCGAGAGATGGACTGCTTAGAGGTCGCAAGACCAGTCCTGACTGAGCCATAATTAACAAACAATTGGTCAGACCTACGAATATCCTTGGTCTTATCCAGATAAAATTTCAACACCCTACGGACATCCAGGGAATGGAGAGCCCTTTCCGCTGGTGAAGAGGGATTCTGAAAGAACGTAGGTAAAGTTATGGTCTGATTGACATGAAAGTCAGAGATAACCTTAGGAAGGAACTTAGGGTGAGTACGCATCACAACCTTAGCAGCATGAAACACAGTATAAGGTTCTTGACAACATAATGCCTGAAGTTCACTCACCCTGCGGGCCGATGTAATGGCCACTAGGAACGCCGCCTTCCAGGATAGGTGCTGCAATGAAGCCTTGTGAATAGGTTCAAAAGGCTCTCTCATCAGTCTGGACAGCACCACATTCAAGTCCCAAGAAGGCGAGGGAAGTCTGACAGGAGGGAACACCTTCTTCAAGCCTTCCAAAAAATCCCTGACCACAGGAATCTGAAAGAAGGACGTCTGTGAAGGGCACTTCCTGTAAGCAGTCAAAGCAGCCAGATGAACCTTAATGGAATGGAAATTAAGGCCAGACTGCGCCAGATGCAAAAGGTATGGAAGGATGACATCTTCCTTACATGTTGTCGGATCAAAGTTCTTGGACTTACACCAGATACAGAACCTCTTCCACTTGTAAGCATAGGATGTCCTAGTGGAAGGTCGCTTAGACTCCTTCAGAATGTCCATACAATCGTCTGGTAGATTCAGATGACCGTATTGCACTATTTCAGGAGCCATGCCGCCAAACTCAAAGACGAGAGGTTGGGGTGCACCATCCGCCCCCCGAACTTCGTGAGAAGGTCCGGCCTGCACGGCAACCGCATGTGAGGAAGGAGAGACCTGTGAAGAAGGTCCGTGAACCACCACTGCCTGGGCCACTCCGGGGCGATCAGGATCATCCGCGCCCTGGACTGGGACAGCTTGATGAGCACCGCCGGAATCAGGGGAATGGGTGGAAAAGCGTACAGAAAGCTGTTCGACCAATCGATCCATAGCGCATTCCCCAGCGTCCCCCGCTGGTAGTACCTGGATGCGAAGTCTCGGCATTTGCTGTTTTCGGCGGTGGCGAACAGATCTACGTCTGGAGTCCCCCACCTTGCGAAGACTTCTCCTAGTACTTCGTCGTTTATGACCCATTCGTGGTTTTCCTGAATCAGCCTGCTCAAGGCGTCTGCCTGAGCATTCTGCACCCCTGGCAGATGTGTGGCCGTGATCGTCAATCCTCGGGCCAGCAGCCAGCGCCAGATCGCCTGCGCCTCCTGCGACAGAGTGCGCGATCTCGACCCCCCCTGCTTGTTGAGGTAATACATCGTGGTTGTATTGTCCGTCTGTATCAGCAGCGAGTTGGTCTGGAAGGACGGAAGGAAAGCCTTCAGTGCCAGGAAGACAGCTCTGAGTTCCAGGAAATTGATGTGGTACGTCGATTCCAAAGGAGACCACTTCCCCTGAATCTGCAGGTCCCCGGAATGCGCACCCCAGCCCTGGAGAGAAGCATCCGTCACCACATTCGTCGTGGGAATGTCCTTGTGGAAGGGAACCCCCTTGAGGAGGTTTTCCGCCGAACACCACCACTTCAGAGACTGACGAGCATGTAGAGACAGTCGGATCTTGTCGTCCCAAGAGCCTGTCTTCTGATCCCACTGATCCTCCAAGCACTCCTGCAGTGGTCGCATCTGTAGACGTGCGTGCGGAGTGAGGAAGATACAGGAGGCCATCGATCCCAGCAGAGACGACACCTTCCTCACAGTCGTCGATGGAGCAGTCCTGAGGTCCTGAGCCTTCCGAAGGAGTGATAACCGTCTCTCCTCCGAAGGAGACACGCTTGCTGACCGCGTATCTATGGAGGCCCCCAGGTACTGTATGCACTGTACCGGAGATGGGACCGATTTGGACATGTTGACGTGTAACCCCAGCTTGTTCAAGAGCTCGCACGTCCAACGGAAGTGTTCTTGCGCTTCCTCGAAGGATGACGCCTTGATCAGCCAATCGTCCAGATACGGGTAGACAAACACCTTGTTCCTCCGCAGGTGTGCCGCCACCACCGCCATGCACTTCGAAAAAGTCCTGGGAGCAGACTTTAGCCCGAATGGCAGTACTGTGTATTGATAGTGATTGGCGCCGACTTGGAATCGCAGGAACTTCCTGTGCTTCTGTGCTATGGGCACATGGAAGTACGCATCCTGTAGATCTATGGCACAGAGCCAGTCTCCCCGTTGCAGCTGAGGGTAAATCTGGTGCAACGATAGCATGCGAAACTTTTCTCTGCGAATCCACTTGTTTGCTTGTCGCAAATCCAGAATGGGCCTGAACTCGTTCTTGTCCTTCTTGCGAGCGAGGAAGAACCGAGAGTACAGACCTCTTCCCCTTTGAGACAAAGATACTTCTTCTACCGCCTTTTTTCTCAACAAGATGTCTGCCTCCGCCTGGAGCTCCCTCAGCTGGAAGCGAGAGCTGACCGGCGGAATCGCTGGAGGCGGGCTGATGAACCGAAGACTGTATCCATTGCAAACAATATTCAGCACCCACTTGTCCTGAGTAATTTTTCTCCACTCTGCCGGAAAAAATCGAATGCTTCCCCCCACTGGAGTGGGTAACGGTTGAGGGGGAAGTAACAGCTCAGGGCCGAGACCCGGCCGGGCCCCTGTTTGTGGTAGTAGCCTGCTGGCCACCTCTGCCCCTCTGGCGCTTCTGGAAGGGCTTGCGGAACTGCTGCTGTTGTGGCTGCTGCTGTCCCGAGCCCTGCCCACGCCCTCGGCCCGACGACCCGAACCTCCTCTGGAACGGTCGTTTCTTTTTCTCGGCCTTCTCTAACCCGACGGCCGTCAGGGTTTCCGCTTCAGCCTTCATGCGGGCCATTTCATCGTCCGCATGCTTCCCGAACAGGGTCTCCCCCGAGAAGGGCAAGTTGGCCACTCTCTGCTGCGCCTCCGGCTTGAGGGACGTCAGGCGCAACCAGGAATGCCGCCGCTGGTGGACGCCATGACAGTAGGCGTGGGCGGCCAATAGCGATATATCCGCTGCTGCGCTGATCGTTTGGTTAGAAACCAGCATGCCTTCGCGCACCGTCTCCAAGAAGTCCTCCTTCTTGTCTCGTGGCAGGAGGTCCGCATATTGCTGCAGGGATTCCCACAGGGCCCAGTCGTAACGGCCCAACAACGCCCCTGCACTCGCCGCCTTCATCGTGGTGGCAGCGGTACCACACACCTTCCTGCCCACAGAGTCCAGCCAGCGGCTTTCCTTGTCCGGTGGCACCGTGGAGGCCGGGGCGGTCGTATGTTGTTTTCTCGCCGCCGTCACGATAACCGAATCCGGTTTCGGGTCCCCTCTCAAGAATGACGGATCCGACTCCGGGGCCCTATATTTCTTCATGAGCCTGGACGGAGCGGCCTTCGCTGTTGCGGGAGTGAGGAACAGTTCCAAAGCTGGTTCCACCAGTCCAGGCACGAGAGGCAGGAGGGGGCGAGACAAGTGTCTTTTATGAAGCGTCTCAAATATCACGGACGTCGTGGGTGTTGGAACCGTCACCGTGATATTCAGCTTCGCAGCCCCTCGCAACAGCACCTCCTGGAATGAGACCAAGTCGTCCACCGGCGACACCCTAGTCCCCGGGGAGTCCGACAGCGTCGGGGAAAGGTCCCTGTCCGAGGAGCGCAACCTGGACCTATCCCTTCTGCGGCGTCGTCTAGAGTCTGACGAGGATCGCCCTCGGCTCCGCGATCGTCGCCTCCTGTGAGAGCGGGAGCGCGACCTCTTCGGCTTAGGCCTGTCCGCCGGTCTCGCTGGTCCAGGCGACCGTGGGCGTCGTGGCTTCGGGGTCCCTTGCGGCGGAGTCGGGTACCGTGGAAGGGAAACCGACCTCGGGGGGACCGGCGGCGGCACCGCAGGAGTGCTTGGCAGCAACAGAGGCCGGGGTGGCGGAGACAGAGTCCGCGGCCGCGGAGGAGGCGGTGGAGGAAGTGGAGACGGTGGTGGAGGAGGTGGCGGTGGTGGTGGTGGTGGCGGTGGAGGAGGCGGTGGCAGAGGTGGGAGAGGAGGAGGCGACGGAGACCTCTGAGGCGGGGTATACACCACTGAGTACACCGATCCCGGCGACTCTCTCTTCCTCGACGTCGACGTGTGCCTCGACGTCGACCTGCGCCTCGACGGCGATCTTCTCGGCGTCGATCTCCTCCTCGGCGTCGACTTATGTCTCGACGGCGACCTTCGCCTCGACGGCGACCTTCGCCTCGACGGCGACCTTCGCCTCGACGGCGACCTTCGCTTTCTCGACGTCGATCTCTTTCTCTTCATCGACGGCGAGCTGCGATCCCTCGACGCCGAACGCCGACGCCGGGTCTTCTCTCGACGCCGACCGCTGGACGCAGTCGAAGACGGCGTCGTCGCCGACGACGCCGATGTAGTCGACGGCGGCCTATTCAGGTCCCTCGACGCCGATCGTCGACGCCGTTTCTCCCCAGAGCCCTGGGGAGACGGCGAACAGACGGTGGTCATCCTCCTCGACGTCGCCGTCGACGCCCTCGACGTCGACGGGGAGCGGGAGCGTTTACTGGTCTTCCTGCCCCTGGGGAGCCCCCCAGAGGCCTCAGCATGGGCCAAATCAGCCCCTCCAGACCCACCTGGTGCCTTCAGTCTTCGCTCCTCCAGAGCTTGAAGCCTGCTCTTCATCCTGTCCCTCAGGGTTCTTGCTGAAAACGAGTGGCAGATGGTACAGCTTTCAGGCACGTGGGACTGGGGAAGGCAAGCTATGCACACCTCGTGTGGGTCAGTTTTAGCCTTCTTTCGACCACATTCCGGGCACTTGTCGAACAAGCCAGGCATGTTGACAGTACCAGCTATTAAACACAAGAAAAAGTGACAAAAATTGCCAAAATCTCAATGAAAACCTTGAAAAAGGTAGAGCTCAATGCTCCAGGGTCCTGCTAGCAGGAGCCGGAAAAAAGAACTGAAAGTAAATGGGACCTGCTGGGCATTCTGGGATACTGGGGAAAGTTCTGGAAAACTGGAAAGTTTTCTTAAAGGCACAGTATCCTGTTCCAAGCCACATAATGGCAGCCTATGGGGCTTGTCTGTCCACTCCTTCCTCTCTATCATTCCAGTGGCTTTTGCTGGTAGAGGCAGGGTTTTTTCCTATGGGGAGAAAAACTGGACAGGCAGTGCTGTTTGTGGATTTTGGTGGAATTCTAGTTGAAGTACTGGACAGTGTAGCCTGTGGGTATAGGCTGCATTATCTGTCTTTAAATTAAATGATCTCTTAAAGGTGTATGCAGGTCTGCATGATTTGTCACCTTTTAGAGATTATTTTTTATTGCTCCGGGGTCCGCGCACATGGGCGGGACTATTCACTAGATTATGACTATACACAGAGATCCCCTACTACAGAACTTCGTGGTCACTCACTGTCCTTTCCCTTGGCACGCTCTCGTGCCCTGTTGCTGCTGTGCCGTTTGTCTGCCACCCACAGGGGCTACTCCTGGTTGGCGGTAAAACAGTGAAAGAGCAGCTGTTGTGGACAGGTTGGTGGGGTGCAGGAGGGTTGATGAGGGGTTATGTTTGTCTCCAATTAGTTTCATGACACTTCGCCAGTCAGTGGATGTAGGCGAAGGTATACAAAAACCAAAAAAAAGTAATACAATATATGAAAGTAAATATAAATGAGAAAAAAAAGAAGGGAAGAGGTAGGAAGGGTGAGGAAATGGACAAACTGGATAAGAAGGAAAGAACATAAAGGAAGAGCACAGAATGACAAAGAAAAAATGACAAATTACAGCAAAGACAGAATGAAAAGAAAGGAGATGCAAAAAGAAATGAAACATTTGTGAAGAATAGAATTATGGAAAGAGGGGGAGGAAGGAGATATTGAGAAGGAAGACTGAAGGAGAGAGGAAAGTTCAGTGTCACGAGAGAATAGGAGGGCAGAAATAGACGGGAGGGACAGAAAGAAAAGATGGGCTATGGAGGGAAAAGGGGGAAAAGAAAAAGTAAAGGAAGATAAGTGAGGCACGTGGAAGTGAGAAAATAGAGTAAAGAAAATGAGTGGGAGAAAGGTAGCAAGGAGCGGAAAAAGTGAAATTAATAAGGAACAAAAGATAGGAAGGAAATAACGTGCAAAAAGATACTGTGAGGGGAAAAGGGACCGAAATATAGACGCAGGAGAGAACAGGAAGGAGGAGATGGGACATTGAAACGCGGAGAAGCTATTGATTTGAAAGAGTGAAGATGGGGAAATAGAGGATTAAAGTGTGTTTGGGATAGAAAGAAGGGTATGGCTAGATAAAAGAGAGGATGTGGGAGGGGGTTGGGAGTGAAGAGAGGGGAAGAGAAAGATGAGAAGGTACAGATTACCATGAAAAAGAGAAGGTAATGCTAGAAAGGAAGGAACTATACAAGGATGAGTGAGAAGGCTAAGAGTCAAGTGGAAGTTAATAGGAAGGTGAGAGTGAAAGTGAGGGAGAAATGGGAGGCGAGAGGGATGGAGATGGGGAAGACAGAGATAAAATTAACAGAATGAGCAACTCAGAGACCTCTCACCTGAAGCGTAGCTGTCATTAGTCTGCCCAGATATACAAAGAAAATATGGTATTCCAATTCCAGTTGTATTTTTTAATACTTAACCAGGAGCGCATTGGGGATGGGGGAGCATTTTCCTTTCTTGCAATAGGTCGCAGGATCCTCTTGTTATATCATAGACTAGGACATCACAACCTGTATACAATCAATCAGTTTGCACACTGTGGTTGAGGGCAAAGCAGTTAATATCTGCCAGACAGATTTGTGTTCTATAACAACAATGCATAGAACCGACGCACGGTGATGCAACTCGACACAGGACAACGCATTGCAGCCCTTGAAGTACCTCATCGGAACTTATGTAGTGCGATGCAACTCGAGCAAGACCTTGCATCACAACCCTCGCACATCTTAACCCCTTCGATGCTCATGACGAGCTGGACTCGTCATGACACCCAGTGGTCGTGTGCTCATGACGAGTCCAGCTCGTCATGAAACATCGCGTGGAAAATCCCTCTGGTGCGGGCACCAGAGGGATTCCCTTTATGATAAAAGAGCCTCGGGAGCTGGGGAACAGCTACCCCAGCTCCGAGGCCCCCCCCGGTTTCCCTGAAATGATGTCCGGCGCGCAAATCGCGCGGACGTCATTTCAGTGAAACCGAAACTGAAATGAGCCAAGAGCCTCATTTCAGTTTCAGTTTCTACGTGCTCAGGGGGCTATCTCAGGAGAGGTATCGTTGGAAAGGGGAGGGATCCACCCACTAGGCATCACGGAGGGGGGAGCGGCCCCTTGGGCAAGGGCCTTTGCTCCCCCCATAATTATTTTGGCACCATTAGTCTTTCTGCCCCCCCGGGGGGTAGATGGGGGCAGTAGCCCCCAATCTGCACCCCCGGGGAGGTAGAAAGCCCACTAGACACCAGGGATTTTGTTATGGGGTATTGATTAGGGGTGGGGGCTGCCCAAAACGGGCATGCTGATGCCCCCATCCCCGGGGCACAAAATGAGTCTTTCAGCCCCCCCGGGGGGCAGAAAGCTCACTGAACGCCAGGGATTTTGTTTTTGCACCATTTCTTTTTAGAGTGGGGGCTGCCCGAAACAGGCACGCCAATGCCCCCACCACCACTACAGCCTTTCTGCCCCCCCGGGGGGTAGATGGGGGGCAGTAGCCCCCATCTGCCCCCCCGGGGGGTAGAAAGCCCACTAGACACCAGGGATTTTCTTATGGGGTATTTATTAGGGGTGGGCTGCCCAAAACAGGCGAGCCGATGCCCCCACCCCCTGGCCAAAAAAGTACAGTCTTTCTGCCACCCCTGGGGGGCAGATGGGGCAGTAGCCCCCAATCTGCGCCCCCGGGGTGCAGAAAGCCCACTAGACGCCAGGGATTTTGTTTTTGCACCATTTTATTTTTGGGTGGGGGCTGACCGAAATGGGCGCGCCAATGCCCCCACCGCCCCACCATTACAGCTTTTCTGCCCCCCCGGTGGGTAAATAGCCCAATAGACGCCAGGGTTAGTTTGGGGCAAATTTGAATTAGGGTGGGGGCTGGCCAAAATGGGCATGCCCATGCCCCCACCCCCTCTCCCACAAAAATGACAGCCTTCCTGCCCCCCGGAGGACAGATGGAGGCATTAGCTCCCAATATGCCCCCCAGGGGTCAAAAAGCCCAGTAGACGCCAGGGATTTTTTGGGCAAATTTTAATTAGGGTGGGGGCATTGGCATGCCTGTTGTGGGCAGCCCCCACCCTAATTAAAATTTTCCCAAAAATCTCCCTGGCGTCTAGTGGACTTTTAGCCCCCCTGGGGGGCAGATGGGGCATTTGCCCCAATCTGTTCCGCCGGGGGGGGGGGGGGGGGGAGGCAAAAAATCCCTCCAGACGGCAGGTTTTTTTGGGAGCAAATTTTAATTAGGGTGGGGGCAGCCCAAAACGGGCATGCCCATGCCTCCTCCCCCGCAAAAATGACAGCCTTCCTGCCCCCCCCCAGGGGCAGATGGGGCAGTAACCCCCAATCTGCCCCTCGGGGGACAAAAAGCCCATTAGACGCCAGGGATTTGTTATGGACACCTTTTTATTAGGGTGGGGGCATTGGCATGCCCGTTTTTGGCAACCCCCACCCTAAGTAAAATTTGCTCAAAAAAATCCCTGGTGTCCAGTAGGCTTTCTGCCCCCCCTGGGGGGCAGATGGGGACATTAGCCCCAATCTGCACCCCCGGTGCAAAAAGCTCACTAGTTGCCAGGGATTTTTTTTGGGCAAATTTGAATTAGGGTGGGGGCTGCCCAAAACAGGCATGTCCATGCCCCCACCCCCTCCCCCACAAAAATTGCAGCCTTCCTGCCCCCTTTGGGGAGCAGATGGGGCAGTAGCCACCAATCTGCCCACCCCGGGGGCAGCGGCAAAAAGCCCACTAGACGCCAGGGATTTTTTGGTGAAATTATTTATTAGGGTGGGGGCATTGGCATGCCCGTTTTTGGCAAATCCCACCCTAGCGCAACGGGACACACCACATTTTCACAGTGAAAACTGACCCCTTTTTTGAAAAGTGCCTAGCTGTAGATTTTGAATCCTAGCTCTGCCGGCACCTAGGGAAACCTAGCAAACCTATACATTTTCGTAAACTAGACACCCAGGGGAATCCAAGATGGGATGACTTGACTGGCTCTCACCAGGTTCTGTTACCCAGAATCCCTTGCAAACATAAAAATATGTCCAAAAAACCACATTTTCTTCACATTTCTGTTGTGGAATGTTCTGGAATCTGCGTGGATCTCCACAATTCCACCCACCCCATGTTCACCAAAGCCTTCCGATAAAAATAGTGCCTCACTCGTGTGGGAGGCCCAAGTACCGGCGACAAGCAGGGGCCCAAAACGTAGTGTGGCAACATCAAAATTGCCTATCACCAAACAACCTGGTTTTGCAAGGGGGGGTCACCTGGGTTTTTGGCCCCGTGCTCGGCGGCCCTCTATGGAAACCTACCAAACCCACAAATTTCTGAAAACTAGACACCTGGGGGATTGTGACTTGACCGTTAACACCAAAGTTTTTGCTACAACTGATCACACATACCATTTGAAACAGTTCTCAAATTGCCGGACAACCAACGTTATTTATGCAATACGTTGTCCGTGTAATTTACTGTATATCGGTCAGACCACGCAAATGGTAAAAAAACGCATTACTCAACATAAGAGTCGTATTCGATGCAATGTTGACACTGCTCCACTAGTGACACACTTCAGAGAATATAATCACTCTGAAACTGATTTGACATGGCAAGTGATTGACCGACCCCAACTACCCACCCGAGGTGGTTATTTACAACTACTACTGAATAGATGTGAATGTTGTTGGATCGCTCGTTGTGACTCTGTAACCTCTGGCCTTAATTCCCTTGATGAATGGAATACTGTCATTACAACGGTTTAGAATAGTGTCATTGCCTTTTCATGTTGAGTACATGTGCAATTATTTATTCTTTGTTTAAAGCTTTCAACTACAGTATGCTCTATGTATAGAAAAATTCTGGACTATATTTAATTTAATTTTTTATTTTTACCATACTCCACTTAGTCACATTGATGCAATGCTTGTTCTTCTGTGTGTAAATATGTATTTGCCTCCATGTACTGCTCAATCTAATAATGACTATCTAGACTGATATACTTTCTTCAATTGTATTTTTCAATGTATTTTGTGACAACATGCTCCTTAACATTATACATGTTAATGTATTGATTGATAATACTTGTAAATATGCCATTATTTGTAAAAATGCCAATTTTCATGTATATTTATGTATCCTAATCCAGTGTTACTAATACAGCACTTTTTGACCCTTTTCTATCTCTATACTTCTTATTTTCTATCCATTTCCCCCGAGGAAGCTCTGTCCCCTCATAGTCCCCCCGGGGTATCCAATACCCGCGTTAGACACGTTCTAGTGTTTGAAACCCGTTTGCGACCAGCGCACTAGAGGCATCGTCTCTTCCCCTTTTTTAATGACTGCTGCCGCGCTGCTCGCGTGTACGCCTTCTTGGTTCCAGAGATTTATTCCTGGTCACACTCTAACGACTGAGTAGTAGAGAGATTTTGGACGCTGACGACTGCCGTTTTAGGAACTGACAGCAGAAGTAATTACGAACGGTAAGAATCGGTGAAAGCGTCGCGATTTGAATTTTTGGGTCTTCGCATCCATCTCTTTTCTTTCCTTTGATTTTGCCGGCTTCATGAACAGCAATCCATATATTGATTGGACCATTTGTAGCAACGACTACACATTCAAAATGCCGCCGCCAGGCTGGTACTAGGTCTCCCCAAACGGTCATCCTCGACTGATGCCCTAAAAACCCTCCACTGGCTACCAATTCATAAAAGGATCTTATTCAAGATCCTAACCATCACCTATAAAGCCACCACTGGTAGTGGGCCACACTATCTGAGAAATCATCTTAGACCGTACAAAACTAAACGAACTTTGCGGTCTTCCAATGAGAATTTGCTCATCAACCCCCACTTCAAACTGAAAACCCGAGGAGGAAAAACCATAGCCACACTAGGAGCAAAAGCTTGGAATCACCTGCCCACCCAGCTAAGACACACCAACAACGAGCCCATGTTCAGAAAGCTATTAAAAACTTGGATCTTCAGCACCTCAGATCAGGAAATCTTAGCACTAATCTGATCCTTCTGCATTCATCCTTTCTGCACTTTCCCCTTTTTCCCTCCTACCTTCCCCTCAGTCTCTGTCACATAGCGCCAAGATGCTCCTTGGAGTGAACGCTGCGCTCTATAAATACCTATTTCATTCATTCATTCATATTGACACGATGATCAATGAACTCTGTTGAGTCCCGGATTTTGGGTAGTAACGCTGCCAATTAACTAATTTTTGGACCATAACCTTATGTTCTCTTGGTAAGCACCATTACCCTTTATTACCATTCATTACCCTTATGAATGTATGTCATTTTGGTTTAACTGATTAGGTTATAAACTGAAAATGGGTTTATTTTACTTAATTTTATTATTCATTCTTAATGTCTTTCAGCCTTGAGGCCCCTCGAATAACTGCCTCATTCAAGCAGTCTTGTTTTGATCACCCTCATTACCCACAGTGATTGACTCACCCCATGTGTTTTAGTCGCCATATGCATTCAGATGAATACAGAGGTCCTGATATACCTCTCTTTCTATAATGGAATCGTAGAATTTTTATTCTATTTACCCAATCTCCCTTTTCTCTTTCTTCTTTCTAACATAGCACTACTAAAAGTTGTAACCATTGTCCTGATGATGACCTTTACTTGACAAGGTCGAAACGCCGTTGACATTACAGCGTAACTTTTGGCTGCTTTAGGGTCATTTTTTTGAAAATTATGAAAAATTAGTTATTCCTGGATTAATTTGATTCGTTTTACTTGATCCTTTATTATTGTTTGTTTTTACTGTGTACGCTGTTTCACGCTGTGTTTGTATCACTTGTGTCACTGCACTTATCACTTGCACTTAGCACGGTCAGTGCACAGTTGGTTGTTTGGTTACTTTAATCTACTTGTAATGTAGTGCTGTTATAACTACTTGCTGAAATAACAACCTTTATACCTCACCTTGGTCTCCTGTTCCCTCCTTTAGTGATTCATGCACTTGATATAACTGTCTTTTTTCAAAAATATTACTGATTGAGACATTGTTGCTTTGTCACTTGTGTGGGAGGCCCAAGTACCCGCGACAGCCAAGGGCCCAAAACGTAGTGAGGCGACATCAAAATTGCCTATCACAAAACCACCGGGTTTTCCAAGGGGTGTCATCTGGGTTTTTGGCCCCGTGCTCGGCGGCCATCTAGGGAAACCTAGATCGCGGGTACTTGGGCCTCCTACACAAGTGAGGCACCATTTTTATCGGGAGACCTGGGGGAATGATGGGTGGTAGGAAATGTCTGTGAGCCCGGTGATGCCAAACTTTCCACACAAAAATGTGTGCAAAAAAGTGATTTTTTCAGCTAAAATTGAGGTTTGCAAGGGATTCTGGGTAAGGAAACGTTGGGGGACCCACACAAGCCATACCTCCCTGGAAGCCCCCGGGAGTCTAGTTTTCAGAAATGTGTGGGTCGGGTAGGTTTCCCTAGATGGCCGCCGAGCACGGGGCCAAAAACCCAAGTGACCCCCAATGGAAAACCCAGTGGTTTTCAGAAAGCCAATTTTGATGTCGCCTCACTACGTTATGGGCCATTGCCTGTGGCGGGTACTTGGGCCTCCCACACAAGTGAGGCACCATTTTTATCGGGAGACCTGGGGGAATGCTGGGTGGTAGGAAATTTGTCTGAGACCGGTGATGGCTTACTTGCCCACACAAAAATATGTGAAAAAAGTGATTTTTTTCTGCTAAAATTGAGGTCTGCAGGGGATTCTGGGTAAGGAAACGTTGGGGGATCGACGCAAGCCAAACTTCCCTGAAAGCCCCCGGGTGTCTACTTTTCAGAAATGTGTGGGTTTGGTAGGTTTCCCTAGGTGCCGGCAGAGCTAGGTTATAAAACTACAGCTAGGCACTTTGCCAAAAAAGGGGCATTTTTCACTGCGAAATTGAGGTGTGACCACGTTGAGTTCTGCACCGTTTCCTGTCGCGGGCACTAGGCCGACCCACACAAGTGAGGTACCATTTTTCTCGGAAGACTTTGGGGAACGCGGGGGGGGGGGGGGGATTTGTGGTTCCACGCAGATTCCAGTACTTTCCACCACAGAAATGTGGGGGGAAATGTGTTTTTTTGGACAATTTCTTAGGTTTGCAAGGGATTCTGGGTAACAGAACCTAGTGGAAGGCAGCTAAGACACCCCATCCTGGATTCCCCTGCGTGTCTAGTTTTAAAAAATGTATAGGTTTGCTAGGTTTCCCTAGGTGCTGGCAGACCTATGGTTCAAAAACTACAGCTAGGCACTTTGCCAAAAAAGGGTCATTTTACACTGCGACATTGAGGTGTGTTCACGTTGCGTTTTGCGCCATTTCCTGTCGCGGGGACTAGGCCGACCCACACAAGTGAGGTACCATTGTTCTTGAAAGACTTTGGGGAACGCGGGGTGGGTGGAAATTTGTGGATCCACGCAGATTCCAGAACTTCCTACCACAGAAATGTGGGGAAAATGTGTTTTTTTGGACAATTCTTTAGGTTTGCAAGGGATTCTGGGTAACAAACTGGCGGGAGGCAGTCAAGTCACGCCATCCTGGATTCCCCTGGGTGTCTAGTTTTCAAAAATGTATAGGTTTGCTAGGTTTCCCTAGGTGCCGGCAGAGTTAGTGTTCAAAAACTACAGCTAGACACTTTGCAAAAAAAGGGTAAATTTTCCTTCGGAAAATGTGGTGTATTTACGTTGGGTTTTGAACCATTTCCTGTCGTGGGCACCATGCCTACCCACACAAAAGAGGTACCATTTTTATCTGGAGACTTAGGGTAATTCAGATTTGTAAAGCAACTGTTATTACCTATTGATTTTTGATGCATTTCTGCCTTCCAAATGAAATACACTGTGTAAAAAAGAAGTCATTTTGAAAAATGACCGATAATTCTCATGCTAGTATAAGTATTCCCAATTTTGAAAATGTGCAAATTTGTACTGTTTCTAAACTCTATAATTTGTTCCTGTTTCAGAAATACATAGGTGTCTTTCATACCGATTTTTCCATGTATACATTTTCCCACAATAATTGCTATATACCCGGTACATAATAAAAAGCCATTGCAAATTGCTGCTCAGTTTTTGACTCTGGGTTTGTCGGGTTCTTGGTGAACCTACAAGTCCTATATATTCCCACAACCAGAAAGGTCCAGCGGATGTAACTGTATATTGCTTTCAAAGAGCTGTCATAATTAGAAGAAGTTACAGGTGAAAACGTTGACACAAAAGGCTGTTTTTTGCAACTAAATTTCAATTTTTCCTATATTTAAGGATCTACACAAATGACCCCTTGCTGAATTCAGAATTTTGTCTACGTTTCTAAAATGTATAGTTTTCCAGGATCCATTATTGCTTTCATACCCATTTCTACCATTAACTGGATGGAGGTTGAAAGCACAAAAAATAGCAGAAATAGGCTATATCCCAGAAAAATGCCAAAACTGTGTACAAAATGTTGGTGTTCTGACAAAAGTCTGTCATTCCCTAAAAGCTGGAAAAATGGCGATTCCAGCCCCACAAACCCTTTTTTGATACCATTTGCAGGGGAAAAACCCAGACGCTTTCATTTGCAGCCATTTTTTCCCATTTGTCCCACAATAAAACAAAATTTAGCTGTGTTTTGGCTAATTTCCGGGACCCCTCCAGGGGAATCCACAAACCCTGGGTACCTTTACAATCCCCATGATGCTGGAAGAAAAGGACGCATATTTGGCATGGATACCTTATGTGGTCAAAAAAGTTACAGGGGCCTATTACCCCAAATAGCTAAAAAAAAAAAGGCTTAGCACAGGGGGGAGAAAGGCCTAGCAGCGAAGGGGTTAATAGGAGCAATGTAGTGTGGTGTAACTCAAAGCTGACCTGGCATTGCAGCCCTCGCAGCTCCTCAACAGACATAGCAGGAAGCAACGCTGAGCATCAAGAACATAAGGTAGACTTCGCAGTCAGACTAACCTGGTCCCTATACCCAGCCCACACTCCATCGCAGTTGGCCTGAACTTGTGACTTTGCACCAGATCGGATCGACCAGATAACCACAGTTGGCAATTTGCGTTTTTTGGCAATACTTTTATCTATAGCTTTAAAATTCAATATCTCCAGTTCTACTGATTGGATTTTTGTCGATTTGGTGCCAAATAATTGTGTCACATCATTTATTATATTTTACTCTATTTTTCTAAATCGTTGTGGGATCTTTCTTGTGTTGCGTTTTCACTTTATTTCTGTTTCAGTGCTGCATACACATTGTCTACAAGCTTAGCCTGACTGCTTTTGTGGCAAGCTACCAGAGGGTTAAGCGCAGGTTAATTTAGTAACTTTTGTGGTTCACCCTGACTAGTAAGATGGCTGTTGCTTGAGAAGGGCTCACACACCCCTCAACAACCTACCTAATTTCTCACTGGGGGCACTATTGAGGTGCTGCTGGAAACCAAAATAGGAGAGAACGAGATCTTCCATCTGAGTATGGTGTGAAATGTTCTGTGCCTCTCAGTCTATGTGCTGATCTTCTCGCCAAACTCACCTCTTTCATATCATGTCATAACAGCTCGCACTACAACTTTGAGTGGAAGTCACTTCTGCACCAACGTCAAGAGGAAAGTCCAGGTTTTTCACTCAACCTAGGCACAGACACAGCTAACGGAACCAGCTGTCCAAATAAGAATATTGGTCAGATGAGACCATTAGGACACGTAATTCCTGCACCCACAGAGTTGGCAGAGGTCAATATGTCAACTGAGAGCAGAATATCCCTTTAAGAATAGCATGCCTATACATTCTACCAAATGTCCTAGAGAGAGAGGTTTTTTTTCAAAATGTATGACACACTGTGAAGAGAGACAATGTATGCTTCTTGATATAGTTTTACATGTAGCAAAATGTGCAGACAAATAAAAAATGTCTGTTTATAGAATATCGCATAACAGTCTCCGTTCAGAATGACTCTACAAAAAGGAGTTGGTACTGCCGCAGAGAAACTACTTCTCCCCAAAATGACTGAAGAGTAGCATTTATGGTACAGCTTCCCCGTGTCACAGGAGAAGCCCAGAACATATCGACTGATGGCCAAATACATTATTCCCTCCCTAGATTTGATGGTTAATGGAATGCCCACAATAGGGTGGTTTTATTGAAAATCAAATACCTGTGTCTAGAATCAATACTTTGGAAAACTCATTGCCATGGGAACTGGATGGCTAAAAGTGTACAGCTTACTCCTTTTAAAAGGCTTTTCCAAACAGTTATGGCACATAAAACAAAAAAAAATCAAAATATTGTATATTTCGAGATTGCTATCAAAAGGAAGGTCTGATCATAATGTATAATGGAACGGAATCCATCACAGTGAGAACTGCAAGTTATGTGCAAGAGCAAGTTGCAACTTCTTGCAGGGGAGAAGGAGAAAAAGGTGGAGGAGGCATGAATGCAATAAACACCTCACCCCTCTTTTTGCCTAACACTATCCCCGAATACAAATAGGCTCATTTTCTGTAACTTTCGGGGAGGTCTGGTGCTGCTTAGGTCGCCGATTCCTAACCAACTATCTGCTCATGGTGGTCTCCACCAAGCGCAAAGCCCCCTGCTTGCAACACTGACCCCAGTGCATCTGCCTGACGCTTTCCTTTTCAGGACTTTTAAAGTGCTCAAAGTCCCTGGCTTATTTGCGTAGGTCTGAGAAACCATCTCAGTATTCTCCCAACTCAAATTATATTTTAATCTTGTCTGTCAAGTAGCAGCAAATGTAAAGCAAGGACCTGCTCCAGCACGTCACCAGCACAGCTGTCACGCTGCCCCCTGTGTTTTCTGAAAGCTCCAGTCCGACCTGAGGTCAATTAAAACATGAGTAAAGAGGCTTTACTAAATGAAGCACTTCATGATGGAAATGTGCGATGAGACAGTGATGTGCCGGCTCCCAGTGGTAGCGGAGGAAGGATCAGAGCCTTCAAGAAGAGCTGAGCTAATGCAACCCCAGGAGTCCCCTCGAAGAGGGATAAAACCCACGATAGAGCTGGGGACGTTTCAAGTGGGCATCGTGAGTTTCTTTAACCAAAAGACGTTCTCATGTACAGAAAGAGCCAGGCAAAACCTTTACAAAGAGATGCATGTATGTAGCCTGTTGACACGTTCAAGGGATGCAACAATCCCTCTGAAGAGCCACAAATTTAGTGTAAAGGAAAGAAACGATAACACATATGTCACAGTCAGTAGGCTTGTGAGGCACTCACAAAAGAATATCCCTCAGCACAGGCAGGGCCGGACTGGCCGTAGTGGGCACCGGGGAATTCACCGGTGGGCTGCCAGGGTTGGGTGCCGGTTTTGGGCTCCTGGGGGCCGATTTTGTTACAGGGCCGTTTTTGCAGTTTAGCTGCAATATCGGCCGCTGTAATGAAATCGGCCGCAACCGGCCGTGGTAAACAGCTCGGCCGCACCCGGGGGGCTGGCCGAGCACTTTTCCAGGGCCGGTTTTGGTTCCCAGTCTGGCCCTGAGCACAGGGCACACACACTCGTCACATGACTCTTGTCAATCAATAAATCTGTGCACTAATGGATCCCCCTCCCATCTTTCAGGTCTCGAAAAATCGTAACATTGTAACTAGACCTGCAGGTCTAGTGACTTAACTAATCTAAATCGGCCTAGTTGGAATGCTCTTGACCCATTAACTGGTTTTAAATGATGTGATTGTGGGTGAACATTTTCATTCACCGAGCTGCAATTTTCTTCATGCTCACAAATGAGAGCAGCTTCAAATATGGGAGTTCAGCATGTCTGCTGTACAAAAAAACTATTTTGTTTTATTTAATGGACCAAACTCTGCTCCATATTTAATACAAACCTAGCCATACATATGATATACATGACCCCTGAATTGCCTCGTAGTTCTTTAACACCATTGTCATCAGGGCGGGGGCTGGAATATTTCTCAAATCATGTTTAAAAACTATTACTTATAATAAATGCGTAACTAAAGCATGAAGTGGTAGCACAATGTCATATGCAATCAGCAGATTTTACATTGAAGTGGCCACAAAATTTCCTACTGACGTGGTTTTACTGATAAAATTATATACTGCACAAATATGTGTTCTTTGCAGATCACCAAGTAAAGTGTCTTAATTGTTTTGCACCTACTTCTTTGTCTGCATCACACTTATTTACAAAAAATGTGTTTTCATAATTCTTGATATAATTTCAAATATTTGTAATATCCACTTACAGGATTACTTGAAATGTTATGAATTAGAAAAAACTGACATCTTCAGACAGCTCACTTGACAAAAGCCTCTAACTATTAAGAAAAAGAAAAATAAACACCATTTTCCAAGCACAATTAGTAAAAAGACAAACTAACATGTGACCTCTCTTTTTGAACAGACTCCAAAAGTGTCAAGATTAAAAACAAGATTTAATGGTTTCTTTATTGATCATTTGCTTTCTGAATGAACAGAACACCTTTTCCTTTCCAGCTGAAGTTCACTCCTGATAGACTATTAAGTTCTAAAAATAGCTCAACCTGATAAAATCTGACTCACCATTGCGAGTTTCATTATTCGAGGCCTGTATGTTCCTTCCTACTCTCGGTTTCTCGTCTTCTGTAAAGTTATGTGGTGATCATTCCATTTATGCCAAACAGAAAACAAACATTAACAAATGCTATATGGTGGGCTGTGGTATTGTGTTATGCTTCAGTGCACACCACTCTCTTGCACAGTGGATCTATTGCACACCAAGAATTCACTCGTTAATAAACTCAATGTGCGAGTTGTAGCTCTGTAGATGTAATACAGCAGTTGAAGTGCTGTAATCTAGTTGGAGTGCTGTTGGAGTCCTGCAACTGTAACGAGACAGTTTAGTTTGTCATGCAGTAGTCTTAGTGCCACTGTTGTCATATTGGTATAGAGTCCTGTGATTGTAAAGATGTGATGTTGTAGGGTTGGGTAGTAGCTGTAGTGCTGTCGTTTTGCAGCTCTTGTGCTGAGAGTGCTTTAAAGCTGTACTAACTTCCCAGTAGCAGTGTTCTAATGGTACAGGTGCACAGTTTTGCTGTTGTCATCCATCTGTAGTTGCAGCATTCTTACAGTGGTGTATTGTAACAGATGTGGCTGCAGTTGCATTTTTGTAGTTGCAGTTGTGCTGTTTTAGTGTCACAATTGGGTTGCACTGTTTGTAGCTGTACTGCCGGAGTTACAAAGTTGTGGTTGTAGTGTTGGTGTAATAATTGTAATGTAGCTGTAGTGTTGTTGAACTTGTGTCATTGTAAGAGTAGCCTTGCAGTTGAGTGCTTTTACGGTTGTAGTGGAGTTGGAGACAAGAACAGAAAATAAAGGCAGCAGGGTACTGAAAAGCACCCCTGCCCTCTCTAATGCTACATCCGATAGCCACAGACACACATCCAAACTGGTTCTCAACCACGGGGTTAAGCGGGCTCCAAAGTGGGGAGCAAGGGAAGCCTGTTTGGCATGAGCAGGAAACGTTTGGAAATAGTGGACTGAGCGACAGGGGGTTGTAAAGACAGAGAACAAGTATTTGTCTGAATGGGATATTGTCAGAAAGATTTATTGTAGCAGAATGAGCCGGTCCACGGCTCACCAGGAGCCGGCAATCATGATTTCTGCACAGCTAAAGGGACCGCACTCACGGCGTCGACAAATGTTTAATTTAACACCATAGCTTGCTGTGATTCCCAACACAGGTACAGAGAGAGAGGGACATTAAAAAATAGATGTATAAACACAAATGCCCTGTTTTTTAAGCAGCACTATATTACTGCACAACCACTTATGCCTGAAGAAGAAATCGGGCCACATGGGAGGAAACGTTATATGCCTATGAATTCAGCATCCAGGCAAAGGGAGAACAGGAGCTTATCATAGAACTCAAAGTTCTTGCATACCAAGCATTCAGTTAAGACGTTGGCAGAATAAATCTAGAGAAATCAACAATATATTCACACAGATTGTCCTTATCCACTCTGTGCCACCTCCTACTCCGTGCCTGCTTCGCTGCTTCATGTCCACCACATCTTCCTTTGCAACATTATCTAGTGTTCTCCATTCACTTATTAAATTGTAAGTTTTATAATATGCTAAGGCACCGATCCGGGTTATATGAAATTAAATTACTGCATTAATTTTTCTCCACCTGATTCTGAGATGTCAGGTTTTCCACACCTTGCCTTTCTGGGTTTAAGAGAACCAGACCGATGTTTCTGGTCAGTAATTCTGGTCAGGCAGAAAAATGGCATGAGGCATTTAAAGCTGCAGCAGCCAAGCCTCATTCCCCATTTTTAAATCTTGCCAAAGACAGAACATGCACTGTCTCTCGCAAGAACTTTTTTAACCTTACAGTGGGCTTAGAGGCACCATTTGCTTCCCATTGGTTGGTTTTATTGTCACCTTCATTTGCTTGCTTCTGAGTCGTCAGATTATGGACTCTGCCTTCCTCTTGTGTGTTTGTCCCTCCTCTGGAGCATGGAAGTCATAAAGTATCCTTCTACTGCTCAGTGCTGCGTTTTTCTTTTTATTTAAGCACTGTATGAGAGTGAATGCTTTTTAGCTGTCTCCCTTGTGTTCTTCTCTCATGTCTCTCGCCCACCCTCCTTCCATTGTCCATGTGTTTCCCCAAGCCCCTCCGCCCACTGTCTGTGTGTTTATTTGTTTGCTTCCACAGCCAGTCTCGCCCACTTAGTTGCCCATATGCTTGCCGCAGTCCCCCACCACTCTCCGTTGTGTGTCTGCTTGCCCTAGTACCTCCTGTCCACCCTCCTTTGTCCATGTAGTTGCTGCACGCCTCCCGGCCACTCTCTGTTGTCTGTGTGCTTACCAACAGCCCCTCCCTACCGCCCTCCACTGTCTATGTGCTTGCCCTCAGCACCTCCCACCAACCCTCCATCGTCCATGTGGATGTCTCACACCTCCTGCACACTCTTTTTCAGAGTGGTTGCAAACCCAGCGCTACCAGCCCACCTTCTGGAGTCCAGGTGCTATCTCATTTCCTCTCGCCTGTCTTTTCCCATCACCCACATGGTTCTTTCCCGTCACCCCACCGTGTTGCCTCAGGAGAACACACAGCTACAAATAAAAAATAAAAAACTCTTTGACATAGCCAGAGCTAAAGCACTTTAAGTAAAATGCATTAGCACTGGCTGCGTTATAGAATTTTTCTTAAATTAGTTCTAGCAATGCTGCACAGCATAACTAGAAAACAAAGCAAAAGCCAATGGCTCTCATAGGAGAGAACTACTGGCTTTGCCAATGCTTGCTTTTTTATAACCATGGTATTACTGTATGCTGCCAGAAATTACCTTCCCACCTTCTAACATTCACCTCCAACACAATCCAAAGCTCCCTGCATACGTTTTCTGCTTGCTTAAACAGGTGGTAGATGCATGCCCCATCTGGAATACCATGTGGTTTTATGACAGGAAAAAGCAGATGCACACAGTAATTCCCTATTTCAGGGGGTTTAACTGATGATTGGATGGTAATGGGGTGGATTTACTGCATGGCGAAGGTAAATTTCCATGCAAATGTATTGTTCCCTCCAGAACTGTCCAACTTGTAATCACAGTCTAAGTTTCTCCATTCGGTTTCTTTGGATGCTTGATGAAGTTGTTGGGCAGTACTACATTATGGCAGGGAGTGACTGACTGGGTGTTCACTGCTGTCGATTTTATTTTGTCTGCAAGCCCTGTTATTTGATGAGTTCAGTTAAGGGGAAGTCTGAATAGTTTGGGTTTCAAATGTTTCCTAAACTCAAATATTTGACCTCAGATCTCAAATTCAGGCCAAGGAATTTTAAGAGTCTAGGTCCTTGTCTACCCATTGATATTCCAACTTATTTCATCTTTTTAATGATCAGATGAACTGGACATTGAATGGAGAGCTCTTGTTGGAGGGTAATGTAGTGCACTTTCCTGTAACCATGCCTGTCCTTTTTTTAGTACGTTTTGTGTACCACGCAGAAGACCTTGCCCTAGTGAAGTTCTTTGAGGATGGGTCTGGTGCTGTCACACTTGCAAATGTTAAGGCAAAGTCAGGTCCCTGGTTCTGAAGTTTCTGGAGTCTGGCACTGTTAATTATTTTGGACCTGTAATAGATTATATTAGAATAATCAAGGCATTCCAAAATAAAGTCTGTAGTAAACGTGGCTGTGTGGACAAGTGGAATGATTCTATAAAGGAGAAAGAGTTGCATGGTTACAACTTTTGTAACCTTGCTGACCTATGGAATGAAACTGAGTTTGGCATCAAGAAGAAACCCCAGGTTACATACTTTTTAAGGAAAATTGAGTTAAACCCTAATCTACTCTCATTCTCTCTCCCGCATCTTGCACCCTCGCCCAACCTCTTAGCTTTCACCTTTAAGAGCAGTAATTAGGATCTGGCTTAACTCCAACTTTCCACTGAAATTTCTTGGACTGGCTACTGGGCATGGCCACACCTAAAAAACTGGTGAATCGCACTAAAGATAAGTAAACACGGACATCCTAGTAAGGGTCAACATTTTCAGTACATGGTAGACCTAGTGATCCTGACTGCGCTCAGTGCATTTGTGATGGGATCCTGTGCCCCATCACATTCCTGGAGCTCCCACCTTTTTGGCTGCCTGATTGGTTATGCTCTGTATTGAATTTTCAACAGAGGCTCTTCCATCCTGGCAGCATCCTAGTCCTCTCACCCCCACAACGTAAGCCGCAGCTGTTTTCATAGATCTCACAGCCCACATTGTAATCAGGGGTGTGGCTTAGGCAGTGTGATTCGGGGCCAGGTGAATCTCACATTTCCGAACTAAAAAAGCACTGGGCCATAGGGTGAATGTGTGAGGTGGCCACAGTTTGTGATGGACTGTTTGCATGAGGAGTAGGGTCAGTACTGATTTACATTCAGTGGGTCTCTCTTGAAATAGCGATGGAGTGCCCTGTCCACCACACTCATGCCCTGCCGATTTTGAGTCGAGTGGGCCGCAAGTTTTACTACTATGGAGTCAAATTTATTCAGTCATTGTAAAATTTCCTTCAATTATTCGACGGAGTAGGTATCATCGTAAGTAAGCAATCCAACCTATTAAGAGTGGTCGGTCAGATGTCTTTTTTTTTTTTTAACTGTCCTAAACAGCGGTGGGAAAACTGGTGTGGGGGAGGTCACTAGTTTTCTATTTTTTAAAACAATCTCCTGCTTTGGGAGTTTGTGTTTGAAAAAGTTTAAAAGTCAACTGTCATGCTTGACGGAACCGTCTGTTAAACAGTTCCTACACTAATGGAAACCACTGTGACGGTGGTTGCTGCAGATGAATAAAGAGTCCGCTAGGCTGTTGGACATCTCTAAATTTGGCAGGTGGAGTAAAGGCAGCAAAGTGCTCCAGCACCCTGTGTGCCTTTGCTCAATCTGCTAAATCCTAAATCATGACCTCTATCTAACGCGGCATAGTTGGTGAAAAACAGTAGTTTGGAATGCTACCCGGAAGGATTGCCAGTCAGACGATTTGCAAGCATACGTCTCATTACCTTTTAGGTGTATGATTGCCAGTAGCATACCTTGAAACCTGAGACTGGCACAGCTTTCCAAGTCTACTAATGCCAATGTTTGTGAACTAAAAAATTGTACATTTGCATCCATTCAAGGAGTACTTCTATGGGTGCAGATTTGCTACTTTTTTGGTAAACTGGACACTAAAGTGCATTTTAGAAAGCAAAGCAAAGTTGCTGCACTGTGTTGCGTCACCTGAGGACAGCAGAACTGAAACATATCTTCACAGAAATGGTGAAGTTCTGCTCTCTCCATGCGCTGGTGCACTTTGGATTACCTAGCCCCAACGCAGGCACCCTTGTGCCATACTGCAAGGATGTCTATGTTGCGATTAGGATAGTTTTTTATTCTTTGTGAGTATGCTGCATAATGCAGCTCGCATGCACAGAGGAAATAACAAGGAGAAAAAAAGATCCTTCCCCTCATAATTACACCAGCCTGAGGAAGTGCACCATTTTGGTGCAAACCCAGGTCTATAACGCTTAGTAAATATGAGTTTGCGTCAACATCTATGGGTGGATGCATGGGAATGCCCATGCCCCACCCATGGAACGCCTACTTGATGCAAAGTAACACAAGGCAGTGCAATGTGCTGCGTTGCGTTACTTTTTCTTTTGCATCTGGGCTACGTCAAAAAAGCGATGCAGCCCTGAAGCAAAGTTTTTGTAAATCTGGCCCTAAATATATTTACGTTTCTGATCCAAAAAAATTAAGAAGTTATAACTTCGTAGTGAAATCAGGAAAAACCGGCACAGAAACAGCAGACTTGACTTGGCCCTAAGTCCCAATTACCAAGCCAATAATATATTTATCTGGGGGAGTGCCCCATCCACCCCGAATGAACAAACGCCCTTGATGGTAATGACAGTGGGAAGTTGGATAACATGGTCCTCATTTCCAAAGCACATGAGCAAGAGACTAGACTTTTCAACAACAGAAACCGCTCTACATTTGCGCATCACTTTAATACTAACAAGCTCACATCCGGTTTACCCATGTAAAAGACTGTTCACATTCATTCATGTTGCTTTACAATTAAAGTACTACAATACTTACCATTTTTTGGCTAGTTGATACCAGATTTTTTCATCTAAATTCTACATTGCTTTCTGTTGCCAAGCTGCTACTCCAACTACAGCATCAACGCTTGCCAGCTACAATTGCCCCACCTCTCAGCACCAGTTATTTGTTTTACTCAGCAACAGACCTCGGGGTTTGGGAAGCAAGCAGACACTCGGGAACCACAACAGGGCTGGTTGTTGTTCAGAGGGCATCTAAGATGCCCGCTGAGTGTATTTTACATTGAATCCCACGATGGCATCAGTGTGGGTTTAATGTGCTGAATAGTTTGCTACCAATCTTCCCAGGTTTTAGTAAAGCCATTATGGATCTGCGGAGTGCGTAATGACCAACTCCCAGACCATATACTCTTTATGGCTTTACTACACTTACAATGTCTAAGAGGGGACTTAGACGATGTAGGGGTAGAGGGCTCATGACACTGTACCTTCACATGAGGGCTACAGCACCCTGCTAAAGAGGTGGCTTATCTAGGCCTTAGGCAGTGGGTTGCAGGCATGGCACACAGGGATGTGTGCCATGTCGACTCTTCACTTTTCTGTGCACCAAAACACACAACCTGCAATGGCAGTGTGTGTGAGTGTTAAGGTACATGGTCTCTAAGGGTGGCACAATAGGTGCTGCAGCCCTTAGAGACCTTCCCTTGTCACAGTGCCCTCGGTACCCATGGTACCTTTTACAATGGGCTTACCTGTGGCCACAGATATGCCAATTGTGGGTACAAAGGTACAGTTTTGGGAAAGAACACAGGCCCTAGGAACCTGGTTGGCAGGGACCCAGGACACATCAAGTCCGGTTGCATCAGATGTCAGCCATAAAGTGGGGGGTAAACATACAAAAAGAGGCATTTTCCTACAACCCCTTTACAAATATACACTTTGTCATATTATATTTTCTCTCTTTGTTCTTTTAATGTAAAAATGACCTGTCAGTGACCAGCTCCCAAGGCTCCTTTTGTCCTCCATTATATAAAGATACCAAAATGAAGGACGTGTAAAGAGAGCTCTGTGTCCTAATCACTATACCAATGAATTTTCTGCAGCTTAATGCCAAAGTCAAAGGCCCATAAAAATTGGTCTCTTGTATTGGTAATTATATTGGACTTTCTATACTCTTTGCAAGTCATAAAATGTTTTCTGGGTAGTCAAACTGAATGATTTAGATTGAGCTCTGATGTAGGGGACGTGACTTTCGCGCTGATGTAAGATGGCGGCGGACTGCTGAACTTTGCTAGGATTATGGAGCTTCGTCTTTGCTTGTAGCCTTACCGTGGCATGCCGTGCTTCTCCTGACGTGGCCTTTGGCTGCTGACCCTTCCCGCAACCTCCTGAACCGAAAAAGGATCATCGAAGGTATGCTTCTAAACCTCTGGTGCAGCAGCGGTGATTTCTCCTCACATACGCGAGCGGCCATTTTAGAACGCATCGCTCGCATCTTAATTTCTCTGCCTCCTCAGACTTTGCCTGACAGCTGCAATACATACAACACAAGCTCTGGCCAGGTGTATTCCAACTCCTGGTGCTGCGGCTATGATTTTTTCTTTTTGCATTCAAGCAACTGGTCTTCTAACCTCCTAAGGTTGTAAATAATAACTGATCTCAGTATGCTTTTCTTGGAGGCCCTAATATATAATGCCAGTCTACTCCTTACGCACACAAGAATTATAATGAGATTATGTTATATATGGTATAGCTGTGCTTGATATATTCTTATATACCTCAATTTTGTATCTCATTTTTGGTGCTTCTATAATTCTTCAAATCACTTTCTTCAGGTATGGGCAGGCCTCGGCCTTTGTGTCAGCTTACTCTGAGTTCAAGTCATTTTTATCAAGATAGCCAGTGACTTACACAAATCTTCCAGACCATCATATTCCGGTACAAAGCTAAAAAGAGCAAAAAATGACCCTCCTTCTCTTATTCCATCGTCTCATAATCCTGTTTTGGATTCTATTCTGGATGAGGTGTGCGGGCTTTAACTTTTCATGTGTGTAACTAACGAAAAATTACAACAAATTGAAGAGCGTTGGATTGTTATGGCGAGTAAGATGTCTGAGTTAGAACAGCGTGTTAGCGATCTCCAAGACATGTCTACCAAAATAGCTATCTTGGAACAAGAAATTCAAAATCTTAAATTGTACACCGAAGACCTTGAAAATAAAAACAGAAGGAACACTCTCCGCCTTTATGGTCTACCAAAGAACCTTGAAGGGCCTAATCTTTTGACCTTTCGGAAGAGGTTTCTACCTGATCTTCTTGGACTTCAAAATGTACCTCCACTTAACATTCAACGAGCACATCGTTTGGACCGCCCTCAACCCCAATACAGTAAACCACGTGGTATCATAATGCTCTTTCTGGAATTCACTGACTTGATGTGTATTTTGAGGGCTGCTAAGGAAAAAAGTTGACTGGTCTGGTCCGGCCAGAATATATTCATCTCTCAAGAAATTTCCAACGCAACCAATGCTTTTCAAAGAGAATTCCTAGTTTTTCAACCCTGGATGAGACAATTCAACATTCGCTATGTCATTCTACATCCTTGCCTCTGTGAAATCACCCATGATGGTGTATCATGATCCTTTGAGGATCTGGCAAAACGAAAAACTTTTTTGTTGAATATTAAAAGTCAGAATATGGAGGCTGATGCATGATGTTACTAAATATTCTTAATTTTACTCATGGTTATGTCTTATTTTACTCTTTTGTTTCTAGGTTTTTCTTTAAGTCTGTGGCTACCCTTTATACATTTTCCAGTTTCCTTCTCTGTTGCTGTTCTTAATCTTGGCGCAAACATGCCCTTTGCTTACCCTTTAACCTCTTTACATCAGATCTGGATGTTTATCCTTGATCTGTCTTACATTTCTCTTTTTCTTATTTTTCCCCTCATTTCTCTCATTCTCTTATTTGGCTTTCTTCTTTCTTGTCCCTTCTTCTAACTTTTCTTGTTTTTACATGAGTGTTTTCTTAACCCTTTTTTTATTTTCCCAATAATTGTATATTTATATTATTTCATGGTTGACAAACTTTGTGACTGATCCTGTATGCTTTCCTTCACCCCACAGCATGTTTAATGTTGTCTCGGGGAATTTCTGTGCTCTGGGTCATCCCATCAAACACCAAAAGGTACTTTCTCATCTATCAAAACTTAACACACATGTTGCTTTTTTGCAGGAAACGCATTGTAATGATGTCTTTTCTCTTGCTGTTAATCAAAAAGGTGGTGTAGCCATTCTATTCCACAAGTCCTTGAATATTCAGATTTTATCAACTGAATGTGATACAAATGGATGATAGGTTTTGGTTGACGCTTACTGTCCTTAATATTTATGGTCCTGGTAAATCAGACCCTGAATTTTGTCAAAATGTTAAATTAAATCTGTCTTCTATTTCTAATCCTAATGTCATTGTTGCTGGTGATTTTAGTGACTGGTTAGACCCGTTTACTGATAAAAAGTCTAATTGTAAATGTAAACCTAATAAGTCTCACAAAGCATTTCAATCTGCCATTACCTTTTGCCCACTCTGATGTATGGAAAACTTGTAACATATATATACACATTATTTTCTAATGCATATCACACTATGTCTCACATTGATTATATTTTAGTCTCTTTACTACCTTCTATTCAATCATTAAAAATTAGTTCTATTTTTTTTCTGATCATGCTCCTGTTTTTTCTTCTTTTGATATGCCCTTCAATACTTCTCAACAGGGACGTTGGCGATTTAACAACTCTTTACTATCAAAGCAAACCTTTATTTTGGAAGCGACCTCTTATTAATTAATTTTTTTATTTCAATCAATCTTAAGATACCTCTTGTTAGACCTGGCATCATTGGCATGAGTCTCTCCTCCATTTTTTTCTGTTTGCCTCCTCCGTTTACGATGTTTTTGCTGGATTATTGCTTTGGGCACTGTGCCACTGCTGATCAGTGCCACAGTGCAAGTGCTCCCTATGTTAAATTGTTACATTGATTGGTGTTACCATGATTGGCTTGGTTGACTTACTGTTCAGACCCTAGTCTAGTGCACTGCGTGTGCCAAGGGCGTGTAAGTTAACTGCTGCTGGTGGGCTTGCAGCACTGGTTGTGCCACCCACAGAAGCAGCGTGCAAAATGTGTCTCAGGCCTGCCACCGCGGCGCCTGCGTGCAGTCCCTGACTGCCATGTCGACTTGGTAAGGAAACCTACCTACCAGTCTCTAAACCTTCCCTTTGCCACATTTCAGACACCTCTATGGTAGGCCCTAGGGCAGGGTGCATTGTTGGTAAAAGGTAGGTCATGCCCTGATGTGTGTGGCATGACCTAATAGTGAATTACAGCCATTTTCGTTTTTCACTATTGAAGGGCTACCTGCCTCCAATAGGCCAGACTGGGCAGACAGATTATTAACTCCATTATGATCTATCTGACTCAGGGAGCATGGTAGCAAGTCGAGTTTAGTATCCCTGAACTCAGAATTTAATAACACACCCTTTAGGATGGATGGTTTTTAAATTCTATGTTTGAAAATAGCACTTTTAGAAAGTGGCTATTTTCTTGTCCAACTATCTACCGGTCTCTGCTGGTTTGGTGTGTGTGTCAGGGGCTGGGTGGCTCCAGAGGTCTGAGTGAGTCAGTGTGGGGTGAATGGGGCGTTTACACGTAGAGTGAGGGAAGAGTAGCCTGCCCTGCCTGACACAATACTGGCCCCGCCTCCTGCTGGGCGACTGATAGCCCTGCTCCTACCAGTGACAATACTGGCTCCGCCTCCTGCTGGGCGGCTGAGGACTCTGCCCTGCTCAGTGAATAGGCCAGGTGCCTCTGCCTGGCAACACCCACAACAAACCTGAGATGGTGGGAATCGCCCTGCTTGGACAAAGGGAACACAGGGAAAAAGGGGTATAAGAGAAGGACCCCTGAACCAAGAACTCAGATCACTTCTGACAAGGAAACCTGTACCAAGGACAAGAAGCCTGCTGATCTAAGGACTTGCCTCCCCTTTCTGCCAGAGTGCTGTTTTGCTGTGGAGGAACCTGAAAGCTGCTTCTTTATTTTTGCCAAGGAACAAGGAGAGAGGAACTTGGTGTGTACTCTCTGAACACTTGCTAGGAAATCTCCAAGGACTGGAAGAGTGCCAGTCTCCTGTTGAAGTCACAGGGCCAAAGGACTTCACCATCTACTGAATTGCTGAATTGCTGGAAAGTGTTGTTTCCAGTACACAAGGGAAAATCTGCAGTCTCGACGCCAGCAGCAACGCCAGTGAGCAGTGGGTAGCGGCCCCGGCTCCAAGTGACCCCGTCTCGACGCCGGTATCGACGCCAGTGAGGAGTGAGTATCGGCTCTGCCTCCAAGCGACCCCGTCCCGACGCCGCTGCTGATCGCATCGACTCGACGCCCGTCTCGACGCCGTGAGCGCTGCTCCGGCCCGACATCCCTCGACGCCGCTGCGGATTGACCCGACTCCGAGGCACGATCGACGCCGACCTCGACGCCGACATCTCGACGCCGTAGATCATCGTTTTCTTCGTTTCTCAAGGTACTGTACTTGTGGGTCTGTTGCGACTCCAGGCTCGACGTAGCGCTCCTCGCGGTCGACGCCGAACCTTGGGAATCTTGTAGACTCGACGTCGTGTGACTCCTGTGGGGGTTACATTGTTGCCAAAGAACTGTGCTCAGAAGAATACTTTGCTAAAGAACTATTTGCCAAGAAGAAACCTTACTTGAACTATTATTTTTCCTTCCAAAGAGTATTTATTAAGACTGTGGTATATTTTTGTCGTTATTTGGTCTTGTGCTAAGCCTTATATAAAAATACTATTTTTTATAATAACTTCTGTGTCGTGTCCATCTGTAGTGTATTCACTTTATTACTGTATGTGGTCATAAATGCTTAACACACTGCCTCTGAG
The DNA here is from genome assembly GCF_964204655.1 of Triturus cristatus. Lineage (NCBI taxonomy): Eukaryota > Metazoa > Chordata > Amphibia > Caudata > Salamandridae > Triturus > Triturus cristatus. The sequence goes on from NC_140582.1 coordinate 506,167,302, forward strand.
ATAAGCCTGTCTGCTCTGCCAAGCTACCAAGGGGGTAGCAGGGGTTATCTGAGTGTGTAATCCCCTTTCCCTGACTAGAGTTGGTTGGTCCCTATTTGTCAGAAGTGTATACCTCTGCCAACTAGAGACCGCCGGTTCTAACATTGGTGGTCAGCGGTGAGGATTTGAACTTTGCATTTATGACTCATGTGCAGTGATTAGTGTACGCTACGTAGTGAAAGCAGACCATAACGCAGCCACAGTCTGTTTGGTAGGATTGCCTATTTTTGTTCTCCGCTTTCCTGGAGCTTATTTTCTTAAACACTGCCAGTTTTGACCATGGAGAATGCCGGAGCTGCTACACCTGTGGAGAATGTTGTGGGGGAATTCGATAAGGAGAAGATAGATTCCTACACGCTAAAAGATCTAAAAGGATTTTGCAAGCAGTTTAAAGTTCCTACCACAGGTGTCTCAAAGAAAGAGGGCTTCCTCAAAGCGCTGAAGGCCTGGTTAGAGGCCAGAAATCCCTCTGATCCGGTGGTGGTACCGGAAGAGGAAGAAGAAGAGGAAGAGGAAGAGCCCACAGGTGGGCCAGTGTCATCTCCAGGCAGTAGTGCGTCCTCTAGGAGCCTTTCCCCCGAAGAATTAGAAGACAGGGAGAAGGAGAGGGGGTACAAGTTAGAAATGGCGAAACTTAAATTAGGAGGGCAGTTGGAATTAGAGAATGCGAGAAGCAAGAGAGAAGCTGAAATGGAGAGCAAAAGATTAGATTTTGAGAGAGAGAAATTAGCGTTTGAACGTGAGAAGATGGTGAGGGAGATGGAGCTTAAAACTAAGAGTTTAGAGTTGAATCCCTCTGGTGGCAGCACTCCATCCGTGCCTGCAGAAAGTAGGTTTTATTTTCCTAAGGATGTGATCAAAGATTACAGTAAGAATGAAGATATTAGCCAATGGTTTAAAGCGTATGAGTTAGCATTGTTGGCCCACCGGGTCCCTGAGAAGGATTGGGGAACGGGGTTGTGGAGCCGCTTTACAAACGAGGGGAGAGATACCTTGTTGAGCCTTCCTGCTGAGGATAGGATGTCTTATACTCATATGAAAGATGCTTTAATGCTGAGATATGGCTTAACCCCAGAAAAGTACAGACAAACCTTTAGAGAATGTAAGAAGTTGCCTGGTACTACGTGGGTTGAATATGTGTCTTTTTTCTGCAGAACCATGGATGGTTGGATAAAGGGTAGCAAGGTTGATAGTTATGATGCTCTTTATGATTTGTTTGCTTGGGAGCACTTGTCTAATAACTGTTTTCCAGAGCTACGCCAGCACCTTGTTGATAGCAAGCTATCTAACCCTAGAAAACTTGCTGAGGAGGCGGACCGCTGGGTCAGTACCAGGGTCCACAAGGGTCCAGTGGGAGACTCAGCCAAAGGTGGGCAGGGTCCCCAGCAGAAGAGTGGGGGGGACAGGGGTAAACAGAGGGAGTTTCAGAAAGGACCCCAAAGTAGTCCCCAAGGGAACCAAGGGAAGGGTTCCCAGCCTCCCCCTGTAAAGAAGCCAGAGGCCCCGACAGGTAAACCTGTTCACAGGGGCCCCATGACCTGCTATGCCTGTAAGCAGGTGGGACACCGTTATTATGATCCCCAGTGTCCCATGAAGGATTCGAATGCACCGCCGCGTGCACCCCCTCGTCAGGTAGCGAGTGTAGCCCTGGGAGGGGAGGAGATGGGTGCCCCCGGTGGGTGGGGTCCCGCAGAAATGTCCCTGGTCTCTTTAGGAGACGTGGAAATGGTCCCTCCAACCCCTCTGCCTAGTAACACTAAGAAATATAGGCAGTGGGTGACCATTAATGGCCATAGGGTGGAAGCTCTCAGAGACACCGGAGCGAGTGTGACAGCTGTCAAGTGTCACTTGGTGTCCAGAGAGCAGGTGGTCCCGCATGCATTCTACCCCGTTGTAGCTGCCGACAACTCACAGAGTCAGTGTGAGGTAGCTCAAGTTCCCTTTGAGTGGGGGGGGGGTCTCAGGTACTCTTCAGGTTGCTGTGAGGCCCGCCATGCCTGTTGATTGTCTCCTGGGCAATGATTTGGAGGACTCCCCTTGGGCTAAGGTGGAGAGAAAAGCGCATCTGGAAATGTTGGGTCTGCCTGAGTGGGTGTGTGCGACCACCCGGTCCATGTCAGTCAGTAAGGGTGTTGATGGGGCCCTGGAGCCTGAAAGTACGGCCCAGGTCCCAACCGTGAAGAGAAGAGGCAGGGGGCGCGGGAAACCGTCCCCCATCGTTCCCGCGGTCCAGGAGGGAGCAGACCCTGAGGGGGATGCCCTGGAACCGACAGGAGAACAAGTGGCCGAACTGGGAGACCTGCCCGAGCTGACCCATTGGCAGCAGGATGGTGGTCCCTCCAGGGAGGAATTTTGTGCTGAACAGAAAGTGTGCCCTTCTCTTGTGGGTATGAGGCAGCAGGCCTCAGCCCAAACGACAGGTGATCAGTCAGGATCACATTGGGTCTACTGGGAGAACGACCTCCTGTATAGCGAGCCTAAGGCTGCTGAGCCTGGGTCAGCCCGTGTGCTGGTGGTACCCCAGCGCTTCAGAGCCTTCCTACTGGGGTTGGCTCATGACGTTCCGTTAGCTGGACATCTGGGGCAGGACAAGACCTATGACAGGCTTGTCACCCATTTTTATTGGCCCCAGATGAGAAGGGATTCAGATATCCATTGTAGAACCTGTCAAACTTGCCAGGCAAGTGGGAAAAGTGGGCGGAAGCAGAAGGCTCCCCTCCAACCTTTTCCCGTCGTCAGTACCCCCTTTGAGCGAGTGGGAATTGACATTGTGGGCCACTGGACCCCAAGACAGCCATGGGCAACAGGTTTATCCTGGTCTTGGTGGACCATGCCACCCGGTACCCGGAAGCCATCCCTCTCCGAACAGTGACGGCCCCCGTGGTGGGACGGGCACTGATGGGTGTTTTCTCCCGCATGGGGTTCCCCAGAGAGGTGGTGTCAGACCGGGGCACCAACTTCATTTCGAATTATATGAAGTCTCTGTGGAAGGAGTGTGGGGTAACCTACAAGTTTACCACTCCTTACCACCCTCAAGGTAATGGGCTGGTTGAGAGATTCAACCGGACCCTAAAAGGCATGATCATGGGTCTTGAAGAACCAATGAGGCGTAAATGGGACGTCCTCTTGCCATGCCTGCTGTTTGCTTACCGTGAGGTCTCTAGGGTTCAGCCCCTTTGAGCTTTTGTATGGTCACCCGGTAAGAGGACCTTTGAGTCTGGTCAAAGAAGGCTGGGAGCAATCTCCCAGGAAACCTCCCCAGGATGTATATAGTTACATGCTGGCCTTTAGGAACCAGACTCGGCGCTTCAGAGATCTTGCTCAGGCAAATCTGGAGGCCAGCCAGGAAGAGATGAAGCGGTGGTACGATCAGAATGCCACTCTGGTTGAGCTTCAACCTGGTCAGAAAGTTTGGGTCATGGCCCCTGTGGAACCTTGTGCGCTCAAGGACAGGTGGACTGGACCATTGAGGTTGTGGAGAAAAAGAGCGATGTCACCTACTTGGTGGACTTGAAATCTCCCAGGAACCCCTTAAGGGTCCTGCATGTCAACCGGTTAAAGCCCCACTTAGAAAGGTCCGAAGTGGGCATGCTCCTTGCCACAGATGCTGGGATGGAGGAGGAGAGTGAGCCTCTTCCTGACCTCCTGTGTGCAAAAGAAAAAGATGGGTCAGTGGATGGTGTTGTCCTCTCTGACACACTGACCCCTGAGCAGCAGCAAGATTGTCGCCATCTGTTGGTACAATTCCCTGATCTGTTCTCCTTGATCCCTGGTGTCACTCAGTGGTGTGTCCATGATGTGGACACTGGGGACAGCACTCCTGTGAGGCACAAGGCCTACAGGGTGACTGACAAGGTCAGAGCATACATCAAGGAGGAGGTCTCCAAGATGTTTGCCTTAGGGGTGGTTGAGTCCTCTAGCAGTCCTTGGGCCAGCCCAGTGGTCTTGGTCCCAAAGGCTGCAGCGCCTGGTGCTTCACCAGAACTTCGGTTCTGTGTGGATTACCGAGGACTCAATTCGGTCACCAAGACTGACGCGCACCCCATCCCCAGAGCTGATGAGCTCATCGATCGGTTGGGGGCTGCCCGGTACCTTAGTACGTTTGATCTAACGTCTGGGTACTGGCAGATCGCCTTGACTGATGGGGCAAAAGAGAGGTCTGCATTCTCCACACCAGATGGGCACTACCAGTTCCGTGTGATGCCCTTTGGGATGAAGAATGCCCCTGCCACATTCCAGAGGTTGGTTAACCAGGTATTGGCCGGGCTGGAAGATTTCAGCGCCGCCTACCTGGACGATATAGCAGTGTTCAGCGCCAGCTGGGAGGAACACTTGCGCCACCTCCAGGAAGTGTTGTTGGCCCTGCGCAGAGCAGGCCTCACAATCAAGGCTAGTACGTGCCAGATTGGGCAGGGTTCAGTGGTGTACTTGGGGCACCAAGTAGGGAGCGGCAAGGTGGCCCCCCTGCAACCCAAGATAGACACCATCCTGGCTTGGGAACCGCCCAAAACCCAGACTCAGGTGAGAGCCTTCTTGGGTCTCACGGGTTACTACAGGAGGTTTGTCAAGGGGTATGGCAACATTGTGCACCCCTTGACCTCGCTGACTTCCAGGAAGCAGCCGAGACTTGTGATCTGGACTGACGCCTGTCAGAAAGCCTTTGACACCCTGAAAACTGCAATGTGTACAGCACCGGTCCTCCAGGCACCCGACTTTTCAAAAGAATTCATTGTCCAGACGGACGCTTCAGAGCATGGTGTGGGGGCTGTTCTAGCACAGATGAATGAGGAGGGCCGAGACTTACCTGTAGCCTTCATCAGCCGGAGGTTACTTCCCAGGGAACAAAGGTGGAGTGCGATAGAGCGTGAGGCATTTGCTGTGGTCTGGGCGCTGAAGAAGCTAAGACCCTACTTGTTTGGGTCTCACTTCCGGGTTCAGACGGACCACAGGCCCCTCAGATGGTTAATGCAGATGAGGGGTGAGAACCCAAAGCTGTTGAGGTGGTCCATTTCCCTACAGGGGATGGACTTTACGGTGGAACACCGCCCTGGTACAGATCACGCCAATGCTGATGGTCTGTCCAGATTTTTCCGCCTTAGTGATGAGGACTCCCTGGGTGAAGGGTAGTTCTCCCCACATTTCAGCTGGAGGGGACACGTGTTAGACCTGGCATCATTGGCATGAGTCTCTCCTCCATTTTTTTCTGTTTGCCTCCTCCGTTTACGATGTTTTTGCTGGATTATTGCTTTGGGCACTGTGCCACTGCTGATCAGTGCCACAGTGCAAGTGCTCCCTATGTTAAATTGTTACATTGATTGGTGTTACCATGATTGGCTTGGTTGACTTACTGTTCAGACCCTAGTCTAGTGCACTGCGTGTGCCAAGGGCGTGTAAGTTAACTGCTGCTGGTGGGCTTGCAGCACTGGTTGTGCCACCCACAGAAGCAGCGTGCAAAATGTGTCTCAGGCCTGCCACCGCGGCGCCTGCGTGCAGTCCCTGACTGCCATGTCGACTTGGTAAGGAAACCTACCTACCAGTCTCTAAACCTTCCCTTTGCCACATTTCAGACACCTCTATGGTAGGCCCTAGGGCAGGGTGCATTGTTGGTAAAAGGTAGGTCATGCCCTGATGTGTGTGGCATGACCTAATAGTGAATTACAGCCATTTTCGTTTTTCACTATTGAAGGGCTACCTGCCTCCAATAGGCCAGACTGGGCAGACAGATTATTAACTCCATTATGATCTATCTGACTCAGGGAGCATGGTAGCAAGTCGAGTTTAGTATCCCTGAACTCAGAATTTAATAACACACCCTTTAGGATGGATGGTTTTTAAATTCTATGTTTGAAAATAGCACTTTTAGAAAGTGGCTATTTTCTTGTCCAACTATCTACCGGTCTCTGCTGGTTTGGTGTGTGTGTCAGGGGCTGGGTGGCTCCAGAGGTCTGAGTGAGTCAGTGTGGGGTGAATGGGGCGTTTACACGTAGAGTGAGGGAAGAGTAGCCTGCCCTGCCTGACACAATACTGGCCCCGCCTCCTGCTGGGCGACTGATAGCCCTGCTCCTACCAGTGACAATACTGGCTCCGCCTCCTGCTGGGCGGCTGAGGACTCTGCCCTGCTCAGTGAATAGGCCAGGTGCCTCTGCCTGGCAACACCCACAACAAACCTGAGATGGTGGGAATCGCCCTGCTTGGACAAAGGGAACACAGGGAAAAAGGGGTATAAGAGAAGGACCCCTGAACCAAGAACTCAGATCACTTCTGACAAGGAAACCTGTACCAAGGACAAGAAGCCTGCTGATCTAAGGACTTGCCTCCCCTTTCTGCCAGAGTGCTGTTTTGCTGTGGAGGAACCTGAAAGCTGCTTCTTTATTTTTGCCAAGGAACAAGGAGAGAGGAACTTGGTGTGTACTCTCTGAACACTTGCTAGGAAATCTCCAAGGACTGGAAGAGTGCCAGTCTCCTGTTGAAGTCACAGGGCCAAAGGACTTCACCATCTACTGAATTGCTGAATTGCTGGAAAGTGTTGTTTCCAGTACACAAGGGAAAATCTGCAGTCTCGACGCCAGCAGCAACGCCAGTGAGCAGTGGGTAGCGGCCCCGGCTCCAAGTGACCCCGTCTCGACGCCGGTATCGACGCCAGTGAGGAGTGAGTATCGGCTCTGCCTCCAAGCGACCCCGTCCCGACGCCGCTGCTGATCGCATCGACTCGACGCCCGTCTCGACGCCGTGAGCGCTGCTCCGGCCCGACATCCCTCGACGCCGCTGCGGATTGACCCGACTCCGAGGCACGATCGACGCCGACCTCGACGCCGACATCTCGACGCCGTAGATCATCGTTTTCTTCGTTTCTCAAGGTACTGTACTTGTGGGTCTGTTGCGACTCCAGGCTCGACGTAGCGCTCCTCGCGGTCGACGCCGAACCTTGGGAATCTTGTAGACTCGACGTCGTGTGACTCCTGTGGGGGTTACATTGTTGCCAAAGAACTGTGCTCAGAAGAATACTTTGCTAAAGAACTATTTGCCAAGAAGAAACCTTACTTGAACTATTATTTTTCCTTCCAAAGAGTATTTATTAAGACTGTGGTATATTTTTGTCGTTATTTGGTCTTGTGCTAAGCCTTATATAAAAATACTATTTTTTATAATAACTTCTGTGTCGTGTCCATCTGTAGTGTATTCACTTTATTACTGTATGTGGTCATAAATGCTTAACACACTGCCTCTGAGATAAGCCTGTCTGCTCTGCCAAGCTACCAAGGGGGTAGCAGGGGTTATCTGAGTGTGTAATCCCCTTTCCCTGACTAGAGTTGGTTGGTCCCTATTTGTCAGAAGTGTATACCTCTGCCAACTAGAGACCGCCGGTTCTAACACCTCTGTTCATAATAATTGGCACGCTTTGAAGGATTTCTTCAGGCCTTCACTTTTGCCAACTCAGCCAAACAGAAGGTGGTATTTGATTCTAAATACCTCTCACCTCTCCAACATAATAAAGTTCTTGAACATACCTACTTCACCTCCAAATACTCCTTGCAATGTCCTTCTTAAAATCAAATCCAAATACCATGGAGGCCAAAATAAAGCTGGTAAAATGTTGGCCACTTATTTAAAAATCAAATTGGAACGGAAAACTATTGGCCATATTCGTAGTGAGCATGATAACAATATGATGTCCTCTAGCAATACCTTTCAGATCTATTATGAACTACTATATATAGAAGATGCAACTCCTTCTGAGAGTGACATTAAAACTTTTTTTCATCGACTGCCTAACCCTCCTTTCATTCCTGATACTCTCTTAGCTCTTGAAAAAGATATTATTCTTCAGGAAATTATAGATGCTATTAAGTCTTTGAAAAAAGACAAAGCTCCTGGTCCAGATGTTTTTCCCGTTGAACTTCTTTCTTTTCCTCTATTTTTGCTCCTAATTTACTAGAACTTTTTAATTATTTTTGTCCAGCTCTAAAACCAGTGGCTTCTTTTTGGGTGCTCGTATTGTCATTAGCCCTTAAACCGGATAAGGATTCCACCCTCTGTAAAAACTATCGTCCAATTTTGTTAATCAACTACAAATGGAAAATCTTTGCTAAAATTTTGGCATCTCGTTTGGAGGATATTATATTATTAAACCTGACCAGGCTCGTTTAATTAAGGGCAGACTTGCATTTTATAATGCTAGAATATTTTCCAACTTTCTTGCCCTTGGGGAAAAAATATTACTCTACCCTCGCAGCCCTGTCACTTGATGCTGAAAAAGATTTTGATCATATAAATCGGCAATTTATGTTCTCTACTCTTCACTGGTTTGGTTTTGGCCCAAAATGTATCTCTTTTATCAAATTACTATATGTTGAACCATGTGCTTGTGTATTTGTTCATGGTCATTTTTCCCCTTATTTTAATTTGCATGGAGGTGCTAGACAAGGTTGTCCTCTCTCATCTTTGCTGTTTCTTCTTGGTTTGGAACCCTTTCTTGAAGGTATCAGATGTAATCCCGGCATAACTGGTTTTAAATTCAGTTTACTAGAAATCAAACTATCTGCCTATGCAGATGATATTCTGGTCTATACTTCTAATCCCTCCACTTCCCTGGAACCTTTTTTGGAAGAGTTTGGTTTGTACTCTAGTATTTCTGGTTACAAACAAAAAATGTCTAAAACGGAGGTTTTACTATTAAACTCCTCCTGTTATCGTTATATGTTTGACAATACTAATTTTACATGGTGCCCCTCTAAGATTAAAAACTTGAGGCTCTGGTTTTCGCCCACAATACCCAATACACTCGATCATAATTTTACTGCCTTAAAACTTAAGCTTCAAAATGTATTAGCTTCCTGGTCTCCACTTTTTTTTATCCTGGTGAGGTAGATTAGATAACATTAAAATGATGATTGTTCCTCATGTTCTTTTTATGCTCTATATGTTACCCATTACAATTCCTAATTATTATTTTTCCCAAATCACTTATCTATTCTAAAGTTCTTTGGAATAACAAACGTGCTTGTATTGCTTTGTCCAAGGTAATTCGGCCAAAGACCGAAGGTTGTGTACGTTTTCCCAAATTTAAGTTATATCCTACTGCCTTTTTAATTCGCCAATGTTATGCTTTGAACAAAGAATACCATGATTCTCCCATACCAACATGGATTATTTTTAAATGCTCTTTATTGCATGAATTTGCATTTCATGGTGTTGTTTCATGTCTAATTTTACATTCATATCTAAAAACCCAATTTTAAAACACTCCCAACATCTTTTACATACAATATTTACCCAAGGGTCTGATTTTTTTCAATCTTTCCTTACATCCTCTTTTTGGTACAATAAATGTATTAAATGTCATCATAAATTATTTTATTTCAAACATTGGAAGGAAAAGGGTATTTTTTATGTTGATCATTTTATCTCTCAAAACTCCATTCTATCTTTTCCTCAGTTGCAAGAACCTGATTCCTGCCTACAACAATATAACCAACTACTTCCTGTGCTTCAATCCTTTTTAATAAACAACAACTTTACATCGCACTTTACCCCATCTGCTCCAACAACACTGTTATACGATATTACTAATGATTCGATCCCCAAAGCATCTTTCATATATAAATCAAGGTCTTCCCCTATTCCTAAGAGGAATAAATCCTCTATCGAACTTTTATGGGAGACAGATCGATCTCAATCATCTGTTCACCAATGCGATCAATTGTGGTGTAAAACTTTTAGTAACATCAAGTGAAATGTGCTGTGATAAAGGCCTTGCCTCGTCATTCTTCCTAAATTAGTCACTATCGTCCGATACCTGCTCTGCTGGGGGAGGTTCACAGATGTCGCCCCGAAAATAATTCCATTTTCCCCATATTCGCGTCCATTTTTGGGGGCAGCCTTGGTGGACGTATACCGATTTCTCCATCACCAGCGTGTGGTCCATGTCCCGACACCACTGCTGATGCGTCGGGGACTGTCCCGAACCCCAGTGCTGTGCTATATTGCGTTTGGCTAATGTCGTCCCTAGTGTTACCCAGTCTTGGTCTGCGTGATTCAAATCTGTGGGCTCCCAGATGTTGAGTAAGCAGCGTTTTGGATTAAGTGGGACCACTACTTTGGTGACTTCTGAAATTGTGCGTAGAACAGCGTCCCAGAAGGGAGTGATTATTGGGCAATCCCAGATTGTGTGCCAGAAAGTGCCGTCGGCACCACATTGCCGGAGGCAGAAAGGAGTATCTGCCTTTCCTATCTTATGTAGCAGGGTTGTCGTGTAGTAGATACGATGTAGGATTTTTAGTTGAAGTAACCTAAGGGTGGAGGGTATTGCCACTTCCCTCAGGGACGCCAGGGCTGCTTGCCAGTCCTGCTCATCTAGGTCACCTACATCTGCCTCGCATTTCTCTAGGCTTTATTTTTTGTATACAATAGAGCTGTTATTACTCCCTCCCTCCTAAATAAAATTAATTCCTCTCTCCCTTATTCTGGTCATGTTTTTCCTCTGATGGTACTTTGACTCATCTGCTTTATTATTGTCCTAAAGTGAATGAATTTTGGAAATCCATATAGTCAAAATGTTTATTGATTTTTTCATGTAACGTTCCATTATCCATTCAAAATGTTTTTCTTGGTACTATATCTGCTGATTTTAATAATTTTTCTTCAACGCCTGTGCTATTTGATGATCTTTTTATAGCATTTGCTTTTAAAGGTATACTAAATTGTTGGAAAGATAACTCTAAGTTATGTATATTGGTTTTGTGGAATCTTATTTGTGATGAACATAGAATATCCACTGTCAAATCTTCTTCGATATCTCCAAAAATGTTATCTGATTTACTTTGGTTACCTTTTACAACTTTTCTATCTTTACACTCTTCAGTTTCCTAAAACTCATGGATTTCTTTCTACTTCTTCTCTTTCTTTCCCTTTCTTTTCTTCTTTCTAGATTTTCCTTTTCTATTTCTTCCTTTTTGTAAAAAACTCATAAAACATAGATAAACATTACTGGTTCATTTAGCTATTTCTCGTTACTAGATATGTATGTTATATCCCTTTGTTTTTTAGGGGATGTGTCATCCAAATGAGCTTATAAACTCTGTACTTTGTTTAACTTGTTATATTTTGCTTAACTATTGTACTGTTTACTACCTTTAATACTCAATAAAAAATATTTAACAAAAAACAAAAAGCTCCGATGTGTATCAGTTTGCTGGACGCCCTTCAGAGTCCATGGTGGGCAGGGTGTTGTTTGTAACTAGGCCTATATGCGATATGATAGGTGAGGTGCATGAGATTTGAACGACGTGGTGGAAGCAAGTTGCACGTCTTGGTATGTGTGGGGGATAGTTGAGACGCTGTCAATAGCAACGCAGGAATCGCTTAGGGAAAAAAAAAACAGAGCGGGCATTGCGCAACGCATGTGCTTACTGTTTCCTGAGAGAGAGCATCTGACATACCACATGGCAGAAAAGGATGCCAACAGAAACCAGGGGAACTCATCTTCAGAAAGAAGGATCATGATGAGAGGTAAATGTAAGTAAGGTACAGCCAAGGGCAAAAAGAAAAGAAGGACTAGAAACATGTTCCCTGAAGTGGCACTGAAAAATCAAACAGACTGGCTTGCAGTACGGTCAATGACAAAGAACTGAGGTACAACACAAGTGGCCAGAAAGCAATGCGCCTCTGCAAACCCCACCTTCATGAATTAGGTGCAGCATGTGAAGACGCTCCCGCACGTTAAAGCTGCAAGTGGCACACAGCACAAACATAGCAACAGAATTTAGTTTACTCCAGACGACAACGTCCAAGAGGTTTTTGATTAACATACATTTGTATATTTGTTCCTCCATCTCTCTCTCTCTTCATTCTACTGAAGTCTTGACAAAACAGCTGTACTGATGGAACAAATAATACAATGCCCACGTGAGAGGCTGATGGCAAGACAACTGGTCAGAATCAATAAGGCGAGAACTATATACCCATTACTGTAAAAGTTATAGAACTGTAAGCACTGGAAGACAAAACACTAGCCAGTTTTCATGTTGCCACGGCTAATTCAGTGTTGGTCTTGGTAGACATTTAAAGCGGGCCCTCTCACCCTATGCTTCGCTCCCAATATATATATAAATAGTATGGAAATTGTACATACCTCGTGGAGAAGAGGAACGTTAAAAACATGAAGCTCAGCTGGACAAAAAATACTGCAAGAAAACATTACATGTGTATTAATAACCAGGAAGTGTTGGCACTCGAAACAGTTATGCTGATTAAATTACAAACTTGGTTTATTTGTGGAAAACGGGCAGCAGGCTCAGTGGGTGCCCAGCGTCAATATCTGGCACTGTAATCACAGGCAAACACTTTTTAGCGGCACTATGTTTATTTCCTTCAGTGAGTCACAGTAGGCACACTTTTAGTAGCTGCAGACTGTATAACGTAATAAGATGTATGTATACATGTATAACATAGCACTAACTTGAACACGCATTTGGGAAATAAATATATTATCGGACGTATTTCTCGAGGCCGTGCCAAGTAATTATTTCTTTGCTTTTCATGTGTTCAATTTCAACAATACGTGGAGGCGTAAATCTGGTGGATCCCCGCTGTCTTGATGAATTAATTATATATTGACGAATTGCTTAGGAGAGGCGAGTGCGAGTAGATGTGCTGCTCTTCGGTGTTGCTTTCAGTCAGGGTAGAGAGGGCCTGGGAGGCCGAAACAGCCCACACTCAACCACCTCCGCCCACCCTGCTCCTGGTATCAGAGACCAACATTTACCATGCACTTCCTGGTCTTCTTCCTGTGTTTACTTCTGCCTTTTTTTTTTTTACTCCAACATTAGGGGACCATATTTTTTTAAACCTAGAAACCAGGAAATGTCACAAAAAAAGGTGGGACTACAATTTCACATGGACCAAAAGGCGCAGAAAGACCGCGTGACCAAAGTATAAAACCCAGCTCAAGAGGCACTAATGGTAATAAATAGAACGCAACTTTTACACTAAATGTAATAAGTGCAAATTAAATTGATTTCTGAAAGGGGTAGAACACAGAAACGTTTTTTAAGTTGCCCATCTGCAAAAACTGGGGCAAATGCTGCATTTAGTAAAATCTGCCGGGACAGATCAAAAACCAGGATGCCTGGTCACCCTATCCACCATGTCCCTGTCAAACTTTCTCTGTAGTGTGTTTAAAGAAAACATATTATGAACTTTCCGGCAATCAGCTTTTTTTTTTTTTTACATTCGTCTTATTCTAGTTTCAGCTAACTGGAGCTTTAGTTCTCAACTATAGTTGCATAACCTCGAATCTTTCCTTTGCGCCCACGAGCTCTCTGTCCGAAGCCTTCACCTGACACAAACTCCCAGTGAATTCTTCCCACGTCTGCCTCGGTTTTCCTTTCTTCCATTTAAAATGACTGGTGACTGTCCTACTTTGCATCTCGCATCATATGCGAGCTTGATGCTGGATCATCTCAAATATGAAGGTGCAAAGGAGGTCAAACCCTAAATTTCAACATCAAAATGTTTATAGAATCTCTAAAGACAGAAGACATCAAAAGGGCCCGACACGATTTCAAATGTGAAGGACATGTCAGACTCAATGTCTGCTTTACCCAGTAGGCACTAACCATCATCCCATCTGACGAGACAACAGTGTCTTGCTCAACCTTCACTGAAGTATACAAAAGTGATGAATGGAACGCTTGAATTAATCTCAGCCACTGGTAATTACTCAGGCCACATCCCAGTCCATTGTTATTTTGCACAACATGCCACCTCAGATTGCATCCATCACTGTTTTGTATACTTATTGTGTCACGCTAAGTGGGACGGGTATGCCCAGAGGTGGGGTCACAGACACACTGTCATTGGAACCAAGCCGAACCTGGCTGATGAGCCCATAACTAGGGCGAATGCAGTCCTGGGTTGTTTGTGTTCCGGTTCAGTGAGGACCTGGCTTGGTAGTTCGAGCTGGACTTTTCCTGTTGAAGCAGGGTCAATACTGATTTGCATATAGCAAGGCCCAAACTGAGGTGGCATGGTGTGAAAAACAACGATGAATTAGGATGCGCCCCGAGTGATTACCATGCCTGAGATTAACTTAAGCATTCCATTCATCATTGTTTTGTATACTTATTGCTCAACCGTTAGGCAAACACTGTTGCCTCTTCTTACACACATATTGTCATCATCTACTCCCAGGCACTACCTTTCTGTATCTCCATTTACGCATTCAATGTCTCCCACAGCCACACAATGCAAGACTGTCAATCCCCATGAGCATTTATGGTCTGATTCACATGGAGTCTGTCTACTGACTTTCAGAGGCACTCTCTCTCTGTGGCTCTGTCACCGAGACACTCCCTCTCCCTCTCCCTCTCTACACTCAGGCATTAACAATCTGATTTCCTTCAAGATATTTATGGTTCGGTCCTCACATGGGATTTGCATTTTTCCTTAGGCACCCACTATTAGTGTTTGTGTCTTGCTGCTATTGCAGACAGTTTGTAGAACTGCTGAGGTGTTTGGTGACCCATCCTTTGGCTTTTGTGTATTTCTGGACCTAGGCTAAGCACTAGGCCTCTCCTATTTTACATGGCGGACCTTACAATAGCTCGTTGCGGGATTGTCTCTGCTGTTTGATATTGTCTACACTATCGGGCACAAGAAATTGTTGAAAAATATGATATAAAAACTTTAAGAAATACATCATTAGAGTACAAAGAAGGTTCATATGAGTTCACTTTACAGTTTTAGTCAATTGATTTCACCTACAGAAAACACATATGGAAGATGTAATATCTTCTAATGGATCGGAACAATTTTTATGCAATGCTTAAGTTGGTTCAGAAAACATACTGCATCTTTCAATAGGTCTATTTCTTCAAGATGACTCCGTTCTCCATGCCAAATGATTTAATTTCTCACCCTTAAGTAATACAAAAAGGTCTTAAACCCAGTGCAAACGAGATATGGGCCGAATTCGTCAATCAGCAGTCTCCATGGTGTGCAACTTACTTATAAACACGATTACAACCAAGCTGAAGGTGTCCAGGTCAATGTTGGGGTTGGAGAAGGTGTCGCAGAAGGTGGTGTAGATGATCATGAGGAGGACGCAGCTGCTGATCGCCCCAAAGGGAGGCTTCTTCCTCTCTAGCCAGTCCTTGATGTACCTCCGCACAATCTGAAACACAGAGCACAAAAGGTTGACTTGTCGAGGAAGCAAGGGAGCGAAGGCTGGTATTTGCAAGATGCATCTCGACAGCTGAAAGGCACAGGGACACGAGGGTAATTCTTTTGACGGTCACGGAGGGGTTCAAAGCCCCGCCGCCCTGCCACGCGGCTCCCCTTCTGGGGAATTTAACATTTTTAGTGCAACTTTCTCCGAGCTGCCGTAATGAGAGGATAGATTCAACTGTATTCAAAATCCATCCTTAATCACGCCAAATGTTTTCTGCTAGCTGTCACGGAGACCTGCCCATTAAGGCTCCCCAAAGTTTCCCTCTTCCGCTGATGCTAATGGATGCGTGTAATTATCACAGCCCCCCTCGCGTCAACAGACAATGCCGAGCGCAACTTTGGGGGGACTTAAAAAATCTGCCATCTTCGGGAATTTCCTAACGGCAGATAATCGAAAGTGATCCATGGAACATTTTAATATTTAATGGTGAAGCGATGCACCAGAAGTTTTTTAATTAAATTATAACTCATGCTTGAAAAGCAAAAGTGCATGTGTTGTGGGAGCTTAAATAATTCACGCAGCGAATAGCTGGAGTTTTAAGACAAATGCCATTTGCATGCGCTTAGGATACCAGAAATTAGCATGTGAACAAAAACACTGCAGGCCCAACTTTCCAACAGCTTCCTGCTCTTGTGTTTGCCTGTGTTTACTAGGAATGGTACTGCCACTAAAGTGTTACCCAAGACATGAAGCCACTGCCTGGGACGCAGACTGATACATGATGTTCATGTGGTACCCTGGTGTTTTCTCATCCACCTGAGAGTAGGCGAAAAATAGGTAATAGTGGCAGCAATGAAGGTGCATGTCTTAAAGGGGTTTGCTCACAAGACCACAATCACACAGCAACGAAAGGCCGGACTCTGTGAATGCCCTTTTTGGAGGCACATATTTCTCCGCACCCTCAGAGCACCACAATGTTGGGCTCTCCTCCTCAGTGTATTCAAAAGAGTAGAAAAAAAATATATAATTCACAGTGTAAAGGCCATGTATTCTACAATACAAAAACACGTCGTTCCCATACCAAGCACCATGTGTTCTACAGTATGTTAGACTCACTGTTGACAAAACTTGAATCGTGAACCAAACACAAAACATATTGTTTCCAAAACTCCAACCGTGATTTATCCAACATATGCATCTTTCCCAAAATTTGATTTAAATATTCTACAATGAAAAACACTGAATTCTCAAAACTCGTGTGTTTTACAAAATAGAACGTTTTCTCCAAAACTCACATCATGCACTCTTCAGCATAAACACACTCTTTCCCCAAGCTCGAACTTTGTTTTCTACAGTATAAAATGGTGGGCCTCAAGGACAAAGGGCAGGTTGCAAACCAGTGGGTGTTTTTTCGCACACCAAGGGTTTTGTGACATGTCCTCTTTTGTGCGATGCGACTAATAGAACAATTAGCTGCATCACAAAATGCACATTCAAAGTAGGTCGCAAGTCCTTTTACTGGCTTGCTTCAATAATATGTACAAGCAATGAGGCATTTTACAGTCCCCGCAAACGCAAACGCTTAAACACGCAGTGAGGAATTCTCATTCCCTACATGCCAAAATTATTTTGTATATCTTGCCTGAGAAGAGTGGGTGTGCTGTCGCTTGCAGCAATCTATTGTTCATTTTAAAAAAACTCTAAAAAGGGGCTTTTAGCTTGGCTTCACTGTCAATCTTTTTTTCTTACTTTACATTGGTGAGCGAGACATAACACCAGTTGGGTTCACTTTGCCTCCGTGTGTTTTCTTCCCTGAAGTATGGTCCAACTACTGATTGATATCTTGATTAGTGTTCTTCCGTGCTGCTGGTTTGACTGTGAGTGGTACTTTTTTTTTGCTTTTTCTTGCAAGACAACTTGAAACTATCAGAATTGAAGCTC
Source organism: Triturus cristatus (assembly GCF_964204655.1). Classification (NCBI taxonomy): domain Eukaryota; kingdom Metazoa; phylum Chordata; class Amphibia; order Caudata; family Salamandridae; genus Triturus; species Triturus cristatus. The sequence goes on from NC_140582.1 coordinate 506,184,451, forward strand.
GTGCTTTCCTGTATTTTCAAGATCTGATAGCAAAAACAATATAGACGCTTTGTGGCACGTTACCAATTTCCAAAACACTTTCGGCCACCTCTTCACCTTTATTGATTCATTTGAGGCTGCTGCCAGTAATGCATGTTACTGAATTACCGTTTGCCACTGAGTCACATTTACTTATTTGGTGGTTCCCTCTTTTATAATTTACAGGATATTGTATTCATCATCAAACATGCAGTGATTTCACAAGGTTTATGTTTCACCGTCACCACCCTTTACCTCTACCCACCATTGAACCCTAAACTCACCCTCACCTACCTTTACGTCTGCCCAGCATTGAACCCTCAAGTCACTCTCACGTCCCCATACCTGTAACCTGTAACCCACTCCTGAACCATCAAGTCACCCTCATGCCCCATTACCTCTACCCACCCTCACCTCCCTTTCTTTATATTAATTCCTGAGCCTTCAACTCACCCTTGCCTCTCTTTAGATGTATCCACCCAAGTTCTCAAATTACTCTCACATTCCCTTACCTCTACCTCACCCCTGAACCATCAAGTCACCCTCATACCCCATCACCTCTACCCAACCTCACCTCCCTTTACCTATATTAACTCATAGGCCTACAGCTAACGTGTATCCACCCAAGCCCTCAAATCACTTTCACGTTCCCTTTACCTCAACCCACCCCTTAGCCTTTAAGTTCTCCTCACCTCCATTGACCTCTACCCACTTTATAACCCTCAAACCACACTCCGCTCTCTTTACCTTCACCTATCCCTGAACTTTCAATTCAACCTCACCTGCCATTACCTCTACCCACCCTCAACTGTCAAAGTCACCCTAACCCGCCTTTACTTCTACCCACCGAACCCCCAAGTCACCCTTATCTACCTTTACTCATACCTAAAACTAAAAATCACTCTTTTAAATAACATAAAAAGTACGTTATTCAAAAACAACCCACCAGCTTGATAAAGTACTGTGTGGTAAAGGTGCAAATATCTGTGTGGTAAAGGCTGTTAGCACTCATGCAGGACACATACCCGCCCTTTCCTTAAACACTCTCCTGCCTTCACTCTAGTTCACCTAAATGTTTTTTTACTCCCACACCTTATTCTTTAGGTCTTGCCTGAAACAGAGCATGTGCTGTTGCTTGCAAGACAGTTTATTTACTTTGAGGGGGCGTAGAGCCCACTCATTGCTTACCACTGATTGGCTTCCTTGTCGCTCTCATTTCCTGGCTTCTGTTTGGTCAGCGAGTGCTGGCATCACTGTGTTTTTATTCCTACATGGCTCCAGTACGGCTTACCTTGCCTAGTGTCCTCCTACTGCTCGTCACTTTCAAAGGTACTTTTTCCTTTTACTTGCACACTCTTCCTCCTTTGATTCTCCCGCATTGTTGCTTGCTCTGCCCGCTCATCCACCTCCTGGGTTGTAGCCTGTCAGGTGCCCTCCTCACCCTGTTGTTGCTTGTCCTCTCTATCCACCACCTCCCTCTTCCTTCATTGCTGGCCCCTCCTCTTGCAACAGGGGGGAAAAAAATCATCCAAAAGTCACACTAACAGGTTTCAAGATTCTACAAAGATGCAGACGATGCTCATCTCATACTAAGAAAATGGAACACTATCCTCCGCGCTGAGCGATGGCCACAACATAGCACTTTTCCCCCCTAACTTTCAGCCATGCTGAACAGCAACCGCGCTGCTGTACAACATGACTAAAAGAAATTGACAAAGGCAATAGCTCTTCCATTGGCGTGAACTATCGGCTTTACCAAATGCTTGTTTTAAAAGCAGCCAAGTCCATTAAAAGGTCAGTATGGCAGCATGAAGGGAATTTCTTCTGGGGAATATGCAGATGTCCACAGGAACCACAGTCTGAAGGACTGAGGCCGACCACCACCAACCACAAAGACAGCTTCCACCTTGAAAAAAGGTAACCACACCATGTAGGGCATTGGTAGCTTGTCAATGGTTTGCAATTGGGGTCGTAAAGCATTGATACGTATCATTGTGACTTGTTCGTTACAATTCAGAAACAATCACAAAAGGCACATTTGAAGTTAGAAATACTTTTCTGACCTGTAAAGTACTTTTAGTACATTGCAACTTGTGCTTCTGAGGTTGAACAGGCTGCAAATATGGGAATCACATGCTCTGCAAAGCCTAAAACACTTCGTACATTGGCCCATTGTTTAAAAAACTTGAACCATGTGTTCTACATTAAGCAATACACTACTGCCAAAACTGCGAGCATGAATTATAAAATTAGAAAACACTCCGCTTCCAAAATGTCCTTTAATATAATATGCACACTCGCAAAACTCAAACACGTAGGTGGAAAAAATCCAATCGATGACACATTAGTAAAATAGGCTACTTCGTTGCCACAGAAAGATTGCTCCAAATTTAAGAGATTAACCATCGCAAAATCGATTATTTGCAGTCACTGGAAGTATGGCTCCTTAAACAACCATAGAATCAAATTATGCATTATAACTGCACTTAAGGAACACTTTTCTTACGCACACACACACACACTCTCCTAAGCTTCTTGAGCATTAATAAAGGGAGCAGTCGCCCAAACTATTGACTGAAGCGCTGCATTAGGAGTCAAATTTGTCCAGACTCTTTACTTAATTCACTGTCATCTTGGGCCATAGTTTTCTTTTGGTGTGCCTCCCTTGAGTCTAGAGGTACTAATGTACTAGGATACATAGAAGCATATGCCCTGTGCAATTTCCTTGAAGTGAGAATTTGTTGAAGAATCCCTATAGGCATTCACTAATGATAAGAGCATCTTGTGCAGTACTGGGTAAGAAGGGTATACCCAGACATGGGTCCCTTGCTCACTACGCCACCAGATTCACGCTAGCCCAGCTGATGAGGTGTGAAACCCCAAAACCTGTCCCAGGATGCTTGTTTCTGTTCCAGGGAGGACCTTGCCTGTCAGTTTGGACTTGACTGTTCCCATGAGGAGCACGGTCAAGAGTGATTTGCATATTGCTGGGTCTAAACTGGAATGGTGTGGATTGCAAAACAATGATGGATTTAACCCAGATCTGTGACTGGGGGTGAGCGTTTGATTGGTTCAGCATTCTGTCCCTCTTCTGTCCTTTCTGCATGAGTAAAATGGGCATAGGATTTACATAGCTGAAGTTTGGCATACAACTGATGTGCCGAATCGTATACGACAATGTCACAATTTTAAGAGGTAAAGCACAAGAGCAAATCACAAACATTATAAAAAGACAGACATTCCATTTTATTCTAATGCACATGACCTTACAGCTGCGTGGTATGGATCTAAATACCGAAGAGGCAAGATGTATGTATGCATCTTACACTTAGTTTAAAAATATTTAATTCACATTTATTTAGAGGTATTTACATCATGTTTTTTGCATTCGCCGTGGCAGTAACTTCTACCTTGATCATTATATCATCTTTCAATTGCAGTACCTGGCTACAAGTATCATTCTAATTCCACTCTATCTGGCAATACTACAGTATTTGTTTTCTCAGCCTTTTTATGTGGCTTGAGTAAGTTAGAGTTAGGCAGCTCAAGCACAGAATTTCTGTTCGCACTCATTCATTTTTTTGTTGTCTAGTTGTGGTGCAGCTTGGCCACACAACCAGTGCACCTGGATTGGAGACTGTACCCTGGGTTTGCATGGGAAAGTGTCCGTTCAGTGCCCTGCATCTGCCTGGCATGCAAGAGGCTATATAAACAGACAAACAGGAACCTCGGAAGTTTAGAATTGGCTTGTACTCTACTTGAGTACGTTATAAATAATGCTCCTCATTTTCCGTTGTCACTTATTGTTTAGAGAAATTCAGCCACACAACAGTATTTTCCGGTCTTTTTTAAGAGAAAATAGAGAAAACGGATTTTCTTTTCCTTGGCTTACTTTACGGTCATTCAAGACTTCCAGGCCAATACCTCTGCAGTCTGGAGACTCACCTTCTATGTGCTCATGTTTGTACTGCAACGCTATCAATCTGACATGAGTGTTTTGTGATAATACTTTGGGCTGCATATAGTGCTAAACAAATGTGGAAGTATACTAGGTACAACACCATTTGTCCGCAAAACACAATATGTATATATGGATAAATACAAATAATATGAGCAAAGAAATATGGATAAATTACAAAGATGTAAAAAAAAAAAAATCAATAGCATAAAACCAGGAGTCGTAATTGTAAATCAGGACACGGTCCCTGCCATGTTTAGACACCAGCTGTGCGGATCTGGCAGGTGTTCAGTACAGCACAGCAGGTCAACAAAGCGAAGTCTCAGCACATCTTTGAAAGACACCAGAAAGGTGGCCTGAGGTCTGGCGGCCAGGTAGAACACATCACTAGGGTGTCTGACACTTGTGGAAGGAATGGGAGGAACAACAACGCATCAGCAAGGGGTCATCTGTCTCAACTTCGGTCATCTAAAACAGCTAATGTGCCCGACCTCAGCACATCAGTACACACCGAGCCTGGCTGCAGCAGGACACTTAAAAGGAGAAGAGTCAGGGGCAGGAAAGCACACACGTGCACTGCAGCGATGCGCTTTCATTTCTGTTGCTCTGTTCTGAAAAGTCTATGTCCCAAGTAAGTGCTTCTGAAACACAGGGGGGCCCTTCCACACTCAAACGTATTCTCTCCAATGTCCCCTCCCCGCCTGTCCAAGGATGAGGATTGTGTAATAAGGCCGACATTCATGAATCGCTCCATTGAGCAGCCCGTAAATACGTCACTCGCGTACTTCTAAAATGTAAAAGGATCGGATGACGCCACTCATTTTCGCTCTCTTACAAGCTGTCAAACGTAGAGCCCTCGTCATGCTGACAAATAAAGCACCAATGGCGGCCCGGGGCTGGAGAGCGCCAGAAAGATAACGAACAGGCGGGCCTGCCATTACTTATTCATGGAAACACTGGGTTTGTGTGGTGTGCAGCTATGAACAATGTTCAAACTGGTAGAACGTCATGAAAGCACAGCGCAAATCTACATCATTAACATTTAATCATAAATTACCTTTTAATTCAAGACATAAAATAAGGGTCTGTCATGAGCACTTTGGAAAAGGATAAAGAGGCCAGGTGCAGAAAGAACAATGGGCTAATTTGCATGACAGTCCCTTTAGTTTAGCTTTTTTAGATCGGGTGTTAGCCAGGACCTTTTGATTTTACTAAAAGTATATACAAAATATAATAACTTATAGGGGCTTTCAGCCAAACTTTCGTTCATAGGTCAGCCCACTTCTGTTATTGCAAATCTTTAAAATGACAGCTTCTACTATTTCATAAGGAGCACATCCGCACACAAAGTAGTTCCCTTGAGAGCCAGGTACTACTACTACTATGGCAGTGTGCGCTTTTTAGATTTTTTTTCTTCTTTTTAGCCAAATATTTATACTGGTGAGAGCCTGAAACCCTCTCTCCCATAACAAAAACGTTTTATAATTAGCAAAACAAAGCCAAACAAGCACTGACAGGGTCAAGAAAACGACTGTCAAAACCAGACTTATTGTCTTTACCTGTGCTTGTTTCAACCAAACAATCTGTTTTGGGAAACCCAAGCTGGGAACACGAGGTGCACAGAAGGCAATAGCTCACTGCCTTACATGCATATTAAAATTAATAATGCTTGCATCATAGAAAATAATTTTAGGGCATATGGCCTTGTAAGTTACTGCTATCTATATTCGGTATTCATAGTGGCTTTTTAGCAAAAGCTGGATTGCCTAGTTACTGATTATGACCTAATATTAAATGATATTTTATTAGTGTAATTTCTGTAGTGAAAGGTGCATTAAAAATAGTAAAACTACATTATGTGGGAGAAAAGCGCTTTATTCATACAAGAAAAAAGGAAAGAAATCAAACACAAAGGGCTCTGAAACGGAGCAATCAAAAATATATTTTAAAGGGGTTTCTGTCTCAAACGGTCAGCGTGGGCAAGGACCACACCTTGGTGAAACCTACCAACACGTCACCTGCCAAACACAATTCCCCAGTGTGACACTGACTTTTATTTTGCAACAAAGCAATCTACACTAGTCCGGGGACCACTGGGGATCTGTGAAGCACCTCAGGAGTCTGTGACTGCTTAGAAAATGAAATAATAATAACAGATTAATAAAGTGTATATAAATAAAGAAGCAAAATGTAATATTGAGAATTTTAACACGTTCTGTAAATGGGAAGGAATTTGAAATTGGAGGCTAAAAATGAAGTCCGTATCGTCAGATTGTTTATTGGGAGCAGTGCAAGTACATCAAACAGAATATAGTTGGGCCTCAATTGAATACAGAAAAGATACAACCTTCCTATTAAAACATTGATTTTTTAACATTTGTTTGTGAATTAATTTCATTATTTCACCATTTAAGCATTGGTTTGGTGATGCTTCTTTCTGTATTTTTTGTGTGTTGTTTAGTGGATCAAATCATGGCTTCCACTAATGATTCAGTGGGGCTCCAGGGTCCCACTAAGTAGTGGGAGGAAATTAAGTGGGGGAGTCCACAGAAGTCAAAAGTTTAAAAACTACTGCTCTACACCCATTGCTGTTGATTGCAAACACTAGTGAAAATATGTAATACGTCCCTTACCTTCAAATCTCAGTGGACATAAAATACATAAAATGCAAAATACCACCATCACAAGTCCTTTGTGACAATATCGCCTTTTATGCTCAGAGAAATGTTCTACTATCCAGGACTCCATTTTTAATGCAATGCCTGGTTTGCCTTTTAATTCCATTTTGCAGAGAGGGAGTTGCCTATATTCTGTCGAACAAATAACATGAGGAACCCTAGCAGACCACAACTAACTGCCACCTTTGAGGTTACATAAAGGATCCTGTTCCAGCATGGCATCTGGAAATAACGTCCTCCTGGGAGTCCTTATCAACTCCTTAAGGCATGGATTTGTTTAGACCTCTGGAAGGCAGTTGTCGTCCAGATGTTTAAAGAAGCCTGCCCTTGCCGTCAACATGAACAATCTTAGACCCATCTCATTGTTCCCAGTCTGGAAAACGCGGCCCTGCATTAGCTTCAGGACTTTGCAGAATCTAACAACCTAATGGATGAGCAACATGTCGGCCATTGTCTTGGTCACAGCATCTAGCGGGTGGTCCTAGCTGCACGTGATGAGATTCTTCAGCTCATTGATAAAGGGGAAACTAGAAAGCTAGTCCCCTTAGATTTGTGAGCAACATTTGATACCATAGACTACAACTTCCTGCGAAGATCCTGGAAATAGTTGGTGCCATCAGTACAGTTCTGAAGAGGGTAAAACCTTTAATTTCATGGAGATCACAAGTGGACACTCTTCACCCGTACTCCTCAAAGGTGCATGGCTTGGACTCTTTGGTCACACAAGGGTAACTCCTCTCACCATTTCTGTTTAACATGTACTTGCCAAATTGCTCCACCAAATAAGCTGATGATACTCAGCATATTTGTAACAGATCTAGTGTGCAATTGTCTCCCGATCAGAAGAAGAGACCTTTAACGGAGTCCATCCTCATTGTCAGGGGATGAATGATTAACAACTTCCTGAACATGAACCTAACCAAAACTGAGATCTGAATTAACTCAGGTGTTAGAAGGCGATCCCAGGGGAGACAGGTAGGTTACCCGAACACCCTGGGACCTACCCTCGGGGTAACGTAGCCGGGCACTGGCGGGAGACTCCTCAAGGGAGGAGTCTCGTATCTAGGATCGCACACACGGCACCACACGACAAAGAGACACCACACGGTAGGGTCTTGGGAACAGATCTTTTATCTACTCAGCTTCGTCGGATCTTTATGATCACCAAGGTGGATATGTACAAATAGAGCACGGGCTCAGAGAGTCTCGGTAGGGAAAGGGGGTAGCGGGACAGTCTTTGGGGATCCGGATCAATGCAGGGGCGTACCCAACGCACAGCTCACGATCCTCGAGCTGGGGGATACGCTGCAGTCCAGCCGGACCGAGGGAGTCGTTAGGAGCCGCGAGTCACTCAGCGGGGCTCAAGCACAAGGTCGGAGGTCTTACGATCTTCAGGGGAGCCGCGAGTCGAATCTCCTGATAGTCCCAGAGCACCCCTTGTTATAGGTCAACTCCTCTTTGATGTCCGGGGTTCGTGTAGGCAGGGGTCTTAGCGCCTGGGGGCCGCTCGTTGGAGTTTCCTGCCATGTTGTCCTTTGATCCTTTCCGGGCCGGGCCGGGTCGGGAGGAGTCCCAGACACCCAGCAGGCGTGGAGCCAGCCCTCAGGGAGGCCGGAGGGCCGATCGAAACCCATCTCCTGAGGGGAGGCCAGAGGTGCGATGGAAACTGCTCCTCCCTCTCTCACTCCATGGGAGCGCGATGTTCCCCAGCCGGGGCGGCGCCTCTAAGCCTGGGTTGTGCTGGGGCCGGGCGGCCATCGTAGGTGCATGAAGTGGGCACGCGGGCCCTGTGGTGCGGGGAAGGTGGAGGGCACGGACAGGGAAGTCCGGGTCGGGTGTGTGTGGGTCCTGGCGGGCAGGACCGGCTAGGCCGTGTACTGAGGGACTGAATGAGGTGTACGGGTCAGGGGGTGTGGCTAGGGGCCAGGGATGGCCATGCCACAAGGCTGGGTCTAACATCAGGTTTATCAGTCACGTAAGCCTCATTGACAAGCTGTTATTGATGAGTTATTTTGTGATACCCATGACTACAAGTGGAGGCATCCAATGAATGCATCTGCGCACAATGCTCAATGGGCTGGAGTAATATAGTCCTTCAATAGGGAGCCAGAAATGATCCGCTCAAGCGGGAGTGACACAATTGAGCTTGTTTACCTCCACTACATTTACCCTTTTTATATTAACTTATTTACAAACATACCAGTCAAGGATTTGTAGAAAGTATAATTATATTAAGTCCATTGGACAATTCATTTGAAATTTAAAATCATACACAACAATCTGTGTATCACAAAATGTTGATAATTGCTCTTCTTGGTTAATCAAATTCACCTGCTATGGTGAATTTGACTAACCAAGGCAGGTGGGTTTATCTCATTACCTGGTGTCCTTTCCAATTCCACAATATTAAGTGGACAAACCAACAATACATGAAGAGCAGTTTTAGTATTACTACATCTGAAGGCAATGTTTCTCTTCCTGTCAATAATTCCCAGCAGAGCCACAAGGCATGGATCGTAGCATTAATTAACCTAGCCTTCAGGAGAGAAGCTGAATACTTAAATGGTATGAAACATATACACTTAGTCGGGAGACTTCTTAGATAACTCTACGAGGTCTAAGGCTTTTACTACCCTAATCAGTTTGATCTTCACTCTTAAAAGACATGCTTAATGCACCTTTTCCGGATCATATTCCTACTTTCTAAGAATAAATCTATCATAGGTTCATCTAACATTACCTCATTGTATTCCTTACAAAGCTGGAATGGTGGATTAATACAGCCAGGTACGGCCTTCTGACCTAGTTAACCACTTACTTAAGCCAGGCAAATATGGTGATAACTGTGAAATGCGTCACTGGTTTAAATTTGTGGAGGTGGGAGAGTAGTGTTCTGCCTCTTTTAGCCTGGCCCTGTGTCACACAGGGTGATGTGATTGTCTCAGGGTAAGCATGTGGTGAGCATGGTGGTAGCGATGTAACCAGAGACAGGTGGGAAGGCTGAGATGAGGACATGGAGTTACCAATTAAATGTCGATACAGCTCCAGGTGAGAGTCCACTGTAGTGGCGTCACTACACACGACTATGCTTGTACTTCCTTCAGTAATGCTGCTAGAAGGTACTTCAAAGGTGGACATCCGCTACTTATTAATGATTAAGAATTTAGTTATCAGGGTATCGTTTGAGGACGTGGACAGTCGCTCACATCTTCGTGACAAGACAATAAGTTATGAGTGCATGTAGAGCAGGAGCACAACATATACATGTATCTGCCACATTTGCTCTTTCTCTCACACTCACTTTCGCTCAGCCCTCTGTTTCCTGGCAGCAGCCCTGCCCTCTGCCATGTCTGTGAATGGCATATCTTCCAAACCTGACAACTCCCTCCTTTCAGCAAATGTGGGTCGCGAGCGCCTCTTCATTATTAATGAGCAGAAGAAATGAAATAAACATCACTGTGCACCAATACTGCCGCCACAGACATGTGCAGAGTTGTCAACTGCTGGCCGTCCGCAGCACAGCTCCCCAGAGGACGCGACTGATAGGCGTGTGTGCGCGCGCACTCCTGGCCGGCCCAGTCTGCACACATGGATGGACGGAACTGCGGCTCTGCTGTGGCCTTTGGTACAGATGGAAGGTTATTCTCCGGAAGGAGTAAAAAAGACAGCGGTTTTATATGACATTTTACTAAAGTGCTGTGAGAAAGTTATTATACATCAAAATATCAACTTCGCTATTATTATTGCAACTGGCATTTGTGTAGCCGAGTAGGACAGAGCCCTGGTGTTAGAAGACGACCTCAGAGGGGCCCGGAGGGGGCCCTGACTGCCCTGAGACCCACCCTCGAGGTATCGTAGCCGGGCACTGGCGGGAGACTCCTCAGGGGAGGAACCTCGTATCTAGGATAGTACACTCGGCACCACACGACAGAGAGACACCACACGAGGAGTTCTTAAGAGCAAATCTTTATCAGATCGGAGTGGTAGGATCTTTATGATCAGCCAGGCAAAATATATACAAGTAGAGCGCGGGCTCACAGAGTCTTGGAGGGGGGTTAGGAGGTAGCGGGACAGTCTTTGGGAATAGGAATCAAATGCAGGAGCGTACCCGGCGCACAGCTCACAATCCTCGAGCTGGGGGATACGCTTGTCGTCGTGGGATCCGGCGGGACCAAGAGAGTCTGTGGGAGCTGCGAGTCACTCAGCAGGCTCGAGTACAAGTTCGGAGGTCCTACGATCTTCGGGGAGCCGCGAGTCACTCAGCAGGGCTCAGCACAAGTTCGGAGGTCTTACGATCTTCAGGGAGCCGCGAGTCACTCAGCAGGGCTCAACCACAAGTTCGGAGGTCTTACGATCTTCAGGGAGCCGCGAGTCACTCAGCAGGGCTCAAGCACAAGTTCGGAGGTCCTACGATCTTCAGGGAGCTGCGAGTCACTCAGCAGGGCTCAAGCACAAGTTCGGAGGTCTTACGATCTTCAGGGAGCCGCGAGTCACTCAGCAGGGCTCAGGTGTTTCCAAGGCGAATCTGCCGGACAGTCCCAGAGCACCCCTTGTTATAGGGCGACTCCTCTTTGATGTCCGGAGTCTGTGCAGGCAGGGGTCTTGTCACCTGGGGGTCGCTTGTTGGGGGTTTCCTGCCATTGTCCTTTGATCCTTTCAGGCCGGGTCGGGAGGAGTCCCAGACACCCAGCAGGCGTGGAGCCAGCCCTCGGGGAGGCCGGCGGGTCGATCGAAACCCACCTTCCCAGGGAAGCGCAGAGGTGTGATGGAAACTGCTCCCCCCTTTCTCATCCCAAGGGGAGCGCGATGTCCTCCAGCCGGAGTGGCGCCTATAGGCCAGGGTCGCGCTGGGGCCAGGCGGCCATCTTGGTGCATGAAGTGGGCACGCGGGCCCGGTGTGGCCAAAGGAGGAAGGCCACGGACAGGGAAGCCCGGGTCGGGGGTGTGTGTTCTGGTGGAAAGGATCGGCTAGGCCGTGGGCTCGGGGCTGGTGTGAGGTGCAGGGGTCAGGTCTGGCTATGTTACGAGGGCCGGGTCTAACACGCGTCCCCCCCCCAGCTGAAAGCCGGAGAGAACTACCCATCTTCTTGGGGGTTCTCTTCGCTGAGGCGGAAGAACCGGGAGAGGCCATCGGCGTTGGCGTGGTCCGTACCAGGGCGATGTTCCACGGTGAAATCCATCCCCTGGAGGGAGATTGACCACCGCAGAAGCTTGGGGTTTTCTCCTCGCATCTGCATGAGCCATCGCAAGGGGCGATGGTCGGTTTGGACCCTGAAATGGGTGCCGAACAGGTAAGGGCGTAGTTTCTTGAGGGCCCAGACTACGGCAAACGCCTCGCGCTCGATGGTACTCCATCTCTGTTCCCTGGGCAACAGGCTTCGGCTGAGGAAGGCTACGGGCTGGTCTAGGCCCTGGTCATTTACCTGGGAGAGGACTGCCCCGATGCCATGCTCGGAGGCATCAGTTTGTACCACAAACTCTTTGGAGTAGTCGGGGGCCTGGAGGACGGGGGCCGTACACATGGCCGCTTTCAGGGCATTGAACGCCTCTTGGCAGGCAGGGGACCACTGCACCTTCTTGGGCTGCTTCTTGGACGTGAGTCCTGTGAGGGGACCGACCAGGCTGCCGTAATTCCGGATGAATCTCCGGTAGTAGCCCGTGAGGCCCAGAAAGGCTCGGACCTCTGTTTGGGTAGTGGGGGGTTCCCAGGCTAGGATGGCGTCGATTTTGGGCTGTAGAGGGGCGACCTGCCCGCTTGCGACCTGGTGCCCCAGGTAGGTTATCGAACCTTGCCCAATCTGGCATTTGCTGGCTTTCACGGTGAGGCCTGCCTGGCGTAGGGCGGTTAGCACCCTCCGGAGGTGCTGGAGGTGCTCACTCCATTCGGAACTAAAAACTGCAATATCGTCGAGATATGCAGCGCTGAATTTTTCCAGCCCGGCCAGGACTCTATTTACCAGTCGCTGGAAGGTGGCCGGGGCATTTTTCATCCCGAAGGGCATCACGCGAAAGCGGTAGTGCCCATCCGGGGTGGAGAAGGCGGACCGCTCCTTGGCTCCCTCTGTGAGCGCAATTTACCAGTAGCCGCAGGTGAGATCGAAGGTGCTGAGGAACCGAGCAGCCCCGAGCCGGTCAATGAGCTCGTCGGCTCAAGGAATGGGGTGGGCATCGGCTCGGGTGACTTCATTGAGTCCCCGGTAGTCCACGCAGAAGCGGAGTTCTGGGGCGACACCGGGGGCAGCTGCTTTTGGGACCAGGACCACGGGGCTGGCCCAGGGGCTGTCTGAGGGTTCGATCAAGCCTAGGGTCAACATTTTCAAGACTTCGGCTTGGATACAGGACCGGACCCGATCAGGGACTCGGTAGGCTCGGTGTCTCACTGGCGGGCTGTCCCCGGTATCCACATCATGGACACACCAGTCGGTGACCTTGGGGACCAGGGAAAAGAGGTCCGGGAACTGCCCTAGGAGCTGGCGGCAATCCTCACGTTGCTGGGGAGTGAGAGACGGGGAGAGGTTCACTCCCTCTACGGAGCCGTCCTTCTCTTTGGTGCACAGAAGATCAGGGAGAGGATCTGACTCTTCTTCTGACCCGTCATCAGCGGCCAGTAGGAGGCTCAGCTCCGTCCGCACAAAGTGGGGCTTGAGGCGGTTCACGTGGAGGACCCGGAGGGGGTCCCGGGGTGACTGGACGTCTACCAAGTACTTGACCGGGCTCTTCCGCTCCACTACTTTGAAGGGCCCGGTCCATTTATCCTGGAGAGCGCAGGGTTTCACGGGGGCCATGACCCATACCTGCTGGCCCGGCTGAAACTCGACCAGCGCGGCGTTCTGGTCGTACCAGCGCTTCATCTCCTCCTGACTCGCCTCCAGGTTGGCCTCTGCCATCTCTCGGAACCTCCTAGTCTGATTTCGGAGGGTCAGGACGTAACGGAACACATCTCGGGGGGGGGGGGGGGGGGATGCCTCGGGGCGCCGCCTCCCACTCTTCCTTGACCAGGCGGAGGGGCCCCCTGACGGGGTGCCCGTAGAGTAACTCAAAGGGGCTGAAACCCAAGGATTTCTGGGGAACTTCTCGGTATGCGAATAGGAGGCAGGGGAGCAGGATGTCCCACTTACGCCGGAGGGGCTCTTCCAGGCCCGCGATCATCCCCTTCAGAGTCCGGTTAAACCGCTCTACCAGGCCGTTTCCTTGGGGGTGGTACGGGGTGGTGAACTTATAGGACATCCCGCACTGTTGCCATAAGGACCTCATGTATCGGGAGATAAAGTTGGTACCGCGATCGCTCACGACCTCGCGGGGAAAACCCATGCGGGAGAAGATTCCCATCAACGCCCGGCCCACCACGGGGGCTGTGACGGTGCGCAGGGGGATGGCCTCAGGGTAACGGGTGGCATGGTCCACCAGGACGAGGATGAACCGGTGCCCTTGGGAAGTTGGGGGGTCCAGAGGTCCTACAATGTCGATCCCGACCCGCTCAAAAGGGGTACTGACGACAGGGAAGGGTTGGAGGGGAGCCTTGCGCTTCCCTCCGCTCTTCCCACTGGCCTGGCACGTGGGACAGGACTTGCAGTGGGCTTCCACATCTGCTTTCATTCTGGGCCAGTAGAAGTGAGTCACGAGGCGACTGTATGTTTTGTCCTGGCCCAAGTGGCCTGCGAGGGGAACGTCGTGGGCCAAGCCCAGGAGGAGGTTTCGGAAGCGTAGGGGTACCACCAGCACCCGGCCGGACCCTAGCTCCACCGACTTCTGTTCGCTGTACAAAAGGTCATTCTCCCAATACACCCGGTGCGTCCCCGTCTGGTCGCCTGCGGCCTGGGCCTCTGCCTGTTGCCGGGGCCCGACCAGGGAGGGACAGGTAGCCTGCTCTCGGCAGAACTCCTCTTGGGAGGGGCCCCCCTCGTGGCGCCACTGGGCTAATTCGGGCAGATCGCCTAACTCGGTGACTTGGGTGGAGTCGGAAGGCGGGGGTTCGTCACTGGCGATCGACTCTTCTGGTGGGGGGATGTGGGGACCCTCGGCCGGGACCATCCTATCCTCAGGGGTCGGGGCGTCATCGACTTCCCTCAGGGGGGGTCAGTCGAGCCGCCATGGATCGAGTGGTGGCGCACACCCACTCAGGGAGGCCCATCATCCCTAAGTGGGTCTTGCGCTCGACTTGTCTCCAGGGGGAACTTTCCAGGTCGTTCCCCAGGAGACAGTTGACGGGCTGGGAGGTTCTCACTGCGACCTTCAGTTTACCGACCACCCCTCCCCACTCAAAGGGCACCAGGGCTACCTTACATAGGCTTTCTGTGTTGTCGGCTGAAATGACAGGGCAAAATACGTTGGGGAGGACCTGGTCTTCGTGGACTAAATGGCTGAGGACACCGGTGATGCTGGCCCCGGTGTCACGGAGGGCTTCTACTTGGTGGCCATTGATCGTTACGAGCTGCCCATATTTCTTTGTGTTAGAGGGCAGGAGGCTCCCAGGGACCATCTCTCTATCTCCTAAGGATACTAGGGCCATAGCGGCGGGTTCCCACTCCTCGGCCTCCTCAACCTCCTCCCCCAGTGCTACATTGGCTATCTGTCTAGCGGGGGGTGCTGCCTGGGTGGTGCGTGGGGCCATGGGGCATTCAGGGTCGTTGGCGTAATGCCCGGGCTTCTGGCAACGGAAACAAGTGATGGTTACCCGGTGCCCCCGTCTTAGGGGGGGGCCGGATACAGCTGGTGGGGGTGCCGGGAAAGGTGGAGGTTGGGACTTCGGGGGACTAGCCTGGGACTCTCTCTGCCCTCCCTGGTTTCCCCCCCCTCTCTGGCGGGGTGGTCCCTGACTGGCTCGGGGGTACTCTCCTACAGGGCCCCGGGAGACCCGGGTGTTGGTCCAGCGATCTGCCTCGACAGCCAGCTTTCTTGGGTCCGTGAGCTTGCTGTCGAGCAGATGCTGGCGTAGTTCCACAAAGCAGTTCGCAGCCAGGTGTTCCCACAACATAAGGTCTGTTAGTTCTTCCAGGGTGGTTACCTTGCTGCCCTTGATCCACCCATCGAAGGCGCGGCTGAAGAAATTCACATATTCCACCCAGGTGGTACCCGGGATCTTCCTGCAGTCCCGGAACCGCTGGCGGTACATCTCCAGGGTGAGGCCGTACCTTGTGAGGAGGGCCGCTTTCATGTGGTCATAGGAGGTCTGCATGGAGGTGGGTAGGTCGAGCAGGGTGTCTCTCCCTTCGCTCAGGAATCGTCCCCACAACCCAGCCCCCCAATCCTTCTGCGGGACCCGATGGGAGGTCATGGCGACCTCGTAGGCCCGGAACCACTGCTGAATGTCATCATTTTTGTAATATTCTTTGACCACATCCTTGGGGATGTGGACCTTCTGCTCCGCCGGGGCGGCCGCCTCCCGGTTCCCCGGGGGCCGTGCTTCTTCGCTTCTTGCTTTCAGTTCTATTTCCTTCAAGCTGCGTTCATGTTACAGTTGAAGTCTCCTTCCCTCGTGTTCTCGTTGGAGTTTCTTCTCTTCTAGTTCTCCTTGTACTCGCATCTGTTCTACTGCTAGCTTTTTCTCGGCTTATTTCAACTCGCCCTCAATTTTGAGCTTGGCTAATTCGAGCTCGTGATGGCGACCTTTTTCTCTGTCTGCGAGTTCCTCCGGGGATAGGCCCCAGTCTGGTACGAAGCCTCGCACCTGGTTGCTGCTACGTTCTCCTTGGGAGGGTCCAGCTTCGTCGTAGGGCTCCCCCGCTCCTTCTGGGCGGGAGGCTCCAGAATCCACCCAAGCTTTCAGTGCCTTTTGCATATCTTCTTTGGTGTTGAGACCAGTGGTAGCGATTTTGAGTTCCTTACAGAATTGCTTTAGTTCTTTGTGAGAGTACTCTTCCAGCTGTTCCACCTGGAACACTGTACTGGTGTCGTTTTCTATGAGAACCACGGCGTTTCCTTCTGCCATCTTTGTCGGTAGTGCGTCAGCCGTTCACGGTACGATCTCTAGATTATGGGCCCGAATCCCACCGCTGCCACCAATGTTAGAAGGCGACCTCAGAGGGGCCCGGAGGGGGCCCTGACTGCCCTGAGACCCACCCTCGAGGTATCGTAGCCGGGCACTGGCGGGAGACTCCTCAGGGGAGGAACCTCGTATCTAGGATCGTACACTCGGCACCACACGACAGAGAGACACCACACGAGGAGTTCTTAAGAGCAAATCTTTATCAGATCGGAGTGGTAGGATCTTTATGATCAGCCAGGCAAAATATATACAAGTAGAGCGCGGGCTCACAGAGTCTTGGAGGGGGGTTAGGAGGTAGCGGGACAGTCTTTGGGAATAGGAATCAAATGCAGGAGCGTACCCGGCGCACAGCTCATAATCCTCGAGCTGGGGGATACGCTTTTCGTCGTGGGGTCCGGCGGGACCAAGAGAGTCTGTGGGAGCTGCGAGTCACTCAGCAGGCTCGAGTACAAGTTCGGAGGTCTTACGATCTTCAGGGAGCCGCGAGTCACTCAGCAGGGCTCAAGCACAAGGTCGGAGGTCTTTTGATCTTCAGGGAGCCGCGAGTCACTCAGCAGGGCTCAGGTGTTTCCAAGGCGAATCTGCCGGACAGTCCCAGAGCACCCCTTGTTATAGGGCGACTCCTCTTTGATGTCCGGAGTCTGTGCAGGCAGGGGTCTTGTCACCTGGGGGTTGCTTGTTGGGGGTTTCCTGCCATTGTCCTTTGATCCTTTCAGGCCGGGTCGGGAGGAGTCCCAGACACCCAGCAGGCGTGGAGCCAGCCCTCGGGGAGGCCGGCGGGTCGATCGAAACCCACCTTCCCAGGGAAGCGCAGAGGTGTGATGGAAACTGCTCCCCCCTTTCTCACCCCAAGGGGAGCGCGATGTCCTCCAGCCGGAGTGGCGCCTATAGGCCAGGGTCGCGCTGGGGCCGGGCGGCCATCTTGGTGCATGAAGTGGGCACGCGGGCCCGGTGTGGCCAAAGGAGGAAGGCCACGGACGGGGAAGCCCGGGTCGGGGGAGTGTGTTCTGGTGGGAAGGATCGGCTAGGCCGTGGGCTCGGGGCTGGTGTGAGGTGCAGGGGTCAGGTCTGGCTATGTTACGAGGGCCGGGTCTAACACCTGGGAGAAGTGTAGAGCCCTGGAAGAAGGGGCGCGCGGGTGGGGCAGAGCCCTGGGAGAACGGGAGGGGGAGAAGGGTAGGGCAGAGCCTTGGGAAAAGGGGCAGGCGGGTGGGGCAGAGACATGGGAGAAGGGGCAGGCGGGTGGGGCAGAGACATGGGAGAAGGGGCAGGCGGGTGGGGCAGAGACATGGGAGAAGGGGCAGGAGGGGTGGGGCCAGAGACATGGGAGAAGGGGAGGGTGGGGACCAGAGACATGGGAGAAGGGGAGGGCGGGGTGGGGGCAAAGACATGGGAGAAGGCGCGGGTGGCGCAGAGACATGGGAGAAGGGGCGGGTGGTGCAGTGACATGGGAGAAGGGGCGGGCGGGTGGCTCAGTGAAATGGGAGAAGGGGCGGGCGGGTGGTGCAGTGAAATGGGAGAAGGGGCGGGCGGGTGGTGCAGTGAAATGGGAGAAGGGGCGGGCGGGTGGTGCAGTGACATGGGAGAAGGGGTGGGCGGGTGGGGCACTGACATGGGAGAAGGGGGCGGGTGGGGCAGGAGTGGGCGGGTGGGGCAGGGACATGAGAGAAGGGGTGGGCAGGTGGGGCAGGGACATGAGAGAAGGGGTGGGCGGGTGGGGCAGGGACATGAGAGAAGGGGTGGGCGGGTGGGGCAGGGACATGAGAGAAGGGGTGGGCGGGTGGGGCAGGGACATGAGAGAAGGGGTGGGCGGGTGGGGCAGGGACATGAGAGAAGGGGTGGGCGGGTGGGGCAGGGACATGAGAGAAGGGGTGGGCGGGTGGGGCAGGGACATGAGAGAAGGGGTGGGCGGGTGGGGCAGGGACATGGGCGAAGGGGCGGGCGGGTGGGGCAGGGACATGGGCGAAGGGGCGGGCGGGTGGGGCAGGGACATGGGCGAAGGGGCGGGCGGGTGGGGCAAGGACATGGGCGAAGGGGCGGGAGGGTGGGGCAGGGACATGGGCGAAGGGGCGGGAGGGTGAGGCAGGGACATGGGAGAAGGGGCGGGAGGGTGGGGCAGGGACATGGGAGAAGGGGCGGGAGGGTGGGGCAGGGACATGGGAGAAGGGGCGGGAGGGTGGGGCAGAGACATGGGAGAAGGGGCGGGAGGGTGGGGCAGAGACATGGGAGAAGGGGCGGGCGGGTGGGGCAGAGACATGGGAGAAGGGGCGGGCGGGTGGGGCAGAGACATTGGAGAAGGGGTGGGCGGGTGGGGCAGAGACATTGGAGAAGGGGTGGGCGGGTGGGGCAGAGACATTGGAGAAGGGGCGGGCGGGTGGGGCAGAGACATTGGAGAAGGGGCGGGCGGGTGGGGCAGAGACATGGGACAAGGGGCAGGTGACATGAGAGAAGGGGTGGGCGGGAGGGTGGGGCAGGTGACATGAGAGAAGGGGTGGGCGGGAGGGTGGGGCAGGTGACATGAGAGAAGGGGTGGGCGGGAGGGTGGGGCAGGTGACATGAGAGAAGGGGTGGGCGGGAGGGTGAGGCAGACACATGGGAGAAGGGGTGGGTGGGGCAGAGACATGGGAGAGGGGGCAGGCGGGTGAGGCAGAGACATGGGAGAAGGAGCGGGCGGGGGCAGAGACATGGGAGGAGGGGCGGGCAGGTGGGGCAGAGACATGGGAGGAATGGCAGGCAGGCGGGTGGGGCAGAGACATGGGAGAGGGGGCAGGCAGGTGGGGCTCAGACATGGGAGAGGGGGCAGGCAGGTGGGGCTCAGACATGGGAGAAAGGGCGGGCGGGGTGGTGGCAGGGACATGGGAGAAGGGGTAAGCAGGGCAGGGACATGGGTGAAGGTGCGGGCAGGGTTTTGGGGCGGCAACCGGGAGAAGAGGCAGGTGGGGATTTGGGGCAGCGACTGGGAGAAGCGGCGGGTGGGGGCGCAGCGACCGGGAGGAGGGGCAGGTGGGGAGGCAGTGACAGGCAGAAGGGGCAGGTGGGGGGCAACGACAAGGAGGAGGGGCGGGTGAGGGGGGCAGCGACAGGGAGAAGGGGCGGGTGAGGGGGGCAGCGACAGGGAGGAGCGACGGGGGGGCAGTGACCGGGAGAAGCAGCAGGTGGGGAGGCAGTGACAGGGAGAAGGGGCGGGTGAGGGGGGCAGCGACAGGGAGAAGGGGCGGGTTAGGTGGGGGTAGCGACAGGGAGAAGGGGCGGGTGAGGTGGGGGTAGCGACAGGGAGAAGGGGCGGGTGAGGTGGGGGCAGCGACAGGGAGAAGGGACGGGGGTGGGGGGCAGCGACAGGAAGAAGGGGCGGGCGGGTGGGGGGCAGCGACAGGAAGAAGGGGCGGGCGTGTGGGGGGCAGCGACAGGAAGAAGGGGCGGGCGGGTGGGGGGCAGAGACAGGAAGAAGGGGCGGGCGGGTGGGGGGCAGCGACAGGAAGAAGGGGCGGGCGGGTGGGGGGGAAGCGACAGGAAGAAGGGGCGGGCGGGTGGGGGGCAGCGACAGGAAGAAGGGGCGGGCGGGTGGGGGGCAGCGACAGGAAGAAGGGGCGGGCGGGTGGGGGGCAGCGACAGGAAGAAGGGGCGGGCGGGTGGGGGGCAGAGACAAAGAAGGGGCGGGTGGTGTGGGGGGCTGTGACAGGGAGAAGGGGCGGGTGGTGTGGGGGGCAGTGACAGGGAGAAGGGGCGGGTGGTGTGGGGGGCAGTGACAGGGAGAAGGGGCGGGTGGTGTGGGGGGCAGTGACAGGGAGAAGGGGCGGGTGGGGGGGCAGTGACAGGGAGAAGCCGCGGGTGGGGGGGCAGTGACAGGGAGAAGCCGCGGGTGGGGTCAGCGACAGGGAGAAGGGGCGGGTGGGGTGGGGTCAGCGACAGGGAGAAGGGGCGGGTGGGGTGGGGTCAGCGACAGGGAGAAGGGGCTGGTGGGGTGGGGACAGGGAGAAGGGGCAGCGACAGAAAGGCGGGTGGGGTGGGGGCAGCGACAGGAAGAAGGGTTGGGTGGGTGGTTGGCAGCGACAGGAAGATGGGGCGGGTGGGTGGTTGGCAGCGACAGGAAGATGGGGCGGGTGGGTGGGGGGCAGCGACAGGAAGATGGGGCGGGTGGGTGGGGGGCAGCGACAGGAAGATGGGGCGGGTGGGTGGGGGGCAGCGACAGGAAGATGGGGCGGGTGGGGGGCAGCGACAGGAAGATGGGGCGGGTGGGGGGCAGCGACAGGAAGATGGGGCGGGTGGGGGGGCAGCGACAGGAAGATGGGGCGGGTGGGTGGGGGGCAGCGACAGGAAGATGGGGCGGGTGGGTGGGGGGCAGCGACTGGAAGAAGGGGCGGGTGGGTGGGGGGCAGCGACTGGAAGAAGGGGCGGGTGGGTGGGGGGCAGCGACTGGAAGAAGGGGCGGGTGGGTGGGGGGCAGCGACTGGAAGAAGGGGCGGGTGGGTGGGGGGCAGCGACTGGAAGAAGGGGCGGGTGGGTGGGGGGCAGCGACTGGAAGAAGGGGCGGGTGGGTGGGGGGCAGCGACTGGAAGAAGGGGCGGGTGGGTGGGGGGCAGCGACTGGAAGAAGGGGCGGGTGGGTGGGGGGCAGCGACTGGAAGAAGGGGCGGGTGGGTGGGGGGCAGCGACTGGAAGAAGGGGCGGGTGGGTGGGGGGCAGCGACTGGAAGAAGGGGCGGGTGGGTGGGGGGCAGCGACTGGAAGAAGGGGCGGGTGGGTGGGGGGCAGCGACAGGAAGATGGGGCGGGTGGGTGGGGGGCAGCGACAGGAAGATGGGGCGGGTGGGTGGGGGCAGCGACAGGAAGATGGGGCAGCGACAGGAAGATGGGGCAGCGACGGGAAGATGGGGCAGCGACGGGAAGATGGGGCAGCGACAGGAAGATGGGGCAGCGACGGGAAGATGGGGCGGGTGGGTGGGGGGCAGCGACGGGAAGATGGGGCGGGTGGGTGGGGGGCAGCGACGGGAAGATGGGGCGGGTGGGTGGGGGGCAGCGACGGGAAGATGGGGCGGGTGGGTGGGTGGCAGCGACGGGAAAATGGGGCGGGTGGGTGGGTGGCAGCGACGGGAAGATGGGGCGGGTGGGTGGGTGGCAGCGACGGGAAGATGGGGGGGGTGGGTGGGTGGCAGCGACGGGAAGATGGGGGGGGTGGGTGGGGGGCAGCGACGGGAAGATGGGGGGGTGGGTGGGGGGCAGCGACGGGAAGATGGGGGGGTGGGTGGGGGGCAGCGACGGGAAGAAGGGGCGGGTGGGTGGGGGGCAGCGACGGGAAGAAGGGGCGGGTGGGTGGGGGCAGCGACGGGAAGAAGGGGCGGGTGGGTGGGGGGCAGCGACGGGAAGAAGGGGCGGGTGGGTGGGGGGCAGCGACGGGAAGAAGGGGCGGGTGGGTGGGGGGCAGCGACGGGAAGAAGGGGCGGGTGGGTGGGGGGCAGCGACGGGAAGAAGGGGCGGGTGGGTGGGGGGCAGCGACGGGAAGAAGGGGCGGGTGGGTGGGGGGCAGCGACGGGAAGAAGGGGCGGGTGGGTGGGGGGCAGCGACGGGAAGAAGGGGCGGGTGGGTGGGGGGCAGCGACGGGAAGAAGGGGCGGGTGGGTGGGGGGCAGCGACGGGAAGAAGGGGCGGGTGGGGGGCAGCGACGGGAAGAAGGGGCGGGTGGGGGGCAGCGACGGGAAGAAGGGGCGGGTGGGTGGGGGGCAGCGACGGGAAGAAGGGGCGGGTGGGTGGGGGGCAGCGACGGGAAGAAGGGGCGGGTGGGTGGGGGGCAGCGACGGGAAGAAGGGGCGGGTGGGTGGGGGGCAGCGACGGGAAGAAGGGGCGGGTGGGTGGGGAGCAGCGACGGGAAGAAGGGGCGGGTGGGTGGGGAGCAGCGACGGGAAGAAGGGGCGGGTGGGTGGGGAGCAGCGACGGGAAGAAGGGGCGGGTGGGTGGGGAGCAGCGACGGGAAGAAGGGGCGGGTGGGTGGGGAGCAGCGACGGGAAGAAGGGGCGGGTGGGTGGGGAGCAGCGACAGGAAGAAGGGGCGGGTGGGTGGGGGGCAGCGACAGGAAGAAGGGGCGGGTGGGTGGGGGGCAGCGACAGGGTGAAGGCCTGTAGATTACATCTTATGCAGCAAGTAAAAGGTTAGGACATCATCAGGCAGTTGTATTTAAAAAAGTGCAAACGTGGGTGGAAAACACGGTCTTACCTTCCATTGATTTGTACATAGGTGGGAAAATGTGTTTCTGGCTAGGGAATGAACCTTTTAAACAGATACCATCCCTTGTGCTGAGTTTCCACATTGGTTTATATTTTTCTCTAAATGCCACGGCAGGACTGACGCAATGGTTTAAAGTCAGATCGCGTTACTTAAGTGTTCGTCGTTTTATATACCCTGTCCAAGACATTTCTTGTGATCGTAAGTTGATTGCTTTCTGCCTTATTTTTTGGGGCTTGTGGTCCCAGTGCTCTTACAGGACCTTAGATGTTTAACTATGGCTGTTTTATTTCATGCACAAAGTCACTGCAATGAGAACCTCGCATCAAGTTGCTCCAGGGCCGAATAGGAATTGACCTGTTTTTCAGATTATTCAAAGCATCCAGTCAGCCTTTGAGCATTGACTATTTTGGGCTGCTGTAATGGGTCATATTTAATATTTATTTCTTCTTTTTGTTACCACTCAGATGCAAATAATTACAGTAATTGCTCTAAGAGGCGTTTCTATTTTTTACATTTGCTGCTCTATTTTTAATTCCAGTTCCTTAATTTTTTTGTTGTTTTACTGCTTTCCCCCTAAATTTGGGGGCTTTTGCAGTCCTACACACGCTTGTTCATGTAAGTACGGCTTTTTCTCTTCATTTTTTGTTTAACCTGTAAATTGATTTTTGGTGCTTTTACACACATTAGTAATACTTGTTACAATCACATATATATGTCAAGGATAATGTTATGCATTTACGAACGTCAGGAGCAATGTTAAAGGCGGTCTGTCGTATGGAATGGCGTATTTGAACTTTGCAAGGCCGTACATCAACCGTTCCGAGTATTGACAAGAAGGCATTAGTTCAGCATAATTGTCTAATCACATGTCAGAGAGTAGTTGAATATACATAAACCAACATGCGTTTCATAGGGAACAAATAACAAGTACAAGCAATAGCCCAAGTCCCTGGTGCGCAGTACTACAAGGTTGACACTGCATGGCAGTATATCACATAACATGTGTATTTGTAAAGCGCACGTTCACCGGTAGGTATCTTGGAGCTGAATAACAGATGTTTATTGTTACCCAACTCAATGGTACTCATATCGCCCAACAGGACAATTGAGATGATCATTCCCTAAATGATGAGTGAGGTCCTCGTATCGCATGTTGCGGGCTTGCAGGCGTCGCCATTAGTGGCATCGTCATCTTGCAGGGAGGTATGGAGGTCAGTCAGGATTGTGTCCCAATGAGTTGAGATGGGGTATTTACGCAGTCCTAAATTGTCTTCTCTGTAGAGCGCTACACTTTCAGCTTGGGCCCATGTTATGATGGAGCGTGACCAGGGCCCCAATGTCGGAGGCTCGTGTGACTTCCATCGGCAAGTGATGAGGTGTTTAGCTACCAGTAGTCCCAAATCCAGAAAGCGGAGGAGGCCTTGTGTTTTTTGTCTCTGCTGTAAAGGCCATGTGTGCAAGGTAGGTCTCCCTGTACATGTGGATAGGTGATGGATGATCCTGCACCAATATTGTTGTAAGGAGGGGCACGTCCATAGCATGTGAAGGAAACAAGCATCTAGTTGATGGCAGCAGGGGCAAATGGCGTCTGTTCTACCCAAATAATGATTAATTTTGGCTGGGGTTAAGTAAGCTCTTTGTACAATATAAAATTTGTATAAGCCGAAACCGTGCGTTAAAGGGGACGTATGTTGGGCTAGCTAGCAGGGCGATCTGTTCTTTGTCGGTGTATCTATGTGGTAGGTCTGCTTCCCATTTAAGGCGCAGTGATGTAAGTGGGGCCGCCGTGTGGAGACGCAAGGAGTCAACTAACCAGCATGTCAGATGGCGACCTGCACCCATCACGTGTAGGTATTGCATGGTAAGGTGTGTTTTTAGTTCATAGGACGTCTGCCCATTTATTACCCAGCGCCCTAATCAAGGCATTGTGTAACATGAAATGGCCTGGGGGCTGACCCTCGTCTGCCATCAGGATCTTGTAGGGAATAAGGTCCCATCTCTGTAGAGGTCGCCCATAGTATGGAGACCCACATCAAGACAGAAAGCTAGCTCCGCCGTATACGGCCTTTGCTCTTCACATGGCCACAAGCTGAGTCAGTGGTGCTAGAATTGTTTTTTAGGATGGGGTGCTGCCCACCATCATCAACTGACTTAAGTAACTTTCCAAGTTGCTGATATATATTTTAGGATAGTTATACTTTAATTTGTAAAATAAGCACGTCTTTTTGTATCTGTTAGACAACCTCTGGAATACTGTGGCCTTCCCATTTCACCTGTATCTCACTAACTGTCATTTGTTTAAAATTGCAAAATATCCTAAACAGGCAGTCGCAGAGGTAGAACAGTAAACACAGCACTCTGTCAAATCAAAGTTGCCCACCATGAGACGGTTTGTACTTAAATGTGCAATGAATTCACCAGGACGAATAAATAGAGGGCTCTTCATTGTAAATGGTAGGAGCGCATTGAGAACCCTATTCGAGGTTTTTGTTCTCTTTCCATTTGCTTTTCTCACTCTTTTTAACCCCTTCGCCGCGGCAGGAATTCCGCCGCGGCGCTGGGGGGAGTTTGGGGGCAGCGCGGTGGCGCTGTGCTTGTGACAGAACCGCTCCGTCACGAGCCACAGTTGAGCTGTGCTCATGACGGAGTGGTTACGTCACGTCTCCGCCCACTGCGCTAATCGCCCGCACAGGCGGGGAATTAGCGCCGCGTGGGCGGAGCGGCGGCCAACGGCCGCAGCATGACGGAACCACTCCGTCATGAGCACAGCGCAACCGTGGCTCATGACGGAGTGGTTCCGTCATGGGCAGGGAAGGGGTTAAACCCCAGCCGCTACCTATACGAGTGTAATGAAGCTCTGAAATTTGATTACGTCTTGCACTCCTTTGCGTATCTTAAACATGGTCATTTGATGTATTGAGGAATTTTAATGTTGTTTATGCTCTCATATATTACCTGTTTTTATGTAAGTTCCTTTTTAAATTTATATGTGTGATTATAGCCATGCGCAATATTTCTATGTACTTTTATGGTCTATTTTTATTTAGACCAAATAAAGTTATATTGATTGATTGAAATTCTCTATCTGAAATACAAAGATTTATGGAGGTGTTGAAGCACCTCTGCACCCCTACTTTCAGTGCCACTGAGCTGATTTGCATTAGAGGAAGCACAGGATGGTTGATGTGCTTTAGGGGAGCACTGGGTGATGTATATTGGGAGCATGGGAGACATTTCTCAGAACGTTTTGGATGAAGCACTGGTTGAGGTACCCTACAGGGCCACTGGATTAAGCATATCGGATGAAATGCTGCACAGGACGACTGGGTGAAGTGCCTCAAAGGACGACTGGGTGAAGTGCCTCAAAGGAGGACTGAGTGAGGTGCCTCATGGGTGGAGTGAGCGATGTGCCTTATGGGAGTACTTTGCAATGCACAATGTGAACACTGGGTGAAGTGCATCAGGAGCAGTCTGTATTTGGCATCAAAGGAGAACTGGATGATACAAAGGCATGGTCCGTGTGCATTACGGTAAGCTCTGTCTCCATTAACAAGAGACACAGTCTGTTCATTTTTTTACATATCTTTATAAGAACATTGGAATGTTGACAGATCCATTGAAAAAATGGCATGGCCTAGGCTTATTATGGCTGGTATAAGTCTTCTGCTCAAACATTCTAATGTTTGTCTTTCTGTCTCTCCCTTTTTAATCTAGAACATTCTACCCTTAGTGGGTGGAATGTTCTAATAGCTCATTATGCATTGGGCTATACCTGTTGTTAAAGGCCCTCACCCTCGTGAAAGACCTTCACCTGTGGCTCGGGCTTGTAACGTGGCTATAATATAACCTCTTACTCGCAGATCTTTCTTAATTCATCATTGTATGCATCAATATTTAATTCGGTACTTACTTTTGCAACCAATTCCAGGCAGTATTAACATATATTTTCGGGACACCTGTCCTATCTTCAAGTACACTATGGGTCTGACACAGCGCTCGAATCATTAACATAAAGTACTCTCTTAGCAGCGACTATCAGCACATTCTTAACGAATCACAACATTGTATAATTTTAGTTTTGTTACATGGATTAGATGGATGAGATGAAGGTGAAGTATAAAAATGAGACTGAACAAAGCAAATTGAGAAAAATAATTTGGGAGTGTTAGAAGGCGATCCCAGGGGCGACAGGGAGGTCACCTGACCACCCTGAGACCTACCCTCGGGGTAATGTAGCCGGGCACTGGTGGGAGACTCCTCAGAGGAAGAGTCTCGTATCTAGGATCGTACACACGGCACCACACGACAAAGAGACACCACACAGTAGGTTCTTGGGAACAGATCTTTTATCTACTCAGCTACGTCGGATCTTTATGATCACCAAGATGGATATGTACAAATAGAGCACGGGCTCAAAGAGTCTCGGTAGGGAAAAGGGGGTAGCGGGACCGTCTTTGGGGATCCGGATCAAATGCAGGGGCGTACCCAACGCACAGCTCACAATCCTCGAGCCGGGGGGATAGGCTGCGGTCCAGCCGGACCGAGGGAGTCGTTCGGAGCCGCGAGTCACTCAGCAGGGCTCAAGCACAAGTTCGGAGGTCTGACGATCTTCAGGGGATCCGCAAGTCACTCAGCAGGGCTCAAGCACAAGTTCCGAGGTCTTACGATCTTCAGGGGAGCCGCGAGTCACTCAGCAGGGCTCAAGCACAAGTTCGGAGGTCTTACGATCTTCAGGGGAGCCGCGAGTCACTCAGCAGGGCTCAGGTGTTCCAAGGTTGCAAGGGAGCCGCGACCACGTCAGCAGGGCTCTCGTCGTTCCAGAGTCGAATCTCCTAATAGTCCCAGAGCACCCCTTGTTATAGGTCCACCCCTCTTTGATGTCCGGGGTCCGTCTAGGCAGGGGTCTTAGCGCCTGGGGGCCGCTCGTTGGAGTTTCCTGCCATGTTGTCCTTTGATCCTTTCAGGGCCGGGTCGGGAGGAGTCCCAGACACCCAGCAGGCGTGGAGCCAGCCCTCAGGGAGGCCGGAGGGCCGATCGAAACCCATCTCCCGAGGGGAGGCCAGAGGTGCGATGGAAACTGCTCCTCCCTCTCTCACTCCATGGGAGCGCGATGATCCCCAGCCGGGGCGGCGCCTCTAGGCCTGGGTTGTGCTGGGGCCGGGCGGCCATCGTAGGTGCATGAAGTGGGCACGCGGGCCCTGTGGTGCTGGGAAGATGGGAGGGTACGGACAGGGAAGTCCGAGTCGGGTGTGTGTGGGTCCTGGCGGGCAGGACCGGCTAGGCCGTGTACTGAGGGACTGAATGAAGTGTACGGGTCAGGGGATGTGGCTAGGGGTCAGGGATGGCCAGGCCACAAGGCCGGGTCTAACACGCGTCCCCCCAGCTGAAAGCCGGAGAGAACTACCCATCCTCTTGGGGGTTCTCTTCGCTGAGGCGGAAGAACCGGGAGAGGCCGTCAGCGTTGCCGTGGTCAGTACCAGGGCGGTGCTCTACGGTGAAATCCATCCCCTGGAGGGAGATTGACCACCGCAATAGTTTGGGGTTTTCCCCTCGCATCTGCATGAGCCATCGCAGGGGGCGATGGTCGGTTTGGACTTTGAAATGGGTGCCGAACAGATAGGGTCGTAATTTCTTGAGGGTCCAGACTACGGCGAACGCCTCGCGCTCAATGATGCTCCATTTCTGTTCTCTGGGTAACAGCCTTCGGCTGAGGAAGGCTACGGGCTGGTCTAGGCCTTGGTCATTCATCTGTGACAGGACTGCCCCAATGCCATGCTCGGAGGCATCAGTTTGTACCACAAATTCCTTGGAGTAGTCGGGGGCCTGGAGCACGGGGGCAGTACACATGGCCGCTTTCAGGGCATCGAACGCCTCCTGGCAGGCAGAGGTCCACTGCACTTTCTTGGGCTGTTTCTTGGACGTGAGTCTTGTGAGGGGACCGACAAGGCTGCCGTACCCCCGGATGAATCTCCGGTAGTAGCCGGTGAGGCCCAGAAAGGCTCGGACCTCCGTTTGGGTAGTGGGTGGTTCTAAGGCTAGGATGGCGTCGATCTTAGGCTGCAGAGGGGCGACCAGCCCGCTTCCGACTCGGTGCCCTAGGTAGACCACCGAACCTTGCCCAATCTGACACTTGCTGGCTTTTACTGTGAGGCCTGCCTGGCGCAGGGCCGTTAGCACCCTCCGGAGGTGCTGGAGGTGCTCACTCCATTCGGAACTGAAAACCGCGATATCGTCTAGATATGCGGCGCTGAACTTTTCTAGCCCGGCCAGGACTCTATTTACCAGTCGCTGGAAGGTGGCCGGGGCATTTTTCATCCCGAAGGGCATCACACGAAAGAGATAGTGCCCATCCGGGGTGGAGAAGGCGGATCGCTCCTTGGCTCCTTCTGTGAGCACAAGTTGCCAGTACCCGCAGGTTAGATCGAATGTGCTGAGGAAATGAGCCGACCCGAGACGGTCAATGAGTTCGTCTGTTCGGGGAATGGGGTGAGCGTCGGCTCGGGTGACTTCATTGAGTCCCCGGTAGTCCACACAGAATCGGAGTTCTGGGGCGACACCGGGGGCCGCTGCTTTCGGGACCAGTACCACGGGGCTGGCCCAGGGGCTGTCTGAGGGTTCAATCACCCCCAAGGTCAACATCTTCGAGACCTCGGCCTGAATGCAGGACCGGACTCGATCAGGGACTCGGTAGGCTCGTTGCTTCACCGGCGGGCTGTCTCCGGTGTCCACGTCATGGACACACCAGTCGGTGACTTTGGGGACGCGAGAGAATAAGTCGGGGAACTGCCCTAAGAGCTGGCGGCAGTCTTCGCGTTGCTGGGAAGTGAGGGATGGAGAGAGGTTCACTCCTTCCACGGAGCCATCCTTCTCCTTGGTACACAGGAGGTCAGGGAGGGGATCTGACTCCTCCTCGGCCCCGTCATCGGTGGCCAGCAGCAGACTCAGCTCTGTCCGCACGAAGTGGGGCTTGAGGCGGTTCACGTGAAGGACCCGAAGGGGGTCCCGAGGTGACTGGACGTCCACCAAGTACGTGACCTGGCTCTTCCACTCAACGACTTTGAAGGGCCCGGTCCATTTATCCTGGAGGGCGCAAGGTTTCACGGGGGCCATGACCCATACCTGCTGGCCTGGCTGGAACTCGACCAGAGTGGCATTCTGGTCGTACCAGCGCTTCATTTCTTCCTGGCTTGCCTCCAGGTTGGCCTCGGCCATTTGTCAAAACTTACTAGTCTGGTTTCGGAGGGTCAGAACGTATAGGAACACATCTTGGGGGGGGGGGGGGGCCTCGGGGCGCCATCTTCCACCCTTCCTTGACCAAGCTGAGAGGCCCCCAGACGGGGTGCCCGTAGAGTAACTCAAAGGGGCTGAACCCCAAGGATTTCTGGGGAACTTCCCGGTAGGCGAACAAAAGGCAGGGGGAGCAGGACGTCCCACTTGCGCCGGAGGGGCTCTTCTAGGCCCGCGATCATCCCCTTCAGAGGCCGGTTAAACCGCTCTACTAGGCCATTTCCTTGGGGGTGGTACGGTGTTGTGAATTTATAGGACACTCCACATTGTTGCCACAGGGACGTCATGTATTTAGAGATAAAGTTCGTCCCGCGGTCGCTTATGACCTCGCGGGGAAAACCCACACGGGAAAAGATCCCCATCAACGCCCGGCCCACCACGGGGGCGGTGATGGTGCGTAGGGGAATGGCCTCCGGGTATCGGGTGGCATGGTCCACTAGGACGAGGATGAAGCGGTGACCTTGTGAGGTTGGGGGGTCCAGGGGCCCCACGATGTCGATCCCGACCCTTTCGAACGGGGTATTGACGACAGGGAAGGGTTGGAGGGGAGCCTTGCGCTTTCCTCTACTTTTCCCACTAGCCTGGCACGTGGGACAGGACTTGCAGTGGGTTTCTACATCTTTTTTCATTTTCGGCCAGTAAAAGTGAGTCACTAGGCGACTGTAGGTTTTGTCTTGGCCCAAGTGGCCTGCGAGGGGGACATCGTGGGCCAAGCCCAGGAGGAAGTCTCGGAAGCGTAGGGGTACCACCAGCACCCGGGCTGATCCTAGCTCCACAGACTTCTGCTCGCTGTACAAAAGGTCATTTTCCCAATATAGCCGGTGTGTTCCAGACTGGTCGCTCGCGGCTTGGCCCTCTGCTTGCTGCCGGGGTCCGACTAGGGAGGGACAGGTAGCTTGCTCCTGGCAGAACTCCTCCGGGAGGGGCCCCCCTCGTGGCGCCACTGGGCCAACTCGGGCAGAACGCCTAACTCTGCGATCTGTGCGGGGTCGGACGGTAGGGGTTCGTCGCTGGCGACAGATTCTCCACGTGGGGAGATGTGGGGGACCTCGGCTGGGACAATCCTGTCCTCGTTGGCAGGTGCGTCCTCGACTTCCCCAAGGGGGGGCAGTCGGGCCGCCATAGATCGGGTGGTGGTGCACACCCACTCGGGGAGACCCATCATCCCTAGGTGGTCCTTGCGCTCGACTTGCTGCCAGGGGGAACTTTCCAGGTCATTCCCCAGGAGACAGTCGACCGGCTGGGAGGTTCGTACTGCTACTTTCAATTTACCGACCACTCTGCCCCATTCAAAAGGCACCAGGGCTACCTCACAGAAACTCTCAGTGTTGTCACCTGCAATTACAGGGCAAAATATATTGGGGAGGATCTGGTCTTTGTGGACTAAGTGGCTGAGGACACCGGTGATGCTCGCCACGGTGTCACGAAGGGCCTCTACCTGTTGGCCATTGATCGTCACTAGCTGCCCGTATTTCTTCGTGTTGGAGGGCAGGAGGCTCCCCGGGACCATTTCTCTGTCTCCTAATGATACCAAGGCCATGGCGGCGGGTTCTCATTCTACGGTCTCCTCAATCTCCTCCCCTAGGGCTACATTGGCTATCTGTCTGGCTGGAGGGGCTGTAGTGGGGACGCGCAGGGCCATGGGGCATTCGGGGTCATTGGTGTAATGCCCGGGCTTCTGGCAACGGAAACAAGTGATGGTCACCCGGTGCCCCCGTCTCACGGGTGGACCGGATACAGCTGGTGGGGGTGCCGGGAAGTGTGGAGGTTGGCTTTTCAGAGGACTGGACTGGGATTCCCTCTGCCTTCCCTGGTTCCCCCCCCCTCTCTGGCGGGGTGGTCCCTGACTGGCTCGGGGGTATTCTCCTACAGGGCCCCGGGAGACCCGGGTGTTGGTCCAGCGATCCGCCTCGACAGCCAGCTTCCTCGGATCCGTGAGCTTGCTGTCGAGCAGATGCTGGCGTAGCTCCACAAAGCAGTTCGCCGCCAGGTGTTCCCATAACATAAGGTCGGTTAGTTCGTCCAGGGTGGTTACTTTGCTGCCCTTAATCCACCCGTCGAATGCACGGCTGAAAAAGTTCACATACTCCACCCACGTGGTGCCGGGGATCTTCTTGCAGTCCCGGAACCGCTGGCGGTACATCTCCGGGGTGAGGTCGTACCTTGTGAGGAGGGCCTCCTTCATGTGGCTGTAGGAGGTCTGCATGGAGGATGGTAGGTCGAGCAGGGTGTCTCTCCCTCGCTCAAAAATCGGCCCCACAACCCGGCCCCCCAATCTTTCTGCGGGACTCGGTGGGAGGTCATGGCGACCTCGTAGGCCTTGAACCATTGTTGGATGTCATCGTTTTTGGAATATTCCTTGACCACATCTTTGGGGATGGGGACCTTCTGTTCCGCCGGTGGTGGCGCCCCCCGGTTCTCCGGGGGTCAAGCTTCTTCGCTCCTTGCCTTGAGCTCGATTTCTTTCAAGCTGCGTTCGTGCTCCAGTTGAAGCCTTCGTCCTTCGTGCTCTCGTTGGAGTTTCTTCTCTTCCAGTTCGCCTTGTACTCGCATCTGTTCCACTGCTAGCTTCTTCTCAGCTAATTTCAACTCGCCCTCAATTTTCAGTTTGGCCAGTTCGAGTTCGTGATTACGACTTCTCTCTCTGTCTGCGAGTTCTTCCGGGGATAGACCCCCGTCTGGCACGAAGCTTCGTACCTGGTTGCTGCTGCTTTCTCTTGGGGAGAGTCCAGCTTCGTCGTGGAGCTCCACCGCTCCTTCTGGGCGGGGGGCTCCGGATTCCACCCAAGCTTTCAGTGCCTTCTGCATATATTCTTTGGTGTTGAGACCAGTGGTAGCGATTTTTAGTTCTTAGCAGAATTGCTTCAGTTCTTTGTGCGTGTACTCTTCCAGTTGTTCCGCCTGGAACACAGCACTCGCGTTGGTTTCTGTG
This sequence comes from Triturus cristatus, assembly GCF_964204655.1. NCBI lineage: Eukaryota > Metazoa > Chordata > Amphibia > Caudata > Salamandridae > Triturus > Triturus cristatus. Next base: position 506,217,524 of record NC_140582.1, read on the forward strand.
AGACTCATGGCGTTTTCTTCAGCCGTTTTTGCCGGTAGTGCGTCAGCCGCTTACGGTACGATCTCTAGATGATGGGCCCGAATCCCGTCGCTTGCCACCAATGTTAGAAGGCGATCCCAGGGGCGACAGGGAGGTCACCTGACCACCCTGAGACCTACCCTTGGAGTAATGTAGCCGGGCACTGGCGGGAGACTCCTCAGAGGAAGAGTCTCGTATCTAGGATCGTACACACGGCACCACACGACAAAGAGACACCACACAGTAGGTTCTTGGGAACAGATCTTTTATCTACTCAGCTACGTCGGATCTTTATGATCACCAAGATGGATATGTACAAATAGAGCACGGGCTCAAAGAGTCTTGGTAGGGAAAAGGGGGTAGCGGGACCGTCTTTGGGGATCCGGATCAAATGCAGGGGTGTACCCAACGCACAGCTCACAATCCTCGAGCCGGGGGGATACGCTGCGGTCCAGCCGGACCGAGGGAGTCGTTCGGAGCCGCGAGTCACTCAGCAGGGCTCAGCACAAGTTCGGAGGTCTTACGATCTTCAGGGGAGCCGCGAGTCACTCAGCAGGGCTCAAGCACAAGTTCGGAGGTCTTACGATCTTCAGGGGAGCCACGAGTTACTCAGCAGGGCTCACGCACAAGTTCGGAGGTCTTACGATCTTCAGAGGAGCCGCGAGTCACTCAGCAGGGCTCAGGTGTTCCAAGGTTGCAAGGGAGCCGCGACCACGTCAGCAGGGCTCTCGTCGTTCCAGAGTTGAATCTCCTGATAGTCCCAGAGCACCCCTTGTTATAGGTCCACCCCTCTTTGATGTCCGGGGTCCGTGTAGGCAGGGGTCTTAGCGCCTGGGGGCCGCTCGTTGGAGTTTCCTGCCATGTTGTCCTTTGATCCTTTCAGGGCCGGGTCGGGAGGAGTCCCAGACACCCAGCAGGCGTGGAGCCAGCCCTCAGGGAGGCCGGAGGGGCGATCGAAACCCATCTCCCGAGGGGAGGCCAGAGGTGCGATGGAAACTGCTCCTCCCTCTCTCACTCCATGGGAGCGCGATGATCCCCAGCCGGGGCGGCGCCTCTAGGCCTGGGTTGTGCTGGGGCCTGGTGGCCATCGTAGGTGCATGAAGTGGGCACGCGGGCCCTGTGATGCTGGGAAGATGGAGGGTACGGACAGGGAAGTCCGGGTCGGGTGTGTGTGGGTCCTGGCGGGCAGGACCGGCTAGGCCGTGTACTGAAGGACTGAATGAGGTGTACGGGTCAGGGGATGTGGCTAGGGGTCAGGGATGGCCATGCCACAAGGCCGGGTCTAACAGGGAGACATATGATTATAAAAGAAATATGTACAAATGGGCAGACATTTATTGAAGGAGAGATCAAAAACCTAAAACCCAATCAGACACATTAGATACTGCATCAGACAGGCATGGAGCAGTACTAATGATGACAAAATACATTAGAAAGCCTCAAACAGAACAATTTAGAAGGCACAGGAAATCATCTTTTTAGACCAAACCAGGACGAAGAAAGAGTAGGAGGAAAAATTAAAGACTGAGACACAGAAGCAAAAACTCAAGAGATCTACAAGGCAGAACTAGAAATTTCAGTAGTCAATCTGTCGAAAGTAATTATCTCACCACCGCTATCAGATATATTACAGAGAGGATTGTCAGTTCGTTCCAAATCAAAATTCATATGTATTGGAAATAAAGGTACATGTCTATAAGTTCACCTGTAAATGAGAATGGAGAACATTTTTCCTTTACCAACCTCAGGATAATCCAGATAAGGAAATAACGTTTACACCAAAATCAACACAGCAACCCTCCTGTGATAAAGACAATAGAGATTTTTGAAAAAGCAGATTTGAAAGATGTCCAGAAAATCTATTTTTCACCTTGAAGATGCAGAACCAATTGTGAATATTTTGAAAGGAAAGCCTTTTCTCATCTAGCAAAAAATCTGAAAATTGTGGTGCAAAAGACTGATGGAGAAGGAGCTATTGTCTTCATGGAAAAAGTATAGTAAGTTTAAATATATACTGTCACCGATCAGAGGAATAATATAACTGAAAATCCTCGTAAGACTCTGCCGTTGAAATTAAGAAGCAAATCACTATTCTAATAGAGACAGCATATAAAACACATGAATTGAGGAGTGTGAGAAAACTATTTTATTAGAACCTAAAGAAATGATTCCAGTGATATATAGGGGACCCAAGATCCAATAAAGCCTCCTTTGCGACCTATTGTAGTTTGACAAGAATCACACTCTGTATCACTGGTAAAAAAGGACTTGCATGGTAACCTGAAACAACAACTTAAATTGATACCATCATTAATCAGATACGAATGACAGTTTACTATAACTTGAAGAATGTTTAGGCACTGATGATCGCATATTGTAAATTTATATGCAATATCCCACATGAGGAAAGAAGGAGGCAGTTTTATAATATTCATATTTCAAATTTGAGGATAGGTTTTACCTACAGATAAATGACAGCAGTATGGCCCCAACATATGTGCACATATTTATGCATCAAAAGGAACAGAGGTTGATACTGTCAAACCAATGGTGAAAAGGCCACCTATTCCAATGATGGTGATAGATAGACAATATATTAAGTTTACAGAAAAGCACTGAAGAGCCTAATGAATTTGGAAACCATTTTAACATGATAGCATCTAATTCAGCTTGAATATTGAGCAACCATAAAAAAAAATTCTAGAATTAAAAATACAAATCTAGCAAAAGAAATGTATTTGGACCTTCATTTGACAAAAAACACACACAAGCGCAGCATATTAGGCGTTAGAAGCTTTTACCCAAAGTTAAGGACTCAGAACCTGCCCTTCAGTCAACTTACTGGAATAAGTTGGATAATGAGGATACTTTAAATGATCTCTGAAAATCTAAGCCTATGTTTATTTACATTAGGAAGAGAAATATACAACAGATGATGGCGAAGCAAATATATCCAAAACCTTGACACAAACCAACTTTACATCTATATTGAAGTGTACATTTCCATGCGCGCAATGTGCACAATGCAACAACGTAATAAAAGGGGAGGAAATACAGCATCCAATTACTGGCAACAATAATTAAAGCTAACCATTTTGCAGCATATGCAACAATAAATGTCATCTACCTACTGATATACCCTTATGGAGAGGTTATGTGAACAAAACAAAGAAGTTGAAAAAAGAATTTCAGAATATAAATTATCAGGTCGAAAAATGAGATGTCCTCAGTGGCGATCAATTTTTTTGAAAGGAGATATGAAACTAAAGAATTGAAACTAGTAGGACAGTCAACGAGAAGAAGCACTATACCGAAGAGATCACAATATGAGACATTGTGGATTACATTCTTTGAGACACTTCAACCAAGAGGCATGACTGATATGGTCTCAAACACTTGCTTTTTTAGTTTTGTGCAAGAAATATTTTAGAAAATAAGATTAGGGTAAAAGAAACAATTAAGATGTTTAATTTATATTGTGTGAATTCAGTATGATTCTGTGACATAATGGATGTTACTACAAATAAGATTTTATTAGACATAAACAAAAGACTGTGTGGCTAGTTACAGTCATCTTGTTAAGACTTTGAATAAGTGAGAAATGTATATCCCTAACCTAAATGTCTCTAAAATGTTTAGATACTTTTGTTATAGATTATAAACATGTTTTGGTGTTGACAATGAGATGGAACTCGGAAAATAGCTAAAAGTAAATCGTTTCTAAAAGTTTAAAAAATATTTTTGATGTAAAATATTTAGAAAACATCTTGTGTTAATTCTATGTTGGAAATAATGGGCTCTTGTTCTGAATTAAGTTATTGTCTTGAAAAGTCGGTAGCCACAGTAGTTATGCGACCACAGCATTCACTAAACAAATGCATAGCAGCCAGGTTGGCTATGTTATGTTATATGTATTTTATATAGCGCAAAATCACCTTCAAGTCTCTAAGCGCTTATAGAGAAAGTGACCAAAGTCACTGACGGCAGCTGGAAACACAAGCAGCAAACCAGAAAAAACACTGTGGCTAGCGCCTCTCTAAATAGGAGCGTTTTAAGTTGTTTCCTAAAAGTGAGGAGAACTGGTTCCATGCGGAGGTACTCAGGTAGGTTATTCCAAATTTGTGGAAGCAGGACAGAGAATGCTCTACCCCCTTTGGATTTAGCAATGTATCGGGGCAGAACTAAACGGCAGGCCTCAGATGATCGCAGTGTCCGGCCAGGAACATATTTCTCTAGACGTTCTTTTATATAAACTGGTACTTGGCCATAAATTGCCTTGTGGGCAATGCATAAGCCTTTGAATTGAGCTCTCTGTTTGATGGGGAGCCAGTGCAATTGGTGTAGCAGGAGGGTAGCGCGGGTCTTTCTGGGAAGTCTTAGAATGAGCCAGGCCGCATTATTCTGCATCACCTGCAGTCTTTTGATAAGTTTCTGGGGGAGGCCAATGTAAAGGGCATTCCCATAGTCTAACCTAGAGATGACAGTGGCGGAGACAATTGTCTGTAATGAGGACATTGACAGAAGAGGGGCAAGTTTCCGTAGCTGCCTCAGCAGGCCTATACAGGTTCCTACCACCGCGGTGACCTGGCTAGACAGGGACAGCTCGGAGTCGATTTTTATACCCAGGCTTTTTACAGCCGGGACTGGTACAGGGACAACACCCAGTTCCGATGGCCAAAAAAGGTCACACCAAGGGCTATTAATTGTTGGAATTACGAGCACTTCGGTCTTATCAGGGTTTATTTTCAACGAATTGGCCGTCATCCAGTTCAGTTTCCTATGAGGAATGGGATACACAACGTTGTATCAGAAAGGCCGGGAGGACTGTGGCTTGCTTTTGTGCAGATAACAAAACTATACAGATATAATGTAGTGATTTATGAAGAATATCGTGATAGGCACTGCTATTTGTGTACTTTATGTTTATGCTTCTAGTGTTGTGCCAAATCCCTAGTACCCCTGACAATGGGACACGTATCCTAATAAGGTTTGCAAAATGTACGTTGAGCACTGCCTGCAATCGGTAGTGATAATGGTATGTACAATGATGAATAAAGGAAGATATGAGATTAGGAGGGCTTATTAAAGATATGATAAAACAATTAAGAACATGAGCCCCTTGTTAATGGAGACAAAGTCTACTATTTATGCATGCATGTTTAAGGGGTAGTCAGTGCCGTCTGTTACACCTTCTGGAACTTCAACTGTGCCACTTTGTTTTTTGAAAAAACGGCACAATTATTGCGGAGGGAAGCAGATAGCCGCTGACTTCCGGGTTGGGTAGTGGACTTGCAAGTAGCATTCTAGTGGTTAGCTAGACACTGCTACTTAAAGGACATGTGTTCGGGATGCGCAGAGCGTGCTCCTAAGGCAAGCTCGTCTGCACCCATACTGCGCCTGGCGCCCAAAACCCTGGTCACATTAATGGGGAGCAGGCATCAGTTACCAGATACTCCAGAAACTTCCTACTGAAGTTACGAGGTAGGTAGAGGGAATCCTCTACTGTGTTCCCCTTTCTGGACCTTTAGGAGCAACAATGTTGCTGTTTGACTTGTGGTTTTAAGATAAACGATCCACAAGGCATGGGTTTTAACATGTTGGAGGGAAATCCCCAACTAGTCTTCATACCGGACATAGTTACGTTTAAGGGTTTCCTCATAAATTCGCGCTCACCTATAAAACATAAGCTGGAGTTTGATGTTTTTCTGGCTTCATGGGACCCTGACTCGGTTTTTATAACTGAGACCTGGGCCAATGAAAGGTCAGGTCCAGCCCTAGTCGATGCCATTCTTTTGAATTACTTAAGTGGACAGGGCGATTAGGCTGGGAGGGGGATTGACTTTTGTGTTTTAAACTCAGTGTAAATGTCTGAAGGAATCTAGGTTTGATTTAGAGACTAGTGAAGCCCTGCATTTTAAGCTTATACTATCAGCTACCTGTTCCGTTAGAGGTTTGGTAGTATATAGACCTCCATGACCCAGACTCCCTTTTATAAATAAGCTAAGATACCTCACTAAACCTTTTCTCACTAATAGGTGCTTGACCAACCATCCTGGGCGATTTTAATTTTTATCTTGGAGAATAACCACCAAGGCTCTCTAGCAATTATTAAAATCGTGGCCAACTTGGGAATGACTCAACTGGTCTTAGCCCCCTCACATGAGGCAGGTCACACCCTAGATGGTATATTTGCTGATGGTACTAGGGTGTCCTATCAATCAGTAACTCCCCTCAGCTGGTCTGACCATGACAGAGTCGCTTTTTCTTTTACACCCTCCTCCAAAGTTAGAAATTGCCAGCCCCCTAAGTCATGGGTAAGAAATTGGAAAGTGGTTTTGGTGGAAGCCTTGTTCAATACTCTGGATGGCATACCCATTGAGATTTCAGAGGATAGCTGGAGTTGGCGGCCAACAGGCTAGCCCCCTTAAACTCTGGTATAATGAGACTCAGAATGCTCAAGCAGGCATGTCGTCGACAAGAGCGAATCTGGAGGAAAATACAGGAAGAGCAAGACAAATTAGCTCTGACTGAGGAGAAATCTAAATATTGTACTCAGAAAAGTGAAAATGCTACCTCTGGCAAATAACATTTTAGGATGGTCCAACAGATCTCCAATCTTCTGGCTGCTGGAGAGACTGAAGGTTCACAAAAATTCTGCAACCAGCTAGATAATTTCTTTCAATGTAAAATTGTTGACATCTATGATGGGTTTGAAGTGCAGAAACCCCCAAATCTGCATGCACAGCAACCCTCGGTTAGAGAGCCTCAACCAGTATCCTCCAAGACGTCTGAGCAGAAGTACCTAGAGCCTAAATTACTCTCTGCCTTCCCATCCTTTACCCCTAAGATAATGGAGCAATACATACGTGATACTAAATATTGGTCACCTCTGGAACCCTGTCCTCTAGGGGAAAAATCATTTACAATGCATGCTATACATCACATGCCATTACAATGCAAATCGTTATAATGACTTGCTGTAGGGGGCAGAAGGTGTTGGATTTTCAATCCAACACCTTCCCTACTGTTGCACACACTGGAGTTGGAATAGTAAATTATACTATTCCAAACTCCAGCGCCCCACCTACAGCACGTCATTGTAACGACTTGCGTTGTAATGGCATGCGTAGAAAACGCATGCGTTGTAACTAGTGCTATTCATCCTCCAGCAATCCTACACATGGTAGCCAGCAATGTGGCTCAACCGCTTTCCAATTTGATGAACAAAGCTATTCTTTCCGGGTCTTACCCGCTGCGATTGAAGGAGGCAGTGAACAGGTCCCTTAAAAAAAACAAAAAAACTAATTTGGATAGTAAGGACTATAAAAACTATCGTTCTAATTTGCTGCTTCTGTATACTGCTAAAATCCTAGAGAAACATCTAAATATCCACCTGATGGAATTTGCCTACCAGCAAGGATGGCTGGACAATTCTCAGTTCGGTTTCAAGAAGTATCATGGAACTGAAACTGCCCTGATCTCAGCCACAGATTGTATTAGGCGCTTAGTGGACTAAGGACAAGGCGTGGCATTAATACTTCTTGATCTATCTATGGCCTGTGATACCATCTCGCCCTTGCTGTTGATTGAGTGCCTTCAAGACATGGGTATCACACATCAAGCCCTGGTACTTCTGTCTTCTTTCCTTAGGGATCGCTCGCAGAGTGTTTTGTTACAGCAGTTCTACTCAAAGGTTTTCACCCTGCCGCTTAGCGTGCCGCAGGGCTCATGAGTAAGCCCTACACTCTTTAATCTCCACGTGTCACCACTTGCGGATATAATTCTGGCCTTTGAGATGCAGGTGCTATCATACTCCGATGATACACAGATTATTGTGTCCGTTCACAAGAGCTCAGCCACTATGGCAGAAAACGTATCTCAATGCATGTTGGCAGTTGCAGACTGGACGGGACGGAATTCTCTTAAATGAAATGGTGATAAAAACCGAGGTGCTGCTCTTTGGCCCATGCTCATTGAGCTGGAATATTATTTGGTGGCTAGACGCCTTAGGCACATATCCCGTCCCAGTGGAAAAGGCCAAAAACCTTGGAGTTTTCTTAGATATTGAACTTACACTCAATGTCCAGGCCTATCGCACTGTGGCAACCTGCTTCTGGCTCATAAGGATGTTTAGGAAAATGCTTCCTCTTATCCCTCAGCCAGCACGAAAGCAGGTTGAAATAGCCCTGGTTATGTCCAGATTGGACTATTGCAATTCGCTCTATCTGGGCTCCAACATTAGCACTCAGCACAAACTCCAAGTAGCACAGAATGCGCTTGCTAGAATAACTCTTGACATTCCCAGGTGCTAATCGGCTGCTATGGGGTTAGAGGCCTTACTTTGCCCCCCCATCAGAAAGTTCATTATGTTTAAAGCACTTTGTACAGTGAATAAGGCCCTTTTTCTCCCCAGTCCGGCGAGGATTAAAGATATGTTTCACTGGCATTTTCCAGGTAGAAACCTGCGTTTGGCACACCAAAACCTGCTTACTGTGCCTAGGACACAAAAGAAGAAATAGGGAGATAGAGCTTTCTCGATTGCTGCGAGAAGACTCTGGTACTCTCTTCCGCAAAGCCTGAGGGCTATCACACAGTTGTTGCCTTTCAGGAAAGCACTTAAAACCTGGATTTATGCTTTATAGATAGCTTTTTTCAGGTGGATTTACAGTTCGGCTTTACCTCTGGATGGCCAGCTATAGCGCCCTGAAGCCTTTGGGTAACTGCTACGCTCTACAAATCAAAAATCATATCAAGATACTTTTGGCAGTTCAAACGTTTAAGGGAGCACCTGGGTTTTTCGCCAACAGCATTTTGCGAAGTTGAATTGTCTAAAAAGCCAGAACAGTCAGATGGTCTTGCATATGGCAAGGGCACTTGACAGTTACGCATCAGGGGTCATATTATGTATATGGCGCACTTTCCCTGTTTGTGCCACAGTGCACCTTTCAAAAGTTGCTACGAGGGCACAAGCAGGGACAGTGCGCCATATTACAAAGAGTGAGGTGCCCCCAGGGCAGCCGTAAACTGGTTCTACCCTGAGGGCAGCACATTCAAATGAAATACAGAGTGACTGTTTCAAAGCAGCTGTTTCACAGTGCAGGCTAAATGCCACCTGCAGTATGAGGAGGGGAGAGATATCACCTTGCAGGTAGGTGCAAGTAAGTGACTGTCCCCGCTTGCAGGAAAACGTCTGGGGGTTCCTTGGGGCCCTACTCTTTCGCCCCCCTAGAGGTCTGCCTTTAGGGGGGCACTGAAATTGTGCCACCTTTTTGTGGTGCACTCTCAGTGCGTTACTTAAGGGCATGTTTACCTGTGTGCCAGTGTCCATAATTTGGCAGAGGCACAGAGTTAAAGAGATTCCCTTACTCACATGCGGCCACGCCCTCGTGCAAATGAGGGAATAGGCTCTCATGAAAGCGCCGGTGCTACTTGTATTACAGAAGGGGATGCACAAGCATGTGCCACCCCTTCTGTAATACCATTATGACCTGGGTGTGCAAAAAGCGGACGCACAATATGTAATATGGCCCTAGGAAGGATAGAAAGTAAAAAAAAAAAACATTTTTCGTTATGACAATTTGACTATTTAAAGATTTCTCTGCTTTTTTTCTTTGAGTGTAGCATTGAGAGCAAAAAGAGTGTACTCAGTAATATTTTCATATATTTTAATCTTCACTCCGACACTAAGGGGTCTGCAGTAAGTTACTATGCACTACCTTGACTGAAATGATTCCTGTGAAGAAACTAACCAATGAAAACAGCAAATGGTGCAGAAAGAGATCTGAGGAGAGAAACTCTGTTTCTGAGATACAGTACTGGCTATACAACCAATTCCAAAGCCAGAGATTCCCTTTCTCTTATCAGAGCATACATACCCTCTATTAGGCTTTAGCACACTAGTACTACCTTTTTACATAATTCTTCATAATATACTTCTACCATTTCTAAGTGCAGCAAAATAGTAGGTGTTATTATTGCCATATTCAATCGTAATCAGTTTAACAACATTGGGAAGAAGGATGCCTAAATTGGCCTCCACAGAATTCGAACTTCTAACCTTCATCTCACTGCATCTATAAGTTGTGAGTGATTAATTCTCTGAGCAATTAGGCTGGCAAAAGAATGAGCTTTTGAAGCAGTGATAAACCTAAACCCAAAAATCTCTTCAAAGTAACATTAGGCTGGTGCCCCACCTGTAAAATGAGAACAGGGCCCCACAAAAGATTCTGATTGGTCTGCTTAGAAGTGTGGTAGGCAAAACGAGGCTGCATACACCTCCAGGATTAACATCCTCTTGCCCAACTCTTTGCTTTCCAAAAGAAAACCAACTCACTGCTTTCTTAATTAAAACAGAGTAGCAGAGAGGTGCAGTCGCCACAGTATTGATGCTACTACAGTGGCTACAAATATAGGAAAAGTACACATCTAAGTCTTCTGGGCACTTGAAAGTACCACCATGCTTTTCCTAGACTACAGAAGATCCATTTCCACACCCAGCAGAGCACCTCTATCAGCCAGTCTGCCACCGACCCTAGCTTCCGCTACCTGCCGGGGCAGAAGAGAGAGTACTGCCTCTCATAGTATTCTGAAGGCTCATCACAATTCCCCTAACCTTTATTTATTTCACAGAAATCCTTTTAACGTTACTGTTAATACTTCTAAATAATCAGCAGCACCCCAAGCAGAGGCTCTAGAACATTGGGTTAAGCAGGTGGTGTGCAGATGAGTGAGTTCACAGTGTCTCGCCAAACAAATAAGTAACTACAGTACAGAGGAACTCAGTTTAGAGATATTTTCAAATCTTACCTGCCCAATGATAAGTGGAACTACGACGGTCATGAACAGCTGTGAGAATATAGAAGTGAAAGGAACAGAAGACGACGATCCAAGCTGTAAAATAAAAGGACAGATCAATGAATCCAGGTTTTTACTTTTCGAGATAAAATATGTGCACGTCTGTTTTCCAGAACCAAATACATGACTGGTGAATGTGAAGCATTCATATTAGCAAATCAACGGAAAATACATGCTTGGCTTGTAAAAGCAAATATGAACATTGATGTCTCAATCAAGTTGAGTAGCAAGGAATGATTTTAAATCAACACTCGCTGGCTGTGGCTCTGAATCTCCAAGGACAGGACCAGGCAGAATAATATGGGATGGATGTGAGGGAGATAAAAACACCCTCACAGTGTCACGACCTAAGTACTGCCCTGTAAAGGGATAATTGTTCTATCCAGCCTTGCCCAATGACAGTGGGTGTGAAGATTGTGCCCCCCCCCCACCTCATCTTGCCCAATGTAAACTGGTAAAAAAAAAAACAGTACGCAGCCACCCTGCTTCTCTGTGGCCTGCAGCACTTTGCACTTAAGTGTACACAAAAGTGATGGATGCAATGCATGAATTAATCTCAACTACTACCAATTACCCAGGGCTGCATCCCAGTCTATCGTTAAATAAAGAAATCGTAAATCCGGTATTTGTAAAGCGCGAACTACTCACCCTTACGGGTCTCAAGGCGCTAGGGGCCGTCATGGAAATTAAGTGATCTATTGCCCAGAGTCACATGGTGCTGAGCTGATATGCTGTCAGAGCCAGGGATCGAACCGTGAGCCCTGTGCTCTGAAGTCAGCTGCCCTGACCGCTGCACCACACCTCTCCACATCGTTATTTTGCACACGTTGCCACCTCAGTTTGGATCCAGCCATATGCAAATCAGTCTTGATCCTGCTCCAATAGGAATAGTCTGGTACAAACTGCCAGGCCAGGTCCTCACTGAACCTGCATACAAGCAATCCTAGCAATTATTAAATAAATAGATTTAAAATGGAGTGTTCATGCAGGAGGTGGAGAGAGTCCCCACTGAATCCTGCTCAGGGCTGGAATGGGGGAAAAAAGCAGCCCTGGCAAACCAGCCATGCTTCCTTTATTCCTATGTCCAGCTCTCTATTTTTTTCTCCTGAAGCCCCCAACCTCTGTGCCTTCTGTTATTAACTGGGGAAGCAGGAGAAAGTACAGAGATACCAGCAGCAGCCCCTACCCTACAAACCAGTCTCCAAAGGCTCAAGCTCACCGGAGAAAAGTCCAGTGGAAAAAGCAGGCAGTCTGGGCATGATTTTGTATGTCCTTCTCTTTCCTGCCCCTGTACTGTTTAAAGTGAATAACTGGAGGGTAGGGCCGGCCAGACACAAAGATGGCGACAACTTCACAGAGCTCTGTGCTTTGGACCTAAACTGTTGTCTGTCGGATCACCTTGGACTGCTCAGGATCTACTGGTGGGAGATCATCAAGATGCTGACAGAGCCGCTCCTCATGAGCCATCTTTTTTGGGCGTCATCCTTTGCGGAGATTCTGAAGTGGGATCCTTCGGTCTCACCTGACTGCCAAATAAAGCATGCACCACTCATGATCCTGTGGCGCAGATGGTGGTAATTCCCTCAACGATAAGGCTGAGACATAGGCAAGGGAGGAAGCACCAGGATACATATTGATGCAGGAGAGAATGAAGGACAGCAGAAGTTGCACGAGATGTCCTCCTGAACCAGGGCTAAGTGAGACCATCACAGCACTCAAGGGCAGAGGCGGGTGAGGCAAGTAGACGGGGAAGGCTACATCATTTAGTGGGCAAAGATCTGTCATGAAATCATTGCTCTGATTGAAGAGGAGGGACTCCCGTGGGCACTTACTGAGGGGCAGACAGTGCACTGAGGCCAGATCAAATATTAATGTAAATTAGTTTTTGTTTGTTTTTTAAAAAAAACATTTTATTATCAGTAACTAAAATAAAATAATACAAAAGAAATAGCTTGATACATTAGGCATTGCCTACGTCTGATGAGTCCAGTGCGGGTCAGTTACACAGGTATAATAATATCACAAAGTGTTGTAAGTTACATACTAAGATGTAGCAAAAGAAAACTTTCAGAGCGCCGATCCCGGCCATTGCTTCGCCTCCTTGTTGGACCCCTTGGGTTAATCGCTCAGGTCAAGGTCCGAGTCTGGTGTTGGAGGGGCACAGATGTTACCACGGAATTAGTTCCATCTACCCCAGTAAATTAGTTTTTAACATTTACTTAAATGTAGAGCAAACAAAAAATGCTAACACACATTAATTTTGAATTAAATCTTTAATTCATTTCAATATATTAAAGTAAATTACATTTTTAAATGTTTTTATTCCCAAACGTGAACAAATGATGCTTTAATAATGATAAAAAGTAGGTACAGAATTAGTTAAAAGTAATGTAATTATATTTTATTAACATTTAATCTTACATTCATTAAAAAGGTTAAAATAATTTTAAAATGAAATAAAACAATACACATGCTTATATATATTATTTTACATTAAAATAAATGTATCTACTTTTTTAACTAATTAAAGTAATTTAATTCAATATTATTTCGTATGGGGCTTCATTTTAAGACCCTACTTTCATTATTTTCTATGGGATGGTGCTGCAGTACTAGTGGTAGGCCACATGTGGAGCTAGACAGCTCTGAGATGGAGTAAACGAATACTGTTTTGGGACCGTTTTGGCGGTATTCATTTTAGAAGTGACGTTTTGTGAATAACAATGACAATACTCTTTTCCATGGGGCCGCAGCCACCCCCCCAGCCCTCCCTATACCCCTCCTTACTCCTCTCTAATACCCTCTGCTTTCACTGTAAATATTCCCCATTTTCCAGCCACTTCTTTCTGTCCCTCCAACATTTACTACTAAAACATATACACGTGGGGATAGCCTCCGCAGTCAGGCAGAGATCTCAACACAGAAAAAGACAGGAGAGACAGAGGCGTAACCTCCACTCAAAAGTTTGTCAGTAGCATTTTGTAGATCTTTCTTTCATCTTACAAGCCACATCTTTATTTCTTTAGATTCCCTCTCCCATTTTGTCCTATCATTTAGTTGTACCTCTATAATGTACCTCTTTATTTGTTTCTACATTTTCTTTCTTTTTATGTCAATATTTTCATCTTTCTTTCACTAGGGTTGCTGTCCTGGTTCCCCATCTGACAATGCATTTAATTGTTCTTCTTTACATTTTACTTCCTTTCCCATCTTTCTCTTCCCTTTCTATTTTTTCAATCTTCCCTTCGTTCTAGCCTGCTTTTCTTATTTAGTGTTTTACTTTTATTTCCTTCATACGGTTTCCACTTTATTCTTTCTTTCCATCATTATTTAATTCCTTCTTTCTCTGCATCCTTTTCCACTCTTTTCACCTATTCCCCTTTTCTTTCTTTCTTATCTTCATATTTCATCTATTTCACCATTTTAATTTACTTTCCTTCTCTCCTTCTTTCGTTGATCTGTCCATCATTCCCTCAGCCATCCCCCCTCTTTCCTTTATCCTTCTCTTCATCAATCCACCCAACTCTACTTCCTTTCTTCCTTCTCTATGACTATCTTTTTACCCTTCTATCCTACTCTCCTCCCTCCTTCCGATCTGTTCCTGCATTCTCATGTTCCCTTATCTACAGCCATTAAGCATTTTTTTCATCAATTCACCCTTCTCTCCATCCCTCGTTCAGCCTTACCCCGTTCATCAATCTCTTTATCCTTCTTTCATCCACCAATTATCATATTTTTCATTCATTAATCTGTCTACTCATTGTTTTCTTCACCCATCCAGTCATCTATCCCTCTATCCGTCTCTCCATTCATCGTTCAACTTATCCATCCACACTTCTCTGAATGCACTTATCCTTCTCTCCTTTGCTCCTTCTCTGCCCCATCCTTCTTTCCATTACCCATTGCTCCATCCATAGATCTCTCCTCCCATTGTTCTCTTCATTCATCCACTTATTATTCTCTCCATCCACTGTTCTCTCCATCTATCTATCCTCTCTTCGATCCATTCGTTCACCTTTCTCAGCATCCATAAATCCTTCTCACCCTCCAGCTTATCCTCTACCCATTCATATGTGTGTCCACCCATACAATCTCTCTCAATACTTCCCTTGATAATCGATCATCCAATTTCCTATTCTCAAACCCATTCCTTTCAAATTCTCTTGTTCTGTTTGATCCCCTACCCCAGGGTTCCAACATATTATCCTCTAGCAGTGGTATTTATGAGTTTATGTTTGGAGACCAGTGTTCTGCATCAAAGTTAAAGCATATATAAATAACACTTTAAATTGTATATGATTCACAGAACTACTAATGTAACCCATTACCCACTCATGCTACTAAAGTGTGGGATTCATGAATACCCCCAATTATCACCACTCCTAGTAGATATACTTCTGCACTGCCACCACATCATTAACTACCAGTGCCCACCACTAACCTACCAACCATTCACAGTCTCTCGCCCAGGACCACTTATCTTTCTGAATTACTCCACTCCCATAAATAGCCACCCACACCAGTGCACTATGCCCCACTACTACATTACCACCTATCAGACAGTCCCATGACCACTCCTGGAAGCAGTTCTCTTACAAATTCAACCATGGCGTTATAACCATTAAACACCACACCAATGGTCCAGACAAGACACACAATCTCATTTCCACTGCAAGGCACCACATTACCACCCCAGCAGCACAACACAGGTGTCCAGAGCACTGCATTACCATTCTCTGCACTGCACTAGCACACTACTACCAGCCCTCGGAAGAGTACTATCACTCTCTCGGACTGCACTACTACAGGAGTGCAACACTACCATCCCGTAATATGCGCTCCAACCACAGTACAACTAATCCTACTATAACACAATAAGCCTCTAGCACAGTAATATCACTCCAAAGCACCTCACAATCACACAACAGGACTATGATCCACACAACCAATCTACAAACCCTCAAAACCACAACAGCAATGAACAGCAAAGGTTCCCCAAAACCCAAAGCCTGGTATATGGAAAATAAATGCTGCGGAACAACCGGCTATCTAAAATTTGCCCCTGTAGAGATCACATGAAGTGGAGCAGAGCAGAGAACAGCAGTCATTAAAACAATGACATCGGAGATCAGCTTCTTTCCTTTATAGAAGGTGTGGCAATTTGAAACCTGCAGCAGCTGCTCTAACAAAATGGTTAAGTGCACAAATGATTTCATACAGTAGTCAGGGGACAGACGCACATGTTTAGGGGTCATTAGGTCAATGTTAAAATCAGACCCAGACATGCTATCGAACCGAGCCCCTACTTTTATTGCTACCATCAGTTATTTTATTTGTATGCTTAATTTATTATGGTATTTATGTAGCACAGATCTAGCCAGAAAAACAGCAGAGTGTTTTAAAGAAAATAGTATGAATTTATTTGTTTCCATTGAAAAATGTATAACAAAGAGAACATGGGTTTCACCTGTACCTGGGACAGAAGAATTCATCTAGGGGAGGTGCACAGATTAAGGTTATGGTTTATTACTTAGTAAACTTTTTTAAGAAGTCAATTTTCAGCAGTTTCCTGAAGGGCAACAGCTATGGTTGCAGCAAGGAAGTTCCATGCTTTGGGAACTAGGCAAGAGAAGCTTGGTTCATTGTGTGCATTTTTTCTTTTTACCCTTGGAGTGGCAAGAAACAGTCATTGAATGCTCCTCCTGGAGCCGCCAGCAATTTGTAATCCGGTGTTCGGTTCAAATGCCAGGCTTCGTACAAAAACAGATTGTGAATTTCTATGTGTACATAAGGGGTAGCCAGTGTAGATCTTTTCAAGTGCGAACAATATGATAGATAGGTTTGCTGTATTGGTGAGCCAGCATTTAGCCCTACTAGTTAAGGGCTGGATAAGCCTACAAATATTGCACCGTTGCTGTTAATTTGAGAACGCACCAGAACATACACTGATCGCCCCTCTGAAATTTTGCATAGTGGGTTTCAGCTTCCTAAGGAGGTGAAATTGGAAGAATGCAGCCATGGATAGCTTTGAGATGTGGAGGCCACTGGTAAAGCCAAGAGATGTAGATCAAGTAGATTTGTTTTGGCAGGGTTTAGCCCTCAGAGCTTTTGTACTACATGTTGTACTACTTTTTTTTTTTCCTGAGTTTTATATACCACGAACTTGACCCGAAGCTATCAGGTAATCAAGCGCTTTACATGAACACCTGTTGCGTTACACAAGGACACATTAATTTTGTTAGGCATGAGGAGATTACGTGATTTGCCCAGAATCACGGGATGCTGAGCGTCATTGACAAGACTCGAACCCAGTTCCCCAGATTGGAGATTGACCGCCCAAGCCGTTAGACCACATCCTCTCCTTTTGCAAAGTACTACAGCCTCATGTCTTAAGTACACACTTGACAGTTACTTTGTCCAAGCAGTGTTTCAAGACTACAGTGGTTAACTGACACTTCTCAATCCCACCTTCAAGGAAGGTAATCCTTTGGGCTCATTCATAAAGTGAGGAATCTGCAGGAAGAGGCATACATCAGAAGAAACAATTTCCTACCTTTGGTAACAAGATTCCTTACTGCCCTCCCTCCTCCTATTTTTGGAACACACCAAAGAAAATTAGAAATCATTGCTGAATTGTAAAAGAAAATCTTAGAAAGCAACACAATCGCAGATGTAAAACCTGCAGTTGACAAAGTAAATAAAGCTATTGCAGATTTTTACACTATTGAACGGAATAGAAAAATCAACAAAATGCATTAACAATCTCAGTAAAAAGAAAATCCATCCTTATCTATTAGATGAATTCTACATACAATCCCAACATCAACTAGAGAATCCCAGACCGTGGGAAACATATAAGAAGCAGAAAGTGGTGACCTTTTCAGAATCCTCTGGCAGCTCAGCTAAGGATTCAGACTTGAGTGAAGATACTAATACTGCACAACGCACACCAGGATTTAACACTGTTTTGTTTTGGCAAACCAAGTCGGGAGAGAGGCTCGGGTCAACAACAGACGTTTCATCCAGGGGAAAGACAGACAAGGAGAATATTTTACTAATGGGGCCCCCACAGTGACATCCATGACCAAAGATACCTTGTCTGAGACTATATCTATTTTTAATCTATTGGATCACGTTTTGTCTTCAGCAGAAATCTGCCTACTCAGTAAAGGCTTAACATTTGATCCTACTGAAAAGACAGACGTTTCCAATATTCAGCTGGAACTACTTCAGGAGGTTACAGTTAAAATCCTTTTTCTGAGAAACAAGTTACAGTGAGTGTTTTGATCCAACAAAGTTAAGGCCCTCCTCTACGTTCAATCCTGGAACCAATAAGATGCCTGTTGAACTTTTGGGATTTGACAGTATGGTCTCAAACTTGAAAACTAAACATGAGTATATCCCATATAATATCATCCTTGAAGAGAGGCCAGCTTTGCAGACACTGGGATTGCGATTCAAAACCTTACATCCTAAAAAGCGGAAGTTATGCAACAACTTTCCAATCCCACCCATAACAGACCCCTTTCGGGTAACCTTTCGCCTGAAATCCAGAAAACCATTAGCAACATCATGAAGAAGGGCAAGAGGCCGGTTTTGTGAGTAAGCAAGTGTTTGATTTTCTTAACTCCAGGTCACCCTAGACACCAATTTCACTCATTCTCTTCAAGAGCGACAAAAATGCCCAAATCTGCCAGGGAGACCCACTGTATCTGGATGTGGCTCACTCCTGGAGCCCCTCAGCAAATATATTGATATTTTCATCAAAGAATTCCTAGAATCGACTCAAAGTTAAGTCTGCAATAGTGGTGACATGATTAGCCAAATTGAAGATTTACCTTTTTAGCATGAAAGTGAGCAATTAATGTGCTTGGATATCGACTCTTCACCGATGTCCTCAACACTGTATCAAGTCCGGTCACTGTACATACTAACCGTGTCATGGAACATCTCCACCTAGCACTAAGAATTATTTTGAAATTGAAGGCCAATACTTTTTTGCAGGTAAAGGGGACTTCAATGGGGGCCTCGTTTGTTTCAAACGTTCCTATTCACTAGGTTGATGACTTTGACAAAAGGCACATCTATGATGACAATACCAATCCTTATTATGCCAATATGTCTATGGAAAAAATACATAGACAACAATGTTTTCATTTGGACAGGGGACCAGACCACTTTGACAGACTTTCTAAGCTGGCTCAATTCCTTATCTCCTGATCTGAATTATACATCCCATTCCAGCAATAATTTCATTGATTTTTTTTAAATCTTACCATACCAATAATTGATGGTAAACTGGGAGCTAGCCTATACCATAAACCAACTGACCGTAACACTTTAACAATACTCAAGTCATCATCCAAAAGCAGTGAAAGATGTCCTTCCGTTTGGCCTATTACTCCGCATATGCAAGAATTGTAAATTCAAAAATCATTATTTTTATGAGGATAATGTACTGGGCATAAAACTCGTGGCTAGGGGATACCCACATAGACTTGTGAAGCGTTTCCTGAAACGGGTATGGTACTGCCCCTGAGAATATTTATTGACCCCTAAAGAGAAAAAACATATGGATCTAGTTGTTTGGTCACCACCTTCTACATGCAAAGTAAAGTTAATTAACAAAATCATCATAAAACATTGGCCATTATTTCAATCATTTGCTATTTCGAATGAACCACTGCTCTTTTCCTTCAAGAAAGGAAAAAAATCTTAGAGATCATTTGGTTCATGCAGACATGTCCAGAATGCCAACTGATTCAGCATCCCTGTGGGGGCATACAAGATTTTGGGACATTTCAAATGTGGTAATTGTGTAATGTGAGAGTCGCCATTTAACACCAAACAATTCAAACATGGGGGATTACCTATACATTGAAAGGTCATACCAATTGTAATTCACTCAACACTATTTGTGATATTTGGTGTCCATCTGATTATATTTGTACAGGACAAGCTATGCAAGCAATCAAAACAAGACTTTGCATTACAAAAGCAGGATATGTTGCAATGTCATTTCAGCACCGTTGGTGGCGCAATTTGTCGAAAACATTAGGTGACAATTCATCGAACTGATAAAAAGACCCTCGCGTGGCAGTAACATTCAAGCTTTCCTCAACAAGCCCGATTGCCAATGGAGTGTCAACTGTGACAGCCTTACACACTTATTAAGTTAATTTCATCAATTTTTGGGAAATGCAGCTGTTATAGACTGAAGTTTATAGGTGTTATAAATAATTAGTGGGTGCTTATCCTCGGGGCATCTACGAAGAACGTTTCATGTGTTTTTAAGGCAATCCTTTCAGCTACTTGTTCAAGTTAAGTCTGCAGTGTAAACATCCTTTTATGTGTTTCTTTTGCTACCATTAAGTATTTGTTTTAAAAATGTATATAATGGATATGAACAATGCATGATTTTGACCTTTTGGATAATCCTTTTGCCTTCCTTTTAGTCTGATGTTTATTATATTTCTCAGTACAGTTTTAGGAAACCATTCCTAAATTGTTTGACCCCTGTGACAATCTTGTTCCCGGGACTCCAAGCTGTTCTTTTGATTCCTTGATGTGTGATATTTTGGTCACTTTGTGATTTTCTGAGTATGTTAACATTGTTCCATACCGATTAATGAATTTTTGACCTCTAGCTCTGCCCCAAATGTTTTGAATAGGTTTCCATGAAGGGACATCAGGCGGCCATGTTTCATTCTGAACAGAGTGTACCACGCGCTTATGATCCTTTCAGTTCCTGTTGGTTTCCAACTAATGCAGACGCCTCCCTGAAGCAGACTTCAGCAGTTCGCAGGTAATTTAATTGTTTGAGTTGAAGTGCTACGATTTTTCAAAAGCCGATGCTCAACCCCTTGTAATAAACTCTTAATTTTCCCAAAGTTGTTTATAGCTTGTCCCTGTTTACTTTGACCTGATTTGTTTCTGCCATTCATTTCTGAGTAAATACGGCTTTCTCAAATAAAATTCCCTTCCCAGTGATGGCTTATTCACTTTCCCGTCACTGTTTTTAAGCACTTTATACCTCTTTTTTGACTACATTTAATATTTTTTCGCAGATGACGTTAATCAATCTACGTACTGTGAGTAATTTGTCACTTTTTTTCTCATCTAATTCAGTTGCCATTTGATTACTCAATTATTTGGTAATTCGGATGCTCCCATTTTTTCCACTCTTTTTCTCCTGTTTCAGGATTGGTGCTCTTGCTCATCTAAACTATTTCTTGTCCTGATGATGACCAGCTTAGTTATTAGGGTCAAAACGGCGTCAGCACTTCTGACAATTGGAAAAGAATACTAGTTTTCATTTTGTTAGATAACTGAGATTTGTACCCATTATATGAAACATTGTGCTGTTCCTTTATTGTTTCTTATCCTTTTTACATACACCTTGTACAGTTTTTAGGTCTTGCCTAGGCAGCGCTGCTGTAGGAGAGCCTTTAGCCATCGGTCTGCTCCTTTTCAAGCACACTCGTGCTTGTACGGCATCCACCTTGTGGGAGCGAGCAGCGACGCGCCTGGTAATTGAAATCATATGGCACTCGCGCTGCCGCGGCTCGCTCCGGCAAGGCGGGTACCAGCACAAGCACATATGCCTGCTCTTTCGCAGCCGCGCCACACTCCCTCACGCTTGTTGGCTTTAAAATTCTGTCACCCTACGAAGTTCAGCCGTCACTGCGGTGCACCTTTCAACACACCTTATTTCACGCGTGTGTGCACAAATGAATCATGATACAAATGTAACTTAAGTTTTACACATATTAAAGTGTCAGATAACCGAAAGAATTTTGTAATTCGTACTGCGCGTGCCCATCATAAAGAGCGCACACTGGTGAAACTGAAACGCTGTCTAGCATGGGGCATTTTTGGTCGAAACACTTCCCCTATGTGCTAGGCGTCGTATAAAAAGGAGCTCTGGTGAATGTTGCAAAGGGGCCATCTTGGAATAGAGATAGACACAATGTAAAGGAGTCAGTACAGGATATTGACAATGTAATTAGTGTCAGACAACCAGTGTAACTTTTGGCGGCATACTACATCAATATTTATTCCGTTAACGAATCAAATGAAATTTAATTATTCGTTATTCACCCCAATAATTAAAACCAAGTTTCATGAAAATATAGCTGCATGCCAAAGGCGCACAACATGACTACGGCATTATTAATCGATTGCGCCTTATTATCGTTAAGTACGGTTTCAACAAACGGGTCACCTTTGCGGACGCGCAAGTGTTTTATTAGTTTCTAATAGCAAGCGTAAAACTCGTAGAAACAAATCCACATCGTTCCAATAGGGCGGTTGGCATCAGTAGTGACGTACTGGACGTGAAACCCTTTTGCCATTCACTTGCGATTGTGACATAATCTTTGTGCGTTTTAGTAAGAACTCTTGTGGTTAGAAGATATTGGAAGTCAGGTTATTGCTGTAGCTGCGGGGCTCCCTGGTGTCCGAGATGGAGGACTGCACGTTCGTTACCGAGGATGGCGAGGAAGGTAAGTTCACAGGAGAGATTCGGATAAGGAGTGGTAACCCTTAGTTTCACGTAGAAGGTTGCAGTGGTTCACTTCACTATTGTTGTCGCCTTCAGTTCAGCTAGAAAATTGTTCATTGCAGCCAATTCTCTTTCTGTTGGGAAAATGTGTTGTAAGGTGAGCACTCACATGCTCAGCTCTTATAAGGACGGCAGTGCTATCCTCACAAGTTACACATATTTCACATGCGCATGTCACAGGCAGCAGAGCCATCCCTCAGGTGAGGGCACAGCGGCTCCACTGGTGCCGACTCTCCGTCGGAAAAGTGCCTCAACTGGTGGAGTCTCTCACAAGCGCTATCTTTGAACTGGCCCAGTGTTTCCACTCAACGATGTCTCTCTCCTGATGCAGTCAGTCTCTTCACTTGCACAATGTTGCCTCTTATTTAGTTCCTCTGCAGCGCGCTGTCTCTCTGCGAGTATAGTCTCACATGTTGTCTCTCTAAATGCTGTCTCTACGGGTGCAGGTTTTATTTGAAGGCACCTTCTCCATGGGTGCTTTCGGTGCGTGGTCTTGTAATCTCACACAGGAAGCCACATCTATAAACATCTGAGGGCAGAGCAGAAATATTTCAGAGAGCTCCGCTCGGAGGGGGGTGAAGGAGTGAGAACCAACCACACACCGAGCCTGGGAGAGCCGACATGCGCCACAGCTGCACGTTTCCGGTCAGCTCTTTAGTCACAGACACTGTATGGTCTCCACTTTTACCCTCCTTCTCTCATTACAACAGTAGTTCTGTGTCTGCCACTAGCAGTGTTTCACTTCACTATTGTTGTCGCCTTTACTTCAGCTAGAAAATTGTCCATTGCAGCCAATTCCCTTTCTGTTAGGAAAATGTGTTGTAAGGTGAGCGCTCACATGCTCAGCTCTTATAAGGACAGCAGTGCTATCCTCACGTTACATACATTTAACATGCGCAAGTCACAGGCAGCAGAGCTATCTCTCAGGTTACCCATATTCCACAGGAAATAAGGTCAGACTGTGAGGCTAAACGTTACACACATTTCACAGGTTCTGCTCTAGTATGAGACATCAGAGCTTTCCATAGGATGAAACACACACTTCAGAGAGCAGAGGTGTCTGTGAACTTAGCTTAAAGACATAGGCAAAGTCAATATTTCTGGCTAAACACTTATAAGGTCCCAAAGGCGAGACCTATTGACTATGCCAATGCTTGTTCTTTATACTCACTGTTGGATCACTTGAGCACAGAACACACTGAATTATTGAAATATGATCAACTGTGAAGCAAATATATAACTAGTCAAGTCAAATTTCTTTATTCGGTTCCATATTACATAAAACCATAAAAGCACAATATAAAAACCAGGATCAAAATGATATGGTACAATATGTACAATCACGTAAGCAGGTCTGTGCAAGTTTATAATTTGAGTTAAATGTACAAATTGCAACTAATCCTAGACTCCAATTATATTGGGATAAAACAGCTAAAAACAGTACATAAAAGCCAATAACTAGATCCGCGACCTGTTAACAATACATATACATGATACCAAAGGTGGTGATAAAGGACGAGCCAACTAATCACAACTCGCCCTAAGCTGGATAGTGGATTTAAAAAAAACTTAAAACATGAAATTGCCCGTCAACATCTGGAGAAATATAAAGGCAGGGCGAACTTGTTTAAAGTTGGCCTGTTTCAAGATGGGAATTAAATATGTTTTTCTAGGAGTGTCGTAAAATGGACAAAACATAGTGAAATGTAACATTTCCTGCGGAGATATTCCATCGCAGCAGCAGGGCGGAAAGGATTGGCCTCTATTAGAGCCCCTTGGGTAAGTAAGGAGTAAGTAAAACAGATCAAAACAAAACCTGGTCAGAAGGAATGTATCGTAAGAGTTCACGAAACCAAGTATATACGGCTCAGCCTTCTCAGTGGACCTTAATATAACAAAGTAGCGAACACTTGGCTTCATGAGATCCCTCTCCTCCCTTAATATGGGTCTGACACGTAGTGAACGCCGTCTACCTTTCGAGTTCCCTCAGGATTAGAAAAAAAGGTCACCTCTTCCCAGGTTCATTATACTCCTTTTGATATATTTCAGCCATGGAATCCTTAATACTTGATCCAGGGCCAGGCAGTCTTTCAGGATTGCCTTATTTAGTGAATTCCCCGCCTTAACCCACATTTTTAACCAAAGTAACAGCGGGCAGATGGCTATCTGATCTGTAATACAGGGCAACCCTAACTCTTCGTGGGCAATAAAAGCGGGGATACCCTGGGGAACTGACAGCAGACGTCTCATGAATTTGTTTTCCGCTATTTGGACATCCTTTACTTCAGCATATCCCCAGATTTCACTGCCGTAAAGTATTTTTG
This sequence comes from Triturus cristatus, assembly GCF_964204655.1. Lineage (NCBI taxonomy): Eukaryota > Metazoa > Chordata > Amphibia > Caudata > Salamandridae > Triturus > Triturus cristatus. The sequence goes on from NC_140582.1 coordinate 506,242,283, forward strand.
ACAGACACTTAACCCCGTAGAGCTCCAAAAGAGCCCCAACAAGTCTACCACCAAAATTAAAAATTGCGGCACTTTCCCTATTGAGATTGTTTCTCTTACGTGTAAGTTGGCCCCAGTTCAGTTTATCATCCAGGATTACCCCCAAGTAAGAGAAAGCGTTGTTTTAGGAATCTGGGTAGGCCCTACCTTAAAGGCATATGATCTGCTAGGCCGCATCCCCAGTTGCATGATGTATGATTTGGAGTTGTTGACTTTTAAGTCCAAATCTCCCATAAACTGGGCGAACATAGATAAGATGGTTTGCAAACCCCTCTCTGTCCTAGACATCAAGACGGCGTTGTCTGCATATAGCAGAATGGGGAGACCTCGCCGTCCAATCCAGGGATAATCAGCCTTAGTCTCCAGGAGGGTTTTCTCCAAATTGTTAATGTAGAGATTAAAAAGAAACGGGGCCAATATACAGCCTTGACGGACACCACCCCAAATGGGGAATGAACGAGATACGTTCAAACTCAACGAATATCGCACTACCGCCTTGGTGCCCCGGTGGAGGTCATAAAGAAAGGAGACCAACTCCCTGTCTACTCCTAATGCTAAGAGGATCTGCCATAATTTGCCCCTGTTTACGCAGTCGAATGCGACTGACAGATCCATAAAAGCCAGGAAGATGGTACTTCTTCGGGCGACTGTATATTTACTGGTTATTAGGAATAGATTTAAAGATTGATCAATCGTGGAACGGCTAGGGCGAAACTCATATTGGGCGTCCGACAGAATGTTATTGTCAGTAGCCCAGGACGATACCTATCCAACAATATCCTACTAACCACTTTTACCACAGATTCTAGCAGGGAGATGGGTCTATAACAGACAGTGCTGTCCCTATCCCCCCTTTTAAAAACTTGCACAATAATAGAGGTCGCCCATGAAAACGGGGCGCCAAATCTAGCAACAGCATTAATTACGGAAGTGAGCACTGGAGCCCAAAGGGCCACATCCGACAAATAAAGATCAGGTGGTATTCCATCGGGCCCAGGGCCTTGTTACGTGTCAATCCAGTGATACCTCACCTTACTTCTTCTTCTAATACTACTAGTTTTTTTGTGTCCCACCAGGATTAAGTGAAGGCGGCAGGGCCAAGTCTCCCTTGAACATGTCCTCAAAATGACTGACTCATTCGTTTTCAGTAATATGTGCTTCTAAAACACTAGCTGCCTCGTCTCCCAAAATGGGGCTATTAATAATTCTCCAGAACTTTGCACTGCACTTATAAGTTGTTGCTTCCATAAGGTTGCCCCAAGCCTCTTCCTTCATAGCTGCCCTGCATTTATAAGAGCTAGTTTGTACTGCTTTCTTCGGATTTTAACTAGAGCGGCATTCCTCTGGGAGGCGTGAAGAGCTGATTTCAGCCTCCTGGCAGCGAGTGAGCATTCTGGGTTAAACCATCTGGTTCCCCTCTCCCTCTGAGCTCACTGAGATGGGACAGACAATAATTTAGCGACAGGGCAGGATATTGATTCGAAGGCACAGATAATAGACTAATCTGACTCTACCTTCACATTCTGACAGGTCTGAAATTCAGTCTGGCACATCTCCAGTAGAGACGTGCACAGAGTGTCTGGAGAAATCTACCCCCATCCAAGTCGTCTCCCTCTGTCTGTTGCCCGTAGAACCCCTCCTCCTGTGATCTGTCTTTTTAAGTCAAAAGCGGGCCATATACCTTTAATACACAGGGGGTTATGGTCGCTCTAGCTACTGGCTATTATTGAAAACTCTGAGATAAGAGAATAAAGGGTGGTAGAGATTAAAATAAAATCAATAATCGAGGGTTCCCAGCCCAGCCCCTTAAAAGTTGTAATAAGATATAGCCTAGAGGGGGTCAATTTCCCTATGGTTAGTTGCAAATCTAAATCACAAACTAATGCGTTTAGTATCTACCCCTGCCTACAATGATCAAAATGCACACCGTCTACAAGAGGAATCGTCACTAGCCCCTGTGCCCTCCTTTCTTAAGTTCCCACAGATGTGCCTATTAAGTCCCCTACCAGGACTATGTTACCAGGCTTCCATGGCAAGACCATACCATTCGTTAAAAATGACGAGTGAGGTAACACACCTCAGGGAGAAGAGAAGTTGCATTATAAAATTTCAAAAAGCATTAGACTGTGGGACCCTGAAGTGAAGGTTAACGCCTGGAGACACGGATTATCCGTGTTCAATACCCCAATATCACCAAGTAGACTGAGAGACACAAACTGCTAGACCCCCTTCTGGACGTCCCGCCCTTGAAGGAATAGCAGGGATGTTAAAAAGCTTAAAGCCCTCCAAAAAATAAACATTACCAATGGTCCATGTCTCTTGGAAACAGATGTCATATTTTTTAATGAAAGTCAACCACCCCGGATCCGAGAACTTGCTAGCCAAACCGGCTATGTTCCATGAGATAATGTTGCAGAGGTTATTACCCAGCGGCTGTCTGCAATGGTTCACCTGGGCCAGCTGATCCTTTAAGTCCGTTTGTAAGAGCACCGTGGATTTCCTTGGACCCGGTCCACTCAGTCAATCAAAGTGGTCAAGATGTCCCAGCAGCTCAAATGAGTTGAATAAAGGGTGCGGAGGCAGTTGTTGAGGCCATCCAGATGGGGTTGGGGTCACTAATTTCCTCAGATGCGATACCATAGGTGTGGGTGGGTTAAAATAACCCAAGGGCAGTGCTCTCATAGAGGAAGAAGGGCCTGTTCTATTACAATGGTTGGCGGCATGTTTCTGCCAGGTGTGGTCTGTTGAAATTAATGATCATACAATCGCCATCACTACTCTTTTTTGAGCCTCCTATCCAGGCCACCCTCCCTTTCCACTCTAAGGCCCAAGGGTGTGTTGTTGTTAAGCCAGTATAGGACCTTGTTCTCGGTGGAATCTGGCTTTAGGACTGGCACGTTACCTAAAACCACTACATATGGTGTTGCTTCCGGGGGCAAGTGGATGGAACTTGGACCCTGGGGCACTATGTCCTATTTAACAGCGGCGAAGATTGGAGCGTCCTCTTCTACTCCCCCCACCAGAGGACTTACTCCCTGTGATGATTGGCCTCTGATCTAGATGACAACTGATGGCAAGGCCTCACCTGTGAATCACATGTGAAAGGTAGGAATTGTCCAATGCTCGTTGATGGGCCAGGTAGGGAGATGGTGCTCACTGGGTGGGGGGTTTGGGCAATGTGCACTTTACTTAAGGCAGAGGTAACAGGAGTCGAGCCGGCAGATTCATCAGCTGCATCACAGGAGCGGGGAATAGGAATGGATGTTTTAAGAAATTGAGACAGGTTTAAAAGATCTCTCTCTATAAAAGACAGCCTTTGCTTAATTGGTTCCAACTAAAAGTTCCAGGCAATCAAGAAGGGGAACTCAGACCAGCCTCTAGCATGATCGCCAGGTCGTCTTTCGTCAGGGGTGCTGCACTCTGGCTGTTTGACATTGTGTCCACTATCGATCGTTTCGCCATAGCCCCGGTGGTGGTATATTTGCGCTTGGCCCCCGATCCAACCCCACCACAAGACTGCCCCTCCTGGACAACTACACAGGTGGCTTTGGTTTGAGCTGGTAACCTGCCCCCCAATGTAGGCCCCACAGTAGGCTCAACACAATCAAGTTGCTTGTCGATAGTAGTAAGACATGTAGAGGTGGCCATCAACTCCACTCCCTCCTCGGGGCTCTGAAGCCCACTATTAGAGGCACAGGATAGGAGGTGATTCGTCGGGGCCGGGAAAGTTGGCGGGACACAAGTTTGATTTCTTTTTCAAGGACCCCCGCTGCTCTTTGTAAAAAACAGTCCATTGTGCTGGTGGTTGGCGCAGTGTAGACTACTGCTGTTTTTCACTTACCCATTTTGCCCACCCTGAGCCGTTTGAGGATGTTAGTGCTGGCTTTTCCTTAGTTTCTAGCCCCAGTCAAGTCAATGTTTGCAAAATGCACAGTATATGATAGGTCAATGCAAGCTCTATTTCTAGAATGGTGTTACCCGTTCTTCTATGCCATGGGTACTTGCAAACATTTACCTAGGGGCCACAACATATGGTCTGTGGTGTGATTGAGGGCCGCACTGATGCCAGCAGGGTGGCGGTAGGGGGTCTGGGTGAGTCAGGGATTATGTAAGGAGGTCTAAAAAAATGTTAAATAAACGTGCAAGCATTTATTTGCAGGTTAATAAATGCTTGCCCATTTACTTAACTTGTTTTCTGAATATTAGTGCTCAGCAACTAAACAGCAGCTTGCTCTGCTGTTCACCAGGGGGGCCGCATGTAAAGGTCAAGAGGGCCACAAGCGCCCCCCGGGCCGTACTTTGAGTATCACTGTTTTATGATTACTAAGGGGTCACACACTGATATAAAATGAACTGCAACCAGGATAGCGTCCCAAATAATGCGGCAATATATATATGGACTCACCCTCTGGTAAAATGAATCCTTTACAGGGATGTCAATAATATGGCCCAGTTCAGCCTCATTCGGTCTAGGACGGGCTTAGACGGGCCTGCCCTTGGCCCGGGCTTTGCCCTAGCACGCCCCGGCGCGCGTACCGCTCCAAGCGCGGTGATGTGGCGTGGCAGCAGGAAGGCTGGGACCTGTAGTCCGGAGATCCAGGCAGGCAGCTAACTGACAAAACAGGCTTAACTACTTTGATACTAAAGAGTGGGCTTACTCTTGTCTTTGACAATTCATAATGAAGCTTCTTTTGAAAATCATAATTGATGATTCGGATATTCATAATGCTTATGTTTTCTACTTGGAACCTCTGTAGCACATTTACAAAGTATTACCCCTGCTAGTAGGGCTGCCCTGTTGTAACAATCATTAATAAGTTCCTAGGGTATGCAAACATTTTATATGGTGTTTTCATTGCTATTGTTACACTCTTGGTTCCTATGCGCACCTTTCTATGAGTGGGAAAAGTATCAGCAACTAGCGTCAGAACATCAGGTGGCATATAATATACCACTAGCATTGTCATGCCAGAGGCAGAGATGTGGCTGAACCTGCATGGTGCCACTTGGTGGTATTGTAGAGATATTGCAGAGGAAAAGCTTTTTGAGATCGGTCTGAAGCCTGAAGGATAAATCATAAGGTGAGGACTCTGCTGGAAGATGTATTCAGCAGAAATACTGTTGTTTTTAGTCCAATTCCCATCAACAGCAATACTACCTGGCTGGTAATAGTGGTATTAGTCATATCTAAAACTAAACAAATAAATTAAACAGCGTATTTAAGATCACTCAAACCAATCATGCCTTCTCGGTGTGGATACCCAACTCCATGCTGGGTGCAGGGAGACAGGCTACCATGGTGCAGAGGTCTATGGAGGTGTGGCAGGTAATGCCCAGCAGATGTCCGTGGGGTAGAAAGGTTGAGAGGGTTGCAAGGTACCAGGTACTGTGGGGAAGCCTGTAAAAAAGAGTAAGAGGGACAGGGTAGACAGATGCGAAATAGTTGGTAGGATTGGATGATCAAGTGCATAAACTTTAGTGGTAGATTTAAAGAAAGTATGCAACTTTGCAATGTGATGGGCCGGCTGGTTGCATATCCTGTCCTTCTCTGATGTCAGTTCCTGTTTGCTTTTGGAAACATCTCCTTTCTATGAGCAAAGATCTGGTCGTATTTACAACAGTTTTATAGGATGTGGCAGACAGGACACCAAATCCCTCATTTTGCTCAGGACCCCATGTCCACACCTTGGTCAAAACCTACATGAGAATGTGTTACTACACATGTACCGGTTTCTTTACTTCAAATCGAAAAAGTACTTACCAACACTGAAATATGCACCTAGCAGAGGAACTAGTAATACGATTAACAGCGAGTATCACAAACATCTTACAACTGTTCATTATATTTTGTGGCTGTTTTCTACTAGCCTGTACAGAATTAAAGCAGCAGGAAACTGGCCCGGTGAGTGGGAGGTTACAGGTCACCGTCCATACTGTGGATTACTGCATGACTTAAATACGGGGACAGTAATCCAAAGGCAAATGACAGAGGGATGAAAGAATGGTGAAACTATTAACATCATCGGCAGAATCTTAATGTTGACTAAGACAACACAAAGATTTAGATAGCTAGTAAACAGTTTTCACTGGAATACTATCTGACAGGGTAGATTATAACTTGAGACCTACAGGATTTGGGGCAAACAGCGTTGAATGGGTGACAGACTGGAATGGGACACTAGCACAAAATCCTCGCTCAGTGTGGACGGTAGTAGTAAAGACTTGTCCTCACTCTTCTCACAGATGTTTACTGGCACTGTGAGGGTTGCTCAGGGGTGGTGGAGCCAAAAGCAACAAGAGGAGACAAGCCAGTAAACATCACATATGACCCAAGAAGAGTCTTTTGTTTGTATCTAAGAATGCAAAGCTAAGGTAACTAGGATCACAGAACCGGTCTCATCAATACCAGCACTGAACTGAAGTCTGGGTAACTATTTTTCATGGACACTTACTGATGGATCAAATTATCACTTGACCGTTGAGGAACTTAATATACAAGAGCAAGTCCCTTTCAAATCGTAGCACAGTGAAGAACTCAAAAAGGGGACGAGGGATGCATGAGATCAGGACAGGAATTATTCATAAGGGGACATCTAGCATTATGAATAATTAAACAGGAAAGGGTCCCGAATCTTTTTAAAGACTGCTAATGTACCTTGGTGCTCATAAATATGTATTGCAGAGATACACGATGTGAGCATTATTTATGCAGGTACATGTTTATTTTTTCGTCTCGTGGCTCTATGTCTGCACTTGCTCATTCAGCTCGCTGCGGCTTAGAGACTTTGCCATCAATCAGCCTGGGAATTTGGACTCCATTGAGGTTTTAGCGAGAGTGAAGTTTTACGCCGAGATTTGCCGCTTCGGCTCTTGGTTGAACTGTCCCTTCACGCGCTGCAGAGTGGAACAGCAATACCAAAGCTGACCTCTGTGTTTCACTGGCCAGGACTGAACCTTGTCCTACAATGCAAGTTTATCAACACAAGACAAAAGAAATACTGAGTTATACTTATCACTGTGACCACCAAATATTTTAAAGTCAAAATCACTGCGCTCCATAATGTTAACAATCTGCCGTTGCACTGTAATGCCATTCCCGGGGAACTCTGGTGGCAAGCCGAACAAGCTTCAATACGTTTGAGGCTAATACAGAGAGCAACTGGGGCAGTGTCAATCGCAACAGAAGGCCTCAGTCCCTTCACATCAGATTTCAGTCTCAACAAGACAAAAAAGTTTCCTATGGGTCACAACGTAGACGAGGATATGTCAGAGAAATGTTTTAATAGCTACAATGGCACTGCTTTAAGTGAAAAGATGGAGCTACAAACAAACAAAAGTGCAATGCATTATCAGTATTGTCTATTCTCATTGAGTATTTTGCATAAAAGGAATGGTTATGCCCATGAAACAACTCAGCCTGCTGTCCGAAGTGAGGAGGGATGAGAGGATTGCTGTCGGGACAGAGGATACTCACTCCCACATTTATCAGTCCTATTCAAAAAAGGTATTTCTGAACCAAAGACTAAGTGGAGCAGTGAGACCTTACCATATAGTTCGTTTTGTGGACCCTCCCCAGCTCTATTAGTGGCATGCTTCATCATCTCATCCTGGTCCCTAGCAACCGTGATGGGCTCGACCTCTGTGGAGGGACCGCTTTGGATATTTCTTCTCGGTCTATATATGTAAAGATAAAAATACCTAAGAACTATCCCGTTTACTCTTTATTTTGCATGCCCCATGTGTGATTCTAAAAAACAGCCAGGAACTGGGACAGAAGGAAGTAGGCAAACAAATGACATAAAACGCTTGACACATGTGTGACCACAGGGGCATATCACCGCCCATTCCTGATATATAGATAATATAAACATAAGGCACTATCAGATGCAACGAGTATTCTGGGCTAAGTAAGCATGCATTTTTTACTCTTATTCCCAAAAATAAACCTGACTGGTAGAGGGATGACTTTAGTGAAAAAAAAGAATTTGTGTGGCCTTAGATAACAGCTGAAATTTGTTTGCAAATGTAGGGGTGCATGGATAATTATCTCCCCAAGCATCCACATCTTAATTTTTAATCATACATGGGGCACCCGAAATAAAGGGGGAAAAGGAGTATCCCTTTGATATTTTTATATTTACATCTATAACATGAGAAGAACTCTCCAAAGTACTACCTCCACCAAAGTCGAGGACATCCTGGCTGATGATGCGACCTGATGATGAAGCAAGCCACGAACAGAGTGAGTGAGGGGCTACAAAATGAAATAATAAATATATGCTTGGTTTTCACCACTTCACTCATGAAGCAACTAATTTATTAAAGTTATAACAGTGCTATGGCAATCTGAAGGTAGCGCTCATCTGAGAGATCCAATCAACTTTTCTTCATTTATTGAAAATGCTGACGCACCCACAAAAGGGTAGCATTGTTTGCTTAGATTAGAGCATTCTATCATAAGGATAGGAAAAAATAGGTCATGGCCAAAAAGAAGACCTTCAAATGAATAAGAAAGCTACTGAGTGGCAGGTCCTTTTTCAGCAACAACAGTCTATGTGTCACAGTAGCTGCAACTGCCTCCACCAAGCTGTAATTGGTTAATGGTAATCAATGTCTCTAGGAGATTGATGGCACCAGACTAGCAAGCTCAGGCCGCATATGCTTCTGGAGGAACTGGGAAGAGCCTGTCCTGCTGATCAAAGGACTGAAAGTTTTGAGATGAAAAGTAGTGAAAGCCCGATTCTAAAGACTGACTTGGGAAATAAAGTGGCCCCTAATGGATGTTCGTCCCAGATGCATAAGAAACCCTACATGTATGATGATGTGGCAGATGATAGCAGCCCGCTCTGGATGACAAAATCTGATTCTTGTTGTGGAATCTAAAATCATACCCGTAAACTAGATCCTCTGACATGATATCAACAAATGACTGGGGAGATACACAGATATTAAGCAGGGTATTTAAGAAAACATAAGATCTTTCAAGTTTTCTAGAGAGAAGGTACTCCGATTAGCCAGTCACACAGGTGAGGATACTGATATTGTGATCAAAGCAAGTACCTTGGTAAACCTAGCTGAGCTGCAATCATGACAAAGGGCAAATTACCATACAGGTGGTGGTTTTCGCTCGCTCTAAAGAGCTAATGAACTGAAGGTGGGCCACCTGAGACTACAAGATGAAAACAGATCACCAACTAGAACCAATCAACAGGCTGTCAACACGCGGACCTGAGATGATCGCAACATCTAGAACCTTTGCAGCAGCAGGTTCCTTTTGCACTCTGTGGCTGTTTTATAAACAGCTACAGAGTAAAAGATTTGTTAGTAAGAGCTTTGGAAAATGCTCAACTACCATGGCACACGCTCTACTGGGTGAGCAATATCATGAACATTAAACATCTCAATGGAATGTGGTTCAGTATTCCCAATAATTACAAATCGGAGAGAAGACATTAACCGTATTTAAGATCAGTAAATCATAACATTTGTCATATTTGTACCAGTTGAGCATAGTGCTTTTGTTAGAAGACTGTACAGTCATTTCAGGACTGTGCTGTTGTGGCTGCCACAGAATAAACAGGATCAAGAAAAGTCTTATGGTATGATACACCTGAATATGTCACTCGATTCTTAAATGTGCGTACATACACTTTTCAGCATGCCAATAGGTAGGAACACTTCTGGTGGAGATGTATTCATTCAATAGGAACTGTACACGAGTTTTCATATATTGAGTGTCCCAGCACTATACAACATATGCACATTCTCTACTCCGATATCTGCTGGAGAGTTTAGGCTAATGGGGCTCTGAGAGGCATGTTTGGTGGATTTATGTTGCATGTCAGAGATTTTGGAAACAGATAACCAAACACAATGATGGAACAGTATTGCTTAAGTTCTCCCTATAAGATAACATTTTTAAAGGTCATTAATTTTTGTACTTTCAGGTGGCACGTTACACTTTAAATGTTTTGTATGGCTATAGTCTTTATTGCAACCATTATGATCATATTGAGGGTATTGAACATTAGGAAAAGTACTGCGTTCTACTTGAAAAAGAATTCCCTTACAAGACAAACGTTCTATATATAGGTTACTAATTTTTGCACTTTCAGATGGCACCTGCACTTTTAAATGTGTTTTTTATGGCCACAGTTTTCAATGTAATAGAAATTGGAAATTTTAATGATTGTTTCAATGTAAGTTGTCCGATATACATATGACAAACTGAATGACATCAATATTTAGATTGTTTGATATGGTCAGTGCATAATGTGTTTAATGATTATTTATTATGACTATATCTTTTTATGTATTTTATGGTTTCGGACTGAAACCACTTATGAGAATTATTGTAAGTGCTTAAAAACTTGGCTGTTTAATATGTACTCTTTTATTTTCTTTCTCTTAGTTCTGATGGGCGGCGCCGGGAAACTCTTGGGTAGCTGTGCGCCTTATAAGATTAAAATAACATTAACAATATGGTTGTCAAAACCGAATAAAGTTTACTGACTGACTGATGGAATACTTGTGCCTATGGACACAATGATAATACTGTTCGGCTTGCTTGTACAAAGAAACTTACCTTAGGAAAAGGACCCAAGATCCTGACACATAGACAACCTGACTGATAACACGAGTGACTTAGTTTCTAAATTTGGAAACTAAAGTTCACCATGGTATGGCTCTCAGTGTCATGCAAAGCTGGATGCCACAAAGTGTACTACCAACTGCTGTCATCAATAAAATCAGGAAATACATCATCAGCAAGTCTCTCATTTTTGTGCACGTTTTACAGACATACGGCTACTGTTAGTGCCCTTCCATTTCTGGTCCTTTGCAGCAGTTTTAAGATCTTCTTAGAGTTTCTCATTGCTCAAATGGGTGTAATTTATGTGTGTCCCTCATCTTCATTGCTTGATTTTTGCTTGTGAGAAAGTGTCACTCATAGTCGTTGAATGTCACTCATAATTACACTGAAATTATGAAAATGTCACACATAAGCAATCTGAAACCTTTGCAGCTATGTACAAACAAAATGGGTACAGTCCGCCTCGTCCAGTACATCAAGAAAGTTGAAATATTTGCGCTGAACCACTTACTAAAAAAGTTAGAAACTGGCAAATGAAAACAAGAAAAAAAGTAAAAATTTAATTAACCAAGTCCATTCCAAACAACTACATCCCTTAATGTAGAGTCTGGTTTTGTCACTAGTTTGGAACTATTTCACTAATGAAAAAACACTTCCCAGTATTCCGTAATTATTATTAATGGTTTATTTAAAGTGTGGTACAATGTTTCCAAGCTTCTCCGGCGAACAATAATATCAACACTTACACTTTTCCCAAAAACAATCTAATGAATAGGACCAAAATGTGCCCAGATCATTGTTCAACAAGTTAAAAAGCTGTAGCGTAGCTTTAATGCCGTAGTACTTGTAGTATTATCTTTGCACAGTTGAGGTGTCAGTATTTTTCCAAATAGTGCCAAATTAGAATACGCCCGGTGGCTGGTATCCTATTCCAGGAGGATTTCTTAGACCCAAATAGCTTTTTCATGGTTCCTTCAGAATCTGATGGATAGCCCAGTATATCCATGACTGTGTCAAGGACTTCCTTTGAGAATATTGTGACTCAGAGGTCGTTTCTCCAGTGATGGAACAACATGTCCTCCAGCAGTCCCAGTCTACATTTGTGAATGCCGAAGTCAATTTCAACAGGGCTAATCCTGTCCTACATAATTGTAAAGCACACTTCTTTCTGTTCTCAACACTATAGTGCTCCTTGCTATTTCCTTGGGCCCTTCTCTAATTTCTTCTCCAATACAGAGCAGATTAGCATCTTGCTCAACCTTTTCATTAGTGGCCATTTCTTTTACTTTTTAATTCCTACCGATATTTTATAAGCAGACGACATACACCACTACTTGAAAACTGGCCCTAGCAAAGCTCACAAAAATGATGAGCGCCAACACGGCTGCTATTCAATTACTTGGTTGCATTACCCAATGGGATGGAATTCCCTTTTGCACTGGTCAAGTGATTTGACAGAATCTTTGGAGAACATGAAGAACATATCAGCTAGGTTTGCACTATTGCTGTTCCTCTAATGGTCGAATGGGCATAGCAATAACTCTAGAGAGAACTCTGCATTGGCACTTATTGGGCATATCAGGGACAGAAATTTCATTTGACCTCTCAACTGGCAGGGCATACATATCACAGAGCCAGCAGGGTGATCACAAGAGTGAGAACGCAAGAGTTTCACAGCATTACCTCTCCTTTGATAAAGGGTATACCCCAAGATTGCTCACATCATCACGGTCTGTTCCTCTCGTTTTCAAGTTCCGTCTGTTCTCCTAGCTCATTCTGCTGTAACCTCCTTCTGTGCTGCTTGGTAGGCAATAATCTTGTTGGAGTACAAATCCTCCTTAACTTTCTAGGTTTTGCAATATTTATACAGCGTTCCTAGCTATTTTTCCTCCCAATATAAACCTGGTAACCCACCTATGTAGTTGATTGAATAAGCTTCTTTAGTAGAGAGTGTTCGGTCCAGGAAGACGTATAAGCATGTGCAGTATTGACTGACTTCAATTCTACCAAACTCCAAGACCATTAGGTAACCATTCATCAAGAGCTGTCCATATGAAGTTGATGGAACATTAGCCATGTGATGTTATACAACACTCACTTATATGGACAAACCATTATTAGTCCCCTAACCTTTGCCCGAGGCATTGATACATTTTGTACCTCAGTACCTGAATCCTGCTGCCTTGCTTGGAGTACTGCAGGTGCTGATTCAAGCGAGGAACCCAATTACCAGTATGTTGCTGGCAAACATTACAAATTTAGGTTTCTCTGCCCAAAATGAATTCCATGTCTACCAGAGTTACCACTGATCGCCTGGGTGTAGAAGAGGAGGGGGGGCAGGGGAGAGGGTGGCGGGGGAAGGGGGGTAGTTATTTTTCTGTAATGATTCATTACCTGAAAAATCCTAGTCATAATAATTTTAGTTGTGGGTTGCTCATAAATGGCTAAGAGAATTTAATAGACGCCTACAAATACTTTTTCAAGGATTCTTTCCATGAAATTGCACCTGCCCCGATCTCAGGCATTCAACATCTAGATAGTATATCCTGTATGTTGTAGGTCTCCTTTGCCTGGGCATATCCACTTTGATCAAGCCTCACCAAATTCAGAAAAACGGGTTCAAACATTTTAATTAGTGCTATTTCTCTGTGACATGGAATGTTTGAATGTTATCCCAATTTTGATAAGAGAGCAGGATTTGTTTTTCCACCTCTCTTACTTTTCCATTAGAGAGAACACCATTAATCAAAGAAGTCACCAATCCTGTCACTAAAGTTGCAAATACCATTGTGAATTATCTTATGCCAATATCAAGCCTTTGAACACAGTCACTAGGCAGATTTAACAAGCAAGTTCTCTGTGGTCCCAATTGACCATATGTTAAGTGATACACAGCTTTTGTTGTCCGCCTGATTAATAATAATAAACAAATTTATAAAGCGCATGGCTACACTAACTAGTGTGTCCCCGCGCTGCGGCATCAAAGAACTCGTGAAGCCAGTGAAGGGATGACAGGGCCTGGTTAGAGGAAGTTCTCCTGGGCAGCTTTAAAACAAGGCGGGCTGCCGCGTTCTGAATGCATTGGAGTCTTTGCATACATTTGCTACTTGCCCCCAAATACAGGGCGTTCCCTGCACTTTGGAGGTAAATTTCCCCCTGGTCTGGATACTAGAATGGGGTGAAATGACAGGCAGAGAGAACTTCTGTACTGCTCTCCTCCCTGCTTGGTCTTCACCCAACCCTGCAGGGGTTGACCCAGTGCTTTCAGCTAGGTTGCTGCCTGTTCGGCATTAAAAAGCTGTCACAGGCTTTCAATTAGTGCCAACAAATGGACCACCAACAGAAAGTCTGTACTTTACACTGCTTGCACTGTCGCACTGTATTGACCCGAGAATTGAGTCCTGCCTTGGCTTTGTTGCTTTTAACACCATTACTTACCTCCTGGAAGTTTACTGTTTGTTCTCCACCTCAGTCTAGGTGATGTTACAGCTCTGAGGCTCCCTTTCTACCACCGGGTTGATCTATTGGTCAGTGACTACACTAAGAGGGCGCATGCCCTTCCAGTTCCAATGACATAGACTACACACTTTACTGGGGCACACAGTGTTCTCACGTTTGGCAAAGAGCTTTGGGAACAGATGCATACAGATCTCCTTGTGCTTCAATCTATAGCCGTACTTTGCCCTGCAGCTCTCTGACTTCGCCTAGACGTGTCATACAGATGAGAGTGTGCAGCATATGGTTCAAAGGTGACAAGTCTTTGTAACCTGAGGATATAATACAGAACAGAGATCTTGTGTTAATAATGCCTGGAAAACAACAACACCGGAGAACAAAAAAGTTGCAATGGAGAATAAAGGCTAAGGTTTAAGTTAAGGATCAGGTATACCATTAGGGACGTTTTAAGGTTAAAAAGAAATGGTACGGTGAAAGTATGCAGTGTTAAGAGAAGTGCTCTGTAAATACATTATAAAACATTAAATTAAAAAATACATAAAATTATTAAAAACATTTAAATTTTTAAAAATGGGTAAGGGGGAGCATTGACTGTATAAAAAAAGGTCCCCGTGGCGAAAAATGTAAAATTAATGGTAAAATAATTCAAATAACTGGATACTGAGATTAATCGCTTAGAACTTAATCACATGAGATTCATCTCAAAGTGATTGCTCCTCCACCCACCTGGTCAAGATGCTAATTTTACTCTATTATAGCTCTCATTTCTGGGTTTCCTTTCCCTATGGCTATTTTGCTTGATAAGAAATAGCGGTCTTCCTGTTTATAATTGTGTACATTCTCCTAGACACAACTCTGTTGATTGTTCATGCCATTTCCTGCACATATTCCTCCTGGATAAGATTTTTGTAATTTTATCTGAGCATACTCTGCATGTTGTATTGTTTGCTGCATCTTTAAGCTACACCCCAGCACTGTTTGTGCACTGCAGATAATGAAGAAACAGTTAGTCAACCCATGGTGGGCAGTGCAGTGGTGCCTGAAGGTCTGCAAACTTTTGGTCACCACTGATATCAGCATCCAATCCTTGGGAAATAAACATGCTCCACGGCATACACTCAACGCATACAAAGTCAGCACACTGCTATAAGATGGCAGCTACCACAAAGGAAGCATATCAACAGAAACCAATTAGAAATGGTAGGTATAACCACCGCCAATAAAGAAGATTTGAACGAACTGATGTTAGCCTTAACACAGAATAATAGGGGGAAATGAGAAACTAATATTTGCCTTCTCACCTTTTATTATAGCTAGCAAGTTTGGCCCTTGGAAACACCGCTACCTTCATGTTTGAGATGGTGTTTCAAGAATTAGTGATGTTTCCTGCTGATTTCAGTCTGGGTTTTGGGTAAACCTCACTGTGGGCCGACAGGCTGTTTGCGTCTCAAGTGTTCTCCAGGAGGCATGAGAGTGGGTCAGTTATATACACTTTAATAATTCTAATCCTTTCTTTCTTTGCAGGTCAGGACATGCATCACTTGTTATTGCACCCTGACTTCTGGGCGGTACATTCTGGCAGGTTGCATCTGTGCCTGTGCTTTCTCCATTAGAGACTATTGTACTCATGTAATTTCTGGAAATCTGGACCAGAATACAAGAAATCACTGCTGCCAGTTGTCAGCAGCTGCCGACTGTGTGTACTAGGGGGGAACACCAAGTCACAATTCATTTGGAACTATGTAGAGAGGTGAGAGTGACTGTTCAGCCGCGCTCCAATATCCACAGATGAATAAATAATCCGCCAGAGAAGAAGGGCGCTTTGCCTTGTGTTACATTTCTAGAAGAGGTCTGGTACACAGTGCTCTAGTTTTCAAAATGGATAATAACATTGCAGCTATGTAGCACAGGAATGTAAACACCCCATCAACTTGTGAAAGCCGCAACCAAAGCAGTGCTTTGTGTTTTCACACTTTCCAACTCATCACCCTATGAACACAAATCTGGATATAAATTATGGATGAAATACACTTTCAGAAAGAACTATAAGCCAGTGCCATGCAAAGGTAAGTTAAGGCGGCAGCTCATATGAAGATCTTCCATTTCTGTAAGCTTTATTTGACATAGAAATGGAGCATGCGCCGCGAAATGAATACACATTTGTAGCCTCTATACATTGTTTGGAGGCATTAAATGGTTTTGCAATGTGCCGACTGGATGTTGAAGGCAGCAAAGTCCAGTAAGGCCAGTACTGCATAGAGCGTCCTACTGAATTAAAGAGTTGAAAGTCTAGACAGTGCAGGCCTGATGAACACATTTTTTGCTATGAGTTGGTACGACTTGTGGTACTTCTCAACTCTCCTGAATTTCAGGAGTATTACTGATTTAATCGCATAGTACTCCTGATTTAATCGCACTCCAATTTGCAAATATAAATCTACGTGCGGAGATCTCTGCACCCGTAGATTTATGCCTAGGCGTAAATCTCCACCTACATTCAAATCACTAATTCTGGGTGGAGAATTTTGCCTAGTGGTAGGAGTATGTTACCCACCCCCCTTGCATAAGGTGCTGTGGAAAAGTAGAATTCAAAATAGGACCATACAGTTCTGACTAATATCTTTTTGGGTATATTTAGGTTACATCACCCAAATGTTGTTCTCAGTAGTGTAAGCAGAGCTCTCGGACCACACTGTGTAGAACTACGAATTGAAAAGACTAGGGAAGCAGGTAGCTCCAGAAGAAAATAAAACACACCTGACGAACATTACTACTGGAAGCATATAAATAAAGTACATATCCCAGGCCCTGATCTCTTCTGCATGTTCTGAGAGACGCTGCAGTGACAGATAACTATATGTGTACTGTGCACCATTGTGTAACTGCGTGTGTATGTCAGTATTTGGGACATGGAACGTGTTATGATGTGTTGTTGAATACGAGAGAGCAGTCAAGTAATAAAAAAATTAATTAACAATTTACATTTTTCTATCACCAATGGAGGCAGGTTTAGGTGTCCTGGACTACAAGCTGTAGTAACTGGCTGCGCAGTTACAATGGGCAGCTGGGTGGTTGGGGACACTGGGAGGGGTGACTAATCAGGTGCAGGCGTCTGTGCTCATATGTGACTTGGTGAATATCCTCCAAAGTCCCAAAGATGGGGCAGTTGAGGGTTCTCACACACTGCTGGGCGTGGTGCCTCCGATGTGCCCATAAACTGACACCTTACGCACCTGCGATGCTGTTGCTGGGGATGCCAGGGCCACACTCCAGAGAGAATGTAAGACACTGCAAGCATAAAAGAACAGACGCCTAGCCCTAGTGGCAGACATATGCAAAGTGAAACCCTCAAATTTGAAAGGACTTAGTACAGGACCATTACTTGCCTGTGAGAGAGTTATTTGTGCATAGCTCCCTAGAAGCAACAGTTACGCACATGTGGAGGGCAAGGGGAGTACAACCTCCTGTGTACAAGGCACCACAACTGAGTCCTGCACTGAGGGAAAAAACAAGAGCTGTGTCACTTTTGTACCAAGCGATCCTTGATCACTCAAAAATGTTCATTGGAAGGGTTGAGGGCTAGATGGGTAAAAGACAATATCAAACAGACTGAAGAGGAAGAATGGGATTGGAACTTGTGTTCCACCCCTTGGATTTCCATGAACGCTTGATTCAAATTGGTATAGTTCAATATTGTGCATAGGACATGCATCAATTCCATAAAATCCATAAATTCTGCATGGGTGCAGCAGCAATACGCAATAGACGATGGGATGCAGATGGAGGGGTTTTCCACGTGGTTAACTTGGTAATAAAAGGTCGTAGATCTTATCATAGTACTAGAAAAAAAAGCCAACAATGAGTTGGAAAGCAGTGGGGGAACGACGTCTGATAATCTTGGCTGAATGCGAGAGCAACCTACTAAATGTGGAAGATGAGGTTGAGGAACCCCTATCTGGCTCAAGCACGGGATATGGTACATTCCAGCTTTAATGGAACAGAAGCAAAGCGTTAAGCCCTAGGCACTACACACATAAGAGGGGTGCAGACTGTAGTACAGCTTAATCCCACTGCGGGGCTGGCGCTCGGCCTGGCTCACAGGTGAGGGCCTTGGATTAATGTCAAATGCATCGAGTGAAGATCGCCTTGAAACAAGATTTTGAACACTGTTAATTTAAAAGAGGTACGGCAGGCTTGGTGGGGAAGACCAGAGTTATAATATGAATCAGAAAAGTTGAATTATGCCTCGTGTATATGATGTACTACTGTTGATGGAAAGTAAGAGCATTACTCATTTACATGCACTGTGCTATCTGAGAGAGTGCCTAAGTTACATTGGTTTTTACATAATCAAAAACAAATAAAATGTTTTTTAAACTATATAAATTGTAAATTGTGTTTATTTATGTACATCTTTTATGTTTACACTTTCATAATGTGATTTAAGTAGGTGTCCACAATGTTTACAGATATATGGCTATTTTTCTTACATTTTTGTCGATTGTGTCTTATTATTTTTAAAATGTTTGCAATGTTATATACTATAAGATACAACTATATTTTTGTTTAATTTTATTTCTATTTCATTTATTTGATTTTGACTTCTGGAGTAGATAAGGTGTATCTTTAGTGAACTGCAACTTACTTACTACTCCTTGCTTTGGAAATTCAGGTCTACTTCAAAAGAAAACTTTTGTGAATGGGGCTCAAATTATAAGACAGGCATATTCAGAAATGTCTGTCTTCTCTGTGAATTTCATTTAGTAGTAAATGAAGGAGTAGTACTGGAGTACTATTTCAAGTACTCACACGCACCTTTGTGAATTGCCCCGTTCAGACAATGTGTACCGATTTACGCCTTTGGGGATTCTCAAAAATGCCTGGGGATGCATGGAAATCTATGCAAATGGTAGATTTAAATGTATTGCACCATGGATTTGCTACATTGGCTACCTCATACCGTTTGAGCAACCATCAATATACCCCATAGGCACAGACAATATGCCACAGAAAAGACTATAAATGCCTCGGCAATATCATCACCTGTCTGCATCCACAGAAATGAAACGTGAAAAGATCTTGATTACCAGTTTGTGTTGTCAAAAGATCATACACAAAAGGTTCTTAGTAGAAATTAAGTTCTTATTGCTTTGCTACATAACCTGTACAGCCATTAGTAATTCCATTAGTAATTTCAGTCACTGGAACATCTTTTGTAAAGGGGTTAGGAGAACATGATGGATCTGGCATGCCCTAAGAACAACTGTAAAGCAATGCAACAAACACTAGCAAAACACAACTAGCAAACTGCAGATTGACAGGTCATCCACTGTCCAGTGTTTGTAGCAACAAGCTTCGGCCAACAGTCATACCAGCAAAAAACCTATGGGAAAAATATGCCCGACTTTCATATCCAATATAAGAGCATTTCACGGTACAGTTTCTAAGGGGCTGTTTTCCTGTACCTTTTAAGCAGAGGTCTAGTATCACTATTTGAGACTTCCAGCCATTGCTCTAGCCTGTTGACTGGATGCTGATAAAGCAATATTGCGTGCCAAGGTTATTTAATGCGAGCACAAGGTCCTTGCGTGTCTGATGAAGTATTCTTGCCTCCTAGGCACTTATTTTATGTTTATATTGGTTTACAAATAAGAGAACTTTAATGGTAGTTAGTCACACTTAGAGACATAAATGGGGCAGACATCAACAGGCAGGTAATGGCCACCACTACCCTAAAGAAAAGTAAACCTATATACAAGCATTCACAATCAAGTGGCAGAAATTAGGTCTACCTTTTACACAAATATCTGAACACAAAAAGTGAATTTAATGTGCTAACTTTTACTTTGTTGTGTTATAGAGATTTATATATATTAGTAGGACTTCAAGTACCTTTAAGTCCAGGTCTCGAGTATTTCATCGGAGACCGGAGTCTGGTTTCTGGTGGTGCTGGATCATCATCGTCTGGCAATAGTTCATATAGTACCTTCATGTGTTTGTTTAGTTTTTTGTGTGTTACGGTATTTAGTGTTTTCTACCCGGTGTATGAGGTGGTCTTGGCCAATTTGTGTGCATGCTTCCTGAGAGTATTGAAATGTGCATTGCCCAAATGTAAGTGCGTGTCAGGGTAACTGAAAGAATGCTACATGGTTAAGGGGTCCACAGTATCGCTTCACCGGTCTAACCGTGGGCCGATGGTTTCAAGTGTTGTGTGCTACAGTCATGTATTGATTTGTGAAGAGTGGCGTGTTGTTCTGAATATGTCCATGAAGAGGCCAGATTTGGCATTTTTCTTGTGTGACTCAGTGCAGAATTCTAACATAGGTTATTATAAATACAAAAATCCCGAGGCCACAATGCTTTGCAATGACCATTCTAAAGCATTTTAGCAATATAAGTTTCAACGTAAAACTGGTATGCATTATAAGAACAGGCCTTGCCTGCCCAATGCAGTGAAATACTCAGAGACTTGTTCAGTCAAGCACTCTCAGATAAATTTATGGATTTAATGTGCTGCCTGAAGAACTTGCCATTATTGTAGGTAAAATAGCTACTTCACTCGAATATGCCCTTCGCTGCTCTGGGAATGTGTAAACCGTGTTTTTCCCTGCGCACTCTTTCAATAAAACCTTAATTAAACAGTAAAACTCCATGGGGATAGGCGTTTAGGAAAAAAGCCACAGACGGCAGGCTCTTAGACGACATTACCTTCTTCGGTACAAGAGAAGAAATGGAACGCACCACATCCTGTTGCAAATTAGCAATTGTGTCACGGCTGAAAGGGTCTGAACAACGGACATACGCATGTCCTTCAGTTCGTTATTGCACGAGGACCACAAGCACAAAAATATACGATCAACCGATTTTGCCCTACTACTAGTATGCAAAAAATTGTTTCCTTCTGCAGCACAATAATATTCCCGTTATCATCTCCCTATATACTTTATCTTGCTAATGGATGCTAAATTGCAGCTTTACTGTATGTTCACTGGCATTTTCAAGTCGTGGCCAACCGAGGCAATGTCTGTTAATACTTTTAACATATTACTTTCTTTGCAGTAATAAAAAAAACAAGCATGGGAAAAGGCAATAGGTTTCGCCTATGCGAGATCTATTGGCTTTGTCAATGTGTTTTTTTTTTAACATGCTGCATAGCAGCACTGGCTGCTGTGCAACATGGCAAAGTAAAGACAATAAGGGCTCTGAGGTGGCCAAAAAACATTAAAGAAGCCAAATAGCTCTCACGGTTGCGAGTGCTATCTGGCTTTACTAATGTTTTTTGTGGTGGACGAGAGAGTTGGAGGAGGCAGGGGGAACTGGGGTGGGGGTTGGAGGAGTCAGGGGGAACTGGGGTGGAGGAGGGAGTTGGAGAAGGCAGGGTGAACCGGGTTGGGGGGCAGGGGATCGGGGGGACAGTAACATAACAGACGACAGGAAGAGGGCAGCAGGGGCAAGCAACATGAGGGAGGGGAGCGAGGTTGAGGCAAGAGCACTGATGGTAGGAGAAGGAAGGAGGAAGCTAGCAAAATCACGACCAGCAGGGGAGGGAAGAGGCAACATACTGCAGACACATGCACTCTCATACAGTGTACGAAGAAAAGTAAACAAAAAAAGTGCCTGGAGAATCACGTGGCCAGAGAAATACACAACGGCTGGAGACAGGAAGCTGCAGTTGATTTATGTTCCAAGGCCGGGAGACATACTCAAAAGCCCCAGGAGGACGCAGGAGGTGCTGTCCGATAAGAAGCAAGGAAACTAGAGTAAGTTGAAGCCAACCAATGGTAAGTAATGGGCGGGCTCTAAGCCCCTTTATGCTTTCAGTCTAAAAGAAATAATGGAAGTAACAGTACAAGTGATGTCTGCAGGTAAAACCTAAAAGGCATGATAAACTAACAAGGCCATCAGAATGAAGTAGCATCACATCTGGTATCTGAAAAAGGCCAAGGATGTACACCTGGGGGAGCTATACAAATACTAAAAATAATATACAACTATTAGGGAAACCTCTCTTTGCCAGCAGTGAGAGCCTCCCACATCCAATCGTCCCACTAGAGACTACATTCTAAGACATTTCTTCAAACTCACATGGACTTCGTACACTGCATCCTCTTAGGATAAGCACCAATGCCACACTGGAATGTTAGGTGTATTCTGCCCGATTTGCCTACCTCATCAGCATCATCCACAAGCCATAGCAAGTTAATGTGTGGCTGATAAGTCTAGGTCACCTCAGATGAAAAGAGCTACTTACACACCTGAGAGTTCATTGTGAACCTTTTCCCAGGACAGCTGCTCACTTGAACAGCCCCGGATTGTGTGAGGAAAACCTACATTCCTTCTTGCACCAGATGAATTCACAGAAGGTCTCCAATCCCATGACACTGTACTAAATAGGGCACAGCACATCCTGTGGAGGATCGTGATCAGTATACAGACTTAGAAATGAATACACGGCCACTTTGTAGGGATTGATGTGTAAGTCCAACTAAGACAAGCAAGAGTGATGTTTGTCCCAGAAATCACACAATGTGACAGGAATGAAAATCCTATATGTAATACTCATGGCAACCTCTTCCAACCGTTGTCCGCACAAGTCTCTTTGTGCAGGCTACAACCCATGCAGTTAAACCGGAACTGAATGCAAGCGATACACACCCAAGGAGCTCAATAGAGGCCTCGGTCTTGCATCTGTAATTAGGAAGTGTCAGCAGTTTATTACTTCATACACGGCTCGCATACATTATCCCTTAATTACTCACACCCCGTGGGATCAGGGGGTGGGGGCTCCGTGTGAGCCTAACATGTTCCAGCACTCTCCGAATATGCATTATAAAAAGATTTAGAGACGGCTAATGATTGTATTGATGCATCTCATCCTTTAGGCTACGCAGAATGCAAAAAGTACTCTGATGGATTACTGGCTCATGCTTGCTCAGTTGTACTCTCGTCCACGAAGCACGGCTAGTAAGACGTTACTCGAATACAGTCCTTTAACACGGATCCACGATTACAAAGCACTATTTTAGAAACTCAGAAATCTAAAGTAGGCTACTGGCGTCTTGCTGTTTCATAAATCTTCCCTGGAGCACTCCCATGATGTGACCACTTCAAATTAGTAAGTAAGGCAGAAACGTGCGTTTGAGGTCGGGTAGCAATAAATATCTGTTATGCAGCAAGCTTTGCAAAAAGACAAGTTTTGTTACATCAAGCTCAAAGTTTAATCCCTTGAGTTAAAAGTTGTGCTGTTTCTAAGAATATTCATAATTTGTATCATAATCATGCCCAGCCACACATACATCATTAGCATTATTTACCCCAATCAGTCTAAACCTGACTCAGTTGAATCTGGCGGGAAAAAAATCACACTGTAAGTTTATTTGAGCTATAATTTCCACTTACTCAACTTGGTACTTTGCACAGCCCAAGTCTCAAGGCATACTGTAGAGTGTGCGTGTGATACGACAAGTGGGCAAGTTTCAAATTTCTAGTAGTCTGATGTGGTCCAAAAAGCTAAAGTACCAAATTAGCCATCAAAAGACACATCAAGTTAGTTGTTTAAAATGTAAAAGTATAGCATGGCTGTTTAATATTCAAACATTGTTCATTATTTTGAAGTCTGTGTTTGATCTTACTACAAAAGGTTACATGATTGCATACAGTTTTGACATTTATTTAAATTCATAATTTCATAAAGATCAACTTGGAAAGAATTAGCAAATATTTAACTGACTTATCGTGAATGTCAAGAAACAAGTACACTCTGATATGCACTAAATAAAATATATATAGAGTAAAACACTGTCTATTTAATCATCTATGAAGTATTGCACAGCACAGAGTATGAACTGAATCCCTTAAGGTGCTTCCCGTGAGGTAGTCTGTCCACGGTCACCTAGTTTAGCCATGTGAGGAAGATGGCAATGAAGAACAGAGTTTCCAGTCTCTCAATCAGCTAATTCAGCAACTGAAGTTATGCCCTCCTTTCTCTAGTTTTATATGGGAGAGGAAATCGGTGTGTACACGTGTATCTTTTCAGACCTAAATTAATACATTGCATTCAATAGACTGACTTCCAAAGCATCTAAAACATAAATCGCCCATCCAATATAGGAGTATTTTTTATAATGTGTTAGACAAACTAAGTTTGAATGAAATTACAAATGGACAGTGCACATCTGAGAATGGTTATCTGAAAAACTAGTATAAAGTAATCTGAGTGGATTAAAATGCTAGATGTTTAAATGTAAGTAGGGTAGAGGACTATTTGTATGTCAACATCATTGACCAAACAAAAATCGAATTCTGTAGAAGGTGTACACACAAGTCAAATACAAATCAACTAATAAGACAATTAGAGTGCATGAAGCTTGCTCCCAAAATCCTGCTTGAATGGCAAATTTGCTGCAACGGGTAACTACGGTCAATGCATAAAAACAAGCATTTCTACATATCTGTCTAGACTGTGGCACTACCCTACAAGCAAAGCTTCCCCCACAGGAATAACGCAGTTGAAATAGTAAGGCGAGTTTTTTGCCTCATGCATGATCTGCACTGTTCACATGTTATCTTCAACATCAAATTAAAATTGTCTTTAATGGGTTTTAGAACTTTGGAGAGGAGTGTGTGCTAGTGTCTGCAATCTTACTTCATAAAGCAGAAGGCGTGGGGCTGCAGCTTTGTATCCTCATAACACTTGACCAGATAGAAGGTATTAGAGCACACCCTGAGCAGTCACGCGCTACTGAGTGTAGTGCAAAGACATGGAATCGACTCCAATGTGAGCAGGTATGCTCGAGAGTCTCTCACTTTTATGGTCCTGCTTTAAAAAGTTTGATTCATTGTCTGTCTTTTTTTTCCCTCTCACTGAGCTGTGAAATATACCGCTAGAAGGTGTAAAATGAAAACGGCGACTAGAAAGAGAAAACAGACAGTCAAACTAAAGTTGAGTGGTGAGAGTGTGAAGAAACTACTACCAGCGGTCAATTCAGGGATGGTGATGTCACACACCAACAGCACTACAGGCTTTTTCAGGTCCTTAAACAGCGGGACAGTGGACCACTCTCTACTTAGCTGGTTCGTAATGGGACAGTAAGTTTGGCACATTAATTGTAAAATCTTTCCCCTGCTAATCCAAATCAGTATGGTCCTTACTTTGAAGGTGGGCAACCTGAATAGTCATCTGATCTTGCCTCATAAGTGATTAATCAATAAGGCAGTTTTAACTCCATCTTCAAGACCTGGAGTCAACTTCGACAGAGACACACATGCGACACATCTGACTTTAAAATGTGACCACTTTCTCTTCTACAGTGACTAGACAGCGGTCGTTGATCAGCAGTGGGGGAGAGGGAGATTTCCATTTACTTCTCTTAGACCTGTTTACAGATGTGTGGCAACAATGGAAGCACTGTTATCGTTCTTATTAACCAATGCTTTCCCATCACATCTTCAACTCTACTAGTAACAAAGATTCTTTGAAACATCAAGTAAAGCCACGGTGTTCAATCATCCTGATGACATCAGGCTAGCTAGTCAGGGGACAGCGGAAGGATTCTTCACCCTTTCCTCTATAGCCCAGATTGAGTGTCTGGTTGTTAAGGAACTAGCCTGTGTTCAGCTAAGTCTTTCCTCTAAGGGATGCTCTAGTAGATGCCATGAAATACCCCACCAGGTCACAATACATGAATAAGTGCCTAAGCTTGGCTGTATCTTGCCCCTTTTATAAATTCCCATACCTGCTACATTCTCCTCCAGGTACCTGATGGAAATAGTAACGCAGGTACACACTTGAAAAATGTACACTCCAGTCTTCAGTGAATACAGAAACAGATCAGTGGAATCTTTTAAAACCTCCAATAAGGACATAAAATCACATTTCATTAGCCTGAGGCACGGTTGTACGAGGGAACAACGCATGAAAATACAATGCACGCCTTAACCACACATTTTTTACAATGCTTATGCTTTTACAACGAATGTCATTACCACACATTGTTTATATATATAAAAACAATGTATTTGTGGGGTACAACCCCCAAACTTACCTTAAATGCATGGTAAAGGAATGTGTTATAAAAACATGTATGTGGTAAAAACATGCACACTAAAAAAGGCATTGTGGTAAAAACCTCATTGTAAAGGCTGTTTCCCATGTGGTACTTGTACCCTATATTGAAAGGTTTATGTATAAAGGGGTTTTGAACTTTGTACTCTCCCGTTTCATGCCTCAGCCATTCATAACCAACGGTTTCCCGTAACCTTAGCTCCACTTCTGAAAGGCTCATTAGAGAGCTGTAGATTCTATGAAGGTCCCATGGATTATGCGCACATTAAACAGTGGTGGTCACCACTGAATAGTTATGGTTCAGACACACTTTCACTGAAAAGGCCTTTTTTGATTTGCTTATAACTTTTACCCCTATGGATGGATTTTAATGAAATTTGGCAAATCACTAGCATAATCAGTTAAAGTCCGTAATTCCAATTTATGGGCAAATCAGTGTAGGGGAAAAAGGTTATTGGTGTCGAAAAAGAAGGGATATGCCATTTTATCTCCGATATGACTTTTTGCTCACGCCTACTATTAGGAATGAGGAGTTTCAGACTGGAGGATTCACTTCTGGGACCGGCTGACTTAGAAGATGGTTGGAAAGCCACAAAGGCTGTGAAGGACTAGTCGATTGAGGCTGATATATTAGAATCATCAATGGTGTAGGTAAAGGGGACGGACTTAGAGGTTATGAGTCATAGTTGGGCTTTATAAGCATCCCATTTCCCTTGGTAAGCTGCCAAACACCTTTTCTGTGCTGTAATTTGTGTTTGTTCTGTTCTTTCACCGTTGTTGCATTCCTCACAATTATTGTTTTATTCCCTTGTCAGTTCCCTGACCACCTTGTCTGAATTCTGACCTGCTCTCTGAATTATGACATGGAACTGGTTGCTGACCAGTTACCTGAACTCTGACTTGCCTCTTGGATTACAATTATGGCTGTGGTTGCTTAATATTTGACAGATTCTGTCTTGCCTCTGGATGACTTATTGCTATTGGCTGCTGTACTTGATTTCCATCTTGCTCCCTGTATTCCAGGTACGCTATCAACCTGGCCTTCCACTGTTAATATCAGCCTCCTTTGCTTTTAGTTAAGGTCCCTGTAAGCATATTCACAGACACCTTTCTTTCTCAGAGAATTTAAATGCTTATACAACGTAGTAATATTTTGTTTTATCTTCAGTATATGTTTGGCATTCACCTTTGAAAGCGCTATTGCGAATCCCCTGAAGTAGCAGAGATGTGGTTGATGAGACTGAACCATTCCAGTTGTCTCTCTTTCTCTCTCACACTTCTATTCCCCTTCCCACTAAGGTTAAAGGGGAGTTTGATGGATTGTCTTCAGACTCAATCGCTCAAGACCTGCAAAACCCGAGGCCTATAGTCAGAACCACTTAACGGATTCACACCAACCTAGAATTTTACACAGAAAGTGTGCTTTTGTTGGTTTATTGTAAACCCTTTTTAGTCGTTTTTGAGACACTAGCCTTTAAAAAAAATCTGCTGAGCAGGCTTTGAGGGGTTAATATTTTTTTATATCGCTGCAGTTTAAACTAGTGAGTCACGCCCTGCACATTTTGTCAATCACAGTAAAAAAAAAAAGAATTAATAAATGATATTTGAATAAGGGGCGTGTAAATGTTTTCCC
The DNA here is from genome assembly GCF_964204655.1 of Triturus cristatus. NCBI lineage: Eukaryota > Metazoa > Chordata > Amphibia > Caudata > Salamandridae > Triturus > Triturus cristatus. The sequence continues at coordinate 506,270,066 of NC_140582.1, forward strand.
TGCCATCTTGAAATTTAGTCATCACCAAATTGAGAGTTCTGAGCAACAGAAATAAAAAAATCCACAGCCATGGGGTCCCCCCTCCACAGGTAGCTCAGGGTTACACAGAGAATGGAAAACTCAAGGGCCACAATAGAGAAAAAAGCATCAAAAAACAGAAAATAGTGAGCTTACAAATGGCCATTAAAGGGTGGTGGAATAGACTGACATTTAGTAAATGACCCACGAGTTCCAGGCACAAAAAAAAACTAAAAACAAAGCCAATCATTATATTGAGTGTCTGAGGGGGTTGGACATAGGGACTGGCCAAAGTCCATGCTCTGTGCTTAACCCTCGACGCGCATAGTCAAAAGCTTTGCAAAACGGGTGTTGGGTGACAGCAGAAGGTTGGGTGCAGGGGCCTGGCTGCAGATGTTCAACCCCATCTGACCATTCTTGTTATCCCTTCATTCTTTTTCTGATGCCATGGAATCCACGCACAGGTTGGGAAAAGGAGCGCGCCAGGATGTGAAAGGACAACAAAGTTACCTTAGTCACTCTGCTCCTCCTAGTCTACAGGCCCTCTTCCACTCTCATCTCCCTTCGGTCATCGCCATTGGTCAAAACCGTTCCACTAAAAGGCGCTTTTTTTAATGCAGTTAGGATGCCGAGATGCTCACATGCGGACATACTCTGCATACAAATGCATGTGATACTGACCATGCAAGACTTTGATTTTTAACATCATTGAAAAACAGTTTTAGGGCTATCACTAGGTGACAGGGTACACAGAGGGTTGGAGTACGAGTGAGCCTAGGAGTAACAGCTTCACCATTAAGATAAATGTATCAAAATAAATGCTTAACATGTAAACACTATACATAGTATCTTATATACATAGCGTCGGGATGATGGAAATGATTAGGGATCGAATAAGCCATTTATGAAAAAGTTCGCATTTTTTTACACCAAAAGAGATGTTTAATAGGCAATTGTATTATCCTCATATTCAACAGATCACAAGACATCAATGACCAGTTTCTCACTATGAGGATTTTATTTCACTCATCAGATTGCACAAAGGAGGAAAGTGATATAATATAGGAGACAGTAAGGTGGTGCAGATCATGTATGTTATTGCTCAAGTCCTATGAAATACCGCATGCGGCTGAAAGTGTACACATCCTTATTACTTTGGAATTTTTGGTTTGTATCCTTTCCTTATCTTGACCTTTGGGTTAAGAATGCAATGGTTTGGGACTGCTGAAAAGCAACTCTGCAAAAGATCGAATTAGAAGAGGGACAACTAGTTTCAATTGAGGAAGATAACATTCTAACACATACCTTAGTCAAAATTACATCCCATTTTAAAGTATTCCCTCTTGCACTGCAGATACATGGGTACTCTTTCTGTTGTTCATGTCGTTTTGTAATAGGCCCTTTTCAGTACCATAAATAAATACAACATAAGTTACTGCATACAATCCCAACCTTGCTTTCCGAACGGCCACCATCTGAAGCCCTTTTCCTTGCAGTGTACTGCTTTACACGTGCATCTCGCCTCCACCTCACACACTAGCATTTTCTCCTGGACAGTTTTTACTTCTTTATTTTATGTCGAGTAGGTTCAACTGTCTACGGTGCAATAACGTTTAATAGGTTAAGCGTTCCACTATTACTAATATTATCATTGGCATCACCTACATTTTTATGAGATTTGTGAGTGTCACAGATAACATTATGAACAAATCAACATATGCTTAAGACACCTTAATAAGAAAATTAAGATTATGATTAGCTATTATCTTCCAGCTTTTTAATTCTCCCTTAATGAATTATGCAAATATGTATCTTTTATGGTACATTGTAATATCTCAAGAGACTGTATCTCATTGCCTGTGAGAGCATTCATATTAGTTATGATTTTACAACATATCTTTTCATTAATTTGCTGCTTTAAGAATTTGTCTTAGAATGCCATCCCCGTGGGAAGTCAGGGTCGCGGACCAGCCTTCCCCCAGGGCACCTCCCGCAAGGCCGGAAGGACAGGATGGGGAGGGGATCAGGGGAGGGGGCAGGAGTTAATGTAGGTGTATAAAGGTGTCAGGAAGGAGGGAGTCAACCTCTTTCTGAACCTGGCATCACCAGGAGGGTAGAAGTAATTTTTGTTTTTGGGAATTTGCATTTTCTGGTTTGGGGCCTAAAAGTTGCCTCCCTGGGGGTCTTTTTTGGGCTAATATTAGTTTCCCTGGTACTGCAGCGGATTGGTGAGGCCTACCTGGGGATCCGGTTCCCTTTGATGGCGTTGCCAAATAATGAGGAGATCCGGGCCACGTTGCTCGTCCTGGGCGGGGCAGGACGTGCAGCCTGTGGTCCTCGAGCAAGCGTGGGTCGGCATGGTATCCCACGCAGTCCGCATCGAGCGGAATGCAGGCGCCGGCACGGCCACAATTGAATTGGATCTCCCTTGGGAGAGTGGGCCCCTGAACCGCTCTAGGGGACCCGCCCCTGTGAGTAATGCAGAGCAGGCATTAGGCAGCCTGGGCCCCTTGGTAAAAACGTCCAGGTGGGCTGGGGCCCAAGGCTTTTCGAGCACAGCAAAGCCCACAGTCTTGATGGCGGGTGTATTGCCAGAGGACCATAGCAAAAGTGGCGGGGGAGGGGGATTCCCCCCACTTTCTTGTCCAGATGGGAGTGCATGGATTTGGAGGCGTGCACCAAAGAGCAGCGCTGCATTCTCCAGGAGACCGAGGAGTGGTGGGAAAATATGTGGAATGCCAGGGAGCGGGCGACGGGAGCCCATGGGTGGGGGAGGGGGGGGGGGGGGTCCGGACCGCCCAGCTAGCGACTATTGGGAGGAGGTGCCTACAACTGGTGGGGGGGCAGTGAGGGTGCGTGGGTCTGGGTGGCTGATAGTTGGGCCCTGGGAAAGAGACAGCCTGCACGGCAGTGAGGCCCGGTGGTGCTCAGGGAATGGGAAGGGGGGGGGAAGTGCGTGATGATGAAGAAGTGACTGCGGGAGGCTCTGGGGTAATGGATAAGTACATGGATAATAAACGCAAGGCACAGATGCATTTTGAGGATTTCGCCAGGGAAAGCATCAACCCAGATAAACCTTGTGGAAGGGCAGATCAGGAGTTATGGATGCAGTGGATGTCCCCTACACAATCTTCGGCATCCACACATACAGCTAGCCGCCTGCCAGTAACATATCGGTCCTTTCAGTCGCGTCCCGCTCATCAGGGAGTGGGAGGGTCAAACTTTGAGGCAGGAGGAGCAGATTTTACACCAAAACAGACAGGAGCCACCACAGGGTCATGTTAGAACTTTAATAAAGGATTTTGTTCCAGGCACCCTTGTAAGTTTGAGCATGCATGCACTAAATGCATGGAAGGCATCCACTCACAGTGTTTTACATTAGCCACCCCAGCAGAACAGTGGAGGGCCACCAAAGGACGGGGGCAGTCTGGGCCAAAGGACCCCTACCACAGTTAGGATTGAGGCAATGGGCCCATGGCTCTCGATTTACCCTGACAAGGAGGTAGCATTGCGGATACAGTGGGGAGGCCTTGAGGGCTTAAGGGTAGGATAACACGGTCCAAGGGGGCATAGATGGGCGGACAACTTGATATCAGCTAAATAATTGCCAAAGGTGGTAGCAGAGAAATTAAAACAGCAAGTGGAAGAAGGCAGGATTGTGGGACCATTCCTGAAGTTACCCTTGGAGAACTTGATCATCTCACCTTAGGGGTGGTGCCCAAAAGATAACCGGGGGAGTTCAGAATGATTCACCACGTATCTTGGCCAGAAGGAGGGTCAGTCAATGATTTCAATGCAGAAGAAGATTGTAGGGTGCTGTATGCCTCGGTGGATGATGCCATTCGCCTGGTCCGAGTGTGTGGACAGAGAGTGGAAATGGCGAAATAGGATGTAAAATCTGCCTTTCATTTTATGCACATACACCCACTGGAGTTTCCGCTACTAGGGATGCAATTTGAGGGAGCCATATATGTGGACAAAGTCCTGCCCATGGGCAGTGCAATTTCTTGTGCCCTTTTTGAAATGTTTAGTACATTCTTGCAGTGGGTCTTTATGAAGAGCAGTGGTCACAGGGGGTTTCTCATTACCTGGACGATTTTTTGTTCATGGGGAAGGGAGCCTCCGGGGAGTGTGCAAGGGCACTTCAGCACTTTGAGGGATTGACACACAGGCTTTTGGGGTGCTTTTGGCGCCGGAGAAAACGGCTAGGCCCAGCTGCAGACTGACTTTTCTGGGCATTGAACTGGACTTAGTACACAGGGTGGCGCGACTGCATAGTGAAAAGGTGGAGGACATGCAGGCCTTTCTGCTGTGGGTGGTGGGTGAGAGGAAGATTGCACTGAGAGACGTGCAGAAGCTCCTGGGCAGTCTGGCAGGTGCAAATTGTTACAGACACGGCAGGATCTTTCTTTTTTTTACTCTTTTGGGATGGACGTTGGTGTGTTGAGAAATGGCCGGCACACTGGTTTAGGCAGGGATGAAGCATTGCATTTATGGAGTTATTTCTACGGTTGGTCGCATTAGTCCTCTGGGGGACAGAATTGAAAAATAGGACGGTGCTTTTCCATGTGGATAACATGACAGTGGTGGAGCTGGTGAACAGGCAAAAAGCGAGGGATATGAGGGTTCTGCGGCTGTTGCAAAGGTTCATGCTGAAGTGCTTGCGGTTGAATGTTGTGTTTTGTGCCAAGCATGTACCTGGGGCCAGCAATGACATCGCGGATGCATTTTCTTGTTTGCAGTGGCAGCGATTCCGTGGACTGGGACCCTGAGCATAAGAATGCAAGATAGAACTGCAGGACAACATCTGGGCCTGGGGGGAGAAAGAGTGATAGGCCTGGTCGAAAGGTCTTTGGTGTAATCCACAAGACGAAGCTACAGACGGACGTGGTCTGAATTAGGGGAATTTATGGGTCCATCTGTAGCTGCACTGAGCATGGAGCGTCAGGACGTTGAACCAGGAGTGTTGGGTTTTGTTTTACGTTGTATTGACAAAGGTTTATCACAGACAACAGCGGGAAAGTTAGCTGTGATATCCTTTTACAGCAAGTTATATTTCGGTTTTGATCTTGCCACAAATGAGATTCTAAGCAGAATGTTGAAAGGTTGGGGACGAGAACGGGGGGGTGGGGCTACTGAGGGGGGGAGTTCTGAGGGAGGCTATCACATTTGAGCTGTTGCGCGAACTACTAGGGGTTTTGCCGGAGTGTTGTTACAACCCATTGAGGTGTTGAAATCTAGACTATGTATAATCTGAATGTTTTTTGGGGCTTTTCGGGTCTCAGAGTTGTTGGGAACGGCACGGCAGGTGGGGGTGTTCTATGGGGAGGTGATCCTGGACATGGGACGACTGGGGATCTGGCTGAGTCGCTCTAAGACGGGCCGGGGAAGATGGGTGTGGTTGACGGAGAGTGGTTGCAGTGGCGTGTGCCCGGTGCGTGAATGGCAGGACTATGTATCTAGACCGGGATGGCCTAAAGCAAGGGTCTTTTTCCATGCATCTGGAGAACAGGTAACGGGGTTTCAGCAACTAGCGCTTTTGCGCCAGGCGCTACGGAAGGTGGGCAGGGAACCAGCTAAATTTGGTACACATTCCTTTTGAATTGGCGCTTCTACAGCAGTGGCACACTTTGGGTGGTCCATGGAAAAATACGTCAGACAGGAAGATGGAGGTCCAGGTGCTGCGAGAGATATGTGTGCATGTAAGTGAACAGAACTGGTTTAGAGCAGGGGGACAGGAGGAGTTGGTGCATAGGGGAAGGGGATTATTTCTTCAAAGCAAATCTTTCTTTTATATCGTAGGATACGCGAGCGGCCTGTGAACCAAGACTGTTACCTGGATCGTGGAACTTTATTTTGTAGACTGGGCAGCCAAATACGCAGACCAGTAGATGTATGGACGCAGCCTGAGTTTGAGGAGCAGCCACTATGAAGTGTTCTGGTGGGGAGGTGGGATGTGATGGGAGCCGTGATTGGACATAAATCCAAGCATGTTGGCCAGAATTAGAGAGTGGGGTTTCTGGTGTGCATTTACACACAAACTTTCTGCTGTTGGGCTGAGCTTAACCCATTATGACACATTTAAGACATCTGGCAAGCATGCATTTTACCAACCTCCAAAGATACTGCTCCCTGTTAGAAGTCAGTTTAAGGGCTATAGGACTAGTGTTCACGTAGCAGTAAAACATCATCCCAGAGCACCTGATAAGGGTGGTCACTGGAAAGAGAAAGACATGAATCAACAACGGAGATAGGACTGGGTCCTGTCCTAGGTAAAAGAATGCGGAAGAGGGCAGCAGTGCGTCAACGAAGGGAAAGTGCTCTAGTCACTAATGACATTATCCCCTCTATGCATAAGAGATGGTTGTTGAAGATGGCCAACCATGTAAGGCAGTTAAGAATTCCAGTAAGATCAGTGCTGCAGTGGCACCATTGTCAGGTTCTCTAGAGAAATCAGCAAAGACCAATACTAGCACACAGCAAATGCCTTCAGCACAGTATACGTACTGTTACAGTAACGTGGCAATTGAGGAATATTATGTCAAACCAGGAATATAAAAACACTGTCATTTAACAGATGACTACTCTTTAAGGTATCCATCATGATTTGATCTGGGGGTTCATTAACTCTAAAAGCAGCTAAGGTACCTGAAAAATGTGCTTGTTCCACTAAACACTTTCTGATGCTTAGTGTACATACATATGTGAAAGGTTTAACTTCTTGGGAATTCCTAACTGGTCAAGACCTGTGGAGTGCAACAAGCTGTAGTCAAGGTTCATGCCTATGGAGGCAGCCTCTGTTAGGATAACCAGGTGAGCAACATGAACCTTGACTTCATGTTTACGTTGTAGAGTTATATACCGTATATTTCAGTGCCTTCATTTACAAAGCAGTAAAGTAAACAATGGTTCCCTCGGGGAAAGCTAATAGCCTACGCTTCCTAGGCAACAATCATAAAATGGTCAAATCAAAACTCCAAGTTTTGAAAAAGATCTATCATTTAATCATTATACACATATTATTATGCACATATTTGTGCAAACATTAAGCAAATATATACATTGATGGTATCTCAACCAGAATATTACATCTGTACAAAGAAGACACATAGTCGGTGCTCCAAACAAACACGCAGTGAAAGTGCAATATTACAATTGCCAACATAATGTTGACCTAAAGAACATAAGACTTTGACGGAACATGGACTCAAAATGACCATATACGTTCCCTCATTAGTAAAACATCCATTTAAAGTCAACATATATACACATCGACGTTTCGACCCCCAAATGAACACTTGTCTCGAGGTCTTCATCAGGACTATACTGGTAGAAGCCTTACAAAGCAGGTCAAGTATATAGGGTTCTTGGTATTTAAATGTACTAATATGAATCCGCTTACCGATACAGCCTTTTAGGGCTCAAAACATTCTGTTGTTTATTGTAACATTGCACACATTTGTTCACAAATTTCTACTCATCATTTTCACTGCACCATTCACTTGGAGCACCTACTGTATGTGTTCTTTTTACAGATCTACATATTCTGGTTGAGATACCATCAATGTAGATATATATGCTTAATGTTTGCGCGTATATGTGGATATTAATATATGTATAATGATTAAATGATAGGTCTTTTTCAAAACTTGAATTTTTGACGTGACCACTTTATGATTGTTGCCTAGGAAGAGTATGCTATTAGCTTCCCCCGAACGAACCACTGTTTAGCTTACTTACTCCTAGGGACATTGGGTTGACCCGTATTTTGTGTCTAATTCAAATACAAAGCAGCATAAAGCAGAAAATAAAGACATGTGCATGTACATCTCAAATAATATTTGAATACAACACATGAATAATGACTGCCCATTATAATAACGAGCTAAAACTGCAGGCTGTAAAATCACTCAAGACAAAAAAGGTAAAGGATGAGATGAGCACATCAAATGTCCGGAAGCATAAGCACTGCAAATCTCTCTGCCTTTATTAATCTGACTTGCTCAAAACCATGAGAGCACAGTCTCAAAAATGTCACTGTGTCACATCAGTGAAACATGGGCTAAATGGTACCCAACAGTCCAAAGAAACAAGAGGACACCTTTTAGCACCCATTCAATTTGTGAGAGTCTTCCGTGACACAACTGACAAGATGGTTAGTCCTCTGTGACAGCGGCTTTACTTATTTATAATGTGTCGTGCAGTATAAAGGATAGCTTCCGGGCACTTTCAGACAGTTCAGCAACAGAACAAATATTAATAACACTTATTTTCAGTAATAAATAATACATCAACATTGTCTGACAAAACCAAGATCTAGAACATAAAATAGATGACCTCAAACATGAGAAGAACAGTATGCTTAGTGAGGAATCAAAATTTGATAAACAAGGTCAGCAGATGTTTTTACCTTTATTTTTGTACCCTAAGGAATACTGTTTTACAAAATGGGAGATTATTTCTGAAGCCTGTTCCAGTCAAGACTCACATTTCTTTGAAATATATTTAACAGTTCCATATGTTTGCATGTACAAAAAGACGGTGTAAACAAAGAGCGAGATTGAATGCAATGATTAGAACCGATGTTGAATGCCACACGTGTGTCTCTGAATGGAATTGAAAGAAAAAAAAAACAATCATACTGAAAATTGTTTGAAAGGGACGGACGAAATAAAAACACAGACACCATTTGAAAATATGCTAGAGTGCATGGTCCATTTAATTTCCTTAGAATGGAGGAATCATTAATTTCAGAAAGCTGTTGCTTCAAAGGCAGCACCTCAACCATATTGTTAATATAGAAAACAAACACTGCAAATGTTTTAACAATAATTAATGACTGAAAATTGCCTATCAAAATGCGTCGCTTCCAGTGTATACTAGGAAGAAAAGCACTGCAGAGGTCACTGTTCAGCTGCACACGTCAACCAGTGCAGGCAATGTGGAGAACAGGTACACCACCATGTTTGGAGTGTACACGTTGCAATAATGTATTGAAAGGACCAATAATCTTTCATCAATGTAGAGGTAAAAAGAGAAGGCAGAGACCTTGCAATGTGCGATACTAGTATTGCAATAGCTACTATAAAACCTCTGCGTGGTAAGACTTACAAAGGGCAAACATTGAGAAAAATAAAGGTTTGTGTAAATTAACACTAACCAACAATTTGTACTCGAGTCCCCAAATCCAGTTTGGCACACAATTTGCAAAGAAATAACATACACCAGCGCAACCATCATTCTAAATATGTTAACAGATTAAAAAATCATGCTGGGGAGGCAATATGATAAAGATGTTCTTATGTTGAGAAAGCGGGTGGATCGACTTTTTGGACACGGTGAGTCCCACTGGGATTTTTCAGTTTGTTGTAAGATTACTAAATGAAAGAAGACAGACAACATCAGTTGTGTAGGGCTTGAAAAGACAACTAAACACCAGCGGGCAGGAAGAAGAAATATTGTTTGTTGGTACGTAACCAGAAGACAGAACGCTTAGGATAGCTGCTGGCATCGAATGGTGGTGGAGACTCAACAACTTTAAAACCCTTGGTGATACTGGCTGCATTAATATCAGAAATACTTGAAAGGTATGGTCCTAACAGAAACACGTTCATGACACTGTTAACTATGTCTAGTAATCACTAATGTTAGGAAGACATAGTTCAGCCTGATAATTGTTTGGCTTTATTATGTGATAAAGGCACATCCTGCTGAGAAAGGGGTTAAAAACTATACCAAAACGTGTGTAAGGAATGTGGAAAACTTAAGGGGCAATGATTTCAAGTCAATCTTCAATCTAAAATATGCAATGGTAAATGATTAAGTTAACAGATGATAAAATCATTTTGGAAGCTGAACTGTATTCCACAAGTGTATGCACTCTGTACCTTGGCAGAGCAGCGCATTAGTCCACTAAACGCTGCTAGGGCATTTGGAAACTTCTGCATGGCACCCCGAAAGAAATGAATCAGGAAATGAAGAGGGAAGTATTACATTATATAGCCACTCACAGGAATCCTAGGCAAAAGCATTCTTCTAAAATGCAGCAACTTGAATATCTGGCTGGGCTGCCAGGGTCTGCTATGCAAGCTCACATTTAAGAGCATTGCTTTGATTGGCAATTTCAAACTATCAGTCTGGGTCATGGATGTGTCAGTGATCTTTCAACGTTTTTCTTCAAAAAGAAAAATACGGAACATTAAGAAATATTCTCTACTGCGTCTTCTCGACCTTGTTCTAGATTTGCTAGTAACGGCACACTTCCATTTTCAGAGTTTGGGGATGATCATTTTCTTCTTCAATTATTCTGTATTTTTCAGATGTTGCTATCATTACATAAAGATATCAAAACCTGTCTCTTTGCTAGGTGTGTAACTGTTGTGTGATGGCTGCATGGTCCCTCCATCCTTAGTGCTAAGAATCATTTTGATGTGTTACAGCCCTTTAAATGGTTGTCTTCTGGACATTTTAAACACACACAGCCAGATTTTACAGTCTTCCAGTTGTTGCTTGATATCCTAACTGGATTTACATTAGGGAGAAAGGCTACTCATGCTAATCATGCTAATCAAAGCTCGCTCAATTACAGTATTTAATGCATGTTTAGGAGTCATCTAGGCCATGCGCCACATGATCATTTCCTCTGATAAAGGTCAGAATTCACGTCATTTGATTTTCTGTGGTGTTACTGTCAGCAAAATAATACTGCAATGCCATTTCTGGTGATGGCATTAGTATGCTAATTAGTCGTTTTGACACCTGAAACTCGTTCCTATGTTTGGGGAGTGGGGGGAGGGGATCACAGAATGTTGGCAAACATACAAATAAGGCAAACCGTATTATGTCCACAGAGTCATACTGGGAAGACAGCACAAAACAGAAATAATAAACTAATACAGGTGAATGCCTTAATAAGGCATGAGAACCTTGAATCAAAGTTACATGGATGACTAGCAGTTGACTTGGCTATTGCACGGCTCAGGAGTTTGGGCTTAAGAGACTACAACTATATATAAACGCAAAAGTGATTATGTAGCGAAAAACACAAATACAGCACGAGGCTCAAACAAAAAAGAAATCAGAGACCCAGGTTGAAATGAAAACGAAATCAGGAGCTGCTGCAGGTTAGTGTACTGTTGCTGTTGCACAAGTGTAAACGTTCACCTTACTTATGGCGACACTTACACCTCTACGCTTGAATTATATAGGTCATACTTGGGGAAAAATAACGATTTTTAAAAACTACTAATGAAGGCCCGTGTCACCTAACACTAGGGCTGTCAAAGTTAATGAACTTCTACAGTTGAAATGTAAGGCAACTTGAAATATGTCACAAATATCATATTTTGTAACTTCCTTCAGGTAGAAAACGTCATTCCACGTGACGGCTACATTGCTCTAATTTCTTAACTCTAGTGCGTAAGGTTATATATATATATATATATCTACTGGCGGTCGCCAGTAGATAGTTATAGTTAGGACCATGTTTCCATAGGAAATCTGAAAATTCTATTTTGAATAACTTTGGCGCCGGTTGACGAATCTTCGCGAAATTTTCAAAACTAATGGGGCGCTCCGCTCCTACACTGAAAGTCTCGGGGGGATTCGTCAAGCGGGGGCCGAGAAAAAAGGGGGTCCCAAAACGCGTTTTCCCCATGCATTTTCCCATAGGACCTTTAGTCGAAGGTACAGCCCGAACGGCTGAACAGAAGTACTTGAAATTTGGCAGAGCGGTAGTCCTCAGGTCAGGGATGTGCCTTTTGCATATATGGAGTCAATCTGTTGAGTAGTTCCTGAGAAAATTGCAGTTAAAAGCACATACATATATATAGCCGCGCACCGTGCACGCACCGTGCGAGCACCCTGACGTGTGCGAGCGCAATTCTGATTGGTGGTTATATGTTAGTCAACGTTCAAATCGGTCGAAATCAGGAAGTGACGGCCGCCATTTTGTTTGTTTTCAGTGCGAGAGTGAAAAAGGAAGGTGGCGAACGTGAAAAGGGGGCAGGGTAGAGAGTTCCTGACCCCCTAGCCTTTGTCAGGGGGTCCTGTAGGACCCCGAAGGCAGAAACATTTTTTAATTTTTTTTTTTTTTTTTAAATCGCGGGGGTGCGCGCACCGTGAAAAACCCCCAAAAAACCAATAATAATACATACATAACTTAGCATTTAAAAAACCGTACAAATTCACTGAAAAAACCATGGGTTTCACACACGTTATAGTTAGGAATTAGCATTTAAAAAACCTTGCAAATTCACTTAAAAACCCATAGGTTTCACACATGTTTTAGTTAGGTGGATATTTCACTCGTAAAAAAACAATGAAATTCCCCTGTTATAGTTAGTTCAGATAACTATAACTCGCACGACCGCCACTATCACAAGGATGATGTCATCAGTGATGTCATGAGTGATGCCACTGACCACGTCATGAGTGATGTAATACGTGACGTCATGAGCAGGATTGCGGGCGCACGAGTTATAGTTATCTGAACTAACTATAAAGGGGGAATTTCATTGGTTTTTTACGAGTGAAATATCCACCTAACTATAACATGTGTGAAACCTATGGTTTTTTAAGTGAATATATATATATATATATATATATATATATATATATATATACATACATATACACATACACACACACTCACGCAAACTACCAACTAGGACCCTTCTGATTTTTGGTAACATACAGGACATGTCTTGTGTATGACAATATACATTGTATTCTTTTGAAATAATCGCATAATTGTTCATTCTTATATTTCTAGTTTCCAACAATAGAAATAGCAGGGACACTTCAGCACTTTGTGACAACTCCTATATTCTTGTTACAGTATGGTGGCTGCTGAATTCCATATATGGCTCAGGACGTGAAACTTTGGCTTGTTCTAGTACAGACTTCATAAATGCTTTTCATGACTATTACAATGAATACAGCAGACATGTTCTTATGCAATCAACCTACAATACAGATCAACATTTTCAAGACAGAACACACAGAATATGCAGGCCGACATCGGACACGCGATGACATCTGCCTCTCTACGGAGCAGATCTTTGTATTCGTACAACACATCACATTATCACAAAGATACTGAGCAATTTGATAGGGGACCGATAAGGCTATCTACTAAAGGCAATACAGAATCACATCTTGAATTCACAAATCTCAAGGTAAATAGCATTACTCCGAGCATCTTTTTTAATACCTGCAGGCAAAAAAATATTTTTGACAGAATCATCTAGGCGAATTTGTCTAATTCCAAATGACGAAATAATGTATTTTTCCATGTACTCCAACTTTAACCAGGTATCACTATTGACATTGAATTACCCATGTATTATGGGCATATGCTGAATCTGTGATAGATGGAGGGCTTTTAAAAGGTTCTCAAACACACCAGCTAATAATCACTTGGAAACCTAGAAGACAATTGTTTAACCGAGAATGTCCACTCTACAAAGTGTTTTTGTTTGACTGAAAATGTTTGGCATGAGCATTTTTCAGATGAATGCAATAGGAATCACTTTCATGATACATGCTACTTGTATGCGAAACTCACGATGTCTAAGAATGTTTCATTTAAGCAGTCCAATTGTGCAATATAAACATCAACAACTGTAAAAACAAAATACACAAACCATTTGTTCTAGTCAATGATAGCCTAAACTTAATGACTTAGCTTTCCTGTTGAATCAAATCAATCAAAAACGTATTGTATTCATCTAATGTCATAGCAATATAAAACAAATTTTTAGACTATTAAATAAAACCATAGTTAAGGATTTTACACCTAATTAGGCAACACCAATCAGGTAAACGAAGGCTCCCCCACCATTGTTACTCAGATAAAGAACAATGTACCCATCTCTTAAACACCATGCTTGCACAAATATAATGCTAGTGCATTACAGCTATTTATATCCTATGATCTATAACAAAGAGTAAAAACATCAACACTTAAGTATTTTATATTTTCTAAAAAGGAGGAGTGACCACTTCTTACAAGGTCCTATATTCTTAGCCCAAAACAGCAGATAGTGCATAAATCCACCCCAGCTTCAATCACATTGAGTGTTGTTACAGAGATAAATATCCTATGTTGCTCTATATGCATTAATCAGAAGAACACTAATTGTAATTTGAAGTAGCTCGAGCACGTGCCTTGGTGTAAATTCAGCCTAAATATTTTGCTGCCCTCTTTTATTCCTTATTTGTTAAATAGCTGGTTAACACTGGGCTATTTAGGGCTGATTTACTAATATTTTTAATTTTCAATGCCCAGTAATTCTCTTTAATCATTAATATTGTATTGGGCCTAAGGAGCACTGGATTAAACCATGGATCTAACCAAGCTATCAAGTATATCTCTAATATGTATAACCCAAACATATTGGGATCCACCATTAAATGTGATCACTTCCCCAACTGACTTTATAGAAACAAAAGTGTGACAGTCCCTGTTTTAGCCACTGTAATGCCGGGCCAACACTATACTATCAGAACTAGGGTTTATCCTAAGTTCCAAAAACATGGTTGCCAATGGTGTTCCTGGTCATAACCATAACAATGATCTTAGAAAGTTATTTTAGACTACCTGGATCTTTTTTTGTGTTGGCGCAAACCCAAAGGTCTGCTCCATGAATTCAGACCACTACCACTTTATGTTTATAAACAGTTTGAATCATAGATGCTAACAGACTACCTAGTGTATGTTTACAACATAGGGCTGTATTGGCAGTGTGACAATGTGATAACCTGGATAACATTTTTCTTTAAACATCTTCATTGTATTGTATTGTAATTGCATTTATATAGCGCTTACTACCCCTGACGAGGCATTGAAGCGCTTTTTCGCAGCGTAGCAGGTAACTCCGGAACCCATAAAGGATTAGTGTTGAGTTAGTATAGTGAAATATGAAAGTAATTTGAGTGGTGGATAGGTTAGTCAGTTATTTGGATTCAGAAGGATAGTGGAGGGATAGAAGAGGGAAAAAGGTTTGCATTTATATAGCGCTTTTTACCCCTGATGGGGTGTTAAAGCGCTTTTTTTCAGTGAGTAGCACGCTACTCCGGAACCCATAAAGGATTCATAGTGTGAGAGATCACCCTTGTTAGTATAACATACATTGTACAGCGACACAAGGTCAAAATGAAAGAGTTGATACCCAGTGCCAAAATAAACTCTTCATCATAATCAACACAACTGCAGGGGTAGAACCTAGCGCCCTTCTTGCAGTCCATGGTCTTTATCTGTTACTCACCCTGATAACTGATTTCCCATAACTCTCAGGCACACTTGAGGCAAAATGTGTAATTTTGCTAATGTATGCTTGTGTCACCTAAAGCTACAACTGTAGATGTTCACATTCTGGAAATTTCACAGTGAACAGGCAAGGCAAATGTTTGAGAGTACAAACAAAACCACAACTCTGTCAGTGTCCATGCATGTGCAAGCACCATTCCCCGGACGTCACAGCTCGTAGAAGTCTGCAGATCTGGAATTTGAGAATTGGGGTCACCACTGTAACAAAAGAAACTACACTAAACATAAACTTACATTTGACTTACTCTCTTAAAAGGTTTTCTTAATCTGACCCAAACGTGGGTAGTATTAGAGTATGGATGGGTAGGCTGGGTGGCGGTTGTGGGTGGTGTGTGTTGAGTGAAGAGATCACTTAGGGAAGGTAGGCAAAGCCAGTTCAAAGTAGCAAAGCACACGTAATGTAACGAAAGGTCTATACCAACGAAGAAGAAAATCCTAAATCAGTTTTGACTATTGTCAGGAGGATAGGAGCACATTTTGTGCTTCTGATTTCTGTATAAAGTCCTCCGATCTCATCATGAAATGTCATTAATCATACGTGAGCAAATGTTGGGCACCAATTGTTGGTTACTTTAGACTTTTCTTCCCTAAATAAGGAATACTATTCCTGTATAAAAAACCACTTACGAACAGGCAAAACAATGACTTTGGAACTGTCACACTGCAAAGTGACATTTTTGAATGGAAAACAGAGTTCTTCCAATCTAGAAAAAGTAATGAAAGAATCAGCATCGACTTCCTTGGCCATATCAAAGTTCCTGGCTCAGGAGTGTCTGGTTACAAGTGAGTATAAGGATGAAATAAGAGTACGCTGTATTAACCTATCTAAACCCTTGAGAACAGACAAAACGGCCTTTTTTTTTACCACCTATTCGACCCCTCTGTGAAGGGAGCCCACGCTGTTCAAATATTGACTAGGAAGTGATGACATTACTGACAATCAATACTTTGAAAAAAATACTCACAAACAGGAGGAGAAGCAGTGGAGTTACGACGATTCCCTGAAAAAAACAAATATGTAAAGGTTAGCCTCTGCTTTGCTGGCAGCATACTTCCCCATCTTGTTGATGTCCATCACAGAAAAGTTGTTTCAACATTTCGGAATGAGCCCAATACTTGATGCGCTTTCTCAACTTCAAATCGCAGCAATTCCTATCCACAAGTAGTACAAAAGACAACCAAAAATATGCATCCACATTATTTCCACAACTATCATTTTTTTTTTCAAAATATGTAAAATTATATTAAAAACAAAAAAATCTCATTTCTTCGGGAGTTTTAACATGACCTTGTCAAAGACGTATGTGCTTAAAGTACATGAAAAGCAGGCAAGAAGAGCTTTCAAAACGTGAGGCACTCCTTGGGTGAAATGAGCGCAAACGCAAAGGAAAGAGATCAGCCCCGGAAGTAAAGGGGAAAGACTTCCAGGGCACAGCCACACAGGAATGGTAGCATGGCACACAGAGCCACAACAGACAAAGGCAGAAGACTGCCGCCATTTTTTTTTTTTAAAGAGGAGTAAGTCCTGCTAGGAGGACACGAAGCCCAGCAGAAGCACCACAGGCAAAAGGAGACTAGAGGAGGACAAGAAGTGCCAGGATGGAGGTAAAGCCATGAGGAAGGGTGAAGAGGTGGAGGCAGTGCTGGAATTAGAAGAAAAAAATACCTTTGAACCTCTAAATTGGGGCTCAAAGTGTGGCAGGGAAAAGAGGATGGAGTGACAAGGGGCAAAGCTTGAAAAGCAGACTCTGACAGTCGACCTGTACCTTTATTTTTCTTAAAATCGGTCACAAAGAAATTGGCAACAAGGACATATGCAACAGTAAATCTGTTCTAGATTACTTTAATTGGCCAGAAAGTATGTTACAGTTTTAGTGCAGCTGCTGCAAAGATTATAGTGCGCCCAGCAATTTTGAAGGGATTATAATAGTGGTAAAATAAATCTAGTGGTTAACACAGTTCTGGGAGAGTTCGGTGTTTTGTCCACTCACACTTTTGACTCAAAGCACCATAGAGGGTTAATGTGCATGTACGCCGTGTGGCATGCAGAGCAGGGATTTATATTTTATTTAACGAGATAAGTGGACTACTGCTTTTAACACTGAGACAATTTTGCTAATTCCAGTTTATTAAATTGCCAGCGTTCTAACATAGCACAGTGATCTGTTAGTGGCATGAAGTAATGGCATGCAAACTAACTCTTCGGTTTAGATCCTTATTGCGTTTTTTTCTCAATCTGTTGTTATTCTTAGATTGCAAACAAGGATTCCTTAAGAAAGTAATAAAGTCTTGTTAGTACAGACAACCACAATCACTACGTTATGTTATATATATATTCTGACTTTGTGTTTCTCCGGACCATTCATTCACAGCATATAATGTCTAATAGAATGGATGGTATGCGATTCCTTCACCTTACAACCCTTATTCTCTTATGTAACAATTCCTGCACATTGATTTACAAGCGTGCATGATTTATTCTTCCTATGTGTGTGATATATATGCTCCAACAGCCTACACTGGGATGAGTAACAGTGTAAAACAAGCATTGGCATAGCCAATAGGTCTCGCCTTTGGGACCTTATAAGTGTTTAGCCGTGCACAGTTGCATAACTAAATACTTATAAGGTCCCAAAAGCGAGACCTATTGGCTATGCAAAGCGGCCGTGAAAGTGATCGCAATCGCGATCAAACATCAAAGCGGCTGTGCGGCCGCGAAAGTGAAAGTAATCGCGGTAAAGCGGGCGCGCGCGCCCGTGCACATGCACTGTGGCTCTAGGCTGGCCTGGTAGCACTTTTTGGAGCCCTCTCAATAAGTCTCGTCAGACCAGCGCATGCGCTGGGTCAGGCGAGACCTAAAAAACGGTAGTTATCATTTAAACCACTATTTGCAGAATGACTAATACAGAGAGATCAATTCTGCATTCTTACACTGCTGGCATATCTCTTACACAGGAAGTAGAACAGCTTTAAAAACCTGCCTCCAATATTTTCACCTAAGCACTTGAGAAGGGGTAACAAGCTGTGCTTTTGTTCCCTTCCACTGCATTTGGATCTAGGTGTAAGGCTCCAGAGAGCTCCCAGCCAGAATGATGGTAAACAAAAGGAGGGCTGATGGTCCTTTAAATCAAGCCTTTGTTTTGGGCCTAGCAGGTACCTAAAATAAGAGCACCTCCTTGCCACTGCATGTTGCTGCCCCTAACGGAATGCACACAAAGTGTGGACCCAATGCCGAAACGTGACACCAAGAAAATGGAGTATATTTCTCCGGGTAGGTCCAACGGAATCACTCTACTTTCCAGCACTGTGTGGGAGGCAGGAAGCATGCTTCCCACATAGTCAAATAATGAATTATTTGACGAAAATAAGGCTAAGAGAAAATATTGTAATTAATATGCTTCGAATTTGAAATACTCTAAGTGATGCATTGGCATAAATGAGGCAGATTCCACCCGGTAAGTACTTAACACTAACAGTAAGTACTTTTCAAACCCCAACTGGCTCCCTCTGACCTGCCTTCATTAGGCAAATGGCACGTGCGCTTCGGGCGTAGACTGAGGGAGTACACTTTTGTCCATAACTGAGTCTATGCCCTTCCGAACACGAGGTCGATGTGCTATTTTCGCATCATCCAAGCTGCAGGAAAGTGTTAAGCTTTCAGATTGCCGCCGGAATGGTGCCAAAATCGCGAGGACACCCACTTTCAAGCCATCCATTTACACCTCTGATGTGAAAGACTGACTGAATATATTTCAATGATTTTGATGGCGATAAAAGAAACCGCACAGAACCCCAGCCTGGCTGAAACAAGGATTCGAAGAGAAAAAAATCACGCCGTCGACCTGGAAACGGACTTCAGAGCACTCAACGTGTTAGCCGCACTGTATCACCCACACGTCACTCTCTCATCTTTTACACCGGGCTCAAATGTCAACAATCCCCTTCCCTTTATCTTCTCTTAAAGAAATAACAACAGAATACTTTCGACTGCCTGGCAGCTCGACGTGCTGCTCTAACCCACCCCGGTCCGCCCCGTGGCCTTCAAATGTATTGTAAACTGAGTCCATCCGTACATTAGATTGACATGTCCAGTGGTCAACTACAGCACCAAAGCGCCATAATGTGATTCTCGTCCCTCCACCCCCGTTGGCAGTAAAACACAATTCTAAATTAAATAAATAATAGTTTGACATGATCTCAGAGGAAGAAAACTCAAACTGTGGCACAGAAGCTGCTGGACTCTTCTGAGAGCTCGAATTTGAGGCCTTATAACATTAACCCGCGCTGCCCCTGATCGCCTCTGCATCTCCCCCATTTAAAGGTGCGAATCCCTCAAACTTTAAAAGGCAGAGCATATGGCCGCAGGACTGTCACTCAGGAACACCGTGGTGGAAATGGCAAGCACTAGCAAGACCCTAGGTACAAATTGCCTTGATAAAGGATGCTTACTTTAAGTGCTCGGGCATAAGCGATACATGGACGTAAATGGAAAAATGTTATATTAACTCAGAACAAGACAGTCGCTTTGTAGGAGCTGCTACCACACCCCGTGCTCTTTAATCCCATTCATGTTCATGAATGTCAAGAGAAGGTGGCCCGCCATCACATAAACCGCCATCATTATCAAATTAATTCTAACATGCTGGATTTCACAAGGACGTTGCTTAATCAGGGAACTCAATCACATCTCTGTAATGAGTTATATTCCTCTCACACAAGTTCTTATCTCTTTGCAGTAACATTTTATGGTGCTTTTGTAACTGTTAAGTGTACCTTCCAACTTGTACATCATCACCAAGGTTTACCCTGAAGAGGGCCTGGGGTGAAAATGTTCCATTGCGGCTGAAACAAAATATATTTTCGTGTGTATCCAGATAGACTGGTTTGACACTCTCACGGCTGTACTGATATGTTTTATTTCAACCAAGTTCAGCACTTTGATCTCCTGAGCATGAATTACTCTATCCCATGCTCAGAAATTACAGTTTACGATCATTACTGAATCACATTCTACTCCTAATGAACAAAGCATAAACACACGCCCCTATACATAAAGCTTTGTACATCTAAATGTGTATGCTTTTAATTATTTAGGTATTTTTAAAGGGGTAAACGTGGTCTAACCCCAAGATATAACAGTGTGGTACAAGCAACTTTGAATACACAGCAAAACAAAATTAACAAACTTAAGAAGTACGTAAACTTGGAATAATATATTTAGTTAATGGACAGGTTCTTCCAAAACACATCCCTTATTCCCCGAATAGCTGGGTCTCCAGGGCTTTCCTGAACACATGGAGCTAAGAGGGGGTAGTCCAAAGGAGGTGATATGCTACAGATACTGTGTTGCTAATGCTACTCTGGTAACTACTAATGCTAATGTTTTTAATGCCAGACTCACTGTTCTTATGCAGTTTAATGTCTATATGTGAAATAGGTAACCACAATATTCTTTGTTTTTCGAAATTCTGCAACCTATTAAAATGATTACCTCGCCCTTACAATTTTCTTATATTTACTGTAGTGTATATTAACTGGATCACATGTTAGGTTCCCCATTTTTGCCAGTGGCTGTTAAGGGGTTACCCTATACTCACTAACAATACAAACACATGCACAAGTCGAAAACAAGACAACAGAGAGGTATATGTGACAGAGATCGAGGTGTGGGGCGCAAGAATCATCTCAGGGGAGCTGAAAAATCAATGTATAGCAGGGTGTGTATGTTGTACATAAATACCTGCAAAGAGGTTAAGACCATGAAGCTAGCTGATGGACAAAAGCAATGGCCCTAGGTGAATCCAGCATGAATGATTCAATGTGGTATCACACCTGCTTACAATTCAGTGCTTTCCCTCATCAGCCTTTGTAACAATGAGCAGATTAGACATCTAGTTTAATTAAATAGACCTTATATAGGATGTGCTCCTGTTATGTTACATATTCTGTACAATTTTTGCAGTTTCAGTGTATTTTTACAATAATCTGGAATACATCTGATTAAATTTGATTTAAAGAAACACCGCTGAATGCAATTGCGGTACTGGCAGAAAACCTTTTACAAATCATTTAAAATACCTTTAAGGATCGTTATGGTGTTGAGGAAGAGGAGAGGGCTTCGCTATTCCATACTGCCGTGAGGAGGTGGGTAATGTTCAGGAGATTTACAATGGAAGCCGCTAAGGTGAAGGGGACCACAGGAGATATACTGTGGGAAAGTGTGAGCAGAGAAATGCAGGGAACTCATCTGTTCCCAAAGCAACAAAGGACTTACAACTCTGCATGTAAGGTCCACTGGAACCTAAACATTCCTCATGCAGAAGACAACAGCCTGACAGTAGTGCACAAAATGGCAATATGGTAACAAGACTTTCAACTGAATACCAAAGGAAGGAGTGCATCATAGAATCAACCTCAAACTGTAAAAGTCACACGACAGCAACCTGTATAGGTCATCAACTGGTTATGAGTAGGTGCCATCACCACCATTCTTTCCTTCAATCTGTAAGGTCCCTGCATGCTTTCCTTTCAGACTGAGATTGAGGGTCTCCAAACCAGGTTAACGGGCAAAGTGCAAATCTAGTACAACTTGAGGGCTCCCATGGTGTATCTTACGACCTTAAACTAGTCTCTTCACCCTGTACTCTTTAAGGTACCCACCATCCCCTTTATCAAAGTAACTTTCTCGTTGAATCAAGTGTAGTTTTGAGGAGCAGCAGCTGTTCCCTTTGATAATGTCTAGTGGTCTCCTGTGTAAATGAAACCCAGTGGCCCCAGGAAAAGGGTGACCTTTTGGGGTTTCATTTTGTTTAATTAAAGTTAATGCACACAATGTATTGATTGCCTTTGCAATAATGACTGCTAACACTGGAAGGAGTGCAGATGAAAAGTTGGACACCTGTTGGTAGGAGCACTCCTAGATGATTGAGGACAACTTTAGTACATATTTTTATTATAAGTTGCAGGGTGTCTTGGTCACAAAGAAACAACAGTGATGAACCATCGACCCACTTCCTCCTTTTTGACGTTTGTCCAGAGTGGAAGGCAACATTTAGTTATGATGTTTATAAAGCACTCAAATTCCTACACGCCATCTCAGAGTGCTGTCAGGGAGAAAGAGGAAGCGAAAAAGGCTCATCATTTCATAGGTGACGCTATTAATCAGTTGTGAATACAATACAGAGTTTTTCGCCAGAACTGACCGCTTGAAAGCGCACCACTATTGCCCAAGCTGAGATCAACAGATCTGCTCCTATCTGGAGCATCAAACTGTAAGATTGTACTTGAACTGATTGGCAGTGGGCTGCTGCCCAAACACCAAGAACAGTGAATGTGAGCTGGAGCACCCGTCAAACAAATGAAAGACCTCCATCGGCATTGACCTGCTTGGATCCTGTTACGATGATTCCTTAAAGTGGAGCTGCATGCTGCCCAGTTCCTAGAGGACAGAACCAAGACTGAAGCCCTTCTGATGCACTGCTGTTGTTGACCTCACCTACACGAAAAACCCCAACCAGTCCCCAAAAAGTCCAGAGATGCAGACCCAGAATGCCAAGATGCCCTCTTAACTCCAAACATGAAACTGCACGATAGGGATGTTAAGATCAACCTACAAGTACAGATGAGCTGAGTGGTTACTGTCCAATAAGTGCACTCCCTCTCAGAATTGATGTTATGTTTGCTTGCACAGTTTTGTGGGGACCCCCCACTCGCCTCTTGAATGGTACCCACTTTCCACCATGCCAGTGCCTGCTCCAGCTGCTGCCTTGTGAGTCTAAAAGCTGAACCAACCGGTATACTGAGTCCTGTCTACAAGCTTCTGTCTGTGTAGGGTGGTAGGGCTCCCCTGGGCTCAAGACGTAGAGAACTGCAGCCTGCAACTCTCTGACTTCTGAGCACATGCAAAGCTAACTGCTGTGCCAATCCTTGCCATTTGGATAGGCAGGGGATAATGACACCCTCTACCCAGCACCAGACTGGACCACAGAGTGCTGCAGAAGACGGTGGGGGTCGCTTCAAGGACACTATCTGGCACTATTAGATATAGGTGGGGAATCAACATCTTGGAGAAGATCAGGTGCATTCGACTTAGCTATCTGGGACAAGTTGGGCATTAACATGGGCATTAGGTGAGCATTCCCTGGTATAAGGAGGGTAATCCCTGACATCTTGTGACCAACTGTTGCATAGAGTAGGTATAACTGGCATATAGTATATTTAATGAAAAACTGTATTTGGCAGGGCAAAATATCTGTATTTTCGGAAATGTGATACCAGCACATTTTGCCCCAAATTATACAAAGATTTATCGGGCAGTGAATCTACCAAACTAAGCCTTGGAGGATCAGGCTTGTCTGCCACACTGTGAAAGTACTGTAGTATTTCGCGAGTTTCATCATAACCACGAGTGAAGACTGACTTTTAGCTAATGTATTTGTAAATCTCATTGTAAGATGTACCATTAGGTCCATGTTTTCCACGTTTTCACAGGAGGACACGGCCTGCACCTTCATAGGTTCTCTCGGCTAGCACCTTTCACTCTTCCAGCGCAATGTGTGCTGACGATTTCCGCCTCACTGGTTTAAACGTTCTTCAGCCATCTCTGAAAATGGCAGTTATTGAATGGATACAAAAATCACTGAAAACCCCCAGGTCTGCAAATACAATGACATCAAAGGATGCAAACATAAAGCAATGCAAACCGGCCACACGTTGCCTCCTTCATGTAACTCGAAGAATTCGCTCCAGAGCAAAAATTATAATTAAACTCTGGATAAAAGAAAGAAAAAGAAGGAAAAGGAAGGAAAAGAAAGAAAAAGAAGGAAAAGAAAGAAAAAGAAGGAAAAGAAAGAAAAGAAGGAAAACAAACAGCAAAGTAAGAGACAGAACAATTCTAGAAATTGCAAGAAAAAAAATCTTTTGTTGGGGGACCAATATTGAAGCAGGTGTTCAACGAAGTACATCACAAAACTTATGTTGAAAAGAATCTAGCACATGAATGGATATGAAAATAATATGAGAAAGTTAGAGCAAAGAGCTTAAACGTGGCATAGAAATAACACATGGAAATGAAAAATATTCACATTCTGCCACAGAGCTCTAAAGCAGGGCTTGCCTCTAGTCGATGGACTCAAGATCCTCATTACTAAAGAAAAGCGGAAACAAAAAAGTTGCCCGAGTGATGCTTTAGAAGCTATGCAAGTACAGCACGATTCTAATACTAGCTGCATCACAATCCCGAAACATGGGTAGGCAGCAAAGCCATAATGGCTGGCTTGATTATGGGAAGTGGTTGACGACAGGCTACTTTGTGTCTTCTGCCCCAGCTGTTCAAGAAAGAAACTTCCATAGTGAAGCAACTTCTTTGGCTACTATAATATGGAAGATGGATTTAGGGCCCTGTTAGAAATGGGGGTCTCTAGTTGGCAAGGGTTTGCACCTCTGTCCAAGTAGTGGCCCTTCGGCCTAGTCAGGGTATGGGAGTTACACTCCTAAAATAACCCCTGCTCACCCCCTTGGTAGCTGGGCGTGAGAAGCCAGGCTTATCTTAGAGGCAGTGTGTGAAGCATTTGCCCATAACCATCAGTAATATAGTGAAAACACTATAAAAAGACACCACACCAGTTTTAGAAAAATATCCAATATTTTATACACTTAAAACAAGACGAAAACGATAAAAATCCACAATACAGTACTTAAAAAGCTATGCTTTGCAAGAATACTTGAAAAACACAGTTCGTACGAGTCGGTAGCTCCGTCCGGGGCTACCACGATGCTGAAAACAACAGAGTCTAACTGTTCCAGCCGACCACATCGGTACGGGCCAGCTAAAGTACCTTTCTCATTGCGGCTGACACGGTGGTGCGAGCCGGTCGTGGTAACCGTCGTGATTATGTTACAAAATGGAAGCGGTGCAGGGTGCGGTGTCCTCTCGATGCGGTGCAGGCAGCGGCTCGGTGATGATCGTCCAGACGGCGTCAGTGAGACCAAGGCTAACGGTGCAGGGCGAGACGGTGCTCGATGCAGTGCTGGCAGGTTGCGGTGCAGGCGACAAAGCCGGTTAGCGGGAGCCTGCGTTGGTCAGCCTAGACGGCTGTGTGGGACGACGCAGTGCGTATTGAAACTTACAAGCAGTGTCCCCAGCCATGATGCAGTCACAGGTGTCGAAGTCAGCAGCAGCGACGGTGTCGGTGAGACCAGAATAGAATAGTGAAGAGAGGCGGTGCGGAGTGCGGTGCCCACAGGTCACGGTGCAAGCAGAGGCTCGGTGGCATCGGTCCTTGTCGTCAGTGAGACCAGGGTTGCAGTGCGAGATGCGGACGGTGCGGTCTGCGGTGCCGTCAGGACACAGAGCCACCGACAGTGTCAGTGACGGAGTCGGCTGTGTTTCCCTCTCTGTGACAGCTGAAACAGCGGTTCCAGAAGCGGTACCCAGAGGTTGGGGAAGTCTTTGCAGTCCCTGAGACTTCAGAACAGGAGGCAGGCTCTATTTCAATCCCTTGGAAATACTCAATAAAGAAGATGCAGAAAGTTCAGTCCAGTCCTTTCATTGCCCAAGTCAGAAGCAGCCACTGCAGGCAAACACAGCAAAGCACTCAGCAAAGTGGTAGCTCCTCCTTAGCTTCTCTAGCTCTTCTTCTTGGCAGTCTTCTTGGTCCAAAAGAGTTCTAAGGTTTTGGGGTATGGACCCAATATTTATATCACAAAATCCTTTGTTCTCTGGAGGGAGAGAGTGTCTTTACCCAGCCAGAACCAGTTCTGTCCTCTCTGGTGCAGCTTCCTGGCAAGAGGTGGAAACAGCATTGTCAGAGGCAGATCAGGCCCATTTAGGTGAAAGGAAATCTCCTTCCCCTACTCTAAATGCAGCCCAGGTCTATTCTGCCCAGCCCTGACCCATCCAGACTCTTTGGAGCCACTGCTCTTGCCCAACCCCTGTCACCCCAAAGCCAGACAGTCAATACACATCCCAGCAAAGGTACACTGGATGGCTAAGCAAGAAAATACCTACTTTCTAAAAGTGGTATTTTCAAACCCAGAATGTAAAAATCACCATCACTAAAAGATGCATTTTAACATTCTAAGTTCAGGCATACTAAACTTTATTTTCCTATCTAGTTCCCAAGGGTAGTTATGTTTATAAGATGTAATAAGCAAACTCCACATTCTATCCTATGGCAACAGGTAGTCTTGCAATAGTGAAAAACGAAATTGGCAGTATTTCACGATCAGGACATGCCACACACAACAGGGCATGTCCTATCCTTCACATACACTGCAGCCTGCCCACAGGGGTACCTTGGGCCTACCTTAGGGGTGACTAATATGTAAGAAAAGGGAAGGGTAGGGCCTGGCAAGTGGGTGCAATTGCCAAGTTGACTTGGCAGTACTAAACTGCACACAGATACTGCAGTGGCAGATCTGAGTTACATTTTCAGGGCTACTCATGTGGGTGGTACAATCAGTGCGGCGGGCCCACTTGTAGCATTTGATTTGCAGGCCCTGGCACACTCAGTACACTTTACTAGGGACCGACTAGTAAATCAAATATGCAAATAACGGAAACACCAATCCATAATAACAACTTACAACAGGAGAACTTGCACTTTAACACTGAACAGCAGTGAGAAAGTGCACAGAGACACTATACCAGCAAAAACAGAGTAAAAACCAGGAGGTCAGAAAACAAAAAGACAGGGGAAGCACACCAATAGATGCAAAGTCCAACAGGCCCTCTTTGCTGAATAGATCGCATCCTCAGAGTTAAAGTTTACTCTTAAAGAAGGGTGTCATGAAAAGATGTGAGATTAGGCAGTTTGTGGTTTAAGTGTGAATTGAAAAGCTATGCACAGCAAACAATTGTATGGTGAATACTTTTGACAAAGGGGCAGTATTTTCTTTGCATCTGTTAGAGACCGTAAGTGTACGCAAGTCATATAGCTTTATAGCCCGCATAAATGGGCTATACAGGCTATTAAAGGCCCGCTCCAGGGTTAAAGAGGGAGTGGGCCTTTAATGTCTGGCATAGCCCAGCTACGGCGGGCTATTAGAACATTCCACCACTAGAGGGCAAATTGTTCTAACAAATAAAACAAAGGCCTCATGGAACCATAGGGGATATAAATACCCTTGGGTTCCATGAGGCCTTTGCTCATCTGTGAACGACAAACATTGGAATGTTGGAGCTCCGGGCTTTTACCAGCCTTTCAATGGAGCTACCAACATTCCAATAAGTCATAAATCCAAGAACATATCATAGAAGCAAAGCAACAAAATGAACATGCAAAGTTGATTAGTGAATGGGGCTTCGTCTTAAAGAAAGGCCAAGACATCTAAACAGTGTGCACTTCCTATACAAAAAAGAAATAAATCGGCAATTAAAATGCTGCTGTGCCAGCAAAACACATGCAGGAGGGCACACTGGCTCTCAGTTACAAGCTACACATTATATGGCATCTACAATTTAACAAGAGGACTACTTGATAACTCTTCACCAAAACCAAATGGGAATATGGGAATACAAATCTACCTACTTAACCACCCACAAAATGTCATGGCAGACAGCCTATCCAAGTGTGGAAATTTAGCGTGCAAACTGAACATTATCTGCGCCATCTTGCCTCTCCCCAGCGCCACGCACAGCGAATGCACGGACGCCATTTTAGGCACCCCACTCTCTCCCCGCTCACCCTCGACCACCAGCGCTTTCCCCTGGCGCTGCAAGCATCCCCCGCGCGCCGGCCACCCCCGCTCTCTCATACAGGCCATAAACCCTCTCCTTCTGCGCGACCCTGCTACGGAACCACTTCCAACCGACAACCCATACATGGTCATGCCTCTCCTTTGATAACCCCCTTCCTCTGCGCCCCATTGTCTGAACTGGTCCCAGGCCATCACCTAGCCCTGCGGATGCAGTTTACGGCCCCTACTGTAAGGGAAACACCCCACATCAAAGGGATTACAGTAGATCAAAGCCCCTACCCCCTGAGACCCGGCCAGTTGCACACACCCCCGGGAATTAGCGGAATTCCCTGCTGCGCGATAGCCATCTCCCACTGCGGGTAGGGTGGGAACTTCTACTGTATCTATGTGTGGGATCGGATCTGAGCCGGGGCTTCAGGGGATGTTCTTTCAGGCATCAAGGGAATCTCAAGAATGTACTATATGTAATAAAGCAATAAACCAGTGTATAAGAGACCAGGTCTCAGAGATGCAGTTAGAGCACCTCGTGACGATACCTTGCTGTCTGATCTGATGTGTTCTGCTCCGACGGAATAAAACTTTGTTTCCTGCCTTCCAGTCTCCGGCGCCTGCCTCTTTCATTGGTAAATTATCGAGTGGTATAAGAGGCGATTACCGCCGGGCAAATACTTGAAAGGTTATCGACTGAAACTGCCGCTACCATTTAACAATTGGCGTCCCAAACGTGGGGCCCATCAGCGACACGTGGATCCAGTGGGAGAGGTCCCGACGACAGAGTGAACGACTGCAACGATCGGGAGAGCTCCTGCCCAATAGACCCTCGTCTGGCAGCCGATCATCCGAACTTCACTGGTTCCGAGCAGACCTCTCTCGAGTGATCTACGGTCCTGACTGGGAACCATCAGGAGTGCCGCGGCAAATACGGAGAATAGAGGACGATCGGGCGCTGGAGGCGGAAGACGAGAAACTGTCCACGCGGTCCGGGTAAGGTCGTGAAATACGACAAAAGTGCGAAATAATTGATTGATTGTTTGAATACTAGTATTGCTCATTGATTGTGCTCATTGATTGTTCTCTTTGAGATATTCGCTGTCTACAAACGGGGAGGAGTAGAAATACTCTCTCTCTCTCCCTTTGCAGATAGTGAAGGGTAGGTAACGCAGACTTTTGTCCCCGTTGAAACCCGTCGTGCCTATCTTTATCTCCCCATTGATTGATTGTCCGAACATTGATTGTTTTGAAGAATAGTGCTTTTGAGATATTCTCTGTTTGCAAATAACGTAGAATAGGAATATTCTGTCTAGTCTTTGCAAATAGTGAAGGGTAGGTAACGCAGACTTTTGTCCCCGTTGAAACCCGTCGTGCCTATCTTTATCTCCCCATTGATTGATTGATTGATTGTCCGAACACTAGTTGTTCGATATTGGTTCTTTGGAGGTATTCTCTGCTTACAAATAACGAAGAATAGAGATATTCTGTCTAGTCTTTGCAAGCAGTGAAAAGATAGGTAGTGCTGACTTTTGTCCCCGTTGAAACCCGTCATGCCTATCTTCTCCCCACTGATTGGTAGTTGGTTCTGCCCGGACCGCTTATTAGAGGTGAACCATCCGGCTCCACTGGAAGGCACCCCTAATAAGGACATGTTCACTAAATATGGACTAGTCGCCGTAGCTTATAGCAAGCTGTGGCATAAATATACCAAGAAGGACCCCGAAAGTCAGTGGCCACTGATGGGATCCTTCGACGACCGCAAGATAGAAGCGCTAGAAGTAGCTCTGCGTAGCAATAAGACGACGCCTACTATGCTTGACAGTATCGGCATGTGGCGCAAAGAAGCAACGCAACGGAAAAAGAGGGAAGAAGTAAAAGCAGAAAAGGAATTACGAAAGGCAGCTCACCTTGCCGCTAAAAAGTTAGAAGAAGACATAAAGGAGAGAAGGGAAACTAAACTAAGACAGGAGCCCGAAACCTCGGGCCAGTACGCTGTTAGGACCCCTTCTTTGCTCTACCCTGAGCTATCCTCCAAGCAGCGAACAAATGACGAATTACTGTTAGGTCCCCCGATCATTTACATGCCCCCTCCATATGCACCCTCCCAATCGGTAGTGCAACACCCACAACCCCCGAACACGAGCGAAAGCAGTACAAGGGCCTCGGCCCTCACGGCCTCCGCGCCGGCTGAGCCTCTTGTGCCGAACCCAACGTCGACTACAACGCTAGACGACCGTGAGATAGGAAAGAAAGAATCCACCAGAATGAATCGATTAACTAAGGATGAACGAGCAGGAATCGATAGGATAGTAGGGACGCTGGTGGAGCGAAAGGAAAGTGAGGAGTATATAACAGACGTGTATAGCTCGTATGCCGACAGCCGCAGACGACACTTTGTCGTACGGCTCTGTTATCACGCCCTGAATGCATATGAGGACAGATACCACGATAAAGGTCCCGAAGGCTTAACGGCTCTATATAGGAAGGTAGACATTGGGGAAGAAGGAGAGGGCGATATCACGAACCTCTTCGCTCGTACACTCGAGGTCTACCGACACCTTAAAGAACATGGACAGACCACCAAAACAGAAACCCCCATAGCAACTAAGCCCCAGGGAGGAAGGGCCGATGCCATGATGCCCATTAAAGAAGCTGCCCCCTACTGGGTCCCCCCACGGGGTCAGGGAACACACGACGACATCAATCACCAAGATGCGAAGGGAAGGGTTGTATATAACTGGGTCTACCAGCCGTGGGACCGGCAAGATATTTTGACCTTTAGAAAGACTCTACCCGACTTGAGAAAGAACCCGACTGCCTTCTACACTGAATTGGGTACGGCCTTAGGCTCAACGATAATGACGTTAGCAGATATCGACCTGTTCTTTGGGCTATGCCTGCCGGCTGATGTGTGGAAACAAATCCGGAAGGTTGACCACGCTGAGCCGTTCGGATATACCTGGGTACAACTCGATACCATAGATAAACAACGAGAACCAGGACAGAAACCCCCGAAAGCCATCTTAGAGCTCCCAGACAAGATTGTACAAAAGCTGAAGACTCTAATCCCAGAAAGAAAGGTAGACTGGTCGATAGTGACGGCTTGCCGCCAGAAACCCCAGGAAGATGTGTCTGAATACTTCTCCCGATTCGAGACTGTGTTTTCCGATTACAGTGGCCAAGACATGACCACCGCAACCGGACACCACCTCTTTGTCCAGAATTATGTAAAGGGTCTGTCTCAAGAAGTTTCCCAGAAGCTACAGACCAGCGAGAGCAGTTGGGCAGCCTCCAAACCCGCAGCAATCCTCCAGATGGCCCAATACTACGAAAACCAGAAGAACGAGAACGATAGGGCGTCAGAGAAGAAGAAAAAGGAATTAAAGGAGAGGGTGATGATAGCACAGTTGCAAGGGGTGACCATAGGAAGAGAACCCCCAAAAGAGAATTACCAACCAACCGCCCCTAGAAAGCTACCGCCTAGAGACCATACACCCACACCCTACAACGGACGGAGAGACTTAGATGGGAACCAATGTGCGTTCTGTAGAGGGTTCGGACACTGGAAATCCCAGTGCCCGGTCCTCCTGGAAATAAACAAGAATAGGGATCCCAGAGACGCAGCATATGACCCCAGAAATAGAGGACAGGGACGAGGGCACACGAACAACACCATCAACGACAGGCCAGGCAGACCAAACACCTTTGATCGCCCCCGCCAAAACCAGTGTCAGCAGTCCGACTATGAGAGCACTCATGACTTCGCATAGGACCGCCAGGGGCAAGGGAGGGATCCAGTCGAACTCCGTGTTGACCAGCAAGGTCCTTACGTCACCGCTAAGGTCTTGGGCACAAAATCTCCATTCCTGGTAGATACTGGGGCGACACGTAGTGCGTTATCTAAACGACTGATTCCTAGGGCACCCTTGTCTGGCTCGCACGTAACCTCAATAGGCTTTGACGGAACGCCCTCCACTAACCCCTTATCAGCGCCAATCTCCTTTGACTTAGAAGATAACACCACTGACACGACCTTTCTGCTCTCCTCCAACACCCCCGATGCTATTATGGGACTTGATTTGTTAAAACATTTTCGAGCCACTATCAGATGCTCCCCAGGCGGAGTTCGAGTCATCCTACACGATAACCCAGATCTGTCCAGACCCTGTCACACACGGCGTATGCTCTCTATAACCGATGCTGATATGTCCCTACTCGACACATTGCCTTCACATCTATGGGCTAAAACCGACTCAGATGTAGGGCGCATGGTGATCGACCCGGTACACATAACCGTCCGACCGGACGCAGTGCTCCCAAAGCTTCCACAGTATCGGATATCACCCGAGGGCGAGAAGGCATTGGTGGAAATCATCGAGTCCTTGGTCGAGGCAGGAGTGGTAGAAGAAGTAGTGAGTAATGTTTGCAACAGCCCCATCCTACCCATTGTAAAGAAGCAAGGCGAGGGGGATGAGAAAGCCTACCGTTTCATTGTTGACTTGCGAGAGGTTAACAAAGTAGTCATACCCCAGTACCCCGTAGTCTCAGACATCACCACCATCCTCACCCTGATCCCATCCACTGCCACCGTCTTTACTGTTATAGACCTCAAAAACGCATTCTTTTCCATTCCCATCCACCCAGACAGCCGCTACCTGTTCGGCTTCACTTTAAAAGCCCGTTCGTACAGATTCTGCAGGGCACCCCAAGGCTACACTGAGAGTCCCAGTATTTACAGCCAAGCCCTCAAGAGACAACTGGATGCAGTCCAACTACCCGATGGAGTGGTATTGATACAGTACGTCGATGACATTCTTTTGGCGGCCGACACCACTCCTCTTGCCGTCACAGCCACCATTCACCTCCTCCGCTTCCTTGCGGAGAACGGTCACAAGGTCTCCAGAAAGAAATTGCAATTCTGCCAGCCCCAGGTAACTTATCTAGGCCACCTACTATCCAAAGACGGGAGGAAACTTACCCCTGACCGAATTCAAACCATCCTAGAAACCCCTGTTCCCAAAACTCAGAAGCAAGTACGATCCCTAGTGGGCCTCACCTCCTTTTGTCGACAGTGGTTGCCAAACTTCAGTCTCACCGTAAAGCCTCTGCTTTCCCTGCTGGCCAAGGATGTCCCCTTCCCCCTCCCCTGGACGCCCGAATGCCAATCCTCCTTCAAAGAATTACGAGACGCCCTCTGCTCGGCCCCAGTCCTAGGAACCCCAGACTACACTAAACCTTTCTCCCTCTACACCCACGAAAGGGAGGGATGTGCGTTGTCTGTCCTAACCCAGTCCATAGGCCCTAAGCAACGCCCTTGTGCCTACTTCTCTGCCACTCTCGACCCCGTAGCCAGAGCCTTGCCCGCCTGCCTTCGAGCAGTAGCCGCCGCTGCTGTCTCTATCCGACAAAGTGAGGGGATTGTGCTCTCGAACCCCCTCACAGTATTGGTACCCCATGCTGTTGATACCCTCCTGAACCAAACCAAGACTCAACACCTGACTAGCGCACGACTGACTGGGTATGAACTGACTCTGCTTGCACCCCATATCACATTGAAACGATGCACCACTCTGAATCCAGCTACACTACTACCTCTCCCTGACACTGACCCCAATGCATCCCCTATACATGACTGCGTGACCCTCACCGATGAACAAACCAAGAGTAGGGTTGACCTCCGGGATACTGCCTTCCCGGACCCTGACGGAGAACTGTGGGTGGATGGCTCATGCATCAAGCTCCCCGATGGCACCACCTCAGCTGCCTATGCAGTCACCACAGCTCGAACAGTTGTTGAGACAGCCCGCATCACACAGCGATCCGCACAGGCGGCTGAACTAATTGCCCTCACACGAGCCTGCATCCTGGCGGCGGGGACGACCGCAAACATTTACACAGACAGTCAGTATGCCTTTGGGGTAGTTCACCACTTCGGACTCTTATGGAAAGAGAGGGGATTCTCGACTTCTCATGGCACACCCATCCTGCATGGAGATCTAGTCTCTGCCCTGACCGAAGCAGTCCTCCTCCCCACACGGCTAGCCGTGATCAAATGCCAGGCACATAAGAAGGTGACAGACATTATAGGTCAGGGAAATGCACTAGCTGACATTACTGCCCGAACCACAGCCGAGAATAGGTCCACGACCCGCATGTACGTGACCAGGTCACAAACTGAGAAATGGAAGGATGCTAGGGAAACGATTAGGGATATCCAACTAGCCAGCACACCACACGAATTAACCGAATGGGCCCGAGTAGGATTGAAGGACGATGACGGTTGTTGGCGAACTAAAGACTCGAACAAATGGTTGCTACCCGACTCATACTTGATCCCCATGCTGACCATGGCACACTCCCCCGCACACATAGGGTCTGCCCCCATGATCGAACTCATCTCCAAAGTCTGGCACAACGACAGAATACCAGACTCAGCCAAACGTCTGGTCCAACAATGCCTAGTATGCCTCCAACACAACCCTGGGAAAGGAACTGCTGTACCCCGGGGAGGGTTTGGGGTCCCCAATCACCCCTTTGAAGTCCTACAAATGGACTATGTCCAGCTAGAAAGGTGCCAAGGTTTGAAGTACGTACTTGTCGTTGTGTGTGCCTTCAGCAAGTGGGTGGAAGCCTACCCAACCCATGACAACACCGCTATGACTACCGCAAAAGTACTACTGAAGGAATTCTTCCCCCGATACGGCCTTTGTCGAATTTTGTGGAGCGACAACGGCCCCCACTTCGTAGCCGAAGTTATCCAACTCATCTTAAAAGGGTTGGGTGTAAAACAGAAGTTCCATGCGGTCTTCCATCCCCAATCTGCAGGCCTGGTTGAGCGACACAATGCCACATTGAAGCTTAAGATAGCAAAAATAGTCGCCACCACAGGGCTAAGATGGCCAGACGCCCTCCCACTAGCATTGCTATCAATGCGTTCCACCCCCACCAAACACCACTTAACCCCCTACGAGGTCGTCTTCGGGCGGCCCATGAACCTTTGGACTGCACCAAAACCATCATCCATCCACGACGTCCCGGACGTCCTCATGTCTGACTATTTGTATAACCTAACTAAGACGTTGTCTGTTATCCATCAGCAGGTGCTGCACGCCATTCCAGATGTTTCCAGGGGCCCGGGACACGACATCCAACCCGGTGACTTCGTCTTAGTGCGCAACTTCCAGCGCACCAAGAGTCTGGAGCCCCGGTGGACGGGCCCCCTGCAAGTCCTGATCACCACCCGAACAGCTCTTCGAGTGGAGGGGAAACGCAATTGGCTGCATGCACACCACTGCAAGAAGGTATCACCGACCCTGACAACCACGGACAACATCACCGCCCGAGAAGAACTTCTGGACAAAGACCGACCATCCCTGAGCCGCTGCCCGGATACAGAGACACTTGAATTGATTGAATATCCCGATCCCACTGTGCCATCCAAAGAAGGGTATAACTTGCGACGAAAGGAGAGGACTTCGGCTAAGCAGACCACAGGCTAAGTGGGAATCTCAGAGCGGTAGCCTAGTCACCTAAAAGGCCACCAGGAGAGAAACTAAGCAAAGTCTGTGGTTCTGCCCGCTA
Organism: Triturus cristatus; assembly: GCF_964204655.1. Lineage (NCBI taxonomy): Eukaryota > Metazoa > Chordata > Amphibia > Caudata > Salamandridae > Triturus > Triturus cristatus. The sequence goes on from NC_140582.1 coordinate 506,305,686, forward strand.
CCGAGTCTCTCGAAGGTGATGGAAGCGCCCGACATGAAGGTGATGGAAGCGCCCGACACGAAGGTGATGGAAGCAACCGGACGTCCGAAGATCCACTACAGAAACCCAAAGACTGACCGAATGCACAGCTTAAAGACTATTGCACTTTTCATTACCCTTCTCTTTTGCCTTCTCCTCATGGTCACCTTCTGGATCATGGAGGAGAGCACACCCGCTCATAAGACATTGCTGACTACCGTTCAACCTACCACCACGAAAGAACACCATCTGATCTCACTTTCACCCCAACTCCGAGAAAGGCGTAAGGAATTCTGGAATAACTCTTTTGTGCAGTTACTCCACCAACACAATCTTGCCACTAACGCCACTAACTGCTGGATCTGTGGATTGCTACCACATGCCACTGGGCACTCAATCCCTTTCATCCCTTCACCTTTTTCTGTCCATGGTTCCTGCCTCGCCTGGCTGATCCTCCTGCAGGAGAGCTACAAGGACAATGCCACTTCCGGCAGAACCATGTCACACTTCTACCATGGGTTCTGGCTGAACAAAACTGGTAGAACTTCCGCCCTCTTCTGCCCTCTGAGATCGAACACTTCCTTTCACATGGACATCCCTGCCAAAGAACGAGTTGAAATGCAAGTGTTCAACAATCCAGCCAGACCCACCTTCTCTTACCTCCGAAAACGGACGGCCGCCACCCTAACAGTGGCCCTGTCCGTCATCAACATCACTGGATCTGTATGCCTCGAAGGCCTGGGGGCACAACTGGTGGGCCACAGCTCCTGCCTCATCACCCGGACATTGGATTCAGTTGACCCACCCTCCTTTGTTGCCTCCCCGAATATGTACTTCGTCTGTGGTACTAAGGCCTACACCTGGCTTCCAAAGGGTTGGGGAGGCACCTGCTACATCGCCTTTGTCCTTCCTCCAACGTATGTGGCTCCAGCAAACCATCACCGACAGAAACGGGCCAAAGACATTGTGCAGGCCGACTCCACCGGAGCACAGTTCATGGACGCAGTCAAAGGCCTTGTTCCACTCTGGGGTCCAATGGCAAACAGCCGTGCCATCCGCCACTTAACCCAGGCAGTCGAAACGGCAATGAACATTACAGCTGGCGCCCTCGCCAACAACACCGCTGAGCTTCAGGCCGTCCGCCTGGTGGCTCTCCAGAACCGCCTTGTTCTAGATGTGGTTCTGGCTGACCGCGGAGGAGCATGCCGCATCATTGGGTCCAGCTGTTGTACCTACATACCGGATAACTCACCCTCAGTCTACAAAGCAATTGAACACCTCCACAGACTGTCCACAGAGGTCCATCAAGAACAAGAGGAATGGTCACTGGGGAGTTGGTTTTGGGACACTATTAAAGGTTGGGGATGGAGGTTGTTTTCATTCATCCTCATACCAATCATGATACTATGTGGATGTTGCTTGGGGATTCAGTGTCTGCCACCTTTATGTTCGCTTTTTATGAACTGCATCTGCCCTAAGACTTTGGACTTTGAAACTGAGCGGATGAAAGCTCTGAACGAGGTGGAGGTACGGGGTATTATGGGGATAGATCCAAACTAGGCAAGCTGGCGAGACATGTTAAAAGGGAGGACTGTGGAAATTTAGCGTGCAAACTGAACATTATCTGCGCCATCTTGCCTCTCCCCAGCGCCACGCACAGCGAATGCACGGCCGCCATTTTAGGCACCCCACTCTCTCCCCGCTCACCCTCGACCACCAGCGCTTTCCCCTGGCGCTGCAAGCATCCCCCGCGCGCCGGCCACCCCCGCTCTCTCATACAGGCCATAAACCCTCTCCTTCTGCGCGACCCTGCTACGGAACCACTTCCAACCGACAACCCATACATGGTCATGCCTCTCCTTTGATAACCCCCTTCCTCTGCGCCCCATTGTCTGAACTGGTCCCAGGCCATCACCTAGCCCTGCGGATGCAGTTTACGGCCCCTACTGTAAGGGAAACACCCCACATCAAAGGGATTACAGTAGATCAAAGCCCCTACCCCCTGAGACCCGGCCAGTTGCACACACCCCCGGGAATTAGCGGAATTCCCTGCTGCGCGATAGCCATCTCCCACTGCGGGTAGGGTGGGAACTTCTACTGTATCTATGTGTGGGATCGGATCTGAGCCGGGGCTTCAGGGGATGTTCTTTCAGGCATCAAGGGAATCTCAAGAATGTACTATATGTAATAAAGCAATAAACCAGTGTATAAGAGACCAGGTCTCAGAGATGCAGTTAGAGCACCTCGTGACGATACCTTGCTGTCTGATCTGATGTGTTCTGCTCCGACGGAATAAAACTTTGTTTCCTGCCTTCCAGTCTCCGGCGCCTGCCTCTTTCATTGGTAAATTATCGAGTGGTATAAGAGGCGATTACCGCCGGGCAAATACTTGAAAGGTTATCGACTGAAACTGCCGCTACCATTTAACACAAGGAACAGTAACACATGAATAAAACAAAGGCCAGCGGATTAGAGGGGCAAGCCCAAAACCCACTCTCTCTGAATACTTTTTATTGCACATTTTAAAAGTACTGATGAACTGAAATGTTTTAAACAGTTAAAGCCATCAATATCAAGACCTAATAAATCCATGACATATACATTTCTTTATGGGCCACTACAATGGCAACAGCTGTAGAAATTCTCATCAAAAAGAGCAATTGATGGACAAAATGCAGAACAATGTCATACATTCACCCCAGTACAGAGATCTGGGCCTAAATCCATAGTTTTTTTGCTCACCATGCTATTCCAGTTTGGACCCAGCCATATGCATATCAGTCCTGACCCTGTGCCCAATGGGAACAGTCCAGCCTGAACTGCCAGGCCAGGTCCTCCCTGGACTGGAAACAAGCATCCTAGGACTGGTTTCGGGCTTTCAGCCCTCATCAACCAGGATAGCTTGACTCCAGTGGCATGGAGAGCACGGGACCCTTGTCCGGGCATACCCGTCCCACTCCGTGTGATGAATGCAAAAAGAACAATTGATGGACAGAATGCAGAACAATGTCATACATTCACCCCAGTACAGAGATCCGGGCCTAAATCCATCGTTTTTTTGCTCACCATGCCATTCCAGTTTGGACCCAGCCATATGCAAATCAATCCTGACCCAGTGCCCAATAGGAACAGTCCAGCCTGAACTGCCAGGCCAGGTACGGGCTGGACTGTTCCCATGGGGCATAGGGTCAAGACTGATTTGCATATAGCTGGGTCTGAACTGAGGTGGCGAAGTGAGCTAAAGAATGATGATGGATTCAACCCAGATCTGTAACTGGGGGTGAGTGTCTGAAAAGTTTCAGCGCTCCATCCATGATCTCCATGTGTTTGCTTTGTTCGCCCCAAGTTGGCAGGGTATGCCCAGATGGGGGTCCCTTGCTCACTTTGCCACTGGATTCAAGCTAGCCTGGCTGATGAAGGGTGTTACCCAGAAACCGGTCCCAGGATGCTTGTTTCCAGTTCAGGGAAGACCTGGCTTGGCAGTTCGGGCTGGACTGTTCCCATGGGGCACAGCGTCAAGACTGATTTGCATATAGCTGGGTCTGAACTGAGGTGGTGAAGTGAGCTAAAGAATGATGACGGATTCAACCCAGATCTGTGACTGGGGGTGAGTGTCTGAAAAGTTTCGGTGCTCCGTCCATTATCTCCTTGTGTTTGCGTAATTCTAGTCAAAGTCTGGTTTTCATGATGACTAGTCAGTTCTCTGGAAGAAGCAAGTGAAACTCAATAACTATCAGAAAAAAAGCATACACAGATTATGGCAATGAAGAATGCAATGCTAAAATAGTGTGCATTGTATAATAGCCAATAGGGATTAGAAAGAAAAACTTCAAGCACATCTAGGCATGCTAACAGGCAAAGTGACACCAAATTAGCTCAAATAAAAACCACGAAATCGGAAAGCCGTTTGCTGAAAATGTAAGGCTTTCACGACACACTGGCAGCATAATAAAGTTTTATACATTAACACTGAACACAAAATTACAATACAATAGTAAAAGAAGCATGCTAACAGAAAAAGGAAAATGAACTGGTAAAGTCACAAAAATTAAAAACCTCAGAGACTAAAACTAGGGCACAAGCTGAGGGTAGACGCAACCTCTTCCTTATTATTTTAAGGCTTTGCCTACAGAGAGCTTTTATCTGTCTGCTGTTGAAAAACCTCTTGTGGACCATACCAACAATGTACAGCGGGCTTAAAGCAATCAATTCCACTGCTTACCACTGGTTGACTTACTTGTGACTCATTCACTTGCTTCCAATTCGATTGATTTTTATGTCTCGCCTGGCCCAGCGCTTGCGCTGGTCTGGCGAGACTTTAAGTAAGGGCTTCAAAAAACGCTACCTCCGGCTACAGCTTGCAGTGCATGTGCATGGGCGCGCGCTTGAGCAGAGGCGCCATATGACATTCCTCATGCTCATTAAGCGCATCGCTCGGCGCGCGCTTGATCACGATCACTTTCACGTCGTGCTACAGCCGCACGCGCTCCACTAGAGAGACTACCACTGCCACCCCGTGGCCTTAAATAGCAACAGCATCTCCTGTATTTAAAGGCTTGCAGGTACCGGTTGTGTAATTCAGTGATATTATGCAATAATAAACATTGATATTATGCAATGATAAACATTTTACAATAACTATGTGCAGATCGGATTCTTCTCGGAAACCAGTCCCTTTGTCAAACCATGACAACCCCCAATGTGCTAAACAGTTTAATATTACTAAAGTTAAGATTGTAATTAACTAATGTGCATATTTACATCTCGTAATTAAATCATGCGTAACAAGACAGCTTCATAAAAGTTCAATACATCAAGGCAGTACAGGAATCCAAGTCTAATAACCTATGATACAGAGCCACCCGATTCATCTAATCAAACCCAATGCACACAAGCTCTCTCTCTCCCTCTCTCACACACGCATGCACGCACGCACACATACATGCTCTCTCTCGCTCTCCCTCTTCCCCTCTCACACACACAGGCACACATGCACGCTTTCTCGCACTCACACACACATGCATACTCACACATGCAGGCTCTCTGCTCTCTTTCTCTCTCCTCCTCTCTCACACACATGTATGCACACATGCACGCTCTCTCTCTCTCTCTCTCACACACACAGGCACGCACACATGCACATTCTCTCACTCACACACACACACGCACAAACACATGCACTCTCTCTTTCTCTCACACACCCAGACACACGGACACATGCGCGCTCTCGCTCTCCCTCTCTCTCACACATACATACACACACCCACGCGCACGCTCTTTCTCTCTCTCCCTCTCTCTCGCGCACACACACAGGCACTCACGCACACATGCATTCTCTCTCTTTCTTTGGTGAGTAGTGCCGAAGCACCATTGATTCCTGCACGCACGGTAAGTCATTCATTGGTGCTTTTATTATGATACAAGGACCCCTTGCTCCCTGCCAGGCCTCCAGCACTGGTGGCGTGGTGGGGGTAGTTACAGTAAGACCTTCACTGGTGCTTTTAGCTTGACTGTGGTATGATACAAGGACCCCTTTGCTCCCTTTCAGGCCTCCAGCACTGGTGGTGTGGTGGTGGCAGTGTGCAGTGCCGAAGCACTTTTGACTTCTGCTAGGCACGGTAAGGCATTGATTGGTGCTCACTGCTTTCAATAGGGCCATGGCTTGACAGCAGGCAGACCTCTGCTCCCTGTCATGTCTCCAGCAGTGGTGGTGCATCATTCATTCCAGCTGCACAGGGCTGGTGCCTGTTAATGATTCTCCTGCAGCTGCGGAGTCAGCAGTGGGTGCGGTTGTGAAAGGCTAGGGTGGTGTGTGCGTTCCCTCACACCTTTCCTGCTCTACTCCACGCTCCCCGCTTGTCCCTCGTGTGTATATTACAGAGGTCTGAAAAAAAACAGCATTTGAAATACCTAAAAACACAAAAAGGTTGCATGAGAACCGGTGCCGCGGGGTGCCTTTCCTCTCATTGATTGGATATACCCGCTCTCCCTACAACTCTCTCTCTCTTTCACGCACACAAGTTCTCTCTCTCCCTCTCTTACACACGCATGCACGCACACATGCACGCACGCTTTCTCTTTCTCTCCCCCGCTCTCTCACACACACACAGGCCCGCACACATGCACGCTCTCTCTCTCACACACAGGCACACATGCACGCTCTCTCGCACACACACACACACGCATACTCCATCCTCTGTAATCTTTCCCGCACCAGTACTCTCCGTGTTGCTTCTGAGGCCTGCTTTTGTTATTTCCCTCCACCCGCCTTAAAAAAAAAAAAGCTTTGGCACTGCTTTATTTTTCTTTATTTACCAGTACAACTTGGATCAGTAAATAAAAAAAAAGAAAACTTCACACACACGCTGTAGGTACGTTCATGTGTTGTGCTTTTACCTACAAAATGACAGCTGCTGCGACTGCATAATAGCATCTTTTTCTTTTAATGGGGGTTTTTCTTTATACATGCTGCACAACATCGCTAAACAAGCATTGGCATAGCCAATAGGTCTCGCCTTTGGGACATTAAGTGTTTAGTTATCCAGCACAATATCCTTAGTGCAACAACATCAACTGTTGCATGTCTAAACACTTATAAGGTACAAGATTTAGCCATGCAACAGCTGATGTTGTTGCACCAAGGATATTGTGCTGCAAAACTAAATACTTATAAGGTCCCAAAAGCGAGACCTATTGGCTATGCCAATGCTTGTTTTTTCTTTTCTTGGGTTTGTCCCTCCCTCTAAGGATAGCTTCTTTACCATCTGTTTTTTCTTTTCTCTATGTACTACATGAGAATGTATGTATTTTCTTGCTCTGTCACTCATGCGCTGCTTCACCGACCCCCACAATCCGTGTTGCTCACTCCTTCACCTACTACGAGCGCGAACATCAATTCTCCCACTTGAAATGTTTTTTTTTAAATGTGTTCCCCTTCACCCCACCTCAAGCTTCATCATTGCTCCCACCCACTTTCTGTTGCAAATGTGTTGGTTGACTTCTCTACCGCCCGCTCGTTGGTTGCTCCACCTACCCCTCCTGTCACAAATTAAATTTTTTGCAAGTAAATATTCATTTTCTTTAGTTTGCTGCTTTAAGAGGTGTCAGTAAATAAAACAAAGAAATAAAAAGGAACCCTTGAATTTCCATATGATTGTGTGGTAACACATATATGCACATACATCATCGGGCATGAGCGCATATGGAATGATGCAGTCACCAGCAGCTTCAAGATGCATTCCCAAGGTCGTGTTAACATCATTGTAATTTGTACCTATTATCTTCGGGGTTCTTTTTTTGCTCATACTGCACATCACTGGTACAAAGCAGTATCAAAACAAAATCGGTCAAACTGCATGACCTATTGGGTTTGCCAATGCTTGATTAGAGAGAAGGCAACAAACACCAACAACCCTCCGCCACCCCCCCCCCCACCCCCCCCCCCCGGTTAGTTTGAGGTCAAAAGGGGTGGGGAGGAACATCTTTTATTACGAACTGAATGATGGCGTCATCTCTATCTCCGATATTGGCCCAGGAGAGAGCCATCTTTGAAGGGGTTCATTCAAGCTGAACTGCCCACCCCTTGTCTTTTTATTGTGGAGAAAACTGTCCACCACTGACCCTCTCTGCATTTACAGACGTGCGAATGTTAGGCAATTTTCTCCTCTGTCGCTGGTTAAAGTACACCAGAAGAAAATTAACACAAACAATACAATATTAGCCAAAACAATAAACAATGGACAATTTTACTCAATAAAAACAGCAGTTTTTAAGCAAAACCACCAAATTTAACACATTCTTGTCTCTATGAGCGATTTAAAATATTAATTGCACATTTATGTGTGACAAACCTGGACGGTTCAAATAGTAAAACTGAAATGAAAGTCTTCTTTTCATATTTCTGGGCGATTGTTTTTTGTGCAAAGCTCATGCAGTCAGGCCGTTTAAGAGCGTTGAAAAAACACACACATGATCACAAATCTTATGCACCATATCCCATTTTCTTTTGTAGAACAAAAAATTGCCTTTGAATTCATATGTAAGCTCATACCTGGCTTGATGTGTTGCAAAGATAAACGATAACTTTAAGAGCGCATAGCCTCTGTTAAAGTAGCCCTCAATCTTAATGTATTTTAAATGGCTCAGCAGTTACTCACAGTTCTTTCTTATTTCATACAATGCAAACGATTACATGTTTGCAAATACATGGATTGCACTTTAAATATATACTTATACTGATACACTGGCGTTCTGCTCAGCTCCCAACATTCTCCGGGTGGCTCCAGAGACTCTGGCTAGTGCTAGGCATGGAGAAACTCACTCTCACTTTAGCTGGTAGAGGGTCCGAATTCCCAGAGTTATGGAGGCCCTTTCTAACCCTACTGGTGTCCGAGTTTCGTGAGCTGACCTGCCCCCGTTACCTTCGACTGTTGCGCCTAGCAGACACACACATTCCAGAGGCCACTCCCCAGAACCGCAGTAAGCGACGGCGTTGATCCCTAGATGATATCCTCATTCTTCCTATTAAAGTGGACGAGGGGAAGGGAGGAGGGAGGGGGGGTATTGTTGGGTGTTTGCATGTTTCTTTTCTGTGGTTTTATTTTCTTGATTTTTGTGGGCCCGCTTCACGCTTATTGCCCTTAGTAGCGATATGACAGGCAACTGGGTTGTCTCATTGGCATTGTGCCTACGGAGTTGTGGGCTTTGTTTCAATGTTTGCATAAAATCAATAAACAGATTTAACCCCTTGCGTGCGCCTGACGGAACCACGCCGTCATGAGCCACGGGCAACGTGTGCTCATGACGGAGTGGTTCCGTCATGCTGCGGCCGCTCCGCCCACGCGTTGCTGATTCCCCGCCTGTGCGGGCGAAATGAAGAGTGGCGGAGTCGTGACGGAACCACGCCGTCATGAGCACAGCTCGCCCGTGACTCATGACGGCGTGGTTCTGTCACGAGCATGGCGGCGCCGCGCTCACCCCACACCCCCTCAGCGCAGCGGCGGAATTTGCGCTGTGGCGAAGGGGTTAAACCATAAATATATACTTAATTTCCTAAAACTGCTTTTCTTTCTATCACAGACACCCAGATGTACAGGTAAGTGTGCTTGATATCTTAATGCATAGATTGTGTTTAAATATTTACATATATATACATATATAAATACATATACACATACACATACATATACATATATACATATGTAACATCAAATTTCTCGTTTATGACAAAAAGGTACTCCAGCCCAAATCCATACAGGCAAAGAGATTTATTTCAATGTAGCATGTAGCAGGTCAAACGCCCGATGCGTTTCGGTGCAGTCACACTTTGATCACGGGTCAAGGTGCGGCTGCACCGAAACGCGTCGGGCGTTTGACCTGCTACATTGAAATAAATCTCTTTGCGTGTATGGATTTGGGCTGGAGCACCTTTTTGTCATAAACGACGAGAAATTTTATGTTATTTACGAGGATTTGTGCCTTCGCTCTAGCCCGCCACCGCGAGTGGCAGGGAGACTCGCGAATAAAGTTATTGATATATACATATATACATATATATATATATATATATATATATATCTCATCAACAGCAACCACCACATGTATAGGCAGGAAATTCAGCAGAGAATCAGATAAGTGACATGTTTTGACCTCAAACAGTCTCGGTCATATGACCTGCAATAGGATTTGAATTGTTTGTACATCTGTAACAAGTGTGATTAAGTGAGATATCATAAGGCTTCCTGCACCCCTATGTAGCTGAAGATAGGTCAAGGAGGATAAGGAGGCATGATTCATTTTAATTCAACATTTTTAGTGCATCGTCCACAATATGTTTAAGTACTGATTCGTTACTATGCCCTGCGTGGAAGCAGGATTGGAATTGGTCAAGAAGACGGAATTGGTCAATGTGGTTACAAAGCTGGAAGTGTACACATTTTTCTAGGAGTTTCGCTAAAGTTGGAATGTTAGAGATAGGACAGAAGTTGTTTAGGACAGTGTAATCTGCCGTTGGTATTTTTAGGATAGGTGAGACCATCCCCGCCTTTAGACAATCAGGGATAGTACATTGAAGTAGACATGCATTTACAATCTTGGTACAAAGTGGGAGTATAGACAGTTTGATCTTATTAAAGACGTTTGGGGGGTAGCGGGTCTGGGAAGTGGTTTGAGGGTTTCAAATGAGCTAGAATTTTGAGAATGTTGCTTTCCTCAAAGGTTTTGAAAAGAGTTCCACGAAGAGTTGTTTTTGAGGATGTGCTCCGGTAGACATGAGAGTACAGCATTCCGGGAAAGGAAAAGGCTAAAAGGAAAAGGCTGAAGTGAGGTGAGAGAGGATCATGCTGCAATGTCCACTGCAAATCAGTTCTCATATTTTCAGTCTTCTCAAGGAAGAAAGAGGCAAATTCTTCGCAGTTTGGTAACAGACTAGATCCAGTTGGGGAAGGGTTGCATAGGCCAATTGATTGAAGTATAATGAGCTCCAAGAATTTTTGGGGTCGGTTTCTGGTTTGATCTAGTTAGTTTAAAAAAAGTTTGCTTTTGTGTTTCTAATGCTTTTGTAATATGAATTCATCAGTGATCTCAAACGCTTGAAGTGTTCAAGGGAAGGTGAGAATCTTCACATTTGTTCCGCTAGTCGCAGGTTAAGTCTTTCGGTATTAAGGCTACCATTGTACCATGGTTTAGAGTCATTGGTGGACAATCTTTTTAGCTTCAAGGGTGAGATCGAGTCTGGAATGTTCTTCATGCAGCTGGTGTAGTGGTTTGTAAGATCTTGGACATCTGACATGTCTCCAGGAGGTGGTAGGATGTTATTACTGAGGGATATCAGTTCATTAACGTTAATGTTTTGCATGCACCTTTTCCATACTTTGTGTTTTGTTAATTGAGCTGTATTTATTCTCACAGATCCTGAAAAGAGGAATGTGATGTGGAGGTGGTCAGACCAGTCACAGGGAAGGACAGATAAAAGTTGAATAGAGTTAGCTTTTGCGATGATAAGATCTAAGGTCACACCCTTGTTGTGTGTGGGGCTGTGGCAGAACTGAATCAGGTTGAGATCAGTAAGGAAGGGTTTTAAGGCTGTTGATTATAGGATCATTCAAATCATTGCAGGTCGAAGGTAACGGGGGCATTTTCTGTCAAAGCGGACTCACCTGGCACAACGCAGCGGACTGCTCACGGGACGCCCACGCTGTGTGTCTCCCTCGCCGCCACTCACCTCCGTTGGCCGCAGTCGGGGGAGACTACAGCTCCCGTCATCCTCTGCTCTTGGCTTCCGCCTTCCGCTCTCCTTCTTGCCACCAGCGCGCCCGGAGGCGCTACATAAACGAGAGGCTCCCTCCGCGTCGCGGGACGCGCGCGGGCGGCGCCGGGCTAAGCCCGGGCAAAGGCCAGGCCCTCTGAGGTCCTCAGAGGTCAACAGTGGTCGGGCGGGCCACCCATCTAGGCTAAAATTACAGGAAACATCAGGTGAGAGAGACGACATGTCTGTCAGGGGGAAGCGCTCCGTAAATCAAACTGGTAAACCGGCAGTGGTACATCCAATTACACCTTCATCTTTAGAAAGTATGTTGGACAATGCTTTCAACATGGTTGCCAATGCAATTGCGAGCACAGAGAGACGGATGTCATTGGAGCTCCTACGTGCACACTGTGAGCCCCGGGACTCTAGTACAGAACACAACGTACCCTTATCCCCAATTGTTACAGTCACTAAGCCCAACACGCCTCACCCACCATCTACTACCCTTGGGGGGGAAGGCGACACTATTATCCTTGATTCCCAACTTGACGCCACTGAATACGTCCCTATCCCTCATGTATCCCCGAAAACCAAACCCGCCGGAGGAAAAAGGAAAAGAGGCCCTCCAAAATCGTCAACTAACAAAAGGAGACCAGTTATATGCAATAAGGACCAACCCACACCACAGAGTATGTGGACTAGAGGGAAGCAAAAAACAACAGGGGGCATTAGTGTCATGACTGAACAAGCGCATTTGGCCGAAGGACCCTTGGATATTACCCCTCCTAGAAATGGTATAAATTGCACATCCACACAGACTGATCCTGTTAGTGAAAGTACCACACTAAAGAAGTTAAATGTGAATCTTATGGAAACCATTGTGGACACCATTTTTAAACAGTTAGAATGTCAAATGATCAAACAGTTTAATAATATTTTTAAAAGATTAGATCGCATCGAAACTTTGATAAAGAATGAAGATGTAAAAAGGAAGGGGGCTATTAGTCTTGATCTAATAAGGGGTGAGCGCTTTTTGAAAGATCTAGAAGCTGCCGATAGGGGCATTTTGAGTGAAGGGCCAAATGCCTCTAGTAAAGCAATTATCCCCAATACTGCACCCAAAAGCGTCAATGAAGGGAGAAATCACATTTTAAAAACCCCCCAGCATACCCTGACAGCAGTCACAGAACCAATACGTTCCATTAGTTCAGCCAGCAATATGTTAAAGGATGCTCCCACCCTGCCAGCAACAGGGAGGAAGGTACCTACTAACATTGGATCAGATAAGGGCCAAACAACCACTACAAGGCCAATAATGCATTCAGGGCCTGTCCTCAATCTGCCCCCCGATGCCTGCCCTTATGTAATAATTTTGGCAGGCGTACCTCAGTTAAGGGAGGGACAGAGCGAGTCATGGATGCAGTTAAATAACAAATGCTTAGACTGGCTATCCAAACACAAAGGGGTAGGCCCTAACATTATGAGAGAAATCCTGAGCACTCGGCGGGTGAGCTGGGTTGGGTCACTACCTAAGAATATAGAAGGGGATTGCATTGTCATCAATTTTAGAAACCCCTCTACAGTTAAATTTATCCTTGGTAGTATTAACATGTGTTTTTTCCCCCCTACTGACATAACTTCTCTGCCTTTGGGCTATTTCTATAGACCCCATCATAGATTATCCAGCCCTATTTTTTCACCTTTTCCTTTACATAATAGGTACAGTGCACTGTCTGATCTGGGTACTTTGGACTGACCATCAACCACCTCCCCAGATTCAGTGAACAGGAATTACTTTAATACATTTGGCCTAGCAGGGGACCCATTTTTGGATCCAACTATAGTGATTGCTAATGCCACTAAGTTGCATAAGGGCAATAGTTATGTTTCCACCCCGGTAACATCCATTGACAACTTGACAATCCTGAGTTGGAATATAGCAGGTCTAAATGCTAAAGTAACAAATGGGGACTGGGTGGACTGGGTCTCCAAAATTGATATCTTGATGTTCCAAGAAACTTGGTGCACTATTCCTCTACTTTTTGATGGATACAGTTGTTTTAACCAAATCGTACCAATCCCTGTTTCGGGTAGACCCAGTGGGGGACTATCCATATGGGTTAAAATAGGTGCAGATGTTAAAATTGAACCGCTGGAAACACACGATAGGAACTTCCAGGCATTGCTCTATATTAGTGGTGTTAGAATATGTTTAATAAATTTTTATAATAATGATTTTAAAACGCATCCCAATATGAATTTTATAAGGCTGTTTAATTTTATTGATGACATTATAGAAGGACAAAAGTGCGGTAAACTTGATGGGATATGTGTAGGAGGAGATTTCAATGCACATATTCACCGTCAAACTCCACCCTGTAAAAGAGGCAAAGAATTATCTGACCATCTGGCCACAAGGGACTTAATCAATGTTATGGAAAAGGCAAACACTATGGAAAATAATTGCCCTGTGGCTACTTATGTCGGGCATGGGAGTGCATCTACAATTGATTATGTATTCATGACCTCTGCGCTTGTGGATCTTTTACTAGAGGCCACAGTAGCTAGGTCTGTACACAGCGACCATCACCCGATTTTATCCACTCTTAAACTTCCTCACAAAAAGGTGAAGCGGCCAGAAATAGGGGCAAAAAACCTAGTCGCGTCAACGGACAAACTCAGGGTGGTCTGGAAGGGGATTGATAACAAGGGGGTGTTAGCTCGAGTTATAAAATCCCATCCCAGATTAGTATTTACCTGCCTATCTTCCGAGTGCCCTGACCATGCGATCGTCGAAGCATTTACGGAGCTGTGTAAGACCATAAAAAAGGAGATATCTAAGCCAGTTCTAATTAATACTAATACTAACCCTAGATGGTTTGATAATTCCTGCTCCAGAGCAAATAGAGATTTGAGAGCTGCCCTAAAAGCTGATCCACCCGATCAAGCTTTGGTGAGGTCCCTGAGGTCTAGTTACAAACGTACCTTAAGAATACGATCTGAAGAGCTTCTAAAAACTCACTGGGAATCACTTCTACGCACTGCAGCGACGAAGGATGTTGCTGGGTTCTGGAGCGAGGTGAAGAACATGAAATCACTCGGCTCAAACATCACCCCCATAAACTGCAGCATATCAGAGGAGGTATGGATGAAGCACTTCACAAATATTTATATGGCATCGACTCTTCCTATTGAAAATTGCCAACCATTTAAGTTCCCGAACATTTCTATAACAGAAGTGGAGGATGCAATTCTTCAAAGCGCAGGAAACAAAGCGCCAGGGCCTGATGGAGTATCCATTGATTTAATAAAATCAGAGCCTGACCTTTGGGCCCCACTACTGTGCAATGTTTTTAATAACTTATCTACTACCTCATTGCCAGATTCCTGGTCTAATAGCACCATCGTACCTATTTTTAAAAAAGGCAATAGACTCGACCCTGGCAGTTATCGCCCAATACCACTAATTGATAATACATTGAAGATTTTGGGCAGGGTCATTTTTAACAAAATCAGTACTTGGGCCGAAGAAAACAAAATTTTACACCCATGTCAGTTAGGTTTTAGAAACAATGTAGGGACGGTTGAGCAGTGCTTGAACCTAAACTTAGTTTTAGATAAATATATTATAGCAAAAAAATCCCCACTTTACTTAGGTTTTATGGATTTAAGCTCTGCTTTTGATTTTGTCAACCGATCCAGTCTATGGACAGCCTTGCTGAGATATGGATTGGATGAACCTCTGGTCCAATTCCTGGCCCATCTACATAGTGATTTAAAAGCCTGTGTTCGTATTAATAACGATGGTGAGGTTTCGGGCAAAATTTTAATTGGCAGGGGTGTAAGACAGGGTTGTGTCCTGGCTCCCCTGCTTTTTATCTTGTATATAAATAAATTAAGCACATCTCTGGGCAAATTAACTACTGATGTCCCGCTCGTCAATGGCAACCCCCTCCCCGTACTTCTTTATGCCGACGATGCGGTACTCATAGGCCGTACACCTAACGCTCTCCCCACTTTAATTTCAGGCTTTGTTTCCTATATGGCTGACCTTGACCTATGCACAAATTTCAAAAAATCTTATATAATGTCTTGTGGGCCAAAGAAACATAAAATTCGCCATATTATGTCAGGGAACAATGTTTTAAACAGCACTTGCACTTTCCCTTATTTAGGCCTGCTGTTTTCCGATTTTGGATCCTGGCAACCTCATGTTGCCAGAGGGAGGAACAAACTGGGCAAAGCCATTAATTCTATAATTACTTTACGCCAACCAAAGCACACCGAGGTCATTCCATCACTTCTACAAATTTATAAAACCCAGTGCGTCCCTACAGGAACTTATGGTGCCGAGGTGTGGGGATACTCGAGTTGCACCAATATTCAGATAGAAGAAAATAAATTCTGTAGGAAGGTTCTGGGGGGGTTATTTCGGCACCGTCATATGTGTGCCACAGAGAACTGAATCTCCCCTATATAGAAGATTTTATAAAATCAAGAACCGCCTTGTTTTGGTTAAAAATTTGGCGTAACCCAGCTGCTTCACTGACTCGTGACATAATTTCAGATTGCCTAAAAAGTGAGCGGGCAAACTATATTCCTTGGCTTAAAGCGGTACAGATGAGCCTAGTAAGTGTAGAAATGGGGCACCTATTTTCAGCACCCGAAACAATAGATTTTTCACATAAGATTACGGTGAAAAGGGCTTTATTTGATCTGTATCGAGTGAATAGAGAAAATACTGAATTCACAAAGCCAGTAATTCTTAGATACATACCCATACAAGAACCTTGTATTAGGCCACCTAATATGCCCCAAGGCTATCTGCGCAAGAAACTGGGCAGATGGAACAGGAGTTTGCTGTTTAGATTTAGGGATGGGAGTGTGGTAAATTTACTTTGTTTCCCCTTAGGTTACACCCACAATTTGGGAAACTTACTTTGTCCATGTAACCAGGGTGGAAAGCAAAGTTTGCTGCATTTCACATTGTTTTGCGGCTTTTATATAAAATATACCAAACACTTTCTCATTTCCTATTTCAGAGCCAATGCCTTGACGGATTTTAATGAGGCTTTTAGAGTTTTACGGATGCTAAGTACTGACGATGTAATTTACAGAGTTAGTCACTTTCTCCAAATCGCTGTCCGTTCTCGTGCCTCAATGAATACGACCTGAAGCATGTCTATTATCTCGCACATTTTATACACTGCATTTTTGCACAATGGGTGTTCATATACCATAATGAATTTGGCTTGAAAGTTTGTTCATTATCTGCACATTGCATTTTTGTACATTGGGTGTACCCTCAGATGTGCTGACTAATAAGACCCGTTTTTTATTGTTCATTGGGATGATTTTATATATTTTAACGGATGTATTTTATAGAGCTCTCTGATGTGAACAAAATGGATATGGCCTGTTAGACTTAGAAGTATCCTTGCATTATTTGCACACTGATTTTGTATTTACTTGGCTGTATATGAATGTATGAAGCAACTAGCATGTACTTTTATGGATGTTTTTAAATATATCCGAATAAAGATCATTTGATTTGATTTTGAAATCATTGCAGTGGAGGTTGAAGTCTCCAAGGAAGATTTGGGTGCAGTATGGGCCTGCGTTTGTTGTGATGATTTCCATTCGAAAGCAAGGCCCTCGGGTGGCTTGTTAAGTAAACTGCCGATGATGAGGGCAGGACAGACCCCCTGACCCACAAAGAAGGTCACGTGGTGTGATCTTTTGGGCCACAGTCACCTCAAGTAGACTCAGCCCCGTGTTCATGCTAATGATCTGCAAAATGTACTAACCTGAGATAAAGCACTAAAGCAAATTCAATTCATTCTCATAAAATGGCGCTCATTGTAGCGGATTCTCCTCAGGCCATGGGAGAAGAGCGCACATCACGTGTGACTGCGGGACTGACTCGGGTCAGCTGAGGTTCCAGAGTGTCCCATTAGCGCCCCCTCCCTAGCGCCGCTTATCACTTGCAAATGAGAGCCTGAGGGAGGGTTAGTGCTGGGCCCTCATAAAACGGACTCTACATAGTTGTGTTTAGCTACACGGGAAGTCTCCGGCACAGAAATAATCATAATGGCCTCCCCATGGGTTTGGGCCAATAGGCAATTATTGCTCTGGTGAAAGCCTGTGTTACAAATTATGCCACAATTAAACTGCGCACAACAGAGCAGAGGCGTCGGAGGGTCGTTATCGGTTAAACGGCATATTAGTATGCAAAACATTGCAAAGAGGAGAACATAAAATGGATATCTTTATACAAACACAGTTTCATTTCTTTACAATCATCGGCATAAAGGGATGTCTGAAGCAGGCACCTGCCGCCTGTGAGCCTCCTTCGCAATACAGATTCGCTGGCAAGGAGGAGCTCAGACCATAGGGAATTCCTACAGGAATTCCGAGGGTAAAGAGTCCAATGCAAATCGTATGACTTCAGCAACAATCTGGCAGCCTGACACTCCCCTTCGGTACATGGACCTTACCCGATCTTCAACCGGGTCATTGGGAAATGGAAAACGCAGCAATCATGCAGAAAATCACAATGAAATTGCTGGGCACTAGGTGGCGCTGTGGAACTTCCAAATTCAAGCCCAACTTGCATTTTTCACATTTTAAGTTGCACACAAAAGCAAAGTCGCTGGATGGACTTCATATAAGCAAGCACTGCCACTACCAATCGTATCGATGTTTGTATGTATTGTAAAGGTTTTCGCAAGCCTCACTGCCACACCGAACTGGTAAAGTATGGGTACTCGCAGACGTGCGTCTTTACCACATACATAACAGGCATAACATGGGTAACAGTGCAGCTTTCCTGAGAGTCACACTGAGCAGAAGGCGACAGGGCAAGGTCTACACATAACCAGAACTGCCGGTGCTTTCATTCTACCCTAACACATTTACTGCAGCACAGCTCAGTCAACAGTCATGCAAGCTTCCCTCTCGCTTTACAGCATACATACAAGGTGAAACTGCAGTAAAGGGTTTCTTCACAGAGGACACGCATGACTGAGAGAACAACAGTTGTGTTTCTCACAGAGAACTGGTACACAGGTATAAACCATCAGTGCAAGCTTCTTTCACACGACGCCAGCATTACCTGTAGCAGGGCAAGCTACACACACTCCCCCATTAAACTGTAAGCCCTGTTTTTTTAACACATGGACGCAGCAGAAGTACAGGCGGTAAAGCGAGTCATTATCATGTTATTTTAAGAAAAAAGTGAGAAGTCAGCACAAGCTTCTTTCACAAACAGAACAGGGCACCCAGCAGCAGTGCAAGCGTCCTTCATTCACATGGGCAGAACGGGTAGAGCGCAGTAGCAGCAGGAGGGCCGGCTTCGTCGCGCCCATAAAAGGAACCACGCAGTCAGCAGAAAGACGCACGCAACACAACGGGCACAAGGAGGAGGCTTTAACGATAAGAAACATGCAAGGAAATAACTAAGAGCGAAAATAACACCTCACTTCCACAATGGCGTAACCCTAAATGATGCCCCACTCTCCCCCCGCAGAATATGACGAGAGGGGCCTCGAGTTTCCTGTACCTCACAACTATTCATTGGTTTTAGACTGAACATCCCCCCGAAGGTTGGCTCCCCTGCACCGCAAGGGCCTGTGTTACGCCCCGACATCTGATAGTATTTGAATAATGACTGGTTTGCGCTGTTTGTTTTTCAAATACTTCTGCATGTGCGGCCTTTTTTAAGAGTCAACGGTAAACTCTTAATCAGCCACAGTATTTCACGCTGTACTCCGCTTAAGTGTCCAGAGGAGTTTATGAATGGCCGATTCTATAACGCTGATATGAAAGCGTTTACCCTCAACACTGCCAATGTGTACCTCAGGGGCACCGGTGCCAGAAAGCTGCTTTGTAAAATGTTAAGTTTCTCTCGGAAACAACAGAAAGCCTCAAATCACGATGCACGTGAATCGGCCATCTAGTGTACTTCTCGGAACATACATTGGGCTAGAAATAAAGAAAGACCTGAGAGGAAATGTAATAGTGCCTTTGCTCCCTGTCGTTGCCTTTAATAGTGACATATGTGAAGAATGCGTTCTACTGCTATAGTGTACATACATAAGTGGATGATATACATTCAAATTCCTACACATACTGGACCGGATTAACAAAGCGATCCAAATGTCTGGATGGGTGGCATACACTTACACACTGCTTAGACTTAACTCGCTTACTTACTGTCAAACTCCCCCGCCCCGATGTATGCGGGTGGCACATACGATTTGCCAAAGTTACTTATGTGACACCAGTTTTCGCGAAACCCTCCGTTCGGGACCGAAATGCATTGGGCCAATCTCTGTAATGATTAACATTTGGATTCAAATGGATGATTATTCACTGATATGATTCACTAAATATCGACTGAAACATCCAACCAAAGTTTGCTGTATCTCATTCTTTCTAAACTTATGAACACTGAGTGTTGAAACCTCACTAACCCCTGTTCCCAGGGGCTTTGAGCTGTGCGCAGGGGGACGTCTCCTACCTTCAGGACACGCTTATTTGGTTATTTGCTTCGACACTCTGGATCAGAGAGTGATACCCCAGCAGCACGCCACAACCTTACAAACTGTTACAATTTTATGTTGTGCGCTTATCCATATCTTGCACAACGGGTTTTGCACAAATTGCAAGCACTCACATGGGTGTGTTGTGGGATTACTCCTGTGTTAAGCGTTCTAACACTAGCTTCTAAAAAGCACCCCCTTGCATCCATCGACGATGCACAGGACAGGTGAGCAGACATCGGGTAAAAGGTAACATCCTAGAGTGCCTCCTGTTGGCGATTGTGAGAGACGCAGGACTGGGGAAGACAGCTGTTTTATCTCCACACGGGATGGCCCCTTTACAGACTCACCCAGCTCTCATGCATTCTGTAATGGAGAAAAAGACACAACGCACACAGTCACACACCAGTTATTAATGTCGGTACAGTGGCACTAGAAACAAGCACAAGCTAATTAAAACAAGTAGCAGGCGGCAGTGAAAGCGATTTTGCGATCGCTATTGTTGGTACTGGGGAGCCAGGGACGAATCTCGGCGTCAGCTCAAAAGCCTGTGATTCTGGGCGAATCCCTTAATCTCCCAATGCCTAGAAATAACATGCACGCGAAAAGAAAAAGTGAAAGTGATCGTGATCATGCGAAAACAAACAAGCCCGGCGGAGTGTGGCGCGCGTGCTTGGGGGCGGGGGAGCGCATTCCAGGCGGGGGAGCGAACCCTTTGAAGTGCTCCCAAAAAGCGGAGTGCATGGCGGCACCAAGCGCGTGATTGTGCACGTGCTAGCAATGCAATCCGCTTTTTGGGAGCACTTTGAAATGCCCTTTTACAATAGTCTCGCTTTGCGATCGCTTACGCGATAGCAAGGCGAGACCTAAAAACGAAATGGGGTATTTTTTTGCCAGCAACTCTCAACCCTTTAGTGTTCCTCAAGGGCCTACCTCTTTTCTCACTCTGTACAAGTCCCACAAGGACCAGCTGGGAGAGGTGGCCGTCTCCGAACATCACAATGCATGAGACAGACCTAACTACAGCAGAATGTGTGCACTATAACGCACGTATTCCATCAGACACATACTGCGCTGCTGAGATGATCCGACATCCTAGGATTATCTTCAGTTCAGTCCAGTTCTTCTGAAGATTAAGTTACAGCTCCGGCAGCAATTTAACGTATGCCATGTACCAAATATTGGCTCGTGCAATGGCTGTTCTATTTACTTATCAACTTAGACCAATTGCTGGGCTTTGCTCAGAAAGGAAGCTTAAGCATGAAGCTATTTGGTTATTTCTACTTTGAGCGGTTAAGCTGTACATCTCAGAGGTAGCCTTTGACGCTGTGGTCAAGGACCTGTCAAGAGTGGACTCGTATCGCTTGCGATTGCTCGATTCTCTCAATTCTTACTTTAGAGCACAGCTTCGAATGCCACCTGTCATGGGGACGCAAGTTTTATCACAACCACAACTGGCTTCTGTTTTAAGACAGCTTATCTTGTCTTCAAAGCAGATCATGCTTATTCTCCTTCCTGTCTCTATCTACGAAAACTATAGTTTCAGTACCTAAAAGAGCATTAAAGGGTAAATTTACTCTGATTCTTCAAAAACACTCACTAAACGAAAACTCTAGGATGAATAAGAAATATGGGAAATGAACTCATTGTGACCCAAGTCGTTATCATCGTTACCTACGTTCAGGCTCCTACTATGGTTTCTTTGTTATCTACATTCAAGATAACTTTCTAATCATGCAACTATACTTTCAGACTGAATATTGGCATGGAAAATACATTTTATTGTAATTTTGATCCTATATCTCTAATCATAATTGCATCTTTACTTTAGATAAATGTTTAATTTCATGAGAAAATGGTCTGATAAGTGAGGGTAATGTTACTTTGCATTAAGCACTTTTTAATAAGTACAGGCTAGATCTGTGCATCTCTCATGTACGTACGCACACACACGCCTATACACACACACGCCCACCCACACACACCCCCAGAAAAAGTAGACACGGTCTTTAAACAAACAAAGTTGAAACAGAGCTGATTAGGTCGATTTCTCAACTGAGAATGACTTCTCTAACTAGAGATTGAGTTGAGCAGAAAATAAATGTAAATATTTACATACACAAGTGCACAGAAAAGTCAGTTAACTCGCACAACAGTAAGTTGCTCACGGACATGTAATGGTGCGTAGTGTTCGTACCCTAAGTATTAGACACAGAATAAATGAAACGACCTCAAGCTTTTCAGTGTAGCCGATTACATTTGTAAGAGAACCCTCAATGGGGAGTGTTCAATAGTTCTATCAGTCTATGATCCATACACTAAACTTAGTAAAACTGGTACAGTTTGGCACCACAACACTTTCCAGGTCTGGATTTCTAGCCTAAAGTAGCAGGATGTCCACACAGGTTTTGACCCGTTTGGGTTAGTGATATGGCTGCCTTCTTCAGGGTGAAATGCTAACGTAGTACATTTTATTTCTGTGAGATAAGTGGCCAAAGTGAGTTATGATTTTACTGGCTCACTTCTAGTCTCCGCCTTCTGACTACGCTTAACTTAATAAAAAACGGTGTGAATATATATATATATACAACCAAATAATAATTTGCAAAGTGGGATTTTAAATGTTAACAGCACTAGGAAATACGAAAAGATCTTATCTGAAAATGGGTGAACGTATTTAGAACCAATACAGTTTAAGAGCAAATATCTAGCCTATGTTATTTCAAAAATGGATTGAAAATCCTCCAGAATGAACTTCCGTTTTACCATTAATTGTGTTCCGGCCCTTAGAAGTCTACTTGCCCCCTTGAGATATGAGTAAGTTACTTTTGGGCATCAGGGAAGAGGCATCACTTTAAAAAACACGGAACGAAAGAAAAGACAGCAACGCCCACTTGGTGCCCCTAGGTAAAGTGGGACCGTCCTCCTCACCCCGCCGCTGACGACTGGACCAGCCCGGTGTCAAATTCCGCTTAGGTAATCGACTGGCAGGCAGGCGCAAACGCTATCAAAAGCCCATTCCCGAAAGAAAGAAAGCTCGTGTCATTTAGCATGTCAGTCACTTGTTGGCTCCGTTGTGTGAAAAGAATCTCTCTGCTGTCCTTGGGGCTTCCCAAGGCAGCTTCCTTCTCGTGGCTGCAGGCATCAGAGTCTGACAGATGACGCAGGGGCGGCTGACATCTCTCCCTGAAATCTGCATGTTGGTATCCAGTGGAGAGCACCGGGGCTTTGGAAGCTAATTAGAGGGCTTTGAGAGCACGCGCGCCTCTTTTATTTCAAGGTAAACATATTTCAGCCTACACAGCGATCCAAGAAACCGTAAACGAGAAACAAGTGAACTGGCTGGCAGCTCTGTGTTTCAATATTTCACTTTATACTGACATTAAATTACTACCAAGGTAAGGGATTGCTAGAAGCATTACAACGCACATCTCAGAGCAGATAAAAGCGGCAGTGTTTCTGAAATGGGAAATATTTAGAAACAGAGAAAACAAAGGGAAAGAGTACACGTTATTCTACCATGGTACGTTTTAAAGTGATGGAGAAACTATATCTATGTTGAGCTCATTATTGTGACTCTACAGAGAAGACGTGGCTGATAGAGGGCCATTTTTGTTCATTTCTTCTTGAAAAAAGGAGCGGTGTACAAGAGACCAACCCGGACTCAGCCCTTCACTGACCGCCAAGTACTTTCCTGAGATGGGTGTTGGGGGGATATGGATTGCAAAAAGCAGTGCCAGAGCTGGGGAGATCAGCTGCTTGGTGTTCCTAGCTTGCCAGTGCCCGCTCTTCGATTCATACGCTGCCCAACAGGGTCAGATTGGGAAGGTGGGCAGTCGGGAGCTGGCCGGTGAGCCGGTGCTGCAGGTTCACCTGTGGGCTGGGTTTTTTAGGGCCTCTGTAAACCGACCCAAGAGACTTACTTTCTCCCCCAGTCCCCGCCAGGCCACTGTAATGTGGCACCAGTATCATGGGCACTCCCGTCCATGCTGTAAATTGAGGCTGGGACCAGGTGTTGCTTTGGCCTTTGGGGTATTCTCACCTCAGCGCCCTGCCTTGTGTGGCCTGCCCTGCCACAAGCAGTGTTATCCCCATCGGGCCATCTCGTTTAGGCCATGGTGGTGTGTGGAGGATGGTAGTATGCAGGGACCTCGCTGGAGGGGGTGGGTGATTTTGTGCCATTGGGCCGTTCTCACCTACGTCCCCCTGAGGGCAGCGGCAGTGTGCTTTTCTTGAGTAAGAGAAGTGGCCTCCCTAGGGGCCAGGTGTTGTTACCTCGGCCCCAGTGGTTTTAAGCCTTGTTGGGGAGAAAGGGTTGCATACAACTGGATATAGAGTTATGGCCAGAGAGGCCGACATTGGAACATGGGTTGAGTCCCAACGTCAGCTCAACATCCTGAAATGAATTGTACAGTGTAAGTGGTGCGCTCATGAACATTGCTCCAATGCCTTTGAGCCAAGTTCACATTATATAAAACTAACATTTTTACAATAAAATGTATTTTCAACGGCTGTAAATGAAAATGTGGATCTCCAAACTGGGAAGGTGCCCCACATGCTGGAAGGTACAGTGGCTCACTGGCCTGGCACTGACATTGTATACAGGTGGGACGCTGGCAATGTCGCTTTCCACAGAGGAGGCATGACAGCAAAAGTGTTTTTCATACGGGGGACAACATGAATGAAATAAACGATGCTTGACACAATCTGGGCATACGGACATGGTGGAGGCATTTCCTTCGCACGCTGTGGAAACTAGAGTGGGAATATAGTGGACAATCTGAACACAGACTTGGCAAGAGTGCTTTACATATTTGTTAGCAACTGGAATTGAATTGAAACTACCTGTATATGGTGCTAACTACCCCTAACGAGGCGCTGAAGTTGGTGAAACTGGCATGACAATGTGCGCTTTGGATACAAAAGCAAGGTGGACAGTGGCATCATGGCAGTATTTTCTACATGGCTGATAACTCTGAGGCCCAAACATACAAAGAGCATCCTGGAAGTAATAAGTCATCAGCATCAGTACTGGCAACGCAAACATCACCCGGGCACAATGAGAATTCAAGGACCGCCTGATCATCACTGTTCACCCGGGACGGCTGCATGATTGACTAAGTAGCTTTGAGGCACATTAGGACAGATCTACAAACAGCACCTTGCACAAATGACAGACATTATGTCCTGCCACAGGACTTTTGGTGGGCATTGTTCATAGTGGGGGGCACTCCATCTGAAAGGCGATGCTAATCTTGTGGTACAGAGAATTGGCTTCTGGTTTTTGGTCAAGCCCACAATTTTCAGCATTACTGGGTTTTGTGGCAGAACATTAAGTACTGGAATGTTTAAGAACTTTCCATTGAGGATTCCTCACTCGCCTATGGTTTTTAGCAGTTACGACTGGGAAATTCTGCTGAAAAAGGACATCATTTGAGCCCATTTTATCAAAAACGTTCTTGGGATTTGAATAAAGGCATCTGACAACTACTCACTTCATGCAATATTTGGTTGTCATTAAATATTTTTCATTTTCATACTTCCTTTTAGTTCTCAGTCCTGCTCTACAAGGAATATAGGACCATAGCTGTGGCTAAATGATTTTAAAATGGCTATGATTGACATACACATCTTACTATCACAACTTAGCAACATCATTTTTAGTAATTATTTATAATTAAACTAATTTATCTTATTCATCTGTTGCAAGGTTAACGTATTATGTGGTATGGCAGGGGTGCCTTACCATGTAATACTATCACAATACATAAAGATGGACCCCGGGTACTCTTTCGGTACACCTTCTCTCAGTCCTGGTAGAGTGGCAAAGAGCAGACAAGCTACTGAGAGGAACATGTGTTAAGCATTTCACATTACAAACAGGGACGATAAGTAATTGACACGACTCAAGAGAAATCCAACACCAATTTATAAAATTGCTCTGATTTTTATATATTTTTAGACACCAAAACGAAATCAATACATACAGTATAACCAGAATTATCAATTTTAAAGCATTAAATGAATCAGTATTTTTCAAGGTGAAAACATTCACGTCAATAGGAAAACACATATATGTAATTGGTTACTTAGAGAGTGAGTTCAACGGAACCCACTCAGAGTAAGGCCGTGTGAGTCCCTAGCACCAGTTCACAGCAGCTAGCACAATTTTACCCGGCTCAAGGGAACGGTTGCAGAGGTGCACTTTAGCTATCGAACCGAGCTGTCAATCAGACTTGACGTGCTGAAAAGGATATCATGACAAAAAGGTACTTACGGGGTGAGTTGAGCAAAACCCTTTGGAACTTAAGCAAGGAGCTGGGCCTGAACCAGGGGTCTCCAGGCAGATCCAATCTACCTCGCTCTGGGGACTCGGGTACAGAGGTGTTCTTGGCTATTTGTGGTGCAGAACTTGATCTGCGGCCAGAGGAACTGGCAGGCGTGCCAAGAGAAGGTGAAAACAGATGCAGGCTCTTTATGATGGAGCCACAGGGGTGGTTGGTCGTTCGTGCAGGTTGTAATCGGACTGACCACCAACAAGCCTTGGTAAGTGCCAGCACTCCGATTGAGAAAATCTTTATCCAGAGGAAAAGGGGAACAATGTAGAAAGCTGAGTTCTGAGAAGCCAACTGCCCAAGGACTTTGAGTGCCACACTAGCTGGCTCAGGGAACAGGACTTCAAGGTCGTGGACTATGCGGTTTGTGCCTGCTGACTACAGGGGACTAGTTCCTCTAACCCAAGGGCGTTCTTGAGAAGTCTGGAATTTGAAGAGTCATTCACCTCCCTTTTTGAACAGGCCTCATGCCTTGGTTGAGTTGAAATCCAGCAGGGGTAGGGTGGCTGCCACAGGCGCAGAGCTTAGCACCTCTCTTTGTGGAGACCTGCCTTGTCGTGAAAACAGGTTTCTTCTTGGTATCGCGTAGAATCTGAGGTTCTGGTGTCTGAGGTAACTTGTAAATCCTGGATTTAATGGGTGTTAGCGGGAATGTGGACTATCTAGTCCTGTGGCTAATCCACTACTGTGGTTGTATGTCACTAAACTAGTCAGAACCTTATTTTAAGGCTAAATTCAAGATGGCCTAAACCATCCTCAGTTGTACACCTCAGTTGCCAGCCCCTGGATGTGTAGTCAGCCTTGTGGAGGTGGACGCCTCCAGCATAGTTAATTTCCCGCCAGCCCGTGAAAAACAGTGCCTGTGGCAGGGGGAGGCTTTGTTCTCGAGTGGGTACAGTTTCTTTGTCCGGTGGCGCCAATGAAGCCTTTGAGGCTTACCACCACACTGGTGTCATCACTAGCCATCATGTGTGGGCGGAGGGGTCACCTCCTGCTCACACAGATCTTTTGCCTTTGACCTCTGGGAGCGGCACACATTACCCAGCATGAGGTCAGGCTTTTCTGTCTTGACGGCAAATCATCAAAAAAGCCCACCAAGGCACGAGAACACTAGGTTAACTTGGTGGACACTATCTAAAGTGCCACCTAGGTACATGCAGGTTAAACCTCGACACCACCGTCGTATTTGGGTTAAAAAGCACGGCGTTTGACACCAAACACAAAAGAAATGGGCTGGGCCATCATGGAGCTGGACATAATGCCCATATGCCAGCCTATGATATCCAATTGACCGCTGGTCACTTGCAGTATAATTACGTTAGAAATGCTACCACAGGGCAATATATGCTTGCACGTTAACTTCCACACATATAATATAATGTATCCTGCCTCCTAGGCTATAGGAGGCCTACCTTATGAGTGACTGACAAACATTAAAAGCAGTGAGGTGACCCTGTCACACATGGTGTGTGCACTGCTGAACTTGAGCAGGCAAGCTGCTCGTGCAGGCTGACATGGCAGGCCTGCAGAATTCAATTTTACTCGGGTCACTCAGGGTGGCACAATAAGTGCTGCAGCCCTGGTACCCCCTTTGCATCCATGCCCTGGGTACTACCGGTACCATATACTAGGGCCTTACAGGGGTGTAAAAGTACTTGCCAATTGTTTGTACCAATTCACATTTACAGTTTGAGGGAAAGAACACTGTTGCTGGGGCAGTTAGCAGGACAAAGCACACTTTCAGATCAGTTACCACAGCATTTAGCAGCAGAAAGTGTGGGGGGGAGGGGTTGACTGTCCAAAAAGGGCACTTTACAACATTATCTCATTTGTCAAGAAAGATACACCGACCTCAACAATGCGTGACAAATCAATTTAGTTGAACAGTTTCAACTTTTAAATGATCAGAAACCAAGTCTATCTACAAAATAAAACTACATAATGTACTGTGTATTCTTTATACCATTAGGACGAACATAATGCGTCCTAAAGGTTCCTGCCCAAGCCCCACCAGCATACGATAGCTCAGAAGAAACATAACAGACTCCGTAATTGTGTATTGGTTTTTGAGGAAGCTGAAGTCTATGAATCTGGTGGAATGATAAACAACTTTGGCCATGGGCTTTGAGCTATTCAGAAATGGGCTTCTCCTATCAAAAGGATCATCACTACAAAACAAAATATTTGGAGATTAAAAAGCTCATAACTGGTATATCATCAACACTCTTGTGGGTCCACATTACCAAATATTCGATGGAGCAACAGCAAGATGGAGCTGGAGACAGTTTCCAAAGTATAGTGCCATGGCTTTGCCCAAACATACCATTATCTACCTGACATGGTCAAATGCATCTCCCATTTTCTCCGGATATAACAAATTCTATTATGCAAACCTATATTTCCTGAGTCTGTCAACTCAAAAGACCTGCAGACCCAAAGACTTGTACATTCCATTGTGTTGCTGTAATGTATAGAGTTCTGTGTTCATATTTGTCCTTTATGTTTTATTATTGAGCTGATCTGGTTTAAATGTTTGGTAGGTTTAACTTGCCATATTCTTGCTTTTGTAGGTTTCGCCTACACACAGCTTTTAGTTGTCTGCTGTTTAAGATCTATTGTGGATTATACCAACACTTACAGTGGTCTTTGTGATCACCCATTGGTTTGTTTTCTTATCAATATCATTTACTTGCTCCCTCTTTAGCGGCTTTCCTTCATTTTTTTTGTCTGTCCCGCCCCGGAGCATATCTTTTTGAAACATTCTTTTAATTTGATGACTTGTGCCCTGGTGCCCTGCCACAGCTTATATTCAGGGAACTACTTTTTTGCATTTTCTTTGAGCACATATGTTTTCTGGCTCGCCCCACTCAAATCCTCCCCACTTTCTCCATAATGCTTTCCAAACCACTCTTCCTCCTTTCCGGTTTTTCTTAGTTATTTTTTACCCCAACCCAGCTCCTTAGTTGCTCACGGAGTTGTAAACCCCGATGCCAAAAATGTAGCCAATACATTTTGAGATGTGGAAAGGGTAACCATTAAAGACGAAGTTCACCCTTCACGTCTTGGGCCATGAATAGATCACCATGCAAAATCCCGGAATGACTTATTTTATGTTTTCCACTGTCACTGTTTTCTAACGTCAACTGTTGAAACATTTGGCAGCTGCTATAATTCTCCCTCTTTTCTATTCTCTGGCAAATTTCAAGTAGAAAAAAGCAAATGGCCCTTGATGTTGAACACAGATGCAAAGGTGGGGGCGGGGGCTCCATATGAAGTAACACAGTAGCACGTGTCTCTTTTCCACCTGAAACATGTCAGAGAATAACAACAGAGAGGGCGGAACAAGGTGGATGCCTGCTTCATCTATTTTTTTCTAAAGTGACAGTGGTTGCATTTATAAAACCAAAATGACTGGATGATTCTGGGTATCTGTATTTGGGGCCATTCAATGTCCATAAAAAAGTCCTGGGTGGGCCTTCCTATTCAATGCTGCTTTGTCTTCCACTAATTTCTCTGATGTCAGAATGCATGTTCCCACTAAATGACATAATTATTAATATTGAAGCGTTTTGATTCCATGAACTGTGCTGGTGAAGAGATGAATGTTAGCTTTTGGCAGCATGGACAGGGCCAGAGCAAGTCAGTGTCAATGTGCATCCATCTGCACGGATGCACACAAACCGCTGACGCACGATGACACGCAGGTGTCAAGGCATTCATTGAAATTTGCCAATCAATAACCGGTGATGAAAATGTCTGCGAACTTGTGTATATAAATAAACAAAACCAACAAAGAAAACAATACATTTTTTATGTAAATAAATAAAAGTGTAGGTAAGAAGAAGTATGCTGCTCAACGTTTGCTACCTGGTTCTACTAAGGTGTTACCGGTAATATTCCCATCAGGTAATTTACTATACGTATCCATTTAGAGAATCGCTTAACCACAAGTCTTCCCGAATCTACATTGATGGGACAGACTAACAAGCCAGTATCCAGACTGGTGTCACTTACAATCCAAAGATTCTAGGCTCGATTCATGAAGATGCCCAGGCAGCCTTGCATTAGGGCTCCCAGAGGGAGAGGGGTGGACCAGGCCAAAAGCACCAATGCCACGCTGCCCTTTCATGGTCACCTACAAGGTTGGGGATGAAACGTTACAGTGACATTACTCCATAGGTTGAAGCAGATTTTAAACTTTTTGGAGCTTAATAAAGAACACTAGGTGGACTCCTGGAAATCCGATTTCCAGAAAAGCTCCAAAGTGCAGAATTAACTTATACAAAATTACAGGTAGGTGGAATTGTATGCGTGTGTAAATAAATGTAAGGCAAATGTGCATTCACAGATAGACGTTGTGCTTTTTTTCCTCCATGAAGAAAATATATTTCTCTGTAAACAGACCCCTCCTTCTGCACTCACATCAAATAACATTTATTCTCTAGTCCCATCCTGGAAATCCACAAGTTCTGTTTTTTGATAGGAGCCCATTTCTGTGTGTTGGGAGGTGGGGAACTGCCTTCAAGGAATATGCGAGTATCCCCAAATTTATGAGTTTGTGGATGTTTATCTACTTTGAAAAAGCGCATACTATAAGGAAGCGCGCCATTAGGAAACGGGACCCCGGAATCCCGGCCATGCCCTCGTGGCTCTTGGCTGAGGGATTGGTCGGTGCAAACGTCTAGAAGTACTTCCGGGGCGAGACTGATGTCACTTCCTGCTGGGGCCGTTAATGAAGGGGGGGGGGGGGGGGGGGAGATGGTGAGGGGCCTATTTAGGGCACATTGCCCAGGCCCTCGTCCTTTCTTCCTTACAGCACCGGCCCCGTGTGCAGTGGACTTCGTCTACTACTTAGGCACACTCATCTCCCACTGAAACACTGTATGCCCCTACTGCACTTTCCTCTCACTTGTGTTATAGATGCCATCATGATGCTGGTGAAGCACACCTCACAGAGGACTAAGACACAAAATGCAACACAACCCCCTCGAAGCGCGTACCGGTGCAACGTATCGCACTAAAAGATTTCAGATTAATTTAGCACTAACCACATTGCCAAAATAGTTAAAATTACAAACCGATTAGCAATGGGGGTATCAGAGCACGTTGCATATCCCCTTGCGTTACAGACTGACACATACCAAGCAAAAATTAAGTGCTTTGCCCCGATCCTAAAATGTTGAGCATCCCTGCTGAACTCAAACACAACACGGGGCCTACACTATATTATCGGTGTGACAATTCCAATTTCCTCACTAGCAACACAGTCAAAATATGACAACAAAAAACCGATTAGCAATGGGAGCACCCATTCCGTTACAGAAGAACACACACAAGGCAGGAATTAAGTGATTTGCCCAGAATTGCAAAATGTTGTGTGTCCCTGCCGAAACTCGAACCCAACCCGTGGTCCTCCACAATAACATCTATGTGACAATTCCGATTTTTTCACTAGCCACACCATCAAAATACTACCACCAACCGATTAGCCATGGGGGTATCAGAGCACTTCGCTTGAGCACCCAGTGCGTTACAGAAGGACACACAAAATGCGGAATCAAGTGATTTGCCCAGAATCACATAATGTTGAGCGTTCCCGCCGAAACTCGAACCCGGTTCATAAGCTTCGCTGACGACCGCTCTAACCTAAGGCCACGTCCTCCGCCCTTCGCACCTTTGCAAATGGCTCCAGCTGCCTACATCCATCTCGAACTGCCTAGTTTTTGATTCCAGCAGACGTTACCACCAATTTGTATAAACACACGTTTTCAGCATATAATTATTCACATTACATCAGGGTTTTCCATCTCCATTCATTCACAATCACAAGATAGAGTTTCAAAAGTAATACTTAAGTAAATTGCAGCATTTTTAGGGAAAACAAGCAGCTGCAAGGAAATCTTGCCGGTTTGTGAAATAAAGTGCACCAGTGCACCGACCTAGGAGGCTGCACTACGGGCAGGCCAGTCACCGTCTGCTGGAGACATCACCGGCACAACTAAAGCTCCAACCTTCATTTATTGAGACATCTGGTCATACCGACACCAGGACACAACCTGCATGTCACATGGCTGAGCTCTGGTCAGCCCACTCATTCCATCACCCTGCCAGTTTTCATAGTGCTACGAATCCACTACCAACGCAGCCAGCAGCAGAAGTGCATGTGTTGTGCTTGCGCGGCCACATACATGTAGGAGACTTTGAGCTTATTTGAGGGGTTCGGACCTAACCACAGAACATATGTTCGTTATGGATTTTGTGGCTAGTAGTTTAATGCATACTGTGCCAACAGAATTACACCCATCCCCCGCTTGCTGAACACAAGCCTCCATAGCTGCGCCAGCTCGGGCCGCTCCGGGTGAAGAGAAAGGCTGATTCGTAGACCAATGTCCCCTTCAGCATAAGTGCCGTTCCCTGCGCCTATTTATTTATTTATTTATGTAGTTTGTAGAGCGCACAGCTACCCCCGAGGGGGTGTCCCGGCGCTAGAACCTGAACCTCCAGGTGAGAAGAAAGGGGCAGGGAGGGAAACAGCAGGATAAGAATCAGAGTCCAGAAAAGAGCCAAGTTTTGAGTCTGGCCCGGAAGATGGATTCAGAAGGACAGAATCTAAGATCGATTGGCAGAGCGTTCCACAATTTTGCCACGATAACACTGAACCCTCTGCCACCCATTCTAGTGAGTCTAAAACGGGGAGAGATCAGAAGGCGTAGGTCATTGGATCTCAGGGATCTGATGGAACGGGATATTGAGACACGTTTTTTCAAGTAGTTGGGTCCGAGGTCGTTGATGGCTCGGTAGGCGAGGGTAAGGATCTTGAACTGGATACGGCTGGCCACCGGTAGCCTACCACCGTGAGATCGCCGAAACTGTGCAAATTCGTGTACAACTCCCCCGGGCGAATACCATACATCCACATCACACCTCCAAGACTCCACTGGGCAATTGCCTCAAACCACAAACAGGAGGGCCAGATTCTCAAACAACGAGGCCAAATGAGTGGACAATTCCCGCCCTGTGAATGCGGGCGTGGCGTGCTTACAGCACAATGGCCCAGCCATAAACAGTCCGATGGGCGACCATCTTGCTCGACATTGGCCTATGCTAGCCAAAAACGGCCAGCAACTATTCACCAAGTAATTGGGCACCAGCATGCGCCGGTTACAGCACGAAAATGCTCCAACCAAGACCCCCGACGCAATCCATCAATCTCTCCGCCTTACAAAAAAAGGGGGGGCTCACCGCCCTCGACCAGTGTCCGATGCAATGCGGCTCCCCCACGCCTATTAGGCCCAACCCTAACCCGGACACACACCATGGAGCACTGTAAGTCAAAGGGCCGGAACTATCGCACTCACTGAATAAGAACGACAAACCAGGCCAACCCACCCCCGCATGGAGCCTCCACCGGGCACTTCACTCTGGCTGGGCGAGTAACACTCAAGCCCATGTGGCTCCCGGTCGTCAGGAGGTGCGACGGATTCCCGCGGTGCACCCCGTGTCCTGATGCTCACTGCCCTGCAAGGTGAGATCAAGAAAGAGAGAGAAGAGAAAGAGAAACTCTGACACCGATCAGGATTCCCTGCCGTCCTCTCCTGTCTGATTCCGACCTATCGCCTCTCGTGTGACTCCTCCGCCGGCGTTGAGATTCACGAAGTCCACTGCACATGGGGCCGGTGCTCTAAGTAAGAGTTTAGCAGTGCACTTGATACACTCTTGTGTAGCTCGTCCATCGGATTGTTTTAGTCTCTAGTTCAGCCAATAAGATATATTTGCTGCTGCTAGCCAGTTCCAGGGCACAAGTCGAGGGTGCACGCTGGTAGATGGCGCCTGCCCATTATTTTCGAAGGGCCGGCTTTAGCACTGGTAGCTCCCTGTGCAACAGTGTTTGTTGGCGCCCCCCACGGGCGCCCCCTACAGACTCCCTCACAACCACCCTTTAACAGTGCCCCCTCAAGTCTCCATAACCACTCTCTCTCAGATGTATTTAATTAGTTATATAGCGCCTCCTATACCAGACAATCAATCATGTGTGTGTAATCAGTGTATAGGAAATGTTGCACAAGCCAGAAGACTACAAGGTGAGTCACATGTCA
The DNA here is from genome assembly GCF_964204655.1 of Triturus cristatus. Taxonomy (NCBI): domain Eukaryota; kingdom Metazoa; phylum Chordata; class Amphibia; order Caudata; family Salamandridae; genus Triturus; species Triturus cristatus. The sequence goes on from NC_140582.1 coordinate 506,339,923, forward strand.
TCCATACTGGTAGACAGTATAGTTCAAGAGTCTGGAGACGCACAGATTCAGAATTTAAAAAAGAACCCCATGGTTGGGGGTTACATTTATTAACTTTTGTTTTTTACCAAAATGAACCCTTTTTGAAACATTAGAATAATGAAAGACCTAGGAAAAAATCATAATTCTCTAATCTATACCTTGAAGTTTGCATGCAGCTCTTTGATTACAGTTAGTAGCTCACTGTTTCATGTTAGGGTTTTAGCATCTACACTGCTAGTAACAAAGAGATCTCTCTGACAAAAGCACTGACCTATTTAAACTATATGCACTTTGTGATCTACATGGTTCTTTGCAGCAGGCATCTTAACCCTATGTGCTACCACAAAATGAGTTAATACTTCCACTAGACAAAACTCCTTCTCTTTTCAGGAAGAACATTAATCACCGGAGTTATCTTGTCATGTTTATTGTTGTATGTAAATTGCCGCATGCCAGCAATGCAGCAGCAGGTGCTTTTAAAACCATGATGTACTTCCAAACATGGCGCCCCCTCAAAGAGTCAGCACATGGTGCGGTGGCACCGGTCGCACCACCCTAGAGCCGGCCCTGTGTCCACCCGGCCAAGAGGGGGGGTGCCACAGAAATAGGCTGAACGTACTTGCCCTGGTGTAAGTATCGGACACTGGGACACTTTCAGCAACACCTGCAATTTTTCTGTTCTTGTTCTGAGCAGCAATGTCAGCCGGGGAAGAGGCTTAGATGATTCCAGCTGCACACGTAACATAAGCTGAAATTAAGGGGCCATCAGGCCTCCATTCAAGCAGCGGTTCAGATGGCTAGGTTCCCAACACCTCTTCGGTGGATTGCAGTCCGGGCCTATCACAGTTGGTAGGAGCCTCACTCTGCGAGCGCGCTCAGAAGTCATGACCAAAAGTGCTTAAGGCTTAAAGGGCCTTTTCGTGTCTGCGGGGGATGAAAGCCCCCCCCGCCCCTTTTTCACTGGAGGCCCACTTGGGGCGGCTTGCAATTATTGGGATCACAAAGCGGGCTTGTATCTTACGCGAGAGCGCAATGGACGGTGATCGTTTTCTTTGCCAAGCTTAGGGGATACAGAATGAGGGACATTCCTTCTTGGGGAATTAGGCCTTTAGCAGGATACATGTTGGGTGACCTCCACTTAGGGGGCAGTTCTCCAACGAACTTACAGTATTTCCCGCAGCAGGTGCAGGGGCATTTTAGGGGGCCCTCAGAGGGAGCAATCTGGTAGGGGCATCGCGACTCTGTGCACTGGAGAGGTCTACAGTTCCTGGACACTGGGTTTTATGCAGACAGGCTCACTCCCTGGGGGAGGTTCTAACCAGATCCTACTGAGAAGGTGTGAGAAGTTGGCCTGGCATATGCTGTCCACTAGTTATAGGGGACACCTTGCACCAGTCCAATTCGACTCTTATGATGATAGGTTAAAAGACAACCTTTAAAGAAAGCTATCCTAATGGTAGCTGTGGAGAGCAGCCTTCAGGTTAAGTCTTGAAGGAGTGTTAAGCTTATTGTTTTACCATAGATAACCTCTTGAATAACCAAATGAAAGAGTAGTTCACACAGGTATATATATAAAATATATGTGTTTATTCTAAGAAGAATCCCACTAGTCTCTTTATGAGGCTGGAGGTAAAGATACAATTCAAACAAGCATTGATAGTTAGAATAAATAGCACTGGAATCATAAGGCCCCGGGGGGGACCAAACCATATATCAAAAAAGTGGTATAAGAACCACGAAAATTCTACAAACAATGCCTAGGGCATTTAGGGTCGCTGGCCCCTTGTGAAACCACCCAAGGTAGTGAGGAAGGGGACCCACGGGAGACGCGTGCAGTGGTAGAAGCTACTGTCGGGATCTCTATTAAAGCCTATGGAGAATGTCGCGGTTGAATTTTACAAGATTAAAAACACTTCTAGCAGGAGTTCAAGTTCAAGAGTTTAGAGTTAAGCTTTTGAAGGGCCCACACCCACGAGAGTACCGGGGTACCACTGTTACCTGCCCCAGGGAAGCCGGGTGCATAGGTTGTTTTCGATGTCGGGTCGCGGGCTGATTTTCAATGGCAAAACGTGAAGAACTGCTGCTAGCAAGAAGCGTTGTTGATGTCGTGAAGATTGAAGATGTAGATATTGAAGAGAAGGACCTGAAAGCAGAGGGGACAGAGTCTGGGTCACGGCACAGTGACCAGGGGGCTCAGGAGAAAGAGCCCTTCAATGTCGGGTGCTTCCAGGTGGAAGATGGGTAGCTTGGATCGTCAGCCACGGGGTCCAGGAGGCTTCAAGGAAGGCCAGCTTCTGGAGGGCGACTGTCCCACGAAGGATGAGGGTCGCTGAGGTGTTAGTGTCCGAATCGGATCCACTAAACCTTGGCAACCGCAACCCACGCAAGAATCACAAAACAGCTACTGGTGCAGACCCACATGGTCTGAGCGAGGTCTCCAGCGAGGAGACTGAAGAGCAGGTCTGGAGCAACCAGGGGAACTCTTGGAAGTGAAGATTGACCTCCGCCAGGGCCCACCAGTCGAGAGACAAGGGACCGCGGGAGGCAGCAATTTGGCGTGCGTAAAGATGTGCCCATGGGTCGCCGGAGCGGGCTAGGGCGTCGATCTTTGGCACAGATGATGCTGAGAGGTTGGCTCAATAATGGGCCAAAGCACAACTTTCCCACTCGTCGGGTTCGTGTGCTGTGCAAGAGGTGGCCGGTGGCCTGGGGTATTGGGGATCTTGGCACCCACGGGGTCCAGGGTGCTGAGCTTTGCTGTGCACACTCACTGGCCTCTGGGATGCTTGAAAACCCACCTCAAGGTAGGTAAGAGTCGTTGATGTCCGTAAGAGCAGCGAAGTTCCAACCGGGTCACTTGCAGTGTTTCAGGTGCCTGCCAAGCAGGGGGGTAACTCCTTTACCCCAAGGGAGATTTCTTCATTCCGCTGTGCGGCAGCAAGTCGAAGTTCAAGTCTGTAAAGTCCAAGAATAATCTGAGGCTCTGGGGACCCTGTATTCACCTTAATCCAAAGATTAGGGGAGTGTCCAGATCAGAGCCCACCAATGAGAGTTCAGGCGGGAAAGGGTGGCTACACCCTCTCCCCTTTGTGTGGTTTCCTGCCTGGGCAGAGGACAGGATGCCCCTGAACCAGTTTGAGGTGGTGTATGCAGAAGTAGGCACTGGAGAAGCCTACGTGCAAGTCTGAAAGACATCCTATGGTGCACCCACCCAGTTCCAATCCACATAGTCTGTCTGGGGAGGTGGGAGCACCTCCCTGCAACAAGATTCCTATTGTCCAGCTGCCGTGGCTGGAGTTCTGACCAGCAACAGGCAGCCAGAGTCTTGTGGGTGGCGGGTAGCATCCATTTTGTACTACGTGTGCACTTTTAAATTGGTGTCTAATATCTGCCGCTTTTACCATATCGCCCCTCTAGCAGGGTGGAATCATGCCCTCACTCCCATGGTTGGATTGGGGGTATGATTCCTACATGTTTGACACCAAACACAACATGGTTCTGTGCAGCCACTCTCAAGTTATCACGCTATCGCGATTACTTATAATGCGGTCAAGAGTATATGGTATGGCTACACTACAAACAACCTAGCACTAGTTTTAATGAAGGTTGCAGAGGGGCCCTACTCAGGTAGGGGTTCCCCCTCACATATATCTCAGCACCCTGCCTTGTAGGATTAGCAAGGCCTGCCTTCGGGGTGACCTATGAGGACATATGTGTTGTATTAAGTGGGACACAGGATACCTATATCCCTGTTAGGGGTGCAAGCACCACCTTAACCCAGACTACAGTAGTGGTCTGGTGGTGTCAGTTTGTATGGCTGTCCCAGGGGTGGCACAATTAGTGCTGCAGCCCCTGGTAGGCCTCTGAGTGGCCCATGCCCTGGGTACCTAGGGTACCATCTACAAGGGGCTGATAGGGTGTCCTCAGTATCCAATTGGGATATACCTAGGGTACTCACATCAGTTTTTAGAGAGGAAGCAGATAGGCTGGGGTCCTGGATAGCAGGATCCCAGCCAGATTAGTCAAAAACCATTCAAATACCAGGCAAAAAGTTGGGGGCAATCATATAGTCAGATTCCACCTTCCTACAGAAGGGGACGGTAGTGGAGCGAGAATCGGCATAAAAGAGATGGAGTAGGCCGGTTGATGCTCATGGGGGCATACATGTCCATCCGTCCTCAGGTGCAAACTCTTGCATAGTTTGTGCATAGCATATTTTGGACTACCTATCGCAGCTGGGGGTTTGATCAAGTCGGTTACTCAAATTAGAATTGGGGCTGCAGTAATGCGCAGCGAGCCAGATATTTCACCAGACGAGATTAAGGTAGAATGTCTTCCAAAGTTGTGTGGGTGCTGGGTCACTTGCCCGTACGATGGGCCACTCATTGCTCGTTTGCAGCAGCGGCGTGAGTTGAAGCTGGGGGCTTTGAGAGTGTCTCCCTTTAATGTGATGGATGCTGGGGACCTTCAGATCGCACACATTTGCAGCTGGTGGAAGACTCCATGTGCCATGGGGGACTGCAGTTCCCAGAGTTGGTTATCCTACATTTAGGAGGTAATGATCTGTTTGGGCTGGGACACAGGGCCGCGAGGGAGGCTCTGTTGTCTGGATTCACCCAATTGGGATAGGACGTTTCAAAGATAACGTGGTCTCGTAGTGCCATGGCGAACGTGGGGGCCAGGACTACCGTCAAGTGCCTTTTAATGTTTCGGCCAAGTGCCTTGAAGGCCAGAATGGCTTAGCAGTGCCCGTGGCAGGGGCCTGCTTGGTAACGCGCCCACAAATTAGACATGGGGATCGTATGGACATGGGGGTCGTATGGTTCACTGCAATGGTGGGCACATGTCTACCTGGGACTCAGACTGGTGGATCCGGGGCATTTGAGTCTGACATGGCTATGGGCCTGTGGATCGATGGAACTTGGTGGTTCAGAAGTTGTCTGGTGGTGGGGAGGGGAAGGACCGGGTGGCCCTGTTCGCCCTTGTGGCGGTAAGGAGGCCACATAAATTGCCTTACATTGTTAAGGGGAGTCCTCCGGCCTACTCCCTAGGCTAGCACTGAGGGGGAGATATGGTAAGCTCACCCCAGAGGGAATGGAGACACCAGCTGGGGGCAAGGGCGCCAGCTTACATACTATGGCAAAGGGCACCAGCCCCTGGTTATACCCTACGAGCCCCGGTGGGCAGCCTGGTGGTGGAGGGGTGGGCCCCTAGGGTGGCGGACAAGGACCAGATGGCAGGGGATCTCACCTCTCAAGGTTGCGCCTTGCGTGGTTCTCAGTTGGGGGTGCGAGTCAGAAAGCCCCTTAGTGCTGGAGCGATAGAGAACATTCTTTGTGGATAAATTAAGTTCTGTCATTTCTGCTGTTAGATTATGATGTTATGATCAACATAAATGTAAATATCGTACAGTGATCGAATTTGAAAAATCTATGTGGTATGAAATTTGAATCTTATTGTTTATATATTGTCATGTTTATATGTGATGGTTTATAATAAAAATGACCTCTTTTACCCACAGCTCTGGTCGTCAAGTCTTGATTTGTGGGTTCTGATGGGGGCTGGTCCGGGAACAACCTGGGTTCGGGTCCTATTGTAGGGTCGCCCCTTTGAAAGGGCCATAAGCCCCGTCCTGACCTTATATTTGCAAATTCTGCAACTCTGCCATGATGGCAGAATTGTGGCTTTTTATGTACATTTTTCCGAATGTAAAATTCCACAATCTTGATTCTGTGCATCTTGATTTATTGTTTGGGGGTTTTCAAAATGTCTTTTGTGCATCTTTAGAAGTCTGAGAGTTTGGATAATCAAGGGCCTCCATGCAGGACTCTTAATAAATTCTTGCTCGATTAACTTAAATTCGTGTGCAAGTTGTGTGTTACTCATATTGTCATTATTTTATATATGGCCCTCTTCTTTACTTGCATACAGAGCGCATAACGGCAAATCGCTGACTTACCTAGAAAAATTAGCAATCCTAGGGATGAACTGGAAATAATAACCTGTCCGCACCGTGTGATTATTTAATATAAACGATACCAAACAATGGTAACAGCATAGTTTTTTTGGTTTTTTTTGCTTCTGTTCAGCTGAGTCCAGAGGAAGACCCAACCAAGAACCTTTGAGCATTGAAACAACAGTCAGTTCTAGAAGTGTCTTGAGTCACTTGCCTGATCACTCGAAATGTGTAAGGAATGTAAACTGTCCACTTGGTTTTAGCCCAATACAGCTATGTGATTTGTGTAAAACAACATGTTTATATTTTATCCAACTGCTTTGGTGAACAATATAAAAACACTGTTGTTCCCTCTCTTTTTAGGGTTGTTTTATTAACCTTTATATAAACATAAATGATATCACTACTTATGGAGCTGCTTGTGTGATATATTTTAATGTTGTGTCTTAGATTTGCGTTCATTAGTATTAGATTCTATGGACGCTAATAAGAATGAAAATCAAATTGAAATTATAGATTGTCCTAGGTGAACTACTCTTCATTATCACTTACATTTCAAAACACACACAAACACAACACAATAAAATACAACACCTGCTTGGTTCTGCGTGTTTTGCAGACACAAGAAACAATGAGACATTTAAGTAACCTCAGTTCACACTAATAGCAAAAGCCACAACTTAGAAAAGAAGTATTCTGCAGCTACTTACTTTATTGACTGGCATAAAACAATGCAGTAGACAGGGCAGTTGTGCATTGATGCTTGTGCCAAGATAAGACAATAACAAAAACATGGAAACATGCATTTCCTAATTTGTCTTGAAATATTACTGAAAAGCACAATAAGGCAGGTCTCTCCGTTCAACGGACTGGAGTTACAGCCCATCTACCAGGAAATCAGCACGACTAATACTACCTCCCTTTTAGTCTAGTCACATCTGTTAAGGATAATCTTTCTGCAATTTTGCAAAAGCTGCTAAATGATGAAATAAACTAGACGAGCCTCCCTCCCTCCACTTCTCATCCCCTCCTTCTAATAATTTCCACTGGGGTTTCAGCAGCCTTTTCCCCCTCTGTGAGGTCTACACGTGCAATTGATTTTTTTTTCAAATGGTACAAACAGAAATGAAATTGTTAGTAAAGGAAATTGTATTTTGGTAGGCCTCAGCGGGCCCGCCAGGATACAAGGAGAGCGCCGCCTGCCTACTTTCTCCTTCGTACGCATAATCATTGCGTAGAGCGCAGAGAAGGTAAAGAGCTTGGGATAAAGAAGCGGCGCGCGCCTTATTAGCGCTCGCCTGGGCGCGCCGGGCCCTTTGTTCCACTGACAGCGCGAGCAAGAGGCTCTTCTGCGGCTGCGCACAGCGCCGGTCAGGAGACGGGCCTGCTTAGGAGCTCCGCGTATGCATTGACAAAGTCCATGGTCTATGGCACTACACTCCCTGGAGGGTCGTGCCGCTGACGGCTGTTCTGCTATATAGATCTGCACCCGGATTCATGCAAACAACTGTACTAAATAATGCAACAAATTACACCCACTGCACCCAGTGCAAGCCCGTGTCCTGGGGTAGTGTTGGCCAGGCGATGTGTATTTTTGACAGTTTCTCCCCGCATTGCTAATAATGACAGCATTTACTTACGGAAGCACATAATGAAACTATACCTAAGAAACAGCGGCTGACAATTATGAAAAAACATAAACATGGTGCAAAACACAGCTAGACGAGCAATCTATGTATTTTTAATATGCTGGTGAAACACTTACATGAAATGAACAAACTCGTCCATTCCACCGTCTTCATTTCCCCAGAGCCATGACAAGGCGCGTTATTGCCATGACACAACGGAAGGGATGAAATAATTCTTTTTAAAGCTGAATTGTATAGTAAAAACCAGTACCATAAAAATATGTATGGATGTGAGACCTAACATCTAGCTTCGTTTCCGCGGACACTGAGTAAACGGAGGCAAAATGTGTTTTGTTTCTGCATTTATTCCCAGAGGTTCACAAAGTGTTGACAAATCACCTTACGGCCATTTAATGCTCCTGGAACGCAGACCGACTTTTGAGAAGCAATACAACTTTGCGAATTATACAAAAATTAATAATTCTTTAAATATTAGTGTCAAATGTCAAAGCATTGCCACTTATTTCCGAACAATAAAAGGCTACCGGGTCGAACGGGAACAGAAAATAGACCCGGGCACCAAAATAAAAGTGACACTCATTTGCAAATTAAATATAAAGAAAAAGTGGCACAGATCTGCAAATTGGGGCCACTTTGAACTTGTAAAGACGCACTGTAGAGGTGCATTCATGTGTGCTTGTTGCAGGCGATGTCTGTGGTAATATCTGGGAAATCAACCATGAAAACCGTCCCACAAGCCCATGAAGACACACAAACAGCCAAAAACACTGGCCCACAGACTGACTTTTCAAACCAGTCCTTCGGGCACTGCCTGACTGCCATGTAGACTAGGCCGGCCCTGGAAGGCTAAATCATGTGGCTGCTTCTGCTAGATTGTTGCGAGACATCTGCTTCACAGATCAAGTCTGCAGGTTCTTCCTCAGGCTCTCATTTCTGAGGAGATCTGAGCACAGAAGGCTTTTGATGAACGGGAGAACAGGTCTTCAAACCATCGTTGGAGACCGGCCGCGGGTGTGCAGGCACTGTGAATACCAACACTTCAGAACCATCACACATCCTTCCCTTCTGCTGCCTGCAGAGGGCTATGTAAAAGCATCAAACACACACAATTGGTCAACTAAAAGATGAATCCCCTTAGGGTTTTCTAAAGTGTAAGGATTGCCATGAAATGCTAATTATGGGGTCTTAATTCGGGTCCAGTGTAATTGACACTTCGGTCACGTTGTGCACCAATACATATCTAGATAATACTACGAGGGGTGGGTCACATGTTCCCTTCTGGAGAACTTCAGATCATCACGTTTACAAACACTGAAATTCTAGGCACAACTAGAAGACAGGGTTAATGAACTACGTGAGAAATTCGCATACTGACGTGAAGAATAAACTGAGCACATATTTTACTCCTGAACAGTTCCCCTAAAGAACCCATCGATCATTAGAAAGGGGGCAACCACTATACACACAATGTAAGAATGCATATTAAAAAGGAGATCATATCCTTTGTGTAACGTACGGACGACCCCAAGCTCCTATTTTTCGTTATCTTTCTCAGCACATCGTTTGGTTTAAGATTGTTGGCTCTCTACATTGTGCCAAAGATCATTTGGTGGGAGGTAACACTGGCAGGCAAGGCTGGCTTGAGATTCCACGGTTTTCTTCTTGTTTGTCGGTGAACATCCATGACAACTTAAAAAATTTCAAAATGCATCCTGAGGAAAAAAGGAGACCAGATATTTTAATAATATCATTAACTGCACTGATTTTCTAAACAAATAACCCCATTATCATTTTTTTCAATTTTACGCTTATGTGGTCAAAGAAAGGACGCAGATGACAAGTCAGTCGCTTTACCAACTTACATCAATGTCTCCAGCACACTCATATTTACAGTAAACATGCAGAGACTTACTGCCAAATAGCTAATTTGGACGGGGGACGATGGAAAAAACTTTTTTTTTTTTAGAGGCCGGTGAGGGCTCATATTGATGGATGGGGCAAATTAAAGTCCACTTGTGGATTACAACTAAGTGGGTTTCAGTCAGTCTGTGACAGCAGAAGACTGGATGTTGTCTTATGAGGGCTGCCACAGACAGGTTGTATGCGCTCATTCACCCAAGTACATGCAGACTTCACCTGTATACGGTTCATGCATAGGATTGACCTGCTGCCGTTTTACCTAGCTGACTGTCAGAAGAAGGGTCAACCATGCCGATAAGTCATGCTCAATGCTAAAAAGCAGGTGTTCCCATACTCTTCAGCAGTTTTCTCGACCTTCTAGATTCAATAACCACTGTATGCTTTTACCATTGCAGACGTCATATCCAAGGAAGCGTTACCTAGAATGAAGTTGTTGGTAATCATCAAGATAAAGGAACCTGTCAAGCAACAGCTGAAGGAGGAACAAGTCCTTAAGAGTGAAGGTTTTTGAAGAAACCCTTAGAAACGGCACAAATATGATAGTCAATGCTGGGCAGGCCTCCTAGGAAGCACCTGACAGTGCCTACTGGTGCCCGGGATGACCATACCAATCCACCAAACTGAAACAAGCAGGCATTATCTCATTTACACAACCAGATAACCTGTTCTGTTGCTTTCTCTAATACGGGTCCTTTGACCAACTTAGAGTGCAAATGGGGTTCCTTGATAGACTAGGGGTGAAATGTTGTGTCAATGTTAGCTGAGGGTGCAATTTTCTGACAGCCTGTAATCCACCTGCTGCATGTGTAGTGCTCAGATGCCTTAACCTGGGTTAGATTAGCTCCAAGCAAATGAACAATAATGATGACTGATCATGCTCACTTCACTTATCCACAATCTATCCATTGATATCGCCTGATAACTAGTGTGGTTTAAATGATGATTCTGACTGAATGGCAATGATTCAATGTAAATGGTCGTGGTCGATACCAATGCACCATAAAGGAGGGAATGCCCTTGGGGTTCCAGAGTTCATCGCTGTGGTGTTCAAAAGCCTGCATACATCGTACTGTCTACGTTCCAGCTCAAATTGAACATAAACCAAGATAATTTTGGGAAGAAGCAACAGTTTTTTTTGTTTCTTTTTGCAGAGTTTTATATAGCGAGAACTTGACCCGAATCCGAATCGGGTATCAGAGCGCTTTACATAGCACCAGTTACTTTACATGAGGACACACATTCATTTTTTGTTAGGCACGGGGAGATTAAGTGATTTGTCCAGAATCACAGGATGTTCAGCGTCATTACCGAGACTCGAACCCAGTTCCCCAGGTCCGAGGTCGAGCGCCCTAGCCGTTAGGCCAACTCCTCTTCCCAGTTGGGCCACTGAGCATGTTTCGCAGCTATGGTCCTAGGAAAGAGGCTATGCCACTACAAAACTGCAATGATGGAACAGAGAAGTGTTGGTTTTTAGCTTGTGTTGAGTCAGCTGAAACATCTACAACAGGGGTGTCCAACCTTTTGAGTAATAAGAGCTACTTTGTTAAACGAAAATCATCATGAGCTACTAATATTTTTAGTGTTGTAATAGTGATCACATCAGACAAGATTACATTAGAGCCAACTATGTGCAAAATTACCAGCAGTGATCACAGCAGTAAATCAGGAGGGTTACCAGCAGTAATGTAAAAATGCTTTGTCGATTTGGCATGCTTTAACGTCACCTACCAAAACCTAACTTTGATTTACATTTACAATGTAACTTTCATTATGGCCCCACCCGTTTTTTCAGTGATGGCAACACAAACGTTTCAGTTATTCTGAATTTTACCTGTGCAGTGCAGATATTTAAATTGGGGAAATAATGTGTGTTAGCCAAACTAAAATGTGTCTCTTTCTCCAATATAGTAAAAACAAACAAAAAAAAAAGCACCATAGGATCATGGTGAGATGCCCAATTTCCTTCAGATGGAACGTCACGTTCTGCAACGGCCACTCGTTCCAAAGTGTCTCGCGCAGCTTTCATTCGCACCCGAGGATGACGCAGCGAGAGGCCGCGGAACTGGCAGAGCTCTGCTCGGGCTTGTGTCCTAGTCTTCTCTGCGCCACGGCTGGTCTCTTCTAAGGGATACAGGTACATCTACCGAGTTCTGGAAGAATTGCAGCAAATTTAGCCCCCAACCAATAATCACACTGGCTATGGTGGTGGGGGACAGCGGGAGAGTGAGAGGTTCACATTGGGTGAGATGGCGCTTCAGAGCACAGACTGAAAGAGTATGGAAATGGGCAGGCAAGTGAACAAAACTAAAATTAGCATAGGCGAAGATATCAGTGGCGCAGCTCATTAAGTGGCAACAGGGCATAGGACTTTGAGGCACCCCTGCACCACGACCGACCGTCTTTTGCTACCCAACCAGCGGCAAAGGCACATTTTCTGTGCTAGCGTTAAGGCCTATGGTACCCTTTCAGTGCCACTGAAGGTAACGGAATAAAGGAATTCAAGCATAGGGTGGCAAGAGTGCATACAGGAGGGCGGTTCACGGCGGTTTCCGATGCGCCATGCTACGGAAGACAACAATTATAGTAAACACCATCTATTCATCGGAGCACAGTACGCAGACTATATTAAAGGATGTGGTGACAAGATTACCATTTTTATTCCTTTTAAAATTGTCAAGTGACTGTCAAAAAAAGTGCATTGCTAGAGGCTCAAGCCCACGGATATCCCAACTAGTGCATCAAAACTATAGCCTATTTGCCCAACAAGGCCATCAAGGAACATAGTGCAGAATATGTGGGGGGCGGGGGAGGGGGCAGAGAGGTCAATTAACCTACACTGGAACACAAAACCTCCTTTGCCTGATGACTGCTCAACCCCACAGAAGGTTATTCTTTATAGTCATTTAGGTTTGCATTTATGCAAGCCATTGTGACGTCGGGCTCAATTTATATGTTGGCGGGACAGTATGGACATCCCTCCCTGCCAACATAGTGGTCCGCCTGCCAGATTTATATGCAGGCAGACCTTAAGTTTAACCACAGCGAAGACTACTCCGGCTCCTCCATGGCCAAACTTCTCCGACGGCACTTCTGAGAAAGGGCCCTAAGAGACTGACCCGTCATTCCGCCCACCTAATTTAGATGGGCAGAATGACAGGTCAGTTTTCACTTCCCATCACTGCCAGGAAACCCTGGAGGTAAGGGGCAGTGAAAACTGCCAAATGCTCCACTCAATATGGAAAAGAACTCCCATGGCAAGGGGAGCTTTGCAAATTTTATTTTCAAAAAGAAAATCCAGTTTCGGCATTTTCTTTATGAGAGAGAAAAAATAACAGTTTGGTACAGGGCTCCATACTGCTGACGGAGCCTTGTACCAAACATAAAAATGCATTGACAATAACCGCTGTGACGGCAGTTCCTGGCAGTGCTTTATATATAACCGCCAGCTTGGCAGTGATTTATAAATCTGGCAGATGCTCCCTCCACCAAGGCGACCGAGTAATTTAATCTGTTGCCCTGGCAGAGCAACGGGCCATCCGCCCAAACATAAATCAAGGTCTTTGTTATCCAGAGAGCACAAGGTCTTTGTTATCCAGAGAGCACAGGTTGCAGGTAAACCTTTCTTTTAGTTGCACGTAAATTGAATACAGACCCAATACAGTCAAATAGATTACTGTTTTGCCACATTTGTGCCTGCATTTAAGGCTGAATGCCCACACAACGCCAATCACTCCAAATTTTCACCCAGATGTATAACATCCACAGTTACTGCCATGGAACTTTGGGTTGTGACCACCATCCACAGATCTGGTCACCCTCTCCAGACCTTTCAGTATAGCCAGAAGATGGTGCAGCAGTCGCATCAGTCATTTGACCCAGTTACCCACCCTCAAAATAAAGAATTTCACCCCTTCAGCAAGTCAATGATTAGACCTTGAAGATGGTCACCTGGGTCACTGTTCTCCCATTTAGAGTCACACCCAACAAAATGAGTATGAGTAAAACATGACTTAATAACAAGTCCTAAAGTAAGTCATGCCTTAACTCTCCACTGAACTATTTTCAGCAAATATATTTGCAATATGGCAAAGATAGAGGATGCATTCACAAGGGTAATCTCCAGGCTTAAAATGAGAATGAGATGTTGGGATAAAGGGTTGTACTGTTGGCCTGTGATTTTCTTTATCCGCATACGTTATTAACAGCGCCATGTCAATATTTGAATGTCTATTTGAAAGTGTACTGGGCCCTTCGGGCCACATCATGGCCGAAAACCTAATGAATTATGTTGAGGAAGAAAAAGAACGATATTGACATTGACAATTTCAGGATCTTCTGCCTCCTATTAACCCTGTAAGGGTGTTCATTCAGGCCTGCTTCCCATTTCAGTCATGCTCCTCTTGAGTCTGCTTTGGTAGCACTCCTGCATGTACTTGCTTTTCAAACATTCTTCACTGGCTGCCTTGTTTCCTGTGGGAGGCACTGACGGCACTGTAAAGTTTCACAAAAATGTAGGAAGGGTCTAACACAAACAACCAGAGAGCCAATAAACAGAGTCCTTACAAGAAGAGACATTTCTTAATATAGCGAACAGATTTAGCTGTAAAGATCAGACTTAGAAATGAATATCTTTTTGCTGCTGGGCCTTGATTTTTGATTCCGGGTTTTGAGGTTCCCACATCACTACCTTAAAGCCTTCATTATAATGGTACTGAAAAGTGCATCAAGAGCCTGAAGTTTTCTGACCAATACATTGCACATGCCAGTGGCGTAACGATATTTGAGGAGGTCCCCCCAGCAAGGTACGTGGAGGGGCCCCCTTCGGACTCTTATCAGGAGCTCCCTGGCCGAATTGCAGTGCTGAGGGGGCCCCCTGGAGCTTGTGGCCCCCCCGCAGTGCGGGGGATGCGGGGGCCGGTGTTACGCCCCTGGCACATGCAAAACCAGCTTTTCTTAACCGTTTTTCTTCTGTGGAGCCCCATTGAATCATTACTGTAAACCGAGAACCCAAACTGACTCATTATTGGAAGGCGGGGACCCCCATCCTAAGCCATTTCTATGGTTTGAACCTGAAAACAACACAAAAGAATAAAAAAACCTTGTATACACCAAACAAATAGTCAAATGAGGAAGTTACTTACCTTCGGTAATGCATTATCTGGTAGAGACAATATCTAGCTGCAGATTCCTTACCTTTGAATTTCCTGTGTGTCAGATTGGATCTGGAAACTTTTCCGTTAGCAGTACCCCTGCGCATTGTCAGGTGGCTCTGTCCAGCTCCGCGTGACGTTGCCAGTGCCGATTGGGACGTTGTGGTCACCTATATAGGTGCCACCCAGGTGCATGTCAACGGTTCCTTTTCCCACGCCAGAAGTGCAGAGCCATGAAGTGAACTAACTATTGTGTATCAAAACTAGAGCCCTGTAAAGAGGAACAACCCAAGCCCTATAAACGAGTCCACAGAGCGGGTAGGCATGGGTGGGTCTGCAAGGAATCTGCAACTAGATATTGTCTCTACCAGATAATGCATTACCGAAGCTAAGTAACTACATCTGATAGAGACTTCTAGCTGCAGATTCCTTACCTTTGATTAGAAAGCCAAGCCATACTTCCTGGCCTTGGGCTGTGACAGATTTACTAGACTAAAATCTCTTACAGGACCGAACGGGCGAAATGTCCATCTCTATGGACCTGACTGTCCAGGCAGTAGTGTTTCGCAAATGTGTGTAGTAAAGCCCACGTTGCAGCCTGGCAGATGTCCAGGACTGGCACTCCACAAGTCAATGCCATGATCGCAGGCTTCCCCCTCGGTGGAATGGGTTCGTAAGCCCTCAGGAGGCTGTTTCCTATCCAGGGTGTAGCAGATTTTAATGCCGATAATGGCCTCGAAATAGTTAGTTTCTGCTCTGCCCAACTTTTATTAGCTCCCACACAACCCACAAAGAGTTGGTTGTCCACCCGGGACTCTTTTGTGCGGTCAAGGTAAAATGACAACACTCTTTTTGGGTCCAAACGGTGGGGACTGTCCTCTTCTTTAAGAGATGCGGAGGAGCAAAAAAGGTAGGTAGTGTGATCGACTGACCTAAATGGAATCAGGTCACCACTTTAGGTAGAAATGAGGCATGGGTGCAAAGCACTACCTTATCAAGGAATGTCATAAGGTAGGGAGGCTTGGATCACAAAGCCTGCAGCTCGCTCACCCTCCGGGCAGATGTTATCGCCACTAGAAAGGCTGTCTTGATGGTAAGTAGCTGAAGGGAACAATAGTGTAATGGCTCAAAAGGAGGACACATGAGATAGGTGAGAACCATATTGAGGTCCCACTGTAGCATGATAAAGGGCATTGGGTGAACATATGTACAAGCCCTTTCAGGAACCTATTTACAATAGGGGACTTAGACAACGAGGTTTGGTTAGGGAGCTGCAAGAAAGCAGACAGAGCAGAAAGATAACCACTGAGAGTACCCAAAGCAGAGCCCTGCTGGGCAAGGGTAAGAATAAAAAGAAGAATATTAGATAGAGAAGCAGAAGGGTAAACAGACCTTTATATACAGTATTTTACAAATAGTGGCCAACGGCCGGCATATACGTCTTAGTGGACGGCTGCCTGGCTGCCAAGATAATATTACATACTTTGGGAGTAAGGTTGAAAGCTATCAACTGTTGCCACTCAATCTACACGCAAGGAGGCGGAGAGTTGACCGGTTTGGGTGGAGGACTCTCCCCTGCTGCTGCAATAGAAGATCTTCCCGAAGAGGCAGCCTGATTGGAAGGATCGATGCTCATTTGAAGAAGCTCTGGATACCAGACTCTCCTTGCGGGTCCAGAGCCACAAGGATGACTGGGACCTGGTCTTTCTTGATCTTCATGAGAATTCTGGGCAGAAGGGGTAGGGACGCAAAGGCATACATGAGGCCTAGCTCCACTTGCGATGAAAAGTGGTGGCGAGCGATATCCCCCTTGGAAACTCCAGTGCACAATACTGCTGACATTGCGCGTTCTCTTTGGAGGCAAACAGATCTAACCAAGGCTCTCCCCACTGTTGAAAGAGACCTTGTGCCCCCTCAACCTGGAGACACCATTCATGATCAGCTAGGCATCGACGGCTGAGTTTGTCCGCCCTGGCGTTCAAAGAACCTGCCAGATGTTGAACCACCAGGGTTTTGCCCTGCTGTTCCAGCCATGTCCAGACCCCACCCGCACTGCTTGTTGCAGTACCACATAGCGGTCGTGTTGCCCGTGGACACTTGCACCAACTTCCCCTTGACAGAAGGAAGAAATGCTTTCAATGCTAGCCAGATCGCCTGAAGCTCCAACATGTTGATGTGAGCCCCGACTCCGCTGGTGACCAGTGTCTCCTGATCTCCGCCTCTCCTATTTGGCCGACCCCTCACACAAGTGACGCAATTGCCACTACTGTGAGATCCGGTTGGGGAAGGGAGAGGGGTCTGCCTCTGATCAAATCACGGTTCTTTAACCACCACCGCAGGTCCTTTGTAGTTCCCTCCGTGATCTGATCCATGTCGTAGAGATTCCCCTGATGCTGTGCCAACTAGAACTTCAGGTCCCACTGCAGAGCCCGCATACGCCATCTGGCATAATTTACCAACAGGATGCAGGAGGCCATGAGTTCCAGCATCCTCAAAGTCGTTCTCACCAAAATCCAGGATAGAGGCTGAAACATCAGCATCATAACCTGAATATTCTGGTCTCTCGCTCTGGAGGATAAGTCAGAAACTGCACTGTGTCCAGAACAGCTCCAATGTAAGAGAACGTCTAAAAAGGAGTCAGGTGTGACGTCGGCACGTTTATAGAGAATCCCAGCAAATGAAGCAAGTCCGCCGTAGTTTGGAGGAGGGAGACAACAGCATGGGGCGATGACGCCTTCAACAGCCAGTCCTTTAGGGAGGGGAAGACTGATTCCCCTAACCTGCGCAGATGAGCTGCAACCACCCCCATCACGCTGGAGAACAGCCAAGGGTCTCTGGTAAGGCCAAAGAGTAGCAAAGTGAACTGAAAGTGCTCTTGGCCTACCTTGAACTTCAGGTAACGCCTGTGGGCCGGCAGAATGGGGATGTGAAAATGCACATCCTGCAAGTCCAAAACTATTAGCCAGTCTCCTTGGTCTAGGACAGACCAGACCTGAGCCAAAGTGAGCATCTTGAATTTCTCATTTTTGAGTAAGAGATTGATGGTCTGGAGGTCGAGAATAGGACGTAGACCTTTGTTCTTTTTTGGTATCAGAAAGTAGCGGGAGTAACAACCACTGACTACTTCTGAAACTGGAACCTTCTCTATAGCTCCCTTGGCCAGGTGATCTGTAACTTCCTCTCGGAGTAATAATTAATGATCCTCTGCCAGCCGTTATTAAGTTAGCGGTAAAGGGAGAGGAAAAGGAAGAGAATAACCACTCAGAATGATCGGCAAGACACATTTTCAAATGTTATGGACCTCCAGCAGAGGAGATGATGTTGAATTCTCCCTCCAACTGGACTGGCATGGTTTTGCAGAACCAAACTAGGAATACTTGGAGGCTGCAGTCGCCAGGGGCTGGGTGGCAGACGACTTCTGGCTACCATTCCCATGAGGACGGAATGTACCGCGTCCACATTCTCGCACAACTTGGGGAGCATGTGCAGGACGGTGGCTGGGGTATAACGGCCACAGCTGAAAACCCTTCACATTGTCACAAAATAGGCGAAAGGCAGACTAGGTGCAATGTGTTACCGAGAGGCCCAAGGATCTGGCCAAAGCACAAGATTCCATGAAGCGCTCCTCTGCTGAATCTACCTTCTCTCTGAAGCGACTAGTTCCATCAAAGGGCATGTCCATGAGGTTGGCCTGGACATGACCCGAGAAGCCAGATGTTCTCAGCCAGGTGTGGCACCGTAAGGCCACCGTCGACTAAAGCACTCAAAACAGTGAATCAGTCGTATCTAAGCCACAGCTACTGGTGAACTTTGCTGCATCCCTCCCATCTTTCACTGCCTTAGGGAACACGGCCCGGGCCTTCTCCGTTTCCCAAAGGGTGTGCGAGAAACAGCCCAATAAGCATGCTGTGTGCACCGACTGCATGGTTGGTGGAAGAAAACATCTTCTTCCTAAGTGCATCCTGCCTATTGGATTCCTTGTCCGGGGGAGCAGAAAGGAAATCGCCATTTGATTTGAAAGTCTGAACTACCAGGCCCTCATGAGTGGGGATTTGGCTGAGGAAACTTGGATCACCCAGAGCGGGGGCGATGGCAGCATGCTACTGTCCTATTCACAGGAGCTCCTTTGCTAGGCTGGTACCACGTGCCTAGAAGGACATCTGTCAGTGCTTCATTAAAAGGCAAAACGGGTTCGAATGAGGAAGCCCCGGGTTGAAGCACTTTGGTAAAGAGATTAGTCTTTCACCTGCACCGAGGGCAACTCCAGGTCAAGGATCTCCGCTGCCCTCCTCACCACCAGGGCATAAGATGCTCCCTCCTCCATAGCCACATTAGGCGGAGAAAGCATACCAGTATCTGGAGATGTGTCCAGTCCACTGGCCTCTCCAAGCTCCTCATACCAGTCCAATTGCTCACAAGGAAAGTCCAACTGGTGCTCCAAAGGGCCCTGAGACCCTTTCCTATCCTTCTCCCATGCCTGAAACCTCTGCAAAAGTAACAGGCAACGACGTAGAACCTCCGGGCTCCGTCAGCTCCGGAGTCGACGTCGATCCGAGTCGTCGGGTATCAGAATGGGCCTGGAGCGCTGGTCGGCTCCGGCGGTGCTGGAAGCATCGACTTCGTGCCGGTGCAGAGGAAGGTCGCGTTGGCATGACAGTCGCTGACCAGGAACTGGATCCATGAGACCCTACAGCCTGATGAGGTCTCCTATGACCCCATGGGGCCCAAGGGCGCACCAGATGGGTAGGCTTGCTAAAATAAGCAGCGAATCGCCTTGTGAAACTCTTTAATCTGAGCGGGGGTTGCTTCAGCTCAGACCTGGCAACGATTTCACGGAACTGTGCCTGGAGCGTCGATGCTCCTCACCCGTCTCGTCAACGGAAGACAAATTAGGTAAAGCTGAAGTTTGTTTGGACTTTTTCTTTTTCTAATTCCTCTTCCCCGAGTGTCCCGAGGACTTTGAATGCGAACAAAAGGACTTGGGGCTCTTGGAGCGGTCACACGACCTTCTCTTCCTCGATCAGGACTGGGACCTTTGAGGAGTCGCACTCGATGGCGTTGACTGCCGGGCCACAAGGAGCTTCATAGATCGTTCCCGTAAGGCCTTTGGCGCCATTGTCCGGCAGCCCGAGCACATAGTTACCGACATGGAGTTGTGACAGGTGGCACACGGCTTGAAAACTACCCATCCCTCAACACACAAGCAAGAAATCTCTCGACAAAATGTCGAGAAAAGTCTGGCAAAAAGAGACAGGGGGGTAGTTCTTCTTCGGATCAGCTCTAACGGGCGCGGAAAGTGAAGAATTGACGCTGTGTGCCTGGGTGGCGCCTATATAGTTGACCGCGACATCACAGCCGGCGCTGGCGGTGTGACACGGAGCCAGACAGAGCCACCTGATGGCATAAAGGGTTACTGCTCACGCAAAAGTTTCAGAATCCAGTCTGATGCTCAGGAAATTTAAAGGTAAGGAATCTGCAGCTAGAAGTCTCTAGCAGATATTTAAATAATTTTGTTTAATTAACAGTCAAATATAGAAAAAAGTTTTAGAATTTTCAATTTTCGTTCTTTATTTGTATACTTTATGAATTTTAATATTATTTAATTTTGTAAAACAGTCATGGACCCCCAGGGGTCCTCTGAACACAAGTTAAGAACCACTGTGCTAAACCATTTATGCTGCTCGTCCTCATTTACTATGTGCACAGTCACACTGAGCCGGTATGTGCATCATCAGCTATGTTGTATATATGTGTGATCCTGCTCTGCTGTAAAAACTTGATTTGTGGTGCCCCAGGGCAGTCAAAGGTTACTAGGATTCCAAATGTTTGTTTTACTGCTGGTGCTCATGTACCACAGTATTATCAAAATCCCTCCAACTGGATAAAAAATTACTACCATTTAGCACTTGACTCGGTTGGTAGATAGACAAAGCAGTCCAAGACTTACTCAAGGAGGTGATGGGGATTAGACACATAGTGGCTGATTGACAAAAGTGTCTATGAGTACAGGAAGTAGCACTATTCAAGTACTCCTTTACGTACTTCTTACATGCCTTTGGGAATTGGCCCGAATAATCTTACTGGCTATTACTAAATGTGCAAAGAGGGCACAGTCCTTTCTATCTGTACTGATTGTATATGAATACTCCCATTTGACATGTTTTGGTGCTAATTCACAAAGGCATGTAGGAATATAGGAAAAAAGAGTTACAAGATTAATACTTCACAGACACCAAAATGTCTTATGACTAGGTCCCTTAAAATGGAGTAGGATATTCTCATACGAATTAATAACTAACAGTTCAGTCAGTGCTTTACTTGATAAAAGTACTATAATGTACATAATAAAGTATACTACACATTAAACAACAATTAACAAAGAAAACCAGAACTCTCTCGCTTCTTCCTAGCAAGAGATAGGACCACCAAACTCTATCATAGGGTTCACACAATTATGAACTAGATCTAAGAATTAATCAAGGGTTGGGGCTGGTGATCATTCATTGTTTAGTGGGGATAGATGAACGCAACTTTTGAACTTCACAATCATCACAAACACTTCCCCAATGATGTCATAAACATACGCTCAAATCTCAGTCTCTTGTAAGATATACTTCAAAGTGTCAGGATCTTACTTAATCATTTTAAAATGATACATGCACCCCTTGGTTTACTCTGTTGGGATTATGGTTTCAGGTGTTCATACTGAATTTTCAATGGATTTAGATGAATTTGCCACAAAACCCCCCACATAAAAAAAAATCTGCTCACAGTCACTCCCCAATCCCAAACCAATTAGTGCCTCCCATAGCTTAGCAAGCAAAACTGTCCCTATCCAGGGTGAAGCAAAGCTTCTGGTGACTAATGTCCAGCCACAGTCAACTGGAGTCCAGCTAGCCGTATGCTACTCCATTGTTTTGTGGCAGCTGATTTGGGTGCAAGTAGAATGGAATGTCAATTTTTAGATTGCACAAATTCAAAGTCCTGTATTTGGAAAAGCACCAATTTTGGAGCTACAATTTGAGTGCCAGAGATGCCCACAGGTCCCGGGAAACCAATATTAGCCACTCACAACAAGGATAGTGCTGGACAAACCTACGTACCTTGTGGGATGGTGACCAGGAATTCAAATGAGTATTACATTGAAACGGCTAGGGCAAAAACAAATGTGGTCAGTGGTTTAGGACTCGGGGCTACCTTCTCCAGCTACATTTCCAAATCCTTCCTGGCCAGAGGATGAGGTAATCGTCTAGACCTCCGAAGGTAATTGAAACAGGACTGGGCATGAGGAGGAGGCTCATGCTATATGGTAGAGGAACACAATGGCTCTTCTCCTGCCCCTCCTACTCATAGCA
Source organism: Triturus cristatus (assembly GCF_964204655.1). NCBI lineage: Eukaryota > Metazoa > Chordata > Amphibia > Caudata > Salamandridae > Triturus > Triturus cristatus. The sequence goes on from NC_140582.1 coordinate 506,361,974, forward strand.
TCTAACAGATGGTGTTTGGGGAAGAGGATAATCTCATGCCTTAGAGCACCTGAAAGACACATTCCAGCGTCCCCTCCACTGGCTTCAAATTCTCCTTGCCAAAAAGACTGTCACAGTAGTGCGTCCTCTCAAGTTGCTAGGGGAAGTGAGGTTAAGCGGATTTGCATGGGTATATGTAGGAAGCTGGCTCTTTATAAGGTATCACCACTAAATGGTTATACCGTGCACAGAGTCCTGGGGTTCCCCAAAATTGTACAGGGCTCAATGTAAAACCCAAAGTGCTCTATTAGTGGTAGTGTGGGTGAGCAGTCTTAGGCCGAAAACAGAGTAGTGTAAGACATTTATGGCACAAGCTAGATCAATAATGGACACTCATATCAAGAATAAGATACAGACCAACTTTAGAAAAATGTATGTTGTTTGTATTTTATTTTAAGACCAACATATATGCAATAAGGCAAGTATGTTTTTAGGTTTAAATCTTTTATTAATGGTTTTCAACAAAGGAAAAAATGGCATCAAGCAATTACACATTCCCGGCCTCAGCGGGGACAGAATCAGCTGAGCTCGCCTCCACCAAGCAAGTATGTTTTTAAATAAAAACACTTTTCACTAAGAAAAATGGACACTTTTCAGAACAGTCCGATGTTATCCTATGGGAAAACAATATCACGGTTAAACAGGTAAGTTATAAGCTTACAACTCCAGACTTCAGGACCAAAGGTCTGCAAGGGTCAGGTGAGTACCAAAACTGCACCACCAGCGACACAGGGGCGGCCGGGTGCAGCGGTCAAAGTCGGAGGTCAGCCCAATGCTTTTCAATGGAGATAGAGTGTCTGGAGCCACACTGCTTGCAGGTAAGTGGATCAGTTGTAGAGGCCAAGCTTTGGGGTTAGGATGGGCACGGGGCCACAAGGCAGCACCAACCATACACAACCAGCGACACAGGCCTGCCAGGTACAGGGTGCATAATCAGCATCAGGCACCCAATGCTTTTCAATGGTGGTTCTTCCTTTGGGATAACAGGCTGCAGGCGTTACACAGGAGGGAGACTAATGACAGCAAAAGTAAGTAGACATGTAGGGGCACCATTGGTTCAGCTCACCAAGGCCCAGGGGTTTCAGGTGCAGTGGTGCCTTTCGACATCCAGTCTTCTTACCGGAGCCAGTCGCTGTTGGGGAGAGCCTCTGGATTCACACTGCAGGTACCACCGTAGAGTTTAGAAGACGTCTGCCAAAGCTGGACACAAGGTCAGAATCGCTGGGTAGACTTCACTGCACATGTGTGCTGTTCAGACTAAGGGCCGAGGGCGTCAGGTGCAGAGTGGGTAGTAGACGTGGATCCGCCAGGATCTGGGGTCCTTGGAGTTTGTTTTTCTAGGACAGTTCCACCGTCCACTGGAGATCGGAGTCTTTTTCGAAGGCAGCAGTCCTCCCAGGGTTTTCAGAGGTGGCTGACTGAAAGACAGGTCGCAGGTTCGCCCTCAGAGTACATGGTACAATAAATCACACATTGGCATCAGTGTGGATATATTGAAAGGAGTAGTTTGGTACCATCATGGTGCTGTGAAACTCAGGTTGTCGGGTTTCTACTATATGTACTCTCTATGGCTTCCTTGTCACTTACAATATTGGGGAATGAACCCTAATATTGTAGGGACATATCTGCTCATGCAGATATGACCTCACATGTGGTATAGTGTACCCTGCCTTAGGGCTAGGAGGCCTGCTAGAGGGGTGACTTACCTATACCTCCAGGCGGTGCTGGCTGACATGGCACCTAGGCAGGGTGCCATGTCGACTTTGTTGTTTTCTCCCTCACAGGGGCTTGCAAGCTGCAAGGGCAGTGGCATGGTACCAGTGAAGGGGGTCCTGGAGGACCCTCTTCAGCTCTTAAGCCCTAGGTACCTTGGGTACCATTTACTAGGGACGTACAGGGGGCAGAAGTACCAATTGTGGACATGTTTTGGGGAGGAGGCACTGGAAAGGGGGCCTGGCTGGCAGGGACCCTGTGCACTACAATTGAAACCACATCAAAACCAGGCAAAAAGTGGGGGCTAACCAAACAAAAAGAGGCACTTTCTCACAGTACACATAAGCAGAAAGAGAAGCAGGAAGTCTATTCCATCATAAGTTTTAAAGCAAGAGCCAGAGCATATACCTGAGAAAAACCAGAAGACCCGGTCTACTTTGGGAGGGTTTGTTGGTGGAAGATGGAACATGTATTTTAAATGTTGAAGCATAGGGTGCTATTATTAGCAAATATCTGAGTGTAAGAAATTGGGTTATTGGTTTACTGCGGTGTGAGCCCCGGTCAAGCAGCAACCACAGACTTTGTCAGGGGATAAGGCACAAGCAAACCCTAAATTAACCTGTGCTCACCCCTTGGTAGCTTGGCACAGAGCATAGCTTCGAAGCAAAATGTAAAGTATTTGTGCAACACTACAAACAGTAAAAGAGTGAAAACACCACACAAAAACAGATAGTACACCAGATTAGAAAAATAGAGCTGAATTTAATAAATAAAACAAGACCAAAACAACAAAAATCCAATAAGTGGAACTGGAGAGATGGAATTTTAAAGTTTTTCTAGTAAATAGCGCAAAAAGGCGTAAAGCGCCAACTGTGGGTATCTGCTTGAGCTAGGCCGGGACAAAGTCACAAGTTCAGGCCGATCGAGATAGAGTGTGGGTCAGCTACAGGGACTCAGTTTGGTCCGCTGAACAGAATACATCAAATTCTGGTTTCTGGACCATTGTGTGTATCCGCATCGAAGAAGCGCTGCACAGCCGTATTGATGTGTCGGCTCCGAGATGCGGCACGGCTGCGGTGTGAGGTCCTGTTGAGTTGACGTCAAGGATCCCGTCGACAAGGACTTGTGATGTGAAGTCCAGAGTTGGGGATGTGTTGCACAATCGGGGCGATACTTTGGTTACGAGGAACTGTAGGGTTGCGATGCATAGTCTGATGGCGTCGGCGAGAGATGCAAGGGCCTGCGCCGAGGATGTGTCAAGCAGTGGCGGTTCCAAAGACAATGAGAGTTGTGGCGGTGATACGAGTCTTTGCGGCGGATCCAAACCAGCAGGGGTTAGTTATACTTGAGTTTGCGACGCACAGTAGAGGAGATGCACTGGTTCCACTAGATCCACAGGCTTGGACCCATTTCTAAGGATCCAGGACTGGGGTGGTATCATCTGGCATGGTAGACTCACAGATGGCAGAGTCCAGTGGCAGATGCAAGGTTGTTGGAAGCCTGTTGTGTCTCTGAGGCTTCAGAACAGGAGGCCAGCACACTAGCCCTTGGAGTCACTCTGGGTTCAAGAGATGTAGGCTCAGTCCTTCTCACTCAGTCAGGTGGAGAGCAGGTCAGCAGAGCAATGCAGGAGTCCAGCAAAGGGCAGAACAGCACAGTGGCAGTCCTTCAGTAGCACAGCAGTCTTTCTTCCTGGCAGAGTATCCGCAAGTCCAGAAACGTACTTAATTGGTGGTGTCTTGGTCCATCATTTATATCCTGGTTCCCTGGTTCTGGGAGATGGGAGAAGTTTCTAGACAATGGCTTTGAAGTACATGGAATTTTGTGCCACCCCTGCCCTGCCCTGGCTCCAAGCTGGCTGGAGTGACAATGCAGGATCATGAGGCCCTTTGTGTGAAGACAGGACACAGCCTATTCAGGTGTAAGAAGGACTACGATCAGCTTTGCCCCCGTCATCCTGCCAGCAGATAGCCCATTCAGGTACACTTAACCATCTATTGTATGACAGTCTGGGAGGAATTGCCAAAGTCTGTCAATAATCCCCAGTCAATTGACCTAGGGCCAGGCTACAGCCACAAAAAGGCTAAGGGCAGAAAAATGCCAACTTTCGAAAATTGAAGTTTTTATAAGTGATCATAAACCTGACTTCACCATAAAATAGGTCTCTTCACCACAATTCCAAAGACACCAAACATGAACTGGTTATCTCTTCCCATTTGGAAATTACACTCATAAAATGTAATTAAGTAACTCCAATGTTGGCCTGTGGGCTAGATGGGCCTTGCAGTAGTGAAAAACGAATTTAAGAGTTTTTCACAACCAAGGCATGTAAAACTTAAAAGTACATACATACCCTACCCTTTAAATACATTGCACACTGCCCTCTGGGCTGTACAGGGCCTTCCCTAGGGTTGATTTATATGTCTTAAAAAGGAAGGTTTGGACATGACAAAAGGTTTACTATGCCAGATCAACATGGCATTTAAAACTCCACACACAGGCACGGCAATGGCAGGCCTGAGACCTGTTTAAAGTGTTACTTAAGTGGGTGGCACAATCAGTGCTGTAGGGCCACTCATAGAATTTAATATACAGGCCCTGTGTACATATAGTACCACTTTACTAAGTACATTAAATATGCCATTGGGAATAAACCAACATGACCATGTTTACAGGAGAGAGCATATGCACTTTAGCAGTTGTCACAGTACAAAGGCCAGGGAAGAAGAGATCAGAAACAATGTAGGAGGAAGGCAAAACGTTTAAGGGAAGACCAACATAAGGCTGACAGGTCTAACATCAAGGGTTTAGGAAAGTGGGTTTTCTGCCATGGCAGGACGTGCAGCATGGTGCATTCCAACATACTGCAAATCATACTTCAGTGCCAACCACTAAGGCAGAACCTGATGTACACATTCACTGGCCAAATAAGTAGTCCCTCATTATCCTAGTAGCCAGCACACCCCCCAGGGAATCAATTTCTGTACTTTGTTTCTGCTCCAGATTAGCAACCTTTTGGTATGCTTCTGCCATCTGCAGGAGTGACCGTGGCTATTGTTACAGCATATGCTTTGGGGGGCTTGCTGGAAGTTACCACCTACCACAAACATGTAGTGACGCTGCAGCAGCAATTGACTATCAAACGGAGGTATCCAGGCTTCTCTGTCTCTTTCTCTGGAAACGCTACAGTTTGCTTCTCCTTCTTCTAATACTAATCATCCAGCTGCCATAGCAGTCACTTAAGATCCACTCTGTATTGACGATCCACTCTGTATTGATGCAGCGGTAATTGTATTGGTCCATATAACTTATCTTTGGTCACTTACAAGATTTACTATGGTTATTGCGAGAGTAAGCTCTCTTAATGTCACAAACATTGCTGTAGTTTCTCATGCGTGGTGACCAGCCAGTGTAAGTAATATTCATACAGTTATTTCATATGTTCCTATTACTCTGGTGAGAGGGGAATGAATACCTGGCTCAACCAGAATGTCAAGTCCTGATTTAAAGATATGAACATTGCGCACACAAAAAAAAGGTATTCCCTCACATCCGATTGGCAGTATTGTGGGAAGACTATAGTTAAAGAGAATTCACTTTACAAGTTGGGCGGTGTCCTTGCACATGGTAAAGTTGTCATGGGACTTCACTGCAGTGTGAAATACCTGGTATTGCTCAGGGAGGAGAAGCACTTTCGCAGGAGTAAGAAAAGGTAACCAATGTGAGTTGGCTGAAAAGTGCACGGTTAAACAACATTCCTTTTGGGAGGAGGAGGATATTTGATTAGATGGTATAGCATCCACAAGGGATCACAAAGCAATTAAAGCATGGTGGTAGCAACGGCCAAGGCAAACATCTCAAAGTTAAATGTCCTACTTCATATCACTGTATATACAGCGTTGTTAGCAACAAAAGAAAGCAAATGATAAATCTAAAGATATTGTCGAATTACCCCAATTTGGTTGTTGGTGACACCATTTTACAAACGTTTTTGGACAGTGTCTGTATTGCATACACACTTCCAGGAAAATCTAACTTTCCTAGAACTCTTGAAATCACCGAGTTAACAGTCGGAAATATTTGCTACAGAGCACAAAAATAACTAGCAGGCCGTTTGACACCTATTTCTATCGTGTTCTCACTAGGGACAAAAGCAATGAGGTCAAAGAACAATAAGGACATACACATCTGTCAAATTCTGCCTTGGCAAGGAGGAGTGTTCAATATTTCACTAATTTATAGGCAGATTCGTATAGCTCGAACAATAGTGGATGATAGCCAAAGCATATATTCAGTCTGCTCTCAGTGCATTCCAACACACAGCACCGACTGTGTCTCAGCCACACAGCTACACTACCTACCAAGGCAACTGCATCACAATGGGCTATTCCAACTCACCTCCACTGGCTTCCTCGAAGAATGTTATACAATTCATCAGTAGACAATAAAGCCACAAAATGTCCTATTTTTTCTTATTAACATTTTGCATACCACTTGGGCTTTTCCCACTGCCAGATCAGGTAAGAGGTTTTCCAATAACTCCGACACAGGTACGGGTCTCACAAATGAAATGTATTTTTAAAGCACATTCACTAGCATATAGCAGCAAGAGGATGCTACCAAAGCCAAGCTTTACCTTTTACTTGGTGGTGCGTTCATTTTGGTAATTGCTGGGGTGCAATGACCTAACCAGGGTGCTGGTGCGAATCAGAGGTTGTTAAAGAAAATAAATTGCTGCCAGTCAAGCAGCGAAGTAACCAGAAGGGCAACAGATGTCTCGTATTTCGGTCATAGTAAATCTTCAAATAAATATTAGTTTGAGACAGTTGTGCAGGCTGAGTCTTTTGTTACGGTCCCCACGTTCATTCCTTGCACGGGAAGGAGCAATAAAGGTAGAAGGCATTGCCAGAATAGGAATCCAGGTGAAAGGGAAAAGTAATGCTATGACAGATATCCAAGAGCATGGTTTACTGCTCCGGGGGTTAATACAGCTCCCAGGGTACTTCCGTGTTCCAATGCCTTCTTGGATGTAGTTGTGCATGTGTAAAAACACACGCAGAAGGGGTGTAGTAATGACCGGTAACTCACCGGTAATATTCATTACTCAGAGTCGTAGCCCTCCCCGTCCCAGTCCTAACTACATGAGCATAGCTCCTCCCACCAGAAACTCCCAAGCAACTTAAAACCCGTCCCTTCCCTCCAGTCCACACCAATACCATGAGGCATATAACCCAGTGGCCCGCCAATCCACCTCCTGTACCAACCAAGCACAAGAAGCCGAACAGAGAGGGAGGGATGGGAACCTGGACTGGGACGGGGAGGGCTACGACTCGGAGTAATGAATATTACCGGTGAGTAACCGGTCAATACCTCCTCGTCAGCCCTCCCCGTCCCAGTCCTAACTATATGAGCAGATACCAAAGCAAGAATCGGCTCCACTCAGTAGCAAAAACAGACTTTATTAAAGCACAGAAAAAGTCACACCACCGGAGCAGAACGCAACACAGCGTCCCCAAACCCAGCACAATCAGTCCCCTCTACCACCAAACGATAATGGGACATAAAGGTGTGAGGAAAACTCCAGGTAGCAGCCCTGCAGATCTCGGCCATGGAAGCACCTTAAAAACAAGCCCAGGAAGCCGCCACCCCCCGAGTCGATCTCCCCTGAACAGATCAAGGAGCCAACACACCACAGGCCTCATACGCAGCACCCACAAGCCCACCGCAGCAAACGACTGAGGGTAGCCCCAGAAGGTTTCAGACCTTGACCAGCCAGCCTAAAGGTCACAAAAAGGGATTCCACCTTATGAAATGGCTCAGTACGCATCAAATAGATCTCCAGAGCCCTCCGAACGTTCAAACAGTGCAGCCGCACCTCAACCTCCGAAAGAGGACCAGGACAGAAAACAGGCAAAACCAGATTCGCAGAGCAGTGAAAAGAGGAAGGGATCTTGGGAACAAAGGAAGGATCAGGTCGCAGAACCACCCGATCAGGAAAAAAACGTAAAAAAGGAACCGAACAAAGCAAGGAGCCCAACTCCCCAATCCGCCGAGCCGAGGTAATAGCCACAAGGAACAGCACCTTGATCGTCAGAAACCTCAAAGACACCTCATGCAGAGGCTCAAAGGGAGCCCCCTGCAAAGCCCCCAAAACCAGAGACAGATCCCAACTAGGAGCAAAGGACCGAATGACAGGCTTCTGAAGGAAACAACTCCGCAACAAGTGAGACACCAGGGGAACCACCGGGTCACAGACCGAATCCCGAAAGGCCCGGACAGCAGCCCACTGAGTCCTCAGGGAGGACACAGCTAGACCCATGTCAAACCCGTCCTTCAAAAACTCCAAGACATGCACCGGATCCACCTCAAACGCAGACCACCCACGCGCCGTACACCAAGACTGAAAAGAAACCCAATGCCTGGCATAGGACTTGAGAGTCGAAGGGCGCCTTGACCGCTGAATAAATTCCGCCACTGAAGGAGAACACCCTAAAGCCGCAAGGTTCATCCTCTCAACAGCCAACCCGCTAGTTGCAGGTGGACCAGACACTCCCGAGACAGAGGGGGAAACAACAAGGGACCACCGGCAACCTCCAGCAAGGCCCCACTGCCAACTTCAATAACAGAGGGAACCAAGGCCTCCTGGACCAATTCGGAGCCACCAGGATCACCGAAGGCCTATCTAGCTTGACCTTCAGCAGAACACGCTTGAAGCAGAGCAATAGGGGGAAAGGCATACATCAGGCCCCCCTCCCACCGGAATGACAGGTCATCCACCCACCAAGCCGTGGCCGACCGAACCAGAGAACAAAACCTCTCCCTCAAGGCGTTCCCCGGGGCTGCAAACCGGTCCACCACCGGGACCCCGAACGAGGCCATCAGGCAACCAAACACATCCTGCGACAAGCACATGTCCGACAGGGAGGGAAACACCCTGCTCAGGCGATCCGCCTCCGTGTTCAAAATACCCGGTAGATGTAAAGCCTTCAGAGACAACAAGTGAGACTCCGCCCACAGGCCGATACGTTGTGCCAACAAATTGAGGGAAGCCACCTTCGCGCTCCCCTGGCGATTGATATAACACACCACCACCGAATTGCCTGACCGTACTATCACATCCCTCTGGAGGACCCAAGGCAGAAAATGAGTCATCGCCAACTGAACCGCCTTCAACTCCCTCCAATTCAAGGACATTTCCGCCTCTAGCACAGACCAAAGACCCTGCACCGACTCCTGACCCAAGACCGCACCCCAACCAAGTTCGCTGGCATCGGTCGTCATGACCAACCTCTCCTGGGACACAAAGGGCGAGCCCTGTAAGAGGTTCCGATCCACCGGCCACCAGGACAACTCTTGGGCGATGGACACTCCCCCCGGTATCAACAGCTCGTAATTCAGAGAGGCCGGATCCCAATGCCCCAGAAGATGATTCACCAGGGGGTACAAGTTTGAACGGGCCCAAGGAACAATCATTACAGTATCTAACATTAGCCCCTGAACAAGCAACCACTGGCGAGCCGTGGAAGACTGAGCCCCAAACACCTTCTTCAGTTCGTGCATAAGAGTCAGTCTGCGTGGTTCCGACAGGAAGACCTTTCCCAACCTGGTGTTGAACACCCCCCCAATGAACAGCAGTTCCTGAGTGGGGTAAAGATGGGACTTCTCCAAGTTCAGAATCCACCCGAACTGTTGAAGGAGACTGCAAACCTCCAGGGAATGTGCCTGAGCCTGAAGGAAAGAAGAGGAAGAAATCAACCAATCGTCCAAGTAAGGGAACACCTGTATACCCCGAGCATGCAACAAACCCACCAAGGGTGCCAACACTTTACTAAACACCCTCGGAGAGGCATACAGGCCAAAAGGTAATACCTGGAACTGGTAATGATCCACCCCTACACAGAAACGCAGGAACCTCTGCCAATCCGCGTGCACTGGAACATGAAAATAGGCGTCCCGGAGATCGAGAGAAGCCAGGAAATCCCCCACCGACAGGAAGGGAAGAATCAACTGTAGAGTCACTATTTTGAAGGACCGATGAGGGATACACAAGTTCACCGCCTTCAGATCCAGGACAGGACGGAAGTCCCCATTTGGCTTCTGGATCAAAAATAGGATTGAGTAAACCCCCCGACCCTGTTGACTCCCAGGCACCTTCACCACAGCCCCCTTGGACACCAAGTCCCGAACTCCGTCCAACAGAGCACGACATCTCGCCTGGGAACAGGGGTAGTCTTGAACACATCCACCAGAGGAGTTTCAAATTCTATCCTGTAGCCCAGCCGGACCACCTGCAGGACCCACTGATCCCGAACGAACTCCTCCCAGACTGGAAAAAAAGAAGTGAGGAGACCCCCAACAGGTACCCCCAAGGAACTCACCACATAGTCATGACTTTGAGGGACCTGCAGAAGAGGAAGCACCCTGTTGACCCCGGGACTTGTGGAAGGAAGGGACACCCCGGCCACGTCCCCGACCACGAAAGGGCTGGGCTGCCATCTTAGCCTGAAACGCCTGCCCAAAAGCCCGCTTATAACCCGCAAACTTCCCCTTCTGAGAAGAGCGGACCGGAGCCAACAATTTCTTGTCCTCAGCTGTCTTCTTTATCAAAGCCTCCAACGGCTCCCCAAACAGCTTAGAGCCCGTGAAGGAAATCTTCATCACGGCCGCCTTCAGAGCAGCCTCCACCTTCCAAGACTTAAGCTACAACTGCCTCCTAGCAGCAACAGAGGCACCAGGAGCCGCTGCTGCAGCGCTAAGGGAGTCGAAGGACAAATCTGCCATGAAACGCAACTGTTGTTCCAACATGGACAAAGACTCGGAGGGATCCTCATCCTGCATGAGCTGCTCAGAAATACCCTGACAGTCCTTAAGAAGCAACTGAACAAGATAGCTGGTGTAAGCTGCAGACCTAACTGCAAGATTAGAGGCAGCAAAGGACCGCTTCAAGGCCCCCTCAACACACTTGTCCCCAGGATCAGAAGGAACCGCATCCTCAGACACCACCAGGCTCTGAGACGCCATACCAGCAAGCAGGGAATCCACCTTCACCACGGCCGGAAATTCCTCCGTGAATCCCTGTAAGGGATACCTCCTAGCCAGAAACTGGGTAAAGGCATGTTTGTCAACATCCTTCCACTCCCCCTCCAGCACCCTCCACACAATCAATGAATGGGGAGGCTTTCAGGTTCTTTCTTCAGGTAATTAGCGAAGAAGTCTTCAGACTCTCCACCCTCCACAGGACCAGGGAACCCCAAATTGTCTCGAACATGCTGCAGAACACAGCGAAGGTCTGACCCTTGGACAAAACGACCCTTCACCTCCTCATCAGAGTCAATGTCTAGATCGACCTCCGCCGAGGCATCCAATTTCTGTTTCTTAGGCCCCTTGGGATCACGAGCCACAAAGGCCGCCGCCACAGCAGGCTCAATCATCTTTTGAATATCCGCCAAGGAAGGAGCAGTGGAAGACCCAGCGACCACCACCTCATCCACACAGCCGAGCTCACGTACGTCTGCACCTCTACCCTCCATGTTGTGAACAGGAGAACAGAGAATCAGACCCCAAGAAATACCCAGACCAACAAAGAAAAAAAAGGGCCAAACAGGGAATGCCCCTCGGACCCCCAGCCAATCCCCAAACAGGACCGAAGGCCAGCTCTTAAACAGGCCAATCAGAGACAACTACAAACCTATAAAAGGAAAAGACTGAACAGGGCCCAAATGTAAGGATACGAAGGAACCCAGAAGCCCCCGCCCCAGGAACCAGCGAACACAGAGGTAAGAAACTCCCCAATGCCCCAGCAGATCTGCAGGTGATTAGAGCCACAAAAACCCCACACGACCCCCACAGACAGACTCGAGGACAGGGAAAACTCCCCACCAGGGCGCCCTCAAAGCAGCTTCATTCAATCATCAGGAGTGGAACACCTAACCATGATAGCAAGAGTCAAAGACCCCAGTAAGCCCCAGAAACCCTCCACCAGCAACTCAAAACGGCAATTGGTATACCGATCTGCCAGTAGAGGGAGCTCATCTCAAAATAAACGTAGCGGCTTGAATTATTCAGGAGATAAGAACAGGAGAAGCAGGATTGAAATTCACAAACATCGGGCCCCCACTGAAGAAACCAAACCCAAGATTCCACTAAGGAAAGCAGGAATTACCACAAACGGGAAAACAAGGGCTCAACACGAGCACCGTGACAGGTAATCCATGGAGAAGCCAAACCGCCACGCCCTTGGCGCGCAGAAAGGCATACTGCGCCCAACACACCTCCCCTCCCTCCCCGGGTGTTCCCGCTAGAGCAGGGAACGAACCCGCAAGAGGGGAGGCCGCAGCAGGGAGCCACCACCCCACACCAGGTAGTCCGGACCCCCCCCAACCCCATGGGTCCCGCTAAAGCAGGGACTCAAAGCATACGCACATAATTACAAACAGGCACATAAGGGGTTTAAACGGGCGCTTAACATCCCGTCTCACACTTACCCGACAGGAGGCCAGTTCCAGCACCCCCCACGACGAAGTCTGCCCGGAAGTGATACCGCAGAAAAAACAAACAAGAGTTGGATTGGCGGGTCACTGGGCTATATGCCTCAGGGCAGGCGCGCAACACCCATTGGACTCAAAGGGCTTCAGTCCCCCCCCCCCCCCCCCGTCGTGTGTGGCAGCCCGGGATGAGACAGCTTCCCGGCGCGCACACAGCCGCACCCGAGCACTTCACAGGTCTTTAAAAGACCATTTGCAGGTTAATGAGGCCTCGCTGTTGTTTCACCCCTTCTAAGAGCCCCTGCAGTTCCACTCTGCCTATGGGTTAAAAGATTCAGCCCCCCCCCGAAATTTTTTCTTAGCCCCCCCCCCCCCGAAATTTGGCTCTAGTTGCGCCTCTGCCTCAGGGTATGGATGTGGCCTGGAGGGAAGGGATAGGTTTTAAGTTGCTTGGGAGTTTCTGGTGGGAGGAGCTATGCTCATGTAGTTAGGACTGGGACGGGGAGGGCTGACGAGGAGGTAATGGAGTACTGATGTGGTTGGCATACCGTAATATGACATACAGTCAAAGAGTTATGTGTGTAATAACGAGAGAGCTCCATTCCAGCTGTGCTTTAGCTCCCAATTAGGAATGTTTGCATTCAGTGCACGGAGTCGCGCAGACACAACACCATATCCAGCGCTTACTTTCCATCACAGCGCACGTGCGCCACGGTGCCTCAGACAAACTACTCTGTTTCCTACTTCCATCCATCTCCCTCTCTCCTCGTCTCGATCCCGCATCCCCGGCAGCCTGGACCTGCTGCTTACTGTCAGCATCCTAACTCACACTCTGGCGCAACTCATTGCCAATGACAGGGCTAAAAACTGAGCTCCCGCGTTTCCTGTCCGGGAGCAGAGGAGGCAGGGGGCACTTCCGCCGTCTCCTAGAAATGTAGTGATCTGAAATATGGATCCGATACAGCTCGCTGCACTGCTTGGGGGAACAATGCTTCAGTTCGCATTTACTCTTGGTAATCACACTATTATTTACACTTCGTCGCGGTTTGTCTTCACACTACATTCTCTATATACGAACAACTTTGCCATTGGTAAAGTACCACACCTACACCCGAGGTATATTTACAAACCACGTGTGTAATTTCAGGCTAGAGCATACTCCAGAAAACCACAAGATCTTAGATCAATAAACCAGAAGAACCAAAAACACAATTGCAAACATTTGCATATGATGCGGTTTTACAACTCTATCAGAGCTGAACAAATACTCGGACATGAGTTGTGAGCAACCGCTTGGAGCTGAAACCGGTTAGTTCCGAGCGCTGACTCTAAACACATATTCCCGCATAAAAAAAGACACATTTAAGCCTTTCTCAAATTTTGCCCCGTCAGCAATACAACCCAGTTTAATAGGCTTTTCGAAGGTAAGGAAAACATATTAGATAACCAAAGAGTGGTGTCATACTTCCCTCGTGGGTTTCACCGACATGTACTAAACAAATCGGAAAAGACTAATCTCTGGTTAATTATACGCAATTTGGATTAGTTTTTATTATAAAGACATTCTGAAATTCAGGATGGGTTAAAATAAGAAATCTAGTATTTGCGATTCAGAATCCCCAAATCGCCGTGCCAAGCTCGGCAGATTTGCTGTGTGGCAGATATGTGGGCTTTTTGCTCCAATTTCGTAGAATGTTGCGCTGTGTTTAGCAATAACTTATGAGTGGAGAGATGAGGGGCACTTATGCCCGGTGGTAGTGAGAGAATCCAAGGAGGCGGTCATGGGGTCTGGGGGCGCCAAAAACGATTGTTGCACCAGGCGGCACCAGTGTTCAAGCTGGCCCTGATTAGCGCTATATGCTGCATGACCAGACATTAGAAGAAGACAGTCCAATGAAGGTCACGTGCCCATGGAAACGTAGAGACCCATACACACACAATTTAGCCACATTTAATGAAATATGTGCCAAAGCCACAGGTCTACAGTTTACAAACATTTTTAGAAGTAGAAAACGTAACACATTAATGTAATAGTTGGTTCCTACTTCGAGGCTGTGGATTCATACAATACCTACCCTCGCGCCAGTGTACAACAGGTGTAACGTTTACTATCCACTACAATATATGTTCTAGGAATTATAATATGTCTGTAATCTAGAGAAGATACAATATAAACTCCAGGCTACATAATACCGTTGTCTATAAATTCAAATCAGACCGGTTCCGTTCGGTAATTGTTGTTATGGGTCAGCACAGTGATTTCGTTGGAATAGTTTTCAAACCCACTGTTGACTCTTCGTTGTCCAATTACACTGCATCCCCATGCTGAAGGGATCATCAGACCGTTCAAGGTAAAACAATATGCTACATGTTAGCACAAAAAGAAGTAGTATAAAAAGCCATATTTCACGTGAAACTGTGTAATATGGAAATTACTTCACTGTTACCTGTGAAATACGGATGTCATCATCATAATGACAGCCCCCAAAATTGTCTGCAGAGCTTTACCACTGTCAAGGCTACTAGAATTATGCGGCATGACGGGCCAAACTATGTGCCACGGTTATCTAAATTATGCAGCACATTCTCTCACGCTATTGTTTTCATCCATTTGAGCTAAAAACCTAATTAATGTGAAGTTTACAACTTATGAAAATTATGTCGCAAATGCAGCGAATCCCAAATTATATGGTAAATGTTGCAGCCATAGAACCACTTCAATTCAATTGCCCTCAGCATTCTCCATTGTTTTATTAATAATGTATTCATGAAAAGTAAGCAAAACCTGCACATTCTAATTTCGATCAAGGCCCATTGTTAACTGCACTTTGAAGAAAACTGCTTTTTCAAGCAAGCTATCAGAAAATAAACATGACAAATACATAAAAACCAAACATATGTAGCATGGTTCTAAACTATCTCAGGCTCTGGTGACATTTACAAACCATTTGAATTACAGTCTTGCGGTTTATGATGTCAACAGAATTAATTTGGTAACTGGTTATGCCATCGCTGTGCTGAATAATTGAGCACTCTGAGGAAGCAAGTGTGGGAGCTATTTATTTTTTTTAAAGAAGAGGCTGGCTCAGTTGTATTGACTTCAGGGGTATGTCTAGGGCAGTCCTGGCCCAACTCTGACTCATTTATTTTGGGGATGCCTCAGGCTCGTGTTAGATCATGTCATATTATGGAAGGCATTCAGAGAAAAGGCACTGCAGTAATGACTCTGTGGACCCTAAGCCGGTCGTAGAGATAGGACAGCAAGCGAATGTACTGACAAAGAGACAGGAAACCTCTCCTTGGCTCTCTTTGAATGTCTCCAATTCATGGCGTTTCCACTGTTCAACATCCAAAGGAGAAATCCAGTTCTGCAGACCAGAAAACTGCACATAGATTAGATACTTTCTTCCCCATACAGTTGATGCTCGTTCTTTGTGGGAGAAAATCTTCTGAAGCAAAGGTGGAAGTCAATAAAGAGATTCTTCAATCTTCTGGGGAGTATTTACATGAGGCGATACTGCGAGAGATCAACACCGAAGTCCAAACAAATATAGGTTTATTTTCAAACAGCTTCAGACCCTCATCCAAACCTGGCCCTCCCTCTGCAAGTAACAGTGCACAATGAGTTTCTAGTCTCCTGGTTGAGCTGTACCCAATCTAATTGTCTGAAGTGGAGATCCTTTCTTTTACAGCCTTATTGGGAAATAGCTGTTACTTCACAGGTCATATCGTCTACAGACCCAACAGAGAAAAGAGCAGTTTTATTCCTACAAATACCCCATTGAGCTTCGCATCAAGGGATGAGGTTTAGTCAATTTTAGTCACCCAAATCTCTTCGGCTTGTTGGTAGTCGATCAAGGGGAATGAAGACCGCATTGAACTTGTATGACTGATGGAAAAACATGCAATTCATATCAGGCATCTCTTGCGACAACTCACAATCAACCAGTCTTGAGAAATCATCAACAATGGTGACTGGAACAGTGTTTTCCAAATGGTGGGTCGCAAGCCGATTTCTGGTAGGTCAGGCATGTCCAAGCAATACATAAAGATACCTTTATATTCTGTGTTTAGCTTGTCACATTTTCTGGTGCTTCAAAGACGGAGGTTAAATGTCAGGCTATGTCTTCTGCCAAATTGCTGCTTATTCTCTTAACATGGAGATTGGTGTTTACTTTTCTTTTTCTTACTGCATAATAAGAGGAGGTTCCAATGTGAATTATGTGACAATCCCGCTGGAGTACAGGGAGTGTGAGGAAAGGATGTAATATGTTGTTATTTGTGACACAATGTAAAATACCTGTAAATGAACTTTTTGCATTCAGCAGTTAGTCAAGCTAAATGAAGCACATTTTGTTGTAATTCTGAAGGGTGCCAGATTTTAAAAGCATCAAAACAAATCAAGACATTTTACTTGGTGATACACAAATGATAAATATTCACCAAAAACTGATTTCCATACATTATCATTTGTGTGCTATATAGTTTTATCAATAAAACTGTATGTCTGAGTAAAGTTGGTGGCAATTTCAATAGAAAACGTGCTGTCTGTTAATGACAATGCGCTACCCCACGATGCTTTAGTTTTTTTGTTTTTTTTGTTTTGTTTTTTGAGTTTCAAAAACCTTTATTGTCTCATCAAAGCGTACACTGCTATTCAGCCAACAACCCAGAGGCAGGCAGCATGTTTTCAGTGCGGCGAGCCGCATGAGCGAGCCCACAGCGTACATTGGAGTAAAGCACAAAGAGTATCATTTTTATGAACATTTCAACAATACCAACTGTGAGCTAGAGTCAGGGAGGAACCTGCCAACAATAAGGGCCAATATCCCAGCTGCCCCCACCCTGCGACCTCGCACCATCAGATCCGCACAAGCACTAGCTCTCCCACCTCTGCTGGACACAGTTTCAGCCAACATGGCGCTCGTACCAGGCTGGCGCCTTCACCACAAGCGTGCTCCACGACGCAGCCTTAGCCAATCATCATCTCATCACCAGCCATCCGACCAGTTAACTCAGTCATCTCCCTCCACTTCCGCTCCTGCAAGCCACTCCACCAATGGCTGCCACACATCCGCAGGTCTTGAACGCTGCGGCATTTGGTCCCAGTAAGCAGTCAGTTGCTCCCTACAGTATACCGCTGATCCCACCCAGCCAGACGCCTTCGGGGGAGCTTTCTTCTTCCAATGTATCGCTATTTGGCGCTTGGCAAGCAATAATAAGAGGGCTACGAGCTTACGCGATGCCCTAGGCACATTCAGCACAAAACCCAGGAGGGCCACAAGCGGGTCCGGCACCAGTGCCGCTCCCACTATCTTCCCTATAATGTTGAAAACTGTAACCCAGAATCTGTGTATTGGTCCACACGTCCAGACTAGGTGGTAGAACGTAGCCACACTCTCGCCACATCTCCAATAAGTCGTGTCGGACCGGCGACCTATCCTAAACAGTTGTATGGGCGTGCGGTATGTCCTGTGTAGGTAATTAAAGTGTATCAGTCTCAGTCTATAATTAGGCGACAGGTGTGCAAGTTGGGTGCAACAGAATTCCCACTGTTTTTCTGTAATATGTATGCCTGCGTCCTCCATCCACAAGGTCCTGGAATCAACGTGCGCAACAGGCGTCATGCTTTGTGTGGTCCTATAAATGCGTGTTATCAATTTACGCGGGGAGGAGTTTGACAGAATGTCTTCCAAAGCTGCCAGCGTCGGCGGAGCCTGTGGGAACATGGGGTATTTGTGCCTCCAAGCCGACCGCAATTGGTAGTACAATAGGAGCTCCGATGCCGTCGGCTCAGGCGCTGCGGCCAAGGATTGAATCGGAAGAAAAGTGTCATCCGGATATAAGTCCCCCGCCACCCTCAGGCCACACACGTGTGCTCGTCGCGCCACCGCCGCGTCTGTAAGCGGACTCAGCAGAGGGTTGGCCTCCAATGGCATACTTGGGGCATATAGGTCCACTATGCCCGCACGCTTCGCAATGTTGGACCAGGCCCAACGCACCATCTCAACGGTGTCGACGTCTTCCTGGGACCGCTTGTATTTCTGGTACACCGCTGTCCGTATAGGACAAGGAGCCGCCACGTCCATCTCTATTGCCACGTGAGGCTGGTAAGGAATCGGGTGATGCCAATAGTGCAAGTATTGGGCCTGCGCACTATACGCATACAACTCAAGGTCCGGGGCTGTGAGACCCCCCTGCCGGAAGGGGAGCGTAAGGAGGTTCCAGGCCACCCTGGGCTGCTTACCCGCCCACACCAGTTCAATCATCGCGGATCGAAGTCAGAGAAAGAACGCCATCGTCAACGGCACGGGGATGTTTGCGAACAGATAGAGGAATTTAGGCGCCACAACCATTTTTGCAATGGCTATGCGGCCCGTCAAAGACAGCGGCAACGCTTTCCACCTCTTAACCTTACTCTCTAGCCACTCCATGGCCACACCAAAGTTAGCCAACAGTATTTCTTGAACTGAGCGGCTCATCCTTATACCCAAGTACTTGACCTCGTCCGTGACCCAATCGATCGGGAATTCCGTGTGGCACTTGTTCGTGCCCTCCGTTAAGGGAAGCATGGCCGATTTTGACCAGTTGATATCTATGCCGGTGAGCCCACTGTAGCGTGTCACCTCTCTCATCAGCGGGTCAAAGTTCTCCGACGGGTTCATCATGTATATGGTGATGTCGTCGGCATACAGAGAAATTAGCAGACCGCGCGACGTAAATCCAATGCTACGCTGAGTATGGTGTTGTCTCAAGCGGGCCGCCAGCGGTTCCGTCGCAATTGCAAATAGTAACGGCGACAGTGGGCATCCCTGTCGGGTCCCTCTGGTTATGGAGATAGGGGCAGACGTCTGGCCATTTACCCGCACCCTAGCCGCCGGACCATTATACAATATGCCAATCCGCCTGGCAAATAGCGGACTGAACCCCATTCGGGTAAATAACGTCCGCAAAAACTGCCATTCCAGAGAGTCGAATGCCTTTGTCGCATCCAACAGTGCCGCAGCGGCCTGGACTCTGGGCTCCAAATAATGCAGGAGCCCAAATAGTACTCTTAAGTTATGAGAAGTGGACCTCCCCAATACAAATCCCGATTGATCAGATAACGCGATCTGTGGCAGCATGTACTTTAAGCGATCAGAGAGCAGTTTAGCATATATTTTGGCGTCGAGGTTTATTAGTGACAGTGGGCGATAGGAGTCTGGGCGCTTTGGGTCCTTGCCAGGCTTAAGCAGCGTGACGATCAGTGCTTCCCGCAGTGACTGGGGGAGGACCCCCTTTTCCACTGCCTCCTCAAACACCCCATGTAGCCTCGGGACCAGGATGTCAGCGTATTCCTTGTAGAAGGCCGCCGTCAGCCCGTCCGGGCCCGGTGCCTTGCAAGGTGGGAGGCCAGCAATTATCGCCCGTATGTCGTCTTGCGTGAACGGCAAGTCCATGTATTGCCTGGCACTATTGCTGAACCACGCCAAGGCAATGGTGTCCAGGTAGTCGCTGAGCACCTGTTCCTCTGGTGTCACCTTTGTGGTGTATAAGTCCCTATAGAATTCTGTCATTGTGTCAAGGATATCTGGCGGCTCAACCACCATGTCGCCCTCTGCACGCTGCAATTCCAGTATAAAATCCGACCCTCGTGGCGCGCGCAGCATGTGCGCCAGCGTGCGTCCGGCGCGATCCCCCTTGCCATACCGCCTAGCCCGACAGTCTTTAGACAGGTACGCGACTTCCCTGTCCGCCTCCTCCTGGTACCTAGTGAGCTGCGATCGAAGGTCCGCACGCACTCTATCTGACGGCGCATTTATCAAGTCAGACTCCAGTCGCGCAAGGTCAGTTTCTAATTTGCTCAAGGTATCGCGAATTGATCTCAGCACACCCGTTTTTAGTGACATGCAGTGCCCTCTCGTCACCACCTTACAAGCCTCCCAGAGCGTGCCCGGCGAATCCACGGTGCCCTCATTTATCGCAAAGTACTCCTCGAGCTTTTCACGCAGTGCCTGCTGAAATATCTGATTGCGCAGCGCCCGAGAGGGAAACCTCCAGCTAAACGGTTGGATATAGTGGGACGGAGTGGACAACGTGAGGAGCACCGGGGCATGGTCGGACAACGATCTCGGCAAGTGCATCACCTCTAGCACTGACGAGTGCAGGTCCCTGGATAGCAACCAGTAATCCAGCCTGGACCAGGCGGCTCTATGAGCTGTTATACATGTGCCCGCGCGGTCCCCGGGGTGCAGCACCCTCCAGGAGTCCACCAGCCCTGTCTCCTGCATAATACAACCGAGCGCCTCTGATGCCTTAGGGTGGTGTTCTCTAGTAGCGCCCTGTCTATCCATAGTGCCTGAGAGTACAACATTGTAGTCCCCCCCCCCCACAAGATCGCTGCCGGGCCACGAGCCTGCACCTTATGCCATAATTCCCCGAAGAAATCTGGGTTATCAACGTTAGGGCCGTACACATTCACCAGCACCAGTCTCATGCCACACAGCGTTCCCACAAGCAGTACATAGCGGCCTCCCGCGTCCCTGAACTCCTCGTGTGTCGTCCACTGGAGACCCCTTCTTATCAGAACCGCCACCCCTCTGGAGTAATTGGAATAAGATGCGTGAACTATCTCTCCCCATCGGTTATGCCTAAGCAACTGTGCCGCATTAGCTGTCAAGTGAGTCTCCTGCAAGAGGCAGACGTCTATGTCTTTTCTGTGCAAGAAGGCCTGCACCAACCTGACCTTGCGTCTATCATTCATGCCTCGCACATTCCAGGTAAGGCAGTTTATTCGCGTCACGGCGACAGGGACATGAAGAAGCCACGATCAAACAGTATGTCCAAGCCATGTGACACGCCACCCGACCACAACCAGGCGAGGCGCACAGCACAGTCCAACGACCCAGCGGGCCACATTGCACGTAAGCGGTCATAGTACAATAAGCAATATGTTTTTCGACAGGGCGGTGAAGAATATACGGTATACAGTACAGCAGTAAATCTCGCTTCCTCTGACTCCATACTACCAAACAAACAAACCCCAGAACCACCCCCCAAACTCAAGTGAACCCTCCCCCCACCCGCTCCAACCCCCCAACAAGGTTGTGCAATATCCCCCCAGGTTACCCACCCAGCCATATAGACCATGACTAAACCCAACAGCAGTAACCAATATGTGGGAATCATCCCCTGAGGTACGTAGGTTGGCCGCCTACTAACCCTGTACTCATGACAGGGCGATCGAGCACTGGATCAGCGTGCCGGCTCAAGGACCCCCTCCATCCCAGGACCACAGTGATACACACAGCCCTCCCGGTGCAAGAGAATGAACCCCCTGCACAGCAGTCAAACGATAGGCCCCGAATCGGCCTGGACAGGGGGCACACAACTGAATATCAAACATCAAACATGATCAGTCACTCAATGTCACTTAGCCTGTCCTGTCGATCCGGTCCCTCAGCAGGCGGTTGGTTTTTTTGCTCTCTTGCCAGTTGTTTCGCATATTGTAGGGCCGCTTTCGCATCCACGAAGAAAGACTGTTTTCCGGGGCCTTGTACCTGGAGCTTCGCGGGGTAGATCAGGGAGTATTTCGTTCCCGTTTGTTGGAAAAGTTTTTTCGCAGGCATGAATTCTCTACGAGCGGTTTGCACTTGCATGGTATAGTCCGGGTAGAGGGCAATGTTATTACCTTTGTATTGCATATCCTTCATGTCTCTTGCCATACGCAATAC
The DNA here is from genome assembly GCF_964204655.1 of Triturus cristatus. Classification (NCBI taxonomy): domain Eukaryota; kingdom Metazoa; phylum Chordata; class Amphibia; order Caudata; family Salamandridae; genus Triturus; species Triturus cristatus. The sequence goes on from NC_140582.1 coordinate 506,383,923, forward strand.
CGTGTCACGGTCTCTATAATTTAAGACGCGCGCGATGATTGGCCTAGGCGGTGCTCCCGGTTTAGGCCTGGGTCCCAATGTCCTGTGCGCTCTTTCCACGAGGAACATCAAGGATAGCCCCGACCCAAATAGGTCTTTCAGCATCTGTTCAACGTATTGCTCCATGTTAGTGATGTCTGTTGTTTCCGCCACACCCGTGATGCGGACGTTGTTGCGCCTCGAGCGCGCTTCTAAGTCCTCGTTCTTTTGTTGTATTAACTCCAGGACTTTATCCATTCCACGCAGTTGTTTGACCAGGTCGGTCTGGCCATCCTCTGTATCGGCCACGCGTGTTTCAAGCACCTCCACTCTGCCTTCGTGCTTGTCCATACGCGTCGTGATGCCGTCCATGCGTGCCGCCAGCGCGTCCATTTTGCAGTCTATGCCCCGCAGTCCCTCCTTTAATTCTTTAAACATCGATTTAATGTCCGCATCTTGTGGGCCACTCTGTTCCGCGCGCGCGGCATCCGCGTCTCGGTGTTCCTGGTCCGACGCTTTTTGTTTGGACTTATCGAACGTGAGTTTGGGCTGGCGCGTGTCCAGTTTGCCCATTGCCGCCTCCCCGCACAGACAGCAGATAGGGGCTACTTAACCACAGGCTCCTCCACGGCACCGGGCGCCCCACACCAGGCTCCCGCAGCAGATGGCAGGAAGGGCAAGCGTCTACAGCAGACCAGGGAGCCGCCGTCCCCGTACCGGGGTATGTCTGTAATGCAGGGAACCAGGTCCACTAGGGTGGGACAACCGCAGGGTGTATCTTCAGACTCGGCCTGCCTCCTGCTGAGCGTACCGCAGGAGCCCCAGTGCAGGTACCCACCGGGCCGAGCGAGCGCCGGTCCGCGCCACAGGCCTCAGTCGCTAAATCCAGCCGCCACCCGGCCACGCCAGCGGTATCACCACCCTGTCAGGGGCCGCTGCTCCACAGCGCGCCGCTCTCTGCACTGCCGCGAGGGGAAAAGGCAAGCCCCGCAGCCCACCACCTCCCCCAGGCCGCCGCCTCAGGGCTCTAGCTGGTAGTGGGCAGCAGCACAGCCACCCCTGGAAAGATGGCCGCCCCCGGGGCCGTCCCGGTCTTCAGGAGCTATATCGGGGTGCAGCCGCCCCGCGGGCGTATGGCAATTCTCTGTCGTGCTAGGTCGGGCACAGCGACAGCCCACTCAGGACGCCGACTCGGGCTCAAGTCGTCCGACTCTTCGTCAGCCCTCGAGTCCTCAGTGCCCGGCGGCCGCAGCGCCGCTCCCCCGCCTCACCTTCTCACAGCCAGCGATATTCCGTTGCGGGACTGACGCTGTTGCAGCAACGCTACTCCGCCGGCGGGGGTATAGGTTGAGGAGACTGTGCCCCCAGGGCCAAGCCGACCCAGCAATCTTTGCTCCGCAGCGCGTCTCCTCCACGGATCCAGCTTCACGCCAGTCCCCGGCGTCTGCGCACGTTTCAGGCCGCTCTGTCGCTCAACAACCACCGGGCCGATCTCCGCCACAGCTCCAGCCACGGGTTCAGGAGTTTCGTCGGGAAGGGCAGACACCCAGCACACTTTGCTGGGGACGAGAGGACCGAGCTCAGGCACCTGAATTGCCGATAATTGTCGGATTGATTCGCTCGATCGGCGGAGCTGCGGTATCAGGCAGCCATTCCGCGTTGCAGCCAAGCCACGCCCCCCCCACGATGCTTTAGTTACATTAAAAAAGCACCCCATCTCATATCTATTGAAGGCCGGTAGGTTGTGTACGTTTGTTAGTCTAAAAAGTGGATTGTGGTACTAAAATGGTTGGGAACTACTGAGCTAGAAGGCAGTTCAAGGTCTGCTTCTCTTTTCAGACATCAATTTGTTCTCCTCTGAAGGAGATGCAAAAAAAAGTGGCATTTCCCCTTTGCCAAAAGTCAACTATCAGCAGGTCAAAGGTCAATGCCATAAACATATGGCTACATAAGTGGTGGCCCATCATTTGAAGTTTAAATGCAGTGGTAGCTGCAAAGGTTGTAGTTCCTCGCTAGCGATAATCACTTGCACACCAAGTACTCTGCAGAACCCCTTCTCGATTCCAGACTAGTTCTGTCCAACCACCCCCCTCACCCTGCCAAAAGACTTCAAATTTAGAGGGTGCATCTAGTGAAAATGTTGTATAAGAAATGTTTTAGACCAATGGTTACTTAGCGTTTTGCAGCTTGAAGACTTTTCTGGATTCACATACTGTGCATCATTCCGCCATCTAATTCTTAGTCCTTCTCTTTCCTCTTTTTTGTTTTTGTTGGGCGTCGACTATCCCCACCATTTGCGGTCTCATCCAACCTCTCCTGATGTCAGATGCCCCTTCCCAGAAAGCTTCACACATGATCGCAATTTTCAGATTCCTTTTTTGTTGCAACCATCTGTTTATTCAGTGTTTTGTGGTCTTCCTCTTTACTGTATGTACCCACTTTTGCTTGCCTCATCTCTTGGGGAGGTGGGTAGGTCGCATATGAATCCAGAAAATTCTTCAAGCTGCACAACTACTCCTACAGGTAAGTAACCATTTTTGCTTTGCAGCGTGAATTTTTTCTGGATTCCCATGCTGTGCATTGATTTTGTAGCGTTTTTCATCATTGTGGAGGCTGGGCTGGAGATGTGTTTGGGGTTGTAAAGAAATCTTTCAGTACTCGGTCCCACTTGTGCCTCCTTGTTTGTCTGTATGACGATGCAGAGATGTTTTGGGAACATGTGCACTGACGACCAATTGACTGCCATGCACATGTCACTTAGCGGAACAGTTGCCAGGAAGGCTATTGTAGCTCCTTTCTTACGTGTCGATTGAGCTACTGGTTTAGTTTCTAGTAGTATGCCAGCTGTCCTGTAACACATCTGGATTGTTTCAGTAAACCAACTTGCGATGGCGTTCTTAGAGACTGGTTTCCCTTTGCTATTGTCTGAGAATGATACAAAGAGTTGTTTTCTGTTCCTGATTGGCTTTGTTTTCTTCATATAATACGTTAATGCTCGTCAGACGTCTAGTGTATGTAGTGCTCTTCCTCCCTGAGGCTTTGGTTCTTACATTTCCTGGTTTATGTGAAACTGGGATATGATCTTTGGTAAGGAATATGGGTTGGTCCTCATGACTGTCCTGTCCTTGTGTATTTGCATGCATGGTTCCTGGATGGTGAGTGCTTGCAACTCGCTTGCTCTACAGAGAGCTGTTGTTGCGATTAAAAAGGCTGTTTTAAGTGTAATGAATTTTAAAGAAGCCTTGTGGAGTGGTTCAAAGGGGTTCTTTTATCAGTTGGGTCAACACTACATTTAGGTTCCATGTAGGTGTTGGTGCACTTCTTGGTTAGGCTATTCTTTTAGCTCTTTCCAGAAATCTCTTGATCACTGGTGTAGTGAAACTTTTTCCTATATAACACATTGTGTAGGCCACTATTGCTGCCAGATGCACTTTTAAAGATGCATAGGTTAGTTTGTTGTCTAGCAGGGGTGTGAGGTATTGTATTACTCTAGTGTCTCTTGTCCTGTCCTGGAAGAGACCAGATCTCAGCCACCACCTTGTGCATTCCTCGCACTTAACTATGTAGCATTTTCTTGTTGTCAGTCTTCTTGCTTCTCTAAGGACCGCCACTGTTTTTTTTTAGAAAAGTACTACGTGTCCAAACTCTGCCTTCTGGAGCCAATGCTGCTAGATTCAGTGTGCTCGGTTCTAGGTGGAGAATCCTCCATCTCTGCATGGAGAGTAGATCTTGAAATACTGGTAATCGCTGCACATTGTTGTGTGCCATCTCTATTTTGTCTGAGAATCAGGTCGGTCTCACCCACCTTTGAGGCGATGAGCATTAAAGTAATCTGCGACTGTCTGCATTTGTTGATTACTAATGGTAACAGTGGGATCAGGGGAAAAGCGTAAGCAAATCTCCCTGACCAGTCTATGGCCAGTGCATACCCCAGGGAATATTGTGTGGATGTCTGTACATGAAGGACTAACATTTAGCATTTTCTGTTGTTGCGAAAAGGTCTATTTTTGGAGTCACCTATCTTCTGAACACCTTTTCTATCATGGTCTATTCAGTTCCCTCTCGTGTGAGGTGGATGCTCGTCTACTCAGCTTCTCCGCTTCTACATTGTCCCTCCTTGATAGATGTATTGTTATGTTTATTTGTCTCTGGATGGCCCATCTCCAGATCTTTTGTGCTAGCCTTGAAAGGCAAAGGATTTTCTCCCTCCTTATTTGTTGAGGGAGGATATTGTTGTTGTGTTGTCCATTTGGATTAGTATTGATTTTCCCCACAGCTGCTTCTGAAAGGCTTTTTAGGCCAAGTACGCTGTTTTTAGCTCCAGTACGTTTCTGTGTTGTACTGCTTCCTCTGTTCTCCAGACCCCTCAGACCCCTCTGATCTTAAGCTTCCCCATATGATCTCCCCATCCCATATTGAAGGCGTATGTAGTAATGGTTGCTGTTGGAGTTGGTGACATGAAGGGTCTTCCTGTTGTTATATTTATCCTGTTCCACTACACAATTTCATCCTGTGCTCTTTGCGTGACAATCACTAGATCTTCCCTGCCCCCATAGCTTGTGACCATTGGCTCTGGACCCATTCATGTGTAACCGTGCATATGGTATTAGAAGTATGCAGGAGGCCATCCTTCCCAGCATTTTCCCTACAGTCCTCACCGTCAGAAACTGATCCTTCTGGTGCTGGTTAGTTCTTTGTGTTATCAACAGTATTCTCTCCTGTCAAGAGTATGCTTTAGCCTCTGCTGTGTTGATTCTTACTCCCAGGAAGAGTTTCTCTGTTTCTGGAGTGGGTGACGATTTTTCCATATTTATGGAAAATCCCAGTCTGTGGAGTGTTATCACTGTTTTTATGTTGTTTCTGCACTTGTGTAGTGCGTTCGCTTTTACCAACCAGTCGTCTAGGTTAAGGGTACAAATGTATCCCTTGTCTTCCCAGGGATGCCACAACTGCTGCTACGCATTCTGTCAACACCTTGATTTCGAATGGCAGCACCCTGAATTGATAGCGCATTCTGTCTATAACAAAGTGCAATCATTTTTGTGCTTGTGGCTCATTGGGATTTGTAGATATGCATATTTTAGGTTTATGGTTGACATATAGCCTCCCTGCTGAAGCTAGGGATTGACATCTTGCCGTGTTGTCATTTTAAACATCTGTGTCTTTAGGAACTTGTTTAAGAAACTGAGATCTAGTATAGAGCATAGGTTTCAGTGTTGCTTTAGTATCAGAAAATATGTTGAGTAGTTTCCCTGGTTGATGTCCTTCCTGGGCACTCTCTCTAGTGCCTTTTTCTGGAGCAATTCTTTCATTTCTCATCGTACCCAGGTTTTTTTCTTCTCTTGTGTGGCTATTTGATTGGGTCCTCACTATGGTGAGTGTTTTACCAATTCTATCAAATAGCCTTGTTGGATGATATTGATTATCCACTTGCCTGAAGTGCCCTTCGTATAGTCCTGGAAGAAGGCTCTTATCTCCCCCCCCCCCCCAAACCCCCAAAAGGTGCTGTATGTGGTTAGGGGTGTTGGTTTCTGAAGTCACTTGCTCGCTGGCGAAGCCGCCCCCCTTGGTGGCTGCGAATTGCCTCTCGCCCGCGAAAGTTTTGTCTCTGTGGTGCTTGGTATTGCTATTGTTGTGTTCTTTGTCTGCCCCTGGCTTGAACTTTGAAAGCTCTGGTGTGTGGTAATACTTAGAAAGCCACCACTACCCACTGACCTTCTGATAGGCATACTTCCTTCTCTTTGCTGTACCCCTGAACTGTAGGGCTCCCATTGATTTTGCAGTATGGTTATCCTTCTTCAGCTGCTGCAGGGTATCATAAACTGCACTCCCAAAAAGGTGCTCCCCATTGAACGTGGCATTAATGATATTTGCTTGAACCTCAATTTTATACCAGTCACCGGTAGCCAAGCATACCTTCTTAGGGTTGTCCCTGACATTGTTTGTCTGCTCACCGTGTCTGCAGCATCGAGCAAAAATTTCAAACAGATGTTGGCGATATTCTTCTCTTCTGCTGAAAGGGATACAGATCTCTTTTGATATTGCTCCTGTAGAGGTTTCATCAGCTTTGCCATATCCTCGCAGAGTTAAGCAAATCTGTTGAGCAGAGCATTAGAGTTAGCTATAAGCCATTGTGTCGCCGCCCCCTTTCAAACTTCCTCCCCACCATGTCCATTCTCTTACTCTCCTTATCTGGAGGCAGTCCAGGGGTAGTTGGCATGTTTAAGCTCATCCTGACAGTAGCTGCAATGATGGAGCCTGCTGGCACGTTACCCATAATATATGGCAGGTCCTTTGAGGAGTATTTGTACTTCTTTTCGGCCTCGAGTGTCACTGACCTGTAGGTTCCTTGAACACCTCTCTACCCTGGTCCAGTATGCTTGAGAGCAAAGGTCTGTATTAACTCTTACTCTGTGATGGTGGCAATGCCTCTAATAAAAACATGTTTGAGACTTCTCCTCCTCTAATTGTACACCATACTTGTCTGCAGCTCTCTTTATTAGTTGGTTGTACATAGCGATACATAGCGATATGGTACGGGGGTGAAGGTTTTGACAGAAATGTGTCCATTCCCTCCTCCGAGGAATCTGTCTTGAGGACCTGCCACTGTGTTTTGAGGCATTCTAATCCCTCAGAGACTCTTTTGGCTATTGATTGCCTTCGGTCTGTGAAAACTTCGGTGCTGAGGCAGCTTTTGGTCTTCTAGTGTCTGTTGTTCAAGACTTACTCGCACTCTGTTTCTTCAACGTTACCTGTGACTCTTTATCCATATGTTTTCAGTATTCTCGTTCGATGTCTATGATTTCCTTTTTGACGTCTGAGCAATCTCCCTCGGCTCCTTTAACAATGTTGTCCTCCTTTTCACTCGACAACCGCAGGTCTCTCAGCGACTGAGTTTCCTTCTGCCCCTGCATGGTGTAGTGTGCTTGCCTTTGTTTCTCCCTTGTTCTTAAGGTCTTTGGTTTAAATTATGCATAGGCCTGACAGTTGTCGGTGCTGTGGTCTCTTTTAAGACAAAGGCTGCACGCTTGATGGTAGTCCTTCTGGGCAAGTTTGTGATGACACTCTGGGCAGAACCGAAAATGTGCCTTCTTCACATCATCCAGAACAGGGGGCGTCCATCAGAATTTTCCAAGTAGTCTGCTACTACCCTTACTTCTCTGAACTGTGGAAATAACCTGATTGGATTCTCTAAATCAAATCACAGTGTTAATGGTTTTCCTCTGGAACTTCGCTGTTTTCGTTGATGAACTTTCGTGATAATCCTCTTCTTTCGGTAATTTGAGAGCCTTCAGCAATGCTTCCAGACCCAACAGTGGAGAAAAATAATCTGAAGATGGGGTCCACACGTGAAAACTTAGAGAGGGGCGCCTGACATCAGGTGAGGTTGGACTAGGCACCAAATGGTGGGGACAGTCGACATCCCAACCAAAAAAAACAACAACATAAAAACCAAAGGACAAAAGAAGGAGTAATATACAAAAGGAAAGTTCCAGACCCAACCACCAGATGGCAGAATAACGCACAGCATGTGAATCCAGAAAATATTCAAGCTGAATAAAGTAGATTATTAAATTCACAGATGTGCCTCCAACCTCTGGGATACTAGCACGACCCTTTTTGTGGAACCTTAGATATGCAACACACAGAGAACCAGAGAATGAATTTGGAGACTGATTTTATTTGATCTACTTTTGTTGCTGTAGCCCTGCTGTGAAATTGATCCTGTAATCTACTAGAAGGCAGTCATTAGATGTAGACAATCATGTACACGATAGACGTCACTGAATCAATCATCCCAACGATGACATATTGTCATCAATAACCTAGCAGAATAATAATTTTCACACAATCATCAGGAAATCACACAAAAGGTTCCTCTTATTTTTAGTGCTGGGTCAGCATTGTTAATTTATCTGTGCTTCCATTTGGACTAAAGTCAGTCTTCCATGTGTTCATGAAAGTCCTGGCTGCAGTGGACCTTCAACGCACAAGCACATCAATACCTAGATAATTGGCCCTGGAACATATAAGGATGGTTTGCAAGCCCTCCGGAGCTTCAGATGAGTAATGTACCTACAACATAATAATCTGGAACATTCTCTACTTTATGGGATTATTTAAGGGTGCTTCACCAGCAAATCTCTGCCTTCAGCTGCGAGAGGAAAAAAGGCATTCAAGATCTCCATATCGCAAAAGGTGATGTTTCAAAGGAGGCCACTAATGTAGCACATTGTATCTCATCAGAACCAGGACAACTGAAATTTGGATCCTTAGATTTCGATGCTGTTTCATCTGTATCAAAAAAGGAATAGTGATGAAATACTCAAATTTAATTTTAGGCCTAAGCCCTCCAATTCCCAGGAATATCACAAGTGAAGATGGTGGGTGTCTCTGAGGCCCAAACGTACAAAGGGACCATAATTCAAGATGTATAGACTAGGTCATCTAACAAGAGAAACTCCTTGCAGTGCTAACGGAACTGGGGGCCTTCAAATCCAATTAAAGGGAAGGGCTGGGCTGATTTGTACAGAAAATGTAGTAACAAATTACGGGGCAGAGGTTCCAAGGTCCTGTATCTCAGTGTATCTGGCTATGGGAAGAACCTACCCATCCAGGTCTCAAGGTGGTAAACACCATGGCAAATATTTTGTTGGGTTGCTAACTTCTTGTGAGAATGCTATTCTTTGCTGTTGGTGGTGGTTTTCTCTACACTCAGGTTCTTCAGTAGTTGGCCTATCATTTACAAAGAGGATCCTGGGGTGGAATTTTGATGATTGATAACCCCTTCATCTGTCCCCTTATTGGTTGACTTCTTCACCCGGGAGACCTCTCACTAGTACTGGGATTCCTTCTGAATCCCCATCCAGGCCACTTTTTGAAAGATATAAGTTTATAACACAATTATTCTGGTGGCCGTTACTTTGGCAAGAGGACTGGAGGAACTAGGGGCCTTCTTATGTTCTGAACCTTATCTTCGATGCCTCTCAGAAGAATTATTTTTTATTATCTTCCTAGACTTTGTGTCTTAAGCAAGATCATAGTTCCAACTTCAGCCAGGAGGTGTTTTTTTCTCTCTCTGGACCTTTCAAGCAGGGTTGAAATAAGAGGCTCCTTGCATGTTATTGATGTAGTTGTTTCCGATAGAATATACAGGGATATGATTACTTGATTTGTGCGCTTAGAACACTTTTATGGCTTTTCTATCTAGCGATGTTGTCTCCAAAGCTTTCAGAGTTACCCTGACAAGTCGGGTCAGTTAAACGATTACACTTGCACACAAGCAACAGTACATCTTTTTATTTCACATAATTGATGCCTGGTATTAGAGGCATGGAGGAATCCTAACTTGACTTCAGCATGACGCCCATTTCAGAAAGCTGTCTAACAGATACAAAATCCAGACTTGTATAGTTTTGAGACACATTATTGCTAGAGAATGGGTGAAACAGAAGGCACCCGCTTTGGCCCACTACTGATCAGCTCAGTTGTGATCTTAATTTCTGATATTCTGAATGGCAACCTTTTAAGGAGTTCTAAATTCCTTACCAGAGCTAGAAATTGTGACCTCTCCGGAGTTACTGCAGGTTGTCTTAATCCTACCGAATTTCGGGAAAAAAGAGAAACCACCATAACATAGTGGGCTCACGGCTGACCTAATTTTGTCAAAAGGAATTGCCCCAGCTGAGGCAGATGGACCAGTGAAGGCTTACCCGAACCATACCCGACAATCTTTGAATCACATGTTGCCTTCTATAGAAACAAGTAGCATTTACTTTTCTAAAACGCTAGGTCACAGAGAATGAGATTATCATTTCATAAGCAGGCAAAGGCCAAGACACAATAGATCAAGCAAAGCGATTGTACAGCATCGGCATAAAATACACCTGTATAAAGAGCTCAAGGTTGTATATGACGTTTATTAATCTAAAGACGGCCTTTGATACCGTTGCTCCAGATCTACTATGGCAGAACCTATTCTCATTCAGCTGTCCGCAAAAACTGGTATCTGCGATTAAACTCCTCTTTGATGGAAATTCTTCATCGGTCAGATATGGCCAGAGAGGAGAAAAAAACTCCAGTGTTGGGATAAGACAGGGTTGCATTCTAGCCCCCACTTTATTTAACATTTTCACCAATGATGCTGACAACTTCCTGCATGCTTTAAACCCTGACGAGCCAGTTTGTGGGAGGCAAAAATTGTTAATCTTGCTATGTGCTGATGATGCTGTCCTTCAATCCTGCACAGAAATTGCAATGCACAAACGTCTTAATGAAATTGAGGACTATTGCAATACAAAGAAGCTCCAGATTAATACCGCAAAAACAAAGTATATGGTTTTAAATAATAGACCCAATGGAGGGAATCCGGCGTGGTGTGGCAGTGGTATGATTAGATTGGGCTTCACGTTATACGTTGAGAATATTTGACTCCTGATCCTTGCACGGACTTCGCGGCACCTACTGAATAGAAATTTACATTACCCCACGCCGGAGTTACGTTGTGGGTTGGAATTAGCACCACACACCAACGGCATTGAACTTTTACGTATCCAGCCTTGAAAAAGTCGCATGTACATAAAGCAGAAAGCGACTTTGGCTTTGAAATTCTCGACCAGTCACATGAATGACTTACAAAAAGAAATTCATCATATGAATTAAACGAGTGAAGAACACCAAGAAAACCGGCTGTGAATTGTGGATTCTTTATCCGTCTGTCATTTTTTCTTCAATCATTACTCATTTTACCGTATTATGATGATCTACGTGTGCTAATGATTGTTTCTAATGTTCTGTGTTGCAGCCTAGGCTGCAGATTAGGAGTAGTGGGCGGTTCTCTCCTCCTTGTAGCACCGTCCCAATACAGTGGTGTTGTTCTAATTACAGTGAATATTTCTTTTGCGCCTTTCCTATGCCTGACACTACCAACGGAACTTGATCAGAAGCGTAGAAGCTATTTCACTCTCTACCTCTGCTTTTGTACTTTATGGGATCTCTGTACTGGTAGTTAGCATACAATATTATATCTTACGATACCGCAGGATAAGAAGTATGGTTGGATTCTCTTCACAAATAGCAGTTGCATCTTATTTTTACTCAGTTAACATTAGCAACCGTATCACTGCATGAGTTAAGACATTGCTCAATTCTTTTTAGAAATAGCACTTTTAATTTCAGGATTTGCAATATAATGTTGGATAGCCTTAGGTTGATCTACTAATGCTTCTGAAACTAGATATGTGCCTTGAAAATGTCTTAAAGCAGGAGTCTTTTTCAACTGTGGTTGGTATGTCAGGCTAGCTGTTACTGGGGTCGACCACTTTAATGTATAAGGAACTAGCACTTTTTTTTACCTCATTTTTATCAGGAACTAGATTTTTCATTTTTATGTTGGGCAGATGTAAGGAGGCCCACCAATTACACTAAATGTTCCTTTGCTTACGATAATGCAGTATTTTTTACATGCTGTTTTATATGCAATTTATACTTGAATGTTTTATTGTGTATTGTATGGCGTACATTTGTATGCTGAAATAATTAAGTTGAGTGATTGATCGACTGATTGATATTCCGAATGTTTGCAATGAATAGACTTTTATCCCAATGTCAATAAAATCCTCTCTTACTGCTTTATCAGACCCTCTTCATAAAGAACTGAGACAAAGAAGATGAATAAGGTGGTTATGCGTGAATTACATCATGAAAGTGAGCTCTCTCCGGTGTATACAACAACAAATTATGAGAGAAGGGAGTTACTTATATCTTCCCCCTATAGACATTTATTTTTCCGTGTATTGGGTGTAGCTGTGTAATGTATCAATCTTGAAATGGTTTGACACTTTCATAAACATCTGGGGCAAGGAAAAGAGGGTTCAGGCAATGAGGGTTACCAATATCATTATCATGCTTCCAGAGTTGCCTCCTCTGTATAGGCCACTTCAGTAAGTGAGTTGCTATGTTTGGAAGAAGCGCTAAGACATGAAATAAAAACTAAATTCCAGACATCCTTATACTAGAAATCTCCCAGTGAGCAAAAATAACGACCCACCAGTCCCCCTCATATACTTTATTTTCATGCGTGCCTATTCAAGTATTATACCAAATGAAAAGACCAGCCTTGGCGAAGCAGTAGGACTGTTAACTGATACACACGGAGCAAAATGTTACTGAAAGTATCTGTATGAACCAGGGCTGTACCTATAGTATCCGGATATCAAACCAAAGGATATGAAACACCTCGGGTCACGCTGAAGATGTGACTGCAGGCACTGCTCAGGGAAGGTTCAGCAGTACAAAAGGGCGCTCTCTTCCAAAACACAAACATCGAGGAGGAGCTCAAACAAATGGGATACCCCTCTCAATACCGCCTTCTACCCCTAGGCCAAGGGGGCGAGCTGCCGCTTGTAGAGGCCCTTCTGCGAACCGTGGCTGGGGGCTGATCTAGAGCAGGCCTTGTACATGGGAGTGTGGGGTCAAGGGCAGGCTTTCAAGCTTACACAAAACAAGATATTTATTCAGCAAAAAGACTCCGTTTTTGCTTAAAGGACTACGGCTTCAGTTCATGGCGATAAACGTGCTAAAATGAATAGAAAAAGACCAGGCCTCCCAGTAAGTGGCCACCGGGCTGCAGAAAGCACAGCTGATTCCGCCGGCCATCACCCAATCAATGATGCACTGAGGCGCGCTGCACATCCCAGTCAGAACCCATTACATCCAAAGATCCCATCACATTCCACCTGAGCGCCCCGACCCTGTTGCTCGCTGCTAAAGACCTGACAGAGGGCTTCCGGAAACGTTTCAAACGGCGCTTCCTTTTTTGGCATTTGCTCAGCTGCACCTCGCAATTAACACTGCCAGGCGCCCCGGTTCTGATCAATTATTCAGTACAAATGACTAGCATATCTGAGCGCCTTAACTTCACATCACACGTGCGCGAGCCATGACACGGGCGTGTGTATAAGCAGACTAAAAGGAAGGCTGCGAGCCAGGCTTTTGCGCTAAACGGGAACAAGGCGAAAAGAAGTGAAATCAACACTTTTAGTCAAAGTTGAGCTTCAGGCGAGCTGCAGGCAGCGCACAGCATGGGAGAATTTGGCTCTGGAAAAGTGGCCGTGTGCTGACAGCTGAGTAGGGGTTTGAAAGCTTAATGGTAGAGATTTTCTGTCAATGATCAAGCTACACAGGATTTCCGTTACTAGATATTCAGTCTAACGATCCAACGACGACTCATTCAAGCTTTCTCCTTGTAGGACCTGAATACCACTTTAAATGCGCTACCACACAGAAATGAAGTGGGGAGGAGGGTGGCCATAGCAAGCGATGTAAATGCCAACTTCTCATCGTGGAGGCCTCCACCCATGGCACTGCAGCCCTAACCCACTTTAAAAACAGGGGAGTCTGCAGTATCAGTCCAAGCATTGCTTGATTTGTGCAGGCGGTGCACACTGGCAGATATGTTGTTTGGGTACCAGGACTTATTTTTCATCATCATACTTCGATCCAGACCAACAGAAATAAAGGCATTTAAAGTAGTAAGAGGGAGGAAGAGACGGTCAAGAAAACAATAACATAGAAAACATTAAAGGGTAAACCCAGGGAGGGAAAAGAACCTGTAAGAGTGAAGAGATCAATCAATAAATCAATTAGGAGTTTGTAAAGCGTGGCTACTCGCCCGTCAGGGTCTCAAGGCGCAGTGGGGGGCGGGGTTGCTGATCCGTCTAGGTGTGAAGGTCAGTTGAAGAGCCAGGTCTTGAGGTCCTTTCTGAATTGTGTCAATGACGTGGATTGCCTGAGGTGGAGGGGCAGGGTGTTCCAGCTCTTGGCGGCGAGGTAGGAGAAGGATCTTCCTCTGGTTCTGGTCTTGTTGATCCGTGGAACAGAGGCCAGAGCGAGTTGGGCGGAGCGGAGTTGTCTAGCAGGTGTGTGGAAGGCGAGGCAGTGGTTCAGATATTCTGGTCTTGCGTTGTGAAGAGCTTTGTCAGCATGTGTGAGGAGCTTGAAGGTGATTCTCTTGTTGATAGGGAGCCAGTGGAGTTGTTGGTGGTGTTGTCTCATGTGGTGGCGGCGGAGGATGTCGAGGACCAGTCTGGCTGAGGCGTTTTGGACGTTCTGTAGTTTCCTGAGCTGTTTCTGCATGAGCCGGCATAGAATGCGTTGCCGTAGTCCAGTTTACTGGTGATGAGTGCGTGGGTAACCATCTTTCTGGATTCTGTGGGAAGCCATCTGAAATTCGTCCGAAGTAGGCGAAGCGTGTGGAAATGGGATGAGAATACTGAGTTGATCTGGTAGTTCATTGAGAGCGGGGAGTCCAGTATGATGTCAAGGTTGCATGCGTGGTTGGTAGGGGTGGGAGGGGTTCCTAGTGTGGCGGGCCACCAGGAGTCATCCCAGGCTGAGGGGGTGAGTCCCAGGATGCGTACTCCGGTTTTGTCTGAGTTGAGCTTGAGGCAGCGGTCTTGCATCCAGGTAGCGACTGCCTTCATTCCGTTATGAATGTTGGTTCTGGCGGTTCTGGATTCGTTAGTGAGGGAGATGATCAGCTGGGCGTCGGCGTAGGAGACGGTGTTGAGTTCGTGGCTTCTGACAATGGCTCCAATGGGGCCCTGTAGATGTTGGAAGAGGGTGGGGCTCAGGGAGGAGACCTGGGGCACTTCGCAGCTGATCTGTTTGTGATTAGTTTGTATGTCGGTGCCCAAGTAATCCCGTGTACAAATCGTAGTAGGTCACTTGTATCTCGTAGGTAGGATGTTAAATCCTTTGACATACGGTAGGAGATAGCCGTCTACGAAGTTTGCATTTGGCTCTAATAGAGATCCCTTCGTTGAAATAATCGGTCTCCCAGGTGGTCTCGTGGGCCGTTTGTGTATTTTTGGAAGGAAATATACTGTTGCAGTTATAGGATGTTCCGTCGTTAGATACTTAATTTCATCATGGTCCAAAACGCTTCTTTTCAAACCATCCCTGTAGTTTTTTGTCTAAGTCCTGTTTGTATTGTGGTGTTGGATTCTCCCTTAGCTGCTGATAGTATTTTGTGTTACTCAACTGAGAGTGTGCCTCTTGTATGTTGAAGTCCCTATCCAAGATAATAATGTTCCGCCCTTTGTCTGCCATTTTTATTTCAATCTCATCATCTTTCTTCAGATCTTTTAGGGCATTGCGTTCTTCCAGTGTCAGGTTGTGTTTGTGTTTTTTTTATTTTAGTTGGTATAGATCCTTGACTACAGCCTCGTGGAAGGTCTCTAATTTGTTGCCAGTTGGCAATTGCAGATAGAATTTGAATTTTGGCTTTTTACCACTGGTGCCTTCGCCCAGTTGTGGGCAGTATGTTTCCAAATTTCTACTTGGTCTATTTGCATCCTGATCTAGTTCCATTAGTGTTATGAAATCTCTTGCATCTTTCGTCATTAAACTTATCGTAAGTTTTTCTTTATGTTTTTTTGTACTCAGCCATGTTTGGATTCTCTTTGAAAATTTTGGGGAGTTTGAGTTTTCGAACATATTAGTACAAGTCTATCCTGATTTGTGCCAGGTCCATTTCATTAGTGGGGCAGAAGGTTAGACCGCGTTTAAGCACTTGAGTCTCTGGTTTCGTTATATTTCTTTTTGACAAATTGATTACTTCCAGTTCTTGTGACCCGTTGTTTAGGTCTTCCTCCGTCTCATACTTCTCGTCGATGTCCCGACTTTTTTGGGGTCTGCTGTTGCGTTTCCCTCTTCGTGTTGGCTTGTTTTTGCAAGGCCATTTTTGCACAGCCTCTTCCCCGCCTCTTCCTCTGTTTGCTCCTCACTGGACCCCCATGCTCTTCTCCAAGTTCTGTTGGAGGGCCAGTTGCATTTCCCCTAAAAAAGTACATTTGGTGCGTCCACCTGTCTGCTCCAATTCGTTTTCACTCGCATCTGTTGACATCAGAGACGATAAACTTCCTGATGCATTTGTAACTGAATCCAACTTACTTGTTGTTTTGAGGATTTGAAGATATGCTCCTCCCATTCGTGTAATAAATCATTGCTGGTATCTTGATGATTGGGCATTAAATTAATACACAGGCCCCAAGGCACTCTTTTTACTTCCAGATATTTTTTCAAAGAGGTCACCTCCCACCATTTATTAATTTATTTTTTGAGAGGTTTTCCCAAAGTTTGAGTTTGCCCCGGATGTCAACATTCCTAGGAGTGGATTGTGCCCCATTTGACAGACCGAAACGCGTAGGGCTGTTGCGTTTGTCGTACATATGCTGTTGCCTTGAATAAAATGGAAATTGGATTATAATTATAACCAGTGAGTGCGAGTGGAACTCCTTCTGCAAAGGAAGCTATACACACACACACACACACACACACACACACACACACACACACACACACACAGATACACACACTCACATTATACATTGCTCAAAAACGTCAGAAAATTCCTTTAACAATTTGTTTGGTGCCCACTCTTGCTTTTTTTAAATTTCATTTCCCATCATGATCTACCCTCTTGCTTTATCGGTACTACACACATGACATGTCTTCTAAACTGCTACATTTGTTCTCTAAAAAGCCTCAAGCCTTTCCCTCAGTCTCTAAAGTTGATGGCATCAATGGTCGAGAATGGATTCGAGTGTTCCCTACAAAGCAGGACACAGAGCTCTGTCTTCGAAGGAAGGTTGGCCTCTCAGGCTTTCTTTACTCTTTGGGCAATTTTGGTCAAGCAGTCAAGACCTAACTCTAAAAAAAAAAGGGGGGGGGCTAGTGAAGGTTGAACCTTGATACAGTATAACACAGTTATCACAGGTGCAATAAAGAAAGAAAGTCCAGCTGGAATTATTTTGTATAAAATGGATATATTTGAATACTTCCTTTAATATATATGGAACAAGAGACACCAACAACATGCTCACGAGCCACTGGCAGCTTGCCAGCTTCAAGTAAGTAGCTTGCAGACATGATGCCCAGACCAGAGCAAACGGAGGGTCCAGGCCTGGGCAGCTCCCAGCCAAACATGCAGTAAGTAACGCTGCTCCCGGAGAGACAGCCAGCAAAACCAATGACAGAGCTCCACGCCCACAAACAGCATGACTGACAGCACTGGAGCCTCAAAAACTCCCCACAGAGGGCAAAGCTGCATAGTGACTGGTCATGTTGCAGGACTCTGTGGAGTCAACCACACTACGTATGTTAAGTATAGGGCAGTAAAGAAGGCGGCTTGCAGTGCTTGTAGAAGGGTGTGACCGTAGGAGTTGGGGTGTAAGGAAGATATACATTTTTTTTTAAAAGCACCGCCAATACGGAGGTGCCGCCCCTGGATAGCTTAGTTTGACATAACTACTGGTCGTGCATGCAGCCGAGGAAAAACAGAAAATAAACAATGGATTAAGAAAACTATTGTGATAGATGCATTATTCACAGCTTGGGCGCTGCTATGCGTTCGATGTATGTTGGGGCTTGTGCATACCTTAAATGGGAAATAAATTAGCTCCACCACGGAGATGCATGAATCGAGTCTGCCTGCATAATTGCAAATATAGCGGCTTCATGGTGGTCACTTAAACTGCAGCGTACTCGCTCCTTAAATACCAAAGCAGCACAGTAGTGCTCGCCCAGCATGATCCGCGACTGATACCAGCTGAATATGCAAAGCCAACAAGAAAACAAACGGGCAGACTCATGATAAATACCGAGGAACACATATGGCGGTTACAAATCTGCCAAATTTCCTTTTTGCACTTAATGGAAACATGTGTCAGTGTAAATGGAATCAGGAGAGCTGAAGACAAAGAAAATCAATTAAAACAAAGTCAGCAGGGCTCCTAGTGAATTGTTCATGGCAGCTATTGGGTATAACGTAGTTAATATTTTCAGTCGGCCAAATTAACACCACTTTTTTCACCTTGCATGTACAGCTGAGCAATGCAGTCTCCGGGGGCCTGTTTCGAGAGTCAAAATAATACAACATTTGTCCTGCGATTAATTTGAAGCGTAGACTCTTGGCCAGTGACTTGCTAAAGAAATGAAAAAGAAAGGTGCGCTAAACACGCGGTTGTTCGGGATTAAGAGTTGGTATTCTTTTGTTAGCAATAGGCCGGGCGGCATCCCCATTCCACACACCCTTCGGGAAAAAACATAACAACGGCCTAAAAACAGCGGGGTGGTCCAGCCCACGAAGACGTCATTAAGAGTGCCACAGGGGCGGCTGGTGACATTTGAAAGTGGCAGGGCGTAAAATGATTGCAAAGGAAGCAAATAAACGAAAGGAGGAAAGAAGGTAATGCCTGTTTCTTGAAGTCTCCGACCGTTTTTTTTACTACATGAGCACTGATCTCTGTCGATGGCTTCCGGTGTGTGGCAAGTGGCTGCTGTAACCTTCAGCATCTTAAAATCATCGATGATATGGTAACTGACGGACAGCTGCCTCTTGGCGAGTGTCTGGGGAACCACCTATATTTAAGAATATGTTTATGGGCATTGTGTCATTGCTGTGCTTTCATTATATTTGGTACCGTAGCAATCTAGGCTCTTCTGCTGCGGTAATAGTACACGATCTTTTCTTTCATCCGGATGGGAGGCTGGTTTTAAATACTTCCACATGGACTGGTCTCTCAGCCTGGCCACGGCACTAGAGTTGACTCACGGTTTCCAAAACTCGAGGAGCAGTTACCACAGTCACAGTTTGTGTTCTACAGTGACAAATTGCTGAGCTAACATTTTTGCAAGGCCACCTCTTGTCTTTATTTAAGTAAATTAAATGATTTAAGGGCATGAATAAACAGCTATATTATACATATTAAAGGGAACAGACAAATTAGCAGTCATCTCTGTAAATTTCCCATTTGTCGTTAAGTAATTATGTGTGACCCACTGTGGCTCACAAGCCTGTCTTTTTACGTGGGTTGTTATGTATATTAGTCTCGAAAAATGAAATTGTAGCCCCAAATAACGTATCCAATTCAAACTTCACCTACTCTTGTGACCCATGGGAAATATTTAGGATGTTTAATCTTTAATTCCCGTGGCCAAAGATATTAAATCCGCTGTTTCCTTTCTCCGGTTGTAGAGACGTACCTTATCCACGAACGTGTGAGCAGTCGCAAGGGGGGGGTCACGCGTTGTGGGGGGGGGGGGGGTCGCACGGGAGAAGACATTTA
This sequence comes from Triturus cristatus, assembly GCF_964204655.1. Classification (NCBI taxonomy): domain Eukaryota; kingdom Metazoa; phylum Chordata; class Amphibia; order Caudata; family Salamandridae; genus Triturus; species Triturus cristatus. Next base: position 506,403,071 of record NC_140582.1, read on the forward strand.
AAATTAAGAGGAAAACTTACCTGACCGCCTCTGCTCCTGGTCCGCGTTGGCGCCTCTGCCCTCTTCAAACTGGAACAAGCGCCAGGATTGGCTGAGGGCACAGCCTACTCTTTGCCCGCCGCCTGCCCATTAGGAGACCAAGGGGCTCCTAATGGGCATGCGCAAGTCCGTGAAAACACCAGTGCGCATGACTGGGCACGGGCTAAAAATTAGCTCACCATGCCCACTCATGCGCACTTGTGCTGCAGTGCTGCCTGGTCCGACAATGCATGTCAGTCAACATGACGCCGGACCGCCCACGGTCCGACGTCATGCTGACTGACATGCATTGTCAGTTCTCCCCACCCTCGGCTTCTCTGAACTTAAGTAAACTAAGATCAGAGACCCCGAGGGAGCTGCGGGCGCGGGCGGGTGCAACCCCCCAACGCCCCAATGGACACACCGCGGCTGTCCATGACGCTGGACACTGCCACGCCCCGGTTTTCACTCTCTCGCACTACATTGTTTTACTAGCTCAGCTAAAAGCACGCGGCCTGTAGCGACAGGCTGCGCAACCAACTCAATGGGCAACTTTTTGTTATCTCCACGTAGCAAGACGCGACGAGTGCACTAGCAAGCCGCCTATTTCGACCCTTTACCCGTGGTCAGGCGAGGCTCGGGAGCAGAAAGAATAGTAAGAATAAATTAGTAGCTGCCAAGTTTCTGCTTACCTATGCGTGACATCACATTGCATGGTTTTTGTTGGTTTATGTATGAAATGTTGATGCCTTATTAGTGACATTATGAGTGACACTTCACCAAGAGTGGAATAAAGCAAGTAAGGCCACTCAATAAGATAAAGATCACAAATTATCCACTTTCGTGCAATGTAATGATTTAGAAATGACCATAAAAGAATCCAGAACTGACCAAAGGTATCAGTCATGTAAGACACACAGCCACTTGGTAGTTACGTCATTGTCAGTCCCCTATAATTCCCCCATACAGAGAGGCACACAGAATTCCAAACATTGCTATTTGTTCTCTTTAGTATTCTTTGAGAATGTATGACCTGCAAACAATAACATCAGCAAAACCATGCTTGTCTGATCACTTACCAAGCCTAGTGAAATAAACCAAAACTAATATTCCCAGAATGCATACTGTTAAATGAACTCTCAAGGATGAACCATCCATTCCTCAGTGTGCAATTTATGATCAATAGAATTAAAACCTATATAAATGCTACAGTAGAGTAGCAATAATTTTCTTGAGCTCGAATTGTTGAAAGGCAGGGAAGGTCCTTCCAGGATCTCAATCTGTGAGACCCAGATTATGGAACCGTCGAGGAAACAGTGGTTCAAAGTACTGAGCTACCTTATCGTAAAAGGATGTCATAACATTCAGCCTCAAAGAGAATATCACAAGCTCAAAGGTCACTAGAGTGCTAAGAATTACAACTGCTATGTAAGGACTACAAACACATACAGGTAGGAGCATGTGATGCAAGTTATGCAATAATCCTGCGCGCTATGAAACCAGCAAAATCAGTCTTTGTTTGGCACGGTTTCAAAGCCTCAATTTATGAGACTGACACTCCTTATGATTTTTTCTACCAACAGAATTTTGTATTGTAGGGCATGTAATTGTGTTTTTTCCTTTTAAATACATGGTCACCTCAGTCTCAACACGCAAGTGGTGATGGTATAAAAGGGCAGATTTTCCTACAAGTGTCACATCTACGTGGTAATGATCAAATTGTGCTTTCAAAACAGGCAGGCACTAAATAATCCCACCTAACAAGTCTGCATGATCTGGAAAAGCCTGGAGATCGACAAAAGATACTGTAGGAGTCTGTATTTTGATTGTATTAATGTTTGAAATATAATGATATTCCATGCCGTTCATTTAAAGCACCATGATTCAAAATGCTAGATTCTGCACGTCCTTGCAGAGAGTACATTTCTGAAATTACAGACGAGGCTTGTGCAGCCAGGCAAACGTTGCGAAAGGCCAAAACGTATATGGGGCAACCTTTAATTTTGATGAAGTCTATCCGGCTTTAGCACTATCTGGTACAAAAATAGACATACTGTATAATCATGTAGTTTCTCAGGCCCGGCGCACACAGAAGCTGCAAGACCTCTGAGTAAACGAGCTACACAATAGAAGTTTAAAACCCGGAAAACAAAATGCAAGCATAATAAAATACGGTTGTATGACTTTACAACGCATTCCGTTGTAACGCATGCCTTTACCACGCATGCGTTACAACGCGAATGCCATCACCACGCATATCCTTTACCACGAAAATGCCTTTTACACGCATACTTTTACAACGATTTTCGTTGTTAAATTATGATTGTTAATGGCATTTTCATGTTAAAGGATATCACACTTAAAATGTACCCTTTAAATTTACCCCTTTGCGACACCACCCCCTCATTCCCCCTTACCTCCCCTCTCCTCGATCTCCCTTTGTGACCTTGCACGTCGTTAAGAGGAAGCGGAAGTGTCCTTCCGTTTCCACTAACGACGCCGATAGCCTTCACATCTCTTTTTTTAAAAGACGAAAACAGGTGCATTTTCTTTATATTTTATTTTGTGGGGTGCCCCCCAAGCCCACTTTTTTAATCCCACGCTATTTTTGGTGGGGGGGGGGGGACGACCCCCCCTTTTTTTCCTTTTAACTTTAGCACACATGCCTTTACTACGAATCTCGTAGTAAAGGTATGCGTGGTAAAGGCTTTTCGTGTAACCACACATGCGTTGCAATTCATGCGTGGTTATGGTCATGCGTGGAAACGGCCGCGTTGAAGTGGCCGTTTCCCATAAAATACTAGTCATCAGACACGGAAGCACCTACAATTGAATAGCATTGTAATTTGTGTCTGCCTTCTCCCACCATGCTCAATGAATGGTATCACTATCGTATGCGGCCATGCCAGGCTGTGTATAGGGGTGCTTAGATGGGAGAATGAGGGAAGTTGGCCAGCTCTCCTTCAGGACAGTACGGTGCTAGTTTCTGAGAGGTAACGCTCCTGGGCTGTAGACTGCCAAACAATTCAGTAATACTTCACCTATATCAAGCTCTGTCCTGGTCGCTTACCAGCTGGAAAAATATTGCTAATAGTGTTGTAGTGCACAACACATAGGCTGTTCTGCTAAATTCCCTTAGTGCTGCTGGTGCAGTACAAGTCGGTCTCTGGCGGAGCTTTGTGCACGTGGCGCCACTTGATTCCTCTAGTGGTAGCCGTGGAAAAAAGACAACGAAGTTGCAGTCCCAGTGAGTGCTTCGGCCAGGTGGCCAATCAGACACTGCGTGGTGTTCACAGTAGGGTGGTGCCTACTGCAAAACAACAACACAAGCAAGACCCTGCCTCCATGGACCACATCTGGGCACTACCAGGCCTGGATTTGTAAATTCCTTCTAAACATAGTTCAGAGAGAGAGAGTGGACCCGCTGAGAGATCCCGTGGTACACACAGACACCCGGGCTTGTCTTGATTTAAACCTCGAACGTGCAGCACTATAAAAACAGTTTGGATCACAATGTTTAAAGTAAACACATTTACATCTGTATATTTTGTATACAGAACAATCTGCTCTGGGCAGCTCAGTACACTCTGCCTCCACGTTGTCTGCTTGAATGCAGTCTTGTGGAGTGTGCTTTGTGGGGTTTTCCCAGGGTGCTATAATGCATGACTAATGCATTTTAGTGCAGTGATGCACAAACCAGAACGAATATGGGTTAGTCTAACCCCTCATGCGTGGTACTTGGCTGGGCTGGAATAGAAAATCCACAAGCAGCTAGCAGGGCGAACTGGCGGTATTAACAAAAAAGTTATTTGCATTTAGTAACATTGTCCTCACCTTTAGAATATCCCCTAGCTGACACACTGGATCCGAAAGCTCTTAACAATGCTCCTGTGCTACCAGGTGGCACCTTGTAGCTCCGTGCCGAGTATGCATCACCAAGAAAATTACAGACTGGAGCAGCATAAAAGCACCACCCCAGCAGGATGATGTCAGTTTCTTGTTCGAGTCTTTCTGCACCCTTCCACACGGAGCATTTACCAGTGGTTAGTATCAGTGTGCAGAACTCAAACTTGGTACTTTTTTTAGATGTTAAAAAGAATGGGGATGTCCACAGAACGGGGAGGTGGGAGGGTGATGAGGAATCTGCAGTTATCCAACAGAAAGAGCTTTACTGGTGGAAAATAACATGCTCGTCTGATGGATACTTCTAACCGCAGATTCGTTACCTTTAGAATAGGTAATTAAGCAGTACCTCCCAAAGATGGAGGGTCTGTGGGGTGGACTCAGCCAAAAAGATCCTGTAGAATCAAATGGTTAAAATGTCCTTCCCATCGGACCTGGCTCTCAAGGCAGTGGTGCTTCGTAAACATATATGCTATAGCCTGGCAGATGTCAAGGAGGACAGGCACTATGCATGCCAATCTAATGTTAGCAGCCTTAGCCGTTGTGGAATGGACTCTCAGTCCCTCCGGAGGCTTCTTTTTACCAGTGCATAGCAGATCTTAATGCAGAGGACTATCCACCTTGACAGAGCCCTCTTGTGCACAACCATTTCTTTATTCACCCAGCAGAATCCCCAAAAAAGCTTATGGTCCTCCGATAGTCCCTGGTGGAATCAATGTAAAAGATTAAAGCTCGTTTGGGGGTCCAATTGATAGAGTATCTTCTCCTCTTTTGAGGGATGGGGAGGGGTAAATAATGCTGGGAGTGTGATGGATTGCCCACTGTGGAAAGGAGTTACGACTTTAGGCGAGTCGCGATTTAAGCAAGTCCTCAGCATTCGTTTGTTCGGAAAAAGGTGGCGTAGGGCAGTTGCACTAACAGTGCTTGAGTTTCACTCAATGAAGATCTGAAGTGCTCGCAATGAGGAAGACAGTCTTGAAGGGCAGGAGACACAACAAGCAGCTGTGCATTGAGTCAAAGGGCATGCACCAATGTCAAGACCAAGTTACGGTCCTCACTGTTGCATCAAACCAGTTTGGAAGGAAACATGTAAAACCTTTAATGAACTGCATCACAATCGGTGATTTAAACAAGGGTGTTGGTCCGGTAAATGTAAAAAGGTGAAATCACTGAATGAAACCCTTTCACAATGACCACTGCAAGGCCTTGCTGGGCCATAGACCAAACAAATAATAAGAGATCTGTCAGTTTGGCTTGTAAGGGGTCTAGATTGCAAACACCACTCATCTGCTGCAAAAGGAGATCCTCTGTAAGTGAGATTCTGATCGAAGGCACATTATCATTCCTCAAAGGTCCAGGTACCACACTCTCCTGGCCCAATGCAGTTCCACTACAGTGACGTGGGAACAGTTGTTCTTCATCTTCTTCAGTACTAGGGCAGGAGAGAGAGGGGCAGGACGACATACAAGAGCCCCATGTTCCATTTCAGCCAGAATGTGCCTCCTAACATATCTTTTTGTGGGAACTCCAACACATAAAACTGTTGACACAGTGTTCTAGATGATGGAAAAAAGATCTAGCAAGGGTTCTACCTTCTGCCGAAGATGCACTGCGCAAGTTTGGGATGTAGACGCCATTCGGAATCTGCTATATGTCACCATCTGAGGTTGTCCTCTCTAGTATTCAACGGCAATCAAAATACCCTGATGTTCCAGCAAACTAAAAGGAATAGCACTTCCTGGCACAGGTTGCATAACCCTACTCTGCCATGCTCAATGTAGTACCACATGGCGGTAGTGTTGTCTGTAAGTACCTGCACCAGTCACCCCCTGATGGAAGACAAGTAAGCCTTCAACAAAAGGTGAATGCATCATAGCTCCAACAGATTGATCTAGAGCTGGCCTTTCTCCAGAGACAAAAGTCCTCTATCTTCCACCCCCCAAAGACTTCCCAAATCCAGTAGTGATGCATCTGTCATTACCATCATCTCTGGATTAAGGAAGGGAGAGGGCGCTGATGCAAGATCAATTGTGTTTGAGCAGCCACCACTGCAGATCACAGGCCATTCCTTCTGAAATCTGAAAGGAATCCAGCAGATGTCCATGGTGCTGGGACATGGGGAACTTCAATTTCCATTGCAGAGCTCACATGTGACACCTGGCATAGCTGACCAAGAAAAATGCAGGAGGATAAAAGGCCAAGAGGACTCAAAGCTCATCCAACCAAAGTGCAGGACTGAGGCTGAAACATCAGGATCATAGTCCAAATGGTATGTACTTTCTGTGGTGGAGGGAAGGCCTTGCATTACACAGTGTCAACTATATACCCAATGAATGGCAATCTCTGCTATGGAATCAGGTGAAACAGATATGTTGATTGAGAATCCCAACAATGTAAAACGATTTGCCGTCATCTGGAGGAGGTGGCCTATGACTGACTGCAGCGAGCCGACCTTTAAAAATCAGTTGTCAAGGTATGGGAAAACTGGCCCTTCCGACATTCGAATGTGTGCAGCAAAACAGCCATCAATTTCTTGAACACCCAAGGGGCACTGGCAAGCCCAAACTAAAAATTCTCCTTGCCGACATTCAACATCAGGTAAAGCATGTGGACCTGCAGGACAGGTATATAAAAATATGCTTACTGAAGGTCCAAGGGCACCATCCTGTCCCCTGGGTCTGGTACGGTTAGAATTGGGGCTAGTGAGCATCTTGAATATGTCCTTCTTAAGGAAGGCATTCCGAGGCCAAAGTTTCACTATGGGTCAGAAGTCTCCATTCTGTTTTTGGCACAAGAAAATATTGAGAGTAGCAGCCCTTTTTTGAGTCTGGGACCCTCTCGACGGCTCCCTTGGAGAGCATCATTTGTGTCTCCTGCAGCAGAATGGAGAAGTGCTCATCCAAAAGTTGACTGGATGGGGGTGGAGGACAAAGTGTGGCAGAGCAGACAAAAAAAGGGAGGGCATAGCCATGCTGAACAACTTGAATTACACATTTGGCTGACATAATGAATCACTATCCTGGGAGGAAATATGTAATCCTGCCCCCACAGGATGAGTATGTAATGCTATGGGAAGCAGCAGGTAACAGGGACTGGGAGGACTAGCTGGCCTACACAATGTAAGCCAGACCCCTATCCATGGCCTAGAAAAGACTGGGGTGATTACGGGAGTGGCTGGGGTGATTGGCGCTGTCTGTATGCACACCAATCCCCTCAAACAGTCCCTTAACTTCTGAAACTGATGAGGAACTGATTAGCAGGGGTCAGCAGTTCCAGAGAGAGTGCTGTAGCTCTACTATCTTTCAACAGCTCAAGAGCGGAGTCAGTTCTCTCACCAAAGAGGCAAGAGCCATCGAAGGGCACATCCATGAGTGGAATTTACACCATTTCTGAAAAACCTGTAGAATGCATCGATGCATAGCGACATAGCACAACATTACTTCCAACCGCCTTTCGCAAAGAGTTAATAGTGTCAAGTCCAGCACGCATCACTTATTAGGCAGCGTCCTGGCCATCTTGTTAGTGCCAGGGAGGCGCCAAGGTTTAACAGGATTTTTCAGGCTATGTTCCACAGGGCATGCACATAGCAGCCTAACAAGCAAACTGTGTTAACCAATCGCAGTGCCAAACTGACAAAGGCAAACATCAATTTACCAAAAGCCTCAATTTGCTTACATTCCCTAATTGGGTGGTGTTGACAGGAAAGAATTCAGGTAACTTTACTAGTAGATGTCTGTACCACTATACTCTCTGGAGTAAGGTGCTTGGTGAGAAAGTCAGGGTTGAAAGGAAGTAAGGTCTTAAACATACCTGGCCCTGGGTGTAAGAATTTTATAAGTACATTAGGTTTGGTTTCAACAGAGGGCAACTGTAAATTCAGCACTTTAGATGCCATCTGAACTACAACTGCGAATGACACTTTCCTCAGTAAGTGGCCCAAGTGGTGAACTCATACTCGTGTCCAGGGAGGGTTCAACCCCACTGGCCTCTTGCAAGTCTGTGTTGACATTTTCATCAGTATAACAAGGACAGAGATCACCAACATCCCCTCCACCATCACCCTCCCCTTCCGGTGTGCCTTGATTAGAATCAGAGCCAAAAAGATAATGGTGTCTCTCTTGGCGTGACCGGCTCAGAAGAGGTGCCAGTGCAGAATCAGGCTGAATGACAACTGGTTGCACTTTCGTTATTTCATCACGCAATATTGCTCAAGATCTAGCTGAAGTCGGTTCAGGGTCGGAAATAGGTACGAAGATGATGTCTCCTGTAATCAGTGCCAGAAACATCAGCACTGGTCTTGAGGAGTTTCGCCTCAGCATGGGTGTATGTTCCGGAGTCGGCGTCAGAACTGGAGTTGGTACTGGACTTTAATCTGGTCCAACAAAATCAGTTGGCACCGGGGGAAGCTCTGCCAGTAGAAACCCAAGTGTAGGTTCCTGCGGATTCTTGGGTTCTGAAGGCACACCAGAGGGAAACAGCAAAGAACAAAAGATCTGCAGAATGTCCTCATTGAAGGATTCCACTTGCTGCGCTGTTGCCAATGGCCAGGGGAATTCGGGGCACATTGGGATCAATCGAGGGAGCAGCTCCATGATCGGGGAAAGTGTAACAATGCCCTTGTGGTCTCTCCTCAGATACAGAATGGTGGAATGGGGATGTGATCTAGCTACACATTTTAGTGTTTGTTCTTTGATTTAGACTTTGGCCATGAGATGGACCTTTCCAGAGACCTGCCCTGGGAGTGGACCAGGCTATTGGTGCAACCCGGATAGGGATTAGGACCTGCGCAAAGGCTTAGACTTCTTCTGTTGTTCTGTGGCATACAGCTTCGCCTCTCTGTTCCAGAATGCTTTAGGATGCATAAGTGTGCACTTGTTGCACAACTTTAAATCATGGCCTGAACTCAGAAACCAGAGATGCACCTCAATGTGGATTCATGACAGACATGTTACCTACAGTCATGACACGGCTTAAAGCCCGTCATTTTAGAAGGGGACATTGTGCCCTAGCACACAGTTTTTTCTAAGGACTGATGAAAGTAGGAGCAGAACTCTGGATCTGCATTAGAAATCACAGGGAAAAAAGGAACTAACGTCAGCATACAGGGGTGGTGCTGATCTGCAGCTCCACTGCATCATTTCCAGGGTGATAGAGACCCAGCATGGAGCCACACAGCACCACCTGGTAGTGTGCAGAAACATTGCTGAGTGTGTTCTGGATCTAGTCTGGCATCTCAGGGATATTCTAAAGTGGAGGAATATGTGGTTAGCAGTATCCATCAGCAAATGGGTTAAGCAGTCGGGTTCAGATCCTGATCTGACAGTTACCCTGCTTTGGCCACACTTCCGCTCATAGCTTGCTCATTTCCTCATCTGTACACATGCTTGTTCATTATTCCCAAGTCCAAAAAACAGCACCCTACAGACATAGCTTTTCTTAGTTTAACTACCAAGAAGACAATGCCTATGCCTACACTTTACCTTTGTAACTGGAAATATCTAGGAGTTATACTGGCCACTTATTTTTCTTCAAGCAGTCATTCTGAAGTTTTGCCTTTCAACATCTTTATCTCCTATTTGCTCTGAACTTGAGCAGTCTACCTGCTTTCGTTGCTTTTGTATGCCTTAGCGCCAGCCAAAGGGTCATGCTAAATTAGTCTTATATTTCCATTCTGAGGGACAACTATTGACCACTATTAGCTCATTGCATTTGTTATTCAGCACATCAATCATGTATTTTTTTAAATTTTATCTTACTTTACTGAGATTTATATAGCGCAAACATGACCCAAGGGTATCGGGTATCAGAGCGCTTTACACGAGCACCAGTTGCGTTACATGAGGACACATTCATTTTTGTTAGGCACGGGGAGATTAAGCGATTTGCCCAGAATCACAGGATGTTGAGCGTCCTTGCCGAGACTCAAACCCAGTTCCCCAGCTTCGATGGCAGAGGAACAAATTAATCAACATATTCTTTTGGGACCAGCGACTGGGCAGAAGTGTGCTGCTTCAAAGGCAGGTATTTATAGGCACAAAAATAATGTCTGTGCAAAGTGCCTTCAATGTTATAGCAAGGTCATAACTAATGAACCTGCCTATCCTAGCCCATCTAAGCTGTAATTTACCATCCAAGAACCACTCAGAAGCTAGTACTAGAGTAGCATATGGCTTTTTGGTACAGAGTTTCCATTACAAATGACTTATTTTGATCTGCTTGTTGTGCATTTGATCCAAATCAAATTGTTCAAAGATAAGGTCCTTTTTCTCACCTAAATACTGTTCATGTTATGAACCCCTTCTTATAATATATTCTATACTTGTTGCTTTTCACAGTTGAAGGATCCTTTAGATTTAAGCATGTTCCTGTTGTGTAAGGCATACCATTGGCCAAAAGACACCTTTGCTGTATTTTGACCCTAAGTGAGAGGGGAACATAGGATGAACAGGATGTAAAGGGTGAAACCAAGTTCAACGGTACACTCCTATGATACTCATCTCTGTTGTTCCTGTTAATGCTGGTCATCGTCCCAGAGTTTTTTTGTCTGATCATTTACTAATGATTCTTATGTTGCCGTGTTTTAATTCTAGGTAGAGCAAGAGTGAAAGAGAAAACCCCATTTGGATGAAATTTGCCCAAATGTTGCCTAAAAACGTTGTTGCTCTCAATTGTTAAGATTGTGTATCACTGTGTTCCTCTGCCATGCATCCTTGTGGGTGTTTTACTGGAAGATTGTGTTTTCTGCTCGAACAAAGGCTTTGTGCAGAAAGCAATAAAATTACTAACACGGGGCAAAATAATTTCAAAGATTGTCTTGTGTAGTATATCATAACATTTGTCAATACCACTGCAGTTAGTGACAGGCTTGAATTCATAATAGTTAGGGTCTAAATAATAGATTTTTGGTAGAAACCTAACATTACCTTACAACACTGAGCCCATATCCGTAAAGTCCTAATTCTTGCATACAAGAACAGAAAAAGAGAGAGGTAAGAGCCCCTTGCACCCTCATGGTGTTCACGACCGAGGGGCACAATATCTGCCTGGCCTCTTCCCCCAGGGTCTTCCAAATATACAATCCCTGCATACAATTAAACGATAGTTCGTCAGCGTCCAACATCGACAAGTGTATGGGAAAATTTACATTCTGGGTGAATATGGCAAACACTGGTAGTATAAAATATATCAAATGCTGTGCATTCAAACGTACAGAATATCAGGCACAACAGTAATGAGCTAAAAATATAGGCTGTAATAAAGAGGGAACAAAGAGGTCATTACTCAAGTCTATGAAAGTTAGAATTACTCAATTTGAACAAGTGCACTCTTCAGACTGCTTTTAAGAGCACAGAATACAACAGCAAGACAATTTCTACGGATCTTCAAACAGTTTATAACTATCACCTTAAAAGGAAAGGCTTCTTAAATTACAGTGCTTCCTTCTGCCACTTCCCATCAACTCAATGGCTGCACACGGGAACCACAGACACCCAATGAGTAATTCAAAGAATGGCTGAATAGTAGATGCTGTACTCTTCATTAACAAGGTAGAGAGGCGTTTGCTGGCTTTCAGCCGCTGGGAGGTTGTCCATCAGGCTTCAAGCTCTTTCTCATCTCAATACCCAACTGTATAATTAACGCAGTCTGGGACTTTTTATCAAAGTAGGTTAAAATAACTAAAGGCAGCGCCTCGGTTTCATTAACAGCATGATCGAGAGCATCTCCTACTGTCTGCTTTAGAGCAAACTAGCTTGAAAAGCAATCAGGCGCAATACATGATGAGCAGCAAGTGTTGTTCTTCCAGCGGAGAGGGCTGTGAGTAGATACCAGGAGATTCAGAAAAGTAGATCTGAGGCACAATAAAAATAGATCTAAAGCAGGACACTGATTAGGCGCAGAGATACAACAGGCAATTGTAACGAGCTAGTTAAAACGATTCACAAGGCCATCAATTTGCATGAATCTGATACTGCTTAGCCGCCCATATCTACCAATGTTAAAAAACTATTAACTACTTGCAGTCGTTTCTCTTAAGTGTAGTTGCTGCCAAGTTACAAGATAACCACTCAATGCATATGGAAGACAACACATTGTGGCCACTGCTCTTAAATTAGCATATTGTATGTCACCGACTTCAACAAGACAGTTCTGGTCCATACAAACTGGAGGTGGAAAAAACCTTTTTAGATTCTGCTGTGAGGGCATGCTGGGCACCTGGTATTGTTTTTCTTTTACCAAGGTGAGACAAAAGTAGACTTGATAAAAAAAAAGAGTAACTACTATCCATACTCATTCAACTCGACCACTATGCCACATCCAACACAATGGACCATCAGATTCTCCCAATAAGGATTAAAGAAATAATAACCACTGACATGACCCAGACAAAGGTCTCATCTTCCCTATTAAAAGAATTAAATAAAAATCTTACTCACAATTCTTGACCTTTTAGCCAACATAAGGCTCGCTTCACAAAGAAAAGAGTGAGGGTGTGGGGAACTTATTTTCAAAGGACTGCTCCTACTTATGGAGCCATTTTCCATCTTTTAAATAATTATCCAAGGATTCCAGGAGTTTCCTTGGAAATTATGTGACAGTGATCGTTTTCCAGCAATAATCACTTGCACAAGATTTATGCTTGAAAAATTTTCAGCAGATGTAAAATTTCACCCAAGGAAGGGAATCTAACAAAAATGTGCTTTTAAAAAGCTAACTTTTTTGCACCACAGAGAAAACATGTTTCCCCTGCTAAGAAGCCAGCTCTTTTAATCCTCTTTAATTGGGGGAAATGTTCCTTCCTAATCTCATACTGGAAACAAAAATAAATGTGCCAACGTTTCTATCGCGGTAAACTATTTGCACGGCTATATTATTATTTATAAGTAGAACACCCACACCCCAACTCTCAAATAGTGAAAGCATAAAATCCAAAATACTAGCACAATTTCCGTACTTTCAAATTTAATGGGTGAGGTTACATTTCTGGAAAACCTAACTGTGTGAATATAGATTGTGTTTTGCTGTGCCAAATGCATTTAATTGCAAACCCAAGTGACACATAGGTACACAAACTGTTTTGTGAAACAGGCCCCTGGAAATGCTGTATTATCCCGGGAACAGGCGCACTCACCAATTAATCCCTCCATGCAAGCTAAATTCAGTCTTACTTCAAGAGGGAGGTAACCGCTCTTCTGTAAAAGAGTTAGTCCCTACATTACACATTTTTAGTGAACATTTGTACCGATTTAACCTAGTCATCGATTTGTCAAATAACAGGGCTGCTTCATTAATGTATGCCTGGGTAGACTGTTGCATAGGTCTCCACGTGGGGCTGTCACACTAAACGCTGACTCAGCGGCAGCGGCCCAGAATGCTTCCGTTCATCTTACAGGAAAGCACCAGCCAGCATCTCTCTCGCTTCGGCCTGCCTTTACGAGCTAATTGAACTGCCTCCCACATACCCGGAAACATGGCATATGGTTCAGAATATAGTGGCTGTCGGTCGTCTCTTCCTGGTCAATAGTTATCAAACCTATATCCCTACTCGGGATCTTTCTGGTAAACGACACTGAGGAAAATCTATACAGGCAGTCTGGCTTCTTAAATCCAAAACAGCTGGAGCCTTTCAAACCAGTAAACTCGCATCCAACTGCAAGGCAGTGCATTTATAATAACGGCATTTCCTGCAACTTCGTGGGCAACTGACACAATGAAGCAATTTCCACGTGAGATCATCGACTAGCAATGAATTTCTGTATATTCGAAATTGATCCACAATTCATTTGCTCTGGTTAATCACCTGAGTCCAGGACCTGCTCAGAGGAATGCTGCAGGGCTACCACCAGCTCCTCACCTGAGATTTAAAAGAACAAAACTCCCTCTCTATTTGAAGGAATCACTCTTGGCGTGGAGAAGCACCTCAAAGTGCCATTGTGTAAGAGAATTAACATGGCACTGGGCAACCAGTTAACACACAGACCACAAATCGCAAACTTTCGTGAACTCGTAACTGTTCCGAGAGGTTTGCAACGTGAGCTAAAGCTATACTGAAAATGTAGAAATAGGCTCAGTTCAATGATTTGTTTCTGCCCTAGGCAAAGTGCCATTTACCACTGCATGTCCTTGACACAGCGACAAGATCCGGTGCATCTACAGTAATCCGGCACCCTGCAATTGTTGGGACACAGTATCGCCTACGTTTGCCTTGTCCTACAGACAACCCTGGTTTTCAAGTTCAGTTCTGTAAATGTCCGGTTTTCTTATACCTCTTAATTCTGGGGATTAGCCTGTGAGTGCTTCCAAATGTAGCAGGTATCAGAGGTACTCAGAGAAAGGGACAGCACATCATTTGCTCAAGATCACACTTCTTTGGACAAGTGAAGCCAGGGTTAGAAATCCCGATTCCACTGTAGGCAGCGTAATCTTGAGACCGCATCCAATGACAGTGCTTGACAGCACCACTGCTAAACAGAAACTTTTAAACATTATGCTGCTACTTACATTATTTGAACTGTTTATCAACCGAAATTTTGTTTCTTCAGAAAATGGAAGAAGTATTACACAAAAAGATCAGGAGTTTAGTTAGAGGGGTGTGTTTCCACCGCTTCTAAAATGGAAGAAGTATTACACAAAAAGATCAGGAGTATAGTTAGAGGGGTGTGTTTCCACCGCTTCTAAAATGGAAGAAGTATTACACAAAAAGATCAGGAGTATAGTTAGAGGGGTGTGTTTCCAACGCTTCTAAAATGGAAGAAGTATTACACAAAAAGATCAGGAGTATAGTTAGAGGGGTGTGTTTCCACCGCTTCTAAAATGGAAGAAGTATTACACAAAAAGATCAGGAGTATAGTTAGAGGGGTGTGTTTCCACCGCTTCTAAAATGGAAGAAGTATTACACAAAAAGATCAGGAGTATAGTTAGAGGGGTGTGTTTCCACCGCTTCTAAAATGGAAGAAGTATTACACAAAAAGTTCAGGAGTATAGTTAGAGGGGTGTGTTTCCACCGCTTCTAAAATGGAAGAAGTATTACACAAAAAGTTCAGGAGTATAGTTAGAGGGGTGTGTTTCCACCGCTTCTAAAATGGAAGAAGTATTACACAAAAAGATCAGGAGTATAGTTAGAGGGGTGTGTTTCCACCGCTTCTAAAATGGAAGAAGTATTACACAAAAAGATCAGGAGTATAGTTAGAGGGGTGTGTTTCCACCGCTTCTAAAATGGAAGAAGTATTACACAAAAAGATCAGGAGTATAGTTAGAGGGGTGTGTTTCCACCGCTTCTAAAATGGAAGAAGTATTACACAAAAAGATCAGGAGTATAGTTAGAGGGGTGTGTTTCCACCGCTTCTGAACCCTCGGTGATACAAAATCTTTTAACTGTGACTTTGCTTTTCATTTTGGTACACATGCTACCCACTTACTCAGCATGCAACATTACCTACTCTACTGAGTGACAATGTTCTTTATGACTAGCGAGTAAAAAGACAAATAAATTGAAAAAGCAGTGGTGTAACAAGAACCTTAACAAAAGCATACTGCCTAGGCTTTAGCCACAGTGAAGTAATGTAGCCTGTAGGGAGTTTGCTTGAAGCATAGGTTGTAGATATACAACAAGTCATTGAAAAATATTCCAGTGCTCCATCCCTACCCGGTGAATGGAACTAGTGTACTTGTTGAGAAAGTCAATACATCTAATTTAAATCAATGAAGCAGTCCCTAAACACCCCTAACTACAATTAGTGGTTGTCATTAAAGCCTTCATTATACAGAGGAGGCGTAATTAGTAGATCCAAACAGCAAGGCCTATGGGAATCCGAAAGTGCAGCAATGAACCATAAATGTATGCCCAATCAGACACCCTTTGCGGGTCTGCTGTTGGGAAGAGTAGTTATCTCTGTAAGAAAGGCATAAAGCCCCCTTCCTGGTAAAATGAGGCAAAACACAAATGGCGCTTACCCGAGGACATCCCATTTCCTTACAAGCAGGAGAGACAGGCTACAGTTAGCCATCAATAACAGTGAACATATCTGCTGAACCCCGCAGATTTGCCCGCATTAATAATGCAGGGCCTTGTGGGAATTTTGCCATGGTGGAGATGCAGAGTGTCTGCAAACAGAGCTCGAGGATGCTAGTGTGATCTATTTTACCATGCACATGCAATTGCCGCATTCATCACTGCGTAGAGGTAAAGGCAGGACTCCCATAACTTACACATTTCCGATATCTATATCCTACACCTGTAGTCTAGGGACAAACAACATCGAGCACCATGCATAATATAATATAAAGCTGTGAACGCAAGCTTCTCCGAGTCTGGCTTGTGTAAAAAGGTGACTTTGGAAACAGTTGTTGCAAAGACAACGCAAGACCTTTTAGGTAAAATGGTTCTAAGTGTAAAATCACATTGCGGCTTCGAACAGAGGCAAATAGAATGATGCAGGAATTGGTGGCCGTCTCATATTGCTTCCTCTAAAGAACAAAACCGATATCTGTACATATGTACAACATTGCAGAAGGGGCGGAGGCAGCAGTAAGGTTGGCTACTGCAAGATTGCCTCGCAAGCAATTCTAACAAGCACAGGCAAAGCCAACAGGGCTTGCCTTTGGGACCTATTCACTTTACCAATGCCTTTTGGCCATGCTGTACAGCACCAGCAAGATGATGTGAGGCATGCCAAAAAGGTTTAAAAAAGAAAAACAAAAGGTGCGATGACGCAGCTCTGTCACTTTGTAGGGGCATGCACGCTATATTATGCATGCAGCTCTACAAAATGACGTGGGAGACTTATTTTTAAATAACTGATCTGAGAAGGATCCATAAATTTAAATAAAAAAAAATACAAGTAGCTCTAAAGCGCTTTTAAGGTAGACAAGCTGGCAATTTGCTGCCTGGTCCTCAGTAAAATAATAATAATAATAATAAAAATACTGCTAACAAAAACAATACATAAAAAAAGAGAGTTTGGGTGAGGGAATGGGTAACAATGGGGAGCAAGGGGCAGAGGAGAAAAGCAGCACTTTAGGAAGAAGTACACAAGCAAGAAAGCAACTCAGTGTGGTGGGGGAAGCAAAGGGTGAGAGAGAGCAACACAGACCATGGCAAAGTGGGGAAGAGAAATAGAAGAGAAGTAGATGAGGGAGACAGACAGCTGGAAAACACATGCACTCTAATGGAGTACTTTACCTGAAAGAAAAATGTAGTTCCAGATAAGTCGAAGGAGACATGTAGAGAGGCTATGTCCTAGAGGAGGGAGATACATAGAAGAAGACTAGCCCACACATAGCAATGAATACAAATCAAGGTAATGGGAGGTAAGGAGAGTGCCTAACGGCTAGGGAGCTCGACCTCGGACCTGGGGAACTGGGTTCGAGTCTCGGTAATGACGCTGAACATCCTGTGATTCTGGGCAAATCACTTAATCTCCCCGTGCCTAACAAAGAATGAATGTTTGTCCTAATGAAACGTAACTGGTGCTATGTAAAGCGCTCCGATACCTGATATAAAACTCAGCAAAAAAAAAATGAGAGTGACAAAGTCAACCAACGGTAAGCAAGGGAAGGCTCTAAGCTCAATTTAAATTAACAATAGGTCTTTTGAAACCAGACCGCTTGTGCTGTCTGGTAGGCTCGCCCTAAAAACAGAAAGGATGGATTTGCTTTAATTTCTGAAAAACGGCTTAAATTATGGGGCGTAACTTGCAGCAGCATAAATGTATCCCCAGCTGAAGGCAAAAACTTCCCTTTTTTTTTCAATAACACATTTAAGATGTAGACAGACTACTGTATAGCAGAAGACATTTGGGTTGTCTAAAAAACATAACTGTTCAGCAAATGACACTGTGCGACTGTCTCACATTTGCACAGCTTTATTAATATTCTGAACTAGATTTGGCATGCAATAAATTTAAAGAATGAATACAAAGGTAGGCTGTCGGGTGCATACTCCTAACAGTTGCCAAGACACAAATGTTAATAGCAGACATGCAAAAATGATCTTGTGTGCAGATGTTTAAGGCCATTTTATCCGACATTATATGATTTGGACGCTGTCAATATACCTAATAATTTTTGTAGGTGTAATGGTTAAACGTCCCAAAATTTGAGATGGTGCAGGGATCTCAATATAATTTATAGTGGTGGCACTGGCGTAACGAAACTTGAGGGGGACTCCCTGCAAGGCACGTGGAGGGGCGCCCTCTGGGCTCAATCAGGAGCTTTGCAGCCACAGTGCTGTGCTGAGGGGTCCCCTGGAGCTTGGGGGCCCTGCACCGCGGGTGTTGCGGGGGCCTGTTTTACTCCTGTGAGTGGTGGTCACTTTACTAGAGGAGAGAGTAGTGTACACGCAACATATAATATACAGGCCTTGAGCTGTTTCAGGGATCAACACATATCTTCTGCTAGTTGGACACCCTACGCTGCAAAGATGTCTCCCATGTGAATGGTCCGGCCTGAGATGAGGACACCACCTGATGTGTTTCTCTCAAAATAAGCCATGCACAGTTTTGGATGAGAAGGCTGGACTCTGAATGGAGAGCCAGACTGAGAGATAAGAGTGCTGTTTTATATGTATTGTTTTGTAAATGTATTTAAAGGTCACATATATCCCTCTTCTCTTTAATGGCGCTCAGTTACATAAGATGATGTATCTAGTTGAATGCAGCCAAAGATGCTGCCACTCTTACTCTCCGATTTGTAGGTAGCCTTCCATCATATTAACTTTTAGAGTTTCCATACGTTGAAGGGTCTGATCCCTCATGTATATAAAGGATCAGGTGAAGAAATGCCCACTTCAGCAGAAAGCCTGTAAGACAGAGGTCACACTCCTGCGATCTGTTGACCCAGGCCATTCCTTTTCAATTGGCCTCAGGTGAATCTCCAGTCCCACCCATGCGATGGCACAGGTCATCAAATGGTATCATCTACAGATCCAGATCCAAGCTGATGGCATCAAAACATTTATTTACTTTGACAGTTGTATTTAGCGCGAACATGACCCTTGTGGGTATCAGAGTGCTTTACAGGTATACAGATAGTTGAACAATAACATAATATTCTGGAAAATATAGGCTAAAATAGTGATAGGAGCAGAAAGGTAAGCTTCCATTGTTCAGAGAGCAGAGAAGATGAACTATTCAGAGCAGAATTAACATGGTCAAGAAACTGCAGGATCATGTGGTGTCGAGAAAAGTGGAGGTACAGTCAAGAAGATAGAAGTCGAGGAAAACAAATTGCATTTGAAAAGCTAAACAATGAGCTGGGTCAGGATTACAAATTGCCTGAACCATTCTACTACTGGATGAAGGAAAGTTACACAAGACTTAGTGGCAGCATAACGGAGACTATGATACTGGGTGAGGCCAAGGAGAAAATAACATGATTCACGTGGCTCACAACCCAATGATTCTCCTCAACTCAGTAACGAATCAGGAGGTGGAGGTGGCGGGTACCCTTTGACTCCGATGATCTTATGGTCGCCCCTCTTCCCAAACAGGGTCAGTCATCGAGTGGTCTTAACGCCAACTTTCCGTGCTCTGAAAGAACCTCCTACTGTGTCTCTCGGTCTACTGTCATGCACTTGCACCGGTGAGAGAAAGAGTAAGTAAGACTGACTTCCACAGCTAATTCAGATGTTAAGTATCAAGCATAAGCTACAGATAGAATTGGCCCCTTTGGTGTATTGGAAAAGAAGCAAGCCATAAGACCCTGTTGTCCAATTTTAAGGTCTAACCAGTGTAAAAGGTGGGACAATTAAGCATCCCTCCAAATACATATGGCGTTAATAAAAGCACAGAGACGGGACCTAAGATAACATTAGTTCTGGCACAATGTAATTCTGTTACAGGATTAGGCAAAATCTAGAAGACGTTTCATAAATCCATTGCGTGATTGTACATTAGTGTTGATGTGTTAGTCATTTTATAACAAACGTTCTTGTGGGGACATTTCATTGTCCTATAAGATTATTTCTTTTTGACCGTGGGTGAAATTTCATGGCTATTTTTACTAAAATTTCAGTTGGAATGCGAGTGGGTAAATTTCAAGTGGCTTCATGAACGAGAGCACATAGACTGGGGAAGCATTCAAGCTTCTACAGGCTATAACACTGCAAAGGGAATATCATGTCTTGCCTGAGAGAAACTCGTTGTGTGCAGCAAGTGGGACACGTTTAAACTTATACGACAAAGTACAGATTTAACACTAGTGTGGTGTAAACATAGGAAGATGGTAGGAGAAATAACTTGGCTGATGTGGCAATTTCAAGCCAAAGTAACGGTAATTCACATCAGTTTCTAGGACTTTCCATGCTGTTTAAGCAGAGTTTATGTATCAGTATAAGCAATTGTTCGCAATAAACTTTATTGGCTGGTTTCCAGTTTTTACCTCTTTATCAGTGCTAAAGGTCAGACCTCCTATAGAATTGCGCCCACACTAAACATGGGATTAACCACATGCAACAGCGAGCAAACCAGTTGTCACTGTCTGTGTTCTACTTCAATCTAAAAGTATTGCTTTTCAAACAAGGTTTAGGAGGTCCGAGACTCCAAGGCCACCTTTGAGAGGTAGACTATGCTAAACACACACAAACACACTCTCTCGCTCCCCCCCCCCTCTCTCTCTCTCTCATTGCAACTTCTCACATTTGTTTGTGTGTAGATACAAGTCTCTGGATTGTTTGGCACACATCCAGCAGCAAAGCATCACTGTACTGTAGATGTATACTCTATCGGAACAAGGGGGAACTGAGCAAACTACAGGAAGGAAATTATGACGGTGAAAGGAAGGGGAAAGGACAAGGTAGTACAGGGAGGAAACGGGTGCCCAACTGAGGCAGGAGAGGTGGTTAGAGGACATTGCTCTGGAAGCAGATTAGGGCAGGAAAGAAATGTATTTGATATTTATAGAGTGCAAAATCAACCCTGCCTAGGGTACTTTGTTGCTTATTAAACAAAACTAATCGACAAACGCACTATATACTGCAGCTCTGTGTGAACGGAAACTTCCATCCTCAATGTGCGAGGTGTACCTGGTGTCACTGCTTAAACCCGACAAAGATCCTACAGACTTGGGCTCCTATAAACCGCTACCTTAATGTAGACTACAAGATACTGGTAAAGGTCTTAGCGGATAGTCTTGCGCAGGTAGTCCCAACCCTGGTTCACGGATACCAGAACGGATTAGTCCCCTCTCGTAGTACCTCATTA
Source organism: Triturus cristatus (assembly GCF_964204655.1). NCBI lineage: Eukaryota > Metazoa > Chordata > Amphibia > Caudata > Salamandridae > Triturus > Triturus cristatus. The sequence goes on from NC_140582.1 coordinate 506,424,190, forward strand.
AATCTGTGGCGCTTCTTTACTCGCAACCGATTCGGTAATCCAATGGCCACATGCAGATTGCCTTATACTGGACCTTGAAAAAGCTTTTGATTCCCTGGAATGGAAATTCTTATTTGCAGCGCTAGAGAGATAAAAGCTAGGCGACACGTTTCTTCAAATGGGCCGGCTGTTATATACGAACCGATGGTCCTGGTGAGAGTGGGCCAGTACATATCAGACACAATCTTGGTGCGAAGAGGGACCAGGCAAGGATGCCCCCTATCCCCCCTCCTCTTCTCCCTAGCTATTGAACCACTAGCAGAGACAATCCGTTCTAAGCTAGGGGAGAGCATCCCTTTAGGAGACGGCACACACATGGTACAGCTATATGCGGATGACCTGTGGTTCACAGACACCGGGAGTATCCCTCAACAACTAGCGGATATCCTACAAGACTTCGCCGCCCTCTTGGGACTGAAAGTTAATGCCTCGAAGTCTAGACTTTATCCTTTTAGCGAAGGGAACCAAGACCCAGGATACACACTCAATGGGGTGCGTGTACAGTGGAGGGCAGACATATTCCGATACCTAGGCATAAGAGTATATACGCAACCACCAGATTTGATCAATGGCAACTTGGGCAGAGCATTAACCACCATCCGCTCCCAGATGTCATTCTGGAGCACACTCCTGCTATCGGTAACAGGCAGAATAGCCCTGACCAAAATGGTGACCCTTCCTTGGTTCCTATACTACTTTACAAATCTGCCAATATATATCCTCCTCCTTTTCTCTGCTCGCTCGAGAGGCAAGTCAGAGACTTCATATGGAACAATACCCGGCATCGCGTAGCCTTTAAAAAATGATATGTGCCCACATACCAGGGAGGACTAGCGGTCCCAAATTTTGAACAGTACTACCTGGCTGCTCAAATACAATGGTTGGTGGACCGCCAACGCGAAGATACTGCAACTGTGCGCCCACCCTACACGTTACCACAGCTGATAATGTTGTTTCACCCTAGTGCGACCGTAAGACAACCAGAGCCACTACTGCTCAAAGTGACATACAGATGCTTCCGCAGAAGTCTCAACCTAACCCAACATATCATGCCATACACGCCTACGTTACCGCTGGAGGCAACATCCGTTGCCGTACAACAGTTACAGCTTCATACAGCCTCATGCCAGCTGCGTAGCTGGCATGAGGCAGGTATTCAAAGCATGGGAGACTTATACCGGGACGGCAATCTAATCCCATACATGAAAATGATTGAAGAAGGTGAGTTGCCCTCAGGCCAATTCCTACTCTCCTACTCCACCGCTCACTAATTGCTGCCCCCACAGCCAGATGGGGTAAGATAATAAACGAGCCTCAAAGGCACCTCACCATACAGTACCCTACACGTTAAGGGACAAGGCAGACATCTCACTAGGGGGTTCGCAGCCTCATTAAGACAACACTCCACAGCTAGTCTGGAACCGCTCAAGAACCACTGGGTGCAAGACATGGGTAGCCATCTTACAGATAAACTCAATACTAGAAAGCCCAGTGTGTATCCCTAGAAACATGCAATTTTGTCAAATCCAATATTACATCATGCAGAGGGCATACCTCAAACCAGCTAAAATTAACAGATACTTTTAATCGTATAGATTCCACTTGCCCTCGCTGCTCCTTCACTGGCACATGCTCTGGGGATGCCCCCTCTTATACACGTACTGGAAAGAGGTTGTGGACACCCTGATCACATGCACAGACCGCACAGTCCCATTTGAATGGCATACCTACATCTTGCATCTCTACCGCAGGCGCCGGAACAAGAAAGTTACTTCTACATTCCTAGACCTGGGAATAGCAGTAGCTAAGAGATTAATCACTAGGAAATGGAAGGCCCTGGATCCTCCCCATATTATAGCGTGATGACACTCCATGCTCACATGGGCCAACGTCGAGAGCATTGCGCTTCGCCAAGAAGACACCATGGGTATACGCAAGACCCAGATTGCTGCAAGTTGGGATGTAATGCTAGCCGAGCTGCTTAAAGTCCACAATGCTTCTAGGGAGGGCTCACCCTTGACTGACGCTGCAGATTAGGATCACACGCATAAAAAACAGGAAGCGCCCAACACAGTAGACAATCCAGATGCAAGAGGTAACAAATATGCCTGTATTCCAATTAATACCAAGTAGTGAGCAAATGCCAATACAGACATTACATGCAATGGTATAAATGCGTGTTGGTCCGGGGGAAAGCTCCGACTATGTTCTATGGCAGTGGTTCCCAAACTGTGCGCCGGGGCTCCCTGGGGAGCCGTCAAACCTAGCCAGAGGAGCCGCGCACCAAGCACTTTAATGCATTTAATGTTGAAGGGTCTGTTGGCCTCAGTCTAAACTAATTAGACGTAAACACATGATGTCGATGATTTGTAGGTGACATGCCTAAATCTGTGAACGTAGTGCTTAATTGATGGCAAGTCCGGGGAGATGACCTCCATATTTCACTGGATCCCCACGTTCCAACACTCTAAAAGTAAGCAGAAGATGCCTTAAATATTTTGTTAGAGTCGTTAATGCAAGTTATCAGGAAAGTCCTGTCTATTAAACACACTAAGTATTGACATTTGTACTTGAATCATAGGTACATAGAGTACAAATTTCTTTCAGTACATGCACATTTCCAGACAGGCCTGCTCTCTCCTTAAGCACAGGGAAGTAAAACACCATATACGGCATAATGCCTAAATTTGGAAGCAGGAAAAAGGGAGGTTTACAAAAAATCTGAGGAATTTATTTTACTTGCATTGATTTGGAGGCAATTTTAGGGGGGAGACAGCAAAAATAAAGCTGCCTGTGAGTCAACCCTGCTGAGACGGGTGTATTGGCACGTATGACACAGGTAGAAATGGAAGTGCATGCAAATATTCCTCAAGAGTAGAAACACTTTGGTAATGGGGCCATCATGCATAGGGGTGCTGTCTATCACTGTAAGTGGGATAAAAAAGTGTGAGAGGGTGTAACTAGGAATATTTTGCTATTGGGGTTCTTTAGTAATACGGAACACAGTGCGTATATGATTATAATACTTTCATCAGCTTCATCCCAATTATTTTCAGGGAGAAAAATGCAAGTATTCACGAGACCGGGCTTACATCCACCCCACCCTCCAATAAAAGTAACAGAGGGGAGCCACGGGCAATGGCCAATGAGTCAAGGGAGCCGCGTGTCAAAAAAGTTGGGCACCCCTGTTCTATGGCATCCGTTATGTTTTAAGTTGTCCCTTTTATGTTATCAACTGCCTCCTTAGATCATTAGACAGCCCACAGCACCAGCAAACACTACATACTGACACTACACCATGCTAGCCTGGACATAAGTAGCAGATAATTGTACCTTATGAAGATGCACCGCATTTATGTCAATGTTATCACTGAGAGTTCAGAATATACTTGTTAATCCGGTCAATGCGATACATACATTGTTATATAGTCCATTACACAGTTAATGCCAAGTCCATGATATACTATGTATGTTTGTATAGTTGCTGAAATAATTGGAAAACTTAATAAAAACAGATTTAAAAAAATTAAAACGAATCGACCATTACTGATGTTGAATAAACAGAAACTCTAGACAAAACTATAAATCCAATCTAAGAAACAGGAAATTCCCAGGTCTTTAGTTGTTTCCTAAATTTCTGCAGATCATATTCCTTCTTTAAATGCAATGACAGAGAAATCAATCTGGACGTGGCCACAGCCTAAAAGACCTTCCAGCTAAAGTCTTCAAACTAAAGTAAGGGATACCTAAAAGAAACTTATTCTTTGACCTCAGCAGGCAACCAGGAGAGTACCACGTAAACTATGCTGAAGTGGTGACCTGTCAGGAGTCTAGAAAGTCAGTAAACATAGCCAGAGCTGATGGACACGGGTCAGCGGTGGCAAAAGGAGGGAAGGGGGAAGTAAGAGTTATTTTTGGAGATTTTAGCAATTGAGAGTTTATTCACTGATTTTAGAACAGCTCAGAGAAAACCCTTCTCTTTTGGGATTCTCATGGTTTTACTAACTGGCATAATTGAACAAGTTACTTGTCTTCAGTAATATCTTATCTGGTAAAGACTGTACATAACCGCAGATTCCTTGCCTTAGAATAGTCGCAGGGTGTCAGACTGGATCTTGAATTTTTACAGTAATCCCCTCGCGTGCCGGTAGGTGGCTTTTGTTCGGCCAGAGGATGATTAATTGAGAGATGGTTCTTTTCTGAACTGCCTTTCCCTTATTTGATCCTGCAAATCCAACAAAGACTTGATCGTCCACCTGAAATTCGTTGGTACGCTCTATGTAGAATAATGGTGCTCTTAATGGATTAAAGGTGGTAGTGTCTTTCCTCTTCCTTGGTGGGATGCAGAAGAGGAGGTAAGGGAGATGTAAGATAGGTAAGCAGGGCGATATTCTGCCCGACGTGGAAGGTGTAACTACCTTTGGGAAAAAGGATGCCCAGGTTCTAAGAACCAGATTGTCTGGGAACATGGAAGTGTACAAAGGGTTAATGGAAAGTGTTTGGAATGTACTAACCCTCCTGGCAGATGTTATTGCCACAAGGAAGATAGTCTTTATTGTTTGGAGCCTTAGGGGGCTGCTGTGAATTGACTTAAAAGGCAAACACATAAAAAAAGGTAGAACTAAATTCAAGTCCCATCGGGGCATAATGAAGCGGGTAGGTAGAAGTATAAGCAGAAACCTTTATGGAATCTAGTCACAAAAGGTGACTTGAACGGGAAGGATGGTCTGGCAACCGCAGGAAGGTAGAACTGTGCAGAATGATATCCTTTAACTAGGCCCAAAGTAGAACCTTGCCAGGCTGAAGATAGAACAAACAAGAGTACTTCAGATAAGGGTGCAGACAGAGGAACAACAGATTTGGTTGCACATCGAGCCACAAACTCGCCCCATTAGTAGTCATATCATTTTTAGTAGAGGGTGCCTGGTTGCAAAATGACATTACACACTTCAAACACCCTCAACTGTCGCCGCTCAATCTCCACGTAGGCACCACAAAATAGCGAGAGTAGCAGCCACAACCTATTTCTGATGCTTGTAACTGCAACAAATGATGGACGGAATGCTGAATGATTCAAACATTCTCACCCAGTCAAGAGATCTGGGTTAAATCCATTGTTCTTTTGCCCACTACGCCATCCCGGTTTGGACCCAGCCATATGCAAATCAGTCTTGAGCCTGTGCCTCGTGGGAAGAGTCCAGACCGGACTGCCAAGCCAGGTCCTCCCTGGACCGGAAACAAGCATCCTGGGACCGGTTTCATGGTATGTCACCCTTCATCAGCCAGGCTAGCTTGAATCCAGTGGCACAGTGAGCAAGGGACCCACGTCTGGGCATACTCGTCTCACTTAGGGCGAAAAGTGTAACTGCAACAAATGATGGACGGAATGCTGATGAAGGGTGACATACCCCCGAAACCAGTCCCAGGATGATTTTCCGGTGTCTGATGGCGAGCAATGGTTGTGTGTACAGGAGTGCCTGTGCAAGGCTTGGCCCAGGCCCCAAGCAGATCATCAGAGAGGGCTTTATTGAAGGGTAATAAGGGTTCTGAAGGAGATACCCAAGGCTGAAGGACCAGTTGGGCTTGACCTCGAACGTGGGCAGTCCGGTACCTTAGACGCCCTCCAGACCTCTATTGCAAAAGAAGCACCTTCCTCTGTAGCCACTGTGGGAGGAGAGAGAGGAGTCCAGTGTCTGGTGAGGTGTCCAGACCACTGAGGTCAGCCAGGTCCTTGTACGAATTGTCATCACCCATGGAGACTCTGATAGGGAGACAAAGTAATTTAATCAAAAGACTCTTGTAACGGAGTCGCGGGTTGGCGTTATTTTGAGGCGAGGCTGCATCGACCTAAACAACTACGTTTGGCGATTCCCTTCCCTTCCCATTACAAGAGGCTCATGGAGTATTACCTCCTACACCACATAATTAACACGCACATGGTATTATTGGGTATCGTATTAAGTGCATAAAATGTGTGCATCTTTCATTTTTCTTATCACTTTTGTACATAGCACACCCATTGGGGACATTCAATATAGTGAGTACTGAAGGGATCTTTCAGTCCTGATGGAGAAGCCTTTGCTTCGAAACATGTTGACTTTATAGGAGTATCCGCACATTATAGGCAGGACATCTCCGCATCACTTTTTTAACAGGTCCAGCCTCGACGACCTATTAACTTTTTTTAAGTCCATGAGGCCAGGCCCTTTTAAATCACTTAACCCATATCCACTCCCGACCTCTCCTCTCACTACCCAACCACTACACATAGTGTTGTCCAACAGTGCTCCTACGTAGTTGTTGGTCGCAGCACGCCCCGTCCAGCAGCGGGGCGGGAAGACCCCTATGATGAAGCATGACACCAAGGGCCCTTATGGTGCGTAAGGGGTATTTAAGCAAACACTGTGTGCCTTCACATCTGGATGAGTAACACATTTCCTTGAACACAGTCCGATCTATGTGGTGGATCCTTTTGATTTAATTACTTAGTACTAGAGGAGGACGTATCCGCCCTAGTGTCTGCGTACGACACTACCTCTTTACTCCCTCGCCTTGTTATATAAAGGGAGACAAAGTAGCCATGGCGTTCCTCAGATCCCCTCCATTTGTGTTCCTAAGTAGGCCCTCCAGGTAAATAGGGCTCCATTTCCAATTCAGGCCATGCTGGCCTGGTCGATGCAGGAAAGGATGTTGTACGAAGCCGGTCCGGCTCGGAATCGAACTCTGGAATTATGATGGGTTTGGCGCCTCCAAAAACAGTGCCACTTGATTGGTACCCAGAGGAGACTGCAAAGTTGCTGCCGGGGCTGAACCAGATTGACTAACAGATTCTAAGGGGTCGATTGTGGTCGAGGACAAACCGGCCGGCAGAACCCTAGGCAAAAACCCTCCCAAACCTCTTGGACCCAAGTGCTTTCCAGAGGAGTTTGGCCAACCAAAAATAAGACTCATGGACTCATAAAACATATGGAGTTGGGAGGGGATCACTCTGCTTGAGGAACTGCGGAGCAGACTCGGCTTCCAACAAACACCAGCTCCACAGTAACAACCTGAGAGTTGGCCTGGATTGTGGGATCATTCTCTGGTGTCATCTGAATAATGGGAGTGACACAGTGAAGTCAAACAGCACTTCACCTTCTTGGAATTCTTCTTGTGGGACTTATCTGAAGAAGTCTGGGAGTATGATGAGGATCGACGCGAGAGTCTATGGGAGCGGTCCCAAGACCTTACATGCAAACGGAACCTGGAGCAGCACAGTTGCATGTCGAGGGGGCAAGAGCTTTATGGGCTGCTCACAGATGGCCTTCGGAATCATGGTCCTACATTCCCCACTCAATGCAGGGTCGTGATCCCTCTCCCAGCACCACAGACACACCAAGTAGGGGTCAGGCATCCACATCTGTCGATGACAGGCTCCACCAGGCTTGATTCCGGTAAGTTTCTTTGGAACATCTTGAAAAAAGGTGAAGAAAGGACAAAATGTCGAAAAATCCAGTTAGCAAACGGCTGAGGGGAGCTCGTCCGGAACCCAGTTGAAGGCGTGGAAAAGAAGAAACTGAGATCAGCACGCCAGGCTGGCGCCTATATAGGCACCGCTCATGTCACTTCTGGCATGGACGATACTAATTACTGGCACACAAGGGGATTGCTCAAAAAGTTCTGGATCCAGTCTGATGTCTGGGCAATATTCTAAGGTAAGAAATCTGCAGCTAGAAGTCTCTATAAGATGGGCTTATACATAATTTGCAATTATAAGTCATTACAGCCCTGAAGAAGTCATCTTGACAAAACATGTGTTGGCTCGATCTGCTGTGTCTATTGTGATTAAGAAATAATATTAAGACCTGATGTGAAAGGGAAAAAAACGCTGTGACCTATTGAAATAGCTCAACAGCATGCTATCTTTGTTGCACTTTGTATTTATGTAGGACAATGCTGTTTTTGGCTGCTGTGACAGGCATTTTATTCTTCAACAATTGGCTTCACTATAGCACATTTGGTGTTAAGACGCCTCTTTGTAGATTACTGGTATTTTCACTTTGTGTCATAATAAAAACTTAACATTTTTCTAATTACATGGGTAATATCGTTTGATTAACACTGTTTTTTGCTCGAGATAACTTAGGATTCAAATCAACATACATGATGAGCCTCTGACTGCACCCAGTCATTCCGACATCATTCTGAACAGGATGTTCCTGGACAAAGTGGAAACAGGCAGGGCGGTCACACTTCACTTTCACGTGAGCTAGGTCAACTCACAGGGAAGTCAAAATTACCCCACACCAAGAAATCCCACACTCCTATTATGTGCAGCCATAAAAAGGTCGTTTAATGGTGAAAAGTGGTCAACATAGAGGTCAACTCAACACAAATAACCGCTCTGCGAAAAAATATCAAATATGATTTTAATATTTGTAAATATGTATGTACGTATGATAACAATCCCTATTTTGTTTTGTTTTAATTGTTCCGGGTTGAAAAAGTAAATAGGTATTTTAGTTGATAAATGCCTAAGTTTACACAAGCACTTGCACTTTAAAAATGTCATGATAAATCATTAGGAAAAACTGTTTTGATAATCTATATAGTTTTTTATTCAGAATGTATATAATGAAATGGCTTTTTGTTTTGCTTTAATAGGAAAAAAATCATAGTATGCTATATAGACTAAATACTTGTATATAGTAGAATAGGGATTTCTTGCGTAATTTGCACAACAGACACTGGCACTTTAAATTATCAATTGTTATAAGGAAATGAGAAAGGCACTTGCCGAATATATTCGTTAAGAACAAATATCATTTGCACTTGCACTTGCACTTTGAAAAAAATCCTAAACTTTGTAGAATTGTATGGATATTTTCGACCATAATTAACTATTAAGAATATGTGCAAGGATGTGTACTCCTGCGAGATATAAAAAATAGCTTCAATTATTGGGTCGTGAAAAATATATTTCTTTTCCCTTCTCTTCCTCTTTCTGTAAATTCATAGAGAAGTAACACACTCTAACATGATTACAGAGAGAATACGAAAGGAGGAGAGGGGAATAAGCGTAATGTACAATGTAAAAACATGTTAAAGGAATAGGAACGAACATGTTAAAAGATGGCGTCCAAAGTGCACTAAACAGAGCTGGTGATTTTATAAGTTGAGTCCCTCTTTGATGTTATTCACCAAGTGATGTGTATTTTATTGAGAAAAAAATGGTGCACAAACATCGTGAACAAGGCAGCGTGAGTCTGCTGAAACGCGTTGATGTTACACCTCGTTCATCAAAATAAAGACCGAGTGCCCAATCTTTACATCGGAGTGCTGGATGTTTATTTCATAGAAGAAATACACCTATATTAGGATATATATATATATATATATATATGTGTAACCGAAGTCCTACAATAGTAATCAGCACAACATTTTTCCAAAACTAATTATGAAATATGTCCACTAAGGGGCGATCTTAGATTGCTGTCTCAAATTTGGTCCACGAATTGGTAATTCCAAAAAGTTGTTTTTCATTGAAATTTCTAAACTGAATTATTGATAAGGAAGAAAACAAAATAAATAATGCAAAGGGCTATGCCCCGCGATTAGTTGCGGGGGGGGGAGGGGGCCTGAAAAGGGTTGCACTGTAGCTGGAAGGCCTGGGAGAGCGCAAACGAAGCTGCCAAGTCTTTGACCAAGTGACCATTGGGCAAAGTCTGGTCCTTGGGGCCATGGTACTGGGCATGGACTTAAAGTGAACTAAAAAGGTGGCAAGAAGACAACGCCCAGTTTGTCACAAGTGTGGTGATTAGGCATCTTATTTACAATTCCATGTATGATACCATGTATGTGCGCATTATCAGTGCGCACTGTATTGTTTCTAGCTCAATATAGGCGCAAATTTGAAAGCTTTTGGATCATAATCAAAACATTCGATTATTCTGTGAACTTTTTCTTTTTAAATAACATTGTGATGTTATTAATGTTAGTATGTAACTATAACGTCTTTTAACATACTCTTTAAAAGAAAAATAAATACATGCTAAACCTTTCTCTTTCGTCTTCTAGGTGGCGTAGCTGTCAAGATTTAGTTTGCCTTTGTCTGTTTCTGTCCAGCACCATGCTACAAGTAGATATTTCTGCAGTCCATATCGCACAAAAAAGGTTGAAGGTTTTTTTATTACATTACCCGGAATAAAAGGGGGCTGTATTGCTGACTTCAGCCTTAAAATGCTGAATATTGACACATCTGTGAAGGAATTATGTATGTGGCACTAGCTAAATCAATTTTATTTAAATCAAAGCCGAATACATTTTAAATGCCGGGAAATAAATATGTTTTTTTGGTCTGATTTAGCTTTTTTTTTGCATAATGTGTAAATTATTCCATTGCTGCCGTCGAAATAAAAGTGCAGAAGAAAGGAAGGAGAGTTCATTGTAAAAACTGTAGATGAAAGAGTTTCTCATCACATGAATTCAATAACATCACAAACAGACGTTTAATTTATACAGCACCATTCACCTTCTACAAACTGCATCCATGTTACATTCCAGGAGGCAGTGGTGATGCTTGTAGCACACAGTATTAGTTAAAGACTTAAGTAAGAGCTTGAAGAACATATGGTTCTAGCAGCAATATTTATTTTCGATGGTTTGCACTATTTACCCTTTCCCTTGCCACTCAGCGGCAAACAGAAGGCTGGTGACGAGCGGGGGGAGGAATACTTGGTCCCTTCTGCTACTTCAGAGATTCTGGTGAATCGACATCCATGAAACCATCACACACAGACACACATGTATTCCTCTCTCTTCTGTAGTTTTGGTCATTAGAAATGGTTAAAGGAGACTAGATAATTCAAAGAATGTTAAATAAGAATAGCTACAGCATTTGTTTACTATTAACCTACCACTGCGCTGTGGATCTCCACTTCCATATAGGTTAGTTGCTGTGCATCCCCTTGCACAACCTTTACATTGCTATACACGTCACCCGATTTTAGTTTTGTTTGGAACTCCGCTCAGCCACCAATTGGTAACTCCTTGCCCCACGAGACCTGGCCTGTCTTATTTATTTATTTATTTGTGTGTTTTGTAAAGCGCACAGCTGCCCCAACGGGGCGTCCCGGCGCTCGTAAAACTTGGAGACAGTGAGGGTAGGAAAAAGAGGATAACCTTATGAGGAAAAAAGGTGGGTCTTTGGTGACCTTCGGAATGCCACTTCAGTTTGACAAGCGCGTAGAGTAATTGAAAGCTTGTTCCAGCACTGAGTAGCACAGACCTCGAAGGTTTTCCCTCCAGTACGAGAACGTTTGAATCTTGGGGTTTCCAGGAGAAGAAGGGAGTTAGAACGTAATGTCCTGGCCTTGACGTACGGCTTCAGAGTGCTTTTCAAGTGGGCTGAGCCATTGCCCTTGGAAGCACGAAAGGCCAGCGTCATGGCCTTGAATACACATCTCTTGGCTATCGGTAGCCAATGTAGTTTTCGGAGGAGGGGAGAGATGTGTTGTCTGGCTGGGATTCTCTCGACCAGCCGGGCGGCAGCATTTTGGACAGTTTGTAATTTGTGGCAAAGGCCTGCTGTGATACCAAGATATAGTGCGTTGGCGTAATCAAGGTGAGATGTTATAAGTGCATGTACCACAGTCTTACGGCAGCCTGCCGGCAGATAGTTGATAAGCCGGTTAATCGTCTTGATCTTTGCGAAACAGGATGCTGCTACTGTTTGGACCTGAGCGTTAAAACTAAGCTGATTGTCCCAACGCACTCCCAAGTTTCTCACCGAGTCTTTGGGCGTGGGGGCTTGGCTCAGGTCAGCTGGCCACCACAGGTTGGAATCCAAAGGGGATGGTGAGTTAAAAAACAGGATCTCTGTCTTTCCAGCATTGAGTCGGAGGTAATTAGAGTCCATCCAACTAGAGATGTCTCTGAGACAGGATTTCAGCGGATCAAAGGCAAAAGCGGAGGGAGTCTCAAAGGTAAAAAGTAACTGAATATCATCAGCATAGGAGGTGGATTTAATCCCAGTTCGCGCAATCAATTTAGCTAGGGGGGTAAAATAGACATTAAACAAAAGCGGGCTCAGGGATGAGCCCTGGGGGACTCCCCATTTGAGTGGTCTAGCTGAGGAGGTGTAAGGAGAGGTATATACCTGCTGTGTGCGGTCACATAGGTAAGAAGCGAGCCACTTAAGAACCGTTCCGCCAATGCCTAGGTCTCCCAGTCTTCTCAGCAGGATCTTATGAGAGACGGTGTCAAATGCCGCTGAAAGATCTAGCAGCACTAACACCGCCCTCGACCCCCGGTCCAGCGACCATCTCACCGAGTCAGCCATTTCAACAAGGGCTGACTCCGTGCTGTGGCCCGACCGAAAGCCGTGCTGAGAGTCATATAGGAGCCCATTGGTTTCGATGTAATTCGCCAGCTGGGAATGTACCAGTTTTTCTAGGATCTTAGCTGGGGCAGGCAGAAGAGAGATCGGCCTGTAGTTACTGGGGTTGTCAGGGTCCAAATTTGGTTTTTTCAAAATGGGAATCAGGGAGGCATGTTTCCATTTGGCGGGAAAGCAGCCCATTCTTAGGGATTCATTCCAAATATGGTTCAAGTAGGGATTAAGCAGGGGAGCCAATTTCTTGTATTGTTTGGCTGGCCAAGGGTCATTAGGCGAGCCAGACTTACATTTGAGTAGTTCTGCCATAGAGTCGGCTTCGGAGATGACTGAAAAGTCAATCAGCGAGGGGGACTGGGGCATGTGAGAAGTGGATTCCTCTTTCGGGTCTTCACTGGTGGAAATTGGGAAAGTGGAATAGATGGTCTCTATTTTTTCTTCAAAGAATTGTGAAAGTTTATCGCACAAAGACTGGGAGGCAGGCTGAATCCGAGTCAGCGCGTTGGGGTCCGTAAAGGACCTAACTATGCTGAAGATCTCCCTGGCACCGTTATTAGCGTGTTTAATTCTGGAAGCCAGGTAGTCCCTTTTGTGCTCCACGATCATTCTGCGGTATTCTTTGAGGGCTGTCTTATAGATGGTTTTACTATCCAGGGAATAGTTCTGCCTCCATAAGCGTTCGAAAGATTTGCACGCGGCCTTTTTCTGACGAAGCTCGTTGGAGTACCATGGTGCAGAAGGTGTAGCCCTGTAGGTTTTAATAGATTTAAGTGGAGCCAGAGCCTCTAGGGCTTGACTAATCCAGGCATCTAGATGGTCAATACCAGAGTCTGGATCAGACGACGGGATAGGTTGGGAATTTTTTAAGTATTCCTGGAGCGTTTCAGAAGTGATACGACTCCAGTTTCTACCTGATGCTTTAGGGGGGATAGTGGGTCTAGTGGAACAAAAAATATCTATCTCAAAAGGGATGAGGAAATGATCCGACCAAACGACCGGGATGGGGGAGGCTGCCCGAATACTTGGAAGGTTGGAACAGATCATATCTAGTGTATGTCCCGCTTTGTGCGTGGGTAAGGCTATTATTTGCACTAGATTACAGGCCGCCAGCGTAGAGATAAAATTTTGGCTGTGCAAGCAGGAATCCTCATTTGCGTGGAGATTGAAGTCCCCTAGAGCAGTGAAATTGGCATAGCGAGTGCTAAGCTGAATGATATAGTCTGCCAAGGCCGGCAGATGGGAGGTATTAGAATGGGGAGGGCGGTAGACAAGTATTCCCGAGCTGGAAGTGGACGGAGAGATTTGGACACTAAAAGGAAGGCCTTCTATACAATCGAGAGGGTCATATAGAGGGAAGGTAGCCGTCCATTTGGATTTATGGATTAATGCGACGCCACCTCCCTGTTTACCATTAGGTCTATTGGCACAGACAATGCAGTAACCCTCCAGAAGGGCGAGGGTGATGGTGGGATTCGTAGTGTAATTCAGCCAAGTTTCTGTTAAAAAAAGCAGATCCCAATTGTTGTCTCGAAGGGACTGCCAGATGTCGATGGCATGTTTACTCAATGATCTGCAGTTAATCAGCGCAGCTCTGAGAGTGAAAGAAGGGCAGGCTCCACGAGTAGGGGTGGAAATCAGAGCGCGAGCTGTACTGTATGTCTCATCGAGGGGAGGAAGGGAAAAGTGGCAGACTTTACAAACAAAGGCAGGGCACCGAGCGTCAGGGATGGACCAGCGGCAGGTCAGACAAGGGGGAGGTCTCAGGGACATCAACTCAGTCCGAGTGTATGTTATGGTGATATCACTGGTGGATCGGGCAGGGGGACCGGCCCCGGCCGCGTCGTGATCGCGGACGAGCGCAGACGAGCTTGCCTTAAGCGCGCCTTCGGCGCGCAATCGGCGCGCCCGCTGCGCTCGTCCGCTGCGCTTCCGGCACATACACATGTTTAAAGGGCAAAGGGGCGTGGCCTAAAAGGGGGCGTGTCCCTCTGCTCGTCGCGGGGAATGGCGGCCGACGAGACTCCAAGGGTTCACCCTCTCCAGCGCTGAACTCCGCTGAGAGGGGATGCCTGCGTGCGATGAACAGCGTCAGAGAGCAGGGTAGGTGCTTTTTAAAAAGTAATACACAGCAGGTTAAAATCAGAGCAAAGAGACAATTATCCTACTCCCGGCTGAGCCTCAGGAGGGTCCAAGTTTAACTGGGGCGCTTGTCAGATCAGCGCGCTTTGTACGAGTAAAAAGGGGCGTGGCCTAAAAGGGGGCGTGTCCCTCTGCTCGTCGCGGGGAATGGCGGCCGACGAGACTCCAAGGGTTCACCCTCTCCAGCGCTGAACTCCGCTGAGAGGGGATGCCTGCATGCGATGAACAGCGTCAGAGAGCAGGGTAGGTGCTTTTTAAAAAGTAATACACAGCAGGTTAAAATCAGAGCAAAGAGACAATTATCCTACTCCCGGCTGAGCCTCAGGAGGGTCCAAGTTTAACTGGGGCGCTTGTCAGATCAGCGCGCTTTGTACGAGTAAAAAGGGGCGTGGCCTAAAAGGGGGCGTGTCCCTCTGCTCGTCGCGGGGAATGGCGGCCGACGAGACTCCAAGGGTTCACCCTCTCCAGCGCTGAACTCCGCTGAGAGGGGATGCCTGCGTGCGATGAACAGCGTCAGAGAGCAGGGTAGGTGCTTTTTAAAAAGTAATACACAGCAGGTTAAAATCAGAGCAAAGAGACAATTATCCTACTCCCGGCTGAGCCTCAGGAGGGTCCAAGTTTAACTGGGGCGCTTGTCAGATCAGCGCGCTTTGTACGAGTAAAAAGGGGCGTGGCCTAAAAGGGGGGGTGTCCCTCTGCTCGTCGCGGGGAATGGCGGCCGACGAGACTCCAAGGGTTCACCCTCTCCAGCGCTGAACTCCGCTGAGAGGGGATGCCTGCATGCGATGAACAGCGTCAGAGAGCAGGGTAGGTGCTTTTTAAAAAGTAATACACAGCAGGTTAAAATCAGAGCAAAGAGACAATTATCCTACTCCCGGCTGAGCCTCAGGAGGGTCCAAGTCTTACCCTTTTCGTAGTCCTGTTCTGGTTAATTCCCCGTTATTTCGGTTGCCTCTCGGGCCCTGAGTAATAAATTCAAAATATGCACTCACTAGCATACCTGCACAAATGTTGGACCGGTTGCATGGTTCATTAAATCACGTACTGCAACCCTAATTATTCAACAAGTAAATACCTGCTTTTCTTTTCGTTCTTTCTCTCCCCCTTTTTCATTTCCAACCGGCATCTATCTCCGGCATTACTTGTTATGTCCTGAAGGAGAGATCCCATTACAGTGTTCGGGATCGAAACGCTGTCGACCTCAGTACCTTCACACTGATTTGTTCCTTCATTTACTGCGAATATGTACAATGGTGCTATTTATATGTTTGTGGCTTAATTGATTGCTGTTATGCCCGAGTTCTGAAACTCCCTTTCTCCTTGAATACCGTCCCACTTTTTATGTTTTCTTTATTTTTGATGTAATACAATTATGGTTTTCCTATTGTTACTCCTATATCATAGATATCATTGTACGTCTGTGTTCACCACTGTCTTATAATTTCTATTTTTAACATATGTGCCCAATGAAAACTTTGAGATCCGTTTGTTAAATTTGGGCTCAATCGCCTAATGCAGCATGGTGGGTGGGACCCCTTGCAGAATGCAATGTGAGGCGCAACTTCCATATGTAATATAAATTCAAAGATCTTCGGCTGAATGGAGATCCCCTCAAAGGCGCCAACCCCCAGCCCCCCGCCTCTAGGCCACAGGGACTAGTGTTGCACACTAGCTTGGCTTCCCAGTGCATAGCGCTATCTTGCTCAAGGTTTTTATGTGCAGTATTATCTTCATCACAACACTGGAAACCAAGGTGATGCCACCTAATGTTCTGTAACCTGAGGCACTTGGAATAGAAAGAAGACAAACTGGGGATGAGACTTCACCAAAGTTACTTTGACTTGAGATTGTCCGTAAATGTGGTCTGGAGTCAAGCTGGTCTTGTCCCAAAAAAACCCTCAGTCCTGATAAAACCTTTTGGGTATTGCAATTGCTTCAAGGAGTACCATGCTCAAATGTGAATAAGAATGTGTCTCCCTACACTAGCAATCGGCAAGTAAGCCACAGTGGTGGTGGAAGTTTCAATTTCTAATGCTAATCCATTAGAAGAATATGGGACCACCATATATGTTGTAATTTTGCAGCGTCAGCAGCAGCTGCTCAAGGCGTATCTTAATAATTGTGCATTGGAACCAGTGTGGAACTGTGTTGGGTATTTAAGGTCCTCAGATCACTCTTTGACTCCTCTGTAGTTTGCCAATCAGGGAAACAGTAGGTTTTGTTTTGAATTATTTTCTGAAACAAGATGTCTTTGCCTTGTCATCAGACAGAAAGCACAGTGGAAACAAAAGGTACATGGGGCGCTTTGGCAAACAGTATATTCATAATGTCTTGTTCTGGAGTATGCTCTCACAGGAATTTCAATTTGTAACACTTAAAAATTAAAAGGTGTTCATACTCAAATTCAATTGTGATCATTTTGTAGAGCCCAGAATATAGGTTGTGCTGGTTGAATTATGATTTGAATCGGTGAAACTCTTGTTACTCTTAACCCTTTACAGAACCCACATAATCACAATGAGCTACCCCCAACACTGGCTCCACAGTGCCCTGTCCATATGCTTCAACCTAAAATAGCCTCTCCTAATACAGTAGCGGGAATCATTAGTCTGCCACTGCACCTTTTAGAGTGAACTCCAAGATAGTGTCTGTTAGAACTGGCAGCCTTAGGGGTGGTCTTCCCCAAAACATTTTACCTACCTCCTCCATTTTTCCGATCTAAGTTTTTGCTGGATTTAGGACTCAGTGCACTTTACCACTGCTAAGGTGCCTGTGCCGTCTCCCCTAAACATGGTAGTATTAACTCATTCCCAATTGGCATTTTATCTAACTTATAAGTCCCTAGTAAAGTGTACTACATGTGCACAGGGCCTGTAAATAAAATGCTTATAGTGGGCCTGCAGCACTCAATGTGCCACCCACTTAAGGAGCCATGTAACCGTGGCTCAGGTCTGCAATTTACACTGCTAGTTCAACCTGGCAAGTTAAATCTAATGCCAGGCCTAAACCTTTTTATACGTAGAAGTCAACCCCAAGTTATGCCTCGGGTAACCCAGAGGGCTGGGTGCAATGTATTTAAATGGCAGGGTATGTCATTTTAAGTTTTACATGCCCTGAGTAGTGAAAAAGTCCCAAATTCGTTTTTCACTGCTGCATGGCCTATCTCTCCCATAAGATACCATTGGGATTACCTTATTACATCCTTTAAGTGTAATTCCCAATTGTGAAGAGATGGACTTTTCAAGTTAGGTGTCTCTGGACTCACAGTTTAAAAATCACAAACTATGGTGGAGTAAAATTTTAAGTTGCAAGTGTGAAAATTCTACTTTTAGAAAGTCGGCATTTTCTTACTTTAGCCAGTCTGTTCCTGCTGTGTGTCTCTGAATACATGTCTGGGGAGGGTGACAGCCTGACTTTGTGACACCCACACACAAAGGGGATTAGGTGTGACTTGATGGGCCATCCTGGGCAGGATGGGTAGGAGGAGCTGGGCACTGCCCCACACTTACACCTGAATAGGGTGTGTCCTGTGCCCACACAAAGGGCTGCATAACCCCCTGTAGTGAGTCTGGAGGCAAGGCAGGAATGGAGGACCTCTGCGCACTTCAAATACATCTTTTAGAAGTCTTCCCGAATTCAAAGGCACAGCTGGGTATAAGTGCTGGACCTCTGACCCTACCACTAAAGCACATTTATGGACCTGTGAAGACTCTGCCAGGTAAAAGAACTGCTGTGCTGCTGAAGGACTGCCACTCCACTGAACTGCTGCTTGGCTGGACACCTGCCTTGCTGTGCTGCCCTCCTGCCTGCTGTTCCCCTGCCTGGGTGAGAAGTACTGTACATGCATCACTTGAACCCAGAGTGACTCCAAGGGTTTGCTGGCTTGCCTCCTGATTTAAAGTCTCAGGCATATAAAAGACTTCCAACTTACCTGTTTGTGCGCCTGGACTCTGCCATGTGTGAGTCTGCCCTGCCAAGTGGTACCCCCCTGTCCTGGACCCTTGAAAGTGAGGCCTAAGGTGCTACTTCTGCCAACCCTTGAACCGCATTGGAACCTACGCATCTTCGCCGTTTAAGGAACCGGAACCGGCGCATCCTTGTTGTTGCGTGTAGCGAACCCGGCGCATTGTTTTCGGAACCAGTGCATCGCTTCGGAGTCGATGCATCCTCTGCTACAGGAGCAGACCAACGCATCACATTCAGGACCAGGGCATCGTCCTTGGAACCGAAGCATTGCTGATTTTGTGTGGAGAAAACCAACGCATCTCCTTCTCTTTTTGGGATCAGAACCCACGCATCGTCTCACTACACCCCACATCTCTCTCTCTCGACACAAACCAGGATCAAGGTACTTTCGTTCAGCGGGCCTAAGATGGTCCCTGTATCCAGCCCAAACTCCACTGCAGTGGGCCTGAACTTTTTACTTTGCCCTGGTCCAGCGTCGCCAAATATCCCAAATAGGCACTTATTGCTTCTCTATGCGCAATTTTACAGTTTATTCTTTAAAAATTCATATCTCAAGTTTTACTAATTGGATTTTTGTTGTTTTGGTCAATTTATATTTATTAAATTAAGTTATTTTCTAACCTGAAGTGGAATCTTTTTGTATGAGGTTTTGATAGTTTTACTGTTTACACATTGCCTTTAAGTTAAGCCTGACTGTTCTGTGTCAAGCTAACAGATGGTGAGCAAAGGTCAATTTAGGGTTTGCCTTACACTTACCCTGACTAGGCTTGTGGTTGCTGCCTGACTTGGGTGCTTACCCTAGTCAACCAACAACTCAATTTCTAACAGTATCCTAGTGTAATGCTAGAGCCAAACACACAGCATACTAGGGCTTGCAACCCTGACCTGCACCACACTACTATTCAAGTAATAACCAGAGCCATAGAACCTTCTGATGTATTTGTACTGGGAACAGAACACAGCTCTGGGCTGCACATGTACAGGGGTGCGGAACACACGTTTGCTGTTGATGAGGGGGCAAGTAAATTGAAAGGGTAGCCTAAGGAGGTGATTACTAAGACATACCACTGCCTACAGCATCACAAATCCTTGAATAGTTCCCGCTCTGAAAATGCACATCTCCCCTCCCGAGCCAAGTAATTATCCTTTTTGAGTGCATCAATACCTCCAATAGCTAAGAATGACCTTAACTTTCTCAGTTTTGGGACTTATTCTTGCTCTCATTTCAAGTTTACAGCTCCTGTAGCGGACACTAACACATCTCTGGCTATATTGTGAAATGTGTACACTAAGGCAATAGCAGGACTTTGTGAGAGGCAAAGAGCTTTTGCTCACTTCAACGCCATTTTAATACTATGAGTAGCACCAACATGGAACATAGATCTACTGCAAATAGCAACTGGTCTAACCACCTGTAAGACTCCAAAGTATCTTCCTATCGCAAAATGTTAGCAGGAATAGCAGAGTCTGCACTCTGCTAATGGGGCTGAGATCACAACCACAGCGCATATCCTAGGTTCACAAGAAGATGTAGTTAAATCTGGCTTCTAAAGTCTAATGGCGGCCTCGAGAATGATGATGTAGATAGAGGTCTGTCTGTGTGTTAGTCTGTGAGAGTGCGCATAGCAACAGACAGATAATACTTAGCCAGTACTCCTTTTGTGGGATTGGATTTTCCCCCATTCTATATCAACACTGCAGCAATATGTTTTACAGTGGCCTGCTGGCCATAAAACAAGTTATGTTACTATGACATTGCTCAACATTTACTGACAGTAACAATCTCCACCTTTGTGATTATCAAAACGTTGGATGTGAGAAGGCAGACTTATGCATTAGTGGGAGGTTTTGTGGGAGGGGGGATAATTCTAGGTAAGGTGATACTTCGTTCTGACCAAGGTGAATTTGACATTAGCTTCATTGGTTATTAGAGATGGCCCAGAAGAATGGGAGGTGTGTGTGGTATTTCCTAGCTGTGTGTATGGGGGAGGAAGAATTGCTTTTAGCTCTCTTTGCCAGTCAGAAGAGTAAATAGGGCCCAGCCAATTCCCTTTTATGTACCATAACGATTTAGAGCTTGTGTGTACTGCTCGACTTTTTTTGATACCTGATGCATGGAGAATTCAGGTAACAAATACAACAGCTTTTGAAGAATGCGTCTAACATACCTAAAAATGTAAGAAAAAAAATACTGCAGGGTGGCGATTACGGGCCAGTGTTGCGGTTTCAACCTACTATTTCCTAAAAGGAAAGATTGAATCCACAGTGGGTCTTTCTAAAAGAAACAAGTTGTAGCAAAGCCAATACGTTGCAGGTCTCTAAGGCCAAGCTATTTTCCAATGCTTTCTGCTATTTCCAAGCGCACACATGGCTGGCAATGTAGCAATGCATTTTCATCAATAACAGATTGTGTTGTAACTGTAAATGTTAGACCCCAGTTAGAATCTTAAAAAAATTAATAAGAAAAGTGTACAAAAGCAAGGACACAAAAAAACGAGCTATGCAGCTGCCGGCCCCTTGTTAAACGAATAATATAAAATAAAAATGATACTAGATGGGGGACATCGAGGGGCAGGGGTTGAGGGAGTGAAAGGAGTTTACCTGGAGAAGAAAAGGAAAAAAAAGGGGGAAAAATCATGAGGAGTGGAATACGGGGAACAGGGAAGTAAAAGAAGCACGTTATTATAGCAAATCATTTTACCGAAAAAGGGCATGGAACCCAAATCAATCGCCAAAGTGAAAAACATAGATCGTGGAAGGCCAGCATCTTCCAACCTGTATTTAGTGACATGTGCAAATCACACAAAGCCATCCATTAATGTGCTACTGGCAAATGGAAATAAAATAGCTGTTTAAATGACAGATTTCCGCTAACAATCAAACAGGCCCCGACAATATAAATGAATAATTTAAGCACCTGAAAACCTCACCTGGGCAGAGCATGGAAAGAAGACCAGTGGTATGTTCACTTCATATTTGTCAACCTTCGTCACTTAGCCTCATCTGCATATCTAAAACCCAAGTCAGTCATCTGTGAAGGGCACAGGCATCTGAAACATTCTTTCATTTTTACAGTACCTCACTCGTATTCATGTCTTCCTACAGATCTTTCAATATACTATTTGAAGGTTAAAACAATAGCAGTATTCCTATCAACAATATGCTTTTTATAGGTTATGTCATAACTTTTTATTTGTAATTTAAATACTAAAATTTCCTCACTGTCAGTTGCTACCTAGCTTATTCTCAGGGGTTGTAGCTTCTCGTCACAAATCTATAACAAATGCTTTACATCAATTTAAAAGCCACATTTTTTTTTGCAGATTTATATAGCGCAAACTTGACCCGAAGGTATTCGAGCCCTTAACGTAAGCACCAGTTACGTTACACAAGGACACCTTCGTTTTTAGGTCGAGCCTGAGTCAGCGCGCATGCGCTGCCCTGCGAGACTTCTTGTGGTGGAGTATAAAAGAGAAGCTCCCCCCACTCCCTTGCCATATTTGTCATTGGCTTGTGTCATTGTCCTTCGTAAAGGCTGGCTTGCGAGTTCTTGTTAGGGTTGTTAGTGCCTCCTTGGTACTGCCTTGTCTGCATTTGCAAACACCCATGGCGACTGGCCCCTTTACTTCAGATGCGACTCGGTATGCCTGTAAGCACTCTTTACTTTAATGGGTTTCTCCTACTGCAGGCACGACGTGCTTTTCAGCACTCCATGCCTGCTTTCACTTTCAAGCAGCCCCTGACAACGGGGACTGCTTCTTTTTAGTGAAATAGGTCTCACCTTTACAATAGTTTGAGCAATTGCCATTGTAAACGACAATAGCTCAAACTCTCGAGATCTATTGTATTGCAAATGCTTGTTAATTCCAAAGCAGCCTTTTTAATTAGTTAACTAATACTTAGTGGGCATGGTCCAAGGATTGGTAATTTTGAATAATTAAGACAGGAGCGTCGCTGCAGCTCCCCCTTTGCTTATTTTAAAACATTTGTTCATGCCAGAAAGAGTTCTTGTTGGAAATGGATGCTACCATTTAACATCATCCAGAGAAAAGGTTTCTAAGTGCAAGGTCTGGGGCTTTGTGCACTGGAATTGCAGCTTGTAGAATGGGTTAGCACTTCGAGACCACTGGAAAGTAGCAGCAGCGCTTTCTAACAATCCCCAAAAATGTTATCAATGAATGTAGTGGCATAACGGCAAAATGAAAGGCAACAATCATTGTGTTCATTTGTATTTTCTCTTTTTGTGTGAAATACTAGATTTGTAATCACCGATGTGATCCCCGTTGCCTGGAAAAGTCAAGAAATACCACACTATGAACATTATATCTTTTCTGTATAGAAAGCGGCACACATCCTATTATTCCCAAAATAGATTTAACTATCACTTGAAGCAAAAAAAAAAAAAAAACAACACACGCTTCGAGAACCCGTTGTCAAATATTAGAAGATCGGACTTAATTTTTACATAATCGGGGATTATGTTGTCTCTTCTCACTTGGGGCTTTCACGCTGGGGCGCATTTTGTGAACTCCGTTTTACTTGGGTCCGTTGGGAAATAATTCCTCTATCAAGCTGGAGTATTTCCAGTGTTCATTGTTGGGAGATCATTACAGCTGGTTGCCTGTTTATGGGAAGGCGCTCATTTCAGTTTAAGTTGCTAAAATAGAACTGCGGCAAAGTGTTATTTCTGGGTGAAATTTTGCAACGAAACGGAGTAAAATTGTTGTTTACGGAAGTCGCTCAAAGTGTAAGTGAGGAGCACCCATGACTGAACTAACTCCCCCCTCCACCCTCCTATCCCCAATCTTTGAGTACAGACTTTCTCCTTCCACTGTTCTATTCTTAGTGCAAGGGACATGGAACAGTCTCCGTTTGAAGTATAAGCAACTTGTAACTCCTTCCTGGTCTCCACTCGCTCCCTGCAGAAACCGTCCGGTAATCTATGGGCAAAGTCTGCGCCAGCATTAATTTTCGATGTTCTTGTGTCGTTGATGGGACAGTTCTGTAATTTCTTTTGTTTGGATCTTCTTTCTGAGATGCGCAAACTCCAGGCCTGCCTCCAGCAGCCCTCCTTTCCCCCGCTTCAATACAGAGAGTTTCTTTAGCAATGCAACAGGTCTCGCATATACACGAGTTTGAGCTATTGGCATTGTAAATGACAATGCCTTTTATTTACGTTTTGGTTTGTAAAACAAAAATGAAAGGCATAGTCATTTACAATGCCAATAGCTAAAACTCTCGTAAATGTGAGACCTATTGCATTGCAAATGCTTGTTTTGGTAGGCACGGGGAGATTAAGTGATTTGCCCAGAATCAGAGGCTGTGGAGTCGACCCCGAGGCTCGAAGCTTGGTTTTCAAGCTCCAAGGTCAGCAGTCTAGCCGTGAGCCACATCCTCTCCCCACTTCTGGAATTTGTTTTGTTTTTTAAACATTTAACTTTTCAAGTGGGCAAAAGTTTACACATAAAAATGCCTCGTGTTACACCAATGTTTTGCACACAATCGAAAAGGCGGAATGTGGTCCTCAAGTCGGACCCCACTAGATGTACCAACCTGTGATACAACTGGACGTCCCCGCTGAAACATCCACACATACTGAAGCCGCTCCCATGTAACCTTGACTCTCCTCAGGTCTCTCCCATTACCATGCACATCGGGCCAGACTGTAGTATTACTGTCTTACTCCTCAATTCTAGTAGTAAGCCACGATTACTGCAGGCTTACTAATAAAATGCAGGAGTAAATCAGTGGTACTACAAGAGTAGGTCCCACCTGCTCATAGCTAAATCTTTGCTAATAGGGCCCAGTGTGTCTAGCTCATGACCCTACAATGTTACAGTTGTCTCCGTTGTCCAACCCATCCCCTTTCAGTAACAGGTATTTACGCAGTGGAACCCAGAATACCCATTGGGCAGAAGGAGTGCAAAAGTATCTTAAGAATCCTTACAGAAAATCATGTCATATATAATATGCAATCAATAGTGCTGCGCCCTGCCAACATCTTAGTACCACCCTTCCCTCTGTTAAAAACAGTGCCATCACTGCAGATTTGCGCTTCAGTGCTGGCAGGTTTGCCACACAGCACAACAGTGCTCTGAGTGGGGTGAGTAACAAAGGCTGTTAAGCATCTCTGATTGAGCACAGAATACTTCCTTCCAGAAGCCTGCCACTGTCACGGCATAAGTAGACCACATGTATAAAATGTGCCTCCACATAGCGACAGGGCCGAATTGTCCCATCAACCACTAATCCAAATGAGTAGTTTAATTGGTGTGCAAAATAACCTATAATGGTGTTTGTACTGCAGTGTTATGTGCCTGCTATTTCGTGACAGTTGTGGTTAGCACTCAGCAGTAATTCCACTGAGAATCAGTTTTTGGTGTCATAGGATTCAGGTCCCATTATCCCCTTTCTGCGTGCTACGGTGCATCCCTCCATCCCACAGTTGCATCATAAATTCGCAAGATAATCTTTCAAGGGGTGTGTGTGGTTGTTGTCAGCTGTGTGAGTGTGCAGGGTGACCGCCCGGTTCATGTGGATGAGCGGCAAAGCTATCCCTGAAGATGTTTCAAAGGCGAAAGTACAAGATGTCTAAGGAATTACAGTCACCCTGTTCTCTAAAATGGGATATAGTTATGAGGGAGCAGCCTGGGCACAGAGCTCCCCTCATTTTTGGAATAGTCAATTTATTTTTCCCACATTTGATAGCAACATTTGATTAACAAGTAAATTATATAGCTGGACAGATGCTGATGGCAGTGTAAATCTGGAGGTATTCTATTAATTTCACGTTAACAGTTTGCACCCACTTGTGTGGTTTAGAAAACATTTTGATGGATACCAGTGTTTTGATTAACACATATTTTGCACTTTTCGATTGATTTGCATCCGTGAGTGCACAATTAACGTCATAGGAGAGCAGTTTGTTTTCCTTGCTCACCTCTAAATTCACTATGGTCCATATCATTGATTTTATTGTTGCCTTTTCAGCTTTGGTGCCCACTTTTTGTACACTAAAACACTTTTGCTACTGTATACTGCAATATACCTGTCCACTGCTGAAGCACATGCAACATTTTACTCTTCTGCAGAAATTAGCATCAGAGCAGGTTTCAACCTTATGGATACATTTTACAATGTTGAAGGGGTGACAAGAACAACAGGAAAATACACTACTCATTCAATGCTAACACACAAAACGAAGTTAACTTCCCGGGGTATGTACATGGCTCCTTTATTTTACGCAGCAGCTGCGTACGGACTACAATAAAAACTAAAAAATCAGCTAGTACGCCATTTGTGAAGTCACAGCAATGGAAGATAAGGAGATACTTAGTTTAGGAGTAGGTGTCAAAGGTAGGACGCTACTGCTACTTATCAACAGTTATGGTCAATGTATAGGCTTTTCACGTTTTTAAATCTTTCTAACGACTTTCCAAAGGATGAGCGTTGGTCTCTTACAAACGCCTGGCTTAAAATGTACAAATTTATATCCAGATATGGCTTGAAGAGGGTCTAACAGTGACTCATAGACACGTTCAAATAACTCCACAGAGAGCACATTTAGCTTTGCAAAAGCAATTTCCTTTAGCTACAGTTCCAAGAGGCGATCGTGTTCATTCACCACAGAAGGTCTGTCTTTTACCAAACGAGTTTTGCAAGTCATACATCACTGCCACACAAAAAAACACCTCACCACGAGCGTTGCATATGAGCCAAGACACGAGCATTAATGAAAAGGAAACGTGTGCAGATAAGGTTGGAGAAGAAGGATCTATTTGCTAACTTATATACACAGCTAGTCTGCCATAACTTTTATTTTAGTTGTTTGCAAATGTGCTTTTCTAAGTCTTAAAAAATGTGAGCTACTGAGATCTTTAATAAGGTCTTTAAAAAGATAAAAGGCCTTGGCAAAGCCAACAGGTTTGCCTTTTTGTTTTTTGAAGTATTCAGTAATAGTTGGGTGACTGCGTGTGTTGAGCCCACTGGTTCTAGACAGAAAAGTGCATTATCAAGTAAGGTTCGGGCCACAACAATATAGAAGCTGGAAGTAGGCCCTCTGTTGAACAGACTACAGGAGCAGAATTATGCTGCATCCTCAAATAAGAGTGCCACGAAAAAGAATCAGAAGATGAAGTTTGTGTTTATAACTGTGAACCTAAAAGGCTTACACTGCAAAAACGTGCATGACAACAGAGAAGTATTTTTGCTGCATCTTTAAGAAAGCCTACGCATGCGCACATCTTTGCTTTGGGATTAGAAACAGCCATGAATTCAACAAAATGACATCAAAGTAAAATAAGTGAACGTGCAAGGATCAATAGCACTGACTCATTGTGGCAGGTTTGGGGATCCAAACAGCAGCATTCCCTAAACAGAAAATAGCTTATAAAAGGTTGTTGTGTCAGCAAGTAAACAAAGAACACACACTAGCTGCAATGTCAAATACGAGCTGCAACTAATGCTGCATCTGCAGTCTAACAAAAGAACTATTTGATCCCCAACACCAAATTCTAACAGGAACACATCTGGAATAATGTAATCCTCCACAAAATGCCATGTCCTTGATGAACAGCCCATCCAAGCAATGGCAACACATAAAAAACATATGTAAGTCAATGGCTGAAGTAGGTTAATCTAAGCTCCATACTCTATCTCTATTTAGTTGATGGGACTTAGGAAGAATTGATGACAAGAGGTATTTCACATGGCTTATGCTGTCTGTAGATAGAGTTAAAGAGGTCTTTCTGTAGAAAAAACGGTATCTGAAACCTAACCAGAGCCACACCCTCCAGAACTCATAGAAGTCCTTTTTAAAATAAAATAAATAACGTGAACATGTTACTTCTAATTATAAATAAACCATCAAGAAAGCGGAAAAATACAATTGCAATGTCGAACCAATATTACGATATTTTACAAGCAGTTTGGAACGTTTACCTCTGAAAAGAAAACCTTACTTTTAAAATTAAATGGCTTTTAGAGACCTAATGAATTTCAAGGCACACAAAAGAAGTAATAGCCAATTTTTCACTAACTTTAACAGATAATGTGTTCACGACTCTAGAACTCTAATTTAGAAGCTAAGTGACGACAAAATGTATGCTTGTAGTAAAGGAATACAATAACTCCATTTCTATCCATTTTACTTCTGATGGCCCAACAAACGTACTATTACTTTTTGTAGTACTTCAGTGTCTACTTTGTCTCTTGTGACCGTTCACCTACGACTGTGGTTTGCTTTACCTCTGACGTCCTTTCGGTACTGGGACACAGCCTCTTCACATTCAGCACTCTGAACATTGCTTGTGTTTGTCCCTAGCACTGCAGTGTGCCCTGCTTCAAACAGTATGTGCTACATTTCCGGTATTCAATAATTGGAGCACTTGCTGATTTTTACGTCGTCTGGTGCTCTCAATGATCCTATTCCTTTGATTGGTGTCCAAATGTAGTTGAGATAATGGCTGATCTATTTTTTGTAAGGATGGCTACACTGCTATTACCGACAGCAGCAGTCATCCTGCCTCTTGCTCTGGCTTATTTGCATCCTTTAATGTACGCTTGAAACCGCAACATGAGACTATTTATTCATTTGCAGTTTCCTATAGCGGTAACTAAACCCGTAGATCTCAGAGAACTTTCCATGTTAACAGTTTGTACTACACGCGTGCAGTTTACATGAGGGCAGTTACTAGGTTACGGCTATAAATTAACATAAGGATGCTCCAAAGATTACATATGTCTGTTCTTTCTTTATTTTCACGATGCAGCATTTTCTTCTATATGCCATATTCGAGGCCTGCGCTTCCATGTTTTGAGAGTGCGAGTTCTTCTCGTAGGTCTACGATTTGACTCTCAAGAGGATGGCTCTACAATGTTGTTTTGTGTGGACCACCTTCATCAATCATTACATCTACTGAAACATAGAACTAGGTCTCCCTCGACACGCCTGGGGTGGAAAAGTTAGCACAGCAACAACAAAAAACAGGCAAGTTGCAAATACCAATTGAGAAAGAAAATAAAGTCTGCAATTTAAGAGATGCAGCTTTCCACGACCGCTTCCTTGGGAAAGACACCGGATTTATGAGTGAATCTGTACAGATCATTAGGAGGATGGTGGAACCGCAATCTGCATTACTAGTATGTAAAAAGAAGCAGAGACAAAATAAAACCCTGAAGATGATCCCAAGTCATGGGAGGAACAAGTATACGGGTCAATTTAGAGATACAAGAGAACTAGGAATACCAGGATTCTAATGGCGATCATTAACAAGCGCCCCTGACGTCACACAATTCAAAGACCCATATGGACTATAGAAATGATAAATCATAAGGAAACACTATGAAGAAAAAGAAATGACGTAGTACAAGTTAAAAAGACCCACCTGCACCCCCCCTTAGGAGTGCGCACACAAAAGGCACATGGTTATAAGCTTCAATACCGAAAGTCGAATTTCAGATATTCACAGGATCTAAACCTGTTATTCCGTGTACACTAAGAAACTAACATAGGAAACACATTTTAAGTGAACAGCGGTGAGAACCATTTATTGGTTACTATGACAGGACAGGAACGAGAAGTGTGTATAATGGTACTTGTATGCATGCATTTAGTTCGAAAGACAAACGTATGGTCATACTCGAGATAAGCGAAACATTTACAAGGCAGGAAACCCAAAATAACTGGACTGAAAGTTCTCCTCTCATCCAACAAGGGAGTGCACTTGGCCTCTTAATAAATATATCTGCTGTATGCTTCAAGGCACACATTTTATTGGTCTATCATAGTGCAATTCTGAACGAATTCCCTTCCTCTTCAAAGCGAATTATGCTTGGTGAGATAAACAAACCTAAAAAAACATGTTCACTGTACAGACCCACTAAACGGATAATAAAAGAATAAATACTTTTTTAGCCCAACTCCACAACACTCATCACATACAGACCAATGCTCACACCTCCGACATACCCTTTACTTCAAGCTCATTTGCCCAGCTCAGATCGATATCATGCACATGACCACGGAACCCCTCCCCTCAAGGACCAGTTAAGTCAAACGTTTGGGTGGAAGGTTCAGTAGTTAGTCTCACAGGGGGCACTTGATAAAGTTAATGTAGGTTCCGATATAAAATTATTTCGGTACTGCAGGCAGTTCTGGAAATAGATAACACCGGAGTACTGTTTCCAAATAAAGATAGCACCAATCACTATTAATTATGAATGGACATGTAAATAGCACAATGTTAGCGAACATCTCAGTAACCACAAAACGTGTATGTGGGAGAAGCCTTGTTAAGAATCAGCATCTGTGTAGCACACTTCTGCTATTTGTATGCTCCCACAGTGCTTTAAACCATTTAAATAATCATTTATGGTTCTGGGATTCTTGCTGACCACAGCTGAGGTGGTCTGTTATCACTGTGTCCTGCTAGAGACAATCAGTATGTACAGTCTATAAAAACCTAAAAATGTTTGATGTTAGATAGTTATTTATTTATAAAGTTTTATATAGTGCGAGCTAGACCCTAACGGGTATTAGAGCACTTTGGACATGGTTAAGCAAGAAGAAACCGGAGGAACAAACAGACATGTACGCTAACACCATAGGTGTAGATACCACTTTGTATCAGTGCCCGGATAGAAGAGTCAGTGGGTTCTAGGTAGAAATGTGTTCATCAAAAGCACTTTGACTCCTTTTTAGGTCTCGCCTAGCGACGCAGCGCATGTGCACTGCTCACCTTGGCGAGATCTATTGTTGTCGGTTTCTTGGCCGAAAGGGGACAAAACATGTGCGCCGCCTGGACAGGCTTTGTGAACGCGTACCGTTCGCGGTATTCAGACAAGTGAAAGTGAACGCGCCATAAACAAAGAAAGACTGTTACTAGCTTAACACACTTGGGGGCACTGTTGAACATAAAAAAGCCTCAAAGTATTTTCAAGTGGGAAATCAATTTAAAGAGTAACACCCCCGTATAGTTTTGTGTGATTTATATAGCGCGAACTCGAGCCGAAGGTATAGGAGCGCTGTATGAGCACCAGTTACATTACCCAAGGTCACATTTATTTTGTTTTGTACTTGTTAGGCAGCTGAATACACTGCACAAGGTTATGGTCTAACTACATATCAGATGGGTAATGTGCAATTAAATTACTCACCTGTATACTTTACCATGCGTAATGGCAACTCGCCTACCTCCCTGTAGTTTGATCCGTGTCACGTGTGAAAGTCCGTTATTGCTGAAACAGATGTTTGCTTCCTGGGAAGAAATGTCCAGCTCATGGTATGCTGGGGTTCCACATGAATACGCGCACTTCTAGAGCACGTCCATCGGCATGGGACATTTTACGAATAAAAGGAGGATCAAAGCGCTTCAAGAATTTAAAAAATGTTTTATGCCAATGTTTCCAATTCACAAAATAAAAACATAGACATCACTGTGGTATATGAGTGCTTTGAATATTTTATACCGAGAATACACATAATAAACATCTGAAGCAGAATCACGCAGAAGTTTAGCTGAATATTCTAAATATGCTTGCATTACAATATTACTACTGACCCATTATGGTTATATACACATATTGTAATATGACCGCTGCGTTTGTGTGCTCGGAAGCAAACATGGGGAAGTTTGTCGAATGACTTTTAAACAAATGTGGCCATATTACGAGTATTAGGTTAACATCAAAAGGTCCTTATCTCATATGTTCTTCCCGCGTTCATGTCGCATATAAAATGAGTTCCCACAATACAGCTTTAAAGATACTGTAATTTCCAGAGGCCTTAAAATGGTGCGCCTTCCCAAAACTTATTTTGTAATGTTACCTTCTTAAAAGTTAAACAACGAAAGAAACCCGAAAAATACGTGAGTTGCATGACTTAGGCTTCCCAGCTTTCCACAGGAAACAAGCATTAACAATGCATTAGGTCTCGCATTTACGCGAGTTTCATACATTAGCATTGTAAATGCCTTTTGTTTATGTTTTTGGTTTTTAAAACATAAATAAAAGGCATTGTCATTTACAAAGCCAATAGCTTAAACTCGCATAAATGCGAGACCTATTGCATTGCAAATGCTTGTTTCAATGATGCAGTTGAGGGGTTCAATCTGATTTCAGGTGACAGGGAGTTCCAAATTCTCAGGGCCATTCCACAGAAAGCTCGGTTGTAGGCTTTCTTTTTCAGAAATTTCTGAGGGTTCAACAATAGCATGCTGGTGCTTCTAGAGGATCTGCAGCCACCAGACAGCTCTAGTTTTTCAGGTAGGTACTTCAGTGTGTTGAAGTGTAGGGCTTTATGTGTCATGCAAGCAATTTTCCACTGTATCCTTGCCTAATATGGGAGCCAGTTTAGACATTTCATATCAGGAGTGATGTGGTTGTTTCTTTTGGATCCAGTGATGAGTCTTGCAGCAGAGTTAAGGGATGCCCTTAGTGGAGCTAACTTGGATCCAAGGAGGCCGCAGAGGGTTGCACTTCCATAGTCCATCCTGGGGATCACTAGAGCTTGCATCTCTGACATGAAGTCGTCGAGAGGGAGGAAGGGCTTTATTTTTCTTAGTAAGTTCATTTGAAAGTTTGCTCCTGCTTGTTAAGATTCTTGTCAAGGGTTAATCCCAGTGATCTTGTGGAGTCTATAACGTGTGGAAGGCAGTTAAGAGCTGTTGGTCGCTTCATCCATTCTTCGATATCGAGGAATTGTTTGGATGGGGCAATTAAGAGGAATTCGGTTTTGAGAGCTTTTAGCTTGAGATGGTTTCGAGTCAGACAGGTTTTGATTTTTGCAGAGTTATGTTGAAGGATCGGATATCTCTGGGAGAAAAATTATTAGTTACAGTAGGGTCTTATCTGCATACATGTGGTACTGGATGTTGGATAATTTCAGTTAAAGGCTCCATGGACACAGTAAAGGGAGTAGGTGAGAGTGTGGACCCCTGTGGGACCCTAATGAGACTGGAGTGGAATTGGACAGGGACTAGTTAACCTTGATTCTTTGAGTTCTCTTATGGAGAAATGAGGCAAACCAGTTTATAATGGACCCTGATCATCTCATCCTACGTTCATATAAGACTATGAGATTGCAGTGTGTGACAGTATCGAAAGCTGAGAAGTCTAAGAGGATTGGAAGACCAGATTAACCCTGATCCAGAATTTTTAGCTCGTCATCAACTATGTTTGTAAGGGCTGATTCTGTGCAGTCACCATGACGAAAGCCAGGTTGGAATTGGTCTATCAGTCGGAATTGATCTATATGGTTGAATAATTAGACATGGATACATTTCTCAAGGAGCTTTGCCAGAGTTGGGATGGTGGAAACTGGATTGATGTTATTTGGGTCCACATGATCCACTGTGGGTTTTTTCAGATTGGAGGTTACCTGCCCTGATTTTAGACAGTTTGGTATAGTGTCTTGAATTAACGTAGCATTCACTATCTTGGTCCAGAGTGGGAGTAAAGACGTTTTAATCTCATTGAAGAACTTAGATGGCAGAGGGTCGCAGAAATGGTTTGACAGTTTTAATGCGTTAGAATTTTAAGAATGGCGTTTTCATCAAAGGCTTTAAATATGTTCCACAAAGCATTGTTTTTGCGGGTGTACCCTGGTAGATATGGGGGCTGAGCAATCAGAGGCAGGAGAGGGCTGTTTAGACGTATGGCCGGAAGGTGCTCTATTGCTGTTTGAAGATAACTTTCAATCTTTTTTGTCTTTTCCAGGAAGGAGGAGGCAAATTCCTCACAGTTTGACTGCGGATTAGACGCAATTGTGGAATGGTTCTGCCTTTCATCACAATCGTAATGAGTGATTACATTGATTTTCCTATCTTAAAACAATAAACCTAGCTAGACATTCCATCCTTATTATTTTTATGATGATGGTAATTATCATATGTTATATCAAGTATCAACTTGCAAACCAAATACCATGAGCTGTGCATTCCTTGCATGACAAGGCAACCCCCTGGAGCCAAGGAGGCTACAGAGGCCCCAATTTGAATCACAGAGCCAGTAAGCAGTTTCTTGGTCAGCAGTGGACACATGGTGTTCACAACTTCACTGATTAGGGGAACGGGCTGGCACCTGTATTTTCAATGCTGCTTTATCTAGAATAACTGGCAGTGAATGTTGTGGTTATTGTAATAATAATCAAACTTTATTAATTGCTCAGCTCCAATAAACAAGAAATATAGCCTTCAGAAAACAACAGCGCTTTATGCAGGGTACTCATTGCTCATAGCCTACAGCCACATACTGTGGATATCACTCAAACACAAACAAGGCCCACAGGCTTGGTTTACAAACCGCTTAGGACTTGTGTAGTGTTCAATAATCAGATGCAAAAAACCCTGCCCACATTTTTTGGTGGAATACTGTGTACAGCGGTTGAATTAAACTGGCACATTAATTTTATTTTGCGAACTTCAATAGTGATGGGGGAGTGAAGGATAAGTTACAGTGAGTGTAATCTAGTGAATAAAAGTCAGACGTAGTGAGACTGAAAGAGTGAGTGATAGTGAATTAGAATGAATGAGTAAGGGAGGGAGGGAGTGTGAATAAGAATGAGTTTGACGGAATAAGCATGAGTGAGTGTAAGTGAGCATGAGTGAGTGTGCATCTGCCATTGCCCCTCGCCTACTGGAGGTAATTCTTGGCTTATGGAGGCACTTCTATCAAAATGCTGGTGCTAGCATATCGGATGGAATTCTTGGCAAAAGGGGCACCCATGGCAAAATAGTGGCACACTAGAGGTAATTCTTCTTGGCATTATGGAGGACAGCCATTACAAATTGGGGGCAGCATAGACAACCACATGACAAAATGTTGGGCATGACATACTAGAGATACTTTGGACATAGGGTATCCACTCAATATGGATTAAATCAATGGCAAAACTCTGGCATATTGAACATACCATTTGGAATAAGAGGGTTCCCAAGACAAAATTCTGGTTCCAAAACAATGGATGTTTTGAAAAAGTGAACGGAGTCAACTCCTGGCCAGTAGTTAAGATTCATTTGCTTGGCACACCATGACGTACTTGAATATTTAATACATTTCCTTTCAGAGCCTATGCAATTTGAGTACATTTATGTGAAAATTGGGTTTTAAACAGCACTATTTGACCCAATTTTGTCAGACTTTTCTCATGGGAGAACCTCCCGAACCCTCCTAGAAGAAGTCATGCTTCCTCACTTGCAGGAATTCCAGCAAGTATTTTACCCTGCCACTTTCAAAGATCACTAGCAATGAGTGCTCTCAAATGTCTCTATAGAACTACAGTTGATATTCTAATCTGGAGCCCATTCCTGGAGCATAGCATGCTTGTACACAGTCTATTGCCAAGCCTCCAAATTCTCTGGCGAAAAGTGTTTTGAGCTGTTGTTGGTGAAAGACACATCTGTAAATTCATTATTGCAACATTTCAGAGGAAGTTTAGAATCAGACCTTAAGTTTGGAATCTGAATTTAGATCAGGACATTTAAGATCTTCAAATAAAACATGAATTTGTTTCTACCACATACTCTGCTGAGAGTTAACTTTTGAGAAATTTGTTACAAACAGTGAAAGAGAATTTCACCCTTTCAAAACGACCACATAGACCTCAACTCTGATTTCATGTTGAGCTTGGTGAAGTTGTGTTACGTAGTTTTCATGTTCTGCCTTAGAAAAAGAAATCCTGTGCTAACTGAATCAGGACAATACTTTTTAGGATATTGAACAACGTTTGCCTACTCCATCAATCAACACTCAACTTCACAACATCATTCAGTGTGCTCAAAAGAAACTAAACAGACAGTTTAGTGCAAAATGGTCAAAGGTGGTGAAGGCAATAGGCCCAAAATTATGTGGTGTCGTCACACACAATCCTCAAGTCGCACTGCCATATACACTTAAGTCACAAAAGTTTCAAGATTTTGACAAATATGAGCGAAACAAGGACTGCATTCTATCACTTATTTTGAAAGAAGGCAATAGGCCGCCATCTTTTGGTTCTTGTAACAGAAAGAGGACTTTAATCTTAATAACAGAATCCCCAGTGATAACTCACTGTTACACCTCTATGTAACAAAAACAACTGAAACCATTTTGATAAAAAGAATTCTTAGATCAGAACACACAAGACATTCAAACTTTGGGTATATAATTCCTTTCTAGAAAATTAATGGAAAAAGAACAGAGCACTAAGAGACCCATAAACACCTTTCAGATTATGCAAGTGCCCTTGCTGGACAACCTCTGAAGAGGCATTCAGAGGAGGCGAGGGAAGATACTGTACAACTTATAATTTTGAAGCACAGCATAATTTGCACAAGAGATCTAGATGTGGCTGGACCGGCACGTCAACAAGAACCACCAAACTAAATGATGTACTTGCAACGCGTTTCTATGAAATACCACTTCCCTATTGTGTCAAATCAATCAATGTGCTCTCTTAAAAGTGGAGATGCACTATTCTTTCTCTAGCTAGCAACTTAATGGATCCAAAGTACTAATCCACTGCTCTTGAAGCTGTAGCTGAGAAACAACTTTCCTCTGCAAAGTACAATGGTGATTATGAAGTAATGTGTGTCGCAGTAGTTCACAATGATTGAGTCCGCACAAGCAGTACCACATGCACGTGGTGGGGTGTAGCTATCAACAAAGGGTGGGGTGGCTTCCCAAAGACCACTTACCACCGCCTGGTTGTGGATAATGAACAAGTAGCAACATTGGATGAACCATGGCGAACTGCCAATTCCAATTTCATGGGTCAAGCATAATAAGGAGGTGGCATTGCACTGCAGCCCACATGGTGAGATTCTAAACCGGCATTCATCAACGGAGTCACCAAGCCTTGCTCCTGGTGCAGATACTCAAATGTATACCGTTTTCTTTCCCTTGGGTAATCGTACGATAGGTGCAGCACTGTCATACACTGAGGCAGCAGTTTGTGGCACATTGGATATATGCTTTCTGTACAGAGAAAATTATGTTATTTGCAGCATACAGCTTTAATACGATGCACTTAACATACCACCCTCCATTTGGCCATGAACGGATTTGCACAGATTACGGTATGTAATCATGGCAAGGTGTGGCAAACGAAAAACCATCATCAGAAAGCTTTTGTGTGTTAAATAATTTATTTCAGATATTATTTCAGATATATTGTTCAGATGAGAACTAGTTTTTGTTGTGCATGTGGAGACTATGGACAGGGACCTGTTTATCGTTAAATATGCAAACAAGAGGAAGGCGCATTAAATCCTTAAGCGACTACCATGTGAGGGGAAAGACACAGAAACCTCACTGGTCTGCATGTCTGCCCTGCAGTTACTCGAAATAGAAGCATTACAACAGGACAAACTAAATAAACCTTGCTCACAGCCCACAAGCACTTTTTGAGAAAATAAAGAAATTGTGTGGAAACAATTATATTTAAACCAACACCGAGTGTCATGTCTACAAGCAATTTATTCCATTTTCTTACAGACACATCAGAATATGGCTTAAAAAAGCATGAAGAACAGATTTTCTGCTTTGCCCCGTAGCACTGTCGAAAACAATATGGGTTTTTAAAAGGACGGAGAAGGCTCGACAGAGGCAGGGCAACAAATATAAAAATACTCCACCGCATGAAGGGAATCCCCCCTGGACCAAATGCCTATATGTTATTTACTGCTTCTCATTTCTGACAGCTGTGGCTATGCTCGACGGCTAAGCACCCACCGGAAGAAATCACGCGAGTCTGAAGTTTCAAACGACCTAGAATAACACACAGGAAGAAAACCCATAGGGTCACGTGTATAGGTGCTTTAAAAGAAGCATCGGCCACTTCGCCAACAGGAAAATATGTATTTGAACGGTATGTTATTTCCAAGACCCTGGGCTTATTAAAGAATGGGACGCTCCTTTCAACATAGAGCACTAAAGACAGCACACAGATGTTGTATAGGGTGCAGGAAGAAAACACAACAGCCAATGTCCTGAAGCTGTAATAACCTTTTAATTACAACAATGCGTCAAATCACAGTAAAACAAGTGCAAAATGTTGTGTTTGAAAGTGGAGTTTCTCAAAACCTATTGGTGGGCACTTTATCAGTTTTGGAACCACCGGCTAAAAAGAGATTGCTGTACATGCTGGTGCATTTACATCCCCAGCCCTGATAAAGTGGATTCAAATGAATGCCGGAACATGGATAAAGGATGAGTTGGATGTGTTACCGGTAGAGTGCAATTAAAACCATTCTTCGAAATTAATCGGTGCCATGTAAAGGTGCCATTGCTAACGGTAGACAGGGTCAAGAGTCAGGCTTGTTTTTTTCCAGTGACATTTCCCCTTTTTGGTCTCGAAGTTTGCAAACAGTGTTTTCTTTACTGGGATAAGTTAAATATTCTTCCCGTTGCTATTTTTTAAATTCGGTTCTGCCACCTTGAATCCCAAGTCTGAGATAGTTACATGCAAGCTATTATTAATTTTGAATGTATAAAGATGTGGGCAGCAGAGCACTTTCCAGATAACTAAAAGTACAATTAATAAAGGGGACAGAGTAACAAGGGTGGGAATGCAAATAAAGGTGAGACCACAACACATGGCTTTTCAGACGTATTCCTA
Source organism: Triturus cristatus (assembly GCF_964204655.1). NCBI lineage: Eukaryota > Metazoa > Chordata > Amphibia > Caudata > Salamandridae > Triturus > Triturus cristatus. Next base: position 506,462,301 of record NC_140582.1, read on the forward strand.
CTAAATTATAAAAGGTTGCCATTAATCCTCACGTCTTCTGGCCGATCATGCCAGAGGCAGGGACCATACAAAAGAAGGCCTGTTACTTGGACTTTCATACTTTGGAGATGTCTAGATTCAGTCGTGATTGGTTTCTGGTACAGGCACTTAATAACCAAGCATTTTCAAATCTTATTGTTTCCTTGCACTGCAAATTCCATCCCGGCTTCAGTGCCTCCTGGAACCATACTAACTTCTATTTTGAATCTTAGATCCCACCAATTTTCCAGAACTGAAAGACCATAGTGAGCTTCGGTTTTGTGCTGGCAAAGTCAGGAAAGCATCGGTTTTTTTTCTTTTCTTTTGTGACGAGCTCTATAAACCACTCTTCTCCTTGATGAACAGTGCCACACTCCAGCTGACACTGTTAAGCAAAACATTTATCTCATTTTGGTAGGAAATAGGTATTCTTAAGTCTAGAAACATTTAGAGGAACTGCCGATTAGGAGTATAAGGCATATCCAATTTACAGTTTCGTTCTTACTACTAGTCCCTGTTGCTATGTCATGGACACAACTTGACCTCTACCCTTCCCTTCTGTCCTCTATACATTATTATCATTATTATTATTAGGATGAGATGGACTGGTGACCCTACATCTTTTGCTGTGCTTGGCTATGTCTGACCCCCTGGATTTTCGTTTATTCAAATATTCAGGAACACTTACAATGAAAGGACCTCTACGGTCGTTTTACAAACATGCTCTGCTTCCACATCGTACACCTAATCACTAGACTGCAGTTCTAAATGTACTGATTGCCCGAGTATCTTACACCGGGCCAAGTGTGGGTACTGGCACCTTGGGCACACCCTCACATCACCACCCACTGATGTGAGAAGTCCTGTGACTCTTAGAGTCGTTTTCCTAAACCATTTGTGTTATGTGAGGAAGAGATGGCAATGACAAGAGCCTTTGGTAACAAGCATTGGCGTAGCCAATAGGTCTCGCCTTTGGGACCGTATAAGTGTTTAGCCATGAAACAGTTGATATGGTTGCACCAAGGATATTATGCTGCATAACTAAATACTTATAAAGGTCCCAAAGGCGAGACCTATTGGCTATGCCAATGCTTGTTTCAGGTTGATAGCTATTAGGTTAGTTTTCCAGTCAATTACGATGGTTTTCATGTTCTCCACAGTGACTGATGCAGTATCCTGCGTAGCAGTGGTATCGCAATAACTCACAGTTCACTCAACAAGATTCACACCTTTTCTGTTTTCAAATGCAACTTTGACTTGGCTGTGTTCCCTTTTCCACATGATGCAGTCTTTGACCTCCACCACAATTGTGCCCGTATGCCCTGCACTTATTTACCAAAGTAGGCACCTATAACTTACATCAATATCATAAGATCTAACAGAGTTCCATGCATATTATACCTCCAATTTACACGGTTCTCTCCCATCTGACAATTAGGAAAACACCATTTGCACATGTTATTCTCACAAAAGTAGTCACTTACATCGGCACTTTAAATTAAATGGTTGATTGCATTCAATTCGAGAGTCAGATAGAATGTGTGTTCAAATGCACATTCGTGCTCAGAAGTGAAACTACTTCTTAATTAGCACGCAGACAAGGCTCCTACTGTTTGTAGCAGAGTGATAAGTTATAGAGAGCAACAAGAGAACTTACGGGGTCGTCCCTTTGAAAACGTGTACGGGTCGCGCGCCCACCGCCCCTGCTCCACGTACGATGGCGGAGGCGGCGCAGATCCAGCCGGGGCTCCCAGTGGCAGTTATTCTAAGCAGCGCAGGCCGCATGGGGCTAGTTGATGATCCAGGGAGGCCGTTGCTTCATCCGGCGTTTGCATCTATCAGCAACTCCTTGAACAGAGCCACCCGTTTGTCTTTCAGCAGCGCCAAGAAAGTTCTCTGATGGACAGAAAGAGTGATTGCCGCGAGCGCAATGATATGCAGCCGTACCGCCTAATTAAAAGCATTTTGTGCCAGTTGCTTTTGTTGGGCAGGATCCATCCATAATGTAATTTTAATCCTGCTTATGTAGGCCCCGGGGACAGATCTGAGATCAACATTGCCTTTTAAGTAAGGTCAATCAAGCGCGCGCACCTCAATGCGAAAGGTGACTGCCGTGCATAGAGCTCGCCCGGTCACTTTGAGGGCTGACTTGAGTCGTGTTCGCTCGTGAACATTGGTGTGAACGTGTTTTCCTACCCAGTGCCTGGAATTGGTACAGCTGTTCCAAGCCGCATAAAAACAGTGCGGCGATAAAGCGGGCCGTGCGAACAAGAGGAATAAAACACGCAAAATATAAATACTGCTGCCCTCTAAAAACAAGCCGGTAATGTTTGTGTACACAAAACGTGCGGGCACGAACGGGAGTTGTGTGCGCGCGCGCAAAAGTGAAAGAGATCAGCAACAGAATATTGGAGAGGCGGAGCGAGGCGCGCGCGCTTGTGCGCGTAATAGCAAGCTGGTGGCCGGCAAAAGCCTTTGGTAGCACTTGAAAAACCCGCTTACTAAATGTCTCACCAGACCAGCGCATGCGCTGGCTCTAGCGAGACCTAAAAAGGTATTTGCTTCTTTGAAAGAAATGGATCAGCAATACAAAAGGAAACAGTCTGTCATGACTGCCATCTGAAACATAGATGGGAACCATATGCAGTGAGGCAGCCCATCAGGAAAGGCAGAAAATCAATTCACAAAATGTAACCACTATAAAAAAACGTACACAAGTAGGTGTACCTGGAGGAGCCCTAAGCAAAAACGTTACGTCTTTCTGACACAATGTTCTGGCCCCTTGTCCTGTTTGCTAGGAAATACAATTCATCGGCCGGATGGAGCTGTAGACAAAGGGGTAACATAAGATTAGATACTCGTGAATTCTTGCTCTTGTGTCCATCTTCTAATGATCTACTGAAATGATTGTGCAGCCCAGCCGCGCCACTAGCTACTCCAAACCGTTTTTAAACACTGGACTGGTTGATTGCTCATGTACAAAACGACCTAGCAGAACAGGTCCTGTACATACCCGGGACTCCTGCCTAGTGTTTTTTCAAACAGCACCTAAGAAGCGGACACCTCGCCTGTGAGCCAAACTTGGAGAAATCAGATATGGAATTGTATCCATCTAAAGAAGGAATGTCTTCAAATGGTCATTTTTATTAAAGGGCGAAATTATCAAGGGTGTTTTTCTGGCAGCCTTTTCAAAGCTCTTAACTTTACTTCTATGCCTAAAAATGATTTCACAAGAAAGGTTTCAATGGTCTAGGATCATGCCAGCCAGGATTTTCTATCTGTAGACCAAGACCAGTCAATTACTATCTAGATTGGGTTCTCTGCCGAGACATTTATGCCTAGTTTGGAACATTTTACTCCAGTCAGGCATTCATCAACAGTTTGTGAATATCTTTCTCCGGTAAAACATTCCTCTCTAGAACACAGGCATTTAACCTTTTTTAAAAGAGCATGGGGAAACAGAGTTGCCTTTCTTTTCCAAACGTGGTGTTTGATAACTTCAGTATCCTAAATTTTCTAAGGGATAAAGTCTACAACAAAACCCTGTTATACAAATTCTTAAGTAGAATATGTGATTGTTATTAACGGCTTTGAGTTCTTGAGAAAAATGAATAAATCCACACCCAGATGAGATGTTACAATCCCATATTCTGCTTTGAAAAAAGATTTATCCACGCTCTTAACAGGAGTATCTCTCATACCATTTCCGGAGTAAAAATGAGTTATGAAAACGTTTGTAAATAGCCACAGACCTGTAGATTTCTGTGAATGGCCAAAGTTTAGAACATTCAAGCCCATAAAGAGCCATTCACTGGCCTTGGGAGTAGATTTACTCACACAAAAAGTTTTGAGTATGTTGTACGAGAGCTAAACCATCTTTAAAATTGTTATTTTATTTATTTACTAAAAAGTGTTTTTATTCTGTGTGTGGGCAAGCGAAATTAAAACAAGCAAATAGGTTTGTGAATCGGCTAAAGGAAACTTTAATCGCACCGAACCTTCCTACTCTAATGCTGACCACAACCATCAAGTACCTGGCGGTTTAATGGTGCTCCATCAAGGGACCATGCTAGAAATCTGAAATGTTACTTAGCATGTAGCACCAAAACCTGGTGCCCAAGGACGCTTCATAAAAGACTTATGAACATTTCTGTCATGATGAACATTTCTGTCATGAAGGTCTTAGACACTCAAGCGTACATGCCAGGTAGCGGGCACTGCATTAAAAAAAGAAATCCTGCTCTTAGACAAATACATGAGTTACATGTTCCTTTACTCTTCTGTGGTTTTCTTCAGCTTAATGTAGCAATGGGTTATTGTGCATGCAAGAACTCTCCAGGATCGCTGATAACATCACATTTTCTTCACAATAATCTGAAAATCAGCAATTTTATTTTCGAATCTCTCATTGAAGCCCAGTTGGCATTATACAAATCTATCTGCGCCCGGCACTGCCATGCAATGAGGAGCAGCCAAGATACTGCACAAGATGCGCCCCTTGTGTTAATGCTCATCCACTGTGGGCCTTTAAACAGATTTACAATCGTTTAAAATGAGATCAGTTTAATTAAGAAATAATTTACGAATTAATTTTATGAGTGAATAATTCAATAGAACACGGCTGGGGTCTGGAGAACTAGCACAGATATCAGAAGAAAATACTGTAAATAAGAACACATGAAAAGAAATACTAGTCCGTGGCTGGTGCTTGGTTATGGATATATGACTGGCATACACAAACCCATACTGGGTGCAGAGGGTACCGCCATCAAGCACCGAACTGACAGGCGAGTCTGACAGTAGGTCACTGAAGAGAAATAATAGTCACACTTGTCCTCTGAGCTGGTATACTGACTGAACACCCCTTAGGCAAGTCCCTCCTTTCGCAAATTAACTGGAGTTAATTTGTACATTATTTCTGAAATTACTTACCTTCTAATTTTCTTATGTTATTCCCTTCCATATAAAAAAAGTTGTTGAACCTGGCCCTTTTTGCAGGGTTATCCCCAAACATTTTGCCTTCTTCCTAGTCTTTCTTACCTTTTTTGTTGACTTTAGGACTCTGTGCATGGTGCACGGTGCACTCGGTGATTGGTTTATCCATGATTGTCATTTTTGATTTACTAATAAGTCCCAGGTAAAGTGCACCAGGAATGCCCAGGGTCTGTAAATCAAATGCTACAAGTCGGCCTAAAGCACTGATTGCTCTACCCACATGAGCTGCCCTGCAAACATGTCTCAGACCTGCCACTAGTGTCTATGAGTGCAGTTTTAAATTGCCGTTTCGACCTGGGAAGTGCACCCACTTGTTAGACCCAAACATTCCCTTTTACTACATGCAAGTCACCCCTAAGGTAGGCCCAAGGCAGCTCCATGAGCAGGGTGCAGTGTATTTAAAAGGTAGGACATATACTGGAGTGCTTTACACGTCCTTATAGTGAAATACTGCTAATTTAGTTTTTCACTATTGCAAGGACTATCTCTCCTATAGGGTAACATGGGGATTGCTTTGAAATATCTTTTAATCTTCCCATTGGGAGCAGATAGAGATTTGGAGTTTGGGATCTCTGAACTCACAATTTAAAATTATATCTTTTGCTGAAGCTGGTTTTTTAATTGTGCTTTTAGAAAGTGGGCATTTTCTTACTTAACCATTCTGTGCCTCCGTCTGGATTGGCTGACAGTGGGGTTCTTGTGCATTCACATTAAACAGTCACACAAAGGGAGCGGAGGTGTACCTTGCATATCCTGATGGCCCACTACCAGACTGATGGGCCTTCCTGAGCTAGAGTGGTGCAAGGAGTTGTCATTGACCCCTGAATATGGCTGTGCCTGTCCTCACATAAAGCAGTCTCTACCCCCTGTAGGTCGTCTGCAGCCAGGTTGGGGACGGGCAGGGTCTTGTGCACCACAAATACTTTTCTTTGAAGTTTGCTTACTTCAAAGCCAGAAAGGGGTTTAAGTATTGGAACTCTAACACCCCAAAATCAGAACACTTTTGGACTTAGGACATTCTGTCAGGAAGAAGAGCTCGATGCTGTAGGAGGGACTGCAACTCTGCCTGTAGTTTTGTTGTGATGGCCTGCTGCTTCTATCCTGGGAGGTAAAGGACTGGACTTTGCTTTCTACATCCTGCTTTCAAAGTACTTCAAGGGCTTGTGCATGCTTGCCTCCTGTTAATAAGTTTCAGGGCCATCAAGGACTTCACCTACCAGTGCCTGGGCTCTTCTGCTGAGTTTCCTGACTTGCCAAGTGGTGCCAAATCTAGTTTCTGGACCCTTGGTAGTGTAACCTAGTGATCTTAATGAGAAAATCTATGCATCTATTCCCAGCGCCTGTTTTAGCGATGCATAGCTGCAAAAGAACAGCTCAGTGCCTGCCTCGTGGCTGTGGAATCTGCACAGCGCATCTGGATTTTTGAAGCATTGTCCCTGGATGCCAATTCTTCGTCGACACCGCACCACAGTAAGGAACAGAGGCTGCGTTTCCGGAAACCAACGCATCACCTCCTTTGCCAATAAGGAACCAACGCATCACCTTCCCTGTCAGTAAGGAACCAACACATTACCTCTCCTGCCTAGCAGTAGGGAACCGACGCATCACCTCCTTTGCCAGTATGGAATCAATGCATCACCTCCCCTGTGTAGTGAGGAACCGACGCATCACTTTGCTTCTCCGACAAGTCACCTCCCCTGCGCCTAGCAATGTCTTTGATTTTTGATGCATCTAAGGTACTTTGTGCTAAAACAAACGCATCCATTGATTTCTATGGACTAAACTTGCATAATCTTTTAAAACTGATATTTTGACGTGTATGTTGGATTTTATGTCGTGTTGGTCTTGATTTCAGATAAATATTGGCTAGTTTATTAAACTTGGTGTGAGTGTGAACTGCTTTTGTAGTGTTTTCACAGTGTTACCCTGAGATAAACCTGACTGCTCGTGTCAAGCTACCAAGTTATCTTTGCTGTTTGACTCCCTTACCCTGACTAGAATGAGGGTCTGTACTTGGACAGGATGCCAACCACTGCCAACTAGAGATCTCATTTCTAACAAATGTAAAAGTCACAAATAGTGATTACAAACATGAGAAATAAGGTAAGTCATAAAGAAGATGTCGGAGCGGAACACATAGTAAGGATAGGAATTAAAATAGGACATATATTGTAAAGCAGAAGTTGTTAACCTTTTGACTGTTGTGGATCCCCCCATTTAATCATTAGTGTATTCAGGGGATCCCTAGTGAATCATTATTGGAACCCGGGGACTCCACTGCGAGTCATTACTGGAAGCCAGAAAACCCAGCTTAAGCAATTTCAATTATTTGAAACTCAAAACAATATACAAAAACAAGCATTTATGAAACAAATACAGAAATAATTTAATATTGTATTTAATTCAAACAAAAATATGAAAACATTTTAATTTTAATGGGGGGTTAGGGCTTTTCTACATTCAAGTGAGGCCACCCATCGTCCACACAAAATTCTATTTGATACATATGCATTTAATTCTTGGCCTCCAATTTCAAACTCCTTCACATTTACGGAATGTTGCAAAATGCTCAATGTTACATTTTGTTTCTATATTTATATACAGTTTATTAATCCGTTAATATTATTTAATTTTGTAAGCAGTCACGGAATTTCTGAGTAGGCGTCACAGACCCCCTGATGTACCCAGACCACAGGTTAAGAACTGCTGCTGTAAACAGACTATGCAAAACCAAAGGGGATGATGGACGAAGTGTTGAACATTGCAAGCACTCACCCTCAGTCAACTGATCTGGGTTTAACCCATCATCATTCTTTAGCTCACTCCGCCACCCCAGTTCAGACATGGCCATATGCAAATCAGTCTGACCATGTGCCTCATGGGAACAGTCCAGCCCGAACTGCAAAGCCATGTCTTCCCTGGACCGGAAACAAGCATCCTGGGACCGGTTTCTGGCTAATCAGCAGTCATCAGCCAGGCTTGCTTGAATCCAGTGGCAAAGTGAGCAAGGGACCCACGTCTGGGCATACCCTTCCAACTTAGGGCGAACAAAGCAAATCCAAAGGGGATGATGGACGGAGTGTTGAACATTGTAAGCACTTACCCCCAGTCAACTGATATGGGTTTAACCCATCATCATTCTTTAGCTCACTCCGCCACCCCAGTTCAGACATGGCCATATGAAATCAGTCTGACCCTGTGCCTCATAGGAACAGTCCAGTCCGAACTGCCAAGCCATGTCTTCCCTGGACCGGAAACAAGCATCCTGGGGCCGGCTTCTGGCTAATCAGCCGTCATCAACCAGGCTAGCTTGAATCCAGTGGCAAAGTGAGCAAGAGACCCACGTCTGGGCATACCCTGCCAACTTAGGGCGAACAAAGCAAAACCAAAGGGGATGATGGACGGAGTGTTGAACATTGCAAGCACTCACCCCCAGTCAACTGATCTGGGTTTAATCCATCATCATTCTTTAGCTCACTCCGCCAACCCAGTTCAGACATGGCCATATGCAAATCAGTCTGACCCTGTGCCTCATGGGAACAGTCCAGCCCGAACTGCCAAGCCATGTCTTCCCTGGCCCGGAAACAAGCATCCTTGGACCGGTTTCTGGCTAATCAGCAGTCATCAGCCAGGCTAGCTTGACTCCAGTGGCAAAGTGAGCAGGGTCAAGACTGATTTGCATATGGCTGGGTTCAAACTGCAATGGCATGGTGAGCAAAAAAACAATGGATTTAGGCCCAGATCTCTGTACTGGGGTGAATGTATGACATTGTTCTGCATTCTGTCCATCAACTGTTGTTTTTGCAGTAAACAGACTATATTCTAAAAACACAAGAATAAGGGATAGCATCTAAACACAGGATTATATTGTACTATAGAGACCCCGTGAACGTTTTTAGTGGGTTTAACCTCAGTCACGTGTGGCCAACTAGGTTTACCTCTGAGAGTGAAAGCAGGAGAGAATTGAATAAATATCATTTGTATAAAGGACTAACAGGTGAACACTTTATTAAGCAATATGTTGTTTAGTGAAAGGTTAACTGAATGAGGGCATAGATGCTAATTGGCTGGGTGACCTTGCAGAGTCTCCTGGTCAGGCCTCTGGGTGTTTGAGGTTTGTGCTAGTTCCAGATTGGCTGGCTTATGTTTCCATTGGCTATGGTGATAAGACCGGAATGACAGGGATGCATGACGGAACCACGCATGCCTTTACAACACTTCTATTACCATGCATAAGCCTTTACCAAGAAAATGTAGGTATTAGGCAGGTAAGTATAACTTGTATATATATATATATATATTACCTACTGGCGGTCGCCAGTAGGTAGTTATAGTTAGGACCCCTTTTCCATAGGAAAACCTCAACATTCTATTTTGAATAACTTTGGCGCCGGTCGATGAATCCTCGCGAATTTCTCAAAATAGGTGGGGCGCTACGCTCCGCTCCTACCCTGAAAGTCTCGGGGGGGATTCGTCAAGCGGGGGCTGAGATAAAAGGGGGGTCCCAAAACGCGTTTTTCCCATGCATTTTTCCATAGGACCTTTAGAACGAGCTACAGCCCGAACGGCTGAACAGAATTACTAGAAATTTGGCAGAGAGGTAGTCCCTAGGTCAAGGAAGTGCCTTTTGTAGGTTTGGTGTAAATCTGTTCAGTAGATTCTGAGAAAATAGCCTTTAAATCAATATATATATCTGAGCCTGCTTACGGTACGCTTACCGTACGCTTACCGTAAGCATACGGTGGCGTGCGCGAGCGCGATTCTGATTGGCTCTTAGATCTTAGTAAACATTCGAATCGGCCGAAACCAGGAAGCGGCGGCCGCCATTTTGTCTCTCGCACGGAGTGTTGTTTATCAAACAAGATGGCCAAAAACATGTTACGGGGCTGTTTTGACAACTCCCTCCAACATAGTCATGTTGAGGGAGTCCCCAAACATCCCCCAAGAGCAAAAACGGTTTTATTTTTTTTTCGGCAACTTCGCCGAGTACGCTTACCGTACGCTTACCGTAAGCGTACGGTAAAAAAATAAAAATAAAAAAAACACTATCCACACTTACCCCCCCCCCCCCCTGTGCTTTTGGTGGCCGTAGGCCACCAAATGTACAGGGCTTATTAATAGGTAAAAAAAACTAAATTTTGGCAACATGAAATTATAAAATCGAAATAAAAAAAACACTATCCACATTGACCCCACCCCCTGTGCTTTTGGTGGCCGAAGGCCACCAAATGTACAGGGCTTATTAAAGTTGATAAAAACCGTGCACGGAACGAACTGCGTTAAGTGGGCGCGCACGCCTCGAATGGCGTAAAGTAACTTAGCATTTAAAAAACCGTACAAATTCACTGAAAAAACCATAGGTTTCACACACGTTATAGTTAGGAATTAGCATTTAAAAAACCTTGCAAATTCACTGAAAAAACCATAGGTTTCACACATGTTATAGTTAGCGGAAATTTTACTGATAAAAAACCAGTGAAATTGCCCCGTTATAGTTAGTGCTGGCAACTATAACTCACGCGACCGCAATCTTCTGCTGATGACATATGTGTCTTTATGAAAAAAAAATATTTGTAATATATGTATAGCTAAAAATGTATGGAAGAAGACATGGGCAAATAAGTGTCTAAATACAGTATTAGCATCAGCAGAGGATTGCGGTCGCGTGAGTTATAGTTGCCAGCACTAACTATAACGGGGCAATTTCACTGGTTTTTTATCAGTAAAATTTCCGCTAACTATAACGTGTGAAACCTATGGTTTTTTCAGTGAATATATATATATATATATATATATATATATATATATATATATATATATATATATATATATATATATATATATATATATATATATATATATATATATATATATATATATATATATAAAAACCATAAAATCACCCTAGCCATTTACATACCCTCGCAAACCCTAAACCCTAAAAATACCCCAGCCACCCAATTCCCTCACCCACCCTTAAACCCTAAAAAATTCACGTACCCTAATGTATCTCTCTATATATATCATTGACGAAGGCCAGGTGGCCGAAACGCGTTTGTGTTAGCTTGACTCCGTGGAGTAAGCTGGAATAAATATAATTAATTTCTACGAGCCCGAGTGCGCAGCTTTGTGGGTCTTCTGACATTGGTTTTCGAAAAATATATCTATATACATATATAAATGTATTTATCTACCTGCGAAATACTTTCATTTAAGTTGTAAAAGCTTGCGTGGTAAAAGTATATCTGTTGTAAAAAATTGCGTGGTAAAGGCATATGCATGGTAATTGATGCATGGTAAGGGTATTGCATGGTAATGACCGCGTTGTAAATGTGGTTTCCCGAATGGCAGCTCTATGTGTGCTTCATTAAATGACAGTCCCCTTCCGGCTTGCCTCAGTATCAATCTTATGAGGAATATGAGTACTGCTGCCACTGAATAGGGGGACAAACAACTTTTAAAAATAGAACTGGGGAATTATCTGGTGCTGTGCGCGCTTCGCTCTCTGTTCGCCCATAAAGTTTGCACTGCCGGCCTGAGGGGTGATCACCAGAGATGGGGTGTGCTGACAAAGTATATGACATCCCCCGGAAGTCTTCATCATCCCCAGAAGTCACAGAGACCCTACTTGGATGCCGGGGGGTGCTGGGGATGGTAGCGGAGATGCAAAGGCCTGGAACATGGTTAAGGGCAGTCTCCATAGGTCATGCAACAAAGCAGACTTGACAAGTATGCAGTGAAGATGTCCACTGTGGACGCGCCGACATAGGGCCTATGGCGGAGGAGCAGCCGACGAAACAGGGCAGGGAGGGGAGCCCACCCTGAGCTCCATCATGGCTGCAATCCAGGCCTTACAGGGCTCAATAGCCCCTATTGAGCCCAAACTCGAAACAGTCATCATAGGGATCAATCTGCTTCGGGCACATTTCCACAAGATCTCTGAAAACGTTGCAGCAGCGGAGACGCACATCAACAGTCTACTTTCAACAACGAAATTACTGGAGGAGCAGGTGCAGACCCTGACCAAGCAGAGCACGTCATGGCGGCAAAGCTGGAAGGCCAGGAGGGACAGACCAGGAGAAAAAACATAAGAGTGGTGGGTGTCCCCCGAGGGGGCCGAGGGCCCTAGTGTGGACCTTTTCTAACGCATATCCTAAACTAAAGAGACAGAGATGCAATACTCCAGACAGCTTGTCCGTAGGGCGATTCACACATGGACAATGCAGTGGTGTGCGTCTTCCCGGACTTTACCCGGAAAGTCCAGCTAAAACGCAAAAACGTCAATAAAGTTAAGAAGGCATTGCGGTTCAAAGAAATCAAGTGCATGATACTTTTCCCAGCCAAATTAAAAACAATTGCTGATGGAATGACTTGCCACTTTGCCACATCTGAGGAAGCGTGGAACTGGCTTGAGGGCTGGAGGGTGGCATGCAGAGGAGCGAATGGTGACGACAGATCCAACTGGCCCAGAGAGCAGAGAGCGGGAGCTTCCCTCCCCCTCCCTCCCCCCGGCAGGACAGCAGAGATCACAGATCTCCTCCGAGGACACATTAGCTGTACTAGAGGGGAATTCCTCTGAGGAGTCGTGAGTAACAGGGTGTGAACACTTTGATGTACGCAGGGGAGCGGTGGGGATGTGCAGAGTGGGTTGGCGTATAGAATCCCAAAGAACTTGGGATGAATCACCATCGTACTGGTGCAGTTTTTGGACTCTTTTGCGGTATTTCAGATGTTATACCGAAACCCTTAAGTCTATCCGAACTGTCATCAACTTGGCAGTTACAGCCTACCCCAGTTACCCGATGTTTATGGAGGGGCGACAGGCGCTCTGCAAGTTGGGGGAATGGGTAGTTTGGAACTCACAATGCAGGTTTGCAGGGCGTGGAGAGCTTTGGGGATTCTTCCTATGGGTTACTGTTCACAGTAGCTTTAGCTTCATATGACAAACACACTTGTGAAGCTAGAGGGAAGAGAAAGGTGTTTCACAATAGGTTGGTAAAGGGAGGGGACCACCAGCCCTAGCGACAGGGGTTTCAACTTCCTGATAGTTACAATGACAGGGACACACAATGGCACACTTAACTTGATTGTTTGGTCCTGGAACGTAAATGGTCTGGGTAGCAAGATAAAACACATGCAACACTTGAAACCACATGGCCCCGAAATAATGATGATATAGGAGACGCATTTAAGAGGTAGTCAGTATAGGGCCTTAGAAAAGTTTGGGTATATACTGCGGGCTCACGCCGTGTATACAAGTGACTCCAAAGTAGTGGGAATTGTTATTAAACGATTGCTGCCCTTTACACCTCGAGTGTGACACAATGCTGAGGGCCACTTTGTGGCCTTATCGGGGACTTGGGAGGGTATCACATTGAACCTCTGCTCAGTCAATGTCCCACCAAGGCTTCACAGGATGACTTTTCCAGACCTAGGAGAGTTGCTACTGATATTGCCACCCATGATCCAGGTTATGGGAGGAGATCTGAATGTATCACTGATGCAGAGACTGACAGGGCGGGTGGAGCCGCTAGAGGGGGTAGGCGGTGGGCCATTCCCACGATTTGTAAATGCTCTGGCAGACTGTGGAGGGGTCTCATCCCCATCAAAGACACTACACATTTTTCACCCTTGCACACCTTTTTCTCCCTGATAGACTACATTTTCACGCTTCAGGCTAAGGTGTCTAGGTTTAGGTCAGCTTTGCACCACGCTAGAGGAATTTCGGACATCCCCATGATTGGTACCTGCGAGACAGGAAAATGCGGGACAAACTGCGTGAATGGGTTGATCTATACTTCAAAGAGAACCAGGGTTTGGTCACGTCAGCACTCACGCGTTGAGAGGCATTCAAGACAGTGGTCAGAGCGGAGGCGCAGGGCGCTCATAGTGGGAAAGAAGAAATACACAAGCCTGCAGTGCTCAGTCATAGAAAAGAAGAAAGTGGAATAAGAGGAGGTGGTCCAAGCTACAGGGGATGAAGAGGATTGCCGCTGACGGCAGCTGCTCCAACTGGACCTGCAGGTGTTGGCAGAGAATCTGGAACGTAAACCTGCACTGGTGACACAGCATCACCTTTATGGTGTAGCTCGACAGTCGGGACAAGGAATGCTCATGGATACGGACAATATTGGACTAATCTGGCATCTGGCACACATCAAACGTAGCCATAGCGGAAGCTTTCGCCTCCTATTACAAGGGCCTTTATACCTCCAAGAATGCTATGACGGCTGCCAACTGCACTGACCTCCTCAGAGATGTGTTCCTTCACAAGTTAACTGCAAAGGATCACGAGACCCTGGCGGCAGACTTGACGGAGCATGAATTGACCAGAGCACTGCGGGAGCTAAAGTCGGAGAAGGCACCGGACCCCAATGGCTTGCCGGTTGAACTGTACAAAGACTTGGCAGATATTGAGGCTAAGTCCATGCTCGAGATGCTTCAGGAGGCACATCAAGTTGGCTGCCTACCTGAGGACCAAAGCACCGCAACAATAGTTGTTATACACAAAGAGGGCAAGCCTCCAAAAGACTGTGGGTCCTATAGACCGATATTCCTGTTAAACATGGAGACTAAAGTATTGGTGAAGGCCCTGGCAACCAGGCTGCGGGGGGGCCTTCTAATAAATTGTGAAACCTGACCTGTCAGGCTTTATGTCCAACAGGAGCTCTAGACTCAACATTCAACACTTGTATGGAGTACTCCATTTGACGGAGTCTCAAACAGAAAACCCAACGGTCCTTATGGCCCTTGACGCCAGAATGGCCTTTGACTCCAATTGAGTGGAACTACATGTTTGCTGTGTTAAAGAAGCTGGGTTTCGGTCCGCGGCTTCGTGCTTGGGTTAACTACTCTATTGGCCCCCTATGGCCAGAGTATGGGTGAATGATGAGACGTCCTGTAGCTTTCAATTGTGAAGAGGTACTCACCAGGGATGCCTTCTCTACCCCATGTTATTTGCTTTGGAGAAACGGCAGCATGGTTCCGCCAAGACCCCTTAATACAAGGGATTCAGCACCTGGGGTTGGGAGGAGCAAATTTTTCTGTACGCCGATGACGTCCTCCTCTATGCTACACTCTTTTTCTATAGATCGAATCATGCAGATGTTCCTAATCTTTGGGGACAACTCGGGCTACACAATTAATTGGTCCAAGTCGGTGATTTACCAATTCTCAGGAGCGAACCCCCACCTACCACAAGATTGTTCAGCTCAGATTCTCTCAGAAGAGTTCCATTACCTGGGGATGTATGTTAGACAAGACCCCAAGGAATTCCTCATAAGAAATATTCACCATCAGTTGGGAAGGCTAAGGGGAGACGTGACGCATTTGAGCAGCTTGCCGCTAATGGGCAGAGTGCCCCTTTACAAAATGATGAACCTGCCATGGTTTTCAGTATGTCATGCCAAATACGTCCTATATAATCCCACCGGATAGGGTGGTCCGTCGGTTATTATGGCAGGGAGGAGTCCCTAGAATAGCGTTGGTCAAACTGCAAAGAGGGGTCTCTGATGGAGGACTGGCGGTCCCGGACATTTTTAAATATCACTGGGCCTCACAACTCCTTGTGAATAATGAGTGGGTTTTTGCTGACCGCCCAAACCCATCAATCAGGGTAGAAAGAGAGGCGATGGGACGTGGGGTACCCAAGGCTCTCCTTTACGGAGAGAGGAGTGACAGAGACATACCACAGCATATGCGGACGGTGGCCAGGGTTTGGAGGGATGCCATAAGATCCTGAGCTGGACCGCGAGACTCACAGGCCTGACGCCGCTATAGCACAGTCGTTTATTGTCCCATGTGGGGGGATTCATGGGATTCAAGACGTGGGAACTGCTGGGCATAGCACACTAGGGTGATGTCTAGAGGGACCAAGCCATTATCCAATTTGAAGACCTAAGCCAAGAATACGCATTAGCAGACTCCAAGCGTTTGATACTTGAAGTTGGGTCATACTCTTTGGTGCCACATGCAGGAAGGTAAGCAGCTGCCCAAGTCCTTCCTCCCCCCTCCCCCCCACGGAGGACCAAGTACTTAATAGAATACTGCCAGATAAAGGGGTGTCAGAGATCTAGCATAAATTGGTCAATAACTGCGCTGACCCATTGGGTCCATTAAGAAGGGCATGGGAGGAGGATGTGGTAGATGTCGACAATGAGGACTGGGCTGAAGCTCTTCAGAGCCAATGAGAAATAGCCATACACTCTTGTTTCAGGCTGGTCCAACTTAAAACACACCAGTCCTACTACTCAGACGTAACTGCATACAATAGGCAGGGTCACGATTCCACAGTGTAGGAGGGGATGTGGAGGTAAAGGTACCTTTTACCACGTTCTCTGGAAGTGCCCACTTATAGAGATTTTCTGGGCTAAAACGACAGAGATAATGTACCGGGTCACGCTGGCGGAGGTGCTTTTGGATGCGAAATGGTTGATCCGGAGGATTACTGGGGAAACAACATGGCCTAGATACACCGAGATCCGGCTCAGATGGCAGCCGGAATGGCCAAAAGGAATATTGCAACGGCATGGGGTGCCGGTTCCCTCCCAAATAATGAGAACTGGAAAGCGGACTTGGACTGGTGCCAGGGGCGGAACAAGTGATATACAAAGCCAGAGGTTGTTCCAAAAAGTTGGAGAGAGTGTGGGGGACCTGGCAAGAGTACAGGGGATATGGCTGAATAAGGAGCCAAGTTGACCTCCAGGAGAGGGGAGGGGGAGGCAATCAGAGAGACATATGTGTGCATTCCAAAAGGTGATGGGCTGTAAAAAGTGCCACCCTTGAATGGATCGAAATGTTTACCCTGAAATGTACTGAACCAAAGATTTATAGAAGGGTAACAATTGTCCACTAACTCTCTACTTTATGCTGTATGGAGATTATGTTCAATAGAAAGCAAAGAAAAAATAATATTATTCATAGGGACATTCCTGTTGTGGCCTGCAGATTTGGCTGCCCACTTAGGCACCAAGGTATGCTAATCGGAAGGCCCCAAGAGGGTGACATTTTCATACAAAGTCTAAAGTGAGCTTCTCATATAACGGAGACCTTTCATCCTCAATGATCCATGTCCACATTTTTATCATGGTTTACTGAAAACAAGTTGGTCAGTATTTTACTTCACGTACTGGACAGTCTTCAGAGGTTCTGAAGCTAATGTCGTGATTTTCTCTTGTTCACATTTTAAGGACACATTTTCAATCCTTCTCAATCCTTCTCAGGTGTTCTCTTGTAGTTAAATTATTGGGTTGAGCTGTTTGAATTAAGATATCTCAGAATTTATTCTTGCAACTTTTTTCTCAGATAGTCCACTTCTGATTGAATGCCAATCGCAAGTGACAGTTAGCAAGAAGTTCATTCCTGCATCAGGGGGCCCAACAATTAAGGATGTATCATCATTTCTTAATTCTGTGTGTTTGGAGAATCAAAGGTGGCTCCTTAATCTGGCAGAATGTGTGTTAATTTCTGGTACTATTGGTATTACCCAGTTTGCTTCTTGGACTTATTTTAACTGTGATTGGAGTCTTTTAGTAGGAGTGGCTGTGGTTACGAGAGCCCCATGAATATGCCCATTATTTGTATGGCTCAACATTACCTTTCCTGGGGGGGCCTGATAATTCCAGGGGTTGGGAAATAACGGGAGTTACAACTTTTTGGGAATGACATGTGAAGTCTGATTTACACCATTTTTCCACTATCTTTTATAAGGAGATTTCTCCTACTTTGCATGTGAAAAACAAATAGATAACATTCCTATTGCCCAGGTAAATGGCGGTACTGGGCTCATGAGAATTTAAGGGCCATTTGTAGTTGAGGCCTTTGTGTGTGCACAGCCACAATGAGTGACTCAAGATAAATTATATGAGTGTACAAGAAAAAACATACGCTAAAAATGTAGGGGAACTTGTGGCTAAAGACCACCATGGTGTTCAGTTTTCAGGGCAATCTCGCTTGGCTGTGAGTTTAAATAAATCCAAAAGTAAGTGATATGCATTGGTTAGCATGCCAGGCCCCTTGCAAGATCTACTGACAAAAAACCATATGTGCTTAATGTAATGAATGGACTACCCTTTTCCGATAACTCGAGCAGACAAACGTCTGGCAACCATTACTATAGCTGGAGTAAATTCTGCTTCTCATGTGGCTAAAAGATGGTTGTGTCTGTCAGGCAGACAAAGAGTACATATTCGCAGGCAGAACTACGTTCTTACAGCTCTGTGAGGAGCAGAATTAACTCCTTATACCTCATTTACAACCATTAAGACAAATTCAGTCTCCCTGGGACCCAAGAGAAACTGCAGGGGGACACATTCATCCACCTCAGCAATGAAATAATTCAAGATAAAAAAGTGTGGCCCTGAAGTAAAGTGTTCCACCACTGAAGTTAGTGGGACACAGACAATTACCCCGGTCCATGTCGAGAAGGCCGTAGAATAAGATATGGGTCGAAATGCATTAACATCTTCATGAGGGGCACTAAACTATTAAGACAAGAAAACAGTGAAGGGCAGGACGGTATCACATATTTTATTACCTCCTCTCTAATATAGTTGCCTCACTACATCGAAGGAATTATATTTTATCCTTCAAAAAACATATATAACCTTCTCCATCCGGAGTCATATAATTCCATGGGGACTGGCTGTTTGCAGGGAAGTTTCACCACTGTTACTCAGGACCTCATCAATAAGTCCAGTGGAGAAGAACTTCATGCATTTGCATCTTGGTCGGATATCAAATGAAGAATACTATTTTTTAAATAAGGTCAAACCTATCTAAATGATGAAGAACGTGTGTTTTCAGTCAAAAGATGTTGTGTTGATCTAACTTCGATGCGATTGCCTGAGGTCACCCAATGTTTTTCAAAGCTAAATAAAGTTCTGGCATTAATTGAACTGTGCAGATGTTTTAAGTGTCTGGCTTTATTATAACTGACAACGTAAGAATCAACCAAGCAGAGGTTTCCTTCTTCACAGCTTTACAGTATACATGCACAATACTCTTGGTCTTCACAAAATGGACCAAATCCCTCTTTTTGCTGTTTCTCTGAGCAGAAGTGCTAAATGTATCACTGGCAGTATAAGTGATGGAGGACTACTTTAAGATAAATGAGTAATAAAAGGCACTTAAGTAGTGCAGTATATAAGCATTGTAGTCTCGGAGTAAAAATCCATCCCTAATTGACTCACTCTTGGAATGGAAAGCTACCTACCTATTACTTTCTAAGTTACATGTAAAATGTAGATGCATTGAGATCCTATGCAATTTACTCTTTAAAAATGCACCCTACTGATACACGTTGTAGAGGAAAGGGCTGTAGATGAAACTGTCTCGATGAGTTTCATAGTGGACTGGTTTGGAACCGAAGAAATTACAGAGCTCCTCTCGTGTTCAGAACGTCACTGCTGTGAGGTCGAGACGTTATATTGAACTTCCTGCTTTAATTCGCCTTGGCTAAAAAGAAAGAGTTCTGTTTTGAGAATCTGCACACCGAACCTGCTTGTGTATTGATTTTGTGGACATGGCCATCGATAAAAGGATGCAGGGGGAAGGGGAGGCGAGTGATTCCCGAGGTGAGGGGGGAGGCGTGAGAATGCTGAGGAGCCGTGTGATACAGCTGCAGCAGACACTAAGACATTAGAATATGACCCGCGACCCGTGGGCTTCAGTTTGTGGCTTTTAACACGTTATTGGGGTATGTCAGGGGAGGTTACAATCGCATCATTCTTTTATGCATAAATCACATTCCCAATGTGCACCCTCAGCAAACCTTAACAGTTTTGTTAAGTTATTAACAAAATGTTTAAACTCAGTAACGTTTTACACAACCTGACAGGGCCTGAGCGGAAATAAATGCGTTAGCCACAATGTCCATTTTTCTTACAGATTCGTGACACAGATCAAATTAAGAGAATGACCAGCAAAGTAGAAATCTAATTTTAGTTGAATGGGCCAACGTCTTTATTGTAATAATGATGGATTTTTAAAGGAGTGATCTTATTACAAAAAGAACATGTTGCAATATGGAAGACCCGATATAAATAGCTAACATGTATAATAAATAACTTTTTAAGTTGAATAGTGTCGTGCTCATATGTATTAAAAATCAGGGTTCAATACGGATGATTTCTCTACTACATGCAGAATAAAAAGAATGCATTTGACAGAACTAACATACACCAAACACAGCCTTCATCTGCAAACATAGTTGTCTGTCACGATACCCAACAACACTTGCAACCAAGAAACTCTACAAACACATATATGCCATATTTCCCAGAGGCCTGTGAAATACAGAAAATGTAAAGGGTTTCATCATCATAATCTGAAAAGCTTTACCACGGGTAAAACAAGTAGAATTATGCAGCACTATGGCAGCAAATTTTGGTGCATGGCTATGCAAAGTATGTGGCAAGAGTAGACAAATTATGCTGCATTACGAAGCATATTCTATGGTAGTATTATTTTGATGCATTTGAGTTAGAAACAACATTATGCTGAAATTTGCAAATGATATAGCAAATTATGAGGCAAAAGTGGCAAATCCTTAATTATGTGTTTCATGCCACTGCAACATAATTCTACTGGCCCTGACAACAGTTGATTATATTATAAATGTATTCAGAAGGAAAGATAGAAAAAAACTAAAAAGAATTGCAATTCCAATCAGTGGGCACTTTCAGCAGGATTGCGGGCAGAACATCTTCAACAATCCCATCCCACCTTCTACAGACAGAATGGGGCTGATTCACAAAATTACATTTCTGAGTATGAGAAGTAATATCACAGTATAATCTTTGTGCATTCTAACATGCCCTTGTGAAAAGACCTCAAAGCATCCAATTGCATATTAGAAAAAGTGCTAAGAGGCCACTGCACTTTCTATTCCTACTAGTGGATTGTGAATATTATCTGAACATTCTCATTTTATTTCTATTTTAGATCTTTTGGGGCCAATCCAGAATGGCATGTATGAGTACACAGAGAGTACTGCAAGAGTGTATCTTTACGATCTCCAAAAGGCCTTTGTGATTAGGCTCCAATGTGTTTTCACAAAGGAAAGTAAATTTTATTCTAAAAATCTACATTCTTAAATTAAAAAAATAAGGATGTTTTTCTTTTTACTGCAGACAACCAGAGTCCAGTCTACTATTTCACTTAAATGTTTCATTAATGCTACAAACCTCGACTGTATTGGCAACTAGCTGATGGAGGATTGACGTGGCCCCATGACTCGTGCACTACTAAGCCTTGAGAAAAGACAGGGGAATTCTCTGCTGTATTCCCTTCCCCTTCATTCTTACCCAAGGACTAGGAGAGTAACCCATTTCCCCACCTGCAGCGCCCCTTCCAATTTCATGCCCAATGCCTCTCCCAAAGGCCATGGAGGGTTGGCTCGAACCATATGTCTCCCAAGACATACACTTTCTTTCGGCCTTGTCCAAGGGAAGGGGAATGCCCACATGCTGGCCCACTTCAGTCTCTGCCTTCCTTGACCACTTTCCAGGGAGAGCTTCTACTTCAGTTAATCACCCAATGTACAATTCCCCAGGTCCTGCCCGTAGGATAGGGTGGGGTGCTGCACTGCCACTGAAGTCTGCGAGTCCACTTCTTAAGACAGGAGAGGGTGCCTTATATCTGATATATATGTTCAGACCAGCTATTAGTTGCCTCAGGCTTTCTTGTGAATTGTTAGAAATTGGGTTTCTGGTTGTCAGAGTGTGTAGCCTATACAAGCAGGAGCCACCACTCTAGTCAGGGTAAGTGTAGTACACACTAAGTTTACCTGCGCTCACCCTCTGGTAGCCTGGCACAGAGCAGTCAGGCTAACCTAAAGAGGCAATGTGTACAGTATTTGTGCACACACGCATACACACACAGTAACAGAGTGAAAACACCACAAATGTACCCCACACCAGTTCCGAAAAATAGCCAATATTTATCTGAGTAAAACAAGACCAAAACGAAAGAAATCCAAAATACACAAGCCAACAAATGTTTTTTTTTCAATATTAAATAAAGTTATAGCTCTTAGAAAACAATAGCTCCAACTAGGGTTATCCGGTCGTGCTTGACCGGGATGAATTCACATGTTCAGCCTGCCCGCGATGGAGTGCGGGCTGGCTATGGAATCACACAGACCCCGGTATAGTACCTTGGAGACTTTGGGAATCAAAGACTATGCGAGACAAAGGGGAGGTGAGGTGTAGTGGAGGCAAGTGGGGTGTTGGTTCCTTACTGCTATGCAGGTTGTTGGCACCCTGGCGCTAGAGGACAGTGCAGTGCACAAAGGAGGTGAGGCGTCACTGAAGCAAGTGAGGCATCAGTTCCTGGAGGTGGTGCAGAGTCGTGGAGTCACTGATGCCTGGGGACGATGCAAAGCGCAAGGAAGGCGATGTAGTGGTTGCAGAAGCGGTACCTCGGTTCCTTACTGCTGAGCGGTGTCCATGATGAAGTTGGCACCCAGGGATGATGTGTTGCTCAAGGGAGGTGAGGCGCTAATTTCCGCGAGGTGTAGGTATCGATGGCAGTGCAGTGTAGGTGAGGCATCGAAGGTCAAGCGGCGAAGTGTTGACTCGGCAGCATTGATGTCGAACCACTGGATTAAGGCGCAAAGTCAGAGTAGAGCTCTCAGTAGAGGAGCCCAGGTGCTGAAGGTCAAGTCTTTGCTGACTCAGACTTCCAACAGGAGGTAAGCTCAACTCAAGCCCTTGGAGAAACTTTAGAAAGCAGCAGCTCCATCGCACCCCATCTGCGCAACGTCATCAATCTCTCTCTCGAGACCGCGCCCTTCCCAGAGAGCTGGAAACACGCCGAGATCAACGCCCTACTCAAAAATCCCAAGGCAGACCCGAGAGACCTCAAGAACTTCCAGCCCATCTCTCTGCTTCCGTTCCCGGCCAAGGTCATCGAGAAGATCATCAACAGAGAGCTAACCCGATACCTCGAAGAAAACAGAATCCTGGACCCTTCCCAGTCAGGGTTCTGCAGCAACCACAGCACCGAGACTGCCCTCATTGCCGCCACCGACGACATCAGGACCCTACTGGACAACGGTGAGACCGCGGCCCTCATCCTCCTTGACCGCTCCGCCGCCTTTGACACCGTCAGCCACCGCACACTACGCGCACGCCTCCACGCCATAGGCATCCGACGCAAGGCTCTGGATGGACCACCACCTTCCTCTCCGGCAGAACCCAGAGCATTCGCCTCCCGCCATTCCGATCCCAATCCTCCGAGATCATCTGCGGCGTACCCCAGGGATCTTCCCTCAGCCAGACACTGTTCAACATCTACATGGCCCCGCTCGCACACGTAGCCCGACAGCATGACCACAACATAATCTCCTACGCCGACGACACTCAACTGATCCTCTCCCTCACCAAGGACCCCATCACCGCCAAATCCAACCTCCATGAAGGAATGAAGGCCGTCGCCGACTGGATGAAGATCAGCCGACTGAAGCTGAACACGGACAAGACGGAGGTCCTCATCCACGGCTACAACCCTTCAGCCTGGGACGACTCCTGGTGGCCGACGGCACTGGGGGCAGCCCCGACACCCATCGACCACGCACGCAACCTGGGAATCATCCTCGACTCAGCGCTCTCCATGACCAAGCAAGTCAACGACGTCTCCTCCTACTGCTGCTTCAAAACCCTCCGCATGCTCCGCAAGATTTACAGGTGGATCCCGACAGATACAAGAAGAACAGTCACCCAGGCCCTCGTCAGCAGCAGACTCGACTACGGAAACGCCCTCTACGCGGGAGCCCCAACCAAGCTCATCAAACGACTGTACTGCATCCAAAACGCCTCTGCACGACTGACCCTCGACGTTCCACGCCACAGCCACATCACCCCCCACCTGAGAAACCTGCACTGGCTCCCCGTCGACAAGAGGATATCCTTCAAGCTCCTCATCCACACACACAAGGCACTCCACAAGACCGGCCCAGCCTGCCTCCACAGATGACTTTCCTTCTACATCCGCAACCGCCAGCTCTGCTCCGCCGACCTCACACTCGCCACCGTCCCTCGCATCCGAAGAACAACCACCGGCGGGAGATTCTTCTCCCACCTCACCACCAAGACCTGGAACACCCTCCCACTGAGCCTACGACAGACCCAAGACCTGCTGACCTTCAGGAGGCTACTCAAGACCTGGCTGATCGACCAGTAGCACCCCCCCCCCCAGCACCTAGAGACCCTCGCGGGTATGTAGTGCGCTCTACAAATGACTGATTGATTGGGGATGTAGACAGTGGCGTAACGAAAGTGGAAGGGGCCCCCTGCAAGGCACACAGAGGGGCCCCCGCTCCAGATTTAATCTGGAGCTCTCTGGCGTGAGTACAGTGCTGAGGGGGCCCCCTGCAGCTCGGGGGCCCCCCGCGCTGTGGGGGATTCGGGGGCCTGTGTTACGCCCCTGGATGTAGAGAGCAAAATCCAGCCCTCTCACTTCCAGGACAGAAGCAGCAGGCATCAGGCCAACACAGTCCAGTACTTATACCCATTTTAGCCTTTGAAGTAGGGAGCTGGTGATGGGCCATTAGGATATGCAGAGCACACCTCAACTCCCTTTGTGTGTGACTGTCTAGAGTGAATTCACAAACCCCAACTGTCATCTTACCCAGACATGTATTCTAGGGACAGGCAGAGGCACAGAATGATTTAAGTAAGAAAATGCCAAACTTCTAAAAGTGTTCCAAAAGGCACGTGCATTACGCGCCACACCGTCACACTGTGAAGTAAGGGATTTTCCCCTGTCATATAGCCAATATATCATTCACCAAGTTTAAACAATTAGTACTCTAGTGTTTTATCCTTAATTCATCCAACATTTTGTCCACTCGCAAGAAGTCACTCAAAATCACTGCGAAGACAGCAAATATCTCATCGATATTTTATTATGAAATTTTCAAATGCCTTAAACTTGCCCATCCGGGCTTCAACTTAAGCATGAGGAGGTATATAGTTCATACTCCAGAACCGCACAAAATTCCACCCAATGCATTTCGGCCTCTCTTTAGACCTGCATCAGGGGTAACTGAAAAAGACAGAAAACGACATCTGAACCTACTGTTCAAAACATACTACATGTTAGACACAGAGCACATGCACTTACACTGATCAGAAGTGGTAAAGTGCCCAGAGTACTAAAACCGGCAAAAACGAAGTTCAGCACAAAGTCAACGACAGGAGGTCAGAATAAAAAAAAGACCGGGGAAACCACGCCAAAAGATGCCAGGTCTAACATGAATCAAGATTGTGGCATCTTAAGGGGGAGCGATCCGCTGCCACGGTCGGCCCTCCCTGCCTTGTAGCTTTAGGTACAAGGAAAATGATACTGGAACAGTTGTCCCAGTCCTCCTTCAATACCATTATCTGGGGGTAAATGAGGACCACAATAGACAACAGATATCCTGGTGCCCTGTTCTAAATTGCGAAAAGTATACTGGGATAGCTGTGACCTGCCTGGTATAAAAAAAGAAGAACTAATTCCCACTCTTGGGCAACAACGATAGGTGTACAGGGGCAGGTTTGGCCGATATAATTAATTTATGGGGACACCTGCATGAATGTTATTGGAACGTCCTACCTAGCTCCAGTAAAGGAGATATTAAGAGATTTCCTATTTTGCACATGGCAATGTGTCGTCCGTAGCGAACCTGCCAATGGGGATACGGCGTGTCGCCACCCTATCTTTGTGAATACTTCATTCCATCCTCCTTGCCCAAGTGTGAGGGGCATTTGGTGGCCTCTCTAGCATGCCTAATGGCATAGTGGTATTTGCTTGCTACCAAGCCCTAACCAACTGGTTAGGTGGTCAGGTTGTATTTCCACTACAGAGTCAAGGACAGAGGGTGGTGTTTTTGGTAGCCCTCTCCCGCACTGCATAGTGGCAGGGCTATTATAGCCACTATTCTTTGCCCCAGGGCAGGTAGAGGTATGCCTTACCCACTCTATAACTCAAAATGGGTCTTCACCCACTCGCAATCTTAACCTAGTGATGACTCAATTATCTCCTAGTGATGATTTTTAATCTGTATTTGTAGAGATGTGGAAGGCCACGGACATATGAGAGCGAGGTGTCTGCGAATTGGCTCCGACCTCCTCTGTGTCCATTTATTACTTTATTATATAGAGAAGGAATCAAATTTCTCCATGGATGAAACATCCTGAAATGTCACGTTGTAATTTCAATATCATTTACGCAAGCATTCACTAAGTAAATGTTGCACGACTTGTGTTTTTAATAACTTATCTTGTATTTTAGAACATGAATTGATGCCTCTCCCTAACCTGTCTCTCTGAAGGACTGCTAGGGTAGCGGAACAGTCAGTCATATAATTCCATACCAATCCCTGTCAAGTGTGATTAGCAAACAGCAGTTTACGTACTAAGAGGGAGGATCACAGTAAGCAACATTTTACAATGGAAAGACTTGGGACACACCCATATAAGGGATGGAAAATAGCAAACTTACAAGGTTCAACAGGCAGAATGCTCTTGACTAAAAAGCCAGGATTGGTTGAAGGTGTCACATATCACATGGGACAACTGGGCTAGGGCAGAAATATGTCAGGTTGGCAACTGAAAGGGCATAACAGTTGGCACACAGCCGGCCATGCCCCACACACCATTATACATCTGACTGACTAAACCACAGCTCTACTGCATAACATGAGAACAATTACTTAAAGAAAACACAGCGATCACATTTTTAGCATCCATATTCACCCTGAGGTTCACTTGAAGCTATTGACAAATAACAGATTTTTCTGGTTGCTCATCTGAAAGATACTCCTTTTATAAACCTCAGAGGTTGAAAGGATAAGTAGACCCACTGGGATAGGACATGGTGGCAATAAAACTAAACATAGATTCATGTAGTGGATGCAGGAGCTACCAGTCCCGGATTACTAACCTAATGCAAAAATTGGGCAAATTAAAAAACTTTAAATAAAATATATATTTTACTATTACTATTTTAGGAAAACCAGGTTGCATGGAAGCCTTGTGGATCTAATAACTTTATTATATTACTGCCCAGGAGGGTTGCAGTAGATTGTGCTCCCAACTTTGTCCAAGGCTGCAGGGTCCTTTGGTAGACTGCCTTAGTCTAAACAAAGAGGAGGGATGGTGGCTATGCCTTGTTCAAGTGCAGGGAGCATTTGTTACCTTGCGTGGACTTGGTGGGGAAGGTAATTACATTGTTCGATATTCCTTTCTAGTCTTATCTAAAACACAGGGAAACTTCTGGATGGTGGAATTTGTTCCCTCACATAACCCAATATATGGTGGGTATCTTTTAGCCCACATTGCCCAAGGAGCGGGTGCTTTTTGCCATAAAAATAATAACAAGCATTTGCATAACCAATAGGTCTTGCCTTATAAGTGTTTGGCCAGAGCTATTGGCTTTGCCAATCTTTTTAAGCTATGTTGTAGATCAAGGTGGCTGCTGTGCAGCATGTTGAAAAGTTATAATAAAAAAGTGTTATAAGTATTTTTGTTACTGTATATATGACCAAGAAGACATTAGGTACAACTGAATGACCCTATTAAAAAAAGAATTAACATAAAAAATGTCATGTAGTTTATTTTCCTTCTAATACTAGCAACTTCTTCCTGGCTGTTCTAATGCTCGTTCTAACTTTGAGTGATACTGAGGTGGTGGTGGTGTGCTGATGCTGAGGTGGTGCTGAGGAGTGGTGTGCTGTTGTGGAGGTGAAACTTAGGTGGTGGTGCTCAGGTGGTACTGAGCGGATCCCAAGGTGGTGCTGCAGTGGTGCTGAATGACACTGAGGTGGTGGTTCGTTTGTGCGTAGGTGGTGCTGAGTGATACTGAGTTGGTGCTGAGTGATGCTGAGTTGGTGCTGAGTGATGTATTGTGGTGCTGTGGCTCAGGTGGTGCTGAGTTGATGCTGCGCATAGTGCCGGGTTGGTGATGCACTGGTGCAGAGGTGAAGCTGCAGAGATAGCGCTGCGCTGATGCTGATTTGGTGCTGCACTGGCGGTGGTGCATGAGGACGTGGTGCTGTGCTAATATTGGGCGGGACTGGGCCAGCTCCGATAGTGGTGAAGGTAGGATAACGTTGTAGGATGAATTAATTACTAAACCTATAGCCATAGGAAATCAGTTTTAGATTTCATGCACCTTAAACTAAAAATATATGAAATTCCATAATCTAAAATAAAAGATGACACAATCCTAAACTTTGATTTTCAGTGCAAAACTAACCCAGCAATTCACGTGCTTGTTACTTCCACGTGGCTTTAATGATTAAATGTGTAGCGAACAATTCCATTCTTTAAAGACTATTCACAGAAAGAATCCTTCCTCACTTCTCCCACCCCCCTAGTGCCTTTAAATTAGAGATGGAAAACTAATTTTACTCACCCTTCGAAATTACTAAACAAAAACTCAGATGTATAGCATCCTGGGCTAAATTGACTAATACAAAGTTAGCAAAGAGTATGTAATTACATAGGTAAAGTACATAGAATGCTTAAATGTATACAATCGGAAGGCATATGTACAAAACTTCGATTCAGTTAAAAGCCAAACTGTTTGTGGGGACCTTCATA
This sequence comes from Triturus cristatus, assembly GCF_964204655.1. Classification (NCBI taxonomy): domain Eukaryota; kingdom Metazoa; phylum Chordata; class Amphibia; order Caudata; family Salamandridae; genus Triturus; species Triturus cristatus. The sequence continues at coordinate 506,490,902 of NC_140582.1, forward strand.
GCCTATAGAAACATCCCTGCTCTAAAACCACAGGAAGGAAATGGCTAGCATTCTTTAACAAGCATTTGCAATGCAATAGGTCTCGCATTTGTGCGAATTTAAGTTATTAGCATTGTAAATGACAATGCCTTTTATTTATGCTTAAAAAAACAACATAAAAGGCATTGTTATTTGCAATGTCAATAGCTCAAACTCGCGTAAATGCGAAACCTAGTGCATTGCAAATGCTTGTTTAAAGCATGTGACGCCGGATCCTCAGACAGTAGCTTGACCACATACTCCATGGGGCGGGGTCAGGCGCTGTGTGTCTGTTCATTCCTGTCAGCGAACTGAAAGTGCATCCAGGCACAAATAAACAAGGAGATACAGGCAGCAAGCAGCGTGTGCGGCGCTGCTCGTGCCAGAGCCAATACTCCATCACTCCACAGAGTAAAATAACAGATCGCCTACAGCGCAAGCGCTGTTTAGGATCGCCCTAAAAATTAAGCATTTTCTCAAGACAAAAAAATCCCTGAAAATAATAGCTTTTCCTGTAAACATGTTCAAGTAGGAGCGAAATCCATTGAAGAGGAAAAATAAGCAACTAACGACAGTGAGTAAAGTTGAGAGATACACGGGATGCAGGTGAGACTCCGGGGAAGAACATTTTCACCCACATTAATGTACATGCGTGCAGTCAATGACACTCGGAGTGTTATTTAGCTGCTCACACCTATGCAGTCTGGGGGGGTTGCACTACTTAAGAGACCCGTTTACTCTTTGGCTGGGGCTCTGTGTGAGCAGCAGGATACCTAGAGCCGCCTGTAAGTGAGAACCAGGAAGGGGAGTCAACACTGGGTGAATGCCCAACCCCTAGTACACACACGTCATCTAACGATGGAAGGACATCAGAGAAGGGACGAGTAGCGGGAGCAATAGAAACAAGCGCAGTACCGGATTCTCAATCTCGAACTGGAAAAGCAAACTCCAGGGACGATATTGAGCACAATGCTAAGTGAACTTTTGCAAAAACCAGTGCTCGTTTTTGACAAGTAATTTGGATGTTGCTGCAGTTTAATTTAAATGATTCTCCGATTGGCTTAAAACGAAAAGTTTACATAGGACCGCCATTTCCTACTGTTAACGAAAAGATTTCCAACGAGAATGTAGTATTGGGTTCCAGAAACATTTGCATACTATTTAAGTAGGAATATTTGTACACTAAGAACCACAACATTAAAATTCGGTCCACACCGCCCATTTGCAGGGCAGATCACACAATGTGTGTGTGCAAGCATCTGGGACAGCACTTTTGGAGAGGAGGAGGGGGCTGTATAGTGACGTGTTTTAATGGACACCACAAGCAACAACCCTGAAAAGAACACACTATTTAAGCAGAAATATTTGTGCACTATTTAAGCAACCCGACACTAAAACACAGGCCACACCGCCCATTCGCAGGGCCGTATTTATAAGACAGACCACATACCATGTGCACACAAGCGTCTGGGATAGCCGTTTGGGAGAGGGGGCGGGGGCTGTTCAGTGACATGTGTTCATGGACACCACAAACAACAACCCCGAAAAGAACATGTGTAATTTTGACTGCCTCTGTAAGACGCTACATTGGAAAGTTAAAAAATGGCGGTGGGGTGGCTGACAACACTTGAAACAAAAGTTGGGGCCGCATGATGAGGAGTGCCACGGCTAGGATCCCGGTTAAGTGTGGCGGGGATCGGCCGTTGGGATGTCCGAGACTCTCCCCACCAGAACTACTGTACAAGAACCTCAAAACAAAAGAGACTATGGCCATCGAGGGAAAAGCAGAATGGGATACTAAAACAACAATAATAAAAACAGGACGGGAGAACCAGGGGGAGTGGGAGGAGCATGCAGCAACATGTGAGGGGGGGAGGGACAACTGCAGCCTAATAACATGACACTGAGGCAAAACAAAATAAAAGGCCAGCTGTGAAAACCTACAAGTAATAGGGCCAGTAGCCATGGGCATTACCAACCCACCAAGACGTGGGACAAATGTAAGCCATACACCGTACAAAACCAAGGATTTCCAAACAGCACATAAAAGAACCAAGGAAAACTGATGGGACTGGCCAAAAGACACAGACAGAATACAGCAAGCCTTGCAGAGCAGCGCATGCGCGCTGACTCTAGCCTCGACCTAAAAATGTGTGCCGGGCAGCTTATAGCTACCATAGTGTCTGCTTCAGAATTGCAAAGCTAGCACCAGTGCAGCTGTCACCAGCCTCCAAAAGCTTGGCCTGCAAAATTTACAGAAAACGAGAACCGGTGCAGCTGACAGTTGCCTCACTCAGACGTTTGCAACTAAGAACTTGGCACAGGGCAGCAGGCCTCACAACACTGATTACTTTATGTTTTTTAAACAAATGTAATACCAATTTGAGAAGAGCATCAAATAACTAAAAATAATTCACCTATACCCAGTCGCTTCAACCTTACTTGGTATTTTCTTTTTCTCCTTCAAACTTTAGCCCTCTTAGTTCACAGAATCAAAAATGTATGTACTAGCAGCTCATGTCAATTTCACATAGTGCCTTTTTAAGTAAAATGTGCATTAACATTAATGAGTCTAATTCATAGAAGACTGCTGTATCTATGTTTGTTGGTGCTACTATCAGCACTATGTCAGCTGTTGCTACTAATACTACTTTCCATAAAAATAAGAATGACAATGCTACCATATGTAATGGAGCAACAACGTGTACCAATACCCATATGACTAGAACTGTTGCCAGTAGCAGTTCACTAAGTACTACTACTAATACTATTAGAAGTTGTAGCAATGCCACGGTTGGCACCACAACTTCATGTTCTATTAAAAAAGATAGTAAAGCTAGTACCAGCACAAGTACTAGTATAGGAGGTAGAACTGTGACTATCTCTACAGTTATTTCCACTACTTCCACTAAACCCAGTAACCACATTAGTAATACTTCGGCGGCAAATAGAGGAGAAGCTACGACTTGTATTGTAACATGCACTCCTACTCGTGCTATGTCCCATCCTGTAACTACTGATATTACGAATTACCTCACTTAGTAGTACTACACATTACAGTGATTCTACGACCTTTGACCCTATCGTAGTTTATTGTGTCCTATTTCTGCTTTTTTCAAAACTTTTATGAAAGGATAAAATACCCAAATGATGACCTGGTCCAATATGGAACAATAATGTCTACTTGTAGTGTATTTTTAAAGAAACAGAGCAGTCAGTGAAAAACATCGAGTATTCAAGTTTCATAATTCCTTTTCAATTCCCCAAACATCTCGTCTTCCCTCTCAAGAGTCTAAAGGGTTTAACTCCTGCCATAGCTTGTGTGCAAAAGCCAATATATTATGTGGACAACTAATAAAGAGACATCATGTTTTAAGCAATATACATAACTATGGGTCCTTTACAAATCATATCCTATGCCGGGTGGTCAGCTGTTTCTAGCTTCACTGAGGCACACTGTATTATTCAGAGGTTAGCATGACTAAAATCATGCTATAACAGCAATGACACACCCCAAAACCTTTATCCCATAATCTATGGCAGGTCGGTGCTAACCGGATCTCCTAACGTGATTAGGACTCTCTAGAAATTACAGCGAATATCTACTGCACTACACTACTCAATCCAAAGAAATTGAATGTTCTGGCAGCAAGATTAGATGACCAACAGGATGTTGGGAGAGAAACAGCAGATTTCATAAATGAGGTGTAGTCAGTTCAGGATGCCAGAAACTCAAACTGTACGGACATCTCCACGTCACCGTGCCAGTAAGGCTGAAGGAGAGTGAGCATGCAACTTCTTCTACCTACTCAGAATGTCACTTCTTCGTTGCTGCCACTAAGTCTCCACCGCAAGTCATGGTTTTCTTCCCGTAATCTCAATGAAGATACATTTTAAGATACCACAAATGCAGAGTCCAATAAATAGAGATAATACTCTAGATCGGCGGTTCTTAACCTTTTTACTTCTTTGGACCCCGATTTAATCATTACTGGAATCCGGGGACCTCCAGTGTATGAATATTGGAATCTGGGGACCCTTACTGAGTCATTATTGGAAGCCGGGGACCCTTTGCTAAGCATTTTTGATAATTTGAACCGCAAAAACAATCCACAAAAAACACAGAGACAAGCATTCATAAAACAAATACACAAATTAAGAAATATTATATTTAATACACAAATATTTTAAAAACTATTTTTTTATTTTAATGGGAAGGTTGGAGCTTTGCTAAATTCGGTTTCCATACTATTTTCTGTTTGATGCATTTGCACTGCTCTCACACATCAATCTGAGTAAACAAACTTAATTTTTAGCCTCCAAATTTAAATTCAATGTTAATTTGGTCATGAACAACCATCAGAATCTTTGTTTCATTGCGCTACAGTCTTGTATTATGATATGGCACCAGAGAACAATTAGCATGCAACACAAAATAATCCACTGGTTCTATGGGAAATGAAAAGCCTTGGTACAGAGGCTCACATGCTTTGTCTCATACATTAAAAAAAAGTCAAGAAGTGCTGGGTTATCTTGTAACAAAGTCAAGTTGCAGAAAAAAGACCCAGAAGCAGCACATTGCCTAATGGCAGCTTTTAACCTTGACCAGTAGATAAACCAATCAAAGGTCAAAGGCTGTGGTCAATTTCGTTTTTCAGAGTTTGATCAGTATGTAAAGCATGTAACTGTAAGACCCCAGGGCTCGTGTTGAAAGAAAGAAAAAAGAGGATGTTTATATGTTATGCGCATATCACTTATTTGTGAAAAGGATGTGAAATAGGATCATTTTTAAAAGTGCACTTCTTCATTGTTCATTTGGGACTGCAGTAAAAACATCATGCGTCTGCCTCCTCAATGGATTGAGTTATGTATTAATAAAATGAAAGTTATGTTCAAAAAATTACTTTTTGCTATTTCAGGAAAGAGCATCTGTGAATGAACACCGACACTGTTATTCAAAAACTCTACGACTTGAACTAGCAATCAGCTTCTTACTAAAAGCACTTGAATTCCTTCAGATTTTCTAGAAAATCACAGGCATCTGCACTCAGTGGAGGATCCTCCGCCTTCCCCCACTAGCGTCGCCCGCTTCCCTCTGAGCAGTTAAAAAAGGACAAATAAAATGATAATAACGCATTGTTATTATCATTTTATTTTTCCATACCTGCTCAGTTCTCAGGGCGGGGCTGGGCTGTGCACAGCAGGGGGAGGTGTGGTGAGTACTTAAGTGCACATGACAGTTTAGCCAGCCGTCTTGGGCCGGCCAAACAGTCATGTGCACTTTGCATGTTCTCCACTGGGATATAATGCACAGCCCGGGTGGAGAACATGCACAGGCTCATAGACCCCGTCTGAGCGCCGAAACACCAGACCAATCATGACGCTGCTGTCATGATGACAGCAGCATCATGATTGGCTTAGGGGAAGTCTGTGTGCTTCCTGATTCCGTTCTGGGATTCAGAAGAGACGAGGAGAGGCGGCGGCGAGTCAACCGTACCCAGGTAAGTGATTTGTTTGTTATTCCTTCCCCCAACTTGGACATCCCCCGCCCCATAACCCCCGTTCAGTTGTAGCCACTGCTGTCAGTACACTTAGTGAGTCAGTTTTCTAACCACTCGGTGATCTATGCATATATCCAGAGGTGGACTGCCCAAAAGGCCTTTCCAGACAGACACTTTCAGACTCCTGAGGTCGTAAGGGCAGCACCTACACTTCTTGTACTCGGAAGGGGGCATGGCTGCACCTATCAGTACAGCTGAAAAGCTTCCTCAGGCAGATTACCACTTCCCAAGTAGGCAGTATGTACGCTGTATAATGAGCACTTGGTCTTCCAGCTTTTACACTATCACTGTCTTTTTCACCTTTTGATCCTGCCTGGACTCTAGCTTTTCCCATACCAAGCTCGACTGTTGTCTTGTTTCTGGTCAACGCCAATATCAATCCAGTTACTACTGTTTGATCATATCTTTCGAAAGCTCCGATTTCACACGATTACCTATCGCTTGGTGAATACGAACTGGGACTTATAAAATGTGTAGACGATGTCATATTTAAACATGCAGTTGCAGAAGAAAGTAGATGTTCAGAGTTCACATAGTGTGCACTTGTTTATGTATTGTTGTGGTACAAATCGTAGAAATAGCTTGGGGATCCCTGGCTCGCAGTTATGGTTCAATGAGAATCGCATAAGTCAAAAGGTCAAGAACCACTGCAACAGCACATATGTGTATAGACATGGTGCACTGATCCTACTTGAAGTGTGAGGTTGCCCCTCCCTTGTGACTTAGAAAGTCGTGCGCTGCTACCTAATGCTTGTTCAGCCCGTGAACCTGCTGGCTCTTGGAAGACAATACAACAGGAAGTAACAGACCAAGACAATCCTGTTCAAAACTGATAAATACAAATTTAGGGCTTAAAAAACATCTTGGAGTGCTAAATCTAATAGTTTGTCCATACTGTTATATACAAGAAAATCTAATTTGTTACAAAACTACATCTTTGAATGATGATAAATATGGGGCATTAATGACTTTGTTTATGTAGGCAAATAATAACAAACACTGGCAAAGCCATTAGGTCTGGCTTTAAATTGCCAACACATGTAAACACAGACATTCATAAATGCTGTTTACATACATACAATTGCCTACCATCTTGCCTTGCCAATGCTGGGAAAAAGTATCAAACTATAACTGCTTACTGTATAGAATGCACAACAAATTGAATGCAACAAACAGAAAGATAATGAACTGTTCTTTCCTAATGTAACCTGGTCGCTCATGCATTACACCCGAAGTACTCCTGGAAGGAGGAATGATACACCAAACAACCAATAGCATGAGATGAGAGTAACACCTTTCAGCGTGCAGCCAAAACCCACTTGGTGTTTATTTTTAAGAATTAGTAACAAACTGGCAGCTACACTGTATGCCAGACCTAAACAGGTATTATTAGCAAAGACAATATGTCACGCCTTATTGACCTAATGGCTTTACCAATCATTTATTGTCAATGCTGTGCAGCATCAACAAAAACCAAAATGTTTTGCGCCAATACTAAGGGAAGATATAAAGGCACGCCACCACACATGCACACACCTAGGAAATGTTGCAGCCTCCTTTCTAAAATGTTATTTACCGCTTCAAGATGGCGGACGTCTCTTGGCTTAGCAAACAAAAAATATATAAATTTAGTGGCACAAGTGTGCTTATAGCACTGTGATGCAGTCTAATAGCAAATGACCCTGTAGGGTCCTAAAAACATTTTATACTTTTAAAAAAAAAAAGAAAAAGTGACCCACAAGGGGATCCTGGATCAATGAAGTAGCATGCAGTGGTAGCAGGAGGGAACAAGATGGAGAGGGCGAGGGATGAGGGAGCAAAGGCTTGAGGCTGGGCCTGGGGAGGATTTAAAAAACATAATAAAAGCCAGGTCATGGTGAGGATAGCAATGGACGAGCCATGGAAAAGGGAGCAACACGGGGTGAGGGGTAGCGGCGTTCAGAGGGAAAGCAGTAAACGAGGAAGAGGGAAGCAGTAGACGAGGGAGAGAACATTAAAATATGTGCACTCTCAAGGAGTGCTGAAAGAAAACAAAGAAGTGCCCTTAATGGGAGCAGTGGAAGGATGCAAGTCAAAAAGATAGTAAAGAGCCTATACAACAGAAGAGGGACAAATACAAGAAGAGGAAGGAAGACCATCAAATAAGAAGCAAGAAATTAAGTGGGAAAAGAAAGCCAACCAATAGTAAACATCGGGCGGCCTCTAAGCCCACTGCCAGTTTTTGGCATGGTTGTAAAAGGATTCGTCTGCAGACAGCTAACAGTTTTTTTCTGGTAGACGAGACATTGACAAAAACAAAAAGAATCAGTCTGGCTTGGACTCTATAGCTTTTTTTATGTACACAAAAGCTTTGGGCATCCTAGTTTTGTGCCTTTTTGTGGCCGAAACACATTTAATCCCTTTGCAATTTTAATGTGCACGTTCAAAAGCAATCACATTTTTCAAGTGAGAAGACCTGCTGCATCCTACATATTTTGGAAGCCATTCTCACGTTCTATGTTCAACTGCAAGTCGGCAGAACCACTGTGCACTGAAAGGTATTTTGCATGCTGTGTACAGCGGCAAATGCCCCAACAGCCAACCACCAAGAATTACACAAATTATATCAGACTTTATTAAAATACCATCAAGGAGGTGGAAAAATTAGATCAATTATTATGCTCCACGATTATTGCAAACTGAATTGTTTAAATGAGAGGCGGAGATAATGACATTAACTTCTTAACATAAAGCGCTCCTTTGTGGCACGATTCAAAGACATTCTCTTGCTCTGAAATTTATGTAAATTAAATTCGTCTATCATTAGCTGATACTAGTCTAGCTACAAAAAGAAATCTGCTTTCTGTAATAATTAGTTCCTAAAAACACAGAGTTTAATTAGGTTAGGGGCATTATTAAACTAGCTGCAGCATAAATCAGAGCAATACTTCACTGCACATCCGGCTGACTACAAATTCTGCACAGAGGCCAATGCAGAATAGGCCTTCCCTGTGTGAAGAAGCAGTGGCTTAGGGGCCACCACAAGTATCAAGCGCATAGGCAATTTCTCTTTAGTTACTGTGACGGTTTTACTACAATAAGGCCAGTGTTGTAGGAACATCTTTAACCCTATGCAAAGAGAACATGAAGACCAGTTACAAAACGAAGTAACTTGAACAAGCTGTGATGCAGCCTATGGTGGTAGGACTAGAAATACCCGGCAGTAAAAAGATGGAAACAGAAACACTAATTTAAAGCAATACATATCGACAACCAATCCTATGACAAAACTATTATCAACAGGAATTGTCTCAATAGCAGACATTTTCTTGTTTAAAAACTCCTTTGCCGAAAACTAGATCCATTTCTAACTGGTCAGGTGGAATTTCTACCAGGAGATGCAGCTCCAGTTGGGATATGAACAAACTGATTATGATAGTTTCTGGATACGTAGCCTCCGAAGTGACATAGCAGTTCAAAGGACACCCCAAACCTTGTCCAATAGTACTTTATAGCAGAAAAATCGGAAATTCAGATGCAACATTGGTGAGAACCAGTAAAAATACAGTGACAGGCTGACCAGCAGATAACACAAAGGCCTTATGTGTTATAACTTCTAAAACTGTAGTAACTATCACATTCAGTGTAGGCTTAGAAATAGATTTCTAATTTCTGATCATCCTTCTCTGAACTGGTCTAGTGTTCATTATGGATGATTGAAGGGTGTGGAGAGGAGAGACACTGAATGCTTCTACAGTGCTGTTATCTGCTCATTTAGTCCCAATTCTCGTTATCACCAGAAGCACCTGGTTATGGTATTGCTTAAAACAAGATGTAGGAGTAAAAGTTGTAATGTCTCTGCTTTTCTAAATGATTCTGGTTTAGTATCTCCTTTACTCCCAAGCGTCACAGGAGTCCCTTCTACTAGTCGATTACCACACCAGTACTTGATATTTGCCTATAGATTTTGATCCACACTGGTAGTAGGCATGAGTTATCATTTTAGTGGCCTCTGGTCTTGTCACTCGAGATTAAATTAAGGACCCCTAGTTTACCCTGAGCTGTTTAATCTGAAGGCCAAGTGTTTCACTATAGTGGGTCTTTGCATACACCTTTTTGCTAGGTTTTCTCATAACAGGAAAGGAAGAAGTAATAAGCAGTACTAAAATTGTATGTAAACATAAGCACCATAGCTATCAGCATCCTCTGATCTCCTCCACATGCTTCTGCAGTAGCAAAGGGCTATTGAACAAGTACTTATAGTTGGATATGCCAAGAAAGATATTACTCTGGTGTTTTTGAGCACTGACACACGCCTGGTTTATATGATCAAAACCAGTCAAGACACCCCCAAATGAACCCACATGGCATCAGGTACCACAGTGCTTCTTGATGCCATAAGTCAGCGAAACTTGCTGCTCACCAACCAGACCTGGCCAGAAACCAGTTGATCAGGAATTTGGGAGACACCAATTCAGTGGGAAGAGGCCGGATAAACATCACTGCACATGGCTCGAGACCAATTAGTTAAAAACGAAGCAGAAGGCAGCAGAGAGACGGATGCCAGAGAGGAGTGAAGCAGAAACAGAGGGCAGCTGGGGCATACGGTCATAACTTACGTGCTGAGCAAACAGCCAAGGTGCCTCCGTGGGCCTTAAATATCTGAAAGGTCCACATCAAGATTAAATATAAGGAGAAAAATGAATAAAACAAAAGTAAGGACAAAATAAAGTACCCTTTATGGGTTTAAAGTTTATAAACAAAAAGTTTTAAAAAAAAAAAAGAAAAACGCTCAAATTCACAATGACCGAGACACAAAAGGAAGAACATCAGTCGAGAAAAATTGGCTACCAAGACTAAGATTTGATGCTCTGTCTTCATGTAGATCAAGTTAACTATCATACTGGATGTCTAGCTCAAACATGTCAAAGTCGTGGCTCAATGAAGTTAAGGTAGTCAGAGCTGCTGAGGAGGAAAACTTCCAGCAGGTGAACAGGATTTCTGGGACTGCCGTTTGATGCCTGTTGGGTGGTTTTCATTCCAAAGAGGACTCTAGGTTCGATATGGTTGTAGCTCCTGACTTTAGAGAACACAGTCATATTTGGGCTCCGTGTTTCTCATCAACCGTTCACGCTGGATTCAAGATCATCTCCTCTACTGGGAACTGCGGCTTCATGAAGCAGACTTAGTCTGGAGGAAGGTTTCTCAGTAGATTCAGATCAAATATCTGTTGAACAGGTCAACAAACTGTCTCTCCCAGTTCTTAAATCAAGTCCAGGAAGCAGTGATGTGAAACACAGGGAAGTACAAATCTTCCTTTTCTCTGACACAAGTTACCAAAGACCTATTACCACATGAAATAAGCCTTCTTTCTTGTTTTGGCTCCAAGCTGGTTGTGAAGTACCAGTGGATTAAACATGGGTTTCAAAAGGAGAAGCACCGCGCGACCAGTAGGTGGCTCCTAATACAATGCTTACAAGGTTCCTATATTCCCCCCTTTTTTACTAGAGCGTAATTTAGGTCCCGTTTTGAATATGCTTACTGATCTCAAAATACTCCCACAGCCCTCTGGAAGAAAAACTCCAATATAGATGAACACAAACTTGTCCTGGAAGATCTCACCTTTTTAGGTCTCGGCTAGCGATGGCTGCGCTTGCGCAGTCTCGCTCGCGAGAGATAATGACTTGGGAGAAGAGGGGCTTGAACCCGCCCCTCTTCTCCCCTGTTCTCCATTGGCTGGCCTAGTAAATGCTGGCCAGCCATTGGAGAAGAGGTCCCGTCACTCCAATAATGCCCCGTCCTTTTCGGATCGGGGGGCGTGTTTTTTGCGAAAAGTCTCAGGGAGGAGACAACAGCAAAACACGCCCCCGAATCCGAAAAGGACGCTCCCTTTCTCCGAGGCATTTCTACTCTGCCTCGGAGAAAGGCGGTGGTGTCCCGGCGTTGCTCCCTCACCTGATCTCCTTGTTTTTCTTTGTTAAAGGAGGCATCACTTTCCTGTCACAGACGCCGCACCTCTGGCCCTCTCCCCCATCAAGTTACAGGCATACTTAATACGCGCAGTGTCGGATATTGTGGGATGGCCCAAGACCTCATGAGTCATATTTTAACTCGGCACGAGATATTAAGGAAAAGCTTTGAAACCACGGAAATGTCACACAAAAGCACACATGCTTGTCTGAACTTTGCAGCTATGGGCCCCCGGCCATGGCCTTCTTAATTGACTCCGCCACATCATTGAAACATTTTATCCGTAATTCTACATTTCATGAAGTCAATTAAACAAAGGAACGTAAAATGTATCAACGCCTCTAAGCCTTTACTCGCATCTCCTCGCCCTCCTTTCATCGGAGAGCTTTCCCATTCCAAGATGGCCGCGGTCTCCGTCAGGTCGGATGCTTTATTTGAGTCCTTCTTATACGTCACCCGTTTTGTGTAATTTGGCTCCTAAGGCTCGCCGTCCCTTGGTTACACCTGCAAAGAGTCCTTAGCGACCGCCCGGGATGGTGCTTCGAGTCTCTGGGTTCACTCTATCCCAGAGGGCGGCCCGGGCAGAATCTAGGGGTGACATGGGGCTGCTCTGCCGGGTGACCACCACGGACCTGTGCGCAACCTAGGTCCTCGATGCCGGCCTCAGTAAGTGGAATCTCATGCTTCTCTGCAGTGACCTGCACATGTTCTGTATTGTTTAATCCATTTTATTTAAAAGGAAAATGTGAGTAACCCCGTCTTATTTCCGTCGGTAAACAGGTATGTAACCCCTACCAAACGTGCGGCATCATAAACAAGCTCTGGATTTTTATCGCACTGTCCTTTGCTGACTGGGCTGTTTAAGCCCAAACCTACTATGATACAAGCATTTACAATGCAACGGTCTCGGCATTGTTAAAGTTAGAGCTATTGGCATTGCTCATGACAATGCCTTTAACTTTAAATGTTTTAAAAACAAAAACATAAACAAAAATAATGTCATGAGCAATGCCAATAGCTCTAACTTTACCAATGCCGAGACCATTGCATTGTAAATGCTTGTTCTTACAATGCTACCCGGGACAAGCCAGATCCAGTTCAGTCTATGCTTCAAGGGCATTCCAACAAGCTATGCTGACATTAGCCCAAGATCTCTCCATTCCCCTACAATTCTGCCCCAACTGGCCAGGTTCAGTTCTGCCTGTTCTTCAAAGGCATTCCTTAACGTTCTGCTCACACTACCACAAATCGTTAAAAGGGCCTACATGTTTGCATGCTCATGTATTGGCAAATATTCAGGCATTTCATCTTAACCGACTCCCACTCCCTTTCCTAGGGTACGGTATTTGTATCCCTTTGAAAGAGAAGGCCAGTAGATTACTTGAGTGAAGTTCTTAGGAAGTGCACATACTTTTAAAGTGCCACAATTCAGCTACCAACTGACTAAAGCTAGCTGAAGCACATAATAGTGCAGGTCTCTGAAGTACTGAAACGGAAAAAGTAACTTAAATCTGATAGCAGGGTTGTTACTTTCATGTCCAATCACATATTTACTGCAATTTTAGAGGGGTGGGAGTGTCGCCTTTACCAAAGTCAAAATTCAAATCAATAGGTACATTATAATTATATGAATTACATATAGTTTCTTTAAAATGACTGATCTATTTAAAAATTTAGGGAAAGTATACAATGCTCCCCATAGTTGACACAACTGAACCTTAGACCACAAGACGGGCTACTGTGTACTATTTCTTATCTTTCAATGAATTCCTTAATAATATTTGGACAATTCTCAGTAATGCATGTGTTCATCAGGCCCCTTTTCAAAGCAAGAGACAAAAATCAAACAAATAATAAAAACATAAGCAATCATTTAAAGGCAAAAGCTGGTGAATTTCTATACAGGCAGACCCAGGCAAAACTTTGTGAGGAATCTGGCAGAGGCAATGGCCGTATTCGTTCCAAGCAAAAAGCTAAGTGGATGAGATAGGTGAACAAGAGTGGCTGCTCCATTTATGTGTTTTGACACTGTTAAAAAGGTCTTCCACAGTAGAGATTAGTATGTTTTTATTTAGAGAGAAATATGATGGCAACTAATGTGTTTCTTAATTCCTCAATACATTCTAGTAAGCAATATGCTTGCATAGTGCATTAACTTCAGCATGTAGTAGCATGGGACTACAACTGCTTCTATTCCTAAACCACATTCTATGCTTTACCATTTGGTAGAAGAGTAATTTGATGGTGATTTAATGCAGAGATGGTGGGTTTAGGATTTCGCACCCTTTATCACTGCTAAACATCAGTAATGTGGCTGTGCTGCCCCTCTAAAACGTGCTGTATATCGAGACTCCCTCTTTGGCCTATTTAACTTCCCTATAAGTCCACTGTAACTGGTGCCTAAAGTGCACCTATAGCATGGAAAATTAAATGTCATCTGTGGGGCTGCAGTGTATATTTCCACCACCCACAAGTATGACAAAAATATAATCCTGCCAAGGCACCACTGTGCTCTGGCTCGTCTGTCGTTTAATGCACTGCAGTGCCACTTGGAATGGAAAACTATTTTACATACTCATAAGTCACTCTTAATGAGTGTCTTGAAAGCTCACAAGGCAGGCTGCCAATATATAAAAATTGCATACACTCCCTAATGCAGGTACTGTGACATCACAGCGAAATAAAAGTCAAAGGCTATTTCACTCTGTAGGCTTGACTAGAATTTTCAAATAGGCCAGGTGGGATTAGAACTTTATTTTCCACCTCCACTTAGGAAAGTGCTAGAAACATGCTTCATAGTTATTAGCTCAGATTTCTTATGACCTAAGCAGAAAAGTAACTTTGTAAAAATGTCCTTTAAAGTGCCCGAGACAGAACTGAATTACAACCAGTTCCATCAATCATCAGACCTTCAGAGTTGGAATACACAACCTTTGTTGGGAGACTTAACACTGGCTCAGAGGACAAGGGCTTGTCTCTGCGCCCAATAGGTGTTACTGCTGACCACCTAGCAGGTATTATCTATCTGTGAGTGGACAGGAACATTTGGAAGAACAAAAAGCAGCTTTAGCACTACCGCTTTTGACTTGGTCATACCAGGGAGGGTTTCTCCTAGGACCCTCCTAGACCAGCCCCAGTCAAAGTAGGAGGGGAAAAAATGTTCTGCCACCTATCACACCTCTAGAGCTGGAATACACATCTTTAGCCGGAAGACTCAAGAACAATGGCTTGCCTATGAGCCCAGGAAAGGCACTGGGTGTTAACTACGGACCACATAGAAGGGCTTTGCAATCTTAGAGTAGACAGAAAAAGGTGGTAGAACAAAGGGTGGTTATAACATTACCTCTTTCAACTCGTAGCATAGGAGGGCTTCTTTTATTCATCTCCAGGACTCTCCTAGACAGTTAGGCTCCAGCCACAGTAGGAGGGAAAACCAGTGTTGACCCTGTCGGATAGGATGGGCCAAGAAGCTGAAGACAGCACACACCATCTTGAAACCGGGGTTCTTGAACAACTTTACAGTGAAGCAAAGAGAAAGTGCTGCAAAAGGAGGCGGGGACTGCAAGAACATTGTCAGGATTGGGTGCTAGAATTCCAGGCGGGGGCCTACAGGAGAACTGTTCGGATTCAGTGATAGAGTTCCTTCAATAACTGATTATTGGACATGATAAATCTGTCACCTCCACCACCATTTCTGCAAAACATTCCTGAATTCTAGAAGAATGAATCTGAAGAAGAAAGCACTGCTTGAAGAAGAATCCTGACTCATGATGGAAGAAGAGGACGCACATAAGGACTTAAAGAGTCCCATATAGTGCTGGCACCCAAGAACTGGAACTACTGTCCAAGTGTCAAGTATCCCATTTATCTGCTCAGGAACACAAAAAGCAGAAGGACTCCTAACTCAAATCAAATCAAATCAAAAATACCTTTATTCGGTTATTATGCTGAGGATAACCATAAAAGTACAGTTTAATACACATTTACAATATATATAAAAATGATAAAAAGAAGAAGTCAACCCTCATTAAAATAAGTTATAAAAATGTCATACATGAATTGATTTCCGTGATTTAAGAAAAAAAAATTTAAAACGGAAACAGATGCAACAGTAATTATATTGTCTAATTTCTGAATGGCCAGAAATGCAGGGCGACATTGCCTAAGTCCCATACTCTTTAATATTGGTACTATCCATCTTCTCCTCGGTATTGAGTAGAACTTACAGAAGAACAAAATGTGTATGTCTGATTGACTAGACATATCATCACATGGACATTTATAAAGTTGTCTTGTCCAGTCATTCATCTTGGGGAAGCTTAGAAATCAAAATAAAATATTTAGTCTGAATCGTGTTAGTAAAAACCTTTCAAAGTCCTTCATGTATATCTTAACATATGGTTGGGTGTTAAAAGTAGTCATTATTAGATGATGAGCCACCACGGTAGTTTTTGTCATCTCACAGATAGTTCTACAAAGACTCAGGTATGTCATACAAAGATTATTAAGCTATTTCCTTGAGACATTACACATCAATGGAGGATCGCTAAAATACTCCTGGTGGTCAATTTTTATAAGAAACATCTTTACGTAATGCAGCCACTTAATCTTACTAGCATTATTAATATTCATTGTATCCTTCAAAATGGAATGATTAAAAACACACTCTTCAGTAGTCCACACCCTGTGCCACAGCAGAACCGGTAGTACCTTAATCACATATTCTAGATACGACTGTCCGAGTTCAGCGTGACATATAAATGTGGAGACACTATCTGGGACTGATGAGAGATATCTCAGGAAACAATTTTCTGCAACCTGTAATGATTTCACATTCGTATATCCCCATATCCCTGCGCCATAGGTCGCAATAGCTACACAGGTGGCTCTATATACAAACACAAGTTCCCCAATCGGTCTTCAACCCATTTTTCGACTGAAATTAGTCAATGCCATTAAGGATTTACAAAACAGGAATCTTCTTGTTTTTACCGCATTTGTCCAAGTACCAGACTGGTCAAACAAAATTCCTAAATAGGGAAATGTAGGTGTAAAATCAAGGGGTTTAGAGTTAATAAACATTACCTTTTTCTTTGTATTAGCCCCAGGGCCAGAATTCATGCAAAACATCTTCATACAATTGATTCCCAAATCCAGACTTGTCATGAAATGGGAGAAGGATGTTACCATCCTCTGCATGGCAACGGGCGTCAGGGCCATCAATACTGTGTCATCCGCGTATAGGAGTGCCGGAACAGATCTATTAGCTACCTTAGGCACGTCCCTGCAATCCCTCAGCAAGGTTCTTTCTAAATCATTAATATAAATTGTAAACAAGAATGGGGAAAGGACACATCCTAGCCGCACTCCTCTTGCAATTCCAAAAGCCCTTGTACAATCCCCATTCTTTCCAAATCTGACTTTAGCCCTTGCTCCAGAATAGAGCTTCCTAAGAAAATAAAATTATATTTTCATCCACCCCTAAATGTTCCATAATTAGCAATAACTTAGTATGGGTAACACAATCAAAAGCTGACGTTAAGTCAACAAAAGTTAAAAATAAGCGACCTCTCTTGGCTCTGGTATATTTTTCTAGTAGAATGTGTAGATTGAGGCCCTGGTCAATAGTGCCAAGACCCTTCCGAAAACCATATTGTAGATCACTAATAATTTGATGTTCGTCCGCCCAAGATTGTAATCTATTTAAAATCACTCGTCCAATTATCTTAATTGTTGAGTCTAATAAAGAAATGGGGCGATAGCACGAGCAATGTGTTCTATCCCCCTTTTTAAATATAGGTACAATAATAGACTCATACCATGATTCTAACAGTCCACTTGAGCAGCATGCATTAGCCAATTGCGTAAGGAGTGGACCCCATAACACCACATTGTTTTTGAACAGATCAACCGGCACCCCATCCGGGCCCGGTGCCTTACCTCCAGTGCTGGTTTTAATGCCCATGTTGATTTCATTCAAGGTGATATCCAACTCCACTCTCTTAAAACTATGTGGAGGCTCGGGATCTGTTGCATTCTCTAATGTTAGCTGCTCTAGTGCGGGCGAAACACTATATAAATCTGTATAGTGTGATACCCATTCGTTCTCCGTTATGGCTATCTCTATTGTTGCTTTTGTTTTATCATTAAGAAAAGGAGCATTAACCACTTTCCAAAAAGCTACAGTATCTCTTTTCAGTGAAGCCTCACACAAGGAATTCCATGCCTCTTTTTTCATTTCGTCTCTTCTTTTCTTAAGTGTCTTCTTATAATTATTTCTCAAATCCCTTATTAAAATCTGGTCTTTTTCAGGGGCATTTAAAGCATGTTTCAGGTTAGAATAAGCCTTAGTGCATGCTGTATCAAACAAACCAACTGAGTCTTCTCTATATTTGTTGGTTTCTATCCACAAGCTTTCCTTGATGTAAGAGGCAATAACTGCAACATTTTTGATAATTTCAGTGTTATTTGAGTTTTCATCCAGGCAAGGATAGATACTGGCTTCCCATTACTTAACTAAACTAAAAAGGAACTCATCTGGTATCACCTTTATCCATTTTAGGGAATACCCATTTTGTCTATTCAAGGCAATATTATTTACAGACTGCCTACATGTTCTATTTCTAACATGATCATGATTGGGAATTAAAATGTTAACACTTAGAGGGAAATGATCGCTTAAAGCAATATCAAGAGTATTAACATTCCTAACTTGTGTTGCATATCTAGAGGATATCATTATAAAATCAATTATTGAAGAAGCGCCTCTACCATTGAATGTGGGATAGAAAGAGGTCTCTGGTTGACAGAGTCTATTAGCATAGCCCATATCACAAGAAAACATGTGATAAGCTAATCTCATTGTCCAACATTATTCCGCATGACCCTAGCTCCCCTCTTTTACATGATGAACAATTAAAATCCCCTCCCCAGATAACAATGACTTCTTTATTTTTCCAGCCTAATAAACTTGTAACATCTGTATTCAATGCTCTTAATATGTCTTCATTGCATCAGAAGGGACATTATTATAAAAATGTATGATAACCAAGCAAAGGACTTTATCTACATGTATCCTGACCGTATGATAGTATCTAGTATTATGAACTGTTTCTATTTTTTCAATTTTGAGATAATTAGATATACAAGTACAAAGTCCCCCTTTTGCCCTTCCAGACCTGGAGCCTATTGCTGATGTGTGTATAGTATTAAAACCACAAAAATGTTGAGCCTCTTCCGCCCAAGTTTCTTGTAGACTTAAAATGTCATACCCATTTACAAAAACAGGCCACAATTGATTGGACACCTTCGTTTTTAACCCGGCCACTTTCCAAAACATGATCACCCATTTACTCTCTTTGATGGCACTATCTACTTGGCTATTACATCTAAGGGCGTCACTAGATCTGATGTTATTTTCAGTGTGGATGTTAGCTGCAAAACTATTATCCCCCAATTCCCTGCTAGCTTCTGGATCTAATGTCCGGATTCCGACGCGGGGGTCAGGATAAAAACAACTAGGTCCGTCTAGAAGTTGGCCATTATGTACAGATGTATTCTGTGAGTTAGAAGTATCATTAACCATAACGTTCCCTGTACTCAGTCAATCCACTCCTTCAAGCCCATAGAGCCTGTCAAAGCGATTAAAGGTCGGGATGTTGAATTGATTATTATGCAAAATCATTGAGTCCCCTCGCTGTTCCTCAAAAGAATACAAATTTGATTTACGGGCGGTGGGAGGAGGGTAAAAATAACTTAAGTTAAAGGTCTGTATATTACTTGCCCCCTTTCGGTGGTGCCCATCACAAATAAATTCAACTGCCCGTCTTTCTCTGAAATTAATAATAATACAGTCACCGGCTAAATCCTTTGGTCTGTGTTCCACCCAACCTACTCTACGGACAAACAAAATTTCACTATAAGTGTAGGAAGGGAGGGGTCTTATTATTTAGCCAAAAAATAACCTTATTTTTTAATTCGGTATATGTTTCTATACTGCCTTTATCCAATTCAGGGACCCCGACCATCATAACAACATATGGGAAGGAATCCAGGGGTAAATCAATTTGTGTAAAGGAACTCTTGGTTTTTACATTATTCGTGGTTTCATTTGCTGTACTTGATGATTTTTGGGCCAATCCCGATTCCCTTGATTCCTGTTCCTGCCCCCCTCCCGCTTGTTGTCCCCCTCTTCCTTGCATCACTGCATCACTGTAGGTACTTATACCAGCTTGCCTATTCCCACACAATGAAACAGAAGGTGTATTGGGTACAGTTGGAATGGGCGCCAGGGGGGTAATAGTTAAGGGATCACAGATTATATTATCCCCTGAACTCGGGTTGGGTGGCCCCCCAGCGGGTTTTTTCAAGGAGTCAAGATTTATTGCAATAGACTGTTAAAATGTTATCAGTCTTTCATCAATAGATTTCAATCTCGCCAGCAGTGGTAGCATGGAGGACTTGATGAGTTGTTCCATCTTTTCCATAAATCCCAATTCAAATCTGGGCGAAGAACAACCTGCAGGCACCGTCGGCAAATCCCTTAATGAAGGATTATTTGTCGAGGGGAGAGTAGTATGTAATAAAACCGGAAACTCACAATCCACATTTTTAGTTGATCTAGGCGTTTTTGTTTTCATCAGACAATCTCCTTTATGTGAGCCCCCTCCTCTCTTCCTCTTAGCAATAGAACCTGTAATTTGTTTTAGGGATGGGGATTTGGGTTTAGGTGCTGACCGTGGGGAAGTACGTGTGACTATTCCACTAGTTATACCAGTCAAGGCAAAATCATCAGTTAAGATAATAGGGCTAACGTCTTTTGTCGCAGATAGAGTCGATGTTACCTGTGGCGCAACATCAGTACTTTCTACCACATCATTGGGATGAAGATTAACGACTATTTGTTGTTCAGGAGAATTTACCGACATTAGCCCTTCCAGGGATGAATGCTTAGTGTACATAGGATCCAATGAAAGTCGACGTTCAGTTAAAGCTATCTCTTGCACCAGTACTAACGTAGCCCTAGTTATAAATTGGTCTAACGTACCAACGAACCTCCCGCTAGTCACAGCTTTCTTCCCCTTCCCTTCTTTTGCAGCCATCGTTCCTGTATGCTGTGCTGAATAGCGTTACCAAACCTTTCAGTCTCCACGAAAGTGGTCCGGACTACTGCTCACAATTAGTAGGGGCTTTACGGTGTTAACACTGTTGAAGGGGGGGCCCGGCCCGACCTCCTCCGGTCTCCAATGGGCTCAAACGGGCCCGCCCTTGGCCCGGGCTTCGCCCTGCGCGCTTCCGCGCGCGTTCCGTGAAGCGGGAGTGGCAAGGTGTTTTATCCCCCTCTCCTCGGGACAAGCAGGCTCAGGTGCGGGCTTTCTCCTCACGCCCCCTGGGACCTGTAGTTCGCTGCAATTTTTCCACCAAACAACGAAGCGGCTCCCGCGGCAGCGGCGAGGTGTTTTATCCCCCTCTCCTCGGGACAAGCAGGCTCAGGCACGGGCTTTCTCCTCACGCCCCCTGGGACCTGTAGTTCGCTGCAAAATTTCCACCAAACAACGAAGCGGCTCCCACGGGTGCGGCGAGGTGTTTTATCCCTCTCTCCTCGGGACAAGCAGGCTCAGGTGCGGGCTTTATCCTCACGCCCCCTGGGACCTGTAGTTCGCTGCAATTTTTCCACCAAACAACGAAGCGGCTCCCGCGGGAGCGGCGAGGTGTTTTATTCCTCTCTCCTCGAGACAAGCAGGCTCACGTGCGGGCTTTCTCCTCACGCCCCCTGGGACCTGTAGTTTGCTGCAATATTTCCACCAAACAACGAAGCGGCTCCCGCGGGAGCGGCGAGGTGTTTTATCCCTCTCTCCTCGGGACAAGCAGGCTCAGGTGCGGGCTTTCTCCTCTTGCCCCCTGGGACCTGTAGTTCGCTGCAATTTTTCCACCAAACAACGAAGCGGCTCCTCCACTTAAACATGCTGTTTGGCAAGACGTTTAGGATTTTTTGTTAAAAACCCCAGTATTATTGGGTTTAGAAATCACCGGCCATTAGTAGTTTATTTGCAGAGAGTACTCCCTCAAATATTGGTGTGACTCCTAACTCAAAGAGCGCCCAGCTGACTAAAGAGAGACTATATCGAGCAGGAGATCTGGCTGGAGATAGATCTGGGGTTCCAAATCCTGGCCGAGGAGCTAGGGGCTGTACGACAGACCAAAAGAACCTTTCCCAGCAGTTGGAGACTAAGTTTAAATGAAAAACCGTTGACCGGGACAACTCGCCTGGTGTATCCGACCTTCGCTCTATCTTAGTCTGCCTTTAATTGCACCTTGGTCCCTATCCACTGCAATAATTTGTTTTTCCATTGTGCCTGAACTTTTGGAGGCACTTTTGCCTTAAAAATTTTAATATAGATATCTCTGGTTCGGCTTAACCAATTTCGATCGTATTGGTATCTTTGTGATCATTAAAGTGTTCTCTATTTTTCTAAATTTGTGTCTTAAAATATTATTGTATGGTATTCTTTACTTAAAAATTGTTGGTACAGCTTGAATTTAGTATGTATTTCTCCTGCTTGTGCCACAGCCATCAGGCATTGAGTAGAGATTCACTCGAACTGTTTTTGACCCAAATAAAGTGTGTTTATTGAGTTGGCAGGGGTGCCCCCTAACAAATTAATAACCAGTTTCTGACAAACTGCATTATCATACAATATCCTTCATAGCCAGGCCAATGCTCAATCCCTACCCGTGTCCCTCTCCAAGCTCTATCCACAGTGATCCAAAATGGTAGCATCTTATAATGCAGAAGCACCAACTCCTTCCATTCACCCTTTCACTTCTGCAGTATCCCTTAACCCCCACCCTTCTGCAGTGTTACAAGAGCCACTGAAAGCCTGAGCCAGCTCGAGTCCGACACCTGGTTCAGCTCGAGGTCCTGTTAGAACCTCAAGCCCATAACAGGTTGAGCTTTCATTGGCTTCTGCCTGCCTCCTCCTGAACCCTGAAAATGGCGTAACGGCCAAAGCTGCCAACTTTGGAACTGGGGAACCAGGTTGGAGTCTCGGCGTCTGCTCAACTTCCTGTGATTCTGGGCAAATCACTTACTCTGCCTATAAGCAATGAATGTGACCTTTTGAAATTTAACAGGTGCTCATATAAAGTGCTCCAATGCCTTTAGGTCGAGTTCGTGCTATATAAAAACTGCAGATAAATGCACAAAGGAGTAAAAATAACGCCTTAACTTAAAGAGAGACAAAAAGATACCAATTTACTGGCTGATTTGTAAAAAGTGAGCCCATAAAACCTTGATAAATCACAGCTTCCCTGCTTAAATTGAGTGATCTTAGACAAATACTTTATTTCACAAAAACTCTTTCTTCATTATTGCGTACGAAAGCACTTTCAAATATGAGAGTTCAGAATACCCGTTATACAAAAACCTATTGTGCTTGACTTAACAGACTTATATGAAGCTCTTATAATCTGGGCCACATACAGGGTTAACATAACAATTGTCTTGCCTCTTAATTTTGAAACATAAACCATTAGTGCACTATCACTTTAAATAAGTAGTTCTCAGTTGGGTGGTTTGATGTGACATATTGATGTCAAAACTTCACATGTTAAAGAAATACACTTCTTAAACGTTGAAGCGCTTTATCATATTTTACGTGAAGTTTGTTGTTTGCTACGTAAATCACACATTTTTAGGGCTTGACTGGAGCATGGGCTCTACAATCCGAGCCAGACCCTAGGGTCAGCTCTCGCTCGGCTCTCCCTGTTAATTTGTTGGCTCGCCCACCTCTGTACAGGAGCAGAACACATCAAGGAGGCAGCAATTGTGGCCTGCCAACCTCGTCTGGTGACCAATCCTAACAGCATCATTCAAGCCAAGCTCAAACGACTCGTCATAAACTAACAGACACCATCACACCAGAAATCACACACCTACACATAATTGCACACCTCATGACACTCAACATCACAAACTGCACACAAACATCACATACAGCACCCACAGAAACAGGGGAGAACAGACACAAAGTTACAGTATAACTAATGAACATTAGAGCAGCTTATTAGAAAACCTTTTCGACGTTCAAAAGCAAAAACAATTAGCTTTGTTTGCTTTACTCCTAAGTGCACTCCAAAACTTTCGATGCAGCTCGCCCATGGATATCTGATAGACTTAACGAGAAGATCAATAGATGCCCAGCAGTCACCATAAGGAAACATCAGCACTCCAAACCCTTCATTAGTCCATTACTGGAAGAAACAACTATACTTAGGCATATCGGATAAAAACTACAGATCCAATTTCCAAAACCGCTTGCATATGCCTATAGATCTATTTCTCTACAGAACAAATCCTTAAAAAACACACATAATAGGGAAAAGAATACACAATGTGGTATATCAAATGCTCAGCTTATGGCTTTTATAAACAGAAATGTAATCACAATTATGGTAAAGTTATTAAGGCTTACCAAAAAACTTCCGAATGCAGAGTTAAATATAGCAGCTGCCTGAAACAGAAAAAAAACAAAGTCACTCATTGTAAAGCAAAAGAAACAGCAAAGTGAAAGAAAGCACTTTTTCTTTACAACGCATGAAATTAAACACAATTCCCTACTAAGAATGCACGATTGGACAGCACTTTTAAAGGCTGCAAAAAGCTTTTATTTTGTTGGATACAAACTTCACAAAAACATTGTAAACTGTTTATCGTACACTTAAGTACCGCAAAGTCTACCATGGACACATCACTGGACGGAAACATGAACTGGCGAAAGAGAAGGTTCCACCTCTAAATTAAGGCAATATTTACCGGCACAACCACACTGCACACTTCATTCTGATGCGTGGCAAAGTCTGCTTTAGTTAATTATTCTACACATTATGCTCGGGTTGTTCAGTTTTTGACGCAAATAGATAACGCCTAAAATTCAGGAACTATTTAGTGTACTGTGCAGAACATTGGTAGTGTTACAAGGCTGATCAGCAGTAGTACGCAAGCGATAAATAGAGCAATCCACCAATGAACATATCCTATCACAAGCTTACTTAGAGCTCCACCAATTACCATATCCTGCCAGAAGCTTACCTACAGTTCCAGAAGAACTTGATGAGAACATCCAATCACAAAGCGCGCAAGAACCTCATCTAAGTATTCAAGTCCAGCCGTCGTGCCAGAATCTCCAGCGTGGCCTGTTGTCTGATGGAAAGCGCCACCGCCCTACTGAGGGTCAAGGAAGAGGGGGGTAGTAACACCAATGCTTAGAAGTGCATAGAGAACCCAAGCAGGACAAATTAATGGACGAGGGAAGGGGCATGCAAGGATTATTAAGCAGCGGCTAGTGGGGACAGCGGCAAGTGAAGAAAGGCCATTGATGGGGCGCATCGCTACAGCCCAGCCTGCCCAAGAGGAGACGCAAGGCGAGTGAACGGGGAATGAGATCCCAGCTCCAGACAGCTTAGCTTTCATATTCAAGTTCATCATTAATTCAGGAACTTTGATCATTTCATTAGATCCCTCCTTTGCCAGCCTCATCAATAAGAAATGCCACTGGACTGCAGCTCGTGTGTGACCCATGCACAGAGCAAGCCCAGGCTGTGAAACCTCGGCAAGCTCGCCAGCAGGGACAACAGCATATGGCGCTAGCTGCTGCGGAGGGAGAGTATGGCTGCAAGCAGATAAATAAAACATCGAATTTCACATTGGTAAAACTGCTGCAACGTATTGTCTGACAACTCTCCATGACAAAACCACCTGTCTCCACAGAAAGAGGACCTATCCAGCAGAGTCGAAGTTGACAAAAGCTGCAGGCGTTCACTGTAGTTTGCTGAATTCCCAAAAAGCACTATTAACTTTCAGCTAGTACCTCGTTAGCGTAAGCCCATGTGCATTAAGTTAAACCTTGAATTGAACGAACCACTATCTACAATGCAAAACACATTTCTCCATCCAAAATGCCCGCATACAGCTTTTCCCCCTATTCCACACCTCACCACTACCTCTCCCCTTTAGAATTTGTTAAGGAACCCCTATGACACAAAATTTGTTTGAAGCACCACAGTTGTACAACACCCAGCGGTCACTGAGCAGAATATGAAACACACCTTGCTGCATGAGAGTGAGGGTTAGTGAACGTATCATCAACCTAGACCCAAGCGAACCTGTAAACCTGGTAGTTTGGGTTTTTGAGAGGAAGCTATACACAGTTAACCCAGTTATCAAAACCATTTCCATGTGGGAGTTCGACTTACGTGGTCATAAGGCTTGTTTTATCAGTGCCAATCTAGTGTTGGCATTCAGAAAACTTGAATTTGCTCTCATAAAGCGATGAAAACGTAACTATTAATACAAAGTTAAATTATTATACACATGAAAATCCCACTCTGAGGGCGGGGAGTTGGTGTCCAAGGTAGAGGTGGATCAAAAAATGTAGTAAACTCACAAACTCGTGTTTGAGAGCATTCACCCTGTTTCCAGCCCATTCCCACCTGAAAAATGGTTGGAGATTTACTCCTATCAAAAGGTTATAGGGTGAGCGATTTTACAAAATACAAAGCACAGAACGGTACTCAAACATATCACCTCAGCTCTCTCAAAGAGAGACTAGGGAAAGAAGAAGCATAGAGACAGAAAAAATGTTGGTGCTGACTAAAGTCAAATCTGCAACTGACGGTCCCTTCCAGAGGAGAATCCCCACCAGCCGCACAGCGTGCAATGACAAAATCTCCCACCCTCAGCGAGACAATGCCCCATTAAATTCAGAGGGACCAGTAGTGGAAGTCAGGAAGGTATGGAGTTCCAACCATTAAACACTAGCAGAATCCACTTGAGAAAACACATTTTCCTCTGCCACTCAGTTGTCTTCTGTACTGGGCAACCCAATGATTCAGTTTGCCTTTCCAATATAAATTCCTATTGAATGCTTATAAGTGCTTTGTCCCTATCTAGTGTTTGCAAACTCAAATCCCGAAACTGAAACAGCCTTTCAGCCTCTATTGCATCTCATTAAACTGCTGAAATAAAAATAAGGTCCTGGGGCAGCCTATATGCCTTTACCACAGCTTCACAGTTCTCAACCTGCTATATGCCTAGAAGGTCAGCAAACACTGCCCTAACTTCATTTTCAAGCATCTCCAATGGGACCTGCATCACACCAACCAGAACTCTGAAATGAGAGACTATTCTCAAATTGTCAAACACCTCAATCCTTCTTGCAGTGTGTTGGAAAATGAGGCTGCATATGTCAGGCCTTCACAAATAACATGACTACATCTGCCCTTCACTGGGAACCAAACACCCAATTGCAGCGCCCGACTCTCAGAGGGTAGCGTTGCAGAGCAGTCTGAGGCTTACTCAAGGGAGGTGGTGTGGGCTAGTAATCACCATTTGCAGGTGCATAGAAATAACACTCAATAATTGATTGTCCAGTCTGTACATGTATTAAACACACGCACTACTCAATACTATGCACCAATTTACAATTATACATAAGCTGTTGGAATTGCTTTGTGACATTGCATAACATCTCCACCCCTCCCGCGGGGGGCGGGGGGGTGTCTAGTACCACCACTCCCATGTATGCACATCATCTTGCCCCCAATGCAGTTAGTTGAACATAACCTGAAGCGAGGGCCCTGCACACTGGCACCATCCCAGTGGCGACACACCCCATTATCTCAACAAGCATTTAAAATGAGGTAACCTTGCCTTGGTGACACACAACCCTGACTGAGCATTTCCTACTGATCATAACGTATACACCTCTACATCTTGAGGGCTAGCAGTCTGGGTTCTTCACCTAGGCGCAGCAGCAAGAATACATGTTTCAATCAATCAATCATAGCATTTGTAAAGCGCGCTACTCACCCGTGAGGGTCTCAAGGCGCTGAGGGGAGGGGTGCTGCTACTGCTCGAAAAGCCAGGTCTTGAGTAGCCTCCTGAAGGCGAGTAGATCCTGGGTCTGCCGTAGGAGGATGGGGAGGGAGTTCCAGGTTTTGGCGGCGAGGTGGGAGAACGATCTGCCGCCGATGTTCGCTCTTCGGATGCGGGGTACGGTGGCGAGGGTGAGGTCAGTGGAGCGGAGCTGGCGGTTCAGGGTGTAGAAGGTGAGTCGGCGGTTGAGGTATGTCGGTCCAGTGTTGTGGAGTGCTTTGTGTGCGTGGGTGAGGAGCTTGAAGGTGATCCTCTTGATGGCAGGAAGCCAGTGCAGGTCTTTTAGGTGGGGTGTGTTGTGGCTGCGGCGAGGGATGTTGAGGATCAAGCGTGCGGAGGCGTTCTGTATGCGTTGTAGTCGTTTCAGGAGATTTGCCGAGGCTCCTGTGTAGAGGGTGTTGCCGTAGTCTAGCCTGCTGCTGACGAGGGCCTGGGTGACCGTTCTTCTTGTTTCGGTGGGGATCCACCTGAAGATCTTGCGGAGCATGCAGAGGGTGTTGAAGCATGAGGACGAGAAGGCGTTGACCTGCTTGGTCATGGAGAGTGTTAAGTCGAGGATGAAACCTAGGTTGCGTGCGTGGTCGGTGGATGATGGTGCTGCTCTAAGTGTGGTCGGCCACCAGGAGTCGTCCCATGCCGAGGGGGTGGAGCCGAGGATGAGGACTTCCGTCTTGTCTGAGTTCAGCTTCAGGCGGCTGATCTTCATCCACTCTGCGACGGCTCTCATTCCTTCGTGAAAGTTGGTTTTGGCGGTGAGGGGGTCCTTGGTGAGGGACAGGATCAGCTGGGTGTCGTCGGCATAGGAGATGATGTTGAGGTTGTGCAGTCGGGCGTCGTGAGCAAGAGGTGCCATGTAGATGTTGAACAATGTCGGGCTGAGGGAAGAGCCTTGGAGTAAGCATCACTTTTAGAATGGCAGTACTCATCACATTTGTGGATCATTAGAATGCATTGCAATTACAGCCCCTAAAGGCATCACAGATTAAATGACAGGATTATGCATGCACAGCCAGACACGCTAGCAGGAATGTCTAGCAACATAACCCCACTTTGCTTATGATATCACCTTACACAGGTACTTCACATTACACATGTGACCTTCAGTCCCTCTAAAAGAAATAACGTTAGTAAAAGCATTTCTGGTGCAATTACACCTCTTCACCTCCAGGGGATGCCCTTCTCCAGACATCCCCACCTCAGCCCTTCACTCCTTGATGCACTTCTCTATACACCCTCAGCTGTAGAACAAAAGTTCCAACCCAGAAGGTGTTAAATGCTGGCTGAGCCCTTGAGGGGCTATTCTTTTCAAGTCCCCATGTGACTTAGGGAGGGACGACTTCTTTTCGTGCTGGGGAAAGCTGCGTTCTGCTGCAGTTCCTCCTGCACCTCTTTGCACACATGAGGGTGACCCCCTCCTCTGGGGACCACCAGGCACGAAAACTATAGATTTCCAAATGCCTTGCAAGGCATTGTGGGGAGCTTCATACTCCTTTTGTGCATATTAAATGAGCAGCTCTCCTGCTGTGCCAGGGAGAGCCGCTGGTGGTGCCGGCGGTCTTCTGCCACGTTCCAGCCTCGTTCGGAGGCCCGGTTCCACCCGGACCCCCAGGTAATGTCCTGCGCCTCAGGAAGCCCTCCGCCGGCCGCTCTTGCTGATTTTTCGAGGGCTTGGTTCCACCCGGGTCCCGAGCACCATGCCTCTTCTCCGGGGCCCCATCTGGCCTCATCGATGGAGCCGCTCGGGCACCCCACCCCGGGGGCTCCTGCCGGCTCCCCAACTGGCTAGCACCTTTGCGTGCTGCCGCAGAAGCCGGCATTCGTTATCTGGTCTGCCTGCTCCGGCGGGCAGACGTGAGACTGCATCCTCGCTTCCGCGGGTCTTCGGGGGAGTGCGACGGCACTCCCCCCACCTCCTCCGCACTTCGGGGCCCGGAGATGGGATCCTGGGCCCCTTCACCGCTTTGGGGCCCGGAGAAGGGGTCCTGGGCCCCTCAAGACCTCTTTGGGGGTCCCAGGCCCCTTGCGCACATTTTCGCGGGGGGGGGCGCAACAGCGCTCTCCCTTCTCTTCCTCTTCGGGGCCCGGGGATGGGGTCCCGGGCCCCTTGCACACATTTTCGCGGTGGGGGGGGGGGCACAGCGGCGCTCCCCCTCCTCCCACATCACCGGGAGCCAGGGTGGGCTCCTGGCCCCCTTCTTTTGGGCAACTTCACGAGGGACGCGATGGCGCCCCCGACTTTGCTTCCTCCAGGGGCAGCCCCCGGGACCTGACCCACCCCGGGGGCATAATTGCGACTGGCAGCAGAGCCCCACGCACCTAGTCATCGGTCCCAGGCGGGGTCAAAGGTCGCCTACCTTCTGGGGCATATCTCGGCCCCCAAGCTGCCGATTTGATGGCCAGCTCTACCCATCTGGAGCACTTGTCGCTGCCCTCTTCGCCTCCAAGAGGGTGAACTTTGGCAGGGAGCTGTTTTCACCGACTCCCTGCACCAGCCTTTCACCTGGCTCTCCTCCTGGGCCTCTCTTCTCCCAGCACAGAGGCCCCTGCTTCTGCGCACTGGTCCTGGACTCTTCTTCCGATGCTGTTTAGGATCCTGGGGGGGCAGTCAGGGGGTTCTTACTTCCAACTGCCCATTGCGCCAGGGTCCAGCACCTTCTGCCTCTGCAGACCACACCCCAGAGAGAGCTCTTCCTGTGCAAGTTCTTTTAAGAAAGTTGGGGAGGGGGCTGGCATGAAGTCTCTGTTTGCCCTATCACACAGCGACACATCACTTCTCTGCCCCTGCTCCCTCCTTCTTGCCCAGACCTCTGGGTTGGTTCAAGATGGCGTCGTCCAAGGTCTCTGGCCACATGGTCTCTGAAAAAGCCCCTTCCCCCCTCGCTGCCTTCCCTCCTTGGTGCAGCCTGGTGCCTGGCACCCAGTGATAGCTGCTGATGGATGAGCCCATAGCCCCATCCATCTTCTCTTCGCGGAGAGGAGGCCTTAGCTTGTGGAAGAAAGGTTATCAATCCATCCTGCTGAGGTCAGCCCTCAGCCAGGCCCTGGTTATGGCAGACACGGAGAAATATGACATTTCTGGGTGACCAAAAGCAGTACAAATATGACTTTGCAGAATACTTCTTCTCACACCCGTTACAGTGGACTTTAGTGCGTGTCTGGAATCCGTAGGCCTTAGGAAAGTTAATCTAGTCCATGGGCTCCACATCCCCATAAGGAAATAATGAAGTGAAAAACACAGTAAAGCACAATGACTTTCCCTGGCATGTTTCTTCCCACTGTATAAAGTCTATTCCATGTCACCACCCCATTCTGCATAAGTCCTTCCACACCAGTCTATCTGCACCTGCTTCTTGGCTGCGCATGCTAGATATCTCCTCTGCGCAGCCCCTACAGGTGTGCACACGCATGTACACATGTGTTTGCATGTAACCAGCCCGGTGTCCCTTACTCCATCTGCTGCGCAGTCGCCTGGTCAAGCCAGTGGGACACCAGTAAAATCCCCATGCAGTCTCTTTCATTATGAGTTCACTGTGGGTGAGTCCCAAATTATGAGGCTCCCCCACAGAAAAAGCTCAACAATTAGGTGCTCAAAAAGCGAAAAATCCGGGCGGCCCATAGAGTCAGAACCACCTTCGAACACAGTGAAACAAGAGTATTCACAGATGTGAGCACAAAAGCTTTCACCTCAACAGGGCATGCCTCTAGCACCTTCATCTGACCCTTAATTACCCAAATCTTCTCTTGTTATTCTCTACTTTTTGCACCACCACAAAGGTTGTGCCCGATTAGGTCTGCAGCTGACTCTTTATCCAATGGACAGTTAACGTAATATTGATAGTCTCCGTTTTTAGGTCATTATGTAGAACAGTTATAGACCTTATAAGTGCCTGTTCACCCAGTGATATGGCCCTATCCTCTTAAGTAGAGAAGCTGCTGCTTTTTATCAAGGCCTTCTGTGCCCCAAAGAAATACACTCTTTTTTAATGTGTCATGCTCCTCTGAGAAATGGCGAGGCAAGTCGCACAACCCACAAATATCTTGGGCTAGGCGGAGGTCCACTTGTGAACAGAAACCGCAAAGAGTGGTCGTAGGATGAGTCATGGCCATGCTGGTGTTCGGGCCAACAGGCGTCAGGGGGATACTGCTCCACTCCCTGGCTTGCCTCCCAGTTTGTACGCTGTCTACTTCTGAGCCACTGTATTCTGCTGCAGTGGCTTTAGTTATGTCACAGCCACTTTAGCAGTGTGTGGAGTCTTCACTCCATGGACAACTAGCTGACCAGCCTCTGAACTGGGGCCTACCCAGGCCACAGAAGCCACCCTATTCCACATGCAAATACGCTGATGTACCACAGTAGGCAACAGGGAGGTCTAATGGCCACAAATACTACTGCCGGCATTCACAGATCTCAAACCTCACATCAAGCACTAATGCCTGGCTTCCCACAGCTGTCTAAGGATAGTGGTGAGACCAGGGTTTCCCTGCAGGGGTGGCATGGGACAGAAGCACAGGACTTCATGGAAGAGCAGCCATCGTGTAGCCTGCCTACCCCGCCTGCAAATTTAAATCTCTTGAGGGACAGAGTTGGATTCTTTCAATGATCCATTTCCTCTTAGGGAACATAAGAATGTGTTTGCATCCTCAGCCTTTCATAACAAGGTTTTTGCATTCTCCAAGGTAATACTTAGCTTTGTCAGT
Source organism: Triturus cristatus (assembly GCF_964204655.1). Taxonomy (NCBI): domain Eukaryota; kingdom Metazoa; phylum Chordata; class Amphibia; order Caudata; family Salamandridae; genus Triturus; species Triturus cristatus. The sequence goes on from NC_140582.1 coordinate 506,523,062, forward strand.
GCTCCAACTGTCACTAAGCTTTTAATTCCAGTTCAATTTTTCTTTCTTTAGTTGCTTGGGGCATGTCTGGGAAGGTGGATCAGGCCTCCCTTCTATTTCATTATCCTTTTGGAACGGACTTCCTCTTCAGCACACCAGGTTTGGGATTTTGGACCCTAAGGTATGTCTGTATTCCCCTCCTAAAAGGCTCAAAAGCCTCATTAAGAAATCGGTGAAGGATTAAAAACACACTGTAACAAAATAATGCATATCAGACATGGTGATGCGAATTGTCGTTTTAAATAAAGCAGAGCACAGAGACAGAGCCCAATCTTTTGATATATATATATTCGCAAATGTTCTCTCAAAGAAACACTTACAAATTTCCTGAGATTCATGAACATAAATATTCCTCTTACATTTACACTTTTGCCTATTAGTTCCATGTGAATCTGATGCTCAGATGTATGCTGGGTGCATCCGTTTCTGACCCACTCTTTTTTCCTACAGAAGATCGACATCATTGCTTGAAATCAAGTGCTAGCTCTGACAGCCATACGGCGCTATTATGAACTGAGGAATACATCTATGAGCAGACATACTTAAATGTATGTTAAAGGCTCCTTGTAGAACAGCAGATGAAACAACTTGACAAAACTCATTCCTACTCTGCTGAAAGATAAAATGAGAGAAGAAGGAAAAAAGATCACGCCAACATAGTAGTCCCTTGTCATGAGGTGCAGTGTAACCCACAACGAGATGCAGTGGAGGCTGTTGTAACCCACAACGAGATGCAGTGGAGGCTTCAACAGGAGAGCTGGGGAATGCTAAGAGCTAGAAGAACCAGTGCCAACACACAGATTCTTCAGGTCGAGAAGCAGAAAGCAAAGCGATACAGAGTAGAAAGCAGAGTTGTAAGAATGAGTTCTGGAAGGCTCGGCAAGGCTGGAAAAAGTTAATGACTGAGACATCCATGGATCCTCTTTCAGGGTTCTGGATCATAATGCCCTGAAGATATATTCCAAAGTTATAAAGGGAAGACTATTACATCTCTTAACCCCTTCAGCGCTGGGCGAATTCCGCCGCGGTGCTGAAGGGTTCGAGCGCGGGCGGGCTCATGACGGAACGGTTCCGTCATGAGCACAGCTCAACCGTGGCTCATGACGGAACCGTTCCGTCATGAGCATGGAAGGGGTTAAGTAGTGCGGTATTCCTTTACTTCGAGTTCCAGTTTGACTGGTTGGTGGTTGAGTGAGGGTTTATGAAAAAGCATTCAACTTGGTGGTCTTGGGCAACATACGAAGAGGCCAAAAGGTTCAGATTTATACCACAAGTTTTTTCTTTACACCATATTCTGATTTCAGGTTCCAGGTGTTTATAGGTAAGGAGGGCAAAGGAGGCACAACGCAGACACGAAACATGCGCCGCAGCACTGAACCCAAGGGAACTGAACAGCAGGCTGCGGCTGGTGCAACAAATGTGGAACAAACATTGTCGTAGAGACAGGGACAATTGAAGGATTTCAGTGGGTCTTTCAGTGCGATCAAGTAAGCAAGGAGTCCAAATAATGAACTGCACTGTTGCTGCTCTGACTCCTCTGGGCATTCCTGGCTATGCAGCAGAGTAGGGGCTCTTTTACACTGCGTCCAGCCCCCGAGTTTGCATTAAATAAGGGCAAAGGCTCTGGCTCTATTGAGTGTGCAATGAGATTTGGAAGAGTGACAGCTCCTGGTCTGACCTCTGCTCTCGCATTTCTTCGGAACAGCTGGGGCTGAAAGAGGCAACTTATAGCACCCAGGGGACAAGATGCTTTCGGTTCTCCTCTCCTGGCAAAGCACAGTGAGGATGTGATGCCAGCGAATCACTGCACCCGCAGGAACCACAGGCCAGACAAGATAGGCATATGAACTCAATCCCATCAAAGACCCAAGCGGCAGGATACTGGGTCAAACACCTGCAGTCCTGGACTCGAGATTACAGGAAGCAGGATGAAATCAGCCAAAAGGGTGACTATCAACATGCGCGCAGCTCTTTTGAAGACCTCTCGCTGCACAAGATTCAAAGCAAGCGAAAAGGTTTAAAAAGAGGAATCTGTTTAGGAGGCCCAATCAGGACGTAGGAGCTGCCTAGGCTGCCCTCAGCATACAGATACAAGCTTGCCCCTGCAAGTATTAAAATGTTGGTTCAGTGGTCTTACCACTGGACCGCAAACATTATTGTACAAGCATCTGCCTTTTGGTAGCCTAAAAACCAAGCAGACACATGAATATAGATTATGATGGGTACGCATTGCCAATTCTGCCTGTCCATTCCCCTGTATATAGTACACAGGGATCCCAGTATTTCTCCAGGTGCACTTTGACTCGCTCTGTATTTTCAGTCCCCTGTATCAGTCTATCAAGATACGAAGCAGCCAAAGAAGCAATACTAAACAACATACAGAGAATGGCATCAGTCTGGATGCCAGTTCGAGATGGACAGAGCTGGTGAGCACGAGGAATATGCAGCAAGGCCAGAATGCCAAAACTGGGGAGAGTCAAGTAAAACGACTAAGTCAGAAATACAGAGCCAAGGATTGCAAGCAAGCTCGGGGGCAGACTGAAACAGCTCCAAAACTGCTTAGGGCCTAGATGTCTGTGTTCGTTTACTAGAGCTTATTCAGAGGAATTTCACAGCGGCATGAAGGTTTCATTTAAAGATCTGGGAGGCTGGTAAATCATGTGGGGTGAATACAAGAGACTCAGGAATGGCGGTTGCCTCCACGTCTACTATATACTATATATATCTTCCATCCTACTCCGACACCGAAGAAGTAAGGTATAGCTTTCTTTATTATATTAGGTCTCACACGACCCCATGGCTAGAGAGACGCATTTCGGCTTTGCAGAAGCCTTTTCCAATGATATAGATATATATATATATATGGGCGGACTTCAATGACGGTAGGCACACACAGCTAACACAGCTCACTTCTCACTAGTGGATTAGTTAAGGCATGATGTCTTGCCAGGTAAGCATTGTATGGGAAGGGATATCCTTTAAAGAAACATTTTCTCTCTGGCTTTCCCTTCTCGTTTTGAAACGCGGGAACAGCAACATTGTTGTGGTGTCACCAGGGCTTTAAGTGGAAGCTTTTTCAATATTATATACTGGCCATAGTTGCTGCTTATTTATCTTGTGCAACTAACAACCACTGACAAAGCCAATAGTCCTGACTTGTTGTAGGAATGATGTTACTTGTTGTATCATATGTCTGGATGCAATGACAGAAACAGGAAATTACAAGTCGGGCGGCACACTATGCTAAGCACAGATTTTTAGCTTAGGTGTTTTAAGCCACGCCCTTATTTACATTGAACACGCCCCTTTGAGACACCTGCCCCCCAGTTTTTTCATCCCACTTAAAACCTTGGTTCTACTGCAACAATCTGAAATGAGCTTCTTTATACAGGATTTGTGATTCAATGACAAAACTCATCTATAAAACAGAGCTCCGATTTGGTCAAGTGCATTTAGAGTTCACCTGAATCCCTCAGACAAACATTTCTAGAAGCACTAATTGAACTGCATGTATATCCCTGACCGAATTGCCACACAGGGTTCTTCAAAGGGGCAGGAATGCAAGCAAAAGACTAAACAAATTTGGTGCTTCTTTTGACCGAATTGTATTTTCTACTCAAAATTATTTGATAGGGTGTCTCTTGCCCAGAAGAGGGGGAAAAGAGTCGAGAATAGATTTAATGAAACTAATTTAGTCTTCCTTTCCTTTGGTAACAATTCATCTCAATTCAGGCTTGAAAAAAACCTGTACTGAAGTTACTGTTTCTGGGTGCTAAATTGAATCAGCTGTCCGTTCCTCTTAGGAAAATTAAGTTGCCTTTGTGGAAGAGCGTTTTAATGAGAGCGAGCCGGGCGACGTTGACAAATGAGAAGACCAGCGCCGAGAGCATGTGCGCGGGAGAATCCGCTGCCTCCCTCCGCGCGGCGGCCGATTCGTCACACACTATCCTGAATGACTTCACCGTTTCTTGAGAGGCCTATCAATCTCAAATTTAGTTATTGCACTAGGTTTATTTGAACATATATTCAGGGGATCATGACAGTTAATAAAGGAAATCTTTTACAAGCTGCATTTTTACATACTGCGCCTCCCCGTCGTCCCACTGCGCCGACTAAATGACCCATGTGAAGGAACCTTCAGAATGGCCTAAACGGCGGCCAATTACGTGACTGTTTAAATGCATGCCATGTCTCGGTTAAGGTGTCAACAGTAAAATCATGGCTTTGGAAACATGTAATGAGCTTGCCAGGCAAATAATAAAACATGTAGGGTTAGGTTATACATTTATATATTAGAGGTGCTACGTTCCGAATTGACCTGGTTGTGGTGGTGGGGGCTTGTCTGTGCGTGACCGTTTGCCTATACTTCTCCCCAAGTAGTGGTCGAAGTGGGCGGCAGGGCACGGCGTGACCCTACTTCTTCAATTCCAAGGATTCCGTTCCCCTACTTTCTTATTTTGAAAATGCGTCCCAGGGCGCAAGAAATCACCATCGCCTATAAACAAGCATTGGCATAGCCAATAGGTCTTGCCTTTGGGACCTTATAAGTGTTTAGTCATGCAACAGTTGATGCTGTTGTACCAGTGATATTGTGCTGCATAACTAAATACTTATAAGGTCCCAAAGGCGAGATCTATTGGCTATGCCAATGCTTGTTTATTAGTGTTTCAATTAAGAGCACACAGTACAGAGTGCATGCCAGTGACACAGGGCACTGCAGAATACAACTTTGTGAGATAAGCAGTCATTTTTCCGAGAAGGAGTAAAGGGGATATGGCTCAACAAACAGAAAGCAGATAATGACTATGTGTCTTCTCTTGTACGGCTTTAACCTAACACTGGCATCCAAACATGGGGACCAACTTGGGGAGAAAGAGGAGGGGACGAGTCAATAGGAGGAGGGAAGTTGAGAGGTATTGCAGGCCCAAGGAGTGAGCCACCAGTGGTTGCATATCTGGGAACAGCCCGTTCCAGGGGGATCAAAACAGGGTCTTACTGTACACAAAATATGGGTTCCCTGCCTCTGTGGTAAACAGAGGCCAAGCCCTCTTGGTGAGGGGAGGGATGTGTGCACGCCACCTGATGTTATGAGAAGGGGGGCTCTCCCGATCAGTGTCAAGAAATTGTGACCGTAGCTGGTCCCACACAGGGGCCTCTGGGTGGCAACAAAGTCCCTGGGAATCTCTTTATGCAGAGCGATAGCATCAGCTTCCACCCAGTCCGTCATTGCGGTCCTCGAGGCTGCACTATTAGGAGAAGCTGCGCTCTTTTATTGCAATATCACAGTGTGGGTTGCCAAGTCTTGGTCCAGATCTGTGAATCTACCTGCCATTTTGAATTTCTTCTGGCATTTGTAGAATAGATGAAGTTGTCATCATGCATGTGTTGAGCTATGTTTCCCGAAATGAGCAGATACAGTCATATAAGGAGGTTTTTTTTTTTACACCACCTGATCAATGTATATCACAACTGACAATATCACAAATGCTTCTTCTATTCACACATATAGATGCATATATAGAAGAGGTGGTGCCTGCTACTAAAACCTAAAAAAATATCATACTTCACCACAAGATAAATGTGCACATCAGACTATGTAACGTTTACTGTTTCTATGCACATATAGGTATTAATATAGAGGGGAGTTCTCCTGCCAATACAACATTACCAAGTGTTATGTGCATATGTGTATTTAAAAGTTTAATTAATTTTTTTTATAGAAAATAAAATAAAACTCCTCCTTTCACCTTTTATTCCATCCCTTCTCTCGCTAACTCATCCCAAACCTTTTGACTACTATGAACCCCCAAACATTCTTCTTAAAAACCTCTATTACAAAAACAACATGCTACTTCCGTTTTCAAATCCATTCCCATCATTCTATCCCTACTCTAAACTCTAAAAAAAACAATAAAAAAAAAAACACAGGATCTGAAGAGCTCAAACCAAATTGAACTAATGCACAGATGCAGGAAAAAATACTAATCTACTAACTATTAACCTCTAATCTTGGGTTGCGTGGTAGCATACTACTCGCCGCAATGCCTCGTCCAGGGGTAGTAAGCGATATATAAATACAAGCGATATATAAATACAATTTACAATTACAACATACTCCCCCAAGCAGGCTCCCGTAATCCTTTTGGTGATGCAGGAACCTCCAGTGTCCAATGGAAATGCAGTGAAGAAACCGAAAAACAAATGGATGAAACGTTTGAATTAATTTCAGCAGCTGGTAATTTCCCAGGGCTACCTTATTTTTCCCACCATGCTACATCAGACAGAAACCAGTCAAATGCTGGTCAGTTTTGGTCTAGATGGCATAAGACAGCTGTCTGAGACAAAAGGTCAAGTCCCATCGGGCAACTTGGACAAGGTGTGCACCACTATCAAACAGTATATTAGCAATTTGACAGTACTTCACACAGTGATTATTGTACAATAAATCACATTTATTTTAACCTGTGGTTCACAAATTTTGTGGTTCACCTCCAATGTCGAACTTCCTCTTTATGGCTGGTCATGATCACTGCATGATTATCTTCAACTTAAATCTTCAAAGCATGACTCCACTACTAACACCATCTAAAGCTACACCTCTAAAAAGGACATGGAAGAACTTTAGACACTCCAGGCAGAACTCTCTGGGATGCTGCCACTTAACACATTGTTTCAGTAAACCAGTTCCACCACTGGCTTGGCAAGACGTTTGGCAAAGTGACTTTCTTGAAAACCTCCTAACACCAGCAACCACACGAACAGGCCGGCTGGCTCAATTGAGACATAAAAGTACAAAATGGAAAATTACAAGCCTTGGAAAACAGTGGAGAAAAATGCATATCCAGAAAGATGCATTGGCAAAAGCAATAGATCTGGGTTTAATGTGCTAAAGTGTCATCTAACAGTTGCTAACTGATGCCATTTCATGACCGTGACTTTAAGCCAGTCTTGGTTTTTGATACAAAAAACTGCACAGACCCATTCCTATAATGCAAAAATAAAACCACCAGTTCCAGTATGTTTATTGCTGTTGACTTCAGGAGCATGGCTGGCTGAAAATCATCCTTATAGCATCGGGCCATTTCTTAGTGAAATGCGGGCAGACGTTTTAATGATTTAATTTCCAAACTATAAAATTAGTCCTTTTATGGAATATCGGACTTCTAATTTTAAGGCTGAAAATGTACACCTAAACACTTTTTGCGTGTGCTCGATAGAGGCCCAACGTGCCATTTGTGCAGTTCAATTTGATTTGTATTTTTGTATTTCTTAGAGAATATAATGTAATAGAAAAGAGACCAAAAAGCAAATGGGCTAGAATTGCACATAGGAAATTAGCTGTGATATGAAGCTAAAGTGCTATAAATTCCACCGGCAATGACCATCTGCATCTCCACTGCTTTACACAACATAAACGGGTAGACCTGCTGCGTTGAATCATGCTTAATTGGTACTACTTGTGTAAAATGCGAATGACATTATATACAAGAAAAGACAAGGATATATGATTCAGAAAAAAAGCCGTTTTCATGTATATTCCAACGTAAGATGTGGTCTCAAGGCCATCTCTGCGGTTTTGTGGTCACCAATGAAGGCGGGTGTGAAACGGAAAGTGTGTCAGGTAGGTTAAAGGCTGTTGCCACTGCGCCGTTCGTGGAAAATAAAAGGAGGGACTGGAGCAACTAAAGAGACCACAAGGAAAGAGGAAGAGGTGATACTCTGGAGCAATAGACAGTGGAGGAGAGACGGGGATAGAGGAAGAGGGTACAGCAGTGGAAGAGGCCGGAAAGAAAACATGTGGCCAAGCGGCCGCGAAAGTGATCGCGATCAAACATCAAAGCGGCCGTGAAAGTAATCGCGTCAAGCACGCGCGCCCGCGCACATCCACTGTAGCTCTAGGCTGGCCTGGTAGTACTTTTTGGAGCCCTCTCAAAAAGTCTCGCCAGACCAGCGCATGCGCTGGGTCAGGCGAGACCTAATAAAGCTCGGCTTTCCTGGCGTTCGTTCCGAGGACGGGCGGCAGATAAGTAACAGGACTCTGTCTTTTCCTTCTTGCATAGAGAAGAAAAATACAGTGTCCACTTCTGCTCTGCCGCTTCAGCAGCCCCACCCCCCCCACTTTCCTTCTTCCCTCTCTTTCTGTCTAGCAGTTCTTCTCTTACTGAAAACCTTAACTTTAAGACGGGGTTTTCACTTTCTTTCCTCTCCTTTCTTTTATTTGCTCCCCTGTGAAATGGATCCAAAAAAAAAAATCATTTTTGCTGGAAATGTCGTATTTTAATTACAAAGTGCAGCATCTGGAATAAAAGGTTTAAAAATATGAAAAATAACTAAATGAAGTAAGACAGAGTGGTAGCAAACTGGCCAGATTGATTTTATTCAAACACATTAGCGCCACTTTTACAGAGTGTGCCAGTGAAGCGCTATTTTAGTTTTCTTGTCTTTGTTTTCCCTGGGCTTGCAACTAGTGCACCAATCCTGGAGGTACTGCAAAGTGTGGATTGGAAAACAAAATGTGTACTGCGGCTCTTCACCCAGGAATGTGGTCTTTTTACCATACTGCTTACGTTTTGTAAGGATATAAGCAATGCACATTGAAATGGGTCCATTCAGGGCCCTGTAGTCATGGTATTAACTTTTCATGCACAAGCACTCACTGATTTCTGAATAGTGAGTGTAAAAGCGATAAGGTGACCATGTTGTTCCCGTTTACATTTCACATGGTTTGCTAAATTTCGCATTCCCCATGAGTTTCCTTTTTCCAAGATGATGTTACTTTTTTTTGTAGGCCGCATATTGCTCGTCTAGTGCGACGTTTAAATTGAGCCTCATCCAGGTGTTTATAGCCGGCAGCAATTGGGTTGTAGTTGAAGGCAGTGTGAATTTTTCTCAGTGGGGCAGTATGGTGCTCAGTGGGGGAGAGGATGTGGCACTATGGCCAGAGCTGCTGAATTTGGAACTGGGGAACCAGGTTCAGCCTTAATAACCAGTCCACCAGACCACTCTCCTGAGAGAGCACAAGCCCCGCTAGACTTTAGAAGCCCAGGTGTCTCAGCACCAGCAAGTGAACCCTAGCAGTGGCAAGTGTGGGTTAACTTGAAGGCCTGCCCACCACAATCCATACTGAAGTTCACCTCCAGTCTTGTGGGCAGGCTTATGAAGCAGCACAGCCAAGAACAACAGTGACTGTCACTGTGGTCACAGGACCCTTGAGAAGGGCCAGCTCTAGGGCAGTGCAAGCGGTGTGAAGTACTTCCCTTCTTCTTCCTCATTGTCATCCGTTCCCTCCACTGCTACTCCCTGCCTCTAGCCTCTCTCCCTCTTCTTCCCGCTGGGTTCTCCTTCCCAGTACTTCTGCATCTTTCCCCCTCAGAATAAAGAGAACACATATCCACGTATCCATTGCTTTTCACCTACACATTTCACACCGTATTGAATAAGCAGTGCACAGCTGGGTGACTCCTGGTTTAAATGTGCTTCGTCTGCCATTTTCAAAAGGTGGCCCTTGGCCGCCGCAGCCCCATTTCTTTCGGGATGGTGGGGGAGGGCTTTGCGGGAGGGGGTCTCCCTTCTCTATAATTTCAGAGGTGCAGCAAAATCCGTCACTCTTCCATAGTTGCCTCCAGAGTATTTTTTTTTTTTTTAAAACACCCGTATTACTATTCAATGGCCAGCACCGTTTAACAAGTACAAGAGTTATTAACACAAAAAATGGCACCTGTTTCTGATCACAAAAATTCTATATCTTATTTTTCTGTATTTAAAATTTTTAGCTACAAACCAAATTTAGACAGCTCTAATACCAAGTATCTCACAATTACATCACAATAAGCAAAACAAAGTGCTTCTGCCAAATCATGCTCTATAAAAGACCTATGCACAAAAGACAAATTGGTATATAGAACAAAAAGAAAAGTTCAGAATTATAATTAACCAACTGCACACACACATAATTTATTATAAAGATCATTCTTATAATACCTTGGTGGGGCAAACCGAGCTAGGGGTAGCTGGGTCCAGACATAGAAACAGAGCCAGACACAGCACAAACAGCAGCCACAGGTAAGGACATTTAAGATGTGAATTTGTGGTTAAAGTGGTATACTGAGCGAGAGAGGTTTGAGATGATGGGTGATGTCATTACTAACTGGGTATGTTTTGGAGTACTCATAGCAGTGGATGTGGTGCAAATTTAGACGATTAAAGCTTCAATGATTTCTTTATTACAGAGGTTACTCGTGAATTTGAATCACTGCTGAGGATCAAGCCTTTGAATGGAAAGGTTATTTTTCAAAATGCCGCTTTGACTTTCCCTTCAGCTTGTGGTCTGGAAGAGGCCCTCAGTAGTGAAGGAAATGAACCCAATTGGTGACTGGAAACCTAGATGCCAATAAACATAATGCTTTTTATTTTTTACAGTGCCCCTTGGCCAGAGTTAGGTCTGTCATATACCAAGGAGCAGTTGGAGTAGAACGCTGGGAAACAAAGGACTTCTTAGGAAGGGTAATAAAGGATGTCACAAGAAGGGTAGCATGTACAGCATTGTTGATCCATTTATCAAACTAAAATACATAGTTGTCGATACGAACAGGAGGCTTAGGAACAGTATGCTCTAAGCAGGTCAACAATTTAGATCATGAATGATCAGAAATGTTGTACGACTCGGTCTTCATTTTGGCCTCTCCTTGGTCGGCAAAAAAAATTGCTTTGTGGTCCCATCTATGTCAGTTTTCAAGTAGAAAGAGTGTTGACTAAAGCTTGGCAGGACTAGATATGGCAAGAATATGGCCTGCCAAGTGAGATGATCCTTGGAAAAGTTACAGCAAATCAAAGGCTGAATAAAGAGCAACTCTGTTGGTTCCTTTTCAGATTCCCCGTCCACATGGAGAATAAAATCTTAAAGCAAGATAAAATTCTTAGTTTCTAGACTAGAAAGATCGACTCCAGTATTGAAGTAATAATATCCTTCACAGGGCCAGAGAGTCTGCAAATGAATACCATTTTATTTGATTCATTTTTATTAATTCAAATTTTGAATGAGAAATATTGAGGATATATTCTGTAAAGGAAAGTGATGAGATAGTCCATGAGGAGAAAAACAATGTATTTTTGTAAATGATTGCATGGGTCTGTTGGCTAATTTGAAAAGATAACCAGGAGTGTTGTAAGATCAGGGGCCAAGTCCGCTTTAAGCAGATTTCTGTAATAAATGCAGAATCAAAATGTGTCCCCCCAGACTCTTCCCCTCAGTCACAGGTTTAACCATCAAAAAGACATTGATTAGAATGAATGTTCTATTGGGATTGCGAAAAGTATGATATACAGTTCGATTAGAAGTTCTAGAAGATAAGGGGGTAAAGATGAAATGTATGTGCTGCTCGCTTAGATATTCGGTTGCACTAGTGAGGCAATTCAAACTAATAGTTTCAATGCTACACAGGTGCAAACCATTTAACAGTAGCATTGTCTTTCTTACCGGCTGCGGAAAAAACACTGGGCAGTGTCCCAGGCCCTGGACATGGTCTGGGCATAGAGGAATACAGACAGGCTAGTCTTTAGCGTGCTTCTCTCTGCTGCCAGTCTAACATAGGGTGTGGATGGATGTCATATCCTAACTGGCAAAGACTAGAGAGCGCACTTCCAACACAGCACCCCTAAAATGGCACAATTGAGAGTGAAGTAAAATGGCTGATGCTCTTGCCGTAATACAAGCGGACCATAAAGCTAAGTTAAAACAAGCACTGGCAAAGCCAATAGGTCTCACCTATGCAAGAGATATTGTCTTTGCGAATGTGTTCTGGCCAGGTTGCCTCCAATGCACTACCTTATATTTCACCCAATACCTCTCTCAATATATCCTCTGCCTCCATTCTCCGACTCATCTCAACTCTCATTCTACTATGATCTTCAAAATATCCCTTTCTTGACTCTTCCCGCCTCTATCCCTCCTTGTATCACCCCAAAGCTCATTTTAATACTGTGATCTTCCAAACAACTCACCTAAATTCTTCCCTCACCTATCCCTCCTTTGACTCATTCCTAAACTCATTTTACTACTATGATTTCATTAAATCCATT